>NC_091265.1:10017500-20017500 GCF_042477335.2 Ovis canadensis
CTTACGACGGGGACCTCAGGGATCCGCTCTGGTGGCCTCAGGAAAGGCCAGTCCCCATGCGAGTTCCTCGGGGGCCTCTGGGATTCCTCTCCCGTCGATGCCGGGACCTAAGTCCTTGTGTGGAGTCGGGGTCGGAACCTGAGGATTCCTCTCCAGTGCTGACATGGATCTTGGGGTAGTTCTGGAGTCTCCCCAGGGGAGTCAGTCTTCGTCTCGAATGCCGGCATGCACTTGCGCTTTCCTCCAGAGCGGTAGTAGCAGTGTCACGCAGTCCGCCGCGTGGATCAAAGGACCTATGGTTTTCCCTCGAGTCTTTTCCACGAGGCTTTCCCACGAGGCTTTCCCACAGGGCTGTCCCACGTGCACAGGTGGTGGGAGTCGATCCTTGGCTTGAACGTCAAGGCAGTGCAGGGAAAACAGGTTCCTCTGGAATGGACTGACACATCTGGGGGACTCTTGGAATGGTGGCACGACCCTAGAGTTCCTCTCGCCTTTCCTGTGGAAAGCGCCTCCTCTTGAGATGCGACGGGAACGCCGGGAATTCTTTCCCTACGAAACAGGGAAAGGATCCCTCATCTCGAGCTAGGAGTCGGAAACGGAGCTCCCCTGGATGTGGGCGGGACACCACGTGCTTCCTCTCGAGTGGAGACGGGTATGTCGGGGAACTTCTTGAGTTGCAGCAAGGGTGTGAAGGACCCTTTGGAAGTTCCAGTGGTTAGACGTGATTAGCCTTGAGAAGCCTCAGCGGAAATGGGCCTCATCTCGCCTGGAGGGCAAAACCTCCTGGATTTTCTCGAGTTGCGGCAGGTGCTCTCGACTTACGACCGGGACCTCAGGGACCCGCTCTGGTGGCCTCAGGAAAGGCCAGTCCCCATGCGAGTTCCTCGGGGGCCTCTCGGGATTCCTCTCCCGTCGATGCCGGGGCCTAAGACCTTGTGTGGAGTCGGGGCCGGAACCTGAGGATTCCTCTCCAGTGCTGACATGGATCTTGGGGTACGTCTGGAGTCTCCCCAGGGGAGTCAGTCCTCGTCTTGAATGCGGGCATGCACTTGCGCTTTCCTCCAGAGCGGTAGCAGCAGTGTCACGCAGTCCGCCGCGTGGATCAAAGGATCTATGGTTTTCCCTCGAGTATTTCCCACGAGGCTTTCCCACGAGGCTTTCCCACAGGGCTGTCCCACGTGCACACGTGGTGGGAGTCGATCCTCGGCTTGAACGTCAAGGCAGTGCAGGGAAAACAGGTTCCTCTGGAATGGACTGACACATCTGGGGGACTCTTGGAATGGTGGCACGACCCTGGAGTTCCTCTCGCCTTTCCTGTGGAGAGCGCCTCCTCTTGAGATGCTACGGGAACGCCGGGAATTCTTTCCCTACGAAACAGGGAAAGGATCCCTCATCTCGAGCTAGGAGGCGGAAACGGGGCTCCCAAGGATGTGTGCGGGATCCACGTGCTTCCTCTCGAGTGGAGACGGGTGTGTCGGGGAACTTCTTGAGTTGCAGCAAGGGTGTGAAGGACCCTTTGGAAGTTCCAGTGGTTTGACGTGATTAGGCTCGAGAGGCCTCAGAGGAAATGGGCCTCATCTCGCCTGGAGGGCAAAACCGCCTGGATTTTCTCGAGTTGCGGCAGGTGCTCTCGAATTACGACGGGGACCTCAGGGACCCGCTCTGGTGGCCTCAGGAAAGGCCAGTCCCCATGCGAGTTCCTCGGGGGCCTCTCGGGATTCCTCTCCCGTCGATGCCGGGGCCTAAGACCTTGTGTGGAGTCGGGGCCGGAACCTGAGGATTCCTCTCCAGTGCTGACATGGATCTTGGGGTACTTCTGGAGTCTCCCCAGGGGAGTCAGTCCTCGTCTCGAATGCGGGCATGCACTTGCGCTTTCCTCCAGAGCGGTAGCAGCAGTGTCACGCAGTCCGCCGCGTGGATCAAAGGATCTATGGTTTTCCCTCGAGTCTTTCCCACGAGGCTTTCCCACGAGGCTTTCCCACAGGGCTGTCCCACGTGCACACGTGGTGGGAGTCGATCCTCGGCTTGAACGTCAAGGCAGTGCAGGGAAAACAGGTTCCTCTGGAATGGACTGACACATCTGGGGGACTCTTAGAATGGTGTCACGACCCTGGAGTTCCTCTCGCCTTTCCTGTGGAGAGCGCCTCCTCTTGAGATGCGACTGGAACGCCGGGAATTCTTTCCCTACGAAAAAGGGAAGGATCCCTCATCTCGAGCTAGTAGGCCGAAACGGGGCTCCCCTGGATGTGTGAGGGACCCCACGTGCTTCCTCTCGAGTGGAGACGGGTATGTCGGGGAACTTCTTGAGTTGCAGCAATGGTGTGAAGGACCCTTTGGAAGTTCCAGTGGTTAGATGTGATTGGCCTCGAGAAGCCTCAGCGGAAATGGGCCTCATCTCGCCTGGAGGGCAAAACCTCCTGGATTTTCCCGAGTTGCGGCAGGTGCTCTCGACTTACGACGGGGACATCAGGGACCCGCTCTGGTGGCCTCAGGAAAGGCCAGTCCCCATGCGAGTTCCTCGGGGGCCTCTCGGGATTCCTCTCCCGTCGATGCCGGGGCCTAAGACCTTGTGTGGAGTCGGGGCCGGAACCTGAGGATTCCTCTCCAGTGCTGAAATGGATCTTGGGGTACTTCTGGAGTCTCCCCAGGGGAGTCAGTCCTCGTCTCGAATGCGGGCATGCACTTGCGCTTTCCTCCAGAGCGGTAGCAGCAGTGTCACGCAGTCCGCCGCGTGGATCAAAGGATCTATGTTTTTCCCTCGAGTCTTTCCCACGAGGCTTTCCCACGAGGCTTTCCCACAGGGCTGTCCCACGTGCACACGTGGTGGGAGTCGATCCTCGGCTTGAACGTCAAGGCAGTGCAGGGAAAACAGGTTCCTCTGGAATGGACTGACACATCTGGGGGACTCTTGGAATGGTGGCACGACCCTGGAGTTCCTCTCGCCTTTCCTGTGGAGAGCGCCTCCTCTTGAGATGCGACGGGAACGCCGGCAATTCTTTCCCTACGAAACAGGGAAAGGATCCCTCATCTCGAGCTAGGAGGCGGAAACGGGGCTCCAATGGATGTGTGCGGGACCCACGTGCTTCCTCTCGAGTGGAGACGGCTTTGTCGGGGAACTTCGTGAGTTGCAGCAAGGGTGTTAAGGACCCTTTGAAAGTTCCAGTGGTTAGATGTGATTAGCCTCGAGAAGCCTCAGCGGAAATGGGCCTCATCTCGCCTGGAGGGCAAAACCTCCTGGATTTTCTCGAGTTACGGCAGGTGCTCTCGACTTACGACGGGGACCTCAGGGAACCGCTCTGGTGGCCTCAGGAAAGGCCAGTACCCATGCGAGTTCCTCGGGGGCCTCTCGGGATTCCTCTCCCGTCGATGCCGGCGCCTAAGACCTTGTGTGGAATCGGGGCCGGAACCTGAGGATTCCTCTCCAGTGCTGACATGGATCTTGGGGTACTTCTGGAGTCTCCCCAGGGGAGTCAGTCCTCGTCTCGAATGCGGGCATGCACTTGCGCTTTCCTCCAGAGCGGTAGCAGCAGTGTCACGCAGTCCGCCGCGTGGATCAAAGGATCTATGGTTTTCCCTCGAGTCTTTCCCTCCAGGCTTTCCCACGAGTCTTTCCCACAGGGCTGTCCCACGTGCACACGTGGTGGGAGTCGATCCTCGGCTTGAACGTCAAGGCAGTGCAGGGAAAACAGGTTCCTCTGGAATGGACTGACACATCTGGGGGACTCTTGGAATGGTGGCACGACCCTTGAGTTCCTCTCGCCTTTCCTGTGGAGAGCGCCTCCTCTTGAGATGCGACGGGAACGCCGGGAATTCTTTCCCTACGAAACAGGGAAAGGATCCCTCATCTCGAGCTAGGAGGCGGAAACGGGGCTCCCCTGGATGTGTGCGGGACCCACGTGCTTCCTCTCGAGTGGAGACGGGTATGTCGGGGAACTTCTTGAGTTGCAGCAAGGGTGTGAAGGACCCTTTGGAAGTTCCAGTGGTTAGACGTGATTAGCCTCGAGAAGCCTCAGCGGAAATGGGCCTCATCTCGCCTGGAGGGCAAAACCTCCTGGATTTTCTCGAGTTGCGGCAGGTGCTCTCGACTTACGACGGGGACCTCAGGGACCCGCTCTGGTGGCCTCAGGAAAGGCCAGTCCCCATGCGAGTTCCTCGGGGGCCTCTCGGGATTCCTCTCCCGTCGATGCCGGGGCCTAAGACCTTGTGTGGAGTCGGGGCCGGAACCTGAGGATTCCTCTCCAGTGCTGACATGGATCTTGGGGTACTTCTGGAGTCTCCCCAGGGGAGTCAGCCCTCGTCTCTAATGCGGGCATGCACTTGCGCTTTCCTCCAGAGCGGTAGCAGCAGTGTCACGCAGTCCGCCGCGTGGATCAAAGGATCTATGGTTTTCCCTCGAGTCTTTCCCACGAGGCTTTCCCACAGGGCTGTCCCACGTGCACACGTGGTGGGAGTCGATCCTCGGCTTTAACGTCAAGGCAGTGCAGGGAAAACAGGTTCCTCTGGAATGGACTGACACATCTGGGGGACTCTTGGAATGGTGGCACGACCCTGGAGTTCCTCTCGCCTTTCCTGTGGAGAGCGCCTCCTCTTCAGATGCGACGGGAACGCCAGGAATTCTTTCCCTACGAAACACGGAAAGGATCCCTCATCTCGAGCTAGGAGGCGGAAACGGGGCTCCCCTGGATGTGTGCGGGACCCCACGTGCTTCCTCTCGAGTGGAGACGGGTATGTCGGGGAACTTCTTGAGTTGCAGCAATGGTGTGAAGGACCCTTTGGAAGTTCCAGTGGTTAGATGTGATTGGCCTCGAGAAGCCTCAGCGGAAATGGGCCTCATCTCACCTGGAGGGCAAAACCTCCTGGATTTTCTAGAGTTGCGGCAGGTGCTCTCGACTTACGACGGGGACCTCAGGGACCCGCTCTGGTGGCCTCAGGAAAGGCCAGTCCACATGCGAGTTCCTCAGGGGCGTCTCGGGATTCCTCTCCCGTCGATGCCGGGGCCTAAGACCTTGTGTGGAGTCGGGGCCGGAACCTGAGGATTCCTCTCCAGTGCTGACATGGATCTTGGGGTACTTCTCGAGTCTCCCCAGGGGAGTCAGTCCTCGTCTCGAATGCGGGCATGCATTGCGCTTTCCTCCAGAGCGGTAGCAGCAGTGTCACGCAGTCCGCCGCGTGGATCAAAGGATCTATGGTTTTCCCTCGAGTCTTTCCCACGAGGCTTTCCCACGAGGCTTTCCCACAGGGCTGTCCCACGTGCACACGTGGTGGGAGTCGATCCTCGGCTTGAACGACAAGGCAGTGCAGGGAAAACAGGTTCCTCTGGAATGGACTGACACATCTGGGGGACTCCTTGAATGGTGGCACGACCCTGGAGTTCCTCTCGCCTTTCCTGTGGAGAGCGCCTCCTCTTGAGATGCGACGGGAACGCCGGGAATTCTTTCCCTACGAAACAGGGAAAGGATCCCTCATCTCGAGCTAGGAGGCGGAAACGGGGCTCCCCTGGATGTGTGCGGGTCCTACGTGCTTCCTCTCGAGTGGAGACGGGTATGTCGGGGAACTTCTTGAGTTGCAGCAAGGGTGTGAAGGACCCTTTGGAAGTTCCAGTGGTTAGACGTGATTAGCCTCGAGAAGCCTCAGCGGAAATGGGCCTCATCTCGCCTGGAGGGCAAAACCGCCTGGATTTTCTCGAGTTGCGGCAGGTGCTCTCGACTTACGACGGGGACCTCAGGGACCCGCTCTGGTGGCCTCAGGAAAGGCCAGTCCCCATGCAAGTTCCTCGGGGGCCTCTCGGGATTCCTCTCCCGTCGATGCCGGGGCCTAAGACCTTGTGTGGAGTCGGGGCCAGAACCTGAGGATTCCTCTCCAGTGCTGACATGGATCTTGGGGTACTTCTGGAGTCTCCCCAGGGGAGTCAGTCCGCGTCTCGAATGCGGGCATGCACTTGCGCTTTCCTCCAGAGCGGTAGCAGCAGTGTCACGCAGTCCGCCGCGTGGATCAAAGGATCTATGGTTTTCCCTCGAGTCTTTCCCACGAGGCTTTCCCACGAGGCTTTCCCACAGGGCTGTCCCACGTGCACACGTGGTGGGAGTCGATCCTCGGCTTGAACGTCAAGGCAGTGCAGGGAAAACAGGTTCCTCTGGAATGGACTGACACATCTGGGGGACTCTTGGAATGGTGGCACGACCCTGGAGTTCCTCTCGCCTTTCCTGTGGAGAGCGCCTCCTCTTGAGATGCGACGGGAACGCCAGGAATTCTTTCCCTACGAAACAGGGAAAGGATCCCTCATCTCGAGCTAGGAGGCGGAAACGGGGCTCCCCTGGATGTGTGCGGGACACCACGTGCTTCCTCTCGAGTGCAGACGGGTATGTCGGGGAAGTTCTTAAGTTGCAGCAAGGGTGGGAAGGACCCTTTGGAAGTTCCAGTGGTTAGATGTGATTGGCCTCGAGAAGCCTCAGCGGAAATGGGCCTCATCTCGCCTGGAAGGCAAAACCTCCTGGATTTTCTCGAGTTGCGGCAGGTGCTCTCGACTTACGACGGGGACCTCAGGGACCCGCTCTGGTGGCCTCAGGAAAGGCCAGTCTCCATGCGAGTTCCTCAGGGGCCTCTAGGGATCCCTCTCCCGTCGATGCCGGGGCCTAAGACCTTGTGTGGAGTCGTGGCCGGAACCTGAGGATTCCTCTCCAGTGCTGACATGGATCTTGGGGTACTTCTGGAGTCTCCCCAGGGGAGTCAGTCCTCGTCTCGAATGCGGGCATGCACTTGCGCTTTCCTCCAGAGTGGTAGCAGCAGTGTCACGCAGTCCGCCGCGTGGATCAAAGGATCTATGGTTTTCCCTCGAGTCTTTCCCTCGAGGCTTTCCCACGAGGCTTTCCCACAGGGCTGTCCCACGTGCACACGTGGTGGGAGTCGATCCTCGGCTTGAACGTCAAGGCAGTGCAGGGAAAACAGGTTCCTCTGGAATGGACTGACACATCTGGGGGATTCTTGGAATGGTGGCACGACCCTGGAGTTCCTCTCGCCTTTCCTGTGGAGAGCGCCACCTCTTGAAATGCGACGGGAACGCCGGGAATTCTTTCCCTACGAAACAGGGAAAGGATCCCTCATCTCGAGCTAGGAGGCGGAAACGGGGCTCCCCTGGATGTGTGCGGGACCCACGTGCTTCCTCTCGAGTGGAGACGGGTATGTCGGGGAACTTCTTGAGTTGCAGCAAGGGTGTGAAGGACCCTTTGGAAGTTCCAGTGGCTAGACATGATTAGCCTCGAGAAGCCTCAGCGGAAATGAGCCTCATCTCGCCTGGAGGGCAAAACCTCCTGGTTTTTCTCGAGTTGCGGCAGTGCTCTCGACTTACGACGGGGACCTCAGGGACCCGCTCTGGTGGCCTCAGGAAAGGCCAGTCCCCATGCGAGTTCCTCGGGGGCCTCTCGGGATTCCTCTCCCGCCGATGCCGGGGCCTAAGTTCTTGTGTGGAGTCGGGGCCGGAACCTGAGGATTCCTCTCCAGTGCTGACATGGATGTTGGGGTACTTCTGGAGTCTCCCCAGGGGAGTCAGTCCTCGTCTCGAATGCGGGCATGCACTTGCGCTTTCCTCCAGAGCGGTAGCAGCAGTGTCACGCAGTCCGCCGCGTGGATCAAAGGATCTATGGTTTTCCCTCGAGTCTTTCCCACGAGGCTTTCCCACGAGGCTTTCCCACAGGGCTGTCCCACGTGCACACGGGGTGGGAGTCGATCCTCGGCTTGAACGTTAAAGCAGTGCAGGGAAAAAAGTTTCCTCTGGAATGGACTGACACATCTGGGTGACCCTTTGAATGGTGGCATGACCCTGGAGTTCCTCTCGCCTTTCCTGTGGAGAGCGCCTCCTCTTGAGATGCGACGGGAACGCCGGGAATTCTTTCCCTACGAAACAGGGAAAGGATCCCTCATCTCGAGCTAGGAGGCGGAAACGGGGCTCCCCTGGATGTGTGCGGGACCCCACGTGCTTCCTCTCGAGTGGAGACGGGTATGTCGGGGAACTTCTTGAGGTGCAGCAATGGTGTGAAGGACCGTTTGGGAGTTCCAGTGGTTAGATATAATTGGCCTCGAGAAGCCTCAGCGGAAATGGGCCTCATCTCGCCTGGAGGGCAAAACCTCCTGGATTTTCTCGAGTTGCGGCAGGTGCTCTCGACTTACGACGGGGACCTCAGGGACCCGCTCTGGTGGCCTCAGGAAAGGCCAGTCCCCATGCGAGTTCCTCGGGGGCCTCTCGGGATTCCTCTCCCGTCGATGCCGGGGCCTAAGACCTTGTGTGGAGTCGGGGCCGGAACCTGAGGATTCCTCTCCAGTGCTGACATGGATCTTGGGGTACTTCTGGAGTCTCCCCAGGGGAGTCAGTCTTCGTCTCGAATGCGGGCATGCACTTGCGCTTTCCTCCAGAGCGGTAGCAGCAGTGTCACGCAGTCCGCCGTGTGGATCAAAGGATCTATGGTTTTCCCTCGAGTCTTTTCCCCGAGGCTTTCCCACGAGGCTTTCCCACAGGGCTGTCCCACGTGCACACGTGGTGGGAGTCGATCCTCGGCTTGAACGTCAAGGCAGTGCAGGGAAAACAGGTTCCTCTGGAATGGACTGACACATCTGGGGGACTCTTGGAATGGTGTCACGACCCTTCAGTTCCTCTCTCCTTTCCTGTGGACAGCGCCTCCTCTTGAGATGCGACGGGAACGCCGGGAATTCTTTCCCTTCGAAACAGGGAAGGATCCCTCATCTCGAGCTAGGAGGCGGAACCGGAGCTGCCCTGGATGTGTGAGGGACCCCACGTGCTTCCTCTCCAGTGGAGACGGGTATGTCGGGGAACTTCTTGAGTTGCAGCAATGGTGTGAAGGACCCTTTGGAAGTTCCAGTGGTTAGATGTGATTGGCCTCGAGAAGCCTCAGCGGAAATGGGCCTCATCTCGCCTGGAGGGCAAAACCTCCTGGATTTTCTCGAGTTGCGGCAGGTGCTCTCGACTTACGACGGGGACCTCAGGGACCCGCTCTGGTGGCCTCAGGAAAGGCCAGTCCCCATGCGAGTTCCTCGGGGACGTCTCGGGATTCCTCTCCCGTCGATGCCGGGGCCTAAGACCTTGTGTGGAGTCGGGGCCGGAACCTGAGGATTCCTCTCCAGTGCTGACATGGATCTTGGGGTACTTCTGGAGCCTCCCCAGGGGAGTCAGTCCTCGTCTCGAATGCGGGCATGCACTTGCGCTTTCCTCCAGAGCGGTAGCAGCAGTGTCACGCAGTCCGCCGCGTGGATCAAAGGATCTATGATTTTCTCTCGAGTCTTTCCCACGAGGCTTTCCCACGAGGCTTTCCCACAGGGCTGTCCCACGTGCACACGTGGTGGGAGTCGATCCTCGGCTTGAACGTCAAGGCAGTGCAGGGAAAACAGGTTCCTCTGGAATGGGCTGACACATCTGGGGGACTCTTGGAATGGTGGCACGACCCTGGAGTTCCTCTCGCCTTTCCTGTGGAGAGCGCCTCCTCTTGAGATGCGACTGGAACGCCGGGAACTCTTTCCCTACGAAAAAGGGAAGGATCCCACATCTCGAGCTAGGAGGCGGAAACGGGGCTCCCCTGGATGTGTTCGGGACCCACGTGCTTCCTCTCGAGTGGAGACGGGTATGTCGGGGAACTTCTTGAGTTGCAGCAAGGGTGTGAAGGACCCTTTGGAAGTTCCAGTGGTTAGACGTGATTAGACTCGAGAAGCCTCAGCGGAAATGGGCCTCATCTCGCCTGGAGGGCAAAACCGCCTGGAGTTTCTCGAGTTGCGGCAGGTGCTCTCGACTTACGACGGGGACCTCAGGGACCCGCTCTGGTGGCCTCAGGAAAGGCCAGTCCCCATGCGAGTTTCTCGGGGGCCTCTCGGGATTCCTCTCCCGTCGATGCCGGGGCCTAAGACCTTGTGTGGAGTCGTGGCCGGAACCTGAGGATTCCTCTCCAGTGCTGACATGGATCTTGGGGTACTTCTGGAGTCTCCCCAGGGGAGTCAGTCCTCGTCTCGAATGCGGGCATGCACTTGCGCTTTCCTCCAGAGCGGTAGCAGCAGTGTCACGCAGTCCGCCGCGTGGATCAAAGGATCTATGGTTTTCCCTCGAGTCTTTCCCACGAGGCTTTCCCACGAGGCTTTCCCACAGGGCTGTCCCACGTGCACACGTGGTGGGAGTCGATCCTCGGCTTGAACGTCAAGGCAGTGCAGGGAAAACAGGTTCCTCTGGAATGGACTTACACATCTGGGGGACTCTTGGAATGGTGGCACGACCCTGGAGTTCCTCTCGCCTTTCCTGTGGAGAGTGCCTCCTTTTGAGATGCGACGGGAACGCCGGGAATTCTTTCCCTACGAAACAGGGAAAGGATCCCTCATCTCGAGCTAGGAGGCGGAAACGGGGCTCCCCTGGATGTGTGCGGGACCCCACGTGCTTCCTCTCGAGTGGAGACGGGCATGTCGGGGAACTTCTTGAGTTGCAGCAATGGTGTGAAGGACCCTTTGGAAGTTCCAGTGGTTAGATGTGATTGGCCTCGAGAAGCCTCAGCGGAAATGGGCCTCATCTCGCCTGGAGGGCAAAACCTCCTGGATTTTCTCGAGTTGCGGCAGGTGCTCTCGACTTATGACGGGGACCTCAGGGACCCGCTCTGGTGGCCTCAGGAAAGGCCAGTCCCCATGCGAGTTCCTCGGGGGCCTCTCGGGATTCCTCTCCCGTCGATGCCGGGGCCTAAGACCTTGTGTGGAGTCGGGGCCGGAACCTGAGGATTCCTCTCCAGTGCTGACATGGATCTTGGGGTAATTCTGGAGTCACCCCAGGGGAGTCAGTCCTCGTCTCGAATGCGGGCATGCACTTGCGCTTTCCTCCAGAGTGGTAGCAGCAGTGTCACGCAGTCCGTCGCGTGGATCAAAGGATCTATGGTTTTCCCTCGAGTCTTTCCCACGAGGCTTTCCCACGAGGCTTTCCCACAGGGCTGTCCCACGTGCACACGTGGTGGGAGTCGATCCTCGGCTTGAACGTTAAGGCAGTGCAGGGAAAACAGTTTCCTCTGCAATGGACTGACACATCTGGGTGACCCTTGGAAAGGTAGCATGACCCTGGAGTTCCTCTCGCCTATCCTGTGGAGAGCGCCTCCTCTTGAGATGCGACGGGAACGCCGGGAATTCTTTCCCTACGAAACAGGGAAAGGATCCCTCATCTCGAGCTAGGAGGCGGAAACGGGGCTCCCCTGGATGTGTGCGGGACCCCACGTGCTTCCTCTCAAGTGGAGATGGGTATGTCGGGGAACTTCTTGAGGTGCAGCAATGGTGTGAAGGACCCTTTGGAAGTTCCAGTGGTTAGATGTGATTGGCCTCGAGAAGCCTCAGCGGAAATGGGCCTCATCTCGCCTGGAGGGCAAAACCTCCTGGATTTTCTCGAGTTGCGGCAGGTGCTCTCGACTTACGACGGGGACCTCAGGGACCCGCTCTGGTGGCCTCAGGAAAGTCCAGTCCCCATGCGAGTTCCTCGGGGGCCTCTCGGGATTCCTCTCCCGTCGATGCCGGGGCCTAAGACCTTGTGTGGAATCGGGGCCGGAACCTGAGGATTCCTCTCCAGTGCTGACATGGATCTTGGGGTACTTCTGGAGTCTCCCCAGGGGAGTCAGTCCTCGTCTCGAATGCGGGCATGCACTTGCGCTTTCCTCCAGAGCGGTAGCAGCAGTGTCACGCAGTCCGCCGCGTGGATCAATGGATCTATGGTTTTACGACGAGTCTTTCCCACGAGGCTTTCCCACGTGGCTTTCCCACAGGGCTGTCCCACGTGCACACGTGGTGGGAGTCGATCCTCGGCTTGAACGTCAAGGCAGTGCAGTGAAAACAGGTTCCTCTGGAATGGACTGACACATCTGGGGGACTCTTGGAATGGTGGCACGACCCTGGAGTTCCTCTCGCCTTTCCTGTGGAGAGCGCCTCCTCTTGAGATGCGACGGGAACGCCGGGAATTCTTTCCCTACGAAACAGGGAAAGGATCCCTCATCTCGAGCTAGGAGGCAGAAACGGGGCTCCCCTGGATGTGTGCGGGACCCCACGTGCTTCTTCTCGAGTGGAGACGGGCATGTCGCGGAACTTCTTGAGTTGCAGCAATGGTGTGAAGGACCCTTTGGAAGTTCCAGTGGTTAGATGTGATTGGCCTCGAGAAGCCTCAGCGGAAATGGGCCTCATCTCGCCTGGAGGGCAAAACCTCCTGGATTTTCTCGAGTTGCGGCAGGTGCTCTCGACTTACGACGGGGACCTCAGGGAACCGCTCTGGTGGCCTCAGGAAAGGCCAGTCCTCATGCGAGTTCCTCGGGGGCGTCTCGGGATTCCTCTCCCGTCGATGCCGGGGCCAAAGACCTTGTGTGGAGTCGGGGCCGGAACCTGAGGATTCCTCTCCAGTGCTGACATGGATCTTGGGGTACTTCTGGAGTCTCCCCAGGGGAGTCAGTCCTCGTCTCGAATGCGGGCCCGCACTTGCGCTTTCCTCCAGAGCGGTAGCAGCAGTGTCACGCAGTCCGCCGCGTGGATCAAAGGATCTATGGTTTTCCCTCGAGTCTTGCCCACGAGGCTATCCCACGAGGCTTTCCCACAGGGCTGTCCCACGTGCACACGTGGTGGGAGTCGATCCTCGGCTTGAACGTCAAGGCAGTGCAGGGAAAACAGGTTCCTCTGGAATGGACTGACACATATGGGGGACTCTTGGAATGGTGGCACGACCCTGGAGTTCCTCTCGCCTTTCCTGTGAAGAGCGCCTCCTCTTGAGATGCGACGGGAACGCCGGGAATTCTTTCCCTACGAAACAGGGAAAGGATCCCTCATCTCGACCTAGGAGGCGGAAACGGGGCTCCCCTGGATGTGTGCGGGACCCCACGTGCTTCCTCTCGAGTGGAGACGGGTATGTCGGGGAACTTCTTGAGTTGCAGCAATGGTGTGAAGGACCCTTTGGAAGTTCCAGTGGTTAGATGTGATTGGCCTCGAGAAGCCTCAGCGGAAATGGGCCTCATCTCGCCTGGAGGGCAAAACCTCCTGGATTTTCTCGAGTTGCGGCAGGTGCTCTCGACTTACGACGGGGACCTCAGGGACCCGCTCTGGTGGCCTCAGGAAAGGCCAGTCCCCATGCGAGTTCCTCGGGGGCCTCTCGGGATTCTTCTCCCGTCGATGCCGGGGCCTAAGACCTTGTGTGGAGTCGGGGCCGGAACCTGAGGATTCCTCTCCAGTGCTGACATGGATCTTGGGGTAATTCTGGAGTCTCCCCAGGGGAGTCAGTCCTCGTCTCGAATGCGGGCATGCACTTGCGCTTTCCTCCAGAGCGGTAGCAGCAGTGTCACGCAGTCCGCCGCGTGGATCAAAGGATCTATGGTTTTCCCTCGAGTCTTTCCCACGAGGCTTTCCCACGAGGCTTTCCCACAGGGCTGTCCCACGTGCACACGTGGTGGGAATCGATCCTCGGCTTGAACGTCAAGGCAATGCAGGGAAAAAAGGTTCCTCTGGAATGGACTGACACATCTGGGTGATTCTTGGAATGGTGGCACGACCCTGGAGTTCCTCTCGCCTTTCCTGTGGAGAGCGCCTCCTCTTGAGATGCGACGGGAACGCCGGGAATTCTTTCCCTACGAAACAGGGAAAGGATCCCTCATCTCGAGCTAGGAGGCGGAAACGGGGCTCCCCTGGATGTGTGCGGGACCCACGTGCTTCCTCTCGAGTGGAGACGGGTATGTCGGGGAACTTCTTGAGTTGCAGCAAGGGTGTGAAGGACCCTTTGGAAGTTCCAGTGGTTAGACGTGATTAGCCTCGAGAAGCCTCAGTGGAAATGGGCCTCATCTCGCCTGGAGGGCAAAACCTCCTGGATTTCCTCGAGTTGCGGCAGGTGCTCTCGACTTACGACGGGGACCTCAGGGACCCGCTCTGGTGGCCTCAGGAAAGGCCAGTCCCCATGCGAGTTCCTCGGGGGCCTCTCGGGATTCCTCTCCCGTCGATGCCGGGTCCTAAGACCTTGTGTGGAGTCGGTGTCGGAACCTGAGGATTCCTCTCCAGTGCTGACATGGATCTTGGGGTACTTCTGGAGTCTCCCCAGGGGAGTCAGTCCTCGTCTCGAATGCGGGCATGCACTTGCGCTTTCCTCCAGGGCGGTAGCAGCAGTGTCACACAGTCCTCCGCGTGGATCAAGGATCTATGGTTTTCCCTCGAGTCTTTCCCACGAGGCTTTCCCACGAGGCTTTCCCACAGGGCTGTCCCACGTGCACACGTGGTGGGAGTCGATCCTCGGCTTGAACGTCAAGGCAGTGCAGGGAAAACAGGTTCCTCTGGAATGGACTGACACATCTGGGGGACTCTTGGAATGGAGGCACGACCCTGGAGTTCCTCTCGCCTTTCCTGTGGAGAGCGCCTCCTCTTGAGATGCGACGGGAACGCCGGGAATTCTTTCCCTACGAAACAGGGAAAGGATCACTCATCTCGATCTAGGAGGCGGAAACGGGGCTCCCCTGGATGTGTGCGTGACCCCTCGTGCTTCCTCTCGAGTGGAGACGGGTATGTCGGGGAACTTCTTGAGTTGCAGCAAGGGTGTGAAGGACCCTTTGGAAGTTCCAGTGGTTAGACGTGATTATCCTCGAGAAGCATCAGCGGAAATGTGCCTCATCTCGCCTGGAGGGCAAAACCTCCTGGATTTTCTCGAGTTGCGGCAGGTGCTCTCGACTTACGACGGGGACCTCAGGGACCCGCTCTGGTGGCCTCAGGAAAGGCCAGTCCCCATGCGAGTTCCTCAGGGCCTCTGGGGATTCCTCTCCCGTCGATGCCGGGGCCTTAGACCTTGTGTGGAGTCGGGGCCGGAACCTGAGGATTCCTCTCCAGTGCTGACATGGATCTTGGGGTACTTCTGGAGTCTCCCCAGGGGAGTCAGTCCTCGTCTCGAATGCGGGCATGCAATTGCGCTTTCCTCCAGAGCGGTAGCAGCAGTGTCACGCACTCCGCCGCGTGGATCAAAGGATCTATGGTTTTCCCTCGAGTCTTTCCCACGAGGCTTTCCCACGAGGCTTTCCCACAGGGCTGTCCCACGTGCACACGTGGTGGGAGTCGATCCTCGGCTTGAACGTCAAGGCAGTGCAGGGAAAACAGGTTCCTCTGGAATGGACTGACACATCTGGGGGACTCTTGGAATGGTGGCACGACCCTGGAGTTCCTCTCGCCTTTCCTGTGGAGAGCGCCTCCTCTTGAGATTCGACGAGAACGCCGGGAATTCTTTCCCTACGAAACAGGGAAAGGATCCCTCATCTCGAGCTAGGAGGCGGAAACGGGGCTCCCCTGGATGTGTGCGGGACCCCACGTGCTTCCTCTCGAGTGGAGACGGGTATGTCGGGGAACTTCTTGATTTGCAGCAAGGGTGTGAAGGACCCTTTGGAAGTTCCAGTGGTTAGACGTGATTAGGCTCCAGAAGCCTCAGCGGAAATGGGCCTCATCTCGCCTGGAGGGCAAAACCTCCTGGATTTTCTCGAGTTGCGGCAGGTGCTCTCGACTTACGACGGGGACCTCAGGGACCCGCTCTGGTGGCCTCAGGAAAGGCCAGTCCCCATGCGAGTTCCTCGGGGCCTCTCGGGATTCCTCTCCCGTCGAAGCCGGGGCCTAAGACCTTGTGTGGAGTCGGGGCCGGAACCTGAGGATTCCTCTCCAGTGCTGACATGGATCTTGGGGTACTTCTGGAGTCTCCCCAGGGGAGTCAGTCCTCGTCTCGAATGCGGGCATGCACTTGCGCTTTCCTCCAGAGCTGTAGCAGCAGTGTCCGCAGTCCGCCGCGTGGATCACAGGATCTATGGTTTTCCCTCGAGTCTTTCCCACGAGGCTTTCCCACGAGGCTTTCCCACAGGGCTGTCCCACGTGCACACGTGGTGGGAGTCGATCCTCGGCTTGAACGTCAAGGCAGTGCAGGGAAAACTGGTTCCTCTGGAATGGACTGACACATCTGGGGGACTCTTGGAATGGTGGCACGACCCTGGAGTTCCTCTCGCCTTTCCTGTGGAGAGCGCCTCCTCTTGAGATGCGACGGGAACGCCGGGAATGCTTTCCCTATGAAACACGGAAAGGATCCCTCATCTCGAGCTAGGAGGCGGAAACGGGGCTCCCCTGGATGTGTGAGGGACCCTCGTGCTTCCTCTTGAGTGGAGACGGGTATGTCGGGGAACTTCTAGAGTTGCAGCAAGGGTGTGAAGGACCCTTTGAAAGTTCCAGTGGTTAGATGTGATTAGCCTCGAGAAGCCTCAGCGGAAATGGGCCTCATCTCGCCTGGAGGGCAAAACCTCCTGGATTTTCTCGAGTTGCGGCAGGTGCTCTCGACTTACGACGGGGACCTCAGGGACCCGCTCTGGTGGCCTCAGGAAAGGCCAGTCCCCATGCGAGTTCCTCGGGGGCCTCTCGGCATTCCTCTCCCGTCGATGCCGGGGCCTAAGACCTTGTGTGGAGTCGGGGCCGGAACCTGAGGATTCCTCTCCAGTGCTGACATGGATCTTGGGGTACTTCTGGAGTCTCCCCAGGGGAGTCAGTCCTCGTCTCGAATGCGGGCATGCACTTGCGCTTTCCTCCAGAGCGGTAGCAGCAGTGTCACGCAGTCCGCCCAATGGATCAAAGGATCTATGGTTTTCCCTCGAGTCTTTCCCACGAGGCTTTCCCACGAGGCTTTCCCACAGGGCTGTCCCACATGCACACGTGGTGGGAGTCGATCGTCGGCTTGAACGTCAAGGCAGTGCAGGGAAAACAGGTTCCTCTCGTATGGACTGACACATCTGGGGGTCTCTTGGAATGGTGGCACGACCCTGGAGTTCCTCTCGCCTCTCCTGTGGAGAGTGTCTCCTCTTGAGATGCGACGGGAACGCCGGGAATTCTTTCCCTACGAAACAGGGAAAGGATCCCTCATCTCGAGCTAGGAGGCGGAAACGGGGCTCCCCTGGATGTGTGCGGGACCCCACGTGCTTCCTCTCGAGTGGAGACGGGTATGTCGGGGAACGTCTTGAGTTGCAGCAAGGGTGTGAAGGACCCTTTGGAAGTACCAATGGTTAGATGTGATTATCCTCGAGAAGCCTCAGCGGAAATGGGCATCATCTCGCCTGGAGGGCAAAACCTCCTGGATTTTCTCGAGTTGCGGCAGGTGCTCTCGTCGTACGACGGGGACCTCAGGGACCCGCTCTGGTGGCCTCAGGAAAGGCCAGTCCCCATGCGAGTTCCTCGGGGGCCTCTCGGGATTCCTCTCCCGTCAATGCCAGGGCCTAAGATCTTGCGTGGATTCGGGGCCGGAATCTGAGGATTCCTCTCCAGTGCTGACATGGATCTTGGGGTACTTCTGGAGTCTCCCCAGGGGAGTCAGTCCTCGTCTCGAATGCTGGCATGCACTTGCGCTTTCCTCCAGAGCGGTAGCAGCAGTGTCACGCAGTCCGCCGCGTGGATCAAAGGATCTATGGTTTTCCCTCGAGTCTTTCCCACGAGGCTTTCCCACGAGGCTTTCCCACAGGGCTGTTCCACGTGCACACGTGCTGGGAGTCGATCCTCGGCTTGAACGTCAAGGCAGTGCAGGGAAAACAGGTTCCTCTGGAATGGACTGACACATCTGGGCGTCTCTTGGAATGGTGGCACGACCCTGGAGTTCCTCTCGCCTTTCCTGTGGAGAGCGCCTCCTCTTGAGATGCGACGGGAACGCCGGGAATTCTTTCCCTACGAAACAGGGAAAGGATCCAGCATCTCGAGCTAGGAGGCGAAAACGGGGCTCCCCTGGATGTGTGCGGGACCCTCGTGCTTCCTCTCGAGTGGAGACGGGTATGTCGGGGAACTTCTTGATTTGCAGCAAGGGTGTGAAGGACCCTTTGGAAGGTCCAGTGGTTAGATGTGATTAGCCTCGAGAAGCCTCAGCGGAAATGGGCCTCATCTCGCCTGGAGGGCAAAACCTCCTGGATTTTCTCGAGTTGCGGCAGGTGCTCTCGACTTACGACGGGACCTCATTGACCCGCTCTGGTGGCCTCAGGCAAGGCCAGTCCCCATGCGACTTCCTCAGGGGCCTCTCGGGATTCCTCTCCCGTCGATGCCGGTGCCTAAGACCTTGTGTGGAGTCGGGGCCGGAACCTGTGGATTCCTCTCCAGTGCTGACATGGATCTTGGGGTACTTCTGGAGTCTCCCCAGGGGAGTCAGTCCTCGTCTCGAATGCGGGCATGCACTTGCGCTATCCTCCAGAGCAGTAGCAGCAGTGTCACGCAGTCCGCCGCGTGGATAAAAGGATCTATGGTTTTCCCTCGAGTCTTTCCCATGAGGCTTTCCCACGAGGCTTTACCACAGGGCTGTCCCAAGTGCACACGTGGTGGGAGTCGATCCTCTGCTTGAACGTCAAGGAAGTGCAGGGAAAACAGGTTCCTCTCGTATGGACTGACACATCTGGGGGACTCTTGGAATGGTGGCACGACCCTGGAGTTCCTCTCGCCTTTCCTGTGGAGAGCGCCTCCTCTTGAGATGCGACGGGAACGCCGGGAATTCTTTCCCTACGAAACAGGGAAAGGATCCCTCATCTCGAGCTAGGAGGCGGAAACGGGGCTCCCCTGGATGTGTGCGGGACCCCACGTGCTTCCTCTCGAGTGGAGACGGGTATGTCGGGGAACTTCTTGAGTTGCAGCAAGGGTGTGAAGGACCCTTTGGAAGTTCCAGTGGTTAGATGTGATTAGCCTCGAGAAGCCTCAGCGGAAATGGGCCTCATCTCGCCTGGAGGGCAAAAACTCCTGGATTTTCTCGAGTTGCGGCAGGTGCTCTCGACTTACGATGGGACCTCAGGGACCCGCTATGGTGGCCTCAGGAAAGGCCAGTCCCCATTCGAGTTCCTAGGGGACCCTTAGGGAATCCTCTCCGGTCGATGCCGGGGCCTAAGACCTTGTGTGGATTCGGGTTCCGAAAGTGAGGATTCCTCTCCAGTGCTGACATGGATCTTGGGGTACTTCTAGAGTCTCCCCAGGGGAGTCAGTCCTCGTCTCGAATGTGGGCATGCACTTGCGCTTTCCTCCAGAGCTGTAGCAGCAGTGTCACGCAGTCCGCCGCGTGGATCAAAGGATCTATGGTTTTCCCTCGAGGCTTTCCCACGAGGCTTTCCCACGAGGCTTTACCACAGGGCTGTCTAACGTGCAAACGTGGTGGGAGTCGATCCTCGGCTTGAACGTCAAGGCAGTGCAGGCCAACAGGTTCCTCTGGAATGGACTGACACATCTGGGGGACTCTTGGAATGGTGGCACGACCCTGGAGTTCCTCTCGACTTTCCTGTGGACAGCGCCTCCTATTGAGATGCGACGGGAACGCCGGGAATTCTTTCCCTACGAAACAGGGAAAGGATCCCTCATCTCGAGGTGGGAGGCGGAAACGGGGCTTCCCTGGATGTGTGCGGGACCCTTGTGCTTCCTCTCGAGGGGAGACGGGTATGTCGGGGATCTTCTTGAGTTGCAGCAAGGGTGTGAAGGACCCTTTGGAAGTTCCACTGGTTAGATGTGATTAGCCTCGAGAAGCCTCAGCAGAAATGGGCCTCATCTCGCCTGGAGGGCAAAACCTCCTGGATTTTCTCGAGTTGCGGCAGGTGCTCTCGACTTACGACGGGGACCTCGGGGACCCGCTCTGGTGGCCTCAGGAAAGGCCAGTCCCCATGCGAGTTCCTCGGGGGCCTCTCGGGATTCCTCTCCCTTCGATGCCGGGGCCTAAGACCTTGTGTGGAGTCGGGGCCGGAACCTGAGGATTCCTCTCCAGTGGTGACATGGATCTTGGGGTACTTCTGGAGTCTCCCCAGGGGAGTCAGTCCTCGTCTCGAATGCGGGCATGCACTTGCGCTTTCCTCCAGAGCGGTAGCAGCAGTGTCACGCAGTCCGCCGCGTGGATCAAAGGATCTATGGTTTTCCCTCGAGTCTTTCCCACGAGGCTTTCCCACGAGGCTTTCCCACAGGGCTGTCCCACGTGCACACGTGATGGGAGTCGATCCTCGGCTTGAACGTCAAGGCAGTGCAGGGAAAACAGGTTCCTCTGGTATGGACTGGCACATCTGGGGGTCTCTTGGAATGTTGGCACGACCCTGGAGTTCCTCTCGCCTCTCCTGTGGAGAGCGTCTCCTCTTGAGATGCGACGGGAACGCCGGGAATTCTTTCCCTACGAAACAGGGAAAGGATCCCTCATCTCGAGCTAGGAGGCGGAAACGAGGCTCCCCTGGATGTGTGCGGTACCCCACGTGCTTCCTCTCGAGTGGAGACGGGTATGTCGGGGAACTTCTTGAGTTGCAGCAAGGGTGTGAAGGACCCTTTGGAAGTTCCAGTGGTTAGACGTGATTAGCCTCGAGAAGACTCAGTGGAAAGGGGCCTCATCTCGCCTGGAGGGCAAAACCTCCTGTATTTTCTCGAGTTGCGGCAGGTGCTCTCGACTTACGACGGGGACCTCAGGGACCCGCTCTGGTGGCCTCAGGAAAGGCCAGTCCCCATGCGAGTTCCTCGGGGGCCTCTCGGGATTCCTCTCCCGTCGATGCCGGGGCCTAAGACCTTGTGTGGAGTCGGGGCCGGAACCTGAGGATTCCTCTGCAGTGCTGACATGGATCTTGGGGTACTTCTGGAGTCTCCCCAGGGGAGTCAGTCCTCGTCTCGAATGCGGGCATGCACTTGCGCGTTCCTCCAGAGCGGTAGCAGCAGTGTCCCGCAGTCCGCCGCGTGGATCAAAGGATCTATGGTTTTCCCTCGAGTCTTTCCCACGAGGCTTTCCCACGAGGCTTTCCCACAGGGCTGTCCCACGTGCACACGTGGTGGGAGTGGATCCTCGGCTTGAACGTCAAGGCAGTGCAGGGAAAACAGGGTCCTCTGGAATGGACTGACACATCTGGGGGACTCTTGGAATGGTGGCACGACCCTGGATTTCCTCTCGCCTTTCCTGTGGAGAGCGCCTCCTCTTGAGATGCGACGGGAACGCCGGGAATTCTTTACTTACGAAACAGGGAAAGGATCCCTCATCTCAGGCTAGGAGGCGGAAACGGGGTTCCCCTTGATGTGTGCGGAACAGCATGTGCTTCCTCTCGAGTGGAGACGGGTATGTCGGGGAACTTCTTGAGTTGCAGCAAGGGTGTGAAGGACCCTTTGGAAGTTCCAGTGGTTAGATATGATTGGCCTCGAGAAGCCTCAGCGGAAATGGGCCTCATCTCGCCTGGAGGGCAAAACCTCCTGGATTTTCTGGAGTTGCGGCAGGTGCTCTCGACTTACGACGGGGACCTCAGGGACCCGCTCTGGTGGCCTCAGGAAAGGCCAGTCCCCATGCGAGTTCCTCGGGAGCCTCTCGGGATTCCTCTCCCGTCGATGCCGGGGCCTAAGACCTTGTGTGGAGTCGGGGCCGGAACCTGAGGATTCCTCTCCAGTGCTGACATGGATCTTGGGGTACTTCTGGAGTCTCCCCAGGGGAGTCAGTCCTCGTCTCGAATGCGGGCATGCACTTGCACTTTCCTCCAGAGCGGTAGCAGCAGTGTCACGCAGTCCGCCGCGTGGATCAAAGGATCTATGGTTTTCCCTCGAGTCTTTCCCACGAGGCTTTCCCACGAGGCTTTCCCACAGGGCTGTTCCACGTGCACACGTGCTGGGAGTCGATCCTCGGCTTGAACGTTAAGGCAGTGCAGGGAAAACAGGTTCCTCTGGAATGGACTGACACATCTGGGGGTCTCTTGGAATGGTGTCACGACCCTGGAGTTCCTCTCGCCTTTCCTGTGGAGAGCGCCAACTCTTCGGGAACGCCGGGAATTCTTTCCCTACGAAACAGGGAAAGGATCCCTCATCTCGAGCTAGGAGGCAGAAACGGGGCTCCCCTGGATGTGTGCGGGACCCTACTTGGTTCCTCTCGAGTGGAGACGGGTATGTCGCGGAACTGCTTGAGTTGCAGCAAGGGTTCGAAGGACCCTTTGGAAGTTCCAGTGGTTAGATGTGATTAGCCTCGAGAAGCCTCAGCGGAAATGGGCCTCATCTCGCCTGGAGGGCAAAACCTCCTTGATTTTCTCGAGTTGCGGCAGGTGCTCTCGACTTATGACGGGGACCTCAGGCACCCGCTCTGGTGGCCTCAGGAAAGGCCAGTCCCCATGCGAGTTCCTCGGGGGCCTCTCGGGATTCCTCTCCCGTCAATGCCAGGGCCTAAGACCTTGCGTGGAGTCGGGGCCGGAACCTGAGGATTCCTCTCCAGTGCTGACATGGATCTTGGGGTACTTCTGGAGTCTCCCCAGGGGAGTCAGTCCTCGTCTCGAATGCGGGCATGCACTTGCGCTTTCCTCCAGAGCGGTAGCAGCAGTGTCACGCAGTCCTCCGCGTGGATCAAAGCATCTATGATTTTCCCTCGACTCTTTACCCCGAGGCTTTCCCACGAGGCTTTCCCACAGGGCTGTCAGACGTGCACACGTGGTGGGAGTCGATCCTCGGCTTGAACGTCAAGGCAGTGCAGGGAAAACAGGTTCCTCTGGAATGGACTGACACATCTGGGCATCTCTTGGAATGGTGGCACGACCCTGGAGTTCCTGTCGCCTTTCCTGTGGAGAGCGCCTCCTCTTGAGATGCGACGGGAACGCCCGGAATTCTTTCCCTACGAAACAGGGAAAGGATCCCGCATCTCGAGCTAGGAGGCGAAAACGGGGCTCCCCTGGATGTGTGCGGGACCTCGTGCTTCCTCTCGAGTGGAGACGGGTATGTCGGGGAACTTCTTGATTTGCAGCAAGGGTGTGAAGGACCCTTTGGAAGTTCCAGTGGTTAGATGTGATTAGCCTCGAGAAGCCTCAGTGGAAATGGGCCTCATCTCGCCTGGAGGGCAAAACCTCCTGGAATTTCTCGTGTTGCGGCAGGTGCTCTCGACTTACGATGGGGACCTCAGGGACCCGCTCTGGTGGCCTCAGGAAAGGCCAGTCCCCATGCGACTTCCTCAGGGGCCTCTCGGGATTCCTCTCCCGTCGATGCCGGTGCCTAAGACCTTGTGTGGAGTCGGGGCCGGAACCTGAGGATTCCTCTCCAGTGCTGACATGGATCTTGGGGTACTTCTGGAGTCTCCCCAGGGGAGTCAGTCCTCGTCTGGAATGCGGGCATGCACTTGCCCTATCCTCCAGAGCAGTAGCAGCAGTGTCACGCAGTCCGCCGCGTGGATAAAAGGATCTATGGTTTTCCCTCGAGTCTTTCCCACGAGGCTTTCCCACGAGGCTTTCCCACAGGGCTGTCCCAAGTGCACACGTGGTGGGAGTCGATCCTCGGCTTGAACGTCAAGGCAGTGCAGGGAAAACAGGTTCCTCTGGAATGGACTGACACATCTGGGGGACTCTTGGAATGGTGGCATGACCCTGGAGTTCCTCTCGCCTCTCCTGTGGAGAGTGTCTCCTCTTGAGATGCGACGGGAACGCCGGGAATTCTTTCCCTACGAAACAGGGAAAGGATCCCTCATCTCGAGCTATTAGGCGGAAAAGGGGCTTCCCTGGATGTGTGCGGGACCCTCGTGCTTCCTCTCCAGTGGTGACGGGTATGTCTGGGAACTTGTGAGTTGCAGCAAGGGTGTGAAGGACCCTTTGGAAGTTCCAGTGGTTAGATGTGATTAGCATCGAGAAGCCTCAGCGGAAATGGGCCTCATCTCGCCTGGAGGGCAAAAACTCCTGGATTTTCTCGAGTTGCGGCAGGTGCTCTCGACTTACGACGGGGACCTCAGGGACCCGCTCTGGTGGCCTAAGGAAAGGCCAGTCCCCATGCGAGTTCCTAGGGGGCCCTTAGGGAATCCTCTCCCGTCGATGCCGGGGCCTAAGACCTTGTGTGGATTCGGGTTCCGAAAGTGAGGATTCCTCTCCAGTGCTGACATGGATCTTGGGGTACTTCTAGAGTCTCCCCAGGGGAGTCAGTCCTCGTCTCGAATGCGGGCATGCACTTGCGCTTTCCTCCAGAGCGGTAGCAGCAGTGTCACGCAGTCCGCCGCGTGCATCAAAGGATCTATGGTTTTCCCTCGAGTCTTTCCCACGAGGCTTTCCCACGAGGCTTTACCACAGGGCTGTCTAACGTGCAAACGTGGTGGGAGTCGATCCTCGGCTTGAACGTCAAGGCAGTGCAGGGCAAACAGGTTCCTCTGGAATGGACTGACACATCTGGGGGACTCTTGGAATGGTGGCACGACCCTGGAGTTCCTCTCGACTTTCCTGTGGACAGCGCCTCCTATTGAGATGCGACGGGAACGCCAGGAATTCTTTCCCTACTAAACAGGGAAAGGATCCCTCATCTCGAGCTAGGAGGCGGAAACGGGTTTCCCCTGGATGTGTGCGGGACCCCACGTGCTTCCTCTCGAGTGGAGATGGATATGTCGCGGAACTGCTTGAGTTGCAGCAAGGGTGTGAAGGACCCTTTGGAAGTTCCACTGGTTAGATGTGATTAGCCTCGAGAAGCCTCAGCGGAAATGGGCCTCATCTCGCCTGGAGGGCAAAACCTCCTGGATTTTCTCGAGTTGCGGCAGGTGCTCTCGACTTACGACGGGACCTCAGGGACCCGCTCTGGTGGCCTCAGGAAAGGCCAGTCCCCATGCGACTTCCTCAGGGGCCTCTCGGGATTCCTCTCCCGTCGATGCCGGTGCCTAAGACCTTGTGTGGAGTCGGTGCCGGAACCTGAGGATTCCTCTCCAGTGCTGACATGGATCTTGGGGTACTTCTGGAGTCTCCCCAGGGGAGTCAGTCCTCGTCTGGAATGCGGGCATGCAATTGCGCTATCCTCCAGAGCGGTAGCAGCAGTGTCACGCAGTCCGCCGCGTGGATAAAAGGATCTATGGTTTTCCCTCGAGTCTTTCCAACGAGGCTTTCCCACGAGGCTTTCCCACAGGGCTGTCCCAAGTGCACACGTGGTGGGAGTCGATCCTCGGCTTGAACGTCAAGGAAGTGCAGGGAAAACAGGTTCCTCTCGTATGGACTGACACATCTGGGGGTCTCTTGGAATGGTGGCACGACCCTGGAGTTCCTCTCGCCTCTCCTGTGGAGAGTGTCTCCTCTTGAGATGCGACGGGAACGCCGGGAATTCTTTCCCTACGAAACAGGGAAAGGATCCGTCATCTCGAGCTAGGAGGCGGAAACGGGGCTCCCCTGGATGTGTGCAGGACCCCACGTGATTCCTCTCGAGTGGAGACGGGTATGTCGGGGAACTTCTTGAGTTGCAGCAAGGGTGTGAAGGACCCTTTGGAAGTACCAATGGTTAGATGTGATTATCCTCGAGAAGCCTCAGTGGAAATGGGCATCATCTCGCCTGGAGGGCAAAACCTCCTGGATTTTCTCGAGTTGCGGCAGGTGCTCTCGACTTACGACGGGGACCTCAGGGACCCGCTCTGGTGGCCTCAGGAATGGCCAGTCCCCATGCGAGCTCCTCGGGGGCCTCTCGGGATTCCTCTCCCGTCAATGCCAGGGACTAAGACCTTGCGTGGAGTCGGGGCCGGAACCTGAGGATTCCTCTCCAGTGCTGACATGGATCTTGGGGTACTTCTGGAGTCTCCCCAGGGGAGTCAGTCCTCGTCTCGAATGCGGGCATGCACTTGCGCTTTCCTCCAGAGCGGTAGCAGCAGTGTCACGCAGTCCGCCGCGTGGATCAAAGGATCTATGGTTTTCCCTCGAGTCTTTCCCACGAGGCTTTCCCACGAGGCTTTCCCACAGGCTGTTCCACGTGCACACGTGCTGGGAGTCGATCCTCGGCTTGAACGTCAAGGCAGTGCAGGGAAAACAGGTTCCTCTGGAATGGACTGACACATCTGGGGGCCTCTTGGAATGGTGTCACGACCCTGGAGTTCCTCTCGCCTTTCCTGTGGAGAGCGCCAACTCTTCGGGAACGCCGGGAATTCTTTCCCTACGAAACAGGGAAAGGATCCCTCATCTCGAGCTAGGAGGCAGAAACGGGGCTCCCCTGGATGTGTGCGGGACCCCACTTGCTTTCTCTCGAGTGGAGACGGGTATGTCCCGGAACTGCTTGAGTTGCAGCAAGGGTGTGAAGGACCCTTTGGAAGTTCCAGTGGTTAGATGTGATTAGCCTCGAGAAGCCTCAGCGGAAATGGGCCTCATCTCGCCTGGAGGGCAAAACCTCCTGGATTTTCTCGAGTTGCGGCAGGTGCTCTCGACTTACGACGGGGACCTCAGGGACCCGCTCTGGTGGCCTAAGGAAAGGCCAGTCCCCATGCGAGCTCCTCGGGGGCCTCTCGGGATTCCTCTCCCGTCAATGCCAGGGCCTAAGACCTTGTGTGGAGTCGGGGCCGGAACCTCAGGATTCCTCTCCAGTGCTGACATGGATCTTGGGGTACTTCTGAAGTCTCCCCAGGGGAGTCAGTCCTCGTCTCGAATGCGGGCATGCACTTGCGCTTTCCTCCAGAGCGGTAGCAGCAGTGTCACGCAGTCCGCCGCGTGGATCAAAGGATCGATGGTTTTCTCTCCAGACTTTCCCACGAGGCTTTCCCACGAGGCTTTCCCACAGGGCTGTCCCACGTGCACACGTGGTGGGAGTTGATCCTCGGCTTGAACGTCAAGGCAGTGCAGGGAAAACAGGTTCCTCTGGAATGGACTGACACATCTGGGGGACTCTTGGAATGGTGGCACGACCCTGGAGTTCCTCTCGCCTTTCCTGTGCAGAGCGCCTCCTCTTGAGATGCGACGGGAACGCCGGGAATTCTTTCCCTACAAAACAGGGAAAGGATCCCTCATCTCGAGCTAGGAGGCGGAAACGGGGCTCCCCTGTATGTGTGCGGGACCCCTCGTGCTTCCTCTGGAGTGGAGACGGGTATGTTGGGGAACTTCCTGAGTCGCAGCAAGGGAGTGAAGGACCCGTTGGAAGTTCCAGTATTTAGACGTGATTAGCCTAGAGAAGCCTCAGCGGAAATGGGCCTCATCTCGCCTGGAGGGCAAAACCTCCTGGATTTTCGCGAGTTGCGGCAGGTGCTCTCGACTTACGACGAGGACCTCAGGGACCCGCTCTGGTGGCCTCAGGAAAGGCCAGTCCCCATGCGAGTTCCTCGGGGGCCTCTCGGGATTCCTCTCCCGTCGATGCCGGGGCCTACGACCTTGTGTGGAGTCGGGGTCCGAAAGTGAGGATTTCTCTCCAGTGCTGACATGGATCTTGGGGTACTTCTGGAGTCTCCCCAGGGGAGTCAGTCCTCGTCTCGAATGCGGGCATGCACTTGCGCTTTCCTCCAGAGCGGTAGCAGCAGTGTCACGCAGTCCGCCGCGTGGATCAAAGGATCTATGGTTTTCCCTCGAGTCTTTCCCACGAGGCTTTCCCACGAGGCTTTCCCACAGGGCTGTCCCACGTGCACACGTGGTGGGAGTCGATCCTCGGCTTGAACGTCAAGGCATTGCAGAGCAAACAGGTTCCTCTGGAATGGACTGACACATCTGGGGGACTCTTGCAATGGTGGCACGACCCTGGAGTTCCTCTCACCTTTCCTGTGGAGAGCGCCTCCTCTTGAGATGCGATGGGAACGCCGGGAATTCTTTCCCTACGAAACAGGGAAAGGATCCCTCATCTCGAGCTAGGAGGCGGAAACGGGGCTCCCCTGGATGTGTGCGGGACCCTCGTGCTTCCTCTCGAGTGGAGATGGGTATGTCGGGGAACTTCTTGAGTTGCAGCAAGGGTGTGAAGGACCCTTTGGAAGTTCCAGAGGTTAGATGTGATTAGCCTCGAGAAGCCTCAGCGGAAATGGGCCACATCTCGCCTGGAGGGCACAACCTCCTAGATTTTCTCGAGTTGCGGCAGGTGCCCTCGACTTACGACGGGGAACTCGGGGACCCGCTCTGGTGGCCTCAGGAAAGGCCAGTCCCCATGCGAGTTGCTCGGGGGCCTCTCGGGATTCCTCTCCCGTCGATGCCGGGGCCTAAGACCTTGTGTGGAGTCGGGGCCGGAACCTGAGGATTCCTCTCCAGTGCTGACATGGATCTTGGAGTACTTTTGGAGTCTCCCCAGAGGAGTCAGTCCACGTCTCGAATGCGGGCATGCACTTGCGCTTTCATCCAGAGCGGTAGCAGCAGTGTCACGCAGTCTGCCGCGTGGATCAAAGGATCTATGGTTTTCCCACGAGTCTTTCCCACGAGGCTTTCCCACGAGGCTTTCCCACAGGGCTGTCCCACGTGCACACGTGGTGGGAGTCGATCCTCGGCTTGAACGTCAAGGCAGTGCAGGGAAAACAGGTTCCTCTGGAATGGACTGACACATCTGGGGGACTCTTGGAATGGTGGCACGACCCTGTAGTTCCTCTCGCCTTTCCTGTGGAGAGCGACTCCTTTTGAGATGCGCCGGGAACGCCGGGAATTCTTTCCCTACGAAACAGGGAAAGGATCCCTCATCTCGAGCTAGGAGGCGGAAACGGGGCTCCCCTGGATGTGTGCGGGACCCGCGTGCTTCCTCTCGAGTGGAGACGGGTATGTCGGGTAACTTCTTGAGTTGCAGCAAGGGTGTGAAGGACCCTTTGGAAGTTCCAGTGGTTAGATGTGATTAGCCTCGAGAAGCCTCAGCGGAAATGGGCCTCGTCTCGCCTGGAGGGCAAAACCTCCTGGATTTTCTCGAGTTGCGGCATGTGCTCTCGACTTACGACGGGGACCTCGGGGACCCGCTCTAGTGGCCTCAGGAAAGGCCAGTCCCCATGCGAGTTCCTCGGGGGCCTCTCGGGATTTCTCTCCCGACGATGCCTGGGCCTAAGACCTTGTGTGGAGTCGGGGCCGGAACCTGAGGATTCCTCTCCACTGCTGACATGGATCGTGGGCTACTTCTGGAGTCTCCCCAGGGGAGTCAGTCCTGGTCTCGAATGCGGGCATGCACATGCGCTTTACTCCAGAGCGGTAGCAGCAGTGTCACGCAGTCTGCCGCGTGGATCAAAGGATCTATAGTTTTCCCTCGAGTCTTTCCCACGAGGCTTTCCCACGAAGCTTTCCCACGAGGCTTTCCCACAGGGCTGTCCCACGTGCACACGTGGTGGGAGTCGATCCTCGGCTTGAACGTCAAGGCAGTGCAGGGAAAACAGGTTTCTCTGGAATGGACTGACACATCTGGGGGACTCTTGGAATGGTGGCACGACCCTGGAGTTCCTCTCGCCTTTCCTGTGGAGAGAGCCTCCTCTTGAGATGCGACGGGAACGCTGGGAATTCTTTCCCTACGAAACAGGGAAAGGATCCCTCATCTCGAGCTAGGAGGCGGAAACGGGGCTCCCCTGGATGTGTGTGGGACCCTCGTGCTTCCTCTCGAGTGGAGAAGTGTATGTCGGGGAACTTCTTGAGTTGCAGCAAGGGTGTGAAGGACCCTTTGGAAGTTCCAGAGGTTAGATGTGATTAGCCTCGAGAAGCCTCAGCGGAAATGGGCCTCATCTCGCCTGGAGGGCAAAACCTCCTGGATTTTCTCGAGTTGCGGCAGGTGCTCTCGACTTACTACGGGGTCTCGGGGACCCGCTCTGGTGGCCTCAGGAAAGGCCAGTCCCCATGCGAGTTCCTCGGGGGCCTCTCGGGATTCCTCTCCCGTGGATGCCGGGGCCTAAGACCTTGTGTGGAGTCGGGGCCGGAACCTGAGGATTCCTCTCCAGTGCTGACATGGATCTTGGGGTACTTCTGGAGTCTCCCCAGGGGAGTCAGTCCTCGTCTCGAATGCGGACATGCACTTGCGCTTTCCTCCAGAGTGGTAGCAGCAGTGTCACGCAGTCCGCCGCGTGGATCAAAGGATCTATGGTTTTCCCACGAGTCTTTCCCACGAGGCTTTCCCACGAGGCTTTCCCACAGGGCTGTCCCACGTGCACACGTGGTGGGAGTCGATCCTCGGCTTGAACGTCAAGGTAGTGCAGGGAAAACAGGTTCCTCTGGAATGGACTGACACATCTGGGGGGCTCTTGGAATGGTGGCAGGACCCTGGAGTTCCTCTCGCCTTTCCTGTGGAGAGCGCCTCCTCTTAAGATGCGACGGGAACGCCGGGAATTCTTTCCCTACGAAACAGGGAAAGGATCCCTCATCTCGAGCTAGGAGGCGGAAACGGGGCTCCCCTGGATGTGTGCGGGACCCTCGTGCTTCCTCTCGAGTGGAGACGGGTATGTCGGGGAACTTCTTGAGTTGCAGCAAGGGTGTGAAGGACCCTTTGGAAGTTCCAGTGGTTAGATGTGATTAGCCTCGAGAAGCCTCAGCGGAAATGGGCCTCATCTCGCCTGGAGGGCAAAACCTCCTGGATTTTCTCGAGTTGCGACAGGTGCTCTCGCCTTACGACGGGGACCTCGGGGACCCGCTCTGGTGGCCTCAGGAAAGGCCAGTCCCCATGCGAGTTCCTCGGGGGCCTCTCGGGATTCCTCTCCCGTCGATGCCGGGGCCTAAGACCTTGTGTGGAGTCGGGGCCGGAACCTGAGGATTCCTCTCCAGTGCTGACATGGATCCTGGGGTACTTCTGGAGTCTCCCCAGGGGAGTCAGTCCTCGTCTCGAATGCGGACATGCACTTGCGCTTTCCTCCAGAGCGGTATCAACAGTGTCACGCAGTCCGCCGCGTGGATCAAAGGATCTATGGTTTTCCCTCGAGTCTTTCCCACGAGGCTTTACCACGAGGCTTTCCCACAGGGCTGTCCCAGGTACACACGTGGTGGGAGTCGATCCTCGGTTTGAACGTCAAGGCAGTGCAGGGAAAACAGATTCCTCTGGAATGGACTGACACAGCTGGGGGACTCTTGGAATGGTGGCACGACCCTGGAGTTCCTCTCGCCTTTCCTGTGGAGAGAGCCTTCTCTTGAGATGCGACGGCAACGCTGGGAATTCTTTCCCTACGAAACAGGGAAAGGATCCCTCATCTCGAGCTAGGAGGCGGAACGGGGCTCCCCTGGATGTGTGCGGGACCCTCGTGCTTCCTCTCGAGTGGAGACGGGTATGTCGGGGAACTTCTTGAGTTGCAGCAAGGGTGTGAAGGACCCTTTGGAAGTTCCAGTGGTTAGATGTGATTAGCCTCGAGAAGCCTCAGCGGAAATGGGCCTCATCTCGCCTGGAGGGCAAAACCTCCTGGATTTTCTCGAGTTGCGGCAGGTGCTCTCGACTTACGACGGGGACCTCGGGGACCCGCTCTGGTGGCCTCAGGAAAGGCCAGTCCCCATGCGAGTTCCTCGGGGGCCTCTCGGGATTCCTCTCCCGTCGATGCCGGGGCCTAAGACCTTGTGTGGAGTCTGGGCCGGAAACTGAGGATTCCTCTGCAGTGCTGACATGGATCTTGGGGTACTTCTGGAGTCTCCCCAGGGGAGTCAGTCCTCGTCTCGAATGCGGGCATGCACTTTCGCTTTCCTCCAGAGCGGTAGCAGCAGTGTCACGCAGTCCGCCGCGTGGATCAAAGGATCTATGGTTTTCCCTCGAGTCTTTCCCACGAGGCTTTCCCACGAGGCTTTCCCACAGGGCTGTCCCACGTGCACACGTGGTGGGAGTCGATCCTCGGCTTGAACGTCAAGGCAGTGCAGGGAAAACAGGTTCCTCTGGAATGGACTGACACATCTGGGGGACTCTTGGAATGGTGGCACGACCCTGGAGTTCCTCTCGCCTTTCCTGTGGAGAGCGCCTCGTCTTGAGATGCGACGGGAACGCCGGGAATCGTTCCCTACGAAACAGGGAAAGGATCCCTCACCTCGAGCTAGGAGGCAGAAACGGGGCTCCCCTGGATGTGTGCGGGACCCCACGTGCTTCCTCTCGAGTGGAGACGGGTATGTCGGGGAACTTCTTGAGTTGCAGCAAGGGTGTGAAGGACCCTTTGGAAGTTCCAGTGGTTAGACGTGATTAGCCTCGAGAAGCCTCAGCGGAAATGGGCCTCATCTCGCCTGGAGGGCAAAACCTCCTGGATTTTCTCGAGTTGCGGCATGTGCTCTCGACTTACGACGGGGACCTCGGGGACCCGCTCTGGTGGCCTCAGGAAAGGCCAGTCCCCATGCGAGTTCCTCGGGGGCCTCTCGGGATTTCTCTCCCGACGATGCCGGGGCCTAAGACCTTGTGTGGAGTCGGGGCCGGAACCTGAGGATTCCTCTCCTCTGCTTACATGGATCTTGGGGTACTTCTGGAGTCTCCCCAGGGGAGTCAGTCCTCGTCTCGAATGCGGGCATGCAATTGCGCTTTCCTCCAGAGCGGTAGCAGCAGTGTCACGCAGTCCGCTGCGTAGATCAAAGGATCTATGATTTTCCCTCAAGTCTTTCCCACGAGGCTTTCCCACGAGGCTTTCCCACAGGGCTGTTCCACGTGCACACGTGTTGGGAGTCGATCCTCGGCTTGAACATCAAGGCAGTGCAGGGAAAACAGGTTCCTCTGGAATGGACTGACATATCTGGGGGACTCTTGGAATTGTGGCACGACCCTGGAGTTCCTCTCGCCTTTCCTGTGGAGAGCGCCTCCTCTTGAGATGCGATGGGAACGCCGGGAATTCTTTCCCTACGAAACAGGGAAAGGATCCCACATCTCGAGCTAGGAGGCGGAAACGGGGCTCCCCTGGATGTGTGCGGGACCCTCGTGCTTCCTCTCGAGTGGAGATGGGTATGTCGGGGAACTTCTTGAGTTGCAGCAAGGGTGTGAAGGACCCTTTGGAAGTTCCAGAGGTTAGATGTGATTAGCCTCTAGAAGCCTCAGCGGAAATGGGCCACATCTCGCCTGGAGGGCAAAACCTCCTAGATTTTCTCGAGTTGCGGCAGGTGCCCTCGACTTACGACGGAGAACTCGGGGACCCGCTCTGGTGGCCTCAGGAAAGGCCAGTCCCCATGCGAGTTGCTCGGGGGCCTCTCGGGATTCCTCTCCCGTCGATGCCGGGGCCTAAGACCTTGTGTGGAGTCGGGGCCGGAACCTGAGGATTCCTCTCCAGTGCTGACATGGATCTTGGAGTACTTTTGGAGTCTCCCCAGAGGAGTCAGTCCTCGTCTCGAATGCGGGCATGCACTTGCGCTTTCATCCAGAGCGGTAGCAGCAGTGTCACGCAGTCCGCCGCGTGGATCAAAGGATCTATGGTTTTCCCACGAGTCTTTCCCACGAGGCTTTCCCACGAGGCTTTCCCACAGGGCTGTCCCACGTGCACACGTGGTGGGAGTCGATCCTCGGCTTGAACGTCAAGGCAGTGCAGGGAAAACAGGTTCCTCTGGAATGGACTGACACATCTGGGGGACTCTTGGAATGGTGGCACGACCCTGTAGTTCCTCTCGCCTTTCCTGTGGAGAGCGACTCCTTTTGAGATGCGCCGGGAACGCCGGGAATTCTTTCCCTACGAAACAGGGAAAGGATCCCTCATCTCGAGCTAGGAGGCGGAAACGGGGCTCCCCTGGATGTGTGCGGGACCCTCGTGCTTCCTCTCGAGTGGAGACGGGAATGTCGGGTAACTTCTTGAGTTGCAGCAAGGGTGTGAAGGACCCTTTGGAAGTTCCAGGGTTAGATGTGATTAGCCTCGAGAAGCCTCAGCGGAAATGGGCCTCATCTCGCCTGGAGGGCAAAACCTCCTGGATTTTCTCGAGTTGCGGCATGTGCTCTCGACTTACGACGGGGACCTCGGGGACCCGCTCTAGTGTCCTCAGGAAAGGCCAGTCCCCATGCGAGTTCCTCGGGGGCGTCTCGGGATTTCTCTCCCGACGATGCCGGGGCCTAAGACCTTGTGTGGAGTCGGGGCCGGAACCTGAGGATTCCTCTCCACTGCTGACATGGATCGTGGGCTACTTCTGGAGTCTCCCCAGGGGAGTCAGTCCTCGTCTCGAATGCGGGCATGCAATTGCGCTTTCCTCCAGAGCGGTAGCAGCAGTGTCACGCAGTCCGCTGCGTGGATCAAAGGATCTATGATTTTCCCTCGAGTCTTTCCCTCGAGTCTTTCCCACGAGGCTTTCCCACAGGGCTGTCCCACGTGCACACGTGGTGGGAGTCGATCCTCGGCTTGAACGTCAAGGCAGTGCAGGGTAAACAGGTTCCTCTGGAATGGACTGACATATCTGGGGGACTCTTGGAATGGTGGCACGACCCTGGAGTTCCTCTCGCCTTTCCTGTGGAGAGCGCCTCCTCTTGAGATGCGATGGGAACGCCGGGAATTCTTTCCCTACGAAACAGGGAAAGGATCCCTCATCTCGAGCTAGGAGGCGGAAACGGGGCTCCCCTGGATGTGTGCGGGACACTCGTGCTTCCTCTCGAGTGGAGATGGGTATGTCGGGGAACTTCTTGAGTTGCAGCAAGGGTGTGAAGGACCCTTTGGAAGTTGCAGAGGTTAGATGTGATTAGCCTCGAGAAGCCTCAGCGGAAATGGGCCACATCTCGCCTGGAGGGCAAAACCTCCTAGATTTTCTCGAGTTGTGGCAAGTGCCCTCGACTTACGACGGGGACCTCGGGGACCCGCTCTGGTGGCCTCAGGAAAGGCCAGTCCCCATGCGAGTTGCTCGGGGGCCTCTCGAGATTCCTCTCCCGTCAATGTCGGGGCCTAAGACCTTGTGTGGAGTCGGGGCCGGAACCTGAGGATTCCTCTCCAGTGCTGACATGGATCTTGGGGTACTTCTGGAGTCTCCCCAGGGGAGTCAGTCCTCGTCTCGAATGCGGGCATGCACTTGCGCTTTCCTCCAGAGCGGTAGCAGCAGTGTCACGCAGTCCGCCGCGTGGATCAAAGGATCTATGGTTTTCCCTCGAGTCTTTCCCACGAGGCTTTCCCACGAGGCTTTCCCACAGGGCTGTCCCACGTGCACACGTGGTGGGAGTCGATCCTCGGCTTGAACGTCAAGGCAGTGCAGGGAAAACAGGTTCCTCTGGAATGGACTGACACATCTGGGGGACTCTTGGAATGGTGGCACGACCCTGGAGTTCCTCTCGCCTTTCCTGTGGAGAGCGCCTCGTCTTGAGATGCGACGGGAACGCCGGGAATTCTTTCCCTACGAAACAGGGAAAGGATCCCTCACCTCGAGCTAGGAGGCAGAAACGGGGCTCCCCTGGATGTGTGCGGGACCCCACGTGCTTCCTCTCGAGTGGAGACGGGTATGTCGGGGAACTTCTTGAGTTGCAGCAAGGGTGTGAAGGACCCTTTGGAAGTTCCAGTGGTTAGACGTGATTAGCCTCGAGAAGCCTCAGCGGAAATGGGCCTCATCTCGCCTGGAGGGCAAAACCTCCTGGATTTTCTCGAGTTGCGGCATGTGCTCTCGACTTACGACGGGGACCTCGGGGACCCGCTCTGGTGGCCTCAGGAAAGGCCAGTCCCCATGCGAGTTCCTCGGGGGCCTCTCGGGATTTCTCTCCCGACGATGCCGGGGCCTAAGACCTTGTGTGGAGTCGGGGCCGGAACCTGAGGATTCCTCTCCTCTGCTTACATGGATCTTGGGGTACTTCTGGAGTCTCCCCAGGGGAGTCAGTCCTCGTCTCGAATGCGGGCATGCAATTGCGCTTTCCTCCAGAGCGGTAGCAGCAGTGTCACGCAGTCCGCTGCGTAGATCAAAGGATCTATGATTTTCCCTCAAGTCTTTCCCACGAGGCTTTCCCACGAGGCTTTCCCACAGGGCTGTTCCACGTGCACACGTGTTGGGAGTCGATCCTCGGCTTGAACATCAAGGCAGTGCAGGGAAAACAGGTTCCTCTGGAATGGACTGACATATCTGGGGGACTCTTGGAATTGTGGCACGACCCTGGAGTTCCTCTCGCCTTTCCTGTGGAGAGCGCCTCCTCTTGAGATGCGATGGGAACGCCGGGAATTCTTTCCCTACGAAACAGGGAAAGGATCCCTCATCTCGAGCTAGGAGGCGGAAACGGGGCTCCCCTGGATGTGTGCGGGACCCTCGTGCTTCCTCTCGAGTGGAGACGGGAATGTCGGGTAACTTCTTGAGTTGCAGCAAGGGTGTGAAGGACCCTTTGGAAGTTCCAGGGTTAGATGTGATTAGCCTCGAGAAGCCTCAGCGGAAATGGGCCTCATCTCGCCTGGAGGGCAAAACCTCCTGGATTTTCTCGAGTTGCGGCATGTGCTCTCGACTTACGACGGGGACCTCGGGGACCCGCTCTAGTGTCCTCAGGAAAGGCCAGTCCCCATGCGAGTTCCTCGGGGGCGTCTCGGGATTTCTCTCCCGACGATGCCGGGGCCTAAGACCTTGTGTGGAGTCGGGGCCGGAACCTGAGGATTCCTCTCCACTGCTGACATGGATCGTGGGCTACTTCTGGAGTCTCCCCAGGGGAGTCAGTCCTCGTCTCGAATGCGGGCATGCAATTGCGCTTTCCTCCAGAGCGGTAGCAGCAGTGTCACGCAGTCCGCTGCGTGGATCAAAGGATCTATGATTTTCCCTCGAGTCTTTCCCTCGAGTCTTTCCCACGAGGCTTTCCCACAGGGCTGTCCCACGTGCACACGTGGTGGGAGTCGATCCTCGGCTTGAACGTCAAGGCAGTGCAGGGTAAACAGGTTCCTCTGGAATGGACTGACATATCTGGGGGACTCTTGGAATGGTGGCACGACCCTGGAGTTCCTCTCGCCTTTCCTGTGGAGAGCGCCTCCTCTTGAGATGCGATGGGAACGCCGGGAATTCTTTCCCTACGAAACAGGGAAAGGATCCCTCATCTCGAGCTAGGAGGCGGAAACGGGGCTCCCCTGGATGTGTGCGGGACACTCGTGCTTCCTCTCGAGTGGAGATGGGTATGTCGGGGAACTTCTTGAGTTGCAGCAAGGGTGTGAAGGACCCTTTGGAAGTTGCAGAGGTTAGATGTGATTAGCCTCGAGAAGCCTCAGCGGAAATGGGCCACATCTCGCCTGGAGGGCAAAACCTCCTAGATTTTCTCGAGTTGTGGCAAGTGCCCTCGACTTACGACGGGGACCTCGGGGACCCGCTCTGGTGGCCTCAGGAAAGGCCAGTCCCCATGCGAGTTGCTCGGGGGCCTCTCGAGATTCCTCTCCCGTCAATGCCGGGGCCTAAGACCTTGTGTGGAGTCGGGGCCGGAACCTGAGGATTCCTCTGCAGTGCTGACATGGATCTTGGGGTACTTCTGGAGTCTCCCCAGGGGAGTCAGTCCTCGTCTCGAATGCGGGCATGCACTTTCGCTTTCCTCCAGAGCGGTAGCAGCAGTGTCACGCAGTCCGCCGCGTGTATCAAAGGATCTATGGTTTTCCCTCGAGTCTTTCCCACGAGGCTTTCCCACGAGGCTTTCCCACAGGGCTGTCCCACGTGCACACGTGGTGGGAGTCGATCCTCGGCTTGAACGTCAAGGCAGTGCAGGGAAATCAGGTTCCTCTGGAATGGACTGACACATCTGGGGGACTATTGGAATGGTGGCACGACCCTGGAGTTCCTCTTGCCTTTCCAGTGGAGAGCGCCTCCTCTTGAGATGCGACGGGAACGCCGGGAATTCTTTCCCTACGAAACAGGGAAAGGATCCCTCATCTCGAGCTAGGAGGCAGAAACGGGGCTCCCCTGGATGTGTGCGGGACCCCACGTGCTTCCTCTCGAGTGGAGACGGGTATGTCGGGGAACTTCTTGAGTTGCAGCAAGGGTGTGAAGGACCCTTTGGAAGTTCCAGTGGTTAGAGGTGATTAGCCTCGAGAAGCCTCAGCGGAAATGGGCCTCCTCTCGCCTGGAGGGCAAAACCTCCTGGATTTTCTTGAGTTGCGGCAGGTGCTCTCGACTTAAGACGGGGACCTCAGGGACCCGCTCTGATGGCCTCAGGAAAGGCCAGTCCCCATGCGAGTTCCTCGGGGGCCTCTCAGGATTCCTCTCCCGTCGATGCCGGGGCCTAAGACCTTCTGTGGAGTCGGGGCCGGAACCTGAGGATTCCTCTCCAGTGCTGACATGGATCTTGGGGTACTTCTGGAGTCTCCCCATGGGAGTCAGTCCTCGTCTCGCATGCGGGCCTGCACTTGCGCTTTTCTCCAGAGCGGTAGCAGCAGTGTCACGCAGTCCGCCGCGTGGATCAAAGGATCTATGTTTTTCCCTCGAGTCTTTCCCACGAGGCTTTCCCACGAGGCTTTCCCACAGGGCTGTCCCACGTGCACACGTGGTGGGAGTCGATCCTCGGCTTGAACGTAAAGGCAGTGCAGGGAAAAGAGGTTCCTCTGCAATGGACTGACACATCTGGGGGACTCTTGGAATGGTGGCACGACCCTGGAGTTCCTCTCGCCTTTCCTGTGGAGAGCGCCTTCTCTTGAGATGCGACGGGAACGCCGGGAATTCTTTCCCTACGAAACAGGGAAAGGATCCCTCATCTCGAGCTAGGAGGCGGAAACGGGTCTCCCCTGGATGTGTGCGGGACCCTCGTGCTTCCTCTCGAGTGGAGACGGGTATGTCGGGGAACTTCTTGAGTTGCAGCAAGGGTGTGAAGGACCCTTTGGAAGTTCCACTGGTTAGATGTGATTAGCCTCGAGAAGCCTCAGCGGAAATGGGCCTCATCTCGCCTGGAGGGCAAAACCTCCTTGATTTTCTCGAGTTGCGGCAGGTGCTCCCGACTTACGACGGGGACCTCAGGGACCCGCTCTGGAGGCCTCAGGAAAGGCCAGTCCCCATGCGAGTTCCTCGGGGGCCTCTCGGGATTCCTCTCCCGTCGATACCGGGGCCTAAGACCTTGTGTGGAGTCGGGGCCGGAACCTGAGGATTCCTCTCCAGTGCTGACATGGATCTTGGGGTACTTCTGGAGTCTCCCCAGGGGAGTCAGTCCTCGTCTCGAATGCGGGAATGCCCTTGTGCTTTCCTCCAGAGCGGTAGTAGCAGTGTCACGCAGTCCGCCGCGTGGATCAAAGGATCTATGGTTTCCCTCGAGCCTTTCCCACGAGGCTTTCCCACGAGGCTTTCCCACAGGGCTGTCCCACGTGCACACGTGGTGGGAGTCGATCCTCGGCTTGAACGTCAAGGCAGTGCAGGGAAAACAGGTTCCTCTGGAATGGACTGACACATCTGGGGGACTCTTGGAATGGTGGCACGACCCTGGAGTTCCTCTCGTCTTTCCTGTGGAGAGCGCCTCCTCTTGAGATGCGACGGGAACGCCGGGAATTCTTTCCATATGAAACAGGGAAAGGATCCCTCATCTCGAGCTAGGCGGCTGAAACGGGGCTCCCCTGGATGTGTGCGCGACCCTTGTGCTTCCTCTCGAGTGGAGACGTGTATGTCGCGGAACTTCTTGAGTTGCAGCAAGGGTGTGAAGGACCCTTTGGAAATTCCAGTGGTTAGATGTGATTAGCCTCGAGAAGCCTCAGCGGAAATGGGCCTCATCTCCCCTGGAGGGCAAAACCTCCTGGATTTTCTCGAGTTGCGGGAGGTGCTCTCGACTTACGACGGGGACCTCAGGGACCCGCTCTGGTGGCCTCAAGAAAGGCCAGTCCCAATGCGAGTTCCTCGGAGGCCTTTCGGGATTCCTCTCCCGTCGATGCCGGGGCCTAAGACCTTGTGTGGAGTCGGGGCCGGAACCTCAGGATTCCTCTCCAGTGCTGACATGGATCCTGGGGTACTTCTGGAGTCTCCCCAGGGGAGTCAGTCCTCGTCTCGAATGCGGGCATGCACTTGCGCTTTCCTCCAGAGCGGTAGCAGCAGTGTCACTCAGTCCGCCGCGTGCATCAAAGGATCTATGGTTTTCCCTCGAGTCTTTCCCACGAGGCTTTCCCACGAGGCTTTCCCACAGGGCTGTCCCACGTGCACACGTGGTGGGAGTCGATCCTCGGCTTGAACGTCAAGGCAGTGCAGGGAAAACAGGTTCCTCTGGAATGGACTGACACATCTGGGGGACTCTTGGAATGGTGGCACGACCCTGGAGTTCCTCTCGCCTTTCCTGTGGAGAGCGCCTCCTCTTGAGATGCGACGGGAACGCCGGGAATCTTTCCCTACGAAACAGGGAAAGGATCCCTCATCTCGAGCTAGGAGGCGGAAACGGGGCTCCCCTGGATGTGTGCGGGACCCCACGTGCTTCCTCTCGAGTGGAGACGGGTATGTCGGGGAACTTCTTGAGTTGCAGCAAGGGTGTGAAGGACCCTTTGGAAGTTCCAGTGGTTAGACGTGATTGGCCTCGAGAAGCTTCAGTGGAAATGGGCCTCATCTCGCCTGGAGGGCAAAACCTCCTGGATTTTCTCGAGTTGAGGCAGGTGCTCTCGACTTACGACGGGGACCTCAGGGACCCGCTCTGGTGGCCTCAGGAAAGGCCAGTCCCCATGCGAGTTCCTCGGGGGCCTCTCGGGATTCCTCTCCCGTCGATGCCGGGGCCTAAGACCTTGTGTGGAGTCGGGGCCGGAACCTGAGGATTCCTCTCCAGTGCTGACATGGATCTTGGGGTACTTCCGGAGTCTTCCCAGGGGAGTCAGTCCTCGTCGAATGCGGGCATGCACTTGCGCTTTCCTCCAGAGCGGTAGCAGCAGTGTCACGCAGTCCGCCGCGTGGATCAAAGGATCAAGGTTTTCCCTCGAGACTATCCCACGAGGCTTTCCCACGAGGCTTTCCCAGAGGGCTGTCCCACGTGCACACGTGGTGGGAGTGGATCCTCGGCTTGAACGTCAAGGCAGTGCAGGGAAAACAGGTTCCTCTGGAATGGACTGACACATCTGGGGGACTCTTGGAATGGTGGCACGACCCTGGAGTTCCTCTCGCCTTTCCTGTGGAGAGCGCCTCCTCTTGAGATGCGACGGGAACGCCGGGAATTCTTTCCCTACGAAACAGGGAAAGGATCCCTCATCTCGAGCTAGGAGGCGGAAACGGGGCTCCCCTGGATGTGTGCGGGACCCCACGTGCTTCCTCTCGAGTCGAGACGGGTATGTCGGGGAACTTCTTGAGTTGGAGCAAGGGTGTGAAGGACCCTTTGGAAGTTCCAGTGGTTAGATGTGATTAGCCTCGAGAAGCCTCAGCGGAAATGGGCCTCATCTCGCCTGGAGGGCAAAACCTCGTGGATTTTCTCGAGTTGCGGCAGGTTCTCTCGACTTACGACTGGGACCTCAGGGACCCGCTCTGGTGGCCTCAGGAAAGGCCAGTCCCCATGCGAGTTCCTCGGGGGCCTCTCGGGATTCCTCTCCCGTCGATGCCGGGGCCTAAGACCTTGTGTGGAGTCGGGGCCGGAACCTGAGGATTCCTCTCCAGTGCTGACATGGATCTTGGGGTACTTCCGGAGTCTCCCCAGGGGAGTCAGTCCTCGTCTCGAATGCGGGCATGCACTTGCGCTTTCCTCCAGAGCGGTAGCAGCAGTGTCACGCAGTCCGCCGCGTGGATCAAAGATCAAGGTTTTCCCTCGAGACTATCCCACGAGGCTTTCCCACGAGGCTTTCCCAGAGGGCTGTCCCACGTGCACACGTGGTGGTAGTCGATCCTCGGCTTGAACGTCAAGGCAGTGCAGGGAAAACAGGTTCCTCTGGAATGGACTGACACATCTGGGGGACTCTTGGAATGGTGGCACGACCCTGGAGTTCCTCTCGCCTTTCCTGTGGAGAGCGCCTCCTCTTGAGATGCGACGGGAACGCCGAGAATTCTTTCCCTACGAAACAGGGAAAGGATCCCTCATCTCGAGCTAGGAGGCGGAAACGGGGCTCCCCTGGATGTGTGCGGGAACCTCGTTCTTCCTCTCGAGTGGAGACGGGTATGTCGGGGAACTTCTTGAGTTGCAGCAAGGGTGTGAAGGACCCTTTGGAAGTTCCAGTGGTTAGATGTGATTAGCCTAGAGAAGCCTCAGCGAAAATGGGCCTCATCTCGCCTGGAGGGCAAAACCTCCTGTATTTTCTCGAGTTGCGGCAGGTGCTCTCGACTTACGAAGGGGACCTCAGGGACCCGCTCTGGTGGCCTCAGGAAAGGCCAGTCCCCATGCGAGTTCCTCGGGGGCCTCTCGGGATTCCTCTCCCGTCGATGCCGGGGCCTAAGACCTTGTGTGGAGTCGGGGCCGGAACCTGAGGATTCCTCTCCAGTGCTAACATGGATCTTGGGGTACTTCTGGAGTCTCCCCAGGGGAGTCAGTCCTCGTCTCGAATGCGGGCATGAACTTGCGCTTTCCTCCAGAGCGGTAGCAACAGTGTCACGCAGTCCGCCACGTGGATCAAAGGATCTATGATTTTCCCTCGAGGCTTTCCCACGAGGCTTTCCCACGAGGCTTTCCCACAGGGCTGTCCCACGTGCACACGTGGTGGGAGTAGATCCTCGGCTTGAACGTCAAGGCAGTGCAGGGAAAACAGGTTCCTCTGGAATGGACTGACACATCTGGGGGCTCTTGGAATGGTGGCACGGCCCTGGAGTTCCTCTCGCCTTTCCTGTGGAGAGCGCCTCCTCTTGAGATGCGATGGGAACGCCGGGAATCTTTCCCTACGAAACAGGGAAAGGATCCGTCATCTCGAGCTAGGAGGCGGAAACGGGGCTCCCCTGGATGTGTGCGGGACCCCACGTGCTTCCTCTCGAGAGGAGACGGGTATGTCGGGGAACTTCTTGAGTTGCAGCAAGGGTGTGAAGGACCCTTTGGAAGTTCCAGTGGTTAGACGTGATTGGCCTCGAGAAGCTTCAGTGGAAATGGGCCTCATCTCGCCTGGAGGGCAAAACCTCCTGGATTTTCTCGAGTTGCGGCAGGTTCTCTCGACTTACGACTGGGACCTCAGGGACCCGCTCTGGTGGCCTCAGGAAAGGCCAGTCCCCATGCGAGTTCCTCGGGGGCCTCTCGGGATTCCTCTCCCGTCGATGCCGGGGCCTAAGACCTTGTGTGGAGTCGGGGCCGGAACCTGAGGATTCCTCTCCAGTGCTGACATGGATCTTGGGGTACTTCTGGAGTCTCCCCAGGGGAGTCAGTCCTCGTCTCGAATGCGGGCATGCACTTGCGCTTTCCTCCAGAGCGGTAGCAACAGTGTCACGCAGTCCGCCACGTGGATCAAAGGATCTATGATTTTCCCTCGAGGCTTTCCCACGAGGCTTTCCCACGAGGCTTTCCCACAGGGCTGTCCCACGTGCACACGTGGTGGGAGTAGATCCTCGGCTTGAACGTCAAGGCAGTGCAGGGAAAACAGGTTCCTCTGGAATGGACTGACACATCTGGGGGCTCTTGGAATGGTGGCACGGCCCTGGAGTTCCTCTCGCCTTTCCTGTGGAGAGCGCCTCCTCTTGAGATGCGATGGGAACGCCGGGAATCTTTCCCTACGAAACAGGGAAAGGATCCGTCATCTCGAGCTAGGAGGCGGAAACGGGGCTCCCCTGGATGTGTGCGGGACCCCACGTGCTTCCTCTCGAGAGGAGATGGGTATGTCGGGGAACTTCTTGAGTTGCAGCAAGGGTGTGAAGGACCCTTTGGAAGTTCCAGTGGTTAGACGTGATTGGCCTCGAGAAGCTTCAGTGGAAATGGGCCTCATCTCGCCTGGAGGGCAAAACCTCCTGGATTTTCTCGAGTTGCGGCAGGTTCTCTCGACTTACGACTGGGACCTCAGGGACCCGCTCTGGTGGCCTCAGGAAAGGCCAGTCCCCATGCGAGTTCCTCGGGGGCCTCTCGGGATTCCTCTCCCGTCGATGCCGGGGCCTAAGACCTTGTGTGGAGTCGGGGCCGGAACCTGAGGATTCCTCTCCAGTGCTGACATGGATCTTGGGGTACTTCCGGAGTCTCCCCAGGGGAGTCAGTCCTCGTCTCGAATGCGGGCATGCACTTGCGCTTTCCTCCAGAGCGGTAGCAGCAGTGTCACGCAGTCCTCCGCGTGGATCAAAGATCAAGGTTTTCCCTCGAGACTATCCCACGAGGCTTTCCCACGAGGCTTTCCCAGAGGGCTGTCCCACGTGCACACGTGGTGGTAGTCGATCCTCGGCTTGAACGTCAAGGCAGTGCAGGGAAAACAGGTTCCTCTGGAATGGACTGACACATCTGGGGGACTCTTGGAATGGTGGCACGACCCTGGAGTTCCTCTCGCCTTTCCTGTGGAGAGCGCCTCCTCTTGAGATGCGACGGGAACGCCGAGAATTCTTTCCCTACGAAACAGGGAAAGGATCCCTCATCTCGAGCTAGGAGGCGGAAACGGGGCTCCCCTGGATGTGTGCGGGAACCTCGTTCTTCCTCTCGAGTGGAGACGGGTATGTCGGGGAACTTCTTGAGTTGCAGCAAGGGTGTGAAGGACCCTTTGGAAGTTCCAGTGGTTAGATGTGATTAGCCTAGAGAAGCCTCAGCGAAAATGGGCCTCATCTCGCCTGGAGGGCAAAACCTCCTGGATTTTCTCGAGTTGCGGCAGGTGCTCTCGACTTACGAAGGGGACCTCAGGGACCCGCTCTGGTGGCCTCAGGAAAGGCCAGTCCCCATGCGAGTTCCTCGGGGGCCTCTCGGGATTCCTCTCCCGTCGATGCCGGGGCCTAAGACCTTGTGTGGAGTCGGGGCCGGAACCTGAGGATTCCTCTCCAGTGCTAACATGGATCTTGGGGTACTTCTGGAGTCTCCCCAGGGGAGTCAGTCCTCGTCTCGAATGCGGGCATGCACTTGCGCTTTCCTCCAGAGCGGTAGCAACAGTGTCACGCAGTCCGCCACGTGGATCAAAGGATCTATGATTTTCCCTCGAGGCTTTCCCACGAGGCTTTCCCACGAGGCTTTCCCACAGGGCTGTCCCACGTGCACACGTGGTGGGAGTAGATCCTCGGCTTGAACGTCAAGGCAGTGCAGGGAAAACAGGTTCCTCTGGAATGGACTGACACATCTGGGGGCTCTTGGAATGGTGGCACGGCCCTGGAGTTCCTCTCGCCTTTCCTGTGGAGAGCGCCTCCTCTTGAGATGCGATGGGAACGCCGGGAATCTTTCCCTACGAAACAGGGAAAGGATCCGTCATCTCGAGCTAGGAGGCGGAAACGGGGCTCCCCTGGATGTGTGCGGGACCCCACGTGCTTCCTCTCGAGAGGAGACGGGTATGTCGGGGAACTTCTTGAGTTGCAGCAAGGGTGTGAAGGACCCTTTGGAAGTTCCAGTGGTTAGACGTGATTGGCCTCGAGAAGCTTCAGTGGAAATGGGCCTCATCTCGCCTGGAGGGCAAAACCTCCTGGATTTTCTCGAGTTGAGGCAGGTGCTCTCGACTTACGACGGGGACCTCAGGGACCCGCTCTGGTGGCCTCAGGAAAGGCCAGTCCCCATGCGAGTTCCTCGGGGGCCTCTCGGGATTCCTCTCTCGTCGATGCCGGGGCCTAAGACCTTGTGTGGAGTCGGGGCCGGAACCTGAGGATTCCTCTCCACTGCTGACATGGATCTTGGGGTACTTCCGGAGTCTCCCCAGGGGAGTCAGTCCTCGTCGAATGCGGGCATGCACTTGCGCTTTCCTCCAGAGCGGTAGCAGCAGTGTCACGCAGTCCGCCGCGTGGATCAGAGGATCAAGGTTTTCCCTCGAGACTATCCCACGAGGCTTTCCCACGAGGCTTTCCCAGAGGGCTGTCCCACGTGCACACGTGGTGGGAGTCGATCCTCGGCTTGAACGTCAAGGCAGTGCAGGGAAAACAGGTTCCTCTGGAATGGACTGACACATCTGGGGGACTCTTGGAATGGTGGCACGACCCTGGAGTTCCTCTCGCCTTTCCTGTGGAGAGCGCCTCCTCTTGAAATGCGACGGGAACGCCGGGAATTCTTTCCCTACGAAACAGGGAAAGGATCCCTCATCTCGAGCTAGGAGGCGGAAACGGGGCTCCCCTGGATGTGTGCGGGACCCCACGTGCTTCCTCTTGAGTGGAGACGGGTATGTCGGGGAACTTCTTGAGTTGCAGCAAGGGTGTGAAGGACCCTTTGGAAGTTCCAGTGGTTAGATGTGATTAGCCTCGAGAAGCCTCAGCGGAAATGGGCCTCATCTCGCCTGGAGGGCAAAACCTCCTCGATTGTCTCGAGTTGCGGCAGGTGCTCTCGACTTACGACGGGGACCTCAGGGACCCTCTCTGGTGGCCTCAGGAAAGGCCAGTCCCCATGCGAGTTCCTCGGGGGCCTCTCGGGATTCCTCTCCCGACGATGCCGGGGCCTAAGACCTTGTGTGGAGTCGGGGCCGGAACCTGAGGATTCCTCTCCAGTGCTGACATGGATCTTGGGGTACTTCCGGAGTCTCCCCAGGGGAGTCAGTCCTCGTCGAATGCGGGCATGCACTTGCGCTTTCCTCCAGAGCGGTAGCAGCAGTGTCACGCAGTCCGCCGCGTGGATCAAAGGATCAAGGTTTTCCCTCGAGACTATCCCACGAGGCTTTCCCACGAGGCTTTCCCACAGGGCTGTCCCACGTGCACACGTGGTGGGAGTGGATCCTCGGCTTGAACGTCAAGGCAGTGCAGGGAAAACAGGTTCCTCTGGAATGGACTGACACATCTGGGGGACTCTTGGAATGGTGGCACGACCCTGGAGTTCCTCTCGCCTTTCCTGTTGAGAGCGCCTCCTCTTGAGATGCGACGGGAACGCCGGGAATTCTTTCCCTACGAAACAGGGAAAGGATCCCTCATCTCGAGCTAGGAGGCGGAAACGGGGCTCCCCTGGATGTGTGCGGGACCCCACGTGCTTCCTCTCGAGTCCAGACGGGTATGTCGGGGAACTTCTTGAGTTGCAGCAAGGGTGTGAAGGACCCTTTGGAAGTTCCAGTGGTTAGATGTGATTAGCCTCGAGAAGCCTCAGCGGAAATGGGCCTCATCTCGCCTGGAGGGCAAAACCTCCTGGATTTTCTCGAGTTGCGGCAGGTTCTCTCGGCTTACGAATGGGACCTCAGGGACCCGCTCTGGTGGCCTCAGGAAAGGCCAGTCCCCATGCGAGTTCCTCGGGGGCCTCTCGGGATTCCTCTCCCGTCGATGCCGGGGCCTAAGACCTTGTGTGGAGTCGGGGCCGGAAGCTGAGGATTCCTCTCCAGTGCTGACATGGATGTTGGGGTACTTCTGGAGTCTCCCCAGGGGAGTCAGTCCTCGTCTCGAATGCGGGCATGCACTTGCGCTTTCCTCCAGAGCGGTAGCAGCAGTGTCACGCAGTCCGCCGCGTGGATCAAAGGATCTATGATTTTCCCTCGAGGCTTTCCCACGAGGCTTTCCCACGAGGCTTTCCCACAGGGCTGTCCCACGTGCACACGTGGTGGGAGTCGTTCCTCGGCTTGAACGTCAAGGCAGTGCAGGGAAAACAGGTTCCTCTGGAATGGACTGACACATCTGGGGGACTCTTGGAATGGTGGGACGACCCTGGAGTTCCTCTCGCCTTTCCTGTGGAGAGCGCCTCCTCTTGAGATGCGACGGGAACGCCGGGAATCTTTCCCTACGAAACAGGGAAAGGATCCGTCATCTCGAGCTACGAGGCGGAAACGGGGCTCCCCTGGATGTGTGCGGGACCCCACGTGCTTCCTCTCGAGTGGAGACGGGTATGTCGGGGAACTTCTTGAGTTGCAGCAAGGGTGTGAAGGACCCTTTGGAAGTTCCAGTGGTTAGACGTGATTGGCCTCGAGAAGCTTCAGTGGAAATGGGCCTCATCTCGCCTGGAGGGCAAAACCTCCTGGATTTTCTCGAGTTGAGGCAGGTGCTCTCGACTTACGACGGGGACCTCAGGGACCCGCTCTGGTGGCCTCAGGAAAGGCCAGTCCCCATGCGAGTTCCTCGGGGGCCTCTCGGGATTCCTCTCCCGTCCATGCCGGGGCCTAAGACCTTGTGTGGAGTCCTGGCCGGAACCTGAGGATTCCTCTCCAGTGCTGACATGGATCTTGGGGTACTTCCGGAGTCTCCCCAGGGGAGTCAGTCCTCGTCGAATGCGGGCATGCACTTGCGCTTTCCTCCAGAGCGGTAGCAGCAGTGTCACGCAGTCCGCCGCGTGGATCAAAGGATCAAGGTTTTCCCTCGAGACTATCCCATGAGGCTTTCCCACGAGGCTTTCCCAGAGGGCTGTCCCACGTGCACACGTGGTGGGAGTCGATCCTCGGCTTGAACGTCAAGGCAGTGCAGGGAAAACAGGTTCCTCTGGAATGGACTGACACATCTGGGGGACTCTTGGAATGGTGGCAGGACCCTGGAGTTCCTCTCGCCTTTCTTGTGGAGAGCGCCTCCTCTTGAGATGCGACGGGAACGCCGGGAATTCTTTCCCTACGAAACAGGGAAAGGATCCCTCATCTCGAGCTAGGAGGCGGAAACGGGGCTCCCCTGGATGTGTGCGGGACCCCACGTGCTTCCTCTCGAGTCGAGACGGGTATGTTGGGGAACTTCTTGAGTTGGAGCAAGGGTGTGAAGGACCCTTTGGAAGTTCCAGTGGTTAGATGTGATTAGCCTCGAGAAGCCTCAGCGGAAATGGGCCTCATCTCGCCTGGAGGGCAAAACCTCCTGGATTTTCTCGAGTTGCGGCAGGTTCTCTCGACTTACGACTGGGACCTCAGGGACCCGCTCTGGTGGCCTCAGGAAAGGCCAGTCCCCATGTGAGTTCCTCAGGGGGCTCTCGGGATTCCTCTCCCGTCGATGCCGGGGCCTAAGACCTTGTGTGGAGTTGGGGCCGGAACCTGAGAATTCCTCTCCAGTGCTGACATGGATCTTGGGGTGCTTATGGAGTCTCCCCAGGGGAGTCAGTCCTCGTCTCGAATGCGGGCATGCACTTGCGCTTTCCTCCAGAGCGGTAGCAGCAGTGTCACCCAGTCCGCTGCGTGGATCAAAGGATCTATGGTTTTCCCTCGAGTCTTTCCCACGAGGCTTTCCCACGAGGCTTTCCCACGGGGCTGTCCCACGTGCACACGTGGTGGGACTCGATCCTCGGCTTGAACGTCAAGGCAGTGCAGGGAAAACAGGTTCCTCTGGAATGGACTGACACATCTGGGTGTCACTTGGAATGGTGGCACGACCCTGGAGTTCCTCTCGCCTTTCCTGTGGAGAGTGCCTCCTCTTGAGATGCGACGGGAACGCCGGGAATCTTTCCCTACGAAACAGGGAAAGGATCCCTCATCTCGAGCTAGGAGGCGGAAACGGGGCTCCCCTGGATGTGTGCGGGACCCCACGTGCTTCCTCTTGAGTGGAGACGGGTATGTCGGGGAACTTCTTGAGTTGCAGCAAGGGTGTGAAGGACCCTTTGGAAGTTCCAGTGGTTAGATGTGATTAGCCTCGAGAAGCCTCAGCGGAAATGGGCCTCATCTCGCCTGGAGGGCAAAACCTCCTCGATTGTCTCGAGTTGCGGCAGGTGCTCTCGACTTACGACGGGGACCTCAGGGACCCTCTCTGGTGGCCTCAGGAAAGGCCAGTCCCCATGCGAGTTCCTCGGGGGCCTCTCGGGATTCCTCTCCCGACGATGCCGGGGCCTAAGACCTTGTGTGGAGTCGGGGCCGGAACCTGAGGATTCCTCTCCAGTGCTGACATGGATCTTGGGGTACTTCCGGAGTCTCCCCAGGGGAGTCAGTCCTCGTCGAATGCGGGCATGCACTTGCGCTTTCCTCCAGAGCGGTAGCAGCAGTGTCACGCAGTCCGCCGCGTGGATCAAAGGATCAAGGTTTTCCCTCGAGACTATCCCACGAGGCTTTCCCACGAGGCTTTCCCACAGGGCTGTCCCACGTGCACACGTGGTGGGAGTGGATCCTCGGCTTGAACGTCAAGGCAGTGCAGGGAAAACAGGTTCCTCTGGAATGGACTGACACATCTGGGGGACTCTTGGAATGGTGGCACGACCCTGGAGTTCCTCTCGCCTTTCCTGTTGAGAGCGCCTCCTCTTGAGATGCGACGGGAACGCCGGGAATTCTTTCCCTACGAAACAGGGAAAGGATCCCTCATCTCGAGCTAGGAGGCGGAAACGGGGCTCCCCTGGATGTGTGCGGGACCCCACGTGCTTCCTCTCGAGTCCAGACGGGTATGTCGGGGAACTTCTTGAGTTGCAGCAAGGGTGTGAAGGACCCTTTGGAAGTTCCAGTGGTTAGATGTGATTAGCCTCGAGAAGCCTCAGCGGAAATGGGCCTCATCTCGCCTGGAGGGCAAAACCTCCTGGATTTTCTCGAGTTGCGGCAGGTTCTCTCGGCTTACGAATGGGACCTCAGGGACCCGCTCTGGTGGCCTCAGGAAAGGCCAGTCCCCATGCGAGTTCCTCGGGGGCCTCTCGGGATTCCTCTCCCGTCGATGCCGGGGCCTAAGACCTTGTGTGGAGTCGGGGCCGGAAGCTGAGGATTCCTCTCCAGTGCTGACATGGATCTTGGGGTACTTCTGGAGTCTCCCCAGGGGAGTCAGTCCTCGTCTCGAATGCGGGCATGCACTTGCGCTTTCCTCCAGAGCGGTAGCAACAGTGTCACGCAGTCCGCCGCGTGGATCAAAGGATCTATGATTTTCCCTCGAGGCTTTCCCACGAGGCTTTCCCACGAGGCTTTCCCACAGGGCTGTCCCACGTGCACACGTGGTGGGAGTCGTTCCTCGGCTTGAACGTCAAGGCAGTGCAGGGAAAACAGGTTCCTCTGGAATGGACTGACACATCTGGGGGACTCTTGGAATGGTGGGACGACCCTGGAGTTCCTCTCGCCCTTCCTGTGGAGAGCGCCTCCTCTTGAGATGCGACGGGAACGCCGGGAATCTTTCCCTACGAAACAGGGAAAGGATCCGTCATCTCGAGCTACGAGGCGGAAACGGGGCTCCCCTGGATGTGTGCGGGACCCCACGTGCTTCCTCTCGAGTGGAGACGGGTATGTCGGGGAACTTCTTGAGTTGCAGCAAGGGTGTGAAGGACCCTTTGGAAGTTCCAGTGGTTAGACGTGATTGGCCTCGAGAAGCTTCAGTGGAAATGGGCCTCATCTCGCCTGGAGGGCAAAACCTCCTGGATTTTCTCGAGTTGAGGCAGGTGCTCTCGACTTACGACGGGGACCTCAGGGACCCGCTCTGGTGGCCTCAGGAAAGGCCAGTCCCCATGCGAGTTCCTCGGGGGCCTCTCGGGATTCCTCTCCCGTCCATGCCGGGGCCTAAGACCTTGTGTGGAGTCCTGGCCGGAACCTGAGGATTCCTCTCCAGTGCTGACATGGATCTTGGGGTACTTCCGGAGTCTCCCCAGGGGAGTCAGTCCTCGTCGAATGCGGGCATGCACTTGCGCTTTCCTCCAGAGCGGTAGCAGCAGTGTCACGCAGTCCGCCGCGTGGATCAAAGGATCAAGGTTTTCCCTCGAGACTATCCCACGAGGCTTTCCCACGAGGCTTTCCCAGAGGGCTGTCCCACGTGCACACGTGGTGGGAGTCGATCCTCGGCTTGAACGTCAAGGCAGTGCAGGGAAAACAGGTTCCTCTGGAATGGACTGACACATCTGGGGGACTCTTGGAATGGTGGCAGGACCCTGGAGTTCCTCTCGCCTTTCTTGTGGAGAGCGCCTCCTCTTGAGATGCGACGGGAACGCCGGGAATTCTTTCCCTACGAAACAGGGAAAGGATCCCTCATCTCGAGCTAGGAGGCGGAAACGGGTCTCCCCTGGATGTGTGCGGGACCCCACGTGCTTCCTCTCGAGTCGAGACGGGTATGTCGGGGAACTTCTTGAGTTGGAGCAAGGGTGTGAAGGACCCTTTGGAAGTTCCAGTGGTTAGATGTGATTAGCCTCGAGAAGCCTCAGCGGAAATGGGCCTCATCTCGCCTGGAGGGCAAAACCTCCTGGATTTTCTCGAGTTGCGGCAGGTTCTCTCGACTTACGACTGGGACCTCAGGGACCCGCTCTGGTGGCCTCAGGAAAGGCCAGTCCCCATGTGAGTTCCTCAGGGGGCTCTCGGGATTCCTCTCCCGTCGATGCCGGGGCCTAAGACCTTGTGTGGAGTCGGGGCCGGAACCTGAGAATTCCTCTCCAGTGCTGACATGGATCTTGGGGTACTTCTGGAGTCTCCCCAGGGGAGTCAGTCCTCGTCTCGAATGCGGGCATGCACTTGCGCTTTCCTCCAGAGCGGTAGCAGCAGTGTCACGCAGTCCGCCGCGTGGATCAAAGGATCTATGGTTTTCCCTCGAGTCTTTCCCACGAGGCTTTCCCACGAGGCTTTCCCACAGGGCTGTCCCACGTGCACACGTGGTGGGAGTCGATCCTCGGCTTGAACGTCAAGGCAGTGCAGGGAAAACAGGTTCCTCTGGAATGGATTGACACATCTGGGGGACTCTTGGAATGGTGGCACGACCCTGGAGTTCCTCTCGCCTTTCCTGTGGAGAGGGCCTCCTCTTGAGATGCGACGGGAACGCCGGGAATTCTTTCCCTACGAAACAGGGAAAGGATCCCTCATCTCGAGCTAGGAGGCGGAAACGGGGCTCCCTTGTATTTGTGCTGGACCCCACGTGCTTCCTCTCGAGTGGAGACCGGTATGTCGGGGAACTTCTTGAGTTGCAGCAAGGGTGTGAAGGACCCTTTGGAAGTTCCAGTGGTTAGACGTGATTAGCCTCGAGAAGCCTCAGCGGAAATGGGCCTCATCTCGCCTGGAGGGCAAAACCTCGTGGATTTTCTCGAGTTGCGGCAGGTGCTCTCGACTTACGACGGGGACCTCAGGGACCCGCTCTGGTGGCGTCAGGAAAGGCCAGTCCCCATGCGAGTTCCTCGGGGGCCTCTCGGGATTCCTCTCCCGTCGATGCCGGGGCCTAAGACCTGGTGTGGAGTCGGGGCCGGAACCTGAGGATTCCTCTCCAGTGCTGACATGGATCTTGGGGTACTTCTGGAGTCTCCCCAGGGGAGGTAGTCCTCGTCTCGAATGCGGGCATGCACTTGCGCTTTCCACCAGAGCGGTAGCAGCAGTGTCACGCAGTCCGCCGCGTGGATCAAAGGAGCTATGGTTTTCCCTCGAGGCTTTCCCACGAGGCTTTCCCACGAGGCTTTCCCAGAGGGCTGTCCCACGTGCACACGTGGTGGGAGTCGATCCTCGGCTTGAACGTCAAGGCAGTGCAGGAAAAACAGGTTCCTCTGGATGGACTGACACATCTGGGGGACTCTTGGAATGGTGGCACGACCCTGGAGTTCCTCTCCCCTTTCCTGTGGAGAGCGCCTCCTCTTGAGATGCGACGGGAACGCCGGGAATTCTTTCCCTACGAAACAGGGAAAGGATCCCTCATCTCAAGCTAGGAGGCGGAAACGGGGCTCCCCTGGATGTGTGCGGGACCCCATGTGCTTCCTCTCGAGTGGAGACGACTATGTCGGGGAACTTCTTGAGTTGCAGCAAGGGTGTGAAGGACCCTTTGGAAGTTCCAGTGGTTAGACGTGATTAGCCTCGAGAAGCCTCAGCGGAAATGGGCCTCATCTCGCCTGGAGGGCAAAACCTCCTGGATTTTCTCGAGTTGCGGCAGGTGCTCTCGACTTACGACGGGGACATCAGGGACGCGCTCTGGTGGCCTCAGGAAAGGCCAGTCCCCATGCGAGTTCCTCGGGGGCCTCTCGGGATTCCTCTCCCGTCCATGCCGGGGCCTAAGACCTTCTGTGGAGTCGGGGCCGGAACCTGAGGATTCCTCTCCAGTGCTGACATGGATCTTGGGGTACTTCTGGAGTCTCCCCAGGGGAGTCAGTCCTCGTCTCGAATGCGCGCATGCACTTGCGCTTTCCTCCAGAGCGGTAGCAGCAGTGTCACGCAGTCCGCCGCGTGGATCAAAGGATCTATGGTTTTCCCTCGAGTCTTTCCCACGAGGCTTTCCCACGAGGCTTTACCACAGGGCTGTCCCACGTGCACACGTGGTGGGAGTCGATCCTCGGCTTGAACGTCAAGGCAGTGCAGGGAAAACAGGTGCCTCTGGAATGGACTGACACATCTGGGGGTCTCTTGGAATGGTGGCACGACCCTGGAGTTCCTCTGGCCTTTCCTGTGGAGAGTGCCTCCTTTTGAGATTGGACGGGAACGCCGGGAATTCTTTCACTACGAAACAGGGAAAGGATCCCTCATCTCGAGCTAGGAGGCGGAAACGGGGCTCCCCTGGATGTTTGCGGGACCCCATGTGCTTCCTCTCAATTGGAGACGGGTATGTCGGGGAACTTCTAGAGTTGCAGCAAGGGTGTGAAGGACCCTTGGGAAGTTCCAGTGGTTAGATGTGATTAGCCTCGAGAAGCCTCAGCGGAAATGGACCTCATCTTGCCTGGAAGGCAAAACCTCCTGGATTTTCTCGAGTTGCGGCAGGTGCTCTCGACTTACGACGGGGACCTCAGGGACCCGCTCTGGTGGCCTCAGGAAAGGCCAGTCCCCATGCGAGTTCCTCGAGGGCCTCTTGGGATTCCTCTCCTGTCGATGCCGGGGCCTAAGACCTTGTGTGGAGTCGGGGCCGGAACCTGAGGATTCCTCTCCAGTGCTGACATGGATCTTGGGGTACTTCTGGAGTCTCCCCAGGGGAGTCAGTCCTCGTCTCGAATGTGGGCATGCACTTGCGCTTTCCTCCAGAGCGGTAGCAGCAGTGTCACACAGTCCGCCGCGTGGATCAAAGGATCTTTGGTTTTCCCTCGAGTCTTCCCACGAGGCTGTCCCACGAGGCTTTCCCACAGGGCTGTCCCACGAGCACACGTGGTGGGAGTCGATCCTCGGCTTGATCGTCAAGGCAGTTCAGGGAAAACAGGTTCCTCTGGAAAGGACTGACACATCTGGGGGACTCTTGGAATGGTGGCACGACCCTGGAGTTCCTCTGGCCTTTCCTGTGGAGAGCGCCTCCTCTTGAGATGCGACGGGAACGCCGGGAATTCTTTCCCTACGAAACAGGGAAAGGATCGCTCATCTCGAGCTATGAGGCGGAAACGGGGCTCCCATGGATGTGTGCGGGACCCCACGTGCTTCCTCTCGAGTGGAGAGGGGAATGTCGCGGAACTGCTTGAGTTGCAGCAAGGGTGTGAAGGACCCTTTGGAAGTTCCAGTGGTTAGATGTGATTAGCCTCGAGAAGCCTCAGCGGAAATGGGCGTCATCTCGCCTGGAGGGCAAAACCTCCTGGATTTTCTCGAGTTGCGGCAGGTGCTCTCGACTTATGACGGGGACCTCAGGGACCCGCTCTGGTGGCCTCAGGAACGGCCAGTCCCCATGCAAGTTCCTCGGGGGCCTCTCGGGATTCCCCTCCCTTCGATGCCGGGGACTAAGACCTTGTGTGGAATCGGGGCCGGAACCTGAGGATTCCTCTCCAGTGCTGACATGGATCTTGGGGTACTTCTGGATTCTCCCCAGGGGAGTCAGTCCTCGTCTCGAATGCGGGCATGCACTTGCGCTTTCCTCCAGAGCGGTAGCAGCAGTGTCACGCAGTCCGCCGCGTGGATCAAAGGATCTATGGTTTTCCCTCGAGTCTTTCCCACGAGGCTTTCCCACGAGGCTTTACCACAGGGCTGTACCACGTGCACACGTGGTGGGAGTCGATCCTCGGCTTGAACGTCAAGGCAGTGCAGGGAAAACAGGTGCCTCTGGAATGGACTGACACATCTGGGGGTCTCTTGGAATGGTGGCACGACCTTGTAGTTCCTCTGGCCTTTCCTGTGGAGAGTGCCTCCTTTTGAGATTGGACGGGAACGCCGGGAATTCTTTCACTACGAAACAGGGAAAGGATCCCTCATCTCGAGCTAGGAGGCGGAAACGGGGCTCCCCTGGATGTTTGCGGGACCCCATGTGCTTCCTCTCAATTGGAGACGGGTATGTCGGGGAACTTCTAGAGTTGCAGCAAGGGTGTGAAGGACCCTTGGGAAGTTCCAGTGGTTAGATGTGATTAGCCTCGAGAAGCCTCAGCGGAAATGGACCTCATCTCGCCTGGAGGGCAAAACCTCCTGGATTTTCTCGAGTTGCGGCAGGTGCTCTCGACTTACGACGGGGACCTCAGGGACCCGCTCTGGTGGCCTCAGGAAAGGCCAGTCCCCATGCGAGTTCCTCGATGGCCTCTTGGGATTCCTCTCCTGTCGATGCCGGGGCCTAAGACCTTGTGTGGAGTCGGGGCCGGAACCTGAGGATTCCTCTCCAGTGCTGACATGGATCTTGGGGTACTTCTGGAGTCTCCCCAGGGGAGTCAGTCCTCGTCTCGATTGTGGGCATGCACTTGCGCTTTCCTCCAGAGCGGTAGCAGCAGTGTCACACAGTCCGCCGCGTGGATCAAAGGATCTTTGGTTTTCCCTCGAGTCTTCCCACGAGGCTGTCCCACGAGGCTTTCCCACAGGGCTGTCCCACGTGCACACGTGGTGGGAGTCGATCCTCGGCTTGATCGTCAAGGCAGTTCAGGGAAAACAGGTTCCTCTGGAATGGACTGACACATCTGGGGGACTCTTGGAATGGTGGCACGACCCTGGAGTTGCTCTCGCCTTTCCTGTGGAGAGCGCCTCCTCTTGAGATGCGACGGGAACGCCGGGAATTCTTTCCCTACGAAACAGGGAAAGGATCGCTCATCTCGAGCTATGAGGCGGAAACGGGGCTCCCATGGATGTGTGCGGGACCCCACGTGCTTCCTCTCGAGTGGAGAGGGGAATGTCGCGGAACTGCTTGAGTTGCAGCAAGGGTGTGAAGGACCCTTTGGAAGTTCCAGTGGTTAGATGTGATTAGCCTCGAGAAGCCTCAGCGGAAATGGGCGTCATCTCGCCTGGAGGGCAAAACCTCCTGGATTTTCTCGAGTTGCGGCAGGTGCTCTCGACTTATGACGGGGACCTCAGGGACCCGCTCTGGTGGCCTCAGGAACGGCCAGTCCCCATGCAAGTTCCTCGGGGGCCTCTCGGGATTCCCCTCCCTTCGATGCCGGGGACTAAGACCTTGTGTGGAATCGGGGCCGGAACCTGAGGATTCCTCTCCAGTGCTGACATGGATCTTGGGGTACTTCTGGAGTCTCCCCAGGGGAGTCAGTCCTCGTCTCGAATGCGGGCATGCACTTGCGCTTTCCTCCAGAGCGGTAGCAGCAGTGTCACGCAGTCCGCCGCGTGGATCAAAGGATCTATGGTTTTCCCTCGAGTCTTTCCCACGAGGCTTTCCCACGAGGCTTTCCCACAGGGCTGTCCCACGTGCACACGTGGTGGGAGTCGATCCTCGGCTTGAACGTCAAGGCAGTGCGGGGAAAACAGGTTCCTCTGGAATGGACTGACCCATCTGGGGGACTCTTGGAATGGTGGCACGACCCTGGAGTTCCTCTCGCCTTTCCTGTGGAGAGCGCCTCCTCTTGAGATGCGACGGGAACGCCGGGAATTCTTTCCCTACGAAACAGGGAAAGGATCCCTCATCTCGAGCTAGGAGGCGGAAACGGGGCTCCCCTGGATGTGTGTGGGACCCCACGTGCTTCCTCTCGAGTGGAGACGGGTATGTAGGGGAACTTCTTGAGTTGCAGCAAGGGTGAGAAGGACCCTTAGGAAGTTCCATTGGTTAAATATGATTAGCCTCGGGAAGCCTCAGCGGAAATGGACCTCATCTCGCCTGGAGGGCAAAACCTCGTGGATTTTCTCGAGTTGCGGCAGGTGCTCTCGACTTACGACGGGGACCTCAGGGACCCGCTCTGGTGGCCTCAGGAAAGGCCAGTCCCCTTGCGAGTTCCTCGGGGGCTTCTCGGGATTCCTCTCCCTTCGATGCCAGGGACTAAGGCCTTGTGTGGAGTCGGGGCCGGAACCTGAAGATTCCTCTCCAGTGCTGACATGGATCTTGGGGTACTTCTGGAGTCTCCCCAGGGGAGTCAGTCCCCGTCTCGAATGCGGGCATGCACTTGCGCTTTCCTCCAGAGCGGTAACAGCAGTATCACGCAGTCCGCCGCGTGGATCAAAGGATCTATGGTTTTCCCTCGAGTCTTTCCCACGAGGCTTTCGCACGAGGCTTTCCCACAGGGCTGTCCCACGTGCACACGTGGTGGGAGTCGATCCTCGGCTTGAACGTCAAGGCAGTTCAGGGAAGACAGGTTCCTCTGTAATGGACTGACACATCTGGGGGTCTCTTGGAATGCTGGCAAGACCCTGGAGTTCCTCTCCCCTTTCCTGTGGAGAGGGCCTCCTCTTGAGATGCTACGGGAACGCCGGGAATTCTTTCCCTATGAAACAGGGAAAGGATCCCTCATCTCGAGCTAGGAGGCGGAAACGGGGCTCCCCTGGATGTGTGCGGGACCCCATGTGCTTCCTCTCGAGTCGAGACGGGTATGTCGGGGAAATTCTTGAGTTGCAGCAAGGGTGTGAAGGACCCTTTGGAAGTTCCAGTGGTTAGATGTGATTAGCCTCGAGAAGCCTCAGCGGAAATGGGCCTCATCTCGCCTGGAGGGCAAAACCTCCTGGATTTTCTCCAGTTGCGGCAGGTGCTCTCGACTTACGATGGGGACCTCAGCGACCCGCTCTGGTGGCCTCAGGAAAGGCCAGTCCGCATGCGAGTTCCTCGGGGGCCTCTCGGGATTCCTCTTCCGTCGATGCCAGGGCGTAAGACCTTGTGTGGAGTCGGGGCCGGAACCTGAGGATTCCTCTCCAGTGCTGACATGGATCTTGGGGTATTTCTGGAGTCTCCCCAGGGGAGTCAGTCCTCGTCTCGAATGCGGGCATGCGTTTGCGCTTTCCTCCAGAGCGGTAGCAGCAGTGTCACGAGTCCGCCCCGTGGATCAAAGGATCTATGGTTTTCCCTCGAGTCTTTCCCACGAGGCTTTCCCACAAGGCTTTCCCACAGGGCTGTCCCACGTGCACACGTGGTGGGAGTCGATCCTCGGCTTTAACGTCAAGGCAGTTCAGGGAAAACAGGTTCCTCTGGAATGGACTGACACATCTGGGGTCTCTTGGAATGGTGGCACGACCCTGGAGTTCCTCTCCCCTTTCCTGTGGAGAGCGCCTCCTCTTGAGATGCGACGGGAACGCCGGGAATTCTTTCCCTACGAATCAGGGAAAGGATCCCTCATCTCGAGCTAGGAGGTAGAAACGGGGCTCCCCTGGATGAGTGCGGGACCCCACGTGCTTCCTCTCGAGTGGAGACGGGTATGTCGTGGAACTGCTTGAGTTGCAGCAAGGGAGTGAAGGACTCTTTGGAAGTTCCAGTGGTTAGATGTGATTAGCCTCGAGAAGCCTCAGCGGAAATGGGCCTCATCTCGCCTGGAGGGCAAAATCTCCTGGATTTTCTCGAGTTGCGGCAGGTGCTCTTGACTTACGACGGGGATCACAGGGACCCGCTCTGGTGGCCTCAGGAAAGGCCAGTCCCCATGCGAGTTCCTCGGGGGCCTCTCGGGATTCCTCTCCCGTGGATGCCGGGGCCTAAGATCTTGTGTGGAGTCGGGGCCGGAACCTGAGGATTCCTCTCCAGTGCTGACATGGATCTTGGGGTACTTCTGGAGTCTCCCCAGGGGAGTCAGTCCCCGTCTCGAATGCGGGCATGCACTTGCGCTTTCCTCCAGAGCGGTAGCAGCAGTGTCACGCAATCCGCCGCGTGGATCAAAGGATCTATGTTTTCCCTCGAGTCTTTCCCACGAGGCTTTCCCACGGGGCTTTCCCACAGGGCTGTCCCACGTGCACACGTGGTGGGAGTCGATCGTCGGCTTGAACATAAAGGCAGGGCAGGGAAAACAGGTTCCTCTGGAATGGACTGACACATCTGGGGGACTCTTGGAATGGTGGCACGACACTGGAGTTCCTCTCGTCTTTCCTGTGGAGAGCGCCTCCTCTTGAGATGCGACGGGAACGCCGGGAATTCTTTCCCTACGAATCAGGGAAAGGATCCCTCATTTCGAGCTAGGAGGCGGAAACGGAGCTCCTCTGGATGTGTGCGGGACCCTCGTGCTTCCTCTCGAGTGGAGATGGGTATGTCGGGGAACATCTTGAGTTGCAGCAAGGGTGTGAAGGACCCTTAGGAAGTTCCAGTGGTTAGACGTGATTAGCCTCGAGAAGCCTCAGGGGAAATGGGCCTCATCTCGCCTGGAGGGCAAAACCTCCTGGATTTTCTCGAGTTGCGGCAGGTGCTCTCGACTTATGACGGGGACCTCAGGGACCCGCTCTGGTGGCCTCAGGAACAGCCAGTCCGCATGCGAGTTCCTCGGGGGCCTCTCGGGATTCCTCTCCCTTCGATGCCGGCGACTAAGACCTTGTGTTGATTCTGGGCCGGAACCTGAGGATTCCTCTCCAGTGCTGACATGGATCTTGGGGTACTTCTGGAGTCTCCCCAGGGGAGTCAGTCCTCGTCTCGAATGCGGGCATGCACTTGCGCTTTCCTCCAGAGCGGTAGCAGCAGTGTCACGCAGTCTGCCGCGTGGATCAAAGGATCTATGGTTTTCCCTCGAGTCCTTGCCACGAGGCTTTCCCACGAGGCTTTCCCACAGGGCTGTCCCACGTGCACACGTGGTGGGAATCGTTCCTCGGCTTGAACGTCAAGGCAGTGCGGGGAAAACAGGTTCCTCTGGAATGGACTGACACATCTGGGGGACTCTTGGAATGGTGGCACGACCCTGGAGTTCCTCTCGCCTTTCCTGTGGAGAGCGCCTCCTCTTGAGATGCGACGGGAACGCCGGGAATTCTTTCCCTACGAAACAGGGAAAGGATCCCTCATCTCGAGCTAGGAGGCGGAAACGGGGCTCCCCTGGATGTGTGCGGGACCCCACGTGCTTCCTCTCGAGTGGAGACGGGTATGTCGGGGAACTTCTTGAGTTGCAGCAAGGGTGAGAAGAACCCTTAGGAATTTCCATTGGTTAAATATGATTAGCCTCGAGAAGCCTCAGCGGAAATGGACCTCATCTCTCCTGGAGGGCAAAACCTCGTGGATTTTCTCGAGTTGCGGCAGGTGCTCTCGAATTACGACGGGGACCTCAGGGACCCGCTCTGGTGGCCTCAGGAAAGGCCAGTCCCCATGCGAGTTCCTCGGGGGCCTCTCGGGATTCCTCTCCCTTCGATGCCGAGGACTAAGACCTTGTGTGGAGTCGGGGCCGGAACCTGAGGATTCCTCTCCAGTGCTCACATGGATCTTGGGGTAATTCTGGAGTATCCCCAAGGGAGTCAGTCCCCGTCTCGAATGCGGGCATGCACTTGCGCTTTCCTCCAGAGCGGTAGCAGCAGTGTCACGCAGTCCGCCGCGTGGATCAAAGGATCTATGGTTTTCCCTCGAGTCTTTCCCGCGAGGCTTTCCCACGAGGCTTTCCCACAGGGCTGTCCCACGTGCACTCGTGGTGGAAGTCGATCCTCGGCTTGAACGTCAAGGCAGTGCAGGGAAAACAGGTTCCTCTGGAATGGACTGACACATCTGGGGGACTCTTGGAATGGTGGCCCGACCCTGGTGTTCCTCTCGCCTTTCCTGTGGAGAGCGCCTCCTCTTGAGATGCGACGGGAACGCCGGGAATTCTTTCCCTACGAAACAGGGAAAGGATCCCTCATCTCGAGCTAGGAGGCGGAATCGGGGCTCCCCTGTATGTGTGCGGGACCCCACGTGCTTCCTCTCGAGTGGAGATGGATATGTCGCGGAACTGCTTGAGTTGCAGCAAGGGTGTGAAGGACCCTTTGGAAGTTCCAGTGGTTAGATTTGATTAGCCTCGAGAAGCCTCAGCGGAAATGGGCCTCATCTCGCCTGGAGGGCAAAACCTCCTGGATTATCTCGAGTTGCGGCAGGTGCTCTCGACTTACGACGGGGACCTCAGGGACCCGCTCTGGAGGCCTCAGGAAAGGCCAGTCCCCATGCGAGTTCCACGGGGGCCTCTCGGGATTCCTCTCCCGTCGATGCCGGGGCCTAAGACCTTGTGTGGAGTCGGGGCCGGAACCTGAGAATTCCTCTCCAGTGCTGACATGGATCTTGGGGTACTTCTGGAGTCTCCCCAGGGTAGTCAGTCCTCGTCTCGAATGCGGGCATGCACTTGCGCTTTCCTCCAGAGCGGTAGCAGCAGTGTCACGCAGTCCGCCGCGTGGATCAAAGGATCTATGGTTTTCCCTCCAGTCTTTCCCACGAGGCTTTCCCACGAGGCTTTCCCACAGGGCTGTCCCACGTGCACACGTGGTGGGAGTCGAACCTCGGCTTGAACGTCAAGGCAGTGCAGGGAAAACAGGTTCCTCTGGAATGGACTGACACATCTGGGGGTCTCTGGGAATGGTGGCACGACACTGGAGTTCCTCTCGCCTTTCCTGTGGAGAGCGCCTCCTCTTGAGATGCGACGGGAACGCCGGGAATTCTTTCCCTACGAAACAGGGAAAGGATCCCTCATCTCGAGCTAGGAGGCGGAAACGGGGCTCCCCTGGATGTGTGCGGGACCCCACGTGCTTCCTCTCGAGTGGAGACGGGTATGTCAGGGAACTTCTTGAGTTGCAGCAAGGGTGAGAAGGACCCTTAGGAACTTCCAGTGGTTAGACGTGATTAGCCTCGAGAAGCCTAAGCGGAAATGGGCCTCATCTCGCCTGGAGGGCAAAACCTCGTGGATTTTCTCGAGTTGCGGCAGGTGCTCTCGACTTACGACGGGGACCTCAGGGACACCCTCTGGTGGCCTCAGGAAAGGCCAGTCCCCATGCGAGTTCCTCGGGGACCTCTCAGGATTCCTTTCCCGGCGATGCGGGGGACTAATACCTTGTGTGGAGTAGGGGCCGGAACCTGAGGATTCCTCTCCAGTGCTGACATGGATCTTGGGGTACTTCTGGAGTCTCCCCAGGGGAGTCAGTCCTCGTCTCGAATGCGGGCATGCACTTGCGCTTTCCTCCAGAGCGGTAGCAGCAGTGTCACGCAGTCCGCCCCGTGGATCAAAGGATCTATGGTTTTCCCTCGAGTCTTTCCACGAGGCTTTCCCACGAGGTTTTCCCACAGGGCTGTCCCACGTGCACATGTGGTGGGAGTCGATCCTCTGCTTGAACGTCAAGGCAGTGCAGGGGAAACAGGTTCCTCTGGAATGGACTGACACATCTGGGGGACTCTTGGAATGGTGGCACGACCCTGGAGTACCTCTCTCCTTTCCTGTGGAGAGTTCCTCCTCTTGAGATGCGAGGGGAACGCCGGGAATTCTTTCCCTACGAAACAAGGAAAGGATCCCTCATCTCGAGCTAGGAGGCTGAAACGGGGCTCCCCTGGATGTGTGCGGGACCCCACGTGCTTCCTCTCGAGTGGAGACGGGTATGTCGCGGAACTTCTTGAGTTGCAGCAAGGGTGTGAAGGACCCTTTGGAAGTTCCAGTAGTTAGATGTGATTAGCCTCGAGAAGCCTCAGCGGAAATGGGCTTCATCTCGCCTGGAGGGCCAAACCTCCTGGATTTTCTCGAGTTGCGGCAGGTGCTCTCGACTTACGACGGGGACCTCAGGGACCCGCTCTGGTGGCCTCAGGAAAGGCCAGTCCCCATGCTAGTTCCTCGGGGGCCTCTCGGGATTCCTCTCCGGTCTATGCCGGCGCCTAGGACCTAGTGTGGAGTCGGGGCCGGAACCTGAGGATTCCTCTCCAGTGCTGACATGGATCTTGGGGTACTTCTGGAGTCTCCCCAGGGGAGTCAGTCCTCTTCTTGAATGCGGGCATGCACTTGCGCTTTCCTCCAGAGCGGTAGCAGCAGTGTCACGCAGTCCGCCGCGTGGATCAAAGGATCTATGGTTTTCCCTCGGGTCTTTCCCACGAGGCTTTCCCACGAGGCTTTCCCACAGGGCTGTCCCACGTGCACACGTGGTGGGAGTCTATCTTCGGCTTGAATGTCAAGGCAGTACAGGGAAAACAGTTTCCTCTGGAATGGACTGACACATCTGGGGGACTCTTGGAATGGTGGCACGACCCTGGAGTTCCTCTCGCCTTTCCTGTGGAGATCGCCTCCTCTTGAGATGCGACGGGAACGCCGGGAATTCTTTCCCTACGAAACAGGGAAAGGATCCCTCATCTCGAGCTAGGAGGCGGAAACGGGGCGCCCCTGGATGTGTGCGGGACCCCACGTGCTTCCTCTCGAGTGGAGACGTGTATGTCGGGGAACTTCTTGAGTTGCAGCAAGGGTGTGAAGGACCCTTCGGAAGTTCCAGTGGTTAGATGTGATTAGCCTCGCGAATCCTCAGCAGAAATGGGCCTCATCTCGCCTGGAGGGCAAAACCTCCTGGATTTTCTCGAGTTGCGGCAGGTGCTCTTGACTTACGACGGGGACACCAGGGACCCGCTCTGGTGTCCTCAGGAAAGGCCAGTCCCCATGCGAGTTCCTCGGGGGCCTCTCGGGATTCCTCTCCCGTGGATGCCGGGGCCTAAGACCTTGTTTGGAGTCGGGGCCGGAACCTGAGGATTCCTCTCCAGTGCTGACATGGATCTTGGGGTACTTCTGGAGTCTCCCCAGGGGAGTCAGTCCTCGTCTCGAATGCGGGCATGCACTTGCGCTTTCCTCCAGAGCGGTAGCAGCAGTGTCACGCAGTCCGCCGCGTGGATCAAAGGATCTATGGTTTTCCCTCGAGTCCTTCCCACGAGGCTTTCCCACGAGGCTTTCCCACAGGGCTGTCCCACGTGCACACGTGGTGGGAGTCGTTCCTCGGCTTGAACGTCAAGGCAGTGCGGGGAAAACAGGTTCCTCTGGAATGGACTGACACATCTGGGGGACTCTTGGAATGGTGGCACGACCCTGGAGTTCCTCTCGCCTTTCCTGTGGAGAGCGCCTCCTCTTGAGATGCGACGGGAACGCCGGGAATTCTTTCCCTACGAAACAGGGAAAGGATCCCTCATCTCGAGCTAGGAGGCGGAAACGGGGCTCCCCTGGATGTGTGCGGGACCCCACGTGCTTCCTCTCGAGTGGAGAGGGGAATGTCGGGGAACTTCTTGAGTTGCAGCAAGGGTGAGAAGGACCCTTAGGAATTTCCATTGGTTAAATATGATTAGCCTCGAGAAGCCTCAGCGGAAATGGACCTCATCTCTCCTGGAGGGCAAAACCTCGTGGATTTTCTCGAGTTGCGGCAGGTGCTCTCGAATTACGACGGGGACCTCAGGGACCCGCTCTGGTGGCCTCAGGAAAGGCCAGTCCCCATGCGAGTTCCTCGGGGGCCTCTCGGGATTCCTCTCCCTTCGATGCCGAGGACTAAGACCTTGTGTGGAGTCGGGGCCGGAACCTGAGGATTCCTCTCCAGTGCTCACATGGATCTTGGGGTAATTCTGGAGTATCCCCAAGGGAGTCAGTCCCCGTCTCGAATGCGGGCATGCACTTGCGCTTTCCTCCAGAGCGGTAGCAGCAGTGTCACGCAGTCCGCCGCGTGGATCAAAGGATCTATGGTTTTCCCTCGAGTCTTTCCCGCGAGGCTTTCCCACGAGGCTTTCCCACAGGGCTGTCCCACGTGCACTCGTGGTGGAAGTCGATCCTCGGCTTGAACGTCAAGGCAGTGCAGGGAAAACAGGTTCCTCTGGAATGGACTGACACATCTGGGGGACTCTTGGAATGGTGGCCCGACCCTGGTGTTCCTCTCGCCTTTCCTGTGGAGAGCGCCTCCTCTTGAGATGCGACGGGAACGCCGGGAATTCTTTCCCTACGAAACAGGGAAAGGATCCCTCATCTCGAGCTAGGAGGCGGAATCGGGGCTCCCCTGTATGTGTGCGGGACCCCACGTGCTTCCTCTCGAGTGGAGATGGATATGTCGCGGAACTGCTTGAGTTGCAGCAAGGGTGTGAAGGACCCTTTGGAAGTTCCAGTGGTTAGATGTGATTAGCCTCGAGAAGCCTCAGCGGAAATGGGCCTCATCTCGCCTGGAGGGCAAAACCTCCTGGATTATCTCGAGTTGCGGCAGGTGCTCTCGACTTACGACGGGGACCTCAGGGACCCGCTCTGGAGGCCTCAGGAAAGGCCAATCCCCATGCGAGTTCCTCGGGGGCCTCTCGGGATTCCTCTCCCGTCGATGCCGGGGCCTAAGACCTTGTGTGGAGTCGGGGCCGGAACCTGAGTATTCCTCTCCAGTGCTGACATGGATCTTGGGGTACTTCTGGAGTCTCCCCAGGGTAGTCAGTCCTCGTCTCGAATGCGGGCATGCACTTGCGCTTTCCTCCAGAGCGGTAGCAGCAGTGTCACGCAGTCCGCCCCGTGGATCAAAGGATCTATGGTTTTCCCTCCAGTCTTTCCCACGAGGCTTTCCCACGAGGCTTTCCCATAGGGCTGTCCCACGTGCACACGTGGTGGGAGTCGAACCTCGGCTTGAAAGTCAAGGCAGTGCAGGGAAAAGAGGTTCCTCTGGAATGGACTGACACATCTGGGGGTCTCTTGGAATGGTGGCACGACCCTGGAGTTCCTCTCCCCTTTCCTGTGGAGAGCGCCTCCTCTTGAGATGCGACGGGAACGCCGGGAATTCTTTCCCTACGAAACAGGGAAAGGATCCCTCATCTCGAGCTAGGAGGCGGAAACGGGGCTCCCCTGGATGTGTGCGGGACCCCACGTGCTTCCTCTCGAGTGGAGACGGGTATGTCAGGGAACTTCTTGAGTTGCAGCAAGGGTGAGAAGGACCCTTAGGAACTTCCAGTGGTTAGACGTGATTAGCCTCGAGAAGCCTAAGCGGAAATGGGCCTCATCTCGCCTGGAGGGCAAAACATCGTGGATTTTCTCGAGTTGCGGCAGGTGCTCTCGACTTACGACGGGGACCTCAGGGACACCCTCTGGTGGCCTCAGGAAAGGCCAGTCCCCATGCGAGTTCCTCGGGGGCCTCTCAGGATTCCTTTCCCGGCGATGCGGGGGACTAATACCTTGTGTGGAGTAGGGGCCGGAACCTGAGGATTCCTCTCCAGTGCTGACATGGATCTTGGGGTAATTCTGGAGTCTCCCCAGGGGAGTCAGTCCTCGTCTCGAATGCGGGCATGCACTTGCGCTTTCCTCCAGAGCGGTAGCAGCAGTGTCACGCAGTCCGCCCCGTGGATCAAAGGATCTATGGTTTTCCCTCGAGTCTTTCCACGAGGCTTTCCCACGAGGTTTTCCCACAGGGCTGTCACACGTGCACATGTGGTGGGAGTCGATCCTCTGCTTGAACGTCAAGGCAGTGCAGGGGAAACAGGTTCCTCTGGAATGGACTGACACATCTGGGGGACTCTTGGAATGGTGGCACGACCCTGGAGTACCTCTCTCCTTTCCTGTGGAGAGTTCCTCCTCTTGAGATGCGAGGGGAACGCCGGGAATTCTTTCCCTACGAAACAAGGAAAGGATCCCTCATCTCGAGCTAGGAGGCTGAAACGGGGCTCCCCTGGATGTGTGCGGGACCCCACGTGCTTCCTCTCGAGTGGAGACGGGTATGTCGCGGAACTTCTTGAGTTGCAGCAAGGGTGTGAAGGACCCTTTGGAAGTTCCAGTAGTTAGATGTGATTAGCCTCGAGAAGCCTCAGCGGAAATGGGCTTCATCTCGCCTGGAGGGCCAAACCTCCTGGATTTTCTCGAGTTGCGGCAGGTGCTCTCGACTTACGACGGGGACCTCAGGGACCCGCTCTGGTGGCCTCAGGAAAGGCCAGTCCCCATGCTAGTTCCTCGGGGGCCTCTCGGGATTCCTCTCCGGTCTATGCCGGCGCCTAGGACCTAGTGTGGAGTCGGGGCCGGAACCTGAGGATTCCTCTCCAGTGCTGACATGGATCTTGGGGTACTTCTGGAGTCTCCCCAGGGGAGTCAGTCCTCTTCTTGAATGCGGGCATGCACTTGCGCTTTCCTCCAGAGCGGTAGCAGCAGTGTCACGCAGTCCGCCGCGTGGATCAAAGGATCTATGGTTTTCCCTCGGGTCTTTCCCACGAGGCTTTCCCACGAGGCTTTCCCACAGGGCTGTCCCACGTGCACACGTGGTGGGAGTCTATCTTCGGCTTGAATGTCAAGGCAGTACAGGGAAAACAGTTTCCTCTGGAATGGACTGACACATCTGGGGGACTCTTGGAATGGTGGCACGACCCTGGAGTTCCTCTCGCCTTTCCTGTGGAGATCGCCTCCTCTTGAGATGCGACGGGAACGCCGGGAATTCTTTCCCTACGAAACAGGGAAAGGATCCCTCATCTCGAGCTAGGAGGCGGAAACGGGGCTCCCCTGGATGTGTGCGGGACCCCACGTGCTTCCTCTCGAGTGGAGACGTGTATGTCGGGGAACTTCTTGAGTTGCAGCAAGGGTGTGAAGGACCCTTCGGAAGTTCCAGTGGTTAGATGTGATTAGCCTCGCGAATCCTCAGCAGAAATGGGCCTCATCTCGCCTGGAGGGCAAAACCTCCTGGATTTTCTCGAGTTGCGGCAGGTGCTCTTGACTTACGACGGGGACACCAGGGACCCGCTCTGGTGTCCTCAGGAAAGGCCAGTCCCCATGCGAGTTCCTCGGGGGCCTCTCGGGATTCCTCTCCCGTGGATGCCGGGGCCTAAGACCTTGTGTGGAGTCGGGGCCGGAACCTGAGGATTCCTCTCCAGTGCTGACATGGATCTTGGGGTACTTCTGGAGTCTCCCCAGGGGAGTCAGTCCTCGTCTCGAATGCGGGCATGCACTTGCGCTTTCCTCCAGAGCGGTAGCAGCAGTGTCACGCAGTCCGCCGCGTGGATCAAAGGATCTATGGTTTTCCCTCGAGTCTTTCCCACGAGGCTTTCGCACGAGGCTTTCCCACAGGGCTGTACCACGTGCACACGTGGTGGGAGTCGATCCTCGGCTTGAACGTCAAGGCAGTGGGGGGAAAACAGGTTCCTCTGGAATGGACTGACACATCTGGGGGACTCTTGGAATGGTGGCACGACCCTGGAGTTCCTCTCGCCTTTCCTGTGGAGAGCGCCTCCTCTTGAGATGCGACGGGAACGCCGGGAATTCTTTCCCTACGAAACAGGGAAAGGATCGCTCATCTCGAGCTAGGAGGCGGAAATGGGGCTCCCATGGATGTGTGCGGGACCCCACGTGCTTCCTCTCGAGTGGAGACGGGAATGTCGCGGAACTGCTTGAGTTGCAGCAAGGGTGTGAAGGACCCTTTGGAAGTTCCAGTGGTTAGATGTGATTAGCCTCGAGAAGCCTCAGCGGAAATGGGCCTCATCTCGCCTGGAGGGCAACAACTCGTGGATTTTCTCGAGTTGCGGCAGGTGCTCTCGACTTATGACGGGGACCTCAGGGACCCGCTCTGGTGGCCTCAGGAACGACCAGTCCCCATGCGAGTTCCTCGGGGGCCTCTCGGGATTCCTCTCCCGTCGATGCCGGGGCCTAAGACCTTGTGTGGAGTCGGGGCCGGAACGTGAGGATTCCTCTCCAGTGCTGACATGGATCTTGGGGTACTTCTGGAGTCTCCCCAGGGGAGTCAGTCCTCGTCTCGAATGCGGGCATGCACTTGCGCTTTCCTCCAGAGCGGTAGCAGCAGTGTCACGCAGTCCGCCGCGTGGATCAAAGGATCTATGGTTTTCCCTCGAGTCTTTCCACGAGGCTTTCCCACGAGGTTTTCCCACAGGGCTGTCCCACGTGCACATGTGGTGGGAGTCGATCCTCGGCTTGAACGTCAAGGCAGTGCAGGGGAAACAGGTTCCTCTGGAATGGACTGACACATCTGGGGGACTCTTGGAATGGTGGCACGACCCTGGAGTACCTCTCTCCTTTCCTGTGGAGAGATCCTCCTCTTGAGATGCGAGGGGAACGCCGGGAATTCTTTCCCTACGAAACAAGGAAAGGATCCCTCATCTCGAGCTAGGAGGCTGAAACGGGGCTCCCCTGGATGTGTGCGGGACCCCACGTGCTTCCTCTCGAGTGGAGACGGGTATGTCGCGGAACTTCTTGAGTTGCAGCAAGGGTGTGAAGGACCCTTTGGAAGTTCCAGTAGTTAGATATGATTAGCCTCGAGAAGCCTCAGCGGAAATGGGCCTCATCTCGCCTGGAGGGCCAAACCTCCTGGATTTTCTCGAGTTGCGGCAGGTGCTCTCGACTTACGACCGGGACCTCAGGGACCCGCTCTGGAGGCCTCAGGAAAGGCCAGTTCCCATGCGAGTTCCTCGGGGGCCTCTCGGGATTCCTCTCCGGTCTATGCCGGGGCCTAGGACCTAGTGTGGAGTCGGGGCCGGAACCTGAGGATTCCTCTCCAGTGCTGACATGGATCTTGGGGTACTTCTGGAGTCTCCCCAGGGGAGTCAGTCCTCTTCTTGAATGCGGGCATGCACTTGCGCTTTCCTCCAGAGCAGTAGCAGCAGTGTCACGCAGTCCGCCGCGTGGATCAAAGGATCTATGGTTTTCCCTCGAGTCTTTCCCACGAGGCTTTCCCACGAAGCTTTCCCACAGGGCTGTCCCACGTGCACACGTGGTGGGAGTCTATCTTCGGCTTGAATGTTAAGGCAGTACAGGGAAAACAGGTTCCTTTGGAATGGACTGACACATCTGGGGGACTCTTGGAATGGTGGCACGACCCTGGAGTTCCTCTCGCCTTTCCTGTGGAGATCGCCTCCTCTTGAGATGCGACGGGAACGCCGGGAATTCTTTCCCTACGAAACAGGGAAAGGATCCCTCATCTCGAGCTAGGAGGCGGAAACGGGGCTCCCCTGGATGTGTGCGGGACCCTCGTGCTTCCTCTCGAGTGGAGACGGGTATGTTGGGGAACTTCTTGAGTTGCAGCAAGGGTGTGAATGACCCTTTGGAAGTTCCATTGGTTAGATGTGATTAGCCTCGAGAAGCCTCAGCGGAAATGGGCCTCATCTCGCCTGGAGGGCAAAACCTCCTGGATTTTCTCCAGTTGCGGCAGGTGTTCTCGACTTACGACGGGGACCACAGGGACCCGCTCTGGTGGCCTCAGGAAAGGCCAGTCTCCATGCGACTTCCTCGGGGGCCTCTCGGGATTCCTCTCCCGTCGATGCCGGGGCCTAAGACCTTGTGTGGAGTCGGGGCCGGAACCTGAGGATTGCTCTCCAGTGCTGACATGGATCTTGGGGTACTTCTGGAGTCTCCCCAGGGGAGTCAGTCCTCGTCTCGAATGCGGGCATGCACTTGTGCTTTCCTCCAGAGCGGTAGCAGCAGTGTCACGCAGTCCGCCGCGTGGATCAAAGGATCTATGGTTTTCACTCGAGTCTTTCCCACGAGGCTTTCCCACGGGGCTTTCCCACAGGGCTGTCCCACGTGCACACGTGGTGGGAGTCGATCGTTGGCTTGAACATAAAGGCAGTGCAGGGAAAACAGGTTCCTCTGGAATGGACTGACACATCTGGGGGTCTCTTGGAATGGTGGCACGACCCTGGAGTTCCTCTCGTCTTTCCTGTGGAGAGCGCCTCCTCTTGAGATGCGACGGGAACGCCGGGAATTCTTTCCCTACGAATCAGGGAAAGGATCCCTCATTTCGAGCTAGGAGGCGGAAACGGAGCTCCTCTGGATGTGTGCGGGACCCTCGTGCTTCCTCTCGAGTGGAGATGGGTATGTCGGGGAACTTCTTGAGTTGCAGCAAGGGTGTGAAGGACCCTTAGGAAGTTCCAGTGGTTAGACGTGATTAGCCTCGAGAAGCTTCAGGGGAAATGGGCCTCATCTCGCCTGGAGGGCAAAACCTCCTGGATTTTCTCGAGTTGCGGCAGGTCCCCTCGACTTACGACGGGGACCTCAGGGACCCGCTCTGGTGGCCTCAGGAAAGGCCAGTCCCCATGCGACTTCCTCGGGGGCCTCTCGGGATTCCTCTCCCGTCGATGCCGGGGCCTAAGACCTTGTGTGGAGTCGGGGCCGGAACGTGAGGATTCCTCTCCAGTGCTGACATGGATCTTGGGGTACTTCTGGAGTCTCCCCAGGGGAGTCAGTCCTCGTCTCGAATGCGGGCATGCACTTGTGCTTTCCTCCAGAGCGGTAGCAGCAGTGTCACGCAGTCCGCCGCGTGGATCAAAGGATCTATGGTTTTCCCTCCAGTCTTTCCCACGAGGCTTTCCCACGGGGCTTTCCCACAGGGCTGTCCCACGTGCACACGTGGTGGGAGTCGATCGTTGGCTTGAACATAAAGGCAGTGCAGGGAAAACAGGTTCCTCTGTAATGGACTGACACATCTGGGGGACTCTTGGAATGGTGGCCCGACCCTGGTGTTCCTCTCGCCTTTCCTGTGGAGAGCGCCTCCTCTTGAGATGCGACGGGAACGCCGGGAATTCTTTCCCTACGAAACAGGGAAAGGATCCCTCATCTCGAGCTAGGAGGCGGAATCGGGGCTCCCCTGTATGTGTGCGGGACCCCACGTGCTTCCTCTCGAGTGGAGATGGATATGTCGCGGAACTGCTTGAGTTGCAGCAAGGGTGTGAAGGACCCTTTGGAAGTTCCAGTGGTTAGATGTGATTAGCCTCGAGAAGCCTCAGCGGAAATGGGCCTCATCTCGCCTGGAGGGCAAAACCTCCTGGATTATCTCGAGTTGCGGCAGGTGCTCTCGACTTACGACGGGGACCTCAGGGACCCGCTCTGGAGGCCTCAGGAAAGGCCAGTCCCCATGCGAGTTCCACGGGGGCCTCTCGGGATTCCTCTCCCGTCGATGCCGGGGCCTAAGACCTTGTGTGGAGTCGGGGCCGGAACCTGAGGATTGCTCTCCAGTGCTGACATGGATCTTGGGGTACTTCTGGAGTCTCCCCAGGGGAGTCAGTCCTCGTCTCGAATGCGGGCATGCACTTGTGCTTTCCTCCAGAGCGGTAGCAGCAGTGTCACGCAGTCCGCCGCGTGGATCAAAGGATCTATGGTTTTCACTCGAGTCTTTCCCACGAGGCTTTCCCACGGGGCTTTCCCACAGGGCTGTCCCACGTGCACACGTGGTGGGAGTCGATCGTTGGCTTGAACATAAAGGCAGTGCAGGGAAAACAGGTTCCTCTGGAATGGACTGACACATCTGGGGGTCTCTTGGAATGGTGGCACGACCCTGGAGTTCCTCTCGTCTTTCCTGTGGAGAGCGCCTCCTCTTGAGATGCGACGGGAACGCCGGGAATTCTTTCCCTACGAATCAGGGAAAGGATCCCTCATTTCGAGCTAGGAGGCGGAAACGGAGCTCCTCTGGATGTGTGCGGGACCCTCGTGCTTCCTCTCGAGTGGAGATGGGTATGTCGGGGAACTTCTTGAGTTGCAGCAAGGGTGTGAAGGACCCTTAGGAAGTTCCAGTGGTTAGAAGTGATTAGCCTCGAGAAGCCTCAGGGGAAATGGGCCTCATCTCGCCTGGAGGGCAAAACCTCCTGGATTTTCTCGAGTTGCGGCAGGTCCCCTCGACTTACGACGGGGACCTCAGGGACCCGCTCTGGTGGCCTCAGGAAAGGCCAGTCCCCATGCTAGTTCCTCGGGGGCCTCTCGGGATTCCTCTCCGGTCTATGCCGGCGCCTAGGACCTAGTGTGGAGTCGGGGCCGGAACCTGAGGATTCCTCTCCAGTGCTGACATGGATCTTGGGGTACTTCTGGAGTCTCCCCAGGGGAGTCAGTCCTCTTCTTGAATGCGGGCATGCACTTGCGCTTTCCTCCAGAGCGGTAGCAGCAGTGTCACGCAGTCCGCCGCGTGGATCAAAGGATCTATGGTTTTCCCTCGGGTCTTTCCCACGAGGCTTTCCCACGAGGCTTTCCCACAGGGCTGTCCCACGTGCACACGTGGTGGGAGTCTATCTTCGGCTTGAATGTCAAGGCAGTACAGGGAAAACAGTTTCCTCTGGAATGGACTGACACATCTGGGGGACTCTTGGAATGGTGGCACGACCCTGGAGTTCCTCTCGCCTTTCCTGTGGAGATCGCCTCCTCTTGAGATGCGACGGGAACTCCGGGAATTCTTTCCCTACGAAACAGGGAAAGGATCCCTCATCTCGAGCTAGGAGGCGGAAACGGGGCGCCCCTGGATGTGTGCGGGACCCTCGTGCTTCCTATCGAGTGGAGACGGGTATGTTGGGGAACTTCTTGAGTTGCAGCAAGGGTGTGAAGGACCCTTTGGAAGTTCCATTGGTTAGATGTGATTAGCCTCGAGAAGCCTCAGCGGAAATGGGCCTCATCTCGCCTGGAGGGCAAAACCTCCTGGATTTTCTCGAGTTGCGGCAGGTGTTCTCGACTTACGACGGGGACCACAGGGACCCGCTCTGGTGGCCTCAGGAAAGGCCAGTCTCCATGCGACTTCCTCGGGGGCCTCTCGGGATTCCTCTCCCGTCGATGCCGGGGCCTAAGACCTTGTGTGGAGTCGGGGCCGGAACCTGAGGATTCCTCTCCAGTGCTGACATGGATCTTGGGGTACTTCTGGAGTCTCCCCAGGGGAGTCAGTCCTCGTCTCGAATGCGGGCATGCACTTGTGCTTTCCTCCAGAGCGGTAGCAGCAGTGTCACGCAGTCCGCCGCGTGGATCAAAGGATCTATGGTTTTCCCTCCAGTCTTTCCCACGAGGCTTTCCCACGGGGCTTTCCCACAGGGCTGTCCCACGTGCACACGTGGTGGGAGTCGATCGTTGGCTTGAACATAAAGGCAGTGCAGGGAAAACAGGTTCCTCTGGAATGGACTGACACATCTGGGGGACTCTTGGAATGGTGGCCCGACCCTGGTGTTCCTCTCGCCTTTCCTGTGGAGAGCGCCTCCTCTTGAGATGCGACGGGAACGCCGGGAATTCTTTCCCTACGAAACAGGGAAAGGATCCCTCATCTCGAGCTAGGAGGCGGAATCGGGGCTCCCCTGTATGTGTGCGGGACCCCACGTGCTTCCTCTCGAGTGGAGATGGATATGTCGCGGAACTGCTTGAGTTGCAGCAAGGGTGTGAAGGACCCTTTGGAAGTTCCAGTGGTTAGATGTGATTAGCCTCGAGAAGCCTCAGCGGAAATGGGCCTCATCTCGCCTGGAGGGCAAAACCTCCTGGATTATCTCGAGTTGCGGCAGGTGCTCTCGACTTACGACGGGGACCTCAGGGACCCGCTCTGGAGGCCTCAGGAAAGGCCAGTCCCCATGCGAGTTCCACGGGGGCCTCTCGGGATTCCTCTCCCGTCGATGCCGGGGCCTAAGACCTTGTGTGGAGTCGGGGCCGGAACCTGAGTATTCCTCTCCAGTGCTGACATGGATCTTGGGGTACTTCTGGAGTCTCCCCAGGGGAGTCAGTCCTCGTCTCGAATGCGGGCATGCACTTGCGCTTTCCTCCAGAGCGGTAGCAGCAGTGTCTCGCATTCCGTCGCGTGGATCAAAGGATCTATGGTTTTCCCTCGAGTCTTTCCCACGAGGCTTTCCCACGAGGCTTTCCCACAGGGCTGTCCCACGTGCACACGTGGTGGGAGTCGATCCTCGGCTTGAACGTCAAGGCAGTGCAGGGAACAAAGTTTCCTCTGGAATGGACTGACACATCTGGGGGACTCTTGGAATGGTGGCACGACCCTGTAGTTCCTCTCGCCTTTCCTGTGGAGAGCGCCTCCTCTTGAGATGCGACGGGAACGCCGGGAATTCTTTCCCTACGAAACAGGGAAAGGATCCCTCATCTCGAGCTAGGAGGCGGAAACGGGGCTCCCCTGGATGTGTGCGGGACCCCACGTGCTTCCTCTCGAGTGGAGACGTGTATGTCGCGGAACTGCTTGAGTTGCAGCAAGGGTGTGAAGGACCCTTTGGAAGTTCCAGTGGTTAGATGTGATTAGCCTCGCGAATCCTCAGCAGAAATGGGCCTCATCTCGCCTGGAGGGCAAAACCTCCTGGATTTTCTCGAGTTGCGGCAGGTGCTCTAGACTTACGACGGGGACCTCAGGGACCCGCTCTGGTGTCCTCAGGAAAGGCCAGTCCCCATGCGAGTTCCTCGGGGGCCTCTCGGGATTCCTCTCCCGTGGATGCCGGGGCCTAAGACCTTGTGTGGAGTCGGGGCCGGAACCTGAGGATTCCTCTCCAGTGCTGACATGGATCTTGGGGTTCTTCTGGAGTCTCCCCAGGGGAGTCAGTCCTCGTCTCGAATGCGGGCATGTACTTGCGCTTTCCTCCAGAGCGGTAGCAGCAGTGTCACGCAGTCCGCCGCGTGGATCAAAGGATCTATGGTTTTCCCTCGAGTCTTTCCCACGAGGCTTTCACACGAGGCTTTCCCACAGGGCTGTACCACGTGCACACGTGGTGGGAGTCGATCCTCGGCTTGAACGTCAAGGCAGTGGGGGGAAAACAGGTTCCTCTGGAATGGACTGACACATCTGGGGGACTCTTGGAATGGTGGCACGACCCTGGAGTTCCTCTCGCCTTTCCTGTGGAGAGCGCCTCCTCTTGAGATGCGACGGGAACGCCGGGAATTCTTTCCCTACGAAACAGGGAAAGGATCGCTCATCTCGAGCTAGGAGGCGGAAATGGGGCTCCCATGGATGTGTGCGGGACCCCACGTGCTTCCTCTCGAGTGGAGACGGGAATGTCGCGGAACTGCTTGAGTTGCAGCAAGGGTGTGAAGGACCCTTTGGAAGTTCCAGTGGTTAGATGTGATTAGCCTCGAGAAGCCTCAGCGGAAATGGGCCTCATCTCGCCTGGAGGGCAACAACTCGTGGATTTTCTCGAGTTGCGGCAGGTGCTCTCGACTTATGACGGGGACCTCAGGGACCCGCTCTGGTGGCCTCAGGAACGACCAGTCCCCATGCGAGTTCCTCGGGGGCCTCTCGGGATTCCTCTCCCGTCGATGCCGGGGCCTAAGACCTTGTGTGGAGTCGGGGCCGGAACGTGAGGATTCCTCTCCAGTGCTGACATGGATCTTGGGGTACTTCTGGAGTCTCCCCAGGGGAGTCAGTCCTCGTCTCGAATGCGGGCATGCACTTGCGCTTTCCTCCAGAGCGGTAGCAGCAGTGTCACGCAGTCCGCCCCGTGGATCAAAGGATCTATGGTTTTCCCTCGAGTCTTTCCACGAGGCTTTCCCACGAGGTTTTCCCACAGGGCTGTCCCACGTGCACATGTGGTGGGAGTCGATCCTCGGCTTGAACGTCAAGGCAGTGCAGGGGAAACAGGTTCCTCTGGAATGGACTGACACATCTGGGGGACTCTTGGAATGGTGGCACGACCCTGGAGTACCTCTCTCCTTTCCTGTGGAGAGATCCTCCTCTTGAGATGCGAGGGGAACGCCGGGAATTCTTTCCCTACGAAACAAGGAAAGGATCCCTCATCTCGAGCTAGGAGGCTGAAACGGGGCTCCCCTGGATGTGTGCGGGACCCCACGTGCTTCCTCTCGAGTGGAGACGGGTATGTCGCGGAACTTCTTGAGTTGCAGCAAGGGTGTGAAGGACCCTTTGGAAGTTCCAGTAGTTAGATATGATTAGCCTCGAGAAGCCTCAGCGGAAATGGGCCTCATCTCGCCTGGAGGGCCAAACCTCCTGGATTTTCTCGAGTTGCGGCAGGTGCTCTCGACTTACGACCGGGACCTCAGGGACCCGCTATGGTGGCCTCAGGAAAGGCCAGTTCCCATGCGAGTTCCTCGGGGGCCTCTCGGGATTCCTCTCCGGTCTATGCCGGGGCCTAGGACCTAGTGTGGAGTCGGGGCCGGAACCTGAGGATTCCTCTCCAGTGCTGACATGGATCTTGGGGTACTTCTGGAGTCTCCCCAGGGGAGTCAGTCCTCTTCTTGAATGCGGGCATGCACTTGCGCTTTCCTCCAGAGCGGTAGCAGCAGTGTCACGCAGTCCGCCGCGTGGATCAAAGGATCTATGGTTTTCCCTCGGGTCTTTCCCACGAGGCTTTCCCACGAAGCTTTCCCACAGGGCTGTCCCACGTGCACACGTGGTGGGAGTCTATCTTCGGCTTGAATGTTAAGGCAGTACAGGGAAAACAGGTTCCTTTGGAATGGACTGACACATCTGGGGGACTCTTGGAATGGTGGCACGACCCTGGAGTTCCTCTCGCCTTTCCTGTGGAGATCGCCTCCTCTTGAGATGCGACGGGAACGCCGGGAATTCTTTCCCTACGAAACAGGGAAAGGATCCCTCATCTCGAGCTAGGAGGCGGAAACGGGGCTCCCCTGGATGTGTGCGGGACCCTCGTGCTTCCTCTCGAGTGGAGACGGGTATGTTGGGGAACTTCTTGAGTTGCAGCAAGGGTGTGAAGGACCCTTTGGAAGTTCCATTGGTTAGATGTGATTAGCCTCGAGAAGCCTCAGCGGAAATGGGCCTCATCTCGCCTGGAGGGCAAAACCTCCTGGATTTTCTCGAGTTGCGGCAGGTGTTCTCGACTTACGACGGGGACCACAGGGACCCGCTCTGGTGGCCTCAGGAAAGGCCAGTCTCCATGCGACTTCCTCGGGGGCCTCTCGGGATTCCTCTCCCGTCGATGCCGGGGCCTAAGACCTTGTGTGGAGTCGGGGCCGGAACCTGAGGATTGCTCTCCAGTGCTGACATGGATCTTGGGGTACTTCTGGAGTCTCCCCAGGGGAGTCAGTCCTCGTCTCGAATGCGGGCATGCACTTGTGCTTTCCTCCAGAGCGGTAGCAGCAGTGTCACGCAGTCCGCCGCGTGGATCAAAGGATCTATGGTTTTCCCTCGAGTCTTTCCCACGAGGCTTTCCCACGGGGCTTTCCCACAGGGCTGTCCCACGTGCACACGTGGTGGGAGTCGATCGTCGGCTTGAACATAAAGGCAGTGCAGGGAAAACAGGTTCCTCTGGAATGGACTGACACATCTGGGGGTCTCTTGGAATGGTGGCACGACCCTGGAGTTCCTCTCGTCTTTCCTGTGGAGAGCGCCTCCTCGTGAGATGCGACGGGAACGCCGGGAATTCTTTCCCTACGAAACAGGGAAAGGATCCCTCATCTCGAGCTAGGAGGCGGAAACGGGGCTCCCCTGGATGTGTGCGGGACCCTCGTGCTTCCTCTCGAGTGGAGACGGGTATGTTGGGGAACTTCTTGAGTTGCAGCAAGGGTGTGAAGGACCCTTTGGAAGTTCCATTGGTTAGATGTGATTAGCCTCGAGAAGCCTCAGCGGAAATGGGCCTCATCTCGCCTGGAGGGCAAAACCTCCTGGATTTTCTCGAGTTGCGGCAGGTGTTCTCGACTTACGACGGGGACCACAGGGACCCGCTCTGGTGGCCTCAGGAAAGGCCAGTCTCCATGCGACTTCCTCGGGGGCCTCTCGGGATTCCTCTCCCGTCGATGCCGGGGCCTAAGACCTTGTGTGGAGTCGGGGCCGGAACCTGAGGATTGCTCTCCAGTGCTGACATGGATCTTGGGGTACTTCTGGAGTCTCCCCAGGGGAGTCAGTCCTCGTCTCGAATGCGGGCATGCACTTGTGCTTTCCTCCAGAGCGGTAGCAGCAGTGTCACGCAGTCCGCCGCGTGGATCAAAGGATCTATGGTTTTCCCTCGAGTCTTTCCCACGAGGCTTTCCCACGGGGCTTTCCCACAGGGCTGTCCCACGTGCACACGTGGTGGGAGTCGATCGTCGGCTTGAACATAAAGGCAGTGCAGGGAAAACAGGTTCCTCTGGAATGGACTGACACATCTGGGGGTCTCTTGGAATGGTGGCACGACCCTGGAGTTCCTCTCGTCTTTCCTGTGGAGAGCGCCTCCTCTTGAGATGCGACGGGAACGCCGGGAATTCTTTCCCTACGAAACAGGGAAAGGATCCCTCATCTCGAGCTAGGAGGCGGAAACGGGGCTCCCCTGGATGTGTGCGGGACCCTCGTGCTTCCTCTCGAGTGGAGACGGGTATGTTGGGGAACTTCTTGAGTTGCAGCAAGGGTGTGAAGGACCCTTTGGAAGTTCCATTGGTTAGATGTGATTAGCCTCGAGAAGCCTCAGCGGAAATGGGCCTCATCTCGCCTGGAGGGCAAAACCTCCTGGATTTTCTCGAGTTGCGGCAGGTGTTCTCGACTTACGACGGGGACCACAGGGACCCGCTCTGGTGGCCTCAGGAAAGGCCAGTCTCCATGCGACTTCCTCGGGGGCCTCTCGGGATTCCTCTCCCGTCGATGCCGGGGCCTAAGACCTTGTGTGGAGTCGGGGCCGGAACCTGAGGATTGCTCTCCAGTGCTGACATGGATCTTGGGGTACTTCTGGAGTCTCCCCAGGGGAGTCAGTCCTCGTCTCGAATGCGGGCATGCACTTGTGCTTTCCTCCAGAGCGGTAGCAGCAGTGTCACGCAGTCCGCCGCGTGGATCAAAGGATCTATGGTTTTCCCTCGAGTCTTTCCCACGAGGCTTTCCCACGGGGCTTTCCCACAGGGCTGTCCCACGTGCACACGTGGTGGGAGTCGATCGTCGGCTTGAACATAAAGGCAGTGCAGGGAAAACAGGTTCCTCTGGAATGGACTGACACATCTGGGGGTCTCTTGGAATGGTGGCACGACCCTGGAGTTCCTCTCGTCTTTCCTGTGGAGAGCGCCTCCTCTTGAGATGCGACGGGAACGCCGGGAATTCTTTCCCTACGAATCAGGGAAAGGATCCCTCATTTCGAGCTAGGAGGCGGAAACGGAGCTCCTCTGGATGTGTGCGGGACCCTCGTGCTTCCTCTCGAGTGGAGATGGGTATGTCGGGGAACTTCTTGAGTTTCAGCAAGGGTGTGAAGGACCCTTAGGAAGTTCCAGTGGTTAGACGTGATTAGCCTCGAGAAGCCTCAGGGGAAATGGGCCTCATCTCGCCTGGAGGGCAAAACCTCCTGGATTTTCTCGAGTTGCGGCAGGTCCCCTCGACTTACGACGGGGACCTCAGGGACCCGCTCTGGTGGCCTCAGGAAAGGCCAGTCCCCATGCTAGTTCCTCGGGGGCCTCTCGGAATTCCTCTCCGGTCTATGCCGGCGCCTAGGACCTAGTGTGGAGTCGGGGCCGGAACCTGAGGATTCCTCTCCAGTGCTGACATGGATCTTGGGGTACTTCTGGAGTCTCCCCAGGGGAGTCAGTCCTCTTCTTGAATGCGGGCATGCACTTGCGCTTTCCTCCAGAGCGGTAGCAGCAGTGTCACGCAGTCCGCCGCGTGGATCAAAGGATCTATGGTTTTCCCTCGGGTCTTTCCCACGAGGCTTTCCCACGAGGCTTTCCCACAGGGCTGTCCCACGTGCACACGTGGTGGGAGTCTATCTTCGGCTTGCATGTCAAGGCAGTACAGGGAAAACAGTTTCCTCTGGAATGGACTGACACATCTGGGGGACTCTTGGAATGGTGGCACGACCCTGGAGTTCCTCTCGCCTTTCCTGTGGAGATCGCCTCCTCTTGAGATGCGACGGGAACGCCGGGAATTCTTTCCCTACGAAACAGGGAAAGGATCCCTCATCTCGAGCTAGGAGGCGGAAACGGGGCGCCCCTGGATGTGTGCGGGACCCTCGTGCTTCCTCTCGAGTGGAGACGGGTATGTTGGGGAACTTCTTGAGTTGCAGCAAGGGTGTGAAGGACCCTTTGGAAGTTCCATTGGTTAGATGTGATTAGCCTCGAGAAGCCTCAGCGGAAATGGGCCTCATCTCGCCTGGAGGGCAAAACCTCCTGGATTTTCTCGAGTTGCGGCAGGTGTTCTCGACTTACGACGGGGACCACAGGGACCCGCTCTGGTGGCCTCAGGAAAGGCCAGTCTCCATGCGACTTCCTCGGGGGCCTCTCGGGATTCCTCTCCCGTCGATGCCGGGGCCTAAGACCTTGTGTGGAGTCGGGGCCGGAACCTGAGGATTCCTCTCCAGTGCTGACATGGATCTTGGGGTACTTCTGGAGTCTCCCCAGGGGAGTCAGTCCTCGTCTCGAATGCGGGCATGCACTTGTGCTTTCCTCCAGAGCGGTAGCAGCAGTGTCACGCAGTCCGCCGCGTGGATCAAAGGATCTATGGTTTTCCCTCCAGTCTTTCCCACGAGGCTTTCCCACGGGGCTTTCCCACAGGGCTGTCCCACGTGCACACGTGGTGGGAGTCGATCGTCGGCTTGAACATAAAGGCAGTGCAGGGAAAACAGGTTCCTCTGTAATAGACTGACACATCTGGGGGACTCTTGGAATGGTGGCCCGACCCTGGTGTTCCTCTCGCCTTTCCTGTGGAGAGCGCCTCCTCTTGAGATGCGACGGGAACGCCGGGAATTCTTTCCCTACGAAACAGGGAAAGGATCCCTCATCTCGAGCTAGGAGGCGGAATCGGGGCTCCCCTGTATGTGTGCGGGACCCCACGTGCTTCCTCTCGAGTGGAGATGGATATGTCGCGGAACTGCTTGAGTTGCAGCAAGGGTGTGAAGGACCCTTTGGAAGTTCCAGTGGTTAGATGTGATTAGCCTCGAGAAGCCTCAGCGGAAATGGGCCTCATCTCGCCTGGAGGGCAAAACCTCCTGGATTATCTCGAGTTGCGGCAGGTGCTCTCGACTTACGACGGGGACCTCAGGGACCCGCTCTGGAGGCCTCAGGAAAGGCCAGTCCCCATGCGAGTTCCACGGGGGCCTCTCGGGATTCCTCTCCCGTCGATGCCGGGGCCTAAGACCTTGTGTGGAGTCGGGGCCGGAACCTGAGTATTCCTCTCCAGTGCTGACATGGATCTTGGGGTACTTCTGGAGTCTCCCCAGGGGAGTCAGTCCTCGTCTCGAATGCGGGCATGCACTTGCGCTTTCCTCCAGAGCGGTAGCAGCAGTGTCTCGCATTCCGTCGCGTGGATCAAAGGATCTATGGTTTTCCCTCGAGTCTTTCCCACGAGGCTTTCCCACGAGGCTTTCCCACAGGGCTGTCCCACGTGCACACGTGGTGGGAGTCGATCCTCGGCTTGAACGTCAAGGCAGTGCAGGGAACAAAGGTTCCTCTGGAATGGACTGACACATCTGGGGGACTCTTGGAATGGTGGCACGACCCTGTAGTTCCTCTCGCCTTTCCTGTGGAGAGCGCCTCCTCTTGAGATGCGACGGGAACGCCGGGAATTCTTTCCCTACGAAACAGGGAAAGGATCCCTCATCTCGAGCTAGGAGGCGGAAACGGGGCTCCCCTGGATGTGTGCGGGACCCCACGTGCTTCCTCTCGAGTGGAGACGTGTATGTCGCGGAACTGCTTGAGTTGCAGCAAGGGTGTGAAGGACCCTTTGGAAGTTCCAGTGGTTAGATGTGATTAGCCTCGAGAATCCTCAGCAGAAATGGGCCTCATCTCGCCTGGAGGGCAAAACCTCCTGGATTTTCTCGAGTTGCGGCAGGTGCTCTTGACTTACGACGGGGACACCAGGGACCCGCTCTGGTGTCCTCAGGAAAGGCCAGTCCCCATGCGAGTTCCTCGGGGGCCTCTCGGGATTCCTCTCCCGTGGATGCCGGGGCCTAAGACCTTGTGTGGAGTCGGGGCCGGAACCTGAGGATTCCTCTCCAGTGCTGACATGGATCTTGGGGTACTTCTGGAGTCTCCCCAGGGGAGTCAGTCCTCGTCTCGAATGCGGGCATGCACTTGCGCTTTCCTCCAGAGCGGTAGCAGCAGTGTCACGCAGTCCGCCGCGTGGATCAAAGGATCTATGGTTTTCCCTCGAGTCTTTCCCACGAGGCTTTCGCACGAGGCTTTCCCACAGGGCTGTACCACGTGCACACGTGGTGGGAGTCGATCCTCGGCTTGAACGTCAAGGCAGTTGGGGGGAAAACAGGTTCCTCTGGAATGGACTGACACATCTGGGGGACTCTTGGAATGGTGGCACGACCCTGGAGTTCCTCTCGCCTTTCCTGTGGAGAGCGCCTCCTCTTGAGATGCGACGGGAACGCCGGGAATTCTTTCCCTACGAAACAGGGAAAGGATCGCTCATCTCGAGCTAGGAGGCGGAAATGGGGCTCCCATGGATGTGTGCGGGACCCCACGTGCTTCCTCTCGAGTGGAGACGGGAATGTCGCGGAACTGCTTGAGTTGCAGCAAGGGTGTGAAGGACCCTTTGGAAGTTCCAGTGGTTAGATGTGATTAGCCTCGAGAAGCCTCAGCGGAAATGGGCCTCATCTCGCCTGGAGGGCAACAACTCGTGGATTTTCTCGAGTTGCGGCAGGTGCTCTCGACTTATGACGGGGACCTCAGGGACCCGCTCTGGTGGCCTCAGGAACGACCAGTCCCCATGCGAGTTCCTCGGGGGCCTCTCGGGATTCCTCTCCCGTCGATGCCGGGGCCTAAGACCTTGTGTGGAGTCGGGGCCGGAACGTGAGGATTCCTCTCCAGTGCTGACATGGATCTTGGGGTACTTCTGGAGTCTCCCCAGGGGAGTCAGTCCTCGTCTCGAATGCGGGCATGCACTTGCGCTTTCCTCCAGAGCGGTAGCAGCAGTGTCACGCAGTCCGCCCCATGGATCAAAGGATCTATGGTTTTCCCTCGAGTCTTTCCACGAGGCTTTCCCACGAGGTTTTCCCACAGGGCTGTCCCACGTGCACATGTGGTGGGAGTCGATCCTCGGCTTGAACGTCAAGGCAGTGCAGGGGAAACAGGTTCCTCTGGAATGGACTGACACATCTGGGGGACTCTTGGAATGGTGGCACGACCCTGGAGTACCTCTCTCCTTTCCTGTGGAGAGATCCTCCTCTTGAGATGCGAGGGGAACGCCGGGAATTCTTTCCCTACGAAACAAGGAAAGGATCCCTCATCTCGAGCTAGGAGGCTGAAACGGGGCTCCCCTGGATGTGTGCGGGACCCCACGTGCTTCCTCTCGAGTGGAGACGGGTATGTCGCGGAACTTCTTGAGTTGCAGCAAGGGTGTGAAGGACCCTTTGGAAGTTCCAGTAGTTAGATATGATTAGCCTCGAGAAGCCTCAGCGGAAATGGGCCTCATCTCGCCTGGAGGGCCAAACCTCCTGTATTTTCTCGAGTTGCGGCAGGTGCTCTCGACTTACGACCGGGACCTCAGGGACCCGCTCTGGTGGCCTCAGGAAAGGCCAGTTCCCATGCGAGTTCCTCGGGGGCCTCTCGGGATTCCTCTCCGGTCTATGCCGGGGCCTAGGACCTAGTGTGGAGTCGGGGCCGGAACCTGAGGATTCCTCTCCAGTGCTGACATGGATCTTGGGGTACTTCTGGAGTCTCCCCAGGGGAGTCAGTCCTCTTCTTGAATGCGGGCATGCACTTGCGCTTTCCTCCAGAGCGGTAGCAGCAGTGTCACGCAGTCCGCCGCGTGGATCAAAGGATCTATGGTTTTCCCTCGGGTCTTTCCCACGAGGCTTTCCCACGAAGCTTTCCCACAGGGCTGTCCCACGTGCACACGTGGTGGGAGTCTATCTTCGGCTTGAATGTTAAGGCAGTGCAGGGAAAACAGGTTCCTCTGGAATGGACTGACACATCTGGGGGACTCTTGGAATGGTGCCACTACCCTGGAGTTCCTCTCGCCTTTCCTGTGGAGAGCGCCTCCTCTTGAGATGCGACGGCAACGCCGGGAATTCTTTCCCTACGAAACAGGGAAAGGATCCCTCATCTCGAGCTAGGAGGCGGAAACGGGGCTCCCCTGGATGTGTGCGGGAACCCACGTGCTTCCTCTCGAGTGGAGACGGGTATGTCGCGGAACTTCTTGAGTTGAAGCAAGGGTGTGAAGGACCCTTTAGAAGTTCCAGTGGTTAGATGTGATTGGCCTCGAGAAGCCTCAGCGGAAATGGGCCTCATCTCGCCTGGAGGGCAAAACCTCCTGGATTTTCTCGAGTTGCGGCAGGTGCTCTCGAGTTACGACGGGGACCTCAGGGACCCACTCTTGTGGCCTCAGGAAAGGCCAGTCCCCATCCGAGTTCCTCGGGGGCCTCTCGGGATTCCTCTCCCGTCGATGCCGGGGACTAAGACCTTGTGTGGAGTCGGGGCCGGAACCTGAGGATTCCTCTCCAGTGCTGACATGGATCTTGGGGTACTTCTGGAGTCTCCCCAGGGGAGTCAGTCCTCGTCTCGAATGCGGGCATGCACTTGCGCATTCCTCCAGAGCTGTAGCAGCAGTGTCACGCAGTCCGCTGCGTGGATCAAAGGATCTATGGTTTTCCCTCGAGTCTTTCCCACTATTCTTTCCCACGAGGCTTTCCCTCAGGGCTGTCCCACGTGCACACGTGGTGGGAGTCGATTCTCGGCTTGAACGTCAAGGCAGTGCAGGGAAAACCGGTTCCTCTGGAATGGACTTACCCATCTGGGGGACTCTTGGAATGGTGGCACGACCCTGGAGTTCCTCTCGCCTTTCCTGTGGAGAGCGCCTCCTCTTGAGATGGGACGGGAACGCCGGGAATTCTTTCCCTACGAAACAGGGAAAGGATCCCTCATCTCGAGCTAGGAGGCGGAAACGGGGCTCCCCTGGATGTGTGCGGGACCTTCGTGCTTCCTCTCGAGTGGAGACGGGTATGTCGGGGAACCACTTGAGTTGCAGCAAGGGTGTGAAGGACCTTTTGGAAGTTCCAGTGGTTAGATGTGATTAGCCACGAGAAGCCTTAGCGGAAATGGGCCTCATCTCGCCTGGAGGGCAAAACCTCCTGGAATTTCTCGAGTTGCGGCAGGTGCTCTCGGCTTACGACGGAGACCTCAGGGACCCGCTCGGGTGGCCTCAGGAAAGGCCATTCCCCATGCGAGTTCCTCGGGGGCCTCTCGGGATTCCTCTCCCGTCGATGCCGGGGCCTAAGACCTTGTGTGGAGTCGGGGCCGGAACCTGAGTATTACTCTCCAGTGCTGACTTGGACCGTGGGGTAGTTCTGGAGTCTCCCCAGGGGAGTCAGTCCTCGTCTCGAATGCGGGCATGCACTTGTGCTTTCCTCCAGAGCGGTAGCAGCAGTGTCACGCAGTCCGCCGCGTGGATCAAAGGATCTATGGTTTTCCCTCCAGTCTTTCCCACGAGGCTTTCCCACGGGGCTTTCCCACAGGGCTGTCCCACGTGCACACGTGGTGGGAGTCGATCGTCGGCTTGAACATAAAGGCAGTACAGGGAAAACAGGTTCCTCTGTAATGGACTGACACATCTGGGGGACTCTTGGAATGGTGGCCCGACCCTGGTGTTCCTCTCGCCTTTCCTGTGGAGAGCGCCTCCTCTTGAGATGCGACGGGAACGCCGGGAATTCTTTCCCTACGAAACAGGGAAAGGATCCCTCATCTCGAGCTAGGAGGCGGAATAGGGGCTCCCCTGTATGTGTGCGGGACCCCACGTGCTTCCTCTCGAGTGGAGATGGATATGTCGCGGAACTGCTTGAGTTGCAGCAAGGGTGTGAAGGACCCTTTGGAAGTTCCAGTGGTTAGATGTGATTAGCCTCGAGAAGCCTCAGCGGAAATGGGCCTCATCTCGCCTGGAGGGCAAAACCTCCTGGATTATCTCGAGTTGTGGCAGGTGCTCTCGACTTACGACGGGGACCTCAGGGACCCGCTCTGGAGGCCTCAGGAAAGGCCAGTCCCCATGCGAGTTCCACGGGGGCCTCTCGGGATTCCTCTCCCGTCGATGCCGGGGCCTAAGACCTTGTGTGGAGTCGGGGCCGGAACCTGAGTATTCCTCTCCAGTGCTGACATGGATCTTGGGGTACTTCTGGAGTCTCCCCAGGGGAGTCAGTCCTCGTCTCGAATGCGGGCATGCACTTGCGCTTTCCTCCAGAGCGGTAGCAGCAGTGTCTCGCATTCCGTCGCGTGGATCAAAGGATCTATGGTTTTCCCTCGAGTCTTTCCCACGAGGCTTTCCCACGAGGCTTTCCCACAGGGCTGTCCCACGTGCACACGTGGTGGGAGTCGATCCTCGGCTTGAACGTCAAGGCAGTGCAGGGAACAAAGTTTCCTCTGGAATGGACTGACACATCTGGGGGACTCTTGGAATGGTGGCACGACCCTGTAGTTCCTCTCGCCTTTCCTGTGGAGAGCGCCTCCTCTTGAGATGCGACGGGAACGCCGGGAATTCTTTCCCTACGAAACAGGGAAAGGATCCCTCATCTCGAGCTAGGAGGCGGAAACGGGGCTCCCCTGGATGTGTGCGGGACCCCACGTGCTTCCTCTCGAGTGGAGACGTGTATGTCGCGGAACTGCTTGAGTTGCAGCAAGGGTGTGAAGGACCCTTTGGAAGTTCCAGTGGTTAGATGTGATTAGCCTCGCGAATCCTCAGCAGAAATGGGCCTCATCTCGCCTGGAGGGCAAAACCTCCTGGATTTTCTCGAGTTGCGGCAGGTGCTCTTGACTTACGACGGGGACACCAGGGACCCGCTCTGGTGTCCTCAGGAAAGGCCAGTCCCCATGCGAGTTCCTCGGGGGCCTCTCGGGATTCCTCTCCCGTGGATGCCGGGGCCTAAGACCTTGTGTGGAGTCGGGGCCGGAACCTGAGGATTCCTCTCCAGTGCTGACATGGATCTTGGGGTACTTCTGGAGTCTCCCCAGGGGAGTCAGTCCTCGTCTCGAATGCGGGCATGCACTTGCGCTTTCCTCCAGAGCGGTAGCAGCAGTGTCACGCAGTCCGCCGCGTGGATCAAAGGATCTATGGTTTTCCCTCGAGTCTTTCCCACGAGGCTTTCGCACGAGGCTTTCCCACAGGGCTGTACCACGTGCACACGTGGTGGGAGTCGATCCTCGGCTTGAACGTCAAGGCAGTGGGGGGAAAACAGGTTCATCTGGAATGGACTGACACATCTGGGGGACTCTTGGAATGGTGGCACGACCCTGGAGTTCCTCTCGCCTTTCCTGTGGAGAGCGCCTCCTCTTGAGATGCGACGGGAACGCCGGGAATTCTTTCCCTACGAAACAGGGAAAGGATCGCTCATCTCGAGCTAGGAGGCGGAAATGGGGCTCCCATGGATGTGTGCGGGACCCCACGTGCTTCCTCTCGAGTGGAGACGGGAATGTCGCGGAACTGCTTGAGTTGCAGCAAGGGTGTGAAGGACCCTTTGGAAGTTCCAGTGGTTAGATGTGATTAGCCTCGAGAAGCCTCAGCGGAAATGGGCCTCATCTCGCCTGGAGGGCAACAACTCGTTGATTTTCTCGAGTTGCGGCAGGTGCTCTCGACTTATGACGGGGACCTCAGGGACCCGCTCTGGTGGCCTCAGGAACGACCAGTCCCCATGCGAGTTCCTCGGGGGCCTCTCGGGATTCCTCTCCCGTCGATGCCGGGGCCTAAGACCTTGTGTGGAGTCGGGGCCGGAACGTGAGGATTCCTCTCCAGTGCTGACATGGATCTTGGGGTACTTCTGGAGTCTCCCCAGGGGAGTCAGTCCTCGTCTCGAATGCGGGCATGCACTTGCGCTTTCCTCCAGAGCGGTAGCAGCAGTGTCACGCAGTCCGCCCCGTGGATCAAAGGATCTATGGTTTTCCCTCGAGTCTTTCCACGAGGCTTTCCCACGAGGTTTTCCCACAGGGCTGTCCCACGTGCACATGTGGTGGGAGTCGATCCTCGGCTTGAACGTCAAGGCAGTGCAGGGGAAACAGGTTCCTCTGGAATGGACTGACACATCTGGGGGACTCTTGGAATGGTGGCACGACCCTGGAGTACCTCTCTCCTTTCCTGTGGAGAGATCCTCCTCTTGAGATGCGAGGGGAACGCCGGGAATTCTTTCCCTACGAAACAAGGAAAGGATCCCTCATCTCGAGCTAGGAGGCTGAAACGGGGCTCCCCTGGATGTGTGCGGGACCCCACGTGCTTCCTCTCGAGTGGAGACGGGTATGTCGCGGAACTTCTTGAGTTGCAGCAAGGGTGTGAAGGACCCTTTGGAAGTTCCAGTAGTTAGATATGATTAGCCTCGAGAAGCCTCAGCGGAAATGGGCCTCATCTCGCCTGGAGGGCCAAACCTCCTGGATTTTCTCGAGTTGCGGCAGGTGCTCTCGACTTACGACCGGGACCTCAGGGACCCGCTCTGGTGGCCTCAGGAAAGGCCAGTTCCCATGCGAGTTCCTCGGGGGCCTCTCGGGATTCCTCTCCGGTCTATGCCGGGGCCTAGGACCTAGTGTGGAGTCGGGGCCGGAACCTGAGGATTCCTCTCCAGTGCTGACATGGATCTTGGGGTACTTCTGGAGTCTCCCCAGGGGAGTCAGTCCTCGTCTCGAATGCGGGCATGCACTTGTGCTTTCCTCCAGAGCGGTAGCAGCAGTGTCACGCAGTCCGCCGCGTGGATCAAAGGATCTATGGTTTTCCCTCGAGTCTTTCCCACGAGGCTTTCCCACGGGGCTTTCCCACAGGGCTGTCCCACGTGCACACGTGGTGGGAGACGATCGTCGGCTTGAACATAAAGGCAGTGCAGGGAAAACAGGTTCCTCTGGAATGGACTGACACATCTGGGGGTCTCTTGGAATGGTGGCACGACCCTGGAGTTCCTCTCGTCTTTCCTGTGGAGAGCGCCTCCTCTTGAGATGCGACGGGAACGCCGGGAATTCTTTCCCTACGAATCAGGGAAAGGATCCCTCATTTCGAGCTAGGAGGCGGAAACGGAGCTCCTCTGGATGTGTGCGGGACCCTCGTGCTTCCTCTCGAGTGGAGATGGGTATGTCGGGGAACTTCTTGAGTTGCAGCAAGGGTGTGAAGGACCCTTAGGAAGTTCCAGTGGTTAGACGTGATTAGCCTCGAGAAGCCTCAGGGGAAATGGGCCTCATCTCGCCTGGAGGGCAAAACCTCCTGGATTTTCTCGAGTTGCGGCAGGTCCCCTCGACTTACGACGGGGACCTCAGGGACCCGCTCTGGTGGCCTCAGGAAAGGCCAGTCCCCATGCTAGTTCCTCGGGGGCCTCTCGGAATTCCTCTCCGGTCTATGCCGGCGCCTAGGACCTAGTGTGGAGTCGGGGCCGGAACCTGAGGATTCCTCTCCAGTGCTGACATGGATCTTGGGGTACTTCTGGAGTCTCCCCAGGGGAGTCAGTCCTCTTCTTGAATGCGGGCATGCACTTGCGCTTTCCTCCAGAGCGGTAGCAGCAGTGTCACCCAGTCCGCCGCGTGGATCAAAGGATCTATGGTTTTCCCTCGGGTCTTTCCCACGAGGCTTTCCCACGAGGCTTTCCCACAGGGCTGTCCCACGTGCACACGTGGTGGGAGTCTATCTTCGGCTTGAATGTCAAGGCAGTACAGGGAAAACAGTTTCCTCTGGAATGGACTGACACATCTGGGGGACTCTTGGAATGGTGGCACGACCCTGGAGTTCCTCTCGCCTTTCCTGTGGAGATCGCCTCCTCTTGAGATGCGACGGGAACGCCGGGAATTCTTTCCCTACGAAACAGGGAAAGGATCCCTCATCTCGAGCTAGGAGGCGGAAACGGGGCGCCCCTGGATGTGTGCGGGACCCTCGTGCTTCCTCTCGAGTGGAGACGGGTATGTTGGGGAACTTCTTGAGTTGCAGCAAGGGTGTGAAGGACCCTTTGGAAGTTCCATTGGTTAGATGTGATTAGCCTCGAGAAGCCTCAGCGGAAATGGGCCTCATCTCGCCTGGAGGGCAAAACCTCCTGGATTTTCTCGAGTTGCGGCAGGTGTTCTCGACTTACGACGGGGACCACAGGGACCCGCTCTGGTGGCCTCAGGAAAGGCCAGTCTCCATGCGACTTCCTCGGGGGCCTCTCGGGATTCCTCTCCCGTCGATGCCGGGGCCTAAGACCTTGTGTGGAGTCGGGGCCGGAACCTGAGGATTCCTCTCCAGTGCTGACATGGATCTTGGGGTACTTCTGGAGTCTCCCCAGGGGAGTCAGTCCTCGTCTCGAATGCGGGCATGCACTTGTGCTTTCCTCCAGAGCGGTAGCAGCAGTGTCACGCAGTCCGCCGCGTGGATCAAAGGATCTATGGTTTTCCCTCCAGTCTTTCCCACGAGGCTTTCCCACGGGGCTTTCCCACAGGGCTGTCCCACGTGCACACGTGGTGGGAGTCGATCGTCGGCTTGAACATAAAGGCAGTGCAGGGAAAACAGGTTCCTCTGTAATGGACTGACACATCTGGGGGACTCTTGGAATGGTGGCCCGACCCTGGTGTTCCTCTCGCCTTTCCTGTGGAGAGCGCCTCCTCTTGAGATGCGACGGGAACGCCGGGAATTCTTTCCCTACGAAACAGGGAAAGGATCCCTCATCTCGAGCTAGGAGGCGGAATCGGGGCTCCCCTGTATGTGTGCGGGACCCCACGTGCTTCCTCTCGAGTGGAGATGGATATGTCGCGGAACTGCTTGAGTTGCAGCAAGGGTGTGAAGGACCCTTTGGAAGTTCCAGTGGTTAGATGTGATTAGCCTCGAGAAGCCTCAGCGGAAATGGGCCTCATCTCGCCTGGAGGGCAAAACCTCCTGGATTATCTCGAGTTGCGGCAGGTGCTCTCGACTTACGACGGGGACCTCAGGGACCCGCTCTGGAGGCCTCAGGAAAGGTCAGTCCCCATGCGAGTTCCACGGGGGCCTCTCGGGATTCCTCTCCCCTCGATGCCGGGGCCTAAGACCTTGTGTGGAGTCGGGGCCGGAACCTGAGTATTCCTCTCCAGTGCTGACATGGATCTTGGGGTCCTTCTGGAGTCTCCCCAGGGGAGTCAGTCCTCGTCTCGAATGCGGGCATGCACTTGCGCTTTCCTCCAGAGCGGTAGCAGCAGTGTCTCGCATTCCGTCGCGTGGATCAAAGGATCTATGGTTTTCCCTCGAGTCTTTCCCACGAGGCTTTCCCACGAGGCTTTCCCACAGGGCTGTCCCACGTGCACACGTGGTGGGAGTCGATCCTCGGCTTGAACGTCAAGGCAGTGCAGGGAACAAAGGTTCCTCTGGAATGGACTGACACATCTGGGGGACTCTTGGAATGGTGGCACGACCCTGTAGTTCCTCTCGCCTTTCCTGTGGAGAGCGCCTCCTCTTGAGATGCGACGGGAACGCCGGGAATTCTTTCCCTACGAAACAGGGAAAGGATCCCTCATCTCGAGCTAGGAGGCGGAAACGGGGCTCCCCTGGATGTGTGCGGGACCCCACGTGCTTCCTCTCGAGTGGAGACGTGTATGTCGCGGAACTGCTTGAGTTGCAGCAAGGGTGTGAAGGACCCTTTGGAAGTTCCAGTGGTTAGATGTGATTAGCCTCGAGAATCCTCAGCAGAAATGGGCCTCATCTCGCCTGGAGGGCAAAACCTCCTGGATTTTCTCGAGTTGCGGCAGGTGCTCTTGACTTACGACGGGGACACCAGGGACCCGCTCTGGTGTCCTCAGGAAAGGCCAGTCCCCATGCGAGTTCCTCGGGGGCCTCTCGGGATTCCTCTCCCGTGGATGCCGGGGCCTAAGACCTTGTGTGGAGTCGGGGCCGGAACCTGAGGATTCCTCTCCAGTGCTGACATGGATCTTGGGGTACTTCTGGAGTCTCCCCAGGGGAGTCAGTCCTCGTCTCGAATGCGGGCATGCACTTGCGCTTTCCTCCAGAGCGGTAGCAGCAGTGTCACGCAGTCCGCCGCGTGGATCAAAGGATCTATGGTTTTCCCTCGAGTCTTTCCCACGAGGCTTTCGCACGAGGCTTTCCCACAGGGCTGTACCACGTGCACACGTGGTGGGAGTCGATCCTCGGCTTGAACGTCAAGGCAGTTGGGGGGAAAACAGGTTCCTCTGGAATGGACTTACCCATCTGGGGGACTCTTGGAATGGTGGCACGACCCTGGAGTTCCTCTCGCCTTTCCTGTGGAGAGCGCCTCCTCTTGAGATGCGACGGGAACGCCGGGAATTCTTTCCCTACGAAACAGGGAAAGGATCGCTCATCTCGAGCTAGGAGGCGGAAATGGGGCTCCCATGGATGTGTGCGGGACCCCACGTGCTTCCTCTCGAGTGGAGACGGGAATGTCGCGGAACTGCTTGAGTTGCAGCAAGGGTGTGAAGGACCCTTTGGAAGTTCCAGTGGTTAGATGTGATTAGCCTCGAGAAGCCTCAGCGGAAATGGGCCTCATCTCGCCTGGAGGGCAAAAACTCGTGGATTTTCTCGAGTTGCGGCAGGTGCTCTCGACTTATGACGGGGACCTCAGGGACCCGCTCTGGTGGCCTCAGGAACGACCAGTCCCCATGCGAGTTCCTCGGGGGCCTCTCGGGATTCCTCTCCCGTCGATGCCGGGGCCTAAGACCTTGTGTGGAGTCGGGGCCGGAACGTGAGGATTCCTCTCCAGTGCTGACATGGATCTTGGGGTACTTCTGGAGTCTCCCCAGGGGAGTCAGTCCTCGTCTCGAATGCGGGCATGCACTTGCGCTTTCCTCCAGAGCGGTAGCAGCAGTGTCACGCAGTCCGCCCCGTGGATCAAAGGATCTATGGTTTTCCCTCGAGTCTTTCCCACGAGGCTTTCCCACGAGGCTTTCCCACAGGGCTGTCCCACGTGCACACGTGGTGGGAGTCGATCCTCGGCTTGAACGTCAAGGCAGTGCAGGGAAAACAGGTTCCTCTGGAATGGACTGACACATCTGGGGGACTCTTGGAATGGTGGCAAGACCCTGGAGTTCCTTTCGCCTTTCCTGTGGAGAGCACCTGCTCTTGAGATGTGACGGGAACGCCGGGAATTCTTTCCCTACGAAACAGGGAAAGGATCCCTCATCTCGAGCTAGGAGGCGGAAACGGGGCTCCCCTGGATGTGTGCGGGACCCCACGTGCTTCCTCTCGAGTGGAGACGGGTATGTCGGGGAACTTCTTGAGTTGCAGCAAGGGTGTGAAGGACCTTTTGGAAGTTCCAGTGGTTAGATGTGATTAGCCTCGAGAAGCCTCAGCGGAAATGGGCCTCATCTCGCATGGAGGGCAAAACCTCCTGGAATTTCTCGAGTTGAGGCAGGTGCTCTCGACTTACGACGGGGACCTCAGGGACCCGCTCTGGTGGCCTCAGGAAAGGCCAGTCCCCATGCGAGTTCCCCGGGGGCCTCTCGGGATTCCTCTCCCGTCGATGCCGGGGCCTAAGACCTTGTGTGGAGTCGGGGCCGTAACCTGAGTATTCCTCTCCAGTGCTGACATGGACCTTGGGGTACTTCTGGAGCCTCCCCAGGGGAGTCAGTCCTCGTCTCGAATGCGGGCATGCACTTGCGCTTTCCTCCAGAGCGGTATCAGCAGTGTCACGCAGTCCGCCGCGTGGATCAAAGGATCTATGGTTTTCCCTCGAGTCTTTCCCACGAGGCTTTCCCACGAGGCTTTCCCACAGGGCTGTCCCACGTGCACACGTGGTGGGAGTCGATCCTCGGCTTGAACGTCAAGGCAGTGCAGGGAAAACAGGTTCCTCTGGAATGGAATGACACATCTGGGGGACTCTTGGAATGGTGGCACGACCCTGGAGTTCCTCTCGCCTCTCCTGCGGAGAGCGCCTCCTCTTGAGATGCGACGGGAACGCCGGGAATTCTTTCCCTACGAAACAGGGTAATGATCCCTCATCTCGAGCTACGAGGCGGAAACGGAGCTCCCCTGGATGTGTGCGGGAACCTCGTGCTTCCTCTCGAGTGGAGACGGGTATGTCGCGGAACTCCTTGAGTTGCAGCAAGGGTGTGAAGGACCCTTTGGAAGTTCCAGTGATTAGATGTGATTAGCCTCGAGAAGCCTCAGCGGAAATGGGCCTCATCTCGCCTGGAGGGCAAAACCTCCTGGAATTTCTCGAGTTGCGGCAGGTGCTCTCGACTTACGACGGGGACCTCAGGGACCCGCTCTGGTGGCCTCAGGAAAGGCCAGTCCCCATGCGAGTTCCTCGCGGGCCTCTAGGGATTCCTCTCCTGTCAATGCCAGGGCCTAAGACCTTGTGTGGAGTCGGGGCCGGAACCTGAGGATTCCTCTCCAGTGGTGACATGGATCTTGGGGTACTTCTGGAGTCTCCCCAGGGGAGTCAGTCCTCGTCTCGAATGCGGGCATGCACTTGCGCTTTCCTCCAGAGCGGTAGCAGCAGTGTCACGCAGTCCTCCGCGTGGAACAAAGGGTCTATGGTTTTCCCTCGAGTCTTTCCCACGAGGCTTTCCCACGAGGCTTTCCCACAGGGCTGTCCCACGTGCACACGTGGTGGGAGTCGATCCTCGGCTTGAACGTCAAGGCAGTGCAGGGAAAACATGTTCCTCTGGAATGGACTGACACATCTGGGGGACTCTTGGAATGGTGGCAAGACCCTGGAGTTCCTTTCGCCTTTCCTGTGGAGAGCACCTGCTCTTGAGATGTGACGGGAACGCCGGGAATTCTTTCCCTACGAAACAGGGAAAGGATCCCTCATCTCGAGCTAGGAGGCGGAAACGGGGCTCCCCTGGATGTGTGCGGGACCCCACGTGCTTCCTCTCGAGTGGAGACGGGTATGTCGGGGAACTTCTTGAGTTGCAGCAAGGGTGTGAAGGACCTTTTGCAAGTTCCAGTGGTTAGATGTGATTAGCCTCGAGAAGCCTCAGCGGAAATGGGCCTCATCTCGCATGGAGGGCAAAACCTCCTGGAATTTCTCGAGTTGAGGCAGGTGCTCTCGACTTACGACGGGGACCTCAGGGACCCGCTCTGGTGGCCTCAGGAAAGGCCAGTCCCCATGCGAGTTCCTCGCGGGCCTCTCGGGATTCCTCTCCCGTCGATGCCGGGGCCTAAGACCTTGTGTGGAGTCGGGGCCGGAACCTGAGGATTCCTCTCCAGTGCTGACATGGATCTTGGGGTACTTCTGGAGTCTCCCCAGGGGAGTCAGTCCTCGTCTCGAATGCGGGCATGCACTTGCGCTTTCCTCCAGAGCGGTAGCAGAAGTGTCACGCAGTCCGCCGCGTGGATCAAAGGATCTATGGTTTCCCCTCGAGTCTTTCCCACGAGGTTTTCCCACGAGGCTTTCCCACGAGGCTTTCCCACAGGGCTGTCCCACGTGCACACGTGGTGGGAGTCGATCCTCGGCTTGAACGTCAAGGCAGTGCAGGGAAAACAGGTTCCTCTGTAATGGACTGACACATCTGAGGGTCTCTTGGAATGGTGGCACGACCCTGGAGTTCCTCTCTCCTTTCCTGTGGAGAGCGCCTCCTCTTGAGATGCGACGGGAACGCCGGGAATTCTTTCCCTACGAAACAGGGAAAGGATCCCTCATCTCGAGCTAGGAGGCGGTAACGGGGCTCCCCTGGATGTGTGCGGGAACCCACGTGCTTCCTCTCGAGTGGAGACGGGTATGTCGGGGAACTTCTTGAGTTGAAGCAAGGGTGTGAAGGACCCTTTGGAAGTTCCAGTGGTTAGATGTGATTGGCCTCGAGAAGCCTCAGCGGAAATGGGCCTCATCTCGCCTGGAGGGCAAAACCTCCTGGATTTTCTCGAGTTGCGGCAGGTGCTCTCAACTTACGACGGGGACCTCAGGGACCCGCTCTGGTGGCCTCAGGAAAGGCCAGTCCCCATGCGAGTTCCCCGGGGGCCTCTCGGGATTCCTCTCCCGTCGATGCCGGGGCCTAAGACCTTGTGTGGAGTCGGGGCCGTAACCTGAGTATTCCTCTCCAGTGCTGACATGGACCTTGGGGTACTTCTGGAGTCTCCCCAGGGGAGTCAGTCCTCGTCTCGAATGCGGGCATGCACTTGCGCTTTACCCCAGAGCGGTAGCAGCAGTGTCACGCAGTCCGCCACGTGGATCAAAGGATCTATGGTTTTCCTTCGAGTCTTTCCCACGAGCCTTTCCCACGAGGCTTTCCCACAGGGCTGTCCAACGTGCACACGTGGTGGGAGTTGATCCTCGGCTTGAACGTCAAGGCAGTGCAGGGAAAACAGGTTCCTCTGGAATGGACTGACACATCTGGGGGACTCCTGGAATGGTGGCACGACCCTGGAGTTCCTCTCGCCTTTCCTGTGGAGAGCGCCTCCTCTTGAGATGCGACGGTAACGCCGGGAATTCTTTCCCTACGAAACAGGGAAAGGATCCCTCATCTCGAGCAAGGAGGCGGAAACTGGGCTCCCCTGGATGTGTGCGGGACACTCGTGCTTCCTCTCGAGTGGAGACGGGTATGTCGGGGAACTTCCTTAGTTGCAGCAAGGGTGTGAAGGACCCTTTGGAAGTTCCAGTGTTTAAATGTGTTTAGCCTCGAGAAGCCTCAGCGGAAATGGGCCTCACCTCGCCTGGAGGGCAAAACCTCCTAGAATTTCTCGAGTTGCGGCAGGTGCTCTCGACTTACGACGGGGACCTCGGGGACACGCTCTGGTGGCTGCAGGAAAGGCCAGTCCCCTTGCGAGTTCCTCTGGGGCCTCTCGGGATTCCTCTCCCGTCGATGCCGGGGCCAAAGACCTTGAGTGGATTCGGGGCCGGAACATGAGGATTCCTCTCCAGTGCTGACATGGATCTTGGGGTACTTCTGGAGTCTCCCCAGGGGAGTCAGTCCTCATCTCGAATGCAGGCATGCACTTGCGCTTTCCCCCAGAGCGGTAGCAGCAGTGTCACGCCTTCCGCCACATGGATCAAAGGATCTATGGTTTTCCCTCGAGTCTTTCCCACGAGTCTTTCCCACGAGGCTTTTCCACAGGGCTGTCCAACGTGCACACGTGGTGGGAGTCGATCCTCGGTTTGAACGTCAAAGCAGTGCAGGGAAAACAGGTTCCTCTGGAATGGACTGACACATCTGGGGGACTCTTGGAATGGTGGCACGACCCTGGAGTTCCTCTCGCCTTTCCTGTGGAGAGCGCCTCCTCTTGAGATACGACGGGAACGCCGGGAATTCTTTCCATACGAAACAGGGAAAGGATCCCTCACCTCGAGCTAGGAGGCGGAAACTGGGCTCCCCTGGATGTGTGCGGGACCCCAAGTGCTTCCTCTCGAGTGGAGACGGGTATGTCGGGGAACTTCTTGAGTTGCAGCAAGGGTGTGAAGGAACATTTGGAAGTTCCAGTGGTTAGACGTGATTGGCCTCGAGAAGCCTCAGCGGAAATGGGCTTCTTCTCGCCTGGAGGGCAAAACCTCCTGGATTTTGCCGAGTTTGGGCAGGTGCTCTCGACTTACGACTGGGACCTCAGGGACCCGCTCTGGTGGCCTCAGGAAAGGCCAGTCCCCATGCGAGTTCCTCGGGGGCCTCTCAGGATTCCTCTCCCGTTGATGCCGAGGCCTAAGACCTTGTGTGGAGTCGGGGCCAGAACCTGAGGATTCCTCTCCAGTGCTGACATGGATCTTGGTGTACTTCTGGAGTCTACACAGGGGAGTCAGTCCTCGTCTCGAATGCGGGCATGCACTTGGGCTTTCCTCCAGAGCGGTAGTAGCAGTGTCACGCAGTCCGCCGCGTGGAACAAAGGATCTATGGTTTTCCCTCGAGTCTTTCCCACGAGGCTTTCCCACGAGGCTTTCCCACAGGGCTCTCCCACGTGCACACGTGGTGGGAGTCGATCCTCGGCTTGAACGTCAAGGCAGTGGGGGGAAAACAGGTTCCTCTGGAATGGACTGACACATCTGGGGGACTCTTGGAATGGTGGTACGACCCTGGAGTTCCTCTCGCCTTTCCTGTGGAGAGCGCCTCCTCTTGAGATGCGACGGGAACGCCGGGAATCTTTCCCTACGAAACAGGGAAAGGATCCCTCATCTCGAGCTAGGAGGCGGAAACGGGGCTCCCCTGGATGTGTGCGGGACCCTACGTGCTTCCTCTCGAGTGGAGACGGGTATGTCGGGGAAATTCTTGAGTTGCAGCAAGGGTGTGAAAGTCCCTTTGGAAGTTCCAGTGGTTAGACGTGATTGGCCTCGAGAAGCCTCAGCGGAAATGGGCCTCATCTCGCCTGGAGGGCAAAACCTCCTGGATTTTCTGGAGTTGCGGCAGGTGCTCTCGGCTTACGACTGGGACCTCAGGGACCCGCTCTGGTGGCCTCAGGAAAGGCCAGTCCCCATGCGAGTTCCACCGGGGCCTCTCGGGATTCCCCTCCCGTCTATGCCGGGGCCTAAGACCGTTGTGGAGTCGGGGCCGGAACCTGAGGATTCCTCTCCAGTGCTGACATGGATCTTGGGGTACTTCTGGAGTCTCCCCAGGGGAGTCAGTCCTCCTCTCGAATGCGGGCATGCACTTGGGCTTTCCTCCAGAGCGGTAGCAGCAGTGTCACGCAGTCCGCCACGTGGATAAAAGGATCTATGGTTTTCCCTCGAGTCTTTCCCACGAGGCTTTCCCACGAAGCTTTCCCACAGGGCTGTCCCACGTGCACACGTGGTGGTAGTCGATCCTCGGCTTGAAAGTCAAGGCAGTGCAGGGAAAAGAGGTTCCTCTGGAATGGACTGACACATCTGGGGGACTCTTGGAATGGTGGCACGACCCTGGAGTTCCTCTCGCCTTTCCTGTGGAGAGCGCCTCCTCTTGAGATGCGACGGGAACGCTGGAAATTCTTTCCCTACGAAACAGGGAAAGGATCCCTCATCTCGAGCTAGGAGGCGGATACGGGTCTCCTCTGGATGTGTGCTGGACCCTCGTGCTTCCTCTCGAGTGGAGACGGGTATGTCGGGGAACTTCTGGAGTTGCAGCAAGGGTGTGAAGTACCCTTTGGAAGTTCCAGTGGTTAGATCTGATTAGCCTCGAGAAGCCTCAGCGGAAATGGGCCTCATCTCGCCTGGAGGGCAAAACCTCCTGGATTTTCTCGAGTTGCGGCAGGTGCTCTCGACTTACGACGGGGACCTCAGGGACCCGCTCTGGTGGCCTCAGGAAAGGCCAGTCCCCATGCGAGTTCCTCGGGGGCCTCTCGGGATTCCTCTCCCGTCGATGCCGGGGCCTAAGACCTTGTGTGGAGTTGGGGCCGGAACCTGAGGATTCCTCTCCAGTGCTGACATGGATCTTGGGCTACTTCTGGATTCTGCCCAGGGGAGTCAGTCCTCGTCTCGAATGCGGGCATGCACTTGGGCTTTCCTCCAGAGCGGTAGCAGCAGTGTCACGCAGTCCACCGCGTGGATCAAAGGATCTATGGCTTTCCCTCGAGTCTTTCCCACGAGGCTTTCCCACGAGGCTTTCCCACAGGGCTGTGCCACGTGCACACGTGGTGGGAGTCGATCCTCGGCTTGAACGTCAAGGCAGTGCAGGGAAAACAGGTTCCTCTGGAATGGACTGACACATCTGGGGGACTCTTGGAATGGTGGCACGACCCTGGAGTTCCTCTCGCCTTTCCTGTGGAGAGCGCCTCCTCTTGAGATGCGACGGGAACGCCGGGAATCTTTCCCAACGAAACAGGGAAAGGATCCCTCATCTCGATCTAGGAGGCGGAAACGGGGCTCCCCTGGATGTGTGCGGGACCCCACGTGCTTCCTCTCGAGTGGAGACGGGTATGTCGGGGAACTTCTTGAGTTGCAGCAAGGGTGTGAAGGTCCCTTTGGAAGTTCCAGTGGTTAGACGTGATTGGCCTCGAGAAGCCTCATCGGAAATGGGCCTCATCTCGCCTGGAGGGCAAAACTTCCTGGATTTTCTGGAGTTGCGGCAGGTGCTCTCAACTTACGACTGGGACCTCAGGGACCCGCTCTGGTGGCCTCAGGAAAGGCCAGTCCCCATGCGAGTTCCTCGGGGGCCTCTCGGGATTCCTCTCCCGTCGATGCCGAGGCCTAAGACCTTGTGTGGAGTCGGGGCCAGAACCTGAGGATTCCTCTCTAGTGCTGACATGGATCTTGGGGTACTTCTGGAGTCTCCCCAGGGGAGTCAGTCCTCGTCTCGAATGCGGGCATGCACTTGCGCTTTCCTCCAGAGCGGTAGCAGCAGTGTCACGCAGTCCGCCGCGTGGATCAAAGGATCTATGTTTTTCCCTCGAGTCTTTCCCACGTGGCTTTCCCACGAGGCTTTCCCACAGGGCTGTCCAACCTGCACACGTGGTGGGAGTCGATCCTCGGCTTGAACGTCAAGGCAGTGCAGGGAAAACAGGTTCCTCTGGAATGGACTGACATATCTGGGGGACTCTTGGAATGGTGGCACGACCCTGGAGTTCCTCTCGCCTTTCCTGTGGAGAGCGCCTCCTCTTGAGATGCGACGGGAACGCCGGGAATTGTTTCCCTACGAAACAGGGAAAGGATCCCTCATCTCGAGCTAGGAGGCGGAAACGGGGCTCCACTGGATGTGTGCGGGAACCCACGTGCTTACTCTTGAGTGCAGACGGGTATGTCGCGGAACTCCTTGAGTTACAGCAAGGGTGTGAAGGAACCTTTGGAAGTTCCAGTGGTTAGATCTGATTAGCCTCGAGAAGCCTCAGCGGAAATGGGCCTCATCTCGCCTGGAGGGCAAAACCTCCAGGATTTTCTCGAGTTGCGGCAGGTGCTCTCAACTTAAGATGGGGACCTCAGGGACCCGCTCTGGTGGCCTCAGGAAAGGCCAGTCCCCATGCGAGTTCCTCGGGGTCCTCTCGGGATTCCTCTCCCGTCAATGCCTGGGCCTAAGACCTTGTGTGGAGTCGGGGCCGGAACCTGAGGATTCCTCTCCAGTGCTGACATGGATCTTGGGGTACTTCTGGAGTCTCCCCAGGGGAGTCAGTCCTCGTCTCGAATGCGAGCATGCACTTGCGCTTTCCTCCAGAGCGGTAGCAGCAGTGTCACGCAGTCCGCCCCGTGGATCAAAGCATCTATGGTTTTCCCTCGTGTCTTTCCCACGAGGCTTTCCCACGAGGTTTTCCCACAGGGCTGTCCCACGTGCACACGTGGTGGGAGTCGATCCTCGGCTTGAACGTCAAGGCAGTGCAGGGAAAACAGGTTCCTCTGGAATGGACTGACACATCTGGCGGACTCTTGGAATGGTGGCACGACCCTGGAGTTCCTCTCGACTTTCCTGTGGAGAGTGCCTCCTCTTGAGATGCGACGGAAACGCCGGGAATTCTTTCCCTCCGAAACAGGGAAAGGTCCCTCATCTCGAAAGAGGAGGCGGAAACGGGGCTCCTCTGGATGTGTGCGGGACCCCACGTGCTTCCTCTCTAGTGGAGACGGGAATGTCGCGGAACTGCTTGAGTTGTAGCAAGGGTTTGAAGGACCCTTTGGACGTTCCAGTAGTTAGATGTGATTGGCCTCGAGAAGCCTCAGAGGAAATGGGCCTCATCTCGCCTGGAGGGCAAAACCTCCTGGATTTTCTCGAGTTGCGGCAGGTGCTCTCGACTTACGACGGGGACCTCAGGGACCCGCTCTGGTGGCCTCAGGAAAGGCCAGTCCCCATGCGAGTTCCTCGGGGGCCTCTCTGGATTCCTCTCCCATCGATGCCGGGGCCTAAGACCTTGTGTGGAGTTGGGGCCGGAACCTGAGGATTAATCTCCAGTGCTGACATGGATCTTGGGGTACTTCTGGAGTCTCCCCAGTGGAGTCAGTCCTCGTCTCGAATGCGGGCATGCACTTGCGCTTTCCTCCAGAGCGGTAGCAGCAGTGTCACACAGTCCGCCGCGTGGATCAAAGGATCTATGGTTTCCCCTCGAGTCTTTCCCACGAGGCTTTCCCACGAGGCTTTCCCACGAGGCTTTCCCCCAGGGCTGTCCCCCGTGCACACGTGGTGGGAGTCGATCCTCGGCTTGAACGTCAAGGCAGTGCAGGGAAAACAGGCTCCTCAGGAATGGACTGACACATCTGGGGGTCTCTTGGAATGGTGGCACGACTCTGGAGATCCTCTCCCCTTTCCTGTTGAGAGCGCCTCCTCTTGAGATGCGACGGGAACGCCGGGAATTCTTTCCCTACGAAACAGGGAAAGGATCCCTCATCTCGAGCTAGGAGGCGGAAACGGGGCTCCCTGGATGTGTGCGGGAACCTCGTGCTTCCTCTCGAGTGGAGGCGGTTATGTCGGGGAACTTCTTGAGTTGCAGCAAGGGTGTGAAGGACTCTTTGGAAGTTCCAGTGGTTAGATGTGATTAGCCTCGAGAAGCCTCAGCGGAAATGGGCGTCATCTCGCCTGAAGGGCAAAACCTCCTGGAATTTCTCGAGTTGCGGCAGGTGCTCTCGACTTACGACGGGGACCTCAGGGACCCGCTCTGGTGGCCTCAGGAAAGGCCAGTCCCCATGCGAGTTCCACCGGGGCCTCTCGGGATTCCCCTCCCGTCTATGCCGGGGCCTAAGACCGTTGTGGAGTCGGGGCCGGAACCTGAGGATTCCTCTCCAGTGCTGACATGGATCTTGGGGTACTTCTGGAGTCTCCCCAGGGGAGTCAGTCCTCCTCTCGAATGCGGGCATGCACTTGGGCTTTCCTCCAGAGCGGTAGCAGCAGTGTCACGCAGTCCGCCACGTGGATAAAAGGATCTATGGTTTTCCCTCGAGTCTTTCCCACGAGGCTTTCCCACGAAGCTTTCCCACAGGGCTGTCCCACGTGCACACGTGGTGGTAGTCGATCCTCGGCTTGAAAGTCAAGGCAGTGCAGGGGAAAGAGGTTCCTCTGGAATGGACTGACACATCTGGGGGACTCTTGGAATGGTGGCACGACCCTGGAGTTCCTCTCGCCTTTCCTGTGGAGAGCGCCTCCTCTTGAGATGCGACGGGAACGCTGGAAATTCTTTCCCTACGAAACAGGGAAAGGATCCCTCATCTCGAGCTAGGAGGCGGATACGGGTCTCCTCTGGATGTGTGCTGGACCCTCGTGCTTCCTCTCGAGTGGAGACGGGTATGTCGGGGAACTTCTTGAGTTGCAGCAAGGGTGTGAAGTACCCTTTGGAAGTTCCAGTGGTTAGATCTGATTAGCCTCGAGAAGCCTCAGCCGAAATGGGCCTCATCTCGCCTGGAGGGCAAAACCTCCTGGATTTTCTCGAGTTGCGGCAGGTGCTCTCGACTTACGACGGGGACCTCAGGGACCCGCTCTGGTGGCCTCAGGAAAGGCCAGTCCCCATGCGAGTTCCTCGGGGGCCTCTCGGGATTCCTCTCCCGTCGATGCCGGGGCCTAAGACCTTGTGTGGAGTTGGGGCCGGAACCTGAGGATTCCTCTCCAGTGCTGACATGGATCTTGGGCTACTTCTGGATTCTGCCCAGGGGAGTCAGTCCTCGTCTCGAATGCGGGCATGCACTTGGGCTTTCCTCCAGAGCGGTAGCAGCAGTGTCACGCAGTCCACCGCGTGGATCAAAGGATCTATGGCTTTCCCTCGAGTCTTTCCCACGAGGCTTTCCCACGAGGCTTTCCCACAGGGCTGTGCCACGTGCACACGTGGTGGGAGTCGATCCTCGGCTTGAACGTCAAGGCAGTGCAGGGAAAACAGGTTCCTCTGGAATGGACTGACACATCTGGGGGACTCTTGGAATGGTGGCACGACCCTGGAGTTCCTCTCGCCTTTCCTGTGGAGAGCGCCTCCTCTTGAGATGCGACGGGAACGCCGGGAATCTTTCCCTACGAAACAGGGAAAGGATCCCTCATCTCGATCTAGGAGGCGGAAACGGGGCTCCCCTGGATGTGTGCGGGACCCCACGTGCTTCCTCTCGAGTGGAGACGGGTATGTCGGGGAACTTCTTGAGTTGCAGCAAGGGTGTGAAGGTCCCTTTGGAAGTTCCAGTGGTTAGACGTGATTGGCCTCGAGAAGCCTCATCGGAAATGGGCCTCATCTCGCCTGGAGGGCAAAACTTCCTGGATTTTCTGGAGTTGCGGCAGGTGCTCTCAACTTACGACTGGGACCTCAGGGACCCGCTCTGGTGGCCTCAGGAAAGGCCAGTCCCCATGCGAGTTCCTCGGGGGCCTCTCGGGATTCCTCTCCCGTCGATGCCGAGGCCTAAGACCTTGTGTGGAGTCGGGGCCAGAACCTGAGGATTCCTCTCTAGTGCTGACATGGAGCGTGGGGTACTTCTGGAGTCTCCCCAGGGGAGTCAGTCCTCGTCTCGAATGCGGGCATGCACTTGCGCTTTCCTCCAGAGCGGTAGCAGCAGTGTCACGCAGTCCGCCGCGTGGATCAAAGGATCTATGTTTTTCCCTCGAGTCTTTCCCACGTGGCTTTCCCACGAGGCTTTCCCACAGGGCTGTCCAACCTGCACACGTGGTGGGAGTCGATCCTCGGCTTGAACGTCAAGGCAGTGCAGGGAAAACAGGTTCCTCTGGAATGGACTGACATATCTGGGGGACTCTTGGAATGGTGGCACGACCCTGGAGTTCCTCTCGCCTTTCCTGTGGAGAGCGCCTCCTCTTGAGATGCGACGGGAACGCCGGGAATTGTTTCCCTACGAAACAGGGAAAGGATCCCTCATCTCGAGCTAGGAGGCGGAAACGGGGCTCCACTGGATGTGTGCGGGAACCCACGTGCTTACTCTTGAGTGCAGACGGGTATGTCGCGGAACTCCTTGAGTTACAGCAAGGGTGTGAAGGAACCTTTGGAAGTTCCAGTGGTTAGATCTGATTAGCCTCGAGAAGCCTCAGCGGAAATGGGCCTCATCTCGCCTGGAGGGCAAAACCTCCAGGATTTTCTCGAGTTGCGGCAGGTGCTCTCAACTTAAGATGGGGACCTCAGGGACCCGCTCTGGTGGCCTCAGGAAAGGCCAGTCCCCATGCGAGTTCCTCGGGGTCCTCTCGGGATTCCTCTCCCGTCAATGCCTGGGCCTAAGACCTTGTGTGGAGTCGGGGCCGGAACCTGAGGATTCCTCTCCAGTGCTGACATGGATCTTGGGGTACTTCTGGAGTCTCCCCAGGGGAGTCAGTCCTCGTCTCGAATGCGAGCATGCACTTGCGCTTTCCTCCAGAGCGGTAGCAGCAGTGTCACGCAGTCCGCCGCGTGGATCAAAGGATCTATGGTTTTCCCTCGAGTCTTTCCCACGAGGCTTTCCCACGAGGTTTTCCCACAGGGCTGTCCCACGTGCACACGTGGTGGGAGTCGATCCTCGGCTTGAACGTCAAGGCAGTGCAGGGAAAACAGGTTCCTCTGGAATGGACTGACACATCTGGCGGACTCTTGGAATGGTGGCACGACCCTGGAGTTCCTCTCGACTTTCCTGTGGAGAGTGCCTCCTCTTGAGATGCGACGGAAACGCCGGGAATTCTTTCCCTCCGAAACAGGGAAAGGTCCCTCATCTCGAAAGAGGAGGCGGAAACGGGGCTCCTCTGGATGTGTGCGGGACCCCACGTGCTTCCTCTCTAGTGGAGACGGGAATGTCGCGGAACTGCTTGAGTTGTAGCAAGGGTTTGAAGGACCCTTTGGACGTTCCAGTAGTTAGATGTGATTGGCCTCGAGAAGCCTCAGAGGAAATGGGCCTCATCTCGCCTGGAGGGCAAAACCTCCTGGATTTTCTCGAGTTGCGGCAGGTGCTCTCGACTTACGACGGGGACCTCAGGGACCCGCTCTGGTGGCCTCAGGAAAGGCCAGTCCCCATGCGAGTTCCTCGGGGGCCTCTCTGGATTCCTCTCCCATCGATTCCGGGGCCTAAGACCTTGTGTGGAGTTGGGGCCGGAACCTGAGGATTAATCTCCAGTGCTGACATGGATCTTGGGGTACTTCTGGAGTCTCCCCAGTGGAGTCAGTTCTCGTCTCGAATGCGGGCATGCACTTGCGCTTTCCTCCAGAGCGGTAGCAGCAGTGTCACACAGTCCGCCGCGTGGATCAAAGGATCTATGGTTTCCCCTCGAGTCTTTCCCACGAGGCTTTCCCACGAGGCTTTCCCACGAGGCTTTCCCCCAGGGCTGTCCCACGTGCACACGTGGTGGGAGTCGATCCTCGGCTTGAACGTCAAGGCAGTGCAGGGAAAACAGGCTCCTCAGGAATGGACTGACACATCTGGGGGTCTCTTGGAATGGTGGCACGACTCTGGAGATCCTCTCCCCTTTCCTGTTGAGAGCGCCTCCTCTTGAGATGCGACGGGAACGCCGGGAATTCTTTCCCTACGAAACAGGGAAAGGATCCCTCATCTCGAGCTAGGAGGCGGAAACGGGGCTCCCTGGATGTGTGCGGGAACCTCGTGCTTCCTCTCGAGTGGAGGCGGTTATGTCGGGGAACTTCTTGAGTTGCAGCAAGGGTGTGAAGGACTCTTTGGAAGTTCCAGTGGTTAGATGTGATTAGCCTCGAGAAGCCTCAGCGGAAATGGGCGTCATCTCGCCTGGAGGGCAAAACCTCCTGGAATTTCTCGAGTTGCGGCAGGTGCTCTCGACTTACGACGGGGACCTCAGGGACACGCTCTGGTGGCCTCAGGAAAGGCCAGTCCCCATTCGAGTTCCTCGGGGGCCTCTCGGGATTCCTTTCCCGTCGATGCCGGGGCCTAAGACCTTGTGTGGAGTCGGGGCCGGAACCTGAGGATTCCTCTTCAGTGCTGACATGGATCTAGGGGTACTTCTGGAGTCTCCCCAGGGGAGTCAGTCCTCGTCTCGAATGCGGGCATGCACTTGCGCTTTCCTCCAGAGCGGTAGCAGCAGTGTCACGCAGTCCACCGCGTGGATGAAAGGATCTATGGTTTCCCCTCGAGTCTTTCCCACGAGGCTTTCCCACGAGGTTTTCCCACGAGGCTTTCCCACAGGGCTGTCCCACCTGCACACGTGGTGGGAGTCAATCCTCGGCTTGAACGTCAAGGCAGTGCAGGGAAAACAGGTTCCTCTGGAATGGACTGACCCATCTGGGGGACTCTTGAAATGGTGGCACGACCCTGGAGTTCCTCTCGCCTTTCCTGTGGAGAGCGCCTCCTCTTGAGATGCGACGGGAACGCCGGGAATTCTTTCCCTACGAAACAGGGAAAGGATCCCTCATCTCGAGCTAGGAGGCGGTAACGGGGCTCCCCTGGATGTGTGCGGGAACCCACGTGCTTCCTCTCGAGTGGAGACGGGTATATCGCGGAACTTCTTGAGTTGAAGCAAGGGTGTGAAGGACCCTTTGGAAGTTCCAGTGGTTAGATGTGATTGGCCTCGAGAAGCCTCAGCTGAAATGGGCCTCATCTCGCCTGGAGGGCAAAACCTCCTGGATTTTCTCGAGTTGCGGCAGGTGCTCTCGACTTATGACGGGGACCTCAGGGACCCGCTCTGGTGGCCTCAGGAAAGGCCAGCCCCCATGCGAGTTCCTCGGGGGCCTCTCGGGATTCCTCTCCCATCGATGCCGGGGCCTAAGACCTTGTGTGGAGTTGGGGCCGGAACCTGAGGATTAATCTCCAGTGCTGACATGGATCTTGGGGTACTTCTGGAGTCTCCCCAGGGGAGTCAGTCCTCGTCTCGAATGCGGGCATGCACTTGCGCTTTCCTCCAGAGCGGTAGCAGCAGTGTCACACAGTCCGCCGCGTGGATCAAAGGATCTATGGTTTTCCCTCGAGTCTTTCCGACGAGGCTTTCCCACGAGGCTTTCCCACAGGGCTATCCCACGTGCACACGTGGTGGGAGTCGATCCTCGGCTTGAACGTCAAGGCAGTGCAGGGAAAACAGGTTCCTCTGGAATGGACTGACACATCTGGGGGACTCTTGGAATGGTGGCACGACCCTGGAGTTTCTCTCGCCTTTCCTGTGGAGAGCGCCTCCTCTTGAGATGCGACGGGAACGCCGGGAATTCTTTCCCTACGAAACAGGGAAAGTATCCCTCATCTCGAGCTAGGAGGCGGAAACGGGGCTCCCCTGGATGTGTGCGGGACCCCACGTGCTTCCTCTCGATTGGAGACGGGTATGTCGGGGAACTTCTTGAGTTGCAGGAAGGGTGTGAAGGACCCTTTGGAAGTTCCAGTGGTTAGAAGTGATTAGCCTCGAGAAGCCTCAGCGGAAATGGGCCTCATCTCGCCTGGAGGGCAAAACCTCCTGGATTTTCTCGAGTTGCGGCAGGTGCACTCGACTTACGACGGGGACCTCAGGGACCCGCTCTGGTGGCCTCAGGAAAGGCCAGGCCCCATGCGAGTTCCTCTGGGGCCTCTCGGGATTCCTCTCCCGTCGATACCGGGGCCTAAGACCTTGTGTGGAGTCGGGGCCGGAACCTGAGGATTCCACTCCAGTGCTGACATGGATCTTGGGGTACTTCTGGAGTCTCCCCAGGGGAGTCAGTCCTCGTCTCGAATGCGGGCATGCACTTGCGCTGTCCTCCAGAGCGGTAGCAGCAGTGTCACGCAGTCCGCCGCGTGGATCAAAGGATCTATGGTTTTCCCTCGAGTCTTTCCCACGAGGCTTTCCCACGAGTCTTTCCCACAGGGCTGTCCCACGTGCACACGTGGTGGGAGTCGATCCTCGGCTTGAATGTCAAGGCAGTGCAGGGAAAACAGGTTCCTCTGGAATGGACTGAAACATCTGGGGGACTCTTGGAATGGTGGCACGACCCTGGAGTTCCTCTCGCCTTTCCTGTGGAGAGCGCCTCCTCTTGAGATGCGACGGGAACGCCGGGAATTCTTTCCCTAGGAAACAGGGAAAGGATCCCTCATCTCGAGATAGGAGGCGGAACCGGGGCTCCCCCGGATGTGTGCGGGAACCTCGTGCTTCCTCTCGAGTGGAGACGGGTATGTCGGGGAACTTCTGGACTTGCAGCAAGGGTGTGAAGGACCCTTTGGATGTTCCAGTGGTTAGATGTGATTAGCCTCGAGAAGCCTCAGCGGAAATGGGCCTCATCTCGCCTGGAGGGCAAAACCTCCTGGATTTTCTCGAGTTGCGGCAGGTGCTCTCGACTTACGACGGGGACCTCAGGGACACGCTCTGGTGGCCTCAGGAAAGGCCAGTCCCCATGCGAGTTCCTCGGGGGCCTCTCGGGATTCCTCTCCCGTCGATGCCGGGGCCTAAGACCTTGTGTGGAGTCGGGGCCGGAACATGAGGATTCCTCTCCAGTGCTGACATGGATCTTGGGGTACTTCTGGAGTCTCCCCAGGGGAGTCAGTCCTCGTCTCGAATGCGGGCATGCACTTGCGCTTTCCTCCAGAGCGGTAGCAGCAGTGTCACGCAGTCCGCCACGTGGATCAAAGGATCTATTTTTTTCCCTCGAGTCTTTCCCACGAGGCTTTCCCACGAGGCTTTCCCACAGGGCTGTCCCACGTGCACACGTGGTGGGAGTCGATCCTCGGCTTGAACGTCAAGGCAGTGCAGGGAAACAGGTTCCTCTGTAATGCACTGACATATCTGGGGGACTCGTGGAATGGTGGCACGACCCTGGAGTTCCTCTCGCCTTTCCTGTGGAGAGCGCCTCCTCTTGAGATGCGACGGGAACGCCCGGAATTCTTTCCCTACGAAACAGGGAAAGGAACCCTCATCTCGAGCTAGGAGGCGGAAACGGGTCTCCCCTGGATGTGTGCGGGACCCTCGTGCTTCCTCTAGAGTGGAGACGGGTATGTCGGTGAACTTCTTGAGTTGCAGCAAGGGTGTGAAGGACCCTTTGGAAGTTCTAGTGGTTAGATGTGATTAGCCTCGAGAAGCCTCAGTGAAAATGGGCCTCATCTCGCCTGGAGGGCAAAATCTCCTGGATTTTCTCGAGTTGCGGCAGGTGCTCTCGACTTACGACGGGGACCTCAGGGACCCGCTCTGGTGGCCTCAGGAAAGGCCAGTCCCCATGCTAGTTCCTCGGGGGCCTCTCGGGATTCCTCTCCCATCGATGCCGGGGCCTAAGACCTTGTGTGGATTCGGGGCCGGAACCTGAGGATTCCTCTCCAGTGGTGACATGGATCTTGGGGTACTTCTGGAGTCTCCCCAGGGGAGTCAGTCCTCGTCTCGAATGCGGGTATGCACTTGCGCTTTCCTCCATAGCGGTAGCAGCAGTGTCACGCAGTCCGCCGCGTGGATCAAAGGATCTATGGTTTTCCCTCGAGTCTTTCCCACGAGGCTTTCCCACGAGGCTTTCCCACAGGGCTGTCCCACGTGCACACGTGGTGGGAGACGATCCTCGGCTTGAACCTCAAGGCAGTGCAGGGAAAACAGGTTCCTCTGTAATGGACTGACACATCTGGGGGTCTCTTGGAATGGTGGCACGACCCTGGAGTTCCTCTCCCCTTTCCTGTGGAGAGCGCTCCTCTTGAGATGCGACGGGAACGCCCGGAATTCTTTCCCTACGAAACAGGGAAAGGATCCCTCATCTCGAGCTAGGAGGCGAAAACGGGGCTCCCCTGGATGTGTGCGGGACCCCACGTGCTTCCTGTCGAGTGGGGACGGGTATCTTAGGGAACTTCTTGAGTTGCAGCAAGGGTGTGATGGACCCTTTGGAAGTTCCAGTGGTTACATGTGATTAGCCTCGAGAAGCCTCAGCGGAAATGGGCCTCATCTCGCCTGGAGGGCAAAACCTCCTGGATTTTCTCGAGTTGCGGCTGGTGCTCTCGACTTATGACGGGGACCTCAGGGACCCGCTCTGGTGGCCTCAGGAAAGGCCAGTCCCCATGCGAGTTCCTCGAGGGCCTCTCGGGATTCCTCTCCCGTCGATGCCGGGGCCTAAGACCTTGTGTGGAGTCGGGGCCGGAACCTGAGGATTCCTCTCCAGTGCTTACATGGATCTTGGGGTACATCTGGAGTCTCCCCAGGGGAGTCAGTCCTCGTCTCGAATGCGGGCATGCACTTGCGCTTTCCTCCAGAGCGGTAGCAGCAGTGTCACGCAGTCCGCCGCGTGGATCAAAGGATCTATGGTTTTCCCTCGAGTCATTCCCACGAGGCTTTCCCACGAGGCTTTCCCACAGGGCAGTCCCACGTGCACACGTGGTGGGACTCGATCCTCGGCTTGAACGTCAAGGCAGTGCAGGGCAAACAGGTTCCTCTGGAATGGACTGACACATCTGGGGGACTCTTGGAATGGTGGCACGACCCTGGAGTTCCTCTCGCCTTTCCTGTGGAGAGCGCCTCCTCTTGAGATGCGACGGGAACGCCGGGAATTCTTTCCCTACGAAACAGGGAAAGGATCCCTCATCTCGAGCTACGAGGCGGAAACGGGGCTCCCCTGGATGTGTGCGGGACCCCACGTGCTTCCTCTCGAGTGGGGACTGGTATGTCGGGGAAATTCTTGAGTTGCAGCAAGGGTGTGAAGGACCCTTTGGAAGTTCCAGTGGTTAGATGTGATTAGCCTCGAGAAGCCTCAGCGGAAATGGGCCTCATCTCGCCTGGAGGGCAAAACCTCCTGGATTTTCTCGAGTTGCGGCAGGTGCTCTCAACTTACGACGGGACCTCAGGGACCCGCTCTGGTGGCCTCAGGAAAGGCCAGTCCCCTTGCGAGTTCCTCGCGGGCCTCTCGGGATTCCTCTCCCGTCGATGCCGGGGCCTAAGATCTTGTGTGGAGTCGGGGCCGGAACCTGAGGATTCCTCTCCAGTGCTGACATGGATCTTGGGGTATTTCTGGTGTCTCCCCAGGGGAGTCAGTCCTCGTCTCGAATGCGGGCATGCACTTGCGCTTTCCTCCAGAGCGGTAGCAGCAGTGTCACGCAGTCCGCCGCGTGGAACAAAGGATCTATGGTTTTCCCTCGAGTCTTTCCCACGAGGCTTTCCCACGAGGCTTTCCCACAGGGCTGTCCCACGTGCACACGTGGTGGGAGTCGATCCTCGGCTTGAACGTCAAGGCAGTGCAGGGAAAACAGGTTCCTCTGGAATGGACTGACACATCTGGGGGACTCTTGGAATGGTGGCACGACCCTGGAGTTCCTCTCGCCTTTCCTGTGGAGAGCGCCTCCTCTTGAGATGCGACGGGAACGCCGGGAATTCTTTCCCTACGAAAGAGGGAAAGTATCCCTCATCTCGAGCTAGGAGGCGGAAACGGGGCTCCCCTGGATGTGTGCGGCACCCCAAGGGCTTCCTCTCGAGTGGAGACGGGTATGTCGCGGAACTGCTTGAGTTGCAGCAAGGGTGTGAAGGACCCTTTGGAAGTTCCAGTGGTTAGATGTGATTAGCCTCGAGAAGCCTCAGCGGAAATGGGCCTCATCACGCCTGGAGGGCAAAACCTCATGGATTTTCTCGAGTTGCGGCAGGTGCTCTCGACTTACGACGGGACCTCAGGGACCCGCTCTGGTGGCCTCAGGAAAGGCCAGTCCCCATGCGAGTTCCTCGCGGGCCTCTCGGGATTCCTCTCCCGTCGATGCCGGGGCCTAAGACCTTGTGTGGAGTCGGGGCCGGAACCTGAGGATTCCTCTCCAGTGCTGACATGGATCTTGGGGTACTTCTGGAGTCTCCCCAGGGGAGTCAGTCCTCGTCTCGAATGCGGGCATGCACTTGCGCTTTCCTCCAGAGCGGTAGCAGCAGTGTCACGCAGTCCGCCGCGTGGAACAAAGGATCTATGGTTTTCCCTCGAGTCTTTCCCACGAGGCTTTCCCACGAGGCTTTCCCACAGGGCTGTCCCACGTGCACACGTGGTGGGAGTCGATCCTCGGCTTGAACGTCAAGGCAGTACAGGGAAAAGAGGTTCCTCTGGAATAGAGTGACACATCTGGGGTCTCTTGGAATGGTGGCACGACCCTGGAGTTTCTCTCGCCTTTCCTTTGGAGAGCGCCTCCTCTTGAGATGCGACGGGAACGCCGGGAATTCTTTCCCTACGAAACAGGGAAAGGATCCCTCATTTCGAGCTACCAGGCGGACGGGGCTCCTCTGGATGTTTGCGGGACCCACGTGCTTCCTCTCGAGTGGAGACGGGTATGTCGGGGAACTTCTTGAGTTGCAGCAAGGGTGTGAAGGACCATTAGGAAGTTCCAGTGGTTAGACGTGATTAGCCTCGAGAAGCCTCAGCGGAAATGGGCCTCATCTCGCCTGGAGGGCAAAACCTCCTGGATTTTCTCGAGTTGCGGCAGGTGCTCTCGACTTACGACGGGACCTCAGGGACCCGCTCTGGTGGCCTCAGGAAAGGCCAGTCCCCATGCGAGTTCCTCGCGGGCCTCTCGGGATTCCTCTCCCGTCGATGCCGGGGCCTAAGACCTTGTGTGGAGTCGGGGCCGGAACCTGAGGATTCCTCTCCAGTGCTGACATGGATCTTGGGGTACTTCTGGAGTCTCCCCAGGGGAGTCAGTCCTCGTCTCGAATGCGGGCATGCACTTGCGCTTTCCTCCAGAGCGGTAGCAGCAGTGTCACGCAGTCCGCCGCGTGGAACAAAGGATCTATGGTTTTCCCTCGAGTCTTTCCCACGAGGCTTTCCCACGAGGCTTTCCCACAGGGCTGTCCCACGTGCACACGTGGTGGGAGTCGATCCTCGGCTTGAACGTCAAGGCAGTGCAGGGAAAACAGGTTCCTCTGGAATGGACTGACACATCTGGGGGACTCTTGGAATGGTGGCACGACCCTGGAGTTCCTCTCGCCTTTCCTGTGGAGAGCGCCTCCTCTTGAGATGCGACGGGAACGCCGGGAATTCTTTCCCTACCAAAGAGGGAAAGGATCCCTCATCTCGAGCTAGGAGGCGGAAGCGGGGCTCCCCTGGATGTGTACGGGACCCCACGTGCTTCCTCTCGAGTGGAGACGGGTATGTCGCGGAACTGCTTGAGTTGCAGCAAGGGTGTGAAGGACCCTTTGGAAGTTCCAGTGGTTAGATGTGATTAGCCTCGAGAAGCCTCAGCGGAAATGGGCCTCATCTCGCCTTGAGGGCAAAACCTCCTGGATTTTCTCGAGTTGCGGCAGGTGCTCTCGACTTACGACGGGACCTCAGGGACCCGCTCTGGTGGCCTCAGGAAAGGCCAGTCCCCATGCGAGTTCCTCGCGGGCCTCTCGGGATTCCTCTCCCGTCGATGCCGGGACTAAGACCTTGTGTGGAGTCGGGGCCGGAACCTGAGGATTCCTCTCCAGTGCTGACATGGATCTTGGGGTACTTCTAGAGTCTCCCCAGGGGAGTCAGTCCTCGTCTCGAATGCGGGCATGCACTTGCGCTTTCCTCCAGAGCGGTAGCAGCAGTGTCACGCAGTCCGCCGCGTGGATCAAAGGATCTGTGGTTTTCCCTCGAGTCTTTCCCACGAGGCTTTCCCACGAGGCTTTCCCACAGGGCTGTCCCACGTGCACACGTGGTGGGAGTCGATCCTCGGCTTGAACGTCAAGGCAGTGCAGGGAAAACAGGTTCCTCTGGAATGGACTGACACATCTGGGGGACTCTTGGAATGGTGGCACGACCCTGGAGTTCCTCTCGCCTTTCCTGTGGAGAGCGCCTCCTCTTGAGATGCGACGGGAACGCCGGGAATTCTTTCCCTACGAAAGAGGGAAAGTATCCCTCATCTCGAGCTAGGAGGCGGAAACGGGGCTCCCCTGGATGTGTGCGGCACCCCAAGGGCTTCCTCTCGAGTGGAGACGGGTATGTCGCGGAACTGCTTGAGTTGCAGCAAGGGTGTGAAGGACCCTTAGGAAGTTCCAGTGGTTAGACGTGATTAGTCTCGAGAAGCCTCAGCGGAAATGGGCCTCATCTCGCCTGGAGGGCAAAACCTCCTGGATTTTCTCGAGTTGCGGCAGGTGCTCTCGACTTACGACGGGACCTCAGGGACCCGCTCTGGTGGCCTCAGGAAAGGCCAGTCCCCATGCGAGTTCCTCGCGGGCCTCTCGGGTTTCCTCTCCCGTCGATGCCGGGGCCTAAGACCTTGTGTGGAGTCGGGGCCGGAACCTGAGGATTCCTCTCCAGTGCTGACATGGATCTTGGGGTACTTCTGGAGTCTCCCCAGGGGAGTCAGTCCTCGTCTCGAATGCGGGCATGCACTTGCGCTTTCCTCCAGAGCGGTAGCAGCAGTGCCACGCAGTCCGCCGCGTGGAACAAAGGATCTATGGTTTTCCCTCGAGTCTTTCCCACGAGGCTTTCCCACGAGGCTTTCCCACAGGGCTGTCCCACGTGCACACGTGGTGGGAGTCGATCCTCGGCTTGAACGTCAAGGCAGTGCAGGGAAAACAGGTTCCTCTGGAATGGACTGACACATCTGGGGGACTCTTGGAATGGTGGCACGACCCTGGAGTTCCTCTCGCCTTTCCTGTGGAGAGCGCCTCCTCTTGAGATGCGACGGGAACGCCGGGAATTCTTTCCCTACGAAAGAGGGAAAGTATCCCTCATCTCGAGCTAGGAGGCGGAAACGGGGCTCCCCTGGATGTGTGCGGCACCCCAAGGGCTTCCTCTCGAGTGGAGACGGGTATGTCGCGGAACTGCTTGAGTTGCAGCAAGGGTGTGAAGGACCCTTTGGAAGTTCCAGTGGTTAGACGTGATTAGCCTCGAGAAGCCTCAGCGGAAATGGGCCTCATCTCGCCTGGAGGGCAAAACCTCCTGGATTTTCTCGAGTTGCGGCAGGTGCTCTCGACTTACGACGGGACCTCAGGGACCCGCTCTGGTGGCCTCAGGAAAGGCCAGTCCCCATGCGAGTTCCTCGCGGGCCTCTCGGGATTCCTCTCCCGTCGATGCCGGGGCCTAAGACCTTGTGTGGAGTCGGGGCCGGAACCTGAGGATTCCTCTCCAGTGCTGACATGGATCTTGGGGTACTTCTGGAGTCTCCCCAGGGGAGTCAGTCCTCGTCTCGAATGCGGGCATGCACTTGCGCTTTCCTCCAGAGCGGTAGCAGCAGTGTCACGCAGTTCGCCGCGTGGATCAAAGGATCTATGTTTTTCCCTCGAGTCTTTCCCACGAGGCTGTCCCAGGAGGCTTACCCACAGGGCTGTTCCACGTGCACACGTGGTGGGAGTCGATCCTCGGCTTGAACGTCAAGGCAGTGCAGGGAAAACAGGTTCCTCTGGAATGGACTGACACATCTGGGGGACTTTTGGAATGGTGACACGACCCTGGAGTTCCTCTCGCCTTTCCTGTGGAGAGCCCCTCCTCTTGAGATGCGAAGGGAACGCCGGGAATTCTTTCCGTACGAAACAGGGATAGGATCCCTCATCTCGAACTAGGAGGCGGAAACGGGGCTCCCCTGGATGTGTGCGGCACCCCACGGACTTCCTCTCGAGTGGAGACGGGTATGTCGCGGAACTGCTTGAGTTGCAGCAAGGGTGTGAAGGACCCTTTGGAAGTTCCAGTGGTTAGATGTGATTAGCCTCGAGAAGCCTCAGCGGAAATGGGCCTCATCTCGCCTGGAGGGCAAAACGTCCTGGATTTACTCGAGTTGCGGCAGGTGCTCTCGACTTACGACGGGGACCTCAGAGACCCGCTCTGGTGGCCTCAGGAAAGGCCAGTCCCCATGCGAGTTCCTCGCGGGCCTCTCGGGATTCCTCTCCCGTCGATGCCGGGGCCTAAGACCTTGTGTGGAGTCGGGGCCGGAACCTGAGGATTCCTCTCCAGTGCTGACATGGATCTTGGGGTACTTCTGGAGTCTCCCCAGTGGAGTCAGTCCTCGTCTCGAATGCGGGCATGCACTTGCGCTTTCCTCCAGAGCGGTAGCAGCAGTGTCACGCAGTCCGCCGCGTGGATCAAAGGATCTATGGTTTTCCCTCGAGTCTTTCCCACGAGGCTTTCCCACGAGGCTTTCCCACAGGGCTGTCCCACGTGCACACGTGGTGGGAGTCGATCCTCGGCTTGAACGTCAAGGCAGTATAGGGAAAAGAGGTTCCTCTGGAATAGACTGACACATCTGGGGTCTCTTGGAATGGTGGCACGACCCTGGAGTTTCTCTCGCCTTTCCTTTGGAGAGCGCCTCCTCTTGAGATGCGACGGGAACGCCGGGAATTCTTTCCCTACGAAACAGGGAAAGGATCCCTCATTTCGAGCTACGAGGCGGACGGGGCTCCTCTGGATATGTGCGGGACCCACGTGCTTCCTCTCGAGTGGAGACGGGTATGTCGGGGAACTTCTTGAGTTGCAGCAAGGGTGTGAAGGACCCTTAGGAAAATCCAGTGGTTAGAGGTGATTAGCCTCGAGAAGCCTCAGCGGAAATGGGCCTCATCTCGCCTGGAGGGCAAAACCTCCTGGATTTTCTCGAGTTGCGGCAGGTGCTCTCGACTTACGACGCGACCTCAGGGACCCGCTCTGGTGGCCTCAGGAAAGGCCAGTCCCCATGCGAGTTCCTCGCGGGCCTCTCGGGATTCCTCTCCCGTCGATGCCGGGGCCTAAGACCTTGTGTGGAGTCGGGGCCGGAACCTGAGGATTCCTCTCCAGTGCTGACATGGATCTTGGGGTACTTCTGGTGTCTCCCCAGGGGAGTCAGTCCTCGTCTCGAATGCGGGCATGCACTTGCGCTTTCCTCCAGAGCGGTAGCAGCAGTGTCACGCAGTCCGCCGCGTGGAACAAAGGATCTATGGTTTTCCCTCGAGTCTTTCCCACGAGGCTTTCCCACGAGGCTTTCCCACAGGGCTGTCCCACGTGCACACGTGGTGGGAGTCGATCCTCGGCTTGAACGTCAAGGCAGTGCAGGGAAAACAGGTTCCTCTGGAATGGACTGACACATCTGGGGGACTCTTGGAATGGTGGCACGACCCTGGAGTTCCTCTCGCCTTTCCTGTGGAAAGCGCCTCCTCTTGAGATGCGACGGGAACGCCGGGAATTCTTTCCCTACGAAAGAGGGAAAGTATCCCTCATCTCGAGCTAGGAGGCGGAAACGGGGCTCCCCTGGATGTGTGCGGCACCCCAAGGGCTTCCTCTCGAGTGGAGACGGGTATGTCGCGGAACTGCTTGAGTTGCAGCAAGGGTGTGAAGGACCCTTTGGAAGTTCCAGTGGTTAGATGTGATTAGCCTCGAGAAGCCTCAGCGGAAATGGGCCTCATCACGCCTGGAGGGCAAAACCTCATGGATTTTCTCGAGTTGCGGCAGGTGCTCTCGACTTACGACGGGACCTCAGGGACCCGCTCTGGTGGCCTCAGGAAAGGCCAGTCCCCATGCGAGTTCCTCGCGGGCCTCTCGGGATTCCTCTCCCGTCGATGCCGGGGCCTAAGACCTTGTGTGGAGTCGGGGCCGGAACCTGAGGATTCCTCTCCAGTGCTGACATGGATCTTGGGGTACTTCTGGAGTCTCCCCAGGGGAGTCAGTCCTCGTCTCGAATGCGGGCATGCACTTGCGCTTTCCTCCAGAGCGGTAGCAGCAGTGTCACGCAGTCCGCCGCGTGGATCAAAGGATCTATGGTTTTCCCTCGAGTCTTTCCCACGAGGCTTTCCCACGAGGCTTTCCCACAGGGCTGTCCCACGTGCACACGTGGTGGGAGTCGATCCTCGGCTTGAACGTCAAGGCAGTACAGGGAAAAGAGGTTCCTCTGGAATAGAGTGACACATCTGGGGTCTCTTGGAATGGTGGCACGACCCTGGAGTTTCTCTCGCCTTTCCTTTGGAGAGCGCCTCCTCTTGAGATGCGACGGGAACGCCGGGAATTCTTTCCCTACGAAACAGGGAAAGGATCCCTCATTTCGAGCTACCAGGCGGACGGGGCTCCTCTGGATGTGTGCGGGACCCACGTGCTTCCTCTCGAGTGGAGACGGGTATGTCGGGGAACTTCTTGAGTTGCAGCAAGGGTGTGAAGGACCCTTAGGAAGTTCCAGTGGTTAGACGTGATTAGCCTCGAGAAGCCTCAGCGGAAATGGGCCTCATCTCGCCTGGAGGGCAAAACCTCCTGGATTTTCTCGAGTTGCGGCAGGTGCTCTCGACTTACGACGGGACCTCAGGGACCCGCTCTGGTGGCCTCAGGAAAGGCCAGTCCCCATGCGAGTTCCTCGCGGGCCTCTCGGGATTCCTCTCCCGTCGATGCCGGGGCCTAAGACCTTGTGTGGAGTCGGGGCCGGAACCTGAGGATTCCTCTCCAGTGCTGACATGGATCTTGGGGTACTTCTGGAGTCTCCCCAGGGGAGTCAGTCCTCTTCTCGAATGCGGGCATGCACTTGCGCTTTCCTCCAGAGCGGTAGCAGCAGTGTCACGCAGTCCGCCGCGTGGAACAAAGGATCTATGGTTTTCCCTCGAGTCTTTCCCACGAGGCTTTCCCACGAGGCTTTCCCACAGGGCTGTCCCACGTGCACACGTGGTGGGAGTCGATCCTCGGCTTGAACGTCAAGGCAGTGCAGGGAAAACAGGTTCCTCTGGAATGGACTGACACATCTGGGGGACTCTTGGAATGGTGGCACGACCCTGGAGTTCCTCTCGCCTTTCCTGTGGAGAGCGCCTCCTCTTGAGATGCGACGGGAACGCCGGGAATTCTTTCCCTACCAAAGAGGGAAAGGATCCCTCATCTCGAGCTAGGAGGCGGAAGCGGGGCTCCCCTGGATGTGTACGGGACCCCACGTGCTTCCTCTCGAGTGGAGACGGGTATGTCGCGGAACTGCTTGAGTTGCAGCAAGGGTGTGAAGGACCCTTTGGAAGTTCCAGTGGTTAGATGTGATTAGCCTCGAGAAGCCTCAGCGGAAATGGGCCTCATCTCGCCTTGAGGGCAAAACCTCCTGGATTTTCTCGAGTTGCGGCAGGTGCTCTCGACTTACGACGGGACCTCAGGGACCCGCTCTGGTGGCCTCAGGAAAGGCCAGTCCCCATGCGAGTTCCTCGCGGGCCTCTCGGGATTCCTCTCCCGTCGATGCCGGGGCCTAAGACCTTGTGTGGAGTCGGGGCCGGAACCTGAGGATTCCTCTCCAGTGCTGACATGGATCTTGGGGTACTTCTGGAGTCTCCCCAGGGGAGTCAGTCCTCGTCTCGAATGCGGGCATGCACTTGCGCTTTCCTCCAGAGCGGTAGCAGCAGTGTCACGCAGTCCGCCGCGTGGATCAAAGGATCTATGGTTTTCCCTCGAGTCTTTCCCACGAGGCTGTCCCACGAGGCTTTCCCACAGGGCTGTCCCACGTGCGCACGTGGTGGGAGTCGATCCTCGGCTTGAACGTCAAGGCAGTACAGGGAAAAGAGGTTCCTCTGGAATAGACTGACACATCTGGGGTCTCTTGGAATGGTGACACGACCCTGGAGTTCCTCTCGCCTTTCCTGTGGAGAGCGCCTCCTCTTGAGATGCGACGGGAACGCCGGGAATTCTTTCCCTACGAAACAGGGAAAGGATCCCTCATTTCGAGCTACCAGGCGGACGGGGCTCCTCTGGATGTGTGCGGGACCCACGTGCTTCCTCTCGAGTGGAGACGGGTATGTCGGGGAACTTCTTGAGTTGCAGCAAGGGTGTGAAGGACCCTTAGGAAGTTCCAGTGGTTAGACGTGATTAGCCTCGAGAAGCCTCAGCGGAAATGGGCCTCATCTCGCCTGGAGGGCAAAACCTCCTGGATTTTCTCGAGTTGCGGCAGGTGCTCTCGACTTACGACGGGACCTCAGGGACCCGCTCTGGTGGCCTCAGGAAAGGCCAGTCCCCATGCGAGTTCCTCGCGGGCCTCTCGGGATTCCTCTCCCGTCGATGCCGTGGCCTAAGACCTTGTGTGGATTCGGGGCCGGAACCTGAGGATTCCTCTCCAGTGCTGACATGGATCTTGGGGTACTTCTGGAGTCTCCCCAGGGGAGTCAGTCCTCGTCTCGAATGCGGGCATGCACTTGCGCTTTCCTCCAGAGCGGTAGCAACAGTGTCACGCAGTCCGCCGCGTGGAACAAAGGATCTATGGTTTTCCCTCGAGTCTTTCCCACGAGGCTTTCCCACGAGGCTTTCCCACAGGGCTGTCCCACGTGCACACGTGGTGGGAGTCGATCCTCGGCTTGAACGTCAAGGCAGTGCAGGGAAAACAGGTTCCTCTGGAATGGACTGACACATCTGGGGGACTCTTGGAATGGTGGCACGACCCTGGAGTTCCTCTCGCCTTTCCTGTGGAGAGCGCCTCCTCTTGAGATGCGACGGGAACGCCGGGAATTCTTTCCCTACGAAAGAGGGAAAGTATCCCTCATCTCGAGCTAGGAGGCGGAAACGGGGCTCCCCTGGATGTGTGCGGCACCCCAAGGGCTTCCTCTCGAGTGGAGACGGGTATGTCGCGGAACTGCTTGAGTTGCAGCAAGGGTGTGAAAGACCCTTAGGAAGTTCCAGTGGTTAGACGTGATTAGCCTCGAGAAGCCTCAGCGGAAATGGGCCTCATCTCGCCTGGAGGGCAAAACCTCCTGGATTTTCTCGAGTTGCGGCAGGTGCTCTCGACTTACGACGGGACCTCAGGGACCCGCTCTGGTGGCCTCAGGAAAGGCCAGTCGCCATGCGAGTTCCTCGCGGGCCTCTCGGGATTCCTCTCCCGTCGATGCCGGGGCCTAAGACCTTGTGTGGAGTCGGGGCCGGAACCTGAGGATTCCTCTCCAGTGCTGACATGGATCTTGGGGTACTTCTGGAGTCTCCCCAGGGGAGTCAGTCCTCGTCTCGAATGCGGGCATGCACTTGCGCTTTCCTCCAGAGCGGTAGCAGCAGTGTCACGCAGTCCGCCGCGTGGAACAAAGGATCTATGGTTTTCCCTCGAGTCTTTCCCACGAGGCTTTCCCACGAGGCTTTCCCACAGGGCTGTCCCACGTGCACACGTGGTGGGAGTCGATCCTCGGCTTGAACGTCAAGGCAGTGCAGGGAAAACAGGTTCCTCTGGAATGGACTGACACATCTGGGGGACTCTTGGAATGGTGGCACGACCCTGGAGTTCCTCTCGCCTTTCCTGTGGAGAGCGCCTCCTCTTGAGATGCGACGGGAACGCCGGGAATTCTTTCCCTACGAAAGAGGGAAAGTATCCCTCATCTCGAGCTAGGAGGCGGAAACGGGGCTCCCCTGGATGTGTGCGGCACCCCAAGGGCTTCCTCTCGAGTGGAGACGGGTATGTCGCGGAACTGCTTGAGTTGCAGCAAGGGTGTGAAGGACCCTTTGGAAGTTCCAGTGGTTAGACGTGATTAGCCTCGAGAAGCCTCAGCGGAAATGGGCCTCATCTCGCCTGGAGGGCAAAACCTCCTGGATTTTCTCGAGTTGCGGCAGGTGCTCTCGACTTACGACGGGACCTCAGGGACCCGCTCTGGTGGCCTCAGGAAAGGCCAGTCCCCATGCGAGTTCCTCGCGGGCCTCTCGGGATTCCTCTCCCGTCGATGCCGGGGCCTAAGACCTTGTGTGGAGTCGGGGCCGGAACCTGAGGATTCCTCTCCAGTGCTGACATGGATCTTGGGGTACTTCTGGAGTCTCCCCAGTGGAGTCAGTCCTCGTCTCGAATGCGGGCATGCACTTGCGCTTTCCTCCAGAGCGGTAGCAGCAGTGTCACGCAGTCCGCCGCGTGGATCAAAGGATCTATGGTTTTCCCTCGAGTCTTTCCCACGAGGCTTTCCCACGAGGCTTTCCCACAGGGCTGTCCCACGTGCACACGTGGTGGGAGTCGATCCTCGGCTTGAACGTCAAGGCAGTACAGGGAAAAGAGGTTCCTCTGGAATAGACTGACACATCTGGGGTCTCTTGGAATGGTGGCACGACCCTGGAGTTTCTCTCGCCTTTCCTTTGGAGAGCGCCTCCTCTTGAGATGCGACGGGAACGCCGGGAATTCTTTCCCTACGAAACAGGGAAAGGATCCCTCATTTCGAGCTACGAGGCGGACGGGGCTCCTCTGGATATGTGCGGGACCCACGTGCTTCCTCTCGAGTGGAGACGGGTATGTCGGGGAACTTCTTGAGTTGCAGCAAGGGTGTGAAGGACCCTTAGGAAGATCCAGTGGTTAGAGGTGATTAGCCTCGAGAAGCCTCAGCGGAAATGGGCCTCATCTCGCCTGGAGGGCAAAACCTCCTGGATTTTCTCGAGTTGCGGCAGGTGCTCTCGACTTACGACGCGACCTCAGGGACCCGCTCTGGTGGCCTCAGGAAAGGCCAGTCCCCATGCGAGTTCCTCGCGGGCCTCTCGGGATTCCTCTCCCGTCGATGCCGGGGCCTAAGACCTTGTGTGGAGTCGGGGCCGGAACCTGAGGATTCCTCTCCAGTGCTGACATGGATCTTGGGGTACTTCTGGTGTCTCCCCAGGGGAGTCAGTCCTCGTCTCGAATGCGGGCATGCACTTGCGCTTTCCTCCAGAGCGGTAGCAGCAGTGTCACGCAGTCCGCCGCGTGGAACAAAGGATCTATGGTTTTCCCTCGAGTCTTTCCCACGAGGCTTTCCCACGAGGCTTTCCCACAGGGCTGTCCCACGTGCACACGTGGTGGGAGTCGATCCTCGGCTTGAACGTCAAGGCAGTGCAGGGAAAACAGGTTCCTCTGGAATGGACTGACACATCTGGGGGACTCTTGGAATGGTGGCACGACCCTGGAGTTCCTCTCGCCTTTCCTGTGGAAAGCGCCTCCTCTTGAGATGCGACGGGAACGCCGGGAATTCTTTCCCTACGAAAGAGGGAAAGTATCCCTCATCTCGAGCTAGGAGGCGGAAACGGGGCTCCCCTGGATGTGTGCGGCACCCCAAGGGCTTCCTCTCGAGTGGAGACGGGTATGTCGCGGAACTGCTTGAGTTGCAGCAAGGGTGTGAAGGACCCTTTGGAAGTTCCAGTGGTTAGATGTGATTAGCCTCGAGAAGCCTCAGCGGAAATGGGCCTCATCACGCCTGGAGGGCAAAACCTCATGGATTTTCTCGAGTTGCGGCAGGTGCTCTCGACTTACGACGGGACCTCAGGGACCCGCTCTGGTGGCCTCAGGAAAGGCCAGTCCCCATGCGAGTTCCTCGCGGGCCTCTCGGGATTCCTCTCCCGTCGATGCCGGGGCCTAAGACCTTGTGTGGAGTCGGGGCCGGAACCTGAGGATTCCTCTCCAGTGCTGACATGGATCTTGGGGTACTTCTGGAGTCTCCCCAGGGGAGTCAGTCCTCGTCTCGAATGCGGGCATGCACTTGCGCTTTCCTCCAGAGCGGTAGCAGCAGTGTCACGCAGTCCGCCGCGTGGATCAAAGGATCTATGGTTTTCCCTCGAGTCTTTCCCACGAGGCTTTCCCACGAGGCTTTCCCACAGGGCTGTCCCACGTGCACACGTGGTGGGAGTCGATCCTCGGCTTGAACGTCAAGGCAGTACAGGGAAAAGAGGTTCCTCTGGAATAGAGTGACACATCTGGGGTCTCTTGGAATGGTGGCACGACCCTGGAGTTTCTCTCGCCTTTCCTTTGGAGAGCGCCTCCTCTTGAGATGCGACGGGAACGCCGGGAATTCTTTCCCTACGAAACAGGGAAAGGATCCCTCATTTCGAGCTACCAGGCGGACGGGGCTCCTCTGGATGTGTGCGGGACCCACGTGCTTCCTCTCGAGTGGAGACGGGTATGTCGGGGAACTTCTTGAGTTGCAGCAAGGGTGTGAAGGACCCTTAGGAAGTTCCAGTGGTTAGACGTGATTAGCCTCGAGAAGCCTCAGCGGAAATGGGCCTCATCTCGCCTGGAGGGCAAAACCTCCTGGATTTTCTCGAGTTGCGGCAGGTGCTCTCGACTTACGACGGGACCTCAGGGACCCGCTCTGGTGGCCTCAGGAAAGGCCAGTCCCCATGCGAGTTCCTCGCGGGCCTCTCGGGATTCCTCTCCCGTCGATGCCGGGGCCTAAGACCTTGTGTGGAGTCGGGGCCGGAACCTGAGGATTCCTCTCCAGTGCTGACATGGATCTTGGGGTACTTCTGGAGTCTCCCCAGGGGAGTCAGTCCTCTTCTCGAATGCGGGCATGCACTTGCGCTTTCCTCCAGAGCGGTAGCAGCAGTGTCACGCAGTCCGCCGCGTGGAACAAAGGATCTATGGTTTTCCCTCGAGTCTTTCCCACGAGGCTTTCCCACGAGGCTTTCCCACAGGGCTGTCCCACGTGCACACGTGGTGGGAGTCGATCCTCGGCTTGAACGTCAAGGCAGTGCAGGGAAAACAGGTTCCTCTGGAATGGACTGACACATCTGGGGGACTCTTGGAATGGTGGCACGACCCTGGAGTTCCTCTCGCCTTTCCTGTGGAGAGCGCCTCCTCTTGAGATGCGACGGGAACGCCGGGAATTCTTTCCCTACCAAAGAGGGAAAGGATCCCTCATCTCGAGCTAGGAGGCGGAAGCGGGGCTCCCCTGGATGTGTACGGGACCCCACGTGCTTCCTCTCGAGTGGAGACGGGTATGTCGCGGAACTGCTTGAGTTGCAGCAAGGGTGTGAAGGACCCTTTGGAAGTTCCAGTGGTTAGATGTGATTAGCCTCGAGAAGCCTCAGCGGAAATGGGCCTCATCTCGCCTTGAGGGCAAAACCTCCTGGATTTTCTCGAGTTGCGGCAGGTGCTCTCGACTTACGACGGGACCTCAGGGACCCGCTCTGGTGGCCTCAGGAAAGGCCAGTCCCCATGCGAGTTCCTCGCGGGCCTCTCGGGATTCCTCTCCCGTCGATGCCGGGGCCTAAGACCTTGTGTGGAGTCGGGGCCGGAACCTGAGGATTCCTCTCCAGTGCTGACATGGATCTTGGGGTACTTCTGGAGTCTCCCCAGGGGAGTCAGTCCTCGTCTCGAATGCGGGCATGCACTTGCGCTTTCCTCCAGAGCGGTAGCAGCAGTGTCACGCAGTCCGCCGCGTGGATCAAAGGATCTATGGTTTTCCCTCGAGTCTTTCCCACGAGGCTTTCCCACGAGGCTTTCCCACAGGGCTGTCCCACGTGCACACGTGGTGGGAGTCGATCCTCGGCTTGAACGTCAAGGCAGTACAGGGAAAAGAGGTTCCTCTGGAATAGACTGACACATCTGGGGTCTCTTGGAATGGTGACACGACCCTGGAGTTTCTCTCGCCTTTCCTTTGGAGAGCGCCTCCTCTTGAGATGCGACGGGAACGCCGGGAATTCTTTCCCTACGAAACAGGGAAAGGATCCCTCATTTCGAGCTACCAGGCGGACGGGGCTCCTCTGGATGTGTGCGGGACCCACGTGCTTCCTCTCGAGTGGAGACGGGTATGTCGGGGAACTTCTTGAGTTGCAGCAAGGGTGTGAAGGACCCTTAGGAAGTTCCAGTGGTTAGACGTGATTAGCCTCGAGAAGCCTCAGCGGAAATGGGCCTCATCTCGCCTGGAGGGCAAAACCTCCTGGATTTTCTCGAGTTGCGGCAGGTGCTCTCGACTTACGACGGGACCTCAGGGACCCGCTCTGGTGGCCTCAGGAAAGGCCAGTCCCCATGCGAGTTCCTCGCGGGCCTCTCGGGATTCCTCTCCCGTCGATGCCGTGGCCTAAGACCTTGTGTGGATTCGGGGCCGGAACCTGAGGATTCCTCTCCAGTGCTGACATGGATCTTGGGGTACTTCTGGAGTCTCCCCAGGGGAGTCAGTCCTCGTCTCGAATGCGGGCATGCACTTGCGCTTTCCTCCAGAGCGGTAGCAACAGTGTCACGCAGTCCGCCGCGTGGAACAAAGGATCTATGGTTTTCCCTCGAGTCTTTCCCACGAGGCTTTCCCACGAGGCTTTCCCACAGGGCTGTCCCACGTGCACACGTGGTGGGAGTCGATCCTCGGCTTGAACGTCAAGGCAGTGCAGGGAAAACAGGTTCCTCTGGAATGGACTGACACATCTGGGGGACTCTTGGAATGGTGGCACGACCCTGGAGTTCCTCTCGCCTTTCCTGTGGAGAGCGCCTCCTCTTGAGATGCGACGGGAACGCCGGGAATTCTTTCCCTACGAAAGAGGGAAAGTATCCCTCATCTCGAGCTAGGAGGCGGAAACGGGGCTCCCCTGGATGTGTGCGGCACCCCAAGGGCTTCCTCTCGAGTGGAGACGGGTATGTCGCGGAACTGCTTGAGTTGCAGCAAGGGTGTGAAAGACCCTTAGGAAGTTCCAGTGGTTAGACGTGATTAGCCTCGAGAAGCCTCAGCGGAAATGGGCCTCATCTCGCCTGGAGGGCAAAACCTCCTGGATTTTCTCGAGTTGCGGCAGGTGCTCTCGACTTACGACGGGACCTCAGGGACCCGCTCTGGTGGCCTCAGGAAAGGCCAGTCGCCATGCGAGTTCCTCGCGGGCCTCTCGGGATTCCTCTCCCGTCGATGCCGGGGCCTAAGACCTTGTGTGGAGTCGGGGCCGGAACCTGAGGATTCCTCTCCAGTGCTGACATGGATCTTGGGGTACTTCTGGAGTCTCCCCAGGGGAGTCAGTCCTCGTCTCGAATGCGGGCATGCACTTGCGCTTTCCTCCAGAGCGGTAGCAGCAGTGTCACACAGTCCGCCGCGTGGAACAAAGGATCTATGGTTTTCCCTCGAGTCTTTCCCACGAGGCTTTCCCACGAGGCTTTCCCACAGGGCTGTCCCACGTGCACACGTGGTGGGAGTCGATCCTCGGCTTGAACGTCAAGGCAGTGCAGGGAAAACAGGTTCCTCTGGAATGGACTGACACATCTGGGGGACTCTTGGAATGGTGGCACGACCCTGGAGTTCCTCTCGCCTTTCCTGTGGAGAGCGCCTCCTCTTGAGATGCGACGGGAACGCCGGGAATTCTTTCCCTAAGAAACAGGGAAAGGATCCCTCATTTCGAGCTACGAGGCGGACGGGGCTCCTCTGGATGTGTGCGGGACCCACGTGCTTCCTCTCGAGTGGAGACGGGTATGTCGGGGAACTTCTTGAGTTGCAGCAAGGGTGTGAAGGACCCTTAGGAAGTTCCAGTGGTTAGACGTGATTAGCCTCGAGAAGCCTCAGAGGAAATGGGCCTCATCTCGCCTGGAGGGCAAAACCTCCTGGATTTTCTCGAGTGGCGGCAGGTGCTCTCGACTTACGACGGGACCTCAGGGACCCGCTCTGGTGGCCTCAGGAAAGGCCAGTCCCCATGCGAGTTCCTCGCGGGCCTCTCGGGATTCCTCTCCCGTCGATGCCGGGGCCTAAGACCTTGTGTGGAGTCGGGGCCGGAATCTGAGGATTCCTCTCCAGTGCTGACATGGGTCTTGGGGTACTTCTGGAGTCTCCCCAGGGGAGTCAGTCCTCGTCTCGAAGGCGGGCATGCACTTGCGCTTTCCTCTAGAGCGGTAGCAGCAATGTCACGCAGTCCGCCGCGTGGAACAAAGGATCTATGGTTTTCCCTCGAGTCTTTCCCACGACTCTTTCCCACGAGGCTTTCCCACAGGGCTGTCCCACGTGCACACGTGGTGGGAGTCGATCCTCGGCTTGAACGTCAAGGCAGTGCAGGGAAAACAGGTTCCTCTGGAATGGACTGACACATCTGGGGGACTCTTGGAATGGTGGCATGACCCTGGAGTTCCTCTCGCCTTTACTGTCGAGAGCGCCTCCTCTTGAGATGCGACGGGAACGCCGGGAATTCTTTCCCTACCAAAGAGGGAAAGGATCCCTCATCTCGAGCTAGGAGGCGGAAGCGGGGCTCCCCTGGATGTGTACGGGACCCCACGTGCTTCCTCTCGAGTGGAGACGGGTATGTCGCGGAACTGCTTGAGTTGCAGCAAGGGTGTGAAGGACCCTTTGGAAGTTCCAGTGGTTAGATGTGATTAGCCTCGAGAAGCCTCAGCGGAAATGGGCCTCATCTCGCCTTGAGGGCAAAACCTCCTGGATTTTCTCGAGTTGCGGCAGGTGCTCTCGACTTAAGACGGGGACCTCAGGGACCCGCTCTGGTGGCCTCAGGAAAGGCCAGTCCCCATGCGAGTTCCTCGGGGGCCTCTCGGGATTCCTCTCCCGTCGATGCCGTGGCCTAAGACCTTGTGTGGAGTCGGGGCCGGAACCTGAGGATTCCTCTCCAGTGCTGACATGGATCTTGGGGTACTTCTGGAGTCTCCCCAGGGGAGTCAGTCCTCGTCTCGAATTCGGGCATGCACTTGCGCTTTTCTCCAGAGCGGTAGCAGCAGTGTCACGCAGTCCGCCACGTGGATCAAAGGATCTATGGTTTTCCCTCGAGTCTTTCCCACGAGGCTTTCCCACGAGGCTTTTCCACAGGGCTGTCCCACGTGCACACGTGGTGGGAGTCGATCCGCGGATTGAACGTCAAGGCAGTTCAGGGAAATCAGGTTCCTCTGGAATGGACTGACACATCTGGGGGACTCTTGGAATGGTGACACGACCCTGGAGTTCCTCTCGCCTTTCCTGTGGAGAGCGCCTCCTCTTCAGATGCGACGGGAACGCCGGGAATTCTTTCCCTACGAAACAGGGATAGGATCCCTCATCTCGAACTAGGAGGCGGAAACGGGTCTCACCTGGATGTGTGCGGGACCCCACGTGCTTCCTCTCGAGTGGAGACGGGTATGTCGGGGAACTTCTTGAGTTGCAGCAAGGGTGTGAAGGACCCTTTGGAAGTTCCAGTGGTTACATGTGATTAGCCTCGAGAACTTCAGCGGAAATGGGCCTCATCTCGCCTGGAGGGCAAAACCTCCTGGATTTTCTCGAGTTGTGGCAGGTGCACTCGACTTACGACAGGGACCTCAGAGACCCGCTCTGGAGGCCTCAGGAAAGGCCAGTCCCCATGCGAGTTCCTCGGGGGCCTCTCGGGATTCCTCTCCCGTCGATGCCGGGGCCTAAGACCTTGTGTGGAGTCGGGGCCGGAACCTGAGGATTCCTCTCCAGTGCTGACATGGATCTTGGGGTACTTCTGGAGTCTCCCCAGGGGAGTCAGTCCTCGTCTCGAATGCGGGCATGCACTTGCGCTTTCCTCCAGAGCGGTAGCAGCAGTGTCACGCAGTCCGCCGCGTGGATCAAAGGATCTATGGTTTTCCCTCGAGTCTTTCCCACGAGGCTGTCACACGAGGCTTTCCCACAGGGTTGTCCCACGTGCACACGTGGTGGGAGTCGATCCTCGGCTTGAACGTCATGGCAGTGCAGGGAAAACAGGTTCCTCTGGAATGGACTGACATATCTGGGGGACTTTTGGAATGGTGGCACGACCCTGGAGTTCCTCTCGCCTTTCCTGTGGAGAGCGCCTCCTCTTGAGATGCGACGGGAACGCTGGGAATTCTTTCCCTACGAAACAGGGAAAGGATCCCTCATCTCGAGCTAGGAGGCGGATACGGGGCTCCCCTGGATGTGTGCCTCACCCCACGTGCTTCCTCTCGAGTGGAGACGGGTATGTCGGGGAACTTCTTGTGTTGCAGCAAGGGTGTGAAGGACCCTTTGAAAGTTCCAGTGGTTAGACGTGATTAGCCTCGAGAAGCCTCAGCGGAAATGGGCCTCATCTCGCCTGGAGGGCAAAACCTCCTGGATTTTTTCGAGTTGCGGCAGGTGCTCTCGACTTACGACGGGGACCTCAGGGACCCGCTCTGGTGGCCTCAGGAAAGGCCAGTCCCCATGCGAGTTCCTCGGGGGCCTCTCGGGATTCCTCTCCCGTCGATGCCGGGGCCTAAGACCTTGTGTGGAGTCGGGGCCGGAACCTGAGGATTCCTCTCCAGTGCTGACATGGATCTTGGGGTACTTCTGGAGTCTCCCCAGGGGAGTCAGTCCTCGTCTCGAATGCGGGCATGCACTTGCGCTTTCCTCCAGAGCGGTAGCAGCAGTGTCACGCATTCCGCCGCGTGGATCAAAGGATCTATTTTTTTCCCTCGAGTCTTTCCCACGAGGCTTTCCCACGAGGCTTTCCCACAGGGCTGTCCCACGTGCACACGTGGTGGGAGTCGATCCTCGGCTTGAACGTCAAGACAGTGCAGGGAAACAGGTTCCTCTGTAATGGACTGACATATCGGGGGGACTCTTGGAATGGTGGCACGACCTTGGAGTTCCTCTCGCCTTTCCTGTGGAGAGCGCCTCCTCTTGAGATGCGACGGGAACGCCCGGAATTCTTTCCCTACGAAACAGGGAAAGGAACCCTCATCTCGAGCTAGGAGGCGAAAACGGGGCTCCCCTGGATGTGTGCGGGACCCTCGTGCTTCCTCTCGAGTGGAGACGGGTATGTCTGGGAACTTCTTGAGTTGCAGCAAGGGTGTGAAGGATCCTTTGGAAGTTCCAGTGGTTAGATGTGATTAGCCTCGAGAAGCCTCAGCGGAAATGGGCCTCATCTCGCCTGGAGGGCAAAACCTCCTGGATTTTCTCGAGTTGCGGCAGGTGCTCTCGACTTACGGCAGGGACCTCAGGGACCCGCTCTGGTGGCCTCAGGAAAGGCCAGTCCCCATGCGAGTTCCTCGGGGGCCTCTCGGGATTCCTCTCCCGTCGATACCGGGGCCTAAGACCTTGTGTGGAGTCGAGGCCGGAACCTGAGTATTCCTCTCCAGTGCTGACATGGATCTTGGGGTACTTCTGGAGTCTCCCCAGGGGAGTCAGTCCTCGTCTCGAATGCGGGCATGCACTTGCGCTTTCCTCCAGAGCAGTAGCAGCAGTGTCACGCAGTCCGCCGCGTGGATCAAAGGATCTATGGTTTTCCCTCGAGTCTTTCCCACGAGGCTTTCCCACGAGGCTTTCCCACAGGGCTGTCCCACGTGCACACGTGGTGGGATTCGATCCTCGGCTTGAACGTCAAGGCAGTGCAGGGAAAACAGGTTCCTCTGGAATGGACTGACACATCTGGGGGACTCTTGGAATGGTGGCACGATCCTAGAGTTCCTCTCGTCTTTCCTGTGGAGAGCGCCTCCTCTTGACATGCGACAGGAACGCCGGGAATTCTTTCCCTACGAAACAGGGAAAGGATCCCTCATCTCGAGCTAGGAGGCGGAAACGGGGCTCCCCTGGATGTGTGCGGGACCTCACGTGCTTCCTGTCGAGTGGAGACGGATATGTTGGGGAACTTCTTGAGTTGCAGCAAGGGTGTGAAGGACCCTTTGGAAGTTCCAGTGGTTACATGTGATTAGCGTCGAGAAGCCTCAGCGGAAATGGGCCTCATCTCGCCTGGAGGGCAAAACCTCCTGGATTTTCTCGAGTTGCGGCAGGTGCTCTCGACTTATGACGGGGACCTCAGGGACCCGCTCTGGTGGCCTCAGGAAAGGCCAGTCCCCATGCGAGTTCCTCGAGGGCCTCTCGGGATTCCTCTCCCGTCGATGCCGGGGCCTAAGTCCTTGTGTGGAGTCAGGACCGGAACCTGAGGATTCCTCTCCAGTGCTGACATGGATCTTGGGGTACTTCTGGAGTCTCCCCAGGGGAGTCAGTCCTCGTCTCGAATGCGGGCATGCACTTGCGCTTTCCTCCAGAGCGGTAGCAGCAGTGTCACGCAGTCCGCCACTTGGATCAAAGGATCTATGGTTTTCCCTCGAGTCTTTCCCACGAGGCTTTCCCACGAGGCTTTCCCACAGGGCTGTCCCACGTGCACACGTGGTGGGATTCGATCCTCGGCTTGAACGTCAAGGCAGTGCAGGGAAAACAGGTTCCTCTGGAATGGACTGACACATCTGGGGGACTCCTCGAGTCTTTCCCACGAGGCTTTCCCACGAGGCTTTCCCACAGGGCTGTCCCACGTGCACACGTGGTGGGAGTCGATCCTCGGCTTGAACGTCAAGGCAGTGCAGGGAAAACAGGTTCCTCTGGAATGGACAGACACATCTGGGGGACTCTTGGAATGGTGGCACGACCCTCGAGTTCCTCTCGCCTTTCCTGTGGAGAGCGCCTCCTCTTGAGATGCGACGGGAACCCCGGGAATTCTTTCCCTACGAAACAGGGAAAGGATCCCTCATCTCGAGCTAGGAGGCGGAAACGGGGCTCCCCTGGATGTGTGCGGGACCCTCGTGCTTCCTCTCGAGTGGAGACGGGTATGTCGGGGAACTTCTTGAGTTGCAGCAAGGGTGTGAAGGACCCTTAGGAAGTTCCAGTTGTTAGACGTGATTAGCCTCGAGAAGCCTCAGCGGAAATGGGCCTCATCTCGCCTGGAGGGCAAAACCTCCTGGATTTTCTTGAGTTGCGACAGGTGCTCTCGACTTATGACGGGGACCTCAGGGACCCGCTCTGGTGGCCTCAGGAAAGGCCAGTCCCCATGCGAGTTCCTCGGGGGCCTCTCGGGATTCCTCTCCCGTCGATGCCGGGGCCTAAGACCTTGTGTGGAGTCGGGGCCGGAACCTGAGGATTCCTCTCCAATGCTGACATGGATCTTGGGGTACTTCTGGAGTCTCCCCAGGGGAGTCAGTCCTCGTCTCGAATGCGGGCATGCACTTGCGCTTTGCTCCAGAGCGGTAGCAGCAGTGTCACGCAGTCCGCCGCGTGGATCAAAGGATCTATGGTTTTCCCTCGAGTCTTTCCCACGAGGCTGTCCCACGCGGTTTTCCCACAGGAGTGTCCCAAGTGCACACGTGGTGGGAGTCGATCCTCGGCTTGAACGTCAAGGCAGTTTAGGGAAAACAGGTTCCTCTGGAATGCACTGACACATCTGGGGGACTCTTGGAATGGTGGCACGACCCTGGAGTTCCTCTCGCCTTTCCTGTGGAGAGCGCCTCCTCTTGAGATGCGATGGGAACCCCGGGAATTATTTCCCTACGAAACAGGGATAGGATCCCTCACCTCGAACTAGGAGGCGGATACGGGGCTCCCCTGGATGTGTGCCTCACCCCACGTGCTTCCTTTCGAGTGGAGACGGGTATGTCGGGTAACTGCTTGAGTTGCAGCTAGGGTGTGAAGGACCCTTTGGAAGTTCCAGTGGTTAGATGTGATTAGCCTCGAGAAGCCTCAGCGGAAATGGGCCTCATCTCGCCTGGAGGGCAAAACCTCCTGGATTTTCTCGAGTTGCGGCAGGTGCTCTCGACTTACGACGGGGACCTCAGGGACCCGCTCTGGTGGCCTCAGAAAAGGCCAGTCCCCATGCGAGTTCCTCGGGGGCCTCTCGGGATTGCTCTCCCGTCGATGCCGGGGCCTAAGACTTTGTGTGGAGTCGGGGCCGGAACCTGAGGATTCCTCTCCAGTGCTGACATGGGTCTTGGGGTACTTCTGGAGTCTCCCCAGGGGAGTCAGTCCTCGTCTCGAATGCGGGCATGCACTTGCGCTTTCCTCCAGAGCGGTAGCAGCAGTGTCACGCAGTCCGCCGCGTAGATCAAAGGATCTTTGGTTTTCCCTCGCGTCTTTCCCACGAGGCTTTCCCTCGAGGCTTTCCCACAGGGCTGTCCCACGTGCACACGTGGTGGGAGTCGATCCTCGGCTTGAACGTCAAGTCAGTGCAGGGAAAACAGGTTCCTCTGGAATGGACAGACACATCTGGGGGACTCTTGGAATGGTGGCACGACCCTCGAGTTCCTCTCGCCTTTCCTGTGGAGAGCGCCTCCTCTTGAGATGCGACGGGAACCCCGGGAATTCTTTCCCTACGAAACAGGGAAAGGATCCCTCATCTCGAGCTAGGAGGCGGAAACGGGGCTCCCCTGGATGTGTGCGGGACCCTCGTGCTTCCTCTCAAGTGGAGACGGGTATGTCGGGGAACCTCTTGAGTTGCAGCAAGGTTGTGAAAGACCTTTAGGAAGTTCCAGTGGTTAGATGTGATTAGCCTCGAGAAGCCTCAGCGGAAATGGGCCTCATCTCGCCTGGAGGGCAAAACCTCCTGGATTTTCTCGAGTTGCGGCAGGTGCTCTCGACTTTCGACGGGGACCTCAGGGACCCGCTCTGGTGGCCTCAGGAAAGGCCAGGCCCCATGCGAGTTCCTCGGGGGCCTCTCGGGATTCCTCTCCCTTCGATGCCGGGGCCTAAGACCTTGTGTGGAGTCGGGGCCGGAACCTGAGGATTCCTCTCCAGTGCTTAAATGGATCTTGGGGTACTTCTGGTGTCTCCCCAGGGGAGTCAGTCCTCGTCTCGAATGCGGGCATGCAATTGCGCTTTCCTTCAGAGCGGTAGCAGCAGTGTCACGCAGTCTGCCGCGTGGATCAAAGGATCTATGGTTTTCCCTCGAGTCTTTCCTACGAGGCTTTCCCACGAGGCTTTCCCACAGGGCTGTCCCACGTGCACACTTGGTGGGAGTCGATCCTCGGCTTGAACGTCAAGGCAGTGCAGGGAAAACAGGTTCCTCTGGAATGGACTGACACATCTGGGGGTCTCTTGGAATGGTGGCACGACCCTGGAGTTCCTCTCCCCATTCCTGTGGAGAGCGCCTCCTCTTGAGATGCGACGGGAACGCCGGGAATTCTTTCCCTACGAAACAGGGAAACGAACCGTCATCCCGAGCTAGGAGGCAGAAACGGGTCTCCCCTGGATGTGTGCGGGACTCCACGTGCTTCCTCTCGAGTGGAGACGGGTATGTCGGGGAACTTCTTGAGTTGCAGCAAGGGTGTGAAGGACCCTTTGGAAGTTCCAGTGGTTCGACGTGATTGGCCTTGAGAAGCCTCACCGGAAATGGGCCTCATCTCGCCTGGAGGGCAAAACCTCCTGGATTTTCTCGAGTTGCGGCAGGTGCTCTCGACTTACGACGGGGACCTCAGGGACCCGCTCTGTTGGCTCAGGAAAGGCCAGTCACCATGCCAGTTCCTCGGGGGCCTCTTGGGATTCCTCTCCCGTCGATGCCGGTGCCTAAGACCTTGTGTGGAGTGAGGGCCGAAACCTGAGTATTCCTCTCCAGTGCTGACATGGATCTTGGGGTACTTCTGGAGTCTCCCCAGGGGAGTCAGACCTCGTCTCGAATGCGGGCATGCACTTGCGCTTTCCTCCAGAGCGGTAGCAGCAGTGTCAGGCAGACCGCCGCGTGGATCAAAGGATCTATGGTTTTCCCTCGAGTCTTTCCCACGAGGCTTTCCCACGAGGCTTTCCCACAGGGCTGTCCCAGGTGCATACGTGGTGGGAGTCGATCCTCGGCTTGAACGTCAAGGCAGTGCAGGGAAAACAGGTTCCTCTGGAATGGACTGACACAACTGGTGGTCTCTTGAAATGGTGGCACGACCCTGGAGTTCCTGTCGCCTTTCCTGTGGAGAGCGCCTCCTCTTGATATGCGACGGGAATGCCGGAAATTCTTTCGCTCCTAAACAGGGAAAGGATCCCTCATCTCAAGCTAGGAAGCGGAAACGGGGCTCCCCTGGATGTGTGCGGTACCCCACGTGCTTCCTCTCGAGTGGAGACGGGTATGTCGGGGAACTTCTCGAGTTGCAGCAAGGGTGTGAAGGACCCTTTGGAAATTCCAGTGGTTAGATGTGATTAGCCTCGAGAAGCCTCAGCGGAAATGGGCCTCATCTCGCCTGGAGGGCAAAACCTCCTGGATTTTCTCGAGTTGCGGCAGGTGCTCTCGACTTGCGACGGGGACCTCAGGGACCCGCTCTGGATGCCTCAGGAAAGGCCAGTCCCCATGCGAGTTCCTCGGGGGCCTCTCGGGATTCCTCTCCCGTCGATGCTGGGGCCTAAGACCTTGTGTGGAGTCGGGGCCGGAACCTGAGGATTCCTCTCCAGTGCTGACATGGATCTTGGGCTACTTCTGGAGTCTCCCCAGGGGAGTCAGTCCTCGTCTCGAATGCGGGCATGGACTTGCGCTTTCCTCCAGAGCGGTAGCAGCAGTGTCACGCTGTCCGCCGCGTGGATCAAAGGATCTATAGTTTTCCCTCGAGTCTTTCCCACGAGGCTTTCCCACGAGTCTTTCCCACAAGGCTGTCCCACGTGCACAGATGGTGGGAGTCTATCCTCGGCTTGAACGTCAAGGCAGTGCAGGGAAAACAGGTTCCTCTGGAATGGACTGACACATCTGGGGGACTCTTGGAATGGTGGCACGACGCTGGAGTTCCTCTCGCCTTTCCTGTGGAGAGCGCCTCCTCTTGAGATGCGACGGGAACGCCGGGAATTCTTTCCCTACGAAACAGGGAAAGGATCCCTCATTTAGAACTACGAGGCGGAAACGGGGCTCCTCTGGATGTGTGCGGGACTCTCGTGCTTCCTCTCGAGTTTAGAAGGCTATGTCGGGGAACTTCTTGAGTTGCAGCAAGGGTGTGAAGGACCCTTTGGAAGTTCCAGTGGTTAGATGTGATTAGCCTCGAGAAGCCTCAGCGGAAATGGCCCTCATCTCGCCTGGAGGGCAAAACCTCCTGGATTTTCTCGAGTTGCGGCAGGTGCTCTCGACTTACGACGGGGACCTTAGGGACCCGCTCTGGTGGCCTCAGGAAAGGCCAGTCCCCATGCGAGTTCCTCGGGGGCCTCTTGGGATTCCTCTCCCGTCGATGCCGGGGCCTAAGACCTTGTGTGGAGTCGGGGCCGGAACCTGAGCATTCCTCTCCAGTGCTGACATGGATCTTGGGGTACTTCTGGAGTCTCCCCAGGGGAGTCAGTCCTCGTCTCGAATGCAGGCATGCACTTGCGCTTTCCTCCAGAGCGGTAGCAGCAGTGTCACGAATTCCGCCGCTTGGATCAAAGGATCTATGATTTTCCCTCGAGTCTTTCCCACGAGGCTGTCCCAGGAGGCTTTCCCACAGGGCTGTTCCACGTGCACACGTGGTGGGAGTCGATCCTCGGCTTGAACGTCAAGGCAGTTCAGGGAAAACAGGTTCCTCTGGAATGGACTGACACATCTGGGGGACTCTTGGAATGGTGGCACGACCCTGGAGTTCCTCTCGCCTTTCCTGTGGAGAGCGCCTCCTCTTGAGATGTGAAGGGAACGCCGGGAATTCTTTCCCTACGAAACAGGGAAAGGATCCCTCATCTCGAGCTAGGAGGCGGAAGCGGGGCTCCCCTGGATGTGTATGGGACCCCACGTGTTTCCTCTCGAGTGGAGACGGGTATGTCGCGGAACTGCTTGAGTTGCAGCAAGGGTGTGAAGGACCCTTTGGAAGTTCCAGCGGTTAGATGTGATTAGCCTCGAGAAGCCTCAGCGGAAATGGGCCTCATCTCGCCTGGAGGGCAAAACCTCCTGGATTTTCTCGAGTTGCGGCAGGTGCTCTCGACTTACGACAGGACCTCAGGGACCCGCTCTGGTGACCTCAGGAAAGGCCAGTCCCCATGCGAGTTCCTCGCGGGCCTCTCAGGATACCTCTCCCGTCGATGCCGGGGCCTAAGACCTTGTGTGGAGTCGGGGCCGGAACCTGAGGATTCCTCTCCAGTGCTGACATGGATCTTGGGTTACTTCTGGAGTCTCCCCAGGGGAGTCAGTCCTCGTCTCGAATGCGGGCATGCACTTGCGCTTTCCTCCAGAGTGGTAGCAGCAGTATCACGCAGTCCGCCGCCAGGATCAAAGGATGTATGGTTTTTCCTCGAGTCTTTCCCACGAGGCTTTCCCACGAGGTTTTCCCACAGGGCTGTCCCACATGCACACGTGGTGGGAGACGATCCTCGGCTTGAACCTCAAGGCAGTGCAGGGAAAACAGGTTCCTCTGCAATGGACTGACACATCTGGGGGACTCTTGGAATGGTGGCACGACCCTGGAGTTCCTCTCGCCTTTCCTTTGGAGACACCCTCCTCTTGAGATGCGACGGGAACGCCGGGAATTCTTTCCCTACGAAACAGGGAAAGGATCCCTCATCTCGAGCTAGGAGGCGAAAGCGGGGCTCCCCTGGATGTGTACGGGACCCCACGTGCTTCCTCTCGAGTGGAGACGGGAATGTCGCGGAACTGCTTGAGTTGCAGCAAGGGTGTGAAGGACCCTTTGGAAGTTCCAGTGGTTAGATATGATTAGCCTCGAGAAGCCTCAGCGGAAATGGGCCTCATCTCTCCTGGAGGGCAAAACCTCCTGGATTTTCTCGAGTTGCGGCAGGTGCTCTCGACTTACGACGGGACCTCAGGGACCCGCTCTGGTGGCCTCAGGAATGGCCAGTCCCCATGCGAGTTCTTCGAGGGCCTCTCGGGATTCCTCTCCCGTCGATGCCGGGGCCTAAGACCTTGTGTGGAGTCGGGGCCGGAACCTGAGGATTCCTCTCCAGTGCTGACATGGATCTTGGGGTACTTCTGGAGTCTCCCCAGGGGAGTCAGTCCTCGTCTCGAATGCGGGCATGCACTTGCGCTTTCCTCCAGAGTGGTAGCAGCAGTATCACGCAGTCCGCCGCGTGGATCAAAGGATCTATGATTTTCCCTCGAGTCTTTCCCACGAGGCTTTCCCACGAGGTTTTCCCACAGGGCTGTCCCACATGCACATGTGGTGGGAGTTGATCCTCGGCTTGAACGTCAAGGCAGTGCAGGGAAAACAGGTTCCTCTGGAATGGACTGACACATCTGGGGGACTCTTGGAATGGTGGCACGACCCTGGAGTTCCTCTCGCCTTTCCTGTGGAGAGCGCCTCCTCTTGAGATGCGACGGGAACGCCGGGAATTCTTTCCCTACGAAACAGGGAAAGGATCCCTCATCTCGAGCTAGGAGGCGAAAGCGGGGCTCCCCTGGATGTGTACGGGACCCCACGTGCTTCCTCTCGAGTGGAGACGGGAATGTCGCGGAAATGCTTGAGTTGCAGCAAGGGTGTGAAGGACCCTTTGGAAGTTCCAGCGGTTAGATGTGATTAGCCTCGAGAAGCCTCAGCGGAAATGGCCCTCATCTCGCCTGGAGGGCAAAACCTCCTGGATTTTCTCGAGTTGCGGCAGGTGCTCTCGACTTACGACGGGGACTTCAGGGACCCGCTCTGTTGGCTTCAGGAAAGGCCAGGCCCCATGCGAGTTCCTCGCTGGCCTCTCCGGATTCCTCTCCCGTCGATGCCGGGGCCTAAGACCTTGTGTGGAGTCGGGGCCGGAACCTGAGAATTCCTCTCCAGTGCTGACATGGCTCTTGGAGTAATTCTGGAGTCTCCCCAGGGGAGTCAGTCCTCGTCTCGAATGCGGGCATGCACTTGCGCTTTCCTCCAGAGCGGTAGCAGCAGTGTCACGCAGTCCGCCGCGTGGATCAAAGGATCTATGGTTCTCCCTCGAGTCTTTCTCACGAGGCTTTCCCACGAGGCTTTCCCACAGGGCTGTCCCACGTGCACACGTGGTGGGAGTCGATCCTCGGCTTGAACGTCAAGGCAGTACAGGGAAAAGAGGTTCCTCTGGAATAGACTGACACATCTGGGGTCTCTTGGAATGGTGGCACGACCCTGGAGTTTCTCTCGCCTTTCCTTTGGAGAGCGCCTCCTCTTGAGATGCGACGGGAACGCCGGGAATTCTTTCCCTACGAAACAGGGAAAGGATCCCTCATTTCGAGCTACGAGGCGGACGGGGCTCCTCTGGATGTGTGCGGGACCCACGTGCTTCCTCTCGAGTGGAGACGGGTATGTCGGGGAACTTCTTGAGTTGCAGCAAGGGTGTGAAGGACCCTTAGGAAATTCCAGTGGTTAGACGTGATTAGCCTCGAGAAGCCTCAGCGGAAATGGGCCTCATCTCACCTGGAGGGCAAAACCTCCTGGATTTTCTCGAGTTGCGGCAGGTGCTCTCGACTTACGACGGGACCTCAGGGACCCGCTCTGGTGGCCTCAGGAAAGGCCAGTCCCCATGCGAGTTCCTCGCGGGCCTCTCGGGATTCCTCTCCCGTCGATGCCGGGGTCTAAGACCTTGTGTGGAGTCGGGGCCGGAACCTGAGGATTCCTCTCCAGTGCTGACATGGATCTTGGGGTACTTCTGGAGTCTCCCCAGGGGAGTCAGTCCTCGTCTCGAATGCGGGCATGCACTTGCGCTTTCCTCCAGAGCGGTAGCAGCAGTGTCACGCACTTCGCCGCGTGGATCAAAGGATCTATGGTTTTCCCTCGAGTCTTTCCCACGAGGCTGTCCCAGGAGGCTTTCCCACAGGGCTGTTCCACGTGCACACGTGGTGGGAGTCGATCCTCGGCTTGAACGTCAAGGCAGTGCAGGGAAAACAGGTTCCTCTGGAATGGACTGACACATCTGGGGGACTTTTGGAATGGTGGCACGACCCTGGAGTTCCTCTCGCCTTTCCTGTGGAGAGCGCCTCCTCTTGAGATGCGAAGGGAACGCCGGGAATTCTTTCCCTACGAAACAGGGATAGGATCCCTCATCTCGAACTAGGAGGCGGAAACGGGGCTCCCCTGGATGTGTGCGGCACCCCACGGACTTCCTCTCGAGTGGAGACGGGTATGTCGCGGAACTGCTTGAGTTGCAGCAAGGGTGTGAAGGACCCTTTGGAAGTTCCAGTGGTTAGATGTGATTAGCCTCGAGAAGCCTCAGCGGGAATGGGCCTCATCTCGCCTGGAGGGCAAAACCTCCTGGATTTTCTCGAGTTGCGGCAGGTGCTCTCGACGTACGACGGGGACCTCAGAGACCCGCTCTGGTGGCCTCAGGAAAGGCCAGTCCCCATGCGAGTTCCTCGGGGGCCTCTCGGGATTCCTCTCCCGTCGATGCCGGGGCCTAAGACCTTGTGTGGAGTCGGGGTCGGAACCTGAGGATTCCTCTCCAGTGCTGACATGGATCTTGGGGTACTTCTGGAGTCTCCCCAGTGGAGTCAGTCCTCGTCTCGAATGCGGGCATGCACTTGCGCTTTCCTCCAGAGCGGTAGCAGCAGTGTCAGGCAGTCCGCCGCGTGGATCAAAGGATCTATGGTTTTCCCTCGAGTCTTTCCCACGAGGCTTTCCCACGAGGCTTTCCCACAGGGCTGTCCCACGTGCACACGTGGTGGGAGTCGATCCTCGGCTTGAACGTCAAGGCAGTACAGGGAATGAGGTTCCTCTGGAATAGACTGACACATCTGGGGTCTCTTGGAATGGTGGCACGACCCTGGAGTTTCTCTCGCCTTTCCTTTGGAGAGCGCCTCCTCTTGAGATGCGACGGGAACGCCGGGAATTCTTTCCCTACGAAACAGGGAAAGGATCCCTCATTTCGAGCTACGAGGCGGACGGGGCTCCTCTGGATGTGTGCGGGACCCACGTGCTTCCTCTCGAGTGGAGACGGGTATGTCGGGGAACTTCTTGAGTTGCAGCAAGGGTGTGAAGGACCCTTAGGAAGTTCCAGTGGTTAGACGTGATTAGCCTCGAGAAGCCTCAGCGGAAATGGGCCTCATCTCGCCTGGAGGGCAAAACCTCCTGCATTTTCTCGAGTTGCGGCAGGTGCTCTCGACTTACCACGGGACCTCAGGGACCCGCTCTGGTGGCCTCAGCAAAGGCCAGTCCCCATGCGAGTTCCTCGCGGGCCTCTCGGGATTCCTCTCCCGTCGATGCCGGGGCCTAAGACCTTGTGTGGAGTCGGGGCCGGAACCTGAGGATTCCTCTCCAGTGCTGACATGGATCTTGGGGTACTTCTGGAGTCTCCCCAGGGGAGTCAGTCCTCGTCTCGAATGCGGGCATGCACTTGCGCTTTCCTCCAGAGCGGTAGCAGCAGTGTCACGCAGTCCGCCGCGTGGATCAAAGGATCTATGGTTTTCCCTCGAGTCTTTCCCACGAGGCTTTCCCACGAGCCTTTCCCACAGGGCTGTACCACGTGCACACGTGGTGGGAGTCGATCCTCGGCTTGAACGTCAAGGCAGTGCAGGGAAAACAGGTTCCTCTGGAATGGACTGACACATCTGGGGGTCTCTTGGAATGGTGACACGACCCTGGAGTTCCTCTCGCCTTTCCTGTGGAGAGTGCCTCCTCTTGAGATGCGACGGGAACCCCGGGAATTCTTTCCCTACGAAACAGGGAAAGGATCCCTCATCTCGAGCTAGGAGGCGGAAACGGGGCTCCCCTGGATGTGTGCGGGACCCCATGTGCTTCCTCTCGAGTGGAGACGGGTATGTCGGGGAACTTCTTGAGTTGCAGCAAGGGTGTGAAGGACCCTTTGGAAGTTCCAGTGTTTAGATGTGATTAGCCTCGAGAAGCCTCAGCGGAAATGGGCCTCATCTCGCCTGGAGGTGCAAAACCTCCTGGATTTTCTCGAGTTGCGGCAGGTGCTCTCGACTTACGACGGGGACTTCAGGGATCCGCTCTGTTGGCCTCAGGAAAGGCCAGGCCCCATGCGAGTTCCTCGCTGGCCTCTCCGGATTCCTCTCCCGTCGATGCCGGGGCCTAAGACCTTGTGTGGAGTCGGGGCCGGAACCTGAGAATTCCTCTCCAGTGCTGACATGGCTCTTGGGGTACTTCTGGAGTCTCCCCAGGGGAGTCAGTCCTCGTCTCGAATGCGGGCATGCACTTGCGCTTTCCTCCAGAGCGGTAGCAGCAGTGTCACGCAGTCCGCCGCGTGGATCAAAGGATCTATGGTTTTCCCTCGAGTCTTTCCCACGAGGCTTTCCCACGAGGCTTTCCCACAGGGCTGTCCCACGTGCACACGTGGTGGGAGTCGATCCTCGGCTTGAACGTCAAGGCAGTACAGGGAAAAGAGGTTCCTCTGGAATAGACTGACACATTTGGGGTCTCTTGGAATGGTGGCACGACCCTGGAGTTTCTCTCGCCTTTCCTTTGGAGAGCGCCTCCTCTTTAGATGCGACGGGAACGCCGGGAATTCTTTCCCTACGAAACAGGGAAAGGATCCCTCATTTCGAGCTACGAGGCGGACGGGGCTCCTCTGGATGTGTGCGGGACCCACGTGCTTCCTCTCGAGTGGAGACGGGTATGTCGGGGAACTTCTTGAGTTGCAGCAAGGGTGTGAAGGACCCTTAGGAAATTCCAGTGGTTAGACGTGATTAGCCTCGAGAAGCCTCAGCGGAAATGGGCCTCATCTCGCCTGGAGGGCAAAACCTCCTGGATTTTCTCGAGTTGCGGCAGGTGCTCTCGACTTACGACGGGACCTCAGGGACCCGCTCTGGTGGCCTCAGGAAAGGCCAGTCCCCATGCGAGTTCCTCGCGGGCCTCTCGGGATTCCTCTCCCGTCGATGCCGGGCCCTAAGACCTTGTGTGGAGTCGGGGCCGGAACCTGAGGATTCCTCTCCAGTGCTGACATGGATCTTGGGGTACTTCTGGAGTCTCCCCAGGGGAGTCAGTCCTCGTCTCGAATGCGGGCATGCACTTGCGCTTTCCTCCAGAGCGGTAGCAGCAGTGTCACGCAGTTCGCCGCGTGGATCAAAGGATCTATGGTTTTCCCTCGAGTCTTTCCCACGAGGCTGTCCCAGGAGGCTTTCCCACAGGGCTGTTCCACGTGCACACGTGGTGGGAGTCGATCCTCGGCTTGAACGTCAAGGCAGTGCAGGGAAAACAGGTTCCTCTGGAATGGACTGACACATCTGGGGGACTTTTGGAATGGTGGCACGACCCTGGAGTTCCTCTCGCCTTTCCTGTGGAGAGCGCCTCCTCTTGAGATGCGAAGGGAACGCCGGGAATTCTTTCCCTACGAAACAGGGATAGGATCCCTCATCTCGAACTAGGAGGCGGAAACGGGGCTCCCCTGGATGTGTGGGGCACCCCACGGTCTTCCTCTCGAGTGGAGACCGGTATGTCGCGGAACTGCTTGAGTTGCAGCAAGGGTGTCAAGGACCCTTTGGAAGTTCCAGTGGTTAGATGTGATTAGCCTCGAGAAGCCTCAGCGGAAATGGGCCTCATCTCGCCTGGAGGGCAAAACCTCCTGGATTTTCTCGAGTTGCGGCAGGTGCTCTCGACTTACGACGGGGACCTCAGAGACCCGCTCTGGTGGCCTCAGGAAAGGCCAGTCCCCATGCGAGTTCCTCGGGGGCCTCTCGGGATTCCTCTCCCGTCGATGCCGGGGCCTAAGACCTTGTGTGGAGTCGGGGCCGGAACCTGAGGATTCCTCTCCAGTGCTGACGTGGATCTTGGGGTACTTCTGGAGTCTCCCCAGGGGAGTCAGTCCTCGTCTCGAATGCGGGAATGCACTTGCGCTTTCCTCTAGAGCGGTAGCAGCAGTGTCACGCAGTCCGCCGCGTGGAACAAAGGATCTATGGTTTTCCCTCGAGTCTTTCCCACGACTCTTTCCCACGAGGCTTTCCCACAGGGCTGTCCCACGTGCACACGTGGTGGGAGTCGATCCTCGGCTTGAACGTCAAGGCAGTGCATGGAAAACAGGTTCCTCTGGAATGGACTGACACATCTGGGGGACTCTTGGAATGGTGGCATGACCCTGGAGTTCCTCTCGCCTTTACTGTCGAGAGCGCATCCTCTTGAGATGCGACGGGAACGCCGGGAATTCTTTCCCTATGAAAGAGGGAAAGGATCCCTCATCTCGAGCTAGGAGGCGGAAGCGGGGCTCCCCTGGATGTGTACGGGACCCCACGTGCTTCCTCTCGAGTGGAGACGGGTATGTCGCGGAACTGCTTGAGTTGCAGCAAGGGTGTGAAGGACCCTTTGGAATTTCCAGTGGTTAGATGTGATTAGCCTCGAGAAGCCTCAGCGGAAATGGGCCTCATCTCGCCTTGAGCGCAAAACCTCCTGGATTTTCTCGAGTTGCGGCAGGTGCTCTCGACTTACGACGGGGACCTCAGGGACCCGCTCTGGTGGCCTCAGGAAAGGCCAGTCCCCATGCGAGTTCCTCGGGGGCCTCTCGGGATTCCTCTCCCGTCGATGCCGGGGCCTAAGACCTTGTGTGGAGTCGGGGCCGGAACCTGAGGATTCCTCTCCAGTGCTGACATGGATCTTGGGGTACTTCTGGAGTCTCCCCAGGGGAGTCCGTCCTCGTCTCGAATGTGGGCAAGCACTTGCGCTTTCCTCCAAGCGGTAGCAGCAGTGTCACGCAGTCCGCCGCGTGGATCAAAGGATCTATGGTTTTCCCTCGAGTCTTTCCCACGAGGCTGTCCCACGAGGCTTTCCCACAGGGCTGTCCCACGTGCACACGTGGTGGGAGTCGATCCTCGGATTGAACGTCAAGGCAGTTCAGGGAAATCAGGTTCCTCTGGAATGGACTGACATATCTGGGGGACTCATGGAATGGTGGCACGACCCTGGAGTTCCTCTCGCCTTTCCTGTGGAGAGCGCCTCCTCTTGAGATGCGACGGGAACGCCGGGAATTCTTTCCCTACGAAACAGGGAAAGGATCCCTCATTTCGAGCTAGGAGGCGGAAACGGGGCTCCCCTGGATGTGTGCGGAACCCCACGGGCTTCCTCTCGAGTGGAGACGGGTATGTCGCGGAACTCCTTGAGTTGCAGCAATGGTGTGAAAGACCCTTTGGAAGTTCCAGTGGTTAGATGTGATTAGCCTCGAGAAGCCTCAGCGGAAATGGGCCTCATCTCGCCTGGAGGGCAAAACCTCCTGGATTTTCTCGAGTTGCGGCAGGTGCTCTCGACTTACGACGGGGACCTCAGGGACCCGCTCTGGTGGCCTCAGGAAAGGCCAGTCCCCATGCGAGTTCCACGGGGGCCTCTTGGGATTCCTCTACCGTCGATGCCGGGGCCTAAGACCTTGTGTGGAGTCGGGGCCGGAACCTGAGGATTCCTCTCCAGTGCTGACATGGATCTTGGGGTACTTCTGGAGTCTCCCCAGGGGAGTCAGTCCTCGTCTCGAATGTGGGCATGCACTTGCGCTTTCCTCCAAGCGGTAGCAGCAGTGTCACGCAGTCCGCCGCGTGGATCAAAGGATCTATGGTTTTCCCTCGAGTCTTTCCCACGAGGCTGTCCCACGAGGCTTTCCCACAGGGCTGTCCCACGTGCACACGTCGTGGGAGTCGATCCTCGGATTGAACGTCAAGGCAGTTCAGGGAAATCAGGTTCCTCTGGAATGGACTGACACATCTGGGGGACTCATGGAATGGTGGCACGACCCTGGAGTTCCTCTCGCCTTTCCTGTGGAGAGCTCCTCCTCTTGAGATGCGACGGGAACGCCGGGAATTCTTTCCCTACGAAACAGGGATAGGATCCCTCATCTCGAACTAGGAGGCGGAAACGGGGCTCCCCTGGATGTGTGCGGGACCCCACGGTCTTCCTCTCGAGTGGAGACGGGTATGTCGCGGAACTGCTTGAGTTGCAGCAAGGGTGTGAAGGACCCTTTGGAAGTTCCAGTGGTTAGATGTGATTAGCCTCGAGAAGCCTCAGAGGAAATGGGCCTCATCTCGCCTGGAGGGCAAAACCTCCTGGATTTTCTCGAGTTGCGGCAGGTGCTCTCGACTTACGACGGGGACCTCAGGGACCCGCTCTGGTGTCCTCAGGAAAGGCCAGTCCCCATGCGAGTTCCTCGGGGGCCTCTCGGGATTCCTCTCCCGTCGATGCCGGGGCCTAAGACCTTGTGTGGAGTCGGGGCCGGAACTGAGGATTCCTTCCAGTGCTGACATGGATCTTGGGGTACTTCTGGAGTCTCCCCAGGGGTGTCAGTCCTCGTCTCGAATGCGGGCATGCACTTGCGCTTTCCTCCAGAGCGGTAGCAGCAGTGTCACGCAGTCCGCCGCGTGGATCAAAGGATCTATGGTTTTCCCTCGAGTTTTTCCCACGAGGCTTTCCCACGAGGCTTTTCCACAGGGCTGTCCCACGTGTACACGTGGTGGGAGTCGATGCTCGGCTTGAACGTCAAGGCAGTACAGGGAAAAGAGGTTCCTCTGTAATGGACTGACACATCTGGAGTCTCTTGGAATGGTAGCACGACCCTGGAGTTCCTCTCGCCTTTCCTGTGGAGAGCGCCTCCTCTTGAGATGCGACGGGAACGCCGGGAATTCTTTCCCTACGAAACAGGGGAAGGATCCCTCTTTTCAAGCTAGGACGCGGAAACGGGGCTCCTCTGGATGTGTGCGGGACCCTCGTGCTTCCTTTCGAGTGGAGACGGGTATGACGGGGAACTTCTTGAGTTCCAGCAAGGGTGTGAAAGACCCTTTGGAAGTTCCAGTGGTTAGATGTGATTAACCTCGAGAAGCCTCAGCGGAAATGGGCCTCAACTCGCCTGGAGGGCAAAACCTCCTGGATTTTCTCGAGTTGCGGCAGGTGCTCTCGACTTACGACGGGGACCTCAGGGACCCGCTCTGGTGGCGTCAGCAAAGGCCAGTCCCCATGCGAGTTCCTCGGGGGCCTCTTGGGATTCCTCTCCCGTCGATGCCGGGGCCTAAGACCTTGTGTGGAGTCGGGGCCGGAACCTGAGGATTCCTCTCCACTGCTGACATGGATCTTGGGGTACTTCTGGAGTCTCCCCAGGGGAGTCAGTCCTCGTCTCGAATGCGGGCATGCCCTTGCGCTTTCCTCCAAGCGGTAGCAGCAGTGTCACGCAGTCCGCCGCGTGGATCAAAGGATCTATGGTTTTCCCTCGAGTCTTTCCCACGAGGCTGTCCCACGAGGCTTTCCCACAGGGCTGCCCACGTGCACACGTGGTGGGAGTCGATCCTCGGCTTGAACGTCAAGGCAGTTCAGGGAAATCAGGTTCCTCTGGAATGGACTGACACATCTGGGGGACTTTTGGAATGGTGGCACGACCCTGGAGTTCCTCTCCCCTTTCCTGTGGAGAGCGCCTCCTCTTGAGATGCGACGGGAACGCCGGGAATTCTTTCCCTTCGAAACAGGGAAAGGATCCCTCATCTCGAGCTAGGAGGCGGAAACGGGGCTCCCCTGGATGTGTGCGGGACACCACGTGCTTCCTCTCGAGTGGAGACGGGTATGTCGCGGAACTTCTTGAGTTGCAGCAAGGGTGTGAAGGACCCTTTGGAAGTTCCAGTGGTTAGATGTGATTAGCCTCGAGAAGCCTCAGCGGAAATGGGCCTCATCTCGCTTGGAGGGCAAAACCTCCTGGATATTCTCGAGTTGCGGCAGGTGCTCTCGACTTACGACGGGGACCTCGGGGACCCGCTCTGGTGGCCTCAGGAAAGGCCAGTCCCCATGCGAGTTCCTCGGGGGCCTCTCGGGATTCCTGTCCCGTCGATGCCGGGGCCTAAGACCTTGTGTGGAGTCGGGGCCGGAACCTGAGAATTCCTCTCCAGTGCTGACATGGATCCTGGGGTACTTATGCAGTCTCCCCAGGGGAGTCTGTCCTCGTTTCGAATGCGGGCATGCACTTGCGCTTTCCTCCAGAGCGGTAGCAGCAGTGTCACGCAGTCCGCCTCTGGATCAAAGGATCTATGGTTTTCCCTCGAGTCTTTCCCACGAGGCTTTCCCACGAGGCTTTCCCACAGGGCTGTCCCACGTGCACACGTGGTGCGAGTCGATCCTCGGCTTGAACGTCAAGGCAGTGCAGGGAAAACAGATTCCTCTGGAATGGACTGACACATCTGGGGGACTCTTGGAATGGTGGCACGACCCTGGAGTTCCTCTCGCCTTTCCTGTGGAGAGCGCCTTCTCTTGAGATGCGACGGGAACGCCGGGAATTCTTTCCCTACGAAACAGGGAAAGCATTCCTCATCTCGAGCTAGGAGGCGTAAACGGGGCTCCCCTGGATGTGTGCGGGACCCTCGTGCTTCCTCTCGAGTGGAGACGGGTATGTCGTGGAACTGCTTGAGTTGCAGCAAGGGTGTGAAGGACCCTTTGGAAGTTCCAGTGGTTAGATGTGATTAGCCTCGAGAAGCCTCAGCGGAAATGGGCCTCATCTCGCCTGGAGGGTAAAACTTCCTGGATTTTCTCGAGTTCCGGCAGGTGCTCTCGACTTACGACGGGGACCTCGGGGACCCGCTCTGGTGGCCTCAGGAAAAGCCAGTCCCCATGCGAGTTCCTCGGGGGCCTCTCGGGATTCCTCTCCCGTCGATGCCGGGGCCTAAGACCTTGTGTGGAGTCGGGGCCAGAACCTGAGGATTCCTCTCCAGTGCTGACATGGATCCTGGGGTACTTCTGCAGTCTCCCCAGGGGAGTCAGTCCTCGTCTCGAATGCGAGCATGCACTTGCGCTTTCCTCCAGAGCGGTAGCAGCAGTGTCTCGCATTCCGCCGCGTGGATCAAAGGATCTATGGTTTTCCCTCGAGTCTTTCCCACGAGGCTTTCCCACGAGGCTTTCCCACAGGGCTGTCCCACGTGCACACGTGGTGGGAGTCGATCCTCGGCTTGAACGTCAAGGCAGTGCAGGGAAAACAGGTTCCTCTGGAATGGACTGACACATCTGGGGGACTCTTGGAATGGTGGCACGACACTGGAGTTCTTCTCGCCTTTCCTGTCGAGAGCGTCTCCTCTTGAGATGCGACGGGAACTCCGGCAATTCTTTCCCTACGAAACAGGAAAGGATCCCTCATCTCGAGCTAGGAGGCGGAAACGGGGCTCCCCTGGATGTGTGCGGGACCCTCGTGCTTCCTCTCGAGTGGAGACGGGTATGTCGGGGAACTTCTTGAGTTGCAGCAAGGGTGTGAAGGTCCCGTTGTAAGTTCCAGTGGTTAGATGTGATTAGCCTCGAGAAGCCTCAGCGGAAATGGGCCTCATCTCGCCTGGAGGGCAAAACCTCCTGGATTTTCTCGAGTTGCGGCAGGTGCTCTCGACTTACTACGGGGACCTCGGGGACCCGCTCTGGTGGCCTCACGAAAGGCCAGTCCCCATGCGAGTTCCTCGGGGGCCTCTCGGGATTCCTCTCCCGTCGATGCCGGGGCCTAAGACCTTGTGTGGAGTCGGGGCCGGAACCTGAGGATTCCTCTCCAGTGCTGACATGGATCTTGGGGTACTTCTGGAGTCTCCCCAGTGGAGTCAGTCCTCGTCTCGAAGGCGGGAATGCCCTTGCGCTTTCCTCCAGAGCGGTAGCAGCAGTGTCACGCAGTCCGCCGCGTGGATCAAAGGATCTATGGTTTCCCTCGAGTCTTTCCCACGAGGCTTTCCCACGAGGCTTTCCCACAGGGCTGTCCCACGTGCACACGTGGTGGGAGTCGATCCTCGGCTTGAACGTCAAGGCAGTGCAGGGAAAACAGGTTCCTCTGGAATGGAATGACACATCTGGGGGACTCTTGGAATGGTGGCACGACCCTGGAGTTCCTCTCGCCTTTCCTGTGGAGAGCGCCTCCTCTTGAGATGCGACGGGAACGCCGGGAATTCTTTCCCTATGAAACAGGGAAAGGATCCCTCATCTCGAGCTAGGCGGCGGAAACGGGGCTCCCCTGGATGTGTTCGCGACCCTCGTGCTTCCTCTCGAGTGGAGACGGGTATGTCGGGGAACTTCTTGAGTTGCAGCAAGGGTGTGAAGGACCCTTTGGAAGTTCCAGTGGTTAGATGTGATTAGCCTCGAGAAGCCTCAGCGGAAATGGGCCTCATCTCGCCTGGAGGGCAAAACCTCCTGAAATTTCTCGAGTTTCGTCAGGTGCTCTCGACTTACGACGGGGACCTCAGGGATTCGCTCTGGTGGCCTCAGGAAAGGCCAGTCCCCATGCGAGTTCCTCAGGGGCCACTCGGGATTCCTCTCCCGTCGATGCCGGGGCCTAAGACCTTGTGTGGATTCGGGGCCAGAACCTGAGGATTCCTCTCCAGTCCTGACATGGATCTTGGGGTACTTCTGGAGTTTAACCAGCGGAGACAGTCCTCATCTCGAATGAGGGCATGCACTTGTGCTTTCCTCCAGAGCGGTAGCAGCAGTGTTAAGCAGTCCGCCGCGTGGATCAAAGGATCTATGGTTTCCCTCGAGTCTTTCCCACGAGGCTTTCCCACGAGGCTTTCCCACAGGGCTGTCCCACGTGCACACGTGGTGGGAGTCGATCCTCGGCTTGAACGTCAAGGCAGTGCAGGGAAAACAGGTTCCTCTGGAATGGACTGACACATCTGGGGGACTCTTGGAATGGTGGCACGACTCTGGAGTTCCTCTCGCCTTTCCTGTGGAGAGAGCCTCCTATTGAGATGCGACGGGCACGCCGGGAATCTTTCCCTACGAAACAGGGAAAGGATCCGTAATCTCGAGCTAGGAGGCGGAAACGGGGCTCCCCTGGATGTGTGCGGGACCCTCGTGCTTCCTCTCGAGTGGAGACGGGTATGTCGGGGAACTTCTTGAGTTGCAGCAAGGGTGTTAAGGACCCTTTGGAAGTTCCAGTGGTTAGATGTGATTAGCCTCGAGAAGCCTCAGCGGAAATGGGCCTCATATCGCTTGGAGGGCAAAACCTCCTGGATATTCTCGAGTTGCGGCAGGTGCACTCAACTTACGACGGGGACCTCGGGGACCCGCTCTGGTGGCCTCAGGAAAGGCCAGTCCCCATGCGAGTTCCTCGGGGGCCTCACGGGATTCCTGTCCCGTCGATGCCGGGGCCTAAGACCTTGTGTGGAGTCGGGGCCGGAACCTGAGGATTCCTCTCCAGTGCTGACATGGATCTTGGGGTACTTCTGGAGTCTCCCCAGGGGAGTCAGTCCTCGTCTCGAATGCGGGCATGCACTTGCGCTTTCCTCCAGAGCGGTAGCAGCAGTGTCACGCAGTCCGCCGCGTGGATCAAAGGATCTATGGTTTTCCCTCGAGTCTTTCCCACGAGGCTTTCCCACGAGGCTTTCCCACAGGGCAGTCCCACGTGCACACGTGGTGGGAGTCGATCCTCGGCTTGAACGTCAAGGCAGTGCAGGGAAAACAGGTTCCTCTGGAATGGACTGACCCATCTGGGGGACTCCTGGAATGGTGGCACGGCCCTGGAGTTCCTCTCGCCTTTCCTGTGGAGAGCGCCTCCTCTTGAGATGCGACGGGAACGCCGGGAATACTTTCCCTACGAAACATGGAAAGGATCCATCATCTCGAGCTAGGAGGCGGAGACGGGCCTCCCCTGGATGTGTGCGGGACCCCACGTGCTTCCTCTCGAGTGGAGACGGGTATGTCGGGGAACTTCTTGAGTTGCAGCAAGGGTGTGAAGGAGCCTTAGGAAGTTCCAGTGGTTAGACGTGATTAGCCTCGAGAAGCCTCAGCGGAAATGGGCCTCATCTCGCCTGAAGGGCAAAACCTCCTGGATTTTCTCGAGTTGCGGCAGGTGCTCTCGACTTACGACGGGGACCTCAGGGACCCGCTCTGGTGGCCTCAGGAAAGGCCAGTCCCCATGCGAGTTCCTCGGGGGCTTCTCGGGATTCCTCTCCCGTCGATGCCGTTGCCTAAGACCTTGTGTGGAGTCGGGGCCGGAACCTGAGGATTCCTCTCCAGTGCTGACATGGATCTTGGGGTACTTCTGGAGTCTCCCCAGGGGAGTCAGTCCTCGTCTCGAATGCGGGCATGCACTTGCGCTTTCCTCCAGAGCGGTAGCAGCAGTGTAACACAGTCCGCCGCGTGGACAAAAGGATCTTTGGTTTTCCCTCGCGTCTTTCCCACGAGGCTGTCCCACGAGGCTTTCCCACAGGGCTGTCCCACGTGCACACGTGGTGGGAGTCGATCCTCGGCTTGAACGTCAAGGCCGTTCAGGGAAAACAGGTTCCTCTGGAATGGACTGACACATCTGGGGTACTCTTGGAATGGTTCAAGGCCCTGGAGTTGCTCTCGCCTTTCCTGTGGAGAGCGCCTCCTCTTGAGATGCTAAGGGAACGCCGGGAATTCTTTCCCTACGAAATAGGGATAGGATGCCTCATCTCGAACTAGGAGGCGGAAACGGGGCTCCCCTGGATGTGTGCGGCATCCCACGTGCTTCCTGTCGAGTGGAGACGGGTATGTCGCGGAACTGCTTGAGTTGCAGCAAGGGTGTGAAGGACCCTTTGAAACTTCCAGTGGTTAGATGTGATTAGCCTCGAGAAGCCTCAGCGGATATGGGCCTCATCTCGTCTGGAGGGCAAAACCTCCTGGATTTTCTCGAGTTGCGGCAGGTGCTCTCGACTTACGACGGGGACCTCAGGGACCCGCTCTGGTGGCCTCAGGAAAGGCCAGTCCCCATGCGAGTTCCTCAGGGGCCTCTCGGGATTCCTCTCCCGTCGATGCCCGGGCCCTAAGACCTTGTGTGGAGTCGGGGCCGGAACCTGAGGATTCCTCTCCAGTGCTGACATGGATCTTGGGGTACTTCTGGAGTCTCCCCAGGGGAGTCAGTCCCCGTCTCGAATGCGGGCATGCACTTGCGCTTTCCTCCAGAGCGGAAGCAGCAATGTCACGCAGTCCACCGCGTGGATCTAAGGATCTATGCTTTTCCCTCGAGTCTTTCCCACGAGGCTTTCCCACGAGGCTTTCCCACAGGGCTGTCCCACGTGCACACGTGGTGGGAGTCGATCCTCGGCTTTAACGTCAAGGCAGTGCAGGGAAAACAGGTTCCTCTGGAATGGACTGACCCATCTGGGGGACTCTTGGAATGGTGGCACGACCCTGGTGTTCCTCTCGCCTTTCCTGTGGAGAGCGCCTCCTCTTGAGATGCGACGGGAACGCCGGGAATTCTTTCCCTACGAAACAGGGAAAGGATCCCTCATCTCGAGCTAGGAGGCGGAAACGGGGCTCCCCTGGATGTGTGCGGGACCCCACGTGCTTCCTCTCGAGTGGAGACGGGTATGTCGCGGAACTGCTTGAGTTGCAGCAAGGGTGTGAAGGACCCTTTGGAAGTTCCAGTGGTGAGATGTGATTAGCCTCGAGAAGCCTCAGCGGAAATGGGCCTCATTTCGCCAGGAGGGAAAAACCTCCTGGATTTTCTCGAGTTGCGGCAGGTGCTCTCGACTTACGACGGGGACCTCAGGGACCCGCTCTGGAGGCCTCAGGAAAGGCCAGTCCCCATGCGAGTTCCTCGGGGGCCTCTCGGGATTCCTCTCCCGTCGATGCCCGGGCCTAAGACCTTGTGTGGAGTCGGGGCCGGAACCTGAGGACTCCTCTCCAGTGCTGACATGGATCTTGGGGTACTTCTGGAGTCTCCCCAGGGGAGTCAGTCCTCATCTCGAATGCGGGCATGCACTTGCGCTTTCCTCCAGAGCGGTAGCAGCAGTGTCACGCAGTCCACCGCGTGGATCAAAGGATCTATGGTTTTCCCTCGAGTCTTTCCCACGAGGCTTTCCCACGAGGCTTTCCCACAGGGCTGTCCCACGTGCACACGTGGTGGGAGTCGATCCTCGGCTTGAACGTCAAGGCAGTGCAGGGAAAACAGGTTCCTCTGGAATGGACTGACACATCTGGGGGACTCTTGGAATGGTGGCACGACCCTGGAGTTCCTCTCGCCTTTCCTGTGGAGAGCGCCTCCTCTTGAGATGCGACGGGAACCCCGGGAATTCTTTCCCTACGAAACAGCGAAAGGATCCCTCATCTCGAGCTAGGAGGCGGAAACGGGGCTCCCCTGGATGTGTGCGGGACCCCACGTGCTTCCTCTCGATTGGAGACGGGTATGTCGTGGAACTTCTTGAGTTGCAGCAAGGGTGTGAAGGACCCTTTGGAAGTTCCAGTGGTTAGATATGATTAGCCTCGAGAAGCCTCAGCGGAAATGGGCCTCATCTCGCCTGGAGGGCAACACCTCGTGGATTTTCTCGAGTTGCGGCAGGTGCTCTCGACTTACGACGGGGACCTCAGGGACCCGGTCTGGTGGCCTCAGGAAAGGCCAGTCCCCATGCGAGTTCCTCGGGGGCCTCTCGGGTTTCCTCTCCCGTCGATGCCGGGGCCTAAGACCTTGTGTGGAGTCGGGGCCGGAACCTGAGGATTCCTCTCCAGTGCTGACATGGATCTTGGGGTACTTCTGGAGTCTCCCCAGGGGAGTCAGTCCTCGTCTCGAATGCGGGCATGCACTTGCGCTTTCCTCCAGAGCGGTAGCAGCAGTGTCACGCAGTCCGCCGCGTGGATCAAAGGATCTATGGTTTTCCCTCGAGTCTTTCCCACGAGGCTTTCCCACGAGGCTTTCCCACAGGGCAGTCCCACGTGCACACGTGGTGGGAGTCGATCCTCGGCTTGAACGTCAAGGCAGTGCGGGGAAAACAGGTTCCTCTGGAATGGAATGACACATCTGGGGAACTCTTGGAATGGTGGCACGACCCTGGAGTTCCTCTCGCCTTTCCTGTGGAGAGCGCCTCCTCTGGAGATGCGACGGGAACGCCGGGAATTCTTTCCCTACGAAACAGGGAAAGGATCCCTCATCTCGAGCTAGGAGGAGGAAACGGGGCTCCCCAGGATGTGTGCTGGACACCACGTGCTTCCTCTCGAGTGGAGACGGGTCTGTCGCGGAACTGCTTGAGTTGCAGCAAGGGTGTGAAGGACCCTTTGGAAGTTCCAGTGGTTAGATGTAATTAGCCTCGAGAAGCCTCAGCGGAAATGGGCCTCATCTCGCCTGGAGGGCAAAACCTCCTGGATTTTCTCGAGTTGCGGCAGGTGCTCTCGACTTATGACGGGGACCTCAGGGACCCGATCTGGTGGCCTCAGGAACGGCCAGTCACCATGAGAGTTCCTCGGGGGCCTCTCGGGATTCCTCTCCCGTCGATGCCGGGGACTAAGACCTTGTGTGGATTTGGAGCCGGAACCTGAGGATTCCTCTCCAGTGTTGACATGGATCTTGGGGTACTTCTGGAGTCTCCCCAGGGGAGTCAGTCCTCGTCTCGAATGCGGGAATGCACTTGCGCTTTCCTCCAGAGCGGTAGCAGCAGTGTCACACAGTCCGCCGCGTAGATCAAAGGATCTATGGTTTTCCCTCGAGTCTTTCCCACGAGGCTTTCCCACGAGGCTTTCCCACAGGGCTGTCCCACGTGCACACGTGGTGGGAGTCGATCCTCGGCTTGAAAGTCAAGTCAGTGCAGGGAAAACAGGTTCCTCTGGAATGGACTGACACATCTGGGGGACTCTTGGAATGGTGGCACGACCCTGGAGTTCCTCTCTCCTTTCCTGTGGAGAGCGCCTCCTCTTGAGATGCGACGGGAACGCCGGGAATTCTTTCCCTATGAAACAGGGAAAGGATCCCTCATCTCGAGCTAGGAGGCGGAAACGGGGCTCCCCTGGATGTGTGCGGGACCCCACGTGCTTCCTCTCGAGTGAAGACGGTTATGTCGGGGAACATCTTGAGTTGCAGCAAGGGTGTGAAGGACCCTTTGGAAGTTCCAGTGGTTAGATGTGATTAGCCTCGAGAAGCCTCAGCGGAAATGGGCCTCATCTCGCCTGGAGTGCAAAACCTCCTGGATTTTCTCGAGTTGCGGCAGATGCTCTCGACTCACGACGGGGACCTCAGGGCCCCGCTCTGGTGGCCTCACGAAAGGCCAGTCCCCATGCGAGTTCCTCGGGGGCCTCTCGGGATTCCTCTCCGGTCGATGCCGGGGCCTAAGACCTTGTGTGGAGTCGGGGCCGGAACCTGAGGATTCCTCTCCAGTGCTGACATGGATCTTGGGGTACTTCTGGAGTCTCCCCAGGGGAGTCAGTCCTCGTCTCGAATGCGGGCATGCACTTGCGCTTTCCTCCAGAGCGGTAGCAGCATTGTCACGCAGTCCGCCGCGTGGATCAAAGGATATATGGATTTCCCTCGAGGCTTTCCCACGAGGCTTTCCCACGAGGCTTTCCCACAGGGCTGTCACACGTGCACACGTGGTGGGACTCGATCCTCGGGATGAACGTCAAGGAAGTGCAGGGAAAACAGGTTCCTCTGGAATGGACTGACACATCCGGGGGTCTCTTGGAATGGTGAGACGACCCTGGAGTTCCTCTCGCCTTTCCTGTGGAGAGTGCCTCCTCTTGAGATGCGACGGGAACGCCGGGAATTCTTTCCCTCCGAAACAGGGAAAGAATCCCTCATCTCGAGCTAGGAGGCGGAAACGGGGCTACCCTGGATGTGTGCGGGTACCCACGTGCTTCCTCTCGAGTGGAGACGGGTATGTCGGGGAACTTCTTGAGTTGCAGCAAGGGTGTGAAGGACCCTTTGGAAGTTCCAGTGGTTAGATGTGATTAGCCTCGAGAAGCCTCAGCGGAAATGGGCCTCATCTCGCCTGGAGGGCAAAACCTCCTGGATTTTCTCGAGTTGCGGCAGGTGCTCTCGACTTACGACGGGGACCTCAGGGACTCGCTCTGGTGGCCTCAGGAAAGGCCAGTCCCAATGCGAGTTCCTCGGGGGCCTCTCGGGATTCCTCTCCCGTCGATGCCGGGGCCTAAGACCTTGTGTGGAGTCGGGGCCGGAACCTGAGGATTCCTCTCCAGTGCTGACATGGATCTTGGGGTACTTCTGGAGTCTCCCCAGGGCAGACAGTCATCGTCTCGAATGCGGGCATGCACTTGCGCTTTCCTCTAGAGCGGTAGCAGCAGTGTCACGCAGTCCGCCACGTGGATCAAAGGATCTATGGTTTTCCCTCGAGTCTTTCCCACGAGGCTTTCCCACGAGGCTTTCCAACAGGGCTGTCCCACATGCACACGTGGTGGGAGTCGATCCTCGGCTTGAACGTCAAGGCAGTGCAGGGAAAACAGGTTCCTCTGGAATGGACTGACACATGCGGGGGTCTCTTGGAATGGTGACACGACCCTGGAGTTCCTCTCGCCTTTCCTGTGGAGATCGCCTCCTCTTGAGATGCGACAGGAACGCTGGGAATTCTTTCCCTACGAAACAGGGAAAGGATCCCTCATCTCGAGCTAGGAGGCGGAAACGGGGCTCCCCTGGATGTGTGCGGGACCCCACGTGCTTCCTCTCGAGTGGAGACGGGTATGTCGGGGAACTTCTTGAGTTGCAGCAAGGGTGTGAAGGACCCTTTGGAAGTTCCAGTGGTTAGATGTGATTAGCCTCGAGAAGCCTCAGCGGAAATGGGCCTCATCTCGCCTGGAGGGCAAAACCTCCTGGATTTTCTCGAGTTGCGGCAGGTGCTCTCGACTTACGACGGGGACCTCAGGGACCCGCTCTGGAGGCCTCAGGAAAGGCCAGTCCCCATGCGAGTTCCTCGGGGGCCTCTCGGGATTCCTCTCCCGTCGATTCCGGGGCCTAAGACCTTGTGTGGAGTCGGGGCCGGAACCTGAGGATTCCTCTCCGGTGCTGACATGGATCTTGGGTTACTTCTGGAGTCTCCACAGGGGAGTCAGTCCTCGTCTCGAATGCGGGCATGCACTTGCGCTTTCCTCCAGAGCGGTAGCAGCAGTGTCACGCAGTCCGCCGCGTGGATCAAAGGATCTATGGTTTTCCCTCGAGTCTTTCCCACGAGGCTTTCCCACGAGGCTTTCCCACAGGGCTGTCCCACGTGCACATGTGGTGGGAGTCGATCCTCGGCTTGAACGTCAAGGCAGTGCAGGGAAAACAGGTTCCTCTGGAATGGACTGACACATCTGGGGGTCTCTTGGAATGGTGCCACGATCCTGGAGTTCCTCTCGCCTTTCCGGTGGAGAGCGCCTCCTCTTGAGATGCGACGGGAACGCCGGGAATTCTTTCCCTACTAAACAGGGAAAGGATCCCTCATCTCGAGCTAGGAGGCGGAAACGGGGCTCCCCTGGATGTGTGCGGGATCCCACGTGCTTCCTCTCGAGTGGAGACGGGTATGTCGGGGAACTTCTTGAGTTGCAGCAAGGGTGTGAAGGACCATTTGGAAGTTCCACTGGTTAGATGTGATTAGCCTCGAGAAGCCTCAGCGGAAATGGGCCTCATCTCGCCTGGAGGGCAAAACCTCCTGGATTTTCTCGAGTTGCGGCAGGTGCTCTTGACTTACGACGGGGACCTCAGGGACCCGTTCTCGGGGCCTCAGGAAAGGCCAGTCCCCATGCGAGTTCCTCGGGGGCCTCTCGGGATTCCTCTCCCATCGATGCCGGGGCCTAAGACCTTGTGTGGAGTCGGGGCCGGAACCTGAGGATTCCTCTCCAGTTCTGACATGGATCTTGGGGTAATTCTGGAGTCTTCCGAGGGGAGTCAGTCCTCGTCTCGAATGCGGGCATGCACTTGCGCTTTCCTCCAGAGCGGTAGCAGCAGTGTCACGCAGTCCGCCCCGTGGATCAAAGGATATATGGTTTTCCCTCTAGTCTTTCCCTCGAGTCTTTCCCACAAGGCTGTCCCACGAGGCTTCCCCACAGGGATGTCCCACGTGCACACGTGGTGGGAGTCGATCCTCGGCTTGGACGTCAAGGCAGAGCAGGGAAAACAGGTTCCTCTGGAATGGACTGACACATCTGGGGGACTCTTGGAATGGTGGCACGACCCTGGAGTTCCTCTCGCCTTTCCTGTGGAGAGCGCCTCCTCTTGAGATGCGATGGGAACGCCGGGAATTCTTTCCCTACGAAACAGGGAAAGGATCCCTCATCTAGAGCTAGGAGGTGGAAACGGGGCTCCCCTGGATGTGTGCGGGACCCCACGTGCTTCCTCTCGAGTGGAGACGGGTATGTCGGGGAACCTATTGAGTTGCAGCAAGGGTGTGAAGGACCCTTTGGAAGTTCCAGTGGTTAGACGTGATTAGCCTCGAGAAGCCTCAGCGGAAATGGGCCTTATCTCGCCTGGAGGGCAAAACCTGCTGTATTTTCTCGAGTTGCGGCAGGTTCTCTCGACTTACGAGGGGGACCTCAGGGACCCGATCTGGTGGCCTCAGGAAAGTCCAGTCCCCATGCGAGTTCCTCGGGGGCCTCTCCGGATTCCTCTCCCGTCGATGCCGGTGCCTAAGACCTTGTGTGGAGTCGGGGCCGGAACGTGAGGATTCCTCTCCAGTGCTGACATGGATCTTGGGGTACTTCTGGAGTCTCCCCAGGGGAGTCAGTCCTCGTCTCGAATGCGCGCATGGACTTGCGCTTTCCTCCAGAGCGGTAGCAACAGTGGCACGCAGTCCGCTGCGTGGATCAAAGGATCTATGGTTTTCCCTCGAGTCTTTCCCTCGAGTCTTTCCCACGAGGCGTTCCCACGAGGCTTTCCCACAGGGCTGTCCCACGTGCACACGTGGTGGGAGTCGATCCTCGGCTTGAACGTCAAGGCAGTGCAGGAAAAACAGGTTCCTCTGGAATGGACTGACACATCTGGGGGACTCTTGGAATGGTGGCACGACCCTGGAGTTCCTCTCGCCTTTCCTGTGGAGAGCGCCTCATCTTGAAATGCGACGGGAACGCCGGGAATTCTTTCCCTACGAAACAGGGAAAGGATCCCTCATCTCGAGCTAGGAGGCGGAAACGGGGCTCCCCTGGATGTGTGCGGGACCCCACGTGCTTCCTCTCGAGTGGAGACGGGTATGTCGGGGAACTTCTTGAGTTGCAGCAGGGGTGTGAAGGACCCTTTGGAAGTTCCAGTGGTTTGACGTGATTGGCCTCGAGAAGCCTCAGCGGAAATGGGCCTCATCTCGCCTGGAGGGCAAAACCTCCTGGATTTTCTCGAGTTGCGGCAGGTGCTCTCGACTTACGACGGGGACCTCAGGGACCCGCTCTGGTGGCCTCAAGAAAGGCCAGTCGCCATGCGAGTTCCTCGGGGGCCTCTCGGGATTCCTCTCCCGTCTATGCCGGGGCCTAAGACCTTGTGTGGAGTCGGGGCCGGAACCTGAGGATTCCTCTCCAGTGCTGACATGGATCTTGGGGTACTTCTGGAGTCTCCCCAGGGGTGTCAGTCCTCGTCTCGAATGCGGGCATGCACTTACGCTTTCCTCCAGAGCGGTAGCAGCAGTGTCACGCAGTCCGCCGCGTGGATCAAAGATCTATTGTTTTCCCTCGAGTTTTTCCCACGAGGCTTTCCCACGAGGCTTTCCCAGAGGGCTGTCCCACGTGCACACGTGGTGGGAGTCGATCCTCGGCTTGAACGTCAAGGCAGTGCAGGGAAAACAGGTTCCTCTGGAATGGACTGACACATCTGGGGGTCTCTTGGAATGGTGGCACGACCCTGGAGTTCCTCTCGCCTTTCCTGTGGAGAGCACCTCCTCTTGAGATGCCACGGGAACGCCGGGAATTCTTTCCCTACGAAACAGGGAAAGGATCCCTCATCTCGAGCTAGTAGGCAGAAACGGGGCTCCCCTGGATGTTTGCGGGACCCTCGTGCTTCCTCTCGAGTGGAGACGGGTATGTCGGAGAACTTCTTGAGTTGCAGCAAGGGTGTGAAGGACCCTTTGGAAGTTCCAGTGGTTAGATGTGATTAGCCTCGAGAAGCCTCAGCGGAAATGGGCCTCATCTCGCCTGGAGGGCAAAACCTTCTGCATTTTCTCGAGTTGCGGCAGGTTCTCTCGACTTACGACGGGGACCTCGGGGACCCGCTCTGGTGGCCTCAGGAAAGGCCAGTCCCCATGCGAGTTCCTCGGGGGCCTCTCGGGTTTCCTCTCCCGTCGATGCCGTGGCCTAAGACCTTGTGTGGAGTCGGGGCCGGGACCTGAGGATTCCTCTCCAGTGCTGACATGGATCTTGGGGTACTTCTGGAGTCTCCCCAGGGGAGTCAGTCCTCGTCTCGAATGCGCGCATGGACTTGCGCTTTCCTCCAGAGAGGTAGCAGCAGTGGCACGCAGTCCGCTGCGTGGATCAAAGGATCTATGGTTTTCCCTCGAGTCTTTCCCACGAAGCTTTCCCACGAGGCTTTCCCACAGGGCTGTCCCACGTGCAGACGTTGTTGGAGTCGATCCTCAGCTTGAACCTCAAGGCAGTGCAGGGAAAACAGGTTCCTCTGGAATGGACTGACACATCTGGGGGACTCATGGAATGGTGGCACGACCCGGGAGTTCTTCTCGCCTTTCCTGTGGAGAGCGCCTCCTCTTGAGATGCGACGGGAACGCCGGGAATTCTTTCCCTACGAAACAGGGAAAGGATCCCTCATCTCGAGCTAGGAGGCGGATACGGGGCTCCCCTGGATGTGTGCGGTACCCTCGTGCTTCCTCTCGAGTGGAGACGGGTATATCGGGGAACTTCTTGAGTTGCAGCAAGGGTGTGAAGGACCCTTTGGAAGTTCCAGTGGTTAGACGTGATTGGCCTCGAGAAGCCTCAGAGGAAATGGGCCTCATCTCGCTTGGAGGGCAAAACCTCCTGGATTTTCTCGAGTTGCGGCAGGTGCTCTCCACTTACGACGGGGACCTCAGGGACCCGCTCTGGTGGCCTCAGGAAAGGCCAGTCCCCATGCGAGTTCCTCGGGGGTCTCTCGGGATTCCTCGCCCGTCGATGCCGGGGCCTAAGACCTTGTGTGGAGTCGGGGCCCGAACCTGAGGATTCCTCTCCAGTGCTGACATGGATCTTGGGGTACTTCTGGAGTCTCCCCTGGGGAGTCAGTCCTCGTCTCGAATGCGGGCATACACTTGCGCTTTCCTCCAGAGCGGTAGCAGCAGTGTCACGCAGTCCGCCGCGTGGATCAAAGATCCATGGTTTTCCCTCGAGTTTTTCCCACGAGGCTTTCCCACGAGGCTTTCCCACAGGGCTGTCCCACGTGCACACGTGGTGGGAGTCGATCCTCGGCTTGAACGTCAAGGCAGTGCAGGGAAAACAGGTTCCTCTGGAATGGACTGACACATCTGGGGGACTCTTGGAATGGTGGCACGACCCTGGAGTTCCTCTCGCCTTTCCTGTGGAGAGCGCCTCCTCTTGAGATGCGACGGGAACGCCGGGAATTCTTTCCCTACGAAACAGGGAAAGGATCCCTAATCTCGAGCTAGGCGGCGGAAACGGGGCTCCCCTGGATGTGTGCGGGACCCTCGTGCTTCCTCTCGAGTGGAGACAGGTATGTCGGGGAACTTCTTGAGTTGCAGCAAGGGTGTGAAGGACCCTTTGGAAGTTCCAGTGGTTAGATGTGATTAGCCTCGAGAAGCCTCAGCGGAAATGGGCCTCATCTCGCCTGGAGGGCAAAACCTCCTGCATTTTCTCGAGTTGCGGCAGGTTCTCTCGACTTACGACGGGGACCTCGGGGACCCGCTCTGGTGGCCTCAGGAAAGGCCAGTCCCCATGCGAGTTCCTCGGGGGCCTCTCGGATTTCCTCTCCCGTCGATGCCGTGGCCTAAGACCTTGTGTGGAGTCGGGGCCGGGACCTGAGGATTCCTCTTCAGTGCTGACATGGATCTTGGGGTACTTCTGGAGTCTCCCCAGGGGAGTCAGTCCTCGTCTCGAATGCGCGCATGGACTTGCGCTTTCCTCCAGAGCGGTAGCAGCAGTGGCACGCAGTCCGCTGCGTGGATCAAAGGATCTATGGTTTTCCCTCGAGTCTTTCCCACGAAGCTTTCCCACGAGGCTTTCCCACAGGGCTGTCCCACGTGCACACGTTGTTGGAGTCGATCCTCGGCTTGAACGTCAAGGCAGTGCAGGGAAAACAGGTTCCTCTGGAATGGACTGACACATCTGGGGGACTCTTGGAATGGTGGCACGACCCTGGAGTTCTTCTCACCTTTCCTGTGGAGAGCGCCTCCTCTTGAGATGCGACGGGAACGCCGGGAATTCTTTCCCTACGAAACAGGGAAAGGATCCCTCATCTCGAGCTAGGAGGCAGAAACGGGGCTGCCCTGGATGTGTGCGGGACCCTCGTGCTTCCTCTCGAGTGGAGACAGGTATGTCGGGGAACTTCTTGAGTTGCAGCAAGGGTGTGAAGGACCCTTTGGAAGTTCCAGTGGTTAGATGTGATTAGCCTCGAGAAGCCTCAGCGGAAATGGGCCTCATCTCGCCTGGAGGGCAAAACCTCCTGCATTTTCTCGAGTTGCGGCAGGTTTTCTCGACTTACGACGGGGACCTCGGGGACCCGCTCTGGTGGCCTCAGGAAAGGCCAGTCCCCATGCGAGTTCCTCGGAGGCCTCTCGGGTTTCCTCTCCCGTCGATGCCGTGGCCTAAGACCTTGTGTGGAGTCGGGGCCGGGACCTGAGGATTCCTCTCCAGTGCTGACATGGATCTTGGGGTACTTCTGGAGTCTCCCCAGGGGAGTCAGTCCTCGTCTCGAATGCGCGCATGGACTTGCGCTTTCCTCCAGAGAGGTAGCAGCAGTGGCACGCAGTCCGCTGCGTGGATCAAAGGATCTATGGTTTTCCCTCGAGTCTTTCCCACGAAGCTTTCACACGAGGCTTTCCCACAGGGCTGTCCCACGTGCACACGTTGTTGGAGTCGATCCTCGGCTTGAACGTCAAGGCAGTGCAGGGAAAACAGGTTCCTCTGGAATGGACTGACACATCTGGGGGACTCTTGGAATGGTGGCACGACCCTGGAGTTCTTCTTGCCTTTCCTGTGGAGAGCGCCTCCTCTTGAGATGCGACGGGAACGCCGGGAATTCTTTCCCTACGAAACAGGGAAAGGATCCCTCACCTCGAGCTAGGAGGCAGAAACGGGGCTGCCCTGGATGTGTGCGGGACCCTCGTGATTCCTCTCGAGTGGAGACGGGTATGTCGGGGAACTTCTTAAGTTGCAGCAAGGGTGTGAAGGACCCTTTGGAATTTCCAGTGGTTAGATGTGATTAGCCTCGAGAAGCCTCAGCGGAAATGGGCCTCATCTCGCCTGGAGGGCAAAACCTCCTGGATTTTCACGAGTTGCGGCAGGTGCTCTCGACTTACGACGGGGACCTCGGGGACCGGCTCTGGTGGCATCAGGAAAGGCCAGTCCCCATGCGAGTTCCTCGGGGGCCTCTCGGGATTCCTCTCCCGTCGATGCCGGGGCCTAAGACCTTGTGTGGAGTCGAGGCCGGAACCTGAGGACTCCTCTCCAGTGCTGACATGGATCTTGGGGTACTTCTGGAGTCTCCCCAGGGGAGTCAGTCCTCGTCTCGAATGCGGGCATGCACTTGCGCTTTCCTCCGGAGCGGTAGCAGCAGTGTCACGCAGTCCGCCGCGTGGATCAAAGGATCTATGGTTTTCCCTCGAGTCTTTCCCACGAGGCTTTCCCACGAGGCTTTCCCACAGGGCTGTCCCACGTGCACACGTGGTGGGAGTCGATCCTCGGCTTGAACGTCAAGGCAGTGCAGGGAAAACAGGTTCCTCTGGAATGGACTGACACATCTGGGGGACTCTTGGAATGGTGGCACGAACCTGGAGTTCTTCTCGCCTTTCCTGTGGAGAGCGCCTCCTCTTGAGATGCGACGGGAACGCCGGGAATTCTTTCCCTTCGAAACAGGGAAAGGATCCCTCATCTCGAGCTAGGAGGCGGAAACGGGGCTCCCCTGGATGTGTGCGGGACCCTCGTGATTCCTCTCGAGTGGAGACGGGTATGTCGGGGAACTTCTTAAGTTGCAGCAAGGGTGTGAAGGACCCTTTGGAAGTTCCAGTGGTTAGATGTGATTAGCCTCGAGAAGCCTCAGTGGAAATGGGCCTCATCTCGCCTGGAGGGCAAAACCTCCTGGATTTTCACGAGTTGCGGCAGGTGCTCTCGACTTACGACGGGGACCTCGGGGACCCGCTCTGGTGGCATCAGGAAAGGCCAGTCCCCATGCGAGTTCCTCGGGGGCCTCTCGGGATTCCTCTCCCGTCGATGCCGGGGCCTAAGACCTTGTGTGGAGTCGAGGCCGGAACCTGAGGACTCCTCTCCAGTGCTGACATGGATCTTGGGGTACTTCTGGAGTCTCCCCAGGGGAGTCAGTCCTCGTCTCGAATGCGGGCATGCACTTGCGCTTTCCTCCGGAGCGGTAGCAGCAGTGTCACGCAGTCCGCCCCGTGGATCAAAGGATCTATGGTTTTCCCTCGAGTCTTTCCCACGAGGCTTTCCCACGAGGCTTGCCCACAGGGCTGTCCCACGTGCACACGTGGTGGGAGTCGATCCTCGGCTTGAACGTCAAGGCAGTGCAGGGAAAACAGGTTCCTCTGGAATGGACTGACACATCTGGGGGACTCTTGGAATGGTGGCACGACCCTGGAGTTCCTCTCGCCTTTCCTGTGGAGAGCGCCTCATCTTGAAATGCGATGCGAACGCCGGGAATTCTTTCCCTACGAAACAGGGAAAGGATCCCTCATCTCGAGCTAGGCGGCGGAAACGGGGCTCCCCTGGATGTGTGCGGGACCCTCGTGCTTCCTCTCGTGTGGAGACGGCTATGTCGGGGAACTTCTTGAGTTGCAGCAAGGGTGTGAAGGACCCTTTGGAAGTTCCAGTGGTTAGATGTGATTAGCCTCGAGAAGCCTCATCGGAAATGGGCCTCATCTCGCCTGGAGGGCAAAACCTCCTGCATTTTCTCGAGTTGCCGCAGGTGCTCTCGACTTACGACGGGGACCTCGGGGACCCGCTCTGGTGGCCTCAGGAAAGGCCAGTCCCCATGCGAGTTCCTCGGGGGCCTCTCGGGTTTCCTCTCCCGTCGATGCCGTGGCCTAAGACCTTGTGTGGAGTCGGGGCCCGAACCTGAGGATTCCTCTCCAGTGCTGACATGGATCTTGGGGTACTCTGGAGTCTCCCCAGGGGAGTCAGTCCTCGTCTCGAATGCGGGCATACACTTGCGCTTTCCTCCAGAGCGGTAGCAGCAGTGTCACGCAGTCCGCCGAGTGGATCAAAGATCCATGGTTTTCCCTCGAGTTTTTCCCACTAGGCTTTCCCACGAGGCTTTCCCACAGGGCTATCCGACGTGCACACGTTGTGGGAGTCGATCCTCGGCTTGAACGTCAAGGCAGTGCAGGGAAAACAGGTTCCTCTGGAATGGACTGACACATCTGGGGGACTCTTGGAATGGTGGCACGACCCTGGAGTTCCTCTCGCCTTTCCTGTGGAGAGCGCCTCCTCTTGAGATGCGACGGGAACGCCGGGAATTCTTTCCCTACGAAACAGGGAAAGGATCCCTCATCTCGAGCTAGGCGGCGGAAACGGGGCTCCCCTGGATGTGTGCGGGACCCTCGTGCTTCCTCTCGAGTGGAGACAGGTATGTCGGGGAACTTCTTGAGTTGCAGCAAGGGTGTGAAGGACCCTTTGGAAGTTCCAGTTGTTAGATGTGATTAGCCTCGAGAAGCCTCAGCGGAAATGGGCCTCATCTCGCCTGGAGGGCAAAACCTCCTGCATTTTCTCGAGTTGCGGCAGGTTCTCTCGACTTACGACGGGGACCTCGGGGACCCGCTCTGGTGGCCTCAGGAAAGGCCAGTCCCCATGCGAGTTCCTCGGGGGCCTCTCGGGTTTCCTCTCCCGTCGATGCCGTGGCCTAAGACCTTGTGTGGAGTCGGGGCCGGGACCTGAGGATTCCTCTCCAGTGCTGACATGGATCTTGGGGTACTTCTGGAGTCTCCCCAGGGGAGTCAGTCCTCGTCTCGAATGCGCGCATGGACTTGCGCTTTCCTCCAGAGCGGTAGCAGCAGTGGCACGCAGTCCGCTGCGTGGATCAAAGGATCTATGGTTTTCCCTCGAGTCTTTCCCACGAAGCTTTCACACGAGGCGTTCCCACAGGGCTGTCCCACGTGCACACGTGGTGGGAGTCGATCCTCGGCTTGAACGTCAAGGCAGTGCAGGGAAAACAGGTTCCTCTGGAATGGACTGACACATCTGGGGGACTCTTGGAATGGTGGCACGACCCTGGAGTTCCTCTCGCCTTTCCTGTGGAGAGCGCCTCCTCTTGAGATGCGACGGGAACGCCGGGAATTCTTTCCCTACGAAACAGGGAAAGGATCCCTCATCTCGAGCTAGTAGGCAGAAACGGGGCTCCCCTGGATGTTTGCGGGACCCTAGTGCTTCCTCTCGAGTGGAGACGGGTATGTCGGAGAACTTCTTGAGTTGGAGCAAGGGTGTGAAGGACCCTTTGGAATTTTCAGTGGTTAGATGTGATTAGCCTCGAGAAGCCTCAGCGGAAATGGGCCTCATCTCGCCTGGAGGGCAAAACCTCCTGGATTTTCTCGAGTTGCGGCAGGTGCTCTCGACTTATGACGGGGACCTCAGGGACCCGCTCTGGTGGCCTCAGGAAAGGCCAGTCCCCATGCGAGTTCCTCGGCGGCCTCTCGGGATTCCTCTAACGTCGATGCCGGGGCCTAAGACCTTGTGTGGAGTCGGGGCCGGAACCTGAGGATTCCTCTCCAGTGCTGACATGGATCTTGGGGTACTTCTGAAGTCTCCCCAGGGGAGTCAGTCCTCGTCTCGAATGCGGGCATGCACTTGCGCTTTCCTCCAGAGAGGTAGCAGCAGTGTCACGCAGTCCGCCGCGTGGATCAAAGATCTATGGTTTTCCCTCGAGTTTTTCCCACGAGGCTTTCCCACGAGGCTTTCCCACAGGGCTGTCCCACGTGGACACGTGGTGGGAGTCGATCCTCGGCTTGAACGTCAAGGCAGTGCAGGGAAAACAGGTTCCTCTGGAATGGACTGACACATCTGGGGGACTCTTGGAATGGTGGCACGACCCTGGAGTTCCTCTCGCCTTTCCTGTGGAGAGCGCCTCCTCTTGAGATGCGACGGGAACGCCGGGAATTCTTTCCCTACGAAACAGGGAAAGGATCCCTCATCTCGAGCTAGGCGGCGGAAACGGGGCTCCCCTGGATGTGTGCGGGACCCTCGTGCTTCCTCTCGAGTGGAGACAGGTATGTCGGGGAACTTCTTGAGTTGCAGCAAGGGTGTGAAGGACCCTTTGGAAGTTCCAGTGGTTAGATGTGATTAGCCTCGAGAAGCCTCAGCGGAAATGGGCCTCATCTCGCCTGGAGGGCAAAACCTCCTGCATTTTCTCGAGTTGCGGCAGGTTCTCTCGACTTACGACGGGGACCTCGGGGACCCGCTCTGGTGGCCTCAGGAAAGGCCAGTCCCCATGCGAGTTCCTCGGGGGCCTCTCGGGTTTCCTCTCCCGTCGATGCCGTGGCCTAAGACCTTGTGTGGAGTCGGGGCCGGGACCTGAGGATTCCTCTCCAGTGCTGACATGGATCTTGGGGTACTTCTGGAGTCTCCCCAGGGGAGTCAGTCCTCGTCTCGAATGCGCGCATGGACTTGCGCTTTCCTCCAGAGCGGTAGCAGCAGTGGCACGCAGTCCGCTGCGTGGATCAAAGGATCTATGGTTTTCCCTCGAGTCTTTCCCACGAAGCTTTCACACGAGGCTTTCCCACAGGGCTGTCCCACGTGCACACGTGGTGGGAGTCGATCCTCGGCTTGAACGTCAAGGCAGTGCAGGGAAAACAGGTTCCTCTGGAATGGACTGACACATCTGGGGGACTCTTGGAATGGTGGCACGACCCTGGAGTTCCTCTCGCCTTTCCTGTGGAGAGCGCCTCCTCTTGAGATGCGACGGGAACGCCGGGAATTCTTTCCCTACGAAACAGGGAAAGGATCCCTCATCTCGAGCTAGTAGGCAGAAACGGGGCTCCCCTGGATGTTTGCGGGACCCTAGTGCTTCCTCTCGAGTGGAGACGGGTATGTCGGAGAACTTCTTGAGTTGGAGCAAGGGTGTGAAGGACCCTTTGGAATTTTCAGTGGTTAGATGTGATTAGCCTCGAGAAGCCTCAGCGGAAATGGGCCTCATCTCGCCTGGAGGGCAAAACCTCCTGGATTTTCTCGAGTTGCGGCAGGTGCTCTCGACTTATGACGGGGACCTCAGGGACCCGCTCTGGTGGCCTCAGGAAAGGCCAGTCCCCATGCGAGTTCCTCGGCGGCCTCTCGGGATTCCTCTAACGTCGATGCCGGGGCCTAAGACCTTGTGTGGAGTCGGGGCCGGAACCTGAGGATTCCTCTCCAGTGCTGACATGGATCTTGGGGTACTTCTGAAGTCTCCCCAGGGGAGTCAGTCCTCGTCTCGAATGCGGGCATGCACTTGCGCTTTCCTCCAGAGAGGTAGCAGCAGTGTCACGCAGTCCGCCGCGTGGATCAAAGATCTATGGTTTTCCCTCGAGTTTTTCCCACGAGGCTTTCCCACGAGGCTTTCCCACAGGGCTGTCCCACGTGGACACGTGGTGGGAGTCGATCCTCGGCTTGAACGTCAAGGCAGTGCAGGGAAAACAGGTTCCTCTGGAATGGACTGACCCATCTGGGGGACTCTTGGAATGGTGGCACGACCCTGGAGTTCCTCTCGCCTTTCCTGTGGAGAGCGCCTCCTCTTGAGATGCGATGGGAACGCCGGGAATTCTTTCCCTACGAAACAGGGAAAGGATCCCTCATCTCGAGCTAGGCGGCGGAAACGGGGCTCCCCTGGATGTGTGGGGGACCCTCGTGCTTCCTCTCGTGTGGAGACGGCTATGTCGGGGAACTTCTTGAGTTGCAGCAAGGGTGTGAAGGACCCTTTGGAAGTTCCAGTGGTTAGATGTGATTAGCCTCGAGAAGCCTCAGCGGAAATGGGCCTCATCTCGCCTGGAGGGCAAAACCTCCTGCATTTTCTCGAGTTGCGGCAGGTTCTCTCGACTTACGACGGGGACCTCGGGGACCCGCTCTGGTGGCCTCAGGAAAGGCCAGTCCCCATGCGAGTTCCTCGGGGGCCTCTCGGGTTTCCTCTCCCGTCGATGCCGTGGCCTAAGACCTTGTGTGGAGTCGGGGCCGGAACCTGAGGATTCCTCTCCAGTGCTGACATGGATCTTGGGGTACTTCTGGAGTCTCCCCAGGGGAGTCAGTCCTCGTCTCGAATGCGCGCATGGACTTGCGCTTTCCTCCAGAGCGGTAGCAGCAGTGGCACGCAGTCCGCTGCGTGGATCAAAGGATCTATGGTTTTCCCTCGAGTCTTTCCCACGAAGCTTTCCCACGAGGCTTTCCCACAGGGCTGTCCCACGTGCACAAGTTGTTGGAGTCGATCCTCGGCTTGAACGTCAAGGCAGTGCAGGGAAAACAGGTTCCTCTGGAATGGACTGACACATCTGGGGGACTCTTGGAATGGTGGCACGACCCTGGAGTTCTTCTCGCCTTTCCTGTGGAGAGCGCCTCCTCTTGAGATGCGACGGGAACGCCGGGAATTCTTTCCCTTCGAAACAGGGAAAGGATCCCTCATCTCGAGCTAGGAGGCGGAAACGGGGCTCCCCTGGATGTGTGCGGGACCCTCGTGATTCCTCTCGAGTGGAGACGGGTATGTCGGGGAACTTCTTAAGTTGCAGCAAGGGTGTGAAGGACCCTTTGGAAGTTCCAGTGGTTAGATGTGATTAGCCTCGAGAAGCCTCAGTGGAAATGGGCCTCATCTCGCCTGGAGGGCAAAACCTCCTGGATTTTCACGAGTTGCGGCAGGTGCTCTCGACTTACGACGGGGACCTCGGGGACCCGCTCTGGTGGCCTCAGGAAAGGCCAGTCCCCATGCGAGTTCCTCGGGGGCCTCTCGGGATTCCTCTCCCGTCGATGCCGGGGCCTAAGACCTTGTGTGGAGTAGAGGCCGGAACCTGAGGACTCCTCTCCAGTGCTGACATGGATCTTGGGGTACTTCTGGAGTCTCCCCAGGGGAGTCAGTCCTCGTCTCGAATGTGGGCATGCACTTGCGCTTTCCTCCGGAGCGGTAGCAGCAGTGTCACGCAGTCCGCCGCGTGGATCAAAGGATCTATGGTTTTCCCTCGAGTCTTTCCCACGAGGCTTTCCCACGAGGCTTTCCCACAGAGCTGTCCCACGTGCACACGTGGTGGGAGTCGATCCTCGGCTTGAACGTCAAGGCAGTGCAGGGAAAACAGGTTCCTCTGGAATGGACTGACACATCTGGGGGACTCTTGGAATGGTGGCACGACCCTGGAGTTCCTCTCGCCTTTCCTGTGGAGAGCGCCTCATCTTGAAATGCGATGCGAACGCCGGGAATTCTTTCCCTACGAAACAGGGAAAGGATCCCTCATCTCGAGCTAGTAGGCAGAAACGGGGCTCCCCTGGATGTTTGCGGGACACCACGTGCTTCCTCTCGAGTGGAGACGGGTATGTCGGAGAACTTCTTGAGTTGGAGCAAGGGTGTGAAGGACCCTTTGGAATTTTCAGTGGTTAGATGTGATTAGCCTCGAGAAGCCTCAGCGGAAATGGGCCTCATCTCGCCTGGAGGGCAAAACCTCCTGGATTTTCTCGAGTTGCGGCAGGTGCTCTCGACTTATGACGGGGACCTCAGGGACCCGCTCTGGTGGCCTAAGGAAAGGCCAGTCCCCATGCGAGTTCCTCGGCGGCCTCTCGGGATTCCTCTAACGTCGATGCCGGGGCCTAAGACCTTGTGTGGAGTCGGGGCCGGAACCTGAGGATTCCTCTCCAGTGCTGACATGGATCTTGGGGTACTTCTGGAGTCTCCCCAGGGGAGTCAGTCCTCGTCTCGAATGCGGGCATGCACTTGCGCTTTCCTCCAGAGAGGTAGCAGCAGTGTCACGCAGTCCGCCGCGTGGATCAAAGATCTATGGTTTTCCCTCGAGTTTTTCCCACGAGGCTTTCCCACGAGGCTTTCCCACAGGGCTGTCCCACGTGGACACGTGGTGGGAGTCGATCCTCGGCTTGAACGTCAAGGCAGTGCAGGGAAAACAGGTTCCTCTGGAATGGACTGACCCATCTGGGGGACTCTTGGAATGGTGGCACGACCCTGGAGTTCCTCTCGCCTTTCCTGTGGAGAGCGCCTCCTCTTGAGATGCGATGGGAACGCCGGGAATTCTTTCCCTACGAAACAGGGAAAGGATCCCTCATCTCGAGCTAGGCGGCGGAAACGGGGCTCCCCTGGATGTGTGCGGGACCCTCGTGCTTCCTCTCGTGTGGAGACGGCTATGTCGGGGAACTTCTTGAGTTGCAGCAAGGGTGTGAAGGACCCTTTGGAAGTTCCAGTGGTTAGATGTGATTAGCCTCGAGAAGCCTCAGCGGAAATGGGCCTCATCTCGCCTGGAGGGCAAAACCTCCTGCATTTTCTCGAGTTGCGGCAGGTTCTCTCGACTTAAGACGGGGACCTCGGGGACCCGCTCTGGTGGCCTCAGGAAAGGCCAGTCCCCATGCGAGTTCTTCGGGGGCCTCTCGGGTTTCCTCTCCCGTCGATGCCGTGGCCTAAGACCTTGTGTGGAGTCGGGGCCGGAACCTGAGGATTCCTCTCCAGTGCTGACATGGATCTTGGGGTACTTCTGGAGTCTCCCCAGGGGAGTCAGTCCTCGTCTCGAATGCGCGCATGGACTTGCGCTTTCCTCCAGAGCGGTAGCAGCAGTGGCACGCAGTCCGCTGCGTGGATCAAAGGATCTATGGTTTTCCCTCGAGTCTTTCCCACGAAGCTTTCCCACGAGGCTTTCCCACAGGGCTGTCCCACGTTCACAAGTTGTTGGAGTCGATCCTCGGCTTGAACATCAAGGCAGTGCAGGGAAAACAGGTTCCTCTGGAATGGACTGACACATCTGGGGGACTCTTGGAATGGTGGCACGACCCTGGAGTTCTTCTCGCCTTTCCTGTGGAGAGCGCCTCCTCTTGAGATGCGACGGGAACGCCGGGAATTCTTTCCCTTCGAAACAGGGAAAGGATCCCTCATCTCGAGCTAGGAGGCGGAAACGGGGCTCCCCTGGATGTGTGCGGGACCCTGGTGCTTCCTCTCGAGTGGAGACGGGTATGTCGGGGAACTTCTTAAGTTGCAGCAAGGGTGTGAAGGACCCTTTGGAAGTTCCAGTGGTTAGATGTGATTAGCCTCGAGAAGCCTCAGTGGAAATGGGCCTCATCTCGCCTGGAGGGCAAAACCTCCTGGATTTTCACGAGTTGCGGCAGGTGCTCTCGACTTACGACGGGGACCTCGGGGACCCGCTCTGGTGGCCTCAGGAAAGGCCAGTCCCCATGCGAGTTCCTCGGGGGCCTCTCGGGATTCCTCTCCCGTCGATGCCGGGGCCTAAGACCTTGTGTGGAGTCGAGGCCGGAACCTGAGGACTCCTCTCCAGTGCTGACATGGATCTTGGGGTACTTCTGGAGTCTCCCCAGGGGAGTCAGTCCTCGTCTCGAATGCGGGCATGCACTTGCGCTTTCCTCCGGAGCGGTAGCAGCAGTGTCACGCAGTCCGCCCCGTGGATCAAAGGATCTATGGTTTTCCCTCGAGTCTTTCCCACGAGGCTTTCCCACGAGGCTTTCCCACAGGGCTGTCCCACGTGCACACGTGGTGGGAGTCGATCCTCGGCTTGAACGTCAAGGCAGTGCAGGGAAAACAGGTTCCTCTGGAATGGACTGACACATCTGGGGGACTCTTGGAATGGTGGCACGACCCTGGAGTTCCTCTCGCCTTTCCTGTGGAGAGCGCCTCATCTTGAAATGCGATGCGAACGCCGGGAATTCTTTCCCTACGAAACAGGGAAAGGATCCCTCATCTCGAGCTAGGCGGCGGAAACGGGGCTCCCCTGGATGTGTGCGGGACCCTCGTGCTTCCTCTCGTGTGGAGACGGCTATGTCGGGGAACTTCTTGAGTTGCAGCAAGGGTGTGAAGGACCCTTTGGAAGTTCCAGTGGTTAGATGTGATTAGCCTCGAGAAGCCTCATCGGAAATGGGCCTCATCTCGCCTGGAGGGCAAAACCTCCTGCATTTTCTCGAGTTGCGGCAGGTTCTCTCGACTTACGACGGGGACCTCGGGGACCCGCTCTGGTGGCCTCAGGAAAGGCCAGTCCCCATGCGAGTTCCTCGGGGGCCTCTCGGGTTTCCTCTCCCGTCGATGCCGTGGCCTAAGACCTTGTGTGGAGTCGGGGCCGGAACCTGAGGATTCCTCTCCAGTGCTGACATGGATCTTGGGGTACTTCTGGAGTCTACCCAGGGGAGTCAGTCCTCGTCTCGAATGCGCGCATGGACTTGCGCTTTCCTCCAGAGCGGTAGCAGCAGTGGCACGCAGTCCGCTGCGTGGATCAAAGGATCTATGGTTTTCCCTCGAGTCTTTCCCACGAAGCTTTCCCACGAGGCATTCCCACAGGGCTGTCCCACGTGCACACGTTGTTGGAGTCGATCCTCAGCTTGAACGTCAAGGCAGTGCAGGGAAAACAGGTTCCTCTGGAATGGACTGACACATCTGGGGGATTCATGGAATGGTGGCACGACCCTGGAGTTCTTCTCGCCTTTCCTGTGGAGAGCGCCTCCTCTTGAGATGCGACGGGAACGCCGGGAATTCTTTCCCTACGAAACAAGGAAAGGATCCCTCATCTCGAGCTAGGAGGTGGAAACGGGTCTCCCCTGGATGTGTGCGGGACCCTGGTGCTTCCTCTCGAGTGGAGACGGGTATGTCGGGGAACTTCTTGAGTTGCAGCAAGGGTGTGAAGGACCCTTTGGAAGTTCCAGTGGTTAGACGTGATTGGCCTCGAGAAGCCTCAGCGGAAATGGGCCTCATCTCGCCTGGAGGGCAAAACCTCCTGGATTTTCTCGAGTTGCGGCAGGTTCTCTCCACTTACGACGGGGACCTCGGGGACCCGCTCTGGTGGCCTCAGGAAAGGCCAGTCCCCATGCGAGTTCCTCGGGGGCCTCTCGGGTTTCCTCTCCCGTCGATGCCGTGGCCTAAGACCTTGTGTGGAGTCGGGGCCCGAACCTGAGGATTCCTCTCCAGTGCTGACATGGATCTTGGGGTACTTCTGGAGTCTCCCCAGGGGAGTCAGTCCTCGTCTCGAATGCGGGCATACACTTGCGCTTTCCTCCAGAGCGGTAGCAGCAGTGTCACGCAGTCCGCCGAGTGGATCAAAGATCCATGGTTTTCCCTCGAGTTTTTCCCACTAGGCTTTCCCACGAGGCTTTCCCACAGGGCTATCCGACGTGCACACGTTGTGGGAGTCGATCCTCGGCTTGAACGTCAAGGCAGTGCAGGGAAAACAGGTTCCTCTGGAATGGACTGACACATCTGGGGGACTCTTGGAATGGTGGCACGACCCTGGAGTTCCTCTCGCCTTTCCTGTGGAGAGCGCCTCCTCTTGAGATGCGACGGGAACGCCGGGAATTCTTTCCCTACGAAACAGGGAAAGGATCCCTCATCTCGAGCTAGGCGGCGGAAACGGGGCTCCCCTGGATGTGTGCGGGACCCTCGTGCTTCCTCTCGAGTGGAGACAGGTATGTCGGGGAACTTCTTGAGTTGCAGCAAGGGTGTGAAGGACCCTTTGGAAGTTCCAGTGGTTAGATGTGATTAGCCTCGAGAAGCCTCAGCGGAAATGGGCCTCATCTCGCCTGGAGGGCAAAACCTCCTGCATTTTCTCGAGTTGCGGCAGGTTCTCTCGACTTACGACGGGGACCTCGGGGACCCGCTCTGGTGGCCTCAGGAAAGGCCAGTCCCCATGCGAGTTCCTCGGGGGCCTCTCGGGTTTCCTCTCCCGTCGATGCCGTGGCCTAAGACCTTGTGTGGAGTCGGGGCCGGGACCTGAGGATTCCTCTCCAGTGCTGACATGGATCTTGGGGTACTTCTGGAGTCTCCCCAGGGGAGTCAGTCCTCGTCTCGAATGCGCGCATGGACTTGCGCTTTCCTCCAGAGCGGTAGCAGCAGTGGCACGCAGTCTGCTGCGTGGATCAAAGGATCTATGGTTTTCCCTCGAGTCTTTCCCACGAAGCTTTCACACGAGGCTTTCCCACAGGGCTGTCCCACGTGCACACGTGGTGGGAGTCGATCCTCGGCTTGAACGTCAAGGCAGTGCAGGGAAAACAGGTTCCTCTGGAATGGACTGACACATCTGGGGGACTCTTGGAATGGTGGCACGACCCTGGAGTTCCTCTCGCCTTTCCTGTGGAGAGCGCCTCCTCTTGAGATGCGACGGGAACGCCGGGAATTCTTTCCCTACGAAACAGGGAAAGGATCCCTCATCTCGAGCTAGTAGGCAGAAACGGGGCTCCCCTGGATGTTTGCGGGACCCTCGTGCTTCCTCTCGAGTGGAGACGGGTATGTCGGAGAACTTCTTGAGTTGGAGCAAGGGTGTGAAGGACCCTTTGGAATTTTCAGTGGTTAGATGTGATTAGCCTCGAGAAGCCTCAGCGGAAATGGGCCTCATCTCGCCTGGAGGGCAAAACCTCCTGGATTTTCTCGAGTTGCGGCAGGTGCTCTCGACTTATGACGGGGACCTCAGGGACCCGCTCTGGTGGCCTCAGGAAAGGCCAGTCCCCATGCGAGTTCCTCGGCGGCCTCTCGGGATTCCTCTAACGTCGATGCCGGGGCCTAAGACCTTGTGTGGAGTCGGGGCCGGAACCTGAGGATTCCTCTCCAGTGCTGACATGGATCTTGGGGTACTTCTGGAGTCTCCCCAGGGGAGTCAGTCCTCGTCTCGAATGCGGGCATGCACTTGCGCTTTCCTCCAGAGAGGTAGCAGCAGTGTCACGCAGTCCGCCGCGTGGATCAAAGATCTATGGTTTTCCCTCGAGTTTTTCCCACGAGGCTTTCCCACGAGGCTTTCCCACAGGGCTGTCCCACGTGGACACGTGGTGGGAGTCGATCCTCGGCTTGAACGTCAAGGCAGTGCAGGGAAAACAGGTTCCTCTGGAATGGACTGACCCATCTGGGGGACTCTTGGAATGGTGGCACGACCCTGGAGTTCCTCTCGCCTTTCCTGTGGAGAGCGCCTCCTCTTGAGATGCGATGGGAACGCCGGGAATTCTTTCCCTACGAAACAGGGAAAGGATCCCTCATCTCGAGCTAGGCGGCGGAAACGGGGCTCCCCTGGATGTGTGCGGGACCCTCGTGCTTCCTCTCGTGTGGAGACGGCTATGTCGGGGAACTTCTTGAGTTGCAGCAAGGGTGTGAAGGACCCTTTGGAAGTTCCAGTGGTTAGATGTGATTAGCCTCGAGAAGCCTCAGCGGAAATGGGCCTCATCTCGCCTGGAGGGCAAAACCTCCTGCATTTTCTCGAGTTGCGGCAGGTTCTCTCGACTTACGACGGGGACCTCGGGGACCCGCTCTGGTGGCCTCAGGAAAGGCCAGTCCCCATGCGAGTTCCTCGGGGGCCTCTCGGGTTTCCTCTCCCGTCGATGCCGTGGCCTAAGACCTTGTGTGGAGTCGGGGCCGGAACCTGAGGATTCCTCTCCAGTGCTGACATGGATCTTGGGGTACTTCTGGAGTCTCCCCAGGGGAGTCAATCCTCGTCTCGAATGCGCGCATGGACTTGCGCTTTCCTCCAGAGCGGTAGCAGCAGTGGCACGCAGTCCGCTGCGTGGATCAAAGGATCTATGGTTTTCCCTCGAGTCTTTCCCACGAAGCTTTCCCACGAGGCTTTCCCACAGGGCTGTCCCACGTGCACAAGTTGTTGGAGTCGATCCTCGGCTTGAACGTCAAGGCAGTGCAGGGAAAACAGGTTCCTCTGGAATGGACTGACACATCTGGGGGACTCTTGGAATGGTGGCACGACCCTGGAGTTCTTCTCGCCTTTCCTGTGGAGAGCGCCTCCTCTTGAGATGCGACGGGAACGCCGGGAATTCTTTCCCTTCGAAACAGGGAAAGGATCCCTCATCTCGAGCTAGGAGGCGGAAACGGGGCTCCCCTGGATGTGTGCGGGACCCTCGTGATTCCTCTCGAGTGGAGACGGGTATGTCGGGGAACTTCTTAAGTTGCAGCAAGGGTGTTAAGGACCCTTTGGAATTTCCAGTGGTTAGATGTGATTAGCCTCGAGAAGCCTCAGCGGAAATGGGCCTCATCTCGCCTGGAGGGCAAAACCTCCTGGATTTTCACGAGTTGCGGCAGGTGCTCTCGACTTACGACGGGGACCTCGGGGACCCGCTCTGGTGGCATCAGGAAAGGCCAGTCCCCATGCGAGTTCCTCGGGGGCCTCTCGGGATTCCTCTCCCGTCGATGCCGGGGCCTAAGACCTTGTGTGGAGTCGAGGCCGGAACCTGAGGACTCCTCTTCAGTGCTGACATGGATCTTGGGGTACTTCTGGAGTCTCCCCAGGGGAGTCAGTCCTCGTCTCGAATGCGGGCATGCACTTGCGCTTTCCTCCGGAGCGGTAGCAGCAGTGTCACGCAGTCCGCCGCGTGGATCAAAGGATCTATGGTTTTCCCTCGAGTCTTTCCCACGAGGCTTTCCCACGAGGCTTTCCCACAGGGCTGTCCCACGTGCACACGTGGTGGGAGTCGATCCTCGGCTTGAACGTCAAGGCAGTGCAGGGAAAACAGGTTCCTCTGGAATGGACTGACACATCTGGGGGACTCTTGGAATGGTGGCACGACCCTGGAGTTCCTCTCGCCTTTCCTGTGGAGAGCGCCTCCTCTTGAGATGCGACGGGAACGCCGGGAATTCTTTCCCTACGAAACAGGGAAAGGATCCCTCATCTCGAGCTAGTAGGCAGAAACGGGGCTCCCCTGGATGTTTGCGGGACACCACGTGCTTCCTCTCGAGTGGAGACGGGTATGTCGGAGAACTTCTTGAGTTGGAGCAAGGGTGTGAAGGACCCTTTGGAATTTTCAGTGGTTAGATGTGATTAGCCTCGAGAAGCCTCAGCGGAAATGGGCCTCATCTCGCCTGGAGGGCAAAACCTCCTGGATTTTCTCGAGTTGCGGCAGGTGCTCTCGACTTATGACGGGGACCTCAGGGACCCGCTCTGGTGGCCTCAGGAAAGGCCAGTCCCCATGCGAGTTCCTCGGCGGCCTCTCGGGATTCCTCTAACGTCGATGCCGGGGCCTAAGACCTTGTGTGGAGTCGGGGCCGGAACCTGAGGATTCCTCTCCAGTGCTGACATGGATCTTGGGGTACTTCTGGAGTCTCCCCAGGGGAGTCAGTCCTCGTCTCGAATGCGGGCATGCACTTGCGCTTTCCTCCAGAGAGGTAGCAGCAGTGTCACGCAGTCCGCCGCGTGGATCAAAGATCTATGGTTTTCCCTCGAGTTTTTCCCACGAGGCTTTCCCACGAGGCTTTCCCACAGGGCTGTCCCACGTGGACACGTGGTGGGAGTCGATCCTCGGCTTGAACGTCAAGGCAGTGCAGGGAAAACAGGTTCCTCTGGAATGGACTGACCCATCTGGGGGACTCTTGGAATGGTGGCACGACCCTGGAGTTCCTCTCGCCTTTCCTGTGGAGAGCGCCTCCTCTTGAGATGCGATGGGAACGCCGGGAATTCTTTCCCTACGAAACAGGGAAAGGATCCCTCATCTCGAGCTAGGCGGCGGAAACGGGGCTCCCCTGGATGTGTGCGGGACCCTCGTGCTTCCTCTCGTGTGGAGACGGCTATGTCGGGGAACTTCTTGAGTTGCAGCAAGGGTGTGAAGGACCCTTTGGAAGTTCCAGTGGTTAGATGTGATTAGCCTCGAGAAGCCTCAGCGGAAATGGGCCTCATCTCGCCTGGAGGGCAAAACCTCCTGCATTTTCTCGAGTTGCGGCAGGTTCTCTCGACTTACGACGGGGACCTCGGGGACCCGCTCTGGTGGCCTCAGGAAAGGCCAGTCCCCATGCGAGTTCCTCGGGGGCCTCTCGGGTTTCCTCTCCCGTCGATGCCGTGGCCTAAGACCTTGTGTGGAGTCGGGGCCGGAACCTGAGGATTCCTCTCCAGTGCTGACATGGATCTTGGGGTACTTCTGGAGTCTCCCCAGGGGAGTCAGTCCTCGTCTCGAATGCGCGCATGGACTTGCGCTTTCCTCCAGAGCGGTATCAGCAGTGGCACGCAGTCCGCTGCGTGGATCAAAGGATCTATGGTTTTCCCTCGAGTCTTTCCCACGAAGCTTTCCCACGAGGCTTTCCCACAGGGCTGTCCCACGTGCACAAGTTGTTGGAGTCGATCCTCGGATTGAACGTCAAGGCAGTGCAGGGAAAACAGGTTCCTCTGGAATGGACTGACACATCTGGGGGACTCTTGGAATGGTGGCACGACCCTGGAGTTCTTCTCGCCTTTCCTGTGGAGAGCGCCTCCTCTTGAGATGCGACGGGAACGCCGGGAATTCTTTCCCTTCGAAACAGGGAAAGGATCCCTCATCTCGAGCTAGGAGGCGGAAACGGGGCTCCCCTGGATGTGTGCGGGACCCTCGTGATTCCTCTCGAGTGGAGACGGGTATGTCGGGGAACTTCTTAAGTTGCAGCAAGGGTGTGAAGGACCCTTTGGAAGTTCCAGTGGTTAGATGTGATTAGCCTCGAGAAGCCTCAGTGGAAATGGGCCTCATCTCGCCTGGAGGGCAAAACCTCCTGGATTTTCACGAGTTGCGGCAGGTGCTCTCGACTTACGACGGGGACCTCAGGGACCCGCTCTGGTGGCATCAGGAAAGGCCAGTCCCCATGCGAGTTCCGCGGGGGCCTCTCGGGATTCCTCTCCCGTCGATGCCGGGGCCTAAGACCTTGTGTGGAGTCGAGGCCGGAACCTGAGGACTCCTCTCCAGTGCTGACATGGATCTTGGGGTACTTCTGGAGTCTCCCCAGGGGAGTCAGTCCTCGTCTCGAATGCGGGCATGCACTTGCGCTTTCCTCCGGAGCGGTAGCAGCAGTGTCACGCAGTCCGCCGCGTGGATCAAAGGATCTATGGTTTTCCCTCGAGTCTTTCCCACGAGGCTTTCCCACGAGGCTTTCCCACAGGGCTGTCCCACGTGCACACGTGGTGGGAGTCGATCCTCGGCTTGAACGTCAAGGCAGTGCAGGGAAAACAGGTTCCTCTGGAATGGACTGACACATCTGGGGGACTCTTGGAATGGTGGCACGACCCTGGAGTTCCTCTCGCCTTTCCTGTGGAGAGCGCCTCCTCTTGAGATGCGACGGGAACGCCGGGAATTCTTTCCCTACGAAACAGGGAAAGGATCCCTCATCTCGAGCTAGTAGGCAGAAACGGGGCTCCCCTGGATGTTTCCGGGACACCACGTGCTTCCTCTCGAGTGGAGACGGGTATGTCGGAGAACTTCTTGAGTTGGAGCAAGGGTGTGAAGGACCCTTTGGAATTTTCAGTGGTTAGATGTGATTAGCCTCGAGAAGCCTCAGCGGAAATGGGCCTCATCTCGCCTGGAGGGCAAAACCTCCTGGATTTTCTCGAGTTGCGGCAGGTGCTCTCGACTTATGACGGGGACCTCAGGGACCCGCTCTGGTGGCCTCAGGAAAGGCCAGTCCCCATGCGAGTTCCTCGGCGGCCTCTCGGGATTCCTCTAACGTCGATGCCGGGGCCTAAGACCTTGTGTGGAGTCGGGGCCGGAACCTGAGGATTCCTCTCCAGTGCTGACATGGATCTTGGGGTACTTCTGGAGTCTCCCCAGGGGAGTCAGTCCTCGTCTCGAATGCGGGCATGCACTTGCGCTTTCCTCCAGAGAGGTAGCAGCAGTGTCACGCAGTCCGCCGCGTGGATCAAAGATCTATGGTTTTCCCTCGAGTTTTTCCCACGAGGCTTTCCCACGAGGCTTTCCCACAGGGCTGTCCCACGTGGACACGTGGTGGGAGTCGATCCTCGGCTTGAACGTCAAGGCAGTGCAGGGAAAACAGGTTCCTCTGGAATGGACTGACCCATCTGGGGGACTCTTGGAATGGTGGCACGACCCTGGAGTTCCTCTCGCCTTTCCTGTGGAGAGCGCCTCCTCTTGAGATGCGATGGGAACGCCGGGAATTCTTTCCCTACGAAACAGGGAAAGGATCCCTCATCTCGAGCTAGGCGGCGGAAACGGGGCTCCCCTGGATGTGTGCGGGACCCTCGTGCTTCCTCTCGTGTGGAGACGGCTATGTCGGGGAACTTCTTGAGTTGCAGCAAGGGTGTGAAGGACCCTTTGGAAGTTCCAGTGGTTAGATGTGATTAGCCTCGAGAAGCCTCAGCGGAAATGGGCCTCATCTCGCCTGGAGGGCAAAACCTCCTGCATTTTCTCGAGTTGCGGCAGGTTCTCTCGACTTACGACGGGGACCTCGGGGACCCGCTCTGGTGGCCTCAGGAAAGGCCAGTCCCCATGCGAGTTCCTCGGGGGCCTCTCGGGTTTCCTCTCCCGTCGATGCCGTGGCCTAAGACCTTGTGTGGAGTCGGGGCCGGAACCTGAGGATTCCTCTCCAGTGCTGACATGGATCTTGGGGTACTTCTGGAGTCTCCCCAGGGGAGTCAGTCCTCGTCTCGAATGCGCGCATGGACTTGCGCTTTCCTCCAGAGCGGTAGCAGCAGTGGCACGCAGTCCGCTGCGTGGATCAAAGGATCTATGGTTTTCCCTCGAGTCTTTCCCACGAAGCTTTCCCACGAGGCTTTCCCACAGGGCTGTCCCACGTGCACAAGTTGTTGGAGTCGATCCTCGGATTGAACGTCAAGGCAGTGCAGGGAAAACAGGTTCCTCTGGAATGGACTGACACATCTGGGGGACTCTTGGAATGGTGGCACGACCCTGGAGTTCTTCTCGCCTTTCCTGTGGAGAGCGCCTCCTCTTGAGATGCGACGGGAACGCCGGGAATTCTTTCCCTTCGAAACAGGGAAAGGATCCCTCATCTCGAGCTAGGAGGCGGAAACGGGGCTCCCCTGGATGTGTGCGGGACCCTCGTGATTCCTCTCGAGTGGAGACGGGTATGTCGGGGAACTTCTTAAGTTGCAGCAAGGGTGTGAAGGACCCTTTGGAAGTTCCAGTGGTTAGATGTGATTAGCCTCGAGAAGCCTCAGTGGAAATGGGCCTCATCTCGCCTGGAGGGCAAAACCTCCTGGATTTTCACGAGTTGCGGCAGGTGCTCTCGACTTACGACGGGGACCTCGGGGACCCGCTCTGGTGGCCTCAGGAAAGGCCAGTCCCCATGCGAGTTCCTCGGGGGCCTCTCGGGATTCCTCTCCCGTCGATGCCGGGGCCTAAGACCTTGTGTGGAGTCGAGGCCGGAACCTGAGGACTCCTCTCCAGTGCTGACATGGATCTTGGGGTACTTCTGGAGTCTCCCCAGGGGAGTCAGTCCTCGTCTCGAATGCGGGCATGCACTTGCGCTTTCCTCCGGAGCGGTAGCAGCAGTGTCACGCAGTCCGCCCCGTGGATCAAAGGATCTATGGTTTTCCCTCGAGTCTTTCCCACGAGGCTTTCCCACGAGGCTTTCCCACAGGGCTGTCCCACGTGCACACGTGGTGGGAGTCGATCCTCGGCTTGAACGTCAAGGCAGTGCAGGGAAAACAGGTTCCTCTGGAATGGACTGACACATCTGGGGGACTCTTGGAATGGTGGCACGACCCTGGAGTTCCTCTCGCCTTTCCTGTGGAGAGCGCCTCATCTTGAAATGCGATGCGAACGCCGGGAATTCTTTCCCTACGAAACAGGGAAAGGATCCCTCATCTCGAGCTAGGCGGCGGAAACGGGGCTCCCCTGGATGTGTGCGGGACCCTCGTGCTTCCTCTCGTGTGGAGACGGCTATGTCGGGGAACTTCTTGAGTTGCAGCAAGGGTGTGAAGGACCCTTTGGAAGTTCCAGTGGTTAGATGTGATTAGCCTCGAGAAGCCTCAGCGGAAATGGGCCTCATCTCGCCTGGAGGGCAAAACCTCCTGCATTTTCTCGAGTTGCGGCAGGTTCTCTCGACTTACGACGGGGACCTCGGGGACCCGCTCTGGTGGCCTCAGGAAAGGCCAGTCCCCATGCGAGTTCCTCGGGGGCCTCTCGGGTTTCCTCTCCCGTCGATGCCGTGGCCTAAGACCTTGTGTGGAGTCGGGGCCGGAACCTGAGGATTCCTCTCCAGTGCTGACATGGATCTTGGGGTACTTCTGGAGTCTCCCCAGGGGAGTCAGTCCTCGTCTCGAATGCGCGCATGGACTTGCGCTTTCCTCCAGAGCGGTAGCAGCAGTGGCACGCAGTCCGCTGCGTGGATCAAAGGATCTATGGTTTTCCCTCGAGTCTTTCCCACGAAGCTTTCCCACGAGGCTTTCCCACAGGGCTGTCCCACGTGCACAAGTTGTTGGAGTCGATCCTCGGATTGAACGTCAAGGCAGTGCAGGGAAAACAGGTTCCTCTGGAATGGACTGACACATCTGGGGGACTCTTGGAATGGTGGCACGACCCTGGAGTTCTTCTCGCCTTTCCTGTGGAGAGCGCCTCCTCTTGAGATGCGACGGGAACGCCGGGAATTCTTTCCCTTCGAAACAGGGAAAGGATCCCTCATCTCGAGCTAGGAGGCGGAAACGGGGCTCCCCTGGATGTGTGCGGGACCCTCGTGATTCCTCTCGAGTGGAGACGGGTATGTCGGGGAACTTCTTAAGTTGCAGCAAGGGTGTGAAGGACCCTTTGGAAGTTCCAGTGGTTAGATGTGATTAGCCTCGAGAAGCCTCAGCGGAAATGGGCCTCATCTCGCCTGGAGGGCAAAACCTCCTGGATTTTCACGAGTTGCGGCAGGTGCTCTCGACTTACGACGGGGACCTCAGGGACCCGCTCTGGTGGCATCAGGAAAGGCCAGTCCCCATGCGAGTTCCGCGGGGGCCTCTCGGGATTCCTCTCCCGTCGATGCCGGGGCCTAAGACCTTGTGTGGAGTCGAGGCCGGAACCTGAGGACTCCTCTCCAGTGCTGACATGGATCTTGGGGTACTTCTGGAGTCTCCCCAGGGGAGTCAGTCCTCGTCTCGAATGCGGGCATGCACTTGCGCTTTCCTCCGGAGCGGTAGCAGCAGTGTCACGCAGTCCGCCGCGTGGATCAAAGGATCTATGGTTTTCCCTCGAGTCTTTCCCACGAGGCTTTCCCACGAGGCTTTCCCACAGGGCTGTCCCACGTGCACACGTGGTGGGAGTCGATCCTCGGCTTGAACGTCAAGGCAGTGCAGGGAAAACAGGTTCCTCTGGAATGGACTGACACATCTGGGGGACTCTTGGAATGGTGGCACGACCCTGGAGTTCCTCTCGCCTTTCCTGTGGAGAGCGCCTCCTCTTGAGATGCGACGGGAACGCCGGGAATTCTTTCCCTACGAAACAGGGAAAGGATCCCTCATCTCGAGCTAGTAGGCAGAAACGGGGCTCCCCTGGATGTTTCCGGGACACCACGTGCTTCCTCTCGAGTGGAGACGGGTATGTCGGAGAACTTCTTGAGTTGGAGCAAGGGTGTGAAGGACCCTTTGGAATTTTCAGTGGTTAGATGTGATTAGCCTCGAGAAGCCTCAGCGGAAATGGGCCTCATCTCGCCTGGAGGGCAAAACCTCCTGGATTTTCTCGAGTTGCGGCAGGTGCTCTCGACTTATGACGGGGACCTCAGGGACCCGCTCTGGTGGCCTCAGGAAAGGCCAGTCCCCATGCGAGTTCCTCGGCGGCCTCTCGGGATTCCTCTAACGTCGATGCCGGGGCCTAAGACCTTGTGTGGAGTCGGGGCCGGAACCTGAGGATTCCTCTCCAGTGCTGACATGGATCTTGGGGTACTTCTGGAGTCTCCCCAGGGGAGTCAGTCCTCGTCTCGAATGCGGGCATGCACTTGCGCTTTCCTCCAGAGAGGTAGCAGCAGTGTCACGCAGTCCGCCGCGTGGATCAAAGATCTATGGTTTTCCCTCGAGTTTTTCCCACGAGGCTTTCCCACGAGGCTTTCCCACAGGGCTGTCCCACGTGGACACGTGGTGGGAGTCGATCCTCGGCTTGAACGTCAAGGCAGTGCAGGGAAAACAGGTTCCTCTGGAATGGACTGACCCATCTGGGGGACTCTTGGAATGGTGGCACGACCCTGGAGTTCCTCTCGCCTTTCCTGTGGAGAGCGCCTCCTCTTGAGATGCGACGGGAACGCCGGGAATTCTTTCCCTACGAAACAAGGAAAGGATCCCTCATCTCGAGCTAGGAGGTGGAAACGGGGCTCCCCTGGATGTGTGCGGGACCCTCGTGATTCCTCTCGAGTGGAGACGGGTATGTCGGGGAACTTCTTGAGTTGCAGCAAGGGTGTGAAGGACCCTTTGGAAGTTCCAGTGGTTAGACGTGATTGGCCTCGAGAAGCCTCAGCGGAAATGGGCCTCATCTCGCCTGGAGGGCAAAACCTCCTGGATTTTCTCGAGTTGCGGCAGGTTCTCTCCACTTACGACGGGGACCTCGGGGACCCGCTCTGGTGGCCTCAGGAAAGGCCAGTCCCCATGCGAGTTCCTCGGGGGCCTCTCGGGTTTCCTCTCCCGTCGATGCCGTGGCCTAAGACCTTGTGTGGAGTCGGGGCCCGAACCTGAGGATTCCTCTCCAGTGCTGACATGGATCTTGGGGTACTTCTGGAGTCTCCCCAGGGGAGTCAGTCCTCGTCTCGAATGCGGGCATACACTTGCGCTTTCCTCCAGAGCGGTAGCAGCAGTGTCACGCAGTCCGCCGAGTGGATCAAAGATCCATGGTTTTCCCTCGAGTTTTTCCCACTAGGCTTTCCCACGAGGCTTTCCCACAGGGCTATCCGACGTGCACACGTTGTGGTAGTCGATCCTCGGCTTGAACGTCAAGGCAGTGCAGGGAAAACAGGTTCCTCTGGAATGGACTGACACATCTGGGGGACTCTTGGAATGGTGGCACGACCCTGGAGTTCCTCTCGCCTTTCCTGTGGAGAGCGCCTCCTCTTGAGATGCGACGGGAACGCCGGGAATTCTTTCCCTACGAAACAGGGAAAGGATCCCTCATCTCGAGCTAGGCGGCGGAAACGGGGCTCCCCTGGATGTGTGCGGGACCCTCGTGCTTCCTCTCGAGTGGAGACAGGTATGTCGGGGAACTTCTTGAGTTGCAGCAAGGGTGTGAAGGACCCTTTGGAAGTTCCAGTGGTTAGATGTGATTAGCCTCGAGAAGCCTCAGCGGAAATGGGCCTCATCTCGCCTGGAGGGCAAAACCTCCTGCATTTTCTCGAGTTGCGGCAGGTTCTCTCGACTTACGACGGGGACCTCGGGGACCCGCTCTGGTGGCCTCAGGAAAGGCCAGTCCCCATGCGAGTTCCTCGGGGGCCTCTCGGGTTTCCTCTCCCGTCGATGCCGTGGCCTAAGACCTTGTGTGGAGTCGGGGCCGGGACCTGAGGATTCCTCTCCAGTGCTGACATGGATCTTGGGGTACTTCTGGAGTCTCCCCAGGGGAGTCAGTCCTCGTCTCGAATGCGCGCATGGACTTGCGCTTTCCTCCAGAGCGGTAGCAGCAGTGGCACGCAGTCCGCTGCGTGGATCAAAGGATCTATGGTTTTCCCTCGAGTCTTTCCCACGAAGCTTTCACACGAGGCTTTCCCACAGGGCTGTCCCACGTGCACACGTGGTGGGAGTCGATCCTCGGCTTGAACGTCAAGGCAGTGCAGGGAAAACAGGTTCCTCTGGAATGGACTGACACATCTGGGGGACTCTTGGAATGGTGGCACGACCCTGGAGTTCCTCTCGCCTTTCCTGTGGAGAGCGCCTCCTCTTGAGATGCGACGGGAACGCCGGGAATTCTTTCCCTACGAAACAGGGAAAGGATCCCTCATCTCGAGCTAGTAGGCAGAAACGGGGCTCCCCTGGATGTTTGCGGGACCCTCGTGCTTCCTCTCGAGTGGAGACGGGTATGTCGGAGAACTTCTTGAGTTGGAGCAAGGGTGTGAAGGACCCTTTGGAATTTTCAGTGGTTAGATGTGATTAGCCTCGAGAAGCCTCAGCGGAAATGGGCCTCATCTCGCCTGGAGGGCAAAACCTCCTGGATTTTCTCGAGTTGCGGCAGGTGCTCTCGACTTATGACGGGGACCTCAGGGACCCGCTCTGGTGGCCTCAGGAAAGGCCAGTCCCCATGCGAGTTCCTCGGCGGCCTCTCGGGATTCCTCTAACGTCGATGCCGGGGCCTAAGACCTTGTGTGGAGTCGGGGCCGGAACCTGAGGATTCCTCTCCAGTGCTGACATGGATCTTGGGGTACTTCTGGAGTCTCCCCAGGGGAGTCAGTCCTCGTCTCGAATGCGGGCATGCACTTGCGCTTTCCTCCAGAGAGGTAGCAGCAGTGTCACGCAGTCCGCCGCGTGGATCAAAGATCTATGGTTTTCCCTCGAGTTTTTCCCACGAGGCTTTCCCACGAGGCTTTCCCACAGGGCTGTCCCACGTGGACACGTGGTGGGAGTCGATCCTCGGCTTGAACGTCAAGGCAGTGCAGGGAAAACAGGTTCCTCTGGAATGGACTGACCCATCTGGGGGACTCTTGGAATGGTGGCACGACCCTGGAGTTCCTCTCTCCTTTCCTGTGGAGAGCGCCTCCTCTTGAGATGCGATGGGAACGCCGGGAATTCTTTCCCTACGAAACAGGGAAAGGATCCCTCATCTCGAGCTAGGCGGCGGAAACGGGGCTCCCCTGGATGTGTGGGGGACCCTCGTGCTTCCTCTCGTGTGGAGACGGCTATGTCGGGGAACTTCTTGAGTTGCAGCAAGGGTGTGAAGGACCCTTTGGAAGTTCCAGTGGTTAGATGTGATTAGCCTCGAGAAGCCTCAGCGGAAATGGGCCTCATCTCGCCTGGAGGGCAAAACCTCCTGCATTTTCTCGAGTTGCGGCAGGTTCTCTCGACTTACGACGGGGACCTCGGGGACCCGCTCTGGTGGCCTCAGGAAAGGCCAGTCCCCATGCGAGTTCCTCGGGGGCCTCTCGGGTTTCCTCTCCCGTCGATGCCGTGGCCTAAGACCTTGTGTGGAGTCGGGGCCGGAACCTGAGGATTCCTCTCCAGTGCTGACATGGATCTTGGGGTACTTCTGGAGTCTCCCCAGGGGAGTCAATCCTCGTCTCGAATGCGCGCATGGACTTGCGCTTTCCTCCAGAGCGGTAGCAGCAGTGGCACGCAGTCCGCTGCGTGGATCAAAGGATCTATGGTTTTCCCTCGAGTCTTTCCCACGAAGCTTTCCCACGAGGCTTTCCCACAGGGCTGTCCCACGTGCACAAGTTGTTGGAGTCGATCCTCGGCTTGAACGTCAAGGCAGTGCAGGGAAAACAGGTTCCTCTGGAATGGACTGACACATCTGGGGGACTCTTGGAATGGTGGCACGACCCTGGAGTTCTTCTCGCCTTTCCTGTGGAGAGCGCCTCCTCTTGAGATGCGACGGGAACGCCGGGAATTCTTTCCCTTCGAAACAGGGAAAGGATCCCTCATCTCGAGCTAGGAGGCGGAAACGGGGCTCCCCTGGATGTGTGTGGGACCCTCGTGATTCCTCTCGAGTGGAGACGGGTATGTCGGGGAACTTCTTAAGTTGCAGCAAGGGTGTGAAGGACCCTTTGGAATTTCCAGTGGTTAGATGTGATTAGCCTCGAGAAGCCTCAGCGGAAATGGGCCTCATCTCGCCTGGAGGGCAAAACCTCCTGGATTTTCACGAGTTGCGGCAGGTGCTCTCGACTTACGACGGGGACCTCGGGGACCCGCTCTGGTGGCATCAGGAAAGGCCAGTCCCCATGCGAGTTCCTCGGGGGCCTCTCGGGATTCCTCTCGCGTCGATGCCGGGGCCTAAGACCTTGTGTGGAGTCGAGGCCGGAACCTGAGGACTCCTCTCCAGTGCTGACATGGATCTTGGGGTATTTCTGGAGTCTCCCCAGGGGAGTCAGTCCTCGTCTCGAATGCGGGCATGCACTTGCGCTTTCCTCCGGAGCGGTAGCAGCAGTGTCACGCAGTCCGCCGCGTGGATCAAAGGATCTATGGTTTTCCCTCGAGTCTTTCCCACGAGGCTTTCCCACGAGGCTTTCCCACAGGGCTGTCCCACGTGCACACGTGGTGGGAGTCGATCCTCGGCTTGAACGTCAAGGCAGTGCAGGGAAAACAGGTTCCTCTGGAATGGACTGACACATCTGGGGGACTCTTGGAATGGTGGCACGACCCTGGAGTTCCTCTCGCCTTTCCTGTGGAGAGCGCCTCCTCTTGAGATGCGACGGGAACGCCGGGAATTCTTTCCCTACGAAACAGGGAAAGGATCCCTCATCTCGAGCTAGTAGGCAGAAACGGGGCTCCCCTGGATGTTTGCGGGACACCACGTGCTTCCTCTCGAGTGGAGACGGGTATGTCGGAGAACTTCTTTAGTTGGAGCAAGGGTGTGAAGGACCCTTTGGAATTTTCAGTGGTTAGATGTGATTAGCCTCGAGAAGCCTCAGCGGAAATGGGCCTCATCTCGCCTGGAGGGCAAAACCTCCTGGATTTTCTCGAGTTGCGGCAGGTGCTCTCGACTTATGACGGGGACCTCAGGGACCCGCTCTGGTGGCCTCAGGAAAGGCCAGTCCCCATGCGAGTTCCTCGGCGGCCTCTCGGGATTCCTCTACCGTCGATGCCGGGGCCTAAGACCTTGTGTGGAGTCGGGGCCGGAACCTGAGGATTCCTCTCCAGTGCTGACATGGATCTTGGGGTACTTCTGGAGTCTCCCCAGGGGAGTCAGTCCTCGTCTCGAATGCGGGCATGCACTTGCGCTTTCCTCCAGAGAGGTAGCAGCAGTGTCACGCAGTCCGCCGCGTGGATCAAAGATCTATGGTTTTCCCTCGAGTTTTTCCCACGAGGCTTTCCCACGAGGCTTTCCCACAGGGCTGTCCCACGTGGACACGTGGTGGGAGTCGATCCTCGGCTTGAACGTCAAGGCAGTGCAGGGAAAACAGGTTCCTCTGGAATGGACTGACCCATCTGGGGGACTCTTGGAATGGTGGCACGACCCTGGAGTTCCTCTCGCCTTTCCTGTGGAGAGCGCCTCCTCTTGAGATGCGATGGGAACCCGGGAATTCTTTCCCTACGAAACAGGGAAAGGATCCCTCATCTCGAGCTAGGCGGCGGAAACGGGGCTCCCCTGGATGTGTGCGGGACCCTCGTGCTTCCTCTCGTGTGGAGACGGCTATGTCGGGGAACTTCTTGAGTTGCAGCAAGGGTGTGAAGGACCCTTTGGAAGTTCCAGTGGTTAGATGTGATTAGCCTCGAGAAGCCTCAGCGGAAATGGGCCTCATCTCGCCTGGAGGGCAAAACCTCCTGCATTTTCTCGAGTTGCGGCAGGTTCTCTCGACTTACGACGGGGACCTCGGGGACCCGCTCTGGTGGCCTCAGGAAAGGCCAGTCCCCATGCGAGTTCCTCGGGGGCCTCTCGGGTTTCCTCTCCCGTCGATGCCGTGGCCTAAGACCTTGTGTGGAGTCGGGGCCGGAACCTGAGGATTCCTCTCCAGTGCTGACATGGATCTTGGGGTACTTCTGGAGTCTCCCCAGGGGAGTCAGTCCTCGTCTCGAATGCGCGCATGGACTTGCGCTTTCCTCCAGAGCGGTAGCAGCAGTGGCACGCAGTCCGCTGCGTGGATCAAAGGATCTATGGTTTTCCCTCGAGTCTTTCCCACGAAGCTTTCCCACGAGGCTTTCCCACAGGGCTGTCCCACGTGCACAAGTTGTTGGAGTCGATCCTCGGATTGAACGTCAAGGCAGTGCAGGGAAAACAGGTTCCTCTGGAATGGACTGACACATCTGGGGGACTCTTGGAATGGTGGCACGACCCTGGAGTTCTTCTCGCCTTTCCTGTGGAGAGCGCCTCCTCTTGAGATGCGACGGGAACGCCGGGAATTCTTTCCCTTCGAAACAGGGAAAGGATCCCTCATCTCGAGCTAGGAGGCGGAAACGGGGCTCCCCTGGATGTGTGCGGGACCCTCGTGATTCCTCTCGAGTGGAGACGGGTATGTCGGGGAACTTCTTAAGTTGCAGCAAGGGTGTGAAGGACCCTTTGGAAGTTCCAGTGGTTAGATGTGATTAGCCTCGAGAAGCCTCAGTGGAAATGGGCCTCATCTCGCCTGGAGGGCAAAACCTCCTGGATTTTCACGAGTTGCGGCAGGTGCTCTCGACTTACGACGGGGACCTCGGGGACCCGCTCTGGTGGCATCAGGAAAGGCCAGTCCCCATGCGAGTTCCGCGGGGGCCTCTCGGGATTCCTCTCCCGTCGATGCCGGGGCCTAAGACCTTGTGTGGAGTCGAGGCCGGAACCTGAGGACTCCTCTCCAGTGCTGACATGGATCTTGGGGTACTTCTGGAGTCTCCCCAGGGGAGTCAGTCCTCGTCTCGAATGCGGGCATGCACTTGCGCTTTCCTCCGGAGCGGTAGCAGCAGTGTCACGCAGTCCGCCGCGTGGATCAAAGGATCTATGGTTTTCCCTCGAGTCTTTCCCACGAGGCTTTCCCACGAGGCTTTCCCACAGGGCTGTCCCACGTGCACACGTGGTGGGAGTCGATCCTCGGCTTGAACGTCAAGGCAGTGCAGGGAAAACAGGTTCCTCTGGAATGGACTGACACATCTGGGGGACTCTTGGAATGGTGGCACGACCCTGGAGTTCCTCTCGCCTTTCCTGTGGAGAGCGCCTCCTCTTGAGATGCGACGGGAACGCCGGGAATTCTTTCCCTACGAAACAGGGAAAGGATCCCTCATCTCGAGCTAGTAGGCAGAAACGGGGCTCCCCTGGATGTTTGCGGGACACCACGTGCTTCCTCTCGAGTGGAGACGGGTATGTCGGAGAACTTCTTGAGTTGGAGCAAGGGTGTGAAGGACCCTTTGGAATTTTCAGTGGTTAGATGTGATTAGCCTCGAGAAGCCTCAGCGGAAATGGGCCTCATCTCGCCTGGAGGGCAAAACCTCCTGGATTTTCTCGAGTTGCGGCAGGTGCTCTCGACTTATGACGGGGACCTCAGGGACCCGCTCTGGTGGCCTCAGGAAAGGCCAGTCCCCATGCGAGTTCCTCGGCGGCCTCTCGGGATTCCTCTAACGTCGATGCCGGGGCCTAAGACCTTGTGTGGAGTCGGGGCCGGAACCTGAGGATTCCTCTCCAGTGCTGACATGGATCTTGGGGTACTTCTGGAGTCTCCCCAGGGGAGTCAGTCCTCGTCTCGAATGCGGGCATGCACTTGCGCTTTCCTCCAGAGAGGTAGCAGCAGTGTCACGCAGTCCGCCGCGTGGATCAAAGATCTATGGTTTTCCCTCGAGTTTTTCCCACGAGGCTTTCCCACGAGGCTTTCCCACAGGGCTGTCCCACGTGGACACGTGGTGGGAGTCGATCCTCGGCTTGAACGTCAAGGCAGTGCAGGGAAAACAGGTTCCTCTGGAATGGACTGACCCATCTGGGGGACTCTTGGAATGGTGGCACGACCCTGGAGTTCCTCTCGCCTTTCCTGTGGAGAGCGCCTCCTCTTGAGATGCGATGGGAACGCCGGGAATTCTTTCCCTACGAAACAGGGAAAGGATCCCTCATCTCGAGCTAGGCGGCGGAAACGGGGCTCCCCTGGATGTGTGCGGGACCCTCGTGCTTCCTCTCGTGTGGAGACGGCTATGTCGGGGAACTTCTTGAGTTGCAGCAAGGGTGTGAAGGACCCTTTGGAAGTTCCAGTGGTTAGATGTGATTAGCCTCGAGAAGCCTCAGCGGAAATGGGCCTCATCTCGCCTGGAGGGCAAAACCTCCTGCATTTTCTCGAGTTGCGGCAGGTTCTCTCGACTTACGACGGGGACCTCGGGGACCCGCTCTGGTGGCCTCAGGAAAGGCCAGTCCCCATGCGAGTTCCTCGGGGGCCTCTCGGGTTTCCTCTCCCGTCGATGCCGTGGCCTAAGACCTTGTGTGGAGTCGGGGCCGGAACCTGAGGATTCCTCTCCAGTGCTGACATGGATCTTGGGGTACTTCTGGAGTCTCCCCAGGGGAGTCAGTCCTCGTCTCGAATGCGCGCATGGACTTGCGCTTTCCTCCAGAGAGGTAGCAGCAGTGGCACGCAGTCCGCTGCGTGGATCAAAGGATCTATGGTTTTCCCTCGAGTCTTTCCCACGAAGCTTTCCCACGAGGCTTTCCCACAGGGCTGTCCCACGTGCACAAGTTGTTGGAGTCGATCCTCGGATTGAACGTCAAGGCAGTGCAGGGAAAACAGGTTCCTCTGGAATGGACTGACACATCTGGGGGACTCTTGGACTGGTGGCACGACCCTGGAGTTCTTCTCGCCTTTCCTGTGGAGAGCGCCTCCTCTTGAGATGCGACGGGAACGCCGGGAATTCTTTCCCTTCGAAACAGGGAAAGGATCCCTCATCTCGAGCTAGGAGGCGGAAACGGGGCTCCCCTGGATGTGTGCGGGACCCTCGTGATTCCTCTCGAGTGGAGACGGGTATGTCGGGGAACTTCTTAAGTTGCAGCAAGGGTGTGAAGGACCCTTTGGAAGTTCCAGTGGTTAGATGTGATTAGCCTCGAGAAGCCTCAGTGGAAATGGGCCTCATCTCGCCTGGAGGGCAAAACCTCCTGGATTTTCACGAGTTGCGGCAGGTGCTCTCGACTTACGACGGGGACCTCGGGGACCCGCTCTGGTGGCATCAGGAAAGGCCAGTCCCCATGCGAGTTCCGCGGGGGCCTCTCGGGATTCCTCTCCCGTCGATGCCGGGGCCTAAGACCTTGTGTGGAGTCGAGGCCGGAACCTGAGGACTCCTCTCCAGTGCTGACATGGATCTTGGGGTACTTCTGGAGTCTCCCCAGGGGAGTCAGTCCTCGTCTCGAATGCGGGCATGCACTTGCGCTTTCCTCCGGAGCGGTAGCAGCAGTGTCACGCAGTCCGCCGCGTGGATCAAAGGATCTATGGTTTTCCCTCGAGTCTTTCCCACGAGGCTTTCCCACGAGGCTTTCCCACAGGGCTGTCCCACGTGCACACGTGGTGGGAGTCGATCCTCGGCTTGAACGTCAAGGCAGTGCAGGGAAAACAGGTTCCTCTGGAATGGACTGACACATCTGGGGGACTCTTGGAATGGTGGCACGACCCTGGAGTTCCTCTCGCCTTTCCTGTGGAGAGCGCCTCCTCTTGAGATGCGATGGGAACGCCGGGAATTCTTTCCCTACGAAACAGGGAAAGGATCCCTCATCTCGAGCTAGGCGGCGGAAACGGGGCTCCCCTGGATGTGTGCGGGACCCTCGTGCTTCCTCTCGTGTGGAGACGGCTATGTCGGGGAACTTCTTGAGTTGCAGCAAGGGTGTGAAGGACCCTTTGGAAGTTCCAGTGGTTAGATGTGATTAGCCTCGAGAAGCCTCATCGGAAATGGGCCTCATCTCGCCTGGAGGGCAAAACCTCCTGCATTTTCTCGAGTTGCGGCAGGTGCTCTCGACTTACGACGGGGACCTCGGGGACCCGCTCTGGTGGCCTCAGGAAAGGCCAGTCCCCATGCGAGTTTCTCGGGGGCCTCTCGGGTTTCCTCTCCCGTCGATACCGTGGCCTAAGACCTTGTGTGGAGTCGGGGCCGGAACCTGAGGATTCCTCTCCAGTGCTGACATGGATCTTGGGGTACTTCTGGAGTCTACCCAGGGGAGTCAGTCCTCGTCTCGAATGCGCGCATGGACTTGCGCTTTCCTCCAGAGCGGTAGCAGCAGTGGCACGCAGTCCGCTGCGTGGATCAAAGGATCTATGGTTTTCCCTCGAGTCTTTCCCACGAAGCTTTCCCACGAGGCTTTCCCACAGGGCTGTCCCACGTGCACACGTTGTTGGAGTCGATCCTCAGCTTGAACGTCAAGGCAGTGCAGGGAAAACAGGTTCCTCTGGAATGGACTGACACATCTGGGGGACTCATGGAATGGTGGCACGACCCTGGAGTTCTTCTCGCCTTTCCTGTGGAGAGCGCATCCTCTTGAGATGCGACGGGAACGCCGGGAATTCTTTCCCTACGAAACAAGGAAAGGATCCCTCATCTCGAGCTAGGAGGTGGAAACGGGGCTCCCCTGGATGTGTGCGGGACCCTGGTGCTTCCTCTCGAGTGGAGACGGGTATGTCGGGGAACTTCTTGAGTTGCAGCAAGGGTGTGAAGGACCCTTTGGAAGTTCCAGTGGTTAGACGTGATTGGCCTCGAGAAGCCTCAGCGGAAATGGGCCTCATCTCGCTTGGAGGGCAAAACCTCCTGGATTTTCTCGAGTTGCGGCAGGTGCTCTCGACTTACGACGGGGACCTCAGGGACCCGCTCTGGTGGCCTCAGGAAAGGCCAGTCGCCATGCGAGTTCCTCGGGGGCCTCTCGGGATTCCTCGCCCGTCGATGCCGGGGCCTAAGACCTTGTGTGGAGTCGGGGCCCGAACCTGAGGATTCCTCTCCAGTGCTGACATGGATCTTGGGGTACTTCTGGAGTCTCCCCAGGGGAGTCAGTCCTCGTCTCGAATGCGGGCATACACTTGCGCTTTCCTCCAGAGCGGTAGCAGCAGTGTCACGCAGTCCGCCGAGTGGATCAAAGATCCATGGTTTTCCCTCGAGTTTTTCCCACGAGGCTTTCCCACGAGGCTTTCCCACAGGGCTATCCGACGTGCACACGTTGTGGGAGTCGATCCTCGGCTTGAACGTCAAGGCAGTGCAGGGAAAACAGGTTCCTCTGGAATGGACTGACACATCTGGGGGACTCTTGGAATGGTGGCACGACCCTGGAGTTCCTCTCGCCTTTCCTGTGGAGAGCGCCTCCTCTTGAGATGCGACGGGAACGCCGGGAATTCTTTCCCTACGAAACAGGGAAAGGATCCCTCATCTCGAGCTAGGCGGCGGAAACGGGGCTCCCCTGGATGTGTGCGGGACCCTCGTGCTTCCTCTCGAGTGGAGACAGGTATGTCGGGGAACTTCTTGAGTTGCAGCAAGGGTGTGAAGGACCCTTTGGAAGTTCCAGTGGTTAGATGTGATTAGCCTCGAGAAGCCTCAGCGGAAATGGGCCTCATCTCGCCTGGAGGGCAAAACCTCCTGCATTTTCTCGAGTTGCGGCAGGTTCTCTCGACTTACGACGGGGACCTCGGGGACCCGCTCTGGTGGCCTCAGGAAAGGCCAGTCCCCATGCGAGTTCCTCGGGGGCCTCTCGGGTTTCCTCTCCCGTCGATGCCGTGGCCTAAGACCTTGTGTGGAGTCGGGGCCGGAACCTGAGGATTCCTCTCCAGTGCTGACATGGATCTTGGGGTACTTCTGGAGTCTCCTCAGGGGAGTCAGTCCTCGTCTCGAATGCGCGCATGGACTTGCGCTTTCCTCCAGAGCGGTAGCAGCAGTGGCACGCAGTCCGCTGCGTGGATCAAAGGATCTATGGTTTTCCCTCGAGTCTTTCCCACGAAGTTTTCCCACGAGGCTTTCCCACAGGGCTGTCCCACGTGCACACGTTGTTGGAGTCGATCCTCGGCTTGAACGTCAAGGCAGTGCAGGGAAAACAGGTTCCTCTGGAATGGACTGACACATCTGGGGGACTCTTGGAATGGTGGCACGACCCTGGAGTTCTTCTCGCCTTTCCTGTGGAGAGCGCCTCCTCTTGAGATGCGACGGGAACGCCGGGAATTCTTTCCCTACGAAACAGGGAAAGGATCCCTCATCTCGAGCTAGGAGGCGGAAACGGGGCTCCCCTGGATGTGTGCGGGACCCTCGTGATTCCTCTCGAGTGGAGACGGGTATGTCGGGGAACTTCTTAAGTTGCAGCAAGGGTGTGAAGGACCCTTTGGAAGTTCCAGTGGTTAGATGTGATTAGCCTCGAGAAGCCTCAGTGGAAATGGGCCTCATCTCGCCTGGAGGGCAAAACCTCCTGGATTTTCACGAGTTGCGGCAGGTGCTCTCGACTTACGACGGGGACATCGGGGACCCGCTCTGGTGGCATCAGGAAAGGCCAGTCCCCATGCGAGTTCCTCGGGGGCCTCTCGGGATTCCTCTCCCGTCGATGCCGGGGCCTAAGACCTTGTGTGGAGTCGGGGCCGGAACCTGAGGATTCCTCTCCAGTGCTGACATGGATCTTGGGGTACTTCTGGAGTCTCCCCAGGGGAGTCAGTCCTCGTCTCGAATGCGGGCATGCACTTGCGCTTTCCTCCAGAGAGGTAGCAGCAGTGTCACGCAGTCCGCCGCGTGGATCAAAGATCTATGGTTTTCCCTCGAGTTTTTCCCACGAGGCTTTCCCACGAGGCTTTCCCACAGGGCTGTCCCACGTGCATACGTGGTGGGAGTCGATCCTCGGCTTGAACGTCAAGGCAGTGCAGGGAAAACAGGTTCTTCTGGAATGGACAGACACATCTGGGGGACTCTTGGAATGGTGGCACGACCCTGGAGTTCTTCTCTCCTTTCCTGTGGAGAGCGCCTCCTCTTGAGATGCGACGGGAACGCCGGGAATTCTTTCGCTACGAAACAGGGAAAGGATCCCTCATCTCGAGCAAGGAGGCGGAAACGGGGCTCCCCTGGATGTGTGCGGGACCCTCGTGCTTCCTCTCGAGTGGAGACGGGTATGTCTGGGAACTTCTTGAGTTTCAGCAAGGGTGTGAAGGACCCTTTGGAAGTTCCAGTGGTTAGATGTGATTAGCCTCGAGAAGCCTCAGCGGAAATGGGCCTCATCTCGCCTGGAGGGTAAAACCTCCTGGATTTTCTCGAGTTGCGGCAGGTGCTCTCGACTTACGACGGGGACCTCAGGGACCCGCTCTGGTGGCCTCAGGAAAGGCCAGTCCCCATGCGAGTTCCTCAGGGGCCTCTCGGGATTCCTCTCCCTTCGATGCCGGGGCCTAAGACCTTGTGTGAAGTCGGGGCCGGAACCTGAGGATTCCTCTCCAGTGCTGACATGGATCTTGGGGTACTTCTGGAGTCTCCCCAGGGCAATCAGTCCTCGTCTCGAATGCGGGAATGCCATTGCGCTCCTCCAGAGCGGTAGCAGCAGTGTCATGCAGTCCGCCGCGTGGATCAAAGGATCTATGGTTTCCCTCGAGTCTTTCCCACGAGTCTTTTCCACGAGGCTTTCTCACAGGGCTGTCCCACGTGCACACGTGGTGGGAGTCGATCCTCGGCTTGAACGTCAAGGCAGTGCAGGGAAAACAGTTTCCTCTCGAATGGACTGACACATCTGGGGGACTCTTGGAATGGTGGCACGACCCTGGAGTTCCTTTCGCCTTTCCTGTGGAGAGCGCCTCCTCTTGAGATGCGACGGGAACGCCGGGAATTCTTTCCCTACGAAACACGGAAAGGATCCCTCATCTCGAGCTAGGAGGCGGAAACGGGGCTCCCCTGGATGTGTGCGGGACCCCACGTGCTTCCTCTTGAGTGGAGACGGGTATGTCGGGGAACTTCTTGAGTTGCAGCAAGGGTGTGAAGGACCCTTTGGAAGTTCAAGTTGTTAGATGTGATTAGCCTCGAGAAGCCTCAGCGGAAATGGGCCTCATCTCGCCTGTAGGGCAAAAACTCCTGGATTTTCTCGAGTTGCGGCAGGTGCTCTCGACTTACGACGGGGACCTCGGGGACCCGCTCTGGTGGCCTCAGGAAAGGCCAGTCCCCATGCGAGTTCCTCGGGGGCCTCTCGGGATTCCTCTCCCGTCGATGCCGGGGCCTAAGACCTTGTGTGGAGTCGGGGCCGGAACCTGAGGATTCCTCTCCAGTGCTGACATGGATCCTGGGGTTCTTCTGCAGTCTCCCCAGGGAAGTCACTCCCCGTCTCGAATGCGGGCATGCACTTGCGCTTTCCTCCAGAGCGGTAGCAGCAGTGTCACGCAGTCCGCCGCGTGGATAAAATGATCTATGGTTTTCCCTCGAGCCTTTCCCACGAGGCTTTCCCACGAGGCTTTCCCACAGGGCTGTCCCACGTGCACACGTGGTGCGAGGCGATCCTCAGCTTGAACGTCAAGGCAGTGCAGGGAAAACAGTTTCCTCTGGAATGGACTGACATATCTGGGGGACTCTTGGAATGGTGGCATGACCCTGGAGTTCCTCTCGCCTTTCCTGTGGAGAGCGCCTCCTCTTGAGATGCGACGGGAACGCCGGGAATTCATTCCCTACGAAACAGGGAAAGGATCCCTCATCTCGAGCGAGGAGGCGGAAACGGGGCTCCCCTGGATGTGTGCGCGACCCTCGTGCTTCCTCTCGAGTAGAGACGGTTATGTCGGGGAACTTCTTGAGTTGCAGCAAGGGTGTGAAGGACCCTTTGGAAGTTCCAGTGGTTAGATGTGATTAGCCTCGAGAAGCCTCAGCGGAAATGGGCCTCATCTCGCCTGGAGGGCAAAACCTCCTGGAATTTCTCGAGTTGCGGCAGGTGCTGTCGAATTACGACGGAGACCACAGGGACTCGCTCTGGTGGCCTCAGGAAAGTCCAGTCCCCATGCGAGTCCACGGGGGGTCTCGGAATTCCTCTCCCGTCGATGCCGGGGCCTAAGACCTTGTGTGGAGTCGGGCCGGAACCTGAGGATTCCTCTCCAGTGCTGACATGGATCTTGGGGTACTTCTGGAGTCTCGCCAGGGGAGTCAGTCCTCGTCTCGAATGCGGGAATGCACTTGCGCTTTCCTCCAGAGCGGTAGCAGCAGTGTCACGCAGTCCGCCGCGTGGATCAAAGGATCTATGGTTTTCCCTCGAGTCTTTCCCACGAGGCTTTCCCACGAGGCTTTCCCACAGGGCTGTCCCACGTGCACACGTGGTGGGACTCGATCCTCGGCTTGAACGTCAAGGCAGTGCAGGGAAAACAGGTTCCTCTGGAATGGACTGACACATCTGGGGGACTCTTGGAATGGTGGCAAGACCCTGGAGTTCCTCTCGCCTTTCCTGTGGAGAGCGCCTCCTCTTGAGATGCGTCGGGAAGGCCGGGAATCTTTCCCTACGAAACAGGGAAAGGATCCGTCATCTCGAGCTAGGAGGCGGAAACGGGGCTCCCCTGGATGTGTGCGGGACCCTCGTGCTTCCTCTCGAGTGGAGACGGGTATGTCGGGGAACTTCTTGAGTTGCAGCAAGGGTGTGAAGGACCCTTTGGAAGTTCCAGTGGTTAGATGTGATTAGCCTCGAGAAGCCTCAGCGGAAATGGGCCTCATCTCGCCTGGAGGGCAAAACCTCCTGGATTTTCTCGAGTTGCGGCAGGTCCTCTCGACTTACGACTGGGACCTCAGGGACCCGCTCTGGTGGCCTCAGGAAAGGCCAGTCCCCATGCGAGTTCCTCGGGGACCTCTCGGGATTCCTCTCCCGTCGATGCCGGGGCCTAAGACTTTGTGTGGAGTCGGGGCCGGAACCTGAGGATTCCTCTCCAGTGCTGACATGGATCTTGGGGTACTTCTGGAGTCTCCCCAGGGGAGTCAGTCCTCGTCTCGAATATGGGCATGCACTTGCGCTTTCAACCAGAGCGGTAGCAGCAGTGTCACGCAGTCCGCCGCGTGGATCAAAGGGTCTATGGTTTTCCCTCGAGTCTTTCCCACGAGGCTTTCCCACGAGGCTTTCCCACAGGGCTGTCCCACGTGCACACGTGGTGGGAGTCGATCCTCGGCTTGAACGTCAAGGCAGTGCAGGGAAAACAGGTTCCTCTGGAATGGACTGACACATCTGGTGTCTCTTGGAATGGTGGCACGACCCTGGAGTTCCTCTCGCCTTTCCTGTGGAGAGCGCCTCCTCTTGAGATGCGACGGGAACGCCGGGAATCTTTCCCTACGAAACAGGGAAAATATCCGTCATCTCGAGCTAGGAAGCGGAAACGGGGCTCCCCTGGATGTGTGCGGGGCCCTCGTGTTTCCTCTCGAGTGGAGACGGGTATCTCCGGGAACTTCTTGAGTTGCAGCAAGGGTGTGTAGGACCCTTTGGAAGTTCCAGTGGTTAGATGTGATTGCCTTCGAGAAGCCTCAGCGGAAATGGGCCTCATCTCGCCTGGAGGGCAAAACCTCCTGGATATTCTCGAGTTGCAGCAGGTGCTCTCGACTTACGAAGGGGACCACAGGGACCCGCTCTGGAGGCCTCAGGAAAGGCCAGTCCCGATGCGAGTTCCTCGGGGGCCTCTCGGGATTCCTCTCCCGTCGATGCCGGGGCCTAAGACCTTGTGTGGAGTCGGGGCCGGAACCTGAGGATTCCTCTCCAGTTCTGACATGGATCTTGGGGTACTTCTGGAGTCTCCCCAGGGGAGTCAGTCCTCGTCTCGAATGCGGGCATGCACTTGCGCTTTCCTCCAGAGCGGTAGCAGCAGTGTCACGCAGTCCGCCGCGTGGATCAAAGGATCTATGGTTTTCCCTCGAGTCTTTCCCACGAGGCTTTCCCACGAGGCTTTCCCACAGGGCTGTCCCACGTGCACACGTGGTGGGAGTCGATCCTCGGCTTAAACGTCAACGCAGTGCAGGGAAAACAGTTTCCTCTGGAATGGACTGACACATCTGGGGGTCTCTTGGAATGGTGGCACGTCCCTGGAGTTCCTCTCGCCTTTCCTGTGGAGAGCGCCTCCTCTTGAGATGCGACGGGAACGCCGGGAATTCTTTCCCTACGAAACAGGGAAAGGATCCCTCATCTCGAGCTAGGAGGCGGAAACGGGGCTCCCCTGGATGTGTGCGGGACCATCGTGCTTCCTCTCGAGTGGAGACGGGTATGTCGGGGAACTTCTTGAGTTGCAGGAAGGGTGAGAAGGACCCTTTGGATGTTCCAGGGGTTAGATATGATTAGCCTCGAGAAGCCTCAGCGGAAATGGGCCTCATCTCGCCTGGAGGTCAAAACCTCCTGGATTTTCTCGAGTTGCGGCAGGTGCTCTCGACTTACGACTGGGATCTCAGGGACCCGCTCTGGTGGCCTCAGGATAGGCCAGTCCCCATGCGAGTTCCTCGGGGGCCTCTCGGGATTCCTCTCCCGTCGATGCCAGGGCCTAAGACCTTGTGTGGAGTCGCGGCCGGAAACTGAGGTTTCCTCTCCAGTGCTGACATGGATCTTGGGGTACTTCTGGAGTCTCCCCAGGGGAGTCAGTCCTCGTCTCGAATGCGGGCATGCACTTGCGCTTTCCTCCAGAGCGGTAGCAGCAGTGTCACGCAGTCCGAGGCGTGGATCAAAGGATCTATGGTTTTCCCTCGAGTCTTTCCCACGAGGCTTTCCCACGAGGCTTTCCCTCAGGGCTGTCCCACGTGCACACGTGGTGGGAGTCGATCCTCGGCTTGAACGACAAGGCAGTGTAGGGAAAACAGGTTCCTCTGGAATGGACTGACACATCTGCGGGTCTCTTGGAATGGTGCCATGACCCTGGAGTTCCTCTCGCCTTTCCTGTGGAGAGCGCCTCCTCTTGAGATGCGACGGGAACGCCGGGAATTCTTTCCCTATGAAACAGGGATAGGATCCCTCATCTCGAGCTAGGAGGCGGAAACGGGGCTCCCCTGGATGTGTGCGCGACCCCACGTGCTTCCTCTCGAGTGGAGACGGGTATGTCGGGGAACGTCTTGAGTTGCAGCAAGGGTGTGAAGGACCCTTTGGAAGTTCAAGTGGTTAGATGTGATTAGCCTCGAGAAGCCTCAGCGGACATGGGCCTCATCTCGCCTGGAGGCCAAAACCTCCTGGATTTTCTCGAGTTGGTTCAGGTGCTCTCGACTTACGACTGGGACCTCAGGGACCCGTTCTGGTGGCCTCAGGAAAGGCCAGTCCCCATGCGAGTTCCTCGGGGGCCTCTCGGGATTCCTCTCCCGTCGATGCCGGGGCCTAAGACCTTGTGTGAAGTCGGGGCCGGAACCTGAGGATTCCTCTCCAGTGCTGACAAGGATCTTGGGGTACTTCTGGAGTCTTCCGAGGGGAGTCAATCCTCGTCTCCAATGCGGGCAAGCAATTGCGCTTTCCTCCAGAGCAGTAGCAGTAGTGTCACGCAGTCCGCCGCGTGGATCAAAGGATCTATGGTTTTCCCTCGAGTCTTTCCCACGAGGCTTTCCGACGAGACTTTCCCACAGGGCTGTCCCACGTGCACACGTGGTGGGAGTCGATCCTCGGCTTGAACGTCAAGGCAGTGCAGGGAAAACAGGTTCCTCTGGAATGGACTGACACATCTGGGGGACTCTTGGAATGGTGCCACGACCCTGGAGTTCCTCTCGCCTTTCCTGTGGAGAGCGCCTCCTCTTGAGATGCGACGGGAACGCCGGGAATTCTTTCCCTACGAAACAAGGAAAGGATCCCTCATCTCGAGCTAGGAGGCGGAAACGGGGCTCCCCTGGATGTGTGCGGGACCCCACGTCCTTCCTCTCGAGTGGAGACGGGTATGTCGGGGAACTTCTTGAGTTGCAGCAAGGGTGTGAAGCACCCTTTGGAAGTTCCAGTGGTTAGATGTGATTAGCCTCGAGAAGCCTCAGCGGAAATGGGCCTCATCTCGCCAGGAGGGCAAAACCTCCTGGATTTTCTCGAGTTGGGGCAGGTGCTCTCGACTTACGACGGGGACCTCAGGGACCCGCTCTGGTGGCCTCAGGAATGGCCAGTCCCCATGCGAGTTCCTCGGGGGCCTCTCGGGATTCCTCTCCCGTCGATGCCGGGGCCTAGGACCTAGTGTGGAGTCGGGGCCGGAACCTGAGGATTCCTCTCCAGTGCTGACATGGATCTTGGGGTACTTCTGGAGTCTCCCCAGGGGAGTCAGTCCTCGTCTCGAATGCGGGCATGCACTTTTGCTTTCCTACAGAGCGGTAGCAGCAGTGTCACGCAGTCCGCCTAGTGGATCAAAGGATCTATGGTTTTCCCTCTAGTCTTTCCCACGAGGCTTTCCCACGAGGCTTTCCCACAGGGCTGTACCACGTGCACACTTGGTGGGACTCGATCTTCGGCTTGAACGTCAAGGCAGTGCAGGGAAAACAGGTTCCTCTGGAATGGACTGACACATCTGGGGGTCTCTTGGAATGGTGACACGACCCTGGAGTTCCTCTCGCCTTTCCTGTGGAGAGTGCCACCTCTTGAGATGCGACGGGAACGCCGGGAATTCTTTCCCTACGAAACAGGGAAAGGATCCCTCATCTCGAGCTAGGAGGCGGAAACGGGGCTCCCCTGGATGTGTGCGGGACCCCACGTGCTTCCTCTCGAGTGGAGACGGGTATGTCGGGGAACTTCTTGAGTTGCAGCAAGGGTGTGAAGGACCCTTTGGAAGTTCCAGTGGTTAGATGTGATTAGCCTCGAGAAGCCTCAGCGGAAATGGGCCTCATCTCGCCTGGAGGGCAAATCCTCCTGGATTTTCTCGAGTTGTGGCAGGTGCTCTCGACTTACGACGGGGACCTTAGGGACCCGCTCTGGTGGCCTCAGGAAAGGCCAGTCCCCATGCGAGTTCCTCGGGGGCCTCTCGGGATTCCTCTCCCGTCGATGCCGGGGCCTAGGACCTAGTGTGGAGTCGGGGCCGGAACCTGAGGATTCCTCTCCAGTGCTGACATGGATCTTGGGGTACTTCTGGAGTCTCCCCAGGGGAGTCAGTCCTCGTCTCGAATGCGGGCATGCACTTGCGCTTTCCTCCAGAGCGGTAGCAGCAGTGTCACGCAGTCCGCCGCGAGGATCAAAGGATCTATGGTTTTCCCTCGAGTCTTTCCCACGAGGCTTTCCCACGGGGCTTTCCCAAAGGGCTGTCCCACGTGCACACGTGGTGGGAGTCGATCCTCGGCTTGAACGTCAAGGCAGTGCAGGGAAAACAGGTTCCTCTGGAATGGACTGACACATCTGGGGGACTCTTGGAATGGTGCCACGACCCTGGAGTTCCTCTCGCCTTTCCTGTGGAGAGCGCCTCCTCTTGAGGTGCGACGGGAACGCCGGGAATTCTTTCCCTACGAAACAGGGAAAGGATCCCTCATCTCGAGCTAGGAGGCGGAAACGGGGCTCCCCTGGATGTGTGCGGGACCCAACGTGCTTCCTCTCGAGTGGAGACGGGTATGTCGCGGAACTGCTTGAGTTGCAGCAAGGGTGTGAAGCACCCTTTGGAAGTTCCAGTGGTTAGATGTGATTAGCCTCGAGAAGCCTCAGTGGAAATGGGCCTCATCTCGCCAGGAGGGCAAAACCTCCTGGATTTTCTCGAGTTGGGGCAGGTGCTCTTGACTTACGACGGGGACCTCAGGGACCCGCTCTGGTGGCCTCAGGAAAGGCCAGTCCCCATGCGAGTTCCTCGGGGGCCTCTCGGGATTCCTCTCCCGTCGATGCCGGGGCCTAAGACCTTGTGTGGAGTCGGGGCCGGAACCTGAGGATTCCTCTCCAGTTCTGACATGGATCTTGGGGTACTTCTGGAGTCTCCCCAGGGGAGTCAGTCCTCGTCTCGAATGCGGGCATGCACTTGCGCTTTCCTCCAGAGCGGTAGCAGCAGTGTCACGCAGTCCGCCGCGTGGATCAAAGGATCTATGTTTTTCCCTCGAGTCTTTCCCACGAGGCTTTCCCACGAGGCTTTCCCACAGGGCTGTCCCACGTGCACACGTGGTGGGAGTCGATCCTCGGCTTAAACGTCAACGCAGTGCAGGGAAAACAGGTTCCTCTGGAATGGACTGACACATCTGGGGATCTCTTGGAATGGTGGCACGTCCCTGGAGTTCCTCTCGCCTTTCCTGTGGAGAGCGCCTCCTCTTGAGATGCGACGGGCACGCCGGGAATTCTTTCCCTACGAAACAGGGAAAGGATCCCTCATCTCGAGCTAGGAGGCGGAAACGGGGCTCCCCTGGATGTGTGCGGGACCATCGTGCTTCCTCTCGAGTGGAGACGGGTATGTCGGGGAACTTCTTGAGTTGCAGGAAGGGTGAGAAGGACCCTTTGGATGTTCCAGGGGTTAGATATGATTAGCCTCGAGAAGCCTCAGCGGAAATGGGCCTCATCTCGCCTGGAGGTCAAAACCTCCTGGATTTTCTCGAGTTGCGGCAGGTGCTCTCGACTTACGACTGGGACCTCAGGGACCCGCTCTGGTGGCCTCAGGATAGGCCAGTCCCCATGCGAGTTCCTCGGGGGCCTCTCGGGATTCCTCTCCCGTCGATGCCGGGGCCTAAGACCTTGTGTGGAGTCGCGGCCGGAAACTGAGGTTTCCTCTCCAGTGCTGACATGGATCTTGGGGTACTTCTGGAGTCTCCCCAGGGGAGTCAGTCCTCGTCTCGAATGCGGGCATGCACTTGCGCTTTCCTCCAGAGCGGTAGCAGCAGTGTCACGCAGTCCGCCGCGTGGATCAAAGGATCTATGGTTTTCCCTCGAGTCTTTCCCACGAGGCTTTCCCACGAGGCTTTCCCTCAGGGCTGTCCCACGTGCACACGTGGTGGGAGTCGATCCTCGGCTTGAACGACAAGGCAGTGTAGGGAAAACAGGTTCCTCTGGAATGGACTGACACATCTGCGGGTCTCTTGGAATGGTGCCATGACCCTGGAGTTCCTCTCGACTTTCCTGTGGAGAGTGCCTCCTCTTGAGATGCGACGGGAACGCCGGGAATTCTTTCCCTACGAAACAGGGATAGGATCCCTCATCTCGAGCTAGGAGGCGGAAACGGGGCTCCCCTGGATGTGTGCGGGACACTCGTGCTTCCTCTCGAGTGGAGACGGGTATGTCGGGGAACCTGTTGAGTTGCAGCAAGGGTGTGAAGGACCTTTTGTAAGTTCCAGTGGTTAGATGTGATTAGCCTCGAGAAGCCTCAGCGGAAATGGGCCTCATCTCGCCTGGAGTGCAAAACCTCCTGGATTTTCTCGAGTTACGGCAGGTGCTCTCGACTTACGACTGGGAACTCAGGGACCCGCTCTGGTGGCCTCAGGAAAGGCCAGTCCCCATGCGAGTTCCTCGGGGGCCTCTCGGGATTCCTCTCCCGTCGATGCCGGGGCCTAAGACCTTGTGTGGAGTCGGGTCCGGAACCTGAGGATTCCTCTCCAGTGCTGACATGGATCTTGGGGTACTTCTGGAGTCTCCCCAGGGGAGTCAGTCCTCGTCTCGAATGCGGGCATGCACTTGCGCTTTCCTCCAGAGCGGTAGCAGCAGTGTCACGCAGTCCGCCGCGTGGATCAAAGGATCTATGGTTTTCCCTCGAGTCTTTCCCACCAGGCTTTCCCACGAGGCTTTCCCACAGGTCTGTCCCACGTGCACACGTGGTGGGAGTCGATCCTCGGCTTGAACGTCAAGGCAGTGCAGGGAAAACAGGTTCCTCTGGAATGGACTGACACATCTGGGGGTCTCATGGAATGGTGCCATGACCCTGGAGTTCCTCTCGCCTTTCCTGTGGAGAGCGCCTCCTCTTGAGTTGCGACGGGAACGCCGGGAATTCTTTCCCTAAGATACTGGGAAAAAATCCCTCATCTCGAGCTAGGAGGCGGAAACGGGGCTCCCCTGGATGTGTGCGCGACCCCACGTGCTTCCTCTCGAGTGGAGACGGGTATGTCGGGGAACGTCTTGAGTTGCAGCAAGGGTGTGAAGGACCCTTTGGAAGTTCAAGTGGTTAGATGTGATTAGCCTCGAGAAGCCTCAGCGGACATGGGCCTCATCTCGCCTGAAGGCCAAAACCTCCTGGATTTTCTCGAGTTGGTTCAGGTGCTCTCGACTTACGACTGGGACCTCAGGGACCCGTTCTTGTGGCCTCAGGAAAGGCCAGTCCCCATGCGAGTTCCTCGGTGGCCTCTCGGGATTCCTCTCCCGTCGATGCCGGGGCCTAAGACCTTGTGTGAAGTCGGGGCCGGAACCTGAGGATTCCTCTCCAGTGCTGACATGGATCTTGGGGTACTTCTGGAGTCTTCCGAGGGGAGTCAATCCTCGTCTCCAATGCGGGCAAGCAATTGCGCTTTCCTCCAGAGCAGTAGCAGCAGTGTCACGCAGTCCGCCGCGTGGATCAAAGGATCTATGGTTTTCCCTCGAGTCTTTCCCACGAGGCTTTCCGACGAGACTTTCCCACAGGGCTGTCCCACGTGCACACGTGGTGGGAGTCGATCCTCGGCTTGAACGTCAAGGCAGTGCAGGGAAAACAGGTTCCTCTGGAATGGACTGACACATCTGGGGGACTCTTGGAATGGTGCCACGACCCTGGAGTTCCTCTCGCCTTTCCTGTGGAGAGCGCCTCCTCTTGAGATGCGACGGGAACGCCGGGAATTCTTTCCCTACGAAACAAGGAAAGGATCCCTCATCTCGAGCTAGGAGGCGGAAACGGGGCTCCCCTGGATGTGTGCGGGACCCCACGTGCTTCCTCTCGAGTGGAGACGGGTATGTCGGGGAACTTCTTGAGTTGCAGCAAGGGTGTGAAGCACCCTTTGGAAGTTCCAGTGGTTAGATGTGATTAGCCTCGAGAAGCCTCAGCGGAAATGGGCCTCATCTCGCCAGGAGGGCAAAACCTCCTGGATTTTCTCGAGTTGGGGCAGGTGCTCTCGACTTCCGACGGGGACCTCAGGGACCCGCTCTGGTGGCCTCAGGAATGGCCAGTCCCCATGCGAGTTCCTCGGGGGCCTCTCGGGATTCCTCTCCCGGCGATGCCGGGGCCTAGGACCTAGTGTGGAGTCGGGGCCGGAACCTGAGGATTCCTCTCCAGTGCTGACATGGATCTTGGGGTACTTCTGGAGTCTCCCCAGGGGAGTCAGTCCTCGTCTCGAATGCGGGCATGCACTTTTGCTTTCCTACAGAGCGGTAGCAGCAGTGTCACGCAGTCCGCCGGGTGGATCAAAGGATCTATGGTTTTCCCTCTAGTCTTTCCCACGAGGCTTTCCCACGAGGCTTTCCCACAGGGCTGTACCACGTGCACACTTGGTGGGACTCGATCTTCGGCTTGAACGTCAAGGCAGTGCAGGGAAAACAGGTTCCTCTGGAATGGACTGACACATCTGGGGGTCTCTTGGAATGGTGACACGACCCTGGAGTTCCTCTCGCCTTTCCTGTGGAGAGTGCCACCTCTTGAGATGCGACGGGAACGCCGGGAATTCTTTCCCTACGAAACAGGGAAAGGATCCCTCATCTCGAGCTAGGAGGCGGAAACGGGGCTCCCCTGGATGTGTGCGGGACCCCACGTGCTTCCTCTCGAGTGGAGACGGGTATGTCGGGGAACTTCTTGAGTTGCAGCAAGGGTGTGAAGGACCCTTTGGAAGTTCCAGTGGTTAGATGTGATTAGCCTCGAGAAGCCTCAGCGGAAATGGGCCTCATCTCGCCTGGAGGGCAAATCCTCCTGGATTTTCTCGAGTTGTGGCAGGTGCTCTCGACTTACGACGGGGACCTCAGGGACCCGCTCTGGTGGCCTCAGGAAAGGCCAGTCCCCATGCGAGTTCCTCGGGGGCCTCTCGGGATTCCTCTCCCGTCGATGCTGGGGCCTAGGACCTAGTGTGGAGTCGGGGCCGGAACCTGAGGATTCCTCTCCAGTGCTGACATGGATCTTGGGGTACTTCTGGAGTCTCCCCAGGGGAGTCAGTCCTCGTCTCGAATGCGGGCATGCACTTTTGCTTTCCTACAGAGCGGTAGCAGTAGTGTCACGCAGTCCGCCGGGTGGATCAATGGATCTATGGTTTTCCCTCTAGTCTTTCCCACGAGGCTTTCCCACGAGGCTTTCCCACAGGGCTGTACCACGTGCACACTTGGTGGGACTCGATCTTCGGCTTGAACGTCAAGGCAGTGCAGGGAAAACAGGTTCCTCTGGAATGGACTGACACATCTGGGGGTCTCTTGGAATGGTCACACGACCCTGGAGTTCCTCTCGCCTTTCCTGTGGAGAGTGCCACCTCTTGAGATGCGACGGGAACGCCGGGAATTCTTTCCCTACAAAACAGGGAAAGGATCCCTCATCTCGAGCTAGGAGGCGGAAACGGGGCTCCCCTGGATGTGTGCGGGACCCCACGTGCTTCCTCTCGAGTGGAGACGGGTATGTCGGGGAACTTCTTGAGTTGCAACAAGAGTGTGAAGGACCCTTTGGAAGTTCCAGTGGTTAGATGTGATTAGCCTCGAGAAGCCTCAGCGGAAATGGGCCTCATCTCGCCTGGAGGGCAAAACCTCCTGGATTTTCTCGAGTTGCGGCAGGTGCTCTCGACTTACGACGGGGACCTCAGGGACCCGTTCTGGTGGCCTCAGGAAAGGCCAGTCCCCATGCGAGTTCCTCGGGGGCCTCTCGGGATTACTCTCCCGTCGATGCCGGGGCCTAAGACGTTGTGTGGAGTCGGGGCCGGAACCTGAGGATTCCTCTCCAGTGCTGACATGGATCTTGGGGTACTTCTGGCGTCTCCCCAGGGGAGTCAGTCCTCGTCTCGAATGCGGGCATGCACTTGCGCTTTCCTCCAGAGCGGTAGCAGCAGTGTCACGCAGTCCTCCGCGTGGATCAAAGGATCTATGGTTTTCCCTCGAGTCTTTCCCACGAGGCTTTCCCACGAGGCTTTCCCACAGGGCTGTCCCACGTGCACACGTGGTGGGAGTCGATCCTCGGCTTGAACGTCAAGGCAGTGCAGGGAAAACAGGTTCCTCTGGAATGGACTGACCCATCTAGGGGACTCTTCGAATGGTGGCACGACCCTGGAGTTCCTCTCGCCTTTCCTGTGGAGAGCGCCTCCTCTTGAGATGCGACGGGAACGCCGGGAATTCTTTCCCTACTAAACAGGGAAAGGATCCATCATCTCGAGCTAGGAGGCGGAAACGGGGCTCGCCTGGATGTGTGCGGACCCCACGTGCTTCCTCTCCAGTGGAGACGGTTATGTCGGGGAACTTCTTGAGTTGCAGCAAGGGTGTGAAGGACCCTTTGGAAGTTCCAGTGGTTAGATGCTATTAGCCTCGAGAAGCCTCAGCGGAAATGGGCCTCATCTCGCCTGGAGGGCAAAACCTCCTGGATTTTCTCGAGTTGCGGCAGGTGCTCTCGACTTACGACGGGGACCTCAGGGACCCGTTCTGGTGGCCTCAGGAAAGGCCAGTCCCCATGCGAGTTCCTCGGGGGCCTCTCGGGATTACTCTCCCGTCGATGCCGGGGCCTAAGACGTTGTGTGGAGTCGGGGCCGGAACCTGAGGATTCCTCTCCAGTGCTGACATGGATCTTGGGGTACTTCTGGCGTCTCCCCAGGGGAGTCAGTCCTCGTCTCGAATGCGGGCATGCACTTGCGCCTTCCTCCAGAGCGGTAGCAGCAGTGTCACGCAGTCCGCCGCGTGGATCAAAGGATCTATGGTTTTCCCTCGAGTCTTTCCCACGAGGCTTTCCCACGAGGCTTTCCCACAGGGCTGTCCCACGTGCACACGTGGTGGGAGTCGATCCTCGGCTTGAACGTCAAGGCAGTGCAGGGAAAACAGGTTCCTCTGGAATGGACTGACCCATCTAGGGGACTCTTCGAATGGTGGCACGACCCTGGAGTTCCTCTCGCCTTTCCTGTGGAGAGCGCCTCCTCTTGAGATGCGACGGGAACGCCGGGAATTCTTTCCCTTCGAAACAGGGAAAGGATCCATCATCTCGAGCTAGGAGGCGGAAACGGGGCTCCCCTGGATGTGTGCGGACCCCACGTGCTTCCTCTCCAGTGGAGACGGTTATGTCGGGGAACTTCTTGAGTTGCAGCAAGGGTGTGAAGGACCCTTTGGAAGTTCCAGTGGTTAGATGCTATTAGCCTCGAGAAGCCTCAGCGGAAATGGGCCTCATCTCGCCTGGAGGGCAAAACCTCCTGGATTTTCTCGAGTTGCGGCAGGTGCTCTCGACTTACGACGGGGACCTCAGGGACCCGCTCTGGTAGCCTCAGGAAAGGCCAGTCCCCATGCAAGTTCCTCGGGGGCCTCTCGGGATTCCTCTCCCGTCGATGCCGGGGCCTGAGACCTTGTGCGGAGTCGGGGCCGGAACCTGAGGATTCCTCTCCAGTGCTGACATGGATCTTGGGGTCCTTCTGGAGTCTCCCCAGGGGAGTCAGTCCTCGTCTCGAATGCGGGCATGCACTTGCGCTTTCCTCCAGAGCAGTAGCAGCAGTGTCACGCAGTCCGCCGCGAGGATCAAAGGATCTATGGTTTTCCCTCGAGTCTTTCCCACGAGGCTTTCCCACGGGGCTTTCCCACAGGGCTGTCCCACGTGCACACGTGGTGGGAGTCGATCCTCGGCTTGAACGTCAAGGCAGTGCAGGGAAAACAGGTTCCTCTGGAATGGACTGACACATCTGCGGGTCTCTTGGAATGGTGCCATGACCCTGGAGTTCCTCTCGACTTTCCTGTGGAGAGTGCCTCCTCTTGAGATGCGACGGGAACGCCGGGAATTCTTTCCCTACGAAACAGGGATAGGATCCCTCATCTCGAGCTAGGAGGCGGAAACGGGGCTCCCCTGGATGTGTGCGGGACACTCGTGCTTCCTCTCGAGTGGAGACGGGTATGTCGGGGAACCTGTTGAGTTGCAGCAAGGGTGTGAAGGACCTTTTGGAAGTTCCAGTGGTTAGATGTGATTAGCCTCGAGAAGCCTCAGCGGAAATGGGCCTCATCTCGCCTGGAGTGCAAAACCTCCTGGATTTTCTCGAGTTACGGCAGGTGCTCTCGACTTACGACTGGGAACTCAGGGACCCGCTCTGGTGGCCTCAGGAAAGGCCAGTCCCCATGCGAGTTCCTCGGGGGCCTCTCGGGATTCCTCTCCCGTCGATGCCGGGGCCTAAGACCTTGTGTGGAGTCGGGTCCGGAACCTGAGGATTCCTCTCCAGTGCTGACATGGATCTTGGGGTACTTCTGGAGTCTCCCCAGGGGAGTCAGTCCTCGTCTCGAATGCGGGCATGCACTTGCGCTTTCCTCCAGAGCGGTAGCAGCAGTGTCACGCAGTCCGCCGCGTGGATCAAAGGATCTATGGTTTTCCCTCGAGTCTTTCCCACCAGGCTTTCCCACGAGGCTTTCCCACAGGTCTGTCCCACGTGCACACGTGGTGGGAGTCGATCCTCGGCTTGAACGTCAAGGCAGTGCAGGGAAAACAGGTTCCTCTGGAATGGACTGACACATCTGGGGGTCTCATGGAATGGTGCCATGACCCTGGAGTTCCTCTCGCCTTTCCTGTGGAGAGCGCCTCCTCTTGAGTTGCGACGGGAACGCCGGGAATTCTTTCCCTAAGATACTGGGAAAAAATCCCTCATCTCGAGCTAGGAGGCGGAAACGGGGCTCCCCTGGATGTGTGCGCGACCCCACGTGCTTCCTCTCGAGTGGAGACGGGTATGTCGGGGAACGTCTTGAGTTGCAGCAAGGGTGTGAAGGACCCTTTGGAAGTTCAAGTGGTTAGATGTGATTAGCCTCGAGAAGCCTCAGCGGACATGGGCCTCATCTCGCCTGAAGGCCAAAACCTCCTGGATTTTCTCGAGTTGGTTCAGGTGCTCTCGACTTACGACTGGGACCTCAGGGACCCGTTCTTGTGGCCTCAGGAAAGGCCAGTCCCCATGCGAGTTCCTCGGTGGCCTCTCGGGATTCCTCTCCCGTCGATGCCGGGGCCTAAGACCTTGTGTGAAGTCGGGGCCGGAACCTGAGGATTCCTCTCCAGTGCTGACATGGATCTTGGGGTACTTCTGGAGTCTTCCGAGGGGAGTCAATCCTCGTCTCCAATGCGGGCAAGCAATTGCGCTTTCCTCCAGAGCAGTAGCAGCAGTGTCACGCAGTCCGCCGCGTGGATCAAAGGATCTATGGTTTTCCCTCGAGTCTTTCCCACGAGGCTTTCCGACGAGACTTTCCCACAGGGCTGTCCCACGTGCACACGTGGTGGGAGTCGATCCTCGGCTTGAACGTCAAGGCAGTGCAGGGAAAACAGGTTCCTCTGGAATGGACTGACACATCTGGGGGACTCTTGGAATGGTGCCACGACCCTGGAGTTCCTCTCGCCTTTCCTGTGGAGAGCGCCTCCTCTTGAGATGCGACGGGAACGCCGGGAATTCTTTCCCTACGAAACAAGGAAAGGATCCCTCATCTCGAGCTAGGAGGCGGAAACGGGGCTCCCCTGGATGTGTGCGGGACCCCACGTGCTTCCTCTCGAGTGGAGACGGGTATGTCGGGGAACTTCTTGAGTTGCAGCAAGGGTGTGAAGCACCCTTTGGAAGTTCCAGTGGTTAGATGTGATTAGCCTCGAGAAGCCTCAGCGGAAATGGGCCTCATCTCGCCAGGAGGGCAAAACCTCCTGGATTTTCTCGAGTTGGGGCAGGTGCTCTCGACTTCCGACGGGGACCTCAGGGACCCGCTCTGGTGGCCTCAGGAATGGCCAGTCCCCATGCGAGTTCCTCGGGGGCCTCTCGGGATTCCTCTCCCGTCGATGCCGGGGCCTAGGACCTAGTGTGGAGTCGGGGCCGGAACCTGAGGATTCCTCTCCAGTGCTGACATGGATCTTGGGGTACTTCTGGAGTCTCCCCAGGGGAGTCAGTCCTCGTCTCGAATGCGGGCATGCACTTTTGCTTTCCTACAGAGCGGTAGCAGCAGTGTCACGCAGTCCGCCGGGTGGATCAAAGGATCTATGGTTTTCCCTCTAGTCTTTCCCACGAGGCTTTCCCACGAGGCTTTCCCACAGGGCTGTACCACGTGCACACTTGGTGGGACTCGATCTTCGGCTTGAACGTCAAGGCAGTGCAGGGAAAACAGGTTCCTCTGGAATGGACTGACACATCTGGGGGTCTCTTGGAATGGTGACACGACCCTGGAGTTCCTCTCGCCTTTCCTGTGGAGAGTGCCACCTCTTGAGATGCGACGGGAACGCCGGGAATTCTTTCCCTACGAAACAGGGAAAGGATCCCTCATCTCGAGCTAGGAGGCGGAAACGGGGCTCCCCTGGATGTGTGCGGGACCCCACGTGCTTCCTCTCGAGTGGAGACGGGTATGTCGGGGAACTTCTTGAGTTGCAGCAAGGGTGTGAAGGACCCTTTGGAAGTTCCAGTGGTTAGATGTGATTAGCCTCGAGAAGCCTCAGCGGAAATGGGCCTCATCTCGCCTGGAGGGCAAATCCTCCTGGATTTTCTCGAGTTGCGGCAGGTGCTCTCGACTTACGACGGGGACCTCAGGGACCCGCTCTGGTGGCCTCAGGAAAGGCCAGTCCCCATGCGAGTTCCTCGGGGGCCTCTCGGGATTCCTCTCCCGTCGATGCCGGGGCCTAGGACCTAGTGTGGAGTCGGGGCCGGAACCTGAGGATTCCTCTCCAGTGCTGACATGGATCTTGGGGTACTTCTGGCGTCTCCCCAGGGGAGTCAGTCCTCGTCTCGAATGCGGGCATGCACTTGCGCTTTCCTCCAGAGCGGTAGCAGCAGTGTCACGCAGTCCACCGCGTGGATCAAAGGATCTATGGTTTTCCCTCCAGTCTTTCCCACGAGGCTTTCCGACGAGGCTTTCCCACAGGGCTGTCCCACGAGCACACGTGGTGGGAGTCGATCCTCGGCTTGCACGTCAAGGCAGTGCAGGGAAAACAGGTTCCTCTGGAATGGACTGACCCATCTGGGGGACTCTTGGAATGGTGGCACGACCCTGGAGTTCCTCTCGCCTTTCCTGTGGAGAGCGCCTCGTCTTGAGATGCGACGGGAACGCCGGGAATTCTTTCCCTACTAAACAGGGAAAGGATCCCTCATCTCGAGCTAGGAGGCGGAAACGGGGCTCCCCTGGATGTGTGCGGGACCCCACGTGCTTCCTCTCGAGTGGAGACGGCTATGTCGGGGAACTTCTTGAGTTGCAGCAAGGGTGTGAAGGACCCTTTGGAAGTTCCAGTGGTTAGATGTGATTAGCCTCGAGAAGCCTCAGCGGAAATGGGCCTCATCTCGCCTTGAGGGCAAATCCTCCTGGATTTTCTCGAGTTGCGGCAGGTGCTCTCGACTTACGACGGGGACCTCAGGGACCCGTTCTGGTGGCCTCAGGAAAGGCCAGTCCCCATGCGAGTTCCTCGGGGGCCTCTCGGGATTCCTCTCCCGTCGATGCCGGGGCCTAAGACCTTGTGTGAAGTCCGGGCCGGAACCTGAGGATTCCTCTCCAGTGCTGACATGGATCTTGGGGTACTTCTGGAGTCTTCCGAGGGGAGTCAGTCCGCGTCTCGAATGCGGGCATGCACTTGTGCTTTCCTCCAGAGCAGTAGCAGCAGTGTCACGCAGTCCGCCGCGTGGATCAAAGGATCTATGGTTTTCCCTCGAGTCTTTCCCACGAGGCTTTCCCACGAGGCTTTCCCACAGGGCTGTCCCACGTGCACACGTGGTGGGAGTCGATCCTCGGCTTGAACGTCAAGGCAGTGCAGGGAAAACAGGTTCCTCTGGAATGGACTGACACATCTGGGGGACTCTTGGAATGGTGCCACGACCCTGGAGTTCCTCTCGCCTTTCCTGTGGAGAGCGCCTCCTCTTGAGATGCAACGGGAACGCCGGGAATGCTTTCCCTACTAAACAGGGAAAGGATCCCTCATCTCGAGCTAGGAGGCGGAAACGGGGCTCCCCTGGATGTGTGCGGGACCCCACGTGCTTCCTCTCGAGTGGAGACGGGTATGTCGGGCAACTTCTTGAGTTGCAGTAAGGGTGTGAAGGACCCTTTGGAAGTTCCAGTGGCTGGATGCGATTAGCCTCGAGAAGCCTCAGCGGAAATGGGCCTCATCTCGCCTGGAGGGCAAAACCTCCTGGATTTTCTCGAGTTGCGGCAGGTGCTCTCGTCTTACGACGGGGACCTCAGGGACCCGCTCTGGAGTCCTCAGGAAAGGCCAGTCCCCATGCGAGTTCCTCGGGGGCCTCTCGGGATTCCTCTCCCGTCGATGCCGGGGCCTAAGACCTTGTGTGGAGTCGGGGCCGGAACCTGACGATTCCTCTCCAGTGCTGACATGGATCTTGGGGTACTTCTGGAGTCTCCCCAGGGGAGTCAGTCCTCCTTTCGAATGCGGGCATGCACTTGCGCTTTCCTCCAGAGCAGTAGCAGCAGTGTCACGCAGTCCGCCGCGTGGATCAAAGGATCTATGGTTTTCCCTCGAGTCTTTCCCACGAGGCTTTCCCACGAGGCTTTCCCACAGGGCTGTCCCACGTGCACACGTGGTGGGAGTCGATCCTCGGCTTGAACGTCAAGGCAGTGCAGGGAAAACAGGTTCCTCTGGAATGGACTGACCCATCTAGGGGACTCTTCGAATGGTGGCACGACCCTGGAGTTCCTCTCGCCTTTCCTGTGGAGAGCGCCTCCTCTTGAGATGCGACGGGAACGCCGGGAATTCTTTCCCTACTAAACAGGGAAAGGATCCATCATCTCGAGCTAGGAGGCGGAAACGGGGCTCCCCTGGATGTGTGCGGACCTCACGTGCTTCCTCTCCAGTGGAGACGGTTATGTCGGGGAACTTCTTGAGTTGCAGCAAGGGTGTGAAGGACCCTTTGGAAGTTCCAGTGGTTAGATGCTATTAGCCTCGAGAAGCCTCAGCGGAAATGGGCCTCATCTCGCCTGGAGGGCAAAACCTCCTGGATTTTCTCGAGTTGCGGCAGGTGCTCTCGACTTACGACGGGGACCTCAGGGACCCGCTCTGGTGGCCTCAGGAAAGGCCAGTCCCCATGCGAGTTCCTCGGGGGCCTCTCGGGATTCCTCTCCCGTCGATGCCGGGGCCTGAGACCTTGTGTGGAGTCGGGGCCGGAACCTGAGGATTCCTCTCCAGTGCTGACATGGATCTTGGGGTCCTTCTGGAGTCTCCCCAGGGGAGTCAGTCCTCGTTTCGAATGCGGGCATGCACTTGCGCTTTCCTCCAGAGCAGTAGCAGCAGTGTCACGCAGTCCGCCGCGAGGATCAAAGGATCTATGGTTTTCCCTCGAGTCTTTCCCACGAGGCTTTCCCACGGGGCTTTCCCAAAGGGCTGTCCCACGTGCACACGTGGTGGGAGTCGATCCTCGGCTTGAACGTCAAGGCAGTGCAGGGAAAACAGGTTCCTCTGGAATGGACTGACCCATCTGGGGGACTCTTGGAATGGTGGCACGACCCTGGAGTTCCTCTCGCCTTTCCTGTGGAGAGCGCCTCCTCTTGAGGTGCGACGGGAACGCCGGGAATTCTTTCCCTACGAAACAGGGAAAGGATCCCTCATCTCGAGCTAGGAGGCGGAAACGGGGCTCCCCTGGATGTGTGCGGGACCCAACGTGCTTCCTCTCGAGTGGAGACGGGTATGTCGCGGAACTGCTTGAGTTGCAGCAAGGGTGTGAAAGACCCTTTGGAAGTTCCAGTGGTTAGATGTGATTAGCCTCGAGAAGCCTCAGCGGAAATGGGCCTCATCTCGCCTGGAGGGCAAAACCTCCTGGATTTTCTCGAGTTGCGGCAGGTGCTCTCGACTTACGACGGGGACCTCAGGAACCCGCTCTGGAGGCCTCAGGAAAGGCCAGTCCCCATGCGAGTTCCTCGGGGGCCTCTCGGGATTCCTCTCCCGTCGATGCCGGGGCCTAAGACCTTGTGTGGAGTCGGTGCCGGAACCTGAGGTTTCCTCTCCAGTGCTGACATGGATCTTGGGGTACTTCTTGAGTCTCCCCAGGGGAGTCAGTCCTCGTCTCGAATGCGTGCATGCACTTGCGCTTTCCTCCAGAGCGGTAGCAGCAGTGTCACGCAGTCCGCCGCGTGGATCAAAGGATCTATGGTTTTCCCTCGAGTCTTTCCCACGAGGCTTTCCCACGAGGCTTTCCCACAGGGCTGTCCCACGTGCACACGTGGTGGGAGTCGATCCTCGGCTTGAACGTCAAGGCAGTGCAGGGAAAACAGGTTCCTCTGGAATGGACTGACACATCTGGGGGACTCTTGGAATGGTGGCACGACCCTGGAGTTCTTCTCGCCTTTCCTGTGGAGAGCGCCTCCTCTTGAGATGCGACGGGAACGCCGGGAATTCTTTCCCTACGAAACAGGGAAAGGATCCCTCATCTCGAGCTAGGAGGCGGAAACGGGGCTCCCCTGGATGTGTGCGGGACCCTCGTGCTTCCTCTCGTGTGGAGACGGCTATGTCGGGGAACTTCTTGAGTTGCAGCAAGGGTGTGAAGGACCCTTTGGAAGTTCCAGTGGTTAGATGTGATTAGCCTCGAGAAGCCTCATCGGAAATGGGCCTCATCTCGCCTGGAGGGCAAAACCTCCTGGATTTTCTCGAGTTGCCGCAGGTTCTCTCGACTTACGACGGGGACCACGGGGACCCGCTCTGGTGGCCTCAGGAAAGGCCAGTCCCCATGCGAGTTCCTCGGGGGCCTCTCGGGTTTCCTCTCCCGTCGATGCCGTGGCCTAAGACCTTGTGTGGAGTCGGGGCCGGAACCTGAGGATTCCTCTCCAGTGCTGACATGGATCTTGGGGTACTTCTGGAGTCTACCCAGGGGAGTCAGTCCTCGTCTCGAATGCGCGCATGGACTTGCGCTTTCCTCCAGAGCGGTAGCAGCAGTGGCACGCAGTCCGCTGCGTGGATCAAAGGATCTATGGTTTTCCCTCGAGTCGTTCCCACGAAGCTTTCCCACGAGGCTTTCCCACAGGGCTGTCCCACGTGCACACGTTGTTGGAGTCGATCCTCAGCTTGAACGTCAAGGCAGTGCAGGGAAAACAGGTTCCTCTGGAATGGACTGACACATCTGGGGGACTCATGGAATGGTGGCACGACCCTGGAGTTCTTCTCGCCTTTCCTGTGGAGAGCGCCTCCTCTTGAGATGCGACGGGAACGCCGGGAATTCTTTCCCTACGAAACAAGGAAAGGATCCCTCATCTCGAGCTAGGAGGTGGAAACGGGGCTCCCCTGGATGTGTGCGGGACCCTGGTGCTTCCTCTCGAGTGGAGACGGGTATGTCGGGGAACTTCTTGAGTTGCAGCAAGGGTGTGAAGGACCCTTTGGAAGTTCCAGTGGTTAGACGTGATTGGCCTCGAGAAGCCTCAGCGGAAATGGGCCTCATCTCGCTTGGAGGGCAAAACCTCCTGGATTTTCTCGAGTTGCGGCAGGTGCTCTCGACTTACGACGGGGACCTCAGGGACCCGCTCTGGTGGCCTCAGGAAAGGCCAGTCCCCATGCGAGTTCCTCGGGGGCCTCTCGGGATTCCTCGCCCGTCGATGCCGGGGCCTAAGACCTTGTGTGGAGTCGGGGCCCGAACCTGAGGATTCCTCTCCAGTGCTGACATGGATCTTGGGGTACTTCTGGAGTCTCCCCAGGGGAGTCAGTCCTCGTCTCGAATGCGGGCATACACTTGCGCTTTCCTCCAGAGCGGTAGCAGCAGTGTCACGCAGTCCGCCGAGTGGATCAAAGATCCATGGTTTTCCCTCGAGTTTTTCCCACGAGGCTTTCCCACGAGGCTTTCCCACAGGGCTATCCGACGTGCACACGTTGTGGGAGTCGATCCTCGGCTTGAACGTCAAGGCAGTGCAGGGAAAACAGGTTCCTCTGGAATGGACTGACACATCTGGGGGACTCTTGGAATGGTGGCACGACCCTGGAGTTCCTCTCGCCTTTCCTGTGGAGAGCGCCTCCTCTTGAGATGCGACGGGAACGCCGGGAATTCTTTCCCTACGAAACAGGGAAAGGATCCCTCATCTCGAGCTAGGCGGCGGAAACGGGGCTCCCCTGGATGTGTGCGGGACCCTCGTGCTTCCTCTCGAGTGGAGACAGGTATGTCGGGGAACTTCTTGAGTTGCAGCAAGGGTGTGAAGGACCCTTTGGAAGTTCCAGTGGTTAGATGTGATTAGCCTCGAGAAGCCTCAGCGGAAATGGGCCTCATCTCGCCTGGAGGGCAAAACCTCCTGCATTTTCTCGAGTTGCGGCAGGTTCTCTCGACTTACGACGGGGACCTCGGGGACCCGCTCTGGTGGCCTCAGGAAAGGCCAGTCCCCATGCGAGTTCCTCGGGGGCCTCTCGGGTTTCCTCTCCCGTCGATGCCGTGGCCTAAGACCTTGTGTGGAGTCGGGGCCGGAACCTGAGGATTCCTCTCCAGTGCTGACATGGATCTTGGGGTACTTCTGGAGTCTCCTCAGGGGAGTCAGTCCTCGTCTTGAATGCGCGCATGGACTTGCGCTTTCCTCCAGAGCGGTAGCAGCAGTGGCACGCAGTCCGCTGCGTGGATCAAAGGATCTATGGTTTTCCCTCGAGTCTTTCCCACGAAGCTTTCCCACGAGGCTTTCCCACAGGGCTGTCCCACGTGCACACGTTGTTGGAGTCGATCCTCGGCTTGAACGTCAAGGCAGTGCAGGGAAAACAGGTTCCTCTGGAATGGACTGACACATCTGGGGGACTCTTGGAATGGTGGCAGGACCCTGGAGTTCTTCTCGCCTTTCCTGTGGAGAGCGCCTCCTCTTGAGATGCGACGGGAACGCCGGGAATTCTTTCCCTACGAAACAGGGAAAGGATCCCTCATCTCGAGCTAGGAGGCGGAAACGGGGCTCCCCTGCATGTGTGCGGGACCCTCGTGATTCCTCTCGAGTGGAGACGGGTATGTCGGGGAACTTCTTAAGTTGCAGCAAGGGTGTGAAGGACCCTTTGGAAGTTCCAGTGGTTAGACGTGATTGGCCTCGAAAAGCCTCAGCGGAAATGGGCCTCATCTCGCTTGGAGGGCAAAACCTCCTGGATTTTCTCGAGTTGCGGCAGGTGCTCTCGACTTACGACGGGGACCTCGGGGACCCGCTCTGGTGGCATCAGGAAAGGCCAGTCCCCATGCGAGTTCCTCGGGGGCCTCTCGGGATTCCTCTCCCGTCGATGCCGGGGCCTAAGACCTTGTGTGGAGTCGGGGCCGGAACCTGAGGATTCCTCTCCAGTGCTGACATGGATCTTGGGGTACTTCTGGAGTCTCCCCAGGGGAGTCAGTCCTCGTCTCGAATGCGGGCATGCACTTGCGCTTTCCTCCAGAGAGGTAGCAGCAGTGTCACGCAGTCCGCCGCGTGGATCAAAGATCTATGGTTTTCCCTCGAGTTTTTCCCACGAGGCTTTCCCACGAGGCTTTCCCACAGGGCTGTCCCACGTGCATACGTGGTGGGAGTCGATCCTCGGCTTGAACGTCAAGGCAGTGCAGGGAAAACAGGTTCTTCTGGAATGGACAGACACATCTGGGGGACTCTTGGAATGGTGGCACGACCCTGGAGTTCTTCTCTCCTTTCCTGTGGAGAGCGCCTCCTCTTGAGATGCGACGGGAACGCCGGGAATTCTTTCGCTACGAAACAGGGAAAGGATCCCTCATCTCGAGCAAGGAGGCGGAAACGGGGCTCCCCTGGATGTGTGCGGGACCCTCGTGCTTCCTCTCGAGTGGAGACGGGTATGTCTGGGAACTTCTTGAGTTTCAGCAAGGGTGTGAAGGACCCTTTGGAAGTTCCAGTGGTTAGATGTGATTAGCCTCGAGAAGCCTCAGCGGAAATGGGCCTCATCTCGCCTGGAGGGTAAAACCTCCTGGATTTTCTCGAGTTGCGGCAAGTGCTCTCGACTTACGACGGGGACCTCAGGGACCCGCTCTGGTGGCCTCAGGAAAGGCCAGTCCCCATGCGAGTTCCTCGGGGGCCTCTCGGGATTCCTCTCCCGTCGATGCCGGGGCCTAAGACCTTGTGTGAAGTCGGGGCCGGAACCTGAGGATTCCTCTCCAGTGCTGACATGGATCCTGGGGTACTTCTGGAGTCTCCCCAGGGCAATCAGTCCTCGTCTCGAATGCGGGAATGCCATTGCGCTCCTCCAGATCGGTAGCAGCAGTGTCATGCAGTCCGCCGCGTGGATCAAAGGATCTATGGTTTCCCTCGAGTCTTTCCCACGAGTCTTTTCCACGAGGCTTTCTCACAGGGCTGTCCCACGTGCACACGTGGTGGGAGTCGATCCTCGGCTTGAACGTCAAGGCAGTGTAGGGAAAACAGGTTCCTCTGGAATGGACTGACACATCTGGGGGACTCTTGGAATGGTGGCACGACCCTGGAGTTCCTTTCGCCTTTCCTGTGGAGAGCGCCTCCTCTTGAGATGCGACGGGAACGCAGGGAATTCTTTCCCTACGAAACAGGGAAAGGATCCCTCATCTCGAGCTAGGAGGCTGAAACGGGGCTCCCCTGGATGTGTGCGCGACCCTCGTGCTTCCTCTCGAGTGGAGACGGGTATGTCGGGGAACTTCTTGAGTTGCAGCAAGGGTGTGAAGGACCCTTTGGAAGTTCCAGTGGTTAGATGTGATTAGCCTCGAGAAGCCTCAGCGGAAATGGGCCTCATCTCGCCTGTAGGGCAAAAACTCCTGGATTTTCTCGAGTTGCGGCAGGTGCTCTCGACTTACGACGGGGACCTCGGGGACCCGCTCTGGTGGCCTCAGGAAAGGCCAGTCCCCATGCGAGTTCCTCGGGGACCTCTCGGGATTCCTCTCCGGTCGATGCCGGGGCCTAAGACCTTGTGTGGAGTTGGGGCCGGAACCTGAGGATTCCTCTCCAGTGCTGACATGGATTTTGGGGTTCTTCTGCAGTCTCCCCAGGGGAGTCAGTCCTCGTCTCGAATGCGGGCATGCACTTGCGCTTTCCTCCAGAGCGGTAGTAGCAGTGTCACGCATTCCGCCGCGTGGATCAAAGGATCTATGGTTTTCCCTCGAGTCTTTCCCACGAGGCTTTCCCACGAGGCTTTCCCACAGGGCTGTCCCACGTGCACACGTGGTGGGAGTCGATCCTCGGCTTGAACGTCAAGGCAGTGCAGGGAAAACAGGTTCCTCTGGAATGGACTGACACATCTGGGGGACTCTTGGAATGGTGGCACGACCCTGGAGTTCCTCTCGCCTTTCCTGTGGAGAGCGCCTTCTCTTGAGATGCGACGGGAACGCCGGGAATTCTTTCCCTATGAAACAGGGAAAGCATTCCTCATCTCAGGCTCGGAGGCGGAAACGGGTCTCCCCTGGATGTTTGCGCGAGCCTGGTGCTTCCTTTCGAGTGGAGACGGGTATGTCAGGGAACTTCTTGAGTTGCAGCAAGGGTGTGAAGGACCCTTTGGAAGTTCCAGTGGTTAGATGTGATTAGCCTCGAGAAGCCTCAGCGGAAATGGGCCTCATCTCGCCTGGAGGGCAAAACCTCCTGGATTTTCTCGAGTTGCGGCAGGTGCTCTCGACTTACGATGGGGACCTCGGGGACCCGCTCTGGTTGCCTCAGGAAAGACCAGTCCCCATGCGAGTTCCTCGGGGACCTCTCGGGATTCCTCTCCGGTCGATGCCGGGGCCTAAGACCTTGTGTGGAGTCGGGGCCGGAACCTGAGGATTCCTCTCCAGTGCTGACATGGATTTTGGGGTACTTCTGGAGTCTCCGCAGGGGAGTCAGTCCTCGTCTCGAATGTGGGCATGCACTTGCGCTTTCCTCCAGAGAGGTAGCAGCAGTGTCACGCAGTCAGCCGCGTGGATCAAAGGATCTATGGTTTTCCCTCGAGTCTTTCCCACGAGGCTTTCCCACGACGATTTCCCACAGGGCTGTCCCACGTGCACAAGTGGTTGGAGTCGATCCTCGGCTTGAACGTCAAGGCAGTGCAGGGAAAACAGGTTGCTCTGGAATGGACTGACACATCTGGGGGACTCTTCGAATGGTGGCACGACCCTGGAGTTCTTCTCGCCTTTCCTGTGGAGAGCGCCTCCTCTTGAGATGCGTCGGGAATGCCGGGAATTCTTTCCCTACGAAACAGGGAAAGGATCCCTCATCTCGAGCTAGGAGGCGGAAACGGGGCTCCCCTGGATGTGTGCGGGACCCTCGTGCTTCCTCTTGAGTGGAGACAGGTATGTCGGGGAACTTCTTGAGTTGCAGCAAGGGTGTGAAGCACCCTTTGGAAGTTCCAGTGGTTAGATGTGATTAGCCTCGAGAAGCCCCAGCGGAAATGGGCCTCATCTCGCCTGGAGGGCAAAACCTCCTGGATTTTCTCGAGTTGCGGCAGGTGCTCTCGACTTACGACGGGGACCCCAGGGACCCCTCTGGTGGCCTCAGGAAAGGCCAGTCCCCATGCGAGTTCCTCGGGGGCCTCTCGGGATTCCTCTCCCGTCGATGCCGGGGCCTAAGACCTTGTGTGGAGTCGCGGCCAGAACCTGAGGATTCCTCTCCAGTGCTGACATGGATCTTGGGGTACTTCTGGAGTCTCCCCAGGGGAGTCAGTCCTTGTCTCGAATGCGGGCATGCACTTGCGCTTTCCTCCAGAGCGGTAGCAGCAGTGTCACTCATTCTGCCGCGTGGATCAAAGGGTCTATAGTTTTCCCTCGAGTCTTTCCCACGAGGCTTTCCGACGAGGCTTTCCCACAGGGCTGTCCCACGTGCACACGTGGTGGGAGTCGATCCTCGGCTTGAACGTCAAGGCAGTGCAGGGTAAACAGGTTCCTCTGGAATGGACTGACACATCCTGGGGACTCTTGGAATGGTGGCACGACCCTGGAGTTCCTCTCGCCTTTCCTGTGGAGAGCGCCTCCTCTTGAGATGCGACGGGAACGCCGGGAATTCTTTCCCTACGAAACAGGGAAAGGATCCGTCATCTCGAGCTAGGAGGCGCAAACGGGGCTCCCCTGGATGTGTGCGGGACCCTCGTGCTTCCTCTCGAGTGGAGACGGGTATGTCGGGGAACTTCTTGAGTTGCAGCATGGGTGTGAAGGACCCTTTGGAAGTTCCAGTGGTTAGATGTGATTAGCCTCGAGAAGCCTCAGCGGAAATGGGCCTCATCTCGCCTGGAGGGCAAAACCTCCTGGATTTTCTCGAGTTGCGGCAGGTGCTCTCGACTTACGACGGGGACCTCAGGGACCCGCTCTGGTGGCCTCAGGAAAGGCCAGTCCCCATGCGAGTTCCGCGGGGGCCTCTCGGGATTACTCTCCCCTCGATGCCGGGGCCTAAGACCTTGTGTGGAGTCGGGGCCGGAACCTGAGGATTCCTCTCCAGTGCTGACATGGATCTTGGGGTACTTCTGGAGTCTCCCCAGGGGAGTCAGTCCTCGTCTCGAATGCGGGCATGCACTTGCGCTTTCCTCCAGAGCGGTAGCAGCAGTGTCACGCAGTCCGCCGCGTGGATCAAAGGATCTATGGTTTTCCCTCGAGTCTTTCCCACGAGGCTTTCCCACGAGGCTTTCCCACAGGGCTGTCCCACGTGCACACGTGGTGGGAGTCGATCCTCGGCTTGAATGTCAAGGCAGTGCAGGGAAAACAGGTTCCTCTGGAATGGACTGACACATCTGGGGGACTCTTGGAATGGTGGCACGACCCTGGAGTTCCTCTCGCCTTTCCTGTGGAGAGTGCCTCCTCTTGAGATGCGACGGGAACGCCGGGAATTCTTTCCCTACGAAACAGGGAAAGGATCCCTCATCTCGAGCTAGGATGCGGAAACAGGGCTCCCCTGGATGTGTGCGGGATCCCACGTGCTTCCTCTCGAGTGGAGACGGGTATGTCGGGGAACTTCTTGAGTTGCAGCAAGGGTGTGAAGGACCCTTCGGAAGTTCCAGTGGTTAGACGTGATTAGCCTCGAGAAGCCTCAGCGGAAATGGGCCTCATCTCGCCTGGAGGGCAAAACCTCCTGGATTTTCTCGAGATGCGGCAGGTGCTCTCGACTTACGACGGGGACTTCAGGGACCCGCTCTGGTGGCCTCAGGAAAGGCCAGTCCCCATGCGAGTTCCTCGGGGGCCTCTCGGGATTCCTCTCCCATCGATGCCGGGGCCTCAGACCTTGTGTGGATTCGGGGCCGGAACCTGAGGATTCCTCTCCAGTGCTGACATGGATCTTGGGGTACTTCTGGAGTCTCCCCAGGGGAGTCAGTCCTCGTCTCGAATGCGGGCATGCACTTGCGCTTTCCTCCAGAGCGGTAGCAGCAGTGTCACGCAGTCCGCCGCGTGGATCAAAGGATCTATGGTTTTCCCTCGAGTCTTTCCCAAGAGGCTTTCCCACGAGGCTTTCCCACAGGGCTGTCCCACGTGCACACGTGGTGGGGGTCGATCCTCGGCTTGAACGTCAAGGCAGTGCAGGGAAAACAGGTTCCTCTGGAATGGACTGACACATCTGGGGGACTCTTGGAATGGTGGCACGACCCTGGAGTTCCTCTCGCCTTTCCTGTGGAGAGCGCCTCCTCTTGAGATGCGACGGGAACGCCGGGAATTCTTTCCCTATGAAACAGGGGAAGGATCACTCATCTCGAGCTAGTCGGCGGAAACGGGGCTCCCCTGGATGTGTGCGGGACCGTCGTGCTTCCTCTCGAGCGGAGACGGGTATGTCGGGGAACTGCTTGAGTTGCAGCAAGGGTGTGAAGGACCCTTTGGAAGTTCCAGTGGTTAGATGTGATTAGCCTCGAGAAGCCTCAGCGGAAATGGGCCTCATCTCGCCTGGAGGGCAAAACCTCCTCGATTTTCTCGAGTTGAGGCAGGTTCTCTCGACTTACGAGGGGGACCTCAGGGACCCGCTCTGGTGGCCTAAGGAAAGGCTAGTCCCCATGCGAGTTCCTCGGGGGCCTCTCGGGATTCCTCTCCCGTCGATGCCGGGGCCTAAGACCTTGTGTGGAGTCGGGGCCGGAACCTGAGGATTCCTCTCCAGTGCTGACATGGATCCTGGGGTACTTCTGGAGTCTCCCCAGGGGAGTCAGTCCTCGTCTCGAATGCGGACATGCACTTGCGCTTTCCTCCAGAGCGGTAGCAGCAGTGTCACGCAGTCCGCCGCGTGGATCAAAGGATCTATGGTTTTCCCTCGAGTCTTTCTCACGAGGCTTTCCCACGATTCTTTCCCACAGGGCTGTCCCACATGCACACGTGGTGGGAGTCGATCCTCGGCTTGAACGTCAAGGCAGTGCATGGAAAACAGGTTCCTCTGGAATGGACTGACACGTCTGGGGGATTCTTGGAATGGTGCCACGACCCTGGAGTTCCTCTCGCCTTTCCTGTGGAGAGCGCCTCCTCTTGAGATGCGACGGGAATGCCGGGAATTCTTTCCCTATGAAACAGGGAAAGGATCCCTCATCTCGAGCTAGGAGGCGGAAACGGGGCTCCCCTGGATGTGTGCGGGACCCCACGTGCTTCCTCTCGAGTGGAGACGGGTATGTCGGGCAACTTCTTGAGTTGCAGTAAGGGTGTGAAGGACCCTTTGGAAGTTCCAGTGGCTGGATGCGATTAGCCTCGAGAAGCCTCAGCGGAAATGGGCCTCATCTCGCCTTGAGGGCAAATCCTCCTGGATTTTCTCGAGTTGCGGCAGGTGCTCTCGACTTACGACGGGGACCTCAGGGACCCGCTCTGGAGTCCTCAGGAAAAGCCAGTCCCCATGCGAGTTCCTCGGGGGCCTCTCGGGATTCCTCTCCCGTCGATGCCGGGGCCTAAGACCTTGTGTGGAGTCGGGGCCAGAACCTGACGATTCCTCTCCAGTGCTGACATGGATCTTGGGGTACTTCTGGAGTCTCCCCAGGGGAGTCAGTCCTCCTTTCGAATGCGGGCATGCACTTGCGCTTTCCTCCAGAGCAGTAGCAGCAGTGTCACGCAGTCCGCCGCGTGGATCAAAGGATCTATGGTTTTCCCTCGAGTCTTTCCCACGAGGCTTTCCCACGAGGCTTTCCCACAGGGCTGTCCCACGTGCACACGTGGTGGGAGTCGATCCTCGGCTTGAACGTCAAGGCAGTGCAGGGAAAACAGGTTCCTCTGGAATGGACTGACCCATCTAGGGGACTCTTCGAATGGTGGCACGACCCTGGAGTTCCTCTCGCCTTTCCTGTGGAGAGCGCCTCCTCTTGAGGTGCGACGGGAACGCCGGGAATTCTTTCCCTACGAACCAGGGAAAGGATCCCTCATCTCGAGCTAGGAGGCGGAAACGGGGCTCCCCTGGATGTGTGCGGGACCCAACGTGCTTCCTCTCGAGTGGAGACGGGTATGTCGCGGAACTGCTTGAGTTGCAGCAAGGGTGTGAAAGACCCTTTGGAAGTTCCAGTGGTTAGATGTGATTAGCCTCGAGAAGCCTCAGCGGAAATGGGCCTCATCTCGCCTGGAGGGCAAAACCTCCTGGATTTTCTCGAGTTGCGGCAGGTGCTCTCGACTTACGACGGGGACCTCAGGAACCCGCTCTGGAGGCCTCAGGAAAGGCCAGTCCCCATGCGAGTTCCTCGGGGGCCTCTCGGGATTCCTCTCCCGTCGATGCCGGGGCCTAAGACCTTGTGTGGAGTCGGGGCCGGAACCTGAGGATTCCTCTCCAGTGCTGACATGGATCTTGGGGTACTTCTGGAGTCTCCCCAGGGGAGTCAGTCCTCGTCTCGAATGCGGGCATGCACTTGCGGTTTCCTCGAGAGTGGTAGCAGCAGTGTCACGCAGTCCGCCGCGTGGATCAAAGGATCTATGGTTTTCCCTTGAGTCTTTCCCACGAGGCTTTCCCACAGGGCTGTCCCACGTGCACACGTGGTGGGAGTCGATCCTCGGCTTGAACGTCAAGTCAGTGCAGGGAAAACAGGTTCCTCTGGAATGGACTTACCCATCTGGGGGACTCTTGGAATGGTGGCACGACCCTGGAGTTCCTCTCGCCTTTCCTGTGGAGAGCGCCTTCTCTTGAGATGCGACGGCAACGCCGGGAATTCTTTCCCTACGAAACAGGGAAAGGATCCCTTATCTCGAGCTAGGAGGCGGAAACGGGGCTCCCCTGGATGTGTGCGGGACCCCACGTGATTCCTCTCGAGTGGAGACGGGTATGTCGCAGAACTGCTTGAGTTGCAGCAAGGGTGTGAAGGACCCTTTGGAAGTTCCAGTGGTTAGATGTGATTAGCCTCGAAAAGCCTCAGCGGAAATGGGCCTCATCTCGCCTGGAGGGCAAAACCTCCTGGATTTACTCGAGTTGCGGCAGGTGCTCTCGACTTACGACTGGGACCTCAGGGACCCGCTCTGGTGGCCTCAGGAAAGGCCAGTCCCCATGCCAGTTCCTCGGGGGCCTCTCGGGATTCCTCTCCCGTCGATGCCGGGGCCTAAGACCTTGTGTGGAGTCGGTGCCGGAACCTGAGGTTTCCTCTCCAGTGCTGACATGGATCTTGGGGTACTTCTTGAGTCTCCCCAGGGGAGTCAGTCCTCGTCTCGAATGCGGGCATGCACTTGAGCTTTCCTCCAGAGCGGTAGCAGCAGTGTCACGCAGTCCGCCGCGTGGATCAAAGGATCTATGGTTTTCCCTCGAGTCTTTCCCACGAGGCTTTCCCACGAGGCTTTCCCACAGGGCTGTCCCACGTGCACACGTGGTGGGAGTCGATCCTCGGCTTGAACGTCAAGGCAGTGCAGGGAAAACAGGTTCCTCTGGAATGGACTGACACATCTGGGGGACTCTTGGAATGGTGCCACGACCCTGGAGTTCCTCTCGCCTTTCCTGTGGAGAGCGCCTCCTCTTGAGATGCAACGGGAACGCCGGGAATGCTTTCCCTACTAAACAGGGAAAGGATCCCTCATCTCGAGCTAGGAGGCGGAAACGGGGCTCCCCTGCATGTGTGCGGGACCCCACGTGCTTCCTCTCGAGTGGAGACGGGTATGTCGGGGAACTTCTTGAGTTGCAGCAAGGGTGTGAAGCACCCTTTGGAAGTTCCAGTGGTTAGATGTGATTAGCCTCGAGAAGCCTCAGCGGAAATGGGCCTCATCTCGCCAGGAGGGCAAAACCTCCTGGATTTTCTCGAGTTGGGGCAGGTGCTCTCGACTTACGACGGGGACCACAGGGACCCGCTCTGGTGGCCTCAGGAAAGGCCAGTCCCCATGCGAGTTCCTCGGGGGCCTCTCGGGATTCCTCTCCCGTCGATGCCGGGGCCTAGGACCTAGTGTGGAGTCGGGGCCGGAACCTGAGGATTCCTCTCCAGTGCTGACATGGATCTTGGGGTACTTCTGGAGTCTCCCCAGGGGAGTCAGTCCTCGTCTCGAATGCGGGCATGCACTTTTGCTTTCCTACAGAGCGGTAGCAGCAGTGTCACGCAGTCCGCCGGGTGGATCAAAGGATCTATGGTTTTCCCTCTAGTCTTTCCCACGATGTTTTCCCACGAGGCTTTCCCACAGGGCTGTACCACGTGCACACTTGGTGGGACTCGATCTTCGGCTTGAACGTCAAGGCAGTGCAGGGAAAACAGGTTCCTCTGGAATGGACTGACACATCTGGGGGTCTCTTGGAATGGTGACACGACCCTGGAGTTCCTCTCGCCTTTCCTGTGGAGAGTGCCACCTCTTGAGATGCGACGGGAACGCCGGGAATTCTTTCCCTACGAAACAGGGAAAGGATCCCTCATCTCGAGCTAGGCGGCGGAAACGGGGCTCCCCTGGATGTGTGCGGGACCCCACGTGCTTCCTCTCGAGTGGAGACGGGTATGTCGGGGAACTTCTTGAGTTGCAGCAAGGGTGTGAAGGACCCTTTGGAAGTTCCAGTGGTTAGATGTGATTAGCCTCGAGAAGCCTCAGCGGAAATGGGCCTCATCTCGCCTGGAGGGCAAATCCTCCTGGATTTTCTCGAGTTGCGGCAGGTGCTCTCGACTTACGACGGGGACCTCAGGGACCCGCTCTGGTGGCCTCAGGAAAGGCCAGTCCCCATGCGAGTTCCTCGGGGGCCTCTCGGGATTCCTCTCCCGTCGATGCCGGGGCCTAGGACCTAGTGTGGAGTCGGGGCCGGAACCTGAGGATTCCTCTCCAGTGCTGACATGGATCTTGGGGTACTACTGGAGTCTCCCCAGGGGAGTCAGTCCTCGTCTCGAATGCGGGCATGCACTTGCGCTTTCCTCCAGAGCGGTAGCAGCAGTGTCACACAGTCCGCCGCGTGGATCAAAGGATCTATTTTTTTCCCTCGAGACTTTCCCACGAAGCTTTCCCACGAGGCTTTCCCACAGGGCTGTCCCACGTGCACACGTTGTTGGAGTCGATCCTCATCTTGAACGTCAAGGCAGTGCAGGGAAAACAGGTTCCTCTGGAATGGACTGACACATCTGGGGGACTCATGGAATGGTGGCACGACCCTGGAGTTCTTCTCGCCTTTCCTGTGGAGAGCGCCTCCTCTTGAGATGCGACGGGAACGCCGGGAATTCTTTCCCTACGAAACAAGGAAAGGATCCCTCATCTCGAGCTAGAAGGTGGAAACGGGGCTCCCCTGGATGTGTGCGGGACCCTGGTGCTTCCTCTCGAGTGGAGACGGGTATGTCGGGGAACTTCTTGAGTTGCAGCAAGGGTGTGAAGGACCCTTTGGAAGTTCCAGTGGTTAGACGTGATTGGCCTCGAGAAGCCTCAGCGGAAATGGGCCTCATCTCGCTTGGAGGGCAAAACCTCCTGGATTTTCTCGAGTTGCGGCAGGTGCTCTCGACTTACGACGGGGACCTCAGGGACCCGCTCTGGTGGCCTCAGGAAAGGCCAGTCCCCATGCGAGTTCCTCGGGGGCCTCTCGGGATTCCTCGCCCGTCGATGCCGGTGCCTAAGACCTTGTGTGGAGTCGGGGCCCGAACCTGAGGATTCCTCTCCAGTGCTGACATGGATCTTGGGGTACTTCTGGAGTCTCCCCAGGGGAGTCAGTCCTCGTCTCGAATGCGGGCATACACTTGCGCTTTCCTCCAGAGCGGTAGCAGCAGTGTCACTCAGTCCGCCGAGTGGATCAATGATCCATGGTTTTCCCTCGAGTTTTTCCCACGAGGCTTTCCCACGAGGCTTTCCCACAGGGCTATCCGACGTGCACACGTTGTGGGAGTCGATCCTCGGCTTGAACGTCAAGGCAGTGCAGGGAAAACAGGTTCCTCTGGAATGGACTGACACATCTGGGGGACTCTTTGAATGGTGGCACGACCCTGGAGTTCCTCTCGCCTTTCCTGTGGAGAGCGCCTCCTCTTGAGATGCGACGGGAACGCCGGGAATTCTTTCCCTACGAAACAGGGAAAGGATCCCTCATCTCGAGCTAGGCGGCGGAAACGGGGCTCCCCTGGATGTGTGCGGGACCCTCGTGCTTCCTCTCGAGTGGAGACAGGTATGTGGGGAACTTCTTGAGTTGCAGCAAGGGTGTGAAGGACCCTTTGGAAGTTCCAGTGGTTAGATGTGATTAGCCTCGAGAAGCCTCAGCGGAAATGGGCCTCATCTCGCCTGGAGGGCAAAACCTCCTGCATTTTCTCGAGTTGCGGCAGGTTCTCTCGACTTACGACGGGCACCTCGGGGACCCGCTCTGGTGGCCTCAGGAAAGGCCAGTCCCCATGCGAGTTCCTCGGGGGCCTCTCGGGTTTCCTCTCCCGTCGATGCCGTGGCCTAAGACCTTGTGTGGAGTCGGGGCCAGAACCTGAGGATTCCTCTCCATTGCTGACATGGATCTTGGGGTACTTCTGGAGTCTCCTCAGGGGAGTCAGTCCTCGTCTCGAATGCGCGCATGGACTTGCGCTTTCCTCCAGAGCGGTAGCAGCAGTGGCACGCAGTCCGCTGCGTGGATCAAAGGATCTATGGTTTTCCCTCGAGTCTTTCCCACGAAGCTTTCCCACGAGGCTTTCCCACAGGGCTGTCCCACGTGCACACGTTGTTGGAGTCGATCCTCGGCTTGAACGTCAAGGCAGTGCAGGGAAAACAGGTTCCTCTGGAATGGACTGACACATCTGGGGGACTCTTGGAATGGTGGCACGACCCTGGAGTTCTTCTCGCCTTTCCTGTGGAGAGCGCCTCCTCTTGAGATGCGACGGGAACGCCGGGAATTCTTTCCCTACGAAACAGGGAAAGGATCCCTCATCTCGAGCTAGGAGGCGGAAACGGGGCTCCCCTGGATGTGTGCGGGACCCTCGTGATTCCTCTCGAGTGGAAACGGGTATGTCGGGGAACTTCTTAAGTTGCAGCAAGGGTGTGAAGGACCCTTTGGAAGTTCCAGTGGTTAGATGTGATTAGCCTCGAGAAGCCTCAGTGGAAATGGGCCTCATCTCGCCTGGAGGGCAAAACCTCCTGGATTTTCACGAGTTGCGGCAGGTGCTCTCGACTTACGACGGGGACCTCGGGGACCCGCTCTGGTGGCATCAGGAAAGGCCAGTCCCCATGCGAGTTCCTCGGGGGCCTCTCGGGATTCCTCTCCCGGCGATGCTGGGGCCTAAGACCTTGTGTGGAGTCGGGGCCGGAACCTGAGGATTCCTCTCCAGTGCTGACATGGATCTTGGGGTACTTCTGGAGTCTCCCCAGGGGAGTCAGTCCTCGTCTCGAATGCGGGCATGCACTTGCGCTTTCCTCCAGAGCGGTAGCAGCAGTGTCACGCAGTCCGCCGCGTGGATCAAAGGATCTATGGTTTTCCCTCGAGTCTTTCCCACGAGGCTTTCCCACGAGGCTTTCCCACAGGGCTGTCCCACGTGCACACGTGGTGGGAGTCGATCCTCGGCTTGAATGTCAAGGCAGTGCAGGGAAAACAGGTTCCTCTGGAATGGACTGACACATCTGGGGGACTCTTGGAATGGTGGCACGACCCTGGAGTTCCTCTCGCCTTTCCTGTGGAGAGTGCCTCCTCTTGAGATGCGACGGGAACGCCGGGAATTCTTTCCCTACGAAACAGGGAAAGGATCCCTCATCTCGAGCTAGGATGCGGAAACAGGGCTCCCCTGGATGTGTGCGGGATCCCACGTGCTTCCTCTCGAGTGGAGACGGGTATGTCGGGGAACTTCTTGAGTTGCAGCAAGGGTGTGAAGGACCCTTCGGAAGTTCCAGTGGTTAGACGTGATTAGCCTCGAGAAGCCTCAGCGGAAATGGGCCTCATCTCGCCTGGAGGGCAAAACCTCCTGGATTTTCTCGAGATGCGGCAGGTGCTCTCGACTTACGACGGGGACTTCAGGGACCCGCTCTGGTGGCCTCAGGAAAGGCCAGTCCCCATGCGAGTTCCTCGGGGGCCTCTCGGGATTCCTCTCCCATCGATGCCGGGGCCTCAGACCTTGTGTGGATTCGGGGCCGGAACCTGAGGATTCCTCTCCAGTGCTGACATGGATCTTGGGGTACTTCTGGAGTCTCCCCAGGGGAGTCAGTCCTCGTCTCGAATGCGGGCATGCACTTGCGCTTTCCTCCAGAGCGGTAGCAGCAGTGTCACGCAGTCCGCCGCGTGGATCAAAGGATCTATGGTTTTCCCTCGAGTCTTTCCCAAGAGGCTTTCCCACGAGGCTTTCCCACAGGGCTGTCCCACGTGCACACGTGGTGGGGGTCGATCCTCGGCTTGAACGTCAAGGCAGTGCAGGGAAAACAGGTTCCTCTGGAATGGACTGACACATCTGGGGGACTCTTGGAATGGTGGCATGACCCTGGAGTTCCTCTCGCCTTTCCTGTGGAGAGCGCCTCCTCTTGAGATGCGACGGGAACGCCGGGAATTCTTTCCCTATGAAACAGGGGAAGGATCACTCATCTCGAGCTAGTCGGCGGAAACGGGGCTCCCCTGGATGTGTGCGGGACCGTCGTGCTTCCTCTCGAGCGGAGACGGGTATGTCGGGGAACTGCTTGAGTTGCAGCAAGGGTGTGAAGGACCCTTTGGAAGTTCCAGTGGTTAGATGTGATTAGCCTCGAGAAGCCTCAGCGGAAATGGGCCTCATCTCGCCTGGAGGGCAAAACCTCCTCGATTTTCTCGAGTTGAGGCAGGTTCTCTCGACTTACGAGGGGGACCTCAGGGACCCGCTCTGGTGGCCTAAGGAAAGGCTAGTCCCCATGCGAGTTCCTCGGGGGCCTCTCGGGATTCCTCTCCCGTCGATGCCGGGGCCTAAGACCTTGTGTGGAGTCGGGGCCGGAACCTGAGGATTCCTCTCCAGTGCTGACATGGATCCTGGGGTACTTCTGGAGTCTCCCCAGGGGAGTCAGTCCTCGTCTCGAATGCGGACATGCACTTGCGCTTTCCTCCAGAGCGGTAGCAGCAGTGTCACGCAGTCCGCCGCGTGGATCAAAGGATCTATGGTTTTCCCTCGAGTCTTTCTCACGAGGCTTTCCCACGAGGCTTTCCCACAGGGCTGTCCCACATGCACACGTGGTGGGAGTCGATCCTCGGCTTGAACGTCAAGGCAGTGCATGGAAAACAGGTTCCTCTGGAATGGACTGACACGTCTGGGGGATTCTTGGAATGGTGCCACGACCCTGGAGTTCCTCTCGCCTTTCCTGTGGAGAGCGCCTCCTCTTGAGATGCGACGGGAATGCCGTGAATTCTTTCCCTATGAAACAGGGAAAGGATCCCTCATCTCGAGCTAGGAGGCGGAAACGGGGCTCCCCTGGATGTGTGCGCGACCCTCGTGATTCCTCTCGAGTGGAGACGGGTATGTCGGGGAACTTCTTGAGTTGCAACAAGGGTGTGAAGGACCCTTTGGAAGTTCCAGTGGTTAGATGTGATGAGCCTCGAGAAGCCTCAGCTGAAATTGTCCTCATCTCGCCTGGAGGGCAAATCCTCCTGGAATTTCTCGAGTTGCGGCAGGTGCTCTCGACTTACGACGGGAACCACAGGGACTCGCTCTGGTGGCCTCAGGAAAGGCCAGTCCCCATGCGAGTTCCTCGGGGGCCTCTCGGGATTCCTCTCCCGTCGATGCCGGGGCCTAAGACCTTGTGTGGAGTCGGGGCCGGAACCTGAGGATTCCTCTCCAGTGCTGACATGGATCTTGGGGTACTTCTGGAGTCTCCCCACGGGAGTCAGTCCTCGTCTCGAATGCGGGCATGCACTTGCGCTTTCCTCCAGAGCGGTAGCAGCAGTGTCACGCAGTCCGCCGCGTGGATCAAAGGATCTATGGTTTTCCCTCGAGTCTTTCCCACGAGGCTTTCCCGCGAGGCTTTCCCACAGGGCTGTTCCACGTGCACACGTGGTGGGAGTCGATCCTCGGCTTGAACCTCAAGGCAGTGCAGGGAAAACAGGTTCCTCTGGAATGGACTGACACATCCTGGGGACTCTTGGAATGGTGGCACGACCCTGGAGTTCCTCTCGCCTTTCCTGTGGAGAGCGCCTCCTCTTGAGATGCGACAGGAACGCCGGGAATTCTTTCCCTACGAAACAGGGAAAGGATCCCTCATCTCGAACTAGGAGGCGGAAACGGGGCTCCCCGGGATGTGTGCGGGACCCCACGTGCTTCCTCTCGAGTGGAGACCGGTATGTCGCGGAACAGCTTGAGTTGCAGCAAGGGTGTGAAGGACCCTTTGGAAGTTCCAGTGGTTAGATGTGATTAGCCTCGAGAAGCCTCAGCGGAAATGGGCCTCATCTCGCCTGGAGGGCAAAACCTCCTGGATTTTCTCGAGTTGCGGCAGGTCCTCCCGACTTACGACTGGGACCTCAGGGACCCGCTCTGGTGGCCTCAGGAAAGGCCAGTCCCCATGCGAGTTCCTCGGGGACCTCTCGGGATTCCTTTCCCGTCGATGCCGCGGCCTAAGACCTTGTGTGGAGTCGGGGCCGGAACCTGAGGATTCCTCTCCAGTGCTGACATGGATCTTGGGGTACTTCTGGAATCTCCCCAGGGGAGTCAGTCCTCGTCTCGAATATGGGCATGCACTTGCGCTTTCAACCAGAGCGGTAGCAGCAGTGTCACGCAGTCCGCCGCGTGGATCAAAGGGTCTATGGTTTTCCCTCGAGTCTTTCCCACCAGGCTTTCCCACGAGGCTTTCCCACAGGGCTGTCCCACGTGCACACGTGGTGGGAGTCGATCCTCGGCTTGAACGTCAAGGCAGTGCAGGGAAAACAGGTTCCTCTGGAATGGACTGACACATCTGGGGTCTCTTGGAATGGTGGCACGACCCTGGAGTTCCTCTCGCCTTTCCTTTGGAGTGCGCCCCCTCTTGAGATGCGACGGGAACGCCGGGAATTCTTTCCCTAGGAAACATGGAAAGGATCCCTCATCTCGAGCTAGGAGGCGGAAACGGGGCTCCCCTGGATGTGTGCGGGACCCCACGTGCTTCCTCTCGAGTGGAGACGGGCATGCCGCGGAACTGCTTGAGTTGCAGCAAGGGTGTGAAGGACCCTTTGGAAGATCCAGTGGTTAGATGTGATTAGCCTCGAGAAGCCTCAGCGGAAATGGGCCTCATCTCGCCTGGAGGGCAAAACCTCCTGGATTTTCTCGAGTTGCGGCAGGTGCTCTCGACTTACGACTGGGACATCAGGGACCCGCTCTGGAGGCCTCAGGAAAGGCCAGTCCCTATGCGAGTTCCTCGGGGGCCTCTCGGGATTCCTCTCCCGTCGATGCTGGGGCCTAAGACTTTGTGTGGAGTCGGGGCCGGAACCTGAGGATTCCTCTCCAGTGCTGACATGGATCTTGGGGTACTTCTGGAGTCTCCCCAGGGGAGTCAGTCCTCGTCTCGAATGCGGGCATGCACTTGCCCTTTCCTCCAGAGCGGTAGCAGCAGTGTCACGCAGTCCGCCGCGTGGATCAAAGGATCTATGGTTTTCCCTCGAGTCTTTCCCACGAGGCTTTCCCACGACGATTTCCCACAGGGCTGTCCCACGTGCACACGTGGTGGGACTCGATTCTCGGCTCGAACGTCAAGGCAGTGCAGGGAAAACAGGTTCCTCGGTAATGGACTGACACATCTGGGGGACTCTTGGAATGGTGGCACGACCCTGGAGTTCCTCTCGCCTTTCCTGTGGAGAGCGCCTCGTCTTGAGATGCGACGGGAACGCCGGGAATTCTTTCCCTATTAAACAGGTAAAGGATCCCTCATCTCGAGCTAGGAGGCGGAAACGGGGCTCCCCTGGATGTGTGCGGGACACCACGTGCTTCCTCTCGAGTGGAGACGGCTATGTCGGGGAACTTCTTGAGTTGCAGCAAGGGTGTGAAGGACCCTTTGGAAGTTCCAGTGGTTAGATGTGATTAGCCTCGAGAAGCCTCAGCGGAAATGGGCCTCATCTCGCCTTGAGGGCAAATCCTCCTGGATTTTCTCGAGTTGCGGCAGGTGCTCTCGACTTACGACGGGGACCTCAGGGACCCGTTCTGGTGGCCTCAGGAAAGGCCAGTCCCCATGCGAGTTCCTCGGGGGCCTCTCGGGATTCCTCTCCGGTCGATGCCGGGGCCTAAGACCTTGTGTGAAGTCCGGGCCGGAACCTGAGGATTCCTCTCCAGTGCTGACATGGATCTTGGGGTACTTCTGGAGTCTTCCGAGGGGAGTCAGTCCGCGTCTCGAATGCGGGCATGCACTTGTGCTTTCCTCCAGAGTAGTAGCAGCAGTGTCACGCAGTCCGCCGCGTGGATCAAAGGATCTATGGTTTTCCCTCGAGTCTTTCCCACGAGGCTTTCCCACGAGGCTTTCCCACAGGGCTGTCCCACGTGCACACGTGGTGGGAGTCGATCCTCGGCTTGAACGTCAAGGCAGTGCAGGGAAAACAGGTTCCTCTGGAATGGACTGACACATCTGGGGGACTCTTGGAATGGTGCCACGACCCTGGAGTTCCTCTCGCCTTTCCTGTGGAGAGCGCCTCCTCTTGAGATGCAACGGGAACGCCGGGAATGCTTTCCCTACTAAACAGGGAAAGGATCCCTCATCTCGAGCTAGGAGGCGGAAACGGGGCTCCCCTGGATGTGTGCGGGACCCCACGTGCTTCCTCTCGAGTGGAGACGGGTATGTCGGGCAACTTCTTGAGTTGCAGTAAGGGTGTGAAGGACCCTTTGGAAGTTCCAGTGGCTGGATGCGATTAGCCTCGAGAAGCCTCAGCGGAAATGGGCCTCATCTCGCCTGGAGGGCAAAACCTCCTGGATTTTCTCGAGTTGCGGCAGGTGCTCTCGACTTACGACGGGGACCTCAGGGACACGCTCTGGAGTCCTCAGGAAAAGCCAGTCCCCATGCGAGTTCCTCGGGGGCCTCTCGGGATTCCTCTCCCGTCGATGCCGGGGCCTAAGACCTTGTGTGGAGTCGGGGCCAGAACCTGACGATTCCTCTCCAGTGCTGACATGGATCTTGGGGTACTTCTGGAGTCTCCCCAGGGGAGTCAGTCCTCCTTTCGAATGCGGGCATGCACTTGCGCTTTCCTCCAGAGCAGTAGCAGCAGTGTCACGCAGTCCGCCGCGTGGATCAAAGGATCTATGGTTTTCCCTCGAGTCTTTCCCACGAGGCTTTCCCACGAGGCTTTCCCACAGGGCTGTCCCACGTGCACACGTGGTGGGAGTCGATCCTCGGCTTGAACGTCAAGGCAGTGCAGGGAAAACAGGTTCCTCTGGAATGGACTGACCCATCTAGGGGACTCTTCGAATGGTGGCACGACCCTGGAGTTCCTCTCGCCTTTCCTGTGGAGAGCGCCTCCTCTTGAGGTGCGACGGGAACGCCGGGAATTCTTTCCCTACGAAACAGGGAAAGGATCCCTCATCTCGAGCTAGGAGGCGGAAACGGGGCTCCCCTGGATGTGTGCGGGACCCTCGTGCTTCCTCTCGAGTGGAGACAGGTATGTCGGGGAACTTCTTGAGTTGCAGCAAGGGTGTGAAGGACCCTTTGGAAGTTCCAGTGGTTAGATATGATTAGCCTCGAGAAGCCTCAGCGGAAATGGGCCTCATCTCGCCTGGAGGGCAAAACCTCCTGCATTTTCTCGAGTTGCGGCAGGTTCTCTCGACTTACGACGGGGACCTCGGGGACCCGCTCTGGTGGCCTCAGGAAAGGCCAGTCCCCATGCGAGTTCCTCGGGGGCCTCTCGGGTTTCCTCTCCCGTCGATGTCGGGGCCTAAGACCTTGTGTGGAGTCGGGGCCAGAACCTGAGGATTCCTCTCCATTGCTGACATGGATCTTGGGGTACTTCTGGAGTCTCCTCAGGGGAGTCAGTCCTCGTCTCGAATGCGCGCATGGACTTGCGCTTTCCTCCAGAGCGGTAGCAGCAGTGGCACGCAGTCCGCTGCGTGGATCAAAGGATCTATGGTTTTCCCTCGAGTCTTTCCCACGAAGCTTTCCCACGAGGCTTTCCCACAGGGCTGTCCCACGTGCACACGTTGTTGGAGTCGATCCTCGGCTTGAACGTCAAGGCAGTGCAGGGAAAACAGGTTCCTCTGGAATGGACTGACACATCTGGGGGACTCTTGGAATGGTGGCACGACCCTGGAGTTCTTCTCGCCTTTCCTGTGGAGAGCGCCTCCTCTTGAGATGCGACGGGAACGCCGGGAATTCTTTCCCTACGAAACAGGGAAAGGATCCCTCATCTCGAGCTAGGAGGCGGAAACGGGGCTCCCCTGGATGTGTGCGGGACCCTCGTGATTCCTCTCGAGTGGAAACGGGTATGTCGGGGAACTTCTTAAGTTGCAGCAAGGGTGTGAAGGACCCTTTGGAAGTTCCAGTGGTTAGATGTGATTAGCCTCGAGAAGCCTCAGTGGAAATGGGCCTCATCTCGCCTGGAGGGCAAAACCTCCTGGATTTTCACGAGTTGCGGCAGGTGCTCTCGACTTACGACGGGGACCTCGGGGACCCGCTCTGGTGGCCTCAGGAAAGGCCAGTCCCCATGCGAGTTCCTCGGGGGCCTCTCGGGATTCCTCTCCCGTCGATGCCGGGGCCTAAGACCTTGTGTGGAGTCGAGGCCGGAACCTGAGGACTCCTCTCCAGTGCTGACATGGATCTTGGGGTACTTCTGGAGTCTCCCCAGGGGAGTCAGTCCTCGTCTCGAATGCGGGCATGCACTTGCGCTTTCCTCCGGAGCGGTAGCAGCAGTGTCACGCAGTCCGCCGCGTGGATCAAAGGATCTATGGTTTTCCCTCGAGTCTTTCCCACGAGGCTTTCCCACGAGGCTTTCCCACAGGGCTGTCCCACGTGCACACGTGGTGGGAGTCGATCCTCGGCTTGAACGTCAAGGCAGTGCAGGGAAAACAGGTTCCTCTGGAATGGACTGACACATCTGGGGGACTCTTGGAATGGTGGCACGACCCTGGAGTTCCTCTCGCCTTTCCTGTGGAGAGCGCCTCCTCTTGAGATGCGATGGGAACGCCGGGAATTCTTTCCCTACGAAACAGGGAAAGGATCCCTCATCTCGAGCTAGGCGGCGGAAACGGGGCTCCCCTGGATGTGTGCGGGACCCTCGTGCTTCCTCTCGTGTGGAGACGGCTATGTCGGGGAACTTCTTGAGTTGCAGCAAGGGTGTGAAGGACCCTTTGGAAGTTCCAGTGGTTAGATGTGATTAGCCTCGAGAAGCCTCATCGGAAATGGGCCTCATCTCGCCTGGAGGGCAAAACCTCCTGCATTTTCTCGAGTTGCCGCAGGTTCTCTCGACTTACGACGGGGACCTCGGGGACCCGCTCTGGTGGCCTCAGGAAAGGCCAGTCCCCATGCGAGTTCCTCGGGGGCCTCTCGGGTTTCCTCTCCCGTCGATGCCGTGGCCTAAGACCTTGTGTGGAGTCGGGGCCGGAACCTGAGGATTCCTCTCCAGTGCTGACATGGATCTTGGGGTACTTCTGGAGTCTACCCAGGGGAGTCAGTCCTCGTCTCGAATGCGCGCATGGACTTGCGCTTTCCTCCAGAGCGGTAGCAGCAGTGGCACGCAGTCCGCTGCGTGGATCAAAGGATCTATGGTTTTCCCTCGAGTCTTTCCCACGAAGCTTTCCCACGAGGCTTTCCCACAGGGCTGTCCCACGTGCACACGTTGTTGGAGTCGATCCTCAGCTTGAACGTCAAGGCAGTGCAGGGAAAACAGGTTCCTCTGGAATGGACTGACACATCTGGGGGACTCATGGAATGGTGGCACGACCCTGGAGTTCCTCTCCCCTTTCCTGTGGAGAGCGCCTCCTCTTGAGATGCGACGGGAACGCCGGGAATTCTTTCCCTAAGAAACAAGGAAAGGATCCCTCATCTCGAGCTAGGAGGTGGAAACGGGGCTCCCCTGGATGTGTGCGGGACCCTGGTGCTTCCTCTCGAGTGGAGACGGGTATGTCGGGGAACTTCTTGAGTTGCAGCAAGGGTGTGAAGGACCCTTTGGAAGTTCCAGTGGTTAGACGTGATTGGCCTCGAGAAGCCTCAGCGGAAATGGGCCTCATCTCGCTTGGAGGGCAAAACCTCCTGGATTTTCTCGAGTTGCGGCAGGTGCTCTCGACTTACGACGGGGACCTCAGGGACCCGCTCTGGTGGCCTCAGGAAAGGCCAGTCGCCATGCGAGTTCCTCGGGGGCCTCTCGGGATTCCTCGCCCGTCGATGCCGGGGCCTAAGACCTTGTGTGGAGTCGGGGCCCGAACCTGAGGATTCCTCTCCAGTGCTGACATGGATCTTGGGGTACTTCTGGAGTCTCCCCAGGGGAGTCAGTCCTCGTCTCGAATGCGGGCATACACTTGCGCTTTCCTCCAGAGCGGTAGCAGCAGTGTCACGCAGTCCGCCGAGTGGATCAAAGATCCATGGTTTTCCCTCGAGTTTTTCCCACGAGGCTTTCCCACGAGGCTTTCCCACAGGGCTATCCGACGTGCACACGTTGTGGGAGTCGATCCTCGGCTTGAACGTCAAGGCAGTGCAGGGAAAACAGGTTCCTCTGGAATGGACTGACACATCTGGGGGACTCTTGGAATGGTGGCACGACCCTGGAGTTCCTCTCGCCTTTCCTGTGGAGAGCGCCTCCTCTTGAGATGCGACGGGAACGCCGAGAATTCTTTCCCTACGAAACAGGGAAAGGATCCCTCATCTCGAGCTAGGCGGCAGAAACGGGGCTCCCCTGGATGTGTGCGGGACCCTCGTGCTTCCTCTCGAGTGGAGACAGGTATGTCGGGGAACTTCTTGAGTTGCAGCAAGGGTGTGAAGGACCCTTTGGAAGTTCCAGTGGTTAGATGTGATTAGCCTCGAGAAGCCTCAGCGGAAATGGGCCTCATCTCGCCTGGAGGGCAAAACTTCCTGCATTTTCTCGAGTTGCGGCAGGTTCTCTCGACTTACGACGGGGACCTCGGGGACCCGCTCTGGTGGCCTCAGGAAAGGCCAGTCCCCATGCGAGTTCCTCGGGGGCCTCTCGGGTTTCCTCTCCCGTCGATGCCGTGGCCTAAGACCTTGTGTGGAGTCGGGGCCGGAACCTGAGGATTCCTCTCCAGTGCTGACATGGATCTTGGGGTACTTCTGGAGTCTCCTCAGGGGAGTCAGTCCTCGTCTCGAATGCGCGCATGGACTTGCACTTTCCTCCAGAGCGGTAGCAGCAGTGGCACGCAGTCCGCTGCGTGGATCAAAGGATCTATGGTTTTCCCTCGAGTCTTTCCCACGAAGCTTTCCCACGAGGCTTTCCCACAGGGCTGTCCCACGTGCACACGTTGTTGGAGTCGATCCTCGGCTTGAACGTCAAGGCAGTGCAGGGAAAACAGGTTCTTCTGGAATGGACAGACACATCTGGGGGACTCTTGGAATGGTGGCACGACCCTGGAGTTCTTCTCGCCTTTCCTGTGGAGAGCGCCTCCTCTTGAGATGCGACGGGAACGCCGGGAATTCTTTCCCTACGAAACAGGGAAAGGATCCCTCATCTCGAGCTAGGAGGCGAAAACGGGGCTCCCCTGCATGTGTGCGGGACCCTCGTGATTCCTCTCGAGTGGAGACGGGTATGTCGGGGAACTTCTTAAGTTGCAGCAAGGGTGTGAAGGACCCTTTGGAAGTTCCAGTGGTTAGATGTGATTAGCCTCGAGAAGCCTCAGTGGAAATGGGCCTCATCTCGCCTGGAGGGCAAAACCTCCTGGATTTCACGAGTTGCGGCAGGTGCTCTCGACTTACGACGGGGACCTCGGGGACCCGCTCTGGTGGCATCAGGAAAGGCCAGTCCCCAAGCGAGTTCCTCGGGGGCCTCTCGGGATTCCTCTCCCGTCGATGCCGGGGCCTAAGACCTTGTGTGGAGTCGGGGCCGGAACCTGAGGATTCCTCTCCAGTGCTGACATGGATCTTGGGGTACTTCTGGAGTCTCCCCAGGGGAGTCAGTCCTCGTCTCGAATGCGGGCATGCACTTGCGCTTTCCTCCAGAGAGGTAGCAGCAGTGTCACGCAGTCCGCCGCGTGGATCAAAGATCTATGGTTTTCCCTCGAGTTTTTCCCACGAGGCTTTCCCACGAGGCTTTCCCACAGGGCTGTCCCACGTGCATACGTGGTGGGAGTCGATCCTCGGCTTGAACGTCAAGGCAGTGCAGGGAAAACAGGTTCTTCTGGAATGGACAGACACATCTGGGGGACTCTTGGAATGGTGGCACGACCCTGGAGTTCTTCTCTCCTTTCCTGTGGAGAGCGCCTCCTCTTGAGATGCGACGGGAACGCCGGGAATTCTTTCGCTACGAAACAGGGAAAGGATCCCTCATCTCGAGCAAGGAGGCGGAAACGGGGCTCCCCTGGATGTGTGCGGGACCCTCGTGCTTCCTCTCGAGTGGAGACGGGTATGTCTGGGAACTTCTTGAGTTTCAGCAAGGGTGTGAAGGACCCTTTGGAAGTTCCAGTGGTTAGATGTGATTAGCCTCGAGAAGCCTCAGCGGAAATGGGCCTCATCTCGCCTGGAGGGTAAAACCTCCTGGATTTTCTCGAGTTGCGGCAGGTGCTCTCGACTTACGACGGGGACCTCAGGGACCCGCTCTGGTGGCCTCAGGAAAGGCCAGTCCCCATGCGAGTTCCTCAGGGGCCTCTCGGGATTCCTCTCCCGTCGATGCCGGGGCCTAAGACCTTGTGTGAAGTCGGGGCCCGAACCTGAGGATTCCTCTCCAGTGCTGACATGGATCTTGGGGTACTTCTGGAGTCTCCCCAGGGCAATCAGTCCTCGTCTCGAATGCGGGAATGCCATTGCGCTCCTCCAGAGCGGTAGCAGCAGTGTCATGCAGTCCGCCGCGTGGATCAAAGGATCTATGGTTTCCCTCGAGTCTTTCCCACGAGTCTTTTCCACGAGGCTTTCTCACAGGGCTGTCCCACGTGCACACGTGGTGGGAGTCGATCCTCGGCTTGAACGTCAAGGCAGTGCAGGGAAAACAGGTTCCTCTCGAATGGACTGACACATCTGGGGGACTCTTGGAATGGTGGCACGACCCTGGAGTTCCTTTCGCCTTTCCTGTGGAGAGCACCTCCTCTTGAGATGCGACGGGAACGCCGGGAATTCTTTCCCTACGAAACACGGAAAGGATCCCTCATCTCGAGCTAGGAGGCGGAAACGGGGCTCCCCTGGATGTGTGCGGGACCCCACGTGCTTCCTCTTGAGTGGAGACGGGTATGTCGGGGAACTTCTTGAGTTGCAGCAAGGATGTGAAGGACCCTTTGGAAGTTCAAGTTGTTAGATGTGATTAGCCTCGAGAAGCCTCAGCGGAAATGGGCCTCATCTCGCCTGTAGGGCAAAAACTCCTGGATTTTCTCGAGTTGCGGCAGGTGCTCTCGACTTACGACGGGGACCTCGGGGACCCGCTCTGGTGGCCTCAGGAAAGGCCAGTCCCCATGCGAGTTCCTCGGGGGCCTCTCGGGATTCCTCTCCCGTCGATGCCGGGGCCTAAGACCTTGTGTGGAGTCGGGGCCGGAACCTGAGGATTCCTCTCCAGTGCTGACATGGATCCTGGGGTTCTTCTGCAGTCTCCCTAGGGAAGTCACTCCCCGTCTCGAATGCGGGCATGCACTTGCGCTTTCCTCCAGAGCGGTAGCAGCAGTGTCACGCAGTCCGCCGCGTGGATTAAATGATCTATGGTTTTCCCTCGAGCCTTTCCCACGAGGCTTTCCCACGAGGCTTTCCCACAGGGCTGTCCCACGTGCACACGTGGTGCGAGGCGATCCTCAGCTTGAACGTCAAGGCAGTGCAGGGAAAACAGTTTCCTCTGGAATGGACTGACATATCTGGGGGACTCTTGGAATGGTGGCATGACCCTGGAGTTCCTCTCGCCTTTCCTGTGGAGAGCGCCTCCTCTTGAGATGCGACGGGAACGCCGGGAATTCATTCCCTACGAAACAGGGAAAGGATCCCTCATCTCGAGCTAGGAGGCGGAAACGGGGCTCCCCTGGATGTGTGCGCGACCCTCGTGCTTCCTCTCGAGTAGAGACGGTTATGTCGGGGAACTTCTTGAGTTGCAGCAAGGGTGTGAAGGACCCTTTGGAAGTTCCAGTGGTTAGATGTGATTAGCCTCGAGAAACCTCAGCGGAAATGGGCCTCATCTCGCCTGGAGGGCAAAACCTCCTGGAATTTCTCCAGTTGCGGCAGGTGCTGTCGACTTACGACGGGGACCACAGGGACTCGCTCTGGTGGCCTCAGGAAAGTCCAGTCCCCATGCGAGTCCACGGGGGGTCTCGGAATTCCTCTCCCGTCGATGCCGGGGCCTAAGACCTTGTGTGGAGTCGGGGCCGGAACCTGAGGATTCCTCTCCAGTGCTGACATGGATCCTGGGGTACTTCTGCAGTCTCCCCAGGGGAGTCAGTCCTCGTCTCGAATGCGGGCATGCACTTGTGCTTTCCTCCAGAGCGGTAGCAGCAGTGTCACGCAGTCTGACGCATTGCTCAAAGGATCTATGGTTTTCCCTCGAGTCTTTCCCACGAGGCTTTCCCACGACGCTTTCCACAGGGCTGTCCCACGTGCACACGTGGTGCGAGTCGATCCTCGGCTTGAACGTCAAGGCAGTGTAGGGAAAACAGGTTCCTCTGGAATGGACTGACACATCTGGGGGACTCTTGGAATGGTGGCACGACCCTGGAGTTCCTCTCGCCTTTCCTGTGGAGAGCGCCTCCTCTTGAGATGCGACGGGAACGCAGGGAATTCTTTCCCTACGAAACAGGGAAAGGATCCCTCATCTCGAGCTAGGAGGCTGAAACGGGGCTCCCCTGGATGTGTGCGCGACCCTCGTGCTTCCTCTCGAGTGGAGACGGGTATGTCGGGGAACTTCTTGAGTTGCAGCAAGGGTGTGAAGGACCCTTTGGAAGTTCCAGTGGTTAGATGTGATTAGCCTCGAGATGCCTCAGCGGAAATGGGCCTCATCTCGCCTGGAGGGCAAAACCTCCTGGATTTTCTCGAGTTGCGGCAGGTGCTCTCGACTTACGACGGGGACCTCAGGGACCCGCTCTGGTGGCCTCAGGAAAGGCCAGTCCCCATGCGAGTTCCGCGGGGACCTCTCGGGATTCCTCTCCGGTCGATGCCGGGGCCTAAGACCTTGTGTGGAGTCGGGGCCGGAACCTGAGGATTCCTCTCCAGTGCTGACATGGATTTTGGGGTACTTCTGGAGTCTCCCCAGGGGAGTCAGTCCTCGTCTCGAATGCGGGCATGCACTTGCGCTTTCCTCCAGAGCGGTAGTAGCAGTGTCACGCATTCCGCCGCGTGGATCAAAGGATCTATGGTTTTCCCTCGAGTCTTTCCCACGAGGCTTTCCCACGAGGCTTTCCCACAGGGCTGTCCCACGTGCACACGTGGTGGGAGTCGATCCTCGGCTTGAACGTCAAGGCAGTGCAGGGAAAACAGGTTCCTCTGGAATGGACTGACACATCTGGGGGACTCTTGGAATGGTGGCACGACCCTGGAGTTCCTCTCGCCTTTCCTGTGGAGAGCGCCTTCTCTTGAGATGCGACGGGAACGCCGGGAATTCTTTCCCTATGAAACAGGGAAAGCATTCCTCATCTCAGGCTCGGAGGCGGAAACGGGTCTCCCCTGGATGTTTGCGCGAGCCTGGTGCTTCCTTTCGAGTGGAGACGGGTATGTCAGGGAACTTCTTGAGTTGCAGCAAGGGTGTGAAGGACCCTTTGGAAGTTCCAGTGGTTAGATGTGATTAGCCTCGAGAAGCCTCAGCGGAAATGGGCCTCATCTCGCCTGGAGGGCAAAACCTCCTAGATTTTCTCGAGTTGCGGCAGGTGCTCTCGACTTACGATGGGGACCTCGGGGACCCGCTCTGGTGGCCTCAGGAAAGACCAGTCCCCATGCGAGTTCCTCGGGGACCTCTCGGGATTCCTCTCCGGTCGATGCCGGGGCCTAAGACCTTGTGTGGAGTCGGGGCCGGAACCTGAGGATTCCTCTCCAGTGCTGACATGGATTTTGGGGTACTTCTGGAGTCTCCGCAGGGGAGTCAGTCCTCGTCTCGAATGTGGGCATGCACTTGCGCTTTCCTCCAGAGAGGTAGCAGCAGTGTCACGCAGTCCGCCGCGTGGATCAAAGGATCTATGGTTTTCCCTCGAGTCTTTCCCACGAGGCTTTCCCACGACGATTTCCCACAGGGCTGTCCCACGTGCACAAGTGGTTGGAGTCGATCCTCGGCTTGAACGTCAAGGCAGTGCAGGGAAAACAGGTTGCTCTGGAATGGACTGACACATCTGGGGGACTCTTCGAATGGTGGCACGACCCTGGAGTTCCTCTCGCCTTTCCTGTGGAGAGCGCCTCCTCTTGAGATGCGTCGGGAATGCCGGGAATTCTTTCCCTACGAAACACGGAAAGGATCCCTCATCTCGAGCTAGGAGGCGGAAACGGGGCTCCCCTGGATGTGTGCGGGACCCTCGTGCTTCCTCTTGAGTGGAGACAGGTATGTCGGGGAACTTCTTGAGTTGCAGCAAGGGTGTGAAGGACCCTTTGGAAGTTCCAGTGGTTAGATGTGATTAGCCTCGAGAAGCCCCAGCGGAAATGGGCCTCATCTCGCCTGGAGGGCAAAACCTCCTGGATTTTCTCGAGTTGCGGCAGGTGCTCTCGACTTACGACGGGGACCCCAGGGACCCCTCTGGTGGCCACAGGAAAGGCCAGTCCCCATGCGAGTTCCTCGGGGGCCTCTCGGGATTCCTCTCCCGTCGATGCCGGGGCCTAAGACCTTGTGTGGAGTCGCGGCCAGAACCTGAGGATTCCTCTCCAGTGCTGACATGGATCTTGGGGTACTTCTGGAGTCTCCCCAGGGGAGTCAGTCCTCGTCTCGAATGCGGGCATGCACTTGTGCTTTCCTCCAGAGCGGTAGCAGCAGTGTCATACAGTCTGCCGCGTGGATCAAAGGATCTATGGTTTTCCCTCGAGTCTTTCCCACGAGGCTTTCCCACGAGGCTTTCCCACAGGGCTGTCCCACGTGCACACGTGGTGGGAGTCGATCCTCGGCTTGAACGTCAAGGCAGTGCAGGGAAAACAGGATCCTCTGGAATGGACTGACACATCTGGGGGACTCTTGGAATGGTGGCACGACCCTGGAGTTCCTCTCGCCTTTCCTGTGGAGAGCGCCTCCTCTTGATATGCGACGGGAACGCCGGGAATTCTTTCCCTACGAAACAGGGAAAGGATCCCTCATCTCGAGCTAGGAGGCGGAAACGGGGCTCCCCTGGATGTGTGCGGGACCCTCGTGCTTCCTCTTGAGTGGAGACAGGTATGTCGGGGAACTTCTTGAGTTGCAGCAAGGGTGTGAAGGACCCTTTGGAAGTTCCAGTGGTTAGATGTGATTAGCCTCGAGAAGCCCCAGCGGAAATGGGCCTCATCTCGCCTGGAGGGCAAAACCTCCTGGATTTTCTCGAGTTGCGGCAGGTGCTCTCGACTTACGACGGGGACCCCAGGGACCCCTCTGGTGGCCACAGGAAAGGCCAGTCCCCATGCGAGTTCCTCGGGGGCCTCTCGGGATTCCTCTCCCGTCGATGCCGGGGCCTAAGACCTTGTGTGGAGTCGCGGCCAGAACCTGAGGATTCCTCTCCAGTGCTGACATGGATCTTGGGGTACTTCTGGAGTCTCCCCAGGGGAGTCAGTCCTCGTCTCGAATGCGGGCATGCACTTGTGCTTTCCTCCAGAGCGGTAGCAGCAGTGTCATACAGTCTGCCGCGTGGATCAAAGGATCTATGGTTTTCCCTCGAGTCTTTCCCACGAGGCTTTCCCACGAGGCTTTCCCACAGGGCTGTCCCACGTGCACACGTGGTGGGAGTCGATCCTCGGCTTGAACGTCAAGGCAGTGCAGGGAAAACAGGATCCTCTGGAATGGACTGACACATCTGGGGGACTCTTGGAATGGTGGCACGACCCTGGAGTTCCTCTCGCCTTTCCTGTGGAGAGCGCCTCCTCTTGATATGCGACGGGAACGCCGGGAATTCTTTCCCTACGAAACAGGGAAAGGATCCCTCATCTCGAGCTAGGAGGCGGAAACGGGGCTCCCCTGGATGTGTGCGGGACCCTCGTGCTTCCTCTTGAGTGGAGACAGGTATGTCGGGGAACTTCTTGAGTTGCAGCAAGGGTGTGAAGGACCCTTTGGAAGTTCCAGTGGTTAGATGTGATTAGCCTCGAGAAGCCCCAGCGGAAATGGGCCTCATCTCGCCTGGAGGGCAAAACCTCCTGGATTTTCTCGAGTTGCGGCAGGTGCTCTCGACTTACAACGGGGACCCCAGGGACCCCTCTGGTGGCCTCAGGAAAGGCCAGTCCCCATGCGAGTTCCTCGGGGGCCTCTCGGGATTCCTCTCCCGTCGATGCCGGGGCCTAAGACCTTGTGTGGAGTCGCGGCCAGAACCTGAGGATTCCTCTCCAGTGCTGACATGGATCTTGGGGTACTTCTGGAGTCTCCCCAGGGGAGTCAGTCCTTGTCTCGAATGCGGGCATGCACTTGCGCTTTCCTCCAGAGCGGTAGCAGCAGTGTCACTCATTCTGCCGCGTGGATCAAATGGTCTATGGTTTTCCCTCGAGTCTTTCCCACGAGGCTTTCCCTCGAGGCTTTCCCACAGGGCTGTCCCACGTGCACACGTGGTGGGAGTCGATCCTCGGCTTGAACGTCAAGGCAGTGCAGGGAAAACAGGTTCCTCTGGAATGGACTGAAACATCTGGGGGACTCTTGGAATGGTGGCACTAACCTGGAGTTCCTCTCGCCTTTCCTGTGGAGAGCGCCTCCTCTTGAGATGCGACGGGAACGCCGGGAATTCTTTCCCTACGAAACAGGGAAAGGATCCCTCATCTCGAGCTATGCGGCGGAAACGGGGCTCCCCTGGATGTGTGCGGGACCCTCGTGCTTCCTCTCGAGTGGAGACGGGTATGTCGGGGCACTTCTTGAGTTGCAGCAAGGGTATGAAGGACCCTTTGGAAGTTCCAGTGGTTAGATGTGATTAGCCTCGAGAAGCCTCAGCGGAAATGGGCCTCATCTCGCCTGGAGGGCAAAACCTCCTGGATTTTCTCGAGTTGCGGCAGGTGCTCTCGACTTACGACGGGGACCTCGGGGACCCGCTCTGGTGGCCTCAGGAAAGGCCAGTCCCCATTTGAGTTCCTCGGGGGCCTCTCGGGATTCCTCTCCCGTCAATGCCGGGGACTAAGACCTTGTGTGGAGTCGGGGCCGGAACCTGAAGATTCCTGTCCAGTGTTGACATGGATCTTGGGGTACTTCTGGAGTCTCCCCAGGGGAGTCAGTCCTCGTCTCGAATGCGCGCATGCACTTGCGCTTTCCTCCAGAGCGGTAGCAGCAGTGTCACGCAGTCCACCCCCTGGATCAAAGGATCTATGGTTTTCCCTCGAGTCTTTCCCACGAGGCTTTCCAACGAGGCTTTCCCACAGGGCTGTCCCACGTGCACACGTGGTGGGAGTCGATCCTTGGCTTGAACGTCAAGGCAGTGCAGGGAAAACAGGTTCCTCTGGAATGGACTGACACATCTGGGGGACTCTTGGAATGGTGGCACGACCCTGGAATTCTTCTCGCCTTTCCTGTGGAGAGCGCCTCCTCTTGAGATGCGACGGGAACGCCGGGAATTCTTTCCCTACGAAACAGGGAAAGGATCCCTCATCTCGAGCTAGGCGGCGGAAACGGGGCTCCCCTGGATGTGTGCGAGTCCCTCGTGCTTCCTCTCGAGTGGAGAATGGTATGTCGGGGAACTTCTTGAGTTGCAGCAAGGGTGTGAAGGACCCTTTGGAAGTTCCAGTGGTTAGATGTGATTAGCCTCGAGAAGCCTCAGCGAAAATGGGCCTCATCTCGCCTGGAGGGCAAAACCTCCTGAATTTTCTCGAGTTGCGGCAGGTGCTCTCGACTTACGACGGGGACCTCAGGGACCCGCTCTGGTGGCCTCAGGAAAGGCCAGTCCCCATTTGAGTTCCACGGGGGCCTCTCGGGATTCCTCTCCCGTCAATGCCGGGGACTAAGACCTTGTGTGGAGTCGGGGCCGGAACCTGAGGATTCCTGTCCAGTGTTGACATGGATCTTGGGGTACTTCTGGAGTCTCCCCACGGGAGTCAGTCCTCGCACTTGCGCTTTCCTCCAGAGCGGTAGCAGCAGTGTCACTCATTCTGCCGCGTGGATCAAAGGATCTATGGTTTTCCTCGAGTCTTTCCCACGAAGCTTTCCCACGAGGCTTTCCCACAGGACTGTCACACGTGCACACGTTTTGGGAGTCGATCCTCGGCTTGAACGTCATGGGAGTGCAGGGAAAACAGGTTCCTCTGGAATGGACTGACATATCTGGGGGACTCTTGGAATAGTGGCACGACCCTGGAGTTCTTCTCGACTTTCCTGTGGAGAGCGCCTCCTCTTGAGATGCGACGGGAACGCCGGGAATTCTTTCCCTACGAAACAGGGAAAGGATCCCTCATCTCGAGCTAGGAGGCGGAAATGGGGCTCCCCTGGATGTGTGCGGGACCCTCGTGCTTCCTCTCGAGTGGAGACGGGTATGTCGGGGAACTTCGTGAGTTGCAGCAAGGTTGTGAAGGACCCTTTGGAAGTTCCAGTGGTTAGATGTGATTAGCCTCGAGAAGCCTCAGCGGAAATGGGCCTCATCTCGCCTGGAGGGCAAAACCTCCTGGATTTTCTCGAGTTGCGGCAGGTGCTCTCGACTTACGACGGGGACCTCGGGGACCCGCTCTGGTGGCCTCAGGAAAGGCCAGTCCCCATGCGAGTTCCTCGGGGGCCTCTCGGGATTCCTCTCCCGTCGATGCCGGGGCCTAAGACCTTGTGTGGAGTCGGGGCCGGAAGCTGAGGATTCCTCTCCAGTGCTGACATGGATCTTGGGGTACTTCTGGAGTCTCCCCAGGGGAGTCAGTCCTCGTCTCGAATGCGGGCATGCACTTGCGCTTTCCTCCAGAGCGGTAGCAGCAGTGTCACGCAGTCCGCCGCGTGGATCAAAGGATATATGGTTTTCCCTCGAGTCTTTCCCACGAGGCTTTCCCACGAGGCTTTCCCACAGGGCTGTCCCACGTGCACACGTGGTGGGAGTCGATGCTCGGCTTGAACGTCAAGGCAGTGCAGGGAAAACAGGTTCCTCTGGAATGGACTGACACATCTGGGGTATTCTTGGAATGGTGGCACGACCCTGGAGTTCCTCTCGCCTTTCCTGTGGAGAGCGACTCCTCTTGAGATGCGACGGGAACGCCGGGAATTCTTTCCCTATGAAACAGGGAAAGGATCCCTCATCTCGAGCTAGGCGGCGGAAACGGGTCTCCCCTGGATGTGTGCGTGAGCCTCGTGCTTCCTCTCGAGTGGAGACGGGTATGTTGGGGAACTTCTTGAGTTGCAGCAAGGGTGTGAAGGACCCTTTGGAAGTTCCAGTGTTTAGATGTGATTAACCTCGAGAAGCCTCAGCGGAAATGGGCCTCATCTCGCCTAGAGGGCAAAACCTCCTGGAATTTCTCGAGTTGCGGCAGGTGCTCTCGACTTACGACGGGGACATCAGGGACTCGCTCTGGTGGCCTCAGGAAAGGCCAGTCCCCATGCGAGTTCCTCGGGGGCCTCTCGGGATTCCTCTCCCGTCGATGCCGGGGCCTAAGACCTTGTGTGGATTCGGAGCCGGAACCTGACGATTCCTCTCCAGTGCTGACATGGATCTTGGGGTACTTCTGGAGTTTAACCAGCGGAGTCAGTCCTCGTCTCGAATGCGGGCATACACTTGCGCTTTCCTCCAGAGCGGTAGCAGCAGTGTCACGCAGTCCGCCGCTGGATAAAAGAATCTATCGTTTCCCCTCGAGTCTTTCCCACGAGGCTTTCCCACGAGGCTTTCCCACAGGGCTGTGCCACGTGCACACGTGGTTGGAGTCGATCCTCGGCTTGAACGTCAAGGCAGTGCAGGGAAAACAGGTTCCTCTGGAATGGACTGACACATCTGGGGGACTCCTGGAATGGTGGCACGACTCTGGAGTTCTTCTCGCCTTTCCTGTGGAGAGCGCCTCCTCTTGAGATGCGACGGGAACGCCGGGAATTCTTTACCTACGAAACAGGGAAAGGATCCCTCATCTCGAGCTAGGAGGCGGAAACGGGGCTCCCCTGGATGTGTGCGGGACCCTCGTGCTTCCTCTCGAGTGGAGACGGGTATGTCTTTGAACTTCTTGAGTTGCAGCAATGGTGTGAAGGACCCTTTGGAAGTTCCAGTGGTTAGATGTGATTAGCCTCGAGAAGCCTCAGCGGGAATGGGCCTCATCTCGCCTGGAGGGCAAAACCTCCTGGATTTTCTCCAGTTGCGGCAGGTGCTCTCGACTTACGACGGGGACATCGGGTACCCGCTCTGGTGGCCTCAGGAAAGGCCAGTCCACATGCGAGTTCCTCGGGGCCTCTCGGGATTCCTCTCCCGTCGATGCCGGGGCCTAAGACCTTGTGTGGAGTCGGCCCGGAACCTGAGGATTCCTCTCCAGTGCTGACATGGATCTTGGGGTACTTCTGGAGTCTCCCCAGGGGAGTCAGTCCTCGTCTCGAATGCAGGCATGCACTTGCGCTTTCCTCCAAAGCGGTAGCAGCAGTGTCACGCAGTCCACCGCGTGGATCAAAGGATCTATGGTTTTCCCTCGAGACTTTCCCACGAGGCTTTCCCACGAGGCTTTCCCACAGGGCTGTCCCACGTGCACACGTGGTGGGAGTGGATCCTCGGCTTGAACATCAAGGCAGTGCAGGGAAAACAGGTTCCTCTGGAATGGACTGACACATCTGGGGGACTCTTGGAATGGTGGCACGACCCTGGAGTTCCTCTCCCCTTTCCTGTGGAGAGTGCCTCCTCTTGAGATGCGACGGGAACGCCGGGAATTCTTTCCCTACGAAACAGGGAAAGGATCCCTCATCTCGAGCTAGGATGCGGAAACGGGGCTCCCCTGGATGTGTACGGGACCCCACGTGCTTCCTCTCGAGTGGAGACGGGTATGTCGGGGAACTTCTTGAGTTGCAGCAAGGGTGTGAAGGACCCTTCGGAAGTTCCAGTGGTTAGACGTGATTAGCCTCGAGAAGCCTCAGCGGAAATGGGCCTCATCTCGCCTGGAGGGCAAAACCTCCTGGATTTTCTCGAGATGCGGCAGGTGCTCTCGACTTACGACGGGGACTTCAGGGACCCGCTCTGGTGGCCTCAGGAAAGGCCAGTCCCCATGCGAGTTCCTCGGGGGCCTCTCGGGATTCCTCTCCCATCGATGCCGGGGCCTCAGACCTTGTGTGGATTCGGGGCCGGAACCTGAGGATTCCTCTCCAGTGCTGACATGGATCTTGGGGTACTTCTGGAGTCTCCCCAGGGGAGTCAGTCCTCGTCTCGAATGCGGGCATGCACTTGCGCTTTCCTCCAGAGCGGTAGCAGCAGTGTCACGCAGTCCGCCGCGTGGATCAAAGGATCTATGGTTTTCCCTCGAGTCTTTCCCAAGAGGCTTTCCCACGAGGCTTTCCCACAGGGCTGTCCCACGTGCACACGTGGTGGGGGTCGATCCTCAGCTTGAACGTCAAGGCAGTGCAGGGAAAACAGGTTCCTCTGGAATGGACTGACACATCTGGGGGACTCTTGGAATGGTGGCACGACCCTGGAGTTCCTCTCGCCTTTCCTGTGGAGAGCGCCTCCTCTTGAGATGCGACGGGAACGCCGGGAATTCTTTCCCTATGAAACAGGGGAAGGATCACTCATCTCGAGCTAGTCGGCGGAAACGGGTCTCCCCTGGATGTGTGCGGGACCGTCGTGCTTCCTCTCGAGCGGAGACGGGTATGTCGGGGAACTGCTTGAGTTGCAGCAAGGGTGTGAAGGACCCTTTGGAAGTTCCAGTGGTTAGATGTGATTAGCCTCGAGAAGCCTCAGCGGAAATGGGCCTCATCTCGCCTGGAGGGCAAAACCTCCTCGATTTTCTCGAGTTGAGGCAGGTTCTCTCGACTTACGAGGGGGACCTCAGGGACCCGCTCTGGTGGCCTAAGGAAAGGCTAGTCCCCATGCGAGTTCCTCGGGGGCCTCTCGGGATTCCTCTCCCGTCGATGCCGGGGCCTAAGACCTTGTGTGGAGTCGGGGCCGGAACCTGAGGACTCCTCTCCAGTGCTGACATGGATCCTGGGGTACTTCTGGAGTCTCCCCAGGGGAGTCAGTCCTCGTCTCGAATGCGGACATGCACTTGCGCTTTCCTCCAGAGCGGTAGCAGCAGTGTCACGCAGTCCGCCGCGTCGATCAAAGGATCTATGGTTTTCCCTCGAGTCTTTCTCACAAGGCTTTCCCACGAGGCTTTCCCACAGGGCTGTCCCACATGCACACGTGGTGGGAGTCGATCCTCGGCTTGAACGTCAAGGCAGTGCATGGAAAACAGGTTCCTCTGGAATGGACTGACACGTCTGGGGGATTCTTGGAATGGTGCCACGACCCTGGAGTTCCTCTCGCCTTTCCTGTGGAGAGCGCCTCCTCTTGAGATGCGACGGGACTGCCGGGAATTCTTTCCCTATGAAACAGGGAAAGGATCCCTCATCTCGAGCTAGGAGGCGGAAACGGGGCTCCCCTGGATGTGTGCGCGACCCTCGTGATTCCTCTCGAGTGGAGACGGGTATGTCGGGGAACTTCTTGAGTTGCAACAAGGGTGTGAAGGACCCTTTGGAAGTTCCAGTGGTTAGATGTGATGAGCCTCGAGAAGCCTCAGCTGAAATTGTCCTCATCTCGCCTGGAGGGCAAATCCTCCTGGAATTTCTCGAGTTGCGGCAGGTGCTCTCGACTTACGACGGGAACCACAGGGACTCGCTCTGGTGGCCTCAGGAAAGGCCAGTCCCCATGCGAGTTCCTCGGGGGCCTCTCGGGATTCCTCTCCCGTCGATGCCGGGGCCTAAGACCTTGTGTGGAGTCGGGGCCGGAACCTGAGGATTCCTCTCCAGTGCTGACATGGATCTTGGGGTACTTCTGGAGTCTCCCCAGGGGAGTCAGTCCTCGTCTCGAATGCGGGCATGCACTTGCGCTTTCCTCCAGAGCGGTAGCAGCAGTGTCACGCAGTCCGCCGCGTGGATCAAAGGGTCTATGGTTTTCCCTCGAGTCTTTCCCACCAGGCTTTCCCACGAGGCTTTCCCACAGGGCTGTCCCACGTGCACACGTGGTGGGAGTCGATCCTCGGCTTGAACGTCAAGGCAGTGCAGGGAAAACAGGTTCCTCTGGAATGGACTGACACATCTGGGGTCTCTTGGAATGGTGGCACGACCCTGGAGTTCCTCTCGCCTTTCCTTTGGAGTGCGCCCCCTCTTGAGATGCGACGGGAACGCCGGGAATTCTTTCCCTAGGAAACATGGAAAGGATCCCTCATCTCGAGCTAGGAGGCGGAAACGGGGCTCCCCTGGATGTGTGCGGGACCCCACGTGCTTCCTCTCGAGTGGAGACGGGCATGCCGCGGAACTGCTTGAGTTGCAGCAAGGGTGTGAAGGACCCTTTGGAAGATCCAGTGGTTAGATGTGATTAGCCTCGAGAAGCCTCAGCGGAAATGGGCCTCATCTCGCCTGGAGGGCAAAACCTCCTGGATTTTCACGAGTTGCGGCAGGTGCTCTCGACTTACGACTGGGACATCAGGGACCCGCTCTGGAGGCCTCAGGAAAGGCCAGTCCCTATGCGAGTTCCTCGGGGGCCTCTCGGGATTCCTCTCCCGTCGATGCCGGGGCCTAAGACTTTGTGTGGAGTCGGGGCCGGAACCTGAGGATTCCTCTCCAGTGCTGACATGGATCTTGGGGTACTTCTGGAGTCTCCCCAGGGGAGTCAGTCCTCGTCTCGAATGCGGGCATGCACTTGCGCTTTCCTCCAGAGCGGTAGCAGCAGTGTCACGCAGTCCGCCGCGTGGATCAAAGGATCTATGGTTTTCCCTCGAGTCTTTCCCACGAGGCTTTCCCACGACGATTTCCCACAGGGCTGTCCCACGTGCACACGTGGTGGGACTCGATTCTCGGCTCGAACGTCAAGGCAGTGCAGGGAAAACAGGTTCCTCGGTAATGGACTGACACATCTGGGGGACTCTTGGAATGGTGCCACGACCCTGGAGTTCCTCTCGCCTTTCCTGTGGAGAGCGCCTCCTCTTGAGATGCGACGGGAACGCCGGGAATTCTTTCCCTACTAAACAGGGAAAGGATCCCTCATCTCGAGCTAGGAGGCGGAAACGGGGCTCCCCTGGATGTGTACGGGACCCCACGGGCTTCCTCTCGAGTGGAGACGGGTATGCCACGGAACTGCTTGAGTTGCAGCAAGGGTGTGAAGGACCCTTTGAAAGTTCCAGTGGTTAGATGTGATTAGCCTCGAGAAGACTCAGCGGAAATGGGCCTCATCTCGCCTGGAGGGCAAAACCTCCTGGATTTTCTCGAGTTGCGGCAGGTCCTCTCGACTTACGACTGGGACCTCAGGGACCAGCTCTGGTGGCCTCAGGAAAGGCCAGTCCCCATGCGAGTTCCTCGGTGGCCTCTCGGGATTCCTCTGCCGTCGATGCCGGGGCCTAATACCTTGTGTGGAGTCGGGACGGAACATGAGAATTCCTCTCCAGTGCTGACATGGATCTTGGGGTACTTCTGGAGTCTCCCCAGGGGAGTCAGTCATCGTCTCGAATGCGGGCATGCACTTGTGCTTTCCTCCAGAGCGGTAGCAGCAGTTTCACGCAGTCCGCCGCGTGGATCAAAGGATCTATGGTTTTCCCTCGAGTCTTTCCCACGAGGCTTTCCCAGGAGGCTTTCCCTCAGGGCTGTCCCACGTGCACACGTGGTGGGAGTCAATCCTCGGCTTGAACGTCAAGGCAGTGCAGGGAAAACAGGTTCCTCTGGAATGGACTGACACATCTGGGGGACTCTTGGAATGGTGGCACGACCCTGGAGTTCCTCTCGCCTTTCCTGTGGAGAGCGCCTCCTCTTGAGATGCGACGGGAACGCCGGGAATTCTTTCCCTACGAAACAGGGAAAGGATCCCTCATCTCGAGCTAGGAGGCGGAAACGGGGCTCCCCTGGATGTGTGCAGGACCCTCGTGCTTCCTCTCGAGTGGAGACGGGTATGTCGGGGAACCTGTTGAGTTGCAGCAAGGGTGTGAAGGACCCTTTGGAAGTTCCAGTGGTTAGATATGATTAGCCTCGAGAAGCCTCAGCGGAAATGGGCCTCATCTCGCCTGGAGGGCAAAACTTCCTGGATTTTCTCGAGTTGCGGCAGGTGCTCTCGACTTACGACGGGGACCTCAGGGACCCGTTCTGGTGGCCTCAGGAAAGGCCAGTCCCCATGCGAGTTCCTCGGGGGCCTCTCGGGATTCCTCTCCCGTCGATGCCGGGGCCTAAGACCTTGTGTGAAGTCGGGGCCGGAACCTGAGGATTCCTCTCCAGTGCTGACATGGATCTTGGGGTACTTCTGGAGTCTTCCGAGGGGAGTCAATCCTCGTCTCGAATGCGGGCATGCACTTGCGCTTTCCTCCAGAGCAGTAGCAGCAGTGTCACGCAGTCCGCCGCGTGGATCAAAGGATCTATGGTTTTCCCTCGAGTCTTTCCCACGAGGCTTTCCCACGAGGCTTTCCCACAGGGCTGTCCCACGTGCACACGTGGTGGGAGTCGATCCTCGGCTTGAACGTCAAGGCAGTGCAGGGAAAACAGGTTCCTCTGGAATGGACTGACCCATCTAGGGGACTCTTCGAATGGTGGCACGACCCTGGAGTTCCTCTCGCCTTTCCTGTGGAGAGCGCCTCCTCTTGAGATGCGACGGGAACGCCGGGAATTCTTTCCCTACTAAACAGGGAAAGGATCCATCATCTCGAGCTAGGAGGCGGAAACGGGGCTCCCCTGGATGTGTGCGGACCCCACGTGCTTCCTCTCCAGTGGAGACGGTTATGTCGGGGAACTTCTTGAGTTGCAGCAAGGGTGTGAAGGACCCTTTGGAAGTTCCAGTGGTTAGATGCTATTAGCCTCGAGAAGCCTCAGCGGAAATGGGCCTCATCTCGCCTGGAGGGCAAAACCTCCTGGATTTTCTGGAGTTGCGGCAGGTGCTCTCGACTTACGACGGGGACCTCAGGGACCCGCTCTGGTAGCCTCAGGAAAGGCCAGTCCCCATGCGAGTTCCTCGGGGGCCTCTCGGGATTCCTCTCCCGTCGATGCCGGGGCCTGAGACCTTGTGTGGAGTCGGGGCCGGAACCTGAGGATTCCTCTCCAGTGCTGACATGGATCTTGGGGTCCTTCTGGAGTCTCCCCAGGGGAGTCAGTCCTCGTTTCGAATGCGGGCATGCACTTGCGCTTTCCTCCAGAGCAGTAGCAGCAGTGTCACGCAGTCCGCCGCGAGGATCAAAGGATCTATGGTTTTCCCTCGAGTCTTTCCCACGAGGCTTTCCCACGGGGCTTTCCCAAAGGGCTGTCCCACGTGCACACGTGGTGGGAGTCGATCCTCGGCTTGAACGTCAAGGCAGTGCAGGGAAAACAGGTTCCTCTGGAATGGACTGACCCATCTGGGGGACTCTTGGAATGGTGGCACGACCCTGGAGTTCCTCTCGCCTTTCCTGTGGAGAGCGCCTCCTCTTGAGGTGCGACGGGAACGCCGGGAATTCTTTCCCTACGAAACAGGGAAAGGATCCCTCATCTCGAGCTAGGAGGCGGAAACGGGGCTCCCCTGGATGTGTGCGGGACCCAACGTGCTTCCTCTCGAGTGGAGACGGGTATGTCGCGGAACTGCTTGAGTTGCAGCAAGGGTGTGAAAGACCCTTTGGAAGTTCCAGTGGTTAGATGTGATTAGCCTCGAGAAGCCTCAGCGGAAATGGGCCTCATCTCGCCTGGAGGGCAAAACCTCCTGGATTTACTCGAGTTGCGGCAGGTGCTCTCGACTTACGACTGGGACCTCAGGGACCCGCTCTGGTGGCCTCAGAAAAGGCCAGTCCCCATGCGAGTTCCTCGGGGGCCTCTCGGGATTCCTCTCCCGTCGATGCCGGGGCCTAAGACCTTGTGTGGAGTCGGTGCCGGAACCTGAGGTTTCCTCTCCAGTGCTGACATGGATCTTGGGGTACTTCTTGAGTCTCCCCAGGGGAGTCAGTCCTCGTCTCGAATGCGTGCATGCACTTGCGCTTTCCTCCAGAGCGGTAGCAGCAGTGTCACGCAGTCCGCCGCGTGGATCAAAGGATCTATGGTTTTCCCTCGAGTCTTTCCCACGAGGCTTTCCCACGAGGCTTTCCCACAGGGCTGTCCCACGTGCACACGTGGTGGGAGTCGATCCTCGGCTTGAACGTCAAGGCAGTGCAGGGAAAACAGGTTCCTCTGGAATGGACTGACACATCTGGGGGACTCTTGGAATGGTGCCACGACCCTGGAGTTCCTCTCGCCTTTCCTGTGGAGAGCGCCTCCTCTTGAGATGCGACGGGAACGCCGGGAATTCTTTCCATACGAAACAAGGAACGGATCCCTCATCTCGAGCTAGGAGGCGGAAACGGGGCTCCCCTGGATGTGTGCGAGACCCCACGTGCTTCCTCTCGAGTGGAGACGGGTATGTCGGGGAACTTCTTGAGTTGCAGCAAGGGTGTGAAGCACCCTTTGGAAGTTCCAGTGGTTAGATGTGATTAGCCTCGAGAAGCCTCAGCGGAAATGGGCCTCATCTCGCCAGGAGGGCAAAACCTCCTGGATTTTCTCGAGTTGGGGCAGGTGCTCTCGACTTACGACGGGGACCTCAGGGACCCGCTCTGGTGGCCTCAGGAAAGGCCAGTCCCCATGGAAGTTCCTCGGGGGCCTCTCGGGATTCCTCTCCCGTCGATGCCGGGGCCTGAGACCTTGTGTGGAGTCGGGGCCGGAACCTGAGGATTCCTCTCCAGTGCTGACATGGATCTTGGGGTCCTTCTGGAGTCTCCCCAGGGGAGTCAGTCCTCGTTTCGAATGCGGGCATGCACTTGCGCTTTCCTCCAGAGCAGTAGCAGCAGTGTCACGCAGTCCGCCGCGAGGATCAAAGGATCTATGGTTTTCCCTCGAGTCTTTCCCACGAGGCTTTCCCACGGGGCTTTCCCAAAGGGCTGTCCCACGTGCACACGTGGTGGGAGTCGATCCTCGGCTTGAACGTCAAGGCAGTGCAGGGAAAACAGGTTCCTCTGGAATGGACTGACCCATCTGGGGGACTCTTGGAATGGTGGCACGACCCTGGAGTTCCTCTCGCCTTTCCTGTGGAGAGCGCCTCCTCTTGAGGTGCGACGGGAACGCCGGGAATTCTTTCCCTACGAAACAGGGAAAGGATCCCTCATCTCGAGCTAGGAGGCGGAAACGGGGCTCCCCTGGATGTGTGCGGGACCCAACGTGCTTCCTCTCGAGTGGAGACGGTATGTCGCGGAACTGCTTGAGTTGCAGCAAGGGTGTGAAAGACCCTTTGGAAGTTCCAGTGGTTAGATGTGATTAGCCTCGAGAAGCCTCAGCGGAAATGGGCCTCATCTCGCCTGGAGGGCAAAACCTCCTGGATTTTCTCGAGTTGCGGCAGGTGCTCTCGACTTACGACGGGGACCTCAGGAACCCGCTCTGGAGGCCTCAGGAAAGGCCAGTCCCCATGCGAGTTCCTCGGGGGCCTCTCGGGATTCCTCTCCCGTCGATGCCGGGGCCTAAGACCTTGTGTGGAGTCGGGGCCGGAACCTGAGGATTCCTCTCCAGTGCTGACATGGATCTTGGGGTACTTCTGGAGTCTCCCCAGGGGAGTCAGTCCTCGTCTCGAATGCGTGCATGCACTTGCGCTTTCCTCCAGAGCGGTAGCAGCAGTGTCACGCAGTCCGCCGCGTGGATCAAAGGATCTATGGTTTTCCCTCGAGTCTTTCCCACGAGGCTTTCCCACGAGGCTTTCCCACAGGGCTGTCCCACGTGCACACGTGGTGGGAGTCGATCCTCGGCTTGAACGTCAAGGCAGTGCAGGGAAAACAGGTTCCTCTGGAATGGACTGACACATCTGGGGGACTCTTGGAATGGTGCCACGACCCTGGAGTTCCTCTCGCCTTTCCTGTGGAGAGCGCCTCCTCTTGAGATGCGACGGGAACGCCGGGAATTCTTTCCCTACGAAACAAGGAAAGGATCCCTCATCTCGAGCTAGGAGGCGGAAACGGGGCTCCCCTGGATGTGTGCGGGACCCCACGTGCTTCCTCTCGAGTGGAGACGGGTATGTCGGGGAACTTCTTGAGTTGCAGCAAGGGTGTGAAGCACCCTTTGGAAGTTCCAGTGGTTAGATGTGATTAGCCTCGAGAAGCCTCAGCGGAAATGGGCCTCATCTCGCCAGGAGGGCAAAACCTCCTGGATTTTCTCGAGTTGGGGCAGGTGCTCTCGACTTACGACGGGGACCTCAGGGACCCGCTCTGGTGGCCTCAGGAAAGGCCAGTCCCCATGCGAGTTCCTCGGGGGCCTCTCGGGATTCCTCTCCCGTCGATGCCAGGGCCTAGGACCTAGTGTGGAGTCGGGGCCGGAACCTGAGGATTCCTCTCCAGTGCTGACATGGATCTTGGGGTACTTCTGGAGTCTCCCCAGGGGAGTCAGTCCTCGTCTCGAATGCGGGCATGCACTTTTGCTTTCCTACAGAGCGGTAGCAGCAGTGTCACGCAGTCCGCCGCGTGGATAAAAGGATCTATGGTTTTCCCTCTAGTCTTTCCCACGAGGCTTTCCCACGAGGCTTTCCCACAGGGCTGTACCACGTGCACACTTGGTGGGACTCGATCTTCGGCTTGAACGTCAAGGCAGTGCAGGGAAAACAGGTTCCTCTGGAATGGACTGACACATCTGGGGGTCTCTTGGAATGGTGACACGACCCTGGAGTTCCTCTCGCCTTTCCTGTGGAGAGTGCCACCTCTTGAGATGCGACGGGAACGCCGGGAATTCTTTCCCTACGAAACAGGGAAAGGATCCCTCATCTCGAGCTAGGAGGCGGAAACGGGGCTCCCCTGGATGTGTGCGGGACCCCACGTGCTTCCTCTCGAGTGGAGACGGGTATGTCGGGGAACTTCTTGAGTTGCAGCAAGGGTGTGAAGGACCCTTTGGAAGTTCCAGTGGTTAGATGTGATTAGCCTCGAGAAGACTCAGCGGAAATGGGCCTCATCTCGCCTGGAGGGCAAATCCTCCTGGATTTTCTCGAGTTGCGGCAGGTGCTCTCGACTTACGACGGGGACCTCAGGGACCCGCTCTGGTGGCCTCAGGAAAGGCCAGTCCCCATGCGAGTTCCTCGGGGGCCTCTCGGGATTCCTCTCCCGTCGATGCCGGGGCCTAGGACCTAGTGTGGAGTCGGGGCCGGAACCTGAGGATTCCTCTCCAGTGCTGACATGGATCTTGGGGTACTACTGGAGTCTCCCCAGGGGAGTCAGTCCTCGTCTCGAATGCGGGCATGCACTTGCGCTTTCCTCCAGAGCGGTAGCAGCAGTGTTACACAGTCCGCCGCGTGGATCAAAGGATCTATTTTTTTCCCTCGAGACTTTCCCACGAGGCTTTCCCACGAGGCTTTCCCACAGGGCTGTCCCACGTGCACACGTGGTGGTAGTCGATCCTCGGCTTGAACGTCAAGGCAGTGCAGGGAAAACATGTTCCTCTGGAATAGACTGACACATCTGGGGGTCTCTTGGAATGGTGCCACGACCCTGGAGTTCCTCTCGCCTTTCCTGTGGAGAGGGCCTCCTCTTGAGATGCGACGGGAACGCCGGGAATTCTTTCCCTACGAAACAGGGAAAGGATCTCTCATCTAGAGCTAGTAGGCGGAAACGGGGCTCCCCTGGATGTGTGCGGGACCCCACGTGCTTCCTCTCGAGTGGAGACGGTTATGTCGGGGAACTTCTTGAGTTGCAGCAAGGGTGTGAAGGACCCTTTGGAAGTTCCAGTGGTTAGATGTGATTAGCCTCGAGAAGCCTCAGCGGAAATGGGCCTCATCTCGCCTGGAGGGCAAAACCTCCTGGATTTTCTCGAGTTGCGGCAGGTGCTCTCGACTCACGACGGGGACCGCAGGGACCCGTTCTCGTGGCCTCAGGAAAGGCCATTCCCCTGCGAGTTCCTCGGGGGCCTCTCGGGATTCCTCTCCCATCGATGCCGGGGCCTAAGACCTTGTGTGAAGGCGGGGCCGGAACCTGAGGATTCCTCTCCAGTGCTGACATGCATCTTGGGGTACTTCTTGAGTCTTCCGAGGGGAGTCAGTCCTCGTCTCGAATGCGGGCATGCACTTGGGCTTTCCTCCAGAGCAGTAGCAGCAGTGTCACGCAGTCCGCCACGTGGATCAAAGGATCTATGTTTTTCCCTCGAGTCTTTCCCACGAGGCTTTCCCACGAGGCTTTCCCACAGGGCTGTCCCACGTGCACACGTGGTGGGGGTCGATCCTCGGTTTGAACGTCAAGGCAATGCAGGGAAAACAGGTTCTTCTGGAATGGACTGACACATCTGTGGGACTCTTGGAATGGTGCCACGACCCTGGAGTTCCTCTCGCCTTTCCTGTGGAGAGCGCCTCCTCTTGAGATGCGACGGGAACGCCGGGAATTCTTTCCCTACTAAACAGGGAAAGGATCCCTCATCTCGAGCTAGGAGGCGGATACGGGGCTCACCTGGATGTGTGCGCGACCCCACGTGCTTCCTCTCGAGTGGAGACGGGTATGTCGGGGAACTTCTTGAGTTGCAGCAAGGGTGTGAAGGACCCTTTGGAAGTTCCAGTGGTCAGATGTGATTAGCCTCGAGAAGCCTCAGCGGAAATGGGCCTCATCTCGCCTGGAGGGCAAAACCTCCTGCATTTTCTCGAGTTGCGGCAGGTGCTCTCGACTTACGACGGGTACCTCAGGGACACGCTCTGGTGGCCTCAGGAAAGGCCAGTCCCCATGCGAGTTCCTCGGGGGCCTCTCCGGATTCTTCTCCCGTCGATGCCGGGGCCTAAGACCTTGTGTTAAGTCGGGGCCGGACCTGAGGATTCCTCTCCAGTGCTGACATGGATCTTGGGGTACTTCTGCAGTCTCCCCAGGGGAGTCAGTCCTCGTCTCGAATGCGGGCATGCACTTGCGCTTTCCTCCAGAGCGGTAGCAGCAGGGTCACGCAGTCCGCCGCGTGGATCAAAGGATCTATGGTTTTCCCTCGAGTCTTTCCCACGAGGCTTTCCCACGAGGCTTTCCCACAGGGCTGTCCCACGTGCACACGTGGTGGGAGTCGATCCTCGGCTTGAACGTCAAGGCAGTGCAGGGAAAACCGGTTCCTCTGGAATGGACTGACACATCTGGGGGACTCTTGGAATGGTGGCACGACCCTGGAGTTCCTCTCGCCTTTCCTGTGGAGAGCGCCTCCTCTTGAGATGCGACGGGAACGCCGGGAATTCTTTCCCTACGAAACAGGGAAAGGATCCCTCATCTCGAGCTAGGAGGCGGAAACGGGACTCCCCTGGATGTGTGCGGGACCCCACGTGCTTCCTCTCGAGTGGACACGGGTATATCGGGGAACTTCTTGAGTTGCAGCAATGGTGTGAAGGACCCTTTGGAAGTTCCAGTGGTTAGATGTGAATAGCCTCGAGAAGCCTCAGCGGAAATGGGCCTCATCTCGCCTCGAGGGCAAAACCTCCTGGATTTTCTCGAGTTGCGGCAGGTGCTCTCGACTTACGACGGAGACCTCAGGGACCCGCTCTGGTGGCCTCAGGAAACGCCAGTCCCCATGCGAGTTCCTCGGGGGCCTCTCGGGATTCCTCTCCCTTCGATGCCGGGGCCTAAGTCCTTGTGTGGAGTCGGGGCCGGAACCTGAGGATTCCTCTCCAGTGCTGACATGGATCTTGGGGTACTTCTGGAGTCTCCCCAGGGGAGTCAGTCCCCGTCTCGAATGCGGGCATGCACTTGCGTTTTCCTCCAGAGCGGAAGCAGCAGTGTCACACAGTCCGCCGCATGGATTAAAGGATCTTTGGTTTTCCCTCGAGTCTTTCCCACGAGGCTTTCCCACAGGCTTTCCCACAGGGCTGTCCCACGTGCACAGGTGGTGGGAGTCGATCCTCGGCTTGAACGTCAAGGCAGTGCAGGGAAAACAGGTTCCTCTGGAATGGACTGACACATCTGGGGGACTCTTGGAATGGTGGCACGACCCTGGAATTCCTCTCGCCTTTCCTGTGGAGAGCGCCTCCTCTTGAGATGCGACGGGAAAGCCGGGAATTCTTTCCCTACGAAACAGGGAATGGATCCCTCATCTCGAGCTAGGATGGGGAAACGGGGCTCCCCTGGATGTGTGCGGGACCCCACGTGCTTCCTCTCGAGTGGAGACGGGTATGTCGGGGAACTTCTTGAGTTGCAGCAAGGGTGAGAAGGACCCTTAGGAAGTTCCAGTGGTTAGACGTGATTAGCCTCGAGAAGCCTCAGCGGAAATGGGCCTCATCTCGCCTGGAGGGCAAAACCTCCTGGATTTTCTCGAGTTGCGGCAGGTGCTCTCGACTTACGACGGGGACCTCAGGGACCCGCTCTGGTGGCCTCAGGAATGGCGAGTCCCCATGCGAGTTCCTCGGGGGCCTCTCGGGATTCCTCTCCTGTCGATGCCGGGGCCTAAGTCCTTGTGTGGGGTCGGGGCCGGAACCTGAGGATTCCTCACCAGTGCTGACATGGATCTTGGGGTACTTCTGGAGTCTCCCCAGGGGAGTCAGTCCTCGTCTCGAATGCGGGCATGCACTTGCGCTTTCCTCCAGAGCGGTAGCAGCAGTGTCACGCAGTCCGCCGCGTGGTTCAAAGGATCTATGGTTTTCCCTCGAGTCTTTCCCACGAGGCTTTCCCACGAGGCTTTCCCACAGGGCTGTCCCACGTGCACACGTGGTGGGAGTCGATCCTCGGCTTGAACGTCAAGGGAGTGCAGGGAAAACAGTTTCCTCTGGAATGGACTGACACATCTGGGGGTCTCTTGGAATGGTGGCACGACCCTGGAGTTCCTCTCGCCTTTCCTGTGGAGAGCGCCTCCTCTTGAGATGCGACGGGAACGCCGGGAATTCTTTCCTTACGAAACAGGGAAAGGATCCCTCATCTCGAGCTAGGAGGCGGAAACGGGGCTCCCCTGGATGTGTGCTGGACCCCACGTGCTTCCTCTCGTTTGGAGACGGGTATGTCGGGGAACTTCTTGAGTTGCAGCAAGGGTGAGAAGGACCCTTAGGAAGTTCCTGTGGTTAGACGTGATTAGCCTCGAGAAGCCTCAGCGGAAATGGGCCTCATCTCGCCTGGAGGGCAAAACCTCGTGGAATTTCTCGAGTTGCGGCAGGTGCTCTCGACTTCCGACGGGGACCTCAGGGACCCGCTCTGGTGGCCTCAGGAAGGCCAGTCCCCATGCGAGTTCTTCGGGGGCCTCTCGGGATTCCTCTCCCGTCGATGCCGGTGCCTAAGCCCTTGTGTGGAGTCGAGGCCGGATCCTGAGGATTCCTCTCCAGTGCTGACATGGATCTTGGGGTACTTCTGGAGTCTCCCCAGGGGAGTCAGTCCTCGTCTCGAATGCGGGCAAGCAGTTGCGCTTTCCTCCAGAGCGGTGGCAGCAGTGTCACGCAGTCCGCCGCATGGATCAAAGGATCTATGGTTTTCCCTCGAGTCTTTCCCACGAGGCTTTCCCACGAGGCTTTCCCACAGGGCTGTCCCACGTGCACACGTGGTGGGAGTCGATCGTCAGCTTGAACGTCAAGGCAGTGCAGGGAAAACAGTTTCCTCTGGAATGGACTGACACATCTGGGGGATTCGTGGAATGGTGGCACGACCCTGGAGTTCCTCTCGCCTTTCCTGTGGAGAGCGCCTCCTCTTGAGATGCGACGGGAACGCCGGGAATTTTTTCCCTACGAAACAGGGAAAGGATCCCTCATCTCGAGCTGGGAGGCCGAAACGGGGCTCCCCTGGTTCTGTGCGGGAGCCTCGTGCTTCCTCTCGAGTGGAGACGGGTATGTCGGGGAACTTCTTGAGTTGCAGTAAGGGTGTGAAGGACCCTTTGAAAGTTCCAGTGGTTAGATGTGATTAGCCTCGATAAGCCTCAGCGGAATTGGGCCTCATCTCGGCTGGAGGGCAAAACCTCCTGGATTTTCTCGAGTTGCGGCAGATGCTCTCGACTTACGACGGGGACCTCAGGGACCCGCTCTGGTGGCCTCAGGAAAGGCCAGTCCCCATGCGAGTTCCTCGGGGCCCTCTCGGGATTCCTCTCCCGTGGATGCTGGGGCCTAAGACCTTGTGTGGAGTCGGGGCCGGAACCTGAGGATTCCTCTCCCGTGCTGACATGGATCTTGGGGTACTTCTGGAGTCTCCCCAGGGGAGTCAGTCCTCGTCTCGAATGCGGGCATGCACTTGCGCTTTCCTCCAGAGCGGTAGCAGCAGTGTCACGCAGTCCGCCGCGTGGATCAAAGGATCTATGGTTTTCCCTCTAGTCTTTCCCACGAGGCTTTCCCACGAGGCTTTCCCACAGGGCTGTCCCACGTGCACACGTGGTGGGAGTCGATCCTCGGCTTGAACGTCAAGGCAGTGCGGGGAAAACAGGTTCCTCTGGAATGGACTGACACATCTGGGGGACTCTTGGAATGGTGGCACGACCCTGGAGTTCCTCTCGCCTTTCCTGTGGAGAACGCCTCCTCTTGAGATGCGACGGGAACGCCGGGAATTCTTTCCCTACGAAACAGGGAAAGGATCCCTCTTCTCGAGCTAGGAGGCGGAAACGGGGCTCCCCTGGATGTGTGCGGGACCCCACGTGCTTCCTCTCGAGTGGAGACGGGTATGTCGCGGAACTGCTTGAGTTGCAGCAAGGGTGTGAAGGACCCTTTGGAAGTTCCAGTGGTTAGCTGTGATTAGCCTCGAGAAGCCTCAGCGGAAATGGGCCTCATCTCGCCTGGAGGGCAAAACCTCGTGGATTTTCTCGAGTTGCGGCAGGTGCTCTCGACTTACGATGGGGACCTCAGGGACCCGCTCTGGTGGCCTCAGGAACGGCCAGTCCCCATTCGAGTTCCTCGGGGGCCTCTCGGGATTCCTCTCCCGTGGATGCCGATTCCTAAGACCTTGTGTGGAGTCGGGGCCGGAACCTGAGGATTCCTCTCCAGTGCTGACATGGATCTTGGGGTACTTCTGGAGTCTCCCCAGGGGAGTCATTCCTCGTCTCGAATGCGGGCATGCACTTGCGCTTTCCTCCAGAGCGGTAGCAGCAGTGTCACGCAGTCCGCCGGGTGGATCAAAGGATCTATGGTTTTCCCTCGAGTCTTTCCCACGAGGCTTTCCCACGAGGCTTTCCCACAGGGCTGTCCCACGTGCACACGTTGTGGGATCGATCCTCGGCTTGAACGTCAAGGCAGTGCAGGGAAAACAGGTTCCTCTGGAATGGACTGACCCATCTGGGGGACTCTTGGAATGGTGGCACGACCCTGGAGTTCCTCTCGCCTTTCCTGTGGAGAGCGCCTCCTCTTGAGATGCGACGGGAACGCCGGGAATTCTTTCCCTGCGAAACAGGGAAAGGATCCCTCATCTCGAGCTAGGAGGCGGAAACGGGGCTCCCCTGGATGTGTGCGGGACCCCACGTGCTTCCTCTCGAGTGGAGACGGGTATGTCGCGGAACTGCTTGAGTTGCAGCAAGGGTGTGAAGGACCCTTTGGAAGTTCCAGTGGTTAGATGTGATTAGCCTCGAGAAGCCTCATGGGAAATGGGCCTCATCTCGCCTGGAGGGCAAAACCTCGTGGAATTTCTCGAGTTGCGGCAGGTGCTCTCGACTTACGACAGGGACCTCAGGGACCCGCTCTGGTGGTCTCAGGAAAGGCCAGTCCCCATGCGAGTTCCTCGGGGGCCTCTCGGGATTCCTCTCCCGTGGATGCCGGGGCCTAAGACCTTGTGTGGAGTCGGGGCCGGAACCTGAAGATTCCTCTCCAGTGCTGACATGGATCTTGGGGTACTTCTGGAGTCTCCCCAGGGGAGTCAGTCCTCGTCTCGAATGCGGGCATGCACTTGCACTTTCCTCCAGAGCGGTAGCAGCAGTGTCACGCAGTCCGCCGCGTGGATCAAAGATCTATGGTTTTCCCTCGAGTGTTTCCCACAAGGCTTTCCCACGGGGCTTTCCCACAGGGCTGTCCCACGTGCACACGTGGTGGGAGTCGATCCTCGGCTTGAACGTCAAGGCAGTGCAGGGAAAACAGGTTCCTCTGGAATGGACTGACACATCTGGGGGATTCGTGGAATGGTGGCACGACCCTGGAGTTCCTCTCGCCTTTCCTGTGGAGAGCTCCTCCTCTTGAGATGCGACGGGAACGCCGGGAATTTTTTCCCTACGAAACAGGGAAAGGATCCCTCATCTCGAGCTGGGAGGCCGAAACGGGGCTCCCCTGGTTCTGTGCGGGAGCCTCGTGCTTCCTCTCGAGTGGAGACGGGTATGTCGGGGAACTTCTTGAGTTGCAGTAAGTGTGTGAAGGACCCTTTGAAAGTTCCAGTGGTTAGATGTGATTAGCCTCGATAAGCCTCAGCGGAATTGGGCCTCATCTCGGCTGGAGGGCAAAACCTCCTGGATTTTCTCGAGTTGCGGCAGATGCTCTCGACTTACGACGGGGACCTCAGGGACCCGCTCTGGTGGCCTCAGGAAAGGCCAGTCCCCATGCGAGTTCTTCGGGGGCCTCTCGGGATTCCTCTCCCTTCGATGCCGGGGCCTAAGACCTTGTGTGGAGTCGGGGCCGGAACCTGAGGATTCCTCTCCAGTGCTGACATGGATCTTGGGGTACTTCTGGAGTCTCCCCAGGGGAGTCAGTCCCCGTCTCGAATGCGGGCATGCACTTGCGCTTTCCTCCAGAGCGGTAGCAGCAGTGTCACGCAGTCCGCCGCGTGGATCAAAGGATCTATGGTTTTCCCTCGAGTCTTTCCCACGAGGCTTTCCCACGAGGCTTTCCCACAGGGCTGTCCCACGTGCACACGTGGTGTGAGTCGATCCTCGGCTTGGACGTCAAGGCAGTGCAGGGAAAACAGGTTCCTCTGGAATGGACTGACACATCCCGGGGACTCTTGGAATGGTGGCACGACCCTGGAGTTCCTCTCGCCTTTCCTGTGGAGAGCGCCTCCTCTTGAGATGCGACGGGAACGCCGGGAATTCTTTCCCTACGAAACAGGGAAAGGATCCCTCATCTCGAGCTAGGAGGCGGAAACGGGGCTCCCCTGGATGTGTGCGGGACCCCACGTGCTTCCTCTCGAGTGGAGACGGGTATGTCGGGAAACTTTTGAGTTGCAGCAAGGGTGTGAAGGACCCTTTGGAAGTTCCAGTGGTTAGACGTGATTAGCCTCGAGAAGCCTCAGCGGAAATGGGCCTCATCTCGCCTGGAGGGCAAAACCTCCTGGATTTTCTCGAGTTGCGGCAGGTGCTCTCGACTTACGACGGGGACCTCAGGGACCCGCTCTGGTGGCCTCAGGAAAGGCCAGTCCCCATGCGAGTTCCTCGGGGGCCTCTCGGGATTCCTCTCCCGTCGATGCCGGGGCCTAAGACCTTGTGTGGAGTCGGGGTCGGAACCTGAGGATTCCTCTCCAGTGCTGACATGGATCTTGGGGTACTTCTGGATTCTCCCCAGGGGAGTCAGTCCTCGTCTCGAATGCGGGCATGCACTTGCGCTTTCCTCCAGAGCGGTAGCAGCAGTGGCACGCAGTCCGCCGCGTGGATCAATGGATCTATGGTTTTCCCTCGAGTCTTTCCCACGAGGCTTTCCCACGAGGCTTTCCCACAGGGCTGTCCCACGTGCACACGTGGTGGGAGTCGATCCTCAGCTTGAACGTCAAGGCAGTGCAGGGAAAACAGGTTCCTCTGGAATGGACTGACTCATCTGGGGGACTCTTGGAATTGTGGAACGACCGTGGAGTTCCTCTCGCCTTTCCTGTGGAGAGCGCCTCCTCTTGAGATGCGACGGGAATGCCGGGAATTCTTTTCCTAAGAAACAGGAAAGGATCCCTCATCTCGAGCTAGGAGGCGGAAACGGGGCTCCCCTGGATGTGTGCGGGACCCTCGTGCTTCCTCTCGAGTGGAGACGGGTATGTCGGGGAACTTCTTGAGTTGCAGCAAGGGTGAGAAGGACCCTTTGGATGTTCCAGTGGTTAGATGTGATTAGCCTCGAGAAGCCTCAGCGGAAATGGGCCTCATCTCGCCTGGAGGGCAAAACCTCCTGGATTTTCTCGAGTTGCGGCAGGTGCTCTCGACTTACGACGGGGACCTCAGGGACCCGCTCTGGTGGCCTCAGGAAAGGCCAGTCCTCATGCGAGTTCCTGGGGGGCCTCTCGGGATTCCTCTCCCGTCGATGCCGGGGCCTAAGACCTTGTGTGGAGTCGGGGCCGGAATCTGAGGATTCCTCTCCAGTGCTGACATGGATCTTGGGGTACTTCTGGAGTCTCCCCAGGGGAGTCAGTCCTCGTCTCAAATGCGGGCATGCACTTGCGCTTTCCTCCAGAGCGGTAGCAGCAGTGTCACGCAGTCCGCCGCCTGGATCAAAGGATCTATGGTTTTCCCTCGAGTCTTTCCCACGAGGCTTTCCCACGAGGCTTTCCCACAGGGCTGTCCCACGTGCACACGTGGTGGGAGTCGATCCTCGGCTTGAACGTCAAGGCAGTGCAGGGAAAACAGGTTCCTCTGGAATGGACTGACACATCTGGGGGACTCTTGGAATGGTGGCACGACCCTGGAGTTCCTCTCGCCTTTCCTGTGGAGAGCGCCTCCTCTTGAGATGCGACGGGAACGCCGGGAATTCTTTCCCTACGAAACAGGGAAAGGATCCCTCATCTCGAGCTAGGAGGCGGAAACGGGGCTCCCCTGGATGTGTGCGGGACCCTCGTGCTTCCTCTCGAGTGGAGACGGGTATGTCGGGAAACTTTTGAGTTGCAGCAAGGGTGAGAAGGACCCTTTCGATGTTCCAGTGGTTAGATGTGATTAGCCTCGAGAAGCCTCAGCGGGAATGGGCCTCATCTCGCCTGGAGGGCAAAACCTCCTGGATTTTCTCGAGTTGCGGCAGGTGCTCTCGACTTACGACGGGGACCTCAGGGACCCGCTCTGGTGGCCTCAGGAAAGGCCAGTCCCCATGCGAGTTCCTCGTGGGCCTCTCGGGATTCCTCTCCCGTCGATGCCGGGGCTTAAGACCTTGTGTGCAGTTAGGGCTGGAACCTGAGGATTGCTCTCCAGTGCTGACATGGATCTTGGGGTACTTCTGGAGTCTCCCCAGGGGAGTCAGTCCTCGTCTCGAATGCGGGCATGCACTTGCGCTTTCCTCCAGGGCGGTAGCAGCAGTGTCACGCAGTCCGCCGCGAGGATCAAAGGATCTATGGTTTTCCCTCGATTCTCTCCCACGAGGCTTTCCCACGAGGCTTTCCCACAGGGCTGTCCCACGTGCACACGTGGTGGGAGTCGATCCTCGGCTTGAACGTCAAGGCAGTGCAGGGAAAACAGGTTCCTCTGGAATGGACTGACACATCTGGTGGACTCTTGGAATGGTGGCACGACCCTTGAGTTCCTCTCGCCATTCCTGTGGAGAGCGCCTCCTCTTGAGATGCGACGGGAACGCCGGGAATTCTTTCCCTACGAAACAGGGAAAGGATCCCTCATCTCGAGCTAGGAGGCGGAAACGGGGCTCCCCTGGATGTGTGCGGGACCCCACGTGTTTCCTCTCGAGTGGAGACGGGTATGTCGGGGAACTTCTTGAGTTGCAGCAAGGGTGTGAAGGACCCTTTGGAAGTTCCAGTGGTTAGATGTGATTAGCCTCCAGAAGCCTCAGCGGAAATGGGCCTCATCTCGCCTGGAGCGCAAAACCTCCTGGATTTTCTCGAGTTGCGGCAGGTGCTCTCGACTTACGACGGGGACCTCAGGGACCCGCTCTCGTGGCCTCAGGAGAGGCCAGTCCCCATGCGAGTTCCTCGGGGGCCTCTCGGGATTCCTCTCCCGTCGATGCCGGGGCCTAAGACCTTGTGTGGATTCGGGGCGAGAACCTGAGGATTCCTCTCCAGTGCTGACATGGATCTTGGGGTACTTCTGGAGTCTCCCCAGGGGAGTCAGTCCTCGTCTCGAATGCGGGCATGCACTTGCGCTTTCCTCCAGAGCCGTAGCAGCAGTGTCACGCAGTCCGCCGCGTGGATCAAAGGATCTATGGTTTTCCCTCGAGTCTTTCCCACGAGGCTTTCCCACGAGGCTTTCCCACAGGGCTGTCCCACGTGCACACGTGGTGGGAGTCGATCCTCGGCTTGAACGTCAAGGAAGTGCAGGGAAAACAGGTTCCTCTGGAATGGACTGACACATCTGGGGGACTCTTGGAATGGTGGCACGACCCTGGAGTTCCTCTCGCCTTTCCTGTGGAGAGCGCCTCTTCTTGAGATGCGACGGGAACGCCGGGAATTCTTTCCCTACGAAACAGGGAAAGGATCCCTCATCTCGAGCTAGCAGGGGGAAACGGGGCTCCCCTGGATGTGTGCGGGACCCCACGTGCTTCCTCTCGAGTGGAGACGGGTATGTCGGGGAACTTCTTGAGTTGCAGCAAGGGTGTGAAGGACCCTTTGGAAGTTCCAGTGGTTAGACGTGATTAGCCTCGAGAAGCCTCAGCGGAAATGGGCCTCATCTCGCCTGGAGGGCAAAACCTCCTGGATTTTCTCGAGTTGCGGCAGGTGCTCTCGACTTACGACGGGGACCTCAGGGACACGCTCTGGTGGCCTCAGGAAAGGCCAGTCCCCATGCGAGTTCCTGGGGTCCTCTCGGGATTCCTCTCCCGTCGATGCCGGGGCGTAAGACCTTGTGTGGAGTCGGGGCCGGAACCTGAGGATTCCTCTCCAGTGCTGACATGGATCTTGGGGTACTTCTGGAGTCTCCCCAGGGGAGTCAGTCCTCGTCTCGAATGCGGGCATGCACTTGCGTTTCCTCCAGAGCGGTAGCAGCAGTGTCACGCAGTCCGCCGCGTGGATCAAAGGATCTATGGTTTTCCCTCGAGTCTTTCCCACGAGGCTTTCCCACGAGGCTTTCCCACAGGGCTGTCCCACGTGCACACGTGGTGGGAGTCGATCCTCGGCTTGAACGTCAAGGCAGTGCAGGGAAAACAGGTTCCTCTGGAATGGACTGACACATCTGGGGGACTCTTGGAATGGTGGCACGACCCTGGAGTTCCTCTCGCCTTTCCTGTGGAGAGCGCCTCCTCTTGAGATGCGACGGGAACGCCGGGAATTCTTTCCCTACGAAACAGGGAAAGGATCCCTCATCTCGAGCTAGGAGGCGGAAACGGGGCTCCCCTGGATGTGTGCGGGACCCCACGTGCTTCCTCTCGAGTGGAGATGGGTATGTCGGGGAACTTCTTGAGTTGCAGCCAAGGTGTGAAGGACCCTTTGGAAGTTCCAGTGGTTAGATGTGATTAGCCTCGAGAAGCCTCAGCGGAAATGGGCCTCATCTCGCCTGGAGGGCAAAACCTCCTGGATTTTCTCGAGTTGCGGCAGGTGCTCTCGACTTACGACGGGGACCTCAGGGACCCGCTCTGGTGGCCTCAGGAAAGGCCAGTCCCCATGCGAGTTCCTCGGGGGCCTCTCGGGATTCCTCTCCCGTCGATGCCGGGGCCTAAGACCTTGTGTGGAGTCGGGGCCGGAACCTGAGGATTCCTCTCCAGTGCTGACATGGATCTTGGGGTACTTCTGGAGTCTCCCCAGGGGAGTCAGTCCTCGTCTCGAATGCGGGCATGCACTTGCGCTTTGCTCCAGAGCGGTAGCAGCAGTGTCACGCAATCCGCCGCGTGGATCAAAGGATCTATGGTTTTCCCTCGAGTCTTTCCCACGAGGCTTTCCCACGAGGCTTTCCCACAGGGCTGTCCCACGTGCACACGTGGTGGGAGTCGATCCTCAGCTTGAACGTCAAGGCAGTGCAGGGAAAACAGGTTCCTCTGGAATGGACTGACACATCTGGGGGACTCTTGGAATGGTGGCACGACCCTGGAGTTCCTCTCGCCTTTCCTGTGGAGAGCGCCTCCTCTTGAGATGCGACGGGAACGCCGGGAATTCTTTCCCTACGAAACAGGGAAAGGATCCCTCATCTCGAGCTAGGAGGCGGAAACGGGGCTCCCCTGGATGTGTGCGGGACCCTCGTGCTTCCTCTCGAGTGGAGACGGGTATGTCGGGGAACTTCTTGAGTTGCAGCAAGGGTGAGAAGGACCCTTTGGATGTTCCAGTGGTTAGATGTGATTAGCCTCGAGAAGCCTCAGCGGAAATGGGCCTCATCTCGCCTGGAGGTCAAAACCTATTGGATTTTCTCGAGTTGCGGCAGGTGCTCTCGACTTACGACGGGGACCTCAGGGACCCGCTCTGGTGGCCTCAGGAAAGGCCAGTCCCCATGCGAGTTCCTCGGGGGCCTCTCGGGATTCCTCTCCCGTCGATGCCGGGGCCTAAGACCTTGTGTGGATTCGGGGCCGGAACCTGAGGATTCCTCTCCAGTGCTGACATGGATCTTGGGGTACTTCTGGAGTCTCCCCAGGGGAGTCAGTCCTCGTCTCGAATGCGGGCATGCACTTGCGCTTTCCTCCAGAGCGGTAGCAGCAGTGTCACGCAGTCCGCCGCGTGGATAAAAGGATCTATGGTTTTCCCTCGAGTCTTTCCCACGAGGCTTTCCCACGAGGCTTTCCCACAGGGCTGTCCCACGTGCACACGTGGTGGGAGTCGATCCTCGGCTTGAACGTCAAGGCAGTGCAGGGAAAACAGGTTCCTCTGGAATGGACTGACCCATCTGGGGGACTGTTGGAATGGTGGCACGACCCTGGTGTTCCTCTCGCCTTTCCTGTGAAGAGCGCCTCCTCTTGAGATGCGACTGGAACGCCGGGAATTCTTTCCCTACGAAACAGGGAAAGGATCCCTCATCTCGAGCTAGGAGGCGGAAACGGGGCTCCCCTGGATGTGTGCGGGACCCCACGTGCTTCCTCTCGATTGGAGACGGTTATGTCGTGGAACTTCTTGAGTTGCAGCAAGGGTGTGAAGGACCCTTTGGAAGTTCCAGTGGTTAGATGTGATTAGCCTCGAGAAGCCTCAGCGGAATTGGGCCTCATCTCGCCTGGAGGGCAAAACCTCCTGGATCTTCTCGAGTTGCAGCAGGTGCTCTCAACTTACGACGGGGACCTCAGGGACCCGCTCTGGTGGCCTCAGGAAAGGCCAGTCCACATGTGTGTTCCTCGGGGGCCTCTCGGGATTCCTCTCCCGTGGATGCCGGGGCCTAAATCCTTGTGTGGAGTCGGGGCCGGAACCTGAGGATTCCTCTCCAGTGCTGACATGGATCTTGGGGTTCTTCTGGAGTCTCCCCAGGGGAGTCAGTCCTCGTCTCGAATGCGGGCATGCACTTGCGCTTTCCTCCAGAGCGGTAGCAGCAGTGTCACGCAGTCCGCCGCGTGGATCAAAATATCTATGGCTTTCCCTCGAGTCTTTCCCACGAGGCTTTCCCACGAGGCTTTCCCACAGGGCTGTCCCACGTGCACACGTGGTGGGAGTCGATCCTCGGCTTGAACGTCAAGGCAGTGCAGGGAAAACAGGTGCCTCTGGAATCACTGACACATCTGGGGGTCTCTTGGAATGGTGGCACGACCCTGGAGTTCCTCTCGCCTTTCCTGTGGAGAGTGCCTCCTTTTGAGTTGGGACGGGAACGCCGGGAATTCTTTCATACGAAACAGGGAAAGGATCTTTCATCTCGAGCTAGCAGGCGGAAACGGGGCTCCCCTGGATGTGTTCGGGACCCCACGTGCTTCCTCTCGAGTGGAGACGGGTATGTCGCGGAACTGCTTGAGTTGCAGCAAGGGTGTGAAGGACCCTTTGGAAATTCCAGTGGTTAGATGTGATTAGCCTCGAGAAGCCTCAGCGGAAATGTGCCTCATCTCGCCTGGAGGGCAAAACCTCCTGGATTTTCTCGAGTTGCGGTAGGTGCTCTCGACTTACGACGGGGACCTCAGGGACCCGCTCTGGTGGCCTCAGGAAAGGCCAGTCCCCATGCGAGTTCCTCGGGGGCCTCTCGGGATTCCTCTTCCGTGGATGCCGGGGCCTAAGACCTTGTGTGGAGTCGGGGCCGGAACCTGAGGATTCCTCTCCAGTGCTGACATGGATCTTGGGGTACTTCTGGAGTCTCCCCAGGGGAGTCAGTCCTCGTCTCGAATGCGGGCATGCACTTTTGCTTTCCGCCAGAGCGGTAGCAGCAGTGTCACGCAGTCCGCCGCGTGGATCAAAGGATCTATGGTTTTCCCTCGAGTCTTTCCCACGAGGCTTTCCCACGAGGCTTTCCCACAGGGCTGTCCCACGTGCACACGTGGTGGGAGTCGATCCTCGGCTTGAACGTCAAGGCAGTGCAGGGAAAAAAGTTTCCTCTGGAATGGACTGACACATCTGGGGGTCTCTTGGAATGGTGGCACGACCCTGGAGTTCCTCTCCCCTTTCCTGTGGAGAGCGCCTCCTCTTGAGATGCGACGGGAACGCCGGGAATTCTTTCCCTACGAAACAGGGAAAGGATCCCTCATCTCGAGCTAGGAGGCGGAAACGGGGCTCCCCTGGATGTGTGCGGACCCTCGTGCTTCCTCTCTAGTGGAGACGGGTATGTCGGGGAACTTCTTGAGTTGCAGCAAGGGTGTGAAGGACCATTTGAAAGTTCCAGTGGTTAGAGTGATTAGCCTCGAGAAGCCTCAGCGGAATTGGGCCTCATCTCGGCTGGAGGGCAAATCCTCCTGGATTTTCTCGAGTTGCGGCAGGTGCTCTCGACTTACGACTGGGACCTCAGGGACCCGCTCTGGTGGCCTCAGGAAAGCGCAGTCCCCATGCGAGTTCCTCGGGGGCCTCTCGGGATTCCTCTCCCGTGGATGCCCGTGCCTAAGACCTTGTGTGGAGTCGGGGCCGGAACCTGAGGATTCCTCTCCAGTGGTGACATGGATCTTGGGGTACTTCTGGAGTCTCCCCAGGGGAGTCAGTCCCCGTCTCGAATGCGGGCATGCACTTGCGCTTTCCTCCAGAGCGGTAGCAGCAGTGTCACGCAGTCCGTCGCGTGGATCAAAGGATCTATGGTTTTCCCTCGAGTCTTTCCCACGAGGCTTTCCCACGAGGCTTTCCCACAGGGATGTCCCACGTGCACACGTGGTGGGAGTCCATCCTCGGCTTGAAAGTCAAGGCAGTCCAGGGAAAACAGGTTCCTCTGGAATGGACTGACCCATCTGGGGGACTCTTGGAATGGTGGCACGACCCTGGTGTTCCTCTCACCTTCCTGTGGAGAGCGCCTCCTCTTGAGATGCGACGGGAACGCCGAGAATTCTTTCCCTACGAAACAGGGAAAGGATCCCTCATCTCGAGCTAGGAGGCGGAAACGGGGCTCCCCTGGATGTGTGCGGGACCCCACGTGCTTCCTCTCGAGTGGAGACGGGTATGTCGGGGAACTTCTTGAGTTGCAGCAAGGGTGTGAAGGACCCTTTGGAAGTTCCAGTGGTTAGATGTGATTAGCCTCGAGAAGCCTCAGCGGAAAAGGGCCTCATCTCGCCTGGCGGGCAAAACCTCCTGGATTTTCTCGAGTTGCGGCAGGTGCTCTCGACTTACGACGGGGACCTCAGGGACCCGCTCTGGTGGACTCAGGAAAGGCCAGTCCCCATGTGAGTTCCTCGGGGGCCTCTCGGGATTCCTCTCCCGTCGATGCCGGGGCCTAAGACCTTGTGTGGAGTCGGGGCCGGAACCTGAGGATTCCTCTCCAGTGCTGACATGGATCTTGGGGTACTTCTGGAGTCTCTCCAGGGGAGTCAGTCCTCGTCTCGAATGCGGGCATGCACTTGCGCTTTCCTCCAGAGCGGTGGCAGTAGTGTCACGCAGTCCGCCGCGTGGATCAAAGGATCTATGGTTTTCCCTCGAGTCTTTCCCACGAGGCTTTCCCACGAGGCTTTCCCACAGGGCTGTCCCACGTGCACACGTGGAGGGAGTCGATCCTCGGCTTGAACGTCAAGGCAGTGCAGGGAAAAAAGTTTCCTCTGGAATGGACTGACACATCTGGGGGTCTCTTGGAATGGTGGCACGACCCTGGAGTTCCTCTCCCCTTTCCTGTGGAGAGCGCCTCCTCTTGAGATGCGACGGGAACGCCGGGAATTCTTTCCCTACGAAACAGGGAAAGGATCCCTCATCTCGAGCTAGGAGGCGGAAACGGGGCTCCCCTGGATGTGTGCGGGACCCTCGTGCTTCCTCTCTAGTGGAGACGGGTATGTCGGGGAACTTCTTGAGTTGCAGCAAGGGTGTGAAGGACCATTTGAAAGGCCCAGTGGTTAGATGTGATTAGCCTCGAGAAGCCTCAGCGGAATTGGGCCTCATCTCGGCTGGAGGGCAAATCCTCCTGGATTTTCTCGAGTTGCGGCAGGTGCTCTCGACTTACGACTGGGACCTCAGGGACCCGCTCTGGTGGCCTCAGGAAAGCCCAGTCCCCATGCGAGTTCCTCGGGGGCCTCTCTGGATTCCTCTCCCGTGGATGCCCGTGCCTAAGACCTTGTGTGGAGTCGGGGCCGGAACCTGAGGATTCCTCTCCAGTGCTGACATGGATCTTGGGGTACTTCTGGAGTCTCCCCAGGGGAGTCAGTCCCCGTCTCGAATGCGGGCATGCACTTGCGCTTTCCTCCAGAGCGGTAGCAGCAGTGTCACGCAGTCCGTCGCGTGGATCAAAGGATCTATGGTTTTCCCTCGAGTCTTTCCCACGAGGCTTTCCCACGAGGCTTTCCCACAGGGATGTCCCACGTGCACACGTGGTGGGAGTCCATCCTCGGCTTGAACGTCAAGGCAGTCCAGGGAAAACAGGTTCCTCTGGAATGGACTGACCCATCTGGGGGACTCTTGGAATGGTGGCACGACCCTGGTGTTCCTCTCACCTTCCTGTGGAGAGCGCCTCCTCTTGAGATGCGACGGGAACGCCGGGAATTCTTTCCCTACGAAACAGGGAAAGGATCCCTCATCTCGAGCTAGGAGGCGGAAACGGGGCTCCCCTGGATGTGTGCGGGACCCCACGTGCTTCCTCTCGAGTGGAGACGGGTATGTCGGGGAACTTCTTGAGTTGCAGCAAGGGTGTGAAGGACCCTTTGGAAGTTCCAGTGGTTAGATGTGATTAGCCTCGAGAAGCCTCAGCGGAAAAGGGCCTCATCTCGCCTGGAGGGCAAAACCTCCTGGATTTTCTCGAGTTGCGGCAGGTGCTCTCGACTTACGACGGGGACCTCAGGGACCCGCTCTGGTGGCCTCAGGAAAGGCCAGTCCCCATGTGAGTTCCTCGGGGGCCTCTCGGGTTTCCTCTCCCGTCGATGCCGGGGCCTAAGACCTTGTGTGGAGTCGGGGCCGGAACCTGAGGATTCCTCTCCAGTGCTGACATGGATCTTGGGGTACTTCTGGAGTCTCCCCAGGGGAGTCAGTCCTCGTCTCGAATGCGGGCATGCACTTGCCCTTTCCTCCAGAGCGGTGGCAGCAGTGTCACGCAGTCCGCCGCGTGGATCAAAGGATCTATGGTTTTCCCTCGAGTCTTTCCCACGAGGCTTTCCCACGAGGCTTTCCCACAGGGCTGTCCCACGTGCACACGTGGAGGGAGTCGATCCTCGGCTTGAACGTCAAGGCAGTGCAGGGAAAACAGGTTCCTCTGTAATGGACTGACACATCTGGGGGATTCGTGGAATGGTGGCACGACCCTGGAGTTCCTCTCGCCTTTCCTGTGGAGAGTGCCTCCTCTTGAGATGCGACGGGAACGCCGGGAAATCTTTCCCTACGAAACAGGGAAAGGATCCCTCATCTCGAGCTAGGAGGCGGAAACGGTGCTCCCCTGGATGTGTGTGGCACCCCACGTGCTTCCTCTCGAGTGGAGACGGGTATGTCGCGGAACTGCTTGAGTTGCAGCAAGGGTGTGAAGGACCCTTTGGAAGTTCCAGTGGTCAGATGTGATTAGCCTCGAGAAGCCTCAGCGGAAATGGGCCTCATCTCGCCTGGAGGGCAAAACCTCCTGGATTTTCTCGAGTTGCGGCAGGTGCTCTCGACTTACGACGGGGACCTCAGGGACGCGCTCTGGTGGCCTCAGGAAAGGCCAGTCCCCATGCGAGTTCCTCGGGGGCCTCTCGGGATTCCTCTCCCGTCGATGCCGGGGCCTAAGACCTTGTGTGGAGTCGGGGCCGGAACCTGAGGATTCCTCTCCAGTGCTGACATGGATCTTGGGGTACTTCTGGAGTCTCCCCAGGGGAGTCAATCCTCGTCTCGAATGCGGGCATGCACTTGCGCTTTCCTCCATAGCGGTAGCAGCAGTGTCACGCAGTCCGCCGCGTGGTCAAAGGATCTATGGTTTTCCCTCGAGTCGTTCCCACGAGGCTTTCCCACGAGGCTTTCCCACAGGGCTGTCCCACGTGCACACGTGGTGGGAGTCGATCCTCGGCTTGAACGTCAAGGCAGTGCAGGGAAAAAAGGTTCCTCTGTAATGGACTGACACAACTGGGGGTCTCTTGGAATGCTGGCACGACCCTGGAGTTCCTCTCCCCTTCCTGTGGAGAGCGCCTCTTCTTGAGATGCGATGGGAACGCCGGGAATTCTTTGCCTACGAAACAGGGAAAGGATCCCTCATCTCGAGCTAGGAGGCGGAAACGGGGCTCCTCTGGATGTGTGCGGGACCCTCGTGCTTCCTCTCGAGTGGAGACGGGTATGTTGGGGAAATTCTTGAGTTGCAGCAAGGGTGTGAAAGACCCTTTGGAATTTCCAGTTGTTAGACGTGATTAGCCTCGAGAAGCCTCACTGGAAATGGGACTCATCTCGCCTGGAGGGCAAAACCTCCTGGATTTTCTCGAGTTGCGGCAGGTGCTCTCGACTTACGACTGGGACCTCAAGGACCCGCTCTGGTGGCCTCAGGAAAGGCCAGTCCCCATGCGAGTTCCTCGGGGGCCTCTCGGGATTCCTCTCCCGTCGATGCCGGGGCCTAAGACCTTGTGTGAAGTCGGGCCGGACCTGAGGATTCCTCTCCAGTGCTGACATGGATCTTGGGGTACTTCTGGAGTCTCCCCAGGGGAGTCAGTCCTCGTCTCGAATGCGGGCATGCACTTGCGCTTTCCTCCAGAGCGGTAGCAGCAGTGTCACGCAGTCCGCCGCGTGGATCATGGATCTATGGTTTTCCCTCGAGTCTTTCCCACGAGGCTTTCCCACGAGGCTTTCCCACAGGGCTGTCCCACGTGCACACGTGGTGGGAGTCGATCCTCGGCTTGAACGTCAAGGCAGTGCAGGGAAAAAAAGGTTCCTCTGTAATGGACTGACACAACTGGGGGTCTCTTGGAATGGTGGCACGACCCTGGAGTTCCTCTCCCCTTTCCTGTGGAGAGCGCCTCTTCTTGAGATGCGACGGGAACGCCGGGAATTCTTTCCCTACGAAACAGGGAAAGGATCCCTCATCTCGAGCTAGGAGGCGGAAACAGAGCTCCCCTGGATGTGTGCGGGACCCCACGTTCTTCCTCTCGAGTGGAGACGGGTATGTCGGGGAACTTCTTGAGTTGCAGCAAGGGTGTGAAGGACCCTTAGGAAGTTCCAGTGGTTAGACGTGATTAGACTCGAGAAGCCTCAGGGGAAATGGGCCTCATCTCGCCTGGAGGGCAAAACCTCCTGGATTTTCTCGAGTTGCGGTAGGTGGTCTCGACTTACGACGGGGACCTCAGAGACCCGCTCTGGAGGCCTCAGGAAAGTCCAGTCCCCATGCGAGTTCCTCGGGTGCCTCTCGGGATTCCTCTCCCGTCGATGCCGGGGCCTAAGACCTTGTGTGGAGTCGAGGCCGGAACCTGAGGATTCCTCTCCAGTGCTAACATGGATCTTGGGGTAATTCTGGAGTCTCCCCAGGGGAGTCAGTCCTCGTCTCGAATGCGGGCATGCACTTGCGCTTTCCTCCAGAGCGGTAGCAGCAGTGTCACGCAGTCCGCCGCGTGGATCAAAGGATCTATGCTTTTCCCTCGAGTCTTTCCCACGAGGCTTTCCCACGAGGCTTTCCCACAGGGCTGTTCCACGTGCACACGTGGTGGGAGTCGATCCTCGGCTTGAACGTCAAGGCAGTGCAGGGAAAACAGGTTCCTCTGGAATGGACTGACACATCTGGGGGACTCTTGGAATGGTGGCACGACCCTGGAGTTCCCTGCCTTTCCTGTGGAGAGCGCCTCCTCTTGAGATGCGACGGGAACGCCGGGAATTCTTTCCCTACGAAACAGGGAAAGGATCCCTCATCTCGAGCAAGGAGGCCGAAACGGGGCTCCCCTGGATGTGTGCGGGACCCTCGTGCTTCCTCTCGAGTGGAGACGGGTATGTCGGGGAACTTCTTGAGTTGCAGCAAGGGTGTGAAGGACCCTTTGGAAGTTCCAGTGGTTAGATGTGATTAGCCTCGAGAAGCCTCAGCGGAAATGGGCCTCATCTCGCCTGGAGGGCGAAACCTCCTGGAATTTCTCGAGTTGCGGCAGGTGCTCTCAACTTACGACGGGGACCTCGGGGACACGCTCTGCTGGCTGCAGAAAAGGCCAGTCCCCATGCAAGTTCCTCGGGAGCCTCTCGGGATTCCTCTCCCGTCGATGCCGGGGCCTAAGACCTTGAGTGGAGTCAGGGCCGGAACCTGAGGATTCCTCTCCAGTGCTGACATGGATCTTGGGGTACTTCTGGAGTCTCCCCAGGGGAGTCAGTCCTCTTCTCGAATGCGGGCATGCACTTGCCCTTTCCTCCAGAGCGGAAGCAGCAGTGTCACGCAGTCCTCCACGTGGATCAAAGGATCTATGGTTTTCCCTCGAGTCTTTCCCACGAGGCTTTATCACGAGGCTTTCCCACAGGGCTCTCCCACGTGCACACGTGGTGGGAGTCGATCCTCGGCTTGAACATCAAGGCAGTGCAGGGAAAACAGGTTCTTCTGGAATGGACTGACACATCTGGGGGACTCTTGGAATGGTGGCACGACCCTGGAGTTCCTCTCGCCTTTCCTGTGGAGAGCGCCTCCTCTTGAGATACGACGGGAACGCTGGGAATTCTTTCCCTACGAAAAAGGGAAAGGATCCCTCATCTCGAACTAGGAGGCGGAAACGGGGCTCCCCTTGATGTGTGCGGGACCCACGTGCTTCCTCTCTAGTGGAGACGGGAATGTCGCGGAACTGCTTGAGTTGCAGCAAGGGTGTGAAGGACCCTTTGGAAGTTCCAGTAGTTAGATGTGATTGGCCTCGAGAAGCCTCAGCAGAAATGGGCCTCATCTCGCCTGGAGGGCAAAAACTTCTGGATTTTCTCGAGTTGCGGCAGGTGCTCTCGACTTACGACGGGGACCTCAGGGACCCGCTCTGGTGGCCTCAGGAAAGGCCAGTCCCCATGAGAGTTCCTCGGGGGCCTCTCTTGAATCCTCTCCCGTCGATGCCGGGGCCTAAGACCTTGTGTGGAGTCGGGCCGGAACCTGAGGATTCCTCTCCAGTGCTGACATGGATCTTGGGGTACTTCTGGAGTTTCCCCAGGGGAGTCAGTCCCCGTCTCGAATGCGGGCATGCACTTGCGCTTTCCTCCAGAGCGGTAGCAGCAGTGTCATGCAGTCCGCCGCGTGGATCAAAGGATCTATGTTTTTCCCTCGAGTCTTTCCCACGAGGCTTTCCCACGAGGCTTTCCCACAGGGCTGTCACACGTGCACACGTGGTGGGAGTCGATCCTCGGCTTGAACGTCAAGGCAGTGCAGGGAAAACAGGTTCCTCTGGAATGGACTGACACATCTGGGAGACTCTTGGAATGGTGGCACGATCCCGGAGTTCCTCTCGCCTTTCCTGTGGAGAGCGCCTCCTCTTGAGTTGCGACAGGACCGCCGGGAATTCTTTCCCTACGAAACAGGGAAAGGATCCCTCATCTCGAGCTAGGAGGCGGAAACGGGGCTCCCCTGGATGTGTGCGGGACCCCACGTGCTTCCTCTAGAGTGGAGATGGGTATGTCGCGGAACTGCTTGAGTTGCAGCAAGGGTGTGAAGGACCCTTTGGAAGTTCCAGTAGTTAGATGTGATTGGCCTCGAGAAGCCTCAGCGGAAATGGGCCTCATCTCGCCTGGAGGGCAACACCTCCTGGATTTTCTCGAGTTGCGGCAGGTGCTCTCGACTTACGACGGGGACCTCAGGGACCCGCTCTGGTGGCCTCAGGAAAGGCCAGTCCCCATGAGAGTTCCTCGGGGGCCTCTCGGGATTCCTCTCCCGTCGATGCCGGGGCCTAAGACCTTGTGTGGAGTCGGGGCCGGAACCTGAGGTTTCCTCTCCAGTGCTGACATGGATCTTGGGGTACTTCTGGAGTTTCCCCAGGGGAGTCAGTCCTCGTCTCGAATGCGGGCATGCACTTGCGCTTTCCTCCAGAGCGGTAGCAGCAGTGTCACGCAGTCCGCCGCGTGGATCAAAGGATCTATGGTTTTCCCTCGAGTCTTTCCCACGAGGCTTTCCCACGAGGCTTTCCCACAGGGCTGTCCCACGTGCACACGTGGTGGGAGTCGATCCTCGGCTTGAACGTCAAGGCAGTGCAGGGAAAACAGGTTCCTCTGGAATGGACTGACACATCTGGGGGTCTCTTGGAATGGTGCCACGACCCTGGAGTTCCTCTCGACTTTCCTGTGGAGAGCGCCTCCTCTTGAGATGCGACGGGACCGCCGGGAATTCTTTCCCTACGAAACAGGGAAAAGATCACTCATCTCGAGCTAGGAGGCGGAAACGGGGCTCCCCTGGATGTGTGCGGGACCCCACGTGCTTCCTCTAGAGTGGAGATGGGTATGTCGCGGGATTGCTTGAGTTGCAGCAAGGGTGTGAAGGACCCTTTGGAATTTCGAGTGGTTAGATGTGATTGGCCTCGAGAAGCCTCAGTGGAAATGGGCCTCATCTCGCCTTGAGGGCAAAACCTCCTGGATTTTCTCGAGTTGCGGCAGGTGCACTCGACTTAAGACGGGGACCTCAGGGACCCGCTCTGGTGGCCTCAGGAAAGGTCAGTCCCCATGCGAGTTCCTCGGGGGCCTCTCGGGATTCCTCTCCCGTCGATGCCGGGGCCTAAGACCTTGTGTGGAGTCGGGGCCGGAATCTGAGGATTCCTCTCCAGTGCTGACATGGACCTTGGGGTACTTCTGGAGTCTCCCCAGGGGAGTCAGTCCTAGTCTCGAATGCGGGCATGCACTTGCGCTTTCCTCCAGAGCGGTAGCAGCCGTGTCACTCAGTCTGCCGCGTGGATCAAAGGATCTATGGTTTTCCCTCGAGTCTTTCCCACGAGGCTTTCCCACGAGGCTTTCCCACAAGGCTGTCCCACGTGCACACGTGGTGGGAGTCGATCCTCGGCTTGTACGTCAAGGCAGTGCAGGGAAAACAGGTTCCTCTGGAATGGACTGACATATCTGGGGGACTCTTGGAATGGTGGCACGACCCTGAAGTTCCTCTCGCCTTTACTGTGGAGAGCGCCTCCTCTTGAGATGCGAAGGGAACGCCGGGAATTCTTTCCCTACGAAACAGGGAAAGGTCCCTCATCTCGTACTAGGAGGCGGAAACGGGGCTCCCCTGGATGTGTGCGGGACCCCACATGCTTCCTCTCTAGTGGAGACGGGAATGTCGCGGAACTGCTTGAGTTGCAGCAAGGGTGTGGAGGACCCTTTGGAAGTTCCAGTGGTTAGATGTGATTAGCCTCGAGAAGCCTCAGCGGAAATGGGCCTCATCTCGCCTGGAGGGCAAAACCTCCTGATTTTCTCGACTTGCGGCATGTGCTCTCAACTTACGACGGGGACCTCAGGGACCCGTTCTGGTGGCCGCAGAAAAGGCCAGTCCCCATGCGAGGTCCTCGGGGGCCTCTCGGGATTCCTCTCCCGTCGATGCCGGGGACTAAGACCATGTGTGGAGTCGGGGCCGAAACCTGAGGATTCCTCTCCAGTGCTGACATGGATCTTGGGGTACTTCTGGAGTCTCCCCAGGGGAGTCAGTCCTCGTCTCGAATGCGGGCATGCACTTGCGCTTTCCTCCAGAGCGGTAGCAGCAGTGTCACGCAGTCCGCCGCGTGGATCAAAGGATCTATGGTTTTCCCTCGAGTCTTTCCCACGAGGCTTTCCCACGAGGCTTTCCCACAGGGCTGTCCCACGTGCACACGTGGTGGGAGTCGATCCTCGGCTTGAACGTCAAGGCAGTGCAGGGAAAACAGGTTCCTCTGGAATGGACTGACACATCTGGGGGTCTCTTGGAATGGTGCCACGACCCTGGAGTTCCTCTCGCCTTTCCTGTGGAGAGCGCCTCCTCTTGAGATGCGACGGGACCGCCGGCAATTCTTTCCCTACGAAACAGGGAAAGGATCCCTCATCTCGAGCTAGGAGGCGGAAACGGGGCTCCCCTGGATGTGTGCGGGACCCCACGTGCTTCCTCTAGAGTGGAGATGGGTATGTCGCGGAACTGCTTGAGTTACAGCAAGGGTGTGAAGGACCCTTTGGAATTTCGAGTGGTCAGATGTGATTGGCCTGGAGAAGCCTCAGCGGAAATGGGCCTCATCTCGCCTTGAGGGTAAAACCTCCTGGATTTTCTCGAGTTGCGGCAGGTGCTCTCGACTTACGACGGGGACCTCAGGGACCCGCTCTGGTGGCCTCAGGAAAGGCCAGTCCACATGCGAGTTCCTCGGGGGCCACTCGGGATTCCTCTCCCGTCGATGCCGGGGCCTAAGACCTTGTGTGGAGTCGGGGCCGGAACCTGAGGATTCCTCTCCAGTTCTGACATGGACCTTGGGGTATTTCTGGAGTCTCCCCAGGGGAGTCAGTCCTCGTCTCGAACAGGGGCATGCACTTGCGCTTTCCTCCAGAGCGGTAGCAACAGTGTCACGCAGTCCGCCGCGTGGATCAAAGGATCTATTTTTTTCCCTCGAGTCTTTCCCACGAGGCTTTCCCACGAGGCTTTCCCACAGGGCTGTCCCACGTGCACACGTGGTGGGAGTCGATCCTCGGCTTGAACGTCAAGGCAGTGCAGGGAAACAGGTTCCTCTGTAATGGACTGACATATCTGGGGGACTCTTGGAATGGTGGCACGACCCTGGAGTTCCTCTCGCCTTTCCTGTGGAGAGCGCCTCCTCTTGAGATGCGACGGGAACGCCCGGAATTCTTTCCCTACGAAACACGGAAAGGAACCCTCATCTCGAGCTAGGAGGCGAAAACGGGGCTCCCCTGGATGTGTGCGGGACCCTCGTGCTTCCTCTCGAGTGGAGACGGGTATGTCGGGGAACTTCTTGAGTTGCAGCAAGGGTGTGAAGGATCCTTTGGAAGTTCCAGTGGTTAGATGTGATTAGCCTCGAGAAGCCTCAGCGGAAATGGGCCTCATCTCGCCTGGAGGGCAAAACCTCCTGGATTTTCTCGAGTTGCGGCAGGTGCTCTCGACTTACGGCAGGGACCTCAGGGACCCGCTCTGGTGGCCTCAGGAAAGGCCAGTCCCCATGCGAGTTCCTCGGGGGCCTCTCGGGATTCCTCTCCCGTCGATGCCGGGGCCTAAGACCTTGTGTGGAGTCGAGGCCGGAACCTGAGTATTCCTCTCCAGTACTGACATGGATCTTGGGGTACTTCTGGAGTCTCCCCAGGGGAGTCAGTCCTCGTCTCGAATGCGGGCATGCACTTGCGCTTTCCTCCAGAGCGGTAGCAGCAGTGTCACGCAGTCCGCCGCGTGGATCAAAGGATCTATGGTTTTCCCTCGAGTCTTTCCCACGAGGCTTTCCCACGAGGCTTTCCCACAGGGCTGTCCCACGTGCACACGTGGTGGGAGTCGATCCTCGGCTTGAACGTCAAGGCAGTGCAGGGAAAACAGGTTCCTCTGGAATGGACTGACACATCTGGGGGACTCTTGGAATGGTGGCACGATCCTAGAGTTCCTCTCGTCTTTCCTGTGGAGAGCGCCTCCTCTTGACATGCGACAGGAACGCCGGGAATTCTTTCCCTACGAAACAGGGAAAGGATCCCTCATCTCGAGCTAGGAGGCGGAAACGGGGCTCCCCTGGATGTGTGCGGGACCTCACGTGCTTCCTCTCGAGTGGAGACGGATATGTTGGGGAACTTCTTGAGTTGCAGCAAGGGTGTGAAGGACCCTTTGGAAGTTCCAGTGGTTACATGTGATTAGCGTCGAGAAGCCTCAGCGGAAATGGGCCTCATCTCGCCTGGAGGGCAAAACCTCCTGTATTTTCTCGAGTTGCGGCAGGTGCTCTCGACTTACGACTGGGACCTCAAGGACCCGCTCTGGTGGCCTCAGGAAAGGCCAGTCCCCATGCGAGTTCCTCGGGGGCCTCTCGGGATTCCTCTCCCGTCGATGCCGGGGCCTAAGACCTTGTGTGAAGTCGGGCCGGACCTGAGGATTCCTCTCCAGTGCTGACATGGATCTTGGGGTACTTCTGGAGTCTCCCCAGGGGAGTCAGTCCTCGTCTCGAATGCGGGCATGCACTTGCGCTTTCCTCCAGAGCGGTAGCAGCAGTGTCACGCAGTCCGCCGCGTGGATCATGGATCTATGGTTTTCCCTCGAGTCTTTCCCACGAGGCTTTCCCACGAGGCTTTCCCACAGGGCTGTCCCACGTGCACACGTGGTGGGAGTCGATCCTCGGCTTGAACGTCAAGGCAGTGCAGGGACAAAAAGGTTCCTCTGTAATGGACTGACACAACTGGGGGTCTCTTGGAATGGTGGCACGACCCTGGAGTTCCTCTCCCCTTTCCTGTGGAGAGCGCCTCTTCTTGAGATGCGACGGGAACGCCGGGAATTCTTTCCCTACGAAACAGGGAAAGGATCCCTCATCTCGAGCTAGGAGGCGGAAACGGAGCTCCCCTGGATGTGTGCGGGACCCCACGTTCTTCCTCTCGAGTGGAGACGGGTATGTCGGGGAACTTCTTGAGTTGCAGCAAGGGTGTGAAGGACCCTTAGGAAGTTCCAGTGGTTAGACGTGATTAGACTCGAGAAGCCTCAGGGGAAATGGGCCTCATCTCGCCTGGAGGGCAAAACCTCCTGGATTTTCTCGAGTTGCGGTAGGTGGTCTCGACTTACGACGGGGACCTCAGAGACCCGCTCTGGAGGCCTCAGGAAAGTCCAGTCCCCATGCGAGTTCCTCGGGTGCCTCTCGGGATTCCTCTCCCGTCGATGCCGGGGCCTAAGACCTTGTGTGGAGTCGAGGCCGGAACTTGAGGATTCCTCTCCAGTGCTAACATGGATCTTGGGGTAATTCTGGAGACTCCCCAGGGGAGTCAGTCCTCGTCTCGAATGCGGGCATGCACTTGCGCTTTCCTCCAGAGCGGTAGCAGCAGTGTCACGCAGTCCGCCGCGTGGATCAAAGGATCTATGCTTTTCCATCGAGTCTTTCCCACGAGGCTTTCCCACGAGGCTTTCCCACAGGGCTGTCCCACGTGCACACGTGGTGGGAGTCGATCCTCGGCTTGAACGTCAAGGCAGTGCAGGGAAAACAGGTTCCTCTGGAATGGACTGACACATCTGGGGGACTCTTGGAATGGTGGCACGACCCTGGAGTTCCCTGCCTTTCCTGTGGAGAGCGCCTCCTCTTGAGATGCGACGGGAACGCCGGGAATTCTTTCCCTACGAAACAGGGAAAGGATCCCTCATCTCGAGCAAGGAGGCCGAAACGGGGCTCCCCTGGATGTGTGCGGGACCCTCGTGCTTCCTCTCGAGTGGAGACGGGTATGTCGGGGAACTTCTTGAGTTGCAGCAAGGGTGTGAAGGACCCTTTGGAAGTTCCAGTGGTTAGATGTGATTAGCCTCGAGAAGCCTCAGCGGAAATGGGCCTCATCTCGCCTGGATGGCGAAACCTCCTGGAATTTCTCGAGTTGCGGCAGGTGCTCTCAACTTACGACGGGGACCTCGGGGACACGCTCTGCTGGCTGCAGAAAAGGCCAGTCCCCATGCAAGTTCCTCGGGAGCCTCTCGGGATTCCTCTCCCGTCGATGCCGGGGCCTAATACCTTGAGTGGAGTCAGGGCCGGAACCTGAGGATTCCTCTCCAGTGCTGACATGGATCTTGGGGTACTTCTGGAGTCTCCCCAGGGGAGTCAGTCCTCTTCTCGAATGCGGGCATGCACTTGCCCTTTCCTCCAGAGCGGAAGCAGCAGTGTCACGCAGTCCTCCACGTGGATCAAAGGATCTATGGTTTTCCCTCGAGTCTTTCCCACGAGGCTTTATCACGAGGCTTTCCCACAGGGCTCTCCCACGTGCACACGTGGTGGGAGTCGATCCTCGGCTTGAACATCAAGGCAGTGCAGGGAAAACAGGTTCTTCTGGAATGGACTGACACATCTGGGGGACTCTTGGAATGGTGGCACGACCCTGGAGTTCCTCTCGCCTTTCCTGTGGAGAGCGCCTCCTCTTGAGATACGACGGGAACGCTGGGAATTCTTTCCCTACGAAAAAGGGAAAGGATCCCTCATCTCGAACTAGGAGGCGGAAACGGGGCTCCCCTTGATGTGTGCGGGACCCACGTGCTTCCTCTCTAGTGGAGACGGGAATGTCGCGGAACTGCTTGAGTTGCAGCAAGGGTGTGAAGGACCCTTTGGAAGTTCCAGTAGTTAGATGTGATTGGCCTCGAGAAGCCTCAGCAGAAATGGGCCTCATCTCGCCTGGAGGGCAAAAACTTCTGGATTTTCTCGAGTTGCGGCAGGTGCTCTCGACTTACGACGGGGACCTCAGGGACCCGCTCTGGTGGCCTCAGGAAAGGCCAGTCCCCATGAGAGTTCCTCGGGGGCCTCTCTTGAATCCTCTCCCGTCGATGCCGGGGCCTAAGACCTTGTGTGGAGTCGGGCCGGAACCTGAGGATTCCTCTCCAGTGCTGACATGGATCTTGGGGTACTTCTGGAGTTTCCCCAGGGGAGTCAGTCCCCGTCTCGAATGCGGGCATGCACTTGCGCTTTCCTCCAGAGCGGTAGCAGCAGTGTCATGCAGTCCGCCGCGTGGATCAAAGGATCTATGTTTTTCCCTCGAGTCTTTCCCACGAGGCTTTCCCACGAGGCTTTCCCACAGGGCTGTCACACGTGCACACGTGGTGGGAGTCGATCCTCGGCTTGAACGTCAAGGCAGTGCAGGGAAAACAGGTTCCTCTGGAATGGACTGACACATCTGGGAGACTCTTGGAATGGTGGCACGATCCCGGAGTTCCTCTCGCCTTTCCTGTGGAGAGCGCCTCCTCTTGAGTTGCGACAGGACCGCCGGGAATTCTTTCCCTACGAAACAGGGAAAGGATCCCTCATCTCGAGCTAGGAGGCGGAAACGGGGCTCCCCTGGATGTGTGCGGGACCCCACGTGCTTCCTCTAGAGTGGAGATGGGTATGTCGCGGAACTGCTTGAGTTGCAGCAAGGGTGTGAAGGACCCTTTGGAAGTTCCAGTAGTTAGATGTGATTGGCCTCGAGAAGCCTCAGCGGAAATGGGCCTCATCTCGCCTGGAGGGCAACACCTCCTGGATTTTCTCGAGTTGCGGCAGGTGCTCTCGACTTACGACGGGGACCTCAGGGACCCGCTCTGGTGGCCTCAGGAAAGGCCAGTCCCCATGAGAGTTCCTCGGGGGCCTCTCGGGATTCCTCTCCCGTCGATGCCGGGGCCTAAGACCTTGTGTGGAGTCGGGGCCGGAACCTGAGGTTTCCTCTCCAGTGCTGACATGGATCTTGGGGTACTTCTGGAGTTTCCCCAGGGGAGTCAGTCCTCGTCTCGAATGCGGGCATGCACTTGCGCTTTCCTCCAGAGCGGTAGCAGCAGTGTCACGCAGTCCGCCGCGTGGATCAAAGGATCTATGGTTTTCCCTCGAGTCTTTCCCACGAGGCTTTCCCACGAGGCTTTACCACAGGGCTGTCCCACGTGCACACGTGGTGGGAGTCGATCCTCGGCTTGAACGTCAAGGCAGTGCAGGGAAAACAGGTTCCTCTGGAATGGACTGACACATCTGGGGGTCTCTTGGAATGGTGCCACGACCCTGGAGTTCCTCTCGACTTTCCTGTGGAGAGCGCCTCCTCTTGAGATGCGACGGGACCGCCGGGAATTCTTTCCCTACGAAACAGGGAAAAGATCACTCATCTCGAGCTAGGAGGCGGAAACGGGGCTCCCCTGGATGTGTGCGGGACCCCACGTGCTTCCTCTAGAGTGGAGATGGGTATGTCGCGGAACTGCTTGAGTTGCAGCAAGGGTGTGAAGGACCCTTTGGAATTTCGAGTGGTTAGATGTGATTGGCCTCGAGAAGCCTCAGTGGAAATGGGCCTCATCTCGCCTTGAGGGCAAAACCTCCTGGATTTTCTCGAGTTGCGGCAGGTGCACTCGACTTAAGACGGGGACCTCAGGGACCCGCTCTGGTGGCCTCAGGAAATGTCAGTCCCCATGCGAGTTCCTCGGGGGCCTCTCGGGATTCCTCTCCCGTCGATGCCGGGGCCTAAGACCTTGTGTGGAGTCGGGGCCGGAATCTGAGGATTCCTCTCCAGTGCTGACATGGACCTTGGGGTACTTCTGGAGTCTCCCCAGGGGAGTCAGTCCTAGTCTCGAATGCGGGCATGCACTTGCGCTTTCCTCCAGAGCGGTAGCAGCCCTGTCACTCAGTCTGCCGCGTGGATCAAAGGATCTATGGTTTTCCCTCGAGTCTTTCCCACGAGGCTTTCCCACGAGGCTTTCCCACAAGGCTGTCCCACGTGCACACGTGGTGGGAGTCGATCCTCGGCTTGTACGTCAAGGCAGTGCAGGGAAAACAGGTTCCTCTGGAATGGACTGACATATCTGGGGGACTCTTGGAATGGTGGCACGACCCTGAAGTTCCTCTCGCCTTTACTGTGGAGAGCGCCTCCTCTTGAGATGCGACGGGAACGCCGGGAATTCTTTCCCTACGAAACAGGGAAAGGTCCCTCATCTCGTACTAGGAGGCGGAAACGGGGCTCCCCTGGATGTGTGCGGGACCCCACATGCTTCCTCTCTAGTGGAGACGGGAATGTCGCGGAACTGCTTGAGTTGCAGCAAGGGTGTGGAGGACCCTTTGGAAGTTCCAGTGGTTAGATGTGATTAGCCTCGAGAAGCCTCAGCGGAAATGGGCCTCATCTCGCCTGGAGGGCAAAACCTCCTGATTTTCTCGACTTGCGGCATGTGCTCTCAACTTACGACGGGGACCTCAGGGACCCGTTCTGGTGGCCGCAGAAAAGGCCAGTCCCCATGCGAGGTCCTCGGGGGCCTCTCGGGATTCCTCTCCCGTCGATGCCGGGGACTAAGACCATGTGTGGAGTCGGGGCCGAAACCTGAGGATTCCTCTCCAGTGCTGACATGGATCTTGGGGTACTTCTGGAGTCTCCCCAGGGGAGTCAGTCCTCGTCTCGAATGCGGGCATGCACTTGCGCTTTCCTCCAGAGCGGTAGCAGCAGTGTCACGCAGTCCGCCGCGTGGATCAAAGGATCTATGGTTTTCCCTCGAGTCTTTCCCACGAGGCTTTCCCACGAGGCTTTCCCACAGGGCTGTCCCACGTGCACACGTGGTGGGAGTCGATCCTCGGCTTGAACGTCAAGGCAGTGCAGGGAAAACAGGTTCCTCTGGAATGGACTGACACATCTGGGTGTCTCTTGGAATGGTGCCACGACCCTGGAGTTCCTCTCGCCTTTCCTGTGGAGAGCGCCTCCTCTTGAGATGCGACGGGACCGCCGGCAATTCTTTCCCTACGAAACAGGGAAAGGATCCCTCATCTCGAGCTAGGAGGCGGAAACGGGGCTCCCCTGGATGTGTGCGGGACCCCACGTGCTTCCTCTAGAGTGGAGATGGGTATGTCGCGGAACTGCTTGAGTTACAGCAAGGGTGTGAAGGACCCTTTGGAATTTCGAGTGGTCAGATGTGATTGGCCTGGAGAAGCCTCAGCGGAAATGGGCCTCATCTCGCCTTGAGGGTAAAACCTCCTGGATTTTCTCGAGTTGCGGCAGGTGCTCTCGACTTACGACGGGGACCTCAGGGACCCGCTCTGGTGGCCTCAGGAAAGGCCAGTCCACATGCGAGTTCCTCGGGGGCCACTCGGGATTCCTCTCCCGTCGATGCCGGGGCCTAAGACCTTGTGTGGAGTCGGGGCCGGAACCTGAGGATTCCTCTCCAGTTCTGACATGGACCTTGGGGTACTTCTGGAGTCTCCCCAGGGGAGTCAGTCCTCGTCTCGAACAGGGGCATGCACTTGCGCTTTCCTCCAGAGCGGTAGCAACAGTGTCACGCAGTCCGCCGCGTGGATCAAAGGATCTATTTCTTTCCCTCGAGTCTTTCCCACGAGGCTTTCCCACGAGGCTTTCCCACAGGGCTGTCCCACGTGCACACGTGGTGGGAGTCGATCCTCGGCTTGAACGTCAAGGCAGTGCAGGGAAACAGGTTCCTCTGTAATGGACTGACATATCTGGGGGACTCTTGGAATGGTGGCACGACCCTGGAGTTCCTCTCGCCTTTCCTGTGGAGAGCGCCTCCTCTTGAGATGCGACGGGAACGCCCGGAATTCTTTCCCTACGAAACACGGAAAGGAACCCTCATCTCGAGCTAGGAGGCGAAAACGGGGCTCCCCTGGATGTGTGCGGGACCCTCGTGCTTCCTCTCGAGTGGAGACGGGTATGTCGGGGAACTTCTTGAGTTGCAGCAAGGGTGTGAAGGATCCTTTGGAAGTTCCAGTGGTTAGATGTGATTAGCCTCGAGAAGCCTCAGCGGAAATGGGCCTCATCTCGCCTGGAGGGCAAAACCTCCTGGATTTTCTCGAGTTGCGGCAGGTGCTCTCGACTTACGGCAGGGACCTCAGGGACCCGCTCTGGTGGCCTCAGGAAAGGCCAGTCCCCATGCGAGTTCCTCGGGGGCCTCTCGGGATTCCTCTCCCGTCGATGCCGGGGCCTAAGACCTTGTGTGGAGTCGAGGCCGGAACCTGAGTATTCCTCTCCAGTACTGACATGGATCTTGGGGTACTTCTGGAGTCTCCCCAGGGGAGTCAGTCCTCGTCTCGAATGCGGGCATGCACTTGCGCTTTCCTCCAGAGCGGTAGCAGCAGTGTCACGCAGTCCGCCGCGTGGATCAAAGGATCTATGGTTTTCCCTCGAGTCTTTCCCACGAGGCTTTCCCACGAGGCTTTCCCACAGGGCTGTCCCACGTGCACACGTGGTGGGAGTCGATCCTCGGCTTGAACGTCAAGGCAGTGCAGGGAAAACAGGTTCCTCTGGAATGGACTGACACATCTGGGGGACTCTTGGAATGGTGGCACGATCCTAGAGTTCCTCTCGTCTTTCCTGTGGAGAGCGCCTCCTCTTGACATGCGACAGGAACGCCGGGAATTCTTTCCCTACGAAACAGGGAAAGGATCCCTCATCTCGAGCTAGGAGGCGGAAACGGGGCTCCCCTGGATGTGTGCGGGACCTCACGTGCTTCCTCTCGAGTGGAGACGGATATGTTGGGGAACTTCTTGAGTTGCAGCAAGGGTGTGAAGGACCCTTTGGAAGTTCCAGTGGTTACATGTGATTAGCGTCGAGAAGCCTCAGCGGAAATGGGCCTCATCTCGCCTGGAGGGCAAAACCTCCTGTATTTTCTCGAGTTGCGGCAGGTGCTCTCGACTTATGACGGGGACCTCAGGGACCCGCTCTGGTGGCCTCAGGAAAGGCCAGTCCCCATGCGAGTTCCTCGAGGGCCTCTCGGGATTCCTCTCCCGTCGATGCCGGGGCCTAAGTCCTTGTGTGGAGTCAGGACCGGAACCTGAGGATTCCTCTCCAGTGCTGACATGGATCTTGGGGTACTTCTGGAGTCTCCCCAGGGGAGTCAGTCCTCGTCTCGAATGCGGGCATGCACTTGCGCTTTCCTCCAGAGCGGTAGCAGCAGTGTCACGCAGTCCGCCACGTGGATCAAAGAATTTATGGTTTTCCCTCGAGTCTTTCCCACGAGGCTTTCCCACGAGGCTTTCCCACAGGGCTGTCCCACGTGCACACGTGGTGGGATTCGATCCTCGGCTTGAACGTCAAGGAAGTGCAGGGAAAACAGGTTCCTCTGGAATGGACTGACACATCTGGGGGACTCTAGGAATGGTGGCACGACCCTGGAGTTCCTCTCGCCTTTCCTGTGGAGAGCGCCTCCTCTTGAGATGCGACGGGAACGCCGGGAATTCTTTCCCTAAGAAACTGGGAAAGGATCCCTCATCTCGAGCTAGGAGGCGGAAACGGGGCTCCCCTGGATGTGTGCGGGACCCTCCTTCTTCCTCTCGAGTGAAGACGGGTATGTCGGGGAACTTCTTGAGTTGCAGCAAGGGTGTGAAGGACCCTTTGAAAGTTCCAGTGGTTAGATGTGATTAGCCTCGAGAAGCCTCAGCGGAAATGGGCCTTATCTCGCCTGGAGGGCAAAACCTCCTGGATTTTCTCGAGTTGTGGTAGCTGCTCTCGACTTACGACGGGGCCATCAGGGACCCGCTCTGTTGGCCTCAGGAAAGGCCAGTCCCCATGCGAGTTCCTCAGGGGCCTCTCGGGACTCCTCTCCCGTCGATGCCGTGGCCTAAGACCTTGTGTGGAGTCGGGGCCGGAACCTGAGGATTCCTCTCCAGTGCTGACATGGATCTTTGGGTACTTCTGGAGTCTCCCCAGGGGAGTCAGTCCTCGTCTCGAATGCGGGCATGCACTTGCGCTTTCCTCCAGAGCCGTAGCAGCAGTGTCACGCAGTCCGCCGCGTGGATCAAAGGATCTATGGTTTTCCCTCGAGTCTTTCCCACGAGGCTTTCCCACGAGGCTTTCCCACAGGGCTGTCCCACGTGCACACGTTGTGGGAGTCGATCCTCGGCTTTAACGTCAAGGCAGTGCAGGGAAAACAGGTTCCTCTGGAATGGAGTGACACATCTGGGGGACTCTTGGAATGGTGGCACGACCCTGGAGTTCCTCTCGCCTTTCCTGTGGAGAGCGCCTCCTCTTGAGATGCGACGGGAACGCCGGGAATTCTTTCCCTAAGAAACAGGGAAAGGATCCCTCATCTCGAGCTAGGAGGCGGAAACGGGGCTCCCCTGGATGTGTGCGGGACCCCACGTGCTTCCTCTCGAGTGGAGACGGGTATGTCGGGGAACCTCGTGAGTTGCAGCAAGGGTGTGAAGGACCTTTAGGAAGTTCCAGTGGTTTGATGTGATTAGCCTCGAGAAGCCTCAGCGGAAATGGGCCTCATCTCGCCTGGAGGGCAAAACCTCCTGGATTTTCTCGATTTGCGGCAGGTGCTCTCGACTTACGACGGGGACCTCAGGGACCCGCTCTGGTGGCCTCAGGAAAGGCCAGGCCCCATGCGAGTTCCTCGGGGGCCTCTCGGGATTCCTCTCCCGTCGATGCCGGGGACTAAGACCTTGTGTGGAGTCGGGGCCGGAACCTGAGGATTCCAGTCCAGTGCTGACATGGATCTTGAGGTACTTCTGGAGTCTCCCCAATGGAGTCAGTCCTCGTCTCGAATGCGGGCATGCACTTGCGCTTTCCTCCAGAGCCGTAGCATCAGTGTCACGCAGTCCGCCACGTGGATCAAAGGATCTATGGTTTTCCCTCGAGTCTTTCCCACGAGGCTTTCCCACGAGGCTTTCCCACAGGGCTGTCCCACGTGCACACGTGGTGGGAGTCGATCCTCGGCTTGAACGTCAAGGCAGTGCAGGGAAAACAGGTTCCTCTGGAATGGACTGACACTTCTGGTGGTCTCTTGGAATTGTGGCACGACCCTGGAGTTCCTCTCGCCTTTCCTGTGGAGAGCGCCTCCTCTTGAGATGCGAGGAGAACGCCGGGAATTCTTTCCCTAAGAAACAGGGAAAGGATCCCTCATCTCCAGCTAGGAGGCGGAAACGGGGCTCCCCTGGATGTGTGCGGGACCCCACGTGCTTCCTCTCGAGTGGAGACGGGTATGTCGGGGAACTTCTTGAGTTGCAGCAAGGGTGTGAAGGACCCTTAGGAAGTTCCAGTTGTTAGACGTGATTAGCCTCGAGAAGCCTCAGCGGAAATGGGCCTCATCTCGCCTGGAGGGCAAAACCTCCTGGATTTTCTTGAGTTACGACAGGTGCTCTCGACTTATGACGGGGACCTCAGGGACCCACTCTGGTGGCCTCAGGAAAGGCGAGTCCCCATGCGAGTTCCTCGGGGGCCTCTCGGGATTCCTCTCCCGTCGATGCCGGGGCCTAAGACCTTGTGTGGAGTCGGGGCCGGAACCTGAGGATTCCTCTCCAATGCTGACATGGATCTTGGGGGTACTTCTGGAGTCTCCCCAGGGGAGTCAGTCCTCGTCTCGAATGCGGGCATGCACTTGCGCTTTGCTCCAGAGCGGTAGCAGCAGTGTCACGCAGTCCGCCGCGTGGATCAAAGGATCTATGGTTTTCCCTCGAGTCTTTCCCACGAGGCTGTCAAACGCGGTTTTCCCACAGGGGTGTCCCAAGTGCACACGTGGTGGGAGTCGATCCTCGGCTTGAACGTCAAGGCAGTTTAGGGAAAACAGGTTCCTCTGGAATGGACTGACACATCTGGGGGACTCTTGGAATGGTGGCACGACCCCGGAGTTCCTCTCGCCTTTCCTGTGGAGAGGGCCTCCTCTTGAGATGCGATGGGAACCCCGGGAATTATTTCCCTACGAAACAGGGATAGGATCCCTCACCTCGAACTAGGAGGCGGATACGGGGCTCCCCTGGATGTGTGCCTCACCCCACGTGCTTCCTTTCGAGTGGAGACGGGTATGTCGGGTAACTGCTTGCGTTGCAGCTAGGGTGTGAAGGACCCTTTGGAAGTTCCAGTGGTTAGATGTGATTAGCCTCGAGAAGCCTCAGCGGAAATGGGCCTCATCTCGCCAGGAGGGCAAAACCTCCTGGATTTTCTCGAGTTGCGGCAGGTGCTCTCGACTTACGACGGGGACCTCAGGGACCCGCTCTTGTGGCCTCAGAAAAGGCCAGTCCCCATGCGAGTTCCTCGGGGGCCTCTCGGGATTCCTCTCCCGTCGATGCCGGGGCCTAAGACTTTGTGTGGAGTCGGGGCCGGAACCTGAGGATTCCTCTCCAGTGCTGACATGGGTCTTGGGGTAATTCTGGAGTCTCCCCAGGGGAGTCAGTCCTCGTCTCGAATGCGGGCATGCACTTGCGCTTTCCTCCAGAGCGGTAGCAGCAGTGTCACGCAGTCCGCCGCGTAGATCAAAGGATCTTTGGTTTTCCCTCGGGTCTTTCCCACGAGGCTTTCCCTCGAGGCTTTCCCACAGGGCTGTCCCACGTGCACATGTGGTGGGAGTCGATCCTCGGCTTGAACGTCAAGGCACTGCAGGGAAAACAGGTTCCTCTGGAATGGACTGACACATCTGGGGGACTCTTGGAATGGTGGCACGATCCTAGAGTTCCTCTCGTCTTTCCTGTGGAGAGCGCCTCCTCTTGAGATGCGACGGGAACGCCGGGAATTCTTTCCCTATGAAACAGGGAAAGGATCCATTATCTCGAGCTAGGAGGCGGAGTCGGGGCTCCCCTAGATGTGTGCGGGACCCCACGTGCTTCCTCTCGAGTGTAGACGGGTATGTCGGGGAACTTCTTGAGTTGCAGCAAGGGTGTGAAGGAGCCTTAGGAAGTTCCAGTGGTTAGATGTGATTAGCCTCGAGAAGCCTCAGCGGAAATGGGCCTCATCTCGCCTGGAGGGCAAAACCTCCTGGATTTTCTCGAGTGGCGGCAGGTGCTCTCGACTTACGACGGGGACCTCAGGGACCCGCTCTGGTGGCCTCAGGAAAGGCCAGTCCCCATGCGAGTTCCTCGGGGGCCTCTCGGGATTCCTCTCCCGTCGATGCCGGGGCCTAAGACCTTGTGTGGAGTCGGGGCCGGAACCTGAGGATTCCTCTCCAGTGCTGACATGGATCTTGGGGTACTTCTGGAGTCTCCTCAGGGGAGTCAGTCCTCGTCTCGAATGCGGGCATGCACTTGCGCTTTCCTCCAGAACGGTAGCAGCAGTGTAACGCAGTCCGCCGCGTGGATCAAAGGATCTATGGTTTTCCCTCGAGTCTTTCCCTCGAGGCTTTCCCACGAGGCTTTCCCACAGGGCTGTCCCACGTGCACACGTGGTGGGAGTCGATCCTCGGCTTGAACGTCAAGGCAGTGCGGGGAAAACAGGTTCCTCTGGAATGGACTGACACATCTGGGGAACTCTTGGAATGGTGGCACGACCCTGGAGTTCCTCTCGCCTTTCCTGTGGAGAGCGCCTCCTCTTGAGATGCGACGGGAACGCCGGGAATTCTTTCCCTATGAAACAGGGAAAGGATCTCTCATCTCGAACTAGGAGGCGGAAACGGGGCTCCCCTGCATGTGTGCGGGACCCCACGTGCTTCCTCTCGAGTGGAGACGGGTATGTCGCGGAACTGCTTGAGTTGCAGCAAGTGTGTGAAGGACCCTTTGGAAGTTCCAGTGGTTAGATGTGATTAGCCTCGAGAAGCCTCAGCAGAAATGGGCCTCATAACGCCTGGAGGGCAAAACATCCTGGATTTTCTCGAGTTGCGGCAGGTGCTCTCGACTTACGTCGGAGACCTCAGGGACCCGCTCTGGTGTCCTCAGGAAAGGCCAGTCCCCATGCGAGTTCCTCGGGTGCCTCTCGGGATTCCTCTCCCGTGGATGCCGGGGCCTAAGACCTTGTGTGGAGTCGGGGCCGGAACCTGAGGATTCCTCTCCAGTGCTGACATGGATCTTGGGGTAATTTTGGAGTCTCCCCAGGGGAGTCAGTCCTAGTCTCGAATGCGGGCATGCACCTATGCTTTCCTCCAGAGCGGTAGCAGCAGTGTCACGCAGTCGGCCGCGTGGATCAAATGATCTATGGTTTTCCCTCGAGTCTTTCCCACGAGGCTTTCCCACGAGGCTTTCCCACAGGGCTGTACCACGTGCACACGTGGTGGGAGTCGATCCTCGGCTTGAACGTCAAGGCAGTGCAGGGAAAACAGGTTCCTCTGTAATGGACTGACACATCTGGGGGTCTCTTGGAATGGTGACACGACCCTGGAGTTCCTCTCGCCTTTCCTGTGGAGAGTGCCTCCTCTTGAGATGCGACGGGAACACCGGGAATTCTTTCCCTACGAAACAGGGAAAGGATCCCTCATCTCGAGCTAGGAAGCGGAAACGGGGCTCCCCTGGATGTGTGCGGGACCCCATGAGCTTCCTCTCGAGTGGAGATGGGTATGTCGCGGAACTGCTTGAGTTGCAGCAAGGGTGTGAAGGACCCTTTGGAAGTTCCAGTGGTTAGATGTGATTAGCCTCGAGAAGCCTCAGCGGAATTGGGCCTCATCTCGGCTGGAGGGCAAAACCTCCTTGATTTTCTCGAGTTGCGGCAGGTGCTCTCGACTTACGACTGGGACCTCAGGGTCCCGCTCTGGTGGCCTCAGGAAAGGCCAGTCCCCATGTGAGTTCCTCGGGGGCCTCTCGGGATTCCTCTCCCGTCGATGCCTGGGCCTAAGACCTTGTGTGGAGTCGGGGCCGGAACCTGAGGATTCCTCTCCAGTGCTGACATGGATCTTGGGGTACTTCTGGAGTCTCCCCAGGGGAGTCAGTCCCCGTCTCGAATGCGGGCATGCACTTGCGCTTTCCTCCAGAGCGGTAGCAGCAGTGTCACGCAGTCCGCCGCGTGGATCAAAGGATCTATGGTTTTCCCTCGAGTCTTTCCCATGAGGCTTTCCCACGAGGCTTTCCCACAGGGCTGTCCCACGTGCACACGTGGTGGGAGTCGATCGTCGGCTTGAACGTCAAGGCAGTGCAGGGAAAACAGGTTCCTCTGGAATGGACTGACACACCTGGGGGACTCTTGGAATGGTGGCACGACCCTGGAGTTCCTCTCGCCTTTCCTGTGGAGAGCGCCTCCTCTTGAGATGCGACGGGAACGCAGGGAATTCTTTCCCTACGAAACAGGGAAAGGATCCCTCATTTCGAGCTAGGAGGCGGAAACGGAGCTCCTCTGGATGTGTGCGGGACCCTCGTGCTTCTCCTCGAGTGGAGACGGGTATGTCGGGGAACTTCTTGAGTTGCAGCAAGGGTGTGAAGGACCCTTTGGAAGTTCCAGTGGTTAGATGTGATTAGCCTCGAGAAGCCTCAGCGGAAATGGGCCTCATCTCGCCTGGAGGGCAAAACCTCCTGGATTTTCTCTAGTTGCGGCAGGTGCTCTCGACTTAAGACGGGGACCACAGGGACCCGCTCTGGTGGCCTCAGGAAAGGCCAGTCCCCATGCGAGTTTCTCGGGGGCCTCTCGGGATTCCTCTCCCGTCGATGCCGGGGCCTAAGACCTTGTGTGGAGTCGGGGCCGGAACCTGAGGATTCCTCTCCAGTGCTGACATGGATCTTGGGGTACTTCTGGAGTCTCCCCAGGGGAGTCAGTCCTCGTCTCGAATGCGGGCATGCACTTGTGCTTTCCTCCAGAGCGGTAGCAGCAGTGTCACGCAGTCCGCCGCGTGGATCAAAGGATCTATGGTTTTCCCTCGAGTCTTTCCCACGAGGCTTTCCCACGGGGCTTTCCCACAGGGCTGTCCCACGTGCACACGTGGTGGGAGTCGATCGTCGGCTTGAACGTCAAGGCAGTGCAGGGAAAACAGGTTCCTCTGGAATGGACTGACACATCTGGGTGTCTCTTGGAATGCTGGCACGACCCTGGAGTTCCTCTCGCCTTTCCTGTGGAGAGCGCCTCCTCTTGAGATGCGACGGGAACGCCGGGAATTCTTTCGCTACGAAACAGGGAAAGGATCCCTCATCTCGAGTTAGGAGGCGGAAACGGGGCTCCCCTGGATGTTTGCATGACCCCACGTGCTTCCTCTCGAGTGGAGACGGGTATGTCGTGGAACTTCTTGAGTTGCAGCAAGGGTGTGAAGGACCCTTTGAAAGTTCCAGTGGTTAGATGTGATTAGCCTCGAGAAGCCTCAGCGGAAATGGGCCTCATCTCGCCTGGAGGGCAAAACCTCCTGGATTTTCTCCAGTTGCGGCAGGTCCTCTCGACTTACGACGGGGACCTCAGGGACCCGCTCTGGTGGCCTCAGGAGAGGCCAGTCCCCATGCGAGTTCCTCGGGGGCCTCTCGGGATTCCTCTCCCGTCGATGCCGGGGCCTAAGACCTTGTGTGGAGTCGGGGCCGGAAACTGAGGATTCCTCTCCAGTGCTGACATGGATCTTGGGGTACTTCTGGAGTCTCCCCAGGGGAGTCAGTCCTCGTCTCGAATGTGGGCATGCACTTGCGCTTTCCTCCAGAACGGTAGCAGCAGTGTCACGCAGTCCGCCGCGTGGATCAAAGGATCTATGGTTTTCCCTCGAGTCTTTCCCACGAGGCTTTCCCACGAGGCTTTCCCACAGGGCAGTCCCACGTGCACACGTGGTGGGAGTCGATCCTCGGCTTGAACGTCAAGGCAGTGCGGGGAAAACAGGTTCCTCTGGAATGGACTGACACATCTGGGGGACTCTTGGAATGGTGGCACGACCCTGGAGTTCCTCTCGCCTTTCCTGTGGAGAGCGCCTCCTCTTGAGATGCGACGGGAACGCCGGGAATTCTTTCCCTACGAAACAGGGAAAGGATCCCTCATCTCGAGCTAGGAGGCGGAAACGGGGCTCCCCTGCATGTGTGCGGGACCCCACGTGCTTCCTCTCGAGTGGAGACGGGTATGTCGCGGAACTGCTTGAGTTGCAGCAAGGGTGTGAAGGACCCTTTGGAAGTTCCAGTGGTTAGATGTGATTAGCCTCGAGAAGCCTCAGCAGAAATGGGCCTCATCTCGCCTGGAGGGCAAAACATCCTGAATTTTCTCGAGTTGCGGCAGGTGCTCTCGACTTACGTCGGAGACCTCAGGGACCCGCTCTGGTGTCCTCAGGAAAGGCCAGTCCCCATGCGAGTTCCTCGGGGGCCTCTCGGGATTCCTCTCCCGTGGATGCCTGGGCCTAAGACCTTGTGTGGAGTCGGGGCCGGAACCTGAGGATTCCTCTCCAGTGCTGACATGGATCTTGGGGTACTTTTGGAGTCTCCCCAGGGGAGTCAGTCCTCGTCTCGAATGCGGGCATGCACCTGTGCTTTCCTCCAGAGCGGTAGCAGCAGTGTCACGCAGTCCGCCGCGTGGATCAAAGGATCTATGGTTTTCCCTCGAGTCTTTCCCACGAGGCTTTCACACGAGGCTTTCCCACAGGGGTGTCCCATGTGCACACGTGGTGGGAGTCGATCCTCGGCTTGAACGTCAAGGCAGTGCAGGGAAAACAGGTTCCTCTGGAATGGACTGACACATCTGGGGGACTCTTGGAATGGTGGCACGACCCTGGAGTTCCTCTCCCCTTTCCTGTGGAGAGCGCCTCCTCTTGAGATGCGACGGGAACGCCGGGAATTCTTTCCCTCCGAAACAGGGAAAGGATCCCTCATCTCGAGCTAGGAGGCGGAAACGGGGCTCCCCTGGATGTGTGCGGGACCCCACGTGCTTCCTCTCGAGTGGAGACGGGTATGTCGGGGAACTTCTTGAGTTGCAGCAAGGGTGTGAAGGACCCTTTGGAAGTTCCAGTGGTTAGATGTGATTAGCCTCGAGAAGCCTCAGCGGAAATGGGCCTCATCTCGCCTGGAGGGCAAAACCTGCTGGATTTTCTCGAGTTGCGGCAGGTGTTCTCGACTTACAACGGGGACCTCAGGGACCCGCTCTGGTGACCTCAGGAAAGGCCAGTCCCCATGCCAGTTCCTCGGGGGCCTCTTGGGATTCCTCTCCCTTCGATGCCGGGGCCTAAGACCTTGTGTGGAGTAGGGGCCGGAACCTGAGGATTCCTCTCCAGTGCTGACATGGATCTTGGGGTACTTCTGGAGTCTCCCCAGGGGAGTCAGTCCTCGTCTCGAATGTGGGCATGCATTTGCGCTTTCCTCCAGAGCGGTAGCAGCAGTGTCACGCAGTCGGCCGCGTGGATCAAAGGATCTATGGTTTTCCCTCGAGTCTTTCCCACGAGGCTTTCCCACGAGGCTTTCCCACAGGGCTGTCCCACGTGCACACGTGGTGGGAGTCGATTCTCGGCTTGAACGTCAAGGCAGTGCAGGGAAAACAGGTTCCTCTGGAATGGACTGACACATCTGGGGGACTCCGGGAATGGTGGCACGACCCTGGAGTTCCTATCGCCTTTCCTGTGGAGAGCGCCTCCTCTTGAGATGCGAGGGGAACGCCGGGAATTCTTTCCCTACGAAACAAGGAAAGGATCCCTCATCTCGAGCTAGGAGGCGGAAACGGGGCTCCCCTGGATGTTTGCGGGACTCCACGTGCTTCCTCTAGAGTGGAGACGGGTATGTCGCGGAACTTCTTGAGTTGCAGCAAGGGTGTGAAGGACCCTTTGGAAGTTCCAGTGGTTAGATGTGATTAGCCTCGAGAAACCTCGAGGCAGTGCAGGGAAAACAGGTTCCTCTGGAATGGACTGACACATCTGGGGGTCTCTTGGAATGGTGGCACGACCCTGGAGTTCCTCTCGCCTTTCCTGTGGAGAGCGCCTCCTCTTGAGATGCGACGGGAACCCCGGGAATTCTTTCCCTACGAAACAGGGAAAGGATCCCTCATCTCGAGCTAGGATGCTGAAACGGGGCTCCACTGGATGTGTGAGGCACCCCACGTGCTTCCTCTCGAGTGGAGACGGGTATGTCGCGGAACTGCTTGAGTTGCAGCAAGGGTGTGAAGGACCCTTTGGAAGTTCCAGTGGTTAGATGTGATTAGCCTCGAGAAGCCTCAGCGGAAATGGGCCTCATCACGCCTGGAGGGAAAAACCTCCTGGATTTTCTCGAGTTGCGGCAGGTGCCCTCGACTTACGACGGGGACCTCAGGGACCCGCTCTGGTGGCCTCAGGAAAGGCCAGTCCCCATGCGAGTTCCTCGGGTCCCTCTCGGGATTCCTCTCCCGTCGATGCCGGGGCCTAAGTCCTTGTGTGGAGTCGGGGCCTGAACCTGAGGATTCCTCTCCAGTGCTGACATGGATCTTGGGGTACTTCTGGAGTCTCCCCAGGGGAGTCAGTCCTCGTCTCGAATGCGGGCATGCACTTGCGCTTTCCTCCAGAGCGGTAGCAGCAGTGTCACGAAGTCCGCCGCGTGGATCAAAGGATCTATGGTTTTCCCTCGAGTCTTTCCCACGAGGCTTTCCCACGAGGCTTTCCCACAGGGCTGTCCAACGTGCACACGTGGTGGGAGTCGATCCTCGGCTTGAACGTCAAGGCAGTGCAGGGAAAACAGGTTCCTCTGGAATGGAATGACACATCTGGGGGACTCTTGGAATGGTGGCACGACCCTGGAGTTCCTCTCGCCTTTCCTGTGGAGAGCGCCTCCTCTTGAGATGCGACGGGAACGCCGGGAATTCTTTCCCTACTAAACAGGGAAAGGATCCCTCATCTCGAGCTAGGAGGGGGAAACGGGGCTCCCCTGGATGTGTGCGGGAGCCCACGTGCTTCCTCTCGAGTGGAGACGGTTATGTCGGGGAACTTCTTGAGTTGCAGCAAGGGTGTGAAGGACCCTTTGGAAGTTCCAGTGGTTAGATGTGAATAGCCTCGAGAAGCCTCAGCGGAAATGGGCCTCATCTCGCCTGGAGGGCAAAACCTCCTGGATTTTCTCGAGTTGCGGCAGGTGCTCTCGACTTACGACGGGGACGTCAGGGACCCGCTCTGGAGGCCTCAGGAAAGGCCAGTCCCCATGCGAGTTCCTCAGGGGCCTCTCGGGATTCCTCTGCCGTCGATGCCGGGGTCTAAGACCTTGCGTGGAGTCGGGGCCGGAACCTGAGGATTCCTCTCCAGTGCTGACATGGATCTTGGGGTACTTCTGGAGTCTCCCCAGGGGAGTCAGTCCTCGTCTCGAATGCGGGCATGCACTTGCGCTTTCCACCAGAGCGGTAGCAGCAGTGTCACGCAGTCCGCCGCGTGGATCAAAGAATCTATGGTTTTCCCTCGAGTCTTTCCCACGAGGCTTTCCCACAGGGCTGTCCCACGTGCACACGTGGTGGGAGTCGATCCTCGGCTTGAACGTCAAGGCAGTGCAGGGAAAACAGGTTACTCTGGAATGGACTGACACATCTGGGGGACTCTTGGAATGGTGGCACGACCCTGGAGTTCCTCTCGCCTTTCCTGTGGAGAGCGTCTCCTCTTGAGATGCGATGGGAACACCGGGAATTCTTTCCCTACGAAACAGGGAAAGGATCCCTCATCTCGTGCTAGTAGGCGGAAACGGGGCTCCCCTGGATGTGTGCTGGACCCTCGTGCTTCCTCTCGATTGGAGACGGGTATGTCGCGGAACTGCTTGAGTTGCAGCAAGGGTGTGAAGGACCCTTTGGAAGTTCCAGTGGTTAGATGTGATTAGCCTTGAGAAGCCTCAGCGGAAATGGGCCTCATCTCGCCTGGAGGGCAAAACCTCCTGAATTTTCCCGAGTTGCGGCAGGTGCTCTCGACTTACGACGGGGACCTCAGGGACCCGCTCTGGAGGCCTCAGGAAAGGCCAGTCCCCATGCGAGTTCCTCGGGGCCCTCTCGGGATTCCTCTCCCGTCGATGCCGGGGACTAAGACCTTGTGTGGAGTCGGGGCCGGAACCTGAGGAATCCTCTCCAGTGCTGACATGGATCTTGGGGTACTTCTGGAGTCTCCCCAGGGGAGTCAGTCCTCGTCTCGAATGCGGGCATGCACTTGCGCTTTCCTCCAGAGTGGTAGCAGCAGTGTCACGCAGTCCGCCGCGTGGATCAAAGGATCTATGGTTTACCCTCGAGTCTTTCCCACCAGGCTTTCCGACGAGGCTTTCCCACAGGGCAGTCCCACGTGCACACGTGGTGGGAGTCGATCCTCGGCTTGAACGTCAAGGCAGTGCAGGGAAAACAGGTTCCTCTGGAATGGATTGACACATCTGGGGGACTCTTGGAATGGTGGCACGACCCTGGAGTTCCTCTCGCCTTTCCTGTGGAGAGCGCCTCCTCTTGAGATGCGAGGGGAACGCCGGGAATTCTTTCACTACGAAACAGGGAAAGGATCTCTCATCTCGAGCTAGGAGGCGGAAACGGGGCTCCCCTGGATGTGTGCGGGACCCCACGTGCTTCCTCTCGAGTGGAGACGGTTATGTCGGGGAACTTCTTGAGTTGCAGCAAGGGCGTGAAGGACCCTTTGGAAGTTCCAGTGGTTAGATGTGATTAGCCTCGAGAAGCCTCAGCGGAAATGGGCCTCATCTCGCCTGGAGTGCAAAACCTCCTGGATTTTCTCGAGTTGCGGCAGATGCTCTCGACTTACGACGGGGACCTCAGGGACCCGCTCTGGTGGCCTCACGAAAGGCCAGTCCCCATGCGAGTTCCTCGGGGGCCTCTCGGGATTCCTCTCCGGTCGATGCCGGGGCCTAAGACCTTGTGTGGAGTCGGGGCCGGAACCTGAGGATTCCTCTCCAGTGCTGACATGGATCTTGGGGTACTTCTGGAGTCTCCCCAGGGGAGTCAGTCCTCGTCTCGAATGCGGGCATGCACTTGCGCTTTCCTCCAGAGCGGTAGCAGCATTGTCACGCAGTCCGCCGCGTGGATCAAAGGATCTATGCTTTTCCCTCGAGTCTTTCCCACGAGGCTTTCCCACGAGGCTTTCCCACGAGGCTTTCCCACAGGGCTGTCACACGTGCACACGTGGTGGGACTCGATCCTCGGGTTGAACGTCAAGGCAGTGCAGGGAAAACAGGTTCCTCTGGAATGGACTGACACATCCGGGGGTCTCTTGGAATGGTGACACGACCGTGGAGTTCCTCTCGCCTTTCCTGTGGAGAGTGCCTCCTCTTGAGATGCGAGGGGAACGCCGGGAATTCTTTCCCTCCGAAACAGGGAAAGGATCCCTCATCTCGAGCTAGGAGGCGGATACGAGGCTCCCCTGGATGTGTGCGGGAACCCACGTGCTTCCTCTCGAGTGGAGACGGGCATGTCGGGGAACTGCTTGAGTTGCAGCAACGGTGTGAAGGACCCTTTGGAAGTTCCAGTGGTTAGATGTGATTAGCCTCGAGAAGCCTCAGCGGAAATGGGCCTCATCTCGCCTGGAGGGCAAAACCTCCTGGATTTTCTCGAGTTGCGGCAGGTGCTCTCGACTTACGACTGGGAACTCAGGGACCCGCTCTGGAGGCCTCAGGAAAGGCCAGTCCCCATGCGAGTTCCACGGGGGCCTCTCGGGATTCCTCTCCCATTGATGCCGGGGTCTAAGACCTTTTGTGGAGTCGGGGCCGGAACCTGAGGATTCCTCTCCAGTGCTGACATGGATCTTGGGGTACTTCTGGAGTCTCCCCAGGGGAGTCAGTCCTCGTCTCGAATGCGGGCATGCACTTGCACTTTCCTCCAGAGCGGTAGCAGCAGTGTCACGCAGTCCGCCGCGTGGATCAAAGAATCTATGGTTTTCCCTCGTGTCTTTCCCACGAGGCTTTCCCACGAGGCTTTCCCACAGGGCTGTCCCACGTGCACACGTGGTGGGAGTCGATCCTCGGCTTGAAAGTCAAGGCAGTGCAGGGAAAACAGGTTCCTCTGGAATGGACTGACCCATCTGGGGGACTCTTGGAATGGTGGCACGACCCTGGAGTTCCTCTCGCCTTTCCTTTGGAGAGCGCCTCCTCTTGAGATGCGACGGGAACGCCGGGAATTCTTTCCCTACGAAACAGGGAAAGGATCCCTCATCTCGAGCTAGGAGGCGGAAACGGGGCTCCCCTGGATGTGTGCGGGAACCCACGTGCTTCCTCTCGAGTGGAGATGGGTATGTCGGGGAACTTCTTGAGTTGCAGCAAGGGTGTGAAGGACGCTTTGGAAGTTCCAGTGGTTAGATGTGATTAGCCTCGAGAAGCCTCAGCGGAAAAGGGCCTCATCTCGCCTGGAGGGCAAAACCTCCTGGATTTTCTCGAGTTGCGGCAGGTGCTCTCGACTAACGAGGGGGACCTCAGGGACCGCTCTGGTGGCCTCAGGAAAGGCCAGTCCCCACGCGAGTTCCACGGGGGCCTCTCGGGATTCCTCTCCCGTCGATGCCGGGGCCTAAGACCTTGTGTGGAGTCGGGGCCGGAACCTGAGGATTCATCTCCAGTGCTGACATGGATCTTGGGGTACTTCTGGAGTCCCCCCATGGGAGTCAGTCCTCGTCTCGAATGCGGGCATGCACTTGCGCTTCCCTCCAGTGCGGTAGGAGCAGTGTCACGCAGTCTGCAGCGTGGATCAAAGGATCTATGGTTTTCCCTCGAGTCTTTCCCACGAGGCTTTCCCACGAGGCGTTCCCCCAGGGATGTCCCACGTGCACACGTGGTGGGAGTCGATCCTCGGCTTGAACGTCAAGGCAGTGCAGGGAAAACAGGTTCCTCTGGAATGGACTGACACATCTGGGGGACTCTTGGAATGGTGGCACGACCCTGGAGTTCCTCTCGCCTTTCCTGTGGAAAGCGCCTCCTCTTGAGATGCGACGGGAACGCCGGGAATTCTTTCCCTACGAAACAGGGAAAGGATCCCTCATCTCGAGCTATCAGGCGGAAACGGGGCTCCCCTGGATGTGTGCGGGACCCTCGTGCTTCCTCTCGAGTGGACACGGGTATGTCGGGGAACTTCTTGAGTTGCAGCAAGGGTGTGAAGGACCCTTTGGAAGTTCCAGTGGTTAGATGTGATTAGCCTCGAGAAGCCTCAGCGGAAATGGGCCTCATCTCGCCTGGAGGGCAAAACCTCCTGGAATTTCTCGAGTTGCGGCAGGTGCTCTGGACTTACGACGGGGACCTCAGGGACCCGCTCTGGTGGCCTCAGGAAAGGCCAGTCGCCATTCGAGTTCCTCGGGGGCCTCTCGGGATTCCTCTCCCGTCGATGCCGGGGACTAAGACCTTGTGTGGAGTCGGGGCCGGAACCTGAGGATTCCTCTCCAGTGCTGACATGGATCTTGGGGTATTCCGGAGTCTCCCCAGGGGAGTCATTCCTCCTCTCGAATGCGGGCATACCCTTGCGCTTTCCTCCAGAGCGGTAGCAGCAGTGTCACGCCGTCCGCCGCGTGGATCAAATGATCTATGGTTTTCCCTCGAGTCTTTCCCTCGAGGCTTTCCCACGAGGATTTCCCACAGGGCTGTCCCACGTGCACACGTGGTGGGAGTCGATCCTCGGCTTGAACGTCAAGGCAGTGCGGGGAAAACAGGTTCCTCTGGAATGGACTGACACATCTGGGGAACTCTTGGAATGGTGGCACGACCCTGGAGTTACTCTCGCCTTTCCTGTGGAGAGCGCCTCCTCTTGAGATGCGACGGGAACGCCGGGAATTCTTTCCCTACGAAACAGGGAAAGGATCCCTCATCTCGAGCTAGGAGGCGGAAACGGGGCTCCCCTGGATGTGTGCGGGACCCTCGTGCTTTCTCTCGAGTGGAGAAGTGTATGTCGGGGAACTTCTTGAGTTGCAGCAAGGATGTGAAGGACCCTTTGGAAGTTCCAGTGGTTAGATGTGATTAGCCTCGAGAAGCCTCAGCGGAAATGGGCCTCATCTCGCCTGGAGGGCAAGACCTCCTGGATTTTCTCGAGTTGCGGCAGGTGCTCACGACTTACGACGGGTACCTCGGGACCCGCTCTAGTGGCTCAGGAAAGGCCAGTCCCCATGCGAGTTCCTCGGGGGCCTCTCGGGATTCCTCTCCGGTCGATGCCGGGGCCTAAGACCTTGTGTGGAGTCGGGGCCGGAACCTGAGGATTCCTCTCCAGTGCTGACATGGATCTTGGGGTACTTCTGGAGTCTTCCCAGGGGAGTCAGTCCTCGTCTCGAATACGGGCATGCACTTGCGCTTTCCTCCAGAGTGGTAGCAGCAGTGTCACGCAGTCCTCCGCGTGGATCAAAAGATCTATTTTTTTCCCTCGAGTCTTTCCCACGAGGCTTTCCCACGAGGCTTTCCCACAGGGCTGTCCCACGTGCACACGTGGTGGGAGTCGATCCTCGGCTTGAACGTCAAGGCAGTGCAGGGAAAACAGGTTCCTCTGGAATGGACTGACACATCTGGGGGACTCTTGGAATGGTGGCACGACCCTGGATTTCCTCTCGCCTTTCCTGTGGAGAGCGCCTCCTCTTGAGATGCTACGGGTACACCGGGAATTCTTTCCCTACGAAACAGGGAAAGGATCCCTCATCTCGAGCTAGGAGGCGGAAACGGGGCTCCCCTGGATGTGTGCTGGACCCTCGTGCTTCCTCTCGAGTGGAGACGGGTATGTCGCGGAACTGCTTGAGTTCCAACAAGGGTGTGAAGGACCCTTTGGAAGTTCCAGTGGTTAGATGTGATTAGCCTCGAGAAGCATCAGCGGAAATGGGCCTCATCTCGCCTGGAGGGCAAAACCACCTGAATTTTCTCGAGTTGCGGCAGGTGCTCTCGACTTACGACGGGGACCTCAGGGACCCGCTCTGGAGGCCTCAGGAAAGGCCAGTCCCCATGCGAGTTCCTCGGGGGCCTCTCGGGATTCCTCTCCCGTCGATGCGGGGGCCTAAGACCTTGTGTGGAGTCGGGGCCGGAACCTGAGGAATCCTCTCCAGTGCTGACATGGATCTTGGGGTACTTCTGGAGTCTCCCCAGGGGAGTCAGTCCTCGTCTCGAATGGGGGCATGCACTTGCGCTTTCCTCCAGAGTGGTAGCAGCAGTGTCACGCAGTCCGCCACGTGGATCAAAGGATCTATGGTTTTCCCTCGAGTCTTTCCCACCAGGCTTTCCGACGAGGCTTTCCCACAGGGCAGTCCCACGTGCGCACGTCGTGGGAGTCGATCCTCGGCTTGAACGTCAAGGCAGTGCAGGGAAAACAGGTTCCTCTGGAATGGACTGACACATCTGGTGGTCTCTTGGAATGGTGGCAGGACCCTGGAGTTCCTCTCGCCTTTCCTGTGGAGAGCGCCTCCTCTTGAGATGCGACGGGAACGCCGGGAATTCTTTCCCTACGAAACAGGGAAAGGATCCCTCATCTCGAGCTAGGAGGCGGAAACGGGGCTCCCCTGGATGTGTGCGGGACACCACGTGCTTCCTCTCGAGTGGAGACGGGTATTTCGCGCAACTGCTTGAGTTGCAGCAAGGGTGTGAAGGACCCTTTGGAAGTTCCAGTGGTTAGATGTGATTGGCCTCGAGAAGCTTCAGCGGAAATGGGCCTCATCTCGCCTGGAGGGCAAATCCTCCTGGATTTTCTCGAGTTGCGGCAGGTGCTCTCGATTTACGACGGGGACTTCAGGGACCCGCTCTGGTGGCCTCAGGAAAGGCCAGTCCCCATGCGAGTTCCTCGGAGGCCTCTCGGGATTCCTCTCCCGTCGATGCCGGGGCCTAAGACCTTGTGTGGAGTCGGGGCCGGAACCTGAGGATTCCTCTCCAGTGCTGACATGGATGTTGGGGTACTTCTGGAGTCTCCCCAGGGGAGTCAGTCCTCGTCTCGAATGCGGGCATGCACTTGCGCTTTCCTCCAGAGCGGTAGCAGCAGTGTCACGCAGTCCGCCGCGTGGATCAAAGGATCTATGGTTTTCCCTCGAGTCTTTCCCACGAGGCTTTCCCACGAGGCTTTCCCACAGGGCTGTCCCACGTGCACACGTGGTGGGAGTCGATCCTCGGCTTGAACGTCAAGGCAGTGCAGGGAAAACAGGTTCCTCTGGAATGGACTGACACATCTGGGGGACTCTTGGAATGGTGTCACGACCCTGGAGTTCCTCTCGCCTTTCCTGTGGAGAGCGCCTCCTCTTGAGATGCGATGGGAACGCCGGGAATTCTTTCCCTACGAAACAGGGAAAGGATCCCTCATCTCGAGCTAGGAGGCGGAAACGGGGCTCCCCTGGATGTGTGCGGGACACCACGTGCTTCCTCTCGAGTGGAGACGGGTATGTCGGGGAACTTCTTGAGTTGCAGCAAGGGTGTGAAGGACCCGTTGGAAGTTCCAGTGGTTAGAAGTGATTGGCCTCGAGAAGCCTCAGCGGAAATGGGCCTCATCTCGCCTGGAGGGCAAAACCTCCTGGATTTTCTCGAGTTGTGGCAGGTGCTCTCGACTTACGACGTGGACCTCAGGGACCCGCTCTGGTGGCCTCAGGAAAGGCCAGTCCCCATGCGAGTTCCTCTGGGGCCTCTCGGGATTCCTCTCCCGTCGATGCCGGGGCCTAAGACCTTGTGTGGAGTCGGGGCCGGAACCTGAGGATTCCTCTCCAGTGCTGACATGGATCTTGGGGTACTTCTGGAGTCTCCCCAGGGGAGTCAGTCCTCGTCTCGAATGCGGGCATGCCCTTGCGCTTTCCTCCAGAGCGGTAGCAGCAGTGTCACGCAATCCGCCACGTGGATCAAAGGATCTATGGTTTTCCCTCGAGGCTTTCCCACGAGGCTTTCCCACAGGGCTGTCCCACGTGCACACGTGGTGGAAGTCGATCCTCGGCTTGAACGTCAAGGCAGTGCAGGGAAAACAGGTTCCTCTGGAATGGACTGACACATCTGGGGAACTCTTGGAATGGTGGCACGACCCTGGAGTTCCGCTCGCCTTTCCTGTGGAGAGTGCCTCCTCTTGAGATGCGACAGGAACGCCGGGAATTCTTTCCCTACGAAACAGGGAAAGGATCCCTCATCTCGAGCTAGGAGGCGGAAACGGGGCTCCCCTGGATGTGTGCGGGACCCACGTGCTTCCTCTCGAGTGGAGACGGGTATGTCGGGGAACTTCTTGAGTTGCAGCAAGGGTGTGAAGGACCCTTTGGAAGTTCCAGTGGTTAGATGTGATTGGCCTCGAGAAGCCTCAGCGGAAATGTGCCTCATCTCGCCTGGAGGGCAAAACCTCCTGGATTTTCTCGAGTTGCGGCAGGTGCTCTCGACTTACGACGGGGACCTCAGGGACCCGCTCTGGTGGCCTCAGGAAAGGCCAGTCCCCATGCGAGTTCCTCGGGGGCCTCTCGGGATTCCTCTCCCGTCGATGCCGGGGCCTAAGACCTTGTGTGGAGTCGGGGCCGGAACCTGAGGATTCCTCTCCAGTGCTGACATGGATCTTGGGGTACTTCTGGAGTCTCCCCAGGGGAGTCAGTCCTCGTCTCGAATGCGGGCATGCACGTGCGCTTTCCTCCAGAGCGGTAGCAGCAGTGTCACGCAGTCCGCCGCGTGGATCAAAGGATCTATGGTTTTCCCTCGAGTCTTTCCCATGAGGCTTTCCCACGAGGCTTTCCCACAGGGCTGTCCCACGTGCACACGTGGTGGGAGTCGATCCTCGGCTTGAACGTCAAGGCAGTGCAGGGAAAACAGGTTCCTCTGGAATGGACTGACACATCTGGGGGACTCTTGGAATGGTGGCTCGACCCTGGAGTTCCTGTCGCCTTTCCTGTGGAGAGCGCCTCCTCTTGAGATGCGACGGGAACGCCGGGAATTCTTTCCCTACGAAACAGGGAAAGGATCCCTCATCTCGAGCTAGGAGGCGGAAACGGGGCTCCCCTGGATGTGTGCGGGACACCACGTGCTTCCTCTCGAGTGGAGACGGGTATGTCGCGCAACTGCTTGAGTTGCAGCAAGGGTGTGAAGGACCCTTTGGAAGTTCCAGTGGTTAGATGTGATTGGCCTCGAGAAGCTTCAGCGGAAATGGGCCTCATCTCGCCTGGAGGGCAAATCCTCCTGGATTTTCTCGAGTTGCGGCAGGTGCTCTCGATTTACGACGGGGACTTCAGGGACCCGCTCTGGTGGCCTCAGGAAAGGCCAGTCCCCATGCGAGTTCCTCGGAGGCCTCTCGGGATTCCTCTCCCGTCGATGCCGGGGCATAAGACCTTGTGTGGAGTCGGGGCCGGAACCTGAGGATTCCTCTCCAGTGCTGACATGGATGTTGGGGTACTTCTGGAGTCTCCCCAGGGGAGTCAGTCCTCGTCTCGAATGCGGGCATGCACTTGCGCTTTCCTCCACAGCGGTAGCAGCAGTGTCACGCAGTCCGCCGCGTGGATCAAAGGATCTATGGTTTTCCCTCGAGTCTTTCCCACGAGGCTTTCCCACGAGGCTTTCCCACGAGGCTTTCCCACAGGGCTGTCCCACGTGCACACGTGGTGGGAGTCGATCCTCGGCTTGAACGTCAAGGCAGTGCAGGGAAAACAGGTTCCTCTGGAATGGACTGACACATCTGGGGGACTCTTGGAATGGTGTCACGACCCTGGAGTTCCTCTCGCCTTTCCTGTGGAGAGCGCCTCCTCTTGAGATGCGACGGGAACGCCGGGAATTCTTTCCCTACGAAACAGGGAAAGGATCCCTCATCTCGAGCTAGGAGGCGGAAACCGGGCTCCCCTGGATGTGTGCGGGACACCACGTGCTTCCTCTCGAGTGGAGACGGGTATGTCGGGGAACTTCTTGAGTTGCAGCAAGGGTGTGAAGGACCCTTTGGAAGTTCCAGTGGTTAGAAGTGATTGGCCTCGAGAAGCCTCAGCGGAAATGGGCCTCATCTCGCCTGGAGGGCAAAACCTCCTGGATTTTCTCGAGTTGTGGCAGGTCCTCTCGACTTACGACGTGGACCTCAGGGACCCGCTCTGGTGGCCTCAGGAAAGGCCAGTCCCCATGCGAGTTCCTCTGGGGCCTCTCGGGATTCCTCTCCCGTCGATGCCGGGGCCTAAGACCTTGTGTGGAGTCGGGGCCGGAACCTGAGGATTCCTCTCCAGTGCTGACATGGATCTTGGGGTACTTCTGGAGTCTCCCCAGGGGAGTCAGTCCTCGTCTCAAATGCGGGCATGCACTTGCGCTTTCCTCCAGAGCGGTATCAGCAGTGTCACGCAGTCCGTCGCGTGGATCAAAGGATCTATGGTTTTCCCTCGAGTCTTTCCCAGGAGGCTTTCCCACGAGGCTTTCCCACAGGGATGTCCCACGTGCACACGTGGTGGGAGTCGATCCACGGCTTGAACGTCAAGGCAGTGCAGGGAAAACAGGTTCCTCTGGAATGGACTGACACATCTGGGGGACTCTTGGAATGGTGGCACGAACCTGGAGTTCCTCTCGCCTTTCCTGTGGAGAGCGCCTCCTCTTGAGATGCGACGGGAACGCCGGGAATTCTTTCCCTACGAAACAGGGAAAGGATCCCTCATCTCGAGCTAGGAGGCGGAAACAGAGCTCCCCTGGATGTGTGCGGGACCCCACGTTCTTCCTCTCGAGTGGAGACGGGTATGTCGGGGAACTTCTTGAGTTGCAGCAAGGGTGTGAAGGACCCTTAGGAAGTTCCAGTGGTTAGACGTGATTAGACTCGAGAAGCCTCAGGGGAAATGGGCCTCATCTCGCCTGGAGGGCAAAACCTCCTGGATTTTCTCGAGTTGCGGTAGGTGGTCTCGACTTACGACGGGGACCTCAGAGACCCGCTCTGGAGGCCTCAGGAAAGTCCAGTCCCCATGCGAGTTCCTCGGGTGCCTCTCGGGATTCCTCTCCCGTCGATGCCGGGGCCTAAGACCTTGTGTGGAGTCGAGGCCGGAACCTGAGGATTCCTCTCCAGTGCTAACATGGATCTTGGGGTAATTCTGGAGTCTCCCCAGGGGAGTCAGTCCTCGTCTCGAATGCGGGCATGCACTTGCGCTTTCCTCCAGAGCGGTAGCAGCAGTGTCACGCAGTCCGCCGCGTGGATCAAAGGATCTATGCTTTTCCCTCGAGTCTTTCCCACGAGGCTTTCCCACGAGGCTTTCCCACAGGGCTGTTCCACGTGCACACGTGGTGGGAGTCGATCCTCGGCTTGAACGTCAAGGCAGTGCAGGGAAAACAGGTTCCTCTGGAATGGACTGACACATCTGGGGGACTCTTGGAATGGTGGCACGACCCTGGAGTTCCCTGCCTTTCCTGTGGAGAGCGCCTCCTCTTGAGATGCGACGGGAACGCCGGGAATTCTTTCCCTACGAAACAGGGAAAGGATCCCTCATCTCGAGCAAGGAGGCCGAAACGGGGCTCCCCTGGATGTGTGCGGGACCCTCGTGCTTCCTCTCGAGTGGAGACGGGTATGTCGGGGAACTTCTTGAGTTGCAGCAAGGGTGTGAAGGACCCTTTGGAAGTTCCAGTGGTTAGATGTGATTAGCCTCGAGAAGCCTCAGCGGAAATGGGCCTCATCTCGCCTGGAGGGCGAAACCTCCTGGAATTTCTCGAGTTGCGGCAGGTGCTCTCAACTTACGACGGGGACCTCGGGGACACGCTCTGCTGGCTGCAGAAAAGGCCAGTCCCCATGCAAGTTCCTCGGGAGCCTCTCGGGATTCCTCTCCCGTCGATGCCGGGGCCTAAGACCTTGAGTGGAGTCAGGGCCGGAACCTGAGGATTCCTCTCCAGTGCTGACATGGATCTTGGGGTACTTCTGGAGTCTCCCCAGGGGAGTCAGTCCTCTTCTCGAATGCGGGCATGCACTTGCCCTTTCCTCCAGAGCGGAAGCAGCAGTGTCACGCAGTCCTCCACGTGGATCAAAGGATCTATGGTTTTCCCTCGAGTCTTTCCCACGAGGCTTTATCACGAGGCTTTCCCACAGGGCTCTCCCACGTGCACACGTGGTGGGAGTCGATCCTCGGCTTGAACATCAAGGCAGTGCAGGGAAAACAGGTTCTTCTGGAATGGACTGACACATCTGGGGGACTCTTGGAATGGTGGCACGACCCTGGAGTTCCTCTCGCCTTTCCTGTGGAGAGCGCCTCCTCTTGAGATACGACGGGAACGCTGGGAATTCTTTCCCTACGAAAAAGGGAAAGGATCCCTCATCTCGAACTAGGAGGCGGAAACGGGGCTCCCCTTGATGTGTGCGGGACCCACGTGCTTCCTCTCTAGTGGAGACGGGAATGTCGCGGAACTGCTTGAGTTGCAGCAAGGGTGTGAAGGACCCTTTGGAAGTTCCAGTAGTTAGATGTGATTGGCCTCGAGAAGCCTCAGCAGAAATGGGCCTCATCTCGCCTGGAGGGCAAAAACTTCTGGATTTTCTCGAGTTGCGGCAGGTGCTCTCGACTTACGACGGGGACCTCAGGGACCCGCTCTGGTGGCCTCAGGAAAGGCCAGTCCCCATGAGAGTTCCTCGGGGGCCTCTCTTGAATCCTCTCCCGTCGATGCCGGGGCCTAAGACCTTGTGTGGAGTCGGGCCGGAACCTGAGGATTCCTCTCCAGTGCTGACATGGATCTTGGGGTACTTCTGGAGTTTCCCCAGGGGAGTCAGTCCCCGTCTCGAATGCGGGCATGCACTTGCGCTTTCCTCCAGAGCGGTAGCAGCAGTGTCATGCAGTCCGCCGCGTGGATCAAAGGATCTATGTTTTTCCCTCGAGTCTTTCCCACGAGGCTTTCCCACGAGGCTTTCCCACAGGGCTGTCACACGTGCACACGTGGTGGGAGTCGATCCTCGGCTTGAACGTCAAGGCAGTGCAGGGAAAACAGGTTCCTCTGGAATGGACTGACACATCTGGGAGACTCTTGGAATGGTGGCACGATCCCGGAGTTCCTCTCGCCTTTCCTGTGGAGAGCGCCTCCTCTTGAGTTGCGACAGGACCGCCGGGAATTCTTTCCCTACGAAACAGGGAAAGGATCCCTCATCTCGAGCTAGGAGGCGGAAACGGGGCTCCCCTGGATGTGTGCGGGACCCCACGTGCTTCCTCTAGAGTGGAGATGGGTATGTCGCGGAACTGCTTGAGTTGCAGCAAGGGTGTGAAGGACCCTTTGGAAGTTCCAGTAGTTAGATGTGATTGGCCTCGAGAAGCCTCAGCGGAAATGGGCCTCATCTCGCCTGGAGGGCAACACCTCCTGGATTTTCTCGAGTTGCGGCAGGTGCTCTCGACTTACGACGGGGACCTCAGGGACCGCTCTGGTGGCCTCAGGAAAGGCCAGTCCCCATGAGAGTTCCTCGGGGGCCTCTCGGGATTCCTCTCCCGTCGATGCCGGGGCCTAAGACCTTGTGTGGAGTCGGGGCCGGAACCTGAGGTTTCCTCTCCAGTGCTGACATGGATCTTGGGGTACTTCTGGAGTTTCCCCAGGGGAGTCAGTCCTCGTCTCGAATGCGGGCATGCACTTGCGCTTTCCTCCAGAGCGGTAGCAGCAGTGTCACGCAGTCCGCCGCGTGGATCAAAGGATCTATGGTTTTCCCTCGAGTCTTTCCCACGAGGCTTTCCCACGAGGCTTTCCCACAGGGCTGTCCCACGTGCACACGTGGTGGGAGTCGATCCTCGGCTTGAACGTCAAGGCAGTGCAGGGAAAACAGGTTCCTCTGGAATGGACTGACACATCTGGGGGTCTCTTGGAATGGTGCCACGACCCTGGAGTTCCTCTCGACTTTCCTGTGGAGAGCGCCTCCTCTTGAGATGCGACGGGACCGCCGGGAATTCTTTCCCTACGAAACAGGGAAAAGATCACTCATCTCGAGCTAGGAGGCGGAAACGGGGCTCCCCTGGATGTGTGCGGGACCCCACGTGCTTCCTCTAGAGTGGAGATGGGTATGTCGCGGGATTGCTTGAGTTGCAGCAAGGGTGTGAAGGACCCTTTGGAATTTCGAGTGGTTAGATGTGATTGGCCTCGAGAAGCCTCAGTGGAAATGGGCCTCATCTCGCCTTGAGGGCAAAACCTCCTGGATTTTCTCGAGTTGCGGCAGGTGCACTCGACTTAAGACGGGGACCTCAGGGACCCGCTCTGGTGGCCTCAGGAAAGGTCAGTCCCCATGCGAGTTCCTCGGGGGCCTCTCGGGATTCCTCTCCCGTCGATGCCGGGGCCTAAGACCTTGTGTGGAGTCGGGGCCGGAATCTGAGGATTCCTCTCCAGTGCTGACATGGACCTTGGGGTACTTCTGGAGTCTCCCCAGGGGAGTCAGTCCTAGTCTCGAATGCGGGCATGCACTTGCGCTTTCCTCCAGAGCGGTAGCAGCCGTGTCACTCAGTCTGCCGCGTGGATCAAAGGATCTATGGTTTTCCCTCGAGTCTTTCCCACGAGGCTTTCCCACGAGGCTTTCCCACAAGGCTGTCCCACGTGCACACGTGGTGGGAGTCGATCCTCGGCTTGTACGTCAAGGCAGTGCAGGGAAAACAGGTTCCTCTGGAATGGACTGACATATCTGGGGGACTCTTGGAATGGTGGCACGACCCTGAAGTTCCTCTCGCCTTTACTGTGGAGAGCGCCTCCTCTTGAGATGCGACGGGAACGCCGGGAATTCTTTCCCTACGAAACAGGGAAAGGTCCCTCATCTCGTACTAGGAGGCGGAAACGGGGCTCCCCTGGATGTGTGCGGGACCCCACATGCTTCCTCTCTAGTGGAGACGGGAATGTCGCGGAACTGCTTGAGTTGCAGCAAGGGTGTGGAGGACCCTTTGGAAGTTCCAGTGGTTAGATGTGATTAGCCTCGAGAAGCCTCAGCGGAAATGGGCCTCATCTCGCCTGGAGGGCAAAACCTCCTGATTTTCTCGACTTGCGGCATGTGCTCTCAACTTACGACGGGGACCTCAGGGACCCGTTCTGGTGGCCGCAGAAAAGGCCAGTCCCCATGCGAGGTCCTCGGGGGCCTCTCGGGATTCCTCTCCCGTCGATGCCGGGGACTAAGACCATGTGTGGAGTCGGGGCCGAAACCTGAGGATTCCTCTCCAGTGCTGACATGGATCTTGGGGTACTTCTGGAGTCTCCCCAGGGGAGTCAGTCCTCGTCTCGAATGCGGGCATGCACTTGCGCTTTCCTCCAGAGCGGTAGCAGCAGTGTCACGCAGTCCGCCGCGTGGATCAAAGGATCTATGGTTTTCCCTCGAGTCTTTCCCACGAGGCTTTCCCACGAGGCTTTCCCACAGGGCTGTCCCACGTGCACACGTGGTGGGAGTCGATCCTCGGCTTGAACGTCAAGGCAGTGCAGGGAAAACAGGTTCCTCTGGAATGGACTGACACATCTGGGGGTCTCTTGGAATGGTGCCACGACCCTGGAGTTCCTCTCGCCTTTCCTGTGGAGAGCGCCTCCTCTTGAGATGCGACGGGACCGCCGGCAATTCTTTCCCTACGAAACAGGGAAAGGATCCCTCATCTCGAGCTAGGAGGCGGAAACGGGGCTCCCCTGGATGTGTGCGGGACCCCACGTGCTTCCTCTAGAGTGGAGATGGGTATGTCGCGGAACTGCTTGAGTTACAGCAAGGGTGTGAAGGACCCTTTGGAATTTCGAGTGGTCAGATGTGATTGGCCTGGAGAAGCCTCAGCGGAAATGGGCCTCATCTCGCCTTGAGGGTAAAACCTCCTGGATTTTCTCGAGTTGCGGCAGGTGCTCTCGACTTACGACGGGGACCTCAGGGACCCGCTCTGGTGGCCTCAGGAAAGGCCAGTCCACATGCGAGTTCCTCGGGGGCCACTCGGGATTCCTCTCCCGTCGATGCCGGGGCCTAAGACCTTGTGTGGAGTCGGGGCCGGAACCTGAGGATTCCTCTCCAGTTCTGACATGGACCTTGGGGTATTTCTGGAGTCTCCCCAGGGGAGTCAGTCCTCGTCTCGAACAGGGGCATGCACTTGCGCTTTCCTCCAGAGCGGTAGCAACAGTGTCACGCAGTCCGCCGCGTGGATCAAAGGATCTATTTTTTTCCCTCGAGTCTTTCCCACGAGGCTTTCCCACGAGGCTTTCCCACAGGGCTGTCCCACGTGCACACGTGGTGGGAGTCGATCCTCGGCTTGAACGTCAAGGCAGTGCAGGGAAACAGGTTCCTCTGTAATGGACTGACATATCTGGGGGACTCTTGGAATGGTGGCACGACCCTGGAGTTCCTCTCGCCTTTCCTGTGGAGAGCGCCTCCTCTTGAGATGCGACGGGAACGCCCGGAATTCTTTCCCTACGAAACACGGAAAGGAACCCTCATCTCGAGCTAGGAGGCGAAAACGGGGCTCCCCTGGATGTGTGCGGGACCCTCGTGCTTCCTCTCGAGTGGAGACGGGTATGTCGGGGAACTTCTTGAGTTGCAGCAAGGGTGTGAAGGATCCTTTGGAAGTTCCAGTGGTTAGATGTGATTAGCCTCGAGAAGCCTCAGCGGAAATGGGCCTCATCTCGCCTGGAGGGCAAAACCTCCTGGATTTTCTCGAGTTGCGGCAGGTGCTCTCGACTTACGGCAGGGACCTCAGGGACCCGCTCTGGTGGCCTCAGGAAAGGCCAGTCCCCATGCGAGTTCCTCGGGGGCCTCTCGGGATTCCTCTCCCGTCGATGCCGGGGCCTAAGACCTTGTGTGGAGTCGAGGCCGGAACCTGAGTATTCCTCTCCAGTACTGACATGGATCTTGGGGTACTTCTGGAGTCTCCCCAGGGGAGTCAGTCCTCGTCTCGAATGCGGGCATGCACTTGCGCTTTCCTCCAGAGCGGTAGCAGCAGTGTCACGCAGTCCGCCGCGTGGATCAAAGGATCTATGGTTTTCCCTCGAGTCTTTCCCACGAGGCTTTCCCACGAGGCTTTCCCACAGGGCTGTCCCACGTGCACACGTGGTGGGAGTCGATCCTCGGCTTGAACGTCAAGGCAGTGCAGGGAAAACAGGTTCCTCTGGAATGGACTGACACATCTGGGGGACTCTTGGAATGGTGGCACGATCCTAGAGTTCCTCTCGTCTTTCCTGTGGAGAGCGCCTCCTCTTGACATGCGACAGGAACGCCGGGAATTCTTTCCCTACGAAACAGGGAAAGGATCCCTCATCTCGAGCTAGGAGGCGGAAACGGGGCTCCCCTGGATGTGTGCGGGACCTCACGTGCTTCCTCTCGAGTGGAGACGGATATGTTGGGGAACTTCTTGAGTTGCAGCAAGGGTGTGAAGGACCCTTTGGAAGTTCCAGTGGTTACATGTGATTAGCGTCGAGAAGCCTCAGCGGAAATGGGCCTCATCTCGCCTGGAGGGCAAAACCTCCTGTATTTTCTCGAGTTGCGGCAGGTGCTCTCGACTTACGACTGGGACCTCAAGGACCCGCTCTGGTGGCCTCAGGAAAGGCCAGTCCCCATGCGAGTTCCTCGGGGGCCTCTCGGGATTCCTCTCCCGTCGATGCCGGGGCCTAAGACCTTGTGTGAAGTCGGGCCGGACCTGAGGATTCCTCTCCAGTGCTGACATGGATCTTGGGGTACTTCTGGAGTCTCCCCAGGGGAGTCAGTCCTCGTCTCGAATGCGGGCATGCACTTGCGCTTTCCTCCAGAGCGGTAGCAGCAGTGTCACGCAGTCCGCCGCGTGGATCATGGATCTATGGTTTTCCCTCGAGTCTTTCCCACGAGGCTTTCCCACGAGGCTTTCCCACAGGGCTGTCCCACGTGCACACGTGGTGGGAGTCGATCCTCGGCTTGAACGTCAAGGCAGTGCAGGGAAAAAAAGGTTCCTCTGTAATGGACTGACACAACTGGGGGTCTCTTGGAATGGTGGCACGACCCTGGAGTTCCTCTCCCCTTTCCTGTGGAGAGCGCCTCTTCTTGAGATGCGACGGGAACGCCGGGAATTCTTTCCCTACGAAACAGGGAAAGGATCCCTCATCTCGAGCTAGGAGGCGGAAACGGAGCTCCCCTGGATGTGTGCGGGACCCCACGTTCTTCCTCTCGAGTGGAGACGGGTATGTCGGGGAACTTCTTGAGTTGCAGCAAGGGTGTGAAGGACCCTTAGGAAGTTCCAGTGGTTAGACGTGATTAGACTCGAGAAGCCTCAGGGGAAATGGGCCTCATCTCGCCTGGAGGGCAAAACCTCCTGGATTTTCTCGAGTTGCGGTAGGTGGTCTCGACTTACGACGGGGACCTCAGAGACCCGCTCTGGAGGCCTCAGGAAAGTCCAGTCCCCATGCGAGTTCCTCGGGTGCCTCTCGGGATTCCTCTCCCGTCGATGCCGGGGCCTAAGACCTTGTGTGGAGTCGAGGCCGGAACTTGAGGATTCCTCTCCAGTGCTAACATGGATCTTGGGGTAATTCTGGAGACTCCCCAGGGGAGTCAGTCCTCGTCTCGAATGCGGGCATGCACTTGCGCTTTCCTCCAGAGCGGTAGCAGCAGTGTCACGCAGTCCGCCGCGTGGATCAAAGGATCTATGCTTTTCCCTCGAGTCTTTCCCACGAGGCTTTCCCACGAGGCTTTCCCACAGGGCTGTCCCACGTGCACACGTGGTGGGAGTCGATCCTCTGCTTGAACGTCAAGGCAGTGCAGGGAAAACAGGTTCCTCTGGAATGGACTGACACATCTGGGGGACTCTTGGAATGGTGGCACGACCCTGGAGTTCCCTGCCTTTCCTGTGGAGAGCGCCTCCTCTTGAGATGCGACGGGAACGCCGGGAATTCTTTCCCTACGAAACAGGGAAAGGATCCCTCATCTCGAGCAAGGAGGCCGAAACGGGGCTCCCCTGGATGTGTGCGGGACCCTCGTGCTTCCTCTCGAGTGGAGACGGGTATGTCGGGGAACTTCTTGAGTTGCAGCAAGGGTGTGAAGGACCCTTTGGAAGTTCCAGTGGTTAGATGTGATTAGCCTCGAGAAGCCTCAGCGGAAATGGGCCTCATCTCGCCTGGATGGCGAAACCTCCTGGAATTTCTCGAGTTGCGGCAGGTGCTCTCAACTTACGACGGGGACCTCGGGGACACGCTCTGCTGGCTGCAGAAAAGGCCAGTCCCCATGCAAGTTCCTCGGGAGCCTCTCGGGATTCCTCTCCCGTCGATGCCGGGGCCTAAGACCTTGAGTGGAGTCAGGGCCGGAACCTGAGGATTCCTCTCCAGTGCTGACATGGATCTTGGGGTACTTCTGGAGTCTCCCCAGGGGAGTCAGTCCTCTTCTCGAATGCGGGCATGCACTTGCCCTTTCCTCCAGAGCGGAAGCAGCAGTGTCACGCAGTCCTCCACGTGGATCAAAGGATCTATGGTTTTCCCTCGAGTCTTTCCCACGAGGCTTTATCACGAGGCTTTCCCACAGGGCTCTCCCACGTGCACACGTGGTGGGAGTCGATCCTCGGCTTGAACATCAAGGCAGTGCAGGGAAAACAGGTTCTTCTGGAATGGACTGACACATCTGGGGGACTCTTGGAATGGTGGCACGACCCTGGAGTTCCTCTCGCCTTTCCTGTGGAGAGCGCCTCCTCTTGAGATACGACGGGAACGCTGGGAATTCTTTCCCTACGAAAAAGGGAAAGGATCCCTCATCTCGAACTAGGAGGCGGAAACGGGGCTCCCCTTGATGTGTGCGGGACCCACGTGCTTCCTCTCTAGTGGAGACGGGAATGTCGCGGAACTGCTTGAGTTGCAGCAAGGGTGTGAAGGACCCTTTGGAAGTTCCAGTAGTTAGATGTGATTGGCCTCGAGAAGCCTCAGCAGAAATGGGCCTCATCTCGCCTGGAGGGCAAAAACTTCTGGATTTTCTCGAGTTGCGGCAGGTGCTCTCGACTTACGACGGGGACCTCAGGGACCCGCTCTGGTGGCCTCAGGAAAGGCCAGTCCCCATGAGAGTTCCTCGGGGACCTCTCTTGAATCCTCTCCCGTCGATGCCGGGGCCTAAGACCTTGTGTGGAGTCGGGCCGGAACCTGAGGATTCCTCTCCAGTGCTGACATGGATCTTGGGGTACTTCTGGAGTTTCCCCAGGGGAGTCAGTCCCCGTCTCGAATGCGGGCATGCACTTGCGCTTTCCTCCAGAGCGGTAGCAGCAGTGTCATGCAGTCCGCCGCGTGGATCAAAGGATCTATGTTTTTCCCTCGAGTCTTTCCCACGAGGCTTTCCCACGAGGCTTTCCCACAGGGCTGTCACACGTGCACACGTGGTGGGAGTCGATCCTCGGCTTGAACGTCAAGGCAGTGCAGGGAAAACAGGTTCCTCTGGAATGGACTGACACATCTGGGAGACTCTTGGAATGGTGGCACGATCCCGGAGTTCCTCTCGCCTTTCCTGTGGAGAGCGCCTCCTCTTGAGTTGCGACAGGACCGCCGGGAATTCTTTCCCTACGAAACAGGGAAAGGATCCCTCATCTCGAGCTAGGAGGCGGAAACGGGGCTCCCCTGGATGTGTGCGGGACCCCACGTGCTTCCTCTAGAGTGGAGATGGGTATGTCGCGGAACTGCTTGAGTTGCAGCAAGGGTGTGAAGGACCCTTTGGAAGTTCCAGTAGTTAGATGTGATTGGCCTCGAGAAGCCTCAGCGGAAATGGGCCTCATCTCGCCTGGAGGGCAACACCTCCTGGATTTTCTCGAGTTGCGGCAGGTGCTCTCGACTTACGACGGGGACCTCAGGGACCCGCTCTGGTGGCCTCAGGAAAGGCCAGTCCCCATGAGAGTTCCTCGGGGGCCTCTCGGGATTCCTCTCCCGTCGATGCCGGGGCCTAAGACCTTGTGTGGAGTCGGGGCCGGAACCTGAGGTTTCCTCTCCAGTGCTGACATGGATCTTGGGGTACTTCTGGAGTTTCCCCAGGGGAGTCAGTCCTCGTCTCGAATGCGGGCATGCACTTGCGCTTTCCTCCAGAGCGGTAGCAGCAGTGTCACGCAGTCCGCCGCGTGGATCAAAGGATCTATGGTTTTCCCTCGAGTCTTTCCCACGAGGCTTTCCCACGAGGCTTTCCCACAGGGCTGTCCCACGTGCACACGTGGTGGGAGTCGATCCTCGGCTTGAACGTCAAGGCAGTGCAGGGAAAACAGGTTCCTCTGGAATGGACTGACACATCTGGGGGTCTCTTGGAATGGTGCCACGACCCTGGAGTTCCTCTCGACTTTCCTGTGGAGAGCGCCTCCTCTTGAGATGCGACGGGACCGCCGGGAATTCTTTCCCTACGAAACAGGGAAAAGATCACTCATCTCGAGCTAGGAGGCGGAAACGGGGCTCCCCTGGATGTGTGCGGGACCCCACGTGCTTCCTCTAGAGTGGAGATGGGTATGTCGCGGAACTGCTTGAGTTGCAGCAAGGGTGTGAAGGACCCTTTGGAATTTCGAGTGGTTAGATGTGATTGGCCTCGAGAAGCCTCAGTGGAAATGGGCCTCATCTCGCCTTGAGGGCAAAACCTCCTGGATTTTCTCGAGTTGCGGCAGGTGCACTCGACTTAAGACGGGGACCTCAGGGACCCGCTCTGGTGGCCTCAGGAAATGTCAGTCCCCATGCGAGTTCCTCGGGGGCCTCTCGGGATTCCTCTCCCGTCGATGCCGGGGCCTAAGACCTTGTGTGCAGTCGGGGCCGGAATCTGAGGATTCCTCTCCAGTGCTGACATGGACCTTGGGGTACTTCTGGAGTCTCCCCAGGGGAGTCAGTCCTAGTCTCGAATGCGGGCATGCACTTGCGCTTTCCTCCAGAGCGGTAGCAGCCCTGTCACTCAGTCTGCGGCGTGGATCAAAGGATCTATGGTTTTCCCTCGAGTCTTTCCCACGAGGATTTCCCACGAGGCTTTCCCACAAGGCTGTCCCACGTGCACACGTGGTGGGAGTCGATCCTCGGCTTGTACGTCAAGGCAGTGCAGGGAAAACAGGTTCCTCTGGAATGGACTGACATATCTGGGGGACTCTTGGAATGGTGGCACGACCCTGAAGTTCCTCTCGCCTTTACTGTGGAGAGCGCCTCCTCTTGAGATGCGACGGGAACGCCGGGAATTCTTTCCCTACGAAACAGGGAAAGGTCCCTCATCTCGTACTAGGAGGCGGAAACGGGGCTCCCCTGGATGTGTGCGGGACCCCACATGCTTCCTCTCTAGTGGAGACGGGAATGTCGCGGAACTGCTTGAGTTGCAGCAAGGGTGTGGAGGACCCTTTGGAAGTTCCAGTGGTTAGATGTGATTAGCCTCGAGAAGCCTCAGCGGAAATGGGCCTCATCTCGCCTGGAGGGCAAAACCTCCTGATTTTCTCGACTTGCGGCATGTGCTCTCAACTTACGACGGGGACCTCAGGGACCCGTTCTGGTGGCCGCAGAAAAGGCCAGTCCCCATGCGAGGTCCTCGGGGGCCTCTCGGGATTCCTCTCCCGTCGATGCCGGGGACTAAGACCATGTGTGGAGTCGGGGCCGAAACCTGAGGATTCCTCTCCAGTGCTGACATGGATCTTGGGGTACTTCTGGAGTCTCCCCAGGGGAGTCAGTCCTCGTCTCGAATGCGGGCATGCACTTGCGCTTTCCTCCAGAGCGGTAGCAGCAGTGTCACGCAGTCCGCCGCGTGGATCAAAGGATCTATGGTTTTCCCTCGAGTCTTTCCCACGAGGCTTTCCCACGAGGCTTTCCCACAGGGCTGTCCCACGTGCACACGTGGTGGGAGTCGATCCTCGGCTTGAACGTCAAGGCAGTGCAGGGAAAACAGGTTCCTCTGGAATGGACTGACACATCTGGGGGTCTCTTGGAATGGTGCCACGACCCTGGAGTTCCTCTCGCCTTTCCTGTGGAGAGCGCCTCCTCTTGAGATGCGACGGGACCGCCGGCAATTCTTTCCCTACGAAACAGGGAAAGGATCCCTCATCTCGAGCTAGGAGGCGGAAACGGGGCTCCCCTGGATGTGTGCGGGACCCCACGTGCTTCCTCTAGAGTGGAGATGGGTATGTCGCGGAACTGCTTGAGTTACAGCAAGGGTGTGAAGGACCCTTTGGAATTTCGAGTGGTCAGATGTGATTGGCCTGGAGAAGCCTCAGCGGAAATGGGCCTCATCTCGCCTTGAGGGTAAAACCTCCTGGATTTTCTCGAGTTGCGGCAGGTGCTCTCGACTTACGACGGGGACCTCAGGGACCCGCTCTGGTGGCCTCAGGAAAGGCCAGTCCCCATGCGAGTTCCTCGGGGGCCACTCGGGATTCCTCTCCCGTCGATGCCGGGGCCTAAGACCTTGTGTGGAGTCGGGGCCGGAACCTGAGGATTCCTCTCCAGTTCTGACATGGACCTTGGGGTACTTCTGGAGTCTCCCCAGGGGAGTCAGTCCTCGTCTCGAACAGGGGCATGCACTTGCGCTTTCCTCCAGAGCGGTAGCAACAGTGTCACGCAGTCCGCCGCGTGGATCAAAGGATCTATTTCTTTCCCTCGAGTCTTTCCCACGAGGCTTTCCCACGAGGCTTTCCCACAGGGCTGTCCCACGTGCACACGTGGTGGGAGTCGATCCTCGGCTTGAACGTCAAGGCAGTGCAGGGAAACAGGTTCCTCTGTAATGGACTGACATATCTGGGGGACTCTTGGAATGGTGGCACGACCCTGGAGTTCCTCTCGCCTTTCCTGTGGAGAGCGCCTCCTCTTGAGATGCGACGGGAACGCCCGGAATTCTTTCCCTACGAAACACGGAAAGGAACCCTCATCTCGAGCTAGGAGGCGAAAACGGGGCTCCCCTGGATGTGTGCGGGACCCTCGTGCTTCCTCTCGAGTGGAGACGGGTATGTCGGGGAACTTCTTGAGTTGCAGCAAGGGTGTGAAGGATCCTTTGGAAGTTCCAGTGGTTAGATGTGATTAGCCTCGAGAAGCCTCAGCGGAAATGGGCCTCATCTCGCCTGGAGGGCAAAACCTCCTGGATTTTCTCGAGTTGCGGCAGGTGCTCTCGACTTACGGCAGGGACCTCAGGGACCCGCTCTGGTGGCCTCAGGAAAGGCCAGTCCCCATGAGAGTTCCTCGGGGGCCTCTCGGGATTCCTCTCCCGTCGATGCCGGGGCCTAAGACCTTGTGTGGAGTCGAGGCCGGAACCTGAGTATTCCTCTCCAGTACTGACATGGATCTTGGGGTACTTCTGGAGTCTCCCCAGGGGAGTCAGTCCTCGTCTCGAATGCGGGCATGCACTTGCGCTTTCCTCCAGAGCGGTAGCAGCAGTGTCACGCAGTCCGCCGCGTGGATCAAAGGATCTATGGTTTTCCCTCGAGTCTTTCCCACGAGGCTTTCCCACGAGGCTTTCCCACAGGGCTGTCCCACGTGCACACGTGGTGGGAGTCGATCCTCGGCTTGAACGTCAAGGCAGTGCAGGGAAAACAGGTTCCTCTGGAATGGACTGACACATCTGGGGGACTCTTGGAATGGTGGCACGATCCTAGAGTTCCTCTCGTCTTTCCTGTGGAGAGCGCCTCCTCTTGACATGCGACAGGAACGCCGGGAATTCTTTCCCTACGAAACAGGGAAAGGATCCCTCATCTTGAGCTAGGAGGCGGAAACGGGGCTCCCCTGGATGTGTGCGGGACCTCACGTGCTTCCTCTCGAGTGGAGACGGATATGTTGGGGAACTTCTTGAGTTGCAGCAAGGGTGTGAAGGACCCTTTGGAAGTTCCAGTGGTTACATGTGATTAGCGTCGAGAAGTCTCAGCGGAAATGGGCCTCATCTCGCCTGGAGGGCAAAACCTCCTGTATTTTCTCGAGTTGCGGCAGGTGCTCTCGACTTATGACGGGGACCTCAGGGACCCGCTCTGGTGGCCTCAGGAAAGGCCAGTCCCCATGCGAGTTCCTCGAGGGCCTCTCGGGATTCCTCTCCCGTCGATGCCGGGGCCTAAGTCCTTGTGTGGAGTCAGGACCGGAACCTGAGGATTCCTCTCCAGTGCTGACATGGATCTTGGGGTACTTCTGGAGTCTCCCCAGGGGAGTCAGTCCTCGTCTCGAATGCGGGCATGCACTTGCGCTTTCCTCCAGAGCGGTAGCAGCAGTGTCACGCAGTCCGCCACGTGGATCAAAGAATTTATGGTTTTCCCTCGAGTCTTTCCCACGAGGCTTTCCCACGAGGCTTTCCCACAGGGCTGTCCCACGTGCACACGTGGTGGGATTCGATCCTCGGCTTGAACGTCAAGGAAGTGCAGGGAAAACAGGTTCCTCTGGAATGGACTGACACATCTGGGGGACTCTAGGAATGGTGGCACGACCCTGGAGTTCCTCTCGCCTTTCCTGTGGAGAGCGCCTCCTCTTGAGATGCGACGGGAACGCCGGGAATTCTTTCCCTAAGAAACTGGGAAAGGATCCCTCATCTCGAGCTAGGAGGCGGAAACGGGGCTCCCCTGGATGTGTGCGGGACCCTCCTTCTTCCTCTCGAGTGAAGACGGGTATGTCGGGGAACTTCTTGAGTTGCAGCAAGGGTGTGAAGGACCCTTTGAAAGTTCCAGTGGTTAGATGTGATTAGCCTCGAGAAGCCTCAGCGGAAATGGGCCTTATCTCGCCTGGAGGGCAAAACCTCCTGGATTTTCTCGAGTTGTGGTAGCTGCTCTCGACTTACGACGGGGCCATCAGGGACCCGCTCTGTTGGCCTCAGGAAAGGCCAGTCCCCATGCGAGTTCCTCAGGGGCCTCTCGGGACTCCTCTCCCGTCGATGCCGTGGCCTAAGACCTTGTGTGGAGTCGGGGCCGGAACCTGAGGATTCCTCTCCAGTGCTGACATGGATCTTTGGGTACTTCTGGAGTCTCCCCAGGGGAGTCAGTCCTCGTCTCGAATGCGGGCATGCACTTGCGCTTTCCTCCAGAGCCGTAGCAGCAGTGTCACGCAGTCCGCCGCGTGGATCAAAGGATCTATGGTTTTCCCTCGAGTCTTTCCCACGAGGCTTTCCCACGAGGCTTTCCCACAGGGCTGTCCCACGTGCACACGTTGTGGGAGTCGATCCTCGGCTTTAACGTCAAGGCAGTGCAGGGAAAACAGGTTCCTCTGGAATGGAGTGACACATCTGGGGGACTCTTGGAATGGTGGCACGACCCTGGAGTTCCTCTCGCCTTTCCTGTGGAGAGCGCCTCCTCTTGAGATGCGACGGGAACGCCGGGAATTCTTTCCCTAAGAAACAGGGAAAGGATCCCTCATCTCGAGCTAGGAGGCGGAAACGGGGCTCCCCTGGATGTGTGCGGGACCCCACGTGCTTCCTCTCGAGTGGAGACGGGTATGTCGGGGAACCTCGTGAGTTGCAGCAAGGGTGTGAAGGACCTTTAGGAAGTTCCAGTGGTTTGATGTGATTAGCCTCGAGAAGCCTCAGCGGAAATGGGCCTCATCTCGCCTGGAGGGCAAAACCTCCTGGATTTTCTCGATTTGCGGCAGGTGCTCTCGACTTACGACGGGGACCTCAGGGACCCGCTCTGGTGGCCTCAGGAAAGGCCAGGCCCCATGCGAGTTCCTCGGGGGCCTCTCGGGATTCCTCTCCCGTCGATGCCGGGGACTAAGACCTTGTGTGGAGTCGGGGCCGGAACCTGAGGATTCCAGTCCAGTGCTGACATGGATCTTGAGGTACTTCTGGAGTCTCCCCAATGGAGTCAGTCCTCGTCTCGAATGCGGGCATGCACTTGCGCTTTCCTCCAGAGCCGTAGCATCAGTGTCACGCAGTCCGCCACGTGGATCAAAGGATCTATGGTTTTCCCTCGAGTCTTTCCCACGAGGCTTTCCCACGAGGCTTTCCCACAGGGCTGTCCCACGTGCACACGTGGTGGGAGTCGATCCTCGGCTTGAACGTCAAGGCAGTGCAGGGAAAACAGGTTCCTCTGGAATGGACTGACACTTCTGGTGGTCTCTTGGAATTGTGGCACGACCCTGGAGTTCCTCTCGCCTTTCCTGTGGAGAGCGCCTCCTCTTGAGATGCGAGGAGAACGCCGGGAATTCTTTCCCTAAGAAACAGGGAAAGGATCCCTCATCTCCAGCTAGGAGGCGGAAACGGGGCTCCCCTGGATGTGTGCGGGACCCCACGTGCTTCCTCTCGAGTGGAGACGGGTATGTCGCGGAACTTCTTGAGTTGCAGCAAGGGTGTGAAGGACCCTTAGGAAGTTCCAGTTGTTAGACGTGATTAGCCTCGAGAAGCCTCAGCGGAAATGGGCCTCATCTCGCCTGGAGGGCAAAACCTCCTGGATTTTCTTGAGTTACGACAGGTGCTCTCGACTTATGACGGGGACCTCAGGGACCCACTCTGGTGGCCTCAGGAAAGGCGAGTCCCCATGCGAGTTCCTCGGGGGCCTCTCGGGATTCCTCTCCCGTCGATGCCGGGGCCTAAGACCTTGTGTGGAGTCGGGGCCGGAACCTGAGGATTCCTCTCCAATGCTGACATGGATCTTGGGGGTACTTCTGGAGTCTCCCCAGGGGAGTCAGTCCTCGTCTCGAATGCGGGCATGCACTTGCGCTTTGCTCCAGAGCGGTAGCAGCAGTGTCACGCAGTCCGCCGCGTGGATCAAAGGATCTATGGTTTTCCCTCGAGTCTTTCCCACGAGGCTGTCAAACGCGGTTTTCCCACAGGGGTGTCCCAAGTGCACACGTGGTGGGAGTCGATCCTCGGCTTGAACGTCAAGGCAGTTTAGGGAAAACAGGTTCCTCTGGAATGGACTGACACATCTGGGGGACTCTTGGAATGGTGGCACGACCCCGGAGTTCCTCTCGCCTTTCCTGTGGAGAGGGCCTCCTCTTGAGATGCGATGGGAACCCCGGGAATTATTTCCCTACGAAACAGGGATAGGATCCCTCACCTCGAACTAGGAGGCGGATACGGGGCTCCCCTGGATGTGTGCCTCACCCCACGTGCTTCCTTTCGAGTGGAGACGGGTATGTCGGGTAACTGCTTGCGTTGCAGCTAGGGTGTGAAGGACCCTTTGGAAGTTCCAGTGGTTAGATGTGATTAGCCTCGAGAAGCCTCAGCGGAAATGGGCCTCATCTCGCCAGGAGGGCAAAACCTCCTGGATTTTCTCGAGTTGCGGCAGGTGCTCTCGACTTACGACGGGGACCTCAGGGACCCGCTCTTGTGGCCTCAGAAAAGGCCAGTCCCCATGCGAGTTCCTCGGGGGCCTCTCGGGATTCCTCTCCCGTCGATGCCGGGGCCTAAGACTTTGTGTGGAGTCGGGGCCGGAACCTGAGGATTCCTCTCCAGTGCTGACATGGGTCTTGGGGTACTTCTGGAGTCTCCCCAGGGGAGTCAGTCCTCGTCTCGAATGCGGGCATGCACTTGCGCTTTCCTCCAGAGCGGTAGCAGCAGTGTCACGCAGTCCGCCGCGTAGATCAAAGGATCTTTGGTTTTCCCTCGGGTCTTTCCCACGAGGCTTTCCCTCGAGGCTTTCCCACAGGGCTGTCCCACGTGCACATGTGGTGGGAGTCGATCCTCGGCTTGAACGTCAAGGCACTGCAGGGAAAACAGGTTCCTCTGGAATGGACTGACACATCTGGGGGACTCTTGGAATGGTGGCACGACCCTGGATTTCCTCTCGCCTTTCCTGTGGAGAGCGCCTCCTCTTGAGATGCTACGGGTACACCGGGAATTCTTTCCCTACGAAACAGGGAAAGGATCCCTCATCTCGAGCTAGGAGGCGGAAACGGGGCTCCCCTGGATGTGTGCTGGACCCTCGTGCTTCCTCTCGAGTGGAGACGGGTATGTCGCGGAACTGCTTGAGTTCCAACAAGGGTGTGAAGGACCCTTTGGAAGTTCCAGTGGTTAGATGTGATTAGCCTCGAGAAGCATCAGCGGAAATGGGCCTCATCTCGCCTGGAGGGCAAAACCACCTGAATTTTCTCGAGTTGCGGCAGGTGCTCTCGACTTACGACGGGGACCTCAGGGACCCGCTCTGGAGGCCTCAGGAAAGGCCAGTCCCCATGCGAGTTCCTCGGGGGCCTCTCGGGATTCCTCTCCCGTCGATGCGGGGGCCTAAGACCTTGTGTGGAGTCGGGGCCGGAACCTGAGGAATCCTCTCCAGTGCTGACATGGATCTTGGGGTACTTCTGGAGTCTCCCCAGGGGAGTCAGTCCTCGTCTCGAATGGGGGCATGCACTTGCGCTTTCCTCCAGAGTGGTAGCAGCAGTGTCACGCAGTCCGCCACGTGGATCAAAGGATCTATGGTTTTCCCTCGAGTCTTTCCCACCAGGCTTTCCGACGAGGCTTTCCCACAGGGCAGTCCCACGTGCGCACGTCGTGGGAGTCGATCCTCGGCTTGAACGTCAAGGCAGTGCAGGGAAAACAGGTTCCTCTGGAATGGACTGACACATCTGGTGGTCTCTTGGAATGGTGGCAGGACCCTGGAGTTCCTCTCGCCTTTCCTGTGGAGAGCGCCTCCTCTTGAGATGCGACGGGAACGCCGGGAATTCTTTCCCTACGAAACAGGGAAAGGATCCCTCATCTCGAGCTAGGAGGCGGAAACGGGGCTCCCCTGGATGTGTGCGGGACACCACGTGCTTCCTCTCGAGTGGAGACGGGTATTTCGCGCAACTGCTTGAGTTGCAGCAAGGGTGTGAAGGACCCTTTGGAAGTTCCAGTGGTTAGATGTGATTGGCCTCGAGAAGCTTCAGCGGAAATGGGCCTCATCTCTCCTGGAGGGCAAATCCTCCTGGATTTTCTCGAGTTGCGGCAGGTGCTCTCGATTTACGACGGGGACTTCAGGGACCCGCTCTGGTGGCCTCAGGAAAGGCCAGTCCCCATGCGAGTTCCTCGGAGGCCTCTCGGGATTCCTCTCCCGTCGATGCCGGGGCCTAAGACCTTGTGTGGAGTCGGGGCCGGAACCTGAGGATTCCTCTCCAGTGCTGACATGGATGTTGGGGTACTTCTGGAGTCTCCCCAGGGGAGTCAGTCCTCGTCTCGAATGCGGGCATGCACTTGCGCTTTCCTCCAGAGCGGTAGCAGCAGTGTCACGCAGTCCGCCGCGTGGATCAAAGGATCTATGGTTTTCCCTCGAGTCTTTCCCACGAGGCTTTCCCACGAGGCTTTCCCACAGGGCTGTCCCACGTGCACACGTGGTGGGAGTCGATCCTCGGCTTGAACGTCAAGGCAGTGCAGGGAAAACAGGTTCCTCTGGAATGGACTGACACATCTGGGGGACTCTTGGAATGGTGTCACGACCCTGGAGTTCCTCTCGCCTTTCCTGTGGAGAGCGCCTCCTCTTGAGATGCGATGGGAACGCCGGGAATTCTTTCCCTACGAAACAGGGAAAGGATCCCTCATCTCGAGCTAGGAGGCGGAAACGGGGCTCCCCTGGATGTGTGCGGGACACCACGTGCTTCCTCTCGAGTGGAGACGGGTATGTCGGGGAACTTCTTGAGTTGCAGCAAGGGTGTGAAGGACCCGTTGGAAGTTCCAGTGGTTAGAAGTGATTGGCCTCGAGAAGCCTCAGCGGAAATGGGCCTCATCTCGCCTGGAGGGCAAAACCTCCTGGATTTTCTCGAGTTGTGGCAGGTGCTCTCGACTTACGACGTGGACCTCAGGGACCCGCTCTGGTGGCCTCAGGAAAGGCCAGTCCCCATGCGAGTTCCTCTGGGGCCTCTCGGGATTCCTCTCCCGTCGATGCCGGGGCCTAAGACCTTGTGTGGAGTCGGGGCCGGAACCTGAGGATTCCTCTCCAGTGCTGACATGGATCTTGGGGTACTTCTGGAGTCTCCCCAGGGGAGTCAGTCCTCGTCTCGAATGCGGGCATGCCCTTGCGCTTTCCTCCAGAGCGGTAGCAGCAGTGTCACGCAATCCGCCACGTGGATCAAAGGATCTATGGTTTTCCCTCGAGGCTTTCCCACGAGGCTTTCCCACAGGGCTGTCCCACGTGCACACGTGGTGGGAGTCGATCCTCGGCTTGAACGTCAAGGCAGTGCAGGGAAAACAGGTTCCTCTGGAATGGACTGACACATCTGGGGAACTCTTGGAATGGTGGCACGACCCTGGAGTTCCGCTCGCCTTTCCTGTGGAGAGTGCCTCCTCTTGAGATGCGACAGGAACGCCGGGAATTCTTTCCCTACGAAACAGGGAAAGGATCCCTCATCTCGAGCTAGGAGGCGGAAACGGGGCTCCCCTGGATGTGTGCGGGACCCACGTGCTTCCTCTCGAGTGGAGACGGGTATGTCGGGGAACTTCTTGAGTTGCAGCAAGGGTGTGAAGGACCCTTTGGAAGTTCCAGTGGTTAGATGTGATTGGCCTCGAGAAGCCTCAGCGGAAATGTGCCTCATCTCGCCTGGAGGGCAAAACCTCCTGGATTTTCTCGAGTTGCGGCAGGTGCTCTCGACTTACGACGGGGACCTCAGGGACCCGCTCTGGTGGCCTCAGGAAAGGCCAGTCCCCATGCGAGTTCCTCGGGGGCCTCTCGGGATTCCTCTCCCGTCGATGCCGGGGCCTAAGACCTTGTGTGGAGTCGGGGCCGGAACCTGAGGATTCCTCTCCAGTGCTGACATGGATCTTGGGGTACTTCTGGAGTCTCCCCAGGGGAGTCAGTCCTCGTCTCGAATGCGGGCATGCACGTGCGCTTTCCTCCAGAGCGGTAGCAGCAGTGTCACGCAGTCCGCCGCGTGGATCAAAGGATCTATGGTTTTCCCTCGAGTCTTTCCCACGAGGCTTTCCCACGAGGCTTTCCCACAGGGCTGTCCCACGTGCACACGTGGTGGGAGTCGATCCTCGGCTTGAACGTCAAGGCAGTGCAGGGAAAACAGGTTCCTCTGGAATGGACTGACACATCTGGGGGACTCTTGGAATGGTGGCTCGACCCTGGAGTTCCTGTCGCCTTTCCTGTGGAGAGCGCCTCCTCTTGAGATGCGACGGGAACGCCGGGAATTCTTTCCCTACGAAACAGGGAAAGGATCCCTCATCTCGAGCTAGGAGGCGGAAACGGGGCTCCCCTGGATGTGTGCGGGACACCACGTGCTTCCTCTCGAGTGGAGACGGGTATGTCGCGCAACTGCTTGAGTTGCAGCAAGGGTGTGAAGGACCCTTTGGAAGTTCCAGTGGTTAGATGTGATTGGCCTCGAGAAGCTTCAGCGGAAATGGGCCTCATCTCGCCTGGAGGGCAAATCCTCCTGGATTTTCTCGAGTTGCGGCAGGTGCTCTCGATTTACGACGGGGACTTCAGGGACCCGCTCTGGTGGCCTCAGGAAAGGCCAGTCCCCATGCGAGTTCCTCGGAGGCCTCTCGGGATTCCTCTCCCGTCGATGCCGGGGCATAAGACCTTGTGTGGAGTCGGGGCCGGAACCTGAGGATTCCTCTCCAGTGCTGACATGGATGTTGGGGTACTTCTGGAGTCTCCCCAGGGGAGTCAGTCCTCGTCTCGAATGCGGGCATGCACTTGCGCTTTCCTCCACAGCGGTAGCAGCAGTGTCACGCAGTCCGCCGCGTGGATCAAAGGATCTATGGTTTTCCCTCGAGTCTTTCCCACGAGGCTTTCCCACGAGGCTTTCCCACAGGGCTGTCCCACGTGCACACGTGGTGGGAGTCGATCCTCGGCTTGAACGTCAAGGCAGTGCAGGGAAAACAGGTTCCTCTGGAATGGACTGACACATCTGGGGGACTCTTGGAATGGTGTCACGACCCTGGAGTTCCTCTCGCCTTTCCTGTGGAGAGCGCCTCCTCTTGAGATGCGACGGGAACGCCGGGAATTCTTTCCCTACGAAACAGGGAAAGGATCCCTCATCTCGAGCTAGGAGGCGGAAACCGGGCTCCCCTGGATGTGTGCGGGACACCACGTGCTTCCTCTCGAGTGGAGACGGGTATGTCGGGGAACTTCTTGAGTTGCAGCAAGGGTGTGAAGGACCCTTTGGAAGTTCCAGTGGTTAGAAGTGATTGGCCTCGAGAAGCCTCAGCGGAAATGGGCCTCATCTCGCCTGGAGGGCAAAACCTCCTGGATTTTCTCGAGTTGTGGCAGGTCCTCTCGACTTACGACGTGGACCTCAGGGACCCGCTCTGGTGGCCTCAGGAAAGGCCAGTCCCCATGCGAGTTCCTCTGGGGCCTCTCGGGATTCCTCTCCCGTCGATGCCGGGGCCTAAGACCTTGTGTGGAGTCGGGGCCGGAACCTGAGGATTCCTCTCCAGTGCTGACATGGATCTTGGGGTACTTCTGGAGTCTCCCCAGGGGAGTCAGTCCTCGTCTCAAATGCGGGCATGCACTTGCGCTTTCCTCCAGAGCGGTATCAGCAGTGTCACGCAGTCCGTCGCGTGGATCAAAGGATCTATGGTTTTCCCTCGAGTCTTTCCCAGGAGGCTTTCCCACGAGGCTTTCCCACAGGGATGTCCCACGTGCACACGTGGTGGGAGTCGATCCACGGCTTGAACGTCAAGGCAGTGCAGGGAAAACAGGTTCCTCTGGAATGGACTGACACATCTGGGGGACTCTTGGAATGGTGGCACGAACCTGGAGTTCCTCTCGCCTTTCCTGTGGAGAGCGCCTCCTCTTGAGATGCGACGGGAACGCCGGGAATTCTTTCCCTACGAAACAGGGAAAGGATCCCTCATCTCGAGCTAGGAGGCGGAAACAGAGCTCCCCTGGATGTGTGCGGGACCCCACGTTCTTCCTCTCGAGTGGAGACGGGTATGTCGGGGAACTTCTTGAGTTGCAGCAAGGGTGTGAAGGACCCTTAGGAAGTTCCAGTGGTTAGACGTGATTAGACTCGAGAAGCCTCAGGGGAAATGGGCCTCATCTCGCCTGGAGGGCAAAACCTCCTGGATTTTCTCGAGTTGCGGTAGGTGGTCTCGACTTACGACGGGGACCTCAGAGACCCGCTCTGGAGGCCTCAGGAAAGTCCAGTCCCCATGCGAGTTCCTCGGGTGCCTCTCGGGATTCCTCTCCCGTCGATGCCGGGGCCTAAGACCTTGTGTGGAGTCGAGGCCGGAACCTGAGGATTCCTCTCCAGTGCTAACATGGATCTTGGGGTAATTCTGGAGTCTCCCCAGGGGAGTCAGTCCTCGTCTCGAATGCGGGCATGCACTTGCGCTTTCCTCCAGAGCGGTAGCAGCAGTGTCACGCAGTCCGCCGCGTGGATCAAAGGATCTATGCTTTTCCCTCGAGTCTTTCCCACGAGGCTTTCCCACGAGGCTTTCCCACAGGGCTGTTCCACGTGCACACGTGGTGGGAGTCGATCCTCGGCTTGAACGTCAAGGCAGTGCAGGGAAAACAGGTTCCTCTGGAATGGACTGACACATCTGGGGGACTCTTGGAATGGTGGCACGACCCTGGAGTTCCCTGCCTTTCCTGTGGAGAGCGCCTCCTCTTGAGATGCGACGGGAACGCCGGGAATTCTTTCCCTACGAAACAGGGAAAGGATCCCTCATCTCGAGCAAGGAGGCCGAAACGGGGCTCCCCTGGATGTGTGCGGGACCCTCGTGCTTCCTCTCGAGTGGAGACGGGTATGTCGGGGAACTTCTTGAGTTGCAGCAAGGGTGTGAAGGACCCTTTGGAAGTTCCAGTGGTTAGATGTGATTAGCCTCGAGAAGCCTCAGCGGAAATGGGCCTCATCTCGCCTGGAGGGCGAAACCTCCTGGAATTTCTCGAGTTGCGGCAGGTGCTCTCAACTTACGACGGGGACCTCGGGGACACGCTCTGCTGGCTGCAGAAAAGGCCAGTCCCCATGCAAGTTCCTCGGGAGCCTCTCGGGATTCCTCTCCCGTCGATGCCGGGGCCTAAGACCTTGAGTGGAGTCAGGGCCGGAACCTGAGGATTCCTCTCCAGTGCTGACATGGATCTTGGGGTACTTCTGGAGTCTCCCCAGGGGAGTCAGTCCTCTTCTCGAATGCGGGCATGCACTTGCCCTTTCCTCCAGAGCGGAAGCAGCAGTGTCACGCAGTCCTCCACGTGGATCAAAGGATCTATGGTTTTCCCTCGAGTCTTTCCCACGAGGCTTTATCACGAGGCTTTCCCACAGGGCTCTCCCACGTGCACACGTGGTGGGAGTCGATCCTCGGCTTGAACATCAAGGCAGTGCAGGGAAAACAGGTTCTTCTGGAATGGACTGACACATCTGGGGGACTCTTGGAATGGTGGCACGACCCTGGAGTTCCTCTCGCCTTTCCTGTGGAGAGCGCCTCCTCTTGAGATACGACGGGAACGCTGGGAATTCTTTCCCTACGAAAAAGGGAAAGGATCCCTCATCTCGAACTAGGAGGCGGAAACGGGGCTCCCCTTGATGTGTGCGGGACCCACGTGCTTCCTCTCTAGTGGAGACGGGAATGTCGCGGAACTGCTTGAGTTGCAGCAAGGGTGTGAAGGACCCTTTGGAAGTTCCAGTAGTTAGATGTGATTGGCCTCGAGAAGCCTCAGCAGAAATGGGCCTCATCTCGCCTGGAGGGCAAAAACTTCTGGATTTTCTCGAGTTGCGGCAGGTGCTCTCGACTTACGACGGGGACCTCAGGGACCCGCTCTGGTGGCCTCAGGAAAGGCCAGTCCCCATGAGAGTTCCTCGGGGGCCTCTCTTGAATCCTCTCCCGTCGATGCCGGGGCCTAAGACCTTGTGTGGAGTCGGGCCGGAACCTGAGGATTCCTCTCCAGTGCTGACATGGATCTTGGGGTACTTCTGGAGTTTCCCCAGGGGAGTCAGTCCCCGTCTCGAATGCGGGCATGCACTTGCGCTTTCCTCCAGAGCGGTAGCAGCAGTGTCATGCAGTCCGCCGCGTGGATCAAAGGATCTATGTTTTTCCCTCGAGTCTTTCCCACGAGGCTTTCCCACGAGGCTTTCCCACAGGGCTGTCACACGTGCACACGTGGTGGGAGTCGATCCTCGGCTTGAACGTCAAGGCAGTGCAGGGAAAACAGGTTCCTCTGGAATGGACTGACACATCTGGGAGACTCTTGGAATGGTGGCACGATCCCGGAGTTCCTCTCGCCTTTCCTGTGGAGAGCGCCTCCTCTTGAGTTGCGACAGGACCGCCGGGAATTCTTTCCCTACGAAACAGGGAAAGGATCCCTCATCTCGAGCTAGGAGGCGGAAACGGGGCTCCCCTGGATGTGTGCGGGACCCCACGTGCTTCCTCTAGAGTGGAGATGGGTATGTCGCGGAACTGCTTGAGTTGCAGCAAGGGTGTGAAGGACCCTTTGGAAGTTCCAGTAGTTAGATGTGATTGGCCTCGAGAAGCCTCAGCGGAAATGGGCCTCATCTCGCCTGGAGGGCAACACCTCCTGGATTTTCTCGAGTTGCGGCAGGTGCTCTCGACTTACGACGGGGACCTCCGGGACCCGCTCTGGTGGCCTCAGGAAAGGCCAGTCCCCATGAGAGTTCCTCGGGGGCCTCTCGGGATTCCTCTCCCGTCGATGCCGGGGCCTAAGACCTTGTGTGGAGTCGGGGCCGGAACCTGAGGTTTCCTCTCCAGTGCTGACATGGATCTTGGGGTACTTCTGGAGTTTCCCCAGGGGAGTCAGTCCTCGTCTCGAATGCGGGCATGCACTTGCGCTTTCCTCCAGAGCGGTAGCAGCAGTGTCACGCAGTCCGCCGCGTGGATCAAAGGATCTATGGTTTTCCCTCGAGTCTTTCCCACGAGGCTTTCCCACGAGGCTTTCCCACAGGGCTGTCCCACGTGCACACGTGGTGGGAGTCGATCCTCGGCTTGAACGTCAAGGCAGTGCAGGGAAAACAGGTTCCTCTGGAATGGACTGACACATCTGGGGGTCTCTTGGAATGGTGCCACGACCCTGGAGTTCCTCTCGACTTTCCTGTGGAGAGCGCCTCCTCTTGAGATGCGACGGGACCGCCGGGAATTCTTTCCCTACGAAACAGGGAAAAGATCACTCATCTCGAGCTAGGAGGCGGAAACGGGGCTCCCCTGGATGTGTGCGGGACCCCACGTGCTTCCTCTAGAGTGGAGATGGGTATGTCGCGGGATTGCTTGAGTTGCAGCAAGGGTGTGAAGGACCCTTTGGAATTTCGAGTGGTTAGATGTGATTGGCCTCGAGAAGCCTCAGTGGAAATGGGCCTCATCTCGCCTTGAGGGCAAAACCTCCTGGATTTTCTCGAGTTGCGGCAGGTGCACTCGACTTAAGACGGGGACCTCAGGGACCCGCTCTGGTGGCCTCAGGAAAGGTCAGTCCCCATGCGAGTTCCTCGGGGGCCTCTCGGGATTCCTCTCCCGTCGATGCCGGGGCCTAAGACCTTGTGTGGAGTCGGGGCCGGAATCTGAGGATTCCTCTCCAGTGCTGACATGGACCTTGGGGTACTTCTGGAGTCTCCCCAGGGGAGTCAGTCCTAGTCTCGAATGCGGGCATGCACTTGCGCTTTCCTCCAGAGCGGTAGCAGCCGTGTCACTCAGTCTGCCGCGTGGATCAAAGGATCTATGGTTTTCCCTCGAGTCTTTCCCACGAGGCTTTCCCACGAGGCTTTCCCACAAGGCTGTCCCACGTGCACACGTGGTGGGAGTCGATCCTCGGCTTGTACGTCAAGGCAGTGCAGGGAAAACAGGTTCCTCTGGAATGGACTGACATATCTGGGGGACTCTTGGAATGGTGGCACGACCCTGAAGTTCCTCTCGCCTTTACTGTGGAGAGCGCCTCCTCTTGAGATGCGACGGGAACGCCGGGAATTCTTTCCCTACGAAACAGGGAAAGGTCCCTCATCTCGTACTAGGAGGCGGAAACGGGGCTCCCCTGGATGTGTGCGGGACCCCACATGCTTCCTCTCTAGTGGAGACGGGAATGTCGCGGAACTGCTTGAGTTGCAGCAAGGGTGTGGAGGACCCTTTGGAAGTTCCAGTGGTTAGATGTGATTAGCCTCGAGAAGCCTCAGCGGAAATGGGCCTCATCTCGCCTGGAGGGCAAAACCTCCTGATTTTCTCGACTTGCGGCATGTGCTCTCAACTTACGACGGGGACCTCAGGGACCCGTTCTGGTGGCCGCAGAAAAGGCCAGTCCCCATGCGAGGTCCTCGGGGGCCTCTCGGGATTCCTCTCCCGTCGATGCCGGGGACTAAGACCATGTGTGGAGTCGGGGCCGAAACCTGAGGATTCCTCTCCAGTGCTGACATGGATCTTGGGGTACTTCTGGAGTCTCCCCAGGGGAGTCAGTCCTCGTCTCGAATGCGGGCATGCACTTGCGCTTTCCTCCAGAGCGGTAGCAGCAGTGTCACGCAGTCCGCCGCGTGGATCAAAGGATCTATGGTTTTCCCTCGAGTCTTTCCCACGAGGCTTTCCCACGAGGCTTTCCCACAGGGCTGTCCCACGTGCACACGTGGTGGGAGTCGATCCTCGGCTTGAACGTCAAGGCAGTGCAGGGAAAACAGGTTCCTCTGGAATGGACTGACACATCTGGGGGTCTCTTGGAATGGTGCCACGACCCTGGAGTTCCTCTCGCCTTTCCTGTGGAGAGCGCCTCCTCTTGAGATGCGACGGGACCGCCGGCAATTCTTTCCCTACGAAACAGGGAAAGGATCCCTCATCTCGAGCTAGGAGGCGGAAACGGGGCTCCCCTGGATGTGTGCGGGACCCCACGTGCTTCCTCTAGAGTGGAGATGGGTATGTCGCGGAACTGCTTGAGTTACAGCAAGGGTGTGAAGGACCCTTTGGAATTTCGAGTGGTCAGATGTGATTGGCCTGGAGAAGCCTCAGCGGAAATGGGCCTCATCTCGCCTTGAGGGTAAAACCTCCTGGATTTTCTCGAGTTGCGGCAGGTGCTCTCGACTTACGACGGGGACCTCAGGGACCCGCTCTGGTGGCCTCAGGAAAGGCCAGTCCACATGCGAGTTCCTCGGGGGCCACTCGGGATTCCTCTCCCGTCGATGCCGGGGCCTAAGACCTTGTGTGGAGTCGGGGCCGGAACCTGAGGATTCCTCTCCAGTTCTGACATGGACCTTGGGGTATTTCTGGAGTCTCCCCAGGGGAGTCAGTCCTCGTCTCGAACAGGGGCATGCACTTGCGCTTTCCTCCAGAGCGGTAGCAACAGTGTCACGCAGTCCGCCGCGTGGATCAAAGGATCTATTTTTTTCCCTCGAGTCTTTCCCACGAGGCTTTCCCACGAGGCTTTCCCACAGGGCTGTCCCACGTGCACACGTGGTGGGAGTCGATCCTCGGCTTGAACGTCAAGGCAGTGCAGGGAAACAGGTTCCTCTGTAATGGACTGACATATCTGGGGGACTCTTGGAATGGTGGCACGACCCTGGAGTTCCTCTCGCCTTTCCTGTGGAGAGCGCCTCCTCTTGAGATGCGACGGGAACGCCCGGAATTCTTTCCCTACGAAACACGGAAAGGAACCCTCATCTCGAGCTAGGAGGCGAAAACGGGGCTCCCCTGGATGTGTGCGGGACCCTCGTGCTTCCTCTCGAGTGGAGACGGGTATGTCGGGGAACTTCTTGAGTTGCAGCAAGGGTGTGAAGGATCCTTTGGAAGTTCCAGTGGTTAGATGTGATTAGCCTCGAGAAGCCTCAGCGGAAATGGGCCTCATCTCGCCTGGAGGGCAAAACCTCCTGGATTTTCTCGAGTTGCGGCAGGTGCTCTCGACTTACGGCAGGGACCTCAGGGACCCGCTCTGGTGGCCTCAGGAAAGGCCAGTCCCCATGCGAGTTCCTCGGGGGCCTCTCGGGATTCCTCTCCCGTCGATGCCGGGGCCTAAGACCTTGTGTGGAGTCGAGGCCGGAACCTGAGTATTCCTCTCCAGTACTGACATGGATCTTGGGGTACTTCTGGAGTCTCCCCAGGGGAGTCAGTCCTCGTCTCGAATGCGGGCATGCACTTGCGCTTTCCTCCAGAGCGGTAGCAGCAGTGTCACGCAGTCCGCCGCGTGGATCAAAGGATCTATGGTTTTCCCTCGAGTCTTTCCCACGAGGCTTTCCCACGAGGCTTTCCCACAGGGCTGTCCCACGTGCACACGTGGTGGGAGTCGATCCTCGGCTTGAACGTCAAGGCAGTGCAGGGAAAACAGGTTCCTCTGGAATGGACTGACACATCTGGGGGACTCTTGGAATGGTGGCACGATCCTAGAGTTCCTCTCGTCTTTCCTGTGGAGAGCGCCTCCTCTTGACATGCGACAGGAACGCCGGGAATTCTTTCCCTACGAAACAGGGAAAGGATCCCTCATCTCGAGCTAGGAGGCGGAAACGGGGCTCCCCTGGATGTGTGCGGGACCTCACGTGCTTCCTCTCGAGTGGAGACGGATATGTTGGGGAACTTCTTGAGTTGCAGCAAGGGTGTGAAGGACCCTTTGGAAGTTCCAGTGGTTACATGTGATTAGCGTCGAGAAGCCTCAGCGGAAATGGGCCTCATCTCGCCTGGAGGGCAAAACCTCCTGTATTTTCTCGAGTTGCGGCAGGTGCTCTCGACTTACGACTGGGACCTCAAGGACCCGCTCTGGTGGCCTCAGGAAAGGCCAGTCCCCATGCGAGTTCCTCGGGGGCCTCTCGGGATTCCTCTCCCGTCGATGCCGGGGCCTAAGACCTTGTGTGAAGTCGGGCCGGACCTGAGGATTCCTCTCCAGTGCTGACATGGATCTTGGGGTACTTCTGGAGTCTCCCCAGGGGAGTCAGTCCTCGTCTCGAATGCGGGCATGCACTTGCGCTTTCCTCCAGAGCGGTAGCAGCAGTGTCACGCAGTCCGCCGCGTGGATCATGGATCTATGGTTTTCCCTCGAGTCTTTCCCACGAGGCTTTCCCACGAGGCTTTCCCACAGGGCTGTCCCACGTGCACACGTGGTGGGAGTCGATCCTCGGCTTGAACGTCAAGGCAGTGCAGGGAAAAAAAGGTTCCTCTGTAATGGACTGACACAACTGGGGGTCTCTTGGAATGGTGGCACGACCCTGGAGTTCCTCTCCCCTTTCCTGTGGAGAGCGCCTCTTCTTGAGATGCGACGGGAACGCCGGGAATTCTTTCCCTACGAAACAGGGAAAGGATCCCTCATCTCGAGCTAGGAGGCGGAAACGGAGCTCCCCTGGATGTGTGCGGGACCCCACGTTCTTCCTCTCGAGTGGAGACGGGTATGTCGGGGAACTTCTTGAGTTGCAGCAAGGGTGTGAAGGACCCTTAGGAAGTTCCAGTGGTTAGACGTGATTAGACTCGAGAAGCCTCAGGGGAAATGGGCCTCATCTCGCCTGGAGGGCAAAACCTCCTGGATTTTCTCGAGTTGCGGTAGGTGGTCTCGACTTACGACGGGGACCTCAGAGACCCGCTCTGGAGGCCTCAGGAAAGTCCAGTCCCCATGCGAGTTCCTCGGGTGCCTCTCGGGATTCCTCTCCCGTCGATGCCGGGGCCTAAGACCTTGTGTGGAGTCGAGGCCGGAACTTGAGGATTCCTCTCCAGTGCTAACATGGATCTTGGGGTAATTCTGGAGACTCCCCAGGGGAGTCAGTCCTCGTCTCGAATGCGGGCATGCACTTGCGCTTTCCTCCAGAGCGGTAGCAGCAGTGTCACGCAGTCCGCCGCGTGGATCAAAGGATCTATGCTTTTCCCTCGAGTCTTTCCCACGAGGCTTTCCCACGAGGCTTTCCCACAGGGCTGTCCCACGTGCACACGTGGTGGGAGTCGATCCTCTGCTTGAACGTCAAGGCAGTGCAGGGAAAACAGGTTCCTCTGGAATGGACTGACACATCTGGGGGACTCTTGGAATGGTGGCACGACCCTGGAGTTCCCTGCCTTTCCTGTGGAGAGCGCCTCCTCTTGAGATGCGACGGGAACGCCGGGAATTCTTTCCCTACGAAACAGGGAAAGGATCCCTCATCTCGAGCAAGGAGGCCGAAACGGGGCTCCCCTGGATGTGTGCGGGACCCTCGTGCTTCCTCTCGAGTGGAGACGGGTATGTCGGGGAACTTCTTGAGTTGCAGCAAGGGTGTGAAGGACCCTTTGGAAGTTCCAGTGGTTAGATGTGATTAGCCTCGAGAAGCCTCAGCGGAAATGGGCCTCATCTCGCCTGGATGGCGAAACCTCCTGGAATTTCTCGAGTTGCGGCAGGTGCTCTCAACTTACGACGGGGACCTCGGGGACACGCTCTGCTGGCTGCAGAAAAGGCCAGTCCCCATGCAAGTTCCTCGGGAGCCTCTCGGGATTCCTCTCCCGTCGATGCCGGGGCCTAATACCTTGAGTGGAGTCAGGGCCGGAACCTGAGGATTCCTCTCCAGTGCTGACATGGATCTTGGGGTACTTCTGGAGTCTCCCCAGGGGAGTCAGTCCTCTTCTCGAATGCGGGCATGCACTTGCCCTTTCCTCCAGAGCGGAAGCAGCAGTGTCACGCAGTCCTCCACGTGGATCAAAGGATCTATGGTTTTCCCTCGAGTCTTTCCCACGAGGCTTTATCACGAGGCTTTCCCACAGGGCTCTCCCACGTGCACACGTGGTGGGAGTCGATCCTCGGCTTGAACATCAAGGCAGTGCAGGGAAAACAGGTTCTTCTGGAATGGACTGACACATCTGGGGGACTCTTGGAATGGTGGCACGACCCTGGAGTTCCTCTCGCCTTTCCTGTGGAGAGCGCCTCCTCTTGAGATACGACGGGAACGCTGGGAATTCTTTCCCTACGAAAAAGGGAAAGGATCCCTCATCTCGAACTAGGAGGCGGAAACGGGGCTCCCCTTGATGTGTGCGGGACCCACGTGCTTCCTCTCTAGTGGAGACGGGAATGTCGCGGAACTGCTTGAGTTGCAGCAAGGGTGTGAAGGACCCTTTGGAAGTTCCAGTAGTTAGATGTGATTGGCCTCGAGAAGCCTCAGCAGAAATGGGCCTCATCTCGCCTGGAGGGCAAAAACTTCTGGATTTTCTCGAGTTGCGGCAGGTGCTCTCGACTTACGACGGGGACCTCAGGGACCCGCTCTGGTGGCCTCAGGAAAGGCCAGTCCCCATGAGAGTTCCTCGGGGACCTCTCTTGAATCCTCTCCCGTCGATGCCGGGGCCTAAGACCTTGTGTGGAGTCGGGCCGGAACCTGAGGATTCCTCTCCAGTGCTGACATGGATCTTGGGGTACTTCTGGAGTTTCCCCAGGGGAGTCAGTCCCCGTCTCGAATGCGGGCATGCACTTGCGCTTTCCTCCAGAGCGGTAGCAGCAGTGTCATGCAGTCCGCCGCGTGGATCAAAGGATCTATGTTTTTCCCTCGAGTCTTTCCCACGAGGCTTTCCCACGAGGCTTTCCCACAGGGCTGTCACACGTGCACACGTGGTGGGAGTCGATCCTCGGCTTGAACGTCAAGGCAGTGCAGGGAAAACAGGTTCCTCTGGAATGGACTGACACATCTGGGAGACTCTTGGAATGGTGGCACGATCCCGGAGTTCCTCTCGCCTTTCCTGTGGAGAGCGCCTCCTCTTGAGTTGCGACAGGACCGCCGGGAATTCTTTCCCTACGAAACAGGGAAAGGATCCCTCATCTCGAGCTAGGAGGCGGAAACGGGGCTCCCCTGGATGTGTGCGGGACCCCACGTGCTTCCTCTAGAGTGGAGATGGGTATGTCGCGGAACTGCTTGAGTTGCAGCAAGGGTGTGAAGGACCCTTTGGAAGTTCCAGTAGTTAGATGTGATTGGCCTCGAGAAGCCTCAGCGGAAATGGGCCTCATCTCGCCTGGAGGGCAACACCTCCTGGATTTTCTCGAGTTGCGGCAGGTGCTCTCGACTTACGACGGGGACCTCAGGGACCCGCTCTGGTGGCCTCAGGAAAGGCCAGTCCCCATGAGAGTTCCTCGGGGGCCTCTCGGGAATCCTCTCCCGTCGATGCCGGGGCCTAAGACCTTGTGTGGAGTCGGGGCCGGAACCTGAGGATTCCTCTCCAGTGCTGACATGGATCTTGGGGTACTTCTGGAGTTTCCCCAGGGGAGTCAGTCCTCGTCTCGAATGCGGGCATGCACTTGCGCTTTCCTCCAGAGCGGTAGCAGCAGTGTCACGCAGTCCGCCGCGTGGATCAAAGGATCTATGGTTTTCCCTCGAGTCTTTCCCACGAGGCTTTCCCACGAGGCTTTCCCACAGGGCTGTCCCACGTGCACACGTGGTGGGAGTCGATCCTCGGCTTGAACGTCAAGGCAGTGCAGGGAAAACAGGTTCCTCTGGAATGGACTGACACATCTGGGGGTCTCTTGGAATGGTGCCACGACCCTGGAGTTCCTCTCGACTTTCCTGTGGAGAGCGCCTCCTCTTGAGATGCGACGGGACCGCCGGGAATTCTTTCCCTACGAAACAGGGAAAAGATCACTCATCTCGAGCTAGGAGGCGGAAACGGGGCTCCCCTGGATGTGTGCGGGACCCCACGTGCTTCCTCTAGAGTGGAGATGGGTATGTCGCGGAACTGCTTGAGTTGCAGCAAGGGTGTGAAGGACCCTTTGGAATTTCGAGTGGTTAGATGTGATTGGCCTCGAGAAGCCTCAGTGGAAATGGGCCTCATCTCGCCTTGAGGGCAAAACCTCCTGGATTTTCTCGAGTTGCGGCAGGTGCACTCGACTTAAGACGGGGACCTCAGGGACCCGCTCTGGTGGCCTCAGGAAATGTCAGTCCCCATGCGAGTTCCTCGGGGGCCTCTCGGGATTCCTCTCCCGTCGATGCCGGGGCCTAAGACCTTGTGTGGAGTCGGGGCCGGAATCTGAGGATTCCTCTCCAGTGCTGACATGGACCTTGGGGTACTTCTGGAGTCTCCCCAGGGGAGTCAGTCCTAGTCTCGAATGCGGGCATGCACTTGCGCTTTCCTCCAGAGCGGTAGCAGCCCTGTCACTCAGTCTGCGGCGTGGATCAAAGGATCTATGGTTTTCCCTCGAGTCTTTCCCACGAGGCTTTCCCACGAGGCTTTCCCACAAGGCTGTCCCACGTGCACACGTGGTGGGAGTCGATCCTCGGCTTGTACGTCAAGGCAGTGCAGGGAAAACAGGTTCCTCTGGAATGGACTGACATATCTGGGGGACTCTTGGAATGGTGGCACGACCCTGAAGTTCCTCTCGCCTTTACTGTGGAGAGCGCCTCCTCTTGAGATGCGACGGGAACGCCGGGAATTCTTTCCCTACGAAACAGGGAAAGGTCCCTCATCTCGTACTAGGAGGCGGAAACGGGGCTCCCCTGGATGTGTGCGGGACCCCACATGCTTCCTCTCTAGTGGAGACGGGAATGTCGCGGAACTGCTTGAGTTGCAGCAAGGGTGTGGAGGACCCTTTGGAAGTTCCAGTGGTTAGATGTGATTAGCCTCGAGAAGCCTCAGCGGAAATGGGCCTCATCTCGCCTGGAGGGCAAAACCTCCTGATTTTCTCGACTTGCGGCATGTGCTCTCAACTTACGACGGGGACCTCAGGGACCCGTTCTGGTGGCCGCAGAAAAGGCCAGTCCCCATGCGAGGTCCTCGGGGGCCTCTCGGGATTCCTCTCCCGTCGATGCCGGGGACTAAGACCATGTGTGGAGTCGGGGCCGAAACCTGAGGATTCCTCTCCAGTGCTGACATGGATCTTGGGGTACTTCTGGAGTCTCCCCAGGGGAGTCAGTCCTCGTCTCGAATGCGGGCATGCACTTGCGCTTTCCTCCAGAGCGGTAGCAGCAGTGTCACGCAGTCCGCCGCGTGGATCAAAGGATCTATGGTTTTCCCTCGAGTCTTTCCCACGAGGCTTTCCCACGAGGCTTTCCCACAGGGCTGTCCCACGTGCACACGTGGTGGGAGTCGATCCTCGGCTTGAACGTCAAGGCAGTGCAGGGAAAACAGGTTCCTCTGGAATGGACTGACACATCTGGGGGTCTCTTGGAATGGTGCCACGACCCTGGAGTTCCTCTCGCCTTTCCTGTGGAGAGCGCCTCCTCTTGAGATGCGACGGGACCGCCGGCAATTCTTTCCCTACGAAACAGGGAAAGGATCCCTCATCTCGAGCTAGGAGGCGGAAACGGGGCTCCCCTGGATGTGTGCGGGACCCCACGTGCTTCCTCTAGAGTGGAGATGGGTATGTCGCGGAACTGCTTGAGTTACAGCAAGGGTGTGAAGGACCCTTTGGAATTTCGAGTGGTCAGATGTGATTGGCCTGGAGAAGCCTCAGCGGAAATGGGCCTCATCTCGCCTTGAGGGTAAAACCTCCTGGATTTTCTCGAGTTGCGGCAGGTGCTCTCGACTTACGACGGGGACCTCAGGGACCCGCTCTGGTGGCCTCAGGAAAGGCCAGTCCACATGCGAGTTCCTCGGGGGCCACTCGGGATTCCTCTCCCGTCGATGCCGGGGCCTAAGACCTTGTGTGGAGTCGGGGCCGGAACCTGAGGATTCCTCTCCAGTTCTGACATGGACCTTGGGGTACTTCTGGAGTCTCCCCAGGGGAGTCAGTCCTCGTCTCGAACAGGGGCATGCACTTGCGCTTTCCTCCAGAGCGGTAGCAACAGTGTCACGCAGTCCGCCGCGTGGATCAAAGGATCTATTTCTTTCCCTCGAGTCTTTCCCACGAGGCTTTCCCACGAGGCTTTCCCACAGGGCTGTCCCACGTGCACACGTGGTGGGAGTCGATCCTCGGCTTGAACGTCAAGGCAGTGCAGGGAAACAGGTTCCTCTGTAATGGACTGACATATCTGGGGGACTCTTGGAATGGTGGCACGACCCTGGAGTTCCTCTCGCCTTTCCTGTGGAGAGCGCCTCCTCTTGAGATGCGACGGGAACGCCCGGAATTCTTTCCCTACGAAACACGGAAAGGAACCCTCATCTCGAGCTAGGAGGCGAAAACGGGGCTCCCCTGGATGTGTGCGGGACCCTCGTGCTTCCTCTCGAGTGGAGACGGGTATGTCGGGGAACTTCTTGAGTTGCAGCAAGGGTGTGAAGGATCCTTTGGAAGTTCCAGTGGTTAGATGTGATTAGCCTCGAGAAGCCTCAGCGGAAATGGGCCTCATCTCGCCTGGAGGGCAAAACCTCCTGGATTTTCTCGAGTTGCGGCAGGTGCTCTCGACTTACGGCAGGGACCTCAGGGACCCGCTCTGGTGGCCTCAGGAAAGGCCAGTCCCCATGCGAGTTCCTCGGGGGCCTCTCGGGATTCCTCTCCCGTCGATGCCGGGGCCTAAGACCTTGTGTGGAGTCGAGGCCGGAACCTGAGTATTCCTCTCCAGTACTGACATGGATCTTGGGGTACTTCTGGAGTCTCCCCAGGGGAGTCAGTCCTCGTCTCGAATGCGGGCATGCACTTGCGCTTTCCTCCAGAGCGGTAGCAGCAGTGTCACGCAGTCCGCCGCGTGGATCAAAGGATCTATGGTTTTCCCTCGAGTCTTTCCCACGAGGCTTTCCCACGAGGCTTTCCCACAGGGCTGTCCCACGTGCACACGTGGTGGGAGTCGATCCTCGGCTTGAACGTCAAGGCAGTGCAGGGAAAACAGGTTCCTCTGGAATGGACTGACACATCTGGGGGACTCTTGGAATGGTGGCACGATCCTAGAGTTCCTCTCGTCTTTCCTGTGGAGAGCGCCTCCTCTTGACATGCGACAGGAACGCCGGGAATTCTTTCCCTACGAAACAGGGAAAGGATCCCTCATCTTGAGCTAGGAGGCGGAAACGGGGCTCCCCTGGATGTGTGCGGGACCTCACGTGCTTCCTCTCGAGTGGAGACGGATATGTTGGGGAACTTCTTGAGTTGCAGCAAGGGTGTGAAGGACCCTTTGGAAGTTCCAGTGGTTACATGTGATTAGCGTCGAGAAGTCTCAGCGGAAATGGGCCTCATCTCGCCTGGAGGGCAAAACCTCCTGTATTTTCTCGAGTTGCGGCAGGTGCTCTCGACTTATGACGGGGACCTCAGGGACCCGCTCTGGTGGCCTCAGGAAAGGCCAGTCCCCATGCGAGTTCCTCGAGGGCCTCTCGGGATTCCTCTCCCGTCGATGCCGGGGCCTAAGTCCTTGTGTGGAGTCAGGACCGGAACCTGAGGATTCCTCTCCAGTGCTGACATGGATCTTGGGGTACTTCTGGAGTCTCCCCAGGGGAGTCAGTCCTCGTCTCGAATGCGGGCATGCACTTGCGCTTTCCTCCAGAGCGGTAGCAGCAGTGTCACGCAGTCCGCCACGTGGATCAAAGAATTTATGGTTTTCCCTCGAGTCTTTCCCACGAGGCTTTCCCACGAGGCTTTCCCACAGGGCTGTCCCACGTGCACACGTGGTGGGATTCGATCCTCGGCTTGAACGTCAAGGAAGTGCAGGGAAAACAGGTTCCTCTGGAATGGACTGACACATCTGGGGGACTCTAGGAATGGTGGCACGACCCTGGAGTTCCTCTCGCCTTTCCTGTGGAGAGCGCCTCCTCTTGAGATGCGACGGGAACGCCGGGAATTCTTTCCCTAAGAAACTGGGAAAGGATCCCTCATCTCGAGCTAGGAGGCGGAAACGGGGCTCCCCTGGATGTGTGCGGGACCCTCCTTCTTCCTCTCGAGTGAAGACGGGTATGTCGGGGAACTTCTTGAGTTGCAGCAAGGGTGTGAAGGACCCTTTGAAAGTTCCAGTGGTTAGATGTGATTAGCCTCGAGAAGCCTCAGCGGAAATGGGCCTTATCTCGCCTGGAGGGCAAAACCTCCTGGATTTTCTCGAGTTGTGGTAGCTGCTCTCGACTTACGACGGGGCCATCAGGGACCCGCTCTGTTGGCCTCAGGAAAGGCCAGTCCCCATGCGAGTTCCTCAGGGGCCTCTCGGGACTCCTCTCCCGTCGATGCCGTGGCCTAAGACCTTGTGTGGAGTCGGGGCCGGAACCTGAGGATTCCTCTCCAGTGCTGACATGGATCTTTGGGTACTTCTGGAGTCTCCCCAGGGGAGTCAGTCCTCGTCTCGAATGCGGGCATGCACTTGCGCTTTCCTCCAGAGCCGTAGCAGCAGTGTCACGCAGTCCGCCGCGTGGATCAAAGGATCTATGGTTTTCCCTCGAGTCTTTCCCACGAGGCTTTCCCACGAGGCTTTCCCACAGGGCTGTCCCACGTGCACACGTTGTGGGAGTCGATCCTCGGCTTTAACGTCAAGGCAGTGCAGGGAAAACAGGTTCCTCTGGAATGGAGTGACACATCTGGGGGACTCTTGGAATGGTGGCACGACCCTGGAGTTCCTCTCGCCTTTCCTGTGGAGAGCGCCTCCTCTTGAGATGCGACGGGAACGCCGGGAATTCTTTCCCTAAGAAACAGGGAAAGGATCCCTCATCTCGAGCTAGGAGGCGGAAACGGGGCTCCCCTGGATGTGTGCGGGACCCCACGTGCTTCCTCTCGAGTGGAGACGGGTATGTCGGGGAACCTCGTGAGTTGCAGCAAGGGTGTGAAGGACCTTTAGGAAGTTCCAGTGGTTTGATGTGATTAGCCTCGAGAAGCCTCAGCGGAAATGGGCCTCATCTCGCCTGGAGGGCAAAACCTCCTGGATTTTCTCGATTTGCGGCAGGTGCTCTCGACTTACGACGGGGACCTCAGGGACCCGCTCTGGTGGCCTCAGGAAAGGCCAGGCCCCATGCGAGTTCCTCGGGGGCCTCTCGGGATTCCTCTCCCGTCGATGCCGGGGACTAAGACCTTGTGTGGAGTCGGGGCCGGAACCTGAGGATTCCAGTCCAGTGCTGACATGGATCTTGAGGTACTTCTGGAGTCTCCCCAATGGAGTCAGTCCTCGTCTCGAATGCGGGCATGCACTTGCGCTTTCCTCCAGAGCCGTAGCATCAGTGTCACGCAGTCCGCCACGTGGATCAAAGGATCTATGGTTTTCCCTCGAGTCTTTCCCACGAGGCTTTCCCACGAGGCTTTCCCACAGGGCTGTCCCACGTGCACACGTGGTGGGAGTCGATCCTCGGCTTGAACGTCAAGGCAGTGCAGGGAAAACAGGTTCCTCTGGAATGGACTGACACTTCTGGTGGTCTCTTGGAATTGTGGCACGACCCTGGAGTTCCTCTCGCCTTTCCTGTGGAGAGCGCCTCCTCTTGAGATGCGAGGAGAACGCCGGGAATTCTTTCCCTAAGAAACAGGGAAAGGATCCCTCATCTCCAGCTAGGAGGCGGAAACGGGGCTCCCCTGGATGTGTGCGGGACCCCACGTGCTTCCTCTCGAGTGGAGACGGGTATGTCGGGGAACTTCTTGAGTTGCAGCAAGGGTGTGAAGGACCCTTAGGAAGTTCCAGTTGTTAGACGTGATTAGCCTCGAGAAGCCTCAGCGGAAATGGGCCTCATCTCGCCTGGAGGGCAAAACCTCCTGGATTTTCTTGAGTTACGACAGGTGCTCTCGACTTATGACGGGGACCTCAGGGACCCACTCTGGTGGCCTCAGGAAAGGCGAGTCCCCATGCGAGTTCCTCGGGGGCCTCTCGGGATTCCTCTCCCGTCGATGCCGGGGCCTAAGACCTTGTGTGGAGTCGGGGCCGGAACCTGAGGATTCCTCTCCAATGCTGACATGGATCTTGGGGGTACTTCTGGAGTCTCCCCAGGGGAGTCAGTCCTCGTCTCGAATGCGGGCATGCACTTGCGCTTTGCTCCAGAGCGGTAGCAGCAGTGTCACGCAGTCCGCCGCGTGGATCAAAGGATCTATGGTTTTCCCTCGAGTCTTTCCCACGAGGCTGTCAAACGCGGTTTTCCCACAGGGGTGTCCCAAGTGCACACGTGGTGGGAGTCGATCCTCGGCTTGAACGTCAAGGCAGTTTAGGGAAAACAGGTTCCTCTGGAATGGACTGACACATCTGGGGGACTCTTGGAATGGTGGCACGACCCCGGAGTTCCTCTCGCCTTTCCTGTGGAGAGGGCCTCCTCTTGAGATGCGATGGGAACCCCGGGAATTATTTCCCTACGAAACAGGGATAGGATCCCTCACCTCGAACTAGGAGGCGGATACGGGGCTCCCCTGGATGTGTGCCTCACCCCACGTGCTTCCTTTCGAGTGGAGACGGGTATGTCGGGTAACTGCTTGCGTTGCAGCTAGGGTGTGAAGGACCCTTTGGAAGTTCCAGTGGTTAGATGTGATTAGCCTCGAGAAGCCTCAGCGGAAATGGGCCTCATCTCGCCAGGAGGGCAAAACCTCCTGGATTTTCTCGAGTTGCGGCAGGTGCTCTCGACTTACGACGGGGACCTCAGGGACCCGCTCTTGTGGCCTCAGAAAAGGCCAGTCCCCATGCGAGTTCCTCGGGGGCCTCTCGGGATTCCTCTCCCGTCGATGCCGGGGCCTAAGACTTTGTGTGGAGTCGGGGCCGGAACCTGAGGATTCCTCTCCAGTGCTGACATGGGTCTTGGGGTACTTCTGGAGTCTCCCCAGGGGAGTCAGTCCTCGTCTCGAATGCGGGCATGCACTTGCGCTTTCCTCCAGAGCGGTAGCAGCAGTGTCACGCAGTCCGCCGCGTAGATCAAAGGATCTTTGGTTTTCCCTCGGGTCTTTCCCACGAGGCTTTCCCTCGAGGCTTTCCCACAGGGCTGTCCCACGTGCACATGTGGTGGGAGTCGATCCTCGGCTTGAACGTCAAGGCACTGCAGGGAAAACAGGTTCCTCTGGAATGGACTGACACATCTGGGGGACTCTTGGAATGGTGGCACGATCCTAGAGTTCCTCTCGTCTTTCCTGTGGAGAGCGCCTCCTCTTGAGATGCGACGGGAACGCCGGGAATTCTTTCCCTATGAAACAGGGAAAGGATCCATTATCTCGAGCTAGGAGGCGGAGTCGGGGCTCCCCTAGATGTGTGCGGGACCCCACGTGCTTCCTCTCGAGTGTAGACGGGTATGTCGGGGAACTTCTTGAGTTGCAGCAAGGGTGTGAAGGAGCCTTAGGAAGTTCCAGTGGTTAGATGTGATTAGCCTCGAGAAGCCTCAGCGGAAATGGGCCTCATCTCGCCTGGAGGGCAAAACCTCCTGGATTTTCTCGAGTGGCGGCAGGTGCTCTCGACTTACGACGGGGACCTCAGGGACCCGCTCTGGTGGCCTCAGGAAAGGCCAGTCCCCATGCGAGTTCCTCGGGGGCCTCTCGGGATTCCTCTCCCGTCGATGCCGGGGCCTAAGACCTTGTGTGGAGTCGGGGCCGGAACCTGAGGATTCCTCTCCAGTGCTGACATGGATCTTGGGGTACTTCTGGAGTCTCCTCAGGGGAGTCAGTCCTCGTCTCGAATGCGGGCATGCACTTGCGCTTTCCTCCAGAACGGTAGCAGCAGTGTAACGCAGTCCGCCGCGTGGATCAAAGGATCTATGGTTTTCCCTCGAGTCTTTCCCTCGAGGCTTTCCCACGAGGCTTTCCCACAGGGCTGTCCCACGTGCACACGTGGTGGGAGTCGATCCTCGGCTTGAACGTCAAGGCAGTGCGGGGAAAACAGGTTCCTCTGGAATGGACTGACACATCTGGGGAACTCTTGGAATGGTGGCACGACCCTGGAGTTCCTCTCGCCTTTCCTGTGGAGAGCGCCTCATCTTGAGATGCGACGGGAACGCCGGGAATTCTTTCCCTATGAAACAGGGAAAGGATCTCTCATCTCGAACTAGGAGGCGGAAACGGGGCTCCCCTGCATGTGTGCGGGACCCCACGTGCTTCCTCTCGAGTGGAGACGGGTATGTCGCGGAACTGCTTGAGTTGCAGCAAGTGTGTGAAGGACCCTTTGGAAGTTCCAGTGGTTAGATGTGATTAGCCTCGAGAAGCCTCAGCAGAAATGGGCCTCATAACGCCTGGAGGGCAAAACATCCTGGATTTTCTCGAGTTGCGGCAGGTGCTCTCGACTTACGTCGGAGACCTCAGGGACCCGCTCTGGTGTCCTCAGGAAAGGCCAGTCCCCATGCGAGTTCCTCGGGTGCCTCTCGGGATTCCTCTCCCGTGGATGCCGGGGCCTAAGACCTTGTGTGGAGTCGGGGCCGGAACCTGAGGATTCCTCTCCAGTGCTGACATGGATCTTGGGGTAATTTTGGAGTCTCCCCAGGGGAGTCAGTCCTAGTCTCGAATGCGGGCATGCACCTATGCTTTCCTCCAGAGCGGTAGCAGCAGTGTCACGCAGTCGGCCGCGTGGATCAAATGATCTATGGTTTTCCCTCGAGTCTTTCCCACGAGGCTTTCCCACGAGGCTTTCCCACAGGGCTGTACCACGTGCACACGTGGTGGGAGTCGATCCTCGGCTTGAACGTCAAGGCAGTGCAGGGAAAACAGGTTCCTCTGTAATGGACTGACACATCTGGGGGTCTCTTGGAATGGTGACACGACCCTGGAGTTCCTCTCGCCTTTCCTGTGGAGAGTGCCTCCTCTTGAGATGCGACGGGAACACCGGGAATTCTTTCCCTACGAAACAGGGAAAGGATCCCTCATCTCGAGCTAGGAAGCGGAAACGGGGCTCCCCTGGATGTGTGCGGGACCCCATGAGCTTCCTCTCGAGTGGAGATGGGTATGTCGCGGAACTGCTTGAGTTGCAGCAAGGGTGTGAAGGACCCTTTGGAAGTTCCAGTGGTTAGATGTGATTAGCCTCGAGAAGCCTCAGCGGAATTGGGCCTCATCTCGGCTGGAGGGCAAAACCTCCTTGATTTTCTCGAGTTGCGGCAGGTGCTCTCGACTTACGACTGGGACCTCAGGGTCCCGCTCTGGTGGCCTCAGGAAAGGCCAGTCCCCATGTGAGTTCCTCGGGGGCCTCTCGGGATTCCTCTCCCGTCGATGCCTGGGCCTAAGACCTTGTGTGGAGTCGGGGCCGGAACCTGAGGATTCCTCTCCAGTGCTGACATGGATCTTGGGGTACTTCTGGAGTCTCCCCAGGGGAGTCAGTCCCCGTCTCGAATGCGGGCATGCACTTGCGCTTTCCTCCAGAGCGGTAGCAGCAGTGTCACGCAGTCCGCCGCGTGGATCAAAGGATCTATGGTTTTCCCTCGAGTCTTTCCCATGAGGCTTTCCCACGAGGCTTTCCCACAGGGCTGTCCCACGTGCACACGTGGTGGGAGTCGATCGTCGGCTTGAACGTCAAGGCAGTGCAGGGAAAACAGGTTCCTCTGGAATGGACTGACACACCTGGGGGACTCTTGGAATGGTGGCACGACCCTGGAGTTCCTCTCGCCTTTCCTGTGGAGAGCGCCTCCTCTTGAGATGCGACGGGAACGCAGGGAATTCTTTCCCTACGAAACAGGGAAAGGATCCCTCATTTCGAGCTAGGAGGCGGAAACGGAGCTCCTCTGGATGTGTGCGGGACCCTCGTGCTTCTCCTCGAGTGGAGACGGGTATGTCGGGGAACTTCTTGAGTTGCAGCAAGGGTGTGAAGGACCCTTTGGAAGTTCCAGTGGTTAGATGTGATTAGCCTCGAGAAGCCTCAGCGGAAATGGGCCTCATCTCGCCTGGAGGGCAAAACCTCCTGGATTTTCTCTAGTTGCGGCAGGTGCTCTCGACTTAAGACGGGGACCACAGGGACCCGCTCTGGTGGCCTCAGGAAAGGCCAGTCCCCATGCGAGTTTCTCGGGGGCCTCTCGGGATTCCTCTCCCGTCGATGCCGGGGCCTAAGACCTTGTGTGGAGTCGGGGCCGGAACCTGAGGATTCCTCTCCAGTGCTGACATGGATCTTGGGGTACTTCTGGAGTCTCCCCAGGGGAGTCAGTCCTCGTCTCGAATGCGGGCATGCACTTGTGCTTTCCTCCAGAGTGGTAGCAGCAGTGTCACGCAGTCCGCCGCGTGGATCAAAGGATCTATGGTTTTCCCTCGAGTCTTTCCCACGAGGCTTTCCCACGGGGCTTTCCCACAGGGCTGTCCCACGTGCACACGTGGTGGGAGTCGATCGTCGGCTTGAACGTCAAGGCAGTGCAGGGAAAACAGGTTCCTCTGGAATGGACTGACACATCTGGGTGTCTCTTGGAATGCTGGCACGACCCTGGAGTTCCTCTCGCCTTTCCTGTGGAGAGCGCCTCCTCTTGAGATGCGACGGGAACGCCGGGAATTCTTTCGCTACGAAACAGGGAAAGGATCCCTCATCTCGAGTTAGGAGGCGGAAACGGGGCTCCCCTGGATGTTTGCATGACCCCACGTGCTTCCTCTCGAGTGGAGACGGGTATGTCGTGGAACTTCTTGAGTTGCAGCAAGGGTGTGAAGGACCCTTTGAAAGTTCCAGTGGTTAGATGTGATTAGCCTCGAGAAGCCTCAGCGGAAATGGGCCTCATCTCGCCTGGAGGGCAAAACCTCCTGGATTTTCTCCAGTTGCGGCAGGTCCTCTCGACTTACGACGGGGACCTCAGGGACCCGCTCTGGTGGCCTCAGGAGAGGCCAGTCCCCATGCGAGTTCCTCGGGGGCCTCTCGGGATTCCTCTCCCGTCGATGCCGGGGCCTAAGACCTTGTGTGGAGTCGGGGCCGGAAACTGAGGATTCCTCTCCAGTGCTGACATGGATCTTGGGGTACTTCTGGAGTCTCCCCAGGGGAGTCAGTCCTCGTCTCGAATGTGGGCATGCACTTGCGCTTTCCTCCAGAACGGTAGCAGCAGTGTCACGCAGTCCGCCGCGTGGATCAAAGGATCTATGGTTTTCCCTCGAGTCTTTCCCACGAGGCTTTCCCACGAGGCTTTCCCACAGGGCAGTCCCACGTGCACACGTGGTGGGAGTCGATCCTCGGCTTGAACGTCAAGGCAGTGCGGGGAAAACAGGTTCCTCTGGAATGGACTGACACATCTGGGGGACTCTTGGAATGGTGGCACGACCCTGGAGTTCCTCTCGCCTTTCCTGTGGAGAGCGCCTCCTCTTGAGATGCGACGGGAACGCCGGGAATTCTTTCCCTACGAAACAGGGAAAGGATCCCTCATCTCGAGCTAGGAGGCGGAAACGGGGCTCCCCTGCATGTGTGCGGGACCCCACGTGCTTCCTCTCGAGTGGAGACGGGTATGTCGCGGAACTGCTTGAGTTGCAGCAAGGGTGTGAAGGACCCTTTGGAAGTTCCAGTGGTTAGATGTGATTAGCCTCGAGAAGCCTCAGCAGAAATGGGCCTCATCTCGCCTGGAGGGCAAAACCTCCTGAATTTTCTCGAGTTGCGGCAGGTGCTCTCGACTTACGTCGGAGACCTCAGGGACCCGCTCTGGTGTCCTCAGGAAAGGCCAGTCCCCATGCGAGTTCCTCGGGGGCCTCTCGGGATTCCTCTCCCGTGGATGCCTGGGCCTAAGACCTTGTGTGGAGTCGGGGCCGGAACCTGAGGATTCCTCTCCAGTGCTGACATGGATCTTGGGGTACTTTTGGAGTCTCCCCAGGGGAGTCAGTCCTCGTCTCGAATGCGGGCATGCACCTGTGCTTTCCTCCAGAGCGGTAGCAGCAGTGTCACGCAGTCCGCCGCGTGGATCAAAGGATCTATGGTTTTCCCTCGAGTCTTTCCCACGAGGCTTTCACACGAGGCTTTCCCACAGGGGTGTCCCATGTGCACACGTGGTGGGAGTCGATCCTCGGCTTGAACGTCAAGGCAGTGCAGGGAAAACAGGTTCCTCTGGAATGGACTGACACATCTGGGGGACTCTTGGAATGGTGGCACGACCCTGGAGTTCCTCTCCCCTTTCCTGTGGAGAGCGCCTCCTCTTGAGATGCGACGGGAACGCCGGGAATTCTTTCCCTCCGAAACAGGGAAAGGATCCCTCATCTCGAGCTAGGAGGCGGAAACGGGGCTCCCCTGGATGTGTGCGGGACCCCACGTGCTTCCTCTCGAGTGGAGACGGGTATGTCGGGGAACTTCTTGAGTTGCAGCAAGGGTGTGAAGGACCCTTTGGAAGTTCCAGTGGTTAGATGTGATTAGCCTCGAGAAGCCTCAGCAGAAATGGGCCTCATCTCGCCTGGAGGGCAAAACCTGCTGGATTTTCTCGAGTTGCGGCAGGTGTTCTCGACTTACAACGGGGACCTCAGGGACCCGCTCTGGTGACCTCAGGAAAGGCCAGTCCCCATGCCAGTTCCTCGGGGGCCTCTTGGGATTCCTCTCCCTTCGATGCCGGGGCCTAAGACCTTGTGTGGAGTAGGGGCCGGAACCTGAGGATTCCTCTCCAGTGCTGACATGGATCTTGGGGTACTTCTGGAGTCTCCCCAGGGGAGTCAGTCCTCGTCTCGAATGTGGGCATGCATTTGCGCTTTCCTCCAGAGCGGTAGCAGCAGTGTCACGCAGTCGGCCGCGTGGATCAAAGGATCTATGGTTTTCCCTCGAGTCTTTCCCACGAGGCTTTCCCACGAGGCTTTCCCACAGGGCTGTCCCACGTGCACACGTGGTGGGAGTCGATTCTCGGCTTGAACGTCAAGGCAGTGCAGGGAAAACAGGTTCCTCTGGAATGGACTGACACATCTGGGGGACTCCGGGAATGGTGGCACGACCCTGGAGTTCCTATCGCCTTTCCTGTGGAGAGCGCCTCCTCTTGAGATGCGAGGGGAACGCCGGGAATTCTTTCCCTACGAAACAAGGAAAGGATCCCTCATCTCGAGCTAGGAGGCGGAAACGGGGCTCCCCTGGATGTTTGCGGGACTCCACGTGCTTCCTCTAGAGTGGAGACGGGTATGTCGCGGAACTTCTTGAGTTGCAGCAAGGGTGTGAAGGACCCTTTGGAAGTTCCAGTGGTTAGATGTGATTAGCCTCGAGAAACCTCGAGGCAGTGCAGGGAAAACAGGTTCCTCTGGAATGGACTGACACATCTGGGGGTCTCTTGGAATGGTGGCACGACCCTGGAGTTCCTCTCGCCTTTCCTGTGGAGAGCGCCTCCTCTTGAGATGCGACGGGAACCCCGGGAATTCTTTCCCTACGAAACAGGGAAAGGATCCCTCATCTCGAGCTAGGATGCTGAAACGGGGCTCCACTGGATGTGTGCGGCACCCCACGTGCTTCCTCTCGAGTGGAGACGGGTATGTCGCGGAACTGCTTGAGTTGCAGCAAGGGTGTGAAGGACCCTTTGGAAGTTCCAGTGGTTAGATGTGATTAGCCTCGAGAAGCCTCAGCGGAAATGGGCCTCATCACGCCTGGAGGGAAAAACCTCCTGGATTTTCTCGAGTTGCGGCAGGTGCCCTCGACTTACGACGGGGACCTCAGGGACCCGCTCTGGTGGCCTCAGGAAAGGCCAGTCCCCATGCGAGTTCCTCGGGGGCCTCTCGGGATTCCTCTCCCGTCGATGCCGGGGCCTAAGTCCTTGTGTGGAGTCGGGGCCTGAACCTGAGGATTCCTCTCCAGTGCTGACATGGATCTTGGGGTACTTCTGGAGTCTCCCCAGGGGAGTCAGTCCTCGTCTCGAATGCGGGCATGCACTTGCCCTTTCCTCCAGAGCGGTAGCAGCAGTGTCACGAAGTCCGCCGCGTGGATCAAAGGATCTATGGTTTTCCCTCGAGTCTTTCCCACGAGGCTTTCCCACGAGGCTTTCCCACAGGGCTGTCCAACGTGCACACGTGGTGGGAGTCGATCCTCGGCTTGAACGTCAAGGCAGTGCCGGGAAAACAGGTTCCTCTGGAATGGAATGACACATCTGGGGGACTCTTGGAATGGTGGCACGACCCTGGAGTTCCTCTCGCCTTTCCTGTGGAGAGCGCCTCCTCTTGAGATGCGACGGGAACGCCGGGAATTCTTTCCCTACTAAACAGGGAAAGGATCCCTCATCTCGAGCTAGGAGGGGGAAACGGGGCTCCCCTGGATGTGTGCGGGAGCCCACGTGCTTCCTCTCGAGTGGAGACGGTTATGTCGGGGAACTTCTTGAGTTGCAGCAAGGGTGTGAAGGACCCTTTGGAAGTTCCAGTGGTTAGATGTGAATAGCCTCGAGAAGCCTCAGCGGAAATGGGCCTCATCTCGCCTGGAGGGCAAAACCTCCTGGATTTTCTCGAGTTGCGGCAGGTGCTCTCGACTTACGACGGGGACGTCAGGGACCCGCTCTGGAGGCCTCAGGAAAGGCCAGTCCCCATGCGAGTTCCTCAGGGGCCTCTCGGGATTCCTCTGCCGTCGATGCCGGGGTCTAAGACCTTGCGTGGAGTCGGGGCCGGAACCTGAGGATTCCTCTCCAGTGCTGACATGGATCTTGGGGTACTTCTGGAGTCTCCCCAGGGGAGTCAGTCCTCGTCTCGAATGCGGGCATGCACTTGCGCTTTCCACCAGAGCGGTAGCAGCAGTGTCACGCAGTCCGCCGCGTGGATCAAAGAATCTATGGTTTTCCCTCGAGTCTTTCCCACGAGGCTTTCCCACAGGGCTGTCCCACGTGCACACGTGGTGGGAGTCGATCCTCGGCTTGAACGTCAAGGCAGTGCAGGGAAAACAGGTTACTCTGGAATGGACTGACACATCTGGGGGACTCTTGGAATGGTGGCACGACCCTGGAGTTCCTCTCGCCTTTCCTGTGGAGAGCGTCTCCTCTTGAGATGCGATGGGAACACCGGGAATTCTTTCCCTACGAAACAGGGAAAGGATCCCTCATCTCGTGCTAGTAGGCGGAAACGGGGCTCCCCTGGATGTGTGCTGGACCCTCGTGCTTCCTCTCGATTGGAGACGGGTATGTCGCGGAACTGCTTGAGTTGCAGCAAGGGTGTGAAGGACCCTTTGGAAGTTCCAGTGGTTAGATGTGATTAGCCTTGAGAAGCCTCAGCGGAAATGGGCCTCATCTCGCCTGGAGGGCAAAACCTCCTGAATTTTCCCGAGTTGCGGCAGGTGCTCTCGACTTACGACGGGGACCTCAGGGACCCGCTCTGGAGGCCTCAGGAAAGGCCAGTCCCCATGCGAGTTCCTCGGGGCCCTCTCGGGATTCCTCTCCCGTCGATGCCGGGGACTAAGACCTTGTGTGGAGTCGGGGCCGGAACCTGAGGAATCCTCTCCAGTGCTGACATGGATCTTGGGGTACTTCTGGAGTCTCCCCAGGGGAGTCAGTCCTCGTCTCGAATGCGGGCATGCACTTGCGCTTTCCTCCAGAGTGGTAGCAGCAGTGTCACGCAGTCCGCCGCGTGGATCAAAGGATCTATGGTTTACCCTCGAGTCTTTCCCACCAGGCTTTCCGACGAGGCTTTCCCACAGGGCAGTCCCACGTGCACACGTGGTGGGAGTCGATCCTCGGCTTGAACGTCAAGGCAGTGCAGGGAAAACAGGTTCCTCTGGAATGGATTGACACATCTGGGGGACTCTTGGAATGGTGGCACGACCCTGGAGTTCCTCTCGCCTTTCCTGTGGAGAGCGCCTCCTCTTGAGATGCGAGGGGAACGCCGGGAATTCTTTCACTACGAAACAGGGAAAGGATCTCTCATCTCGAGCTAGGAGGCGGAAACGGGGCTCCCCTGGATGTGTGCGGGACCCCACGTGCTTCCTCTCGAGTGGAGACGGTTATGTCGGGGAACATCTTGAGTTGCAGCAAGGGTGTGAAGGACCCTTTGGAAGTTCCAGTGGTTAGATGTGATTAGCCTCGAGAAGCCTCAGCGGAAATGGGCCTCATCTCGCCTGGAGTGCAAAACCTCCTGGATTTTCTCGAGTTGCGGCAGATGCTCTCGACTTACGACGGGGACCTCAGGGACCCGCTCTGGTGGCCTCACGAAAGGCCAGTCCCCATGCGAGTTCCTCGGGGGCCTCTCGGGATTCCTCTCCGGTCGATGCCGGGGCCTAAGACCTTGTGTGGAGTCGGGGCCGGAACCTGAGGATTCCTCTCCAGTGCTGACATGGATCTTGGGGTACTTCTGGAGTCTCCCCAGGGGAGTCAGTCCTCGTCTCGAATGCGGGCATGCACTTGCGCTTTCCTCCAGAGCGGTAGCAGCATTGTCACGCAGTCCGCCGCGTGGATCAAAGGATCTATGCTTTTCCCTCGAGTCTTTCCCACGAGGCTTTCCCACGAGGCTTTCCCACGAGGCTTTCCCACAGGGCTGTCACACGTGCACACGTGGTGGGACTCGATCCTCGGGTTGAACGTCAAGGCAGTGCAGGGAAAACAGGTTCCTCTGGAATGGACTGACACATCCGGGGGTCTCTTGGAATGGTGACACGACCGTGGAGTTCCTCTCGCCTTTCCTGTGGAGAGTGCCTCCTCTTGAGATGCGAGGGGAACGCCGGGAATTCTTTCCCTCCGAAACAGGGAAAGGATCCCTCATCTCGAGCTAGGAGGCGGATACGAGGCTCCCCTGGATGTGTGCGGGAACCCACGTGCTTCCTCTCGAGTGGAGACGGGCATGTCGGGGAACTGCTTGAGTTGCAGCAACGGTGTGAAGGACCCTTTGGAAGTTCCAGTGGTTAGATGTGATTAGCCTCGAGAAGCCTCAGCGGAAATGGGCCTCATCTCGCCTGGAGGGCAAAACCTCCTGGATTTTCTCGAGTTGCGGCAGGTGCTCTCGACTTACGACTGGGAACTCAGGGACCCGCTCTGGAGGCCTCAGGAAAGGCCAGTCCCCATGCGAGTTCCACGGGGGCCTCTCGGGATTCCTCTCCCATTGATGCCGGGGTCTAAGACCTTTTGTGGAGTCGGGGCCGGAACCTGAGGATTCCTCTCCAGTGCTGACATGGATCTTGGGGTACTTCTGGAGTCTCCCCAGGGGAGTCAGTCCTCGTCTCGAATGCGGGCATGCACTTGCACTTTCCTCCAGAGCGGTAGCAGCAGTGTCACGCAGTCCGCCGCGTGGATCAAAGAATCTATGGTTTTCCCTCGTGTCTTTCCCACGAGGCTTTCCCACGAGGCTTTCCCACAGGGCTGTCCCACGTGCACACGTGGTGGGAGTCGATCCTCGGCTTGAAAGTCAAGGCAGTGCAGGGAAAACAGGTTCCTCTGGAATGGACTGACCCATCTGGGGGACTCTTGGAATGGTGGCACGACCCTGGAGTTCCTCTCGCCTTTCCTTTGGAGAGCGCCTCCTCTTGAGATGCGACGGGAACGCCGGGAATTCTTTCCCTACGAAACAGGGAAAGGATCCCTCATCTCGAGCTAGGAGGCGGAAACGGGGCTCCCCTGGATGTGTGCGGGAACCCACGTGCTTCCTCTCGAGTGGAGATGGGTATGTCGGGGAACTTCTTGAGTTGCAGCAAGGGTGTGAAGGACGCTTTGGAAGTTCCAGTGGTTAGATGTGATTAGCCTCGAGAAGCCTCAGCGGAAAAGGGCCTCATCTCGCCTGGAGGGCAAAACCTCCTGGATTTTCTCGAGTTGCGGCAGGTGCTCTCGACTAACGAGGGGGACCTCAGGGACCGCTCTGGTGGCCTCAGGAAAGGCCAGTCCCCACGCGAGTTCCACGGGGGCCTCTCGGGATTCCTCTCCCGTCGATGCCGGGGCCTAAGAACTTGTGTGGAGTCGGGGCCGGAACCTGAGGATTCATCTCCAGTGCTGACATGGATCTTGGGGTACTTCTGGAGTCCCCCCATGGGAGTCAGTCCTCGTCTCGAATGCGGGCATGCACTTGCGCTTCCCTCCAGTGCGGTAGGAGCAGTGTCACGCAGTCTGCAGCGTGGATCAAAGGATCTATGGTTTTCCCTCGAGTCTTTCCCACGAGGCTTTCCCACGAGGCGTTCCCCCAGGGATGTCCCACGTGCACACGTGGTGGGAGTCGATCCTCGGCTTGAACGTCAAGGCAGTGCAGGGAAAACAGGTTCCTCTGGAATGGACTGACACATCTGGGGGACTCTTGGAATGGTGGCACGACCCTGGAGTTCCTCTCGCCTTTCCTGTGGAAAGCGCCTCCTCTTGAGATGCGACGGGAACGCCGGGAATTCTTTCCCTACGAAACAGGGAAAGGATCCCTCATCTCGAGCTATCAGGCGGAAACGGGGCTCCCCTGGATGTGTGCGGGACCCTCGTGCTTCCTCTCGAGTGGACACGGGTATGTCGGGGAACTTCTTGAGTTGCAGCAAGGGTGTGAAGGACCCTTTGGAAGTTCCAGTGGTTAGATGTGATTAGCCTCGAGAAGCCTCAGCGGAAATGGGCCTCATCTCGCCTGGAGGGCAAAACCTCCTGGAATTTCTCGAGTTGCGGCAGGTGCTCTGGACTTACGACGGGGACCTCAGGGACCCGCTCTGGTGGCCTCAGGAAAGGCCAGTCGCCATTCGAGTTCCTCGGGGGCCTCTCGGGATTCCTCTCCCGTCGATGCCGGGGACTAAGACCTTGTGTGGAGTCGGGGCCGGAACCTGAGGATTCCTCTCCAGTGCTGACATGGATCTTGGGGTATTCCGGAGTCTCCCCAGGGGAGTCATTCCTCCTCTCGAATGCGGGCATACCCTTGCGCTTTCCTCCAGAGCGGTAGCAGCAGTGTCACGCCGTCCGCCGCGTGGATCAAATGATCTATGGTTTTCCCTCGAGTCTTTCCCTCGAGGCTTTCCCACGAGGATTTCCCACAGGGCTGTCCCACGTGCACACGTGGTGGGAGTCGATCCTCGGCTTGAACGTCAAGGCAGTGCGGGGAAAACAGGTTCCTCTGGAATGGACTGACACATCTGGGGAACTCTTGGAATGGTGGCACGACCCTGGAGTTACTCTCGCCTTTCCTGTGGAGAGCGCCTCCTCTTGAGATGTTACGGGAACGCCGGGAATTCTTTCCCTACGAAACAGGGAAAGGATCCCTCATCTCGAGCTAGGAGGCGGAAACGGGGCTCCCCTGGATGTGTGCGGGACCCTCGTGCTTTCTCTCGAGTGGAGAAGTGTATGTCGGGGAACTTCTTGAGTTGCAGCAAGGATGTGAAGGACCCTTTGGAAGTTCCAGTGGTTAGATGTGATTAGCCTCGAGAAGCCTCAGCGGAAATGGGCCTCATCTCGCCTGGAGGGCAAGACCTCCTGGATTTTCTCGAGTTGCGGCAGGTGCTCACGACTTACGACGGGTACCTCGGGACCCGCTCTAGTGGCTCAGGAAAGGCCAGTCCCCATGCGAGTTCCTCGGGGGCCTCTCGGGATTCCTCTCCGGTCGATGCCGGGGCCTAAGACCTTGTGTGGAGTCGGGGCCGGAACCTGAGGATTCCTCTCCAGTGCTGACATGGATCTTGGGGTACTTCTGGAGTCTTCCCAGGGGAGTCAGTCCTCGTCTCGAATACGGGCATGCACTTGCGCTTTCCTCCAGAGTGGTAGCAGCAGTGTCACGCAGTCCTCCGCGTGGATCAAAAGATCTATTTTTTTCCCTCGAGTCTTTCCCACGAGGCTTTCCCACGAGGCTTTCCCACAGGGCTGTCCCACGTGCACACGTGGTGGGAGTCGATCCTCGGCTTGAACGTCAAGGCAGTGCAGGGAAAACAGGTTCCTCTGGAATGGACTGACACATCTGGGGGACTCTTGGAATGGTGGCACGACCCTGGATTTCCTCTCGCCTTTCCTGTGGAGAGCGCCTCCTCTTGAGATGCTACGGGTACACCGGGAATTCTTTCCCTACGAAACAGGGAAAGGATCCCTCATCTCGAGCTAGGAGGCGGAAACGGGGCTCCCCTGGATGTGTGCTGGACCCTCGTGCTTCCTCTCGAGTGGAGACGGGTATGTCGCGGAACTGCTTGAGTTCCAACAAGGGTGTGAAGGACCCTTTGGAAGTTCCAGTGGTTAGATGTGATTAGCCTCGAGAAGCATCAGCGGAAATGGGCCTCATCTCGCCTGGAGGGCAAAACCACCTGAATTTTCTCGAGTTGCGGCAGGTGCTCTCGACTTACGACGGGGACCTCAGGGACCCGCTCTGGAGGCCTCAGGAAAGGCCAGTCCCCATGCGAGTTCCTCGGGGGCCTCTCGGGATTCCTCTCCCGTCGATGCGGGGGCCTAAGACCTTGTGTGGAGTCGGGGCCGGAACCTGAGGAATCCTCTCCAGTGCTGACATGGATCTTGGGGTACTTCTGGAGTCTCCCCAGGGGAGTCAGTCCTCGTCTCGAATGGGGGCATGCACTTGCGCTTTCCTCCAGAGTGGTAGCAGCAGTGTCACGCAGTCCGCCACGTGGATCAAAGGATCTATGGTTTTCCCTCGAGTCTTTCCCACCAGGCTTTCCGACGAGGCTTTCCCACAGGGCAGTCCCACGTGCGCACGTCGTGGGAGTCGATCCTCGGCTTGAACGTCAAGGCAGTGCAGGGAAAACAGGTTCCTCTGGAATGGACTGACACATCTGGTGGTCTCTTGGAATGGTGGCAGGACCCTGGAGTTCCTCTCGCCTTTCCTGTGGAGAGCGCCTCCTCTTGAGATGCGACGGGAACGCCGGGAATTCTTTCCCTACGAAACAGGGAAAGGATCCCTCATCTCGAGCTAGGAGGCGGAAACGGGGCTCCCCTGGATGTGTGCGGGACACCACGTGCTTCCTCTCGAGTGGAGACGGGTATGTCGCGCAACTGCTTGAGTTGCAGCAAGGGTGTGAAGGACCCTTTGGAAGTTCCAGTGGTTAGATGTGATTGGCCTCGAGAAGCTTCAGCGGAAATGGGCCTCATCTCGCCTGGAGGGCAAATCCTCCTGGATTTTCTCGAGTTGCGGCAGGTGCTCTCGATTTACGACGGGGACTTCAGGGACCCGCTCTGGTGGCCTCAGGAAAGGCCAGTCCCCATGCGAGTTCCTCGGAGGCCTCTCGGGATTCCTCTCCCGTCGATGCCGGGGCCTAAGACCTTGTGTGGAGTCGGGGCCGGAACCTGAGGATTCCTCTCCAGTGCTGACATGGATGTTGGGGTACTTCTGGAGTCTCCCCAGGGGAGTCAGTCCTCGTCTCGAATGCGGGCATGCACTTGCGCTTTCCTCCAGAGCGGTAGCAGCAATGTCACGCAGTCCGCCGCGTGGATCAAAGGATCTATGGTTTTCCCTCGAGTCTTTCCCACGAGGCTTTCCCACGAGGCTTTCCCACAGGGCTGTCCCACGTGCACACGTGGTGGGAGTCGATCCTCGGCTTGAACGTCAAGGCAGTGCAGGGAAAACAGGTTCCTCTGGAATGGACTGACACATCTGGGGGACTCTTGGAATGGTGTCACGACCCTGGAGTTCCTCTCGCCTTTCCTGTGGAGAGCGCCTCCTCTTGAGATGCGATGGGAACGCCGGGAATTCTTTCCCTACGAAACAGGGAAAGGATCCCTCATCTCGAGCTAGGAGGCGGAAACGGGGCTCCCCTGGATGTGTGCGGGACACCACGTGCTTCCTCTCGAGTGGAGACGGGTATGTCGGGGAACTTCTTGAGTTGCAGCAAGGGTGTGAAGGACCCGTTGGAAGTTCCAGTGGTTAGAAGTGATTGGCCTCGAGAAGCCTCAGCGGAAATGGGCCTCATCTCGCCTGGAGGGCAAAACCTCCTGGATTTTCTCGAGTTGTGGCAGGTGCTCTCGACTTACGACGTGGACCTCAGGGACCCGCTCTGGTGGCCTCAGGAAAGGCCAGTCCCCATGCGAGTTCCTCTGGGGCCTCTCGGGATTCCTCTCCCGTCGATGCCGGGGCCTAAGACCTTGTGTGGAGTCGGGGCCGGAACCTGAGGATTCCTCTCCAGTGCTGACATGGATCTTGGGGTACTTCTGGAGTCTCCCCAGGGGAGTCAGTCCTCGTCTCGAATGCGGGCATGCCCTTGCGCTTTCCTCCAGAGCGGTAGCAGCAGTGTCACGCAATCCGCCACGTGGATCAAAGGATCTATGGTTTTCCCTCGAGGCTTTCCCACGAGGCTTTCCCACAGGGCTGTCCCACGTGCACACGTGGTGGGAGTCGATCCTCGGCTTGAACGTCAAGGCAGTGCAGGGAAAACAGGTTCCTCTGGAATGGACTGACACATCTGGGGAACTCTTGGAATGGTGGCACGACCCTGGAGTTCCGCTCGCCTTTCCTGTGGAGAGTGCCTCCTCTTGAGATGCGACAGGAACGCCGGGAATTCTTTCCCTACGAAACAGGGAAAGGATCCCTCATCTCGAGCTAGGAGGCGGAAACGGGGCTCCCCTGGATGTGTGCGGGACCCACGTGCTTCCTCTCGAGTGGAGACGGGTATGTCGGGGAACTTCTTGAGTTGCAGCAAGGGTGTGAAGGACCCTTTGGAAGTTCCAGTGGTTAGATGTGATTGGCCTCGAGAAGCCTCAGCGGAAATGTGCCTCATCTCGCCTGGAGGGCAAAACCTCCTGGATTTTCTCGAGTTGCGGCAGGTGCTCTCGACTTACGACGGGGACCTCAGGGACCCGCTCTGGTGGCCTCAGGAAAGGCCAGTCCCCATGCGAGTTCCTCGGGGGCCTCTCGGGATTCCTCTCCCGTCGATGCCGGGGCCTAAGACCTTGTGTGGAGTCGGGGCCGGAACCTGAGGATTCCTCTCCAGTGCTGACATGGATCTTGGGGTACTTCTGGAGTCTCCCCAGGGGAGTCAGTCCTCGTCTCGAATGCGGGCATGCACGTGCGCTTTCCTCCAGAGCGGTAGCAGCAGTGTCACGCAGTCCGCCGCGTGGATCAAAGGATCTATGGTTTTCCCTCGAGTCTTTCCCACGAGGCTTTCCCACGAGGCTTTCCCACAGGGCTGTCCCACGTGCACACGTGGTGGGAGTCGATCCTCGGCTTGAACGTCAAGGCAGTGCAGGGAAAACAGGTTCCTCTGGAATGGACTGACACATCTGGGGGACTCTTGGAATGGTGGCTCGACCCTGGAGTTCCTGTCGCCTTTCCTGTGGAGAGCGCCTCCTCTTGAGATGCGACGGGAACGCCGGGAATTCTTTCCCTACGAAACAGGGAAAGGATCCCTCATCTCGAGCTAGGAGGCGGAAACGGGGCTCCCCTGGATGTGTGCGGGACACCACGTGCTTCCTCTCGAGTGGAGACGGGTATGTCGCGCAACTGCTTGAGTTGCAGCAAGGGTGTGAAGGACCCTTTGGAAGTTCCAGTGGTTAGATGTGATTGGCCTCGAGAAGCTTCAGCGGAAATGGGCCTCATCTCGCCTGGAGGGCAAATCCTCCTGGATTTTCTCGAGTTGCGGCAGGTGCTCTCGATTTACGACGGGGACTTCAGGGACCCGCTCTGGTGGCCTCAGGAAAGGCCAGTCCCCATGCGAGTTCCTCGGAGGCCTCTCGGGATTCCTCTCCCGTCGATGCCGGGGCATAAGACCTTGTGTGGAGTCGGGGCCGGAACCTGAGGATTCCTCTCCAGTGCTGACATGGATGTTGGGGTACTTCTGGAGTCTCCCCAGGGGAGTCAGTCCTCGTCTCGAATGCGGGCATGCACTTGCGCTTTCCTCCACAGCGGTAGCAGCAGTGTCACGCAGTCCGCCGCGTGGATCAAAGGATCTATGGTTTTCCCTCGAGTCTTTCCCACGAGGCTTTCCCACGAGGCTTTCCCACAGGGCTGTCCCACGTGCACACGTGGTGGGAGTCGATCCTCGGCTTGAACGTCAAGGCAGTGCAGGGAAAACAGGTTCCTCTGGAATGGACTGACACATCTGGGGGACTCTTGGAATGGTGTCACGACCCTGGAGTTCCTCTCGCCTTTCCTGTGGAGAGCGCCTCCTCTTGAGATGCGACGGGAACGCCGGGAATTCTTTCCCTACGAAACAGGGAAAGGATCCCTCATCTCGAGCTAGGAGGCGGAAACCGGGCTCCCCTGGATGTGTGCGGGACACCACGTGCTTCCTCTCGAGTGGAGACGGGTATGTCGGGGAACTTCTTGAGTTGCAGCAAGGGTGTGAAGGACCCTTTGGAAGTTCCAGTGGTTAGAAGTGATTGGCCTCGAGAAGCCTCAGCGGAAATGGGCCTCATCTCGCCTGGAGGGCAAAACCTCCTGGATTTTCTCGAGTTGTGGCAGGTCCTCTCGACTTACGACGTGGACCTCAGGGACCCGCTCTGGTGGCCTCAGGAAAGGCCAGTCCCCATGCGAGTTCCTCTGGGGCCTCTCGGGATTCCTCTCCCGTCGATGCCGGGGCCTAAGACCTTGTGTGGAGTCGGGGCCGGAACCTGAGGATTCCTCTCCAGTGCTGACATGGATCTTGGGGTACTTCTGGAGTCTCCCCAGGGGAGTCAGTCCTCGTCTCAAATGCGGGCATGCACTTGCGCTTTCCTCCAGAGCGGTATCAGCAGTGTCACGCAGTCCGTCGCGTGGATCAAAGGATCTATGGTTTTCCCTCGAGTCTTTCCCAGGAGGCTTTCCCACGAGGCTTTCCCACAGGGATGTCCCACGTGCACACGTGGTGGGAGTCGATCCACGGCTTGAACGTCAAGGCAGTGCAGGGAAAACAGGTTCCTCTGGAATGGACTGACACATCTGGGGGACTCTTGGAATGGTGGCACGAACCTGGAGTTCCTCTCGCCTTTCCTGTGGAGAGCGCCTCCTCTTGAGATGCGACGGGAACGCCGGGAATTCTTTCCCTACGAAACAGGGAAAGGATCACTCATCTCGAGCTAGGAGGCGGAAACGGGGATCCCCTGGATGTGTGCGGGACACCACGAGCTTCCTCTCGAGTGGAGACGGGTATGTCGCGGGACTGCTTGAGTTGCAGCAAGGGTGTGAAGGACCCTTTGGAAGTTCCAGTGGTTAGATGTGATCAGCCTCGAGAAGCCTCAGCGGAAATGGGCCTCAACTCGCCTGGAGGGCAAAACCTCCTGGATTTTCTCGAGTTGCGGCAGGTGCTCTCGACTTACGACGTGGACCTCAGGGACCCGCTCTGGTGGCCTCAGGAAAGGCCAGTCCCCATGCGAGTTCCTCGGGGGCCTCTCGGGATTCCTCTCTCGTCGATGCCGGGGCCTAAGACCTTGTGTGGAGTCGGAGCCAGAACCTGAGGATTCCTCTCCAGTGCTGACATGGATCTTGGGGTACTTCTGGAGTCTCCCAAGGGGAGTCGTCCTCGTCTCGAATGCGGGCATGCACTTGCGCTTTCCTCCAGAGCGGTAGCAGCAGTGTCACGTAGTCCGCCGCGTTAATCAAAGGATCTATGGTTTTCCCTCGAGTCTTTCCCACGAGGCTTTCCCACGAGGCTTTCTCACAGGGCTGTCCCACGTGCACACGTGGTGGGAGTCGATCCTCGGCTTGAACGTCAAGGCAGTGCAGGGAAAACAGGTTCCTCTGGAATGGACTGACACATCTGCGGGACTCTTCGAATGGTGTCACGACCCTGGAGTTCTTCTCGCCTTTCCTATGGAGATCGCCTCCTCTTGAGATGCGACGGGAACGCCGGAATTCTTTCCCTACGAAACAGGGAAAGGATCCATCATCTCGAGCTAGGAGGCGGAAACGGGGCTCCCCTGGATGTGTGCGGGACCCCACGTGCTTCCTCTCGAGTGGAGACGGGTATGTCGGGGAACTTTTTGAGTTGCAGCAAGGGTGTGAAGGACCCTTTGGAAGTTCCAGTGGTTAGATGTGATTGGCCTCGAGAAGCCTCAGCGGAAATGGGCCTCATCTCACCTGGAGGGCAAAACCTCCTGGATTTTCTCGAGTTGCGGCAGGTGCTCTCGACTTACGACGGGGACCTCAGGGACCCGCTCTGGTGGCCTCAGGAAAGGCCAGTCCCCATGCGAGTTCCTCGGGGGCCTCTCGGCATTCCTCTCCCGTCGATGCTGGGGCCTAGGACCTTGTGTGGAGTCGGGGCCGGAACCTGAGGATTCCTCTCCAGTGCTGACATGGATCTTGGGGTACTTCTGGAGTCTCCCCAGGGGAGTCAGTCCTCGTCTCGAATGCGGGCATGCACTTGCGCTTTCCTCCAGAGCGGTAGCAGCAGTGTCACGCAGTCCACCGCGTGGATCAAAGGATCTATGGTTTTCCCTCGAGTCTTTCCCACGAGGCTTTCCCACGAGGCTTTCCCACTGGGTTGTCCCACGTGCACACGTGGTGGGAGTCGATCCTCAGCTTGAACGTCAAGGCAGTGCAGGGAAAACAGGTTCCTCTGGAATGGACTGACACATCTGGGGGACTCTTGGAATGGTGGCATGACCCTGGAGTTCCTCTCGCCTTTCCTGTGGAGAGCGCCTCCTCTTGAGATGTGACGGGAACGCCGGGAATTCTTTCCCTGCGATACAGGGAAAGGATCCCTCATCTCGAGCTAGGAGGCGGAAACGGGGCTCCCCTGGATGTGTGCGGGACCCACGTGCTTCCTCTCGAGTGGAGACGGGTATGTCGGGGAACTTCTTGAGTTGCAGCAAGGGTGTGAAGGACCCTTTGGAAGTTCCAGTGGTTAGACGTGATTAGCCTCGAGAAGCCTCAGTGGAAATGGGCCTCATCTCGCCTGGAGGGCAAAACCTCCTGGATTTTCTCGAGTTGCGGCAGGTGCTCTCGACTTACGACGGGGACCTCAGGGACCCTCTCTGGTGGCCTCAGGAAAGGCCAGTCCCCATGGAGTTCCTCGGGGGCCTCTCGGGATACCTCTCCCGTCGATGCCGGGGCCTAAGACCTTGTGTGGAGTCGGGGCCGGAACCTGAGGATTCCTCTCCAGTGCTGACATGGATCTTGGGGTACTTCTGGAGTCTCCCAAGGGGAGTCGTCCTCGTCTCGAATGCGGGCATGCACTTGCGCTTTCCTCCAGAGCGGTAGCAGCAGTGTCACGCAGTCCGCCGCGTGGATCAAAGGATCTATGTTTTTCCCTCGAGTCTTTCCCACGAGGCTTTCCCACGAAGCTTTCCCACAGGGCTGTCCCACGAGCACACGTGGTGGGAGTCGATCCTGGGCTTGAACGTCAAGGCAGTGCAGGGAAAACATGTTCCTCTGGAATGGACTGACACATCTGGGGGACTCTTGGAATTGTGGCATGACCCTGGAGTTCCTCTCGCCTTTCCGGTGGAGAGCGCCTCCTCTTGAGATGCGACGGGAACGCCGGGAATTCTTTCCCTATGAAACAGGGAAAGGATCCCTCATCTCGAGCTAGGAGGCGGAAACGGGGCTCCCCTGGATGTGTGCGGGACCCACGTGCTTCCTCTCGAGTGCAGACGGGTATGTGGGGGAACTTCTTGAGTTGCAGCAAGGGTGTGAAGGACCCTTTGGAAGTTCCAGTGGTGAGATGTGATTGGCCTCGAGAAGCCTCAGGGGAAATGGGCCTCATCTCGCCTGGAGGGCAAAACCTCCTGGATTTTCTCGAGTTGCAGCAGGTGCTCTCGACTTACGACGGGGACCTCAGGGACCCGCTCTGGTGGCCTCATGAAAGGCCAGTCCCCATGCGAGTTCCTCGGGGGCCTCTCGGGATTCCTCTCCCGTCGATGCCGGGGCCTAAGACCTTGTGTGGAGTCGGGGCCGGAAACTGAGGATTCCTCTCCAGTGCTGACATGGATCTTGGGATACTTCTGGAGTCTCCCCAGGGGAGTCAGTCCTCGTCTCGAATGCGGGCATGCACTTGCGCTTTCCTCCAGAGCGGTAGCAGCAGTGTCACGCAGTCCGCCGCGTGGATCAAAGGATCTATGGTTTTCCCTCGAGTCTTTCCCACGAGGCTTTCCCACGAGGCTTTCCCACAGGGCTGTCCCTCGTGCACACGTGGTGGGAGTCGATCCTCGGCTTGAACGTCAAGGCAGTGCAGGGAAAACAGGTTCCTCTGGAATGGACTGACACATCTGGGGGACTCTTGGAATGGTGGCACGACCCTGGAGTTCCTCTCGCCTTTCCTGTGGAGAGCGCCTCCTCTTGAGATGCGACGGGAACGCCGGGAATTCTTTCCCTACGAAACAGGGAAAGGATCACTCATCTCGAGCTAGGAGGCGGAAACGGGGCTCCCCTGGATGTTTGCGGGACACCACGTGCTTCCTCTCGAGTGGAGACGGGTAAGTCGCGGGATTGCTTGAGTTGCAGCAAGGGTGTGAAGGACCCTTTGGAAGTTCCAGTGGTTAGATGTGATCAGCCTCGAGAACCCTCAGCGGAAATGGCCTCAAATCGCCTGGAGGGCAAAACCTCCTGGATTTTCTCGAGTTGCGTCAGGTGCTCTCGTCTTACGACGTGGACCTCAGGGACCCGCTCTGGTGGCCTCAGGAAAGGCCAGTCCCCATGCGAGTTCCTCGGGGGCCTCTCGGGATTCCTCTCCCGTCGATGCCGGGGCCTAAGACCTTGTGTGGAGTCGGGGCCGGAACCTGAGGATTCCTCTCCAGTGCTGACATGGATCTTGGGGTACTTCTGGAGTCTCCCCAGGGGAGTCAGTCTTCGTCTCGAATGCGAGCATGCACTTGCGCTTTCCTCCAGAGCGGTAGCAGCAGTGTCACGCAGTCCGCCGCGTGGATCAAAGGATCTATGGTTTTCCCTCGAGTCTTTCCCACGAGGCTTTCCCACGAGGCTTTCCACAGGGCTGTCCCACGTGCACACGTGGTGGGAGTCGATCCTCGGCTTGAACGTCAAGGCAGTGCAGGGAAAACAGGTTCCTCTGGAATGGACTGACACATCTGGGGGACTCTTGGAATGGTGGCACGAACCTGGAGTTCCTCTCGCCTTTCCTGTGGAGAGCGCCTCCTCTTGAGATGCGACGGGAACGCCGGGAATTCTTTCCCTACGAAACAGGGAAAGGATCACTCATCTCGAGCTAGGAGGCGGAAACGGGGCTCCCCTGGATGTGTGTGGGACACCACGTGCTTCCTCTCGAGTGGAGACGGGTATGTCGCGGGACTGCTTGAGTTGCAGCAAGGGTGTGAAGGACCCTTTGGAAGTTCCAGTGGTTAGATGTGATCAGCCTCGAGAAGCCTCAGCGGAAATGGGCCTCAACTCGCCTGGAGGGCAAAACCTCCTGGATTTTCTCGAGTTCCGGCAGGTGCTCTCGTCTTACGACGTGGACCTCAGGGACCCGCTCTGGTGGCCTCAGGAAAGGCCAGTCCCCATGCGAGTTCCTCGGGGGCCTCTCGGGATTCCTCTCTCGTCGATGCCGGGGCCTAAGACCTTGTGTGGAGTCGGAGCCAGAACCTGAGGATTCCTCTCCAGTGCTGACATGGATCTTGGGGTACTTCTGGAGTCTCCCAAGGGGAGTCGTCCTCGTCTCGAATGCGGGCATGCACTTGCGCTTTCCTCCAGAGCGGTAGCAGCAGTGTCACGTAGTCCGCCGCGTTAATCAAAGGATCTATGGTTTTCCCTCGAGTCTTTCCCACGAGGCTTTCCCACGAGGCTTTCTCACAGGACTGTCTCACGTGCACACGTGGTGGGAGTCGATCCTCGGCTTGAACGTCAAGGCAGTGCAGGGAAAACAGGTTCCTCTGGAATGGACTGACACATCTGCGGGACTCTTGGAATGGTGTCACGACCCTGGAGTTCTTCTCGCCTTTCCTATGGAGAGCGCCTCCTCTTGAGATGCGACGGGAACGCCGGAATTCTTTCCCTACGAAACAGGGAAAGGATCCATCATCTCGAGCTAGGAGGCGGAAACGAGGCTCCCCTGGATGTGTGCGGGACCCCACGTGCTTCCTCTCGAGTGGAGACGGGTATGTCGGGGAACTTTTTGAGTTGCAGCAAGGGTGTGAAGGACCCTTTGGAAGTTCCAGTGGTTAGATGTGATTGGCCTCGAGAAGCCTCAGCGGAAATGGGCCTCATCTCACCTGGAGGGCAAAACCTCCTGGATTTTCTCGAGTTGCGGCATGTGCTCTCGACTTACGACGGGGACCTCAGGGACCCGCTCTGGTGGCCTCAGGAAAGGCCAGTCCCCATGCGAGTTCCTCGGGGGCCTCTCGGCATTCCTCTCCCGGCGATGCTGGGGCCTAAGACCTTGTGTGGAGTCGGGGCCGGAACCTGAGGATTCCTCTCCAGTGCTGACATGGATCTTGGGGTACTTCTGGAGTCTCCCCAGGGGAGTCAGTCCTCGTCTCGAATGCGGGCATGCACTTGCGCTTTCCTCCAGAGCGGTAGCAGCAGTGTCACGCAGTCCACCGCGTGGATCAAAGGATCTATGGTTTTCCCTCGAGTCTTTCCCACGAGGCTTTCCCACGAGGCTTTCCCACTGGGTTGTCCCACGTGCACACGTGGTGGGAGTCGATCCTCGGCTTGAACGTCAAGGCAGTGCAGGGAAAACAGGTTCCTCTGGAATGGACTGACAGATCTGGGGGTCTCTTGGAATGGTGGCACGACCCTGGAGTTCCTCTCGCCTTTCCTGTGGAGAGCGCCTCCTCTTGAGATGCGACGGGAATGCCGGGAATTCTTTCATACGAAACAGGGAAAGGATCCCTCATCTCGAGCTAGAAGGCGGAAACGGGGCTACCCTGGATGTGTGCGGGACCCTCGTACTTCCTCTCGAGTGGAGACGGGTATGTCGGGGAACTTCTAGAGTTGCAGCAAGGGTGTGAAGGACCCTTTGGAAGTTCAAGTGGTTAGATGTGATTAGCCTCGAGAAGCCTCAGCGGAAATGGGCTTCATCTCGCCTGGAGGGCAAAATCTCCTGGATTTTCTCGAGTTGCGGCAGGTGCTCTCGACTTACGACGGGGACCTCAGGGACACGCTCTGGTGACCTCAGGAAAGGCCAGTCCCCATGCAAGTTCCTCGGGGGCCTCTCGGGATTCCTCTCCCGTCGATGCCGGGGCCTAAGCCCTTGTGTGGAGTCGGGGCCGGAACCTGAGGATTCCTCTCCAGTGCTGACATTGATCTTGGGGTACTTCTGGAGTCTCCCCAGGGGAGTCAGTCCTCGTCTCGAATGCGGGCATGCACTTGCGCTTTCCTCCAGAGCGGTAGCAGCAGTGTCACGCAGTCCGCCTCGTGGATCAAAGGATCTATGGTTTTCCCTCGAGACTTTCCCACTAGTCTTTCCCATGAGGCTTTCCACAGGGCTGTCCCACGTGCACACGTGGTGGGACTCGATCCTCGGCTTGAACGTCAAGGCAGTGCAGGGAAAACAGTTTCCTCTGGAATGGACTGACACATCTGGGGGCCTCTTGGAATGGTGGCACGACCCTGGAGTTCCTCTCGCCTTTCCTGTGGAGAGCGCCTCCTCTTGAGATGCGACGGGAACGCCGGGAATTCTTTCCCTACGAAACAGGGAAAGGATCCCTCATCTCGAGGTAGGAGGCGGAAATCGGGCTCCCCTGGATGTTTGCGTTACCCCACGTGCTTCCTCTCGAGTGGAGACGGGTATGTCGGGGAACTTCGTGAGTTGCAGCAAGGGTGTGAAGGACCGTTTGGAAGTTCCAGTGGTTAGATGTGATTGGCCTCGAGAAGCCTCAGCGGAAATGGGCCTCATCTCGCCTGGAGGGCAAAACCTCCTGGATTTTCTCGAGTTGCGGCAGGTGCTCTCGACTTACGACGGGGACCTCAGGGACCCGCTCTGGTGGCCTCAAGAAAGGCCAGTCCCCATGCGACTTCCTCGGGGGCATCTCGGGATTCCTCTCCCGTCGATGCCGGGGCCGAAGACCTTGTGTGGAGTCGGGGCCGGAACCTGAGGATTCCTCTCAGTGCTGACATGGATCTTGGGGTACTTCTGGAGTCTCCCCAGGGGAGTCAGTCCTCGTCTGGGATGCGGACATGCACTTGCGCTATCCTCCAGAGCGGTAGCAGCAGTGTCAAGCAGTCCGCCACGTGCATCAAAGGATCTATGATTTTCCCACGAGTCTTTCCCACGAGGCTTTCCCACGAGGCTTTCCCACAGGGCTGTCCCACGTGCACACGTGGTGGGAGTCGATCCTCGGCTTGAACGTCAAGGCAGTGCAGGGAAAACATGTTCCTCTGGAATGGACTGACATATCTGGGGGACTCTTTGAATGGTGGCACGACGCTGGAGTCCTCTCGCCTTTCCTGTGGAGAGCGCCTCCTCTTGAGATGCGACGGGAACGCCGGGAAATCTTTCCCTACGAAACAGGGAAAGGATCCCTCATCTCGAGCTAGGAGGCAGAAACGGGGCTCCCCTGGATGTGTGCGGGACCCTCGTGCTTCCTCTCGAGTGGATACGGGTATGTCGGGGAACTTCTTGAGTTGCAGAAAGAGTGTGAAGGACCCTTTGGAAGTTCCAGTGGTTAGACGTGATTAGCCTCGAGAAGCCTCAGCGGAAATGGGCCTCATATCGCCTGGAGGGCAAAACCTCCTGGATTTTCTCGAGTTGGGGCAGGTGCTCTCGACTTACGACCAGGACCTCAGGGAACCGCTCTGGTGGCCTCAGGAAAGGCCAGTCCCCATGCGAGTTCCTCGGGTCCTCTCGGGATTCCTCTCCCGGCGATGCTGGGGCCTAAGACCTTGCGTGGAGTCAGGGCCGGAACCTGAGGATTCCTCTCCAGTGCTGACATGGATCTTGGGGTACTTCTGGAGTCTCCCCAGGGGAGTCAGTCCTCGTCTCGAATGCGGGCATGCACTTGCGCTTTCCTCCAGAGCGGTATCAGCAGTGTCACGCAGTCCGTCGCGTGGATCAAAGGATCTATGGTTTTCCCTCGAGTCTTTCCCAGGAGGCTTTCCCACGAGGCTTTCCCACAGGGATGTCCCACGTGCACACGTGGTGGGAGTCGATCCACGGCTTGAACGTCAAGGCAGTGCAGGGAAAACAGGTTCCTCTGGAATGGACTGACACATCTGGGGGACTCTTGGAATGGTGGCACGAACCTGGAGTTCCTCTCGCCTTTCCTGTGGAGAGCGCCTCCTCTTGAGATGCGACGGGAACGCCGGGAATTCTTTCCCTACGAAACAGGGAAAGGATCACTCATCTCGAGCTAGGAGGCGGAAACGGGGATCCCCTGGATGTGTGCGGGACACCACGTGCTTCCTCTCGAGTGGAGACGGGTATGTCGCGGGACTGCTTGAGTTGCAGCAAGGGTGTGAAGGACCCTTTGGAAGTTCCAGTGGTTAGATGTGATCAGCCTCGAGAAGCCTCAGCGGAAATGGGCCTCAACTCGCCTGGAGGGCAAAACCTCCTGGATTTTCTCGAGTTGCGGCAGGTGCTCTCGACTTACGACGTGGACCTCAGGGACCCGCTCTGGTGGCCTCAGGAAAGGCCAGTCCCCATGCGAGTTCCTCGGGGGCCTCTCGGGATTCCTCTCTCGTCGATGCCGGGGCCTAAGACCTTGTGTGGAGTCGGAGCCAGAACCTGAGGATTCCTCTCCAGTGCTGACATGGATCTTGGGGTACTTCTGGAGTCTCCCAAGGGGAGTCGTCCTCGTCTCGAATGCGGGCATGCACTTGCGCTTTCCTCCAGAGCGGTAGCAGCAGTGTCACGTAGTCCGCCGCGTTAATCAAAGGATCTATGGTTTTCCCTCGAGTCTTTCCCACGAGGCTTTCCCACGAGGCTTTCTCACAGGGCTGTCCCACGTGCACACGTGGTGGGAGTCGATCCTCGGCTTGAACGTCAAGGCAGTGCAGGGAAAACAGGTTCCTCTGGAATGGACTGACACATCTGCGGGACTCTTCGAATGGTGTCACGACCCTGGAGTTCTTCTCGCCTTTCCTATGGAGATCGCCTCCTCTTGAGATGCGACGGGAACGCCGGAATTCTTTCCCTACGAAACAGGGAAAGGATCCATCATCTCGAGCTAGGAGGCGGAAACGGGGCTCCCCTGGATGTGTGCGGGACCCCACGTGCTTCCTCTCGAGTGGAGACGGGTATGTCGGGGAACTTTTTGAGTTGCAGCAAGGGTGTGAAGGACCCTTTGGAAGTTCCAGTGGTTAGATGTGATTGGCCTCGAGAAGCCTCAGCGGAAATGGGCCTCATCTCACCTGGAGGGCAAAACCTCCTGGATTTTCTCGAGTTGCGGCAGGTGCTCTCGACTTACGACGGGGACCTCAGGGACCCGCTCTGGTGGCCTCAGGAAAGGCCAGTCCCCATGCGAGTTCCTCGGGGGCCTCTCGGCATTCCTCTCCCGTCGATGCTGGGGCCTAGGACCTTGTGTGGAGTCGGGGCCGGAACCTGAGGATTCCTCTCCAGTGCTGACATGGATCTTGGGGTACTTCTGGAGTCTCCCCAGGGGAGTCAGTCCTCGTCTCGAATGCGGGCATGCACTTGCGCTTTCCTCCAGAGCGGTAGCAGCAGTGTCACGCAGTCCACCGCGTGGATCAAAGGATCTATGGTTTTCCCTCGAGTCTTTCCCACGAGGCTTTCCCACGAGGCTTTCCCACTGGGTTGTCCCACGTGCACACGTGGTGGGAGTCGATCCTCAGCTTGAACGTCAAGGCAGTGCAGGGAAAACAGGTTCCTCTGGAATGGACTGACACATCTGGGGGACTCTTGGAATGGTGGCATGACCCTGGAGTTCCTCTCGCCTTTCCTGTGGAGAGCGCCTCCTCTTGAGATGTGACGGGAACGCCGGGAATTCTTTCCCTGCGATACAGGGAAAGGATCCCTCATCTCGAGCTAGGAGGCGGAAACGGGGCTCCCCTGGATGTGTGCGGGACCCACGTGCTTCCTCTCGAGTGGAGACGGGTATGTCGGGGAACTTCTTGAGTTGCAGCAAGGGTGTGAAGGACCCTTTGGAAGTTCCAGTGGTTAGACGTGATTAGCCTCGAGAAGCCTCAGTGGAAATGGGCCTCATCTCGCCTGGAGGGCAAAACCTCCTGGATTTTCTCGAGTTGCGGCAGGTGCTCTAGACTTACGACGGGGACCTCAGGGACCCGCTCTGGTGGCCTCAGGAAAGGCCAGTCCCCATGCGAGTTCCTCGGGGGCCTCTCGGGATTCCTCTCCCGTCGATGCCGGGGCCTAAAACCTTGTGTGGAGTCGGGGCCGGAACCTGAGGATTCCTCTCCAGTGCTGACATGGATCTTGGGGTACTTCTGGAGTCTCCCCAGGGGAGTCAGTCCTCGTCTCGAATGCGGGCATGCACTTGCGCTTTCCTCCAGAGCGGTAGCAGCAGTGTCACGCAGTCCGCCGCGTGGATCAAAGCATCTATGGTTTTCCCTCGAGTCTTTCCCACGAGGCTTTCCCACGAGGCTTACCCACAGGGCTGTCCCACGTGCACACGTGGTGGGTGTCGATCCTCGGCTTGAAAGTCAAGGCAGTGCAGGGAAAACAGGTTCCTCTGGAATGGACTGACACATCTGGGGGACTCTTGGAATGGTGTCACGACCCTGGAGTTCCTCTCTACTTTCCTGTGGAGAGCGCCTCCTCTTGAGATGCGACGGGAACGCCGGGAATTCTTTCCCTACGAAACAGGGAAAGGATCCCTCATCTCGAGCTAGGAGGCGGAAACGGGGCTCCCCTGGATGTGTGCGGGACACCACGTGCTTCCTCTCGATTGCAGACGGGTATGTGGGGGAACTTCTTGAGTTGCAGCAAGGGTGTGAAGGACCCTTTGGAAGTTCCAGTGGTTAGATGTGATTGGCCTCGAGAAGCCTCAGGGGAAATGGGCCTCATCTCGCCTGGAGGGCAAAACCTCCTGGATTTTCTCGAGTTGCAGCAGGTGCTCTCGACTTACGACGGGGACCTCAGGGACCCGCTCTGGTGGCCTCATGAAAGGCCAGTCCCCATGCGAGTTCCTCGGGGGCCTCTCGGGATTCCTCTCCCGTCGATGCCGGGGCCTAAGACCTTGTGTGGAGTCGGGGCCGGAACCTGAGGATTCCTCTCCAGTGCTGACATGGATCTTGGGGTACTTCTGGAGTCTCCCCAGGGGAGTCAGTCCTCGTCTCAAATGCGGGCATGCACTTGCGCTTTCCTCCAGAGCGGTAGCAGCAGTGTCACGCAGTCCGCCGCGTGGATCAAAGGATCTATGGTTTTCCCTCGAGTCTTTCCCACGAGGCTTTCCCACGAGGCTTTCCCACAGGGCTGTCCCTCGTGCACACGTGGTGGGAGTCGATCCTCGGCTTGAACGTCAAGGCAGTGCAGGGAAAACAGGTTCCTCTGGAATGGACTGACACATCTGGGGGACTCTTGGAATGGTGGCACGACCCTGGAGTTCCTCTCGCCTTTCCTGTGGAGAGCGTCTCCTCTTGAGATGCGACGGGAACGCCGGGAATTCTTTCACTACGAAACAGGGAAAGGATCACTCATCTCGAGCTAGGAGGCGGAAACGGGGCTCCCCTGGATGTTTGCGGGACTCCACGTGCTTCCTCTCGAGTGGAGACGGGTAAGTCGCGGGATTGCTTGAGTTGCAGCAAGGGTGTGAAGGACCCTTTGGAAGTTCCAGTGGTTAGATGTGATCAGCCTCGAGAACCCTCAGCGGAAATGGGCCTCAAATCGCCTGGAGGGCAAAACCTCCTGGATTTTCTCGAGTTGCGTCAGGTGCTCTCGACTTACGACGTGGACCTCAGGGACCCGCTCTGGTGGCCTCAGGAAAGGCCAGTCCCCATGCGAGTTCCTCGGGGGCCTCTCGGGATTCCTCTCCCTTCGATGCCGGGGCCTAAGACCTTGTGTGGAGTCGGGGCCGGAACCTGAGGATTCCTCTCCAGTGCTGACATGGATCTTGGGGTACTTCTGGAGTCTCCCCAGGGGAGTCAGTCTTCGTCTCGAATGCGAGCATGCACTTGCGCTTTCCTCCAGAGCGGTAGCAGCAGTGTCACGCAGTCCGCCGCGTGGATCAAAGGATCTATGGTTTTCCCTCGAGTCTTTCCCACGAGGCTTTCCCACGAGGCTTTCCACAGGGCTGTCCCACGTGCACACGTGGTGGGAGTCGATCCTCGGCTTGAACGTCAAGGCAGTGCAGGGAAAACAGGTTCCTCTGGAATGGACTGACACATCTGGGGGACTCTTGGAATGGTGGCACGAACCTGGAGTTCCTCTCGCTTTTCCTGTGGAGAGCGCCTCCTCTTGAGATGCGACGGGAACGCCGGGAATTCTTTCCCTACGAAACAGGGAAAGGATCACTCATCTCGAGCTAGGAGGCGGAAACGGGGCTCCCCTGGATGTGTGCGGGACACCACGTGCTTCCTCTCGAGTGGAGACGGGTATGTCGCGGGACTGCTTGAGTTGCAGCAAGGGTGTGAAGGACCCTTTGGAAGTTCCAGTGGTTAGATGTGATCAGCCTCGAGAAGCCTCAGCGGAAATGGGCCTCAACTCGCCTGGAGGGCAAAACCTCCTGGATTTTCTCGAGTTGCGGCAGGTGCTCTCGACTTACGACGTGGACCTCAGGGACCCGCTCTGGTGGCCTCAGGAAAGGCCAGTCCCCATGCGAGTTCCTCGGGGGCCTCTCGGGATTCCTCTCCCGTCGATGCCGGGGCCTAAGACCTTGTGTGGAGTCGGAGCCAGAACCTGAGGATTCCTCTCCAGTGCTGACATGGATCTTGGGGTACTTCTGGAGTCTCCCAAGGGGAGTCGTCCTCGTCTCGAATGCGGGCATGCACTTGCGCTTTCCTCCAGAGCGGTAGCAGCAGTGTCACGTAGTCCGCCGCGTTAATCAAAGGATCTATGGTTTTCCCTCGAGTCTTTCCCACGAGGCTTTCCCACGAGGCTTTCTCACAGGGCTGTCCCACGTGCACACGTGGTGGGAGTCGATCCTCGGCTTGAACGTCAAGGCAGTGCAGGGAAAACAGGTTCCTCTGGAATGGACTGACACATCTGCGGGACTCTTGGAATGGTGTCACGACCCTGGAGTTCTTCTCGCCTTTCCTATGGAGAGCGCCTCCTCTTGAGATGCGACGGGAACGCCGGAATTCTTTCCCTACGAAACAGGGAAAGGATCCATCATCTCGAGCTAGGAGGCGGAAACGGGGCTCCCCTGGATGTGTGCGGGACCCCACGTGCTTCCTCTCGAGTGGAGACGGGTATGTCGGGGAACTTTTTGAGTTGCAGCAAGGGTGTGAAGGACCCTTTGGAAGTTCCAGTGGTTAGATGTGATTGGCCTCGAGAAGCCTCAGCGGAAATGGGCCTCATCTCACCTGGAGGGCAAAACCTCCTGGATTTTCTCGAGTTGCGGCATGTGCTCTCGACTTACGACGGGGACCTCAGGGACCCGCTCTGGTGGCCTCAGGAAAGGCCAGTCCCCATGCGAGTTCCTCGGGGGCCTCTCGGCATTCCTCTCCCGGCGATGCTGGGGCCTAAGACCTTGTGTGGAGTCGGGGCCGGAACCTGAGGATTCCTCTCCAGTGCTGACATGGATCTTGGGGTACTTCTGGAGTCTCCCCAGGGGAGTCAGTCCTCGTCTCGAATGCGGGCATGCACTTGCGCTTTCCTCCAGAGCGGTAGCAGCAGTGTCACGCAGTCCACCGCGTGGATAAAAGGATCTATGGTTTTCCCTCGAGTCTTTCCCACGAGGCTTTCCCACGAGGCTTTCCCACTGGGTTGTCCCACGTGCACACGTGGTGGGAGTCGATCCTCGGCTTGAACGTCAAGGCAGTGCAGGGAAAACAGGTTCCTCTGGAATGGACTGACACATCTGGGGGACTCTTGGAATGGTGGCATGACCCTGGAGTTCCTCTCGCCTTTCCTGTGGAGAGCGCCTCCTCTTGAGATGCGACGGGAACGCCGGGAATTCTTTCCCTGCGAAACAGGGAAAGGATCCCTCATCTCGAGCTAGGAGGCGGAAACGGGGCTCCCCTGGATGTGTGCGGGACCCACGTGCTTCCTCTCGAGTGGAGACGGGTATGTCGGGGAACTTCTTGAGTTGCAGCAAGGGTGTGAAGGACACTTTGGAAGTTCCAGTGGTTAGATGTGATTAGCCTCGAGAAGCCTCTTTGGAAATGGGCCTCATCTCGCCTGGAGGGCAAAACCTCCTGGATTTTCTCGAGTTGCGGCAGGTGCTCTCGACTTACGACGGGGACCTCAGGGACCCGCTCTGGTGGCCTCAGGAAAGGCCAGTCCCCATGGAGTTCCTCGGGGGCCTCTCGGGATACCTCTCCCGTCGATGCCGGGGCCTAAGACCTTGTGTGGAGTCGGGGCCGGAACCTGAGGATTCCTCTCCAGTGCTGACATGGATCTTGGGGTACTTCTGGAGTCTCCCAAGGGGAGTCGTCCTCGTCTCGAATGCGGGCATGCACTTGCGCTTTCCTCCAGAGCGGTAGCAGCAGTGTCACGCAGTCCGCCGCGTGGATCAAAGGATCGATGTTTTTCCCTCGAGTCTTTCCCACGAGGCTTTCCCACGAAGCTTTCCCACAGGGCTGTCCCACGAGCACACGTGGTGGGAGTCGATCCTGGGCTTGAACGTCAAGGCAGTGCAGGGAAAACATGTTCCTCTGGAATGGACTGACACATCTGGGGGACTCTTGGAATTGTGGCATGACCCTGGAGTTCCTCTCGCCTTTCCGGTGGAGAGCGCCTCCTCTTGAGATGCGACGGGAACGCCGGGAATTCTTTCCCTATGAAACAGGGAAAGGATCCCTCATCTCGAGCTAGGAGGCGGAAACGGGGCTCCCCTGGATGTGTGCGGGACACCACGTGCTTCCTCTCGAGTGGAGACGGGTATGTGGGGGAACTTCTTGAGTTGCAGCAAGGGTGTGAAGGACCCTTTGGAAGTTCCAGTGGTGAGATGTGATTGGCCTCGAGAAGCCTCAGGGGAAATGGGCCTCATCTCGCCTGGAGGGCAAAACCTCCTGGATTTTCTCGAGTTGCAGCAGGTGCTCTCGACTTACGACGGGGACCTCAGGGACCCGCTCTGGTGGCCTCATGAAAGGCCAGTCCCCATGCGAGTTCCTCGGGGGCCTCTCGGGATTCCTCTCCCGTCGATGCCGGGGCCTAAGACCTTGTGTGGAGTCGGGGCCGGAAACTGAGGATTCCTCTCCAGTGCTGACATGGATCTTGGGATACTTCTGGAGTCTCCCCAGGGGAGTCAGTCCTCGTCTCGAATGCGGGCATGCACTTGCGCTTTCCTCCAGAGCGGTAGCAGCAGTGTCACGCAGTCCGCCGCGTGGATCAAAGGATCTATGGTTTTCCCTCGAGTCTTTCCCACGAGGCTTTCCCACGAGGCTTTCCCACAGGGCTGTCCCTCGTGCACACGTGGTGGGAGTCGATCCTCGGCTTGAACGTCAAGGCAGTGCAGGGAAAACAGGTTCCTCTGGAATGGACTGACACATCTGGGGGACTCTTGGAATGGTGGCACGACCCTGGAGTTCCTCTCGCCTTTCCTGTGGAGAGCGCCTCCTCTTGAGATGCGACGGGAACGCCGGGAATTCTTTCCCTACGAAACAGGGAAAGGATCACTCATCTCGAGCTAGGAGGCGGAAACGGGGCTCCCCTGGATGTTTGCGGGACACCACGTGCTTCCTCTCGAGTGGAGACGGGTAAGTCGCGGGATTGCTTGAGTTGCAGCAAGGGTGTGAAGGACCCTTTGGAAGTTCCAGTGGTTAGATGTGATCAGCCTCGAGAACCCTCAGCGGAAATGGCCTCAAATCGCCTGGAGGGCAAAACCTCCTGGATTTTCTCGAGTTGCGTCAGGTGCTCTCGTCTTACGACGTGGACCTCAGGGACCCGCTCTGGTGGCCTCAGGAAAGGCCAGTCCCCATGCGAGTTCCTCGGGGGCCTCTCGGGATTCCTCTCCCGTCGATGCCGGGGCCTAAGACCTTGTGTGGAGTCGGGGCCGGAACCTGAGGATTCCTCTCCAGTGCTGACATGGATCTTGGGGTACTTCTGGAGTCTCCCCAGGGGAGTCAGTCTTCGTCTCGAATGCGAGCATGCACTTGCGCTTTCCTCCAGAGCGGTAGCAGCAGTGTCACGCAGTCCGCCGCGTGGATCAAAGGATCTATGGTTTTCCCTCGAGTCTTTCCCACGAGGCTTTCCCACGAGGCTTTCCACAGGGCTGTCCCATGTGCACACGTGGTGGGAGTCGATCCTCGGCTTGAACGTCAAGGCAGTGCAGGGAAAACAGGTTCCTCTGGAATGGACTGACACATCTGGGGGACTCTTGGAATGGTGGCACGAACCTGGAGTTCCTCTCGCCTTTCCTGTGGAGAGCGCCTCCTCTTGAGATGCGACGGGAACGCCGGGAATTCTTTCCCTACGAAACAGGGAAAGGATCACTCATCTCGAGCTAGGAGGCGGAAACGGGGCTCCCCTGGATGTGTGTGGGACACCACGTGCTTCCTCTCGAGTGGAGACGGGTATGTCGCGGGACTGCTGGAGTTGCAGCAAGGGTGTGAAGGACCCTTTGGAAGTTCCAGTGGTTAGATGTGATCAGCCTCGAGAAGCCTCAGCGGAAATGGGCCTCAACTCGCCTGGAGGGCAAAACCTCCTGGATTTTCTCGAGTTCCGGCAGGTGCTCTCGTCTTACGACGTGGACCTCAGGGACCCGCTCTGGTGGCCTCAGGAAAGGCCAGTCCCCATGCGAGTTCCTCGGGGGCCTCTCGGGATTCCTCTCTCGTCGATGCCGGGGCCTAAGACCTTGTGTGGAGTCGGAGCCAGAACCTGAGGATTCCTCTCCAGTGCTGACATGGATCTTGGGGTACTTCTGGAGTCTCCCAAGGGGAGTCGTCCTCGTCTCGAATGCGGGCATGCACTTGCGCTTTCCTCCAGAGCGGTAGCAGCAGTGTCACGTAGTCCGCCGCGTTAATCAAAGGATCTATGGTTTTCCCTCGAGTCTTTCCCACGAGGCTTTCCCACGAGGCTTTCTCACAGGACTGTCTCACGTGCACACGTGGTGGGAGTCGATCCTCGGCTTGAACGTCAAGGCAGTGCAGGGAAAACAGGTTCCTCTGGAATGGACTGACACATCTGCGGGACTCTTGGAATGGTGTCACGACCCTGGAGTTCTTCTCGCCTTTCCTATGGAGAGCGCCTCCTCTTGAGATGCGACGGGAACGCCGGAATTCTTTCCCTACGAAACAGGGAAAGGATCCATCATCTCGAGCTAGGAGGCGGAAACGGGGCTCCCCTGGATGTGTGCGGGACCCCACGTGCTTCCTCTCGAGTGGAGACGGGTATGTCGGGGAACTTTTTGAGTTGCAGCAAGGGTGTGAAGGACCCTTTGGAAGTTCCAGTGGTTAGATGTGATTGGCCTCGAGAAGCCTCAGAGGAAATGGGCCTCATCTCACCTGGAGGGCAAAACCTCCTGGATTTTCTCGAGTTGCGGCATGTGCTCTCGACTTACGACGGGGACCTCAGGGACCCGCTCTGGTGGCCTCAGGAAAGGCCAGTCCCCATGCGAGTTCCTCGGGGGCCTCTCGGCATTCCTCTCCCGGCGATGCTGGGGCCTAAGACCTTGTGTGGAGTCGGGGCCGGAACCTGAGGATTCCTCTCCAGTGCTGACATGGATCTTGGGGTACTTCTGGAGTCTCCCCAGGGGAGTCAGTCCTCGTCTCGAATGCGGGCATGCACTTGCGCTTTCCTCCAGAGCGGTAGCAGCAGTGTCACGCAGTCCACCGCGTGGATCAAAGGATCTATGGTTTTCCCTCGAGTCTTTCCCACGAGGCTTTCCCACGAGGCTTTCCCACTGGGTTGTCCCACGTGCACACGTGGTGGGAGTCGATCCTCGGCTTGAACGTCAAGGCAGTGCAGGGAAAACAGGTTCCTCTGGAATGGACTGACAGATCTGGGGGTCTCTTGGAATGGTGGCACGACCCTGGAGTTCCTCTCGCCTTTCCTGTGGAGAGCGCCTCCTCTTGAGATGCGACGGGAATGCCGGGAATTCTTTCATACGAAACAGGGAAAGGATCCCTCATCTCGAGCTAGAAGGCGGAAACGGGGCTACCCTGGATGTGTGCGGGACCCTCGTACTTCCTCTCGAGTGGAGACGGGTATGTCGGGGAACTTCTAGAGTTGCAGCAAGGGTGTGAAGGACCCTTTGGAAGTTCAAGTGGTTAGATGTGATTAGCCTCGAGAAGCCTCAGCGGAAATGGGCTTCATCTCGCCTGGAGGGCAAAATCTCCTGGATTTTCTCGAGTTGCGGCAGGTGCTCTCGACTTACGACGGGGACCTCAGGGACACGCTCTGGTGACCTCAGGAAAGGCCAGTCCCCATGCAAGTTCCTCGGGGGCCTCTCGGGATTCCTCTCCCGTCGATGCCGGGGCCTAAGCCCTTGTGTGGAGTCGGGGCCGGAACCTGAGGATTCCTCTCCAGTGCTGACATTGATCTTGGGGTACTTCTGGAGTCTCCCCAGGGGAGTCAGTCCTCGTCTCGAATGCGGGCATGCACTTGCGCTTTCCTCCAGAGCGGTAGCAGCAGTGTCACGCAGTCCGCCTCGTGGATCAAAGGATCTATGGTTTTCCCTCGAGACTTTCCCACTAGTCTTTCCCATGAGGCTTTCCACAGGGCTGTCCCACGTGCACACGTGGTGGGACTCGATCCTCGGCTTGAACGTCAAGGCAGTGCAGGGAAAACAGTTTCCTCTGGAATGGACTGACACATCTGGGGGCCTCTTGGAATGGTGGCACGACCCTGGAGTTCCTCTCGCCTTTCCTGTGGAGAGCGCCTCCTCTTGAGATGCGACGGGAACGCCGGGAATTCTTTCCCTACGAAACAGGGAAAGGATCCCTCATCTCGAGGTAGGAGGCGGAAATCGGGCTCCCCTGGATGTTTGCGTTACCCCACGTGCTTCCTCTCGAGTGGAGACGGGTATGTCGGGGAACTTCGTGAGTTGCAGCAAGGGTGTGAAGGACCGTTTGGAAGTTCCAGTGGTTAGATGTGATTGGCCTCGAGAAGCCTCAGCGGAAATGGGCCTCATCTCGCCTGGAGGGCAAAACCTCCTGGATTTTCTCGAGTTGCGGCAGGTGCTCTCGACTTACGACGGGGACCTCAGGGACCCGCTCTGGTGGCCTCAAGAAAGGCCAGTCCCCATGCGACTTCCTCGGGGGCATCTCGGGATTCCTCTCCCGTCGATGCCGGGGCCGAAGACCTTGTGTGGAGTCGGGGCCGGAACCTGAGGATTCCTCTCAGTGCTGACATGGATCTTGGGGTACTTCTGGAGTCTCCCCAGGGGAGTCAGTCCTCGTCTGGGATGCGGACATGCACTTGCGCTATCCTCCAGAGCGGTAGCAGCAGTGTCAAGCAGTCCGCCACGTGCATCAAAGGATCTATGATTTTCCCACGAGTCTTTCCCACGAGGCTTTCCCACGAGGCTTTCCCACAGGGCTGTCCCACGTGCACACGTGGTGGGAGTCGATCCTCGGCTTGAACGTCAAGGCAGTGCAGGGAAAACATGTTCCTCTGGAATGGACTGACATATCTGGGGGACTCTTTGAATGGTGGCACGACGCTGGAGTCCTCTCGCCTTTCCTGTGGAGAGCGCCTCCTCTTGAGATGCGACGGGAACGCCGGGAAATCTTTCCCTACGAAACAGGGAAAGGATCCCTCATCTCGAGCTAGGAGGCAGAAACGGGGCTCCCCTGGATGTGTGCGGGACCCTTGTGCTTCCTCTCGAGTGGATACGGGTATGTCGGGGAACTTCTTGAGTTGCAGAAAGAGTGTGAAGGACCCTTTGGAAGTTCCAGTGGTTAGACGTGATTAGCCTCGAGAAGCCTCAGCGGAAATGGGCCTCATATCGCCTGGAGGGCAAAACCTCCTGGATTTTCTCGAGTTGGGGCAGGTGCTCTCGACTTACGACCAGGACCTCAGGGAACCGCTCTGGTGGCCTCAGGAAAGGCCAGTCCCCATGCGAGTTCCTCGGGTCCTCTCGGGATTCCTCTCCCGGCGATGCTGGGGCCTAAGACCTTGCGTGGAGTCAGGGCCGGAACCTGAGGATTCCTCTCCAGTGCTGACATGGATCTTGGGGTACTTCTGGAGTCTCCCCAGGGGAGTCAGTCCTCGTCTCGAATGCGGGCATGCACTTGCGCTTTCCTCCAGAGCGGTAGCAGCAGTGTCACGCAGTCCACCGCGTGGATCAAAGGATCTATGGTTTTCCCTCGAGTCTTTCCCACGAGGCTTTCCCACGAGGCTTTCCCACTGGGTTGTCCCACGTGCACACGTGGTGGGAGTCGATCCTCGGCTTGAACGTCAAGGCAGTGCAGGGAAAACAGGTTCCTCTGGAATGGACTGACACATCTGGGGGTCTCTTGGAATGGTGGCACGACCCTGGAGTTCCTCTCGCCTTTCCTGTGGAGAGCGCCTCCTCTTGAGATGCGACGGGAATGCCGGGAATTCTTTCATACGAAACAGGGAAAGGATCCCTCATCTCTAGCTAGGAGGCGGAAACGGGGCTACCCTGGATGTGTGCGGGACCCTCGTACTTCCTCTCGAGTAGAGACGGGTATGTCGGGGAACTTCTAGAGTTGCAGCAAGGGTGTAAAGGACCCTTTGGAAGTTCAAGTGGTTAGACGTGATTAGCCTCGAGAAGCCTCAGCGGAAATGGGCCTCATCTCGCCTGGAGGGCAAAACCTCCTGGATTTTCTCGAGTTGCGGCAGGTGCTCTCGACTTACGACGGGGACCTCAGGGACCCGCTCTGGTGGCCTCAGGAAAGGCCAGTCCCCATGCGAATTCCTCGGGGGCCTCTCGGGATTATTCTCCCGTCGATACCGGGGCCTAAGACCTTGTGTGGAGTCGGGGCCCGAACCTGAGGATTCCTCTCCAGTGCTGACATGGATCTTGGGGTACTTCTGGAGTCTCCCCAGGGGAGTCAGTCCTCGTCTGGAATGCGGGCATGCACTTGCGCTATCCTCCAGAGCGGTAGCAGCAGTGTCAAGCAGTCCGCCGCGTGCATCAAAGGATCTATGGTTTTCCCTCGAGTCTTTCCCAGGAGGCTTTCCCACGAGGCCTTCCCACAGGGCTGTCCCACGTGCACACGTGGTAGGAGTCGATCCTCAGCTTGAACGTCAAGGCAGTGCGGGGAAAACAGGTTCCTCTGGAATGGACTGACATATCTGGGGGACACTTTGGATGGTGGCACGACGCTGGAGTCCTCTCGCCTTTCCTGTATAGAGCGCCTCCTCTTGAGATGCGACGGGAACGCCAGGAATTCTTTCCCTACGAAACAGGGAAAGGATCCCTCATCTCGAGCTAGGAGGCGGAAACGGGGCTCCCCTGGATGTGTGCGGGAACCTCGTGCTTCCTCTCGAGTGGAGACGGTTATGTCGGGGAACTTCTTGAGTTGCAGCAAGGGTGTGAAGGACCCTTTGGAAGTTCCAGTGTTTAGATGTGATTAGCCTCGAGAAGCCTCAGCGGAAATGGGCCTCATCTCGCCTGGAGGGCAAAACCTCCTGGATTTTCTCGAGTTGCGGCAGGTGCTCTCGAGTAACGACCGGGACCTCAGGGACCCGCTCTGGTGGCCTCAGGAAAGGCCAGTCCCCATGCGACTTCCTCGGGGGCCTCTCGGCATTCCTCTCCCGTCGATGCCGGGACCGAAGACCTTGTGTGGAGTCGGGGCCGGAACCTGAGGATTCCTCTCCAGTGCTGAAATGGATCTTGGGGTACTTCTGGAGTCTCCCCAGGGGAGTCAGTCCTCGTCTCAAATGCGGGTATGCACTTGCGATTTCCTAAAGAGCGGTAGCAGCAGTGTCACGCAGTCCGCCGCGTGGTTCAAAGGATCTATGGTTTTGCCTCGAGTCTTTCCCACGAGGCTTTCCCACGAGGCTTTCCACAGGGCTGTCCCACGTGCACACGTGGTGGGGGTCGATCCTCGGCTTGAACATCAAGGCAGTGCAGGGAAAACAGGTTCCTCTGGAATGGACTGACACATCTGGGGGACTCTTGGAATGGTGTCACGACCCTGGAGTTCCTCTCGCCTTTCCTGTGGAGAGCGCCTCCTCTTGAGATGCGACGGGAACGCCGGGAATTCTTTCCCTACGAAACAGGGAAAGGATCCCTCATCTCGAGCTAGGAGGCGGAAATGGGGCTCCCCTGGATTTTTGCGGGACACCACGTGCTTCCTCTCGAGTGGAGACGGGTATGTCGGGGAACTTCTTCAGTTGCAGCAAGGGTGTGAAGGACCCTTTGGAAGTTCCAGTGGTTAGATGTGATTGGCCTCGAGAAGCCTCAGCGGAAATGGGCCTCATCTCGCCTGGAGGGCAAAACCTCCTGGATTTTCTCGAGTTGCGGCAGGTGCTCTCGACTTACGACCGGGACCTCAGGGACCCGCTCTGGTGGCCTCAGGAAAGGCCAGTCCCCATGCGAGTTCCTCGGGGGCCTCTCGGGATTCCTCTCTCGTCGATGCCGGGGCCTAAGACCTTGTGTGGAGTCGGAGCCAGAACCTGAGGATTCCTCTCCAGTGCTGACATGGATCTTGGGGTACTTCTGGAGTCTCCCAAGGGGAGTCGTCCTCGTCTCGAATGCGGGCATGCACTTGCGCTTTCCTCCAGAGCGGTAGCAGCAGTGTCACGTAGTCCGCCGCGTTAATCAAAGGATCTATGGTTTTCCCTCGAGTCTTTACCACGAGGCTTTCCCACGAGGCTTTCTCACAGGGCTGTCCCACGTGCACACGTGGTGGGAGTCGATCCTCGGCTTGAACGTCAAGGCAGTGCAGGGAAAACAGGTTCCTCTGGAATGGACTGACACATCTGCGGGACTCTTGGAATGGTGTCACGACCCTGGAGTTCTTCTCGCCTTTCCTATGGAGAGCGCCTCCTCTTGAGATGCGACGGGAACGCCGGAATTCTTTCCCTACGAAACAGGGAAAGGATCCATCATCTCGAGCTAGGAGGCGGAAACGGGGCTCCCCTGGATGTGTGCGGGACCCCACGTGCTTCCTCTCGAGTGGAGACGGGTATGTCGGGGAACTTTTTGAGTTGCAGCAAGGGTGTGAAGGACCCTTTGGAAGTTCCAGTGGTTAGATGTGATTGGCCTCGAGAAGCCTCAGCGGAAATGGGCCTCATCTCACCTGGAGGGCAAAACCTCCTGGATTTTCTCGAGTTGCGGCATGTGCTCTCGACTTACGACGGGGACCTCAGGGACCCGCTCTGGTGGCCTCAGGAAAGGCCAGTCCCCATGCGAGTTCCTCGGGGGCCTCTCGGCATTCCTCTCCCGGCGATGCTGGGGCCTAAGACCTTGTGTGGAGTCGGGGCCGGAACCTGAGGATTCCTCTCCAGTGCTGACATGGATCTTGGGGTACTTCTGGAGTCTCCCCAGGGGAGTCAGTCCTCGCCTCGAATGCGGGCATGCACTTGCGCTTTCCTCCAGAGCGGTAGCAGCAGTGTCACGCAGTCCACCGCGTGGATCAAAGGATCTATGGTTTTCCCTCGAGTCTTTCCCACGAGGCTTTCCCACGAGGCTTTCCCACTGGGTTGTCCCACATGCACACGTGGTGGGAGTCGATCCTCGGCTTGAACGTCAAGGCAGTGCAGGGAAAACAGGTTCCTCTGGAATGGACTGAAACATCTGGGGGACTCTTGGAATGGTGGCATGACCCTGGAGTTCCTCTCGCCTTTCCTGTGGAGAGCGCCTCCTCTTGAGATGCGACGGGAACGCCGGGAATTCTTTCCCTGCGAAACAGGGAAAGGATCCCTCATCTCGAGCTAGGAGGCGGAAACGGGGCTCCCCTGGATGTGTGCGGGACCCACGTGCTTCCTCTCGAGTGGAGACGGGTATGTCGGGGAACTTCTTGAGTTGCAGCAAGGGTGTGAAGGACACTTTGGAAGTTCCAGTGGTTAGATGTGATTAGCCTCGAGAAGCCTCTTTGGAAATGGGCCTCATCTCGCCTGGAGGGCAAAACCTCCTGGATTTTCTCGAGTTGCGGCAGGTGCTCTCGACTTACGACGGGGACCTCAGGGACCCGCTCTGGTGGCCTCAGGAAAGGCCAGTCCCCATGCGAGTTCCTCGGGGGCCTCTCGGGATACCTCTCCCGTCGATGCCGGGGCCTAAGACCTTGTGTGGAGTCGGGGCCGGAACCTGAGGATTCCTCTCCAGTGCTGACATGGATCTTGGGGTACTTCTGGAGTCTCCCAAGGGGAGTCGTCCTCGTCTCGAATGCGGGCATGCACTTGCGCTTTCCTCCAGAGCGGTAGCAGCAGTGTCACGCAGTCCGCCGCGTGGATCAAAGGATCGATGTTTTTCCCTCGAGTCTTTCCCACGAGGCTTTCCCACGAAGCTTTCCCACAGGGCTGTCCCACGAGCACACGTGGTGGGAGTCGATCCTGGGCTTGAACGTCAAGGCAGTGCAGGGAAAACATGTTCCTCTGGAATGGATTGACACATCTGGGGGACTCTTGGAATGGTGGCATGACCCTGGAGTTCCTCTCGCCTTTCCGGTGGAGAGCGCCTCCTCTTGAGATGCGAAGGGAACGCCGGGAATTCTTTCCCTATGAAACAGGGAAAGGATCCCTCATCTCGAGCTAGGAGGCGGAAACGCGGCTCCCCTGGATGTGTGCGGGACCCACGTGCTTCCTCTCGAGTGCAGACGGGTATGTGGGGGAACTTCTTGAGTTGCAGCAAGGGTGTGAAGGACCCTTTGGAAGTTCCAGTGGTGAGATGTGATTGGCCTCGAGAAGCCTCAGGGGAAATGGGCCTCATCTCGCCTGGAGGGCAAAACCTCCTGGATTTTCTCGAGTTGCAGCAGGTGCTCTCGACTTACGACGGGGACCTCAGGGACCCGCTCTGGTGGCCTCATGAAAGGCCAGTCCCCATGCGAGTTCCTCGGGGGCCTCTCGGGATTCCTCTCCCGTCGATGCCGGGGCCTAAGACCTTGTGTGGAGTCGGGGCCGGAAACTGAGGATTCCTCTCCAGTGCTGACATGGATCTTGGGATACTTCTGGAGTCTACCCAGGGGAGTCAGTCCTCGTCTCGAATGCGGGCATGCACTTGCGCTTTCCTCCAGAGCGGTAGCAGCAGTGTCACGCAGTCCGCCGCGTGGATCAAAGGATCTATGGTTTTCCCTCGAGTCTTTCCCACGAGGCTTTCCCACGAGGCTTTCCCACAGGGCTGTCCCTCGTGCACACGTGGTGGGAGTCGATCCTCGGCTTGAACGTCAAGGCAGTGCAGGGAAAACAGGTTCCTCTGGAATGGACTGACACATCTGGGGGACTCTTGGAATGGTGGCACGACCCTGGAGTTCCTCTCGCCTTTCCTGTGGAGAGCGCCTCCTCTTGAGATGCGACGGGAACGCCGGGAATTCTTTCCCTACGAAACAGGGAAAGGATCACTCATCTCGAGCTAGGAGGCGGAAACGGGGCTCCCCTGGATGTTTGCGGGACACCACGTGCTTCCTCTCGAGTGGAGACGGGTAAGTCGCGGGATTGCTTGAGTTCCAGCAAGGGTGTGAAGGACCCTTTGGAAGTTCCAGTGGTTAGATGTGATCAGCCTCGAGAACCCTCAGCGGAAATGGCCTCAAATCGCCTGGAGGGCAAAACCTCCTGGATTTTCTCGAGTTGCGTCAGGTGCTCTCGACTTACGACGTGGACCTCAGGGACCCGCTCTGGTGGCCTCAGGAAAGGCCAGTCCCCATGCGAGTTCCTCGGGGGCCTCTCGGGATTCCTCTCTCGTCGATGCCGGGGCCTAAGACCTTATGTGGAGTCGGAGCCAGAACCTGAGGATTCCTCTCCAGTGCTGACATGGATCTTGGGGTACTTCTGGAGTCTCCCAAGGGGAGTCGTCCTCGTCTAGAATGCGGGCATGCACTTGCGCTTTCCTCCAGAGCGGTAGCAGCAGTGTCACGTAGTCCGCCGCGTTAATCAAAGGATCTATGGTTTTCCCTCGAGTCTTTCCCACGAGGCTTTCCCACGAGGCTTTCTCACAGGACTGTCCCACGTGCACACGTGGTGGGAGTCGATCCTCGGCTTGAACGTCAAGGCAGTGCAGGGAAAACAGGTTCCTCTGGAATGGACTGACACATCTGCAGGACTCTTGGAATGGTGTCACGACCCTGGAGTTCTTCTCGCCTTTCCTATGGAGAGCGCCTCCTCTTGAGATGCGAAGGGAACGCCGGAATTCTTTCCCTACGAAACAGGGAAAGGATCCATCATCTCGAGCTAGGAGGCGGAAACGGGGCTCCCCTGGATGTGTGCGGGACCCCACGTGCTTCCTCTCGAGTGGAGACGGGTATGTCGGGGAACTTTTTGAGTTGCAGCAAGGGTGTGAAGGACCCTTTGGAAGTTCCAGTGGTTAGATGTGATTGGCCTCGAGAAGCCTCAGCGGAAATGGGCCTCATCTCACCTGGAGGGCAAAACCTCCTGGATTTTCTCGAGTTGCGGCATGTGCTCTCGACTTACGACGGGGACCTCAGGGACCCGCTCTGGTGGCCTCAGGAAAGGCCAGTCCCCATGCGAGTTCCTCGGGGGCCTCTCGGCATTCCTCTCCCGGCGATGCTGGGGCCTAAGACCTTGTGTGGAGTCGGGGCCGGAACCTGAGGATTCCTCTCCAGTGCTGACATGGATCTTGGGGTACTTCTGGAGTCTCCCCAGGGGAGTCAGTCCTCGTCTCGAATGCGGGCATGCACTTGCGCTTTCCTCCAGAGCGGTAGCAGCAGTGTCACGCAGTCCACCGCGTGGATCAAAGGATCTATGGTTTTCCCTCGAGTCTTTCCCACGAGGCTTTCCCACGAGGCTTTCCCACTGGGTTGTCCCACGTGCACACGTGGTGGGAGTCGATCCTCGGCTTGAACGTCAAGGCAGTGCAGGGAAAACAGGTTCCTCTGGAATGGACTGACACATCTGGGGGTCTCTTGGAATGGTGGCACGACCCTGGAGTTCCTCTCGCCTTTCCTGTGGAGAGCGCCTCCTCTTGAGATGCGACGGGAATGCCGGGAATTCTTTCATACGAAACAGGGAAAGGATCCCTCATCTCGAGCTAGAAGGCGGAAACGGGGCTACCCTGGATGTGTGCGGGACCCTCGTACTTCCTCTCGAGTGGAGACGGGTATGTCGGGGAACTTCTAGAGTTGCAGCAAGGGTGTGAAGGACCCTTTGGAAGTTCAAGTGGTTAGATGTGATTAGCCTCGAGAAGCCTCAGCGGAAATGGGCTTCATCTCGCCTGGAGGGCAAAATCTCCTGGATTTTCTCGAGTTGCGGCAGGTGCTCTCGACTTACGACGGGGACCTCAGGGACACGCTCTGGTGACCTCAGGAAAGGCCAGTCCCCATGCAAGTTCCTCGGGGGCCTCTCGGGATTCCTCTCCCGTCGATGCCGGGGCCTAAGCCCTTGTGTGGAGTCGGGGCCGGAACCTGAGGATTCCTCTCCAGTGCTGACATTGATCTTGGGGTACTTCTGGAGTCTCCCCAGGGGAGTCAGTCCTCGTCTCGAATGCGGGCATGCACTTGCGCTTTCCTCCAGAGCGGTAGCAGCAGTGTCACGCAGTCCGCCGCGTGGATCAAAGGATCTATGGTTTTCCCTCGAGACTTTCCCACGAGTCTTTCCCACGAGGCTTTCCACAGGGCTGTCCCACGTGCACACGTGGTGGGACTCGATCCTCGGCTTGAACGTCAAGGCAGTGCAGGTAAAACATGTTCCTCTGGAATGGACTGACACATCTGGGGGACTCTTGGAATGGTGGCACGACCCTGGAGTTCCTCTCGCCTTTCCTGTGGAGAGCGCCTCCTCTTGAGATGCGACGGGAACGCCGGGAATTCTTTCCCTACGAAACAGGGAAAGGATCCCTCATCTCGAGGTAGGAGGCGGAAATCGGGCTCCCCTGGATGTTTGCGTTACCCCACGTGCTTCCTCTCGAGTGGAGACGGGTATGTCGGGGAACTTCGTGAGTTGCAGCAAGGGTGTGAAGGACCGTTTGGAAGTTCCAGTGGTTAGATGTGATTGGCCTCGAGAAGCCTCAGCGGAAATGGGCCTCATCTCGCCTGGAGGGCAAAACCTCCTGGATTTTCTCGAGTTGCGGCAGGTGCTCTCGACTTACGACGGGGACCTCAGGGACCCGCTCTGGTGGCCTCAAGAAAGGCCAGTCCCCATGCGACTTCCTCGGGGGCATCTCGGGATTCCTCTCCCGTCGATGCCGGGGCCGAAGACCTTGTGTGGAGTCGGGGCCGGAACCTGAGGATTCCTCTCAGTGCTGACATGGATCTTGGGGTACTTCTGGAGTCTCCCCAGGGGAGTCAGTCCTCGTCTGGGATGCGGACATGCACTTGCGCTATCCTCCAGAGCGGTAGCAGCAGTGTCAAGCAGTCCGCCGCGTGCATCAAAGGATCTATGGTTTTCCCTCGAGTCTTTCCCAGGAGGCTTTCCCACGAGGCCTTCCCACAGGGCTGTCCCACGTGCACACGTGGTGGGAGTCGATCCTCGGCTTGAACGTCAAGGCAGTGCAGGGAAAACAAGTTCCTCTGGAATGGACTGACATATCTGGGGGACACTTTGGATGGTGGCACGACGCTGGAGTCCTCTCGCCTTTCCTGTGGAGAGCGCCTCCTCTTGAGATGCGACGGGAACGCCAGGAATTCTTTCCCTACGAAACAGGGAAAGGATCCCTCATCTCGAGCTAGGAGGCGGAAACGGGGCTCCCCTGGATGTGTGCGGGACCCCACGTGCTTCCTCTCGAGTGGAGACGGTTATGTCGGGGAACTTCTTGAGTTGCAGCAAGGGTGTGAAGGACCCTTTGGAAGTTCCAGTGTTTAGATGTGATTAGCCTCGAGAAGCCTCAACGGAAATGGGCCTCATCTCGCCTGGAGGGCAAAACCTCCTGGATTTTCTCGAGTTGCGGCAGGTGCTCTCGAGTAACGACCGGGACCTCAGGGACCCGCTCTGGTGGCCTCAGGAAAGGCCAGTCCCCATGCGACTTCCTCGGCGGCCTCTCGGGATTCCTCTCCCGTCGATGCCGGGGCCGAAGACCTTGTGTGGAGTCGGGGCCGGAACCTGAGGATTCCTCTCCAGTGCTGACATGGATCTTGGGGTACTTCTGGAGTCTCCCCAGGGGAGTCAGTCCTCGTCTGGAATGCGGGCATGCACTTGCGCTATCCTCCAGAGCGGTAGCAGCAGTGTCAAGCAGTCCGCCGCGTGCATCAAAGGATCTATGGTTTTCCCTCGAGTCTTTCCCACGAGGCCTTCCCACAGGGCTGTCCCACGTGCACACGTGGTGGGAGTCGATCCTCGGTTTGAACGTCAAGGCAGTGCAGGGAAAACAAGTTCCTCTGGAATGGACTGACACATCTGGGGGACTCTTGGAATGGTGGCACGACCCTGGAGTTCCTTTCGCCTTTCCTGTGGAGAGCGCCTCCTCTTGAGATGCGACGGGAACGCCGGGAATTCTTTCCCTACGAAGCAGGGAAAGGATCCCTCATCTCGAGCTAGGAGGCGGAAATGGGGCTCCCCTGGATGTGTGCGGAACCCCACGTGCTTTCTCTCGAGTGGAGACGGGTATGTCGGGGAACTTCTTGAGTTGCAGCAAGGGTGTGAAGGACCCTTTGGAAGTTCCAGTGGTTAGAAGTGATTAGCCTCGAGAAGCCTCAGCGGAAATGGGCCTCATCTCGCCTGGAGAGCAAAACCTCCTGGATTTTCTCGAGTTGCGGCAGGTGCTCTCGACTTACGACCAGGACCTCAGGGACCCGCTCTGGTGGCCTCAGGAAAGGCCAGTCCCCATGCGAATTCCTCGGAGGCCTCTCGGGATTATTCTCCCGTCGATAACGGGGCCTAAGACCTTGTGTGGAGTCGGGGCCCGAACCTGAGGATTCCTCTCCAGTGCTGACATGGATCTTGGGGTACTTCTGGAGTCTCCCCAGGGGAGTCAGTCCTCGTCTCGAATGCGGGCATGCACTTGCGCTTTCCTCCAGAGCGGTAGCAGCAGTGTCACGCAGTCCGCCGCGTGGATCAAAGGATCTATGGATTTCCCTCGAGTCTTTCCCACGAGGCTTTCCCACGAGGCTTTCCCACAGGGCTGTCCCCCGTGCACACGTGGTGGGAGTCGATCCTCGGCTTGAACGTCAAGGAAGTGCAGGGAAAACAGGTTCCTCTGGAATGGACTGACACATCTGGGCGTCTCTTGGAATGGTGGCACGACCCTGGAGTTCCTCTCGCCTCTCATGTGGAGAGCGCCTCCTCTTGAGATGCGACGGGAACGCCGGGAATTCTTTCCCTACGAAACAGGGAAAGGATCCCTCATCTCGAGCTAGGAGGCGGAAACGGGGCTCCCCTGGATGTGTGCGGGACCCCACGTGCTTCCTCTCGAGTGGAGACGGGTATGTCGGGGAACTTCTTGAGTTGCAGCAAGGGTGTGAAGGACCCTTTGGAAGTTCCAGTGGTTAGATGTGATTAGCCTCGAGAAGCCTCAGCGGAAATGGGCCTCATCTCGCCTGGAGGGCAAAACCTCCTGGATTTTCTCGAGTTGCGGCATGTGCTCACGACTTACGACGGGGAACTCAGAGACCCGCTCTGGTGGCCTCAGGAAAGTCCAGTCCCCATGCGACTTCCTCGGGGGCCTCTCGGGATTCCTCTCCCGTCGATTCCGGGGCCGAAGACCATGTGTGGAGTCGGGGCCGGAACCTGAGGATTCCTCTCCAGTACTGACATGGATCTTGGGGTACTTCTGGAGTCTCCCCAGGGGAGTCAGTCCTCGTCTGGAATGCGGGCATGCACTTGCGCTATCCTCCAGAGCGGTAGCAGCAGTGTCAAGCAGTCCTCCGCGTGCATCAAAGGATCTATTGTTTTCCCTCGAGTCTTTCCCAGGAGGCTTTCCCACGAGGCCTTCCCACAGGGCTGTCCCACGTGCACACGTGGTGGGAGTCGATCCTCAGCTTGAATGTCAAGGCAGTGCAGGGAAAACAGGTTCCTCTGGAATGGACTGACATATCTGGCGGACACTTTGGATGGTGGCACGACGCTGGAGTCCTCTCGCCTTTCCTGTGGAGAGCGCCTCCTCTTGAGATGCGACGGGAACGCCGGGAATTCTTTCCCTACGAAACAGGGAAAGGATCCCTCATCTCTAGCTAGGAGGCGGAAACGGGGCTCCCCTGGATGTGTGCGGGAACCTCGTGCTTCCTCTCAAGTGGAGACGGTTATGTCGGGGAACTTCTTGAGTTGCAGCAAGGGTGTGAAGGACCCTTTGGAAGTTCCAGTGTTTAGATGTGATTAGCCTCGAGAAGCCTCAGCGGAAATGGGCCTCATCTCGCCTGGAGGGCAAAACCTCCTGGATTTTCTCCAGTTGCGGCAGGTGATCTCGACTTACGACTGGGACCTCAGGGACCCGCTCTGGTGGCCTCAGGAAAGGCCAGTCCCCATGCGAGTTCCTCGGGGGCCTCTCGGGATTCCTCTCCCGTCGATGCCGGGGCCTAAGACCTTGTATGGAGTCGGGGCCGGAACCTGAGGATTCCTCTCCAGTGCTGACATGGATCTTGGGGTACTTCTGGAGTCTCCCCAGGGGAGTCAGTCCTCGTCTCAAATGCGGGTATGCACTTGCGCTTTCCTAAAGAGCGTTAGCAGCAGTGTCACGCAGTCCGCCGCGTGGTTCAAAGGATCTATGGTTTTGCCTCGAGTCTTTCCCACGAGGCTTTCCCACGAGGCTTTCCCACAGGGCTGTCCCACGTGCACACGTGGTGGGAGTCGATCCTCGGCTTGAACATCAAGGCAGTGCAGGGAAAACAGGTTCCTCTGGAATGGACTGACACATCTGGGGGACTCTTGGAATGGTGTCACGACCCTGGAGTTCCTCTCGCCTTTCCTGTGGAGAGCGCCTCCTCTTGAGATGCGACGGGAACGCCGGGAATTCTTTCCCTACGAAACAGGGAAAGGATCCCTCATCTCGAGCTAGGAGGCGGAAATGGGGCTCCCCTGGATTTTTGCGGGACACCACGTGCTTCCTCTCGAGTGGAGACCGGTATGTCGGGGAACTTCTTGAGTTGCAGCAAGGGTGTGAAGGACCTTTTGGAAGTTCCAGTGGTTAGATGTGATTGGCCTCGAGAAGCCTCAGCGGAAATGGGCCTCATCTCGCCTGGAGGGCAAAACCTCCTGGATTTTCTCGAGTTGCGGCAGGTGCTCTCGACTTACGACCGGGACCTCAGGGACCCGCTCTGGTGGCCTCAGGAAAGGCCAGTCCCCATGCGACTTCCTCGGGGGCCTCTCGGGATTCCTCTCCCGTCGATGCCGGGGCCGAAGACCTTGTGTGGAGTCGGGGCCGGAACCTGAGGATTCCTCTCCAGGGCTGACATGGATCTTGGGGTACTTCTGGAGTCTCCCCAGGGGAGTCAGTCCTCGTCTCCAATGCGGGCATGCACTTGCGCTTTCCTCCAGAGCGGTAGCAGCAGTGTCACGCAGTCCGCCGCGTGGATCAAAGGATCTATGGTTTTCCCTCGAGTCTTTCCCACGAGGCTTTCCCACGAAGCTTTCCCACAGGGCTGTCCCACGTGCACACGTGGTGGGAGTCGATCCTCGGCTTGAACGTCAAGGCAGTGCAGGGAAAACAGGTTCCTCTGGAATGGACTGACAAATCTGGGGGACTCTTGGAATGGTGTCACGACCCTGGAGTTCCTCTCGCTTTCCTAGGGAGAGCGCCTCCTCTTGAGATGCGACGGGAACGCCGGGAATTCTTTCCCTACGAGACAGGGAAAGGATCCCTCATCTCGAGCTACGAGGCGGAAACGGGGCTCCCCTGGATGTGTGCGGGACCCACGTGCTTCCTCACGAGTGGAGACGGGTAAGTCGGGGAACTTCTTGAGTTGCAGCAAGGGTGTCAAGGACCCTTTGGAAGTTCCAGTGGTTAGACATGATTAGCCACGAGAAGCCTCAGCGGAAATGGGCCTCATCTCGCCTGGAGGGCAAAACCTCCTGGATTTTCTCGAGTTGCGGCAGGTGCTCTCGACTTACGACCAGGACCTCAGGGACCCGCTCTGGTGGCCTCAGGAAAGGCCAGTCCCCATGCGAGTTCCTCGGGGGCCTCTCGGGATTCCTCTCCCGACGATGCCGGGGCCTAAGACCTTGTGTGGAGTCGGGGCTGGAACCTGAGGATTCCTCTCCAGTGCTGACATGGATCTTGGGGTACTTCTGGAGTCTCCTCATGGGAGTCAGTCCTCGTCTCGAATGCGGGCATGCACTTGCGCTTTCCTCCAGAGCGGTAGCAGCAGTGTCACGCAGTCCGCCGCGTTGATCAAAGGATCTATGGTTTTCCCTCGAGTCTTTCCCACGAGGCTTTCTCACGAGGCTTTCACACAGGGCTGTCCCACGTGCACACGTGGTGGGAGTCGATCCTCGGCTTGAACGTCAAGGCAGTGCAGGGAAAACATGTTCCTCTGGAATGGACTGACACATCTGGGGGACTCTTGGAATGGTGGCACGACCCTGGAGTTCCTCTCGCCTTTCCTGTGGAGAGTGCCTCCTCTTGAGATGCGACGGGAACGCCGGGAATTCTTTCCCTACGAAACAGGGAAAGGATCCCTCATCTCGAGCTAGGAGGCGGAAACGGGGCTCCCCTGGATGTGTGCGGGACCCCACGTGCTTCCTCACGAGTGGAGACGGGTATGTCGGGGAACTTCTTGAGTTGCATCAATGGTGTGAAGCACCCTTTGGAAGTTCCAGTGGTTAGATGTGATTGGCCTCGAGAAGCCTCAGCGGAAATGGGCCTCATCTCGCCTGGAGGGCAAAACCTCCTGGATTTTCTCGAGTTGCGGCAGGTGCTCTCGACTTATGACGGGGACCTCAGGGACCCGCTCTGGTGGCCTCAGGAAAGGCCAGTCCCCATGCGAGTTCCTCGGGGGCCTCTCGGGATTCCTCTCCCGTCGATGCCGGGGCCTAAGACCTTGTGTGGAGTCGGGGCCGGAACCTGAGGATTCCTCTCCAGTGCTGACATGGATCTTGGGGTACTTCTGGAGTCTCCCCAGGGGAGTCAGTCCTCGTCTCGAATGCGGGCATGCACTTTCGCTTTCCTCCAGAGCGGTAGCAGCAGTGTCACACAGTTCGCCGCGTGGATCAAAGGATCTATGGTTTTCCCTCAAGTCTTTCCCACGAGGCTTTCCCACGAGGCTTTCCCACAGGGCTGTCCCACGTGCACACGTGGTGGGATTCGATCCTCGGCTTGAACGTCAAGGCAGTGCAGGGAAAACAGGTTCCTCTGGAATGGACTGACACATCTGGGGGACTCTTGGAATGGTGGCACGACCCTGGAGTTCCTCTCGCCTTTCCTGTGGAGAGCGCCTCCTCTTGAGATGCGACGGGAACGCCGGGAATTCTTTCCCTACGAAACAGGGAAAGGATCCCTCATCTCGAGCTAGGAGGCGGAAACGGGGCTCCCCTGGATGTGTGCGGGACCCCACGTGCTTCCTCTCGAGTGGAGACGGGTATGTCGGGGACCTTCTTGAGTTGCAGCAAGGGTGTGAAGGACCCTTTGGAAGTTCCAGTGGTTAGATGTGATTGGCCTCGAGAAGCCTCAGCGGAAATGGGCCTCATCTCGCCTGGAGGGCAAAACCTCCGAGATTTTCTAGAGTTGCGGCATGTGCTCTCGACTTACGACGAGGACCTCAGGGACCCGCGTTGGTGGCCTCAGGAAAGGCCAGTCCCCATGCGAGTTCCTCGGGGGCCTCTCGGCATTCCTCTCCCGGCGATGCTGGGGCCTAAGACCTTGTGTGGAGTCGGGGCCGGAACCTGAGGATTCCTCTCCAGTGCTGACATGGATCTTGGGGTACTTCTGGAGTCTCCCCAGGGGAGTCAGTCCTCGTCTCGAATGCGGGCATGCACTTGCGCTTTCCTCCAGAGCGGTAGCAGCAGTGTCACGCAGTCCACCGCGTGGATCAAAGGATCTATGGTTTTCCCTCGAGTCTTTCCCACGAGGCTTTCCCACGAGGCTTTCCCACTGGGTTGTCCCACGTGCACACGTGGTGGGAGTCGATCCTCGGCTTGAACGTCAAGGCAGTGCAGGGAAAACAGGTTCCTCTGGAATGGACTGACACATCTGGGGGTCTCTTGGAATGGTGGCACGACCCTGGAGTTCCTCTCGCCTTTCCTGTGGAGAGCGCCTCCTCTTGAGATGCGACGGGAATGCCGGGAATTCTTTCATACGAAACAGGGAAAGGATCCCTCATCTCGAGCTAGAAGGCGGAAACGGGGCTACCCTGGATGTGTGCGGGACCCTCGTACTTCCTCTCGAGTGGAGACGGGTATGTCGGGGAACTTCTAGAGTTGCAGCAAGGGTGTGAAGGACCCTTTGGAAGTTCAAGTGGTTAGATGTGATTAGCCTCGAGAAGCCTCAGCGGAAATGGGCTTCATCTCGCCTAGAGGGCAAAATCTCCTGGATTTTCTCGAGTTGCGGCAGGTGCTCTCGACTTACGACGGGGACCTCAGGGACACGCTCTGGTGACCTCAGGAAAGGCCAGTCCCCATGCAAGTTCCTCGGGGGCCTCTCGGGATTCCTCTCCCGTCGATGCCGGGGCCTAAGCCCTTGTGTGGAGTCGGGGCCGGAACCTGAGGATTCCTCTCCAGTGCTGACATTGATCTTGGGGTAATTCTGGAGTCTCCCCAGGGGAGTCAGTCCTCGTCTCGAATGCGGGCATGCACTTGCGCTTTCCTCCAGAGCGGTAGCAGCAGTGTCACGCAGTCCGCCGCGTGGATCAAAGGATCTATGGTTTTCCCTCGAGACTTTCCCACGAGTCTTTCCCACGAGGCTTTCCACAGGGCTGTCCCACGTGCACACGTGGTGGGACTCGATCCTCGGCTTGAACGTCAAGGCAGTGCAGGTAAAACATGTTCCTCTGGAATGGACTGACACATCTGGGGGACTCTTGGAATGGTGGCACGACCCTGGAGTTCCTCTCGCCTTTCCTGTGGAGAGCGCCTCCTCTTGAGATGCGACGGGAACGCCGGGAATTCTTTCCCTACGAAACAGGGAAAGGATCACTCATCTCGAGGTAGGAGGCGGAAATCGGGCTCCCCTGGATGTTTGCGTTACCCCACGTGCTTCCTCTCGAGTGGAGACGGGTATGTCGGGGAACTTCGTGAGTTGCAGCTAGGGTGTGAAGGACCGTTTGGAAGTTCCAGTGGTTAGATGTGATTGGCCTCGAGAAGCCTCAGCGGAAATGGGCCTCATCTCGCCTGGAGGGCAAAACCTCCTGGATTTTCTCGAGTTGCGGCAGGTGCTCTCGACTTACGACGGGGACCTCAGGGACCCGCTCTGGTGGCCTCAAGAAAGGCCAGTCCCCATGCGACTTCCTCGGGGGCATCTCGGGATTCCTCTCCCGTCGATGCCGGGGCCTAAGACCTTGTGTGGAGTCGGGGCCGGAACCTGAGGATTCCTCTCAGTGCTGACATGGATCTTGGGGTACTTCTGGAGTCTCCCCAGGGGAGTCAGTCCTCGTCTGGGATGCGGACATGCACTTGCGCTATCCTCCAGAGCGGTAGCAGCAGTGTCAAGCAGTCCGCCACGTGCATCAAAGGATCTATGATTTTCCCACGAGTCTTTCCCACGAGGCTTTCCCACGAGGCTTTCCCACAGGGCTGTCCCACGTGCACACGTGGTGGGAGTCGATCCTCGGCTTGAACGTCAAGGCAGTGCAGGGAAAACATGTTCCTCTGGAATGGACTGACATATCTGGGGGACTCTTTGAATGGTGGCACGACGCTGGAGTCCTCTCGCCTTTCCTGTGGAGAGCGCCTCCTCTTGAGATGCGACGGGAACGCCGGGAAATCTTTCCCTACGAAACAGGGAAAGGATCCCTCATCTCGAGCTAGGAGGCAGAAACGGGGCTCCCCTGGATGTGTGCGGGACCCTCGTGCGTCCTCTCGAGTGGATACGGGTATGTCGGGGAACTTCTTGAGTTGCCGAAAGAGTGTGAAGGACCCTTTGGAAGTTCCAGTGGTTAGACGTGATTAGCCTCGAGAAGCCTCACCGGAAATGGGCCTCATATCGCCTGGAGGGCAAAACCTCCTGGATTTTCTCGAGTTGGGGCAGGTGCTCTCGACTTACGACCGGGACCTCAGGGAACCGCTCTGGTGGCCTCAGGAAAGGCCAGTCCCCATGCGAGTTCCTCGGGTCCTCTCGGGATTCCTCTCCCGGCGATGCTGGGGCCTAAGACCTTGTGTGGAGTCAGGGCCGGAACCTGAGGATTCCTCTCCAGTGCTGACATGGATCTTGGGGTACTTCTGGAGTCTCCCCAGGGGAGTCAGTCCTCGTCTCGAATGCGGGCATGCACTTGCGCTTTCCTCCAGAGCGGTAGCAGCAGTGTCACGCAGTCCACCGCGTGGATCAAAGGATCTATGGTTTTCCCTCGAGTCTTTCCCACGAGGCTTTCCCACGAGGCTTTCCCACTGGGTTGTCCCACGTGCACACGTGGTGGGAGTCGATCCTCGGCTTGAACGTCAAGGCAGTGCAGGGAAAACAGGTTCCTCTGGAATGGACTGACACATCTGGGGGTCTCTTGGAATGGTGGCACGACCCTGGAGTTCCTCTCGCCTTTCCTGTGGAGAGCGCCTCCTCTTGAGATGCGACGGGAATGCCGGGAATTCTTTCATACGAAACAGGGAAAGGATCCCTCATCTCGAGCTAGGAGGCGGAAACGGGGCTACCCTGGATGTGTGCGGGACCCTCGTACTTCCTCTCGAGTAGAGACGGGTATGTCGGGGAACTTCTAGAGTTGCAGCAAGGGTGTAAAGGACCCTTTGGAAGTTCAAGTGGTTAGACGTGATTAGCCTCGAGAAGCCTCAGCGGAAATGGGCCTCATCTCGCCTGGAGGGCAAAACCTCCTGGATTTTCTCGAGTTGCGGCAGGTGCTCTCGACTTACGACGGGGACCTCAGGGACCCGCTCTGGTGGCCTCAGGAAAGGCCAGTCCCCATGCGAATTCCTCGGGGGCCTCTCGGGATTATTCTCCCGTCGATACCGGGGCCTAAGACCTTGTGTGGAGTCGGGGCCCGAACCTGAGGATTCCTCTCCAGTGCTGACATGGATCTTGGGGTACTTCTGAAGTCTCCCCAGGGGAGTCAGTCCTCGTCTGGAATGCGGGCATGCACTTGCGCTATCCTCCAGAGCGGTAGCAGCAGTGTCAAGCAGTCCGCCGCGTGCATCAAAGGATCTATGGTTTTCCCTCGAGTCTTTCCCAGGAGGCTTTCCCACGAGGCTTTCCCACAGGGCTGTCCCACGTGCACACGTGGTGGGAGTCGATCCTCGGCTTGAACGTCAAGGCAGTGCAGGGAAAACAGGTTCCTCTGGAATGGACTGACACATCTGGGGGACTCTTGGAATGGAGGCACGACCCTGGAGTTCCTCTCGCCTTTCCTGTGGAGAGCGCCTCCTCTTGAGATGCGACGGGAACGCCGGGAATTCTTTCCCTACGAAACAGGGAAAGGATCACTCATCTCGATCTAGGAGGCGGAAACGGGGCTCCCCTGGATGTGTGCGTGACCCCTCGTGCTTCCTCTCGAGTGGAGACGGGTATGTCGGGGAACTTCTTGAGTTGCAGCAAGGGTGTGAAGGACCCTTTGGAAGTTCCAGTGGTTAGACGTGATTAGCCTCGAGAAGCATCAGCGGAAATGTGCCTCATCTCGCCTGGAGGGCAAAACCTCCTGGATTTTCTCGAGTTGCGGCAGGTGCTCTCGACTTACGACGGGGACCTCAGGGACCCGCTCTGGTGGCCTCAGGAAAGGCCAGTCCCCATGCGAGTTCCTCGGGGGCCTCTGGGGATTCCTCTCCCGTCGATGCCGGGGCCTAAGACCTTGTGTGGAGTCGGGGCCGGAACCTGAGGATTCCTCTCCAGTGCTGACATGGATCTTGGGGTACTTCTGGAGTCTCCCCAGGGGAGTCAGTCCTCGTCTCGAATGCGGGCATGCACTTGCGCTTTCCTCCAGAGCGGTAGCAGCAGTGTCACGCACTCCGCCGCGTGGATCAAAGGATCTATGGTTTTCCCTCGAGTCTTTCCCACGAGGCTTTCCCACGAGGCTTTCCCACAGGGCTGTCCCACGTGCACACGTGGTGGGAGTCGATCCTCGGCTTGAACGTCAAGGCAGTGCAGGGAAAACAGGTTCCTCTGGAATGGACTGACACATCTGGGGGACTCTTGGAATGGTGGCACGACCCTGGAGTTCCTCTCGCCTTTCCTGTGGAGAGCGCCTCCTCTTGAGATGCGACGGGAACGCCGGGAATTCTTTCCCTACGAAACAGGGAAAGGATCCCTCATCTCGAGCTATGAGGCGGAAACGGGGCTCCCCTGGATGTGTGCGGGACCCCACGTGCTTCCTCTCGAGTGGAGACGGGTATGTCGGGAAACGTCTTGAGTTGCAGCAAGGGTGTGAAGGACCCTTTGGAAGTTCCAGTGGTTAGACGTGATTAGCCTCGAGAAGCCTCAGCGGAAATGGGCCTCATCTCGCCTGGAGGGCAAAACCTCCTGGATTTTCTCGAGTTGCGGCAGGTGCTCTCGACTTACGACTGGGACCTCAGGGTCCCGCTCTGGTGGCCTCAGGAAAGGCCAGTCCCCATGCGAGTTCCTGGGGGCCTCTCGGGATCCTCTCCCGTCGATGTCGGGGCCTAAGACCTTGTGTGGAGTCGGGGCCGGAACCTGAGGATTCCTCTCCAGTGCTGACATGGATCTTGGGGTACTTCTGGAGTCTCCCCAGGGGAGTCAGTCCTCGTCTCGACTGCTGGCATGCACTTGCGCTTTCCTCCAGAGCGGTAGCAGCAGAGTCACGCAGTCCGCCGCGTGGATCAAAGGAACTATGGTTTTCCCTCGAGTCTTTCCCACGAGGCTTTCCCACGAGGCTTTCCCACAGGGCTGTGCCACGTGCACACGTGGTGGGAGTCGATCCTCGGCTTGAACGTCAAGGCAGTGCAGGGAAAACCTGTTCCTCTGGAATGGACTGACACATCTGGGCTACTCTTGGAATGGTGGCACGACCCTGGAGTTCCTCTCGCCTTTCCTGTGGAGAGCGCCTCCTCTTGAGATGCGACGGGAACACCGGGAATTCTTTCCCTACGAAACAGGGAAAGGATCCCTCATCTCGAGCTAGGAGGCGGAAACGGGGCTCCCCTGGATGTGTGCGGGACCCCACGTGCTTCCTCTCGAGTGGAGACGGGTATGTCGGGGACCTTCTTGAGTTGCAGCAAGGGTGTGAAGGACCCTTTGGAAGTTCCAGTGGTTAGATGTGATTGGCCTCGAGAAGCCTCAGCGGAAATGGGCCTCATCTCGCCTGGAGGGCAAAACCTCCGAGATTTTCTAGAGTTGCGGCATGTGCTCTCGACTTACGACGAGGACCTCAGGGACCCGCTTTGGTGGCCTCAGGAAAGGCCAGTCCCCATGCGAGTTCCTCTGGGGATTCCTCTCCCGTCGATGCCGGGGCCTAAGACCTTGTGTGGAGTCGGCGCCGGAACCTGAGGATTCCTCTCCAGTGCTGACATGGATCTTGGGGTACTTCTGGAGTCTCCCCAGGGGAGTCAGTCCTCGTCTCGAATGCGGGCATGCACTTGCGCTTTCCTCCAGAGCGGTAGCAGCAGTGTCACGCAGTCCGCCGCGTGGATCAAAGGATCTATGGTTTTCCCTCGAGTCTTTCCCACGAGGCTTTCCCACGAGGCTTTCCTACAGGGCTGTCCCACGTGCACACGTGGTGGGAGTCGATCCTCGGCTTGAACGTCAAGGCAGTGCAGGGAAAACAGGTTCCTCTGGAATGGACTGACACATCTGGGGGACTCTTGGAATGGTGGCACGACCCTGGAGTTCCTCTCGCCTTTCCTGTGGAGAGCGCCTCCTCTTGAGATGCGACGGGAACGCCGGGAATTCTTTCCCTACGAAACAGGGAAAGGATCCCTCATCTCGAGCTAGGAGGCGGAAACGGGGCTCCCCTGGATGTGTGCGGGACACCACGTGCTTCCTCTCGAGTGGAGACGGGTATGTCGGGGAACTTCTTGAGTTGCAGTAAGGGTGTGAAGGACCCTTTGGAAGTTCCAGTGGTTAGACGTGATTGGCCTCGAGAAGCCTCAGCGAAAATGGGCCTCATCTCGCCTGGAGGGCAAAACCTCCTGGATTTTCTCGAGTTGCGGCAGGTGCTCTCGACTTACGACGGGGACCTCAGGGACCCGCTCTGGTGGCCTCAGGAAAGGCCAGTCCCCATGCGAGTTTCACGGGTGCCTCTCGGGATTCCTCTCCCGTCGATGCCGGGGCCTAAGACCTTGTGTGGAGTCGGGGCCGGAACCTGAGGATTCCTCTCCACTGCTGACATGAATCTTGGGGTACTTCTGGAGTCTCCCCAGGGGAGTCAGTCCTCGTCTCGAATGCGGGCATGCACTTGCGCTTTCCTCCAGAGCAGTAGCAGCAGTGTCACGCAGTCCGCCGCGTGGATCAAAGGATCTATGGTTTTCCCTCGAGTGTTTCCCACGAGGCTTTCCCACGAGGCTTTCCCACAGGGCTGTCCCACGTGCACACGTGGTGGGAGTCGATCCTCTGCTTGAACGTCAAGGCAGTGCAGGGAAAACAGGTTCCTCTGGAATGGACTGACACATCTGGGGGACTCTTGGAATGGTGGCACGACCCTGGAGTTCCTCTAGCCTTTCTGTGGAGAGCGCCTCCTCTTGAGATGCGACGGGAACGCCGGGAATTCTTTCCCTACGAAACAGGGAAAGGATCCCTCATCTCGAGCTAGGAGGCGGAAACGGGGCTCCCCTGGATGTGTGCGGGACACAACGTGCTTCCTCTCGAGTGGAGACGGGTATGTCGGGGAACTTCTTGAGTTGCAGCAAGGGTGTGAAGGACCCTTTGGAAGTTCCAGTGGTTAGACGTGATTGGCCTCGAGAAGCCTCAGCGGAAATGGGCCTCATCTCGCCTGGAGGGCAAAACCTCCTGGATTTTCTCGAGTTGCGGCAGGTGCTCTCGACTTACGAAGGGGACCTCAGGGAACCGCTCTGCTGGCCTCAGGAAAGGCCAGTCCCCATGCGAGTTCCTCGGGGGTCTCTCGGGATTCCTCTCCCGTCGAATCCGGGGCCTAAGACCGTGTGTGGAGTCGGGGCCTGAACCTGAGGATTCCTCTCCAGTGCTGACATGGATCTTGGGGTACTTCTGGAGTCTCCCCAGGGGAGTCAGTCCTCGTCTCGAATGCGGGCATGCACTTGCGCTTTCCTCCTGGGCGGTAGCAGCAGTGTCACGCAGTCTGCCGCGTGGATCAAAGGATCTATGGTTTTCCCTCGAGTCTTTCCCACGAGGCTGTCCCACGAGGCTTTCCCAAAGGGCTGTCCCACGTGCACACGTGGTGGGAGTCGATCCTCGGCTTGAACGTCAAGGCAGTGCAGGGAAAACAGGTTCCTCTGGAATGGACTGACACATCTGGGGGACTCTTGGAATGGTGGCACGACCCTGGAGTTCCTCTCGCCTTTCCTGTGGAGAGCGCCTCCTCTTGAGATGCGACGGGAACGCCGGGAATTCTTTCCCTACGAAACAGGGAAAGGATCCCTCATCTCGAGCTAGGAGGCGGAAACGGGGCTCCCCTGGATGTGTGCGGGACCCACGTGCTTCCTCTCGAGTGGAGACGGGTATGTCGGGGAACTTCTTGAGTTGCAGCAAGGGTGTGAAGGACCCTTTGGAAGTTCCAGTGGTTAGACGTGATTAGCCTCGAGAAGCCTCAGTGGAAATGGGCCTCATCTCGCCTGGAGGGCAAAACCTCCTGGATTTCCTCGAGTTGCGGCAGGTGCTCTCGACTTACGACGGGGACCTCAGGGACCCGCTCTGGTGGCCTCAGGAAAGGCCAGTCCCCATGCGAGTTCCTCGGGGGCCTCTCGGGATTCCTCTCCCGTCGATGCCGGGTCCTAAGACCTTGTGTGGAGTCGGTGCCGGAACCTGAGGATTCCTCTCCAGTGCTGACATGGATCTTGGGGTACTTCTGGAGTCTCCCCAGGGGAGTCAGTCCTCGTCTCGAATGCGGGCATGCACTTGCGCTTTCCTCCAGGGCGGTAGCAGCAGTGTCACACAGTCCTCCGCGTGGATCAAGGATCTATGGTTTTCCCTCGAGTCTTTCCCACGAGGCTTTCCCACGAGGCTTTCCCACAGGGCTGTCCCACGTGCACACGTGGTGGGAGTCGATCCTCGGCTTGAACGTCAAGGCAGTGCAGGGAAAACAGGTTCCTCTGGAATGGACTGACACATCTGGGGGACTCTTGGAATGGAGGCACGACCCTGGAGTTCCTCTCGCCTTTCCTGTGGAGAGCGCCTCCTCTTGAGATGCGACGGGAACGCCTGGAATTCTTTCCCTACGAAACAGGGAAAGGATCACTCATCTCGATCTAGGAGGCGGAAACGGGGCTCCCCTGGATGTGTGCGTGACCCCTCGTGCTTCCTCTCGAGTGGAGACGGGTATGTCGGGGAACTTCTTGAGTTGCAGCAAGGGTGTGAAGGACCCTTTGGAAGTTCCAGTGGTTAGACGTGATTAGCCTCGAGAAGCATCAGCGGAAATGTGCCTCATCTCGCCTGGAGGGCAAAACCTCCTGGATTTTCTCGAGTTGTGGCAGGTGCTCTCGACTTACGACGGGGACCTCAGGGACCCGCTCTGGTGGCCTCAGGAAAGGCCAGTCCCCATGCGAGTTCCTCGGGGGCCTCTGGGGATTCCTCTCCCGTCGATGCCGGGGCCTAAGACCTTGTGTGGAGTCGGGGCCGGAACCTGAGGATTCCTCTCCAGTGCTGACATGGATCTTGGGGTACTTCTGGAGTCTCCCCAGGGGAGTCAGTCCTCGTCTCGAATGCGGGCATGCACTTGCGCTTTCCTCCAGAGCGGTAGCAGCAGTGTCACGCACTCCGCCGCGTGGATCAAAGGATCTATGGTTTTCCCTCGAGTCTTTCCCACGAGGCTTTCCCACGAGGCTTTCCCACAGGGCTGTCCCACGTGCACACGTGGTGGGAGTCGATCCTCGGCTTGAACGTCAAGGCAGTGCAGGGAAAACAGGTTCATCTGGAATGGACTGACACATCTGGGGGACTCTTGGAATGGTGGCACGAACCTGGAGTTCCTCTCGCCTTTCCTGTGGAGAGCGCCTCCTCTTGAGATTCGACGAGAACGAGGGGAATTCTTTCCCTACGAAACAGGGAAAGGATCCCTCATCTCGAGCTAGGAGGCGGAAACGGGGCTCCCCTGGATGTGTGCGGGACCCCACGTGCTTCCTCTCGAGTGGAGACGGGTATGTCGGGATACGTCTTGAGTTGCAGCAAGGGTGTGAAGGACCCTTTGGAAGTTCCAGTGGTTAGACGTGATTAGCCTCGAGAAGCCTCAGCGGAAATGGGCCTCATCTCGCCTGGAGGGCAAAACCTCCTGGATTTTCTCGAGTTGCGGCAGGTGCTCTCGACTTACGACTGGGACCTCAGGGTCCCGCTCTGGTGGCCTCAGGAAAGGCCAGTCCCCATGCGAGTTCCTGGGGGCCTCTCGGGATCCTCTCCCGTCGATGTCGGGGCCTAAGACCTTGTGTGGAGTCGGGGCCGGAACCTGAGGATTCCTCTCCAGTGCTGACATGGATCTTGGGGTACTTCTGGAGTCTCCCCAGGGGAGTCAGTCCTCGTCTCGACTGCTGGCATGCACTTGCGCTTACCTCCAGAGCGGTAGCAGCAGAGTCACGCAGTCCGCCGCGTGGATCAAAGGATCTATGGTTTTCCCTCGAGTCTTTCCCACGAGGCTTTCCCACGAGGCTTTCCCACAGGGCTGTCCCACGTGCACACGTGGTGGGAGTCGATCCTCGGCTTGAACGTCAAGGCAGTGCAGGGAAAACCTGTTCCTCTGGAATGGACTGACACATCTGGGCTACTCTTGGAATGGTGGCACGACCCTGGAGTTCCTCTCTCCTTTCCTGTGGAGAGCGCCTCCTCTTGAGATGCGACGGGAACACCGGGAATTCTTTCCCTACGAAACAGGGAAAGGATCCCTCATCTCGAGCTAGGAGGCGGAAACGGGGCTCCCCTGGATGTGTGCGGGACCCTCGTGCTTCCTCTCGAGTGAAGACGGGTATGTCGCGGAACTGCTTGAGTTGCAGCAAGGGTGAGAAGGACCCTTTGGATGTTCCAGTGGTTAGATGTGATTAGCCTCGAGAAGCCTCAGCGGAAATGGGCCTCATCTCGCCTGGAGGGCAAAACTTCCTGGATTTTCTCGAGTTGCGGCAAGTGCTCTCGACTTACGACGGGGACCTCAGGGACCCGCTCTGGTTGCCTCAGGAAAGGCCAGTCCCCATGCGAGTTCCTCGGGGGCCTCTCGGGATTCCTCTCCCGTCGATGCCGGGGCCTAAGACCTTGTGTGGAGTCGGGGCCGGAACCTGAGGATTGCTCTCCAGTGCTGACATGGATCTTGGGGTACTTCTGGAGTCTCCCCAGGGGAGTCAGTCCTCGTCTCGAATGCGGGCATGCACTTGCGCTTTCCTCCACAGCGGTAGCAGCAGTGTCACGCAGTCCGCCGCGTGGATCAAAGGATCTATGGTTTTCCCTCGAGTCTTGCCCACGAGGCTTTCCCACGAGGCTTTCCCACAGGGCTGTCCCACGTGCACACGTGGTGGGAGTCGATCCTCGGCTTGAACGTCAAGGCAGTGCAGGGAAAACAGGTTCCTCTGGAATGAACTGACACATCCGGGGGAGTCTTGGAATGGTCGCACGACCCTGGAGTTCCTCTCGCCGTTCCTGTGGAGAGCGCCTCCTCTTGAGATGCGACGGGAACGCCGGGACTTCTTTCCCTACGAAACAGGGAAAGGATCCCTCATCTCGAGCTAGGAGGCGGAAACGGGGCTCCCCTGGATGTGTGCGGGACCCCACGTGCTTCCTCTCGAGTGGAGACGGGTATGTCGGGGAACTTCTTGAGTTGCAGCAAGGGTGTGAAGGACCCTTTGGAAGTTCCAGTGGTTAGACGTGATTAGCCTCGTGAAGCCTCAGCGGAAATGGGCCTCATCTCGCCTGGAGGGCAAAACCTCCTGGATTTTCTCGAGTTGCGGCAGGTGCTCTCGACTTACGACGGGGACCTCAGGGACCCGCTCTGGTGGCCTCAGGAAAGGCCAGTCCCCATGCGAGTTCCTCGGGGGCCTCTCGGGATTCCTCTCCCATAGATGCCGGGTCCTAAGACCTTGTGTGGAGTCGGGGCCGGAACCTGAGGATTCCTCTCCAGTAATGACATGGATCTTGGGGTACTTCTGGAGTCTCCCCAGGGGAGTCAGTCCTCGTCTCGAATGCGGGCATGCACTTGCGCTTTCCTCCAGAGCGGTAGCAGCAGTGTCACGCAGTCCGCCGCGTGGATCAAAGGATCTATGGTTTTCCCTCGAGTCTTTCCCACGAGGCTTTCCCACGAGGATTTCCCACAGGGCTGTCCCACGTGCACACGTGGTGGGAGTTGATCCTCGGCTTGAACGTCAAGGCAGTGCAGGGAAAACAGGTTCCTCTGGAATGGATTGACACATCTGGGGGACTCTTGGAATGGTGGCATGACCCTGGAGTTCCTCTCCCCTTTCCTGTGGAGAGCGCCTCCTCTTGAGATGCGACGGGAACGCCGGGAATTCTTTCCCTACGAAACAGGGAAAGGATCCCTCATCTCGAGCTAGGAGGCGGAAACGGGGCTCCCCTGGATGTGTGCTGGACCCACGTGCTTCCTCTCGAGTGGAGACGGGTATGTCGGGGAACTTCTTGAGTTGCAGCAAGGGTGTGAAGGACCCTTTGGAAGTTCCAGTGGTTAGACGTGATTACCCTCGAGAAGCCTCAGCGGAAATGGGCCTCATCTCGCCTGGAGGGCAAAACCTCCTTGATTTCCTCGAGTTGCTGCAGGTGCTCTCGACTTACGACCGGGACCTCAGGGACCCGCTCTGGTGGCCTCAGGAAAGGCCAGTCCCCATGCGAGTTCCTCGGGGGCCTCTCGGGATTCCTCTCCCGTCGATGCCGGGGCCTAAGACCTTGTGTGGAGTCGGGGCCGGAACCTGAGGATTCCTCTCCAGTGCTGACATGGATCTTGGGGTACTTCTGGAGTCTCCCCAGGGGAGTCAGTCCTCGTCTCGAATGCGGGCATGCACTTGCGCTTTCCTCCACAGCGGTAGCAGCAGTGTCACGCAGTCCGCCGCGTGGATCAAAGGATCTATGGTTTTCCCTCGAGTCTTTCCCACGAGGCTTTCCCACGAGGCTTTCCCACAAGGCTGTCCCACGTGCACACGTGGTGGGAGTCGATCCTCGGCTTGAACGTCAAGGCAGTGCAGAGAAAAAAGGTTCCTCTGGAATGGACTGACACATCTGGGGGACTCTTGGAATGGTGGCACGACCCTGGAGTTCCTCTCGCCTTTCCTGTGGAGAGCGCCTCCTCTTGAGATGCGACGGGAACGCCGGGAATTCTTTCCCTACGAAACAGGGAAAGGATCCCTCATCTCGAGCAAGGAGGCGGAAACGGGGCTCCCCTGGATGTGTGCGGGACCCCACGTGCTTCCTCTCGAGTGGAGACGGGTATGTCGGGGACCTTCTTGAGTTGCAGCAAGGGTGTGAAGGACCCTTTGGAAGTTCCAGTGGTTAGATGTGATTGGCCTCGAGAAGCCTCAGCGGAAATGGGCCTCATCTCGCCTGGAGGGCAAAACCTCCGAGATTTTCTAGAGTTGCGGCATGTGCTCTCGACTTACGACGAGGACCTCAGGGACCCGCTTTGGTGGCCTCAGGAAAGGCCAGTCCCCATGCGAGTTCCTCTGGGGATTCCTCTCCCGTCGATGCCGGGGCCTAAGACCTTGTGTGGAGTCGGGGCCGGAACCTGAGGATTCCTCTCCAGTGCTGACATGGATCTTGGGGTACTTCTGGAGTCTCCCCAGGGGAGTCAGTCCTCGTCTCGAATGCGGGCATGCACTTGCGCTTTCCTCCAGAGCGGTAGCAGCAGTGTCACGCAGTCCGCCGCGTGGATCAAAGGATCTATGGTTTTCCCTCGAGTCTTTCCCACGAGGCTTTCCCACGAGGCTTTCCTACAGGGCTGTCCCACGTGCACACGTGGTGGGAGTCGATCCTCGGCTTGAACGTCAAGGCAGTGCAGGGAAAACAGGTTCCTCTGGAATGGACTGACACATCTGGGGGACTCTTGGAATGGTGGCACGACCCTGGAGTTCCTCTCGCCTTTCCTGTGGAGAGCGCCTCCTCTTGAGATGCGACGGGAACGCCGGGAATTCTTTCCCTACGAAACAGGGAAAGGATCCCTCATCTCGAGCTAGGAGGCGGAAACGGGGCTCCCCTGGATGTGTGCGGGACACCACGTGCTTCCTCTCGAGTGGAGACGGGTATGTCGGGGAACTTCTTGAGTTGCAGTAAGGGTGTGAAGGACCCTTTGGAAGTTCCAGTGGTTAGACGTGATTGGCCTCGAGAAGCCTCAGCGAAAATGGTCCTCATCTCGCCTGGAGGGCAAAACCTCCTGGATTTTCTCGAGTTGCGGCAGGTGCTCTCGACTTACGACGGGGACCTCAGGGACCCGCTCTGGTGGCCTCAGGAAAGGCCAGTCCCCATGCGAGTTTCACGGGTGCCTCTCGGGATTCCTCTCCCGTCGATGTCGGGGCCTAAGACCTTGTGTGGAGTCGGGGCCGGAACCTGAGGATTCCTCTCCACTGCTGACATGGATCTTGGGGTACTTCTGGAGTCTCCCCAGGGGAGTCAGTCCTCGTCTCGAATGCGGGCATGCACTTGCGCTTTCCTCCAGAGCAGTAGCAGCAGTGTCACGCAGTCCGCCGCGTGGATCAAAGGATCTATGGTTTTCCCTCGAGTGTTTCCCACGAGGCTTTCCCACGAGGCTTTCCCACAGGGCTGTCCCACGTGCACACGTGGTGGGAGTCGATCCTCTGCTTGAACGTCAAGGCAGTGCAGGGAAAACAGGTTCCTCTGGAATGGACTGACACATCTGGGGGACTCTTGGAATGGTGGCACGACCCTGGAGTTCCTCTAGCCTTTCCTGTGGAGAGCGCCTCCTCTTGAGATGCGACGGGAACGCCGGGAATTCTTTCCCTACGAAACAGGGAAAGGATCCCTCATCTCGAGCTAGGAGGCGGAAACGGGGCTCCCCTGGATGTGTGCGGGACACAACGTGCTTCCTCTCGAGTGGAGACGGGTATGTCGGGGAACTTCTTGAGTTGCAGCAAGGGTGTGAAGGACCCTTTGGAAGTTCCAGTGGTTAGACGTGATTGGCCTCGAGAAGCCTCAGCGGAAATGGGCCTCATCTCGCCTGGAGGGCAAAACCTCCTGGATTTTCTCGAGTTGCGGCAGGTGCTCTCGACTTACGAAGGGGACCTCAGGGAACCGCTCTGCTGGCCTCAGGAAAGGCCAGTCCCCATGCGAGTTCCTCGGGGGTCTCTCGGGATTCCTCTCCCGTCGAATCCGGGGCCTAAGACCGTGTGTGGAGTCGGGGCCTGAACCTGAGGATTCCTCTCCAGTGCTGACATGGATCTTGGGGTACTTCTGGAGTCTCCCCAGGGGAGTCAGTCCTCGTCTCGAATGCGGGCATGCACTTGCGCTTTCCTCCTGGGCGGTAGCAGCAGTGTCACGCAGTCTGCCGCGTGGATCAAAGGATCTATGGTTTTCCCTCGAGTCTTTCCCACGAGGCTTTCCCACGAGGCTTTCCCAAAGGGCTGTCCCACGTGCACACGTGGTGGGAGTCGATCCTCGGCTTGAACGTCAAGGCAGTGCAGGGATAACAGGTACCTCTGGAATGGACTGACACATCTGGGGGACTCTTGGAATGGTGGCACGACCCTGGAGTTCCTCTCGCCTTTCCTGTGGAGAGCGCCTCCTCTTGAGATGCGACGGGAACGCCGGGAATTCTTTCCCTACGAAACAGGGAAAGGATCCCTCATCTCGAGCTAGGAGGCGGAAACGGGGCTCCCCTGGATGTGTGCGGGACCCACGTGCTTCCTCTCGAGTGGAGACGGGTATGTCGGGGAACTTCTTGAGTTGCAGCAAGGGTGTGAAGGACCCTTTGGAAGTTCCAGTGGTTAGACGTGATTAGCCTCGAGAAGCCTCAGTGGAAATGGGCCTCATCTCGCCTGGAGGGCAAAACCTCCTGGATTTCCTCGAGTTGCGGCAGGTGCTCTCGACTTACGACGGGGACCTCAGGGACCCGCTCTGGTGGCCTCAGGAAAGGCCAGTCCCCATGCGAGTTCCTCGGGGGCCTCTCGGGATTCCTCTCCCGTCGATGCCGGGTCCTAAGACCTTGTGTGGAGTCGGTGCCGGAACCTGAGGATTCCTCTCCAGTGCTGACATGGATCTTGGGGTACTTCTGGAGTCTCCCCAGGGGAGTCAGTCCTCGTCTCGAATGCGGGCATGCACTTGCGCTTTCCTCCAGGGCGGTAGCAGCAGTGTCACACAGTCCTCCGCGTGGATCAAGGATCTATGGTTTTCCCTCGAGTCTTTCCCACGAGGCTTTCCCACGAGGCTTTCCCACAGGGCTGTCCCACGTGCACACGTGGTGGGAGTCGATCCTCGGCTTGAACGTCAAGGCAGTGCAGGGAAAACAGGTTCCTCTGGAATGGACTGACACATCTGGGGGACTCTTGGAATGGAGGCACGACCCTGGAGTTCCTCTCGCCTTTCCTGTGGAGAGCGCCTCCTCTTGAGATGCGACGGGAACGCCGGGAATTCTTTCCCTACGAAACAGGGAAAGGATCACTCATCTCGATCTAGGAGGCGGAAACGGGGCTCCCCTGGATGTGTGCGTGACCCCTCGTGCTTCCTCTCGAGTGGAGACGGGTATGTCGGGGAACTTCTTGAGTTGCAGCAAGGGTGTGAAGGACCCTTTGGAAGTTCCAGTGGTTAGACGTGATTAGCCTCGAGAAGCATCAGCGGAAATGTGCCTCATCTCGCCTGGAGGGCAAAACCTCCTGGATTTTCTCGAGTTGCGGCAGGTGCTCTCGGCTTACGACGGGGACCTCAGGGACCCGCTCTGGTGGCCTCAGGAAAGGCCAGTCCCCATGCGAGTTCCTCGGGGGCCTCTGGGGATTCCTCTCCCGTCGATGCCGGGGCCTAAGACCTTGTGTGGAGTCGGGGCCAGAACCTGAGGATTCCTCTCCAGTGCTGACATGGATCTTGGGGTACTTCTGGAGTCTCCCCAGGGGAGTCAGTCCTCGTCTCGAATGCGGGCATGCACTTGCGCTTTCCTACAGAGCGGTAGCAGCAGTGTCACGCACTCCGTCGCGTGGATCAAAGGATCTATGGTTTTCCCTCGAGTCTTTCCCACGAGGCTTTCCCACGAGGCTTTCCCACAGGGCTGTCCCACGTGCACACGTGGTGGGAGTCGATCCTCGGCTTGAACGTCAAGGCAGTGCAGGGAAAACAGGTTCCTCTGGAATGGACTGACACATCTGGGGGACTCTTGGAATGGTGGCACTAACCTGGAGTTCCTCTCGCCTTTCCTGTGGAGAGCGCCTCCTCTTGAGATTCGACGAGAACGAGGGGAATTCTTTCCCTACGAAACAGGGAAAGGATCCCTCATCTCGAGCTAGGAGGCGGAAACGGGGCTCCCCTGGATGTGTGCGGGACCCCACGTGCTTCCTCTCGAGTGGAGACGGGTATGTCGGGAAACGTCTTGAGTTGCAGCAAGGGTGTGAAGGACCCTTTGGAAGTTCCAGTGGTTAGACGTGATTAGCCTCGAGAAGCCTCAGCGGAAATGGGCCTCATCTCGCCTGGAGGGCAAAACCTCCTGGATTTTCTCGAGTTGCGGCAGGTGCTCTCGACTTACGACTGGGACCTCAGGGTCCCGCTCTGGTGGCCTCAGGAAAGGCCAGTCCCCATGCGAGTTCCTGGGGGCCTCTCGGGATCCTCTCCCGTCGATGTCGGGGCCTAAGACCTTGTGTGGAGTCGGGGCCGGAACCTGAGGATTCCTCTCCAGTGCTGACATGGATCTTGGGGTACTTCTGGAGTCTCCCCAGGGGAGTCAGTCCTCGTCTCGACTGCTGGCATGCACTTGCGCTTACCTCCAGAGCGGTAGCAGCAGAGTCACTCAGTCCGCCGCGTGGATCAAAGGATCTATGGTTTTCCCTCGAGTCTTTCCCACGAGGCTTTCCCACGAGGCTTTCCCACAGGGCTGTCCCACGTGCACACGTGGTGGGAGTCGATCCTCGGCTTGAACGTCAAGGCAGTGCAGGGAAAACCTGTTCCTCTGGAATGGACTGACACATCTGGGCTACTCTTGGAATGGTGGCACGACCCTGGAGTTCCTCTCTCCTTTCCTGTGGAGAGCGCCTCCTCTTGAGATGCGACGGGAACACCGGGAATTCTTTCCCTACGAAACAGGGAAAGGATCCCTCATCTCGAGCTAGGAGGCGGAAACGGGGCTCCCCTGGATGTGTGCGGGACCCTCGTGCTTCCTCTCGAGTGAAGACGGGTATGTCGCGGAACTGCTTGAGTTGCAGCAAGGGTGAGAAGGACCCTTTGGATGTTCCAGTGGTTAGATGTGATTAGCCTCGAGAAGCCTCAGCGGAAATGGGCCTCATCTCGCCTGGAGGGCAAAACTTCCTGGATTTTCTCGAGTTGCGGCAAGTGCTCTCGACTTACGACGGGGACCTCAGGGACCCGCTCTGGTGGCCTCAGGAAAGGCCAGTCCCCATGCGAGTTCCTCGGGGGCCTCTCGGGATTCCTCTCCCATCGATGCCGGGGCCTAAGACCTTGTGTGGAGTCGGGGCCGGAACCTGAGGATTGCTCTCCAGTGCTGACATGGATCTTGGGGTACTTCTGGAGTCTCCCCAGGGGAGTCAGTCCTCGTCTCGAATGCGGGCATGCACTTGCGCTTTCCTCCACAGCGGTAGCAGCAGTGTCACGCAGTCCGCCGCGTGGATCAAAGGATCTATGGTTTTCCCTCGAGTCTTTCCCACGAGGCTTTCCCACGAGGCTTTCCCACAGGGCTGTCCCACGTGCACACGTGGTGGGAGTCGATCCTCGGCTTGAACGTCAAGGCAGTGCAGGGAAAACAGGTTCCTCTGGAATGAACTGACACATCAGGGGGAGTCTTGGAATGGTCGCACGACCCTGGAGTTCCTCTCGCCGTTCCTGTGGAGAGCGCCTCCTCTTGAGATGCGACGGGAACGCCGGGAATTCTTTCCCTACGAAACAGGGAAAGGATCCCTCATCTCGAGCTAGGAGGCGGAAACGGGGCTCCCCTGGATGTGTGCGGGACCCCACGTGCTTCCTCTCGAGTGGAGACGGGTATGTCGGGGAACTTCTTGAGTTGCAGCAAGGGTGTGAAGGACCCTTTGGAAGTTCCAGTGGTTAGACGTGATTAGCCTCGTGAAGCCTCAGCGGAAATGGGCCTCATCTCGCCTGGAGGGCAAAACCTCCTGGATTTTCTCGAGTTGCGGCAGGTGCTCTCGACTTACGACGGGGACCTCAGGGACCCGCTCTGGTGGCCTCAGGAAAGGCCAGTCCCCATGCGAGTTCCTCGGGGGCCTCTCGGGATTCCTCTCCCATAGATGCCGGGTCCTAAGACCTTGTGTGGAGTCGGGGCCGGAACCTGAGGATTCCTCTCCAGTGCTGACATGGATCTTGGGGTACTTCTGGAGTCTCCCCAGGGGAGTCAGTCCTCGTCTCGAATGCGGGCATGCACTTGCGCTTTCCTCCAGAGCGGTAGCAGCAGTGTCACGCAGTCCGCCGCGTGGATCAAAGGATCTATGGTTTTCCCTCGAGTCTTTCCCACGAGGCTTTCCCACGAGGATTTCCCACAGGGCTGTCCCACGTGCACACGTGGTGGGAGTTGATCCTCGGCTTGAACGTCAAGGCAGTGCAGGGAAAACAGGTTCCTCTGGAATTTATTGACACATCTGGGGGACTCTTGGAATGGTGGCATGACCCTGGAGTTCCTCTCCCCTTTCCTGTGGAGAGCGCCTCCTCTTGAGATGCGACGGGAACGCCGGGAATTCTTTCCCTACGAAACAGGGAAAGGATCCCTCATCTCGAGCTAGGAGGCGGAAACGGGGCTCCCCTGGATGTGTGCTGGACCCACGTGCTTCCTCTCGAGTGGAGACGGGTATGTCGGGGAACTTCTTGAGTTGCAGCAAGTTTGTGAAGGACCCTTTGGAAGTTCCAGTGGTTAGACGTGATTACCCTCGAGAAGCCTCAGCGGAAATGGGCCTCATCTCGCCTGGAGGGCAAAACCTCCTTGATTTCCTCGAGTTGCTGCAGGTGCTCTCGACTTACGACGGGGACCTCAGGGACCCGCTCTGGTGGCCTCAGGAAAGGCCAGTCCCCATGCGAGTTCCTCGGGGGCCTCTCGGGATTCCTCTCCCGTCGATGCCGGGGCCTAAGACCTTGTGTGGAGTCGGGGCCGGAACCTGAGGATTCCTCTCCAGTGCTGACATGGATCTTGGGGTACTTCTGGAGTCTCCCCAGGGGAGTCAGTCCTCGTCTCGAATGCGGGCATGCACTTGCGCTTTCCTCCACAGCGGTAGCAGCAGTGTCACGCAGTCCGCCGCGTGGATCAAAGGATCTATGGTTTTCCCTCGAGTCTTTCCCACGAGGCTTTCCCACGAGGCTTTCCCACAAGGCTGTCCCACGTGCACACGTGGTGGGAGTCGATCCTCGGCTTGAACGTCAAGGCAGTGCAGAGAAAAAAGGTTCCTCTGGAATGGACTGACACATCTGGGGGACTCTTGGAATGGTGGCACGACCCTGGAGTTCCTCTCGCCTTTCCTGTGGAGAGCGCCTCCTCTTGAGATGCGACGGGAACGCCGGGAATTCTTTCCCTACGAAACAGGGAAAGGATCCCTCATCTCGAGCTAGGAGGCGGAAACGGGGCTCCCCTGGATGTGTGCGGGACCCCACGTGCTTCCTCTCGAGTGGAGACGGGTATGTCGGGGAACTTCTTGAGTTGCAGCAATGGTGTGAAGGACCCTTTGGAAGTTCCAGTGGTTAGATGTGATTGGCCTCGAGAAGCCTCAGCGGAAATGGGCCTCATCTCGTCTGGAGGGCAAAACCTCCTGGATTTTCTCGAGTTACGGCAGGTGCTCTCGAATTACGACGGGGACCTCAGGGACCCGCTCTGGTGGCCTCAGGAAAGGCCAGTCCCCATGCGAGTTCCTCGGGGGCCTCTCGGGATTCCTCTCCCATCGATGCCGGGGCCTAAGACCTTGTGTGGAGTCGGGGCCGGAACCTGAGGATTCCTCTCCACTGCTGACATGGATCTTGGGGTACTTCTGGAGTCTCCCCAGGGGAGTCAGTCCTCGTCTCGAATGCGGGCATGCACTTGCGCTTTCCTCCAGAGCGGTAGCAGCAGTGTCACGCAGTCCGCCGCGTGGATCAAAGGATCTATGGTTTTCCCTCGAGTCTTTCCCACGAGGCTTTCCCACGAGGCTTTCCCACAGGGCTGTCCCACGTGCACACGTGGTGGGAGTCGATCCTCGGCTTGAACGTCAAGGCAGTGCAGGGAAAACAGGTTCCTCTGGAATGGACTGACACATCTGGGGGACTCTTGGAATGGTGGCACGACCCTGGAGTTCCTCTCGCCTTTCCTGTGGAGAGCGCCTCCTCTTGAGATGCGACGGGAACGCCGGGAATTCTTTCCCTACGAAACAGGGAAAGGATCCCTCATCTCGAGCTAGGAGGCGGAAACGGGGCTCCCCTGGATGTGTGCGGGACCCACGTGCTTCCTCTCGAGTGGAGACGGGTATGTCGGGGAACTTCTTGAGTTGCAGCAAGGGTGTGAAGGACCCTTTGGAAGTTCCAGTGGTTAGACGAGATTAGCCTCGAGAAGCCTCAGCGGAAATGGGCCTCATCTCGCCTGGAGGGCAAAACCTCCTGGATTTCCTCGAGTTGCGGCAGGTGCTCTCGACTTACGACGGGGACCTCAGGGACCCGCTCTGGTGGCCTCAGGAAAGGCCAGTCCCCATGCGAGTTCCTCGGGGGCCTCTCGGGATTCCTCTCCCTTCGATGCCGGGTCCTAAGACCTTGTGTGGAGTCGGTGCCGGAACCTGAGGATTCCTCTCCAGTGCTGACATGGATCTTGGGGTACTTCTGGAGTCTCCCCAGGGGAGTCAGTCCTCGTCTCGAATGCGGGCATGCACTTGCGCTTTCCTCCAGTTCGGTAGCAGCAGTGTCACACAGTCCTCCGCGTGGATCAAGGATCTATGGTTTTCCCTCGAGTCTTTCCCACGAGGCTTTCCCACGAGGCTTTCCCACAGGGCTGTCCCACGTGCACACGTGGTGGGAGTCGATCCTCGGCTTGAACGTCAAGGCAGTGCAGGGAAAACAGGTTCCTCTGGAATGGACTGACACATCTGGGGGACTCTTGGAATGGAGGCACGACCCTGGAGTTCCTCTCGCCTTTCCTGTGGAGAGCGCCTCCTCTTGAGATGCGACGGGAACGCCGGGAATTCTTTCCCTACGAAACAGGGAAAGGATCACTCATCTCGATCTAGGAGGCGGAAACGGGGCTCCCCTGGATGTGTGCGTGACCCCTCGTGCTTCCTCTCGAGTGGAGACGGGTATGTCGGGGAACTTCTTGAGTTGCAGCAAGGGTGTGAAGGACCCTTTGGAAGTTCCAGTGGTTAGACGTGATTAGCCTCGAGAAGCATCAGCGGAAATGTGCCTCATCTCGCCTGGAGGGCAAAACCTCCTGGATTTTCTCGAGTTGCGGCAGGTGCTCTCGGCTTACGACGGGGACCTCAGGGACCCGCTCTGGTGGCCTCAGGAAAGGCCAGTCCCCATGCGAGTTCCTCGGGGGCCTCTGGGGATTCCTCTCCCGTCGATGCCGGGGCCTAAGACCTTGTGTGGAGTCGGGGCCGGAACCTGAGGATTCCTCTCCAGTGCTGACATGGATCTTGGGGTACTTCTGGAGTCTCCCCAGGGGAGTCAGTCCTCGTCTCGAATGCGGGCATGCACTTGCGCTTTCCTCCAGAGCGGTAGCAGCAGTGTCACGCACTCCGCCGCGTGGATCAAAGGATCTATGGTTTTCCCTCGAGTCTTTCCCACGAGGCTTTCCCACGAGGCTTTCCTACAGGGCTGTCCCACGTGCACACGTGGTGGGAGTCGATCCTCGGCTTGAACGTCAAGGCAGTGCAGGGAAAACAGGTTCCTCTGGAATGGACTGACACATCTGGGGGACTCTTGGAATGGTGGCACGACCCTGGAGTTCCTCTCGCCTTTCCTGTGGAGAGCGCCTCCTCTTGAGATGCGACGGGAACGCCGGGAATTCTTTCCCTACGAAACAGGGAAAGGATCCCTCATCTCGAGCTAGGAGGCGGAAACGGGGCTCCCCTGGATGTGTGCGGGACACCACGTGCTTCCTCTCGAGTGGAGACGGGTATGTCGGGGAACTTCTTGAGTTGCAGTAAGGGTGTGAAGGACCCTTTGGAAGTTCCAGTGGTTAGACGTGATTGGCCTCGAGAAGCCTCAGCGAAAATGGGCCTCATCTCGCCTGGAGGGCAAAACCTCCTGGATTTTCTCGAGTTGCGGCAGGTGCTCTCGACTTACGACGGGGACCTCAGGGACCCGCTCTGGTGGCCTCAGGAAAGGCCAGTCCCCATGCGAGTTTCACGGGTGCCTCTCGGGATTCCTCTCCCGTCGATGTCGGGGCCTAAGACCTTGTGTGGAGTCGGGGCCGGAACCTGAGGATTCCTCTCCACTGCTGACATGGATCTTGGGGTACTTCTGGAGTCTCCCCAGGGGAGTCAGTCCTCGTCTCGAATGCGGGCATGCACTTGCGCTTTCCTCCAGAGCAGTAGCAGCAGTGTCACGCAGTCCGCCGCGTGGATCAAAGGATCTATGGTTTTCCCTCGAGTGTTTCCCACGAGGCTTTCCCACGAGGCTTTCCCACAGGGCTGTCCCACGTGCACACGTGGTGGGAGTCGATCCTCTGCTTGAACGTCAAGGCAGTGCAGGGAAAACAGGTTCCTCTGGAATGGACTGACACATCTGGGGGACTCTTGGAATGGTGGCACGACCCTGGAGTTCCTCTAGCCTTTCCTGTGGAGAGCGCCTCCTCTTGAGATGCGACGGGAACGCCGGGAATTCTTTCCCTACGAAACAGGGAAAGGATCCCTCATCTCGAGCTAGGAGGCGGAAACGGGGCTCCCCTGGATGTGTGCGGGACACAACGTGCTTCCTCTCGAGTGGAGACGGGTATGTCGGGGAACTTCTTGAGTTGCAGCAAGGGTGTGAAGGACCCTTTGGAAGTTCCAGTGGTTAGACGTGATTGGCCTCGAGAAGCCTCAGCGGAAATGGGCCTCATCTCGCCTGGAGGGCAAAACCTCCTGGATTTTCTCGAGTTGCGGCAGGTGCTCTCGACTTACGAAGGGGACCTCAGGGAACCGCTCTGCTGGCCTCAGGAAAGGCCAGTCCCCATGCGAGTTCCTCGGGGGTCTCTCGGGATTCCTCTCCCGTCGAATCCGGGGCCTAAGACTGTGTGTGGAGTCGGGGCCTGAACCTGAGGATTCCTCTCCAGTGCTGACATGGATCTTGGGGTACTTCTGGAGTCTCCCCAGGGGAGTCAGTCCTCGTCTCGAATGCGGGCATGCACTTGCGCTTTCCTCCTGGGCGGTAGCAGCAGTGTCACGCAGTCTGCCGCGTGGATCAAAGGATCTATGGTTTTCCCTCGAGTCTTTCCCACGAGGCTTTCCCACGAGGCTTTCCCAAAGGGCTGTCCCACGTGCACACGTGGTGGGAGTCGATCCTCGGCTTGAACGTCAAGGCAGTGCAGGGAAAACAGGTTCCTCTGGAATGGACTGACACATCTGGGGGACTCTTGGAATGGTGGCACGACCCTGGAGTTCCTCTCGCCTTTCCTGTGGAGAGCGCCTCCTCTTGAGATGCGACGGGAACGCCGGGAATTCTTTCCCTACGAAACAGGGAAAGGATCCCTCATCTCGAGCTAGGAGGCGGAAACGGGGCTCCCCTGGATGTGTGCGGGACCCACGTGCTTCCTCTCGAGTGGAGACGGGTATGTCGGGGAACTTCTTGAGTTGCAGCAAGGGTGTGAAGGACCCTTTGGAAGTTCCAGTGGTTAGACGTGATTAGCCTCGAGAAGCCTCAGTGGAAATGGGCCTCATCTCGCCTGGAGGGCAAAACCTCCTGGATTTCCTCGAGTTGCGGCAGGTGCTCTCGACTTACGACGGGGACCTCAGGGACCCGCTCTGGTGGCCTCAGGAAAGGCCAGTCCCCATGCGAGTTCCTCGGGGGCCTCTCGGGATTCCTCTCCCGTCGATGCCGGGTCCTAAGACCTTGTGTGGAGTCGGTGCCGGAACCTGAGGATTCCTCTCCAGTGCTGACATGGATCTTGGGGTACTTCTGGAGTCTCCCCAGGGGAGTCAGTCCTCGTCTCGAATGCGGGCATGCACTTGCGCTTTCCTCCAGGGCGGTAGCAGCAGTGTCACACAGTCCTCCGCGTGGATCAAGGATCTATGGTTTTCCCTCGAGTCTTTCCCACGAGGCTTTCCCACGAGGCTTTCCCACAGGGCTGTCCCACGTGCACACGTGGTGGGAGTCGATCCTCGGCTTGAACGTCAAGGCAGTGCAGGGAAAACAGGTTCCTCTGGAATGGACTGACACATCTGGGGGACTCTTGGAATGGAGGCACGACCCTGGAGTTCCTCTCGCCTTTCCTGTGGAGAGCGCCTCCTCTTGAGATGCGACGGGAACGCCGGGAATTCTTTCCCTACGAAACAGGGAAAGGATCACTCATCTCGATCTAGGAGGCGGAAACGGGGCTCCCCTGGATGTGTGCGTGACCCCTCGTGCTTCCTCTCGAGTGGAGACGGGTATGTCGGGGAACTTCTTGAGTTGCAGCAAGGGTGTGAAGGACCCTTTGGAAGTTCCAGTGGTTAGACGTGATTAGCCTCGAGAAGCATCAGCGGAAATGTGCCTCATCTCGCCTGGAGGGCAAAACCTCCTGGATTTTCTCGAGTTGCGGCAGGTGCTCTCGGCTTACGACGGGGACCTCAGGGACCCGCTCTGGTGGCCTCATGAAAGGCCAGTCCCCATGCGAGTTCCTCGGGGGCCTCTGGGGATTCCTCTCCCGTCGATGCCGGGGCCTAAGACCTTGTGTGGAGTCGGGGCCGGAACCTGAGGATTCCTCTTCAGTGCTGACATGGATCTTGGGGTACTTCTGGAGTCTCCGCAGGGGAGTCAGTCCTCGTCTCGAATGCGGGCATGCACTTGCGCTTTCCTACAGAGCGGTAGCAGCAGTGTCACGCACTCCGTCGCGTGGATCAAAGGATCTATGGTTTTCCCTCGAGTCTTTCCCACGAGGCTTTCCCACGAGGCTTTCCCACAGGGCTGTCCCACGTGCACACGTGGTGGGAGTCGATCCTCTGCTTGAACGTCAAGGCAGTGCAGGGAAAACAGGTTCCTCTGGAATGGACTGACACATCTGGGGGACTCTTGGAATGGTGGCACGAACCTGGAGTTCCTCTCGCCTTTCCTGTGGAGAGCGCCTCCTCTTGAGATTCGACGAGAACGAGGGGAATTCTTTCCCTACGAAACAGGGAAAGGATCCCTCATCTCGAGCTAGGAGGCGGAAACGGGGCTCCCCTGGATGTGTGCGGGACCCCACGTGCTTCCTCTCGAGTGGAGACGGGTATGTCGGGAAACGTCTTGAGTTGCAGCAAGGGTGTGAAGGACCCTTTGGAAGTTCCAGTGGTTAGACGTGATTAGCCTCGAGAAGCCTCAGCGGAAATGGGCCTCATCTCGCCTGGAGGGCAAAACCTCCTGGATTTTCTCGAGTTGCGGCAGGTGCTCTCGACTTACGACTGGGACTTCAGGGTCCCGCTCTGGTGGCCTCAGGAAAGGCCAGTCCCCATGCGAGTTCCTGGGGGCCTCTCGGGATCCTCTCCCGTCGATGTCGGGGCCTAAGACCTTGTGTGGAGTCGGGGCCGGAACCTGAGGATTCCTCTCCAGTGCTGACATGGATCTTGGGGTGCTTCTGGAGTCTCCCCAGGGGAGTCAGTCCTCGTCTCGACTGCTGGCATGCACTTGCGCTTACCTCCAGAGCGGTAGCAGCAGAGTCACGCAGTCCGCCGCGTGGATCAAAGGATCTATGGTTTTCCCTCGAGTCTTTCCCACGAGGCTTTCCCACGAGGCTTTCCCACAGGGCTGTCCCACGTGCACACGTGGTGGGAGTCGATCCTCGGCTTGAACGTCAAGGCAGTGCAGGGAAAACCTGTTCCTCTGGAATGGACTGACACATCTGGGCTACTCTTGGAATGGTGGCACGACCCTGGAGTTCCTCTCTCCTTTCCTGTGGAGAGCGCCTCCTCTTGAGATGCGACGGGAACACCGGGAATTCTTTCCCTACGAAACAGGGAAAGGATCCCTCATCTCGAGCTAGGAGGCGGAAACGGGGCTCCCCTGGATGTGTGCGGGACCCTCGTGCTTCCTCTCGAGTGAAGACGGGTATGTCGCGGAACTGCTTGAGTTGCAGCAAGGGTGAGAAGGACCCTTTGGATGTTCCAGTGGTTAGATGTGATTAGCCTCGAGAAGCCTCAGCGGAAATGGGCCTCATCTCGCCTGGAGGGCAAAACTTCCTGGATTTTCTCGAGTTGCGGCAAGTGCTCTCGACTTACGACGGGGACCTCAGGGACCCGCTCTGGTGGCCTCAGGAAAGGCCAGTCCCCATGCGAGTTCCTCGGGGGCCTCTCGGGATTCCTCTCCCGTCGATGCCGGGGCCTAAGACCTTGTGTGGAGTCGGGGCCGGAACCTGAGGATTGCTCTCCAGTGCTGACATGGATCTTGGGGTACTTCTGGAGTCTCCCCAGGGGAGTCAGTCCTCGTCTCGAATGCGGGCATGCACTTGCGCTTTCCTCCACAGCGGTAGCAGCAGTGTCACGCAGTCCGCCGCGTGGATCAAAGGATCTATGGTTTTCCCTCGAGTCTTGCCCACGAGGCTTTCCCACGAGGCTTTCCCACAGGGCTGTCCCACGTGCACACGTGGTGGGAGTCGATCCTCGGCTTGAACGTCAAGGCAGTGCAGGGAAAACAGGTTCCTCTGGAATGAACTGACACATCCTGGGGAGTCTTGGAATGGTCGCACGACCCTGGAGTTCCTCTCGCCGTTCCTGTGGAGAGCGCCTCCTCTTGAGATGCGACGGGAACGCCGGGAATTCTTTCCCTACGAAACAGGGAAAGGATCCCTCATCTCGAGCTAGGAGGCGGAAACGGGGCTCCCCTGGATGTGTGCGGGACCCCACGTGCTTCCTCTCGAGTGGAGACGGGTATGTCGGGGAACTTCTTGAGTTGCAGCAAGGGTGTGAAGGACCCTTTGGAAGTTCCAGTGGTTAGACGTGATTAGCCTCGTGAAGCCTCAGCGGAAATGGGCCTCATCTCGCCTGGAGGGCAAAACCTCCTGGATTTTCTCGAGTTGCGGCAGGTGCTCTCGACTTACGACGGGGACCTCAGGGACCCGCTCTGGTGGCCTCAGGAAAGGCCAGTCCCCATGCGAGTTCCTCGGGGGCCTCTCGGGATTCCTCTCCCATAGATGCCGGGTCCTAAGACCTTGTGTGGAGTCGGGGCCGGAACCTGAGGATTCCTCTCCAGTGCTGACATGGATCTTGGGGTACTTCTGGAGTCTCCCCAGGGGAGTCAGTCCTCGTCTCGAATGCGGGCATGCACTTGCGCTTTCCTCCAGAGCGGTAGCAGCAGTGTCACGCAGTCCGCCGCGTGGATCAAAGGATCTATGGTTTTCCCTCGAGTCTTTCCCACGAGGCTTTCCCACGAGGATTTCCCACAGGGCTGTCCCACGTGCACACGTGGTGGGAGTTGATCCTCGCCTTGAACGTCAAGGCAGTGCAGGGAAAACAGGTTCCTCTGGAATGGATTGACACATCTGGGGGACTCTTGAAATGGTGGCATGACCCTGGAGTTCCTCTCCCCTTTCCTGTGGAGAGCGCCTCCTCTTGAGATGCGACGGGAACGCCGGGAATTCTTTCCCTACGAAACAGGGAAAGGATCCCTCATCTCGAGCTAGGAGGCGGAAACGGGGCTCCCCTGGATGTGTGCTGGACCCACGTGCTTCCTCTCGAGTGGAGACGGGTATGTCGGGGAACTTCTTGAGTTGCAGCAAGGGTGTGAAGGACCCTTTGGAAGTTCCAGTGGTTAGACGTGATTACCCTCGAGAAGCCTCAGCGGAAATGGGCCTCATCTCGCCTGGAGGGCAAAACCTCCTTGATTTCCTCGAGTTGCTGCAGGTGCTCTCGACTTACGACCGGGACCTCAGGGACCCGCTCTGGTGGCCTCAGGAAAGGCCAGTCCCCATGCGAGTTCCTCGGGGGCCTCTCGGGATTCCTCTCCCGTCGATGCCGGGGCCTAAGACCTTGTGTGGAGTCGGGGCCGGAACCTGAGGATTCCTCTCCAGTGCTGACATGGATCTTGGGGTACTTCTGGAGTCTCCCCAGGGGAGTCAGTCCTCGTCTCGAATGCGGGCATGCACTTGCGCTTTCCTCCACAGCGGTAGCAGCAGTGTCACGCAGTCCGCCGCGTGGATCAAAGGATCTATGGTTTTCCCTCGAGTCTTTCCCACGAGGCTTTCCCACGAGGCTTTCCCACAAGGCTGTCCCACGTGCACACGTGGTGGGAGTCGATCCTCGGCTTGAACGTCAAGGCAGTGCAGAGAAAAAAGGTTCCTCTGGAATGGACTGACACATCTGGGGGACTCTTGGAATGGTGGCACGACCCTGGAGTTCCTCTCGCCTTTCCTGTGGAGAGCGCCTCCTCTTGAGATGCGACGGGAACGCCGGGAATTCTTTCCCTACGAAACAGGGAAAGGATCCCTCATCTCGAGCTAGGAGGCGGAAACGGGGCTCCCCTGGATGTGTGCGGGACCCCACGTGCTTCCTCTCGAGTGGAGACGGGTATGTCGGGGAACTTCTTGAGTTGCAGCAATGGTGTGAAGGACCCTTTGGAAGTTCCAGTGGTTAGATGTGATTGGCCTCGAGAAGCCTCAGCGGAAATGGGCCTCATCTCGTCTGGAGGGCAAAACCTCCTGGATTTTCTCGAGTTACGGCAGGTGCTCTCGAATTACGACGGGGACCTCAGGGACCCGCTCTGGTGGCCTCAGGAAAGGCCAGTCCCCATGCGAGTTCCTCGGGGGCCTCTCGGGATTCCTCTCCCATCGATGCCGGGGCCTAAGACCTTGTGTGGAGTCGGGGCCGGAACCTGAGGATTCCTCTCCACTGCTGACATGGATCTTGGGGTACTTCTGGAGTCTCCCCAGGGGAGTCAGTCCTCGTCTCGAATGCGGGCATGCACTTGCGCTTTCCTCCAGAGCGGTAGCAGCAGTGTCACGCAGTCCGCCGCGTGGATCAAAGGATCTATGGTTTTCCCTCGAGTCTTTCCCACGAGGCTTTCCCACGAGGCTTTCCCACAGGGCTGTCCCACGTGCACACGTGGTGGGAGTCGATCCTCGGCTTGAACGTCAAGGCAGTGCAGGGAAAACAGGTTCCTCTGGAATGGACTGACACATCTGGGGGACTCTTGGAATGGTGGCACGACCCTGGAGTTCCTCTCGCCTTTCCTGTGGAGAGCGCCTCCTCTTGAGATGCGACGGGAACGCCGGGAATTCTTTCCCTACGAAACAGGGAAAGGATCCCTCATCTCGAGCTAGGAGGCGGAAACGGGGCTCCCCTGGATGTGTGCGGGACCCACGTGCTTCCTCTCGAGTGGAGACGGGTATGTCGGGGAACTTCTTGAGTTGCAGCAAGGGTGTGAAGGACCCTTTGGAAGTTCCAGTGGTTAGACGAGATTAGCCTCGAGAAGCCTCAGCGGAAATGGGCCTCATCTCGCCTGGAGGGCAAAACCTCCTGGATTTCCTCGAGTTGCGGCAGGTGCTCTCGACTTACGACGGGGACCTCAGGGACCCGCTCTGGTGGCCTCAGGAAAGGCCAGTCCCCATGCGAGTTCCTCGGGGGCCTCTCGGGATTCCTCTCCCGTCGATGCCGGGTCCTAAGACCTTGTGTGGAGTCGGTGCCGGAACCTGAGGATTCCTCTCCAGTGCTGACATGGATCTTGGGGTACTTCTGGAGTCTCCCCAGGGGAGTCAGTCCTCGTCTCGAATGCGGGCATGCACTTGCGCTTTCCTCCAGTTCGGTAGCAGCAGTGTCACACAGTCCTCCGCGTGGATCAAGGATCTATGGTTTTCCCTCGAGTCTTTCCCACGAGGCTTTCCCACGAGGCTTTCCCACAGGGCTGTCCCACGTGCACACGTGGTGGGAGTCGATCCTCGGCTTGAACGTCAAGGCAGTGCAGGGAAAACAGGTTCCTCTGGAATGGACTGACACATCTGGGGGACTCTTGGAATGGAGGCACGACCCTGGAGTTCCTCTCGCCTTTCCTGTGGAGAGCGCCTCCTCTTGAGATGCGACGGGAACGCCGGGAATTCTTTCCCTACGAAACAGGGAAAGGATCACTCATCTCGATCTAGGAGGCGGAAACGGGGCTCCCCTGGATGTGTGCGTGACCCCTCGTGCTTCCTCTCGAGTGGAAACGGGTATGTCGGGGAACTTCTTGAGTTGCAGCAAGGGTGTGAAGGACCCTTTGGAAGTTCCAGTGGTTAGACGTGATTAGCCTCGAGAAGCATCAGCGGAAATGTGCCTCATCTCGCCTGGAGGGCAAAACCTCCTGGATTTTCTCGAGTTGCGGCAGGTGCTCTCGACTTACGACGGGGACCTCAGGGACCCGCTCTGGTGGCCTCAGGAAAGGCCAGTCCCCATGCGAGTTCCTCGGGGGCCTCTGGGGATTCCTCTCCCGTCGATGCCGGGGCCTAAGACCTTGTGTGGAGTCGGGGCCGGAACCTGAGGATTCCTCTCCAGTGCTGACATGGATCTTGGGGTACTTCTGGAGTCTCCCCAGGGGAGTCAGTCCTCGTCTCGAATGCGGGCATGCACTTGCGCTTTCCTCCAGAGCGGTAGCAGCAGTGTCACGCACTCCGCCGCGTGGATCAAAGGATCTATGGTTTTCCCTCGAGTCTTTCCCACGAGGCTTTCCCACGAGGCTTTCCCACAGGGCTGTCCCACGTGCACACGTGGTGGGAGTCGATCCTCGGCTTGAACGTCAAGGCAGTGCAGGGAAAACAGGTTCCTCTGGAATGGACTGACACATCTGGGGGACTCTTGGAATGGTGGCACGACCCTGGAGTTACTCTCGCCTTTCCTGTGGAGAGCGCCTCCTCTTGAGATGCGACGAGAACGCCGGGAATTCTTTCCCTAAGAAACAGGGAAAGGATCCCTCATCTCGAGCTAGGAGGCGGAAACGGGGCTCCCCTGGATGTGTGCGGGACCCCACGTGCTTCCTCTCGAGTGGAGACGGGTATGTCGGGAAACGTCTTGAGTTGCAGCAAGGGTGTGAAGGACCCTTTGGAAGTTCCAGTGGTTAGACGTGATTAGCCTCGAGAAGCCTCAGCGGAAATGGGCCTCATCTCGCCTGGAGGGCAAAACCTCCTGGATTTTCTCGAGTTGCGGCAGGTGCTCTCGACTTACGACTGGGACCTCAGGGTCCCGCTCTGGTGGCCTCAGGAAAGGCCAGTCCCCATGCGAGTTCCTGGGGGCCTCTCGGGATCCTCTCCCGTCGATGTCGGGGCCTAAGACCTTGTGTGGAGTAGGGGCCGGAACCTGAGGATTCCTCTCCAGTGCTGACATGGATCTTGGGGTACTTCTGGAGTCTCCCCAGGGGAGTCAGTCCTCGTCTCGACTGCTGGCATGCACTTGCGCTTTCCTCCAGAGCGGTAGCAGCAGAGTCACGCAGTCCGCCGCGTGGATCAAAGGATCTATGGTTTTCCCTCGAGTCTTTCCCACGAGGCTTTCCCACGAGGCTTTCCCACAGGGCTGTCCCACGTGCACACGTGGTGGGAGTCGATCCTCGGCTTGAACGTCAAGGCAGTGCAGGGAAAACCTGTTCCTCTGGAATGGACTGACACATCTGGGCTACTCTTGGAATGGTGGCACGACCCTGGAGTTCCTCTCGCCTTTCCTGTGGAGAGCGCCTCCTCTTGAGATGCGACGGGAACACCGGGAATTCTTTCCCTACGAAACAGGGAAAGGATCCCTCATCTCGAGCTAGGAGGCGGAAACGGGGCTCCCCTGGATGTGTGCGGGACCCTCGTGCTTCCTCTCGAGTGAAGACGGGTATGTCGCGGAACTGCTTGAGTTGCAGCAAGGGTGAGAAGGACCCTTTGGATGTTCCAGTGGTTAGATGTGATTAGCCTCGAGAAGCCTCAGCGGAAATGGGCCTCATCTCGCCTGGAGGGCAAAACTTCCTGGATTTTCTCGAGTTGCGGCAAGTGCTCTCGACTTACGACGGGGACCTCAGGGACCCGCTCTGGTGGCCTCAGGAAAGGCCAGTCCCCATGCGAGTTCCTCGGGGGCCTCTCGGGATTCCTCTCCCGTCGATGCCGGGGCCTAAGACCTTGTGTGGAGTCGGGGCCGGAACCTGAGGATTGCTCTCCAGTGCTGACATGGATCTTGGGGTACTTCTGGAGTCTCCCCAGGGGAGTCAGTCCTCGTCTCGAATGCGGGCATGCACTTGCGCTTTCCTCCAGAGCGGTAGCAGCAGTGTCACGCAGTCCGCCGCGTGGATCAAAGGATCTATGGTAATCCCTCGAGTCTTGCCCACGAGGCTTTCCCACGAGGCTTTCCCACAGGGCTGTCCCACGTGCACACGTGGTGGGAGTCGATCCTCGGCTTGAACGTCAAGGCAGTGCAGGGAAAACAGGTTCTTCTGGAATGAACTGACACATCCGGGGGAGTCTTGGAATGGTCGCACGACCCTGGAGTTCCTCTCGCCGTTCCTGTGGAGAGTGCCTCCTCTTGAGATGCGACGGGAACGCCGGGAATTCTTTCCCTACGAAACAGGGAAAGGATCCCTCATCTCGAGCTAGGAGGCGGAAACGGGGCTCCCCTGGATGTGTGCGGGACCCCACGTGCTTCCTCTCGAGTGGAGACGGGTATGTCGGGGAACTTCTTGAGTTGCAGCAAGGGTGTGAAGGACCCTTTGGAAGTTCCAGTGGTTAGACGTGATTAGCCTCGTGAAGCCTCAGCGGAAATGGGCCTCATCTCGCCTGGAGGGCAAAACCTCCTGGATTTTCTCGAGTTGCGGCAGGTGCTCTCGACTTACGACGGGGACCTCAGGGACCCTCTCTGGTGGCCTCAGGAAAGGCCAGTCCCCATGCGAGTTCCTCGGGGGCCTCTCGGGATTCCTCTCCCGTCGATGCCGGGGCCTATGACCTTGTGTGGAGTCGGGGCCGGAACCTGAGGATTCCTCTCCAGTGCTGACATGGATCTTGGGGTACTTCTGGAGTCTCCCCAGGGGAGTCAGTCCTCGTCTCGAATGCGGGCATGCACTTGCGCTTTCCTCCAGAGCGGTAGCAGCAGTGTCACGAAGTCCGCCGCGTGGATCAAAGGATCTATGGTTTTCCCTCGAGTCTTTCCCACGAGGCTTTCCCACGAGGATTTCCCACAGGGCTGTCCCACGTGCACACGTGGTGGGAATTGATCCTCGGCTTGAAAGTCAAGGCAGTGCAGGGAAAACAGGTTCCTCTGGAATGGATTGACACATCTGGGGGACTCTTGGAATGGTGGCATGACCCTGGAGTTCCTCTCCCCTTTCCTGTGGAGAGCGCCTCCTCTTGAGATGCGACGGGAACGCCGGGAATTCTTTCCCTACGAAACAGGGAAAGGATCCCTCATCTCGAGCTAGGAGGCGAAAACGGGGCTCCCCTGGATGTGTGCTGGACCCACGTGCTTCCTCTCGAGTGGAGACGGGTATGTCGGGGAACTTCTTGAGTTGCAGCAAGGGTGTGAAGGACCCTTTGGAAGTTCCAGTGGTTAGACGTGATTACCCTCGAGAAGCCTCAGCGGAAATGGGCCTCATCTCGCCTGGAGGGCAAAACCTCCTTGATTTCCTCGAGTTGCTGCAGGTGCTCTCGACTTACGACCGGGACCTCAGGGACCCGCTCTGGTGGCCTCAGGAAAGGCCAGTCCCCATGCGAGTTCCTCGGGGGCCTCTCGGGATTCCTCTCCCGTCGATGCCGGGGCCTAAGACCTTGTGTGGAGTCGGGGCCGGAACCTGAGGATTCCTCTCCAGTGCTGACATGGATCTTGGGGTACTTCTGGAGTCTCCCCAGGGGAGTCAGTCCTCGTCTCGAATGCGGGCATGCACTTGCGCTTTCCTCCACAGCGGTAGCAGCAGTGTCACGCAGTCCGCCGCGTGGATCAAAGGATCTATGGTTTTCCCTCGAGTCTTTCCCACGAGGCTTTCCCACGAGGCTTTCCCACAAGGCTGTCCTACGTGCACACGTGGTGGGAGTCGATCCTCGGCTTGAACGTCAAGGCAGTGCAGGGAAAAAAGGTTCCTCTGGAATGGACTGACACATCTGGGGGACTCTTGGAATGGTGGCACGACCCTGGAGTTCCTCTCGCCTTTCCTGTGGAGAGCGCCTCCTCTTGAGATGCGACGGGAACGCCGGGAATTCTTTCCCTACGAAACAGGGAAAGGATCCCTCATCTCGAGCTAGGAGGCGGAAACGGGGTTCCCCTGGATGTGTGCGGGACCCCACGTGCTTCCTCTCGAGTGGAGACGGGTATGTCGGGGAACTTCTTGAGTTGCAGCAATGGTGTGAAGGACCCTTTGGAAGTTCCAGTGGTTAGATGTGATTGGCCTCGAGAAGCCTCAGCGGAAATGGGCCTCATCTCGCCTGGAGGGCAAAACCTCCTGGATTTTCTCGAGTTACGGCAGGTGCTCTCGACTTACGACGGGGACCTCAGGGACCCGCTCTGGTGGCCTCAGGAAAGGCCAGTCCCCATGCGAGTTCCTCGGGGGCCTCTCGGGATTCCTCTCCCATCGATGCCGGGGCCTAAGACCTTGTGTGGAGTCGGGGCCGGAACCTGAGGATTCCTCTCCACTGCTGACATGGATCTTGGGGTACTTCTGGAGTCTCCTCAGGGGAGTCAGTCCTCGTCTCGAATGCGGGCATGCACTTGCGCTTTCCTCCAGAGCGGTAGCAGCAGTGTCACGCAGTCCGCTGCGTGGATCAAAGGATCTATGGTTTTCCCTCGAGTCTTTCCCACGAGGCTTTCCCACGAGGCTTTCCCACAGGGCTGTCCCAAGTGCACACGTGGTGGGAGTCGATCCTCGGCTTGAACGTCAAGGCAGTGCAGGGAAAACAGGTTCCTCTGGAATGGACTGACACATCTGGGGAACTCTTGGAATGGTGGCACGACCCTGGAGTTCCTCTCGCCTTTCCTGTGGAGAGCGCCTCCTCTTGAGATGCGACGGGAACGCCGGGAATTCTTTCCCTACGAAACAGGGAAAGGATCCCTCATCTCGAGCTAGGAGGCGGAAACGGGGCTCCCCTGGATGTGTGCGGGACCCCACGTGCTTCCTCTCGAGTGGAGACGGGTATGTCGGGGAACTTCTTGAGTTGCAGCAAGGGTGTGAATGACCCTTTGGAAGTTCCAGTGTTTAGACGTGATTAGCCTCGAGAAGCCTCAGCGGAAATGGGCCTCATCTCGCCTGGAGGGCAAAACATCCTGGATTTTCTCGAGTTGCGGCAGGTGCTCTCGACTTACGACGGGGACCTCAGGGACCCGCTCTGGTGGCCTCAGGAAAGGCCAGTCCCCATGCGAGTTCCTCGGGGGCCTCTCGGGATTCCTCTCCCATCGATGCCGGGGCCTAAGACCTTGTGTGGAGTCGGGGCCGGAACCTGAGGATTCCTCTCCAGTGCTGACATGGATCTTGGGGTACTTCTCGAGTCTCCCCAAGGGAGTCAGTCCTCGTCTCGAATGCGGGCATGCACTTGCGCTTTCCTCCAGAGCGGTAGCAGCAGTTTCACGCAGTCCGCCGCGTGGATCAAAGGATCTATGGTTTTCCCTCGAGTCTTTCCCACGAGACTTTCCCACGAGGCTTTCCCACAGGGCTGTCCCACGTGCACACGTGGTGGGAGTCGATCCTCGGCTTGAACGTTAAGGCAGTGCAGGGAAAACAGGTTCCTCTGGAATGGACTGACACATCTGGGGGACTCTTGGAATGGTGGCACGACCCTGGAGTTCCTCTCGCCTTTCCTGTGGAGAGCGCCTCCTCTTGAGGTGCGACGGGAACGCCGGGAATTCTTTCCCTACGAAACAGGGAAAGGATCCCTCATCTCGAGCTAGGAGGCGGAAACGGGGCTCCCCTGGATGTGTGCGGGACCCCACGTGCTTCCTCTCGAGTGGAGACGGGTATGTCGGGGAACTTCTTGAGTTGCAGCAAGGGTGTGAAGGACCCTTTGGAAGTTCCAGTGGTTAGATGTGATTGGCCTCGAGAAGCCTCAGCGGAAATGGGCCTCATCTCGCCTGGAGGGCAAAACCTCCTGGATTTTCTCGAGTTGCGGCAGGTGCTCTCGACTTACGACGGAGACCTCAGGGACCCGCTCTGGTGGCCTCAGGAAAGGCCAGTCCCCATGCGAGTTCCTCGGGGGCGTCTCGGGATTCCTCTCCCGTCGATGCCGGGGCCTAAGACCTTGTGTGGAGTCGTAGCCGGAACCTGAGGATTCCTCTCCAGTGCTGACATGGATCTTGGGGTACTTCTGGAGTCTCCCCAGGGGAGTCAGTCCTCGTCTCGAATGCGGGCATGCACTTGCGCTTTCCTCCAGAGCGGTAGCAGCAGTGTCACGCAGTCCGCCGCGTGGATCAAAGGATCTATGGTTTTCCCTCGAGTCTTTCCCACGAGGCTTTCCCACGAGGCTTTCCCACATGGCTGTCCCACGTGCACACGTGGTGGGAGTCGATCTTCGGCTTGAACGTCAAGGCAGTGCAGGGAAAACAGGTTCCTCTGGAATGGACTGACACATCTGGGGGACTCTTGGAATGGTGGCACGACCCTGGAGTTCCTCTCGCCTTTCCTGTGGAGAGCGCCTCCTCTTGAGATGCGACGGGAACGCCGGGAATTCTTTCCCTACGAAACAGGGAAAGGATCCCTCATCTCGAGCTAGGTGGCGGAAACGGGGCTCCAATGGATGTGTGCGGGACCCACGTGCTTCCTCTCGAGTGGAGACGGGTATGTCGGGGAACTTCGTGAGTTGCAGCAAGGGTGTTAAGGACCCTTTGGAAGTTCCAGTGGTTAGATGTGATTAGCCTCGAGAAGCCTCAGCGGAAATGGGCCTCATCTCGCCTGGAGGGCAAAACCTCCTGGATTTTCTCGAGTTGCGGCAGGTGCTCTCGACTTACGACGGGGACCTCAGGGAACCGCTCTGGTGGCCTCAGGAAAGGCCAGTCCCCATGCGAGTTCCTCGGGGGCCTCTCGGGATTCCTCTCCCGTCGATGCCGGCGCCTAAGACCTTGTGTGGAATCGGGGCCGGAACCTGAGGATTCCTCTAGAGTGCTGACATGGATCTTGGGGTTCTTCTGGAGTCTCCCCAGGGGAGTCAGTCCTCGTCTCGAATGCGGGCATGCACTTGCGCTTTCCTCCAGAGCGGTAGCAGCAGTGTCACGCAGTCCGCCGCGTGGATCAAAGGATCTATGGTTTTCCCTCGAGTCTTTCCCACGAGGCTTTCCCACAGGGCTGTCCCACGTGCACACGTGGTGGGAGTCGATCCTCGGCTTTAACGTCAAGGCAGTGCAGGGAAAACAGGTTCCTCTGGAATGGACTGACACATCTGGGGGACTCTTGGAATGGTGGCACGACCCTGGAGTTCCTCTCGCCTTTCCTGTGGAGAGCGCCTCCTCTTGAGATGCGACGGGAACGCCAGGAATTCTTTCCCTACGAAACAGGGAAAGGATCCCTCATCTCGAGCTAGGAGGCGGAAACGGGGCTCCCCTGGATGTGTGCGGGACCCCACGTGCTTCCTCTCGAGTGGAGACGGGTATGTCGGGGAACTTCTTGAGTTGCAGCAATGGTGTGAAGGACCCTTTGGAAGTTCCAGTGGTTAGATGTGATTGGCCTCGAGAAGCCTCAGCGGAAATGGGCCTCATCTCACCTGGAGGGCAAAACCTCCTGGATTTTCTCGAGTTGCGGCAGGTGCTCTCGACTTACGACGGGGACCTCAGGGACCCGCTCTGGTGGCCTCAGGAAAGGCCAGTCCACATGCGAGTTCCTCAGGGGCGTCTCGGGATTCCTCTCCCGTCGATGCCGGGGCCTAAGACCTTGTGTGGAGTCGGGGCCGGAACCTGAGGATTCCTCTCCAGTGCTGACATGGATCTTGGGGTACTTCTCGAGTCTCCCCAGGGGAGTCAGTCCTCGTCTCAAATGCGGACATGCATTGCGCTTTCCTCCAGAGCGGTAGCAGCAGTGTCACGCAGTCCGCCGCGTGGATCAAAGGATCTATGGTTTTCCCTCGAGTCTTTCCCACGAGGCTTTCCCACGAGGCTTTCCCACAGGGCTGTCCCACGTGCACACGTGGTGGGAGTCGATCCTCAGCTTGAACGTCAAGGCAGTGCAGGGAAAACAGGTTCCTCTGGAATGGACTGACACATCCGGGGGACTCTTGGAATGGTGCCACGACCCTGGAGTTCCTCTCCCCTTTCCTGTGGAGAGCGCCTCCTCTTGAGATGCGACGGGAACGCCGGGAATTCTTTCCCTACGAAACAGGGAAAGGATCCCTCATCTCGAGCAAGGAGGCGGAAACGGGGCTCCCCTGGATGTGTGCGGGACACCACGTGCTTCCTCTCAAGTGGAGACGGGTATGTCGGGGAACTTCTTGAGTTGCAGCAAGGGTGTGAAGGACCCTTTGGAAGTTCCAGTGGTTAGATGTGATTGGCCTCGAGAAGCCACAGCGGAAATGGGCCTCATCTCGCCTGGAGGGCAAAACCTCCTGGATTTTCTCGAGTTGCGGCAGGTGCTCTCGACTTACGACGGGGACCTCAGGGACCCGCTCTGGTGGCCTCAGGAAAGGCCAGTCCCCATGCGAGTTCCTCGGGGGCCTCTCGGGATTCCTCTCCCGTCGATGCCGGGGCCTAAGACCTTGTGTGGAGTCGGTGCCGGAACCTGAGGTTTCCTCTCCAGTGCTGACATGGATCTTGGGGTAATTCTGGAGTCTCCCCAGGGGAGTCAGTCCTTGTCTCGAATGCGGGCATGCACTTGCGCTTTCCTCCAGAGCGGTAGCAGCAGTGTCACGCAGTCCGCCGGTGGATCAAAGGATCTATGGTTTTCCCTCGAGTCTTTCCCACGAGGCTTTCCCACGAGGCTTTCCCACAGGGCTGTCCCACGTGCACACGTGGTGGGAGTCGATCCTCGGCTTGAACGACAAGGCAGTGCAGGGAAAACAGGTTCCTCTGGAATGGACTGACACATCTGGGGGACTCTTGGAATGGTGGCACGACTATGGAGTTCCTCTCGCCATTCCTGTGGAGAGCGCCTCCTCTTGAGATGCGACGGGAACGCCGGGAATTCATTCCCTACGAAACAGGGAAAGGATCCCTCATCTGGAGCTAGGAGGCGGAAACGGGGCTCCCCTGGATGTGTGCGGGACCCACGTGCTTCCTCTCGAGTGGAGACGGGTATGTCGGGGAACTTCTTGAGTTGCAGCAAGGGTGTGAAGGACCCTTTGGAAGTTCCAGTGGTTAGACGTGATTAGCCTCGAGAAGCCTCAGCGGAAATGGGCCTCATCTCGCCTGGAGGGCAAAACCGCCTGGATTTTCTCGAGTTGCGGCAGGTGCTATCGACTTACGACGGGGACCTCAGGGACCCGCTCTGGTGGCCTCAGGAAAGGCCAGTCCCCATGCGAGTTCCTCGGGGGCCTCTCGGGATTCCTCTCCCGTCGATGCCGGGGCCTAAGACCTTGTGTGGAGTCGGGGCCGGAACCTGAGGATTCCTCTCCAGTGGTGACATGGATCTTGGGGTATTTCTGGAGTCTCCCCAGGGGAGTCAGTCCTCGTCTCGAATGCGGGCATGCACTTGCGCTTTCCTCCAGAGCGGTAGCAGCAGTGTCACGCAGTCCGCCGCGTGGATCAAAGGATCTATGGTTTTCCCTCGAGTCTTTCCCACGAGGCTTTCCCACGAGGCTTTCCCACAGGGCTGTCCCACGTGCACACGTGGTGGGAGTCGATCCTCGGCTTGAACATCAAGGCAGTGCAGGGAAAACAGGTTCCTCTGGAATGGACTGACACATCTGGGGGACTCTTGGAATGGTGGCACGACCCTGGAGTTCCTCTCGCCTTTCCTGTGGAGAGCGCCTCCTCTTGAGATGCGACGGGAACGCCGGGAATTCTTTCCCTACGAAACAGGGAAAGGATCCCTCATCTCGAGCTAGGAGGCGGAAACGGGGCTCCCCTGGATGTGTGCGGGTCCTACGTGCTTCCTCTCGAGTGGAGACGGGTATGTCGGGGAACTTCTTGAGTTGCAGCAAGGGTGTGAAGGACCCTTTGGAAGTTCCAGTGGTTAGACGTGATTAGCCTCGAGAAGCCTCAGCGGAAATGGGCCTCATCTCGCCTGGAGGGCAAAACCTCCTGGATTTTCTCGAGTTGCGGCAGGTGCTCTCGACTTACGACGGGGACCTCAGGGACCCGCTCTGGTGGCCTCAGGAAAGGCCAGTCCCCATGCGAGTTCATCGGGGGCCTCTCGGGATTCCTCTCCCGTCGATGCCGGGGCCTAAGACCTTGTGTGGAGTCGGGGCCGGAACCTGAGGATTCCTCTCCAGTGCTGACATGGATCTTGGGGTACTTCTGGAGTCTCCCCAGGGGAGTCAGTCCTCGTCTCGAATGCGGGCATGCACTTGCGCTTTCCTCCAGAGCGGTAGCAGCAGTGTCACGCAGTCCGCCGCGTGGATCAAAGGATCTGTGGTTTTCCCTCGAGTCTTTCCCACGAGGCTTTCCCACGAGGCTTTCCCACAGGGCTGTCCCACGTGCACACGTGGTGGGAGTCGATCCTCGCCTTGAACGTCAAGGCAGTGCAGGGAAAACAGGTTCCTCTGGAATGGACTGACACATCTGGGGGACTCTTGGAATGGTGGCACGACCCTGGAGTTCCTCTCGCCATTCCTGTGGAGAGCGCCTCCTCTTGAGATGCGACGGGAACGCCAGGAATTCTTTCCCTACGAAACAGGGAAAGGATCCCTCATCTCGAGCTAGGAGGCGGAAACGGGGCTCCCCTGGATGTGTGCGGGACACCACGTGCTTCCTCTCGAGTGCAGACGGGTATGTCGGGGAAGTTCTTAAGTTGCAGCAAGGGTGTGAAGGACCATTTGGAAGTTCCAGTGTTTAGATGTGATTGGCCTCGAGAAGCCTCAGCGGAAATGGGCCTCATCTCGCCTGGAAGGCAAAACCTCCTGGATTTTCTCGAGTTGCGGCAGGTGCTCTCGACTTACGACGGGGACCTCAGGGACCCGCTCTGGTGGCCTCAGGAAAGGCCAGTCTCCATGCGAGTTTCTCAGGGGCCTCTAGGGATTCCTCTCCCGTCGATGCCGGGGCCTAAGACCTTGTGTGGAGTCGTGGCCGGAACCTGAGGATTCCTCTCCAGTGCTGACATGGATCTTGGGGTACTTCTGGAGTCTCCCCAGGGGAGTCAGTCCTCGTCTCGAATGCGGGCATGCACTTGCGCTTTCCTCCAGAGCGGTAGCAGCAGTGTCACGCAGTCCGCCGCGTGGATCAAAGGATCTATGGTTTTCCCTCGAGTCTTTCCCTCGAGGCTTTCCCACGAGGCTTTCCCACAGGGCTGTCCCACGTGCACACGTGGTGCGAGTCGATCCTCGGCTTGAACGTCAAGGCAGTGCAGGGAAAACAGGTTCCTCTGGAATGGACTGACACATCTGGGGGATTCTTGGAATGGTGGCACGACCCTGGAGTTCCTCTCGCCTTTCCTGTGGAGAGCGCCACCTCTTGAAATGCGACGGGAACGCCGGGAATTCTTTCCCTACGAAACAGGGAAAGGATCCCTCATCTCGAGCTAGGAGGCGGAAACGGGGCTCCCCTGGATGTGTGCGGGACCCACGTGCTTCCTCTCGAGTGGAGACGGGTATGTCGGGGAACTTCTTGAGTTGCAGCAAGGGTGTGAAGGATCCTTTGGAAGTTCCAGTGGCTAGACATGATTAGCCTCGAGAAGCCTCAGCGGAAATGAGCCTCATCTCGCCTGGAGGGCAAAACCTCCTGGTTTTTCTCGAGTTGCGGCAGTGCTCTCGACTTACGACGGGGACCTCAGGGACCCGCTCTGGTGGCCTCAGGAAAGGCCAGTCCCCATGCGAGTTCCTCGGGGCCCTCTCGGGATTCCTCTCCCGCCGATGCCGGGGCCTAAGTTCTTGTGTGGAGTCGGGGCCGGAACCTGAGGATTCCTCTCCAGTGCTGACATGGATGTTGGGGTACTTCTGGAGTCTCCCCAGGGGAGTCAGTCCTCGTCTCGAATGCGGGCATGCACTTGCACTTTCCTCCAGAGCGGTAGCAGCAGTGTCACGCAGTCCGCCGCGTGGATCAAAGGATCTATGGTTTTCCCTCGAGTCTTTCCCACGAGGCTTTCCCACGAGGCTTTCCCACAGGGCTGTCCCACGTGCACACGGGGTGGGAGTCGATCCTCGGCTTGAACGTTAAGGCAGTGCAGGGAAAAAAGTTTCCTCTGGAATGGACTGACACATCTGGGTGACCCTTGGAATGGTGGCATGACCCTGGAGTTCCTCTCGCCTTTCCTGTGGAGAGCGCCTCCTCTTGAGATGCGACGGGAACGCCGGGAATTCTTTCCCTACGAAACAGGGAAAGGATCCCTCATCTCGAGCTAGGAGGCGGAAACGGGGCTCCCCTGGATGTGTGCGGGACCCCACGTGCTTCCTCTCGAGTGGAGACGGGTATGTCGGGGAACTTCTTGAGGTGCAGCAATGGTGTGAAGGACCGTTTGGAAGTTCCAGTGGTTAGATATGATTGGCCTCGAGAAGCCTCAGCGGAAATGGGCCTCATCTCGCCTGGAGGGCAAAACCTCCTGGATTTTCTCGAGTTGCGGCAGGTGCTCTCGACTTACGACGGGGACCTCAGGGACCCGCTCTGGTGGCCTCAGGAAAGGCCAGTCCCCATGCGAGTTCCTCGGGGGCCTCTCGGGATTCCTCTCCCGTCGATGCCGGGGCCTAAGACCTTGTGTGGAGTCGGGGCCGGAACCTGAGGATTCCTCTCCAGTGCTGACATGGATCTTGGGGTACTTCTGGAGTCTCCCCAGGGGAGTCAGTCTTCGTCTCGAATGCGGGCATGCACTTGCGCTTTCCTCCAGAGCGGTAGCAGCAGTGTCACGCAGTCCGCCGTGTGGATCAAAGGATCTATGGTTTTCCCTCGAGTCTTTTCCCCGAGGCTTTCCCACGAGGCTTTCCCACAGGGCTGTCCCACGTGCACACGTGGTGGGAGTCGATCCTCGGCTTGAACGTCAAGGCAGTGCAGGGAAAACAGGTTCCTCTGGAATGGACTGACACATCTGGGGGACTCTTGGAATGGTGGCACGACCCTTCAGTTCCTCTCTCCTTTCCTGTGGACAGCGCCTCCTCTTGAGATGCGACGGGAACGCCGGGAATTCTTTCCCTACGAAACAGGGAAGGACCCCTCATCTCGAGCTAGGAGGCGGAACCGGAGCTGCCCTGGATGTGTGAGGGACCCCACGTGCTTCCTCTCCAGTGGAGACGGGTATGTCGGGGAACTTCTTGAGTTGCAGCAATGGTGTGAAGGACCCTTTGGAAGTTCCAGTGGTTAGATGTGATTGGCCTCGAGAAGCCTTAGCGGAAATGGGCCTCATCTCGCCTGGAGGGCAAAACCTCCTGGATTTTCTCGAGTTGCGGCAGGTGCTCTCGACTTACGACGGGGACCTCAGGGACCCGCTCTGGTGGCCTCAGGAAAGGCCAGTCCCCATGCGAGTTCCTCGGGGGCGTCTCGGGATTCCTCTCCCGTCGATGCCGGGGCCTAAGACCTTGTGTGAAGTCGGGGCCGGAACCTGAGGATTCCTCTCCAGTGCTGACATGGATCTTGGGGTACTTCTGGAGCCTCCCCAGGGGAGTCAGTCCTCGTCTCGAATGCGGGCATGCACTTGCGCTTTCCTCCAGAGCGGTAGCAGCAGTGTCACGCAGTCCGCCGCGTGGATCAAAGGATCTATGATTATCTCTCGAGTCTTTCCCACGAGGCTTTCCCACGAGGCTTTCCCACAGGGCTGTCCCACGTGCACACGTGGTGGGAGTCGATCCTCGGCTTGAACGTCAAGGCAGTGCAGGGAAAACAGGTTCCTCTGGAATGGACTGACACATTTGGGGGACTCTTGGAATGGTGGCATGACCCTGGAGTTCCTCTTGCCTTTCCTGTGGAGAGCGCCTCCTCTTTAGATGCGACGGGAACGCCGGGAATTCTTTCCCTACGAAACAGGGAAAGGATCCCTCATCTCGAGCTAGGAGGCGGAAACGGGGCTCCCCTGGATGTATGCGGGACACCACGTGCTTACTCTCGAGTGCAAACGGGTATGTCGGGGAAGTTCTTGAGGTGCAGCAATGGTGTGAAGGACCCTTTGGAAGTTCCAGTGGTTAGATGTGATTAGCCTCGAGAAGCCTCAGCGGAAATGGGCCTCATCGCGCCTGGAGGGCAAAACCTCCTGCATTTTCTCGAGTTGCGGCAGGTGCTCTCAACTTACGACGGGGACCTCAGGGACACGCTCTGGTGGCCTCAGGAAAGGCCAGTCCCCATGCGAGTTCCTCGGGGGCCTCTCGGGATTCCTCACCCGTCGATGCCGGGGCCTAAGACCTTGTGTTTAGTCGGGGCCGGAACCTGAGGATTTCTCTCCAGTGCTGACATGGATCTTGGGGTACTTCTGGAGTCTCCCCAGGGGAGTCAGTCCTCGTCTCGAATGCGGGCATGCACTTGCGCTTTCCTCCAGAGCGGTAGCAGCAGTGTCACGCAGTCCGCCGCGTGGATCAAAGGATCTATGGTTTTCCCTCGAGTCTTTCCCACGAGGCTTTCCCACGAGGCTTTCCCAGAGGGCTGTCCCACGTGCACACGTGGTGGGAGTCGATCCTCGGCTTGAACGTCAAGGCAGTGCAGGGAAAACAGGTTCCTACGGAATGGACTGACACATCTGTGGAACTCTTGGAATGGTGGGACGACCCTTCAGTTCCTCTCGCCTTTCCTGTGGAGAGCGCCTCCTCTTGAGATGCGACGGGAACGCCGGGAATTCTTTTCCTACGAAACAGGGAAAGGATCCCGCATCTCGAGCTAGGAGGCGGAAACGGGGCTCCCCTGGATGTGTGCGGGACCCACGTTCTTCCTCTCGAGTGGAGACGGGTATGTCGGCGAACTTCTTGAGTTGCAGCAAGGGTGTGAAGGACCCTTTGGAAGTTCCAGTGGTTAGACGTGATTAGCCTCGAGAAGCCTCAGCGGAAATGGGCCTCATCTCGCCTGGAGGGCAAAACCTCCTGGATTTTCTCGAGTTGCGGCAGGTGCTCTCGACTTACGACGGGGACCTCAGGGACCCGCTCTGGTGGCCTCAGGAAAGGCCAGTCCCCATGCGAGTTCCTCGGGGGCCTCTGGGATTCCTCTCCCGTCGATGCCGGGGCCTAAGTCCTTGTGTGGAGTCGGGGTCGGAACCTGAGGATTCCTCTCCAGTGCTGACATGGATCTTGGGGTACTTCTGGAGTCTCCCCAGGGGAGTCAGTCTTCGTCTCGAATGCGGGCATGCACTTGCGCTTTCCTCCAGAGCGGTAGCAGCAGTGTCACGCAGTCCGCCGCGTGGATCAAAGGACCTATGGTTTTCCCTCGAGTCTTTTCCACGAGGCTTTCCCACGAGGCTTTCCCACAGGGCTGTCCCACGTGCACAGGTGGTGGGAGTCGATCCTTGGCTTGAACGTCAAGGCAGTGCAGGGAAAACAGGTTCCTCTGGAATGGACTGACACATCTGGGGGACTCTTGGAATGGTGGCACGACCCTAGAGTTCCTCTCGCCTTTCCTGTGGAAAGCGCCTCCTCTTGAGATGCGACGGGAACGCCGTGAATTCTTTCCCTACGAAACAGGGAAAGGATCCCTCATCTCGAGCTAGGAGTCGGAAACGGAGCTCCCCTGGATGTGGGCGGGACACCACGTGCTTCCTCTCGAGTGGAGACGGGTATGTCGGGGAACTTCTTGAGTTGCAGCAAGGGTGTGAAGGACCCTTTGGAAGTTCCAGTGGTTAGACGTGATTAGCCTTGAGAAGCCTCAGCGGAAATGGGCCTCATCTCGCCTGGAGGGCAAAACCTCCTGGATTTTCTCGAGTTGCGGAAGGTGCTCTCGACTTACGACCGGGACCTCAGGGACCCGCTCTGGTGGCCTCAGGAAAGGCCAGTCCCCATGCGAGTTCCTCGGGGGCCTCTCGGGATTCCTCTCCCGTCGATGCCGGGGCCTAAGACCTTGTGTGGAGTCGGGGCCGGAACCTGAGGATTCCTCTCCAGTGCTGACATGGATCTTGGGGTACGTCTGGAGTCTCCCCAGGGGAGTCAGGCCTCGTCTTGAATGCGGGCATGCACTTGCGCTTTCCTCCAGAGCGGTAGCAGCAGTGTCACGCAGTCCGCCGTGTGGATCAAAGGATCTATGGTTTTCCCTCGAGTATTTCCCACGAGGCTTTCCCACGAGGCTTTCCCACAGGGCTGTCCCACGTGCACACGTGGTGGGAGTCGATCCTCGGCTTGAACGTCAAGGCAGTGCAGGGAAAAAAGGTTCCTCTGGAATGGACTGACACATCTGGGGGACTCTTGGAATGGTGGCACGACCCTGGAGTTCCTCTCGCCTTTCCTGTGGAGAGCGCCTCCTCTTGAGATGCTACGGGAACGCCGGGAATTCTTTCCCTACGAAACAGGGAAAGGATCCCTCATCTCGAGCTAGGAGGCGGAAACGGGGCTCCCAAGGATGTGTGCGGGATCCACGTGCTTCCTCTCGAGTGGAGACGGGTGTGTCGGGGAACTTCTTGAGTTGCAGCAAGGGTGTGAAGGACCCTTTGGAAGTTCCAGTGGTTTGACGTGATTAGGCTCGAGAGGCCTCAGAGGAAATGGGCCTCATCTCGCCTGGAGGGCAAAACCGCCTGGATTTTCTCGAGTTGCGGCAGGTGCTCTCGACTTACGACGGGGACCTCAGGGACCCGCTCTGGTGGCCTCAGGAAAGGCCAGTCCCCATGCGAGTTCCTCAGGGGCCTCTCGGGATTCCTCTCCCGTCGATGCCGGGGCCTAAGACTTTGTGTGGAGTCGGGGCCGGAACCTGAGGATTCCTCTCCAGTGCTGACATGGATCTTGGGGTACTTCTGGAGTCTCCCCAGGGGAGTCAGTCCTCGTCTCGAATGCGGGCATGCACTTGCGCTTTCCTCCAGAGCGGTAGCAGCAGTGTCACGCAGTCCGCCGCGTGGATCAAAGGATCTATGGTTTTCCCTCTAGTCTTTCCCACGAGGCTTTCCCACGAGGCTTTCCCACAGGGCTGTCCCACGTGCACACGTGGTGGGAGTCGATCCTCGGCTTGAACGTCAAGGCAATGCAGGGAAAAAAGGTTCCTCTGGAATGGACTGACACATCTGGGGGATTCTTGGAATGGTGGCACGACCCTGGAGTTCCTCTCGCCTTTCCTGTGGAGAGCGCCTCCTCTTGAGATGCGACGGGAACGCCGGGAATTCTTTCCCTACGAAACAGGGAAAGGATCCCTCATCTCGAGCTAGGAGGCGGAAACGGGGCTCCCCTGGATGTGTGCGGGACCCCACGTGCTTCCTCTCGAGTGGAGACGGGCATGTCGGGGAACTTCTTGAGTTGCAGCAATGGTGTGAAGGACCCTTTGGAAGTTCCAGTGGTTAGATGTGATTGGCCTCGAGAAGCCTCAGCGGAAATGGGCCTCATCTCGCCTGGAGGGCAAAACCTCCTGGATTTTCTCGAGTTGCGGCAGGTGCTCTCGACTTACGACGGGGACCTCAGGGACCCGCTCTGGTGGCCTCAGGAAAGTCCAGTCCCCATGCGAGTTCCTCGGGGGCCTCTCGGGATTCCTCTCCCGTCGATGCCGGGGCCTAAGACCTTGTGTGGAATCGGGGCCGGAACCTGAGGATTCCTCTCCAGTGCTGACATGGATCTTGGGGTACTTCTGGAGTCTCCCCAGGAGAGTCAGTCCTCGTCTCGAATGCGGGCATGCACTTGCGCTTTCCTCCAGAGCGGTAGCAGCAGTGTCACGCAGTCCGCCGCGTGGATCAAAGGATCTATGGTTTTACGACGAGTCTTTCCCACGAGGCTTTCCCACGTGGCTTTCCCACAGGGCTGTCCCACGTGCACACGTGGTGGGAGTCGATCCTCAGCTTGAACGTCAAGGCAGTGCAGTGAAAACAGGTTCCTCTGGAATGGACTGACACATCTGGGGGACTCTTGGAATGGTGGCACGACCCTGGAGTTCCTCTCGCCTTTCCTGTGGAGAGCGCCTCCTCTTGAGATGCGACGGGAACGCCGGGAATTCTTTCCCTACGAAACAGGGAAAGGATCCCTCATCTCGAGCTAGGAGGCAGAAACGGGGCTCCCCTGGATGTGTGCGGGACCCCACGTGCTTCTTCTCGAGTGGAGACGGGCATGTCGCGGAACTTCTTGAGTTGCAGCAATGGTGTGAAGGACCCTTTGGAAGTTCCAGTGGTTAGATGTGATTGGCCTCGAGAAGCCTCAGCGGAAATGGGCCTCATTTCGCCTGGAGTGCAAAACCTCCTGGATTTTCTCGAGTTGCGGCAGGTGCTATCGACTTACGACGGGGACCTCAGGGAACCGCTCTGGTGGCCTCAGGAAAGTCCAGTCCCCATGCGAGTTCCTCGGGGGCCTCTCGGGATTCTTCTCCCGTCGATGCCGGGGCCTAAGACCTTGTGTGGAGTCGGGGCCGGAACCTGAGGATTCCTCTCCAGTGCTGACATGGATCTTGGGGTACTTCTGGAGTCTCCCCAGGGGAGTCAGTCCTCGTCTCGAATGCGGGCATGCACTTGCGCTTTCCTCCAGAGCGGTAGCAGCAGTGTCACGCAGTCCGCCGCGTGGATCAAAGGAACTATGGTTTTCCCTCGAGTCTTTCCCACGAGGCTTTCCCACGAGGCTTTCCCACAGGGCTGTCCCACGTGCACACGTGGTGGGAGTCGATCCTCGGCTTGAACGTCAAGGCAGTGCAGGGAAAACAGGTTCCTCTGGAATGGACTGACACATCTGGGGGATTCTTGGAATGGTGGCACGACCCTGGAGTTCCTCTCGCCTTTCCTGTGGAGAGCGCCTCCTCTTGAGATGCGACGGGAACGCCGGGAATTCATTCCCTACGAAACAGGGAAAGAATCCCTCATCTCGAGCAAGGAGGCGGAAACTGAGCTCCCCTGGATGTGGGCGGGACACCACGTGTTTCCATTCGAGTGGAGACGGGTATGTCGGGGAACTTCTTGAGTTGCAGCAAGCGTGTGATGGACCCTTTGGAAGTTCCAGTGGTTAGATGTGATTGGCCTCGAGAAGCCTCAGCGGAAATGGGCCTCATCTCGCCTGGAGGGCAAAACCTCCTGGATTTTCTCGAGTTGCGGCAGGTGCTCTCGACTTACGACGGGGACCTCAGGGAACCGCTCTGGTGGCCTCAGGAAAGGCCAGTCCTCATGCGAGTTCCTCGGGGGCGTCTCGGGATTCCTCTCCCGTCGATGCCGGGGCCAAAGACCTTGTGTGGAGTCGGGGCCGGAACCTGAGGATTCCTCTCCAGTGCTGACATGGATCTTGGGGTACTTCTGGAGTCTCCCCAGGGGAGTCAGTCCTCGTCTCGAATGCGGGCATGCACTTGCGCTTTCCTCCAGAGCGGTAGCAGCAGTGTCACGCAGTCCGCCGCGTGGATCAAAGGATCTATGGTTTTCCCTCGAGTCTTTCCCACGAGGCTTTCCCACGAGGCTTTCCCACAGGGCTGTCCCACGTGCACACGTGGTGGGAGTCGATCCTCGGCTTGAACGTCAAGGCAGTGCAGGGAAAACAGGTTCCTCTGGAATGGACTGACACATCTGGGGGACTCTTGGAATGGTGGCACGACCCTGGAGTTCCTCTCGCCTTTCCTGTGGAGAGCGCCTCCTCTTGAGATGCGACGGGAACGCCGGGAATTCATTCCCTACGAAACAGGGAAAGGATCCCTCATCTCGAGCAAGGAGGCGGAAACTGAGCTCCCCTGGATGTGGGCGGGACACCACGTGTTTCCATTCGAGTGGAGACGGGTATGTCGGGGAACTTCTTGAGTTGCAGCAATGGTGTGAAGGACCCTTTGGAAGTTCCAGTGGTTAGATGTGATTGGCCTCGAGAAGCCTCAGCGGAAATGGGCCTCATCTCGCCTGGAGGGCAAAACCTCCTGGATTTTCTCGAGTTGCGGCAGGTGCTCTCGACTTACGACGGGGACCTCAGGGAACCGCTCTGGTGGCCTCAGGAAAGGCCAGTCCTCATGCGAGTTCCTCGGGGGCGTCTCGGGATTCCTCTCCCGTCGATGCCGGGGCCAAAGACCTTGTGTGGAGTCGGGGCCGGAACCTGAGGATTCCTCTCCAGTGCTGACATGGATCTTGGGGTACTTCTGGAGTCTCCCCAGGGGAGTCAGTCCTCGTCTCGAATGCGGGCATGCACTTGCGCTTTCCTCCAGAGCGGTAGCAGCAGTGTCACGCAGTCCGCCGCGTGGATCAAAGGATCTATGGTTTTCCCTCGAGTCTTGCCCACGAGGCTATCCCACGAGGCTTTCCCACAGGGCTGTCCCACGTGCACACGTGGTGGGAGTCGATCCTCGGCTTGAACGTCAAGGCAGTGCAGGGAAAACAGGTTCCTCTGGAATGGACTGACACATATGGGGGACTCTTGGAATGGTGGCACGACCCTGGAGTTCCTCTCGCCTTTCCTGTGAAGAGCGCCTCCTCTTGAGATGCGACGGGAACGCCGGGAATTCTTTCCCTACGAAACAGGGAAAGGATCCCTCATCTCGAGCTAGGAGGCGGAAACGGGGCTCCCCTGGATGTGTGCGGGACCCCACGTGCTTCCTCTCGAGTGGAGACGGGTATGTCGGGGAACTTCTTGAGTTGCAGCAATGGTGTGAAGGACCCTTTGGAAGTTCCAGTGGTTAGATGTGATTGGCCTCGAGAAGCCTCAGCGGAAATGGGCCTCATCTCGCCTGGAGGTCAAAACCTCCTGGATTTTCTCGAGTTGCGGCAGGTGCTCTCGACTTACGACGGGGACCTCAGGGACCCGCTCTGGTGGCCTCAGGAAAGGCCAGTCCCCATGCGAGTTCCTCGGGGGCCTCTCGGGATTCTTCTCCCGTCGATGCCGGGGCCTAAGACCTTGTGTGGAGTCGGGGCCGGAACCTGAGGATTCCTCTCCAGTGCTGACATGGATCTTGGGGTACTTCTGGAGTCTCCCCAGGGGAGTCAGTCCTCGTCTCGAATGCGGGCATGCACTTGCGCTTTCCTCCAGAGCGGTAGCAGCAGTGTCACGCAGTCCGCCGCGTGGATCAAAGGATCTATGGTTTTCCCTCTAGTCTTTCCCACGAGGCTTTCCCACGAGGCTTTCCCACAGGGCTGTCCCACGTGCACACGTGGTGGGAGTCGATCCTCGGCTTGAACGTCAAGGCAATGCAGGGAAAAAAGGTTCCTCTGGAATGGACTGACACATCTGGGGGATTCTTGGAATGGTGGCACGACCCTGGAGTTCCTCTCGCCTTTCCTGTGGAGAGCGCCTCCTCTTGAGATGCGACGGGAACGCCGGGAATTCTTTCCCTACGAAACAGGGAAAGGATCCCTCATCTCGAGCTAGGAGGCGGAAACGGGGCTCCCCTGGATGTGTGCGGGACCCCACGTGCTTCCTCTCGAGTGGAGACGGGCATGTCGGGGAACTTCTTGAGTTGCAGCAATGGTGTGAAGGACCCTTTGGAAGTTCCAGTGGTTAGATGTGATTGGCCTCGAGAAGCCTCAGCGGAAATGGGCCTCATCTCGCCTGGAGGGCAAAACCTCCTGGATTTTCTCGAGTTGCGGCAGGTGCTCTCGACTTACGACGGGGACCTCAGGGACCCGCTCTGGTGGCCTCAGGAAAGTCCAGTCCCCATGCGAGTTCCTCGGGGGCCTCTCGGGATTCCTCTCCCGTCGATGCCGGGGCCTAAGACCTTGTGTGGAATCGGGGCCGGAACCTGAGGATTCCTCTCCAGTGCTGACATGGATCTTGGGGTACTTCTGGAGTCTCCCCAGGAGAGTCAGTCCTCGTCTCGAATGCGGGCATGCACTTGCGCTTTCCTCCAGAGCGGTAGCAGCAGTGTCACGCAGTCCGCCGCGTGGATCAAAGGATCTATGGTTTTACGACGAGTCTTTCCCACGAGGCTTTCCCACGTGGCTTTCCCACAGGGCTGTCCCACGTGCACACGTGGTGGGAGTCGATCCTCGGCTTGAACGTCAAGGCAGTGCAGTGAAAACAGGTTCCTCTGGAATGGACTGACACATCTGGGGGACTCTTGGAATGGTGGCACGACCCTGGAGTTCCTCTCGCCTTTCCTGTGGAGAGCGCCTCCTCTTGAGATGCGACGGGAACGCCGGGAATTCTTTCCCTACGAAACAGGGAAAGGATCCCTCATCTCGAGCTAGGAGGCAGAAACGGGGCTCCCCTGGATGTGTGCGGGACCCCACGTGCTTCTTCTCGAGTGGAGACGGGCATGTCGCGGAACTTCTTGAGTTGCAGCAATGGTGTGAAGGACCCTTTGGAAGTTCCAGTGGTTAGATGTGATTGGCCTCGAGAAGCCTCAGCGGAAATGGGCCTCATTTCGCCTGGAGTGCAAAACCTCCTGGATTTTCTCGAGTTGCGGCAGGTGCTATCGACTTACGACGGGGACCTCAGGGAACCGCTCTGGTGGCCTCAGGAAAGTCCAGTCCCCATGCGAGTTCCTCGGGGGCCTCTCGGGATTCTTCTCCCGTCGATGCCGGGGCCTAAGACCTTGTGTGGAGTCGGGGCCGGAACCTGAGGATTCCTCTCCAGTGCTGACATGGATCTTGGGGTACTTCTGGAGTCTCCCCAGGGGAGTCAGTCCTCGTCTCGAATGCGGGCATGCACTTGCGCTTTCCTCCAGAGCGGTAGCAGCAGTGTCACGCAGTCCGCCGCGTGGATCAAAGGAACTATGGTTTTCCCTCGAGTCTTTCCCACGAGGCTTTCCCACGAGGCTTTCCCACAGGGCTGTCCCACGTGCACACGTGGTGGGAGTCGATCCTCGGCTTGAACGTCAAGGCAGTGCAGGGAAAACAGGTTCCTCTGGAATGGACTGACACATCTGGGGGATTCTTGGAATGGTGGCACGACCCTGGAGTTCCTCTCGCCTTTCCTGTGGAGAGCGCCTCCTCTTGAGATGCGACGGGAACGCCGGGAATTCATTCCCTACGAAACAGGGAAAGAATCCCTCATCTCGAGCAAGGAGGCGGAAACTGAGCTCCCCTGGATGTGGGCGGGACACCACGTGTTTCCATTCGAGTGGAGACGGGTATGTCGGGGAACTTCTTGAGTTGCAGCAAGCGTGTGATGGACCCTTTGGAAGTTCCAGTGGTTAGATGTGATTGGCCTCGAGAAGCCTCAGCGGAAATGGGCCTCATCTCGCCTGGAGGGCAAAACCTCCTGGATTTTCTCGAGTTGCGGCAGGTGCTCTCGACTTACGACGGGGACCTCAGGGAACCGCTCTGGTGGCCTCAGGAAAGGCCAGTCCTCATGCGAGTTCCTCGGGGGCGTCTCGGGATTCCTCTCCCGTCGATGCCGGGGCCAAAGACCTTGTGTGGAGTCGGGGCCGGAACCTGAGGATTCCTCTCCAGTGCTGACATGGATCTTGGGGTACTTCTGGAGTCTCCCCAGGGGAGTCAGTCCTCGTCTCGAATGCGGGCATGCACTTGCGCTTTCCTCCAGAGCGGTAGCAGCAGTGTCACGCAGTCCGCCGCGTGGATCAAAGGATCTATGGTTTTCCCTCGAGTCTTGCCCACGAGGCTATCCCACGAGGCTTTCCCACAGGGCTGTCCCACGTGCACACGTGGTGGGAGTCGATCCTCGGCTTGAACGTCAAGGCAGTGCAGGGAAAACAGGTTCCTCTGGAATGGACTGACACATATGGGGGACTCTTGGAATGGTGGCACGACCCTGGAGTTCCTCTCGCCTTTCCTGTGAAGAGCGCCTCCTCTTGAGATGCGACGGGAACGCCGGGAATTCTTTCCCTACGAAACAGGGAAAGGATCCCTCATCTCGACCTAGGAGGCGGAAACGGGGCTCCCCTGGATGTGTGCGGGACCCCACGTGCTTCCTCTCGAGTGGAGACGGGTATGTCGGGGAACTTCTTGAGTTGCAGCAATGGTGTGAAGGACCCTTTGGAAGTTCCAGTGGTTAGATGTGATTGGCCTCGAGAAGCCTCAGCGGAAATGGGCCTCATCTCGCCTGGAGGGCAAAACCTCCTGGATTTTCTCGAGTTGCGGCAGGTGCTCTCGACTTACGACGGGGACCTCAGGGACCCGCTCTGGTGGCCTCAGGAAAGGCCAGTCCCCATGCGAGTTCCTCGGGGGCCTCTCGGGATTCTTCTCCCGTCGATGCCGGGGCCTAAGACCTTGTGTGGAGTCGGGGCCGGAACCTGAGGATTCCTCTCCAGTGCTGACATGGATCTTGGGGTACTTCTGGAGTCTCCCCAGGGGAGTCAGTCCTCGTCTCGAATGCGGGCATGCACTTGTGCTTTCCTCCAGAGCGGTAGCAGCAGTGTCACGCAGTCCGCCGCGTGGATCAAAGGATCTATGGTTTTCCCTCGAGTCTTTCCCACGAGGCTTTCCCACGAGGCTTTCCCACAGGGCTGTCCCACGTGCACACGTGGTGGGAGTCGATCCTCGGCTTGAACGTCAAGGCAATGCAGGGAAAAAAGGTTCCTCTGGAATGGACTGACACATCTGGGGGATTCTTGGAATGGTGGCACGACCCTGGAGTTCCTCTCGCCTTTCCTGTGGAGAGCGCCTCCTCTTGAGATGCGACGGGAACGCCGGGAATTCTTTCCCTACGAAACAGGGAAAGGATCCCTCATCTCGAGCTAGGAGGCGGAAACGGGGCTCCCCTGGATGTGTGCGGGACCCCACGTGCTTCCTCTCGAGTGGAGACGGGCATGTCGGGGAACTTCTTGAGTTGCAGCAATGGTGTGAAGGACCCTTTGGAAGTTCCAGTGGTTAGATGTGATTGGCCTCGAGAAGCCTCAGCGGAAATGGGCCTCATCTCGCCTGGAGGGCAAAACCTCCTGGATTTTCTCGAGTTGCGGCAGGTGCTCTCGACTTACGACGGGGACCTCAGGGACCCGCTCTGGTGGCCTCAGGAAAGTCCAGTCCCCATGCGAGTTCCTCGGGGGCCTCTCGGGATTCCTCTCCCGTCGATGCCGGGGCCTAAGACCTTGTGTGGAATCGGGGCCGGAACCTGAGGATTCCTCTCCAGTGCTGACATGGATCTTGGGGTACTTCTGGAGTCTCCCCAGGAGAGTCAGTCCTCGTCTCGAATGCGGGCATGCACTTGCGCTTTCCTCCAGAGCGGTAGCAGCAGTGTCACGCAGTCCGCCGCGTGGATCAAAGGATCTATGGTTTTACGACGAGTCTTTCCCACGAGGCTTTCCCACGTGGCTTTCCCACAGGGCTGTCCCACGTGCACACGTGGTGGGAGTCGATCCTCGGCTTGAACGTCAAGGCAGTGCAGTGAAAACAGGTTCCTCTGGAATGGACTGACACATCTGGGGGACTCTTGGAATGGTGGCACGACCCTGGAGTTCCTCTCGCCTTTCCTGTGGAGAGCGCCTCCTCTTGAGATGCGACGGGAACGCCGGTAATTCTTTCCCTACGAAACAGGGAAAGGATCCCTCATCTCGAGCTAGGAGGCAGAAACGGGGCTCCCCTGGATGTGTGCGGGACCCCACGTGCTTCTTCTCGAGTGGAGACGGGCATGTCGCGGAACTTCTTGAGTTGCAGCAATGGTGTGAAGGACCCTTTGGAAGTTCCAGTGGTTAGATGTGATTGGCCTCGAGAAGCCTCAGCGGAAATGGGCCTCATCTCGCCTGGAGTGCAAAACCTCCTGGATTTTCTCGAGTTGCGGCAGGTGCTATCGACTTACGACGGGGACCTCAGGGAACCGCTCTGGTGGCCTCAGGAAAGTCCAGTCCCCATGCGAGTTCCTCGGGGGCCTCTCGGGATTCTTCTCCCGTCGATGCCGGGGCCTAAGACCTTGTGTGGAGTCGGGGCCGGAACCTGAGGATTCCTCTCCAGTGCTGACATGGATCTTGGGGTACTTCTGGAGTCTCCCCAGGGGAGTCAGTCCTCGTCTCGAATGCGGGCATGCACTTGCGCTTTCCTCCAGAGCGGTAGCAGCAGTGTCACGCAGTCCGCCGCGTGGATCAAAGGATCTATGGTTTTCCCTCGAGTCTTTCCCACGAGGCTTTCCCACGAGGCTTTCCCACAGGGCTGTCCCACGTGCACACGTGGTGGGAGTCGATCCTCGGCTTGAACGTCAAGGCAGTGCAGGGAAAACAGGTTCCTCTGGAATGGACTGACACATCTGGGGGACTCTTGGAATGGTGGCACGACCCTGGAGTTCCTCTCGCCTTTCCTGTGGAGAGCGCCTCCTCTTGAGATGCGACGGGAACGCCGGGAATTCATTCCCTACGAAACAGGGAAAGAATCCCTCATCTCGAGCAAGGAGGCGGAAACTGAGCTCCCCTGGATGTGGGCGGGACACCACGTGTTTCCATTCGAGTGGAGACGGGTATTTCGGGGAACTTCTTGAGTTGCAGCAATGGTGTGAAGGACCCTTTGGAAGTTCCAGTGGTTAGATGTGATTGGCCTCGAGAAGCCTCAGCGGAAATGGGCCTCATCTCGCCTGGAGGGCAAAACCTCCTGGATTTTCTCGAGTTGCGGCAGGTGCTCTCAACTTACGACGGGGACCTCAGGGAACCGCTCTGGTGGCCTCAGGAAAGGCCAGTCCTCATGCGAGTTCCTCGGGGGCGTCTCGGGATTCCTCTCCCGTCGATGCCGGGGCCAAAGACCTTGTGTGGAGTCGGGGCCGGAACCTGAGGATTCCTCTCCAGTGCTGACATGGATCTTGGGGTACTTCTGGAGTCTTCCCAGGGGAGTCAGTCCTCGTCTCGAATGCGGGCATGCACTTGCGCTTTCCTCCAGAGCGGTAGCAGCAGTGTCACGCAGTCCGCCGCGTGGATCAAAGGATCTATGGTTTTCCCTCGAGTCTTGCCCACGAGGCTATCCCACGAGGCTTTCCCACAGGGCTGTCCCACGTGCACACGTGGTGGGAGTCGATCCTCGGCTTGAACGTCAAGGCAGTGCAGGGAAAACAGGTTCCTCTGGAATGGACTGACACATATGGGGGACTCTTGGAATGGTGGCACGACCCTGGAGTTCCTCTCGCCTTTCCTGTGAAGAGTGCCTCCTCTTGAGATGCGACGGGAACGCCGGGAATTCTTTCCCTACGAAACAGGGAAAGGATCCCTCATCTCGACCTAGGAGGCGGAAACGGGGCTCCCCTGGATGTGTGCGGGACCCCACGTGCTTCCTCTCGAGTGGAGACGGGTATGTCGGGGAACTTCTTGAGTTGCAGCAATGGTGTGAAGGACCCTTTGGAAGTTCCAGTGGTTAGATGTGATTGGCCTCGAGAAGCCTCAGCGGAAATGGGCCTCATCTCGCCTGGAGGGCAAAACCTCCTGGATTTTCTCGAGTTGCGGCAGGTGCTCTCGACTTACGACGGGGACCTCAGGGACCCGCTCTGGTGGCCTCAGGAAAGGCCAGTCCCCATGCGAGTTCCTCGGGGGCCTCTCGGGATTCTTCTCCCGTCGATGTCGGGGCCTAAGACCTTGTGTGGAGTCGGGGCCGGAACCTGAGGATTCCTCTCCAGTGCTGACATGGATCTTGGGGTACTTCTGGAGTCTCCCCAGGGGAGTCAGTCCTCGTCTCGAATGCGGGCATGCACTTGTGCTTTCCTCCAGAGCGGTAGCAGCAGTGTCACGCAGTCCGACGCGTGGATCAAAGGATCTATGGTTTTCCCTCGAGTCTTTCCCACGAGGCTTTCCCACGAGGCTTTCCCACAGGGCTGTCCCACGTGCACACGTGGTGGGAGTCGATCCTCGGCTTGAACGTCAAGGCAATGCAGGGAAAAAAGGTTCCTCTGGAATGGACTGACACATCTGGGGGATTCTTGGAATGGTGGCACGACCCTGGAGTTCCTCTCGCCTTTCCTGTGGAGAGCGCCTCCTCTTGAGATGCGACGGGAACGCCGGGAATTCTTTCCCTACGAAACAGGGAAAGGATCCCTCATCTCGAGCTAGGAGGCGGAAACGGGGCTCCCCTGGATGTGTGCGGGACCCACGTGCTTCCTCTCGAGTGGAGACGGGTATGTCGGGGAACTTCTTGAGTTGCAGCAAGGGTGTGAAGGACCCTTTGGAAGTTCCAGTGGTTAGACGTGATTAGCCTCGAGAAGCCTCAGCGGAAATGGGCCTCATCTCGCCTGGAGGGCAAAACCTCCTGGATTTTCTCGAGTTGCGGCAGGTGCTCTCGACTTACGACGGGGACCTCAGGGACCCGCTCTGGTGGCCTCAGGAAAGGCCAGTCCCCATGCGAGTTCCTCGGGGGCCTCTGGGGATTCATCTCCCGTCGATGCCGGGGCCTAAGTCCTTGTGTGGAGTCGGGGCCGGAACCTGAGGATTCCTCTCCAGTGCTGACATGGATCTTGGGGTACTTCTGGAGTCTCCCCAGGGGAGTCAGTCCTCGTCTCGAATGCGGGCATTCACTTGCGCTTTCCTCCAGAGCGGTAGCAGCAGTGTCACGCAGTCCGCCGCGTGGATCAAAGGATCTATGGTTTTCCCTCGAGTCTTTCCCACGAGGCTTCCCACGAGGCTTTCCCACAGGGCTGTCCCACGTGAACACGTGGTGGGAGTCGTTCCTCGGCTTGAACATCAAGGCAGTGCAGGGAAAACAGGTTCCTCTGGAATGGACTGACACATCTGGGGGACTCTTGGAATGGTGGCACGACCCTGGAGTTCCTCTCGCCTTTCCTGTGGAGAGCGCCTCCTCTTGAGATGCGACTGGAACGCCGGGAATTCTTTCCCTACGAAAAAGGGAAGGATCCCTCATCTCGAGCTAGGAGGCGGAAACGGGGCTCCCCTGGATGTGTGCGGGACCCACGTGCTTCCTCTCGAGTGGAGACGGGTATGTCGGGGAACTTCTTGAGTTGCAGCAAGGGTGTGAAGGACCCTTTGGAAGTTCCAGTGGTTAGACGTGATTAGACTCGAGAAGCCTCAGCGGAAATGGGCCTCATCTCGCCTGGAGGGCAAAACCGCCTGGATTTTCTCGAGTTGCGGCAGGTGCTCTCGACTTACGACGGGGACCTCAGGGACCCGCTCTGGTGGCCTCAGGAAAGGCCAGTCCCCATGCGAGTTTCTCGGTGGCCTCTCGGGATTCCTCTCCCGTCGATGCCGGGGCCTAAGACCTTGTGTGGAGTCGTGGCCGGAACCTGAGGATTCCTCTCCAGTGCTGACATGGATCTTGGGGTACTTCTGGAGTCTCCCCAGGGGAGTCAGTCCTCGTCTCGAATGCGGGCATGCACTTGCGCTTTCCTCCAGAGCGGTAGCAGCAGTGTCACGCAGTCCGCCGCGTGGATCAAAGGATCTATGGTTTTCCCTCGAGTCTTTCCCACGAGGCTTTCCCACGAGGCTTTCCCACAGGGCTGTCCCACGTGCACACGTGGTGGGAGTCGATCCTCGGCTTGAACGTCAAGGCAGTGCAGGGAAAACAGGTTCCTCTGGAATGGACTTACACATCTGGGGGACTCTTGGAATGGTGGCACGACCCTGGAGTTCCTCTCGCCTTTCCTGTGGAGAGCGCCTCCTCTTGAGATGCGACGGAAACGCCGGGAATTCTTTCCCTACGAAACAGGGAAAGGATCCCTCATCTCGAGCTAGGAGGCGGAAACGGGGCTCCCCTGGATGTGTGCGGGACCCACGTGCTTCCTCTCGAGTGGAGACAGGTATGTCGGGGAACTTCTTGAGTTGCAGCAAGGGTGTGAAGGACCCTTTGGAAGTTCCAGTGGCTAGACATGATTAGCCTCGAGAAGCCTCAGCGGAAATGAGCCTCATCTCGCCTGGAGGGCAAAACCTCCTGGTTTTTCTCGAGTTGCGGCAGTGCTCTCGACTTACGACGGGGACCTCAGGGACCCGCTCTGGTGGCCTCAGGAAAGGCCAGTCCCCATGCGAGTTCCTCGGGGGCCTCTCGGGATTCCTCTCCCGTCGATGCCGGGGCCTAAGTCCTTGTGTGGAGTCGGGGCCGGAACCTGAGGATTCCTCTCCAGTGCTGACATGGATGTTGGGGTAATTCTGGAGTCTCCCCAGGGGAGTCAGTCCTCGCCTCGAATGCGGGCATGCACTTGCGCTTTCCTCCAGAGTCGTAGCAGCAGTGTCACGCAGTCCGCCGCGTGGATCAAAGGATCTATGGTTTTCCCTCGAGTCTTTCCCACGAGGCTTTCCCACGAGGCTTTCCCACAGGGCTGTCCCACGTGCACACGTGGTGGGAGTCGATCCTCGGCTTGAACGTTAAGGCAGTGCAGGGAAAACAGGTTCCTCTGGAATGGACTGACACATCTGGGTGACCCTTGGAAAGGTGGCATGACCCTGGAGTTCCTCTCGCCTATCCTGTGGAGAGCGCCTCCTCTTGAAATGCGACGGGAACGCTGGGAATTCTTTCCCTACGAAACAGGGAAAGGATCCCTCATCTCGAGCTAGGAGGCGGAAACGGGGCTCCCTTGGATGTGTGCGGGACCCCACGTGCTTCCTCTCGAGTGGAGACGCGTATGTCGGGGAACTTCTTGAGGTGCAGCAATGGTGTGAAGGACCCTTTGGAAGTTCCAGTGGTTAGATGTGATTGGCCTCGAGAAGCCTCAGCGGAAATGGGCCTCATCTCGCCTGGAGGGCAAAACCTCCTGGATTTTCTCGAGTTGCGGCAGGTGCTCTCGACTTACGACGGGGACCTCAGGGACCCGCTCTTGTGGCCTCAGGAAAGTCCAGTCCCCATGCGAGTTCCTCGGGGGCCTCTCGGGATTCCTCTCCCGTCGATGCCGGGGCCTAAGACCTTGTGTGGAATCGGGGCCGGAACCTGAGGATTCCTCTCCAGTGCTGACATGGATCTTGGGGTACTTCTGGAGTCTCCCCAGGGGAGTCAGTCCTCGTCTCGAATGCGGGCATGCACTTGCGCTTTCCTCCAGAGCGGTAGCAGCAGTGTCACGCAGTCCGCCGCGTGGATCAAAGGATCTATGGTTTTACGTCGAGTCTTTCCCACGAGGCTTTCCCACGTGGCTTTCCCACAGGGCTGTCCCACGTGCACACGTGGTGGGAGTCGATCCTCGGCTTGAACGTCAAGGCAGTGCAGGGAAAACAGGTTCCTCTGGAATGGACTGACACATCTGGGGGACTCTTGGAATGGTGGCACGACCCTGGAGTTCCTCTCGCCTTTCCTGTGGAGAGCGCCTCCTCTTGAGATGCGACGGGAACGCCGGGAATTCTTTCCCTACGAAACAGGGAAAGGATACCTCATCTCGAGCTAGGAGGCAGAAACGGGGCTCCCCTGGATGTGTGCGGGACCCCACGTGCTTCTTCTCGAGTGGAGACGGGTATGTCGCGGAACTTCTTGAGTTGCAGCAATGGTGTGAAGGACCCTTTGGAAGTTCCAGTGGTTAGATGTGATTGGCCTCGAGAAGCCTCAGCGGAAATGGGCCTCATCTCGCCTGGAGTGCAAAACCTCCTGGATTTTCTCGAGTTGCGGCAGGTGCTATCGACTTACGACGGGGACCTCAGGGAATCGCTCTGGTGGCCTCAGGAAAGTCCAGTCCCCATGCGATTTCCTCGGGGGCCTCTCGGGATTCTTCTCCCGTCGATGCCGGGGCCTAAGACCTTGTGTGGAGTCGGGGCCGGAACCTGAGGATTCCTCTCCAGTGCTGACATGGATCTTGGGGTACTTCTGGAGTCTCCCCAGGGGAGTCAGTCCTCGTCTCGAATGCGGGCATGCACTTGCGCTTTCCTCCAGAGCGGTAGCAGCAGTGTCACGCAGTCCGCCGCGTGGATCAAAGGATCTATGGTTTTCCCTCGAGTCTTTCCCACGAGGCTTTCCCACGAGGCTTTCCCACAGGGCTGTCCCACGTGCACACGTGGTGGGAGTCGATCCTCGGCTTGAACGTCAAGGCAGTGCAGGGAAAACAGGTTAATCTGGAATGGACTGACACAACTGGGGGACTCTTGGAATGGTGGCACGACCCTGGAGTTCCTCTCGCCTTTCCTGTGGAGAGCGCCTCCTCTTGAGATGCGACGGGAACGCCGGGAATTCATTCCCTACGAAACAGGGAAAGGATCCCTCATCTCGAGCAAGGAGGCGGAAACGGAGCTCCCCTGGATGTGGGCGGGACACCACGTGTTTCCATTCGAGTGGAGACGGGTATGTCGGGGAACTTCTTGAGTTGCAGCAATAGTGTGAAGGACCCTTTGGAAGTTCCAGTGGTTAGATGTGATTGGCCTCGAGAAGCCTCAGCGGAAATGGGCCTCATCTCGCCTGGAGGGCAAAACCTCCTGGATTTTCTCGAGTTGCGGCAGGTGCTCTCGACTTACGACGGGGACCTCAGGGAACCGCTCTGGTGGCCTCAGGAAAGGCCAGTCCCCATGCGAGTTCCTCGGGGGCGTCTCGGGATTCCTCTCCCGTCGATGCCGGGGCCAAAGACCTTGTGTGGAGTCGGGGCCGGAACCTGAGGATTCCTCTCCAGTGCTGACATGGATCTTGGGGTACTTCTGGAGTCTCCCCAGGGGAGTCAGTCCTCGTCTCGAATGCGGGCATGCACTTGCGCTTTCCTCCAGAGCGGTAGCAGCAGTGTCACGCAGTCCGCCGCGTGGATCAAAGGATCTATGGTTTTCCCTCGAGTCTTTCCCACGAGGCTATCCCACGAGGCTTTCCCACAGGGCTGTCCCACGTGCACACGTGGTGGGAGTCGATCCTCGGCTTGAACGTCAAGGCAGTGCAGGGAAAACAGGTTCCTCTGGAATGGACTGACACATCTGGGGGACTCTTGGAATGGTGGCACGACCCTGGAGTTCCTCTCGCCTTTCCTGTGGAGAGCGCCTCCTCTTGAGATGCGACGGGAACGCCCGGAATTCTTTCCCTACGAAACAGGGAAAGGATCCCTCATCTCGAGCTAGGAGTCGGAAACGGAGCTCACCTGGATGTGGGCGGGACACCACGTGCTTCCTCTCGAGTGGAGACGGGTATGTCGGGGAACTTCTTGAGTTGCAGTAAGGGTGTGAAGGACCCTTTGGAAGTTCCAGTGGTTAGACGTGATTAGCCTCGAGAAGCCTCAGCGGAAATGGGCCTCATCTCGCCTGGAGGGCAAAACCTCCTGGATTTTCTCGAGTTGCGGCAGGTGCTCTCGACTTACGACGGGGACCTCAGGGACCCGCTCTGGTGGCCTCAGGAAAGGCCAGTCCCCATGCGAGTTCCTCGGGGGCGTCTCGGGATTCCTCTCCCGTCGATGCCGGGGCCTAAGACCTTGTGTGGAGTCGGGGCCGGAACCTGAGGATTCCTCTCCAGTCCTGACATGGATCTTGGGGTACTTCTGGAGTCTCCCCAGGGGAGTCAGTCCTCGTCTCGAATGCGGGCATGCACTTGCGCTTTCCTCCACAGCGGTAGCAGCAGTGTCACGCAGTCCGCCGCGTGGATCAAAGGATCTATGGTTTTCCCTCGAGTCTTTCCCACGAGGCTTTCCCACGAGGCTTTCCCACAGGGCTGTCCCACGTGCACACGTGGTGGGAGTCGATCCTCGGCTTGAACGTCAAGGCAGTGCAGGGAAAACAGGTTCCTCTGGAATGGACTAACACATCTGGGGGACTCTTGGAATGGTGGCACGACCCTGGAGTTCCTCTCGCCTTTCCTGTGGAGAGCGCCTCCTCTTGGGATGCGACGGGAACTCCGGGTATTCTTTTCCTACGAAACAGGGAAAGGATCCCCCATCTCCAGCTAGGAGGCGGAAACGGGGCTCCCCTGGATGTGTGCGGGACCCACGTGCTTCCTCTCGAGTTTAGACGGGTATGTCGGGGAAGTTCTTGAGTTGAAGCAAGGGTGTGAAGGACCCTTTGGAAGTTCCAGTGGTTAGACGTGATTAGCCTCGAGAAGCCTCAGCGGAAATGGGCCTCATCTCGCCTGGAGGGCAAAACCGCCTGGATTTTCTCGAGTTGCCGCAGGTGCTCTCGACTTACGACGGGGACCTCAGGGACCCGCTCTGGTGGCCTCAGGAAAGGCCAGTCCCCAAGCGAGTTCCTCGGGGGCCTCTCGGGATTCCTCTCACGTCGATGCCGGGGCCTAAGACCTTGTGTGGAGTCGGGGCCGGAACCTGAGGATTCCTCTCCAGTGCTGACATGGATCTTGGGGTACTTCTGGAGTCTCCCCAGGGGAGTCAGTCCTCGTCTCGAATGCGGGCATGCACTTGCGCTTTCCTCCAGAGCGGTAGCAGCAGTGTCACGCAGTCCGCCGCGTGGATCAAAGGATCTATGGTTTTCCCTCGAGTCTTTCCCATGAGGCTTTCCCACGAGGCTTTCCCACAGGGCTGTCCCACGTGCACACGTGGTGGGAGTCGATCCTCGGCTTGAACGTCAAGGCAGTGCAGGGAAAACAGGTTCCTCTGGAATGGACTGACACATCTGGGGGACTCTTGGAATGGTGGCACGACCCTGGAGTTCCTCTCGCCTTTCCTGTGGAGAGCGCCTCCTCTTGAGATGCGACGGGAACGCCGGGAATTCTTTCCCTACGAAACAGGGAAAGGATCCCTCATCTCGAGCTAGGAGGCGGAAACGGTGCTCCCCTGGATGTGTGCGGGACCACACGTGCTTCCTCTGGAGTGGAGACGGGTATGTTGGGGAACTTCTTTAGTCGCAGCATGGGTGTGAAGGACCCGTTGGAAGTTCCAGTGGTTAGATGTGATTGGCCTCGAGAAGCCTCAGCGGAAATGGGCCTCATCTCGCCTGGAGGGCAAAACCTCCTGGATTTTCTCGAGTTGCGGCAGGTGCTCTCGACTTACGACGGGGACCTCAGGGACCCGCTCTGGTGGCCTCAGGAAAGGCCAGTCCCCATGCGAGTTCCTCCGGGGCCTCTCGGGATTCCTCTCCCGTCGATGCCGGGGCCTAAGACCTTGTGTGGAGTCGGGACCAGAACCTGAGGATTCCTCTCCAGTGCTGCCATGGATCTTGGGGTACTTCTGGAGTCTCCCCAGGGGAGTCAGTCCTCGTCTCGAATGCGGGCATGCACTTGCGCTTTCCTCCAGAGCGGTAGCAGCAGTGTCACGCAGTCCGCCGCGTGGATCAAAGGATCTATGGTTTTCCCTCGAGTCTTTCCCACGAGGCTTTCCCACAGGGCTGTCCCACGTGCACACGTGGTGGGAGTGGATCCTCGGCTTGAACGTCAAGGCAGTGCAGGGAAAACAGGTTCCTCTGGAATGGACTGACACATCTGGGGGACTCTTGGAATGGTGGCAAGACCCTGGAGTACCTCTCGCCTTTCCTGTGGAGAGCGCCACCTCTTGAGATGCGACGGGAACGCCGGGAATTCTTTCCCTACGAAACAGGGAAAGGATCCCTCATCTCGAGCTAGGAGGCGGAAACGGGGCTCCCCTGGATGTGTGCGGGACCCCACGTGCTTCCATTCGAGTGGAGATGGGTATGTCGGGGAACTTCTTGAGTTGCAGCAAGGGTGTGAAGGACCCTTTGGAAGTTCCAATGGTTAGATGTGATTGGCCTCGAGAAGCCTCAGCGGAAATGGGCCTCATCTCGCCTGGAGGGCAAAACCGCCTGGATTTTCTCGAGTTGCGGCAGGTGCTCTCGACTTATGACCAGGACCTCAGGGACCCGCTCTGGTGGCCTCAGGAAAGGCCAGTCCCCATGCGAGTTCCTCTGGGGATTCCTCTCCCGTCGATGCCGGGGCTTAAGACCTTGTGTGGAGTCGGGGCCGGAACCTGAGGATTCCTCTCCAGTGCTGACATGGATCTTGGGGTACTTCTGGAGTCTCCCCAGGGGAGTCAGTCCTCGTCTCGAATGCGGGCATGCACTTGCGCTTTCCTCCAGAGCGGTAGCAGCAGTGTCACGCAGTCCGCGGCGTGGATCAAAGGATCTATGGTTTTCCCTCGAGTCTTTCCCACGAGGCTTTCCCACGAGGCTTTCCCACAGGGCTGTCCCACGTGCACACGTGGTGGGAGTCGATCCTCGGCTTGAACGTCAAGGCAGTGCAGGGAAAACAGGTTCCTCTGGAATGGACTGACACATCTGGGGGACTCTTGGAATGGTGGCACGACCCTGGAGTTCCTCTCGCCTTTCCTGTGGAGAGCGCCTCCTCTTGAGATGCGACGGGAACGCCGGGAATTCTTTCCCTACGAAACAGGGAAAGGATCCCTCATCTCGAGCTAGGAGGCGGAAACGGGGCTCCCCTGGATGTGTGCGGGACCCACGTGCTTCCTCTCGAGTGGAGACGGGTATGTCGGGGAACTTCTTGAGTTGCAGCAAGGGTGTGAAGGACCCTTTGGAAGTTCCAGTGGTTAGACGTGATTAGCCTCGAGAAGCCTCAGCGGAAATGGGCCTCATCTCGCCTGGAGGGCAAAACCTCCTGGATTTTCTCGAGTTGCGGCAGGTGCTCTCGACCTACGACGGGGACCTCAGGGACCCGCTCTGGTGGCGTCAGGAAAGGCCAGTCTCCATGCGAGTTCCTCGGGGGCCTCTGGGGATTCATCTCCCGTCGATGCCGGGGCCTAAGTCCTTGTGTGGAGTCGGGGTCGGAACCTGAGGATTCCTCTCCAGTGCTGACATGGATCTTGGGGTACTTCTGGAGTCTACCCAGGGGAGTCAGTCTTCGTCTCGAATGCGGGCATGCACTTGCGCTTTCCTCCAGAGCGGTAGCAGCAGTGTCACGCAGTCCGCCGCGTGGATCAAAGGATCTATGGTTTTCCCTCGAGTCTTTCCCACGAGGCTTTCCCACGAGGCTTTCCCACAGGGCTGTCCCACGTGCACACGTGGTGGCAGTCGATCCTCGGCTTGAACGTCAAGGCAGTGCAGGGAAAACAGGTTCCTCTGGAATGGACTGACACATCTGGGGGACTCTTGGAATGGTGGCACGACCCTGGAGTTCCTCTCGCCTTTCCTGTGGAGAGCGCCTCCTCTTGGGATGCGACGGGAACGCCGGGAATTCATTCCCTACGAAACAGGGAAAGGATCCCTCATCTCGAGCTAGGAGGCGGAAACGGAGCTCCCCTGGATGTGGGCGGGACACCACGTGTTTCCATTCGAGTGGAGACGGGTATGTCGGGGAACTTCTTGAGTTGCAGCAATGGTGTGAAGGACCCTTTGGAAGTTCCAGTGGTTAGATGTGATTGGCCTCGAGAAGCCTCAGCGGAAATGGGCCTCATCTCGCCTGGAGGGCAAAACCTCCTGGATTTTCTCGAGTTGCGGCAGGTACTCTCGACTTACGACGGGGACCTCAGGGACCCGCTCTGGTGGCCTCAGGAAAGGCCAGTCCCCATGCGAGTTCCTCGGGGGCCTCTCGGGATTCCTCTCCCGTCGATGCCGGGGCCTAAGACCTTGTGTGGAGTCGGGGCCGGAACCTGAGGATTCCTCTCCAGTGCTGACATGGATCTTGGGGTACTTCTGGAGTCTCCCCAGGGGAGTCAGTCCTCGTCTCGAATGCGGGCATGCACTTGCGCTTTCCTCCAGAGCGGTAGCAGCAGTGTCACGCAGTCCGCCGCGTGGATCAAAGGATCTATGGTTTTCCCTCGAGTCTTTCCCACGAGGCTTACCCACGACGCTTTCCCATAGGGCTGTCCCACGTGCACACGTGGTGGAAGTCGATCCTCGGCTTGAACGTCAAGGCAGTGCAGGGGAAACAGGTTCCTCTGGAATGGACTGACACATCTGGGGGACTCTTGGAATGGTGGCATGACCCTGGAGTTCCTCTCGCCTTTCCTATAGAGAGCGGCTCCTCTTGAGATGCGACGGGAACGCCGGGAATTCTTTCCCTACGAAACAGGGAAAGGATCCCTCATCTCGAGCAAGGAGGCGGAAACGGGGCTCCCCTGGATGTGTGCGGGACCCACGTGCTTCCTCTCTAGTGGAGACGGGTATGTCGGGGAAGTTCTTGAGGTGCAGCAAGGGTGTGAAGGACCCTTTGGAAGTTCCAGTGGTTAGACGTGATTTCCCTCGAGAAGCCTCAGCGGAAATGGGCCTCATCTCGCCTGGAGGGCAAAACCGCCTGGATTTTCTCGAGTTGCGGCAGGTGCTCTCGACTTACGACGGGGACCTCAGGGACCCGCTCTGGTGGCCTCAGGAAAGGCCAGTCCCCATGCGAGTTCCTCGGGGGCCTCTGCGGATTCCTCTCCCGTCGGTGCCGGGGCCTAAGTCCTTGTGTGGAGTCGGGGCCGGAACCTGAGGATTCCTCTCCAGTGCTGACATGGATCTTGGGGTACTTCTGGAGTCTCCCCAGGGGAGTCAGTCCTCGTCTCGAATGCGGGCATGCACTTGCGCTTTCCTCCAGAGCGGTAGCAGCAGTGTCACGCAGTCCGCCGCGTGGATCAAAGGATCTATGGTTTTCCCTCGAGTCTTTCCCACGAGGCTTTCCCACGAGGCTTTCCCACAGGGCTGTCCCACGTGCACACGTGGTGGGAGTCGATCCTCGGCATGAACGTCAAGGCAGTGCAGGGAAAAGAGGTTCCTCTGGAATGGACTGACACATCTGGGGGACTCTTGGAATGGTGGCACGACCCTTCAGTTCCTCTCGCCTTTCCTGTGGAGAGCGCCTCCTCTTGAGATGCGACGGGAACGCCCGGAATTCTTTCCCTACGAAACAGGGAAAGGATCCCTCATCTCGAGCTAGGAGTCGGAAACGGAGCTCCCCTGGATGTGGGCGGGACACCACGTGCTTCCTCTCGAGTGGAGACGGGTATGTCGGGGAACTTCTTGAGTTGCAGCAAGGGTGTGAAGGACCCTTTGGAAGTTCCAGTGGTTAGACGTGATTAGCCTCGAGAAGCCTCAGCGGAAATGGGCCTCATCTCGCCTGGAGGGCAAAACCTCCTGGATTTTCTCGAGTTGCGGCAGGTGCTCTCGACTTACGACGGGGACCTCAGGGACCCGCTCTGGTGGCCTCAGGAAAGGCCAGTCCCCATGCGAGTTCCTCGGGGGCCTCTCGGGATTCCTCTCCCGTCGATGCCGGGGCCTAAGACCTTGTGTGGAGTCGGGGCCGGAACCTGAGGATTCGTCTCCAGTCCTGACATGGATCTTGGGGTACTTCTGGAGTCTCCCCAGGGGAGTCAGTCCTCGTCTCGAATGCGGGCATGCACTTGCGATTTCCTCCAGAGCGGTAGCAGCAGTGTCACGCAGTCCGCCGCGTGGATCAAAGGATCTATGGTTTTCCCTCGAGTCTTTCCTACGAGGCTTTCCCACGAGGCTTTCCCACAGGGCTGTCCCACGTGCACACGTGGTGGGAGTCGATCCTCGGCTTGAACGTCAAGGCAGTGCAGGGAAAACAGGTTCCTCTGGAATGGACTGACACATCTGGGGGACTCTTGGAATGGTGGCACGACCCTGGAGTTCCTCTCGCCTTTCCTGTGGAGAGCGCCTCCTCTTGGGATGCGACGGGAACTCCGGGAATTCTTTTCCTACGAAACAGGGAAAGGATCCCCCATCTCGAGCTAGGAGGCGGAAACCGGGCTCCCCTGGATGTGTGCGGGACCCACGTGCTTCCTCTCGAGTTTAGACGGGTATGTCGGGGAAGTTCTTGAGTTGCAGCAAGGGTGTGAAGGACCCTTTGGAAGTTCCAGTGGTTAGACGTGATTAGCCTCGAGAAGCCTCAGCGGTAATGGGCCTCATCTCGCCTGGAGGTCAAAACCGCCTGGATTTTCTCGAGTTGCGGCAGGTGCTCTCGACTTACGACGGGGACCTCAGGGACCCGCTCTGGTGGCCTCAGGAAAGGCCAGTCCCCATGCGAGTTCCTCGGGGGCCTCTGGGGATTCCTCTCCCGTCGGTGCCGGGGCCTAAGTCCTTGTGTGGAGTCGGGGCCGGAACCTGAGGATTCCTCTCCAGTGCTGACATGGATCTTGGGGTACTTCTGGAGTCTCCCCAGGGGAGTCAGTCCTCGTCTCGAATGCGGGCATGCACTTGCGCTTTCCTCCAGAGCGGTAGCAGCAGTGTCACGCAGTCCGCCGCGTGGATCAAAGGATCTATGGTTTTCCCTCGAGTCTTTCCCACGAGGCTTTCCCACGAGGCTTTCCCACAGGGCTGTCCCACGTGCACACGTGGTGGGAGTCGATCCTCGGCTTGAACGTCAAGGCAGTGCAGGGAAAACAGGTTCCTCTGGAATGGACTGACACATCTGGGGGACTCTTGGAATGGTGGCACGACCCTGGAGTTCCTCTCGCCTTTCCTGTGGAGAGCGCCTCCTCTTGAGATGCGACGGGAACGCCCGGAATTCTTTCCCTACGAAACAGGGAAAGGATCCCTCATCTCGAGCTAGGAGTCGGAAACGGAGCTCACCTGGATGTGGGCGGGACACCACGTGCTTCCTCTCGAGTGGAGACGGGTATGTCGGGGAACTTCTTGAGTTGCAGCAAGGGTGTGAAGGACCCTTTGGAAGTTCCAGTGGTTAGACGTGATTAGCCTCGAGAAGCCTCAGCGGAAATGGGCCTCATCTCGCCTGGAGGGCAAAACCTCCTGGATTTTCTCGAGTTGCGGCAGGTGCTCTCGACTTACGACGGGGACCTCAGGGACCCGCTCTGGTGGCCTCAGGAAAGGCCAGTCCCCATGCGAGTTCCTCGGGGGCGTCTCGGGATTCCTCTCCCGTCGATGCCGGGGCCTAAGACCTTGTGTGGAGTCGGGGCCGGAACCTGAGGATTCCTCTCCAGTCCTGACATGGATCTTGGGGTACTTCTGGAGTCTCCCCAGGGGAGTCAGTCCTCGTCTCGAATGCGGGCATGCACTTGCGCTTTCCTCCACAGCGGTAGCAGCAGTGTCACGCAGTCCGCCGCGTGGATCAAAGGATCTATGGTTTTCCCTCGAGTCTTTCCCACGAGGCTTTCCCACGAGGCTTTCCCACAGGGCTGTCCCACGTGCACACGTGGTGGGAGTCGATCCTCGGCTTGAACGTCAAGGCAGTGCAGGGAAAACAGGTTCCTCTGGAATGGACTAACACATCTGGGGGACTCTTGGAATGGTGGCACGACCCTGGAGTTCCTCTCGCCTTTCCTGTGGAGAGCGCCTCCTCTTGGGATGCGACGGGAACTCCGGGTATTCTTTTCCTACGAAACAGGGAAAGGATCCCCCATCTCCAGCTAGGAGGCGGAAACGGGGCTCCCCTGGATGTGTGCGGGACCCACGTGCTTCCTCTCGAGTTTAGACGGGTATGTCGGGGAAGTTCTTGAGTTGAAGCAAGGGTGTGAAGGACCCTTTGGAAGCTCCAGTGGTTAGACGTGATTAGCCTCGAGAAGCCTCAGCGGAAATGGGCCTCATCTCGCCTGGAGGGCAAAACCGCCTGGATTTTCTCGAGTTGCCGCAGGTGCTCTCGACTTACGACGGGGACCTCAGGGACCCGCTCTGGTGGCCTCAGGAAAGGCCAGTCCACATGCGAGTTCCTCGGGGGCCTCTCGGGATTCCTCTCACGTCGATGCCGGGGCCTAAGACCTTGTGTGGAGTCGGGGCCGGAACCTGAGGATTCCTCTCCAGTGCTGACATGGATCTTGGGGTACTTCTGGAGTCTCCCCAGGGGAGTCAGTCCTCGTCTCGAATGCGGGCATGCACTTGCGCTTTCCTCCAGAGCGGTAGCAGCAGTGTCACGCAGTCCGCCGCGTGGATCAAAGGATCTATGGTTTTCCCTCGAGTCTTTCCCATGAGGCTTTCCCACGAGGCTTTCCCACAGGGCTGTCCCACGTGCACACGTGGTGGGAGTCGATCCTCGGCTTGAACGTCAAGGCAGTGCAGGGAAAACAGGTTCCTCTGGAATGGACTGACACATCTGGGGGACTCTTGGAATGGTGGCACGACCCTGGAGTTCCTCTCGCCTTTCCTGTGGAGAGCGCCTCCTCTTGAGATGCGACGGGAACGCCGGGAATTCTTTCCCTACGAAACAGGGAAAGGATCCCTCATCTCGAGCTAGGAGGCGGAAACGGTGCTCCCCTGGATGTGTGCGGGACCACACGTGCTTCCTCTGGAGTGGAGACGGGTATGTTGGGGAACTTCTTTAGTCGCAGCATGGGTGTGAAGGACCCGTTGGAAGTTCCAGTGGTTAGATGTGATTGGCCTCGAGAAGCCTCAGCGGAAATGGGCCTCATCTCGCCTGGAGGGCAAAACCTCCTGGATTTTCTCGAGTTGCGGCAGGTGCTCTCGACTTACGACGGGGACCTCAGGGACCCGCTCTGGTGGCCTCAGGAAAGGCCAGTCCCCATGCGAGTTCCTCGGGGGCCTCTCGGGATTCCTCTCCCGTCGATGCCGGGGCCTAAGACCTTGTGTGGAGTCGGGACCAGAACCTGAGGATTCCTCTCCAGTGCTGCCATGGATCTTGGGGTACTTCTGGAGTCTCCCCAGGGGAGTCAGTCCTCGTCTCGAATGCGGGCATGCACTTGCGCTTTCCTCCAGAGCGGTAGCAGCAGTGTCACGCAGTCCGCCGCGTGGATCAAAGGATCTATGGTTTTCCCTCGAGTCTTTCCCACGAGGCTTTCCCACGAGGCTTTCCCACAGGGCTGTCCCACGTGCACACGTGGTGGGAGTCGATCCTCGGCTTGAACGTCAAGGCAGTGCAGGGAAAACAGGTTCCTCTGGAATGGACTGACACATCTGGGGGACTCTTGGAATGGTGGCACGACCCTGGAGTTCCTCTCGCCTTTCCTGTGGAGAGCGCCTCCTCTTGAGATGCGACGGGAACGCCCGGAATTCTTTCCCTACGAAACAGGGAAAGGATCCCTCATCTCGAGCTAGGAGTCGGAAACGGAGCTCACCTGGATGTGGGCGGGACACCACGTGCTTCCTCTCGAGTGGAGACGGGTATGTCGGGGAACTTCTTGAGTTGCAGCAAGGGTGTGAAGGACCCTTTGGAAGTTCCAGTGGTTAGACGTGATTAGCCTCGAGAAGCCTCAGCGGAAATGGGCCTCATCTCGCCTGGAGGGCAAAACCTCCTGGATTTTCTCGAGTTGCGGCAGGTGCTCTCGACTTACGACGGGGACCTCAGGGACCCGCTCTGGTGGCCTCAGGAAAGGCCAGTCCCCATGCGAGTTCCTCGGGGGCGTCTCGGGATTCCTCTCCCGTCGATGCCGGGGCCTAAGACCTTGTGTGGAGTCGGGGCCGGAACCTGAGGATTCCTCTCCAGTCCTGACATGGATCTTGGGGTACTTCTGGAGTCTCCCCAGGGGAGTCAGTCCTCGTCTCGAATGCGGGCATGCACTTGCGCTTTCCTCCACAGCGGTAGCAGCAGTGTCACGCAGTCCGCCGCGTGGATCAAAGGATCTATGGTTTTCCCTCGAGTCTTTCCCACGAGGCTTTCCCACGAGGCTTTCCCACAGGGCTGTCCCACGTGCACACGTGGTGGGAGTCGATCCTCGGCTTGAACGTCAAGGCAGTGCAGGGAAAACAGGTTCCTCTGGAATGGACTAACACATCTGGGGGACTCTTGGAATGGTGGCACGACCCTGGAGTTCCTCTCGCCTTTCCTGTGGAGAGCGCCTCCTCTTGGGATGCGACGGGAACTCCGGGTATTCTTTTCCTACGAAACAGGGAAAGGATCCCCCATCTCCAGCTAGGAGGCGGAAACGGGGCTCCCCTGGATGTGTGCGGGACCCACGTGCTTCCTCTCGAGTTTAGACGGGTATGTCGGGGAAGTTCTTGAGTTGAAGCAAGGGTGTGAAGGACCCTTTGGAAGTTCCAGTGGTTAGACGTGATTAGCCTCGAGAAGCCTCAGCGGAAATGGGCCTCATCTCGCCTGGAGGGCAAAACCGCCTGGATTTTCTCGAGTTGCCGCAGGTGCTCTCGACTTACGACGGGGACCTCAGGGACCCGCTCTGGTGGCCTCAGGAAAGGCCAGTCCACATGCGAGTTCCACGGGGGCCTCTCGGGATTCCTCTCACGTCGATGCCGGGGCCTAAGACCTTGTGTGGAGTCGGGGCCGGAACCTGAGGATTCCTCTCCAGTGCTGACATGGATCTTGGGGTACTTCTGGAGTCTCCCCAGGGGAGTCAGTCCTCGTCTCGAATGCGGGCATGCACTTGCGCTTTCCTCCAGAGCGGTAGCAGCAGTGTCACGCAGTCCGCCGCGTGGATCAAAGGATCTATGGTTTTCCCTCGAGTCTTTCCCATGAGGCTTTCCCACGAGGCTTTCCCACAGGGCTGTCCCACGTGCACACGTGGTGGGAGTCGATCCTCGGCTTGAACGTCAAGGCAGTGCAGGGAAAACAGGTTCCTCTGGAATGGACTGACACATCTGGGGGACTCTTGGAATGGTGGCACGACCCTGGAGTTCCTCTCGCCTTTCCTGTGGAGAGCGCCTCCTCTTGAGATGCGACGGGAACGCCGGGAATTCTTTCCCTACGAAACAGGGAAAGGATCCCTCATCTCGAGCTAGGAGGCGGAAACGGTGCTCCCCTGGATGTGTGCGGGACCACACGTGCTTCCTCTGGAGTGGAGACGGGTATGTTGGGGAACTTCTTTAGTCGCAGCATGGGTGTGAAGGACCCGTTGGAAGTTCCAGTGGTTAGATGTGATTGGCCTCGAGAAGCCTCAGCGGAAATGGGCCTCATCTCGCCTGGAGGGCAAAACCTCCTGGATTTTCTCGAGTTGCGGCAGGTGCTCTCGACTTACGACGGGGACCTCAGGGACCCGCTCTGGTGGCCTCAGGAAAGGCCAGTCCCCATGCGAGTTCCTCGGGGGCCTCTCGGGATTCCTCTCCCGTCGATGCCGGGGCCTAAGACCTTGTGTGGAGTCGGGACCAGAACCTGAGGATTCCTCTCCAGTGCTGCCATGGATCTTGGGGTACTTCTGGAGTCTCCCCAGGGGAGTCAGTCCTCGTCTCGAATGCGGGCATGCACTTGCGCTTTCCTCCAGAGCGGTAGCAGCAGTGTCACGCAGTCCGCCGCGTGGATCAAAGGATCTATGGTTTTCCCTCGAGTCATTCCCACGAGGCTTTCCCACAGGGCTGTCCCACGTGCACACGTGGTGGGAGTGGATCCTCGGCTTGAACGTCAAGGCAGTGCAGGGAAAACAGGTTCCTCTGGAATGGACTGACACATCTGGGGGACTCTTGGAATGGTGGCAAGACCCTGGAGTACCTCTCGCCTTTCCTGTGGAGAGCGCCTCCTCTTGAGATGCGACGGGAACGCCGGGAATTCTTTCCCTACGAAACAGGGAAAGGATCCCTCATCTCGAGCTAGGAGGCGGAAACGGGGCTCCCCTGGATGTGTGCGGGACACCACGTGCTTCCATTCGAGTGGAGATGGGTATGTCGGGGAACTTCTTGAGTTGCAGCAAGGGTGTGAAGGACCCTTTGGAAGTTCCAATGGTTAGATGTGATTGGCCTCGAGAAGCCTCAGCGGAAATGGGCCTCATCTCGCCTGGAGGGCAAAACCGCCTGGATTTTCTCGAGTTGCGGCAGGTGCTCTCGACTTACGACGGGGACCTCAGGGACCCGCTCTGGTGGCCTCAGGAAAGGCCAGTCCCCATGCGAGTTCCTCTGGGGATTCCTCTCCCGTCGATGCCGGGGCTTAAGACCTTGTGTGGAGTCGGGGCCGGAACCTGAGGATTCCTCTCCAGTGCTGACATGGATCTTGGGGTACTTCTGGAGTCTCCCCAGGGGAGTCAGTCCTCGTCTCGAATGCGGGCATGCACTTGCGCTTTCCTCCAGAGCGGTAGCAGCAGTGTCACACAGTCCGCGGCGTGGATCAAAGGATCTATGGTTTTCCCTCGAGTCTTTCCCACGAGGCTTTCCCACGAGGCTTTCCCACAGGGCTGTCCCACGTGCACACGTGGTGGGAGTCGATCCTCGGCTTGAACGTCAAGGCAGTGCAGGGAAAACAGGTTCCTCTGGAATGGACTGACACATCTGGGGGACTCTTGGAATGGTGGCACGACCCTGGAGTTCCTCTCGCCTTTCCTGTGGAGAGCGCCTCCTCTTGAGATGCGACGGGAACGCCCGGAATTCTTTCCCTACGAAACAAGGAAAGGATCACTCATCTCGAGCTAGGAGTCGGAAACGGAGCTCCCCTGGATGTGGGCGGGACACCACGTGCTTCCTCTCGAGTGGAGACGGGTATTTCGGGGAACTTCTGGAGTTGCAGCAAGGGTGTGAAGGACCCTTTGGAAGTTCCAGTGGTTAGACGTGATTAGCCTCGAGAAGCCTCAGCGGAAATGGGCCTCATCTCGCCTGGAGGGCAAAACCTCCTGGATTTTCTCGAGTTGCGGCAGGTGCTCTCGACTTACGACGGGGACCTCAGGGACCCGCTCTGGTGGCCTCAGGAAAGGCCAGTCCCCATGCGAGTTCCTCGGGGGCCTCTCGGGATTCCTCTCCCGTCGATGCCGGGGCCTAAGACCTTGTGTGGAGTCGTGGCCGGAACCTGAGGATTCCTCTCCAGTGCTGACATGGATCTTGGGGTACTTCTGGAGTCTCCCCAGGGGAGTCAGTCCTCGTCTCGAATGCGGGCATGCACTTGCGCTTTCCTCCAGAGCGGTAGCAGCAGTGTCACGCAGTCCGCCGCGTGGATCAAAGGATCTATGGTTTTCCCTCGAGTCTTTCCCACGAGGCTTTCCCACGAGGCTTTCCCACAGGGCTGTCCCACGTGCACACGTGGTGGGAGTCGATCCTCGGCTTGAACGTCAAGGCAGTGCAGGGAAAACAGGTTCCTCTGGAATGGACTGACACATCTGGGGGACTCTTGGAATGGTGTCACGACCCTGGAGTTCCTCTCGCCTTTCCTGTGGAGAGCGCCTCCTCTTGGGATGCGACGGGAACTCCGGGAATTCTTTTCCTACGAAACAGGGAAAGGATCCCTCATCTCGAGCTAGGAGGCGGAAACCGGGCTCCCCTGGATGTGTGCGGGACCCACGTGCTTCCTCTCGAGTTTAGACGGGTATGTCGGGGAACTTCTTGAGTTGCAGCAAGGGTGTGAAGGACCCTTTGGAAGTTCCAGTGGTTAGACGTGATTAGCCTCGAGAAGCCTCATCGGAAATGGGCCTCATCTCGCCTGGAGGGCAAAACCGCCTGGATTTTCTCGAGTTGCGGCAGGTGCTCTCGACTTACGACGGGGACCTCAGGGACCCGCTCTGGTGGCCTCAGGAAAGGCCAGTCCCCATGCGAGTTCCTCGGGGGCCTCTCGGGATTCCTCTCCCGTCGATGCCGGGGCCTAAGACCTTGTGTGGAGTCGGGGCCGGAACCTGAGGATTCCTCTCCAGTGCTGACATGGATCTTGGGGTACTTCTGGAGTTCCCCAGGGGAGTCAGTCCTCGTCTCGAATGCGGGCATGCACTTGCGCTTTCCTCCAGAGCGGTAGCAGCAGTGTCACGCAGTCCGCCGCGTGGATCAAAGGATCTATGGTTTTCCCTCGAGTATTTCCCACGAGGCTTTCCCACGAGGCTTTCCCACAGGGCTGTCCCACGTGCACACGTGGTGGGAGTCGATCCTCGGCTTGAACGTCAAGGCAGTTCAGGGAAAACAGGTTCCTCTGGAATGGACTGACACATCTGGGGGACTCTTGGAATGGTGGCACGACCCTGGAGTTCCTCTCGCCTTTCCTGTGGAGAGCGCCTCCTCTTGAGATGCGACGGAAACGCCGGGAATTCTTTCCCTACGAAACAGGGAAAGGATCCCTCATCTCGAGCTAGGAGGCGGAAACGGGGCTCCCCTGGATGTGTGCGGGACCCACGTGCTTCCTCTCGAGTGGAGACGGGTATGTCGGGGAACTTCTTGAGTTGCAGGAAGGGTGTGAAGGACCCTTTGGAAGTTCCAGTGGTTAGACGTGATTAGCCTCGAGAAGCCTCAGCGGAAATGGGCCTCATCTCGCCTGGAGGGCAAAACCTCCTGGATTTTCTCGAGTTGCGGCAGGTGCTCTCGACTTACGACGGGGACCTCAGGGACCCGCTCTGGTGGCCTCAGGAAAGGCCAGTCCCCATGCGAGTTCCTCGGGGGCGTCTCGGGATTCCTCTCCCGTCGATGCCGGGACCTAAAACCTTGTGTGGAGTCGGGGCCGGAACCTGAGGATTCCTCTCCAGTGCTGACATGGATCTTGGGGTACTTCTGGAGTCTCCCCAGGGGAGTCAGTCCTCGTCTCGAATGCGGGCATGCACTTGCGCTTTCCTCCAGAGCGGTAGCAGCAGTGTCACGCAGTCCGCCGCGTGGATCAAAGGATCTATGGTTTTCCCTCGAGTCTTTCCCACGAGGCTTTCCCACGAGGCTTTCCCACAGGGCTGTCCCACGTGCACACGTGGTGAGAGTCGATCCTCGGCTTGAACGTCAAGGCAGTGCAGGGAAAACAGGTTCCTCTGGAATGGACTTACACATCTGGGGGACTCTTGGAATGGTGGCACGACCCTGGAGTTCCTCTCGCCTTTCCTGTGGAGAGCGCCTCCTCTTGAGATGCGACGGGAACGCCGGGAATTCTTTCCCTACGAAACAGGGAAAGGATCCCTCATCTCGAGCTAGGAGGCGGAAACGGGGCTCCCCTGGATGTGTGCGGGACCCACGTGCTTCCTCTCGAGTGGAGACGGGTATGTCGGGGAACTTCTTGAGTTGCAGCAAGGGTGTGAAGGACCCTTTGGAAGTTCCAGTGGTTAGACGTGATTAGCCTCGAGAAGCCTCAGCGGAAATGGGCCTCATCTCGCCTGGAGGGCAAAACCGCCTGGATTTTCTCGAGTTACGGCAGGTGCTCTCGACTTACGACGGGGACCTCAGGGACCCGCTCTGGTGGCCTCAGGAAAGGCCAGTCCCCATGCGAGTTCCTCGGGGGCCTCTCGGGATTCCTCTCCCGTCGATGCCGGGGCCTAAGACCTTGTGTGGAGTCGGGGCCGGAACCTGAGGATTCCTCTCCAGTGCTGACATGGATCTTGGGGTACTTCTGGAGTCTCCCCAGGGGAGTCAGTCCTCGTCTCGAATGCGGGCATGCACTTGCGCTTTCCTCCAGAGCGGTAGCAGCAGTGTCACGCAGTCCGCCGCGTGGATCAAAGGATCTATGGTTTTCCCTCGAGTCTTTCCCATGAGGCTTTCCCACGAGGCTTTCCCACAGGGCTGTCCCACGTGCACACGTGGTGGGAGTCGATCCTCGGCTTGAACGTCAAGGCAGTGCAGGGAAAACAGGTTCCTCTGGAATGGACTGACACATCTGGGGGACTCTTGGAATGGTGTCAAGACCCTGGAGTTCCTCTCGCCTTTCCTGTGGAGAGCGCCTCCTCTTGAGATGCGACTGGAACGCCGGGAATTCTTTCCCTACGAAAAAGGGAAGGATCCCTCATCTCGAGCTATTAGGCGGAAACGGGGCTCACCTGGATGTGTGAGGGACCCCACGTGCTTCCTCTCGAGTGGAGACGGGTATGTCGGGGATCTTCTTGAGTTTCAGCAATGGTGTGAAAGACCCTTTGGAAGTTCCAGTGGTTAGATGTGATTGGCCTCGAGAAGCCTCAGCGGAAATGGGCCTCATCTCGCCTAGAGGGCAAAACCTCCTGGATTTTCTCGAGTTGCGGCAGGTGCTCTCGACTTACGACGGGGACCTCAGGGACCCGCTCTGGTGGCCTCAGGAAAGGCCAGTCCCCATGCGAGTTCCTCGGGGGCCTCTCGGGATTCCTCTCCCGTCGATGCCGGGGCCTAAGACCTTGTGTGGAGTCGGGGCCGGAACCTGAGGATTCCTCTCCAGTGCTGACATGGATCTTGGGGTACTTCTGGAGTCTCCCCAGGGGAGTCAGTCCTCGTCTCGAATGCGGGCATGCAATTGCGCTTTCCTCCAGAGCGGTAGCAGCAGTGTCACGCAGTCCGCCGCGTGGATCAACGGATCTATGGTTTTCCCTCGAGTCTTTCCCACGAGGCTTTACCACGAGGCTTTCCCACAGGGCTGTCCCACGTGCACACGTGGTGGGAGTCGATCCTTGGCTTGAACGTCAAGGCAGTGCAGGGAAAATAGGTTCCTCTGGAATGGACTGACACATCTGGGGGACTCTTGGAATGGTGGCACGACCCTGGAGTTCCTCTCGCCTTTCCTGTGGAGAGGGCCTCCTCTTGAGATGCGACGGGAACGCCCGGAATTCTTTCCCTACGAAACAGGGAAAGGATCCCTCATCTCGAGCTAGGAGTCGGAAACGGAGCTCCCCTGGATGTGGGCGGGACACCACGTGCTTCCTCTCGAGTGGAGACGGGTATGTCGGGGAACTTCTTGAGTTGCAGCAAGGGTGTGAAGGACCCTTTGGAAGTTCCAGTGGTTAGACGTGATTAGCCTCGAGAAGCCTCAGCGGAAATGGGCCTCATCTCGCCTGGAGGGCAAAACCTCCTGGATTTTCTCGAGTTGCGGCAGGTGCTCTCGACTTACGACGGGGACCTCAGGGACCCGCTCTGGTGGCCTCAGGAAAGGCCAGTCCCCATGCGAGTTCCTCGGGGGCGTCTCGGGATTCCTCTCCCGTCGATGCCGGGGCCTAAGACCTTGTGTGGAGTCGGGGCCGGAACCTGAGGATTCCTCTCCAGTGCTGACATGGATCTTGGGGTACTTCTGGAGTCTCCCCAGGGGAGTCAGTCCTCGTCTCGAATGCGGGCATGCACTTGCGCTTTCCTCCAGAGCGGTAGCAGCAGTGTCACGCAGTCCGCCGCGTGGATCAAAGGATCTATGGTTTTCCCTCGAGTCTTTCCCACGAGGCTTTCCCACGAGGTTTTCCCACAGGGCTGTCCCACGTGCACACGTGGTGGGAGTCGATCCTCGGCTTGAACGTCAAGGCAGTGCAGGGAAAACAGGTTCCTCTGGAATGGACTGACACATCTGGGGGACTCTTGGAATGGTGGCACGACCCTGGAGTTCCTCTCGCCTTTCCTGTGGAGAGCGCCTCCTCTTGAGATGCGACGGGAACGCCGGGAATTCTTTCCCTAGGAAACAGGGAAAGGATCCCTCATCTCGAGCTAGGAGGCGGAAACGGGGCTCCCCTGGATGTGTGCGGGACCCACGTGCTTCCTCTCGAGTGGAGACGGGTATGTCGGGGAACTTCTTGAGTTGCAGCAAGGGTGTGAAGGACCCTTTGGAAGTTCCAGTGGTTAGACGTGATTAGCCTCGAGAAGCCTCAGCGGAAATGGGCCTCATCTCGCCTGGAGGGCAAAACCGCCTGGATTTTCTCGAGTTGCGGCAGGTGCTCTCGACTTACGACGGGGACCTCAGGGACCCGCTCTGGTGGCCTCAGGAAAGGCCAGTCCCCATGCGAGTTCCTCGGGGGCCTCTCGGGATTCCTCTCCCGTCGATGCCGGGGCCTAAGACCTTGTGTGGAGTCGGGGCCGGAACCTGAGGATTCCTCTCCAGTGCTGACATGGATCTTGGGGTACTTCTGGAGTCTCCCCAGGGGAGTCAGTCCTCGTCTCGAATGCGGGCATGCACTTGCGCTTTCCTCCAGAGCGGTAGCAGCAGTGTCACGCAGTCCGCCGCGTGGATCAAAGGATCTATGGTTTTCCCTCGAGTCTTTCCCATGAGGCTTTCCCACGAGGCTATCCCACAGGGCTGTCCCACGTGCACACGTGGTGGGAGTCGATCCTCGGCTTGAACGTCAAGGCAGTGCAGGGAAAACAGGTTCCTCTGGAATGGACTGACACATCTGGGGGACTCTTGGAATGGTGGCACGACCCTGGAGTTCCTCTCGCCTTTCCTGTGGAGAGCGCCTCCTCTTGAGATGCGACTGGAACGCCGGGAATTCTTTCCCTACGAAAAAGGGAAGGATCCCTCATCTCGAGCTATTAGGCGGAAACGGGGCTCACCTGGATGTGTGAGGGACCCCACGTGCTTCCTCTCGAGTGGAGACGGGTATGTCGGGGATCTTCTTGAGTTTCAGCAATGGTGTGAAAGACCCTTTGGAAGTTCCAGTGGTTAGATGTGATTGGCCTCGAGAAACCTCAGCGGAAATGGGCCTCATCTCCCCTAGAGGGCAAAACCTCCTGGATTTTCTCGAGTTGCGGCAGGTGCTCTCGACTTACGACGGGGACCTCAGCGAACCGCTCTGGTGGCCTCAGGAAAGGCCAGTCCCCATGCGAGTTCCTCGGGGGCGTCTCGGGATTCCTCTCCCGTCGATGCCGGGGCCTAAGACCTTGTGTGGAGTCGGGGCCGGAACCTGAGGATTCCTCTCCAGTGCTGACATGGATCTTGGGGTACTTCTGGAGTCTCCCCAGGGGAGTCAGTCCTCGTCTCATATGCGGGCATGCAATTGCGCTTTCCTCCAGAGCGGTAGCAGCAGTGTCACGCAGTCCGCCGCGTGGATCAACGGATCTATGGTTTTCCCTCGAGTCTTTCCCACGAGGCTTTCCCACGAGGCTTTCCCACAGGGCTGTCCAACGTGCACACGTGGTGGGAGTCGATCCTCGGCTTGAACGTCAAGGCAGTGCAGGGAAAACAGGTTCCTCTGGAATGGACTGACACATCTGGGGGACTCTTGGAATGGTGGCACGACCCTTCAGTTCCTCTCGCCTTTCCTGTGGAGAGCGCCTCCTCTTGAGATGCGACGGGAACGCCGGGAATTCTTTCCCTACGAAACAGGGAAAGGATCCCTCATCTCGAGCTAGGAGGCGGAAACGGGGCTCCCCTGGATGTGTGCGGGACCCCACGTGCTTCCTCTCGAGTGGAGACGGGTATGTCGGGGAACATCTTGAGTTGCAGCAAGGGTGTGAAGGACCCTTTGGAAGTTCCAGTGGTTAGACGTGATTAGCCTCGAGAAGCCTCAGCGGAAATGGGCCTCATCTCGCCTGGAGGGCAAAACCGCCTGGATTTTCTCGAGTTGCGGCAGGTGCTCTCGACTTACGACGGGGACCTCAGGGACCCGCTCTGGTGGCCTCAGGAAAGGCCAGTCCCCATGCGAGTTCCTCGGGGGCCTCTCGGGATTCCTCTCCCGTCGATGCTGGGGCCTAAAACCTTGTGTGGAGTCGGGGCCGGAACCTGAGGATTCCTCTCCAGTGCTGACATGGATCTTGGGGTATTTCTGGAGTCTCCCCAGGGGAGTCAGTCCTCGTCTCGAATGCGGGCATGCAATTGCGCTTTCCTCCAGAGCGGTAGCAGCAGTGTCACGCAGTCCGCCGCGTGGATCAACGGATCTATGGTTTTCCCTCGAGTCTTTCCCACGAGGCTTTACCACGAGGCTTTCCCACAGGGCTGTCCCACGTGCACACGTGGTGGGAGTCGATCCTTGGCTTGAACGTCAAGGCAGTGCAGGGAAAATAGGTTCCTCTGGAATGGACTGACACATCTGGGGGACTCTTGGAATGGTGGCACGACCCTGGAGTTCCTCTCGCCTTTCCTGTGGAGAGGGCCTCCTCTTGAGATGCGACGGGAACGCCCGGAATTCTTTCCCTACGAAACATTGAAAGGATCCCTCATCTCGAGCTAGGAGTCGGAAACGGAGCTCCCCTGGATGTGGGCGGGACACCACGTGCTTCCTCTCGAGTGGAGACGGGTATGTCGGGGAACTTCTTGAGTTGCAGCAAGGGTGTGAAGGACCCTTTGGAAGTTCCAGTGGTTAGACGTGATTAGCCTCGAGAAGCCTCAGTGGAAATGGGCCTCATCTCGCCTGGAGGGCAAAACCTCCTGGATTTTCTCGAGTTGCGGCAGGTGCTCTCGACTTACGACGGGTACCTCAGGGACCCGCTCTGGTGGCCTCAGGAAAGGCCAGTCCCCATGCGAGTTCCTCGGGGGCGTCTCGGGATTCCTCTCCCGTCGATGCCGGGGCCTAAGACCTTGTGTGGAGTCGGGGCCGGAACCTGAGGATTCCTCTCCAGTGCTGACATGGATCTTGGGGTACTTCTGGAGTCTCCCCAGGGGAGTCAGTCCTCGTCTCGAATGCGGGCATGCACTTGCGCTTTCCTCCAGAGCGGTAGCAGCAGTGTCACGCAGTCCGCCGCGTGGATCAAAGGATCTATGGTTTTCCCTCGAGTCTTTCCCACGAGGCTTTCCCACGAGGCTTTCCCACAGGGCTGTCCCACGTGCACACGTGGTGGGAGTCGATCCTCGGCTTGAACGTCAAGGCAGTGCAGGGAAAACAGGTTCCTCTGGAATGGACTGACACATCTGGGGGACTCTTGGAATGGTGGCACGACCCTGGAGTTCCTCTCGCCTTTCCTGTGGAGAGCGCCTCCTCTTGAGATGCGACGGCAACGCCGGGAATTCTTTCCCTACGAAACAGGGAAAGGATCCCTCATCTCGAGCTAGGAGGAGGAAACGGGGCTCCCCTGGATGTGTGCGGGACCCACGTGCTTCCTCTCGAGTGGAGACGGGTATGTCGGGGAACTTCTTGAGTTGCAGCAAGGGTGTGAAGGACCCTTTGGAAGTTCCAGTGGTTAGACGTGATTAGCCTCGAGAAGCCTCAGCGGAAATGGGCCTCATCTCGCCTGGAGGGCAAAACCGCCTGGATTTTCTCGAGTTGCGGCAGGTGCTCTCGACTTACGACGGGGACCTCAGGGACCCGCTATGGTGGCCTCAGGAAAGGCCAGTCCCCTTGCGAGTTCCTCGGGGGCCTCTCGGGATTCCTCTCCCGTCGATGCCGGGGCCTAAGACCTTGTGTGGAGTCGGGGCCGGAACCTGAGGATTCCTCTCCAGTGCTGACATGGATCTTGGGGTACTTCTGGAGTCTCCCCAGGGGAGTCAGTCCTCGTCTCGAATGCGGGCATGCACTTGCGCTTTCCTCCAGAGCGGTAGCAGCAGTGTCACGCAGTCCGCCGCGTGGATCAAAGGATCTATGGTTTTCCCTCGAGTCTTTCCCATGAGGCTTTCCCACGAGGCTTTCCCACAGGGCTGTCCCACGTGCACACGTGTTGGGAGTCGATCCTCGGCTTGAACGTCAAGGCAGTGCAGGGAAAACAGGTTCCACTGGAATGGACTGACACATCTGGGGGACTCTTGGAATGGTGGCACGACCCTGGAGTTCCTCTCGCCTTTCCTGTGGAGAGCGCCTCCTCTTGAGATGCGACTGGAACGCCGGGAATTCTTTCCCTACGAAAAAGGGAAGGATCCCTCATCTCGAGCTATTAGGCGGAACCGGGGCTCACCTGGATGTGTGAGGGACCCCACGTGCTTCCTCTCGAGTGGAGACGGGTATGTCGGGGATCTTCTTGAGTTTCAGCAATGGTGTGAAAGACCCTTTGGAAGTTCCAGTGGTTAGATGTGATTGGCCTCGAGAAGCCTCAGCGGAAATGGGCCTCATCTCGCCTAGAGGGCAAAACCTCCGGGATTTTCTCGAGTTGCGGCAGGTGCTCTCGACTTACGACGGGGACCTCAGCGAACCGCTCTGGTGGCCTCAGGAAAGGCCAGTCCCCATTGGAGTTCCACGGGGGCCTCTCGGGATTCCTCTCCCGTCGATGCCGGGGCCTAAGACCTTGTGTGGAGTCGGGGCCGGAACCTGAGGATTCCTCTCCAGTGCTGACATGGATCTTGGGGTACTTCTGGAGTCTCCCCAGGGGAGTCAGTCCTCGTCTCATATGCGGGCATGCAATTGCGCTTTCCTCCAGAGCGGTAGCAGCAGTGTCACGCAGTCCGCGGCGTGGATCAAAGGATCTATGGTTTTCCCTCGAGTCTTTCCCACGAGGCTTTCCCACGAGGCTTTCCCACAGGGCTGTCCCACGTGCACACGTGGTGGGAGTCGATCCTCGGCTTGAACGTCAAGGCAGTGCAGGGAAAACAGGTTCCTCTGGAATGGACTGACACATCTGGGGGACTCTTGGAATGGTGGCACGTCCCTGGAGTTCCTCTCGCCTTTCCTGTGGAGAGCGCCTCCTCTTGAGATGCGACGGGAACGCCGGGAATTCTTTCCCTACGAAACAGGGAAAGGATCCCTCATCTCGAGCTAGGAGGCGGAAACGGGGCTCCCCTGGATGTGTGCGGGACCCCACGTGCTTCCTCTCGAGTGGAGACGGGTATGTCGGGGACCTTCTTGAGTTGCAGCAAGGGTGTGAAGGACCCTTTGGAAGTTCCAGTGGTTAGACGTGATTAGCCTCGAGAAGCCTCAGCGGAAATGGGCCTCATCTCGCCTGGAGGGCAAAACCGCCTGGATTTTCTCGAGTTGCGGCAGGTGCTCTCGACTTACGACGGGGACCTCAGGGACCCGCTCTGGTGGCCTCAGGAAAGGTCAGTCCCCATGCGAGTTCCTCGGGGGCATCTCGGGATTCCTCTCCCGTCGATGCCGGGGCCTAAGACCTTGTGTGGAGTCGGGGCCGGAACCTGAGGATTCCTCTCCAGTGCTGACATGGATCTTGGGGTTCTTCTGGAGTCTCCCCAGGGGAGTCAGTCCTCGTCTCGAATGCGGGCATGCACTTGCGCTTTCCTCCAGAGCGGTAGCAGCAGTGTCACGCAGTCCGCCGCGTGGATCAAAGGATCTATGGTTTTCCCTCGAGTCTTTCCCACGATGCTTTCCCACGAGGCTTTCCCACAGGGCTGTCCCACGTGCACACGTGGTGGGAGTCGATCCTCGGCTTGAACGTCAAGGTAGTGCAGGGAAAAAAGGTTCCTCTGGAATGGACTGACACATCTGGGGGACTCTAGGAATGCTGTCACGACCCTGGAGTTCCTCTCGCCTTTCCTGTGGAGAGAGCCTCCTCTTGAGATGCGACGGGAACGCCGGGAATTCTTTCCCTACGAAACAGGGAAAGGATCCCTCATCTCGAGCTAGGAGGCGGAAAAGGGGCTCCCCTGGATGTGTGCGGGACCCCACGTGCTTCCTCTCGAGTGGAGACGGGTATGTCGGGGAACTTCTTGAGTTGCAGCAAGGGTGTGAAGGACCCTTTGGAATTTCCATTGGTTAGATGTGATTGGCCTCGAGAAGCCTCAGCGGAAATGGGCCTCATCTTGCCTGGAGGGCAAAACCGCCTGGATTTTCTCGAGTTGCGGCAGGTGCTCTCGACTTACGACGAGGACCTCAGGGACCCGCTCTGGTGGCCTCAGGAAAGGCCAGTCCCCATGCGAGTTCCTCGGGGGCCTCTCGGGATTCCTCTCCCGTCGATGCCGGGGCCTAAGTCCTTGTGTGAAGTCGGGTCCGGAACCTGAGGATTCCTCTCCAGTGCTGACATGGATCTTGGGGTAATTCTGGAGTCTCCCCAGGGGAGTCAGTCTTCGTCTCGAATGCGGGCATGCACTTGCGCTTTCCTCCAGAGCGGTAGCAGCAGTGTCACGCAGTCCGCCGCGTGGATCAAAGGATCTATGGTTTTCCCTCGAGTCTTTCCCACGAGGCTTTCCGACGAGGCTTTCCCACAGGGCTGTCCCACGTGCACAAGTGGTGGGAGTCGATCCTCGGCTTGAACGTCAAGCCAGTGCAGGGAAAACAGGTTCCTCTGGAATGGACTGACACATCTGGGGGACTCTTGGAATGGTGGCACGACCCTGGAGTTCCTCTCGCCTTTCCTGTGGAGAGCGCCTCCTCTTGAGATGCGACGGGAACGCCGGGAATTCTTTCCCTACGAAACAGGGAAAGGATCCCTCATCTCGAGCTAGGAGGCGGAAACGGTGCTCCCCTGGATGTGTGCGGGACCCCACGTGCTTCCTCTGGAGTGGAGACGGGTATGTTGGGGAACTTCTTTAGACGCAGCATGGGTGTGAAGGACCCGTTGGAAGTTCCAGTATTTAGACGTGATTAACCTCGAGAAGCCTCAGCGGAAATGGGCCTCATCTCGCCTGGAGGGCAAAACCTCCTGGATTTTCTCGAGTTGCGGCAGGTGCTCTCGACTTACGACGGGGACCTCAGGGACCCGCTCTGGTGGCCTCAGGAAAGGCCAGTCCCCATGCGAGTTCCTCGGGGGCGTCTCGGGATTCCTCTCCCGTCGATGCCGGGGCCTAAGACCTTGTGTGGAGTCGGGGCCGGAACCTGAGGATTCCTCTCCAGTGCTGACATGGATCTTGGGGTACTTCTGTTGTCTCCCCAGGGGAGTCAGTCCTCGTCTCGAATGTGGGCATGCACTTGCGCTTTCCTCCAGAGCGGTAGCAGCAGTGTCACGCAGTCCGCCGCGTGGATCAAAGGATCTATGGTTTTCCCACCAGTCTTTCCCACGAGGCTTTCCCACGAGGCTTTCCCAGAGGGCTGTCCCACGTGCACACGTGGTGGGACTCGATCCTCGGCTTGAACGTCAAGGCAGTGCAGGGAAAACAGGTTCCTCTGGAATGGACTGACACATCTGGGGGACTCTTGGAATGGTGGCAAGACCCTGGAGTACCTCTCGCCTTTCCTGTGGAGAGCGCCTCCTCTTGAGATGCGACGGGAACGCCGGGAATTCTTTCCCTACGAAACAGGGAAAGGATCCCTCATCTCGAGCTAGGAGGCGGAAACGGGGCTCCCCTGGATGTGTGCGGGACCCCACGTGCTTCCTCTCGAGTGGAGATGGGTATGTCGGGGAACTTCTTGAGTTGCAGCAAGGGTGTGAAGGACCCTTTGGAAGTTCCAATGGTTAGATGTGATTGGCCTCGAGAAGCCTCAGCGGAAATGGGCCTCATCTCGCCTGGAGGCCAAAACCGCCTGGATTTTCTCGAGTTGCGGCAGGTGCTCTCGACTTACGACCAGGACCTCAGGGACCCGCTCTGGTGGCCTCAGGAAAGGCCAGTCCCCATGCGAGTTCCTCGGGGGCCTCTCGGGATTCCTCTCCCGTCTATGCCGGGGCCTAAGACCTTGTGTGCAGTCGGGGCCGAAACCTGAGGATTCCTCTCCAGTGCTGACATGGATCTTGGGGTACTTCTGGAGTCTCCCCAGGGGAGTCAGTCCTCGTCTCGAATGCGGGCATGCACTTGTGCTTTCCTCCAGAGCGGTAGCAGCAGTGTCACGCAGTCCGCCGCGTGGATCAAAGGATCTATGGTTTTCCCTCGAGTCTTTCCCACGAGGCTTTCCCACGAGACTTTCCCACAGGGCTGTCCCACGTGCACGCGTGGTGGGAGTCGATCCTCGGCTTGAACGTCAAGGCAGTGCAGGGAAAACAGGTTCCTCTGGAATGGACTGACACATCTGGGGGACTCTTGGAGTGGTGGCATGACCCTGGAGTTCCTCTCGCCTTTCCTGTGGAGAGCGCCTCCTCTTGAGATGCGACGGGAACGCCGGGAATTCTTTCCCTACGAAACAGGGAAAGGATCCCTCATCTCGAGCTAGGAGGCGGAAACGGGGCTCCCCTGGATGTGTGCGGGACACCACGTGCTTCCTCTCGAGTGCAGACGGGTATGTCGGGGAACTTCTTGAGTTGCAGCAAGGGTGTGAAAGACCCTTTGGAAGTTCCAGTGGTTAGATATGATTGGCCTCGAGAAGCCTCAGCGGAAATGGGCCTCATCTCGCCTGGAGGGCAAAACCTCCTGGATTTTCTCGAGTTGGGGCAAGTGCTCTCGACTTACGACGGGGACCTCAGGGACCCGCTCTGGTGGCCTCAGGACAGGCCAGTCCCCATGCGAGTTCCTCGGGGGCGTCTCGGGATTCCTCTCCTGTCGATGCCGGGGCCTAAGACCTTGTGTGGAGTCGGGGCCGGAACCTGAGGATTCCTCTCCAGTGCTGACATGGATCTTGGGGTACTTCTGGAGTCTCCCCAGGGGAGTCAGTCCTCGTCTCGAATGCGGGCATGCACTTGCGCTTTCCTCCAGAGCGGTAGCAGCAGTGTCACGCAGTCCGCCGCGTGGATCAAAGGATCTATGGTTTTCCCTCGAGTCTTTCCCACGAGGCTTTCCCACGAGGCTTTCCCACAGGGCTGTCCCACGTGCACAGGTGGTGGGACTCGATCCTCGGCTTGAACGTCAAGGAAGTGCAGGGAAAACAGGTTCCTCTGGAATGGACTGACACATCTGGGGGACTCTTGGAATGGTGGCACGACCCTGGAGTTCCTCTCGCCTTTCCTGTGGAGAGCGCCTCCTCTTGAGATGCGACGGGAACGCCGGGAATTCTTTCCCTACGAAACAGGGAAAGATTCCTCATCTCGAGCTAGGAGGCGGAAACGGGGCTCCCCTGGATGTGTGAGGGACCCCACGTGCTTCCTCTCGAGTGGAGACGGGTACGTCGGGGAACTTCTTGAGTTGCAGCAATGGTGTGAAGGACCGTTTGGAAGTTCCAGTGGTTAGATGTGATTGGCCTCGAGAAGCCTCAGCGGAAATGAGCCTCATCTCGCCTGAAGGGCAAAACCTCCTGGATTTTCTCGAGTTGCGGCAGGTGCTCTCGACTTACGACGGGGACCTCAGGAACCGCTCTGGTGGCCTCAGGAAAGGCCAGTCCCCATGCGAGTTCCTCAGGGGCCTCTCGGGATTCCTCTCCCGTCGATGCCAGGGCCTAAGACCTTGTGTGGAGTCGGGGCCGGAACTTGAGGATTCCTCTCCAGTGCTGACATGGATCTTGGGGTACTTCTGGAGTCTCCCCAGGGGAGTCAGTCCTCGTCTCGAATGCGGGCATGCACTTGCGCTTTCCTCCAGAGCGGTAGCAGCAGTGTCACGCAGTCCGCCGCGTGGATCAAAAGATCTATGGTTTTCCCTCGAGTCTTTCCCACGAGGCTTTCCCACGAGGCTTTCCCACAGGGCTGTCCCACGTGCAGACGTGGTGGGAGTCGATCCTCGGCTTGAACGTCAAGGCAGTGCAGGGAAAACAGGTTCCTCTGGAATGGACTGACACATCTGGGGGACTCTTGGAATGGTGTCACGACCCTGGAGTTCCTCTCGCCTTTCCTGTGGAGAACGCCTCCTCTTGAGATGCGACGGGAACGCCCGGAATTCTTTCCCTACGAAACAGGGAAGGATCCCTCATCTCGAGCTAGGAGGCGGAAACGGGGCTCCCCTGGATGTGTGCGGGACCCCACGTGCTTCCTCTCGAGTGGAGACGGGTATGACGGGGAACTTCTTGAGTTGCAGCAATGGTGTGAAGGACCGTTTGGAAGTTCCAGTGGTTAGATTTGATTGGCCTCGAGAAGCCTCAGCGGAAATGGGCCTCATCTCGCCTGGAGGGCAAAACCGCCTGGATTTTCTCGAGTTGCGGCAGGTGCTCTCGACTTACGACCGGGACCTCAGGGACCCGCTCTGGTGGCCTCAGGAAAGGCCAGTCCCCATGCGAGTTCCTGGGGGGCCTCTCGGGATTCCTCTCCCGTCGATGCCTGGGCCTAAGACCTTGTGTGGAGTCGGGGCCGGAACCTGAGGATTCCTCTCCAGTGCTGACATGGATCTTGGGGTACTTCTGGAGTCTCCCCAGGGGAGTCAGTCCTCGTCTCGAATGCGGGCATGCACTTGCGCTTTCCTCCAGAGCGGTAGCAGCAGTGTCACGCAGTCCGCCGCGTGGATCAAAGGATCTATAGTTTTCCCTCGAGTCTTTCCCACCAGGCTTTCCCACGAGGCTTTCCCACAGGGCTGTCCCACGTGCACACGTGGTGGGAGTCGATCCTCGGCTTGAACGTCAAGGCAGTGCAGGGAAAACAGGTTCCTCTGGAATGGACTGACACATCTGGGGGACTCTTGGAATGGTGTCACGACCCTGGAGTTCCTCTCGCCTTTCCTGTGGAGAGCGCCTCCTCTTGAGATGCGACGGGAAGGCCGGGAATTCTTTCCCTACGAAACAGGGAAAGATCCCTCATCTCGAGCTAGGAGGCGGAAACGGGGCTCCCCTGGATGTGTGAGGGACCCCACGTGCTTCCTCTCGAGTGGAGACGGGTATGTCGGGGAACTTCTTGAGTTGCAGCAATGGTGTGAAGGACCCTTTGCAAGTTCCAGTGGTTAGATGTGATTGGCCTCGAGAAGCCTCAGCGGAAATGGGCCTCATCTCGCCTGAAGGGCAAAACCTCCTGGATTTTCTCGAGTTGCGGCAGGTGCTCTCGACTTACGACGGGGACCTCAGGAACCGCTCTGGTGGCCTCAGGAAAGGCCAGTCCCCATGCGAGTTCCTCGGGGGCCTCTCGGGATTCCTCTCCCGTCTATGCCAGGGCCTAAGACCTTGTGTGGAGTCGGGGCCGGAACCTGAGGATTCCTCTCCAGTGCTGACATGGATCTTGGGGTACTTCTGGAGTCTCCCCAGGGGAGTCAGTCCTCGTCTCGAATGCGGGCATGCACTTGCGCTTTCCTCCAGAGCGGTAGCAGCAGTGTCACGCAGTCTGCCGCGTGGATCAAAGGATCTATGGTTTTCCCTCGAGTCTTTCCCACCAGGCTTTCCCACGAGGCTTTCCCACAGGGCTGTCCCACGTGCACACGTGGTGGGAGTCGATCCTCGGCTTGAACGTCAAGGCAGTGCAGGGAAAACAGGTTCCTCTGGAATGGACTGACACATCTGGGGGACTCTTGGAATAGTGTCACGACCCTGGAGTTCCTCTCGCCTTTCCTGAGGAGAGCGCCTCCTCTTGAGATGCGACGGGAACGCCAGGAATTCTTTCCCTACGAAACAGGGAAGGATCCCTCATCTCGAGCTAGGAGGCGGAAACGGGGCTCCCCTGGATGTGTGAGGGACCGCACGTGCTTCCTCTCGAGTGGAGACGGGTATGTCGGGGAACTTCTTGAGTTGCACCAATGGTGTGAAGGACCCTTTGGAAGTTCCAGTGGTTAGATGTGATTGGCCTCGAGAAGCCTCAGCGGAAATGGGCCTCATCTCGCCTGAAGGGCAAAACCTCCTGGATTTTCTCGAGTTGCGGCAAGTGCTCTCGACTTACGACGGGGACCTCAGGAACCGTTCTGGTGGCCTCAGGAAAGGCCAGTCCCCATGCGAGTTCCTCGGGGGCCTCTCGGGATTCCTCTCCCGTCGATGCCAGGGCCTAAGACCTTGTGTGGAGTCGGGGCCGGAACCTGAGGATTCCTCTCCAGTGCTGACATGGATCTTGGGGTACTTCTGGAGTCTCCCCAGGGGAGTCAGTCCTCGTCTCGAATGCGGGCATGCACTTGCCCTTTCCTCCAGAGTGGTAGCAGCAGTGTCACGCAGTCCGCCGCGTGGATCAAAGGATCTATGGTTTCCCTCGAGTCTTTCCCACGAGGCTTTCCCACGAGGCTTTCCCACAGGGCTGTCCCACGTGCACACGTGGTGGGAGTCGATCCTCGCCTTGAACGTCAAGGCAGTGCAGGGAAAACAGGTTCCTCTGGAATGGACTGACACATCTGGGGGACTCTTGGAATGGTGTCACGACCCTGGAGTTCCTCTCGCCTTTCCTGTGGAGAGCGCCTCCTCTTGAGATGCGACGGGAACGCCCGGAATTCTTTCCCTACGAAACAGGGAAAGGATCCCTCATCTCGAGCTAGGAGGCGGAAACGGGGCTCCCCTGGATGTGTGCGGGACACCACGTGCTTCCTCTCGAGTGCAGAAGGGTATGTCGGGGAACTTCTTGAGTTGCAGCAAGGGTGTGAAGGACCCTTTGGAAGTTCCAGTGGTTACATGTGATTGGCCTCGAGAAGCCTCAGCGGAAATGGGCCTCATCTCGCCTGGAGGGCAAAACCTCCTGGATTTTCTCGAGTTGCGACAGGTGCTCTCGACTTACGACGGGGACCTCAGGGACCCGCTCTGGTGGCCTCAGGAAAGGCCAGTCCCCATGCGAGTTCCTCGGGGCCCTCTCGTGATTACTCTCCCGTGGATGCGGAGGCCTAAGACCTTGTGTGGAGTCGGGGCCGGAACCTGAGGATTCCTCTCCAGTGCTGAAATGGATCTTGGGGTACTTCTGGAGTCTCCCCAGGGGAGTCAGTCCTCGTCTCGAATGCGGGCATGCACTTGCGCTTTCCTGCAGAGCGGTAGCAGCAGTGTCACGCAGTCCGCCGCGTGGATCAAAGCATCTATGGTTTTCCCTCGAGTCTTTCCCACGAGGCTTTCCCACGAGGCTTTCCCACAGGGCTGTCCCACGTGCACACGTGGTGGGAGTCGATCCTCGGCTTGAACGTCAAGGCAGTGCAGGGAAAACAGGTTCCTCTGGAATGGACTGACACATCTGGGGGACTCTTGGAATGGTGGCATGACCCTGGAGTTCCTCTCGCCTCTCCTGTGGAGAGCGCCTCCTCTTGAGATGCGACAAGAACGCCGGGAATTCTTTCCCTACGAAACAGGGAAAGGATCCCTCATCTCGAGCTAGGAGGCGGAAACGGGGCTCCCCTGGATGTGTGCGGGACACCACGTGCTTCCTCTCGAGTGGAGACGGGTATGTCGGGGAACTTCTTGAGTTGCAGCAAGGGTGTGAAGGACCCTTTGGAAGTTCCAGTGGTTAGACGTGATTGGCCTCGAGAAGCCTCAGCGGAAATGGGCCTCATCTCGCCTGGAGGGCAAAACCTCCTGGATTTTCTCGAGTTGCGGCAGGTGCTCTCGACTTACGACGGGGACCTCAGGGAACCGCTCTGGTGGCCTCAGGAAAGGCCCGTCCCCATGCGAGTTCCTCTGGGGCCTCTCGGGATTCCTCTCCCGTCGATGCCGGGGCCTAAGACCTTGTGCGGAGTCGGGGCCGGAACCTGAGGATTCCTCTCCAGTGCTGACATGGATCTTGGGGTACTTCTGGAGTCTCCCCAGGGGAGTCAGTCCTCGTCTCGAATGCGGGCATGCACTTGCGCTTTCCTCCAGAGCAGTAGCAGCAGTGTCACGCAGTCCGCCACGTGGATCAAAGGATCTATGGTTTTCCCTCGAGTCTTTCCCACGAGGCTTTCCCACGAGGCTTTCCCACAGGGCTGTCCCACGTACACACGTGGTGGGAGTCGATCCTCGGCTTGAACGTCAAGGCAGTGCAGGGAAAACAGGTTCCTCTGGAATGGACTGACTCATCTGGGAGACTCTTGGAATAGTGGCAGGACCCTGGAGGACCTCTCGCCTTTCCTGTGGAGAGCGCCTCCTCTTGAGAAGCGACGGGAACGCCGGGAATTTTTTCCCTACGAAACAGGGAAAGGATCCCTCATCTCGAGCTGGGAGGCGGAAACGGGGCTCCCCTGGATGTGTGCTGGACCCCATGTGATTCCTCTCGAGTGCAGACGGGTATGTCGGGGAACTTCTTGAGTTGCAGCAAGGGTGTGAAGGAACCTTTGGACGTTCCAGTGGTTAGATGTGATTGGCCTCGAGAAGCCTCAGCGGAAATGGGCCTCATCTCGCCTGGAGGGCAAAACCTCCTGGATTTTCTCGAGTTGCGGCAGGTGCTCTCGACTTACGACGGGGACCTCAGGGACCCGCTCTGGTGGCCTCAGGAAAGGCCAGTCCCTATGCGAGTTCCTCGGGGGCCTCTCGGGATTCCTCTCCCGTCGATGCCGGGGCCTAAGACCTTGTGTGGAGTCGGGGCCGGAACCTGAGGATTCCTCTCCAGTGCTGACATGGATCTTGGGGTACTTCTGGAGTCTCCCCAGGGGAGTCAGTCCTCGTCTAGAATGCGGGCATGCACTTGCTCTTTCCTCCAGAGCGGTAGCAGCAGTGTCACGCAATCCGCCACGTGGATCAAAGGATCTATGGTTTTCCCTCGAGGCTTTCCCACGAGGCTTTCCCACAGGGCTGTCACACGTGCACACGTGGTGGGAGTCGATCCTCGGCTTGAACGTCAAGGCAGTGCAGGGAAAACAGGTTCCTCTGGAATGGACTGACACATCTGGGGGACTCTTGGAATGGTGTCACGACCCTGGAGTTCCTCTCGAATTTCCTGTGCAGAGCGCCTGCTCTTGAGATGCGCCTGGAACGCCGGGAATTCTTTCCCTACGAAACAGGGAAAGGATCCCTCATCTCGAGCTAGGAGGCGGAAACGGGGCTCCCCTGGATGTATGCGGGACACCACGTGCTTCCTCTCGAGTGGAGACGGGTATGTTGGGGAACTTCTTGAGTTGCAGCAAGGGTGTGAAGGACCCTTTGGAAGTTCCAGTGGTTAGACGTGATTGGCCTCGAGAAGCCTCAGCGGAAATGGGCCTCATCTCGCCTGGAGGGCAAAACCTCCTGGATTTTCTCGAGTTGCGGCCGGTGCTCTCGACTTACGACGGGGACCTCAGGGAACCGCTCTGGTGGCCTCAGGAAAGGCCCGTCCCCATGCGAGTTCCTCGGGGGCCTCTCGGGATTCCTCTCCCGTCGATGCCGGGGCCTAAGACCTTGTGTGGAGTCGGGGCCGGAACCTGAGGATTCCTCTCCAGTGCTGACATGGATCTTGGGGTACTTCTGGAGTCTCCCCAGGGGAGTCAGTCCTCGTCTCGAATGCGGGCATGCACTTGCGCTTTCCTCCAGAGCGGTAGCAGCAGTGTCACCCAGTCCGCCGCGTGGATCAAAGGATCTATGGTTTTCCCTCGAATCTTTCCCACGAGGCTTTCCCACGAGGCTTTCCCACAGGGCTGTCCCACGTGCACACGTGGTGGGAGTCGATCCTCGGCTTGAACGTCAAGGCAGTGCAGGGAAAACAGGTTCCTCTGGAATGGCCTGACACATCTGGGGGACTCTTGGAATGGTGGCATGACCCTGGAGTTCCTCTCGCCTTTCCTGTGGAGAGCGCCTCCTCTTGAGATGCGACGAGAACGCCTGGAATTCTTTCCCTAGGAAACAGGGAAAGGATCCCTCATCTCGAGCTAGGAGGCGGAAACGGGGCTCCCCTGGATGTGTGCGGGACACCATGTGCTTCCTCTCGAGTGGAGACGGGTATGTCGGGGAACTTCTTGAGTTGCAGCAAGGGTGTGAAGGACCCTTTGGAAGTTCCAGTGGTTAGACGTGATTGGCCTCGAGAAGCCTCAGCGGAAATGGGCCTCATCTCGCCTGGAGGGCAAAACCTCCTGGATTTTCTGGAGTTGCGGCAGGTGCTCTCGACTTACGACGGGGACCTCAGGGAACCGCTCTGGTGGCCTCAGCAAAGGCCCGTCCCCATGCGAGTTCCTCGGGGGCCTCTCGGGATTCCTCTCCCGTCGATGCCGGGGCCTAAGACCTTGTGTGGAGTCGGGGCCGGAACCTGAGGATTCCTCTCCAGGGCTGACATGGATCTTGGGGTACTTCTGGAGTCTCCCCAGGGGAGTCAGTCCTCGTCTCGAATGCGGGCATGCACTTGCGCTTTCCTCCAGAGCCGAAGCAGCAGTGTCACGCAGTCCGCCGCGTGGATCAAAGGATCTATGGTTTTCCCTCGAGGCTTTCCCACGAGGCTTTCCCACAGGGGTGTCCCACGTGCACACGTGGTGGGAGTCGATCCTCGGCTTGAACGTCAAGGCAGTGCAGGGAAAACAGGTTCCTCTGGAATGGACTGACACATCTGGGGGACTCTTGGAATAGTGTCACGACCCTGGAGTTCCTCTCGCCTTTCCTGTGGAGAGCGCCTCCTCTTGAGATGCGACGGGAAGGCCGGGAATTCTTTCCCTACGAAACAGGGAAAGATCCCTCATCTCGAGCTAGGAGGCGGAAACGGGGCTCCCCTGGATGTGTGAGGGACCCCACGTGCTTCCTCTCGAGTGGAGACGGGTATGTCGGGGAACTTCTTGAGTTGCAGCAATGGTGTGAAGGACCCTTTGGAAGTTCCAGTGGTTAGATGTGATTGGCCTCGAGAAGCCTCAGCGGAAATGGGCCTCATCTCGCCTGAAGGGCAAAACCTCCTGGATTTTCTCGAGTTGCGGCAGGTGCTCTCGACTTACGACGGGGACCTCAGGAACCGCTCTGGTGGCCTCAGGAAAGTCCAGTCCCCATGCGAGTTCCTCGGGGGCCTCTCGGGATTCCTCTCCCGTCTATGCCAGGGCCTAAGACCTTGTGTGGAGTCGGGGCCGGAACCTGAGGATTCCTCTCCAGTGCTGACGTGGATCTTGGGGTACTTCTGGAGTCTCCCCAGGGGAGTCAGTCCTCGTCTCGAATGCGGGCATGCACTTGCGCTTTCCTCCAGAGCGGTAGCAGCAGTGTCACGCAGTCCGCCGCGTGGATCAAAGGATCTATGGTTTTCCCTCGAGTCTTTCCCACGAGGCTTTCCCACGAGGCTTTCCCACAGGGCTGTCCCACGTGCACACGTGGTGGGAGTCGATCCTCGGCTTGAACGTCAAGGCAGTGCAGGGAAAACAGGTTCCTCTGGAATGGACTGACACATCTGGGGGACTCTTGGAATAGTGTCACGACCCTGGAGTTCCTCTCGCCTTTCCTGAGGAGAGCGCCTCCTCTTGAGATGCGACGGGAACGCCAGGAATTCTTTCCCTACGAAACAGGGAAGGATCCCTCATCTCGACCTAGGAGGCGGAAACGGGGCTCCCCTGGATGTGTGAGGGACCGCACGTGCTTCCTCTCGAGTGGAGACGGGTATGTCGGGGAACTTCTTGAGTTGCACCAATGGTGTGAAGGACCCTTTGGAAGTTCCAGTGGTTAGATGTGATTGGCCTCGAGAAGCCTCAGCGGAAATGGGCCTCATCTCGCCTGAAGGGCAAAACCTCCTGGATTTTCTCGAGTTGCGGCAAGTGCTCTCGACTTACGACGGGGACCTCAGGAACCGTTCTGGTGGCCTCAGGAAAGGCCAGTCCCCATGCGAGTTCCTCGGGGGCCTCTCGGGATTCCTCTCCCGTCGATGCCAGGGCCTAAGACCTTGTGTGGAGTCGGGGCCGGAACCTGAGGATTCCTCTCCAGTGCTGACATGGATCTTGGGGTACTTCTGGAGTCTCCCCAGGGGAGTCAGTCCTCGTCTCGAATGCGGGCATGCACTTGCCCTTTCCTCCAGAGTGGTAGCAGCAGTGTCACGCAGTCCGCCGCGTGGATCAAAGGATCTATGTTTTTCCCTCGAGTCTTTCCCACGAGGCTTTCCCACGAGGCTTTCCCACAGGGCTGTCCCACGTGCACACGTGGTGGGAGTCGATCCTCGCCTTGAACGTCAAGGCAGTGCAGGGAAAACAGGTTCCTCTGGAATGGACTGACACATCTGGGGGACTCTTGGAATGGTGTCACGACCCTGGAGTTCCTCTCGCCTTTCCTGTGGAGAGCGCCTCCTCTTGAGATGCGACGGGAACGCCGGGAATTCTTTCCCTACGAAACAGGGAAAGGATCCCTCATCTCGAGCTAGGAGGCGGAAACGGGGCTCCCCTGGATGTGTGCGGGACACCACGTGCTTCCTCTCGAGTGCAGAAGGGTATGTCGGGGAACTTCTTGAGTTGCAGCAAGGGTGTGAAGGACCCTTTGGAAGTTCCAGTGGTTAGACGTGATTGGCCTCGAGAAGCCTCAGCGGAAATGGGCCTCATCTCGCCTGGAGGGCAAAACCTCCTGGATTTTCTCGAGTTGCGGCAGGTGCTCTCGACTTACGACGGGGACCTCAGGGAACCGCTCTGGTGGCCTCAGGAAAGGCCCGTCCCCATGCGAGTTCCTCGGGGGCCTCTCGGGATTCCTCTCCCGTCGATGCCGGGGCCTAAGACCTTGTGCGGAGTCGGGGCCGGAACCTGAGGATTCCTCTCCAGTGCTGACATGGATCTTGGGGTACTTCTGGAGTCTCCCCAGGGGAGTCAGTCCTCGTCTCGAATGCGGGCATGCACTTGCGCTTTCCTCCAGAGCGGTAGCAGCAGTGTCACGCAGTCCGCCACGTGGATCAAAGGATCTATGGTTTTCCCTCGAGTCTTTCCCACGAGTCTTTCCCACGAGGCTTTCCCACAGGGCTGTCCCACGTACACACGTGGTGGGAGTCGATCCTCGGCTTGAACGTCAAGGCAGTGCAGGGAAAACAGGTTCCTCTGGAATGGACTGACTCATCTGGGAGACTCTTGGAATGGTGGCAGGACCCTGGAGGACCTCTCGCCTTTCCTGTGGAGAGCGCCTCCTCTTGAGAAGCGACGGGAACGCCGGGAATTTTTTCCCTACGAAACAGGGAAAGGATCCCTCATCTCGAGCTGGGAGGCGGAAACGGGGCTCCCCTGGATGTGTGCTGGACCCCATGTGATTCCTCTCGAGTGCAGACGGGTATGTCGGGGAACTTCTTGAGTTGCAGCAAGGGTGTGAAGGAACCTTTGGACGTTCCAGTGGTTAGATGTGATTGGCCTCGAGAAGCCTCAGCGTAAATGGGCCTCATCTCGCCTGGAGGGCAAAACCTCCTGGATTTTCTCGAGTTGCGGCAGGTGCTCTCGACTTACGACGGGGACCTCAGGGACCCGCTCTGGTGGCCTCAGGAAAGGCCAGTCCCTATGCGAGTTCCTCGGGGGCCTCTCGGGATTCCTCTCCCGTCGATGCCGGGGCCTAAGACCTTGTGTGGAGTCGGGGCCGGAACCTGAGGATTCCTCTCCAGTGCTGACATTGATCTTGGGGTACTTCTGGAGTCTCCCCAGGGGAGTCAGTCCTCGTCTCGAATGCGGGCATGCACTTGCTCTTTCCTCCAGAGCGGTAGCAGCAGTGTCACGCAATCCGCCACGTGGATCAAAGGATCTATGGTTTTCCCTCGAGGCTTTCCCACGAGGCTTTCCCACAGGGCTGTCACACGTGCACACGTGGTGGGAGTCGATCCTCGGCTTGAACGTCAAGGCAGTGCAGGGAAAACAGGTTCCTCTGGAATGGACTGACACATCTGGGGGACTCTTGGAATGGTGTCACGACCCTGGAGTTCCTCTCGAATTTCCTGTGCAGAGCGCCTGCTCTTGAGATGCGCCTGGAACGCCGGGAATTCTTTCCCTACGAAACAGGGAAAGGATCCCTCATCTCGAGCTAGGAGGCGGAAACGGGGCTCCCCTGGATGTGTGCGGGACACCACTTGCTTCCTCTCGAGTGGAGACGGGTATGTCGGGGAACTTCTTGAGTTGCAGCAAGGGTGTGAAGGACCCTTTGGAAGTTCCAGTGGTTAGAAGTGATTGGCCTCGAGAAGCCTCAGCGGAAATGGGCCTCATCTCGCCTGGAGGGCAAAACCTCCTGGATTTTCTCGAGTTGCGGCAGGTGCTCTCGACTTACGACGAGGACCTCAGGGAACCGCTCTGGTGGCCTCAGGAAAGGCCCGTCCCCATGCGAGTTCCTCGGGGGCCTCTCGGGATTCCTCTCCCGTCGATGCCGGGGCCTAAGACCTTGTGTGGAGTCGGGGCCGGAACCTGAGGATTCCTCTCCAGTGCTGACATGGATCTTGGGGTACTTCTGGAGTCTCCCCAGGGGAGTCAGTCCTCGTCTCGAATGCGGGCATGCACTTGCGCTTTCCTCCAGAGCGGTAGCAGCAGTGTCACCCAGTCCGCCGCGTGGATCAAAGGATCTATGGTTTTCCCTCGAGTCTTTCCCACGAGGCTTTCCCACGAGGCTTTCCCACAGGGCTGTCCCACGTGCACACGTGGTGGGAGTCGATCCTCGGCTTGAACGTCAAGGCAGTGCAGGGAAAACAGGTTCCTCTGGAATGGCCTGACACATCTGGGGGACTCTTGGAATGGTGGCATGACCCTGGAGTTCCTCTCGCCTTTCCTGTGGAGAGCGCCTCCTCTTGAGATGCGACGAGAACGCCGAGAATTCTTTCCCTAGGAAACAGGGAAAGGATCCCTCATCTCGAGCTAGGAGGCGGAAACGGGGCTCCCCTGGATGTGTGCGGGACACCATGTGCTTCCTCTCGAGTGGAGACGGGTATGTCGGGGAACTTCTTGAGTTGCAGCAAGGGTGTGAAGGACCCTTTGGAAGTTCCAGTGGTTAGACGTGATTGGCCTCGAGAAGCCTCAGCGGAAATGGGCCTCATCTCGCCTGGAGGGCAAAACCTCCTGGATTTTCTCGAGTTGCGGCAGGTGCTCTCGACTTACGACGGGGACCTCAGGGAACCGCTCTGGTGGCCTCAGGAAAGGCCCGTCCCCATGCGAGTTCCTCGGGGGCCTCTCGGGATTCCTCTCCCGTCGATGCCGGGGCCTAAGACCTTGTGTGGAGTCGGGGCCGGAACCTGAGGATTCCTCTCCAGGGCTGACATGGATCTTGGGGTACTTCTGGAGTCTCCCCAGGGGAGTCAGTCCTCGTCTCGAATGCGGGCATGCACTTGCGCTTTCCTCCAGAGCCGAAGCAGCAGTGTCACGCAGTCCGCCGCGTGGATCAAAGGATCTATGGTTTTCCCTCGAGGCTTTCCCACGAGGCTTTCCCACAGGGGTGTCCCACGTGCACACGTGGTGGGAGTCGATCCTCGGCTTGAACGTCAAGGCAGTGCAGGGAAAACAGGTTCCTCTGGAATGGACTGACACATCTGGGGGACTCTTGGAATGGTGTCACGACCCTGGAGTTCCTCTCGCCTTTCCTGTGGAGAGCGCCTCCTCTTGAGATGCGACTGGAACGCCGGGATTTCTTTCCCTACGAAACAGGGAAAGGATCCCTCATCTCGAGCTAGGAGGCGGAAACGGGGCTCCCCTGGATGTGTGCGGGACACCACGTGCTTCCTCTCGAGTTTAGACGGGTATGTCGGGGAACTTCTTGAGTTGCAGCAAGGGTGTGAAGGACCCTTTGTAAGTTCCAGTGGTTAGATGTGATTGGCCTCGAGAAGCCTCAGCGGAAATGGGCCTCATCTCGCCTGGAGGGCAAAACCTCCTGGATTTTCTCGAGTTGCGGCAGGTGCTCTCGACTTACGACGGGGACCTCAGGGACCCGCTCTGGTGGCCTCAGGAAAGGCCAGTCCCCATGCGAGTTCATCGGGGGCCTCTGGGGATTCCTCTCCCGTCGATGCCGGGGCCTAAGACCTTGTGTGGAGTCGGGGCCGGAACCTGAGGATTCCTCTCCAGTGCTGACATGGATCTTGGGGTATTTCTGGAGTCTCCCCAGGGGAGTCAGTCCTAGTCTCGAATGCGGGCATGCACTTGCGCTTTCCTCCAGAGCGGTAGCAGCAGTGTCACGCAGTCCGCCGCGTGGATCAAAGGATCTATGGTTTTCCCTCGAGTCTTTCCCACGAGGCTTTCCCACGAGGCCTTCCCACAGGGCTGTCCCACGTGCACACGTGGTGGGAGTCGATCCTCGGCTTGAACGTCAAGGCAGTGCAGGGAAAACAGGTTCCTCTGGAATGGACTGACACATCTGGGGGACTCTTGGAATGGTGGCACGACCCTGGAGTTCCTCTCGCCTTTCCTGTGGAGAGCGCCTCCTCTTGAGATGCGACAGGAACGCCGGGAATTCTTTCCCTACGAAACAGGGAAAGGATCCCTCATCTCGAGCTAGGAGGCGGAAACGGGGCTTCCCTGGATGTGTGCGGGACCCACGTGCTTCCTCTCGAGTGGAGACGGGTATGTCGGGGAACTTCTTGAGTTGCAGCAAGGGTGTGAAGGACCCTTTGGAAGTTCCAGTGGTTAGACGTGATTAGCCTCGAGAACCCTCAGCGGAAATGGGCCTCATCTCGCCTGGAGGGCAAAACCTCCTGGATTTTCTCGAGTTGCGGCAGGTGCTCTCGACTTACGACGGGGACCTCAGGGACCCGCTCTGGTGGCCTCAGGAAAGTCCAGTCCCCATGCGAGTTCCTCGGGGGCCTCTCGGGATTCCTCTCCCGTCGATGCCGGGGCCTAAGACCTTGTGTGGAGTCGGGGCCGGAACCTGAGGATTCCTCTCCAGTGCTGACATGGATCTAGGGGTACTTCTGGAGTCTCCCCAGGGGAGTCAGTCCTCGTCTCGAATGCGGGCATGCACTTGCGCTTTCCTCCAGAGCGGTAGCAGCAGTGTCACGCAGTCCGCCGCGTGGATCAAAGGATCTATGGTTTTCCCTCGAGTCTTTCCCACGAGGCTTTCCCACGAGGCTTTCCCACAGGGCTGTCCCACGTGCACACGTGGTGGGAGTCGATCCTCGGCTTGAACGTCAAGGCAGTGCAGGGAAAACAGGTTCCTCTGGAATGGACTGACACATCTGGGGGACTCTTGGAATGGTGGCATGACCCTGGAGTTCCTCTCGCCTTTCCTGTGGAGAGCGCCTCCTCTTGAGATGCGACGGGAACGCCGGGAATTCTTTCCCTACGAAACAGGGAAAGGATCCCTCATCTCGAGCTAGAGGCAGAAACGGGGCTCCCCTGGATGTGTGCGGGACACCACGTGGTTCCTCTCGAGTGCAGACGGGTATGTCGGGGAACGTCTTGAGTTGCAGCAAGGGTGTGAAGGACCCTTTGGCAGTTCCAGTGGTTAGATGTGATTGGCCTCGAGAAGCCTCAGCGGAAATGGGCCTCATCTGGCCTGGAGGGCAAAACCTCCTGGATTTTCTCCAGTTCCGGCAGGTGCTCTCGACTTACGACGGGGACCTCAGGGACCCGCTCTGGTGGCCTCAGGAAAGGCCAGTCCCGATGCGAGTTCCTCGGGGGCCTCTCGGTATTCCTCTCCCGTCGATGCCGGGGCCTAAGACCTTGTGTGGAGTCGGGGCCGGAACCTGAGGATTCCTCTCCAGTGCTGACATGGATCTTGGGGTACTTCTGGAGTCTCCCCAGGGGAGTCAGTCCTCGTCTCGAATGCGGGCATGCACTTGCGCTTTCCTCCAGAGCGGTAGCAGCAGTGTCACGCAGTCCGCCGCGTGGATCAAAGGATCTATGGTTTTCCCTCGAGTCTTTCCCACGAGGCTTTCCCACGAGGCTTTCCCACAGGGCTGTCCCACGTGCACACGTGGTGGGAGTCGATCCTCGGCTTGAACGTCAAGGCAGTGCAGGGAAAACAGGTTCCTCTGGAATGGACTGACACATCTGGGGGACTCTTGGAATGGTGGCACGACCCTGGAGTTCCTCTCGCCTTTCCTGTGGAGAGCGCCTCCTCTTGAGATGCGACGGGAACGCCGGGAATTCTTTCCCTACGAAACAGGGAAGGATCCATCATCTCGAGCTAGGAGGCGGAAATGGGGCTCCCCTGGATGTGTGAGGGACCCCACGTGCTTCCTCTCGAGTGGAGACGGGTATGTTGGGGAACTTCTTGAGTGGCAGCAATGGTGAGAAGGACCCTTTGGAAGTTCCAGTGGTTAGATGTGATTGGCCTCGAGAAGCCTCAGCGGAAATGGGCCTCATCTCGCCTGGAGGGCAAAACCTCCTGGATTTTCTCGAGTTGCGGCAGGTGCTCTCGACTTACGACGGGGACCTCAGGGACCCGCTCTGGTGGCCTCAGGAAAGGCCAGTCCCGATGCGAGTTCCTCGGGGGCCTCTCGGGATTCCTCTCCCGTCGATGCCGGGGCCTAAGACCTTGTGTGGAGTCGGGGCCGGAACCTGAGGATTCCGCTCCAGTGCTGACATGGATCTTGGGGTACTTCTGGAGTCTCCCCAGGGGAGTCAGTCCTCGTCTCGAATGCGGGCATGCACTTGCGCTTTCCTCCAGAGCGGTAGCAGCAGTGTCACGCAGTCCGCCGCGTGGATCAAAGGATCTATGGTTTTCCCTCGAGTCTTTCCCACGAGGCTTTCCCACGAGGCTTTCCCACAGGGCTGTCCCACATGCACACGTGGTGGGAGTCGATCCTCGGCTTGAACGTCAAGGAAGTGCAGGGAAAACAGGTTCCTTTGGAATGGACTGACACATCTGGGGGACTCTTGGAATGGTGGCACGACCCTGGAGTTCCTCTCGCCTTTCCTGTGGAGAGCGCCTCCTCTTGAGATGCGACGGGAACGCCGGGAATTCTTTCCCTACGAAACAGGGAAAGGATCCCTCATCTCGAGCTAGGAGGCAGAAACGGGGCTCCCCTGGATGTGTGCGGGACACCACGTGCTTCCTCTCGAGTGGAGACGGGTATGTCGGGGAACTTCTTGAGTTGCAGCAATGGTGAGAAGGACCCTTTGGAAGTTCCAGTGGTTAGATGTGATTGGCCTCGAGAAGCCTCAGCGGAAATGGGCCTCATCTCGCCTGGAGGGCAAAACCTCCTGGATTTTCTCGAGTTTCGGCAGGTGCTCTCGACTTGCGACGGGGACCTCAGGGACCCGCTCTGGTGGCCTCAGGAAAGGCCAGTCCCCATGCGAGTTCCTCGGGGGCCTCTCGGGATTCCTCTCCCGTCGATGCCGGGGCCTAAGACCTTGTGTGGAGTCGGGCCGGAACCTGAGGGTTCCTCTCCAGTGCTGACATGGATCTTGGGGTACTTCTGGAGTCTCCCCAGGGGAGTCAGTCCTCGTCTCGAATGCGGGCATGCACTTGCGCTTTCCTCCAGAGCGGTAGCAGCAGTGTCACGCAGTCCGCCGCGTGGATCAAAGGATCTATGGTTTTCCCTCGAGTCTTTCCCACGAGGCTTTCCCACGAGGCTTTCCCACAGGGCTGTCCCACGTCCACACGTGGTGGGAGTCGATCCTCGGCTTGAACGTCAAGGCAGTGCAGGGAAAACAGGTTCCTCTGGAATGGACTGACACATCTGGGGGACTCTTGGAATGGTGTCAAGACCCTGGAGTTCCTCTCGCCTTTCCTGTGGAGAGCGCCTCCTCTTGAGATGCGACGGGAACGCCGGGAATTCTTTCCCTACGAAACAGGGAAAGATCCCTCATCTCGAGCTAGGAGGCGGAAACGGGGCTCCCCTGGATGTGTGAGGGACCCCACGTGCTTCCTCTCGAGTGCAGACGGGTACGTCGGGGAACTTCTTGAGTTCCAGCAATGGTGTGAAGGACCCTTTGGAAGTTTCAGTGTTTAGACGTGATTAGCCTCGAGAAGCCTCAGCGGAAATGAGCCTCATCTCGCCTGGAGGGCAAAACCTCCTGGATTTTCTCGAGTTGCGGCAGGTGATCTCGACTGACGATGGGGACCTCAGGGACCCGCTCTGGTGGCCTCAGGAAAAGCCAGTCCCCATGCGAGTTCCTCGGTGGCCTCTCGGGATTCCTCTCCCGTCGATGCCGGGGCCTAAGACCTTGTGTGGAGTCGGGGCCGGAACCTGAGGATTCCTCTCCAGTGCTGACATGGATCTTGGGGTACTTCTGGAGTCTCCCCAGGGGAGTCAGTCCTCGTCTCGAATGCGGGCATGCACTTGCGCTTTCCTCCAGAGCGGTAGCAGCAGTGTCACGCAGTCCGCCGCGTGGATCAAAGGATCTATGGTTTTCCCTCGAGTCTTTCCCACGAGGCTTTCCCACGAGGCTTTCCCACAGGGCTGTCTCACGTGCACACGTGGTGGGAGTCGATCCTCGGCTTGAACGTCAAGGCAGTGCAGGGAAAACAGGTTCCTCTGAAATGGACTGACACATCTGGGGGTCTCTTGGAATGGTGGCACGACCCTGGAGTTCCTCTCCCCTTTCCTGTGGAGAGCGCTTCCTCTTGATATGCGACGGGATCGCCGGGAATTCTTTCCCTACGAAACAGGGAAAGGATCCCTCATCTCGAGCTAGGAGGCGGAAACGGGGCTTCCCTGGATGTGTGCGGGACCCACGTGCTTCCTCTCGAGTGGAGACGGGTATGTCGGGGAACTTCTTGAGTTGCAGCAAGGGTGTGAAGGACCCTTTGGAAGTTCCAGTGGTTAGACGTGATTAGCCTCGAGAACCCTCAGCGGAAATGGGCCTCATCTCGCCTGGAGGGCAAAACCTCCTGGATTTTCTCGAGTTGCGGCAGGTGCTCTCGACTTACGACGGGGACCTCAGGGACCCGCTCTGGTGGCCTCAGGAAAGTCCAGTCCCCATGCGAGTTCCTCGGGGGCCTCTCGGGATTCCTCTCCCGTCGATGCCGGGGCCTAAGACCTTGTGTGGAGTCGGGGCCGGAACCTGAGGATTCCTCTCCAGTGCTGACATGGATCTAGGGGTACTTCTGGAGTCTCCCCAGGGGAATCAGTCCTCGTCTCGAATGCGGGCATGCACTTGCGCTTTCCTCCAGAGCGGTAGCAGCAGTGTCACGCAGTCCGCCGCGTGGATCAAAGGATCTATGGTTTTCCCTCGAGTCTTTCCCACGAGGCTTTCCCACGAGGCTTTCCCACAGGGCTGTCCCACGTGCCCACGTGGTGGGAGTCGATCCTCGGCTTGAACGACAAGGCAGTGCAGGGAAAACAGGTTCCTCTGGAATGGACTGACACATCTGGGGGACTCTTGGAATGGTGGCATGACCCTGGAGTTCCTCTCGCCTTTCCTGTGGAGAGCGCCTCCTCTTGAGATGCGACGGGAACTCCGGGAATTCTTTCCCTACGAAACAGGGAAAGGATCCCTCATCTCGAGCTAGAGGCAGAAACGGGGCTCCCCTGGATGTGTGCGGGACACCACGTGGTTCCTCTCGAGTGCAGACGGGTATGTCGGGGAACTTCTTGAGTTGCAGCAAGGGTGTGAAGGACCCTTTGGCAGTTCCAGTGGTTAGATGTGATTGGCCTCGAGAAGCCTCAGCGTAAATGGGCCTCATCTGGCCTGGAGGGCAAAACCTCCTGGATTTTCTCCAGTTCCGGCAGGTGCTCTCGACTTACGACGGGGACCACAGGGATCCGCTCTGGTGGCCTCAGGAAAGACCAGTCCCGATGCGAGTTCCTCGGGGGCCTCTCGGGATTCCTCTCCCGTCAATGCCGGGGCCTAAGACCTTGTGTGGAGTCTGGGCCGGAACCTGAGGATTCCTCTCCAGTGCTGACATGGATCTTGGGGTACTTCTGGAGTCTCCCCAGGGGAGTCAGTCCTCGTCTCGAATGCGGGCATGCACTTGCGCTTTCCTCCAGAGCGGTAGCAGCAGTGTCACGCAGTCCGCCGCGTGGATCAAAGGATCTATGGTTTTCCCTCGAGTCTTTCCCACGAGGCTTTCCCACGAGGCTTTCCCACAGGGCTGTCCCACGTGCACACGTGGTGGGAGTCGATCCTCGGCTTGAACGTCAAGGCAGTGCAGGGAAAACAGGTTCCTCTGGAATGGACTGACACATCTGGGGGACTCTTGGAATGGTGGCACGACCCTGGAGTTCCTCTCGCCTTTCCTGTGGAGAGCGCCTCCTCTTGAGATGCGACGGGAACGCCGGGAATTCTTTCCCTACGAAACAGGGAAGGATCCATCATCTCGAGCTAGGAGGCGGAAATGGGGCTCCCCTGGATGTGTGAGGGACCCCACGTGCTTCCTCTCGAGTGGAGACGGGTATGTTGGGGAACTTCTTGAGTGGCAGCAATGGTGAGAAGGACCCTTTGGAAGTTCCAGTGGTTAGATGTGATTGGCCTCGAGAAGCCTCAGCGGAAATGGGCCTCATCTCGCCTGGAGGGCAAAACCTCCTGGATTTTCTCGAGTTGCGTCAGGTGCTCTCGACTTACGACGGGGATCTCAGGGACCCGCTCTGGTGGCCTCAGGAAAGGCCAGTCCCCATGCGAGTTCCTCGGGGGCCTCTCGGGATTCCTCTCCCGTCGATGCCGGGGCCTAAGACCTTGTGTGGAGTCGGGCCGGAACCTGAGGATTCCTCTCCAGTGCTGACATGGATCTTGGGGTACTTCTGGAGTCTCCCCAGGGGAGTCAGTCCTCGTCTCGAATGCGGGCATGCACTTGCGCTTTCCTCCAGAGCGGTAGCAGCAGTGTCACGCAGTCCGCCGCGTGGATCAAAGGATCTATGGTTTTCCCTCGAGTCTTTCCCACGAGGCTTTCCCACGAGGCTTTCCCAGAGGGCTGTCCCACGTGCACACGTGGTGGGAGTCGATCCTCGGCTTGAACGTCAAGGCAGTGCAGGGAAAACAGGTTCCTCTGGAATGGACTGACACATCTGGGGGACTCTTGGAATGGTGTCACGACCCTGGAGTTCCTCTCGCCTTTCCTGTGGAGAGCGCCTCCTCTTGAGATGCGACAGGAACGCCCGGAATTCTTTCCCTACGAAACAGGGAAAGGATCCCTCATCTCGAGCTAGGAGGCGAAACGGGGCTCCCCTGCATGTGTGCGGGACACCACGTACTTCCTCTCGAGTGCAGACGGGTATGTCGGGGAACTTCTTGAGTTGCAGCAAGGGTGTGAAGGACCCTTTGGAAGTTCCAGTGGTTAGATGTGATTGGCCTCGAGAAGCCTCAGCGGAAATGGGCCTCATCTCGCCTGGAGGGCAAAACCTCCTGGATTTTCTCGAGTTGCGGCAGGTGCTCTCGACTTACGACGGGGACCACAGGGACCCGCTCTGGTGGCCTCAGGAAAGGCCAGTCCCGATGCGAGTTCCTCGGGGGCCTCTCGGGAATCCTCTCCCTTCGATGGCGGGGCCTAAGTCCTTGTGTGGAGTCGGGGCCGGAATCTGAGGATTCCTCTCCAGTGCTGACATGGATCTTGGGGTACTTCTGGAGTCTCCCCAGGGGAGTCAGTCCTCATCTCGAATGCGGGCATGCACTTGCGCTTTCCTCCAGAGCGGTAACAGCAGTGTCACGCAGTTCGCCGCGTGGATCAAAGGATCTATGGTTTTCCCTCGAGTCTTTCCCCCGAGGCTTTCCCACGAGGCTTTCCCACAGGGCTGTCCCACGTCCACACGTGGTGGGAGTCGATCCTCGGCTTGAACGTCAAGGCAGTGCAGGGAAAACAGGTTCCTCTGGAATGGACTGACACATCTGGGGGACTCTTGGAATGGTGTCACGACCCTGGAGTTCCTCTCGCCTTTCCTGTGGAGAGCGCCTCCTCTTGGGATGCGACGGGAACGCCGGGAATTCTTTCCCTACGAAACAGGGAAAGATCCCTCATCTCGAGCTAGGAGGCGGAAACGGGGCTCCCCTGGATGTGTGAGGGACCCCACGTGCTTCCTCTCGAGTGCAGACGGGTACGTCGGGGAACTTCTTGAGTTCCAGCAATGGTGTGAAGGACCCTTTGGAAGTTTCAGTGTTTAGACGTGATTAGCCTCGAGAAGCCTCAGCGGAAATGAGCCTCATCTCGCCGGGAGGGCAAAACCTCCTGGATTTTCTCGAGTTGCGGCAGGTGATCTCGACTGACGATGGGGACCTCAGGGACCCGCTCTGGTGGCCTCAGGAAAAGCCAGTCCCCATGCGAGTTCCTCGGTGGCCTCTCGGGATTCCTCTCCCGTCGATGCCGGGGCCTAAGACCTTGTGTGGAGTCGGGGCCGGAACCTGAGGATTCCTCTCCAGTGCTGACATGGATCTTGGGGTACTTCTGGAGTCTCCCCAGGGGAGTCAGTCCTCGTCTCTAATGCGGGCATGCACTTGCGCTTTCCTCCAGAGCGGTAGCAGCAGTGTCACGCAGTCCGCCGCGTGGATCAAAGGATCTATGGTTTTCCCTCGAGTCTTTCCCACGAGGCTTTCCCACGAGGCTTTCCCACAGGGCTGTCTCACGTGCACACGTGGTGGGAGTCGATCCTCGGCTTGAACGTCAAGGCAGTGCAGGGAAAACAGGTTCCTCTGAAATGGACTGACACATCTGGGGGTCTCTTGGAATGGTGGCACGACCCTGGAGTTCCTCTCCCCTTTCCTGTGGAGAGCGCTTCCTCTTGATATGCGACGGGATCGCCGGGAATTCTTTCCCTACGAAACAGGGAAAGGATCCCTCATCTCGAGCTAGGAGGCGGAAACGGGGCTTCCCTGGATGTGTGCGGGACCAACGTGCTTCCTCTCGAGTGGAGACGGGTATGTCGGGGAACTTCTTGAGTTGCAGCAAGGGTGTGAAGGACCCTTTGGAAGTTCCAGTGGTTAGACGTGATTACCCTCGAGAACCCTCAGCGGAAATGGGCCTCATCTCGCCTGGAGGGCAAAACCTCCTGGATTTTCTCGAGTTGCGGCAGGTGCTCTCGACTTACGACGGGGACCTCAGGGACCCGCTCTGGTGGCCTCAGGAAAGGCCAGTCCCGATGCGAGTTCCTCGGGGGCCTCTCGGGATTCCTCTCCCGTCGATGCCGGGGCCTAAGACCTTGTGTGGAGTCGGGGCCGGAACCTGAGGATTCCTCTCCAGTGCTGACATGGATCTTGGGGTACTTCTGGAGTCTCCCCAGGGGAGTCAGTCCTCGTCTCGAATGCGGGCATGCACTTGCGCTTTCCTCCAGAGCGGTAGCAGCAGTGTCACGCAGTCCGCCGCGTGGATCAAAGGATCTATGGTTTTCCCTCGAGTCTTTCCCACGAGTCTTTCCCACGAGGCTTTCCCACGAGGCTTTCCCAGAGGGCTGTCCCACGTGCACACGTGGTGGGAGTCGATCCTCGGCTTGAACGTCAAGGCAGTGCAGGGAAAACAGGTTCCTCTAGAATGGACTGACACATCTGGGGGACTCTTGGAATGGTGGCATGACCCTGGAGTTCCTCTCGCCTTTCCTGTGGAGAGCGCCTCCTCTTGAGATGCGACGGGAACTCCGGGAATTCTTTCCCTACGAAACAGGGAAAGGATCCCTCATCTCGAGCTAGAGGCAGAAACGGGGCTCCCCTGGATGTGTGCGGGACACCACGTGGTTCCTCTCGAGTGCAGACGGGTATGTCGGGGAACTTCTTGAGTTGCAGCAAGGGTGTGAAGGACCCTTTGGCAGTTCCAGTGGTTAGATGTGATTGGCCTCGAGAAGCCTCAGCGGAAATGGGCCTCATCTCGCCTGGAGGGCAAAACCTCCTGGATTTTCTCCAGTTCCGGCAGGTGCTCTCGACTTACGACGGGGACCTCAGGGACCCGCTCTGGTGGCCTCAGGAAAGACCAGTCCCGATGCGAGTTCCTCGGGGGGCTCTCGGGATTCCTCTCGCGTCAATGCCGGGGCCTAAGACCTTGTGTGGAGTCTGGGCCGGAACCTGAGGATTCCTCTCCAGTGCTGACATGGATCTTGGGGTACTTCTGGAGTCTCCCCAGGGGAGTCAGTCCTCGTCTCGAATGCGGGCATGCACTTGCGCTTTCCTCCAGAGCGGTAGCAGCAGTGTCACGCAGTCCGCCGCGTGGATCAAAGGATCTATGGTTTTCCCTCGAGTCTTTCCCACGAGGCTTTCCCACGAGGCTTTCCCACAGGGCTGTCCCACGTGCACACGTGGTGGGAGTCGATCCTCGGCTTGAACGTCAAGGCAGTGCAGGGAAAACAGGTTCCTCTGGAATGGACTGACACATCTGGGGGACTCTTGGAATGGTGGCACGACCCTGGAGTTCCTCTCGCCTTTCCTGTGGAGAGCGCCTCCTCTTGAGATGCGACGGGAACGCCGGGAATTCTTTCCCTACGAAACAGGGAAGGATCCATCATCTCGAGCTAGGAGGCGGAAATGGGGCTCCCCTGGATGTGTGAGGGACCCCACGTGCTTCCTCTCGAGTGGAGACGGGTATGTTGGGGAACTTCTTGAGTGGCAGCAATGGTGAGAAGGACCCTTTGGAAGTTCCAGTGGTTAGATGTGATTGGCCTCGAGAAGCCTCAGCGGAAATGGGCCTCATCTCGCCTGGAGGGCAAAACCTCCTGGATTTTCTCGAGTTGCGGCAGGTGCTCTCGACTTACGACGGGGACCGCAGGGACCCGCTCTGGTGGCCTCAGGAAAGGCCAGTCCCCATGCGAGTTCCTCGGGGGCCTCTCGGGATTCCTCTCCCGTCGATGCCGGGGCCTAAGACCTTGTGTGGAGTCGGGGCCGGAACCTGAGGATTCCTCTCCAGTGCTGACATGGATCTTGGGGTACTTCTGGAGTCTCCCCAGGGGAGTCAGTCCTCGTCTCGAATGCGGGCATGCACTTGCGCTTTCCTCCAGAGCGGTAGCAGCAGTGTCACGCAGTCCGCCGCGTGGATCAAAGGATCTATGGTTTTCCCTCGAGTCTTTCCCACGAGGTTTTCCACGAGGCTTTCCCACAGGGCTGTCCCACGTGCACACGTAGTGGGAGTCGATCCTCGGCTTGAACGTCAAGGAAGTGCAGGGAAAACAGGTTCCTTTGGAATGGACTGACACATCTGGGGGACTCTTGGAATGGTGGCACGACCCTGGAGTTCCTCTCGCCTTTCCTGTGGAGAGCGCCTCCTCTTGAGATGCGACGGGAACGCCGGGAATTCTTTCCCTACGAAACAGGGAAAGGATCCCTCATCTCGAGCTAGGAGGCGGAATCAGGGCTCCCCTGGATGTGTGCGGGACCCACGTGCTTCCTCTCGAGTGGAGACGGGTATGTCGGGGAACTTCTTGAGTTGCAGCAAGGGTGTGAAGGACCCTTAGGAAGTTCCAGTGGTTAGACGCGATTAGCCTCCAGAACCCTCAGCGGAAATGGGCCTCATCTCGCCTGGAGGGCAAAACCTCCTGGATTTTCTCGAGTTGCGTCAGGTGCTCTCGACTTACGACGGGGATCTCAGGGACCCGCTCTGGTGGCCTCAGGAAAGGCCAGTCCCCATGCGAGTTCCTCGGGGGCCTCTCGGGATTCCTCTCCCGTCGATGCCGGGGCCTAAGACCTTGTGTGGAGTCGGGCCGGAACCTGAGGATTCCTCTCCAGTGCTGACATGGATCTTGGGGTACTTCTGGAGTCTCCCCAGGGGAGTCAGTCCTCGTCTCGAATGCGGGCATGCACTTGCGCTTTCCTCCAGAGCGGTAGCAGCAGTGTCACGCAGTCCGCCGCGTGGATCAAAGGATCTATGGTTTTCCCTCGAGTCTTTCCCACGAGGCTTTCCCACGAGGCTTTCCCAGAGGGCTGTCCCACGTGCACACGTGGTGGGAGTCGATCCTCGGCTTGAACGTCAAGGCAGTGCAGGGAAAACAGGTTCCTCTGGAATGGACTGACACATCTGGGGGACTCTTGGAATGGTGTCACGACCCTGGAGTTCCTCTCGCCTTTCCTGTGGAGAGCGCCTCCTCTTGAGATGCGACAGGAACGCCCGGAATTCTTTCCCTACGAAACAGGGAAAGGATCCCTCATCTCGAGCTAGGAGGCGAAACGGGGCTCCCCTGCATGTGTGCGGGACACCACGTACTTCCTCTCGAGTGCAGACGGGTATGTCGGGGAACTTCTTGAGTTGCAGCAAGGGTGTGAAGGACCCTTTGGAAGTTCCTGTGGTTAGATGTGATTGGCCTCGAGAAGCCTCAGCGGAAATGGGCCTCATCTCGCCTGGAGGGCAAAACCTCCTGGATTTTCTCGAGTTGCGGCAGGTGCTCTCGACTTACGACGGGGACCTCAGGGACCCGCTCTGGTGGCCTCAGGAAAGGCCAGTCCCGATGCGAGTTCCTCGGGGGCCTCTCGGGATTCCTCTCCCTTCGATGGCGGGGCCTAAGTCCTTGTGTGGAGTCGGGGCCGGAATCTGAGGATTCCTCTCCAGTGCTGACATGGATCTTGGGGTACTTCTGGAGTCTCCCCAGGGGAGTCAGTCCTCGTCTCGAATGCGGGTATGCACTTGCGCTTTCCTCCAGAGCGGTAGCAGCAGTGTCACGCAGTCCGCCGCGTGGATCAAAGGATCTATGGTTTTCCCTCGAGTCTTTCCCACGAGGCTTTCCCACGAGGCTTTCCCACAGGGCTGTCCCACGTGCACACGTGGTGGGAGTCGATCCTCGGCTTGAACGTCAAGGCAGTGCAGGGAAAACAGGTTCCTCTGGAATGGACTGACACATCTGGGGGACTCTTGGAATAGTGTCACGACCCTGGAGTTCCTCTCGCCTTTCCTGTGGAGAGCGCCTCCTCTTGAGATGCGACGGGAACGCCAGGAATTCTTTCCCTACGAAACCGGGAGGGATCCCTCATCTCGAGCTAGGAGGCGGAAACGGGGCTCCCCTGGATGTGTGAGGGACCGCACGTGCTTCCTCTCGAGTGGAGACGGGTATGTCGGGGAACTTCTTGAGTTGCAGCAATGGTGTGAAGGACCCTTTGGAAGTTCCAGTGGTTAGATGTGATTGGCCTCGAGAAGCCTCAGCGGAAATGGGCCTCATCTCGCCTGAAGGGCAAAACCTCCTGGATTTCCTCGAGTTGCGGCAAGTGCTCTCGACTTACGACGGGGACCTCAAGAACCGCTCTGGTGGCCTCAGGAAAGGCCAGTCCCCATGCGAGTTCCTCGGGGCCCTCTCGTGATTCCTCTCCCGTGGATGCCGAGGCCTAAGACCTTGTGTGGAGTCGGGGCCGGAACCTGAGGATTCCTCTCCAGTGCTGACATGGATCTTGGGGTACTTCTGGAGTCTCCCCAGGGGAGTCAGTCCTCGTCTCGAATGCGGGCATGCACTTGCGCTTTCCTCCAGAGCGGTAGCAGCAGTGTCACGCAGTCCGCCGCGTGGATCAAAGCATCTATGGTTTTCCCTCGAGTCTTTCCCACGAGGCTTTCCCACGAGGCTTTCCCACAGGGCTGTCCCACGTGCACACGTGGTGGGAGTCGATCCTCGGCTTGAACGTCAAGGCAGTGCAGGGAAAACAGGTTCCTCTGGAATGGACTGACACATCTGGGGGACTCTTTGAATGGTGGCATGACCCTGGAGTTCCTCTCGCCTCTCCTGTGGAGAGCGCCTCCTCTTGAGATGCGACGGGAACGCCGGGAATTCTTTCCCTACGAAACAGGGAAAGGATCCCTCATCTCGAGCTAGGAGGCGGAAACGGGGCACCCCTGGATGTGTGCGGGACACCACGTGCTTCCTCTCGAGTGGAGACGGGTATGTCGGGGAACTTCTTGAGTTGCAGCAAGGGTGTGAAGGACCCTTTGGAAGTTCCAGTGGTTAGACGTGATTGGCCTCGAGAAGCCTCAGCGGAAATGGGCCTCATCTCGCCTGGAGGGCAAAACCTCCTGGATTTTCTCGAGTTGCGGCAGGTGCTCTCGACTTACGACGGGGACCTCAGGGACCCGCTCTGGTGGCCTCAGGAAAGGCCCGTCCCCATGCGAGTTCCTAGGGGGCCTCTCGGGATTCCTCTCCCGTCGATGCCGGGGCCTAAGACCTTGTGTGGAGTCGGGGCCGGAACCTGAGGATTCCTCTCCAGTGCTGACATGGTTCTTGGGGTACTTCTGGAGTCTCCCCAGGGGAGTCAGTCCTCGTCTCGAATGCGGGCATGCACTTGCGCTTTCCTCCAGAGCGGTATCAGCAGTGTCACGCAGTCCGCCGCGTGGATCAAAGGATCTATGGTTTTCCCTCGAGTCTTTCCCACGAGGCTTTCCCACGAGGCTTTCCCACAGGGCTGTCCCAAGTACACACGTGGTGGGAGTCGATCCTCGGCTTGAACGTCAAGGGAGTGCAGGGAAAACAGGTTCCTCTGGAATGGACTGACTCATCTGGGAGACTCTTGGAATGGTGGCACAACCCTGGAGGACCTCTCGCCTTTCCTGTGGAGAGCGCCTCATCTTGAGAAGCGACGGAAACCCCGGGAATTCTTTCCCTACGAAACAGGGAAAGGATCCCTCATCTCGAGCTAGGAGGCGGAAACGGCGCTCCCCTGGATGTGTGCGGGACACCACGTGCTTCCTCTCGAGTGCAGACGGGTATGTCGGGGAACTTCTTGAGTTGCAGCAAGGGTGTGAAGGACCCTTTGGAAGTTCCAGTGGTTAGATGTGATTGGCCTCGAGAAGCCTCAGCGGAAATGGGCCTCATCTCGCCTGGAGGGCAAAACCTCCTGGATTTTCTCGAGTTGCGGCAGGTGCTCTCGACTTACGACGGGGACCTCAGGGACCCGCTCTGGTGGCCTCAGGAAAGGCCAGTCCCCATGCGAGTTCCTCGGGGGCCTCTCGGGATTCCTCTCCCGTCGCTGCCGGGGCCTAAGACCTTGTGTGGAGTCGGGGCCGGAACCTGAGGAATCCTCTCCAGTGCTGACATGGATCTTGGGGTACTTCTGGAGTCTCCCCAGGGGAGTCAGTCCTCGTCTCGAATGCGGGCATGCACTTGCGCTTTCCTCCAGAGCGGTAGCAGCAGTGTCACGCAATCCGCCACGTGGATCAAAGGATCTATGGTTTTCCCTCGAGGCTTTCCCACGAGGCTTTCCCACAGGGCTGTCCCACGTGCACACGTGGTGGGAGTCGATCCTCGGCTTGAACGTCAAGGCAGTGCAGGGAAAACAGGTTCCTCTGGAATGGACTGACACATCTGGGGGACTCTTGGAATGGTGGCATGACCCTGGAGTTCCTCTCGCCTCTCCTGTGGAGAGCGCCTCCTCTTGAGATGCGACAAGAACGCCGGGAATTCTTTCCCTACGAAACAGGGAAAGGATCCCTCATCTCGAGCTAGGAGGCGGAAACGGGGCTCCCCTGGATGTGTGCGGGACACCACGTGCTTCCTCTCGAGTGCAGACGGGTATGTCGGGGAACTTCTTGAGTTGCAGCAAGGGTGTGAAGGACCCTTTGGAAGTTCCAGTGGTTAGACGTGATTGGCCTCGAGAAGCCTCAGCGGAAATGGGCCTCATCTCGCCTGGAGGGCAAAACCGCCTGGATTTTCTCGAGTTGCGGCAGGTGCTCTCGACTTACGACGGGGACCTCAGGGAACCGCTCTGGTGGCCTCAGGAAAGGCCCGTCCCCATGCGAGTTCCTCGGGGGCCTCTCGGGATTCTTCTCCCGTCGATGCCGGGGCCTAAGACCTTGTGTGGAGTCGGGGCCGGAACCTGAGGATTCCTCTCCAGTGCTGCCATGGATCTTGGGGTACTTCTGGATTCTCCCCAGGGGAGTCAGTCCTCGTCTCGAATGCGGGCATGCACTTGCGCTTTCCTCCAGAGCGGTAGCAGCAGTGTCACGCACTCCACCGCATGGATCAAAGGATCTATGGTTTTCCCTCGAGTCTTTCCCACGAGGCTTTCTAACGAGGCTTTCCCACAGGGCTGTCCCACGTACACACGTGGTGGGAGTCGATCCTCGGCTTGAACGTCAAGGCAGTGCAGGGAAAACAGGCTCCTCTGGAATGGACTGACTCATCTGGGAGACTCTTGGAATGGTGGCACGACCCTGGAGGACCTCTCGCCTTTCCTGTGGAGAGCGCCTCCTCTTGAGAAGCGACGGGAACGCCGGGAATTCTTTCCCTACGAAACAGGGAAAGGATCCCTCATCTCGAGCTGGGAGGCGGAAACGGCGCTCCCCTGGATGTGTGCGGGACCCCACGTGCTTCCTCTCGAGTGCAGACGGCTTTGTCGGGGAACTTCTTGAGTTGCAGCAAGGGTGTGAAGGAACCTTTGGAAAGTCCAGTGGTTAGATGTGATTGGCCTCGAGAAGCCTCAGCGGAAATGGTCCTCATCTCGCCTGGAGGGCAAAACCTCCTGGATTTTCTCGAGTTGCGGCAGGTGCTCTCGACTTACGACGGGGACCTCAGGGACCCGCTCTGGTGGCCTCAGGAAAGGCCAGTCCAAATGCGAGTTCCTCGGGGCCCTCTCGTGATTCCTCTCCCGTCGATGCCGGGGCCTAAGACCTTGTGTGGAGTCGGGGCCGGAACCTGAGGATTCCTCTCCAGTGCTGACATGGATCTTGGGGTACTTCTGGAGTCTCCCCAGGGGAGTCAGTCCTCGTCTCGAATGCGGGCATGCACTTGCGCTTTCCTCCAGAGCGGTAGAAGCAGTGTCACGCAATCCGCCACGTGGATCAAAGGATCTATGGTTTTCCCTCGAGGCTTTCCCACGAGGCTTTCCCACAGGGCTGTCCCACGAGCACACGTGGTGGGAGTCGATCCTCGGCTTGAACGTCAAGGCAGTGCAGGGAAAACAGGTTCCTCTGGAATGGACTGACACATCTGGGGGACTCTTGGAATGGTGTCACGACCCTGGAGTTCCTCTCGCCTTTCCTGTGGAGAGCGCCTCCTCTTGAGATGCGACGGGAACGCCGGGAATTCTTTCCCTACGAAACAGGGAAAGATCCCTCATCTCGAGCTAGGAGGCGGAAACGGGGCTCCCCTGGATGTGTGAGGGACCCCACGTGCTTCCTCTCGAGTGGAGACGGGTACGTCGGGGAACTTCTTGAGTTCCAGCAATGGTGTGAAGGACCCTTTGGAAGTTCCAGTGGTTAGATGTGATTGGCCTCGAGAAGCCTCAGCGGAAATGGGCCTCATCTCGCCTGAAGGGCAAAACCTCCTGGATTTTCTCGAGTTGCGGCAGGTGCTCTCGACTTACGACGGGGACCTCAGGAACCTCTCTGGTGGCCTCAGGAAAGGCCAGTCCGCATGCGAGTTCATCGGGGGCCTCTCGGGATTCCTCTCCCGTCGATGGCGGGGCCTAAGTCCTTGTGTGGAGTCGGGGCCGGAACCTGAGGATTCCTCTCCAGTGCTGACATGGATCTTGGGGTACTTCTGGAGTCTCCCCAGGGGAGTCAGTCCTCGTCTCGAATGCGGGCATGCACTTGCGCTTTCCTCCAGAGCGGTAGCAGCAGTGTCACGCAGTCCGCCGCGTGGATCAAAGGATCTATAGTTTTCCCTCGAGTCTTTCCCACGAGGCTTTCCAACGAGGCTTTCCCAGAGGGCTGTCCCACGTGCACACGTGGTGGGAGTCGATCCTCGGCTTGAACGTCAAGGCAGTGCAGGGAAAACAGGTTCCTCTGGAATGGACTGACACATCTGGGGGACTCTTGGAATGGTGTCACGACCCTGGAGTTCCTCTCGCCTTTCCTGTGGAGAGCGCCTCCTCTTGAGATGCGACAGGAAGGCCCGGAATTCTTTCCCTACGAAACAGGGAAAGGATCCCTCATCTCGAGCTAGGAGGCGAAACGGGGCTCCCCTGCATGTGTGCGGGACACCACGTACTTCCTCTCGAGTGCAGACGGGTATGTCGGGGAACTTCTTGAGTTGCAGCAAGGGTGTGAAGGACCCTTTGGAAGTTCCAGTGGTTAGATGTGATTGGCCTCGAGAAGCCTCAGCGGAAATGGGCCTCATCTCGCCTGGAGGGCAAAACCTCCTGGATTTTCTCGAGTTGCGGCAGGTGCTCTCGACTTACGACGGGGACCTCAGGGACCCGCTCTGGTGGCCTCAGGAAAGGCCAGTCCCAATGCGAGTTCCTCGGGGGCCTCTCGGGATTCCTCTCCCTTCGATGGCGGGGCCTAAGTCCTTGTGTGGAGTCGGGGCCGGAATCTGAGGATTCCTCTCCAGTGCTGACATGGATCTTGGGGTACTTCTGGAGTCTCCCCAGGGGAGTCAGTCCTCGTCTCGAATGCGGGTATGCACTTGCGCTTTCCTCCAGAGCGGTAGCAGCAGTGTCACGCAGTCCGCCGCGTGGATCAAAGGATCTATGGTTTTCCCTCGAGTCTTTCCCACGAGGCTTTCCCACGAGGCTTTCCCACAGGGCTGTCCCACGTGCACACGTGGTGGGAGTCGATCCTCGGCTTGAACGTCAAGGCAGTGCAGGGAAAACAGGTTCCTTTGGAATGGACTGACACATCTGGGGGACTCTTGGAATAGTGTCACGACCCTGGAGTTCCTCTCGCCTTTCCTGTGGAGAGCGCCTCCTCTTGAGATGCGACGGGAACGCCAGGAATTCTTTCCCTACGAAACCGGGAAGGATCCCTCATCTCGAGCTAGGAGGCGGAAACGGGGCTCCCCTGGATGTGTGAGGGACCGCACGTGCTTCCTCTCGAGTGGAGACGGGTATGTCGGGGAACTTCTTGAGTTGCAGCAATGGTGTGAAGGACCCTTTGGAAGTTCCAGTGGTTAGATGTGATTGGCCTCGAGAAGCCTCAGCGGAAATGGGCCTCATCTTGCCTGAAGGGCAAAACCTCCTGGATTTTCTCGAGTTGCGGCAAGTGCTCTCGACTTACGACGGGGACCTCAAGAACCGCTCTGGTGGCCTCAGGAAAGTCCAGTCCCCATGCGAGTTCCTCGGGGGCCTCTCGGGATTCCTCTCCCGTCGATGCCAGGGCCTAAGACCTTGTGTGGAGTCGGGGCCGGAACCTGAGGATTCCTCTCCAGTGCTGACATGGATCTTGGGGTACTTCTGGAGTCTCCCCAGGGGAGTCAGTCCTCGTCTCGAATGCGGTCATGCACTTGCGCTTTCCTCCATAGCGGTAGCAGCAGTGTCACGAAGTCCGCCGCGTGGATCAAAGGATCTATGGTTTTCCCTCGAGTCTTTCCCACGAGGCTTTCCCACGAGGCTTTCCCACAGGGCTGTCCCACGTGCACACGTGGTGGGAGTCGATCCTCGGCTTGAACGTCAAGGCAGTGCAGGGAAAACATGTTCCTCTGGAATGAACTGACACATCTGGGGGACTCTTGGAATGGTGGCACGACCCTGGAGTTCCTCTCGCCTTTCCTGTGGAGAGCGCCTCCTCTTGAGATGCGACGGGAACGCCGGGAAATCTTTCCCTACGAAACAGGGAAAGGATCATTCATCTCGAGGTAGGAGGCGAAACGGGGCTCCCCTGGATGTGTGCGGGACACCACGTACTTCCTCTCGAGTGGAGACGGGTATGTCGGGGAACTTCTTGAGTTGCAGCAAGGGTGTGAAGGACCCTTTGGAAGTTCCAGTGGTTAGAAGTGATTGGCCTCGAGAAGCCTCAGCGGAAATGGTCCTCATCTCGCCTGGAGGGCAAAACCTCCTGGATTTTCTCGAGTTGCGGCAGGTGCTCTCGACTTACGACGGGGACCTCAGGGACCCGCTCTGGTGGCCTCAGGAAAGGCCAGTCCCCATGCGAGTTCCTCGGGGGCCTCTCGGGATTCCTCTCCCGTCGATGCCGGGGCCTAAGACCTTGTGTGGAGTCGGGGCCGGAACCTGAGGATTCCTCTCCAGTGCTGACATGGATCTTGGGGTACTTCTGGAGTCTCCCCAGGGGAGTCAGTCCTCATCTCGAATGCGGGCATGCACTTGCGCTTTCCTCCAGAGCGGTAGCAGCAGTGTCACGCAGTTCGCCGCGTGGATCAAAGGATCTATGGTTTTCCCTCGAGTCTTTCCCCTGAGGCTTTCCCACGAGGCTTTCCCACAGGGCTGTCCCACGTGCACACGTGGTGGGAGTCGATCCTCGGCTTGAACGTCAAGGCAGTGCAGGGAAAACAGGTTCCTCTGGAATGGACTGACACATCTGGGGGACTCTTGGAATGGTGTCACGACCCTGGAGTTCCTCTCGCCTTTCCTGTGGAGAGCGCCTCCTCTTGAGATGCGACGGGAACGCCGGGAATTCTTTCCCTACGAAACAGGGAAGGATCCCTCATCTCGAGCTAGGAGGCGGAAACGGGGCTCCCCTGGATGTGTGAGGGACCACACGTGCTTCCTCTCGAGTGGAGACGGGTATGTTGGGGAACTTCTTGAGTGGCAGCAATGGTGTGAAGGACCCTTTGGAAGTTCCAGTCGTTAGATGTGATTGGCCTCGAGAAGCCTCAGCGGAAATGGGCCTCATCTCGCCTGGAGGGCAAAACCTCCTGGATTTTCTCGAGTTGCGGCAGGTGCTCTCGACTTACGACGGGGACCTCAGGGACCCGCTCTGGTGGCCTCAGGAAAGGCCAGTCCCCATGCGAGTTCCTCGGGGCCCTCTCGTGATTCCTCTCCCGTGGATGCCGAGGCCTAAGACCTTGTGTGGAGTCGGGGCCGGAACCTGAGGATTCCTCTCCAGTGCTGACATGGATCTTGGGGTACTTCTGGAGTCTCCCCAGGGGAGTCAGTCCTCGTCTCGAATGCGGGCATGCACTTGCGCTTTCCTCCAGAGCGGTAGCAGCAGTGTCACGCAGTCCGCCGCGTGGATCAAAGCATCTATGGTTTTCCCTCGAGTCTTTCCCACGAGGCTTTCCCACGAGGCTTTCCCACAGGGCTGTCCCACGTGCACACGTGGTGGGAGTCGATCCTCGGCTTGAACGTCAAGGCAGTGCAGGGAAAACAGGTTCCTCTGGAATGGACTGACACATCTGGGGGACTCTTGGAATGGTGGCATGACCCTGGAGTTCCTCTCGCCTCTCCTGTGGAGAGCGCCTCCTCTTGAGATGCGACGGGAACGCCGGGAATTCTTTCCCTACGAAACAGGGAAAGGATCCCTCATCTCGAGCTAGGAGGCGGAAACGGGGCACCCCTGGATGTGTGCGGGACACCACGTGCTTCCTCTCGAGTGGAGACGGGTATGTCGGGGAACTTCTTGAGTTGCAGCAAGGGTGTGAAGGACCCTTTGGAAGTTCCAGTGGTTAGACGTGATTGGCCTCGAGAAGCCTCAGCGGAAATGGGCCTCATCTCGCCTGGAGGGCAAAACCTCCTGGATTTTCTCGAGTTGCGGCAGGTGATCTCGACTGACGACGGGGACCTCAGGGACCCGCTCTGGTGGCCTCAGGAAAGGCCCGTCCCCATGCGAGTTCCTAGGGGGCCTCTCGGGATTCCTCTCCCGTCGATGCCGGGGCCTAAGACCTTGTGTAGAGTCGGGGCCGGAACCTGAGGATTCCTCTCCAGTGCTGACATGGTTCTTGGGGTACTTCTGGAGTCTCCCCAGGGGAGTCAGTCCTCGTCTCGAATGCGGGCATGCACTTGCGCTTTCCTCCAGAGCGGTAGCAGCAGTGTCACGCAGTCCGCCGCATGGATCAAAGGATCTATGGTTTTCCCTCGAGTCTTTCCCACGAGGCTTTCCCACGAGGCTTTCCCACAGGGCTGTCCCACGTACACACGTGGTGGGAGTCGATCCTCGGCTTGAACGTCAAGGCAGTGCAGGGAAAACAGGTTCCTCTGGAATGGACTGACTCATCTGGGAGTCTCTTGGAATGGTGGCACGACCCTGGAGGACCTCTCGCCTTTCCTGTGGAGAGCGCCTCATCTTGAGAAGCGACGGAAACGCCGGGAATTCTTTCCCTACGAAACAGGGAAAGGATCCCTCATCTCGAGCTAGGAGGCGGAAACGGCGCTCCCCTGGATGTGTGCGGGACACCACGTGCTTCCTCTCGAGTGCAGACGGGTATGTCGGGGAACTTCTTGAGTTGCAGCAAGGGTGTGAAGGACCCTTTGGAAGTTCCAGTGGTTAGATGTGATTGGCCTCGAGAAGCCTCAGCGGAAATGGGCCTCATCTCGCCTGGAGGGCAAAACCTCCTGGATTTTCTCGAGTTGCGGCAGGTGCTCTCGACTTACGACGGGGACCTCAGGGACCCGCTCTGGTGGCCTCAGGAAAGGCCAGTCCCCATGCGAGTTCCTCGGGGGCCTCTCGGGATTCCTCTCCCGTCGATGCCGGGGCCTAAGACCTTGTGTGGAGTCGGGGCCGGAACCTGAGGATTCCTCTCCAGTGCTGACATGGATCTTGGGGTACTTCTGGAGTCTCCCCAGGGGAGTCAGTCCTCGTCTCGAATGCGGGCATGCACTTGCGCTTTCCTCCAGAGCGGTAGCAGTAGTGTCACGCAATCCGCCACGTGGATCAAAGGATCTATGGTTTTCCCTCGAGGCTTTCCCACGAGGCTTTCCCACAGGGCTGTCCCACGTGCACACGTGGTGGGAGTCGATCCTCGGCTTGAACGTCAAGGCAGTGCAGGGAAAACAGGTTCCTCTGGAATGGACTGACACATCTGGGGGACTCTTGGAATGGTGGCATGACCCTGGAGTTCCTCTCGCCTCTCCTGTGGAGAGCGCCTCCTCTTGAGATGCGACGGGAACGCCGGGAATTCTTTCCCTACGAAACAGGGAAAGGATCCCTCATCTCGAGCTAGGAGGCGGAAACGGGGCACCCCTGGATGTGTGCGGGACACCACGTGCTTCCTCTCGAGTGGAGACGGGTATGTCGGGGAACTTCTTGAGTTGCAGCAAGGGTGTGAAGGACCCTTTGGAAGTTCCAGTGGTTAGACGTGATTGGCCTCGAGAAGCCTCAGCGGAAATGGGCCTCATCTCGCCTGGAGGGCAAAACCTCCTGGATTTTCTCGAGTTGCGGCAGGTGATCTCGACTGACGACGGGGACCTCAGGGACCCGCTCTGGTGGCCTCAGGAAAGGCCCGTCCCCATGCGAGTTCCTAGGGGGCCTCTCGGGATTCCTCTCCCGTCGATGCCGGGGCCTAAGACCTTGTGTAGAGTCGGGGCCGGAACCTGAGGATTCCTCTCCAGTGCTGACATGGTTCTTGGGGTACTTCTGGAGTCTCCCCAGGGGAGTCAGTCCTCGTCTCGAATGCGGGCATGCACTTGCGCTTTCCTCCAGAGCGGTAGCAGCAGTGTCACGCAGTCCGCCGCATGGATCAAAGGATCTATGGTTTTCCCTCGAGTCTTTCCCACGAGGCTTTCCCACGAGGCTTTCCCACAGGGCTGTCCCACGTACACACGTGGTGGGAGTCGATCCTCGGCTTGAACGTCAAGGCAGTGCAGGGAAAACAGGTTCCTCTGGAATGGACTGACTCATCTGGGAGTCTCTTGGAATGGTGGCACGACCCTGGAGGACCTCTCGCCTTTCCTGTGGAGAGCGCCTCATCTTGAGAAGCGACGGAAACGCCGGGAATTCTTTCCCTACGAAACAGGGAAAGGATCCCTCATCTCGAGCTAGGAGGCGGAAACGGCGCTCCCCTGGATGTGTGCGGGACACCACGTGCTTCCTCTCGAGTGCAGACGGGTATGTCGGGGAACTTCTTGAGTTGCAGCAAGGGTGTGAAGGACCCTTTGGAAGTTCCAGTGGTTAGATGTGATTGGCCTCGAGAAGCCTCAGCGGAAATGGGCCTCATCTCGCCTGGAGGGCAAAACCTCCTGGATTTTCTCGAGTTGCGGCAGGTGCTCTCGACTTACGACGGGGACCTCAGGGACCCGCTCTGGTGGCCTCAGGAAAGGCCAGTCCCCATGCGAGTTCCTCGGGGGCCTCTCGGGATTCCTCTCCCGTCGATGCCGGGGCCTAAGACCTTGTGTGGAGTCGGGGCCGGAACCTGAGGATTCCTCTCCAGTGCTGACATGGATCTTGGGGTACTTCTGGAGTCTCCCCAGGGGAGTCAGTCCTCGTCTCGAATGCGGGCATGCACTTGCGCTTTCCTCCAGAGCGGTAGCAGTAGTGTCACGCAATCCGCCACGTGGATCAAAGGATCTATGGTTTTCCCTCGAGGCTTTCCCACGAGGCTTTCCCACAGGGCTGTCCCACGTGCACACGTGGTGGGAGTCGATCCTCGGCTTGAACGTCAAGGCAGTGCAGGGAAAACAGGTTCCTCTGGAATGGACTGACACATCTGGGGGACTCTTGGAATGGTGGCATGACCCTGGAGTTCCTCTCGCCTCTCCTGTGGAGAGCGCCTCCTCTTGAGATGCGACAAGAACGCCGGGAATTCTTTCCCTACGAAACAGGGAAAGGATCCCTCATCTCGAGCTAGGAGGCGGAAACGGGGCTCCCCTGGATGTGTGCGGGACACCACGTGCTTCCTCTCGAGTGCAGACGGGTATGTCGGGGAACTTCTTGAGTTGCAGCAAGGGTGTGAAGGACCCTTTGGAAGTTCCAGTGGTTAGACGTGATTGGCCTCGAGAAGCCTCAGCGGAAATGGGCCTCATCTCGCCTGGAGGGCAAAACCGCCTGGATTTTCTCGAGTTGCGGCAGGTGCTCTCGACTTACGACGGGGACCTCAGGGAACCGCTCTGGTGGCCTCAGGAAAGGCCCGTCCCCATGCGAGTTCCTCGGGGGCCTCTCGGGATTCTTCTCCCGTCGATGCCGGGGCCTAAGACCTTGTGTGGAGTCGGGGCCGGAACCTGAGGATTCCTCTCCAGTGCTGACATGGATCTTGGGGTACTTCTAGATTCTCCCCAGGGGAGTCAGTCCTCGTCTCGAATGCGGGCATGCACTTGCGCTTTCCTCCAGAGCGGTAGCAGCAGTGTCACGCAGTCCACCGCATGGATCAAAGGATCTATGGTTTTCCCTCGAGTCTTTCCCACGAGGCTTTCCCACGAGGTTTTCCCACAGGGCTGTCCCACGTACACACGTGGTGGGAGTCGATCCTCGGCTTGAACGTCAAGGCAGTGCAGGGAAAACAGGCTCCTCTGGAATGGACTGACTCATCTGGGAGACTCTTGGAATGGTGGCACGACCCTGGAGGACCTCTCGCCTTTCCTGTGGAGAGCGCCTCCTCTTGAGAAGCGACGGGAACGCCGGGAATTCTTTCCCTACGAAACAGGGAAAGGATCCCTCATCTCGAGCTGGGAGGCGGAAACGGCGCTCCCCTGGATGTGTGCGGGACCCCACGTGCTTCCTCTCGAGTGCAGACGGCTTTGTCGGGGAACTTCTTGAGTTGCAGCAAGGGTGTGAAGGAACCTTTGGAAAGTCCAGTGGTTAGATGTGATTGGCCTCGAGAAGCCTCAGCGGAAATGGTCCTCATCTCGCCTGGAGGGCAAAACCTCCTGGATTTTCTCGAGTTGCGGCAGGTGCTCTCGACTTACGACGGGGACCTCAGGGACCCGCTCTGGTGGCCTCAGGAAAGGCCAGTCCAAATGCGAGTTCCTCGGGGCCCTCTCGTGATTCCTCTCCCGTCGATGCCGGGGCCTAAGACCTTGTGTGGAGTCGGGGCCGGAACCTGAGGATTCCTCTCCAGTGCTGACATGGATCTTGGGGTACTTCTGGAGTCTCCCCAGGGGAGTCAGTCCTCGTCTCGAATGCGGGCATGCACTTGCGCTTTCCTCCAGAGCGGTAGAAGCAGTGTCACGCAATCCGCCACGTGGATCAAAGGATCTATGGTTTTCCCTCGAGGCTTTCCCACGAGGCTTTCCCACAGGGCTGTCCCACGTGCACACGTGGTGGGAGTCGATCCTCGGCTTGAACGTCAAGGCAGTGCAGGGAAAACAGGTTCCTCTGGAATGGACTGACACATCTGGGGGACTCTTGGAATGGTGTCACGACCCTGGAGTTCCTCTCGCCTTTCCTGTGGAGAGCGCCTCCTCTTGAGATGCGACTGGAACGCCGGGAATTCTTTCCCTACGAAACAGGGAAAGGATCCCTCATCTCAAGCTAGGAGGCGGAAACGGGGCTCCCCTGGATGTTTGCGGGACACCACGTGCTTCCTCTCGAGTGCAGACGGGTATGTCGGGGAACTTCTTGAGTTGCAGCAAGGGTGTGAAGGACCCTTTGGAAGTTCCAGTGGTTAGATGTGATTGGCCTCGAGAAGCCTCAGCGGAAATGGGCCTCATCTCGCCTGGAGGGCAAAACCTCCTGGATTTTCTCGAGTTGCGGCAGGTGCTCTCGACTTACGACGGGGACCTCAGGGACCCGCTCTGGTGGCCTCAGGAAAGGCCAGTCCCCATGCGAGTTCCTCGTGGCCCTCTCGTGATTCCTCTCCCGTCGATGCCGGGGCCTAAGACCTTGTGTGGAGTCGGGGCCGGAACCTGAGGATTCCTCTCCAGTGCTGACATGGATCTTGGGGTACTTCTGGAGTCTCCCCAGGGGAGTCAGTCCTCGTCTCGAATGCGGGCATGCACTTGCGCTTTCCTCCAGAGCGGTAGCAGCAGTGTCACCCAGTCCGCCGCGTGGATCAAAGGATCTATGGTTTTCCCTCGAGTCTTTCCCACGAGGCTTTCCCACGAGGCTTTCCCACAGGGCTGTCCCACGTGCACACGTGGTGGGAGTCGATCCTCGGCTTGAACGTCAAGGCAGTGCAGGGAAAACAGGTTCCTCTGGAATGGCCTGACACATCTGGGGGACTCTTGGAATGGTGGCATGACCCTGGAGTTCCTCTCGCCTTTCCTGTGGAGAGCACCTCCTCTTGAGATGCGACGAGAACGCCGGGAATTCTTTCCCTAGGAAACAGGGAAAGGATCCCTCATCTCGAGCTAGGAGGCGGAAACGGCGCTCCCCTGGATGTGTGCGGGACACCACGTGCTTCCTCTCGAGTGGAGACGGGTATGTCGGGGAACTTCTTGAGTTGCAGCAAGGGTGTGAAGGACCCTTTGGAAGTTCCAGTGGTTAGACGTGATTAGCCTCGAGAAGCCTCAGCGGAAATGGGCCTCATCTCGCCTGGAGGGCAAAACCGCCTGGATTTTCTCGAGTTGCGGCAGGTGCTCTCGACTTACGACGGGGACCTCAGGGACCCGCTCTGGTGGCCTCAGGAAAGGCCAGTCCCCATGCGAGTTCCTCGGGGGCCTCTCGGGATTCCTCTCCCGTCGATGCCGGGTCCTAAGACCTTGTGTGGAGTCGGGGCCGGAACCTGAGGATTCCTCTCCAGTGCTGACATGGATCTTGGGGTACTTCTGGAGTCTCCCCAGGGGAGTCAGTCCTCGTCTCGAATGCGGGCATGCACTTGCGCTTTCCTCCAGAGCGGTAGCAGCAGTGTCACGCAATCCGCCACGTGGATCAAAGGATCTATGGTTTTCCCTCGAGGCTTTCCCACGAGGCTTTCCCACAGGGCTGTCCCACGTGCACACGTGGTGGGAGTCGATCCTCGGCTTGAACGTCAAGGCAGTGCAGGGAAAACAGGTTCCTCTGGAATGGACTGACACATCTGGGGGACTCTTGGAATGGTGTCACGACCCTGGAGTTCCTCTCGCCTTTCCTGTGGAGAGCGCCTCCTCTTGAGATGCGACTGGAACGTCGGGAATTCTTTCCCTACGAAACAGGGAAAGGATCCCTCATCTCGAGCTAGGAGGCGGAAACGGGGCTCCCCTGGATGTGTGCGGGACACCACGTGCTTCCTCTCGAGTGCAGACGGGTAGTCGGGGAACTTCTTGAGTTGCAGCAAGGGTGTGAAGGACCCTTTGGAAGTTCCAGTGGTTAGATGTGATTGGCCTCGAGAAGCCTCAGCGGAAATGGGCCTCATCTCGCCTGAAGGGCAAAACAGCTTGGATTTTCTCGAGTTGCGGCAAGTGCTCTCGACTTACGACGGGGACCTCAAGAACCGCTCTGGTGGCCTCAGGATAGGCCAGTCCCCATGCGAGTTCCTCGGGGGCCTCTCGGGATTCCTCTCCCGTCGATGCCAGGGCCTAAGACCTTGTGTGGAGTCGGGGCCGGAACCTGAGGATTCCTCTCCAGTGCTGACATGGATCTTGGGGTACTTCTGGAGTCTCCCCAGGGGAGTCAGTCCTCGTCTCGAATGCGGTCATGCACTTGCGCTTTCCTCCATAGCGGTAGCAGCAGTGTCACGCAGTCCGCCGCGTGGATCAAAGGATCTGTGGTTTTCCCTCGAGTCTTTCCCACGAGGCTTTCCCACGAGGCTTTCCCACAGGGCTGTCCCACGTGCACACGTGGTGGGAGTCGATCCTCGGCTTGAACGTCAAGGCAGTGCAGGGAAAACAGGTTCCTCTGGAATGGACTGACACATCTGGGGGACTCTTGGAATGGTGGCACGACCCTGGAGTTCCTCTCGCCTTTCCTGTGGAGAGCGCCTCCTCTTGAGATGCGACGGGAACGCCGGGAAATCTTTCCCTACGAAACAGGGAAAGGATCACTCATCTCGAGGTAGGAGGCGAAACGGGGCTCCCCTGGATGTGTGCGGGACACCACGTACTTCCTCTCGAGTGGAGACGGGTATGTCGGGGAACTTCTTGAGTTGCAGCAAGGGTGTGAAGGACCCTTTGGAAGTTCCAGTGGTTAGAAGTGATTGGCCTCGAGAAGCCTCAGCGGAAATGGGCCTCATCTCGCCTGGAGGGCAAAACCTCCTGGATTTTCTCGAGTTGCGGCAGGTGCTCTCGACTTACGACGGGGACCTCAGGGACCCGCTCTGGTGGCCTCAGGAAAGGCCAGTCCCCATGCGAGTTCCTCGGGGGCCTCTCGGGATTCCTCTCCCGTCGATGCCGGGGCCTAAGACCTTGTGTGGAGTCGGGGCCGGAACCTGAGGATTCCTCTCCAGTGCTGACATGGATCTTGGGGTACTTCTGGAGTCTCCCCAGGGGAGTCAGTCCTCGTCTCGAATGCGGGCATGCACTTGCGCTTTCCTCCAGAGCGGTAGCAGCAGTGTCACGCAGTCCGCCGCGTGGATCAAAGGATCTATGGTTTTCCCTCGAGTCTTTCCCACGAGGCTTTCTAACGAGGCTTTCCCACAGGGCTGTCCCACGTACACACGTGGTGGGAGTCGATCCTCGGCTTGAACGTCAAGGCAGTGCAGGGAAAACAGGCTCCTCTGGAATGGACTGACTCATCTGGGAGACTCTTGGAATGTTGGCACGACCCTGGAGGACCTCTCGCCTTTCCTGTGGAGAGCGCCTCCTCTTGAGAAGCGACGGGAACGCCGGGAATTCTTTCCCTACGAAACAGGGAAAGGATCCCTCATCTCGAGCTGGGAGGCGGAAACGGCGCTCCCCTGGATGTGTGCGGGACCCCACGTGCTTCCTCTCGAGTGCAGACGGCTTTGTCGGGGAACTTCTTGAGTTGCAGCAAGGGTGTGAAGGAACCTTTGGAAAGTCCAGTGGTTAGATGTGATTGGCCTCGAGAAGCCTCAGCGGAAATGGTCCTCATCTCGCCTGGAGGGCAAAACCTCCTGGATTTTCTCGAGTTGCGGCAGGTGCTCTCGACTTACGACGGGGACCTCAGGGACCCGCTCTGGTGGCCTCAGGAAAGGCCAGTCCAAATGCGAGTTCCTCGGGGCCCTCTCGTGATTCCTCTCCCGTCGATGCCGGGGCCTAAGACCTTGTGTGGAGTCGGGGCCGGAACCTGAGGATTCCTCTCCAGTGCTGACATGGATCTTGGGGTACTTCTGGAGTCTCCCCAGGGGAGTCAGTCCTCGTCTCGAATGCGGGCATGCACTTGCGCTTTCCTCCAGAGCGGTAGAAGCAGTGTCACGCAATCCGCCACGTGGATCAAAGGATCTATGGTTTTCCCTCGAGGCTTTCCCACGAGGCTTTCCCACAGGGCTGTCCCACGTGCACACGTGGTGGGAGTCGATCCTCGGCTTGAACGTCAAGGCAGTGCAGGGAAAACAGGTTCCTCTGGAATGGACTGACACATCTGGGGGACTCTTGGAATGGTGTCACGACCCTGGAGTTCCTCTCGCCTTTCCTGTGGAGAGCGCCTCCTCTTGAGATGCGACTGGAACGCCGGGAATTCTTTCCCTACGAAACAGGGAAAGGATCCCTCATCTCAAGCTAGGAGGCGGAAACGGGGCTCCCCTGGATGTTTGCGGGACACCACGTGCTTCCTCTCGAGTGCAGACGGGTATGTCGGGGAACTTCTTGAGTTGCAGCAAGGGTGTGAAGGACCCTTTGGAAGTTCCAGTGGTTAGATGTGATTGGCCTCGAGAAGCCTCAGCGGAAATGGGCCTCATCTCGCCTGGAGGGCAAAACCTCCTGGATTTTCTCGAGTTGCGGCAGGTGCTCTCGACTTACGACGGGGACCTCAGGGACCCGCTCTGGTGGCCTCAGGAAAGGCCAGTCCCCATGCGAGTTCCTCGTGGCCCTCTCGTGATTCCTCTCCCGTCGATGCCGGGGCCTAAGACCTTGTGTGGAGTCGGGGCCGGAACCTGAGGATTCCTCTCCAGTGCTGACATGGATCTTGGGGTACTTCTGGAGTCTCCCCAGGGGAGTCAGTCCTCGTCTCGAATGCGGGCATGCACTTGCGCTTTCCTCCAGAGCGGTAGCAGCAGTGTCACCCAGTCCGCCGCGTGGATCAAAGGATCTATGGTTTTCCCTCGAGTCTTTCCCACGAGGCTTTCCCACGAGGCTTTCCCACAGGGCTGTCCCACGTGCACACGTGGTGGGAGTCGATCCTCGGCTTGAACGTCAAGGCAGTGCAGGGAAAACAGGTTCCTCTGGAATGGCCTGACACATCTGGGGGACTCTTGGAATGGTGGCATGACCCTGGAGTTCCTCTCGCCTTTCCTGTGGAGAGCACCTCCTCTTGAGATGCGACGAGAACGCCGGGAATTCTTTCCCTAGGAAACAGGGAAAGGATCCCTCATCTCGAGCTAGGAGGCGGAAACGGCGCTCCCCTGGATGTGTGCGGGACACCACGTGCTTCCTCTCGAGTGGAGACGGGTATGTCGGGGAACTTCTTGAGTTGCAGCAAGGGTGTGAAGGACCCTTTGGAAGTTCCAGTGGTTAGACGTGATTAGCCTCGAGAAGCCTCAGCGGAAATGGGCCTCATCTCGCCTGGAGCGCAAAACCGCCTGGATTTTCTCGAGTTGCGGCAGGTGCTCTCGACTTACGACGGGGACCTCAGGGACCCGCTCTGGTGGCCTCAGGAAAGGCCAGTCCCCATGCGAGTTCCTCGGGGGCCTCTCGGGATTCCTCTCCCGTCGATGCCGGGTCCTAAGACCTTGTGTGGAGTCGGGGCCGGAACCTGAGGATTCCTCTCCAGTGCTGACATGGATCTTGGGGTACTTCTGGAGTCTCCCCAGGGGAGTCAGTCCTCGTCTCGAATGCGGGCATGCACTTGCGCTTTCCTCCAGAGCGGTAGCAGCAGTGTCACGCAATCCGCCACGTGGATCAAAGGATCTATGGTTTTCCCTCGAGGCTTTCCCACGAGGCTTTCCCACAGGGCTGTCCCACGTGCACACGTGGTGGGAGTCGATCCTCGGCTTGAACGTCAAGGCAGTGCAGGGAAAACAGGTTCCTCTGGAATGGACTGACACATCTGGGGGACTCTTGGAATGGTGTCACGACCCTGGAGTTCCTCTCGCCTTTCCTGTGGAGAGCGCCTCCTCTTGAGATGCGACTGGAACGTCGGGAATTCTTTCCCTACGAAACAGGGAAAGGATCCCTCATCTCGAGCTAGGAGGCGGAAACGGGGCTCCCCTGGATGTGTGCGGGACACCACGTGCTTCCTCTCGAGTGCAGACGGGTAGTCGGGGAACTTCTTGAGTTGCAGCAAGGGTGTGAAGGACCCTTTGGAAGTTCCAGTGGTTAGATGTGATTGGCCTCGAGAAGCCTCAGCGGAAATGGGCCTCATCTCGCCTGAAGGGCAAAACAGCTTGGATTTTCTCGAGTTGCGGCAAGTGCTCTCGACTTACGACGGGGACCTCAAGAACCGCTCTGGTGGCCTCAGGATAGGCCAGTCCCCATGCGAGTTCCTCGGGGGCCTCTCGGGATTCCTCTCCCGTCGATGCCAGGGCCTAAGACCTTGTGTGGAGTCGGGGCCGGAACCTGAGGATTCCTCTCCAGTGCTGACATGGATCTTGGGGTACTTCTGGAGTCTCCCCAGGGGAGTCAGTCCTCGTCTCGAATGCGGTCATGCACTTGCGCTTTCCTCCATAGCGGTAGCAGCAGTGTCACGCAGTCCGCCGCGTGGATCAAAGGATCTATGGTTTTCCCTCGAGTCTTTCCCACGAGGCTTTCCCACGAGGCTTTCCCACAGGGCTGTCCCACGTGCACACGTGGTGGGAGTCGATCCTCGGCTTGAACGTCAAGGCAGTGCAGGGAAAACAGGTTCCTCTGGAATGGACTGACACATCTGGGGGACTCTTGGAATGGTGGCACGACCCTGGAGTTCCTCTCGCCTTTCCTGTGGAGAGCGCCTCCTCTTGAGATGCGACGGGAACGCCGGGAAATCTTTCCCTACGAAACAGGGAAAGGATCACTCATCTCGAGGTAGGAGGCGAAACGGGGCTCCCCTGGATGTGTGCGGGACACCACGTACTTCCTCTCGAGTGGAGACGGGTATGTCGGGGAACTTCTTGAGTTGCAGCAAGGGTGTGAAGGACCCTTTGGAAGTTCCAGTGGTTAGAAGTGATTGGCCTCGAGAAGCCTCAGCGGAAATGGGCCTCATCTCGCCTGGAGGGCAAAACCTCCTGGATTTTCTCGAGTTGCGGCAGGTGCTCTCGACTTACGACGGGGACCTCAGGGACCCGCTCTGGTGGCCTCAGGAAAGGCCAGTCCCCATGCGAGTTCCTCGGGGGCCTCTCGGGATTCCTCTCCCGTCGATGCCGGGGCCTAAGACCTTGTGTGGAGTCGGGGCCGGAACCTGAGGATTCCTCTCCAGTGCTGACATGGATCTTGGGGTACTTCTGGAGTCTCCCCAGGGGAGTCAGTCCTCGTCTCGAATGCGGGCATGCACTTGCGCTTTCCTCCAGAGCGGTAGCAGCAGTGTCACGCAGTCCGCCGCGTGGATCAAAGGATCTATGGTTTTCCCTCGAGTCTTTCCCACGAGGCTTTCTAACGAGGCTTTCCCACAGGGCTGTCCCACGTACACACGTGGTGGGAGTCGATCCTCGGCTTGAACGTCAAGGCAGTGCAGGGAAAACAGGCTCCTCTGGAATGGACTGACTCATCTGGGAGACTCTTGGAATGGTGGCACGACCCTGGAGGACCTCTCGCCTTTCCTGTGGAGAGCGCCTCCTCTTGAGAAGCGACGGGAACGCCGGGAATTCTTTCCCTACGAAACAGGGAAAGGATCCCTCATCTCGAGCTGGGAGGCGGAAACGGCGCTCCCCTGGATGTGTGCGGGACCCCACGTGCTTCCTCTCGAGTGCAGACGGCTTTGTCGGGGAACTTCTTGAGTTGCAGCAAGGGTGTGAAGGAACCTTTGGAAATTCCAGTGGTTAGATGTGATTGGCCTCGAGAAGCCTCAGCGGAAATGGTCCTCATCTCGCCTGGAGGGCAAAACCTCCTGGATTTTCTCGAGTTGCGGCAGGTGCTCTCGACTTACGACGGGGACCTCAGGGACCCGCTCTGGTGGCCTCAGGAAAGGCCAGTCCAAATGCGAGTTCCTCGGGGCCCTCTCGTGATTCCTCTCCCGTCGATGCCGGGGCCTAAGACCTTGTGTGGAGTCGGGGCCGGAACCTGAGGATTCCTCTCCAGTGCTGACATGGATCTTGGGGTACTTCTGGAGTCTCCCCAGGGGAGTCAGTCCTCGTCTCGAATGCGGGCATGCACTTGCGCTTTCCTCCAGAGCGGTAGAAGCAGTGTCACGCAATCCGCCACGTGGATCAAAGGATCTATGGTTTTCCCTCGAGGCTTTCCCACGAGGCTTTCCCACAGGGCTGTCCCACGTGCACACGTGGTGGGAGTCGATCCTCGGCTTGAACGTCAAGGCAGTGCAGGGAAAACAGGTTCCTCTGGAATGGACTGACACATCTGGGGGACTCTTGGAATGGTGTCACGACCCTGGAGTTCCTCTCGCCTTTCCTGTGGAGAGCGCCTCCTCTTGAGATGCGACTGGAACGCCGGGAATTCTTTCCCTACGAAACAGGGAAAGGATCCCTCATCTCAAGCTAGGAGGCGGAAACGGGGCTCCCCTGGATGTTTGCGGGACACCACGTGCTTCCTCTCGAGTGCAGACGGGTATGTCGGGGAACTTCTTGAGTTGCAGCAAGGGTGTGAAGGACCCTTTGGAAGTTCCAGTGGTTAGATGTGATTGGCCTCGAGAAGCCTCAGCGGAAATGGGCCTCATCTCGCCTGGAGGGCAAAACCTCCTGGATTTTCTCGAGTTGCGGCAGGTGCTCTCGACTTACGACGGGGACCTCAGGGACCCGCTCTGGTGGCCTCAGGAAAGGCCAGTCCCCATGCGAGTTCCTCGTGGCCCTCTCGTGATTCCTCTCCCGTCGATGCCGGGGCCTAAGACCTTGTGTGGAGTCGGGGCCGGAACCTGAGGATTCCTCTCCAGTGCTGACATGGATCTTGGGGTACTTCTGGAGTCTCCCCAGGGGAGTCAGTCCTCGTCTCGAATGCGGGCATGCACTTGCGCTTTCCTCCAGAGCGGTAGCAGCAGTGTCACCCAGTCCGCCGCGTGGATCAAAGGATCTATGGTTTTCCCTCGAGTCTTTCCCACGAGGCTTTCCCACGAGGCTTTCCCACAGGGCTGTCCCACGTGCACACGTGGTGGGAGTCGATCCTCGGCTTGAACGTCAAGGCAGTGCAGGGAAAACAGGTTCCTCTGGAATGGCCTGACACATCTGGGGGACTCTTGGAATGGTGGCATGACCCTGGAGTTCCTCTCGCCTTTCCTGTGGAGAGCACCTCCTCTTGAGATGCGACGAGAACGCCGGGAATTCTTTCCCTAGGAAACAGGGAAAGGATCCCTCATCTCGAGCTAGGAGGCGGAAACGGCGCTCCCCTGGATGTGTGCGGGACACCACGTGCTTCCTCTCGAGTGGAGACGGGTATGTCGGGGAACTTCTTGAGTTGCAGCAAGGGTGTGAAGGACCCTTTGGAAGTTCCAGTGGTTAGACGTGATTAGCCTCGAGAAGCCTCAGCGGAAATGGGCCTCATCTCGCCTGGAGCGCAAAACCGCCTGGATTTTCTCGAGTTGCGGCAGGTGCTCTCGACTTACGACGGGGACCTCAGGGACCCGCTCTGGTGGCCTCAGGAAAGGCCAGTCCCCATGCGAGTTCCTCGGGGGCCTCTCGGGATTCCTCTCCCGTCGATGCCGGGTCCTAAGACCTTGTGTGGAGTCGGGGCCGGAACCTGAGGATTCCTCTCCAGTGCTGACATGGATCTTGGGGTACTTCTGGAGTCTCCCCAGGGGAGTCAGTCCTCGTCTCGAATGCGGGCATGCACTTGCGCTTTCCTCCAGAGCGGTAGCAGCAGTGTCACGCAATCCGCCACGTGGATCAAAGGATCTATGGTTTTCCCTCGAGGCTTTCCCACGAGGCTTTCCCACAGGGCTGTCCCACGTGCACACGTGGTGGGAGTCGATCCTCGGCTTGAACGTCAAGGCAGTGCAGGGAAAACAGGTTCCTCTGGAATGGACTGACACATCTGGGGGACTCTTGGAATGGTGTCACGACCCTGGAGTTCCTCTCGCCTTTCCTGTGGAGAGCGCCTCCTCTTGAGATGCGACTGGAACGTCGGGAATTCTTTCCCTACGAAACAGGGAAAGGATCCCTCATCTCGAGCTAGGAGGCGGAAACGGGGCTCCCCTGGATGTGTGCGGGACACCACGTGCTTCCTCTCGAGTGCAGACGGGTAGTCGGGGAACTTCTTGAGTTGCAGCAAGGGTGTGAAGGACCCTTTGGAAGTTCCAGTGGTTAGATGTGATTGGCCTCGAGAAGCCTCAGCGGAAATGGGCCTCATCTCGCCTGAAGGGCAAAACAGCTTGGATTTTCTCGAGTTGCGGCAAGTGCTCTCGACTTACGACGGGGACCTCAAGAACCGCTCTGGTGGCCTCAGGATAGGCCAGTCCCCATGCGAGTTCCTCGGGGGCCTCTCGGGATTCCTCTCCCGTCGATGCCAGGGCCTAAGACCTTGTGTGGAGTCGGGGCCGGAACCTGAGGATTCCTCTCCAGTGCTGACATGGATCTTGGGGTACTTCTGGAGTCTCCCCAGGGGAGTCAGTCCTCGTCTCGAATGCGGTCATGCACTTGCGCTTTCCTCCATAGCGGTAGCAGCAGTGTCACGCAGTCCGCCGCGTGGATCAAAGGATCTATGGTTTTCCCTCGAGTCTTTCCCACGAGGCTTTCCCACGAGGCTTTCCCACAGGGCTGTCCCACGTGCACACGTGGTGGGAGTCGATCCTCGGCTTGAACGTCAAGGCAGTGCAGGGAAAACAGGTTCCTCTGGAATGGACTGACTCATCTGGGAGACTCTTGGAATGGTGGCACGACCCTGGAGGACCTCTCGCCTTTCCTGTGGAGAGCGCCTCCTCTTGAGAAGCGACGGGAACGCCGGGAATTCTTTCCCTACTAAACAGGGAAAGGATCCCTCATCTCGAGCTAGGAGGCGGAAACGGCGCTCCCCTGGATGTGTGCGGGACCCCACGTGCTTCCTCTCGAGTGCAGACGGGTATGTCGGGGAACTTCTTGAGTTGCAGCAAGGGTGTGAAGGAACCTTTGGAAAGTCCAGTGGTTAGATGTGATTGGCCTCGAGAAGCCTCAGCGGAAATGGTCCTCATCTCGCCTGGAGGGCAAAACCTCCTGGATTTTCTCGAGTTGCGGCAGGTGCTCTCGACTTACGACGGGGACCTCAGGGACCCGCTCTGGTGGCCTCAGGAAAGGCCAGTCCCCAGGCGAGTTCCTCGGGGCCCTCTCGTGATTCCTCTCCCGTCGATGCCGGGGCCTAAGACCTTGTGTGGAGTCGGGGCCGAACCTGAGGATTCCTCTCCAGTGCTGACATGGATCTTGGGGTACTTCTGGAGTCTCCCCAGGGGAGTCAGTCCTCGTCTCGAATGGGGGCATGCACTTGCGCTTTCCTCCAGAGCGGTAGCAGCAGTGTCACGCAATCCGCCACGTGGATCAAAGGATCTATGGTTTTCCCTCGAGGCTTTCCCACGAGGCTTTCCCACAGGGCTGTCCCACGTGCACACGTGGTGGGAGTCGATCCTCGGCTTGAACGTCAAGGCAGTGCAGGGAAAACAGGTTCCTCTGGAATGGACTGACACATCTGGGGGACTCTTGGAATGGTGGCACGACCCTGGAGTTCCTCTCGCCTTTCCTGTGGAGAGCGCCTCCTCTTGAGATGGGACTGGAACGCCGGGAATTCTTTCCCTACGAAACAGGGAAAGGATCCCTCATCTCGAGCTAGGAGGCGGAAACGGGGCTCCCCTGGATGTGTGCGGGACACCACGTGCTTCCTCTCGAGTGCAGACGGGTATGTCGGGGAACTTCTTGAGTTGCAGCAAGGGTGTGAAGGACCCTTTGGAAGTTCCAGTGGTTAGATGTGATTGGCCTCGAGAAGCCTCAGCGGAAATGGGCCTCATCTCGCCTGGAGGGCAAAACCTCCTGGATTTTCTCGAGTTGCGGCAGGTGCTCTCGGCTTACGACGGGGACCTCAGGGACCCGCTCTGGTGGCCTCAGGAAAGGCCAGTCCCCATGCGAGTTCCTCGGGGCCCTCTCGTGATTCCTCTCCCGTCGATGCCGGGGCCTAAGACCTTGTGTGGAGTCGGGGCCGGAACCTGAGGATTCCTCTCCAGTGCTGACATGGATCTTGGGGTACTTCTGGAGTCTCCCCAGGGGAGTCAGTCCTCGTCTCGAATGCGGGCATGCACTTGCGCTTTCCTCCAGAGCGGTAGCAGCAGTGTCACCCAGTCCGCCGCGTGGATCAAAGGATCTATGGTTTTTCCTCGAGTCTTTCCCACGAGGCTTTCCCACGAGGCTTTTCCACAGGGCTGTCCCACGTGCACACGTGGTGGGAGTCGATCCTCGGCTTGAACGTCAAGGCAGTGCAGGGAAAACAGGTTCCTCTGGAATGGACTGACACATCTGGGGGACTCTTGGAATGGTGGCATGACCCTGGAGTTCCTCTCGCCTTTCCTGTGGAGAGCGCCTCCTCTTGAGATGCGACGAGAACGCCGGGAATTCTTTCCCTACGAAACAGGGAAAGGATCCCTCATCTCGAGCTAGGAGGCGGAAACGGGGCTCCCCTGGATGTGTGCGGGACACCACGTGCTTCCTCTCGAGTGGAGACGGGTATGTCGGGGAACTTCTTGAGTTGCAGCAAGGGTGTGAAGGACCCTTTGGAAGTTCCAGTGGTTAGACGTGATTAGCCTCGAGAAGCCTCAGCGGAAATGGGCCTCATCTCGCCTGGAGGGCAAAACCGCCTGGATTTTCTCGAGTTGCGGCAGGTGCTCTCGACTTACGACGGGGACCTCAGGGACCCGCTCTGGTGGCCTCAGGAAAGGCCAGTCCCCATGCGAGTTCCTCGGGGCCCTCTCGTGATTCCTCTCCCGTCGATGCCGGGACTAAGACCTTGTGTGGAGTCGGGGCCGGAACCTGAGGATTCCTATCCAGTGCTGACATGGATCTTGGGGTACTTCTGGAGTCTCCCCAGGGGAGTCAGTCCTCGTCTCGAATGCGGGCATGCACTTGCGCTTTCCTCCAGAGCGGTAGCAGCAGTGTAACGCAGTCCGCCGCGGGGATCAAAGGATCTATGGTTTTTCCTCGAGTCTTTCCCACGAGGCTTTCCCACGAGGCTTTCCCACAGGGCTGTCCCACGTACACACGTGGTGGGAGTCGATCCTCGGCTTGAACGTCAAGGCAGTGCAGGGAAAACAGGTTCCTCTGGAATGGACTGACTCATCTGGGAGACTCTTGGAATGGTGGCACGACCCTGGAGGACCTCTCGCCTTTCCTGTGGAGAGCGCCTCCTCTTGAGAAGGGACAGGAACGCCGGGAATTCTTTCCCTACGAAACAGGGAAAGGATCCCTCATCTCGAGCTAGGAGGCGGAAACGGCGCTCCCCTGGATGTGTGCGGGACCCGGCGTGCTTCCTCTCGAGTGCAGACGGGTATGTCGGGGAACTTCTTGAGTTGCAGCAAGGGTGTGAAGGAACCTTTGGAAAGTCCAGTGGTTAGATGTGATTGGCCTCGAGAAGCCTCAGCGGAAATGGTCCTCATCTCGCCTGGAGGGCAAAACCTCCTGGATTTTCTCGAGTTGCGGCAGGTGCTCTCGACTTACGACGGGGACCTCAGGGACCCGCTCTGGTGGCCTCAGGAAAGGCCAGTCCCCATGCGAGTTCCTCGGGGCCCTCTCGTGATTCCTCTCCCGTCGATGCCGGGGCCTAAGACCTTGTGTGGAGTCGGGGCCGGAACCTGAGGATTCCTCTCCAGTGCTGACATGGATCTTGGGGTACTTCTGGAGTCTCCCCAGGGGAGTCAGTCCTCGTCTCGAATGCGGGCATGCACTTGCGCTTTCCTCCAGAGCGGTAGCAGCAGTGTCACGCAATCCGCCACGTGGATCAAAGGATCTATGGTTTTCCCTCGAGGCTTTCCCACGAGGCTTTCCCACAGGGCTGTCCCACGTGCACACGTGGTGGGAGTCGATCCTCGGCTTGAACGTCAAGGCAGTGCAGGGAAAACAGGTTCCTCTGGAATGGACTGACACATCTGGGGGACTCTTGGAATGGTGGCACGACCCTGGAGTTCCTCTCGCCTTTCCTGTGGAGAGCGCCTCCTCTTGAGATGCGACTGGAACGCCGGGAATTCTTTCCCTACGAAACAGGGAAAGGATCCCTCATCTCGAGCTAGGAGGCGGAAACGGGGCTCCCCTGGATGTTTGCGGGACACCACGTGCTTCCTCTCGAGTGCAGACGGGTATGTCGGGGAACTTCTTGAGTTGCAGCAAGGGTGTGAAGGACCCTTTGGAAGTTCCAGTGGTTAGATGTGATTGGCCTCGAGAAGCCTCAGCGGAAATGGGCCTCATCTCGCCTGGAGGGCAAAACCTCCTGGATTTTCTCGAGTTGCGGCAGGTGCTCTCGACTTACAACGGGGACCTCAGGGACCCGCTCTGGTGGCCTCAGGAAAGGCCAGTCCCCATGCGAGTTCCTCGGGGCCCTCTCGTGATTCCTCTCCCGTCGATGCCGGGGCCTAAGACCTTGTGTGGAGTCGGGGCCGGAACCTGAGGATTCCTCTCCAGTGCTGACATGGATCTTGGGGTACTTCTGGAGTCTCCCCAGGGGAGTCAGTCCTCGTCTCGAATGCGGACATGCACTTGCGCTTTCCTCCAGAGCGGTAGCAGCAGTGTCACCCAGTCCGCCGCGTGGATCAAAGGATCTATGGTTTTCCCTCGAGTCTTTCCCACGAGGCTTTCCCACGAGGCTTTCCCACAGGGCTGTCCCACGTGCACACGTGGTGGGAGTCGATCCTCGGCTTGAACGTCAAGGCAGTGCAGGGAAAACAGGTTCCTCTGGAATGGCCTGACAAATCTGGGGGACTCTTGGAATGGTGGCATGACCCTGGAGTTCCTCTCGCCTTTCCTGTGGAGAGCGCCTCCTCTTGAGATGCGACGAGAACGCCGGGAATTCTTTCCCTACGAAACAGGGAAAGGATCCCTCATCTCGAGATAGGAGGCGGAAACGGGGCTCCCCTGGATGTGTGCGGGACCCCACGTGCTTCCTCTCGAGTGGAGACGGGTATGTCGGGGAACTTCTTGAGTTGCAGCAAGGGTGTGAAGGACCCTTTGGAAGTTCCAGTGGTTAGACGTGATTGGCCTCGAGAAGCCTCAGCGGAAATGGGCCTCATCTCGCCTGGAGGGCAAACCTCCTGGATTTTCTCGAGTTGCGGCAGGTGCTCTCGACTTACGACGGGGACCTCAGGGACCCGCTCTGGTGGCCTCAGGAAAGGCCAGTCCCCATGCGAGTTTCTCCGGGGCGTCTCGGGATTCCTCTCCCGTCGATGCCGGGGCCTAAGACCTTGTGTGGAGTCGGGGCCGGAACCTGAGGATTCCTCTCCAGTGCTGACATGGATCTTAGGGTACTTCTGGAGTCTCCCCAGGGGAGTCAGTCCTCGTCTCGAATGCGGGCATGCACTTGCGCTTTCCTCCAGAGCGGTAGCAGCAGTGTCACGCAGTCCACCGCGTGGATCAAAGGATCTATGGTTTTCCCTCGAGTCTTTCCCACGAGGCTTTCCCACGAGGCTTTCCCACAGGGCTGTCCCACGTGCACACGTGGTGGGAGTCGATCCTCGGCTTGAACGTCAAGGCAGTGCAGGGAAAACAGGTTCCTCCGGAATGGCCTGACACATCTGGGGGACTCTTGGAATGGTGGCATGACCCTGGAGTTCCTCTCGCCTTTCCTGTGGAGAGCGCCTCCTCTTGAGATGCGACGAGAACGCCGGGAATTCTTTCCCTACGAAACAGGGAAAGGATCCCTCATCTCGAGATAGGAGGCGGAAACGGGGCTCCCCTGGATGTGTGTGGGACCCCACGTGCTTCCTCTCGAGTGGAGACGGGTATGTCGGGGAACTTCTTGAGTTGCAGCAAGGGTGTGAAGGACCCTTTGGAAGTTCCAGTGGTTAGACGTGATTGGCCTCGAGAAGCCTCAGCGGAAATGGGCCTTATCTCGCCTGGAGGGCAAAACCTCCTGGATTTTCTCGAGTTGCGGCAGGTGCTCTAGACTTACGACGGGGACCTCAGGGACCCGCTCTGGTGGCCTCAGGAAAGGCCCGTCAAATGCGAGTTTCTCGGGGGCCTCTCGGGATTCCTCTCCCGTCGATGCCGGGTCCTAAGACCTTGTGTGGAGTCGGGGCCGGAACCTGAGGATTCCTCTCCAGTGCTGACATGGATCTTGGGGTACTTCTGGAGTCTCCCCAGGGGAGTCAGTCCTCGTCTCGAATGCGGGCATGCACTTGCGCTTTCCTCCAGAGCGGTAGCAGCAGTGTCACGCAGTCCGCCGCGTGGATCAAAGGATCTATGGTTTTCCCTTGAGTCTTTCCCATGAGGCTTTCCCACGAGGCTTTCCCACAGGGCTGTCCCACGTGCACACGTGGTGGGAGTCGATCCTCGGCTTGAACGTCATGGCAGTGCAGGGAAAACAGGTTCCTCTGGAATGGACTGACACATCTGGGGGACTCTTGTAATGGTGTCACGACCCTGGAGTTCCTCTCGCCTTTCCTGTGGAGAGCGCCTCCTCTTGAGATGTGACGAGAACGCCGGGAATTCTTTCCCTAGGAAACAGGGAAAGGATCCCTCATCTCGAGCTAGGAGGCGGAAACGGGGCTCCCCTGGATGTGTGCGGGACGCACGTGCTTCCTCTCGAGTGGAGACGGGTATGTCGGGGAACTTCTTGAGTTGCAGCAAGGGTGTGAAGGACCCTTTGGAAGTTCCAGTGGTTAGACGTGATTGGCCTCGAGAAGCCTCAGCGGAAATGGGCCTCATCTCGCCTGGAGGGCAAAACCTCCTGGATTTTCTCGAGTTGCGGCAGGTGCTCTCGACTTACGACGGGGACCTCAGGGACCCTCTCTGGTGGCCTCAGGAAAGGCCAGTCCCCATGCGAGTTTCTCCGGGGCGTCTCGGGATTCCTCTCCCGTCGATGCCGGGGCCTAAGACCTTGCGTGGAGTCGGGGCCGGAACCTGAGGATTCCTCTCCAGTGCTGACATGGATCTTGGGGTACTTCTGGAGTCTCCCCAGGGGAGTCAGTCCTCGTCTCGAATGCGGGCATGCACTTGCGCTTTCCTCCAGAGCGGTAGCAGCAGTGTCACCCAGTCCGCCGCGTGGATCAAAGGATCTATGGTTTTCCCTCGAGTCTTTCCCACGAGGCTTTCCCACGAGGCTTTCCCACAGGGCCGTCCCACGTGCACACGTGGTGGGAGTCGATCCTCGGCTTGACCGTCAAGGCAGTGCAGGGAAAACAGGTTCCTCTGGAATGGCCTGACACATCTGGGGGACTCTTGGAAAGGTGGCATGACCCTGGAGTTCCTCTCGCCTTTCCTGTGGAGAGCGCCTCCTCTTGAGATGCGACGAGAACGCCGGGAATTCTTTCCCTACTAAACAGGGAAAGGATCCCTCATATCGAGATAGGAGGCGGAAACGCGGCTCCCCTGGATGTGTGCGGGACCCCACGTGCTTCCTCTCGAGTGGAGACGGGTATGTCGGGGAACTTCTTGAGTTGCAGCAAGGGTGTGAAGGACCCTTTGGAAGTTCCAGTGGTTAGACGTGATTGGCCTCGAGAAGCCTCAGCGGAAATGGGCCTCATCTCGCCTGGAGGGCAAAACCTCCTGGATTTTCTCGAGTTGCGGCAGGTGCTCTAGACTTACGACGGGGACCTCAGGGACCCACTCTGGTGGCCTCAGGAAAGGCCCGTCAAATGCGAGTTTCTCGGGGGCCTCTCGGGATTCCTCTCCCGTCGATGACGGGTCCTAAGACCTTGTGTGGAGTCGGGGCCGGAACCTGAGGATTCCTCTCCAGTGCTGACATGGATCTTGGGGTACTTCTGGAGTCTCCCCAGGGGAGTCAGTCCTCGTCTCGAATGCGGGCATGCACTTGTGCTTTCCTCCAGGGCGGTAGCAGCAGTGTCACGCAGTCCGCCGCGTGGATCAAAGGATCTATGGTTTTCCCTCGAGTCTTTCCCACGAGGCTTTCCCACGAGGCTTTCCCACAGGGCTGTCCCACGTGAACACGTGGTGGGAGTCGATCCTCGGCTTGAACGTCAAGGCAGTGCAGGGAAAACAGGTTCCTCTGGAACGGACTGACACATCTGGGGGACTCTTGTAATGGTGGCACGACCCTGGAGTTCCTCTCGCCTTTCCTGTGGAGACCGCCTCCTCTTGAGATGCGACTGGAACACCGGGAATTCTTTCCCTATGAAACAGGGAAAGGATCCCTCATCTCGAGCTTGGAGGCGGAAACGGGGCTCCCCTGGATGTGTGCGGGACACCACGTGCTTCCTCTGGAGTGCAGACGGGTATGTCGGGGAACTTCTTGAGTTGCAGCAAGGGTGTGAAGGACCCTTTGGAAGTTCCAGTGGTTTGATGTGATTGGCCTCGAGAAGCCTCAGCGGAAATGGGCCTCATTTCGCCTGGAGGGCAAACCTCCTGGATTTTCTCGAGTTGCGGCAGGTGCTCTCGACTTACGACGGGGACCTCAGGGACCCGCTCTGGTGGCCTCAGGAAAGGCCAGTCCCCATGCGAGTTTCTCCGGGGCGTCTCGGGATTCCTCTCCCGTCGATGCCGGGGCCTAAGACCTTGTGTGGAGTCGGGGCCGGAACCTGAGGATTCCTCTCCAGTGCTGACATGGATCTTGGGGTACTTCTGGAGTCTCCCCAGGGGAGTCAGTCCTCGTCTCGAATGCGGGCATGCACTTGTGCTTTCCTCCAGAGCGGTAGCAGCAGTGTCACGCAGTCCGCCGCGTGGATCAAAGGATCTATGGTTTTCCCTCGAGTCTTTCCCACGAGGCTTTCCCACGAGGCTTTCCCACAGGGCTGTCCCACGTGCACACGTGGTGGGAGTCGATCCTCGGCTTGAACGTCAAGGCAGTGCAGGGAAAACAGGTTCCTCTGGAATGGACTGACACATCTGGGGGACTCTTGGAATGGTGGCACGACCCTCGAGTTCCTCTCGCCTTTCCTGTGGAGAGCGCCACCTCTTGAGATGCGACGGGAACGCCGGGAGTTCTTTCCCTACGAAACAGGGAAAGGATCCCTCATCTCGAGCTAGGAGGCAGAAACGGGGCTCCCCTGGATGTGTGCGGGACCCCACGTGCTTCCTCTCGAGTGGAGACGGGTATGTCGGGGAACTTCTTGAGTTGCAGCAAGGGTGTGAAGGACCCTTTGGAAGTTCCAGTGCTTAGATGTGATTGGCCTCGAGAAGCCTCAGCGGAAATGGGCCTCATCTCGCCTGGAGGGCAAAACCTCCTGGATTTTCTCGAGTTGTGGCAGGTGCTCTCGACTTACGACGGGGACCTCAGGGACCCGCTCTGGTGGCCTCAGGAAAGGCCAGTCCCCATGCGAGTTCCTCGGGGGCGTCTTGGGATTCCTCTCCCGTCGATGCCGGGGCCTAAGACCTTGTGTGGAGTCGGGGCCGGAACCTGAGGATTCCTCTCCAGTGCTGACATGTATCTTGGGGAACTTCTGGAGTCTCCCCAGGGGAGTCAGTCCTCGTCTCGAATGCGGGCATGCACTTGCGCTTTCCTCCAGAGCGGTAGCAGCAGTGTCACGCAGTCCGCCGCGTGGATCAAAGGATCTATGGTTTTCCCTCGAGTCTTTCCCACGAGGCTTTCCCACGAGGCTTTCCCACAGGGCTGTCCCACGTGCAAACGTGGTGGGAGTCGATCCTCGGCTTGAACGTCAAGGCAGTGCAGGGAAAACAGGTTCCTCTGGAATGGACTGACACATCTGGGGGACTCTTCGAATGGTGGCATGACCCTGGAGTTCCTCTCGCCTTTCCTGTGGAGAGCGCCACCTCTTGAGATGCGACGGGAACGCCGGGAATTCTTTCCCTACGAAACAGGGAAAGGATCCCTCATCTCGAACTAGGAGGCGGAAACGGGGCTCCCCTGGATGTGTGCGGGACACCACGTGCTTCCTCTCGAGTGCAGACGGGTATGTCGGGGAACTTCTGGACTTGCAGCAAGGGTGTGAAGGACCCTTTGGAAGTTCCAGTGGTCAGATGTGATTGGCCTCGAGAAGCCTCAGCGGAAATGGGCCTCATCTCGCCTGGAGGGCAAAACCTCCTGGATTTTCTCGAGTTGCGGCAGGTGCTCTCGACTTACGATGGGGACCTCAGGGACCCGCTCTGGTGGCCTCAAGAAAGGCCAGTCCCCATGCGAGTTCCTCGGGGGCCTCTCGGGATTCCTCTCCCGTCGATGCCGGGGCCTAAGACCTTGTGTGGAGTCGGGGCCGGAACCTGAGGATTCCTTCTCCAGTGCTGACATGGATCTTGGGGTACTTCTGGAGTCTCCCCAGGGGAGTCAGTCCTCGTCTCGAATGCGGGCATGCACTTGCGCTTTCCTCCAGAGCGGTAGCAGCAGTGTAACGCAGTCCGCCGCGTGGATCAAAGGATCTATGGTTTTCCCTTAAGTCTTTCCCAGGAGGCTTTCCCACGAGGCTTTCCCACAGGGCTGTCCCACGTGCACACGTGGTGGGAGTCGATCCTCGGCTTGAACGTCAAGGCAGTGCAGGGAAAACAGGTTCCTCTGGAATGGACTGACACATCTGGGGGACTCTTGGAATGGTGTCTCGACCCTGGAGTTCCTCTCGCCTTTCCTGTGGAGAGCGCCTCCTCTTGAGATGCGACGGGAACGCCGGGAATTCTTTCCCTACGAAACAGGGAAAGGATCCCTCATCTCGAGCTAGGAGGCGGAAACGGGGCTCCCCTGGATGTGTGCGGGACCCACGTGCTTCCTCTCGAGTGGAGACGGGTATGTCGGGGAACTTCTTGAGTTGCAGCAAGGGTTTGAAGGACCCTTTGGAAGTTCCAGTGGTTAGACGTGATTAGCCTCGAGAAGCCTCAGCGGAAATGGGCCTCATCTCGCCTGGAGGGCAAAACCTCCTGGATTTTCTCGAGTTGCGGCAGGTGCTCTCGACTTACGACGGGGACCTCAGGGACCCGCTCTGGTGGCCTCAGGAAAGGCCAGTCCCCATGCGAGTTCCTCGGGGGCCTCTCGGGATTCCTCTCCCGACGATGCCGGGGCCTAAGACCTTGTGTGGAGTCGGGGCCGGAACCTGAGGATTCCTCTCCAGTGCTGACATGGATCTTGGGGTATTTCTGGAGTCTCCCCAGGGGAGTCAGTCCTCGTCTCGAATGCGGGCATGCACTTGCGCTTTCCTCCAGAGCGGTAGCAGCAGTGTCACACAGTCCGCCGCGTGGATCAAAGTATCTATGTTTTTCCCTCGAGTCTTTCCCACGAGGCTTTCCCACGAGGCTTTCCCACAGGGCTGTCCCACGTGCACACGTGGTGGGAGTCGATCCTCGGCTTGAACGTCAAGGCAGTGCAGGGAAAACAGGTTCCTCTAGAATGGACTGACACATCTGGGGGACTCTTGGAATGGTGGCATGACCCTGGAGTTCCTCTCGCCTTTCGTGTGGAGAGCGCCTCCTCTTGAGATGCGACGGGAACGCCGGGAATTCTTTCCCTACGAAACAGGGAAAGGATCCCTCAACTCGAGCTAGGAGGCGGAAACGGGGCTCCCCTGGATGTGTGCGGGACACCACGTGCTTCCTCTCGAGTGCAGACGGGTATGTCGGGGAACTTCTTGAGTTGCATCAAGGGTGTGAAGGACCCTTTGGAAGTTCCAGTGGTTTGATGTGATTGGCCTCGAGAAACCTCAGCGGAAATGGGCCTCATCTCGCCTGGAGGGCAAAACCTCCTGGATTTTCTCGAGTTGCGGCAGGTGCTCTCGACTTACGACGGGGACCTCAGGGACCCGCTCTGGTGGCCTCAGGAAAGGCCAGTCCCCATGCGAGTTCCTCGGGGGCCTCTCGGGATTCCTCTCCCGTCGATGCAGGGGCCTAAGACCTTGTGTGGAGTCGGGGCCGGAACCTGAGGATTCCTCTCCAGGGCTGACATGGATCTTGGGGTACTTCTGGAGTCTCCCCAGGGGAGTCAGTCCTCATCTCGAATGCGGGCATGCACTTGCGCTTTCCTCCAGAGCGGTAGCAGCAGTGTCACGCAGTCCGCCGCGTGGATCAAAGGATCTATGGTTTTCCCTCGAGTCTTTCCCACGAGGCTTTCCCACGAGGCTTTCCCACAGGGCTGTCCCACGTGCACACGTGGTGGGAGTCGATCCTCGGCTTGAACGTCAAGGCAGTGCAGGGAAAACAGGTTCCTCTGGAATGGACTGACACATCTGGGGGACTCTTGGAATGGTGTCACGACCCTGGAGTTCCTCTCGCCTTTCCTGTGGAGAGCGCCTCCTCTTGAGATGCGACGGGAACGCCGGGAATTCTTTCCCTACGAAACAGGGAAAGGATCCCTCATCTCGAGCTAGGAGGCGGAAACGGGGCTCCCCTGGATGTGTGCGGGACACCACGTGCTTCCTCTCGAGTGCAGACGGGTATGTCGGGGAACTTCTTGAGTTGCATCAAGGGTGTGAAGGACCCTTTGGAAGTTCCAGTGGTTTGATGTGATTGGCCTCGAGAAGCCTCAGCGGAAATGGGCCTCATCTCGCCTGGAGGGCAAAACCTCCTGGATTTTCTCGAGTTGCGGCAGGTGCTCTCGACTTACGACGGGGACCTCAGGGACCCGCTCTGGTGGCCTCAGGAAAGGCCAGTCCCCATGCGAGTTCCTCGGGGGCCTCTCGGGATTCCTCTCCCGTCGATGCAGGGGCCTAAGACCTTGTGTGGAGTCGGGGCCGGAACCTGAGGATTCCTCTCCAGTGCTGACATGGATCTTGGGGTACTTCTGGAGTCTCCCCAGGGGAGTCAGTCCTCGTCTCGAATGCGAGCGTGCATTGCGCTTTCCTCCAGAGCGGTAGCAGCAGTGTCACACAGTCCGCTGCGTGGATCAAAGGATCTATGGTTTTCCCTCGAGTCTTTCCCACGAGGCTTTCAAACGAGGCTTTCCCACAGGGCTGTCCCACGTGCACACCTGGTGGGAGTCGATCCTCGGCTTGAACGTCAAGGCAGTGCAGGGAAAACAGGTTCCTCTGGAATGGACTGACTCATCTGGGGGACTCTTGGAATGGTGTCTCGACCCTGCAGTTCCTCTCGCCTTTCCTGTGGAGAGCGCCTCCTCTTGAGATGCGACGCAAACGCCGGGAATTCTTTCCCTACGAATCAGGGAAAGGATCCCTCATCTCGAGCTAGGAGGCGGAAACGGGGCTCCCCTGGATGTGTGCGGGACACCACGTGCTTCCTCTCGAGTGCAGAGGGGTATGTCGGGGAACTTCTAAAGTTGCAGCAATGGTGTGAAGGACCCTTTGGAAGTTCCAGTGGTTAGATGTGATTGGCCTAGAGAAGCCTCAGCGGAAATGGGCCTCATCTCGCCTGAAGGGCAAAACCTCCTGGATTTTCTCGAGTTGCGGCAGGTGCTCTCGACTTACGACGGGGACCTCAGGGACCCGCTCTGGTGGCCTCAGGAAAGGCCAGTCCCCATGCGAGTTTCTCGGGGGCCTCTCGGGATTCCTCTCCCGTCGATGCCGGGGCCTAAGACCTTGTGTGGAGTCGGGGCCGGAACCTGAGGATTCCTCTCCAGTGCTGTCATGGATCTTGGGGTACTTCTGGAGTCTCCCCAGGGGAGTCAGTCCTCGTCTCGAATGCGGGCATGCACTTGCGCTTTCCTCCAGAGCGGTAGCAGTAGTGTCACGCAGTCCGCCGCGTGGATCAAAGGATCTATGGTTTTCCCTCGAGTCTTTCCCACGAGGCTTTCCCACGAGGCTTTCCCACAGGGCTGTCCCACGTGCACACGTGGTGGGAGTCGATCCTCGGCTTGAACGTCAAGGCAGTGCAGGGAAAACAGGTTCCTCTGGAATGGACTGACACATCTGGGGGACTCTTGGCATGGTGTCTCGACCCTGGAGTTCCTCTCGCCTTTCCTGTGGAGAGCGCCTCCTCTTGAGATGCGACGGGAACGCCGGGAATTCTTTCCCTACGAAACAGGGAAAGGATCCCACATTTCGAACTAGGAGGCGGAAACGGGGCTACCCTGGATGTGTGCGGGACCCACGTGCTTCCTCTCGAGTGGAGACGGGTATTTCGGGGAACTTCTTGGGTTGCAGTAAGGGTGTGAAGGACCCTTTGGAAGTTCCAGTGGTTAGAAGTGATTAGCCTCGAGAAGCCTCAGGGGAAATGGGCCTCATCTCGCCTGAAGGGCAAAACCTCCTGGATTTTCTCGAGTTGCGGCAGGTGCTCTCGACTTACGACGGGGACCTCAGGGACCCGCTCTGGTGGCCTCAGGAAAAGCCAGTCCCCATGCGAGTTCCTCGGGGGCCTCTCGGGATTCCTCTCCCGTCGATGCAGGGGCATAAGACCTTATGTGGAGTCGGGGCCGGAACCTGAGGATTCCTCTCCAGTGCTGACATGGATCTTGGGGTACTTCTGGAGTCTCCCCAGGGGAGTCAGTCCTCGTCGGGAATGCGGGCATGCACTTGCGCTTTCCTCCAGAGCGGTAGCAGCAGTGTCACGCAGTCCGCCGCGTGGATCAAAGGATCTATGGTTTTCCCTCGAGTCTTTCCCACGAGGCTTTCCCACGAGGCTTTCCCACAGGGCTGTCCCACGTGCACACGTGGTGGGAGTCGATCCTCGGCTTGAACGTCAAGGCAGTGCAAGGAAAACAGGTTCCTCTGGAATGGACTGACACATCTGGGGACTCTTGGAATGGTGGCGCAACCCTGGAGTTCCTCTCGCCTTTCCTGTGGAGAGCGCCTCCTCTTGAGATGCGACGGGAACGCCGGGAATTCTTTCCCTACGAAACAGGGAAAGGATCCCTCATCTCGAGCTAGGAGGCGGAAACGGGGCTCCCCTGGATGTGTGCGGGACCCACGTCCTTCCTCTCGAGTGGAGACGGGTATGTCGGGGAACTTCTTGAGATGCAGCAAGGGTGTGAAGGACCCTTTGGAAGTTCCAGTGGTTAGACGTGATTAGCCTCGAGAAGCCTCAGCGGAAATGGGCCTCATCTCGCCTGGAGGGCAAAACCTCCTGGATTTTCTCGAGTTGCGGCAGGTGCTCTCGACTTACGACGGGGACCTCAGGGACCCGCTCTGGTGGCCTCAGGAAAGGCCAGTCCCCTTGCGAGTTCCTCGGGGGCCTCTCGGGATTCCTCTCCCGTCGATGCCGGGGCCTAAGACCTTGTGTGGAGTCGGGGCCGGAACCTGAGGATTCCTCTCCAGTGCTGACATGGATCTTGGGGTACTTCTGGAGTCTCCCCAGGGGAGTCAGTCCTCGTCTCGAATGCGGGCATGCACTTGCGCTTTCCTCCAGAGCGGTAGCAGCAGTGTCACGCAGTCCGCCGCGTGGATCAAAGGATCGATGGTTTTCCCTCGAGTCTTACCCACGAGGCTTTCCCACGAGGCTTTCCCACAGGGCAGTCCCACGTGCACACGTGGTGGGAGTCGATCCTCGGCTTGAACGTCAAGGCAGTGCAGGGAAAACAGGTTCCTCTGGAATGGACTGACACATCTGGGGGACTCTTGGAATGGTGTCACGACCCTGGAGTTCCTCTCACCTTTCCTGTGGAGAGCGCCTCCTCTTGAGATGCGACGGGAACGCCGGGAATTCTTTCCCTACGAAACAGGGAAAGGATCCCTCATCTCGAGCTAGGAGGCGGAAACGGGGCTCCCCTGGATGTGTGCGGGACCCCACGTGCTTCCTCTCGAGTGGAGACGGGTATGTCGGGGAACTTCTTGAGTTGCAGCAATGGTGTGAAGGACCCTTTGGAAGTTCCAGTGGTTAGATGTGATTGGCCTCGAGAAGCCTCAGCGGAAATGGGCCTCATCTCACCTGGAGGGCAAAACCTCCTGGATTTTCTAGAGTTGCGGCAGGTGCTCTCGACTTACGACGGGGACCTCAGGGAACCGCTCTGGTGGCCTCAGGAAAGGCCAGTCCCCATGCGAGTTCCTCGGGGGCGTCTCGGGATTCTTCTCCCTTCGATGCCGGTGCCTAAGACCTTGTGTGGAGTTGGGGCCGGAACCTGAGGATTCCTCTCCAGTGCTGACATGGATCTTGGGGTACTTCTGGAGTCTCCCCAGGGGAGTCAGTCTTCGTCTCGTTTGCGGGCATGCATTGCGCTTTCCTCCAGAGCTGTAGCAGCAGTGTCACGCATTCCCCGCGTGGATCAAAGGATCTATGGTTTTCCCTCGAGTCTTTCCCACGAGGCTTTCCCACGAGGCTTTCCCACAGGGCTGTCCCACGTGCACACGTGGTGGGAGTCGATCCTCGGCTTGAACGTCAAGGCAGTGCAGGGAAAACAGGTTCCTCTGGAATGGACTGACACATCTGGGGGACTCTTGGAATGGTGGCACGACCCTGGAGTTCCTCTCGCCTTTCCTGTGGAGAGCGCCTCCTCTTGAGATGCGACGGGAACGCCGGGAATTCTTTCCCTACGAAACAGGGAAAGGATCCCTCATCTCGAGCTAGGAGGCGGAAACGGGGCTCCCCTGGATGTGTGCGGGACACCACGTGCTTCCCCTCGAGTGCAGACGGGTATGTTGGGGAACTTCTTGAGTTGCAGCAATGGTGTGAAGGACCCTTTGGCAGTTCCAGTGGTTAGATGTGATTGGCCTCGAGAAGCCTCAGCGGAAATGGGCCTCATCTCGCCTGGAGGGCAAAACCTCCTGGATTTTCTCGAGTTGCGGCAGGTGCTCTCGACTTACGACGGGGACCTCAGGGAACCGCTCTGGTGGCCTCAGGAAAGGCCAGTCCCCATGCGAGTTCCTCGGGGGCCTCTCGGGATTCCTCTCCCGTCGATGCCGGGGCCTAAGACCTTGTGTGGAGTCGGGGCCGGAACCTGAGGATTCCTCTCCAGTGCTGACATGGATCTTGGGGTACTTCTGGAGTCTCCCCAGGGGAGTCAGTCCTCGTCTCGAATGCGGGCATGCATTGCGCTTTCCTCCAGAACGGTAGCAGCAGTGTCACACAGTCCACCGAGTGGATTAAAGGATCTATGGTTTTCCCTCGAGTCTTTCCCACGAGGCTTTCCCACGAGGCTTTCCCACAGGGCTGTCCCACGTGCACACGTGGTGGGAGTCGATCCTCGGCTTGAACGTCAAGGCAGTGCAGGGAAAACAGGTTCCTCTGGAATGGACTGACTCATCTGGGGGACTCTTGGAATGGTGGCACGAACCTGGAGTTCCTCTCGCCTTTCCTGTGGAGAGCGCCTCCTCTTGAGATGCGACGGGAACGCCGGGAATTCTTTCCCTACGAAACAGGGAAAGGATCCCTCATATCGAGCTAGGAGGCGGAAACGGGGCTCCCCTGGATGTGTGCGGGACACCACGTGCTTCCTCTCGAGTGCAGACGGGTATGTCGGGGAACTTCTTGAGTTGCAGCAATGGTGTGAAGGACCATGTGGAAGTTCCAGTGGTTAGATGTGATTGGCCTCGAGAAGCCTCAGCGGGAATGGGCCTCATCTCGCCTGGAGGGCAAAACCTCCTGGATTTTCTCGAGTTGCGGCAGGTGCTCTCGACTTACGACGGGGACCTCAGGGACCCGCTCTGGTGGCCTCAGGAAAGGCCAGTCCCCATGCGAGTTCCTCGGGGGCCTCTCGGGATTCCTCTCCCGTCGATGCCGGGGCCTAAGACCTTGTGTGGAGTCGGGGCCGGAACCTGAGGATTCCTCTCCAGTGCTGACATGGATCTTGGGGTACTTCTGGAGTCTCCCCAGGGGAGTCAGTCCTCGTCTCGAATGCGGGCATGCACTTGCGCTTTCCTCCAGAGCGGTAGCAGCAGTGTCACGCAGTCCGCCGCGTGGATCAAAGGATGTTTGGTTTTCCCTCGAGTCTTTCCCACGAGGCTTTCCCACAGGGCTGTCCCACGTGCACACGTGGTGGGAGTCGATCCTCGGCTTGAACGTCAAGGCAGTGCAGGGAAAACAGGTTCCTCTGGAATGGACTGACACATCTGGGGGACTCTTGGAATGGTGTCACGACCCTGGAGTTCCTCTCGCCTTTCCTGTGGAGAGCGCCTCCTCTTGAGATGCGACGGGAACGCCGGGAATTCTTTCCCTACGAAACAGGGAAAGGATCCCTCATCTCGAGCTAGGAGGCGGAAACGGGGCTCCCCTGGATGTGTGCGGGACCCCACGTGCTTCCTCTCGAGTGGAGACGGGTATGTCGGGGAACTTCTTGAGTTGCAGCAAGGGTGTGAAGGACCCTTTGGAAGTTCCAGTGGTTAGACGTGATTAGCCTCGAGAAGCCTCAGCGGAAATGGGCCTCATCTCGCCTGGAGGGCAAAACCTCCTGGTTTTTCTCGAGTTGCTGCAGGTGCTCTCGACTTACGACGGGGACCTCAGGGACCCGCTCTGGTGGCCTCAGGAAAGGCCAGTCCCCATGCGAGTTCCTCGGGGGCCTCTCGGGATTCCTCTCCCGTCGATGCCGGGGCCTAAGACCTTGTGTGGAGTCGGGGCCGGAACATGAGGATTCCTCTCCAGTGCTGACATGGATCTTGGGGTACTTCTGGAGTCTCCCCAGGGGAGTCAGTCCTCGTCTCGAATGCGGGCATGCACTTGCGCTTTCCTCCAGAGCGGTAGCAGCAGTGTCACGCAGTCCGCCGAGTGGATCAAGGGATCTATGGTTTTCCCTCGAGTCTTTCCCACAAGGCTTTCCCACGAGGCTTTCCCACAGGGCTGTCCCACGTGCACACGTGGTGGGAGTCGATCCTCGGCTTGAACGTCAAGGCAGTGCAGGGAAAACAGGTTCCTCTGGAATGGACTGACACATCTGGGGGACTCTTGGAATGGTGTCACGACCCTGGAGTTCCTCTCGGCTTTCCTGTGGAGAGCACCTCCTCTTGAGATGCGACAGGAACGCCGGGAATTCTTTCCCTACGAAACAGGGAAAGGATCCATCATCTCGAGCTAGGAGGCGGAAACGGGGCTCCTTTGGATGTGTGCGGGACCCCACGTGCTTCCTCTCGAGTGGAGACGGGTATGTCGGGGAACTTCTTGAGTTGCAGCAAGGGTGTGAAGGACCCTTTGGAAGTTCCAGTGGTTAGATGTGATTGGCCTCGAGAAGCCTCAGCGGAAATGGGCCTCATCTCCCCTGGAGGGCAAAACCTCCTGGATTTTCTCGAGTTGCGGCAGGTGCTCTCGACTTACGACGGGGACCTCAGGGACCCGCTCTGGTGGCCTCAGGAAAGGCCAGTCCCCATGCGAGTTTCTCGGGGGCCTCTCGGGATTCCTCTCCCGTCGATGCCGGGGCCTAAGACCTTGTGTGGAGTCGGGGCCGGAACCTGAGGATTCCTCTCCAGTGCTGTCATGGATCTTGGGGTACTTCTGGAGTCTCCCCAGGGGAGTCAGTCCTCGTCTCGAATGCGGGCATGCACTTGCGCTTTCCTCCAGAGCGGTAGCAGCAGTGTCACGCAGTCCGCCGCGTGGATCAAAGGATCTATGGTTTTCCCTCGAGTCTTTCCCACGAGGCTTTCCCACGAGGCTTTCCCACAGGGCTGTCCCACGTGCACACGTGGTGGGAGTCGATCCTCGGCTTGAACGTCAAGGCAGTGCAGGGAAAACAGGTTCCTCTGGAATGGACTGACACATCTGGGGGACTCTTGGCATGGTGTCTCGACCCTGGAGTTCCTCTCGCCTTTCCTGTGGAGAGCGCCTCCTCTTGAGATGCGACGGGAACGCCGGGAATTCTTTCCCTACGAAACAGGGAAAGGATCCCACATTTCGAACTAGGAGGCGGAAACGGGGCTACCCTGGATGTGTGCGGGACCCACGTGCTTCCTCTCGAGTGGAGACGGGTATTTCGGGGAACTTCTTGGGTTGCAGTAAGGGTGTGAAGGACCCTTTGGAAGTTCCAGTGGTTAGAAGTGATTAGCCTCGAGAAGCCTCAGGGGAAATGGGCCTCATCTCGCCTGAAGGGCAAAACCTCCTGGATTTTCTCGAGTTGCGGCAGGTGCTCTCGACTTACGACGGGGACCTCAGGGACCCGCTCTGGTGGCCTCAGGAAAAGCCAGTCCCCATGCGAGTTCCTCGGGGGCCTCTCGGGATTCCTCTCCCGTCGATGCAGGGGCATAAGACCTTATGTGGAGTCGGGGCCGGAACCTGAGGATTCCTCTCCAGTGCTGACATGGATCTTGGGGTACTTCTGGAGTCTCCCCAGGGGAGTCAGTCCTCGTCGGGAATGCGGGCATGCACTTGCGCTTTCCTCCAGAGCGGTAGCAGCAGTGTCACGCAGTCCGCCGCGTGGATCAAAGGATCTATGGTTTTCCCTCGAGTCTTTCCCACGAGGCTTTCCCACGAGGCTTTCCCACAGGGCTGTCCCACGTGCACACGTGGTGGGAGTCGATCCTCGGCTTGAACGTCAAGGCAGTGCAAGGAAAACAGGTTCCTCTGGAATGGACTGACACATCTGGGGACTCTTGGAATGGTGGCACGACCCTGGAGTTCCTCTCGCCTTTCCTGTGGAGAGCGCCTCCTCTTGAGATGCGACGGGAACGCCGGGAATTCTTTCCCTACGAAACAGGGAAAGGATCCCTCATCTCGAGCTAGGAGGCGGAAACGGGGCTCCCCTGGATGTGTGCGGGACCCACGTCCTTCCTCTCGAGTGGAGACGGGTATGTCGGGGAACTTCTTGAGATGCAGCAAGGGTGTGAAGGACCCTTTGGAAGTTCCAGTGGTTAGACGTGATTAGCCTCGAGAAGCCTCAGCGGAAATGGGCCTCATCTCGCCTGGAGGGCAAAACCTCCTGGATTTTCTCGAGTTGCGGCAGGTGCTCTCGACTTACGACGGGGACCTCAGGGACCCGCTCTGGTGGCCTCAGGAAAGGCCAGTCCCCTTGCGAGTTCCTCGGGGGCCTCTCGGGATTCCTCTCCCGTCGATGCCGGGGCCTAAGACCTTGTGTGGAGTCGGGGCCGGAACCTGAGGATTCCTCTCCAGTGCTGACATGGATCTTGGGGTACTTCTGGAGTCTCCCCAGGGGAGTCAGTCCTCGTCTCGAATGCGGGCATGCACTTGCGCTTTCCTCCAGAGCGGTAGCAGCAGTGTCACGCAGTCCGCCGCGTGGATCAAAGGATCGATGGTTTTCCCTCGAGTCTTACCCACGAGGCTTTCCCACGAGGCTTTCCCACAGGGCAGTCCCACGTGCACACGTGGTGGGAGTCGATCCTCGGCTTGAACGTCAAGGCAGTGCAGGGAAAACAGGTTCCTCTGGAATGGACTGACACATCTGGGGGACTCTTGGAATGGTGTCACGACCCTGGAGTTCCTCTCACCTTTCCTGTGGAGAGCGCCTCCTCTTGAGATGCGACGGGAACGCCGGGAATTCTTTCCCTACGAAACAGGGAAAGGATCCCTCATCTCGAGCTAGGAGGCGGAAACGGGGCTCCCCTGGATGTGTGCGGGACCCCACGTGCTTCCTCTCGAGTGGAGACGGGTATGTCGGGGAACTTCTTGAGTTGCAGCAAGGGTGTGAAGGACCCTTTGGAAGTTCCAGTGGTTAGACGTGATTAGCCTCGAGAAGCCTCAGCGGAAATGGGCCTCATCTCGCCTGGAGGGCAAAACCTCCTGGTTTTTCTCGAGTTGCTGCAGGTGCTCTCGACTTACGACGGGGACCTCAGGGACCCGCTCTGGTGGCCTCAGGAAAGGCCAGTCCCCATGCGAGTTCCTCGGGGGCCTCTCGGGATTCCTCTCCCGTCGATGCCGGGGCCTAAGACCTTGTGTGGAGTCGGGGCCGGAACATGAGGATTCCTCTCCAGTGCTGACATGGATCTTGGGGTACTTCTGGAGTCTCCCCAGGGGAGTCAGTCCTCGTCTCGAATGCGGGCATGCACTTGCGCTTTCCTCCAGAGCGGTAGCAGCAGTGTCACGCAGTCCGCCGAGTGGATCAAGGGATCTATGGTTTTCCCTCGAGTCTTTCCCACAAGGCTTTCCCACGAGGCTTTCCCACAGGGCTGTCCCACGTGCACACGTGGTGGGAGTCGATCCTCGGCTTGAACGTCAAGGCAGTGCAGGGAAAACAGGTTCCTCTGGAATGGACTGACACATCTGGGGGACTCTTGGAATGGTGTCACGACCCTGGAGTTCCTCTCGGCTTTCCTGTGGAGAGCACCTCCTCTTGAGATGCGACAGGAACGCCGGGAATTCTTTCCCTACGAAACAGGGAAAGGATCCATCATCTCGAGCTAGGAGGCGGAAACGGGGCTCCTTTGGATGTGTGCGGGACCCCACGTGCTTCCTCTCGAGTGGAGACGGGTATGTCGGGGAACTTCTTGAGTTGCAGCAAGGGTGTGAAGGACCCTTTGGAAGTTCCAGTGGTTAGATGTGATTGGCCTCGAGAAGCCTCAGCGGAAATGGGCCTCATCTCCCCTGGAGGGCAAAACCTCCTGGATTTTCTCGAGTTGCGGCAGGTGCTCTCGACTTACGACGGGGACCTCAGGGACCCGCTCTGGTGGCCTCAGGAAAGGCCAGTCCCCATGCGAGTTTCTCGGGGGCCTCTCGGGATTCCTCTCCCGTCGATGCCGGGGCCTAAGACCTTGTGTGGAGTCGGGGCCGGAACCTGAGGATTCCTCTCCAGTGCTGTCATGGATCTTGGGGTACTTCTGGAGTCTCCCCAGGGGAGTCAGTCCTCGTCTCGAATGCGGGCATGCACTTGCGCTTTCCTCCAGAGCGGTAGCAGCAGTGTCACGCAGTCCGCCGCGTGGATCAAAGGATCTATGGTTTTCCCTCGAGTCTTTCCCACGAGGCTTTCCCACGAGGCTTTCCCACAGGGCTGTCCCACGTGCACACGTGGTGGGAGTCGATCCTCGGCTTGAACGTCAAGGCAGTGCAGGGAAAACAGGTTCCTCTGGAATGGACTGACACATCTGGGGGACTCTTGGCATGGTGTCTCGACCCTGGAGTTCCTCTCGCCTTTCCTGTGGAGAGCGCCTCCTCTTGAGATGCGACGGGAACGCCGGGAATTCTTTCCCTACGAAACAGGGAAAGGATCCCACATTTCGAACTAGGAGGCGGAAACGGGGCTACCCTGGATGTGTGCGGGACCCACGTGCTTCCTCTCGAGTGGAGACGGGTATTTCGGGGAACTTCTTGGGTTGCAGTAAGGGTGTGAAGGACCCTTTGGAAGTTCCAGTGGTTAGAAGTGATTAGCCTCGAGAAGCCTCAGGGGAAATGGGCCTCATCTCGCCTGAAGGGCAAAACCTCCTGGATTTTCTCGAGTTGCGGCAGGTGCTCTCGACTTACGACGGGGACCTCAGGGACCCGCTCTGGTGGCCTCAGGAAAAGCCAGTCCCCATGCGAGTTCCTCGGGGGCCTCTCGGGATTCCTCTCCCGTCGATGCAGGGGCATAAGACCTTATGTGGAGTCGGGGCCGGAACCTGAGGATTCCTCTCCAGTGCTGACATGGATCTTGGGGTACTTCTGGAGTCTCCCCAGGGGAGTCAGTCCTCGTCGGGAATGCGGGCATGCACTTGCGCTTTCCTCCAGAGCGGTAGCAGCAGTGTCACGCAGTCCGCCGCGTGGATCAAAGGATCTATGGTTTTCCCTCGAGTCTTTCCCACGAGGCTTTCCCACGAGGCTTTCCCACAGGGCTGTCCCACGTGCACACGTGGTGGGAGTCGATCCTCGGCTTGAACGTCAAGGCAGTGCAAGGAAAACAGGTTCCTCTGGAATGGACTGACACATCTGGGGACTCTTGGAATGGTGGCACGACCCTGGAGTTCCTCTCGCCTTTCCTGTGGAGAGCGCCTCCTCTTGAGATGCGACGGGAACGCCGGGAATTCTTTCCCTACGAAACAGGGAAAGGATCCCTCATCTCGAGCTAGGAGGCGGAAACGGGGCTCCCCTGGATGTGTGCGGGACCCACGTCCTTCCTCTCGAGTGGAGACGGGTATGTCGGGGAACTTCTTGAGATGCAGCAAGGGTGTGAAGGACCCTTTGGAAGTTCCAGTGGTTAGACGTGATTAGCCTCGAGAAGCCTCAGCGGAAATGGGCCTCATCTCGCCTGGAGGGCAAAACCTCCTGGATTTTCTCGAGTTGCGGCAGGTGCTCTCGACTTACGACGGGGACCTCAGGGACCCGCTCTGGTGGCCTCAGGAAAGGCCAGTCCCCTTGCGAGTTCCTCGGGGGCCTCTCGGGATTCCTCTCCCGTCGATGCCGGGGCCTAAGACCTTGTGTGGAGTCGGGGCCGGAACCTGAGGATTCCTCTCCAGTGCTGACATGGATCTTGGGGTACTTCTGGAGTCTCCCCAGGGGAGTCAGTCCTCGTCTCGAATGCGGGCATGCACTTGCGCTTTCCTCCAGAGCGGTAGCAGCAGTGTCACGCAGTCCGCCGCGTGGATCAAAGGATCGATGGTTTTCCCTCGAGTCTTACCCACGAGGCTTTCCCACGAGGCTTTCCCACAGGGCAGTCCCACGTGCACACGTGGTGGGAGTCGATCCTCGGCTTGAACGTCAAGGCAGTGCAGGGAAAACAGGTTCCTCTGGAATGGACTGACACATCTGGGGGACTCTTGGAATGGTGTCACGACCCTGGAGTTCCTCTCACCTTTCCTGTGGAGAGCGCCTCCTCTTGAGATGCGACGGGAACGCCGGGAATTCTTTCCCTACGAAACAGGGAAAGGATCCCTCATCTCGAGCTAGGAGGCGGAAACGGGGCTCCCCTGGATGTGTGCGGGACCCCACGTGCTTCCTCTCGAGTGGAGACGGGTATGTCGGGGAACTTCTTGAGTTGCAGCAATGGTGTGAAGGACCCTTTGGAAGTTCCAGTGGTTAGATGTGATTGGCCTCGAGAAGCCTCAGCGGAAATGGGCCTCATCTCACCTGGAGGGCAAAACCTCCTGGATTTTCTAGAGTTGCGGCAGGTGCTCTCGACTTACGACGGGGACCTCAGGGACCCGCTCTGGTGGCCTCAGGAAAGGCCAGACCCCATGCGAGTTCCTCGGGGGCGTCTCGGGATTCTTCTCCCTTCGATGCCGGTGCCTAAGACCTTGTGTGGAGTTGGGGCCGGAACCTGAGGATTCCTCTCCAGTGCTGACATGGATCTTGGGGTACTTCTGGAGTCTCCCCAGGGGAGTCAGTCTTCGTCTCGTTTGCGGGCATGCATTGCGCTTTCCTCCAGAGCTGTAGCAGCAGTGTCACGCATTCCCCGCGTGGATCAAAGGATCTATGGTTTTCCCTCGAGTCTTTCCCACGAGGCTTTCCCACGAGGCTTTCCCACAGGGCTGTCCCACGTGCACACGTGGTGGGAGTCGATCCTCGGCTTGAACGTCAAGGCAGTGCAGGGAAAACAGGTTCCTCTGGAATGGACTGACACATCTGGGGGACTCTTGGAATGGTGGCACGACCCTGGAGTTCCTCTCGCCTTTCCTGTGGAGAGCGCCTCCTCTTGAGATGCGACGGGAACGCCGGGAATTCTTTCCCTACGAAACAGGGAAAGGATCCCTCATCTCGAGCTAGGAGGCGGAAACGGGGCTCCCCTGGATGTGTGCGGGACACCACGTGCTTCCCCTCGAGTGCAGACGGGTATGTTGGGGAACTTCTTGAGTTGCAGCAATGGTATGAAGGACCCTTTGGCAGTTCCAGTGGTTAGATGTTATTGGCCTCGAGAAGCCTCAGCGGAAATGGGCCTCATCTCGCCTGGAGGGCAAAACCTCCTGGATTTTCTCGAGTTGCGGCAGGTGCTCTCGACTTACGACGGGGACCTCAGGGAACCGCTCTGGTGGCCTCAGGAAAGGCCAGTCCCCATGCGAGTTCCTCGGGGGCCTCTCGGGATTCCTCTCCCGTCGATGCCGGGGCCTAAGACCTTGTGTGGAGTCGGGGCCGGAACCTGAGGATTCCTCTCCAGTGCTGACATGGATCTTGGGGTACTTCTGGAGTCTCCCCAGGGGAGTCAGTCCTCGTCTCGAATGCGGGCATGCATTGCGCTTTCCTCCAGAACGGTAGCAGCAGTGTCACACAGTCCACCGAGTGGATTAAAGGATCTATGGTTTTCCCTCGAGTCTTTCCCACGAGGCTTTCCCACGAGGCTTTCCCACAGGGCTGTCCCACGTGCACACGTGGTGGGAGTCGATCCTCGGCTTGAACGTCAAGGCAGTGCAGGGAAAACAGGTTCCTCTGGAATGGACTGACTCATCTGGGGGACTCTTGGAATGGTGGCACGAACCTGGAGTTCCTCTCGCCTTTCCTGTGGAGAGCGCCTCCTCTTGAGATGCGACGGGAACGCCGGGAATTCTTTCCCTACGAAACAGGGAAAGGATCCCTCATATCGAGCTAGGAGGCGGAAACGGGGCTCCCCTGGATGTGTGCGGGACACCACGTGCTTCCTCTCGAGTGCAGACGGGTATGTCGGGGAACTTCTTGAGTTGCAGCAATGGTGTGAAGGACCATGTGGAAGTTCCAGTGGTTAGATGTGATTGGCCTCGAGAAGCCTCAGCGGGAATGGGCCTCATCTCGCCTGGAGGGCAAAACCTCCTGGATTTTCTCGAGTTGCGGCAGGTGCTCTCGACTTACGACGGGGACCTCAGGGACCCGCTCTGGTGGCCTCAGGAAAGGCCAGTCCCCATGCGAGTTCCTCGGGGGCCTCTCGGGATTCCTCTCCCGTCGATGCCGGGGCCTAAGACCTTGTGTGGAGTCGGGGCCGGAACCTGAGGATTCCTCTCCAGTGCTGACATGGATCTTGGGGTACTTCTGGAGTCTCCCCAGGGGAGTCAGTCCTCGTCTCGAATGCGGGCATGCACTTGCGCTTTCCTCCAGAGCGGTAGCAGCAGTGTCACGCAGTCCGCCGCGTGGATCAAAGGATGTTTGGTTTTCCCTCGAGTCTTTCCCACGAGGCTTTCCCACAGGGCTGTCCCACGTGCACACGTGGTGGGAGTCGATCCTCGGCTTGAACGTCAAGGCAGTGCAGGGAAAACAGGTTCCTCTGGAATGGACTGACACATCTGGGGGACTCTTGGAATGGTGTCACGACCCTGGAGTTCCTCTCGCCTTTCCTGTGGAGAGCGCCTCCTCTTGAGATGCGACGGGAACGCCGGGAATTCTTTCCCTACGAAACAGGGAAAGGATCCCTCATCTCGAGCTAGGAGGCGGAAACGGGGCTCCCCTGGATGTGTGCGGGACCCCACGTGCTTCCTCTCGAGTGGAGACGGGTATGTCGGGGAACTTCTTGAGTTGCAGCAAGGGTGTGAAGGACCCTTTGGAAGTTCCAGTGGTTAGACGTGATTAGCCTCGAGAAGCCTCAGCGGAAATGGGCCTCATCTCGCCTGGAGGGCAAAACCTCCTGGTTTTTCTCGAGTTGCTGCAGGTGCTCTCGACTTACGACGGGGACCTCAGGGACCCGCTCTGGTGGCCTCAGGAAAGGCCAGTCCCCATGCGAGTTCCTCGGGGGCCTCTCGGGATTCCTCTCCCGTCGATGCCGGGGCCTAAGACCTTGTGTGGAGTCGGGGCCGGAACATGAGGATTCCTCTCCAGTGCTGACATGGATCTTGGGGTACTTCTGGAGTCTCCCCAGGGGAGTCAGTCCTCGTCTCGAATGCGGGCATGCACTTGCGCTTTCCTCCAGAGCGGTAGCAGCAGTGTCACGCAGTCCGCCGAGTGGATCAAGGGATCTATGGTTTTCCCTCGAGTCTTTCCCACAAGGCTTTCCCACGAGGCTTTCCCACAGGGCTGTCCCACGTGCACACGTGGTGGGAGTCGATCCTCGGCTTGAACGTCAAGGCAGTGCAGGGAAAACAGGTTCCTCTGGAATGGACTGACACATCTGGGGGACTCTTGGAATGGTGTCACGACCCTGGAGTTCCTCTCGGCTTTCCTGTGGAGAGCACCTCCTCTTGAGATGCGACAGGAACGCCGGGAATTCTTTCCCTACGAAACAGGGAAAGGATCCATCATCTCGAGCTAGGAGGCGGAAACGGGGCTCCTTTGGATGTGTGCGGGACCCCACGTGCTTCCTCTCGAGTGGAGACGGGTATGTCGGGGAACTTCTTGAGTTGCAGCAAGGGTGTGAAGGACCCTTTGGAAGTTCCAGTGGTTAGATGTGATTGGCCTCGAGAAGCCTCAGCGGAAATGGGCCTCATCTCCCCTGGAGGGCAAAACCTCCTGGATTTTCTCGAGTTGCGGCAGGTGCTCTCGACTTACGACGGGGACCTCAGGGACCCGCTCTGGTGGCCTCAGGAAAGGCCAGTCCCCATGCGAGTTCCTCAGGGGCCTCTCGGGATTCCTCTCCCGTCGATGCCGGGGCCTAAGACCTTGTGTGGAGTCGGGGCCGGAACCTGAGGATTCCTCTCCAGTGCTGACATGGATCTTGGGGTACGTCTGTAGTCTCCCCAGGGGAGTCAGTCCTCGTCTCGAATGCGGGCATGCATTGCGCTTTCCTCCAGAGCGGTAGCTGCAGTGTCGTCCAGTCCGCCGCGTGGATCAAAGGATCTATGGTTTTCCCTCGAGTCTTTCCCACGAGGCTTTCCCACGAGGCTTTCCCACAGGGCTGTCCCACGTGCACACGTGGTGGGAGTCGATCCTCGGCTTGAACGTCAAGGCAGTGCAGGGAAAACAGGTTCCTCTGGAATGGACTGACACATCTGGGGGACTCTTGGCATGGTGTCTCGACCCTGGAGTTCCTCTCGCCTTTCCTGTGGAGAGCGCCTCCTCTTGAGATGCGACGGGAACGCCGGGAATTCTTTCCCTACGAAACAGGGAAAGGATCCCACATTTCGAACTAGGAGGCGGAAACGGGGCTACCCTGGATGTGTGCGGGACCCACGTGCTTCCTCTCGAGTGGAGACGGGTATTTCGGGGAACTTCTTGGGTTGCAGTAAGGGTGTGAAGGACCCTTTGGAAGTTCCAGTGGTTAGAAGTGATTAGCCTCGAGAAGCCTCAGGGGAAATGGGCCTCATCTCGCCTGAAGGGCAAAACCTCCTGGATTTTCTCGAGTTGCGGCAGGTGCTCTCGACTTACGACGGGGACCTCAGGGACCCGCTCTGGTGGCCTCAGGAAAAGCCAGTCCCCATGCGAGTTCCTCGGGGGCCTCTCGGGATTCCTCTCCCGTCGATGCAGGGGCATAAGACCTTATGTGGAGTCGGGGCCGGAACCTGAGGATTCCTCTCCAGTGCTGACATGGATCTTGGGGTACTTCTGGAGTCTCCCCAGGGGAGTCAGTCCTCGTCGGGAATGCGGGCATGCACTTGCGCTTTCCTCCAGAGCGGTAGCAGCAGTGTCACGCAGTCCGCCGCGTGGATCAAAGGATCTATGGTTTTCCCTCGAGTCTTTCCCACGAGGCTTTCCCACGAGGCTTTCCCACAGGGCTGTCCCACGTGCACACGTGGTGGGAGTCGATCCTCGGCTTGAACGTCAAGGCAGTGCAAGGAAAACAGGTTCCTCTGGAATGGACTGACACATCTGGGGACTCTTGGAATGGTGGCACGACCCTGGAGTTCCTCTCGCCTTTCCTGTGGAGAGCGCCTCCTCTTGAGATGCGACGGGAACGCCGGGAATTCTTTCCCTACGAAACAGGGAAAGGATCCCTCATCTCGAGCTAGGAGGCGGAAACGGGGCTCCCCTGGATGTGTGCGGGACCCACGTCCTTCCTCTCGAGTGGAGACGGGTATGTCGGGGAACTTCTTGAGATGCAGCAAGGGTGTGAAGGACCCTTTGGAAGTTCCAGTGGTTAGACGTGATTAGCCTCGAGAAGCCTCAGCGGAAATGGGCCTCATCTCGCCTGGAGGGCAAAACCTCCTGGATTTTCTCGAGTTGCGGCAGGTGCTCTCGACTTACGACGGGGACCTCAGGGACCCGCTCTGGTGGCCTCAGGAAAGGCCAGTCCCCTTGCGAGTTCCTCGGGGGCCTCTCGGGATTCCTCTCCCGTCGATGCCGGGGCCTAAGACCTTGTGTGGAGTCGGGGCCGGAACCTGAGGATTCCTCTCCAGTGCTGACATGGATCTTGGGGTACTTCTGGAGTCTCCCCAGGGGAGTCAGTCCTCGTCTCGAATGCGGGCATGCACTTGCGCTTTCCTCCAGAGCGGTAGCAGCAGTGTCACGCAGTCCGCCGCGTGGATCAAAGGATCGATGGTTTTCCCTCGAGTCTTACCCACGAGGCTTTCCCACGAGGCTTTCCCACAGGGCAGTCCCACGTGCACACGTGGTGGGAGTCGATCCTCGGCTTGAACGTCAAGGCAGTGCAGGGAAAACAGGTTCCTCTGGAATGGACTGACACATCTGGGGGACTCTTGGAATGGTGTCACGACCCTGGAGTTCCTCTCACCTTTCCTGTGGAGAGCGCCTCCTCTTGAGATGCGACGGGAACGCCGGGAATTCTTTCCCTACGAAACAGGGAAAGGATCCCTCATCTCGAGCTAGGAGGCGGAAACGGGGCTCCCCTGGATGTGTGCGGGACCCCACGTGCTTCCTCTCGAGTGGAGACGGGTATGTCGGGGAACTTCTTGAGTTGCAGCAATGGTGTGAAGGACCCTTTGGAAGTTCCAGTGGTTAGATATGATTGGCCTCGAGAAGCCTCAGCGGAAATGGGCCTCATCTCACCTGGAGGGCAAAACCTCCTGGATTTTCTAGAGTTGCGGCAGGTGCTCTCGACTTACGACGGGGACCTCAGGGAACCGCTCTGGTGGCCTCAGGAAAGGCCAGACCCCATGCGAGTTCCTCGGGGGCGTCTCGGGATTCTTCTCCCTTCGATGCCGGTGCCTAAGACCTTGTGTGGAGTTGGGGCCGGAACCTGAGGATTCCTCTCCAGTGCTGACATGGATCTTGGGGTACTTCTGGAGTCTCCCCAGGGGAGTCAGTCTTCGTCTCGTTTGCGGGCATGCATTGCGCTTTCCTCCAGAGCTGTAGCAGCAGTGTCACGCATTCCCCGCGTGGATCAAAGGATCTATGGTTTTCCCTCGAGTCTTTCCCACGAGGCTTTCCCACGAGGCTTTCCCACAGGGCTGTCCCACGTGCACACGTGGTGGGAGTCGATCCTCGGCTTGAACGTCAAGGCAGTGCAGGGAAAACAGGTTCCTCTGGAATGGACTGACACATCTGGGGGACTCTTGGAATGGTGGCACGACCCTGGAGTTCCTCTCGCCTTTCCTGTGGAGAGCGCCTCCTCTTGAGATGCGACGGGAACGCCGGGAATTCTTTCCCTACGAAACAGGGAAAGGATCCCTCATCTCGAGCTAGGAGGCGGAAACGGGGCTCCCCTGGATGTGTGCGGGACACCACGTGCTTCCCCTCGAGTGCAGACGGGTATGTTGGGGAACTTCTTGAGTTGCAGCAATGGTATGAAGGACCCTTTGGCAGTTCCAGTGGTTAGATGTGATTGGCCTCGAGAAGCCTCAGCGGAAATGGGCCTCATCTCGCCTGGAGGGCAAAACCTCCTGGATTTTCTCGAGTTGCGGCAGGTGCTCTCGACTTACGACGGGGACCTCAGGGAACCGCTCTGGTGGCCTCAGGAAAGGCCAGTCCCCATGCGAGTTCCTCGGGGGCCTCTCGGGATTCCTCTCCCGTCGATGCCGGGGCCTAAGACCTTGTGTGGAGTCGGGGCCGGAACCTGAGGATTCCTCTCCAGTGCTGACATGGATCTTGGGGTACTTCTGGAGTCTCCCCAGGGGAGTCAGTCCTCGTCTCGAATGCGGGCATGCATTGCGCTTTCCTCCAGAACGGTAGCAGCAGTGTCACACAGTCCACCGAGTGGATTAAAGGATCTATGGTTTTCCCTCGAGTCTTTCCCACGAGGCTTTCCCACGAGGCTTTCCCACAGGGCTGTCCCACGTGCACACGTGGTGGGAGTCGATCCTCGGCTTGAACGTCAAGGCAGTGCAGGGAAAACAGGTTCCTCTGGAATGGACTGACTCATCTGGGGGACTCTTGGAATGGTGGCACGAACCTGGAGTTCCTCTCGCCTTTCCTGTGGAGAGCGCCTCCTCTTGAGATGCGACGGGAACGCCGGGAATTCTTTCCCTACGAAACAGGGAAAGGATCCCTCATATCGAGCTAGGAGGCGGAAACGGGGCTCCCCTGGATGTGTGCGGGACACCACGTGCTTCCTCTCGAGTGCAGACGGGTATGTCGGGGAACTTCTTGAGTTGCAGCAATGGTGTGAAGGACCATGTGGAAGTTCCAGTGGTTAGATGTGATTGGCCTCGAGAAGCCTCAGCGGGAATGGGCCTCATCTCGCCTGGAGGGCAAAACCTCCTGGATTTTCTCGAGTTGCGGCAGGTGCTCTCGACTTACGACGGGGACCTCAGGGACCCGCTCTGGTGGCCTCAGGAAAGGCCAGTCCCCATGCGAGTTCCTCGGGGGCCTCTCGGGATTCCTCTCCCGTCGATGCCGGGGCCTAAGACCTTGTGTGGAGTCGGGGCCGGAACCTGAGGATTCCTCTCCAGTGCTGACATGGATCTTGGGGTACTTCTGGAGTCTCCCCAGGGGAGTCAGTCCTCGTCTCGAATGCGGGCATGCACTTGCGCTTTCCTCCAGAGCGGTAGCAGCAGTGTCACGCAGTCCGCCGCGTGGATCAAAGGATGTTTGGTTTTCCCTCGAGTCTTTCCCACGAGGCTTTCCCACAGGGCTGTCCCACGTGCACACGTGGTGGGAGTCGATCCTCGGCTTGAACGTCAAGGCAGTGCAGGGAAAACAGGTTCCTCTGGAATGGACTGACACATCTGGGGGACTCTTGGAATGGTGTCACGACCCTGGAGTTCCTCTCGCCTTTCCTGTGGAGAGCGCCTCCTCTTGAGATGCGACGGGAACGCCGGGAATTCTTTCCCTACGAAACAGGGAAAGGATCCCTCATCTCGAGCTAGGAGGCGGAAACGGGGCTCCCCTGGATGTGTGCGGGACCCCACGTGCTTCCTCTCGAGTGGAGACGGGTATGTCGGGGAACTTCTTGAGTTGCAGCAAGGGTGTGAAGGACCCTTTGGAAGTTCCAGTGGTTAGACGTGATTAGCCTCGAGAAGCCTCAGCGGAAATGGGCCTCATCTCGCCTGGAGGGCAAAACCTCCTGGTTTTTCTCGAGTTGCTGCAGGTGCTCTCGACTTACGACGGGGACCTCAGGGACCCGCTCTGGTGGCCTCAGGAAAGGCCAGTCCCCATGCGAGTTCCTCGGGGGCCTCTCGGGATTCCTCTCCCGTCGATGCCGGGGCCTAAGACCTTGTGTGGAGTCGGGGCCGGAACATGAGGATTCCTCTCCAGTGCTGACATGGATCTTGGGGTACTTCTGGAGTCTCCCCAGGGGAGTCAGTCCTCGTCTCGAATGCGGGCATGCACTTGCGCTTTCCTCCAGAGCGGTAGCAGCAGTGTCACGCAGTCCGCCGAGTGGATCAAGGGATCTATGGTTTTCCCTCGAGTCTTTCCCACAAGGCTTTCCCACGAGGCTTTCCCACAGGGCTGTCCCACGTGCACACGTGGTGGGAGTCGATCCTCGGCTTGAACGTCAAGGCAGTGCAGGGAAAACAGGTTCCTCTGGAATGGACTGACACATCTGGGGGACTCTTGGAATGGTGTCACGACCCTGGAGTTCCTCTCGGCTTTCCTGTGGAGAGCACCTCCTCTTGAGATGCGACAGGAACGCCGGGAATTCTTTCCCTACGAAACAGGGAAAGGATCCATCATCTCGAGCTAGGAGGCGGAAACGGGGCTCCTTTGGATGTGTGCGGGACCCCACGTGCTTCCTCTCGAGTGGAGACGGGTATGTCGGGGAACTTCTTGAGTTGCAGCAAGGGTGTGAAGGACCCTTTGGAAGTTCCAGTGGTTAGATGTGATTGGCCTCGAGAAGCCTCAGCGGAAATGGGCCTCATCTCCCCTGGAGGGCAAAACCTCCTGGATTTTCTCGAGTTGCGGCAGGTGCTCTCGACTTACGACGGGGACCTCAGGGACCCGCTCTGGTGGCCTCAGGAAAGGCCAGTCCCCATGCGAGTTCCTCAGGGGCCTCTCGGGATTCCTCTCCCGTCGATGCCGGGGCCTAAGACCTTGTGTGGAGTCGGGGCCGGAACCTGAGGATTCCTCTCCAGTGCTGACATGGATCTTGGGGTACGTCTGTAGTCTCCCCAGGGGAGTCAGTCCTCGTCTCGAATGCGGGCATGCATTGCGCTTTCCTCCAGAGCGGTAGCTGCAGTGTCGTCCAGTCCGCCGCGTGGATCAAAGGATCTATGGTTTTCCCTCGAGTCTTTCCCACGAGGCTTTCCCACGATGCTTTCCCACAGGGCTGTCCCACGTGCACACGTGGTGGGAGTCGATCCTCGGCTTGAACGTCAAGGCAGTGCAGGGAAAACAGGTTCCTCTGGAATGGACTGACACATCTGGGGGACTCTTGGCATGGTGTCACGACCCTGGAGTTCCTCTCGCCTTTCCTGTGGAGAGCGCGTCCTCTTGAGATGCGACGGGAACGCCGGGAATTCTTTCCCTACGAAACAGGGAAAGGATCCCTCATCTCGAGCTAGGAGGCGGAAACGGGGCTCCCCTGTATGTGTGCGGGACCCCACGTGCTTCCTCTCGAGTGGAGACGGGTATGACGGGGAACTTCTTGAGTTGCAGCAAGGGTGTGAAGGATCCTTTGGAATTTCCAGTGGTTAGATGTGATTGGCCTCGAGAAGCCTCAGCAGAAATGGGCCTCATCTCGCCTGGAGGGCAAAACCTCCTGGATTTTCTCGAGTTGCGGCAGGTGCTCTCGACTTACGACGGGGACCTCAGGGACCCGCTCTGGTGGCCTCAGGAAAGGCCAGTCCCCATGCGAGTTCCTCGGGGGCCTCTCGGGATTCCTCTCCCGTCGATGCCGGGGCCGAAGACCTTGTGTGGAGTCGTGGCCGGAACCTGAGGATTCCTCTCCAGTGCTGACATGGATCTTGGGGTACTTCTGGAGTCTCCCCAGGGGAGTCAGTCCTCGTCTCGAATGCGGGCATGCACTTGCGCTTTCCTCCAGAGCGGTAGCAGCAGTGTCACGCAGTCCGCCGCGTGGATCAAAGGATCTATGGTTTTCCCTCGAGTCTTTCCCACGAGGCTTTCCCACGAGGCTTTCCCACAGGGCTGTCCCACGTGCACACGTGGTGGGAGTCGATCCTCGGCTTGAACGTCAAGGCAGTGCAGGGAAAACAGGTTCCTCTGGAATGGACTTACACATCTGGGTGACTCTTGGAATGGTGGCACGACCCTGGAGTTCCTCTCGCCTTTCCTGTGGAGAGCGTCTCCTCTTGAGATGCGACGGGAACGCCGGGAATTCTTTCCCTACGAAACAGGGAAAGGATCCCTCATCTCGAGATAGGAGGCGGAAACGGGTCTCCCCTGGAGGTGTGCGGGACCCACGTGCTTCCTCTCGAGTGCAGACGGGTATGTCGGGGAACTTCTTGAGTTGCAGCAAGGGTGTGAAGGACCCTTTGGAAGTTCCAGTGGTTAGACGTGATTGGCCTCGAGAAGCCTCAGCGGAAATGGGTCTCATCTCGCCTGGAGGGCAAAACCTCCTGGATTTTCTCGAGTTGCGGCAGGTGCTCTCGACTTACGACGGGGACCTCAGGGACCCGCTCTGGTGGCCTCAGGAAAGGCCAGTCCCCATGCGAGTTCCTCGGGGGCCTCTCGGGATTCCTCTCCCGTCGATGCCGGGGCCTAAGACCTTGTGTGGAGTCGGGGCCGGAACCTGAGGATTCCTCTCCAGTGCTGACATGGATCTTGGGGTACTTCTGGAGTCTCCCCAGGGGAATCAGTCCTCGTCTCGAATGCGGGCATGCACTTGCGCTTTCCTCCAGAGCGGTAGCAGCAGTGTCACGCAGTCCGCCCAATGGATCAAAGGATCTATGGTTTTCCCTCGAGTCTTTTCCACGAGGCTTTCCCACGAGGCTTTCCCACAGGGCTGTCCCACGTGCACACGTGGTGGGAGTCGATCCTCGGCTTGAACGTCAAGGCAGTGCAGGGAAAACAGGTTCCTCTGGAATGGACTGACACATCTGGGGGACTCTTGGACTGGTGGCACGACCCTGGAGTTCCTCTCGCCTTTCCTGTGGAGAGCGCCTCCTCTTGAGATGCGACGGGAACGCCGGGAATTCTTTCCCTACGAAACAGGGAAAGGATCCCTCATATCGAGCTAGGAGGCGGAAACGGGGCTCCCCTGGATGTGTGCGGGACACCACGTGCTTCCTCTCGAGTGGAGACGGGTATGTCGGGGAACTTCTTGAGTTGCAGCAATGGTGTGAAGGACCATGTGGAAGTTCCAGTGGTTAGATGTGATTGGCCTCGAGAAGCCTCAGCGGGAATGGGCCTCATCTCGCCTGGAGGGCAAAACCTCCTGGATTTTCTCGAGTTGCGGCAGGTGCTCTCGACTTACGACGGGGACCTCAGGGACCCGCTCTGGTGGCCTCAGGAAAGGCCAGTCCCCATGCGAGTTCCTCGGGGGCCTCTCGGGATTCCTCTCCCGTCGATGCCGGGGCCTAAGACCTTGTGTGGAGTCGGGGCCGGAACCTGAGGATTCCTCTCCAGTGCTGACATGGATCTTGGGGTACTTCTGGAGTCTCCCCAGGGGAGTCAGTCCTCGTCTCGAATGCGGGCATGCACTTGCGCTTTCCTCCAGAGCGGTAGCAGCAGTGTCACGCAGTCCGCCGCGTGGATCAAAGGATGTTTGGTTTTCCCTCGAGTCTTTCCCACGAGGCTTTCCCACAGGGCTGTCCCACGTGCACACGTGGTGGGAGTCGATCCTCGGCTTGAACGTCAAGGCAGTGCAGGGAAAACAGGTTCCTCTGGAATGGACTGACACATCTGGGGGACTCTTGGAATGGTGTCACGACCCTGGAGTTCCTCTCGCCTTTCCTGTGGAGAGCGCCTCCTCTTGAGATGCGACGGGAACGCCGGGAATTCTTTCCCTACGAAACAGGGAAAGGATCCCTCATCTCGAGCTAGGAGGCGGAAACGGGGCTCCCCTGGATGTGTGCGGGACCCCACGTGCTTCCTCTCGAGTGGAGACGGGTATGTCGGGGAACTTCTTGAGTTGCAGCAAGGGTGTGAAGGACCCTTTGGAAGTTCCAGTGGTTAGACGTGATTAGCCTCGAGAAGCCTCAGCGGAAATGGGCCTCATCTCGCCTGGAGGGCAAAACCTCCTGGTTTTTCTCGAGTTGCTGCAGGTGCTCTCGACTTACGACGGGGACCTCAGGGACCCGCTCTGGTGGCCTCAGGAAAGGCCAGTCCCCATGCGAGTTCCTCGGGGGCCTCTCGGGATTCCTCTCCCGTCGATGCCGGGGCCTAAGACCTTGTGTGGAGTCGGGGCCGGAACATGAGGATTCCTCTCCAGTGCTGACATGGATCTTGGGGTACTTCTGGAGTCTCCCCAGGGGAGTCAGTCCTCGTCTCGAATGCGGGCATGCACTTGCGCTTTCCTCCAGAGCGGTAGCAGCAGTGTCACGCAGTCCGCCGAGTGGATCAAGGGATCTATGGTTTTCCCTCGAGTCTTTCCCACAAGGCTTTCCCACGAGGCTTTCCCACAGGGCTGTCCCACGTGCACACGTGGTGGGAGTCGATCCTCGGCTTGAACGTCAAGGCAGTGCAGGGAAAACAGGTTCCTCTGGAATGGACTGACACATCTGGGGGACTCTTGGAATGGTGTCACGACCCTGGAGTTCCTCTCGGCTTTCCTGTGGAGAGCACCTCCTCTTGAGATGCGACAGGAACGCCGGGAATTCTTTCCCTACGAAACAGGGAAAGGATCCATCATCTCGAGCTAGGAGGCGGAAACGGGGCTCCTTTGGATGTGTGCGGGACCCCACGTGCTTCCTCTCGAGTGGAGACGGGTATGTCGGGGAACTTCTTGAGTTGCAGCAAGGGTGTGAAGGACCCTTTGGAAGTTCCAGTGGTTAGATGTGATTGGCCTCGAGAAGCCTCAGCGGAAATGGGCCTCATCTCCCCTGGAGGGCAAAACCTCCTGGATTTTCTCGAGTTGCGGCAGGTGCTCTCGACTTACGACGGGGACCTCAGGGACCCGCTCTGGTGGCCTCAGGAAAGGCCAGTCCCCATGCGAGTTTCTCGGGGGCCTCTCGGGATTCCTCTCCCGTCGATGCCGGGGCCTAAGACCTTGTGTGGAGTCGGGGCCGGAACCTGAGGATTCCTCTCCAGTGCTGTCATGGATCTTGGGGTACTTCTGGAGTCTCCCCAGGGGAGTCAGTCCTCGTCTCGAATGCGGGCATGCACTTGCGCTTTCCTCCAGAGCGGTAGCAGCAGTGTCACGCAGTCCGCCGCGTGGATCAAAGGATCTATGGTTTTCCCTCGAGTCTTTCCCACGAGGCTTTCCCACGAGGCTTTCCCACAGGGCTGTCCCACGTGCACACGTGGTGGGAGTCGATCCTCGGCTTGAACGTCAAGGCAGTGCAGGGAAAACAGGTTCCTCTGGAATGGACTGACACATCTGGGGGACTCTTGGCATGGTGTCTCGACCCTGGAGTTCCTCTCGCCTTTCCTGTGGAGAGCGCCTCCTCTTGAGATGCGACGGGAACGCCGGGAATTCTTTCCCTACGAAACAGGGAAAGGATCCCACATTTCGAACTAGGAGGCGGAAACGGGGCTACCCTGGATGTGTGCGGGACCCACGTGCTTCCTCTCGAGTGGAGACGGGTATTTCGGGGAACTTCTTGGGTTGCAGTAAGGGTGTGAAGGACCCTTTGGAAGTTCCAGTGGTTAGAAGTGATTAGCCTCGAGAAGCCTCAGGGGAAATGGGCCTCATCTCGCCTGAAGGGCAAAACCTCCTGGATTTTCTCGAGTTGCGGCAGGTGCTCTCGACTTACGACGGGGACCTCAGGGACCCGCTCTGGTGGCCTCAGGAAAAGCCAGTCCCCATGCGAGTTCCTCGGGGGCCTCTCGGGATTCCTCTCCCGTCGATGCAGGGGCATAAGACCTTATGTGGAGTCGGGGCCGGAACCTGAGGATTCCTCTCCAGTGCTGACATGGATCTTGGGGTACTTCTGGAGTCTCCCCAGGGGAGTCAGTCCTCGTCGGGAATGCGGGCATGCACTTGCGCTTTCCTCCAGAGCGGTAGCAGCAGTGTCACGCAGTCCGCCGCGTGGATCAAAGGATCTATGGTTTTCCCTCGAGTCTTTCCCACGAGGCTTTCCCACGAGGCTTTCCCACAGGGCTGTCCCACGTGCACACGTGGTGGGAGTCGATCCTCGGCTTGAACGTCAAGGCAGTGCAAGGAAAACAGGTTCCTCTGGAATGGACTGACACATCTGGGTACTCTTGGAATGGTGGCACGACCCTGGAGTTCCTCTCGCCTTTCCTGTGGAGAGCGCCTCCTCTTGAGATGCGACGGGAACGCCGGGAATTCTTTCCCTACGAAACAGGGAAAGGATCCCTCATCTCGAGCTAGGAGGCGGAAACGGGGCTCCCCTGGATGTGTGCGGGACCCACGTCCTTCCTCTCGAGTGGAGACGGGTATGTCGGGGAACTTCTTGAGATGCAGCAAGGGTGTGAAGGACCCTTTGGAAGTTCCAGTGGTTAGACGTGATTAGCCTCGAGAAGCCTCAGCGGAAATGGGCCTCATCTCGCCTGGAGGGCAAAACCTCCTGGATTTTCTCGAGTTGCGGCAGGTGCTCTCGACTTACGACGGGGACCTCAGGGACCCGCTCTGGTGGCCTCAGGAAAGGCCAGTCCCCTTGCGAGTTCCTCGGGGGCCTCTCGGGATTCCTCTCCCGTCGATGCCGGGGCCTAAGACCTTGTGTGGAGTCGGGGCCGGAACCTGAGGATTCCTCTCCAGTGCTGACATGGATCTTGGGGTACTTCTGGAGTCTCCCCAGGGGAGTCAGTCCTCGTCTCGAATGCGGGCATGCACTTGCGCTTTCCTCCAGAGCGGTAGCAGCAGTGTCACGCAGTCCGCCGCGTGGATCAAAGGATCGATGGTTTTCCCTCGAGTCTTACCCACGAGGCTTTCCCACGAGGCTTTCCCACAGGGCAGTCCCACGTGCACACGTGGTGGGAGTCGATCCTCGGCTTGAACGTCAAGGCAGTGCAGGGAAAACAGGTTCCTCTGGAATGGACTGACACATCTGGGGGACTCTTGGAATGGTGTCACGACCCTGGAGTTCCTCTCACCTTTCCTGTGGAGAGCGCCTCCTCTTGAGATGCGACGGGAACGCCGGGAATTCTTTCCCTACGAAACAGGGAAAGGATCCCTCATCTCGAGCTAGGAGGCGGAAACGGGGCTCCCCTGGATGTGTGCGGGACCCCACGTGCTTCCTCTCGAGTGGAGACGGGTATGTCGGGGAACTTCTTGAGTTGCAGCAATGGTGTGAAGGACCCTTTGGAAGTTCCAGTGGTTAGATGTGATTGGCCTCGAGAAGCCTCAGCGGAAATGGGCCTCATCTCACCTGGAGGGCAAAACCTCCTGGATTTTCTAGAGTTGCGGCAGGTGCTCTCGACTTACGACGGGGACCTCAGGGAACCGCTCTGGTGGCCTCAGGAAAGGCCAGACCCCATGCGAGTTCCTCGGGGGCGTCTCGGGATTCTTCTCCCTTCGATGCCGGTGCCTAAGACCTTGTGTGGAGTTGGGGCCGGAACCTGAGGATTCCTCTCCAGTGCTGACATGGATCTTGGGGTACTTCTGGAGTCTCCCCAGGGGAGTCAGTCTTCGTCTCGTTTGCGGGCATGCATTGCGCTTTCCTCCAGAGCTGTAGCAGCAGTGTCACGCATTCCCCGCGTGGATCAAAGGATCTATGGTTTTCCCTCGAGTCTTTCCCACGAGGCTTTCCCACGAGGCTTTCCCACAGGGCTGTCCCACGTGCACACGTGGTGGGAGTCGATCCTCGGCTTGAACGTCAAGGCAGTGCAGGGAAAACAGGTTCCTCTGGAATGGACTGACACATCTGGGGGACTCTTGGAATGGTGGCACGACCCTGGAGTTCCTCTCGCCTTTCCTGTGGAGAGCGCCTCCTCTTGAGATGCGACGGGAACGCCGGGAATTCTTTCCCTACGAAACAGGGAAAGGATCCCTCATCTCGAGCTAGGAGGCGGAAACGGGGCTCCCCTGGATGTGTGCGGGACACCACGTGCTTCCCCTCGAGTGCAGACGGGTATGTTGGGGAACTTCTTGAGTTGCAGCAATGGTGTGAAGGACCCTTTGGCAGTTCCAGTGGTTAGATGTGATTGGCCTCGAGAAGCCTCAGCGGAAATGGGCCTCATCTCGCCTGGAGGGCAAAACCTCCTGGATTTTCTCGAGTTGCGGCAGGTGCTCTCGACTTACGACGGGGACCTCAGGGAACCGCTCTGGTGGCCTCAGGAAAGGCCAGTCCCCATGCGAGTTCCTCGGGGGCCTCTCGGGATTCCTCTCCCGTCGATGCCGGGGCCTAAGACCTTGTGTGGAGTCGGGGCCGGAACCTGAGGATTCCTCTCCAGTGCTGACATGGATCTTGGGGTACTTCTGGAGTCTCCCCAGGGGAGTCAGTCCTCGTCTCGAATGCGGGCATGCATTGCGCTTTCCTCCAGAACGGTAGCAGCAGTGTCACACAGTCCACCGAGTGGATTAAAGGATCTATGGTTTTCCCTCGAGTCTTTCCCACGAGGCTTTCCCACGAGGCTTTCCCACAGGGCTGTCCCACGTGCACACGTGGTGGGAGTCGATCCTCGGCTTGAACGTCAAGGCAGTGCAGGGAAAACAGGTTCCTCTGGAATGGACTGACTCATCTGGGGGACTCTTGGAATGGTGGCACGAACCTGGAGTTCCTCTCGCCTTTCCTGTGGAGAGCGCCTCCTCTTGAGATGCGACGGGAACGCCGGGAATTCTTTCCCTACGAAACAGGGAAAGGATCCCTCATATCGAGCTAGGAGGCGGAAACGGGGCTCCCCTGGATGTGTGCGGGACACCACGTGCTTCCTCTCGAGTGCAGACGGGTATGTCGGGGAACTTCTTGAGTTGCAGCAATGGTGTGAAGGACCATGTGGAAGTTCCAGTGGTTAGATGTGATTGGCCTCGAGAAGCCTCAGCGGGAATGGGCCTCATCTCGCCTGGAGGGCAAAACCTCCTGGATTTTCTCGAGTTGCGGCAGGTGCTCTCGACTTACGACGGGGACCTCAGGGACCCGCTCTGGTGGCCTCAGGAAAGGCCAGTCCCCATGCGAGTTCCTCGGGGGCCTCTCGGGATTCCTCTCCCGTCGATGCCGGGGCCTAAGACCTTGTGTGGAGTCGGGGCCGGAACCTGAGGATTCCTCTCCAGTGCTGACATGGATCTTGGGGTACTTCTGGAGTCTCCCCAGGGGAGTCAGTCCTCGTCTCGAATGCGGGCATGCACTTGCGCTTTCCTCCAGAGCGGTAGCAGCAGTGTCACGCAGTCCGCCGCGTGGATCAAAGGATGTTTGGTTTTCCCTCGAGTCTTTCCCACGAGGCTTTCCCACAGGGCTGTCCCACGTGCACACGTGGTGGGAGTCGATCCTCGGCTTGAACGTCAAGGCAGTGCAGGGAAAACAGGTTCCTCTGGAATGGACTGACACATCTGGGGGACTCTTGGAATGGTGTCACGACCCTGGAGTTCCTCTCGCCTTTCCTGTGGAGAGCGCCTCCTCTTGAGATGCGACGGGAACGCCGGGAATTCTTTCCCTACGAAACAGGGAAAGGATCCCTCATCTCGAGCTAGGAGGCGGAAACGGGGCTCCCCTGGATGTGTGCGGGACCCCACGTGCTTCCTCTCGAGTGGAGACGGGTATGTCGGGGAACTTCTTGAGTTGCAGCAAGGGTGTGAAGGACCCTTTGGAAGTTCCAGTGGTTAGACGTGATTAGCCTCGAGAAGCCTCAGCGGAAATGGGCCTCATCTCGCCTGGAGGGCAAAACCTCCTGGTTTTTCTCGAGTTGCTGCAGGTGCTCTCGACTTACGACGGGGACCTCAGGGACCCGCTCTGGTGGCCTCAGGAAAGGCCAGTCCCCATGCGAGTTCCTCGGGGGCCTCTCGGGATTCCTCTCCCGTCGATGCCGGGGCCTAAGACCTTGTGTGGAGTCGGGGCCGGAACATGAGGATTCCTCTCCAGTGCTGACATGGATCTTGGGGTACTTCTGGAGTCTCCCCAGGGGAGTCAGTCCTCGTCTCGAATGCGGGCATGCACTTGCGCTTTCCTCCAGAGCGGTAGCAGCAGTGTCACGCAGTCCGCCGAGTGGATCAAGGGATCTATGGTTTTCCCTCGAGTCTTTCCCACAAGGCTTTCCCACGAGGCTTTCCCACAGGGCTGTCCCACGTGCACACGTGGTGGGAGTCGATCCTCGGCTTGAACGTCAAGGCAGTGCAGGGAAAACAGGTTCCTCTGGAATGGACTGACACATCTGGGGGACTCTTGGAATGGTGTCACGACCCTGGAGTTCCTCTCGGCTTTCCTGTGGAGAGCACCTCCTCTTGAGATGCGACAGGAACGCCGGGAATTCTTTCCCTACGAAACAGGGAAAGGATCCATCATCTCGAGCTAGGAGGCGGAAACGGGGCTCCTTTGGATGTGTGCGGGACCCCACGTGCTTCCTCTCGAGTGGAGACGGGTATGTCGGGGAACTTCTTGAGTTGCAGCAAGGGTGTGAAGGACCCTTTGGAAGTTCCAGTGGTTAGATGTGATTGGCCTCGAGAAGCCTCAGCGGAAATGGGCCTCATCTCCCCTGGAGGGCAAAACCTCCTGGATTTTCTCGAGTTGCGGCAGGTGCTCTCGACTTACGACGGGGACCTCAGGGACCCGCTCTGGTGGCCTCAGGAAAGGCCAGTCCCCATGCGAGTTCCTCAGGGGCCTCTCGGGATTCCTCTCCCGTCGATGCCGGGGCCTAAGACCTTGTGTGGAGTCGGGGCCGGAACCTGAGGATTCCTCTCCAGTGCTGACATGGATCTTGGGGTACGTCTGTAGTCTCCCCAGGGGAGTCAGTCCTCGTCTCGAATGCGGGCATGCATTGCGCTTTCCTCCAGAGCGGTAGCTGCAGTGTCGTCCAGTCCGCCGCGTGGATCAAAGGATCTATGGTTTTCCCTCGAGTCTTTCCCACGAGGCTTTCCCACGATGCTTTCCCACAGGGCTGTCCCACGTGCACACGTGGTGGGAGTCGATCCTCGGCTTGAACGTCAAGGCAGTGCAGGGAAAACAGGTTCCTCTGGAATGGACTGACACATCTGGGGGACTCTTGGCATGGTGTCACGACCCTGGAGTTCCTCTCGCCTTTCCTGTGGAGAGCGCGTCCTCTTGAGATGCGACGGGAACGCCGGGAATTCTTTCCCTACGAAACAGGGAAAGGATCCCTCATCTCGAGCTAGGAGGCGGAAACGGGGCTCCCCTGTATGTGTGCGGGACCCCACGTGCTTCCTCTCGAGTGGAGACGGGTATGACGGGGAACTTCTTGAGTTGCAGCAAGGGTGTGAAGGATCCTTTGGAATTTCCAGTGGTTAGATGTGATTGGCCTCGAGAAGCCTCAGCAGAAATGGGCCTCATCTCGCCTGGAGGGCAAAACCTCCTGGATTTTCTCGAGTTGCGGCAGGTGCTCTCGACTTACGACGGGGACCTCAGGGACCCGCTCTGGTGGCCTCAGGAAAGGCCAGTCCCCATGCGAGTTCCTCGGGGGCCTCTCGGGATTCCTCTCCCGTCGATGCCGGGGCCGAAGACCTTGTGTGGAGTCGTGGCCGGAACCTGAGGATTCCTCTCCAGTGCTGACATGGATCTTGGGGTACTTCTGGAGTCTCCCCAGGGGAGTCAGTCCTCGTCTCGAATGCGGGCATGCACTTGCGCTTTCCTCCAGAGCGGTAGCAGCAGTGTCACGCAGTCCGCCGCGTGGATCAAAGGATCTATGGTTTTCCCTCGAGTCTTTCCCACGAGGCTTTCCCACGAGGCTTTCCCACAGGGCTGTCCCACGTGCACACGTGGTGGGAGTCGATCCTCGGCTTGAACGTCAAGGCAGTGCAGGGAAAACAGGTTCCTCTGGAATGGACTTACACATCTGGGTGACTCTTGGAATGGTGGCACGACCCTGGAGTTCCTCTCGCCTTTCCTGTGGAGAGCGTCTCCTCTTGAGATGCGACGGGAACGCCGGGAATTCTTTCCCTACGAAACAGGGAAAGGATCCCTCATCTCGAGATAGGAGGCGGAAACGGGTCTCCCCTGGAGGTGTGCGGGACCCACGTGCTTCCTCTCGAGTGCAGACGGGTATGTCGGGGAACTTCTTGAGTTGCAGCAAGGGTGTGAAGGACCCTTTGGAAGTTCCAGTGGTTAGACGTGATTGGCCTCGAGAAGCCTCAGCGGAAATGGGTCTCATCTCGCCTGGAGGGCAAAACCTCCTGGATTTTCTCGAGTTGCGGCAGGTGCTCTCGACTTACGACGGGGACCTCAGGGACCCGCTCTGGTGGCCTCAGGAAAGGCCAGTCCCCATGCGAGTTCCTCGGGGGCCTCTCGGGATTCCTCTCCCGTCGATGCCGGGGCCTAAGACCTTGTGTGGAGTCGGGGCCGGAACCTGAGGATTCCTCTCCAGTGCTGACATGGATCTTGGGGTACTTCTGGAGTCTCCCCAGGGGAATCAGTCCTCGTCTCGAATGCGGGCATGCACTTGTGCTTTCCTCCAGAGCGGTAGCAGCAGTGTCACGCAGTCCGCCCAATGGATCAAAGGATCTATGGTTTTCCCTCGAGTCTTTTCCACGAGGCTTTCCCACGAGGCTTTCCCACAGGGCTGTCCCACGTGCACACGTGGTGGGAGTCGATCCTCGGCTTGAACGTCAAGGCAGTGCAGGGAAAACAGGTTCCTCTGGAATGGACTGACACATCTGGGGGACTCTTGGACTGGTGGCACGACCCTGGAGTTCCTCTCGCCTTTCCTGTGGAGAGCGCCTCCTCTTGAGATGCGACGGGAACGCCGGGAATTCTTTCCCTACGAAACAGGGAAAGGATCCCTCATCTCGAGCTAGGAGGCGGATACGGGGCTCCCCTGGATGTGTGCGGGAAACCACGTACTTCCTCTCGAGTGGAGACGGGTATGTCGGGGAACTTCTTGAGTTGCAGCAAGGGTGTGAAGGACCCTTTGGAAGTTCCAGTGGTTAGATGTGATTAGCCTCGAGAAGCCTCAGCGGAAATGGGCCTCATCTCGCCTGGAGGGCAAAACCTCCTGGATTTTCTCGAGTTGCGGCAGGTGCTCTCGACTTACGACGGGGACCTCAGGGACCCGCTCTGGTGGCCTCAGGAAAGGCCAGGCCCCATGCGAGTTCCTCGGGGGCGTCTCGGGATTCCTCTCCCGTCGATGCCGGGGCCTAAGACCTTGTGTGGAGTCGGGGCCGGAACCTGAGGATTCCTCTCCAGTGCTGACATGGATCTTGGGGTACGTCTGGAGTCTCCCCAGGGGAGTCAGTCCTCGTCTCGAATGCGGGCATGCACTTGCGCTTTCCTCCAGAGCGGTAGCAGCAGTGTCACGCAGTCCGCCGCGTGGATCAAAGGATCTATGGTTTTCCCTCGAGTCTTTCCCACGAGGCTTTCCCACGAGGCTTTCCCACAGGGCTGTCCCACGTGCACACGTGGTGGGAGTCGATCCTCGGCTTGCATGTCAAGGCAGTGCAGGGAAAACAGGTTCCTCTGGAATGGACTGACACATCTGGGGGACTCTTGGCATGGTGTCACGACCCTGGAGTTCCTCTCGCCTTTCCTGTGGAGAGCGCCTCCTCTTGAGATGCGACTGGAAGGCCGGGAATTCTTTCCCTACGAAAAAGGGAAGGAGCCCTCATCTCGAGCTAGGAGGCGGAAACGGGGCTCCCCTGGATGTGTGAGGGACCCCACGTGCTTCCTCTCGGGTGGAGACGGGTATGTCGGGGAACTTCTTGAGTTGCAGCAAGGGTGTGAAGGACCCTTTGGAAGTTCCAGTGGTTAGATGTGATTGGCCTCGAGAAGCCTCAGCAGAAATGGGCCTCATCTCGCCTGGAGGGCAAAACCTCCTGGATTTTCTCGAGTTGCGGCAGGTGCTCTCGACTTATGACGGGGACCTCAGGGACCCGCTCTGGTGGCCTCAGGAAAGGCCAGTCCCCATGCGAGTTCCTCGGGGGCCTCTGGGGATTCCTCTCCCGTCGATGCCGGGCCTAAGTCCTTGTGTGGAGTCGGGGTCGGAATCTGAGGATTCCTCTCCAGTGCTGACATGGATCTTGGGGTACTTCTGGAGTCTCCCCAGGGGAGTCAGTCTTCGTCTCGAATGCGGGCATGCACTTGCGCTTTCCTCCAGAGCGGTAGCAGCAGTGTCACGCAGTCCTCCGCGTGGATCAAAGGATCTATGGTTTTCCCTCGAGTCTTTTCCACGAGGCTTTCCCACGAGGCTTTCCCACAGGGCAGTCCCACGTGCACACGTGGTGGGAGTCGATCCTCGGCTTGAACGTCAAGGCAGTGCAGGGAAAACAGGTTCCTCTGGAATGGACTGACACATCTGGGGGACTCTTGGAATGGTGGCACGACCCTTGAGTTCCTCTCACCTTTCCTGTGGAGAGCGCCTCCTCTTGAGATGCGACGGGAACGCCGGGAATTCTTTCCCTACGAAACAGGGAAAGGATCCCTCATCTCGAGCTAGGAGTCGGAAACGGAGCTCCCCTGTATGTGGGCGGGACACCACGTGCTTCCTCTCGAGTGGAGACGGGTATGTCGGGGAACTTCTTGAGTTGCAGCAAGGGTGTGAAGGACCCTTTGGAAGTTCCAGTGGTTAGACGTGATTAGCCTCGAGAAGCCTCAGCGGAAATGGGCCTCATCTCGCCTGGAGGGCAAAACCTCCTGGATTTTCTCGAGTTGCGGCAGGTGCTCTCGACTTACGACGGGGACCTCAGGGACCCGCTCTGGTGGCCTCAGGAAAGGCCAGTCCCCATGCGAGTTTCCCCGGGGCGTCTCGGGATTCCTCTCCCGTCGATTCCGGGGCCTAAGACCTTGTGTGGAGTCGGGGCCGGAACCTGAGGATTCCTCTCCAGTGCTGACATGGATCTTGGGGTACTTCTGGAGTCTCCCCAGGGGAGTCAGTCCTCGTCTCGAATGCGGACATGCACTTGCGCTTTCCTCCAGAGCGGTAGCAGCAGTGTCACCCAGTCCGCCGCGTGGATCAAAGGATCTATGTTTTTCCCTCGAGTCTTTCCCACGAGGCTTTCCCACGAGGCTTTCCCACAGGGCTGTCCCACGTGCACACGTGGTGGGAGTCGATCCTCGGCTTGAACGTCAAGGCAGTGCAGGGAAAACAGGTTCCTCTGGAATGGCCTGACACATCTGGGGGACTCTTGGAATGGTGGCATGACCCTGGAGTTCCTCTCGCCTTTCCTGTGGAGAGCGCCTCCTCTTGAGATGCGACGAGAACGCCGGGAATTCTTTCCCTAGGAAACAGGGAAAGGATCCCTCATCTCGAGCTAGGAGGCGGAAACGGGGCTCCCCTGGATGTGTGCGGGACCCCACGTGCTTCCTCTCGAGTGGAGACGGGTATGTCGGGGAACTTCTTGAGTTGCAGCAATGGTGTGAAGGACCCTTTGGAAGTTCCAGTGGTTAGACGTGATTGGCCTCGAGAAGCCTCAGCGGAAATGGGCCTCATCTCGCCTGGAGGGCAAAACCTCCTGGATTTTCTCGAGTTGTGGCAGGTGCTCTCGACTTACGACGGGGACCTCAGGGACCCGCTCTGGTGGCCTCAGGAAAGGCCAGTCCCCATGCGAGTTCCTCGGGGCCCTCTCGGGATTCCTCTCCCGTCGATGCCGGGGCCTAAGACCTTGTGTGGAGTCGGGGCCGGAACCTGAGGATTCCTCTCCAGTGCTGACATGGATCTTAGGGTACTTCTGGAGTCTCCCCAGGGGAGTCAGTCCTCGTCTCGAATGCGGGCATGCACTTGCGCTTTCCTCCAGAGCGGTAGCAGCAGTGTCACGCAGTCCGCCGCGTGGATCAAAGGATCTATGGTTTTCCCTCGAGTCTTTCCCACGAGGCTTTCCCACGAGGCTTTCCCACAGGGCTGTCCCACGTGCACACGTGGTGGGAGTCGATCCTCGGCTTGAACGTCAAGGCAGTGCAGGGAAAACAGGTTCCTCTGGAATGGACTGACACATCTGGGGGACTCTTGGAATGGTGGCACGACCCTCGAGTTCCTCTCGCCTTTCCTGTGGAGAGCGCCACCTCTTGAGATGCGACGGGAACGCCGGGAGTTCTTTCCCTACGAAACAGGGAAAGGATCCCTCATCTCGAGCTAGGAGGCAGAAACGGGGCTCCCCTGGATGTGTGCGGGACCCCACGTGCTTCCTCTCGAGTGCAGACGGGTATGTCGGGGAACTTCTGGACTTGCAGCAAGGGTGTGAAAGACCCTTTGGAAGTTCCAGTGGTTAGATGTGATTGGCCTCGAGAAGCCTCAGCGGAAATGGGCCTCATCTCGCCTGGAGGGCAAAACCTCCTGGATTTTCTCGAGTTGCGGCAGGTGCTCTCGACTTACGATGGGGACCTCAGGGACCCGCTCTGGTGGCCTCAGGAAAGGCCAGTCCCCATGCGAGTTCCTCGGGGGCCTCTCGGGATTCCTCTCCCCTCGATGCCGGGGCCTAAGACCTTGTGTGGAGTCGGGGCCGGAACCTGAGGATTCCTCTCCAGTGCTGACATGTATCTTGGGGAACTTCTGGAGTCTCCCCAGGGGAGTCAGTCCTCGTCTCGAATGCGGGCATGCACTTGCGCTTTCCTCCAGAGCGGTAGCAGCAGTGTCACGCAGTCCGCCGCGTGGATCAAAGGATCTATGGTTTTCCCTCGAGTTTTTCCCACGAGGCTTTCCCACGAGGCTTTCCCACAGGGCTGTCCCACGTGCACACGTGGTGGGAGTCGATCCTCGGCTTGAACGTCAAGGCAGTGCAGGGAAAACAGGGTCCTCTGGAATGGACTGACACATCTGGGGGACTCTTGGAATGGTGGCATGACCCTGGAGTTCCTCTCGCCTTTCCTGTGGAGAGCGCCACCTCTTGAGATGCGACGGGAACGCCGGGAATTCTTTCCCTACGAAACAGGGAAAGGATCCCTCATCTCGAACTAGGAGGCGGAAACGGGGCTCCCCTGGATGTGTGCGGGACACCACGTGCTTCCTCTCGAGTGCAGACGGGTATGTCGGGGAACTTCTGGACTTGCAGCAAGGGTGTGAAAGACCCTTTGGAAGTTCCAGTGGTTAGATGTGATTGGCCTCGAGAAGCCTCAGCGGAAATGGGCCTCATCTCGCCTGGAGGGCAAAACCTCCTGGATTTTCTCGAGTTGCGGCAGGTGCTCTCGACTTACGATGGGGACCTCAGGGACCCGCTCTGGTGGCCTCAAGAAAGGCCAGTCCCCATGCGAGTTCCTCGGGGGCCTCTCGGGATTCCTCTCCCATCGATGCCGGGGCCTAAGACCTTGTGTGGAGTCGGGGCCGGAACCTGAGGATTCCTTCTCCAGTGCTGACCTGGATCTTGGGGTACTTCTGGAGTCTCCCCAGGGGAGTCAGTCCTCGTCTCGAATGCGGGCATGCACTTGCGCTTTCCTCCAGAGCGGTAGCAGCAGTGTCACGCAGTCCGCCGCGTGGATCAAAGGATCTATGGTTTTCCCTCAAGTCTTTCCCAGGAGGCTTTCCCACGAGGCTTTCCCACAGGGCTGTCCCACGTGCACACGTGGTGGGAGTCGATCCTCGGCTTGAACGTCAAGGCAGTGCAGGGAAAACAGGTTCCTCTGGAATGGACTGACACATCTGGGGGACTCTTGGAATGGTGTCTCGACCCTGGAGTTCCTCTCGCCTTTCCTGTGGAGAGCGCCTCCTCTTGAGATGCGACGGGAACGCCGGGAATTCTTTCCCTACGAAACAGGGAAAGGATCCCTCATCTCGAGCTAGGAGGCGGAAACGGGGCTCCCCTGGATGTGTGCGGGACCCACGTGCTTCCTCTCGAGTGGAGACGGGTATGTCGGGGAACTTCTTGAGTTGCAGCAAGGGTTTGAAGGACCCTTTGGAAGTTCCAGTGGTTAGACGTGATTAGCCTCGAGAAGCCTCAGCGGAAATGGGCCTCATCTCGCCTGGAGGGCAAAACCTCCTGGATTTTCTCGAGTTGCGGCAGGTGCTCTCGACTTACGACGGGGACCTCAGGGACCCGCTCTGGTGGCCTCAGGAAAGGCCAGTCCCCATGCGAGTTCCTCGGGGGCCTCTCGGGATTCCTCTCCCGACGATTCCGGGGCCTAAGACCTTGTGTGGAGTCGGGGCCGGAACCTGAGGATTCCTCTCCAGTGCTGACATGGATCTTGGGGTACTTCTGGAGTCTCCCCAGGGGAGTCAGTCCTCGTCTCGAATGCGGGCATGCACTTGCGCTTTCCTCCAGAGCGGTAGCAGCAGTGTCACACAGTCCGCCGCGTGGATCAAAGTATCTATGTTTTTCCCTCGAGTCTTTCCCACGAGGCTTTCCCACGAGGCTTTCCCACAGGGCTGTCCCACGTGCACACGTGGTGGGAGTCGATCCTCGGCTTGAACGTCAAGGCAGTGCAGGGAAAACAGGTTCCTCTAGAATGGACTGACACATCTGGGGGACTCTTGGAATGGTGGCATGACCCTGGAGTTCCTCTCGCCTTTCCTGTGGAGAGCGCCTCCTCTTGAGATGCGACGGGAACGCCGGGAATTCTTTCCCTACGAAACAGGGAAAGGATCCCTCAACTCGAGCTAGGAGGCGGAAACGGGGCTCCCCTGGATGTGTGCGGGACACCACGTGCTTCCTCTCGAGTGCAGACGGGTATGTCGGGGAACTTCTTGAGTTGCATCAAGGGTGTGAAGGACCCTTTGGAAGTTCCAGTGGTTTGATGTGATTGGCCTCGAGAAACCTCAGCGGAAATGGGCCTCATCTCGCCTGGAGGGCAAAACCTCCTGGATTTTCTCGAGTTGCGGCAGGTGCTCTCGATTTACGACGGGGACCTCAGGGACCCGCTCTGGTGGCCTCAGGAAAGGCCAGTCCCCATGCGAGTTCCTCGGGGGCCTCTCGGGATTCCTCTCCCGTCGATGCAGGGGCCTAAGACCTTGTGTGGAGTCGGGGCCGGAACCTGAGGATTCCTCTCCAGGGCTGACATGGATCTTGGGGTACTTCTGGAATCTCCCCAGGGGAGTCAGTCCTCATCTCGAATGCGGGCATGCACTTGCGCTTTCCTCCAGAGCGGTAGCAGCAGTGTCACGCAGTCCGCCGCGTGGATCAAAGGATCTATGGTTTTCCCTCGAGTCTTTCCCACGAGGCTTTCCCACGAGGCTTTCCCACAGGGCTGTCCCACGTGCACACGTGGTGGGAGTCGATCCTCGGCTTGAACGTCAAGGCAGTGCAGGGAAAACAGGTTCCTCTGGAATGGACTGACACATCTGGGGGACTCTTGGAATGGTGTCACGACCCTGGAGTTCCTCTCGCCTTTCCTGTGGAGAGCGCCTCCTCTTGAGATGCGACGGGAACGCCGGGAATTCTTTCCCTACGAAACAGGGAAAGGATCCCTCATCTCGAGCTAGGAGGCGGAAACGGGGCTCCCCTGGATGTGTGCGGGACCCCACGTGCTTCCTCTCGAGTGGAGACGGGTATGTCGGGGAAATTCTTGAGTTGCAGCAATGGTGTGAAGGACCCTTTGGAAGTTCCATTGGTTAGATGTGATTGGCCTCGAGAAGCCTCAGCGGAAATGGGCCTCATCTCGCCTGGAGGGCAAAACCTACTGGATTTTCTCGAGTTGTGGCAGGTGCTCTCGAATTACGACGGGGACCTCAGGGACCCGCTCTGGTGGCCTCAGGAAAGGCCAGTCCCCATGCGAGTTCCTCGGGGGCCTCTCGGGATTCCTCTCCCGTCGATTCCGGGGCCTAAGACCTTGTGTGGAGTCGGGGCCGGAACCTGAGGATTCCTCTCCAGTGCTGACATGGATCTTGGGGTACGTCTGGAGTCTCCCCAGGGGAGTCAGTCCTCGTCTCGAATGCGGGCATGCATTGCGCTTTCCTCCAGAGCGGTAGCAGCAGTGTCACGCAGTCCACAGCATGGATCAAAGGATCTATGATTTTCCCTCGAGTTTTTCCCATGAGGCTTTCCCACGAGGCTTTCCCACAGGGCTTTCCCACGTGCACACGTGGTGGGAGTCGATCCTCGGCTTGAACGTCAAGGCAGTGCAGGGAAAACAGGTTCCTCTGGAATGGACTGACACGTTTTCTGGACTCTTGGAATGGTGGCACGACCCTGGAGTTCCTCTCGCCTTTCCTGTGGAGAGCGCCTCCTCTTGAGATGCGACGGGAACGCCGGGAATTCTTTCCCTACGAAACAGGGAAAGGATCCCTCATCTCGAGCTAGGAGGCGGAAACGGGGCTCCCCTGGATGTGTGCGGGACACCACGTGCTTCCCCTCGAGTGCAGACTGGTATGTTGGGGAACTTCTTGAGTTGCAGCAATGGTGTGAAGGACCCTTTGGCAGTTCCAGTGGTTAGATGTGATTGGCCTCGAGAAGCCTCAGCGGAAATGGGCCTCATCTCGCCTGGAGGGCAAAACCTCCTGGATTTTCTCGAGTTGCGGCAGGTGCTCTCGACTTACGACGGGGACCTCAGGGAACCGCTCTGGTGGCCTCAGGAAAGGCCAGTCCCCATGCGAGTTCCTCGGGGGCCTCTCGGGATTCCTCTCCCGTCGATGCCGGGGCCTAAGACCTTGTGTGGAGTCGGGGCCGGAACCTGAGGATTCCTCTCCAGTGCTGACATTGATCTTGGGGTACTTCTGGAGTCTCCCCAGGGGAGTCAGTCCTCGTCTCGAATGCGGGCATGCATTGCGCTTTCCTCCAGAACGGTAGCAGCAGTGTCACACAGTCCACCGAGTGGATTAAAGGATCTATGGTTTTCCCTCGAGTCTTTCCCACGAGGCTTTCCCACAGGGCTGTCCCACGTGCACACGTGGTGGGAGTCGATCCTCGGCTTGAACGTCAAGGCAGTGCAGGGAAAACAGGTTCCTCTGGAATGGACTGACTCATCTGGGGGACTCTTGGAATGGTGGCACGAACCTGGAGTTCCTCTCGCCTTTCCTGTGGAGAGCGCCTCCTCTTGAGATGCGACGGGAACGCCGGGAATTCTTTCCCTACGAAACAGGGAAAGGATCCCTCATCTCGAGTTAGGAGGCCGAAACGGGGCTCCCCTGGATGTTTGCGGGACACCACGTGCTTCCTCTCGAGTGGAGACGGGTATGTCGGGGAACTTCTTGAGTTGCAGCAAGGGTGTGAAGGACCCTTTGGAAGTTCCAGTGGTTAGACGTGATTAGCCTCGAGAAGCCTCAGCGGAAATGGGCCTCATCTCGCCTGGAGGGCAAAACCTCCTGGTTTTTCTCGAGTTGCGGCAGGTGCTCTCGACTTACGACGGGGACCTCAGGGACCCGCTCTGGTGGCCTCAGGAAAGGCCAGTCCCCATGCGAGTTCCTCGGGGGCCTCTCGGGATTCCTCTCCCGTCGATGCCGGGGCCTAAGACCTTGTGTGGAGTCGGGGCCGGAACCTGAGGATTCCTCTCCAGTGCTGACATGGATCTTGGGGTACTTCTGGAGTCTCCCCAGGGGAGTCAGTCCTCGTCTCGAATGCGGGCATGCACTTGCGCTTTCCTCCAGAGCGGTAGCAGCAGTGTCACGCTGTCCGCCGAGTGGATCAAGGGATCTATGGTTTTCCCTCGAGTCTTTCCCACAAGGCTTTCCCACGAGGCTTTCCCACAGGGCTGTCCCACGTGCACACGTGGTGGGAGTCGATCCTCGGCTTGAACGTCAAGGCAGTGCAGGGAAAACAGGTTCCTCTGGAATGGACTGACACATCTGGGGGACTCTTGGAATGGTGTCACGACCCTGGAGTTCCTCTCGCCTTTCCTGTGGAGAGCACCTCCTCTTGAGATGCGACAGGAACGCCGGGAATTCTTTCCCTACGAAACAGGGAAAGGATCCATCATCTCGAGCTAGGAGGCGGAAACGGGGCTCCTTTGGATGTGTGCGGGACCCCACGTGCTTCCTCTCGAGTGGAGACGGGTATGTCGGGGAACTTCTTGAGTTGCAGCAAGGGTGTGAAGGACCCTTTGGAAGTTCCAGTGGTTAGATGTGATTGGCCTCGAGAAGCCTCAGCGGAAATGGGCCTCATCTCCCCTGGAGGGCAAAACCTCCTGGATTTTCTCGAGTTGCGGCAGGTGCTCTCGACTTACGACGGGGACCTCAGGGACCCGCTCTGGTGGCCTCAGGAAAGGCCAGTCCCCATGCGAGTTCCTCAGGGGCCTCTCGGGATTCCTCTCCCGTCGATGCCGGGGCCTAAGACCTTGTGTGGAGTCGGGGCCGGAACCTGAGGATTCCTCTCCAGTGCTGACATGGATCTTGGGGTACGTCTGTAGTCTCCCCAGGGGAGTCAGTGTTCGTCTCGAATGCGGGCATGCATTGCGCTTTCCTCCAGAGCGGTAGCAGCAGTGTCACGCAGTCCGCCGCGTGGATCAAAGGATCTATGGTTTTCCCTCGAGTCTTTCCCACGAGGCTTTCCCACGAGGCTTTCCCACAGGGCTGTCCCACGTGCACACGTGGTGGGAGTCGATCCTCGGCTTGAACGTCAAGGCAGTGCAGGGAAAACAGGTTCCTCTGGAATGGACTGACACATCTGGGGGACTCTTGGCATGGTGTCACGACCCTGGAGTTCCTCTCGCCTTTCCTGTGGAGAGCGCGTCCTCTTGAGACGCGACGGGAACGCCGGGAATTCTTTCCCTACGAAACAGGGAAAGGATCCCTCATCTCGAGCTAGGAGGCGGAAACGGGGCTCCCATGGATGTGTGCGGGACACCACGTGCTTCCTCTCGAGTGGAGACGGGTATGTCGGGGAACTTCTTGAGTTGCAGCAAGGGTGTGAAGGACCCTTTGGAAGTTCCAGTGGTTAGACGTGATTAGCCTCGAGAAGCCTCAGCGGAAATGGGCCTTATCTCGCCTGGAGGGCAAAACCGCCTGGATTTTCTCGAGTTGCGGCAGGTGCTCTCGACTTACGACGGGGACCTCAGGGACCCGCTCTGGTGGCCTCAGGAAAGGCCAGTCCCCATGCGAGTTCCTCGGGGGCCTCTCGGGATTCCTCTCCCGTCGATGCCGGGGCCGAAGACCTTGTGTGGAGTCGTGGCCGGAACCTGAGGATTCCTCTCCAGTGCTAACATGGATCTTGGGGTACTTCTGGAGTCTCCCCAGGGGAGTCAGTCCTCGTCTCGAATGCGGGCATGCACTTGCGCTTTCCTCCAGAGCGGTAGCAGCAGTGTCACGCAGTCCGCCGCGTGGATCAAAGGATCTATGGTTTTCCCTCGAGTCTTTCCCACGAGGCTTTCCCACGAGGCTTTCCCACAGGGCTGTCCCACGTGCACACGTGGTGGGAGTCGATCCTCGGCTTGAACGTCAAGGCAGTGCAGGGAAAACAGGTTCCTCTGGAATGGACTTACACATCTGGGTGACTCTTGGAATGGTGGCACGACCCTGGAGTTCCTCTCGCCTTTCCTGTGGAGAGCGTCTCCTCTTGAGATGCGACGGGAACGCCGGGAATTCTTTCCCTACGAAACAGGGAAAGGATCCCTCATCTCGAGCTAGGAGGCGGAAACGGGGCTCCCCTGGAGGTGTGCGGGACCCACGTGCTTCCTCTCGAGTGCAGACGGGTATGTCGGGGAACTTCTTGAGTTGCAGCAAGGGTGTGAAGGACCCTTTGGAAGGTCCAGTGGTTAGATGTGATTGGCCTCGATAAGCCTCAGCGGAAATGTGCCTCATCTCGCCTGGAGGGCAAAACCTCCTGGATTTTCTCAAGTTGCGGCAGGTGCTCTCGACTTACGATGGGGACCTCAGGGACCCGCTCTGGTGGCCTCAGGAAAGGCCAGTCCCCATACGAGTTCCTCGGGGGCCTCTCGGGATTCCTCTCCCGTCGATGCCGGGGCCTAAGACCTTGTGTGGAGTCGGGGCCGGAACCTGAGGATTCCTCTCCAGTGCTGACATGGATCTTGGGGTACTTCTGGAGTCTCCCCAGGGGAGTCAGTCCTCGTCTCGAATGCGGGCATGCACTTGGGCTTTAGTCCAGAGCGGTAGCAATAGTGTCACGCAGTCCGCCGCGTGGATCAAAGGATCTATGGTTTTCCCTCGAGCCTTTTCCACGAGGCTTTCCCACGAGGCTTTCCCACAGGGCTGTCCCACGTGCACACGTGGTGGGAGTCGATCCTCGGCTTGAACGTCAAGGCAGTGCAGGGAAAACAGGTTCCTCTGGAATGGACTGACACATCTGGGGGACTCTTGGACTGGTGGCACGACCCTGGAGTTCCTCTCGCCTTTCCTGTGGAGAGCGCCTCCTCTTGAGATGCGACGGGAACGCCGGGAATTCTTTCCCTACGAAACAGGGAAAGGATCCCTCATCTCGAGCTAGGAGGCGGAAACGGGGCTCCCCTGGATGTGTGCGGGACACCACGTGCTTCCTCTCGAGTGCAGACGGGTATGTCGGGGAACTTCTGGACTTGCAGCAAGGGTGTGAAGGACCCTTTGGAAGTTCCAGTGGTTAGATGTGATTAGCCTCGAGAAGCCTCAGCGGAAATGGGCCTCATCTCGCCTGGAGGGCAAAACCTCCTGGATTTTCTCGAGTTGCGGCAGGTGCTCTCGACTTACGACGGGGACCTCAGGGACCCGCTCTGGTGGCCTCAGGAAAGGCCAGGCCCCATGCGAGTTCCTCGGGGGCGTCTCGGGATTCCTCTCCCGTCGATGCCGGGGCCTAAGACCTTGTGTGGAGTCGGGGCCGGAACCTGAGGATTCCTCTCCAGTGCTGACATGGATCTTGGGGTACGTCTGGAGTCTCCCCAGGGGAGTCAGTCCTCGTCTCGAATGCGGGCATGCACTTGCGCTTTCCTCCAGAGCGGTAGCAGCAGTGTCACGCAGTCCGCCGCGTGGATCAAAGGATCTATGGTTTTCCCTCGAGTCGTTCCCACGAGTCTTTCCCATGAGGCTTTCCCACAGGGCTGTCCCACGTGCACACGTGGTGGGAGTCGATCCTCGGCTTGCATGTCAAGGCAGTGCAGGGAAAACAGGTTCCTCTGGAATGGACTGACACATCTGGGGGACTCTTGGAATGGTGTCACGACCCTGGAGTTCCTCTCGCCTTTCCTGTGGAGAGCGCCTCCTCTTGAGATGCGACAGGTCGGCCGGGAATTCTTTCCCGACGAAAAAGGGAAGGATCCCTCATCTCGAGCTAGGAGGCGGAAACGGGGCTCCCCTGGATGTGTGAGGGACCCCACGTGCTTCCTCTCGAGTGGAGACGGGTATGTCGGGGAACTTCTTCAGTTGCAACAATGGTGTGAAGGACCCTTTGGAAGTTCCAGTGGTTAGATGTGATTGGCCTCGAGAAGCCTCAGCAGAAATGGGCCTCATCTCCCCTGGAGGGCAAAACCTCCTGGATTTTCTCGAGTTGCGGCAGGTGCTCTCGACTTACGACGGGGACCTCAGGGACCCGCTCTGGTGGCCTCAGGAAAGGCCAGTCCCCATGCGAGTTCCTCGGGGGCCTCTGCGGATTCCTCTCCCGTCGATGCCGGGCCTAAGTCCTTGTGTGGAGCCGGGGTCGGAACCTGAGGATTCCTCTCCAGTGCTGACATGGATCTTGGGGTACTTCTGGAGTCTCCCCAGCGGAGTCAGTCTTCGTCTCGAATGCGGGAATGCACTTGCGCTTTCCTCCAGAGCGGTAGCAGCAGTGTCACTCAGTCCGCCGCGTGGATCAAAGGATCTATGGTTTTCCCTCGAGTCTTTTCCACGAGGCTTTCCCACAAGGCTTTCCCACAGGGCTGTCTCACGTGCACACGTGGTGGGAGTCGATCCTTGTCTTGAGCGTCAAGGCAGTGCAGGGAAAACAGGTTCCTCTGGAATGGACTGACACATCTGGGGGACTCTTGGAATGGTGTCACGACCCTGGAGTTCCTCTCGCCTTTCCTGTGGAGAGCGCCTCCTCTTGAGATGCGACGGGAACGCCGGGAATTCTTTCCCTACGAAACAGGGAAAGGATCCCTCATCTCGAGCTAGGAGTCGGAAACGGAGCTCCCCTGTATGTGGGCGGGACACCACGTGCTTCCTCTCGAGTGGAGACGGGTATGTCGGGGAACTTCTTGAGTTGCAGCAAGGGTGTGATGGACCCTTTGGAAGTTCCACTGGTTAGACGTGATTAGCCTCGAGAAGCCTCAGCGGAAATGGGCCTCATCTCGCCTGGAGGGCAAAACCTCCTGGATTTTCTCGAGTTGCGGCAGGTGCTCTCGACTTACGACGGGGACCTCAGGGACCCGCTCTGGTGGCCTCAGGAAAGGCCAGTCCCCATGCGAGTTCCTCGGGGGCGTCTCGGGATTCCTCTCCCGTCGATGCCGGGGCCTAAGACCTTGTGTGGAGTCGGGGCCGGAACCTGAGGATTCCTCTCCAGTGCTGAGATGGATCTTGGGGTACGTCTGGAGTCTCCCCAGGGGAGTCAGTCCTCGTCTCGAATGCGGGCATGCACTTGCGCTTTCCTCCAGAGCGGTAGCAGCAGTGTCACGCAGTCCGCCGCGTGGATCAAAGGATCTATGGTTTTCCCTCGAGTCTTTCCCACGAGGCTTTCCCACGAGGCTTTCCCACAGGGCTGTCCCACGTGCACACGTGGTGGGAGTCGATCCTCGGCTTGAACGTCAAGGCAGTGCAGGGAAAACAGGTTCCTCTGGAATGGACTGACACATCTGGGGGACTCTTGGAATGGTGGCACGACCCTGGAGTTCCTCTCGCCTTTCCTGTGGAGAGCGCCTCCTCTTGAGATGCGACGGGAACGCCGGGAATTCTTTCCCTACGAAACAGGGAAAGGATCCCTCATCTCGAGCTAGGAGGCGGAAACGGGGCTCCCATGGATGTGTGCGGGACACCACGTGCTTCCTCTCGAGTGGAGACGGGTATGTCGGGGAACTTCTTGAGTTGCAGCAAGGGTGTGAAGGACCCTTTGGAAGTTCCAGTGGTTAGACGTGATTAGCCTCGAGAAGCCTCAGCGGAAATGGGCCTTATCTCGCCTGGAGGGCAAAACCGCCTGGATTTTCTCGAGTTGCGGCAGGTGCTCTCGACTTACGACGGGGACCTCAGGGACCCGCTCTGGTGGCCTCAGGAAAGGCCAGTCCCCATGCGAGTTCCTCGGGGGCCTCTCGGGATTCCTCTCCCGTCGATGCCGGGGCCGAAGACCTTGTGTGGAGTCGGGGCCGGAACCTGAGGATTCCTCTCCAGTGCTGACATGGATCTTGGGGACTTCTGAAGTCTCCCCAGGGGAGTCAGTCCTCGTCTCAAATGCGGGCATGCACTTGCGCTTTCCTCCAGAGCGGTAGCAGCAGTGTCACGCACTCCGCCGCGCGGATCAAAGGATCTATGGTTTTCCCTCGAGTCTTTCCCACGAGGCTTTCCCACGAGGCTTTCCCACAGGGCTGTCCCACGTGCACACGTGGTGGGAGTCGATCCTCGGCTTGAACGCAAAGGCAGTGCAGGGAAAACAGGTTTCTCTGGAATGGACTGACACATCTGGGGGACTCTTGGAATGGTGGCATGACCCTGGAGTTCCTCTCGCCTTTCCTGTGGAGAGCGCCTCCTCTTGAGATGCGACGGGAACGCCGGGAATTCTTTCCCTACGAAACAGGGAAAGGATCCCTCATCTCGAGCTAGGAGGCGGAAACGGGGCTCCCCTGGATGTGTGCGGGACACCACGTGCTTCCTCTCGAGTGGAGACGGGTATGTCGGGGAACTTCTTGAGTTGCAGCAAGGGTGTGAAGGACCCTTTGGAAGTTCCAGTGGTTAGATGTGATTGGCCTCGAGAAGCCTCAGCGGAAATGGGCCTCATCTCGCCTGGAGGGCAAAACCTCCTGGATTTTCTCGAGTTGCGGCAGGTGCTCTCGACTTACGACGGGGACCTCAGGGACCCGCTCTGGTGGCCTCAGGAAAGGCCAGGCCCCATGCGAGTTCCTCGGGGGCGTCTCGGGATTCCTCTCCCGACGATGCCGGGGCCTAAGACCTTGTGTGGAGTCGGGGCCGGAACCTGAGGATTCCTCTCCAGTGCTGACATGGATCTTGGGGTACGTCTGGAGTCTCCCCAGGGGAGTCAGTCCTCGTCTCGAATGCGGGCATGCACTTGCGCTTTCCTCCAGAGCGGTAGCAGCAGTGTCACGCAGTCCGCCCAATGGATCAAAGGATCTATGGTTTTCCCTCGAGTCTTTTCCACGAGGCTTTCCCACGAGGCTTTCCCACAGGGCTGTCCCACGTGCACACGTGGTGGGAGTCGAACCTCGGCTTGAACGTCAAGGCAGTGCAGGGAAAACAGGTTCCTCTGGAATGGACTGACACATCTGGGGGACTCTTGGACTGGTGGCACGACCCTGGAGTTCCTCTCGCCTTTCCTGTGGAGAGCGCCTCCTCTTGAGATGCGACGGGAACGCCGGGAATTCTTTCCCTACGAAACAGGGAAAGGATCCCTCATCTCGAGCTAGGAGGCGGATACGGGGCTCCCCTGGATGTGTGCGGGAAACCACGTACTTCCTCTCGAGTGGAGACGGGTATGTCGGGGAACTTCTTGAGTTGCAGCAAGGGTGTGAAGGACCCTTTGGAAGTTCCAGTGGTTAGATGTGATTAGCCTAGAGAAGCCTCAGCGGAAATGGGCCTCATCTCGCCTGGAGGGCAAAACCTCCTGGATTTTCTCGAGTTGCGGCAGGTGCTCTCGACTTACGACGGGGACCTCAGGGACCCGCTCTGGTGGCCTCAGGAAAGGCCAGGCCCCATGCGAGTTCCTCGGGGGCGTCTCGGGATTCCTCTCCCGACGATGCCGGGGCCTAAGACCTTGTGTGGAGTCGGGGCCGGAACCTGAGGATTCCTCTCCAGTGCTGACATGGATCTTGGGGTACGTCTGGAGTCTCCCCAGGGGAGTCAGTCCTCGTCTCGAATGCGGGCATGCACTTGCGCTTTCCTCCAGAGCGGTAGCAGCAGTGTCACGCAGTCCGCCGCGTGGATCAAAGGATCTATGGTTTTCCCTCGAGTCTTTCCCACGAGGCTTTCCCACGAGGCTTTCCCACAGGGCTGTCCCACGTGCACACGTGGTGGGAGTCGATCCTCGGCTTGCATGTCAAGGCAGTGCAGGGAAAACAGGTTCCTCTGGAATGGACTGACACATCTGGGGGACTCTTGGCATGGTGTCACGACCCTGGAGTTCCTCTCGCCTTTCCTGTGGAGAGCGCCTCCTCTTGAGATGCGACTGGAAGGCCGGGAATTCTTTCCCTACGAAAAAGGGAAGGATCCCTCATCTCGAGCTAGGAGGCGGAAACGGGGCTCCCCTGGATGTGTGAGGGACCCCACGTGCTTCCTCTCGAGTGGAGACGGGTATGTCGGGGAACTTCTTGAGTTGCAGCAATGGTGTGAAGGACCCTTTGGAAGTTCCAGTGGTTAGATGTGATTGGCCTCGAGACGCCTCAGCAGAAATGGGCCTCATCTCGCCTGGAGGGCAAAACGTCCTGGATTTTCTCGAGTTGCGGCAGGTGCTCTCGACTTACGACGGGGACCTCAGGGACCCGCTCTGGTGGCCTCAGGAAAGGCCAGTCCCCATGCGAGTTCCTCCGGGGCCTCTGGGGATTCCTCTCCCGTCGATGCCGGGCCTAAGTCCTTGTGTGGAGTCGGGGCCGGAACCTGAGGATTCCTCTCCAGTGCTGACATGGATCTTGGGGTACTTCTGGAGTCTCCCCAGGGGAGTCAGTCTTCGTCTCGAATGCGGGCATGCACTTGCGCTTTCCTCCAGAGCGGTAGCAGCAGTGTCACGCAGTCCGCCGCGTGGATCAAAGGATCTATGGTTTTCCCTCGAGTCTTTTCCACGAGGCTTTCCCACGAGGCTTTCCCACAGGGCAGTCCCACGTGCACACGTGGTGGGAGTCGATCCTTGTCTTGAACGTCAAGGCAGTGCAGGGAAAACAGGTTCCTCTGGAATGGACTGACACATCTGGGGGACTCTTGGAATGGTGGCACGACCCTGGAGTTCCTCTCGCCTTTCCTGTGGAGAGCGCCTCCTCTTGAGATGCGACGGGAACGCCGGGAATTCTTTCCCTACGAAACAGGGAAAGGATCCCTCATCTCGAGCTAGGAGTCGGAAACGGAGCTCCCCTGTATGTGGGCGGGACACCACGTGCTTCCTCTCGAGTGGAGACGGGTATGTCGGGGAACTTCTTGAGTTGCAGCAAGGGTGTGAAGGACCCTTTGGAATTTCCAGTGGTTAGACGTGATTAGCCTCGAGAAGCCTCAGCGGAAATGGGCCTCATCTCGCCTGGAGGGCAAAACCTCCTGGATTTTCTCGAGTTGCAGCAGGTGCTCTCGACTTACGACGGGGACCTCAGGGACCCGCTCTGGTGGCCTCAGGAAAGGCCAGTCCCCATGCGAGTTCCTCGGGGGCCTCTCGGGATTCCTCTCCCGTCGATGCCGGGGCCTAAGTCCTTGTGTGGAGTCGGGGCCGGAACCTGAGGATTCCTCTCCAGTGCTGACATGGATCTTGGGGTACGTCTGGAGTCTCCCCAGGGGAGTCAGTCCTCGTCTCGAATGCGGGCATGCACTTGCGCTTTCCTCCTGAGCGGTAGCAGCAGTGTCACGCAGTCCGCCGCGTGGATCAAAGGATCTATTTTTTTCCCTCGAGTCTTTCCCACGAGGCTTTCCCACGAGGCTTTCCCACAGGGCTGTCCCACGTGCACACGAGGTGGGAGTCGTTCCTCGGCTTGCATGTCAAGGCAGTGCAGGGAAAACAGGTTCCTCTGGAATGGACTGACACATCTGGGGGACTCTTGGCATGGTGTCACGACCCTGGAGTTCCTCTCGCCTTTCCTGTGGAGAGCGCCTCCTCTTGAGATGCGACTGGAAGGCCGGGAATTCTTTCCCTACGAAAAAGGGAAGGAGCCCTCATCTCGAGCTAGGAGGCGGAAACGGGGCTCCCCTGGATGTGTGAGGGACCCCACGTGCTTCCTCTCGGGTGGAGACGGGTATGTCGGGGAACTTCTTGAGTTGCAGCAATGGTGTGAAGGACCCTTTGGAAGTTCCAGTGGTTAGATGTGATTGGCCTCGAGAAGCCTCAGCAGAAATGGGCCTCATCTCGCCTGGAGGGCAAAACCTCCTGGATTTTCTCGAGTTGCGGCAGGTGCTCTCGACTTACGACGGGGACCTCAGGGACCCGCTCTGGTGGCCTCAGGAAAGGCCAGTCCCCATGCGAGTTCCTCGGGGGCCTCTGGGGATTCCTCTCCCGTCGATGCCGGGCCTAAGTCCTTGTGTGGAGTCGGGGTCGGAACCTGAGGATTCCTCTCCAGTGCTGACATGGATCTTGGGGTACTTCTGGAGTCTCCCCAGGGGAGTCAGTCTTCGTCTCGAATGCGGGCATGCACTTGCGCTTTCCTCCAGAGCGGTAGCAGCAGTGTCACGCAGTCCTCCGCGTGGATCAAAGGATCTATGGTTTTCCCTCGAGTCTTTTCCACGAGGCTTTCCCACGAGGCTTTCCCACAGGGCAGTCCCACGTGCACACGTGGTGGGAGTCGATCCTCGGCTTGAACGTCAAGGCAGTGCAGGGAAAACAGGTTCCTCTGGAATGGACTGACACATCTGGGGGAATCTTGGAATGGTGGCACGACCCTGGAGTTCCTCTCGCCTTTCCTGTGGAGAGCGCCTCCTCTTGAGATGCGACGGGAACGCCGGGAATTCTTTCCCTACGAAACAGGGAAAGGATCCCTCATCTCGAGCTAGGAGTCGGAAACGGAGCTCCCCTGTATGTGGGCGGGACACCACGTGCTTCCTCTCGAGTGGAGACGGGTATGTCGGGGAACTTCTTGAGTTGCAGCAAGTGTGTGAAGGACCCTTTGGAAGTTCCAGTGGTTAGACGTGATTAGCCTCGAGAAGCCTCAGCGGAAATGGGCCTCATCTCGCCTGGAGGGCAAAACCTCCTGGATTTTCTCGAGTTGCGGCAGGTGCTCTCGACTTACGACGGGGACCTCAGGGACCCGCTCTGGTGGCCTCAGGAAAGGCCAGTCCCCATGCGAGTTCCTCGGGGGCCTCTCGGGATTCCTCTCCCGTCGATGCCGGGGCCTAAGTCCTTGTGTGGAGTCGGGGCCGGAACCTGAGGATTCCTCTCCAGTGCTGACATGGATCTTGGGGTACGTCTGGAGTCTCCCCAGGGGAGTCAGTCCTCGTCTCGAATGCGGGCATGCACTTGCGCTTTCCTCCAGAGCGGTAGCAGCAGTGTCACGCAGTCTGCCGCGTGGATCAAAGGATCTATGGTTTTCCCTCGAGTCTTTCCCACGAGGCTTTCCCACGAGGCTTTCCCACAGGGCTGTCCCACGTGCACACGTGGTGGGAGTCGATCCTCGGCTTGAACGTCAAGGCAGTGCAGGGAAAACAGGTTCCTCTGGAATGGACTGACACATCTGGGGGACTCTTGGATTGGTGGCACGACCCTGGAGTTCCTCTCGCCTTTCCTGTGGAGAGCGCCTCCTCTTGAGATGCGACGGGAATGCCGGGAATTCTTTCCCTACGAAACAGGGAAAGGATCCCTCATCTCGAGCTAGGAGGCGGAAACGGGGCTCCCCTGGATGTGTGTGGGACACCACGTGCTTCCTCTCGAGTGGAGACGGGTATGTCGGGGAACTTCTTGAGTTGCAGCAAGGGTGTGAAGGACCCTTTGGAATTTCCAGTGGTTAGACGTGATTAGCCTCGAGAAGCCTCAGCGGAAATGGGCCTCATCTCGCCTGGAGGGCAAAACCGCCTGGATTTTCTCGAGTTGCGGCAGGTGCTCTCGACTTACGACGGGGACCTCAGGGACCCGCTCTGGTGGCCTCAGGAAAGGCCAGTCCCCATGCGAGTTCCTCGGGGGCCTCTCGGGATTCCTCTCCTGTCGATGCCGGGGCCTAAGACCTTGTGTGGAGTCGGGGCCGGAACCTGAGGATTCCTCTCCAGTGCTCACATGGATCTTGGGGTACTTCTGAAGTCTCCCCAGGGGAGTCAGTCCTCGTCTCGAATGCGGGCATGCACTTGCGCTTTCCTCCAGAGCGGTAGCAGCAGTGTCACGCAGTCCGCCGCGTGGATCAAAGGATCTATGGTTTTCCCTCGAGGCTTTCCCACGAGGCTTTCCCACGAGGCTTTCCCACAGGGCTGTCCCACGTGCACACGTGGTAGGAGTCGATCCTCGGCTTGAACGTCAAGGCAGTGCAGGGAAAACAGGTTCCTCTGGAATGGACTGACACATCTGGGGTCTCTTGGAATGGTTTCACGACCCTGGAGTTCTTCTCGCCTTTCCTGTGGAGAGCGCCTCCTCTTGAGATGCGACGGGAACGCCGGGAATTCTTTCCCTACGAAACAGGGAAAGGATCCCTCATCTCGAGCTAGGAGGCTGAAACGGGGCTCCCCTGGATGTATTCGGGACCCCACGTGCTTCCTCTCGAGTTGAGACGGGTATGTCGGGGAACTTCTTGAGTTGCAGCAAGGGTGTGAAGGACCCTTTGGAAGTTCCAGTGGTTAGACGTGATTAGCCTCGAGAAGCCTCAGCGGAAATGGGCCTCATCTAGCCTGGAGGGCAAAACCTCCTGGATTTTCTCGAGTTGCGGCAGGTGCTCTCGACTTACGACGGGGACCTCAGGGACCCGCTCTGGTGGCCTCAGGAAAGGCCAATCCACATGCGAGTTCCTCGGGGGCCTCTGGGGATTCCTCTCCCGTCGATGCCGGGCCTAAGTCCTTGTGTGGAGTCGGGGTCGGAACCTGAGGATTCCTCTCCAGTGCTGACATGGATCTTGGGGTACTTCTGGAGTCTCCCCAGGGGAGTCAGTCTTCGTCTCGAATGCGGGCATGCACTTGTGCTTTCCTCCAGAGCGGTAGCAGCAGTGTCACGCAGTCCGCCGCGTGGATCAAAGGATCTATGGTTTTCCCTCGAGTCTTTTCCACGAGGCTTTCCCACAAGGCTTTCCCACAGGGCTGTCCCACGTGCACACGTGCTGGGAGTCGATCCTTGTCTTGAACGTCAAGGCAGTGCAGGGAAAACAGGTTCCTCTGGAATGGACTGACACATCTGGGGGACTCTTGGAATGGTGGCACGACCCTGGAGTTCCTCTCGCCTTTCCTGTGGAGAGCGCCTCCTCTTGAGATGCGACGGGAACGCCGGGAATTCTTTCCCTACGAAACAGGGAAAGGATCCCTCATCTCGAGCTAGGAGTCGGAAACGGAGCTCCCCTGTATGTGGGCGGGACACCACGTACTTCCTCTCGAGTGGAGACGGGTATGTCGGGGAACTTCTTGAGTTACAGCAAGGGTGTGAAGGACCCTTTGGAAGTTCCAGTGGTTAGACGTGATTAGCCTCGAGAAGCCTCAGCGGAAATGGGCCTCATCTCGCCTGGAGGGCAAAACCGCCTGGATTTTCTCGAGTTGCGGCAGGTGCTCTCGACTTACGACGGGGACCTCAGGGACCCGCTCTGGTGGCCTCAGGAAAGGCCAGTCCCCATGCGAGTTCCTCGGGGGCCTCTCGGGATTCCTCTCCCGTCGATGCCGGGGCCTAAGTCCTTGTGTGGAGTCGGGGCCGGAACCTGAGGATTCCTCTCCAGTGCTGACATGGATCTTGGGGTACGTCTGGAGTCTCCCCAGGGGAGTCAGTCCTCGTCTCGAATGCGGGCATGCACTTGCGCTTTCCTCCAGAGCGGTAGCAGCAGTGTCACGCAGTCCGCCGCGTGGATCAAAGGATCTATGGTTTTCCCTCGAGTCTTTCCCACGAGGCTTTACCACGAGGCTTTCCCACAGGGCTGTCCCACGTGCACACGTGGTGGGAGTCGATCCTCGGCTTGAACGTCAAGGCAGTGCAGGGAAAACAGGTTCCTCTGGAATGGACTGACACATCTGGGGGACTCTTGGATTGGTGGCACGACCCTGGAGTTCCTCTCGCCTTTCCTGTGGAGAGCGCCTCCTCTTGAGATGCGACGGGAATGCCGGGAATTCTTTCCCTACGAAACAGGGAAAGGATCCCTCATCTCGAGCTAGGAGGCGGAAACGGGGCTCCCCTGGATGTGTGTGGGACACCACGTGCTTCCTCTCGAGTGGAGACGGGTATGTCGGGGAACTTCTTGATTTGCAGCAAGGGTGTGAAGGACCCTTTGGAATTTCCAGTGGTTAGACGTGATTAGCCTCGAGAAGCCTCAGCGGAAATGGGCCTCATCTCGCCTGGAGGGCAAAACCGCCTGGATTTTCTCGAGTTGCGGCAGGTGCTCTCGACTTATGACGGGGACCTCAGGGACCCGCTCTGGTGGCCTCAGGAAAGGCCAGTCCACATGCGAGTTCCTCGGGGGCCTCTCGGGATTCCTCTCCCGTCGATGCCGGGTCCTAAGACCTTGTGTGGAGTCGGGGCCGGAACCTGAGGATTCCTCTCCAGTGCTGACATGGATCTTGGGGTACTTCTGAAGTCTCCCCAGGGGAGTCAGTCCTCGTCTCGAATGCGGGCATGCACTTGCGCTTTCCTCCAGAGCGGTAGCAGCAGTGTCACGCAGTCCGCCGCGTGGATCAAAGGATCTATGGTTTTCCCTCGAGTCTTTCCCACGAGGCTTTCCCACGAGGCTTTCCCACAGGGCTGTCCCACGTGCACACGTGGTGGGAGTCGATCCTCGGCTTGAACGTCAAGGCAGTGCAGGGAAAACAGGTTCCTCTGGAATGGACTGACACATCTGGGGGACTCTTGGAATGGTGTCACGACCCTGGAGTTCTTCTCGCCTTTCCTGTGGAGAGCGCCTCCTCTTGAGATGCGACGGGAACGCCGGGAATTCTTTCCCTACGAAACAGGGAAAGGATCCCTCATCTCGAGCTAGGAGGCGGAAACGGGGCTCCCCTGGATGTGTGCGGGACCCCACGTGCTTCCTCTCGAGTGGAGACGGGTATGTCGGGGAACTTCTTGAGTTGCAGCAATGGTGTGAAGGACCCTTTGGAAGTTCCAGTGGTTAGATGTGATTGGCCTCGAGAAGCCTCAGCGGAAATGGGCCTCATCTCGCCTGGAGGGCAAAACCTCCTGGATTTTCTCGAGTTGCGGCAGGTGCTCTCGACTTACGACGGGGACCTCAGGGACCCGCTCTGGTGGCCTCAGGAAAGGCCAGTCCCCATGCGAGTTCCTCGGGGGCGTCTCGGGATTCCTCTCCCGTCGATGCCGGGGCCTAAGACCTTGTGTGGAGTCGGGGCCGGAACCTGAGGATTCCTCTCCAGTGCTAACATGGATCTTGGGGTACGTCTGGAGTCTCCCCAGGGGAGTCAGTCCTCGTCTCGAATGCGGGCATGCACTTGCGCTTTCCTCCAGAGCGGTAGCAGCAGTGTCACGCAGTCCGCCGCGTGGATCAAAGGATCTATGGTTTTCCCTCGAGTCTTTCCCACGAGGCTTTCCCACGAGGCTTTCCCACAGGGCTGTCCCACGTGCACACGTGGTGGGAGTCGATCCTCGGCTTGAACGTCAAGGCAGTGCAGGGAAAACAGGTTCCTCTGGAATGGACTGACACATCTGGGGGACTCTTGGAATGGTGGCACGACCCTGGAGTTCCTCTCGCCTTTCCTGTGGAGAGCGCCTCCTCTTGAGATGCGACGGGAACGCCGGGAATTCTTTCCCTACGAAACAGGGAAAGGATCCCTCATCTCGAGCTAGGAGGCGGAAACGGGGCTCCCATGGATGTGTGCGGGACACCACGTGCTTCCTCTCGAGTGGAGACGGGTATGTCGGGGAACTTCTTGAGTTGCAGCAAGGGTGTGAAGGACCCTTTGGAAGTTCCAGTGGTTAGACGTGATTAGCCTCGAGAAGCCTCAGCGGAAATGGGCCTTATCTCGCCTGGAGGGCAAAACCGCCTGGATTTTCTCGAGTTGCGGCAGGTGCTCTCGACTTACGACGGGGACCTCAGGGACCCGCCCTGGTGGCCTCAGGAAAGGCCAGTCCCCATGCGAGTTCCTCGGGGGCCTCTCGGGATTCCTCTCCCGTCGATGCCGGGGCCTAAGACCTTGTGTGGAGTCGGGGCCGGAACCTGAGGATTCCTCTCCAGTGCTGACATGGATCTTGGGGACTTCTGAAGTCTCCCCAGGGGAGTCAGTCCTCGTCTCAAATGCGGGCATGCACTTGCGCTTTCCTCCAGAGCGGTAGCAGCAGTGTCACGCACTCCGCCGCGCGGATCAAAGGATCTATGGTTTTCCCTCGAGTCTTTCCCACGAGGCTTTCCCACGAGGCTTTCCCACAGGGCTGTCCCACGTGCACACGTGGTGGGAGTCGATCCTCGGCTTGAACGTCAAGGCAGTGCAGGGAAAACAGGTTCCTCTGGAATGGACTGACACATCTGGGGGACTCTTGGAATGGTGGCATGACCCTGGAGTTCCTCTCGCCTTTCCTGTGGAGAGCGCCTCCTCTTGAGATGCGACGGGAACGCCGGGAATTCTTTCCCTACGAAACAGGGAAAGGATCCCTCATCTCGAGCTAGGAGGCGGAAACGGGGCTCCCCTGGATGTGGGCGGGACACCACGTGCTTCCTCTCGAGTGGAGACGGGTATGTCGGGGAACTTCTTGAGTTGCAGCAAGGGTGTGATGGACCCTTTGGAAGTTCCACTGGTTAGACGTGATTAGCCTCGAGAAGCCTCAGCGGAAATGGGCCTCATCTCGCCTGGAGGGCAAAACCTCCTGGATTTTCTCGAGTTGCGGCAGGTGCTCTCGACTTACGACGGGGACCTCAGGGACCCGCTCTGGTGGCCTCAGGAAAGGCCAGTCCCCATGCGAGTTCCTCGGGGGCGTCTCGGGATTCCTCTCCCGTCGATGCCGGGGCCTAAGACCTTGTGTGGAGTCGGGGCCGGAACCTGAGGATTCCTCTCCAGTGCTGACATGGATCTTGGGGTACGTCTGGAGTCTCCCCAGGGGAGTCAGTCCTCGTCTCGAATGCGGGCATGCACTTGCGCTTTCCTCCAGAGCGGTAGCAGCAGTGTCACGCAGTCCGCCGCGTGGATCAAAGGATCTATGGTTTTCCCTCGAGTCTTTCCCACGAGGCTTTCCCACGAGGCTTTCCCACAGGGCTGTCCCACGTGCACACGTGGTGGGAGTCGATCCTCGGCTTGAACGTCAAGGCAGTGCAGGGAAAACAGGTTCCTCTGGAATGGACTGACACATCTGGGGGACTCTTGGAATGGTGGCACGACCCTGGAGTTCCTCTCGCCTTTCCTGTGGAGAGCGCCTCCTCTTGAGATGCGACGGGAACGCCGGGAATTCTTTCCCTACGAAACAGGGAAAGGATCCCTCATCTCGAGCTAGGAGGCGGAAACGGGGCTCCCATGGATGTGTGCGGGACACCACGTGCTTCCTCTCGAGTGGAGACGGGTATGTCGGGGAACTTCTTGAGTTGCAGCAAGGGTGTGAAGGACCCTTTGGAAGTTCCAGTGGTTAGACGTGATTAGCCTCGAGAAGCCTCAGCGGAAATGGGCCTTATGTCGCCTGGAGGGCAAAACCGCCTGGATTTTCTCGAGTTGCGGCAGGTGCTCTCGACTTACGACGGGGACCTCAGGGACCCGCTCTGGTGGCCTCAGGAAAGGCCAGTCCCCATGCGAGTTCCTCGGGGGCCTCTCGGGATTCCTCTCCCGTCGATGCCGGGGCCTAAGACCTTGTGTGGAGTCGGGGCCGGAACCTGAGGATTCCTCTCCAGTGCTGACATGGATCTTGGGGACTTCTGAAGTCTCCCCAGGGGAGTCAGTCCTCGTCTCAAATGCGGGCATGCACTTGCGCTTTCCTCCAGAGCGGTAGCAGCAGTGTCACGCACTCCGCCGCGCGGATCAAAGGATCTATGGTTTTCCCTCGAGTCTTTCCCACGAGGCTTTCCCACGAGGCTTTCCCACAGGGCTGTCCCACGTGCACACGTGGTGGGAGTCGATCCTCGGCTTGAACGTCAAGGCAGTGCAGGGAAAACAGGTTCCTCTGGAATGGACTGACACATCTGGGGGACTCTTGGAATGGTGGCATGACCCTGGAGTTCCTCTCGCCTTTCCTGTGGAGAGCGCCTCCTCTTGAGATGCGACGGGAACGCCGGGAATTCTTTCCCTACGAAACAGGGAAAGGATCCCTCATCTCGAGCTAGGAGGCGGAAACGGGGCTCCCCTGGATGTGTGCGATACACCACGTGCTTCCTCTCGAGTGGAGACGGGTATGTCGGGGAACTTCTTGAGTTGCAGCAAGGGTGTGAAGGACCCTTTGGAAGTTCCAGTGGTTAGATGTGATTGGCCTCGAGAAGCCTCAGCGGAAATGGGCCTCATCTCGCCTGGAGGGCAAAACCTCCTGGATTTTCTCGAGTTGCGGCAGGTGCTCTCGACTTACGACGGGGACCTCAGGGACCCGCTCTGGTGGCCTCAGGAAAGGCCAGTCCCCATGCGAGTTCCTCGGGGGCCTCTCGGGATTCCTCTCCCGTCGATGCCGGGGCCTAAGACCTTGTGTGGAGTCGGGGCTGGAACCTGAGGATTCCTCTCCAGTGCTGACATGGATCTTGGGGTACTTCTGGAGTCTCCCCAGGGGAATCAGTCCTCGTCTCGAATGCGGGCATGCACTTGCGCTTTCCTCCATAGCGGTAGCAGCAGTGTCACGCAGTCCGCCCAATGGATCAAAGGATCTATGGTTTTCCCTCGAGTCTTTTCCACGAGGCTTTCCCACGAGGCTTTCCCACAGGGCTGTCCCACGTGCACACGTGGTGGGAGTCGAACCTCGGCTTGAACGTCAAGGCAGTGCAGGGAAAACAGGTTCCTCTGGAATGGACTGACACATCTGGGGGACTCTTGGACTGGTGGCACGACCCTGGAGTTCCTCTCGCCTTTCCTGTGGAGAGCGCCTCCTCTTGAGATGCGACGGGAACGCCGGGAATTCTTTCCCTACGAAACAGGGAAAGGATCCCTCATCTCGAGCTAGGAGGCGGATACGGGGCTCCCCTGGATGTGTGCGGGAAACCACGTACTTCCTCTCGAGTGGAGACGGGTATGTCGGGGAACTTCTTGAGTTGCAGCAAGGGTGTGAAGGACCCTTTGGAAGTTCCAGTGGTTAGATGTGATTAGCCTAGAGAAGCCTCAGCGGAAATGGGCCTCATCTCGCCTGGAGGGCAAAACCTCCTGGATTTTCTCGAGTTGCGGCAGGTGCTCTCGACTTACGACGGGGACCTCAGGGACCCGCTCTGGTGGCCTCAGGAAAGGCCAGGCCCCATGCGAGTTCCTCGGGGGCGTCTCGGGATTCCTCTCCCGTCGATGCCGGGGCCTAAGACCTTGTGTGGAGTCGGGGCCGGAACCTGAGGATTCCTCTCCAGTGCTGACATGGATCTTGGGGTACGTCTGGAGTCTCCCCAGGGGAGTCAGTCCTCGTCTCGAATGCGGGCATGCACTTGCGCTTTCCTCCAGAGCGGTAGCAGCAGTGTCACGCAGTCCGCCGCGTGGATCAAAGGATCTATGGTTTTCCCTCGAGTCTTTCCCACGAGGCTTTCCCACGAGGCTTTCCCACAGGGCTGTCCCACGTGCACACGTGGTGGGAGTCGATCCTCGGCTTGCATGTCAAGGCAGTGCAGGGAAAACAGGTTCCTCTGGAATGGACTGACACATCTGGGGGACTCTTGGCATGGTGTCACGACCCTGGAGTTCCTCTCGCCTTTCCTGTGGAGAGCGCCTCCTCTTGAGATGCGACTGGAAGGCCGGGAATTCTTTCCCTACGAAAAAGGGAAGGATCCCTCATCTAGAGCTAGGAGGCGGAAACGGGGCTCCCCTGGATGTGTGAGGGACCCCACGTGCTTCCTCTCGAGTGGAGACGGGTATGTCGGGGAACTTCTTGAGTTGCAGCAATGGTGTGAAGGACCCTTTGGAAGTTCCAGTGGTTAGATGTGATTGGCCTCGAGACGCCTCAGCAGAAATGGGCCTCATCTCGCCTGGAGGGCAAAACCTCCTGGATTTTCTCGAGTTGCGGCAGGTGCTCTCGACTTACGACGGGGACCTCAGGGACCCGCTCTGGTGGCCTCAGGAAAGGCCAGTCCCCATGCGAGTTCCTCCGGGGCCTCTGGGGATTCCTCTCCCGTCGATGCCGGGCCTAAGTCCTTGTGTGGAGTCGGGGTCGGAACCTGAGGATTCCTCTCCAGTGCTGACATGGATCTTGGGGTACTTCTGGAGTCTCCCCAGGGGAGTCAGTCTTCGTCTCGAATGCGGGCATGCACTTGCGCTTTCCTCCAGAGCGGTAGCAGCAGTGTCACGCAGTCCGCCGCATGGATCAAAGGATCTATGGTTTTCCCTCGAGTCTTTTCCACGAGGCTTTCCCACGAGGCTTTCCCACAGGGCAGTCCCACGTGCACACGTGGTGGGAGTAGATCCTTGTCTTGAACGTCAAGGCAGTGCAGGGAAAACAGGTTCCTCTGCAATGGACTGACACATCTGGGGGACTCTTGGAATGGTGGCACGACCCTGGAGTTCCTCTCGCCTTTCCTGTGGAGAGCGCCTCCTCTTGAGATGCGACGGGAACGCCGGGAATTCTTTCCCTACGAAACAGGGAAAGGATCCCTCATCTCGAGCTAGGAGTCGGAAACGGAGCTCCCCTGTATGTGGGCGGGACACCACGTGCTTCCTCTCGAGTGGAGACGGGTATGTCGGGGAACTTCTTGAGTTGCAGCAAGGGTGTGAAGGACCCTTTGGAAGTTCCAGTGGTTAGACGTGATTAGCCTCGAGAAGCCTCAGCGGAAATGGGCCTCATCTCGCCTGGAGGGCAAAACCTCCTGGATTTTCTCGAGTTGCAGCAGGTGCTCTCGACTTACGACGGGGACCTCAGGGACCCGCTCTGGTGGCCTCAGGAAAGGCCAGTCCCCATGCGAGTTCCTCGGGGGCCTCTCGGGATTCCTCTCCCGTCGATGCCGGGGCCTAAGTCCTTGTGTGGAGTCGGGGCCGGAACCTGAGGATTCCTCTCCAGTGCTGACATGGATCTTGGGGTACGTCTGGAGTCTCCCCAGGGGAGTCAGTCCTCGTCTCGAATGCGGGCATGCACTTGCGCTTTCCTCCTGAGCGGTAGCAGCAGTGTCACGCAGTCCGCCGCGTGGATCAAAGGATCTATCTTTTTCCCTCGAGTCTTTCCCACGAGGCTTTCCCACGAGGCTTTCCCACAGGGCTGTCCCACGTGCACACGTGGTGGGAGTCGTTCCTCGGCTTGCATGTCAAGGCAGTGCAGGGAAAACAGGTTCCTCTGGAATGGACTGACACATCTGGGGGACTCTTGGCATGGTGTCACGACCCTGGAGTTCCTCTCGCCTTTCCTGTGGAGAGCGCCTCCTCTTGAGATGCGACTGGAAGGCCGGGAATTCTTTCCCTACGAAAAAGGGAAGGAGCCCTCATCTCGAGCTAGGAGGCGGAAACGGGGCTCCCCTGGATGTGTGAGGGACCCCACGTGCTTCCTCTCGGGTGGAGACGGGTATGTCGAGGAACTTCTTGAGTTGCAGCAATGGTGTGAAGGACCCTTTGGAAGTTCCAGTGGTTAGATGTGATTGGCCTCGAGAAGCCTCAGCAGAAATGGGCCTCATCTCGCCTGGAGGGCAAAACCTCCTGGATTTTCTCGAGTTGCGGCAGGTGCTCTCGACTTACGACGGGGACCTCAGGGACCCGCTCTGGTGGCCTCAGGAAAGGCCAGTCCCCATGCGAGTTCCTCGGGGGCCTCTGGGGATTCCTCTCCCGTCGATGCCGGGCCTAAGTCCTTGTGTGGAGTCGGGGTCGGAACCTGAGGATTCCTCTCCAGTGCTGACATGGATCTTGGGGTACTTCTGGAGTCTCCCCAGGGGAGTCAGTCTTCGTCTCGAATGCGGGCATGCACTTGCGCTTTCCTCCAGAGCGGTAGCAGCAGTGTCACGCAGTCCTCCGCGTGGATCAAAGGATCTATGGTTTTCCCTCGAGTCTTTTCCACGAGGCTTTCCCACGAGGCTTTCCCACAGGGCAGTCCCACGTGCACACGTGGTGGGAGTCGATCCTCGGCTTGAACGTCAAGGCAGTGCAGGGAAAACAGGTTCCTCTGGAATGGACTGACACATCTGGGGGAATCTTGGAATGGTGGCACGACCCTGGAGTTCCTCTCGCCTTTCCTGTGGAGAGCGCCTCCTCTTGAGATGCGACGGGAACGCCGGGAATTCTTTCCCTACGAAACAGGGAAAGGATCCCTCATCTCGAGCTAGGAGTCGGAAACGGAGCTCCCCTGTATGTGGGCGGGACACCACGTGCTTCCTCTCGAGTGGAGACGGGTATGTCGGGGAACTTCTTGAGTTGCAGCAAGTGTGTGAAGGACCCTTTGGAAGTTCCAGTGGTTAGACGTGATTAGCCTCGAGAAGCCTCAGCGGAAATGGGCCTCATCTCGCCTGGAGGGCAAAACCTCCTGGATTTTCTCGAGTTGCGGCAGGTGCTCTCGACTTACGACGGGGACCTCAGGGACCCGCTCTGGTGGCCTCAGGAAAGGCCAGTCCCCATGCGAGTTCCTCGGGGGCCTCTCGGGATTCCTCTCCCGTCGATGCCGGGGCCTAAGTCCTTGTGTGGAGTCGGGGCCGGAACCTGAGGATTCCTCTCCAGTGCTGACATGGATCTTGGGGTACGTCTGGAGTCTCCCCAGGGGAGTCAGTCCTCGTCTCGAATGCGGGCATGCACTTGCGCTTTCCTCCAGAGCGGTAGCAGCAGTGTCACGCAGTCCGCCGCGTGGATCAAAGGATCTATGGTTTTCCCTCGAGTGTTTCCCACGAGGCTTTCCCACGAGGCTTTCCCACAGGGCTGTCCCACGTGCACACGTGGTGGGAGTCGATCCTCGGCTTGAACGTCAAGGCAGTGCAGGGAAAACAGGTTCCTCTGGAATGGACTGACACATCTGGGGGACTCTTGGATTGGTGGCACGACCCTGGAGTTCCTCTCGCCTTTCCTGTGGAGAGCGCCTCCTCTTGAGATGCGACGGGAATGCCGGGAATTCTTTCCCTACGAAACAGGGAAAGGATCCCTCATCTCGAGCTAGGAGGCGGAAACGGGGCTCCCCTGGATGTGTGTGGGACACCACGTGCTTCCTCTCGAGTGGAGACGGGTATCTCGGGGAACTTCTTGATTTGCAGCAAGGGTGTGAAGGACCCTTTGGAATTTCCAGTGGTTAGACGTGATTAGCCTCGAGAAGCCTCAGCGGAAATGGGCCTCATCTCGCCTGGAGGGCAAAACCGCCTGGATTTTCTCGAGTTGCGGCAGGTGCTCTCGACTTACGACGGGGACCTCAGGGACCCGCTCTGGTGGCCTCAGGAAAGGCCAGTCCCCATGCGAGTTCCTCGGGGGCCTCTCGGGATTCCTCTCCCGTCGATGCCGGGGCCTAAGACCTTGTGTGGAGTCGGGGCCGGAACCTGAGGATTCCTCTCCAGTGCTCACATGGATCTTGGGGTACTTCTGAAGTCTCCCCAGGGGAGTCAGTCCTCGTCTCGAATGCGGGCATGCACTTGCGCTTTCCTCCAGAGCGGTAGCAGCAGTGTCACGCAGTCCGCCGCGTGGATCAAAGGATCTATGGTTTTCCCTCGAGGCTTTCCCACGAGGCTTTCCCACGAGGCTTTCCCACAGGGCTGTCCCACGTGCACACGTGGTAGGAGTCGATCCTCGGCTTGAACGTCAAGGCAGTGCAGGGAAAACAGGTTCCTCTGGAATGGACTGACACATCTGGGGTCTCTTGGAATGGTTTCACGACCCTGGAGTTCTTCTCGCCTTTCCTGTGGAGAGCGCCTCCTCTTGAGATGCGACGGGAACGCCGGGAATTCTTTCCCTACGAAACAGGGAAAGGATCCCTCATCTCGAGCTAGGAGGCTGAAACGGGGCTCCCCTGGATGTATTCGGGACCCCACGTGCTTCCTCTCGAGTGGAGACGGGTATGTCGGGGAACTTCTTGAGTTGCAGCAAGGGTGTGAAGGACCCTTTGGAAGTTCCAGTGGTTAGACGTGATTAGCCTCGAGAAGCCTCAGCGGAAATGGGCCTCATCTACCCTGGAGGGCAAAACCTCCTGGATTTTCTCGAGTTGCGGCAGGTGCTCTCGACTTACGACGGGGACCTCAGGGACCCGCTCTGGTGGCCTCAGGAAAGGCCAGTCCCCATGCGAGTTCCTCGGGGGCCTCTCGGGATTCCTCTCCCGTCGATGCCGGGGCCTAAGTCCTTGTGTGGAGTCGGGGCCGGAACCTGAGGATTCCTCTCCAGTGCTGACATGGATCTTGGGGTACGTCTGGAGTCTCCCCAGGGGAGTCAGTCCTCGTCTCGAATGCGGGCATGCACTTGCGCTTTCCTCCAGAGCGGTAGCAGCAGTGTCACGCAGTCCGCCGCGTGGATCAAAGGATCTATGGTTTTCCCTCGAGTCTTTCCCACGAGGCTTTACCACGAGGCTTTCCCACAGGGCTGTCCCACGTGCACACGTGGTGGGAGTCGATCCTCGGCTTGAACGTCAAGGCAGTGCAGGGAAAACAGGTTCCTCTGGAATGGACTGACACATCTGGGGGACTCTTGGATTGGTGGCACGACCCTGGAGTTCCTCTCGCCTTTCCTGTGGAGAGCGCCTCCTCTTGAGATGCGACGGGAATGCCGGGAATTCTTTCCCTACGAAACAGGGAAAGGATCCCTCATCTCGAGCTAGGAGGCGGAAACGGGGCTCCCCTGGATGTGTGTGGGACACCACGTGCTTCCTCTCGAGTGGAGACGGGTATGTCGGGGAACTTCTTGATTTGCAGCAAGGGTGTGAAGGACCCTTTGGAATTTCCAGTGGTTAGACGTGATTAGCCTCGAGAAGCCTCAGCGGAAATGGGCCTCATCTCGCCTGGAGGGCAAAACCGCCTGGATTTTCTCGAGTTGCGGCAGGTGCTCTCGACTTATGACGGGGACCTCAGGGACCCGCTCTGGTGGCCTCAGGAAAGGCCAGTCCACATGCGAGTTCCTCCGGGGCCTCTCGGGATTTCTCTCCCGTTGATGCCGGGGCCTAAGACCTTGTGTGGAGTCGGGGCCGGAACCTGAGGATTCTTCTCCAGTGCTAACATGGATCTTGGGGTACGTCTGGAGTCTCCCCAGGGGAGTCAGTCCTCGTCTCGAATGCGGGCATGCACTTGCGCTTTCCTCCAGAGCGGTAGCAGCAGTGTCACGCAGTCCGCCGCGTGGATCAAAGGATCTATGTTTTTCCCTCGAGTCTTTCCCAGGAGGCTTTCCCACGAGGCTTTCCCACAGGGCTGTCCCACGTGCACACGTGGTGGGAGTCGATCCTCGGCTTGAACGTCAAGGCAGTTCAGGGAAAACAGGTTCCTCTGGAATGGACTGACACATCTAGGGGACTCTTGGAATGGTGGCACGACCCTTCAGTTCCTCTCGCCTTTCCTGTGGAGAGCGCCTCCTCTTGAGATGCGACGGGAACGCCGGGAATTCTTTCCCTACGAAACAGGGAAAGGATCCCTCATCTCGAGCTAGGAGGCGGAAACGGGGCTCCCCTGGATGTGTGCGGGACACCACGTGCTTCCTCTCGAGTGGAGACGGGTATGTCGGGGAACTTCTTGAGTTGCAGCAAGGGTGTGAAGGACCCTTTGGAAGTTCCAGTGGTTAGACGTGATTAGCCTCGAGAAGCCTCAGAGGAAATGGGCCTCATCTCGCCTGGAGGGCAAAACCTCCTGGATTTTCTCGAGTTGCGGCAGGTGCTCTCGACTTACGACGGGGACCTCAGGGACCCGCTCTGGTGGCCTCAGGAAAGGCCAGTCCCCATGCGAGTTCCTCGGGGGCGTCTCGGGATTCCTCTCCCGTCGATGCCGGGGCCTAAGACCTTGTGTGGAGTCGGGGCCGGAACCTGAGGATTCCTCTCCAGTGCTGACATGGATCTTGGGGTACGTCTGGAGTCTCCCCTGGGGAGTCAGTCCTCATCTCGAATGCGGGCATGCACTTGCGCTTTCCTCCAGAGCGGTAGCAGCAGTGTCACGCAGTCCGCCGCGTGGATCAAAGGATCTATGGTTTTCCCTCGAGTCTTTCCCACGAGGCTTTCCCACGAGGCTTTCCCACAGGGCTGTCCCACGTGCACATGTGGTGGGAGTTCATCCTCGGCTTGCACGTCAAGGCAGTGCAGGGAAAACAGGTTCCTCTGGAATGGACTGACACATCTGGGGGACTCTTGGAATGGTGTCAAGACCCTGGAGTTCCTCTCGCCTTTCCTGTGGAGAGCGCCTCCTCTTGAGATGCGACGGGAACGCCGGGAATTCTTTCCCTACGAAAAAGGGAAGGATCCCTCATCTCGAGCTAGGAGGCGGAAATGGGGCTCCCCTGGATGTGTGTGGGACACCACGTGCTTCCTCTCGAGTGGAGACGGGTATGTCGGGGAACTTCTTGAGTTGCAGCAAGGGTGTGAAGGACCCTTTGGAATTTCCAGTGGTTAGACGTGATTAGCCTCGAGAAGCCTCAGCGGAAATGGGCCTCATCTCGCCCGGAGGGCAAAACCGCCTGGATTTTCTCGAGTTGCGGCAGGTGCTCTCGACTTACGACGGGGACCTCAGGGACCCGCTCTGGTGGCCTCAGGAAAGGCCAGTCCACATGCGAGTTCCTCGGGGGCCTCTGGGGATTCCTTTCCCTTCGATGCCGGGCCTAAGTCCTTGTGTGGAGTCGGGGTCGGAACCTGAGGATTCCTCTCCAGTGCTGACATGGATCTTGGGGTACTTCTGGAGTCTCCCAGGGAGTCAGTCTTCGTCTCGAATGCGGGCATGCACTTGCGCTTTCCTCCAGAGCGGTAGCAGCAGTGTCACGCAGTCCGCCGCGTGGATCAAAGGATCTATGGTTTTCCCTCGAGTCTTTTCCACGAGGCTTTCCCACAAGGCTTTCCCACAGGGCTGTCCCACGTGCACACGTGGTGGGAGTCGATCCTTGTCTTGAACGTCAAGGCAGTGCAGGGAAAACAGGTTCCTCTGGAATGGACTGACACATCTGGGGGACTCTTGGAATGGTGGCACGACCCTGGAGTTCCTCTCGCCTTTCCTGTGGAGAGCGCCTCCTCTTGAGATGCGACGGGAACGCCGGGAATTCTTTCCCTACGAAACAGGGAAAGGATCCCTCATCTCGAGCTAGGAGTCGGAAACGGAGCTCCCCTGTATGTGGGCGGGACACCACGTGCTTCCTCTCGAGTGGAGACGGGTATGTCGGGGAACTTCTTGAGTTGCAGCAAGGGTGTGAAGGACCCTTTGGAAGTTCCAGTGGTTAGACGTGATTGGCCTCGAGAAGCCTCAACGGAAATGGGCCTCATCTCGCCTGGAGGGCAAAACCTCCTGGATTTTCTCGAGTTGCGGCAGGTGCTCTCGACTTACGACGGGGACCTCAGGGACCCGCTCTGGTGGCCTCAGGAAAGGCCAGTCCCCATGCGAGTTCCTCGGGGGCCTCTCGGGATTCCTCTCCCATCGATGCCGGGGCCTAAGTCCTTGTGTGGAATCGGGGCCGGAACCTGAGGATTCCTCTCCAGTGCTGACATGGATCTTGGGGTACGTCTGGAGTCTCCCCAGGGGAGTCAGTCCTCGTCTCGAATGCGGGCATGCACTTGCGCTTTCCTCCAGAGCGGTAGCAGCAGTGTCACGCAGTCCGCCGCGTGGATCAAAGGATCTATGGTTTTCCCTCGAGTCTTTCCCACGAGGCTTTCCCACGAGGCTTTCCCACAGGGCTGTCCCACGTGCACACGTGGTGGGAGTCGATCCTCGGCTTGAACGTCAAGTGCAGGGAAAACAGGTTCCTCTGGAATGGACTGACACATCTGGGGGACTCTTGGAATGGTGTCACGACCCTGGAGTTCCTCTCGTCTTTCCTGTGGAGAGCGCCTCCTCTTGAGATGCAACGGGAACGCCGGGAATTCTTTCCCTACGAAACAGGGAAAGGATCCCTCATCTCGAGCTAGGAGGCGGTAACGGGGCTCCCCTGGATGTGTGCGGGACACCACGTGCTTCCTCTCGAGTGGAGCCGGGTATGTCGGGGAATTTCTTGAGTTGCAGCAATGGTGTGAAGGACCCTTTGGAAGTTCCAGTGGTTAGATGTGATTGGCCTCGAGAAGCCTCAGCGGGAATGGGCCTCATCTCGCCTGGAGGGCAAAACCGCCTGGATTTTCTCGAGTTGCGGCAGGTGCTCTCGACTTACGACGGGGACCTCAGGGAACCGCTCTGGTGGCCTCAGGAAAGGCCAGTCCCCATGCGAGTTCCTCGGGGGCCTCTCGGGATTCCTCTCCCGTCGATGCCGGGGCCTAAGACCTTGTGTGGATTCGGGGCCGGAACCTGAGGATTCCTCTCCAGTGCTGACATGGATCAAGGGGTACTTCTGGAGTCTCCCCAGGGGAGTCAGTCCTCGTCTCGAATGCGGGCATGCACTTGCGCTTTCCTCCAGAGCGGTAGCAGCAGTGTCACGCAGTCCGCTGCGTGGATCAAAGGATGTTTGGTTTTCCATCGAGTCTTTCCCACGAGGCTTTCCCACGAGGCTGTCCCAAGTGCACACGTGGTGTGAGTCGATCCTCGGCTTGAACGTCAAGGCAGTGCAGGGAAAACAGGTTCCTCTGGAATGGACTGACACATCTGGGGGACTCTTGGAATGGTGGCACGACCCTGGAGTTCCTCTCGCCTTTCCTGTGGAGAGCGCCTCCTCTTGAGATGCGACGGGAACGCCGGGAATTCTTTCCCTACGAAACAGGGAAAGGATCCCTCATCTCGAGCTAGGAGGCGGAAACGGGGCTCCCCTGGATGTTTGCGGGTCCCCACGTGCTTCCTCTCGAGTGGAGACGGGTATGTCGGGGAACTTCTTGAGTTGCACCAAGGGTGTGAAGGACCCTTTGGAAGTTCCAGTGGTTAGACGTGATTAGCCTCGAGAAGCCCAAGGGGAAATGGGCCTCATCTCGCCTGGAGGGCAAAACCTCCTGGATTTTCTCGAGTTGCGGCAGGTGCTCTCGACTTACGACGGGGACCTCAGGGACCCGCTCTGGTGGCCTCAGGAAAGGCCAGTCCCCATGCGAGTTCCTCGGGGGCCTCTCGGGATTCCTCTCCCGTCGATGCCGGGGCCTAAGACCTTGTGTGGAGTCGGGGCCGGAACCTGAGGATTCCTCTCCAGTGCTGACATGGATCTTGGGGTACTTCTGAAGTCTCCCCAGGGGAGTCAGTCCTCGTCTCGAATGCGGGCATGCACTTGCGCTTTCCTCCAGAGCGGAAGCAGCAGTGTCACGCAGTCCGCCGCGTGGATCAAAGGATCTATGGTTTTCCCTCGAGTCTTTCCCACGAGGCTTTCCCACGAGGCTTTCCCACAGGGCTGTCCCACGTGCACACGTGGTGGGAGTCGATCCTCGGCTTGAACGTCAAGGCAGTGCAGGGAAAACAGGTTCCTCTGGAATGGACTGACACATCTGGGGGACTCTTGGAATGGTGTCACGACCCTTGAGTTCCTCTCGCCTTTCCTGTGGAGAGCGCCTCCTCTTGAGATGCGACAGGAACGCCGGGAATTCTTTCCCTACGAAACAGGGAAAGGATCCCTCATCTCGAGCTAGGAGGCGGAAACGGGGCTCCTTTGGATGTGTGCGGGACCCCACGTGCTTCCTCTCGAGTGGAGACGGGTATGTCGGGGAACTTCTTGAGTTGCAGCAAGGGTGTGAAGGACCCTTTGGAAGTTCCAGTGGTTAGATGTGATTGGCCTCGAGAAGCCTCAGCAGAAATGGGCCTCATCTCGTCTGGAGGGCAAAACCTCCTGAATTTTCTCGAGTTGCGGCAGGTGCTCTCGACTTACGACGGGGACCTCAGGGACCCGCTCTGGTGGCCTCAGGAAAGGCCAGTCCCCATGCGAGTTCCTCGGGGGCGTCTCGGGATTTCTCTCCCGTTGATGCCGGGGCCTAAGACCTTGTGTGGAATCGGGGCCGGAACCTGAGGATTCCTCTCCAGTGCTGACATGGATCTTGGGGTACTTCTGGAGTCTCCCCAGGGGAGTCAGTCCTCGTCTCGAATGCGGGCATGTACTTGCGCTTTCCTCCAGAGCGGTAGCAGCAGTGTCACGCAGTCCGCCGCGTGGATCAAAGGATCTATGGTTTTCCCTCGAGTGTTTCCCACGAGGCTTTCCCACGAGGCTTTCCCACAGGGCTGTCCCACGTGCACACGTGGTGGGAGTCGATCCTCGGCTTGAACGTCAAGGCAGTGCAGGGAAAACAGGTTCCTCTGGAATGGACTGACACATCTGGGGGACTCTTGGAATGGTGGCACGACCCTTCAGTTCCTCTCGCCTTTCCTGTGGAGAGCGCCTCCTCTTGAGATGCGACGGGAACGCCGGTAATTCTTTCCCTACGAAACAGGGAAAGGTTCCCTCATCTCGAGCTAGGAGGCGGAAACGGGGCTCCCCTGGATGTGTGCGGGACCCCACGTGCTTCCTCTCGAGTGGAGACGTGTATGTCGGGGAACTTCTTGAGTTGCAGCAAGGGTGTGAAGGACCCTTTGGAAGTTCCAGTGGTTAGACGTGATTAGCCTCGAGAAGCCTCAGCGGAAATGGCCCTCATCTCGCCTGGAGGGCAAAACCTCCTGGATTTTCTCGAGTTGCGGCAGGTGCTCTCGACTTACGACGGGGACCTCAGGGACCCGCTCTGGTGGCCTCAGGAAAGGCCAGTCCCCATGCGAGTTCCTCGGGGGCGTCTCGGGATTCCTCTCCCGTCGATGCCGGGGCCTAAGACCTTGTGTGGAGTCGGGGCCGGAACCTGAGGATTCCTCTCCAGTGCTGACATGGATCTTGGGGTACGTCTGGAGTCTCCCCAGGGGAGTCAGTCCTCGTCTCGAATGCGGGCATGCACTTGCGCTTTCCTCCAGAGCGGTAGCAGCAGTGTCACGCAGTCCGCCGCGTGGATCAAAGGATCTATGGTTTTCCCTCGAGTCTTTCCCACGAGGCTTTCCCACGAGGCTTTCCCACAGGGCTGTCCCACGTGCACACGTGGTGGGAGTCGATCCTCGGCTTGCATGTCAAGGCAGTGCAGGGAAAACAGGTTCCTCTGGAATGGACTGACACATCTGGGGGACTCTTGGAATGGTGTCACGACCCTGGAGTTCCTCTCACCTTTCCTGTGGAGAGCGCCTACTCTTGAGATGCGACTGGAAGGTCGGGAATTCTTTCCCTACGAAAAAGGGAAGGATCCCTCATCTCGAGCTAGGAGGCGGAAACGGGGATCCCCTGGATGTGTGAGGGACCCCACGTGCTTCCTCTCGAGTGGAGACGGGTATGTCGGGGAACTTCTTGAGTTGCAGCAATGGTGTGAAGGACCCTTTGGAAGTTCCAGTGGTTAGATGTGATTGGCCTCGAGAAGCCTCAGCAGAAATGGGCCTCATCTCGCCTGGAGGGCAAAACCTCCTGGATTTTCTCGAGTTGCGGCAGGTGCTCTCGACTTACGACGGGGACCTCAGGGACCCGCTCTGGTGGCCTCAGGAAAGGCCAGTCCCCATGCGAGTTCCTCGGGGGCGTCACGGGATTCCTCTCCCGTCGATGCCGGGCCTAAGACCTTGTGTGGAGTCGGGGTCGGAACCTGAGGATTCCTCTCCAGTGCTGACATGGATCTTGGGGTACGTCTGGAGTCTCCCCAGGGGAGTCAGTCCTCGTCTCGAATGCGGGTATGCACTTGCGCTTTCCTCCAGAGCGGTAGCAGCAGTGTCACGCAGTCCTCCTCGTGGATCAAAGGATCTATGGTTTTCCCTCGAGTCTTTCCCACGAGGCTTTCCCACGAGGCTTTCCCACAGGGCTGTCCCACGTGCACACGTGGTGGGAGTCGATCCTCGGCTTGAACGTCAAGGCAGTGCAGGGAAAACAGGTTCCTCTGGAATGGACTGACACATCTGGGGGACTCTTGGAATGGTGGCACGACCCTGGAGTTCCTCTCGCCTTTCCTGTGGAGAGCGCCTCCTCTTGAGATGCGACGGGAACGCCGGGAATTCTTTCCCTACGAAACAGGGAAAGGATCCCTCATCTCGAGCTAGGAGTCGGAAACGGAGCTCCCCTGGATGTGGGTGGGACACCACGTGCTTCCTCTCGAGTGGAGACGGGTATGTCGGGGAACTTCTTGAGTTGCAGCAATGGTGTGAAGGACCCTTTGGAAGTTCCAGTGGTTAGATGTGATTGGCCTCGAGAAGCCTCATCGGAAATGGGCCTCATCTCGCCTGGAGGGCAAAACCTCCTGGATTTTCTCGAGTTGCGGCAGGTGCTCTCGACTTACGACGGGGACCTCAGGGACCCGCTCTGGTGGCCTCAGGATAGGCCAGTCCCCATGCGAGTTCCTCGGGGGCCTCTGGGGATTCCTCTCCCGTCGATGCCGGGGCCTAAGACCTTGTGTGGAGTCGGGGCCGGAACCTGAGGATTCCTCTCCAGTGCTGACATGGATCTTGGGGTACTTCTGGAGTCTCCCCAGGGGAGTCAGTCCTCGTCTCGAATGCGGGCATGCACTTGCGCTTTCCTCCAGAGTGGTAGCAGCAGTGTCACGCATTCCGCCGCGTGGATCAAAGGATCTATGGTTTTCCCTCGAGTCTTTCCCACGAGGCTTTCCCACGAGGCTTTCCCACAGGGCTGTCCCACGTGCACACGTGGTGGGAGTCGATCCTCGGCTTGAACGTCAAGGCAGTGCAGGGAAAACAAGTTCCTCTGGAATGGACTGACACATCTGGGGGACTCTTGGAATGGTGGCACGACCCTGGAGTTCCTCTCGCCTTTCCTGTGAAGAGCGCCTCCTCTTGAGATGCGACGGGAACGCCGGGAATTCTTTCCCTTGGAAACAGGGAAAGTATCCCTCATCTCGAGCTAGGAGGCGGAAACGGGGCTCCCCTGGATGTGTGCGGGACCCACGTTCTTCCTCTCGAGTGGAGACGGGTATGTCGGGGAAGTTCTTGAGTTGCAGCAAGGGTGTGAAGGACCCTTTGGAAGTTCCAGTGGTTAGACGTGATTAGCCTCGAGAAGCCCCAGGGGAAATGGGCCTCATCTCGCCTGGAGGGCAAAACCTCCTGGATTTTCTCGAGTTGCGGCAGGTGCTCTCGACTTACGACGGGGACCTCAGGGACCCGCTCTGGTGGCCTCAGGAAAGGCCAGTCCCCATGCGAGTTCCTCGGGGGGTTCCTCTCCCGTCGATGCCGGGGCCTAAGACCTTGTGTGAAGTCGGGGCCGGAACCTGAGGATTCCTCTCCAGTGCTCACATGGTTCTTGGGGTACTTCTGGAGTCTCCCCAGGGGAGTCAGTCCTCGTCTCGAATGCGGGCATGCACTTGCGCTTTCCTCCAGAGCGGTAGCAGCAGTGTCACGCAGTCCGCCGCGTGGATCAAAGGATCTATGGTTTTCCCTCGAGTCTTTCCCACGAGGCTTTCCCACGAGGCTTTCCCTCAGGGCTGTCCCACGTGCACACGTGGTGGGACTCGATCCTCGGCTTGAACGTCAAGGCAGTGCAGGGAAAACAGGTTCCTCTGGAATGGACTGACACATCTGGGGGTCTCTTGGAATGGTGGCACGACCCTGGAGTTCCTCTCCCCTTTCCTGTGGAGAGCGCCTCCTCTTGAGATGCGACGGGAACGCCGGGAATTCTTTCCCTACGAAACAGGGAAAGGATCCCTCATCTCGAGCTAGGAGGCGGAAACGGGGCTCCCCTGCATGTGTGCGGGACACCACGTGCTTCCTCTCGAGTGCAGACGGGTATGTCGGGGAAGTTCTTGAGTTGCAGCAAGGGTGTGAAGGACCCTTTGGAAGTTCCAGTGGTTAGATGTGATTGGCCTCGAGAAGCCTCAGCGGAAATGGGCCTCATCTCGCCTGGAGGGCAAAACCTCCTGGATTTTCTCGAGTTGCGGCAGGTGCTCTCGACTTACGACGGGGACCTCAGGGACCCGCTCTGGTGGCCTCAGGAAAGGCCAGTCCCCATGCGAGTTCCTCGGGGGCCTCTGGGGTTTCCTCTCCCGTCGATGCCGGGGCCTAAGTCCTTGTGTGGAGTCGGGATCGGAACGTGAGGATTCCTCTCCAGTGCTGACATGGATCTTGGGGTACTTCTGGAGTCTCCCCATGGGAGTCAGTCTTCGTCTCGAATGCAGGCATGCACTTGCGCTTTCCTCCAGAGCGGTAGCAGCAGTGTCACGCAGTCCGCCGCGTGGATCAAAGGATCTTTGGTTTTCCCTCGAGTCTTTCCCACGAGGCTTTCCCACGAGGCTTTCCCACAGGGCTGTCCCACGTGCACACGTGGTGGGAGTCGATCCTTGGATTGAACTTCAAGGCAGTGCAGGGAAAACAGGTTCCTCTGGAATGGACTGACACATCTGGGGGACTCTTGGAATGGTGGCACGACCCTGGAGTTCCTCTCGCCTTTCCTGTGGAGAGCGCCTCCTCTTGAGATGCGACGGGAACGCCGGGAATTCTTTCCCTACGAAACAGGGAAAGGATCCCTCATCTCGAGCTAGGAGTCGGAAACGGAGCTCCCCTGGATGTGGGCGGGACACCACGTGCTTCCTTTCGAGTGGAGACGGGTATGTCGGGGAACTTCTTGAGTTGCAGCAATGGTGTGAAGGACCCTTTGGAAGTTCCAGTGGTTAGATGTGATTGGCCTCGAGAAGCCTCATTGGAAATGGGCCTCATCTCGCCTGGAGGGCAAAACCTCCTGGATTTTCTCGAGTTGCGGCAGGTGCTCTCGACTTACGACGGGGACCTCAGGGACCCGCTCTGGTGGCCTCAGGATAGGCCAGTCCCCATGCGAGTTCCTCGGGGGCCTCTCGGGATTCCTCTCCCGTCGATGCCGGGGCCTAAGACCTTGTGTGGAGTCGGGGCCGGAACATGAGGATTCCTCTCCAGTGCTGACATGGATCTTGGGGTACTTCTGGAGTCTCCCCAGGGGAGTCAGTCCTCGTCTCGAATGCGGGCATGCACTTGCGCTTTCCTCCAGAGCGGTAGCAGCAGTGTCACGCAGTCCGCCGCGTGGATCAAAGGATCTTTGGTTTTCCCTCGAGTCTTTCCCACGAGGCTTTCCCATGAGGCTTTCCCACAGGGCTGTCCCACGTGCACACGTGGTGGGAGTCGATCCTCGGCTTGAACGTCAAGGCAGTGCAGGGAAAACAGGTTCCTCTGGAATGGACTGACACATCTGGGGGACTCTTGGAATGGTGGCACGACCCTGGAGTTCCTCTCCCCTTTCCTGTGGAGAGCGCCTCCTCTTGAGATGCGACGGGAACGCCGGGAATTTTTTCCCTACGAAACAGGGAAAGGATCCCTCATCTCGAGCTAGGAGGCGGAAACGGGGCTCCCCTGGATGTGTGCGGGACCCACGTGCTTCCTCTCGAGTGGAGACGGGTATGTCGGGGACCTTCTTGAGTTGCAGCAAGGGTGTGAAGGACCCTTTGGAAGTTCCAGTGGTTAGATGTGATTAGCCTTGAGAAGCCTCAGCGGAAATGGGCCTCATCTCGCCTGGAGGGCAAAACCTCGTGGATTTTCGCGAGTTGCGGCAGGTGCTCTCGACTTACGACGGGGACCTCAGGGACCCGCTCTGGTGGCCTCAGGAAAGGCCAGTCCCCATGCGAGTTCCTCTGGGGATTCCTCTCCCGTCGATGCCGGGGCCTAAGACCTTGTGTGAAGTCGGGGCCGGAACCTGAGGATTCCTCTCCAGTGCTCACATGGTTCTTGGGGTACTTCTGGAGTCTCCCCAGGGGAGTCAGTCCTCGTCTCGAATGCGGGCATGCACTTGCGCTTTCCTCCAGAGCGGTAGCAGCAGTGTCACGCAGTCCGCCGCGTGGATCAAAGGATCTATGGTTTTCCCTCGAGTCTTTCCCACGAGGCTTTCCCACGAGGCTTTCCCTCAGGGCTGTCCCACGTGCACACGTGGTGGGACTCGATCCTCGGCTTGAACGTCAAGGCAGTGCAGGGAAAACAGGTTCCTCTGGAATGGACTGACACATCTGCGGGTCTCTTGGAATGGTGGCACGACCCTGGAGTTCCTCTCCCCTTTCCTGTGGAGAGCGCCTCCTCTTGAGATGCGACGGGAACGCCGGGAATTCTTTCCCTACGAAACAGGGAAAGGATCCCTCATCTCGAGCTAGGAGGCGGAAACGGGGCTCCCCTGGATGTGTGAGGGACCCCACGTGCTTCCTCTCGAGTGGAGACGGGTATGTCGGGGAAGTTCTTGAGTTGCAGCAAGGGTGTGAAGGACCCTTTGGAAGTTCCAGTGGTTAGACGTGATTAGCCTTGAGAAGCCTCAGCGGAAATGGGCCTCATCTCGCCTGGAGGGCAAAACCTCCTGGATTTTTTCGAGTTGCGGCAGGTGCTCTCGACTTACGACGGGGACCTCAGGGACACGCTCTGGTGGCCTCAGGAAAGGCCAGTCCCCATGCGAGTTCCTCGGGGGCCTCTGGGGATTCCTCTCCCGTCGATGCCGGGGCCTAAGTCCTTGTGTGGAGTCGGGGCCGGAACCTGAGGATTCCTCTCCAGTGCTGACATGGATCTTGGGGTACTTCTGGAGTCTCCCCAGGGGAGTCAGTCTTCGTCTCGAATGCGGGCATGCACTTGCGCTTTCCTCCAGAGCGGTAGCAGCAGTGTCACGCAGTCCGCCGCGTGGATCAAAGGATCTATGGTTTTCCCTCGAGTCTTTCCCACGAGGCTTTCCCACGAGGCTTTCCCACAGGGCTGTCCCACGTGCACACGTGGTGGGAGTCGATCCTTGGCTTGAACGTCAAGGCAGTGCAGGGAAAACAGGTTCCTCTGGAATGGACTGACACATCTGGGGGACTCTTGGAATGGTGGCACGACCCTGGAGTTCCACTCGCCTTTCCTGTGGAGAGCGCCTCCTCTTGAGATGCGACGGGAACGCCGGGAATTCTTTCCCTACCAAACAGGGAAAGGATCCCTCATCTCGAGCTAGGAGGCTGAAACGGGGCTCCCCTGGATGTGTGCGGGACACCACGTGCTTCCTCTCGAGTGCAGACGGGTATGTCGGGGAAGTTCTTGAGTTGCAGCAAGGGTGTGAAGGACCCTTTGGAAGTTCCAGTGGTTAGATGTGATTGGCCTCGAGAAGCCTCAGCGGAAATGGGCCTCATCTCGCCTGGAGGGCAAAACCTCCTGGATTTTCTCGAGTTGCGACAGGTGCTCTCGACTTACGACGGGGACCTCAGGGACCCGCTCTGGTGGCCTCAGGAAAGGCCAGTCCCCATGCGAGTTCCTCGGGGGCCTCTGGGGTTTCCTCTCCCGTCGATCCCGGGGCCTAAATCCTTGTGTGGAGTCGGGATCGGAACGTGAGGATTCCTCTCCAGTGCTGACATGGATCTTGGGGTACTTCTGGAGTCTCCCCAGGGGAGTCAGTCTTCGTCTCGAATGCAAGCATGCACTTGCTCTTTCCTCCAGAGCGGTAGCAGCAGTGTCACGCAGTCCGCCGCGTGGATCAAAGGATCTTTGGTTTTCCCTCGAGTCTTTTCCACGAGGCTTTCCCACGAGGCTTTCCCACAGGGCTGTCCCACGTGCACACGTGGTGGGAGTCGATCCTTGGATTGAACGTCAAGGCAGTGCAGGGAAAACAGGTTCCTCTGGAATGGACTGACACATCAGGGGGACTCTTGGAATGGTGGCACGACCCTGGAGTTCCTCTCGCCTTTCCTGTGGAGAGCGCCTCCTCTTGAGATGCGACGGGAACGCCGGGAATTCTTTCCCTACGAAACAGGGAAAGGATCCCTCATCTCGAGCTAGGAGTCGGAAACGGAGCTCCCCTGGATGTGGGCGGGACACCACGTGCTTCCTCTCGAGTGGAGACGGGTATGTCGGGGAACTTCTTGAGTTGCAGCAATGGTGTGAAGGACCCTTTGGAAGTTCCAGTGGTTAGATGTGATTGGCCTCGAGAAGCCTCATCGGAAATGGGCCTCATCTCGCCTGGAGGGCAAAACCTCCTGGATTTTCTCGAGTTGCTGCAGGTGCTCTCGACTTACGACGGGGACCTCAGGGACCCGCTCTGGTGGCCTCAGGATAGGCCAGTCCCCATGCGAGTTCCTCGGGGGCCTCTCGGGATTCCTCTCACGTCGATGCCGGGGCCTAAAACTTTGTGTGGAGTCGGGGCCGGAACCTGAGGATTCCTCTCCAGGGCTGACGTGGATTTTGGGGTACTTCTGGAGTCTCCCCAGGGGTGTCAGACCTCGTCTCGAATGCGGGCATGCACTTGCGCTTTCCTCCAGAGCGGTAGCAGCAGTGTCACGCAGTCCGCCGCGTGGATCAAAGGATCTATGGTTTTCCCTCGAGTCTTTCCCACGAGGCTTTCCCACGAGGCTTTCCCACAGGGCTGTCCCACGTGCACACGTGGTGGGAGTCGATCCTCGGCTTGAACGTCAAGGCAGTGCAGGGAAAACAGGTTCCTCTGGAATGGACTGACACATCTGGGGGAATCTTGGAATGGTGTCTCGACCCTGGAGTTCCTCCCGCCTTTTCTGTGGAGAACGCCTCCTCTTGAGATGCGACTGGAACGCCGGGAATTCTTTCCCTACGAAAAAGGGAAGGATCCCTCATCTCGAGCTAGGAGGCGGAAACGGGGCTCCCCTGGATGTGTGCGGGACCCACGTTCTTCCTCTCGAGTGGAGACGGGTATGTCGGGGAACTTCTTGAGTTGCAGCAAGGGTGTGAAGGACCCTTTGGAAGTTCCAGTGGTTAGATGTGATTGGCCTCGAGAAGCCTCAGCGGAAATGGGCCTCATCTCGCCTGGAGGGCAAAACCTCCTGGATTTTCTCGAGTTGCGGCAGGTGCTCTCGACTTACGACGGGGACCTCAGGGACCCGCTCTGGTGGCCTCAGGAAAGGCCAGTCCCCATGCGAGTTCCTAGGGGGCCTCTGGGGTTTCCTCTCCCGTCGATGCCGGGGCCTAAGTCCTTGTGTGGAGTCGGGATCGGAACCTGAGGATTCCTCTCCAGTGCTGACATGGATCTTGGGGTACTTCTGGAGTCTCCCCAGGGGAGTCAGTCTTCGTCTCGAATGCAGGCATGCACTTGCGCTTTCCTCCAGAGTGGTAGCAGCAGTGTCACGCAGTCCGCCGCGTGGATCAAAGGATCTTTGGTTTTCCCTCGAGTCTTTTCCACGAGGCTTTCCCACGAGGCTTTCCCACAGGGCTGTCCCACGTGCACACGTGGTGGGAGTCGATCCTTGGATTGAACGTCAAGGCAGTGCAGGGAAAACTGGTTCCTCTGGAATGGACTGACACATCTGGGGGACTCTTGGAATGGTGGCACGACCCTGGAGTTCCTCTCGCCTTTCCTGTGGAGAGCGCCTCCTCTTGAGATGCGACGGGAACGCCGGGAATTCTTTCCCTACGAAACAGGGAAAGGATCCCTCATCTCGAGCTAGGAGGCGGAAACGGGGCTCCCCTGGATGTGTGCGGGACCCCACGTGCTTCCTCTGGAGTGGAGACGGGTATGGTGGCAAGCTTCTTTAGTCGCAGCAAGGGTGTGAAAGACCCGTTGGAAGTTCCAGTAATTAGACGTGATTAGACTCGAGAAGCCTCAGCGGAAATGGGCCTCATCTGGCCTGGAGGGCAAAACCGCCTGGATTTTCTCGAGTTGCGGCAGGTGCTCTCGACTTACGACGGGGACCTCAGGGACCCGCTCTGGTGGCCTCAGGAAAGGCCAGTCCCCATGCGAGTTCCTCGGGGGCCTCTCGGGATTCCTCTCCCATCGATGCCGGTACCTAAGACCTTGAGTGGAGTCGGGGCCGGAACCTGAGGATTCCTCTCCAGTGCTGACATGGATCTTGGGGTACTTCTGGAGTCTCCCCAGGGGAGTCAGTCCTCGTCTCGAATGCGGGCATGCACTTGCGCTTTCCTCCAGAGCGGTAGCAGCAGTGTCACGCAGTCTGCCGCGTGGATCAAAGGATCTATTGTTTTCCCTCGAGTCTTTCCCACGAGGCTTTCCCACGAAGCTTTCCCACAGGGCTGTCCCACGTGCACACGTGGTGGGAGTCGATCCTCGGCTTGAATGTCAAGGCAGTGCAGGGAAAACAGGTTCCTCTGGAATGGACTGACACATCTGGGGGACTCTTGGAATGGTGTCACGACCCTGGAGTTCCTTTCGCCTTTCCTGTGGAGAGCGGCTCCTCTTGAGATGCGACGGGAACGCCGGGAATTCTTTCCCTACGAAACAGGGAAAGGATCCCTCATCTCGAGCTAGGAGGCGGAAACGGGGCTCCCCTGGATGTGTGCGGGACCCCACGTGCTTCCTCTCGAGTGCAGACGGGTATGTCGGGGAGCTTCTTGAGTTGCAGCAAGGGTGTGAAGGACCATTTGGAAGTTCCAGTGGTTAGATGTGATTAGCCTCGAGAAGCCTCAGCGGAAATGGGCCTCATCTCGCCTGGAGGGCAAAACCTCCTGGATTTTCTCGAGTTGCGGCAGGTGCTCTCGACTTACGACGGGGACCTCAGGGACCCGCTCTGGTGGCCTCAGGAAAGGCCAGTCCCCATGCGAGTTCCTCGGGGGCCTCTCGGGATTCCTCTCCCGTCGATGCCGGGGCCTAAGACCTTCTGTGGAGTCGGGGCCGGAACCTGAGGATTCCTCTCCAGTGCTGACATGGATCTTGGGGTATTTCTGGAGTCTCCCCAGGGGAGTCAGTCCTCGTCTAGAATGCGGGCATGCACTTGCGCTTTCCTCCAGAGCGGTGGCAGCAGTGTCACGCAGTCCGCCGCGTGGATCAAAGGATCTATGGTTTTCCCTCGAGTCTTTCCCACGAGGCTTTCCCACGAGGCTTTCCCACAGGGCTGTCCCACGTGCACACGTGGTGGGAGTCGATCCTCGGCTTGAATGTCAAGGCAGTGCAGGGAAAACAGGTTCCTCTGGAATGGACTGACACATCTGGGGGACTTTTGGAATGGTGTCACGACCCTGGAGTTCCTCTCGCCTTTCCTATGGAGAGCGCCTCCTCTTGAGATGCGACGGGAACGCCGGGAATTCTTTCCCTACGAAACAGGGAAAGGATCCCTCATCTCGAGCTAGGAGGCGGAAACGGGGCTCCCCTGGATGTGTGCGGGACCCCACGTGCTTCCTCTCGAGTGCAGACGGGTATGTCGGGGAGCTTCTTGAGTTGCAGCAAGGGTGTGAAGGACCATTTGGAAGTTCCAGTGGTTAGATGTGATTAGCCTCGAGAAGCCTCAGCGGAAATGGGCCTCATCTCGCCTGGAGGGCAAAACCTCCTGGATTTTCTCGAGTTGCGGCAGGTGCTCTCGACTTACGACGGGGACCTCAGGGACCCGCTCTGGTGGCCTCAGGAAAGGCCAGTCCCCATGCGAGTTCCTCGGGGGCCTCTGGGGATTCCTCTCCCGTCGATGCCGGGGCCTAAGTCCTTGTGTGGAGTCGGGGCCGGAACCTGAGGATTCCTCTCCAGTGCTGACATGGATCTTGGGGTACTTCTGGAGTCTCCCAAGGGGAGTCAGTCCTCGTCTCGAATGCGGGCATGCACTTGCGCTTTCCTCCAGAGCGGTAGCAGCAGTGTCACGCAGTCCGCCGCGTGGATCAAAGGATCTATGGTTTTCCCTCAGGTCTTTCCCACGAGGCTTTCCCACGAGGCTTTCCCACAGGGCTGTCCCACGTGCACACGTGGTGGGAGTCGATCCTCGGCTTGAACGTCAAGGCAGTGCAGGGAAAACAGGTTCCTCTGAAATGGACTGACACATCTGGGGGACTCTTGGAATGGTGTCTCGACCCTGGAGTTCCTCTCGCCTTTCCTGTGGAGAGCGCCTCCTCTTGAGATGCGACGGGAACGCCGGGAATTCTTTCCCTACGAAACAGGGAAAGGATCCCTCATCTCGAGCTAGGAGGCGGAAACGGGGCTCCCCTGGATGTGTGCGGGACCCCACGTGCTTCCTCTCGAGTGGAGACAGGTATGTCGGGGAACTTCTTGAGTTGCAGCAAGGGTGTGAAGGACCCTTTGGAAGTTCCAGTGGTTAGACGTGATTAGCCTCGAGAAGCCTCAGCGGAGATGGGCCTCATCTCGCCTGGAGGGCAAAACCTCCTGGATTTTCTCGAGTTGCGGCAGGTGCTCTCGACTAACGACGGGGACCTCAGGGACCCCCTCTGGTGGCCTCAGGAAAGGCCAGTCCCCATGCGAGTTCCTCGGGGGCCTCTCGGGATTCCTCTCCCATCGATGCCGGGGCCTAAGACCTTGTGTGGAGTCGGGGCCGGAACCTGAGGATTCCTCTCCAGTGCTGACATGGATCTTGGGGTATTTCTGGAGTCTCCCCAGGGGAGTCAGTCCTCGTCTCGAATGCGGGCATGCACTTGCGCTTTCCTCCAGAGCGGTGGCAGCAGTGTCACGCAGTCCGCCGCGTGGATCAAAGGATCTATGGTTTTCCCTCGAGTCTTTCCCACGAGGCTTTCCCACGAGGCTTTCCCACAGGGCTGTCCCACGTGCACACGTGGTGGGAGACGATCCTCGGCTTGAACGTCAAGGCAGTGCAGGGAAAACAGGTTCCTCTGGAATGGACTGACACATCTGGGGGACTCTTGGAATGGTGGCACGACCCTGGAGTTCCTCTCGCCTTTCCTGTGGAGAGCGCCTCCTCTTGAGATGTGACTTGAACGCCGGGAATTCTTTCCCTACGAAACAGGGAAAGGATCCCTCATCTCGAGCTAGGAGGCGGAAACGGGGCTCCCCTGGATGTATGCGGGACCCCGCGTGCTTCCTCTCGAGTGGAGACGGGTATGTCGGGGAACTTCTTGAGTTGCAGCAAGGGTGTGAAGGATCCTTTGGAAGATCCAGTGGTTAGATGTGAGTGGCCTCAAGAAGCCTCAGCGGAAATGGGCCTCATCTCGCCTGGAGGGCAAAACCTCCTGGATTTTCTCGAGTTGCGGCAGGTGCTCTCGACTTACGATGGGGACCTCAGGGAACCGCTCTGGTGGCCTCAGGAAAGGCCAGTCCCCATACGAGTACCTCGGGGGCGTCTCGGGATTCCTCTCCCGTCGATGCCGGGGCCTAAGACCTTGTGTGGAGTCGGGGCCGGAACCTGAGGATTCCTCTCCAGTGCTGACATGGATCTTGGGGTACTTCTGGAGTCTCCCCAGGGGAGTCAGTCCTCGTCTCGAATGCGGGCATGCACTTGTGCTTTCCTCCAGAGCGGTAGCAGCAGTGTCACGCAGTCCGCCGCGTGGATCAAAGGATCTATGGTTTTCCCTCGAGTCTTTCCCACGAGGCTTTCCCACGAGGCTTTCCCACAGGGCTGTCCCACGTGCACACGTGGTGGGAGTCGATCCTCTGCTTGAACGTCAAGGCAGTGCAGGGAAAACAGGTTCCTCTGGAATGGACTGACACATCTGGGGGAATCTTGGAATGGTGTCTCGACCCTGGAGTTCCTCCCGCCTTTTCTGTGGAGAACGCCTCCTCTTGAGATGCGACTGGAACGCCGGGAATTCTTTCCCTACGAAAAAGGGAAGGATCCCTCATCTCGAGCTAGGAGGCGGAAATGGGGCTCCCCTGGATGTGTGCGGGACCCACGTTCTTCCTCTCGAGTGGAGACGGGTATGTCGGGGAACTTCTTGAGTTGCAGCAAGGGTGTGAAGGACCCTTTGGAAGTTCCAGTGGTTAGATGTGATTGGCCTCGAGAAGCCTCAGCGGAAATGGGCCTCATCTCGCCTGGAGGGCAAAACCTCCTGGATTTTCTCGAGTTGCGGCAGGTGCTCTCGACTTACGACGGGGACCTCAGGGACCCGCTCTGGTGGCCTCAGGAAAGGCCAGTCCCCATGCGAGTTCCTAGGGGGCCTCTGGGGTTTCCTCTCCCGTCGATGCCGGGGCCTAAGTCCTTGTGTGGAGTCGGGATCGGAACCTGAGGATTCCTCTCCAGTGCTGACATGGATCTTGGGGTACTTCTGGAGTCTCCCCAGGGGAGTCAGTCTTCGTCTCGAATGCAGGCATGCACTTGCGCTTTCCTCCAGAGTGGTAGCAGCAGTGTCACGCAGTCTGCCGCGTGGATCAAAGGATCTTTGGTTTTCCCTCGAGTCTTTTCCACGAGGCTTTCCCACGAGGCTTTCCCACAGGGCTGTCCCACGTGCACACGTGGTGGGAGTCGATCCTTGGATTGAACGTCAAGGCAGTGCAGGGAAAACTGGTTCCTCTGGAATGGACTGACACATCTGGGGGACTCTTGGAATGGTGGCACGACCCTGGAGTTCCTCTCGCCTTTCCTGTGGAGAGCGCCTCCTCTTGAGATGCTACGGGAACGCCGGGAATTCTTTCCCTACGAAACAGGGAAAGGATCCCTCATCTCGAGCTAGGAGGCGGAAACGGGGCTCCCCTGGATGTGTGCGGGACCCCACGTGCTTCCTCTGGAGTGGAGACGGGTATGGTGGCAAGCTTCTTTAGTCGCAGCAAGGGTGTGAAAGACCCGTTGGAAGTTCCAGTAATTAGACGTGATTAGACTCGAGAAGCCTCAGCGGAAATGGGCCTCATCTGGCCTGGAGGGCAAAACCGCCTGGATTTTCTCGAGTTGCGGCAGGTGCTCTCGACTTACGACGGGGACCTCAGGGACCCGCTCTGGTGGCCTCAGGAAAGGCCAGTCCCCATGCGAGTTCCTCGGGGGCCTCTCGGGATTCCTCTCCCATCGATGCCGGTACCTAAGACCTTGAGTGGAGTCGGGGCCGGAACCTGAGGATTCCTCTCCAGTGCTGACATGGATCTTGGGGTACTTCTGGAGTCTCCCCAGGGGAGTCAGTCCTCGTCTCGAATGCGGGCATGCACTTGCGCTTTCCTCCAGAGCGGTAGCAGCAGTGTCACGCAGTCTGCCGCGTGGATCAAAGGATCTATTGTTTTCCCTCGAGTCTTTCCCACGAGGCTTTCCCACGAAGCTTTCCCACAGGGCTGTCCCACGTGCACACGTGGTGGGAGTCGATCCTCGGCTTGAATGTCAAGGCAGTGCAGGGAAAACAGGTTCCTCTGGAATGGACTGACACATCTGGGGGACTCTTGGAATGGTGTCACGACCCTGGAGTTCCTTTCGCCTTTCCTGTGGAGAGCGGCTCCTCTTGAGATGCGACGGGAACGCCGGGAATTCTTTCCCTACGAAACAGGGAAAGGATCCCTCATCTCGAGCTAGGAGGCGGAAACGGGGCTCCCCTGGATGTGTGCGGGACCCCACGTGCTTCCTCTCGAGTGCAGACGGGTATGTCGGGGAGCTTCTTGAGTTGCAGCAAGGGTGTGAAGGACCATTTGGAAGTTCCAGTGGTTAGATGTGATTAGCCTCGAGAAGCCTCAGCGGAAATGGGCCTCATCTCGCCTGGAGGGCAAAACCTCCTGGATTTTCTCGAGTTGCGGCAGGTGCTCTCGACTTACGACGGGGACCTCAGGGACCCGCTCTGGTGGCCTCAGGAAAGGCCAGTCCCCATGCGAGTTCCTCGGGGGCCTCTCGGGATTCCTCTCCCGTCGATGCCGGGGCCTAAGACCTTCTGTGGAGTCGGGGCCGGAACCTGAGGATTCCTCTCCAGTGCTGACATGGATCTTGGGGTACTTCTGGAGTCTCCCAAGGGGAGTCAGTCCTCGTCTCGAATGCGGGCATGCACTTGCGCTTTCCTCCAGAGCGGTAGCAGCAGTGTCACGCAGTCCGCCGCGTGGATCAAAGGATCTATGGTTTTCCCTCAGGTCTTTCCCACGAGGCTTTCCCACGAGGCTTTCCCACAGGGCTGTCCCACGTGCACACGTGGTGGGAGTCGATCCTCGGCTTGAACGTCAAGGCAGTGCAGGGAAAACAGGTTCCTCTGAAATGGACTGACACATCTGGGGGACTCTTGGAATGGTGTCTCGACCCTGGATTTCCTCTCGCCTTTCCTGTGGAGAGCGCCTCCTCTTGAGATGCGACGGGAACGCCGGGAATTCTTTCCCTACATAACAGGGAAAGGATCCCTCATCTCGAGCTAGGAGGCGGAAACGGGGCTCCCCTGGATGTGTGCGGGACCCCACGTGCTTCCTCTCGAGTGGAGACAGGTATGTCGGGGAACTTCTTGAGTTGCAGCAAGGGTGTGAAGGACCCTTTGGAAGTTCCAGTTGTTAGACGTGATTAGCCTCGAGAAGCCTCAGCGGAGATGGGCCTCATCTCGCCTGGAGGGCAAAACCTCCTGGATTTTCTCGAGTTGCGGCAGGTGCTCTCGACTAACGACGGGGACCTCAGGGACCCGCTCTGGTGGCCTCAGGAAAGGCCAGTCCCCATGCGAGTTCCTCGGGGGCCTCTCGGGATTCCTCTCCCATCGATGCTGGGGCCTAAGACCTTGTGTGGAGTCGGGGCCGGAACCTGAGGATTCCTCTCCAGTGCTGACATGGATCTTGGGGTATTTCTGGAGTCTCCCCAGGGGAGTCAGTCCTCGTCTAGAATGCGGGCATGCACTTGCGCTTTCCTCCAGAGCGGTGGCAGCAGTGTCACGCAGTCCGCCGCGTGGATCAAAGGATCTATGGTTTTCCCTCGAGTCTTTCCCACGAGGCTTTCCCACGAGGCTTTCCCACAGGGCTGTCCCACGTGCACACGTGGTGGGAGTCGATCCTCGGCTTGAATGTCAAGGCAGTGCAGGGAAAACAGGTTCCTCTGGAATGGACTGACACATCTGGGGGACTTTTGGAATGGTGTCACGACCCTGGAGTTCCTCTCGCCTTTCCTATGGAGAGCGCCTCCTCTTGAGATGCGACGGGAACGCCGGGAATTCTTTCCCTACGAAACAGGGAAAGGATCCCTCATCTCGAGCTAGGAGGCGGAAACGGGGCTCCCCTGGATGTGTGCGGGACCCCACGTGCTTCCTCTCGAGTGCAGACGGGTATGTCGGGGAGCTTCTTGAGTTGCAGCAAGGGTGTGAAGGACCATTTGGAAGTTCCAGTGGTTAGATGTGATTAGCCTCGAGAAGCCTCAGCGGAAATGGGCCTCATCTCGCCTGGAGGGCAAAACCTCCTGGATTTTCTCGAGTTGCGGCAGGTGCTCTCGACTTACGACGGGGACCTCAGGGACCCGCTCTGGTGGCCTCAGGAAAGGCCAGTCCCCATGCGAGTTCCTCGGGGGCCTCTGGGGATTCCTCTCCCGTCGATGCCGGGGCCTAAGTCCTTGTGTGGAGTCGGGGCCGGAACCTGAGGATTCCTCTCCAGTGCTGACATGGATCTTGGGGTACTTCTGGAGTCTCCCAAGGGGAGTCAGTCCTCGTCTCGAATGCGGGCATGCACTTGCGCTTTCCTCCAGAGCGGTAGCAGCAGTGTCACGCAGTCCGCCGCGTGGATCAAAGGATCTATGGTTTTCCCTCAGGTCTTTCCCACGAGGCTTTCCCACGAGGCTTTCCCACAGGGCTGTCCCACGTGCACACGTGGTGGGAGACGATCCTCGGCTTGAACGTCAAGGCAGTGCAGGGAAAACAGGTTCCTCTGGAATGGACTGACACATCTGGGGGACTCTTGGAATGGTGGCACGACCCTGGAGTTCCTCTCGCCTTTCCTGTGGAGAGCGCCTCCTCTTGAGATGTGACTTGAACGCCGGGAATTCTTTCCCTACGAAACAGGGAAAGGATCCCTCATCTCGAGCTAGGAGGCGGAAACGGGGCTCCCCTGGATGTATGCGGGACCCCGCGTGCTTCCTCTCGAGTGGAGACGGGTATGTCGGGGAACTTCTTGAGTTGCAGCAAGGGTGTGAAGGATCCTTTGGAAGATCCAGTGGTTAGATGTGAGTGGCCTCAAGAAGCCTCAGCGGAAAAGGGCCTCATCTCGCCTGGAGGGCAAAACCTCCTGGATTTTCTCGAGTTGCGGCAGGTGCTCTCGACTTACGATGGGGACCTCAGGGAACCGCTCTGGTGGCCTCAGGAAAGGCCAGTCCCCATACGAGTACCTCGGGGGCGTCTCGGGATTCCTCTCCCGTCGATGCCGGGGCCTAAGACCTTGTGTGGAGTCGGGGCCGGAACCTGAGGATTCCTCTCCAGTGCTGACATGGATCTTGGGGTACTTCTGGAGTCTCCCCAGGGGAGTCAGTCCTCGTCTCGAATGCCGGCATGCACTTGCGCTTTCCTCCAGAGCGGTAGCAGCAGTGTCACGCAGTCCGCCGCGTGGATCAAAGGATCTATGGTTTTCCCTCGAGTCTTTCCCACGAGGCTTTCCCACGAGGCTTTCCCACAGGGCTGTCCCACGTGCACACGTGGTGGGAGTCGATCCTCGGCTTGAACGTCAAGGCAGTGCAGGGAAAACAGGTTCCTCTGGAATGGACTGACACATCTGGGGGACTCTTGAAATGGTGGCACGACCCTGGAGTTCCTCTCGCCTTTCCTGTGGAGAGCGCCTCCTCTTGAGATGCGACGGGAACGCCGGGAATTCTTTCCCTACGAAACAGGGAAAGGATCCCTCATTTCGAGCTAGGAGGCGGAAACGGGGCTCCCCTGGATGTATGTGGGACGCCGCGTGCTTCCTCTCGAGTGGAGACGGGTATGTCGGGGAACTTATTGAGTTGCAGCAAGGGTGTGAAGGATCCTTTGGAAGATCCAGTGGTTAGACGTGATTGGCCTCGAGAAGCCTCAGCGGAAATGGGCCTCATCTCGCCTGGAGGGCAAAACCTCCTGGATTTTCTCGAGTTGCGGCAGGTGCTCTCGACTTACGACGGGGACCTCAGGGACCCGCTCTGGTTGCCTCAGGAAAGGCCAGTCCCCATGCGAGTTCCTCGGGGGCCTCTCGGGATTCCTCTCCCGTCGATGCCGGGGCCTCAGACCTTGTGTGGAGTCGGGGCCGGAACCTGAGGATTCCTCTCCAGTGCTGACATGGATCTTGGGGTACTTCTGGAGTCTCCCCAGGGGAGTCAGTCCTCGTCTCGAATGCGGGCATGCACTTGCGCTTTCCTCCAGAGCGGTAGCAGCAGTGTCACGCAGTCCGCCACGTGGATCAAAGGATCTATGGTTTTCCCTCGAGTCTTTCCCACGAGGCTTTCCCACGAGGCTTTCCCACAGGGCTGTCCCACGTGCACACGTGGTGGGAGTCGATCCTCGGCTTGAACGTCAAGGCAGTGCAGGGAAAACAGGTTCCTCTGGAATGGACTGACACATCTGGGGGACTCTTGGAATGGTGGCACGACCCTGGAGTTCCTCTCGCCTTTCCTGTGGAGAGCGCCTCCTCTTGAGATGTGACTTGAACGCCGGGAATTCTTTCCCTACGAAACAGGGAAAGGATCCCTCATCTCGAGCTAGGAGGCGGAAACGGGGCTCCCCTGGATGTATGCGGGACCCCGCGTGCTTCCTCTCGAGTGGAGACGGGTATGTCGGGGAACTTCTTGAGTTGCAGCAAGGGTGTGAAGGATCCTTTGGAAGATCCAGTGGTTAGATGTGAGTGGCCTCAAGAAGCCTCAGCGGAAATGGGCCTCATCTCGCCTGGAGGGCAAAACCTCCTGGATTTTCTCGAGTTGCGGCAGGTGCTCTCGACTTACGACGGGGACCTCAGGGAACCGCTCTGGTGGCCTCAGGAAAGGCCAGTCCCCATGCGAGTACCTCGGGGGCCTCTCGGGATTCCTCTCCCGTCGATGCCGCGGCCTAAGACCTTGTGTGGAGTCGGGGCCGGAACCTGAGGATTCCTCTCCAGTGCTGACATGGATCTTGGGGTACTTCTGGAGTCTCCCCAGGGGAGTCAGTCCTCGTCTCGAATGCCGGCATGGACTTGCGCTTTCCTCCAGAGCGGTAGCAGCAGTGTCACGCAGTCCGCCGCGTGGATCAAAGGATCTATGGTTTTCCCTCGAGTCTTTCCCACGAGGCTTTCCCACGAGGCTTTCCCACAGGGCTGTCCCACGTGCACACGTGGTGGGAGTCGATCCTCGGCTTGAACGTCAAGGCAGTGCAGGGAAAACAGGTTCCTCTGGAATGGACTGACACATCTGGGGGACTCTTGAAATGGTGGCACGACCCTGGAGTTCCTCTCGCCTTTCCTGTGGAGAGCGCCTCCTCTTGAGATGCGACTGGAACGCCGGGAATTCTTTCCCTACGAAACAGGGAAAGGATCCCTCATCTCGAGCTAGGAGGCGGAAACGGGGCTCCCCTGGATGTATGTGGGACGCCGCGTGCTTCCTCTCGAGTGGAGACGGGTATGTCGGGGAACTTATTGAGTTGCAGCAAGGGTGTGAAGGATCCTTTGGAAGATCCAGTGGTTAGATGTGAGTGGCCTCGAGAAGCCTCAGCGGAAATGGGCCTCATCTCGCCTGGAGGGCAAAACCTCCTGGATTTTCTCGAGTTGCGGCAGGTGCTCTCGACTTACGACGGGGACCTCAGGGAACCGCTCTGGTGGCCTCAGGAAAGGCCAGTCCCCATGCGAGTTCCTCGGGGGCCTCTCGGGATTCCTCTCCCGTCGATGCCGGGGCCTAAGACCTTGTGTGGAGTCGGGGCCGGAACCTGAGGATTCCTCTCCAGTGCTGACATGGATCTTGGGGTACTTCTGGAGTCTCCCCAGGGGAGTCAGTCCTCGTCTCGAATGCGGGCATGCATTGCGCTTTCCTCAAGAGCGGTAGAAGCAGTGTCACGCAGTCCGCCGCGTGGATCAAAGGATCTATGGTTTTCCCTCGAGTCTTTCCCACGAGGCTTTCCCACGAGGCTTTCCCACAGGGCTGTCCCACGTGCACACGTGGTGGGAGTCGATCCTCGGCTTGAACGTCAAGGCAGTGCAGGGAAAACAGCTTCCTCTGGAATGGACTGACACATCTGGGGGACTCTTGGAATGGTGGCACGACCCTGGAGTTCCTCTCGCCTTTCCTGTGGAGAGCGCCTCCTCTTGAGATGCGACGGGAACGCCGGGAATTCTTTCCCTACGAAACAGGGAAAGGATCCCTCATCTCGAGCTAGGAGGCGGAAACGGGGCTCCCCTGGATGTGTGCGGGACCCCACGTGCTTCCTCTGGAGTGGAGACGGGTATGGTGGCAAGCTTCTTTAGTCGCAGCAAGGGTGTGAAAGACCCGTTGGAAGTTCCAGTAATTAGACGTGATTAGACTCGAGAAGCCTCAGCGGAAATGGGCCTCATCTGGCCTGGAGGGCAAAACCGCCTGGATTTTCTCGAGTTGCGGCAGGTGCTCTCGACTTACGACGGGGACCTCAGGGACCCGCTCTGGTGGCCTCAGGAAAGGCCAGTCCCCATGCGAGTTCCTCGGGGGCCTCTCGGGATTCCTCTCCCATCGATGCCGGTACCTAAGACCTTGAGTGGAGTCGGGGCCGGAACCTGAGGATTCCTCTCCAGTGCTGACATGGATCTTGGGGTACTTCTGGAGTCTCCCCAGGGGAGTCAGTCCTCGTCTCGAATGCGGGCATGCACTTGCGCTTTCCTCCAGAGCGGTAGCAGCAGTGTCACGCAGTCTGCCGCGTGGATCAAAGGATCTATTGTTTTCCCTCGAGTCTTTCCCACGAGGCTTTCCCACGAAGCTTTCCCACAGGGCTGTCCCACGTGCACACGTGGTGGGAGTCGATCCTCGGCTTGAATGTCAAGGCAGTGCAGGGAAAACAGGTTCCTCTGGAATGGACTGACACATCTGGGGGACTCTTGGAATGGTGTCACGACCCTGGAGTTCCTTTCGCCTTTCCTGTGGAGAGCGGCTCCTCTTGAGATGCGACGGGAACGCCGGGAATTCTTTCCCTACGAAACAGGGAAAGGATCCCTCATCTCGAGCTAGGAGGCGGAAACGGGGCTCCCCTGGATGTGTGCGGGACCCCACGTGCTTCCTCTCGAGTGCAGACGGGTATGTCGGGGAGCTTCTTGAGTTGCAGCAAGGGTGTGAAGGACCATTTGGAAGTTCCAGTGGTTAGATGTGATTAGCCTCGAGAAGCCTCAGCGGAAATGGGCCTCATCTCGCCTGGAGGGCAAAACCTCCTGGATTTTCTCGAGTTGCGGCAGGTGCTCTCGACTTACGACGGGGACCTCAGGGACCCGCTCTGGTGGCCTCAGGAAAGGCCAGTCCCCATGCGAGTTCCTCGGGGGCCTCTCGGGATTCCTCTCCCGTCGATGCCGGGGCCTAAGACCTTCTGTGGAGTCGGGGCCGGAACCTGAGGATTCCTCTCCAGTGCTGACATGGATCTTGGGGTACTTCTGGAGTCTCCCAAGGGGAGTCAGTCCTCGTCTCGAATGCGGGCATGCACTTGCGCTTTCCTCCAGAGCGGTAGCAGCAGTGTCACGCAGTCCGCCGCGTGGATCAAAGGATCTATGGTTTTCCCTCAGGTCTTTCCCACGAGGCTTTCCCACGAGGCTTTCCCACAGGGCTGTCCCACGTGCACACGTGGTGGGAGTCGATCCTCGGCTTGAACGTCAAGGCAGTGCAGGGAAAACAGGTTCCTCTGAAATGGACTGACACATCTGGGGGACTCTTGGAATGGTGTCTCGACCCTGGATTTCCTCTCGCCTTTCCTGTGGAGAGCGCCTCCTCTTGAGATGCGACGGGAACGCCGGGAATTCTTTCCCTACATAACAGGGAAAGGATCCCTCATCTCGAGCTAGGAGGCGGAAACGGGGCTCCCCTGGATGTGTGCGGGACCCCACGTGCTTCCTCTCGAGTGGAGACAGGTATGTCGGGGAACTTCTTGAGTTGCAGCAAGGGTGTGAAGGACCCTTTGGAAGTTCCAGTTGTTAGACGTGATTAGCCTCGAGAAGCCTCAGCGGAGATGGGCCTCATCTCGCCTGGAGGGCAAAACCTCCTGGATTTTCTCGAGTTGCGGCAGGTGCTCTCGACTAACGACGGGGACCTCAGGGACCCGCTCTGGTGGCCTCAGGAAAGGCCAGTCCCCATGCGAGTTCCTCGGGGGCCTCTCGGGATTCCTCTCCCATCGATGCTGGGGCCTAAGACCTTGTGTGGAGTCGGGGCCGGAACCTGAGGATTCCTCTCCAGTGCTGACATGGATCTTGGGGTATTTCTGGAGTCTCCCCAGGGGAGTCAGTCCTCGTCTAGAATGCGGGCATGCACTTGCGCTTTCCTCCAGAGCGGTGGCAGCAGTGTCACGCAGTCCGCCGCGTGGATCAAAGGATCTATGGTTTTCCCTCGAGTCTTTCCCACGAGGCTTTCCCACGAGGCTTTCCCACAGGGCTGTCCCACGTGCACACGTGGTGGGAGTCGATCCTCGGCTTGAATGTCAAGGCAGTGCAGGGAAAACAGGTTCCTCTGGAATGGACTGACACATCTGGGGGACTTTTGGAATGGTGTCACGACCCTGGAGTTCCTCTCGCCTTTCCTATGGAGAGCGCCTCCTCTTGAGATGCGACGGGAACGCCGGGAATTCTTTCCCTACGAAACAGGGAAAGGATCCCTCATCTCGAGCTAGGAGGCGGAAACGGGGCTCATCTGGATGTGTGCGGGACCCCACGTGCTTCCTCTCGAGTGCAGACGGGTATGTCGGGGAGCTTCTTGAGTTGCAGCAAGGGTGTGAAGGACCATTTGGAAGTTCCAGTGGTTAGATGTGATTAGCCTCGAGAAGCCTCAGCGGAAATGGGCCTCATCTCGCCTGGAGGGCAAAACCTCCTGGATTTTCTCGAGTTGCGGCAGGTGCTCTTGACTTACGACGGGGACCTCAGGGACCCGCTCTGGTGGCCTCAGGAAAGGCCAGTCCCCATGCGAGTTCCTCGGGGGCCTCTGGGGATTCCTCTCCCGTCGATGCCGGGGCCTAAGTCCTTGTGTGGAGTCGGGGCCGGAACCTGAGGATTCCTCTCCAGTGCTGACATGGATCTTGGGGTACTTCTGGAGTCTCCCAAGGGGAGTCAGTCCTCGTCTCGAATGCGGGCATGCACTTGCGCTTTCCTCCAGAGCGGTAGCAGCAGTGTCACGCAGTCCGCCGCGTGGATCAAAGGATCTATGGTTTTCCCTCAGGTCTTTCCCACGAGGCTTTCCCACGAGGCTTTCCCACAGGGCTGTCCCACGTGCACACGTGGTGGGAGTCGATCCTCGGCTTGAACGTCAAGGCAGTGCAGGGAAAACAGGTTCCTCTGAAATGGACTGACACATCTGGGGGACTCTTGGAATGGTGTCTCGACCCTGGAGTTCCTCTCGCCTTTCCTGTGGAGAGCGCCTCCTCTTGAGATGCGACGGGAACGCCGGGAATTCTTTCCCTACGAAACAGGGAAAGGATCCCTCATCTCGAGCTAGGAGGCGGAAACGGGGCTCCCCTGGATGTGTGCGGGACCCCACGTGCTTCCTCTCGAGTGGAGACAGGTATGTCGGGGAACTTCTTGAGTTGCAGCAAGGGTGTGAAGGACCCTTTGGAAGTTCCAGTGGTTAGACGTGATTAGCCTCGAGAAGCCTCAGCGGAGATGGGCCTCATCTCGCCTGGAGGGCAAAACCTCCTGGATTTTCTCGAGTTGCGGCAGGTGCTCTCGACTAACGACGGGGACCTCAGGGACCCCCTCTGGTGGCCTCAGGAAAGGCCAGTCCCCATGCGAGTTCCTCGGGGGCCTCTCGGGATTCCTCTCCCATCGATGCCGGGGCCTAAGACCTTGTGTGGAGTCGGGGCCGGAACCTGAGGATTCCTCTCCAGTGCTGACATGGATCTTGGGGTATTTCTGGAGTCTCCCCAGGGGAGTCAGTCCTCGTCTCGAATGCGGGCATGCACTTGCGCTTTCCTCCAGAGCGGTGGCAGCAGTGTCACGCAGTCCGCCGCGTGGATCAAAGGATCTATGGTTTTCCCTCGAGTCTTTCCCACGAGGCTTTCCCACGAGGCTTTCCCACAGGGCTGTCCCACGTGCACACGTGGTGGGAGTCGATCCTCGGCTTGAACGTCAAGGCAGTGCAGGGAAAACAGGTTCCTCTGGAATGGACTGACACATCTGGGGGACTCTTGGAATGGTGGCACGACCCTGGAGTTCCTCTCGCCTTTCCTGTGGAGATCGCCTCCTCTTGAAATGTGACTTGAACGCCGGGAATTCTTTCCCTACGAAACAGGGAAAGGATCCCTCATCTCGAGCTAGGAGGCGGAAACGGGGCTCCCCTGGATGTATGCGGGACCCCGCGTGCTTCCTCTCGAGTGGAGACGGGTATGTCGGGGAACTTATTGAGTTGCAGCAAGGGTGTGAAGGATCCTTTGGAAGATCCAGTGGTTAGATGTGAGTGGCCTCAAGAAGCCTCAGCGGAAATGGGCCTCATCTCGCCTGGAGGGCAAAACCTCCTGGATTTTCTCGAGTTGCGGCAGGTGCTCTCGACTTACGACGGGGACCTCAGGGAACCGCTCTGGTGGCCTCAGGAAAGGCCAGTCCCCATACGAGTACCTCGGGGGCGTCTCGGGATTCCTCTCCCGTCGATGCCGGGGCCTAAGACCTTGTGTGGAGTCGGGGCCGGAACCTGAGGATTCCTCTCCAGTGCTGACATGGATCTTGGGGTACTTCTGGAGTCTCCCCAGGGGAGTCAGTCCTCGTCTCGAATGCCGGCATGCACTTGCGCTTTCCTCCAGAGCGGTAGCAGCAGTGTCACGCAGTCCGCCGCGTGGATCAAAGGATCTATGGTTTTCCCTCGAGTCTTTCCCACGAGGCTTTCCCACGAGGCTTTCCCACAGGGCTGTCCCACGTGCACACGTGGTGGGAGTCGATCCTCGGCTTGAACGTCAAGGCAGTGCAGGGAAAACAGGTTCCTCTGGAATGGACTGACACATCTGGGGGACTCTTGAAATGGTGGCACGACCCTGGAGTTCCTCTCGCCTTTCCTGTGGAGAGCGCCTCCTCTTGAGATGCGACTGGAACGCCGGGAATTCTTTCCCTACGAAACAGGGAAAGGATCCCTCATTTCGAGCTAGGAGGCGGAAACGGGGCTCCCCTGGATGTATGTGGGACGCCGCGTGCTTCCTCTCGAGTGGAGACGGGTATGTCGGGGAACTTATTGAGTTGCAGCAAGGGTGTGAAGGATCCTTTGGAAGATCCAGTGGTTAGACGTGATTGGCCTCGAGAAGCCTCAGCGGAAATGGGCCTCATCTCGCCTGGAGGGCAAAACCTCCTGGATTTTCTCGAGTTGCGGCAGGTGCTCTCGACTTACGACGGGGACCTCAGGGACCCGCTCTGGTGGCCTCAGGAAAGGCCAGTCCCCATGCGAGTTCCTCGGGGGCCTCTCGGGATTCCTCTCCCGTCGATGCCGGGGCCTCAGACCTTGTGTGGAGTCGGGGCCGGAACCTGAGGATTCCTCTCCAGTGCTGACATGGATCTTGGGGTACTTCTGGAGTCTCCCCAGGGGAGTCAGTCCTCGTCTCGAATGCGGGCATGCACTTGCGCTTTCCTCCAGAGCGGTAGCAGCAGTGTCACGCAGTCCGCCACGTGGATCAAAGGATCTATGGTTTTCCCTCGAGTCTTTCCCACGAGGCTTTCCCACGAGGCTTTCCCACAGGGCTGTCCCACGTGCACACGTGGTGGGAGTCGATCCTCGGCTTGAACGTCAAGGCAGTGCAGGGAAAACAGGTTCCTCTGGAATGGACTGACACATCTGGGGGACTCTTGGAATGGTGGCACGACCCTGGAGTTCCTCTCGCCTTTCCTGTGGAGAGCGCCTCCTCTTGAGATGCGACGGGAACGCCGGGAAATCTTTCCCTACGAAACAGGGAAAGGATCCCTCATCTCGAGCTAGGAGGCGGAAACGGGGCTCCCCTGGATGTATGCGGGACCCCGCGTGCTTCCTCTCGAGTGGAGACGGGTATGTCGGGGAACTTCTTGAGTTGCAGCAAGGGTGTGAAGGATCCTTTGGAAGATCCAGTGGTTAGATGTGAGTGGCCTCAAGAAGCCTCAGCGGAAATGGGCCTCATCTCGCCTGGAGGGCAAAACCTCCTGGATTTTCTCGAGTTGCGGCAGGTGCTCTCGACTTACGACGGGGACCTCAGGGAACCGCTCTGGTGGCCTCAGGAAAGGCCAGTCCCCATGCGAGTACCTCGGGGGCCTCTCGGGATTCCTCTCCCGTCGATGCCGCGGCCTAAGACCTTGTGTGGAGTCGGGGCCGGAACCTGAGGATTCCTCTCCAGTGCTGACATGGATCTTGGGGTACTTCTGGAGTCTCCCCAGGAGAGTCAGTCCTCGTCTCGAATGCCGGCATGGACTTGCGCTTTCCTCCAGAGCGGTAGCAGCAGTGTCACGCAGTCCGCCGCGTGGATCAAAGGATCTATGGTTTTCCCTCGAGTCTTTCCCACGAGGCTTTCCCACGAGGCTTTCCCACAGGGCTGTCCCACGTGCACACGTGGTGGGAGTCGATCCTCGGCTTGAACGTCAAGGCAGTGCAGGGAAAACAGGTTCCTCTGGAATGGACTGACACATCTGGGGGACTCTTGAAATGGTGGCACGACCCTGGAGTTCCTCTCGCCTTTCCTGTGGAGAGCGCCTCCTCTTGAGATGCGACTGGAACGCCGGGAATTCTTTCCCTACGAAACAGGGAAAGGATCCCTCATCTCGAGCTAGGAGGCGGAAACGGGGCTCCCCTGGATGTATGTGGGACGCCGCGTGCTTCCTCTCGAGTGGAGACGGGTATGTCGGGGAACTTATTGAGTTGCAGCAAGGGTGTGAAGGATCCTTTGGAAGATCCAGTGGTTAGATGTGACTGGCCTCGAGAAGCCTCAGCGGAAATGGGCCTCATCTCGCCTGGAGGGCAAAACCTCCTGGATTTTCTCGAGTTGCGGCAGGTGCTCTCGACTTACGACGGGGACCTCAGGGAACCGCTCTGGTGGCCTCAGGAAAGGCCAGTCCCCATGCGAGTTCCTCGGGGGCCTCTCGGGATTCCTCTCCCGTCGATGCCGGGGCCTAAGACCTTGTGTGGAGTCGGGGCCGGAACCTGAGGATTCCTCTCCAGTGCTGACATGGATCTTGGGGTACTTCTGGAGTCTCCCCAGGGGAGTCAGTCCTCGTCTCGAATGCGGGCATGCATTGCGCTTTCCTCAAGAGCGGTAGAAGCAGTGTCACGCAGTCCGCCGCGTGGATCAAAGGATCTATGGTTTTCCCTCGAGTCTTTCCCACGAGGCTTTCCCACGAGGCTTTCCCACAGGGCTGTCCCACGTGCACACGTGGTGGGAGTCGATCCTCGGCTTGAACGTCAAGGCAGTGCAGGGAAAACAGCTTCCTCTGGAATGGACTGACACATCTGGGGGACTCTTGGAATGGTGGCACGACCCTGGAGTTCCTCTCGCCTTTCCTGTGGAGAGCGCCTCCTCTTGAGATGCGACGGGAACGCCGGGAATTCTTTCCCTACGAAACAGGGAAAGGATCCCTCATCTCGAGCTAGGAGGCGGAAACGGGGCTCCCCTGGATGTGTGCGGGACCCCACGTGCTTCCTCTCGAGTGGAGACGTGTATGTCGGGGAACTTCTTGAGTTGCAGCAAGGGTGTGAAGGACCCTTTGGAAGTTCCAGTGGTTAGACGTGATTGGCCTCGAGAAGCCTCAGCGGAAATGGGCCTCATCTCGCCTGGAGGGCAAAACCTCCTGGATTTTCTCGAGTTGCGGCAGGTGCTCTCGACTTACGACGGGGACCTCAGGGACCCGCTCTGGTGGCCTCAGGAAAGGCCTGTCCCCATGCGAGTTCCTCGGGGGCGTCTCGGGATTCCTCTCCCGTCGATGCCGGGGCCTAAGACCTTGTGTGGAGTTGGGGCCGGAACCTGAGGATTCCTCTCCAGGGCTGACATTGATCTTGAGGTACTTCTGGAGTCTCCCCAGGGGAGTCAGTCCTCGTCTCGAATGCGGGCATGCACTTGCGCTTTCCTCCAGAGTGGTAGCAGCAGTGTCACGCAGTCCGCCGCGTGGATCAAAGGATCTATGGTTTTCCCTCGAGTCTTTTCCACGAGGCTTTCCCACGAGGCTTTCCCACAGGGCTGTCCCACGTGCACACGTGGTGGGAGTCGATCCTCGGCTTGAACGTCAAGGCAGTGCAGGGAAAAAAGGTTCCTCTGGAATGGACTGACACATCTGGGGGACTCTTGGAATGGTGGCACGACCCTGGAGTTCCTCTCTCCTTTCCTGTGGAGAGCGCCTCCTCTTGAGATGCGACGGGAACGCCGGGAATTCTTTCCCTACGAAACAGGGAAAGGATCCCTCATCTCGAGCTAGGAGGCGGAAACGGGGCTCCCCTGGATGTGTGCGGGACCCCACGTGCTTCCTCTCGAGTGGAGACGGGTATGTCGGGGAACTTCTTGAGTTGCAGCAAGGGTGTGAAGGACCCTTTGGAAGTTCCAGTGGTTAGACGTGATTGGCCTCGAGAAGCCTCAGCGGAAATGGGCCTCATCTCGCCTGGAGGGCAAAACCTCCTGGATTTTCTCGAGTGGCGGCAGGTGCTCTCGACTTACGACGGGGACCTCAGGGACCCGCTCTGGTGGCCTCAGGAAAGGCCAGTCCCCATGCGAGTTCCTCGGGGGCCTCTCGGGATTCCTCTCCCGTCGATGCCGGGGCCTAAGACCTTGTGTGGAGTAGGGGCCGGAACCTGAGGATTCCTCTCCAGTGCTGACATGGATCTTGGGGTACTTCTGGAGTCTCCCCAGGGGAGTCAGTCCTCGTCTCGAATGCGGGCATGCACTTGCGCTTTCCTCCAGAGCGGTAGCAGCAGTGTCACGCAGTCCGCCGCGTGGATCAAAGGATCTATGGTTTTCCCTCGAGTCTTTCCCACGAGGCTTTCCCACGAGGCTTTCCCACAGGGCTGTCCCACGTGCACACGTGGTGGGAGTCGATCCTCGGCTTGAACGTCAAGGCAGTGCAGGGAAAACAGGTTCCTCTGGAATGGACTGACACATCTGGGGGACTCTTGGAATGGTGGCACGACCCTGGAGTTCCTCTCGCCTTTCCTGTGGAGAGCGCCTCCTCTTGAGATGTGACTTGAACGCCGGGTATTCTTTCCCTACGAAACAGGGAAAGGATCTCTCATCTCGAGCTAGGAGGCGGAAACGGGGCTCCACTGGATGTACGCGGGACCCCGCGTGCTTCCTCTCGAGTGGAGACCGGTATGTCGGGGAACTTCTTGAGTTGCAGCAAGGGTGTGAAGGATCCTTTGGAAGATCCAGTGGTTAGATGTGAGTGGCCTCAAGAAGCCTCAGCGGAAATGGGCCTCATCTCGCCTGGAGGGCAAAACCTCCTGGATTTTCTCGAGTTGCGGCAGGTGCTCTCGACTTACGACGGGGACCTCAGGGAACCGCTCTGGTGGCCTCAGGAAAGGCCAGTCCCCATGCGAGTACCTCGGGGGCGTCTCGGGATTCCTCTCCCGTCGATGCCGGGGCCTAAGACCTTGTGTGGAGTCGGGGCCGGAACCTGAGGATTCCTCTCCAGTGCTGACATGGATCTTGGGGTACTTCTGGAGTCTCCCCAGGGGAGTCAGTCCTCGTCTCGAATGCGGGCATGCACTTGCGCTTTCCTCCAGAGCGGTAGCAGCAGTGTCACGCAGTCCGCCCAATGGGTCAAAGGATCTATGGTTTTCCCTCGAGTCTTTCCCACGAGGCTTTCCCACGAGGCTTTCCCACAGGGCTGTCCCACGTGCACACGTGGTGGGAGTCGATTCTCGGCTTGAACGTCAAGGCAGTGCAGGGAAAACAGGTTCCTCTGGAATAGACTGACACATCTGGGGGACTCTTGGAATGGTGGCACGACCCTGGAGTTCCTCTCGCCTTTCCTGTGGAGAGCGCCTCCTCTTGAGATGCGACGGGAACCCCGGGAATTCTTTCCCTACGAAACAGGGAAAGGATCCCTCATCTCGAGCTAGGAGGCGGAAATGGGTCTCGCCTGGATTTGTGCGGGACCCCACGTGCTTCCTCTCGAGTGGAGACGGGTATGTCGGGGAACTTCTTGAGTTGCAGCAAGGGTGTGAAGGACCCTTTGGAAGTTCCAGTGGTTAGATGTGATTGGCCTCGAGAAGCCTCAGCGGAAATGGGCCTCATCTCGCCTGGAGGGCAAAACCTCCTGGATTTTCTCGAGTTGCGGCAGGTGCTCTCGACTTACGACGGGGACCTCAGGGACACGCTCTGATGGCCTCAGGAAAGCCCAGTCCCCATGCGAGTTCCTCCGGGGCCTCTCAGGATTCCTCTCCCGTCGATGCCGGGGCCTAAGACCTTGTGTGGAGTCGGGGCCGGAACCTGAGGATTCCTCTCCAGTGCTGACATGGATCTTGGGGTACTTCTGGAGTCTCCCCAGGGGAGTCAGTCCTCGTCTCGAATGCGGGCATGCACTTGGGCTTTCCTCCAGAGCGGTAGCAGCAGTGTCACGCAGTCCGCCGCGTGGATCAAAGGATCTATGGTTTTCCCTCGAGTCTTTCCCACGAGGCTTTCCCACGAGGCTTTCCCACAGGGCTGTCCCACGTGCACACGTGGTGGAAGTCGATCCTCGGCTTGAACGTCAAGGCAGTGCAGGGAAAACAGGTTCCTCTGGAATGGACTGACACATCTGGGGGACTCTTGGAATGGTGGCACGACCCTGGAGATCCTCTCGCCTTTCCTGTGGAGAGCGCCTCCTCTTGAGATGCGACGGGAACGCCGGGAATTCTTTCCCTACGAAACAGGGAAAGGATCCCTCATCTCGAGCAAGGAGGCAGAAACGGGGCTCCCCTGGATGTGTGCGGGACCCACGTGCTTCCTCTCGAGTGGAGACGGGAATGTCGGGGAACTTCTTGAGTTGCAGCAAGGGTGTGAAGGACCCTTTGGAAGTTCCAGTGGTTAGATGTGATTGGCCTCGATAAGCCTCAGCGGAAATGGGCCTCATCTCGCCTGGAGGGCAAAACCACCTGGATTTTCTCGAGTTGCGGCAGGTGCTCTCGACTTACGACGGGGACCTCAGGGAACCGCTCTGGTGGCCTCAGGAAAGGCCAGTCCCCATGCGAGTTCCTCGGGGGCGTCTCGGGATTCCTCTCCCGTCGATGCCGGGGCCTAAGACCTTGTGTGGAGTCGGGGCCGGAACCTGAGGATTCCTCTCCAGTGCTGACATGGATCTTGGGGTATTCTGGAGTCTCCCCAGGGGAGTCAGTCCTCGTCTCGAATGCGGGCATGCACTTGCGCTTTCCTCCAGAGCGGTAGCAGCAGTGTCACGCAGTCCGCCGCGTGGATCAAAAGATCTATGGTTTTCCCTCGAGTCTTTCCCACGAGGCTTTCCCACGAGGCTTTCCCACAGGGCTGTCCCACGTGCACACGTGGTGGGAGTCGATCCTCGGCTTGAACGTCAAGGCAGTGCAGGGAAAACAGGTTCCACTGGAATGGACTGACACATCTGGGGGACTCTTGGAATGGTGGCACGACCCTGGAGTTCCTCTCGCCTTTCCTGTGGAGAGCGCCTCCTCTTGAGATGCGACGGGAACGCCGTTAATTCTTTCCCTACGAAACAGGGAAAGGATCCCTCATCTCGAGCTAGGAGGCGGAAACGGGGCTCCCCTGGATGTGTGCGGGACCCACGTGCTTCCTCTCGAGTGGAGACGGGTATGTCGGGGAACTTCTTGAGTTGCAGCAAGGGTGTGAAGGACCCTTTGGAAGTTCCAGTGGTTAGATGTGATTGGCCTCGAGAAGCCTCAGCGGAAATGGGCCTCATCTCGCCTGGAGGGCAAAACCTCCTGGATTTTCTCGAGTTGCGGCAGGTGCTCTCGACTTACGACGGGGACCTCAGGGAACCGCTCTGGTGGCCTCAGGAAAGGCCAGTCCCCATGCGAGTTCCTCGGGGGCCTCTCGGGATTCCTCTCCCGTCGATGCCGGGGCCTAAGACCTTGTGTGGAGTCGGGGCCGGAACCTGAGGATTCCTGTCCAGTGCTGACATGGATCTTGGGGTACTTCTGGAGTCTCCCCAGGGGAGTCAGTCCTCGTCTCGAATGCGGGCATGCACTTGCGCTTTCCTCCAGAGCGGTAGCAGCAGTGTCACGCAGTCCGCCGCGTGGATCAAAGGATCTATGGTTTTCCCTCGAGTCTTTCCCACGAGGCTTTCCCACGAGGCTTTCCCACAGGGCTGTCCCACGTGCACACGTGGTGGGAGTCGATTCTCGGCTTGAACGTCAAGGCAGTGCAGGGAAAACAGGCTCCTCTGGAATAGACTGACACATCTGGGGGACTCTTGGAATGGTGGCACGACCCTGGAGTTCCTCTCGCCTTTCCTGTGGAGAGCGCCTCCTCTTGAGATGCGACGGGAACCCCGGGAATTCTTTCCCTACGAAACAGGGAAAGGATCCCTCATCTCGAGCTAGGAGGCGGAAATGGGTCTCGCCTGGATTTGTGCGGGACCCCACGTGCTTCCTCTCGAGTGGAGACGGGTATGTCGGGGAACTTCTTGAGTTGCAGCAAGGGTGTGAAGGACCCTTTGGAAGTTCCAGTGGTTAGATGTGATTGGCCTCGAGAAGCCTCAGCGGAAATGGGCCTCATCTCGCCTGGAGGGCAAAACCTCCTGGATTTTCTCGAGTTGCGGCAGGTGCTCTCGACTTACGACGGGGACCTCAGGGACACGCTCTGATGGCCTCAGGAAAGCCCAGTCCCCATGCGAGTTCCTCCGGGGCCTCTCAGGATTCCTCTCCCGTCGATGCCGGGGCCTAAGACCTTGTGTGGAGTCGGGGCCGGAACCTGAGGATTCCTCTCCAGTGCTGACATGGATCTTGGGGTACTTCTGGAGTCTCCCCAGGGGAGTCAGTCCTCGTCTCGAATGCGGGCATGCACTTGGGCTTTCCTCCAGAGCGGTAGCAGCAGTGTCACGCAGTCCGCCGCGTGGATCAAAGGATCTATGGTTTTCCCTCGAGTCTTTCCCACGAGGCTTTCCCACGAGGCTTTCCCACAGGGCTGTCCCACGTGCACACGTGGTGGAAGTCGATCCTCGGCTTGAACGTCAATGCAGTGCAGGGAAAACAGGTTCCTCTGGAATGGACTGACACATCTGGGGGACTCTTGGAATCGTGGCACGACCCTGGAGATCCTCTCGCCTTTCCTGTGGAGAGCGCCTCCTCTTGAGATGCGACGGGAACGCCGGGAATTCTTTCCCTACGAAACAGGGAAAGGATCCCTCATCTCGAGCTAGGAGGCAGAAACGGGGCTCCCCTGGATGTGTGCGGGACCCACGTGCTTCCTCTCGAGTGGAGACGGGAATGTCGGGGAACTTCTTGAGTTGCAGCAAGGGTGTGAAGGACCCTTTGGAAGTTCCAGTGGTTAGATGTGATTGGCCTCGAGAAGCCTCAGCGGAAATGGGCCTCATCTCGCCTGGAGGGCAAAACCACCTGGATTTTCTCGAGTTGCGGCAGGTGCTCTCGACTTACGACGGGGACCTCAGGGAACCGCTCTGGTGGCCTCAGGAAAGGCCAGTCCCCATGCGAGTTCCTCGGGGGCGTCTCGGGATTCCTCTCCCGTCGATGCCGGGGCCTAAGACCTTGTGTGGAGTCGGGGCCGGAACCTGAGGATTCCTCTCCAGTGCTGACATGGATCTTGGGGTATTCTGGAGTCTCCCCAGGGGAGTCAGTCCTCGTCTCGAATGCGGGCATGCACTTGCGCTTTCCTCCAGAGCGGTAGCAGCAGTGTCACGCAGTCCGCCGCGTGGATCAAAAGATCTATGGTTTTCCCTCGAGTCTTTCCCACGAGGCTTTCCCACGAGGCTTTCCCACAGGGCTGTCCCACGTGCACACGTGGTGGGAGTCGATCCTCGGCTTGAACGCCAAGGCAGTGCAGGGAAAACAGGTTCCACTGGAATGGACTGACACATCTGGGGGACTCTTGGAATGGTGGCACGACCCTGGAGTTCCTCTTGCCTTTCCTGTGGAGAGCGCCTCCTCTTGAGATGCGACGGGAACGCCGTTAATTCTTTCCCTACGAAACAGGGAAAGGATCCCTCATCTCGAGCTAGGAGGCGGAAACGGGGCTCCCCTGGATGTGTGCGGGACCCACGTGCTTCCTCTCGAGTGGAGACGGGTATGTCGGGGAACTTCTTGAGTTGCAGCAAGGGTGTGAAGGACCCTTTGGAAGTTCCAGTGGTTAGATGTGATTGGCCTCGAGAAGCCTCAGCGGAAATGGGCCTCATCTCGCCTGGAGGGCAAAACCTCCTGGATTTTCTCGAGTTGCGGCAGGTGCTCTCGACTTACGACGGGGACCTCAGGGAACCGCTCTGGTGGCCTCAGGAAAGGCCAGTCCCCATGCGAGTTCCTCGGGGGCCTCTCGGGATTCCTCTCCCGTCGATGCCGGGGCCTAAGACCTTGTGTGGAGTCGGGGCCGGAACCTGAGGATTCCTGTCCAGTGCTGACATGGATCTTGGGGTACTTCTGGAGTCTCCCCAGGGGAGTCAGTCCTCGTCTCGAATGCGGGCATGCACTTGCGCTTTCCTCCAGAGCGGTAGCAGCAGTGTCACGCAGTCCGCCGCGTGGATCAAAGGATCTATGGTTTTCCCTCGAGTCTTTCCCACGAGGCTTTCCCACGAGGCTTTCCCACAGGGCTGTCCCACGTGCACACGTGGTGGGAGTCGATTCTCGGCTTGAACGTCAAGGCAGTGCAGGGAAAACAGGCTCCTCTGGAATAGACTGACACATCTGGGGGACTCTTGGAATGGTGGCACGACCCTGGAGTTCCTCTCGCCTTTCCTGTGGAGAGCGCCTCCTCTTGAGATGCGACGGGAACCCCGGGAATTCTTTCCCTACGAAACAGGGAAAGGATCCCTCATCTCGAGCTAGGAGGCGGAAATGGGTCTCGCCTGGATTTGTGCGGGACCCCACGTGCTTCCTCTCGAGTGGAGACGGGTATGTCGGGGAACTTCTTGAGTTGCAGCAAGGGTGTGAAGGACCCTTTGGAAGTTCCAGTGGTTAGATGTGATTGGCCTCGAGAAGCCTCAGCGGAAATGGGCCTCATCTCGCCTGGAGGGCAAAACCTCCTGGATTTTCTCGAGTTGCGGCAGGTGCTCTCGACTTACGACGGGGACCTCAGGGACACGCTCTGATGGCCTCAGGAAAGCCCAGTCCCCATGCGAGTTCCTCCGGGGCCTCTCAGGATTCCTCTCCCGTCGATGCCGGGGCCTAAGACCTTGTGTGGAGTCGGGGCCGGAACCTGAGGATTCCTCTCCAGTGCTGACATGGATCTTGGGGTACTTCTGGAGTCTCCCCAGGGGAGTCAGTCCTCGTCTCGAATGCGGGCATGCACTTGGGCTTTCCTCCAGAGCGGTAGCAGCAGTGCCACGCAGTCCGCCGCGTGGATCAAAGGATCTATGGTTTTCCCTCGAGTCTTTCCCACGAGGCTTTCCCACGAGGCTTTCCCACAGGGCTGTCCCACGTGCACACGTGGTGGAAGTCGATCCTCGGCTTGAACGTCAAGGCAGTGCAGGGAAAACAGGTTCCTCTGGAATGGACTGACACATCTGGGGGACTCTTGGAATGGTGGCACGACCCTGGAGATCCTCTCGCCTTTCCTGTGGAGAGCGCCTCCTCTTGAGATGCGACGGGAACGCCGGGAATTCTTTCCCTACGAAACAGGGAAAGGATCCCTCATCTCGAGCTAGGAGGCAGAAACGGGGCTCCCCTGGATGTGTGCGGGACCCACGTGCTTCCTCTCGAGTGGAGACGGGAATGTCGGGGAACTTCTTGAGTTGCAGCAAGGGTGTGAAGGACCCTTTGGAAGTTCCAGTGGTTAGATGTGATTGGCCTCGAGAAGCCTCAGCGGAAATGGGCCTCATCTCGCCTGGAGGGCAAAACCACCTGGATTTTCTCGAGTTGCGGCAGGTGCTCTCGACTTACGACGCGGACCTCAGGGACCCGCTCTGGTGGCCTCAGGAAAGGCCAGTCCCCATGCGAGTTCCTCGGGGGCCTCTCGGGATTCCTCTACCGTCGATGCCGGGGCCTAAGACCTTGTGTGGAGTCGGGGCCGGAACCTGAGGTTTCCTCTCCAGTGCTGACATGGATCTTGGGGTACTTCTGGAGTCTCCTCAGGGGAGTCAGTCCTCGTCTCGAATGCGGGCATGCACTTGCGCTTTCCTCCAGAGCGGTAGCAGCAGTGTCACGCAGTCTGCCAAATGGGTCAAAGGATCTATGGTTTTCCCTCGAGTCTTTCCCACGAGGCTTTCCCACGAGGCTTTCCCACAGGGCTGTCCCACGTGCACACGTGGTGGGAGTCGATCCTCGGCTTGAACGTCAAGGCAGTGCAGGGAAAACAGGTTCCTCTGGAATGGACTGACACATCTGTGGGACTCTTGGAATGGTTGCACGACCCTCGAGTTCCTCTCGCCTTTCCTGTGGAGAGCGCCTCCTCTGGAGATGCGACGGGAACGCCGGGAATTCTTTCCCTACGAAACAGGGAAAGGATACCTCATCTCGAGCTAGGAGGCAGAAACGGGGCTCCCCTGGATGTGTGCGGGACCCCACGTGCTTCCTCTCGAGTGGAGACGGGTATGTCGGGGAACTTCTTGAGTTGCAGCAAGGGTGTGAAGGACCCTTTGGAAGTTCCAGTGGTTAGATGTGATTGGCCTCGAGAATCCTCAGCGGAAATGGGCCTCATCTCGCCTGGAGGGCAAAACCTCCTGGATTTTCTCGAGTTGCGGCAGGTGCTCTCGACTTACGACGGGGACCTCAGGGACCCGCTCTGGTGGCCTCAGGAAAGGCCAGTCCCCATGCGAGTTCCTCGGGGGCCTCTCGGGATTCCTCTCCCGTCGATGCCGGGGCCTAAGACCTTGTGTGGAGTCGGGGCCGGAACCTGAGGATTCCTGTCCAGTGCTGACATGGATCTTGGGGTACTTCTGGAGTCTCCCCAGGGGAGTCAGTCCTCGTCTCGAATGCGGGCATGCACTTGCGCTTTCCTCCAGAGCGGTAGCAGCAGTGTCACGCAGTCCGCCGCGTGGATCAAAGGATCTATGGTTTTCCCTCGAGTCTTTCCCACGAGGCTTTCCCACGAGGCTTTCCCACAGGGCTGTCCCACGTGCACACGTGGTGGGAGTCGATTCTCGGCTTGAACGTCAAGGCAGTGCAGGGAAAACAGGCTCCTCTGGAATAGACTGACACATCTGGGTGACTCTTGGAATGGTGGCACGACCCTGGAGTTCCTCTCGCCTTTCCTGTGGAGAGCGCCTCCTCTTGAGATGCGACGGGAACGCCGGGAATTCTTTCCCTACGAAACAGGGAAAGGATCCCTCATCTCGAGCTAGGAGGCCGAAATGGGGCTCCCCTGGATGTGTGCGGGACCCAAGTGCTTCCTCTCGAGTGGAGACGGGTATGTCGGGGAACTTCTTGAGTTGCAGCAAGGGTGTGAAGGACCCTTTGGAAGTTCCAGTGGTTAGACGTGATTAGCCTCGAGAAGCCTCAGCGGAAATGGGCCTCATCTCGCCTGGAGGGCAAAACCTCCTGGATTTTCTCGAGTTGCGGCAGGTGCTCTCGACTTACTACGGGGACCTCAGGGACCCGCTCTGGTGGCCTCAGGAAAGGCCAGTCCCCATGCGAGTTCCTGGGGGGCCTCTCGGGATTTCTCTCCCGGCGATGCCGGGGCCTAAGACCTTGTGTGGAGTCGGGGCCGGAACCTGAGGATTCCTCTCCAGGGCTGACATGGATCATGGGGTACTTCTGGAGTCTCCCCAGGGGAGTCAGTCCTCGTCTCGAATGCGGGCATGCACTTGCGCTTTCCTCCAGAGCGGTAGCAGCAGTGTCACGCAGTCCGCCGCGTGGATCAAAGGATCTATGGTTTTCCCTCGAGTCTTTCCCACGATGCTTTCCCACGAGGCTTTCCCACAGGGCTGTCCCACGTGCACACGTGGTGGAAGTCGATCCTCGGCTTGAACGTCAAGGCAGTGCAGGGAAAACAGGTTCCTCTGGAATGGACTGACACATCTGGGGGACTCTTGGAATGGTGGCACGACCCTGGAGATCCTCTCGCCTTTCCTGTGGAGAGCGCCTCCTCTTGAGATGCGACGGGAACGCCGGGAATTCTTTCCCTACGAAACAGGGAAAGGATCCCTCATCTCGAGCTAGGAGGCAGAAACGGGGCTCCCCTGGATGTGTGCGGGACCCACGTGCTTCCTCTCGAGTGGAGACGGGAATGTCGGGGAACTTCTTGAGTTGCAGCAAGGGTGTGAAGGACCCTTTGGAAGTTCCAGTGGTTAGATGTGATTGGCCTCGAGAAGCCTCAGCGGAAATGGGCCTCATCTCGCCTGGAGGGCAAAACCACCTGGATTTTCTCGAGTTGCGGCAGGTGCTCTCGACTTACGACGCGGACCTCAGGGACCCGCTCTGGTGGCCTCAGGAAAGGCCAGTCCCCATGCGAGTTCCTCGGGGGCCTCTCGGGATTCCTCTACCGTCGATGCCGGGGCCTAAGACCTTGTGTGGAGTCGGGGCCGGAACCTGAGGTTTCCTCTCCAGTGCTGACATGGATCTTGGGGTACTTCTGGAGTCTCCTCAGGGGAGTCAGTCCTCGTCTCGAATGCGGGCATGCACTTGCGCTTTCCTCCAGAGCGGTAGCAGCAGTGTCACGCAGTCTGCCAAATGGGTCAAAGGATCTATGGTTTTCCCTCGAGTCTTTCCCACGAGGCTTTCCCACGAGGCTTTCCCACAGGGCTGTCCCACGTGCACACGTGGTGGGAGTAGATCCTCGGCTTGAACGTCAAGGCAGTGCAGGGAAAACAGGTTCCTCTGGAATGGACTGACACATCTGTGGGACTCTTGGAATGGTGGCACGACCCTCGAGTTCCTCTCGCCTTTCCTGTGGAGAGCGCCTCCTCTGGAGATGCGACGGGAACGCCGGGAATTCTTTCCCTACGAAACAGGGAAAGGATACCTCATCTCGAGCTAGGAGGCAGAAACGGGGCTCCCCTGGATGTGTGCGGGACCCCACGTGCTTCCTCTCGAGTGGAGACGGGTATGTCGGGGAACTTCTTGAGTTGCAGCAAGGGTGTGAAGGACCCTTTGGAAGTTCCAGTGGTTAGATGTGATTGGCCTCGAGAATCCTCAGCGGAAATGGGCCTCATCTCGCCTGGAGGGCAAAACCTCCTGGATTTTCTCGAGTTGCGGCAGGTGCTCTCGACTTACGACGGGGACCTCAGGGACCCGCTCTGGTGGCCTCAGGAAAGGCCAGTCCCCATGCGAGTTCCTCGGGGGCCTCTCGGGATTCCTCTCCCGTCGATGCCGGGGCCTAAGACCTTGTGTGGAGTCGGGGCCGGAACCTGAGGATTCCTGTCCAGTGCTGACATGGATCTTGGGGTACTTCTGGAGTCTCCCCAGGGGAGTCAGTCCTCGTCTCGAATGCGGGCATGCACTTGCGCTTTCCTCCAGAGCGGTAGCAGCAGTGTCACGCAGTCCGCCGCGTGGATCAAAGGATCTATGGTTTTCCCTCGAGTCTTTCCCACGAGGCTTTCCCACGAGGCTTTCCCACAGGGCTGTCCCACGTGCACACGTGGTGGGAGTCGATTCTCGGCTTGAACGTCAAGGCAGTGCAGGGAAAACAGGCTCCTCTGGAATAGACTGACACATCTGGGTGACTCTTGGAATGGTGGCACGACCCTGGAGTTCCTCTCGCCTTTCCTGTGGAGAGCGCCTCCTCTTGAGATGCGACGGGAACGCCGGGAATTCTTTCCCTACGAAACAGGGAAAGGATCCCTCATCTCGAGCTAGGAGGCCGAAATGGGGCTCCCCTGGATGTGTGCGGGACCCAAGTGCTTCCTCTCGAGTGGAGACGGGTATGTCGGGGAACTTCTTGAGTTGCAGCAAGGGTGTGAAGGACCCTTTGGAAGTTCCAGTGGTTAGACGTGATTAGCCTCGAGAAGCCTCAGCGGAAATGGGCCTCATCTCGCCTGGAGGGCAAAACCTCCTGGATTTTCTCGAGTTGCGGCAGGTGCTCTCGACTTACTACGGGGACCTCAGGGACCCGCTCTGGTGGCCTCAGGAAAGGCCAGTCCCCATGCGAGTTCCTGGGGGGCCTCTCGGGATTTCTCTCCCGTCGATGCCGGGGCCTAAGACTTTGTGTGGAGTCGGGGCCGGAACCTGAGGATTCCTCTCCAGGGCTGACATGGATCATGGGGTACTTCTGGAGTCTCCCCAGGGGAGTCAGTCCTCGTCTCGAATGCGGGCATGCACTTGCGCTTTTCTCCAGAGCGGTAGCAGCAGTGTCACGCAGTCCGCCGCGTGGATCAAAGGATCTATGGTTTTCCCTCGAGTCTTTCCCACGAGGCTTTCCCACGAGGCTTTCCCACAGGGCTGTCCCACGTGCACACGTGGTGGGAGTCGATCCTCGGCTTGAACGTCAAGGCAGTGCAGGGAAAACAGGTTCCTCTGGAATGGACTGACACATCTGGGGGACTCTTGGAATGGTGGCACGACCCTGGAGTTCCTCTCTCCTTTCCTGTGGAGAGCGCCTCCTCTTGAGATGCGACGGGAACGCCGGGAATTCTTTCCCTACGAAACAGGGAAAGGATCCCTCATCTCGAGCTAGGAGGCGGAAACGGGGCTCCCCTGGATGTGTGCGGGACCCCACGTGCTTCCTCTCGAGTGGAGACGGGTATGTCGGGGAACTTCTTGAGTTGCAGCAAGGGTGTGAAGGACCCTTTGGAAGTTCCAGTGGTTAGACGTGATTGGCCTCGAGAAGCCTCAGCGGAAATGGGCCTCATCTCGCCTGGAGGGCAAAACCTCCTGGATTTTCTCGAGTTGCGGCAGGTGCTCTCGACTTACGACGGGGACCTCAGGGACCCGCTCTGGTGGCCTCAGGAAAGGCCAGTCCCCATGCGAGTTCCTCGGGGGCCTCTCGGGATTCCTCTCCCGTCGATGCCGGGGCCTAAGACCTTGTGTGGAGTAGGGGCCGGAACCTGAGGATTCCTCTCCAGTGCTGACATGGATCTTGGGGTACTTCTGGAGTCTCCCCAGGGGAGTCAGTCCTCGTCTCGAATGCGGGCATGCACTTGCGCTTTCCTCCAGAGCGGTAGCAGCAGTGTCACGCAGTCCGCCGCGTGGATCAAAGGATCTATGGTTTTCCCTCGAGTCTTTCCCACGAGGCTTTCCCACGAGGCTTTCCCACAGGGCTGTCCCACGTGCACACGTGGTGGGAGTCGATCCTCGGCTTGAACGTCAAGGCAGTGCAGGGAAAACAGGTTCCTCTGGAATGGACTGACACATCTGGGGGACTCTTGGAATGGTGGCACGACCCTGGAGTTCCTCTCGCCTTTCCTGTGGAGAGCGCCTCCTCTTGAGATGTGACTTGAACGCCGGGTATTCTTTCCCTACGAAACAGGGAAAGGATCTCTCATCTCGAGCTAGGAGGCGGAAACGGGGCTCCACTGGATGTACGCGGGACCCCGCGTGCTTCCTCTCGAGTGGAGACCGGTATGTCGGGGAACTTCTTGAGTTGCAGCAAGGGTGTGAAGGATCCTTTGGAAGATCCAGTGGTTAGATGTGAGTGGCCTCAAGAAGCCTCAGCGGAAATGGGCCTCATCTCGCCTGGAGGGCAAAACCTCCTGGATTTTCTCGAGTTGCGGCAGGTGCTCTCGACTTACGACGGGGACCTCAGGGAACCGCTCTGGTGGCCTCAGGAAAGGCCAGTCCCCATGCGAGTACCTCGGGGGCGTCTCGGGATTCCTCTCCCGTCGATGCCGGGGCCTAAGACCTTGTGTGGAGTCGGGGCCGGAACCTGAGGATTCCTCTCCAGTGCTGACATGGATCTTGGGGTACTTCTGGAGTCTCCCCAGGGGAGTCAGTCCTCGTCTCGAATGCGGGCATGCACTTGCGCTTTCCTCCAGAGCGGTAGCAGCAGTGTCACGCAGTCCGCCCAATGGGTCAAAGGATCTATGGTTTTCCCTCGAGTCTTTCCCACGAGGCTTTCCCACGAGGCTTTCCCACAGGGCTGTCCCACGTGCACACGTGGTGGGAGTCGATTCTCGGCTTGAACGTCAAGGCAGTGCAGGGAAAACAGGTTCCTCTGGAATAGACTGACACATCTGGGGGACTCTTGGAATGGTGGCACGACCCTGGAGTTCCTCTCGCCTTTCCTGTGGAGAGCGCCTCCTCTTGAGATGCGACGGGAACCCCGGGAATTCTTTCCCTACGAAACAGGGAAAGGATCCCTCATCTCGAGCTAGGAGGCGGAAATGGGTCTCGCCTGGATTTGTGCGGGACCCCACGTGCTTCCTCTCGAGTGGAGACGGGTATGTCGGGGAACTTCTTGAGTTGCAGCAAGGGTGTGAAGGACCCTTTGGAAGTTCCAGTGGTTAGATGTGATTGGCCTCGAGAAGCCTCAGCGGAAATGGGCCTCATCTCGCCTGGAGGGCAAAACCTCCTGGATTTTCTCGAGTTGCGGCAGGTGCTCTCGACTTACGACGGGGACCTCAGGGACACGCTCTGATGGCCTCAGGAAAGCCCAGTCCCCATGCGAGTTCCTCCGGGGCCTCTCAGGATTCCTCTCCCGTCGATGCCGGGGCCTAAGACCTTGTGTGGAGTCGGGGCCGGAACCTGAGGATTCCTCTCCAGTGCTGACATGGATCTTGGGGTACTTCTGGAGTCTCCCCAGGGGAGTCAGTCCTCGTCTCGAATGCGGGCATGCACTTGGGCTTTCCTCCAGAGCGGTAGCAGCAGTGTCACGCAGTCCGCCGCGTGGATCAAAGGATCTATGGTTTTCCCTCGAGTCTTTCCCACGAGGCTTTCCCACGAGGCTTTCCCACAGGGCTGTCCCACGTGCACACGTGGTGGAAGTCGATCCTCGGCTTGAACGTCAAGGCAGTGCAGGGAAAACAGGTTCCTCTGGAATGGACTGACACATCTGGGGGACTCTTGGAATGGTGGCACGACCCTGGAGATCCTCTCGCCTTTCCTGTGGAGAGCGCCTCCTCTTGAGATGCGACGGGAACGCCGGGAATTCTTTCCCTACGAAACAGGGAAAGGATCCCTCATCTCGAGCAAGGAGGCAGAAACGGGGCTCCCCTGGATGTGTGCGGGACCCACGTGCTTCCTCTCGAGTGGAGACGGGAATGTCGGGGAACTTCTTGAGTTGCAGCAAGGGTGTGAAGGACCCTTTGGAAGTTCCAGTGGTTAGATGTGATTGGCCTCGATAAGCCTCAGCGGAAATGGGCCTCATCTCGCCTGGAGGGCAAAACCACCTGGATTTTCTCGAGTTGCGGCAGGTGCTCTCGACTTACGACGGGGACCTCAGGGAACCGCTCTGGTGGCCTCAGGAAAGGCCAGTCCCCATGCGAGTTCCTCGGGGGCGTCTCGGGATTCCTCTCCCGTCGATGCCGGGGCCTAAGACCTTGTGTGGAGTCGGGGCCGGAACCTGAGGATTCCTCTCCAGTGCTGACATGGATCTTGGGGTATTCTGGAGTCTCCCCAGGGGAGTCAGTCCTCGTCTCGAATGCGGGCATGCACTTGCGCTTTCCTCCAGAGCGGTAGCAGCAGTGTCACGCAGTCCGCCGCGTGGATCAAAAGATCTATGGTTTTCCCTCGAGTCTTTCCCACGAGGCTTTCCCACGAGGCTTTCCCACAGGGCTGTCCCACGTGCACACGTGGTGGGAGTCGATCCTCGGCTTGAACGTCAAGGCAGTGCAGGGAAAACAGGTTCCACTGGAATGGACTGACACATCTGGGGGACTCTTGGAATGGTGGCACGACCCTGGAGTTCCTCTCGCCTTTCCTGTGGAGAGCGCCTCCTCTTGAGATGCGACGGGAACGCCGTTAATTCTTTCCCTACGAAACAGGGAAAGGATCCCTCATCTCGAGCTAGGAGGCGGAAACGGGGCTCCCCTGGATGTGTGCGGGACCCACGTGCTTCCTCTCGAGTGGAGACGGGTATGTCGGGGAACTTCTTGAGTTGCAGCAAGGGTGTGAAGGACCCTTTGGAAGTTCCAGTGGTTAGATGTGATTGGCCTCGAGAAGCCTCAGCGGAAATGGGCCTCATCTCGCCTGGAGGGCAAAACCTCCTGGATTTTCTCGAGTTGCGGCAGGTGCTCTCGACTTACGACGGGGACCTCAGGGAACCGCTCTGGTGGCCTCAGGAAAGGCCAGTCCCCATGCGAGTTCCTCGGGGGCCTCTCGGGATTCCTCTCCCGTCGATGCCGGGGCCTAAGACCTTGTGTGGAGTCGGGGCCGGAACCTGAGGATTCCTGTCCAGTGCTGACATGGATCTTGGGGTACTTCTGGAGTCTCCCCAGGGGAGTCAGTCCTCGTCTCGAATGCGGGCATGCACTTGCGCTTTCCTCCAGAGCGGTAGCAGCAGTGTCACGCAGTCCGCCGCGTGGATCAAAGGATCTATGGTTTTCCCTCGAGTCTTTCCCACGAGGCTTTCCCACGAGGCTTTCCCACAGGGCTGTCCCACGTGCACACGTGGTGGGAGTCGATTCTCGGCTTGAACGTCAAGGCAGTGCAGGGAAAACAGGCTCCTCTGGAATAGACTGACACATCTGGGGGACTCTTGGAATGGTGGCACGACCCTGGAGTTCCTCTCGCCTTTCCTGTGGAGAGCGCCTCCTCTTGAGATGCGACGGGAACCCCGGGAATTCTTTCCCTACGAAACAGGGAAAGGATCCCTCATCTCGAGCTAGGAGGCGGAAATGGGTCTCGCCTGGATTTGTGCGGGACCCCACGTGCTTCCTCTCGAGTGGAGACGGGTATGTCGGGGAACTTCTTGAGTTGCAGCAAGGGTGTGAAGGACCCTTTGGAAGTTCCAGTGGTTAGATGTGATTGGCCTCGAGAAGCCTCAGCGGAAATGGGCCTCATCTCGCCTGGAGGGCAAAACCTCCTGGATTTTCTCGAGTTGCGGCAGGTGCTCTCGACTTACGACGGGGACCTCAGGGACACGCTCTGATGGCCTCAGGAAAGCCCAGTCCCCATGCGAGTTCCTCCGGGGCCTCTCAGGATTCCTCTCCCGTCGATGCCGGGGCCTAAGACCTTGTGTGGAGTCGGGGCCGGAACCTGAGGATTCCTCTCCAGTGCTGACATGGATCTTGGGGTACTTCTGGAGTCTCCCCAGGGGAGTCAGTCCTCGTCTCGAATGCGGGCATGCACTTGGGCTTTCCTCCAGAGCGGTAGCAGCAGTGTCACGCAGTCCGCCGCGTGGATCAAAGGATCTATGGTTTTCCCTCGAGTCTTTCCCACGAGGCTTTCCCACGAGGCTTTCCCACAGGGCTGTCCCACGTGCACACGTGGTGGAAGTCGATCCTCGGCTTGAACGTCAATGCAGTGCAGGGAAAACAGGTTCCTCTGGAATGGACTGACACATCTGGGGGACTCTTGGAATCGTGGCACGACCCTGGAGATCCTCTCGCCTTTCCTGTGGAGAGCGCCTCCTCTTGAGATGCGACGGGAACGCCGGGAATTCTTTCCCTACGAAACAGGGAAAGGATCCCTCATCTCGAGCTAGGAGGCAGAAACGGGGCTCCCCTGGATGTGTGCGGGACCCACGTGCTTCCTCTCGAGTGGAGACGGGAATGTCGGGGAACTTCTTGAGTTGCAGCAAGGGTGTGAAGGACCCTTTGGAAGTTCCAGTGGTTAGATGTGATTGGCCTCGAGAAGCCTCAGCGGAAATGGGCCTCATCTCGCCTGGAGGGCAAAACCACCTGGATTTTCTCGAGTTGCGGCAGGTGCTCTCGACTTACGACGGGGACCTCAGGGAACCGCTCTGGTGGCCTCAGGAAAGGCCAGTCCCCATGCGAGTTCCTCGGGGGCGTCTCGGGATTCCTCTCCCGTCGATGCCGGGGCCTAAGACCTTGTGTGGAGTCGGGGCCGGAACCTGAGGATTCCTCTCCAGTGCTGACATGGATCTTGGGGTATTCTGGAGTCTCCCCAGGGGAGTCAGTCCTCGTCTCGAATGCGGGCATGCACTTGCGCTTTCCTCCAGAGCGGTAGCAGCAGTGTCACGCAGTCCGCCGCGTGGATCAAAAGATCTATGGTTTTCCCTCGAGTCTTTCCCACGAGGCTTTCCCACGAGGCTTTCCCACAGGGCTGTCCCACGTGCACACGTGGTGGGAGTCGATCCTCGGCTTGAACGTCAAGGCAGTGCAGGGAAAACAGGTTCCACTGGAATGGACTGACACATCTGGGGGACTCTTGGAATGGTGGCACGACCCTGGAGTTCCTCTTGCCTTTCCTGTGGAGAGCGCCTCCTCTTGAGATGCGACGGGAACGCCGTTAATTCTTTCCCTACGAAACAGGGAAAGGATCCCTCATCTCGAGCTAGGAGGCGGAAACGGGGCTCCCCTGGATGTGTGCGGGACCCACGTGCTTCCTCTCGAGTGGAGACGGGTATGTCGGGGAACTTCTTGAGTTGCAGCAAGGGTGTGAAGGACCCTTTGGAAGTTCCAGTGGTTAGATGTGATTGGCCTCGAGAAGCCTCAGCGGAAATGGGCCTCATCTCGCCTGGAGGGCAAAACCTCCTGGATTTTCTCGAGTTGCGGCAGGTGCTCTCGACTTACGACGGGGACCTCAGGGAACCGCTCTGGTGGCCTCAGGAAAGGCCAGTCCCCATGCGAGTTCCTCGGGGGCCTCTCGGGATTCCTCTCCCGTCGATGCCGGGGCCTAAGACCTTGTGTGGAGTCGGGGCCGGAACCTGAGGATTCCTGTCCAGTGCTGACATGGATCTTGGGGTACTTCTGGAGTCTCCCCAGGGGAGTCAGTCCTCGTCTCGAATGTGGGCATGCACTTGCGCTTTCCTCCAGAGCGGTAGCAGCAGTGTCACGCAGTCCGCCGCGTGGATCAAAGGATCTATGGTTTTCCCTCGAGTCTTTCCCACGAGGCTTTCCCACGAGGCTTTCCCACAGGGCTGTCCCACGTGCACACGTGGTGGGAGTCGATTCTCGGCTTGAACGTCAAGGCAGTGCAGGGAAAACAGGCTCCTCTGGAATAGACTGACACATCTGGGGGACTCTTGGAATGGTGGCACGACCCTGGAGTTCCTCTCGCCTTTCCTGTGGAGAGCGCCTCCTCTTGAGATGCGACGGGAACCCCGGGAATTCTTTCCCTACGAAACAGGGAAAGGATCCCTCATCTCGAGCTAGGAGGCGGAAATGGGTCTCGCCTGGATTTGTGCGGGACCCCACGTGCTTCCTCTCGAGTGGAGACGGGTATGTCGGGGAACTTCTTGAGTTGCAGCAAGGGTGTGAAGGACCCTTTGGAAGTTCCAGTGGTTAGATGTGATTGGCCTCGAGAAGCCTCAGCGGAAATGGGCCTCATCTCGCCTGGAGGGCAAAACCTCCTGGATTTTCTCGAGTTGCGGCAGGTGCTCTCGACTTACGACGGGGACCTCAGGGACACGCTCTGATGGCCTCAGGAAAGCCCAGTCCCCATGCGAGTTCCTCCGGGGCCTCTCAGGATTCCTCTCCCGTCGATGCCGGGGCCTAAGACCTTGTGTGGAGTCGGGGCCGGAACCTGAGGATTCCTCTCCAGTGCTGACATGGATCTTGGGGTACTTCTGGAGTCTCCCCAGGGGAGTCAGTCCTCGTCTCGAATGCGGGCATGCACTTGGGCTTTCCTCCAGAGCGGTAGCAGCAGTGCCACGCAGTCCGCCGCGTGGATCAAAGGATCTATGGTTTTCCCTCGAGTCTTTCCCACGAGGCTTTCCCACGAGGCTTTCCCACAGGGCTGTCCCACGTGCACACGTGGTGGAAGTCGATCCTCGGCTTGAACGTCAAGGCAGTGCAGGGAAAACAGGTTCCTCTGGAATGGACTGACACATCTGGGGGACTCTTGGAATGGTGGCACGACCCTGGAGATCCTCTCGCCTTTCCTGTGGAGAGCGCCTCCTCTTGAGATGCGACGGGAACGCCGGGAATTCTTTCCCTACGAAACAGGGAAAGGATCCCTCATCTCGAGCTAGGAGGCAGAAACGGGGCTCCCCTGGATGTGTGCGGGACCCACGTGCTTCCTCTCGAGTGGAGACGGGAATGTCGGGGAACTTCTTGAGTTGCAGCAAGGGTGTGAAGGACCCTTTGGAAGTTCCAGTGGTTAGATGTGATTGGCCTCGAGAAGCCTCAGCGGAAATGGGCCTCATCTCGCCTGGAGGGCAAAACCACCTGGATTTTCTCGAGTTGCGGCAGGTGCTCTCGACTTACGACGCGGACCTCAGGGACCCGCTCTGGTGGCCTCAGGAAAGGCCAGTCCCCATGCGAGTTCCTCGGGGGCCTCTCGGGATTCCTCTACCGTCGATGCCGGGGCCTAAGACCTTGTGTGGAGTCGGGGCCGGAACCTGAGGTTTCCTCTCCAGTGCTGACATGGATCTTGGGGTACTTCTGGAGTCTCCTCAGGGGAGTCAGTCCTCGTCTCGAATGCGGGCATGCACTTGCGCTTTCCTCCAGAGCGGTAGCAGCAGTGTCACGCAGTCTGCCAAATGGGTCAAAGGATCTATGGTTTTCCCTCGAGTCTTTCCCACGAGGCTTTCCCACGAGGCTTTCCCACAGGGCTGTCCCACGTGCACACGTGGTGGGAGTCGATCCTCGGCTTGAACGTCAAGGCAGTGCAGGGAAAACAGGTTCCTCTGGAATGGACTGACACATCTGTGGGACTCTTGGAATGGTTGCACGACCCTCGAGTTCCTCTCGCCTTTCCTGTGGAGAGCGCCTCCTCTGGAGATGCGACGGGAACGCCGGGAATTCTTTCCCTACGAAACAGGGAAAGGATACCTCATCTCGAGCTAGGAGGCAGAAACGGGGCTCCCCTGGATGTGTGCGGGACCCCACGTGCTTCCTCTCGAGTGGAGACGGGTATGTCGGGGAACTTCTTGAGTTGCAGCAAGGGTGTGAAGGACCCTTTGGAAGTTCCAGTGGTTAGATGTGATTGGCCTCGAGAATCCTCAGCGGAAATGGGCCTCATCTCGCCTGGAGGGCAAAACCTCCTGGATTTTCTCGAGTTGCGGCAGGTGCTCTCGACTTACGACGGGGACCTCAGGGACCCGCTCTGGTGGCCTCAGGAAAGGCCAGTCCCCATGCGAGTTCCTCGGGGGCCTCTCGGGATTCCTCTCCCGTCGATGCCGGGGCCTAAGACCTTGTGTGGAGTCGGGGCCGGAACCTGAGGATTCCTGTCCAGTGCTGACATGGATCTTGGGGTACTTCTGGAGTCTCCCCAGGGGAGTCAGTCCTCGTCTCGAATGCGGGCATGCACTTGCGCTTTCCTCCAGAGCGGTAGCAGCAGTGTCACGCAGTCCGCCGCGTGGATCAAAGGATCTATGGTTTTCCCTCGAGTCTTTCCCACGAGGCTTTCCCACGAGGCTTTCCCACAGGGCTGTCCCACGTGCACACGTGGTGGGAGTCGATTCTCGGCTTGAACGTCAAGGCAGTGCAGGGAAAACAGGCTCCTCTGGAATAGACTGACACATCTGGGTGACTCTTGGAATGGTGGCACGACCCTGGAGTTCCTCTCGCCTTTCCTGTGGAGAGCGCCTCCTCTTGAGATGCGACGGGAACGCCGGGAATTCTTTCCCTACGAAACAGGGAAAGGATCCCTCATCTCGAGCTAGGAGGCCGAAATGGGGCTCCCCTGGATGTGTGCGGGACCCAAGTGCTTCCTCTCGAGTGGAGACGGGTATGTCGGGGAACTTCTTGAGTTGCAGCAAGGGTGTGAAGGACCCTTTGGAAGTTCCAGTGGTTAGACGTGATTAGCCTCGAGAAGCCTCAGCGGAAATGGGCCTCATCTCGCCTGGAGGGCAAAACCTCCTGGATTTTCTCGAGTTGCGGCAGGTGCTCTCGACTTACTACGGGGACCTCAGGGACCCGCTCTGGTGGCCTCAGGAAAGGCCAGTCCCCATGCGAGTTCCTGGGGGGCCTCTCGGGATTTCTCTCCCGTCGATGCCGGGGCCTAAGACCTTGTGTGGAGTCGGGGCCGGAACCTGAGGATTCCTCTCCAGGGCTGACATGGATCATGGGGTACTTCTGGAGTCTCCCCAGGGGAGTCAGTCCTCGTCTCGAATGCGGGCATGCACTTGCGCTTTCCTCCAGAGCGGTAGCAGCAGTGTCACGCAGTCCGCCGCGTGGATCAAAGGATCTATGGTTTTCCCTCGAGTCTTTCCCACGATGCTTTCCCTCGAGGCTTTCCCACAGGGCTGTCCCACGTGCACACGTGGTGGAAGTCGATCCTCGGCTTGAACGTCAAGGCAGTGCAGGGAAAACAGGTTCCTCTGGAATGGACTGACACATCTGGGGGACTCTTGGAATGGTGGCACGACCCTGGAGATCCTCTCGCCTTTCCTGTGGAGAGCGCCTCCTCTTGAGATGCGACGGGAACGCCGGGAATTCTTTCCCTACGAAACAGGGAAAGGATCCCTCATCTCGAGCTAGGAGGCAGAAACGGGGCTCCCCTGGATGTGTGCGGGACCCACGTGCTTCCTCTCGAGTGGAGACGGGAATGTCGGGGAACTTCTTGAGTTGCAGCAAGGGTGTGAAGGACCCTTTGGAAGTTCCAGTGGTTAGATGTGATTGGCCTCGAGAAGCCTCAGCGGAAATGGGCCTCATCTCGCCTGGAGGGCAAAACCACCTGGATTTTCTCGAGTTGCGGCAGGTGCTCTCGACTTACGACGCGGACCTCAGGGACCCGCTCTGGTGGCCTCAGGAAAGGCCAGTCCCCATGCGAGTTCCTCGGGGGCCTCTCGGGATTCCTCTACCGTCGATGCCGGGGCCTAAGACCTTGTGTGGAGTCGGGGCCGGAACCTGAGGTTTCCTCTCCAGTGCTGACATGGATCTTGGGGTACTTCTGGAGTCTCCTCAGGGGAGTCAGTCCTCGTCTCGAATGCGGGCATGCACTTGCGCTTTCCTCCAGAGCGGTAGCAGCAGTGTCACGCAGTCTGCCAAATGGGTCAAAGGATCTATGGTTTTCCCTCGAGTCTTTCCCACGAGGCTTTCCCACGAGGCTTTCCCACAGGGCTGTCCCACGTGCACACGTGGTGGGAGTCGATCCTCGGCTTGAACGTCGAGGCAGTGCAGGGAAAACAGGTTCCTCTGGAATGGACTGACACATCTGTGGGACTCTTGGAATGGTGGCACGACCCTCGAGTTCCTCTCGCCTTTCCTGTGGAGAGCGCCTCCTCTGGAGATGCGACGGGAACGCCGGGAATTCTTTCCCTACGAAACAGGGAAAGGATACCTCATCTCGAGCTAGGAGGCAGAAACGGGGCTCCCCTGGATGTGTGCGGGACCCCACGTGCTTCCTCTCGAGTGGAGACGGGTATGTCGGGGAACTTCTTGAGTTGCAGCAAGGGTGTGAAGGACCCTTTGGAAGTTCCAGTGGTTAGATGTGATTGGCCTCGAGAATCCTCAGCGGAAATGGGCCTCATCTCGCCTGGAGGGCAAAACCTCCTGGATTTTCTCGAGTTGCGGCAGGTGCTCTCGACTTACGACGGGGACCTCAGGGACCCGCTCTGGTGGCCTCAGGAAAGGCCAGTCCCCATGCGAGTTCCTCGGGGGCCTCTCGGGATTCCTCTCCCGTCGATGCCGGGGCCTAAGACCTTGTGTGGAGTCGGGGCCGGAACCTGAGGATTCCTGTCCAGTGCTGACATGGATCTTGGGGTACTTCTGGAGTCTCCCCAGGGGAGTCAGTCCTCGTCTCGAATGCGGGCATGCACTTGCGCTTTCCTCCAGAGCGGTAGCAGCAGTGTCACGCAGTCCGCCGCGTGGATCAAAGGATCTATGGTTTTCCCTCGAGTCTTTCCCACGAGGCTTTCCCACGAGGCTTTCCCACAGGGCTGTCCCACGTGCACACGTGGTGGGAGTCGATTCTCGGCTTGAACGTCAAGGCAGTGCAGGGAAAACAGGCTCCTCTGGAATAGACTGACACATCTGGGTGACTCTTGGAATGGTGGCACGACCCTGGAGTTCCTCTCGCCTTTCCTGTGGAGAGCGCCTCCTCTTGAGATGCGACGGGAACGCCGGGAATTCTTTCCCTACGAAACAGGGAAAGGATCCCTCATCTCGAGCTAGGAGGCCGAAATGGGGCTCCCCTGGATGTGTGCGGGACCCAAGTGCTTCCTCTCGAGTGGAGACGGGTATGTCGGGGAACTTCTTGAGTTGCAGCAAGGGTGTGAAGGACCCTTTGGAAGTTCCAGTGGTTAGACGTGATTAGCCTCGAGAAGCCTCAGCGGAAATGGGCCTCATCTCGCCTGGAGGGCAAAACCTCCTGGATTTTCTCGAGTTGCGGCAGGTGCTCTCGACTTACTACGGGGACCTCAGGGACCCGCTCTGGTGGCCTCAGGAAAGGCCAGTCCCCATGCGAGTTCCTGGGGGGCCTCTCGGGATTTCTCTCCCGTCGATGCCGGGGCCTAAGACCTTGTGTGGAGTCGGGGCCGGAACCTGAGGATTCCTCTCCAGGGCTGACATGGATCATGGGGTACTTCTGGAGTCTCCCCAGGGGAGTCAGTCCTCGTCTCGAATGCGGGCATGCACTTGCGCTTTCCTCCAGAGCGGTAGCAGCAGTGTCACGCAGTCCGCCGCGTGGATCAAAGGATCTATGGTTTTCCCTCGAGTCTTTCCCACGAGGCTTTCCCACGAGGCTTTCCCACAGGGCTGTCCCACGTGCACACGTGGTGGGAGTCGATCCTCGGCTTGAACGTCAAGGCAGTGCAGGGAAAACAGGTTCCTCTGGAATGGACTGACACATCTGGAGGACTCTGGGAATGGTGGCACGACCCTGGAGTTCCTCTCCCCTTTCTTGTGGAGAGCGCCTCCTCTTGAGATGCGACGGGAACGCCGGGAATTCTTTCCCTATGAAACAGGGAAAGGATCCCTCACCTCGAGCTAGGAGGCGGAAACGGGGCTCCCCTGGATGTGTGCGGGACCCCACGTGCTTCCTCTCGAGTGGAGACGGGTATGTCGGGGAACTTCTTGAGTTGCAGCAAGGGTGTGAAGGTCCCTTTGGAAGTTCCAGTGGTTAGATGTGATTGGCCTCGAGAAGCCTCAGCGGAAATGGGCCTCATATCGCCTGGAGGGCAAAACCTCCTGGATTTTCTCGAGTTGCGGCAGGTGCTCTCGACTTACGACGGGGACCTCAGGGAACCGCTCTGGTGGCCTCAGGAAAGGCCAGTCCCCATGCGAGTTCCTCGGGGGCGTCTCGGGATTCCTCTCCCGTCGATGCCGGGGCGTAAGACCTTGTGTGGAGTCGGGGCCGGAACCTGAGGATTCCTCTCCAGTGCTGACATGGATCTTGGGGTATTCTGGAGTCTCCCCAGGGGAGTCAGTCCTCGTCTCGAATGCGGGCATGCACTTGCGCTTTCCTCCAGAGCGGTAGCAGCAGTGTCACGCAGTCCGCCGCGTGGATCAAAGGATCTATGGTTTTCCCTCGAGTCTTTCCCACGAGGCTTTCCCACGAGGCTTTCCCACAGGGCTGTCCCACGTGCACACGTGGTGGGAGTCGATCCTCGGCTTGAACGTCAAGGCAGTGCAGGGAAAACAGGTTCCACTGGAATGGACTGACACATCTGGGGGACTCTTGGAATGGTGGCACGACCCTGGAGTTCCTCTCGCCTTTCCTGTGGAGAGCGCCTCCTCTTGAGATGCGACGGGAACGCCGTTAATTCTTTCCCTACGAAACAGTGAAAGGGTCCCTCATCTCGAGCTAGGAGGCGGAAACGGGGCTCCCCTGGATGTGTGCGGGACCCACGTGCTTCCTCTCGAGTGGAGACGGGTATGTCGGGGAACTTCTTGAGTTGCAGCAAGGGTGTGAAGGACCCTTTGGAAGTTCCAGAGGTTAGACGTGATTAGCCTCGAGAAGCCTCAGCGGAAATGGGCCTCATCTCGCCTGGAGGGCAAAACCTCCTGGATTTTCTCGAGTTGCGGCAGGTGCTCTCGACTTACGACGCGGACCTCAGGGACCCGCTCTGGTGGCCTCAGGAAAGGCCAGTCCCCATGCGAGTTCCTCGGGGGCCTCTCGGGATTCCTCTACCGTCGATGCCGGGGCCTAAGACCTTGTGTGGAGTCGGGGCCGGAACCTGAGGTTTCCTCTCCAGTGCTGACATGGATCTTGGGGTACTTCTGGAGTCTCCCCAGGGGAGTCAGTCCTCGTCTCGAATGCGGGCATGCACTTGCGCTTTCCTCCAGAGCGGTAGCAGCAGTGTCACGCAGTCTGCCAAATGGGTCAAAGGATCTATGGTTTTCCCTCGAGTCTTTCCCACGAGGCTTTCCCACGAGGCTTTCCCACAGGGCTGTCCCACGTGCACACGTGGTGGGAGTCGATCCTCGGCTTGAACGTCAAGGCAGTGCAGGGAAAACAGGTTCCTCTGGAATGGACTGACACATCTGTGGGACTCTTGGAATGGTGGCACGACCCTGGAGTTACTCTCGCCTTTCCTGTGGAGAGCGCCTCCTCTGGAGATGCGACGGGAACGCCGGGAATTCTTTCCCTACGAAACAGGGAAAGGATCCCTCATCTCGAGCTAGGAGGCGGAAACGGGGCTCCCCTGGATGTGTGCGGGACCCAACGTGCTTCCTCTCGAGTGGAGACGGGTATGTCGGGGAACTTCTTGAGTTGCAGCAAGGGTGTGAAGGACCCTTTGGAAGTTCCAGTGGTTAGATGTGATTGGTGTCGAGAATCCTCAGCGGAAATGGGCCTCATCTCGCCTGGAGGGCAAAACCTCCTGGATTTTCTCGAGTTGCGGCAGGTGCTCTCGACTTACGACGGGGACCTCAGGGACCCGCTCTGGTGGCCTCAGGAAAGGCCAGTCCCCATGCGAGTTCCTCGGGGGCCTCTCGGGATTCCTCTCCCGTCGATGCCGGGGCCTAAGACCTTGTGTGGAGTCGGGGCCGGAACCTGAGGATTCCTGTCCAGTGCTGACATGGATCTTGGGGTACTTCTGGAGTCTCCCCAGGGGAGTCAGTCCTCGTCTCGAATGCGGGCATGCACTTGCGCTTTCCTCCAGAGCGGTAGCAGCAGTGTCACGCAGTCCGCCGCGTGGATCAAAGGATCTATGGTTTTCCCTCGAGTCTTTCCCACGAGGCTTTCCCACGAGGCTTTCCCACAGGGCTGTCCCACGTGCATGCGTGGTAGGATTCGATCCTCGGCTTGAACGTCAAGGCAGTGCAGGGAAAACAGATTCCTCTGGAATGTACTGACACATCTGGGGGACTCTTGGAATGGTGGCACGACCCTGGAGTTCCTCTCGCATTTCCTGTGGAGAGCGCCTCCTCTTGAGATGCGATGGGAACCCCGGGAATTCTTTTCCTACGAAACAGGGAAAGGATCCCTCATCTCTAGCTAGGAGGCGGAAACGGGGCTCCCCTGGATGTGTGCGGGACACCACGTGCTTCCTCTCGAGTGGAGACGGGTATGTCGGGGAACTTCTTGAGTTGCAGCAAGGGTGTGAAGGACCCTTTGGAAGTTCCAGTGGTTAGATGTGATTGGCCTCGAGAAGCCTCAGCGGAAATGGGCCTCATCTCGCCTGGAGGGCAAAACCTACTGGATTTTCTCGAGTTGCGGCAGGTGCTCTCGACTTACGACGGGGACCTCAGGGACCCGCTCTGGTGGCCTCAGGAAAGGCCAGTCCCCATGCGAGTTCCTCGGGGGCCTCTCGGGATTCCTCTCCCGTCGATGCCGGGGCCTAAGACCTTGTGTGGAGTCGGGGCCGGAACCTGAGGATTCCTCTCCAGTGCTGACATGGATCTTGGGGTACTTCTGGAGTCTCCCCAGGGGAGTCAGTCCTCGTCTCGAATGCGGGCATGCACTTGCGCTTTCCTCCAGAGCGGTAGCAGCAGTGTCACGCAGTCCGCCGCGTGGATCAAAGGATCTATGGTTTTCCCTCGAGTCTTTCCCACGAGGCTTTCCCACGAGGCTTTCCCACAGGGCTGTCCCACGTGCACACGTGGTGGGAGTCGATTCTCGGCTTGAACGTCAAGGCAGTGCAGGGAAAACAGGCTCCTCTGGAATAGACTGACACATCTGGGTGACTCTTGGAATGGTGGCACGACCCTGGAGTTCCTCTCGCCTTTCCTGTGGAGAGCGCCTCCTCTTGAGATGCGACGGGAACGCCGGGAATTCTTTCCCTACGAAACAGGGAAAGGATCCCTCATCTCGAGCTAGGAGGCGGAAATGGGGCTCCCCTGGATGTGTGCGGGACCCAAGTGCTTCCTCTCGAGTGGAGACGGGTATGTCGGGGAACTTCTTGAGTTGCAGCAAGGGTGTGAAGGACCCTTTGGAAGTTCCAGTGGTTAGACGTGATTAGCCTCGAGAAGCCTCAGCGGAAATGGGACTCATCTCGCCTGGAGGGCAAAACCTCCTGGATTTTCTCGAGTTGCGGCAGGTGCTCTCGACTTACTACGGGGACCTCAGGGACCCGCTCTGGTGGCCTCAGGAAAGGCCAGTCCCCATGCGAGTTCCTCGGGGGCCTCTCGGGATTTCTCTTCCGTCGATGCCGGGGCCTAAGACCTTGTGTGGAGTCGGGGCCGGAACCTGAGGATTCCTCTCCAGGGCTGACATGGATCATGGGGTACTTCTGGAGTCTCCCCAGGGGAGTCAGTCCTCGTCTCGAATGCGGGCATGCACTTGCGCTTTCCTCCAGAGCGGTAGCAGCAGTGTCACGCAGTCCGCCGCGTGGATCAAAGGATCTATGGTTTTCCCTCGAGTCTTTCCCACGAGGCTTTCCCACGAGGCTTTCCCACAGGGCTGTCCCACGTGCACACGTGGTGGGAGTCGATCCTCGGCTTGAACGTCAAGGCAGTGCAGGGAAAACAGGTTCCTCTGGAATGGACTGACACATCTGGAGGACTCTGGGAATGGTGGCACGACCCTGGAGTTCCTCTCGCCTTTCCTGTGGAGAGCGCCTCCTCTTGAGATGCGACGGGAACGCCGGGAATTCTTTCCCTATGAAACAGGGAAAGGATCCCTCATCTCGAGCTAGGAGGCGGAAACGGGGCTCCCCTGGATGTGTGCGGGACCCCACGTGCTTCCTCTCGAGTGGAGACGGGTATGTCGGGGAACTTCTTGAGTTGCAGCAAGGGTGTGAAGGTCCCTTTGGAAGTTCCAGTGGTTAGATGTGATTGGCCTCGAGAAGCCTCAGCGGAAATGGGCCTCATCTCGCCTGGAGGGCAAAACCTCCTGGATTTTCTCGAGTTGCGGCAGGTGCTCTCGACTTACGACGGGGACCTCAGGGACCCGCTCTGGTGGCCTCAGGAAAGGCCAGTCCTCATGCGAGTTCCTCGGGGGCCTCTCGGGATTCCTCTCCCGTCGATGCCGGGGCCTAAGACCTTGTGTGGAGTCGGGGCCGGAACCTGAGGATTCCTCTCCAGTGCTGACATGGATCTTGGGGTACTTCTGGATCTCCCCAGGGGATTCAGTCCTTGTCTCGAATGCGGGCATGCACTTGCGCTTTCCTCCAGAGCGGTAGCAGCAGTGTCACGCAGTCCGCCGTGTGGATCAAAGGATCTATGGTTTTCCCTCGAGTCTTTCCCTCGAGGCTTTCCCACGAGGCTTTCCCACAGGGCTGTCCCACGTGCACACGTGGTGGGTGTCGATCCTCAGCTTGAACGTCAAGGCAGTGCAGGGAAAACAGGTTCCTCTGGAATGGACTGACACATCTGGGGGACTCTTGGAATGGTGGCACGACCCTGGAGTTCCTCTCGCCTTTCCTGTGGAGAGCGCCTCCTCTTGAGATGCGACGGAAACGCCGGGACTTCTTTCCCTACGAAACAGGGAAAGGATCCCTCATCTCGAGCTAGGAGGCGGAAACGGGGCTCCCCTTGATGTGTGCGGGACACCACGTGCTTCCTCTCGAGTGGAGACGGGTATGTCGGGGAACTTCTTGTGTTGCAGCAAGGGTGTGAAGGACCCTTTGGAAGTTCCAGTGGTTAGACGTGATTGGCCTCGAGAAGCCTCAGCGGAAATGGGCCTCATCTCGCCTGGAGGGCAAAACCTCCTGGATTTTCTCGAGTTGCGGCAGGTGCTCTCGACTTACGACGGGGACCTCAGGGACCCGCTCTGGTGGCCTCAGGAAAGGCCAGTCCCCATGCGAGTTCCTCGGGGGCCTCTCGGGATTCCTCTCCCGTCGATGCCGGGGCCTAAGACCTTGTGTGGAGTCGGGGCCGGAACCTGAGGATTTCTCTCCAGTGCTGACATGGATCTTGGGGTACTTCTGGAGTCTCCCCAGGGGAGTCAGTCCACGTCTCGAATGCTGGCATGCACTTGCGCTTTCCTCCAGAGCGGTAGCAGCAGTGTCACGCAGTCCGCCGCGTCGATCAAAGGATCTATGGTTTTCCCTCGAGTCTTTACCAGGAGGCTTTCCCACGAGGCTTTCCCACAGGGCTGTCCCACGTGCACACGTGGTGGGAGTCGATCCTCGGCTTGAACGTCAAGGCAGTGCAGGGAAAACAGGTTCCTCTGGAATGGACTGACACATCTGGGGGACTCTTGGAATGGTGGCACGACCCTGGAGTTCCTCTCGCCTTTCCTGTGGAGAGCGCCTCCTCTTGAGATGCGACGGGAACGCCGGGAATTCTTTCCCTACGAAACAGGGAAAGGATCCCTCATCTCGAGCTAGGAGGCGGAAACGGGGCTCCCCTGGATGTGTGCGAGACCCACGTGCTTCCTCTCGAGTGGAGACGGGTATGTCGGGGAACTTCTTGAGTTGCAGCAAGGGTGTGAAGGACCCTTTGGAATTCCAGTGGTTAGAAGTGATTGGCCTCGAGAAGCCTCAGCGGAAATGGGCCTCATCTCGCCTGGAGGGCAAAACCTCCTGGATTTTCTCGAGTTGCGGCAGGTGCTCTCGACTTACGACGGGGACCTCAGGGACACGCTCTGGTGGCCTCAGGAATGGCCAGTCCCCATGCGAGTTCCTCGGGGCCTCTCGGGATTCCTCTCCCATCGATTCCCGGGCCTAAGACCTTGTGTGGAGTCGGGGCCGGAACCTGAGGATTTCTCTCCAGTGCTGACATGGATCTTGGGGTACTTCTGGAGTCTCCCCAGGGGAGTCAGTCCTCGTCTCGAATGCTGGCATGCACTTGCGCTTTCCTCAAGAGCGGTAGCAGCAGTGTCACGCAGTCCGCCACGTGGATCAAAGGATCTATGGTTTTCCCTCGAGTCTTTACCAGGAGGCTTTCCCACGAGGCTTTCCCACAGGGCTGTCCCACGTGCACACGTGGTGGGAGTCGATCCTCGGCTTGAACGTCAAGGCAGTGCAGGGAAAACAGGTTCCTCTGGAATGGACTGACACATCTAGGGGACTCTTGGAATGGTGTCACGACTCTGGAGTTCCTCTCGCCTTTCCTGTGGAGAGCGCCTCCTCTTGAGATGCGACGGGAACGCCGGGAATTCTTTCCCTACGAAACAGGGAAAGGATCACTCATCTCGAGCTAGGAGGCGGAAACGGGGCTCCCCTGGATGTGTGCGGGACCCCACGTGCTTCCTCTCGAGTGTAGACGATATGTCGGGAAAATTCTTGAGTTGCAGCAATGGTGTGAAGGACCCTTTCGAAGTTCCAGTGGTTAGATGTGATTGTCCTCGAGAAGCCTCAGCGGAAATGGGCCTCCTCTCGCCTGGAGGGCAAAACCTCCTGGATTCTCTCGAGTTGCGGCAGGTGCTCTCGACTTGCGACGGGGACCTCAGGGAACCGCTCTGGTGGCCTCAGGAAAGGCCAGTCCCCATGCGAGTTCCACGGGGGCCTCTCGGGATTCCTCTCCCTTCGATGCCGGGGCCTAAGACCTTGTGTGGAGTCGGGGCCGGAACCTGAGGATTCCTCTCCAGTGCTGACATGGATCTTGGGGTACTTCTGGAGTCTCCCCAGGGGAGTCAGTCCTCGTCTCGAATGCAGGCATGCACTTGCGCTTTCCTCCAGAGCGGTAGCAGCAGTGTCACGCAGTCCGCCGCGTGGATCAAAGGATCTATGGTTTTCCCTCGAGTCTTTCCCACGAGGCTTTCCCACGAGGCTTTCCCACAGGGCTGTCCCACGTGCACACGTGGTGGGAGTCGATCCTCGGCTTGAACGTCAAGGCAGTGCAGGGAAAACAGGTTCCTCTGGAATGGACTGACACATCTGGGGGACTCTTGGAATGGTGGCATGACCCTGGAGTTCCTATCGCCTTTCCTGTGGAGAGCGCCTCCTCTTGAGATGCGACGGGAACGCCGGGAATTCTTTCCCTACGAAACAGGGAAAGGATCCCTCATCTCGTGCTAGGAGGCGGAAACGGGGCTCCCCTGGATGTGTGCGAGACCCACGTGCTTCCTCTCGAGTGGAGACGGGTATGTCGGGGAACTTCTTGAGTTGCAGCAAGGGTGTGAAGGACCCTTTGGAAGTTCCAGTGGTTAGACGTGATTAGCCTCGAGAAGCCTCAGCGGAAATGGGCCTCATCTCGCCTGGAGGGCAAAACCTCCTGGATTTTCTCGAGTTGCGGCAGGTGCTCTCGACTTACGACGGGGACCTCAGGGACCCGCTCTGGTGGCCTCAGGAAAGGCCAGTCCCCATGCGAGTTCCTCGGGGGCCTCTCAGGATTCCTCTCCCGTCGATGCCGGGGCCTAAGACCTTGTGTGGAGTCGGGGCCGGAACCTGAGGATTCCTCTCCAGTGCTGACATGGATCTTGGGGTACTTCTGGAGTCTCCCCAGGGGAGTCAGTCCTCGTCTCGAATGCGGGCATGCACTTGCGCTTTCCTCCAGAGCGGTAGCAGCAGTGTCACACAGTCCGCCGCGTGGATCAAAGGATCTATGGTTTTCCCTCGAGTCTTTCCCACGAGGCTTTCCCACGAGGCTTTCCCACAGGGCTGTCCCACGTGCACACGTGGTGGGAGTCGATCCTCGGCTTGAACGTCAAGGCAGTGCAGGGAAAACAGGTTCCTCTGGAATGGACTGACACATCTGGGGGACTCTTGGAATGGTGTCACGACCCTGGAGTTCTTCTCGCCTTTCCTATGGAGAGCGCCTCCTCTTGAGATGCGACGGGAACGCCGGGAATTCTTTCCCTGCGAAACAGGGAAAGGATCCCTCATCTCGAGCTAGGAGGTGGAAACGGGGCTCCCCTGGATGTGTGCGGGACCCCACGTGCTTCCTCTCGATTGGAGACGGGTATGTCGGGGAACTTCTTGAGTTGCAGCAAGGGTGTGAAGGACCCTTTGGAAGTTCCAGTGGTTAGATGTGATTGGCCTCGAGAAGCCTCAGCGGAAATGGGCCTCATCTCTCCTGGAGGGCAAAACCTCCTGGATTTTCTCGAGTTGCGGCAGGTGCTCTCGACTTACGACGGGGACCTCAGGGAGCCGCTCTGGTGGCCTCAGGAAAGGCCAGTCCCCATGCGAGTTCCTCGGGGGCCTCTCGGGATTCCTCTCCCGTCGATGCCGGGGCCTAAGACCTTGTGTGGAGTCGGGGCCGGAACCTGAGTATTCCTCTCCAGTGCTGACATGGATCTTGGGGTACTTCTGGAGTCTCCCCAGGGGAGTCAGTCCTCGTCTCGAATGCGGGCATGCACTTGCGCTTTCCTCCAGAGCGGTAGCAGCAGTGTCACGCAGTCCGCCGCGTGGATCAAAGGATCTATGGTTTTCCCTCGAGTCTTTCCCACGAGGCTTTCCCACGAGGCTTTCCCACAGGGCTGTCCCACGTGCACACGTGGTGGGAGTCGATCCTCGGCTTGAACGTCAAGGCAGTGCAGGGAAAACATGTTCCTCTGGAATGGACTGACACATCTGGGGGACTCTTGGAATGGTGTCACGACCCTGGAGTTCCTCTCGCCTTTCCTGTGGAGAGCGCCTCCTCTTGAGATGCGACGGGAACGCCGGGAATTCTTTCCCTACGAAACAGGGAAAGGATCCCTCACCTCGAGCTAGGGGGTGGAAACGGAGCTCCCCTGGATGTGTGCGGGACCCCACGTGCTTCCTCTCGAGTGGAGACGGGTATGTCGGGGAACTTCTTGAGTTGCAGCAATGGTGTGAAGGACCCTTTGGAAGTTCCAGTGGTTAGATGTGATTGGCCTCGAGAAGCCTCAGCGGAAATGGGCCTCATCTCGCCTGGAGGGCAAAACCTCCTGGATTTTCTCGAGTTGCGGCAGGTGCTCTCGACTTACGACGGGGACCTCAGGGACCCGCTCTGGTGGCCTCAGGAAAGGCCAGTCCCCATGCGAGTTCCTCGGGGGCCTCTCAGGATTCCTCTCCCGTCGATGCCGGGGCCTAAGACCTTGTGTGGAGTCGGGGCCGGAACCTGAGGATTCCTCTCCAGTGCTGACATGGATCTTGGGGTACTTCTGGAGTCTCCCCAGGGGAGTCAGTCCTCGTCTCGAATGCAGGCATGCACTTGCGCTTTCCTCCACAGCGGAAGCAGCAGTTTCACGCAGTCCGCCGCGTGGATCAAAGGATCTATGCTTTTCCCTCGAGTCTTTCCCACGAGGCTTTCCCACGAGGCTTTCCCACAGGGCTGTCCCACGTGCACACGTGGTGGGAGTCGATCCTCGGCTTGAACGTCAAGGCAGTGCAGGGAAAACAGGTTCCTCTGGAATGGACTGACACATCTGGGGGACTCTTGGAATGGTGTCACGACCCTGGAGTTCCTCTCGCCTTTCCTGTGGAGAGCGCCTCCTCTTGAGATGCGACGGGAACGCCGGGAATTCTTTCCCTACGAAACAGGGAAAGGATCCCTCATCTCGAGCTAGGAGGCGGAAACGGGGCTCCCCTGGATGTGTGCGGGACCCCACGTGCTTCCTCTCGAGTGGAGACGGGTATGTCGGGGAACTTCTTGAGTTGCAGCAAGGGTGTGAAGGACCCTTTGGAAGTTCCAGTGGTTAGATGTGATTGGCCTCGAGAAGCCTCAGCGGAAATGGGCCTCATCTCGCCTGGAGGGCAAAACCTCCTGGATTTTCTCGAGTTGCGGCAGGTGCTCTCGACTTACGACGGGGACCTCAGGGACCCGCTCTGGTGGCCTCAGGAAAGGCCAGTACCCATGCGAGTTCCTCCGGGGCCTCTCGGGATTCCTCTCCCGTCGATGCCGGGGCCTAAGACCTTGTGTGGAGTCGGGGCCGGAACCTGAGGATTCCTCTCCAGTGCTGACATGGATCTTGGGGTAATTCTGGAGTCTCCCCAGGGGAGTCAGTCCTCGTCTCGAATGCGGGCATGCACTTGCGCTTTCCTCCAGAGCGGTAGCAGCAGTGTCACGCAGTCCGCCGCGTGGATCAAAGGATCTATGGTTTTCCCTCGAGTCTTTCCCACGAGGCTTTCCCACGAGGCTTTCCCACAGGGCTGTCCCACGTGCACACGTGGTGGGAGTCGATCCTCGGCTTGAACGTCAAGGCAGTGCAGGGAAAACAGGTTCCTCTGGAATGGACTGACACATCTGGAGGACTCTGGGAATGGTGGCACGACCCTGGAGTTCCTCTCGCCTTTCCTGTGGAGAGCGCCTCCTCTTGAGATGCGACGGGAACGCCGGGAATTCTTTCCCTATGAAACAGGGAAAGGATCCCTCATCTCGAGCTAGGAGGCGGAAACAGGGCTCCCCTGGATGTGTGCGGGACCCCACGTGCTTCCTCTCGAGTGGAGACGGGTATGTCGGGGAACTTCTTGAGTTGCAGCAAGGGTGTGAAGGTCCCTTTGGAAGTTCCAGTGGTTAGATGTGATTGGCCTCGAGAAGCCTCAGCGGAAATGGGCCTCATCTCGCCTGGAGGGCAAAACCTCCTGGATTTTCTCGAGTTGCGGCAGGTGCTCTCGACTTAGGACGGGGACCTCAGGGACCCGCTCTGGTGGCCTCAGGAAAGGCCAGTCCTCATGCGAGTTCCTCGGGGGCCTCTCGGGATTCCTCTCCCGTCGATGCCGGGGCCTAAGACCTTGTGTGGAGTCGGGGCCGGAACCTGAGGATTCCTCTCCAGTGCTGACATGGATCTTGGGGTACTTCTGGATCTCCCCAGGGGATTCAGTCCTTGTCTCGAATGCGGGCATGCACTTGCGCTTTCCTCCAGAGCGGTAGCAGCAGTGTCACGCAGTCCGCCGTGTGGATCAAAGGATCTATGGTTTTCCCTCGAGTCTTTCCCTCGAGGCTTTCCCACGAGGCTTTCCCACAGGGCTGTCCCACGTGCACACGTGGTGGGTGTCGATCCTCAGCTTGAACGTCAAGGCAGTGCAGGGAAAACAGTTTCCTCTGGAATGGACTGACACATCTGGGGGACTCTTGGAATGGTGGCACGACCCTGGAGTTCCTCTCGCCTTTCCTGTCGAGAGCGCCTCCTCTTGAGATGCGACGGAAACGCCGGGACTTCTTTCCCTACGAAACAGGGAAAGGATCCCTCATCTCGAGCTAGGAGGCGGAAACGGGGCTCCCCTTGATGTGTGCGGGACACCACGTGCTTCCTCTCGATTGGAGACGGGTATGTCGGGGAACTTCTTGAGTTGCAGCAAGGGTGTGAAGGACCCTTTGGAAGTTCCAGTGGTTAGACGTGATTGGCCTCGAGAAGCCTCAGCGGAAATGGGCCTCATCTCGCCTGGAGGGCAAAACCTCCTGGATTTTCTCGAGTTGCGGCAGGTGCTCTCGACTTACGACGGGGACCTCAGGGACCCGCTCTGGTGGCCTCAGGAAAGGCCAGTCCCCATGCGAGTTCCTCGGGGGCCTCTCGGGATTCCTCTCCCGTCGATGCCGGGGCCTAAGACCTTGTGTGGAGTCGGGGCCGGAACCTGAGGATTTCTCTCCAGTGCTGACATGGATCTTGGGGTACTTCTGGAGTCTCCCCAGGGGAGTCAGTCCACGTCTCGAATGCTGGCATGCACTTGCGCTTTCCTCCAGAGCGGTAGCAGCAGTGTCACGCAGTCCGCCGCGTGGATCAAAGGATCTATGGTTTTCCCTCGAGTCTTTACCAGGAGGCTTTCCCACGAGGCTTTCCCACAGGGCTGTCCCACGTGCACACGTGGTGGGAGTCGATCCTCGGCTTGAACGTCAAGGCAGTGCAGGGAAAACAGGTTCCTCTGGAATGGACTGACACATCTGGGGGACTCTTGGAATGGTGGCACGACCCTGGAGTTCCTCTCGCCTTTCCTGTGGAGAGCGCCTCCTCTTGAGATGCGACGGGAACGCCGGGAATTCTTTCCCTACGAAACAGGGAAAGGATCCCTCATCTCTAGCTAGGAGGCGGAAACGGGGCTCCCCTGGATGTGTGCGAGACCCACGTGCTTCCTCTCGAGTGGAGACGGGTATGTCGGGGAACTTCTTGAGTTGCAGCAAGGGTGTGAAGGACCCTTTGGAATTCCAGTGGTTAGAAGTGATTGGCCTCGAGAAGCCTCAGCGGAAATGGGCCTCATCTCGCCTGGAGGGCAAAACCTCCTGGATTTTCTCGAGTTGCGGCAGGTGCTCTCGACTTACGACGGGGACCTCAGGGACACGCTCTGGTGGCCTCAGGAATGGCCAGTCCCCATGCGAGTTCCTCGGGGCCTCTCGGGATTCATCTCCCGTCGATTCCCGGGCCTAAGACCTTGTGTGGAGTCGGGGCCGGAACCTGAGGATTCCTCTCCAGTGCTGACATGGATCTTGGGGTACTTCTGGAGTCTCCCCAGGGGAGTCACTCCTCGTCTCGAATGCGGGCATGCACTTGGGCTTTCCTCCAGAGCGGTAGCAGCAGTGTCACGCAGTCCGCCGCGTGGATCAAAGGATCTATGGTTTTCCCTCGAGTCTTTCCCACGAGGCTTTCCCAGGAAGCTTTCCCACAGGGCTGTCCCACGTGCACACGTGGTGGGAGTCGATCCTCGGCTTGAACGTCAAGGCAGTGCAGGGAAAGCAGGTTCCTCTGGAATGGACTGACACATCTGGGGGACTCTTGGAATGGTGGCACGACCCTGGAGTTCCTCTCGCCTTTCCTGTGGAGAGCGCCTCCTCTTGAGATGCGACGGGAACACCGGGAATTCTTTCCCTACGAAACAGGGAAAGGATCCCTCATCTCGAGCTAGGAGGCGGAAATGGGGCTCCCCTGGATGTTTGCGGGACCCCACGTGCTTCCTCTCGAGTGGAGACGGGTATGTCGGGGAACTTCTAGAGTTGCAGCAAGGGTGTGAAGGACCCTTTGGAAGTTCCAGTGGTTAGATGTGATTTGCCTCGAGAAGCCTCAGCGGAAATGGGCTTCATCTCGCCTGGAGGGCAAAACCTCCTGGATTTTCTCGAGTTGCGGCAGGTGCTCTCGACTTACGACGGGGACCTCAGGGACCCGCTCTGGTGACCTCAGGAAAGGCCAGTCCCCATGCGAGTTCCTCGGGGGCCTCTCGGGATTTCTCTCCCGTCGATGCCGGGGCCTAAGACCTTTTGTGGAGTCGGGGCCGGAACCTGAGGCTTCCTCTCCAGTGCTGACATGGATCTTGGGGTACTTCTGGAGTCTCCCCAGGGGAGTCAGTCCTCGTCTCGAATGCGGGCATGCACTTGCGCTTTCCTCCAGAGCGGTAGCAGCAGTGTCACGCAGTCCGCCGCGTGGATCAAAGGATCTATGGTTTTCCCTCGAGTCTTTCCCACGAGGCTTTCCCACGAGGCTTTCCCACAGGGCTGTCCCACGTGCACACGTGGTGGGAGGCGATCCTCGGCTTGAACGTCAAGGCAGTGCAGGGAAAACAGGTTCCTCTGGAATGGACTGACACATCTGGGGGACTCTTGGAATGGTGTCACGACCCTGGAGTTCCTCTCGCCTTTCCTGTGGAGAGCGTCTCCTCTTGAGATGCGACGGGAACGCCGGGAATTCTTTCCCTACGAAACAGGGAAAGGATCCCTCATTTCGAGCTAGGAGGCGGAAAGGGGCCCCCCTGGATGTGTGCGGGACACCACGTGCTTCCTCTCGAGTGCAGACGGGTATGTCGGGGAACTGCTTGAGTTGCAGCAAGGGTGTGAAGGACCCTTTGGAAGGTCCATGGTTAGATGTGATTGGCCTCGAGAAGCCTCAGCGGAAATGGGCCTCATCTCGCCTGGAGGGCAAAACCTCCTGGATTTTCTCGAGTTGCGGCAGGTGCTCTCGACTTAAGACGGGGACCTCAGGGACCCGCTCTGGTGGCCTCAGGAAAGGCCAGTCCCCATGCGAGTTCCTCGGGGGCCTCTCGGGATTCCTCTCCCGTCGATGCCGGGGCCTAAGACCTTGTGTGGAGTCGGGGCCGGAACCTGAGGATTCCTCTCCAGTGCTGACATGGATCTTGGGGTACTTCTGGAGTCTCCCCAGGGGAGTCAGTCCTCGTCTCGAATGCGGGCATGCACTTGCGCTTTCCTGCAGAGCGGTAGCAGCAGTGTCACGCAGTCCGCCGCGTGGATCAAAGGATCTATGGTTTTCCCTCGAGTCTTTCCCACGAGGCTTTCCCACGAGGCTTTCCCACAGGGCTGTCCCACGTGCACACGTGGTGGGAGTCGATCCTCGGCTTGAACGTCAAGGCAGTGCAGGGAAAACAGGTTCCTCTGGAATGGACTGACACATCTGGGGGACTCTTGGAATGTTGGCACGACCCTGGAGTTCCTCTCGCCTTTCCTGTGGAGAGCGCCTCCTCTTTAGATGCGACGGGAACGCCGGGAATTCTTTCCCTACGAAACAGGGAAAGGATCCCTCATCTCGAGCTAGGAGGCGGAAACGGGGCTCCCCTGGATGTGTGCGGGAAACCTCGTGCTTCCTCTCGAGTGCAGACGGGTATGTCGGGGAACTTCTTGAGTTGCAGCAATGGTGTGAAGGACCCTTTGGAAGTTCCAGTGGTTAGATGTGATTGGCCTCGAGAAGCCTCAGCGGAAATGGGCCTCATCTCGCCTGGAGGGCAAAACCTCCTGGATTTTCTCGACTTGCGGCATGTGCTCTCGACTTACGACGGGGACCTCAGGGAACCGCTCTGGTGGCCTCAGGAAAGGCCAGTCCCCATGCGAGTTCCACGGGGGCCTCTCGGGATTCCTCTCCCTTCGATGCCGGGGCCTAAGACCTTGTGTGGAGTCGGGGCCGGAACCTGAGGCTTCCTCTCCAGTGCTGACATGGATCTTGGGGTACTTCTGGAGTCTCCCCAGGGGAGTCATTCCTCGTCTCGAATGCGGACATGCACTTGCGCTTTCCTCCACAGCGGAAGCCGCAGTGTCACGCAGTCCGCCGCGTGGATCAAAGGATCTATGGTTTTCCCTCGAGTCTTTCCCACGAGGCTTTACCACGAGGCTTTCCCACAGGGCTGTCCCACGTGCACACGTGGTGGGAATCGATCCTCGGCTTGAACGTCAAGGCAGTGCAGGGAAAACAGGTTCCTCTGGAATGGACTGACACATCTGGGGGACTCTTGGAATCGTGGCACGACCCTGGAGTTCCTCTCGACTTTCCTGTGGAGAGCGCCTCCTCTTGAGATGCGACGGGAACGCCGGGAATTCTTTCCCTACGAAACAGGGAAAGGATCCCTCATCTCGAGGTAGGAGGCGGAAACGGGGCTCCCCTGGATGTGTGCGGGACCCACGTGCTTCCTCTCGAGTGGAGACGGGTATGTCGAGGAACTTCTTGAGTTGCAGCAAGGGTGTGAAGGACCCTTTGGAAGTTCCAGTGGTTAGACGTGATTAGCCTCGAGAAGCCTCAGGGGAAATGGGCCTCATCTCGCCTGGAGGGCAAAACCTCCTGGATTTTCTCGAGTTGCGGCAGGTGCTCTCGACTTACGACGGGGACCTCAGGGACCCGCTCTGGTGGCCTCAGGAAAGGCCAGTCCCCATGCGAGTTCCTCGGGGGCCTCTCGGGATTCCTCTCCCGTCGATGCCGGGACCTAAGACCTTGTGTGGAGTCGGGGCCGGAACCTGAGGATTCCTCTCCAGTGCTGACATGGACCTTGGGGTATTTCTGGAGTCTCCCCAGGGGAGTCAGTCCTCGTCTCGAATGCGGGCATGCACTTGCGCTTTCCTCCAGAGCGGTAGCAGCAGTGTCACGCAGTCCGCCGCGTGGATCAAACGATCTATGGTTTTCCCTCGAGTCTTTCCCACGAGGCTTTCCCACGAGGCTTTCCCACAGGGCTGTCCCACGTGCACACGTGGTGGGAGTCGATCCTCGGCTTGAACGTCAAGGCAGTGCAGGGAAAACAGGTTCCTCTGGAATGGACTGACACATCTGGGGGACTCTTGGAATGGTGGCACGACCCTGGAGTTCCTCTCGCCTTTCCTGTGGAGAGCGCCTCCTCTTGAGATGCGACGGGAACGCCGGAATTCTTTCCCTACGAAACAGGGAAAGGATCCCTCATTTCGAGCTTGGAGGCAGAAACGGGGCTCCCCTGGATGTGTGCGGGACCCCACGTGCTTCCTCTCGAGTGCAGACCGGTATGTCGGGGAACTTCTTGAGTTGCAGCAAGGGTGTGAAGGACCATTTGGAAGTTCCAGCGGTTAGATGTCTTTGGCCTCGAGAAGCCTCAGCGGAAATGGGCCTCATCTCGCCTGGAGGGCAAAACCTCCTGGATTTTCTCGAGTTTCGGCAGGTGCTCTCGACTTACGACGGGGACCTCAGGGACCCGCTCTGGTGGCCTCAGGAAAGGCCAGTCCCCATGCGAGTTCCTCGGGGGCCTCTCGGGATTCCTCTCCCGTCGATGCCGGGCCTAAGACCTTGTGTGGAGTCGGGGCCGGAACCTGAGGATTCCTCTCCAGTGCTGACATGGATCTTGGGGTACTTCTGGAGTCTCCCCAGGGGAGTCAGTCCTCGTCTCGAATGCGGGCATGCACTTGCGCTTTCCTCCAGAGCGGTAGCAGCAGTGTCACGCAGTCCGCCGCGTGGATCAAAGGATCTATGGTTTTCCCTCGAGTCTTTCCCACGAGGCTTTCCCACGAGGCTTTCCCACAGGGCTGTCCCACGTGCACACGTGGTGGGAATCGATCCTCGGCTTGAACGTCAAGGCAGTGCAGGGAAAACAGGTTCCTCTGGAATGGACTGACACATCTGGGGGACTCTTGGAATCGTGGCACGACCCTGGAGTTCCTCTCGCCTTTCCTGTGGAGAGCGCCTCATCTTGAGATGCGACGGGAACGCCGGGAATTCTTTCCCTACGAAACAGGGAAAGGATCCCTCATCTCGAGCTAGGAGGCGGAAACGGGGCTCCCCTGGATGTGTGCGGGACCCACTTGCTTCCTCTCGAGTGGAGACGGGTATGTCGAGGAACATCTTGAGTTGCAGCAAGGGTGTGAAGGACCCTTTGGAAGTTCCAGTGGTTAGACGTGATTAGCCTCGAGAAGCCTCAGCGGAAATGGGCCTCATCTCGCCTGGAGGGCAAAACCTCCTGGATTTTCTCGAGTTGCGGCAGGTGCTCTCGACTTACGACGGGGACCTCAGGGACCCGCTCTGGTGGCCTCAGGAAAGGCCAGTCCCCATGCGAGTTCCTCGGAGGCCTCTCGGGATTCCTCTACCGTCGATGCCGGGGCCTAAGACCTTGTGTGGAGTCGGGGCCGGAACCTGAGGATTCCTCTCCAGTGCTGACATGGATCTTGGGGTACTTCTGGAGTCTCCCCAGGGGAGTCAGTCCTCGTCTCGAATGCGGGCATGCACTTGCGCTTTCCTCCAGAGCGGTAGCAGCAGTGTCACGTAGTCCGCCGCGTGGATCAAAGGATCTATGTTTTCCGTCGAGTCTTTCCCACGAGGCTTTCCCACGAGGCTTTCCCACAGGGCTGTCCCACGTGCACACGTGGTGGGAGTCGATCCTCGGCTTGAACGTCAAGGCAGTGCAGGGAAAACAGGTTCCTCTGGAATGGACTGACACATCTGGGGGACTCTTGGAATGGTGTCACGACCCTGGAGTTCCTCTCGTCTTTCCTGTGGAGAGCACCTCCTCTTGAGATGCGACGGGAACGCCGGGAATTCTTTCCCTACGAAACAGGGAAAGGATCCCTCATCTCGAGCTAGGAGGCGGAAACGGGGCTCCCCTGGATGTGTGCGGGACCCACGTGCTTCCTCTCGAGTGCAGACCGGTATGTCGGGGAACTTCTTGAGTTGCAGCAAGGGTGTGAAGGACCCTTTGGAAGTTCCAGTGGTTAGACGTGATTAGCCTCGAGAAGCCTCAGCGGAAATGGGCCTCATCTCGCCTGGAGGGCAAAACCTCCTGGATTTTCTCGAGTTGCGGCAGGTGCTCTCGACTTACGACGGGGACCTCAGGGACCCGCTCTGGTGGCCTCAGGAAAGGCCAATCCCCATGCGAGTTCCTTGGGGGCCTCTCGGGATTCCTCTCCCGTCGATGCCGGGCCTAAGACCTTGTGTGGAGTCGGGGCCGGAACCTGAGGATTCCTCTTCAGTGCTGACATGGATCTTGGGGTACTTCTGGAGTCTCCCCAGGGGAGTCAGTCCTCGTCTCGAATGCGGGCATGCACTTGCGCTTTCCTCCAGAGTGGTAGCAGCAGTGTCACGCAGTCCGCCGCGTGAATCAAAGGATCTATGGTTTTCCCTCGAGTCTTTCCCACGAGGCTTTCCCACGAGGCTTTCCCACAGGGCTGTCCCACGTGCACACGTGGTGGGAATCGATCCTCGGCTTGAACGTCAAGGCAGTGCAGGGAAAACAGGTTCCTCTGGAATGGACTGACACATCTGGGGGACTCTTGGAATCGTGGCACGACCCTGGAGTTCCTCTCGACTTTCCTGTGGAGAGCGCCTCCTCTTGAGATGCGACGGGAACGCCGGGAATTCTTTCCCTACGAAACAGGGAAAGGATCCCTCATCTCGAGCTAGGAGGCGGAAACGGGGCTCCCCTGGATGTGTGCGGGACCCACGTGCTTCCTCTCGAGTGGAGACGGGTATGTCGAGGAACTTCTTGAGTTGCAGCAAGGGTGTGAAGGACCCTTTGGAAGTTCCAGTGGTTAGACGTGATTAGCCTCGAGAAGCCTCAGCGGAAATGGGCCTCATCTCGCCTGGAGGGCAAAACCTCCTGGATTTTCTCGAGTTGCGGCAGGTGCTCTCGACTTACGACGGGGACCTCAGGGACCCGCTCTGGTGGCCTCAGGAAAGGCCAGTCCCCATGCGAGTTCCTTGGGGGCCTCTCGGGATTCCTCTCCCGTCGATGCCGGGACCTAAGACCTTGTGTGTAGTCGGGGCCGGAACCTGAGGATTCCTCTCCAGTGCTGACATGGACCTTGGGGTATTTCTGGAGTCTCCCCAGGGGAGTCAGTCCTCGTCTCGAATGCGGGCATGCACTTGCGCTTTCCTCCAGAGCGGTAGCAGCAGTGTCACGCAGTCCGCCGCGTGGATCAAAGGATCTATGGTTTTCCCTCGAGTCTTTCCCACGAGGCTTTCCCACGAGGCTTTCCCACAGGGCTGTCCCACGTGCACACGTGGTGGGAGTCGATCCTCGGCTTGAACGTCAAGGCAGTGCAGGGAAAACAGGTTCCTCTGGAATGGACTGACACATCTGGGGGACTCTTGGAATGGTGGCACGACCCTGGACTTCCTCTCGCCTTTCCTGTGGAGAGCGCCTCCTCTTGAGATGCGATGGGAACGCCGGGAATTCTTTCCCTATGAAACAGGGAAAGGATCCCTCATCTCGAGCTAGGAGGCGGAAACGGGGCTCCCCTGGATGTGTGCGGGACACCACGTACTTCCTCTCGAGTGGAGATGGGTATGTCGGGGAACTTCTTGAGTTGCAGGAAGCGTGTGAAGGACCCATTGGAAGTTTCAGTGGTTAGATGTGATTGGCCTCGAGAAGCCTCAGCGGAAATGGGCCTCATCTCGCCTGGAGGGCAAAACCTCCTGGATTTTCTCGAGTTGCAGCAGGTGCTCTCGACTTACGACAGGAACCTCAGGGAACCGCTCTGGTGGCCTCAGGAAAGGCCAGTCCCCATGCGAGTTCCTCGGGGCCCTCTCGGGATTCCTCTCCCGTCGATGCCGGGGCCTAAGACCTTGTGTGGAGTCGGGGCCGGAACCTGAGGATTCCTCTCCAGTGCTGACATGGATCTTGGGGTAATTCTGGAGTCTCCCCAGGGGAGTCAGTCCTCGTCTCGAATGCGGGCATGCACTTGCGCTTTCCTCCAGAGCGGTAGCAGCAGTGTCACGCAGTCCGCCGCGTGGATCAAAGGATCTGTGGTTTTCCCTCGAGTCTTTCCCACGAGGCTTTCCCACGAGGCTTTCCCACAGGGCTGTCCCACGTGCACACGTGGTGGGAGTCGATCCTCGGCCTGAACGTCAAGGCAGTGCAGGGAAAACAGGTTCCTCTGGAATGGACTGACACATCTGGGGGACTCTTGGAATGGTATCACGACCCTGGAGTTCCTCTCGCCTTTCCTGTGGAGAGCGCCTCCTCTTGAGATGCGACGGGAATGCCGGGAATTCTTTCCCTATGAAACAGGGAAAGGATCCCTCATCTCGAGCTAGGAGGCGGAAACGGGTCTCCCCTGGATGTGTGCGGGACCCCACGTGCTTCCTCTCGAGTGGAGACGGGTATGTCGGGGACCTTCTTGAGTTGCAGCAAGGGTGTGAAGGACCCTTTCGAAATTCCAGTGGTTAGATGTGATTGGCCTCGAGAAGCCTCAGCGGAAATGGGCCTCATCTCGCCTGGAGGGCAAAACCTCCTGGATTTTCTCGAGTTGCGGCATGTGCTCACGACTTACGACGAGGACCTCAGGGACCCGCTTTGGTGGCCTCAGGAAAGGCCAGTCCCCATGCGAGTTCCTCTGGGGATTCCTCTCCCGTCGATGCCGGGGCCTAAGACCTTGTGTGGAGTCGGGGCCGGAACCTGAGGATTCCTCTCCAGTGCTGACATGGATCTTGGGGTACTTCTGGAGTCTCCCCAGGGGAGTCAGTCCTCGTCTCGAATGCGGGCATGCACTTGCGCTTTCCTCCAGAGCGGTAGCAGCAGTGTCACGCAGTCCGCCGCGTGGATCAAAGGATCTATGGTTTTCCCTCGAGTCTTTCCCACGAGGCTTTTCCACAGGGGTGTCCCACGTGCACACGTGGTGGGAGTCGATCCTCGGCTTGAACGTCAAGGTAGTGCAGGGAAAACAGGTTCCTCTGAAATGGACTGACACATCTGGGGACTCTTGGAATGGTGTCACGACCCTGGAGTTCCTCTCGCCTTTCCTGTGGAGAGCGCCTCCTCTTGAGATGCGACGGGAACGCCGGGAATTCTTTCCCTACGAAACAGGGAAAGGATCCCGCATCTCGAGCTAGGAGGCGGAAACGGGGCTCCCCTGGATGTGTGCGGGACCCACGTGCTTCCTCTCGAGTGGAGACGGGTATGTCGGGGAACTTCTTGAATTGCAGCAAGGGTGTGAAGGACCCTTTGGAAGTTCCAGTGGTTAGACGTGATTAGCCTCGAGAAGCCTCAGCGGAAATGGGCCTCATCTCGCCTGGAGGGCAAAACCTCCTGGATTTTCTCGAGTTGCGGCAGGTGCTCTCGACTTACGACGGGGACCTCAGGGAGCCGCTCTGGTGGCCTCAGGAAAGGCCAGTCCCCATGCGAGTTCCTCGGGGTCCTCTCGGGATTCCTCTCCCGTCGATGCCGGGGCCTAAGACCTTGTGTGGAGTCGGGGCCGGAACCTGAGGATTCCTCTCCAGTGCTGACATGGATCTTGGGGTACTTCTGGAGTCTCCCCAGGGGAGTCAGTCCTCGTCTCGAATGCGGGCATGCACTTGCGCTTTCCTCCAGAGCGGTAGCAGCAGTGTCACGCAGTCCGCCGCGTGGATCAAAGGATCTATGGTTTTCCCTCGAGTCTTTCCCACGAGGCTTTCCCACGAGGCTTTCCCACAGGGCTGTCCCACGTGCACACGTGGTGGGAGTCGATCCTCGGCTTGAACGTCAAGGCAGTGCAGGGAAAACAGGTTCCTCTGGAATGGACTGACACATCTGGGGGACTCTTGGAATGGTGGCACGACCCTGGAGTTCCTCTCGCCTTTCCTGTGGAGAGCGCCTCCTCTTGAGATGCGACGTGAACGCCGGAATTCTTTCCCTACGAAACAGGGAAAGGATCCCTCATTTCGAGCTTGGAGGCAGAAGCGGGGCTCCCCTGGATGTGTGCGGGACCCCACGTGCTTCCTCTCGAGTGGAGACAGGTATGTCGGGGAACTTCTTGAGTTGCAGCAAGGGTGTGAAGGACCCTTTGGAAGTTCCAGTGGTTAGATGTCTTTGGCCTCGAGAAGCCTCAGCGGAAATGGGCCTCATCTCGCCTGGAGGGCAAAACCTCCTGGATTTTCTCGAGTTGCGGCAGGTGCTCTCGACTTACGACGGGGACCTCAGGGACCCGCTCTGGTGGCCTCAGGAAAGGCCAGTCCCCATGCGACTTCCTCGGGGGCCTCTCGGGATTCCTCTCCCGTCGATGCCGGGGCCGAAAACCTTGTGTGGAGTCGGGGCCGGAACCTGAGGATTCCTCTCCAGTGCTGACATGGATCTTGGGGTACTTCTGGAGTCTCCCCAGGGGAGTCAGTCCTCGTCTGGAATGCGGGCATGCACTTGCGCTATCCTCCAGAGCGGAAGCAGCAGTGTCAAGCAATCCGCCGCGTGCATCAAAGGATCTATGGTTTTCCCTCGAGTCTTTCCCACGAGGCTTTCCCACGAGGCTTTCCCACAGGGCTGTCCCACGTGCACACGTGGTGGGAGTCGATCCTCGGCTTGAACGTCAAGGCAGTGCAGGGAAAACAGGTTCCTCTGGAATGGACTGACACATCTGGGGGACTCTTGGAATGGTGGCACGACCCTGGAGTTCCTCTCGCCTTTCCTGTGGAGAGCGCCTCCTCTTGAGATGCGACGTGAACGCCGGAATTCTTTCCCTACGAAACAGGGAAAGGATCCCTCATTTCGAGCTTGGAGGCAGAAACGGGGCTCCCCTGGATGTGTGCGGGACCCCACGTGCTTCCTCTCGAGTGCAGACGGGTATGTCGGGGAACTTCTTGAGTTGCAGCAAGGGTGTGAAGGACCCTTTGGAAGTTCCAGTGGTTAGATGTGATTAGCCTCGAGAAGCCTCAGCGGAAATGGGCCTCATCTCGCCTGGAGGGCAAAACCTCCTGGATTTTCTCGAGTTGCGGCAGGTGCTCTCGACTTACGACGGGGACCTCAGGGACCCGCTCTGGTGGCCTCAGGAAAGGCCAGTCCCCATGCGAGTTCCTCGGGGGCCCCTCGGCATTCCTCTCCAGTCGATGCCGGGGCCTAAGACCTTGTGTGGAGTCGGGGCCGGAACCTGAGGATTCCTCTCCAGTGCTGACATGGATCTTGGGGTACTTCTGGAGTCTCCCCAGGGGAGTCAGTCCTCGTCTCGAATGCGGGCATGCACTTGCGCTTTCCTCCAGAGCGGTAGCAGCAGTGTCACGCAGTCCGCCGCGTGGATCAAAGGATCTATGGTTTTCCCTCGAGTCTTTCCCACGAGGCTTTCCCACGAGGCTTTTCCACAGGGCTGTCCCACGTGCACACGTGGTGGGAGTCGATCCTCGGCTTGAACGTCAAGGCAGTGCAGGGAAAACAGGTTCCTCGGGAATGGACTGACACATCTGGGGGTCTCTTGGAATGGTGGCACGACCCTGGAGTTCCTCTCGCCTTTCCTGTGGAGAGCGCCTCCTCTTGAGATGCGACGGGAACGCCGGGAATTCTTTCCCTACGAAACAGGGAAAGGATCCATCATCTCGAGCTAGGAGGCGGAAACGGGGCTCCCCTGGATGTGTGCGGGACACCACGTGCTTCCTCTCGAGTGGAGACGGGTATGTCGGGGAACTTCTTGAGTTGCAGCAAGGGTGTGAAGGACCCTTTGGAAGTTCCAGTGGTTAGACCTGATTAGCCTCGAGAAGCCTCAGCGGAAATGGGCCTCATCTCGCCTGGAGGGTAAAACCTCCTGGATTTTCTCGAGTTGCGGCAGGTGCCTTCGACTTACGACGGGGACCTCAGAGACCCGCTCTGGTGGCCTCAGGAAAGGCCAGTCCCAATGCGAGTTCCTCGGGTCCTCTCGGGATTCCTCTCCCGTCGTTGCCGGGGCCTAAGACCTTGTGTGGAGTCGGGGCCGGAACCTGAGGTTTCCTCTCCAGTGCTGACATGGATCTTGAGGTACTTCTGGAGTCTCCCCAGGGGAGTCACTCCTCGTCTCGAATGCGGGCATGCACTTGCGCTTTCCTCCAGAGCGGTAGCAGCAGTGTCACGCAGTCCCCCGCGTGGATCAAAGGATCTATGGTTTTCCCTCGAGTCTTTCCCACGAGGCTTTCCCACGAGGCTTTCCCACAGGGCTGTCCCACGTGCACACGTGGTGGGAGTCGATCCTCGGCTTGAACGTCAAGGCAGTGCAGGGAAAACAGGTTCGTCTGGAATGGACTGACATATCTGGGGGACTCTTGGAATGGTGGCACGACCCTGGAGTTCCTCTCTCCTTTCCTATGGAGAGTGCCTCCTCTTGAGATGCGACGGGAACGCCGGGAATTCTTTCCCTACGAAACAGGGAAAGGATCCCTCATCTCGAGCTAGGAGGCGGAAACGGGGCTCCCCTGGATGTGTGCGGGACCCCACGTGCTTCCTCTCGAGTGGAGACGGGTATGTCGCGGAACTGCTTGAGTTGCAGCAAGGGTGTGAAGGACCCTTTGGAAGTTCCAGTGGTTAGATGTGATTGGCCTCGAGAAGCCTCAGCGGAAATGGGCCTCATCTCGCCTGGAAGGCAAAACCTCCTAGATTTTCTCGAGTTGCGGCAGGTGCTCTCGACTTACGATGGGGACCTCAGGGACCCGCTCTGGTGGCCTCAGGAAAGGCCAGTCCCCATGCGAGTTCCTCGGGGTCCTCTCGGCATTCCTCTCCCGTCGTTGCCGGGGCCTAAGACCTTGTGTGGAGTCGGGGCCGGAACCTGAGGTTTCCTCTCCAGTGCTGACATGGATCTTGAGGTACTTCTGGAGTCTCCCCAGGGGAGTCAGTCCTCGTCTCGAATGCGGGCATGCACTTGCGCTTTCCTCCAGAGCGGTAGCAGCAGTGTCACGCAGTCCGCCGCGTGGATCAAAGGATCTATGGTTTTCCCTCGAGTCTTTCCCACGAGGCTTTCCCACGAGGCTTTCCCAAAGGGCTGTCCCACATGCACAGGTGGTGGGAGTCGATCCTCGGCTTGAACGTCAAGGCAGTGCAGGGAAAACAGGTTCCTCTGGAATGGACTGACACATCTGGGGGACTCTTGGAATGGTGGCACGACCCTGGAGTTCCTCTCGCCTTTCCTGTGGAGAGCGCCTCCTCTTGAGATGCGACGGGAACGCCGGGAATTCTTTCCCTACGAAACAGGGAAAGGATCCCTCATCTCGAGCTAGGAGGCGGAAACGGGGCTCCCCTGGATGGGTGCGGGACCCCACGTGCTTCCTCTCGAGTGGAGACGGGTATGTCGGGGAACTTCTTGAGTTGCAGGAAGGGTGTGAAGGACCCTTTGGAAGTTCCAGTGGTTAGACGTGATTAGCCTCGAGAAGCCTCAGCGGAAATGGGCCTCATCTCGCCTGGAGGGCAAAACCTCCTGGATTTTCTCGAGTTGCGGCAGGTGCTCTCGACTTACGACGGGGACCTCAGGGACCCGCTCTGGTGGCCTCAGGAAAGGCCAGTCCCCATGCGACTTCCACGGGGGCCTCTCGGGATTCCTCTCCCGTCGGTGCCGGGGCCTAAGACCTTGTGTGGAGTCGGGGCCGGAACCTGAGGATTCCTCTCCAGTGCTGACATGGATCTTGGGGTACTTCTGGAGTCTCCCCAGGGGAGTCAGTCCTCGTCTCGAATGCGGGCATGCACTTGCGCTTTCCTCCACAGCGGTAGCAGCAGTGTCACGCAGTCCGCCGCGTGGATCAAAGGATCTATGGTTTTCCCTCGAGTCTTTCCCACGAGGCTTTCCCACGAGGCTTTCCCAAAGGGCTGTCCCACATGCACAGGTGGTGGGAGTCGATCCTCGGCTTGAACGTCAAGGCAGTGCAGGGAAAACAGGTTCCTCTGGAATGGACTGACACATCTGGGGGACTCTTGGAATGGTGGCACGACCCTGGAGTTCCTCTCGCCTTTCCTGTGGAGAGCGCCTCCTCTTGAGATGCGACGGGAACGCCGGGAATTCTTTCCCTACGAAACAGGGAAAGGATCCCTCATCTCGAGCTAGGAGGCGGAAACGGGGCTCCCCTGGATGGGTGCGGGACCCCACGTGCTTCCTCTCGAGTGGAGACGGGTATGTCGGGGAACTTCTTGAGTTGCAGGAAGGGTGTGAAGGACCCTTTGGAAGTTCCAGTGGTTAGACGTGATTAGCCTCGAGAAGCCTCAGCGGAAATGGGCCTCATCTCGCCTGGAGGGCAAAACCTCCTGGATTTTCTCGAGTTGCGGCAGGTGCTCTCGACTTACGACGGGGACCTCAGGGACCCGCTCTGGTGGCCTCAGGAAAGGCCAGTCCCCATGCGACTTCCACGGGGGCCTCTCGGGATTCCGCTCCTGTCGATGCCGGGGCCTAAGACCTTGTGTGGAGTCGGGGCCGGAACCTGAGGATTCCTCTCCAGTGCTGACATGGATCTTGGGGTACTTCTGGAGTCTCCCCAGGGGAGTCAGTCCTCGTCTCGAATGCGGGCATGCACTTGCGCTTTCCTCCAGAGCGGTAGCAGCAGTGTCACGCAGTCCCCCGCGTGGATCAAAGGATCTATGGTTTTCCCTCGAGTCTTTCCCACGAGGCTTTCCCCCGAGGCTTTCCCACAGGGCTGTCCCACGTGCACACGTGGTGGGAGTCGATCCTCGGCTTGAACGTCAAGGCAGTGCAGGGAAAACAGGTTCCTCTGGAATGGACTGACACATCTGGGGGACTCTTGGAATGTTGGCACGACCCTGGAGTTCCTCTCGCCTTTCCTGTGGAGAGCGCCACCTCTTGAGATGCGACGGGAACGCCGGGAATTCTTTCCCTACGAAACAGGGAAAGGATCCCTCATCTCGAGCTAGGAGGCGGAAACGGGGCTCCCCTGGATGTGTGCGGGACCCCACGTGCTTCCTCTCGTGTGGAGACGGGTATGTCGCGGAACTGCTTGAGTTGCAGCAATGGTGTGAAGGACCCTTTGGAAGTTCCAGCGGTTAGATGTGATTAGCCTCGAGAAGCCTCAGCGGAAATGGGCCTCATCTCGCCTGGAGGGCAAAACCTCCTGGATTTTCTCGAGTTGCGGCAGGTGCTCTCGACTTACGACGGGGACCTCAGGGACCCGCTCTGGTGGCCTCAGGAAAGGCCAGTCCCCTTGCGAGTTCCTCGGGGGCCTCTCGGGATTCCTCTCCCGTCGATGCCAGGGCCTAAGACCTTGTGTGGAGTCGGGGCCGGAACCTGAGGATTCCTCTCCAGTGCTGACATGGATCTTGGGGTACTTCTGGAGTCTCCCCAGGGGAGTCAGTCCTCGTCTCGAATGCGGGCATGCACTTGCGCTTTCCTCCAGAGCGGTAGCAGCAGTGTCACGCATTCCGCCGCGTGGATCAAAGGATCTATGGTTTTCCCTCGAGTCTTTCCCACGAGGCTTTCCCACGAGGCTTTCCCACAGGGCTGTCCCACGTGCACACGTGGTGGGAGTCGATCCTCGGCTTGAACGTCAAGGCAGTGCAGGGAAAACAGGTTCCTCTGGAATGGACTGACACATCTGGGGGACTCTTGGAATGGTGGCACGACCCTGGAGTTCCTCTCGCCTTTCCTGTGGAGAGCGCCTCCTCTTGAGATGCGACGGGAACGCCGGGAATTCTTTCCCTACGAAACAGGGAAAGGATCCCCCATCTCGAGCTAGGAGGCGGAAACGGGGCTCCCCTGGATGTGTGCGGGACCCCACGTGCTTCCTCTCGAGTGGAGACGGGTATGTCGGGGAACTTCTTGAGTTGCAGCAAGGGTGTGAAGGACCCTTTGGAAGTTCCAGTGGTTAGACGTGATTAGCCTCGAGAAGCCTCAGCGGAAATGGGCCTCATCTCGCCTGGAGGGCAAAACCTCCTGGATTTTCTCGAGTTGCGGCAGGTGCTCTCGACTTACGACGGGGACCTCAGGGACCCGCTCTGGTGGCCTCAGGAAAGGCCAGTCCCCATGCGAGTTCCTCGGGGGCCTCTCGGCATTCCTCTCCCGTCGATGCCGGGGCCTAAGAACTTGTGTGGAGTCGGGGCCGGAACCTGAGGATTCCTCTCCAGTGCTGACATGGATCTTGGGGTACTTCTGGAGTCTCCCCAGGGGAGTCAGTCCTCGTCTCGAATGCGGGCATGCACTTGCGCTTTCCTCCAGAGCGGTAGCAGCAGTGTCACGCAGTCCGCCGCGTGGATCAAAGGATCTATGGTTTTCCCTCGAGTCTTTCCCACGAGGCTTTCCCACGAGGCTTTCCCACAGGGCTGTCCCACGTGCACACGTGGTGTTAGTGGATCCTCGGCTTGAACGTCAAGGCAGTGCAGGGAAAACAGGTTCCTCTGGAATGGACTGACACATCTGGGGGACTCTTGGAATGGTGGCACGACCCTGGAGTTCCTCTCGCCTTTCCTGTGGAGAGCGCCTCCTCTTGAGATGCGACGGGAACGCCGGGAATTCTTTCCCTACGAAACAGGGAAAGGATCCCTCATCTCGAGCTAGGAGGCGGAAACGGGGCTCCCCTGGATGGGTGCGGGACCCCACGTGCTTCCTCTCGAGTGGAGACGGGTATGTCGGGGAACTTCTTGAGTTGCAGGAAGGGTGTGAAGGACCCTTTGGAAGTTCCAGTGGTTAGACGTGATTAGCCTCGAGAAGCCTCAGCGGAAATGGGCCTCATCTCGCCTGGAGGGCAAAACCTCCTGGATTTTCTCGAGTTGCGGCAGGTGCTCTCGACTTACGACGGGGACCTCAGGGACCCGCTCTGGTGGCCTCAGGAAAGGCCAGTCCCCATGCGACTTCCACGGGGGCCTCTCGGGATTCCTCTCCCGTCGGTGCCGGGGCCTAAGACCTTGTGTGGAGTCGGGGCCGGAACCTGAGGATTCCTCTCCAGTGCTGACATGGATCTTGGGGTACTTCTGGAGTCTCCCCAGGGGAGTCAGTCCTCGTCTCGAATGCGGGCATGCACTTGCGCTTTCCTCCACAGCGGTAGCAGCAGTGTCACGCAGTCCGCCGCGTGGATCAAAGGATCTATGGTTTTCCCTCGAGTCTTTCCCACGAGGCTTTCCCACGAGGCTTTCCCAAAGGGCTGTCCCACATGCACAGGTGGTGGGAGTCGATCCTCGGCTTGAACGTCAAGGCAGTGCAGGGAAAACAGGTTCCTCTGGAATGGACTGACACATCTGGGGGACTCTTGGAATGGTGGCACGACCCTGGAGTTCCTCTCGCCTTTCCTGTGGAGAGCGCCTCCTCTTGAGATGCGACGGGAACGCCGGGAATTCTTTCCCTACGAAACAGGGAAAGGATCCCTCATCTCGAGCTAGGAGGCGGAAACGGGGCTCCCCTGGATGGGTGCGGGACCCCACGTGCTTCCTCTCGAGTGGAGACGGGTATGTCGGGGAACTTCTTGAGTTGCAGGAAGGGTGTGAAGGACCCTTTGGAAGTTCCAGTGGTTAGACGTGATTAGCCTCGAGAAGCCTCAGCGGAAATGGGCCTCATCTCGCCTGGAGGGCAAAACCTCCTGGATTTTCTCGAGTTGCGGCAGGTGCTCTCGACTTACGACGGGGACCTCAGGGACCCGCTCTGGTGGCCTCAGGAAAGGCCAGTCCCCATGCGACTTCCACGGGGGCCTCTCGGGATTCCGCTCCTGTCGATGCCGGGGCCTAAGACCTTGTGTGGAGTCGGGGCCGGAACCTGAGGATTCCTCTCCAGTGCTGACATGGATCTTGGGGTACTTCTGGAGTCTCCCCAGGGGAGTCAGTCCTCGTCTCGAATGCGGGCATGCACTTGCGCTTTCCTCCAGAGCGGTAGCAGCAGTGTCACGCAGTCCCCCGCGTGGATCAAAGGATCTATGGTTTTCCCTCGAGTCTTTCCCACGAGGCTTTCCCACGAGGCTTTCCCACAGGGCTGTCCCACGTGCACACGTGGTGGGAGTCGATCCTCGGCTTGAACGTCAAGGCAGTGCAGGGAAAACAGGTTCCTCTGGAATGGACTGACACATCTGGGGGACTCTTGGAATGTTGGCACGACCCTGGAGTTCCTCTCGCCTTTCCTGTGGAGAGCGCCACCTCTTGAGATGCGACGGGAACGCCGGGAATTCTTTCCCTACGAAACAGGGAAAGGATCCCTCATCTCGAGCTCGGAGGCGGAAACGGGGCTCCCCTGGATGTGTGCGGGACCCCACGTGCTTCCTCTCGTGTGGAGACGGGTATGTCGCGGAACTGCTTGAGTTGCAGCAATGGTGTGAAGGACCCTTTGGAAGTTCCAGCGGTTAGATGTGATTAGCCTCGAGAAGCCTCAGCGGAAATGGGCCTCATCTCGCCTGGAGGGCAAAACCTCCTGGATTTTCTCGAGTTGCGGCAGGTGCTCTCGACTTACGACGGGGACCTCAGGGACCCGCTCTGGTGGCCTCAGGAAAGGCCAGTCCCCTTGCGAGTTCCTCGGGGGCCTCTCGGGATTCCTCTCCCGTCGATGCCAGGGCCTAAGACCTTGTGTGGAGTCGGGGCCGGAACCTGAGGATTCCTCTCCAGTGCTGACATGGATCTTGGGGTACTTCTGGAGTCTCCCCAGGGGAGTCAGTCCTCGTCTCGAATGCGGGCATGCACTTGCGCTTTCCTCCAGAGCGGTAGCAGCAGTGTCACGCATTCCGCCGCGTGGATCAAAGGATCTATGGTTTTCCCTCGAGTCTTTCCCACGAGGCTTTCCCACGAGGCTTTCCCACAGGGCTGTCCCACGTGCACACGTGGTGGGAGTCGATCCTCGGCTTGAACGTCAAGGCAGTGCAGGGAAAACAGGTTCCTCTGGAATGGACTGACACATCTGGGGGACTCTTGGAATGGTGGCACGACCCTGGAGTTCCTCTCGCCTTTCCTGTGGAGAGCGCCTCCTCTTGAGATGCGACGGGAACGCCGGGAATTCTTTCCCTACGAAACAGGGAAAGGATCCCCCATCTCGAGCTAGGAGGCGGAAACGGGGCTCCCCTGGATGTGTGCGGGACCCCACGTGCTTCCTCTCGAGTGGAGACGGGTATGTCGGGGAACTTCTTGAGTTGCAGCAAGGGTGTGAAGGACCCTTTGGAAGTTCCAGTGGTTAGACGTGATTAGCCTCGAGAAGCCTCAGCGGAAATGGGCCTCATCTCGCCTGGAGGGCAAAACCTCCTGGATTTTCTCGAGTTGCGGCAGGTGCTCTCGACTTACGACGGGGACCTCAGGGACCCGCTCTGGTGGCCTCAGGAAAGGCCAGTCCCCATGCGAGTTCCTCGGGGGCCTCTCGGCATTCCTCTCCCGTCGATGCCGGGGCCTAAGAACTTGTGTGGAGTCGGGGCCGGAACCTGAGGATTCCTCTCCAGTGCTGACATGGATCTTGGGGTACTTCTGGAGTCTCCCCAGGGGAGTCAGTCCTCGTCTCGAATGCGGGCATGCACTTGCGCTTTCCTCCAGAGCGGTAGCAGCAGTGTCACGCAGTCCGCCGCGTGGATCAAAGGATCTATGGTTTTCCCTCGAGTCTTTCCCACGAGGCTTTCCCACGAGGCTTTCCCACAGGGCTGTCCCACGTGCACACGTGGTGTTAGTGGATCCTCGGCTTGAACGTCAAGGCAGTGCAGGGAAAACAGGTTCCTCTGGAATGGACTGACACATCTGGGGGACTCTTGGAATGGTGGCACGACCCTGGAGTTCCTCTCGCCTTTCCTGTGGAGAGCGCCTCCTCTTGAGATGCGACGGGAACGCCGGGAATTCTTTCCCTACGAAACAGGGAAAGGATCCCTCATCTCGAGCTAGGAGGCGGAAACGGGGCTCCCCTGGATGTGTGCGGGACCCCACGTGCTTCCTTTCGATTGGAGACGTGTATGTCGGGGCACTTCTTGAGTTGCAGGAAGGGTGTGAAGGACCCTTTGGAAGTTCCAGTGGTTAGACGTGATTAGCCTCGAGAAGCCTCAGCGGAAATGGGCCTCATCTCGCCTGGAGGGCAAAACCTCCTGGATTTTCTCGAGTTGCGGCAGGTGCTCTCGACTTACGACGGGGACCTCAGGGACCCGCTCTGGTGGCCTCAGGAAAGGCCAGTCCCCATGCGAGTTCCTCGGGGGCCTCTCGGCATTCCTCTCCCGTCGATGCCGGGGCCAAAGACCTTGTGTGGAGTCGGGGCCGGAACCTGAGGATTCCTCTCCAGTGCTGACATGGATCTTGGGGTACTTCTGGAGTCTCCCCAGGGGAGTCAGTCCTCATCTCGAATGCGGGCATGCACTTGCGCTTTCCTCCAGAGCGGTAGCAGCAGTGTCACGCAGTCCGCCGCGTGGATCAAAGGATCTATGGTTTTCCCTCGAGTCTTTCCCACGAGGCTTTCCCACGAGGCTTTCCCACAGGGCTGTCCCACGTGCACACGTGGTGGGAGTGGATCCTCGGCTTGAACGTCAAGGCAGTGCAGGGAAAACAGGTTCCTCTGGAATGGACTGACACATCTGGGGGACTCTTGGAATGGTGGCACGACCCGGGAGTTCCTCTCACCTTTCCTGTGGAGAGCGCCTCCTCTTGAGATGCGACGGGAACGCCGGGAATTCTTTCCCTACGAAACAGGGAAAGGATCCCGCATCTCGAGCTAGGAGGCGGAAACGGGGCTCCCCTGGATGTGTGCGGGACACCACGTGCTTCCTCTCGAGTGGAGACGGGTATGTCGCGCAACTGCTTGAGTTGCAGCAAGGGTGTGAAGGACCCTTTGGAAGTTCCAGTGGTTAGATGTGATTGGCCTCGAGAAGCCTCAGCGGAAATGGGCCTCATCTCGCCTGGAGGGCAAATCCTCCTGGATTTTCTCGAGTTGCGGCAGGTGCTCTCGACTTACGACGGGGACCTCAGGGACCCGCTCTGGTGGCCTCAGGAAAGGCCAGTCCCCATGCGAGTTCCTCGGAGGCCTCTCGGGATTCCTCTCCCGTCGATGCCGGGGCCTAAGACCTTGTGTGGAGTCGGGGCCGGAACCTGAGGATTCCTCTCCAGTGCTGACATGGATCTTGGGGTACTTCTGGAGTCTCCCCAGGGGAGTCAGTCCTCGTCTCGAATGCGGGCATGCACTTGCGCTTTCCTCCACAGCGGTAGCAGCAGTGTCACGCAGTCTGCCGCGTGGATCAAAGGATCTATGGTTTTCCCCCGAGTCTTTCCCACGAGGCTTTCCCACGAGGCTTTCCCACAGGGCTGTCCCACGTGCACACGTGGTGGGAGTCGATCCTCGGCTTGAACGTCAAGGCAGTGCAGGGAAAACAGGTTCCTCTGGAATGGACTGACACATCTGGGGGTCTCTTGGAATGGTGTCACGACCCTGGAGTTCCTCTCGCCTTTCCTGTGGAGAGCGCCTCCTCTTGAGATGCGACGGGAACGCCGGGAATTCTTTCCCTACGAAACAGGGAAAGGATCCCTCATCTCGAGCTAGGAGGCGGAAACGGGGCTCCCCTGGATGTGTGCGGGACACCCCGTGCTTCCTCTCGAGTGGAGACGGGTATGTCGGGGAACTTCTTGAGTTGCAGCAAGGGTGTGAAGGACCCTTTGGAAGTTCCAGTGGTTAGACGTGATCAGCCTCGAGAAGCCTCAGCGGAAATGGGCCTCATCTCGCCTGGAGGGCAAATCCTCCTGGATTTTCTCGAGTTGCGGCAGGTGCTCTCGACTTACGACGTGGACCTCAGGGACCCGCTCTGGTGGCCTCAGGAAAGGCCAGTCCCCATGCGAGTTCCTCTGGGGATTCCTCTCCCGTCGATGCCGGTGCCTAAGACCTTGTGTGGAGTCGGGGCCGGAACCTGAGGATTCCTCTCCAGTGCTGACATGGATCTTGGGGTACTTCTGGAGTCTCCCCAGGGGAGTCAGTCCTCGTCTCGAATGCGGGCATGCACTTGCGCTTTCCTCCAGAGCAGTAGCAGCAGTGTCACGCAGTCCGCCGCGTGGATCAAAGGATCTATGGTTTTCCCTCGAGTCTTTCCCACGAGGCTTTCCCACGAGGCTTTCCCACAGGGCTGTCCCACGTGCACACGTGGTGGGAGTCGATCCTCGGCTTGAACGTCAAGGCAGTGCAGGGAAAACAGGTTCCTCTGGAATGGACTGACACATCTGGGGGACTCTTGGAATGGTGGCACGACCCTGGAGTTCCTCTCGCCTTTCCTGTGGAGAGCGTCTCCTCTTGAGATGCGACGGGAACGCCGGGAATTCTTTCCCTACGAAACAGGGAAAGGATCCCTCATCTCGAGCTAGGGGGCGGAAACGGAGCTCCCCTGGATGTGTGCGGGACCCCACGTGCTTCCTCTCGAGTGGAGACGGTATGTCGGGGAACTTCTTGAGTTGCAGCAATGGTGTGAAGGACCCTTTGGAAGTTCCAGTGGTTAGATGTGATTGGCCTCGAGAAGCCTCAGCGGAAATGGGCCTCACCTCCCCTGGAGGGCAAAACCTCCTGGATTTTCTCGAGTTGCGGCAGGTGCTCTCCACTTACGACGGGGACCTCAGGGAACCGCTCTGGTGGCCTCAGGAAAGGCCAGTCCCCATGCGAGTTCCACGGGGGCCTCTCGGGATTCCTCTCCCGTCGATGTCGGGGCCTAAGACCTTGTGTGGAGTCGGGGCCGGAACCTGAGGATTCCTCTCCAGTGCTGACATGAATCTTGGGGTACTTCTGGAGTCTCCCCAGGGGAGTCAGTCCTCGTCTCTAATGCGGGCATGCACTTGCGCTTTCCTCCAGAGCGGTAGTAGCAGTGTCACGCAGCCGCCGCGTGGATCAAAGGATCTATGGTTTTCCCTCGAGTCTTTCCCACGAGGCTTTCCCACGAGGCTTTCCCACAGGGCTGTCCCACGTGCACACGTGGTGGGAGTGGATCCTCGGCTTGAACGTCAAGGCAGTGCAGGGAAAACAGGTTCCTCTGGAATGGACTGACACATCTGGGGGACTCTTGGAATGGTGTCACGACCCTGGAGTTCCTCTCCCTTTCCTGTGGAGAGCGCCTCCTCTTGAGATGCGACGGGAACGCCGGGAATTCTTTCCCTACGAAACAGGGAAAGGATCCCTCATCTCGAACTAGGAGGCGGAAACGGGGCTCCCCTGGATGTGCGCGGGACCCACGTGCTTCCTCACGAGTGGAGACGGGTATGTCGTGGAACTTCTTGAGTTGCAGCAAGGGTGTCAAGGACCCTTTGGAAGTTCCAGTGGTTAGACGTGATTAGCCTCGAGAAGCCTCAGCGGAAATGGGCCTCATCTCGCCTGGAGGGCAAAACCTCCTGGATTTTCTCGAGTTGCGGCAGGTGCTCTCGACTTACGACGGGGACCTCAGGGACCCGCTCTGGTGGCCTCAGGAAAGGCCAGTCCCCATGCGAGTTCCTCGGGGGCCTCTCAGGATTCCACTCCCGTCGATGCCGGGGCCTAAGACCTTGTGTGGAGTTGGGGCCGGAACCTGAGGATTCCTCTCCAGTGATGACATGGATCTTGGGGTACTTCTGGAGTCTCCCCAGGGGAGTCAGTCCTCGTCTCGAATGCGGGCATGCACTTGCGCTTTCCTCCAGAGCGGTAGCAGCAGTGTCACGCAGTCCGCCGCGTGGATCAAAGGATCTGTGGTTTTCCCTTGAGTCTTTCCCACGAGGCTTTCCCACGAGGCTTTCCCACAGGGCTGTCCCACGTGCACACGTGGTGGGAGTCGATCCTCGGCTTGAACGTCAAGGCAGTGAAGGGAAAACAGGTTCCTCTGGAATGGACTGACACATCTGGGGGACTCTTGGAATGGTGTCACGACCCTGGAGTTCCTCTCGCCTTTCCTGTGGAGAGCGCCTCCTCTTGAGATGCGACGGGAACGCCGGGAATTCTTTCCCTACGAAACAGGGAAAGGATCCCTCATCTCGAGCTAGGAGGCGGAAACGGGGCTCCCCTGGATGTGTGCGGGACCCCACGTGCTTCCTCTCGAGTGGAGACGGGTATGTCGGGGAACTTCTTGAGTTGCAGCAAGGGTGTGAATGACCCTTTGGAAGTTCAGTGGTTAGACGTGATTAGCCTCGAGAAGCCTCAGCGGAAATGGGCCTCATCTCGCCTGGAGGGCAAAACATCCTGGATTTTCTCGAGTTGCGGCAGGTGCTCTCGACTTACGACGGGGACCTCAGGGACCCGCTCTGGTGGCCTCAGGAAAGGCCAGTCCCCAAGCGAGTTCTTCGGGGGCCTCTCGGGATTCCTCTCCCGTCGATGCCGGGGCCTAAGACCTTGTGTGGAGTCGGGGCCGGAACCTGAGGATTCCTCTCCAGTGCTGACATGGATCTTGGGGTATTTCTGGAGTCTCCCCAGGGGAGTCAGTCCTCGTCTCGAATGCGGGCATGCACTTGCGCTTTCCTCCAGAGCGGTAGCAGCAGTGTCACGCAGTCCGCCGCGTGGATCAAAGGATCTATGGTTTTCCCTCGAGTCTTTCCCACGAGGCTTTCCCACGAGGCTTTCCCACAGGGCTGTCCCACGTGCACACGTGGTGGGAGTCGATCCTCGGCTTGAACGTCAAGGCAGTGCAGGGAAAACAGGTTCCTCTGGAATGGACTGACACATCTGGGGGACTCTTGGAATGGTGGCTCGACCCTGGAGTTTCTCTCGCCTTTCCTGTGGAGAGCGCCTCCTCTTGAGATGCGACGGGAACGCCGGGAATTGTTTCCCTACGAGACAGGGAAAGGATCCCTCATCTCGAGCTAGGAGGCGGAAACGGGGCTCCCCTGGATGTGTGCGGGACACCACGTGCTTCCTTTCGAGTGCAGATGGGTATGTCGGGGAACTTCTTGAGTTGCAGCAAGGGTGTGAAGGACCCTTTGGAAGTTCCAGTGGTTAGATGTGATTAGCCTCGAGAAGCCTCAGGGGAAATGGGCCTCATCTCGCCTGGAGGTGTAAACCTCCTGGATTTTCTCGAGTTGCGGCAGGTGCTCTCGACTTACGACGGGGACCTCAGGGACCCGCTCTGGTCGCCTCAGGAAAGGCCAGTCCCCAAGCGAGTTCTTCGGGGGCCTCTCGGGATTCCTCTCCCGTCGATGCCGGGGCCTAAGACCTTGTGTGGAGTCGGGGCCGGAACCTGAGGATTCCTCTCCAGTGCTGACATGGATCTTGGGGTACTTCTGGAGTCTCCCCAGGGGAGTCAGTCCTCGTCTCGAATGCGGGCATGCACTTGCGCTTTCCTCCAGAGCGGTAGCAGCAGTGTCACGCAGTTCGCCGCGTGGATCAAAGGATCTATGGTTTTCCCTCGAGTCTTTCCCACGAGGCTTTCCCACGAGGCTTTCCCACAGGGCTGTCCCACGTGCACACGTGGTGGGAGTCGATCCTCGGCTTGAACGTCAAGGCAGTGCAGGGAAAACAGGTTCCTCTGGAATGGACTGACACATCTGGGGGACTCTTGGAATGGTGGCACGACCCTGGAGTTCCTCTCGCCTTTCCTGTGGAGAGCGCCTCCTCTTGAGATGCGACGGGAACGCCGGGAATTGTTTCCCTACGAGACAGGGAAAGGATCCCTCATCTCGAGCTAGGAGGCGGAAACGGGGCTCCCCTGGATGTGTGCGGGACACCACGTGCTTCCTCTCGAGTGCAGACGGGTATGTCGGGGAACTTCTTGAGTTGCAGCAAGGGTGTGAAGGACCCTTTGGAAGTTCCAGTGGTTAGATGTGATTGGCCTCGAGAAGCCTCAGCGGAAATGGGCCTCATCTCGCCTGGAGGTGAAAACCTCCTGGATTTTCTCGAGTTGCGGCAGGTGCTCTCGACTTACGACGGGGACCTCAGGGACCCGCTATGGTGGCCTCAGGAAAGGCCAGTCCCCATGGGAGTTCCTCGGGGGCGTCTCGGGATTCCTCTCCCGTCGATGCCAGGGCCTAAGACCTTGTGTGGAGTCGGGGCCGGAACCTGAGGCTTCCTCTCCAGTGCTGACATGGATCTTGGGGTACTTCTGGAGTCTCCCCAGGGGAGTCAGTCCTCGTCTCGAATGCGGGCATGCACTTGCGCTTTCCTCCAGAGCGGTAGCAGCAGTGTCACGCAGTCCGCCGCGTGGATCAAAGGATCTATGGTTTTCCCTCGAGTCTTTCCCACGAGGCTTTCCCACGAGGCTTTCCCACAGGGCTGTCCCACGTGCACACGTGGTGGGAGTCGATCCTCGGCTTGAACCTCAAGGCAGTGAAGGGAAAACAGGTTCCTCTTGAATGGACTGACACATCTGGGGTACTCTTGGAATGGTGGCACGACCCTGGAGTTCCTCTCGTCTTTCCTGTGGAGAGCGCCTCCTCTTGAAATGCGACGGGAACGCCGGGAATTCTTTCCCTACGAAACAGGGAAAGGATCACTCATCTCGAGCTAGGAGGCGGAAACGGGGCTCCCCTGGATGTGTGCGGGACCCACGTGCTTCCTCTCGAGTGGAGACGGGTATGTCGGGCAACTTCTTGAGTTGCAGCAAGGGTGTGAAGCACCCTTTGGAAGTTCCAGTGGTTAGACGTGATTAGCCCCGAGAAGCCTCAGCGGAAATGGGCCTCATCTCGCCTGGAGGGCAAATCCTCCTGGATTTTCTGGAGTTGCGGCAGGTGCTCTCGACTTACCACGGGAACCTCAGGGACCCGCTTTGCTGGCCTCAGGAAAGGCCAGTCCCCATGCGAGTTCCACGGGGGCCTCTCGGGATTCCTCTCCCGTCGATGCCGGGGCCTAAGACCTTGTGTGGAGTCGGGGCCGGAACCTGAGGATTCCTCCCCAGTGCTGACATGGATCTTGGGGTACTTCTGGAGTCTCCCAAGGGGAGTCAGTCCTCGTCTCGATTGCGGGCATGCACTTGCGCTTTCCTCCAGAGCGGTAGCAGCAGTGTCACGCAGTCCGCCGCGTGGATCAAAGGATCTATGGTTTTCCCTCGAGTCTTTCCCACGAGGCTTTCACACGAGGCTTTCCCACAGGGCTGTCCCACGTGCACACGTAGTGGGAGTCGATCCTCGGCTTGAACGTCAAGGCAGTGCAGGGAAATCAGGTTCCTCTGGAATGGACTGACACATCTGGGGGACTCTTGGAATGGTGGCACGACCCTGGAGTTCCTCTCGCCTTTCCTGTGGAGAACGCCTCCTCTTGAGATGCGACGGGAACACCGGGAATTCTTTCCCTACGAAACAGGGAAAGGATCACTCATCTCGAGCTAGGAGGCGGAAACGGGGCTCCCCTGGATGTGTGCGGGACACCACGTGCTTCCTCTCGAGTGGAGACGGGTATGTCGCGGGAAGCTTGAGTTGCAGCAAGGGTGTGAAGGACCCTTTGGAAGTTCCAGTGGTTAGATGTGATCAGCCTCGAGAAGCCTCAGCGGAAATGGTCCTCAACTCGCCTGGAGGGCAAAACCTCCTGGATTTTCTCGAGTTTCGGCAGGTGCTCTCGACTTACGACGTGGACCTCAGGGACCCGCTCTGGTGGCCTCAGGAAAGGCCAGTCCCCATGCGAGTTCCTCGGGGGCCTCTCGGGATTCCTCTCCCGTCGATGCCGGGGCCTAAGACCTTGTGTGGAGTCGGAGCCGGAACCTGAGGATTCCTCTCCAGTGCTGACATGGATCTTGGGGTACTTCTGGAGTCTCCCAAGGGGAGTCGTCCTCGTCTCGAATGCCGGCATGCACTAGCGCTTTCCTCCAGAACGGTAGCAGCAGTGTCACGCAGTCCGCCGCGTTAATCAAAGGATCTATGGTTTTCCCTCGAGTCTTTCCCACGAGGCTTTCCCACGAGGCTTTCCCACAGGGCTGTCCCACGAGCACACGTGGTGGGAGTCGATCCTTGGCTTGAACGTCAAGGCAGTGCAGGGAAAACAGGTTCCTCTGGAATGGACTGACACATCTGGGGGACTCTTGGAATGGTGGCATGACCCTGGAGTTCCTCTCGCCTTTCCTATGGAGAGCGCCTCCTCTTGAGATGCGACGGGAACGCCGGGAATTCTTTCCCTACGAAACAGGGAAAGGATCCCTCATCTCGAGCTAGTAGTCGGAAACGGGGCTCCCCTGGATGTGTGCGGGACCCCACGTGCTTCCTCTCGAGTGGAGACGGGTATGCCGGGGAACTTCTTGAGTTGCAGCAAGGGTGTGAAGGACCGTTTGGAAGTTCCAGTGGTTAGATGTGATTGGCCTCGAGAAGCCTCAGCGGAAATGGCCCTCATGTCGGCTGGAGGGCGAAACCTCCTGGATTTTCTCGAGTTGCGGCAGGTGCTCTCGACTTACGACGGGGACCTCAGGGACCCGCTCTGGTGGCCTCATGAAAGGCCAGTCCCCATACGAGTTCCTCGGGGGCCTCTCGGGATTCCTCTCTGTCAATGCCAGGGCCTAAGACCTTGTGTGGAGTCGGGGCCGGAACCTGAGGATTCCTCTCCAGTGCTGACATGGATCTTGGGGTAATTCTGGAGTCTCCCCAGGGGAGTCAGTCCTCGTCTCGAATGCGGGCATGCACTTGCGCTTTCCTCCAGAGCGGTAGCAGCAGTGTCACGCTGTCCGCCACGTGGATCAAAGGATCTATGGTTTTCCCTCGAGTCTTACCCACGAGGCTTTCCCACGAGGCTTTCCCACAGGGCTGTCCCACGTGCACACGTGGTGGGAGTTGATCCTCGGCTTGAACGTCAAGGCAGTGAAGGGAAAACAGGTTCCTCTGGAATGGCCTGACACAACTGGGGGACTCTTGGAATGGTGGCATGTCCCTGGAGTTCCTCTCGCCTTTCCTGTGGAGAGCGCCTCCTCTTGAGATGCGACGGGAACGCCGGGAATTCTTTCCCTACGAAACAGGGAAAGGATCCCTCATCTCGAGCTAGGAGGCGGAAACGGGGCTCCCCTGGATGTGTGCGGGACCCCACGTGCTTCCTCTCGAGTGCAGACGGGTATGTCGGGGAACTTCTTGAGTTGCAGCAAGGGAGTGAAGGACCCTTTGGAAGTTCCAGTGGTTAGATGTGATTGGCCTCGAGAAGCCTCAACGGAAATGGGCCTCATCTCGCCTGGAGGGCAAAACCTCCTGGATTTTCTCGAGTTGCGTCATGTGCTCTCGACTTACGACGGGGACCTCAGGGACCCGCTCTGGTGGCCTCAGGAAAGGCCAGTACCCATGCGAGTTCCTCGGGGGCCTCTCGGGATTCCTCTCCCGTCGATGCCGGGGCCTAAGACCTTGTGTGGAGTCGGGGCTGGAACCTGAGGATTCCTCTCCAGTGCTGACATGGATCTTGGGGTACTTCTGGAGTCTCCCAAGGGGAGTCGTCCTCGTCTCGAATGCGGGCATGCACTTGCGCTTTCCTCCAGAGCGGTAGCAGCAGTGTCACGCAGTTAGCCGCGTGGATCAAAGGATCTATGGTTTTCCCTCGAGTCTTTCCCACGAGGCTTTCACACGAAGCTTTCCCACAGGGCTGTCCCACGAGCACACGTGGTGGGAGTCGATCCTCGGCTTGAACGTCAAGGCAGTGCAGGGAAAACAGGTTCCTCTGGAATGGACTGACACATCTGGGGGACTCTTGGAATGGTGGCATGACCCTGGAGTTCCTCTCGCCTTTCCTGTGGAGAGCGCCTCCTCTTGAGATGCGACGGGAACGCCGGGAATTCTTTCCCTATGAAACAGGGAAAGGATCCCTCATCTCGACCGAGGAGTCGGAAACGGGGCTCCCCTGGATGTGTGCGGGACCCCACGTGCTTCCTCTCAAGTGGAGACGGGTATGTCGGGGAACTTCTTGAGTTGCAGCAAGGGTGTGAAGGACCGTTTGGAAGTTCCAGTGGTTAGATGTGATTAGCCTCGAGAAGCCTCATCGAAAATGGGCCTCATCTCGCCTGGAGGGCGAAACCTCCTGGATTTTCTCGAGTTGTGGCATGTGCTCTCGACTTACGACGGGGACCTCAGGGACCCGCTCTGGTGGCCTCAGAAAAGGCCAGTCCCCATGCGAGTTCCTCGGGGGCCTCTCGGGATTCCTCTCCCGTCAATGCAAGGGCCTAAGACCTTGTGTGGAGTCGGGGCCGGAACCTGAGGATTCCTCTCCAGTGCTGACATGGATCTTGGGGTACTTCTGGAGTCTCCCCAGGGGAGTCAGTCCTCGTCTCGAATGCGGGCATGCACTTGCGCTTTCCTCCAGAGCGGTAGCAGCAGTGTCACGCAGTCCGCCACGTGGATCAAAGGATCTATGGTTTTCCCTCGAGTCTTTCCCACGAGGCTTTCCCACGAGGCTTTCCCACAGGGCTGTCCCACGTGCACACGTGGTGGGAGTCGATCCTCGGCTTGAACGTCAAGGCAGTGAAGGGAAAACAGGTTCCTCTTGAATGGACTGACACATCTGGGGTACTCTTGGAATGGTGGCACGACCCTGGAGTTCCTCTCGTCTTTCCTGTGGAGAGCGCCTCCTCTTGAAATGCGACGGGAACGCCTGGAATTCTTTCCCTACGAAACAGGGAAAGGATCACTCATCTCGAGCTAGGAGGCGGAAACGGGGCTCCCCTGGATGTGTGCGGGACCCACGTGCTTCCTCTCGAGTGGAGACGGGTATGTCGGGCAACTTCTTGAGTTGCAGCAAGGGTGTGAAGCACCCTTTGGAAGTTCCAGTGGTTAGACGTGATTAGCCCCGAGAAGCCTCAGCGGAAATGGGCCTCATCTCGCCTGGAGGGCAAATCCTCCTGGATTTTCTGGAGTTGCGGCAGGTGCTCTCGACTTACCACGGGAACCTCAGGGACCCGCTTTGCTGGCCTCAGGAAAGGCCAGTCCCCATGCGAGTTCCACGGGGGCCTCTCGGGATTCCTCTCCCGTCGATGCCGGGGCCTAAGACCTTGTGTGGAGTCGGGGCCGGAACCTGAGGATTCCTCCCCAGTGCTGACATGGATCTTGGGGTACTTCTGGAGTCTCCCAAGGGGAGTCAGTCCTCGTCTCGAATGCGGGCATGCACTTGCGCTTTCCTCCAGAGCGGTAGCAGCAGTGTCACGCAGTCCGCCGCGTGGATCAAAGGATCTATGGTTTTCCCTCGAGTCTTTCCCACGAGGCTTTCCCACGAGGCTTTCCCACAGGGCTGTCCCACGTGCACACGTGGTGGGAGTCGATCCTCGGCTTGAACGTCAAGGCAGTGCAGGGAAAACAGGTTCCTCTGGAATGGACTGACACATCTGGGGGACTCTTGGAATGGTGGCTCGACCCTGGAGTTTCTCTCGCCTTTCCTGTGGAGAGCGCCTCCTCTTGAGATGCGACGGGAACGCCGGGAATTGTTTCCCTACGAGACAGGGAAAGGATCCCTCATCTCGAGCTAGGAGGCGGAAACGGGGCTCCCCTGGATGTGTGCGGGACACCACGTGCTTCCTTTCGAGTGCAGATGGGTATGTCGGGGAACTTCTTGAGTTGCAGCAAGGGTGTGAAGGACCCTTTGGAAGTTCCAGTGGTTAGATGTGATTAGCCTCGAGAAGCCTCAGGGGAAATGGGCCTCATCTCGCCTGGAGGTGTAAACCTCCTGGATTTTCTCGAGTTGCGGCAGGTGCTCTCGACTTACGACGGGGACCTCAGGGACCCGCTCTGGTCGCCTCAGGAAAGGCCAGTCCCCAAGCGAGTTCTTCGGGGGCCTCTCGGGATTCCTCTCCCGTCGATGCCGGGGCCTAAGACCTTGTGTGGAGTCGGGGCCGGAACCTGAGGATTCCTCTCCAGTGCTGACATGGATCTTGGGGTACTTCTGGAGTCTCCCCAGGGGAGTCAGTCCTCGTCTCGAATGCGGGCATGCACTTGCGCTTTCCTCCAGAGCGGTAGCAGCAGTGTCACGCAGTTCGCCGCGTGGATCAAAGGATCTATGGTTTTCCCTCGAGTCTTTCCCACGAGGCTTTCCCACGAGGCTTTCCCACAGGGCTGTCCCACGTGCACACGTGGTGGGAGTCGATCCTCGGCTTGAACGTCAAGGCAGTGCAGGGAAAACAGGTTCCTCTGGAATGGACTGACACATCTGGGGGACTCTTGGAATGGTGGCACGACCCTGGAGTTCCTCTCGCCTTTCCTGTGGAGAGCGCCTCCTCTTGAGATGCGACGGGAACGCCGGGAATTGTTTCCCTACGAGACAGGGAAAGGATCCCTCATCTCGAGCTAGGAGGCGGAAACGGGGCTCCCCTGGATGTGTGCGGGACACCACGTGCTTCCTCTCGAGTGCAGACGGGTATGTCGGGGAACTTCTTGAGTTGCAGCAAGGGTGTGAAGGACCCTTTGGAAGTTCCAGTGGTTAGATGTGATTGGCCTCGAGAAGCCTCAGCGGAAATGGGCCTCATCTCGCCTGGAGGTGAAAACCTCCTGGATTTTCTCGAGTTGCGGCAGGTGCTCTCGACTTACGACGGGGACCTCAGGGACCCGCTCTGGTGGCCTCAGGAAAGGCCAGTCCCCATGGGAGTTCCTCGGGGGCGTCTCGGGATTCCTCTCCCGTCGATGCCAGGGCCTAAGACCTTGTGTGGAGTCGGGGCCGGAACCTGAGGCTTCCTCTCCAGTGCTGACATGGATCTTGGGGTACTTCTGGAGTTTCCCCAGGGGAGTCAGTCCTCGTCTCGAATGCGGGCATGCACTTGCGCTTTCCTCCAGAGCGGTAGCAGCAGTGTCACGCAGTCCGCCGCGTGGATCAAAGGATCTATGGTTTTCCCTCGAGTCTTTCCCACGAGGCTTTCCCACGAGGCTTTCCCACAGGGCTGTCCCACGTGCACACGTGGTGGGAGTCGATCCTCGGCTTGAACCTCAAGGCAGTGAAGGGAAAACAGGTTCCTCTTGAATGGACTGACACATCTGGGGTACTCTTGGAATGGTGGCACGACCCTGGAGTTCCTCTCGTCTTTCCTGTGGAGAGCGCCTCCTCTTGAAATGCGACGGGAACGCCGGGAATTCTTTCCCTACGAAACAGGGAAAGGATCACTCATCTCGAGCTAGGAGGCGGAAACGGGGCTCCCCTGGATGTGTGCGGGACCCACGTGCTTCCTCTCGAGTGGAGACGGGTATGTCGGGCAACTTCTTGAGTTGCAGCAAGGGTGTGAAGCACCCTTTGGAAGTTCCAGTGGTTAGACGTGATTAGCCCCGAGAAGCCTCAGCGGAAATGGGCCTCATCTCGCCTGGAGGGCAAATCCTCCTGGATTTTCTGGAGTTGCGGCAGGTGCTCTCGACTTACCACGGGAACCTCAGGGACCCGCTTTGCTGGCCTCAGGAAAGGCCAGTCCCCATGCGAGTTCCACGGGGGCCTCTCGGGATTCCTCTCCCGTCGATGCCGGGGCCTAAGACCTTGTGTGGAGTCGGGGCCGGAACCTGAGGATTCCTCCCCAGTGCTGACATGGATCTTGGGGTACTTCTGGAGTCTCCCAAGGGGAGTCAGTCCTCGTCTCGATTGCGGGCATGCACTTGCGCTTTCCTCCAGAGCGGTAGCAGCAGTGTCACGCAGTCCGCCGCGTGGATCAAAGGATCTATGGTTTTCCCTCGAGTCTGTCCCACGAGGCTTTCACACGAGGCTTTCCCACAGGGCTGTCCCACGTGCACACGTAGTGGGAGTCGATCCTCGGCTTGAACGTCAAGGCAGTGCAGGGAAATCAGGTTCCTCTGGAATGGACTGACACATCTGGGGGACTCTTGGAATGGTGGCACGACCCTGGAGTTCCTCTCGCCTTTCCTGTGGAGAACGCCTCCTCTTGAGATGCGACGGGAACACCGGGAATTCTTTCCCTACGAAACAGGGAAAGGATCACTCATCTCGAGCTAGGAGGCGGAAACGGGGCTCCCCTGGATGTGTGCGGGACACCACGTGCTTCCTCTCGAGTGGAGACGGGTATGTCGCGGGAAGCTTGAGTTGCAGCAAGGGTGTGAAGGACCCTTTGGAAGTTCCAGTGGTTAGATGTGATCAGCCTCGAGAAGCCTCAGCGGAAATGGTCCTCAACTCGCCTGGAGGGCAAAACCTCCTGGATTTTCTCGAGTTTCGGCAGGTGCTCTCGACTTACGACGTGGACCTCAGGGACCCGCTCTGGTGGCCTCAGGAAAGGCCAGTCCCCATGCGAGTTCCTCGGGGGCCTCTCGGGATTCCTCTCCCGTCGATGCCGGGGCCTAAGACCTTGTGTGGAGTCGGAGCCGGAACCTGAGGATTCCTCTCCAGTGCTGACATGGATCTTGGGGTACTTCTGGAGTCTCCCAAGGGGAGTCGTCCTCGTCTCGAATGCAGGCATGCACTTGCGCTTTCCTCCAGAACGGTAGCAGCAGTGTCACGCAGTCCGCCGCGTTAATCAAAGGATCTATGGTTTTCCCTCGAGTCTTTCCCACGAGGCTTTCCCACGAGGCTTTCCCACAGGGCTGTCCCACGAGCACACGTGGTGGGAGTCGATCCTTGGCTTGAACGTCAAGGCAGTGCAGGGAAAACAGGTTCCTCTGGAATGGACTGACACATCTGGGGGACTCTTGGAATGGTGGCATGACCCTGGAGTTCCTCTCGCCTTTCCTATGGAGAGCGCCTCCTCTTGAGATGCGACGGGAACGCCGGGAATTCTTTCCCTACGAAACAGGGAAAGGATCCCTCATCTCGAGCTAGGAGTCGGAAACGGGGCTCCCCTGGATGTGTGCGGGACCCCACGTGCTTCCTCTCGAGTGGAGACGGGTATGCCGGGGAACTTCTTGAGTTGCAGCAAGGGTGTGAAGGACCGTTTGGAAGTTCCAGTGGTTAGATGTGATTAGCCTCGAGAAGCCTCAGCGGAAATGGGCCTCATGTCGGCTGGAGGGCGAAACCTCCTGGATTTTCTCGAGTTGCGGCAGGTGCTCTCGACTTACGACGGGGACCTCAGGGACCCGCTCTGGTGGCCTCATGAAAGGCCAGTCCCCATACGAGTTCCTCGGGGGCCTCTCGGGATTCCTCTCTGTCAATGCCAGGGCCTAAGACCTTGTGTGGAGTCGGGGCCGGAACCTGAGGATTCCTCTCCAGTGCTGACATGGATCTTGGGGTAATTCTGGAGTCTCCCCAGGGGAGTCAGTCCTCGTCTCGAATGCGGGCATGCACTTGCGCTTTCCTCCAGAGCGGTAGCAGCAGTGTCACGCTGTCCGCCACGTGGATCAAAGGATGTATGGTTTTCCCTCGAGTCTTTCCCACGAGGCTTTCCCACGAGGCTTTCCCACAGGGCTGTCCCACGTGCACACGTGGTGGGAGTTGATCCTCGGCTTGAACGTCAAGGCAGTGAAGGGAAAACAGGTTCCTCTGGAATGGCCTGACACAACTGGGGGACTCTTGGAATGGTGGCATGTCCCTGGAGTTCCTCTCGCCTTTCCTGTGGAGAGCGCCTCCTCTTGAGATGCGACGGGAACGCCGGGAATTCTTTCCCTACGAAACAGGGAAAGGATCCCTCATCTCGAGCTAGGAGGCGGAAACGGGGCTCCCCTGGATGTGTGCGGGACCCCACGTGCTTCCTCTCGAGTGCAGACGGGTATGTCGGGGAACTTCTTGAGTTGCAGCAAGGGAGTGAAGGACCCTTTGGAAGTTCCAGTGGTTAGATGTGATTGGCCTCGAGAAGCCTCAACGGAAATGGGCCTCATCTCGCCTGGAGGGCAAAACCTCCTGGATTTTCTCGAGTTGCGTCATGTGCTCTCGACTTACGACGGGGACCTCAGGGACCCGCTCTGGTGGCCTCAGGAAAGGCCAGTACCCATGCGAGTTCCTCGGGGGCCTCTCGGGATTCCTCTCCCGTCGATGCCGGGGCCTAAGACCTTGTGTGGAGTCGGGGCTGGAACCTGAGGATTCCTCTCCAGTGCTGACATGGATCTTGGGGTACTTCTGGAGTCTCCCAAGGGGAGTCGTCCTCGTCTCGAATGCGGGCATGCACTTGCGCTTTCCTCCAGAGCGGTAGCAGCAGTGTCACGCAGTCCGCCGCGTGGATCAAAGGATCTATGGTTTTCCCTCGAGTCTTTCCCACGAGGCTTTCACACGAAGCTTTCCCACAGGGCTGTCCCACGAGCACACGTGGTGGGAGTCGATCCTCGGCTTGAACGTCAAGGCAGTGCAGGGAAAACAGGTTCCTCTGGAATGGACTGACACATCTGGGGGACTCTTGGAATGGTGGCATGACCCTGGAGTTCCTCTCGCCTTTCCTGTGGAGAGCGCCTCCTCTTGAGATGCGACGGGAACGCCGGGAATTCTTTCCCTATGAAACAGGGAAAGGATCCCTCATCTCGACCGAGGAGTCGGAAACGGGGCTCCCCTGGATGTGTGCGGGACCCCACGTGCTTCCTCTCAAGTGGAGACGGGTATGTCGGGGAACTTCTTGAGTTGCAGCAAGGGTGTGAAGGACCGTTTGGAAGTTCCAGTGGTTAGATGTGATTAGCCTCGAGAAGCCTCATCGAAAATGGGCCTCATCTCGCCTGGAGGGCGAAACTTCCTGGATTTTCTCGAGTTGTGGCATGTGCTCTCGACTTACGACGGGGACCTCAGGGACCCGCTCTGGTGGCCTCAGAAAAGGCCAGTCCCCATGCGAGTTCCTCGGGGGCCTCTCGGGATTCCTCTCCCGTCAATGCAAGGGCCTAAGACCTTGTGTGGAGTCGGGGCCGGAACCTGAGGATTCCTCTCCAGGGCTGACATGGATCTTGGGGTACTTCTGGAGTCTCCCCAGGGGAGTCAGTCCTCGTCTCGAATGCGGGCATGCACTTGCGCTTTCCTCCAGAGCGGTAGCAGCAGTGTCACGCAGTCCGCCACGTGGATCAAAGGATCTATGGTTTTCCCTCGAGTCTTTCCCACGAGGCTTTCCCACGAGGCTTTCCCACAGGGCTGTCCCACGTGCACACGTGGTGGGAGTCGATCCTCGGCTTGAACGTCAAGGCAGTGAAGGGAAAACAGGTTCCTCTTGAATGGACTGACACATCTGGGGTACTCTTGGAATGGTGGCACGACCCTGGAGTTCCTCTCGTCTTTCCTGTGGAGAGCGCCTCCTCTTGAAATGCGACGGGAACGCCTGGAATTCTTTCCCTACGAAACAGGGAAAGGATCACTCATCTCGAGCTAGGAGGCGGAAACGGGGCTCCCCTGAATGTGTGCGGGACCCACGTGCTTCCTCTCGAGTGGAGACGGGTATGTCGGGCAACTTCTTGAGTTGCAGCAAGGGTGTGAAGCACCCTTTGGAAGTTCCAGTGGTTAGACGTGATTAGCCCCGAGAAGCCTCAGCGGAAATGGGCCTCATCTCGCCTGGAGGGCAAATCCTCCTGGATTTTCTGGAGTTGCGGCAGGTGCTCTCGACTTACCACGGGAACCTCAGGGACCCGCTTTGCTGGCCTCAGGAAAGGCCAGTCCCCATGCGAGTTCCACGGGGGCCTCTCGGGATTCCTCTCCCGTCGATGCCGGGGCCTAAGACCTTGTGTGGAGTCGGGGCCGGAACCTGAGGATTCCTCTGCAGTGCTGACATGGATCTTGGGGTACTTCTGGAGTCTCCCCAGGGGAGTCAGTCCTCGTCTCGATTGCGGGCATGCACTTGCGCTTTCCTCCAGAGCGTTAGCAGCAGTGTCACGCATTCCGCCGCGTGGATCAAAGGATCTATGGTTTTCCCTCGAGTCTTTCCCACGAGGCTTTCCCACGAGGCTTTCCCACAGGGCTGTCCCACGTGCACACGTGGTGGGACTCGATCCTCGGCTTGAACGTCAAGGCAGTGCAGGGAAAACAGGTTCCTCTGGAATGGACTGACACATCTGGGGGACTCTTGGAATGGTGGCAAGACCCTGGAGTTCCTCTCGCCTTTCCTGTGGAGAGCGCCTCCTCTTGAGATGCGACGGGAACGCCGGGAATTCTTTCCCTACGAAACAGGGAAAGGATCCCTCATCTCGAGCTAGGAGGCGGAAACGGGGCTCCCCTGGATGTGTGCGGGACCCCACGTGCTTCCTCTCGAGTGGAGACGGGTATGTCGGGGAACTTCTTGAGTTGCAGCAAGGGTGTGAAGGACCCTTTGGAAGTTCCAGTGGTTAGACGTGATTAGCCTCGAGAAGCCTCAGCGGAAATGGGCCTCATCTCGCCTGGAGGGCAAAACCTCCTGGATTTTCTCGAGTTGCGGCAGGTGCTCTCGACTTACGTCGTGGACCTCAGGGACCCGCTCTGGTGGCCTCAGGAAAGGCCAGTCCCCATGCGAGTTCCTCGGGGGCCTCTCGGGATTCCTCTCCCGTCGATGCCAGGGCCTAAGACCTTGTGTGGAGTCGGGGCCGCAACCTGAGGATTCCTCTCCAGTGCTGACATGGATCTTGGGGTACTTCTGGAGTCTCCCCAGGGGAGTCAGTCCTCGTCTCGAATGCGGGCATGCACTTGCGCTTTCCTCCAGAGCGGTAGCAGCAGTGTCACGCAGTCCGCTGCGTGGATCAAAGAATCTATGGTTTTCCCTCGATTCTTTCCCACGAGGCTTTCCCACGAGGCTTTCCACAGGGCTGTCCCACTGCACACGTGGTGGGAGTCGATCCTCGGCTTGAACGTCAAGGCAGTGCAGGGAAAACAGGTTCCTCTGGAATGGACTGACACATATGGGGTCTCTTGGAATGGTGGCACGACCCTGGAGTTCCTCTCGCCTTTCCTGTGGGAGTGCCTCCTCTTGAGATGCGACGGGAACGCCGGGAATTCTTTCCCTACGAAACAGGGAAAGGATCCCTCATCTCGAGCTAGGAGGTGGAAACGGGGCTCCCCTGGATGTGTGCGGGACCCCACGTGCTTCCTCTCGAGTGGAGACGGGTATGTCGGGGAACTTCTAGAGTTGCAGCAAGGGTGTGAAGGACCCTTTGGAAGTTCAAGTGGTTAGATGTGATTGGCCTCGAGAAGCCTCAGCGGAAATGGGCCTCATCTCGCCTGGAGGGCAAAACCTCCTGGATTTTCTCGAGTTGCGGCAGGTGCTCTCGACTTACGACGGGGACCTCAGGGACCCGCTCTGGTGGCCTCAGGAAAGGGCAGTCCCCATGCGACTTCCACGGGGGCCTCTCGGGATTCCTCTCCCGTCGATGCCGGGGCCGAAGACCTTGTGTGGAGTCGGGGCTGGAACCAGAAGATTCCTCTCCAGTGCTGACATGGATCTTGGGGTACTTCTGGAGTCTCCCCAGGGGAGTCAGTCCTCGTCTCGAATGCGGGCATGCACTTGCACTTTCCTCCAGAGCGGTAGCAGCAGTGTCACGCAGTCCTCCCAATGGATCAAAGGATCTTTGGTTTTCCCTCGAGTCTTTCCACGAGGCTTTCCCACGAGGCTTTCCACAGGGCTGTCCCACCTGCACACGTGGTGGGAGTCGATCCTCGGCTTGAACGTCAAGGCAGTGCAGGGAAAACAGGTTCCTCTGGAATGGACTGACACATATGGGGTCTCTTGGAATGGTGGCACGACCCTGGAGTTCCTCTCGCCTTTCCTGTGGGAGTGCCTCCTCTTGAGATGCGACGGGAACGCCGGGAATTCTTTCCCTACGAAACAGGGAAAGGATCCCTCATCTCGAGCTAGGAGGTGGAAACAGGGCTACCCTGGATGTGTGCGGGACCCCACGTGCTTCCTCTCGAGTGGAGACGGGAATGTCGGGGAACTTCTAGAGTTGCAGCAAGGGTGTGAAGGACCCTTTGGAAGTTCCAGTTGTTAGATGTGATTAGCCTCGAGAAGCCTCAGCGGAAATGGGCTTCATCTCGCCTGGAGGGCAAAATCTCCTGGATTTTCTCGAGTTGCGGCAGGTGCTCTCGACTTAAGACGGGGACCTCAGGGACCCGCTCGGGTGACCTCAGGAAAGGCCAGTCCCCATGCGAGTTCCTCGGGGGCCTCTCGGGATTCCTCTCTCGTCGATGCTGGGGCCTAAGACCTTGTGTGGAGTCGGGGCAGGAACCTGAGGATTCCTCTGCAGTGCTGACACGAATCTTGGGGTACTTCTGGAGTCTCCCCAGGGGAGTCAGTCCTCGTCTCGAATGCGGGCATGCACTTGCGCTTTCCTCCAGAGCGGTAGCAGCAGTGTCACGCAGTCCGCCGCGTGGATCAAAGGATCTATGGTTTTCCCTCGAGTCTTTCCCACGAGGCTTTCCCACGAGGCTTTCCACAGGGCTGTCCCACTGCACACGTGGTGGGAGTCAATCCTCGGCTTGAACGTCAAGGCAGTGCAGGGAAAACAGGTTCCTCTGGAATGGACTGACACATATGGGGTCTCTTGGAATGGTGGCACGACCCTGGAGTTCCTCTCGCCTTTCCTGTGGGAGTGCCTCCTCTTGAGATGCGACGGGAACGCCGGGAATTCTTTCCCTAAGAAACAGGGAAAGGATCCCTCATCTTGAGCTAGGAGGTGGAAACGGGGCTACCCTGGATGTGTGCGGGACCCCACGTGCTTCCTCTCGAGTGGAGACGGGTATGTCGGGGAACTTCTAGAGTTGCAGCAAGGGTGTGAAGGACCCTTTGGAAGTTCAAGTGGTTAGATGTGATTGGCCTCGAGAAGCCTCAGCGGAAATGGGCCTCATCTCGCCTGGAGGGCAAAACCTCCTGGATTTTCTCGAGTTGCGGCAGGTGCTCTCGACTTACGACGGGGACCTCAGGGACCCGCTCTGGTGGCCTCAGGAAAGGGCAGTCCCCATGCGACTTCCACGGGGGCCTCTCGGGATTCCTCTCCCGTCGATGCCGGGGCCGAAGACCTTGTGTGGAGTCGGGGCCGGAACCAGAAGATTCCTCTCCAGTGCTGACATGGATCTTGGGGTACTTCTGGAGTCTCCCCAGGGGAGTCAGTCCTCGTCTCGAATGCGGGCATGCACTTGCGCTTTCCTCCAGAGCGGTAGCAGCAGTGTCACGCAGTCCGCCGCGTGGATCAAAGGATCTATGGTTTTCCCTCGAGTATTTCCCACGAGGCTTTCCCACGAGGCTTTCCACAGGGCTGTCCCACGTGCAGACGTGGTGGGACTCGATTCTCGGCTTGAACGTCAAGGCAGTGCAGGGAAAACAGGTTCCTCTGGAATGGACTGACACATCTGGGGGACTCTTGGAATGGTGGCACGACCCTGGAGTTCCTCTCGCCTTTCCTGTGGAGAGCGCCTCCTCTTGAGATGCGACGGGAACGCCGGGAATTCTTTCCCTACGAAACAGGGAAAGGATCCCTCATCTCGAGCTAGGAGGCGGAAATGGGGCTCCCCTGGATGTTTGCGGGACCCCACGTGCTTCCTCTCGAGTGGAGACGGGTATGTCGGGGAACTTCTTGAGTTACAGCAAGGGTGTGAAGGACCCTTTGGAAGTTCCAGTGGTTAGATGTGATTGGCCTCGAGAAGCCTCAGCGGAAATGGGCCTCATCTCGCCTGGAGGGCAAAACCTCCTGGATTTTCTCGAGTTGCGGCAGGTGCTCTCGTCTTACGACGGGGACCTCAGGGACCCGCTCTGGTGACCTCAGGAAAGGCCAGTGCCCATGCGAGTTCCTCGGGGGCCTCTCGGGATTTCTCTCCCGTCGATGCCGGGGCCTAAGACCTTGTGTGGAGTCGGGGCCGGAACCTGAGGATTCCTCTCCAGTGCTGACATGGATCTTGGGGTACTTCTGGAGTCTCCCCAGGGGAGTCAGTCCTCGTCTCGAATGCGGGCATGCACTTGCGCTTTCCTCCAGAGCGGTAGCAGCAGTGTCACGCAGTCCGCCGCGTGGATCAAAGGATCTATGGTTTTCCCTCGAGTCTTTCCCACGAGGCTTTCCCACGAGGCTTTCCACAGGGCTGTCCCACGTGCACACGTGGTGGGACTCGATTCTCGGCTTGAACGTCAAGGCAGTGCAGGGAAAACAGGTTCCTCTGGAATGGACTGACACATCTGGGGGACTCTTGGAATGGTGGCACGACCCTGGAGTTCCTCTCGCCTTTCCTGTGGAGAGCGCCTCCTCTTGAGATGCGACGGGAACGCCGGGAATTCTTTCCCTACGAAACAGGGAAAGGATCCCTCATCTCGAGCTAGGAGGCGGAAATGGGGCTCCCCTGGATGTGTGCGGGACCCCACGTGCTTCCTCTCGAGTGGAGACGGGTATGTCGGGGAACTTCTTGAGTTGCAGCAAGGGTGTGAAGGTCCCTTTGGAAGTTCCAGTGGTTAGATGTGATTGGCCTCGAGAAGCCTCAGCGGAAATGGGCCTCATCTCGCCTGGAGGGCAAAACCTCCTGGATTTTCTCGAGTTGCGGCAGGTGCTCTCGACTTACGTCGTGGACCTCAGGGACCCGCTCTGGTGGCCTCAGGAAAGGGCAGTCCCCATGCGACTTCCTCGGGGGCCTCTCGGGATTCCTCTCCCGTAGATGCCGGGGCCGAAGACCTTGTGTGGAGTCGGGGCCGGAACCAGAAGATTCCTCTCCAGTGCTGACATGGATCTTGGGGTACTTCTGGAGTCTCCCCAGGGGAGTCAGTCCTCGTTTCGAATGCGGGCATGCACTTGCGCTTTCCTCCAGAGCGGTAGCAGCAGTGTCACGCAGTCCGCCCAATGGATCAAAGGATCTATGGTTTTCCCTCGAGTCTTTCCCACGAGGCTTTCCCACGAGGCTTTCCCACAGGGCTGTCCCACGTGCACACGTGGTGGGAGTCGATCCTCGACTTGAACGTCAAGGCAGTGCAGGGAAAACAGATTCCTCTGGAATGGACTGACACATCTGGGGGACTCTTGGAATGGTGGCACGACCCTGGAGTTCCTCTCGCCTTTCCTGTGGAGAGCGCCTCCTCTTGAGATGCGACGGGAACGCCGGGAATTCTTTCCCTACGAAACAGGGAAAGGATCCCTCATCTCGAGCTAGGAGGCGGAAACGGGGCTCCCCTGGATGTGTGCGGGACCCCACGTGCTTCCTCTCGAGTGGAGACGGGTATGTCGGGGAACTTCTTGAGTTGCAGCAAGGGTGTGAAGGACCCTTTGGAAGTTCCAGTGGTTAGACGTGATTAGCCTCGAGAAGCCTCAGCGGAAATGGGCCTCATCTCGCCTGGAGGGCAAAACCTCCTGGATTTTCTCGAGTTGCGGCAGGTGCTCTCGACTTACGTCGTGGACCTCAGGGACCCGCTCTGGTGGCCTCAGGAAAGGCCAGTCCCAATGCGAGTTCCTCGGGGGCCTCTCGGGATTCCTCTCCAGTCGATGCCGGGGCCTAAGGCCTTGTGTGGAGTCTGGGCCGGAACCTGAGGATTCCTCTCCAGTGCTGACATGGATCTTGGGGTACTTCTGGAGTCTCCCCAGGGGAGTCAGTCCTCGTCTCGAATGCGGGCATGCACTTGCGCTTTCCTCCAGAGCGGTAGCAGCAGTGTCACGCAGTCCGCCGCGTGGATCAAAGGATCTATGGTTTTCCCTCGAGTCTTTCCCACGAGGCTTTCCCACGAGGCTTTCCACAGGGCTGTCCCACCTGCACACGTGGTGGGAGTCGATCCTCGGCTTGAACGTCAAGGCAGTGCAGGGAAAACAGGTTCCTCTGGAATGGACTGACACATCTGGGGGACTCTTGGAATGGTGGCACGACCCTGGAGTTCCTCTCGCCTTTCCTGTGGAGAGCGCCTCCTCTTGAGATGCGACGGGAACGCCGGGAATTCTTTCCCTACAAAACAGGGAAAGGATCCCTCATCTCGAGCTAGGAGGCGGAAACGGGGTTCCCCTGGATGTGTGCGGGACCCCATGTGCTTCCTCTCGAGTGGAGACGGGTATGTCGGGGAACTTCTTGAGTTGCAGCAAGGGTGTGAAGGACCCTTTGGAAGTTCCAGTGGTTAGACGTGATTAGCCTCGAGAAGCCTCAGCGGAAATTGGCCTCATATCGCCTGGAGGGTAAAACCTCCTGGATTTTCTCGAGTTGCGGCAGGTGCTCTCGACTTACGACGGGGACCTCAGGGACCCGCTCTGGTGGCCTTAGGAAAGGCCAGTCCCCATGCGAGTTCATCGGGGTCCTCTCGGGATTCCTCTCCCGTCGATGCCGGGGCCTAAGACCTTGTGTGGAGTCGGGGCCGGAACCTGAGGATTCCTCTCCAGTGCTGACATGGATCTTGGGGTACTTCTGGAGTCTCCCCAGGGGAGTCAGTCCTCGTCTCGAATGCGGGCATGCACTTGCGCTTTCCTCCAGAGCGGTAGCAGCAGTGTCACGCAGTCCGCCGCGTGGATCAAAGGATCTATGGTTTTCCCTCGAGTCTTTCCCACGAGGCTTTCCCAGGAGGCTTTCCCACAGGGCTGTCCCACGTGCACACGTGGTGGGAGTCGATCCTCGGCTTGAACGTCAAGGCAGTGCAGGGAAAGCAGGTTCCTCTGGAATGGACTGACACATCTGGGGGACTCTTGGAATGGTGGCACGACCCTGGAGTTCCTCTCGCCTTTCCTGTGGAGAGCGCCTCCTCTTGAGATGCGACGGGAACACCGGGAATTCTTTCCCTACGAAACAGGGAAAGGATCCCTCATCTCGAGCTAGGAGGCGGAAATGGGGCTCCCCTGGATGTTTGCGGGACCCCACGTGCTTCCTCTCGAGTGGAGACGGGTATGTCGGGGAACTTCTAGAGTTGCAGCAAGGGTGTGAAGGACCCTTTGGAAGTTCCAGTGGTTAGATGTGATTTGCCTCGAGAAGCCTCAGCGGAAATGGGCTTCATCTCGCCTGGAGGGCAAAACCTCCTGGATTTTCTCGAGTTGCGGCAGGTGCTCTCGACTTACGACGGGGACCTCAGGGACCCGCTCTGGTGACCTCAGGAAAGGCCAGTCCCCATGCGAGTTCCTCGGGGGCCTCTCGGGATTTCTCTCCCGTCGATGCCGGGGCCTAAGACCTTTTGTGGAGTCGGGGCCGGAACCTGAGGATTCCTCTCCAGTGCTGACATGGATCTTGGGGTACTTCTGGAGTCTCCCCAGGGGAGTCAGTCCTCGTCTCGAATGCGGGCATGCACTTGCGCTTTCCTCCAGAGCGGTAGCAGCAGTGTCACGCAGTCCGCCGCGTGGATCAAAGGATCTATGGTTTTCCCTCGAGTCTTTCCCACGAGGCTTTCCCACGAGGCTTTCCACAGGGCTGTCCCACCTGCACACGTGGTGGGACTCGATTCTCGGCTTGAACGTCAAGGCAGTGCAGGGAAAACAGGTTCCTCTGGAATGGACTGACACATCTGGGGGACTCTTGGAATGGTGGCACGACCCTGGAGTTCCTCTCGCCTTTCCTGTGGAGAGCGCCTCCTCTTGAGATGCGACGGGAACGCCGGGAATTCTTTCCCTACGAAACAGGGAAAGGATCCCTCATCTCGAGCTAGGAGGCGGAAATGGGGCTCCCCTGGATGTGTGCGGGACCCCACGTGCTTCCTCTCGAGTGGAGACGGGTATGTCGGGGAACTTCTTGAGTTGCAGCAAGGGTGTGAAGGTCCCTTTGGAAGTTCCAGTGGTTAGATGTGATTGGCCTCGAGAAGCCTCAGCGGAAATGGGCCTCATCTCGCCTGGAGGGCAAAACCTCCTGGATTTTCTCGAGTTGCGGCAGGTGCTCTCGACTTACGTCGTGGACCTCAGGGACCCGCTCTGGTGGCCTCAGGAAAGGGCAGTCCCCATGCGACTTCCTCGGGGGCCTCTCGGGATTCCTCTCCCGTAGATGCCGGGGCCGAAGACCTTGTGTGGAGTCGGGGCCGGAACCAGAAGATTCCTCTCCAGTGCTGACATGGATCTTGGGGTACTTCTGGAGTCTCCCCAGGGGAGTCAGTCCTCGTTTCGAATGCGGGCATGCACTTGCGCTTTCCTCCATAGCGGTAGCAGCAGTGTCACGCAGTCCGCCCAATGGATCAAAGGATCTATGGTTTTCCCTCGAGTCTTTCCCACGAGGCTTTCCCACGAGGCTTTCCCACAGGGCTGTCCCACGTGCACACGTGGTGGGAGTCGATCCTCGACTTGAACGTCAAGGCAGTGCAGGGAAAACAGATTCCTCTGTAATGGACTGACACATCTGGGGGACTCTTGGAATGGTGGCACGACCCTGGAGTTCCTCTCGCCTTTCCTGTGGAGAGCGCCTCCTCTTGAGATGCGACGGGAACGCCGGGAATTCTTTCCCTACGAAACAGGGAAAGGATCCCTCATCTCGAGCTAGGAGGCGGAAACGGGGCTCCCCTGGATGTGTGCGGGACCCCACGTGCTTCCTCTCGAGTGGAGACGGGTATGTCGGGGAACTTCTTGAGTTGCAGCAAGGGTGTGAAGGACCCTTTGGAAGTTCCAGTGGTTAGACGTGATTAGCCTCGAGAAGCCTCAGCGGAAATGGGCCTCATCTCGCCTGGAGGGAAAACCTCCTGGATTTTCTCGAGTTGCGGCAGGTGCTCTCGACTTACGTCGTGGACCTCAGGGACCCGCTCTGGTGGCCACAGGAAAGGCCAGTCCCCATGCGAGTTCCTCGGGGGCCTCTCGGGATTCCTCTCCAGTCGATGCCGGGGCCTAAGACCTTGTGTGGAGTCTGGGCCGGAACCTGAGGATTCCTCTCCAGTGCTGACATGGATCTTGGGGTACTTCTGGAGTCTCCCCAGGGGAGTCAGTCCTCGTCTCGAATGCGGGCATGCACTTGCGCTTTCCTCCAGAGCGGTAGCAGCAGTGTCACGCAGTCCGCCGCGTGGATCAAAGGATCTATGGTTTTCCCTCGAGTCTTTCCCACGAGGCTTTCCCACGAGGCTTTCCACAGGGCTGTCCCACCTGCACACGTGGTGGGAGTCGATCCTCGGCTTGAACGTCAAGGCAGTGCAGGGAAAACAGGTTCCTCTGGAATGGACTGACACATCTGGGGGACTCTTGGAATGGTGGCACGACCCTGGAGTTCCTCTCGCCTTTCCTGTGGAGAGCGCCTCCTCTTGAGATGCGACGGGAACGCCGGGAATTCTTTCCCTACGAAACAGGGAAAGGATCCCTCATCTCGAGCTAGGAGGCGGAAACGGGGTTCCCCTGGATGTGTGCGGGACCCCATGTGCTTCCTCTCGAGTGGAGACGGGTATGTCTGGGAACTTCTTGTGTTGCAGCAAGGGTGTGAAGGACCCTTTGGAAGTTCCAGTGGTTAGACGTGATTAGCCTCGAGAAGCCTCAGCGGAAATTGGCCTCATATCGCCTGGAGGGTAAAACCTCCTGGATTTTCTCGAGTTGCGGCAGGTGCTCTCGACTTACGACGGGGACCTCAGGGACCCGCTCTGGTGGCCTTAGGAAAGGCCAGTCCCCATGCGAGTTCATCGGGGGCCTCTCGGGATTCCTCTCCCGTCGATGCCGGGGCCTAAGACCTTGTGTGGAGTCGGGGCCGGAACCTGAGGATTCCTCTCCAGTGCTGACATGGATCTTGGGGTACTTCTGGAGTCTCCCCAGGGGAGTCAGTCCTCGTCTCGAATGCGGGCATGCACTTGGGCTTTCCTCCAGAGCGGTAGCAGCAGTGTCACGCAGTCCGCCGCGTGGATCAAAGGATCTATGGTTTTCCCTCGAGTCTTTCCCACGAGGCTTTCCCACGAGGCTTTCCCACAGGGCTGTCCCACGTGCACACGTGGTGGGAGTCGATCCTCGGCTTGAACGTCAAGGCAGTGCAGGGAAAGCAGGTTCCTCTGGAATGGACTGACACATCTGGGGGACTCTTGGAATGGTGGCACGACCCTGGAGTTCCTCTCGCCTTTCCTGTGGAGAGCGCCTCCTCTTGAGATGCGACGGGAACACCGGGAATTCTTTCCCTACGAAACAGGGAAAGGATCCCTCATCTCGAGCTAGGAGGCGGAAATGGGGCTCCCCTGGATGTTTGCGGGACCCCACGTGCTTCCTCTCGAGTGGAGACGGGTATGTCGGGGAACTTCTAGAGTTGCAGCAAGGGTGTGAAGGACCCTTTGGAAGTTCCAGTGGTTAGATGTGATTTGCCTCGAGAAGCCTCAGCGGAAATGGGCTTCATCTCGCCTGGAGGGCAAAACCTCCTGGATTTTCTCGAGTTGCGGCAGGTGCTCTCGACTTACGACGGGGACCTCAGGGACCCGCTCTGGTGACCTCAGGAAAGGCCAGTCCCCATGCGAGTTCCTCGGGGGCCTCTCGGGATTTCTCTCCCGTCGATGCCGGGGCCTAAGACCTTTTGTGGAGTCGGGGCCGGAACCTGAGGATTCCTCTCCAGTGCTGACATGGATCTTGGGGTACTTCTGGAGTCTCCCCAGGGGAGTCAGTCCTCGTCTCGAATGCGGGCATGCACTTGCGCTTTCCTCCAGAGCGGTAGCAGCAGTGTCACGCAGTCCGCCGCGTGGATCAAAGGATCTATGGTTTTCCCTCGAGTCTTTCCCACGAGGCTTTCCCACGAGGCTTTCCACAGGGCTGTCCCACCTGCACACGTGGTGGGACTCGATTCTCGGCTTGAACGTCAAGGCAGTGCAGGGAAAACAGGTTCCTCTGGAATGGACTGACACATCTGGGGGACTCTTGGAATGGTGGCACGACCCTGGAGTTCCTCTCGCCTTTCCTGTGGAGAGCGCCTCCTCTTGAGATGCGACGGGAACGCCGGGAATTCTTTCCCTACGAAACAGGGAAAGGATCCCTCATCTCGAGCTAGGAGGCGGAAATGGGGCTCCCCTGGATGTGTGCGGGACCCCACGTGCTTCCTCTCGAGTGGAGACGGGTATGTCGGGGAACTTCTTGAGTTGCAGCAAGGGTGTGAAGGTCCCTTTGGAAGTTCCAGTGGTTAGATGTGATTGGCCTCGAGAAGCCTCAGCGGAAATGGGCCTCATCTCGCCTGGAGGGCAAAACCTCCTGGATTTTCTCGAGTTGCGGCAGGTGCTCTCGACTTACGTCGTGGACCTCAGGGACCCGCTCTGGTGGCCTCAGGAAAGGGCAGTCCCCATGCGACTTCCTCGGGGGCCTCTCGGGATTCCTCTCCCGTAGATGCCGGGGCCGAAGACCTTGTGTGGAGTCGGGGCCGGAACCAGAAGATTCCTCTCCAGTGCTGACATGGATCTTGGGGTACTTCTGGAGTCTCCCCAGGGGAGTCAGTCCTCGTTTCGAATGCGGGCATGCACTTGCGCTTTCCTCCAGAGCGGTAGCAGCAGTGTCACGCAGTCCGCCCAATGGATCAAAGGATCTATGGTTTTCCCTCGAGTCTTTCCCACGAGGCTTTCCCACGAGGCTTTCCCACAGGGCTGTCCCACGTGCACACGTGGTGGGAGTCGATCCTCGACTTGAACGTCAAGGCAGTGCAGGGAAAACAGGTTCCTCTGGAATGGACTGACACATCTGGGGGACTCTTGGAATGGTGGCACGACCCTGGAGTTCCTCTCGCCTTTCCTGTGGAGAGCGCCTCCTCTTGAGATGCGACGGGAACGCCGGGAATTCTTTCCCTACGAAACAGGGAAAGGATCCATCATCTCGAGCTAGGAGGCGGAAACGGGGCTCCCCTGGATGTGTGCGGGACCCCACGTGCTTCCTCTCGAGTGGAGACGGGTATGTCGGGGAACTTCTTGAGTTGCAGCAAGGGTGTGAAGGACCCTTTGGAAGTTCCAGTGGTTAGACGTGATTAGCCTCGAGAAGCCTCAGCGGAAATGGGCCTCATCTCGCCTGGAGGGCAAAACCTCCTGGATTTTCTCGAGTTGCGGCAGGTGCTCTCGACTTACGTCGTGGACCTCAGGGACCCGCTCTGGTGGCCTCAGGAAAGGCCAGTCCCCATGCGAGTTCCTCGGGGGCCTCTCGGGATTCCTCTCCAGTCGATGCCGGGGCCTAAGACCTTGTGTGGAGTCTGGGCCGGAACCTGAGGATTCCTCTCCAGTGCTGACATGGATCTTGGGGTACTTCTGGAGTCTCCCCAGGGGAGTCAGTCCTCGTCTCGAATGCGGGCATGCACTTGCGCTTTCCTCCAGAGCGGTAGCAGCAGTGTCACGCAGTCCGCCGCGTGGATCAAAGGATCTATGGTTTTCCCTCGAGTCTTTCCCACGAGGCTTTCCCACGAGGCTTTCCACAGGGCTGTCCCACCTGCACACGTGGTGGGACTCGATCCTCGGCTTGAACGTCAAGGCAGTGCAGGGAAAACAGGTTCCTCTGGAATGGACTGACACATCTGGGGGACTCTTGGAATGGTGGCACGACCCTGGAGTTCCTCTCGCCTTTCCTGTGGAGAGCGCCTCCTCTTGAGATGCGACGGGAACGCCGGGAATTCTTTCCCTACGAAACAGGGAAAGGATCCCTCATCTCGAGCTAGGAGGCGGAAACGGGGTTCCCCTGGATGTGTGCGGGACCCCATGTGTTTCCTCTCGAGTGGAGACGGGTATGTCTGGGAACTTCTTGAGTTGCAGCAAGGGTGTGAAGGACCCTTTGGAAGTTCCAGTGGTTAGACGTGATTAGCCTCGAGAAGCCTCAGCGGAAATTGGCCTCATATCGCCTGGAGGGTAAAACCTCCTGGATTTTCTCGAGTTGCGGCAGGTGCTCTCGACTTACGACGGGGACCTCAGGGACCCGCTCTGGTGGCCTTAGGAAAGGCCAGTCCCCATGCGAGTTCATCGGGGGCCGCTCGGGATTCCTCTCCCGTAGATGCCGGGGCCTAAGACCTTGTGTGGAGTCGGGGCCGGAACCTGAGGATTCCTCTCCAGTGCTGACATGGATCTTGGGGTACTTCTGGAGTCTCCCCAGGGGAGTCAGTCCTCGTCTCGAATGCGGGCATGCACTTGGGCTTTCCTCCAGAGCGGTAGCAGCAGTGTCACGCAGTCCGCCGCGTGGATCAAAGGATCTATGGTTTTCCCTCGAGTCTTTCCCACGAGGCTTTCCCACGAGGCTTTCCCACAGGGCTGTCCCACGTGCACACGTGGTGGGAGTCGATCCTCGGCTTGAACGTCAAGGCAGTGCAGGGAAAGCAGGTTCCTCTGGAATGGACTGACACATCTGGGGGACTCTTGGAATGGTGGCACGACCCTGGAGTTCCTCTCGCCTTTCCTGTGGAGAGCGCCTCCTCTTGAGATGCGACGGGAACACCGGGAATTCTTTCCCTACGAAACAGGGAAAGGATCCCTCATCTCGAGCTAGGAGGCGGAAATGGGGCTCCCCTGGATGTTTGCGGGACCCCACGTGCTTCCTCTCGAGTGGAGACGGGTATGTCGGGGAACTTCTAGAGTTGCAGCAAGGGTGTGAAGGACCCTTTGGAAGTTCCAGTGGTTAGATGTGATTTGCCTCGAGAAGCCTCAGCGGAAATGGGCTTCATCTCGCCTGGAGGGCAAAACCTCCTGGATTTTCTCGAGTTGCGGCAGGTGCTCTCGACTTACGACGGGGACCTCAGGGACCCGCTCTGGTGACCTCAGGAAAGGCCAGTCCCCATGCGAGTTCCTCGGGGGCCTCTCGGGATTTCTCTCCCGTCGATGCCGGGGCCTAAGACCTTTTGTGGAGTCGGGGCCGGAACCTGAGGATTCCTCTCCAGTGCTGACATGGATCTTGGGGTACTTCTGGAGTCTCCCCAGGGGAGTCAGTCCTCGTCTCGAATGCGGGCATGCACTTGCGCTTTCCTCCAGAGCTGTAGCAGCAGTGTCAGGCAGTCCGCCGCGTGGATCAAAGGATCTATGGTTTTCCCTCGAGTCTTTCCCACGAGGCTTTCCCACGAGGCTTTCCACAGGGCTGTCCCACGTGCACACGTGGTGGGACTCGATTCTCGGCTTGAACGTCAAGGCAGTGCAGGGAAAACAGGTTCCTCTGGAATGGACTGACACATCTGGGGGACTCTTGGAATGGTGGCACGACCCTGGAGTTCCTCTCGCCTTTCCTGTGGAGAGCGCCTCCTCTTGAGATGCGACGGGAACGCCGGGAATTCTTTCCCTACGAAACAGGGAAAGGATCCCTCATCTCGAGCTAGGAGGCGGAAATGGGGCTCCCCTGGATGTTTGCGGGACCCCACGTGCTTCCTCTCGAGTGGAGACGGGTATGTCGGGGAACTTCTTGAGTTGCAGCAAGGGTGTGAAGGACCCTTTGGAAGTTCAGTGGTTAGATGTGATTGGCCTCGAGAAGCCTCAGCGGAAATGGGCCTCATCTCGCCTGGAGGGCAAAACCTCCTGGATTTTCTCGAGTTGCGGCAGGTGCTCTCGTCTTACGACGGGGACCTCAGGGACCCGCTCTGGTGGCCTCAGGAAAGGGCAGTCCCCATGCGACTTCCTCGGGGGCCTCTCGTGATTCCTCTCCCGTAGATGCCGGGGCCGAAGACCTTGTGTGGAGTCGGGGCCGGAACCAGAAGTTTCCTCTCCAGTGCTGACATGGATCTTGGGGTACTTCTGGAGTCTCCCCAGGGGAGTCAGTCCTCGTTTCGAATGCGGGCATGCACTTGCGCTTTCCTCCAGAGCGGTAGCAGCAGTGTCACGCAGTCCGCCGCGTGGATCAAAGGATCTATGGTTTTCCCTCGAGTCTTTCCCACGAGGCTTTCCCACGAGGCTTTCCCACAGGGCTGTCCCACGTGCACACGTGGTGGGAGTGGATCCTCGGCTTGAACGTCAAGGCAGTGCAGGGAAAACAGGTTCCTCTGGAATGGACTGACACATATGGGGTCTCTTGGAATGGTGGCACGACCCTGGAGTTCCTCTCGCCTTTCCTGTGGGAGTGCCTCCTCTTGAGATGCGACGGGAACGCCGGGAATTCTTTCCCTACGAAACAGGGAAAGGATACCTCATCTCGAGCTAGGAGGTGGAAACGGGGCTACCCTGGATGTGTGCGGGACCCCACGTGCTTCCTCTCGAGTGGAGACGGGTATGTCGGGGAACTTCTAGAGTTGCAGCAAGGGTGTGAAGGACCCTTTGGAAGTTCCAGTTGTTAGATGTGATTAGCCTCGAGAAGCCTCAGCGGAAATGGGCTTCATCTCGCCTGGAGGGCAAAATCTCCTGGATTTTCTCGAGTTGCGGCAGGTGCTCTCGACTTACGACGGGGACCTCAGGGACCCGCTCTGGTGACCTCAGGAAAGGCCAGTCCCCATGCGAGTTCCTCGGGGGCCTCTCGGGATTTCTCTCCCGTCGATGCCGGGACCTAAGACCTTGTGTGGAGTCGGGGCCGGAACCTGAGGATTCCTCTGCAGTGCTGACATGGATCTTGGGGTACTTCTGGAGTCTCCCCAGGGGAGTCAGTCCTCGTCTCGAATGCGGGCATGCACTTGCGCTTTCCTCCAGAGCGGTAGCAGCAGTGTCACGCAGTCCGCCGCGTGGATCAAAGGATCTATGGTTTTCCCTCGAGTCTTTCCCACGAGGCTTTCCCACGAGGCTTTCCACAGGGCTGTCCCACGTGCACACGTGGTGGGACTCGATTCTCGGCTTGAACGTCAAGGCAGTGCAGGGAAAACAGGTTCCTCTGGAATGGACTGACACATCTGGGGGACTCTTGGAATGGTGGCACGACCCTGGAGTTCCTCTCGCCTTTCCTGTGGAGAGCGCCTCCTCTTGAGATGCGACGGGAATGACGGGAATTCTTTCCCTACGAAACAGGGAAAGGATCCCTCATCTCGAGCTAGGAGGCGGAAATGGGGCTCCCCTGGATGTTTGCGGGACCCCACGTGCTTCCTCTCGAGTGGAGACGGGTATGTCGGGGAACTTCTTGAGTTGCAGCAAGGGTGTGAAGGACCCTTTGGAAGTTCCAGTGGTTAGATGTGATTGGCCTCGAGAAGCCTCAGCGGAAATGGGCCTCATCTCGCCTGGAGGGCAAAACCTCCTGGATTTTCTCGAGTTGCGTCATGTGCTCTCGACTTAAGACGGGGACCTCGGGGACCCGCTCTGGTGACCTCAGGAAAGGCCAGTCCCCATGCGAGTTCCACGGGGGCCTCTCGGGATTCCTCTCTCGTCAATGCTGGGGCCTAAGACCTTGTGTGGAGTCGGGGCCGGAACCTGAGGATTCCTCTCCAGTGCTGACATGGATCTTGGGGTACTTCTGGAGTCTCCCCAGGGGAGTCAGTCCTCGTCTCGAATGCGGGCATGCACTTGCGCTTTCCTCCAGAGCGGTAGCAGCAGTGTCACGCATTCCGCCGCGTGGATCAAAGGATCTATGGTCTTCCCTCGAGTCTTTCCCACGAGGCTTTCCCACGAGGCTTTCCCACAGGGCTGTCCCACGTGCACACGTGGTGGGAGTCGATCCTCGGCTTGAACGTCAAGGCAGTGCAGGGAAAACAGGTTCCTCTGGAATGGACTGACACATCTGGGGGACTCTTGGAATGGTGGCACGACCCTGGAGTTCCTCTCGCCTTTCCTGTGGAGAGCGCCTCCTCTTGAGATGCGACGGGAACGCCGGGAATTCTTTCCCTAGGAAACAGGGAAAGGATCCCTCATCTCGAGCTAGGAGGCGGTAACGGGGCTCCCCTGGATGTGTGCGGGACCCCACGTGCTTCCTCTCGAGTGGAGACGGGTATGTCGGGGAACTTCTTGAGTTGCAGCAAGGGTGTGAAGGACCCTTTGGAAGTTCCAGTGGTTAGACGTGATTAGCCTCGAGAAGCCTCAGCGGAAATGGGCCTCATCTCGCCTGGAGGGCAAAACCTCCTGGATTTTCTCGAGTTGCGGCAGGTGCTCTCGACTTACGTGGTGGACCTCAGGGACCAGCTCTGGTGGCCTCAGGAAAGGCCAGTCCCCATGCGAGTTCCTCGGGGGCCTCTCGGGATTCCTCTCCCGTCGATGCCGGGGCCTAAGACCTTGTGTGGAGTCGGGGCCGGAACCTGAGGATTCCTCTCCAGTGCTGACCTGGATCTTGGTTTACTTCTGGAGTCTCCCCAGGGGAGTCAGTCCTCGTCTCGAATGCGGGCATGCACTTGCGCTTTCCTCCAGAGCGGTAGCAGCAGTGTCACGCAGTCCGCCGCGTGGATCAAAGGATCTATGGTTTTCCCTCGAGTCTTTCCCACGAGGCTTTCCCACGAGGCCTTCCCAAGGGCTGTCCCACGTGCACACGTGGTGGGAGTCGATCCTCGGCTTGAACGTGAAGGCAGTGCAGGGAAAACAGGTTCCTCTGGAATGGACTGACATATCTGGGGGACACTTTGGATGGTGGCACGACGCTGGAGTCCTCTCGCCTTTCCTGTGGAGAGCGCCTCCTCTTGAGATGCGACGGAACACCGGAATTCTTTCCCTACGAAACAGGGAAAGGATCCCTCATCTCGAGCTTGGAGGCGGAAACGGAGCTCCCCTGGATGTGTGCGGGAACCTCGTGCTTCCTCTCGAGTGGAGACGGGTATGTCGGGGAACTTCTTGAGTTGCAGCAAGGGTGTTCAGGACCCTTTGGAAGTTCCAGTGGTTAGACGTGATTAGCCTCGAGAAGCCTCAGCGGAAATGGGCCTCATCTCGCCTGGAGGGCAAAACATCCTGGATTTTCTCGAGTTGCGGCAGGTGCTCTCGACTTACGACGGGGACCTCAGGGACCGCTCTGGTGGCCTCAGGAAAGGCCAGTCCCCATGCGAGTTCCTCGGGGGCCTCTCGGGATTCCTCTCCCGTCGATGCCGGGGCCTAAGACCTTGTGTGGAGTCTGGGCCGGAACCTGAGGATTCCTCTCCAGTGCTGACATGGATCTTGGGGTACTTCTGGAGTCTCCCCAGGGGAATCAGTCCTCGTCTCGAATGCGGGCATGCACTTGCGCTTTCCTCCAGAGCGGTAGCAGCAGTGTCACGCAGTCCGCCGCGTGGATCAAAGGATCTATGGTTTTCCCTCGAGTCTTTCCCACGAGGCTTTCCCACGAGGCTTTCCCGCAGGGCTGTCCCACGTGTACACGTGGTGGGAGTCGATCCTCGGCTTGAACGTCAAGGCAGTGCAGGGAAAACAGGTTCCTCTGGAATGGACTGACACATCTGGGGGACTCTTGGAATGGTGGCACGACCCTGGAGTTCCTCTCGCCTTTCCTGTGGAGAGCGCCTCCTCTTGAGATGCGACGGGAACACCGGGAATTCTTTCCCTACGAAACAGGGAAAGGATCCCTCATCTCGAGCTAGGAGGCGGAAACGGGGCTCCCCTGGATGTGTGCGGGACCCCACGTGCTTCCTCTCGAGTGGAGACGGCTATGTCGGGGAACTTCTTGAGTTGCAGCAAGGGTGTGAAGGACCCTTTGGAAGTTCCAGTGGTTAGACGTGATTAGCCTCGAGAAGCCTCAGCGGAAATGGGCCTCATCTCGCCTGGAGGGCAAAACCTCCTGGATTTTCTCGAGTTGCGGCAGGTGCTCTCGACTTACGACGGGGACCTCAGGCACCCGCTCTGGTGGCCTCAGGAAAGGCCAGTCCCCATGCGAGTTCCTCGGGGGCCTCTCGGGATTCCTCTCCCGTCGTTGCCGGGGCCTAAGACCTTGTGTGGAGTCGGGCCGGAACCTGAGCATTCCTCTCCAGTGCTGACTTGGATCTTGGGGTACTTCTGGAGTCTCCCCAGGGGAGTCAGTCCTCGTCTCGAATGCGGGCATGCACTTGCGCTTTCCTCCAGAGCGGTAGCAGCAGTGTCACGCAGTCCGCCGCGTGGATCAAAGGATCTATGGTTTTCCCTCGAGTCTTTCCCACGAGGCTTTCCCACGAGGCTTTCCCACAGGGCTGTCCCACGTGCACACGTGGTGGGAGTGGATCCTCGGCTTGAACGTCAAGGCAGTGCAGGGAAAACAGGTTCCTCTGGAATGGACTGACACATCTGGGGGACTCTTGGAATGGTGGCACGACCCTGGAGTTCCTCTCGCCTTTCCTGTGGAGAGCACCTCCTCTTGAGATGCGACAGGAACGCCGGGAATTCTTTCCCTACGAAACAGGGAAAGGATCCCTCATCTCGAGCTAGGAGGCGGAAACGGGGCTCCCCTGGATGTGTGCGGGACCCCACGTGCTTCCTCTCGAGTGCAGACGGGTATGTCGGGGAACTTCTTGAGTTGCAGCAAGGGTGTGAAGGACCCTTTGGAAGTTCCAGAGGTTAGATGTGATTGGCCTCGAGAAGCCTCAGTGGAAATGGGCCTCATCTCGCCTGGAGGGCAAAACCTCCTGGATTTTCTCGAGTTGCGGCAGGTGCTCTCGACTAAAGACGGGGAACTCAGGGACCCGCTCTGGTGGCCTCAGGAAAGGCCAGTCCCCATGCGAGTTCCTCGGGGGCCTCTCGGGATTCCTCTCCCGTCGATGCCGGGGCCTAAGACCTTGTGTGGAGTCGGGGTCGGAACCTGAGGATTCCTCTCCAGTGCTGACATGGATCTTGGGGTACTTCTGGAGTCTCCCCAGGGGAGTCAGTCCTCGTCTCGAATGCGGACATGCACTTGCGCTTTCCTCCAGAGAGGTAGCAGCAGTGTCACGCAGTCCGCCGCGTGGATCAAAGGATCTATGGTTTTCCCACGAGTCTTTCCCACGAGGCTTTCCCACGAGGCTTTCCCACAGGGCTGTCCCACCTGCACACGTGGTGGGAGTCGATCCTCGGCTTGAACGTCAAGGCAGTGCAGGGAAAACAGGTTCCTCTGGAATGGACTGACCCATCTGGGCGTCTCTTGGAATGGTGGCACGACCCTGGAGTTCCTCTCGCCTCTCCTGTGGAGAGCGCCTCCTCTTGAGATGCGACGGGAACGCCGGGAATTCTTTCCCTAAGAAACAGGGAAAGGATCCCTCATCTCGAGCTAGGAGGCGGAAACGGGGCTCCCCTGGATGTGTGCGGGACCCCACGTGCTTCCTCTCGAGTGGAGACGGGTATGTCGGGGAACTTCTTGAGTTGCAGCAAGGGTGTGAAGGACCCTTTGGAAGTTCCAGTGGTTAGACGTGATTAGCCTCGAGAAGCCTCAGCGGAAATGGGCCTCATCTCGCCTGGAGGGCAAAACCTCCTGGATTTTCTCGAGTTGCGGCAGGTGCTCTCGACTTACGACGGGGACCTCAGGGACCCGCTCAGGTGACCTCAGGAAAGGCCAGTCCCCATGCGAGTTCCTCGGGGGCCTCTCGGGATTCCTCTCCCATTGATGCTGGGGCCTAAGACCTTGTGTGGAGTCGGGGCCGGAACCTGAGGATTCCTCTCCAGTGCTGACATGGATCATGGGGTACTTCTGGAGTCTCCTCAGGGGAGTCAGTCCTCGTCTCGAATGCGGGCATGCACTTGCGCTTTCCTCCAGAGCGGTAGCAGCAGTGTCACGCAGTCCGCCGCGTGGATCAAAGGATCTATGGTTTTCCCTCGAGTCTTTCCCACGAGTCTTTCCCACGAGGCTTTCCCACAGGGCTGTCCCACGTGCACACGTGGTGGGCGTCGATCCTCGGCTTGAACGTCAAGGCAGTGCAGGGAAAACAGGTTCCTCTGGAATGGACTGACACATCTGGGGGACTCTTGGAATGGTGGCACGACCCTGGAGTTCCTCTCGCCTTTCCTGTGGAGAGCGCCTCCTCTTGAGATGCGACGGGAACGCCGGGAATTCTTTCCCTACGAAACAGTGAAAGGATCCCTCATCTCGAGCTAGGAGGCGGAAACGGGGCTCCCCTGGATGTGTGAGGGATACCACGTGCTTCCTATCGAGTGGAGACGGGTATGTCGGGGAACTTCTTGAGTAGCAGCAAGGGTGTGAAGGACCCTTTGGAAGTTCCAGTGGTCAGATGTGATTGGCCTCGAGAAGCCTCAGCAGAAATGGGCCTCATCTCGCCTGGAGGGCAAAACCTCCTGGATTTTCTCGAGTTGCGGCAGGTGCTCTCGACTTACGATGGGGACCTCAGGGACCCGCTCTGGTGGCCTCAGGAAAGGCCAGGCCCCATGCGAGTTCCTCGGGGGCCTCTCGGCATTCCTCTCCCGTCGATGCAGGGGCCTAAGACCTTGTGTGGAGTCGGGACCGGAACCTGAGGATTCCTCTCCAGTGCTGACATGGATCTTGGGGTACTTCTGGAGTCTCCCCAGGGGAGTCAGTCCTCGTCTCGAATGCGGGCATGCACTTGCGCTTTCCTCCAGAGCGGTAGCAGCAGTGTCACGCAGTCCGCCGCGTGGATCAAAGGATCTATGGTTTTCCCTCGAGTCTTTCCCACGAGGCTTTCCCACGAGGCTTTCCCACAGGGCTGTCCCACGTGCACACGTGGTGGGAGTGGATCCTCGGCTTGAACGTCAAGGCAGTGCAGGGAAAACAGGTTCCTCTGGAATGGACTGACACATCTGGGGGACTCTTGGAATGGTGGCACGACCCTGGAGTTCCTCTCGCCTTTCCTGTGGAGAGCGCCTCCTCTTGAGATGCGACGGGAACGCCGGGAATTCTTTCCCTACGAAACAGGGAAAGGATCCCTCATCTCGAGCTAGGAGGCGGAAACGGGGCTCCCCTGGATGTGTGCGGGACCCCACGTGCTTCCTCTCGAGTAGAGACGGGTATGTCGGGGAACTTCTTGAGTTGCAGCAAGGGTGTGAAGGACCCTTTGGAAGTTCCAGTGTTTAGATGTGATTGGCCTCGAGAAGCCTCAGCGGAAATGGGCCTCATCTCGCCTGGAGGGCAAAACCTCCTGGATTTTCTCGAGTTACCGCAGGTGTTCTCGACTTACGACGGGGACCTCAGGGACCCGCTCTGGTGGCCTCAGGAAAGGCCAGTCCCCATGCGAGTTCCTCGGGGGCCTCTCGGGATTCCTCTCCCGTCGATGCCGGGGCCTAAGACCTTGTGTGGAGTCGGGGCCGGAACCTGAGGATTCCTCTCCAGTGCTGACATGGATCTTGGGGTACTTCTGGAGTCTCCCCAGGGGAGTCAGTGCTCGTCTCGAATGCGGGCATGCACTTGCGCTTTCCTCCAGAGCGGTAGCAGCAGTGTCACGCGGTCCGCCGCGTGGATCAAAGGATCTATGGTTTTCCCTCGAGTCTTTCCCACGAGGCTTTCCCACGAGGCTTTCCCACAGGGCTGTCCCACGTGCACACGTGGTGGGAGTGGATCCTCGGCTTGAACGTCAAGGCAGTGCAGGGAAAACAGGTTCCTCTGGAATGGACTGACACATCTGGGGGACTCTTGGAATGGTGGCACGACCCTGGAGTTCCTCTCGCCTTTCCTGTGGAGAGCGCCTCCTCTTGAGATGCGACGGGAACGCCGGGAATTCTTTCCCTACGAAACAGGGAAAGGATCCCTCATCTCGAGCTAGGAGGCGGAAACGGGGCTCCCCTGGATGTGTGCGGGACCCCACGTGCTTCCTCTCGAGTGGAGACGGGTATGTCGGGGAACTTCTTGGGTTGCAGCAAGGGTGTGAAGGACCCTTTGGAAGTTCCAGTGGTTAGACGTGATTAGCCTCGAGAAGCCTCAGCGGAAATGGGCCTCATCTCGCCTGGAGGGCAAAACCTCCTGGATTTTCTCGAGTTGCGGCAGGTGCTCTCGACTTACGACGGGGAACTCAGGGACCCGCTCTGGTGGCCTCAGGAAAGGCCAGTCCCCATGCGAGTTCATCGGGGGCCTCTCGGGATTCCTCTCCCGTCGATGCCGGGGCCTAAGACCTTGTGTGGAGTCGGGGCCGGAACCTGAGGATTCCTCTCCAGTGCTGACATGGATCTTGGGGTACTTCTGGAGTCTCCCCAGGGGAGTCAGTCCTCGTCTCGAATGCGGGCATGCACTTGGGCTTTCCTCCAGAGCGGTAGCAGCAGTGTCACGCAGTCCGCCGCGTGGATCAAAGGATCTATGGTTTTCCCTCGAGTCTTTCCCACGAGGCTTTCCCACGAGGCTTTCCCACAGGGCTGTCCCACGTGCACACGTGGTGGGAGTCGATCCTCGGCTTGAACGTCAAGGCAGTGCAGGGAAAACAGGTTCCTCTGGAATGGACTGACACATCTGGGGGACTCTTGGAATGGTGGCACGACCCTGGAGTTCCTCTCGACTTTCCTGTGGAGAGCGCCTCCTCTTGAGATGCGACGGGAACGCCGGGAATTCTTTACCTACGAAACAGGGAAAGGATCCCTCATCTCGAGCTAGGAGGCGGAAACGGGGCTCCCCTGGATGTGTGCGGGACCCCACGTGCTTCCTCTCGAGTGGAGACGGGTATGTAGGGGAACTTCTTGAGTTGCAGCAAGGGTGTGAAGGACCCTTTGGAAGTTCCAGTGGTTAGACGTGATGAGCCTCGAGAAGCCTCAGCGGAAATGGGCCTCATCTCGCCTGGAGGGCAAAACCTCCTGGATTTTCTCGAGTTGCGGCAGGTGCTCTCGACTTACGACGGGGACCTCAGGGACCGCTCTGGTGGCCTCAGGAAAGGCCAGTCCCCATGCGAGTTCCTCGGGGGCCTCTCGGGATTCCTCTCCCGTCGATGCCGGGGCCTAAGACCTTGTGTGGAGTCGGGGCCGGAACCTGAGGATTCCTCTCCAGTGCTGACATGGATCTTGGGGTACTTCTGGAGTCTCCCCAGGGGAGTCAGTCCTCGTCTCGAATGCGGGCATGCACTTGCGCTTTCCTCCAGAGCGGTAGCAGCAGTGTCACGCAGTCCGCCGCGTGGATCAAAGGATCTATGGTTTTCCCTCGAGTCTTTCCCACGAGGCTTTCCCACGAGGCTTTCCACAGGGCTGTCCCACGTGCACACGTGGTGGGACTCGATTCTCGGCTTGAACGTCAAGGCAGTGCAGGGAAAACAGGTTCCTCTGGAATGGACTGACACATCTGGGGGACTCTTGGAATGGTGGCACGACCCTGGAGTTCCTCTCGCCTTTCCTGTGGAGAGCGCCTCCTCTTGAGATGCGACGGGAACGCCGGGAATTCTTTCCCTACGAAACAGGGAAAGGATCCCTCATCTCGAGCTAGGAGGCGGAAATGGGGCTCCCCTGGATGTTTGCGGGACCCCACGTGCTTCCTCTCGAGTGGAGACGGGTATGTCGGGGAACTTCTTGAGTTGCAGCAAGGGTGTGAAGGACCCTTTGGAAGTTCCAGTGGTTAGATGTGATTGACCTCGAGAAGCCTCAGCGGAAATGGGCCTCATCTCGCCTGGAGGGCAAAACCTCCTGGATTTTCTCGAGTTGTGGCAGGTGCTCTCGACTTACGACGGGGACCTCAGGGACCCGCTCTGGTGGCCTCAGGAAAGGCCAGTCCCCATGCGAGTTCCTCGGGGGCCTCTCGGGACTCCTCTCCCGTAGATGCCGGGGCCGAAGACCTTGTGTGGAGTCGGGGCCGGAACCAGAAGATTCCTCTCCAGTGCTGACATGGATCTTGGGGTACTTCTGGAGTCTCCCCAGGGGAGTCAGTCCTCGTTTCGAATGCGGGCATGCACTTGCGCTTTCCTCCAGAGCGGTAGCAGCAGTGTCACGCAGTCCGCCCAATGGATCAAAGGATCTATGGTTTTCCCTCGAGTCTTTCCCACGAGGCTTTCCCACGAGGCTTTCCGACAGGGCTGTCCCACGTGCACACGTGGTTGGAGTCGATCCTCGGCTTGAACGTCAAGGCAGTGCAGGGAAAACAGGTTCCTCTGGAATGGACTGACACATCTGGGGTCTCTTGGAATGGTGGCACGACCCTGGAGTTCCTCTCGCCTTTCCTGTGGGAGTGCCTCCTCTTGAGATGCGACGGGAACGCCAGGAATTCTTTCCCTACGAAACAGGGAAAGGATCCCTCATCTCGAGCTAGGAGGTGGAAACGGGGCTACCCTGGATGTGTGCGGGACCCCACGTGCTTCCTCTCGAGTGGAGACGGGTATGTCGGGGAACTTCTAGAGTTGCAGCAAGGGTGTGAAGGACCCTTTGGAAGTTCCAGTTGTTAGATGTGATTAGCCTCGAGAAGCCTCAGCGGAAATGGGCTTCATCTCGCCTGGAGGGCAAAATCTCCTGGATTTTCTCGAGTTGCGGCAGGTGCTCTCGACTTACGACGGGGACCTCAGGGCCCCGCTCTGGTGACCTCAGGAAAGGCCAGTCCCCATGCGAGTTCCTCGGGGGCCTCTCGGGATTTCTCTCCCGTCGATGCCGGGACCTAAGACCTTGTGTGGAGTCGGGGCCGGAACTGAGGATTCCTCTCCAGTGCTGACATGGATCTTGGGGTACTTCTGGAGACTCCCCAGGGGAGTCAGTCCTCGTCTCGAATGCGGGCATGCACTTGCGCTTTCCTCCAGAGCGGTAGCAGCAGTGTCACGCATTCCGCCTCGTGGATCAAAGGATCTATGGTCTTCCCTCAAGTCTTTCCCACGAGGCTTTCCCACGAGGCTTTCCCACAGGGCTGTCCCACGTGCACACGTGGTGGGAGTCGATCCTCGGCTTGAACGTCAAGGCAGTGCATGGAAAACAGGTTCCTCTGGAATGGACTGACACATCTGGGGGACTCTTGGAATGGTGGCACGACCCTGGAGTTCCTCTCGCCTTTCCTGTGGAGAGCGCCTCCTCTTGAGATGCGACGGGAACGCCGGGAATTCTTTCCCTACGAAACAGGGAAAGGATCCCTCATCTCGAGCTAGGAGGCGGAAACGGGGCTCCCCTGGATGTGTGCGGGACCCCACGTGCTTCCTCTCGAGTGGAGACGGGTATGTCGGGGAACTTCTTGAGTTGCAGCAAGGGTGTGAAGGACCCTTTGAAAGTTCCAGTGGTTAGACGTGATTAGCCTCGAGAAGCCTCAGCGGAAATGGGCCTCATCTCGCCTGGAGGGCAAAACCTCCTGGATTTTCTCGAGTTGCGGCAGGTGCTCTCGACTTACGTCGTGGACCTCAGGGACCCGCTCTGGTGGCCTCAGGAAAGGCCAGTCCCCATGCGAGTTCCTCGGGGGCCTCTCGGGATTCCTCTCCCGTCGATGCCGGGGCCTAAGACCTTGTGTGGAGTCGGGGCCGGAACCTGAGGATTCCTCTCCAGTGCTGACATGGATCTTGGGGTACTTCTGGAGTCTCCCCAGGGGAGTCAGTCCTCGTCTCGAATGCGGGCATGCACTTGCGCTTTCCTCCAGAGCGGTAGCAGCAGTGTCACGCAGTCCGCCGCGTGGATCAAAGGATCTATGGTTTTCCCTCGAGTCTTTCCCACGAGGCTTTCCCACGAGGCTTTCCCACAGGGCTGTCCCACGTGCACAGGTGGTGGGAGTCGATCCTCGGCTTGAACGTCAAGGCAGTGCAGGGAAAACAGGTTCCTCTGGAATGGACTGACACATCTGGGCGTCTCTTGGAATGGTGGCACTACCCTGGAGTTCCTCTCGACTCTCCTGTGGAGAGCGCCTCCTCTTGAGATGCGACGGGAACCCCGGGAATTCTTTCCCTAAGAAACAGGGAAAGGATCCCTCATCTCGAGCTAGGAGGCGGAAACGGGGCTCCCCTGGATGTGTGCGGGACCCCACGTGCTTCCTCTCAAGTGGAGACGGGTATGTCGGGGAACTTCTTGAGTTGCAGCAAGGGTGTGAAGGACCCTTTGGAAGTTCCAGTGGTTAGATGTGATTAGCCTCGAGAAGCCTCAGCGGAAATGGGCCTCATCTCGCCTGGAGGGCAAAACCTCCTGGATTTTCTCGAGTTGCGGCATGTGCTCTCGACTTACGACGGGGACCTCAGGGACCCGCTCTGGTGACCTCAGGAAAGGCCAGTCCCCATGCGAGTTCCTCGGGGGCCTCTCGGGATTCCTCTCCCATTGATGCCGGGGCCTAAGACCTTGTGTGGAGTCGGGGCCGGAACCTGATTATTCCTCTTCAGTGCTGACATGGATCATGGGGTACTTCTGGAGTCTCCCCAGGGGAGTCAGTCCTAGTCTCGAATGCGGGCATGCACTTGGGCTTTCCTCCAGAGCGGTAGCAGCAGTGTCACGCAGTCTGCCGCGTGGATCAAAGGATCTATGGTTTTCCCTCGAGTCTTTCCCACGAGGCTTTCCCACGAAGCTTTCCCACAGGGCTGTCCCACGTGCACACGTGGTGGGAGTGGATCCTCGGCTTGAACGTCAAGGCAGTGCAGGGAAAACAGGTTCCTCTGGAATGGACTGACACATCTGGGGGACTCTTGGAATGGTGGCAGGACCCTGGAGTTAATCTCGCCTTTCCTGTGGAGAGCGCCTCCTCTTGAGATGCGACAGGAACGCCGGGAATTCTTTCCCTACGAAACAGGGAAAGGATCCCTCATCTCGAGCTAGGAGGCGGAAACGGGGCTCCCCTGGATGTGTGCGGGATACCACGTGCTTCCTATCGAGTGGAGACGGGTATGTCGGGGAACTTCTTGAGTAGCAGCAAGGGTGTGAAGGACCCTTTGGAAGTTCCGGTGGTTAGATGTGATTGGCCTCGAGAAGCCTCAGCGGAAATGGGCCTCATCTCGCCTGGAGGGCAAAACCTCCTGGATTTTCTCGAGTTACGGCAGGTGCTCTCGACTTACGACGGGGACCTCAGGGACCCGCTCTGGTGGCCTCAGGAAAGGCCAGTCCCCATGCGAGTTCCTCGGGGGCCTCTCGGGATTCCTCTCCCGTCGATGCCGGGGCCTAAGACCTTGTGTGGAGTCGGGGCCGGAACCTGAGGATTCCTCTCCAGTGCTGACATGGATCTTGGGGTACTTCTGGAGTCTCCCCAGGGGAGTCAGTCCTCGTCTCGAATGCGGGCATGCACTTGCGCTTTCCCCCAGAGCGGTAGCAGCAGTGTCACGCAGTCCGCCGCGTGGATCAAAGGATCTATGGTTTTCCCTCGAGTCTTTCCCACGAGGCTTTCCCACGAGGCTTTCCCACAGGGCTGTCCCACGTGCACACGTGGTGGAAGTGGATCCTCGGCTTGAACGTCAAGGCAGTGCAGGGAAAACAGGTTCCTCTGGAATGGACTGACACATCTGGGGGACTCTTGGAATGGTGGCACGACCCTGGAGTTCCTCTCGCCTTTCCTGTGGAGAGCGCCTCCTCTTGAGATGCGACGGGAACGCCGGGAATTCTTTACCTACGAAACAGGGAAAGGATCCCTCATCTCGAGCTAGAAGGCGGAAACGGGGCTCCCCTGGATGTGTGCGGGACCCCACGTGCTTCCTCTCGAGTGGAGACGGGTATGTCGGGGAACATCTTGAGTTGCAGCAAGGGTGTGAAGGACCCTTTGGAAGTTCCAGTGGTTAGACGTGATTAGCCTCGAGAAGCCTCAGCGGAAATGGGCCTCATCTCGCCTGGAGGGCAAAACCTCCTGGATTTTCTCGAGTTGCGGCAGGTGCTCTCGACTTACGACGGGGACCTCAGGGACCCGCTCTGGTGGCCTCAGGAAAGGCCAGTCCCCATGCGAGTTCCTCGGGGGCCTCTCGGGATTCCTCTCCCGTCGATGCCGGGGCCTAAGACCTTGTGTGGAGTCGGGGCCGGAACCTGAGGATTCCTCTCCAGTGCTGACATGGATCTTGGGGTACTTCTGGAGTCTCCCCAGGGGAGTCAGTCCTCGTCTCGAATGCGGGCATGCACTTGCGCTTTCCTCCAGAGCGGTAGCAGCAGTGTCACGCAGTCCGCCGCGTGGATCAAAGGATCTATGGTTTTCCCTCGAGTCTTTCCCACGAGGCTTTCCCACAGGGCTGTCCCACGTGCACACGTGGTGGGAGTCGATCCTCGGCTTGAACGTCAAGGCAGTGCAGGGAAAACAGGTTCCTCTGGAATGGACTGACACATCTGGGGGTCTCTTGGAATGGTGGCACGACCCTGGAGTTCCTCTCGCCTTTCCTGTGGAGAGCGCCTCCTCTTGAGATGCGACGGGAACGCCGGGAATTCTTTCCCTACGAAACAGGGAAAGGATCCCTCATCTCGAGCTAGGAGGCGGAAACGGGGCTCCCCTGGATGTGTGCGGGACCCCACGTGCTTCCTCTCGAGTGGAGACGGGTATGTCGGGGAACTTCTTGAGTTGCAACAAGGGTGTGAAGGACCCTTTGGAAGTTCCAGTGGTTAGACGTGATTAGCCTCGAGAAGCCTCAGCGGAAATGGGCCTCATCTCGCCTGGAGGGCAAAACCTCCTGAATTTTCTCGAGTTGCGGCAGGTGCTCTCGACTTACGACGGGGACCTCAGGGACCCGCACTGTTGGCTTCAGGAAAGGCCAGTCCCCATGCGAGTTCCTCGGGGGCCTCTCGGGATTCCTCTCCCGTCGATACCGGGGCCTAAGACCTTGTGTGGAGTCGGGGCCGGAACCTGAGGATTCCTCTCCAGTGCTGACATGGATCTTGGGGTACTTCTGGAGTCTCCCCAGGGGAGTCAGTCCTCGTCTCGAATGCGGGCATGCACTTGCGCTTTCCTCCAGAGCGGTAGCAGCAGTGTCACGCAGTCCGCCGCGTGGATCAAAGGATCTATGGTTTTCCCTCGAGTCTTTCCCACGAGGCTTTCCCACGAGGCTTTCCCACAGGGCTGTCCCACGTGCACACGTGGTGGGAGTCGATCCTCGGCTTGAACGTCAAGGCAGTGCAGGGAAAACAGGTTCCTCTGGAATGGACTGACACATCTGGGGGACTCTTGGAATGGTGGCACGACCCTGGAGTTCCTCTCGCCTTTCCTGTGGAGAGCGCCTCCTCTTGAGATGCGACGGGAACACCGGGAATTTTTTACCTACGAAACCGGGAAAGGATCCCTCATCTCGAGCTAGGAGGCGGAAACGGGGCTCCCCTGGATGTGTGCGGGACCCCACGTGCTTCCTCTCGAGTGGAGACGGGTATGTCGGGGAACTTCTTGAGTTGCAGCAAGGGTGTGAAGGACCCTTTGGAAGTTCCAGTGGTTAGACGTGATTAGCCTCGAGAAGCCTCAGCGGAAATGGGCCTCATCTCGCCTGGAGGGCAAAACCTCCTGGATTTTCTCGAGTTGCGGCAGGTGCTCTCGACTTACGACGGGGACCTCAGGGACCCGCTCTGGTGGCCTCAGGAAAGGCCAGTCCCCATGCGAGTTCCTCTGGGGATTCCTCTCCCGTCGATGCCGGGGCCTAAGACCTTGTGTGGAGTCGGGGCCGGAACCTGAGGATTCCTCTCCAGTGCTGACATGGATCTTGGGGTACTTCTGGAGTCTCCCCAGGGGAGTCAGTCCTCGTCTCGAATGCGGGCATGCACTTGCGCTTTCCTCCAGAGCGGTAGCAGCAGTGTCACGCAGTCCGCCGCGTGGATCAAAGGATCTATGGTTTTCCCTCGAGTCTTTCCCACGAGGCTTTTCCACGAGGCTTTCCCACAGGGCTGTCCCACCTGCACACGTGGTGGGAGTCGATCCTCGGCTTGAACGTCAAGGCAGTGCAGGGAAAACAGGTTCCTCTGGAATGGACTGACCCATCTGGGCGTCTCTTGGAATGGTGGCACGACCCTGGAGTTCCTCTCGCCTCTCCTGTGGAGAGCGCCTCCTCTTGAGATGCGACGGGAACGCCGGGAATTCTTTCCCTAAGAAACAGGGAAAGGATCCCTCATCTCGAGCTAGGAGGCGGAAACGGGGCTCCCCTGGATGTGTGCGGGACCCCACGTGCTTCCTCTCGAGTGGAGACGGGTATGTCGGGGAACTTCTTGAGTTGCAGCAAGGGTGTGAAGGACCCTTTGGAAATTCCAGTGGTTAGATGTGATTAGCCTCGAGAAGCCTCAGCGAAAATGGGCCTCATCTCGCCTGGAGGGCAAAACCTCCTGGATTTTCTCGAGTTGCGGCATGTGCTCTCGACTTACGACGGGGACCTCAGGGACCCGCTCAGGTGACCTCAGGAAAGGCCAGTCCCCATGCGAGTTCCTCGGGGGCCTCTCGGGATTCCTCTCCCATTGATGCTGGGGCCTAAGACCTTGTGTGGAGTCGGGGCCGGAACCTGAGGATTCCTCTCCAGTGCTGACATTGATCATGGGGTACTTCTGGAGTCTCCTCAGGGGAGTCAGTCCTCGTCTCGAATTCGGGCATGTACTTGCGCTTTCCTCCAGAGCGGTAGCAGCAGTGTCACGCAGTCCGCCGCGTGGATCAAAGGATCTATGGTTTTCCCTCGAGTCTTTCCCACGAGGCTTTCCCACGAGGCTTTCCCACAGGGCTGTCCCACGTGCACACGTGGTGGGCGTCGATCCTCGGCTTGAACGTCAAGGCAGTGCAGGGAAAACAGGTTCCTCTGGAATGGACTGACACATCTGGGGGACTCTTGGAATGGTGGCACGACCCTGGAGTTCCTCTCGCCTTTCCTGTGGAGAGCGCCTCCTCTTGAGATGCGACGGGAACGCCGGGAATTTTTTCCCTACGAAACAGTGAAAGGATCCCTCATCTCGAGCTAGGAGGCGGAAACGGGGCTCCCCTGGATGTGTGCGGGATACCACGTGCTTCCTATCGAGTGGAGACGGGTATGTCGGGGAACTTCTTGAGTAGCAGCAAGGGTGTGAAGGACCCTTTGGAAGTTCCAGTGGTTAGATGTGATCGGCCTCGAGAAGCCTCAGCGGAAATGGGCCTCATCTCGCCTGGAGGGCAAAACCTCCTGGATTTTCTCGAGTTATGGCAGGTGCTCTCGACTTACGACGAGGACCTCAGGGACGCGCTCTGGTGGCCTCAGGAAAGGCCAGTCCCCATGCGAGTTCCTCGGGGGCCTCTCGGGATTCCTCTCCCGTCGATGCCGGGTCCTAAGACCTTGTGTGGAGTCGGGGCCGGAACCTGAGGATTCTTCTCCAGTGCTGACATGGATCTTGGGGTACTTCTGGAGTCTCCCCAGGGGAGTCAGTCCTCGTCTCGAATGCGGGCATGCACTTGCGCTTTCCTCCAGAGCGGTAGCAGCAGTGTCACGCAGTCCGCCGCGTGGATCAAAGGATCTATGGTTTTCCCTCGAGTCTTTCCCACGAGGCTTTCCCACGAGGCTTTCCCACAGGGCTGTCCCACCTGCACACGTGGTGGGAGTCGATCCTCGGCTTGAACGTCAAGGCAGTGCTGGGAAAACAGGTTCCTCTGGAATGGACTGACACATCTGGGGGACTCTTGGAATGGTGGCACGACCCTGGAGTTCCTCTCGCCTTTCCTGTGGAGAGCGCCTCCTCTTGAGATGCGACGGGAACGCCGGGAATTCTTTCCCTACGAAACAGGGAAAGGATCCCTCATCTCGAGCTAGGAGGCGGAAACGGGGCTCCCCTGGATGTGTGCGGGACCCCACGTGCTTCCTCTCGAGTGGAGACGGGTATGTCGGGGAACTTCTTGAGTTGCAGCAAGGGTGTGAAGGACCCTTTGGAAGTTCCAGTGGTTAGACGTGATTAGCCTCGAGAAGCCTCAGCGGAAATGGGCCTCATCTCGCCTGGAGGGCAAAACCTCCTGGATTTTCTCGAGTTGCGGCAGGTGCTCTCGACTTACGACGGGGACCTCAGGGACCCGCTCTGGTGGCCTCAGGAAAGGCCAGTCCCCATGCGAGTTCCTCGGGGGCCTCTCGGGATTCCTCTCCCGTCGATGCCGGGGCCTAAGACCTTGTGTGGAGTCGGGGCCGGAACCTGAGGATTCCTCTCCAGTGCTGACATGGATCTTGGGGTACTTCTGGAGTCTCCCCAAGGGAGTCAGTGCACGTCTCGAATGCGGGCATGCACTTGCGCTTTCCTCCAGAGCGGTAGCAGCAGTGTCACGCGGTCCGCCGCGTGGATCAAAGGATCTATGGTTTTCCCTCGAGTCTTTCCCACGAGGCTTTCCCACGAGGCTTTCCCACAGGGCTGTCCCACGTGCACACGTGGTGGGAGTCGATCCTCGGCTTGAACGTCAGGCAGTGCAGGGAAAACAGGTTCCTCTGGAATGGACTGACACATCTGGGGGTCTCTTGGAATGGTGCCACGACCCTGGAGTTCCTCTCGCCTTTCCTGTGGAGAGCGCCACCTCTTGAGATGCGACGGGAACGCCGGGAATTCTTTCCCTACGAAACAGGGAAAGGATCCCTCATCTCGAGCTAGGAGGCGGAAACGGGGCTCCCCTGGATGGGTGCGGGACCCCACGTGCTTCCTCTCGAGTGGAGACGGGTATGTCGGGGAACTTCTTGAGTTGCAGCAATGGTGTGAACGACCCTTTGGAAGTTCCAGCGGTTACATGTGATTAGCCTCGAGAAGCCTCAGCGGAAATGGGCCTCATCTCGCCTGGAGGGCAAAACCTCCTGGATTTTCTCGAGTTGCGGCAGGTGCTCTCGACTTACGATGGGGACCTCAGGGACCCGCTCTGGTGGCCTCAGGAAAGGCCAGGCCCCATGCGAGTTCCTCGGGGGCCTCTCGGCATTCCTCTCCCGTCGATGCAGGGGCCTAAGACCTTGTGTGGAGTCGGGGCCGGAACCTGAGGATTCCTCTCCAGTGCTGACATGGATCTTGGGGTACTTCTGGAGTCTCCCCAGGGGAGTCAGTCCTCGTCTCGAATGCGGGCATGCACTTGCGCTTTCCTCCAGAGCGGTAGCAGCAGTGTCACGCAGTCCGCCGCGTGGATCAAAGGATCTATGGTTTTCCCTCGAGTCTTTCCCACGAGGCTTTCCCACGAGGCTTTCCCACAGGGCTGTCCCACGTGCACACGTGGTGGGAGTCGATCCTCGGCTTGAACGTCAGGCAGTGCAGGGAAAACTGGTTCCTCTGGAATGGACTGACACATCTGGGGGTCTCTTGGAATGGTGCCACGACCCTGGAGTTCCTCTCGCCTTTCCTGTGGAGAGCGCCACCTCTTGAGATGCGACGGGAACGCCGGGAATTCTTTCCCTACGAAACAGGGAAAGGATCCCTCATCTCGAGCTAGGAGGCGGAAACGGGGCTCCCCTGGATGGGTGCGGGACCCCACGTGCTTCCTCTCGAGTGGAGACGGGTATGTCGGGGAACTTCTTGAGTTGCAGCAATGGTGTGAACGACCCTTTGGAAGTTCCAGCGGTTACATGTGATTAGCCTCGAGAAGCCTCAGCGGAAATGGGCCTCATCTCGCCTGGAGGGCAAAACCTCCTGGATTTTCTCGAGTTGCGGCAGGTGCTCTCGACTTACGATGGGGACCTCAGGGACCCGCTCTGGTGGCCTCAGGAAAGGCCAGGCCCCATGCGAGTTCCTCGGGGGCCTCTCGGCATTCCTCTCCCGTCGATGCAGGGGCCTAAGACCTTGTGTGGAGTCGGGGCCGGAACCTGAGGATTCCTCTCCAGTGCTGACATGGATCTTGGGGTACTTCTGGAGTCTCCCCAGGGGAGTCAGTCCTCGTCTCGAATGCGGGCATGCACTTGCGCTTTCCTCCAGAGCGGTAGCAGCAGTGTCACGCAGTCCGCCGCGTGGATCAAAGGATCTATGGTTTTCCCTTGAGTCTTTCCCACGAGGCTTTCCCACGAGGCTTTCCCACAGGGCTGTCCCACGTGCACACGTGGTGGGAGTCGATCCTCGGCTTGAACGTCAAGGCAGTGCAGGGAAAACAGGTTCCTCTGGAATGGACTGACACATCTGGGGGACTCTTGGAATGGTGTCACGACCCTGGAGTTCCTCTCGCCTTTCCTGTGGAGAGCGCCTCCTCTTGAGATGCGACGGGAACGCCGGGAATTCTTTCCCTACGAAACAGGGAAAGGATCCCTCATCTCGAGCTAGGAGGCGGAAACGGGGCTCCCCTGGATGTGTGCGGGACCCCACGTGCTTCCTCTCGAGTGGAGACGGGTATGTCGGGGAACTTCTTGATTTGCAGCAAGGGTGTGAAGCACCCTTTGGAAGTTCCAGTGGTTAGACGTGATTAGCCTCGAGAAGCCTCAGCAGAAATGGGCCTCATCTCGCCTGGAGGGCAAAACCTCCTGGATTTTCTCGAGTTGCGGCAGGTGCTCTCGACTTACGACGGGGACCTCAGGGACCCGCTCTGGTGGCCTCAAGAAAGGCCAGTCCCCATGCGAGTTCCTCGGGGGCCTCTCGGGATTCCTCTCCCGTCGATGCCGGGGCCTAAGACCTTGTGTGGAGTCGGGGCCGGAACCTGAGGATTCCTCTGCAGTGCTGACATGGATCTTGGGGTACTTCTGGAGTCTCCCCAGGGGAGTCAGTCCTCGTCTCGAATGCGGGCATGCATTTGCGCTTTCCTCCATAGCGGTAGCAGCAGTGTCACGCAGTCTGCCGCGTGGATCAAAGGATCTATGGTTTTCCCTCGAGTCTTTCCCACGAGGCTTTCCCACGAGGCTTTCCCACAGGGCTGTCCCACGTGCACACGTGGTGGGAGTGGATCCTCGGCTTGAACGTCAAGGCAGTGCAGGGAGAACAGGTTCCTCTGGAATGGACTGACACATCTGGGGGACTCTTGGAATGGTGGCACGACCCTGGAGTTCCTCTCGCCTTTCCTGTGGAGAGCGCCTCCTCTTGAGATGCGACGGGAACGCCGGGAATTCTTTCCCTACGAAACAGGGAAAGGATCCCTCATCTCGAGCTAGGAGGCGGAAACGGGGCTCCCCTGGATGTGTGCAGGACCCCACGTGCTTCCTCTCGAGTGGAGACGGGTATGTCGGGGAACTTCTTGAGTTGCAGCACGGGTGTGAAGGACCCTTTGGAAGTTCCAGTGGTTAGACGTGATTAGCCTCGAGAAGCCTCACCGGAAATGGGCCTCATCTCGCCTGGAGGGCAAAACCTCCTGGATTTTCTCGAGTTGCGGCAGGCGCTCTCGACTTACGACGGGGACCTCAGGGACCCGCTCTGGTGGCCTCAGGAAAGGCCAGTCCCCATGCGAGTTCCTCGGGGGCCTCTCGGGATTCCTCTCCCGTCGATGCCGGGGCCTAAGACCTTGTGTGGAGTCGGGGCCGGAACCTGAGGATTCCTCTCCAGTGCTGACATGGATCTTGGGGTACTTCTGGAGTCTCCCCAGGGGAGTCAGTCCTCGTCTCGAATGCGGGCATGCACTTGCGCTTTCCTCCAGAGCGGTAGCAGCAGTGTCACGCAGTCCGCCGCGTGGATCAAAGGATCTATGGTTTTCCCTCGAGTCTTTCCCACGAGGCTTTCCCACGAGGCTTTCCAACAGGGCTGTCCCACGTGCACACGTGGTGGGTGTCGATCCTCGGCTTGAACGTCAAGGCAGTGCAGGGAAAACAGGTTCCTCTGGAATGGACTGACACATCTGGGGGACTCTTGGAATGGTGGCACGACCCTGGAGTTCCTCTCGCCTTTCCTGTGGAGAGCGCCACCTCTTGAGATGCGACGGGAATGCCGGGAATTCTTTCCCTACGAAACAGGGAAACGATCCCTCATCTCGAGCTAGGAGGCGGAAACGGGGCTCCCCTGGATGTGTGCGGGACCCCACGTGCTTCCTCTCGAGTGGAGAAGGGTATGTCGCGGAACTGCTTGAGTTGCAGCAATGGTTGAAGGACCCTTTGGAAGTTCCAGTTGTTAGATGTGATTAGCCTTGAGAAGCCACAGCGGAAATGGGCCTCATCTCGCCTGGAGGGCAAAACCTCCTGGATTTTCTCGAGTTGCGGCAGGTGCTCTCGACTTACGCTGGGGACCTCAGGGACCCGCTCTGGTGGCCTCAGGAAAGGCCAGTCCCCATGCGAGTTCCTCGGGGGCCTCTCGGCATTCCTCTCCCGTCGATGCCGGTGCCTAAGACCTTGTGTGGAGTCGGGGCCGGAACCTGAGGATTCCTCTCCAGTGCTGACATGGATCTTGGGGTACATCTGGAGTCTCCCCAGGGGAGTCAGTCCTCGTCTCGAATGCGGGCATGCACTTGCGCTTTCCTCCAGAGCGGTAGCAGCAGTGTCACGCAGTCCGCCGCGTGGATCAAAGGATCTATGGTTTTCCCTCGAGTCTTTCCCGCGAGGCTTTCCCACGAGGCTTTCCCACAGGGCTGTCCCACGTGCACACGTGGTGGGAGTCGATCCTCGGCTTGAACGTCAAGGCAGTGTAGGGAAAACAGGTTCCTCTGAAATGGACTGACACATCTGGGGGACTCTTGGAATGCTGGCACGACCAAGGAGTTCCTCTCGCCTTTCCTGTGGAGAGCGCCTCCTCTTGAGATGCGACGGGAACTCCGGGAATTCTTTCCCTACGAAACAGGGAAAGGATCCCTCATCTCGAGCTAGGAGGCGGAAACGGGGCTCCCCTGGATGTGTGCGGGACACCACGTGCTTCCTCTCGAGTGGAGACGGGTATGTCGGGGAAATTCTTGAGTTGCAGCAAGGGTGTGAAGCACCCTTTGGAAGTTCCAGTGGTTAGACGTGATTAGCCTCGAGAAGCCTCAGCGGAAATGGGCCTCATCTCGCCTGGAGGGCAAAACCTCCTGGATTTTCTCGAGTTGCGGCAGGTGCTCTCGACTTACGACGGGGACCTCAGGGACCCGCTCTGGTGGCCTCAGGAAAGGCCAGTCCCCATGCGAGTTCCTCGGGGGCCTCTCGGCATTCCTCTCCCGTCGATGCCGGGGCCTAAGACCTTGTGTGGAGTCGGGGCCGGAACCTGAGGATTCCTCTCCAGTGCTGACATGGATCTTGGGGTACTTCTGGAGTCTCCCCAGGGGAGTCAGTCCTCGTCTCGAATGCGGGCATGCACTTGCGCTTTCTTCCAGAGCGGTAGCAGCAGTGTCACGCAGTCCGCCGCGTGGATCAAAGGATCTATGGTTTTCCCTCGAGTCTTTCCCACGAGGCTTTCCCACGAGGCTTTCCCACAGGGCTGTCCCACGTGCACACGTGGTGGGAGTGGATCCTCGGCTTGAACGTCAAGGCAGTGCAGGGAGAACAGGTTCCTCTGGAATGGACTGACACATCTGGGGGACTCTTGGAATGGTGGCACGACCCTGGAGTTCCTCTCGCCTTTCCTGTGGAGAGCGCCTCCTCTTGAGATGCGACGGGAACGCCGGGAATTCTTTCCCTACGAAACAGGGAAAGGATCCCTCATCTCGAGCTAGGAGGCGGAAACGGGGCTCCCCTGGATGTGTGCAGGACCCCACGTGCTTCCTCTCGAGTGGAGACGGGTATGTCGGGGACCTTCTTGAGTTGCATCAAGGGTGTGAAGGACCCTTTGGAAGTTCCAGTGGTTAGACGTGATTAGCCTCGAGAAGCCTCACCGGAAATGGGCCTCATCTCGCCTGGAGGGCAAAACCTCCTGGATTTTCTCGAGTTGCGGCAGGCGCTCTCGACTTACGACGGGGACCTCAGGGACCCGCTCTGGTGGCCTCAGGAAAGGCCAGTCCCCAGGCGAGTTCCTCGGGGGCCTCTCGGGATTCCTCTCCCGTCGATGCCGGGGCCTAAGACCTTGTGTGGAGTCGGGGCCGGAACCTGAGGATTCCTCTCCAGTGCTGACATGGATCTTGGGGTACTTCTGGAGTCTCCCCAGGGGAGTCAGTCCTCGTCTCGAATGCGGGCATGCACTTGCGCTTTCCTCCAGAGCGGTAGCAGCAGTGTCACGCAGTCCGCCGCGTGGATCAAAGGATCTATGGTTTTCCCTCGAGTCTTTCCCACGAGGCTTTCCCACGAGGCTTTCCAACAGGGCTGTCCCACGTGCACACGTGGTGGGTGTCGATCCTCGGCTTGAACGTCAAGGCAGTGCAGGGAAAACAGGTTCCTCTGGAATGGACTGACACATCTGGGGGACTCTTGGAATGGTGGCACGACCCTGGAGTTCCTCTCGCCTTTCCTGTGGAGAGCGCCACCTCTTGAGATGCGACGGGAATGCCGGGAATTCTTTCCCTACGAAACAGGGAAAGGATCCCTCATCTCGAGCTAGGAGGCGGAAACGGGGCTCCCCTGGATGTGTGCGGGACCCCACGTGCTTCCTCTCGAGTGGAGAAGGGTATGTCGCGGAACTGCTTGAGTTGCAGCAATGGTTGAAGGACCCTTTGGAAGTTCCAGCGGTTAGATGTGATTAGCCTTGAGAAGCCACAGCGGAAATGGGCCTCATCTCGCCTGGAGGGCAAAACCTCCTGGATTTTCTCGAGTTGCGGCAGGTGCTCTCGACTTACGCTGGGGACCTCAGGGACCCGCTCTGGTGGCCTCAGGAAAGGCCAGTCCCCATGCGAGTTCCTCGGGGGCCTCTCGGCATTCCTCTCCCGTCGATGCCGGTGCCTAAGACCTTGTGTGGAGTCGGGGCCGGAACCTGAGGATTCCTCTCCAGTGCTGACATGGATCTTGGGGTACATCTGGAGTCTCCCCAGGGGAGTCAGTCCTCGTCTCGAATGCGGGCATGCACTTGCGCTTTCCTCCAGAGCGGTAGCAGCAGTGTCACGCAGTCCGCCGCGTGGATCAAAGGATCTATGGTTTTCCCTCGAGTCTTTCCCGCGAGGCTTTCCCACGAGGCTTTCCCACAGGGCTGTCCCACGTGCACACGTGGTGGGAGTCGATCCTCGGCTTGAACGTCAAGGCAGTGTAGGGAAAACAGGTTCCTCTGAAATGGACTGACACATCTGGGGGACTCTTGGAATGCTGGCACGACCAAGGAGTTCCTCTCGCCTTTCCTGTGGAGAGCGCCTCCTCTTGAGATGCGACGGGAACTCCGGGAATTCTTTCCCTACGAAACAGGGAAAGGATCCCTCATCTCGAGCTAGGAGGCGGAAACGGGGCTCCCCTGGATGTGTGCGGGACACCACGTGCTTCCTCTCGAGTGGAGACGGGTATGTCGGGGAAATTCTTGAGTTGCAGCAAGGGTGTGAAGCACCCTTTGGAAGTTCCAGTGGTTAGACGTGATTAGCCTCGAGAAGCCTCAGCGGAAATGGGCCTCATCTCGCCTGGAGGGCAAAACCTCCTGGATTTTCTCGAGTTGCGGCAGGTGCTCTCGACTTACGACGGGGACCTCAGGGACCCGCTCTGGTGGCCTCAGGAAAGGCCAGTCCCCATGCGAGTTCCTCGGGGGCCTCTCGGCATTCCTCTCCCGTCGATGCCGGGGCCTAAGACCTTGTGTGGAGTCGGGGCCGGAACCTGAGGATTCCTCTCCAGTGCTGACATGGATCTTGGGGTACTTCTGGAGTCTCCCCAGGGGAGTCAGTCCTCGTCTCGAATGCGGGCATGCACTTGCGCTTTCCTCCAGAGCGGTAGCAGCAGTGTCACGCAGTCCGCCGCGTGGATCAAAGGATCTATGGTTTTCCCTCGAGTCTTCCCCACGAGGCTTTCCCACGAGGCTTTCCCACAGGGCTGTCCCACGTGCACACATGGTGGGAGTGGATCCTCGGCTTGAACGTCAAGGCAGTGCAGGGAGAACAGGTTCCTCTGGAATGGACTGACACATCTGGGGGACTCTTGGAATGGTGGCACGACCCTGGAGTTCCTCTCGCCTTTCCTGTGGAGAGCGCCTCCTCTTGAGATGCGACGGGAACGCCGGGAATTCTTTCCCTACGAAACAGGGAAAGGATCCCTCATCTCGAGTTAGGAGGCGGAAACGGGGCTCCCCTGGATGTGTGCAGGACCCCACGTGCTTCCTCTCGAGTGGAGACGGGTATGTCGTGGAACTTCTTGAGTTGCAGCAAGGGTGTGAAGGACCCTTTGGAAGTTCCAGTGGTTAGACGTGATTAGCCTCGAGAAGCCTCAGCGGAAATGGGCCTCATCTCGCCTGGAGGGCAAAACCTCCTGGATTTTCTCGAGTTGCGGCAGGCGCTCTCGACTTACGACGGGGACCTCAGGGACCCGCTCTGGTGGCCTCAGGAAAGGCCAGTCCCCATGCGAGTTCCTCGGGGGCCTCTCGGGATTCCTCTCCCGTCGATGCCGGGGCCTAAGACCTTGTGTGGAGTCGGGGCCGGAACCTGAGGATTCCTCTCCAGTGCTGACATGGATCTTGGGGTACTTCTGGAGTCTCCCCAGGGGAGTCAGTCCTCGTCTCGAATGCGGGCATGCGCTTGCGCTTTCCTCCAGAGCGGTAGCAGCAGTGTCACGCAGTCCGCCGCGTGGATCAAAGGATCTATGGTTTTCCCTCGAGTCTTTCCCGCGAGGCTTTCCCACGAGGCTTTCCCACAGGGCTGTCCCACGTGCACACGTGGTGGGAGTCGATCCTCGGCTTGAACGTCAAGGCAGTGTAGGGAAATCAGGTTCCTCTGAAATGGACTGACACATCTGGGGGACTCTTGGAATGCTGGCACGACCAAGGAGTTCCTCTCGCCTTTCCTGTGGAGAGCGCCTCCTCTTGAGATGCGACGGGAACTCCGGGAATTCTTTCCCTACGAAACAGGGAAAGGATCCCTCATCTCGAGCTAGGAGGCGGAAACGGGGCTCCCCTGGATGTGTGCGGGACACCACGTGCTTCCTCTCGAGTGGAGACGGGTATGTCGGGGAAATTCTTGAGTTGCAGCAAGGGTGTGAAGCACCCTTTGGAAGTTCCAGTGGTTAGACGTGATTAGCCTCGAGAAGCCTCAGCGGAAATGGGCCTCATCTCGCCTGGAGGGCAAAACCTCCTGGATTTTCTCGAGTTGCGGCAGGTGCTCTCGACTTACGACGGGGACCTCAGGGACCCGCTCTGGTGGCCTCAGGAAAGGCCAGTCCCCATGCGAGTTCCTCGGGGGCCTCTCGGCATTCCTCTCCCGTCGATGCCGGGGCCTAAGACCTTGTGTGGAGTCGGGGCCGGAACCTGAGGATTCCTCTCCAGTGCTGACATGGATCTTGGGGTACTTCTGGAGTCTCCCCAGGGGAGTCAGTCCTCGTCTCGAATGCGGGCATGCACTTGCGCTTTCCTCCAGAGCGGTAGCAGCAGTGTCACGCAGTCCGCCGCGTGGATCAAAGGATCTATGGTTTTCCCTCGAGTCTTCCCCACGAGGCTTTCCCACGAGGCTTTCCCACAGGGCTGTCCCACGTGCACACATGGTGGGAGTGGATCCTCGGCTTGAACGTCAAGGCAGTGCAGGGAGAACAGGTTCCTCTGGAATGGACTGACACATCTGGGGGACTCTTGGAATGGTGGCACGACCCTGGAGTTCCTCTCGCCTTTCCTGTGGAGAGCGCCTCCTCTTGAGATGCGACGGGAACGCCGGGAATTCTTTCCCTACGAAACAGGGAAAGGATCCCTCATCTCGAGTTAGGAGGCGGAAACGGGGCTCCCCTGGATGTGTGCAGGACCCCACGTGCTTCCTCTCGAGTGGAGACGGGTATGTCGTGGAACTTCTTGAGTTGCAGCAAGGGTGTGAAGGACCCTTTGGAAGTTCCAGTGGTTAGACGTGATTAGCCTCGAGAAGCCTCAGCGGAAATGGGCCTCATCTCGCCTGGAGGGCAAAACCTCCTGGATTTTCTCGAGTTGCGGCAGGCGCTCTCGACTTACGACGGGGACCTCAGGGACCCGCTCTGGTGGCCTCAGGAAAGGCCAGTCCCCATGCGAGTTCCTCGGGGGCCTCTCGGGATTCCTCTCCCGTCGATGCCGGGGCCTAAGACCTTGTGTGGAGTCGGGGCCGGAACCTGAGGATTCCTCTCCAGTGCTGACATGGATCTTGGGGTACTTCTGGAGTCTCCCCAGGGGAGTCAGTCCTCGTCTCGAATGCAGGCATGCACTTGCGCTTTCCTCCACAGCGGAAGCAGCAGTTTCACGCAGTCCGCCGCGTGGATCAAAGGATCTATGCTTTTCCCTCGAGTCTTTCCCACGAGGCTTTCCCACGAGGCTTTCCCACAGGGCTGTCCCACGTGCACACGTGGTGGGAGTCGATCCTCGGCTTGAACGTCAAGGCAGTGCAGGGAAAACAGGTTCCTCTGGAATGGACTGACACATCTGGGGGACTCTTGGAATGGTGTCACGACCCTGGAGTTCCTCTCGCCTTTCCTGTGGAGAGCGCCTCCTCTTGAGATGCGACGGGAACGCCGGGAATTCTTTCCCTACGAAACAGGGAAAGGATCCCTCATCTCGAGCTAGGAGGCGGAAACGGGGCTCCCCTGGATGTGTGCGGGACCCCACGTGCTTCCTCTCGAGTGGAGACGGGTATGTCGGGGAACTTCTTGAGTTGCAGCAAGGGTGTGAAGGACCCTTTGGAAGTTCCAGTGGTTAGATGTGATTGGCCTCGAGAAGCCTCAGCGGAAATGGGCCTCATCTCGCCTGGAGGGCAAAACCTCCTGGATTTTCTCGAGTTGCGGCAGGTGCTCTCGACTTACGACGGGGACCTCAGGGACCCGCTCTGGTGGCCTCAGGAAAGGCCAGTCCCCATGCGAGTTCCTCGGGGGCCTCTCGGGATTCCTCTCCCGTCGATGCCGGGGCCTAAGACCTTGTGTGGAGTCGGGGCCGGAACCTGAGGATTCCTCTCCAGTGCTGACATGGATCTTGGGGTACTTCTGGAGTCTCCCCAGGGGAGTCAGTCCTCGTCTCGAATGCGGGCATGCGCTTGCGCTTTCCTCCAGAGCGGTAGCAGCAGTGTCACGCAGTCCGCCGCGTGGATCAAAGGATCTATGGTTTTCCCTCGAGGCTTTCCCACGAGGCTTTCCCACGAGGCTTTCCCACAGGGCTGTCCCACGTGCACACGTGGTGGTAGTCGATCCTCGGCTTGAACGTCAAGGCAGTGCAGGGAAAACAGGTTCCTCTGGAATGGACTGACACATCTGGGGGACTCTTGGAATGGTGGCACGACCCTTCAGTTCCTCTCGCCTTTCCTGTGGAGAGGGCCTCCTCTTGAGATTCGACGGGAACGCCGGGAATTCTTTCCCTACGAAACAGGGAAAGGATCCCTCATCTCGAGCTAGGAGGCGGAAACGGGGCACCCCTGGATGTGTGCGGGACCCCACGTGCTTCCTCTCGAGTGGAGACGGGTATGTCGGGGAACTTCTTGAGTTGCAGCTAGGGTGTGAAGGACCCTTTGGAAGTTCCAGTGGTTAGACGTGATTCGCCTCGAGAAGCCTCAGCGGAAATGGGCCTCATCTCGCCTGGAGGTCAAAACCTCCTGGATTTTCTCGAGTTACGGCAGGTGCTCTCGACTTACGACGGGGACCTCAGGGACCCGCTCTGGTGGCCTCAGGAAAGGCCAGTCCCCATGCGAGTTCCTCGGGGGCCTCTCGGGATTCCTCTCCCGTCGATGCCGGGGCCTAAGACCTTGTGTGGAGTCGGGGCCGGAACCTGAGGATTCCTCTCCAGTGCTGACATGGATCTTGGGGTAATTCTGGAGTCTCCCCAGGGGAGTCAGTCCTCGTCTCGAATGCGGACATGCACTTGCGCTTTCCTCCAGAGCGGTAGCAGCAGTGTCACGCAGTCCGCCGCGTGGATCAAAGGATCTATGGTTTTCCCTCGAGTCTTTCCCACGAGGCTTTCCCACGAGGCTTTCCCACAGGGCTGTCCCACGTGCACACGTGGTGGGAGTCGATCCTCGGCTTGAACGTCAGGCAGTGCAGGGAAAACAGGTTCCTCTGGAATGGACTGACACATCTGGGGGTCTCTTGGAATGGTGCCACGACCCTGGAGTTCCTCTCGCCTTTCCTGTGGAGAGCGCCGACTCTTGAGATGCGACGGGAACGCCGGGAATTCTTTCCCTACGAAACAGGGAAAGGATCCCTCATCTCGAGCTAGGAGGCGGAAACGGGGCTCCCCTGGATGTGTGCGGGACACCACGTGCTTCCTCTCGAGTGGAGACGGGTATGTCGGGGAACTTCTTGAGTTGCAGCAAGGTTGTGAAGCACCCTTTGGAAGTTCCAGTGGTTAGACGTGATTAGCCTCGAGTAGCCTCAGCGGAAAAGGGCCTCATCTCGCCTGGAGGGCAAAACCTCCTGGATTTTCTCGAGTTGCGGCAGGTGCTCTCGACTTTCGACGGGGACCTCAGGGACCCGCTCTGGTGGCCTCAGGAAAGGCCAGTCCCCATGCGAGTTCCTCGGGGGCCTCTCGGCATTCCTCCCCCGTCGATGCCGGAGCCTAAGACCTTGTGTGGAGTCGGGGCCGGAACCTGAGGATTCCTCTCCAGTGCTGACATGGATCTTGGGGTACTTCTGGAGTCTCCCCAGGGGAGTCAGTCCTCGTCTCGAATGCGGGCATGCACTTGCGCTTTCTTCCAGAGCGGTAGCAGCAGTGTCACGCAGTCCGCCGCGTGGATCAAAGGATCTATGGTTTTCCCTCGAGTCTTTCCCACGAGGCTTTCCCACGAGGCTTTCCCACAGGGCTGTCCCACGTGCACACGTGGTGGGAGTGGATCCTCGGCTTGAACGTCAAGGCAGTGCAGGGAGAACAGGTTCCTCTGGAATGGACTGACACATCTGGGGGACTCTTGGAATGGTGGCACGACCCTGGAGTTCCTCTCGCCTTTCCTGTGGAGAGCGCCTCCTCTTGAGATGCGACGGGAACGCCGGGAATTCTTTCCCTACGAAACAGGGAAAGGATCCCTCATCTCGAGCTAGGAGGCGGAAACGGGGCTCCCCTGGATGTGTGCAGGACCCCACGTGCTTCCTCTCGAGTGGAGACGGGTATGTCGGGGACCTTCTTGAGTTGCAGCAAGGGTGTGAAGGACCCTTTGGAAGTTCCAGTGGTTAGACGTGATTAGCCTCGAGAAGCCTCACCGGAAATGGGCCTCATCTCGCCTGGAGGGCAAAACCTCCTGGATTTTCTCGAGTTGCGGCAGGCGCTCTCGACTTACGACGGGGACCTCAGGGACCCGCTCTGGTGGCCTCAGGAAAGGCCAGTCCCCATGCGAGTTCCTCGGGGGCCTCTCGGGATTCCTCTCCCGTCGATGCCGGGGCCTAAGACCTTGTGTGGAGTCGGGGCCGGAACCTGAGGATTCCTCTCCAGTGCTGACATGGATCTTGGGGTACTTCTGGAGTCTCCCCAGGGGAGTCAGTCCTCGTCTCGAATGCGGGCATGCGCTTGCGCTTTCCTCCAGAGCGGTAGCAGCAGTGTCACGCAGTCCGCCGCGTGGATCAAAGGATCTATGGTTTTCCCTCGAGGCTTTCCCACGAGGCTTTCCCACGAGGCTTTCCCACAGGGCTGTCCCACGTGCACACGTGGTGGGAGTCGATCCTCGGCTTGAACGTCAAGGCAGTGCAGGGAAAACAGGTTCCTCTGGAAAGGACTGACACATCTGGGGGACTCTTGGAATGGTGGCACGACCCTTCAGTTCCTCTCGCCTTTCCTGTGGAGAACGCCTCCTCTTGAGATTCGACGGGAACGCCGGGAATTCTTTCCCTACGAAACAGGGAAAGGATCCCTCATCTCGAGCTAGGAGGCGGAAACGGGGCACCCCTGGATGTGTGCGGGACCCCACGTGCTTCCTCTCGAGTGGAGACGGGTATGTCGGGGAACTTCTTGAGTTGCAGCTAGGGTGTGAAGGACCCTTTGGAAGTTCCAGTGGTTAGACGTGATTCGCCTCGAGAAGCCTCAGCGGAAATGGGCCTCATCTCGCCTGGAGGTCAAAACCTCCTGGATTTTCTCGAGTTACGGCAGGTGCTCTCGACTTACGACGGGGACCTCAGGGACCCGCTCTGGTGGCCTCAGGAAAGGCCAGTCCCCATGCGAGTTCCTCGGGGGCCTCTCGGGATTCCTCTCCCGTCGATGCCGGGGCCTAAGACCTTGTGTGGAGTCGGGGCCGGAACCTGAGGATTCCTCTCCAGTGCTGACATGGATCTTGGGGTAATTCTGGAGTCTCCCCAGGGGAGTCAGTCCTCGTCTCGAATGCGGACATGCACTTGCGCTTTCCTCCAGAGCGGTAGCAGCAGTGTCACGCAGTCCGCCCACTGGATCAAAGGATCTATGGTTTTCCCTCGAGTCTTTCCCACGAGGCTTTCCCACGAGGCTTTCCCACAGGGCTGTCCCACGTGCACACGTGGTGGGAGTCGATCCTCGGCTTGAACGTCAGGCAGTGCAGGGAAAACAGGTTCCTCTGGAATGGACTGACACATCTGGGGGTCTCTTGGAATGGTGCCACGACCCTGGAGTTCCTCTCGCCTTTCCTGTGGAGAGCGCCTCCTCTTGAGATGCGACGGGAACGCCGGGAATTCTTTCCCTACGAAACAGGGAAAGGATCCCCCATCTCGAGCTAGGAGGCGGAAACGGGGCTTCCCTGGATGTGTGCGGGACACCACGTGCTTCCTCTCGAGTGGAGACGGGTATGTCGGGGAACTTCTTGAGTTGCAGCAAGGGTGTGAAGCACCCTTTGGAAGTTCCAGTGGTTAGACGTGATTAGCCTCGAGAAGCCTCAGCGGAAATGGGCCTCATCTCGCCTGGAGGGCAAAACCTCCTGGATTTTCTCGAGTTGCGGCAGGTGCTCTCGACTTTCGACGGGGACCTCAGGGACCCGCTCTGGTGGCCTCAGGAAAGGCCAGTCCCCATGCGAGTTCCTCGGGGGCCTCTCGGCATTCCTCCCCCGTCGATGCCGGAGCCTTAGACCTTGTGTGGAGTCGGGGCCGGAACCTGAGGATTCCTCTCCAGTGCTGACATGGATCTTGGGGTACTTCTGGAGTCTCCCCAGGGGAGTCAGTCCTCGTCTCGAATGCGGGCATGCACTTGCGCTTTCTTCCAGAGCGGTAGCAGCAGTGTCACGCAGTCCGCCGCGTGGATCAAAGGATCTATGGTTTTCCCTCGAGTCTTTCCCACGAGGCTTTCCCACGAGGCTTTCCCACAGGGCTGTCCCACGTGCACACGTGGTGGGAGTGGATCCTCGGCTTGAACGTCAAGGCAGTGCCGGGAGAACAGGTTCCTCTGGAATGGACTGACACATCTGGGGGACTCTTGGAATGGTGGCACGACCCTGGAGTTCCTCTCTCCTTTCCTGTGGAGAGCGCCTCCTCTTGAGATGCGACGGGAACGCCGGGAATTCTTTCCCTACGAAACAGGGAAAGGATCCCTCATCTCGAGCTAGGAGGCGGAAACGGGGCTCCCCTGGATGTGTGCAGGACCCCACGTGCTTCCTCTCGAGTGGAGACGGGTATGTCGGGGACCTTCTTGAGTTGCAGCAAGGGTGTGAAGGACCCTTTGGAAGTTCCAGTGGTTAGACGTGATTAGCCTCGAGAAGCCTCACCGGAAATGGGCCTCATCTCGCCTGGAGGGCAAAACCTCCTGGATTTTCTCGAGTTGCGGCAGGTGCTCTCGACTTACGACGGGGACCTCAGGGACCCGCTCTGGTGGCCTCAGGAAAGGCCAGTCCCCATGCGAGTTCCTCGGGGGCCTCTCGGGATTCCTCTCCCGTCGATGCCGGGGCCTAAGACCTTGTGTGGAGTCGGGGCCGGAACCTGAGGATTCCTCTCCAGTGCTGACATGGATCTTGGGGTACTTCTGGAGTCTCCCCAGGGGAGTCAGTCCTCGTCTCGAATGCGGGCATGCACTTGCGCTTTCCTCCAGAGCGGTAGCAGCAGTGTCACGCAGTCCGCCGCGTGGATCAAAGGATCTATGGTTTTCCCTCGAGGCTTTCCCACGAGGCTTTCCCACGAGGCTTTCCCACAGGGCTGTCCCACGTGCACACGTGGTGGGAGTCGATCCTTGGCTTGAACGTCAAGGCAGTGCAGGGAAAACAGGTTCCTCTGGAATGGACTGACACATCTGGGGGACTCTTGGAATGGTGGCACGACCCTTCAGTTCCTCTCGCCTTTCCTGTGGAGAGCGCCTCCTCTTGAGATTCGACGGGAACGCCGGGAATTCTTTCCCTACGAAACAGGGAAAGGATCCCTCATCTCGAGCTAGGAGGCGGAAACGGGGCACCCCTGGATGTGTGCGGGACCCCACGTGCTTCCTCTCGCGTGGAGACGGGTATGTCGGGGAACTTCTTGAGTTGCAGCTAGGGTGTGAAGGACCCTTTGGAAGTTCCAGTGGTTAGACGTGATTCGCCTCGAGAAGCCTCAGCGGAAATGGGCCTCATCTCGCCTGGAGGTCAAAACCTCCTGGATTTTCTCGAGTTACGGCAGGTGCTCTCGACTTACGACGGGGACCTCAGGGACCCGCTCTGGTGGCCTCAGGAAAGGCCAGTCCCCATGCGAGTTCCTCGGGGGCCTCTCGGGATTCCTCTCCCGTCGATGCCGGGGCCTAAGACCTTGTGTGGAGTCGGGGCCGGAACCTGAGGATTCCTCTCCAGTGCTGACATGGATCTTGGGGTACTTCTGGAGTCTCCCCAGGGGAGTCAGTCCTCGTCTCGAATGCGGGCATGCACTTGCGCTTTCCTCCAGAGCGGTAGCAGCAGTGTCACGCAGTCCGCCGCGTGGATCAAAGGATCTATGGTTTTCCCTCGAGTCTTTCCCACGAGGCTTTCCCACGAGGCTTTCCCACAGGGCTGTCCCACGTGCACAGGTTGTGAGAGTCGATCCTCGGCTTGAACGTCAAGGCAGTGCAGGGAAAACAGGTTCCTCTGTAATGGACTGACACATCTGGGTGTCTCTTGGAATGGTGGCACGACCCTGGAGTTCCTCTCGCCTCTCCTTTGGAGAGCCCCTCATCTTGAGATGCGACGGGAACGCCGGGAATTCTTTCCCTACGAAACAGGGAAAGGATCCCTCATCTCGAGCTAGGAGGCGGAAACGGGGCTCCCCTGGATGTGTGCGGGACCCCACGTGCTTCCTCTCGAGTGGAGACGGGTATGTCGGGGAACTTCTTGAGTTGCAGCAAGGGTGTGAAGGACCCTTTGGAAGTTCCAGTGGTTAGACGTGATTAGCCTCGAGAAGCCTCAGCGGAAATGGGCCTCATCTCGCCTGGAGGGCAAAACCTCCTGGATTTTCTCGAGTTGCGGCAGGTGCTCTCGACTTACGACGGGGACCTCAGGGACCCGCTCTGGTGGCCTCAGGAAAGGCCAGTCCCCATGCGAGTTCCTCGGGGGCCTCTCGGGATTCCTCTCCCGTCGATGCCGGGGCCTAAGACCTTGTGTGGAGTCGGGGCCGGAACCTGAGGATTCCTCTCCAGTGCTGACATGGATCTTGGGGTACTTCTGGAGTCTTCCCAGGGGAGTCAGTCCTCGTCTCGAATGCGGGCATGCACTTGCGCTTTCCTCCAGAGCGGTAGCAGCAGTGTCACGCAGTCCGCCGCGTGGATCAAAGGATCTATGGTTTTCCCTCGAGTCTTTCCCACGAGGCTTTCCCACGAGGCTTTCCCACAGGGCTGTCCCACGTGCAAACGTGGTGGGAGTGGATCCTCGGCTTGAACGTCAAGGCAGTGCAGGGAAAACAGGTTCCTCTGGAATGGACTGACACATCTGGGGGACTCTTGGAATGGTGGCACGACCCTGGAGTTCCTCTCGCCTTTCCTGTGGAGAGCGCCTCCTCTTGAGATGCGACGGGAACGCCGGGAATTCTTTCCCTACGAAACAGGGAAAGGATCCCTCATCTCGAGCTAGGAGGCGGAAACGGGGCTCCCCTGGATGTGTGCGGGACCCCACATGCTTCCTCTCGAGTGGAGACGGGTATGTCGGGGAACTTCTTGATTTGCAGCAAGGGTGTGAAGCACCCTTTGGAAGTTCCAGTGGTTAGACGTGATTAGCCTGAGAAGCCTCAGCGGAAATGGGCCTCATCTCGCCTGGAGGGCAAAACCTCCTGGATTTTCTCGAGTTGCGGCAGGTGCTCTCGACTTACGACGGGGACCACAGGGACCCGCTCTGGTGGCCTCAAGAAAGGCCAGTCCCCATGCGAGTTCCTCGGGGGCCTCTCGGGATTCCTCTCCCGTCGATGCCGGGTCCTAAGACCTTGTGTGGAGTCGGGGCCGGAACCTGAGGATTCCTCTCCAGTGCTGACATGGATCTTGGGGTACTTCTGGAGTCTCCCCAGGGGAGTCAGTCCTCGTCTCGAATGCTGGCATGCACTTGCGCTTTCTTCCAGAGCGGTAGCAGCAGTGTCACGCAGTCCGCCGCGTGGATCAAAGGATCTATGGTTTTCCCTCGAGTCTTTCCCACGAGGCTTTCCCACGAGGCTTTCCCACAGGGCAGTCCCACGTGCACACGTGGTGGGAGTCGATCCTCGGCTTGAACGTCAAGGCAGTGAAGGGAGAACAGGTTCCTCTGGAATGGACTGACACATCTGGGGGACTCTTGGAATGGTGGCACGACCCTGGAGTTCCTCTCGCCTTTCCTGTGGAGAGCGCCACCTCTTGAGTTGCGACGGGAACGCCGGGAATTCTTTCCCTACGAAACAGGGAAAGGATCCCTCATCTCGAGCTAGGAGGCGGAAACGGGGCTCCCCTGGATGTGTGCGGGACCCCACGTGCTTCCTCTCGAGTGGAGAAGGGTATGTCGCGGAACTGCTTGAGTTGCAGCAATGGTTGAAGGACCCTTTGGAAGTTCCAGCGGTTAGATGTGATTAGCCTTGAGAAGCCACAGCGGAAATGGGCCTCATCTCGCCTGGAGGGCAAAACCTCCTGGATTTTCTCGAGTTGCGGCAGGTGCTCTCGACTTACGCTGGGGACCTCAGGGACCAGCTCTGGTTGCGTCAGGAAAGGCCAGTCCCCATGCGAGTTCCTCGGGGGCCTCTCGGCATTCCTCTCCCGTCGATGCCGGTGCCTAAGACCTTGTGTGGAGTCGGGGCCGGAACCTGAGGATTCCTCTCCAGTGCTGACATGGATCTTGGGGTACATCTGGAGTCTCCCCAGGGGAGTCAGTCCTCGTCTCGAATGCGGGCATGCACTTGCGCTTTCCTCCAGAGCGGTAGCAGCAGTGTCACGCAGTCCGCCGCGTGGATCAAAGGATCTATGGTTTTCCCTCGAGTCTTTCCCACGAGTCTTTCCCACGAGGCTTTCCCACAGGGCTGTCCCACGTGCACACGTGGTGGGAGTCGATCCTCGGCTTGAACGTCAAGGCAGTGCAGGGAAAACAGGTTCCTCTGAAATGGACTGACACATCTGGGGGACTCTTGGAATGCTGACACGACCAAGGAGTTCCTCTCGCCTTTCCTGTGGAGAGCGCCTCCTCTTGAGATGCGACGGGAACGCCGGGAATTCTTTCCCTACGAAACAGGGAAAGGATCCCTCATCTCGAGCTAGGAGGCGGAAACGGGGCTCCCCTGGATGTGTGCGGGACACCACGTGCTTCCTCTCGAGTGGAGACGGGTATGTCGGGGAACTTCTTGAGTTGCAGCAAGGGTGTGAAGGACCCTTTGGAAGTTCCAGTGGTTAGACGTGATTAGCCTCGAGAAGCCTCAGCGGAAATGGGCCTCATCTCGCCTGGAGGGCAAAACCTCCTGGATTTTCTCGAGTTGCGGCAGGTGCTCTCGACTTACGACGGGGACCTCAGGGACCCGCTCTGGTGGCCTCAGGAAAGGCCAGTCCTCATGCGAGTTCCTCGGGGGCCTCTCGGGATTCCTCTCCCTTCGATGCCGGGGCCTAAGACCTTGTGTGGAGTCGGGGCCGGAACCTGAGGATTCCTCTCCAGTGCTGACATGGATCTTGGGGTACTTCTGGAGTCTTTCCAGGGGAGTCAGTCCTCGTCTCGAATGCGGGCATGCACTTGCGCTTTCCTCCAGAGCGGTAGCAGCAGTGTCACGCAGTCCGCCGCGTGGATCAAAGGATCTATGGTTTTCCCTCGAGTCTTTCCCACGAGGCTTTCCCACGAAGCTTTCCCACAGGGCTGTCCCACGTGCACACGTGGTGGGAGTCGATCCTCGGCTTGAACGTCAAGGCAGTGCAGGGAAAACAGGTTCCTCTGGAATGGACTGACACATCTGGGGGACTCTTGGAATGGTGGCACGACCCTGGAGTTCCTCTCGCCTCTCCTGTGGAGAGCCCCTCCTCTTGAGATGCGACGGGAACGCCGGGAATTCTTTCCCTAAGAAACAGGGAAAGGATCCCTCATCTCGAGCTAGGAGGCGGAAACGGGGCTCCCCTGGATGTGTGCGGGACCCCACGTGCTTCCTCTCGAGTGGAGACGGGTATGTCGGGGAACTTCTTGAGTTGCAGCAAGGGTGTGAAGGACCCTTTGGAAGTTCCAGTGGTTAGACGTGATTAGCCTCGAGAAGCCTCAGCGGAAATGGGCCTCATCTCGCCTGGAGGGCAAAACCTCCTGGATTTTCTCGAGTTGCGGCAGGTGCTCTCGACTTACGACGGGGACCTCAGGGACCCGCTCTGGTGGCCTCAGGAAAGGCCAGTCCCCATGCGAGTTCATCGGGGGCCTCTCGGGATTCCTCTCCCGTCGATGCCGGGGCCTAAGACCTTGTGTGGAGTCGGGGCCGGAACCTGAGGATTCCTCTCCAGTGCTGACATGGATCTTGGGGTACTTCTGGAGTCTCCCCAGGGGAGTCAGTCCTCGTCTCGAATGCGGGCATGCACTTGGGCTTTCCTCCAGAGCGGTAGCAGCAGTGTCACGCAGTCCGCCGCGTGGATCAAAGGATCTATGGTTTTCCCTCGAGTCTTTCCCACGAGGCTTTCCCACGAGGCTTTCCCACAGGGCTGTCCCACGTGCACACGTGGTGGGAGTCGATCCTCGGCTTGAACGTCAAGGCAGTGCAGGGAAAACAGGTTCCTCTGGAATGGACTGACACATCTGGGGGACTCTTGGAATGGTGGCACGACCCTGGAGTTCCTCTCGCCTTTCCTGTGGAGAGCGCCTCCTCTTGAGATGCGACGGGAACGCCGGGAATTCTTTCCCTACGAAACAGGGAAAGGATCCCTCATCTCGAGCTAGGAGGCGGAAACGGGGCTCCCCTGGATGTGTGCGGGACTCCACGTGCTTCCTCTCGAGTGGAGACGGGTATGTAGGGGAACTTCTTGAGTTGCAGCAAGGGTGTGAAGGACCCTTTGGAAGTTCCAGTGGTTAGACGTGATTAGCCTCGAGAAGCCTCAGCGGAAATGGGCCTCTTCTCGCCTGGAGGGCAAAACCTCCTGGATTTTCTCGAGTTGCGGCAGGTGCTCTCGACTTACGACGGGGACCTCAGGGACCGCTCTGGTGGCCTCAGGAAAGGCCAGTCCCCATGCGAGTTCCTCGGGGGCCTCTCGGGATTCCTCTCCCGTCGATGCCGGGGCCTAAGACCTTGTGTGGAGTCGGGGCCGGAACCTGAGGATTCCTCTCCAGTGCTGACATGGATCTTTGGGTACTTCTGGAGTCTCCCCAGGGGAGTCAGTCCTCGTCTCGAATGCGGGCATGCACTTGCGCTTTCCTCCAGAGAGGTAGCAGCAGTGTCACGCAGTCCGCCGCGTGGATCAAAGGATCTATGGTTTTCCCTCGAGTCTTTCCCACGAGGCTTTCCCACGAGGCTTTCCCACAGGGCTGTCCCACGTGCACACGTGGTGGGAGTCGATCCTCAGCTTGAACGTCAAGGCAGTGCAGGGAAAGCAGTTTCCTCTGGAATCGACTGACACATTTGGGGGACTCTTGGAATGGTGGCACGACCCTGGAGTTCCTCTCGCCTTTCCTGTGGAGAGCGCCTCCTCTTGAGATGCGACGGGTACGCCGGGAATTCTTTCCCTACGAAACAGGGAAAGGATCCCTCATCTCGAGCTAGGAGGCGGAAACGGGGCTCCCCTGGATGTGTGCGGGACCCCACGTGCTTCCTCTCGAGTGGAGACGGGTATGTCGGGGAACTTCTTGAGTTGCAGCAAGGGTGTGAAGGACCCTTTGGAAGTTCCAGTGGTTAGACGTGATTAGCCTCGAGAAGCCTCAGCAGAAATGGGCCTCATCTCGCCTGGAGGGCAAAACCTCCTGGATTTTCTCGAGTTGCGGCAGGTGCTCTCGACTTACGACGGGGACCTCAGGGACCCGCTCTGGTGGCCTCAGGAAAGGCCAGTCCCCATGCGAGTTCCTCGGGGGCCTCTCGGGATTCCTCTCCCGTCGTTGCCGGGGCCTAAGACCTTCTGTGGAGTCGGGGCCGGAACCTGAGGATTCCTCTCCAGTGCTGACATGGATCTTGGGGTACTTCTGGAGTCTCCCCAGGGGAGTCAGTCCTCGTCTCGAATGCGGGCATGCACTTGCGCTTTCCTCCAGAGCGGTAGCAGCAGTGTCACGCAGTCCGCCGCGTGGATCAAAGGATCTATGGTTTTCCCTCGAGTCTTTCCCACGAGGCTTTCCCATGAGTCTTTCCCACAGGGCTGTCCCACGTGCACAAGTGGTGGGAGTCGATCCTCGGCTTGAACGTCAAGGCAGTGCAGGGAAAACAGGTTCCTCTGGAATGGACTGACACATCTGGGCGTCTCTTGGAATGGTGGCACGACCCTGGAGTTCCTCTCGCCTCTCCTGTGGAGAGTGCCTCCTCTTGAGATGCGACGGGAACCCCGGGAATTCTTTCCCTAAGAAACAGGGAAAGGATCCCTCATCTCGAGCTAGGAGGCGGAAACGGGGCTCCCCTGGATGTGTGCGGGACCCCACGTGCTTCCTCTCGAGTGGAGACGGGTATGTCGGGGAACTTCTTGAGTTGCAGCAAGGGTGTGAAGGACCCTTTGGAAGTTCCAGTGGTTAGATGTGATTAGACTCGAGAAGCCTCAGCGGAAATGGGCCTCATCTCGCCTGGAGGGCAAAACCTCCTGGATTTTCTCGAGTTGCGGCATGTGCTCTCGACTTACGACGGGGACCTCAGGGACCCGCTCTGGTGACCTCAGGAAAGGCCAGTCCCCATGCGAGTTCCTCGGGGGCCTCTCGGGATTCCTCTCCCATTGATGCCGGGGCCTAAGACCTTGTGTGGAGTCGGGGCCGGAACCTGAGTATTCCTCTCCAGTAATGACATGGATCATGGGGTACTTCTGGAGTCTCCCCAGGGGAGTCAGTCCTCGTCTCGAATGCGGGCATGTACTTGCGCTTTCCTCCAGAGCGGTAGCAGCAGTGTCACGCAGTCTGCCGCGTGGATCATAGGATCTATGGTTTTCCCTCGAGTCTTTCCCACGAGGCTTTCCCACGAGGCTTTCCCACAGGGCTGTCCCACGTGCACACGTGGTGGGAGTAGATCCTCGGCTTGAACGTCAAGGCAGTGCAGGGAAAACAGGTTCCTCTGGAATGGACTGACACATCTGGGGGACTCTTGGAATGGTGGCACGACCCTGGAGTTAATCTCGCCTTTCCTGTGGAGAGCGCCTCCTCTTGAGATGCAACAGGAACGCCGGGAATTCTTTCCCTACGAAACAGGGAAAGGATCCCTCATCTCGAGCTAGGAGGCGGAAACGGGGCTCCCCTGGATGTGTGCGGGATACCACGTGCTTCCTATCGAGTGGAGACGGGTATGTTGGGGAACTTCTTGAGTAGCAGCAAGGGTGTGAAGGACCCTTTGGATGTTCCAGTGGTTAGATGTGATTGGCCTCGAGAAGCCTCAGCGGAAATGGGCCTCATCTCGCCTGGAGGGCAAAACCTCCTGGATTTTCTCGAGTTACGGCAGGTGCTCTCGACTTACGACGGGGACCTCAGGGACCCGCTCTGGTGGCCTCAGGAAAGGCCAGTCCCCATGCGAGTTCCTCGGGGGCCTCTCGGGATTCCTCTCCCGTCGATGCCGGGGCCTAAGACCTTGTGTGGAGTCGGGGCCGGAACCTGAGGATTCCTCTCCAGTGCTGACATGGATCTTGGGGTACTTCTGGAGTCTCCCCAGGGGAGTCAGTCCTCGTCTCGAATGCGAGCATGCACTTGCGCTTTCCTCCAGAGCGGTAGCAGCAGTGTCACGCAGTCCGCCGCGTGGATCAAAGGATCTATGGTTTTCCCTCGAGTCTTTCCCACGAGGCTTTCCCACGAGGCTTTCCCCAGGGCTGTCCCACGTGCACACGTGGTGGGAGTCGATCCTCGGCTTGAACGTCAAGGCAGTGCAGGGAAAACAGGTTCCTCTGGAATGGACTGACACATCTGGGGGACTCTTGGAATGGTGGCACGACCCTGGAGTTCCTCTCGCCTTTCCTGTGGAGAGCGCCTCCTCTTGAGATGCGACGGGAACGCCGGGAATTCTTTCCCTACGGAACAGGGAAAGGATCCCTCATCTCGAGCTAGGAGGCGGAAACGGGGCTCCCCTGGATGTGTGCGGGACCCCACGTGCTTCCTCTCGAGTGGAGACGGGTATGTCGGGGAACATCTTGAGTTGCAGCAAGGGTGTGAAGGACCCTTTGGAAGTTCCAGTGGTTAGACGTGATTAGCCTCGAGAAGCCTCAGCGGAAATGGGCCTCATCTCGCCTGGAGGGCAAAACCTCCTGGATTTTCTCGAGTTGCGGCAGGTGCTCTCGACTTACGACGGGGACCTCAGGGACCCGCTCTGGTGGCCTCAGGAAAGGCCAGTCCCCATGCGAGTTCCTCGGGGGCCTCTCGGGATTCCTCTTCCGTCGATGAGGGGCCTAAGACCTTCTGTGGAGTCGGGGCCGGAACCTGAGGATTCCTCTCCAGTGCTGACATGGATCTTGGGGTACTTCTGGAGTCTCCCCAGGGGAGTCAGTCCTCGTCTCGAATGCGGGGATGCACTTGCGCTTTCCTCCAGAGCGGTAGCAGCAGTGTCACGCAGTCCGCCGCGTGGATCAAAGGATCTATGGTTTTCCCTCGAGTCTTTCCCACGAGGCTTTCCCATGAGTCTTTCCCACAGGGCTGTCCCACGTGCACAAGTGGTGGGAGTCGATCCTCGGCTTGAACGTCAAGGCAGTGCAGGGAAAACAGGTTCCTCTGGAATGGACTGACACATCTGGGCGTCTCTTGGAATGGTGGCACGACCCTGGAGTTCCTCTCGCCTCTCCTGTGGAGAGTGCCTCTTCTTGAGATGCGACGGGAACCCCGGGAATTCTTTCCCTAAGAAACAGGGAAAGGATCCCTCATCTCGAGCTAGGAGGCGGAAACGGGGCTCCCCTGGATGTGTGCGGGACCCCACGTGCTTCCTCTCGAGTGGAGACGGGTATGTCGGGGAACTTCTTGAGTTGCAGCAAGGGTGTGAAGGACCCTTTGGAAGTTCCAGTGGTTAGATGTGATTAGACTCGAGAAGCCTCAGCGGAAATGGGCCTCATCTCGCCTGGAGGGCAAAACCTCCTGGATTTTCTCGAGTTGCGGCATGTGCTCTCGACTTACGACGGGGACCTCAGGGACACGCTCTGGTGACCTCAGGAAAGGCCAGTCCCCATGCGAGTTCCTCGGGGGCCTCTCGGGATTCCTCTCCCATTGATGCCGGGGCCTAAGACCTTGTGTGGAGTCGGGGCCGGAACCTGAGTATTCCTCTCCAGTGCTGACATGGATCATGGGGTACTTCTGGAGTCTCCCCAGGGGAGGCAGTCCTCGTCTCGAATGCGGGCATGTACTTGCGCTTTCCTCCAGAGCGGTAGCAGCAGTGTCACGCAGTCTGCCGCGTGGATCATAGGATCTATGGTTTTCCCTCGAGTCTTTCCCACGAGGCTTTCCCACGAGGCTTTCCCACAGGGCTGTCCCACGTGCACACGTGGTGGGAGTAGATCCTCGGCTTGAACGTCAATGCAGTGCAGGGAAAACAGGTTCCTCTGGAATGGACTGACACATCTGGGGGACTCTTGGAATGGTGGCACGACCCTGGAGTTAATCTCGCCTTTCCTGTGGAGAGCGCCTCCTCTTGAGATGCAACAGGAACGCCGGGAATTCTTTCCCTACGAAACAGGGAAAGGATCCCTCATCTCGAGCTAGGAGGCGGAAACGGGGCTCCCCTGGATGTGTGCGGGATACCACGTGCTTCCTATCGAGTGGAGACGGGTATGTCGGGGAACTTCTTGAGTAGCAGCAAGGGTGTGAAGGACCCTTTGGATGTTCCAGTGGTTAGACGTGATTGGCCTCGAGAAGCCTCAGCGGAAATGGGCCTCATCTCGCCTGGAGGGCAAAACCTCCTGGATTTTCTCGAGTTACGGCAGGTGCTCTCGACTTACGACGGGGACGTCAGGGACCCGCTCTGGTGGCCTCAGGAAAGGCCAGTCCCCATGCGAGTTCTTCGGGGGCCTCTCGGGATTCCTCTCCCGTCGATGCCGGGGCCTAAGACCTTGTGTGGAGTCGGGGCCGGAACCTGAGGATTCCTCTCCAGTGCTGACATGGATCTTGGGGTACTTCTGGAGTCTCCCCAGGGGAGTCAGTCCTCGTCTCGAATGCGGGCATGCACTTGCGCTTTCCTCCAGAGCGGTAGCAGCAGTGTCACGCAGTCCGCCGCGTGGATCAAAGGATCTATGGTTTTCCGTCGAGTCTTTCCCACGAGGCTTTCCCACGAGGCTTTCCCCAGGGCTGTCCCACGTGCACACGTGGTGGGAGTCGATCCTCGGCTTGAACGTCAAGGCAGTGCAGGGAAAACAGGTTCCTCTGGAATGGACTGACACATCTGGGGGACTCTTGGAATGGTGGCACGACCCTGGAGTTCCTCTCGCCTTTCCTGTGGAGAGCGCCTCCTCTTGAGATGCGACGGGAACGCCGGGAATTCTTTCCCTACGAAACAGGGAAAGGATCCCTCATCTCGAGCTAGGAGGCGGAAACGGGGCTCCCCTGGATGTGTGCGGGACCCCACGTGCTTCCTCTCGAGTGGAGACGGGTATGTCGGGGAACATCTTGATTTGCAGCAAGGGTGTGAAGGACCCTTTGGAAGTTCCAGTGGTTAGACGTGATTAGCCTCGAGAAGCCTCAGCGGAAATGGGCCTCATCTCGCCTGGAGGGCAAAACCTCCTGGATTTTCTCGAGTTGCGGCAGGTGCTCTCGACTTACGACGGGGACCTCAGGGACCCGCTCTGGTGGCCTCAGGAAAGGCCAGTCCCCATGCGAGTTCCTCGGGGGCCTCTCGGGATTCCTCTCCCGTCGTTGCCGGGGCCTAAGACCTTGAGTGGAGTCGGGGCCGAAACCTGAGGATTCCTCTCCAGTGCTGACATGGATCTTGGGGTACTTCTGGAGTCTCCCCAGGGGAGTCAGTCCTCGTCTCGAATGCGGGCATGCACTTGCGCTTTCCTCCAGAGCGGTAGCAGCAGTGTCACGCAGTCCGCCGCGTGGATCAAAGGATCTATGGTTTTCCCTCGAGTCTTTCCCACGAGGCTTTCCCACGAGGCTTTCCCACAGGGCTGTCCCACGTGCACACGTGGTGGGAGTCGATCCTCGGCTTGAACGTCAAGGCAGTGCAGGGAAAACAGGTTCCTCTGGAATGGACTGACACATCTTGGGGACTCTTGGAATGGTGGCACGACCCTGGAGTTCCTCTCGCCTTTCCTGTGGAGAGCGCCTCCTCTTGAGATGCGACGGGAACGCCGGGAATTCTTTCCCTACGGAACAGGGAAAGGATCCCTCATCTCGAGCTAGGAGGCGGAAACGGGGCTCCCCTGGATGTGTGCGGGACCCCACGTGCTTCCTCTCGAGTGGAGACGGGTATGTCGGGGAACTTCTTGAGTTGCAACAAGGGTGTGAAGGACCCTTTGGAAGTTCTAGTGGTTAGACGTGATTAGCCTCGAGAAGCCTCAGCGGAAATGGGCCTCATCTCGCCTGGAGGGCAAAACCTCCTGAATTTTCTCGAGTTGCGGCAGGTGCTCTCGACTTACGACGGGGACCTCAGGGACCCGCTCTGGTGGCCTCAGGAAAGGCCAGTCCCCATGCGAGTTCCTCGGGGGCCTCTCGGGATTCCTCTCCCGTCGATGCCGGGGCCTAAGACCTTGTGTGGAGTCGGGGCCGGAACCTGAGGATTCCTCTCCAGTGCTGACATGGATCTTGGGGTACTTCTGGAGTCTCCCCAGGGGAGTCAGTCCTCGTCTCGAATGCGGGCATGCACTTGCGCTTTCCTCCAGAGCGGTAGCAGCAGTGTCACGCAGTCCGCCGCGTGGATCAAAGGATCTATGGTTTTCCCTCGAGTCTTTCCCACGAGGCTTTCCCACGAGGCTTTCCCACAGGGCTGTCCCACGTGCACACGTGGTGGGAGTCGATCCTCGGCTTGAACGTCAAGGCAGTGCAGGGAAAACAGGTTCCTCTGGAATGGACTGACACATCTGGGGGACTCTTGGAATGGTGGCACGACCCTGGAGTTCCTCTCGCCTTTCCTGTGGAGAGCGCCTCCTCTTGAGATGCGACGGGAACGCCGGGAATTTTTTACCTACGAAACAGGGAAAGGATCCCTCATCTCGAGCTAGGAGGCGGAAACGGGGCTCCCCTGGATGTGTGCGGGACCCCACGTGCTGTCTCTCGAGTGGAGACGGGCATGTCGGGGAACTTCTTGAGTTGCAGCAAGGGTGTGAAGGACCCTTTGGAAGTTCCAGTGGTTAGACGTGATTAGCCTCGAGAAGCCTCAGCGGAAATGGGCCTCATCTCGCCTGGAGGGCAAAACCTCCTGGATTTTCTCGAGTTGCGGCAGGTGCTCTCGACTTACGACGGGGACCTCAGGGACCCGCTCTGGTGGCCTCAGGAAAGGCCAGACCCCATGCGAGTTCCTCTGGGGATTCCTCTCCCGTCGATGCCGGGGCCTAAGACCTTGTGTGGAGTCGGGGCCGGAACCTGAGGATTCCTCTCCAGTGCTGACATGGATCTTGGGGTACTTCTGGAGTCTCCCCAGGGGAGTCAGTCCTCGTCTCGAATGCGGGCATGCACTTGCGCTTTCCTCCAGAGCGGTAGCAGCAGTGTCACGCAGTCCGCCCCGTGGATCAAAGGATCTATGGTTTTCCCTCGAGTCTTTCCCACGAGGCTTTCCCACGAGGCTTTCCCACAGGGCTGTCCCACGTGCACACGTGGTGGGAGTCGATCCTCGGCTTGAACGTCAAGGCAGTGCAGGGAAAACAGGTTCCTCTGGAATGGACTGACCCATCTGGGCGTCTCTTGGAATGGTGGCACGACCCTGGAGTTCCTCTCGCCTCTCCTGTGGAGAGCGCCTCCTCTTGAGATGCGACGGGAACGCCGGGAATTCTTTCCCTACGAAACAGGGAAAGGATCCCTCATCTCGAGCTAGGAGGCGGAAACGGGGCTCCCCTGGATGTGTGCGGGACCCCACGTGCTTCCTCTCGAGTGGAGACGGGTATGTAGGGGAACTTCTTGAGTTGCAGCAAGGGTGTGAAGGACCCTTTGGAAGTTCCAGTGGTTAGACGTGATTAGCCTCGAGAAGCCTCAGCGGAAATGGGCCTCATCTCGCCTGGAGGGCAAAACCTCCTGGATTTTCTCGAGTTGCGGCAGGTGCTCTCGACTTACGACGGGGACCTCAGGGACCCGCTCTGGTGGCCTCAGGAAAGGCCAGACCCCATGCGAGTTCCTCTGGGGATTCCTCTCCCGTCGATGCCGGGGCCTAAGACCTTGTGTGGAGTCGGGGCCGGAACCTGAGGATTCCTCTCCAGTGCTGACATGGATCTTGGGGTACTTCTGGAGTCTCCCCAGGGGAGTCAGTCCTCGTCTCGAATGCGGGCATGCACTTGCGCTTTCCTCCAGAGCGGTAGCAGCAGTGTCACGCAGTCCGCCGCGTGGATCAAAGGATCTATGGTTTTCCCTCGAGTCTTTCCCACGAGGCTTTCCCACGAGGCTTTCCCACAGGGCTGTCCCACCTGCACACGTGGTGGGAGTCGATCCTCGGCTTGAACGTCAAGGCAGTGCAGGGAAAACAGGTTCCTCTGGAATGGACTGACCCATCTGGGCGTCTCTTGGAATGGTGGCACGACCCTGGAGTTCCTCTCGCCTCTCCTGTGGAGAGCGCCTCCTCTTGAGATGCGACGGGAACGCCGGGAATTCTTTCCCTACGAAACAGGGAAAGGATCCCTCATCTCGAGCTAGGAGGCGGAAACGGGGCTCCCCTGGATGTGTGCGGGACCCCACGTGCTTCCTCTCGAGTGGAGACGGGTATGTCGGGGAACTTCTTGAGTTGCAGCAAGGGTGTGAAGGACCCTTTGGAAGTTCCAGTGGTTAGACGTGATTAGCCTCGAGAAGCCTCAGCGGAAATGGGCCTCATCTCGCCTGGAGGGCAAAACCTCCTGGATTTTCTCGAGTTGCGGCAGGTGCTCTCGACTTACGACGGGGACCTCAGGGACCCGCTCTGGTGGCCTCAGGAAAGGCCAGTCCCCATGCGAGTTCCTCGGGGGCCTCTCGGGATTCCTCTCCCGTCGTTGCCGGGGCCTAAGACCTTGTGTGGAGTCGGGGCCGGAACCTGAGGATTCCTCTCCAGTGCTGACATGGATCTTGGGGTACTTCTGGAGTCTCCCCAGGGGAGTCAGTCCTCGTCTCGAATGCGGGCATGCACTTGCGCTTTCCTCCAGAGCGGTAGCAGCAGTGTCACGCAGTCCGCCGCGTGGATCAAAGGATCTATGGTTTTCCCTCGAGTCTTTCCCACGAGGCTTTCCCACGAGGCTTTCCCACAGGGCTGTCCCACGTGCACACGTGGTGGGAGTCGATCCTCGGCTTGAACGTCAAGGCAGTGCAGGGAAAACAGGTTCCTCTGGAATGGACTGACACATCTGGGGGACTCTTGGAATGGTGGCACGACCCTGGAGTTCCTCTCGCCTTTCCTGTGGAGAGCGCCTCCTCTTGAGATGCGACAGGAACGCCGGGAATTCTTTCCCTACGAAACAGGGAAAGGATCCCTCATCTCGAGCTAGGAGGCGGAAACGGGGCTCCCCTGGATGTGTGCGGGACCCCACGTGCTTCGTCTCGAGTGGAGACGGGTATGTCGGGGAACTTCTTGAGTTGCAACAAGGGTGTGAAGGACCCTTTGGAAGTTCCAGTGGTTAGACGTGATTCGCCTCGAGAAGCCTCAGCGGAAATGGGCCTCATCTCGCCTGGAGGGCAAAACCTCCTGGATTTTCTCGAGTTGCGGCAGGTGCTCTCGACTTACGACGGGGACGTCAGGGACCCGCTCTGGTGGCCACAGGAAAGGCCAGTCCCCATGCGAGTTCCTCGGGGGCCTCTCGGGATTCCTCTCCCGTCGATGCCGGGGCCTAAGACCTTGTGTGGAGTCGGGGCCGGAACCTGAGGATTCCTCTCCAGTGCTGACATGGATCTTGGGGTACTTCTGGAGTCTCCCCAGGGGAGTCAGTCCTCGTCTCGAATGCGGGCATGCACTTGCGCTTTCCTCCAGAGCGGTAGCAGCAGTGTCACGCAGTCCGCCGCGTGGATCAAAGGATCTATGGTTTTCCCTAGAGTCTTTCCCACGAGGCTTTCCCACGAGGCTTTCCCACAGGGCTGTCCCACGTGCACACGTGGTGGGAGTCGATCCTCGGCTTGAACGTCAAGGCAGTGCAGGGAAAACAGGTTCCTCTGGAATGGACTGACACATCTGGGGGACTCTTGGAATGGTGGCACGACCCTGGAGTTCCTCTCGCCTTTCCTGTGGAGAGCGCCTCCTCTTGAGATGCGACGGGAACGCCGGGAATTTTTTACCTACGAAACAGGGAAAGGATCGCTCATCTCGAGCTAGGAGGCGGAAACGGGGCTCCCCTGGATGTGTGCGGGACCCCACGTGCTTCCTCTCGAGTGGAGACGGGTATGTCGCGGAACTGCTTGAGTTGCAGCAAGGGTGTGAAGGACCCTTTGGAAGTTCCAGTGGTTAGACGTGATACGCCTCGAGAAGCCTCAGCGGAAATGGGCCTCATCTCGCCTGGAGGGCAAAACCTCCTGGATTTTCTCGAGTTGCGGCAGGTGCTCTCGACTTACGACGGGGACCTCAGGGACCCGCTCTGGTGGCCTCAGGAAATGCCAGTCCCCATGCGAATTCCTCGGGGGCCTCTCGGGATTACTCTCCCGTCGATGCCGGGCCTAGGACCTTGTGTTGATTCGGGGCCGGAACCTGAGGATTCCTCCCCAGTGCTGACATGGATCTTGGGGTACTTCTGGAGTCTCCCAAGGGGAGTCAGTCCTCGTCTCGAATGCGGGCATGCACTTGCGCTTTCCTCTAGAGCGGTAGCAGCAGTGTCACGCAGTCCGCCGCGTGGATCAAAGGATCTATGGTTTTCCCTCGAGTCTTTCCCACGAGGCTTTCCCACGAGGCTTTCCCACAGGGCTGTCCCACGTGCACAGGTGGTGGGAGTCGATCCTCGGCTTGAACGTCAAGGCAGTGCAGGGAAAACAGGTTCCTCTGTAATGGACTGACACATCTGGGCGTCTCTTGGAATGGTGGCACGACCCTGGAGTTCCTCTCTCCTCTCCTGTGGAGAGCCCCTCCTCTTGAGATGCGACGGGAACGCCGGGAATTCTTTCCCTAAGAAACAGGGAAAGGATCCCTCATCTCGAGCTAGGAGGCGGAAACGGGGCTCCCCTGGATGTGTGCGGGACCCCACGTGCTTCCTCTCTAGTGGAGACGGGTATGTCGGGGAATTGTTGAGTTGCAGCAAGGGTGTGAAGGACCCTTTGGAAGTTCCAGTGGTTAGACGTTATTCGCCGCGAGAAGCCTCAGCGGAAATGGGCCTCATCTCGCCTGGAGGGCAAAACCTGCTGGATTTTCTCGAGTTGCGGCAGGTGCTCTCGACTTACGACGGGAACCTCAGGGACCCGCTCTGGTGGCCTCAGGAAAGGCCAGTCCCCATGCGAATTCCTCGAGGGCCTCTCGGGATTACTCTCCCGTCGATGCCGGGGCCTAAGACCTTGTGTGGAGTCGGGGCCGGAACCTGAGGATTCCTCTCCGGTGCTGACATGGATCTTGGGGTACTTCTGTAGTCTCCCCAGGGGAGTCAGTCTTCGTCTCGAATGCGGACATGCACTTGCGCTTTCCTCCAGAGCGGTAACAGCAGTGTCACCTGGTCCGCCGCGTGGATCAAAGGATCTATGGTTTTCCCTCGAGTCTTTCCCACGAGGCTTTCCCACGAGGCTATCCCACAGGGCTGTCCCACGTGCACACGTGGTGGGAGTCGATCCTCGGCTTGAACGTCAAGGCAGTGCAGGGAAAACAGGTTCCTCTGGAATGGACTGACACATCTTGGGGACTCTTGGAATGGTGGCACGACCCTGGAGTTCCTCTCGCCTTTCCTGTGGAGAGCGCCTCCTCTTGAGATGCGACGGGAACGCCGGGAATTCTTTCCCTACGGAACAGGGAAAGGATCCCTCATCTCGAGCTAGGAGGCGGAAACGGGGCTCCCCTGGATGTGTGCGGGACCCCACGTGCTTCCTCTCGAGTGGAGACGGGTATGTCGGGGAACTTCTTGAGTTGCAACAAGGGTGTGAAGGACCCTTTGGAAGTTCTAGTGGTTAGACGTGATTAGCCTCGAGAAGCCTCAGCGGAAATGGGCCTCATCTCGCCTGGAGGGCAAAACCTCCTGAATTTTCTCGAGTTGCGGCAGGTGCTCTCGACTTACGACGGGGACCTCAGGGACCCGCTCTGGTGGCCTCAGGAAAGGCCAGTCCCCATGCGAGTTCCTCGGGGGCCTCTCGGGATTCCTCTCCCGTCGATGCCGGGGCCTAAGACCTTGTGTGGAGTCGGGGCCGGAACCTGAGGATTCCTCTCCAGTGCTGACATGGATCTTGGGGTACTTCTGGAGTCTCCCCAGGGGAGTCAGTCCTCGTCTCGAATGCGGGCATGCACTTGCGCTTTCCTCCAGAGCGGTAGCAGCAGTGTCACGCAGTCCGCCGCGTGGATCAAAGGATCTATGGTTTTCCCTCGAGTCTTTCCCACGAGGCTTTCCCACGAGGCTTTCCCACAGGGCTGTCCCACGTGCACACGTGGTGGGAGTCGATCCTCGGCTTGAACGTCAAGGCAGTGCAGGGAAAACAGGTTCCTCTGGAATGGACTGACACATCTGGGGGACTCTTGGAATGGTGGCACGACCCTGGAGTTCCTCTCGCCTTTCCTGTGGAGAGCGCCTCCTCTTGAGATGCGACGGGAACGCCGGGAATTTTTTACCTACGAAACAGGGAAAGGATCCCTCATCTCGAGCTAGGAGGCGGAAACGGGGCTCCCCTGGATGTGTGCGGGACCCCACGTGCTTTCTCTCGAGTGGAGACGGGTATGTCGGGGAACTTCTTGAGTTGCAGCAAGGGTGTGAAGGACCCTTTGGAAGTTCCAGTGGTTAGACGTGATTAGCCTCGAGAAGCCTCAGCGGAAATGGGCCTCATCTCGCCTGGAGGGCAAAACCTCCTGGATTTTCTCGAGTTGCGGCAGGTGCTCTCGACTTACGACGGGGACCTCAGGGACCCGCTCTCGTGGCCTCAGGAAAGGCCAGACCCCATGCGAGTTCCTCTGGGGATTCCTCTCCCGTCGATGCCGGGGCCTAAGACCTTGTGTGGAGTCGGGGCCGGAACCTGAGGATTCCTCTCCAGTGCTGACATGGATCTTGGGGTACTTCTGGAGTCTCCCCAGGGGAGTCAGTCCTCGTCTCGAATGCGGGCATGCACTTGCGCTTTCCTCCAGAGCGGTAGCAGCAGTGTCACGCAGTCCGCCCCGTGGATCAAAGGATCTATGGTTTTCCCTCGAGTCTTTCCCACGAGGCTTTCCCACGAGGCTTTCCCACAGGGCTGTCCCACGTGCACACGTGGTGGGAGTCGATCCTCGGCTTGAACGTCAAGGCAGTGCAGGGAAAACAGGTTCCTCTGAAATGGACTGACCCATCTGGGCGTCTCTTGGAATGGTGGCACGACCCTGGAGTTCCTCTCGCCTCTCCTGTGGAGAGCGCCTCCTCTTGAGATGCGATGGGAACGCCGGGAATTCTTTCCCTACGAAACAGGGAAAGGATCCCTCATCTCGAGCTAGGAGGCGGAAACGGGGCTCCCCTGGATGTGTGCGGGACCCCACGTGCTTCCTCTCGAGTGGAGACGGGTATGTAGGGGAACTTCTTGAGTTGCAGCAAGGGTGTGAAGGACCCTTTGGAAGTTCCAGTGGTTAGACGTGATTAGCCTCGAGAAGCCTCAGCGGAAATGGGCCTCATCTCGCCTGGAGGGCAAAACCTCCTGGATTTTCTCGAGTTGCGGCAGGTGCTCTCGACTTACGACGGGGACCTCAGGGACCCGCTCTGGTGGCCTCAGGAAAGGCCAGACCCCATGCGAGTTCCTCTGGGGATTCCTCTCCCGTCGATGCCGGGGCCTAAGACCTTGTGTGGAGTCGGGGCCGGAACCTGAGGATTCCTCTCCAGTGCTGACATGGATCTTGGGGTACTTCTGGAGTCTCCCCAGGGGAGTCAGTCCTCGTCTCGAATGCGGGCATGCACTTGCGCTTTCCTCCAGAGCGGTAGCAGCAGTGTCACGCAGTCCGCCGCGTGGATCAAAGGATCTATGGTTTTCCCTCGAGTCTTTCCCACGAGGCTTTCCCACGAGGCTTTCCCACAGGGCTGTCCCACCTGCACACGTGGTGGGAGTCGATCCTCGGCTTGAACGTCAAGGCAGTGCAGGGAAAACAGGTTCCTCTGGAATGGACTGACCCATCTGGGCGTCTCTTGGAATGGTGGCACGACCCTGGAGTTCCTCTCGCCTCTCCTGTGGAGAGCGCCTCCTCTTGAGATGCGACGGGAACGCCGGGAATTCTTTCCCTACGAAACAGGGAAAGGATCCCTCATCTCGAGCTAGGAGGCGGAAACGGGGCTCCCCTGGATGTGTGCGGGACCCCACGTGCTTCCTCTCGAGTGGAGACGGGTATGTCGGGGAACTTCTTGAGTTGCAGCAAGGGTGTGAAGGACCCTTTGGAAGTTCCAGTGGTTAGACGTGATTAGCCTCGAGAAGCCTCAGCGGAAATGGGCCTCATCTCGCCTGGAGGGCAAAACCTCCTGGATTTTCTCGAGTTGCGGCAGGTGCTCTCGACTTACGACGGGGACCTCAGGGACCCGCTCTGGTGGCCTCAGGAAAGGCCAGTCCCCATGCGAGTTCCTCGGGGGCCTCTCGGGATTCCTCTCCCGTCGTTGCCGGGGCCTAAGACCTTGTGTGGAGTCGGGGCCGGAACCTGAGGATTCCTCTCCAGTGCTGACATGGATCTTGGGGTACTTCTGGAGTCTCCCCAGGGGAGTCAGTCCTCGTCTCGAATGCGGGCATGCACTTGCGCTTTCCTCCAGAGCGGTAGCAGCAGTGTCACGCAGTCCGCCGCGTGGATCAAAGGATCTATGGTTTTCCCTCGAGTCTTTCCCACGAGGCTTTCCCACGAGGCTTTCCCACAGGGCTGTCCCACGTGCACACGTGGTGGGAGTCGATCCTCGGCTTGAACGTCAAGGCAGTGCAGGGAAAACAGGTTCCTCTGGAATGGACTGACACATCTGGGGGACTCTTGGAATGGTGGCACGACCCTGGAGTTCCTCTCGCCTTTCCTGTGGAGAGCGCCTCCTCTTGAGATGCGACAGGAACGCCGGGAATTCTTTCCCTACGAAACAGGGAAAGGATCCCTCATCTCGAGCTAGGAGGCGGAAACGGGGCTCCCCTGGATGTGTGCGGGACCCCACGTGCTTCGTCTCGAGTGGAGACGGGTATGTCGGGGAACTTCTTGAGTTGCAACAAGGGTGTGAAGGACCCTTTGGAAGTTCCAGTGGTTAGACGTGATTCGCCTCGAGAAGCCTCAGCGGAAATGGGCCTCATCTCGCCTGGAGGGCAAAACCTCCTGGATTTTCTCGAGTTGCGGCAGGTGCTCTCGACTTACGACGGGGACGTCAGGGACCCGCTCTGGTGGCCACAGGAAAGGCCAGTCCCCATGCGAGTTCCTCGGGGGCCTCTCGGGATTCCTCTCCCGTCGATGCCGGGGCCTAAGACCTTGTGTGGAGTCGGGGCCGGAACCTGAGGATTCCTCTCCAGTGCTGACATGGATCTTGGGGTACTTCTGGAGTCTCCCCAGGGGAGTCAGTCCTCGTCTCGAATGCGGGCATGCACTTGCGCTTTCCTCCAGAGCGGTAGCAGCAGTGTCACGCAGTCCGCCGCGTGGATCAAAGGATCTATGGTTTTCCCTAGAGTCTTTCCCACGAGGCTTTCCCACGAGGCTTTCCCACAGGGCTGTCCCACGTGCACACGTGGTGGGAGTCGATCCTCGGCTTGAACGTCAAGGCAGTGCAGGGAAAACAGGTTCCTCTGGAATGGACTGACACATCTGGGGGACTCTTGGAATGGTGGCACGACCCTGGAGTTCCTCTCGCCTTTCCTGTGGAGAGCGCCTCCTCTTGAGATGCGACGGGAACGCCGGGAATTTTTTACCTACGAAACAGGGAAAGGATCGCTCATCTCGAGCTAGGAGGCGGAAACGGGGCTCCCCTGGATGTGTGCGGGACCCCACGTGCTTCCTCTCGAGTGGAGACGGGTATGTCGCGGAACTGCTTGAGTTGCAGCAAGGGTGTGAAGGACCCTTTGGAAGTTCCAGTGGTTAGACGTGATTCGCCTCGAGAAGCCTCAGCGGAAATGGGCCTCATCTCGCCTGGAGGGCAAAACCTCCTGGATTTTCTCGAGTTGCGGCAGGTGCTCTCGACTTACGACGGGGACCTCAGGGACCCGCTCTGGTGGCCTCAGGAAATGCCAGTCCCCATGCGAATTCCTCGGGGGCCTCTCGGGATTACTCTCCCGTCGATGCCGGGCCTAGGACCTTGTGTTGATTCGGGGCCGGAACCTGAGGATTCCTCCCCAGTGCTGACATGGATCTTGGGGTACTTCTGGAGTTTCCCAAGGGGAGTCAGTCCTCGTCTCGAATGCGGGCATGCACTTGCGCTTTCCTCTAGAGCGGTAGCAGCAGTGTCACGCAGTCCGCCGCGTGGATCAAAGGATCTATGGTTTTCCCTCGAGTCTTTCCCACGAGGCTTTCCCACGAGGCTTTCCCACAGGGCTGTCCCACGTGCACAGGTGGTGGGAGTCGATCCTCGGCTTGAACGTCAAGGCAGTGCAGGGAAAACAGGTTCCTCTGTAATGGACTGACACATCTGGGCGTCTCTTGGAATGGTGGCACGACCCTGGAGTTCCTCTCTCCTCTCCTGTGGAGAGCCCCTCCTCTTGAGATGCGACGGGAACGCCGGGAATTCTTTCCCTAAGAAACAGGGAAAGGATCCCTCATCTCGAGCTAGGAGGCGGAAACGGGGCTCCCCTGGATGTGTGCGGGACCCCACGTGCTTCCTCTCTAGTGGAGACGGGTATGTCGGGGAATTCTTGAGTTGCAGCAAGGGTGTGAAGGACCCTTTGGAAGTTCCAGTGGTTAGACGTTATTCGCCGCGAGAAGCCTCAGCGGAAATGGGCCTCATCTCGCCTGGAGGGCAAAACCTGCTGGATTTTCTCGAGTTGCGGCAGGTGCTCTCGACTTACGACGGGAACCTCAGGGACCCGCTCTGGTGGCCTCAGGAAAGGCCAGTCCCCATGCGAATTCCTCGAGGGCCTCTCGGGATTACTCTCCCGTCGATGCCGGGGCCTAAGACCTTGTGTGGAGTCGGGGCCGGAACCTGAGGATTCCTCTCCGGTGCTGACATGGATCTTGGGGTACTTCTGTAGTCTCCCCAGGGGAGTCAGTCTTCGTCTCGAATGCGGACATGCACTTGCGCTTTCCTCCAGAGCGGTAACAGCAGTGTCACCTGGTCCGCCGCGTGGATCAAAGGATCTATGGTTTTCCCTCGAGTCTTTCCCACGAGGCTTTCCCACGAGGCTTTCCCACAGGGCTGTCCCACGTGCACACGTGGTGGGAGTGGATCCTCGGCTTGAACGTCAAGGCAGTGCAGGGAAAACAGGTTCCTCTGGAATGGACTGACACATCTGGGGGACTCTTGTCATGGTGGCACGACCCTGGAGTTCCTCTCGCCTTTCTTGTGGAGAGCGCCTCCTCTTGAGATGCGACGGGAACGCCAGGAATTCTTTCCCTACGAAACAGGGAAAGGATCCCTCATCTCGAGCTAGGAGGCGGAAACGGGGCTCCCCTGGATGTGTGCGGGACACCACGTGCTTCCTCTCGAGTGGAGACGGGTATGTCGCGGAACTGCTTGAGTTGCAGCAAGGGTGTGAAGGACCCTTTGGAAGTTCCAGTGGTTAGACGTGATTCGCCTCGAGAAGCCTCAGCGGAAATGGGCCTCATCTCGCCTGGAGGGCAAAACCTCCTGGATTTTCTCGAGTTGCGGCAGGTGCTCTCGACTTACGACGGGGACCTCAGGGACCCGCTCTGGTGGCCTCAGGAAAGGCCAGTCCCCATGCGAATTCCTCGGGGGCCTCTCGGGATTCCTCTCCCGTCGATGCCGGGGCCTAAGTCCTTGTGTGGATTCGGGGCCGGAACCTGAGGATTCCTCTCCAGTGCTGACATGGATCTTGGGGTACTTCTGGAGTCTCCCCAGGGGAGTCAGTCCTCGTCTCGAATGCGGGCATGCACTTGCGCTTTCCTCCAGAGCGGTAGCAGCAGAGTCACGCAGTCCACCGCGTGGATCAAAGGATCTATGGTTTTCCCTCGAGTCTTTCCCACGAGGCTTTCCCACGAGGCTTTCCCACAGGGCTGTCCCACGTGCACAGGTGGTGGGAGTCGATCCTCGGCTTGAACGTCAAGGCAGTGCAGTTAAAACAGGTTCCTCTGTAATGGACTGACACATCTGGGTGTCTCTTGGAATGGTGGCACGACCCTGGAGTTCCTCTCGCCTCTCCTGTGGAGAGCCCCTCATCTTGAGATGCGACGGGAACGGGGGGAATTCTTTCCCTACGAAACAGGGAAAGGATCCCTCATCTCGAGCTAGGAGGCGGAAACGGGGCTCCCCTGGATGTGTGCGGGACCCCACGTGCTTCCTCTCGAGTGGAGACGGGTATGTAGGGGAACTTCTTGAGTTGCAGCAAGGGTGTGAAGGACCCTTTGGAAGTTCCAGTGGTTAGACGTGATTAGCCTCGAGAAGCCTCAGCGGAAATGGGCCTCATCTCGCCTGGAGGGCAAAACCTCCTGGATTTTCTCGAGTTGCGGCAGGTGCTCTCGACTTACGACGGGGACCTCAGGGACCCGCTCTGGTGGCCTCAGGAAAGGCCAGACCCCATGCGAGTTCCTCTGGGGATTCCTCTCCCGTCGATGCCGGGGCCTAAGACCTTGTGTGGAGTCGGGGCCGGAACCTGAGGATTCCTCTCCAGTGCTGACATGGATCTTGGGGTACTTCTGGAGTCTCCCCAGGGGAGTCAGTCCTCGTCTCGAATGCGGGCATGCACTTGCGCTTTCCTCCAGAGCGGTAGCAGCAGTGTCACGCAGTCCGCCGCGTGGATCAAAGGATCTATGGTTTTCCCTCGAGTCTTTCCCACGAGGCTTTCCCACGAGGCTTTCCCACAGGGCTGTCCCACCTGCACACGTGGTGGGAGTCGATCCTCGGCTTGAACGTCAAGGCAGTGCAGGGAAAACAGGTTCCTCTGGAATGGACTGACCCATCTGGGCGTCTCTTGGAATGGTGGCACGACCCTGGAGTTCCTCTCGCCTCTCCTGTGGAGAGCGCCTCCTCTTGAGATGCGACGGGAACGCCGGGAATTCTTTCCCTACGAAACAGGGAAAGGATCCCTCATCTCGAGCTAGGAGGCGGAAACGGGGCTCCCCTGGATGTGTGCGGGACCCCACGTGCTTCCTCTCGAGTGGAGACGGGTATGTCGGGGAACTTCTTGAGTTGCAGCAAGGGTGTGAAGGACCCTTTGGAAGTTCCAGTGGTTAGACGTGATTAGCCTCGAGAAGCCTCAGCGGAAATGGGCCTCATCTCGCCTGGAGGGCAAAACCTCCTGGATTTTCTCGAGTTGCGGCAGGTGCTCTCGACTTACGACGGGGACCTCAGGGACCCGCTCTGGTGGCCTCAGGAAAGGCCAGTCCCCATGCGAGTTCCTCGGGGGCCTCTCGGGATTCCTCTCCCGTCGTTGCCGGGGCCTAAGACCTTGTGTGGAGTCGGGGCCGGAACCTGAGGATTCCTCTCCAGTGCTGACATGGATCTTGGGGTACTTCTGGAGTCTCCCCAGGGGAGTCAGTCCTCGTCTCGAATGCGGGCATGCACTTGCGCTTTCCTCCAGAGCGGTAGCAGCAGTGTCACGCAGTCCGCCGCGTGGATCAAAGGATCTATGGTTTTCCCTCGAGTCTTTCCCACGAGGCTTTCCCACGAGGCTTTCCCACAGGGCTGTCCCACGTGCACACGTGGTGGGAGTCGATCCTCGGCTTGAACGTCAAGGCAGTGCAGGGAAAACAGGTTCCTCTGGAATGGACTGACACATCTGGGGGACTCTTGGAATGGTGGCACGACCCTGGAGTTCCTCTCGCCTTTCCTGTGGAGAGCGCCTCCTCTTGAGATGCGACAGGAACGCCGGGAATTCTTTCCCTACGAAACAGGGAAAGGATCCCTCATCTCGAGCTAGGAGGCGGAAACGGGGCTCCCCTGGATGTGTGCGGGACCCCACGTGCTTCGTCTCGAGTGGAGACGGGTATGTCGGGGAACTTCTTGAGTTGCAACAAGGGTGTGAAGGACCCTTTGGAAGTTCCAGTGGTTAGACGTGATTCGCCTCGAGAAGCCTCAGCGGAAATGGGCCTCATCTCGCCTGGAGGGCAAAACCTCCTGGATTTTCTCGAGTTGCGGCAGGTGCTCTCGACTTACGACGGGGACGTCAGGGACCCGCTCTGGTGGCCACAGGAAAGGCCAGTCCCCATGCGAGTTCCTCGGGGGCCTCTCGGGATTCCTCTCCCGTCGATGCCGGGGCCTAAGACCTTGTGTGGAGTCGGGGCCGGAACCTGAGGATTCCTCTCCAGTGCTGACATGGATCTTGGGGTACTTCTGGAGTCTCCCCAGGGGAGTCAGTCCTCGTCTCGAATGCGGGCATGCACTTGCGCTTTCCTCCAGAGCGGTAGCAGCAGTGTCACGCAGTCCGCCGCGTGGATCAAAGGATCTATGGTTTTCCCTAGAGTCTTTCCCACGAGGCTTTCCCACGAGGCTTTCCCACAGGGCTGTCCCACGTGCACACGTGGTGGGAGTCGATCCTCGGCTTGAACGTCAAGGCAGTGCAGGGAAAACAGGTTCCTCTGGAATGGACTGACACATCTGGGGGACTCTTGGAATGGTGGCACGACCCTGGAGTTCCTCTCGCCTTTCCTGTGGAGAGCGCCTCCTCTTGAGATGCGACGGGAACGCCGGGAATTTTTTACCTACGAAACAGGGAAAGGATCGCTCATCTCGAGCTAGGAGGCGGAAACGGGGCTCCCCTGGATGTGTGCGGGACCCCACGTGCTTCCTCTCGAGTGGAGACGGGTATGTCGCGGAACTGCTTGAGTTGCAGCAAGGGTGTGAAGGACCCTTTGGAAGTTCCAGTGGTTAGACGTGATTCGCCTCGAGAAGCCTCAGCGGAAATGGGCCTCATCTCGCCTGGAGGGCAAAACCTCCTGGATTTTCTCGAGTTGCGGCAGGTGCTCTCGACTTACGACGGGGACCTCAGGGACCCGCTCTGGTGGCCTCAGGAAATGCCAGTCCCCATGCGAATTCCTCGGGGGCCTCTCGGGATTACTCTCCCGTCGATGCCGGGCCTAGGACCTTGTGTTGATTCGGGGCCGGAACCTGAGGATTCCTCCCCAGTGCTGACATGGATCTTGGGGTACTTCTGGAGTCTCCCAAGGGGAGTCAGTCCTCGTCTCGAATGCGGGCATGCACTTGCGCTTTCCTCTAGAGCGGTAGCAGCAGTGTCACGCAGTCCGCCGCGTGGATCAAAGGATCTATGGTTTTCCCTCGAGTCTTTCCCACGAGGCTTTCCCACGAGGCTTTCCCACAGGGCTGTCCCACGTGCACAGGTGGTGGGAGTCGATCCTCGGCTTGAACGTCAAGGCAGTGCAGGGAAAACAGGTTCCTCTGTAATGGACTGACACATCTGGGCGTCTCTTGGAATGGTGGCACGACCCTGGAGTTCCTCTCTCCTCTCCTGTGGAGAGCCCCTCCTCTTGAGATGCGACGGGAACGCCGGGAATTCTTTCCCTAAGAAACAGGGAAAGGATCCCTCATCTCGAGCTAGGAGGCGGAAACGGGGCTCCCCTGGATGTGTGCGGGACCCCACGTGCTTCCTCTCTAGTGGAGACGGGTATGTCGGGGAATTCTTGAGTTGCAGCAAGGGTGTGAAGGACCCTTTGGAAGTTCCAGTGGTTAGACGTTATTCGCCGCGAGAAGCCTCAGCGGAAATGGGCCTCATCTCGCCTGGAGGGCAAAACCTGCTGGATTTTCTCGAGTTGCGGCAGGTGCTCTCGACTTACGACGGGAACCTCAGGGACCCGCTCTGGTGGCCTCAGGAAAGGCCAGTCCCCATGCGAATTCCTCGAGGGCCTCTCGGGATTACTCTCCCGTCGATGCCGGGGCCTAAGACCTTGTGTGGAGTCGGGGCCGGAACCTGAGGATTCCTCTCCGGTGCTGACATGGATCTTGGGGTACTTCTGTAGTCTCCCCAGGGGAGTCAGTCTTCGTCTCGAATGCGGACATGCACTTGCGCTTTCCTCCAGAGCGGTAACAGCAGTGTCACCTGGTCCGCCGCGTGGATCAAAGGATCTATGGTTTTCCCTCGAGTCTTTCCCACGAGGCTTTCCCACGAGGCTATCCCACAGGGCTGTCCCACGTGCACACGTGGTGGGAGTCGATCCTCGGCTTGAACGTCAAGGCAGTGCAGGGAAAACAGGTTCCTCTGGAATGGACTGACACATCTTGGGGACTCTTGGAATGGTGGCACGACCCTGGAGTTCCTCTCGCCTTTCCTGTGGAGAGCGCCTCCTCTTGAGATGCGACGGGAACGCCGGGAATTCTTTCCCTACGGAACAGGGAAAGGATCCCTCATCTCGAGCTAGGAGGCGGAAACGGGGCTCCCCTGGATGTGTGCGGGACCCCACGTGCTTCCTCTCGAGTGGAGACGGGTATGTCGGGGAACTTCTTGAGTTGCAACAAGGGTGTGAAGGACCCTTTGGAAGTTCTAGTGGTTAGACGTGATTAGCCTCGAGAAGCCTCAGCGGAAATGGGCCTCATCTCGCCTGGAGGGCAAAACCTCCTGAATTTTCTCGAGTTGCGGCAGGTGCTCTCGACTTACGACGGGGACCTCAGGGACCCGCTCTGGTGGCCTCAGGAAAGGCCAGTCCCCATGCGAGTTCCTCGGGGGCCTCTCGGGATTCCTCTCCCGTCGATGCCGGGGCCTAAGACCTTGTGTGGAGTCGGGGCCGGAACCTGAGGATTCCTCTCCAGTGCTGACATGGATCTTGGGGTACTTCTGGAGTCTCCCCAGGGGAGTCAGTCCTCGTCTCGAATGCGGGCATGCACTTGCGCTTTCCTCCAGAGCGGTAGCAGCAGTGTCACGCAGTCCGCCGCGTGGATCAAAGGATCTATGGTTTTCCCTCGAGTCTTTCCCACGAGGCTTTCCCACGAGGCTTTCCCACAGGGCTGTCCCACGTGCACACGTGGTGGGAGTCGATCCTCGGCTTGAACGTCAAGGCAGTGCAGGGAAAACAGGTTCCTCTGGAATGGACTGACACATCTGGGGGACTCTTGGAATGGTGGCACGACCCTGGAGTTCCTCTCGCCTTTCCTGTGGAGAGCGCCTCCTCTTGAGATGCGACGGGAACGCCGGGAATTTTTTACCTACGAAACAGGGAAAGGATCCCTCATCTCGAGCTAGGAGGCGGAAACGGGGCTCCCCTGGATGTGTGCGGGACCCCACGTGCTTTCTCTCGAGTGGAGACGGGTATGTCGGGGAACTTCTTGAGTTGCAGCAAGGGTGTGAAGGACCCTTTGGAAGTTCCAGTGGTTAGACGTGATTAGCCTCGAGAAGCCTCAGCGGAAATGGGCCTCATCTCGCCTGGAGGGCAAAACCTCCTGGATTTTCTCGAGTTGCGGCAGGTGCTCTCGACTTACGACGGGGACCTCAGGGACCCGCTCTCGTGGCCTCAGGAAAGGCCAGACCCCATGCGAGTTCCTCTGGGGATTCCTCTCCCGTCGATGCCGGGGCCTAAGACCTTGTGTGGAGTCGGGGCCGGAACCTGAGGATTCCTCTCCAGTGCTGACATGGATCTTGGGGTACTTCTGGAGTCTCCCCAGGGGAGTCAGTCCTCGTCTCGAATGCGGGCATGCACTTGCGCTTTCCTCCAGAGCGGTAGCAGCAGTGTCACGCAGTCCGCCCCGTGGATCAAAGGATCTATGGTTTTCCCTCGAGTCTTTCCCACGAGGCTTTCCCACGAGGCTTTCCCACAGGGCTGTCCCACGTGCACACGTGGTGGGAGTCGATCCTCGGCTTGAACGTCAAGGCAGTGCAGGGAAAACAGGTTCCTCTGGAATGGACTGACCCATCTGGGCGTCTCTTGGAATGGTGGCACGACCCTGGAGTTCCTCTCGCCTCTCCTGTGGAGAGCGCCTCCTATTGAGATGCGACGGGAACGCCGGGAATTCTTTCCCTACGAAACAGGGAAAGGATCCCTCATCTCGAGCTAGGAGGCGGAAACGGGGCTCCCCTGGATGTGTGCGGGACCCCACGTGCTTCCTCTCGAGTGGAGACGGGTATGTAGGGGAACTTCTTGAGTTGCAGCAAGGGTGTGAAGGACCCTTTGGAAGTTCCAGTGGTTAGACGTGATTAGCCTCGAGAAGCCTCAGCGGAAATGGGCCTCATCTCGCCTGGAGGGCAAAACCTCCTGGATTTTCTCGAGTTGCGGCAGGTGCTCTCGACTTACGACGGGGACCTCAGGGACCCGCTCTGGTGGCCTCAGGAAAGGCCAGACCCCATGCGAGTTCCTCTGGGGATTCCTCTCCCGTCGATGCCGGGGCCTAAGACCTTGTGTGGAGTCGGGGCCGGAACCTGAGGATTCCTCTCCAGTGCTGACATGGATCTTGGGGTACTTCTGGAGTCTCCCCAGGGGAGTCAGTCCTCGTCTCGAATGCGGGCATGCACTTGCGCTTTCCTCCAGAGCGGTAGCAGCAGTGTCACGCAGTCCGCCGCGTGGATCAAAGGATCTATGGTTTTCCCTCGAGTCTTTCCCACGAGGCTTTCCCACGAGGCTTTCCCACAGGGCTGTCCCACCTGCACACGTGGTGGGAGTCGATCCTCGGCTTGAACGTCAAGGCAGTGCAGGGAAAACAGGTTCCTCTGGAATGGACTGACCCATCTGGGCGTCTCTTGGAATGGTGGCACGACCCTGGAGTTCCTCTCGCCTCTCCTGTGGAGAGCGCCTCCTCTTGAGATGCGACGGGAACGCCGGGAATTCTTTCCCTACGAAACAGGGAAAGGATCCCTCATCTCGAGCTAGGAGGCGGAAACGGGGCTCCCCTGGATGTGTGCGGGACCCCACGTGCTTCCTCTCGAGTGGAGACGGGTATGTCGGGGAACTTCTTGAGTTGCAGCAAGGGTGTGAAGGACCCTTTGGAAGTTCCAGTGGTTAGACGTGATTAGCCTCGAGAAGCCTCAGCGGAAATGGGCCTCATCTCGCCTGGAGGGCAAAACCTCCTGGATTTTCTCGAGTTGCGGCAGGTGCTCTCGACTTACGACGGGGACCTCAGGGACCCGCTCTGGTGGCCTCAGGAAAGGCCAGTCCCCATGCGAGTTCCTCGGGGGCCTCTCGGGATTCCTCTCCCGTCGTTGCCGGGGCCTAAGACCTTGTGTGGAGTCGGGGCCGGAACCTGAGGATTCCTCTCCAGTGCTGACATGGATCTTGGGGTACTTCTGGAGTCTCCCCAGGGGAGTCAGTCCTCGTCTCGAATGCGGGCATGCACTTGCGCTTTCCTCCAGAGCGGTAGCAGCAGTGTCACGCAGTCCGCCGCGTGGATCAAAGGATCTATGGTTTTCCCTCGAGTCTTTCCCACGAGGCTTTCCCACGAGGCTTTCCCACAGGGCTGTCCCACGTGCACACGTGGTGGGAGTCGATCCTCGGCTTGAACGTCAAGGCAGTGCAGGGAAAACAGGTTCCTCTGGAATGGACTGACACATCTGGGGGACTCTTGGAATGGTGGCACGACCCTGGAGTTCCTCTCGCCTTTCCTGTGGAGAGCGCCTCCTCTTGAGATGCGACAGGAACGCCGGGAATTCTTTCCCTACGAAACAGGGAAAGGATCCCTCATCTCGAGCTAGGAGGCGGAAACGGGGCTCCCCTGGATGTGTGCGGGACCCCACGTGCTTCGTCTCGAGTGGAGACGGGTATGTCGGGGAACTTCTTGAGTTGCAACAAGGGTGTGAAGGACCCTTTGGAAGTTCCAGTGGTTAGACGTGATTCGCCTCGAGAAGCCTCAGCGGAAATGGGCCTCATCTCGCCTGGAGGGCAAAACCTCCTGGATTTTCTCGAGTTGCGGCAGGTGCTCTCGACTTACGACGGGGACGTCAGGGACCCGCTCTGGTGGCCACAGGAAAGGCCAGTCCCCATGCGAGTTCCTCGGGGGCCTCTCGGGATTCCTCTCCCGTCGATGCCGGGGCCTAAGACCTTGTGTGGAGTCGGGGCCGGAACCTGAGGATTCCTCTCCAGTGCTGACATGGATCTTGGGGTACTTCTGGAGTCTCCCCAGGGGAGTCAGTCCTCGTCTCGAATGCGGGCATGCACTTGCGCTTTCCTCCAGAGCGGTAGCAGCAGTGTCACGCAGTCCGCCGCGTGGATCAAAGGATCTATGGTTTTCCCTAGAGTCTTTCCCACGAGGCTTTCCCACGAGGCTTTCCCACAGGGCTGTCCCACGTGCACACGTGGTGGGAGTCGATCCTCGGCTTGAACGTCAAGGCAGTGCAGGGAAAACAGGTTCCTCTGGAATGGACTGACACATCTGGGGGACTCTTGGAATGGTGGCACGACCCTGGAGTTCCTCTCGCCTTTCCTGTGGAGAGCGCCTCCTCTTGAGATGCGACGGGAACGCCGGGAATTTTTTACCTACGAAACAGGGAAAGGATCGCTCATCTCGAGCTAGGAGGCGGAAACGGGGCTCCCCTGGATGTGTGCGGGACCCCACGTGCTTCCTCTCGAGTGGAGACGGGTATGTCGCGGAACTGCTTGAGTTGCAGCAAGGGTGTGAAGGACCCTTTGGAAGTTCCAGTGGTTAGACGTGATTCGCCTCGAGAAGCCTCAGCGGAAATGGGCCTCATCTCGCCTGGAGGGCAAAACCTCCTGGATTTTCTCGAGTTGCGGCAGGTGCTCTCGACTTACGACGGGGACCTCAGGGACCCGCTCTGGTGGCCTCAGGAAATGCCAGTCCCCATGCGAATTCCTCGGGGGCCTCTCGGGATTACTCTCCCGTCGATGCCGGGCCTAGGACCTTGTGTTGATTCGGGGCCGGAACCTGAGGATTCCTCCCCAGTGCTGACATGGATCTTGGGGTACTTCTGGAGTTTCCCAAGGGGAGTCAGTCCTCGTCTCGAATGCGGGCATGCACTTGCGCTTTCCTCTAGAGCGGTAGCAGCAGTGTCACGCAGTCCGCCGCGTGGATCAAAGGATCTATGGTTTTCCCTCGAGTCTTTCCCACGAGGCTTTCCCACGAGGCTTTCCCACAGGGCTGTCCCACGTGCACAGGTGGTGGGAGTCGATCCTCGGCTTGAACGTCAAGGCAGTGCAGGGAAAACAGGTTCCTCTGTAATGGACTGACACATCTGGGCGTCTCTTGGAATGGTGGCACGACCCTGGAGTTCCTCTCGCCTCTCCTGTGGAGAGCCCCTCATCTTGAGATGCGACGGGAACGGGGGGAATTCTTTCCCTACGAAACAGGGAAAGGATCCCTCATCTCGAGCTAGGAGGCGGAAACGGGGCTCCCCTGGATGTGTGCGGGACACCACGTGCTTCCTATCGAGTGGAGACGGGTATGTCGGGGAACTTCTTGAGTAGCAGCAAGGGTGTGAAGCACCCTTTGGAAGTTCCAGTGGTTAGATGTGATTGGCCTCGAGAAGCCTCAGCGGAAATGGGCCTCATCTCGCCTGGAGGGCAAAACCTCCTGGATTTTCTCGAGTTACGGCAGGTGTTCTCGACTTACGACGGGGACCTCAGGGACCCGCTCTGGTGGCCTCAGGAAAGGCCAGTCCCCATGCGAGTTCCTCGGGGGCCTCTCGGGATTCCTCTCCCGTCGATGCCGGGGCCTAAGACCTTGTGTGGAGTCGGGGCCGGAACCTGAGGATTCCTCTCCAGTGCTGACATGGATCTTGGGGTACTTCTGGAGTCTCCCCAGGGGAGTCAGTCCTCGTCTCGAATGCGGGCATGCACTTGCGCTTTCCTCCAGAGCGGTAGCAGCAGTGTCACGCGGTCCGCCGCGTGGATCAAAGGATCTATGGTTTTCCCTCGAGTCTTTCCCACGAGGCTTTCCCACGAGGCTTTCCCACAGGGCTGTCCCACGTGCACACGTGGTGGGAGTCGATCCTCGGCTTGAACGTCAGGCAGTGCAGGGAAAACAGGTTCCTCTGGAATGGACTGACACATCTGGGTGTCTCTTGGAATGGTGCCACGACCCTGGAGTTCCTCTCGCCTTTCCTGTGGAGAGCGCCACCTCTTGAGATGCGACGGGAACGCCGGGAATTCTTTCCCTACGAAACAGGGAAAGGATCCCTCATCTCGAGCTAGGAGGCGGAAACGGGGCTCCCCTGAATGGGTGCGGGACCCTACGTGCTTCCTCTCGAGTGGAGACGGGTATGTCGGGGAACTTCTTGAGTTGCAGCAATGGTGTGAACGACCCTTTGGAAGTTCCAGCGGTTACATGTGATTAGCCTCGAGAAGCCTCAGCGGAAATGGGCCTCATCTCGCCTGGAGGGCAAAACCTCCTGGATTTTCTCGAGTTGCGGCAGGTGCTCTCGACTTACCATGGGGACCTCAGGGACCCGCTCTGGTGGCCTCAGGAAAGGCCAGGCCCCATGCGAGTTCCTCGGGGGCCTCTCGGCATTCCTCTCCCGTCGATGCAGGGGCCTAAGACCTTGTGTGGAGTCGGGGCCGGAACCTGAGTATTCCTCTCCAGTGCTGACATGGATCTTGGGGTACTTCTGGAGTCTCCCCAGGGGAGTCAGTCCTCGTCTCGAATGCGGGCATGCACTTGCGCTTTCCTCCAGAGCGGTAGCAGCAGTGTCACGCAGTCCGCCGCGTGGATCAAAGGATCTATGGTTTTCCCTCGAGTCTTTCCCACGAGGCTTTCCCACGAGGCTTTCCCACAGGGCTGTCCCACGTGCACACGTGGTGAGAGTGGATCCTCGGCTTGAACGTCAAGGCAGTGCAGGGAAAACAGGTTCCTCTTGAATGGACTGACAAATCTGGGGGACTCTTGGAATGGTGGTACGACCCTGGAGTTCCTCTCGCCTTTCCTGTGGAGAGCGCCTCCTCTTGAGATGCGACGGGAACGCCGGGAATTCTTTCCCTACGAAACAGGGAAAGGATCCCTCATCTCGAGCTAGGAGGCGGAAACGGGGCTCCCCTGGATGTGTGCGGGACCCCACGTGCTTCCTCTCGAGTGGAGACGGGTATGTCGGGGAACTTCTTGATTTGCAGCAAGGGTGTGAAGCACCCTTTGGAAGTTCCAGTGGTTAGACGTGATTAGCCTCGAGAAGCCTCAGCGGAAATGGGCCTCATCTCGCCTTGAGGGCAAAACCTCCTTGATTTTCTCGAGTTGCGGCAGGTGCTCTCGACTTACGACGGGGACCTCAGGGACCCGCTCTGGTGGCCTCAAGAAAGGCCAGTCCCCATGCGAGTTCCTCGGGGGCTTCTCGGGATTCCTCTCCCGTCGATGTCGGGGCCTAAGACCTTGTGTGGATTCGGGGCCGGAACCTGAGGATTCCTCTCCAGTGCTGACATGGATCTTGGGGTACTTCTGGAGTCTCCCCAGGGGAGTCAGTCCTCGTCTCGAATGCGGGCATGCACTTGCGCTTTCCTCCAGAGCGGTAGCAGCAGTGTCACGCAGTCCGCCGCGTGGATCAAAGGATGTATGGTTGTCCCTCGAGTCTTTCCCACGAGGCTTTCCCACGAGGCTTTCCCACAGGGCTGTCCCACGTGCACAGGTGGTGGGAGTCGATCCTCGGCTTGAACGTCAAGGCAGTGCAGGGAAAACAGGTTCCTCTGGAATGGACTGACACATCTGGGTGTCTCTTGGAATGGTGGCACGACCCTGGAGTTCCTCTCGCCTCACCTGTGGAGAGCCCCTCCTCTTGAGATGCGACGGGAACGCCGGGAATTCTTTCCCTAAGAAACAGGGAAAGGATCCCTCATCTCGAGCTAGGAGGCAGAAACGGGGCTCCCCTGGATGTGTGCGGGACCCCACGTGATTCCTCTCGAGTGGAGACGGGTATGTCGTTGAACTTCTTGAGTTGCAGCAAGGGTGTGAAGGACTCTTTGGAAGTTCCAGTGGTTAGATGTGATTAGCCTCGAGAAGCCTCAGCGGAAATGGGCCTCATCTCGCCTGGAGGGCAAAACCTCCTGGATTTTCTCGAGTTGCGGCCTGTGCTCTCGACTTACGACGGGGACCTCGGGGACCCGCTCTGGTGACCTCAGGAAATGCCAGTCCCCATGCGAGTTCCTCGGGGGCCTCTCGGCATTCCTCTCCCATCGATGCCGGGGCCTAAGACCTTGTGTGGAGTCGGGGCCGGAACCTGAGGATTCCTCTCCAGTGCTGACATGGATCTTGGGGTACTTCTGGAGTCTCCCCAGGGGAGTCAGTCCACGTCTCGAATGCGGGCATGCACTTGCGCTTTCCTCCAGAGCGGTAGCAGCAGTGTCACGCATTCCGCCGCGTGGATCAAAGGATCTATGGTTTTCCCTCGAGTCTTTCCCACGAGGCTTTCCCACGAGGCTTTCCCACAGGGATGTCCCACGTGCACACGTGGTGGGAGTCGATCCTCGGCTTGAACGTCAAGGCAGTGCAGGGAAAACAGGTTCCTCTGGAATGGACTGACACATCTGGGGGACTCTTGGAATGGTGGCACGACCCTGGAGTTCCTCTCGCCTTTCCTGTGGAGAGCGCCTCCTCTTGAGATGCGACGGGAACGCCGGGAATTCTTTCCCTACGAAACAGGGAAAGGATCCCTCATCTCGAGCTAGGAGGCGGAAACGGGGCTCAGCTGGATGTGTGCGGGACCCCACGTGCTTCCTCTCGAGTGGAGACGGGTATGTCGGGGAACTTCTTGAGTTGCAGCAAGGGTGTGAAGGACCCTTTGGAAGTTCCAGTGGTTAGACGTGATTAGCCTCGAGAAGCCTCAGCGGAAATGGGCCTCATCTCGCCTGGAGGGCAAAACCTCCTGGATTTTCTCGAGTTGCGGCAGGTGCTCTCGACTTACGACGGGGACCTCAGGGACCCGCTCTGGTGGCCTCAGGAAAGGCCAGTCCCCATGCGAGTTCCTCGGGGGCCTCTCGGGATTCCTCTCCCGTCGATGCCGGGGCCTAAGACCTTGTGTGGAGTCGGGGCCGGAAACTGAGGATTCCTCTCCAGTGCTGACATGTATCTTGGGTACTTCTGGAGTCTCCCCAGGGGAGTCAGTCCTCGTCTCGAATGCGGGCATGCACTTGCGCTTTCCTCCAGAGCGTTAGCAGCAGTGTCACGCAGTCCGCCGCGTGGATCAAAGGATCTATGGTTTTCCCTCGAGTCTTTCCCACGAGGCTTTCCCACGAGGCTTTCCCACAGGGCTGTCCCACGTGCACACGTGGTGGGAGTCGATCCTCGGCTTGAACGTCAAGGCAGTGCAGGGATAACAGGTTCCTCTGTAATGGACTGACACATCTGGGTGTCTCTTGGAATGGTGGCACGACCCTGGAGTTCCTCTCGCCTCTCGTGTGGAGAGTCCCTCCTCTTGAGATGCGACGGGAACGCCGGGAATTCTTTCCCTACGAAACAGGGAAAGGATCCCTCATCTCGAGCTAGGAGGCGGAAACGGGGCTCCCCTGGATGTGTGCGGGACCCCACGTGCTTCCTCTCGAGTGGAGACGGGTATGTCGGGGAACTTCTTGAGTTGCAGCAAGGGTGTGAAGGACCCTTTTGAAGTTCCAGTGGTTAGACGTGATTCGCCTCGAGAAGCCTCAGCGGAAATGGGCCTCATCTCGTCTGGAGGGCAAAACCTCCTGGATTTTCTCGAGTTGCGGCAGGTGCTCTCGACTTACGATGGGGACCTCAGGGACCCGCTCTGGTGGCCTCAGGAAAGGCCAGTCCCCATGCGAATTCCTCGGGGACCTCTCGGGATTCCTCTCCCGTCGATGCCGGGGCCTAAGACCTTGTGGGAGTCGGGGCCGGAACCTGAGGATTCCTCTCCAGTGCTGACATGGATCTTGGGGTACTTCTGGAGTCTCCCCAGGGGAGTCAGTCCTCGTCTCGAATGCGGGCATGCACTTGAGCTTTCCTCCAGATTGGTAGCAGCAGTGTCACGCAGTCCGCCGCGTGGATCAAAGGATCTATGGTTTTCCCTCGAGTCTTTCCCACGAGGCTTTCCCACGAGGCTTTCCCACAGGGCTGTCCCACGTGCACACGTGGTGGGAGTCGATCCTCGGCTTGAACGTCAAGGCAGTGCAGGGAAAACAGGTTCCTCTGGAATGGACTGACACATCTGGGGGACTCCTGGAATGGTGGCACGACCATGGAGTTCCTCTCGCCTTTCCTGTGGAGAGCGCCTCCTCTTGAGATTGGACGGGAACGCCGGGAAATCTTTCCCTTCGAAACAGGGAAAGGATCCCTCATCTCGAGCTAGGAGGCGGAAACGGGGCTCTCCTGGATGTGTGCGGGACCCCACGTGCTTCCTCTCGAGTGGAGACGGGTATGTCGCGGAACTGCTTGAGTTGCAGCAAGGGTGTGAAGGACCCTTTGGAAGTTCCAGTGGTTAGACGTGATTCGCCTCGAGAAGCCTCAGCGGAAATGGGCCTCATCTCGTCTGGAGGGCAAAACCTCCTGGATTTTCTCGAGTTGCGGCAGGTGCTCTCGACTTACGACGGGGACCTCAGGGACCCGCTCTGGTCGCCTCAGGAAAGGCCAGTCCCCATGCGAATTCCTCGGGGGCCTCTCGGGTTTCCTCTCCCGTCGATGCCGGGGCCTAAGACCTTGTGTGGAGTCGGGGCCGGAACCTGAGGATTCCTCTCCAGTGCTGACATGGATCTTGGGGTACTTCTGGAGTCTCCCCAGGGGAGTCAGTCCTCGTCTCCAATGCGGGCATGCACTTGAGCTTTCCTCCAGAGCGGTAGCAGCAGTGTCACGCAGTCTGCCGCGTGGATCAAAGGATCTATGGTTTTCCCTCGAGTCTTTCCCACGAGGCTTTCCCACGAGGCTTTCCCACAGGGCTGTCCCACGTGCACACGTGGTGGGAGTGGATGCTCGGCTTGAACGTCAAGGCAGTGCAGGGAAAACAGGTTCCTCTGTAATGGACTGACACATCTGGGTGTCTCTTGGAATGGTGGCACGACCCTGGAGTTCCTCTCGCCTCTCGTGTGGAGAGTCCCTCCTCTTGAGATGCGACGGGAACGCCGGGAATTCTTTCCCTACGAAACAGGGAAAGGATCCCTCATCTCGAGCTAGGAGGCGGAAACGGGGCTCCCCTGGATGTGTGCGGGACCCCACGTGCTTCCTCTCGAGTGGAGACGGGTATGTCGGGGAACTTCTTGAGTTGCAGCAAGGGTGTGAAGGACCCTTTGGAAGTTCCAGTGGTTAGACGTGATTCGCCTCGAGAAGCCTCAGCGGAAATGGGCCTCATCTCGTCTGGAGGGCAAAACCTCCTGGATTTTCTCGAGTTGCGGCAGGTGCTCTCGACTTACGATGGGGACCTCAGGGACCCGCTCTGGTGGCCTCAGGAAAGGCCAGTCCCCATGCGAATTCCTCGGGGGCCTCTCGGGATTCCTCTCCCGTCGATGCCGGGGCCTAAGACCTTGTGGGAGTCGGGGCCGGAACCTGAGGATTCCTCTCCAGTGCTGACATGGATCTTGGGGTACTTCTGGAGTCTCCCCAGGGGAGTCAGTCCTCGTCTCGAATGCGGGCATGCACTTGCGCTTTCCTCCAGAGCGGTAGCAGCAGTGTCACGCAGTCCGCCGCGTGGATCAAAGGATCTATGGTTTTCCCTCGAGTCTTTCCCACGAGGCTTTCCCACGAGGCTTTCCCACAGGGCTGTCCCACGTGCACACGTGGTGGGAGTCGATCCTCGGCTTGAACGTCAAGGCAGTGCAGGGAAAACAGGTTCCTCTGGAATGGACTGACACATCTGGGGGACTCTTGGAATGGTGGCACGACCCTGGAGTTCCTCTCGCCTTTCCTGTGGAGAGCGCCTCCTCTTGAGATGCGACGGGAACGCCGGGAATTCTTTCCCTACGGAACAGGGAAAGGATCCCTCATCTCGAGCTAGGAGGCGGAAACGGGGCTCCCCTGGATGTGTGCGGGACCCCACGTGCTTCCTCTCGAGTGGAGACGGGTATGTCGGGGAACTTCTTGAGTTGCAGCAAGGGTGTGAAGGACCCTTTGGAAGTTCCAGTGGTTAGACGTGATTCGCCTCGAGAAGCCTCAGCGGAAATGGGCCTCATCTCGCCTGGAGGGCAAAACCTCCTGGATTTTCTCGAGTTGCGGCAGGTGCTCTCGACTTACGACGGGGACGTCAGGGACCCGCTCTGGTGGCCACAGGAAAGGCCAGTCCCCATGCGAGTTCCTCGGGGGCCTCTCGGGATTCCTCTCCCGTCGATGCCGGGGCCTAAGACCTTGTGTGGAGTCGGGGCCGGAACCTGAGGATTCCTCTCCAGTGCTGACATGGATCTTGGGGTACTTCTGGAGTCTCCCCAGGGGAGTCAGTCCTCGTCTCGAATGCGGGCATGCACTTGCGCTTTCCTCCAGAGCGGTAGCAGCAGTGTCACGCAGTCCGCCGCGTGGATCAAAGGATCTATGGTTTTCCCTCGAGTCTTTCCCACGAGGCTTTCCCACGAGGCTTTCCCACAGGGCTGTTCCACGTGCACACGTGGTGGGAGTGGATCCTCGGCTTGAACGTCAAGGCAGTGCAGGGAAAACAGGTTCCTCTGGAATGGACTGACACATCTGGGGGACTCTTGGAATGGTGTCACGACCCTGGAGTTCCTCTCGCCTTTCCTGTGGAGAGCGCCTCCTCCTGAGATGCGACGGGAACGCCGGGAATTCTTTCCCTACGAAACAGGGAAAGGATCCCTCATCTCGAGCTAGGAGGCGGAAACGGGGCTCCCCTGGATGTGTGCGGGACCCCACGTGCTTCCTCTCTAGTGGAGACGGGTATGTCGGGGAATTCTTGAGTTGCAGCAAGGGTGTGAAGGACCCTTTGGAAGTTCCAGTGGTTAGACGTGATTCGCCGCGAGAAGCCTCAGCGGAAATGGGCCTCATCTCGCCTGGAGGGCAAAACCTGCTGGATTTTCTCGAGTTGCGGCAGGTGCTCTCGACTTACGACGGGGACCTCAGGGACCCGCTCTGGTGGCCTCAGGAAAGGCCAGTCCCCATGCGAATTCCTCGGGGGCCTCTCGGGATTACTCTCCCGTCGATGCCGGGGCCTAAGACCTTGTGTGGAGTCGGGGCCGGAACCTGAGGATTCCTCTCCGGTGCTGACATGGATCTTGGGGTACTTCTGTAGTCTCCCCAGGGGAGTCAGTCTTCGTCTCGAATGCGGACATGCACTTGCGCTTTCCTCCAGAGCGGTAACAGCAGTGTCACCTGGTCCGCCGCGTGGATCAAAGGATCTATGGTTTTCCCTCGAGTCTTTCCCACGAGGCTTTCCCACGAGGCTTTCCCACAGGGCTGTCCCACGTGCACACGTGGTGGGAGTGGATCCTCGGCTTGAACGTCAAGGCAGTGCAGGGAAAACAGGTTCCTCTGGAATGGACTGACACATCTGGGGGTCTCTTGGAATGGTGCCACGACCCTGGAGTTCCTCTCGCCTTTCCTGTGGAGAGCGCCACCTCTTGAGATGCGAAGGGAACGCCGGGAATTCTTTCCCTACGAAACAGGGAAAGGATCCCTCATCTCGAGCTAGGAGGCGGAAACGGGGCTCCCCTGGATGTGTGCGGGACCCCACGTGCTTCCTCTCGAGTGGAGACGGGTATGTCGCGGAACTTCTTGATTTGCAGCAAGGGTGTGAAGGACCCTTTTGAAGTTCCAGTGGTTAGACGTGATTCGCCTCGAGAAGCCTCAGCGGAAATGGGCCTCATCTCGTCTGGAGGGCAAAACCTCCTGGATTTTCTCGAGTTGCGGCAGGTGCTCTCGACTTACGATGGGGACCTCAGGGACCCGCTCTGGTGGCCTCAGGAAAGGCCAGTCCCCATGCGAATTCCTCGGGGGCCTCTCGGGATTCCTCTCCCGTCGATGCCGGGGCCTAAGACCTTGTGGGAGTCGGGGCCGGAACCTGAGGATTCCTCTCCAGTGCTGACATGGATCTTGGGGTACTTCTGGAGTCTCCCCAGGGGAGTCAGTCCTCGTCTCGAATGCGGGCATGCACTTGAGCTTTCCTCCAGATTGGTAGCAGCAGTGTCACGCAGTCCGCCGCGTGGATCAAAGGATCTATGGTTTTCCCTCGAGTCTTTCCCACGAGGCTTTCCCACGAGGCTTTCCCACAGGGCTGTCCCACGTGCACACGTGGTGGGAGTCGATCCTCGGCTTGAACGTCAAGGCAGTGCAGGGAAAACAGGTTCCTCTGGAATGGACTGACACATCTGGGGGACTCCTGGAATGGTGGCACGACCATGGAGTTCCTCTCGCCTTTCCTGTGGAGAGCGCCTCCTCTTGAGATGGGACGGGAACGCCGGGAAATCTTTCCCTTCGAAACAGGGAAAGGATCCCTCATCTCGAGCTAGGAGGCGGAAACGGGGCTCTCCTGGATGTGTGCGGGACCCCACGTGCTTCCTCTCGAGTGGAGACGGGTATGTCGCGGAACTGCTTGAGTTGCAGCAAGGGTGTGAAGGACCCTTTGGAAGTTCCAGTGGTTAGACGTGATTCGCCTCGAGAAGCCTCAGCGGAAATGGGCCTCATCTCGTCTGGAGGGCAAAACCTCCTGGATTTTCTCGAGTTGCGGCAGGTGCTCTCGACTTACGACGGGGACCTCAGGGACCCGCTCTGGTGGCCTCAGGAAAGGCCAGTCCCCATGCGAATTCCTCGGGGGCCTCTCGGGTTTCCTCTCCCGTCGATGCCGGGGCCTAAGACCTTGTGTGGAGTCGGGGCCGGAACCTGAGGATTCCTCTCCAGTGCTGACATGGATCTTGGGGTACTTCTGGAGTCTCCCCAGGGGAGTCAGTCCTCGTCTCCAATGCGGGCATGCACTTGAGCTTTCCTCCAGAGCGGTAGCAGCAGTGTCACGCAGTCTGCCGCGTGGATCAAAGGATCTATGGTTTTCCCTCGAGTCTTTCCCACGAGGCTTTCCCACGAGGCTTTCCCACAGGGCTGTCCCACGTGCACACGTGGTGGGAGTGGATGCTCGGCTTGAACGTCAAGGCAGTGCAGGGAAAACAGGTTCCTCTGTAATGGACTGACACATCTGGGTGTCTCTTGGAATGGTGGCACGACCCTGGAGTTCCTCTCGCCTCTCGTGTGGAGAGTCCCTCCTCTTGAGATGCGACGGGAACGCCGGGAATTCTTTCCCTACGAAACAGGGAAAGGATCCCTCATCTCGAGCTAGGAGGCGGAAACGGGGCTCCCCTGGATGTGTGCGGGACCCCACGTGCTTCCTCTCGAGTGGAGACGGGTATGTCGGGGAACTTCTTGAGTTGCAGCAAGGGTGTGAAGGACCCTTTGGAAGTTCCAGTGGTTAGACGTGATTCGCCTCGAGAAGCCTCAGCGGAAATGGGCCTCATCTCGTCTGGAGGGCAAAACCTCCTGGATTTTCTCGAGTTGCGGCAGGTGCTCTCGACTTACGATGGGGACCTCAGGGACCCGCTCTGGTGGCCTCAGGAAAGGCCAGTCCCCATGCGAATTCCTCGGGGGCCTCTCGGGATTCCTCTCCCGTCGATGCCGGGGCCTAAGACCTTGTGGGAGTCGGGGCCGGAACCTGAGGATTCCTCTCCAGTGCTGACATGGATCTTGGGGTACTTCTGGAGTCTCCCCAGGGGAGTCAGTCCTCGTCTCGAATGCGGGCATGCACTTGCGCTTTCCTCCAGAGCGGTAGCAGCAGTGTCACGCAGTCCGCCGCGTGGATCAAAGGATCTATGGTTTTCCCTCGAGTCTTTCCCACGAGGCTTTCCCACGAGGCTTTCCCACAGGGCTGTCCCACGTGCACACGTGGTGGGAGTCGATCCTCGGCTTGAACGTCAAGGCAGTGCAGGGAAAACAGGTTCCTCTGGAATGGACTGACACATCTGGGGGACTCTTGGAATGGTGGCACGACCCTGGAGTTCCTCTCGCCTTTCCTGTGGAGAGCGCCTCCTCTTGAGATGCGACGGGAACGCCGGGAATTCTTTCCCTACGGAACAGGGAAAGGATCCCTCATCTCGAGCTAGGAGGCGGAAACGGGGCTCCCCTGGATGTGTGCGGGACCCCACGTGCTTCCTCTCGAGTGGAGACGGGTATGTCGGGGAACTTCTTGAGTTGCAGCAAGGGTGTGAAGGACCCTTTGGAAGTTCCAGTGGTTAGACGTGATTCGCCTCGAGAAGCCTCAGCGGAAATGGGCCTCATCTCGCCTGGAGGGCAAAACCTCCTGGATTTTCTCGAGTTGCGGCAGGTGCTCTCGACTTACGACGGGGACGTCAGGGACCCGCTCTGGTGGCCACAGGAAAGGCCAGTCCCCATGCGAGTTCCTCGGGGGCCTCTCGGGATTCCTCTCCCGTCGATGCCGGGGCCTAAGACCTTGTGTGGAGTCGGGGCCGGAACCTGAGGATTCCTCTCCAGTGCTGACATGGATCTTGGGGTACTTCTGGAGTCTCCCCAGGGGAGTCAGTCCTCGTCTCGAATGCGGGCATGCACTTGCGCTTTCCTCCAGAGCGGTAGCAGCAGTGTCACGCAGTCCGCCGCGTGGATCAAAGGATCTATGGTTTTCCCTCGAGTCTTTCCCACGAGGCTTTCCCACGAGGCTTTCCCACAGGGCTGTTCCACGTGCACACGTGGTGGGAGTGGATCCTCGGCTTGAACGTCAAGGCAGTGCAGGGAAAACAGGTTCCTCTGGAATGGACTGACACATCTGGGGGACTCTTGGAATGGTGTCACGACCCTGGAGTTCCTCTCGCCTTTCCTGTGGAGAGCGCCTCCTCCTGAGATGCGACGGGAACGCCGGGAATTCTTTCCCTACGAAACAGGGAAAGGATCCCTCATCTCGAGCTAGGAGGCGGAAACGGGGCTCCCCTGGATGTGTGCGGGACCCCACGTGCTTCCTCTCTAGTGGAGACGGGTATGTCGGGGAATTCTTGAGTTGCAGCAAGGGTGTGAAGGACCCTTTGGAAGTTCCAGTGGTTAGACGTGATTCGCCGCGAGAAGCCTCAGCGGAAATGGGCCTCATCTCGCCTGGAGGGCAAAACCTGCTGGATTTTCTCGAGTTGCGGCAGGTGCTCTCGACTTACGACGGGGACCTCAGGGACCCGCTCTGGTGGCCTCAGGAAAGGCCAGTCCCCATGCGAATTCCTCGGGGGCCTCTCGGGATTACTCTCCCGTCGATGCCGGGGCCTAAGACCTTGTGTGGAGTCGGGGCCGGAACCTGAGGATTCCTCTCCGGTGCTGACATGGATCTTGGGGTACTTCTGTAGTCTCCCCAGGGGAGTCAGTCTTCGTCTCGAATGCGGACATGCACTTGCGCTTTCCTCCAGAGCGGTAACAGCAGTGTCACCTGGTCCGCCGCGTGGATCAAAGGATCTATGGTTTTCCCTCGAGTCTTTCCCACGAGGCTTTCCCACGAGGCTTTCCCACAGGGCTGTCCCACGTGCACACGTGGTGGGAGTGGATCCTCGGCTTGAACGTCAAGGCAGTGCAGGGAAAACAGGTTCCTCTGGAATGGACTGACACATCTGGGGGTCTCTTGGAATGGTGCCACGACCCTGGAGTTCCTCTCGCCTTTCCTGTGGAGAGCGCCACCTCTTGAGATGCGAAGGGAACGCCGGGAATTCTTTCCCTACGAAACAGGGAAAGGATCCCTCATCTCGAGCTAGGAGGCGGAAACGGGGCTCCCCTGGATGTGTGCGGGACCCCACGTGCTTCCTCTCGAGTGGAGACGGGTATGTCGCGGAACTTCTTGATTTGCAGCAAGGGTGTGAAGGACCCTTTTGAAGTTCCAGTGGTTAGACGTGATTCGCCTCGAGAAGCCTCAGCGGAAATGGGCCTCATCTCGTCTGGAGGGCAAAACCTCCTGGATTTTCTCGAGTTGCGGCAGGTGCTCTCGACTTACGATGGGGACCTCAGGGACCCGCTCTGGTGGCCTCAGGAAAGGCCAGTCCCCATGCGAATTCCTCGGGGACCTCTCGGGATTCCTCTCCCGTCGATGCCGGGGCCTAAGACCTTGTGGGAGTCGGGGCCGGAACCTGAGGATTCCTCTCCAGTGCTGACATGGATCTTGGGGTACTTCTGGAGTCTCCCCAGGGGAGTCAGTCCTCGTCTCGAATGCGGGCATGCACTTGAGCTTTCCTCCAGATTGGTAGCAGCAGTGTCACGCAGTCCGCCGCGTGGATCAAAGGATCTATGGTTTTCCCTCGAGTCTTTCCCACGAGGCTTTCCCACGAGGCTTTCCCACAGGGCTGTCCCACGTGCACACGTGGTGGGAGTCGATCCTCGGCTTGAACGTCAAGGCAGTGCAGGGAAAACAGGTTCCTCTGGAATGGACTGACACATCTGGGGGACTCCTGGAATGGTGGCACGACCATGGAGTTCCTCTCGCCTTTCCTGTGGAGAGCGCCTCCTCTTGAGATGGGACGGGAACGCCGGGAAATCTTTCCCTTCGAAACAGGGAAAGGATCCCTCATCTCGAGCTAGGAGGCGGAAACGGGGCTCTCCTGGATGTGTGCGGGACCCCACGTGCTTCCTCTCGAGTGGAGACGGGTATGTCGCGGAACTGCTTGAGTTGCAGCAAGGGTGTGAAGGACCCTTTGGAAGTTCCAGTGGTTAGACGTGATTCGCCTCGAGAAGCCTCAGCGGAAATGGGCCTCATCTCGTCTGGAGGGCAAAACCTCCTGGATTTTCTCGAGTTGCGGCAGGTGCTCTCGACTTACGACGGGGACCTCAGGGACCCGCTCTGGTGGCCTCAGGAAAGGCCAGTCCCCATGCGAATTCCTCGGGGGCCTCTCGGGTTTCCTCTCCCGTCGATGCCGGGGCCTAAGACCTTGTGTGGAGTCGGGGCCGGAACCTGAGGATTCCTCTCCAGTGCTGACATGGATCTTGGGGTACTTCTGGAGTCTCCCCAGGGGAGTCAGTCCTCGTCTCCAATGCGGGCATGCACTTGAGCTTTCCTCCAGAGCGGTAGCAGCAGTGTCACGCAGTCTGCCGCGTGGATCAAAGGATCTATGGTTTTCCCTCGAGTCTTTCCCACGAGGCTTTCCCACGAGGCTTTCCCACAGGGCTGTCCCACGTGCACACGTGGTGGGAGTGGATGCTCGGCTTGAACGTCAAGGCAGTGCAGGGAAAACAGGTTCCTCTGTAATGGACTGACACATCTGGGTGTCTCTTGGAATGGTGGCACGACCCTGGAGTTCCTCTCGCCTCTCGTGTGGAGAGTCCCTCCTCTTGAGATGCGACGGGAACGCCGGGAATTCTTTCCCTACGAAACAGGGAAAGGATCCCTCATCTCGAGCTAGGAGGCGGAAACGGGGCTCCCCTGGATGTGTGCGGGACCCCACGTGCTTCCTCTCGAGTGGAGACGGGTATGTCGGGGAACTTCTTGAGTTGCAGCAAGGGTGTGAAGGACCCTTTGGAAGTTCCAGTGGTTAGACGTGATTCGCCTCGAGAAGCCTCAGCGGAAATGGGCCTCATCTCGTCTGGAGGGCAAAACCTCCTGGATTTTCTCGAGTTGCGGCAGGTGCTCTCGACTTACGATGGGGACCTCAGGGACCCGCTCTGGTGGCCTCAGGAAAGGCCAGTCCCCATGCGAATTCCTCGGGGGCCTCTCGGGATTCCTCTCCCGTCGATGCCGGGGCCTAAGACCTTGTGGGAGTCGGGGCCGGAACCTGAGGATTCCTCTCCAGTGCTGACATGGATCTTGGGGTACTTCTGGAGTCTCCCCAGGGGAGTCAGTCCTCGTCTCGAATGCGGGCATGCACTTGCGCTTTCCTCCAGAGCGGTAGCAGCAGTGTCACGCAGTCCGCCGCGTGGATCAAAGGATCTATGGTTTTCCCTCGAGTCTTTCCCACGAGGCTTTCCCACGAGGCTTTCCCACAGGGCTGTCCCACGTGCACACGTGGTGGGAGTCGATCCTCGGCTTGAACGTCAAGGCAGTGCAGGGAAAACAGGTTCCTCTGGAATGGACTGACACATCTGGGGGACTCTTGGAATGGTGGCACGACCCTGGAGTTCCTCTCGCCTTTCCTGTGGAGAGCGCCTCCTCTTGAGATGCGACGGGAACGCCGGGAATTCTTTCCCTACGGAACAGGGAAAGGATCCCTCATCTCGAGCTAGGAGGCGGAAACGGGGCTCCCCTGGATGTGTGCGGGACCCCACGTGCTTCCTCTCGAGTGGAGACGGGTATGTCGGGGAACTTCTTGAGTTGCAGCAAGGGTGTGAAGGACCCTTTGGAAGTTCCAGTGGTTAGACGTGATTCGCCTCGAGAAGCCTCAGCGGAAATGGGCCTCATCTCGCCTGGAGGGCAAAACCTCCTGGATTTTCTCGAGTTGCGGCAGGTGCTCTCGACTTACGACGGGGACGTCAGGGACCCGCTCTGGTGGCCACAGGAAAGGCCAGTCCCCATGCGAGTTCCTCGGGGGCCTCTCGGGATTCCTCTCCCGTCGATGCCGGGGCCTAAGACCTTGTGTGGAGTCGGGGCCGGAACCTGAGGATTCCTCTCCAGTGCTGACATGGATCTTGGGGTACTTCTGGAGTCTCCCCAGGGGAGTCAGTCCTCGTCTCGAATGCGGGCATGCACTTGCGCTTTCCTCCAGAGCGGTAGCAGCAGTGTCACGCAGTCCGCCGCGTGGATCAAAGGATCTATGGTTTTCCCTCGAGTCTTTCCCACGAGGCTTTCCCACGAGGCTTTCCCACAGGGCTGTTCCACGTGCACACGTGGTGGGAGTGGATCCTCGGCTTGAACGTCAAGGCAGTGCAGGGAAAACAGGTTCCTCTGGAATGGACTGACACATCTGGGGGACTCTTGGAATGGTGTCACGACCCTGGAGTTCCTCTCGCCTTTCCTGTGGAGAGCGCCTCCTCCTGAGATGCGACGGGAACGCCGGGAATTCTTTCCCTACGAAACAGGGAAAGGATCCCTCATCTCGAGCTAGGAGGCGGAAACGGGGCTCCCCTGGATGTGTGCGGGACCCCACGTGCTTCCTCTCTAGTGGAGACGGGTATGTCGGGGAATTCTTGAGTTGCAGCAAGGGTGTGAAGGACCCTTTGGAAGTTCCAGTGGTTAGACGTGATTCGCCGCGAGAAGCCTCAGCGGAAATGGGCCTCATCTCGCCTGGAGGGCAAAACCTGCTGGATTTTCTCGAGTTGCGGCAGGTGCTCTCGACTTACGACGGGGACCTCAGGGACCCGCTCTGGTGGCCTCAGGAAAGGCCAGTCCCCATGCGAATTCCTCGGGGGCCTCTCGGGATTACTCTCCCGTCGATGCCGGGGCCTAAGACCTTGTGTGGAGTCGGGGCCGGAACCTGAGGATTCCTCTCCGGTGCTGACATGGATCTTGGGGTACTTCTGTAGTCTCCCCAGGGGAGTCAGTCTTCGTCTCGAATGCGGACATGCACTTGCGCTTTCCTCCAGAGCGGTAACAGCAGTGTCACCTGGTCCGCCGCGTGGATCAAAGGATCTATGGTTTTCCCTCGAGTCTTTCCCACGAGGCTTTCCCACGAGGCTTTCCCACAGGGCTGTCCCACGTGCACACGTGGTGGGAGTGGATCCTCGGCTTGAACGTCAAGGCAGTGCAGGGAAAACAGGTTCCTCTGGAATGGACTGACACATCTGGGGGTCTCTTGGAATGGTGCCACGACCCTGGAGTTCCTCTCGCCTTTCCTGTGGAGAGCGCCACCTCTTGAGATGCGAAGGGAACGCCGGGAATTTTTTCCCTACGAAACAGGGAAAGGATCCCTCATCTCGAGCTAGGAGGCGGAAACGGGGCTCCCCTGGATGTGTGCGGGACCCCACGTGCTTCCTCTCGAGTGGAGACGGGTATGTCGCGGAACTTCTTGATTTGCAGCAAGGGTGTGAAGCACCCTTTGGAAGTTCCAGTGGTTAGACGTGATTAGCCTCGAGAAGCCTCAGCGGAAATGGGCCTCATCTCGCCTGGAGGGCAAAACCTCCTGGATTTTCTCGAGTTGCGGCAGGTGCTCTCGACTTACGACGGGGACCTCAGGGACCCGCTCTTGTGGCCTCAGGAAAGGCCAGTCCCCATGCGAATTCCTCGGGGGCCTCTCGGGATTCCTCTCCCGTCGATGCCTGGGCCTAAGTCCTTGTGTGGATTCGGGGCCGGAACCTGAGGATTCCTCTCCAGTGCTGACATGGATCTTGGGGTACTTCTGGAGTCTCCCCAGGGGAGTCAGTCCTCGTCTCGAATGCGGGCATGCACTTGCGCTTTCCTCCAGAGCGGTAGCAGCAGTGTCACGCAGTCCACCGCGTGGATCAAAGGATCTATGGTTTTCCCTCGAGTCTTTCCCACGAGGCTTTCCCACGAGGCTTTCCCACAGGGCTGTCCCACGTGCACAGGTGGTGGGAGTCGATCCTCGGCTTGAACGTCAAGGCAGTGCAGTTAAAACAGGTTCCTCTGTAATGGACTGACACATCTGGGTGTCTCTTGGAATGGTGGCACGACCCTGGAGTTCCTCTCGCCTCTCCTGTGGAGAGCCCCTCATCTTGAGATGCGACGGGAACGGGGGGAATTCTTTCCCTACGAAACAGGGAAAGGATCCCTCATCTCGAGCTAGGAGGCGGAAACGGGGCTCCCCTGGATGTGTGCGGGACACCACGTGCTTCCTATCGAGTGGAGACGGGTATGTCGGGGAACTTCTTGAGTAGCAGCAAGGGTGTGAAGCACCCTTTGGAAGTTCCAGTGGTTAGATGTGATTGGCCTCGAGAAGCCTCAGCGGAAATGGGCCTCATCTCGCCTGGAGGGCAAAACCTCCTGGATTTTCTCGAGTTACGGCAGGTGTTCTCGACTTACGACGGGGACCTCAGGGACCCGCTCTGGTGGCCTCAGGAAAGGCCAGTCCCCATGCGAGTTCCTCGGGGGCCTCTCGGGATTCCTCTCCCGTCGATGCCGGGGCCTAAGACCTTGTGTGGAGTCGGGGCCGGAACCTGAGGATTCCTCTCCAGTGCTGACATGGATCTTGGGGTACTTCTGGAGTCTCCCCAGGGGAGTCAGTCCTCGTCTCGAATGCGGGCATGCACTTGCGCTTTCCTCCAGAGCGGTAGCAGCAGTGTCACGCGGTCCGCCGCGTGGATCAAAGGATCTATGGTTTTCCCTCGAGTCTTTCCCACGAGGCTTTCCCACGAGGCTTTCCCACAGGGCTGTCCCACGTGCACACGTGGTGGGAGTCGATCCTCGGCTTGAACGTCAGGCAGTGCAGGGAAAACAGGTTCCTCTGGAATGGACTGACACATCTGGGGGTCTCTTGGAATGGTGCCACGACCCTGGAGTTCCTCTCGCCTTTCCTGTGGAGAGCGCCACCTCTTGAGATGCGACGGGAACGCCGGGAATTCTTTCCCTACGAAACAGGGAAAAGATCCCTCATCTCGAGCTAGGAGGAGGAAACGGGGCTCCCCTGAATGGGTACGGGACCCCACGTGCTTCCTCTCGAGTGGAGACGGGTATGTCGGGGAACTTCTTGAGTTGCAGCAATGGTGTGAACGACCCTTTGGAAGTTCCAGCGGTTACATGTGATTAGCCTCGAGAAGCCTCAGCGGAAATGGGCCTCATCTCGCCTGGAGGGCAAAACCTCCTGGATTTTCTCGAGTTGCGGCAGGTGCTCTCGACTTACCATGGGGACCTCAGGGACCCGCTCTGGTGGCCTCAGGAAAGGCCAGGCCCCATGCGAGTTCCTCGGGGGCCTCTCGGCATTCCTCTCCCGTCGATGTAGGGGCCTAAGACCTTGTGTGGAGTCGGGGCCGGAACCTGAGGATTCCTCTCCAGTGCTGACATGGATCTTGGGGTACTTCTGGAGTCTCCCCAGGGGAGTCAGTCCTCGTCTCGAATGCGGGCATGCACTTTCGCTTTCCTCCAGAGCGGTAGCAGCAGTGTCACGCAGCTCGCCGCGTGGATCAAAGGATCTATGGTTTTCTCTCGAGTCTTTCCCACGAGGCTTTCCCACGAGGCTTTCCCACAGGGCTGTCCCACGTGCACACGTGGTGGGAGTGGATCCTCGGCTTGAACGTCAAGGCAGTGCAGGGAAAACAGGTTCCTCTGGAATGGACTGACACATCTGGGGGACTCTTGGAATGGTGGCACGACCCTGGAGTTCCTCTCGCCTTTCCTGTGGAGAGCGCCTCCTCTTGAGATGCGACGGGAACGCCGGGAATTCTTTCCCTACGAAACAGGGAAAGGATCCCTCATCTCGAGCTAGGAGGCGGAAACGGGGCTCCCCTGGATGTGTGCGGGACCCCACGTGCTTCCTCTCGAGTGGAGACGGGTATGTCGGGGAACTTCTTGAGTTGCAGCAAGGGTGTGAAGGACCCTTTGGAAGTTCCAGTGGTTAGACGTGATTAGCCTCGAGAAGCCTCAATGGAAATGGGCCTCATCTCGCCTGGAGGGCAAAACCTCCTTGATTTTCTCGAGTTGCCGCAGGTGCTCTCGACTTACGACGGGGACCACAGGGACCCGCTCTGGTGGCCTCAGGAAAGGCCAGTCCCCATGCGAGTTCCTCGGGGGCCTCTCGGGAATCCTCTCCAGTCGATGCCGGAGCCTAAGACCTTGTGTGGAGTCGGGGCCGGAACCTGAGGATTCCTCTCCAGTACTGACATGGATCTTGGGGTATTTCTGGAGTCTCCCCAGGGGAGTCAGTCCTCGTCTCGAATGCGGGCATGCACTTGCGCTTTCCTCCAGAGCGGTAGCAGCAGTGTCACGCAGTCCGCCCAATGGATCAAAGGATCTATGGTTTTCCCTCGTGTCTTTCCCACGAGGCTTTCCCACGAGGCTTTCCCACAGGGCTGTCCCACGTGCACACGTGGTGGGAGTCGATCCTCGGCTTGAACGTCAGGCAGTGCAGGGAAAACAGGTTCCTCTGGAATGGACTGACACATCTGGGGGACTCTTGGAATGGTGGCACGACCCTGGAGTTCCTCTCGCCTTTCCTGTGGAGAGCGCCTCCTCTTGAGATGCGACGGGAACGCCGGGAATTCTTTCCCTACGAAACAGGGAAAGGATCCCTCATCTCGAGCTAGGAGGCGGAAACGGGGCTCCCCTGGATGTGTGCGGGACCCCACGTGCTTCCTCTCGAGTGGAGACGGGTATGTCGGGGAACTTCTTGAGTTGCAGCAAGGGTGTGAAGGACCCTTTGGAATTTCCAGTGGTTAGATGTGATTGGCCTCGAGAAGCCTCAGCGGAAATGGCCCTCATCTCGCCTGGAGGGCAAAACCTCCTGGATTTTCTCGAGTTGCGGCAGGTGCTCTCGACTTACGACGGGGACCTCAGGGACCCGCTCTGGTGGCCTCAGGAAAGGCCAGTCCCCATGCGAGTTCCTCGGGGGCCTCTCGGGATTCCTCTCCCGTCGATGCCGGAGCCTAAGACCTTGTGTGGAGTCGGGGCCGGAACCTGAGGATTCCTCTCCAGTGCTGACATGGATCTTGGGGTACTTCTGGAGTCTCCCCAGGGGAGTCAGTCCTCGTCTCGAATGCGGGCATGCACTTGCGCTTTCCTCCAGAGCGGTAGCAGCAGTGTCACGCAGTCCGCCCACTGGATCAAAGGATCTATGGTTTTCCCTCGAGTCTTTCCCACGAGGCTTTCCCACGAGGCTTTCCCACAGGGCTGTCCCACGTGCACACGTGGTGGGAGTCGATCCTCGGCTTGAACGTCAAGGCAGTGCAGGGAAAACAGGTTCCTCTGGAATGGACTGACACATCTGGGGGACTCTTGGAATGGTGGCACGACCCTGGAGTTCCTCTCGCCTTTCCTGTGGAGAGCGCCTCCTCTTGAGATGCGACGGGAACGCCTGGAATTCTTTCCCTACGAAACAGGGAAAGGATCCCTCATCTCGAGCTAGGAGGCGGAAACGGGGCTCCCCTGGATGTGTGCGGGACCCCACGTGCTTCCTCTCGAGTGGAGACGGGTATGTCGGGGAACTTCTTGAGTTGCAGCAAGGGTGTGAAGGACCCTTTGGAGGTTCCAGTGGTTAGACGTGATTAGGCTCGAGAAGCCTCAGCGGAAATGGGCCTCATCTCGCCTGGAGGGCAAAACCTCCTGGATTTTCTCGAGTTGCGGCAGGTGTTCTCGACTTACGACGGGGACCTCAGGGACCCGCTCTGGTGGCCTCAGGAAAGGCCAGTCCCCATGCGAGTTCCTCGGGGGCCTCTCGGCATTCCTCTCCCGTCGATGCCGGTGCCTAAGACCTTGTGTGGAGTCGGGGCCGGAACCTGAGGATTCCTCTCCCGTGCTGACATGGATCTTGGGGTACTTCTGGAGTCTCCCCAGGGGAGTCAGTCCTCGTCTCGAATGCGGGCATGCACTTGCGCTTTCCTCCAGAGCGGTAGCAGCAGTGTCACGCAGTCCGCCGCGTGGATCAAAGGATCTATGGTTTTCCCTCGAGTCTTTCCCACGAGGCTTTCCCACGAGGCTTTCCCACAGGGCTGTCCCACGTGCACACGTGGTGGGAGTCGATCCTCGGCTTGAACGTCAAGGCAGTGCAGGGAAAACAGGTTCCTCTGGAATGGACTGACACATCTGGGGGTCTCTTGGAATGGTGCCACGACCCTGGAGTTCCTCTCGCCTTTCCTGTGGAGAGCGCCACCTCTTGAGTTGCGACGGGAACGCCGGGAATTCTTTCCCTACGAAACAGGGAAAGGATCCCTCATCACGAGCTAGGAGGCGGAAACGGGGCTCCCCTGGATGTGTGCGGGACCCCACGTGCTTCCTCTCGAGTGGAGACGGGAATGTCGGGGAAATTCTTGAGTTGCAGCAAGGGTGTGAAGGACCCTTTGGAAGTTCCAGTGGTTAGACGTGATTATCCTCGAGAAGCCTCAGCGGAAATGGGCCTCATCTCGCCTGGAGGGCAAAACCTCCTGGATTTTCTCGAGTTGCGGCAGGTGCTCTCGACTTACGACGGGGACCTCAGGGACCCGCTCTGGTGGCCTCAGGAAAGGCCAGTCCCCATGCGAGTTCCTCGGGGGCCTCTCGGCATTCCTCTCCCGTCGATGCCGGGGCCTAAGTCCTTGTGTGGAGTCGGGGCCGGAACCTGAGGATTCCTCTCCAGTGCTGACATGGATCTTGGGGTACTTCTGGAGTCTCCCCAGGGGAGTCAGTCCTCGTCTCGAATGCGGGCATGCACTTGCGCTTTCCTCCAGAGCGGTAGCAGCAGTGTCACGCAGTCCGCCGCGTGGATCAAAGGATCTATGGTTTTCCCTCGAGTCTTTCCCACGAGGCTTTCCCACGAGGCTTTCCCGCAGGGCTGTCCCACGTGCACACGTGGTGGGAGTCGATCCTCGGCTTGAACGTCAAGGCAGTGCAGGGAAAACAGGTTCCTCTGGAATGGACTGACACATCTGGGGGACTCTTGGAATGGTGGCAGGACCCTGGAGTTCCTCTCGCCTTTCCTGTGGAGAGCGCCTCCTCTTGAGATGCGACGGGAACGCCGGGAATTCTTTCCCTACGAAACAGGGAAAGGATCCCTCATCTCGAGCTAGGAGGCGGAAACGGGGCTCCCTTGGATGTGTGCGGGACCCCACGTGCTTCCTCTCGAGTGGAGACGGGTATGTCGGGGAACTTCTTGAGTTGCAGCAAGGGTGTGAAGGACCCTTTGGAATTTCCAGTGGTTAGATGTGATTGGCCTCGAGAAGCCTCAGCGGAAATGGCCCTCATTTCGCCTGGAGGGCAAAACCTCCTGGATTTTCTCGAGTTGCGGCAGGTGCTCTCGACTTACGACGGGGACCTCAGGGACACGCTCTGGTGGCCTCAGGAAAGGCCAGTCCCCATGCGAGTTCCTCGGGGGCCTCTCGGGATTCCTCTCCCGTCGATGCCGGAGCCTAAGACCTTGTGTGGAGTCGGGGCCGGAACCTGAGGATTCCTCTCCAGTGCTGACATGGATCTTGGGGTACTTCTGGAGTCTCCCCAGGGGAGTCAGTCCTCGTCTCGAATGCGGGCATGCACTTGCGATTTCCTCCAGAGCGGTAGCAGCAGTGTCACGCAGTCCGCCCACTGGATCAAAGGATCTATGGTTTTCCCTCGAGTCTTTCCCACGAGGCTTTCCCACGAGGCTTTCCCACAGGGCTGTCCCACGTGCACACTTGGTGGGAGTCGATCCTCGGCTTGAACGTCAAGGCAGTGCAGGGAAAACAGGTTCCTCTGGAATGGACTGACACATCTGGGGGACTCTTGGAATGGTGGCACGACCCTGGAGTTCCTCTCGCGTTTCCTGTGGAGAGCGCCTCCTCTTGAGATGCGACGGGAACGCCTGGAATTCTTTCCCTACGAAACAGGGAAAGGATCCCTCATCTCGAGCTAGGAGGCGGAAACGGGGCTCCCCTGGATGTGTGCGGGACCCCACGTGCTTCCTCTCGAGTGGAGACGGGTATGTCGGGGAACTTCTTGAGTTGCAGCAAGGGTGTGAAGGACCCTTTTGAAGTTCCAGTGGTTAGACGTGATTAGGCTCCAGAAGCCTCAGCGGAAATGGGCCTCATCTCGCCTGGAGGGCAAAACCTCCTGGATTTTCTCGAGTTGCGGCAGGTGTTCTCGACTTACGACGGGGACCTCAGGGACCCGCTCTGGTGGCTTCAGGAAAGGCCAGTCCCCATGCGAGTTCCTCGGGGGCCTCTCGGCATTCCTCTCCCATCGATGCCGGTGCCTAAGACCTTGTGTGGAGTCGGGTCCGGAACCTGAGGATTCCTGTCCAGTGCTGACATGGATCTTGGGGTACTTCTGGAGTCTCCCCAGGGGAGTCAGTCCTCGTCTCGAATGCGGGCATGCACTTGCGCTTTCCTCCAGAGCGGTAGCAGCAGTGTCACGCAGTCCGCCGCGTGGATCAAAGGATCTATGGTTTTCCCTCGAGTCTTTCCCACGAGGCTTTCCCACGGGGCTTTCCCGCAGGGCTGTCCCACGTGCACACGTGGTGGGAGTCGATCCTCGGCTTGAACGTCAAGGCAGTGCAGGGAAAACAGGTTCCTCTGGAATGGACTGACACATCTGGGGGACTCTTGGAATGGTGGCACGACCCTGGAGTTCCTCTCGCCTTTCCTGTGGAGAGCGCCTCCTCTTGAGATGCGACGGGAACGCCTGGAATTCTTTCCCTACGAAACAGGGAAAGGATCCCTCATCTCGAGCTAGGAGGCGGAAACGGGGCTCCCCTGGATGTGTGCGGGACCCCACGTGCTTCCTCTCGAGTGGAGACGGGTATGTCGGGGAACTTCTTGAGTTGCAGCAAGGGTGTGAAGGACCCTTTTGAAGTTCCAGTGGTTATACGTCATTAGGCTCGAGAAGCCTCAGCGGAAATGGGCCTCATCTCGCCTGGAGGGCAAAACCTCCTGGATTTTCTCGAGTTGTGGCAGGTGTTCTCGACTTACGACGGGGACCTCAGGGACCCGCTCTGGTGGCCTCAGGAAAGGCCAGTCCCCATGCGAGTTCCTCGGGGGCCTCTCGGCATTCCTCTCCCATCGATGCCGGTGCCTAAGACCTTGTGTGGAGTCGGGCCTGGAACCTGAGGATTCCTGTCCAGTGCTGACATGGATCTTGGGGTACTTCTGGAGTCTCCCCAGGGGAATCAGTCCTCGTCTCGAATGCGGGCATGCACTTGCGCTTTCCTCCAGAGCGGTAGCAGCAGTGTCACGCAGTCCGCCGCGTGGATCAAAGGATCTATGGTTTTCCCTCGAGTCTTTCCCACGAGGCTTTCCCACGAGGCTTTCCCGCAGGGCTGTCCCACGTGCACACGTGGTGGGAGTCGATCCTCGGCTTGAACGTCAAGGCAGTGCAGGGAAAACAGGTTCCTCTGGAATGGACTGACACATCTGGGGGACTCTTGGAATGGTGGCACGACCCTGGAGTTCCTCTCGCCTTTCCTGTGGAGAGCGCCTCCTCTTGAGATGCGACGGGAACGCCGGGAATTCTTTCCCTACGAAACAGGGAAAGGATCCCTCATCTCGAGCTAGGAGGCGGAAACGGGGCTCCCCTGGATGTGTGCGGGACCCCTCGTGCTTCCTCTCGAGTGGAGACGGGTATGTCGGGGAACTTCTTGATTTGCAGTAAGGGTGTGAAGGACCCTATGGAAGTTCCAGTGGTTAGATGTGATTAGCCTCGAGAAGCCTCAGCGGAAATGGGCTTCATCTCGCCTGGAGGGCAAATCCTCCTGGATTTTCTCGAGTTGCGGCAGGTGCTCTCGACTTACGATGGGGACCTCAGGGACCCGCTCTGGTGGCCTCAGGAAAGGCCAGTCCCCATGCGAGTTCCTCGGGGGCCTCTCGGGATTCCTCTTCCGTCGATGAGGGGCCTAAGACCTTCTGTGGAGTCGGGGCCGGAACCTGAGGATTCCTCTCCAGTGCTGACATGGATCTTGGGGTACTTCTGGAGTCTCCCCAGGGGAGTCAGTCCTCGTCTCGAATGCGGGGATGCACTTGCGCTTTCCTCCAGAGCGGTAGCAGCAGTGTCACGCAGTCCGCCGCGTGGATCATAGGATCTATTGTTTTCCCTCGAGTCTTTCCAACGAGGCTTTTCCCACTAGGTTTTCCCACAGGGCTGTCCCACGTGCACACGTGGTGGGAGTCGATCCTCGGCTTGAACGTCAAGGCAGTGCAGGGAAAACAGGTTCCTCTGGAATGGACTGACACATCTGGGGGACTCTTGGAATGGTGGCACGACCCTGGAGTTCCTCTCGCCTTTCCTGTGGAGAGCGCCTCCTCTTGAGATGCGACGGGAACGCCGGAATTCTTTCCCTATGAAACAGGGAAAGGATCCCTCATCTCGAGCTAGGAGGCGGAAACGGGGCTCCCCTGGATGTGTGCGGGACCCCACGTGCTTCCTCTCGAGTGGAGACTGGTATGTCGCGGAAATGCTTGAGTTGCAGCAAGGGTGTGAAGGACCCTTTGGAAGTTCCAGTGGTTAGATGTGATTAGCCTCGAGAAGCCTCAGCGGAAATGGGCCTCATCTCGCCTGGAGGGCAAAACCTCCTGGATTTTCTCGAGTTGCGGCAGGTGCTCTCGACTTACGACGGGGACCTCAGGGACCCGCTCTGGTGGCCTCAGGAAAGGCCAGTCCCCATGCGAGTTCCTCGGGGGCCTCTCGGGATTCCTCTCCCGTCGATGCCGGGGCCTAAGACCTTGCGTGGAGTCGGGGCCGGAACCTGAGGATTCCTCTCCAGTGCTGACATGGATCTTGGGGTACTTCTGGAGTCTCCCCAGGGGAGTCAGTCCTCGTCTCGAATGCGGGCATGCACTTGCGGTTTCCTCCAGAGCGGTAGCAGCAGTGTCACGCTGACCACCGCGTGGATCAAAGGATCTATGGTTTTCCCTCGAGTCTTTCCCACGAGGCTTTCCCACGAGGCTTTCCCACAGGGCTGTCCCACGAGCACACGTGGTGGGAGTCGATCCTCGGCTTGAACGTCAAGGCAGTGCAGGGAAAACAGGTTCCTCTGTAATGGACAGACACATCTGGGGTCTCTTGGAATGGTCGCACGACCCTGGAGTTCCTCTCGCCTTTTCTGTGGGAGCGCCTCCTCTTGAGATGCGACGGTAACGCCGGGAATTCTTTCCCTACGAAACAGGGAAAGTATCCCTCATCTCGAGCTCGGAGGCGGAAACGGGGCTCCCCTGGATGTGTGAGGGACCCTCGTGCTTCCTCTTGAGTGAAGACGGGTATGTCGGGGAACTTCTTGAGTTGCAGCAAGGGTGTGAAGGACCCTTTTGAAGTTCCAGTGGTTAGACGTGATTAGGCTCCAGAAGCCTCAGCGGAAATGGGCCTCATCTCGCCTGGAGGGCAAAACCTCCTGGATTTTCTCGAGTTGCGGCAGGTGTTCTCGACTTACGACGGGGACCTCAGGGACCCGCTCTGGTGGCTTCAGGAAAGGCCAGTCCCCATGCGAGTTCCTCGGGGGCCTCTCGGCATTCCTCTCCCATCGATGCCGGTGCCTAAGACCTTGTGTGGAGTCGGGTCCGGAACCTGAGGATTCCTGTCCAGTGCTGACATGGATCTTGGGGTACTTCTGGAGTCTCCCCAGGGGAGTCAGTCCTCGTCTCGAATGCGGGCATGCACTTGCGCTTTCCTCCAGAGCGGTAGCAGCAGTGTCACGCAGTCCGCCGCGTGGATCAAAGGATCTATGGTTTTCCCTCGAGTCTTTCCCACGAGGCTTTCCCACGGGGCTTTCCCGCAGGGCTGTCCCACGTGCACACGTGGTGGGAGTCGATCCTCGGCTTGAACGTCAAGGCAGTGCAGGGAAAACAGGTTCCTCTGGAATGGACTGACACATCTGGGGGACTCTTGGAATGGTGGCACGACCCTGGAGTTCCTCTCGCCTTTCCTGTGGAGAGCGCCTCCTCTTGAGATGCGACGGGAACGCCTGGAATTCTTTCCCTACGAAACAGGGAAAGGATCCCTCATCTCGAGCTAGGAGGCGGAAACGGGGCTCCCCTGGATGTGTGCGGGACCCCACGTGCTTCCTCTCGAGTGGAGACGGGTATGTCGGGGAACTTCTTGAGTTGCAGCAAGGGTGTGAAGGACCCTTTTGAAGTTCCAGTGGTTATACGTCATTAGGCTCGAGAAGCCTCAGCGGAAATGGGCCTCATCTCGCCTGGAGGGCAAAACCTCCTGGATTTTCTCGAGTTGTGGCAGGTGTTCTCGACTTACGACGGGGACCTCAGGGACCCGCTCTGGTGGCCTCAGGAAAGGCCAGTCCCCATGCGAGTTCCTCGGGGGCCTCTCGGCATTCCTCTCCCATCGATGCCGGTGCCTAAGACCTTGTGTGGAGTCGGGCCTGGAACCTGAGGATTCCTGTCCAGTGCTGACATGGATCTTGGGGTACTTCTGGAGTCTCCCCAGGGGAATCAGTCCTCGTCTCGAATGCGGGCATGCACTTGCGCTTTCCTCCAGAGCGGTAGCAGCAGTGTCACGCAGTCCGCCGCGTGGATCAAAGGATCTATGGTTTTCCCTCGAGTCTTTCCCACGAGGCTTTCCCACGAGGCTTTCCCGCAGGGCTGTCCCACGTGCACACGTGGTGGGAGTCGATCCTCGGCTTGAACGTCAAGGCAGTGCAGGGAAAACAGGTTCCTCTGGAATGGACTGACACATCTGGGGGACTCTTGGAATGGTGGCACGACCCTGGAGTTCCTCTCGCCTTTCCTGTGGAGAGCGCCTCCTCTTGAGATGCGACGGGAACGCCGGGAATTCTTTCCCTACGAAACAGGGAAAGGATCCCTCATCTCGAGCTAGGAGGCGGAAACGGGGCTCCCCTGGATGTGTGCGGGACCCCTCGTGCTTCCTCTCGAGTGGAGACGGGTATGTCGGGGAACTTCTTGATTTGCAGTAAGGGTGTGAAGGACCCTATGGAAGTTCCAGTGGTTAGATGTGATTAGCCTCGAGAAGCCTCAGCGGAAATGGGCTTCATCTCGCCTGGAGGGCAAATCCTCCTGGATTTTCTCGAGTTGCGGCAGGTGCTCTCGACTTACGATGGGGACCTCAGGGACCCGCTCTGGTGGCCTCAGGAAAGGCCAGTCCCCATGCGAGTTCCTCGGGGGCCTCTCGGGATTCCTCTTCCGTCGATGAGGGGCCTAAGACCTTCTGTGGAGTCGGGGCCGGAACCTGAGGATTCCTCTCCAGTGCTGACATGGATCTTGGGGTACTTCTGGAGTCTCCCCAGGGGAGTCAGTCCTCGTCTCGAATGCGGGGATGCACTTGCGCTTTCCTCCAGAGCGGTAGCAGCAGTGTCACGCAGTCCGCCGCGTGGATCATAGGATCTATTGTTTTCCCTCGAGTCTTTCCAACGAGGCTTTTCCCACTAGGTTTTCCCACAGGGCTGTCCCACGTGCACACGTGGTGGGAGTCGATCCTCGGCTTGAACGTCAAGGCAGTGCAGGGAAAACAGGTTCCTCTGGAATGGACTGACACATCTGGGGGACTCTTGGAATGGTGGCACGACCCTGGAGTTCCTCTCGCCTTTCCTGTGGAGAGCGCCTCCTCTTGAGATGCGACGGGAACGCCGGAATTCTTTCCCTATGAAACAGGGAAAGGATCCCTCATCTCGAGCTAGGAGGCGGAAACGGGGCTCCCCTGGATGTGTGCGGGACCCCACGTGCTTCCTCTCGAGTGGAGACTGGTATGTCGCGGAAATGCTTGAGTTGCAGCAAGGGTGTGAAGGACCCTTTGGAAGTTCCAGTGGTTAGATGTGATTAGCCTCGAGAAGCCTCAGCGGAAATGGGCCTCATCTCGCCTGGAGGGCAAAACCTCCTGGATTTTCTCGAGTTGCGGCAGGTGCTCTCGACTTACGACGGGGACCTCAGGGACCCGCTCTGGTGGCCTCAGGAAAGGCCAGTCCCCATGCGAGTTCCTCGGGGGCCTCTCGGGATTCCTCTCCCGTCGATGCCGGGGCCTAAGACCTTGCGTGGAGTCGGGGCCGGAACCTGAGGATTCCTCTCCAGTGCTGACATGGATCTTGGGGTACTTCTGGAGTCTCCCCAGGGGAGTCAGTCCTCGTCTCGAATGCGGGCATGCACTTGCGGTTTCCTCCAGAGCGGTAGCAGCAGTGTCACGCTGACCACCGCGTGGATCAAAGGATCTATGGTTTTCCCTCGAGTCTTTCCCACGAGTCTTTCCCACGAGGCTTTCCCACAGGGCTGTCCCACGAGCACACGTGGTGGGAGTCGATCCTCGGCTTGAACGTCAAGGCAGTGCAGGGAAAACAGGTTCCTCTGTAATGGACAGACACATCTGGGGTCTCTTGGAATGGTCGCACGACCCTGGAGTTCCTCTCGCCTTTTCTGTGGGAGCGCCTCCTCTTGAGATGCGACGGTAACGCCGGGAATGCTTTCCCTACGAAACAGGGAAAGTATCCCTCATCTCGAGCTAGGAGGCGGAAACGGGGCTCCCCTGGATGTGTGAGGGACCCTCGTGCTTCCTCTTGAGTGAAGACGGGTATGTCGGGGAAATTCTTGAGTTGCAGCAAGGGTGTGAAGGACCCTTTGGAAGTTCCAGTGGTTAGACGTGATTATCCTCGAGAAGCCTCAGCGGAAATGGGCCTCATCTCGCCTGGAGGGCAAAACCTCCTGGATTTTCTCGAGTTGCGGCAGGTGCTCTCGACTTACGACGGGGACCTCAGGGACCCGCTCTGGTGGCCTCAGGAAAGGCCAGTCCCCATGCGAGTTCCTCGGGGGCCTCTCGGCATTCCTCTCCCGTCGATGCCGGGGCCTAAGTCCTTGTGTGGAGTCGGGGCCGGAACCTGAGGATTCCTCTCCAGTGCTGACATGGATCTTGGGGTACTTCTGGAGTCTCCCCAGGGGAGTCAGTCCTCGTCTCGAATGCGGGCATGCACTTGCGCTTTCCTCCAGAGCGGTAGCAGCAGTGTCACGCAGTCCGCCGCGTGGATCAAAGGATCTATGGTTTTCCCTCGAGTCTTTCCCACGAGGCTTTCCCACGAGGCTTTCCCGCAGGGCTGTCCCACGTGCACACGTGGTGGGAGTCGATCCTCGGCTTGAACGTCAAGGCAGTGCAGGGAAAACAGGTTCCTCTGGAATGGACTGACACATCTGGGGGACTCTTGGAATGGTGGCAGGACCCTGGAGTTCCTCTCGCCTTTCCTGTGGAGAGCGCCTCCTCTTGAGATGCGACGGGAACCCCGGGAATTCTTTCCCTACGAAACAGGGAAAGGATCCCTCATCTCGAGCTAGGAGGCGGAAACGGGGCTCCCTTGGATGTGTGCGGGACCCCACGTGCTTCCTCTCGAGTGGAGACGGGTATGTCGGGGAACTTCTTGAGTTGCAGCAAGGGTGTGAAGGACCCTTTGGAATTTCCAGTGGTTAGATGTGATTGGCCTCGAGAAGCCTCAGCGGAAATGGCCCTCATTTCGCCTGGAGGGCAAAACCTCCTGGATTTTCTCGAGTTGCGGCAGGTGCTCTCGACTTACGACGGGGACCTCAGGGACCCGCTCTGGTGGCCTCAGGAAAGGCCAGTCCCCATGCGAGTTCCTCGGGGGCCTCTCGGGATTCCTCTCCCGTCGATGCCGGAGCCTAAGACCTTGTGTGGAGTCGGGGCCGGAACCTGAGGATTCCTCTCCAGTGCTGACATGGATCTTGGGGTACTTCTGGAGTCTCCCCAGGGGAGTCAGTCCTCGTCTCGAATGCGGGCATGCACTTGCGATTTCCTCCAGAGCGGTAGCAGCAGTGTCACGCAGTCCGCCGCGTGGATCAAAGGATCTATGGTTTTCCCTCGAGTCTTTCCCACGAGTCTTTCCCACGAGGCTTTCCCACAGGGCTGTCCCACGTGCACACTTGGTGGGAGTCGATCCTCGGCTTGAACGTCAAGGCAGTGCAGGGAAAACAGGTTCCTCTGGAATGGACTGACACATCTGGGGGACTCTTGGAATGGTGGCACGACCCTGGAGTTCCTCTCGCGTTTCCTGTGGAGAGCGCCTCCTCTTGAGATGCGACGGGAACGCCTGGAATTCTTTCCCTACGAAACAGGGAAAGGATCCCTCATCTCGAGCTAGGAGGCGGAAACGGGGCTCCCCTGGATGTGTGCGGGACCCCACGTGCTTCCTCTCGAGTGGAGACGGGTATGTCGGGGAACTTCTTGAGTTGCAGCAAGGGTGTGAAGGACCCTTTTGAAGTTCCAGTGGTTAGACGTCATTAGGCTCGAGAAGCCTCAGCGGAAATGGGCCTCATCTCGCCTGGAGGGCAAAACCTCCTGGATTTTCTCGAGTTGCGGCAGGTGTTCTCGACTTACGACGGGGACCTCAGGGACCCGCTCTGGTGGCTTCAGGAAAGGCCAGTCCCCATGCGAGTTCCTCGGGGGCCTCTCGGCATTCCTCTCCCATCGATGCCGGTGCCTAAGACCTTGTGTGGAGTCGGGCCCGGAACCTGAGGATTCCTGTCCAGTGCTGACATGGATCTTGGGGTACTTCTGGAGTCTCCCCAGGGGAGTCAGTCCTCGTCTCGAATGCGGGCATGCACTTGCGCTTTCCTCCAGAGCGGTAGCAGCAGTGTCACGCAGTCCGCCGCGTGGATCAAAGGATCTATGGTTTTCCCTCGAGTCTTTCCCACGAGGCTTTCCCACGAGGCTTTCCCGCAGGGCTGTCCCACGTGCACACGTGGTGGGAGTCGATCCTCGGCTTGAACGTCAAGGCAGTGCAGGGAAAACAGGTTCCTCTGGAATGGACTGACACATCTGGGGGACTCTTGGAATGGTGGCACGACCCTGGAGTTCCTCTCGCCTTTCCTGTGGAGAGCGCCTCCTCTTGAGATGCGACGGGAACGCCTGGAATTCTTTCCCTACGAAACAGGGAAAGGATCCCTCATCTCGAGCTAGGAGGCGGAAACGGGGCTCCCCTGGATGTGTGCGGGACCCCACGTGCTTCCTCTCGAGTGGAGACGGGTATGTCGGGGAACTTCTTGAGTTGCAGCAAGGGTGTGAAGGACCCTTTTGAAGTTCCTGTGGTTATACGTCATTAGGCTCGAGAAGCCTCAGCGGAAATGGGCCTCATCTCGCCTGGAGGGCAAAACCTCCTGGATTTTCTCGAGTTGTGGCAGGTGTTCTCGACTTACGACGGGGACCTCAGGGACCCGCTCTGGTGGCCTCAGGAAAGGCCAGTCCCCATGCGAGTTCCTCGGGGGCCTCTCGGCATTCCTCTCCCATCGATGCCGGTGCCTAAGACCTTGTGTGGAGTCGGGCCGGGAACCTGAGGATTCCTGTCCAGTGCTGACATGGATCTTGGGGTACTTCTGGAGTCTCCCCAGGGGAGTCAGTCCTCGTCTCGAATGCGGGCATGCACTTGCGCTTTCCTCCAGAGCGGTAGCAGCAGTGTCACGCAGTCCGCCGCGTGGATCAAAGGATCTATGGTTTTCCCTCGAGTCTTTCCCACGAGGCTTTCCCACGAGGCTTTCCCGCAGGGCTGTCCCACGTGCACACGTGGTGGGAGTCGATCCTCGGCTTGAACGTCAAGGCAGTGCAGGGAAAACAGGTTCCTCTGGAATGGACTGACACATCTGGGGGACTCTTGGAATGGTGGCACGACCCTGGAGTTCCTCTCGCCTTTCCTGTGGAGAGCGCCTCCTCTTGAGATGCGACGGGAACGCCGGGAATTCTTTCCCTACGAAACAGGGAAAGGATCCCTCATCTCGAGCTAGGAGGCGGAAACGGGGCTCCCCTGGATGTGTGCGGGACCCCTCGTGCTTCCTCTCGAGTGGAGACGGGTATGTCGGGGAACTTCTTGATTTGCAGTAAGGGTGTGAAGGACCCTATGGAAGTTCCAGTGGTTAGATGTGATTAGCCTCGAGAAGCCTCAGCGGAAATGGGCTTCATCTCGCCTGGAGGGCAAATCCTCCTGGATTTTCTCGAGTTGCGGCAGGTGCTCTCGACTTACGATGGGGACCTCAGGGACCCGCTCTGGTGGCCTCAGGAAAGGCCAGTCCCCATGCGAGTTCCTCGGGGGCCTCTCGGGATTCCTCTTCCGTCGATGAGGGGCCTAAGACCTTCTGTGGAGTCGGGGCCGGAACCTGAGGATTCCTCTCCAGTGCTGACATGGATCTTGGGGTACTTCTGGAGTCTCCCCAGGGGAGTCAGTCCTCGTCTCGAATGCGGGCATGCACTTGCGCTTTCCTCCAGAGCGGTAGCAGCAGTGTCACGCAGTCCGCCGCGTGGATCAAAGGATCTATTGTTTTCCCTCGAGTCTTTCCAACGAGGCTTTTCCCACTAGGTTTTCCCACAGGGCTGTCCCACGTGCACACGTGGTGGGAGTCGATCCTCGGCTTGAACGTCAAGGCAGTGCAGGGAAAACAGGTTCCTCTGGAATGGACTGACACATCTGGGGGACTCTTGGAATGGTGGCACGACCCTGGAGTTCCTCTCGCCTTTCCTGTGGAGAGCGCCTCCTCTTGAGATGCGACGGGAACGCCGGAATTCTTTCCCTATGAAACAGGGAAAGGATCCCTCATCTCGAGCTAGGAGGCGGAAACGGGGCTCCCCTGGATGTGTGCGGGACCCCACGTGCTTCCTCTCGAGTGGAGACTGGTATGTCGCGGAAATGCTTGAGTTGCAGCAAGGGTGTGAAGGACCCTTTGGAAGTTCCAGTGGTTAGATGTGATTAGCCTCGAGAAGCCTCAGCGGAAATGGGCCTCATCTCGCCTGGAGGGCAAAACCTCCTGGATTTTCTCGAGTTGCGGCAGGTGCTCTCGACTTACGACGGGGACCTCAGGGACCCGCTCTGGTGGCCTCAGGAGAGGCCAGTCCCCATGCGAGTTCCTCGGGGGCCTCTCGGGATTCCTCTCCCGTCGATGCCGGGGCCTAAGACCTTGCGTGGAGTCGGGGCCGGAACCTGAGGATTCCTCTCCAGTGCTGACATGGATCTTGGGGTACTTCTGGAGTCTCCCCAGGGGAGTCAGTCCTCGTCTCGAATGCGGGCATGCACTTGCGGTTTCCTCCAGAGCGGTAGCAGCAGTGTCACGCTGACCACCGCGTGGATCAAAGGATCTATGGTTTTCCCTCGAGTCTTTCCCACGAGGCTTTCCCACGAGGCTTTCCCACAGGGCTGTCCCACGAGCACACGTGGTGGGAGTCGATCCTCGGCTTGAACGTCAAGGCAGTGCAGGGAAAACAGGTTCCTCTGTAATGGACAGACACATCTGGGGTCTCTTGGAATGGTCGCACGACCCTGGAGTTCCTCTCGCCTTTTCTGTGGGAGCGCCTCCTCTTGAGATGCGACGGTAACGCCGGGAATTCTTTCCCTACGAAACAGGGAAAGGATCCCTCATCTCGAGCTAGGAGGCGGAAACGGGGCTCCCCTGGATGTGTGAGGGACCCTCGTGCTTCCTCTTGAGTGAAGACGGGTATGTCGGGGAACTTCTAGAGTTGCAGCAAGGGTGTGAAGGACCCTTTGGAAGTTCCAATGGTTAGATGTGATTAGCCTCGAGAAGCCTCAGCGGAAATGGGCCTCATCTCGCCTGGAGGGCAAAACCTCCTGGATTTTCTCGAGTTGCGGCATGTGCTCTCGACTTACGACGGGGACCTCAGGGACCCGCTCTGGTGACCTCAGGAAAGGCCAGTCCCCATGCGAGTTCCTCGGGGGCCTCTCGGGATTCCTCTCCCGTCGATGCCGGGGCCTAAGACCTTGTGTGGAGTCGGGGTCGGAACCTGAGGATTCCTCTCCAGTGCTGACATGGATCTTGGGGTACTTCTGGAGTCTCCCCAGGGGAGTCAGTCATCGTCTCGAATGCGGGCATGCACTTGCGCTTTCCTCCAGAGCGGTAGCAGCAGTGTCACGCAGTCCGCCGCGTAGATCAAAGGATCTATGGTTTTCCCTCGAGTCTTTCCCACGAGGCTTTCCCACGAGGCTTTCCACAGGGCTGTCCCACGTTCACACGTGGTGGGACTCGATCCTCGGCTTGAACGTCAAGGTACTGCAGGGAAAACACATTCCTCTGGAATGGACTGACACATCTGGGGGACTCTTGGAATGGTGGCACGACCCTGGAGTTCCTCTCGCCTTTCCTGTGGAGAGCGCCTCCTCTTGAGATGCGACGGGAACGCCGGGAATTCGTTCCCTACGAAACAGGGAAAGGATCCCTCATCTCGAGCTAGGAGGCGGAAACGGGGCTCCCCTGGATGTTTGCGGGACACCACGTGCTTCCTCTCGAGTGGAGACGGGTATGTCGGGGAACTTCTTGAGTTGCAGCAAGGGTGTGAAGGACCCTTTGGAAGTTCCAGTGGTTAGATGTGATTGGCCTCGAGAAGCCTCAGCGGAAATGGGCCTCATCTCGCCTGGAGGGCAAAACCTCCTGGATTTTCTCGAGTTGCGGCAGGTGCTCTCGACTTACGACGGGGACCTCAGGGACCCGCTCTGGTGGCCTCAGGAAAGGCCAGTCCCCATGCGAGTTCCTCGGGGCCTCTCGGGATTCCTCTCCCGTCGAAGCCGGGGCCTAAGACCTTGTGTGGAGTCGGGGCCGGAACCTGAGGATTCCTCTCCAGTGCTGACATGGATCTTGGGGTACTTCTGGAGTCTCCCCAGGGGAGTCAGTCCTCGTCTCGAATGCGGGCATGCACTTGCGCTTTCCTCCAGAGCGGTAGCAGCAGTGTCCGCAGTCCGCCGCGTGGATCAAAGGATCTATGGTTTTCCCTCGAGTCTTTCCCACGAGGCTTTCCCACGAGGCTTTCCCACAGGGCTGTCCCACGTGCACACGTGGTGGGAGTGGATCCTCGGCTTGAACGTCAAGGCAGTGCAGGGAAAACTGGTTCCTCTGGAATGGACTGACACATCTGCGGGACTCTTGGAATGGTGGCACGACCCTGGAGTTCCTCTCGCCTTTCCTGTGGAGAGCGCCTCCTCTTGAGATGCGACGGTAACGCCGGGAATGCTTTCCCTATGAAACACGGAAAGGATCCCTCATCTCGAGCTAGGAGGCGGAAACGGGGCTCCCCTGGATGTGTGAGGGACCCTCGTGCTTCCTCTTGAGTGGAGACGGGTATGTCGGGGAACTTCTAGAGTTTCAGCAAGGGTGTGAAGGACCCTTTGGAAGTTCCAGTGGTTAGATGTGATTAGCCTCGAGAAGCCTCAGCGGAAATGGGCCTCATCTCGCCTGGAGGGCAAAACCTCCTGGATTTTCTCGAGTTGCGGCAGGTGCTCTCGACTTACGACGGGGACCTCAGGGACCCGCTCTGGTGGCCTCAGGAAAGGCCAGTCCCCATGCGAGTTCCTCGGGGGCCTCTCGGGATTCCTCTCCCGTCGATGCCGGTGCCTAAGACCTTGTGTGGAGTCGGGGCCGGAACCTGAGGATTCCTCTCCAGTGCTGACATGGATCTTGGGGTACTTCTGGAGTCTCCCCAGGGGAGTCAGTCCTCGTCTCGAATGCGGGCATGCACTTGCGCTTTCCTCCAGAGCGGTAGCAGCAGTGTCACGCAGTCCGCCGCGTGGATCAAAGGATCTATGGTTTTCCCTCGAGTCTTTCACACGAGGCTTTCCCACGAGGCTTTCCCGCAGGGCTGTCCAACGTGCACACGTGGTGGGAGTCGATCCTCGGCTTGAACGTCAAGGCAGTGCAGGGAAAACAGGTTCCTCTGGAATGGACTGACACATCTGGGGGACTCTTGGAATGGTGGCACGACCCTGGAGTTCCTCTCGCCTTTCCTGTGGAGAGCGCCTCCTCTTGAGATGCGACGGGAACGCCGGGAATTCTTACCCTACGAAACAGGGAAAGGATCCTTCATCTCGAGCTAGGAGGCGGAAACGGGGCTCCCCTGGATGTGTGCGGGACCCCACGTGCTTCCTCTCGAGTGGAGACGGGTATGTCGGGGAACTTCTTGATTTGCAGCAAGGGTGTGAAGGACCCTTTGGAAGTTCCAGTGGTTAGACGTGATTAGGCTCCAGAAGCCTCAGCGGAAATGGGCCTCATCTCGCCTGGAGGGCAAAACCTCCTGGATTTTCTCGAGTTGCGGCAGGTGCTCTCGACTTACGACGGGGACCTCAGGGACCCGCTCTGGTGGCCTCAGGAAAGGCCAGTCCCCAGGCGAGTTCCTCGGGGGCCTCTCGGGATTCCTCTCCCGTCGATGCCGGGGCCTAAGACCTTGTGTGGAGTCGGGGCCGGAACCTGAGGATTCCTCTCCAGTGCTGATATGGATCTTGGGGTACTTCTGGAGTCTCCCCAGCGGAGTCAGTCCTCGTCTCGAATGCGGGCATGCACTTGCGCTTTCCTCCAGAGCGGTAGCAGCAGTGTCACGCAGTCCGCCGCGTGGATCAAAGGATCTATGGTTTTCCCTCAAGTCTTTCCCACGAGGCTTTCCCACGAGGCTTTAACACAGGGCTGTCCCACGTGCACACGTGGTGGGAGTCGATCCTCGGCTTGAACGTCAAGGCAGTGCAGGGAAAACAGGTTCCTCTGGAATGGACTGACACATCTGGGGGTCTCTTGGAATGGTGCCACGACCCTGGAGTTCCTCTCACCTTTCCTGTGGAGAGCGCCACCTCTTAAATTGCGACGGAAACGCCGGGAATTCTTTCCGTACGAAACAGGGAAAGGATCCCTCATCTCGATCTAGGAGGCGGAAACGGGGCTCCCCTGGATGTGTGCGGGACCCCACGTGCTTCCTCTCGAGTGGAGACGGGTATGTCGCGGAACAGCTTGAGTTGCAGCAAGGGTGTGAAGGACCCTATGGAAGTTCCAGTGGTTAGATGTGATTAGCCTCGAGAAGCCTCAGCGGAAATGGGCCTCATCTCGCCTGGAGGGCAAATCCTCCTGGATTTTCTCGAGTTGCGGCAGGTGCTCTCGACTTACGATGGGGACCTCAGGGACCCGCTCTGGTGGCCTCAGGAAAGGCCAGTCCCCATGCGAGTTCCTCGGGGGCCTCTCGGGATTCCTCTCCCGTCGATGAGGGGCCTAAGACCTTGTGTGGAGTCGGGGCCGGAACCTGAGGATTCCTCTCCAGTGCTGACATGGATCTTGGGGTACTTCTGGAGTCTCCCCAGGGGAGTCAGTCCTCGTCTCGAATGCGGGCATGCACTTGCGCTTTCCTCCAGAGCGGTAGCAGCAGTGTCACGCAGTCCGCCGCGTGGATCAAAGGATCTATGGTTTTCCCTCGAGTCTTTCCCACGAGGCTTTCCCACGAGGCTTTCCCACAGGGCTGTCCCACGTGCACACGTGGTGGGAGTCGATCCTCGGCTTGAACGTTAAGGCAGTGCAGGGAAAACAGGTTCCTCTGGAATGGACTGACACATCTGGGGGTCTCTTGGAATGGTGCCACGACCCTGGAGTTCCTCTCGCCTTTCCTGTGGACAGCGCCACCTCTTGAGATGCGACGGGAACGCCGGGAATTCTTTCCCTACGAAACAGGGAAAGGATCCCTCATCTCGAGCTAGGAGGCGGAAACGGGGCTCCCCTGGATGTGTGCGGGACCCCACGTGCTTCCTCTCGAGTGGAGACGGGTATGTCGCGGAACTGCTTGAGTTGCAGCAAGGGTGTGAAGGACCCTTTGGAAGTTCCAGTGGTTAGATGTGATTGGCCTCGAGAAGCCTCAGCGGAAATGGGCCTCATCTCGCCTGGAGGGCAAAACCTCCTGGATTTTCTCGAGGTGCGGCAGGTGCTCTCGACTTACGACGGGGACCTCAGGGACCCGCTCTGGTGGCCTCAGGAAAGGCCAGTCCCCATGCGAGTTCCTCGGGGGCCTCTCGGGATTCCTCTCCCGTTGATGCCGGGGCCTAAGACCTTGTGTGGAGTCGGGGCCGGAACCTGAGGATTCCTCTCCAGTGCTGACATGGATCTTGGGGTACTTCTGGAGTCTCCCCAGGGGAGTCAGTCCTCGTCTCGAATGCGGGCATGCACTTGCGCTTTCCTCCAGAGCGGTAGCAGCAGTGTCCGCAGTCCGCCGCGTGGATCAAAGGATCTATGGTTTTCCCTCGAGTCTTTCCCACGAGGCTTTCCCACGAGGCATTCCCACAGGGCTGTCCCACGTGCACAGGTTGTGGGAGTCGATCCTCGGCTTGAACGTCAAGGCAGTGCAGGGAAAACTGGTTCCTCTGGAATGGACTGACACATCTGGGGGACTCTTGGAATGGTGGCACGACCCTGGAGTTCCTCTCGCCTTTCCTGTGGAGAGCGCCTCCTCTTGAGATGTGACGGGAACGCCGGGAATTCTTTCCCTACGAAACAGGGAAAGGATCCCTCATCTCGAGCTAGGAGGCGGAAACGGGGCTCCCCTGGATGTGTGCGGGACCCCACGTGCTTCCTCTCGAGTGGAGACGGGTATGTCGGGGAACTTCTTGAGTTGCAGCAAGGGTGTGAAGGACCCTTTGGAAGTTCCAGTGGTTAGACGTGATTAGCCTCGAGAAGCCTCAGCGGAAATGGGCCTCATCTCGCCTGGAGGGCAAAACCTCCTGGATTTTCTAGAGTTGCGGCAGGTGCTCTCGACGTACGACGGGGACCTCAGGGACCCGCTCGGGTGGCCTCAGGAAAGGCCAGTCCCCATGCGAGTTCCTCGGGGGCCTCTCGGCATTCCTCTCCCGTGGATGCCAGGGCCTAAGACTTTGTGTGGAGTCGGGGCCGGAACCTGAGGATTCCTCTCCAGTGCTGACATGGATCTTGGGGTACTTCTGGTGTCTCCCCAGGGGAGTCAGTCCTCGTCTCGAATGCGGGCATGCACTTGCGCTTTCCTCCAGAGCGGTAGCAGCAGTGTCACGCAGTCCGCTGCGTGGATCAAAGGATCTATGGTTTTCCCTCGAGTCTTTCCCACGAGGCTTTCCCACGAGGCTTTCCCACAGGGCTGTCCCACGTGCACACGTGGTGGGAGTCGATCCTCGGCTTGAACGTCAAGGCAGTGCAGGGAAAACAGGTTCCTCTGGAATGGACTGACACATCTGGGGGTCTCTTGTAATGGTGCCACGACCCTGGAGTTTCTCTCGCCTTTCCTGTGGAGAGTCCCACCTCTTGAGATGCGACGGGAACGCTGGGAATTCTTTCCCTACGAAACAGGGAAAGGATCCCTCATCTCGAGCTAGGAGGCGGAAACGGGGCTCCCCTGGATGTGTGCGGGACCCCACGTGCTTCCTCTCGAGTGGAGACGGGTATGTCGCGGAACTGCTTGAGTTGCAGCAAGGGTGTGAAGGACCCTTTGGAAGTTCCAGTGGTTAGATGTGATTAGGCTCGAGAAGCCTCAGCGGAAATGGGCCTCACCTCGCCTGGAGGGCAAAACCTCCTGGATTTTCTCGAGTTGTGGCAGGTGCTCTCGACTTACGATGGGGACCTCAGGGACCCGCTCTGGTGGCCTCAGGAAAGGCCAGTCCCCATGCGAGTTCCTCGGGGGCCTCTCGGCATTCCTCTCCCGTCGATGCCGGGGCCTAAGACCTTGTGTGGAGTCGGGGCCGGAAACTGAGGATTCCTTTCCAGTGCTGACATGGATCTTGGGGTACTTCTGGAGTCTCCCCAGGGGAGTCAGTCCTCGTCTCGAATGCGGGCATGCACTTGCGCTTTCCTCCAGAGCGGTAGCAGCAGTGTCACGCAGTCCGCCGCGTGGATCAAAGGATCTATGGTTTTCCCTCGAGTCTTTCCCACGAGGCTTTCCCACAGGGCTGTCCCACGTGCACACGTGGTGGGAGTCGATCCTCGGCTTGAACGTCAAGGCAGTGCAGGGTAAACAGGTTCCTCTGGAATGGACTGACACATCTGGGGGACTCTTGGAATGGTGGCACGACCCTTGATTTCCTCTCGCCTTTCCTGTGGAGAGCGCCTCCTCTTGAGATGCGACGGGAACGCCGGGAATTCTTTACTTATGAAACAGGGAAATGATCCCTCATCTCGAGCTAGGAGGCGGAAACGGGGTTCCCCTGGATGTGTGCGGGACACCACGTGCTTCCTCTCGAGTGGAGACGGGTATGTCGGGGAACTTCTTGAGTTGCAGCAAGGGTGTGAAGGACCCTTTGGAAGTTCCAGTGGTTAGATATGATTGGCCTCGAGAAGCCTCAGCGGAAATGGGCCTCATCTCGCCTGGAGGGCAAAACCTCCTGGATTTTCTCGAGTTGCGGCAGGTGCTCTCGACTTAAGACGGGGACTTCAGGGACCCGCTCTGGTGGCCTCAGGAAAGGCCAGTCCCCATGGGAGTTCCTCGGGAGCCTCTCAGGATTCCTCTCCCGTCGATGCCGGGGCCTAAGACCTTGTGTGGAGTCGGGGCCGGAACCTGAGGATTCCTCTCCAGTGCTGACATGGATCTTGGGGTACTTCTGGAGTCTCCCCAGGGGAGTCAGTCCTCGTCTCGAATGCGGGCATGCACTTGCACTTTCTTCCAGAGCGGTAGCAGGAGTGTCACGCAGTCCCCCGCGTGGATCAAAGGATCTATGGTTTTCCCTCGAGTCTTTCCCACGAGGCTTTCCCACGAGGCTTTCCCACAGGGCTGTCCCACATGCACACGTGGTGTGAGTCGATCGTCGGCTTGAACGTCAAGGCAGTGCAGGGAAAACAGGTTCCTCTCGTATGGACTGACACATCTGGGGGTCTCTTGGAATGGTGGCACGACCCTGGAGTTCCTCTCGCCTCTCCTGTGGAGAGTGTCTCCTCTTGAGATGCGACGGGAACGCCGGGAATTCTTTCCCTACGAAACAGGGAAAGGATCCCTCATCTCGAGCTAGGAGGCGGAAACGGGGCTCCCCTGGATGTGTGCGGGACCCCACGTGCTTCCTCTCGAGTGGAGACGGGTATGTCGGGGAACGTCTTGAGTTGCAGCAAGGGTGTGAAGGACCCTTTGGAAGTACCAATGGTTAGATGTGATTATCCTCGAGAAGCCTCAGCGGAAATGGGCATCATCTCGCCTGGAGGGCAAAACCTCCTGGATTTTCTCGAGTTGCGGCAGGTGCTCTCGTCGTACGACGGGGACCTCAGGGACCCGCTCTGGTGGCCTCAGGAAAGGCCAGTCCCCATGCGAGTTCCTCGGGGGCCTCTCGGCATTCCTCTCCCATCGATGCCGGTGCCTAAGACCTTGTGTGGAGTCGGGCCCGGAACCTGAGGATTCCTGTCCAGTGCTGACATGGATCTTGGGGTACTTCTGGAGTCTCCCCAGGGGAGTCAGTCCTCGTCTCTAATGCGGGCATGCACTTGCGCTTTCCTCCAGAGCGGTAGCAGCAGTGTCACGCCGTCCGCCGCGTGGATCAAAGGATCTATTGTTTTCCCTCGAGTCTTTCCAACGAGGCTTTTCCCACTTGGTTTTCCCACAGGGCTGTCCCACGTGCACACGTGGTGGGAGTCGATCCTCGGCTTGAACGTCAAGGCAGTGCAGGGAAAACAGGTTCCTCTGGAATGGACTGACACATCTGGGGGACTCTTGGAATGGTGGCACGACCCTGGAGTTCCTCTCGCCTTTCCTGTGGAGAGCGCCTCCTCTTGAGATGCGACGGGAACGCCGGAATTCTTTCCCTATGAAACAGGGAAAGGATCCCTCATCTCGAGCTAGGAGGCGGAAACGGGGCTCCCCTGGATGTGTGCGGGACCCCACGTGCTTCCTCTCGAGTGGAGACTGGTATGTCGCGGAAATGCTTGAGTTGCAGCAAGGGTGTGAAGGACCCTTTGGAAGTTCCAGTGGTTAGATGTGATTAGCCTCGAGAAGCCTCAGCGGAAATGGGCCTCATCTCGCCTGGAGGGCAAAACCTCCTGGATTTTCTCGAGTTGCGGCAGGTGCTCTCGACTTACGACGGGGACCTCAGGGACCCGCTCTGGTGGCCTCAGGAAAGGCCAGTCCCCATGCGAGTTCCTCGGGGGCCTCTCGGGATTCCTCTCACGTCGATGCCGGGGCCTAAGACCTTGCGTGGAGTCGGGGCCGGAACCTGAGGATTCCTCTCCAGTGCTGACATGGATCTTGGGGTACTTCTGGAGTCTCCCCAGGGGAGTCAGTCCTCGTCTCGAATGCGGGCATGCACTTGCGGTTTCCTCCAGAGCGGTAGCAGCAGTGTCACGCTGACCACCGCGTGGATCAAAGGATCTATGGTTTTCCCTCGAGTCTTTCCCACGAGGCTTTCCCACGAGGCTTTCCCACAGGGCTGTCCCACGAGCACACGTGGTGGGAGTCGATCCTCGGCTTGAACGTCAAGGCAGTGCAGGGAAAACAGGTTCCTCTGTAATGGACAGACACATCTGGGGTCTCTTGGAATGGTCGCACGACCCTGGAGTTCCTCTCGCCTTTTCTGTGGGAGCGCCTCCTCTTGAGATGCGACGGTAACGCCGGGAATGCTTTCCCTACGAAACAGGGAAAGGATCCCTCATCTCGAGCTAGGAGGCGGAAACGGGGCTCCCCTGGATGTGTGAGGGACCCTCGTGCTTCCTCTTGAGTGAAGACAGGTATGTCGGGGAACTTCTAGAGTTGCAGCAAGGGTGTGAAGGACCCTTTGGAAGTTCCAGTGGTTAGATGTGATTAGCCTCGAGAAGCCTCAGCGGAAATGGGCCTCATCTCGCCTGGAGGGCAAAACCTCCTGGATTTTCTCGAGTTGCGGCATGTGCTCTCGACTTACGACGGGGACCTCAGGGACCCGCTCTGGTGACCTCAGGAAAGGCCAGTCCCCATGCGAGTTCCTCGGGGGCCTCTCGGGATTCCTCTCCCGTCGATGCCGGGGCCTAAGACCTTGTGTGGAGTCGGGGTCGGAACCTGAGGATTCCTCTCCAGTGCTGACATGGATCTGGGGTACTTCTGGAGTCTCCCCAGGGGAGTCAGTCCTCGTCTCGAATGCGGGCATGCACTTGCGCTTTCCTCCAGAGCGGTAGCAGCAGTGTCACGCAGTCCGCCGCGTAGATCAAAGGATCTATGGTTTTCCCTCGAGTCTTTCCCACGAGGCTTTCCCACGAGGCTTTCCACAGGGCTGTCCCACGTTCACACGTGGTGGGACTCGATCCTCGGCTTGAACGTCAAGGTACTGCAGGGAAAACACATTCCTCTGGAATGGACTGACACATCTGGGGGACTCTTGGAATGGTGGCACGACCCTGGAGTTCCTCTCGCCTTTCCTGTGGAGAGCGCCTCCTCTTGAGATGCGACGGGAACGCCGGGAATTCGTTCCCTACGAAACAGGGAAAGGATCCCTCATCTCGAGCTAGGAGGCGGAAACGGGGCTCCCCTGGATGTTTGCGGGACACCACGTGCTTCCTCTCGAGTGGAGACGGGTATGTCGGGGAACTTCTTGAGTTGCAGCAAGGGTGTGAAGGACCCTTTGGAAGTTCCAGTGGTTAGATGTGATTGGCCTCGAGAAGCCTCAGCGGAAATGGGCCTCATCTCGCCTGGAGGGCAAAACCTCCTGGATTTTCTCGAGTTGCGGCAGGTGCTCTCGACTTACGACGGGGACCTCAGGGACCCGCTCTGGTGGCCTCAGGAAAGGCCAGTCCCCATGCGAGTTCCTCGGGGCCTCTCGGGATTCCTCTCCCGTCGAAGCCGGGGCCTAAGACCTTGTGTGGAGTCGGGGCCGGAACCTGAGGATTCCTCTCCAGTGCTGACATGGATCTTGGGGTACTTCTGGAGTCTCCCCAGGGGAGTCAGTCCTCGTCTCGAATGCGGGCATGCACTTGCGCTTTCCTCCAGAGCGGTAGCAGCAGTGTCCGCAGTCCGCCGCGTGGATCAAAGGATCTATGGTTTTCCCTCGAGTCTTTCCCACGAGGCTTTCCCACGAGGCTTTCCCACAGGGCTGTCCCACGTGCACACGTGGTGGGAGTCGATCCTCGGCTTGAACGTCAAGGCAGTGCAGGGAAAACTGGTTCCTCTGGAATGGACTTACACATCTGCGGGACTCTTGGAATGGTGGCACGACCCTGGAGTTCCTCTCGCCTTTCCTGTGGAGAGCGCCTCCTCTTGAGATGCGACGGTAACGCCGGGAATGCTTTCCCTATGAAACACGGAAAGGATCCCTCATCTCGAGCTAGGAGGCGGAAACGGGGCTCCCCTGGATGTGTGAGGGACGCTCGTGCTTCCTCTTGAGTGGAGACGGGTATGTCGGGGAACTTCTAGAGTTTCAGCAAGGGTGTGAAGGACCCTTTGGAAGTTCCAGTGGTTAGATGTGATTAGCCTCGAGAAGCCTCAGCTGAAATGGGCCTCATCTCGCCTGGAGGGCACAACCTCCTGGATTTTCTCGAGTTGCGGCAGGTGCTCTCGACTTACGACGGGGACCTCAGGGACCCGCTCTGGTGGCCTCAGGAAAGGCCAGTCCCCATGCGAGTTCCTCGGGGGCCTCTCGGGATTCCTCTCCCGTCGATGCCGGGGCCTAAGACCTTGTGTGGAGTCGGGGCCGGAACCTGAGGATTCCTCTCCAGTGCTGACATGGATCTTGGGGTACTTCTGGAGTCTCCCCAGGGGAGTCAGTCCTCGTCTCGAATGCGGGCATGCACTTGCGCTTTCCTCCAGAGCGGTAGCAGCAGTGTCACGCAGTCCGCCCAATGGATCAAAGGATCTATGGTTTTCCCTCGAGTCTTTCCCATGAGGCTTTCCCACGAGGCTTTCCCACAGGGCTGTCTCACGTGCACACGTGGTGGGAGTGGATCCTCGGCTTGAACGTCAAGGCAGTGCAGGGAAAACAGGTTCCTCTGGAATGGACTGACACATCTGGGGGACTCTTGGAATGGTGGCACGACCCTGGAGTTCCTCTCGCCTTTCCTGTGGAGAGCGCCTCCTCTTGAGATGCGACGGGAACGCCGGGAATTCTTTCCCTACGAAACAGGGAAAGGATCCCTCATCTCGAGCTAGGAGGCGGAAACGGGGCTCCCCTGGATGTATGCGGGACCCCACGTGCTTCCTCTCGAGTGGAGACGGGTATGTCGGGGAACTTCTTGAGTTGCAGCAAGGGTGTGAAGGACCCTTTGGAAGTTCCAGTGGTTAGACGTGATTAGGCTCGAGAACCCTCAGCGGAAATGGGCCTCATCTCGCCTGGAGGGCAAAACCTCCTGGATTTTCTCGAGTTGCGGCAGGTGCTCTCGACTTACGATGGGGACCTCAGGGACCCGCTCTGGTGGCCTCAGGAAAGGCCAGTCCCCATGCGAGTTCCTCGGGGGCCTCTCGGCATTCCTCTCCCGTCGATGGCGGTGCCTAAGACCTTGTGTGGAGTCGGGGCCGGAACCTGAGGATTCCTCTCCAGTGCTGACATGGATCTTGGGGTACTTCTGGAGTCTCCCCAGGGGAGTCAGTCCTCGTCTCGAATGCGGGCATGCACTTGCGCTTTCCTCCAGAGCGGTAGCAGCAGTGTCACGCAGTCCGCCGCGTGGATCAAAGGATCTATGGTTTTCCCTCGAGTCTTTCACACGAGGCTTTCCCACGAGGCTTTCCCGCAGGGCTGTCCAACGTGCACACGTGGTGGGAGTCGATCCTCGGCTTGAACGTCAAGGCAGTGCAGGGAAAACAGGTTCCTCTGGAATGGACTGACACATCTGGGGGACTCTTGGAATGGTGGCACGACCCTGGAGTTCCTCTCGCCTTTCCTGTGGAGAGCGCCTCCTCTTGAGATGCGACGGGAACGCCGGGAATTCTTACCCTACGAAACAGGGAAAGGATCCTTCATCTCGAGCTAGGAGGCGGAAACGGGGTTCCCCTGGATGTGTGCGGGACCCCACGTGCTTCCTCTCGAGTGGAGACGGGTATGTCGGGGAACTTCTTGATTTGCAGCAAGGGTGTGAAGGACCCTTTGGAAGTTCCAGTGGTTAGACGTGATTAGGCTCCAGAAGCCTCAGCGGAAATGGGCCTCATCTCGCCTGGAGGGCAAAACCTCCTGGATTTTCTCGAGTTGCGGCAGGTGCTCTCGACTTACGACGGGGACCTCAGGGACCCGCTCTGGTGGCCTCAGGAAAGGCCAGTCCCCAGGCGAGTTCCTCGGGGGCCTCTCGGGATTCCTCTCCCGTCGATGTCGGGGCCTAAGACCTTGTGTGGAGTCGGGGCCGGAACCTGAGGATTCCTCTCCAGTGCTGACATGGATCTTGGGGTACTTCTGGAGTCTCCCCAGCGGAGTCAGTCCTCGTCTCGAATGCGGGCATGCACTTGCGCTTTCCTCCAGAGCGGTAGCAGCAGTGTCACGCAGTCCGCCGCGTGGATCAAAGGATCTATGGTTTTCCCTCGAGTCTTTCCCACGAGGCTTTCCCACGAGGCTTTCCCACAGGGCTGTCCCACGTGCACACGTGGTGGGAGTCGATCCTCGGCTTGAACGTCAAGGCAGTGCAGGGAAAACAGGTTCCTCTGGAATGGACTGACACATCTGGGGGTCTCTTGGAATGGTGCCACGACCCTGGAGTTCCTCTCACCTTTCCTGTGGAGAGCGCCACCTCTTGACTTGCGACGGGAACGCCGGGAATTCTTTCCGTACGAAACAGGGAAAGGATCCCTCATCTCGAGCTAGGAGGCGGAAACGGGGCTCCCCTGGATGTGTGCGGGACCCCACATGCTTCCTCTCGAGTGTAGACGGGTATGTCGCGGAACTGCTTGAGTTGCAGCAAGGGTGTGAAGGACCCTTTGGAAGTTCCAGTGGTTAGATGTGATTAGGCTCGAGAAGCCTCAGCGGAAATGGGCCTCACCTCGCCTGGAGGGCAAAACCTCCTGGATTTTCTCGAGTTGTGGCAGGTGCTCTCGACTTACGATGGGGACCTCAGGGACCCGCTCTGGTGGCCTCAGGAAAGGCCAGTCCCCATGCGAGTTCCTCGGGGGCCTCTCGGCATTCCTCTCCCGTCGATGCCGGGGCCTAAGACCTTGTGTGGAGTCGGGGCCGGAAACTGAGGATTCCTCTCCAGTGCTGACATGGATCTTGGGGTACTTCTGGAGTCTCCCCAGGGGAGTCAGTCCTCGTCTCGAATGCGGGCATGCACTTGCGCTTTCCTCCAGAGCGGTAGCAGCAGTGTCACGCAGTCCGCCGCGTGGATCAAAGGATCTATGGTTTTCCCTCGAGTCTTTCCCACGAGGCTCTCCCACAGGGCTGTCCCACGTGCACACGTGGTGGGAGTCGATCCTCGGCTTGAACGTCAAGGCAGTGCAGGGTAAACAGGTTCCTCTGGAATGGACTGACACATCTGGGGGACTCTTGGAATGGTGGCACGACCCTTGATTTCCTCTCGCCTTTCCTGTGGAGAGCGCCTCCTCTTGAGATGCGACGGGAACGCCGGGAATTCTTTACTTATGAAACAGGGAAATGATCCCTCATCTCGAGCTAGGAGGCGGAAACGGGGTTCCCCTGGATGTGTGCGGGACACCACGTGCTTCCTCTCGAGTGGAGACGGGTATGTCGGGGAACTTCTTGAGTTGCAGCAAGGGTGTGAAGGACCCTTTGGAAGTTCCAGTGGTTAGATATGATTGGCCTCGAGAAGCCTCAGCGGAAATGGGCCTCATCTCGCCTGGAGGGCAAAACCTCCTGGATTTTCTCGAGTTGCGGCAGGTGCTCTCGACTTACGACGGGGACTTCAGGGACCCGCTCTGGTGGCCTCAGGAAAGGCCAGTCCCCATGCGAGTTCCTCGGGAGCCTCTCGGGATTCCTCTCCCGTCGATGCCGGGGCCTAAGACCTTGTGTGGAGTCGGGGCCGGAACCTGAGGATTCCTCTCCAGTGCTGACATGGATCTTGGGGTACTTCTGGAGTCTCCCCAGGGGAGTCAGTCCTCGTCTCGAATGCGGGCATGCACTTGCACTTTCCTCCAGAGCGGTAGCAGGAGTGTCACGCAGTCCGCCGCGTGGATCAAAGGATCTATGCTTTTCCCTCGAGTCTTTCCCACGAGGCTTTCCCACGAGGCTTTCCCACAGGGCTGTCCCACATGCACACGTGGTGTGAGTCGATCGTCGGCTTGAACGTCAAGGCAGTGCAGGGAAAACAGGTTCCTCTCGTATGGACTGACACATCTGGGGGTCTCTTGGAATGGTGGCACGACCCTGGAGTTCCTCTCGCCTCTCCTGTGGAGAGTGTCTCCTCTTGAGATGCGACGGGAACGCCGGGAATTCTTTCCCTACGAAGCAGGGAAAGGATCCCTCATCTCGAGCTAGGAGGCGGAAACGGGGCTCCCCTGGATGTGTGCGGGACCCCACGTGCTTCCTCTCGAGTGGAGACGGGTATGTCGGGGAACGTCTTGAGTTGCAGCAAGGGTGTGAAGGACCCTTTGGAAGTACCAATGGTTAGATGTGATTATCCTCGAGAAGCCTCAGCGGAAATGGGCATCATCTTGCCTGGAGGGCAAAACCTCCTGGATTTTCTCGAGTTGCGGCAGGTGCTCTCGTCGTATGACGGGGACCTCAGGGACCCGCTCTGGTGGCCTCAGGAAAGGCCAGTCCCCATGCGAGTTCCTCGGGGGCCTCTCGGGATTCCTCTCCCGTCAATGCCAGGGCCTAAGACCTTGTGTGGAGTCGGGGCCGGAATCTGAGGATTCCTCTCCAGTGCTGACATGGATCTTGGGGTACTTCTGGAGTCTCCCCAGGGGAGTCAGTCCTCGTCTCGAATGCGGGCATGCACTTGCGCTTTCCTCCAGAGCGGTAGCAGCAGTGTCACGCAGTCCGCCGCGTGGATCAAAGGATCTATGGTTTTCCCTCGAGTCTTTCCCACGAGGCTTTCCCACGAGGCTTTCCCACAGGGCTGTTCCACGTGCACACGTGGTGGGAGTCGATCCTCGGCTTGAACGTCAAGGCAGTGCAGGGAAAACAGGTTCCTCTGGAATGGACTGACACATCTGGGGGTCTCTTGGAATGGTGTCACGACCCTGGAGTTCCTCTCGCCTTTCCTGTGAAGAGCGCCACCTCTTCGGGAACGCCGGGAATTCTTTCCCTACGAAACAGGGAAAGGATCCCTCATCTCGAGCTAGGAGGCGGAAACGGGGCTCCCCTGGATGTGTGCGGGACCCCACTTGCTTCCTCTCGAGTGGAGACGGGTATGTCTGGGAACTTGTGAGTTGCAGCAAGGGTGTGAAGGACCCTTTGGAAGTTCCAGTGGTTAGATGTGATTAGCCTCGAGAAGCCTCAGCGGAAATGGGCCTCATCTCGCCTGGAGGGCAAAAACTCCTGGATTTTCTCAAGTTGCGGCAGGTGCTCTCGACTTACGACGGGGACCTCAGGGACCCGCTCTGGTGGCCTCAGGAAAGGCCAGTCCCCATGCGAGTTCCTAGGGGGCCCATAGGGAATCCTCTCCCGTCGATGCCGGGGCCTAAGACCTTGTGTGGATTCGGGTTCCGAAAGTGAGGATTCCTCTCCAGTGCTGACATGGATCTTGGGGTACTTCTAGAGTCTCCCCAGGGGAGTCAGTCCTCGTCTCGAATGCGGTCATGCACTTGCGTTTTCCTCCAGAGCTGTAGCAGCAGTGTCACATACTCCGCCGCGCGCATCAAAGGATCTATGGTTTTCCCTCGAGTCTTTCCCACGAGGCTTTCCCACGAGTCTTTACCACAGGGCTGTCTAACGTGCAAACGTGGTGGGAGTCGATCCTCGGCTTGAACGTCAAGGCAGTGCAGGCAAACAGGTTCCTCTGGAATGGACTGACACATCTGGGGGACTCTTGGAATGGTGGCACGACCCTGGAGTTCCTCTCGACTTTCCTGTGGACAGCGCCTCCTATTGAGATGCGACGGGAACGCCGGGAATTCTTTCCCTACGAAACAGGGAAAGGATCCCACATCTCGAGGTGGGAGGCGGAAACTGGGCTTCCCTGGATGTGTGCGGGACCCTTGTGCTTCCTCTCGAGGGGAGACGGGTATGTCGGGGAACTTCTTGAGTTGCAGCAAGGGTGTGAAGGACCCTTTGGAAGTTCCAGTGGTTAGACGTGATTAGCCTCGAGAAGACTCAGCGGAAAGGCGCCTCATCTCGCCTGGAGGGCAAAACCTCCTGGATTTTCTCGAGTTGCGGCAGGTGCTCTCGACTTACGACGGGGACCTCAGGGACCCGCTCTGGTGGCCTCAGGAAAGGCCAGTCCCCATGCGAGTTCCTCGGGGGCCTCTCGGGATTCCTCTCCCGTCGATGCCGGGGCCTAAGACCTTGTGTGGAGTCGGGGCCGGAACCTGAGGATTCCTCTCCAGTGCTGACATGGATCTTGGGGTACTTCTGGAGTCTCCCCAGGGGAGTCAGTCCTCGTCTCGAATGCGGGCATGCACTTGCACTTTCCTCCAGAGCGTTAGCAGCAGTGTCACGCAGTCCGCCGCGTGGATCAAAGGATCTATGGTTTTCCCTCGAGTCTTTCCCACGAGGCTTTCCCACGAGGCTTTCCCACAGGGCTGTCCCACGTGCACACGTGGTGGGAGTGGATCCTCGGCTTCAACGTCAAGGCAGTGCAGGGAAAACAGGTTCCTCTGGAATGGACTGGCACATCTGGGGGTCTCTTGGAATGGTGGCACGACCCTGGAGTTCCTCTCGCCTCTCCGTCGGAGAGTGTCTCCTCTTGAGATGCGACGGGAACGCCGGGAATTCTTTCCCTACGAAACAGGGAAAGGATCCCTCATCTCGACCTAGGAGGCGGAAACGGGGCTCCCCTGGATGTGTGCGGGACCCCACGTGCTTCCTCTCGAGTGGAGGTGGGTATGTCGGGGAACTTCTTGAGTTGCAGCAAGGGTGTGAAGGACCCTTTGGAAGTACGAATGGTTAGATGTGATTATCCTCGAGAAGCCTCCCCGGAAATGGGCATCATCTCGCCTGGAGGGCAAAACCTCCTGGATTTTCTCGAGTTGCGGCAGGTGCTCTCGACTTACTACGGGGACCTCAGGGACCCGCTCTGGTGGCCTCAGGAATGGCAGTCCCCATGCAAGCTCCTCGGGGGCCTCTCGGGATTCCTCTCCCGTCAATGCCAGGGCCTAAGACCTTGCGTGGAGTCGGGGCCGGAATCTGAGGATTCCTCTCCAGTGCTGACATGGATCTTGGGGTACTTCTGGAGTCTCCCCAGGGGAGTCAGTCCTCGTCTCGAATGCGGGCATGCACTTGCACTTTCCTCCAGAGCGGTAGCAGCAGTGTCACGCAGTCCGCCGCGTGGATCAAAGGATCTATGGTTTTCCCTCGAGTCTTTCCCACGAGGCTTTCCCACGAGGCTTTCCCACAGGGCTGTTCCACGTGCACACGTGCTGGGAGTCGATCCTCGGCTTGAACGTTAAGGCAGTGCAGGGAAAACAGGTTCCTCTGGAATGGACTGACACATCTGGGGGTCTCTTGGAATGGTGTCACGACCCTGGAGTTCCTCTCGCCTTTCCTGTGAAGAGCGCCAACTCTTCGGGAACGCCGGGAATTCTTTCCCTACGAAACAGGGAAAGGATCCAGCATCTCGAGCTAGGAGGCGAAAACGGGGCTCCCCTGGATGTGTGCGGGACCCTCGTGCTTCCTCTCGAGTGGAGACGGGTATGTCGGGGAACTTCTTGATTTGCAGCAAGGGTGTGAAGGACCCTTTGGAAGTTCCAGTGGTTAGATGTGATTAGCCTCGAGAAGCCTCAGCGGAAATGGGCCTCATCTCGCCTGGAGGGCAAAACCTCCTGGATTTTCTCGAGTTGCGGCAGGTGCTCTCGACTTACTACGGGGACCTCAGGGACCCGCTCTGGTGGCCTCAGGCAAGGCCAGTCCCCATGCGACTTCCTCAGGGGCCTCTCGGGATTCCTCTCCCGTCGATGCCGGTGCCTAAGACCTTGTGTGGAGTCGGGGCCGGAACCTGTGGATTCCTCTCCAGTGCTGACATGGATCTTGGGGTACTTCTGGAGTCTCCCCAGGGGAGTCAGTCCTCGTCTGGAATGCGGGCATGCACTTGCGCTATCCTCCAGAGCAGTAGCAGCAGTGTCACGCAGTCCGCCGCGTGGATAAAAGGATCTATGGTTTTCCCTCGAGTCTTTCCCATGAGGCTTTCCCACGAGGCTTTACCACAGGGCTGTCCCAAGTGCACACGTGGTGGGAGTCGATCCTCTGCTTGAACGTCAAGGAAGTGCAGGGAAAACAGGTTCCTCTCGTATGGACTGACACATCTGGGGGTCTCTTGGAATGGTGGCACGACCCTGGAGTTCCTCTCCCCTCTCCTGTGGAGAGTGTCTCCTCTTGAGATGCGAAGGGAACGCCGGGAATTCTTTCCCTACGAAACAGGGAAAGGATCCCTCATCTCGAGCTAGGAGGCGGAAACGGGGCTCCCCTGGATATGTGCGGGACCCCACGTGCTTCCTCTCGAGTGGAGACGGGTATGTCGGGGAACTTCTTGAGTTGCAGCAAGGGTGTGAAGGACCCTTTGGAAGTTCCAGTATTTAGACGTGATTAGCCTCGAGAAGCTTCAGCGGAAATGGGCCTCATCTCGCCTGGAGGGCAAAACCTCCTGGATTTTCTCGAGTTGCGGCAGGTGCTCTCGACTTACGACGGGGACCTCAGGGACCCGCTCTGGTGGCCTCAGGAAAGGCCAGTCCCCAGGCGAGTTCCTCGGGGGCCTCTCGGGATTCCTCTCCCGTCGATGCCGGGGCCTAAGACCTTGTGTGGAGTCGGGGCCGGAACCTGAGGATTCCTCTCCAGTGCTGACATGGATCTTGGGGTACTTCTGGAGTCTCACAGGGGAGTCAGTCCTCGTCTCGAATGCGGGCATGCACTTGCGCTTTCCTCCAGAGCGGTAGCAGCAGTGTCACGCAGTCCGCCGCGTGGATCAAAGGATCTATGGTTTTCCCTCGAGTCTTTCCCACGAGGCTTTCCCACGAGGCTTTCCCACAGGGCTGTCCCACGTGCACACGTGGTGGGAGTCGATCCTCGGCTTGAACGTCAAGGCAGTGCAGGGAAAACAGGTTCCTCTGGAATGGACTGACACATCTGGGGGACTCTTGGAATGGTGGCACGACCCTGGAGTTCCTCTCGACTTTCCTGTGCAGAGCGCCTCCTCTTGAGATGCGACGGGAACGCCGGGAATTCTTTCCCTACGAAACAGGGAAAGGATCCCTCATCTCGAGCTAGGAGGCGGAAACGGGGCTCCCCTGGATATGTGCGGGATCCCACGTGCTTCCTCTCTAGTGGAGACGGGTATGTCGGGGAACTTCTTGAGTTGCAGCAAGGGTGTGAAGGACCCTTTTGAAGTTCCAGTGGTTAGACGTGATTAGCCTCGAGAAGCTTCAGCGGAAATGGGCCTCATCTCGCCTGGAGGGCAAAACCTCCTGGATTTTCGCGAGTTGCGGCAGGTGCTCTCGACTTACGACGAGGACCTCAGGGACCCGCTCTGGTGGCCTCAGGAAAGGCCAGTCCCCATGCGAGTTCCTTGGGGGCCTCTCGGGATTCCTCTCCCGTCCATGACGGGGCCTACGACCTTGTGTGGAGTCGGGGTCCGAAAGTGAGGATTTCTCTCCAGTGCTGACATGGATCTTGGGGTAATTCTGGAGTCTCCCCAGGGGAGTCAGTCCTAGTCTCGAATGCGGGCATGCACTTGCGCTTTCCTCCAGAGCGGTAGCAGCAGTGTCACGCAGTCCGCCGCGTGCATCAAAGGATCTATGGTTTTCCCTCGAGTCTTTCCCACGAGGCTTTCCCACGAGGCTTTCCCACAGGGCTATCCCACGTGCACACGTGGTGGGAGTCGATCCTCGGCTTGAACGTCAAGGCAGTGCAGGGCAAACAGATTCCTCTGGAATGGACTGACACATCTGGGGGACTCTTGCAATGGTGGCACGACCCTGGAGATCCTCTCACCTTTCCTGTGGAGAGCGCCTCCTCTTGAGATGCGACCGGAACGCCGGGAATTCTTTCCCTACGAAACAGGGAAAGGATCCCTCATCTCGAGGTGGGAGGCGGAAACGGGGCTTCCCTGGATGTGTGCGGAACCCTTGTGCTTCCTCTCGAGGGGAGACGGGTATGTCGGGGAACTTCTTGAGTTGTAGCAAGGGTGTGAAGGACCCTTTGGAAATTCCAGTGGTTAGATGTGATTAGCCTCGAGAAGCCTCAGCGGAAATGGGCCTCATCTCGCCTGGAGGTGAAAACCTCCTGGATTTTCTCGAGTTGCGGCAGGTGCTCTCGACTTACGACGTGGACCACAGGGACCCGCTCTGGTGGCCTCAGGAAAGCCCAGTCCCCATGCAAGTTCTTCGGGGGCCTCTCGGGATTCCTCTCCCGTCGATGCAAGGGCCTAAGACCTTGTGTGGAGTCGGGGCCGGAACCTGAGGATTCCTCTCCAGTGCTGACATGGATCTTGGGGTACTTCTGGAGTCTCCCCAGGGGAGTCAGTCCTCGTCTCGAATGCGTGCATGCACTTGCACTTTCCTCCAGAGCGGTAGCAGCAGTGTCACGCAGTCCGCTGCGTGGATCAAAGGATCGATGATTTTCTCTCCAGACTTTCCCAAGAGGCTTTCCCACGAGGCTTTCCCACAGGGCTGTCCCACGTGCACACGTGGTGGGAGTCGATCCTCGGCTTGAACGTCAAGGCAGTGCAGGGAAAACAGGTTCCTCTGGAATGGACTGACACATCTGGGGGACTCTTGGAATGGTGGCACGACCCTGGAGTTCCTCTCGCCTTTCCTGTGGAGAGCGCCTCCTCTTGAGATGCGACGGGAACGCCGGGAATTCTTTCCTACGAAACAGGGAAAGGATCCCTCATCTCGAGCTAGGAGGCGGAAACGGGGCTCCCCTGGATGTGTGCGGGACCCCACGTGCTTCCTCTCGAGTGGAGACGGGTATGTCGGGGAACTTCTTGAGTTGCAGCAAGGGTGTGAAGGACCCTTTGGAAGTTCCAGTGGTTAGATGTGATTAGCCTCGAGAAGCCTCAGCGGAAATGGGCCTCATCTCGCCTGGAGGGCAAAAACTCCTGGATTTTCTCGAGTTGCGGCAGGTGCTCTCGACTTACGATGGGACCTCAGGGACCCGCTCTGGTGGCCTCAGGAAAGGCCAGTCCCCATTCGAGTTCCTAGGGGGCCCTTAGGGAATCCTCTCCGGTCGATGCCGGGGCCTAAGACCTTGTGTGGATTCGGGTTCCGAAAGTGAGGATTCCTCTCCAGTGCTGACATGGATCTTGGGGTACTTCTAGAGTCTCCCCAGGGGAGTCAGTCCTCGTCTCGAATGTGGGCATGCACTTGCGCTTTCCTCCAGAGCTGTAGCAGCAGTGTCACGCAGTCCGCCGCGTGGATCAAAGGATCTATGGTTTTCCCTCGAGGCTTTCCCACGAGGCTTTCCCACGAGGCTTTACCACAGGGCTGTCTAACGTGCAAACGTGGTGGGAGTCGATCCTCGGCTTGAACGTCAAGGCAGTGCAGGCAAACAGGTTCCTCTGGAATGGACTGACACATCTGGGGGACTCTTGGAATGGTGGCACGACCCTGGAGTTCCTCTCGACTTTCCTGTGGACAGCGCCTCCTATTGAGATGCGACGGGAACGCCGGGAATTCTTTCCCTACGAAACAGGGAAAGGATCCCTCATCTCGAGGTGGGAGGCGGAAACGGGGCTTCCCTGGATGTGTGCGGGACCCTTGTGCTTCCTCTCGAGGGGAGACGGGTATGTCGGGGAACTTCTTGAGTTGCAGCAAGGGTGTGAAGGACCCTTTGGAAGTTCCACTGGTTAGATGTGATTAGCCTCGAGAAGCCTCAGCAGAAATGGGCCTCATCTCGCCTGGAGGGCAAAACCTCCTGGATTTTCTCGAGTTGCGGCAGGTGCTCTCGACTTACGACGGGGACCTCAGGGACCCGCTCTGGTGGCCTCAGGAAAGGCCAGTCCCCATGCGAGTTCCTCGGGGGCCTCTCGGGATTCCTCTCCCGTCGATGCCGGGGCCTAAGACCTTGTGTGGAGTCGGGGCCGGAACCTGAGGATTCCTCTGCAGTGCTGACATGGATCTTGGGGTACTTCTGGAGTCTCCCCAGGGGAGTCAGTCCTCGTCTCGAATGCGGGCATGCACTTGCGCGTTCCTCCAGAGCGGTAGCAGCAGTGTCCCGCAGTCCGCCGCGTGGATCAAAGGATCTATGGTTTTCCCTCGAGTCTTTCCCACGAGGCTTTCCCACGAGGCTTTCCCACAGGGCTGTCCCACGTGCACACGTGGTGGGAGTGGATCCTCGGCTTGAACGTCAAGGCAGTGCAGGGAAAACAGGGTCCTCTGGAATGGACTGACACATCTGGGGGACTCTTGGAATGGTGGCACGACCCTGGATTTCCTCTCGCCTTTCCTGTGGAGAGCGCCTCCTCTTGAGATGCGACGGGAACGCCGGGAATTCTTTACTTACGAAACAGGGAAAGGATCCCTCATCTCAGGCTAGGAGGCGGAAACGGGGTTCCCCTTGATGTGTGCGGAACAGCATGTGCTTCCTCTCGAGTGGAGACGGGTATGTCGGGGAACTTCTTGAGTTGCAGCAAGGGTGTGAAGGACCCTTTGGAAGTTCCAGTGGTTAGATATGATTGGCCTCGAGAAGCCTCAGCGGAAATGGGCCTCATCTCGCCTGGAGGGCAAAACCTCCTGGATTTTCTGGAGTTGCGGCAGGTTCTCTCGACTTACGACGGGGACCTCAGGGACCCGCTCTGGTGGCCTCAGGAAAGGCCAGTCCCCATGCGAGTTCCTCGGGAGCCTCTCGGGATTCCTCTCCCGTCGATGCCGGGGCCTAAGACCTTGTGTGGAGTGGGGGCCGGAACCTGAGGATTCCTCTCCAGTGCTGACATGGATCTTGGGGTATTTCTGGAGTCTCCCCAGGGGAGTCAGTCCTCGTCTCGAATGCGGGCATGCACTTGCACTTTCCTCCAGAGCGGTAGCAGCAGTGTCACGCAGTCCGCCGCGTGGATCAAAGGATCTATGGTTTTCCCTCGAGTCTTTCCCACGAGGCTTTCCCACGAGGCTTTCCCACAGGGCTGTCCCACGTGCACACGTGGTGGGAGTCGATCCTCGGCTTGAACGTCAAGGCAGTGCAGGGCAAACAGATTCCTCTGGAATGGACTGACACATCTGGGGGACTCTTGCAATGGTGGCACGACCCTGGAGTTCCTCTCACCTTTCCTGTGGAGAGCGCCTCCTCTTGAGATGCGACGGGAACGCGGGGAATTCTTTCCCTACGAAACAGGGAAAGGATCCCTCATCTCGAGGTGGGAGGCGGAAACGGGGCTTCCCTGGATGTGTGCGGAACCCTTGTGCTTCCTCTCGAGGGGAGACGGGTATGTCGGGGAACTTCTTGAGTTGTAGCAAGGGTGTGAAGGACCCTTTGGAAATTCCAGTGGTTAGATGTGATTAGCCTCGAGAAGCCTCAGCGGAAATGGGCCTCATCTCGCCTGGAGGTGAAAACCTCCTGGATTTTCTCGAGTTGCGGCAGGTGCTCTCGACTTACGACGTGGACCACAGGGACCCGCTCTGGTGGCCTCAGGAAAGCCCAGTCCCCATGCAAGTTCTTCGGGGGCCTCTCGGGATTCCTCTCCCGTCGATGCAAGGGCCTAAGACCTTGTGTGGAGTCGGGGCCGGAACCTGAGGATTCCTCTCCAGTGCTGACATGGATCTTGGGGTACTTCTGGCGTCTCCCCAGGGGAGTCAGTCCTCGTCTCGAATGCGTGCATGCACTTGCACTTTCCTCCAGAGCGGTAGCAGCAGTGTCACGCAGTCCGCTGCGTGGATCAAAGGATCGATGATTTTCTCTCCAGACTTTCCCAAGAGGCTTTCCCACGAGGCTTTCCCACAGGGCTGTCCCACGTGCACACGTGGTGGGAGTCGATCCTCGGCTTGAACGTCAAGGCAGTGCAGGGAAAACAGGTTCCTCTGGAATGGACTGACACATCTGGGGGACTCTTGGAATGGTGGCACGACCCTGGAGTTCCTCTCGCCTTTCCTGTGGAGAGCGCCTCCTCTTGAGATGCGACGGGAACGCCGGGAATTCTTTCCTACGAAACAGGGAAAGGATCCCTCATCTCGAGCTAGGAGGCGGAAACGGGGCTCCCCTGGATGTGTGCGGGACCCCACGTGCTTCCTCTCGAGTGGAGACGGGTATGTCGGGGAACTTCTTGAGTTGCAGCAAGGGTGTGAAGGACCCTTTGGAAGTTCCAGTGGTTAGATGTGATTAGCCTCGAGAAGCCTCAGCGGAAATGGGCCTCATCTCGCCTGGAGGGCAAAAACTCCTGGATTTTCTCGAGTTGCGGCAGGTGCTCTCGACTTACGATGGGACCTCAGGGACCCGCTCTGGTGGCCTCAGGAAAGGCCAGTCCCCATTCGAGTTCCTAGGGGGCCCTTAGGGAATCCTCTCCGGTCGATGCCGGGGCCTAAGACCTTGTGTGGATTCGGGTTCCGAAAGTGAGGATTCCTCTCCAGTGCTGACATGGATCTTGGGGTACTTCTAGAGTCTCCCCAGGGGAGTCAGTCCTCGTCTCGAATGTGGGCATGCACTTGCGCTTTCCTCCAGAGCTGTAGCAGCAGTGTCACGCAGTCCGCCGCGTGGATCAAAGGATCTATGGTTTTCCCTCGAGGCTTTCCCACGAGGCTTTCCCACGAGGCTTTACCACAGGGCTGTCTAACGTGCAAACGTGGTGGGAGTCGATCCTCGGCTTGAACGTCAAGGCAGTGCAGGCAAACAGGTTCCTCTGGAATGGACTGACACATCTGGGGGACTCTTGGAATGGTGGCACGACCCTGGAGTTCCTCTCGACTTTCCTGTGGACAGCGCCTCCTATTGAGATGCGACGGGAACGCCGGGAATTCTTTCCCTACGAAACAGGGAAAGGATCCCTCATCTCGAGGTGGGAGGCGGAAACGGGGCTTCCCTGGATGTGTGCGGGACCCTTGTGCTTCCTCTCGAGGGGAGACGGGTATGTCGGGGAACTTCTTGAGTTGCAGCAAGGGTGTGAAGGACCCTTTGGAAGTTCCACTGGTTAGATGTGATTAGCCTCGAGAAGCCTCAGCAGAAATGGGCCTCATCTCGCCTGGAGGGCAAAACCTCCTGGATTTTCTCGAGTTGCGGCAGGTGCTCTCGACTTACGACGGGGACCTCAGGGACCCGCTCTGGTGGCCTCAGGAAAGGCCAGTCCCCATGCGAGTTCCTCGGGGGCCTCTCGGGATTCCTCTCCCGTCGATGCCGGGGCCTAAGACCTTGTGTGGAGTCGGGGCCGGAACCTGAGGATTCCTCTGCAGTGCTGACATGGATCTTGGGGTACTTCTGGAGTCTCCCCAGGGGAGTCAGTCCTCGTCTCGAATGCGGGCATGCACTTGCGCGTTCCTCCAGAGCGGTAGCAGCAGTGTCCCGCAGTCCGCCGCGTGGATCAAAGGATCTATGGTTTTCCCTCGAGTCTTTCCCACGAGGCTTTCCCACGAGGCTTTCCCACAGGGCTGTCCCACGTGCACACGTGGTGGGAGTGGATCCTCGGCTTGAACATCAAGGCAGTGCAGGGAAAACAGGGTCCTCTGGAATGGACTGACACATCTGGGGGACTCTTGGAATGGTGGCACGACCCTGGATTTCCTCTCGCCTTTCCTGTGGAGAGCGCCTCCTCTTGAGATGCGACGGGAACGCCGGGAATTCTTTACTTACGAAACAGGGAAAGGATCCCTCATCTCAGGCTAGGAGGCGGAAACGGGGTTCCCCTTGATGTGTGCGGAACAGCATGTGCTTCCTCTCGAGTGGAGACGGGTATGTCGGGGAACTTCTTGAGTTGCAGCAAGGGTGTGAAGGACCCTTTGGAAGTTCCAGTGGTTAGATATGATTGGCCTCGAGAAGCCTCAGCGGAAATGGGCCTCATCTCGCCTGGAGGGCAAAACCTCCTGGATTTTCTGGAGTTGCGGCAGGTTCTCTCGACTTACGACGGGGACCTCAGGGACCCGCTCTGGTGGCCTCAGGAAAGGCCAGTCCCCATGCGAGTTCCTCGGGAGCCTCTCGGGATTCCTCTCCCGTCGATGCCGGGGCCTAAGACCTTGTGTGGAGTGGGGGCCGGAACCTGAGGATTCCTCTCCAGTGCTGACATGGATCTTGGGGTATTTCTGGAGTCTCCCCAGGGGAGTCAGTCCTCGTCTCGAATGCGGGCATGCACTTGCACTTTCCTCCAGAGCGGTAGCAGCAGTGTCACGCAGTCCGCCGCGTGGATCAAAGGATCTATGGTTTTCCCTCGAGTCTTTCCCACGAGGCTTTCCCACGAGGCTTTCCCACAGGGCTGTTCCACGTGCACACGTGGTGGGAGTCGATCCTCGGCTTGAACGTCAAGGCAGTGCAGGGAAAACAGGTTCCTCTGGAATGGACTGACACATCTGGGGGTCTCTTGGAATGGTGTCACGACCCTGGAGTTCCTCTCGCCTTTCCTGTGGAGAGTGCCAACTCTTCGGGAACGCCGGGAATTCTTTCCCTACGAAACAGGGAAAGGATCCCTCATCTCGAGCTAGGAGGCAGAAACGGGGCTCCCCTGGATGTGTGCGGGACCCTACTTGCTTCCTCTCGAGTGGAGACGGGTATGTCGCGGAACTGCTTGAGTTGCAGCAAGGGTTCGAAGGACCCTTTGGAAGTTCCAGTGGTTAGATGTGATTAGCCTCGAGAAGCCTCAGCGGAAATGGGCCTCATCTCGCCTGGAGGGCAAAACCTCCTTGATTTTCTCGAGTTGCGGCAGGTGCTCTCGACTTATGACGGGGACCTCAGGGACCCGCTCTGGTGGCCTCAGGAAAGGCCAGTCCCCATGCGAGTTCCTCGGGGGCCTCTCGGGATTCCTCTCCCGTCAATGCCAGGGCCTAAGACCTTGCGTGGAGTCGGGGCCGGAACCTGAGGATTCCTCTCCAGTGCTGACATGGATCTTGGGGTACTTCTGGAGTCTCCCCAGGGGAGTCAGTCCTCGTCTCGAATGCGGGCATGCACTTGCGCTTTCCTCCAGAGCGGGAGCAGCAGTGTCACGCAGTCCGCCGCGTGGATCAAAGCATCTATGATTTTCCCTCGACTCTTTACCCCGAGGCTTTCCCACGAGGCTTTCCCACAGGGCTGTCAGACGTGCACACGTGGTGGGAGTCGATCCTCGGCTTGAACGTCAAGGCAGTGCAGGGAAAACAGGTTCCTCTGGAATGGACTGACACATCTGGGGGACTCTTGGAATGGTGGCACGACCCTGGAGTTCCTGTCGCCTTTCCTGTGGAGAGCGCCTCCTCTTGAGATGCGACGGGAACGCCCGGAATTCTTTCCCTACGAAACAGGGAAAGGATCCCGCATCTCGAGCTAGGAGGCGAAAACGGGGCTCCCCTGGATGTGTGCGGGACCCTCGTGCTTCCTCTCGAGTGGAGACGGGTATGTCGGGGAACTTCTTGATTTGCAGCAAGGGTGTGAAGGACCCTTTGGAAGTTCCAGTGGTTAGATGTGATTAGCCTCGAGAAGCCTCAGTGGAAATGGGCCTCATCTCGCCTGGAGGGCAAAACCTCCTGGATTTTCTCGAGTTGCGGCAGGTGCTCTCGACTTACGATGGGGACCTCAGGGACCCGCTCTGGTGGCCTCAGGAAAGGCCAGTCCCCATGCGACTTCCTCAGGGGCCTCTCGGGATTCCTCTCCCGTCGATGCCGGTGCCTAAGACCTTGTGTGGAGTCGGGGCCGGAACCTGAGGATTCCTCTCCAGTGCTGACATGGATCTTGGGGTACTTCTGGAGTCTCCCCAGGGGAGTCAGTCCTCGTCTGGAATGCGGGCATGCACTTGCGCTATCCTCCAGAGCAGTAGCAGCAGTGTCACGCAGTCCGCCGCGTGGATAAAAGGATCTATGGTTTTCCCACGAGTCTTTCCCACGAGGCTTTCCCACGAGGCTTTCCCACAGGGCTGTCCCAAGTGCACACGTGGTGGGAGTCGATCCTCGGCTTGAACGTCAAGGCAGTGCAGGGAAAACAGGTTCCTCTGGAATGGACTGACACATCTGGGGGACTCTTGGAATGGTGGCACGACCCTGGAGTTCCTCTCGCCTCTCCTGTGGAGAGTGTCTCCTCTTGAGATGCGACGGGAACGCCGGGAATTCTTTCCCTACGAAACAGGGAAAGGATCCCTCATCTCGAGCTAGGAGGCGGAAAAGGGGCTTCCCTGGATGTGTGCGGGACCCTCGTGCTTCCTCTCCAGTGGTGACGGGTATGTCTGGGAACTTGTGAGTTGCAGCAAGGGTGTGAAGGACCCTTTGGAAGTTCCAGTGGTTAGATGTGATTAGCCTCGAGAAGCCTCAGCGGAAATGGGCCTCATCTCGCCTGGAGGGCAAAAACTCCTGGATTTTCTCGAGTTGCGGCAGGTGCTCTCGACTTACGACGGGGACCTCAGGGACCCGCTCTGGTGGCCTAAGGAAAGGCCAGTCCCCATGCGAGTTCCTAGGGGGCCCTTAGGGAATCCTCTCCCGTCGATGCCGGGGCCTAAGACCTTGTGTGGATTCGGGTTCCGAAAGTGAGGATTCCTCTCCAGTGCTGACATGGATCTTGGGGTACTTCTAGAGTCTCCCCAGGGGAGTCAGTCCTCGTCTCGAATGCGGGCATGCACTTGCGCTTTCCTCCAGAGCGGTAGCAGCAGTGTCACGCAGTCCGCCGCGTGCATCAAAGGATCTATGGTTTTCCCTCGAGTCTTTCCCACGAGGCTTTCCCACGAGGCTTTACCACAGGGCTGTCTAAGGTGCAAACGTGGTGGGAGTCGATCCTCGGCTTGAACGTCAAGGCAGTGCAGGGCAAACAGGTTCCTCTGGAATGGACTGACACATCTGGGGGACTCTTGGAATGGTGGCACGACCCTGGAGTTCCTCTCGACTTTCCTGTGGACAGCGCCTCCTATTGAGATGCGACGGGAACGCCAGGAATTCTTTCCCTACTAAACAGGGAAAGGATCCCTCATCTCGAGGTGGGAGGCGGAAACGGGGATTCCCTGGATGTGTGCGGGACCCTTGTGCTTCCTCTCGAGTGGAGACGGGTATGTCGGGGAACTTCTTGAGTTGCAGCAAGGGTGTGAAGGACCCTTTCGAAGTTCCACTGGTTAGATGTGATTAGCCTCGAGAAGCCTCAGCGGAAATGGGCCTCATCTCGCCTGGAGGGCAAAACCTCCTGGATTTTCTCGAGTTGCGGCAGGTGCTCTCGACTTACGACGGGGACCTCGGGGACCCGCTCTGGTGGCCGCAGGAAAGGCCAGTCCCCATGCGAGTTCCTCGGGGGCCTCTCGGGATTCCTCTCCCTTCGATGCCGGGGCCTAAGACCTTGTGTGGAGTCGGGGCCGGAACCTGAGGATTCCTCTCCAGTGGTGACATGGATCTTGGGGTACTTCTGGAGTCTCCCCAGGGGAGTCAGTCCTCGTCTCGAATGCGGGCATGCACTTGCGCTTTCTTCCAGAGCGGTAGCAGCAGTGTCACGCAGTCCGCCGCGTGGATCAAAGGATCTATGGTTTTCCCTCGAGTCTTTCCCACGAGGCTTTCCCACGAGGCTTTCCCACAGGGCTGTCCCACGTGCACACGTGTGGGAGTCGATCCTCGGCTTGAACGTCAAGGCAGTGCAGGGAAAACAGGTTCCTCTGGAATGGACTGACACATCTGGGGGACTCTTGGAATGGTGGCACGACCCTGGAGTTCCTCTCGCCTTTCCTGTGGAGAGCGCCTCCTCTTGAGATGCGACGGGAACGCCGGGAATTCTTTCCTACGAAACAGGGAAAGGATCCCTCATCTCGAGCTAGGAGGCGGAAACGGGGCTCCCCTGGATGTGTGCGGGACCCCACGTGCTTCCTCTCGAGTGGAGACGGGTATGTCGGGGAACTTCTTGAGTTGCAGCAAGGGTGTGAAGGACCCTTTGGAAGTTCCAGTGGTTAGATGTGATTAGCCTCGAGAAGCCTCAGCGGAAATGGGCCTCATCTCGCCTGGAGGGCAAAAACTCCTGGATTTTCTCGAGTTGCGGCAGGTGCTCTCGACTTACGATGGGACCTCAGGGACCCGCTCTGGTGGCCTCAGGAAAGGCCAGTCCCCATTCGAGTTCCTAGGGGGCCCTTAGGGAATCCTCTCCGGTCGATGCCGGGGCCTAAGACCTTGTGTGGATTCGGGTTCCGAAAGTGAGGATTCCTCTCCAGTGCTGACATGGATCTTGGGGTACTTCTAGAGTCTCCCCAGGGGAGTCAGTCCTCGTCTCGAATGTGGGCATGCACTTGCGCTTTCCTCCAGAGCTGTAGCAGCAGTGTCACGCAGTCCGCCGCGTGGATCAAAGGATCTATGGTTTTCCCTCGAGGCTTTCCCACGAGGCTTTCCCACGAGGCTTTACCACAGGGCTGTCTAACGTGCAAACGTGGTGGGAGTCGATCCTCGGCTTGAACGTCAAGGCAGTGCAGGCAAACAGGTTCCTCTGGAATGGACTGACACATCTGGGGGACTCTTGGAATGGTGGCACGACCCTGGAGTTCCTCTCGACTTTCCTGTGGACAGCGCCTCCTATTGAGATGCGACGGGAACGCCGGGAATTCTTTCCCTACGAAACAGGGAAAGGATCCCTCATCTCGAGGTGGGAGGCGGAAACGGGGCTTCCCTGGATGTGTGCGGGACCCTTGTGCTTCCTCTCGAGGGGAGACGGGTATGTCGGGGAACTTCTTGAGTTGCAGCAAGGGTGTGAAGGACCCTTTGGAAGTTCCACTGGTTAGATGTGATTAGCCTCGAGAAGCCTCAGCAGAAATGGGCCTCATCTCGCCTGGAGGGCAAAACCTCCTGGATTTTCTCGAGTTGCGGCAGGTGCTCTCGACTTACGACGGGGACCTCAGGGACCCGCTCTGGTGGCCTCAGGAAAGGCCAGTCCCCATGCGAGTTCCTCGGGGGCCTCTCGGGATTCCTCTCCCGTCGATGCCGGGGCCTAAGACCTTGTGTGGAGTCGGGGCCGGAACCTGAGGATTCCTCTGCAGTGCTGACATGGATCTTGGGGTACTTCTGGAGTCTCCCCAGGGGAGTCAGTCCTCGTCTCGAATGCGGGCATGCACTTGCGCGTTCCTCCAGAGCGGTAGCAGCAGTGTCCCGCAGTCCGCCGCGTGGATCAAAGGATCTATGGTTTTCCCTCGAGTCTTTCCCACGAGGCTTTCCCACGAGGCTTTCCCACAGGGCTGTCCCACGTGCACACGTGGTGGGAGTGGATCCTCGGCTTGAACGTCAAGGCAGTGCAGGGAAAACAGGGTCCTCTGGAATGGACTGACACATCTGGGGGACTCTTGGAATGGTGGCACGACCCTGGATTTCCTCTCGCCTTTCCTGTGGAGAGCGCCTCCTCTTGAGATGCGACGGGAACGCCGGGAATTCTTTACTTACGAAACAGGGAAAGGATCCCTCATCTCAGGCTAGGAGGCGGAAACGGGGTTCCCCTTGATGTGTGCGGAACAGCATGTGCTTCCTCTCGAGTGGAGACGGGTATGTCGGGGAACTTCTTGAGTTGCAGCAAGGGTGTGAAGGACCCTTTGGAAGTTCCAGTGGTTAGATATGATTGGCCTCGAGAAGCCTCAGCGGAAATGGGCCTCATCTCGCCTGGAGGGCAAAACCTCCTGGATTTTCTGGAGTTGCGGCAGGTTCTCTCGACTTACGACGGGGACCTCAGGGACCCGCTCTGGTGGCCTCAGGAAAGGCCAGTCCCCATGCGAGTTCCTCGGGAGCCTCTCGGGATTCCTCTCCCGTCGATGCCGGGGCCTAAGACCTTGTGTGGAGTGGGGGCCGGAACCTGAGGATTCCTCTCCAGTGCTGACATGGATCTTGGGGTATTTCTGGAGTCTCCCCAGGGGAGTCAGTCCTCGTCTCGAATGCGGGCATGCACTTGCACTTTCCTCCAGAGCGGTAGCAGCAGTGTCACGCAGTCCGCCGCGTGGATCAAAGGATCTATGGTTTTCCCTCGAGTCTTTCCCACGAGGCTTTCCCACGAGGCTTTCCCACAGGGCTGTCCCACGTGCACACGTGGTGGGAGTCGATCCTCGGCTTGAACGTCAAGGCAGTGCAGGGCAAACAGATTCCTCTGGAATGGACTGACACATCTGGGGGACTCTTGCAATGGTGGCACGACCCTGGAGTTCCTCTCACCTTTCCTGTGGAGAGCGCCTCCTCTTGAGATGCGACGGGAACGCGGGGAATTCTTTCCCTACGAAACAGGGAAAGGATCCCTCATCTCGAGGTGGGAGGCGGAAACGGGGCTTCCCTGGATGTGTGCGGAACCCTTGTGCTTCCTCTCGAGGGGAGACGGGTATGTCGGGGAACTTCTTGAGTTGTAGCAAGGGTGTGAAGGACCCTTTGGAAATTCCAGTGGTTAGATGTGATTAGCCTCGAGAAGCCTCAGCGGAAATGGGCCTCATCTCGCCTGGAGGTGAAAACCTCCTGGATTTTCTCGAGTTGCGGCAGGTGCTCTCGACTTACGACGTGGACCACAGGGACCCGCTCTGGTGGCCTCAGGAAAGCCCAGTCCCCATGCAAGTTCTTCGGGGGCCTCTCGGGATTCCTCTCCCGTCGATGCAAGGGCCTAAGACCTTGTGTGGAGTCGGGGCCGGAACCTGAGGATTCCTCTCCAGTGCTGACATGGATCTTGGGGTACTTCTGGAGTCTCCCCAGGGGAGTCAGTCCTCGTCTCGAATGCGTGCATGCACTTGCACTTTCCTCCAGAGCGGTAGCAGCAGTGTCACGCAGTCCGCTGCGTGGATCAAAGGATCGATGATTTTCTCTCCAGACTTTCCCAAGAGGCTTTCCCACGAGGCTTTCCCACAGGGCTGTCCCACGTGCACACGTGGTGGGAGTCGATCCTCGGCTTGAACGTCAAGGCAGTGCAGGGAAAACAGGTTCCTCTGGAATGGACTGACACATCTGGGGGACTCTTGGAATGGTGGCACGACCCTGGAGTTCCTCTCGCCTTTCCTGTGGAGAGCGCCTCCTCTTGAGATGCGACGGGAACGCCGGGAATTCTTTCCTACGAAACAGGGAAAGGATCCCTCATCTCGAGCTAGGAGGCGGAAACGGGGCTCCCCTGGATGTGTGCGGGACCCCACGTGCTTCCTCTCGAGTGGAGACGGGTATGTCGGGGAACTTCTTGAGTTGCAGCAAGGGTGTGAAGGACCCTTTGGAAGTTCCAGTGGTTAGATGTGATTAGCCTCGAGAAGCCTCAGCGGAAATGGGCCTCATCTCGCCTGGAGGGCAAAAACTCCTGGATTTTCTCGAGTTGCGGCAGGTGCTCTCGACTTACGATGGGACCTCAGGGACCCGCTCTGGTGGCCTCAGGAAAGGCCAGTCCCCATTCGAGTTCCTAGGGGGCCCTTAGGGAATCCTCTCCGGTCGATGCCGGGGCCTAAGACCTTGTGTGGATTCGGGTTCCGAAAGTGAGGATTCCTCTCCAGTGCTGACATGGATCTTGGGGTACTTCTAGAGTCTCCCCAGGGGAGTCAGTCCTCGTCTCGAATGTGGGCATGCACTTGCGCTTTCCTCCAGAGCTGTAGCAGCAGTGTCACGCAGTCCGCCGCGTGGATCAAAGGATCTATGGTTTTCCCTCGAGGCTTTCCCACGAGGCTTTCCCACGAGGCTTTACCACAGGGCTGTCTAACGTGCAAACGTGGTGGGAGTCGATCCTCGGCTTGAACGTCAAGGCAGTGCAGGCAAACAGGTTCCTCTGGAATGGACTGACACATCTGGGGGACTCTTGGAATGGTGGCACGACCCTGGAGTTCCTCTCGACTTTCCTGTGGACAGCGCCTCCTATTGAGATGCGACGGGAACGCCGGGAATTCTTTCCCTACGAAACAGGGAAAGGATCCCTCATCTCGAGGTGGGAGGCGGAAACGGGGCTTCCCTGGATGTGTGCGGGACCCTTGTGCTTCCTCTCGAGGGGAGACGGGTATGTCGGGGAACTTCTTGAGTTGCAGCAAGGGTGTGAAGGACCCTTTGGAAGTTCCACTGGTTAGATGTGATTAGCCTCGAGAAGCCTCAGCAGAAATGGGCCTCATCTCGCCTGGAGGGCAAAACCTCCTGGATTTTCTCGAGTTGCGGCAGGTGCTCTCGACTTACGACGGGGACCTCAGGGACCCGCTCTGGTGGCCTCAGGAAAGGCCAGTCCCCATGCGAGTTCCTCGGGGGCCTCTCGGGATTCCTCTCCCGTCGATGCCGGGGCCTAAGACCTTGTGTGGAGTCGGGGCCGGAACCTGAGGATTCCTCTGCAGTGCTGACATGGATCTTGGGGTACTTCTGGAGTCTCCCCAGGGGAGTCAGTCCTCGTCTCGAATGCGGGCATGCACTTGCGCGTTCCTCCAGAGCGGTAGCAGCAGTGTCCCGCAGTCCGCCGCGTGGATCAAAGGATCTATGGTTTTCCCTCGAGTCTTTCCCACGAGGCTTTCCCACGAGGCTTTCCCACAGGGCTGTCCCACGTGCACACGTGGTGGGAGTGGATCCTCGGCTTGAACGTCAAGGCAGTGCAGGGAAAACAGGGTCCTCTGGAATGGACTGACACATCTGGGGGACTCTTGGAATGGTGGCACGACCCTGGATTTCCTCTCGCCTTTCCTGTGGAGAGCGCCTCCTCTTGAGATGCGACGGGAACGCCGGGAATTCTTTACTTACGAAACAGGGAAAGGATCCCTCATCTCAGGCTAGGAGGCGGAAACGGGGTTCCCCTTGATGTGTGCGGAACAGCATGTGCTTCCTCTCGAGTGGAGACGGGTATGTCGGGGAACTTCTTGAGTTGCAGCAAGGGTGTGAAGGACCCTTTGGAAGTTCCAGTGGTTAGATATGATTGGCCTCGAGAAGCCTCAGCGGAAATGGGCCTCATCTCGCCTGGAGGGCAAAACCTCCTGGATTTTCTGGAGTTGCGGCAGGTTCTCTCGACTTACGACGGGGACCTCAGGGACCCGCTCTGGTGGCCTCAGGAAAGGCCAGTCCCCATGCGAGTTCCTCGGGAGCCTCTCGGGATTCCTCTCCCGTCGATGCCGGGGCCTAAGACCTTGTGTGGAGTGGGGGCCGGAACCTGAGGATTCCTCTCCAGTGCTGACATGGATCTTGGGGTATTTCTGGAGTCTCCCCAGGGGAGTCAGTCCTCGTCTCGAATGCGGGCATGCACTTGCACTTTCCTCCAGAGCGGTAGCAGCAGTGTCACGCAGTCCGCCGCGTGGATCAAAGGATCTATGGTTTTCCCTCGAGTCTTTCCCACGAGGCTTTCCCACGAGGCTTTCCCACAGGGCTGTTCCACGTGCACACGTGGTGGGAGTCGATCCTCGGCTTGAACGTCAAGGCAGTGCAGGGAAAACAGGTTCCTCTGGAATGGACTGACACATCTGGGGGTCTCTTGGAATGGTGTCACGACCCTGGAGTTCCTCTCGCCTTTCCTGTGGAGAGTGCCAACTCTTCGGGAACGCCGGGAATTCTTTCCCTACGAAACAGGGAAAGGATCCCTCATCTCGAGCTAGGAGGCAGAAACGGGGCTCCCCTGGATGTGTGCGGGACCCTACTTGCTTCCTCTCGAGTGGAGACGGGTATGTCGCGGAACTGCTTGAGTTGCAGCAAGGGTTCGAAGGACCCTTTGGAAGTTCCAGTGGTTAGATGTGATTAGCCTCGAGAAGCCTCAGCGGAAATGGGCCTCATCTCGCCTGGAGGGCAAAACCTCCTTGATTTTCTCGAGTTGCGGCAGGTGCTCTCGACTTATGACGGGGACCTCAGGGACCCGCTCTGGTGGCCTCAGGAAAGGCCAGTCCCCATGCGAGTTCCTCGGGGGCCTCTCGGGATTCCTCTCCCGTCAATGCCAGGGCCTAAGACCTTGCGTGGAGTCGGGGCCGGAACCTGAGGATTCCTCTCCAGTGCTGACATGGATCTTGGGGTACTTCTGGAGTCTCCCCAGGGGAGTCAGTCCTCGTCTCGAATGCGGGCATGCACTTGCGCTTTCCTCCAGAGCGGTAGCAGCAGTGTCACGCAGTCCGCCGCGTGGATCAAAGCATCTATGATTTTCCCTCGACTCTTTACCCCGAGGCTTTCCCACGAGGCTTTCCCACAGGGCTGTCAGACGTGCACACGTGGTGGGAGTCGATCCTCGGCTTGAACGTCAAGGCAGTGCAGGGAAAACAGGTTCCTCTGGAATGGACTGACACATCTGGGGGACTCTTGGAATGGTGGCACGACCCTGGAGTTCCTGTCGCCTTTCCTGTGGAGAGCGCCTCCTCTTGAGATGCGACGGGAACGCCCGGAATTCTTTCCCTACGAAACAGGGAAAGGATCCCGCATCTCGAGCTAGGAGGCGAAAACGGGGCTCCCCTGGATGTGTGCGGGACCCTCGTGCTTCCTCTCGAGTGGAGACGGGTATGTCGGGGAACTTCTTGATTTGCAGCAAGGGTGTGAAGGACCCTTTGGAAGTTCCAGTGGTTAGATGTGATTAGCCTCGAGAAGCCTCAGTGGAAATGGGCCTCATCTCGCCTGGAGGGCAAAACCTCCTGGATTTTCTCGAGTTGCGGCAGGTGCTCTCGACTTACGATGGGGACCTCAGGGACCCGCTCTGGTGGCCTCAGGAAAGGCCAGTCCCCATGCGACTTCCTCAGGGGCCTCTCGGGATTCCTCTCCCGTCGATGCCGGTGCCTAAGACCTTGTGTGGAGTCGGGGCCGGAACCTGAGGATTCCTCTCCAGTGCTGACATGGATCTTGGGGTACTTCTGGAGTCTCCCCAGGGGAGTCAGTCCTCGTCTGGAATGCGGGCATGCACTTGCGCTATCCTCCAGAGCAGTAGCAGCAGTGTCACGCAGTCCGCCGCGTGGATAAAAGGATCTATGGTTTTCCCACGAGTCTTTCCCACGAGGCTTTCCCACGAGGCTTTCCCACAGGGCTGTCCCAAGTGCACACGTGGTGGGAGTCGATCCTCGGCTTGAACGTCAAGGCAGTGCAGGGAAAACAGGTTCCTCTGGAATGGACTGACACATCTGGGGGACTCTTGGAATGGTGGCACGACCCTGGAGTTCCTCTCGCCTCTCCTGTGGAGAGTGTCTCCTCTTGAGATGCGACGGGAACGCCGGGAATTCTTTCCCTACGAAACAGGGAAAGGATCCCTCATCTCGAGCTAGGAGGCGGAAAAGGGGCTTCCCTGGATGTGTGCGGGACCCTCGTGCTTCCTCTCCAGTGGTGACGGGTATGTCTGGGAACTTGTGAGTTGCAGCAAGGGTGTGAAGGACCCTTTGGAAGTTCCAGTGGTTAGATGTGATTAGCCTCGAGAAGCCTCAGCGGAAATGGGCCTCATCTCGCCTGGAGGGCAAAAACTCCTGGATTTTCTCGAGTTGCGGCAGGTGCTCTCGACTTACGACGGGGACCTCAGGGACCCGCTCTGGTGGCCTAAGGAAAGGCCAGTCCCCATGCGAGTTCCTAGGGGGCCCTTAGGGAATCCTCTCCCGTCGATGCCGGGGCCTAAGACCTTGTGTGGATTCGGGTTCCGAAAGTGAGGATTCCTCTCCAGTGCTGACATGGATCTTGGGGTACTTCTAGAGTCTCCCCAGGGGAGTCAGTCCTCGTCTCGAATGCGGGCATGCACTTGCGCTTTCCTCCAGAGCGGTAGCAGCAGTGTCACGCAGTCCGCCGCGTGCATCAAAGGATCTATGGTTTTCCCTCGAGTCTTTCCCACGAGGCTTTCCCACGAGGCTTTACCACAGGGCTGTCTAAGGTGCAAACGTGGTGGGAGTCGATCCTCGGCTTGAACGTCAAGGCAGTGCAGGGCAAACAGGTTCCTCTGGAATGGACTGACACATCTGGGGGACTCTTGGAATGGTGGCACGACCCTGGAGTTCCTCTCGACTTTCCTGTGGACAGCGCCTCCTATTGAGATGCGACGGGAACGCCAGGAATTCTTTCCCTACTAAACAGGGAAAGGATCCCTCATCTCGAGGTGGGAGGCGGAAACGGGGATTCCCTGGATGTGTGCGGGACCCTTGTGCTTCCTCTCGAGTGGAGACGGGTATGTCGGGGAACTTCTTGAGTTGCAGCAAGGGTGTGAAGGACCCTTTCGAAGTTCCACTGGTTAGATGTGATTAGCCTCGAGAAGCCTCAGCGGAAATGGGCCTCATCTCGCCTGGAGGGCAAAACCTCCTGGATTTTCTCGAGTTGCGGCAGGTGCTCTCGACTTACGACGGGGACCTCGGGGACCCGCTCTGGTGGCCGCAGGAAAGGCCAGTCCCCATGCGAGTTCCTCGGGGGCCTCTCGGGATTCCTCTCCCTTCGATGCCGGGGCCTAAGACCTTGTGTGGAGTCGGGGCCGGAACCTGAGGATTCCTCTCCAGTGGTGACATGGATCTTGGGGTACTTCTGGAGTCTCCCCAGGGGAGTCAGTCCTCGTCTCGAATGCGGGCATGCACTTGCGCTTTCTTCCAGAGCGGTAGCAGCAGTGTCACGCAGTCCGCCGCGTGGATCAAAGGATCTATGGTTTTCCCTCGAGTCTTTCCCACGAGGCTTTCCCACGAGGCTTTCCCACAGGGCTGTCCCACGTGCACACGTGTGGGAGTCGATCCTCGGCTTGAACGTCAAGGCAGTGCAGGGAAAACAGGTTCCTCTGGTATGGACTGACACATCTGGGGGTCTCTTGGAATGTTGGCCCGACCCTGGAGTTCCTCTCGCCTCTCCTGTGGAGAGCGTCTCCTCTTGAGATGCGACGGGAACGCCGGGAATTCTTTCCCTACGAAACAGGGAAAGGATCCCTCATCTCGAGGTAGGAGGCGGAAACGGGTCTCCCCTGGATGTGTGCGGGACCCCACGTGCTTCCTCTCGAGTGGAGACGGGTATGTCGGGGAACTTCTTGAGTTGCAGCAAGGGTGTGAAGGACCCTTTGGAAGTTCCAGTGGTTAGACGTGATTAGCCTCGAGAAGACTCAGCGGAAAGGGGCCTCATCTCGCCTGGAGGGCAAAACCTCCTGTATTTTCTCGAGTTGCGGCAGGTGCTCTCGACTTACGACGGGGACCTCAGGGACCCGCTCTGGTGGCCTCAGGAAAGGCCAGTCCCCATGCGAGTTCCTCGGGGGCCTCTCGGGATTCCTCTCCCGTCGATGCCGGGGCCTAAGACCTTGTGTGGAGTCGGGGCCGGAACCTGAGGATTCCTCTGCAGTGCTGACATGGATCTTGGGGTACTTCTGGAGTCTCCCCAGGGGAGTCAGGCCTCGTCTCGAATGCGGGCATGCACTTGCGCTTTCCTCCAGAGCGGTAGCAGCAGTGTCACGCAGTCCGCTGCGTGGATCAAAGGATCTATGGTTTTCCCTCGAGTCTTTCCCACGAGGTTTTCCCACGAGGCTTTCCCACAGGGCTGTCCCACGTGCACACGTGGTGGGAGTCGATCCTCGGCTTGAACGTCAAGGCAGTGCAGGGAAAACAGGTTCCTCTGGAATGGACTGACACAGCTGGGGGACTCTTGGAATGGTGGCACGACCCTGGAGTTCCTCTCGCCTTTCCTGTGGAGAGCGCCTTCTCTTGAGATGCGACGGGAACGCTGGGAATTCTTTCCCTAGGAAACAGGGAAAGGATCCCTCATCTCGAGCTAGGAGGCGGAAACGGGGCTCCCCTGGATGTGTGCGGGACCCTCGTGCTTCCTCTCGAGTGGAGACGGGTATGTCGGGGAACTTCTTGAGTTGCAGCAAGGGTGTGAAGGACCCTTTGGAAGTTCCAGTGGTTAGATGTGATTAGCCTCGAGAAGCCTCAGCGGAAATGGGCCTCATCTCGCCTGGAGGGCAAAACCTCCTGGATTTTCTCGAGTTGCGGCAGGTGCTCTCGACTTACGACGGGGACCTCGGGTACCCGCTCTGGTGGCCTCAGGAAAGGCCAGTCCCCATGCGAGTTCCTCGGGGGCCTCTCGGGATTCCTCTCCCGTCGATGCCGGGGCCTAAGACCTTGTGTGGAGTCGGGCCCGAACCTGAGGTTTCCGCTCCAGTGCTGACATGGATCTTGGGGTACTTCTGGAGTCTCCACAGGGGAGTCAGTCCTCGTCTCGAATGCGGGAATGCCCTTGCGCTTTCCTCCAGAGCGGTAGGAGCAGTGTCACGCAGTCCGCCGCGTGGATCAAAGGATCTATGGTTTCCCTCGCGTCTTTCCCACGATGCTTTCCCACGAGTCTTTCCCACAGGGCTGTCCCACGTGCACACGTGGTGGGAGTCGATCCTCGGCTTGAACGTCAAGGCAGTGCAGGGCAAACAGGTTCCTCTGGAATGGACTGACACATCTGGGGGACTCTTGGAATGGTGGCACGACCCTGGAGTTCCTCTCGCCTTTCCTGTGGAGAGCGCCTCCTCTTGAGATGCGACGGGAACGCCGGGAATTCTTTCCCTACGAAACAGGGAAAGGATCCCTCACCTCGAGCTAGGAGGCAGAAACGGGGCTCCCCTGGATGTGTGCGGGACCCCACGTGCTTCCTCTCGAGTGGAGACGGGTATGTCGGGGAACTTCTTGAGTTGCAGCAAGGGTGTGAAGGACCCTTTGGAAGTTCCAGTGGTTAGACGTGATTAGCCTCGAGAAGCCTCAGCGGAAATGGGCCTCATCTCGCCTGGAGGGCAAAACCTCCTGGATTTTCTCGAGTTGCGGCATGTGCTCTCGACTTACGACGGGGACCTCGGGGACCCGCTCTGGTGGCCTCAGGAAAGGCCAGTCCCCATGCGAGTTCCTCGGGGGCCTCTCGGGATTTCTCTCCCGACGATGCCGGGGCCTAAGACCTTGTGTGGAGTCGGGGCCGGAACCTGAGGATTCCTCTCCACTGCTTACATGGATTTTGGGGTACTTCTGGAGTCTCCCCAGGGGAGTCAGTCCTCGTCTCGAATGCGGGCATGCAATTGCGCTTTCCTCCAGAGCGGTAGCAACAGTGTCACGCAGTCCGCTGCGTAGATCAAAGGATCTATGATTTTCCCTCAAGTCTTTCCCACGAGGCTTTCCCACGAGGCTTTCCCACAGGGCTGTTCCACGTGCACACGTGTTGGGAGTCGATCCTCGGCTTGAACATCAAGGCAGTGCAGGGAAAACAGGTTCCTCTGGAATGGACTGACACATCTGGGGGACTCTTGGAATTGTGGCACGACCCTGGAGTTCCTCTCGCCTTTCCTGTGGAGAGCGCCTCCTCTTGAGATGCGATGGGAACGCCGGGAATTCTTTCCCTACGAAACAGGGAAAGGATCCCACATCTCGAGCTAGGAGGCGGAAACGGGGCTCCCCTGGATGTGTGCGGGACCCTCGTGCTTCCTCTCGAGTGGAGATGGGTATGTCGGGGAACTTCTTGAGTTGCAGCAAGGGTGTGAAGGACCCTTTGGAAGTTCCAGAGGTTAGATGTGATTAGCCTCTAGAAGCCTCAGCGGAAATGGGCCACATCTCGCCTGGAGGGCAAAACCTCCTAGATTTTCTCGAGTTGCGGCAGGTGCCCTCGACTTACGACGGGGAACTCGGGGACCCGCTCTGGTGGCCTCAGGAAAGGCCAGTCCCCATGCGAGTTCCTCGGGGGCCTCTCGGGATTCCTCTCCCGTCGATGCCGGGGCCTAAGACCTTGTGTGGAGTCGGGGCCGGAACCTGAGGATTCCTCTCCAGTGCTGACATGGATCTTGGAGTACTTTTGGAGTCTCCCCAGAGGAGTCAGTCCTCGTCTCGAATGCGGGCATGCACTTGCGCTTTCATCCAGAGCGGTAGCAGCAGTGTCACGCAGTCCGCCGCGTGGATCAAAGGATCTATGGTTTTCCCACGAGTCTTTCCCACGAGGCTTTCCCACGAGGCTTTCCCACAGGGCTGTCCCACGTGCACACGTGGTGGGAGTCGATCCTCGGCTTGAACGTCAAGGCAGTGCAGGGAAAACAGGTTCCTCTGGAATGGACTGACACATCTGGGGGACTCTTGGAATGGTGGCACGACCCTGTAGTTCCTCTCGCCTTTCCTGTGGAGAGCGACTCCTTTTGAGATGCGCCGGGAACGCCGAGAATTCTTTCCCTACGAAACAGGGAAAGGATCCCTCATCTCGAGCTAGGAGGCGGAAACGGGGCTCCTCTGGATGTGTGCGGGACCCCACGTGCTTCCTCTCGAGTGGAGACGGGTATGTCGGGGAACTTCTTGAGTTGCAGCTAGGGTGTGAAGGACCCTTTGGAAGTTCCAGTGGTTAGATGTTATTAGCCTCGAGAAACCTCAGCGGAAATGGGCCTCCTCTCGCCTGGAGGGCAAAACCTCCTGGATTTTCTTGAGTTGCGGCAGGTGCTCTCGACTTAAGACGGGGACCTCAGGACCCGCTCTGATGACCTCAGGAAAGGCCAGTCCCCATGCGAGTTCCTCGGGGGCCTCTCAGGATTCCTCTCCCGTCCATGCCGGGGCCTAAGACCTTCTGTGGAGTCGGGGCCGGAACCTGAGGATTCCTCTCCAGTGCTGACATGGATCTTGGGGTACTTCTGGAGTCTCCCCAGGGGAGTCAGTCCTCGTCTCGCATGCGGGCATGCACTTGCGCTTTTCTCCAGAGCGGTAGCAGTAGTGTCACGCAGTCCGCCGCGTGGATCAAAGGATCTATGGTTTTCCCTCGAGTCTTTCCCACGAGGCTTTCCCACGAGGCTTTCCCACAGGGCTGTCCCACGTGCACACGTGGTGGGAGTCGACCCTCGGCTTGAACGTCAAGGCAGTGCAGGGAAAACAGGTTCCTCTGGAATGGACTGACACATCTGGGGGACTCTTGGAATGGTGGCACGACCCTGGAGTTCCTCTCGCCTTTCCTGTGGAGTGCGCCTCCTCTTGAGATGCGACGGGAACGCCGGGAATTCTTTCCCTAGGAAACAGGGAAAGGATCCCTCATCTCGAGCTAGGAGGCGGAAACGGGGCTCCCCTGGATATGTGCGGGACCCTGGTGCTTCTTCTCGAGTGGAGACGGGTATGTCGGGGAACTTCTTGAGTTGCAGCAAGGGTGTGAAGGACCCTTTGGAAGTTCCAGTGGTTAGATGTGATTAGCCTCGAGAAGCCTCAGCGGAAATGGGCCTCATCTCGCCTGGAGGGCAAAACCTCCTGGATTTTCTCGAGTTGCGGCAGGTGCTCTCGACTTACGACGGGGACCTCAGGGACCCGCTCTGGTGGCCTCAGGAAAGGCCAGTCCCCATGCGAGTTCCTCGGGGGCCTCTCGGGATTCCTCTCCCGTCGATGCCGGGGCGTAAGACCTTGTGTGGATTCGGGGCCGGAACCTGATGATTCCTCTCCAGTGCTGACATGGATCTTGGGGTACTTCTGGAGTCTCCCCAGGGGAGTCAGTCCTCGTCTCGAATGCGGGCATGCACTTGCGCTTTCCTCCAGAGCAGTAGCAACAGTGTCACACAGTCCGCCGCGTGGATCAAAGGATCTATGGTTTTCCCTCGAGTCTTTCCCACGAGGCTTTTCCACGAGGCTTTCCCACAGGGCTGTCCCACGTGCACACGTGGTGGGAGTCGATCCTCGGCTTGAACGTCAAGGCAGTGCAGGGAAAACAGGTTCCTCTGGAATGGACTGACACATCTGGGGGACTCTTGGAATGGTGGCACGACCCTGGAGTTCCTCTCGCCTTTCCTGTGGAGAGCGCCTCGTCTTGAGATGCGACGGGAACGCCGGGAATTCTTTCCCTACGAAACAGGGAAAGGATCCCTCATCTCGAGCTAGGAGGCGGAAACGGGGCTCCCCTGGATGTGTGTGGGACCCTCGTGCTTCCTCTCGAGTGGAGACGTGTATGTCGGGGAACTTCTTGAGTTGCAGCACGGGTGTGAAGGACCCTTTGGAAGTTCCAGAGGTTAGATGTGATTAGCCTCGAGAAGCCTCAGCGGAAATGGGCCTCATCTCGCCTGGAGGGCAAAACCTCCTGGATTTTCTCGAGTTGCGGCAGGTGCTCTCGCCTTACGACGGGGACCTCGGGGACCCGCTCTGGTGGCCTCAGGAAAGGCCAGTCCCCATGCGAGTTCCTCGGGGGCCTCTCGGGATTCCTCTCCCGTCGATGCCGGGGCCTAAGACCTTGTGTGGAGTCGGGGCCGGAACCTGAGGTTTCCGCTCCAGTGCTGACATGGATCTTGGGGTACTTCTGGAGTCTCCCCAGGGGAGTCAGTCCTCGTCTCGAATGCGGGAATGCCCTTGCGCTTTCCTCCAGAGCGGTAGGAGCAGTGTCACGCAGTACGCCGCGTGGATCAAAGGATCTATGGTTTCCCTCGCGTCTTTCCCACGATGCTTTCCCACGAGTCTTTCCCACAGGGCTGTCCCACGTGCACACGTGGTGGGAGTCGATCCTCGGCTTGAACGTCAAGGCAGTGCAGGGAAAACAGGTTCCTCTGGAATGGACTGACACATCTGGGGGACTCTTGGAATGGTGGCACGACCCTGGAGTTCCTCTCGCCTTTCCTGTGGAGAGCGCCTCCTCTTGAGATGCGACGGGAACGCCGGGAATTCTTTCCCTACGAAACAGGGAAAGGATCCCTCACCTCGAGCTAGGAGGCAGAAACGGGGCTCCCCTGGATGTGTGCGGGACCCCACGTGCTTCCTCTCGAGTGGAGACGGGTATGTCGGGGAACTTCTTGAGTTGCAGCAAGGGTGTGAAGGACCCTTTGGAAGTTCCAGTGGTTAGACGTGATTAGCCTCGAGAAGCCTCAGCGGAAATGGGCCTCATCTCGCCTGGAGGGCAAAACCTCCTGGATTTTCTCGAGTTGCGGCATGTGCTCTCGACTTACGACGGGGACCTCGGGGACCCGCTCTGGTGGCCTCAGGAAAGGCCAGTCCCCATGCGAGTTCCTCGGGGGCCTCTCGGGATTTCTCTCCCGTCGATGCCGGGGCCTAAGACCTTGTGTGGAGTCGGGGCCGGAACCTGTGGATTCCTCTCCAGTGCTGACATGGATCTTGGAGTACTTTTGGAGTCTCCCCAGAGGAGTCAGTCCTCGTCTCGAATGCGGGCATGCACTTGCGCTTTCATCCAGAGCGGTAGCAGCAGTGTCACGCAGTCCGCCGCGTGGATCAAAGGATCTATGGTTTTCCCACGAGTCTTTCCCACGAGGCTTTCCCACGAGGCTTTCCCACAGGGCTGTCCCACGTGCACACGTGGTGGGAGTCGATCCTCGGCTTGAACGTCAAGGCAGTGCAGGGAAAACAGGTTCCTCTGGAATGGACTGACACATCTGGGGGACTCTTGGAATGGTGGCACGACCCTGTAGTTCCTCTCGCCTTTCCTGTGGAGAGCGACTCCTTTTGAGATGCGCCGGGAACGCCGGGAATTCTTTCCCTACGAAACAGGGAAAGGATCCCTCATCTCGAGCTAGGAGGCGGAAACGGGGCTCCCCTGGATGTGTGCGGGACCCTCGTGCTTCCTCTCGAGTGGAGACGGGAATGTCGGGTAACTTCTTGAGTTGCAGCAAGGGTGTGAAGGACCCTTTGGAAGTTCCAGTGGTTAGATGTGATTAGCCTCGAGAAGCCTCAGCGGAAATGGGCCTCATCTCGCCTGGAGGGCAAAACCTCCTGGATTTTCTCGAGTTGCGGCATGTGCTCTCGACTTACGACGGGGACCTCGGGGACCCGCTCTAGTGGCCTCAGCAAAGGCCAGTCCCCATGCGAGTTCCTCGGGGGCGTCTCGGGATTTCTCTACCGACGATGCCGGGGCCTAAGACCTTGTGTGGAGTCGGGGCCGGAACCTGAGGATTCCTCTCCACTGCTGACATGGATCGTGGGCTACTTCTGGAGTCTCCCCAGGGGAGTCAGTCCTCGTCTCGAATGCGGGCATGCACTTGCGCTTTCCTCCAGAGCGGTAGCAGCAGTGTCACGCAGTCCGCTGCGTGGATCAAAGGATCTATGATTTTCCCTCGAGTCTTTCCCTCGAGTCTTTCCCACGAGGCTTTCCCACAGGGCTGTCCCACGTGCACACGTGGTGGGAGTCGATCCTCGGCTTGAACGTCAAGGCAGTGCAGGGTAAACAGGTTCCTCTGGAATGGACTGACATATCTGGGGGACTCTTGGAATGGTGGCACGACCCTGGAGTTCCTCTCGCCTTTCCTGTGGAGAGCGCCTCCTCTTGAGATGCGATGGGAACGCCGGGAATTCTTTCCCTACGAAACAGGGAAAGGATCCCTCATCTCGAGCTAGGAGGCGGAAACGGGGCTCCCCTGGATGTGTGCGGGACACTCGTGCTTCCTCTCGAGTGGAGATGGGTATGTCGGGGAACTTCTTGAGTTGCAGCAAGGGTGTGAAGGACCCTTTGGAAGTTGCAGAGGTTAGATGTGATTAGCCTCGAGAAGCCTCAGCGGAAATGGGCCACATCTCGCCTGGAGGGCAAAACCTCCTAGATTTTCTCGAGTTGCGGCAAGTGCCCTCGACTTACGACGGGGACCTCGGGGACCCGCTCTGGTGGCCTCAGGAAAGGCCAGACCCCATGCGAGTTGCTCGGGGGCCTCTCGAGATTCCTCTCCCGTCGATGCCGGGGCCTAAGACCTTGTGTGGAGTCGGGGCCGGAACCTGAGGATTCCTCTGCAGTGCTGACATGGATCTTGGGGTACTTCTGGAGTCTCCCCAGGGGAGTCAGTCCTCGTCTCGAATGCGGGCATGCACTTTCGCTTTCCTCCAGAGCGGTAGCAGCAGTGTCACGCAGTCCGCCGCGTGGATCAAAGGATCTATGGTTTTCCCTCGAGTCTTTCCCACGAGGCTTTCCCACGAGGCTTTCCCACAGGGCTGTCCCACGTGCACACGTGGTGGGAGTCGATCCTCGGCTTGAACGTCAAGGCAGTGCAGGGAAAACAGGTTCCTCTGGAATGGACTGACACATCTGGGGGACTCTTGGAATGGTGGCACGACCCTGGAGTTCCTCTCGCCTTTCCTGTGGAGAGCGCCTCGTCTTGAGATGCGACGGGAACGCCGGGAATTGTTTCCCTACGAAACAGGGAAAGGATCCCTCACCTCGAGCTAGGAGGCAGAAACGGGGCTCCCCTGGATGTGTGCGGGACCCCACGTGCTTCCTCTCGAGTGGAGACGGGTATGTCTGGGAACTTCTTGAGTTGCAGCAAGGGTGTGAAGGACCCTTTGGAAGTTCCAGTGGTTAGACGTGATTAGCCTCGAGAAGCCTCAGCGGAAATGGGCCTCATCTCGCCTGGAGGGCAAAACCTCCTGGATTTTCTCGAGTTGCGGCATGTGCTCTCGACTTACGACGGGGACCTCGGGGACCCGCTCTGGTGGCCTCAGGAAAGGCCAGTCCCCATGCGAGTTCCTCGGGGGCCTCTCGGGATTTCTCTCCCGAAGATGCCGGGGCCTAAGACCTTGTGTGGAGTCGGGGCCGGAACCTGAGGATTCCTCTCCACTGCTTACATGGATCTTGGGGTACTTCTGGAGTCTCCCCAGGGGAGTCAGTCCTCGTCTCGAATGTGGGCATGCAATTGCGCTTTCCTCCAGAGCGGTAGCAGCAGTGTCACGCAGTCCTCTGCGTAGATCAAAGGATCTATGATTTTCCCTCAAGTCTTTCCCACGAAGCTTTCCCACGAGGCTTTCCCACAGGGCTGTTCCACGTGCACACGTGTTGGGAGTCGATCCTCGGCTTGAACATCAAGGCAGTGCAGGGAAAACAGGTTCCTCTGGAATGGACTGACACATCTGGGGGACTCTTGGAATTGTGGCACGACCCTGGAGTTCCTCTCGCCTTTCCTGTGGAGAGCGCCTCCTCTTGAGATGCGATGGGAACGCCGGGAATTCTTTCCCTACGAAACAGGGAAAGGATCCCACATCTCGAGCTAGGAGGCGGAAACGGGGCTCCCCTGGATGTGTGCGGGACCCTCGTGCTTCCTCTCGAGTGGAGATGGGTATGTCGGGGAACTTCTTGAGTTGCAGCAAGGGTGTGAAGGACCCTTTGGAAGTTCCAGAGGTTAGATGTGATTAGCCTCTAGAAGCCTCAGCGGAAATGGGCCACATCTCGCCTGGAGGGCAAAACCTCCTAGATTTTCTCGAGTTGCGGCAGGTGCCCTCGACTTACGACGGGGAACTCGGGGACCCGCTCCGGTGGCCTCAGGAAAGGCCAGTCCCCATGCGAGTTGCTCGGGGGCCTCTCGGGATTCCTCTCCCGTCGATGCCGGGGCCTAAGACCTTGTGTGGAGTCGGGGCCGGAACCTGAGGATTCCTCTCCAGTGCTGACATGGATCTTGGAGTACTTTTGGAGTCTCCCCAGAGGAGTCAGTCCTCGTCTCGAATGCGGGCATGCACTTGCGCTTTCATCCAGAGCGGTAGCAGCAGTGTCACGCAGTCCGCCGCGTGGATCAAAGGATCTATGGTTTTCCCACGAGTCTTTCCCACGAGGCTTTCCCACGAGGCTTTCCCACAGGGCTGTCCCACGTGCACACGTGGTGGGAGTCGATCCTCGGCTTGAACGTCAAGGCAGTGCAGGGAAAACAGGTTCCTCTGGAATGGACTGACACATCTGGGGGACTCTTGGAATGGTGGCACGACCCTGTAGTTCCTCTCGCCTTTCCTGTGGAGAGCGACTCCTTTTGAGATGCGCCGGGAACGCCGGGAATTCTTTCCCTACGAAACAGGGAAAGGATCCCTCATCTCGAGCTAGGAGGCGGAAACGGGGCTCCCCTGGATGTGTGCGGGACCCTCGTGCTTCCTCTCGAGTGGAGACGGGAATGTCGGGTAACTTCTTGAGTTGCAGCAAGGGTGTGAAGGACCCTTTGGAAGTTCCAGGGTTAGATGTGATTAGCCTCGAGAAGCCTCAGCGGAAATGGGCCTCATCTCGCCTGGAGGGCAAAACCTCCTCGATTTTCCCGAGTTGCGGCAGGTGCTCCCGACTTACGACGGGGACCTCAGGGACCCGCTCTGGAGGCCTCAGCAAAGGCCAGTCCCCATGCGAGTTCCTCGGGGGCGTCTCGGGATTTCTCTACCGACGATGCCGGGGCCTAAGACCTTGTGTGGAGTCGGGGCCGGAACCTGAGGATTCCTCTCCACTGCTGACATGGATCGTGGGCTACTTCTGGAGTCTCCCCAGGGGAGTCAGTCCTCGTCTCGAATGCGGGCATGCACTTGCGCTTTCCTCCAGAGCGGTAGCAGCAGTGTCACGCAGTCCGCTGCGTGGATCAAAGGATCTATGATTTTCCCTCGAGTCTTTCCCTCGAGTCTTTCCCACGAGGCTTTCCCACAGGGCTGTCCCACGTGCACACGTGGTGGGAGTCGATCCTCGGCTTGAACGTCAAGGCAGTGCAGGGTAAACAGGTTCCTCTGGAATGGACTGACATATCTGGGGGACTCTTGGAATGGTGGCACGACCCTGGAGTTCCTCTCGCCTTTCCTGTGGAGAGCGCCTCCTCTTGAGATGCGATGGGAACGCCGGGAATTCTTTCCCTACGAAACAGGGAAAGGATCCCTCATCTCGAGCTAGGAGGCGGAAACGGGGCTCCCCTGGATGTGTGCGGGACACTCGTGCTTCCTCTCGAGTGGAGATGGGTATGTCGGGGAACTTCTTGAGTTGCAGCAAGGGTGTGAAGGACCCTTTGGAAGTTGCAGAGGTTAGATGTGATTAGCCTCGAGAAGCCTCAGCGGAAATGGGCCACATCTCGCCTGGAGGGCAAAACCTCCTAGATTTTCTCGAGTTGCGGCAAGTGCCCTCGACTTACGACGGGGACCTCGGGGACCCGCTCTGGTGGCCTCAGGAAAGGCCAGACCCCATGCGAGTTGCTCGGGGGCCTCTCGAGATTCCTCTCCCGTCGATGCCGGGGCCTAAGACCTTGTGTGGAGTCGGGGCCGGAACCTGAGGATTCCTCTGCAGTGCTGACATGGATCTTGGGGTACTTCTGGAGTCTCCCCAGGGGAGTCAGTCCTCGTCTCGAATGCGGGCATGCACTTTCGCTTTCCTCCAGAGCGGTAGCAGCAGTGTCACGCAGTCCGCCGCGTGGATCAAAGGATCTATGGCTTTCCGTCGAGTCTTTCCCACGAGGCTTTCCCACGAGGCTTTCCCACAGGGCTGTCCCACGTGCACACGTGGTGGGAGTCGATCCTCGGCTTGAACGTCAAGGCAGTGCAGGGAAAACAGGTTCCTCTGGAATGGACTGACACATCTGGGGGACTCTTGGAATGGTGGCACGACCCTGGAGTTCCTCTCGCCTTTCCTGTGGAGAGCGCCTCGTCTTGAGATGCGACGGGAACGCCGGGAATTGTTTCCCTACGAAACAGGGAAAGGATCCCTCACCTCGAGCTAGGAGGCAGAAACGGGGCTCCCCTGGATGTGTGCGGGACCCCACGTGCTTCCTCTCGAGTGGAGACGGGTATGTCTGGGAACTTCTTGAGTTGCAGCAAGGGTGTGAAGGACCCTTTGGAAGTTCCAGTGGTTAGACGTGATTAGCCTCGAGAAGCCTCAGCGGAAATGGGCCTCATCTCGCCTGGAGGGCAAAACCTCCTGGATTTTCTCGAGTTGCGGCATGTGCTCTCGACTTACGACGGGGACCTCGGGGACCCGCTCTGGTGGCCTCAGGAAAGGCCAGTCCCCATGCGAGTTCCTCGGGGGCCTCTCGGGATTTCTCTCCCGAAGATGCCGGGGCCTAAGACCTTGTGTGGAGTCGGGGCCGGAACCTGAGGATTCCTCTCCACTGCTTACATGGATCTTGGGGTACTTCTGGAGTCTCCCCAGGGGAGTCAGTCCTCGTCTCGAATGTGGGCATGCAATTGCGCTTTCCTCCAGAGCGGTAGCAGCAGTGTCACGCAGTCCGCTGCGTAGATCAAAGGATCTATGATTTTCCCTCAAGTCTTTCCCACGAAGCTTTCCCACGAGGCTTTCCCACAGGGCTGTTCCACGTGCACACGTGTTGGGAGTCGATCCTCGGCTTGAACATCAAGGCAGTGCAGGGAAAACAGGTTCCTCTGGAATGGACTGACACATCTGGGGGACTCTTGGAATTGTGGCACGACCCTGGAGTTCCTCTCGCCTTTCCTGTGGAGAGCGCCTCCTCTTGAGATGCGATGGGAACGCCGGGAATTCTTTCCCTACGAAACAGGGAAAGGATCCCACATCTCGAGCTAGGAGGCGGAAACGGGGCTCCCCTGGATGTGTGCGGGACCCTCGTGCTTCCTCTCGAGTGGAGATGGGTATGTCGGGGAACTTCTTGAGTTGCAGCAAGGGTGTGAAGGACCCTTTGGAAGTTCCAGAGGTTAGATGTGATTAGCCTCTAGAAGCCTCAGCGGAAATGGGCCACATCTCGCCTGGAGGGCAAAACCTCCTAGATTTTCTCGAGTTGCGGCAGGTGCCCTCGACTTACGACGGGGAACTCGGGGACCCGCTCCGGTGGCCTCAGGAAAGGCCAGTCCCCATGCGAGTTGCTCGGGGGCCTCTCGGGATTCCTCTCCCGTCGATGCCGGGGCCTAAGACCTTGTGTGGAGTCGGGGCCGGAACCTGAGGATTCCTCTCCAGTGCTGACATGGATCTTGGAGTACTTTTGGAGTCTCCCCAGAGGAGTCAGTCCTCGTCTCGAATGCGGGCATGCACTTGCGCTTTCATCCAGAGCGGTAGCAGCAGTGTCACGCAGTCCGCCGCGTGGATCAAAGGATCTATGGTTTTCCCACGAGTCTTTCCCACGAGGCTTTCCCACGAGGCTTTCCCACAGGGCTGTCCCACGTGCACACGTGGTGGGAGTCGATCCTCGGCTTGAACGTCAAGGCAGTGCAGGGAAAACAGGTTCCTCTGGAATGGACTGACACATCTGGGGGACTCTTGGAATGGTGGCACGACCCTGTAGTTCCTCTCGCCTTTCCTGTGGAGAGCGACTCCTTTTGAGATGCGCCGGGAACGCCGGGAATTCTTTCCCTACGAAACAGGGAAAGGATCCCTCATCTCGAGCTAGGAGGCGGAAACGGGGCTCCCCTGGATGTGTGCGGGACCCTCGTGCTTCCTCTCGAGTGGAGACGGGAATGTCGGGTAACTTCTTGAGTTGCAGCAAGGGTGTGAAGGACCCTTTGGAAGTTCCAGGGTTAGATGTGATTAGCCTCGAGAAGCCTCAGCGGAAATGGGCCTCATCTCGCCTGGAGGGCAAAACCTCCTCGATTTTCTCGAGTTGCGGCAGGTGCTCCCGACTTACGACGGGGACCTCAGGGACCCGCTCTGGAGGCCTCAGGAAAGGCCAGTCCCCATGCGAGTTCCTCGGGGGCCTCTCGGGATTCCTCTCCCGTCGATACCGGGGCCTAAGACCTTGTGTGGAGTCGGGGCCGGAACCTGAGGATTCCTCTCCAGTGCTGACATGGATCTTGGGGTACTTCTGGAGTCTCCCCAGGGGAGTCAGTCCTCGTCTCGAATGCGGGAATGCCCTTGTGCTTTCCTCCAGAGCGGTAGTAGCAGTGTCACGCAGTTCGCCGCGTGGATCAAAGGATCTATGGTTTCCCTCGAGTCTTTCCCACGAGGCTTTCCCACGAGGCTTTCCCACAGGGCTGTCCCACGTGCACACGTGGTGGGAGTCGATCCTCGGCTTGAACGTCAAGGCAGTGCAGGGAAAACAGGTTCCTCTGGAATGGACTGACACATCTGGGGGACTCTTGGAATGGTGGCACGACCCTGGAGTTCCTCTCGCCTTTCCTGTGGAGAGCGCCTCCTCTTGAGATGCGACGGGAACGCCGGGAATTCTTTCCCTATGAAACAGGGAAAGGATCCCTCATCTCGAGCTAGGCGGCGGAAACGGGGCTCCCCTGGATGTGTGCGCGACCCTTGTGCTTCCTCTCGAGTGGAGACGTGTATGTCGCGGAACTTCTTGAGTTGCAGCAAGGGTGTGAAGGACCCTTTGGAAGTTCCAGTGGTTAGATGTGATTAGCCTCGAGAAGCCTCAGCGGAAATGTGCCTCATCTCCCCTGGAGGGCAAAACCTCCTGGATTTTCTCGAGTTGCGGGAGGTGCTCTCGACTTACGACGGGGACCTCAGGGACCCGCTCTGGTGGCCTCAAGAAAGGCCAGTCCCCATGCGAGTTCCTCAGAGGCCTTTCGGGATTCCTCTCCCGTCGATGCCGGGGCCTAAGACCTTGTGTGGAGTCGGGGCCGGAACCTGAGGATTCCTCTCCAGTGCTGACATGGATCCTGGGGTACTTCTGGAGTCTCCCCAGGGGAGTCAGTCCTCGTCTCGAATGCGGACATGCACTTGTGCTTTCCTTCAGAGCGGTAGCAGCAGTGTCACGCAGTCCGCCGCGTGGATCAAAGGATCTATGGTTTTCCCTCGAGTCTTTCCCTCGAGGCTTTCCCACGAGGCTTTCCCACAGGGCTGTCCCACGTGCACACGTGGTGGGACTCGATCATCGGCTTGAACGTCAAGGCAGTGCAGGGAAAACAGGTTCCTCTGGAATGGACTGACACATCTGGGGGACTCTTGGAATGGTGGCACGACCCTGGAGTTCATCTTTCCTTTCCAGTGGAGAGCGCCTCCTCTTGAGATGCGACGGGAACGCCGGGAATTCTTTCCCTACGAAACAGGGAAAGGATCCCTCATCTCGAGCTAGGAGGCGGAAACGGGGCTCCCCTGGATGTGTGCGGGACCCCACGTGCTTCCTCTCGAGTGGAGACGGGTATGTCGCGGAACTGCTTGAGTTGCAGCAAGGGTGTGAAGGACCCTTTGGAAGTTCCAGTGGTTTGATGTGATTAGCCTCGAGAAGCCTCAGCGGAAATGGGCCTCATCTCTCCGTGAGGGCAAAACCTCCTCGATTGTCTCGAGTTGCGGCAGGTGCTCTCGACTTACGACGGGGACCACAGGGACCCGCTCTGGTGGCCTCAGGAAAGGCCAGTCCCCATGCGAGTTCCTCGGGGGCCTCTCGGGATTCCTCTCCCGTCGATGCTGGGGCCTAAGTCCTTGTGTAGTGTCGGTGCCGGAAACTGAGGATTCCTCTCCAGTGCAGACATTGATCTTGGGGTACTTCTGGAGTCTCCCCAGGGGAGTCAGTCCTCGTCTCGAATGCGGGCATGCACTTGCGCTTTCCTCCAGAGCGGTAGCAGCAGTGTCACGCAGTCCGCCGCGTGGATCAAAGGATCAAGGTTTTCCCTCGAGACTATCCCACGAGGCTTTCCCACGAGGCTTTCCCAGAGGGCTGTCCCACGTGCACACGTGGTGGGAGTGGATCCTCGGCTTGAACGTCAAGGCAGTGCAGGGAAAACAGGTTCCTCTGGAATGGACTGACACATCTGGGGGACTCTTGGAATGGTGGCACGACCCTGGAGTTCCTCTCGCCTTTCCTGTGGAGAGCGCCTCCTCTTGAGATGCGACGGGAACGCCGGGAATTCTTTCCCTACGAAACAGGGAAAGGATCCCTCATCTCGAGCTAGGAGGCGGAAACGGGGCTCCCCTGGATGTGTGCGGGACCCCACGTGCTTCCTCTCGAGTCGAGACGGGTATGTCGGGGAACTTCTTGAGTTGGAGCAAGGGTGTGAAGGACCCTTTGGAAGTTCCAGTGGTTAGATGTGATTAGCCTCGAGAAGCCTCAGCGGAAATGGGCCTCATCTCGCCTGGAGGGCAAAACCTCCTGGATTTTCTCGAGTTGCGGCAGGTTCTCTCGACTTACGACTGGGACCTCAGGGACCCGCTCTGGTGGCCTCAGGAAAGGCCAGTCCCCATGCGAGTTCCTCGGGGGCCTCTCGGGATTCCTCTCCCGTCGATGCTGGGGCCTAAGACCTTGTGTGGAGTCGGGGCCGGAACCTGAGGATTCCTCTCCAGTGCTGACATGGATCTTGGGGTACTTGCGGAGTCTCCCCAGGGGAGTCAGTCCTCGTCGAATGCGGGCATGCACTTGCGCTTTCCTCCAGAGCTGTAGCAGCAGTGTCACCAAGTCCGCTGCGGGGATCAAAGGATCTATGGTTTTCCCTCGAGTCTTTCCCACGAGGCTTTCCCACGAGGCTTTCCCACAGGGCTGTCCCACGTGCCCACGTGGTGGGACTCGATCCTCGGCTTGAACGTAAAGGCAGTGCAGGGAAAACAGGTTCCTCTGGAATGGACTGACACATCTGGGGGACTCTTGGAATGGTGGCACGACCCTGGAGTTCCTCTCGCCTTTCCTGTGGAGAGCGCCTCCTCTTGAGATGCGACGGGAACGCCGGGAATTCTTTCCCTACGAAACAGGGAAAGGATCCCTCATCTCGAGCTAGGAGGCGGAAACGGGGCTCCCCTGGATGTGTGCGGGAACCTCGTGCTTCCTCTCGAGTGGAGACGGGTATGTCGGGGAACTTCTTGAGTTGCAGCAAGGGTGTGAAGGACCCTTTGGAAGTTCCAGTGGTTAGATGTGATTAGCCTAGAGAAGCCTCAGCGAAAATGGGCCTCATCTCGCCTGGAGGGCAAAACCTCCTGGATTTTCTCGAGTTGCGACAGGTGCTCTCGACTTACGAAGGGGACCTCAGGGACCCGCTCTGGTGGCCTCAGGAAAGGCCAGTCCCCATGCGAGTTCCTCGGGGGCCTCTCGGGATTCCTCTCCCGTCGATGCCGGGGCCTAAGACCTTGTGTGGAGTCGGGGCCGGAACCTGAGGATTCCTCTCCAGTGCTGACATGGATCTTGGGGTACTTCCTGAGTCTCCCCAGGGGAGTCAGTCCTCGTCGAATGCGGGCATGCACTTGCGCTTTCCTCCAGAGCGGTAGCAGCAGTGTCACGCAGTCCGCCGCGTGGATCAGAGGATCAAGGTTTTCCCTCGAGACTATCCCACGAAGCTTTCCCACGAGGCTTTCCCACAGGGCTGTCCCACGTGCACACGTGGTGGGAGTCGATCCTCGGCTTGAACGTCAAGGCAGTGCAGGGAAAACAGGTTCCTCTGGAATGGACTGACACATCTGGGGGACTCTTGGAATGGTGGCACGACCCTGGAGTTCCTCTCGCCTTTCCTGTGGAGAGCGCCTCCTCTTGAGATGCGACGGGAACGCCGGGAATTCTTTCCCTACGAAACAGGGAAAGGATCCCTCATCTCGAGCTAGGAGGCGGAAACGGGGCTACCCTGGATGTGTGCGGGACCCCACGTGCTTCCTCTCGAGTCGAGACGGGTATGTCGGGGAACTTCTTGATTTGGAGCAAGGGTGTGAAGGACCCTTTGGAAGTTCCAGTGGTTAGATGTGATTAGCCTCGAGAAGCCTCAGCGGAAATGGGCCTCATCTCGCCTGGAGGGCAAAACCTCCTGGATTTTCTCGAGTTGCGGCAGGTTCTCTCGACTTACGACTGGGACCTCAGGGACCCGCTCTGGTGGCCTCAGGAAAGGCCAGTCCCCATGTGAGTTCCTCAGGGGGCTCTCGGGATTCCTCTCCCGTCGATGCCGGGGCCTAAGACCTTGTGTGGAGTCGGGGCCGGAACCTGAGAATTCCTCTCCAGTGCTGACATGGATCTTGGGGTGCTTCTGGAGTCTCCCCAGGGGAGTCAGTCCTCGTCTCGAATGCGGGCATGCACTTGCGCTTTCCTCCAGAGCGGTAGCAGCAGTGTCACCCAGTCCGCTGCGTGGATCAAAGGATCTATGGTTTTCCCTCGAGTCTTTCCCACGAGGCTTTCCCACGAGGCTTTCCCACGGGGCTGTCCCACGTGCACACGTGGTGGGACTCGATCCTCGGCTTGAACGTCAAGGCAGTGCAGGGAAAACAGGTTCCTCTGGAATGGACTGACACATCTGGGTGTCACTTGCAATGGTGGCACGACCCTGGAGTTCCTCTCGCCTTTCCTGTGGAGAGTGCCTTCTCTTGAGATGCGACGGGAACGCCGGGAATCTTTCCCTACGAAACAGGGAAAGGATCCGTCATCTCGAGCTAGGAGGCGGAAACGGGGCTCCCCAGGATGTGTGCGGGACCCCACGTGCTTCCTCTTGAGTGGAGACGGGTATGTCGGGGAACTTCTTGAGTTGCAGCAAGGGTGTGAAGGACCCTTTGGAAGTTCCAGTGGTTAGATGTGATTAGCCTCGAGAAGCCTCAGCGGAAATGGGCCTCATCTCGCCTGGAGGGCAAAACCTCCTCGATTGTCTCGAGTTGCGGCAGGTGCTCTCGACTTACGACGGGGACCTCAGGGACCCTCTCTGGTGGCCTCAGGAAAGGCCAGTCCCCATGCGAGTTCCTCGGGGGCCTCTCGGGATTCCTCTCCCGTCGATGCCGGGGCCTAAGACCTTGTGTGGAGTCGGGGCCGGAACCTGAGGATTCCTCTCCAGTGCTGACATGGATCTTGGGGTACTTCCGGAGTCTCCCCAGGGGAGTCAGTCCTCGTCGAATGCGGGCATGCACTTGCGCTTTCCTCCAGAGCGGTAGCAGCAGTGTCACGCAGTCCGCCGCGTGGATCAAAGGATCAAGGTTTTCCCTCGAGTCTTTCCCACGAGGCTTTCCCACGAGGCTTTCCCACAGGGCTGTCCCACGTGCACACGTGGTGGGAGTGGATCCTCGGCTTGAACGTCAAGGCAGTGCAGGGAAAACAGGTTCCTCTGGAATGGACTGACACATCTGGGGGACTCTTGGAATGGTGGCACGACCCTGGAGTTCCTCTCGCCTTTCCTGTTGAGAGCGCCTCCTCTTGAGATGCGACGGGAACGCCGGGAATTCTTTCCCTACGAAACAGGGAAAGGATCCGTCATCTCGAGCTAGGAGGCGGAAACGGGGCTCCCCTGGATGTGTGCGGGACCCCACGTGCTTCCTCTCGAGTCGAGACGGGTATGTCGGGGAACTTCTTGAGTTGGAGCAAGGGTGTGAAGGACCCTTTGGAAGTTCCAGTGGTTAGATGTGATTAGCCTCGAGAAGCCTCAGCGGAAATGGGCCTCATCTCGCCTGGAGGGCAAAACCTCCTGGATTTTCTCGAGTTGCGGCAGGTTCTCTCGACTTACGACTGGGACCTCAGGGACCCGCTCTGGTGGCCTCAGGAAAGGCCAGTCCCCATGTGAGTTCCTCAGGGGGCTCTCGGGATTCCTCTCCCTTCGATGCCGGGGCCTAAGACCTTTTGTGGAGTCGGGGCCGGAACCTGAGAATTCCTCTCCAGTGCTGACATGGATCTTGGGGTACTTCTGGAGTCTCCCCAGGGGAGTCAGTCCTCGTCTCGAATGCGGGCATGCACTTGCGCTTTCCTCCAGAGCGGTAGCAGCAGTGTCACGCAGTCCGCCGCGTGGATCAAAGGATCTATGTCTTTCCCTCGAGTCTTTCCCACGAGGCTTTCCCACGAGGCTTTCCCACAGGGCTGTCCCACGTGCACACGTGGTGGGAGTCGATCCTCGGCTTGAACGTCAAGGCAGTGCAGGGAAAACAGGTTCCTCTGGAATGGACTGACACATCTGGGGGACTCTTGGAATGGTGGCACGACCCTGGAGTTCCTCTCGCCTTTCCTGTGGAGAGCGCCTCCTCTTGAGATGCGACGGGAACGCCGGGAATTCTTTCCCTACGAAACAGGGAAAGGATCCCTCATCTCGAGCTAGGAGGCGGAAACGGGGCTCCTCTGGATGTGTGCGGGAACCTCGTGCTTCCTCTCGAGTGGAGACGGGTATGTCGGGGAACTTCTTGAGTTGCATCAAGGGTGTGAAGGACCCTTTGGAAGTTCCAGTGGTTAGATGTGATTAGCCTAGAGAAGCCTCAGCGAAAATGGGCCTCATCTCGCCTGGAGGGCAAAACCTCCTGGATTTTCTCGAGTTGCGGCAGGTGCTCTCGACTTACGAAGGGGACCTCAGGGACCCGCTCTGGTGGCCTCAGGAAAGGCCAGTCCCCATGCGAGTTCCTCGGGGGCCTCTCAGGATTCCTCTCCCGTCGATGCCGGGGCCTAAGACCTTGTGTGGATTCGGGGCCGGAACCTGAGGATTCCTCTCCAGTGCTGACATGGATCTTGGGGTACTTCTGGAGTCTCCACAGGGGAGTCAGTCCTCGTCTCGAATGCGGGAATGCCCTTGCGCTTTCCTCCAGAGCGGTAGGAGCAGTGTCACGCAGTCCGCCGCGTGGATCAAAGGATCTATGGTTTCCCTCGCGTCTTTCCCACGATGCTTTCCCACGAGTCTTTCCCACAGGGCTGTCCCACGTGCACACGTGGTGGGAGTCGATCCTCGGCTTGAACGTCAAGGCAGTGCAGGGCAAACAGGTTCCTCTGGAATGGACTGACACATCTGGGGGACTCTTGGAATGGTGGCACGACCCTGGAGTTCCTCTCGCCTTTCCTGTGGAGAGCGCCTCGTCTTGAGATGCGACGGGAACGCCGGGAATTCTTTCCCTACGAAACAGGGAAAGGATCCCTCACCTCGAGCTAGGAGGCAGAAACGGGGCTCCCCTGGATGTGTGCGGGACCCCACGTGCTTCCTCTCGAGTGGAGACGGGTATGTCGGGGAACTTCTTGAGTTGCAGCAAGGGTGTGAAGGACCCTTTGGAAGTTCCAGAGGTTATATGTGATTAGCCTCTAGAAGCCTCAGCGGAAATGGGCCACATCTCGCCTGGAGGGCAAAACCTCCTAGATTTTCTCGAGTTGCGGCAGGTGCCCTCGACTTACGACGGGGAACTCGGGGACCCGCTCTGGTGGCCTCAGGAAAGGCCAGTCCCCATGCGAGTTCCTCGGGGGCCTCTCGGGATTCCTCTCCCGTCGATGCCGGGGCCTAAGACCTTGTGTGGATTCGGGGCCGGAACCTGAGGATTCCTCTCCAGTGCTGACATGGATCTTGGGGTACTTCTGGAGTCTCCCCAGGGGAGTCAGTCCTCGTCTCGAATGCGGGCATGCACTTGCGCTTTCATCCAGAGCGGTAGCAGCAGTGTCACGCAGTCCGCCGCGTGGATCAAAGGATCTATGGTTTTCCCACGAGTCTTTCCCACGAGGCTTTCCCACGAGGCTTTCCCACAGGGCTGTCCCACGTGCACACGTGGTGGGAGTCGATCCTCGGCTTGAACGTCAAGGCAGTGCAGGGAAAACAGGTTCCTCTGGAATGGACTGACACATCTGGGGGACTCTTGGAATGGTGGCATGACCCTGGGAGTTCCTCTCGCCTTTCCTGTGGAGAGCGACTCCTTTTGAGATGCGCCGGGAACGCCGGGAATTCTTTCCCTACGAAACAGGGAAAGGATCCCTCATCTGGAGCTAGGAGGCGGAAACGGGGCTCCTCTGGATGTGTGCGGGACCCCACGTGCTTCCTCTCGAGTGGAGACGGGTATGTCGGGGAACTTCTTGAGTTGCAGCTAGGGTGTGAAGGACCCTTTGGAAGTTCCAGTGGTTAGATGTTATTAGCCTCGAGAAACCTCAGCGGAAATGGGCCTCCTCTCGCCTGGAGGGCAAAACCTCCTGGATTTTCTTGAGTTGCGGCAGGTGCTCTCGACTTAAGACGGGGACCTCAGGACCCGCTCTGATGACCTCAGGAAAGGCCAGTCCCCATGCGAGTTCCTCGGGGGCCTCTCAGGATTCCTCTCCCGTCCATGCCGGGGCCTAAGACCTTCTGTGGAGTCGGGGCCGGAACCTGAGGATTCCTCTCCAGTGCTGACATGGATCTTGGGGTACTTCTGGAGTCTCCCCAGGGGAGTCAGTCCTCGTCTCGCATGCGGGCATGCACTTGCGCTTTTCTCCAGAGCGGTAGCAGTAGTGTCACGCAGTCCGCCGCGTGGATCAAAGGATCTATGGTTTTCCCTCGAGTCTTTCCCACGAGGCTTTCCCACGAGGCTTTCCCACAGGGCTGTCCCACGTGCACACGTGGTGGGAGTCGACCCTCGGCTTGAACGTCAAGGCAGTGCAGGGAAAACAGGTTCCTCTGGAATGGACTGACACATCTGGGGGACTCTTGGAATGGTGGCACGACCCTGGAGTTCCTCTCGCCTTTCCTGTGGAGTGCGCCTCCTCTTGAGATGCGACGGGAACGCCGGGAATTCTTTCCCTAGGAAACAGGGAAAGGATCCCTCATCTCGAGCTAGGAGGCGGAAACGGGGCTCCCCTGGATATGTGCGGGACCCTGGTGCTTCTTCTCGAGTGGAGACGGGTATGTCGGGGAACTTCTTGAGTTGCAGCAAGGGTGTGAAGGACCCTTTGGAAGTTCCAGTGGTTAGATGTGATTAGCCTCGAGAAGCCTCAGCGGAAATGGGCCTCATCTCGCCTGGAGGGCAAAACCTCCTGGATTTTCTCGAGTTGCGGCAGGTGCTCTCGACTTACGACGGGGACCTCAGGGACCCGCTCTGGTGGCCTCAGGAAAGGCCAGTCCCCATGCGAGTTCCTCGGGGGCCTCTCGGGATTCCTCTCCCGTCGATGCCGGGGCGTAAGACCTTGTGTGGATTCGGGGCCGGAACCTGAGGATTCCTCTCCAGTGCTGACATGGATCTTGAGGTACTTCTGGAGTCTCCCCAGGGGAGTCAGTCCTCGTCTCGAATGCGGGCATGCACTTGCGCTTTCCTCCAGAGCAGTAGCAGCAGTGTCACACAGTCCGCCGCGTGGATCAAAGGATCTATGGTTTTCCCTCGAGTCTTTCCCACGAGGCTTTTCCACGAGGCTTTCCCACAGGGCTGTCCCACGTGCACACGTGGTGGGAGTCGATCCTCGGCTTGAACGTCAAGGCAGTGCAGGGAAAACAGGTTCCTCTGGAATGGACTGACACATCTGGGGGACTCTTGGAATGGTGGCACGACCCTGTAGTTCCTCTCGCCTTTCCTGTGGAGAGCGACTCCTTTTGAGATGCGCCGGGAACGCCGGGAATTCTTTCCCTACGAAACAGGGAAAGGATCCCTCATCTCGAGCTAGGAGGCGGAAACGGGGCTCCTCTGGATGTGTGCGGGACCCCACTTGCTTCCTCTCGAGTGGAGACGGGTATGTCGGGGAACTTCTTGAGTTGCAGCAAGGGTGTGAAGGACCCTTTGGAAGTTCCAGTGGTTAGATGTTATTAGCCTCGAGAAACCTCAGCGGAAATGGGCCTCCTCTCGCCTGGAGGGAAAAACCTCCTGGATTTTCTTGAGTTGCGGCAGGTGCTCTCGACTTAAGACGGGGACCTCAGGACCCGCTCTGATGACCTCAGGAAAGGCCAGTCCCCATGCGAGTTCCTCGGGGGCCTCTCAGGATTCCTCTCCCGTCCATGCCGGGGCCTAAGACCTTCTGTGGAGTCGGGGCCGGAACCTGAGGATTCCTCTCCAGTGCTGACATGGATCTTGGGGTACTTCTGGAGTCTCCCCAGGGGAGTCAGTCCTCGTCTCGCATGCGGGCATGCACTTGCGCTTTTCTCCAGAGCGGTAGCAGTAGTGTCACGCAGTCCGCCGCGTGGATCAAAGGATCTATGGTTTTCCCTCGAGTCTTTCCCACGAGGCTTTCCCACGAGGCTTTCCCACAGGGCTGTCCCACGTGCACACGTGGTGGGAGTCGACCCTCGGCTTGAACGTCAAGGCAGTGCAGGGAAAACAGGTTCCTCTGGAATGGACTGACACATCTGGGGGACTCTTGGAATGGTGGCACGACCCTGGAGTTCCTCTCGCCTTTCCTGTGGAGTGCGCCTCCTCTTGAGATGCGACGGGAACGCCGGGAATTCTTTCCCTAGGAAACAGGGAAAGGATCCCTCATCTCGAGCTAGGAGGCGGAAACGGGGCTCCCCTGGATATGTGCGGGACCCTGGTGCTTCTTCTCGAGTGGAGACGGGTATGTCGGGGAACTTCTTGAGTTGCAGCAAGGGTGTGAAGGACCCTTTGGAAGTTCCAGTGGTTAGATGTGATTAGCCTCGAGAAGCCTCAGCGGAAATGGGCCTCATCTCGCCTGGAGGGCAAAACCTCCTGGATTTTCTCGAGTTGCGGCAGGTGCTCTCGACTTACGACGGGGACCTCAGGGACCCGCTCTGGTGGCCTCAGGAAAGGCCAGTCCCCATGCGAGTTCCTCGGGGGCCTCTCGGGATTCCTCTCCCGTCGATGCCGGGGCGTAAGACCTTGTGTGGATTCGGGGCCGGAACCTGAGGATTCCTCTCCAGTGCTGACATGGATCTTGGGGTACTTCTGGAGTCTCCCCAGGGGAGTCAGTCCTCGTCTCGAATGCGGGCATGCACTTGCGCTTTCCTCCAGAGCAGTAGCAGCAGTGTCACACAGTCCGCCGCGTGGATCAAAGGATCTATGGTTTTCCCTCGAGTCTTTCCCACGAGGCTTTTCCACGAGGCTTTCCCACAGGGCTGTCCCACGTGCACACGTGGTGGGAGTCGATCCTCGGCTTGAACGTCAAGGCAGTGCAGGGAAAACAGGTTCCTCTGGAATGGACTGACACATCTGGGGGACTCTTGGAATGGTGGCACGACCCTGGAGTTCCTCTCGCCTTTCCTGTGGAGAGCGCCTCGTCTTGAGATGCGACGGGAACGCCGGGAATTCTTTCCCTACGAAACAGGGAAAGGATCCCTCATCTCGAGCTAGGAGGCGGAAACGGGGCTCCCCTGGATGTGTGTGGGACCCTCGTGCTTCCTCTCGGGTGGAGACGTGTATGTCGGGGAACTTCTTGAGTTGCAGCACGGGTGTGAAGGACCCTTTGGAAGTTCCAGAGGTTAGATGTGATTAGCCTCGAGAAGCCTCAGCGGAAATGGGCCTCATCTCGCCTGGAGGGCAAAACCTCCTGGATTTTCTCGAGTTGCGGCAGGTGCTCTCGACTTAAGACGCGGTCTCGGGGACCCGCTCTGGTGGCCTCAGGAAAGGCCAGTCCCCATGCGAGTTCCTCGGGGGCCTCTCGGGATTCCTCTCCCGTGGATGCCGGGGCCTAAAACCTTGTGTGGAGTCGGGGCCGGAACCTGAGGATTCCTCTCCAGTGCTGACATGGATCTTGGGGTACTTCTGGAGTCTCCCCAGGGGAGGTAGTCCTCGTCTCGAATTCGGACATGCACTTGCGCTTTCCTCCAGAGTGGTAGCAGCAGTGTCACGCAGTCCGCCGCGTGGATTAAAGGATCTATGGTTTTCCCTCGAGTCTTTCCCACGAGGCTTTACCACGAGGCTTTCCCACAGGGCTGTCCCACGTACACACGTGGTGGGAGTCGATCCTCGGTTTGAACGTCAAGGCAGTGCAGGGAAAACAGATACCTCTGGAATGGACTGACACAGCTGGGGGACTCTTGGAATGGTGGCACGACCCTGGAGTTCCTCTCGCCTTTCCTGTGGAGAGCGCCTTCTCTTGAGATGCGACGGGAACGCTGGGAATTCTTTCCCTACGAAACAGGGAAAGGATCCCTCATCTCGAGCTAGGAGGCGGAAACGGGGCTCCCCTGGATGTGTGCGGGACCCTCGTGCTTCCTCTCGAGTGGAGACGGGTATGTCGGGGAACTTCTTGAGTTGCAGCAAGGGTGTGAAGGACCCTTTGGAAGTTCCAGTGGTTAGATGTGATTAGCCTCGAGAAGCCTCAGCGGAAATGGGCCTCATCTCGCCTGGAGGGCAAAACCTCCTGGATTTTCTCGAGTTGCGGCAGGTGCTCTCGCCTTACGACGGGGACCTCGGGGACCCGCTCTGGTGGCCTCAGGAAAGGCCAGTCCCCATGCGAGTTCCTCGGGGGCCTCTCGGGATTCCTCTCCCGTCGATGCCGGGGCCTAAGACCTTGTGTGGAGTCGGGGCCGGAACCTGAGGTTTCCGCTCCAGTGCTGACATGGATCTTGGGGTACTTCTGGAGTCTCCCCAGGCGAGTCAGTCCTCGTCTCGAATGCGGTAATGCCCTTGCGCTTTCCTCCAGAGCGGTAGGAGCAGTGTCACGCAGTCCGCCGCGTGGATCAAAGGATCTATGGTTTCCCTCGCGTCTTTCCCACGATGCTTTCCCACGAGTCTTTCCCACAGGGCTGTCCCACGTGCACACGTGGTGGGAGTCGATCCTCGGCTTGAACGTCAAGGCAGTGCAGGGAAAACAGGTTCCTCTGGAATGGACTGACACATCTGGGGGACTCTTGGAATGGTGGCACGACCCTGGAGTTCCTCTCGCCTTTCCTGTGGAGAGCGCCTCCTCTTGAGATGCGACGGGAACGCCGGGAATTCTTTCCCTACGAAACAGGGAAAGGATCCCTCACCTCGAGCTAGGAGGCAGAAACGGGGCTCCCCTGGATGTGTGCGGGACCCCACGTGCTTCCTCTCGAGTGGAGACGGGTATGTCGGGGAACTTCTTGAGTTGCAGCAAGGGTGTGAAGGACCCTTTGGAAGTTCCAGTGGTTAGACGTGATTAGCCTCGAGAAGCCTCAGCGGAAATGGGCCTCATCTCGCCTGGAGGGCAAAACCTCCTGGATTTTCTCGAGTTGCGGCATGTGCTCTCGACTTACGACGTGGACCTCGGGGACCCGCTCTGGTGGCCTCAGGAAAGGCCAGTCCCCATGCGAGTTCCTCGGGGGCCTCTCGGGATTTCTCTCCCGTCGATGCCGGGGCCTAAGACCTTGTGTGGAGTCGGGGCCGGAACCTGTGGATTCCTCTCCAGTGCTGACATGGATCTTGGAGTACTTTTGGAGTCTCCCCAGAGGAGTCAGTCCTCGTCTCGAATGCGGGCATGCACTTGCGCTTTCATCCAGAGCGGTAGCAGCAGTGTCACGCAGTCCGCCGCGTGGATCAAAGGATCTATGGTTTTCCCTCGAGTCTTTCCCACGAGGCTTTCCCACGAGGCTTTCCCACAGGGCTGTCCCACGTGCACACGTGGTGGGAGTCGATCCTCGGCTTGAACGTCAAGGCAGTGCAGGGAAAACAGGTTCCTCTGGAATGGACTGACACATCTGGGGGACTCTTGGAATGGTGGCACGACCCTGTAGTTCCTCTCGCCTTTCCTGTGGAGAGCGACTCCTTTTGAGATGCGCCGGGAACGCCGGGAATTCTTTCCCTACGAAACAGGGAAAGGATCCCTCATCTCGAGCTAGGAGGCGGAAACGGGGCTCCCCTGGATGTGTGCGGGACCCTCGTGCTTCCTCTCGAGTGGAGACGGGAATGTCGGGTAACTTCTTGAGTTGCAGCAAGGGTGTGAAGGACCCTTTGGAAGTTCCAGTGGTTAGATGTGATTAGCCTCGAGAAGCCTCAGCGGAAATGGGCCTCATCTCGCCTGGAGGGCAAAACCTCCTGGATTTTCTCGAGTTGCGGCATGTGCTCTCGACTTACGACGGGGACCTCGGGGACCCGCTCTAGTGGCCTCAGGAAAGGCCAGTCCCCATGCGAGTTCCTCGGGGGCGTCTCGGGATTTCTCTACCGACGATGCCGGGGCCTAAGACCTTGTGTGGAGTCGGGGCCGGAACCTTAGAATTCCTCTCCACTGCTGACATGGATCGTGGGCTACTTCTGGAGTCTCCCCAGGGGAGTCAGTCCTCGTCTCGAATGCGGGCATGCACTTGCGCTTTCCTCCAGAGCGGTAGCAGCAGTGTCACGCAGTCCGCTGGGTGGATCAAAGGATCTATGATTTTCCCTCGAGTCTTTCCCTCGAGTCTTTCCCACGAGGCTTTCCCACAGGGCTGTCCCACGTGCACACGTGGTGGGAGTCGATCCTCGGCTTGAACGTCAAGGCAGTGCAGGGAAAACAGGTTCCTCTGGAATGGACTGACACATCTGGGGGACTCTTGGAATGGTGGCACGACCCTGGAGTTCCTCTCGCCTTTCCTGTGGAGAGCGCCTCCTCTTGAGATGCGACGGGAACGCCGGGAATTCTTTCCCTACGAAACAGGGAAAGGATCCCTCATCTCGAGCTAGGAGGCGGAAACGGGGCTCCTCTGGATGTGTGCGGGAACCTCGTGCTTCCTCTCGAGTGGAGACGGGTATGTCGGGGAACTTCTTGAGTTGCATCAAGGGTGTGAAGGACCCTTTGGAAGTTCCAGTGGTTAGATGTGATTAGCCTCGAGAAGCCTCAGCGAAAATGGGCCTCATCTCGCCTGGAGGGCAAAACCTCCTGGATTTTCTCGAGTTGCGGCAGGTGCTCTCGACTTACGAAGGGGACCTCAGGGACCCGCTCTGGTGGCCTCAGGAAAGGCCAGTCCCCATGCGAGTTCCTCGGGGGCCTCTCGGGATTCCTCTCCCGTCGATGCCGGGGCCTAAGACCTTGTGTGGATTCGGGGCCGGAACCTGAGGATTCCTCTCCAGTGCTGACATGGATCTTGGGGTACTTCCGGAGTCTCCCCAGGGGAGTCAGTCCTCGTCGAATGCGGGCATGCACTTGCGCTTTCCTCCAGAGCGGTAGCAGCAGTGTCACGCAGTCCGCCGCGTGGATCAAAGGATCAAGGTTTTCCCTCGAGACTACCCCACGAGGCTTTCCCACGAGGCTTTCCCAGAGGGCTGTCCCACGTGCACACGTGGTGGGAGTCGATCCTCGGCTTGAACGTCAAGGCAGTGCAGGGAAAACAGGTTCCTCTGGAATGGACTGACACATCTGGGGGACTCTTGGAATGGTGGCAGGACCCTGGAGTTCCTCTCGCCTTTCTTGTGGAGAGCGCCTCCTCTTGAGATGCGACGGGAACGCCGGGAATTCTTTCCCTACGAAACAGGGAAAGGATCCCTCATCTCGAGCTAGGAGGCGGAAACGGGGCTCCCCTGGATGTGTGCGGGACCCCACGTGCTTCCTCTTGAGTCGAGACGGGTATGTCGGGGAACTTCTTGAGTTGGAGCAAGGGTGTGAAGGACCCTTTGGAAGTTCCAGTGGTTAGATGTGATTAGCCTCGAGAAGCCTCAGCGGAAATGGGCCTCATCTCGCCTGTAGGGCAAAACCTCCTGGATTTTCTCGAGTTGCGGCAGGTTCTCTCGACTTACGACTGGGACCTCAGGGACCCGCTCTGGTGGCCTCAGGAAAGGCCAGTCCCCATGTGAGTTCCTCAGGGGGCTCTCGGGATTCCTCTCCCGTCGATGCCGGGGCCTAAGACCTTGTGTGGAGTCGGGGCCGGAACCTGAGAATTCCTCTCCAGTGCAGACATGGATCTTGGGGTACTTCTGGAGTCTCCCCAGGGGAGTCAGTCCTCGTCTCGAATGCGGGCATGCACTTGCGCTTTCCTCCAGAGCGGTAGCAGCAGTGTCACGCAGTCCGCCGCGTGGATCAAAGGATCTATGGTTTTCCCTCGAGTCTTTCCCACGAGGCTTTCCCACGAGGCTTTCCCACAGGGCTGTCCCACGTGCACACGTGGTGGGAGTCGATCCTCGGCTTGAACGTCAAGGCAGTGCAGGGAAAACAGGTTCCTCAGGAATGGACTGACACATCTGGGGGACTCTTGGAATGGTGGCACGACCCTGGAGTTCCTCTCGCCTTTCCTGTGGAGAGGGCCTCCTCTTGAGATGCGACGGGAACGCCGGGAATTCTTTCCCTACGAAACAGGGAAAGGATCCCTCATCTCGAGCTAGGAGGCGGAAACGGGGCTCCCTTGTATTTGTGCTGGACCCCACGTGCTTCCTCTCGAGTGGAGACCGGTATGTCGGGGAACTTCTTGAGTTGCAGCAAGGGTGTGAAGGACCCTTTGGAAGTTCCAGTTGTTAGACGTGATTAGCCTCGAGAAGCCTCAGCGGAAATGGGCCTCATCTCGCCTGGAGGGCAAAACCTCCTGGATTTTCTCGAGTTGCGGCAGGTGCTCTCGACTTACGACGGGGACCTCAGAGACCCGCTCTGGTGGCCTCAGGAACGGCCAGTCCCCATGCGAGTTCCTCGGGGGCCTCTCGGGATTCCTCTCCCGACGATGCCGGGGACTAAGACCTTGTGTGGATTCGGGGCCGGAATCTGAGGATTCCTCTCCAGTGCTGACATGGATCTTGGGGTATTTCTGGAGTCTCCCCAGGGGAGTCAGTCCTCGTCTCGAATGCGGGCATGCACTTGCGCTTTCCTCCAGAGCGGTAGCAGCAGTGTCACGCAGTCCGCCGCGTGGATCAAAGGATCTATGGTTTTCCCTCGAGTCTTTCCCACGAGGTTTTCCCGCGAGGCTTTCCCACAGGGCTGTCCCACGTGCACACGTGGTGGGAGTGGATCCTCGGCTTGAACGTCAAGGCAGTGCAGGGAAAACAGGTTCCTCTGTAATGGACTGACACATCTGGGGGATTCGTGGAATGGTGGCACGACCCTGGAGTTCCTCTCGCCTTTCCTGTGGAGAGCGCCTCCTCTTGAGATGCGACGGGAACGCCGGGAATTCTTTCCCTACGAAACAGGGAAAGGATCCCTCATCTCGAGCTAGGAGGCGGAAACGGGGCTCCCCTGGATGTGTGCGGGACCCCACGTGCTTCCTCTCGAGTGGAGACTGTTATGTCGGGGAACTTCTTGAGTGGCAGCAAGGGTGTGAAGGACCCTTTGGAAGTTCCAGTGGTTAGATGTGATTAGCCTCGAGAAGCCTCAGCGGAAATGGGCCTCATCTCGCCTGGAGGGCAAAACCTCTTGGATTTTCTCGAGTTGTGGCAGGTGCTCTCGACTTACGACGGGGACCTCAGGGACCCGCTTTGGTGGCCTCAGGAAAGGCCAATCCCCATGTGAGTTCCTCGGGGGCCTCTCGGGATTCCTCTCCCATCGATGCCGGGGCCTAAGACCTTGTGTGGAGTCGGGGCCGGAACCTGAGGATTCCTCTCCAGTGCTGACATGGATCTTGGGGTAATTCGGGAGTCTCCCCATGGGAGTCAGTCCTCATTTCGAATGCGGGCATGCACTTGCGCTTTCCTCCAGAGCAGTAGCAGCAGTGTCACGCAGTCCGCCGCGTGGATCAAAGGATCTATGGTTTTCCCTCGAGTCTTTTCCACGAGGCTTTCCCACTAGGCTTTCCCACAGGGCTGTCTCACGTGCACACGTGGCAGGAGTCGATCCTCGGCTTGAACGTCAAGGCAGTGCAGGGAAAACATGTTCCTCTGGAATGGACTGACACATCTGGGGGTCTCTTGGAATGGTGCCACGACCCTGGAGTTCCGCTCGCCTTTCCTGTGGAGAGCGCCTCCTCTTGAGATGCGACGGGAACGCCGGGAATTCTTTCCCTACGAAAGAGGGAAAGAATCCCTCATCTCGAGCTAGGAGGCGGAAACGGGGCATCTCTGGATGTGTGCGGGACCCCACGTGCTTCCTCTCGAGTGGAGACGGGTATGTCGCGGAACTGCTTGAGTTGCAGCAAGCGTGTGAAGGACCCTTTGGAAGTAACAGTGGTTAGATGTGATTAGCCTCGAGAAGCCTCAGCGGAAATGGGCCTCATCTCTCCTGGAGGGCAACACCTCGTGGATTTTCTCGAGTTGCGGCAGGTGCTCTCGACTTACGACGGGGACCTCAGGGACCCGCTCTGGTGGCCTCAGGAACGGCCAGTCCCCATGCGAGTTCCTCGGGGGCCTCTCGGGATTCCTCTCCCGACAATGCCGGGGACTAAGACCTTGTGTGGATTCGGGGCCGGAATCTGAGGATTCCTCTCCAGTGCTGACATGGATCTTGGGGTATTTCTGGAGTCTCCCCAGGGGAGTCAGTCCTCGTCTCGAATGCGGGCATGCACTTGCGCTTTCCTCCAGAGCGGTAGCAGCAGTGTCACGCAGTCCGCCGCGTGGATCAAAGGATCTATGGTTTTCCCTCGAGTCTTTCCCACGAGGCTTTCCCGCGAGGCTTTCCCACAGGGCTGTCCCACGTGCACACGTGGTGGGAGTGGATCCTCGGCTTGAACGTCAAGGCAGTGCAGGGAAAACAGGTTCCTCTGTAATGGACTGACACATCTGGGGGATTCGTGGAATGGTGGCACGACCCTGGAGTTCCTCTCGCCTTTCCTGTGGAGAGCGCCTCCTCTTGAGATGCGACGGGAACGCCGGGAATTCTTTCCCTACGAAACAGGGAAAGGATCCCTCATCTCGAGCTAGGAGGCGGAAACGGGGCTCCCCTGGATGTGTGCGGGACCCCACGTGCTTCCTCTCGAGTGGAGACTGTTATGTCGGGGAACTTCTTGAGTGGCAGCAAGGGTGTGAAGGACCCTTTGGAAGTTCCAGTGGTTAGATGTGATTAGCCTCGAGAAGCCTCAGCGGAAATGGGCCTCATCTCGCCTGGAGGGCAAAACCTCCTGGATTTTCTCGAGTTGTGGCAGGTGCTCTCGACTTACGACGGGGACCTCAGGGACCCGCTTTGGTGGCCTCAGGAAAGGCCAATCCCCATGTGAGTTCCTCGGGGGCCTCTCGGGATTCCTCTCCCGTCGATGCCGGGGCCTAAGACCTTGTGTGGAGTCGGGGCCGGAACCTGAGGATTCCTCTCCAGTGCTGACATGGATCTTGGGGTAATTCGGGAGTCTCCCCATGGGAGTCAGTCCTCATTTCGAATGCGGGCATGCACTTGCGCTTTCCTCCAGAGCAGTAGCAGCAGTGTCACGCAGTCCGCCGCGTGGATCAAAGGATCTATGGTTTTCCCTCGAGTCTTTCCCACGAGGCTTTCCCACGAGGCTTTCCCACAGGGCTGTCTCACTTGCACACCTGGTATGATTCGATCCTCGGCTTGAACGTCAAGGCAGTGCAGGGAAAACACGTTCCTCTTGAATGGACTGACACATCTGGGGGTCTCTTGGAATGGTGCCACGACCCTGGAGTTCCTCTCGCCTTTCCTGTGGAGAGCGCCTCCTCTTGAGATGCGACGGGAACGCCGGGAATTCTTTCCCTACGAAACAGGGAAAGGATCCCTCGTTTCGAGCTAGGAGTCGGAAACGGGGCTCCTCTGGATGTGTGCGGGACCCTCGTGATTCCTCTCGAGTGGAGACGGGTATGTCAGGGAATTTCTTGAGTTGCAGCAAGGGTGTGAAGGACCCTTTGGAAGTTCCAGTGGTTAGATGTGATTAGTCTCGAGAAGCCTCAGTGGAAATGGGCCTCATCTCGGCTGGAGGGCAAAACCTCCTGGATTTTCTCGAGTTGCGGCAGGTGCTCTCGACTTACGACGGGGACCTCAGGGACCCGCTCTGGTGGCCTCAGGAAAGGCCAGTCCCGATGCGAGTTCCTCGGGGGCCTCTCGGGATTCCTCTCCCGTCGATGTCGGGGCCTAAGACCTTGTGTGGAGTCGGGGCCGGAACCTGAGGATTCCTCTCCAGTGCTGACATGGATCTTGGGGTACTTCTGGAGTCTCCCCAGGGGAGTCAGTCCTCGTCTCGAATGCGGGCATGCACTTGCGCTTTCCTCCAGAGCGGTAGCAGCAGTGTCACGCAGTCCGCCGCGTGGATCAAAGGATCTATGGTTTTCCCTCGAGTCTTTCCCACGAGGCTTTCCCACGAGGCTTTCCAACAGGGCTGTCCCACGTGCACACGTGGTGGGAGTCGATCCTCGGCTTGAACGTCAAGGCAGTGCAGGGAAAACAGGTTCCTCTGGAATGGACTGACCCATCTGGGGGACTCTTGGAATGGTGGCACGACCCTGGAGTTCCTCTCGACTTTCCTGTGGAGAGCGCCTCCTCTTGAGATGCGACGGGAACGCCGGGAATTCTTTCCCTACGAAACAGGGAAAGGATCCCTCATTTCGAGCTAGGAGGCGGAAACGGGGCTCCCCTGGATGTGTGCGGGACCCTCGTGCTTCCTCTCGAGTGGAGACGGGTAAGTCGGGGAACTTCTTGAGTTGCAGCAAGGGTGTGAAGGACCCTTTGGAAGTTCCAGTGGTTAGATGTGATTAGCCTCGAGAAGCCTCAGCGGAAATGGGCCTCATCTCGCCTGGAGGGCAAAACCTCCTGGATTTTCTCGAGTTGAGGCAAGTGCTCTCGACTTACGACGGGGACCTCAGGGACCCGCTCTGGTGGCCTCAGGAAAGGCCAGTCCCCATGCGAGTTCCTCGGGGGCCTCTCGGGATTCCTCTCCCGTCGATGCCGGGGCTTAAGACCTTGTGTGGAGTCGGGGCCGGAACCGGAGGATTCCTCTCCAGTGCTGACATGGATCTTGGGGTACTTCTGGAGTCTCCCCAGGGGAGTCAGTCCTCGTCTCGAATGCGGGCATGCACTTGCGCTTCCCTCCAGTGCGGAAGGAGCAGTGTCACGCAGTCTGCAGCGTGGATCAAAGGATCTATAGTTTTCCCTCGAGTTTTCCCACGAGTCTTTCCCACGAGGCGTTTCCCCAGGGATGTCCCACGTGCACACGTGGTGGGAGTCGATCCTCGGCTTGAACGTCAAGGCAGTGCAGGGAAAACAGTTTCCTCTGGAATGGACTGACACATCTGGGGGTCTCTTGTAATGGTGGCACGACCCTGGAGTTCCTCTCCCCTTTCCTGTGGAGAGCGCCTCCTATTGAGATGCGACGGGAACGCCGGGAATTCTTTCCCTACGAAACAGGGAAAGGATCCCTCATCTCAAGCTAGGAGGCGGAAACGGGGCTCCCCTGGATGTGTGCGGGACCCCATGTGCTTCCTCTCGAGTGGAGACGGGTATGTCGGGGAACTTCTTGAGTTGCAGCAAGGGTGTGAAGGACCCTTTGGAAGTTCCAGTGGTTAGACGTGATTAGCCTCGAGAAGCCTCAGCGGAAATGGGCCTCATCTCGCCTGGAGGGCAAAACCTCCTGGATTTTCTCGAGTTTCGGCAGGTGCTCTCGACTTACGACGGGGACATCAGGGACGCGCTCTGGTGGCCTCAGGAAAGGCCAGTCCCCATGCGAGTTCCTCGGGGGCCTCTCGGGATTCCTCTCCCGTCCATGCCGGGGCCTAAGACCTTCTGTGGAGTCGGGGCCGGAACCTGAGGATTCCTCTCCAGTGCTGACATGGATCTTGGGGTACTTCTGGAGTCTCCCCAGGGGAGTCAGTCCTCGTCTCGAATGCGGGCATGCACTTGCACTTTCCTCCAGAGCGGTAGCAGCAGTGTCACGCAGTCCGCCGCGTGCATCAAAGGATCTATGGTTTTCCCTCGAGTCTTTCCCACGAGGCTTTCCCACGAGGCTTTACCACAGGGCTGTACCACGTGCACACGTGGTGGGAGTCGATCCTCGGCTTGAACGTCAAGGCAGTGCAGGGAAAACAGGTGCCTCTGGAATGGACTGACACATCTGGGGGTCTCTTGGAATGGTGGCACGACCCTGGAGTTCCTCTGGCCTTTCCTGTGGAGAGTGCCTCCTTTTGAGATTGGACGGGAACGCCGGGAATTCTTTCACTACGAAACAGGGAAAGGATCTCTCATCTCGAGCTAGGAGGCGGAAACGGGGCTCCCCTGAATGTTTGCGGGACCCCATGTGCTTCCTCTCAATTGGAGACGGGTATGTCGGGGAACTTCTAGAGTTGCAGCAAGGGTGTGAAGGACCCTTGGGAAGTTCCAGTGGTTAGATGTGATTAGCCTCGAGAAGCCTCAGCGGAAATGGACCTCATCTCGCCTGGAGGGCAAAACCTCCTGGATTTTCTCGAGTTGCGGCAGGTGCTCTCGACTTACGACGGGGACCTCAGGGACCCGCTCTGGTGGCCTCAGGAAAGGCCAGTCCCCATGCGAGTTCCTCGAGGGCCTCTTGGGATTCCTCTCCTGTCGATGCCGGGGCCTAAGACCTTGTGTGGAGTCGGGCCGGAACCTGAGGATTCCTCTCCAGTGCTGACATGGATCTTGGGGTACTTCTGGAGTCTCCCCAGGGGAGTCAGTCCTCGTCTCGAATGTGGGCATGCACTTGCGCTTTCCTCCAGAGCGGTAGCAGCAGTGTCACACAGTCCGCCGCGTGGATCAAAGGATCTTTGGTTTTCCCTCGAGTCTTCCCACGAGGCTGTCCCACGAGGCTTTCCCACAGGGCTGTCCCACGTGCACACGTGGTGGGAGTCGATCCTCGGCTTGATCGTCAAGGCAGTTCAGGGAAAACAGGTTCCTCTGGAATGGACTGACACATCTGGGGGACTCTTGGAATGGTGGCACGACCCTGGAGTTGCTCTCGCCTTTCCTGTGGAGAGCGCCTCCTCTTGAGATGCGACGGGAACGCCGGGAATTCTTTCCCTAGGAAACATGGAAAGGATCCCTCATTTCGAGCTAGGAGGCGGAAACGGGGCTCCCCTGGATGTGTTCGGGACCCCACGTGCTTCCTCTCGAGTGGAGACGGGTATGTCGGGGAACTTCTTGAGTTGCAGCAAGGGTGTGAAGGACCCTTTGGAAGTTCCAGTGGTTAGATGTGATTAGCCTCGAGAAGCTTCAGCGGAAATGGGCCTCATCTCGCCTGGAGGGCAAAACCTCCTGGATTTTCTCGAGTTGAGGCAAGTGCTCTCGACTTACGACGGGGACCTCAGGGACCCGCTCTGGTGGCCTCAGGAAAGGCCAGTCCCCATGTGAGTTCCTCCGGGGCCACACGGGATTCCTCTTCATTCGATGCCGGGGACTAAGACCTTGTGTGGAGTCGGGGCCGGAACCTGAGGATTCCTCTCCAGTGCTGACATGGATCTTGGGGTACTTCTGGAGTCTCCCCAGGGGAGTCAGTCCTCGTCTCGAATGCGGGCATGCGCTTGCGCTTTCCTCCAGAGCGGTAGCAGCAGTGTCACGCAGTCCACCGGGTGGATCAAAGGATCTATGGTTTTCCCTCGAGTCTTTCCCACGAGGCTTTCCCACAAGGCTTTCCCACAGGGCTGTCCCACGTGCACACGTTGTGGGAGTCGATCCTCAGCTTGAACGTCAAGGCAGTGCAGGGAAAACAGGTTCCTCTGGAATTGACTGACACATCTGGGGTCTCTTGGAATGGTGGCACGACCCTGGAGTTCCTCTCGCCTTTCCTGTGGAGAGCGCCTCCTCTTGAGATGCGACGGGAACGCCGGGAATTCTTTCCCTACGAAACAGGGAAAGGATCCCTCATCTCGAGCTAGGAGGGGGAAACGGGGCTCCCCTGGATGTGTGCGGGACCCCACGTGCTTCCTCTGGAGCGGAGACGGGTATGTCGGGGAACTTCTTGAGTTGCAGCAAGGGTGAGAAGGACCCTTAGGAAGTTCCAGTGGTTAGACGTGATTAGCCTCGAGAAGCCTCAGCGGAAATGGGCCTCATCTCGCCTGGAGGGAAAAACCTCCTGGATTTTCTCGAGTTGCGGCAGGTGCTCTCGACTTACGACGGGGACCTCAGGGACCCGCTCTGGTGGCCTCAGGAAAGGCCAGTCCCCATGCGAGTTCCTCCGGGGCCTCTCGGGATTCCTCTCCCTTCGATGCCGGGGACTAAGACCTTGTGTGGAGTCGGGGCCGGAACCTGAGGATTCCTCTCCAGTGCTGACATGGATCTTGGGGTACTTCTGGAGTCTCCCCAGGGGAGTCAGTCCTCGTCTCGAATGCGGGCATGCACTTGCGCTTTCCTCCAGAGCGGTAGCAGCAGTGTCACGCAGTCCGCCGGGTGGATCAAAGGATCTATGGTTTTCCCTCGAGTCTTTCCCACGAGGCTTTCCCACAAGGCTTTCCCACAGGGCTGTCCCACGTGCACAAGTGGTGGGAGTCGATCCTCGGCTTGAACGTCAAGGCAGTGCGGGGAAAACAGGTTCCTCTGGAATGGACTGACACATCTGGGGGACTCTTGGAATGGTGGCACGACCCTGGAGTTCCTCTCGCCTTTCCTGTGGAGAGCGCCTCCTCCTGAGATGCGACGGGAACGCCGGGAATTCTTTCCCTACGAAACAGGGAAAGGATCCCTCATCTCGAGCTAGGAGGTAGAAACGGGGCTCCCCTGGATGAGTGCGGGACCCCACGTGCTTCCTCTCGAGTGGAGACGGGTATTTCGTGGAACTGCTTGAGTTGCAGCAAGGGTGTGAAGGACCCTTTGGAAGTTCCAGTGGTTAGATGTGATTAGCCTTGAGAAGCCTCAGGGGAAATGGGCCTCATCTCGCCTGGAGGGCAAAATCTCCTGGATTATCTCGAGTTGCGGCAGGTGCTCTCGACTTACGACGGGGACCTCAGGGACCCGCTCTGGTGGCCTCAGGAAAGGCCAGTCCCCATGCGAGTTCCTCGGGGGCCTCTCGGGATTCCTCTCCCGTGGATGCCGGGGCCTAAGATCTTGTGTGGAATCGGGGCCGGAACCTGAGTATTCCTCTCCAGTGCTGACATGGATCTTGGGGTACTTCTGGAGTCTCCCCAGGGGAGTCAGTCCCCGTCTCGAATGCGGGCATTCACTTGCGCTTTCCTCCAGAGCGGTAGCAGCAGTGTCACGCAATCCGCCGCGTGGATCAAAGGATCTATGTTTTCCCCTCGAGTCTTTCCCACGAGGCTTTCCCACGAGGCTTTCCCACAGGGCTGTCTGTCCCACGTGCACACGTGGTGGGAGTCGATCCTCGGCTTGAACGTCCAGGCAGTGCAGGGAAAACAGGTTCCTCTGGAATGGACTGACATATCTGGGGGACTCTTGGAATGGTGGCACGACCCTGGAGTTCCTCTCGCCTTTCCTGTGGAGAGCGCCTCCTCTTGAGATGCAACGGGAACGCCGGGAATTCTTTCCCTAAGAAACAGGGAAAGGATCCCTCATCTCGAGCTAGGAGGCGGAAACGGGGCTACCCTGGATGTGTGCGGGACCCCACGGGCTTCCTCTCGAGTGGAGACGGGTATGTCGCAGAACTGCTTGAGTTGCAGCAAGGGTGTGAAGGACCCTTTGGAAGTTCCACTGGTTAGATGTGATTAGCCTCGAGAAGCCTCAGCGGAAATGGGCCTCATCTCGCCTGGAGTGCAAAACCTCCTGGATTTTCTCTAGTTGCGGCAGGTGCTCTCGACTTACGACGGGGACCTCAGGGACCCGCTCTGGTGGCCTCAGGAAGGCCAGGCCCATGCGAGTTCTTCGGGGGCCTCTCGGGATTCCTCTCCCGTCGATGCCGGGGCCTAAGACCTTGTGTGGTGTCGAGGCAGGAACCTGAGGTTTCCTCTCCAGTGCTGACATGGATCTTGGGGTACTTCTGGAGTCTCCCCAGGGGAGTCAGTCCTCGTCTCGAATGCGGGCATGCACTTGCGGTTTCCTCCAGAGCGGTGGCAGCAGTGTCACGCAGTCCGCCGCGTGGATCAAAGGATCTATGGTTTTCCCTCGATTCTTTCCCACGAGGCTTTCCCACGAGGCTTTCCCACAGGGCTGTCCCACGTGCACACGTGGTGGGAGTCGATCCTCGGCTTGAACGTCAAGGCAGTGCGGGGAAAACAGGTTCCTCTGGAATGGACTGACACATCTGGGGGTCTCTTGGAATGCTGGCACGACCCTGGAGTTCCTCTCGACTTTCCTGTGGAGAGGGCCTCCTTTTGAGATGCGACGGGAACGCCGGGAATCTTTCCCTACGAAACAGGGAAAGGATCCCTCATCTGGAGCTTGGAGGCGGAAACGGAGCTCCCCTCGATGTGTGCGGGACCCTCGTGCTTCCTCTCGAGTGGAGACGGGTATGTCGGGGAACTTCTTGATTTGCAGCAAGGGTGAGAAGGACCCTTTGGATGTTCCAGTGGTTAGATGTGATTAGCCTCGAGAAGCCTCAGCGGAATTGGGCCTCATCTCGCCTGGAGGGCAACACCTCCTGGATTTTCTCGAGTTGCGGCAGGTGCTCTTGACTTACGACGGGGACCTCAGGGACCCGCTCTGGTGGCCTCAGGAAAGGCCAGTCCCCATGCAAGTTCCTCGGGGTCCTCTCGGGATTCCTCTTCCGTCGATGCCAGGGCGTAAGACCTTGTGTGGAGTAGGGGCCGGATCCTGAGGATTCCTCTCCAGTGCTGACATGGATCTTGGGGTACTTCTGGAGTCTCCCCAGGGGAGTCAGTCCTCGTCTCGAATGCGGGCATGCACTTGCGCTTTCCTCCAGAGCGGTAGCAGCAGTGTCACGCAGTCCGCCGCGTGGATCAAAGGATCTATGGTTTTCCCTCGAGTCTTTCCCACGAGGCTTTCCCACGAGGCTTTCCCACAGGGCTGTCCCACGTGCACTCGTGGTGGGAGTCGATCCTCGGCTTGAACGTCAAGGCAGTGCAGGGAAAACACGTTCCTCTGGAATGGACTGACCCATCTGGGGGACTCTTGGAATGGTGGCACGACCCTGGTGTTCCTCTCTTCTTTCCTGTGGAGAGCGCCTCCTCTTGAGATGCGACGGGAACGCCGGGAATTCTTTCCCTACGAAACAGGGAAAGGATCCCTCATCTCGAGCTAGGAGGCGGAAACGGGGCTCCCCTGGATGTGTGCGGGACCCCACGTGCTTCCTCTCGAGTGGAGACGGGTATGTCGCGGAACTGCTTGAGTTGCAGTAAGGGTGTGAAGGACCCTTTGGAAGTTCCAGTGGTTAGATGTGATTAGCCTCGAGAAGCCTCAGCGGAAATGGGCCTCATCTCGCCTGGAGGGCAAAACCTCCTGGATTTTCTCGAGTTGCGGCAGGTGCTCTCGACTTACGACGGGGACCTCAGGGACCCGCTCTGGTGGCCTCAGGAAGGCCAGTCCCCATGCGAGTTCTTCGGGGGCCTCTCGGGATTCCTCTCCCGTCGATGCCGGGGCCTAAGACCTTGTGTGGTGACGAGGCAGGACCCTGAGGTTTCCTCTCCAGTGCTGACATGGATCTTGGGGAACTTCTGGAGTCTCCCCAGGGGAGTCAGTCCTCGTCTTGAATGCGGGCATGCACTTGCGCTTTCCTCCAGAGGGGTGGCAGCAGTGTCACGCAGTCCGCCGCGTGGATCAAAGGATCTATGGTTTTCCCTCGAGTCTTTCCCACGAGGCTTTCCCACGAGGCTTTCCCACAGGGCTGTCCCACGTGCACACGTGGTGGGAGTTGATCCTCGGCTTGAACGTCAAGGCAGTGCAGGGAAAACAGATTCCTCTGTAATGGACTGACACATCTGGGGGTCTCTTGGAATGCTGGCACGACCCTGGAGTTCCTCTCGCCTTTCCTGTGGAGAGGGCCTCCTCTTGAGATGCGACGGGAACGCCGGGAATCTTTCCCTACGAAACAGGGAAAGGATCCCTCATCTCGAGCTAGGAGGCGGAAACGGAGCTCCCCTCGATGTGTGCGGGACCCTCGTGCTTCCTCTCTAGTGGAGACGGGTATGTCGGGGAACTTCTTGAGTTGCAGCAAGGGTGAGAAGGACCCTTTGGATGTTCCAGTGTTTAGATGTGATTAGCCTCGAGAAGCCTCAGCGGAAATGGGCCTCATCTCGCCTGGAGGGCAAAACCTCCTGGATTTTCTCGAGTTGCGGCATGTGCTCTCGACTTACGACGGGGACCTCAGGGACCCGCTCTGGTGGCCTCAGGAAAGGCCAGTCCCCATGCGAGTTCCTCGGGGACCTCTCGGGATTCCTCTTCCGTCGATGCCAGGGCGTAAGACCTTGTGTGGAGTAGGGGCCGGAACCTGAGGATTCCTCTCCAGTGCTGACATGGATCTTTGGGTACTTCTGGAGTCTCCCCAGGGGAGTCAGTCCTCGTCTCGAATGCGGGCATGCACTTGCGCTTTCCTCCAGAGCGGTAGAAGCAGTGTCACGCAGTCCGCCGCGTGGATCAAAGGATCTATGGTTTTCCCTCGTGTCTTTCCCACGAGGCTTTCCCACGAGGCTTTCCCACAGGGCTGTCCCACTTGCACACGTGGTGGGAGTCGATCCTCGGCTTGAACGTCAAGGCAGTGCGGGGAAAACAGGTTCCTCTGGAATGGACTGTCACATCTGGGGGCCTCTTGGAATGGTGGCACGACCCTGGAGTTCCTCTCGCCTTTCCTGTGGAGAGCGCCTCCTCGTGAGATGCGACGGGAACGCCGGGAATTCTTTCCCTACGAAACAGGGAAAGGATCCCTCATCTCGAGCTAGGAGGCGGAAACGGGGCTCCCCTGGATGTGTGTGGGACCCCACGTGCTTCCTCTCGAGTGGAGATGGGTATGTCGGGGAACTTCTTGAGTTGCAGCAAGGGTGAGAAGGACCCTTAGGAAGTTCCATTGGTTAAATATGATTAGCCTCGGGAAGCCTCAGCGGAAATGGGCCTCATCTCGCCTGGAGGGCAAAACCTCGTGGATTTTCTCGAGTTGCGGCAGGTGCTCTCGACTTACGACGGGGACCTCAGGGACACGCTCTGGTGGCCTCAGGAAAGGCCAGTCCCCATGCGAGTTCCTCGGGGGCCTCTCAGGATTCCTTTCCCGGCGATGCGGGGGACTAATACCTTGTGTGGAGTAGGGGCCGGAACCTGAGGATTCCTCTCCAGTGCTGACATGGATCTTGGGGTACTTCTGGAGTCTCCCCAGGGGAGTCAGTCCTCGTCTCGAATGCGGGCATGCACTTGCGCTTTCCTCCAGAGCGGTAGCAGCAGTGTCACGCAGTCCGCCCCGTGGATCAAAGGATCTATGGTTTTCCCTCGAGTCTTTCCACGAGGCTTTCCCACGAGGTTTTCCCACAGGGCTGTCCCACGTGCACATGTGGTGGGAGTCGATCCTCTGCTTGAACGTCAAGGCAGTGCAGGGGAAACAGGTTCCTCTGGAATGGACTGACACATCTGGGGGACTCTTGGAATGGTGGCACGACCCTGGAGTACCTCTCTCCTTTCCTGTGGAGAGTTCCTCCTCTTGAGATGCGAGGGGAACGCCGGGAATTCTTTCCCTACGAAACAAGGAAAGGATCCCTCATCTCGAGCTAGGAGGCTGAAACGGGGCTCCCCTGGATGTGTGCGGGACCCCACGTGCTTCCTCTCGAGTGGAGACGGGTATGTCGCGGAACTTCTTGAGTTGCAGCAAGGGTGTGAAGGACCCTTTGGAAGTTCCAGTAGTTAGATGTGATTAGCCTCGAGAAGCCTCAGCGGAAATGGGCTTCATCTCGCCTGGAGGGCCAAACCTCCTATATTTTCTCGAGTTGCGGCAGGTGCTCTCGACTTACGACCGGGACCTCAGGGACCCGCTCTGGTGGCCTCAGGAAAGGCCAGTCCCCATGCGAGTTCCTCGGGGGCCTCTCGGGATTCCTCTCCGGTCTATGCCGGCGCCTAGGACCTAGTGTGGAGTCGGGGCCGGAACCTGAGGATTCCTCTCCAGTGCTGACATGGATTTTGGGGTACTTCTGGAGTCTCCCCAGGGGAGTCAGTCCTCTTCTTGAATGCGGGCATGCACTTGCGCTTTCCTCCAGAGCGGTAGCAGAAGTGTCACGCCGTCCGCCGCGTGGATCAAAGGATCTATGGTTTTCCCTCGGGTCTTTCCCACGAGGCTTTCCCACGAGGCTTTCCCACAGGGCTGTCCCACGTGCACACGTGGTGGGAGTCTATCTTCGGCTTGAATGTCAAGGCAGTACAGGGAAAACAGGTTCCTCTGGAATGGACTGACACATCTGGGGGACTCTTGGAATGGTGGCACGACCCTGGAGTTCCTCTGGCCTTTCCTGTGGAGATCGCCTCCTCTTGAGATGCGACGGGAACGCCGGGAATTCTTTCCCTACGAAACAGGGAAAGGATCCCTCATCTCGAGCTAGGAGGCGGAAACGGGGCTCCCCTGGATGTGTGCGGGACCCTCGTGCTTCCTCTCAAGTGGAGACGGGTATGTTGGGGAACTTCTTGAGTTGCAGCAAGGGTGTGAAGGACCCTTTGGAAGTTCCAGTGGTTAGATGTGATTAGCCTCGAGAAGCCTCAGCGGAAATGGGCCTCATCTCGCCTGGAGGGCAAAACCTCCTGGATTTTCTCGAGTTGCGGCAGGTGTTCTCGACTTACGACGGGGACCACAGGGACCCGCTCTGGTGGCCTCAGGAAAGGCCAGTCTCCATGCGACTTCCTCGGGGGCCTCTCGGGATTCCTCTCCTGTCGATGCCGGGGCCTAAGACCTTGTGTGGAGTCGGGGCCGGAACCTGAGGATTCCTCTCCAGTGCTGACATGGATCTTGGGGTACTTCTGGAGTCTCCCCAGGGGAGTCAGTCCTCGTCTCGAATGCGGGCATGCACTTGTGCTTTCCTCCAGAGCGGTAGCAGCAGTGTCACGCAGTCCGCCGCGTGGATCAAAGGATCTATGGTTTTCCCTCCAGTCTTTCCCACGAGGCTTTCCCACGGGGCTTTCCCACAGGGCTGTCCCACGTGCACACGTGGTGGGAGTCGATCGTCGGCTTGAACATAAAGGCAGTGCAGGGAAATCAGGTTCCTCTGTAATGGACTGACACATCTGGGGGACTCTTGGAATGGTGGCCCGACCCTGGTTTTACTCTCGCCTTTCCTGTTGAGAGCGCCTCCTCTTGAGATGCGACGGGAACGCCGGGAATTCTTTCCCTACGAAACAGGGAAAGGATCCCTCATCTCGAGCTAGGAGGCGGAATCGGGGCTCCCCTGTATGTGTGCGGGACCCCACGTGCTTCCTCTCGAGTGGAGATGGATATGTCGCGGAACTGCTTGAGTTGCAGCAAGGGTGTGAAGGACCCTTTGGAAGTTCCAGTGGTTAGATGTGATTAGCCTCGAGAAGCCTCAGCGGAAATGGGCCTCATCTCTCCTGGAGGGCAAAACCTCGTGGATTTTCTCGAGTTGCGGCAGGTGCTCTCGACTTACGACGGGGACCTCAGGGACCCGCTCTGGTGGCCTCAGGAAAGGCCAGTCCCCATGCGAGTTCCTCAGGGGCCTCTCGGGATTCCTCTCCCTTCGATGCCGAGGACTAAGACCTTGTGTGGAGTCGGGGCCGGAACCTGAGGATTCCTCTCCAGTGCTCACATGGATCTTGGGGTAATTCTGGAGTATCCCCAAGGGAGTCAGTCCCCGTCTCGAATGCGGGCATGCACTTGCGCTTTCCTCCAGAGCGGTAGCAGCAGTGTCACCCAGTCCGCCGCGTGGATCAAAGGATCTATGGTTTTCCCTCGAGTCTTTCCCACGAGGCTTTCCCACGAGGCTTTCCCACAGGGCTATCCCACGTGCACTCGTGGTGGAAGTCGATCCTCGGCTTGAACGTCAAGGCAGTGCAGGGAAAACAGTTTCCTCTGGAATGGACTGACCCATCTGGGGGACTCTTGGAATGGTGGCCCGACCCTGGTGTTCCTCTCGCCTTTCCTGTGGAGAGCGCCTCCTCTTGAGATGCGACGGGAACGCCGGGAATCTTTCCCTACGAAACAGGGAAAGGATCCCTCATCTCGAGCTAGGAGGCGGAAACGGAGCTCCCCTCGATGTGTGCGGGACCCTCGTGCTTCCTCTCTAGTGGAGACGGGTATGTCGGGGAACTTCTTGAGTTGCAGCAAGGGTGAGAAGGACCCTTTGGATGTTCCAGTGTTTAGATGTGATTAGCCTCGAGAAGCCTCAGCGGAAATGGGCCTCATCTCGCCTGGAGGGCAAAACCTCCTGGATTTTCTCGAGTTGCGGCATGTGCTCTCGACTTACGACGGGGACCTCAGGGACCCGCTCTGGTGGCCTCAGGAAAGGCCAGTCCCCATGCGAGTTCCTCGGGGACCTCTCGGGATTCCTCTTCCGTCGATGCCAGGGCGTAAGACCTTGTGTGGAGTAGGGGCCGGAACCTGAGGATTCCTCTCCAGTGCTGACATGGATCTTGGGGTACTTCTGGAGTCTCCCCAGGGGAGTCAGTCCTCGTCTCGAATGCGGGCATGCACTTGCGCTTTCCTCCAGAGCGGTAGAAGCAGTGTCACGCAGTCCGCCGCGTGGATCAAAGGATCTATGGTTTTCCCTCGAGTCTTTCCCACGAGGCTTTCCCACGAGGCTTTCCCACAGGGCTGTCCCACGTGCACACGTGGTGGGAGTCGATCCTCGGCTTGAACGTCAAGGCAGTGCGGGGAAAACAGGTTCCTCTGGAATGGACTGTCACATCTGGGGGCCTCTTGGAATGGTGGCACGACCCTGGAGTTCCTCTCGCCTTTCCTGTGGAGAGCGCCTCCTCTTGAGATGCGACGGGAACGCCGGGAATTCTTTCCCTACGAAACAGGGAAAGGATCCCTCATCTCGAGCTAGGAGGCGGAAACGGGGCTCCCCTGGATGTGTGTGGGACCCCACGTGCTTCCTCTCGAGTGGAGACGGGTATGTCGGGGAACTTCTTGAGTTGCAGCAAGGGTGAGAAGGACCCTTAGGAAGTTCCATTGGTTAAATATGATTAGCCTCGGGAAGCCTCAGCGGAAATGGGCCTCATCTCGCCTGGAGGGCAAAACCTCGTGGATTTTCTCGAGTTGCGGCAGGTGCTCTCGACTTACGACGGGGACCTCAGGGACACGCTCTGGTGGCCTCAGGAAAGGCCAGTCCCCATGCGAGTTCCTCGGGGGCCTCTCAGGATTCCTTTCCCGGCGATGCGGGGGACTAATACCTTGTGTGGAGTAGGGGCCGGAACCTGAGGATTCCTCTCCAGTGCTGACATGGATCTTGGGGTACTTCTGGAGTCTCCCCAGGGGAGTCAGTCCTCGTCTCGAATGCGGGCATGCACTTGCGCTTTCCTCCAGAGCGGTAGCAGCAGTGTCACGCAGTCCGCCCCGTGGATCAAAGGATCTATGGTTTTCCCTCGAGTCTTTCCACGAGGCTTTCCCACGAGGTTTTCCCACAGGGCTGTCCCACGTGCACATGTGGTGGGAGTCGATCCTCTGCTTGAACGTCAAGGCAGTGCAGGGGAAACAGGTTCCTCTGGAATGGACTGACACATCTGGGGGACTCTTGGAATGGTGGCACGACCCTGGAGTACCTCTCTCCTTTCCTGTGGAGAGTTCCTCCTCTTGAGATGCGAGGGGAACGCCGGGAATTCTTTCCCTACGAAACAAGGAAAGGATCCCTCATCTCGAGCTAGGAGGCTGAAACGGGGCTCCCCTGGATGTGTGCGGGACCCCACGTGCTTCCTCTCGAGTGGAGACGGGTATGTCGCGGAACTTCTTGAGTTGCAGCAAGGGTGTGAAGGACCCTTTGGAAGTTCCAGTAGTTAGATGTGATTAGCCTCGAGAAGCCTCAGCGGAAATGGGCTTCATCTCGCCTGGAGGGCCAAACCTCCTATATTTTCTCGAGTTGCGGCAGGTGCTCTCGACTTACGACCGGGACCTCAGGGACCCGCTCTGGTGGCCTCAGGAAAGGCCAGTCCCCATGCGAGTTCCTCGGGGGCCTCTCGGGATTCCTCTCCGGTCTATGCCGGCGCCTAGGACCTAGTGTGGAGTCGGGGCCGGAACCTGAGGATTCCTCTCCAGTGCTGACATGGATTTTGGGGTACTTCTGGAGTCTCCCCAGGGGAGTCAGTCCTCTTCTTGAATGCGGGCATGCACTTGCGCTTTCCTCCAGAGCGGTAGCAGAAGTGTCACGCCGTCCGCCGCGTGGATCAAAGGATCTATGGTTTTCCCTCGGGTCTTTCCCACGAGGCTTTCCCACGAGGCTTTCCCACAGGGCTGTCCCACGTGCACACGTGGTGGGAGTCTATCTTCGGCTTGAATGTCAAGGCAGTACAGGGAAAACAGGTTCCTCTGGAATGGACTGACACATCTGGGGGACTCTTGGAATGGTGGCACGACCCTGGAGTTCCTCTGGCCTTTCCTGTGGAGATCGCCTCCTCTTGAGATGCGACGGGAACGCCGGGAATTCTTTCCCTACGAAACAGGGAAAGGATCCCTCATCTCGAGCTAGGAGGCGGAAACGGGGCTCCCCTGGATGTGTGCGGGACCCTCGTGCTTCCTCTCGAGTGGAGACGGGTATGTTGGGGAACTTCTTGAGTTGCAGCAAGGGTGTGAAGGACCCTTTGGAAGTTCCAGTGGTTAGATGTGATTAGCCTCGAGAAGCCTCAGCGGAAATGGGCCTCATCTCGCCTGGAGGGCAAAACCTCCTGGATTTTCTCGAGTTGCGGCAGGTGTTCTCGACTTACGACGGGGACCACAGGGACCCGCTCTGGTGGCCTCAGGAAAGGCCAGTCTCCATGCGACTTCCTCGGGGGCCTCTCGGGATTCCTCTCCTGTCGATGCCGGGGCCTAAGACCTTGTGTGGAGTCGGGGCCGGAACCTGAGGATTCCTCTCCAGTGCTGACATGGATCTTGGGGTACTTCTGGAGTCTCCCCAGGGGAGTCAGTCCTCGTCTCGAATGCGGGCATGCACTTGTGCTTTCCTCCAGAGCGGTAGCAGCAGTGTCACGCAGTCCGCCGCGTGGATCAAAGGATCTATGGTTTTCCCTCCAGTCTTTCCCACGAGGCTTTCCCACGGGGCTTTCCCACAGGGCTGTCCCACGTGCACACGTGGTGGGAGTCGATCGTCGGCTTGAACATAAAGGCAGTGCAGGGAAATCAGGTTCCTCTGTAATGGACTGACACATCTGGGGGACTCTTGGAATGGTGGCCCGACCCTGGTTTTCCTCTCGCCTTTCCTGTTGAGAGCGCCTCCTCTTGAGATGCGACGGGAACGCCGGGAATTCTTTCCCTACGAAACAGGGAAAGGATCCCTCATCTCGAGCTAGGAGGCGGAATCGGGGCTCCCCTGTATGTGTGCGGGACCCCACGTGCTTCCTCTCGAGTGGAGATGGATATGTCGCGGAACTGCTTGAGTTGCAGCAAGGGTGTGAAGGACCCTTTGGAAGTTCCAGTGGTTAGATGTGATTAGCCTCGAGAAGCCTCAGCGGAAATGGGCCTCATCTCTCCTGGAGGGCAAAACCTCGTGGATTTTCTCGAGTTGCGGCAGGTGCTCTCGACTTACGACGGGGACCTCAGGGACCCGCTCTGGTGGCCTCAGGAAAGGCCAGTCCCCATGCGAGTTCCTCGGGGGCCTCTCGGGATTCCTCTCCCTTCGATGCCGAGGACTAAGACCTTGTGTGGAGTCGGGGCCGGAACCTGAGGATTCCTCTCCAGTGCTCACATGGATCTTGGGGTAATTCTGGAGTATCCCCAAGGGAGTCAGTCCCCGTCTCGAATGCGGGCATGCACTTGTGCTTTCCTCCAGAGCGGTAGCAGCAGTGTCACCCAGTCCGCCGCGTGGATCAAAGGATCTATGGTTTTCCCTCGAGTCTTTCCCACGAGGCTTTCCCACGAGGCTTTCCCACAGGGCTATCCCACGTGCACTCGTGGTGGAAGTCGATCCTCGGCTTGAACGTCAAGGCAGTGCAGGGAAAACAGTTTCCTCTGGAATGGACTGACCCATCTGGGGGACTCTTGGAATGGTGGCCCGACCCTGGTGTTCCTCTCGCCTTTCCTGTGGAGAGCGCCTCCTCTTGAGATGCGACGGGAACGCCGGGAATTCTTTCCCTACGAAACAGGGAAAGGATCCCTCATCTCGAGCTAGGAGGCGGAATCGGGGCTCCCCTGTATGTGTGCGGGACCCCACGTGCTTCCTCTCGAGTGGAGATGGATATGTCGCGGAACTGCTTGAGTTGCAGCAAGGGTGTGAAGGACCCTTTGGAAGTTCCAGTGGTTAGATGTGATTAGCCTCGAGAAGCCTCAGCGGAAATGGGCCTCATCTCGCCTGGAGGGCAAAACCTCCTGGATTTTCTCGAGTTGCGGCAGGTGCTCTCGACTTACGACGGGGACCTCAGGGACCCGCTCTGGAGGCCTCAGGAAAGGCCAGTCCCCATGCGAGTTCCACGGGGGCCTCTCGGGATTCCTCTCCCGTCGATGCCGGGGCCTAAGACCTTGTGTGGAGTTGGGGCCGGAACCTGAGTATTCCTCTCCAGTGCTGACATGGATCTTGGGGTACTTCTGGAGTCTCCCCAGGGGAGTCAGTCCTCGTCTCGAATGCGGGCATGCACTTGCGCTTTCCTCCAGAGCGGTAGCAGCAGTGTCTCGCATTCCGTCGCGTGGATCAAAGGATCTATGGTTTTCCCTCGAGTCTTTCCCACGAGGCTTTCCCACGAGGCTTTCCCACAGGGCTGTCCCACGTGCACACGTGGTGGGAGTCGATCCTCGGCTTGAACGTCAAGGCAGTGCGGGGAAAACAGGTTCCTCTGGAATGGACTGACACATCTGGGGGACTCTTGGAATGGTGGCACGACCCTGGAGTTCCTCTCGCCTTTCCTGTGGAGAGCGCCTACTCTTGAGATGCGACGGGAACGCCGGGAATTCTTTCCCTACGAAACAGGGAAAGGATCCCTCATCTCGAGCTAGAAGGCGGAAACGAGGCTCCCCTGGATGTGTGCGGGACCCCACCTGCTTCCTCTCGAGTGGAGACGGGTATGTCGCGGAACTGCTTGAGTTGCAGCAAGGGTGTGAAGGACCCTTTGGAAGTTCCAGTGGTTAGATGTGATTAGCCTCCAGAAGCCTCAGCGGAAATGGGCCTCATCTCGCCTGGAGGGCAGAACCTCCTGGATTTTCTCGAGTTGCGGCAGGTGCTCTCGACTTACGACGGGGACCTCAGGGACCCGCTCTGGAGGCCTCAGGAAAGGCCAGTCCCCATGCGAGTTCCTCGGGGGCCTCTCAGGATTCCTTTCCCGGCGATGCGGGGGACTAATACCTTGTGTGGAGTAGGGGCCGGAACCTGAGGATTCCTCTCCAGTGCTGACATGGATCTTGGGGTACTTCTGGAGTCTCCCCAGGTGAGTCAGTCCTCGTCTCGAATGCGGGCATGCACTTGCGCTTTCCTCCAGAGCGGTAGCAGCAGTGTCACGCAGTCCGCCCCGTGGATCAAAGGATCTATGGTTTTCCCTCGAGTCTTTCCACGAGGCTTTCCCACGAGGTTTTCCCACAGGGCTGTCCCACGTGCACATGTGGTGGGAGTCGATCCTCGGCTTGAACGTCAAGGCAGTGCAGGGGAAACAGGTTCCTCTGGAATGGACTGACACATCTGGGGGACTCTTGGAATGGTGGCACGACCCTGGAGTACCTCTCTCCTTTCCTGTGGAGAGTTCCTCCTCTTGAGATGCGAGGGGAACGCCGGGAATTCTTTCCCTACGAAACAAGGAAAGGATCCCTCATCTCGAGCTAGGAGGCTGAAACGGGGCTCCCCTGGATGTGTGCGGGACCCCACGTGCTTCCTCTCGAGTGGAGACGGGTATGTCGCGGAACTTCTTGAGTTGCAGCAAGGGTGTGAAGGACCCTTTGGAAGTTCCAGTAGTTAGATATGATTAGCCTCGAGAAGCCTCAGCGGAAATGGGCTTCATCTCGCCTGGAGGGCCAAACCTCCTGTATTTTCTCGAGTTGCGGCAGGTGCTCTCGACTTACGACCGGGACCTCAGGGACCCGCTCTGGTGGCCTCAGGAAAGGCCAGTTCCCATGCGAGTTCCTCGGGGGCCTCTCGGGATTCCTCTCCGGTCTATGCCGGGGCCTAGGACCTAGTGTGGAGTCGGGGCCGGAACCTGAGGATTCCTCTCCAGTGCTGACATGGATCTTGGGGTACTTCTGGAGTCTCCCCAGGGGAGTCAGTCCTCTTCTTGAATGCGGGCATGCACTTGCGCTTTCCTCCAGAGCGGTAGCAGCAGTGTCACGCAGTCCGCCGCGTGGATCAAAGGATCTATGGTTTCCCTCGGGTCTTTCCCACGAGGCTTTCCCACGAAGCTTTCCCACAGGGCTGTCCCACGTGCACACGTGGTGGGAGTCTATCTTCGGCTTGAATGTTAAGGCAGTACAGGGAAAACAGGTTCCTTTGGAATGGACTGACACATCTGGGGGACTCTTGGAATGGTGGCACGACCCTGGAGTTCCTCTCGCCTTTCCTGTGGAGAGCGCCTCCTCTTGAGATGCGACGGGAACGCCGGGAATTCTTTCCCTACGAAACAGGGAAAGGATCCCTCATCTCGAGCTAGGAGGCGGAAACGGGGCTCCTCTGGATGTGTGCGGGAACCTCGTGCTTCCTCTCGAGTGGAGACGGGTATGTCGGGGAACTTCTTGAGTTGCATCAAGGGTGTGAAGGACCCTTTGGAAGTTCCAGTGGTTAGATGTGATTAGCCTCGAGAAGCCTCAGCGAAAATGGGCCTCATCTCGCCTGGAGGGCAAAACCTCCTGGATTTTCTCGAGTTGCGGCAGGTGCTCTCGACTTACGAAGGGGACCTCAGGGACCCGCTCTGGTGGCCTCAGGAAAGGCCAGTCCCCATGCGAGTTCCTCGGGGGCCTCTCGGGATTCCTCTCCCGTCGATGCCGGGGCCTAAGACCTTGTGTGGATTCGGGGCCGGAACCTGAGGATTCCTCTCCAGTGCTGACATGGATCTTGGGGTACTTCCGGAGTCTCCCCAGGGGAGTCAGTCCTCGTCGAATGCGGGCATGCACTTGCGCTTTCCTCCAGAGCGGTAGCAGCAGTGTCACGCAGTCCGCCGCGTGGATCAAAGGATCAAGGTTTTCCCTCGAGACTACCCCACGAGGCTTTCCCACGAGGCTTTCCCAGAGGGCTGTCCCACGTGCACACGTGGTGGGAGTCGATCCTCGGCTTGAACGTCAAGGCAGTGCAGGGAAAACAGGTTCCTCTGGAATGGACTGACACATCTGGGGGACTCTTGGAATGGTGGCAGGACCCTGGAGTTCCTCTCGCCTTTCTTGTGGAGAGCGCCTCCTCTTGAGATGCGACGGGAACGCCGGGAATTCTTTCCCTACGAAACAGGGAAAGGATCCCTCATCTCGAGCTAGGAGGCGGAAACGGGGCTCCCCTGGATGTGTGCGGGACCCCACGTGCTTCCTCTTGAGTCGAGACGGGTATGTCGGGGAACTTCTTGAGTTGGAGCAAGGGTGTGAAGGACCCTTTGGAAGTTCCAGTGGTTAGATGTGATTAGCCTCGAGAAGCCTCAGCGGAAATGGGCCTCATCTCGCCTGGAGGGCAAAACCTCGTGGATTTTCTCGAGTTGCGGCAGGTTCTCTCGACTTACGACTGGGACCTCAGGGACCCGCTCTGGTGGCCTCAGGAAAGGCCAGTCCCCATGTGAGTTCCTCAGGGGGCTCTCGGGATTCCTCTCCCGTCGATGCCGGGGCCTAAGACCTTGTGTGGAGTCGGGGCCGGAACCTGAGAATTCCTCTCCAGTGCAGACATGGATCTTGGGGTACTTCTGGAGTCTCCCCAGGGGAGTCAGTCCTCGTCTCGAATGCGGGCATGCACTTGCGCTTTCCTCCAGAGCGGTAGCAGCAGTGTCACGCAGTCCGCCGCGTGGATCAAAGGATCTATGGTTTTCCCTCGAGTCTTTCCCACGAGGCTTTCCCACGAGGCTTTCCCACAGGGCTGTCCCACGTGCACACGTGGTGGGAGTCGATCCTCGGCTTGAACGTCAAGGCAGGGCAGGGAAAACAGGTTCCTCAGGAATGGACTGACACATCTGGGGGACTCTTGGAATGGTGGCACGACCCTGGAGTTCCTCTCGCCTTTCCTGTGGAGAGGGCCTCCTCTTGAGATGCGACGGGAACGCCGGGAATTCTTTCCCTACGAAACAGGGAAAGGATCCCTCATCTCGAGCTAGGAGGCGGAAACGGGGCTCCCTTGTATTTGTGCTGGACCCCACGTGCTTCCTCTCGAGTGGAGACCGGTATGTCGGGGAACTTCTTGAGTTGCAGCAAGGGTGTGAAGGACCCTTTGGAAGTTCCAGTTGTTAGACGTGATTAGCCTCGAGAAGCCTCAGCGGAAATGGGCCTCATCTCGCCTGGAGGGCAAAACCTCCTGGATTTTCTCGAGTTGCGGCAGGTGCTCTCGACTTACGACGGGGACCTCAGAGACCCGCTCTGGTGGCCTCAGGAACGGCCAGTCCCCATGCGAGTTCCTCGGGGGCCTCTCGGGATTCCTCTCCCGACGATGCCGGGGACTAAGACCTTGTGTGGATTCGGGGCCGGAATCTGAGGATTCCTCTCCAGTGCTGACATGGATCTTGGGGTATTTCTGGAGTCTCCCCAGGGGAGTCAGTCCTCGTCTCGAATGCGGGCATGCACTTGCGCTTTCCTCCAGAGCGGTAGCAGCAGTGTCACGCAGTCCGCCGCGTGGATCAAAGGATCTATGGTTTTCCCTCGAGTCTTTCCCACGAGGTTTTCCCGCGAGGCTTTCCCACAGGGCTGTCCCACGTGCACACGTGGTGGGAGTGGATCCTCGGCTTGAACGTCAAGGCAGTGCAGGGAAAACAGGTTCCTCTGTAATGGACTGACACATCTGGGGGATTCGTGGAATGGTGGCACGACCCTGGAGTTCCTCTCGACTTTCCTGTGGAGAGTGCCTCCTCTTGAGATGCGACGGAAACGCCGGGAATTCTTTCCCTCCGAAACAGGGAAAGGTCCCTCATCTCGAGCTAGGAGGCGGAAACGGGGCTCCCCTGGATGTGTGCGGGACACCACGTGCTTCCTCTCGAGTGGAGACGGGTATGTCGGGGAACTTCTTGAGTTGCAACAAGGGTGTGAAGGACCCTTTGGAAGTTCCAGTGGTTAGACGTGATTAGCCTCGAGAAGCCTCAGCGGAAATGGGCCTCATCTCGCCTGGAGGGCAAAACCTCCTGGATTTTCTCGAGTTGCGGCAGGTGCTCTCGACTTACGTCGGGACCTCAGGGACCCGCTCTGGTGGCCTCAGGAAAGGCCAGTCCCCATGCGAGTTCCTCGCGGGCCTCTCGGGATTCCTCTCCCGTCGATGCCGGGGCCTAAGACCTTGTGTGGAGTCGGGGCCGGAACCTGAGGATTCCTCTCCAGTGCTGACATGGATCTTGGGGTACTTCTGGAGTCTCCCCAGGGGAGTCAGTCCTCGTCTCGAAGGCGGGCATGCACTTGCCCTTTCCTCTAGAGCGGTAGCAGCAGTGTCACGCAGTCCGCCGCGTGGAACAAAGGATCTATGGTTTTCCCTCGAGTCTTTCCCACGACTCTTTCCCACGAGGCTTTCCCACAGGGCTGTCCCACGTGCACACGTGGTGGGAGTCGATCCTCGGCTTGAACGTCAAGGCAGTGCAGGGAAAACAGGTTCCTCTGGAATGGACTGACACATCTGGGGGACTCTTGGAATGGTGGCATGACCCTGGAGTTCCTCTCGCCTTTCCTGTGGAGAGCGCCTCCTCTTGAGATGCGACGGGAACGCCGGGAATTCTTTCCCTACGAAAGAGGGAAAGGATCCCTCATCTCGAGCTAGGAGGCGGAAACGGGGCTCCCCTGGATGTGTGCCGCACCCCACGGACTTCCTCTCGAGTGGAGACGGGTATGTCGCGGAACTGCTTGAGTTGCAGCAAGGGTGTGAAGGACCCTTTGGAAGTTCCAGTGGTTAGATGTGATTAGCCTCGAGAAGCCTCAGCGGAAATGGGCCTCATCTCGCCTCGAGGGCAAAACCTCCTGGATTTACTCGAGTTGCGGCAGGTGCTCTCGACTTACGACGGGGACCTCAGAGACCCGCTCTGGTGGCCTCAGGAAAGGCCAGTCCCCATGCGAGTTCCTCGGGGGCCTATCGGGATTCCTCTCCCGTCGATCCCGGGGCCTAAGACCTTGTGTGGAGTCGGGGCCGGAACCTGAGGATTCCTCTCCAGTGCTGACATGGATCTTGGGGTACTTCTGGAGTCTCCCCAGGGGAGTCAGTCCTCGTCTCGAATGCGGGCATGCACTTGTGCTTTCCTCCAGAGCTTTACCAGCAGTGTCACGCAGTCCGCCGCGTGGATCAAAGGATCTATGGTTTTCCCTCGAGTCTTTCCCACGAGGCTTTCCCACGAGACTTTCCCACAGGGCTGTACCACGTGCACACGTGGTGGGAGTCGATCCTCGGCTTGAACGTCAAGGCAGTGCAGGGAAAACAGGTTCCTCTGGAATGGACTGACACATCTGGGGGTCTCTTGGAATGGTGACACGACCCTGGAGTTCCTCTCGCCTTTCCTGTGGAGAGTGCCTCCTCTTGAGATGCGACGGGAACGCCGGGAATTCTTTCCCTACGAAACAGGGAAAGGATCCCTCATCTCGAGCTAGGAGGCGGAAACGGGGCTCCCCTGGATGTGTGCGGGACCCCATGTGCTTCCTCTCGAGTGGAGTCGGGTATGTCGGGGAACTTCTTGAGTTGCAGCAAGGGTGTGAAGGACCCTTTGGAAGTTCCAGTGTTTAGATGTGATTAGCCTCGAGAAGCCTCAGCGGAAATGGGCCTCATCTCGCCTGGAGGGCAAAACCTCCTGGATTTTCTCGAGTTGCGGCAGGTGCTCTCGACTTACGACGGGGACCTCAGGGACCCGCTCTGGTGGCCTCAGGAAAGGCCAGTCCCCATGCGAGTTCCTCGGGGGCCTCTCGGGATTCCTCTCCCGTCGATGCCGGGGCCTAAGACCTTGTGTGGAGTCGGGGCCGGAACCTGAGGATTCCTCTCCAGTGCTGACATGGACCTTGGGGTACTTCTGGAGTCTCCCCAGGGGAGTCAGTCCTCGTCTCGAAGGCGGGCATGCACTTGCGCTTTCCTCTAGAGCGGTAGCAGCAGTGTCACGCAGTCCGCCGCGTGGAACAAAGGATCTATGGTTTTCCCTCGAGTCTTTCCCACGACTCTTTCCCACGAGGCTTTCCCACAGGGCTGTCCCACGTGCACACGTGGTGGGAGTCGATCCTCGGCTTGAACGTCAAGGCAGTGCAGGGAAAACAGGTTCCTCTGGAATGGACTGACACATCTGGGGGACTCTTGGAATGGTGGCATGACCCTGGAGTTCCTCTCGCCTTTACTGTCAAGAGCGCCTCCTCTTGAGATGCGACGGGAACGCCGGGAATTCTTTCCCTACGAAAGAGGGAAAGGATCCCTCATCTCGAGGTAGGAGGCGGAAACGGGGCTCCCCTGGATGTGTGCCGCACCCCACGGACTTCCTCTCGAGTGGAGACGGGTATGTCGCGGAACTGCTTTAGTTGCAGCAAGGGTGTGAAGGACCCTTTGGAAGTTCCAGTGGTTAGATGTGATTAGCCTCGAGAAGCCTCAGCGGAAATGGGCCTCATCTCGCCTGGAGGGCAAAACCTCCTGGATTTACTCGAGTTGCGGCAGGTGCTCTCGACTTACGACGGGGACCTCAGAGACCCGCTCTGGTGGACTCAGGAAAGGCCAGTCCCCATGCGAGTTCCTCGGGGGCCTATCGGGATTCCTCTCCCGTCGATCCCGGGGCCTAAGACCTTGTGTGGAGTCGGGGCCGGAACCTGAGGATTCCTCTCCAGTGCTGACATGGATCTTGGGGTACTTCTGGAGTCTCCCCAGGGGAGTCAGTCCTCGTCTCGAATGCGGGCATGCACTTGCGCTTTCCTCCAGAGCTGTAGCAGCAGTGTCAGGCAGTCCGCCGCCTGGATCAAAGGATCTATGGTTTTCCCTCGAGTCTTTCCCACGAGGTTTTCCCACGAGGCTTTCCCACAGGGCTGTCCCACGTGCACATGTGGTGGGAGTCGATCCTCGGCTTGAACGTCAAGGCAGTACAGGGAAAGAGGTTCCTCTGGAATAGACTGACACATCTGGGGTCTCTTGGAATGGTGGCACGACCCTGGAGTTTCTCTCGCCTTTCCTTTGGAGAGCGCCTCCTCTTGAGATGCGACGGGAACGCCGGGAATTCTTTCCCTACGAAACAGGGAAAAGATCCCTCATTTCGAGCTACGAGGCGGACAGGGCTCCTCTGGATGTGTGCGGGACCCACGTGCTTCCTCTCGAGTGGAAACGGGTATGTCGAGGAACTTCTTGAGTTGCAGCAAGGGTGTGAAGGACCCTTAGGAAGTTCCAGTGGTTAGACGTGATTAGCCTCGAGAAGCCTCAGCGGAAATGGGCCTCATCTCGCCTGGAGGGCAAAACCTCCTGGATTTTCTCGAGTTGCGGCAGGTGCTCTCGACTTACGAGGGGACCTCAGGGACCCGCTCTGGTGGCCTCAGGAAAGGCCAGTCCCCATGCGAGTTCCTCGCGGGCCTCTCGGGATTCCTCTCCCGTCGATGCCGGGGCCTAAGACCTTGTGTGGAGTCGGGGCCGGAACCTGAGGATTCCTCTCCAGTGCTGACATGGATCTTGGGGTACTTCTGGAGTCTCCCCAGGGGAGTCAGTCCTCGTCTCGAATGCGGGCATGCACTTGCGCTTTCCTCCAGAGCGGTAGCAGCAGTGTCACCCAGTTCGCCGCGTGGATCAAAGGATCTATGTTTTTCCCTCGAGTCTTTCCCACGAGGCTGTCCCAGGAGGCTTACCCACAGGGCTGTTCCACGTGCACACGTGGTGGGAGTCGATCCTCGGCTTGAACGTCAAGGCAGTGCAGGGAAAACAGGTTCCTCTGGAATGGACTGACACATCTGGGGGACTTTTGGAATGGTGGCACGACCCTGGAGTTCCTCTCGCCTTTCCTGTGGAGAGCCCCTCCTCTTGAGATGCGAAGGGAACGCCGGGAATTCTTTCCGTACGAAACAGGGATAGGATCCCTCATCTCGAACTAGGAGGCGGAAACGGGGCTCCCCTGGATGTGTGCGGCACCCCACGGACTTCCTCTCGAGTGGAGACGGGTATGTCGCGGAACTGCTTGAGTTGCAGCAAGGGTGTGAAGGACCCATTGGAAGTTCCAGTGGTTAGATGTGATTAGCCTCGAGAAGCCTCAGCGGAAATGGGCCTCATCTCGCCTGGAGGGCAAAACGTCCTGGATTTACTCGAGTTGCGGCAGGTGCTCTCGACTTACGACGGGGACCTCAGAGACCCGCTCTGGTGGCCTCAGGAAAGGCCAGTCCCCATGCGAGTTCCTCGCGGGCCTCTCGGGATTCCTCTCCCGTCGATGCCGGGGCCTAAGACCTTGTGTGGAGTCGGGGCCGGAACCTGAGGATTCCTCTCCAGTGCTGACATGGATCTTGGGGTACTTCTGGAGTCTCCCCAGGGGAGTCAGTCCTCGTCTCGAATGCGGGCATGCTCTTGCGCTTTCCTCCAGAGCGGTAGCAGCAGTGTCAGGCAGTCCGCCGCGTGGATCAAAGGATCTATGGTTTTCCCTCGACTCTTTCCCACGAGGCTTTCCCACGAGGCTTTCCCACAGGGCTGTCCCACGTGCACACGTGGTGGGAGTCGATCCTCGGATTGAACGTCAAGGCAGTACAGGGAAAAGAGGTTCCTCTGGAATAGACTGACACATCTGGGGACTCTTGGAATGGTGGCACGACCCTGGAGTTTCTCTCGCCTTTCCTTTGGAGAGCGCCTCCTCTTGAGATGCGACGGGAACGCCGGGAATTCTTTCCCTACGAAACAGGGAAAGGATCCCTCATCTCGAGCTAGGAGGCGGAAACGGGGCTCCCCTGGATGTGTGCGGGACCCACGTGCTTCCTCTCGAGTGGAGACGGGTATGTCGGGGAACTTCTTGAGTTGCAGCAAGGGTGTGAAGGACCCTTAGGAAGTTCCAGTGGTTAGACGTGATTAGCCTCGAGAAGCCTCAGCGGAAATGGGCCTCATCTCGCCTGGAGGGCAAAACCTCCTGGATTTTCTCGAGTTGCGGCAGGTGCTCTCGACTTACGACGGGACCTCAGGGACCCGCTCTGGTGGCCTCAGGAAAGGCCAGTCCCCATGCGAGTTCCTCGCGGGCCTCTCGGGATTCCTCTCCCGTCGATGCCGGGGCCTAAGACCTTGTGTGGAGTCGGGGCCGGAACCTGAGGATTCCTCTCCAGTGCTGACATGGATCTTGGGGTACTTCTGGAGTCTCCCCAGGGGAGTCAGTCCTCGTCTCGAATGCGGGCATGCACTTGCGCTTTCCTCCAGAGCGGTAGCAGCAGTGTCACGCAGTCCGCCGCGTGGAACAAAGGATCTATGGTTTTCCCTCGAGTCATTCCCACGAGGCTTTCCCACGAGGCTTTCCCACAGGGCTGTCCCACGTGCACACGTGGTGGGAGTCGATCCTCGGCTTGAACGTCAAGGCAGTGCAGGGAAAACAGGTTCCTCTGGAATGGACTGACACATCTGGGGGACTCTTGGAATGGTGGCACGACCCTGGAGTTCCTCTCGCCTTTCCTGTGGAGAGCGCCTCCTCTTGAGATGCGAAGGGAACGCCGGGAATTCTTTCCCTACGAAAGAGGGAAAGTATCCCTCATCTCGAGCTAGGAGGTGGAAACGGGGCTCCCCTGGATGTGTGCGGCACCCCAAGGGCTTCCTCTCGAGTGGAGACGGGTATGTCGCGGAACTGCTTGAGTTGCAGCAAGGGTGTGAAGGACCCTTTGGAAGTTCCAGTGGTTAGATGTGATTAGCCTCGAGAAGCCTCAGCGGAAATGGGCCTCATCACGCCTGGAGGGCAAAACCTCCTGGATTTTCTCGAGTGGCTGCAGGTGCTCTCGACTTACGACGGGACATCAGGGACCCGCTCTGGTGGCCTCAGGAAAGGCCAGTCCCCATGCGAGTTCCTCGCGGGCCTCTCGGGATTCCTCTCCCGTCGATGCCGGGGCCTAAGACCTTGTGTGGAGTCGGGGCCGGAACCTGAGGATTCCTCTCCAGTGCTGACATGGATCTTGGGGTACTTCTGGAGTCTCCCCAGGGGAGTCAGTCCTCGTCTCGAATGCGGGCATGCACTTGCGCTTTCCTTCAGAGCGGTAGCAGCAGTGTCACGCAGTCCGCCGCGTGGATCAAAGGATCTATGGTTTTCCCTCGAGTCTTTCCCACGAGGCTTTCCCACGAGGCTTTCCCACAGGGCTGTCCCACGTGCACACGTGGTGTGAGTCAATCCTCGGCTTGAACGTCAAGGCAGTACAGGGAAAAGAGGTTCCTCTGGAATAGACTGACACATCTGGGGTCTCTTGGAATGGTGGCACGACCCTGGAGTTTCTCTCGCCTTTCCTTTGGAGAGCGCCTCCTCTTGAGATGCGACGGGAACGCCGGGAATTCTTTCCCTAAGAAACAGGGAAAGGATCCCTCATTTCGAGCTACGAGGCGGACGGGGCTCCTCTGGATGTGTGCGGGACCCACGTGCTTCCTCTCGAGTGGAGACGGGTATGTCGGGGAACTTCTTGAGTTGCAGCAAGGGTGTGAAGGACCCTTAGGAAGTTCCAGTGGTTAGACGTGATTAGCCTCGAGAAGCCTCAGCGGAAATGGGCCTCATCTCGCCTGGAGGGCAAAACCTCCTGGATTTTCTCGAGTGGCGGCAGGTGCTCTCGACTTACGACGGGACCTCAGGGACCCGCTCTGGTGGCCTCAGGAAAGGCCAGTCCCCATGCGAGTTCCTCGCGGGCCTCTCGGGATTCCTCTCCCGTCGATGCCGGGGCCTAAGACCTTGTGTGGAGTCGGGGCCGGAACCTGAGGATTCCTCTCCAGTGCTGACATGGATCTTGGGGTACTTCTGGAGTCTCCCCAGGGGAGTCAGTCCTCGTCTCGAAGGCGGGCATGCACTTGCGCTTTCCTCTAGAGCGGTAGCAGCAATGTCACGCAGTCCGCCGCGTGGAACAAAGGATCTATGGTTTTCCCTCGAGTCTTTCCCACGACTCTTTCCCACGAGGCTTTCCCACAGGGCTGTCCCACGTGCACACGTGGTGGGAGTCGATCCTCGGCTTGAACGTCAAGGCAGTGCAGGGAAAACAGGTTCCTCTGGAATGGACTGACACATCTGGGGGACTCTTGGAATGGTGGCATGACCCTGGAGTTCCTCTCGCCTTTACTGTCGAGAGCGCCTCCTCTTGAGATGCGACGGGAACGCCGGGAATTCTTTCCCTACCAAAGAGGGAAAGGATCCCTCATCTCGAGCTAGGAGGCGGAAGCGGGGCTCCCCTGGATGTGTACGGGACCCCACGTGCTTCCTCTCGAGTGGAGACGGGTATGTCGCGGAACTGCTTGAGTTGCAGCAAGGGTGTGAAGGACCCTTTGGAAGTTCCAGTGGTTAGATGTGATTAGCCTCGAGAAGCCTCAGCGGAAATGGGCCTCATCTCGCCTGGAGGGCAAAACCTCCTGGATTTTCTCGAGTTGCGGCAGGTGCTCTCGACTTACGACGGGGACCTCAGGGACCCGCTCTGGTGGCCTCAGGAAAGGCCAGTCCCCATGCGAGTTCCTGGGGGGCCTCTCGGGATTCCTCTCCCGTCGATGCCGGGGCCTAAGACATTGTGTGGAGTCGGGGCCGAAACCTGAGGATTCCTCTCCAGTGCTCACATGGATCTTGGGGTACTTCTGTAGTCTCCCCAGGGGAGTCAGTCCTCGTCTCGAATGCGGGCATGCACTTGCGCTTTCCTCCAGAGCGGTAGCAGCAGTGTCACGCAGTCCGCCGCGTGGATCAAAAGATCTATGGTTTTCCCTCGAGTCTTTCCCATGAGGCTTTCCCACGAGGATTTCCCACAGGGCTGTCCCACGTGCACACGTGGTGGGAGTCGATCCTCGGCTTGAAGGTCAAGGCAGTGCAGGGAAAACAGGTTCCTCTGTAATGGAGTGACACATCTGGGGGACTCTTGGAATGGTGGCACGACCCTGGAGTTCCTCTCGCCTTTCCTGTGGAGAGCGCCTCCTCTTGAGATGCGACGGGAACGCCGGGAATTCTTACCCTACGAAACAGGGAAAGGATCCCTCATCTCGAGCTAGGAGGCGGAAACGGGGCTCCCCTGGATGTGTGCGGGACCCCACGTGCTTCCTCTCGAGTGGAGACGGATATGTCGGGGAACTTCTTGAGTTGCAGCAAGGGTGTGAAGGACCCTTAGGAAGTTCCAGTGGTTAGATGTGATTAGCCTCGAGAAGCCTCAGCGGAAATGGGCCTCATCTCGCGTGGAGGGCAAAACCTCTTGGATTTTCTCGAGGTGCGGCAGGTGCTCTCGACTTACGACGGGGACCTCAGGGACCCGCTCTGTTGGCCTCAGGAAAGGCCAGTCCCCATGCGAGTTCCTTAGGGGCCTCTCGGGATTCCTCTCCCGTCGATGCCGGGGACTAAGACCTTGTGTGGATTCGGGGCCGGAACCTGAGGATTCCTCTCCAGTGCTGACATGGACCTTGGGGTACTTCTGGAGTCTCCCCAGGGGAGTCAGTCCTCGTCTCGAATGCGGGCATGCACTTGCGCTTTCCTCCAGAGCGGTAGCAACAGTGTCACGCAGTCCGCCGCGTGGATCAAAGGATCTATGGTTTTCCCTCGAGTCTTTCCCACGAGGCTTTCCCACGAGGCTTTCCCACAGGGCTGTCCCACGTGCACACGTAGTGGGAGTCGATCCTCGGCTTGAACGTCAAGGCAGTGCAGGGAAAACAGGTTCCTCTGTAATGGACTGACACATCTGGGGGTCTCTTGGAATGCTGGCACGACCCTGGAGTTCCTCTCCCCTTTCCTGTGGAGAGCGCCTCCTCTTGAGATGCGACGGGAACGCCGGGAATTCTTTCCCTACGAAACAGGGAAAGGATCCCTCATCTCGAGCTAGGAGGCGGAAACGGGGCTCCCCTGGATGTGTGCGGGACCCCACGTGCTTCCTCTCGAGTGGAGACGGGTATGTCGGGGAACTTCTTGAGTTGCAGCAAGGGTGTGAAGGACCCTTTGGAAGTTCCAGTGGTTAGATGTGATTAGCCTCGAGAAGCCTCAGCGGAAATGGGCCTCATCTCGCCTGGAGGGCAAAACCTCCTGGATTTACTCGAGTTGCGGCAGGTGCTCTCGACTTACGACGGGGACCTCAGAGACCCGCTCTGGTGGCCTCAGGAAAGGCCAGTCCCCATGCGAGTTCCTCGGGGGCCTATCGGGATTCCTCTCCCGTCGATCCCGGGGCCTAAGACCTTGTGTGGAGTCGGGGCCGGAACCTGAGGATTCCTCTCCAGTGCTGACATGGATCTTGGGGTACTTCTGGAGTCTCCCCAGGGGAGTCAGTCCTCGTCTCGAATGCGGGCATGCACTTGCGCTTTCCTCCAGAGCTGTAGCAGCAGTGTCAGGCAGTCCGCCGCCTGGATCAAAGGATCTATGGTTTTCCCTCGAGTCTTTCCCACGAGGTTTTCCCACGAGGCTTTCCCACAGGGCTGTCCCACGTGCACACGTGGTGGGAGTCGATCCTCGGCTTGAACGTCAAGGCAGTACAGGGAAAAGAGGTTCCTCTGGAATAGACTGACACATCTGGGGTCTCTTGGAATGGTGGCACGACCCTGGAGTTTCTCTCGCCTTTCCTTTGGAGAGCGCCTCCTCTTGAGATGCGACGGGAACGCCGGGAATTCTTTCCCTACGAAACAGGGAAAGGATCCCTCATTTCGAGCTACGAGGCGGACAGGGCTCCTCTGGATGTGTGCGGGACCCACGTGCTTCCTCTCGAGTGGAAACGGGTATGTTGGGGAACTTCTTGAGTTGCAGCAAGGGTGTGAAGGACCCTTAGGAAGTTCCAGTGGTTAGACGTGATTAGCCTCGAGAAGCCTCAGCGGAAATGGGCCTCATCTCGCCTGGAGGGCAAAACCTCCTGGATTTTCTCGAGTTGCGGCAGGTGCTCTCGACTTACGACGGGACCTCAGGGACCCGCTCTGGTGGCCTCAGGAAAGGCCAATCCCCATGCGAGTTCCTCGCGGGCCTCTCGGGATTCCTCTCCCGTCGATGCCGGGGCCTAAGACCTTGTGTGGAGTCGGGGCCGGAACCTGAGGATTCCTCTCCAGTGCTGACATGGATCTTGGGGTACTTCTGGAGTCTCCCCAGGGGAGTCAGTCCTCGTCTTGAATGCGGGCATGCACTTGCGCTTTCCTCCAGAGCGGTAGCAGCAGTGTCACCCAGTTCGCCGCGTGGATCAAAGGATCTATGTTTTTCCCTCGAGTCTTTCCCACGAGGCTGTCCCAGGAGGCTTACCCACAGGGCTGTTCCACGTGCACACGTGGTGGGAGTCGATCCTCGGCTTGAACGTCAAGGCAGTGCAGGGAAAACAGGTTCCTCTGGAATGGACTGACACATCTGGGGGACTTTTGGAATGGTGGCACGACCCTGGAGTTCCTCTCGCCTTTCCTGTGGAGAGCCCCTCCTCTTGAGATGCGAAGGGAACGCCGGGAATTCTTTCCGTACGAAACAGGGATAGGATCCCTCATCTCGAACTAGGAGGCGGAAACGGGGCTCCCCTGGATGTGTGCGGCACCCCACGGACTTCCTCTCGAGTGGAGACGGGTATGTCGCGGAACTGCTTGAGTTGCAGCAAGGGTGTGAAGGACCCATTGGAAGTTCCAGTGGTTAGATGTGATTAGCCTCGAGAAGCCTCAGCGGAAATGGGCCTCATCTCGCCTGGAGGGCAAAACGTCCTGGATTTACTCGAGTTGCGGCAGGTGCTCTCGACTTACGACGGGGACCTCAGAGACCCGCTCTGGTGGCCTCAGGAAAGGCCAGTCCCCATGCGAGTTCCTCGCGGGCCTCTCGGGATTCCTCTCCCGTCGATGCCGGGGCCTAAGACCTTGTGTGGAGTCGGGGCCGGAACCTGAGGATTCCTCTCCAGTGCTGACATGGATCTTGGGGTACTTCTGGAGTCTCCCCAGTGGAGTCAGTCCTCGTCTCGAATGCGGGCATGCACTTGCGCTTTCCTCCAGAGCGGTAGCAGCAGTGTCAGGCAATCCGCCGCCTGGATCAAAGGATCTATGGTTTTCCCTCGAGTCTTTCCCACGAGGCTTTCCCACGAGGCTTTCCCACAGGGCTGTCCCACGTGCACACGTGGTGGGAGTCGATCCTCGGCTTGAACGTCAAGGCAGTACAGGGAAAAGAGGTTCCTCTGGAATAGACTGAAACATCTGGGGTCTCTTGGAATGGTGGCACGACCCTGGAGTTTCTCTCGCCTTTCCTTTGGAGAGCGCCTCCTCTTGAGATGCGACGGGAACGCCGGGAATTCTTTCCCTACGAAACAGGGAAAGGATCCCTCATTTCGAGCTACGAGGCGGACGGGGCTCCTCTGGATGTGTGCGGGACCCACGTGCTTCCTCTCGAGTGGAGACGGGTATGTCGGGGAACTTCTTGAGTTGTAGCAAGGGTGTGAAGGACCCTTAGGAAGATCCAGTGGTTAGACGTGATTAGCCTCGAGAAGCCTCAGCGGAAATGGGCCTCATCTCGCCTGGAGGGCAAAACCTCCTGGATTTTCTCGAGTTGCGGCAGGTGCTCTCGACTTACGACGGGACCTCAGGGACCCGCTCTGGTGGCCTCAGGAAAGGCCAGTCCCCATGCGAGTTCCTCGCGGGCCTCTCGGGATTCCTCTCCCGTCGATGCCGGGGCCTAGGACCTTGTGTGGAGTCGGGGCCGGAACCTGAGGATTCCTCTCCAGTGCTGACATGGACCTTGGGGTACTTCTGGAGTCTCCCCAGGGGAGTCAGTCCTCGTCTCGAATGCGGGCATGCACTTGCGCTTTCCTCCAGAGCGGTAGCAGCAGTGTCACGCAGTCCGCCGCGTGGATCAAAGGATCTATGGTTTTCCCTCGAGTCTTTCCCACGACTCTTTCCCACGAGGCTTTCCCACAGGGCTGCCCCACGTGCACACGTGGTGGGAGTCGATCCTCGGCTTGAACGTCAAGGCAGTGCAGGGAAAACAGGTTCCTCTGGAATGGACTGACACATCTGGGGGACTCTTGGAATGGTGGCACGACCCTGGAGTTCCTCTCGCCTTTCCTGTGGAGAGCGCCTCCTCTTGAGATGCGACGGGAACGCCGGGAATTCTTTCCCTACGAAAGAGGGAAAGTATCCCTCATCTCGAGCTAGGAGGCGGAAACGTGGCTCCCCTGGATGTGTGCGGCACCCCAAGGGCTTCCTCTCGAGTGGAGACGGGTATGTCGCGGAACTGCTTGAGTTGCAGCAAGGGTGTGAAGGACCCTTTGGAAGTTCCAGTGGTTAGATGTGATTAGCCTCGAGAAGCCTCAGCGGAAATGGGCCTCATCACGCCTGGAGGGCAAAACCTCATGGATTTTCTCGAGTTGCGGCAGGTGCTCTCGACTTACGACGGGACCTCAGGGACCCGCTCTGGTGGCCTCAGGAAAGGCCAGTCCCCATGCGAGTTCCTCGCGGGCCTCTCGGGATTCCTCTCCCGTCGATGCCGGGGCCTAAGACCTTGTGTGGAGTCGGGGCCGGAACCTGAGGATTCCTCTCCAGTGCTGACATGGATCTTGGGGTACTTCTGGAGTCTCCCCAGTGGAGTCAGTCCTCGTCTCGAATGCGGGCATGCACTTGCGCTTTCCTCCAGAGCGGTAGCAGCAGTGTCAGGCAGTCCGCCGCCTGGATCAAAGGATCTATGGTTTTCCCTCGAGTCTTTCCCACGAGACTTTCCCACGAGGCTTTCCCACAGGGCTGTCCCACGTGCACACGTGGTGGGAGTCGATCCTCGGCTTGAACGTCAAGGCAGTACAGGGAAAAGAGGTTCCTCTGGAATAGACTGAAACATCTGGGGTCTCTTGGAATGGTGGCACGACCCTGGAGTTTCTCTCGCCTTTCCTTTGGAGAGCGCCTCCTCTTGAGATGCGACGGGAACGCCGGGAATTCTTTCCCTACGAAACAGGGAAAGGATCCCTCATTTCGAGCTACGAGGCGGACGGGGCTCCTCTGGATGTGTGCGGGACCCACGTGCTTCCTCTCGAGTGGAGACGGGTATGTCGGGGAACTTCTTGAGTTGCAGCAAGGGTGTGAAGGACCCTTAGGAAGATCCAGTGGTTAGACGTGATTAGCCTCGAGAAGCCTCAGCGGAAATGGGCCTCATCTCGCCTGGAGGGCAAAACCTCCTGGATTTTCTCGAGTTGCGGCAGGTGCTCTCGACTTACGACGGGACCTCAGGGACCCGCTCTGGTGGCCTCAGGAAAGGCCAGTCCCCATGCGAGTTCCTCGCGGGCCTCTCGGGATTCCTCTCCCGTCGATGCCGGGGCCTAGGACCTTGTGTGGAGTCGGGGCCGGAACCTGAGGATTCCTCTCCAGTGCTGACATGGACCTTGGGGTACTTCTGGAGTCTCCCCAGGGGAGTCAGTCCTCGTCTCAAATGCGGGCATGCACTTGCGCTTTCCTCCAGAGCGGTAGCAGCAGTGTCACGCAGTCCGCCGCGTGGATCAAAGGATCTATGGTTTTCCCTCGAGTCTTTCCCACGAGGCTTTCCCACGAGGCTTTCCCACAGGGCTGCCCCACGTGCACACGTGGTGGGAGTCGATCCTCGGCTTGAACGTCAAGGCAGTGCAGGGAAAACAGGTTCCTCTGGAATGGACTGACACATCTGGGGGACTCTTGGAATGGTGGCACGACCCTGGAGTTCCTCTCGCCTTTCCTGTGGAGAGCGCCTCCTCTTGAGATGCGACGGGAACGCCGGGAATTCTTTCCCTACGAAAGAGGGAAAGTATCCCTCATCTCGAGCTAGGAGGCGGAAACGGGGCTCCCCTGGATGTGTGCGGCACCCCAAGGGCTTCCTCTCGAGTGGAGACGGGTATGTCGCGGAACTGCTTGAGTTGCAGCAAGGGTGTGAAGGACCCTTTGGAAGTTCCAGTGGTTAGATGTGATTAGCCTCGAGAAGCCTCAGCGGAAATGGGCCTCATCTCGCCTGGAGGGCAAAACCTCATGGATTTTCTCGAGTTGCGGCAGGTGCTCTCGACTTACGACGGGACCTCAGGGACCCGCTCTGGTGGCCTCAGGAAAGGCCAGTCCCCATGCGAGTTCCTCGCGGGCCTCTCGGGATTCCTCTCCCGTCGATGCCGGGGCCTAAGACCTTGTGTGGAGTCGGGGCCGGAACCTGAGGATTCCTCTCCAGTGCTGACATGGATCTTGGGGTACTTCTGGAGTCTCCCCAGGGGAGTCAGTCCTCGTCTCGAATGCGGGCATGCACTTGCGCTTTCCTCCAGAGCGGTAGCAGCAGTGTCACGCAGTCCGCCGCGTGGATCAAAGGATCTATGGTTTTCCCTCGAGTCTTTCCCACGAGGCTTTCCCACGAGGCTTTCCCACAGGGCTGTCCCACGTGCACACGTGGTGGGAGTCGATCCTCGGCTTGAACGTCAAGGCAGTACAGGGAAAAGAGGTTCCTCTGGAATAGACTGACACATCTGGGGTCTCTTGGAATGGTGGCACGACCCTGGAGTTTCTCTCGCCTTTCCTTTGGAGAGCGCCTCCTCTTGAGATGCGACGGGAACGCCGGGAATTCTTTCCCTATGAAACAGGGAAAGGATCCCTCATTTCGAGCTACGAGGCGGACGGGGCTCCTCTGGATGTGTGCGGGACCCACGTGCTTCCTCTCGAGTGGAGACGGGTATGTCGGGGAACTTCTTGAGTTGCAGCAAGGGTGTGAAGGACCCTTAGGAAGTTCCAGTGGTTAGACGTGATTAGCCTCGAGAAGCCTCAGCGGAAATGGGCCTCATCTCGCCTGGAGGGCAAAACCTCCTGGATTTTCTCGAGTTGCGGCAGGTGCTCTCGACTTACGACGGGACATCAGGGACCCGTTCTGGTGGCCTCAGGAAAGGCCAGTCCCCATGCGAGTTCCTCGCGGGCCTCTCGGGATTCCTCTCCCGTCGATGCCGGGGCCTAAGACCTTGTGTGGAGTCGGGGCCGGAACCTGAGGATTCCTCTCCAGTGCTGACATGGATCTTGGGGTACTTCTGGAGTCTCCCCAGGGGAGTCAGTCCTCGTCTCGAATGCGGGCATGCACTTGCGCTTTCCTCCAGAGCGGTAGCAGCAGTGTCACGCAGTCCGCCGGGTGGAACAAAGGATCTATGGTTTTCCCTCGAGTCTTTCCCACGAGGCTTTCCCACGAGGCTTTCCCACAGGGCTGTCCCACGTGCACACGTGGTGGGAGTCGATCCTCGGCTTGAACGTCAAGGCAGTGCAGGGAAAACAGGTTCCTCTGGAATGGACTGACACATCTGGGGGACTCTTGGAATGGTGGCCCGACCCTGGAGTTCCTCTCTCCTTTCCTGTGGAGAGCGCCTCCTCTTGAGATGCGACGGGAACGCCGGGAATTCTTTCCCTACGAAAGAGGGAAAGTATCCCTCATCTCGAGCTAGGAGGCGGAAACGGGGCTCCCCTGGATGTGTGCGGCACCCCAAGGGCTTCCTCTCGAGTGGAGACGGGTATGTCGCGGAACTGCTTGAGTTGCAGCAAGGGTGTGAAGGACCCTTTGGAAGTTCCAGTGGTTAGATGTGATTAGCCTAGAGAAGCCTCAGCGGAAATGGGCCTCATCACGCCTGGAGGGCAAAACCTCATGGATTTTCTCGAGTTGCGGCAGGTGCTCTCGACTTACGACGGGACCTCAGGGACCCGCTCTGGTGGCCTCAAGAAAGGCCAGTCCCCATGCGAGTTCCTCGCGGGCCTCTCGGGATTCCTCTCCCGTCGATGCCGGGGCCTAAGACCTTGTGTGGAGTCGGGGCCGGAACCTGAGGATTCCTCTCCAGTGCTGACATGGATCTTGGGGTACTTCTGGAGTCTCCCCAGGGGAGTCAGTCCTCGTCTCGAATGCGGGCATGCACTTGCGCTTTCCTCCAGAGCGGTAGCAGCAGTGTCACGCAGTCCGCCGCGTGGATCAAAGGATCTATGGTTTTCCCTCGAGTCTTTCCCAAGAGGCTTTCCCACGAGGCTTTTCCACAGGGCTGTCCCACGTGCACACGTGGTGGGAGTCGATCCTCGGATTGAACGTCAAGGCAGTTCAGGGAAATCAGGTTCCTCTGGAATGGACTGACACATCTGGGGGACTCTTGGAATGGTGACACGACCCTGGAGTTCCTCTCGCCTTTCCTGTGGAGAGCGCCTCCTCTTGAGATGCGACGGGAACGCCGGGAATTCTTTCCCTACGAAACAGGGATAGGATCCCTCATCTCGAACTAGGAGGCGGAAACGGGGCTCACCTGGATGTGTGCGGGACCCCACGTGCTTCCTCTCGAGTGGAGACGGGTATGTTGGGGAACTTCTTGAGTTGCAGCAAGGGTGTGAAGGACCCTTTGGAAGTTCCAGTGGTTACATGTGATTAGCCTCGAGATCTTCAGCGGAAATGGGCCTCATCTCGCCTGGAGGGCAAAACCTCCTGGATTTTCTCGAGTTGTGGCAGGTGCTCTCGACTTACGACAGGGACCTCAGAGACCCGCTCTGGAGGCCTCAGGAAAGGCCAGTCCCCATGCGAGTTCCTCGGGGGCCTCTCGGGATTCCTCTCCCGTCGATGCCGGGGCCTAAGACCTTGTGTGGAGTCGGGGCCGGAACCTGAGGATTCCTCTCCAGTGCTGACATGGATCTTGGGGTACTTCTGGAGTCTCCCCAGGGGAGTCAGTCCTCGTCTCGAATGCGGGCATGCACTTGCGCTTTCCTCCAGAGCGGTCGCAGCAGTGTCACGCAGTCCGCCGCGTGGATCAAAGGATCTATGGTTTTCCCTCGAGTCTTTCCCACGAGGCTGTCACACGAGGCTTTCCCACAGGGTTGTCCCACGTGCACACGTGGTGGGAGTCGATCCTCGGCTTGAACGTCATGGCAGTGCAGGGAAAACAGGTTCCTCTGGAATGGACTGACATATCTGGGGGACTTTTGGAATGGTGGCACGACCCTGGAGTTCCTCTCGCCTTTCCTGTGGAGAGCGCCTCCTCTTGAGATGCGACGGGAACGCCGGGAATTCTTTCCCTACGAAACAGGGAAAGGATCCCTCATCTCGAGCTAGGAGGCGGAAACGGGGCTCCCCTGGATGTGTGCGGGACCCTCGTTCTTCCTCTCGAGTGAAGACGGGTATGTCGGGGAACTTCTTGAGTTGCAGCAAGGGTGTGAAGGACCCTTTGAAAGTCCAGTGGTTAGATGTGATTAGCCTCGAGAAGCCTCAGCGGAAATGGGCCTTATCTCGCCTGGAGGGCAAAACCTCCTGGATTTTCTCGAGTTGTGGTAGCTGCTCTCGACTTACGACGGGGACCTCAGGGACCCGCTCTGGTGGCCTCAGGAAAGGCCAGTCCCCATGCGAGTTCCTCGGGGGCCTCTCGGGACTCCTCTCCCGTCGATGCCGTGGCCTAAGACCTTGTGTGGAGTCGGGGCCGGAACCTGAGGATTCCTCTCCAGTGCTGACATGGATCTTTGGGTACTTCTGGAGTCTCCCCAGGGGAGTCAGTCCTCGTCTCGAATGCGGGCATGCACTTGCGCTTTCCTCCAGAGCTGTAGCAGCAGTGTCACGCAGTCCGCCGCGTGGATCAAAGGATCTATGGTTTTCCCTCGAGTCTTTCCCACGAGGCTTTCCCACGAGGCTTTCCCACAGAGCTGTCCCACGTGCACACGTGGTGGGAGTCGATCCTCGGCTTGAACGTCAAGGCAGTGCAGGGAAAACAGGTTCCTCTGGAATGGACTGACACATCTGGGGGACTCTTGGAATGGTGGCACGACCCTGGAGTTCCTCTCGCCTTTCCTGTGGAGAGCGCCTCCTCTTGAGATGCGACGGGAACGCCGGGAATTCTTTCCCTACGAAACAGGGAAAGGATCCCTCATCTCGAGCTAGGAGGCGGAAACGGGGCTCCCCTGGATGTGTGCGGGACCCCACGTGCTTCCTCTCGAGTGGAAATGGGTATGTCGGGGAACTTCTTGAGTTGCAGCAAGGGTGTGAAGGACCCTTAGGAAGTTCCACTTGTTAGACGTGATTAGCCTCGAGAAGCCTCAGCGGAAATGGGCCTCATCTCGCCTGGAGGGCAAAACCTCCTGGATTTTCTCGATTTGCGGCAGGTGCTCTCGACTTACGACGGGGACCTCAGGGACCCGCTCTGGTGGCCTCAGGAAAGGCCAGGCCCCATGCGAGTTCCTCGGGGGCCTCTCGGGATTCCTCTCCCGTCGATGCCGGGGACTAAGACCTTGTGTGGAGTCGGGGCCGGAACCTGAGGATTCCAGTCCAGTGCTGACATGGATCTTGGGGTACTTCTGGAGTCTCCCCAGGGGAGTCAGTCCTCGTCTCTAATGCGGGCATGCACTTGCGCTTTCCTCCAGAGCCGTAGCAGCAGTGTCACGCAGTCCGCCACGTGGATCAAAGGATCTATGGTTTTCCCTCGAGTCTTTCCCACGAGGCTTTCCCACGAGGCTTTCCCACAGGGCTGTCCCACGTGCACACGTGGTGGGAGTCGATCCTCGGCTTGAACGTCAAGGCAGTGCAGGGAAAACAGGTTCCTCTGGAATGGACTGACACATCTGGTGGTCTCTTGGAATTGTGGCACGACCCTGGAGTTCCTCTCGCCTTTCCTGTGGAGAGCGCCTCCTCTTGAGATGCGAGGGGAACGCCGGGAATTCTTTCCCTAAGAAACAGGGAAAGGATCCCTCATCTCCAGCTAGGAGGCGGAAACGGGGCTCCCCTGGATGTGTGCGGGACCCCACGTGCTTCCTCTCGAGTGGAGACCGGTATGTCGGGGAACTTCTTGAGTTGCAGCAAGGGTGTGAAGGACCCTTAGGAAGTTCCAGTTGTTAGACGTGATTAGCCTCGAGAAGCCTCAGCGGAAATGGGCCTCATCTCGCCTGGAGGGCAAAACCTCCTGGATTTTCTTGAGTTGCGACAGGTGCTCTCGACTTATGACGGGGACCTCAGGGACCCACTCTGGTGGCCTCAGGAAAGGCCAGTCCCCATGCGAGTTCCTCGGGGGCCTCTCGGGATTCCTCTCCCGTCGATGCCGGGGCCTAAGACCATGTGTGGAGTCGGGGCCGGAACCTGAGGATTCCTCTCCAATGCTGACATGGATCTTGGGGTACTTCTGGAGTCTCCCCAGGGGAGTCAGTCCTCGTCTCGAATGCGGGCATGCACTTGCGCTTTCCTCCAGAGCGGTAGCAGCAGTGTCACGCAGTCCGCCGCGTGGATCAAAGGATCTATGGTTTTCCCTCGAGTCTTTCCCACGAGGCTGTCCCACTCGGTTTTCCCACAGGGGTGTCCCAAGTGCACACGTGGTGGGAGTCGATCCTCGGCTTGAACGTCAAGGCAGTTTAGGGAAAACAGGTTCCTCTGGAATGCACTGACACATCTGGGGGACTCTTGGAATGGTGGCACGACCCTGGAGTTCCTCTCGCCTTTCCTGTGGAGAGCGCCTCCTCTTGAGATGCGATGGGAACCCCGGGAATTATTTCCCTACGAAACAGGGATAGGATCCCTCATCTCAAGCTAGGAGGCGGATACGGGGCTCCCCTGGATGTGTGCCTCACCCCACGTGCTTCCTTTCGAGTGGAGACGGGTATGTCGGGTAACTGCTTGAGTTGCAGCTAGGGTGTGAAGGACCCTTTGGAAGTTCCAGTGGTTAGATGTGATTAGCCTCGAGAAGCCTCAGCGGAAATGGGCCTCATCTCGCCTGGAGGGCAAAACCTCCTGGATTTTCTCGAGTTGCGGCAGGTGCTCTCGACTTACGACGGGGACCTCAGGGACCCGCTCTGGTGGCCTCAGAAAAGGCCATTCCCCATGCGAGTTCCTCGGGGGCCTCTCGGGATTCCTCTCCCGTCGATGCCGGGGCCTAAGACTTTGTGTGGAGTCGGGGCCGGAACCTGAGGATTCCTCTCCAGTGCTGACATGGGTCTTGGGGTACTTCTGGAGTCTCCCCAGGGGAGTCAGTCCTCGTCTCGAATGCGGGCATGCACTTGCGCTTTCCTCCAGAGCGGTAGCAGCAGTGTCACGCAGTCCGCCGCGTGGATCAAAGGATCTTTGGTTTTCCCTCGCGTCTTTCCCACGAGGCTTTCCCTCGAGGCTTTCCCACAGGGCTGTCCCACGTGCACACGTGGTGGGAGTCGATCCTCGGCTTGAACGTCAAGGCAGTGCAGGGAAAACAGGTTGCTCTGGAATGGACAGACACATCTGGGGGACTCTTGGAATGGTGGCACGACCCTCGAGTTCCTCTCGCCTTTCCTGTGGAGAGCGCCTCCTCTTGAGATGCGACAGGAACCCCGGGAATTCTTTCCCTACGAAACAGGGAAAGGATCCCTCATCTCGAGCTAGGAGGCGGAAACGGGGCTCCCCTGGATGTGTGCGGGACCCCACGTGCTTCCTCTCGAGTGGAGACGGGTATGTCGGGGAACTTCTTGAGTTGCAGGAAGGGTGTGAAGGACCCTTAGGAAGTTCCAGTTGTTAGACGTGATTAGCCTCGAGAAGCCTCAGCGGAAATGGGCCTCATCTCGCCTGGAGGGCAAAACCTCCTGGATTTTCTTGAGTTGCGACAGGTGCTCTCGACTTATGACGGGGACCTCAGGGACCCACTCTGGTGGCCTCAGGAAAGGCCAGTCCCCATGCGAGTTCCTCGCGGGCCTCTCGGGATTCCTCTCCCGTCGATGCCGGGGCCTAAGACCTTGTGTGGAGTCGGGGCCGGAACCTGAGGATTCCTCTCCAATGCTGACATGGATCTTGGGGTACTTCTGGAGTCTCCCCAGGGGAGTCAGTCCTCGTCTCGAATGCGGGCATGCACTTGCGCTTTGCTCCAGAGCGGTAGCAGCAGTGTTACGCAGTCCGCCGCGTGGATCAAAGGATCTATGGTTTTCCCTCGAGTCTTTCCCACGAGGCTGTCCCACGCGGTTTTCCCACAGGGGTGTCCCAAGTGCACACGTGGTGGGAGTCGATCCTCGGCTTGAACGTCAAGGCAGTTTAGGGAAAACAGGTTCCTCTGGAATGCACTGACACATCTGGGGGACTCTTGGAATGGTGGCACGACCCTGGAGTTCCTCTCGCCTTTCCTGTGGAGAGCGCCTCCTCTTGAGATGCGATGGGAACCCCGGGAATTATTTCCCTACGAAACAGGGATAGGATCCCTCACCTCGAACTAGGAGGCGGATACGGGGCTCCCCTGGATGTGTGCCTCACCCCACGTGCTTCCTTTCGAGTGGAGACGGGTATGTCGGGTAACTGCTTGAGTTGCAGCTAGGGTGTGAAGGACCCTTTGGAAGTTCCAGTGGTTAGATGTGATTAGCCTCGAGAAGCCTCAGCGGAAATGGGCCTCATCTCGCCTGGAGGGCAAAACCTCCTGGATTTTCTCGAGTTGCGGCAGGTGCTCTCGACTTACGACGGGGACCTCAGGGACCCGCTCTGGTGGCCTCAGAAAAGGCCAGTCCCCATGCGAGTTCCTCGGGGGCCTCTCGGGATTCCTCTCCCGTCGATGCCGGGGCCTAAGACTTTGTGTGGAGTCGGGGCCGGAACCTGAGGATTCCTCTCCAGTGCTGACATGGGTCTTGGGGTAATTCTGGAGTCTCCCCAGGGGAGTCAGTCCTCGTCTCGAATGCGGGCATGCACTTGCGCTTTCCTCCAGAGCGGTAGCAGCAGTGTCACGCAGTCCGCCGCGTGGATCAAAGGATCTATGGTTTTCCCTCGCGTCTTTCCCACGAGGCTTTCCCTCGAGGCTTTCCCACAGGGCTGTCCCACGTGCACACGTGGTGGGAGTCGATCCTCGGCTTGAACGTCAAGGCAGTGCAGGGAAAACAGGTTCCTCTGGAATGGACAGACACATCTGGGGGACTCTTGGAATGGTGGCACGACCCTCGAGTTCCTCTCGCCTTTCCTGTGGAGAGCGCCTCCTCTTGAGATGCGACGGGAACCCCGGGAATTCTTTCCCTACGAAACAGGGAAAGGATCCCTCATCTCGAGCTAGGAGGCGGAAACGGGGCTCCCCTGGATGTGTGCGGGACCCTCGTGCTTCCTCTCAAGTGGAGACGGGTATGTCGGGGAACCTCTTGAGTTGCAGCAAGGGTGTGAAGGACCTTTAGGAAGTTCCAGTGGTTAGATGTGATTAGCCTCGAGAAGCCTCAGCGGAAATGGGCCTCATCTCTCCTGGAGGGCAAAACCTCCTGGATTTTATCGAGTTGCGGCAGGTGCTCTCGACTTTCGACGGGGACCTCAGGGACCCGCTCTGGTGGCCTCAGGAAAGGCCAGGCCCCATGCGAGTTCCTCGGGGGCCTCTCGGGATTCCTCTCCCTTCGATGCCGGGGCCTAAGACCTTGTGTGGAGTCGGGGCCGGAACCTGAGGATTCCTCTCCAGTGCTTACATGGATCTTGGGGTACTTCTGGTGTCTCCCCAGGGGAGTCAGTCCTCGTCTCGAATGCGGGCATGCAATTGCGCTTTCCTTCAGAGCGGTAGCAGCAGTGTCACGCAGTCCGCCGCGTGGATCAAAGGATCTATGGTTTTCCCTCGAGCCTTTCCTACGAGGCTTTCCCACGAGGCTTTCCCACAGGGCTGTCCCACGTGCACACTTGGTGAGAGTCGATCCTCGGCTTGAACGTCAAGGCAGTGCAGGGAAAACAGGTTCCTCTGGAATGGACTGACACATCTGGGGGTCTCTTGGAATGGTGGCACGACCCTGGAGTTCCTCTCCCCTTTCCTGTGGAGAGCGCCTCCTCTTGAGATGCGACGGGAACGCCGGGAATTCTTTCCCTACGAAACAGGGAAACGAACCGTCAGCCCGAGCTAGGAGGCAGAAACGGGTCACCCCTGGATGTGTGCGGGACTCCACGTGCTTCCTCTCGAGTGGAGACGGGTATGTCGGGGAACTTCTTGAGTTGCAGCAAGGGTGTGAAGGACCCTTTGGAAGTTCCAGTGGTTCGACGTGATTGGCCTTGAGAAGCCTCACCGGAAATGGGCCTCATCTCGCCTGGAGGGCAAAACCTCCTGGATTTTCTCGAGTTGCGGCAGGTGCTCTCGACTTACGACGGGGACCTCAGGGACCCGCTCTGTTGGCTCAGGAAAGGCCAGTCACCATGCCAGTTCCTCGGGGGCCTCTTGGGATTCCTCTCCCGTCGATGCCGGTGCCTAAGACCTTGTGTGGAGTGAGGGCCGAAACCTGAGTATTCCTCTCCAGTGCTGACATGGATCTTGGGGTACTTCTGGAGTCTCCCCAGGGGAGTCAGTCCTCGTCTCGAATGCGGGCATGCACTTGCGCTTTCCTCCAGAGCGGTAGCAGCAGTGTCAGGCAGACCGCCGCGTGGATCAAAGGATCTATGGTTTTCCCTCGAGTCTTTCCCACGAGGCTTTCCCACGAGGCTTTCCCACAGGGCTGTCCCAGGTGCATACGTGGTGGGAGTCGATCCTCGGCTTGAACGTCAAGGCAGTGCAGGGAAAACAGGTTCCTCTGGAATGGACTGACACAACTGGTGGTCTCTTGAAATGGTGGCACGACCCTGGAGTTCCTGTCGCCTTTCCTGTGGAGAGCGCCTCCTCTTGATATGCGACGGGAACGCCGGAAATTCCTTCGCTACTAAACAGGGAAAGGATCCCTCATCTCAAGCTAGGAAGCGGAAACGGGGCTCCCCTGGATGTGTGCGGTACCCCACGTGCTTCCTCTCGAGTGGAGACGGGTATGTCGGGGAACTTCTCGAGTTGCAGCAAGGGTGTGAAGGACCCTTTGGAAATTCCAGTGGTTAGATGTGATTAGCCTCGAGAAGCCTCAGCGGAAATGGGCCTCATCTCGCCTGGAGGGCAAAACCTCCTGGATTTTCTCGAGTTGCGGCAGGTGCTCTCGACTTGCGACGGGGACCTCAGGGACCCGCTCTGGATGCCTCAGGAAAGGCCAGTCCCCATGCGAGTTCCTCGGGGGTCTCTCGGGATTCCTCTCCCGTCGATGCTGGGGCCTAAGACCTTGTGTGGAGTCGGGGCCGGAACCTGAGGATTCCTCTCCAGTGCTGACATGGATCTTGGGCTACTTCTGGAGTCTCCCCAGGGGAGTCAGTCCTCGTCTCGAATGCGGGCATGCACTTGCTCTTTCCTCCAGAACGGTAGCAGCAGTGTCACGCTGTCCGCCGCGTGGATCAAAGGATCTATGGTTTTCCCTCGAGTCTTTCCCTCGAGGCTTTCCCACGAGTCTTTCCCACAAGGCTGTCCCACGTGCACAGATGGTGGGAGTCTATCCTCGGCTTGAACGTCAAGGCAGTGCAGGGAAAACAGGTTCCTCTGGAATGGACTGACACATCTGGGGGACTCTTGGAATGGTGGCACGACGCTGGAGTTCCTCTCGCCTTTCCTGTGGAGAGCGCCTCCTCTTGAGATGCGACTGGAACGCTGGGAATTCTTTCCCTACGAAACAGGGAAAGGATCCCTCATCTCGAGCTAGGAGGCGGAAACGGGGCTCCCCTGGATGTGTGCGGTACCCCACGTGCTTCCTCTCGAGTGGAGACGGGTATGTCGGGGAACTTCTCGAGTTGCAGCAAGGGTGTGAAGGACCCTTTGGAAATTCCAGTGGTTAGATGTGATTAGCCTCGAGAAGCCTGAGCGGAAATGGGCCTCATCTCGCCTGGAGGGCAAAACCTCCTGGATTTTCTCGAGTTGCGGCAGGTGCTCTCGACTTGCGACGGGGACCTCAGGGACCCGCTCTGGATGCCTCAGGAAAGGCCAGTCCCCATGCGAGTTCCTCGGGGGCCTCTCGGGATTCCTCTCCCGTCGATGCTGGGGCCTAAGACCTTGTGTGGAGTCGGGGCCGGAACCTGAGGATTCCTCTCCAGTGCTGACATGGATCTTGGGCTACTTCTGGAGTCTCCCCAGGGGAGTCAGTCCTCGTCTCGAATGCGGGCATGCACTTGCGCTTTCCTACAGAGCGGTAGCAGCAGTGTCACGCAGTCCGCCGCGTGGATCAAAGGATTTATGGTTTTCCCTCGAGTCTTTCCCACGAGGCTTTCCCACAGGGCTGTCCCACGTGCACACGTGGTGGGAGTCGATCCTTGGCTTGAACGTCAAGGCAGTGCAGGGAAAACAGGTTCCTCTGGAATGGACTGACACATCTGAGGGACTCTTGGAATGGTGGCACGACCCTGGAGTTCCTCTCGCCTTTCCTGTGGAGAACACCACCTCTTGAGATGCGACGGGAACGCCGGGAATTCTTTCCCTACGAAAAAGGGAAGGATCCCTCCTCTCGAGGTAGGAGGCAGAAACGGGGCTCCCCTAGATGTGTGCGGGACCCCACGTGCTTCCTCTCGAGTGGAGACGGGTATGTCGGGGAACTTCTTGAGTTGCAACAAGGGTGTGAAGGACCCTTAGGAAGTTCCAGTGGTTAGAGGTGATTAGCCTCGAGAAGCCTCAGCGGAAATGGGCCTCATCTCGCCTGGAGGGCAAAACCTCCTGGATTTTCTCGAGTTGCGGCAGGTGCTCTCGACTTACGACGCGGACATCAGGGACCCGCTCTGGTGGCCTCAGGAAAGGCCAGTCCCCATGCGAGTTCCTCGGGGGCCTCTCGGGATTCCTCTCCCATCGATGCCGGGCCCTAAGACCTTGTGTGGAGTCGGGGCCGGAACCTGAGGATTCCTCTCCAGTGCTGACATGGATCTTGGGGTACTTCTGGAGTCTCCCCAGGGGAGTCAGTCCTCGTCTCGAATGCAGGAATGCACTTGTGCTATCCTCCAGAGCGGTAGCAGCAGTGTCACGAATTCCGCCGCGTGGATCAAAGGATCTATGGTTTTCCCTCGAGTCTTTCCCACGAGGCTGTCCCAGGAGGCTTTCCCACAGGGCTGTTCCACGTGCACACGTGGTGGGAGTCGATCCTCGGCTTGATCGTCAAGGCAGTTCAGGGAAAACAGGTTCCTCTGGAATGGACTGACACATCTGGGGGACTCTTGGAATGGTGGCACGACCCTGGAGTTCCTCTCGTCTTTCCTTTGGAGAGCGCCTCCTCTGGAGATGCGAAGGTAACGCCGGGAATTCTTTCCCTACGAAACAGGGATTGGATCCCTCATCTCGAACTAGGAGGCGGAAAAGGGGCTCCCCTGGATGGGTGCGGCACCCCACGGGCTTCCTCTCGAGTGGAGACGGGTATGTCGCGGAACTGCTTGAGTTGCAGCAAGGGTGTGAAGGACCCTTTGGAAGTTCCAGTGGCTAGATGTGATTAGCCTCGAGAAGCCTCAGCGGAAATGGGCCTCATCTCGCCTGGAGGGCAAAACCTCCTGGATTTTCTCGAGTTGCGGCAGGTGCTCTCGACTTACGACGGGACCTCAGGGACCCGCTCTGGTGGCCTCAGGAAAGGCAAGTCCCCATGCGAGTTCCTCGCGGGCCTCTCGGGATTCCTCTCCCGTCGATGCCGGGGCCGAAGACCTTGTGTGGAGTCGGGGCCGGAACCTGAGGATTCCTCTCCAGTGCTGACATGGATCTTGGGGTACTTCTGGAGTCTCCCCAGGGGAGTCAGTCCTCGTCTCGAATGCGGGCATGCACTTGTGCTTTCCTCGAGAGTGGTAGCAGCAGTGTCACGCAGTCTGCCGCGTGGATCAAAGGATCTATGATTTTCCCTCGAGTCTTTCCCACGAGGCTTTCCCACGAGGTTTTCCCACAGGGCTGTCCCACCTGCACACGTGGTGGGAGTTGATCCTCGGCTTGAACGTCAAGGCAGTGCAGGGAAAACAGGTTCCTCTGGAATGGACTGACACATATGGGGGACTCTTGGAATGGTGGCACGACCCTGGAGTTCCTCTCCCCTTTTCTGTGGAGAGCGCCTCCTCTTGAGATGCGACGGGAACGCCGGGAATTCTTTCCCTACGAAACAGGGAAAGCATCCCTCATCTCGAGCTAGGAGGCGAAAGCGGGGCTCCCCTCGATGTGTACGGGACCCTCGTGCTTCCTCTCGAGTTTAGACGGGTATGTCGGGGAACTTCTTGAGTTGCAGCAAGGGTGTGAAGGACCCTTTGGAAGTTCCAGTGGTTAGATGTGATTAGCCTCGAGAAGCCTCAGCGGAAATGGCCCTCATCTCGCCTGGAGGGCAAAACCTCCTGGATTTTCTCGAGTTGCGGCAGGTGCTCTCGACTTGCGACGGGGACCTCAGGGACCCGCTCTGGTGGCCTCAGGAAAGGCCAGTCCCCATGCGAGTTCCTCGGGGGCCTCTTGGGATTCCTCTCCAGTCGATCCCGGGGCCTAAGTCCTTGTGTGGAGTCGGGGCCGGAACCTGAGGATTCCTCTCCAGGGCTGACATGGATCTTGGGGTACTTCTGGAGTCTCCCCAGGGGAGTCAGTCCTCGTCTCGAATGCGGGAATGCACTTGTGCTATCCTCCAGAGCGGTAGCAGCAGTGTCACGAATTCCGCCGCATGGATCAAAGGATCTATGATTTTCCCTCGAGTCTTTCCCACGAGGCTGTCCCAGGAGGCTTTCCCACAGGGCTGTTCCACGTGCACACGTGGTGGGAGTCGATCCTCGGCTTGAACGTCAAGGCAGTTCAGGGAAAACAGGTTCCTCTGGAATGGACTGACACATCTGGGGGACTCTTGGAATGGTGGCACGACCCTGGAGTTCCTCTCGCCTTTCCTGTGGAGAGCGCCTCCTCTTGAGATGCGAAGGGAACGCCGGGAATTCTTTCCCTACGAAACAGGGATAGGATCCCTCATCTCGAACTAGGAGGCGGAAACGGGGCTCCCCTGGATGTGTGCGGCACCCCACGGGCTTCCTCTCGAGTGGAGACGGGTATGTCGCGGAACTGCTTGAGTTGCAGCAAGGGTGTGAAGGACCCTTTGGAAGTTCCAGTGGTTAGATGTGATTAGCCTCGAGAAGCCTCAGCGGAAATTGGCCTCATCTCGCCTGGAGGGCAAAAACTCCTGGATTTTCTCGAGTTGCGGCAGGTGCTCTCGACTTACGACGGGACCTCAGGGACCCGCTCTGGTGACCTCAGGAAAGGCCAGTCCCCATGCGAGTTCCTCGCGGGCCTCTCAGGATACCTCTCCCGTCGATGCCGGGGCCTAAGACCTTGTGTGGAGTCGGGGCCGGAACCTGAGGATTCCTCTCCAGTGCTGACATGGATCTTGGGTTACTTCTGGAGTCTCCCCAGGGGAGTCAGTCCTCGTCTCGAATGCGGGCATGCGCTTGCGCTTTCCTCCAGAGTGGTAGCAGCAGTATCACGCAGTCCGCCGCCAGGATCAAAGGATGTATGGTTTTCCCTCGAGTCTTTCCCACGAGGCTTTCCCACGAGGTTTTCCCACAGGGCTGTCCCACATGCACACGTGGTGGGAGTCGATCCTCGGCTTGAACGTCAAGGCAGTGCAGGGAAAACAGGTTCCTCTGCAATGGACTGACACATCTGTGGGACTCTTGGAATGGTGGCACGACCCTGGAGTTCCTCTCGCCTTTCCTGTCGAGAGCGCCTCCTCTGGAGATGCGACGGGAACGCCGGGAATTCTTTCCCTACGAAACAGGGAAAGGATCCCTCATCTCGATCTAGGAGGCAGAAGCGGGGCTCCCCTGGATGTGTACGGGACCCCACGTGTTTCCTCTCGAGTGGAGACGGGTATGGCGCGGAACTGCATGAGTTGCAGCAAGGGTGTGAAGGACCCTTTGGGAGTTCCAGCGGTTAGATGTGATTAGCCTAGAGAAGCCTCAGCGGAAATGGGCCTCATCTCGCCTGGAGGGCAAAACCTCCTGGATTTTCTCGAGTTGCGGCAGGTGCTCTCGACTTACGACGGGGACCTCAGGGACCCGCTCTGGTGGCCTCAGGAAAGGCCAGTGCCCATGCGAGTTCCTCGGGGGCCTCTCGGGATTCCTCTCCCTTCGATGCCGGGGACTAAGACCTTGTGTGGAGTCGGGGCCGAAACCTGAGGATTCCTCTCCAGTGGTGACATGGATCTTGGGGTACTTCTGGAGTCTCCCCAGGGGAGTCAGTCCTCGTCTCGAATGCGGGCATGCACTTGCGCTTTCCTCCAGAGCTTTAGCAGCAGTGTCTCGCAGTCCGCCGCGTGGGTCAAAGGATCTATGGTTTTCCCTCGAGTCTTTCCCACGAGGCTTTCCCACGCGGCTTTCCCACAGGGCTTTACCACGTGCACACTTGGTAGGAGTCGATCCTCGGCTTTAACGTCAAGGCAGTTCAGGGAAAACAGGTTCCTCTGGAATGGACTGACACATCTGGGGGTCTCTTGGAATGGTGACACGACCCTGGAGTTCCTCTCGCCTTTCCTGTGGAGAGTGCCTCCTATTGAGATGCGACGGGAACGCCGGGAATTCTTTCCCTACGAAACAGGGAAAGGATCCCTCATCTCGAGCTAGGAGGCGGAAACGGGGCTCCCCTGGATGTGTGCGGGACCCCATGTGCTTCCTCTCGAGTGGAGACGGGTATGTCGGGGAACTTCTTGAGTTGCAGCAAGGGTGTGAAGGACCCTTTGGAAGTTCCAGTGTTTAGATGTGATTAGCCTCGAGAAGCCTCAGCGGAAATGGGCCTCATCTCGCCTGGAGGGCAAAACCTCCTGGATTTTCTCGAGTTGCGGCAGGTGCTCTCGACTTACGACGGGACCTCAGGGACCCGCTCTGGTGGCCTCAGGAAAGGCCAGTCCCCATGCGAGTTCTTCGCGGGCCTCTCGGGATTCCTCTCCCGTCGATGCCGGGGCCTAAGACCTTGTGTGGAGTCGGGGCCGGAACCTGAGGATTCCTCTCCAGTGCTGACATGGATCTTGGGGTACTTCTGGAGTCTCCCCAGGGGAGTCAGTCCTCGTCTCGAATGCGGGCATGCACTTGTGCTTTCCTCCAGAGCTTTAGCAGCAGTGTCACGCAGTCCGCCGCGTGGATCAAAGGATCTATGGTTTTCCCTCGAGTCTTTCCCACGAGGCTTTCCCACGAGGCTTTCCCACAGGGCTGTACCACGTTCACACGTGGTGGGAGTCGATCCTCGGCTTGAACGTCAAGGCAGTGCAGGGAAAACAGGTTCCTCTGGAATGGACTGACACATCTGGGGGTCTCTTGGAATGGTGACACGACCCTGGAGTTCCTCTCGCCTTTCCTGTGGAGAGTGCCTCCTCTTGAGATGCGACGGGAACGCCGGGAATTCTTTCCCTACGAAACAGGGAAAGGATCCCTCATCTCGAGCTAGGAGGCGGAAACGGGGCTCCCCTGGATGTGTGCGGGACCCCATGTGCTTCCTCTCGAGTGGAGACGGGTATGTCGGGGAACTTCTTGAGTTGCAGCAAGGGTGTGAAGGACCCTTTGGAAGTTCCAGTGTTTAGATGTGATTAGCCTCGAGAAGCCTCAGCGGAAATGGGCCTCATCTCGCCTGGAGGGCAAAACCTCCTGGATTTTCTCGAGTTGCGGCAGGTGCTCTCGACTTACGACGGGGACTTCAGGGATCCGCTCTGTTGGCGTCAGGAAAGGCCAGGCCCCATGCGAGTTCCTCGCTGGCCTCTCCGGATTCCTCTCCCGTCGATGCCGGGGCCTAAGACCTTGTGTGGAGTCGGGGCCGGAACCTGAGAATTCCTCTCCAGTGATGACATGGCTCTTGGGGTACTTCTGGAGTCTCCCCAGGGGAGTCAGTCCTCGTCTCGAATGCGGGCATGCACTTGCGCTTTCCTCCAGAGCGGTAGCAGCAGTGTCACGCAGTCCGCCGCGTGGATCAAAGGATCTATGGTTCTCCCTCGTGTCTTTCCCACGAGGCTTTCCCACGAGGCTTTCCCACAGGGCTGTCCCACGTGCACACGTGGTGGGAGTCGATCCTCGGCTTGAACGTCAAGGCAGTACAGGGAAAAGAGGTTCCTCTGGAATAGACTGACACATTTGGGGTCTCTTGGAATGGTGGCACGACCCTGGAGTTTCTCTCGCCTTTCCTTTGGAGAGCGCCTCCTCTTGAGATGCGACGGGAACGCCGGGAATTCTTTCCCTACGAAACAGGGAAAGGATCCCTCATTTCGAGCTACGAGGCGTACGGGGCTCCTCTGGATGTGTGCGGGACCCACGTGCTTCCTCTCGAGTGGAGACGGGTATGTCGGGGAACTTCTTGAGTTGCAGCAAGGGTGTGAAGGACCCTTAGGAAATTCCAGTGGTTAGACGTGATTAGCCTCGAGAAGCTTCAGCGGAAATGGGCCTCATCTCGCCTGGAGGGCAAAACCTCCTGGATTTTCTCGAGTTGCGGCAGGTGCTCTCGACTTACGACGGGACCTCAGGGACCCGCTCTGGTGGCCTCAGGAAAGGCCAGTCCCCATGCGAGTTCCTCGCGGGCCTCTCGGGATTCCTCTCCCGTCGATGCCGGGGCCTAAGACCTTGTGTGGAGTCGGGGCCGGAACCTGAGGATTCCTCTCCAGTGCTGACATGGATCTTGGGGTACTTCTGGAGTCTCCCCAGGGGAGTCAGTCCTCGTCTCGAATGCGGGCATGCACTTGCGCTTTCCTCCAGAGCGGTAGCAGCAGTGTCACGCAGTTCGCCGCGTGGATCAAAGGATCTATGGTTTTCCCTCGAGTCTTTCCCACGAGGCTGTCCCAGGAGGCTTTCCCACAGGGCTGTTCCACGTGCACACGTGGTGGGAGTCGATCCTCGGCTTGAACGTCAAGGCAGTGCAGGGAAAACAGGTTCCTTTGGAATGGACTGACACATCTGGGGGACTTTTGGAATGGTGGCACGACCCTGGAGTTCCTCTCGCCTTTCCTGTGGAGAGCGCCTCCTCTTGAGATGCGAAGGGAACGCCGGGAATTCTTTCCCTACGAAACAGGGATAGGATCCCTCATCTCGAACTAGGAGGCGGAAACGGGGCTCCCCTGGATGTATGCGGGACACCACGTGCTTCCTCTCGAGTGGAGACGGGTATGTCGCGGAACTGCTTGAGTTGCAGCAAGGGTGTCAAGGACCCTTTGGAAGTTCCAGTGGTTAGATGTGATTAGCCTCGAGAAGCCTCAGCGGAAATGGGCCTCATCTCGCCTGGAGGGCAAAACCTCCTGGATTTTCTCGAGTTGCGGCAGGTGCTCTCGACTTACGACGGGGACCTCAGAGACCCGCTCTGGTGGCCTCAGGAAAGGCCAGTTCCCATGCGAGTTCCTCGCGGGCCTCTCGGGATTCCTCTCCCGTCGATGCCGGGGCCTAAGACCTTGTGTGGAGTCGGGGCCGGAACCTGAGGATTCCTCTCCAGTGCTGACGTGGATCTTGGGGTACTTCTGGAGTCTCCCCAGGGGAGTCAGTCCTCGTCTCGAATGCGGGCATGCACTTGCGCTTTCCTCTAGAGCGGTAGCAGCAGTGTCACGCAGTCCGCCGCGTGGAACAAAGGATCTATGGTTTTCCCTCGAGTCTTTCCCACGACTCTTTCCCACGAGGCTTTCCCACAGGGCTGTCCCACGTGCACACGTGGTGCGAGTCGATCCTCGGCTTGAACGTCAAGGCAGTGCATGGAAAACAGGTTCCTCTGGAATGGACTGACACATCTGGGGGACTCTTGGAATGGTGGCATGACCCTGGAGTTCCTCTCGCCTTTACTGTCGAGAGCGCATCCTCTTGAGATGTGACGGGAACGCCGGGAATTCTTTCCCTATGATAGAGGGAAAGGATCCCTCATCTCGAGCTAGGAGGCGGAAGCGGGGCTCCCCTGGATGTGTACGGGACCCCACGTGCTTCCTCTCGAGTGGAGACGGGTATGTCGCGGAACTGCTTGAGTTGCAGCAAGGGTGTGAAGGACCCTTTGGAATTTCCAGTGGTTAGATGTGATTAGCCTCGAGAAGCCTCAGCGGAAATGGGCCTCATCTCGCCTTGAGGGCAAAACCTCCTGGATTTTCTCGAGTTGCGGCAGGTGCTCTCGACTTTCGACGGGGACCTTAGGGACCCGCTCTGGTGGCCTCAGGAAAGGCCAGTCCCCATGCGAGTTCCTCGGGGGCCTCTCGGGATTCCTCTCCCGTCGATGCCGGGGCCTAAGACCTTGTGTGGAGTCGGGGCCGGAACCTGAGGATTCCTCTCCAGTGCTGACATGGATCTTGGGGTACTTCTGGAGTCTCCCCAGGGGAGTCAGTCCTCGTCTCGAATGTGGGCAAGCACTTGCGCTTTCCTCCAAGCGGTAGCAGCAGTGTCACGCAGTCCGCCGCGTGGATCAAAGGATCTATGGTTTTCCCTCGAGTCTTTCCCACGAGGCTGTCCCACTAGGCTTTCCCACAGGGCTGTCCCACGTGCACACGTGGTGGGAGTCGATCCTCGGATTGAACGTCAAGGCAGTTCAGGGAAATCAGGTTCCTCTGGAATGGACTGACACATCTGGGGGACTCATGGAATGGTGGCACGACCCTGGAGTTCCTCTCGCCTTTCCTGTGGAGAGCGCCTCCTCTTGAGATGCGACGGGAACGCCGGGAATTCTTTCCCTACGAAACAGGGAAAGGATCCCACATTTCGAGCTAGGAGGCGGAAACGGGGCTCCCCTGGATGTGTGCGGAACCCCACGGGCTTCCTCTCGAGTGGAGACGGGTATGTCGCGGAACTCCTTGAGTTGCAGCAAGGGTGTGAAAGACCCTTTGGAAGTTCCAGTGGTTAGATGTGATTAGCCTCGAGAAGCCTCAGCGGAAATGGGCCTCATCTCGCCTGGAGGGCAAAACCTCCTGGATTTTCTCGAGTTGCGGCAGGTGCTCTCGACTTACGACGGGGACCTCAGGGACCCGCTCTGGTGGCCTCAGGAAAGGCCAGTCCCCATGCGAGTTCCACGGGGGCCTCTTGGGATTCCTCTACCGTCGATGCCGGGGCCTAAGACCTTGTGTGGAGTCGGGGCCGGAACCTGAGGATTCCTCTCCAGTGCTGACATGGATCTTGGGGTACTTCTGGAGTCTCCCCAGGGGAGTCAGTCCTAGTCTCGAATGCGGGCATGCACTTGCGCTTTCCTCCAGAGCGGTAGCAGCAGTGTCACGCATTCCGCCGCGTGGATCAAAGGATCTATGGTTTTCCCTCGAGTTTTTCCCACGAGGCTTTCCCACGAGGCTTTTCCACAGGGCTGTCCCACGTGTACACGTGGTGGGAGTCGATGCTCGGCTTGAACGTCAAGGCAGTACAGGGAAAAGAGGTTCCTCTGTAATGGACTGACACATCTGGAGTCTCTTGGAATGGTAGCACGACCCTGGAGTTCCTCTCGCCTTTCCTGTGGAGAGCGCCTCCTCTTGAGATGCGACGGGAACGCCGGGAATTCTTTCCCTACGAAACAGGGAAAGGATCCCTCTTTTCGAGCTAGGACGCAGAAACGGGGCTCCTCTGGATGTGTGCGGGACCCTCGTGCTTCCTTTCGAGTGGAGACGGGTATGACGGGGAACTTCTTGAGTTGCAGCAAGGGTGTGAAAGACCCTTTGGAAGTTCCAGTGGTTAGATGTGATTAGCCTCGAGAAGGCTCAGCGGAAATGGGTCTCATCTCGCCTGGAGGGCAAAACCTCCTGGATTTTCTCGAGTTGCGGCAGGTGCTCTCTAATTATGACGGGGACCTCAGGGACCCGCTCTGGTGGCCTCAGGAAAGGCCAGTCCCCATGCGAGTTCCTGGGGGGCCTCTCGGGATTACTCTCCCGTCGATGCCGGGGCCTAAGACCTTGTGTGGAGTCGGGGCCGGAACGTGAGGATTCCTCTCCAGTGCTGACATGGATCTTGGGGTACTTCTGGAGTCTCTCCAGGGGAGTCAGTCCTCGTCTCGAATGCGGGCATGCACTTGCGCTTTCCTCCAGAGCGGTAGCAGCAGTGTCACGCATTCCGCCGCGAGGATCAAAGGATCTATGGTTTTCCCTCGAGTCTTTCCCACGAGGCTTTCCCACCAGGCTTTCCCACAGGGCTGTCCCACGTGCACACGTGGTGGGAGTCGATCCGCGGCTTGAACGTCAAGGCAGTGCAGGGAAAACAGGTTCCTCTGGAATGGACTGACACATCTGGGGGACTCTTGGAATGGTGGCACGACCGTGGAGTTCCTCTCGCCTTTCCTGTGGAGAGCGCCTCCTCTTGAGATGCGACGGGAACGCCGGGAATTCTTTCCCTATGAAACAGGGAAAGGATCCCTCATCTCGAGCTAGGAGGCGGAAACGGGGCTCCCCTGGATGTGTGCGGGACCCCACGTGCTTCCTCTCGAGTGGAGACGGGTATGTCGGGGAACTTCTTGAGTTGCAGCAAGGGTGTGAAGGACCCTTTGGAAGTTCCAGTGGTTAGATGTGATTAGCCTCGAGAAGCCTCAGCGGAAATGGGCCTCATCTCGCCTGGAGGGCAAAACCTCCTGGAATTTCTCGAGTTGCGGCAGGTGCTCTTGACTTACGACGGGGACCTCAGGGACCCGCTCTGGTGGCCTCAGGAAGGCCAGTCCCCATGCGAGTTTTTCGGGGGCCTCTCGGGATTCCTCTCCCGTCGATGCCGGGGCCTAAGACCTTGTGTGGTGTCGAGGCCTGAACCTGAGGTTTCCTCTCCAGTGCTGACATGGAACTTGGGGTACATCTGGAGTCTCCCCAGGGGAGTCAGTCCTAGTCTCGAATGCGGGCATGCACTTGCGCTTTCCTCCAGTGCGGTAGCAGCAGTGTCACGCAGTCCGCCGCGTGGATCAAAGGATCTATGGTTTTCCCTCGAGTCTTTCCCACGAGGCTTTCCCACGAGGCTTTCCCACAGGGCTGTCCCACGTGCACACGTGGTGGGATTCGATCCTCGGCTTGAACGTCAAGGCAGTGCAGGGAAAACAGGTTCCCATGGAATGGACTGACCCATCTGGGGGACTCTTGGAATGGTGGCACGACCCTGGTGTTCCTCTCGCCTTTCCTGTGGAGAGCGCCTCCTCTTGAGATGCGACGGGAACGCCGGGAATTCTTTCCCTATGAAACAGGGAAAGGATCCCTCATCTCGAGCTAGGCGGCGGAAACGGGGCTCCCCTGGATGTGTGCGGGACCCCACGTGCTTCCTCTCGAGTGGAGACGGGTATGTCGGGGAACTTCTTGAGTTGCAGCAAGGGTGTGAAGGACCCTTTGGAAGTTCCAGTGGTTAGATGTGATTAGCCTCGAGAAGCCTCAGCGGAAATGGGCCTCATCTCACCTGGAGGGCAAAACCTCCTGGAATTTCTCGAGTTGCGGCAGGTGCTCTCGACATACGACGGGGACCTCAGGGACCCGCTCTGGTGGCCTCAGGAAGGCCAGTCCCCATGCGAGTTTTTCGGGGGCCTCTCGGGATTCCTCTCCCGTCGATGCCGGGGCCTAAGACCTTGTGTGGTGTCGAGGCCTGAACCTGAGGTTTCCTCTCCAGTGCTGACATGGATCTTGGGGTACATCTGGAGTCTCCCCAGGGGAGTCAGTCCTAGTCTCGAATGCGGGCATGCACTTGCGCTTTCCTCCTGTGCGGTAGCAGCAGTGTCACGCAGTCCGCCGCGTGGATCAAAGGATCTATGGTTTTCCCTCGAGTCTTTCCCACGAGGCTTTCCCACGAGGCTTTCCCACAGGGCTGTCCCACGTGCACACGTGGTTGGATTCGATCCTCGGCTTGAACGTCAAGGCAGTGCAGGGAAAACAGGTTCCCATGGAATGGACTGACCAATCTGGGTGACTCTTGGAATGGTGGCACGACCCTGGAGTTCCTCTCGCCTTTCCTGTGGAGAGCGCCTCCTCTTGAGATGCGACGGGAACGCCGGGAATTCTTTCGCTACGAAACAGGGAAAGGATCCCTTATCTCGAGCTAGGAGGCAGAAACGGGGCTCCCCTGGATGTGTGCGGGACCCCACGTGCTTCCTCTCGAGTGGATACGGGTATGTCGCGGAACTACTTGAGTTGCAGCAAGGGTGTGAAGGACCCTTTGGAAGTTCCAGTGGTTAGATGTGATTAGCCTCGAGAAGCCTCAGTGGAAATGGGCCTCATCTCGTCTGGAGGGCAAAACCTCCTGGATTTTCTCGAGTTGCGGCAGGTGCTCTCGACTTACGACGGGGACCTCAGGGACCCGCTCTGGAGGCCTCAGGAAAGGTCAGTCCCCATGCGAGTTCCTCGGGGGCCTCTCGGGATTCCTCTCCCGTCGATGCCGGGGCCTAAGACCTTGTGTGGAGTCGGGGCCGGAACCTGAGGATTCCTCTCCAGTGCTGACATGGATCTTGGGGTACTTCTGGAGTCTCCCCAGGGGAGTCAGTCCTCGTCTCGAATGCGGGCCTACACTTGCGCTTTCCTCCAGAGCGGTAGCAGCAGTGTCACGCAGTCCGCGGCGTGGATCAAAGGATCTATGGTTTTCCCTCGAGTCTTTCCCACGAGGCTTTCCCACGAGGCTTTCCCACAGGGCTGTCCCACGTGCACACGTGGTGGGAGTCGATCCTCGGCTTGAACGTCAAGGCAGTGCAGGGAAAACAGGTTCCTCTGTAATGGACTGACACATCTGGGTGTCTCTTGGAATGCTGGCACGACCCTGGAGTTCCTCTCGCCTTTCCTGTGGAGAGCGCCTGCTCTTGAGATGCGACGGGAACGCCGGGAATTCTTTCGCTACGAAACAGGGAAAGGATCCCTCATCTCGAGCTAGGAGGCTAAACGAGGCTCCCCTGGATGTGTGCATGACCCCACGTGCTTCCTCTCGAGTGGAGACGGGTATGTCGGGGAACTTCTTGAGTTGCAGCAAGGGTGTGAAGGACCCTTTGGAAGTTCCAGTGGTTAGCCGCTACGAAACAGGGAAAGGATCCCTCATCTCGAGCTAGGAGGCAGAAACGAGGCTCCCCTGGATGTGTGCATGACCCAACGTGCTTCCTCTCGAGTGGAGACGGGTATGTCGCGGAACTTCTTGAGTTGCAGCAAGGGTGTGAAGGACCCTTTGGAAGTTCCAGTGGTTAGATGTGATTAGCCTCGAGAAACCTCGAGGCAGTGCAGGGAAAACAGGTTCCTCTGGAATGGACTGACACATCTGGGGGTCTCTTGGAATGGTGGCACGACCCTGGAGTTCCTCTCGCCTTTCCTGTGGAGAGCGCCTCCTCTTGAGATGCGACGGGAACGCCGGGAATTCTTTCCCTACGAAACAGGGAAAGGATCCCTCATCTCGAGCTAGGATGCTGAAACGGGGCTCCCCTGGATGTGTGCGGCACCCCACGTGCTTCCTCTCGAGTGGAGACGGGTATGTCGCGGAACTGCTTGAGTTGCAGCAAGGGTGTGAAGGACCCTTTGGAAGTTCCAGTGGTTAGATGTGATTAGCCTCGAGAAGCCTCAGCGGAAATGGGCCTCATCACGCCTGGAGGGAAAAACCTCCTGGATTTTCTCGAGTTGCGGCAGGTGCTCTCGACTTACGACGGGGACCTCAGGGACCCGCTCTGGTGGCCTCAGGAAAGGCCAGTCCCCATGCGAGTTCCTCGGGGGCCTCTCGGGATTCCTCTCCCGTCGATGCCGGGGCCTAAGTCCTTGTGTGGATTCGGGGCCTGAACCTGAGGATTCCTCTCCAGTGCTGACATGGATCTTGGGGTTTCTTCTGGAGTCTCCCCAGGGGAGTCAGTCCTCGTCTCGAATGCGGGCATGCACTTGCGCTTTCCTCCAGAGCGGTAGCAGCAGTGTCACGAAGTCCGCCGCGTGGATCAAAGGATCTATGGTTTTCCCTCGAGTCTTTCCCACGAGGCTTTCCCACGAGGCTTTCCCACAGGGCTGTCCGACGTGCACACGTGGTGGGAGTCGATCCTCGGCTTGAACGTCAAGGCAGTGCAGGGAAAACAGGTTCCTCTGGAATGGAATGACACATCTGGGGGACTCTTGGAATGGTGGCACGACCCTGGAGTTCCTCTCGCCTTTCCTGTGGAGAGCGCCTCCTCTTGAGATGCGACGGGAACGCCGGGAATTCTTTCCCTACTAAACAGGGAAAGGATCCCTCATCTCGAGCTAGGAGGGGGAAACGGGGCTCCCCTGGATGTGTGCGGGAGCCCACGTGCTTCCTCTCGAGTGGAGACGGTTATGTCGGGGAACTTCTTGAGTTGCAGCAAGGGTGTGAAGGACCCTTTGGAAGTTCCAGTGGTTAGATGTGAATAGCCTCGAGAAGCCTCAGCGGAAATGTGCCTCATCTCGCCTGGAGGGCAAAACCTCCTGGATTTTCTCGAGTTGCGGCAGGTGCTCTCGACTTACGACGGGGACGTCAGGGACCCGCTCTGGAGGCTTCAGGAAAGGCTAGTCCCCATGCGAGTTCCTCGGGGGCCTCTCGGGATTCCTCTGCCGTCGATGCCGGGGTCTAAGACCTTGCGTGGAGTCGGGGCCGGAACCTGAGGATTCCTCTCCAGTGCTGACATGGATCTTGGGGTACTTCTGGAGTCTCCCCAGGGGAGTCAGTCCTCGTCTCGAATGCGGGCATGCACTTGCGCTTTCCACCAGAGCGGTAGCAGCAGTGTCACGCATTCCGCCGCGTGGATCAAAGAATCTATGGTTTTCCCTCGAGTCTTTCCCACGAGGCTTTCCCACAGGGCTGTCCCACGTGCACACGTGGTGGGAGTCGATCCTCGGCTTGAACGTCAAGGCAGTGCAGGGAAAACAGGTTCCTCTGGAATGGACTGACACATCTGGGGGACTCCGGGAATGGTGGCACGACCCTGGAGTTCCTCTCGCCTTTCCTGTGGAGAGCGCCTCCTCTTGAGATGCGACGGGAACACCGGGAATTCTTTCCCTACGAAACAGGGAAAGGATCCCTCATCTCGTGCTAGGAGGCGGAAACGGGGCTCCCCTGGATGTGTGCTGGACCCTCGTGCTTCCTCTCGATTGGAGACGGGTATGTCGCGGAACTGCTTGAGTTGCAGCAAGGGTGTGAAGGACCCTTTGGAAGTTCCAGTGGTTAGATGTGATTAGCCTTGAGAAGCCTCAGCGGAAATGGGCCTCATCTCGCCTGGAGGGCAAAATCTCCTGGATTTTCTCGAGTTGCGGCAGGTGCTCTCGACTTACGACGGGGACATCAGGGACCCGCTCTGGTGGCCTCAGGAAAGGCCAGTCCCCATGCGAGTTCCTCGGGGGCCTCTCGGGATTCCTCTCCCGTCGATGCCGGGGCCTAAGACCTTGTGTGGAGTCGGGGCCGGAACCTGAGGATTCCTCTCCAGTGCTGACATGGATCTTGGGGTACTTCTGGAGTCTCCCCAGAGGAGTCAGTCCTCGTCTCGAATGCGGGCATGCACTTGCGCTTTCCTCCAGAGCGGTAGCAGAAGTGTCACGCAGTCCGCCGCGTGGATCAAAGGATCTATGCTTTTCCCTCGAGTCTTTCCCACGAGGCTTTCCCACGAGGCGTTCCCCCAGGGATGTCCCACGTGCACACGTGGTGGGAGTCGATCCTCGGCTTGAACGTCAAGGCAGTGCAGGGAAAACAGGTCCTCTGGAATGGACTGACACATCTGGGGTACTCTTGGAATGGTGCCACGACCCTAGTTCCTCTCGCCTTTCCTGTGGAGAGCGCCTCCTCTTGAGATGCGACGGGAACGCCGGGAATTCTTTCCCTACGAAACAGGGAAAGGATCCCTCATCTCGAGCTAGGAGGCGGAAACGGGGCTCCCCTGGATGTGTGCGGGACCCTCGTGCTTCCTCTCGAGTGGAGACGGGTATGTCGGGGAACTTCTTGAGTTGCAGCAAGGGTGTGAAGGACCCTTTGGAAGTTCCAGTGGATAGATGTGATTAGCCTCGAGAAGCCTCAGCGGAAATGGGCCTCATCTCGCCTGGAGGGCAAAACCTCCTGGATTTTCTCGAGTTGCGGCAGGTGCTCTCGACTTACCACGGGGACCTCAGGGACCCGCTCTGGTGGCCTCAGGAAAGTCCAGTCCCCATGCGAGTTCCTCGGGGGCCTCTCGATATTCCTCTCCCGTCGATGCCGGGGCCTAAGACCTTGTGTGGAGTCGGGGCCCGAACCTGAGGATTCCTCTCCAGTGCTGACATGGATCTTGGGGTACTTCTGGAGTCTCCCCAGGGGAGTCAGTCCTCGTCTCGAATGCGGGCATGCACTTGCGCTTTCCTCCAGAGTGGTAGCAGCAGTGTCACACAGTCCTCCGCGTGGATCAAAAGATCTATTGTTTTCCCTCGAGTCTTTCCCACGAGGCTTTCCCACGAGGCTTTCCCACAGGGCTGTCCCACGTGCACACGTGGTGGGAGTCGATCCTCGGCTTGAACGTCAAGGCAGTGCAGGGAAAACAGGTTCCTCTGGAATGGACTGACACATCTGGGGGACTCTTGGAATGGTGGCACGACCCTGGATTTCCTCTCGCCTTTCCTGTGGAGAGTGCCTCCTCTTGAGATGCGACGGGAACACCGGGAATTCTTTCCCTACGAAACAGGGAAAGGATCCCTCATCTCGAGCTAGGAGGCGGAAACGGGGCTCCCCTGGATGTGTGCTGGACCCTCGTGCTTCCTCTCGAGTGGAGACGGGTATGTCGGGGAACTTCTTGAGTTGCAGCAAGGGTGTGAAGGACCATTTGGAAGTTCCAGTGGTTAGATGTGATTAGCCTCGAGAAGCCTCAGCGGAAATGGGCCTCATCTCGCCTTGAGGGCAAAACCTCCTGGATTTTCTCGAGTTGCGGCAGGTGCTCTCGACTTACGACGGGGACGTCAGGGACCCGCTCTGGAGGCCTCAGGAAAGGCCAGTCCCCATGCGAGTTCCTCGGGGGCCTCTCGGGATTCCTCTCCCGTCGATGCCGGGGCCTAAGACCTTTTGTGGAGTCGGGGCCGGAACCTGAGGATTCCTCTCCAGTGCTGACATGGATCTTGGGGTACTTCTGGAGTCTCCCCAGGGCAGACAGTCATCGTCTCGAATGCGGGCATGCACTTGCGCTTCCCTCCAGTGCGGTAGGAGCAGTGTCACGCAGTCTGCAGCGTGGATCAAAGGATCTATGGTTTTCCCTCGAGTCTTTCCCACCAGGCTTTCCCACGAGGCGTTCCCCCAGGGATGTCCCACGTGCACACGTGGTGGGAGTCGATCCTCGGCTTGAACGTCAAGGCAGTGAAGGGAAAACAGGTTCCTCTGGAATGGACTGACACATCTGGGGGACTCTTGGAATGGTGGCACGACCCTGGAGTTCCTCTGGCCTTTCCAGTTGAGAACGCCTCCTCTTGAGATGCGACGGGAATGCCGGGAATTCTTTCCCTACGAAACAGGGTAAGGATCCCTCATCTCGAGCTAGGCGGCGGTAACGGGTCTCCCCTGGATGAGTGCGCGACCCTCGTGCTTTCTCTCGAGAGGAGACGGGTATGGCGGGGAACTTCTTGAGTTGCAGCAAGGGTGTGATTGACCATTTGGAAGTTCCAGTGGTTAGATGTGATTAGCCTCGAGAAACCTCAGCTGAAATGGGCCTCATTTCGCCTGGAGGGCAAAACCTCCTGGATTTTCTCGAGTTGCGGCAGATGCTCCCGACTTATGACGGGGACCTCAGGGACCCGCTCTCGTGGCCTCAGGAAAGTCCAGTCCCCATGCGAGTTCCTCGCGGGCCTCTCGGGATTCCTCTCCCGACGATGCCGGGGCCTAAGACCTTGTGTGGAGTCGGGGCCGGAACCTGAGGATTCCTCTCCAGTGCTGACATGGATCTTGGGGTACTTCTGGAGTCTCCCCAGGGGAGTCAGTCCTCGTCTCGAATGCGGGCATGCACTTGCGCTTTCCTCCAGAGTGGTAGCAGCAGTGTCACACAGTCCTCCGCGTGGATCAAAAGATCTATTGTTTTCCCTCGAGTCTTTCCCACGAGGCTTTCCCACGAGGCTTTCCCACAGGGCTCTCCCACGTTCACACGTGGTGGGAGTCGATCCTCGGCTTGAACGTCAAGGCAGTGCAGGGAAAACAGGTTCCTCTGGAATGGACTGACACATCTGGGGGACTCTTGGAATGGTGGCACGACCCTGGATTTCCTCTCGCCTTTCCTGTGGAGAGTGCCTCCTCTTGAGATGCGACGGGAACACCGGGAATTCTTTCCCTACGAAACAGGGAAAGGATCCCTCATCTCGAGCTAGGAGGCGGAAACGGGGCTCCCCTGGATGTGTGCTGGACCCTCGTGCTTCCTCTCGAGTGGAGACGGGTATGTCGCGGAACTGCTTGAGTTGCAACAGGGGTGTGAAGGACCCTTTGGAAGTTCCTGTGGTTAGATGTGATTAGCCTCGAGAAGCATCAGCGGAAATAGGCTTCATCTCGCCTGGAGGGCAAAACCTCCTGAATTTTCCCGAGTTGCGGCAGGTGCTCTCGACTTACGACGGGGACCTCAGGGACCCGCTCTGGAGGCCTCAGGAAAGGCCAGTCCCCATGCGAGTTCCTCGGGGGCCTCTCGGGGTTCCTCTCCCGTCGATGCCGGGGACTAAGACCTTGTGTGGAGTCGGGGCCGGAACCTGAGGAATCCTCTCCAGTGCTGACATGGATCTTGGGGTACTTCTGGAGTCTCCCCAGGGGAGTCAGTCCTCGTCTCGAATGCGGGCATGCACTTGCGCTTTCCTCCAGAGTGGTAGCAGCAGTGTCACGCAGTCCGCCGCGTGGATCAAAGGATCTATGGTTTTCCCTCGAGTCTTTCCCACCAGGCTTTCCGACGAGGCTTTCCCACAGGGCAGTCCCACGTGCACACGTGGTGGGAGTCGATCCTCGGCTTGAACGTCAAGGCAGTGCAGGGAAAACAGGTTCCTCTGGAATGGATTGACACATCTGGGGGACTCTTGGAATGGTGGCACGACCCTGGAGTTCCTCTCGCCTTTCCTGTGGAGAGCGCCTCCTCTTGAGATGCGAGGGGAACGCCGGGAATTCTTTCACTACGAAACAGGGAAAGGATCTCTCATCTCGAGCTAGGAGGCGGAAACGGGGCTCCCCTGGATGTGTGCGGGACCCCATGTGCTTCCTCTCGAGTGGAGACTGTTATGTCGGGGAACATCTTGAGTTGCAGCAAGGGTGTGAAGGACCCTTTGGAAGTTCCAGTGGTTAGATGTTATTAGCCTCGAGAAGCCTCAGCGGAAATGGGCCTCATCTCGCCTGGAGGGCAAAACCTCCTGGATTTTCTTGAGTTGCGGCTGATGCTCTCGACTTACGACGGGGACCTCAGGGACCCGCTCTGGTGGCCTCAGGAAAGGCCAGTCCCCATGCGAGTTCCTCGGGGGCCTCTCGGGATTCCTCTCCGGTCGATGCCGGGGCCTAAGACCTTGTGTGGAGTCGGGGCCGGAACCTGAGGATTCCTCTCCAGTGGTGACATGGATCTTGGGGTACTTCTGGAGTCTCCCCAGGGGAGTCAGTCCTCGTCTCGAATGCGGGCATGCACTTGCGCTTTCCTCCAGAGCGGTAGCAGCATTGTCACGCAGTCCGCCGCGTGGATCAAAGGATCTATGGTTTTCCCTCGAGTCTTTCCCACCAGGCTTTCCGACGAGGCTTTCCCACAGGGCAGTCCCACGTGCACACGTGGTGGGAGTCGATCCTCGGCTTGAACGTCAAGGCAGTGCAGGGAAAACAGGTTCCTCTGGAATGGATTGACACATCTGGGGGACTCTTGGAATGGTGGCACGACCCTGGAGTTCCTCTCGCCTTTCCTGTGGAGAGCGCCTCCTCTTGAGATGCGACGGGAACGCCGGGAATTCTTTCACTACGAAACAGGGAAAGGATCTCTCATCTCGAGCTAGGAGGCGGAAACGGGGCTCCCCTGGATGTGTGCGGGACCCCACGTGCTTCCTCTCGAGTGAAGACGGTTATGTCGGGGAACATCTTGAGTTGCAGCAAGGGTGTGAAGGACCCTTTGGAAGTTCCAGTGGTTAGATGTGATTAGCCTCGAGAAGCCTCAGCGGAAATGGGCCTCATCTCGCCTGGAGTGCAAAACCTCCTGGATTTTCTCGAGTTGCGGCAGATGCTCTCGACTCACGACGGGGACCTCAGGGACCCGCTTTGGTGGCCTCACGAAAGGCCAGTCCCCATGCGAGTTCCTCGGGGGCCTCTCGGGATTCCTCTCCGGTCGATGCCGGGGCCTAAGACCTTGTGTGGAGTCGGGGCCGGAACCTGAGGATTCCTCTCCAGTGCTGACATGGATCTTGGGGTACTTCTGGAGTCTCCCCAGGGAAGTCAGTCCTCGTCTCGAATGCGGGCATGCACTTGCGCTACCTCCAGAGCGGTAGCAGCATTGTCACGCAGTCCGCCGCGTGGATCAAAGGATATATGGATTTCCCTCGAGGCTTTCCCACGAGGCTTTCCCACGAGGCTTTCCCACAGGGCTGTCACACGTGCACACGTGGTGGGACTCGATCCTCGGGATGAACGTCAAGGAAGTGCAGGGAAAACAGGTTCCTCTGGAATGGACTGACACATCCGGGGGTCTCTTGGAATGGTGAGACGACCCTGGAGTTCCTCTCGCCTTTCCTGTGGAGAGTGCCTCCTCTTGAGATGCGACGGGAACGCCGGGAATTCTTTCCCTCCGAAACAGGGAAAGGATCCCTCATCTCGAGCTAGGAGGCGGAAACGGGGCTACCCTGGATGTGTGCGGGTACCCACGTGCTTCCTCTCGAGTGGAGACGGGTATGTCGGGGAACTTCTTGAGTTGCAGCAAGGGTGTGAAGGACCCTTTGGAAGTTCCAGTGGTTAGATGTGATTAGCCTCGAGAAGCCTCAGCGGAAATGGGCCTCATCTCGCCTGGAGGGCAAAACCTCCTGGATTTTCTCGAGTTGCGGCAGGTGCTCTCGACTTACGACGGGGACCTCAGGGACTCGCTCTGGTGGCCTCAGGAAAGGCCAGTCCCAATGCGAGTTCCACGGGGGCCTCTCGGGATTCCTCTCCCGTCGATGCCGGGGCCTAAGACCTTGTGTGGAGTCGGGGCCGGAACCTGAGGATTCCTCTCCAGTGCTGACATGGATCTTGGGGTACTTCTGGAGTCTCCCCAGGGCAGACAGTCATCGTCTCGAATGCGGGCATGCACTTGCGCTTTCCTCTAGAGCGGTAGCAGCAGTGTCACGCAGTCCGCCACGTGGATCAAAGGATCTATGGTTTTCCCTCGAGTCTTTCCCACGAGGCTTTCCCACGAGGCTTTCCCACAGGGCTGTCCCACGTGCACACGTGGTGGGAGTCGATCCTCGGCTTGAACGTCAAGGCAGTGCAGGGAAAACAGGTTCCTCTGGAATGGACTGACACATGCGGGGGTCTCTTGGAATGGTGACACGACCCTGGAGTTCCTCTCGCCTTTCCTGTGGAGAGCGCCTCCTCTTGAGATGCGACAGGAACGCTGGGAATTCTTTCCCTACGAAACAGGGAAAGGATCCCTCATCTCGAGCTAGGAGGCGGAAACGGGGCTCCCCTGGATGTGTGCGGGACCCCACGTGCTTCCTCTCGAGTGGAGACGGGTATGTCGGGGAACTTCTTGAGTTGCAGCAAGGGTGTGAAGGACCCTTTGGAAGTTCCAGTGGTTAGATGTGATTAGCCTCGAGAAGCCTCAGCGGAAATGGGCCTCATCTCGCCTGGAGGGCAAAACCTCCTGGATTTTCTCGAGTTGCGGCAGGTGCTCTCGACTTACGACGGGGACCTCAGTGACCCGCTCTGGAGGCCTCAGGAAAGGCCAGTCCCCATGCGAGTTCCTCGGGGGCCTCTCGGGATTCCTCTCCCGTCGATGCCGGGGCCTAAGACCTTGTGTGGAGTCGGGGCCGGAACCTGAGTATTCCTCTCCGGTGCTGACATGGATCTTGGGGTAATTCTGGAGTCTTCCGAGGGGAGTCAGTCCTCGTCTCGAATGCGGGCATGCACTTGCGCTTTCCTCAGGATCAGTAGCAGCAGTGTCACGCAGTCTGCCACGTGGATCAAAGGATCTATGGTTGTCCCTCGAGTCTTTCCCACGAGGCTTTCCCACGAGGCTTTCCCACAGGGCTGTCCCACGTGCACACTTGGTGGGAGTCGATCGTCGGCTTGAACGTCAAGGCAGTGCAGGGAAAACAGGTTCCTCTGGAATGGACTGACACATCTGGGGGACTCTTGGAATGGTGGCACGACCCTGGAGTTCCTCTCGCCTTTCCTGTTGAGAGCGCCTCCTCTTGAGATGCGACGGGAACGCCGGGAATTCTTTCCCTACTAAACAGGGAAAGGATCCCTCATCTCGAGCTAGGAGGCGGAAACGGGGCTCCCCTGGATGTGTGCGGGACCCCACGTGCTTCCTCTCGAGTGGAGACGGGTATGTTGCGGAACTGCTTGAGTTGCAGCAAGGGTGTGAAGGACCCTTTGGAAATTCCAGTGGTTAGATGTGATTAGCCTCGAGAAGCCTCATCGGAAATGGGCCTCATTTCGCCTGGAGGGCAAAACCTCCTGGATTTTCTCGAGTTGCGGAAGGTGCTCTCGACTTACGACGGGGACCTCAGAGACCCGCTCTGGAGGCCTCAGGAAAGGCCAGTCCGCATGCGAGTTCGTCGGGGGCCTCTCGGGATTCCTCTCCCGTTGATGCCGGGGCCTAAGACCTTGTGTGCAGTAGGGGCCGGAACCTGAGGTTTCCTCTCCAGTGCTGACATAGATCTTGGGGTACTTCTGGAGTCTCCCCAGGGGAGTCAGTCCTCGTCTCGAATGCGGGCATGCACTTGCGCTTTCCTCCAGAGCGGTAGCAGCAGTGTCACGCAGTCCGCCGCATGGATCAAAGGATCTATGGTTTTCCCTCAAGTCTTTCCCACGAGGTTTTCCCACGAGGCTTTCCCACAGGGCTGTCCCACGTGCACACGTGGTGGGAGTCGATCATCGGCTTGAACGTCAAGGCAGTACAGGGAAAACAGATCCCTCTGCAATGGACTGACATATCTGGGGTATCTTGGAATGGTGGCACGACCCTGGAGTTCCTCTCGCCTTTCCTGTGGAGAGCGCCTCCTCTTGAGATGCGACGGGAACGCCGGGAATTCTTTCCCTACGAAACAGGGAAAGGATCCCTCATCTCGAGCTAGGAGGCGGAAACGGGGCTCCCCTGATGTTTGCGGGAACCCATGTGCTTCCTCTCGAGTGGAGACGGGTATGTCGCGGAACTTCTTGAGTTGCAGCAAGGGTGTGAAGGACCCTTTGAAAGTTCCAGTGGTTAGATGTGATTAGCCTCGAGAAGCCTCAGCGGAAATGGGTCTCATCTCGCCTGGAGGGCAAAACCTCCTGGATTTTCTCGAGTTGCGGCAGGTGCTCTCGAATTACGACGGGGACCTCAGGGACCCGCTCTGGTGGCCTCAGGAAAGGCCAGTCCCCATGCGAGTTCCTCGGGGGCCTCTCGGGATTCCTCTCCCGTCGATGCCGGGGCCTAAGACCTTGTGTGAAGTCGGGGCCGGAACCTGAGGATTCCTCTCCGGTGCTGACATGGATCTTGGGGTACTTCTGGAGTCTCCCCAGGGGAGTCAGTCCTCGTCTCGAATGCGGGCATGCACTTGCGCTTTCCTCCAGAGCGGTAGCAGCAGTGTCACGCAGTCCGCCGCGTGGATCAAAGGATCTATGGTTTTCCCTCGAGTCTTTCCCACGAGGCTTTCCCACGAGGCTTTCCCACGAGGCTTTCCCACAGGGCTATCCCACGTGCACAAGTGGTGGGGGTCGATCCTCGGCTTGAACGTCAAGGCAGTGCAGCGAAAACAGCTTCCTCTGCAATGGACTGACACATCTGGGGGACTCTTGGAATGGTGGCACGACCCTGGAGTTCCTCTCGCCTTTCCCGTTGAGAGCGCCTCCTCTTGAGATGCGACGGCAACGCCGGGAATTCTTTCCCTTCGAAACAGGGAAAGGATCCCTCATCTCGAGCTAGGAGGCGGAAACGGGGCTCCCCTGGATGTGTGCGGGACCCCATGTGCTTCCTCTAGAGTGAGACGGGTATGTCGGGGAACTTCTTGAGTTGCAGCAAGGGTGTGAAGGACCCTTTGGAAGTTCCAGTGGTTAGATGTGATTAGCCTCGCGAAGCCTCAGCGGAAATGGGCCTCATCTCGCCTGGAGGGCAAAACCTCCTGGATTTTCTCGAGTTGCGGCAGGTGCTCTCGACTTACGACGGGGACCACAGGGACCCGCTCTGTTGGCCCCAGGAAAGGCCAGTCCCCATGCGAGTTCCTCGGGAGCCTCTCGGGATTCCTCTCCCGTCGATGCCGGGGCCTAAGACCTTGTGTGGAGTCGGGGCCGGGACCTGAGGATTCCTCTCCAGTGCTGACATGGATCTTGGGGTACTTCTGGAGTCTCCCCAGGGGAGTCAGTCCTCGTCTCGAATGCGCGCATGGACTTGCGCTTTCCTCCAGAGCGGTAGCAGCAGTGGCACGCAGTCCGCTGCGTGGATCAAAGGATCTATGGTTTTCCCTCGAATCTTTCCCACGAAGCTTTCCCACGAGGCTTTCCCACAGGGCTGTCCCACGTGCAGACGTTGTTGGAGTCGATCCTCAGCTTGAACCTCAAGGCAGTGCAGGGAAAACAGGTTCCTCTGGAATGGACTGACACATCTGGGGGACTCATGGAATGGTGGCACGACCCTGGAGTTCTTCTCGCCTTTCCTGTGGAGAGCGCCTCCTCTTGAGATGCGACGGGAACGCCGGGAATTCTTTCCCTACGAAACAGGGAAAGGATCCCTCATCTCGAGCTAGGAGGCGGATACGGGGCTCCCCTGGATGTGTGCGGGACCCTCGTGCTTCCTCTCGAGTGGAGACGGGTATGTCGGGGAACTTCTTGAGTTGCAGCAAGGTTGTGAAGGACCCTTTGGAAGTTCCAGTGGTTAGACGTGATTGGCCTCGAGAAGCCTCAGAGGAAATGGGCCTCATCTCGCTTGGAGGGCAAAACCTCCTGAATTTTCTCGAGTTGCGGCAGGTGCTCTCCACTTACGACGGGGACCTCAGGGACCCGCTCTGGTGGCCTCAGGAAAGGCCAGTCCCCATGCGAGTTCCTCGGGGGCCTCTCGGGATTCCTCGCCCGTCGATGCCGGGGCCTAAGACCTTGTGTGGAGTCGGGGCCCGAACCTGAGGATTCCTCTCCAGTGCTGACATGGATCTTGGGGTACTTCTGGAGTCTCCCCAGGGGAGTCAGTCCTCGTCTCGAATGCGGGCATACACTTGCGCTTTCCTCCAGAGCGGTAGCAGCAGTGTCACGCAGTCCGCCGCTGGATAAAAGAATCTATCGTTTCCCCTCGAGTCTTTCCCACGAGGCTTTCCCACGAGGCTTTCCCACAGGGCTGTGCCACGTGCACACGTGGTTGGAGTCGATCCTCGGGTTGAACGTCAAGGCAGTGCAGGGAAAACAGGTTCCTCTGGAATGGACTGACACATCTGGGGGACTCTTGGAATGGTGGCACGACTCTGGAGTTCTTCTCGCCTTTCCTGTGGAGAGCGCCTCCTCTTGAGATGCGACGGGAACGCCGGGAATTCTTTCCCTACTAAACAGGGAAAGGATCCCTCATCTCGAGCTAGGAGGCGGAAACGGGGCTCCCCTGGATGTGTACGGGACCCCACGGGCTTCCTCTCGAGTGGAGACGGGTATGCCACGGAACTGCTTGAGTTGCAGCAAGGGTGTGAAGGACCCTTTGAAAGTTCCAGTGGTTAGATGTGATTAGCCTCGAGAAGACTCAGCGGAAATGGGCCTCATCTCGCCTGGAGGGCAAAACCTCCTGGATTTTCTCGAGTTGCGGCAGGTCCTCTCGACTTACGACTGGGACCTCAGGGACCAGCTCTGGTGGCCTCAGGAAAGGCCAGTCCCCATGCGAGTTCCTCGGGGGCCTCTCGGGATTCCTCTCCCGTCGATGCCGGGGCCTAAGACCTTGTGTGGAGTCGGGGCCGGAACCTGAGGATTCCTCTCGAGTGCTGACATGGATCTTGGGGTACTTCTGGAGTCTCCCCAGGGGAGTCAGTCCTCGTCTCGAATGCGGGCATGCACTTGCGCTTTCCTCCAGAGCGGTAGCAGCAGTGTCACGCAGTCCGCCGCGTGGATCAAAGGATCTATGGTTTTCCCTCGAGTCTTTCCCACGAGGCTTTCCCACGAGGCTTTCCCACAGGGCTGTCCCACGTGCACACGTGGTGGGACTCGATCCTCGGCTTGAACGTCAAGGCAGTGCAGGGAAAACAGGTTCCTCTGGAATGGACTGACACATCTGGGGGACTCTTGGAATGGTGGCACGACCCTGGAGTTCCTCTCGCCTTTCCTGTGGAGAGCGCCTCCTCTTGAGATGCGTCGGGAACGCCGGGAATCTTTCCCTACGAAACAGGGAAAGGATCCGTCATCTCGAGCTAGGAGGCGCAAACGGGGCTCCCCTGGATGTGTGCGGGACCCTCGTGCTTCCTCTCGAGTGGAGACGGGTATGTCGGGGAACTTCTTGAGTTGCAGCATGGGTGTGAAGGACCCTTTGGAAGTTCCAGTGGTTAGATGTGATTAGCCTCGAGAAGCCTCAGCGGAAATGGGCCTCATCTCGCCTGGAGGGCAAATCCTCCTGGATTTTCTCGAGTTGCGGCAGGTGCTCTCGACTTACGACGGGGACCTCAGGGACCCGCTCTGGTGGCCTCAGGAAAGGCCAGTCCCCATGCGAGTTCCGCGGGGGCCTCTCGGGATTCCTCTCCCCTCGATGCCGGGGCCTAAGACCTTGTGTGGAGTCGGGGCCGGAACCTGAGGATTCCTCTCCAGTGCTGACATGGATCTTGGGGTACTTCTGGAGTCTCCCCAGGGGAGTCAGTCCTCGTCTCGAATGCGGGCATGCACTTGCGCTTTCCTCCAGAACGGTAGCAGCAGTGTCACGCAGTCCGCCGCGTGGATCAAAGGATCTATGGTTTTCCCTCGAGTCTTTCCCACGAGGCTTTCCCACGAGGCTTTCCCACAGGGCTGTCCCACGTGCACACGTGGTGGGAGTCGATCCTCGGCTTGAATGTCAAGGCAGTGCAGGGAAAACAGGTTCCTCTGGAATGGACTGACACATCTGGGGGACTCTTGGAATGGTGGCACGACCCTGGAGTTCCTCTCGCCTTTCCTGTGGAGAGTGCCTCCTCTTGAGATGCGACGGGAACGCCGGGAATTCTTTCCCTACGAAACAGGGAAAGGATCCCTCATCTCGAGCTAGGATGCGGAAACGGGGCTCCCCTGGATGTGTGCGGGACCCCACGTGCTTCCTCTCGAGTGGAGACGGGTATGTCGGGGAACTTCTTGAGTTGCAGCAAGGGTGTGAAGGACCCTTCGGAAGTTCCAGTGGTTAGACGTGATTAGCCTCGAGAAGCCTCAGCGGAAATGGGCCTCATCTCGCCTGGAGGGCAAAACCTCCTGGATTTTCTCGAGATGCGGCAGGTGCTCTCGACTTACGACGGGGACTTCAGGGACCCGCTCTGGTGGCCTCAGGAAAGGCCAGTCCCCATGCGAGTTCCTCGGGGGCCTCTCGGGATTCCTCTCCCATCGATGCCGGGGCCTCAGACCTTGTGTGGATTCGGGGCCGGAACCTGAGGATTCCTCTCCAGTGCTGACATGGATCTTGGGGTACTTCTGGAGTCTCCCCAGGGGAGTCAGTCCTCGTCTCGAATGCGGGCATGCACTTGCGCTTTCCTCCAGAGCGGTAGCAGCAGTGTCACGCAGTCCGCCGCGTGGATCAAAGGATCTATGGTTTTCCCTCGAGTCTTTCCCAAGAGGCTTTCCCACGAGGCTTTCCCACAGGGCTGTCCCACGTGCACACGTGGTGGGGGTCGATCCTCGGCTTGAACGTCAAGGCAGTGCAGGGAAAACAGGTTCCTCTGGAATGGACTGACACATCTGGGGGACTCTTGGAATGGTGGCACGACCCTGGAGTTCCTCTCGCCTTTCCTATGGAGAGCGCCTCCTCTTGAGATGCGACGGGAACGCCGGGAATTCTTTACCTATGAAACAGGGGAAGGATCACTCATCTCGAGCTAGTCGGCGGAAACGGGGCTCCCCTGGATGTGTGCGGGACCGTCGTGCTTCCTCTCGAGCGGAGACGGGTATGTCGGGGAACTGCTTGAGTTGCAGCAAGGGTGTGAAGGACCCTTTGGAAGTTCCAGTGGTTAGATGTGATTAGCCTCGAGAAGCCTCAGCGGAAATGGGCCTCATCTCGCCTGGAGGGCAAAACCTCCTCGATTTTCTCGAGTTGAGGCAGGTTCTCTCGACTTACGAGGGGGACCTCAGGGACCCGCTCTGGTGGCCTAAGGAAAGGCTAGTCCCCATGCGAGTTCCTCGGGGGCCTCTCGGGATTCCTCTCCCGTCGATGCCGGGGCCTAAGACCTTGTGTGGAGTCGGGGCCGGAACCTGAGGATTCCTCTCCAGTGCTGACATGGATCCTGGGGTACTTCTGGAGTCTCCCCAGGGGAGTCAGTCCTCGTCTCGAATGCGGACATGCACTTGCGCTTTCCTCCAGAGCGGTAGCAGCAGTGTCACGCAGTCCGCCGCGTGGATCAAAGGATCTATGGTTTTCCCTCGAGTCTTTCCCACGAGGCTTTCCCACGAGGCTTTCCCACAGGGCTGTCCCACATGCACACGTGGTGGGAGTCGATCCTCGGCTTGGACGTCAAGGCAGTGCAGGGAAAACAGGTTCCTCTGGAATGGACTGACACATCTGGGGTCTCTTGGAATGGTGGCACGACCCTGGAGTTCCTCTCGCCTTTCCTGTGGAGAGCGCCTCCTCTTGAGATGCGACGGGAACGCCGGGAATCTTTCCCTACGAAACAGGGAAAATATCCGTCATCTCGAGCTAGGAAGCGGAAACGGGGCTCCCCTGGATGTGTGCGGGGCCCTCGTGTTTCCTCTCGAGTGGAGACGGGTATCTCCGGGAACTTCTTGAGTTGCAGCAAGGGTGTGTAGGACCCTTTGGAAGTTCCAGTGGTTAGATGTGATTGGCTTCGAGAAGCCTCAGCGGAAATGGGCCTCATCTCGCCTGGAGGGCAAAACCTCCTGGATATTCTCGAGTTGCAGCAGGTGCTCTCGACTTACGAAGGGGACCACAGGGACCCGCTCTGGAGGCCTCAGGAAAGGCCAGTCCCGATGCGAGTTCCACGGGGGCCTCTCGGGATTCCTCTCCCGTCGATGCCGGGGCCTAAGACCTTGTGTGGACTCGGGGCCGGAACCTGAGGATTCCTCTCCAGTGCTGACATGGATCTTGGGGTACTTCTGGAGTCTCCCCAGGGGAGTCAGTCCTCGTCTCGAATGCGGGCATGCACTTGCGCTTTCCTCCAGAGCGGTAGCAGCAGTGTCACGCAGTCCGCCGCGTGGATCAAAGGATCTATGGTTTTCCCTCGAGTCTTTCCCACGAGGCTTTCCCACGAGGCTTTCCCGCAGGGCTGTCCCACGTGCACACGTGGTGGGAGTCGATCCTCGGCTTGAACGTCAAGGCAGTGCAGGGAAAACAGGTTCCTCTGGAATGGACTGACACATCTGGGGGACTCTTGGAATGGTGGCAGGACCCTGGAGTTCCTCTCGCCTTTCCTGTGGAGAGCGCCTCCTCTTGAGATGCGACGGGAACGCCGGGAATTCTTTCCCTACGAAACAGGGAAAGGATCCCTCATCTCGAGCTAGGAGGCGGAAACGGGGCTCCCTTGGATGTGTGCGGGACCCCACGTGCTTCCTCTCGAGTGGAGACGGGTATGTCGGGGAATTTCTTGAGTTGCAGCAAGGGTGTGAAGGACCCTTTGGAATTTCCAGTGGTTAGATGTGATTGGCCTCGAGAAGCCTCAGCGGAAATGGCCCTCATTTCGCCTGGAGGGCAAAACCTCCTGGATTTTCTCGAGTTGCGGCAGGTGCTCTCGACTTACGACGGGGACCTCAGGGACCCGCTCTGGTGGCCTCAGGAAAGGCCAGTCCCCATGCGAGTTCCTCGGGGGCCTCTCGGGATTCCTCTCCCGTCGATGCCGGAGCCTAAGACCTTGTGTGGATTCGGGCCCGGAACCTGAGGATTCCTGTCCAGTGCTGACATGGATCTTGGGGTACTTCTGGAGTCTCCCCAGGGGAGTCAGTCCTCGTCACGAATGCGGGCATGCACTTGCGCTTTCCTCCAGAGCGGTAGCAGCAGTGTCACGCAGTCCGCCGCGTGGATCAAAGGATCTATGGTTTTCCCTCGAGTCTTTCCCACGAGGCTTTCCCACTAGGCTTTCCCGCAGGGCTGTCCCACGTGCACACGTGGTGGGAGTCGATCCTCGGCTTGAACGTCAAGGCAGTGCAGGGAAAACAGGTTCCTCTGGAATGGACTGACACATCTGGGGGACTCTTGGAATGGTGGCACGACCCTGGAGTTCCTCTCGCCTTTCCTGTGGAGAGCGCCTCCTCTTGAGATGCGACGGGAACGCCTGGAATTCTTTCCCTACGAAACAGGGAAAGGATCCCTCATCTCGAGCTAGGAGGCGGAAACGGGGCTCCCCTGGATGTGTGCGGGACCCCACGTGCTTCCTCTCGAGTGGAGACGGGTATGTCGGGGAACTTCTTGAGTTGCAGCAAGGGTGTGAAGGACCCTTTTGAAGTTCCAGTGGTTAGACGTCATTAGGCTCGAGAAGCCTCAGCGGAAATGGGCCTCATCTCGCCTGGAGGGCAAAACCTCCTGGATTTTCTCGAGTTGTGGCAGGTGTTCTCGACTTACGACGGGGACCTCAGGGACCCGCTCTGGTGGCCTCAGGAAAGGCCAGTCCCCATGCGAGTTCCTCGGGGGCCTCTCGGCATTCCTCTCCCATCGATGCCGGTGCCTAAGACCTTGTGTGGAGTCGGGCCGGGAACCTGAGGATTCCTGTCCAGTGCTGACATGGATCTTGGGGTACTTCTGGAGTCTCCCCAGGGGAGTCAGTCCTCGTCTCGAATGCGGGCATGCACTTGCGCTTTCCTCCAGAGCGGTAGCAGCAGTGTCACGCAGTCCGCCGCGTGGATCAAAGGATCTATGGTTTTCCCTCGAGTCTTTCCCACGAGGCTTTCCCACGAGGCTTTCCCGCAGGGCTGTCCCACGTGCACACGTGGTGGGAGTCGATCCTCGGCTTGAACGTCAAGGCAGTGCAGGGAAAACAGGTTCCTCTGGAATGGACTGACACATCTGGGGGACTCTTGGAATGGTGGCAGGACCCTGGAGTTCCTCTCGCCTTTCCTGTGGAGAGCGCCTCCTCTTGAGATGCGACGGGAACGCCGGGAATTCTTTCCCTACGAAACAGGGAAAGGATCCCTCATCTCGAGCTAGGAGGCGGAAACGGGGCTCCCCTGGATGTGTGCGGGACCCCTCGTGCTTCCTCTCGAGTGGAGACGGGTATGTCGGGGAACTTCTTGATTTGCAGCAAGGGTGTGAAGGACCCTATGGAAGTTCCAGTGGTTAGATGTGATTAGCCTCGAGAAGCCTCAGCGGAAATGGGCTTCATCTCGCCTGGAGGGCAAATCCTCCTGGATTTTCTCGAGTTGCGGCAGGTGCTCTCGACTTACGATGGGGACCTCAGGGACCCGCTCTGGTGGCCTCAGGAAAGGCCAGTCCCCATGCGAGTTCCTCGGGGGCCTCTCGGGATTCCTCTTCCGTCGATGAGGGGCCTAAGACCTTCTGTGGAGTCGGGGCCGGAACCTGAGGATTCCTCTCCAGTGCTGACATGGATCTTGGGGTACTTCTGGAGTCTCCCCAGGGGAGTCAGTCCTCGTCTCGAATGCGGGCATGCACTTGCGCTTTCCTCCAGAGCGGTAGCAGCAGTGTCACGCAGTCCGCCGCGTGGATCAAAGGATCTATTGTTTTCCCTCGAGTCTTTCCAACGAGGCTTTTCCCACTAGGTTTTCCCACAGGGCTGTCCCACGTGCACACGTGGTGGGAGTCGATCCTCGGCTTGAACGTCAAGGCAGTGCAGGGAAAACAGGTTCCTCTGGAATGGACTGACACATCTGGGGGACTCTTGGAATGGTGGCACGACCCTGGAGTTCCTTTAGCCTTTCCTGTGGAGAGCGCCTCCTCTTGAGATGCGACGGGAACGCCGGAATTCTTTCCCTATGAAACAGGGAAAGGATCCCTCATCTCGAGCTAGGAGGCGGAAACGGGGCTCCCCTGGATGTGTGCGGGACCCCACGTGCTTCCTCTCGAGTGGAGACTGGTATGTCGCGGAAATGCTTGAGTTGCAGCAAGGGTGTGAAGGACCCTTTGGAAGTTCCAGTGGTTAGATGTGATTAGCCTCGAGAAGCCTCAGCGGAAATGGGCCTCATCTCGCCTGGAGGGCAAAACCTCCTGGATTTTCTCGAGTTGCGGCAGGTGCTCTCGAATTACGACGGGGACCTCAGGGACCCGCTCTGGTGGCCTCAGGAAAGGCCAGTCCCCATACGAGTTCCTCGGGGGCCTCTCGGGATTCCTCTCCCGTCGATGCCGGGGCCTAAGACCTTGCGTGGAGTCGGGGCCGGAACCTGAGGATTCCTCTCCAGTGCTGACATGGATCTTGGGGTACTTCTGGAGTCTCCCCAGGGGAGTCAGTCCTCGTCTCAAATGCGGGCATGCACTTGCGGTTTCCTCCAGAGCGGTAGCAGCAGTGTCACGCTGACCACCGCGTGGATCAAAGGATCTATGGTTTTCCCTCGAGTCTTTCCCACGAGGCTTTCCCACGAGGCTTTCCCACAGGGCTGTCCCACGAGCACACGTGGTGGGAGTCGATCCTCGGCTTGAACGTCAAGGCAGTGCAGGGAAAACAGGTTCCTCTGTAATGGACAGACACATCTGGGGTCTCTTGGAATGGTCGCACGACCCTGGAGTTCCTCTCGCCTTTTCTGTGGGAGCGCCTCCTCTTGAGATGCGACGGTAACGCCGGGAATGCTTTCCCTACGAAACAGGGAAAGGATCCCTCATCTCGAGCTAGGAGGCGGAAACGGGGCTCCCCTGGATGTGTGAGGGACCCTCGTGCTTCCTCTTGAGTGAAGACGGGTATGTCGGGGAACTTCTAGAGTTGCAGCAAGGGTGTGAAGGACCCTTTGGAAGTTCCAGTGGTTAGATGTGATTAGCCTCGAGAAGCCTCAGCGGAAATGGGCCTCATCTCGCCTGGAGGGCAAAACCTCCTGGATTTTCTCGAGTTGCGGCATGTGCTCTCGACTTACGACGGGGACCTCAGGGTCCCGCTCTGGTGACCTCAGGAAAGGCCAGTCCCCATGCGAGTTCCTCGGGGGCCTCTCGGGATTCCTCTCCCGTCGATGCCGGGGCCTAAGACCTTGTGTGGAGTCGGGGTCGGAACCTGAGGATTCCTCTCCAGTGCTGACATGGATCTTGGGGTACTTCTGGAGTCTCCCCAGGGGAGTCAGTCCTCGTCTCGAATGCGGGCATGCACTTGCGCTTTCCTCCAGAGCGGTAGCAGCAGTGTCACGCAGTCCGCCGCGTAGATCAAAGGATCTATGGTTTTCCCTCGAGTCTTTCCCACGAGGCTTTCCCACGAGGCTTTCCACAGGGCTGTCCCACGTTCACACGTGGTGGGACTCGATCCTCGGCTTGAACGTCAAGGTACTGCAGGGAAAACACATTCCTCTGGAATGGACTGACACATCTGGGGGACTCTTGGAATGGTGGCACGACCCTGGAGTTCCTCTCGCCTTTCCTGTGGAGAGCGCCTCCTCTTGAGATGCGACGGGAACGCCGGGAATTCGTTCCCTACGAAACAGGGAAAGGATCCCTCATCTCGAGCTAGGAGGCGGAAACGGGGCTCCCCTGGATGTTTGCGGGACACCACGTGCTTCCTCTCGAGTGGAGACGGGTATGTCGGGGAACTTCTTGAGTTGCAGCAAGGGTGTGAAGGACCCTTTGGAAGTTCCAGTGGTTAGATGTGATTGGCCTCGAGAAGCCTCAGCGGAAATGGGCCTCATCTCGCCTGGAGGGCAAAACCTCCTGGAATTTCTCGAGTTGCGGCAGGTGCTCTCGACATACGACGGGGACCTCAGGGACCCGCTCTGGTGGCCTCAGGAAGGCCAGTCCCCATGCGAGTTTTTCGGGGGCCTCTCGGGATTCCTCTCCCGTCGATGCCGGGGCCTAAGACCTTGTGTGGTGTCGAGGCCTGAACCTGAGGTTTCCTCTCCAGTGCTGACATGGATCTTGGGGTACATCTGGAGTCTCCCCAGGGGAGTCAGTCCTAGTCTCGAATGCGGGCATGCACTTGCGCTTTCCTCCTGTGCGGTAGCAGCAGTGTCACGCAGTCCGCCGCGTGGATCAAAGGATCTATGGTTTTCCCTCGAGTCTTTCCCACGAGGCTTTCCCACGAGGCTTTCCCACAGGGCTGTCCCACGTGCACACGTGGTGGGATTCGATCCTCGGCTTGAACGTCAAGGCAGTGCAGGGAAAACAGGTTCCCATGGAATGGACTGACCCATCTGGGGGACTCTTGGAATGGTGGCACGACCCTGGAGTTCCTCTCGCCTTTCCTGTGGAGAGCGCCTCCTCTTGAGATGCGACGGGAACGCCGGGAATTCTTTCGCTACGAAACAGGGAAAGGATCCCTCATCTCGAGCTAGGAGGCAGAAACGGGGCTCCCCTGGATGTGTGCGGGACCCCACGTTCTTCCTCTCGAGTGGATACGGGTATGTCGCGGAACTTCTTGAGTTGCAGCAAGGGTGTGAAGGACCCTTTGGAAGTTCCTGTGGTTAGATGTGATTAGCCTCGAGAAGCCTCAGCGGAAATGGGCCTCATCTCGCTTGGAGGGCAAAACCTCCTGGATATTCTCGAGTTGCGGCAGGTGCTCTCGACTTACGACGGGGACCTCGGGGACCCGCTCTGGTGGCCTCAGGAAAGGCCAGTCCCCATGCGAGTTCCTCGGGGGCCTCTCGGTATTCCTCTCCCGTCGATGCCGGGGCCAAAGACCTTGTGTGGAGTCGGGGCCGGAACCAGAGGATTCCTCTCCAGTGCTGACATGGATCTTGGGGTACTTCTGGAGTCTCCCCAGGGGAGTCAGTCCTCGTCTCGAATGCGGGCATGCACTTGCGCTTTCCTCCAGAGCGGTAGCAGCAGTGTCACGCAGTCCGCCGCGTGGATCAAAGGATCTATGGTTTTCCCTCGAGTCTTCCCCATGAGGCTTTCCCACGAGGCTTTCCCACAGGGCTGTCCCACGTGCACACGTGGTGGGAGTCGATCCTCGGCTTGAACGTCAAGGCAGTGCAGGGAAAACAGGTTCCTCTGGAATGGACTGACACATCTGGGGGACTCTTGGAATGGTGGCACGACCCTGGAGTTCCTCTCGACTTTCCTGTGGACAGCGCCTCCTATTGAGATGCGACGGGAACGCTGGGAATTCTTTCCCTACGAAACAGGGAAAGGATCCCACATCTCGAGGTGGGAGGCGGAAACTGGGCTTCCCTGGATGTGTGCGGGACCCTTGTGCTTCCTCTCGAGGGGAGACGGGTATGTCGGGGAACTTCTTGAGTTGCAGCAAGGGTGTGAAGGACCCTTTGGAAGGTCCAGTGGTTAGACGTGATTAGCCTCGAGAAGACTCAGCGGAAAGGCGCCTCATCTCGCCTGGAGGGCAAAACCTCCTGTATTTTCTCGAGTTGCGGCAGGTGCTCTCGACTTACGACGGGGACCTCAGGGACCCGCTCTGGTGGCCTCAGGAAAGGCCAGTCCCCATGCGAGTTCCTCGGGGGCCTCTCGGGATTCCTCTCCCGTCGATGCCGGGGCCTAAGACCTTGTGTGGAGTCGGGGCCGGAACCTGAGGATTCCTCTCCAGTGCTGACATGGATCTTGGGGTACTTCTGGAGTCTCCCCAGGGGAGTCAGTCCTCGTCTCGAATGCGAGCATGCACTTGCGCTTTCCTCCAGAGCGTTAGCAGCAGTGTCACGCAGTCCGCCGCGTGGATCAAAGGATCTATGGTTTTCCCTCGAGTCTTTCCCACGAGGCTTTCCCACGAGGCTTTCCCACAGGGCTGTCCCACGTGCACACGTGGTGGGAGTGGATCCTCGGCTTCAACGTCAAGGCAGTGCAGGGAAAACAGGTTCCTCTGGAATGGACTGTCACATCTGGGGGTCTCTTGGAATGGTGGCACGACACTGGAGTTCCTCTCGCCTCTCCGTCGGAGAGTGTCTCCTCTTGAGATGCGACGGGAACGCCGGGAATTCTTTCCCTACGAAACAGGGAAAGGATCCCTCATCTCGACCTAGGAGGCGGAAACGGGGCTCCCCTGGATGTGTGCGGGACCCCACGTGCTTCCTCTCGAGTGGAGGTGGGTATGTCGGGGAACTTCTTGAGTTGCAGCAAGGGTGTGAAGGACCCTTTGGAAGTACGAATGGTTAGATGTGATTATCCTCGAGAAGCCTCCCCGGAAATGGGCATCATCTCGCCTGGAGGGCAAAACCTCCTGGATTTTCTCGAGTTGCGGCAGGTGCTCTCGACTTACTACGGGGACCTCAGGGACCCGCTCTGGTGGCCTCAGGAATGGCAGTCCCCATGCAAGCTCCTCGGGGGCCTCTCGGGATTCCTCTCCCGTCAATGCCAGGGCCTAAGACCTTGCGTGGAGTCGGGGCCGGAATCTGAGGATTCCTCTCCAGTGCTGACATGGATCTTGGGGTACTTCTGGAGTCTCCCCAGGGGAGTCAGTCCTCGTCTCGAATGCGGGCATGCACTTGCACTTTCCTCCAGAGCGGTAGCAGCAGTGTCACGCAGTCCGCCGCGTGGATCAAAGGATCTATGGTTTTCCCTCGAGTCTTTCCCACGAGGCTTTCCCACGAGGCTTTCCCACAGGGCTGTTCCACGTGCACACGTGGTGGGAGTCGATCCTCGGCTTGAACGTCAAGGCAGTGCAGGGAAAACAGGTTCCTCTGGAATGGACTGATACATCTGGGGGTCTCTTGGAATGGTGTCACGACCCTGGAGTTCCTCTCGCCTTTCCTGTGGAGAGCGCCAACTCTTCGGGAACGCCGGGAATTCTTTCCCTACGAAACAGGGAAAGGATCCAGCATCTCGAGCTAGGAGGCGAAAACGGGGCTCCCCTGGATGTGTGCGGGACCCTCGTGCTTCCTCTCGAGTGGAGACGGGTATGTCGGGGAACTTCTTGATTTGCAGCAAGGGTGTGAAGGACCCTTTGGAAGTTCCAGTGGTTAGATGTGATTAGCCTCGAGAAGCCTCAGCGTAAATGGGCCTCATCTCGCCTGGAGGGCAAAACCTCCTGGATTTTCTCGAGTTGCGGCAGGTGCTCTCGACTTACGACGGGACCTCAGGGACCCGCTCTGGTGGCCTCAGGCAAGGCCAGTCCCCATGCGACTTCCTCAGGGGCCTCTCGGGATTCCTCTCCCGTCGATGCCGGTGCCTAAGACCTTGTGTGGAGTCGGGGCCGGAACCTGTGGATTCCTCTCCAGTGCTGACATGGATCTTGGGGTACTTCTGGAGTCTCCCCAGGGGAGTCAGTCCTCGTCTGGAATGCGGGCATGCACTTGCGCTATCCTCCAGAGCAGTAGCAGCAGTGTCACGCAGTCCGCCGCGTGGATAAAAGGATCTATGGTTTTCCCTCGAGTCTTTCCCATGAGGCTTTCCCACGAGGCTTTACCACAGGGCTGTCCCAAGTGCACACGTGGTGGGAGTCGATCCTCTGCTTGAACGTCAAGGAAGTGCAGGGAAAACAGGTTCCTCTCGTATGGACTGACACATCTGGGGGTCTCTTGGAATGGTGGCACGACCCTGGAGTTCCTCTCCCCTCTCCTGTGGAGAGTGTCTCCTCTTGAGATGCGACGGGAACGCCGGGAATTCTTTCCCTACGAAACAGGGAAAGGATCCCTCATCTCGAGCTAGGAGGCGGAAACGGGGCTCCCCTGGATGTGTGCGGGACCCCACTTGCTTCCTCTCGAGTGGAGACGGGTATGTCCCGGAACTGCTTGAGTTGCAGCAAGGTGTGAAGGACCCTTTGGAAGTTCCAGTGGTTAGATGTGATTAGCCTCGAGAAGCCTCAGCGGAAATGGGCCTCATCTCGCCTGGAGGGCAAAACCTCCTGGATTTTCTCGAGTTGCGGCAGGTGCTCTCGACTTACGACGGGGACCTCAGGGACCCGCTCTGGTGGCCTCAGGAAAGGCCAGTCCCCATGCGAATTCCTCGGGGGCCTTTCGGGATTACTCTCCCGTCGATGCCGGGGCCTAAGACCTTGTGTGGAGTCGGGTCCGGAACCTGAGGATTCCTCTCCGGTGCTGACATGGATCTTGGGGTACTTCTGGAGTCTCCCCAGGGGAGTCAGTCCTCGTCTCGAATGCGGGCATGCACTTGCGCTTTCCTCCAGAGCGGTAGCAGCAGTGTCACGCAGTCCGCCGCGTGGATCAAAGGATCTATGGTTTTCCCTCGAGTCTTTCCCACGAGGCTTTCCCACGAGGCTTTCCCACAGGGCTGTCCCACGTGCACACGTGGTGGGAGTGGATCCTCGGCTTGAACATCAAGGCAGTTCAGGGAAAACAGGTTCCTCTGGAATGGACTGACACATCTGGGGGACTCTTGGAATGGTGGCACGACCCTGGAGTTCCTCTCGCCTTTCCTGTGGAGAGCGCCTCCTCTTGAGATGCGACGGGAACGCCGGGAATTCTTTCCCTACGAAACAGGGAAAGGATCCCTTATCTCGAGCTAGGAGGCGGAAACGGGGCTCCCCTGGATGTGTGCGGGACCCCACGTGCTTCCTCTCGAGTGGAGACGGGTATGTCGGGGAACTTCTTGAGTTGCAGCAAGGGTGTGAAGGACCCTTTGGAAGTTCCAGTATTTAGACGTGATTAGCCTCGAGAAGCTTCAGCGGAAATGGGCCTCATCTCGCCTGGAGGGCAAAACCTCCTGGATTTTCTCGAGTTGCGGCAGGTGCTCTCGACTTACGACGGGGACCTCAGGGACCCGCTCTGGTGGCCTCAGGAAAGGCCAGTCCCCATGCGAGTTCCTCGGGGGCCTCTCGGGATTCCTCTCCCGTCGATGCCGGGGCCTAAGACCTTGTGTGGAGTCGGGGCCGGAACCTGAGGATTCCTCTCCAGTGCTGACATGGATCTTGGGGTACTTCTGGAGTCTCACAGGGGAGTCAGTCCTCGTCTCGAATGCGGGCATGCACTTGCGCTTTCCTCCAGAGCGGTAGCAGCAGTGTCACGCAGTCCGCCGCGTGGATCAAAGGATCTATGGTTTTCCCTCGAGTCTTTCCCAGGAGGCTTTCCCACGAGGCTTTCCCACAGGGCTGTCCCACGTGCACACGTGGTGGGAGTCGATCCTCGGCTTGAACGTCAAGGCAGTGCAGGGAAAACAGGTTCCTCTGGAATGGACTGACACATCTGGGGGACTCTTGGAATGGTGGCACGACCCTGGAGTTCCTCTCGACTTTCCTGTGCAGAGCGCCTCCTCTTGAGATGCGACGGGAACGCCGGGAATTCTTTCCCTACGAAACAGGGAAAGGATCCCTCATCTCGAGCTAGGAGGCGGAAACGGGGCTCCCCTGGATATGTGCGGGATCCCACGTGCTTCCTCTCTAGTGGAGACGGGTATGTCGGGGAACTTCTTGAGTTGCAGCAAGGGTGTGAAGGACCCTTTTGAAGTTCCAGTGGTTAGACGTGATTAGCCTCGAGAAGCTTCAGCGGAAATGGGCCTCATCTCGCCTGGAGGGCAAAACCTCCTGGATTTTCGCGAGTTGCGGCAGGTGCTCTCGACTTACGACGAGGACCTCAGGGACCCGCTCTGGTGGCCTCAGGAAAGGCCAGTCCCCATGCGAGTTCCTTGGGGGCCTCTCGGGATTCCTCTCCCGTCCATGACGGGGCCTACGACCTTGTGTGGAGTCGGGGTCCGAAAGTGAGGATTTCTCTCCAGTGCTGACATGGATCTTGGGGTAATTCTGGAGTCTCCCCAGGGGAGTCAGTCCTAGTCTCGAATGCGGGCATGCACTTGCGCTTTCCTCCAGAGCGGTAGCAGCAGTGTCACGCAGTCCGCCGCGTGCATCAAAGGATCTATGGTTTTCCCTCGAGTCTTTCCCACGAGGCTTTCCCACGAGGCTTTCCCACAGGGCTGTCCCACGTGCACACGTGGTGGGAGTCGATCCTCGGCTTGAACGTCAAGGCAGTGCAGGGCAAACAGATTCCTCTGGAATGGACTGACACATCTGGGGGACTCTTGGAATGGTGGCACGACCCTGGAGTTCCTCTCACCTTTCCTGTGGAGAGCGCCTCCTCTTGAGATGCGACGGGAACGCCGGGAATTCTTTCCCTACGAAACAGGGAAAGGATCCCTCATCTCGAGGTGGGAGGCGGAAACGGGGCTTCCCTGGATGTGTGCGGAACCCTTGTGCTTCCTCTCGAGGGGAGACGGGTATGTCGGGGAACTTCTTGAGTTGTAGCAAGGGTGTGAAGGACCCTTTGGAAATTCCAGTGGTTAGATGTGATTAGCCTCGAGAAGCCTCAGCGGAAATGGGCCTCATCTCGCCTGGAGGTGAAAACCTCCTGGATTTTCTCGAGTTGCGGCAGGTGCTCTCGACTTACGACGTGGACCACAGGGACCCGCTCTGGTGGCCTCAGGAAAGCCCAGTCCCCATGCAAGTTCTTCGGGGGCCTCTCGGGATTCCTCTCCCGTCGATGCAAGGGCCTAAGACCTTGTGTGGAGTCGGGGCCGGAACCTGAGGATTCCTCTCCAGTGCTGACATGGATCTTGGGGTACTTCTGGAGTCTCCCCAGGGGAGTCAGTCCTCGTCTCGAATGCGTGCATGCACTTGCACTTTCCTCCAGAGCGGTAGCAGCAGTGTCACGCAGTCCGCCGCGTGGATCAAAGGATCGATGATTTTCTCTCCAGACTTTCCCAAGAGGCTTTCCCACGAGGCTTTCCCACAGGGCTGTCCCACGTGCACACGTGGTGGGAGTCGATCCTCGGCTTGAACGTCAAGGCAGTGCAGGGAAAACAGGTTCCTCTGGAATGGACTGACACATCTGGGGGACTCTTGGAATGGTGGCACGACCCTGGAGTTCCTCTCGCCTTTCCTGTGGAGAGCGCCTCCTCTTGAGATGCGTCGGGAACGCCGGGAATTCTTTCCCTACGAAACAGGGAAAGGATCCCTCATCTCGAGCTAGGAGGCGGAAAAGGGGCTTCCCTGGATGTGTGCGGGACCCTCGTGCTTCCTCTCCAGTGGTGACGGGTATGTCTGGGAACTTGTGAGTTGCAGCAAGGGTGTGAAGGACCCTTTGGAAGTTCCAGTGGTTAGATGTGATTAGCCTCGAGAAGCCTCAGCGGAAATGGGCCTCATCTCGCCTGGAGGGCAAAAACTCCTGGATTTTCTCGAGTTGCGGCAGGTGCTCTCGACTTACGACGGGGACCTCAGGGACCCGCTCTGGTGGCCTAAGGAAAGGCCAGTCCCCATGCGAGTTCCTAGGGGGCCCTTAGGGAATCCTCTCCCGTCGATGCCGGGGCCTAAGACCTTGTGTGGATTCGGGTTCCGAAAGTGAGGATTCCTCTCCAGTGCTGACATGGATCTTGGGGTACTTCTAGAGTCTCCCCAGGGGAGTCAGTCCTCGTCTCGAATGCGGGCATGCACTTGCGCTTTCCTCCAGAGCGGTAGCAGCAGTGTCACGCAGTCCGCCGCGTGCATCAAAGGATCTATGGTTTTCCCTCGAGTCTTTCCCACAAGGCTTTCCCACGAGGCTTTACCACAGGGCTGTCTAACGTGCAAACGTGGTGGGAGTCGATCCTCGGCTTGAACGTCAAGGCAGTGCAGGGCAAACAGGTTCCTCTGGAATGGACTGACACATCTGGGGGACTCTTGGAATGGTGGCACGACCCTGGAGTTCCTCTCGACTTTCCTGTGGACAGCGCCTCCTATTGAGATGCGACGGGAACACCAGGAATTCTTTCCCTACTAAACAGGGAAAGGATCCCTCATCTCGAGGTGGGAGGCGGAAACGGGGATTCCCTGGATGTGTGCGGGACCCTTGTGCTTCCTCTCGAGGGGAGACGGGTATGTCAGGGAACTTCTTGAGTTGCAGCAAGGGTGTGAAGGACCCTTTGGAAGTTCCAGTGGTTAGATGTGATTAGCCTCGAGAAGCCTCAGCGGAAATGGGCCTCATCTCGCCTGGAGGGCAAAACCTCCTGGATTTTCTCGAGTTGCGGCAGGTGCTCTCGACTTACGACGGGGACCTCGGGGACCCGCTCTGGTGGCCGCAGGAAAGGCCAGTCCCCATGCGAGTTCCTCGGGGGCCTCTCGGGATTCCTCTCCCTTCGATGCCGGGGCCTAAGACCTTGTGTGGAGTCGGGGCCGGAACCTGAGGATTCCTCTCCAGTGGTGACATGGATCTTGGGGTACTTCTGGAGTCTCCCCAGGGGAGTCAGTCCTCGTCTCGAATGCGGGCATGCACTTGCGCTTTCTTCCAGAGCGGTAGCAGCAGTGTCACGCAGTCCGCCGCGTGGATCAAAGGATCTATGGTTTTCCCTCGAGTCTTTCCCACGAGGCTTTCCCACGAGGCTTTCCCACAGGGCTGTCCCACGTGCACACGTGGTGGGAGTCGATCCTCGGCTTGAACGTCAAGGCAGTGCAGGGAAAACAGGTTCCTCTGGAATGGACTGACACATCTGGGGGACTCCGGGAATGGTGGCACGACCCTGGAGTTCCTCTCGCCTTTCCTGTGGAGAGCGCCTCCTCTTGAGATGCGACGGGAACACCGGGAATTCTTTCCCTACGAAACAGGGAAAGGATCCCTCATCTCGTGCTAGGAGGCGGAAACGGGGCTCCCCTGGATGTGTGCTGGACCCTCGTGCTTCCTCTCGATTGGAGACGGGTATGTCGCGGAACTGCTTGAGTTGCAGCAAGGGTGTGAAGGACCCTTTGGAAGTTCCAGTGGTTAGATGTGATTAGCCTTGAGAAGCCTCAGCGGAAATGGGCCTCATCTCGCCTGGAGGGCAAAATCTCCTGGATTTTCTCGAGTTGCGGCAGGTGCTCTCGACTTACGACGGGGACATCAGGGACCCGCTCTGGTGGCCTCAGGAAAGGCCAGTCCCCATGCGAGTTCCTCGGGGGCCTCTCGGGATTCCTCTCCCGTTGATGCCGGGGCCTAAGACCTTGTGTGGAGTCGGGGCCGGAACCTGAGGATTCCTCTCCAGTGCTGACATGGATCTTGGGGTACTTCTGGAGTCTCCCCAGAGGAGTCAGTCCTCGTCTCGAATGCGGGCATGCACTTGCGCTTTCCTCCAGAGCGGTAGCAGAAGTGTCACGCAGTCCGCCGCGTGGATCAAAGGATCTATGCTTTTCCCTCGAGTCTTTCCCACGAGGCTTTCCCACGAGGCGTTCCCCCAGGGATGTCCCACGTGCACACGTGGTGGGAGTCGATCCTCGGCTTGAACGTCAAGGCAGTGCAGGGAAAACAGGTCCTCTGGAATGGACTGACACATCTGGGGTACTCTTGGAATGGTGCCACGACCCTAGTTCCTCTCGCCTTTCCTGTGGAGAGCGCCTCCTCTTGAGATGCGACGGGAACGCCGGGAATTCTTTCCCTACGAAACAGGGAAAGGATCCCTCATCTCGAGCTAGGAGGCGGAAACGGGGCTCCCCTGGATGTGTGCGGGACCCTCGTGCTTCCTCTCGAGTGGAGACGGGTATGTCGGGGAACTTCTTGAGTTGCAGCAAGGGTGTGAAGGACCCTTTGGAAGTTCCAGTGGTTAGATGTGATTAGCCTCGAGAAGCCTCAGCGGAAATGGGCCTCATCTCGCCTGGAGGGCAAAACCTCCTGGATTTTCTCGAGTTGCGGCAGGTGCTCTCGACTTACCACGGGGACCTCAGGGACCCGCTCTGGTGGCCTCAGGAAAGTCCAGTCCCCATCGAGTTCCTCGGGGGCCTCTCGATATTCCTCTCCCGTCGATGCCGGGGCCTAAGACCTTGTGTGGAGTCGGGGCCCGAACCTGAGGATTCCTCTCCAGTGCTGACATGGATCTTGGGGTACTTCTGGAGTCTCCCCAGGGGAGTCAGTCCTCGTCTCGAATGCGGGCATGCACTTGCGCTTTCCTCCAGAGTGGTAGCAGCAGTGTCACACAGTCCTCCGCGTGGATCAAAAGATCTATTGTTTTCCCTCGAGTCTTTCCCACGAGGCTTTCCCACGAGGCTTTCCCACAGGGCTGTCCCACGTGCACACGTGGTGGGAGTCGATCCTCGGCTTGAACGTCAAGGCAGTGCAGGGAAAACAGGTTCCTCTGGAATGGACTGACACATCTGGGGGACTCTTGGAATGGTGGCACGACCCTGGATTTCCTCTCGCCTTTCCTGTGGAGAGTGCCTCCTCTTGAGATGCGACGGGAACACCGGGAATTCTTTCCCTACGAAACAGGGAAAGGATCCCTCATCTCGAGCTAGGAGGCGGAAACGGGGCTCCCCTGGATGTGTGCTGGACCCTCGTGCTTCCTCTCGAGTGGAGACGGGTATGTCGGGGAACTTCTTGAGTTGCAGCAAGGGTGTGAAGGACCATTTGGAAGTTCCAGTGGTTAGATGTGATTAGCCTCGAGAAGCCTCAGCGGAAATGGGCCTCATCTCGCCTGGAGGGCAAAACCTCCTGGATTTTCTCGAGTTGCGGCAGGTGCTCTCGACTTACGACGGGGACGTCAGGGACCCGCTCTGGAGGCCTCAGGAAAGGCCAGTCCCCATGCGAGTTCCTCGGGGGCCTCTCGGGATTCCTCTCCCGTCGATGCCGGGGCCTAAGACCTTTTGTGGAGTCGGGGCCGGAACCTGAGGATTCCTCTCCAGTGCTGACATGGATCTTGGGGTACTTCTGGAGTCTCCCCAGGGCAGACAGTCATCGTCTCGAATGCGGGCATGCACTTGCGCTTCCCTCCAGTGCGGTAGGAGCAGTGTCACGCAGTCTGCAGCGTGGATCAAAGGATCTATGGTTTTCCCTCGAGTCTTTCCCACCAGGCTTTCCCACGAGGCGTTCCCCCAGGGATGTCCCACGTGCACACGTGGTGGGAGTCGATCCTCGGCTTGAACGTCAAGGCAGTGAAGGGAAAACAGGTTCCTCTGGAATGGACTGACACATCTGGGGGACTCTTGGAATGGTGGCACGACCCTGGAGTTCCTCTGGCCTTTCCAGTTGAGAACGCCTCCTCTTGAGATGCGACGGGAATGCCGGGAATTCTTTCCCTACGAAACAGGGTTAGGATCCCTCATCTCGAGCTAGGCGGCGGTAACGGGTCTCCCCTGGATGAGTGCGCGACCCTCGTGCTTTCTCTCGAGAGGAGACGGGTATGGCGGGGAACTTCTTGAGTTGCAGCAAGGGTGTGATTGACCATTTGGAAGTTCCAGTGGTTAGATGTGATTAGCCTCGAGAAACCTCAGCTGAAATGGGCCTCATTTCGCCTGGAGGGCAAAACCTCCTGGATTTTCTCGAGTTGCGGCAGATGCTCCCGACTTATGACGGGGACCTCAGGGACCCGCTCTCGTGGCCTCAGGAAAGTCCAGTCCCCATGCGAGTTCCTCGCGGGCCTCTCGGGATTCCTCTCCCGACGATGCCGGGGCCTAAGACCTTGTGTGGAGTCGGGGCCGGAACCTGAGGATTCCTCTCCAGTGCTGACATGGATCTTGGGGTACTTCTGGAGTCTCCCCAGGGGAGTCAGTCCTCGTCTCGAATGCGGGCATGCACTTGCGCTTTCCTCCAGAGTGGTAGCAGCAGTGTCACACAGTCCTCCGCGTGGATCAAAAGATCTATTGTTTTCCCTCGAGTCTTTCCCACGAGGCTTTCCCACGAGGCTTTCCCACAGGGCTCTCCCACGTTCACACGTGGTGGGAGTCGATCCTCGGCTTGAACGTCAAGGCAGTGCAGGGAAAACAGGTTCCTCTGGAATGGACTGACACATCTGGGGGACTCTTGGAATGGTGGCACGACCCTGGATTTCCTCTCGCCTTTCCTGTGGAGAGTGCCTCCTCTTGAGATGCGACGGGAACACCGGGAATTCTTTCCCTACGAAACAGGGAAAGGATCCCTCATCTCGAGCTAGGAGGCGGAAACGGGGCTCCCCTGGATGTGTGCTGGACCCTCGTGCTTCCTCTCGAGTGGAGACGGGTATGTCGCGGAACTGCTTGAGTTGCAACAGGGGTGTGAAGGACCCTTTGGAAGTTCCTGTGGTTAGATGTGATTAGCCTCGAGAAGCATCAGCGGAAATAGGCTTCATCTCGCCTGGAGGGCAAAACCTCCTGAATTTTCCCGAGTTGCGGCAGGTGCTCTCGACTTACGACGGGGACCTCAGGGACCCGCTCTGGAGGCCTCAGGAAAGGCCAGTCCCCATGCGAGTTCCTCGGGGGCCTCTCGGGGTTCCTCTCCCGTCGATGCCGGGGACTAAGACCTTGTGTGGAGTCGGGGCCGGAACCTGAGGAATCCTCTCCAGTGCTGACATGGATCTTGGGGTACTTCTGGAGTCTCCCCAGGGGAGTCAGTCCTCGTCTCGAATGCGGGCATGCACTTGCGCTTTCCTCCAGAGTGGTAGCAGCAGTGTCACGCAGTCCGCCGCGTGGATCAAAGGATCTATGGTTTTCCCTCGAGTCTTTCCCACCAGGCTTTCCGACGAGGCTTTCCCACAGGGCAGTCCCACGTGCACACGTGGTGGGAGTCGATCCTCGGCTTGAACGTCAAGGCAGTGCAGGGAAAACAGGTTCCTCTGGAATGGATTGACACATCTGGGGGACTCTTGGAATGGTGGCACGACCCTGGAGTTCCTCTCGCCTTTCCTGTGGAGAGCGCCTCCTCTTGAGATGCGAGGGGAACGCCGGGAATTCTTTCACTACGAAACAGGGAAAGGATCTCTCATCTCGAGCTAGGAGGCGGAAACGGGGCTCCCCTGGATGTGTGCGGGACCCCACGTGCTTCCTCTCGAGTGGAGACTGTTATGTCGGGGAACATCTTGAGTTGCAGCAAGGGTGTGAAGGACCCTTTGGAAGTTCCAGTGGTTAGATGTTATTAGCCTCGAGAAGCCTCAGCGGAAATGGGCCTCATCTCGCCTGGAGGGCAAAACCTCCTGGATTTTCTTGAGTTGCGGCTGATGCTCTCGACTTACGACGGGGACCTCAGGGACCCGCTCTGGTGGCCTCAGGAAAGGCCAGTCCCCATGCGAGTTCCTCGGGGGCCTCTCGGGATTCCTCTCCGGTCGATGCCGGGGCCTAAGACCTTGTGTGGAGTCGGGGCCGGAACCTGAGGATTCCTCTCCAGTGGTGACATGGATCTTGGGGTACTTCTGGAGTCTCCCCAGGGGAGTCAGTCCTCGTCTCGAATGCGGGCATGCACTTGCGCTTTCCTCCAGAGCGGTAGCAGCATTGTCACGCAGTCCGCCGCGTGGATCAAAGGATCTATGGTTTTCCCTCGAGTCTTTCCCACCAGGCTTTCCGACGAGGCTTTCCCACAGGGCAGTCCCACGTGCACACGTGGTGGGAGTCGATCCTCGGCTTGAACGTCAAGGCAGTGCAGGGAAAACAGGTTCCTCTGGAATGGATTGACACATCTGGGGGACTCTTGGAATGGTGGCACGACCCTGGAGTTCCTCTCGCCTTTCCTGTGGAGAGCGCCTCCTCTTGAGATGCGACCGGAACGCCGGGAATTCTTTCACTACGAAACAGGGAAAGGATCTCTCATCTCGAGCTAGGAGGCGGAAACGGGGCTCCCCTGGATGTGTGCGGGACCCCACGTGCTTCCTCTCGAGTGAAGACGGTTATGTCGGGGAACATCTTGAGTTGCAGCAAGGGTGTGAAGGACCCTTTGGAAGTTCCAGTGGTTAGATGTGATTAGCCTCGAGAAGCCTCAGCGGAAATGGGCCTCATCTCGCCTGGAGTGCAAAACCTCCTGGATTTTCTCGAGTTGCGGCAGATGCTCTCGACTCACGACGGGGACCTCAGGGACCCGCTCTGGTGGCCTCACGAAAGGCCAGTCCCCATGCGAGTTCCTCGGGGGCCTCTCGGGATTCCTCTCCGGTCGATGCCGGGGCCTAAGACCTTGTGTGGAGTCGGGGCCGGAACCTGAGGATTCCTCTCCAGTGCTGACATGGATCTTGGGGTACTTCTGGAGTCTCCCCAGGGAAGTCAGTCCTCGTCTCGAATGCGGGCATGCACTTGCGCTTTCCTCCAGAGCGGTAGCAGCATTGTCACGCAGTCCGCCGCGTGGATCAAAGGATATATGGATTTCCCTCGAGGCTTTCCCACGAGGCTTTCCCACGAGGCTTTCCCACAGGGCTGTCACACGTGCACACGTGGTGGGACTCGATCCTCGGGATGAACGTCAAGGAAGTGCAGGGAAAACAGGTTCCTCTGGAATGGACTGACACATCCGGGGGTCTCTTGGAATGGTGAGACGACCCTGGAGTTCCTCTCGCCTTTCCTGTGGAGAGTGCCTCCTCTTGAGATGCGACGGGAACGCCGGGAATTCTTTCCCTCCGAAACAGGGAAAGGATCCCTCATCTCGAGCTAGGAGGCGGAAACGGGGCTACCCTGGATGTGTGCGGGTACCCACGTGCTTCCTCTCGAGTGGAGACGGGTATGTCGGGGAACTTCTTGAGTTGCAGCAAGGGTGTGAAGGACCCTTTGGAAGTTCCAGTGGTTAGATGTGATTAGCCTCGAGAAGCCTCAGCGGAAATGGGCCTCATCTCGCCTGGAGGGCAAAACCTCCTGGATTTTCTCGAGTTGCGGCAGGTGCTCTCGACTTACGACGGGGACCTCAGGGACTCGCTCTGGTGGCCTCAGGAAAGGCCAGTCCCAATGCGAGTTCCACGGGGGCCTCTCGGGATTCCTCTCCCGTCGATGCCGGGGCCTAAGACCTTGTGTGGAGTCGGGGCCGGAACCTGAGGATTCCTCTCCAGTGCTGACATGGATCTTGGGGTACTTCTGGAGTCTCCCCAGGGCAGACAGTCATCGTCTCGAATGCGGGCATGCACTTGCGCTTTCCTCTAGAGCGGTAGCAGCAGTGTCACGCAGTCCGCCACGTGGATCAAAGGATCTATGGTTTTCCCTCGAGTCTTTCCCACGAGGCTTTCCCACGAGGCTTTCCCACAGGGCTGTCCCACGTGCACACGTGGTGGGAGTCGATCCTCGGCTTGAACGTCAAGGCAGTGCAGGGAAAACAGGTTCCTCTGGAATGGACTGACACATGCGGGGGTCTCTTGGAATGGTGACACGACCCTGGAGTTCCTCTCGCCTTTCCTGTGGAGAGCGCCTCCTCTTGAGATGCGACAGGAACGCTGGGAATTCTTTCCCTACGAAACAGGGAAAGGATCCCTCATCTCGAGCTAGGAGGCGGAAACGGGGCTCCCCTGGATGTGTGCGGGACCCCACGTGCTTCCTCTCGAGTGGAGACGGGTATGTCGGGGAACTTCTTGAGTTGCAGCAAGGGTGTGAAGGACCCTTTGGAAGTTCCAGTGGTTAGATGTGATTAGCCTCGAGAAGCCTCAGCGGAAATGGGCCTCATCTCGCCTGGAGGGCAAAACCTCCTGGATTTTCTCGAGTTGCGGCAGGTGCTCTCGACTTACGACGGGGACCTCAGTGACCCGCTCTGGAGGCCTCAGGAAAGGCCAGTCCCCATGCGAGTTCCTCGGGGGCCTCTCGGGATTCCTCTCCCGTCGATGCCGGGGCCTAAGACCTTGTGTGGAGTCGGGGCCGGAACCTGAGGATTCCTCTCCGGTGCTGACATGGATCTTGGGGTAATTCTGGAGTCTTCCAAGGGGAGTCAGTCCTCGTCTCGAATGCGGGCATGCACTTGCGCTTTCCTCAGGATCAGTAGCAGCAGTGTCACGCAGTCTGCCACGTGGATCAAAGGATCTATGGTTGTCCCTCGAGTCTTTCCCACGAGGCTTTCCCACGAGGCTTTCCCACAGGGCTGTCCCACGTGCACACTTGGTGGGAGTCGATCGTCGGCTTGAACGTCAAGGCAGTGCAGGGAAAACAGGTTCCTCTGGAATGGACTGACACATCTGGGGGACTCTTGGAATGGTGACACGACCCTGGAGTTCCTCTCGCCTTTCCTGTTGAGAGCGCCTCCTCTTGAGATGCGACGGGAACGCCGGGAATTCTTTCCCTACTAAACAGGGAAAGGATCCCTCATCTCGAGCTAGGAGGCGGAAACGGGGCTCCCCTGGATGTGTGCGGGACCCCACGTGCTTCCTCTCGAGTGGAGACGGGTATGTTGGGGAACTGCTTGAGTTGCAGCAAGGGTGTGAAGGACCCTTTGGAAATTCCAGTGGTTAGATGTGATTAGCCTCGAGAAGCCTCATCGGAAATGGGCCTCATTTCGCCTGGAGGGCAAAACCTCCTGGATTTTCTCGAGTTGCGGAAGGTGCTCTCGACTTACGACGGGGACCTCAGAGACCCGCTCTGGAGGCCTCAGGAAAGGCCAGTCCGCATGCGAGTTCGTCGGGGGCCTCTCGGGATTCCTCTCCCGTTGATGCCGGGGCCTAAGACCTTGTGTGCAGTAGGGGCCGGAACCTGAGGTTTCCTCTCCAGTGCTGACATAGATCTTGGGGTACTTCTGGAGTCTCCCCAGGGGAGTCAGTCCTCGTCTCGAATGCGGGCATGCACTTGCGCTTTCCTCCAGAGCGGTAGCAGCAGTGTCACGCAGTCCGCCGCATGGATCAAAGGATCTATGGTTTTCCCTCAAGTCTTTCCCACGAGGTTTTCCCACGAGGCTTTCCCACAGGGCTGTCCCACGTGCACACGTGGTGGGAGTCGATCCTCGGCTTGAACGTCAAGGCAGTACAGGGAAAACAGATCCCTCTGCAATGGACTGACATATCTGGGGTATCTTGGAATGGTGGCACGACCCTGGAGTTCCTCTCGCCTTTCCTGTGGAGAGCGCCTCCTCTTGAGATGCGACGGGAACGCCGGGAATTCTTTCCCTACGAAACAGGGAAAGGATCCCTCATCTCGAGCTAGGAGGCGGAAACGGGGCTCCCCTGATGTTTGTGGGAACCCATGTGCTTCCTCTCGAGTGGAGACGGGTATGTCGCGGAACTTCTTGAGTTGCAGCAAGGGTGTGAAGGACCCTTTGAAAGTTCCAGTGGTTAGATGTGATTAGCCTCGAGAAGCCTCAGCGGAAATGGGTCTCATCTCGCCTGGAGGGCAAAACCTCCTGGATTTTCTCGAGTTGCGGCAGGTGCTCTCGAATTACGACGGGGACCTCAGGGACCCGCTCTGGTGGCCTCAGGAAAGGCCAGTCCCCATGCGAGTTCCTCCGGGGCCTCTCGGGATTCCTCTCCCGTCGATGCCGGGGCCTAAGACCTTGTGTGAAGTCGGGGCCGGAACCTGAGGATTCCTCTCCGGTGCTGACATGGATCTTGGGGTACTTCTGGAGTCTCCCCAGGGGAGTCAGTCCTCGTCTCGAATGCGGGCATGCACTTGCGCTTTCCTCCAGAGCGGTAGCAGCAGTGTCACGCAGTCCGCCGCGTGGATCAAAGGATCTATGGTTTTCCCTCGAGTCTTTCCCACGAGGCTTTCCCACGAGGCTTTCCCACGAGGCTTTCCCACAGGGCTATCCCACGTGCACAAGTGGTGGGGGTCGATCCTCGGCTTGAACGTCAAGGCAGTGCAGCGAAAACAGCTTCCTCTGCAATGGACTGACACATCTGGGGGACTCTTGGAATGGTGGCACGACCCTGGAGTTCCTCTCGCCTTTCCCGTTGAGAGCGCCTCCTCTTGAGATGCGACGGCAACGCCGGGAATTCTTTCCCTTCGAAACAGGGAAAGGATCCCTCATCTCGAGCTAGGAGGCGGAAACGGGGCTCCCCTGGATGTGTGCGGGACCCCATGTGCTTCCTCTAGAGTGAGACGGGTATGTCGGGGAACTTCTTGAGTTGCAGCAAGGGTGTGAAGGACCCTTTGGAAGTTCCAGTGGTTAGATGTGATTAGCCTCGCGAAGCCTCAGCGGAAATGGGCCTCATCTCGCCTGGAGGGCAAAACCTCCTGGATTTTCTCGAGTTGCGGCAGGTGCTCTCGACTTACGACGGGGACCACAGGGACCCGCTCTGTTGGCCCCAGGAAAGGCCAGTCCCCATGCGAGTTCCTCGGGAGCCTCTCGGGATTCCTCTCCCGTCGATGCCGGGGCCTAAGACCTTGTGTGGAGTCGGGGCCGGGACCTGAGGATTCCTCTCCAGTGCTGACATGGATCTTGGGGTACTTCTGGAGTCTCCCCAGGGGAGTCAGTCCTCGTCTCGAATGCGCGCATGGACTTGCTCTTTCCTCCAGAGCGGTAGCAGCAGTGGCACGCAGTCCGCTGCGTGGATCAAAGGATCTATGGTTTTCCCTCGAATCTTTCCCACGAAGCTTTCCCACGAGGCTTTCCCACAGGGCTGTCCCACGTGCAGACGTTGTTGGAGTCGATCCTCAGCTTGAACCTCAAGGCAGTGCAGGGAAAACAGGTTCCTCTGGAATGGACTGACACATCTGGGGGACTCATGGAATGGTGGCACGACCCTGGAGTTCTTCTCGCCTTTCCTGTGGAGAGCGCCTCCTCTTGAGATGCGACGGGAACGCCGGGAATTCTTTCCCTACGAAACAGGGAAAGGATCCCTCATCTCGAGCTAGGAGGCGGATACGGGGCTCCCCTGGATGTGTGCGGGACCCTCGTGCTTCCTCTCGAGTGGAGACGGGTATGTCGGGGAACTTCTTGAGTTGCAGCAAGGTTGTGAAGGACCCTTTGGAAGTTCCAGTGGTTAGACGTGATTGGCCTCGAGAAGCCTCAGAGGAAATGGGCCTCATCTCGCTGGAGGGCAAAACCTCCTGAATTTTCTCGAGTTGCGGCAGGTGCTCTCCACTTACGACGGGGACCTCAGGGACCCGCTCTGGTGGCCTCAGGAAAGGCCAGTCCCCATGCGAGTTCCTCGGGGGCCTCTCGGGATTCCTCGCCCGTCGATGCCGGGGCCTAAGACCTTGTGTGGAGTCGGGGCCCGAACCTGAGGATTCCTCTCCAGTGCTGACATGGATCTTGGGGTACTTCTGGAGTCTCCCCAGGGGAGTCAGTCCTCGTCTCGAATGCGGGCATACACTTGCGCTTTCCTCCAGAGCGGTAGCAGCAGTGTCACGCAGTCCGCCGCTGGATAAAAGAATCTATCGTTTCCCCTCCAGTCTTTCCCACGAGGCTTTCCCACGAGGCTTTCCCACAGGGCTGTGCCACGTGCACACGTGGTTGGAGTCGATCCTCGGGTTGAACGTCAAGGCAGTGCAGGGAAAACAGGTTCCTCTGGAATGGACTGACACATCTGGGGGACTCTTGGAATGGTGGCACGACTCTGGAGTTCTTCTCGCCTTTCCTGTGGAGAGCGCCTCCTCTTGAGATGCGACGGGAACGCCGGGAATTCTTTCCCTACTAAACAGGGAAAGGATCCCTCATCTCGAGCTAGGAGGCGGAAACGGGGCTCCCCTGGATGTGTACGGGACCCCACGGGCTTCCTCTCGAGTGGAGACGGGTATGCCACGGAACTGCTTGAGTTGCAGCAAGGGTGTGAAGGACCCTTTGAAAGTTCCAGTGGTTAGATGTGATTAGCCTCGAGAAGACTCAGCGGAAATGGGCCTCATCTCGCCTGGAGGGCAAAACCTCCTGGATTTTCTCGAGTTGCGGCAGGTCCTCTCGACTTACGACTGGGACCTCAGGGACCAGCTCTGGTGGCCTCAGGAAAGGCCAGTCCCCATGCGAGTTCCTCCGGGGCCTCTCGGGATTCCTCTCCCGTCGATGCCGGGGCCTAAGACCTTGTGTGGAGTCGGGGCCGGAACCTGAGGATTCCTCTCGAGTGCTGACATGGATCTTGGGGTACTTCTGGAGTCTCCCCAGGGGAGTCAGTCCTCGTCTCGAATGCGGGCATGCACTTGCGCTTTCCTCCAGAGCGGTAGCAGCAGTGTCACGCAGTCCGCCGCGTGGATCAAAGGATCTATGGTTTTCCCTCGAGTCTTTCCCACGAGGCTTTCCCACGAGGCTTTCCCACAGGGCTGTCCCACGTGCACACGTGGTGGGACTCGATCCTCGGCTTGAACGTCAAGGCAGTGCAGGGAAAACAGGTTCCTCTGGAATGGACTGACACATCTGGGGGACTCTTGGAATGGTGGCACGACCCTGGAGTTCCTCTCGCCTTTCCTGTGGAGAGCGCCTCCTCTTGAGATGCGTCGGGAACGCCGGGAATCTTTCCCTACGAAACAGGGAAAGGATCCGTCATCTCGAGCTAGGAGGCGCAAACGGGGCTCCCCTGGATGTGTGCGGGACCCTCGTGCTTCCTCTCGAGTGGAGACGGGTATGTCGGGGAACTTCTTGAGTTGCAGCATGGGTGTGAAGGACCCTTTGGAAGTTCCAGTGGTTAGATGTGATTAGCCTCGAGAAGCCTCAGCGGAAATGGGCCTCATCTCGCCTGGAGGGCAAATCCTCCTGGATTTTCTCGAGTTGCGGCAGGTGCTCTCGACTTACGACGGGGACCTCAGGGACCCGCTCTGGTGGCCTCAGGAAAGGCCAGTCCCCATGCGAGTTCCGCGGGGGCCTCTCGGGATTCCTCTCCCCTCGATGCCGGGGCCTAAGACCTTGTGTGGAGTCGGGGCCGGAACCTGAGGATTCCTCTCCAGTGCTGACATGGATCTTGGGGTACTTCTGGAGTCTCCCCAGGGGAGTCAGTCCTCGTCTCGAATGCGGGCATGCACTTGCGCTTTCCTCCAGAGCGGTAGCAGCAGTGTCACGCAGTCCGCCGCGTGGATCAAAGGATCTATGGTTTTCCCTCGAGTCTTTCCCACGAGGCTTTCCCACGAGGCTTTCCCACAGGGCTGTCCCACGTGCACACGTGGTGGGAGTCGATCCTCGGCTTGAATGTCAAGGCAGTGCAGGGAAAACAGGTTCCTCTGGAATGGACTGACACATCTGGGGGACTCTTGGAATGGTGGCACGACCCTGGAGTTCCTCTCGCCTTTCCTGTGGAGAGTGCCTCCTCTTGAGATGCGACGGGAACGCCGGGAATTCTTTCCCTACGAAACAGGGAAAGGATCCCTCATCTCGAGCTAGGATGCGGAAACGGGGCTCCCCTGGATGTGTGCGGGACCCCACGTGCTTCCTCTCGAGTGGAGACGGGTATGTCGGGGAACTTCTTGAGTTGCAGCAAGGGTGTGAAGGACCCTTCGGAAGTTCCAGTGGTTAGACGTGATTAGCCTCGAGAAGCCTCAGCGGAAATGGGCCTCATCTCGCCTGGAGGGCAAAACCTCCTGGATTTTCTCGAGATGCGGCAGGTGCTCTCGACTTACGACGGGGACTTCAGGGACCCGCTCTGGTGGCCTCAGGAAAGGCCAGTCCCCATGCGAGTTCCTCGGGGGCCTCTCGGGATTCCTCTCCCATCGATGCCGGGGCCTCAGACCTTGTGTGGATTCGGGGCCGGAACCTGAGGATTCCTCTCCAGTGCTGACATGGATCTTGGGGTACTTCTGGAGTCTCCCCAGGGGAGTCAGTCCTCGTCTCGAATGCGGGCATGCACTTGCGCTTTCCTCCAGAGCGGTAGCAGCAGTGTCACGCAGTCCGCCGCGTGGATCAAAGGATCTATGGTTTTCCCTCGAGTCTTTCCCAAGAGGCTTTCCCACGAGGCTTTCCCACAGGGCTGTCCCACGTGCACACGTGGTGGGGGTCGATCCTCGGCTTGAACGTCAAGGCAGTGCAGGGAAAACAGGTTCCTCTGGAATGGACTGACACATCTGGGGGACTCTTGGAATGGTGGCACGACCCTGGAGTTCCTCTCGCCTTTCCTGTGGAGAGCGCCTCCTCTTGAGATGCGACGGGAACGCCGGGAATTCTTTACCTATGAAACAGGGGAAGGATCACTCATCTCGAGCTAGTCGGCGGAAACGGGGCTCCCCTGGATGTGTGCGGGACCGTCGTGCTTCCTCTCGAGCGGAGACGGGTATGTCGGGGAACTGCTTGAGTTGCAGCAAGGGTGTGAAGGACCCTTTGGAAGTTCCAGTGGTTAGATGTGATTAGCCTCGAGAAGCCTCAGCGGAAATGGGCCTCATCTCGCCTGGAGGGCAAAACCTCCTCGATTTTCTCGAGTTGAGGCAGGTTCTCTCGACTTACGAGGGGGACCTCAGGGACCCGCTCTGGTGGCCTAAGGAAAGGCTAGTCCCCATGCGAGTTCCTCGGGGGCCTCTCGGGATTCCTCTCCCGTCGATGCCGGGGCCTAAGACCTTGTGTGGAGTCGGGGCCGGAACCTGAGGATTCCTCTCCAGTGCTGACATGGATCCTGGGGTACTTCTGGAGTCTCCCCAGGGGAGTCAGTCCTCGTCTCGAATGCGGACATGCACTTGCGCTTTCCTCCAGAGCGGTAGCAGCAGTGTCACGCAGTCCGCCGCGTGGATCAAAGGATCTATGGTTTTCCCTCGAGTCTTTCTCACGAGGCTTTCCCACGAGGCTTTCCCACAGGGCTGTCCCACATGCACACGTGGTGGGAGTCGATCCTCGGCTTGAACGTCAAGGCAGTGCATGGAAAACAGGTTCCTCTGGAATGGACTGACACGTCTGGGGGATTCTTGGAATGGTGCCACGACCCTGGAGTTCCTCTCGCCTTTCCTGTGGAGAGCGCCTCCTCTTGAGTTGCGACGGGAATGCCGGGAATTCTTTCCCTATGAAACAGGGAAAGGATCCCTCATCTCGAGCTAGGAGGCGGAAACGGGGCTCCCCTGGATGTGTGCGCGACCCTCGTGATTCCTCTCGAGTGGAGACGGGTATGTCGGGGAACTTCTTGAGTTGCAACAAGGGTGTGAAGGACTCTTTGGAAGTTCCAGTGGTTAGATGTGATGAGCCTCGAGAAGCCTCAGCTGAAATTGTTCTCATCTCGCCTGGAGGGCAAATCCTCCTGGAATTTCTCGAGTTGCGGCAGGTGCTCTCGACTTACGACGGGAACCACAGGGACTCGCTCTGGTGGCCTCAGGAAAGGCCAGTCCCCATGCGAGTTCCTCGGGGGCCTCTCGGGATTCCTCTCCCGTCGATGCCGGGGCCTAAGACCTTGTGTGGAGTCGGGGCCGGAACCTGAGGATTCCTCTCCAGTGCTGACATGGATCTTGGGGTACTTCTGGAGTCTCCCCAGGGGAGTCAGTCCTCGTCTCGAATGCGGGCATGCACTTGCGCTTTCCTCCAGAGCGGTAGCAGCAGTGTCACGCAGTCCGCCGCGTGGATCAAAGGATCTATGGTTTTCCCTCGAGTCTTTCCCACGAGGCTTTCCCGCGAGGCTTTCCCACAGGGCTGTTCCACGTGCACACGTGGTGGGAGTCGATCCTCGGCTTGAACCTCAAGGCAGTGCAGGGAAAACAGGTTCCTCTGGAATGGACTGACACATCCTGGGGACTCTTGGAAGGGTGGCACGACCCTGGAGTTCCTCTCGCCTTTCCTGTGGAGAGCGCCTCCTCTTGAGATGCGACGGGAACGCCGGGAATTCTTTCCCTACGAAACAGGGAAAGGATCCCTCATCTCGAACTAGGAGGCGGAAACGGGGCTCCCCTGGATGTGTGCGGGACCCCACGTGCTTCCTATCGAGTGGAGACCGGTATGTCGCGGAACAGCTTGAGTTGCAGCAAGGGTGTGAAGGACCCTTTGGAAGTTCCAGTGGTTAGATGTGATTAGCCTCGAGAAGCCTCAGCGGAAATGGGCCTCATCTCGCCTGGAGGGCAAAACCTCCTGGATTTTCTCGAGTTGCGGCAGGTCCTCTCGACTTACGACTGGGACCTCAGGGACCCGCTCTGGTGGCCTCAGGAAAGGCCAGTCCCCATGCGAGTTCCTCGGGGACCTCTCGGGATTCCTTTCCCGTCGATGCCGGGGCCTAAGACCTTGTGTGGAGTCGGGGCCGGAACCTGAGGATTCCTCTCCAGTGCTGACATGGATCTTGGGGTACTTCTGGAATCTCCCCAGGGGAGTCAGTCCTCGTCTCGAATATGGGCATGCACTTGCGCTTTCAACCAGAGCGGTAGCAGCAGTGTCACGCAGTCCGCCGCGTGGATCAAAGGGTCTATGGTTTTCCCTCGAGTCTTTCCCACCAGGCTTTCCCACGGGGCTTTCCCACAGGGCTGTCCCACGTGCACACGTGGTGGGAGTCGATCCTCGGCTTGAACGTCAAGGCAGTGCAGGGAAAACAGGTTCCTCTGGAATGGACTGACACATCTGGGGTCTCTTGGAATGGTGGCACGACCCTGGAGTTCCTCTCGCCTTTCCTTTGGAGTGCGCCCCCTCTTGAGATGCGACGGGAACGCCGGGAATTCTTTCCCTAGGAAACATGGAAAGGATCCCTCATCTCGAGCTAGGAGGCGGAAACGGGGCTCCCCTGGATGTGTGCGGGACCCCACGTGCTTCCTCTCGAGTGGAGACGGGCATGCCGCGGAACTGCTTGAGTTGCAGCAAGGGTGTGAAGGACCCTTTGGAAGATCCAGTGGTTAGATGTGATTAGCCTCGAGAAGCCTCAGCGGAAATGGGCCTCATCTCGCCTGGAGGGCAAAACCTCCTGGATTTTCTCGAGTTGCGGCAGGTGCTCTCGACTTACGACTGGGACATCAGGGACCCGCTCTGGAGGCCTCAGGAAAGGCCAGTCCCTATGCGAGTTCCTCGGGGGCCTCTCGGGATTCCTCTCCCGTCGATGCCGGGGCCTAAGACTTTGTGTGGAGTCGGGGCCGGAACCTGAGGATTCCTCTCCAGTGCTGACATGGATCTTGGGGTACTTCTGGAGTCTCCCCAGGGGAGTCAGTCCTCGTCTCGAATGCGGGCATGCACTTGCGCTTTCCTCCAGAGCGGTAGCAGCAGTGTCACGCAGTCCGCCGCGTGGATCAAAGGATCTATGGTTTTCCCTCGAGTCTTTCCCACGAGGCTTTCCCACGACGATTTCCCACAGGGCTGTCCCACGTGCACACGTGGTGGGACTCGATTCTCGGCTCGAACGTCAAGGCAGTGCAGGGAAAACAGGTTCCTCTGTAATGGACTGACACATCTGGGGGACTCTTGGAATGGTGGCACGACCCTGGAGTTCCTCTCGCCTTTCCTGTGGAGAGCGCCTCCTCTTGAGATGCGACGGGAACGCCGGGAATTCTTTCCCTACTAAACATGGAAAGGATCCGTCATCTCGAGCTAGGAGGCGGAAACGGGGCTCCCCTGGATGTGTGCGGGACCCTCGTGCTTCCTCTCGAGTGGAGACGGGTATGTCGGGGAACTTCTTGAGTTGCAGCAAGGGTGTGAAGGACCCTTTGGAAGTTCCAGTGGTTAGATGTGATTAGCCTCGAGAAGCCTCAGCGGAAATGGGCCTCATCTCGCCTGGAGGGCAAAACCTCCTGGATTTTCTCGAGTTGCGGCAGGTCCTCTCGACTTACGACTGGGACCTCAGGGACCCGCTCTGGTGGCCTCAGGAAAGGCCAGTCCCCATGCGAGTTCCTCGGGGGCCTCTCCGGATTCCTCTCCCGTCGATGCCGGGGCCTAAGACTTTGTGTGGAGTCGGGGCCGGAACCTGAGGATTCCTCTCCAGTGCTGACATGGATCTTGGGGTACCTCTGGAGTCTCCCCAGGGGAGTCAGTCCTCGTCTCGAATATGGGCATGCACTTGCGCTTTCAACCAGAGCGGTAGCAGCAGTGTCACGCAGTCCGCCGCGTGGATCAAAGGGTCTATGGTTTTCCCTCGAGTCTTTCCCACGAGGCTTTCCCACGAGGCTTTCCCACAGGGCTGTCCCACGTGCACACGTGGTGGGAGTCGATCCTCGGCTTGAACGTCAAGGCAGTGCAGGGAAAACAGGTTCCTCTGGAATGGACTGACACATCTGGGGTCTCTTGGAATGGTGGCACGACCCTGGAGTTCCTCTCGCCTTTCCTGTGGAGAGCGCCTCCTCTTGAGATGCGACGGGAACGCCGGGAATCTTTCCCTACGAAACAGGGAAAATATCCGTCATCTCGAGCTAGGAAGCGGAAACGGGGCTCCCCTGGATGTGTGCGGGGCCCTCGTGTTTCCTCTCGAGTGGAGACGGGTATCTCCGGGAACTTCTTGAGTTGCAGCAAGGGTGTGTAGGACCCTTTGGAAGTTCCAGTGGTTAGATGTGATTGGCTTCGAGAAGCCTCAGCGGAAATGGGCCTCATCTCGCCTGGAGGGCAAAACCTCCTGGATATTCTCGAGTTGCAGCAGGTGCTCTCGACTTACGAAGGGGACCACAGGGACCCGCTCTGGAGGCCTCAGGAAAGGCCAGTCCCGATGCGAGTTCCACGGGGGCCTCTCGGGATTCCTCTCCCGTCGATGCCGGGGCCTAAGACCTTGTGTGGACTCGGGGCCGGAACCTGAGGATTCCTCTCCAGTTCTGACATGGATCTTGGGGTACTTCTGGAGTCTCCCCAGGGGAGTCAGTCCTCGTCTCGAATGCGGGCATGCACTTGCGCTTTCCTCCAGAGCGGTAGCAGCAGTGTCACGCAGTCCGCCGCGTGGATCAAAGGATCTATGTTTTTCCCTCGAGTCTTTCCCACTAGGCTTTCCCACGAGGCTTTCCCACAGGGCTGTCCCACGTGCACACGTGGTGGGAGTCGATCCTCGGCTTGAACGTCAAGGCAGTGCAGGGAAAACAGGTTCCTCTGGAATGGACTGACACATCTGGGGGACTCTTGGAATGGTGGCACGACCCTGGAGTTCCTCTCGCCTTTCCTGTGGAGAGCGCCTCCTCTTGAGATGCGACGGGAACGCCTGGAATTCTTTCCCTACGAAACAGGGAAAGGATCCCTCATCTCGAGCTAGGAGGCGGAAACGGGGCTCCCCTGGATGTGTGCGGGACCCCACGTGCTTCCTCTCGAGTGGAGACGGGTATGTCGGGGAACTTCTTGAGTTGCAGCAAGGGTGTGAAGGACCCTTTGGAGGTTCCAGTGGTTAGACGTGATTAGGCTCGAGAAGCCTCAGCGGAAATGGGCCTCATCTCGCCTGGAGGGCAAAACCTCCTGGATTTTCTCGAGTTGCGGCAGGTGTTCTCGACTTACGACGGGGACCTCAGGGACCCGCTCTGGTGGCCTCAGGAAAGGCCAGTCCCCATGCGAGTTCCTCGGGGGCCTCTCGGCATTCCTCTCCCGTCGATGCCGGGGCCTAAGACCTTGTGTGGAGTCGGGGCCGGAACCTGAGGATTCCTCTCCCGTGCTGACATGGATCTTGGGGTACTTCTGGAGTCTCCCCAGGGGAGTCAGTCCTCGTCTCGAATGCGGGCATGCACTTGCGCTTTCCTCCAGAGCGGTAGCAGCAGTGTCACGCAGTCCGCCGCGTGGATCAAAGGATCTATGGTTTTCCCTCGAGTCTTTCCCACGAGGCTTTCCCACGAGGCTTTCCCACAGGGCTGTCCCACGTGCACACGTGGTGGGAGTCGATCCTCGGCTTGAACGTCAAGGCAGTGCAGGGAAAACAGGTTCCTCTGGAATGGACTGACACATCTGGGGGTCTCTTGGAATGGTGCCACGACCCTGGAGTTCCTCTCTCCTTTCCTGTGGAGAGCGCCACCTCTTGAGTTGCGACGGGAACGCCGGGAATTCTTTCCCTACGAAACAGGGAAAGGATCCCTCATCACGAGCTAGGAGGCGGAAACGGGGCTCCCCTGGATGTGTGCGGGACCCCACGTGCTTCCTCTCGAGTGGAGACGGGAATGTCGGGGAAATTCTTGAGTTGCAGCAAGGGTGTGAAGGACCCTTTGGAAGTTCCAGTGGTTAGACGTGATTATCCTCGAGAAGCCTCAGCGGAAATGGGCCTCATCTCGCCTGGAGGGCAAAACCTCCTGGATTTTTTCGAGTTGCGGCAGGTGCTCTCGACTTACGACGGGGACCTCAGGGACCCGCTCTGGTGGCCTCAGGAAAGGCCAGTCCCCATGCGAGTTCCTCGGGGGCCTCTCGGCATTCCTCTCCCGTCGATGCCGGGGCCTAAGTCCTTGTGTGGAGTCGGGGCCGGAACCTGAGGATTCCTCTCCAGTGCTGACATGGATCTTGGGGTACTTCTGGAGTCTCCCCAGGGGAGTCAGTCCTCGTCTCGAATGCGGGCATGCACTTGCGCTTTCCTCCAGAGCGGTAGCAGCAGTGTCACGCAGTCCGCCGCGTGGATCAAAGGATCTATGGTTTTCCCTCGAGTCTTTCCCACGAGGCTTTCCCACGAGGCTTTCCCGCAGGGCTGTCCCACGTGCACACGTGGTGGGAGTCGATCCTCGGCTTGAACGTCAAGGCAGTGCAGGGAAAACAGGTTCCTCTGGAATGGACTGACACATCTGGGGGACTCTTGGAATGGTGGCAGGACCCTGGAGTTCCTCTCGCCTTTCCTGTGGAGAGCGCCTCCTCTTGAGATGCGACGGGAACGCCGGGAATTCTTTCCCTACGAAACAGGGAAAGGATCCCTCATCTCGAGCTAGGAGGCGGAAACGGGGCTCCCTTGGATGTGTGCGGGACCCCACGTGCTTCCTCTCGAGTGGAGACGGGTATGTCGGGGAACTTCTTGAGTTGCAGCAAGGGTGTGAAGGACCCTTTGGAATTTCCAGTGGTTAGATGTGATTGGCCTCGAGAAGCCTCAGCGGAAATGGCCCTCATTTCGCCTGGAGGGCAAAACCTCCTGGATTTTCTCGAGTTGCGGCAGGTGCTCTCGACTTACGACGGGGACCTCAGGGACCCGCTCTGGTGGCCTCAGGAAAGGCCAGTCCCCATGCGAGTTCCTCGGGGGCCTCTCGGGATTCCTCTCCCGTCGATGCCGGAGCCTAAGACCTTGTGTGGATTCGGGCCCGGAACCTGAGGATTCCTGTCCAGTGCTGACATGGATCTTGGGGTACTTCTGGAGTCTCCCCAGGGGAGTCAGTCCTCGTCACGAATGCGGGCATGCACTTGCGCTTTCCTCCAGAGCGGTAGCAGCAGTGTCACGCAGTCCGCCGCGTGGATCAAAGGATCTATGGTTTTCCCTCGAGTCTTTCCCACGAGGCTTTCCCACTAGGCTTTCCCGCAGGGCTGTCCCACGTGCACACGTGGTGGGAGTCGATCCTCGGCTTGAACGTCAAGGCAGTGCAGGGAAAACAGGTTCCTCTGGAATGGACTGACACATCTGGGGGACTCTTGGAATGGTGGCACGACCCTGGAGTTCCTCTCGCCTTTCCTGTGGAGAGCGCCTCCTCTTGAGATGCGACGGGAACGCCTGGAATTCTTTCCCTACGAAACAGGGAAAGGATCCCTCATCTCGAGCTAGGAGGCGGAAACGGGGCTCCCCTGGATGTGTGCGGGACCCCACGTGCTTCCTCTCGAGTGGAGACGGGTATGTCGGGGAACTTCTTGAGTTGCAGCAAGGGTGTGAAGGACCCTTTTGAAGTTCCAGTGGTTAGACGTCATTAGGCTCGAGAAGCCTCAGCGGAAATGGGCCTCATCTCGCCTGGAGGGCAAAACCTCCTGGATTTTCTCGAGTTGTGGCAGGTGTTCTCGACTTACGACGGGGACCTCAGGGACCCGCTCTGGTGGCCTCAGGAAAGGCCAGTCCCCATGCGAGTTCCTCGGGGGCCTCTCGGCATTCCTCTCCCATCGATGCCGGTGCCTAAGACCTTGTGTGGAGTCGGGCCGGGAACCTGAGGATTCCTGTCCAGTGCTGACATGGATCTTGGGGTACTTCTGGAGTCTCCCCAGGGGAGTCAGTCCTCGTCTCGAATGCGGGCATGCACTTGCGCTTTCCTCCAGAGCGGTAGCAGCAGTGTCACGCAGTCCGCCGCGTGGATCAAAGGATCTATGGTTTTCCCTCGAGTCTTTCCCACGAGGCTTTCCCACGAGGCTTTCCCGCAGGGCTGTCCCACGTGCACACGTGGTGGGAGTCGATCCTCGGCTTGAACGTCAAGGCAGTGCAGGGAAAACAGGTTCCTCTGGAATGGACTGACACATCTGGGGGACTCTTGGAATGGTGGCAGGACCCTGGAGTTCCTCTCGCCTTTCCTGTGGAGAGCGCCTCCTCTTGAGATGCGACGGGAACGCCGGGAATTCTTTCCCTACGAAACAGGGAAAGGATCCCTCATCTCGAGCTAGGAGGCGGAAACGGGGCTCCCCTGGATGTGTGCGGGACCCCTCGTGCTTCCTCTCGAGTGGAGACGGGTATGTCGGGGAACTTCTTGATTTGCAGCAAGGGTGTGAAGGACCCTATGGAAGTTCCAGTGGTTAGATGTGATTAGCCTCGAGAAGCCTCAGCGGAAATGGGCTTCATCTCGCCTGGAGGGCAAATCCTCCTGGATTTTCTCGAGTTGCGGCAGGTGCTCTCGACTTACGATGGGGACCTCAGGGACCCGCTCTGGTGGCCTCAGGAAAGGCCAGTCCCCATGCGAGTTCCTCGGGGGCCTCTCGGGATTCCTCTTCCGTCGATGAGGGGCCTAAGACCTTCTGTGGAGTCGGGGCCGGAACCTGAGGATTCCTCTCCAGTGCTGACATGGATCTTGGGGTACTTCTGGAGTCTCCCCAGGGGAGTCAGTCCTCGTCTCGAATGCGGGCATGCACTTGCGCTTTCCTCCAGAGCGGTAGCAGCAGTGTCACGCAGTCCGCCGCGTGGATCAAAGGATCTATTGTTTTCCCTCGAGTCTTTCCAACGAGGCTTTTCCCACTAGGTTTTCCCACAGGGCTGTCCCACGTGCACACGTGGTGGGAGTCGATCCTCGGCTTGAACGTCAAGGCAGTGCAGGGAAAACAGGTTCCTCTGGAATGGACTGACACATCTGGGGGACTCTTGGAATGGTGGCACGACCCTGGAGTTCCTTTAGCCTTTCCTGTGGAGAGCGCCTCCTCTTGAGATGCGACGGGAACGCCGGAATTCTTTCCCTATGAAACAGGGAAAGGATCCCTCATCTCGAGCTAGGAGGCGGAAACGGGGCTCCCCTGGATGTGTGCGGGACCCCACGTGCTTCCTCTCGAGTGGAGACTGGTATGTCGCGGAAATGCTTGAGTTGCAGCAAGGGTGTGAAGGACCCTTTGGAAGTTCCAGTGGTTAGATGTGATTAGCCTCGAGAAGCCTCAGCGGAAATGGGCCTCATCTCGCCTGGAGGGCAAAACCTCCTGGATTTTCTCGAGTTGCGGCAGGTGCTCTCGACTTACGACGGGGACCTCAGGGACCCGCTCTGGTGGCCTCAGGAAAGGCCAGTCCCCATACGAGTTCCTCGGGGGCCTCTCGGGATTCCTCTCCCGTCGATGCCGGGGCCTAAGACCTTGCGTGGAGTCGGGGCCGGAACCTGAGGATTCCTCTCCAGTGCTGACATGGATCTTGGGGTACTTCTGGAGTCTCCCCAGGGGAGTCAGTCCTCGTCTCGAATGCGGGCATGCACTTGCGGTTTCCTCCAGAGCGGTAGCAGCAGTGTCACGCTGACCACCGCGTGGATCAAAGGATCTATGGTTTTCCCTCGAGTCTTTCCCACGAGGCTTTCCCACGAGGCTTTCCCACAGGGCTGTCCCACGAGCACACGTGGTGGGAGTCGATCCTCGGCTTGAACGTCAAGGCAGTGCAGGGAAAACAGGTTCCTCTGTAATGGACAGACACATCTGGGGTCTCTTGGAATGGTCGCACGACCCTGGAGTTCCTCTCGCCTTTTCTGTGGGAGCGCCTCCTCTTGAGATGCGACGGTAACGCCGGGAATGCTTTCCCTACGAAACAGGGAAAGGATCCCTCATCTCGAGCTAGGAGGCGGAAACGGGGCTCCCCTGGATGTGTGAGGGACCCTCGTGCTTCCTCTTGAGTGAAGACGGGTATGTCGGGGAACTTCTAGAGTTGCAGCAAGGGTGTGAAGGACCCTTTGGAAGTTCCAGTGGTTAGATGTGATTAGCCTCGAGAAGCCTCAGCGGAAATGGGCCTCATCTCGCCTGGAGGGCAAAACCTCCTGGATTTTCTCGAGTTGCGGCATGTGCTCTCGACTTACGACGGGGACCTCAGGGACCCGCTCTGGTGACCTCAGGAAAGGCCAGTCCCCATGCGAGTTCCTCGGGGGCCTCTCGGGATTCCTCTCCCGTCGATGCCGGGGCCTAAGACCTTGTGTGGAGTCGGGGTCGGAACCTGAGGATTCCTCTCCAGTGCTGACATGGATCTTGGGGTACTTCTGGAGTCTCCCCAGGGGAGTCAGTCCTCGTCTCGAATGCGGGCATGCACTTGCGCTTTCCTCCAGAGCGGTAGCAGCAGTGTCACGCAGTCCGCCGCGTAGATCAAAGGATCTATGGTTTTCCCTCGAGTCTTTCCCACGAGGCTTTCCCACGAGGCTTTCCACAGGGCTGTCCCACGTTCACACGTGGTGGGACTCGATCCTCGGCTTGAACGTCAAGGTACTGCAGGGAAAACACATTCCTCTGGAATGGACTGACACATCTGGGGGACTCTTGGAATGGTGGCACGACCCTGGAGTTCCTCTCGCCTTTCCTGTGGAGAGCGCCTCCTCTTGAGATGCGACGGGAACGCCGGGAATTCGTTCCCTACGAAACAGGGAAAGGATCCCTCATCTCGAGCTAGGAGGCGGAAACGGGGCTCCCCTGGATGTTTGCGGGACACCACGTGCTTCCTCTCGAGTGGAGACGGGTATGTCGGGGAACTTCTTGAGTTGCAGCAAGGGTGTGAAGGACCCTTTGGAAGTTCCAGTGGTTAGATGTGATTGGCCTCGAGAAGCCTCAGCGGAAATGGGCCTCATCTCGCCTGGAGGGCAAAACCTCCTGGATTTTCTCGAGTTGCGGCAGGTGCTCTCGACTTACGACGGGGACCTCAGGGACCCGCTCTGGTGGCCTCAGGAAAGGCCAGTCCCCATGCGAGTTCCTCGGGGGCCTCTCGGCATTCCTCTCCCGTCGATGGCGGTGCCTAAGACCTTGTGTGGAGTCGGGGCCGGAACCTGAGGATTCCTCTCCAGTGCTGACATGGATCTTGGGGTACTTCTGGAGTCTCCCCAGGGGAGTCAGTCCTCGTCTCGAATGCGGGCATACACTTGCGCTTTCCTCCAGAGCGGTAGCAGCAGTGTCACGCAGTCCGCCGCGTGGATCAAAGGATCTATGGTTTTCCCTCGAGTCTTTCACACGAGGCTTTCCCACGAGGCTTTCCCGCAGGGCTGTCCAACGTGCACACGTGGTGGGAGTCGATCCTCGGCTTGAACGTCAAGGCAGTGCAGGGAAAACAGGTTCCTCTGGAATGGACTGACACATCTGGGGGACTCTTGGAATGGTGGCACGACCCTGGAGTTCCTCTCGCCTTTCCTGTGGAGAGCGCCTACTCTTGAGATGCGACGGGAACGCCGGGAATTCTTACCCTACGAAACAGGGAAAGGATCCTTCATCTCGAGCTAGGAGGCGGAAACGGGGCTCCCCTGGATGTGTGCGGGACCCCACGTGCTTCCTCTCGAGTGGAGACGGGTATGTCGGGGAACTTCTTGATTTGCAGCAAGGGTGTGAAGGACCCTTTGGAAGTTCCAGTGGTTAGACGTGATTAGGCTCCAGAAGCCTCAGCGGAAATGGGCCTCATCTCGCCTGGAGGGCAAAACCTCCTGGATTTTCTCGAGTTGCGGCAGGTGCTCTCGACTTACGACGGGGACCTCAGGGACCCGCTCTGGTGGCCTCAGGAAAGGCCAGTCCCCAGGCGAGTTCCTCGGGGGCCTCTCGGGATTCCTCTCCCGTCGATGCCGGGGCCTAAGACCTTGTGTGGAGTCGGGGCCGGAACCTGAGGATTCCTCTCCAGTGCTGACATGGATCTTGGGGTACTTCTGGAGTCTCCCCAGCGGAGTCAGTCCTCGTCTCGAATGCGGGCATGCACTTGCGCTTTCCTCCAGAGCGGTAGCAGCAGTGTCACGCAGTCCGCCGCGTGGATCAAAGGATCTATGGTTTTCCCTCGAGTCTTTCCCACGAGGCTTTCCCACGAGGCTTTCCCACAGGGCTGTCCCACGTGCACACGTGGTGGGAGTCGATCCTCGGCTTGAACGTCAAGGCAGTGCAGGGAAAACAGGTTCCTCTGGAATGGACTGACACATCTGGGGGTCTCTTGGAATGGTGCCACGACCCTGAAGTTCCTCTCACCTTTCCTGTGGAGAGCGCCACCTCTTGACTTGCGACGGGAACGCCGGGAATTCTTTCCGTACGAAACAGGGAAAGGATCCCTCATCTCGAGCTAGGAGGCGGAAACGGGGCTCCCCTGGATGTGTGCGGGACCCCACGTGCTTCCTCTCGAGTGTAGACGGGTATGTCGCGGAACTGCTTGAGTTGCAGCAAGGGTGTGAAGGACCCTTTGGAAGTTCCAGTGGTTAGATGTGATTAGGCTCGAGAAGCCTCAGCGGAAATGGGCCTCACCTCGCCTGGAGGGCAAAACCTCCTGGATTTTCGCGAGTTGTGGCAGGTGCTCTCGACTTACGATGGGGACCTCAGGGACCCGCTCTGGTGGCCTCAGGAAAGGCCAGTCCCCATGCGAGTTCCTCGGGGGCCTCTCGGCATTCCTCTCCCGTCGATGCCGGGGCCTAAGACCTTGTGTGGAGTCGGGGCCGGAAACTGAGGATTCCTCTCCAGTGCTGACATGGATCTTGGGGTACTTCTGGAGTCTCCCCAGGGGAGTCAGTCCTCGTCTCGAATGCGGGCATGCACTTGCGCTTTCCTCCAGAGCGGTAGCAGCAGTGTCACTCAGTCCGCCGCGTGGATCAAAGGATCTATGGTTTTCCCTCGAGTCTTTCCCACGAGGCTTTCCCACAGGGCTGTCCCACGTGCACACGTGGTGGGAGTCGATCCTCGGCTTGAACGTCAAGGCAGTGCAGGGTAAACAGGTTCCTCTGGAATGGACTGACACATCTGGGGGACTCTTGGAATGGTGGCACGACCCTTGATTTCCTCTCGCCTTTCCTGTGGAGAGCGCCTCCTCTTGAGATGCGACGGGAACGCCGGGAATTCTTTACTTATGAAACAGGGAAATGATCCCTCATCTCGAGCTAGGAGGCGGAAACGGGGTTCCCCTGGATGTGTGCGGGACACCACGTGCTTCCTCTCTAGTGGAGACGGGTATGTCGGGGAACTTCTTGAGTTGCAGCAAGGGTGTGAAGGACCCTTTGGAAGTTCCAGTGGTTAGATATGATTGGCCTCGAGAAGCCTCAGCGGAAATGGGGCTCATCTCGCCTGGAGGGCAAAACCTCCTGGATTTTCTCGAGTTGCGGCAGGTGCTCTCGACTTACGACGGGGACTTCAGGGACCCGCTCTGGTGGCCTCAGGAAAGGCCAGTCCCCATGCGAGTTCCTCGGGAGCCTCTCGGGATTCCTTTCCCTTCGATGCCGGGGCCTAAGACCTTGTGTGGAGTCGGGGCCGGAACCTGAGGATTCCTCTCCAGTGCTGACATGGATCTTGGGGTACTTCTGGAGTCTCCCCAGGGGAGTCAGTCCTCGTCTCGAATGCGGGCATGCACTTGCACTTTCCTCCAGAGCGGTAGCAGGAGTGTCACGCAGTCCGCCGCGTGGATCAAAGGATCTATGCTTTTCCCTCGAGTCTTTCCCACGAGGCTTTCCCACGAGGCTTTCCCACAGGGCTGTCCCACATGCACACGTGGTGTGAGTCGATCGTCGGCTTGAACGTCAAGGCAGTGCAGGGAAAACAGGTTCCTCTCGTATGGACTGACACATCTGGGGGTCTCTTGGAATGGTGCCACGACCCTGGAGTTCCTCTCGCCTCTCCTGTGGAGAGTGTCTCCTCTTGAGATGCGACGGGAACGCCGGGAATTCTTTCCCTACGAAACAGGGAAAGGATCCCTCATCTCGAGCTAGGAGGCGGAAACTGGGCTCCCCTGGATGTGTGCGGGACCCCACGTGCTTCCTCTCGAGTGGAGACGGGTATGTCGGGGAACGTCTTGAGTTGCAGCAAGGGTGTGAAGGACCCTTTGGAAGTACCAATGGTTAGATGTGATTATCCTCGAGAAGCCTCAGCGGAAATGGGCATCATCTTGCCTGGAGGGCAAAACCTCCTGGATTTTCTCGAGTTGCGGCAGGTGCTCTCGTCGTACGACGGGGACCTCAGGGACCCGCTCTGGTGGCCTCAGGAAAGGCCAGTCCCCATGCGAGTTCCTCGGGGGCCTCTCGGGATTCCTCTCCCGTCAATGCCAGGGCCTAAGACCTTGCGTGGAGTCGGGGCCGGAATCTGAGGATTCCTCTCCAGTGCTGACATGGATCTTGGGGTACTTCTGGAGTCTCCCCAGGGGAGTCAGTCCTCGTCTCGAATGCGGGCATGCACTTGCGCTTTCCTCCAGAGCGGTAGCAGCAGTGTCACGCAGTCCGCCGCGTGGATCAAAGGATCTATGGTTTTCCCTCGAGTCTTTCCCACGAGGCTTTCCCACGAGGCTTTCCCACAGGGCTGTTCCACGTGCACACGTGGTGGGAGTCGATCCTCGGCTTGAACGTCAAGGCAGTGCAGGGAAAACAGGTTCCTCTGGAATGGACTGACACATCTGGGGGTCTCTTGGAATGGTGTCACGACCCTGGAGTTCCTCTCGCCTTTCCTGTGAAGAGCGCCACCTCTTCGGGAACGCCGGGAATTCTTTCCCTACGAAACAGGGAAAGGATCCCTCATCTCGAGCTAGGAGGCGGAAACGGGGCTCCCCTGGATGTGTGCGGGACCCCACTTGCTTCCTCTCGAGTGGAGACGGGTATGTCTGGGAACTTGTGAGTTGCAGCAAGGGTGTGAAGGACACTTTGGAAGTTCCAGTGGTTAGATGTGATTAGCCTCGAGAAGCCTCAGCGGAAATGGGCCTCATCTCGCCTGGAGGGCAAAAACTCCTGGATTTTCTCAAGTTGCGGCAGGTGCTCTCGACTTACGACGGGGACCTCAGGGACCCGCTCTGGTGGCCTCAGGAAAGGCCAGTCCCCATGCGAGTTCCTAGGGGGCCCATAGGGAATCCTCTCCCGTCGATGCCGGGGCCTAAGACCTTGTGTGGATTCGGGTTCCGAAAGTGAGGATTCCTCTCCAGTGCTGACATGGATCTTGGGGTACTTCTAGAGTCTCCCCAGGGGAGTCAGTCCTCGTCTCGAATGCGGTCATGCACTTGCGCTTTCCTCCAGAGCTGTAGCAGCAGTGTCACATACTCCGCCGCGTGCATCAAAGGATCTATGGTTTTCCCTCGAGTCTTTCCCACGAGGCTTTCCCACGAGTCTTTACCACAGGGCTGTCTAACGTGCAAACGTGGTGGGAGTCGATCCTCGGCTTGAACGTCAAGGCAGTGCAGGCAAACAGGTTCCTCTGGAATGGACTGACACATCTGGGGGACTCTTGGAATGGTGGCACGACACTGGAGTTCCTCTCGCCTCTCCGTCGGAGAGTGTCTCCTCTTGAGATGCGACGGGAACGCCGGGAATTCTTTCCCTACGAAACAGGGAAAGGATCCCTCATCTCGACCTAGGAGGCGGAAACGGGGCTCCCCTGGATGTGTGCGGGACCCCACGTGCTTCCTCTCGAGTGGAGGTGGGTATGTCGGGGAACTTCTTGAGTTGCAGCAAGGGTGTGAAGGACCCTTTGGAAGTACGAATGGTTAGATGTGATTATCCTCGAGAAGCCTCCCCGGAAATGGGCATCATCTCGCCTGGAGGGCAAAACCTCCTGGATTTTCTCGAGTTGCGGCAGGTGCTCTCGACTTACTACGGGGACCTCAGGGACCCGCTCTGGTGGCCTCAGGAATGGCAGTCCCCATGCAAGCTCCTCGGGGGCCTCTCGGGATTCCTCTCCCGTCAATGCCAGGGCCTAAGACCTTGCGTGGAGTCGGGGCCGGAATCTGAGGATTCCTCTCCAGTGCTGACATGGATCTTGGGGTACTTCTGGAGTCTCCCCAGGGGAGTCAGTCCTCGTCTCGAATGCGGGCATGCACTTGCACTTTCCTCCAGAGCGGTAGCAGCAGTGTCACGCAGTCCGCCGCGTGGATCAAAGGATCTATGGTTTTCCCTCGAGTCTTTCCCACGAGGCTTTCCCACGAGGCTTTCCCACAGGGCTGTTCCACGTGCACACGTGCTGGGAGTCGATCCTCGGCTTGAACGTCAAGGCAGTGCAGGGAAAACATGTTCCTCTGGAATGGACTGATACATCTGGGGGTCTCTTGGAATGGTGTCACGACCCTGGAGTTCCTCTCGCCTTTCCTGTGGAGAGCGCCAACTCTTCGGGAACGCCGGGAATTCTTTCCCTACGAAACAGGGTAAGGATCCAGCATCTCGAGCTAGGAGGCGAAAACGGGGCTCCCCTGGATGTGTGCGGGACCCTCGTGCTTCCTCTCGAGTGGAGACGGGTATGTCGGGGAACTTCTTGATTTGCAGCAAGGGTGTGAAGGACCCTTTGGAAGTTCCAGTGGTTAGATGTGATTAGCCTCGAGAAGCCTCAGCGTAAATGGGCCTCATCTCGCCTGGAGGGCAAAACCTCCTGGATTTTCTCGAGTTGCGGCAGGTGCTCTCGACTTACGACGGGACCTCAGGGACCCGCTCTGGTGGCCTCAGGCAAGGCCAGTCCCCATGCGACTTCCTCAGGGGCCTCTCGGGATTCCTCTCCCGTCGATGCCGGTGCCTAAGAACTTGTGTGGAGTCGGGGCCGGAACCTGTGGATTCCTCTCCAGTGCTGACATGGATCTTGGGGTACTTCTGGAGTCTCCCCAGGGGAGTCAGTCCTCGTCTGGAATGCGGGCATGCACTTGCGCTATCCTCCAGAGCAGTAGCAGCAGTGTCACGCAGTCCGCCGCGTGGATAAAAGGATCTATGGTTTTCCCTCGAGTCTTTCCCATGAGGCTTTCCCACGAGGCTTTACCACAGGGCTGTCCCAAGTGCACACGTGGTGGGAGTCGATCCTCTGCTTGAACGTCAAGGAAGTGCAGGGAAAACAGGTTCCTCTCGTATGGACTGACACATCTGGGGGTCTCTTGGAATGGTGGCACGACCCTGGAGTTCCTCTCCCCTCTCCTGTGGAGAGTGTCTCCTCTTGAGATGCGACGGGAACGCCGGGAATTCTTTCCCTACGAAACAGGGAAAGGATCCCTCATCTCGAGCTAGGAGGCGGAAACGGGGCTCCCCTGGATGTGTGCGGGACCCCACTTGCTTCCTCTCGAGTGGAGACGGGTATGTCCCGGAACTGCTTGAGTTGCAGCAAGGTGTGAAGGACCCTTTGGAAGTTCCAGTGGTTAGATGTGATTAGCCTCGAGAAGCCTCAGCGGAAATGGGCCTCATCTCGCCTGGAGGGCAAAACCTCCTGGATTTTCTCGAGTTGCGGCAGGTGCTCTCGACTTACGACGGGGACCTCAGGGACCCGCTCTGGTGGCCTCAGGAAAGGCCAGTCCCCATGCGAATTCCTCGGGGGCCTTTCGGGATTACTCTCCCGTCGATGCCGGGGCCTAAGACCTTGTGTGGAGTCGGGTCCGGAACCTGAGGATTCCTCTCCGGTGCTGACATGGATCTTGGGGTACTTCTGGAGTCTCCCCAGGGGAGTCAGTCCTCGTCTCGAATGCGGGCATGCACTTGCGCTTTCCTCCAGAGCGGTAGCAGCAGTGTCACGCAGTCCGCCGCGTGGATCAAAGGATCTATGGTTTTCCCTCGAGTCTTTCCCACGAGGCTTTCCCACGAGGCTTTCCCACAGGGCTGTCCCACGTGCACACGTGGTGGGAGTGGATCCTCGGCTTGAACATCAAGGCAGTTCAGGGAAAACAGGTTCCTCTGGAATGGACTGACACATCTGGGGGACTCTTGGAATGGTGGCACGACCCTGGAGTTCCTCTCGCCTTTCCTGTGGAGAGCGCCTCCTCTTGAGATGCGACGGGAACGCCGGGAATTCTTTCCCTACGAAACAGGGAAAGGATCCCTTATCTCGAGCTAGGAGGCGGAAACGGGGCTCCCCTGGATGTGTGCGGGACCCCACGTGCTTCCTCTCGAGTGGAGACGGGTATGTCGGGGAACTTCTTGAGTTGCAGCAAGGGTGTGAAGGACCCTTTGGAAGTTCCAGTATTTAGACGTGATTAGCCTCGAGAAGCTTCAGCGGAAATGGGCCTCATCTCGCCTGGAGGGCAAAACCTCCTGGATTTTCTCGAGTTGCGGCAGGTGCTCTCGACTTACGACGGGGACCTCAGGGACCCGCTCTGGTGGCCTCAGGAAAGGCCAGTCCCCATGCGAGTTCCTCGGGGGCCTCTCGGGATTCCTCTCCCGTCGATGCCGGGGCCTAAGACCTTGTGTGGAGTCGGGGCCGGAACCTGAGGATTCCTCTCCAGTGCTGACATGGATCTTGGGGTACTTCTGGAGTCTCACAGGGGAGTCAGTCCTCGTCTCGAATGCGGGCATGCACTTGCGCTTTCCTCCAGAGCGGTAGCAGCAGTGTCACGCAGTCCGCCGCGTGGATCAAAGGATCTATGGTTTTCCCTCGAGTCTTTCCCACGAGGCTTTCCCACGAGGCTTTCCCACAGGGCTGTCCCACGTGCACACGTGGTGGGAGTCGATCCTCGGCTTGAACGTCAAGGCAGTGCAGGGAAAACAGGTTCCTCTGGAATGGACTGACACATCTGGGGGACTCTTGGAATGGTGGCACGACCCTGGAGTTCCTCTCGCCTTTCCTGTGCAGAGCGCCTCCTCTTGAGATGCGACGGGAACGCCGGGAATTCTTTCCCTACGAAACAGGGAAAGGATCCCTCATCTCGAGCTAGGAGGCGGAAACGGGGCTCCCCTGGATATGTGCGGGATCCCACGTGCTTCCTCTCTAGTGGAGACGGGTATGTCGGGGAACTTCTTGAGTTGCAGCAAGGGTGTGAAGGACCCTTTTGAAGTTCCAGTGGTTAGACGTGATTAGCCTCGAGAAGCTTCAGCGGAAATGGGCCTCATCTCGCCTGGAGGGCAAAACCTCCTGGATTTTCGCGAGTTGCGGCAGGTGCTCTCGACTTACGACGAGGACCTCAGGGACCCGCTCTGGTGGCCTCAGGAAAGGCCAGTCCCCATGCGAGTTCCTTGGGGGCCTCTCGGGATTCCTCTCCCGTCCATGACGGGGCCTACGACCTTGTGTGGAGTCGGGGTCCGAAAGTGAGGATTTCTCTCCAGTGCTGACATGGATCTTGGGGTAATTCTGGAGTCTCCCCAGGGGAGTCAGTCCTAGTCTCGAATGCGGGCATGCACTTGCGCTTTCCTCCAGAGCGGTAGCAGCAGTGTCACGCAGTCCGCCGCGTGCATCAAAGGATCTATGGTTTTCCCTCGAGTCTTTCCCACGAGGCTTTCCCACGAGGCTTTCCCACAGGGCTGTCCCACGTGCACACGTGGTGGGAGTCGATCCTCGGCTTGAACGTCAAGGCAGTGCAGGGCAAACAGATTCCTCTGGAATGGACTGACACATCTGGGGGACTCTTGGAATGGTGGCACGACCCTGGAGTTCCTCTCACCTTTCCTGTGGAGAGCGCCTCCTCTTGAGATGCGACGGGAACGCCGGGAATTCTTTCCCTACGAAACAGGGAAAGGATCCCTCATCTCGAGGTGGGAGGCGGAAACGGGGCTTCCCTGGATGTGTGCGGAACCCTTGTGCTTCCTCTCGAGGGGAGACGGGTATGTCGGGGAACTTCTTGAGTTGTAGCAAGGGTGTGAAGGACCCTTTGGAAATTCCAGTGGTTAGATGTGATTAGCCTCGAGAAGCCTCAGCGGAAATGGGCCTCATCTCGCCTGGAGGTGAAAACCTCCTGGATTTTCTCGAGTTGCGGCAGGTGCTCTCGACTTACGACGTGGACCACAGGGACCCGCTCTGGTGGCCTCAGGAAAGCCCAGTCCCCATGCAAGTTCTTCGGGGGCCTCTCGGGATTCCTCTCCCGTCGATGCAAGGGCCTAAGACCTTGTGTGGAGTCGGGGCCGGAACCTGAGGATTCCTCTCCAGTGCTGACATGGATCTTGGGGTACTTCTGGAGTCTCCCCAGGGGAGTCAGTCCTCGTCTCGAATGCGTGCATGCACTTGCACTTTCCTCCAGAGCGGTAGCAGCAGTGTCACGCAGTCCGCCGCGTGGATCAAAGGATCGATGATTTTCTCTCCAGACTTTCCCAAGAGGCTTTCCCACGAGGCTTTCCCACAGGGCTGTCCCACGTGCACACGTGGTGGGAGTCGATCCTCGGCTTGAACGTCAAGGCAGTGCAGGGAAAACAGGTTCCTCTGGAATGGACTGACACATCTGGGGGACTCTTGGAATGGTGGCACGACCCTGGAGTTCCTCTCGCCTTTCCTGTGGAGAGCGCCTCCTCTTGAGATGCGACGGGAACGCCGGGAATTCTTTCCCTACGAAACAGGGAAAGGATCCCTCATCTCGAGCTAGGAGGCGGAAAAGGGGCTTCCCTGGATGTGTGCGGGACCCTCGTGCTTCCTCTCCAGTGGTGACGGGTATGTCTGGGAACTTGTGAGTTGCAGCAAGGGTGTGAAGGACCCTTTGGAAGTTCCAGTGGTTAGATGTGATTAGCCTCGAGAAGCCTCAGCGGAAATGGGCCTCATCTGGCCTGGAGGGCAAAAACTCCTGGATTTTCTCGAGTTGCGGCAGGTGCTCTCGACTTACGACGGGGACCTCAGGGACCCGCTCTGGTGGCCTAAGGAAAGGCCAGTCCCCATGCGAGTTCCTAGGGGGCCCTTAGGGAATCCTCTCCCGTCGATGCCGGGGCCTAAGACCTTGTGTGGATTCGGGTTCCGAAAGTGAGGATTCCTCTCCAGTGCTGACATGGATCTTGGGGTACTTCTAGAGTCTCCCCAGGGGAGTCAGTCCTCGTCTCGAATGCGGGCATGCACTTGCGCTTTCCTCCAGAGCGGTAGCAGCAGTGTCACGCAGTCCGCCGCGTGCATCAAAGGATCTATGGTTTTCCCTCGAGTCTTTCCCACAAGGCTTTCCCACGAGGCTTTACCACAGGGCTGTCTAACGTGCAAACGTGGTGGGAGTCGATCCTCGGCTTGAACGTCAAGGCAGTGCAGGGCAAACAGGTTCCTCTGGAATGGACTGACACATCTGGGGGACTCTTGGAATGGTGGCACGACCCTGGAGTTCCTCTCGACTTTCCTGTGGACAGCGCCTCCTATTGAGATGCGACGGGAACACCAGGAATTCTTTCCCTACTAAACAGGGAAAGGATCCCTCATCTCTAGGTGGGAGGCGGAAACGGGGATTCCCTGGATGTGTGCGGGACCCTTGTGCTTCCTCTCGAGGGGAGACGGGTATGTCGGGGAACTTCTTGAGTTGCAGCAAGGGTGTGAAGGACCCTTTGGAAGTTCCACTGGTTAGATGTGATTAGCCTCGAGAAGCCTCAGCGGAAATGGGCCTCATCTCGCCTGGAGGGCAAAACCTCCTGGATTTTCTCGAGTTGCGGCAGGTGCTCTCGACTTACGACGGGGACCTCGGGGACCCGCTCTGGTGGCCGCAGGAAAGGCCAGTCCCCATGCGAGTTCCTCGGGGGCCTCTCGGGATTCCTCTCCCTTCGATGCCGGGGCCTAAGACCTTGTGTGGAGTCGGGGCCGGAACCTGAGGATTCCTCTCCAGTGGTGACATGGATCTTGGGGTACTTCTGGAGTCTCCCCAGGGGAGTCAGTCCTCGTCTCGAATGCGGGCATGCACTTGCGCTTTCTTCCAGAGCGGTAGCAGCAGTGTCACGCAGTCCGCCGCGTGGATCAAAGGATCTATGGTTTTCCCTCGAGTCTTTCCCACGAGGCTTTCCCACGAGGCTTTCCCACAGGGCTGTCCCACGTGCACACGTGGTGGGAGTCGATCCTCGGCTTGAACGTCAAGGCAGTGCAGGGAAAACAGGTTCCTCTGGTATGGACTGACACATCTGGGGGTCTCTTGGAATGTTGGCCCGACCCTGGAGTTCCTCTCGCCTCTCCTGTGCAGAGCGCCTCCTCTTGAGATGCGACGGGAACGCCGGGAATTCTTTACTTACGAAACAGGGAAAGGATCCCTCATCTCGAGCTAGGAGGCGGAAACGGGTTTCCCCTGGATGTGTGCGGGACCCCACGTGCTTCCTCTCGAGTGGAGACGGGTATGTCGGGGAACTTCTTGAGTTGCAGCAAGGGTGTGAAGGACCCTTTGGAAGTTCCAGTGGTTAGATGTGATTGGCCTCGAGAAGCCTCAGCGGAAATGGGCCTCATCTCGCCTGGAGGGCAAAACCTCCTGGATTTTCTGGAGTTGCGGCAGGTGCTATCGAGTTACGACGGGGACCTCAGGGACCCGCTCTGGTGGCCTCAGGAAAGGCCAGTCCCCATGCGAGTTCCTCGGGAGCCTCTCGGGATTCCTCTCCCGTCGATGCCGGGGCCTAAGACCTTGTGTGGAGTCGGGGCCGGAACCTGAGGATTCCTCTGCAGTGCTGACATGGATCTTGGGGTACTTCTGGAGTCTCCCCAGGGGAGTCAGTCCTCGTCTCGAATGCGGGCATACACTTGCGCTTTCCTCCAGAGCGGTAGCAGCAGTGTCACGCAGTCCGCCGCGTGGATCAAAGGATCTATGGTTTTCCCTCGAGTCTTTCACACGAGGCTTTCCCACGAGGCTTTCCCGCAGGGCTGTCCAACGTGCACACGTGGTGGGAGTCGATCCTCGGCTTGAACGTCAAGGCAGTGCAGGGAAAACAGGTTCCTCTGGAATGGACTGACACATCTGGGGGACTCTTGGAATGGTGGCACGACCCTGGAGTTCCTCTCGCCTTTCCTGTGGAGAGCGCCTCCTCTTGAGATGCGACGGGAACGCCGGGAATTCTTACCCTACGAAACAGGGAAAGGATCCTTCATCTCGAGCTAGGAGGCGGAAACGGGGCTCCCCTGGATGTGTGCGGGACCCCACGTGCTTCCTCTCGAGTGGAGACGGGTATGTCGGGGAACTTCTTGATTTGCAGCAAGGGTGTGAAGGACCCTTTGGAAGTTCCAGTGGTTAGACGTGATTAGGCTCCAGAAGCCTCAGCGGAAATGGGCCTCATCTCGCCTGGAGGGCAAAACCTCCTGGATTTTCTCGAGTTGCGGCAGGTGCTCTCGACTTACGACGGGGACCTCAGGGACCCGCTCTGGTGGCCTCAGGAAAGGCCAGTCCCCAGGCGAGTTCCTCGGGGGCCTCTCGGGATTCCTCTCCCGTCGATGCCGGGGCCTAAGACCTTGTGTGGAGTCGGGGCCGGAACCTGAGGATTCCTCTCCAGTGCTGACATGGATCTTGGGGTACTTCTGGAGTCTCCCCAGCGGAGTCAGTCCTCGTCTCGAATGCGGGCATGCACTTGCGCTTTCCTCCAGAGCGGTAGCAGCAGTGTCACGCAGTCCGCCGCGTGGATCAAAGGATCTATGGTTTTCCCTCGAGTCTTTCCCACGAGGCTTTCCCACGAGGCTTTCCCACAGGGCTGTCCCACGTGCACACGTGGTGGGAGTCGATCCTCGGCTTGAACGTCAAGGCAGTGCAGGGAAAACAGGTTCCTCTGGAATGGACTGACACATCTGGGGGTCTCTTGGAATGGTGCCACGACCCTGAAGTTCCTCTCACCTTTCCTGTGGAGAGCGCCACCTCTTGACTTGCGACGGGAACGCCGGGAATTCTTTCCGTACGAAACAGGGAAAGGATCCCTCATCTCGAGCTAGGAGGCGGAAACGGGGCTCCCCTGGATGTGTGCGGGACCCCACGTGCTTCCTCTCGAGTGTAGACGGGTATGTCGCGGAACTGCTTGAGTTGCAGCAAGGGTGTGAAGGACCCTTTGGAAGTTCCAGTGGTTAGATGTGATTAGGCTCGAGAAGCCTCAGCGGAAATGGGCCTCACCTCGCCTGGAGGGCAAAACCTCCTGGATTTTCGCGAGTTGTGGCAGGTGCTCTCGACTTACGATGGGGCCCTCAGGGACCCGCTCTGGTGGCCTCAGGAAAGGCCAGTCCCCATGCGAGTTCCTCGGGGGCCTCTCGGGATTCCTCTCCCGTCAATGCCAGGGCCTAAGACCTTGCGTGGAGTCGGGGCCGGAATCTGAGGATTCCTCTCCAGTGCTGACATGGATCTTGGGGTACTTCTGGAGTCTCCCCAGGGGAGTCAGTCCTCGTCTCGAATGCGGGCATGCACTTGCGCTTTCCTCCAGAGCGGTAGCAGCAGTGTCACGCAGTCCGCCGCGTGGATCAAAGGATCTATGGTTTTCCCTCGAGTCTTTCCCACGAGGCTTTCCCACGAGGCTTTCCCACAGGGCTGTTCCACGTGCACACGTGGTGGGAGTCGATCCTCGGCTTGAACGTCAAGGCAGTGCAGGGAAAACAGGTTCCTCTGGAATGGACTGACACATCTGGGGGTCTCTTGGAATGGTGTCACGACCCTGGAGTTCCTCTCGCCTTTCCTGTGAAGAGCGCCACCTCTTCGGGAACGCCGGGAATTCTTTCCCTACGAAACAGGGAAAGGATCCCTCATCTCGAGCTAGGAGGCGGAAACGGGGCTCCCCTGGATGTGTGCGGGACCCCACTTGCTTCCTCTCGAGTGGAGACGGGTATGTCTGGGAACTTGTGAGTTGCAGCAAGGGTGTGAAGGACACTTTGGAAGTTCCAGTGGTTAGATGTGATTAGCCTCGAGAAGCCTCAGCGGAAATGGGCCTCATCTCGCCTGGAGGGCAAAAACTCCTGGATTTTCTCAAGTTGCGGCAGGTGCTCTCGACTTACGACGGGGACCTCAGGGACCCGCTCTGGTGGCCTCAGGAAAGGCCAGTCCCCATGCGAGTTCCTAGGGGGCCCATAGGGAATCCTCTCCCGTCGATGCCGGGGCCTAAGACCTTGTGTGGATTCGGGTTCCGAAAGTGAGGATTCCTCTCCAGTGCTGACATGGATCTTGGGGTACTTCTAGAGTCTCCCCAGGGGAGTCAGTCCTCGTCTCGAATGCGGTCATGCACTTGCGCTTTCCTCCAGAGCTGTAGCAGCAGTGTCACATACTCCGCCGCGTGCATCAAAGGATCTATGGTTTTCCCTCGAGTCTTTCCCACGAGGCTTTCCCACGAGTCTTTACCACAGGGCTGTCTAACGTGCAAACGTGGTGGGAGTCGATCCTCGGCTTGAACGTCAAGGCAGTGCAGGCAAACAGGTTCCTCTGGAATGGACTGACACATCTGGGGGACTCTTGGAATGGTGGCACGACCCTGGAGTTCCTCTCGACTTTCCTGTGGACAGCGCCTCCTATTGAGATGCGACGGGAACGCTGGGAATTCTTTCCCTACGAAACAGGGAAAGGATCCCACATCTCGAGGTGGGAGGCGGAAACTGGGCTTCCCTGGATGTGTGCGGGACCCTTGTGCTTCCTCTCGAGGGGAGACGGGTATGTCGGGGAACTTCTTGAGTTGCAGCAAGGGTGTGAAGGACCCTTTGGAAGTTCCAGTGGTTAGACGTGATTAGCCTCGAGAAGACTCAGCGGAAAGGCGCCTCATCTCGCCTGGAGGGCAAAACCTCCTGTATTTTCTCGAGTTGCGGCAGGTGCTCTCGACTTACGACGGGGACCTCAGGGACCCGCTCTGGTGGCCTCAGGAAAGGCCAGTCCCCATGCGAGTTCCTCGGGGGCCTCTCGGGATTCCTCTCCCGTCGATGCCGGGGCCTAAGACCTTGTGTGGAGTCGGGGCCGGAACCTGAGGATTCCTCTCCAGTGCTGACATGGATCTTGGGGTACTTCTGGAGTCTCCCCAGGGGAGTCAGTCCTCGTCTCGAATGCGAGCATGCACTTGCGCTTTCCTCCAGAGCGTTAGCAGCAGTGTCACGCAGTCCGCCGCGTGGATCAAAGGATCTATGGTTTTCCCTCGAGTCTTTCCCACGAGGCTTTCCCACGAGGCTTTCCCACAGGGCTGTCCCACGTGCACACGTGGTGGGAGTGGATCCTCGGCTTCAACGTCAAGGCAGTGCAGGGAAAACAGGTTCCTCTGGAATGGACTGTCACATCTGGGGGTCTCTTGGAATGGTGGCACGACACTGGAGTTCCTCTCGCCTCTCCGTCGGAGAGTGTCTCCTCTTGAGATGCGACGGGAACGCCGGGAATTCTTTCCCTACGAAACAGGGAAAGGATCCCTCATCTCGACCTAGGAGGCGGAAACGGGGCTCCCCTGGATGTGTGCGGGACCCCACGTGCTTCCTCTCGAGTGGAGGTGGGTATGTCGGGGAACTTCTTGAGTTGCAGCAAGGGTGTGAAGGACCCTTTGGAAGTACGAATGGTTAGATGTGATTATCCTCGAGAAGCCTCCCCGGAAATGGGCATCATCTCGCCTGGAGGGCAAAACCTCCTGGATTTTCTCGAGTTGCGGCAGGTGCTCTCGACTTACTACGGGGACCTCAGGGACCCGCTCTGGTGGCCTCAGGAATGGCAGTCCCCATGCAAGCTCCTCGGGGGCCTCTCGGGATTCCTCTCCCGTCAATGCCAGGGCCTAAGACCTTGCGTGGAGTCGGGGCCGGAATCTGAGGATTCCTCTCCAGTGCTGACATGGATCTTGGGGTACTTCTGGAGTCTCCCCAGGGGAGTCAGTCCTCGTCTCGAATGCGGGCATGCACTTGCACTTTCCTCCAGAGCGGTAGCAGCAGTGTCACGCAGTCCGCCGCGTGGATCAAAGGATCTATGGTTTTCCCTCGAGTCTTTCCCACGAGGCTTTCCCACGAGGCTTTCCCACAGGGCTGTTCCACGTGCACACGTGCTGGGAGTCGATCCTCGGCTTGAACGTCAAGGCAGTGCAGGGAAAACAGGTTCCTCTGGAATGGACTGATACATCTGGGGGTCTCTTGGAATGGTGTCACGACCCTGGAGTTCCTCTCGCCTTTCCTGTGGAGAGCGCCAACTCTTCGGGAACGCCGGGAATTCTTTCCCTACGAAACAGGGAAAGGATCCAGCATCTCGAGCTAGGAGGCGAAAACGGGGCTCCCCTGGATGTGTGCGGGACCCTCGTGCTTCCTCTCGAGTGGAGACGGGTATGTCGGGGAACTTCTTGATTTGCAGCAAGGGTGTGAAGGACCCTTTGGAAGTTCCAGTGGTTAGATGTGATTAGCCTCGAGAAGCCTCAGCGTAAATGGGCCTCATCTCGCCTGGAGGGCAAAACCTCCTGGATTTTCTCGAGTTGCGGCAGGTGCTCTCGACTTACGACGGGACCTCAGGGACCCGCTCTGGTGGCCTCAGGCAAGGCCAGTCCCCATGCGACTTCCTCAGGGGCCTCTCGGGATTCCTCTCCCGTCGATGCCGGTGCCTAAGAACTTGTGTGGAGTCGGGGCCGGAACCTGTGGATTCCTCTCCAGTGCTGACATGGATCTTGGGGTACTTCTGGAGTCTCCCCAGGGGAGTCAGTCCTCGTCTGGAATGCGGGCATGCACTTGCGCTATCCTCCAGAGCAGTAGCAGCAGTGTCACGCAGTCCGCCGCGTGGATAAAAGGATCTATGGTTTTCCCTCGAGTCTTTCCCATGAGGCTTTCCCACGAGGCTTTACCACAGGGCTGTCCCAAGTGCACACGTGGTGGGAGTCGATCCTCTGCTTGAACGTCAAGGAAGTGCAGGGAAAACAGGTTCCTCTCGTATGGACTGACACATCTGGGGGTCTCTTGGAATGGTGGCACGACCCTGGAGTTCCTCTCCCCTCTCCTGTGGAGAGTGTCTCCTCTTGAGATGCGACGGGAACGCCGGGAATTCTTTCCCTACGAAACAGGGAAAGGATCCCTCATCTCGAGCTAGGAGGCGGAAACGGGGCTCCCTTGGATGTGTGCGGGACCCCACTTGCTTCCTCTCGAGTGGAGACGGGTATGTCCCGGAACTGCTTGAGTTGCAGCAAGGTGTGAAGGACCCTTTGGAAGTTCCAGTGGTTAGATGTGATTAGCCTCGAGAAGCCTCAGCGGAAATGGGCCTCATCTCGCCTGGAGGGCAAAACCTCCTGGATTTTCTCGAGTTGCGGCAGGTGCTCTCGACTTACGACGGGGACCTCAGGGACCCGCTCTGGTGGCCTCAGGAAAGGCCAGTCCCCATGCGAATTCCTCGGGGGCCTTTCGGGATTACTCTCCCGTCGATGCCGGGGCCTAAGACCTTTTGTGGAGTCGGGTCCGGAACCTGAGGATTCCTCTCCGGTGCTGACATGGATCTTGGGGTACTTCTGGAGTCTCCCCAGGGGAGTCAGTCCTCGTCTCGAATGCGGGCATGCACTTGCGCTTTCCTCCAGAGCGGTAGCAGCAGTGTCACGCAGTCCGCCGCGTGGATCAAAGGATCTATGGTTTTCCCTCGAGTCTTTCCCACGAGGCTTTCCCACGAGGCTTTCCCACAGGGCTGTCCCACGTGCACACGTGGTGGGAGTGGATCCTCGGCTTGAACATCAAGGCAGTTCAGGGAAAACAGGTTCCTCTGGAATGGACTGACACATCTGGGGGACTCTTGGAATGGTGGCACGACCCTGGAGTTCCTCTCGCCTTTCCTGTGGAGAGCGCCTCCTCTTGAGATGCGACGGGAACGCCGGGAATTCTTTCCCTACGAAACAGGGAAAGGATCCCTTATCTCGAGCTAGGAGGCGGAAACGGGGCTCCCCTGGATGTGTGCGGGACCCCACGTGCTTCCTCTCGAGTGGAGACGGGTATGTCGGGGAACTTCTTGAGTTGCAGCAAGGGTGTGAAGGACCCTTTGGAAGTTCCAGTATTTAGACGTGATTAGCCTCGAGAAGCTTCAGCGGAAATGGGCCTCATCTCGCCTGGAGGGCAAAACCTCCTGGATTTTCTCGAGTTGCGGCAGGTGCTCTCGACTTACGACGGGGACCTCAGGGACCCGCTCTGGTGGCCTCAGGAAAGGCCAGTCCCCATGCGAGTTCCTCGGGGGCCTCTCGGGATTCCTCTCCCGTCGATGCCGGGGCCTAAGACCTTGTGTGGAGTCGGGGCCGGAACCTGAGGATTCCTCTCCAGTGCTGACATGGATCTTGGGGTACTTCTGGAGTCTCACAGGGGAGTCAGTCCTCGTCTCGAATGCGGGCATGCACTTGCGCTTTCCTCCAGAGCGGTAGCAGCAGTGTCACGCAGTCCGCCGCGTGGATCAAAGGATCTATGGTTTTCCCTCGAGTCTTTCCCACGAGGCTTTCCCACGAGGCTTTCCCACAGGGCTGTCCCACGTGCACACGTGGTGGGAGTCGATCCTCGGCTTGAACGTCAAGGCAGTGCAGGGAAAACAGGTTCCTCTGGAATGGACTGACACATCTGGGGGTCTCTTGGAATGGTGCCACGACCCTGAAGTTCCTCTCACCTTTCCTGTGGAGAGCGCCACCTCTTGACTTGCGACGGGAACGCCGGGAATTCTTTCCGTACGAAACAGGGAAAGGATCCCTCATCTCGAGCTAGGAGGCGGAAACGGGGCTCCCCTGGATGTGTGCGGGACCCCACGTGCTTCCTCTCGAGTGTAGACGGGTATGTCGCGGAACTGCTTGAGTTGCAGCAAGGGTGTGAAGGACCCTTTGGAAGTTCCAGTGGTTAGATGTGATTAGGCTCGAGAAGCCTCAGCGGAAATGGGCCTCACCTCGCCTGGAGGGCAAAACCTCCTGGATTTTCGCGAGTTGTGGCAGGTGCTCTCGACTTACGATGGGGACCTCAGGGACCCGCTCTGGTGGCCTCAGGAAAGGCCAGTCCCCATGCGAGTTCCTCGGGGGCCTCTCGGGATTCCTCTCCCGTCAATGCCAGGGCCTAAGACCTTGCGTGGAGTCGGGGCCGGAATCTGAGGATTCCTCTCCAGTGCTGACATGGATCTTGGGGTACTTCTGGAGTCTCCCCAGGGGAGTCAGTCCTCGTCTCGAATGCGGGCATGCACTTGCGCTTTCCTCCAGAGCGGTAGCAGCAGTGTCACGCAGTCCGCCGCGTGGATCAAAGGATCTATGGTTTTCCCTCGAGTCTTTCCCACGAGGCTTTCCCACGAGGCTTTCCCACAGGGCTGTTCCACGTGCACACGTGGTGGGAGTCGATCCTCGGCTTGAACGTCAAGGCAGTGCAGGGAAAACAGGTTCCTCTGGAATGGACTGACACATCTGGGGGTCTCTTGGAATGGTGTCACGACCCTGGAGTTCCTCTCGCCTTTCCTGTGAAGAGCGCCACCTCTTCGGGAACGCCGGGAATTCTTTCCCTACGAAACAGGGAAAGGATCCCTCATCTCGAGCTAGGAGGCGGAAACGGGGCTCCCCTGGATGTGTGCGGGACCCCACTTGCTTCCTCTCGAGTGGAGACGGGTATGTCTGGGAACTTGTGAGTTGCAGCAAGGGTGTGAAGGACACTTTGGAAGTTCCAGTGGTTAGATGTGATTAGCCTCGAGAAGCCTCAGCGGAAATGGGCCTCATCTCGCCTGGAGGGCAAAAACTCCTGGATTTTCTCAAGTTGCGGCAGGTGCTCTCGACTTACGACGGGGACCTCAGGGACCCGCTCTGGTGGCCTCAGGAAAGGCCAGTCCCCATGCGAGTTCCTAGGGGGCCCATAGGGAATCCTCTCCCGTCGATGCCGGGGCCTAAGACCTTGTGTGGATTCGGGTTCCGAAAGTGAGGATTCCTCTCCAGTGCTGACATGGATCTTGGGGTACTTCTAGAGTCTCCCCAGGGGAGTCAGTCCTCGTCTCGAATGCGGTCATGCACTTGCGCTTTCCTCCAGAGCTGTAGCAGCAGTGTCACATACTCCGCCGCGTGCATCAAAGGATCTATGGTTTTCCCTCGAGTCTTTCCCACGAGGCTTTCCCACGAGTCTTTACCACAGGGCTGTCTAACGTGCAAACGTGGTGGGAGTCGATCCTCGGCTTGAACGTCAAGGCAGTGCAGGCAAACAGGTTCCTCTGGAATGGACTGACACATCTGGGGGACTCTTGGAATGGTGGCACGACCCTGGAGTTCCTCTCGACTTTCCTGTGGACAGCGCCTCCTATTGAGATGCGACGGGAACGCTGGGAATTCTTTCCCTACGAAACAGGGAAAGGATCCCACATCTCGAGGTGGGAGGCGGAAACTGGGCTTCCCTGGATGTGTGCGGGACCCTTGTGCTTCCTCTCGAGGGGAGACGGGTATGTCGGGGAACTTCTTGAGTTGCAGCAAGGGTGTGAAGGACCCTTTGGAAGTTCCAGTGGTTAGACGTGATTAGCCTCGAGAAGACTCAGCGGAAAGGCGCCTCATCTCGCCTGGAGGGCAAAACCTCCTGTATTTTCTCGAGTTGCGGCAGGTGCTCTCGACTTACGACGGGGACCTCAGGGACCCGCTCTGGTGGCCTCAGGAAAGGCCAGTCCCCATGCGAGTTCCTCGGGGGCCTCTCGGGATTCCTCTCCCGTCGATGCCGGGGCCTAAGACCTTGTGTGGAGTCGGGGCCGGAACCTGAGGATTCCTCTCCAGTGCTGACATGGATCTTGGGGTACTTCTGGAGTCTCCCCAGGGGAGTCAGTCCTCGTCTCGAATGCGAGCATGCACTTGCGCTTTCCTCCAGAGCGTTAGCAGCAGTGTCACGCAGTCCGCCGCGTGGATCAAAGGATCTATGGTTTTCCCTCGAGTCTTTCCCACGAGGCTTTCCCACGAGGCTTTCCCACAGGGCTGTCCCACGTGCACACGTGGTGGGAGTGGATCCTCGGCTTCAACGTCAAGGCAGTGCAGGGAAAACAGGTTCCTCTGGAATGGACTGTCACATCTGGGGGTCTCTTGGAATGGTGGCACGACACTGGAGTTCCTCTCGCCTCTCCGTCGGAGAGTGTCTCCTCTTGAGATGCGACGGGAACGCCGGGAATTCTTTCCCTACGAAACAGGGAAAGGATCCCTCATCTCGACCTAGGAGGCGGAAACGGGGCTCCCCTGGATGTGTGCGGGACCCCACGTGCTTCCTCTCGAGTGGAGGTGGGTATGTCGGGGAACTTCTTGAGTTGCAGCAAGGGTGTGAAGGACCCTTTGGAAGTACGAATGGTTAGATGTGATTATCCTCGAGAAGCCTCCCCGGAAATGGGCATCATCTCGCCTGGAGGGCAAAACCTCCTGGATTTTCTCGAGTTGCGGCAGGTGCTCTCGACTTACTACGGGGACCTCAGGGACCCGCTCTGGTGGCCTCAGGAATGGCAGTCCCCATGCAAGCTCCTCGGGGGCCTCTCGGGATTCCTCTCCCGTCAATGCCAGGGCCTAAGACCTTGCGTGGAGTCGGGGCCGGAATCTGAGGATTCCTCTCCAGTGCTGACATGGATCTTGGGGTACTTCTGGAGTCTCCCCAGGGGAGTCAGTCCTCGTCTCGAATGCGGGCATGCACTTGCACTTTCCTCCAGAGCGGTAGCAGCAGTGTCACGCAGTCCGCCGCGTGGATCAAAGGATCTATGGTTTTCCCTCGAGTCTTTCCCACGAGGCTTTCCCACGAGGCTTTCCCACAGGGCTGTTCCACGTGCACACGTGCTGGGAGTCGATCCTCGGCTTGAACGTCAAGGCAGTGCAGGGAAAACAGGTTCCTCTGGAATGGACTGATACATCTGGGGGTCTCTTGGAATGGTGTCACGACCCTGGAGTTCCTCTCGCCTTTCCTGTGGAGAGCGCCAACTCTTCGGGAACGCCGGGAATTCTTTCCCTACGAAACAGGGAAAGGATCCAGCATCTCGAGCTAGGAGGCGAAAACGGGGCTCCCCTGGATGTGTGCGGGACCCTCGTGCTTCCTCTCGAGTGGAGACGGGTATGTCGGGGAACTTCTTGATTTGCAGCAAGGGTGTGAAGGACCCTTTGGAAGTTCCAGTGGTTAGATGTGATTAGCCTCGAGAAGCCTCAGCGTAAATGGGCCTCATCTCGCCTGGAGGGCAAAACCTCCTGGATTTTCTCGAGTTGCGGCAGGTGCTCTCGACTTACGACGGGACCTCAGGGACCCGCTCTGGTGGCCTCAGGCAAGGCCAGTCCCCATGCGACTTCCTCAGGGGCCTCTCGGGATTCCTCTCCCGTCGATGCCGGTGCCTAAGAACTTGTGTGGAGTCGGGGCCGGAACCTGTGGATTCCTCTCCAGTGCTGACATGGATCTTGGGGTACTTCTGGAGTCTCCCCAGGGGAGTCAGTCCTCGTCTGGAATGCGGGCATGCACTTGCGCTATCCTCCAGAGCAGTAGCAGCAGTGTCACGCAGTCCGCCGCGTGGATAAAAGGATCTATGGTTTTCCCTCGAGTCTTTCCCATGAGGCTTTCCCACGAGGCTTTACCACAGGGCTGTCCCAAGTGCACACGTGGTGGGAGTCGATCCTCTGCTTGAACGTCAAGGAAGTGCAGGGAAAACAGGTTCCTCTCGTATGGACTGACACATCTGGGGGTCTCTTGGAATGGTGGCACGACCCTGGAGTTCCTCTCCCCTCTCCTGTGGAGAGTGTCTCCTCTTGAGATGCGACGGGAACGCCGGGAATTCTTTCCCTACGAAACAGGGAAAGGATCCCTCATCTCGAGCTAGGAGGCGGAAACGGGGCTCCCTTGGATGTGTGCGGGACCCCACTTGCTTCCTCTCGAGTGGAGACGGGTATGTCCCGGAACTGCTTGAGTTGCAGCAAGGTGTGAAGGACCCTTTGGAAGTTCCAGTGGTTAGATGTGATTAGCCTCGAGAAGCCTCAGCGGAAATGGGCCTCATCTCGCCTGGAGGGCAAAACCTCCTGGATTTTCTCGAGTTGCGGCAGGTGCTCTCGACTTACGACGGGGACCTCAGGGACCCGCTCTGGTGGCCTCAGGAAAGGCCAGTCCCCATGCGAATTCCTCGGGGGCCTTTCGGGATTACTCTCCCGTCGATGCCGGGGCCTAAGACCTTTTGTGGAGTCGGGTCCGGAACCTGAGGATTCCTCTCCGGTGCTGACATGGATCTTGGGGTACTTCTGGAGTCTCCCCAGGGGAGTCAGTCCTCGTCTCGAATGCGGGCATGCACTTGCGCTTTCCTCCAGAGCGGTAGCAGCAGTGTCACGCAGTCCGCCGCGTGGATCAAAGGATCTATGGTTTTCCCTCGAGTCTTTCCCACGAGGCTTTCCCACGAGGCTTTCCCACAGGGCTGTCCCACGTGCACACGTGGTGGGAGTGGATCCTCGGCTTGAACATCAAGGCAGTTCAGGGAAAACAGGTTCCTCTGGAATGGACTGACACATCTGGGGGACTCTTGGAATGGTGGCACGACCCTGGAGTTCCTCTCGCCTTTCCTGTGGAGAGCGCCTCCTCTTGAGATGCGACGGGAACGCCGGGAATTCTTTCCCTACGAAACAGGGAAAGGATCCCTTATCTCGAGCTAGGAGGCGGAAACGGGGCTCCCCTGGATGTGTGCGGGACCCCACGTGCTTCCTCTCGAGTGGAGACGGGTATGTCGGGGAACTTCTTGAGTTGCAGCAAGGGTGTGAAGGACCCTTTGGAAGTTCCAGTATTTAGACGTGATTAGCCTCGAGAAGCTTCAGCGGAAATGGGCCTCATCTCGCCTGGAGGGCAAAACCTCCTGGATTTTCTCGAGTTGCGGCAGGTGCTCTCGACTTACGACGGGGACCTCAGGGACCCGCTCTGGTGGCCTCAGGAAAGGCCAGTCCCCATGCGAGTTCCTCGGGGGCCTCTCGGGATTCCTCTCCCGTCGATGCCGGGGCCTAAGACCTTGTGTGGAGTCGGGGCCGGAACCTGAGGATTCCTCTCCAGTGCTGACATGGATCTTGGGGTACTTCTGGAGTCTCACAGGGGAGTCAGTCCTCGTCTCGAATGCGGGCATGCACTTGCGCTTTCCTCCAGAGCGGTAGCAGCAGTGTCACGCAGTCCGCCGCGTGGATCAAAGGATCTATGGTTTTCCCTCGAGTCTTTCCCACGAGGCTTTCCCACGAGGCTTTCCCACAGGGCTGTCCCACGTGCACACGTGGTGGGAGTCGATCCTCGGCTTGAACGTCAAGGCAGTGCAGGGAAAACAGGTTCCTCTGGAATGGACTGACACATCTGGGGGACTCTTGGAATGGTGGCACGACCCTGGAGTTCCTCTCGACTTTCCTGTGCAGAGCGCCTCCTCTTGAGATGCGACGGGAACGCCGGGAATTCTTTCCCTACGAAACAGGGAAAGGATCCCTCATCTCGAGCTAGGAGGCGGAAACGGGGCTCCCCTGGATATGTGCGGGATCCCACGTGCTTCCTCTCTAGTGGAGACGGGTATGTCGGGGAACTTCTTGAGTTGCAGCAAGGGTGTGAAGGACCCTTTTGAAGTTCCAGTGGTTAGACGTGATTAGCCTCGAGAAGCTTCAGCGGAAATGGGCCTCATCTCGCCTGGAGGGCAAAACCTCCTGGATTTTCGCGAGTTGCGGCAGGTGCTCTCGACTTACGACGAGGACCTCAGGGACCCGCTCTGGTGGCCTCAGGAAAGGCCAGTCCCCATGCGAGTTCCTTGGGGGCCTCTCGGGATTCCTCTCCCGTCCATGACGGGGCCTACGACCTTGTGTGGAGTCGGGGTCCGAAAGTGAGGATTTCTCTCCAGTGCTGACATGGATCTTGGGGTAATTCTGGAGTCTCCCCAGGGGAGTCAGTCCTAGTCTCGAATGCGGGCATGCACTTGCGCTTTCCTCCAGAGCGGTAGCAGCAGTGTCACGCAGTCCGCCGCGTGCATCAAAGGATCTATGGTTTTCCCTCGAGTCTTTCCCACGAGGCTTTCCCACGAGGCTTTCCCACAGGGCTGTCCCACGTGCACACGTGGTGGGAGTCGATCCTCGGCTTGAACGTCAAGGCAGTGCAGGGCAAACAGATTCCTCTGGAATGGACTGACACATCTGGGGGACTCTTGGAATGGTGGCACGACCCTGGAGTTCCTCTCACCTTTCCTGTGGAGAGCGCCTCCTCTTGAGATGCGACGGGAACGCCGGGAATTCTTTCCCTACGAAACAGGGAAAGGATCCCTCATCTCGAGGTGGGAGGCGGAAACGTGGCTTCCCTGGATGTGTGCGGAACCCTTGTGCTTCCTCTCGAGGGGAGACGGGTATGTCGGGGAACTTCTTGAGTTGTAGCAAGGGTGTGAAGGACCCTTTGGAAATTCCAGTGGTTAGATGTGATTAGCCTCGAGAAGCCTCAGCGGAAATGGGCCTCATCTCGCCTGGAGGTGAAAACCTCCTGGATTTTCTCGAGTTGCGGCAGGTGCTCTCGACTTACGACGTGGACCACAGGGACCCGCTCTGGTGGCCTCAGGAAAGCCCAGTCCCCATGCAAGTTCTTCGGGGGCCTCTCGGGATTCCTCTCCCGTCGATGCAAGGGCCTAAGACCTTGTGTGGAGTCGGGGCCGGAACCTGAGGATTCCTCTCCAGTGCTGACATGGATCTTGGGGTACTTCTGGAGTCTCCCCAGGGGAGTCAGTCCTCGTCTCGAATGCGTGCATGCACTTGCACTTTCCTCCAGAGCGGTAGCAGCAGTGTCACGCAGTCCGCCGCGTGGATCAAAGGATCGATGATTTTCTCTCCAGACTTTCCCAAGAGGCTTTCCCACGAGGCTTTCCCACAGGGCTGTCCCACGTGCACACGTGGTGGGAGTCGATCCTCGGCTTGAACGTCAAGGCAGTGCAGGGAAAACAGGTTCCTCTGGAATGGACTGACACATCTGGGGGACTCTTGGAATGGTGGCACGACCCTGGAGTTCCTCTCGCCTTTCCTGTGGAGAGCGCCTCCTCTTGAGATGCGACGGGAACGCCGGGAATTCTTTCCCTACGAAACAGGGAAAGGATCCCTCATCTCGAGCTAGGAGGCGGAAAAGGGGCTTCCCTGGATGTGTGCGGGACCCTCGTGCTTCCTCTCCAGTGGTGACGGGTATGTCTGGGAACTTGTGAGTTGCAGCAAGGGTGTGAAGGACCCTTTGGAAGTTCCAGTGGTTAGATGTGATTAGCCTCGAGAAGCCTCAGCGGAAATGGGCCTCATCTCGCCTGGAGGGCAAAAACTCCTGGATTTTCTCGAGTTGCGGCAGGTGCTCTCGACTTACGACGGGGACCTCAGGGACCCGCTCTGGTGGCCTAAGGAAAGGCCAGTCCCCATGCGAGTTCCTAGGGGGCCCTTAGGGAATCCTCTCCCGTCGATGCCGGGGCCTAAGACCTTGTGTGGATTCGGGTTCCGAAAGTGAGGATTCCTCTCCAGTGCTGACATGGATCTTGGGGTACTTCTAGAGTCTCCCCAGGGGAGTCAGTCCTCGTCTCGAATGCGGGCATGCACTTGCGCTTTCCTCCAGAGCGGTAGCAGCAGTGTCACGCAGTCCGCCGCGTGCATCAAAGGATCTATGGTTTTCCCTCGAGTCTTTCCCACAAGGCTTTCCCACGAGGCTTTACCACAGGGCTGTCTAACGTGCAAACGTGGTGGGAGTCGATCCTCGGCTTGAACGTCAAGGCAGTGCAGGGCAAACAGGTTCCTCTGGAATGGACTGACACATCTGGGGGACTCTTGGAATGGTGGCACGACCCTGGAGTTCCTCTCGACTTTCCTGTGGACAGCGCCTCCTATTGAGATGCGACGGGAACACCAGGAATTCTTTCCCTACTAAACAGGGAAAGGATCCCTCATCTCGAGGTGGGAGGCGGAAACGGGGATTCCCTGGATGTGTGCGGGACCCTTGTGCTTCCTCTCGAGGGGAGACGGGTATGTCGGGGAACTTCTTGAGTTGCAGCAAGGGTGTGAAGGACCCTTTGGAAGTTCCACTGGTTAGATGTGATTAGCCTCGAGAAGCCTCAGCGGAAATGGGCCTCATCTCGCCTGGAGGGCAAAACCTCCTGGATTTTCTCGAGTTGCGGCAGGTGCTCTCGACTTACGACGGGGACCTCGGGGACCCGCTCTGGTGGCCGCAGGAAAGGCCAGTCCCCATGCGAGTTCCTCGGGGGCCTCTCGGGATTCCTCTCCCTTCGATGCCGGGGCCTAAGACCTTGTGTGGAGTCGGGGCCGGAACCTGAGGATTCCTCTCCAGTGGTGACATGGATCTTGGGGTACTTCTGGAGTCTCCCCAGGGGAGTCAGTCCTCGTCTCGAATGCGGGCATGCACTTGCGCTTTCTTCCAGAGCGGTAGCAGCAGTGTCACGCAGTCCGCCGCGTGGATCAAAGGATCTATGGTTTTCCCTCGAGTCTTTCCCACGAGGCTTTCCCACGAGGCTTTCCCACAGGGCTGTCCCACGTGCACACGTGGTGGGAGTCGATCCTCGGCTTGAACGTCAAGGCAGTGCAGGGAAAACAGGTTCCTCTGGTATGGACTGACACATCTGGGGGTCTCTTGGAATGTTGGCCCGACCCTGGAGTTCCTCTCGCCTCTCCTGTGCAGAGCGCCTCCTCTTGAGATGCGACGGGAACGCCGGGAATTCTTTACTTACGAAACAGGGAAAGGATCCCTCATCTCGAGCTAGGAGGCGGAAACGGGTTTCCCCTGGATGTGTGCGGGACCCCACGTGCTTCCTCTCGAGTGGAGACGGGTATGTCGGGGAACTTCTTGAGTTGCAGCAAGGGTGTGAAGGACCCTTTGGAAGTTCCAGTGGTTAGATGTGATTGGCCTCGAGAAGCCTCAGCGGAAATGGGCCTCATCTCGCCTGGAGGGCAAAACCTCCTGGATTTTCTGGAGTTGCGGCAGGTGCTATCGAGTTACGACGGGGACCTCAGGGACCCGCTCTGGTGGCCTCAGGAAAGGCCAGTCCCCATGCGAGTTCCTCGGGAGCCTCTCGGGATTCCTCTCCCGTCGATGCCGGGGCCTAAGACCTTGTGTGGAGTCGGGGCCGGAACCTGAGGATTCCTCTGCAGTGCTGACATGGATCTTGGGGTACTTCTGGAGTCTCCCCAGGGGAGTCAGTCCTCGTCTGGAATGCGGGCATGCACTTGCGCTTTCCTCCAGAGCGGTAGCAGCAGTGTCACGCAGTCCGCCGCGTGGATCAAAGGATCTATGGTTTTCCCTCGATTCTTTCCACGAGCTTTCCCACGAGGCTTTCCCACAGGGCTGTCCCACGTGCACACGTGGTGGGAGTCGATCCTCGGCTTGAACGTCAAGGCAGTGCAGGGAAAACAGGTTCCTCTGGAATGGACTGACACATCTGGGGGACTCTTGGAATGGTGGCACGACCCTGGAGTTCCTCTCGCCTTTCCTGTGGAGAGCGCCTCCTCTTGAAATGCGACGGGAACGCCGGGAATTCTTTCCCTATGAAACAGGGAAAGGATCCCTCATCTCGAGCTAGGAGGCGGAAACGGGGCTCCCCTGGATGTGTGAGGGACCCTCGTGCTTCCTCTCGAGTGGAGACGGTTATGTCGGGGAACTTCTTGAGTTGCAGCAAGGGTGTGAAGGACCCTTTGGAAGTTCCAGTGGTTAGATGTGATTAGCCTCGAGAAGCCTCAGCGGAAATGGGCCTCATCTCGCCTGGAGGGCAAAACCTCCTGGAATTTCTCGTGTTGCGGCAGGTGCTCTCGACTTGCGATGGGGACCTCGGGGACCAGCTCTGGTGGCCTCAGGAAAGGCCAGTCCCCATGCGGGTTCCTCGGGGGCCTCTCGGGATTCCTCTCCCGTCGATGCCGGGGCCTAAGACCTTGTGTGGTGTCGGGGCCGGAACCTGAGAATTCCTCTGCAGTGCTGACATGGATCTTGGGGTACTTCTGGAGTCTCCCCAGGGGAGTCAGTCCTCGTCTCGAATGCGGGCATGCACTTGCGCTTTCCTCCAGAGCGGTAGCAGCAGTGTCACGCAGTCCGCCGCGTGGATCAAAGGATCTATGGTTTTCCCTCGAGTCTTTCCCACGAGGCTTTCCCACGAGGCTTTCCCACAGGGCTGTCCCACGTGCACACGTGGTGGGAGTCGATCCTCAGCTTGAACGTCAAGGCAGTGCAGGGAAAACAGGTTCCTCTGGAATGGACTGACACATCTGGGGGACTCTTGGAATGGTGGCACGACCCTGGAGTTCCTCTCGCCTTTCCTCTGGAGAGCGCCTCCTCTTGAGATGCGACGGGAACGTCGGGAATTCTTTCCCTACGAAACAGGAAAAGGATCCCTCATCTCGAGCTAGGAGGCGGAAAAGGGGCTTCCCTGGATGTGTGCGGGACCCTCGTGTTTCCTCTCGAGTGGAGACGGGTATGTCTGGGAACTTGTGAGTTGCAGCAAGGGTGTGAAGGACCCTTTGGAAGTTCCAGTGGTTAGATGTGATTAGCCTCGAGAAGCCTCAGCGGAAATGGGCCTCATCTCGCCTGGAGGGCAAAAACTCCTGGATTTTCTCGAGTTGCGGCAGGTGCTCTCGACTTACGATGGGACCTCAGGGACCCGCTCTGGTGGCCTCAGGAAAGGCCAGTCCCCATTCGAGTTCCTAGGGGGCCCTTAGGGAATCCTCTCCCGTCGATGCCGGGGCCTAAGACCTTGTGTGGATTCAGGTTCCGAAAGTGAGGATTCCTCTCCAGTGCTGACATGGATCTTGGGGTACTTCTAGAGTCTCCCCAGGGGAGTCAGTCCTCGTCTCGAATGTGGGCATGCACTTGCGCTTTTCTCCAGAGCTGTAGCAGCAGTGTCACGCAGTCCGCCGCGTGCATCAAAGGATCTATGGTTTTCCCTCGAGGCTTTCCCACGAGGCTTTCCCACGAGGCTTTACCACAGGGCTGTCTAACGTGCAAACGTGGTGGGAGTCGATCCTCGGCTTGAACGTCAAGGCAGTGCAGGCAAACAGGTTCCTCTGGAATGGACTGACACATCTGGGGGACTCTTGGAATGGTGGCACGACCCTGGAGTTCCTCTCGACTTTCCTGTGGACAGCGCATCCTATTGAGATGCGACGGGAACGCCGGGAATTCTTTCCCTACGAAACAGGGAAAGGATCCCTCATCTCGAGGTGGGAGGCGGAAACGGGGCTTCCCTGGATGTGTGCGGGACCCTTGTGCTTCCTCTCGAGGGGAGACGGGTATGTCGGGGAACTTCTTGAGTTGCAGCAAGGGTGTGAAGGACCCTTTGGAAGTTCCACTGGTTAGATGTGATTAGCCTCGAGAAGCCTCAGCAGAAATGGGCCTCATCTCGCCTGGAGGGCAAAACCTCCTGGATTTTCTCGAGTTGCGGCAGGTGCTCTCGACTTACGACGGGGACCTCGGGGACCCGCTCTGGTGGCCTCAGGAAAGCCCAGTCCCCATGCGAGTTCCTCGGGGGCCTCTCGGGATTCCTCTCCCTTCGATGCCGGGGCCTAAGACCTTGTGTGGAGTCGGGGCAGGAACCTGAGGATTCCTCTCCAGTGGTGACATGGATCTTGGGGTACTTCTGGAGTCTCCCCAGGGGAGTCAGTCCTCGTCTCGAATGCGGGCATGCACTTGCGCTTTCCTCCAGAGCGGTAGCAGCAGTGTCACGCAGTCCGCCGCGTGGATCAAAGGATCTATGGTTTTCTCTCGAGTCTTTCCCACGAGGCTTTCCCACGAGGCTTTCCCACAGGGCTGTCCCACGTGCACACGTGGTGGGAGTCGATCCTCGGCTTGAACGTCAAGGCAGTGCAGGGAAAACAGGTTCCTCTGGTATGAACTGGCACATCTGGGGGTCTCTTGGAATGTTGGCACGACCCTGGAGTTCCTCTCGCCTCTCCTGTGGAGAGCGTCTCCTCTTGAGATGCGACGGGAACGCCGGGAATTCTTTCCTTACGAAACAGGGAAAGGATCCCTCATCTCGAGCTAGGAGGCGGAAACGAGGCTCCCCTGGATGTGTGCGGTACCCCACGTGCTTCCTCTCGAGTGGAGACGGGTATGTCGGGGAACTTCTTGAGTTGCTGCAAGGGTGTGAAGGACCCTTTGGAAGTTCCAGTGGTTAGACGTGATTAGCCTCGAGAAGCCTCAGCGGAAATGGGCCTCATTTCGCCTGGAGGGCAAAACCTCCTGGATTTTCTCGAGTTGCGGCAGGTGCTCTCGACTTACGACGGGGACCTCAGGGACCCGCTCTGGTGGCCTCAGGAAAGGCCAGTCCCCATGCGAGTTCCTCGGGGCCTCTCGGGATTCCTCTCCCGTTGATGCCGGGGCCTAAGACCTTGTGTGGAGTCGTGGCCGGAACCTGAGGATTCCTCTGCAGTGCTGACATGGATCTTGGGGTACTTCTGGAGTCTCCCCAGGGGAGTCAGTCCTCGTCTGGAATGCGGGCATGCACTTGCGCTTTCCTCCAGAGCGGTAGCAGCAGTGTCCCGCAGTCCGCCGCGTGGATCAAAGGATCTATGGTTTTCCCTCGAGTCTTTCCCACGAGGCTTTCCCACGAGGCTTTCCCACAGGGCTGTTCCACGTGCACACGTGCTGGGAGTCGATCCTCGGCTTGAACGTCAAGGCAGTGCAGGGAAAACAGGTTCCTCTGGAATGGACTGACACATCTGGGGGTCTCTTGGAATGGTGTCACGACCCTGGATTTCCTCTCGCCTTTCCTGTGGAGAGCGCCAACTCTTCGGGAACGCCGGGAATTCTTTCCCTACGAAACAGGGAAAGGATCCCTCATCTCGAGCTAGGAGGCAGAAACGGGGCTCCCCTGGATGTGTGCGGGACCCTACTTGCTTCCTCTCGAGTGGAGACGGGTATGTCGCGGAACTGCTTGAGTTGCAGCAAGGGTTCGAAGGACCCTTTGGAAGTTCCAGTGGTTAGATGTGATTAGCCTCGAGAAGCCTCAGCGGAAATGGGCCTCATCTCGCCTGGAGGGCAAAACCTCCTTGATTTTCTCGAGTTGCGGCAGGTGCTCTCGACTTACGACGGGGACCTCAGGGACCCGCTCTCGTGGCCTCAGGAAAGGCCAGTCCCCATGCGAGTTCCTCGGGGGCCTCTCGGGATTCCTCTCCCGTCAATGCCAGGGCCTAAGACCTTGCGTGGAGTCGGGGCCGGAACCTGAGGATTCCTCTCCAGTGCTGACATGGATCTTGGGGTACTTCTGGAGTCTCCCCAGGGGAGTCAGTCCTCGTCTCGAATGCGGGCATGCACTTGCGCTTTCCTCCAGAGCGGTAGCAGCAGTGTCACGCAGTCCGCCGCGTGGATCAAAGCATCTATGATTTTCCCTCGACTCTTTCCCCCGAGGCTTTCCCACGAGGCTTTCCCACAGGGCTGTCAGACGTGCACACGTGGTGGGAGTCGATCCTCGGCTTGAACGTCAAGGCAGTGCAGGGAAAACAGGTTCCTCTGGAATGGACTGACACATCTGGGCATCTCTTGCAATGGTGGCACGACCCTGGAGTTCCTCTCACCTTTCCTGTGGAGAGCGCCTCCTCTTGAGATGCGATGGGAACGCCGGGAATTCTTTCCCTACGAAACAGGGAAAGGATCCCACATCTCGAGCTAGGAGGCGGAAACGGGGCTCCCCTGGATGTGTGCGGGACCCTCGTGCTTCCTCTCGAGTGGAGATGGGTATGTCGGGGAACTTCTTGAGTTGCAGCAAGGGTGTGAAGGACCCTTTGGAAGTTCCAGTGGTTAGATGTGATTAGCCTCGAGAAGCCTCAGCGGAAATGGGCCTCGTCTCGCCTGGAGGGCAAAACCTCCTGGATTTTCTCGAGTTGCGGCATGTGCTCTCGACTTACGACGGGGACCTCGGGGACCCGCTCTAGTGGCCTCAGGAAAGGCCAGTCCCCATGCGAGTTCCTCGGGGGCCTCTCGGGATTCCTCTCCCGTGGATGCCGGGGCCTAAGACCTTGTGTGGAGTCGGGGCCGGAACCTGAGGATTCCTCTCCACTGCTGACATGGATCGTGGGCTACTTCTGGAGTCTCCCCAGGGGAGTCAGTCCTGGTCTCGAATGCGGGCATGCACATGCGCTTTACTCCAGAGCGGTAGCAGCAGTGTCACGCAGTCTGCCGCGTGGATCAAAGGATCTATAGTTTTCCCTCGAGTCTTTCCCACGAGGCTTTCCCACGAAGCTTTCCCACGAGGCTTTCCCACAGGGCTGTCCCACGTGCACACGTGGTGGGAGTCGATCCTCGGCTTGAACGTCAAGGCAGTGCAGGGAAAACAGGTTTCTCTGGAATGGACTGACACATCTGGGGGACTCTTGGAATGGTGGCACGACCCTGGAGTTCCTCTCGCCTTTCCTGTGGAGAGAGCCTCCTCTTGAGATGCGACGGGAACGCTGGGAATTCTTTCCCTACGAAACAGGGAAAGGATCCCTCATCTCGAGCTAGGAGGCAGAAACGGGGCTCCCCTGGATGTGTGTGGGACCCTCGTGCTTCCTCTCGAGTGGAGAAGTGTATGTCGGGGAACTTCTTGAGTTGCAGCAAGGGTGTGAAGGACCCTTTGGAAGTTCCAGAGGTTAGATGTGATTAGCCTCGAGGAGCCTCAGCGGAAATGGGCCTCATCTCGCCTGGAGGGCAAAACCTCCTGGATTTTCTCGAGTTGCGGCAGGTGCTCTCGACTTACGACGGGGTCTCGGGGACCCGCTCTGGTGGCCTCAGGAAAGGCCAGTCCCCATGCGAGTTCCTCGGGGGCCTCTCGGGATTCCTCTCCCGTGGATGCCGGGGCCTAAGACCTTGTGTGGAGTCGGGGCCGGAACCTGAGGATTCCTCTCCAGTGCTGACATGGATCTTGGGGTACTTCTGGAGTCTCCCCAGGGGAGTCAGTCCTCGTCTCGAATGCGGACATGCACTTGCGCTTTCCTCCAGAGTGGTAGCAGCAGTGTCACGCAGTCCGCCGCGTGGATCAAAGGATCTATGGTTTTCCCACGAGTCTTTCCCACGAGGCTTTCCCACGAGGCTTTCCCAGAGGGCTGTCCCACGTGCACACGTGGTGGGAGTCGATCCTCGGCTTGAACGTCAAGGTAGTGCAGGGAAAACAGGTTCCTCTGGAATGGACTGACATATCTGGGGGGCTCTTGGAATGGTGGCAGGACCCTGGAGTTCCTCTCGCCTTTCCTGTGGAGAGCGCCTCCTCTTAAGATGCGACGGGAACGCCGGGAATTCTTTCCCTACGAAACAGGGAAAGGATCCCTCATCTCGAGCTAGGAGGCGGAAACGGGGCTCCCCTGGATGTGTGCGGGACCCTCGTGCTTCCTCTCGAGTGGAGACGGGTATGTCGGGGAACTTCTTGAGTTGCAGCAAGGGTGTGAAGGACCCTTTGGAAGTTCCAGTGGTTAGATGTGATTAGCCTCGAGAAGCCTCAGCGGAAATGGGCCTCATCTCGCCTGGAGGGCAAAACCTACTGGATTTTCTCGAGTTGCGGCAGGTGCTCTCGCCTTACGACGGGGACCTCGGGGACCCGCTCTGGTGGCCTCAGGAAAGGCCAGTCCCCATGCGAGTTCCTCGGGGGCCTCTCGGGATTCCTCTCCCGTCGATGCCGGGGCCGAATACCTTGTGTGGAGTCGGGGCCGGAACCTGAGGATTCCTCTCCAGTGCTGACATGGATCTTGGGGTACTTCTGGAGTCTCCCCAGGGGAGTCAGTCCTCGTCTCGAATGCGGGCATGCAATTGCGCTTTCCTCCAGAGCGGTAGCAGCAGTGTCACGCATTCCGCCGCGTGGATTAAAGGATCTATGGTTTTCCCTCGAGACTTTCCCACGAGGCTTTCCCACGAGGCTTTCCCACAGGTCTGTCCCACGTGCACACGTGGTGGGATTCGATCCTCGGCTTGAACGTCAAGGCAGTGCAGGGAAAACAGGTTCCTCTGGAATGGACTGACACATCTGGGGGACTCTTGGAATTGTGGCACGACCCTGGAGTTCCTCTCGCCTTTCCTGTGGAGAGCGCCTCCTCTTGAGATGCGACGGGAACGCTGGGAATTCTTTCCCTACGAAACAGGGAAAGGATCCCTCATCTCGAGCTAGGAGGCGGAAACGGGGCTCCCCTGGATGTGTGCGGGCCCCTGGTGCTACCTCTCGAGTGGAGACGGCTATGTCGGGGAACTTCTTGAGTTGCAGCAAGGGTGTGAAGGACCCTTTGGAAGTTCCAGTGGTTAGATGTGATTAGCCTCGAGAAGCCTCAGCGGAAATGGGCCTCATCTCGCCTGGAGGGCAAAACCTCCTGGATTTTCTCGAGTTGCGGCAGGTGCTCTCGATTTACGACGGGGACCTCGGGGACCCTCTCTGGTGGCCTCAGGAAAGGCCAGTCCCCATGCGAGTTCCTCGGGGGCCTCTCGGTATTCCTCTCCCGTCCATGCCAGGGCCTACGACCTTGTGTGGAGTCGGGGCCGGAACCTGAGGATTCCTCTCCAGTGCTGACATGGATCTTGGGGTACTTCTGGAGTCTCCCCAGGGGAGTCAGTGCTGGTCTCGAATGCGGGCATGCACTTGCGCTTTACTCCAGAGCGGTAGCAGCAGTGTCACGCAGTCTGCCGCGTGGATCAAAGGATCTATAGTTTTCCCTCGAGTCTTTCCCACGAGGCTTTCCCACGAGGCTTTCCCACGAGGCTTTTCCACAGGGCTGTCCCACGTGCACACGTGGTGGGAGTCGATCCTCGGCTTGAACGTCAAGGCAGTGCAGGGAAAACAGGTTCCTCTGGAATGGACTGACACATCTGGGGGACTCTTGGAATGGTGGCACGACCCTGGAGTTCCTCTCGCCTTTCCTGTGGAGAGCGCCTCGTCTTGAGATGCGACGGGAACGCCGGGAATTCTTTCCCTACGAAACAGGGAAAGGATCCCTCATCTCGAGCTAGGAGGCGGAAACGGGGCTCCCCTGGATGTGTGTGGGACCCTCGTGCTTCCTCTCGAGTGGAGACGTGTATGTCGGGGAACTTCTTGAGTTGCAGCACGGGTGTGAAAGACCCTTTGGAAGTTCCAGAGGTTAGATGTGATTAGCCTCGAGAAGCCTCAGCGGAAATGGGCCTCATCTCGCCTGGAGGGCAAAACCTCCTGGATTTTCTCGAGTTGCGGCAGGTGCTCTTGACTTAAGACGCGGTCTTGGGGACCCGCTCTGGTGGCCTCAGGAAAGGCCAGTCCCCATGCGAGTTCCTCGGGGGCCTCTCGGGATTCCTCTCCCGTGGATGCCGGGGCCTAAGACCTTGTGTGGAGTCGGGGCCGGAACCTGAGGATTCCTCTCCAGTGCTGACATGGATCTTGGGGTACTTCTGGAGTCTCCCCAGGGGAGGTAGTCCTCGTCTCGAATTCGGACATGCACTTGCGCTTTCCTCCAGAGTGGTAGCAGCAGTGTCACGCAGTCCGCCGCGTGGATTAAAGGATCTATGGTTTTCCCTCGAGTCTTTCCCACGAGGCTTTACCACGAGGCTTTCGCACAGGGCTGTCCCACGTACACACGTGGTGGGAGTCGATCCTCGGTTTGAACGTCAAGGCAGTGCAGGGAAAACAGGTTCCTCTGGAATGGACTGACACATCTGGGGGACTCTTGGAATGGTGGCACGACCCTGGAGTACCTCTCTCCTTTCCTGTGGAGAGTTCCTCCTCTTGAGATGCGAGGGGAACGCCGGGAATTCTTTCCCTACGAAACAGGGAAAGGATCCCTCACCTCGAGCTAGGAGGCAGAAACGGGGCTCCCCTGGATGTGTGCGGGACCCCACGTGCTTCCTCTCGAGTGGAGACGGGTATGTCGGGGAACTTCTTGAGTTGCAGCAAGGGTGTGAAGGACCCTTTGGAAGTTCCAGTGGTTAGACGTGATTAGCCTCGAGAAGCCTCAGCGGAAATGGGCCTCATCTCGCCTGGAGGGCAAAACCTCCTGGATTTTCTCGAGTTGCGGCATGTGCTCTCGACTTACGACGGGGACCTCGGGGACCCGCTCTGGTGGCCTCAGGAAAGGCCAGTCCCCATGCGAGTTCCTCGGGGGCCTCTCGGGATTCCTCTCCCGTCGATGCCGGGGCCGAATACCTTGTGTGGAGTCGGGGCCGGAACCTGAGGATTCCTCTCCAGTGCTGACATGGATCTTGGGGTACTTCTGGAGTCTCCCCAGGGGAGTCAGTCCTCGTCTCGAATGCGGGCATGCAATTGCGCTTTCCTCCAGAGCGGTAGCAGCAGTGTCACGCATTCCGCCGCGTGGATTAAAGGATCTATGGTTTTCCCTCGAGACTTTCCCACGAGGCTTTCCCACGAGGCTTTCCCACAGGTCTGTCCCACGTGCACACGTGGTGGGAGTCGATTCTCGTCTTGAACGTCAAGGAAGTGCAGGGAAAACAGGTTCCTCTGGAATGGACTGACACATCTGGGGGACTCTTGGAATGGTGGCACGACCCTGGAGTTCCTCTCGCCTTTCCTGTGGAGAGCGCCTCCTCTTGAGATGCGACGGGAACGCTGGGAATTCTTTCCCTACGAAACAGGGAAAGGATCCCTCATCTCGAGCTAGGAGGCGGAAACGGGGCTCCCCTGGATGTGTGCGGGCCCCTGGTGCTACCTCTCGAGTGGAGACGGCTATGTCGGGGAACTTCTTGAGTTGCAGCAAGGGTGTGAAGGACCCTTTGGAAGTTCCAGTGGTTAGATGTGATTAGCCTCGAGAAGCCTCAGCGGAAATGGGCCTCATCTCGCCTGGAGGGCAAAACCTCCTGGATTTTCTCGAGTTGCGGCAGGTGCTCTCGATTTACGACGGGGACCTCGGGGACCCTCTCTGGTGGCCTCAGGAAAGGCCAGTCCCCATGCGAGTTCCTCGGGGGCCTCTCGGTATTCCTCTCCCGTCCATGCCAGGGCCTACGACCTTGTGTGGAGTCGGGGCCGGAACCTGAGGATTCCTCTCCAGTGCTGACATGGATCTTGGGGTACTTCTGGAGTCTCCCCAGGGGAGTCAGTGCTGGTCTCGAATGCGGGCATGCACTTGCGCTTTACTCCAGAGCGGTAGCAGCAGTGTCACGCAGTCTGCCGCGTGGATCAAAGGATCTATAGTTTTCCCTCGAGTCTTTCCCACGAGGCTTTCCCACGAGGCTTTCCCACGAGGCTTTTCCACAGGGCTGTCCCACGTGCACACGTGGTGGGAGTCGATCCTCGGCTTGAACGTCAAGGCAGTGCAGGGAAAACAGGTTCCTCTGGAATGGACTGACACATCTGGGGGACTCTTGGAATGGTGGCACGACCCTGGAGTTCCTCTCGCCTTTCCTGTGGAGAGCGCCTCGTCTTGAGATGCGACGGGAACGCCGGGAATTCTTTCCCTACGAAACAGGGAAAGGATCCCTCATCTCGAGCTAGGAGGCGGAAACGGGGCTCCCCTGGATGTGTGTGGGACCCTCGTGCTTCCTCTCGAGTGGAGACGTGTATGTCGGGGAACTTCTTGAGTTGCAGCACGGGTGTGAAGGACCCTTTGGAAGTTCCAGAGGTTAGATGTGATTAGCCTCGAGAAGCCTCAGCGGAAATGGGCCTCATCTCGCCTGGAGGGCAAAACCTCCTGGATTTTCTCGAGTTGCGGCAGGTGCTCTCGACTTAAGACGCGGTCTTGGGGACCCGCTCTGGTGGCCTCAGGAAAGGCCAGTCCCCATGCGAGTTCCTCGGGGGCCTCTCGGGATTCCTCTCCCGTGGATGCCGGGGCCTAAGACCTTGTGTGGAGTCGGGGCCGGAACCTGAGGATTCCTCTCCAGTGCTGACATGGATCTTGGGGTACTTCTGGAGTCTCCCCAGGGGAGGTAGTCCTCGTCTCGAATTCGGACATGCACTTGCGCTTTCATCCAGAGCGGTAGCAGCAGTGTCACGCAGTCCGCCGCGTGGATCAAAGGATCTATGGTTTTCCCACGAGTCTTTCCCACGAGGCTTTCCCACGAGGCTTTCCCACAGGGCTGTCCCACGTGCACACGTGGTGGGAGTCGATCCTCGGCTTGAACGTCAAGGCAGTGCAGGGAAAACAGGTTCCTCTGGAATGGACTGACACATCTGGGGGACTCTTGGAATGGTGGCACGACCCTGTAGTTCCTCTCGCCTTTCCTGTGGAGAGCGACTCCTTTTGAGATGCGCCGGGAACGCCGGGAATTCTTTCCCTACGAAACAGGGAAAGGATCCCTCATCTCGAGCTAGGAGGCGGAAACGGGGCTCCCCTGGATGTGTGCGGGACCCTCGTGCTTCCTCTCGAGTGGAGACGGGAATGTCGGGTAACTTCTTGAGTTGCAGCAAGGGTGTGAAGGACCCTTTGGAAGTTCCAGGGTTAGATGTGATTAGCCTCGAGAAGCCTCAGCGGAAATGGGCCTCATCTCGCCTGGAGGGCAAAACCTCCTGGATTTTCTCGAGTTGCGGCATGTGCTCTCGACTTACGACGGGGACCTCGGGGACCCGCTCTAGTGGCCTCAGGAAAGGCCAGTCCCCATGCGAGTTCCTCGGGGGCGTCTCGGGATTTCTCTCCCGACGATGCCGGGGCTTAAGACCTTGTGTGGAGTCGGGGCCGGAACCTGAGGATTCCTCTCCACTGCTGACATGGATCGTGGGCTACTTCTGGAGTCTCCCCAGGGGAGTCAGTCCTCGTCTCGAATGCGGGCATGCAATTGCGCTTTCCTCCAGAGCGGTAGCAGCAGTGTCACGCAGTCCGCTGCGTGGATCAAAGGATCTATGATTTTCCCTCGAGTCTTTCCCTCGAGTCTTTCCCACGAGGCTTTCCCACAGGGCTGTCCCACGTGCACACGTGGTGGGAGTCGATGCTCGGCTTGAACGTCAAGGCAGTGCAGGGAAAAGAGGTTCCTCTGCAATGGACTGACACATCTGGGGGACTCTTGGAATGGTGGCACGACCCTGGAGTTCCTCTCGCCTTTCCTGTGGAGAGCGCCTTCTCTTGAGATGCGACGGGAACGCCGGGAATTCTTTCCCTACGAAACAGGGAAAGGATCCCTCATCTCGAGCTAGGAGGCGGAAACGGGTCTCCCCTGGATGTGTGCGGGACCCTCGTGCTTCCTCTCGAGTGGAGACGGGTATGTCGGGGAACTTCTTGAGTTGCAGCAAGGGTGTGAAGAACCCTTTGGAAGTTCCAGTGGTTAGATGTGATTAGCCTCGAGAAGCCTCAGCGGAAATGGGCCTCATCTCGCCTGGAGGGCAAAACCTCCTGGATTTTCTCGAGTTGCGGCAGGTGCTCCCGACTTACGACGGGGACCTCAGGGACCCGCTCTGGAGGCCTCAGGAAAGGCCAGTCCCCATGCGAGTTCCTCGGGGGCCTCTCGGGATTCCTCTCCCGTCGATACCGGGGCCTAAGACCTTGTGTGGAGTCGGGGCCGGAACCTGAGGATTCCTCTCCAGTGCTGACATGGATCTTGGGGTACTTCTGGAGTCTCCCCAGGGGAGTCTGTCCTCGTCTCGAATGCGGGAATGCCCTTGTGCTTTCCTCCAGAGCGGTAGTAGCAGTGTCACGCAGTTCGCCGCGTGGATCAAAGGATCTATGGTTTCCCTCGAGTCTTTCCCACGAGGCTTTCCCACGAGGCTTTCCCACAGGGCTGTCCCACGTGCACACGTGGTGGGAGTCGATCCTCGGCTTGAACGTCAAGGCAGTGCAGGGAAAACAGGTTCCTCTGGAATGGACTGACACATCTGGGGGACTCTTGGAATGGTGGCACGACCCTGGAGTTCCTCTCGCCTTTCCTGTGGAGAGCGCCTCCTCTTGAGATGCGACGGGAACGCCGGGAATTCTTTCCCTATGAAACAGGGAAAGGATCCCTCATCTCGAGCTAGGCGGCGGAAACGGGGCTCCCCTGGATGTGTGTGCGACCCTTGTGCTTCCTCTCGAGTGGAGACGTGTATGTCGCGGAACTTCTTGAGTTGCAGCCAGGGTGTGAAGGACCCTTTGGAAGTTCCAGTGGTTAGATGTGATTAGCCTCGAGAAGCCTCAGCGGAAATGTGCCTCATCTCCCCTGGAGGGCAAAACCTCCTGGATTTTCTCGAGTTGCGGCAGGTGCTCTCGACTTACGACGGGGACCTCAGGGACCCGCTCTGGTGGCCTCAAGAAAGGCCAGTCCCAATGCGAGTTCCTCAGAGGCCTTTCGGGATTCCTCTCCCGTCGATGCCGGGGCCTAAGACCTTGTGTGGAGTCGGGGCCGGAACCTGAGGATTCCTCTCCAGTGCTGACATGGATCCTGGGGTACTTCTGGAGTCTCCCCAGGGGAGTCAGTCCTCGTCTCGAATGCGGACATGCACTTGCGCTTTCCTTCAGAGCGGTAGCAGCAGTGTCACGCAGTCCGCCGCGTGGATCAAAGGATCTATGGTTTTCCCTCGAGTCTTTCCCTCGAGGCTTTCCCACGAGGCTTTCCCACAGGGTTGTCCCACGTGCACACGTGGTGGGACTCGATCCTCGGCTTGAACGTCAAGGCAGTGCAGGGAAAACAGGTTCCTCTGGAATGGACTGACACATCTGGGGGACTCTTGGAATGGTGGCACGACCCTGGAGTTCATCTTTCCTTTCCAGTGGAGAGCGCCTCCTCTTGAGATGCGACGGGAACGCCGGGAATTCTTTCCCTACGAAACAGGGAAAGGATCCCTCATCTCGAGCTAGGAGGCGGAAACGGGGCTCCCCTGGATGTGTGCGGGACCCCACGTGCTTCCTCTCGAGTGGAGACGGGTATGTCGCGGAACTGCTTGAGTTGCAGCAAGGGTGTGAAGGACCCTTTGGAAGTTCCAGTGGTTTGATGTGATTAGCCTCAAGAAGCCTCAGCGGAAATGGGCCTCATCTCTCCGTGAGGGCAAAACCTCCTCGATTGTCTCGAGTTGCGGCAGGTGCTCTCGACTTACGACGGGGACCACAGGGACCCGCTCTGGTGGCCTCAGGAAAGGCCAGTCCCCATGCGAGTTCCTCGGGGGCCTCTCGGGATTCCTCTCCCGTCGATGCTGGGGCCTAAGACCTTGTGTAGTGTCGGTGCCGGAAACTGAGGATTCCTCTCCAGTGCAGACATTGATCTTGGGGTACTTCTGGAGTCTCCCCAGGGGAGTCAGTCCTCGTCTCGAATGCGGGCATGCACTTGCGCTTTCCTCCAGAGCGGTAGCAGCAGTGTCACGCAGTCCGCCGCGTGCATCAAAGGATCTATGGTTTTCCCTCGAGTCTTTCCCACGAGGCTTTCCCACGAGGCTTTCCCACAGGGCTGTCCCACGTGCACACGTGGTGGGAGTCGATCCTCAGCTTGAACGTCAAGGCAGTGCAGGGAAAACAGGTTCCTCTGGAATGGACTGACACATCTGGGGGACTCTTGGAATGGTGGCACGACCCTGGAGTTCCTCTCGCCTTTCCTGTGGAGAGCGCCTCCTCTTGAGATGCGACGGGAACGCCGGGAATTCTTTCCCTACGAAACAGGGAAAGGATCCCTCATCTCGAGCTAGGAGGCGGAAACGGGGCTCCCCTGGATGTGTGCGGGAACCTCGTGCTTCCTCTCGAGTGATGACGGGTATGTCGGGGAACTTCTTGAGTTGCAGCAAGGGTGTGAAGGACCCTTTGGAAGTTGCAGTGGTTAGATGTGATTAGCCTAGAGAAGCCTCAGTGAAAATGGGCCTCATCTCGCCTGGAGGGCAAAACCTCCTGGTTTTTCTCGAGTTGCGGCAGGTGCTCTCGACTTACGAAGGGGACCTCAGGGACCCGCTCTGGTGGCCTCAGGAAAGGCCAGTCCCCATGCGAGTTCCTCGGGGGCCTCTCGGGATTCCTCTCCCGTCGATGCCGGGGCCTAAGACCTTGTGTGGAGTCGGGGCCGGAACCTGAGGATTCCTCTCCAGTGCTGACATGGATCTTGGGGTACTTCTGGAGTCTCCCCAGGGGAGTCAGTCCTCGTCTCGAATGCGGGCATGCACTTGCGCTTTCCTCCAGAGCGGTAGCAACAGTGTCACGCACTCCGCCGCGTGGATCAAAGGATCTATGGTTTTCCCTCGAGTCTTTCCCACGAGGCTTTCCCACGAGGCTTTCCCACAGGGCTGTCCCACGTGCACACGTGGTGGGAGTCGATCCTCGGCTTGAACGTCAAGGCAGTGCAGGGAAAACAGGTTCCTCTGGAATGGACTGACACATCTGGGGGACTCTTGGAATGGTGGCACGACCCTGGAGTTCCTCTCGCCTTTCCTGTGGAGAGCGCCTCCTCTTGAGATGCGACGGGAACGCCGGGAATCTTTCCCTACGAAACAGGGAAAGGATCCGTCATCTCGAGCTACGAGGCGGAAACGGGGCTCCCCTGGATGTGTGCGGGACCCCACGTGCTTCCTCTCGAGTGGAGACGGGTATGTCGGGGAACTTCTTGAGTTGCAGCAAGGGTGTGAAGGACCCTTTGGAAGTTCCAGTGGTTAGACGTGATTGGCCTCGAGAAGCTTCAGTGGAAATGGGCCTCATCTCGCCTGGAGGGCAAAACCTCCTGGATTTTCTCGAGTTGAGGCAGGTGCTCTCGACTTACGACGGGGACCTCAGGGACCCGCTCTGGTGGCCTCAGGAAAGGCCAGTCCCCATGCGAGTTCCTCGGGGGCCTCTCGGGATTCCTCTCCCGTCGATGCCGGGGCCTAAGACCTTGTGTGGAGTCGGGGCCGGAACCTGAGGATTCCTCTCCAGTGCTGACATGGATCTTGGGGTACTTCCGTAGTCTCCCCAGGGGAGTCAGTCCTCGTCGAATGCGGGCATGCACTTGCGCTTTCCTCCAGAGCGGTAGCAGCAGTGTCACGCAGTCCGCCGCGTGGATCAAAGGATCAAGGTTTTCCCTCGAGACTATCCCACGAGGCTTTCCCACGAGGCTTTCCCAGAGGGCTGTCCCACGTGCACACGTGGTGGGAGTGGATCCTCGGCTTGAACGTCAAGGCAGTGCAGGGAAAACAGGTTCCTCTGGAATGGACTGACACATCTGGGGGACTCTTGGAATGGTGGCACGACCCTGGAGTTCCTATCGCCTTTCCTGTGGAGAGCGCCTCCTCTTGAGATGCGACGGGAACGCCGGGAATTCTTTCCCTACGAAACAGGGAAAGGATCCCTCATCTCGAGCTAGGAGGCGGAAACGGGTCTCCCCTGGATGTGTGCGGGACCCTCGTGCTTCCTCTCGAGTGGACACGTGTATGTCGGGGAACTTCTTGAGTTGCAGCAAGGGTGTGAAGGACCCTTTGAAAGTTCCAGTGGTTAGATGTGATTAGCCTCGAGAAGCCTCAGCGGAATTGGGCCTCATCTCGGCTGGAGGGCACAACCTCGTGGATTTTCTCGAGTTGCGGCACGTGCTCTCGACTTACAACGGGGACCTCAGGGACCCGCTCTGGTGGCCTCAGGAAAGGCCAGTCCCCATGCGAGTTCCTCGGGGGCCTCTCGGGATTCCTCTCCCGTCGATGCCGGGGCCTAAGACCTTGTGTGGAGTCGGGGCCGGAACCTGAGGATTCCTCTCCAGTGCTGACATGGATCTTGGGGTACTTCTGGAGTCTCCCCAGGGGAGTCAGTCCTCGTCTCGAATGCGGGCATGCGCTTGCGCTTTCCTCCAGAGCGGTAGCAGCAGTGTCACGCAGTCCGCCGCGTGGATCAAAGGATCTATGGTTTTCCCTCGAGTCTTTCCCACGAGGCTTTCCCACGACGCTTTCCCACAGGGCTATCGCACGTGCACACGTGGTGGGAGTCGATCCTCGGCTTGAACGTCAAGGCAGTGCAGGGAAAACAGGTTCCTCTGTAATGGACTGACACATCTGGGGGATTCGTGGAATGCTGGCACGACCCTGGAGTTCCTCTCGCCTTTCCTGTGGAGAGCGCCTCCTCTTGAGATGCGACGGGAACGCCGGGAATTCTTTCCCTACGAAACAGGGAAAGGATCCCTCATCTCGAGCTAGGAGGCGGAAACGGGGCTCCCCTGGATGTGTGCGGGACCCCACGTGCTTCCTCTCGAGTGGAGACTGTTATGTCGGGGAACTTCTTGAGTTGCAGCAAGGGTGTGAAGGACCCTTTGGAAGTTCCAGTGGTTAGATGTGATTAGCCTCGAGAAGCCTCAGCGGAAATGGGCCTCATCTCGCCTGGAGGGCAAAACCTCCTGGATTTTCTCGAGTTGTGGCAGGTGCTCTGGACTTACGACGGGGACCTCAGGGACCCGCTCTGGTGGCCTCAGGAAAGGCCAATCCCCATGTGAGTTCCTCGGGGGCCTCTCGGAATTCCTCTCCCGTCGATGCCGGGGCCTAAGACCTTGTGTGGAGTCGGGGCCGGAACCTGAGGATTCCTCTCCAGTGCTGACATGGATCTTGGGGTAATTCTGGAGTCTCCCCAGGGGAGTCAGTCCTCGTCTCGAATGCGGGCATGCACTTGCGCTTTCCTCCAGAGCAGTAGCAGCAGTGTCACGCAGTCCACCGCGTCTATCAAAGGATCTATGGTTTTCCCTCGAGTCTTTTCCACGAGGCTTTCCCACGAGGCTTTTCCACAGGGCTGTCTCACGTGCACACCTGGTATGATTCGATCCTCGGCTTGAACGTCAAGGCAGTGCAGGGAAAACACGTTCCTCTTGAATGGACTGACACATCTGGGGGTCTCTTGGAATGGTGCCACGACCCTGGAGTTCCTCTCGCCTTTCCTGTGGAGAGGGCCTCCTCTTGAGATGCGACGGGAACGCCGGGAATTCTTTCCCTACGATACAGGGAATGGATCCCTCATCTCGAGCTAGGAGGCGGAAACGGGGCTCCCCTGGATGTGTGCGGGACCCTCGTGCTTCCTCTCGAGTGGAGACGGGTAAGTCGGGGAACTTCTTGAGTTGCAGCAAGGGTGTGAAGGACCCTTTGGAAGTTCCAGTGGTTAGGTGTGATTAGCCTCGAGAAGCCTCAGCGGAAATGGGCCTCATCTCGCCTGGAGGGCAAAACCTCCTGGATTTTCTCGAGTTGAGGCAAGTGCTCTCGACTTACGACGCGGACCTCAGGGACCCGCTCTGGTGGCCTCAGGAAAGGCCAGTCCCCATGCGAGTTCCTCGGGGGCCTCTCGGGATTCCTCTCCCGTCGATGCCGCGGCTTAAGACCTTGTGTGGAGTCGGGGCCGGAACCGGAGGATTCCTCTCCAGTGCTGACATGGATCTTGGGGTACTTCTGGAGTCTCCCCAGGGGAGTCAGTCCTCGTCTCGAATGCGGGCATGCACTTGCGCTTTCCTCCAGAGCGGTAGCAGCAGTGTCACGCAGTCCGCCGCGTGGATCAAAGGATCTATGGTTTTCCCTCGAGTCTTTCCCACGAGGCTTTCCCACGAGGCTTTCCCAAGGGCTGTCCCACGTGCACACGTGGTGGGAGTCGATCCTCGGCTTGAACGTCAAGGCAGTGCAGGGAAAACAGGTTCCTCTGGAATGGACCGACACATCTGGGAGACTCTTTGAATGGTGGCATGACCCTGGAGTTCCTCTCGCCTTTCCTGTGGAGAGCGCCTCCTTTTGAGATGCGACGGGAACGCCGGGAATTCTTTCCCTACGAAACAGGGAAAGGATCCCTCATCTCGAGCTAGGAGGCGGAAACGGGGCTCCCCTGGATGTGTGCGGGACACCACGTGCTTCCTCTCTAGTGGAGACGGGTATGTCGGGGAACTTCTTGAGTTGCAGCAAGGGTGTGAAGGACCCTTTGGAAGTTCCAGTGGTTAGATGTGATTGGCCTCGAGAAGCCTCAGTGGAAATGGGCCTCATCTCGCCTGGAGGGCAAAACCTCCTGGATTTTCTCGAGTTGGGACAGGTGCTCTCGACTTACGACGGGGACCTCAGGGACCCGCTCTGGTGGCCTCAGGAAAGGCCAATCCCCATGTGAGTTCCTCGGGGGCCTCTCGGGATTCCTCTCCCGTCGATGCCGGGGCCTAAGACCTTGTGTGGAGTCGGGGCCGGAACCTGAGGATTCCTCTCCAGTGCTGACATGGATCTTGGGGTAATTCTGGAGTCTCCCCAGGGGAGTCAGTCCTCGTCTCGAATGCGGGCATGCACTTGCGCTTTCCTCCAGAGCAGTAGCAGCAGTGTCACGCAGTCCACCGCGTCTATCAAAGGATCTATGGTTTTCCCTCGAGTCTTTTCCACGAGGCTTTCCCACTAGGCTTTCCCACAGGGCTGTCTCACGTGCACACGTGGCAGGAGTCGATCCTCGGCTTGAACGTCAAGGCAGTGCAGGGAAAACAGGTTCCTCTGGAATGGACTGACACATCTGGGGGTCTCTTGGAATGGTGCCACGACCCTGGAGTTCCGCTCGCCTTTCCTGTGGAGAGCGCCTCCTCTTGAGATGCGACGGGAACGCCGGGAATTCTTTCCCTACGAAAGAGGGAAAGAATCCCTCATCTCGAGCTAGGAGGCGGAAACGGGGCATCTCTGGATGTGTGCGGGACCCCACGTGCTTCCTCTCGAGTGGAGACGGGTATGTCGCGGAACTGCTTGAGTTGCAGCAAGCGTGTGAAGGACCCTTTGGAAGTAACAGTGGTTAGATGTGATTAGCCTCGAGAAGCCTCAGCGGAAATGGGCCTCATCTCTCCTGGAGGGCAACACCTCGTGGATTTTCTCGAGTTGCGGCAGGTGCTCTCGACTTACGACGGGGACCTCAGGGACCCGCTCTGGTGGCCTCAGGAACGGCCAGTCCCCATGCGAGTTCCTCGGGGGCCTCTCGGGATTCCTCTCCCGACGATGCCGGGGACTAAGACCTTGTGTGGATTCGGGGCCGGAATCTGAGGATTCCTCTCCAGTGCTGACATGGATCTTGGGGTATTTCTGGAGTCTCCCCAGGGGAGTCAGTCCTCGTCTCGAATGCGGGCATGCACTTGTGCTTTCCTCCAGAGCGGTAGCAGCAGTGTCACGCAGTCCGCCGCGTGGATCAAAGGATCTATGGTTTTCCCTCGAGTCTTTCCCAAGAGGCTTTCCCACGAGGCTTTCCCACAGGGCTGTCCCACGTGCACACGTGGTGGGGGTCGATCCTCGGCTTGAACGTCAAGGCAGTGCAGGGAAAACAGGTTCCTCTGGAATGGACTGACACATCTGGGGGACTCTTGGAATGGTGGCACGACCCTGGAGTTCCTCTCGCCTTTCCTGTGGAGAGCGCCTCCTCTTGAGATGCGACGGGAACGCCGGGAATTCTTTCCCTACGAAACAGGGAAAGGATCCCTCATCTCGAGCTAGGAGGCGGAAACGGGGCTCCCCTGGATGTGTGTGGGACCCCACGTGCTTCCTCTCGAGTGGAGACTGTTATGTCGGGGAACTTCTTGAGTGGCAGCAAGGGTGTGAAGGACCCTTTGGAAGTTCCAGTGTTTAGATGTGATTAGCCTCGAGAAGCCTCAGCGGAAATGGGCCTCATCTCGCCTGGAGGGAAAACCTCCTGGATTTTCTCGAGTTGTGGCAGGTGCTCTCGACTTACGACGGGGACCTCAGGGACCCGCTTTGGTGGCCTCAGGAAAGGCCAATCCCCATGTGAGTTCCTCGGGGGCCTCTCGGGATTCCTCTCCCGTCGATGCCGGGGCCTAAGACCTTGTGTGGAGTCGGGGCCGGAACCTGAGGATTCCTCTCCAGTGCTGACATGGATCTTGGGGTAATTCGGGAGTCTCCCCATGGGAGTCAGTCCTCATTTCGAATGCGGGCATGCACTTGCGCTTTCCTCCAGAGCAGTAGCAGCAGTGTCACGCAGTCCGCCGCGTGGATCAAAGGATCTATGGTTTTCCCTCGAGTCTTTCCCACGAGGCTTTCCCACGAGGCTTTCCCACAGGGCTGTCTCACGTGCACACCTGGTATGATTCGATCCTCGGCTTGAACGTCAAGGCAGTGCAGGGAAAACACGTTCCTCTTGAATGGACTGACACATCTGGGGGACTCATGGAATGGTGCCACGACCCTGGAGTTCCTCTCGCCTTTCCTGTGGAGAGCGCCTCCTCTTGAGATGCGACGGGAACGCCGGGAATTCTTTCCCTACGAAACAGGGAAAGGATCCCTCGTTTCGAGCTAGGAGTCGGAAACGGGGCTCCTCTGGATGTGTGCGGGACCCTCGTGATTCCTCTCGAGTGGAGACGGGTATGTCAGGGAATTTCTTGAGTTGCAGCAAGGGTGTGAAGGACCCTTTGGAAGTTCCAGTGGTTAGATGTGATTAGTCTCGAGAAGCCTCAGCGGAAATGGGCCTCATCTCGGCTGGAGGGCAAAACCTCCTGGATTTTCTCGAGTTGCGGCAGGTGCTCTCGACTTACGACGGGGACCTCAGGGACCCGCTCTGGTGGCCTCAGGAAAGGCCAGTCCCGATGCGAGTTCCTCGGGGGCCTCTCGGGATTCCTCTCCCGTCGATGTCGGGGCCTAAGACCTTGTGTGGAGTCGGGGCCGGAACCTGAGGATTCCTCTCCAGTGCTGACATGGATCTTGGGGTACTTCTGGAGTCTCCCCAGGGGAGTCAGTCCTCGTCTCGAATGCGGGCATGCACTTGCGCTTTCCTCCAGAGCGGTAGCAGCAGTGTCACGCAGTCCGCCGCGTGGATCAAAGGATCTATGGTTTTCCCTCGAGTCTTTCCCACGAGGCTTTCCCACGAGGCTTTCCAACAGGGCTGTCCCACGTGCACACGTGGTGGGAGTCGATCCTCGGCTTGAACGTCAAGGCAGTGCAGGGAAAACAGGTTCCTCTGGAATGGACTGACCCATCTGGGGGACTCTTGGAATGGTGGAACGACCCTGCAGTTCCTCTCGACTTTCCTGTGGAGAGCGCCTCCTCTTGAGATGCGACGGGAACGCCGGGAATTCTTTCCCTACGAAACAGGGAAAGGATCCCTCATTTCGAGCTAGGAGGCGGAAACGGGGCTCCCCTGGATGTGTGCGGGACCCTCGTGCTTCCTCTCGAGTGGAGACGGGTAAGTCGGGGAACTTCTTGAGTTGCAGCAAGGGTGTGAAGGACCCTTTGGAAGTTCCAGTGGTTAGATGTGATTAGCCTCGAGAAGCCTCAGCGGAAATGGGCCTCATCTCGCCTGGAGGGCAAAACCTCCTGGATTTTCTCGAGTTGAGGCAAGTGCTCTCGACTTACGACGGGGACCTCAGGGACCCGCTCTGGTGGCCTCAGGAAAGGCCAGTCCCCATGCGAGTTCCTCGGGGGCCTCTCGGGATTCCTCTACCGTCGATGCCGGGGCTTAAGACCTTGTGTGGAGTCGGGGCCGGAACCGGAGGATTCCTCTCCAGTGCTGACATGGATCTTGGGGTACTTCTGGAGTCTCCCCAGGGGAGTCAGTCCTCGTCTCGAATGCGGGCATGCACTTGCGCTTCCCTCCAGTGCGGAAGGAGCAGTGTCACGCAGTCTGCAGCGTGGATCAAAGGATCTATAGTTTTCCCTCGAGTTTTCCCACGAGTCTTTCCCACGAGGCGTTTCCCCAGGGATGTCCCACGTGCACACGTGGTGGGAGTCGATCCTCGGCTTGAACGTCAAGGCAGTGCAGGGAAAACAGGTTCCTCTGGAATGGACTGACACATCTGGGGGTCTCTTGTAATGGTGGCACGACCCTGGAGTTCCTCTCCCCTTTCCTGTGGAGAGCGCCTCCTCTTGAGATGCGACGGGAACGCCGGGAATTCTTTCCCTACGAAACAGGGAAAGGATCCCTCATCTCAAGCTAGGAGGCGGAAACGGGGCTCCCCTGGATGTGTGCGGGACCCCATGTGCTTCCTCTCGAGTGGAGACGGGTATGTCGGGGAACTTCTTGAGTTGCAGCAAGGGTGTGAAGGACCCTTTGGAAGTTCCAGTGGTTAGACGTGATTAGCCTCGAGAAGCCTCAGCGGAAATGGGCCTCATCTCGCCTGGAGGGCAAAACCTCCTGGATTTTCTCGAGTTTCGGCAGGTGCTCTCGACTTACGACGGGGACATCAGGGACGCGCTCTGGTGGCCTCATAAAGGCCAGTCCCCATGCGAGTTCCTCGGGGGCCTCTCGGGATTCCTCTCCCGTCCATGCCGGGGCCTAAGACCTTCTGTGGAGTCGGGGCCGGAACATGAGGATTCCTCTCCAGTGCTGACATGGATCTTGGGGTACTTCTGGAGACTCCCCAGGGGAGTCAGTCCTCGTCTCGAATGCGGGCATGCACTTGCGCTTTCCTCCAGAGCGGTAGCAGCAGTGTCACGCAGTCCGCCGCGTGCATCAAAGGATCTATGGTTTTCCCTCGAGTCTTTCCCACGAGGCTTTCCCACGAGGCTTTACCACAGGGCTGTACCACGTGCACACGTGGTGGGAGTCGATCCTCGGCTTGAACGTCAAGGCAGTGCAGGGAAAACAGGTGCCTCTGGAATGGACTGACACATCTGGGGGTCTCTTGGAATGGTGGCACGACCCTGGAGTTCCTCTGGCCTTTCCTGTGGAGAGTGCCTCCTTTTGAGATTGGACGGGAACGCCGGGAATTCTTTCACTACGAAACAGGGAAAGGATCCCTCATCTCGAGCTAGGAGGCGGAAACGGGGCTCCCCTGGATGTTTGCGGGACCCCATGTGCTTCCTCTCAATTGGAGACGGGTATGTCGGGGAACTTCTTGAGTTGCAGCAAGGGTGTGAAGGACCCTTGGGAAGTTCCAGTGGTTAGATGTGATTAGCCTCGAGAAGCCTCAGCGGAAATGGACTTCATCTCGCCTGGAGGGCAAAACCTCCTGGATTTTCTCGAGTTGCGGCAGGTGCTCTCGACTTACGACGGGGACCTCAGGGACCCGCTCTGGTGGCCTCAGGAAAGGCCAGTCCCCATGCGAGCTCCTCGAGGGCCTCTTGGGATTCCTCTCCTGTCGATGCCGGGGCCTAAGACCTTGTGTGGAGTCGGGCCGGAACCTGAGGATTCCTCTCCAGTGCTGACATGGATCTTGGGGTACTTCTGGAGTCTCCCCAGGGGAGTCAGTCCTCGTCTCGAATGTGGGCATGCACTTGCGCTTTCCTCCAGAGCGGTAGCAGCAGTGTCACACAGTCCGCCGCGTGGATCAAAGGATCTTTGGTTTTCCCTCGAGTCTTCCCACGAGGCTGTCCCACGAGGCTTTCCCACAGGGCTGTCCCACGTGCACACGTGGTGGGAGTCGATCCTTGGCTTGATCGTCAAGGCAGTTCAGGGAAAACAGGTTCCTCTGGAATGGACTGACACATCTGGGGGACTCTTGGAATGGTGGCACGACCCTGGAGTTGCTCTCGCCTTTCCTGTGGAGAGCGCCTCCTCTTGAGATGCGACGGGAACGCCGGGAATTCTTTCCCTAGGAAACATGGAAAGGATCCCTCATCTCGAGCTAGGAGGCGGAAACGGGGCTCCCCTGGATGTGTGCGGGACCCCACGTGCTTCCTCTCGAGTGGAGACGGGTATGTCGGGGAACTTCTTGAGTTGCAGCAAGGGTGTGAAGGACCCTTTGGAAGTTCCAGTGGTTAGATGTGATTAGCCTCGAGAAGCTTCAGCGGAAATGGGCCTCATCTCGCCTGGAGGGCAAAACCTCCTGGATTTTCTCGAGTTGAGGCAAGTGCTCTCGACTTACGACGGGGACCTCAGGGACCCGCTCTGGTGGCCTCAGGAAAGGCCAGTCCCCATGTGAGTTCCTCCGGGGCCACACGGGATTCCTCTTCATTCGATGCCGGGGACTAAGACCTTGTGTGGAGTCGGGGCCGGAACCTGAGGATTCCTCTCCAGTGCTGACATGGATCTTGGGGTACTTCTGGAGTCTCCCCAGGGGAGTCAGTCCTCGTCTCGAATGCGGGCATGCGCTTGCGCTTTCCTCCAGAGCGGTAGCAGCAGTGTCACGCAGTCCGCCGGGTGGATCAAAGGATCTATGGTTTTCCCTCGAGTCTTTCCCACGAGGCTTTCCCACAAGGCTTTCCCACAGGGCTGTCCCACGTGCACACGTTGTGGGAGTCGATCCTCGGCTTGAACGTCAAGGCAGTGAAGGGAAAACAGGTTCCTCTGGAATTGACTGACACATCTGGGGTCTCTTGGAATGGTGGCACGACCCTGGAGTTCCTCTCGCCTTTCCTGTGGAGAGCGCCTCCTCTTGAGATGCGACGGGAACGCCGGGAATTCTTTCCCTACGAAACAGGGAAAGGATCCCTCATCTCGAGCTAGGAGGCGGAAACGGAGCTCCCCTCGATGTGTGCGGGACCCTCGTGCTTCCTCTCTAGTGGAGACGGGTATGTCGGGGAACTTCTTGAGTTGCAGCAAGGGTGAGAAGGACCCTTTGGATGTTCCAGTGGTTAGATGTGATTAGCCTCGAGAAGCCTCAGCGGAAATGGGCCTCATCTCGCCTGGAGGGCAAAACCTCCTGGATTTTCTCGAGTTGCGTCATGTGCTCTCGACTTACGACGGGGACCTCAGGGACCCGCTCTGGTGGCCTCAGGAAAGGCCAGTCCCCATGCGAGTTCCTCGGGGACCTCTCGGGATTCCTCTTCCGTCGATGCCAGGGCGTAAGACCTTGTGTGGAGTAGGGGCCGGAACCTGAGGATTCCTCTCCACTGCTGACATGGATCTTGGGGTACTTCTGGAGTCTCCCCAGGGGAGTCAGTCCTCGTCTCGAATGCGTGCATGCACTTGCGCTTTCCTCCAGAGCGGTAGAAGCAGTGTCACGCAGTCCGCCGCGTGGATCAAAGGATCTATGGTTTTCCCTCGAGTCTTTCCCACGATGCTTTCCCACGAGGCTTTCCCACAGGGCTGTCCCACGTGAACACGTGGTGGGAGTCGATCCTCGGCTTGGACGTCAAGGCAGTGCAGGGAAAACAGGTTCCTCTGGAATGGACTGACCCATCTGGGGGACTTTTGGAATGGTGGCACGACCCTGGAGTTCCTCTCGCCTTTCCTGTGGAGAGCGCCTCCTCTTGAGATGCGACGGGAACGCCGGGAATTCTTTCCCTACGAAACAGGGAAAGGATCCCTCATCTCGAGCTAGGAGGCGGAAACGGGGCTCCCCTGGATGTGTGTGGGACCCCACGTGCTTCCTCTCGAGTGGAGACGGGTATGTCGGGGAACTTCTTGAGTTGCAGCAAGGGTGAGAAGGACCCTTAGGAAGTTCCATTGGTTAAATATGATTAGCCTCGAGAAACCTCAGCGGAAATGGACCTCATCTCGCCTGGAGGGCAAAACCTCGTGGATTTTCTCGAGTTGCGGCAGGTGCTCTCGACTTACGACGGGGACCTCAGGGACCCGCTCTGGTGGCCTCAGGAAAGGCCAGTCCCCATGCGAGTTCCTCGGGGGCTTCTCGGGATTCCTCTCCCGTCGATGCCGGGGACTAAGGCCTTGTGTGGAGTCGGGGCCGGAACCTGAGGATTCCTCTCCAGTGCTGACATGGATCTTGGGGTACTTCTGGAGTCTCCCCAGGGGAGTCAGACCCCGTCTCGAATGCGGGCATGCACTTGCGCTTTCCTCCAGAGCGGTAACAGCAGTATCACGCAGTCCGCCGCGTGGATCAAAGGATCTATGGTTTTCCCTCGAGTCTTTCCCACGAGGCTTTCCCACGAGGCTTTCCCACAGGGCTGTCCCACGTGCACACGTGGTGGGAGTCGATCCTCGGCTTGGACGTCAAGGCAGTGCAGGGAAAACAGGTTCCTCTGGAATGGACTGACCCATCTGGGGGACTCTTGGAATGGTGGCACGACCCTGGAGTTCCTCTCGCCTTTCCTGTGGAGAGCGCCTCCTCTTGAGATGCGACGGGAACGCCGGGAATTCTTTCCCTACGAAACAGGGAAAGGATCGCTCATCTCGAGCTATGAGGCGGAAACGGGGCTCCCATGGATGTGTGTGGGACCCCACGTGCTTCCTCTCGAGTGGAGAGGGGAATGTCGCGGAACTGCTTGAGTTGCAGCAAGGGTGTGAAGGACCCTTTGGAAGTTCCAGTGGTTAGATGTGATTAGCCTCGAGAAGCCTCAGCGGAAATGGGCGTCATCTCGCCTGGAGGGCAAAACCTCCTGGATTTTCTCGAGTTGCGGCAGGTGCTCTCGACTTATGACGGGGACCTCAGGGACCCGCTCTGGTGGCCTCAGGAACGGCCAGTCCCCATGCAAGTTCCTCGGGGGCCTCTCGGGATTCCTCTCCCTTCGATGCCGGGGACTAAGACCTTGTGTGGAGTCGGGGCCGGAACCTGAGGATTCCTCTCCAGTGCTGACATGGATCTTGGGGTACTTCTGGAGTCTCCCCAGGGGAGTCAGTCCTCGTCTCGAATGCGGGCATGCGCTTGCGCTTTCCTCCAGAGCGGTAGCAGCAGTGTCACGCAGTCCGCCGGGTGGATCAAAGGATCTATGGTTTTCCCTCGAGTCTTTCCCACGAGGCTTTCCCACAAGGCTTTCCCACAGGGCTGTCCCACGTGCACAAGTGGTGGGAGTCGATCCTCGGCTTGAACGTCAAGTCAGTGCGGGGAAAACAGGTTCCTCTGGAATGGACTGACACATCTGGGGTCTCTTGGAATGGTGGCACGACCCTGGAGTTCCTCTCGCCTTTCCTGTGGAGAGCGCCTCCTCTTGAGATGCGACGGGAACGCCGGGAATTCTTTCCCTACGAAACAGGGAAAGGATCCCTCATCTCGAGCTAGGAGGTAGAAACGGGGCTCCCCTGGATGAGTGCGGGACCCCACGTGCTTCCTCTCGAGTGGAGACGGGTATTTCGTGGAACTGCTTGAGTTGCAGCAAGGGTGTGAAGGACCCTTTGGAAGTTCCAGTGGTTAGATGTGATTAGCCTTGAGAAGCCTCAGGGGAAATGGGCCTCATCTCGCCTGGAGGGCAAAATCTCCTGGATTATCTCGAGTTGCGGCAGGTGCTCTCGACTTACGACGGGGACCTCAGGGACCCGCTCTGGTGGCCTCAGGAAAGGCCAGTCCCCATGCGAGTTCATCGGGGGCCTCTCGGGATTCCTCTCCCGTGGATGCCGGGGCCTAAGATCTTGTGTGGAATCGGGGCCGGAACCTGAGTATTCCTCTCCAGTGCTGACATGGATCTTGGGGTACTTCTGGAGTCTCCCCAGGGGAGTCAGTCCCCGTCTCGAATGCGGGCATTCACTTGCGCTTTCCTCCAGAGCGGTAGCAGCAGTGTCACGCAATCCGCCGCGTGGATCAAAGGATCTATGTTTTCCCCTCGAGTCTTTCCCACGAGGCTTTCCCACGAGGCTTTCACACAGGGCTGTCTGTCCCACGTGCACACGTGGTGGGAGTCGATCCTCGGCTTGAACGTCCAGGCAGTGCAGGGAAAACAGGTTCCTCTGGAATGGACTGACATATCTGGGGGACTCTTGGAATGGTGGCACGACCCTGGAGTTCCTCTCGCCTTTCCTGTGGAGAGCGCCTCCTCTTGAGATGCGACGGGAACGCCGGGAATTCTTTCCCTACGAAACAGGGAAAGGATCCCTCATCTCGAGCTAGGAGGCGGAAACGGGGCTCCCCTGGATGTGTGCGGGACCCCACGTGCTTCCTCTCGAGTGGAGACGGGTATGTCGCGGAACTGCTTGAGTTGCAGTAAGGGTGTGAAGGACCCTTTGGAAGTTCCAGTGGTTAGATGTGATTAGCCTCGAGAAGCCTCAGCGGAAATGGGCCTCATATCGCCTGGAGGGCAAAACCTCCTGGATTTTCTCGAGTTGCGGCAGGTGCTCTCGACTTACGACGGGGACCTCAGGGACCCGCTCTGGTGGCCTCAGGAAGGCCAGTCCCCATGCGAGTTCTTCGGGGGCCTCTCGGGATTCCTCTCCCGTCGATGCCGGGGCCTAAGACCTTGTGTGGTGACGAGGCAAGACCCTGAGGTTTCCTCTCCAGTGCTGACATGGATCTTGGGGAACTTCTGGAGTCTCCCCAGGGGAGTCAGTCCTCGTCTTGAATGCGGGCATGCACTTGCGCTTTCCTCCAGAGGGGTGGCAGCAGTGTCACGCAGTCCGCCGCGTGGATCAAAGGATGTATGGTTTTCCCTCGAGTCTTTCCCACGAGGCTTTCCCACGAGGCTTTCCCACAGGGCTGTCCCACGTGCACACGTGGTGGGAGTTGATCCTCGGCTTGAACGTCAAGGCAGTGCAGGGAAAACAGATTCCTCTGTAATGGACTGACACATCTGGGGGTCTCTTGGAATGCTGGCACGACCCTGGAGTTCCTCTCGCCTTTCCTGTGGAGAGGGCCTCCTCTTGAGATGCGACGGGAACGCCGGGAATCTTTCCCTACGAAACAGGGAAAGGATCCCTCATCTCGAGCTAGGAGGCGGAAACGGAGCTCCCCTCGATGTGTGCGGGACCCTCGTGCTTCCTCTCTAGTGGAGACGGGTATGTCGGGGAACTTCTTGAGTTGCAGCAAGGGTGAGAAGGACCCTTTGGATGTTCCAGTGGTTAGATGTGATTAGCCTCGAGAAGCCTCAGCGGAAATGGGCCTCATCTCGCCTGGAGGGCAAAACCTCCTGGATTTTCTCGAGTTGCGGCATGTGCTCTCGACTTACGACGGGGACCTCAGGGACCCGCTCTGGTGGCCTCAGGAAAGGCCAGTCCCCATGCGAGTTCCTCGGGGACCTCTCGGGATTCCTCTTCCGTCGATGCCAGGGCGTAAGACCTTGTGTGGAGTAGGGGCCGGAACCTGAGGATTCCTCTCCAGTGCTGACATGGATCTTGGGGTACTTCTGGAGTCTCCCCAGGGGAGTCAGTCCTCGTCTCGAATGCGGGCATGCACTTGCGCTTTCCTCCAGAGCGGTAGAAGCAGTGTCACGCAGTCCGCCGCGTGGATCAAAGGATCTATGGTTTTCCCTCGAGTCTTTCCCACGATGCTTTCCCACGAGGCTTTCCCACAGGGCTGTCCCACGTGCACACGTGGTGGGAGTCGATCCTCGGCTTGGACGTCAAGGCAGTGCAGGGAAAACAGGTTCCTCTGGAATGGACTGACCCATCTGGGGGACTTTTGGAATGGTGGCACGACCCTGGAGTTCCTCTCGCCTTTCCTGTGGAGAGCGCCTCCTCTTGAGATGCGACGGGAACGCCGGGAATTCTTTCCCTACGAAACAGGGAAAGGATCCCTCATCTCGAGCTAGGAGGCGGAAACGGGGCTCCCCTGGATGTGTGTGGGACCCCACGTGCTTCCTCTCGAGTGGAGACGGGTATGTCGGGGAACTTCTTGAGTTGCAGCAAGGGTGAGAAGGACCCTTAGGAAGTTCCATTGGTTAAATATGATTAGCCTCGAGAAACCTCAGCGGAAATGGACCTCATCTCGCCTGGAGGGCAAAACCTCGTGGATTTTCTCGAGTTGCGGCAGGTGCTCTCGACTTACGACGGGGACCTCAGGGACCCGCTCTGGTGGCCTCAGGAAAGGCCAGTCCCCATGCGAGTTCCTCGGGCGCTTCTCGGGATTCCTCTCCCGTCGATGCCGGGGACTAAGGCCTTGTGTGGAGTCGGGGCCGGAACCTGAGGATTCCTCTCCAGTGCTGACATGGATCTTGGGGTACTTCTGGAGTCTCCCCAGGGGAGTCAGACCCCGTCTCGAATGCGGGCATGCACTTGCGCTTTCCTCCAGAGCGGTAACAGCAGTATCACGCAGTCCGCCGCGTGGATCAAAGGATCTATGGTTTTCCCTCGAGTCTTTCCCACGAGGCTTTCCCACGAGGCTTTCCCACAGGGCTGTCCCACGTGCACACGTGGTGGGAGTCGATCCTCGGCTTGGACGTCAAGGCAGTGCAGGGAAAACAGGTTCCTCTGGAATGGACTGACCCATCTGGGGGACTCTTGGAATGGTGGCACGACCCTGGAGTTCCTCTCGCCTTTCCTGTGGAGAGCGCCTCCTCTTGAGATGCGACGGGAACGCCGGGAATTCTTTCCCTACGAAACAGGGAAAGGATCGCTCATCTCGAGCTATGAGGCGGAAACGGGGCTCCCATGGATGTGTGCGGGACCCCACGTGCTTCCTCTCGAGTGGAGAGGGGAATGTCGCGGAACTGCTTGAGTTGCAGCAAGGGTGTGAAGGACCCTTTGGAAGTTCCAGTGGTTAGATGTGATTAGCCTCGAGAAGCCTCAGCGGAAATGGGCGTCATCTCGCCTGGAGGGCAAAACCTCCTGGATTTTCTCGAGTTGCGGCAGGTGCTCTCGACTTATGACGGGGACCTCAGGGACCCGCTCTGGTGGCCTCAGGAACGGCCAGTCCCCATGCAAGTTCCTCGGGGGCCTCTCGGGATTCCTCTCCCTTCGATGCCGGGGACTAAGACCTTGTGTGGATTCGGGGCCGGAACCTGAGGATTCCTCTCCAGTGCTGACATGGATCTTGGGGTACTTCTGGAGTCTCCCCAGGGGAGTCAGTCCTCGTCTCGAATGCGGGCATGCACTTGCGCTTTCCTCCAGAGCGGTAGCAGCAGTGTCACGCAGTCCGCCGCGTGGATCAAAGGATCTATGGTTTTCCCTCGAGTCTTTCCCACGAGGCTTTCCACGAGGCTTTCCCACAGGGCTGTCCCACGTGCACACGTGGTGGGAGTCGATCCTCGGCTTGAACGTCAAGGCAGTGCGGGGAAAACAGGTTCCTCTGGAATGGACTGACACATCTGGGGGACTCTTGGAATGGTGGCACGACCCTGGAGTTCCTCTCGCCTTTCCTGTGGAGAGCGCCTCCTCTTGAGATGCGACGGGAACGCCGGGAATTCTTTCCCTACGAAACAGGGAAAGGATCCCTCATCTCGAGCTAGGAGGCGGAAACGGGGCTCCCCTGGATGTGTGTGGGACCCCACGTGCTTCCTCTCGAGTGGAGACGGGTATGTCGGGGAACTTCTTGAGTTGCAGCAAGGGTGAGAAGGACCCTTAGGAAGTTCCATTGGTTAAATATGATTAGCCTCGGGAAGCCTCAGCGGAAATGGGCCTCATCTCGCCTGGAGGGCAAAACCTCGTGGATTTTCTCGAGTTGCGGCAGGTGCTCTCGACTTACGACGGGGACCTCAGGGACACGCTCTGGTGGCCTCAGGAAAGGCCAGTCCCCATGCGAGTTCCTCGGGGGCCTCTCAGGATTCCTTTCCCGGCGATGCGGGGGACTAATACCTTGTGTGGAGTAGGGGCCGGAACCTGAGGATTCCTCTCCAGTGCTGACATGGATCTTGGGGTACTTCTGGAGTCTCCCCAGGGGAGTCAGTCCTCTTCTCGAATGCGGGCATGCACTTGCGCTTTCCTCCAGAGCGGTAGCAGCAGTGTCACGCAGTCCGCCCCGTGGATCAAAGGATCTATGGTTTTCCCTCGAGTCTTTCCACGAGGCTTTCCCACGAGGTTTTCCCACAGGGCTGTCCCACGTGCACATGTGGTGGGAGTCGATCCTCTGCTTGAACGTCAAGGCAGTGCAGGGGAAACAGGTTCCTCTGGAATGGACTGACACATCTGGGGGACTCTTGGAATGGTGGCACGACCCTGGAGTACCTCTCTCCTTTCCTGTGGAGAGTTCCTCCTCTTGAGATGCGAGGGGAACGCCGGGAATTCTTTCCCTACGAAACAAGGAAAGGATCCCTCATCTCGAGCTAGGAGGCTGAAACCGGGCTCCCCTGGATGTGTGCGGGACCCCACGTGCTTCCTCTCGAGTGGAGACGGGTATGTCGCGGAACTTCTTGAGTTGCAGCAAGGGTGTGAAGGACCCTTTGGAAGTTCCAGTAGTTAGATGTGATTAGCCTCGAGAAGCCTCAGCGGAAATGGGCTTCATCTCGCCTGGAGGGCCAAACCTCCTATATTTTCTCGAGTTGCGGCAGGTGCTCTCGACTTACGACCGGGACCTCAGGGACCCGCTCTGGTGGCCTCAGGAAAGGCCAGTCCCCATGCGAGTTCCTCGGGGACCTCTCGGGATTCCTCTTCCGTCGATGCCAGGGCGTAAGACCTTGTGTGGAGTAGGGGCCGGAACCTGAGGATTCCTCTCCAGTGCTGACATGGATCTTGGGGTACTTCTGGAGTCTCCCCAGGGGAGTCAGTCCTCGTCTCGAATGCGGGCATGCACTTGCACTTTCCTCCAGAGCGGTAGAAGCAGTGTCACGCAGTCCGCCGCGTGGATCAAAGGATCTATGGTTTTCCCTCGAGTCTTTCCCACGATGCTTTCCCACGAGGCTTTCCCACAGGGCTGTCCCACGTGCACACGTGGTGGGAGTCGATCCTCGGCTTGGACGTCAAGGCAGTGCAGGGAAAACAGGTTCCTCTGGAATGGACTGACCCATCTGGGGGACTTTTGGAATGGTGGCACGACCCTGGAGTTCCTCTCGCCTTTCCTGTGGAGAGCGCCTCCTCTTGAGATGCGACGGGAACGCCGGGAATTCTTTCCCTACGAAACAGGGAAAGGATCCCTCATCTCGAGCTAGGAGGCGGAAACGGGGCTCCCCTGGATGTGTGTGGGACCCCACGTGCTTCCTCTCGAGTGGAGACGGGTATGTCGGGGAACTTCTTGAGTTGCAGCAAGGGTGAGAAGGACCCTTAGGAAGTTCCATTGGTTAAATATGATTAGCCTCGAGAAACCTCAGCGGAAATGGACCTCATCTCGCCTGGAGGGCAAAACCTCGTGGATTTTCTCGAGTTGCGGCAGGTGCTCTCGACTTACGACGGGGACCTCAGGGACCCGCTCTGGTGGCCTCAGGAAAGGCCAGTCCCCATGCGAGTTCCTCGGGCGCTTCTCGGGATTCCTCTCCCGTCGATGCCGGGGACTAAGGCCTTGTGTGGAGTCGGGGCCGGAACCTGAGGATTCCTCTCCAGTGCTGACATGGATCTTGGGGTACTTCTGGAGTCTCCCCAGGGGAGTCAGACCCCGTCTCGAATGCGGGCATGCACTTGCGCTTTCCTCCAGAGCGGTAACAGCAGTATCACGCAGTCCGCCGCGTGGATCAAAGGATCTATGGTTTTCCCTCGAGTCTTTCCCACGAGGCTTTCCCACGAGGCTTTCCCACAGGGCTGTCCCACGTGCACACGTGGTGGGAGTCGATCCTCGGCTTGGACGTCAAGGCAGTGCAGGGAAAACAGGTTCCTCTGGAATGGACTGACCCATCTGGGGGACTCTTGGAATGGTGGCACGACCCTGGAGTTCCTCTCGCCTTTCCTGTGGAGAGCGCCTCCTCTTGAGATGCGACGGGAACGCCGGGAATTCTTTCCCTACGAAACAGGGAAAGGATCGCTCATCTCGAGCTAGGAGGCGGAAACGGGGCTCCCATGGATGTGTGCGGGACCCCACGTGCTTCCTCTCGAGTGGAGAGGGGAATGTCGCGGAACTGCTTGAGTTGCAGCAAGGGTGTGAAGGACCCTTTGGAAGTTCCAGTGGTTAGATGTGATTAGCCTCGAGAAGCCTCAGCGGAAATGGGCGTCATCTCGCCTGGAGGGCAAAACCTCCTGGATTTTCTCGAGTTGCGGCAGGTGCTCTCGACTTATGACGGGGACCTCAGGGACCCGCTCTGGTGGCCTCAGGAACGGCCAGTCCCCATGCAAGTTCCTCGGGGGCCTCTCGGGATTCCTCTCCCTTCGATGCCGGGGACTAAGACCTTGTGTGGATTCGGGGCCGGAACCTGAGGATTCCTCTCCAGTGCTGACATGGATCTTGGGGTACTTCTGGAGTCTCCCCAGGGGAGTCAGTCCTCGTCTCGAATGCGGGCATGCACTTGCGCTTTCCTCCAGAGCGGTAGCAGCAGTGTCACGCAGTCCGCCGCGTGGATCAAAGGATCTATGGTTTTCCCTCGAGTCTTTCCCACGAGGCTTTCCACGAGGCTTTCCCACAGGGCTGTCCCACGTGCACACGTGGTGGGAGTCGATCCTCGGCTTGAACGTCAAGGCAGTGCGGGGAAAACAGGTTCCTCTGGAATGGACTGACACATCTGGGGGACTCTTGGAATGGTGGCACGACCCTGGAGTTCCTCTCGCCTTTCCTGTGGAGAGCGCCTCCTCTTGAGATGCGACGGGAACGCCGGGAATTCTTTCCCTACGAAACAGGGAAAGGATCCCTCATCTCGAGCTAGGAGGCGGAAACGGGGCTCCCCTGGATGTGTGTGGGACCCCACGTGCTTCCTCTCGAGTGGAGACGGGTATGTCGGGGAACTTCTTGAGTTGCAGCAAGGGTGAGAAGGACCCTTAGGAAGTTCCATTGGTTAAATATGATTAGCCTCGGGAAGCCTCAGCGGAAATGGGCCTCATCTCGCCTGGAGGGCAAAACCTCGTGGATTTTCTCGAGTTGCGGCAGGTGCTCTCGACTTACGACGGGGACCTCAGGGACACGCTCTGGTGGCCTCAGGAAAGGCCAGTCCCCATGCGAGTTCCTCGGGGGCCTCTCAGGATTCCTTTCCCGGCGATGCGGGGGACTAATACCTTGTGTGGAGTAGGGGCCGGAACCTGAGGATTCCTCTCCAGTGCTGACATGGATCTTGGGGTACTTCTGGAGTCTCCCCAGGGGAGTCAGTCCTCTTCTCGAATGCGGGCATGCACTTGCGCTTTCCTCCAGAGCGGTAGCAGCAGTGTCACGCAGTCCGCCCCGTGGATCAAAGGATCTATGGTTTTCCCTCGAGTCTTTCCACGAGGCTTTCCCACGAGGTTTTCCCACAGGGCTGTCCCACGTGCACATGTGGTGGGAGTCGATCCTCTGCTTGAACGTCAAGGCAGTGCAGGGGAAACAGGTTCCTCTGGAATGGACTGACACATCTGGGGGACTCTTGGAATGGTGGCACGACCCTGGAGTACCTCTCTCCTTTCCTGTGGAGAGTTCCTCCTCTTGAGATGCGAGGGGAACGCCGGGAATTCTTTCCCTACGAAACAAGGAAAGGATCCCTCATCTCGAGCTAGGAGGCTGAAACCGGGCTCCCCTGGATGTGTGCGGGACCCCACGTGCTTCCTCTCGAGTGGAGACGGGTATGTCGCGGAACTTCTTGAGTTGCAGCAAGGGTGTGAAGGACCCTTTGGAAGTTCCAGTAGTTAGATGTGATTAGCCTCGAGAAGCCTCAGCGGAAATGGGCTTCATCTCGCCTGGAGGGCCAAACCTCCTATATTTTCTCGAGTTGCGGCAGGTGCTCTCGACTTACGACCGGGACCTCAGGGACCCGCTCTGGTGGCCTCAGGAAAGGCCAGTCCCCATGCGAGTTCCTCGGGGGCCTCTCGGGATTCCTCTCCGGTCTATGCCGGCGCCTAGGACCTAGTGTGGAGTCGGGGCCGGAACCTGAGGATTCCTCTCCAGTGCTGACATGGATCTTGGGGTACTTCTGGAGTCTCCCCAGGGGAGTCAGTCCTCTTCTTGAATGCGGGCATGCACTTGCGCTTTCCTCCAGAGCGGTAGCAGAAGTGTCACGCCGTCCGCCGCGTGGATCAAAGGATCTATGGTTTTCCCTCAGGTCTTTCCCACGAGGCTTTCCCACGAGGCTTTCCCACAGGGCTGTCCCACGTGCACACGTGGTGGGAGTCTATCTTCGGCTTGAATGTCAAGGCAGTACAGGGAAAACAGGTTCCTCTGTAATGGACTGACACATCTGGGGGACTCTTGGAATGGTGGCACGACCCTGGAGTTCCTCTCGCCTTTCCTGTGGAGATCGCCTCCTCTTGAGATGCGACGGGAACGCCGGGAATTCTTTCCCTACGAAACAGGGAAAGGATCCCTCATCTAGAGCTAGGAGGCGGAAACGGGGCTCCCCTGGATGTGTGCGGGACCCTCGTGCTTCCTCTCGAGTGGAGACGGGTATGTTGGGGAACTTCTTGAGTTGCAGCAAGGGTGTGAAGGACCCTTTGGAAGTTCCAGTGGTTAGATGTGATTAGCCTCGAGAAGCCTCAGCGGAAATGGGCCTCATCTCGCCTGGAGGGCAAAACCTCCTGGATTTTCTCGAGTTGCGGCAGGTGTTCTCGACTTACGACGGGGACCACAGGGACCCGCTCTGGTGGCCTCAGGAAAGGCCAGTCTCCATGCGACTTCCTCGGGGGCCTCTCGGGATTCCTCTCCTGTCGATGCCGGGGCCTAAGACCTTGTGTGGAGTCGGGGCCGGAACCTGAGGATTCCTCTCCAGTGCTGACATGGATCTTGGGGTACTTCTGGAGTCTCCCCAGGGGAGTCAGTCCTCGTCTCGAATGCGGGCATGCACTTGTGCTTTCCTCCAGAGCGGTAGCAGCAGTGTCACGCAGTCCGCCGCGTGGATCAAAGGATCTATGGTTTTCCCTCCAGTCTTTCCCACGAGGCTTTCCCACGGGGCTTTCCCACAGGGCTGTCCCACGTGCACACGTGGTGGGAGTCGATCGTCGGCTTGAACATAAAGGCAGTGCAGGGAAAACAGGTTCCTCTGTAATGGACTGACACATCTGGGGGACTCTTGGAATGGTGGCCCGACCCTGGTGTTCCTCTCGCCTTTCCTGTGGAGAGCGCCTCCTCTTGAGATGCGACGGGAACGCCGGGAATTCTTTCCCTACGAAACAGGGAAAGGATCCCTCATCTCGAGCTAGGAGGCGGAATCGGGGCTCCCCTGTATGTGTGCGGGACCCCACGTGCTTCCTCTCGAGTGGAGATGGATATGTCGCGGAACTGCTTGAGTTGCAGCAAGGGTGTGAAGGACCCTTTGGAAGTTCCAGTGGTTAGATGTGATTAGCCTCGAGAAGCCTCAGCGGAAATGGGCCTCATCTCGCCTGGAGGGCAAAACCTCCTGGATTTTCTCGAGTTGCGGCAGGTGCTCTCGACTTACGACGGGGACCTCAGGGACCCGCTCTGGAGGCCTCAGGAAAGGCCAGTCCCCATGCGAGTTCCACGGGGGCCTCTCGGGATTCCTCTCCCGTCGATGCCGGGGCCTAAGACCTTGTGTGGAGTTGGGGCCGGAACCTGAGTATTCCTCTCCAGTGCTGACATGGATCTTGGGGTACTTCTGGAGTCTCCCCAGGGGAGTCAGTCCTCGTCTCGAATGCGGGCATGCACTTGCGCTTTCCTCCAGAGCGGTAGCAGCAGTGTCTCGCATTCCGTCGCGTGGATCAAAGGATCTATGGTTTTCCCTCGAGTCTTTCCCACGAGGCTTTCCCACGAGGCTTTCCCACAGGGCTGTCCCACGTGCACACGTGGTGGGAGTCGATCCTCGGCTTGAACGTCAAGGCAGTGTGGGGAAAACAGGTTCCTCTGGAATGGACTGACACATCTGGGGGACTCTTGGAATGGTGGCACGACCCTGGAGTTCCTCTCGCCTTTCCTGTGGAGAGCGCCTACTCTTGAGATGCGACGGGAACGCCGGGAATTCTTTCCCTACGAAACAGGGAAAGGATCCCTCATCTCGAGCTAGAAGGCGGAAACGAGGCTCCCCTGGATGTGTGCGGGACCCCACCTGCTTCCTCTCGAGTGGAGACGGGTATGTCGCGGAACTGCTTGAGTTGCAGCAAGGGTGTGAAGGACCCTTTGGAAGTTCCAGTGGTTAGATGTGATTAGCCTCCAGAAGCCTCAGCGGAAATGGGCCTCATCTCGCCTGGAGGGCAGAACCTCCTGGATTTTCTCGAGTTGCGGCAGGTGCTCTCGACTTACGACGGGGACCTCAGGGACCCGCTCTGGAGGCCTAAGGAAAGGCCAGTCCCCATGCGAGTTCCTCGGGGGCCTCTCAGGATTCCTTTCCCGGCGATGCGGGGGACTAATACCTTGTGTGGAGTAGGGGCCGGAACCTGAGGATTCCTCTCCAGTGCTGACATGGATCTTGGGGTACTTCTGGAGTCTCCCCAGGGGAGTCAGTCCTCGTCTCGAATGCGGGCATGCACTTGCGCTTTCCTCCAGAGCGGTAGCAGCAGTGTCACGCAGTCCGCCCCGTGGATCAAAGGATCTATGGTTTTCCCTCGAGTCTTTCCACGAGGCTTTCCCACGAGGTTTTCCCACAGGGCTGTCCCACGTGCACATGTGGTGGGAGTCGATCCTCGGCTTGAACGTCAAGGCAGTGCAGGGGAAACAGGTTCCTCTGGAATGGACTGACACATCTGGGGGACTCTTGGAATGGTGGCACGACCCTGGAGTTCCTCTCGCCTTTCCTGTGGAGAGTTCCTCCTCTTGAGATGCGAGGGGAACGCCGGGAATTCTTTCCCTACGAAACAAGGAAAGGATCCCTCATCTCGAGCTAGGAGGCTGAAACGGGGCTTCCCTGGATGTGTGCGGGACCCCACGTGCTTCCTCTCGAGTGGAGACGGGTATGTCGCGGAACTTCTTGAGTTGCAGCAAGGGTGTGAAGGACCCTTTGGAAGTTCCAGTAGTTAGATATGATTAGCCTCGAGAAGCCTCAGCGGAAATGGGCTTCATCTCGCCTGGAGGGCCAAACCTCCTGTATTTTCTCGAGTTGCGGCAGGTGCTCTCGACTTACGACCGGGACCTCAGGGACCCGCTCTGGTGGCCTCAGGAAAGGCCAGTTCCCATGCGAGTTCCTCGGGGGCCTCTCGGGATTCCTCTCCGGTCTATGCCGGGGCCTAGGACCTAGTGTGGAGTCGGGGCCGGAACCTGAGGATTCCTCTCCAGTGCTGACATGGATCTTGGGGTACTTCTGGAGTCTCCCCAGGGGAGTCAGTCCTCTTCTTGAATGCGGGCATGCACTTGCGCTTTCCTCCAGAGCGGTAGCAGCAGTGTCACGCAGTCCGCCGCGTGGATCAAAGGATCTATGGTTTTCCCTCGGGTCTTTCCCACGAGGCTTTCCCACGAAGCTTTCCCACAGGGCTGTCCCACGTGCACACGTGGTGGGAGTCTATCTTCGGCTTGAATGTTAAGGCAGTACAGGGAAAACAGGTTCCTTTGGAATGGACTGACACATCTGGGGGACTCTTGGAATGGTGGCACGACCCTGGAGTTCCTCTCGCCTTTCCTGTGGAGATCGCCTCCTCTTGAGATGCGACGGGAACGCCGGGAATTCTTTCCCTACGAAACAGGGAAAGGATCCCTCATCTCGAGCTAGGAGGCGGAAACGGGGCTCCCCTGGATGTGTGCGGGACCCTCGTGCTTCCTCTCGAGTGGAGACGGGTATGTTGGGGAACTTCTTGAGTTGCAGCAAGGGTGTGAAGGACCCTTTGGAAGTTCCATTGGTTAGATGTGATTAGCCTCGAGAAGCCTCAGCGGAAATGGGCCTCATCTCGCCTGGAGGGCAAAACCTCCTGGATTTTCTCGAGTTGCGGCAGGTGTTCTCGACTTACGACGGGGACCACAGGGACCCGCTCTGGTGGCCTCAGGAAAGGCCAGTCTCCATGCGACTTCCTCGGGGGCCTCTCGGGATTCCTCTCCCGTCGATGCCGGGGCCTAAGACCTTGTGTGGAGTCGGGGCCGGAACCTGAGGATTCCTCTCCAGTGCTGACATGGATCTTGGGGTACTTCTGGAGTCTCCCCAGGGGAGTCAGTCCTCGTCTCGAATGCGGGCATGCACTTGTGCTTTCCTCCAGAGCGGTAGCAGCAGTGTCACGCAGTCCGCCGCGTGGATCAAAGGATCTATGGTTTTCCCTCCAGTCTTTCCCACGAGGCTTTCCCACGGGGCTTTCCCACAGGGCTGTCCCACGTGCACACGTGGTGGGAGTCGATCGTCGGCTTGAACATAAAGGCAGTGCAGGGAAAACAGGTTCCTCTGGAATGGACTGACACATCTGGGGGTCTCTTGGAATGGTGGCACGACCCTGGAGTTCCTCTCGTCTTTCCTGTGGAGAGCGCCTCCTCTTGAGATGCGACGGGAACGCCGGGAATTCTTTCCCTACGAATCAGGGAAAGGATCCCTCATTTCGAGCTAGGAGGCGGAAACGGAGCTCCTCTGGATGTGTGCGGGACCCTCGTGCTTCCTCTCGAGTGGAGATGGGTATGTCGGGGAACTTCTTGAGTTGCAGCAAGGGTGTGAAGGACCCTTAGGAAGTTCCAGTGGTTAGACGTGATTAGCCTCGAGAAGCCTCAGGGGAAATGGGCCTCATCTCGCCTGGAGGGCAAAACCTCCTGGATTTTCTCGAGTTGCGGCAGGTCCTCTCGACTTACGACGGGGACCTCAGGGACCCGCTCTGTTGGCCTCAGGAAAGGCCAGTCCCCATGCGAGTTCCTCGGGGGCCTCTCGGGATTCCTCTCCCGTCGATGCAGGGGACTAAGACCTTGTGTGGATTCGGGGCCAGAACCTGAGGATTCCTCTCCAGTGCTGACATGGATCTTGGGGTACTTCTGGAGTCTCCCCACGGGAGTCAGTCCTCGTCTCGAATGCGGGCCTGCACTTGCGCTTTCCTCCAGAGCGGTAGCAGCAGTGTCACGCAGTCCGCCGCGTGGATCAAAGGATTTATGGTTTTCCCTCGAGTCTTTCCCACGAGGCTTTCCCACGAGGCTTTCCCACAGGGCTGTCCCACGTGCACACGTGGTGGGAGTCGATCCTCGGCTTGAACGTCAAGGCAGTGCAGGGAAAACAGGTTCCTCTGGAATGGACTGACACAACTGGGGGACTCTTGGAATGGTAGCACGACGCTGGAGTTCCTCTCGCCTTTCCTGTGGAGAGCGCCTCCTCTTGAGATGCGAGGGGAACGCCGGGAATTCTTTCCCTATGAAACAAGGAAAGGATCCCACATCTCGAGCTAGGAGGCGGAAACGGGGCTCCCCTGGATGTGTGCGGGACCCCACGTGCTTCCTCTAGAGTGGAGACGGGTATGTCGCGGAACTTCTTGAGTTGCAGCAAGGGTGTGAAGGACCCTTTGGAAGTTCCAGTAGTTAGATGTGATTAGCCTCGAGAAGCCTCAGCGGAAATGGGCCTCATCTCGCCTGGAGGGCAAAAACTCCTGGATTTTCTCGAGTTGGGGCAGGTCCTCTCGACTTACGACGGGGACCTCAGGGACCCGCTCTGGTGGCCTCAGGAAAGGACAGTCCCCATGCGAGTTCCTCGGGGGCCTCTCGGGATTCCTCTCCGGTCGATGCCGGGGCCTAGGACCTAGTGTGGAGTCGGGGCCGGAACCTGAGGATTCCTCTCCAGTGCTGACATGGATCTTGGGGTACTTCTGGAGTCTCCCCAGGGGAGTCAGTCCTCGTCTCGAATGCGGGCATGCACTTGTGCTTTCCTCCAGAACGGTAGCAGCAGTGTCACGCAGTCCGCCGCGTGGATCAAAGGATCTATGGTTTTCCCTCGAGTCTTTCCCACGAGGCTTTCCCACAGGGCTGTCCCACGTGCACACGTGGTGGGAGTCGATCCTCGGCTTGAACGTCAAGGCAGTGCAGGGAAAACAGGTTCCTCTGGAATGGACTGACACATCTGGGGGACTCTTGGAATGGTGCCACTACCCTGGAGTTCCTCTCGCCTTTCCTGTGGAGAGCGCCTCCTCTTGAGATGCGACGGCAACGCCGGGAATTCTTTCCCTACGAAACAGGGAAAGGATCCCTCATCTCGAGCTAGGAGGCGGAAACGGGGCTCCCCTGGATGTGTGCGGGACCTTCGTGCTTCCTCTCGAGTGGAGACGGGTATGTCGGGGAACCTCTTGAGTTGCAGCAAGGGTGTGAAGGACCTTTTGGAAGTTCCAGTGGTTAGATGTGATTAGCCACGAGAAGCCTCAGCGGAAATGGGCCTCATCTCGCCTGGAGGGCAAAACCTCCTGGAATTTCTCGAGTTGCGGCAGGTGCTCTCGGCTTACGACGGAGACCTCAGGGACCCGCTCGGGTGGCCTCAGGAAAGGCCATTCCCCATGCGAGTTCCTCGGGGGCCTCTCGGGATTCCTCTCCCGTCGATACCGGGGCCTAAGACCTTGTGTGGAGTCGGGGCCGGAACCTGAGTATTACTCTCCAGTGCTGACTTGGACCGTGGGGTAGTTCTGGAGTCTCCCCAGGGGAGTCAGTCCTCGTCTCGAATGCGGGCATGCACTTGCGCTTTCCTCCAGGGCGGTAGCAGCAGTGTCACGCAGTCCTCCCCGTGGAACAAAGGGTCTATGGTTTTCCCTCGAGTCTTTCCCACGAGGCTTTCCCACGAGGCTTTCCCACAGGGCTGTCCCACGTGCACACGTGGTGGGAGTCGATCCTCGGCTTGAACGTCAAGGCAGTGCAGGGAAAACAGGTTCCTCTGGAATGGACTGACACATCTGGGGGACTCTTGGAATGGTGGCAAGACCCTGGAGTTCCTTTCGCCTTTCCTGTGGAGAGCACCTGCTCTTGAGATGTGACGGGAACGCCGGGAATTCTTTCCCTACGAAACAGGGAAAGGATCCCTCATCTCGAGCTAGGAGGCGGAAACGGGGCTCCCCTGGATGTGTGCGGGACCCCACGTGCTTCCTCTCGAGTGGAGACGGGTATGTCGGGGAACTTCTTGAGTTGCAGCAAGGGTGTGAAGGACCTTTTGGAAGTTCCAGTGGTTAGATGTGATTAGCCTCGAGAAGCCTCAGCGGAAATGGGCCTCATCTCGCATGGAGGGCAAAACCTCCTGGAATTTCTCGAGTTGAGGCAGGTGCTCTCGACTTACGACGGGGACCTCAGGGACCCGCTCTGGTGGCCTCAGGAAAGGCCAGTCCCCATGCGAGTTCCTCGCGGGCCTCTCGGGATTCCTCTCCCGTCGATGCCGGGGCCTAAGACCTTGTGTGGAGTCGGGGCCGGAACCTGAGTATTCCTCTCCAGTGCTGACATGGATCTTGGGGTACTTCTGGAGTCTCCCCAGGGGAGTCAGTCCTCGTCTCGAATGCGGGCATGCACTTGCGCTTTCCTCCAGAGCGGTAGCAGAAGTGTCACGCAGTCCGCCGCGTGGATCAAAGGATCTATGGTTTCCCCTCGAGTCTTTCCCACGAGGCTTTCCCACGAGGCTTTCCCACGAGGCTTTCCCACAGGGCTGTCCCACGTGCACACGTGGTGGGAGTCGATCCTCGGCTTGAACGTCAAGGCAGTGCAGGGAAAACAGGTTCCTCTGGAATGGACTGACACATCTGGGGGACTCTTGGAATGGTGGCACGACCCTGGAGTTCCTCTCGCCTTTCCTGCGGAGAGCGCCTCCTCTTGAGATGCGACGGGAACGCCGGGAATTCTTTCCCTACGAAACAGGGTAATGATCCCTCATCTCGAGCTACGAGGCGGAAACGGAGCTCCCCTGGATGTGTGCGGGAACCTCGTGCTTCCTCTCGAGTGGAGACGGGTATGTCGCGGAACTCCTTGAGTTGCAGCAAGGGTGTGAAGGACCCTTTGGAAGTTCCAGTGATTAGATGTGATTAGCCTCGAGAAGCCTCAGCGGAAATTGGCCTCATCTCGCCTGGAGGGCAAAACCTCCTGGAATTTCTCGAGTTGCGGCAGGTGCTCTCGACTTACGACGGGGACCTCAGGGACCCGCTCTGGTGGCCTCAGGAAAGGCCAGTCCCCATGCGAGTTCCTAGGGGGCCTCTCAGGATTCCTCTCCCGTCGATGCCGGGGCCTAAGACCTTGTGTGGAGTCGGGGTCGGAACCTGAGGATTCCTCTCCAGTGGTGACATGGATCTTGGGGTACTTCTGGAGTCTCCCCAGGGGAGTCAGTCCTCGTCTCGAATGCGGGCATGCACTTGCGCTTTCCTCCAGAGCGGTAGCAGCAGTGTCACGCTTTCTGCCGCGTGGATCAAAGGATCTATGGTTTTCCCTCGAGTCTTTCCCACGAGGCTTTCCCACGAGGCTTTCCCACAGGGCTGTCCCACGTGCACAGGTGGTGGGAGTCGATCCTCGGCTTGAACGTCAAGGCAGTGCAGGGAAAACAGGTTCCTCTGGAATGGACTGACACATCTGGGGGACTCTTGGAATGGTGCCACGACCCTGGAGTTCCTCTCGCCTTTCCTGTGGAGAGCGCTTCCTCTTGAGATGCGACGGAAACGCCGGGAATTCTTTCCCTACGAAACAGGGAAAGGATCCCTCATCTCGAGCTAGGAGGCGGAAACGGTCTCCCCTGGATGTGTGCGGGACCCCACGTGCTTCCTCTCGAGTGGAGATGGATATGTCGCGGAACTGCTTGAGTTGCAGCAAGGGTGTGAAGGACCCTTTGGAAGTTCCAGTGGTTAGATGTGATTAGCCTCGAGAAGCCTCAGCGGAAATGGGCCTCATCTCGCCTGGAGGGCAAAACCTCCTGGATTTTCTCGAGTTGCGGCAGGTGCTCTCGACTTACGACGGGGACCTCAGGGACCCGCTCTGGAGGCCTCAGGAAAGGCCAGTCCCCATGCGAGTTCCTCGGGCGCTTCTCGGGATTCCTCTCCCGTCGATGCCGGGGACTAAGGCCTTGTGTGGAGTCGGGGCCGGAACCTGAGGATTCCTCTCCAGTGCTGACATGGATCTTGGGGTACTTCTGGAGTCTCCCCAGGGGAGTCAGACCCCGTCTCGAATGCGGGCATGCACTTGCGCTTTCCTCCAGAGCGGTAACAGCAGTATCACGCAGTCCGCCGCGTGGATCAAAGGATCTATGGTTTTCCCTCGAGTCTTTCCCACGAGGCTTTCCCACGAGGCTTTCCCACAGGGCTGTCCCACGTGCACACGTGGTGGGAGTCGATCCTCGGCTTGGACGTCAAGGCAGTGCAGGGAAAACAGGTTCCTCTGGAATGGACTGACCCATCTGGGGGACTCTTGGAATGGTGGCACGACCCTGGAGTTCCTCTCGCCTTTCCTGTGGAGAGCGCCTCCTCTTGAGATGCGACGGGAACGCCGGGAATTCTTTCCCTACGAAACAGGGAAAGGATCGCTCATCTCGAGCTATGAGGCGGAAACGGGGCTCCCATGGATGTGTGCGGGACCCCACGTGCTTCCTCTCGAGTGGAGAGGGGAATGTCGCGGAACTGCTTGAGTTGCAGCAAGGGTGTGAAGGACCCTTTGGAAGTTCCAGTGGTTAGATGTGATTAGCCTCGAGAAGCCTCAGCGGAAATGGGCGTCATCTCGCCTGGAGGGCAAAACCTCCTGGATTTTCTCGAGTTGCGGCAGGTGCTCTCGACTTATGACGGGGACCTCAGGGACCCGCTCTGGTGGCCTCAGGAACGGCCAGTCCCCATGCAAGTTCCTCGGGGGCCTCTCGGGATTCCTCTCCCTTCGATGCCGGGGACTAAGACCTTGTGTGGATTCGGGGCCGGAACCTGAGGATTCCTCTCCAGTGCTGACATGGATCTTGGGGTACTTCTGGAGTCTCCCCAGGGGAGTCAGTCCTCGTCTCGAATGCGGGCATGCACTTGCGCTTTCCTCCAGAGCGGTAGCAGCAGTGTCACGCAGTCCGCCGCGTGGATCAAAGGATCTATGGTTTTCCCTCGAGTCTTTCCCACGAGGCTTTCCACGAGGCTTTCCCACAGGGCTGTCCCACGTGCACACGTGGTGGGAGTCGATCCTCGGCTTGAACGTCAAGGCAGTGCGGGGAAAACAGGTTCCTCTGGAATGGACTGACACATCTGGGGGACTCTTGGAATGGTGGCACGACCCTGGAGTTCCTCTCGCCTTTCCTGTGGAGAGCGCCTCCTCTTGAGATGCGACGGGAACGCCGGGAATTCTTTCCCTACGAAACAGTGAAAGGATCCCTCATCTCGAGCTAGGAGGCGGAAACGGGGCTCCCCTGGATGTGTGTGGGACCCCACGTGCTTCCTCTCGAGTGGAGACGGGTATGTCGGGGAACTTCTTGAGTTGCAGCAAGGGTGAGAAGGACCCTTAGGAAGTTCCATTGGTTAAATATGATTAGCCTCGGGAAGCCTCAGCGGAAATGGGCCTCATCTCGCCTGGAGGGCAAAACCTCGTGGATTTTCTCGAGTTGCGGCAGGTGCTCTCGACTTACGACGGGGACCTCAGGGACACGCTCTGGTGGCCTCAGGAAAGGCCAGTCCCCATGCGAGTTCCTCGGGGGCCTCTCAGGATTCCTTTCCCGGCGATGCGGGGGACTAATACCTTGTGTGGAGTAGGGGCCGGAACCTGAGGATTCCTCTCCAGTGCTGACATGGATCTTGGGGTACTTCTGGAGTCTCCCCAGGGGAGTCAGTCCTCTTCTCGAATGCGGGCATGCACTTGCGCTTTCCTCCAGAGCGGTAGCAGCAGTGTCACGCAGTCCGCCCCGTGGATCAAAGGATCTATGGTTTTCCCTCGAGTCTTTCCACGAGGCTTTCCCACGAGGTTTTCCCACAGGGCTGTCCCACGTGCACATGTGGTGGGAGTCGATCCTCTGCTTGAACGTCAAGGCAGTGCAGGGGAAACAGGTTCCTCTGGAATGGACTGACACATCTGGGGGACTCTTGGAATGGTGGCACGACCCTGGAGTACCTCTCTCCTTTCCTGTGGAGAGTTCCTCCTCTTGAGATGCGAGGGGAACGCCGGGAATTCTTTCCCTACGAAACAAGGAAAGGATCCCTCATCTCGAGCTAGGAGGCTGAAACCGGGCTCCCCTGGATGTGTGCGGGACCCCACGTGCTTCCTCTCGAGTGGAGACGGGTATGTCGCGGAACTTCTTGAGTTGCAGCAAGGGTGTGAAGGACCCTTTGGAAGTTCCAGTAGTTAGATGTGATTAGCCTCGAGAAGCCTCAGCGGAAATGGGCTTCATCTCGCCTGGAGGGCCAAACCTCCTATATTTTCTCGAGTTGCGGCAGGTGCTCTCGACTTACGACCGGGACCTCAGGGACCCGCTCTGGTGGCCTCAGGAAAGGCCAGTCCCCATGCGAGTTCCTCGGGGGCCTCTCGGGATTCCTCTCCGGTCTATGCCGGCGCCTAGGACCTAGTGTGGAGTCGGGGCCGGAACCTGAGGATTCCTCTCCAGTGCTGACATGGATCTTGGGGTACTTCTGGAGTCTCCCCAGGGGAGTCAGTCCTCTTCTTGAATGCGGGCATGCACTTGCGCTTTCCTCCAGAGCGGTAGCAGAAGTGTCACGCCGTCCGCCGCGTGGATCAAAGGATCTATGGTTTTCCCTCAGGTCTTTCCCACGAGGCTTTCCCACGAGGCTTTCCCACAGGGCTGTCCCACGTGCACACGTGGTGGGAGTCTATCTTCGGCTTGAATGTCAAGGCAGTACAGGGAAAACAGGTTCCTCTGTAATGGACTGACACATCTGGGGGACTCTTGGAATGGTGGCACGACCCTGGAGTTCCTCTCGCCTTTCCTGTGGAGATCGCCTCCTCTTGAGATGCGACGGGAACGCCGGGAATTCTTTCCCTACGAAACAGGGAAAGGATCCCTCATCTAGAGCTAGGAGGCGGAAACGGGGCTCCCCTGGATGTGTGCGGGACCCCACGTGCTTCCTCTCGAGTGGAGACGGGTATGTTGGGGAACTTCTTGAGTTGCAGCAAGGGTGTGAAGGACCCTTTGGAAGTTCCAGTGGTTAGATGTGATTAGCCTCGAGAAGCCTCAGCGGAAATGGGCCTCATCTCGCCTGGAGGGCAAAACCTCCTGGATTTTCTCGAGTTGCGGCAGGTGTTCTCGACTTACGACGGGGACCACAGGGACCCGCTCTGGTGGCCTCAGGAAAGGCCAGTCTCCATGCGACTTCCTCGGGGGCCTCTCGGGATTCCTCTCCTGTCGATGCCGGGGCCTAAGACCTTGTGTGGAGTCGGGGCCGGAACCTGAGGATTCCTCTCCAGTGCTGACATGGATCTTGGGGTACTTCTGGAGTCTCCCCAGGGGAGTCAGTCCTCGTCTCGAATGCGGGCATGCACTTGTGCTTTCCTCCAGAGCGGTAGCAGCAGTGTCACGCAGTCCGCCGCGTGGATCAAAGGATCTATGGTTTTCCCTCCAGTCTTTCCCACGAGGCTTTCCCACGGGGCTTTCCCACAGGGCTGTCCCACGTGCACACGTGGTGGGAGTCGATCGTCGGCTTGAACATAAAGGCAGTGCAGGGAAAACAGGTTCCTCTGTAATGGACTGACACATCTGGGGGACTCTTGGAATGGTGGCCCGACCCTGGTGTTCCTCTCGCCTTTCCTGTGGAGAGCGCCTCCTCTTGAGATGCGACGGGAACGCCGGGAATTCTTTCCCTACGAAACAGGGAAAGGATCCCTCATCTCGAGCTAGGAGGCGGAATCGGGGCTCCCCTGTATGTGTGCGGGACCCCACGTGCTTCCTCTCGAGTGGAGATGGATATGTCGCGGAACTGCTTGAGTTGCAGCAAGGGTGTGAAGGACCCTTTGGAAGTTCCAGTGGTTAGATGTGATTAGCCTCGAGAAGCCTCAGCGGAAATGGGCCTCATCTCGCCTGGAGGGCAAAACCTCCTGGATTTTCTCGAGTTGCGGCAGGTGCTCTCGACTTACGACGGGGACCTCAGGGACCCGCTCTGGAGGCCTCAGGAAAGGCCAGTCCCCATGCGAGTTCCACGGGGGCCTCTCGGGATTCCTCTCCCGTCGATGCCGGGGCCTAAGACCTTGTGTGGAGTTGGGGCCGGAACCTGAGTATTCCTCTCCAGTGCTGACATGGATCTTGGGGTACTTCTGGAGTCTCCCCAGGGGAGTCAGTCCTCGTCTCGAATGCGGGCATGCACTTGCGCTTTCCTCCAGAGCGGTAGCAGCAGTGTCTCGCATTCCGTCGCGTGGATCAAAGGATCTATGGTTTTCCCTCGAGTCTTTCCCACGAGGCTTTCCCACGAGGCTTTCCCACAGGGCTGTCCCACGTGCACACGTGGTGGGAGTCGATCCTCGGCTTGAACGTCAAGGCAGTGCGGGGAAAACAGGTTCCTCTGGAATGGACTGACACATCTGGGGGACTCTTGGAATGGTGGCACGACCCTGGAGTTCCTCTCGCCTTTCCTGTGGAGAGCGCCTACTCTTGAGATGCGACGGGAACGCCGGGAATTCTTTCCCTACGAAACAGGGAAAGGATCCCTCATCTCGAGCTAGAAGGCGGAAACGAGGCTCCCCTGGATGTGTGCGGGACCCCACCTGCTTCCTCTCGAGTGGAGACGGGTATGTCGCGGAACTGCTTGAGTTGCAGCAAGGGTGTGAAGGACCCTTTGGAAGTTCCAGTGGTTAGATGTGATTAGCCTCCAGAAGCCTCAGCGGAAATGGGCTTCATCTCGCCTGGAGGGCAGAACCTCCTGGATTTTCTCGAGTTGCGGCAGGTGCTCTCGACTTACGACCGGGACCTCAGGGACCCGCTCTGGTGGCCTCAGGAAAGGCCAGTTCCCATGCGAGTTCCTCGGGGGCCTCTCGGGATTCCTCTCCGGTCTATGCCGGGGCCTAGGACCTAGTGTGGAGTCGGGGCCGGAACCTGAGGATTCCTCTCCAGTGCTGACATGGATCTTGGGGTACTTCTGGAGTCTCCCCAGGGGAGTCAGTCCTCTTCTTGAATGCGGGCATGCACTTGCGCTTTCCTCCAGAGCGGTAGCAGCAGTGTCACGCAGTCCGCCGCGTGGATCAAAGGATCTATGGTTTTCCCTCGGGTCTTTCCCACGAGGCTTTCCCACGAAGCTTTCCCACAGGGCTGTCCCACGTGCACACGTGGTGGGAGTCTATCTTCGGCTTGAATGTTAAGGCAGTACAGGGAAAACAGGTTCCTTTGGAATGGACTGACACATCTGGGGGACTCTTGGAATGGTGGCACGACCCTGGAGTTCCTCTCGCCTTTCCTGTGGAGATCGCCTCCTCTTGAGATGCGACGGGAACGCCGGGAATTCTTTCCCTACGAAACAGGGAAAGGATCCCTCATCTCGAGCTAGGAGGCGGAAACGGGGCTCCCCTGGATGTGTGCGGGACCCTCGTGCTTCCTCTCGAGTGGAGACGGGTATGTTGGGGAACTTCTTGAGTTGCAGCAAGGGTGTGAAGGACCCTTTGGAAGTTCCATTGGTTAGATGTGATTAGCCTCGAGAAGCCTCAGCGGAAATGGGCCTCATCTCGCCTGGAGGGCAAAACCTCCTGGATTTTCTCGAGTTGCGGCAGGTGTTCTCGACTTACGACGGGGACCACAGGGACCCGCTCTGGTGGCCTCAGGAAAGGCCAGTCTCCATGCGACTTCCTCGGGGGCCTCTCGGGATTCCTCTCCCGTCGATGCCGGGGCCTAAGACCTTGTGTGGAGTCGGGGCCGGAACCTGAGGATTCCTCTCCAGTGCTGACATGGATCTTGGGGTACTTCTGGAGTCTCCCCAGGGGAGTCAGTCCTCGTCTCGAATGCGGGCATGCACTTGTGCTTTCCTCCAGAGCGGTAGCAGCAGTGTCACGCAGTCCGCCGCGTGGATCAAAGGATCTATGGTTTTCCCTCCAGTCTTTCCCACGAGGCTTTCCCACGGGGCTTTCCCACAGGGCTGTCCCACGTGCACACGTGGTGGGAGTCGATCGTCGGCTTGAACATAAAGGCAGTGCAGGGAAAACAGGGTCCTCTGGAATGGACTGACACATCTGGGGGTCTCTTGGAATGGTGGCACGACCCTGGAGTTCCTCTCGTCTTTCCTGTGGAGAGCGCCTCCTCTTGAGATGCGACGGGAACGCCGGGAATTCTTTCCCTACGAATCAGGGAAAGGATCCCTCATTTCGAGCTAGGAGGCGGAAACGGAGCTCCTCTGGATGTGTGCGGGACCCTCGTGCTTCCTCTCGAGTGGAGATGGGTATGTCGGGGAACTTCTTGAGTTGCAGCAAGGGTGTGAAGGACCCTTAGGAAGTTCCAGTGGTTAGACGTGATTAGCCTCGAGAAGCCTCAGGGGAAATGGGCCTCATCTCGCCTGGAGGGCAAAACCTCCTGGATTTTCTCGAGTTGCGGCAGGTCCTCTCGACTTACGACGGGGACCTCAGGGACCCGCTCTGTTGGCCTCAGGAAAGGCCAGTCCCCATGCGAGTTCCTCGGGGGCCTCTCGGGATTCCTCTCCCGTCGATGCAGGGGACTAAGACCTTGTGTGGATTCGGGGCCAGAACCTGAGGATTCCTCTCCAGTGCTGACATGGATCTTGGGGTACTTCTGGAGTCTCCCCACGGGAGTCAGTCCTCGTCTCGAATGCGGGCCTGCACTTGCGCTTTCCTCCAGAGCGGTAGCAGCAGTGTCACGCAGTCCGCCCCGTGGATCAAAGGATTTATGGTTTTCCCTCGAGTCTTTCCCACGAGGCTTTCCCACGAGGCTTTCCCACAGGGCTGTCCCACGTGCACACGTGGTGGGAGTCGATCCTCGGCTTGAACGTCAAGGCAGTGCAGGGAAAACAGGTTCCTCTGGAATGGACTGACACAACTGGGGGACTCTTGGAATGGTAGCACGACGCTGGAGTTCCTCTCGCCTTTCCTGTGGAGAGCGCCTCCTCTTGAGATGCGAGGGGAACGCCGGGAATTCTTTCCCTATGAAACAAGGAAAGGATCCCACATCTCGAGCTAGGAGGCGGAAACGGGGCTCCCCTGGATGTGTGCGGGACCCCACGTGCTTCCTCTAGAGTGGAGACGGGTATGTCGCGGAACTTCTTGAGTTGCAGCAAGGGTGTGAAGGACCCTTTGGAAGTTCCAGTAGTTAGATGTGATTAGCCTCGAGAAGCCTCAGCGGAAATGGGCCTCATCTCGCCTGGAGGGCAAAAACTCCTGGATTTTCTCGAGTTGGGGCAGGTCCTCTCGACTTACGACGGGGACCTCAGGGACCCGCTCTGGTGGCCTCAGGAAAGGACAGTCCCCATGCGAGTTCCTCGGGGGCCTCTCGGGATTCCTCTCCGGTCGATGCCGGGGCCTAGGACCTAGTGTGGAGTCGGGGCCGGAACCTGAGGATTCCTCTCCAGTGCTGACATGGATCTTGGGGTACTTCTGGAGTCTCCCCAGGGGAGTCAGTCCTCGTCTCGAATGCGGGCATGCACTTGTGCTTTCCTCCAGAACGGTAGCAGCAGTGTCACGCAGTCCGCCGCGTGGATCAAAGGATCTATGGTTTTCCCTCGAGTCTTTCCCACGAGGCTTTCCCACAGGGCTGTCCCACGTGCACACGTGGTGGGAGTCGATCCTCGGCTTGAACGTCAAGGCAGTGCAGGGAAAACAGGTTCCTCTGGAATGGACTGACACATCTGGGGGACTCTTGGAATGGTGCCACTACCCTGGAGTTCCTCTCGCCTTTCCTGTGGAGAGCGCCTCCTCTTGAGATGCGACGGCAACGCCGGGAATTCTTTCCCTACGAAACAGGGAAAGGATCCCTCATCTCGAGCTAGGAGGCGGAAACGGGGCTCCCCTGGATGTGTGCGGGACCTTCGTGCTTCCTCTCGAGTGGAGACGGGTATGTCGGGGAACCTCTTGAGTTGCAGCAAGGGTGTGAAGGACCTTTTGGAAGTTCCAGTGGTTAGATGTGATTAGCCACGAGAAGCCTCAGCGGAAATGGGCCTCATCTCGCCTGGAGGGCAAAACCTCCTGGAATTTCTCGAGTTGCGGCAGGTGCTCTCGGCTTACGACGGAGACCTCAGGGACCCGCTCGGGTGGCCTCAGGAAAGGCCATTCCCCATGCGAGTTCCTCGGGGGCCTCTCGGGATTCCTCTCCCGTCGATACCGGGGCCTAAGACCTTGTGTGGAGTCGGGGCCGGAACCTGAGTATTACTCTCCAGTGCTGACTTGGACCGTGGGGTAGTTCTGGAGTCTCCCCAGGGGAGTCAGTCCTCGTCTCGAATGCGGGCATGCACTTGCGCTTTCCTCCAGGGCGGTAGCAGCAGTGTCACGCAGTCCTCCCCGTGGAACAAAGGGTCTATGGTTTTCCCTCGAGTCTTTCCCACGAGGCTTTCCCACGAGGCTTTCCCACAGGGCTGTCCCACGTGCACACGTGGTGGGAGTCGATCCTCGGCTTGAACGTCAAGGCAGTGCAGGGAAAACATGTTCCTCTGGAATGGACTGACACATCTGGGGGACTCTTGGAATGGTGGCAAGACCCTGGAGTTCCTTTCGCCTTTCCTGTGGAGAGCACCTGCTCTTGAGATGTGACGGGAACGCCGGGAATTCTTTCCCTACGAAACAGGGAAAGGATCCCTCATCTCGAGCTAGGAGGCGGAAACGGGGCTCCCCTGGATGTGTGCGGGACCCCACGTGCTTCCTCTCGAGTGGAGACGGGTATGTCGGGGAACTTCTTGAGTTGCAGCAAGGGTGTGAAGGACCTTTTGGAAGTTCCAGTGGTTAGATGTGATTAGCCTCGAGAAGCCTCAGCGGAAATGGGCCTCATCTCGCATGGAGGGCAAAACCTCCTGGAATTTCTCGAGTTGAGGCAGGTGCTCTCGACTTACGACGGGGACCTCAGGGACCCGCTCTGGTGGCCTCAGGAAAGGCCAGTCCCCATGCGAGTTCCTCGCGGGCCTCTCGGGATTCCTCTCCCGTCGATGCCGGGGCCTAAGACCTTGTGTGGAGTCGGGGCCGGAACCTGAGTATTCCTCTCCAGTGCTGACATGGATCTTGGGGTACTTCTGGAGTCTCCCCAGGGGAGTCAGTCCTCGTCTCGAATGCGGGCATGCACTTGCGCTTTCCTCCAGAGCGGTAGCAGAAGTGTCACGCAGTCCGCCGCGTGGATCAAAGGATCTATGGTTTCCCCTCGAGTCTTTCCCACGAGGCTTTCCCACGAGGCTTTCCCACGAGGCTTTCCCACAGGGCTGTCCCACGTGCACACGTGGTGGGAGTCGATCCTCGGCTTGAACGTCAAGGCAGTGCAGGGAAAACAGGTTCCTCTGGAATGGACTGACACATCTGGGGGACTCTTGGAATGGTGGCACGACCCTGGAGTTCCTCTCGCCTTTCCTGCGGAGAGCGCCTCCTCTTGAGATGCGACGGGAACGCCGGGAATTCTTTCCCTACGAAACAGGGTAATGATCCCTCATCTCGAGCTACGAGGCGGAAACGGAGCTCCCCTGGATGTGTGCGGGAACCTCGTGCTTCCTCTCGAGTGGAGACGGGTATGTCGCGGAACTCCTTGAGTTGCAGCAAGGGTGTGAAGGACCCTTTGGAAGTTCCAGTGATTAGATGTGATTAGCCTCGAGAAGCCTCAGCGGAAATTGGCCTCATCTCGCCTGGAGGGCAAAACCTCCTGGAATTTCTCGAGTTGCGGCAGGTGCTCTCGACTTACGACGGGGACCTCAGGGACCCGCTCTGGTGGCCTCAGGAAAGGCCAGTCCCCATGCGAGTTCCTAGGGGGCCTCTCAGGATTCCTCTCCCGTCGATGCCGGGGCCTAAGACCTTGTGTGGAGTCGGGGTCGGAACCTGAGGATTCCTCTCCAGTGGTGACATGGATCTTGGGGTACTTCTGGAGTCTCCCCAGGGGAGTCAGTCCTCGTCTCGAATGCGGGCATGCACTTGCGCTTTCCTCCAGAGCGGTAGCAGCAGTGTCACGCTTTCTGCCGCGTGGATCAAAGGATCTATGGTTTTCCCTCGAGTCTTTCCCACGAGGCTTTCCCACGAGGCTTTCCCACAGGGCTGTCCCACGTGCACAGGTGGTGGGAGTCGATCCTCGGCTTGAACGTCAAGGCAGTGCAGGGAAAACAGGTTCCTCTGGAATGGACTGACACATCTGGGGGACTCTTGGAATGGTGCCACGACCCTGGAGTTCCTCTCGCCTTTCCTGTGGAGAGCGCTTCCTCTTGAGATGCGACGGAAACGCCGGGAATTCTTTCCCTACGAAACAGGGAAAGGATCCCTCATCTCGAGCTAGGAGGCGGAAACGGTCTCCCCTGGATGTGTGCGGGACCCCACGTGCTTCCTCTCGAGTGGAGATGGATATGTCGCGGAACTGCTTGAGTTGCAGCAAGGGTGTGAAGGACCCTTTGGAAGTTCCAGTGGTTAGATGTGATTAGCCTCGAGAAGCCTCAGCGGAAATGGGCCTCATCTCGCCTGGAGGGCAAAACCTCCTGGATTTTCTCGAGTTGCGGCAGGTGCTCTCGACTTACGACGGGGACCTCAGGGACCCGCTCTGGAGGCCTCAGGAAAGGCCAGTCCCCATGCGAGTTCCACGGGGGCCTCTCGGGATACCTCTCCCGTCGATGCCGGGGCCTAAGACCTTGTGTGGAGTTGGGGCCGGAACCTGAGTATTCCTCTCCAGTGCTGACATGGATCTTGGGGTACTTCTGGAGTCTCCCCAGGGGAGTCAGTCCTCGTCTCGAATGCGGGCATGCACTTGCGCTTTCCTCCAGAGCGGTAGCAGCAGTGTCTCGCATTCCGTCGCGTGGATCAAAGGATCTATGGTTTTCCCTCGAGTCTTTCCCACGAGGCTTTCCCACGAGGCTTTCCCACAGGGCTGTCCCACGTGCACACGTGGTGGGAGTCGATCCTCGGCTTGAACGTCAAGGCAGTGCGGGGAAAACAGGTTCCTCTGGAATGGACTGACACATCTGGGGGACTCTTGGAATGGTGGCACGACCCTGGAGTTCCTCTCGCCTTTCCTGTGGAGAGCGCCTACTCTTGAGATGCGACGGGAACGCCGGGAATTCTTTCCCTACGAAACAGGGAAAGGATCCCTCATCTCGAGCTAGAAGGCGGAAACGAGGCTCCCCTGGATGTGTGCGGGACCCCACCTGCTTCCTCTCGAGTGGAGACGGGTATGTCGCGGAACTGCTTGAGTTGCAGCAAGGGTGTGAAGGACCCTTTGGAAGTTCCAGTGGTTAGATGTGATTAGCCTCCAGAAGCCTCAGCGGAAATGGGCCTCATCTCGCCTGGAGGGCAGAACCTCCTGGATTTTCTCGAGTTGCGGCAGGTGCTCTCGACTTACGACGGGGACCTCAGGGACCCGCTCTGGAGGCCTCAGGAAAGGCCAGTCCCCATGCGAGTTCCTCGGGGGCCTCTCAGGATTCCTTTCCCGGCGATGCGGGGGACTAATACCTTGTGTGGAGTAGGGGCCGGAACCTGAGGATTCCTCTCCAGTGCTGACATGGATCTTGGGGTACTTCTGGAGTCTCCCCAGGGGAGTCAGTCCTCGTCTCGAATGCGGGCATGCACTTGCGCTTTCCTCCAGAGCGGTAGCAGCAGTGTCACGCAGTCCGCCCCGTGGATCAAAGGATCTATGGTTTTCCCTCGAGTCTTTCCACGAGGCTTTCCCACGAGGTTTTCCCACAGGGCTGTCCCACGTGCACATGTGGTGGGAGTCGATCCTCGGCTTGAACGTCAAGGCAGTGCAGGGGAAACAGGTTCCTCTGGAATGGACTGACACATCTGGGGGACTCTTGGAATGGTGGCACGACCCTGGAGTACCTCTCTCCTTTCCTGTGGAGAGTTCCTCCTCTTGAGATGCGAGGGGAACGCCGGGAATTCTTTCCCTACGAAACAAGGAAAGGATCCCTCATCTCGAGCTAGGAGGCTGAAACGGGGCTCCCCTGGATGTGTGCGGGACCCCACGTGCTTCCTCTCGAGTGGAGACGGGTATGTCGCGGAACTTCTTGAGTTGCAGCAAGGGTGTGAAGGACCCTTTGGAAGTTCCAGTAGTTAGATATGATTAGCCTCGAGAAGCCTCAGCGGAAATGGGCTTCATCTCGCCTGGAGGGCCAAACCTCCTGTATTTTCTCGAGTTGCGGCAGGTGCTCTCGACTTACGACCGGGACCTCAGGGACCCGCTCTGGTGGCCTCAGGAAAGGCCAGTTCCCATGCGAGTTCCTCGGGGGCCTCTCGGGATTCCTCTCCGGTCTATGCCGGGGCCTAGGACCTAGTGTGGAGTCGGGGCCGGAACCTGAGGATTCCTCTCCAGTGCTGACATGGATCTTGGGGTACTTCTGGAGTCTCCCCAGGGGAGTCAGTCCTCTTCTTGAATGCGGGCATGCACTTGCGCTTTCCTCCAGAGCGGTAGCAGCAGTGTCACGCAGTCCGCCGCGTGGATCAAAGGATCTATGGTTTTCCCTCGGGTCTTTCCCACGAGGCTTTCCCACGAAGCTTTCCCACAGGGCTGTCCCACGTGCACACGTGGTGGGAGTCTATCTTCGGCTTGAATGTTAAGGCAGTACAGGGAAAACAGGTTCCTTTGGAATGGACTGACACATCTGGGGGACTCTTGGAATGGTGGCACGACCCTGGAGTTCCTCTCGCCTTTCCTGTGGAGATCGCCTCCTCTTGAAATGCGACGGGAACGCCGGGAATTCTTTCCCTACGAAACAGGGAAAGGATCCCTCATCTCGAGCTAGGAGGCGGAAACGGGGCTCCCCTGGATGTGTGCGGGACCCTCGTGCTTCCTCTCGAGTGGAGACGGGTATGTTGGGGAACTTCTTGAGTTGCAGCAAGGGTGTGAAGGACCCTTTGGAAGTTCCATTGGTTAGATGTGATTAGCCTCGAGAAGCCTCAGCGGAAATGGGCCTCATCTCGCCTGGAGGGCAAAACCTCCTGGATTTTCTCGAGTTGCGGCAGGTGTTCTCGACTTACGACGGGGACCACAGGGACCCGCTCTGGTGGCCTCAGGAAAGGCCAGTCTCCATGCGACTTCCTCGGGGGCCTCTCGGGATTCCTCTCCCGTCGATGCCGGGGCCTAAGACCTTGTGTGGAGTCGGGGCCGGAACCTGAGGATTCCTCTCCAGTGCTGACATGGATCTTGGGGTACTTCTGGAGTCTCCCCAGGGGAGTCAGTCCTCGTCTCGAATGCGGGCATGCACTTGTGCTTTCCTCCAGAGCGGTAGCAGCAGTGTCACGGAGTCCGCCGCGTGGATCAAAGGATCTATGGTTTTCCCTCCAGTCTTTCCCACGAGGGTTTCCCACGGGGCTTTCCCACAGGGCTGTCCCACGTGCACACGTGGTGGGAGTCGATCGTCGGCTTGAACATAAAGGCAGTGCAGGGAAAACAGGTTCCTCTGGAATGGACTGACACATCTGGGGGTCTCTTGGAATGGTGGCACGACCCTGGAGTTCCTCTCGTCTTTCCTGTGGAGAGCGCCTCCTCTTGAGATGCGACGGGAACGCCGGGAATTCTTTCCCTACGAATCAGGGAAAGGATCCCTCATTTCGAGCTAGGAGGCGGAAACGGAGCTCCTCTGGATGTGTGCGGGACCCTCGTGCTTCCTCTCGAGTGGAGATGGGTATGTCGGGGAACTTCTTGAGTTGCAGCAAGGGTGTGAAGGACCCTTAGGAAGTTCCAGTGGTTAGACGTGATTAGACTCGAGAAGCCTCAGGGGAAATGGGCCTCATCTCGCCTGGAGGGCAAAACCTCCTGGATTTTCTCGAGTTGCGGCAGGTCCTCTCGACTTACGACGGGGACCTCAGGGACCCGCTCTGTTGGCCTCAGGAAAGGCCAGTCCCCATGCGAGTTCCTCGGGGGCCTCTCGGGATTGCTCTCCCGTCGATGCAGGGGACTAAGACCTTGTGTGGATTCGGGGCCAGAACCTGAGGATTCCTCTCCAGTGCTGACATGGATCTTGGGGTACTTCTGGAGTCTCCCCACGGGAGTCAGTCCTCGTCTCGAATGCGGGCCTGCACTTGCGCTTTCCTCCAGAGCGGTAGCAGCAGTGTCACGCAGTCCGCCGCGTGGATCAAAGGATTTATGGTTTTCCCTCGAGTCTTTCCCACGAGGCTTTCCCACGAGGCTTTCCCACAGGGCTGTCCCACGTGCACACGTGGTGGGAGTCGATCCTCGGCTTGAACGTCAAGGCAGTGCAGGGAAAACAGGTTCCTCTGGAATGGACTGACACAACTGGGGGACTCTTGGAATGGTAGCACGACGCTGGAGTTCCTCTCGCCTTTCCTGTGGAGAGCGCCTCCTCTTGAGATGCGAGGGGAACGCCGGGAATTCTTTCCCTATGAAACAAGGAAAGGATCCCACATCTCGAGCTAGGAGGCGGAAACGGGGCTCCCCTGGATGTGTGCGGGACCCCACGTGCTTCCTCTAGAGTGGAGACGGGTATGTCGCGGAACTTCTTGAGTTGCAGCAAGGGAGTGAAGGACCCTTTGGAAGTTCCAGTAGTTAGATGTGATTAGCCTCGAGAAGCCTCAGCGGAAATGGGCCTCATCTCGCCTGGAGGGCAAAAACTCCTGGATTTTCTCGAGTTGGGGCAGGTCCTCTCGACTTACGACGGGGACCTCAGGGACCCGCTCTGGTGGCCTCAGGAAAGGCCAGTCCCCATGCGAGTTCCTCGGGGGCCTCTCGGGATTCCTCTCCGGTCGATGCCGGGGCCTAGGACCTAGTGTGGAGTCGGGGCCGGAACCTGAGGATTCCTCTCCAGTGCTGACATGGATCTTGGGGTACTTCTGGAGTCTCCCCAGGGGAGTCAGTCCTCGTCTCGAATGCGGGCATGCACTTGTGCTTTCCTCCAGAACGGTAGCAGCAGTGTCACGCAGTCCGCCGCGTGGATCAAAGGATCTATGGTTTTCCCTCGAGTCTTTCCCACGAGGCTTTCCCACAGGGCTGTCCCACGTGCACACGTGGTGGGAGTCGATCCTCGGCTTGAACGTCAAGGCAGTGCAGGGAAAACAGGTTCCTCTGGAATGGACTGACACATCTGGGGGACTCTTGGAATGGTGCCACTACCCTGGAGTTCCTCTCGCCTTTCCTGTGGAGAGCGCCTCCTCTTGAGATGCGACGGCAACGCCGGGAATTCTTTCCCTACGAAACAGGGAAAGGATCCCTCATCTCGAGCTAGGAGGCGGAAACGGGGCTCCCCTGGATGTGTGCGGGACCTTCGTGCTTCCTCTCGAGTGGAGACGGGTATGTCGGGGAACCTCTTGAGTTGCAGCAAGGGTGTGAAGGACCTTTTGGAAGTTCCAGTGGTTAGATGTGATTAGCCACGAGAAGCCTCAGCGGAAATGGGCCTCATCTCGCCTGGAGGGCAAAACCTCCTGGAATTTCTCGAGTTGCGGCAGGTGCTCTCGGCTTACGACGGAGACCTCAGGGACCCGCTCGGGTGGCCTCAGGAAAGGCCATTCCCCATGCGAGTTCCTCGGGGGCCTCTCGGGATTCCTCTCCCGTCGATACCGGGGCCTAAGACCTTGTGTGGAGTCGGGGCCGGAACCTGAGTATTACTCTCCAGTGCTGACTTGGACCGTGGGGTAGTTCTGGAGTCTCCCCAGGGGAGTCAGTCCTCGTCTCGAATGCGGGCATGCACTTGCGCTTTCCTCCAGGGCGGTAGCAGCAGTGTCACGCAGTCCTCCCCGTGGAACAAAGGGTCTATGGTTTTCCCTCGAGTCTTTCCCACGAGGCTTTCCCACGAGGCTTTCCCACAGGGCTGTCCCACGTGCACACGTGGTGGGAGTCGATCCTCGGCTTGAACGTCAAGGCAGTGCAGGGAAAACATGTTCCTCTGGAATGGACTGACACATCTGGGGGACTCTTGGAATGGTGGCACGACCCTGGAGTTCCTCTCGCCTTTCCTGTGGAGAGCACCTGCTCTTGAGATGTGCCGGGAACGCCGGGAATTCTTTCCCTACGAAACAGGAAAGGATCCCTCATCTCGAGCTAGGAGGCGGAAACGGGGCTCCCCTGGATGTGTGCGGGACCCCACGTGCTTCCTCTCGAGTGGAGACGGGTATGTCGGGGAACTTCTTGAGTTGCAGCAAGGGTGTGAAGGACCTTTTGGAAGTTCCAGTGGTTAGATGTGATTCGCCTCGAGAAGCCTCAGCGGAAATGGGCCTCATCTCGCATGGAGGGCAAAACCTCCTGGAATTTCTCGAGTTGAGGCAGGTGCTCTCGACTTACGACGGGGACCTCAGGGACCCGCTCTGGTGGCCTCAGGAAAGGCCAGTCCCCATGCGAGTTCCTCGGGGGCCTCTCGGGATTCCTCTCCCGTCGATGCCGGGGCCTAAGACCTTGTGTGTAGTCGGGGCCGGAACCTGAGTATTCCTCTCCAGTGCTGACATGGATCTTGGGGTACTTCTGGAGTCTCCCCAGGGGAGTCAGTCCTCGTCTCGAATGCGGGCATGCACTTGCGCTTTCCTCCAGAGCGGTAGCAGAAGTGTCACGCAGTCCGCCGCGTGGATCAAAGGATCTATGGTTTCCCCTCGAGTCTTTCCCACGAGGCTTTCCCACGAGGCTTTCCCACGAGGCTTTCCCACAGGGCTGTCCCACGTGCACACGTGGTGGGAGTCGATCCTCGGCTTGAACGTCAAGGCAGTGCAGGGAAAACAGGTTCCTCTGGAATGGACTGACACAACTGTGGGACTCTTGGAATGGTAGCACGACCCTGGAGTTCCTCTCGCCTTTCCTGTGGAGAGCGCCTCCTCTTGAGATGCGAGGGGAACGCCGGGAATTCTTTCCCTACGAAAGAAGGAAAGGATCCCACATCTCGAGCTAGGAGGCGGAAACGGGGCTCCCCTGGATGTGTGCGGGACCCCACGTGCTTCCTCTAGAGTGGAGACGGGTATGTCGCGGAACTTCTTGAGTTGCAGCAAGGGTGTGAAGGACCCTTTGGAAGTTCCAGTAGTTAGATGTGATTAGCCTTGAGAAGCCTCAGCGGAAATGGGCCTCATCTCGCCTGGAGGGCAAAACCTCCTGGATTTTCTCGAGTTGCGGCAGGTGCTTTCGACTTACGACGGGGACCTCAGGGACCCGCTCTGGTGGCCTCAGGAAAGGCCAGTCCCCATGCGAGTTCCTCGGGGGCCTCTCTGGATTCCTCTCCCATCGATGCCGGGGCCTAGGACCTAGTGTGGAGTCGGGGCCGGAACCTGAGGATTCCTCTCCAGTGCTGACATGGATCTTGGGGTACTTCTGGAGTCTCCCCAGGGGAGTCAGTCCTCGTCTCGAATGCGGGCATGCACTTGTGCTTTCCTCCAGAACGGTAGCAGCAGTGTCACGCAGTCCGCCGCGTGGATCAAAGGATCTATGGTTTTCCCTCGAGTCTTTCCCACGAGGCTTTCCCACAGGGCTGTCCCACGTGCACACGTGGTGGGAGTCGATCCTCGGCTTGAACGTCAAGGCAGTGCAGGGAAAACAGGTTCCTCTGGAATGGACTGACACATCTGGGGGACTCTTGGAATGGTGCCACTACCCTGGAGTTCCTCTCGCCTTTCCTGTGGAGAGCGCCTCCTCTTGAGATGCGACGGCAACGCCGGGAATTCTTTCCCTACGAAACAGGGAAAGGATCCCTCATCTCGAGCTAGGAGGCGGAAACGGGGCTCCCCTGGATGTGTGCGGGAACCCACGTGCTTCCTCTCGAGTGGAGACGGGTATGTCGCGGAACTTCTTGAGTTGAAGCAAGGGTGTGAAGGACCCTTTGGAAGTTCCAGTGGTTAGATGTGATTGGCCTCGAGAAGCCTCAGCGGAAATGGGCCTCATCTCGCCTGGAGGGCAAAACCTCCTGGATTTTCTCGAGTTGCGGCAGGTGCTCTCGACTTACGACGGGGACCTCAGGGACCCGCTCTGGTGGCCTCAGGAAAGGCCAGTCCCCATCCGAGTTCCTCGGGGGCCTCTCGGGATTCCTCTCCCGTCGATGCCGGGGACTAAGACCTTGTGTGGAGTCGGGGCCGGAACCTGAGGATTCCTCTCCAGTGCTGACATGGATCTTGGGGTACTTCTGGAGTCTCCCCAGGGGAGTCAGTCCTCGTCTCGAATGCGGGCATGCACTTGCGCATTCCTCCAGAGCTGTAGCAGCAGTGTCACGCAGTCCGCTGCGTGGATCAAAGGATCTATGGTTTTCCCTCGAGTCTTTCCCACGATTCTTTCCCACGAGGCTTTCCCTCAGGGCTGTCCCACGTGCACACGTGGTGGGAGTCGATTCTCGGCTTGAACGTCAAGGCAGTGCAGGGAAAACCGGTTCCTCTGGAATGGACTTACCCATCTGGGGGACTCTTGGAATGGTGGCACGACCCTGGAGTTCCTCTCGCCTTTCCTGTGGAGAGCGCCTCCTCTTGAGATGGGACGGGAACGCCGGGAATTCTTTCCCTACGAAACAGGGAAAGGATCCCTCATCTCGAGCTAGGAGGCGGAAACGGGGCTCCCCTGGATGTGTGCGGGACCTTCGTGCTTCCTCTCGAGTGGAGACGGGTATGTCGGGGAACCTCTTGAGTTGCAGCAAGGGTGTGAAGGACCTTTTGGAAGTTCCAGTGGTTAGATGTGATTAGCCACGAGAAGCCTCAGCGGAAATGGGCCTCATCTCGCCTGGAGGGCAAAACCTCCTGGAATTTCTCGAGTTGCGGCAGGTGCTCTCGGCTTACGACGGAGACCTCAGGGACCCGCTCGGGTGGCCTCAGGAAAGGCCATTCCCCATGCGAGTTCCTCGGGGGCCTCTCGGGATTCCTCTCCCGTCGATGCCGGGGCCTAAGACCTTGTGTGGAGTCGGGGCCGGAACCTGAGTATTACTCTTCAGTGCTGACTTGGACCGTGGGGTAGTTCTGGAGTCTCCCTAGGGGAGTCAGTCCTCGTCTCGAATGCGGGCATGCACTTGCGCTTTCCTCCAGGGCGGTAGCAGCAGTGTCACGCAGTCCGTCGCGTGGATGAAAGGATCTATGGTTTCCCCTCGAGTCTTTCCCACGAGGCTTTCCCACGAGGTTTTCCCACGAGGCTTTCCCACAGGGCTGTCCCACCTGCACACGTGGTGGGAGTCGATCCTCGGCTTGAACGTCAATGCAGTGCAGGGAAAACAGGTTCCTCTGTAATGGACTGACACATCTGGGGGTCTCTTGGAATGGTGGCACGACTCTGGAGATCCTCTCCCCTTTCCTGTTGAGAGCGCCTCCTCTTGAGATGCGATGGGAACGCCGGGAATTCTTTCCCTGCGAAACAGGGAAAGGATCCCTCATCTCGAGCTAGGAGGCGGTAACGGGGCTCCCCTGGATGTGTGCGGGAACCCACGTGCTTCCTCTCGAGTGGAGACGGGTATATCGCGGAACTTCTTGAGTTGAAGCAAGGGTGTGAAGGACCCTTTGGAAGTTCCAGTGGTTAGATGTGATTGGCCTCGAGAAGCCTCAGCTGAAATGGGCCTCATCTCGCCTGGAGGGCAAAACCTCCTGGATTTTCTCGAGTTGCGGCAGGTGCTCTCGTCTTATGACGGGGACCTCAGGGACCCGCTCTGGTGGCCTCAGGAAAGGCCAGCCCCCATGCGAGTTCCTCAGGGGCCTCTCGGGATTCCTCTCCAGTCGATGCCGGGGCCTAAGACCTTGTGTGGAGTCGGGGCCGGAACCTGAGGATTCCTCTCCAGTGCTGACATGGACCTTGGGGTACTTCTGGAGTCTCCCCAGGGGAGTCAGTCCTCGTCTCGAATGCGGGCATGCACTTGTGCTTTCCTCCAGAGCGGTAGGAGCAGTGTCACGCAGTCCGCCGCGTGGATCAAAGGATCTATGGTTTTCCCTCGAGTCTTTCCCACGAGGCTTTCCCACAAGGCTTTCCCACAGGGCTGTCCCACGTGCACACGTGGTGGGAGTCAATCCTCGGCTTGAACGTCAAGGCAGTGCAGGGAAAACAGGTTCCTCTGGAATGGACTGACCCATCTGGGGGACTCTTGAAATGGTGGCACGACCCTGGAGTTCCTCTCGCCTTTCCTGTGGAGAGCGCGTCCTCTTGAGATGCGACGGGAACGCCGGGAATTCTTTCCCTACGAAACAGGGAAAGGATCCCTCATCTCGAGCTAGGAGGCGGAAACGGGGCTCCCCTGGATGTGTGCGGGACCCTCGTGCTTCCTCTCGAGTGGAGACGGGTATGTCGGGGAACCTCTTGAGTTGCAGCAAGGGTGTGAAGGACCTTTTGGAATTCCAGTGGTTAGATGTGATTAGCCACGAGAAGCCTCAGCGGAAATGGGCCTCATCTCGCCTGGAGGGCAAACCTCCTGGATTTTCTCGAGTTGCGGCAGGTGCTCTCGACTTACGACGGGGACCTCAGGGACCCGCTCTGGTGGCCTCAGGAAAGGCCAGTCCCCATGCGAGTTCCTCGGGGGCCTCTCGGGATTCCTCTCCCGTCGATGCCGGGGCCTAAACCTTGTGTGGAGTCGGGGCCGGAACCTGAGGATTCCTCTCCAGTGCTGACATGGACCTTGGGGTACTTCTGGAGTCTCCCCAGGGGAGTCAGTCCTCGTCTCGAATGCGGGCATGCACTTGCGCTTTCCTCCAGAGCGGTAGGAGAAGTGTCACGCAGTCCGCCGCGTGGATCAAAGGATCTATGGTTTTCCCTCGAGTCTTTCCCACGAGGCTTTCCCCCGAGGCTTTCCCACAGGGCTGTCCCACGTGCACACGTGGTGGGAGTCGATCCTCGGCTTGAACGTCAAGGCAGTGCAGGGAAAACAGGTTTCTCTGGAATGGACTGACACATCTGGGGGACTCTTGGAATGGTGGCACGACCCTGGAGTTTCTCTCGCCTTTCCTGTGGAGAGCGCCTCCTCTTGAGATGCGACGGGAACGCCGGGAATTCTTTCACTAGGAAACAGGGAAAGGATCCCTCATCTCGAGCTAGAAGGCGGAACCGGGGCTCCCCCGGATGTGTGCGGGACCCTCGTGCTTCCTCTCGAGTGGAGACGGGTATGTCGGGGAACTTCTGGACTTGCAGCAAGGGTGTGAAGGACCCTTTGGAAGTTCCAGTGGTTAGATGTGATTAGCCTCGAGAAGCCTCAGCGGAAATGGGCCTCATCTCGCCTGGAGGGCAAAACCTCCTGGATTTTCTCGAGTTGCGGCAGGTGCTCTCGACTTACGACGGGGACCTCAGGGACCCGCTCTGGTGGCCTCAGGAAAGGCCAGTCCCCATGCGAGTTCCTCGGGGGCCTCTCGGGATTCCTCTCCCGTCGAAACCGGGGCCTAAGACCTTGTGTGGAGTCGGGGCCGGAACCTGAGGATTCCACTCCAGTGCTGACATGGACCTTGGGGTACTTCTGGAGCCTCCCCAGGGGAGTCAGTCCTCGTCTCGAATGCGGGCATGCACTTGCGCTTTCCTCCAGAGCGGTATCAGCAGTGTCACGCAGTCCGCCGCGTGGATCAAAGGATCTATGGTTTTCCCTCGAGTCTTTCCCACGAGACTTTCCCACGAGGCTTTCCCACAGGGCTGTCCCACGTGCACACGTGGTGGGAGTCGATCCTCGGCTTGAACGTCAAGGCAGTGCAGGGAAAACAGGTTCCTCTGGAATGGACTGACACATCTGGGGGACTCTTGCAATGGTGGCACGACCCTGGAGTTCCTCTCGCCTCTCCTGCGGAGAGCGCCTCCTCTTGAGATGCGACGGGAACGCCGGGAATTCTTTCCCTACGAAACAGGGTAATGATCCCTCATCTCGAGCTACGAGGCGGAAACGGAGCTCCCCTGGATGTTTGCGGGAACCTCGTGCTTCCTCTCGAGTGGAGACGGGTATGTCGCGGAACTCCTTGAGTTGCAGCAAGGGTGTGAAGGACCCTTTGGAAGTTCCAGTGATTAGATGTGATTAGCCTCGAGAAGCCTCAGCGGAAATGGGCCTCATCTCGCCTGGAGGGCAAAACCTCCTGGAATTTCTCGAGTTGCGGCAGGTGCTCTCGACTTACGACGGGGACCTCAGGGACCCGCTCTGGTGGCCTCAGGAAAGGCCAGTCCCCATGCGAGTTCCTCGCGGGCCTCTTGGGATTCCTCTCCTGTCAATGCCGGGGCCTAAGACCTTGTGTGGAGTCGGGGCCGGAACCTGAGGATTCCTCTCCAGTGCTGACATGGATCTTGGGGTACTTCTGGAGTCTCCCCAGGGGAGTCAGTCCTCGTCTCGAATGCGGGCATGCACTTGCGCTTTCCTCCAGAGCGGTAGCAGCAGTGTCACGCAGTCCGCCGCGTGGATCAAAGGATCTATGTTTTTCCCTCGAGTCTTTCCCACGTGGCTTTCCCACGAGGCTTTCCCACAGGGCTGTCCAACCTGCACACGTGGTGGGAGTCGATCCTCGGCTTGAACGTCAAGGCAGTGCAGGGAAAACAGGTTCCTCTGGAATGGACTGACATATCTGGGGGACTCTTGGAATGGTGGCACGACCCTGGAGTTCCTCTCGCCTTTCCTGTGGAGAGCGCCTCCTCTTGAGATGCGACGGGAACGCCGGGAATTGTTTCCCTACGAAACACGGAAAGTATCCCTCATCTCGAGCTAGGAGGCGGAAACGGGGCTCCACTGGATGTGTGCGGGAACCCACGTGCTTACTCTTGAGTGCAGACGGGTATGTCGCGGAACTCCTTGAGTTGCAGCAAAGGTGTGAAGGAACCTTTGGAAGTTCCAGTTGTTAGACGTGATTAGCCTCGAGAAGCCTCAGCGGAAATGGGCCTCATCTCGCCTGGAGGGCAAAACCTCCAGGATTTTCTCGAGTTGCGGCAGGTGCTCTCAACTTAAGATGGGGACCTCAGGGACCCGCTCTGGTGGCCTCAGGAAAGGCCAGTCCCCATGCGAGTTCCTCGGGGTCCTCTCGGGATTCCTCTCCCGTCAATGCCGGGGCCTAAGACCTTGTGTGGAGTCGGGGCCGGAACCTGAGGATTCCTCTCCAGTGCTGACATGGATCTTGGGGTACTTCTGGAGTCTCCCCAGGGGAGTCAGTCCTCGTCTCGAATGCGGGCATGCACTTGCGCTTTCCTCCAGAGCGGTAGCAGCAGTGTCACGCAGTCCGCCGCGTGGATCAAAGGATCTATGGTTTTCCCTCGAGTTTTTCGCACGAGGCTTTCCCACGAGGCTTTCCCACAGGGCTGTCCCACGTGCACACGTGGTGGGAGTCGATCCTCGGCTTGAACGTCAAGGCAGTGCAGGGAAAACAGGTTCCTCTGGAATGGACTGACACATCTGGCGGACTCTTGGAATGGTGGCACGACCCTGGAGTTCCTCTCGACTTTCCTGTGGAGAGTGCCTCCTCTTGAGATGCGACGGAAACGCCGGGAATTCTTTCCCTCCGAAACAGGGAAAGGTCCCTCATCTCGAAAGAGGAGGCGGAAACGGGGCTCCTCTGGATGTGTGCGGGACCCCACGTGCTTCCTCTCTAGTGGAGACGGGAATGTCGCGGAACTGCTTGAGTTGTAGCAAGGGTTTGAAGGACCCTTTGGAAGTTCCAGTAGTTAGATGTGATTGGCCTCGAGAAGCCTCAGAGGAAATGGGCCTCATCTCGCCTGGAGGGCAAAACCTCCTGGATTTTCTCGAGTTGCGGCAGGTGCTCTCGACTTACGACGGGGACCTCAGGGACCCGCTCTGGTGGCCTCAGGAAAGGCCAGTTCCCATGCGAGTTCCTCGGGGGCCTCTCTGGATTCCTCTCCCATCGATGCCGGGGCCTAAGACCTTGTGTGGAGTTGGGGCCGGAACCTGAGGATTAATCTCCAGTGCTGACATGGATCTTGGGGTACTTCTGGAGTCTCCCCAGGGGAGTCAGTCCTCGTCTCGAATGCGGGCATGCACTTGCGCTTTCCTCCAGAGCGGTAGCAGCAGTGTCACACAGTCCGCCGCGTGGATCAAAGGATCTATGGTTTCCCCTCGAGTCTTTCCCACGAGGCTTTCCCACGAGGCTTTCCCACGAGGCTTTCCCCCAGGGCTGTCCCACGTGCACACGTGGTGGGAGTCGATCCTCGGCTTGAACGTCAAGGCAGTGCAGGGAAAACAGGCTCCTCAGGAATGGACTGACACATCTGGGGGTCTCTTGGAATGGTGGCACGACTCTGGAGATCCTCTCCCCTTTCCTGTTGAGAGCGCCTCCTCTTGAGATGCGACGGGAACGCCGGGAATTCTTTCCCTACGAAACAGGGAAAGGATCCCTCATCTCGAGCTAGGAGGCGGAAACGGGGCTCCCTGGATGTGTGCGGGAACCTCGTGCTTCCTCTCGAGTGGAGGCGGTTATGTCGGGGAACTTCTTGAGTTGCAGCAAGGGTGTGAAGGACTCTTTGGAAGTTCCAGTGGTTAGATGTGATTAGCCTCGAGAAGCCTCAGCGGAAATGGGCGTCATCTCGCCTGGAGGGCAAAACCTCCTGGAATTTCTCGAGTTGCGGCAGGTGCTCTCGACTTACTACGGGGACCTCAGGGACACGCTCTGGTGGCCTCAGGAAAGGCCAGTCCCCATGCGAGTTCCTCGGGGGCCTCTCGGGATTCCTTTCCCGTCGATGCCGGGGCCTAAGACCTTGTGTGGAGTCGGGGCCGGAACCTGAGGATTCCTCTTCAGTGCTGACATGGATCTAGGGGTACTTCTGGAGTCTCCCCAGGGGAGTCAGTCCTCGTCTCGAATGCGGGCATGCACTTGCGCTTTCCTCCAGAGCGGTAGCAGCAGTGTCACGCAGTCCGCCGCGTGGATGAAAGGATCTATGGTTTCCCCTCGAGTCTTTCCCACGAGGCTTTCCCACGAGGTTTTCCCACGAGGCTTTCCCACAGGGCTGTCCCACCTGCACACGTGGTGGGAGTCGATCCTCGGCTTGAACGTCAATGCAGTGCAGGGAAAACAGGTTCCTCTGTAATGGACTGACACATCTGGGGGTCTCTTGGAATGGTGGCACGACTCTGGAGATCCTCTCCCCTTTCCTGTTGAGAGCGCCTCCTCTTGAGATGCGATGGGAACGCCGGGAATTCTTTCCCTGCGAAACAGGGAAAGGATCCCTCATCTCGAGCTAGGAGGCGGTAACGGGGCTCCCCTGGATGTGTGCGGGAACCCACGTGCTTCCTCTCGAGTGGAGACGGGTATATCGCGGAACTTCTTGAGTTGAAGCAAGGGTGTGAAGGACCCTTTGGAAGTTTCAGTGGTTAGATGTGATTTGCCTCGAGAAGCCTCAGCTGAAATGGGCCTCATCTCGCCTGGAGGGCAAAACCTCCTGGATTTTCTCGAGTTGCGGCAGGTGCTCTCGACTTATGACGGGGACCTCAGGGACCCGCTCTGTTGGCCTCAGGAAAGGCCAGCCCCCATGCGAGTTCCTCGGGGGCCTCTCGGGATTCCTCTCCAGTCGATGCCGGGGCCTAAGACCTTGTGTGGAGTCGGGGCCGGAACCTGAGGATTCCTCTCCAGTGCTGACATGGACCTTGGGGTACTTCTGGAGTCTCCCCAGGGGAGTCAGTCCTCGTCTCGAATGCGGGCATGCACTTGTGCTTTCCTCCAGAGCGGTAGGAGCAGTGTCACGCAGTCCGCCGCATGGATCAAAGGATCTATGGTTTTCCCTCGAGTCTTTCCCACGAGGCTTTCCCACGAGGCTTTCCCACAGGGCTGTCCCACGTGCACACGTGGTGGGAGTCAATCCTCGGCTTGAACGTCAAGGCAGTGCAGGGAAAACAGGTTCCTCTGGAATGGACTGACCCATCTGGGGGACTCTTGAAATGGTGGCACGACCCTGGAGTTCCTCTCGCCTTTCCTGTGGAGAGCGCGTCCTCTTGAGATGCGACGGGAACGCCGGGAATTCTTTCCCTACGAAACAGGGAAAGGATCCCTCATCTCGAGCTAGGAGGCGGAAACGGGGCTCCCCTGGATGTGTGCGGGACCCTCGTGCTTCCTCTCGAGTGGAGACGGGTATGTCGGGGAACCTCTTGAGTTGCAGCAAGGGTGTGAAGGACCTTTTGGAAGTTCCAGTGGTTAGATGTGATTAGCCACGAGAAGCCTCAGCGGAAATGGGCCTCATCTCGCCTGGAGGGCAAACCTCCTGGATTTTCTCGAGTTGCGGCAGGTGCTCTCGACTTACGACGGGGACCTCAGGGACCCGCTCTGGTGGCCTCAGGAAAGGCCAGTCCCCATGCGAGTTCCTCGGGGGCCTCTCGGGATTCCTCTCCCGTCGATGCCGGGGCCTAAACCTTGTGTGGAGTCGGGGCCGGAACCTGAGGATTCCTCTCCAGTGCTGACATGGACCTTGGCGTACTTCTGGAGTCTCCCCAGGGGAGTCAGTCCTCGTCTCGAATGCGGGCATGCACTTGCGCTTTCCTCCAGAGCGGTAGGAGAAGTGTCACGCAGTCCGCCGCGTGGATCAAAGGATCTATGGTTTTCCCTCGAGTCTTTTCCTCGAGTCTTTCCCACGAGTCTTTCCCACAGGGCTGTCCCACGTGCACACGTGGTGTGAGTCGATCCTCGGCTTGAACGTCAAGGCAGTGCAGGGAAAACAGGTTCCTCTGGAATGGACTGACACATCTGGGGGTCTCTTGGAATGGTGCCACGACCCTGGAGTTCCTCTCGCCTTTCCTGTGGAGAGCGCCTCCTCTTGAGATGCGACGGGAACGCCGGGAATTCTTTCCCTACGAAACAGGGAAAGGATCCCTCATCTCGAGCTAGGAGGCGGAAACGGGGCTCCCCTGGATGTGTGCGGGACCCCACGTGCTTCCTCTCGTGTGGAGACCGGTATGTCGGGGAACTTCTTGAGTTGCAAAAGGGTGTGAAGGACCCTTAGGAAGTTCCAGTGGTTAGACGTGATTAGCCTCGAGAAGCCTCAGCGGAAATGGGCCTCATCTCGCCTGGAGGGCAAAACCTCCTGGATTTTCTCGAGTTGCGGCAGGTGCTCTCGACTTACGACGTGGACCTCAGGGACCCGCTTTGGTGGCCTCAGGAAAGGCCAGTTCCCATGCGAGTTCCTCAGGGGCCTCTCGGGATTCCTCTCCCGTCGATGCCGGGGCCTAAGACCTTGTGTGGAGTCGGGGCCGGAACCTGAGGATTTCTCTCCAGTGCTGACATGGATCTTGGGGTACTTCTGGAGTCTCCCCAGGGGAGTCAATCCTCGTCTCGAATGCGGGCATGCACTTGCGCTTTCCTCCAGAGCGGTAGCAGCAGTGTCACGCAGTCAGCCGCGTGGATCAAAGGATCTATGGTTTTCCCTCGAGTCTTTCCCACGAGGTTTTCCCACGAGGCTTTCCCACAGGGCTGTCCCACGTGCACACGTGGTGGGAGTCGATCCTCGGCTTGAATGTCAAGGCAGTGCAGGGAAAACAGGTTCCTCTGGAATGGACTGACACATCTGGGGGACTCTTGGAATGGTGGCACGACCCTGGAGATCCTCTCGCCTTTCCTGTGGAGAGCGCCTCCTCTTGAGATGCGACGGGAACGCCGGGAATTCTTTCCCTAGGAAACAGGGAAAGGATCCCTCATCTCGAGACAGGAGGCGGAACCGGGGCTCCTCTGGATGTGTGCGGGACCCCACGTGCTTCCTCTCTAGTGGAGACGGGAATGTCGCGGAACTGCTTGAGTTGTAGCAAGGGTTTGAAGGACCCTTTGGAAGTTCCACTAGTTAGATGTGATTGGCCTCGAGAAGCCTCAGAGGAAATGGGCCTCATCTCGCCTGGAGGGCAAAACCTCCTGGATTTTCTCGAGTTGCGGCAGGTGCTCTCGACTTACGACGGGGACCTCATGGACCCGCTCTGGTGGCCTCAGGAAAGGCCAGTCCCCATGCGAGTTCCTCGGGGGCCTCTCTGGATTCCTCTCCCATCGATGCCGGGGCCTAAGACCTTGTGTGGAGTTGGGGCCGGAACCTGAGGATTAATCTCCAGTGCTGACATGGATCTTGGGGTACTTCTGGAGTCTCCCCAGGGGAGTCAGTCCTCGTCTCGAATGCGGGCATGCACTTGCGCTTTCCTCCAGAGCGGTAGCAGCAGTGTCACACAGTCCGCCGCGTGGATCAAAGGATCTATGGTTTCCCCTCGAGTCTTTCCCACGAGGCTTTCCCACGAGGCTTTCCCCCAGGGCTGTCCCACGTGCACACGTGGTGGGAGTCGATCCTCGGCTTGAACGTCAAGGCAGTGCAGGGAAAACAGGCTCCTCAGGAATGGACTGACACATCTGGGGGTCTCTTGGAATGGTGGCACGACTCTGGAGATCCTCTCCCCTTTCCTGTTGAGAGCGCCTCCTCTTGAGATGCGACGGGAACGCCGGGAATTCTTTCCCTACGAAACAGGGAAAGGATCCCTCATCTCGAGCTAGGAGGCGGAAACGGGGCTCCCTGGATGTGTGCGGGAACCTCGTGCTTCCTCTCGAGTGGAGGCGGTTATGTCGGGGAACTTCTTGAGTTGCAGCAAGGGTGTGAAGGACTCTTTGGAAGTTCCAGTGGTTAGATGTGATTAGCCTCGAGAAGCCTCAGCGGAAATGGGCGTCATCTCGCCTGGAGGGCAAAACCTCCTGGAATTTCTCGAGTTGCGGCAGGTGCTCTCGACTTACGACGGGGACCTCAGGGACACGCTCTGGTGGCCTCAGGAAAGGCCAGTCCCCATGCGACTTCCTCGGGGGCCTCTCGGGATTCCTTTCCCGTCGATGCCGGGGCCTAAGACCTTGTGTGGAGTCGGGGCCGGAACCTGAGGATTCCTCTTCAGTGCTGACATGGATCTAGGGGTACTTCTGGAGTCTCCCCAGGGGAGTCAGTCCTCGTCTCGAATGCGGGCATGCACTTGCGCTTTCCTCCAGAGCGGTAGCAGCAGTGTCACGCAGTCCGCCGCGTGGATGAAAGGATCTATGGTTTCCCCTCGAGTCTTTCCCACGAGGCTTTCCCACGAGGTTTTCCCACGAGGCTTTCCCACAGGGCTGTCCCACCTGCACACGTGGTGGGAGTCGATCCTCGGCTTGAACGTCAATGCAGTGCAGGGAAAACAGGTTCCTCTGTAATGGACTGACACATCTGGGGGTCTCTTGGAATGGTGGCACGACTCTGGAGATCCTCTCCCCTTTCCTGTTGAGAGCGCCTCCTCTTGAGATGCGATGGGAACGCCGGGAATTCTTTCCCTGCGAAACAGGGAAAGGATCCCTCATCTCGAGCTAGGAGGCGGTAACGGGGCTCCCCTGGATGTGTGCGGGAACCAACGTGCTTCCTCTCGAGTGGAGACGGGTATATCGCGGAACTTCTTGAGTTGAAGCAAGGGTGTGAAGGACCCTTTGGAAGTTCCAGTGGTTAGATGTGATTGGCCTCGAGAAGCCTCAGCTGAAATGGGCCTCATCTCGCCTGGAGGGCAAAACCTCCTGGATTTTCTCGAGTTGCGGCAGGTGCTCTCGACTTATGACGGGGACCTCAGGGACCCGCTCTGGTGGCCTCAGGAAAGGCCAGCCCCCATGCGAGTTCCTCGGGGGGCTCTCGGGATTCCTCTCCAGTCGATGCCGGGGCCTAAGACCTTGTGTGGAGTCGGGGCCGGAACCTGAGGATTCCTCTCCAGTGCTGACATGGACCTTGGGGTACTTCTGGAGTCTCCCCAGGGGAGTCAGTCCTCGTCTCGAATGCGGGCATGCACTTGTGCTTTCCTCCAGAGCGGTAGGAGCAGTGTCACGCAGTCCGCCGCGTGGATCAAAGGATCTATGGTTTTCCCTCGAGTCTTTCCCACGAGGCTTTCCCACGAGGCTTTCCCACAGGGCTGTCCCACGTGCACACGTGGTGGGAGTCGATCCTCGGCTTGAACGTCAAGGCAGGGCAGGGAAAACAGGTTCCTCTGGAATGGACTGACCCATCTGGGGGACTCTTGAAATGGTGGCACGACCCTGGAGTTCCTCTCGCCTTTCCTGTGGAGAGCGCCTCCTCTTGAGATGCGACGGGAACGCCGGGAATTCTTTCCCTACGAAACAGGGAAAGGATCCCTCATCTCGAGCTAGGAGGCGGAAACGGGGCTCCCCTGGATGTGTGCGGCACCCCAAGGGCTTCCTCTCGAGTGGAGACGGGTATGACGGGGATCCTCTTGAGTTGCAGCAAGGGTGTGAAGGACCTTTTGGAAGTTCCAGTGGTTAGATGTGATTAGCCACGAGAAGCCTCAGCGGAAATGGGCCTCATCTCGCCTGGAGGGCAAACCTCCTGGATTTTCTCGAGTTGCGGCAGGTGCTCTCGACTTACGACGGGGACCTCAGGGACCCGCTCTGGTGGCCTCAGGAAAGGCCAGTCCCCATGCGAGTTCCTCGGGGGCCTCTCGGGATTCCTCTCCCGTCGATGCCGGGGCCTAAACCTTGTGTGGAGTCGGGGCCGGAACCTGAGGATTCCTCTCCAGTGCTGACATGGACCTTGGGGTACTTCTGGAGTCTCCCCAGGGGAGTCAGTCCTCGTCTCGAATGCGGGCATGCACTTGCGCTTTCCTCCAGAGCGGTAGGAGAAGTGTCACGCAGTCCGCCGCGTGGATCAAAGGATCTATGGTTTTCCCTCGAGTCTTTCCCACGAGGCTTTCCACCGAGGCTTTCCCACAGGGCTGTCCCACGTGCACACGTGGTGGGAGTCGATCCTCGGCTTGAACGTCAAGGCAGTGCAGGGAAAACAGGTTTCTCTGGAATGGACTGACACATCTGGGGGACTCTTGGAATGGTGGCACGACCCTGGAGTTTCTCTCGCCTTTCCTGTGGAGAGCGCCTCCTCTTGAGATGCGACGGCAACGCCGGGAATTCTTTCACTAGGAAACAGGGAAAGGATCCCTCATCTCGAGCTAGGAGGCAGAACCGGGGCTCCCCCGGATGTGTGCGGGACCCTCGTGCTTCCTCTCGAGTGGAGACGGGTATGTCGGGGAACTTCTGGACTTGCAGCAAGGGTGTGAAGGACCCTTTGGAAGTTCCAGTGGTTAGATGTGATTAGCCTCGAGAAGCCTCAGCGGAAATGGGCCTCATCTCGCCTGGAGGGCAAAACCTCCTGGATTTTCTCGAGTTGCGGCAGGTGCTCTCGACTTACGACGGGGACCTCAGGGACCCGCTCTGGTGGCCTCAGGAAAGGCCAGTCCCCATGCGATTTCCTCGGGGGCCTCTCGGGATTCCTCTCCCGTCGAAACCGGGGCCTAAGACCTTGTGTGGAGTCGGGGCCGGAACCTGAGGATTCCACTCCAGTGCTGACATGGATCTTGGGGTACTTCTGGAGTCTCCCCTGGGGAGTCAGTCCTCGTCTCGAATGCGGGCATGCACTTGTGCTTTCCTCCAGAGCGGTAGCAGCAGTGTCACGCAGTCCGCCGCGTGGATCAAAGGATCGATGGTTTTCCCTCGAGTCTTTTCCTCGAGTCTTTCCCACGAGGCTTTCCCACAGGGCTGTCCCACGTGCACACGTGGTGTGAGTCGATCCTCGGCTTGAACGTCAAGGCAGTGCAGGGAAAACAGGTTCCTCTGGAATGGACTGACACATCTGGGGGTCTCTTGGAATGGTGCCACGACCCTGCAGTTCCTCTCGCCTTTCCTGTGGAGAGCGCCTCCTCTTGAGATGCGACGGGAACGCCGGGAATTCTTTCCCTACGAAACAGGGAAAGGATCCCTCATCTCGAGCTAGGAGGCGGAAACGGGGCTCCCCTGGATGTGTGCGGGACCCCACGTGCTTCCTCTCGTGTGGAGACCGGTATGTCGGGGAACTTCTTGAGTTGCAAAAGGGTGTGAAGGACCCTTAGAAAGTTCCAGTGGTTAGACGTGATTAGCCTCGAGAAGCCTCAGCGGAAATGGGCCTCATCTCGCCTGGAGGGCAAAACCTCCTGGATTTTCTCGAGTTGCGGCAGGTGCTCTCGACTTACGACGTGGACCTCAGGGACCCGCTTTGGTGGCCTCAGGAAAGGCCAGTTCCCATGCGAGTTCCTCAGGGGCCTCTCGGGATTCCTCTCCCGTCGATGCCGGGGCCTAAGACCTTGTGTGGAGTCGGGGCCGGAACCTGAGGATTTCTCTCCAGTGCTGACATGGATCTTGGGGTACTTCTGGAGTCTCCCCAGGGGAGTCAATCCTCGTCTCGAATGCGGGCATGCACTTGCGCTTTCCTCCAGAGCGGTAGCAGCAGTGTCACGCAGTCAGCCGCGTGGATCAAAGGATCTATGGTTTTCCCTCGAGTCTTTCCCACGAGGCTTTCCCACGAGGCTTTCCCACAGGGCTGTCCCACGTGCACACGTGGTGGGAGTCGATCCTCGGCTTGAATGTCAAGGCAGTGCAGGGAAAACAGGTTCCTCTGGAATGGACTGACACATCTGGGGGACTCTTGGAATGGTGGCACGACCCTGGAGATCCTCTCGCCTTTCCTGTGGAGAGCGCCTCCTCTTGAGATGCGACGGGAACGCCGGGAATTCTTTCCCTAGGAAACAGGGAAAGGATCCCTCATCTCGAGCCAGGAGGCGGAACCGGGGCTCCCCCGGATGTGTGCGGGACCCTCGTGCTTCCTCTCGAGTGGAGACGGGTATGTCGGGGAACTTCTGGACTTGCAGCAAGGGTGTGAAGGACCCTTTGGAAGTTCCAGTGGTTAGATGTGATTGGCCTCGAGAAGCCTCAGCGGAAATGGGCCTCATCTCGCCTGGAGGGCAAAACCTCTTGGATTTTCTCGAGTTGCAGCAGTTGCTCTCGACTTACGACGGGGACCTCAGGGACCCGCTCTGGTGGCCTCAGGAAAGGCCAGTCCTCATGCGAGTTCCTCGGGGGCCTCTCGGGATTCCTATCCCGTCGATGCCGGGGCCTAAGACCTTGTGTCGAGTGAGGGCCGGAACCTGTGTATTCCTCTCCAGTGCTGACATGGATCTTGGGGTACTTCTGGAGTCTCCCCAGGGGAGTCAGTCCTCGTCTCAAATGTGGGCATGCACTTGCGCTTTCCTACAGAGCGGTAGCAGCAGTGTCACGCAGTCCGCCGCGTGGATCAAAAGATCTATGGTTTTCCCTCGAGTCTTTCCCACGAGGCTTTCCCACGAGGCTTTCCCACAGGGCTGTCCCAGGAGCATAAGTTATGGGAGTCGATCCTCAGCTTGAACGTCAAGGCAGTGCAGGGAAAACAGGTTCCTCTGGAATGGACTGACACATCTGGGGGTCTCTTGGAATCGTGGCACGACCCTGGAGTTCCTCTCCCCTTTCCTGTGGAGAGCGTCTCCTCTTGAGATGCGATGGGAACGCCGGGAATTCTTTCCCTACGAAACAGGGAAATGATCCCTCATCTCGAGCTACGAGGCGGAAACGGAGCTCCCCTGGATGTGTGCGGGAACCTCGTGCTTCCTCTCGAGTGGAGACGGGTATGTCGCGGAACTCCTTGAGTTGCAGCAAGGTTGTGAAGGACCCTTTGGAAGTTCCAGTGATTAGATGTGATTAGCCTCGAGAAGCCTCAGCGGAAATGGGCCTCATCTCGCCTGGAGGGCAAAACCTCCTGGAAATTCTCGAGTTGCGGCAGGTGCTCTCGACTTACGACGGGGACCTCAGGGACCCGCTCTGGTGGCCTCAGGAAAGGCCAGTCCCCATGCGAGCCCCTCGGGCGCCTCTCAGGATTCCTCTCCCGTCGATGCCGGGGCCTAAGACCTTGTGTGGAGTCGGGGCCGGATCCTGAGGATTCCTCTCCAGTGCTGACATGGATCTTGGGGTACTTCTGGAGTCTCCCCAGGGGAGTCAGTCCTCGTCTCGAATGCGGGCATGCACTTGCGCTTTCCTCCAGAGCGGTAGCAGCAGTGTCACGCAGTCCGCCGCGTGGATCAAAGGATCTATGGTTTTCCCTCGAGTCTTTCCCACGAGGCTTTCCCACGAGGCTTTCCCACAGGGCTATCCCACGTGCACACGTGGTGGGAGTCGATCCTCGGCTTGAACGTCAAGGCAGTGCAGGGAAAACAGGTTCCTCTGGAATGGACTGACACATCTGGGGGACTCTTGGAATGGTGGCACGACCCTGGAGTTTCTCTCGCCTTTCCTGTGGAGAGCGCCTCCTCTTGAGATGCGACGGGAACGCCGGGAATTCTTTCCCTACGAAACAGGGAAAGTATCCCTCATCTCGAGCTAGGAGGCGGAAACTGGGCTCCCCTGGATGTGTGCGGGACCCCACGTGCTTCCTCTCGATTGGAGACGGGTATGTCGGGGAACTTCTTGAGTTGCAGGAAGGGTGTGAAGGACCCTTTGGAAGTTCCAGTGGTTAGAAGTGATTAGCCTCGAGAAGCCTCAGCGGAAATGGGCCTCATCTCGCCTGGAGGGCAAAACCTCCTGGATTTTCTCGAGTTGCGGCAGGTGCTCTCGACTTACGACGGGGACCTCTGGGACCCGCTCTGGTGGCCTCAGGAAAGGCCAGTCCCCATGCTAGTTCCTCGGGGGCCTCTCGGGATTCCTCTCCCATCGATGCCGGGGCCTAAGACCTTGTGTGGATTCGGGGCCGGAACCTGAGGATTCCTCTCCAGTGGTGACATGGATCTTGGGGTACTTCTGGAGTCTCCCCAGGGGAGTCAGTCCTCGTCTCGAATGCGGGTATGCACTTGCGCTTTCCTCCATAGCGGTAGCAGCAGTGTCACGCAGTCCGCCGCGTGGATCAAAGGATCTATGGTTTTCCCTCGAGTCTTTCCCACGAGGCTTTCCCAAGAGGCTTTCCCACAGGGCTGTCCCACGTGCACACGTGGTGGGAGACGATCCTCGGCTTGAACCTCAAGGCAGTGCAGGGAAAACAGGTTCGTCTGTAATGGACTGACACATCTGGGGGTCTCTTGGAATGGTGGCACGACCCTGGAGTTCCCCTCCCCTTTCCTGTGGAGAGCGCCTCCTCTTGAGATGCGACGGGAACGCCGGGAATTCTTTCCCTACGAAACAGGGAAAGGATCCCTCATCTCGAGCTAGGGGGCGAAAACGGGGCTCCCCTGGATGTGTGCGGGACCCCACGTGCTTCCTGTCGAGTGGGGACGGGTATCTTGGGGAATTTCTTGAGTTGCAGCAAGGGTGTGATGGACCCTTTGGAAGTTCCAGTGGTTACATGTGATTAGCCTCGAGAAGCCTCAGCGGAAATGGGCCTCATCTCGCCTGGAGGGCAAAACCTCCTGGATTTTCTCGAGTTGCGGCTGGTGCTCTCGACTTATGACGGGGACCTCAGGGACCCGCTCTGGTGGCCTCAGGAAAGGCCAGTCCCCATGCGAGTTCCTCGAGGGCCTCTCGGGATTCCTCTCCCGTCGATGCCGGGGCCTAAGACCTTGTGTGGAGTCGGGGCCGGAACCTGAGGATTCCTCTCCAGTGCTGACATGGATCTTGGGGTACATCTGGAGTCTCCCCAGGGGAGTCAGTCCTCGTCTCGAATGCGGGCATGCACTTGCGCTTTCCTCCAGAGCGGTAGCAGCAGTGTCACGCAGTCCGCCGCGTGGATCAAAGGATCTATGGTTTTCCCTCGAGTCATTCCCACGAGGCTTTCCCACGAGGCTTTCCCACAGGGCAGTCCCACGTGCACACGTGGTGGGACTCGATCCTCGGCTTGAACGTCAAGGCAGTGCATGGCAAACAGGTTCCTCTGGAATGGACTGACACATATGGGGGACTCTTGGAATGGTGGCACGACCCTGGAGTTCCTCTCGCCTTTCCTGTGGAGAGCGCCTCCTCTTGAGATGCGACGGGAACGCCGGGAATTCTTTCCCTACGAAACAGGGAAAGGATCCCTCATCTCGAGCTAGGAGGCGGAAACGGGGCTCCCCTGGATGTGTGCGGGACCCCACGTGCTTCCTCTCGAGTGGGGACTGGTATGTCGGGGAAATTCTTGAGTTGCAGCAAGGGTGTGAAGGACCCTATGGAAGTTCCAGTGGTTAGATGTGATTAGCCTCGAGAAGCCTCAGCGGAAATGGGCCTCATCTCGCCTGGAGGGCAAAACCTCCTGGATTTTCTCGAGTTGCGGCAGGTGCTCTCGACTTTCGGCGGGGACCTCAGGGACCCGCTCTGGTGGCCTCAGGAAAGTCCAGTCCCCATGCGAGTTCCTCGGGGGCCTCTCGGGATTCCTCTCCCGTCGATGCCGGGGCCTAAGACCTTGTGTGGAGTCGAGGCCGGAACCTGAGTATTCCTCTCCAGTGCTGACATGGATCTTGGGGTACTTCTGGAGTCTCCCCAGGGGAGTCAGTCCTCGTCTCGAATGCGGGCATGCCCTTGCGCTTTCCTCCAGAGCAGTAGCACCACTGTCACGCAGTCCGCCGCGTGGATCAAAGGATTTATGGTTTTCCCTCGAGTCTTTCCCACGAGGCTTTCCCACGAGACTTTCCCACAGGGCTGTCCCACGTGCACACGTGGTGGGAGTCGATCCTCGGCTTGAACGTCAAGGCAGTGCAGGGAAAACAGGTTCCTCTGGAATGGACTGACACATCTGGGGGACTCTTGGAACGGTGGCACGACCCTGGAGTTCCTCTCGCCTTTCCTGTGGAGAGCACCACCTCTTGAGATGCGACGGGAACGCCGGGAATTCTTTCCCTACGAAACAGGGAAAGGATCCCTCATCTCGAGCTAGGAGGCGGAAACGGGGCTCCCCTGGATGTGTGCGGGACACCACGTGCTTCCTCTCGAGTGGAGACGGGTATGTCGGGGAACTTCTTGAGTTGCAACAAGGGTGTGAAGGACCCTTTGGAAGTTCCAGTGGTTAGACGTGATTAGCCTCGAGAAGCCTCAGCGGAAATGGGCCTCATCTCGCCTGGAGGGCAAAACCTCCTGGATTTTCTCGAGTTGCGGCAGGTGCTCTCGACTTACGTCGGGACCTCAGGGACCCGCTCTGGTGGCCTCAGGAAAGGCCAGTCCCCATGCGAGTTCCTCGCGGGCCTCTCGGGATTCCTCTCCCGTCGATGCCGGGGCCTAAGACCTTGTGTGGAGTCGGGGCCGGAACCTGAGGATTCCTCTCCAGTGCTGACATGGATCTTGGGGTACTTCTGGAGTCTCCCCAGGGGAGTCAGTCCTCGTCTCGAAGGCGGGCATGCACTTGCCCTTTCCTCTAGAGCGGTAGCAGCAGTGTCACGCAGTCCGCCGCGTGGAACAAAGGATCTATGGTTTTCCCTCGAGTCTTTCCCACGACTCTTTCCCACGAGGCTTTCCCACAGGGCTGTCCCACGTGCACACGTGGTGGGAGTCGATCCTCGGCTTGAACGTCAAGGCAGTGCAGGGAAAACAGGTTCCTCTGGAATGGACTGACACATCTGGGGGACTCTTGGAATGGTGGCATGACCCTGGAGTTTCTCTCGCCTTTCCTTTGGAGAGCGCCTCCTCTTGAGATGCGACGGGAACGCCGGGAATTCTTTCCCTACGAAAGAGGGAAAGGATCCCTCATCTCGAGCTAGGAGGCGGAAACGGGGCTCCCCTGGATGTGTGCCGCACCCCACGGACTTCCTCTCGATTGGAGACGGGTATGTCGCGGAACTGCTTGAGTTGCAGCAAGGATGTGAAGGACCCTTTGGAAGTTCCAGTGGTTAGATGTGATTAGCCTCGAGAAGCCTCAGCGGAAATGGGCCTCATCTCGCCTGGAGGGCAAAACCTCCTGGATTTACTCGAGTTGCGGCAGGTGCTCTCGACTTACGACGGGGACCTCAGAGACCCGCTCTGGTGGCCTCAGGAAAGGCCAGTCCCCATGCGAGTTCCTCGGGGGCCTTTCGGGATTCCTCTCCCGTCGATCCCGGGGCCTAAGACCTTGTGTGGAGTCGGGGCCGGAACCTGAGGATTCCTCTCCAGTGCTGACATGGATCTTGGGGTACTTCTGGAGTCTCCCCAGGGGAGTCAGTCCTCGTCTCGAATGCCGGCATGCACTTGTGCTTTCCTCCAGAGCTTTACCAGCAGTGTCACGCAGTCCGCCGCGTGGATCAAAGGATCTATGGTTTTCCCTCGAGTCTTTCCCACGAGGCTTTCCCACGAGACTTTCCCACAGGGCTGTACCACGTGCACACGTGGTGGGAGTCGATCCTCGGCTTGAAGGTCAAGGCAGTGCAGGGAAAACAGGTTCCTCTGTAATGGAGTGACACATCTGGGGGACTCTTGGAATGGTGGCACGACCCTGGAGTTCCTCTCGCCTTTCCTGTGGAGAGCGCCTCCTCTTGAGATGCGACGGGAACGCCGGGAATTCTTACCCTACGAAACAGGGAAAGGATCCCTCATCTCGAGCTAGGAGGCGGAAACGGGGCTCCCCTGGATGTGTGCGGGACCCCACGTGCTTCCTCTCGAGTGGAGACGGATATGTCGGGGAACTTCTTGAGTTGCAGCAAGGGTGTGAAGGACCCTTAGGAAGTTCCAGTGGTTAGATGTGATTAGCCTCGAGAAGCCTCAGCGGAAATGGGCCTCATCTTGCCTGGAGGGCAAAACCTCTTGGATTTTCTCGAGGTGCGGCAGGTGCTCTCGACTTACGACGGGGACCTCAGGGACCCGCTCTGTTGGCCTCAGGAAAGGCCAGTCCCCATGCGAGTTCCTCAGGGGCCTCTCGGGATTCCTCTCCCGTCGATGCCGGGGACTAAGACCTTGTGTGGATTCGGGGCCGGAACCTGAGGATTCCTCTCCAGTGCTGACATGGACCTTGGGGTACTTCTGGAGTCTCCCCAGGGGAGTCAGTCCTCGTCTCGAATGCGGGCATGCACTTGCGCTTTCCTCCAGAGCGGTAGCAGCAGTGTCACGCAGTCCGCCGCGTGGATCAAAGGATCTATGGTTTTCCCTCGAGTCTTTCCCACGAGGCTTTCCCACGAGGCTTTCCCACAGGGCTGTCCCACGTGCACACGTAGTGGGAGTCGATCCTCGGCTTGAACGTCAAGGCAGTGCAGGGAAAACAGGTTCCTCTGTAATGGACTGACACATCTGGGGGTCTCTTGGAATGCTGGCACGACCCTGGAGTTCCTCTCCCCTTTCCTGTGGAGAGCGCCTCCTCTTGAGATGCGACGGGAACGCCGGGAATTCTTTCCCTACGAAACAGGGAAAGGATCCCTCATCTCGAGCTAGGAGGCGGAAACGGGGCTCCCCTGGATGTGTGCGGGACCCCACGTGCTTCCTCTCGAGTGGAGACGGGTATGTCGGGGAACTTCTTGAGTTGCAGCAAGGGTGTGAAGGACCCTTTGGAAGTTCCAGTGGTTAGACGTGATTAGCCTCCAGAAGCCTCAGCGGAAATGGGCCTCATCTCGCCTGGAGGGCAAAACCTCCTGGATTTTCTCGAGTTGCGGCAGGTGCTCTCGACTTACGTCGGGACCTCAGGGACCCGCTCTGGTGGCCTCAGGAAAGGCCAGTCCCCATGCGATTTCCTCGCGGGCCTCTCGGGATTCCTCTCCCGTCGATGCCGGGGCCTAAGACCTTGTGTGGAGTAGGGGCCGGAACCTGAGGATTCCTCTCCAGTGCTGACATGGATCTTGGGGTACTTCTGGAGTCTCCCCAGGGGAGTCAGTCCTCGTCTCGAAGGCGGGCATGCACTTGCCCTTTCCTCTAGAGCGGTAGCAGCAGTGTCACGCAGTCCGCCGCGTGGAACAAAGGATCTATGGTTTTCCCTCGAGTCTTTCCCACGACTCTTTCCCACGAGGCTTTCCCACAGGGCTGTCCCACGTGCACACGTGGTGGGAGTCGATCCTCGGCTTGAACGTCAAGGCAGTGCAGGGAAAACAGGTTCCTCTGGAATGGACTGACACATCTGGGGGACTCTTGGAATGGTGGCATGACCCTGGAGTTCCTCTCGCCTTTACTGTCAAGAGCGCCTCCTCTTGAGATGCGACGGGAACGCCGGGAATTCTTTCCCTACGAAACAGGGAAAGGATCCCTCATCTCGAGCTAGGAGGCGGAAACGGGGCTCCCCTGGATGTGTGCGGGACCCCATGTGCTTCCTCTCGAGTGGAGTCCGGTATGTCGGGGAACTTCTTGAGTTGCAGCAAGGGTGTGAAGGACCCTTTGGAAGTTCCAGTGTTTAGATGTGATTAGCCTCGAGAAGCCTCAGCGGAAATGGGCCTCATCTCGCCTGGAGGGCAAAACCTCCTGGATTTTCTCGAGTTGCGGCAGGTGCTCTCGACTTACGACGGGGACCTCAGGGACCCGCTCTGGTGGCCTCAGGAAAGGCCAGTCCCCATGCGAGTTCCTCGGGGGCCTCTCGGGATTCCTCTCCCGTCGATGCCGGGGCCTAAGACATTGTGTGGAGTCGGGGCCGAAACCTGAGGATTCCTCTCCAGTGCTCACATGGATCTTGGGGTACTTCTGGAGTCTCCCCAGGGGAGTCAGTCCTCGTCTCGAATGCGGGCATGCACTTGCGCTTTCCTCCAGAGCGGTAGCAGCAGTGTCACGCAGTCCGCCGCGTGGATCAAAAGATCTATGGTTTTCCCTCGAGTCTTTCACATGAGGCTTTCCCACGAGGATTTCCCACAGGGCTGTCCCACGTGCACACGTTGTGGGAGTCGATCCTCGGCTTGAAGGTCAAGGCAGTGCAGGGAAAACAGGTTCCTCTGTAATGGAGTGACACATCTGGGGGACTCTTGGAATAGTGGCACGACCCTGGAGTTCCTCTCGCCTTTCCTGTGGAGAGCGCCTCCTCTTGAGATGCGACGGGAACGCCGGGAATTCTTACCCTACGAAACAGGGAAAGGATCCCTCATCTCGAGCTAGGAGGCGGAAACGGGGCTCCCCTGGATGTGTGCGGGACCCCACGTGCTTCCTCTCGAGTGGAGACGGATATGTCGGGGAACTTCTTGAGTTGCAGCAAGGGTGTGAAGGACCCTTAGGAAGTTCCAGTGGTTAGATGTGATTAGCCTCGAGAAGCCTCAGCGGAAATGGGCCTCATCTCGCGTGGAGGGCAAAACCTCTTGGATTTTCTCGAGGGTGCGGCAGGTGCTCTCGACTTACGACGGGGACCTCAGGGACCCGCTCTGTTGGCCTCAGGAAAGGCCAGTCCCCATGCGAGTTCCTCAGGGGCCTCTCGGGATTCCTCTCCCGTCGATGCCGGGGACTAAGACCTTGTGTGGATTCGGGGCCGGAACCTGAGGATTCCTCTCCAGTGCTGACATGGACCTTGGGGTACTTCTGGAGTCTCCCCAGGGGAGTCAGTCCTCGTCTCGAATGCGGGCATGCACTTGCGCTTTCCTCCAGAGCGGTAGCAGCAGTGTCACGCAGTCCGCCGCGTGGATCAAAGGATCTATGGTTTTCCCTCGAGTCTTTCCCACGAGGCTTTCCCACGAGGCTTTCCCACAGGGCTGTCCCACGTGCACACGTAGTGGGAGTCGATCCTCGGCTTGAACGTCAAGGCAGTGCAGGGAAAACAGGTTCCTCTGTAATGGACTGACACATCTGGGGGTCTCTTGGAATGCTGGCACGACCCTGGAGTTCCTCTCCCCTTTCCTGTGGAGAGCGCCTCCTCTTGAGATGCGACGGGAACGCCGGGAATTCTTTCCCTACGAAACAGGGAAAGGATCCCTCATCTCGAGCTAGGAGGCGGAAACGGGGCTCCCCTGGATGTGTGCGGGACCCCACGTGCTTCCTCTCGAGTGGAGACGGGTATGTCGGGGAACTTCTTGAGTTGCAGCAAGGGTGTGAAAGACCCTTTGGAAGTTCCAGTGGTTAGACGTGATTAGCCTCCAGAAGCCTCAGCGGAAATGGGCCTCATATCGCCTGGAGGGCAAAACCTCCTGGATTTTCTCGAGTTGCGGCAGGTGCTCTCGACTTACGTCGGGACCTCAGGGACCCGCTCTGGTGGCCTCAGGAAAGGCCAGTCCCCATGCGAGTTCCTCGCGGGCCTCTCGGGATTCCTCTCCCGTCGATGCCGGGGCCTAAGACCTTGTGTGGAGTCGGGGCCGGAACCTGAGGATTCCTCTCCAGTGCTGACATGGATCTTGGGGTACTTCTGGAGTCTCCCCAGGGGAGTCAGTCCTCGTCTCGAAGGCGGGCATGCACTTGCGCTTTCCTCTAGAGCGGTAGCAGCAGTGTCACGCAGTCCGCCGCGTGGAACAAAGGATCTATGGTTTTCCCTCGAGTCTTTCCCACGAATCTTTCCCACGAGGCTTTCCCACAGGGCTGTCCCACGTGCACACGTGGTGGGAGTCGATCCTCGGCTTGAACGTCAAGGCAGTGCAGGGAAAACAGGTTCCTCTGGAATGGACTGACACATCTGGGGGACTCTTGGAATGGTGGCATGACCCTGGAGTTCCTCTCGCCTTTACTGTCAAGAGCGCCTCCTCTTGAGATGCGACGGGAACGCCGGGAATTCTTTCCCTACGAAAGAGGGAAAGGATCCCTCATCTCGAGCTAGGAGGCGGAAACGGGGCTCCCCTGGATGTGTGCCGCACCCCACGGACTTCCTCTCGAGTGGAGACGGGTATGTCGCGGAACTGCTTGAGTTGCAGCAAGGGTGTGAAGGACCCTTTGGAAGTTCCAGTGGTTAGATGTGATTAGCCTCGAGAAGCCTCAGCGGAAATGGGCCTCATCTCGCCTGGAGGGCAAAACCTCCTGGATTTACTCGAGTTGCGGCAGGTGCTCTCGACTTACGACGGGGACCTCAGAGACCCGCTCTGGTGGCCTCAGGAAAGGCCAGTCCCCATGCGAGTTCCTCGGGGGCCTATCGGGATTCCTCTCCCGTCGATCCCGGGGCCTAAGACCTTGTGTGGAGTCGGGGCCGGAACCTGAGGATTCCTCTCCAGTGCTGACATGGATCTTGGGGTACTTCTGGAGTCTCCCCAGGGGAGTCAGTCCTCGTCTCGAATGCGGGCATGCACTTGCGCTTTCCTCCAGAGCTGTAGCAGCAGTGTCAGGCAGTCCGCCGCCTGGATCAAAGGATCTATGGTTTTCCCTCGAGTCTTTCCCACGAGGTTTTCCCACGAGGCTTTCCCACAGGGCTGTCCCACGTGCACACGTGGTGGGAGTCGATCCTCGGCTTGAACGTCAAGGCAGTACAGGGAAAAGAGGTTCCTCTGGAATAGACTGACACATCTGGGGTCTCTTGGAATGGTGGCACGACCCTGGAGTTTCTCTCGCCTTTCCTTTGGAGAGCGCCTCCTCTTGAGATGCGACGGGAACGCCGGGAATTCTTTCCCTACGAAACAGGGAAAGGATCCCTCATTTCGAGCTACGAGGCGGACAGGGCTCCTCTGGATGTGTGCGGGACCCACGTGCTTCCTCTCGAGTGGAAACGGGTATGTCGGGGAACTTCTTGAGTTGCAGCAAGGGTGTGAAGGACCCTTAGGAAGTTCCAGTGGTTAGACGTGATTAGCCTCGAGAAGCCTCAGCGGAAATGGGCCTCATCTCGCCTGGAGGGCAAAACCTCCTGGATTTTCTCGAGTTGCGCAGGTGCTCTCGACTTACGACGGGACCTCAGGGACCCGCTCTGGTGGCCTCAGGAAAGGCCAGTCCCCATGCGAGTTCCTCGCGGGCCTCTCGGGATTCCTCTCCCGTCGATGCCGGGGCCTAAGACCTTGTGTGGAGTCGGGGCCTGAACCTGAGGATTCCTCTCCAGTGCTGACATGGATCTTGGGGTACTTCTGGAGTCTCCCCAGGGGAGTCAGTCCTCGTCTTGAATGCGGGCATGCACTTGCGCTTTCCTCCAGAGCGGTAGCAGCAGTGTCACCCAGTTCGCCGCGTGGATCAAAGGATCTATGTTTTTCCCTCGAGTCTTTCCCACGAGGCTGTCCCAGGAGGCTTACCCACAGGGCTGTTCCACGTGCACACGTGGTGGGAGTCGATCCTCGGCTTGAACGTCAAGGCAGTGCAGGGAAAACAGGTTCCTCTGGAATGGACTGACACATCTGGGGGACTTTTGGAATGGTGGCACGACCCTGGAGTTCCTCTCGCCTTTCCTGTGGAGAGCCCCTCCTCTTGAGATGCGAAGGGAACGCCGGGAATTCTTTCCGTACGAAACAGGGATAGGATCCCTCATCTCGAACTAGGAGGCGGAAACGGGGCTCCCCTGGATGTGTGCGGCACCCCACGGAATTCCTCTCGAGTGGAGACGGGTATGTCGCGGAACTGCTTGAGTTGCAGCAAGGGTGTGAAGGACCCAGTGGAAGTTCCAGTGGTTAGATGTGATTAGCCTCGAGAAGCCTCAGCGGAAATGGGCCTCATCTCGCCTGGAGGGCAAAACGTCCTGGATTTACTCGAGTTGCGGCAGGTGCTCTCGACTTACGACGGGGACCTCAGAGACCCGCTCTGGTGGCCTCAGGAAAGGCCAGTCCCCATGCGAGTTCCTCGCGGGCCTCTCGGGATTCCTCTCCCGTCGATGCCGGGGCCTAAGACCTTGTGTGGAGTCGGGGCCGGAACCTGAGGATTCCTCTCCAGTGCTGACATGGATCTTGGGGTACTTCTGGAGTCTCCCCAGTGGAGTCAGTCCTCGTCTCGAATGCGGGCATGCACTTGCGCTTTCCTCCAGAGCGGTAGCAGCAGTGTCAGGCAGTCCGCCGCCTGGATCAAAGGATCTATGGTTTTCCCTCGAGTCTTTCCCACGAGGCTTTCCCACGAGGCTTTCCCACAGGGCTGTCCCACGTGCACACGTGGTGGGAGTCGATCCTCGGCTTGAACGTCAAGGCAGTACAGGGAAAAGAGGTTCCTCTGGAATAGACTGAAACATCTGGGGTCTCTTGGAATGGTGGCACGACCCTGGAGTTTCTCTCGCCTTTCCTTTGGAGAGCGCCTCCTCTTGAGATGCGACGGGAACGCCGGGAATTCTTTCCCTACGAAACAGGGAAAGGATCCCTCATTTCGAGCTACGAGGCGGACGGGGCTCCTCTGGATGTGTGCGGGACCCACGTGCTTCCTCTCGAGTGGAGACGGGTATGTCGGGGAACTTCTTGAGTTGCAGCAAGGGTGTGAAGGACCCTTAGGAAGATCCAGTGGTTAGACGTGATTAGCCTCGAGAAGCCTCAGCGGAAATGGGCCTCATCTCGCCTGGAGGGCAAAACCTCCTGGATTTTCTCGAGTTGCGGCAGGTGCTCTCGACTTACGACGGGACCTCAGGGACCCGCTCTGGTGGCCTCAGGAAAGGCCAGTCCCCATGCGAGTTCCTCGCGGGCCTCTCGGGATTCCTCTCCCGTCGATGCCGGGGCCTAAGACCTTGTGTGGAGTCGGGGCCGGAACCTGAGGATTCCTCTCCAGTGCTGACATGGACCTTGGGGTACTTCTGGAGTCTCCCCAGGGGAGTCAGTCCTCGTCTCGAATGCGGGCATGCACTTGCGCTTTCCTCCAGAGCGGTAGCAGCAGTGTCACGCAGTCCGCCGCGTGGATCAAAGGATCTATGGTTTTCCCTCGAGTCTTTCCCACGAGGCTTTCCCACGAGGCTTTCCCACAGGGCTGCCCCACGTGCACACGTGGTGGGAGTCGATCCTCGGCTTGAACGTCTAGGCAGTGCAGGGAAAACAGGTTCCTCTGGAATGGACTGACACATCTGGGGGACTCTTGGAATGGTGGCACGACCCTGGAGTTCCTCTCGCCTTTCCTGTGGAGAGCGCCTCCTCTTGAGATGCGACGGGAACGCCGGGAATTCTTTCCCTACGAAAGAGGGAAAGTATCCCTCATCTCGAGCTAGGAGGCGGAAACGGGGCTCCCCTGGATGTGTGCGGCACCCCAAGGGCTTCCTCTCGAGTGGAGACGGGTATGTCGCGGAACTGCTTGAGTTGCAGCAAGGGTGTGAAGGACCCTTTGGAAGTTCCAGTGGTTAGATGTGATTAGCCTCGAGAAGCCTCAGCGGAAATGGGCCTCATCACGCCTGGAGGGCAAAACCTCATTGATTTTCTCGAGTTGCGGCAGGTGCTCTCGACTTACGACGGGACCTCAGGGACCCGCTCTGGTGGCCTCAGGAAAGGCCAGTCCCCATGCGAGTTCCTCGCGGGCCTCTCGGGATTCCTCTCCCGTCGATGCCGGGTCCTAAGACCTTGTGTGGAGTCGGGGCCGGAACCTGAGGTTTCCTCTCCAGTGCTGACATGGATCTTGGGGTACTTCTGGAGTCTCCCCAGTGGAGTCAGTCCTCGTCTCGAATGCGGGCATGCACTTGCGCTTTCCTCCAGAGCGGTAGCAGCAGTCTCACGCAGTCCGCCGCGTGGATCAAAGGATCTATGGTTTTCCCTCGAGTCTTTCCCACGAGGCTTTCCCACGAGGCTTTCTCACAGGGCTGTCCCACGTGCACACGTGGTGGGAGTCGATCCTCGGCTTGAACGTCAAGGCAGTACAGGGAAAAGAGGTTCCTCTGGAATAGACTGAAACATCTGGGGTCTCTTGGAATGGTGGCACGACCCTGGAGTTTCTCTCGCCTTTCCTTTGGAGAGCGCCTCCTCTTGAGATGCGACGGGAACGCCGGGAATTCTTTCCCTACGAAACAGGGAAAGGATCCCTCATTTCGAGCTACGAGGCGGACGGGGCTCCTCTGGATGTGTGCGGGACCCACGTGCTTCCTCTCGAGTGGAGACGGGTATGTCGGGGAACTTCTTGAGTTGCAGCAAGGGTGTGAAGGACCCTTAGGAAGATCCAGTGGTTAGACGTGATTAGCCTCGAGAAGCCTCAGCGGAAATGGGCCTCATCTCGCCTGGAGGGCAAAACCTCCTGGATTTTCTCGAGTTGCGGCAGGTGCTCTCGACTTACGACGGGACCTCAGGGACCCGCTCTGGTGGCCTCAGGAAAGGCCAGTCCCCATGCGAGTTCCTCGCGGGCCTCTCGGGATTCCTCTCCCGTCGATGCCGGGGCCTAAGACCTTGTGTGGAGTCGGGGCCGGAACCTGAGGATTCCTCTCCAGTGCTGACATGGACCTTGGGGTACTTCTGGAGTCTCCCCAGGGGAGTCAGTCCTCGTCTCGATTGCGGGCATGCACTTGCGCTTTCCTCCAGAGCGGTAGCAGCAGTGTCACGCAGTCCGCCGCGTGGATCAAAGGATCTATGGTTTTCCCTCGAGTCTTTCCCACGAGGCTTTCCCACGAGGCTTTCCCACAGGGCTGTCCCACGTGCACACTTGGTGGGAGTCGATCCTCGGCTTGAACGTCAAGGCAGTGCAGGGAAAACAGGTTCCTCTGGAATGGACTGACACATCTGGGGGACTCTTGGAATGGTGGCACGACCCTGGAGTTCCTCTCGCCTTTACTGTGGAGAGCGCCTCCTCTTGAGATGCGACGGGAACGCCGGGAATTCTTTCCCTACGAAAGAGGGAAAGTATCCCTCATCTCGAGCTAGGAGGCGGAAACGGGGCTCCCCTGGATGTGTGCGGCACCCCAAGGGCTTCCTCTCGAGTGGAGACGGGTATGTCGCGGAACTGCTTGAGTTGCAGCAAGGGTGTGAAGGACCCTTTGGAAGTTCCAGTGGTTAGATGTGATTAGCCTCGGGAAGCCTCAGTGGAAATGGGCCTCATCATGCCTGGAGGGCAAAACCTCATGGATTTTCTCGAGTTGCGGCAGGTGCTCTCGACTTACGACGGGACCTCAGGGACCCGCTCTGGTGGCCTCAGGAAAGGCCAGTCCCCATGCGAGTTCCTCGCGGGCCTCTCGGGATTCCTCTCCCGTCGATGCCGGGGCCTAAGACCTTGTGTGGAGTTGGGGCCGGAACCTGAGGATTCCTCTCCAGTGCTGACATGGATCTTGGGGTACTTCTGGAGTCTCCCCAGGGGAGTCAGTCCTCGTCTCGAATGCGGGCATGCACTTGCGCTTTCCTCCAGTGCGGTAGCAGCAGTGTCACGCAGTCCGCCGCGTGGATCAAAGGATCTATGGTTTTCCCTCGAGTCTTTCCCACGAGGCTTTCCCACGAGGCTTTCCCACAGGGCTGTCCCACGTGCACACGTGGTGGGAGTCGATCCTCGGCTTGAACGTCAAGGCAGTACAGGGAAAAGAGGTTCCTCTGGAATAGACTGACACATCTGGGGTCTCTTGGAATGGTGGCACGACCCTGGAGTTTCTCTCGCCTTTCCTTTGGAGAGCTCCTCCTCTTGAGATGCGACGGGAACGCCGGGAATTCTTTCCCTACGAAACAGGGAAAGGATCCCTCATTTCGAGCTACCAGGCGGACGGGGCTCCTCTGGATGTGTGCGGGACCCACGTGCTTCCTCTCGAGTGGAGACGGGTATGTCGGGGAACTGCTTGAGTTGCAGCAAGGGTGTGAAGGACCCTTAGGAAGTTCCAGTGGTTAGACGTGATTAGCCTCGAGAAGCCTCAGCGGAAATGGGCCTCATCTCGCCTGGAGGGCAAAACCTCCTGGATTTTCTCGAGTTGCGGCAGGTGCTCTCGACTTACGACGGGACCTCAGGGACCCGCTCTGGTGGCCTCAGGAAAGGCCAGTCCCCATGCGAGTTCCTCGCGGGCCTCTCGGGATTCCTCTCCCGTCGATGCCGGGGCCTAAGACCTTGTGTGGAGTCGGGGCCGGAACCTGAGGATTCCTCTCCAGTGCTGACATGGATCTTGGGGTACTTCTGGAGTCTCCCCAGGGGAGTCAGTCCTCGTCTAGAATGCGGGCATGCACTTGCGCTTTCCTCCAGAGCGGTAGCAGCAGTGTCACGCAGTCCGCCGCGTGGAACAAAGGATCTATGGTTTTCCCTCGAGTCTTTCCCACGAGGCTTTCCCACGAGGCTTTCCCACAGGGCTGTCCCACGTGCACACGTGGTGGGAGTCGATCCTCGGCTTGAACGTCAAGGCAGTGCAGGGAAAACAGGTTCCTCTGGAATGGACTGACACATCTGGGGGACTCTTGGAATGGTGGCACGACCCTGGAGTTCCTCTCGCCTTTCCTGTGGAGAGCGCCTCCTCTTGAGATGCGACGGGAACGCCGGGAATTCTTTCCCTACGAAAGAGGGAAAGTATCCCTCATCTCGAGCTAGGAGGCGGAAACGGGGCTCCCCTGGATGTGTGCGGCACCCCAAGGGCTTCCTCTCGAGTGGAGACGGGTATGTCGCGGAACTGCTTGAGTTGCAGCAAGGGTGTGAAGGACCCTTTGGAAGTTCCAGTGGTTAGATGTGATTAGCCTCGAGAAGCCTCAGCGGAAATGGGCCTCATCTCGCCTGGAGGGCAAAACCTCATGGATTTTCTCGAGTTGCGGCAGGTGCTCTCGACTTACGACGGGACCTCAGGGACCCGCTCTGGTGGTCTCAGGAAAGGCCAGTCCCCATGCGAGTTCCTCGCGGGCCTCTCGGGATTCCTCTCCCGTCGATGCCGGGGCCTAAGACCTTGTGTGGAGTCGGGGCCGGAACCTGAGGATTCCTCTCCAGTGCTGACATGGATCTTGGGGTACTTCTGGAGTCTCCCCAGGGGAGTCAGTCCTCGTCTCGAATGCGGGCATGCACTTGCGCTTTCCTCCAGAGCGGTAGCAGCAGTGTCACGCAGTCCGCCGCGTGGATCAAAGGATCTATGGTTTTCCCTCGAGTCTTTCCCACGAGGCTTTCCCACGAGGCTTTCCCACAGGGCTGTCCCACGTGCACACGTGGTGGGAGTCGATCCTCGGCTTGAACGTCAAGGCAGTACAGGGAAAAGAGGTTCCTCTGGAATAGACTGACACATCTGGGGTCTCTTGGAATGGTGGCACGACCCTGGAGTTTCTCTCGCCTTTCCTTTGGAGAGCGCCTCCTCTTGAGATGCGACGGGAACGCCGGGAATTCTTTCCCTATGAAACAGGGAAAGGATCCCTCATTTCGAGCTACGAGGCGGACGGGGCTCCTCTGGATGTGTGCGGGACCCACGTGCTTCCTCTCGAGTGGAGACGGGTATGTCGGGGAACTTCTTGAGTTGCAGCAAGGGTGTGAAGGACCCTTAGGAAGTTCCAGTGGTTAGACGTGATTAGCCTCGAGAAGCCTCAGCGGAAATGGGCCTCATCTCGCCTGGAGGGCAAAACCTCCTGGATTTTCTCGAGTTGCGGCAGGTGCTCTCGACTTACGACGGGACCTCAGGGACCCGCTCTGGTGGCCTCAGGAAAGGCCAGTCCCCATGCGAGTTCCTCGCGGGCCTCTCGGGATTCCTCTCCCGTCGATGCCGGGGCCTAAGACCTTGTGTGGAGTCGGGGCCGGAACCTGAGGATTCCTCTCCAGTGCTGACATGGATCTTGGGGTACTTCTGGAGTCTCCCCAGGGGAGTCAGTCCTCGTCTCGAATGCGGGCATGCACTTGCGCTTTCCTCCAGAGCGGTAGCAGCAGTGTCACGCAGTCCGCCGCGTGGAACAAAGGATCTATGGTTTTCCCTCGAGTCTTTCCCACGAGGCTTTCCCACGAGGCTTTCCCACAGGGCTGTCCCACGTGCACACGTGGTGGGAGTCGATCCTCGGCTTGAACGTCAAGGCAGTGCAGGGAAAACAGGTTCCTCTGGAATGGACTGACACATCTGGGGGACTCTTGGAATGGTGGCACGACCCTGGAGTTCCTCTCGCCTTTCCTGTGGAGAGCGCCTCCTCTTGAGATGCGACGGGAACGCCGGGAATTCTTTCCCTACGAAAGAGGGAAAGTATCCCTCATCTCGAGCTAGGAGGCGGAAACGGGGCTCCCCTGGATGTGTGCGGCACCCCAAGGGCTTCCTCTCGAGTGGAGACGGGTATGTCGCGGAACTGCTTGAGTTGCAGCAAGGGTGTGAAGGACCCTTTGGAAGTTCCAGTGGTTAGATGTGATTAGCCTAGAGAAGCCTCAGCGGAAATGGGCCTCATCACGCCTGGAGGGCAAAACCTCATGGATTTTCTCGAGTTGCGGCAGGTGCTCTCGACTTACGACGGGACCTCAGGGACCCGCTCTGGTGGCCTCAAGAAAGGCCAGTCCCCATGCGAGTTCCTCGCGGGCCTCTCGGGATTCCTCTCCCGTCGATGCCGGGGCCTAAGACCTTGTGTGGAGTCGGGGCCGGAACCTGAGGATTCCTCTCCAGTGCTGACATGGATCTTGGGGTACTTCTGGAGTCTCCCCAGGGGAGTCAGTCCTCGTCTCGAATGCGGGCATGCACTTGCGCTTTCCTCCAGAGCGGTAGCAGCAGTGTCACGCAGTCCGCCGCGTGGATCAAAGGATCTATGGTTTTCCCTCGAGTCTTTCCCAAGAGGCTTTCCCACGAGGCTTTTCCACAGGGCTGTCCCACGTGCACACGTGGTGGGAGTCGATCCTCGGATTGAACGTCAAGGCAGTTCAGGGAAATCAGGTTCCTCTGGAATGGACTGACACATCTGGGGGACTCTTGGAATGGTGACACGACCCTGGAGTTCCTCTCGCCTTTCCTGTGGAGAGCGCCTCCTCTTGAGATGCGACGGGAACGCCGGGAATTCTTTCCCTACGAAACAGGGATAGGATCCCTCATCTCGAACTAGGAGGCGGAAACGGGGCTCACCTGGATGTGTGCGGGACCCCACGTGCTTCCTCTCGAGTGGAGACGGGTATGTTGGGGAACTTCTTGAGTTGCAGCAAGGGTGTGAAGGACCCTTTGGAAGTTCCAGTGGTTACATGTGATTAGCCTCGAGATCTTCAGCGGAAATGGGCCTCATCTCGCCTGGAGGGCAAAACCTCCTGGATTTTCTCGAGTTGTGGCAGGTGCTCTCGACTTACGACAGGGACCTCAGAGACCCGCTCTGGAGGCCTCAGGAAAGGCCAGTCCCCATGCGAGTTCCTCGGGGGCCTCTCGGGATTCCTCTCCCGTCGATGCCGGGGCCTAAGACCTTGTGTGGAGTCGGGGCCGGAACCTGAGGATTCCTCTCCAGTGCTGACATGGATCTTGGGGTACTTCTGGAGTCTCCCCAGGGGAGTCAGTCCTCGTCTCGAATGCGGGCATGCACTTGCGCTTTCCTCCAGAGCGGTCGCAGCAGTGTCACGCAGTCCGCCGCGTGGATCAAAGGATCTATGGTTTTCCCTCGAGTCTTTCCCACGAGGCTGTCACACGAGGCTTTCCCACAGGGTTGTCCCACGTGCACACGTGGTGGGAGTCGATCCTCGGCTTGAACGTCATGGCAGTGCAGGGAAAACAGGTTCCTCTGGAATGGACTGACATATCTGGGGGACTTTTGGAATGGTGGCACGACCCTGGAGTTCCTCTCGCTTTCCTGTGGAGAGCGCCTCCTCTTGAGATGCGACGGGAACGCCGGGAATTCTTTCCCTACGAAATAGGGAAAGGATCCCTCATCTCGAGCTAGGAGGCGGAAACGGGGCTCCCCTGGATGTGTGCGGGACCCTCGTTCTTCCTCTCGAGTGAAGACGGGTATGTCGGGGAACTTCTTGAGTTGCAGCAAGGGTGTGAAGGACCCTTTGAAAGTTCCAGTGGTTAGATGTGATTAGCCTCGAGAAGCCTCAGCGGAAATGGGCCTTATCTCGAATGGAGGGCAAAACCTCCTGGATTTTCTCGAGTTGTGGTAGCTGCTCTCGACTTACGACGGGGACCTCAGGGACCCGCTCTGGTGGCCTCAGGAAAGGCCAGTCCCCATGCGAGTTCCTCGGGGGCCTCTCGGGACTCCTCTCCCGTCGATGCCGTGGCCTAAGACCTTGTGTGGAGTCGGGGCCGGAACCTGAGGATTCCTCTCCAGTGCTGACATGGATCTTTGGGTACTTCTGGAGTCTCCCCAGGGGAGTCAGTCCTCGTCTCGAATGCGGGCATGCACTTGCGCTTTCCTCCAGAGCTGTAGCAGCAGTGTCACGCAGTCCGCCGCGTGGATCAAAGGATCTATGGTTTTCCCTCGAGTCTTTCCCACGAGGCTTTCCCACGAGGCTTTCCCACAGAGCTGTCCCACGTGCACACGTGGTGGGAGTCGATCCTCGGCTTGAACGTCAAGGCAGTGCAGGGAAAACAGGTTCCTCTGGAATGGACTGACACATCTGGGGGACTCTTGGAATGGTGGCACGACCCTGGAGTTCCTCTCGCCTTTCCTGTGGAGAGCGCTTCCTCTAGAGATGCGACGGGAACGCCGGGAATTCTTTCCCTACGAAACAGGGAAAGGATCCCTCATCTCGAGCTAGGAGGCGGAAACGGGGCTCCCCTGGATGTGTGCGGGACCCCACGTGCTTCCTCTCGAGTGGAGATGGGTATGTCGGGGAACTTCTTGAGTTGCAGCAAGGGTGTGAAGGACCCTTAGGAAGTTCCACTTGTTAGACGTGATTAGCCTCGAGAAGCCTCAGCGGAAATGGGCCTCATCTCGCCTGGAGGGAAAACCTCCTGGATTTTCTCGATTTGCGGCAGGTGCTCTCGACTTACGACGGGGACCTCAGGGACCCGCTCTGGTGGCCTCAGGAAAGGCCAGTCCCCATGCGAGTTCCTCGCGGGCCTCTCGGGATTCCTCTCCCGTCGATGCCGGGGCCTAAGACCTTGTGTGGAGTCGGGGCCGGAACCTGAGGATTCCTCTCCAGTGCTGACATGGATCTTGGGGTACTTCTGGAGTCTCCCCAGTGGAGTCAGTCCTCGTCTCGAATGCGGGCATGCACTTGCGCTTTCCTCCAGAGCGGTAGCAGCAGTGTCAGGCAGTCCGCCGCCTGGATCAAAGGATCTATGGTTTTCCCTCGAGTCTTTCCCACGAGGCTTTCCCACGAGGCTTTCCCACAGGGCTGTCCCACGTGCACACGTGGTGGGAGTCGATCCTCGGCTTGAACGTCAAGGCAGTACAGGGAAAAGAGGTTCCTCTGGAATAGACTGAAACATCTGGGGTCTCTTGGAATGGTGGCACGACCCTGGAGTTTCTCTCGCCTTTCCTTTGGAGAGCGCCTCCTCTTGAGATGCGACGGGAACGCCGGGAATTCTTTCCCTACGAAACAGGGAAAGGATCCCTCATTTCGAGCTACGAGGCGGACGGGGCTCCTCTGGATGTGTGCGGGACCCACGTGCTTCCTCTCGAGTGGAGACGGGTATGTCGGGGAACTTCTTGAGTTGCAGCAAGGGTGTGAAGGACCCTTAGGAAGATCCAGTGGTTAGACGTGATTAGCCTCGAGAAGCCTCAGCGGAAATGGGCCTCATCTCGCCTGGAGGGCAAAACCTCCTGGATTTTCTCGAGTTGCGGCAGGTGCTCTCGACTTACGACGGGACCTCAGGGACCCGCTCTGGTGGCCTCAGGAAAGGCCAGTCCCCATGCGAGTTCCTCGCGGGCCTCTCGGGATTCCTCTCCCGTCGATGCCGGGGCCTAAGACCTTGTGTGGAGTCGGGGCCGGAACCTGAGGATTCCTCTCCAGTGCTGACATGGACCTTGGGGTACTTCTGGAGTCTCCCCAGGGGAGTCAGTCCTCGTCTCGAATGCGGGCATGCACTTGCGCTTTCCTCCAGAGCGGTAGCAGCAGTGTCACGCAGTCCGCCGCGTGGATCAAAGGATCTATGGTTTTCCCTCGAGTCTTTCCCACGAGGCTTTCCCACGAGGCTTTCCCACAGGGCTGCCCCACGTGCACACGTGGTGGGAGTCGATCCTCGGCTTGAACGTCTAGGCAGTGCAGGGAAAACAGGTTCCTCTGGAATGGACTGACACATCTGGGGGACTCTTGGAATGGTGGCACGACCCTGGAGTTCCTCTCGCCTTTCCTGTGGAGAGCGCCTCCTCTTGAGATGCGACGGGAACGCCGGGAATTCTTTCCCTACGAAAGAGGGAAAGTATCCCTCATCTCGAGCTAGGAGGCGGAAACGGGGCTCCCCTGGATGTGTGCGGCACCCCAAGGGCTTCCTCTCGAGTGGAGACGGGTATGTCGCGGAACTGCTTGAGTTGCAGCAAGGGTGTGAAGGACCCTTTGGAAGTTCCAGTGGTTAGATGTGATTAGCCTCGAGAAGCCTCAGCGGAAATGGGCCTCATCACGCCTGGAGGGCAAAACCTCATTGATTTTCTCGAGTTGCGGCAGGTGCTCTCGACTTACGACGGGACCTCAGGGACCCGCTCTGGTGGCCTCAGGAAAGGCCAGTCCCCATGCGAGTTCCTCGCGGGCCTCTCGGGATTCCTCTCCCGTCGATGCCGGGTCCTAAGACCTTGTGTGGAGTCGGGGCCGGAACCTGAGGTTTCCTCTCCAGTGCTGACATGGATCTTGGGGTACTTCTGGAGTCTCCCCAGTGGAGTCAGTCCTCGTCTCGAATGCGGGCATGCACTTGCGCTTTCCTCCAGAGCGGTAGCAGCAGTGTCAGGCAGTCCGCCGCCTGGATCAAAGGATCTATGGTTTTCCCTCGAGTCTTTCCCACGAGGCTTTCCCACGAGGCTTTCTCACAGGGCTGTCCCACGTGCACACGTGGTGGGAGTCGATCCTCGGCTTGAACGTCAAGGCAGTACAGGGAAAAGAGGTTCCTCTGGAATAGACTGAAACATCTGGGGTCTCTTGGAATGGTGGCACGACCCTGGAGTTTCTCTCGCCTTTCCTTTGGAGAGCGCCTCCTCTTGAGATGCGACGGGAACGCCGGGAATTCTTTCCCTACGAAACAGGGAAAGGATCCCTCATTTCGAGCTACCAGGCGGACGGGGCTCCTCTGGATGTGTGCGGGACCCACGTGCTTCCTCTCGAGTGGAGACGGGTATGTCGGGGAACTGCTTGAGTTGCAGCAAGGGTGTGAAGGACCCTTAGGAAGATCCAGTGGTTAGACGTGATTAGCCTCGAGAAGCCTCAGCGGAAATGGGCCTCATCTCGCCTGGAGGGCAAAACCTCCTGGATTTTCTCGAGTTGCGGCAGGTGCTCTCGACTTACGACGGGACCTCAGGGACCCGCTCTGGTGGCCTCAGGAAAGGCCAGTCCCCATGCGAGTTCCTCGCGGGCCTCTCGGGATTCCTCTCCCGTCGATGCCGGGGCCTAAGACCTTGTGTGGAGTCGGGGCCGGAACCTGAGGATTCCTCTCCAGTGCTGACATGGACCTTGGGGTACTTCTGGAGTCTCCCCAGGGGAGTCAGTCCTCGTCTCGAATGCGGGCATGCACTTGCGCTTTCCTCCAGAGCGGTAGCAGCAGTGTCACGCAGTCCGCCGCGTGGAACAAAGGATCTATGGTTTTCCCTCGAGTCTTTCCCACGAGGCTTTCCCACGAGGCTTTCCCACAGGGCTGTCCCACGTGCACACGTGGTGGGAGTCGATCCTCGGCTTGAACGTCAAGGCAGTGCAGGGAAAACAGGTTCCTCTCGAATGGACTGACACATCTGGGGGACTCTTGGAATGGTGGCACGACCCTGGAGTTCCTCTCGCCTTTCCTGTGGAGAGCGCCTCCTCTTGAGATGCGACGGGAACGCCGGGAATTCTTTCCCTACGAAAGAGGGAAAGTATCCCTCATCTCGAGCTAGGAGGCGGAAACGGGGCTCCCCTGGATGTGTGCGGCACCCCAAGGGCTTCCTCTCGAGTGGAGACGGGTATGTCGCGGAACTGCTTGAGTTGCAGCAAGGGTGTGAAGGACCCTTTGGAAGTTCCAGTGGTTAGATGTGATTAGCCTCGAGAAGCCTCAGCGGAAATGGGCCTCATCTCGCCTGGAGGGCAAAACCTCATGGATTTTCTCGAGTTGCGGCAGGTGCTCTCGACTTACGACGGGACCTCAGGGACCCGCTCTGGTGGTCTCAGGAAAGGCCAGTCCCCATGCGAGTTCCTCGGGGGCCTCTCGGGATTCCTCTCCCGTCGATGCCGGGGCCTAAGACCTTGTGTGGAGTCGGGGCCGGAACCTGAGGATTCCTCTCCAGTGCTGACATGGATCTTGGGGTACTTCTGGAGTCTCCCCAGGGGAGTCAGTCCTCGTCTCGAATGCGGGCATGCACTTGCGCTTTCCTCCAGAGCGGTAGCAGCAGTGTCACGCAGTCCGCCGCGTGGATCAAAGGATCTATGGTTTTCCCTCGAGTCTTTCCCACGAGGCTTTCCCACGAGGCTTTCCCACAGGGCTGTCCCACGTGCACACGTGGTGGGAGTCGATCCTCGGCTTGAACGTCAAGGCAGTACAGGGAAAAGAGGTTCCTCTGGAATAGACTGACACATCTGGGGTCTCTTGGAATGGTGGCACGACCCTGGAGTTTCTCTCGCCTTTCCTTTGGAGAGCGCCTCCTCTTGAGATGCGACGGGAACGCCGGGAATTCTTTCCCTATGAAACAGGGAAAGGATCCCTCATTTCGAGCTACGAGGCGGACGGGGCTCCTCTGGATGTGTGCGGGACCCACGTGCTTCCTCTCGAGTGGAGACGGGTATGTCGGGGAACTTCTTGAGTTGCAGCAAGGGTGTGAAGGACCCTTAGGAAGTTCCAGTGGTTAGACGTGATTAGCCTCGAGAAGCCTCAGCGGAAATGGGCCTCATCTCGCCTGGAGGGCAAAACCTCCTGGATTTTCTCGAGTTGCGGCAGGTGCTCTCGACTTACGACGGGACCTCAGGGACCCGCTCTGGTGGCCTCAGGAAAGGCCAGTCCCCATGCGAGTTCCTCGCGGGCCTCTCGGGATTCCTCTCCCGTCGATGCCGGGGCCTAAGACCTTGTGTGGAGTCGGGGCCGGAACCTGAGGATTCCTCTCCAGTGCTGACATGGATCTTGGGGTACTTCTGGAGTCTCCCCAGGGGAGTCAGTCCTCGTCTCGAATGCGGGCATGCACTTGCGCTTTCCTCCAGAGCGGTAGCAGCAGTGTCACGCAGTCCGCCGCGTGGAACAAAGGATCTATGGTTTTCCCTCGAGTCTTTCCCACGAGGCTTTCCCACGAGGCTTTCCCACAGGGCTGTCCCACGTGCACACGTGGTGGGAGTCGATCCTCGGCTTGAACGTCAAGGCAGTGCAGGGAAAACAGGTTCCTCTGGAATGGACTGACACATCTGGGGGACTCTTGGAATGGTGGCACGACCCTGGAGTTCCTCTCGCCTTTCCTGTGGAGAGCGCCTCCTCTTGAGATGCGACGGGAACGCCGGGAATTCTTTCCCTACGAAAGAGGGAAAGTATCCCTCATCTCGAGCTAGGAGGCGGAAACGGGGCTCCCCTGGATGTGTGCGGCACCCCAAGGGCTTCCTCTCGAGTGGAGACGGGTATGTCGCGGAACTGCTTGAGTTGCAGCAAGGGTGTGAAGGACCCTTTGGAAGTTCCAGTGGTTAGATGTGATTAGCCTAGAGAAGCCTCAGCGGAAATGGGCCTCATCACGCCTGGAGGGCAAAACCTCATGGATTTTCTCGAGTTGCGGCAGGTGCTCTCGACTTACGACGGGACCTCAGGGACCCGCTCTGGTGGCCTCAAGAAAGGCCAGTCCCCATGCGAGTTCCTCGCGGGCCTCTCGGGATTCCTCTCCCGTCGATGCCGGGGCCTAAGACCTTGTGTGGAGTCGGGGCCGGAACCTGAGGATTCCTCTCCAGTGCTGACATGGATCTTGGGGTACTTCTGGAGTCTCCCCAGGGGAGTCAGTCCTCGTCTCGAATGCGGGCATGCACTTGCGCTTTCCTCCAGAGCGGTAGCAGCAGTGTCACGCAGTCCGCCGCGTGTATCAAAGGATCTATGGTTTTCCCTCGAGTCTTTCCCAATAGGCTTTCCCACGAGGCTTTTCCACAGGGCTGTCCCACGTGCACACGTGGTGGGAGTCGATCCTCGGATTGAACGTCAAGGCAGTTCAGGGAAATCAGGTTCCTCTGGAATGGACTGACACATCTGGGGGACTCTTGGAATGGTGACACGACCCTGGAGTTCCTCTCGCCTTTCCTGTGGAGAGCGCCTCCTCTTGAGATGCGACGGGAACGCCGGGAATTCTTTCCCTACGAAACAGGGATAGGATCCCTCATCTCGAACTAGGAGGCGGAAACGGGGCTCACCTGGATGTGTGCGGGACCCCACGTGCTTCCTCTCGAGTGGAGACGGGTATGTTGGGGAACTTCTTGAGTTGCAGCAAGGGTGTGAAGGACCCTTTGGAAGTTCCAGTGGTTACATGTGATTAGCCTCGAGAAGCCTCAGCGGAAATGGGCCTTATCTCGAATGGAGGGCAAAACCTCCTGGATTTTCTCGAGTTGTGGTAGCTGCTCTCGACTTACGACGGGGACCTCAGGGACCCGCTCTGGTGGCCTCAGGAAAGGCCAGTCCCCATGCGAGTTCCTCGGGGGCCTCTCGGGACTCCTCTCCCGTCGATGCCGTGGCCTAAGACCTTGTGTGGAGTCGGGGCCGGAACCTGAGGATTCCTCTCCAGTGCTGACATGGATCTTTGGGTACTTCTGGAGTCTCCCCAGGGGAGTCAGTCCTCGTCTCGAATGCGGGCATGCACTTGCGCTTTCCTCCAGAGCTGTAGCAGCAGTGTCACGCAGTCCGCCGCGTGGATCAAAGGATCTATGGTTTTCCCTCGAGTCTTTCCCACGAGGCTTTCCCACGAGGCTTTCCCACAGAGCTGTCCCACGTGCACACGTGGTGGGAGTCGATCCTCGGCTTGAACGTCAAGGCAGTGCAGGGAAAACAGGTTCCTCTGGAATGGACTGACACATCTGGGGGACTCTTGGAATGGTGGCACGACCCTGGAGTTCCTCTCGCCTTTCCTGTGGAGAGCGCTTCCTCTAGAGATGCGACGGGAACGCCGGGAATTCTTTCCCTACGAAACAGGGAAAGGATCCCTCATCTCGAGCTAGGAGGCGGAAACGGGGCTCCCCTGGATGTGTGCGGGACCCCACGTGCTTCCTCTCGAGTGGAGATGGGTATGTCGGGGAACTTCTTGAGTTGCAGCAAGGGTGTGAAGGACCCTTAGGAAGTTCCACTTGTTAGACGTGATTAGCCTCGAGAAGCCTCAGCGGAAATGGGCCTCATCTCGCCTGGAGGGAAAACCTCCTGGATTTTCTCGATTTGCGGCAGGTGCTCTCGACTTACGACGGGGACCTCAGGGACCCGCTCTGGTGGCCTCAGGAAAGGCCAGTCCCCATGCGAGTTCTTCGCGGGCCTCTCGGGATTCCTCTCCCGTCGATGCCGGGGCCTAAGACCTTGTGTGGAGTCGGGGCCGGAACCTGAGGATTCCTCTCCAGTGCTGACATGGATCTTGGGGTACTTCTGGAGTCTCCCCAGGGGAGTCAGTCCTCGTCTCGAATGCGGGCATGCACTTGTGCTTTCCTCCAGAGCTTTAGCAGCAGTGTCACGCAGTCCGCCGCGTGGATCAAAGGATCTATGGTTTTCCCTCGAGTCTTTCCCACGAGGCTTTCCCACGAGGCTTTCACACAGGGCTGTACCACGTGCACACGTGGTGGGAGTCGATCCTCGGCTTGAACGTCAAGGCAGTGCAGGGAAAACAGGTTCCTCTGGAATGGACTGACACATCTGGGGGTCTCTTGGAATGGTGACACGACCCTGGAGTTCCTCTCGCCTTTCCTGTGGAGAGTGCCTCCTCTTGAGATGCGACGGGAACGCCGGGAATTCTTTCCCTACGAAACAGGGAAAGGATCCCTCATCTCGAGCTAGGAGGCGGAAACGGGGCTCCCCTGGATGTGTGCGGGACCCCATGTGCTTCCTCTCGAGTGGAGACGGGTATGTCGGGGAACTTCTTGAGTTGCAGCAAGGGTGTGAAGGACCCTTTGGAAGTTCCAGTGTTTAGATGTGATTAGCCTCGAGAAGCCTCAGCGGAAATGGGCCTCATCACGCCTGGAGGGCAAAACCTCCTGGATTTTCTCGAGTTGCGGCAGGTGCTCTCGACTTACGACGGGGACTTCAGGGATCCGCTCTGTTGGCCTCAGGAAAGGCCAGGCCCCATGCGAGTTCCTCGCTGGCCTCTCCGGATTCCTCTCCCGTCGATGCCGGGGCCTAAGACCTTGTGTGGAGTCGGGGCCGGAACCTGAGAATTCCTCTCCAGTGCTGACATGGCTCTTGGGGTACTTCTGGAGTCTCCCCAGGGGAGTCAGTCCTCGTCTCGAATGCGGGCATGCACTTGCGCTTTCCTCCAGAGCGGTAGCAGCAGTGTCACGCAGTCCGCCGCGTGGATCAAAGGATCTATGGTTCTCCCTCGTGTCTTTCCCACGAGGCTTTCCCACGAGGCTTTCCCACAGGGCTGTCCCACTTGCACACGTGGTGGGAGTCGATCCTCGGCTTGAACGTCAAGGCAGTAGAGGGAAAAGAGGTTCCTCTGGAATAGACTGACACATTTGGGGTCTCTTGGAATGGTGGCACGACCCTGGAGTTTCTCTCGCCTTTCCTTTGGAGAGCGCCTCCTCTTGAGATGCGACGGGAACGCCGGGAATTCTTTCCCTACGAAACAGGGAAAGGATCCCTCATTTCGAGCTACGAGGCGGACGGGGCTCCTCTGGATGTGTGCGGGACCCACGTGCTTCCTCTCGAGTGGAGACGGGTATGTCGGGGAACTTCTTGAGTTGCAGCAAGGGTGTGAAGGACCCTTAGGAAATTCCAGTGGTTAGACGTGATTAGCCTCGAGAAGCCTCAGCGGAAATGGGCCTCATCTCGCCTGGAGGGCAAAACCTCCTGGATTTTCTCGAGTTGCGGCAGGTGCTCTCGACTTACGACGGGACCTCAGGGACCCGCTCTGGTGGCCTCAGGAAAGGCCAGTCCCCATGCGAGTTCCTCGCGGGCCTCTCGGGATTCCTCTCCCGTCGATGCCGGGGCCTAAGACCTTGTGTGGAGTCGGGGCCGGAACCTGAGGATTCCTCTCCAGTGCTGACATGGATCTTGGGGTACTTCTGGAGTCTCCCCAGGGGAGTCAGTCCTCGTCTCGAATGCGGGCATGCACTTGCGCTTTCCTCCAGAGCGGTAGCAGCAGTGTCACGCAGTTCGCCGCGTGGATCAAAGGATCTATGGTTTTCCCTCGAGTCTTTCCCACGAGGCTGTCCCAGGAGGCTTTCCCACAGGGCTGTTCCACGTGCACACGTGGTGGGAGTCGATCCTCGGCTTGAACGTCAAGGCAGTGCAGGGAAAACAGGTTCCTTTGGAATGGACTGACACATCTGGGGGACTTTTGGAATGGTGGCACGACCCTGGAGTTCCTCTCGCCTTTCCTGTGGAGAGCGCCTCCTCTTGAGATGCGAAGGGAACGCCGGGAATTCTTTCCCTACGAAACAGGGATAGGATCCCTCATCTCGAACTAGGAGGCGGAAACGGGGCTCCCCTGGATGTATGCGGCACCCCACGGTCTTCCTCTCGAGTGGAGACGGGTATGTCGCGGAACTGCTTGAGTTGCAGCAAGGGTGTCAAGGACCCTTTGGAAGTTCCAGTGGTTAGATGTGATTAGCCTCGAGAAGCCTCAGCGGAAATGGGCCTCATCTCGCCTGGAGGGCAAAACCTCCTGGATTTTCTCGAGTTGCGGCAGGTGCTCTCGACTTACGACGGGGACCTCAGAGACCCGCTCTGGTGGCCTCAGGAAAGGCCAGTTCCCATGCGAGTTCCTCGCGGGCCTCTCGGGATTCCTCTCCCGTCGATGCCGGGGCCTAAGACCTTGTGTGGAGTCGGGGCCGGAACCTGAGGATTCCTCTCCAGTGCTGACGTGGATCTTGGGGTACTTCTGGAGTCTCCCCAGGGGAGTCAGTCCTCGTCTCGAATGCGGGCATGCACTTGCGCTTTCCTCTAGAGCGGTAGCAGCATTGTCACGCAGTCCGCCGCGTGGAACAAAGGATCTATGGTTTTCCCTCGAGTCTTTCCCACGACTCTTTCCCACGAGGCTTTCCCACAGGGCTGTCCCACGTGCACACGTGGTGGGAGTCGATCCTCGGCTTGAACGTCAAGGCAGTGCATGGAAAACAGGTTCCTCTGGAATGGACTGACACATCTGGGGGACTCTTGGAATGGTGGCATGACCCTGGAGTTCCTCTCGCCTTTACTGTCGAGAGCGCATCCTCTTGAGATGTGACGGGAACGCCGGGAATTCTTTCCCTATGATAGAGGGAAAGGATCCCTCATCTCGAGCTAGGAGGCGGAAGCGGGGCTCCCCTGGATGTGTACGGGACCCCACGTGCTTCCTCTCGAGTGGAGACGGGTATGTCACGGAACTGCTTGAGTTGCAGCAAGGGTGTGAAGGACCCTTTGGAATTTCCAGTGGTTAGATGTGATTAGCCTCGAGAAGCCTCAGCGGAAATGGGCCTCATCTCGCCTGGAGGGCAAAACCTCCTGGATTTTCTCGAGTTGCGGCAGGTGCTCTCGACTTTCGACGGGGACCTTAGGGACCCGCTCTGGTGGCCTCAGGAAAGGCCAGTCCCCATGCGAGTTCCTCGGGGGCCTCTCGGGATTCCTCTCCCGTCGATGCCGGGGCCTAAGACCTTGTGTGGAGTCGGGGCCGGAACCTGAGGATTCCTCTCCAGTGCTGACATGGATCTTGGGGTACTTCTGGAGTCTCCCCAGGGGAGTCAGTCCTCGTCTCGAATGTGGGCAAGCACTTGCGCTTTCCTCCAAGCGGTAGCAGCAGTGTCACGCAGTCCGCCGCGTGGATCAAAGGATCTATGGTTTTCCCTCGAGTCTTTCCCACGAGGCTGTCCCACTAGGCTTTCCCACAGGGCTGTCCCACGTGCACACGTGGTGGGAGTCGATCCTCGGATTGAACGTCAAGGCAGTGAAGGGAAATCAGGTTCCTCTGGAATGGACTGACACATCTGGGGGACTCATGGAATGGTGGCACGACCCTGGAGTTCCTCTCGCCTTTCCTGTGGAGAGCGCCTCCTCTTGAGATGCGACGGGAACGCCGGGAATTCTTTCCCTACGAAACAGGGATAGGATCCCTCATCTCGAACTAGGAGGCGGAAACGGGGCTCCCCTGGATGTGTGCGGGACCCCACGTGCTTCCTCTCGAGTGGAGACGGGTATGTCGCGGAACTGCTTGAGTTGCAGCAAGGGTGTGAAGGACCCTTTGGAATTTCCAGTGGTTAGATGTGATTAGCCTCGAGAAGCCTCAGAGGAAATGGGCCTCATCTCGCCTGGAGGGCAAAACCTCCTGGATTTTCTCGAGTTGCGGCAGGTGCTCTCCACTTACGACGGGGACCTCAGGGACCCGCTCTGGTGTCCTCAGGAAAGGCCAGTCCCCATGCGAGTTCCTCGGGGGCCTCTCGGGATTCCTCTCCCGTCGATGCCGGGGCCTAAGACCTTGTGTGGAGTCGGGGCCGGAACTGAGGATTCCTTCCAGTGCTGACATGGATCTTGGGGTACTTCTGGAGTCTCCCCAGGGGAGTCAGTCCTCGTCTCGAATGCGGGCATGCACTTGCGCTTTCCTCCAGAGCGGTAGCAGCAGTGTCACGCATTCCGCCGCGTGGATCAAAGGATCTATGGTTTTCCCTCGAGTTTTTCCCCCGAGGCTTTCCCACGAGGCTTTTCCACAGGGCTGTCCCACGTGTACACGTGGTGGGAGTCGATGCTCGGCTTGAACGTCAAGGCAGTACAGGGAAAAGAGGTTCCTCTGTAATGGACTGACACATCTGGAGTCTCTTGGAATGGTAGCACGACCCTGGAGTTCCTCTCGCCTTTCCTGTGGAGAGCGCCTCCTCTTGAGATGCGACGGGAACGCCGGGAATTCTTTCCCTACGAAACAGGGAAAGGATCCCTCTTTTCGAGCTAGGACGTGGAAACGGGGCTCCTCTGGATGTGTGCGGGACCCTCGTGCTTCCTTTCGAGTGGAGACGGGTATGACGGGGAACTTCTTGAGTTGCAGCAAGGGTGTGAAAGACCCTTTGGAAGTTCCAGTGGTTAGATGTGATTAACCTCGAGAAGCCTCAGCGGAAATGGGCCTCAACTCGCCTGGAGGGCAAAACCTCCTGGATTTTCTCGAGTTGCAGCAGGTGCTCTCGACTTACGACGGGGACCTCAGGGACCCGCTCTGGTGGCGTCAGGAAAGGCCAGTCCCCATGCGAGTTCCTCGGGGGCCTCTTGGGATTCCTCTCCCGTCGATGCCGGGGCCTAGACCTTGTGTGGAGTCGGGGCCGGAACCTGAGGATTCCTCTCCAGTGCTGACATGGATCTTGGGGTACTTCTGGAGTCTCCCCAGGGGAGTCAGTCCTCGTCTCGAATGCGGGCATGCCCTTGCGCTTTCCTCCAAGCGGTAGCAGCAGTGTCACGCAGTCCGCCGCGTGGATCAAAGGATCTATGGTTTTCCCTCGAGTCTTTCCCACGAGGCTGTCCCACGAGGCTTTCCCACAGGGCTGTCCCACGTGCACACGTGGTGGGAGTCGATCCTCGGCTTGAACGTCAAGGCAGTTCAGGGAAATCAGGTTCCTCTGGAATGGACTGACACATCTGGGGGACTTTTGGAATGGTGGCACGACCCTGGAGTTCCTCTCCCCTTTCCTGTGGAGAGCGCCTCCTCTTGAGATGCGACGGGAACGCCGGGAATTCTTTCCCTTCGAAACAGGGAAAGGATCCCTCATCTCGAGCTAGGAGGCGGAAACGGGGCTCCCCTGGATGTGTGCGGGACCCCACGTGCTTCCTCTCGAGTGGAGACGGGTATGTCGGGGAACCTCTTGAGTTGCAGCAAGGGTGTGAAGGACCCTTTGGAAGTTCCAGTGGTTAGATGTGATTAGCCTCGAGAAGGCTCAGCGGAAATGGGTCTCATCTCGCCTGGAGGGCAAAACCTCCTGGATTTTCTCGAGTTGCGGCAGGTGCTCTCGAATTATGACGGGGACCTCAGGGACCCGCTTTGGTGGCCTCAGGAAAGGCCAGTCCCCATGCGAGTTCCTGGGGGGCCTCTCGGGATTCCTCTCCCGTCGATGCCGGGGCCTAAGACCTTGTGTGGAGTCGGGGCCGGAACGTGAGGATTCCTCTCCAGTGCTGACATGGATCTTGGGGTACTTCTGGAGTCTCTCCAGGGGAGTCAGTCCTCGTCTCGAATGCGGGCATGCACTTGCGCTTTCCTCCAGAGCGGTAGCAGCAGTGTCACGCATTCCGCCGCGAGGATCAAAGGATCTATGGTTTTCCCTCGAGTCTTTCCCACGAGGCTTTCCCACCAGGCTTTCCCACAGGGCTGTCCCACGTGCACACGTGGTGGGAGTCGATCCGCGGCTTGAACGTCAAGGCAGTGCAGGGAAAACAGGTTCCTCTGGAATGGACTGACACATCTGGGGGACTCTTGGAATGGTGGCACGACCGTGGAGTTCCTCTCGCCTTTCCTGTGGAGAGCGCCTCCTCTTGAGATGCGACGGGAACGCCGGGAATTCTTTCCCTATGAAACAGGGAAAGGATCCCTCATCTCGAGCTAGGAGGCGGAAACGGGGCTCCCCTGGATGTGTGCGGGACCCCACGTGCTTCCTCTCGAGTGGAGACGGGTATGTCGGGGAACTTCTTGAGTTGCAGCAAGGGTGTGAAGGACCCTTTGGAAGTTCCAGTGGTTAGATGTGATTAGCCTCGAGAAGCCTCAGCGGAAATGGGCCTCATCTCGCCTGGAGGGCAAAACCTCCTGGAATTTCTCGAGTTGCGGCAGGTGCTCTTGACTTACGACGGGGACCTCAGGGACCCGCTCTGGTGGCCTCAGGAAGGCCAGTCCCCATGCGAGTTTTTCGGGGGCCTCTCGGGATTCCTCTCCCGTCGATGCCGGGGCCTAAGACCTTGTGTGGTGTCGAGGCCTGAACCTGAGGTTTCCTCTCCAGTGCTGACATGGATCTTGGGGTACATCTGGAGTCTCCCCAGGGGAGTCAGTCCTAGTCTCGAATGCGGGCATGCACTTGCGTTTTCCTCCAGTGCGGTAGCAGCAGTGTCACGCAGTCCGCCGCGTGGATCAAAGGATCTATGGTTTTCCCTCGAGTCTTTCCCACGAGGCTTTCCCACGAGGCTTTCCCACAGGGCTGTCCCACGTGCACACGTGGTGGGATTCGATCCTCGGCTTGAACGTCAAGGCAGTGCAGGGAAAACAGGTTCCCATGGAATGGACTGACCCATCTGGGGGACTCTTGGAATGGTGGCACGACCCTGGTGTTCCTCTCGCCTTTCCTGTGGAGAGCGCCTCCTCTTGAGATGCGACGGGAACGCCGGGAATTCTTTCCCTATGAAACAGGGAAAGGATCCCTCATCTCGAGCTAGGCGGCGGAAACGGGGCTCCCCTGGATGTGTGCGGGACCCCACGTGCTTCCTCTCGAGTGGAGACGGGTATGTCGGGGAACTTCTTGAGTTGCAGCAAGGGTGTGAAGGACCCTTTGGAAGTTCCAGTGGTTAGATGTGATTAGCCTCGAGAAGCCTCAGCGGAAATGGGCCTCATCTCACCTGGAGGGCAAAACCTCCTGGAATTTCTCGAGTTGCGGCAGGTGCTCTCGACATACGACGGGGACCTCAGGGACCCGCTCTGGTGGCCTCAGGAAGGCCAGTCCCCATGCGAGTTTTTCGGGGGCCTCTCGGGATTCCTCTCCCGTCGATGCCGGGGCCTAAGACCTTGTGTGGTGTCGAGGCCTGAACCTGAGGTTTCCTCTCCAGTGCTGACATGGATCTTGGGGTACATCTGGAGTCTCCCCAGGGGAGTCAGTCCTAGTCTCGAATGCGGGCATGCACTTGCGCTTTCCTCCTGTGCGGTAGCAGCAGTGTCACGCAGTCCGCCGCGTGGATCAAAGGATCTATGGTTTTCCCTCGAGTCTTTCCCACGAGGCTTTCCCACGAGGCTTTCCCACAGGGCTGTCCCACGTGCACACGTGGTGGGATTCGATCCTCGGCTTGAACGTCAAGGCAGTGCAGGGAAAACAGGTTCCCATGGAATGGACTGACCCATCTGGGGGACTCTTGGAATGGTGGCACGACCCTGGAGTTCCTCTCGCCTTTCCTGTGGAGAGCGCCTCCTCTTGAGATGCGACGGGAACGCCGGGAATTCTTTCGCTACGAAACAGGGAAAGGATCCCTCATCTCGAGCTTGGAGGCAGAAACGGGGCTTCCCTGGATGTGTGCGGGACCCCACGTGCTTCCTCTCGAGTGGATACGGGTATGTCGCGGAACTTCTTGAGTTGCAGCAAGGGTGTGAAGGACCCTTTGGAAGTTCCAGTGGTTAGATGTGATTAGCCTCGAGAAGCCTCAGCGGAAATGGGCCTCATCTCGCTTGGAGGGCAAAACCTCCTGGATATTCTCGAGTTGCGGCAGGTGCTCTCGACTTACGACGGGGACCTCGGGGACCCGCTCTGGTGGCCTCAGGAAAGGCCAGTCCCCATGCGAGTTCCTCGGGGGCCTCTCGGGATTCCTGTCCCGTCGATTCCGGGGCCTAAGACCTTGTGTGGAGTCGGGGACGGAACCTGAGAATTCCTCTCCAGTGCTGACATGGATCCTGGGGTACTTATGCAGTCTCCCCAGGGGAGTCTGTCCTCGTTTCGAATGCGGGCATGCACTTGCGCTTTCCTCCAGAGCGGTAGCAGCAGTGTCACGCAGTCCGCCTCTGGATCAAAGGATCTATGGTTTTCCCTCGAGTCTTTCCCACGAGGCTTTCCCACGAGGCTTTCCCACAGGGCTGTCCCACTTGCACACGTGGTGCGAGTCGATCCTCCGCTTGAACGTCAAGGCAGTGCAGGGAAAACAGCTTCCTCTGGAATGGACTGACACATCTGGGGGACTCTTGGAATGGTGGCACGACCCTGGAGTTCCTCTCGCCTTTCCTGTGGAGAGCGCCTTCTCTTGAGATGCGACGGGAACGCCGGGAATTCTTTCCCTACGAAACAGGGAAAGCATTCCTCATCTCGAGCTAGGAGGCGTAAATGGGGCTCCCCTGGATGTGTGCGGGACCCTCGTGCTTCCTCTCGAGTGGAGACGGGTATGTCGTGGAACTGCTTGAGTTGCAGCAAGGGTGTGAAGGACCCTTTGGAAGTTCCAGTGGTTAGATGTGATTAGCCTCGAGAAGCCTCAGCGGAAATGGGCCTCATCTCGCCTGGAGGGTAAAACTTCCTGGATTTTCTCGAGTTCCGGCAGGTGCTCTCGACTTACGACGGGGACCTCGGGGACCCGCTCTGGTGGCCTCAGGAAAAGCCAGTCCCCATGCGAGTTCCTCGGGGGCCTCTCGGGATTCCTCTCCCGTCGATGCCGGGGCCTAAGACCTTGTGTGGAGTCGGGGCCAGAACTTGAGGATTCCTCTCCAGTGCTGACATGGATCCTGGGGTACTTCTGCAGTCTCCCCAGGGGAGTCAGTCCTCGTCTCGAATGCGGGCATGCACTTGCGCTGTCCTCCAGAGCGGTAGCAGCAGTGTCTCGCATTCCGCCGCGTGGATCAAAGGATCTATGGTTTTCCCTCGAGTCTTTCCCACGAGGCTTTCCCACAGGGCTGTCCCACGTGCACACGTGGTGGGATTCGATCCTCGGCTTGAACGTCAAGGCAGTGCAGGGAAAACAGGTTCCCATGGAATGGACTGACCAATCTGGGTGACTCTTGGAATGGTGGCACGACCCTGGAGTTCCTCTCGCCTTTCCTGTGGAGAGCGCCTCCTCTTGAGATGCGACGGGAACGCCGGGAATTCTTTCGCTACGAAACAGGGAAAGGATCCCTTATCTCGAGCTAGGAGGCAGAAACGGGGCTCCCCTGGATGTGTGCGGGACCCCACGTGCTTCCTCTCGAGTGGATACGGGTATGTCGCGGAACTACTTGAGTTGCAGCAAGGGTGTGAAGGACCCTTTGGAAGTTCCAGTGGTTAGATGTGATTAGCCTCGAGAAGCCTCAGTGGAAATGGGCCTCATCTCGTCTGGAGGGCAAAACCTCCTGGATTTTCTCGAGTTGCGGCAGGTGCTCTCGACTTACGACGGGGACCTCAGGGACCCGCTCTGGAGGCCTCAGGAAAGGCCAGTCCCCATGCGAGTTCCTCGGGGGCCTCTCGGGATTCCTCTCCCGTCGATGCCGGGGCCTAAGACCTTGTGTGGAGTCGGGGCCGGAACCTGAGGATTCCTCTCCAGTGCTGACATGGATCTTGGGGTACTTCTGGAGTCTCTCCAGGGGAGTCAGTCCTCGTCTCGAATGCGGGCATGCACTTGCGCTTTCCTCCAGAGCGGTAGCAGCAGTGTCACGCAGTCCGCCGCGTGGATCAAAGGATCTATGGTTTTCCCTCGAGTCTTTCCCACGAGGCTTTCCCACGAGACTTTCCCACAGGGCAGTCTCACGTGCACACGTGGTGGGAGTCGATCCTCGGCTTGAACGTCAAGGCAGTGCAGGGAAAACAGGTTCCTCTGGAATGGACTGACCCATCTGGGGGACTCCTGGAATGGTGGCGCGGCCCTGGAGTTCCTCTCGCCTTTCCTGTGGAGAGCGCCTCCTCTTGAGATGCGACGGGAACGCCGGGAATTCTTTCCCTACGAAACATGGAAAGGATCCATCATCTCGAGCTAGGAGGCGGAGACGGGGCTCCCCTGGATGTGTGCGGGACCCCACGTGCTTCCTCTCGAGTGGAGACGGGTATGTCGGGGAACTTCTTGAGTTGCAGCAAGGGTGTGAAGGAGCCTTAGGAAGTTCCAGTGGTTAGACGTGATTAGCCTCGAGAAGCCTCAGCGGAAATGGGCCTCATCTCGCCTGAAGGGCAAAACCTCCTGGATTTTCTCGAGTTGCGGCAGGTGCTCTCGACTTACGACGGGGACCTCAGGGACCCGCTCTGGTGGCCTCAGGAAAGGCCAGTCCCCATGCGAGTTCCTCGGGGGCCTCTCGGGATTCCTCTCCCGTCGATGCCGGGGCCTAAGACCTTGTGTGGAGTCGGGGCCGGAACCTGAGGTTTCCTCTCCAGTGCTGACATGGATCTTGGGGTACTTCTGGAGTCTCCCCAGGGGAGTCAGTCCTCGTCTCGAATGCGGGCATGCACTTGCGCTTTCCTCCAGAGCGGTAGCAGCAGTGTCACACAGTCCGCCGCGTGTACAAAAGGATCTTTGGTTTTCCCTCGCGTCTTTCCCACGAGGCTGTCCCACGAGGCTTTCCCACAGGGCTGTCCCACGTGCACACGTGGTGGGAGTCGATCCTCGGCTTGAACGTCAAGGCCGTTCAGGGAAAACAGGTTCCTCTGGAATGGACTGACACATCTGGGGTACTCTTGGAATGGTTCACGACCCTGGAGTTGCTCTCGCCTTTCCTGTGGAGAGCGCCTCCTCTTGAGATGCTAAGGGAACGCCGGGAATTCTTTCCCTACGAAATAGGGATAGGATGCCTCATCTCGAACTAGGAGGCGGAAACGGGGCTCCCCTGGATGTGTGCGGCATCCCACGTGCTTCCTGTCGAGTGGAGACGGGTATGTCGCGGAACTGCTTGAGTTGCAGCAAGGGTGTGAAGGACCCTTTGAAAGTTCCAGTGGTTAGATGTGATTAGCCTCGAGAAGCCTCAGCGGATATGGGCCTCATCTCGTCTGGAGGGCAAAATCTCCTGGATTTTCTCGAGTTGCGGCAGGTGCTCTCGACTTACGACGGGGACCTCAGGGACCCTCTCTGGTGGCCTCAGGAAAGGCCAGTCCCCATGCGAGTTCCTCAGGGGCCTCTCGGGATTCCTCTCCCGTCGATGCCCGGGCCCTAAGACCTTGTGTGGAGTCGGGGCCGGAACCTGAGGATTCCTCTCCAGTGCTGACATGGATCTTGGGGTACTTCTGGAGTCTCCCCAGGGGAGTCAGTCCCCGTCTCGAATGCGGGCATGCACTTGCGCTTTCCTCCAGAGCGGTAGCAGCAATGTCACGCAGTCCACCGCGTGGATCAAAGGATCTATGCTTTTCCCTCGAGTCTTTCCCACGAGGCTTTCCCACGAGGCTTTCCCACAGGGCTGTCCCACGTGCACACGTGGTGGGAGTCGATCCTCGGCTTTAACGTCAAGGCAGTGCAGGGAAAACAGGTTCCTCTGGAATGGACTGACCCATCTGGGGGACTCTTGGAATGGTGGCACGACCCTGGTGTTCCTCTCGCCTTTCCTGTGGAGAGCGCCTCCTCTTGAGATGCGACGGGAACGCCGGGAATTCTTTCCCTACGAAACAGGGAAAGGATCCCTCATCTCGAGCTAGGAGGCGGAAACGGGGCTCCCCTGGATGTGTGCGGGACCCCACGTGCTTCCTCTCGAGTGGAGACGGGTATGTCGCGGAACTGCTTGAGTTGCAGCAAGGGTGTGAAGGACCCTTTGGAAGTTCCAGTGGTGAGATGTGATTAGCCTCGAGACGCCTCAGCGGAAATGGGCCTCATTTCGCCAGGAGGGAAAAACCTCCTGGATTTTCTCGAGTTGCGGCAGGTGCTCTCGACTTACGACGGGGACCTCAGGGACCCGCTCTGGAGGCCTCAGGAAAGGCCAGTCCCCATGCGAGTTCCTCGGGGGCCTCTCGGGATTCCTCTCCCGTCGATGCCCGGGCCTAAGACCTTGTGTGGAGTCGGGGCCGGAACCTGAGGATTCCTCTCCAGTGCTGACATGGATCTTGGGGTACTTCTGGAGTCTCCCCAGGGGAGTCAGTCCTCATCTCGAATGCGGGCATGCACTTGCGCTTTCCTCCAGAGCGGTAGCAGCAGTGTCACGCAGTCCACCGCGTGGATCAAAGGATCTATGGTTTTCCCTCGAGTCTTTCCCACGAGGCTTTCCCACGAGGCTTTCCCACAGGGCTGTCCCACGTGCACACGTGGTGGGAGTCGATCCTCGGCTTGAACGTCAAGGCAGTGCAGGGAAAACAGGTTCCTCTGTAATGGACTGACACATCTGGGGGTCTCTTGGAATGGTGACACGACCCTGGAGTTCCTCTCGCCTTTCCTGTAATGAGTGCCTCCTCGTGAGATGCGACGAGAACGCCGGGAATTCTTTCCCTACGAAACAGGGAAAGGATCCCTCATCTCGAGCTAGGAAGCGGAAACGGGGCTCCCCTGGATGTGTGCGGGACCCCATGTGCTTCCTCTCGAGTGGAGATGGGTATGTCGCGGAACTGCTTGAGTTGCAGCAAGGGTGTGAAGGACCCTTTGGAAGTTCCAGTGGTTAGATGTGATTAGCCTCGAGAAGCCTCAGCGGAATTGGGCCTCATCTCGGCTGGAGGGCAAAACCTCCTTGATTTTCTCGAGTTGCGGCAGGTGCTCTCGACTTACGACTGGGACCTCAGGGACCCGCTCTGGTGGCCTCAGGAAAGGTCAGTCCCCATGTGAGTTCCTCGGGGGCCTCTCGGGATTCCTCTCCCGTCGATGCCTGGGCCTAAGACCTTGTGTGGAGTCGGGGCCGGAACCTGAGGATTCCTCTCCAGTGCTGACATGGATCTTGGGGTACTTCTGGAGTCTCCCCAGGGGAGTCAGTCCCCGTCTCGAATGCGGGCATGCACTTGCGCTTTCCTCCAGAGCGGTAGCAGCAGTGTCACGCAGTCCGCCGCGTGGATCAAAGGATCTATGGTTTTCCCTCGAGTCTTTCCCATGAGGCTTTCCCACGAGGCTTTCCCACAGGGCTGTCCCACGTGCACACGTGGTGGGAGTCGATCGTCGGTTTGAACGTCAAGGCAGTGCAGGGAAAACAGGTTCCTCTGGAATGGACTGACACACCTGGGGGACTCTTGGAATGGTGGCACGACCCTGGAGTTCCTCTCGCCTTTCCTGTGGAGAGCGCCTCCTCTTGAGATGCGACGGGAACGCCGGGAATTCTTTCCCTACGAAACAGGGAAAGGATCCCTCATTTCGATCTAGGAGGCGGAAACGGAGCTCCTCTGGATGTGTGCGGGACCCTCGTGCTTCTTCTCGAGTGGAGACGGGTATGTCGGGGAACTTCTTGAGTTGCAGCAAGGGTGTGAAGGACCCTTAGGAAGTTCCAGTGGTTAGACGTGATTAGCCTCGAGAAGCCTCAGGGGAAATGGGCCTCATCTCGCCTGGAGGGCAAAACCTCCTGGATTTTCTCGAGTTGCGGCAGGTGCTCTCGACTTACGACGGGGACCTCAGGGACCCGCTCTGGTGGCCTCAGGAAAGGCCAGTCCCCATGCGAGTTCCTCGGGGGTCTATCGGGATTCCTCTCCGGTCGATGCCAGGGCCTAAGACCTTGTGTCTAGTCGGGGCTGGAACCTGAGGATTCCTCTCCAGTGCTGACATGGATCTTGGGGTACTTCTGGAGTCTCCCCAGGGGAGTCAGTCCTCGTCTCGAATGCGGGCCTACACTTGCGCTTTCCTCCAGAGCGGTAGCAGCAGTGTCACGCAGTCCGCGGCGTGGATCAAAGGATTTATGGTTTTCCCTCGAGTCTTTCCCACGAGGCTTTCCCACGAGGCTTTCCCACAGGGCTGTCCCACGTGCACACGTGGTGGGAGTCGATCCTCGGCTTGAACGTCAAGGCAGTGCAGGGAAAACAGGTTCCTCTGTAATGGACTGACACATCTGGGTATCTCTTGGAATGCTGGCACGACCCTGGAGTTCCTCTCGCCTTTCCTGTGGAGAGCGCCTGCTCTTGAGATGCGACGGGAACGCCGGGAATTCTTTCGCTACGAAACAGGGAAAGGATCCCTCATCTCGAGCTAGGAGGCAGAAACGAGGCTCCCCTGGATGTGTGCATGACCCCACGTGCTTCCTCTCGAGTGGAGACGGGTATGTCGGGGAACTTCTTGAGTTGCAGCAAGGGTGTGAAGGACCCTTTGGAAGTTCCAGTGGTTAGCCGCTACGAAACAGGGAAAGGATCCCTCATCTCGAGCTAGGAGGCAGAAACGAGGCTCCCCTGGATGTGTGCATGACCCCACGTGCTTCCTCTCGAGTGGAGACGGGTATGTCGCGGAACTTCTTGAGTTGCAGCAAGGGTGTGAAGGACCCTTTGGAAGTTCCAGTGGTTAGATGTGATTAGCCTCGAGAAACCTCGAGGCAGTGCAGGGAAAACAGGTTCCTCTGGAATGGACTGACACATCTGGGGGTCTCTTGGAATGGTGGCACGACCCTGGAGTTCCTCTCGCCTTTCCTTTGGAGAGCGCCTCCTCTTGAGATGCGACGGGAACGCCGGGAATTCTTTCCCTACGAAACAGGGAAAGGATCCCTCATCTCGAGCTAGGATGCTGAAACGGGGCTCCCCTGGATGTGTACGGCACCCCACGTGCTTCCTCTCGAGTGGAGACGGGTATGTCGCGGAACTGCTTGAGTTGCAGCAAGGGTGTGAAGGACCCTTTGGAAGTTCCAGTGGTTAGATGTGATTAGCCTCGAGAAGCCTCAGCGGAAATGGGCCTCATCACGCCTGGAGGGAAAAACCTCCTGGATTTTCTCGAGTTGCGGCAGGTGCTCTCGACTTACGACGGGGACCTCAGGGACCCGCTCTGGTGGCCTCAGGAAAGGCCAGTCCCCATGCGAGTTCCTCGGGGGCCTCTCGGGATTCCTCTCCCGTCGATGCCGGGGCCTAAGTCCTTGTGTGGATTCGGGGCCTGAACCTGAGGATTCCTCTCCAGTGCTGACATGGATCTTGGGGTTTCTTCTGGAGTCTCCCCAGGGGAGTCAGTCCTCGTCTCGAATGCGGGCATGCACTTGCGCTTTCCTCCAGAGCGGTAGCAGCAGTGTCACGAAGTCCGCCGCGTGGATCAAAGGATCTATGGTTTTCCCTCGAGTCTTTCCCACGAGGCTTTCCCACGAGGCTTTCCCACAGGGCTGTCCGACGTGCACACGTGGTGGGAGTCGATCCTCGGCTTGAACGTCAAGGCAGTGCAGGGAAAACAGGTTCCTCTGGAATGGAATGACACATCTGGGGGACTCTTGGAATGGTGGCACGACCCTGGAGTTCCTCTCGCCTTTCCTATGGAGAGCGCCTCCTCTTGAGATGCGACGGGAACGCCGGGAATTCTTTCCCTACTAAACAGGGAAAGGATCCCTCATCTCGAGCTAGGAGGGGGAAACGGGGCTCCCCTGGATGTGTGCGGGAGCCCACGTGCTTCCTCTCGAGTGGAGACGGTTATGTCGGGGAACTTCTTGAGTTGCAGCAAGGGTGTGAAGGACCCTTTGGAAGTTCCAGTGGTTAGGTGTGAATAGCCTCGAGAAGCCTCAGCGGAAATGTGCCTCATCTCGCCTGGAGGGCAAAACCTCCTGGATTTTCTCGAGTTGCGGCAGGTGCTCTCGACTTACGACGGGGAAGTCAGGGACCCGCTCTGGAGGCTTCAGGAAAGGCTAGTCCCCATGCGAGTTCCTCCGGGGCCTCTCGGGATTCCTCTGCCGTCGATGCCGGGGTCTAAGACCTTGCGTGGATTCGGGGCCGGAACCTGAGGATTCCTCTCCAGTGCTGACATGGATCTTGGGGTACTTCTGGAGTCTCCCCAGGGGAGTCAGTCCTCGTCTCGAATGCGGGCATGCACTTGCGCTTTCCACCAAAGCGGTAGCAGCAGTGTCACGCATTCCGCCGCGTGGATCAAAGAATCTATGGATTTCCCTCGAGTCTTTCCCACGAGGCTTTCCCACAGGGCTGTCCCACGTGCACACGTGGTGGGAGTCGATCCTCGGCTTGAACGTCAAGGCAGTGCAGGGAAAACAGGTTCCTCTGGAATGGACTGACACATCTGGGGGACTCCGGGAATGGTGGCACGACCCTGGAGTTCCTCTCGCCTTTCCTGTGGAGAGCGCCTCCTCTTGAGATGCGACGGGAACACCGGGAATTCTTTCCCTACGAAACAGGGAAAGGATCCCTCATCTCGTGCTAGGAGGCGGAAACGGGGCTCCCCTGGATGTGTGCTGGACCCTCGTGCTTCCTCTCGATTGGAGACGGGTATGTCGCGGAACTGCTTGAGTTGCAGCAAGGGTGTGAAGGACCCTTTGGAAGTTCCAGTGGTTAGATGTGATTAGCCTTGAGAAGCCTCAGCGGAAATGGGCCTCATCTCGCCTGGAGGGCAAAATCTCCTGGATTTTCTCGAGTTGCGGCAGGTGCTCTCGACTTACGACGGGGACATCAGGGACCCGCTCTGGTGGCCTCAGGAAAGGCCAGTCCCCATGCGAGTTCCTCGGGGGCCTCTCGGGATTCCTCTCCCGTTGATGCCGGGGCCTAAGACCTTGTGTGGATTCGGGGCCGGAACCTGAGGATTCCTCTCCAGTGCTGACATGGATCTTGGGGTACTTCTGGAGTCTCCCCAGAGGAGTCAGTCCTCGTCTCGAATGCGGGCATGCACTTGCGCTTTCCTCCAGAGCGGTAGCAGAAGTGTCACGCAGTCCGCCGCGTGGATCAAAGGATCTATGCTTTTCCCTCGAGTCTTTCCCACGAGGCTTTCCCACGAGGCGTTCCCCCAGGGATGTCCCACGTGCACACGTGGTGGGAGTCGATCCTCGGCTTGAACGTCAAGGCAGTGCAGGGAAAACAGGTCCTCTGGAATGGACTGACACATCTGGGGTACTCTTGGAATGGTGCCACGACCCTAGTTCCTCTCGCCTTTCCTGTGGAGAGCGCCTCCTCTTGAGATGCGACGGGAACGCCGGGAATTCTTTCCCTACGAAACAGGGAAAGGATCCCTCATCTCGAGCTAGGAGGCGGAAACGGGGCTCCCCTGGATGTGTGCGGGACCCTCGTGCTTCCTCTCGAGTGGAGACGGTTATGTCGGGGAACTTCTTGAGTTGCAGCAAGGGTGTGAAGGACCCTTTGGAAGTTCCAGTGGTTAGATGTGATTAGCCTCGAGAAGCCTCAGCGGAAATGGGCCTCATCTCGCCTGGAGGGCAAAACCTCCTGGATTTTCTCGAGTTGCGGCAGGTGCTCTCGACTTACCACGGGGACCTCAGGGACCCGCTCTGGTGGCCTCAGGAAAGTCCAGTCCCCATGCGAGTTCCTCGGGGGCCTCTCGATATTCCTCTCCCGTCGATGCCGGGGCCTAAGACCTTGTGTGGAGTCGGGGCCCGAACCTGAGGATTCCTCTCCAGTGCTGACATGGATCTTGGGGTACTTCTGGAGTCTCCCCAGGGGAGTCAGTCCTCGTCTCGAATGCGGGCATGCACTTGCGCTTTCCTCCAGAGTGGTAGCAGCAGTGTCACACAGTCCTCCGCGTGGATCAAAAGATCTATTGTTTTCCCTCGAGTCTTTCCCACGAGGCTTTCCCACGAGGCTTTCCCACAGGGCTGTCCCACGTGCACACGTGGTGGGAGTCGATCCTCGGCTTGAACGTCAAGGCAGTGCAGGGAAAACAGGTTCCTCTGGAATGGACTGACACATCTGGGGGACTCTTGGAATGGTGGCACGACCCTGGATTTCCTCTCGCCTTTCCTGTGGAGAGTGCCTCTTCTTGAGATGCGACGGGAACACCGGGAATTCTTTCCCTACGAAACAGGGAAAGGATCCCTCATCTCGAGCTAGGAGGCGGAAACGGGGCTCCCCTGGATGTGTGCTGGACCCTCGTGCTTCCTCTCGAGTGGAGACGGGTATGTCGGGGAACTTCTTGAGTTGCAGCAAGGGTGTGAAGGACCATTTGGAAGTTCCAGTGGTTAGATGTGATTAGCCTCGAGAAGCCTCAGCGGAAATGGGCCTCATCTCGCCTGGAGGGCAAAACCTCCTGGATTTTCTCGAGTTGCGGCAGGTGCTCTCGACTTACGACGGGGACGTCAGGGACCCGCTCTGGAGGCCTCAGGAAAGGCCAGTCCCCATGCGAGTTCCTCGGGGGCCTCTCGGGATTCCTCTCCCGTCGATGCCGGGGCCTAAGACCTTTTGTGGAGTCGGGGCCGGAACCTGAGGATTCCTCTCCAGTGCTGACATGGATCTTGGGGTACTTCTGGAGTCTCCCCAGGGCAGACAGTCATCGTCTCGAATGCGGGCATGCACTTGCGCTTCCCTCCAGTGCGGTAGGAGCAGTGTCACGCAGTCTGCAGCGTGGATCAAAGGATCTATGGTTTTCCCTCGAGTCTTTCCCACGAGGCTTTCCCACGAGGCGTTCCCCCAGGGCCGTCCCACGTGCACACGTGGTGGGAGTCGATCCTCGGCTTGAACGTCAAGGCAGTGAAGGGAAAACAGGTTCCTCTGGAATGGACTGACACATCTGGGGGACTCTTGGAATGGTGGCACGACCCTGGAGTTCCTCTGGCCTTTCCAGTTGAGAGCGCCTCCTCTTGAGATGCGACGGGAATGCCGGGAATTCTTTCCCTACGAAACAGGGTAAGGATCCCTCATCTCGAGCTAGGCGGCGGTAACGGGTCTCCCCTGGATGAGTGGGCGACCCTCGTGCTTTCTCTCGAGAGGAGACGGGTATGGCGGGGAACTTCTTGAGTTGCAGCAAGGGTGTGATTGACCATTTGGAAGTTCCAGTGGTTAGATGTGATTAGCCTCGAGAAACCTCAGCTGAAATGGGCCTCATTTCGCCTGGAGGGCAAAACCTCCTGGATTTTCTCGAGTTGCGGCAGATGCTCCCGACTTATGACGGGGACCTCAGGGACCCGCTCTCGTGGCCTCAGGAAAGTCCAGTCCCCATGCGAGTTCCTCGCGGGCCTCTCGGGATTCCTCTCCCGTCGATGCCGGGGCCTAAGACCTTGTGTGGAGTCGGGGCCGGAACCTGAGGATTCCTCTCCAGTGCTGACATGGATCTTGGGGTACTTCTGGAGTCTCCCCAGGGGAGTCAGTCCTCGTCTCGAATGCGGGCATGCACTTGCGCTTTCCTCCAGAGTGGTAGCAGCAGTGTCACACAGTCCTCCGCGTGGATCAAAAGATCTATTGTTTTCCCTCGAGTCTTTCCCACGAGGCTTTCCCACGAGGCTTTCTCACAGGGCTGTCCCACGTTCACACGTGGTGGGAGTCGATCCTCGGCTTGAACGTCAAGGCAGTGCAGGGAAAACAGGTTCCTCTGGAATGGACTGACACATCTGGGGGACTCTTGGAATGGTGGCACGACCCTGGATTTCCTCTCGCCTTTCCTGTGGAGAGTGCCTCCTCTTGAGATGCGACGGGAACACCGGGAATTCTTTCCCTACGAAACAGGGAAAGGATCCCTCATCTCGAGCTAGGAGGCGGAAACGGGGCTCCCCTGGATGTGTGCTGGACCCTCGTGCTTCCTCTCGAGTGGAGACGGGTATGTCGCGGAACTGCTTGAGTTGCAACAGGGGTGTGAAGGACCCTTTGGAAGTTCCTGTGGTTAGATGTGATTAGCCTCGAGAAGCATCAGCGGAAATGGGCTTCATCTCGCCTGGAGGGCAAAACCTCCTGAATTTTCCCGAGTTGCGGCAGGTGCTCTCGACTTACGACGGGGACCTCAGGGACCCGCTCTGGAGGCCTCAGGAAAGGCCAGTCCCCATGCGAGTTCCTCGGGGGCCTCTCGGGGTTCCTCTCCCGTCGATGCCGGGGACTAAGACCTTGTGTGGAGTCGGGGCCGGAACCTGAGGAATCCTCTCCAGTGCTGACATGGATCTTGGGGTACTTCTGGAGTCTCCCCAGGGGAGTCAGTCCTCGTCTCGAATGCGGGCATGCACTTGCGCTTTCCTCCAGAGTGGTAGCAGCAGTGTCACGCAGTCCGCCGCGTGGATCAAAGGATCTATGGTTTTCCCTCGAGTCTTTCCCACCAGGCTTTCCGACGAGGCTTTCCCACAGGGCAGTCCCACGTGCACACGTGGTGGGAGTCGATCCTCGGCTTGAACGTCAAGGCAGTGCAGGGAAAACAGGTTCCTCTGGAATGGATTGACACATCTGGGGGACTCTTGGAATGGTGGCACGACCCTGGAGTTCCTCTCGCCTTTCCTGTGGAGAGCGCCTCCTCTTGAGATGCGAGGGGAACGCCGGGAATTCTTTCACTACGAAACAGGGAAAGGATCTCTCATCTCGAGCTAGGAGGCGGAAACGGGGCTCCCCTGGATGTGTGCGGGACCCCACGTGCTTCCTCTCGAGTGGAGACTGTTATGTCGGGGAACATCTTGAGTTGCAGCAAGGGTGTGAAGGACCCTTTGGAAGTTCCAGTGGTTAGATGTTATTAGCCTCGAGAAGCCTCAGCGGAAATGGGCCTCATCTCGCCTGGAGGGCAAAACCTCCTGGATTTTCTTGAGTTGCGGCTGATGCTCTCGACTTACGACGGGGACCTCAGGGACCCGCTCTGGTGGCCTCAGGAAAGGCCAGTCCCCATGCGAGTTCCTCGGGGGCCTCTCGGGATTCCTCTCCGGTCGATGCCGGGGCCTAAGACCTTGTGTGGAGTCGGGGCCGGAACCTGAGGATTCCTCTCCAGTGGTGACATGGATCTTGGGGTACTTCTGGAGTCTCCCCAGGGGAGTCAGTCCTCGTCTCGAATGCGGGCATGCACTTGCGCTTTCCTCCAGAGCGGTAGCAGCATTGTCACGCAGTCCGAAGCGTGGATCAAAGGATCTATGGTTTTCCCTCGAGTCTTTCCCACCAGGCTTTCCGACGAGGCTTTCCCACAGGGCAGTCCCACGTGCACACGTGGTGGGAGTCGATCCTCGGCTTGAACGTCAAGGCAGTGCAGGGAAAACAGGTTCCTCTGGAATGGATTGACACATCTGGGGGACTCTTGGAATGGTGGCACGACCCTGGAGTTCCTCTCGCCTTTCCTGTGGAGAGCGCCTCCTCTTGAGATGCGACGGGAACGCCGGGAATTCTTTCACTACGAAACAGGGAAAGGATCTCTCATCTCGAGCTAGGAGGCGGAAACGGGGCTCCCCTGGATGTGTGCGGGACCCCACGTGCTTCCTCTCGAGTGAAGACGGTTATGTCGGGGAACATCTTGAGTTGCAGCAAGGGTGTGAAGGACCCTTTGGAAGTTCCAGTGGTTAGATGTGATTAGCCTCGAGAAGCCTCAGCGGAAATGGGCCTCATCTCGCCTGGAGTGCAAAACCTCCTGGATTTTCTCGAGTTGCGGCAGATGCTCTCGACTCACGACGGGGACCTCAGGGACCCGCTCTGGTGGCCTCACGAAAGGCCAGTCCCCATGCGAGTTCCTCGGGGGCCTCTCGGGATTCCTCTCCGGTCGATGCCGGGGCCTAAGACCTTGTGTGGAGTCGGGGCCGGAACCTGAGGATTCCTCTCCAGTGCTGACATGGATCTTGGGGTACTTCTGGAGTCTCCCCAGGGGAGTCAGTCCTCGTCTCGAATGCGGGCATGCACTTGCGCTTTCCTCCAGAGCGGTAGCAGCATTGTCACGCAGTCCGCCGCGTGGATCAAAGGATATATGGATTTCCCTCGAGGCTTTCCCACGAGGCTTTCCCACGAGGCTTTCCCACAGGGCTGTCACACGTGCACACGTGGTGGGACTCGATCCTCGGGATGAACGTCAAGGAAGTGCAGGGAAAACAGGTTCCTCTGGAATGGACTGACACATCCGGGGGTCTCTTGGAATGGTGAGACGACCCTGGAGTTCCTCTCGCCTTTCCTGTGGAGAGTGCCTCCTCTTGAGATGCGACGGGAACGCCGGGAATTCTTTCCCTCCGAAACAGGGAAAGGATCCCTCATCTCGAGCTAGGAGGCGGAAACGGGGCTACCCTGGATGTGTGCGGGTACCCACGTGCTTCCTCTCGAGTGGAGACGGGTATGTCGTGGAACTTCTTGAGTTGCAGCAAGGGTGTGAAGGACCCTTTGGAAGTTCCAGTGGTTAGATGTGATTAGCCTCGAGAAGCCTCAGCGGAAATGGGCCTCATCTCGCCTGGAGGGCAAAACCTCCTGGATTTTCTCGAGTTGCGGCAGGTGCTCTCGACTTACGACGGGGACCTCAGGGACTCGCTCTGGTGGCCTCAGGAAAGGCCAGTCCCAATGCGAGTTCCTCGGGGGCCTCTCGGAATTCCTCTCCCGTCGATGCCGGGGCCTAAGACCTTGTGTGGAGTCGGGGCCGGAACCTGAGGATTCCTCTCCAGTGCTGACATGGATCTTGGGGTACTTCTGGAGTCTCCCCAGGGCAGACAGTCATCGTCTCGAATGCGGGCATGCACTTGCGCTTTCCTCTAGAGCGGTAGCAGCAGTGTCACGCAGTCCGCCACGTGGATCAAAGGATCTATGGTTTTCCCTCGAGTATTTCCCACGAGGCTTTCCCACGAGGCTTTCCCACAGGGCTGTCCCACGTGCACACGTGGTGGGAGTCGATCCTCGGCTTGAACGTCAAGGCAGTGCAGGGAAAACAGGTTCCTCTGGAATGGACTGACACATGCGGGGGTCTCTTGGAATGGTGACACGACCCTGGAGTTCCTCTCGCCTTTCCTGTGGAGAGCGCCTCCTCTTGAGATGCGACAGGAACGCTGGGAATTCTTTCCCTACGAAACAGGGAAAGGATCCCTCATCTCGAGCTAGGAGGCGGAAACGGGGCTCCCCTGGATGTGTGCGGGACCCCACGTGCTTCCTCTCGAGTGGAGACGGGTATGTCGGGGAACTTCTTGAGTTGCAGCAAGGGTGTGAAGGACCCTTTTGAAGTTCCAGTGGTTAGATGTGATTAGCCTCGAGAAGCCTCAGCGGAAATGGGCCTCATCTCGCCTGGAGGGCAAAACCTCCTGGATTTTCTCGAGTTGCGGCAGGTGCTCTCGACTTACGACGGGGACCTCAGGGACCCGCTCTGGAGGCCTCAGGAAAGGCCAGTCCCCATGCGAGTTCCTAGGGGGCCTCTCGGGATTCCTCTCCCGTCGATTCCGGGGCCTAAGACCTTGTGTGGAGTCGGGGCCGGAACCTGAGGATTCCTCTCCGGTGCTGACATGGATCTTGGGGTAATTCTGGAGTCTTCCGAGGGGAGTCGGTCCTCGTCTCGAATGCGGGCATGCACTTGCGCTTTCCTCACGAGCAGTAGCAGCAGTGTCACGCAGTCTGCCACGTGGATCAAAGGATCTATGGTTGTCCCTCGAGTCTTTCCCACGAGGCTTTCCCACGAGGCTTTCCCACAGGGCTGTCCCACGTGCACACTTGGTGGGAGTCGATCGGCGGCTTGAACGTCAAGGCAGTGCAGGGAAAACAGGTTCCTCTGGAATGGACTGACACATCTGGGGGACTCTTGGAATGGTGGCACGACCCTGGAGTTCTTCTCGCCTTTCCTGTTGAGAGCGCCTCCTCTTGAGATGCGACGGGAACGCCGGGAATTCTTTCCCTACGAAACAGGGAAAGGATCCCTCATCTCGGGCTAGGAGGCGGAAACGGGGCTCCCCTGATGTTTGCGGGAACCCATGTGCTTCCTCTCGAGTGGAGACGGGTATGTCGCGGAACTTCTTGAGTTGCAGCAAGGGTGTGAAGGACCCTTTGGAAGTTCCAGTGGTTAGATGTGATTAGCCTCGAGAAGCCTCAGCGGAAATGGGCCTCATCTCGCCTGGAGGGCAAAACCTCCTGGATTTTCTCGAGTTGCGGCAGGTGCTCTCGAATTACGACGGGGACCTCAGGGACCCGCTCTGGTGGCCTCAGGAAAGGCCAGTCCCCATGCGAGTTCCTCGGGGGCCTCTCGGGATTCCTCTCCCGTCGATGCCGGGGCCTAAGACCTTGTGTGAAGTCGGGGCCGGAACCTGAGGATTCCTCTCCGGTGCTGACATGGATCTTGGGGTACTTCTGGAGTCTTCCGATGGGAGTCAGTCCTCGTCTCGAATGCGGGCATGCACTTGCGCTTTCCTCCAGAGCAGTAGCAGCAGTGTCACGCAGTACGCCGCGTGGATCAAAGGATCTATGGTTTTCCCTCGAGTCTTTCCCACGAGGCTTTCCCACGAGGCTTTCCCACGAGGCTTTCCCACAGGGCTATCCCACGTGCACAAGTGGTGGGGGTCGATCCTCGGCTTGAACGTCAAGGCTGTGCAGCGAAAACAGCTTCCTCTGCAATGGACTGACACATCTGGGGGACTCTTGGAATGGTGGCACGACCCTGGAGTTCCTCTCGCCTTTCCCGTTGAGAGCGCCTCCTCTTGAGATGCGACGGGAACGCCGGGAATTCTTTCCCTTCGAAACAGGGAAAGGATCCCTCATCTCGAGCTAGGAGGCGGAAACGGGGCTCCCCTGGATGTGTGCGGGACCCCATGTGCTTCCTCTCGAGTGAGACGGGTATGTCGGGGAACTTCTTGAGTTGCAGCAAGGGTGTGAAGGACCCTTTGGAAGTTCCAGTGGTTAGATGTGATTAGCCTCGCGAAGCCTCAGCGGAAATGGGCCTCATCTCGCCTGGAGGGCAAAACCTCCTGGATTTTCTCGAGTTGCGGCAGGTGCTCTCGACTTACGACGGGGACCACAGGGACCCGCTCTGTTGGCCCCAGGAAAGGCCAGTCCCCATGCGAGTTCCTCGGGAGCCTCTCGGGATTCCTCTCCCGTCGATGCCGGGGCCTAAGACCTTGTGTGGAGTCGGGGCCGGGACCTGGGGATTCCTCTCCAGTGCTGACATGGATCTTGGGGTACTTCTGGAGTCTCCCCAGGGGAGTCAGTCCTCGTCTCGAATGCGGGCATGCACTTGCGCTTTCCTCCAGAGCGGTAGGAGCAGTGTCACGCAGTCCGCCGCGTGGATCAACGGATCTATGTTTTTCCCTCGAGTCTTTCCCACGAGGCTGTCCCACGAGGCTTTCCCACAGGGCTGTCCCACGGGCACACGTGGTGGGAGTCGATCCAAAGCTTGAACGTCAAGGCAGTGCAGGGAAAACAGGTTCCTCTGGAATGGAATGACACATCTGGGGGACTCTTGGAATGGTGGCACGACCTTGGAGTTCCTCTCGCCTTTCCTGTGGAGAGCGCCTCCCCTTGAGATGAGACGGGAACGCCGGGAATTCTTTCCCTACTAAACAGGGAAAGGATCCCTAATCTCGAGCTAGGAGGCAGAAACGGGGCTCCCCTGGATGTGTGCGGGACCCCACGTGCTTCCTCTCGAGTGGAGACGGGTATGTCGGGGAACTTCTTGAGTTGCAGCAAGGGTGTGAAGGACCCTTTGGAAGTTCCAGTGGTTAGATGTGATTAGCCTCGAGAAGCCTCAGCGGAAATGGGCCTCATCTCGCCTGGAGGGCAAAACCTCCTGGATTTTCTCGAGTTGCGGCAGGTGATCTCGACTTACGACGGGGACCTCAGGGACCCGCCCTGGTGGCCTCAGGAAAGGCCAGTCCCCATGCGAGTTCCTCGGGGGCCTCTCGGGATTCCTCTCCCGTCGATGCCGGGGCCTAAGGCGTTGTGTGGAGTCGGGGCCGAAACGTGAGGATTCCTCTCCAGTGCTGACATGGATCTTGGGGTACTTCTGGAGTCTCCCCAGGGGAGTCAGTCCTCGTCTCGAATGCGGGCATGCACTTGCGCTTTCCTCCAGAGCGATAGCAGCAGTGTCACGCAGTCCGCCCCGTGGATCAAAGGATATATGGTTTTCCCTCTAGTCTTTCCCTCGAGTCTTTCCCACAAGGCTGTCCCACGAGGCTTCCCCACAGGGATGTCCCACGTGCACACGTGGTGGGAGTCGATCCTCGGCTTGGACGTCAAGGCAGAGCAGGGAAAACAGGTTCCTCTGGAATGGACTGACACATCTGGGGGACTCTTGGAATGGTGGCACGACCCTGGAGTTCCTCTCGCCTTTCCTGTGGAGAGCGCCTCCTCTTGAGATGCGATGGGAACGCCGGGAATTCTTTCCCTACGAAACAGGGAAAGGATCCCTCATCTAGAGCTAGGAGGCGGAAACGGGGCTCCCCTGGATGTGTGCGGGACCCCACGTGCTTCCTCTCGAGTGGAGACGGGTATGTCGGGGAACCTATTGAGTTGCAGCAAGGGTGTGAAGGCCCCTTTGGAAGTTCCAGTGGTTAGACGTGATTAGCCTCGAGAAGCCTCAGCGGAAATGGGCCTTATCTCGCCTGGAGGGCAAAACCTGCTGTATTTTCTCGAGTTGCGGCAGGTGCTCTCGACTTACGAGGGGGACCTCAGGGACCCGATCTGGTGGCCTCAGGAAAGGCCAGTCCCCATGCGAGTTCCTCGGGGGCCTCTCCGGATTCCTCTCCCGTCGATGCCGGTGCCTAAGACCTTGTGTGGAGTCGGGGCCGGAACGTGAGGATTCCTCTCCAGTGCTGACATGGATCTTGGGGTACTTCTGGAGTCTCCCCAGGGGAGTCAGTCCTCGTCTCGAATGCGGGCATGCACTTGTGCTTTCCTCCAGAGTGGTAGCAGCAGTGTCACGCAGTCCGCCGCGTGGATCAAAGGATCTATGGTTTACCCTCGAGTCTTTCCCTCGAGTCTTTCCCATGAGGCGTTCCCACGAGGCTTTCCCACAGGGCTGTCCCACGTGCACACGTGGTGGGAGTCGATCCTCGGCTTGAACGTCAAGGCAGTGCAGGGAAAACAGGTTCCTCTGGAATGGACTGAAACATCTGGGTGACTCTTGGAATGGTGGCACGACCCTGGAGTTCCTCTCGCCTTTCCTGTGGAGAGCGCCTCCTCTTGAGATGCGACGGGAACGCCGGGAATTCTTTCCCTACGAAACAGGGAAAAGATCCCTCATCTCGAGCTAGGCGGCGGAAACGGGGCTCCCCTGGATGTGTGCGGGACCCTCGTTCTTCCTCTCGAGTGGAGACAGGTATGTCGGGGAACTTCTTGAGTTGCAGCAAGGGTGTGAAGGACCCTTTGGAAGTTCCAGTGGTTAGATGTGATTAGCCTCGAGAAGCCTCAGCGGAAATGGGCCTCATCTCGCCTGGAGGGCAAAACCTCCTGCATTTTCTCGAGTTGCGGCAGGTTCTCTCGACTTACGACGGGGTCCTCGGGGACCCGCTCTGGTGGCCTCAGGAAAGGCCAGTCCCCATGCGAGTTCCTCGGGGGCCTCTCGGGTTTCCTCTCCCGTCGATGCCGTGGCCTAAGACCTTGTGTGGAGTCGGGGCCGGGACCTGAGGATTCCTCTCCAGTGCTGACATGGATCTTGGGGTACTTCTGGAGTCTCCCCAGGGGAGTCAGTCCTCGTCTCGAATGCGCGCATGGACTTGCGCTTTCCTCCAGAGCGGTAGCAGCAGTGGCACGCAGTCCGCCGCGTGGATCAAAGGATCTATGGTTTTCCCTCGAGTCTTTCCCACGAGGCTTTCCCACGAGGCTTTCCCACAGGGCTGTCCCACGTGCACACGTGGTGGGAGTCGATCCTCGGCTTGAACGTCAAGGCAGTGCAGGGAAAACAGGTTCCTCTGGAATGGACTGACACATCTGGGGGACTCTTGGAATGGTGGCACGACCCTGGAGTTCCTCTCGCCTTTCCTGTGGAGAGCGCCTCCTCTTGAGATGCGACGGGAACGCCGGGAATTCTTTCCCTACGAAACAGGGAAAGGATCCCTCATCTCGAGCTAGTAGGCAGAAACGGGGCTCCCCTGGATGTTTGCGGGACCCTCGTGCTTCCTCTCGAGTGGAGACGGGTATGTCGGAGAACTTCTTGAGTTGGAGCAAGGGTGTGAAGGACCCTTTGGAATTTTCAGTGGTTAGATGTGATTAGCCTCGAGAAGCCTCAGCGGAAATGGGCCTCATCTCGCCTGGAGGGCAAAACCTCCTGGATTTTCTCGAGTTGCGGCAGGTGCTCTCGACTTATGACGGGGACCTCAGGGACCCGCTCTGGTGGCCTCAGGAAAGGCCAGTCCCCATGCGAGTTCCTCGGCGGCCTCTCGGGATTCCTCTAACGTCGATGCCGGGGACTAAGACCTTGTGTGGAGTCGGGGCCGGAACCTGAGGATTCCTCTCCAGTGCTGACATGGATCTTGGGGTACTTCTGGAGTCTCCCCAGGGGAGTCAGTCCTCGTCTCGAATGCGGGCATGCACTTGCGCTTTCCTCCAGAGAGGTAGCAGCAGTGTCACGCAGTCCGCCGCGTGGATCAAAGATCTATGGTTTTCCCTCGAGTTTTTCCCACGAGGCTTTCCCACGAGGCTTTCCCACAGGGCTGTCCCACGTGGACACGTGGTGGGAGTCGATCCTCAGCTTGAACGTCAAGGCAGTGCAGGGAAAACAGGTTCCTCTGGAATGGACTGACCCATCTGGGGGACTCTTGGAATGGTGGCACGACCCTGGAGTTCCTCTCGCCTTTCCTGTGGAGAGCGCCTCCTCTTGAGATGCGATGGGAACGCCGGGAATTCTTTCCCTACGAAACAGGGAAAGGATCCCTCATCTCGAGCTAGGCGGCGGAAACGGGGCTCCCCTGGATGTGTGCGGGACCCTCGTGCTTCCTCTCGTGTGGAGACGGCTATGTAGGGGAACTTCTTGAGTTGCAGCAAGGGTGTGAAGGACCCTTTGGAAGTTCCAGTGGTTAGATGTGATTAGCCTCGAGAAGCCTCAGAGGAAATGGGCCTCATCTCGCCTGGAGGGCAAAACCTCCTGCATTTTCTCGAGTTGCGGCAGGTTCTCTCGACTTACGACGGGGACCTCGGGGACCCGCTCTGGTGGCCTCAGGAAAGGCCAGTCCCCATGCGAGTTCCTCGGGGGCCTCTCGGGTTTCCTCTCCCGTCGATGCCGTGGCCTAAGACTTTGTGTGGAGTCGGGGCCGGAACCTGAGGATTCCTCTCCAGTGCTGACATGGATCTTGGGGTACTTCTGGAGTCTCCCCAGGGGAGTCAGTCCTCGTCTCGAATGCGCGCATGGACTTGCGCTTTCCTCCAGAGCGGTAGCAGCAGTGGCACGCAGTCCGCTGCGTGGATCAAAGGATCTATGGTTTTCCCTCGAGTCTTTCCCACGAAGCTTTCCCACGAGGCTTTCCCACAGGGCTGTCCCATGTGCACAAGTTGTTGGAGTCGATCCTCGGCTTGAACGTCAAGGCAGTGCAGGGAAAACAGGTTCCTCTGGAATGGACTGACACATCTGGGGGACTCTTGGAATGGTGGCACGACCCTGGAGTTCTTCTTGCCTTTCCTGTGGAGAGCGCCTCCTCTTGAGATGCGACGGGAACGCCGGGAATTCTTTCCCTTCGAAACAGGGAAAGGATCCCTCATCTCGAGCTAGGAGGCGGAAACGGGGCTCCCCTGGATGTGTGCGGGACCCTCGTGATTCCTCTCGAGTGGAGACGGGTATGTCGGGGAACTTCTTAAGTTGCAGCAAGGGTGTGAAGGACCCTTTGGATTTTCCAGTGGTTAGATGTGATTAGCCTCGAGAAGCCTCAGCGGAAATGGGCCTCATCTCGCCTGGAGGGCAAAACCTCCTGGATTTTCACGAGTTGCGGCAGGTGCTCTCGACTTACGACGGGGACCTCGGGGACCCGCTCTGGTGGCATCAGGAAAGGCCAGTCCCCATGCGAGTTCCTCGGGGGCCTCTCGGGATTCCTCTCCCGTCGATGCCGGGGCCTAAGACCTTGTGTGGAGTCGAGGCCGGAACCTGAGGACTCCTCACCAGTGCTGACATGGATCTTGGGGTACTTCTGGAGTCTCCCCAGGGGAGACAGTCCTCGTCTCGAATGCGGGCATGCACTTGCGCTTTCCTCCGGAGCGGTAGCAGCAGTGTCACGCAGTCCGCTTCGTGGATCAAAGGATCTATGGTTTTCCCTCGAGTCTTTCCCACGAGGCTTTCCCACGAGGCTTTCCCACAGGGCTGTCCCACGTGCACACGTGGTGGGAGTCGATCCTCGGCTTGAACGTCAAGGCAGTGCAGGGAAAACAGGTTCCTCTGGAATGGACTGACACATCTGGGGGACTCTTGGAATGGTGGCACGACCCTGGAGTTCCTCTCGCCTTTCCTGTGGAGAGCGCCTCATCTTGAAATGCGATGCGAACGCCGGGAATTCTTTCCCTACGAAACAGGGAAAGGATCCCTCATCTCGAGCTAGGCGGCGGAAACGGGGCTCCCCTGGATGTGTGCGGGACCCTCGTGCTTCCTCTCGTGTGGAGACGGCTATGTCGGGGAACTTCTTGAGTTGCAGCAAGGGTGTGAAGAACCCTTTGGAAGTTCCAGTGGTTAGATGTGATTAGCCTCGAGAAGCCTCATCGGAAATGGGCCTCATCTCGCCTGGAGAGCAAAACCTCCTGCATTTTTTCTAGTTGCCGCAGGTTCTCTCGACTTACGACGGGGACCTCGGGGACCCGCTCTGGTGGCCTCAGGAAAGGCCAGTCCCCATGCGAGTTCCTCGGGGGCCTCTCGGGTTTCCTCTCCCGTCGATGCCGTGGCCTAAGACCTTGTGTGGAGTCGGGGCCGGAACCTGAGGATTCCTCTCCAGTGCTGACATGGATCTTGGGGTACTTCTGGAGTCTACCCAGGGGAGTCAGTCCTCGTCTCGAATGCGGGCATGCACTTGCGCTTTCCTCCAGAGCGGTAGCAGCAGTGGCACGCAGTCCGCTGCGTGGATCAAAGGATCTATGGTTTTCCCTCGAGTCTTTCCCACGAAGCTTTCCCACGAGGCTTTCCCACAGGGCTGTCCCACGTGCACACGTTGTTGGAGTCGATCCTCAGCTTGAACGTCAAGGCAGTGCAGGGAAAACAGGTTCCTCTGGAATGGACTGACACATCTGGGGGACTCATGGAATGGTGGCACGACCCTGGAGTTCTTCTCGCCTTTCCTGTGGAGAGCGCCTCCTCTTGAGATGCGACGGGAACGCCGGGAATTCTTTCCCTACGAAAGAGGGAAAGGATCCCTCATCTCGAGCTAGGAGGTGGAAACGGGGCTCCCCTGGATGTGTGCGGGACCCTGGTGCTTCCTCTCGAGTGGAGACGGGTATGTCGGGGAACTTCTTGAGTTGCAGCAAGGGTGTGAAGGACCCTTTGGAAGTTCCAGTGGTTAGACGTGATTGGCCTCGAGAAGCCTCAGCGGAAATGGGCCTCATCTCGCTTGGAGGGCAAAACCTCCTGGATTTTCTCGAGTTGCGGCAGGTGCTCTCGACTTACGACGGGGACCTCAGGGACCCGCTCTGGTGGCCTCAGGAAAGGCCAGTCGCCATGCGAGTTCCTCGGGGGCCTCTCGGGATTCCTCGCCCGTCGATGCCGGGGCCTAAGACCTTGTGTGGAGTCGGGGCCCGAACCTGAGGATTCCTCTCCAGTGCTGACATGGATCTTGGGGTACTTCTGGAGTCTCCCCAGGGGAGTCAGTCCTCGTCTCGAATGCGGGCATACACTTGCGCTTTCCTCCAGAGCGGTAGCAGCAGTGTCACGCAGTCCGCCGAGTGGATCAAAGATCCATGGTTTTCCCTCGAGTTTTTCCCACGAGGCTTTCCCACGAGGCTTTCCCACAGGGCTATCCGACGTGCACACGTTGTGGGAGTCGATCCTCGGCTTGAACGTCAAGGCAGTGCAGGGAAAACAGGTTCCTCTGGAATGGACTGACACATCTGGGGGACTCTTGGAATGGTGGCACGACCCTGGAGTTCCTCTCGCCTTTCCTGTGGAGAGCGCCTCCTCTTGAGATGCGACGGGAACGCCGGGAATTCTTTCCCTACGAAACAGGGAAAGGATCCCTCATCTCGAGCTAGGCGGCGGAAACGGGGCTCCCCTGGTGTGTGCGGGACCCTCGTGCTTCCTCTCGAGTGGAGACAGGTATGTCGGGGAACTTCTTGAGTTGCAGCTAGGGTGTGAAGGACCCTTTGGAAGTTCCAGTGGTTAGATGTGATTAGCCTCGAGAAGCCTCAGCGGAAATGGGCCTCATCTCGTCTGGAGGGCAAAACCTCCTGCATTTTCTCGAGTTGCGGCAGGTTCTCTCGACTTACGACGGGGACCTCGGGGACCCGCTCTGGTGGCCTCAGGAAAGGCCAGTCCCCATGCGAGTTCCTCGGGGGCCTCTCGGGTTTCCTCTCCCGTCGATGCCGTGGCCTAAGACCTTGTGTGGAGTCGGGGCCGGAACCTGAGGATTCCTCTCCAGTGCTGACATGGATCTTGGGGTACTTCTGGAGTCTCCTCAGGGGAGTCAGTCCTCGTCTCGAATGCGCGCATGGACTTGCGCTTTCCTCCAGAGCGGTAGCAGCAGTGGCACGCAGTCCGCTGCGTGGATCAAAGGATCTATGGTTTTCCCTCGAGTCTTTCCCACGAAGCTTTCCCACGAGGCTTTCCCACAGGGCTGTCCCACGTGCACACGTTGTTGGAGTCGATCCTCGGCTTGAACGTCAAGGCAGTGCAGGGAAAACAGGTTCCTCTGGAATGGACTGACACATCTGGGGGACTCTTGGAATGGTGGCACGACCCTGGAGTTCTTCTCGCCTTTCCTGTGGAGAGCGCCTCCTCTTGAGATGCGACGGGAACGCCGGGAATTCTTTCCCTACGAAACAGGGAAAGGATCCCTCATCTCGAGCTAGGAGGCGGAAACGGGGCTCCCCTGGATGTGTGCGGGACCCTCGTGATTCCTCTCGAGTGGAGACGGGTATGTCGGGGAACTTCTTAAGTTGCAGCAAGGGTGTGAAGGACCCTTTGGAAGTTCCAGTGGTTAGATGTGATTAGCCTCGAGAAGCCTCAGTGGAAATGGCCCTCATCTCGCCTGGAGGGCAAAACCTCCTGGATTTTCACGAGTTGCGGCAGGTGCTCTCGACTTACGACGGGGACCTCGGGGACCCGCTCTGGTGGCATCAGGAAAGGCCAGTCCCCATGCGAGTTCCTCGGGGGCCTCTCGGGATTCCTCTCCCGTCGATGCCGGGGCCTAAGACCTTGTGTGGAGTCGGGGCCGGAACCTGAGGATTCCTCTCCAGTGCTGACATGGATCTTGGGGTACTTCTGGAGTCTCCCCAGGGCAATCAGTCCTCGTCTCGAATGCGGGAATGCCATTGCGCTCCTCCAGAGCGGTAGCAGCAGTGTCATGCAGTCCGCCGCGTGGATCAAAGGATCTATGGTTTCCCTCGAGTCTTTCCCACGAGTCTTTTCCACGAGGCTTTCTCACAGGGCTGTCCCACGTGCACACGTGGTGGGATTCGATCCTCGGCTTGAACGTCAAGGCAGTGCAGGGAAAACAGGTTCCTCTGGAATGGACTGACACATCTGGGGGACTCTTGGAATGGTGGCACGACCCTGGAGTTCCTTTCGCCTTTCCTGTGGAGAGCGCCTCCTCTTGAGATGCGACGGGAACGCCGGGAATTCTTTCCCTACGAAACACGGAAAGGATCCCTCATCTCGAGCTAGGAGGCGGAAACGGGGCTCCCCTGGATGTGTGCGGGACCCCACGTGCTTCCTCTTGAGTGGAGACGGGTATGTCGGGGAACTTCTTGAGTTGCAGCAAGGGTGTGAAGGACCCTTTGGAAGTTCAAGTTGTTAGATGTGATTAGCCTCGAGAAGCCTCATCGGAAATGGGCCTCATCTCGCCTGTAGGGCAAAAACTCCTGGATTTTCTCGAGTTGCGGCAGGTGCTCTCGACTTACGACGGGGACCTCGGGGACCCGCTCTGGTGGCCTCAGGAAAGGCCAGTCCCCATGCGAGTTCCTCGGGGGCCTCTCGGGATTCCTCTCCCGTCGATGCCGGGGCCTAAGACCTTGTGTGGAGTCGGGGCCGGAACCTGAGGATTCCTCTCCAGTGCTGACATGGATCCTGGGGTTCTTCTGCAGTCTCCCCAGGGAAGTCACTCCCCGTCTCGAATGCGGGCATGCACTTGCGCTTTCCTCCAGAGCGGTAGCAGCAGTGTCACGCAGTCCGCCACGTGGATAAAATGATCTATGTTTTTCCCTCGAGCCTTTCCCACGAGGCTTTCCCACGAGGCTTTCCCACAGGGCTGTCCCACGTGCACACGTGGTGCGAGGCGATCCTCAGCTTGAACGTCAAGGCAGTGCAGGGAAAACAGTTTCCTCTGGAATGAACTGACATATCTGGGGGACTCATGGAATGGTGGCACGACCCTGGAGTTCTTCTCGCCTTTCCTGTGGAGAGCGCCTCCTCTTGAGATGCGACGGGAACGCCGGGAATTCTTTCCCTACGAAACAGGGAAAGGATCCCTCATCTCGAGCTAGGAGGCGGAAACGGGGCTCCCCTGGATGTGTGCGGGACCCTCGTGATTCCTCTCGAGTGGAGACGGGTATGTCGGGGAACTTCTTAAGTTGCAGCAAGGGTGTGAAGGACCCTTTGGAAGTTCCAGTGGTTAGATGTGATTAGCCTCGAGAAGCCTCAGTGGAAATGGCCCTCATCTCGCCTGGAGGGCAAAACCTCCTGGATTTTCACGAGTTGCGGCAGGTGCTCTCGACTTACGACGGGGACCTCGGGGACCCGCTCTGGTGGCATCAGGAAAGGCCAGTCCCCATGCGAGTTCCTCGTGGGCCTCTCGGGATTCCTCTCCCGTCGATGCCGGGGCCTAAGACCTTGTGTGGAGTCGGGGCCGGAACCTGAGGATTCCTCTCCAGTGCTGACATGGATCTTGGGGTACTTCTGGAGTCTCCCCAGGGCAATCAGTCCTCGTCTCGAATGCGGGAATGCCATTGCGCTCCTCCAGAGCGGTAGCAGCAGTGTCATGCAGTACGCCGCGTGGATCAAAGGATCTATGGTTTCCCTCGAGTCTTTCCCACGAGTCTTTTCCACGAGGCTTTCTCACAGGGCTGTCCCACGTGCACACGTGGTGGGAGTCGATCCTCGGCTTGAACGTCAAGGCAGTGCAGGGAAAACAGGTTCCTCTGGAATGGACTGACACATCTGGGGGACTCTTGGAATGGTGGCACGACCCTGGAGTTCCTTTCGCCTTTCCTGTGGAGAGCGCCTCCTCTTGAGATGCGACGGGAACGCCGGGAATTCTTTCCCTACGAAACACGGAAAGGATCCCTCATCTCGAGCTAGGAGGCGGAAACGGGGCTCCCCTGGATGTGTGCGGGACCCTCGTGCTTCCTCTCGAGTGGAGACGGGTATGTCGGGGAACTTCTTGAGTTGCAGCAAGGTTGTGAAGGACCCTTTGGAAGTTCCAGTGGTTAGACGTGATTGGCCTCGAGAAGCCTCAGAGGAAATGGGCCTCATCTCGCTTGGAGGGCAAAACCTCCTGGATTTTCTCGAGTTGCGGCAGGTGCTCTCCACTTACGACGGGGACCTCAGGGACCCGCTCTGGTGGCCTCAGGAAAGGCCAGTCCCCATGCGAGTTCCTCGGGGGCCTCTCGGGTTTCCTCTCCCGTCGATGCCGTGGCCTAAGACCTTGTGTGGAGTCGGGGCCGGAACCTGAGGATTCCTCTCCAGTGCTGACATGGATCTTGGGGTACTTCTGGAGTCTACCCAGGGGAGTCAGTCCTCGTCTCGAATGCGGGCATGCACTTGCGCTTTCCTCCAGAGCGGTAGCAGCAGTGGCACGCAGTCCGCTGCGTGGATCAAAGGATCTATGGTTTTCCCTCGAGTCTTTCCCACGAAGCTTTCCCACGAGGCTTTCCCACAGGGCTGTCCCACGTGCACACGTTGTTGGAGTCGATCCTCAGCTTGAACGTCAAGGCAGTGCAGGGAAAACAGGTTCCTCTGGAATGGACTGACACATCTGGGGGACTCATGGAATGGTGGCACGACCCTGGAGTTCTTCTCGCCTTTCCTGTGGAGAGCGCCTCCTCTTGAGATGCGACGGGAACGCCGGGAATTCTTTCCCTACGAAAGAGGGAAAGGATCCCTCATCTCGAGCTAGGAGGTGGAAACGGGGCTCCCCTGGATGTGTGCGGGACCCTGGTGCTTCCTCTCGAGTGGAGACGGGTATGTCGGGGAACTTCTTGAGTTGCAGCAAGGGTGTGAAGGACCCTTTGGAAGTTCCAGTGGTTAGACGTGATTGGCCTCGAGAAGCCTCAGCGGAAATGGGCCTCATCTCGCTTGGAGGGCAAAACCTCCTGGATTTTCTCGAGTTGCGGCAGGTGCTCTCGACTTACGACGGGGACCTCAGGGACCCGCTCTGGTGGCCTCAGGAAAGGCCAGTCGCCATGCGAGTTCCTCGGGGGCCTCTCGGGATTCCTCGCCCGTCGATGCCGGGGCCTAAGACCTTGTGTGGAGTCGGGGCCCGAACCTGAGGATTCCTCTCCAGTGCTGACATGGATCTTGGGGTACTTCTGGAGTCTCCCCAGGGGAGTCAGTCCTCGTCTCGAATGCGGGCATACACTTGCGCTTTCCTCCAGAGCGGTAGCAGCAGTGTCACGCAGTCCGCCGAGTGGATCAAAGATCCATGGTTTTCCCTCGAGTTTTTCCCACGAGGCTTTCCCACGAGGCTTTCCCACAGGGCTATCCGACGTGCACACGTTGTGGGAGTCGATCCTCGGCTTGAACGTCAAGGCAGTGCAGGGAAAACAGGTTCCTCTGGAATGGACTGACACATCTGGGGGACTCTTGGAATGGTGGCACGACCCTGGAGTTCCTCTCGCCTTTCCTGTGGAGAGCGCCTCCTCTTGAGATGCGACGGGAACGCCGGGAATTCTTTCCCTACGAAACAGGGAAAGGATCCCTCATCTCGAGCTAGGCGGCGGAAACGGGGCTCCCCTGGTGTGTGCGGGACCCTCGTGCTTCCTCTCGAGTGGAGACAGGTATGTCGGGGAACTTCTTGAGTTGCAGCTAGGGTGTGAAGGACCCTTTGGAAGTTCCAGTGGTTAGATGTGATTAGCCTCGAGAAGCCTCAGCGGAAATGGGCCTCATCTCGTCTGGAGGGCAAAACCTCCTGCATTTTCTCGAGTTGCGGCAGGTTCTCTCGACTTACGACGGGGACCTCGGGGACCCGCTCTGGTGGCCTCAGGAAAGGCCAGTCCCCATGCGAGTTCCTCGGGGGCCTCTCGGGTTTCCTCTCCCGTCGATGCCGTGGCCTAAGACCTTGTGTGGAGTCGGGGCCGGAACCTGAGGATTCCTCTCCAGTGCTGACATGGATCTTGGGGTACTTCTGGAGTCTCCTCAGGGGAGTCAGTCCTCGTCTCGAATGCGCGCATGGACTTGCGCTTTCCTCCAGAGCGGTAGCAGCAGTGGCACGCAGTCCGCTGCGTGGATCAAAGGATCTATGGTTTTCCCTCGAGTCTTTCCCACGAAGCTTTCCCACGAGGCTTTCCCACAGGGCTGTCCCACGTGCACACGTTGTTGGAGTCGATCCTCGGCTTGAACGTCAAGGCAGTGCAGGGAAAACAGGTTCCTCTGGAATGGACTGACACATCTGGGGGACTCTTGGAATGGTGGCACGACCCTGGAGTTCTTCTCGCCTTTCCTGTGGAGAGCGCCTCCTCTTGAGATGCGACGGGAACGCCGGGAATTCTTTCCCTACGAAACAGGGAAAGGATCCCTCATCTCGAGCTAGGAGGCGGAAACGGGGCTCCCCTGGATGTGTGCGGGACCCTCGTGATTCCTCTCGAGTGGAGACGGGTATGTCGGGGAACTTCTTAAGTTGCAGCAAGGGTGTGAAGGACCCTTTGGAAGTTCCAGTGGTTAGATGTGATTAGCCTCGAGAAGCCTCAGTGGAAATGGCCCTCATCTCGCCTGGAGGGCAAAACCTCCTGGATTTTCACGAGTTGCGGCAGGTGCTCTCGACTTACGACGGGGACCTCGGGGACCCGCTCTGGTGGCATCAGGAAAGGCCAGTCCCCATGCGAGTTCCTCGGGGGCCTCTCGGGATTCCTCTCCCGTCGATGCCGGGGCCTAAGACCTTGTGTGGAGTCGGGGCCGGAACCTGAGGATTCCTCTCCAGTGCTGACATGGATCTTGGGGTACTTCTGGAGTCTCCCCAGGGCAATCAGTCCTCGTCTCGAATGCGGGAATGCCATTGCGCTCCTCCAGAGCGGTAGCAGCAGTGTCATGCAGTCCGCCGCGTGGATCAAAGGATCTATGGTTTCCCTCGAGTCTTTCCCACGAGTCTTTTCCACGAGGCTTTCTCACAGGGCTGTCCCACGTGCACACGTGGTGGGAGTCGATCCTCGGCTTGAACGTCAAGGCAGTGCAGGGAAAACAGGTTCCTCTGGAATGGACTGACACATCTGGGGGACTCTTGGAATGGTGGCACGACCCTGGAGTTCCTTTCGCCTTTCCTGTGGAGAGCGCCTCCTCTTGAGATGCGACGGGAACGCCGGGAATTCTTTCCCTACGAAACACGGAAAGGATCCCTCATCTCGAGCTAGGAGGCGGAAACGGGGCTCCCCTGGATGTGTGCGGGACCCCACGTGCTTCCTCTTGAGTGGAGACGGGTATGTCGGGGAACTTCTTGAGTTGCAGCAAGGGTGTGAAGGACCCTTTGGAAGTTCAAGTTGTTAGATGTGATTAGCCTCGAGAAGCCTCATCGGAAATGGGCCTCATCTCGCCTGTAGGGCAAAAACTCCTGGATTTTCTCGAGTTGCGGCAGGTGCTCTCGACTTACGACGGGGACCTCGGGGACCCGCTCTGGTGGCCTCAGGAAAGGCCAGTCCCCATGCGAGTTCCTCGGGGGCCTCTCGGGATTCCTCTCCCGTCGATGCCGGGGCCTAAGACCTTGTGTGGAGTCGGGGCCGGAACCTGAGGATTCCTCTCCAGTGCTGACATGGATCCTGGGGTTCTTCTGCAGTCTCCCCAGGGAAGTCACTCCCCGTCTCGAATGCGGGCATGCACTTGCGCTTTCCTCCAGAGCGGTAGCAGCAGTGTCACGCAGTCCGCCGCGTGGATAAAATGATCTATGTTTTTCCCTCGAGCCTTTCCCACGAGGCTTTCCCACGAGGCTTTCCCACAGGGCTGTCCCACGTGCACACGTGGTGCGAGGCGATCCTCAGCTTGAACGTCAAGGCAGTGCAGGGAAAACAGTTTCCTCTGGAATGAACTGACATATCTGGGGGACTCATGGAATGGTGGCACGACCCTGGAGTTCTTCTCGCCTTTCCTGTGGAGAGCGCCTCCTCTTGAGATGCGACGGGAACGCCGGGAATTCTTTCCCTACGAAACAGGGAAAGGATCCCTCATCTCGAGCTAGGAGGCGGAAACGGGGCTCCCCTGGATGTGTGCGGGACCCTCGTGATTCCTCTCGAGTGGAGACGGGTATGTCGGGGAACTTCTTAAGTTGCAGCAAGGGTGTGAAGGACCCTTTGGAAGTTCCAGTGGTTAGATGTGATTAGCCTCGAGAAGCCTCAGTGGAAATGGCCCTCATCTCGCCTGGAGGGCAAAACCTCCTGGATTTTCACGAGTTGCGGCAGGTGCTCTCGACTTACGACGGGGACCTCGGGGACCCGCTCTGGTGGCATCAGGAAAGGCCAGTCCCCATGCGAGTTCCTCGTGGGCCTCTCGGGATTCCTCTCCCGTCGATGCCGGGGCCTAAGACCTTGTGTGGAGTCGGGGCCGGAACCTGAGGATTCCTCTCCAGTGCTGACATGGATCTTGGGGTACTTCTGGAGTCTCCCCAGGGCAATCAGTCCTCGTCTCGAATGCGGGAATGCCATTGCGCTCCTCCAGAGCGGTAGCAGCAGTGTCATGCAGTACGCCGCGTGGATCAAAGGATCTATGGTTTCCCTCGAGTCTTTCCCACGAGTCTTTTCCACGAGGCTTTCTCACAGGGCTGTCCCACGTGCACACGTGGTGGGAGTCGATCCTCGGCTTGAACGTCAAGGCAGTGCAGGGAAAACAGGTTCCTCTGGAATGGACTGACACATCTGGGGGACTCTTGGAATGGTGGCACGACCCTGGAGTTCCTTTCGCCTTTCCTGTGGAGAGCGCCTCCTCTTGAGATGCGACGGGAACGCCGGGAATTCTTTCCCTACGAAACACGGAAAGGATCCCTCATCTCGAGCTAGGAGGCGGAAACGGGGCTCCCCTGGATGTGTGCGGGACCCCACGTGCTTCCTCTTGAGTGGAGACGGGTATGTCGGGGAACTTCTTGAGTTGCAGCAAGGGTGAGAAGGACCCTTTGGATGTTCCAGTGGTTAGATGTGATTAGCCTCGAGAAGCCTCGGCGGAAATGGGCCTCATCTCGCCTGGAGGGCAAAACCTCCTGCATTTTCTCGAGTTGCGGCAGGTTCTCTCGACTTACGACGGGGACCTCGGGGACCCGCTCTGGTGGCCTCAGGAAAGGCCAGTCCCCATGCGAGTTCCTCGGGGGCCTCTCGTGTTTCCTCTCCCGTCGATGCCGTGGCCTAAGACCTTGTGTGGAGTCGGGGCCGGAACCTGAGGATTCCTCTCCAGTGCTGACATGGATCTTGGGGTACTTCTGGAGTCTCCCCAGGGGAGTCAGTCCTCGTCTCGAATGCGCGCATGGACTTGCGCTTTCCTCCAGAGCGGTAGCAGCAGTGTCACGCAGTCCGCTGCGTGGATCAAAGGATCTATGGTTTTCCCTCGAATCTTTCCCACGAAGCTTTCCCACGAGGCTTTCCCACAGGGCTGTCCCACGTGCAGACGTTGTTGGAGTCGATCCTCAGCTTGAACCTCAAGGCAGTGCAGGGAAAACAGGTTCCTCTGGAATGGACTGACACATCTGGGGGACTCATGGAATGGTGGCACGACCCTGGAGTTCTTCTCGCCTTTCCTGTGGAGAGCGCCTCCTCTTGAGATGCGACGGGAACGCCGGGAATTCTTTCCCTACGAAACAGGGAAAGGATCCCTCATCTCGAGCTAGGAGGCGGATACGGGGCTCCCCTGGATGTGTGCGGGACCCTCGTGCTTCCTCTCGAGTGGAGACGGGTATGTCGGGGAACTTCTTGAGTTGCAGCAAGGTTGTGAAGGACCCTTTGGAAGTTCCAGTGGTTAGACGTGATTGGCCTCGAGAAGCCTCAGAGGAAATGGGCCTCATCTCGCTTGGAGGGCAAAACCTCCTGGATTTTCTCGAGTTGCGGCAGGTGCTCTCCACTTACGACGGGGACCTCAGGGACCCGCTCTGGTGGCCTCAGGAAAGGCCAGTCCCCATGCGAGTTCCTCGGGGGCCTCTCGGGATTCCTCGCCCGTCGATGCCGGGGCCTAAGACCTTGTGTGGAGTCGGGGCCCGAACCTGAGGATTCCTCTCCAGTGCTGACATGGATCTTGGGGTACTTCTGGAGTCTCCCCAGGGGAGTCAGTCCTCGTCTCGAATGCGGGCATACACTTGCGCTTTCCTCCAGAGCGGTAGCAGCAGTGTCACGCAGTCCGCCGCGTGGATCAAAGATCCATGGTTTTCCTCGAGTTTTTCCCACGAGGCTTTCCCACGAGGCTTTCCCACAGGGCTGTCCCACGTGCACACGTGGTGGGAGTCGATCCTCGGCTTGAACGTCAAGGCAGTGCAGGGAAAACAGGTTCCTCTGGAATGGACTGAAACATCTGGGGGACTCTTGGAATGGTGGCACGACCCTGGAGTTCCTCTCGCCTTTCCTGTGGAGAGCGCCTCCTCTTGAGATGCGACGGGAACGCCGGGAATTCTTTCCCTACGAAACAGGGAAAGGATCCCTCATCTCGAGCTAGGCGGCGGAAACGGGGCTCCCCTGGATGTGTGCGGGACCCTCGTTCTTCCTCTCGAGTGGAGACAGGTATGTCGGGGAACTTCTTGAGTTGCAGCAAGGGTGTGAAGGACCCTTTGGAAGTTCCAGTGGTTAGATGTGATTGGCCTCGAGAAGCCTCAGCGGAAATGGGCCTCATCTCGCCTGGAGGGCAAAACCTCCTGCATTTTCTCGAGTTGCGGCAGGTTCTCTCGACTTACGACGGGGACCTCGGGGACCCGCTCTGGTGGCCTCAGGAAAGGCCAGTCCCCATGCGAGTTCCTCGGGGGCCTCTCGGGTTTCCTCTCCCGTCGATGCCGTGGCCTAAGACCTTGTGTGGAGTCGGGGCCGGGACCTGAGGATTCCTCTCCAGTGCTGACATGGATCTTGGGGTACTTCTGGAGTCTCCCCAGGGGAGTCAGTCCTCGTCTCGAATGCGCGCATGGACTTGCGCTTTCCTCCAGAGCGGTAGCAGCAGTGGCACGCAGTCCGCCGCGTGGATCAAAGGATCTATGGTTTTCCCTCGAGTCTTTCCCACGAGGCTTTCCCACGAGGCTTTCCCACAGGGCTGTCCCACGTGCACACGTGGTGGGAGTCGATCCTCGGCTTGAACGTCAAGGCAGTGCAGGGAAAACAGGTTCCTCTGGAATGGACTGACACATCTGGGGGACTCTTGGAATGGTGGCACGACCCTGGAGTTCCTCTCGACTTTCCTGTGGAGAGCGCCTCCTCTTGAGATGCGACGGGAACGCCGGGAATTCTTTCCCTACGAAACAGGGAAAGGATCCCTCATCTCGAGCTAGTAGGCAGAAACGGGGCTCCCCTGGATGTTTGCGGGACCCTCGTGCTTCCTCTCGAGTGGAGACGGGTATGTCGGAGAACTTCTTGAGTTGGAGCAAGGGTGTGAAGGACCCTTTGGAATTTTCAGTGGTTAGATGTGATTAGCCTCGAGAAGCCTCAGCGGAAATGGGCCTCATCTCGCCTGGAGGGCAAAACCTCCTGGATTTTCTCGAGTTGCGGCAGGTGCTCTCGACTTATGACGGGGACCTCAGGGACCCGCTCTGGTGGCCTCAGGAAAGGCCAGTCCCCATGCGAGTTCCTCGGCGGCCTCTCGGGATTCCTCTCCCGTCGATGCCGGGGCCTAAGACCTTGTGTGGAGTCGGGGCCGGAACCTGAGGATTCCTCTCCAGTGCTGACATGGATCTTGGGGTACTTCTGGAGTCTCCCCAGGGCAATCAGTCCTCGTCTCGAATGCGGGAATGCCATTGCGCTCCTCCAGAGCGGTAGCAGCAGTGTCATGCAGTCCGCCGCGTGGATCAAAGGATCTATGGTTTCCCTCGAGTCTTTCCCACGAGTCTTTTCCACGAGGCTTTCTCACAGGGCTGTCCCACGTGCACACGTGGTGGGAGTCGATCCTCGGCTTGAACGTCAAGGCAGTGCAGGGAAAACAGGTTCCTCTGGAATGGACTGACACATCTGGGGGACTCTTGGAATGGTGGCACGACCCTGGAGTTCCTTTCGCCTTTCCTGTGGAGAGCGCCTCCTCTTGAGATGCGACGGGAACGCCGGGAATTCTTTCCCTACGAAACACGGAAAGGATCCCTCATCTCGAGCTAGGAGGCGGAAACGGGGCTCCCCTGGATGTGTGCGGGACCCCACGTGCTTCCTCTTGAGTGGAGACGGGTATGTCGGGGAACTTCTTGAGTTGCAGCAAGGGTGTGAAGGACCCTTTGGAAGTTCAAGTTGTTAGATGTGATTAGCCTCGAGAAGCCTCATCGGAAATGGGCCTCATCTCGCCTGTAGGGCAAAAACTCCTGGATTTTCTCGAGTTGCGGCAGGTGCTCTCGACTTACGACGGGGACCTCGGGGACCCGCTCTGGTGGCCTCAGGAAAGGCCAGTCCCCATGCGAGTTCCTCGGGGGCCTCTCGGGATTCCTCTCCCGTCGATGCCGGGGCCTAAGACCTTGTGTGGAGTCGGGGCCGGAACCTGAGGATTCCTCTCCAGTGCTGACATGGATCCTGGGGTTCTTCTGCAGTCTCCCCAGGGAAGTCACTCCCCGTCTCGAATGCGGGCATGCACTTGCGCTTTCCTCCAGAGCGGTAGCAGCAGTGTCACGCAGTCCGCCGCGTGGATAAAATGATCTATGTTTTTCCCTCGAGCCTTTCCCACGAGGCTTTCCCACGAGGCTTTCCCACAGGGCTGTCCCACGTGCACACGTGGTGCGAGGCGATCCTCAGCTTGAACGTCAAGGCAGTGCAGGGAAAACAGTTTCCTCTGGAATGAACTGACATATCTGGGGGACTCATGGAATGGTGGCACGACCCTGGAGTTCTTCTCGCCTTTCCTGTGGAGAGCGCCTCCTCTTGAGATGCGACGGGAACGCCGGGAATTCTTTCCCTACGAAACAGGGAAAGGATCCCTCATCTCGAGCTAGGAGGCGGAAACGGGGCTCCCCTGGATGTGTGCGGGACCCTCGTGATTCCTCTCGAGTGGAGACGGGTATGTCGGGGAACTTCTTAAGTTGCAGCAAGGGTGTGAAGGACCCTTTGGAAGTTCCAGTGGTTAGATGTGATTAGCCTCGAGAAGCCTCAGTGGAAATGGCCCTCATCTCGCCTGGAGGGCAAAACCTCCTGGATTTTCACGAGTTGCGGCAGGTGCTCTCGACTTACGACGGGGACCTCGGGGACCCGCTCTGGTGGCATCAGGAAAGGCCAGTCCCCATGCGAGTTCCTCGGGGGCCTCTCGGGATTCCTCTCCCGTCGATGCCGGGGCCTAAGACCTTGTGTGGAGTCGGGGCCGGAACCTGAGGATTCCTCTCCAGTGCTGACATGGATCTTGGGGTACTTCTGGAGTCTCCCCAGGGCAATCAGTCCTCGTCTCGAATGCGGGAATGCCATTGCGCTCCTCCAGAGCGGTAGCAGCAGTGTCATGCAGTCCGCCGCGTGGATCAAAGGATCTATGGTTTCCCTCGAGTCTTTCCCACGAGTCTTTTCCACGAGGCTTTCTCACAGGGCTGTCCCACGTGCACACGTGGTGGGAGTCGATCCTCGGCTTGAACGTCAAGGCAGTGCAGGGAAAACAGGTTCCTCTGGAATGGACTGACACATCTGGGGGACTCTTGGAATGGTGGCACGACCCTGGAGTTCCTTTCGCCTTTCCTGTGGAGAGCGCCTCCTCTTGAGATGCGACGGGAACGCCGGGAATTCTTTCCCTACGAAACACGGAAAGGATCCCTCATCTCGAGCTAGGAGGCGGAAACGGGGCTCCCCTGGATGTGTGCGGGACCCCACGTGCTTCCTCTTGAGTGGAGACGGGTATGTCGGGGAACTTCTTGAGTTGCAGCAAGGGTGAGAAGGACCCTTTGGATGTTCCAGTGGTTAGATGTGATTAGCCTCGAGAAGCCTCAGCGGAAATGGGCCTCATCTCGCCTGGAGGGCAAAACCTCCTGCATTTTCTCGAGTTGCGGCAGGTTCTCTCGACTTACGACGGGGACCTCGGGGACCCGCTCTGGTGGCCTCAGGAAAGGCCAGTCCCCATGCGAGTTCCTCGGGGGCCTCTCGGGTTTCCTCTCCCGTCGATGCCGTGGCCTAAGACCTTGTGTGGAGTCGGGGCCGGAACCTGAGGATTCCTCTCCAGTGCTGACATGGATCTTGGGGTACTTCTGGAGTCTCCCCAGGGGAGTCAGTCCTCGTCTCGAATGCGCGCATGGACTTGCGCTTTCCTCCAGAGCGGTAGCAGCAGTGTCACGCAGTCCGCTGCGTGGATCAAAGGATCTATGGTTTTCCCTCGAATCTTTCCCACAAAGCTTTCCCACGAGGCTTTCCCACAGGGCTGTCCCACGTGCAGACGTTGTTGGAGTCGATCCTCAGCTTGAACCTCAAGGCAGTGCAGGGAAAACAGGTTCCTCTGGAATGGACTGACACATCTGGGGGACTCATGGAATGGTGGCACGACCCTGGAGTTCTTCTCGCCTTTCCTGTGGAGAGCGCCTCCTCTTGAGATGCGACGGGAACGCCGGGAATTCTTTCCCTACGAAACAGGGAAAGGATCCCTCATCTCGAGCTAGGAGGCGGATACGGGGCTCCCCTGGATGTGTGCGGGACCCTCGTGCTTCCTCTCGAGTGGAGACGGGTATGTCGGGGAACTTCTTGAGTTGCAGCAAGGTTGTGAAGGACCCTTTGGAAGTTCCAGTGGTTAGACGTGATTGGCCTCGAGAAGCCTCAGAGGAAATGGGCCTCATCTCGCTTGGAGGGCAAAACCTCCTGGATTTTCTCGAGTTGCGGCAGGTGCTCTCCACTTACGACGGGGACCTCAGGGACCCGCTCTGGTGGCCTCAGGAAAGGCCAGTCCCCATGCGAGTTCCTCGGGGGCCTCTCGGGATTCCTCGCCCGTCGATGCCGGGGCCTAAGACCTTGTGTGGAGTCGGGGCCCGAACCTGAGGATTCCTCTCCAGTGCTGACATGGATCTTGGGGTACTTCTGGAGTCTCCCCAGGGGAGTCAGTCCTCGTCTCGAATGCGGGCATACACTTGCGCTTTCCTCCAGAGCGGTAGCAGCAGTGTCACGCAGTCCGCCGCGTGGATCAAAGATCCATGGTTTTCCCTCGAGTTTTTCCCACGAGGCTTTCCCACGAGGCTTTCCCACAGGGCTGTCCCACGTGCACACGTGGTGGGAGTCGATCCTCGGCTTGAACGTCAAGGCAGTGCAGGGAAAACAGGTTCCTCTGGAATGGACTGAAACATCTGGGGGACTCTTGGAATGGTGGCACGACCCTGGAGTTCCTCTCGCCTTTCCTGTGGAGAGCGCCTCCTCTTGAGATGCGACGGGAACGCCGGGAATTCTTTCCCTACGAAACAGGGAAAGGATCCCTCATCTCGAGCTAGGCGGCGGAAACGGGGCTCCCCTGGATGTGTGCGGGACCCTCGTTCTTCCTCTCGAGTGGAGACAGGTATGTCGGGGAACTTCTTGAGTTGCAGCAAGGGTGTGAAGGACCCTTTGGAAGTTCCAGTGGTTAGATGTGATTAGCCTCGAGAAGCCTCAGCGGAAATGGGCCTCATCTCGCCTGGAGGGCAAAACCTCCTGCATTTTCTCGAGTTGGGGCAGGTTCTCTCGACTTACGACGGGGACCTCGGGGACCCGCTCTGGTGGCCTCAGGAAAGGCCAGTCCCCATGCGAGTTCCTCGGGGGCCTCTCGGGTTTCCTCTCCCGTCGATGCCGTGGCCTAAGACCTTGTGTGGAGTCGGGGCCGGGACCTGAGGATTCCTCTCCAGTGCTGACATGGATCTTGGGGTACTTCTGGAGTCTCCCCAGGGGAGTCAGTCCTCGTCTCGAATGCGCGCATGGACTTGCGCTTTCCTCCAGAGCGGTAGCAGCAGTGGCACGCAGTCCGCCGCGTGGATCAAAGGATCTATGGTTTTCCCTCGAGTCTTTCCCACGAGGCTTTCCCACGAGGCTTTCCCACAGGGCTGTCCCACGTGCACACGTGGTGGGAGTCGATCCTCGGCTTGAACGTCAAGGCAGTGCAGGGAAAACAGGTTCCTCTGGAATGGACTGACACATCTGGGGGACTCTTGGAATGGTGGCACGACCCTGGAGTTCCTCTCGCCTTTCCTGTGGAGAGCGCCTCCTCTTGAGATGCGACGGGAACGCCGGGAATTCTTTCCCTACGAAACAGGGAAAGGATCCCTCATCTCGAGCTAGTAGGCAGAAACGGGGCTCCCCTGGATGTTTGCGGGACCCTCGTGCTTCCTCTCGAGTGGAGACGGGTATGTCGGAGAACTTCTTGAGTTGGAGCAAGGGTGTGAAGGACCCTTTGGAATTTTCAGTGGTTAGATGTGATTAGCCTCGAGAAGCCTCAGCGGAAATGGGCCTCATCTCGCCTGGAGGGCAAAACCTCCTGGATTTTCTCGAGTTGCGGCAGGTGCTCTCGACTTATGACGGGGACCTCAGGGACCCGCTCTGGTGGCCTCAGGAAAGGCCAGTCCCCATGCGAGTTCCTCGGCGGCCTCTCGGGATTCCTCTAACGTCGATGCCGGGGACTAAGACCTTGTGTGGAGTCGGGGCCGGAACCTGAGGATTCCTCTCCAGTGCTGACATGGATCTTGGGGTACTTCTGGAGTCTCCCCAGGGGAGTCAGTCCTCGTCTCGAATGCGGGCATGCACTTGCGCTTTCCTCCAGAGAGGTAGCAGCAGTGTCACGCAGTCCGCCGCGTGGATCAAAGATCTATGGTTTTCCCTCGAGTTTTTCCCACGAGGCTTTCCCACGAGGCTTTCCCACAGGGCTGTCCCACGTGGACACGTGGTGGGAGTCGATCCTCAGTTTGAACGTCAAGGCAGTGCAGGGAAAACAGGTTCCTCTGGAATGGACTGACCCATCTGGGGGACTCTTGGAATGGTGGCACGACCCTGGAGTTCCTCTCGCCTTTCCTGTGGAGAGCGCCTCCTCTTGAGATGCGATGGGAACGCCGGGAATTCTTTCCCTACGAAACAGGGAAAGGATCCCTCATCTCGAGCTAGGCGGCGGAAACGGGGCTCCCCTGGATGTGTGCGGGACCCTCGTGCTTCCTCTCGTGTGGAGACGGCTATGTCGGGGAACTTCTTGAGTTGCAGCAAGGGTGTGAAGGACCCTTTGGAAGTTCCAGTGGTTAGATGTGATTAGCCTCGAGAAGCCTCAGCGGAAATGGGCCTCATCTCGCCTGGAGGGCAAAACCTCCTGCATTTTCTCGAGTTGCGGCAGGTTCTCTCGACTTACGACGGGGACCTCGGGGACCCGCTCTGGTGGCCTCAGGAAAGGCCAGTCCCCATGCGAGTTCCTCGGGGGCCTCTCGGGTTTCCTCTCCCGTCGATGCCGTGGCCTAAGACTTTGTGTGGAGTCGGGGCCGGAACCTGAGGATTCCTCTCCAGTGCTGACATGGATCTTGGGGTACTTCTGGAGTCTCCCCAGGGGAGTCAGTCCTCGTCTCGAATGCGCGCATGGACTTGCGCTTTCCTCCAGAGCGGTAGCAGCAGTGGCACGCAGTCCGCTGCGTGGATCAAAGGATCTATGGTTTTCCCTCGAGTCTTTCCCACGAAGCTTTCCCACGAGGCTTTCCCACAGGGCTGTCCCATGTGCACAAGTTGTTGGAGTCGATCCTCGGCTTGAACGTCAAGGCAGTGCAGGGAAAACAGGTTCCTCTGGAATGGACTGACACATCTGGGGGACTCTTGGAATGGTGGCACGACCCTGGAGTTCTTCTTGCCTTTCCTGTGGAGAGCGCCTCCTCTTGAGATGCGACGGGAACGCCGGGAATTCTTTCCCTTCGAAACAGGGAAAGGATCCCTCATCTCGAGCTAGGAGGCGGAAACGGGGCTCCCCTGGATGTGTGCGGGACCCTCGTGATTCCTCTCGAGTGGAGACGGGTATGTCGGGGAACTTCTTAAGTTGCAGCAAGGGTGTGAAGGACCCTTTGGAAGTTCCAGTGGTTAGATGTGATTAGCCTCGAGAAGCCTCAGTGGAAATGGGCCTCATCTCGCCTGGAGGGCAAAACCTCCTGGATTTTCACGAGTTGCGGCAGGTGCTCTCGACTTACGACGGGGACCTCGGGGACCCGCTCTGGTGGCATCAGGAAAGGCCAGTCCCCATGCGAGTTCCTCGGGGGCCTCTCGGGATTCCTCTCCCGTCGATGCCGGGGCCTAAGACCTTGTGTGGAGTCGAGGCCGGAACCTGAGGACTCCTCACCAGTGCTGACATGGATCTTGGGGTACTTCTGGAGTCTCCCCAGGGGAAACAGTCCTCGTCTCGAATGCGGGCATGCACTTGCGCTTTCCTCCGGAGCGGTAGCAGCAGTGTCACGCAGTCCGCTTCGTGGATCAAAGGATCTATGGTTTTCCCTCGAGTCTTTCCCACGAGGCTTTCCCACGAGGCTTTCCCACAGGGCTGTCCCACGTGCACACGTGGTGGGAGTCGATCCTCGGCTTGAACGTCAAGGCAGTGCAGGGAAAACAGGTTCCTCTGGAATGGACTGACACATCTGGGGGACTCTTGGAATGGTGGCACGACCCTGGAGTTCCTCTCGCCTTTCCTGTGGAGAGCGCCTCATCTTGAAATGCGATGCGAACGCCGGGAATTCTTTCCCTACGAAACAGGGAAAGGATCCCTCATCTCGAGCTAGGCGGCGGAAACGGGGCTCCCCTGGATGTGTGCGGGACCCTCGTGCTTCCTCTCGTGTGGAGACGGCTATGTCGGGGAACTTCTTGAGTTGCAGCAAGGGTGTGAAGAACCCTTTGGAAGTTCCAGTGGTTAGATGTGATTAGCCTCGAGAAGCCTCATCGGAAATGGGCCTCATCTCGCCTGGAGAGCAAAACCTCCTGCATTTTCTCGAGTTGCCGCAGGTTCTCTCGACTTACGACGGGGACCTCGGGGACCCGCTCTGGTGGCCTCAGGAAAGGCCAGTCCCCATGCGAGTTCCTCGGGGGCCTCTCGGGTTTCCTCTCCCGTCGATGCCGTGGCCTAAGACCTTGTGTGGAGTCGGGGCCGGAACCTGAGGATTCCTCTCCAGTGCTGACATGGATCTTGGGGTACTTCTGGAGTCTACCCAGGGGAGTCAGTCCTCGTCTCGAATGCGGGCATGCACTTGCGCTTTCCTCCAGAGCGGTAGCAGCAGTGGCAGGCAGTCCGCTGCGTGGATCAAAGGATCTATGGTTTTCCCTCGAGTCTTTCCCACGAAGCTTTCCCACGAGGCTTTCCCACAGGGCTGTCCCACGTGCACACGTTGTTGGAGTCGATCCTCAGCTTGAACGTCAAGGCAGTGCAGGGAAAACAGGTTCCTCTGGAATGGACTGACACATCTGGGGGACTCATGGAATGGTGGCACGACCCTGGAGTTCTTCTCGCCTTTCCTGTGGAGAGCGCCTCCTCTTGAGATGCGACGGGAACGCCGGGAATTCTTTCCCTACGAAACAAGGAAAGGATCCCTCATCTCGAGCTAGGAGGTGGAAACGGGGCTCCCCTGGATGTGTGCGGGACCCTGGTGCTTCCTCTCGATTGGAGACGGGTATGTCGGGGAACTTCTTGAGTTGCAGCAAGGGTGTGAAGAACCCTTTGGAAGTTCCAGTGGTTAGATGTGATTAGCCTCGAGAAGCCTCATCGGAAATGGGCCTCATCTCGCCTGGAGAGCAAAACCTCCTGCATTTTCTCGAGTTGCCGCAGGTTCTCTCGACTTACGACGGGGACCTCGGGGACCCGCTCTGGTGGCCTCAGGAAAGGCCAGTCCCCATGCGAGTTCCTCGGGGGCCTCTCGGGTTTCCTCTCCCGTCGATGCCGTGGCCTAAGACCTTGTGTGGAGTCGGGGCCGGAACCTGAGGATTCCTCTCCAGTGCTGACATGGATCTTGGGGTACTTCTGGAGTCTCCCCAGGGGAGTCAGTCCTCGTCTCGAATGCGGGCATGCACTTGCGCTTTCCTCCAGAGCGGTAGCAGCAGTGGCACGCAGTCCGCTGCGTGGATCAAAGGATCTATGGTTTTCCCTCGAGTCTTTCCCACGAAGCTTTCCCACGAGGCTTTCCCACAGGGCTGTCCCACGTGCACACGTTGTTGGAGTCGATCCTCAGCTTGAACGTCAAGGCAGTGCAGGGAAAACAGGTTCCTCTGGAATGGACTGACACATCTGGGGGACTCATGGAATGGTGGCACGACCCTGGAGTTCTTCTCGCCTTTCCTGTGGAGAGCGCCTCCTCTTGAGATGCGACGGGAACGCCGGGAATTCTTTCCCTACGAAACAAGGAAAGGATCCCTCATCTCGAGCTAGGAGGTGGAAACGGGGCTCCCCTGGATGTGTGCGGGACCCTGGTGCTTCCTCTCGAGTGGAGACGGGTATGTCGGGGAACTTCTTGAGTTGCAGCAAGGGTGTGAAGGACCCTTTGGAAGTTCCAGTGGTTAGACGTGATTGGCCTCGAGAAGCCTCAGCGGAAATGGGCCTCATCTCGCTTGGAGGGCAAAACCTCCTGGATTTTCTCGAGTTGCGGCAGGTGCTCTCGACTTACGACGGGGACCTCAGGGACCCGCTCTGGTGGCCTCAGGAAAGGCCAGTCGCCATGCGAGTTCCTCGGGGGCCTCTCGGGATTCCTCGCCCGTCGATGCCGGGGCCTAAGACCTTGTGTGGAGTCGGGGCCCGAACCTGAGGATTCCTCTCCAGTGCTGACATGGATCTTGGGGTACTTCTGGAGTCTCCCCAGGGGAGTCAGTCCTCGTCTCGAATGCGGGCATACACTTGCGCTTTCCTCCAGAGCGGTAGCAGCAGTGTCACGCAGTCCGCCGAGTGGATCAAAGATCCATGGTTTTCCCTCGAGTTTTTACCACGAGGCTTTCCCACGAGGCTTTCCCACAGGGCTATCCGACGTGCACACGTTGTGGGAGTCGATCCTCGGCTTGAACGTCAAGGCAGTGCAGGGAAAACAGGTTCCTCTGGAATGGACTGACACATCTGGGGGACTCTTGGAATGGTGGCACGACCCTGCAGTTCCTCTCGCCTTTCCTGTGGAGAGCGCCTCCTCTTGAGATGCGACGGGAACGCCGGGAATTCTTTCCCTACGAAACAGGGAAAGGATCCCTCATCTCGAGCTAGGCGGCGGAAACGGGGCTCCCCTGGTGTGTGCGGGACCCTCGTGCTTCCTCTCGAGTGGAGACAGGTATGTCGGGGAACTTCTTGAGTTGCAGCTAGGGTGTGAAGGACCCTTTGGAAGTTCCAGTGGTTAGATGTGATTAGCCTCGAGAAGCCTCAGCGGAAATGGGCCTCATCTCGTCTGGAGGGCAAAACCTCCTGCATTTTCTCGAGTTGCGGCAGGTTCTCTCGACTTACGACGGGGACCTCGGGGACCCGCTCTGGTGGCCTCAGGAAAGGCCAGTCCCCATGCGAGTTCCTCGGGGGCCTCTCGGGTTTCCTCTCCCGTCGATGCCGTGGCCTAAGACCTTGTGTGGAGTCGGGGCCGGAACCTGAGGATTCCTCTCCAGTGCTGACATGGATCTTGGGGTACTTCTGGAGTCTCCTCAGGGGAGTCAGTCCTCGTCTCGAATGCGCGCATGGACTTGCGCTTTCCTCCAGAGCGGTAGCAGCAGTGGCACGCAGTCCGCTGCGTGGATCAAAGGATCTATGGTTTTCCCTCGAGTCTTTCCCACGAAGCTTTCCCACGAGGCTTTCCCACAGGGCTGTCCCACGTGCACACGTTGTTGGAGTCGATCCTCGGCTTGAACGTCAAGGCAGTGCAGGGAAAACAGGTTCCTCTGGAATGGACTGACACATCTGGGGGACTCTTGGAATGGTGGCACGACCCTGGAGTTCTTCTCGCCTTTCCTGTGGAGAGCGCCTCCTCTTGAGATGCGACGGGAACGCCGGGAATTCTTTCCCTACGAAACAGGGAAAGGATCCCTCATCTCGAGCTAGGAGGCGGAAACGGGGCTCCCCTGGATGTGTGCGGGACCCTCGTGATTCCTCTCGAGTGGAGACGGGTATGTCGGGGAACTTCTTAAGTTGCAGCAAGGGTGTGAAGGACCCTTTGGAAGTTCCAGTGGTTAGATGTGATTAGCCTCGAGAAGCCTCAGTGGAAATGGCCCTCATCTCGCCTGGAGGGCAAAACCTCCTGGATTTTCACGAGTTGCGGCAGGTGCTCTCGACTTACGACGGGGACCTCGGGGACCCGCTCTGGTGGCATCAGGAAAGGCCAGTCCCCATGCGAGTTCCTCGGGGGCCTCTCGGGATTCCTCTCCCGTCGATGCCGGGGCCTAAGACCTTGTGTGGAGTCGGGGCCGGAACCTGAGGATTCCTCTCCAGTGCTGACATGGATCTTGGGGTACTTCTGGAGTCTCCCCAGGGCAATCAGTCCTCGTCTCGAATGCGGGAATGCCATTGCGCTCCTCCAGAGCGGTAGCAGCAGTGTCATGCAGTCCGCCGCGTGGATCAAAGGATCTATGGTTTCCCTCGAGTCTTTCCCACGAGTCTTTTCCACGAGGCTTTCTCACAGGGCTGTCCCACGTGCACACGTGGTGGGAGTCGATCCTCGGCTTGAACGTCAAGGCAGTGCAGGGAAAACAGGTTCCTCTGGAATGGACTGACACATCTGGGGGACTCTTGGAATGGTGGCACGACCCTGGAGTTCCTTTCGCCTTTCCTGTGGAGAGCGCCTCCTCTTGAGATGCGACGGGAACGCCGGGAATTCTTTCCCTACGAAACACGGAAAGGATCCCTCATCTCGAGCTAGGAGGCGGAAACGGGGCTCCCCTGGATGTGTGCGGGACCCCACGTGCTTCCTCTTGAGTGGAGACGGGTATGTCGGGGAACTTCTTGAGTTGCAGCAAGGGTGTGAAGGACCCTTTGGAAGTTCAAGTTGTTAGATGTGATTAGCCTCGAGAAGCCTCATCGGAAATGGGCCTCATCTCGCCTGTAGGGCAAAAACTCCTGGATTTTCTCGAGTTGCGGCAGGTGCTCTCGACTTACGACGGGGACCTCGGGGACCCGCTCTGGTGGCCTCAGGAAAGGCCAGTCCCCATGCGAGTTCCTCGGGGGCCTCTCGGGATTCCTCTCCCGTCGATGCCGGGGCCTAAGACCTTGTGTGGAGTCGGGGCCGGAACCTGAGGATTCCTCTCCAGTGCTGACATGGATCCTGGGGTTCTTCTGCAGTCTCCCCAGGGAAGTCACTCCCCGTCTCGAATGCGGGCATGCACTTGCGCTTTCCTCCAGAGCGGTAGCAGCAGTGTCACGCAGTCCGCCGCGTGGATAAAATGATCTATGTTTTTCCCTCGAGCCTTTCCCACGAGGCTTTCCCACGAGGCTTTCCCACAGGGCTGTCCCACGTGCACACGTGGTGCGAGGCGATCCTCAGCTTGAACGTCAAGGCAGTGCAGGGAAAACAGTTTCCTCTGGAATGAACTGACATATCTGGGGGACTCTTGGAATGGTGGCATGACCCTGGAGTTCCTCTCGCCTTTCCTGTGGAGAGCGCCTCCTCTTGAGATGCGACGGGAACGCCGGGAATTCATTCCCTACGAAACAGGGAAAGGATCCCTCATCTCGAGCTAGGAGGCGGAAACGGGGCTCCCCTGGATGTGTGCGCGACCCTCGTGCTTCCTCTCGAGTAGAGACGGTTATGTCGGGGAATTTCTTGAGTTGCAGCAAGGGTGTGAAGGACCCTTTGGAAGTTCCAGTGGTTAGATGTGATTAGCCTCGAGAAGCCTCAGCGGAAATGGGCCTCATCTCGCCTGGAGGGCAAAACCTCCTGGAATTTCTCGAGTTGCGGCAGGTGCTGTCGACTTACGACGGGGACCACAGGGACTCGCTCTGGTGGCCTCAGGAAAGTCCAGTCCCCATGCGAGTCCACGGGGGGTCTCGGAATTCCTCTCCCGTCGATGCCGGGGCCTAAGACCTTGTGTGGAGTCGGGGCCGGAACCTGAGGATTCCTCTCCAGTGCTGACATGGATCCTGGGGTACTTCTGCAGTCTCCCCAGGGGAGTCAGTCCTCGTCTCGAATGCGGGCATGCACTTGTGCTTTCCTCCAGAGCGGTAGCAGCAGTGTCACGCAGTCTGACGCATTGCTCAAAGGATCTATGGTTTTCCCTCGAGTCTTTCCCACGAGGCTTTCCCACGAGGCTTTCCACAGGGCTGTCCCACGTGCACACGTGGTGCGAGTCGATCCTCGGCTTGAACGTCAAGGCAGTGTAGGGAAAACAGGTTCCTCTGGAATGGACTGACACATCTGGGGGACTCTTGGAATGGTGGCACGACCCTGGAGTTCCTCTCGCCTTTCCTGTGGAGAGCGCCTCCTCTTGAGATGCGACGGGAACGCAGGGAATTCTTTCCCTACGAAACAGGGAAAGGATCCCTCATCTCGAGCTAGGAGGCTGAAACGGGGCTCCCCTGGATGTGTGCGCGACCCTCGTGCTTCCTCTCGAGTGGAGACGGGTATGTCGGGGAACTTCTTGAGTTGCAGCAAGGGTGTGAAGGACCCTTTGGAAGTTCCAGTGGTTAGATGTGATTAGCCTCGAGAAGCCTCAGCGGAAATGGGCCTCATCTCGCCTGGAGGGCAAAACCTCCTGGATTTTCTCGAGTTGCGGCAGGTGCTCTCGACTTACGACGGGGACCTCAGGGACCCGCTCTGGTGGCCTCAGGAAAGGCCAGTCCCCATGCGAGTTCCTCGGGGACCTCTCGGGATTCCTCTCCGGTCGATGCCGGGGCCTAAGACCTTGTGTGGAGTCGGGGCCGGAACCTGAGGATTCCTATCCAGTGCTGACATGGATTTTGGGGTACTTCTGTAGTCTCCCCAGGGGAGTCAGTCCTCGTCTCGAATGCGGGCATGCACTTGCGCTTTCCTCCAGAGCGGTAGTAGCAGTGTCACGCAGTCTGCCGCGTGGATCAAAGGATCTATGGTTTTCCCTCGAGTCTTTCCCACGAGGCTTTCCCACGAGGCTTTCCCACAGGGCTGTCCCACGTGCACACGTGGTGGGAGTCGATCCTCGGCTTGAACGTCAAGGCAGTGCAGGGAAAACAGGTTCCTCTGGAATGGACTGACACATCTAGGGGACTCTTGGAATGGTGCCACGACCCTGGAGTTCCTCTCGCCTTTCCTGTGGAGAGCGCCTTCTCTTGAGATGCGACGGGAACGCCGGGAATTCTTTCCCTATGAAACAGGGAAAGCATTCCTCATCTCAGGCTCGGAGGCGGAAACGGGTCTCCCCTGGATGTTTGCGCGAGCCTGGTGCTTCCTTTCGAGTGGAGACGGGTATGTCAGGGAACTTCTTGAGTTGCAGCAAGGGTGTGAAGGACCCTTTGGAAGTTCCAGTGGTTAGATGTGATTAGCCTCGAGAAGCCTCAGCGGAAATGGGCCTCATCTCGCCTGGAGGGCAAAACCTCCTGGATTTTCTCGAGTTGCGGCAGGTGCTCTCGACTTACGATGGGGACCTCGGGGACCCGCTCTGGTGGCCTCAGGAAAGGCCAGTCCCCATGCGAGTTCCTCGGGGACCTCTCGGGATTCCTCTCCGGTCGATGCCGGGGCCTAAGACCTTGTGTGGATTCGGGGCCGGAACCTGAGGATTCCTCTCCAGTGCTGACATGGATTTTGGGGTACTTCTGGAGTCTCCGCAGGGGAGTCAGCCCTCGTCTCGAATGTGGGCATGCACTTGCGCTTTCCTCCAGAGAGGTAGCAGCAGTGTCACGCAGTCCGCCGCGTGGATCAAAGGATCTATGGTTTTCCCTCGAGTCTTTCCCACGAGGCTTTCCCACGACGATTTCCCACAGGGCTGTCCCACGTGCACAAGTGGTTGGAGTCGATCCTCGGCTTGAACGTCAAGGCAGTGCAGGGAAAACAGGTTGCTCTGGAATGGACTGACACATCTGGGGGACTCTTCGAATGGTGGCACGACCCTGGAGTTCCTCTCGCCTTTCCTGTGGAGAGCGCCTCCTCTTGAGATGCGTCGGGAATGCCGGGAATTCTTTCCCTACGAAACAGGGAAAGGATCCCTCATCTCGAGCTAGGAGGCGGAAACGGGGCTCCCCTGGATGTGTGCGGGACCCTCGTGCTTCCTATTGAGTGGAGACAGGTATGTCGGGGAACTTCTTTAGTTGCAGCAAGGGTGTGAAGGACCCTTTGGAAGTTCCAGTGGTTAGATGTGATTAGCCTCGAGAAGCCCCAGCGGAAATGGGCCTCATCTCGCCTGGAGGGCAAAACCTCCTGGATTTTCTCGAGTTGCGGCAGGTGCTCTCGACTTACGACGGGGACCCCAGGGACCCCTCTGGTGGCCACAGGAAAGGCCAGTCCCCATGCGAGTTCCTCGGGGGCCTCTCGGGATTCCTCTCCCGTCGATGCCGGGGCCTAAGACCTTGTGTGGAGTCGCGGCCAGAACCTGAGGATTCCTCTCCAGTGCTGACATGGATCTTGGGGTACTTCTGGAGTCTCCCCAGGGGAGTCAGTCCTCGTCTCGAATGCGGGCATGCACTTGTGCTTTCCTCCAGAGCGGTAGCAGCAGTGTCACGCAGTCAGCCACGTGGATCAAAGGATCTATGGTTTTCCCTCGAGTCTTTTCCACGAGGCTTTCTCACGAGGCTTTCCCACAGGGCTGTCCCACGTGCACACGTGGTGGGATTCGATCCTCGGCTTGAACGTCAAGGCAGTGCAGGGAAAACAGGTTCCTCTGGAATGGACTGACACATCTGGGGGACTCTTGGAATGGTGGCACGACCCTGGAGTTCCTCTCGCCTTTCCTGTGGAGAGCGCCTCATCTTGAGATGCGACGGGAACACTGGGAATTCTTTCCCTACGAAACAGGGAAAGGATCCCTCATCTTGAGCTAGGAGGCGGAAACGGGGCTCCCCTGGATGTGTGCGGGACCCCCCGTGCTTCCTCTCGAGTGGAGACGGGTATGTCGGGGAACTTCTTGAGTTGCAGCAAGGGTGTGAAGGACACTTTGGAAGTTCCAGTGGTTAGACGTGATTGGCCTCGAGAAGCCTCAGCGGAAATGGGCCTCTTCTCGCTTGGAGGGCAAAACCTCCTGGATTTTCTCGAGTTGCGGCAGGTGCTCTCGACTTACGAAGGGGACCTCAGGGACCCGCTCTGGTGGCCTCAGGAAAGGCTAGTCCCCATGCGAGTTCCTCGGGGGCCTCTCGGGATTCCTCTCCCCTCGATGCCGGGGCCTAAGACCTTGTGTGGAGTCGGGGCCGGATCCTGAGGATTCCTCTCCAGTGCTGACATGGATCTTGGGGTACTTCTGGAGTCTCCCCAGGGGAGTCAGTCCTCGTCTCGAATGCGGGCATGCACTTGCGCTTTCCTCCAGAGCGGTAGCAGCAGTGTCATACAGTCTGCCGCTTGGACCAAAGGATCTATGGTTTTCCCTCGAGTCTTTCCCACGAGGCTTTCACACGAGGCTTTCCCACAGGGCTGTCCCACGTGCACACGTGGTGGGAGTCGATACTCGGCTTGAACGTCAAGGCAGTGCAGGGAAAACAGGATCCTCTGGAATGGACTGACACATCTGGGGGACTCTTGGAATGGTGGCACGACCCTGGAGTTCCTCTCGCCTTTCCTGTGGAGAGCGCCTCCTCTTGATATGCGACGGGAACGCCGGGAATTCTTTCCCTACGAAACAGGGAAAGGATCCCTCATCTCGAACTAGGAGGCGGAAACGGGGCTCCCCTGGATGTGTGCGGGACCCTCGTGCTTCTTCTCGAGTTTAGACGGGTATGTCGGGGAACTTCTTGAGTTGCAGCAAGGGTGTGAAAGACCCTTTGGAAGTTCCAGTTGTTAGATTTGATTAGCCTCGAGAAGCCTCAGCGGAAATGGGCCTCATCTCGCCTGGAGTGCAAAACCTCCTGGATTTTCTTGAGTTGCGGCAGGTGCTCTCGACTTACGACGGGGACCTCGGGGACCCGCTCTGGTGGCATCAGGAAAGGCCAGTCCCCATGCGAGTTCCTCGGGGGCCTCTCGGGATTCCTCTCCCGTCGATGCCGGGGCCTAAGACCTTGTGTTGAGTCGGGGTCGGAACCTGAGGATTCCTCTCCAGTGCTGACATGGATCTTGGGGTAATTCTGGAGTCTCCCCAGGGGAGTCAGTCCTCCTCTCGAATGCGGTCATGCACTTGCGCTTTCCTCCAGAGAGGTAGCAGCAGTGTCACGCAGTCCGCCGCGTGGATCAAAGGATCTATGGTTTTCCCTCGAGTCTTTCCCACGAGGCTTTCCCACGAGGCTTTCCCACAGGGCTGTCCCACGTGCACAAGTGGTTGGAGTCGATCCTCGGCTTGAACGTCAAGGCAGTGCAGGGAAAACAGGTTGCTCTGGAATGGACTGACACATCTGGGGGACTCTTCGAATGGTGGCACGACCCTGGAGTTCTTCTCGCCTTTCCTGTGGAGAGCGCCTCCTCTTGAGATGCGTCGGGAATGCCGGGAATTCTTTCCCTACGAAACAGGGAAAGGATCCCTCATCTCGAGCTAGGAGGCGGAAACGGGGCTCCCCTGGATGTGTGCGGGACCCTCGTGCTTCCTCTTGAGTGGAGACAGGTATGTCGGGGAAATTCTTGAGTTGCAGCAAGGGTGTGAAGGACCCTTTGGAAGTTCCAGTGGTTAGATGTGATTAGCCTCGAGAAGCCCCAGCGGAAATGGGCCTCATCTCGCCTGGAGGGCAAAACCTCCTGGATTTTCTCGAGTTGCGGCAGGTGCTCTCGACTTACGACGGGGACCCCAGGGACCCCTCTGGTGGCCTCAGGAAAGGCCAGTCCCCATGCGAGTTCCTCGGGGGCCTCTCGGGATTCCTCTCCCGTCGATGCCGGGGCCTAAGACCTTGTGTGGAGTCGCGGCCAGAACCTGAGGATTCCTCTCCAGTGCTGACATGGATCTTGGGGTACTTCTGGAGTCTCCCCAGGGGAGTCAGTCCTTGTCTCGAATGCGGGCATGCACTTGCGCTTTCCTCCAGAGCGGTAGCAGCAGTGTCACTCATTCTGCCGCGTGGATCAAAGGGTCTATGGTTTTCCCTCGAGTCTTTCCCACGAGGCTTTCCCTCGAGGCTTTCCCACAGGGCTGTCCCACGTGCACACGTGGTGGGAGTCGATCCTCGGCTTGAACGTCAAGGCAGTGCAGGGAAAACAGGTTCCTCTGGAATGGACCGAAACATCTGGGGGACTCTTGGAATGGTGGCACTAACCTGGAGTTCCTCTCGCCTTACCTGTGGAGAGCGCCTCCTCTTGAGATGCGACGGCAACGCCGGGAATTCTTTCCCTACGAAACAGGGAAAGGATCCCTCATCTCGAACTAGGAGGCGGAAACGGGGCTCCCCTGGATGTGTGCGGGACCCACGTGCTTCCTCTCGAGTGGAGACGGGTATGTCGTGGAACTGCCTGAGTTGCAGCAAGGGTGTGAAGGACCCTTTGGAAGTTCCAGTGGTTAGATGTGATTGGCCTCGAGAAGCTTCAGCGGAAATGGGCCTCATCTCGCCTGGAGGGCAAAACCTCCTGGATTTTCTCGAGTTGCGGCAGGTGCTCTCGAATTACGACGGGGACCTCGGGGACCCGCTCTGGTGGCATCAGGAAAGGCCAGTCCCCATGCGAGTTCCTCGGGGACCTCTCGGGATTCCTCTCCTGTCGATGCCGGGGCCTAAGACCTTGTGTGGAGTCGGCCCGGAACCTGAGGATTCCTCTCCAGTGCTGACATGGATCTTGGGGTACTTCTGGAGTCTCCCCAGGGGAGTCAGTCCTCGTCTCGAATGCAGGCATGCACTTGCGCTTTCCTCCAAAGCGGTAGCAGCAGTGTCACGCAGTCCACCGCGTGGATCAAAGGATCTATGTTTTTCCCTCGAGACTTTCCCACGAGGCTTTCCCACGAGGCTTTCCCACAGGGCTGTCCCACGTGCACACGTGGTGGGAGTCGATCCTCGGCTTGAACGTCAAGGCAGTGCAGGGAAAACAGGTTCCTCTGGAATGGACTGACACATCCTGGGGACTCTTGGAATGGTGGCACGACCCTGGAGTTCCTCTCGCCTTTCCTGTGGAGAGCGCCTCCTCTTGAGATGCGACGGGAACGCCGGGAATTCTTTCCCTAGTAAACAGGGAAAGGATCCCTCATCTCGAGCTAGGAGGCGGAAACGGGGCTCCCCTGGATGTGTGCGGGACCCCACGTGCTTCCTCTCGAGTGGAGACGGGCATGCCGCGGAACTGCTTGAGTTGCAGCAAGGGTGTGAAGGACCCTTTGGAAGATCCAGTGGTTAGATGTGATTAGCCTCGAGAAGCCTCAGCGGAAATGGGCCTCATCTCGCCTGGAGGGCAAAACCTCCTGGATTTTCTCGAGTTGCGGCAGGTGCTCTCGACTTACGACTGGGACATCAGGGACCCGCTCTGGAGGCCTCAGGAAAGGCCAGTCCCTATGCGAGTTCCTCGGGGGCCTCTCGGGATTCCTCTCCCGTCGATGCCGGGGCCTAAGACTTTGTGTGGAGTCGGGGCCGGAACCTGAGGATTCCTCTCCAGTGCTGACATGGATCTTGGGGTACTTCTGGAGTCTCCCCAGGGGAGTCAGTCCTCGTCTCGAATGCGGGCATGCACTTGCGCTTTCCTCCAGAGCGGTAGCAGCAGTGTCACGCAGTCCGCCGGGTGGATCAAAGGATCTATGGTTTTCCCTCGAGTCTTTCCCACGAGGCTTTCCCACGACGATTTCCCACAGGGCTGTCCCACGTGCACACGTGGTGGGACTCGATTCTCGGCTCGAACGTCAAGGCAGTGCAGGGAAAACAGGTTCCTCTGTAATGGACTGACACATCTGGGGGACTCTTGGAATGGTGGCACGACCCTGGAGTTCCTCTCGCCTTTCCTGTGGAGAGCGCCTCCTCTTGAGATGCGACGGGAACGCCGGGAATTCTTTCCCTACTAAACATGGAAAGGATCCGTCATCTCGAGCTAGGAGGCGGAAACGGGGCTCCCCTGGATGTGTGCGGGACCCTCGTGCTTCCTCTCGAGTGGAGACGGGTATGTCGGGGAACTTCTTGAGTTGCAGCAAGGGTGTGAAGGACCCTTTGGAAGTTCCAGTGGTTAGATGTGATTAGCCTCGAGAAGCCTCAGCGGAAATGGGCCTCATCTCGCCTGGAGGGCAAAACCTCCTGGATTTTCTCGAGTTGCGGCAGGTCCTCTCGACTTACGACTGGGACCTCAGGGACCCGCTCTGGTGGCCTCAGGAAAGGCCAGTCCCCATGCGAGTTCCTCGGGGACCTCTCGGGATTCCTCTCCCGTCGATGCCGGGGCCTAAGACTTTGTGTGGAGTCGGGGCCGGAACCTGAGGATTCCTCTCCAGTGCTGACATGGATCTTGGGGTACTTCTGGAGTCTCCCCAGGGGAGTCAGTCCTCGTCTCGAATATGGGCATGCACTTGCGCTTTCAACCAGAGCGGTAGCAGCAGTGTCACGCAGTCCGCCGCGTGGATCAAAGGATCTATGGTTTTCCCTCGAGTCTTTCCCACGAGGCTTTCCCACGAGGCTTTCCCACAGGGCTGTCCCACGTGCACACGTGGTGGGAGTCGATCCTCGGCTTGAACGTCAAGGCAGTGCAGGGAAAACAGGTTCCTCTGGAATGGACTGACACATCTGGGGTCTCTTGGAATGGTGGCACGACCCTGGAGTTCCTCTCGCCTTTCCTGTGGAGAGCGCCTCCTCTTGAGATGCGACGGGAACGCCGGGAATCTTTCCCTACGAAACAGGGAAAATATCCGTCATCTCGAGCTAGGAAGCGGAAACGGGGCTCCCCTGGATGTGTGCGGGGCCCTCGTGTTTCCTCTCGAGTGGAGACGGGTATCTCCGGGAACTTCTTGAGTTGCAGCAAGGGTGTGTAGGACCCTTTGGAAGTTCCAGTGGTTAGATGTGATTGGCTTCGAGAAGCCTCAGCGGAAATGGGCCTCATCTCGCCTGGAGGGCAAAACCTCCTAGATATTCTCGAGTTGCAGCAGGTGCTCTCGACTTACGAAGGGGACCACAGGGACCCGCTCTGGAGGCCTCAGGAAAGGCCAGTCCCGATGCGAGTTCCTCGGGGGCCTCTCGGGATTCCTCTCCCGTCGATGCCGGGGCCTAAGACCTTGTGTGGAGTCGGGGCCGGAACCTGAGGATTCCTCTCCAATTCTGACATGGATCTTGGGGTACTTCTGGAGTCTCCCCAGGGGAGTCAGTCCTCGTCTCGAATGCGGGCATGCACTTGCGCTTTCCTCCAGAGCGGTAGCAGCAGTGTCACGCAGTCCGCCGCGTGGATCAAAGGATCTATGTTTTTCCCTCGAGTCTTTCCCACGAGGCTTTCCCACGAGGCTTTCCCACAGGGCTGTCCCACGTGCACACGTGGTGGGAGTCGATCCTCGGCTTAAACGTCAAGGCAGTGCAGGGAAAACAGGTTCCTCTGGAATGGACTGACACATCTGGGGGTCTCTTGGAATGGTGGCACGTCCCTGGAGTTCCTCTCGCCTTTCCTGTGGAGAGCGCCTCCTCTTGAGATGCGACGGGAACGCCGGGAATTCTTTCCCTACGAAACAGGGAAAGGATCCCTCATCTCGAGCTAGGAGGCGGATACGGGGCTCCCCTGGATGTGTGCGGGACCATCGTGCTTCCTCTCGAGTGGAGACGGGTATGTCGGGGAACTTCTTGAGTTGCAGGAAGGGTGAGAAGGACCCTTTGGATGTTCCAGGGGTTAGATATGATTAGCCTCGAGAAGCCTCAGCGGAAATGGGCCTCATCTCGCCTGGAGGTCAAAACCTCCTGGATTTTCTCGAGTTGGGGCAGGTGCTCTCGACTTACGACTGGGACCTCAGGGACCCGCTCTGGTGGCCTCAGGATAGGCCAGTCCCCATGCGAGTTCCTCGGGGGCCTCTCGGGATTCCTCTCCCGTCGATGCCAGGGCCTAAGACCTTGTGTGGAGTCGCGGCCGGAAACTGAGGTTTCCTCTCCAGTGCTGACATGGATCTTGGGGTACTTCTGGAGTCTCCCCAGGGGAGTCAGTCCTCGTCTCGAATGCGGGCATGCACTTGCGCTTTCCTCCAGAGCGGTAGCAGCAGTGTCACGCAGTCCGCCGCGTGGATCAAAGGATCTATGGTTTTCCCTCGAGTCTTTCCCACGAGGCTTTCCCACGAGGCTTTCCCTCAGGGCTGTCCCACGTGCACACGTGGTGGGAGTCGATCCTCGGCTTGAACGACAAGGCAGTGTAGGGAAAACAGGTTCCTCTGGAATGGACTGACACATCTGCGGGTCTCTTGGAATGGTGCCATGACCCTGGAGTTCCTCTCGACTTTCCTGTGGAGAGCGCCTCCTCTTGAGATGCGACGGGAACGCCGGGAATTCTTTCCCTACGAAACAGGGATAGGATCCCTCATCTCGAGCTAGGAGGCGGAAACGGGGCTCCCCTGGATGTGTGCGGGACACTCGTGCTTCCTCTCGAGTGGAGACGGGTATGTCGGGGAACCTGTTGAGTTGCAGCAAGGGTGTGAAGGACCTTTTGGAAGTTCCAGTGGTTAGATGTGATTAGCCTCGAGAAGCCTCAGCGGAAATGGGCCTCATCTCGCCTGGAGTGCAAAACCTCCTGGATTTTCTCGAGTTACGTCAGGTGCTCTCGACTTACGACTGGGAACTCAGGGACCCGCTCTGGTGGCCTCAGGAAAGGCCAGTCCCCATGCGAGTTCCTCGGGGGCTTCTCGGGATTCCTCTCCCGTCGATGCCGGGGCCTAAGACCTTGTGTGGAGTCGGGTCCGGAACCTGAGGATTCCTCTCCAGTGCTGACATGGATCTTGGGGTACTTCTGGAGTCTCCCCAGGGGAGTCAGTCCTCGTCTCGAATGCGGGCATGCACTTGCGCTTTCCTCCAGAGCGGTAGCAGCAGTGTCACGCAGTCCGCCGCGTGGATCAAAGGATCTATGGTTTTCCCTCGAGTCTTTCCCACCAGGCTTTCCCACGAGGCTTTCCCACAGGTCTGTCCCACGTGCACACGTGGTGGGAGTCGATCCTCGGCTTGAACGACAAGGCAGTGCAGGGAAAACAGGTTCCTCTGGAATGGACTGACACATCTGGGGGTCTCTTGGAATGGTGCCATGACCCTGGAGTTCCTCTCGCCTTTCCTGTGGAGAGCGCCTCCTCTTGAGTTGCGACGGGAACGCCGGGAATTCTTTCCCTAAGATACAGGGAAAAAATCCCTCATCTCGAGCTAGGAGGCGGAAACGGGGCTCCCCTGGATGTGTGCGCGACCCCACGTGCTTCCTCTCGAGTGGAGACGGGTATGTCGGGGAACGTCTTGAGTTGCAGCAAGGGTGTGAAGGACCCTTTGGAAGTTCAAGTGGTTAGATGTGATTAGCCTCGAGAAGCCTCAGCGGACATGGGCCTCATCTCGCCTGGAGGGCAAAACCTCCTGGATTTTCTCGAGTTGGTTCAGGTGCTCTCGACTTACGACTGGGACCTCAGGGACCCGTTCTGGTGGCCTCAGGAAAGGCCAGTCCCCATGCGAGTTCCTCGAGGGCCTCTCGGGATTCCTCTCCCGTCGATGCCGGGGCCTAAGACCTTGTGTGAAGTCGGGGCCGGAACCTGAGGATTCCTCTCCAGTGCTGACATGGATCTTGGGGTACTTCTGGAGTCTTCCGAGGGGAGTCAATCCTCGTCTCCAATGCGGGCAAGCAATTGCGCTTTCCTCCAGAGCAGTAGCAGCAGTGTCACGCAGTCCGCCGCGAGGATCAAAGGATCTATGGTTTTCCCTCGAGTCTTTCCCACGAGGCTTTCCGACGAGACTTTCCCACAGGGCTGTCCCACGTGCACACGTGGTGGGAGTCGATCCTCGGCTTGAACGTCAAGGCAGTGCAGGGAAAACAGGTTCCTCTGGAATGGACTGACACATCTGGGGGACTCTTGGAATGGTGCCACGACCCTGGAGTTCCTCTCGCCTTTCCTGTGGAGAGCGCCTCCTCTTGAGATGCGACGGGAACGCCGGGAATTCTTTCCCTACGAAACAAGGAAAGGATCCCTCATCTCGAGCTAGGAGGCGGAAACGGGGCTCCCCTGGATGTGTGCGGGACCCCACGTGCTTCCTCTCGAGTGGAGACGGGTATGTCGGGGAACTTCTTGAGTTGCAGCAAGGGTGTGAAGCACCCTTTGGAAGTTCCAGTGGTTAGATGTGATTAGCCTCGAGAAGCCTCAGCGGAAATGGGCCTCATCTCGCCAGGAGGGCAAAACCTCCTGGATTTTCTCGAGTTGGGGCAGGTGCTCTCGACTTACGACGGGGACCTCAGGGACCCGCTCTGGTGGCCTCAGGAATGGCCAGTCCCCATGCGAGTTCCTCGGGGGCCTCTCGGGATTCCTCTCCCGTCGATGCCGGGGCCTAGGACCTAGTGTGGAGTCGGGGCCGGAACCTGAGGATTCCTCTCCAGTGCTGACATGGATCTTGGGGTACTTCTGGAGTCTCCCCAGGGGAGTCAGTCCTCGTCTCGAATGCGGGCATGCACTTGCGCTTTCCTCCAGAGCGGTAGCAGCAGTGTCACGCAGTCCACCGCGTGGATCAAAGGATCTATGGTTTTCCCTCCAGTCTTTCCCACGAGGCTTTCCGACGAGGCTTTCCCACAGGGCTGTCCCACGTGCACACGTGGTGGGAGTCGATCCTCGGCTTGCACGTCAAGGCAGTGCAGGGAAAACAGGTTCCTCTGGAATGGACTGACCCATCTGGGGGACTCTTGGAATGGTGCCACGACCCTGGAGTTCCTCTCGCCTTTCCTGTGGAGAGCGCCTCGTCTTGAGATGCGACGGGAACGCCGGGAATTCTTTCCCTACTAAACAGGGAAAGGATCCCTCATCTCGAGCTAGGAGGCGGAAACGGGGCTCCCCTGGATGTGTGCGGGACCCCACGTGCTTCCTCTCGAGTGGAGACGGCTATGTCGGGGAACTTCTTGAGTTGCAGCAAGGGTGTGAAGGACCCTTTGGAAGTTCCAGTGGTTAGATGTGATTAGCCTCGAGAAGCCTCAGCGGAAATGGGCCTCATCTCGCCTTGAGGGCAAATCCTCCTGGATTTTCTCGAGTTGCGGCAGGTGCTCTCGACTTACGACGGGGACCTCACGGACCCGTTCTGGTGGCCTCAGGAAAGGCCAGTCCCCATGCGAGTTCCTCGGGGGCCTCTCGGGATTCCTCTCCCGTCGATGCCGGGGCCTAAGACCTTGTGTGAAGTCTGGGCCGGAACCTGAGGATTCCTCTCCAGTGCTGACATGGATCTTGGGGTACTTCTGGAGTCTTCCGAGGGGAGTCAGTCCGCGTCTCGAATGCGGGCATGCACTTGTGCTTTCCTCCAGAGCAGTAGCAGCAGTGTCACGCAGTCCGCCGCGTGGATCAAAGGATCTATGGTTTTCCCTCGAGTCTTTCCCACGAGGCTTTCCCACGAGGCTTTCCCACAGGGCTGTCCCACGTGCACACGTGGTGGGAGTCGATCCTCGGCTTGAACGTCAAGGCAGTGCAGGGAAAACAGGTTCCTCTGGAATGGACTGACACATCTGGGGGACTCTTGGAATGGTGCCACGACCCTGGAGTTCCTCTCGCCTTTCCTGTGGAGAGCGCCTCCTCTTGAGATGCGACGGGAACGCCGGGAATGCTTTCCCTACTAAACAGGGAAAGGATCCCTCATCTCGAGCTAGGAGGCGGAAACGGGGCTCCCCTGGATGTGTGCGGGACCCCACGTGCTTCCTCTCGAGTGGAGACGGGTATGTCGGGCAACTTCTTGAGTTGCAGTAAGGGTGTGAAGGACCCTTTGGAAGTTCCAGTGGCTGGATGCGATTAGCCTCGAGAAGCCTCAGCGGAAATGGGCCTCATCTCGCCTGGAGGGCAAAACCTCCTGGATTTTCTCGAGTTGCGGCAGGTGCTCTCGACTTACGACGGGGACCTCAGGGACCCGCTCTGGAGTCCTCAGGAAAGGCCAGTCCCCATGCGAGTTCCTCGGGGGCCTCTCGGGATTCCTCTCCCGTCGATGCCGGGGCCTAAGACCTTGTGTGGAGTCGGGGCCGGAACCTGACGATTCCTCTCCAGTGCTGACATGGATCTTGGGGTACTTCTGGAGTCTCCCCAGGGGAGTCAGTCCTCCTTTCGAATGCGGGCATGCACTTGCGCTTTCCTCCAGAGCAGTAGCAGCAGTGTCACGCAGTCCGCCGCGTGGATCAAAGGATCTATGGTTTTCCCTCGAGTCTTTCCCACGAGGCTTTCCCACGAGGCTTTCCCACAGGGCTGTCCCACGTGCACACGTGGTGGGAGTCGATCCTCGGCTTGAACGTCAAGGCAGTGCAGGGAAAACAGGTTCCTCTGGAATGGACTGACCCATCTAGGGGACTCTTCGAATGGTGGCACGACCCTGGAGTTCCTCTCGCCTTTCCTGTGGAGAGCGCCTCCTCTTGAGATGCGACGGGAACGCCGGGAATTCTTTCCCTACTAAACAGGGAAAGGATCCATCATCTCGAGCTAGGAGGCGGAAACGGGGCTCCCCTGGATGTGTGCGGACCCCACGTGCTTCCTCTCCAGTGGAGACGGTTATGTCGGGGAACTTCTTGAGTTGCAGCAAGGGTGTGAAGGACCCTTTGGAAGTTCCAGTGGTTAGATGCTATTAGCCTCGAGAAGCCTCAGCGGAAATGGGCCTCATCTCGCCTGGAGGGCAAAACCTCCTGGATTTTCTCGAGTTGCGGCAGGTGCTCTCGACTTACGACGGGGACCTCAGGGACCCGCTCTGGTGGCCTCAGGAAAGGCCAGTCCCCATGCGAGTTCCTCGGGGGCCTCTCGGGATTCCTCTCCCGTCGATGCCGGGGCCTGAGACCTTGTGTGGAGTCCGGGCCGGAACCTGAGGATTCCTCTCCAGTGCTGACATGGATCTTGGGGTCCTTCTGGAGTCTCCCCAGGGGAGTCAGTCCTCGTTTCGAATGCGGGCATGCACTTGCGCTTTCCTCCAGAGCAGTAGCAGCAGTGTCACGCAGTCCGCCGCGAGGATCAAAGGATCTATGGTTTTCCCTCGAGTCTTTCCCACGAGGCTTTCCCACGGGGCTTTCCCAAAGGGCTGTCCCACGTGCACACGTGGTGGGAGTCGATCCTCGGCTTGAACGTCAAGGCAGTGCAGGGAAAACAGGTTCCTCTAGAATGGACTGACCCATCTGGGGGACTCTTGGAATGGTGGCACGACCCTGGAGTTCCTCTCGCCTTTCCTGTGGAGAGCGCCTCCTCTTGAGGTGCGACGGGAACGCCGGGAATTCTTTCCCTACGAAACAGGGAAAGGATCCCTCATCTCGAGCTAGGAGGTGGAAACGGGGCTCCCCTGGATGTGTGCGGGACCCAACGTGCTTCCTCTCGAGTGGAGACGGGTATGTCGCGGAACTGCTTGAGTTGCAGCAAGGGTGTGGAAGACCCTTTGGAAGTTCCAGTGGTTAGATGTGATTAGCCTCGAGAAGCCTCAGCGGAAATGGGCCTCATCTCGCCTGGAGGGCAAAACCTCCTGGATTTTCTCGAGTTGCGGCAGGTGCTCTCGACTTACGACGGGGACCTCAGGAACCCGCTCTGGAGGCCTCAGGAAAGGCCAGTCCCCATGCGAGTTCCTCGGGGGCCTCTCGGGATTCCTCTCCCATCGATGCCGGGGCCTAAGACCTTGTGTGGAGTCGGGGCCGGAACCTGAGGATTCCTCTCCAGTGCTGACATGGATCTTGGGGTACTTCTGGAGTCTCCCCAGGGGAGTCAGTCCTCGTCTCGAATGCGGGCATGCACTTGCGGTTTCCTCGAGAGTGGTAGCAGCAGTGTCACGCAGTCCGCCGCGTGGATCAAAGGATCTATGGTTTTCCCTTGAGTCTTTCCCACGAGGCTTTCCCACAGGGCTGTCCCACGTGCACACGTGGTGGGAGTCGATCCTCGGCTTGAACGTCAAGTCAGTGCAGGGAAAACAGGTTCCTCTGGAATGGACTGACCCATCTGGGGGACTCTTGGAATGGTGGCACGACCCTGGAGTTCCTCTCGCCTTTCCTGTGGAGAGCGCCTTCTCTTGAGATGCGACGGCAACGCCGGGAATTCTTTCCCTACGAAACAGGGAAAGGATCCCTTATCTCGAGCTAGGAGGCGGAAACGGGGCTCCCCTGGATGTGTGCGGGACCCCACGTGATTCCTCTCGAGTGGAGACGGGTATGTCGCAGAACTGCTTGAGTTGCAGCAAGGGTGTGAAGGACCCTTTGGAAGTTCCAGTGGTTAGATGTGATTAGCCTCGAAAAGCCTCAGCGGAAATGGGCCTCATCTCGCCTGGAGGGCAAAACCTCCTGGATTTACTCGAGTTGTGGCAGGTGCTCTCGACTTACGACTGGGACCTCAGGGACCCGCTCTGGTGGCCTCAGGAAAGGCCAGTCCCCATGCCAGTTCCTCGGGGGCCTCTCGGGATTCCTCTCCCGTCGATGCCGGGGCCTAAGACCTTGTGTGGAGTCGGTGCCGGAACCTGAGGTTTCCTCTCCAGTGCTGACATGGATCTTGGGGTACTTCTTGAGTCTCCCCAGGGGAGTCAGTCCTCGTATCGAATGCGTGCATGCACTTGCGCTTTCCTCCAGAGCGGTAGCAGCAGTGTCACGCAGTCCGCCGCGTGGATCAAAGGATCTATGGTTTTCCCTCGAGTCTTTCCCACGAGGCTTTCCCACGAGGCTTTCCCACAGGGCTGTCCCACGTGCACACGTGGTGGGAGTCGATCCTCGGCTTGAACGTCAAGGCAGTGCAGGGAAAACAGGTTCCTCTGGAATGGACTGACACATCTGGGGGACTCTTGGAATGGTGCCACGACCCTGGAGTTCCTTTCGCCTTTCCTGTGGAGAGCGCCTCCTCTTGAGATGCGACGGGAACGCCGGGAATTCTTTCCCTACGAAACAAGGAAAGGATCCCTCATCTCGAGCTAGGAGGCGGAAACGGGGCTCCCCTGGATGTGTGCGGGACTCCACGGGCTTCCTCTCGATTGGAGACGGGTATGTCGGGGAACTTCTTGAGTTGCAGCAAGGGTGTGAAGCACCCTTTGGAAGTTCCAGTGGTTAGATGTGATTAGCCTCGAGAAGCCTCAGCGGAAATGGGCCTCATCTCGCCAGGAGGGCAAAACCTCCTGGATTTTCTCGAGTTGGGGCAGGTGCTCGCGACTTACGACTGGGACCTCAGGGACCCGCTCTGGTGGCCTCAGGAAAGGCCAGTCCCCATGCGAGTTCCTCGGGGGCCTCTCGGGATTCCTCTCCCGTCGATGCCGGGGCCTAGGACCTAGTGTGGAGTCGGGGCCGGAACCTGAGGATTCCTCTCCAGTGCTGACATGGATCTTGGGGTACTTCTGGAGTCTCCCCAGGGGAGTCAGTGCTCGTCTCGAATGCGGGCATGCACTTGCGCTTTCCTCCAGAGCGGTAGCAGCAGTGTCACGCAGTCCTCCGTGTGGATCAATGGATCTATGGTTTTCTCTCGAGTCTTTCCCACGAGGCTTTTCCACGAGGCTTTCCCACAGGGCCGTCCCACGTGCACACGTGGTGGGAGTCGATCCTCGGCTTGAACGTCAAGGCAGTGCAGGGAAAACAGGTTCCTCTGGAATGGACTGACACATCTGGGGGACTCTTGGAATGGTGGCACGACCCTGGAGTTTCTCTCGCCTTTCCTGTGGAGAGCGCCTCCTCTTGAGATGCGACGGGAAAGCCGGGAATTCTTTCCCTACGAAACAGGGAAAGGATCCCTCATCTCAAGCTAGGAGGCGGAAACGGGACTCCCCTGGATGTGTGCCGGACCCTCGTGTTTCCTCTCGAGTGGAGACGGGTATGTCGGGGAACTTCTTGAGTTGCAGCAAGGCTGTGAAGGACCCTTTGGAAGTTCCAGAGGTTAGATGTGATTAGCCTCGAGAAGCCTCAGCGGAAATGGGCCTCATCTCGCCTGGAGGGCAAAACCTCCTGGATTTTCTCGAGTTGCGGCAGGTGCTCTCGACTTACGACGGGGACCTCGGGGACCCGCTCTGGTGGCCTCAGGAAAAGCCAGTCCCCATGCGAGTTCCTCGGGGCCCTCTCGGGTTTCCTCTCCCGTCGATGCCAGGGCCTAAGACCTTGTGTGGAGTCGGGACCGGAACATGAGGATTCCTCTCCAGTGCTGACATGGATCTTGGGGTAATTCTTGAGTCTCCCCAGGGGAGTCAGTCCTCGTCTCGAATGCGGGCATGCACTTGCGCTTTCCTACAGAGCGGTAGCAGCCGTGTCACGCAGTCCACCGCGTGGATCAAAGGATCTATGGTTTTCCCTCGAGACTTTCCAACGAGGCTTTCCCACGAGGCTTTCCCACAGGGCTGTCCCACGTGCACACGTGGTGGGAGTCGATCCTCGGCTTGAACGTCAAGGCAGTGCAGGGAAAACAGTTTCCTCTGGAAAGGACTGACACATCTGGGGGACTCTTGGAATGGTGGCACGATCCTGGAGTTCCTCTGGCCTTTCCTGTGGAGAGCGCCTCCTCCTGAGATGCGACGGGAACGCCGGGAATTCTTTCCCTACGAAACAGGGAAAGGATCCCTCATCTCGAGCTAGGAGGCGAAAACGGCACTCCCCTGGATGTGTGCGGGACCCTCGTGCTTCCTCTCGAGTGGAGACGGGCATGTCGGAGAACTTCTTGAGTTGCAACAAGGGTGTGAAGGACCCTTTGGAAGTTTCAGTGGTTAGATGTGATTAGCCTCAAGAAGCCTCAGGGGAAATGGGCCTCATCTCGCCTGGAGGGCAAAACCTCCTGGATTTTCTCGAGTTGCGGCAGGTGCTCTCGACTTACGACTGGGACCTCAGGGACCCGCTCTGGTGGCCTCAGGAAAGGCCAGTCCCCATGCGAGATCCTCGGGAGCCTCTCGGGATTCCTCTCCCGTCGATGCCGGGGCCTAAGACCTTGTGTGGAGTCGGGGCCGGAACCTGAGGATTCCTCTCCAGTGCTGACATGGATCGTGGGGTACTTCTGGAGTCTCCCCAGGGGAGTCAGTCCTCGTCTCGAATGCGGGCATGCAGTTGTGCTTTCCTCCAGAGCTGTAGCAGCAGTGTCACCCAGTCCGCAGCGTGGATCAAAGGATCTATGGTTTTCCCTCGAGTCTTTCCCACGAGGCTTTCCCACGAGGCTTTCCCACAGGGCTGTCCCACGTGCACACGTGGTGGGAGTCGATCCTCGGCTTGAACATCAAGGCAATGCAGGGAAAACAGGTTCCTCTGGAATGGACTGACACATCTGGGGGACTCTTGGAATGGTGGCACGGGCCTGGAGTTCCTCTCGCCTTTCCTGTAGATAGCGCCTCCCCTTGAGATGCGACGGGATCGTCGGGAATTCTTTCCCTACGAAACAGGGAAAGGATCGCTCATCTCGAGCTAGGAGGCGGAAACGGGGCTCCCCTGGATTTGTGCGGGACCCTCGTGCTTCCTCTCGAGTGGAGACGGGTATGTCGGGGAACTTCTTGAGTTGCAGCAAGGGTGTGAAAGACCCTTTGGTAGTTCCAGTGGTTAGATGTGATTACCCTCGAGAAGCCTCAGCGGAAATGGGCCTCATCTCGCCTGGAGGGCAAAACCTCCTGGATTTTCTCGAGTTGCGGCAGGTGCTCTCGACTTACGACGGGGACCTCGGGGACTCGCTCTGGTGGCCTCAGGAAAGGCCAGTCCCCATGCGAGTTCTTCGGGGGCCTCTCGGGATTCCTCTCCCGTCGATGCCGGGGCCTAAGACCTTGTGTGGAGTCGGGGCCGGATCCCGAGGATTCCTCTCCAGTGCTGACATGGATCTTGGGGTACTTCTGCAGTCTCCACAGGGGAGTCAGTCCTCGTCTCGAATGCGGGCATGCACTTGCGCTTTCCTCCAGAGCGATAGCAGCAGTGTCACTCAGTCCGCCGCGTGGATCAAAGGATCTATGGTTTTCCCTCGAGTCTTTCCCACAAGGCTTTCCCACGAGGCTTTCCCACAGGGCTGTCCCACGTGCACACGTGGTGGGAGTCGATCCTCTGCTTGAACGTCAAGGCAGTGCAGGGAAAACAGGTTCCTCTGGAATGGACTGACACATCTGGGGGACTCTTGGAATGGTGGCACGACCCTGGAGTTCCTCTCGCCTTTCCTGTGGAGAGCGTCTTCTCTTGAGATGCGACGGGAATGCCGGGAATTCTTTCCCTACGAAACAGTTAAAGGATCCCTCATCTCGAGCTAGGAGGCGGAAACGGGGCTCCCCTGGAAGTGTGCGGGACCCTCGTGCTTCCTCTCGAGTGGAGACGGGTATGTCGGGGAACTTCTTGAGTTGCAGCAAGGGTGTGAAGGACCCTTTGGAAGTTCCAGTGGTTATACGTGATTAACCTCGAGAAGCCTCAGCGGAAATGGGCCTCATCTCTCCTGGAGGGCAAAACCTCCTGGATTTTCTCGAGTTGCGGCAGGTGCTCTCGACCTACGATGGGGACCTCGGGGACCCGCTCTGGTGGCCTAAGGAAAGGCCAGTCCCCATGCGAGTTCCTCGGGGTCCGCTCGGGATTCCTCTCCCGTCGATGCCGGGGCCTAAGACCTTGTGTGGAGTCGGGGACGGAACCTGAGGATTCCTCTCCAGTGCTGACATGGATCTTGGGGTAATTCTGGAGTCTCCCCAGGGGAGTCAGTCCTCGTCTCAAATGCGGGCATGCACTTGCGCTTTCCTCCAGAGCGGTAGCAGCAGTGTCACGCAGTCCGCCGCGTGGATCAAAGGATCTATGGTTTTCCCTCGAGTCTTTCCCACGAGGCTTTCCCACGAGGCTTTCCCACAGGGCTGTCCCACGTGCACACGTGGTGGGAGTCGATCCTCGGCTTGAACGTCAAGGCAGTGCAGGGAAATCAGGTTCCTCTGGAATGGACTGCCACATCTGGGGGACTCTTGGAATGGTGGCACGACCCTGGAGTTCCTCTCGCCTTTCCTGTGGAGAGCGCCTCCTCTTGAGATGCGACGGGAACTCCGGGAATTCTTTCCCTACCAAACAGGGAAAGGATCCCTCATCTCGAGCTAGGAGGCGGAAACGGGGCTCCCCTGGATGTGTGCGGGACCCTCGTGCTTCCTCTCGAGTGGAGACGGCTATGTCGGGGAACTTCTTGAGTTGCAGCAAGGGTGTCAAGGACCCTTTGGAAATTCCAGTGGTTAGATGTGATTAGCCTCGAGAAGCCTCAGCGGAAATGGGCCTCATCTCGCCTGGAGGGCAAAACCTCCTGGATTTTCTCGAGTTGCGGCAGGTGTTCTCGACTTACGACGGGGACCTCAGGGACCCGCTCTGGTGGCCTCAGGAAAGGCCAGTCCCCATGCGAGTTCCTCGGGGGCCTCTCGGGATTCCTCTCCCGTCGATGCCGGGGCCTAAGACCTTGTGTGGAGTCGGGGCCGGAACCTGAGGATTCCTCTCCAGTGCTGACATGGATCTTGGGGTACTTCTGGAGTCTACCCAGGGGAGTCAGTCCTCGTCTCGAATGCGGGCATGCACTTGTGCTTTCCTCCAGAGCGGTAGCAGCAGTGTCACGCAGTCCGCCGCGTGGATCAAAGGATCTATGGTTTTCCCTCGAGTCTTTCCCACGAGGCTTTCCCACGAGGCTTTCCCACAGGGCTGTCCCACGTGCACACGTGGTGGGAGTCGATCCTCGGCTTGAACGTCAAGGCAGTACAGGGAAAACAGGTTCCTCTGGAATGGACTGACACATCTGGGGTCTCTTGGAATGGTGGCACGACCCTGGAGTTCCTCTCGCCTTTCCTGTGGAGAGCGCCTCCTCTTGAGATGCGACGGGAACACCGGGAATTCTTTCCCTACGAAACAGGGATAGGATCCCTCATCTCGAACTTGGAGGCGGAAAGGGGGCTCACCTGGATGTGTGTGGCACCCCACGTGCTTCCTCTCGTGTGGAGACGGGTATGTCGCGGAACTGCTTGAGTTGCAGCAAGGGTGTGAAGGACCCATTGGAAGTTCCAGTGGTTAGATGTGAATAGCCTCGAGAAGCCTCAGCGGACATGGGCCTCATCTCGCCTGGTGGGCAAAACCTCCTGGATTTTCTTGAGTACCGGCAGGTGCTCTCTACTTACGACGGGGACCTCAGGGACCAGCTCTGGTGGCCTCAGGAAAAGCCAGTCCCCATGCGAGTTCCTCGGGGGCCTCTCGGGATTCCTCTCCCCTCGATGCCCGGGCCTAAGACCTTGTGTGGAGTCGGGGCCGGAACCTGAGGATTCCTCTCCAGTGCTGACATGGACCTTGGGGTACTTCTGGAGTCTCCCCAGGGGAGTCAGTCCTCGTCTCGAATGCGGGCATGCACTTGCGCTTTCCTCCAGAGCGGTAGCAGCAGTGTCTCGCAGTCCGCCGCGTGGATCAAAGGATCTATGGTTTTCCCTCGAGTCTTTCCCACGAGGCTTTCCCACAGGCCTGTCCCACGTGCACACGTAGTGGGAGTCGATCCTCGGCTTGAACGTCAAGGCAGTGCAGGGAAAAGAGGTTCCTCTGTAATGGACTGACACATCTGGGGGTTTCTTGGAATGGTGGCACGACTCTGGAGTTCCTCTTCCCTTTCCTGTGGAGAGCGCCTCCTCTTGAGTTGCGACGGGAACACCGGGAATTCTTTCCCTACGAAACAGGGAAAGGATCCCTCATCTCGAGCTATGAGGCGGAAACGGGTCTCCCCTGGATGTGTGCGGGACCCCACGTGCTTCCTCTCGAGTGGAGACTGGTATGTCGGGGAACTTCTTGAGTTGCAGCAATAGTGTGAAGGACCCTTTGGAACTTCCAGTGGTTAGATGTGATTAGCCTCGAGAAGCCTCAGCGGAAATGTGCCTCATCTCGCCTGGAGGGCAAAACCTCCTGGATTTTTTGGAGTTGCGGCAGGTGCCCTCGACATACGACGGGGACCTCAGGGAACCGCTCTGGTGGCCTCAGGAAAGGCCAGTCCCCATGCGAGTTCCTCGGGGGCCTCTCGGGATTCCTCTCCCGTCAATGCCGGGGACTAAGACCTTGTGTGGAGTCGGGGCCGGAACCTGAGGATTCCTCTCCAGTGCTGACATGGATCTTGGGGTACTTCTGGAGTCTCCCCAGGGTAGTCAGTCCTCGTCTCGAATGCGGGCATGCACTTGCGCTTTCATCCAGAGCGGTAGCAGCAGTGTCACGCAGTCGCCGCGTGGATCAAAGGATCTATGGTTTTCCCTAGAGTCTTTCCCACGAGGCTTTCCCACGAGGCTTTCCCACAGGGCTGTCCCACGTGCACACGTGGTGGGAGTCGATCCTCGGCTTGAACGTCAAGGCAGTGCAGGGAAAACAGGTTCCTCTGGAATGGACTGACACATCTGGAGGACTCTTGGAATTGTGACACGACCCTGGAGTTCCTCTCGCCTTTCCTGTGGAGAGCGCCTCCTCTTGAGATGCGACGGGAACGCCGGGAATTCTTTCCCTTCGAAACAGGGAAAGGATCCCTCATCTCGAGCTAGGAGTTGGAAACGGGGCTCCCCTGGATGTGTGCGGGACCCCACGTGCTTCCGCTCCATTGGAGACGGGTATGTCGCGGAACTGCTTGAGTTGCAGCAAGGGTGTGAAGGACCCTTTGGAAGTTCCAGTGGTTAGATGTGATTAGCCTCGAGAAGCCTCAGCGGAAATGGGCCTCATCTCGCCTGGAGGGCAAAACCTCCTGGATTTTCTCGAGTTGTGGCAGGTGCTCTCGACTTACGACGGGGACCTCAGGAACCCGCTCTGGAGGCCTCAGGAAAGGCCAGTCCCCATGCGAGTTCCTCGGGGGCCTCTCGGGATTCCTCTCCCGTTGATGCCGGGGCCTAAGACCTTGTGTGGAGTGAGGATTCCTCTCCAGTGCTGACATGGATCTTGGGGTACTTCTGGAGTCTCCCCAGGGGAGTCAGTCCTCGTCTCCAATGGGGGCATGCACTTGCGCTTTCCTCCAGAGTGGTAGAAGCAGTGTCACGCAGTCCGCCGCGTGGATCAAAGGATCTATGTTTTCCCTCGAGTCTTTCCCACGAGGCTTTCCCACGAGGCTCTCCCACAGGGCTGTCCCACGTGCACACGTGGTGGGAGTCGATCCTCGGCTTGAACGTCAAGGCAGTGCAGGGAAAACAGGTTCCTCTGGAATGGACTGACCCATCTGGGGGACTCTTGGAATGGTGGCACGACCCTGGAGTTCCTCTCGCCTTTCATGTGGAGAGCGCCTCCCCTTGAGATGCGACGGGAACGCCGGGAATTCTTTCCCTACGAAACAGGGAAAGGATCCCTCATCTCGAGCTAGGAGGCGGAAACGGGGCTCCCCTGGATGTGATCGGGACCTCACGTGCTTCCTCTCGAGTGGAGACGGATATGTCCGGGAACTTCTTGAGTTGCAGCAAGGGTGTGAAGGACCCTTAGGAAGTTCCAGTGGTTAGACGTGATTAGCCTCGAGAAGCCTCAGCGGAAATGGCCCTCATCTCGCCTGAGGGCAAAACCTCCTGGATTTTCTCGAGTTGCGGCAGGTGCTCTCTACTTACGACGGGGACCTCAGGGACCCGCTCTGGAGGCCTCAGGAAAGGCCAGTCCCCATGCGAGTTCCTCGGGGGCCTCTCGGGGTTCCTCTCCCGTCGATGCCGGGGCCTAAGACCTTGTGTGGAGTCGGGGCCGGAACCTGAGGAATCCTCTCCAGTGCTGACATGGATCTTGGGGTACTTCTGGAGTCTCCCCAGGGGAGTCAGTCCTCGTCTCGAATGCGGGCATGCACTTGCGCTTTCCTCCAGAGCGGTAGCAGCATTGTCACGCAGTCCGCCGCGTGGATCAAAGGATCTATGCTTTTCCCTCGAGTCTTTCCCACGAGGCTTTCCCACGAGGCTTTCCCACGAGGCTTTCCCACAGGGCTGTCACACGTGCACACGTGGTGGGACTCGATCCTCGGGTTGAACGTCAAGGCAGTGCAGGGAAAACAGGTTCCTCTGGAATGGACTGAAACATCCGGGGGTCTCTTGGAATGGTGACACGACCGTGGAGTTCCTCTCCCCTTTCCTGTGGAGAGTGCCTCCTCTTGAGATGCGACGGGAACGCCGGGAATTCTTTCCCTCCGAAACAGGGAAAGGATCCCTCATCTCGAGCTACGAGGCGGAAACGAGGCTCCCCTGGATGTGTGCGGGAACCCACGTGCTTCCTCTCGAGTGGAGACGGGTATGTCGGGGAACTTCTTGAGTTGCAGCAAGGGTGTGAAGGACCATTTGGAAGTTCCAGTGGTTAGATGTGATTAGCCTCGAGAAACCTCAGCTGAAATGGGCCTCATTTCGCCTGGAGGGCAAAACCTCCTGGATTTTCTCGAGTTGCGGCAGATGCTCCCGACTTATGACGGGGACCTCAGGGACCCGCTCTCGTGGCCTCAAGAAAGTCCAGTCCCCATGCGAGTTCCTCGCGGGCCTCTCGGGATTCCTCTCCCGTCGATGCCGGGGCCTAAGACCTTGTGTGGAGTCGGGGCCGGAACCTGAGGATTCCTCTCCAGTGATGACATGGATCTTGGGGTACTTCTGGAGTCTCCCCAGGGGAGTCAGTCCTCGTCTCGAATGCGGGCATGCACTTGCGCTTTCCTCCAGAGTGGTAGCAGCAGTGTCACACAGTCCTCCGCGTGGATCAAAAGATCTATTGTTTTCCCTCGAGTCTTTCCCACGAGGCTTTCCCACGAGGCTTTCCCACAGGGCTGTCCCACGTGCACACGTGGTGGGAGTCGATCCTCGGCTTGAACGTCAAGGCAGTGCAGGGAAAACAGGTTCCTCTGGAATGGACTGACACATCTGGGGGTCTCTTGGAATGGTGGCACGACCCTGGAGTTCCTCTCGCCTTTCCTGTGGAGAGAGCCTCCTCTTGAGATGCGACGGGAACGCCGGGAATTCTTTCCCTACGAAACAGGGAAAGGATCCCACATCTCGAGCTAGGAGTCGGAAACGGGGCTCCCCTGGATGTGTGCGGGACCCCACGTGCTTCCTCTCGAGTGGAGACGGGTATGTCGGGGAACTGCTTGAGTTGCAGCAAGGGTGTGAAGGACCCTTTGGAAATTCCAGTGGTTAGATGTGATTAGCCTCGAGAAGCCTCAGCGGAAATGGGCCTCATCTCGCCTGGAGGGCAAAACCTCCTGGATTTTCTCGAGTTGCGGCAGGTGCTCTCGACTTACGACGGGGACCTCAGGGACCCGCTCTGGAGGCTTCAGGAAAGGCCAGTCCCCATGCGAGTTCCTCGGGGGCCTCTCGGGATTCCTCTCCCGTCGATGCCGGGGCCTAAGACCTTGTGTGGAGTCGGGGCCCGAACCTGAGGATTCCTCTCCAGTGCTGACATGGATCTTGGGGTACTTCTGGAGTCTCCCCAGGGGAGTCAGTCCTCGTCTCGAATGCGGGCATGCACTTGCGCTTTCCTCCAGAGTGGTAGCAGCAGTGTCACGCAGTCCTCCGCGTGGATCAAAAGATCTATGGTTTTCCCTCGAGTCTTTCCCACGAGGCTTTCCCACGAGGCTTTCCAACAGGGCTGTCCCACGTGCACACGTGGTTGGAGTCGATCTTCGGCTTGAACGTCAAGGCAGTGCAGGGAAAACAGGTTCCTCTGGAATGGACTGTACATCTGGGGATCTCTTGGAATGGTGCCACGACCCTGGAGTTCCTCTCGCCTTTCCTGTGGAGAGCGCCTGCTCTTGAGATGCGACGGGAACGCCGGGAATTCTTTCCCTACTAAACAGGGAAAGGATCCCTCATCTCGAGCTTGGAGGCGGAAACGGGGCTCCCCTGTATGTGTGCGGGACACACGTGCTTCCTCTCGAGTGGAGATGGTTATGTCGGGGAACTTCTTGAGTTGCAGCAAGGGTGTGAAGGACCCTTTGGAAGTTCCAGTGGTTAGATGTGATTAGCCTCGAGAAGCCTCAGCGGAAATGGGCCTCATCTCGCCTGGAGGGCAAAACCTCCTGGATTTTCTCGAGTTGCGGCAGGTGCTCTCGACTTACGACGGGGACCTCAGGGACCCGCTCTGGAGGCCTCAGGAAGGCCAGTCCCCATGCGAGTTCCTCGGGGGCCTCTCGGGATTCCTCTCCCGTCGATTCCGGGGCCTAAGACCTTCTGTGGAGTCGGGGCCGGAACCTTAGGATTCCTCTCCAGTGATGACATGGATCTTGGGGTACTTCTGGAGTCTCCCCAGGGGAGTCAGTCCTCGTCTCGAATGCGGGCATGCACTTGCACTTTCCTCAAGAGCGGTAGCAGCAGTGTCACGCAGTCCGCCGCGTGGATCAAAGAATCTATGGTTTTTTCTCGTGTCTTTCCCAGGAGGCTTTCCCACGAGGCTTTCCCACAGGGCTGTCCCACGTGCACACGTGGTGGGAGTCGATCCTCGGCTTGAAAGTCAAGGCAGTGCAGGGAAAACAGGTTCCTCTGGAATGGACTGACACATCTGGGAGACTCTTGGAATGGTGGCACGACCCTCGATTTCCTCTGGCCTTTCCTGTGGAGAGCGCCTCCTCTTGAGATGCGACGGGAACACCGGGAATTCTTTCCCTACGAAACAGGGAAAGGATCCCTCATCTCGAGCTAGGAGGCGGAAACGGGGCTCCCCTGGATGTCTGCTGGAACCTCGTGCTTCCTCTCGAGTGGAGACGGGTATGTCGCTGAACTGCTTGAGTTGCAAAAAGGGTGTGAAGGACCCTTTGGAAGTTCCAGTGGTTAGATGTGATTAGCCTCGAGAAGCATCAGCGGAAATGGGCCTCATCTCGCCTGGAGGGCAAAACCTCCTGAATTTTCTCGAGTTGCGGCAGGTGCTCTCGACTTACGACGGGGACCTCAGGGACCCGCTCTGGAGGCCTCAGGAAAGGCCAGTCCCCATGCGAGTTCCTCGGGGGCCTCTCGGGATTCCTCTCCCGTCGATGCCGGGGCCTAAGACCTTGTGTGGAGTCGGGGCCGGAACCTGAGGAATCCTCTCCAGTGCTGACATGGATCTTGGGATACTTCTGGAGTCTCCCCAGGGGAGTCAGTCCTCGTCTCGAATGCGGGCATGCACTTGCGCTTTCCTCCAGAGTGGTAGCAGCAGTGTCACGCAGTCCGCCGCGTGGATCAAAGGATCTATGGTTTTCCCTCGAGTCTTTCCCACCAGGCTTTCCGACGAGGCTTTCCCACAGGGCAGTCCCACGTGCACACGTGGTGGGAGTCGATCCTCGGCTTGAACGTCAAGGCAGTGCAGGGAAAACAGGTTCCTCTGGAATGGATTGACACATCTGGGGGACTCTTGGAATGGTGGCACGACCCTGGAGTTCCTCTCGCCTTTCCTGTGGAGAGCGCCTCCTCTTGAGATGCGACGGGAACGCCGGGAATTCTTTCACTACGAAACAGGGAAAGGATCTCTCATCTCGAGCTAGGAGGCGGAAACGGGGCTCCCCTGGATGTGTGCGGGACCCCACGTGCTTCCTCTCGAGTGAAGACGGTTATGTCGGGGAACATCTTGAGTTGCAGCAAGGGTGTGAAGGACCCTTTGGAAGTTCCAGTGGTTAGATGTGATTAGCCTCGAGAAGCCTCAGCGGAAATGGGCCTCATCTCGCCTGGAGTGCAAAACCTCCTGGATTTTCTCGAGTTGCGGCAGATGCTCTCGACTCACGACGGGGACCTCAGGGACCCGCTCTGGTGGCCTCACGAAAAGCCAGTCCCCATGCGAGTTCCTCGGGGGCCTCTCGGGATTCCTCTCCGGTCGATGCCGGGGCCTAAGACCTTGTGTGGAGTCGGGGCCGGAACCTGAGGATTCCTCTCCAGTGCTGACATGGATCTTGGGGTACTTCTGGAGTCTCCCCAGGGGAGTCAGTCCTCGTCTCGAATGCGGGCATGCACTTGCGCTTTCCTCCAGAGCGGTAGCAGCATTGTCACGCAGTCCGCCGCGTGGATCAAAGGATATATGGATTTCCCTCGAGGCTTTCCCACGAGGCTTTCCCACGAGGCTTTCCCACAGGGCTGTCACACGTGCACACGTGGTGGGACTCGATCCTCGGGATGAACGTCAAGGAAGTGCAGGGAAAACAGGTTCCTCTGGAATGGACTGACACATCCGGGGGTCTCTTGGAATGGTGAGACGACCCTGGAGTTCCTCTCGCCTTTCCTGTGGAGAGTGCCTCCTCTTGAGATGCGACGGGAACGCCGGGAATTCTTTCCCTCCGAAACAGGGAAAGGATCCCTCATCTCGAGCTAGGAGGCGGAAACGGGGCTACCTTGGATGTGTGCGGGTACCCACGTGCTTCCTCTCGAGTGGAGACGGGTATGTCGGGGAACTTCTTGAGTTGCAGCAAGGGTGTGAAGGACCCTTTGGAAGTTCCAGTGGTTAGATGTGATTAGCCTCGAGAAGCCTCAGCGGAAATGGGCTTCATCTCGCCTGGAGGGCAAAACCTCCTGGATTTTCTCGAGTTGCGGCAGGTGCTCTCGACTTACGACGGGGACCTCAGGGACTCGCTCTGGTGGCCTCAGGAAAGGCCAGTCCCAATGCGAGTTCCTCGGGGGCCTCTCGGGATTCCTCTCCCGTCGATGCCGGGGCCTAAGACCTTGTGTGGAGTCGGGGCCGGAACCTGAGGATTCCTCTCCAGTGCTGACATGGATCTTGGGGTACTTCTGGAGTCTCCCCAGGGCAGACAGTCATCGTCTCGAATGCGGGCATGCACTTGCGCTTTTCTCTAGAGCGGTAGCAGCAGTGTCACGCAGTCCGCCACGTGGATCAAATGATCTATGGTTTTCCCTCGAGTCTTTCCCACGAGGCTTTCCCACGAGGCTTTCCCACAGGGCTGTCCCACGTGCACACGTGGTGGGAGTCGATCCTCGGCTTGAACGTCAAGGCAGTGCAGGGAAAACAGGTTCCTCTGGAATGGACTGACACATGCGGGGGTCTCTTGGAATGGTGACACGACCCTGGAGTTCCTCTCGCCTTTCCTGTGGAGAGCGCCTCCTCTTGAGATGCGACAGGAACGCTGGGAATTCTTTCCCTACGAAACAGGGAAAGGATCCCTCATCTCGAGCTAGGAGGCGGAAACGGGGCTCCCCTGGATGTGTGCGGGACCCCACGTGCTTCCTCTCGAGTGGAGACGGGTATGTCGGGGAACTTCTTGAGTTGCAGCAAGGGTGTGAAGGACCCTTTGGAAGTTCCAGTGGTTAGATGTGATTAGCCTCGAGAAGCCTCAGCGGAAATGGGCCTCATCTCACCTGGAGGGCAAAACCTCCTGGATTTTCTCGAGTTGCGGCAGGTGCTCTCGACTTACGACGGGGACCTCAGGGACCCGCTCTGGAGGCCTCAGGAAAGGCCAGTCCCCATGCGAGTTCCTCGGGGGCCTCTCGGGATTCCTCTCCCGTCGATTCCGGGGCCTAAGACCTTGTGTGGAGTCGGGGCCGGAACCTGAGGATTCCTCTCCGGTGCTGACATGGATCTTGGGTTACTTCTGGAGTCTCCACAGGGGAGTCAGTCCTCGTCTCGAATGCGGGCATGCACTTGCGCTTTCCTCCAGAGCGGTAGCAGCAGTGTCACGCAGTCCGCCGCGTGGATCAAAGGATCTATGGTTTTCCCTCGAGTCTTTCCCACGAGGCTTTCCCACGAGGCTTTCCCACAGGGCTGTCCCACGTGCACACGTGGTGGGAGTTGATCCTCGGCTTGAACGTCAAGGCAGTACAGGGAAAACAGGTTCCTCTGGAATGGACTGACACATCTGGGGAACTCTTGGAATGGTGGCACGACCCTGGAGTTCCTCTCGCCTTTCCTGTGGAGAGCGCCTCCTCTTGAGATGCGACGGGAACGCCGGGAATTCTTTCCCTACGAAATAGGGTAAGGATCCCACATCTTAAGCTAGGAAGCGGAAACGGGGCTCCCCTGGATGTGTGCGGGACCACACGTGCTTCCTCTCGAGTGGAGACGGGTATGTCGGGGAACTTCTCGAGTTGCAGCAAGGGTGTGAAGGACCCTTTGGAAGTTCCAGTGGTTAGATGTGATTAGCATCGAGAAGCCTCAGCGGAAATGGGCCTCATCTCGCCTGGAGGGCAAAACCTCCTGGATTTTCTCGAGTTGCGGCAGGTGCTCTCGACTTACGACGGGGACCTCAGGGACCCGCTCTGGAGGCCTCAGGAAAGGCCAGTCCCCATGCGAGTTCCTCGCGGGCCTCTCGGGATTCCTCTCCCGTCGATGCCGGGGCCTAAGACCTTGTGTGGAGTCGGGGCCGGAACCTGAGGATTCCTCTCCAGTGCTGACATGGATCTTGGGCTACTTCTGGAGTCTCCCCAGGGGAGTCAGTCCTCGTCTCGAATGCGGGCATGCACTTGCGCTTTCCTCCAGAGCGGTAGCAGCAGTGTCACACAGTCCGCCGCGTGGATCAAAGGATCTATGGTTTTCCCTCGAGGCTTTCCCACGAGGCTTTCCCACAGGGCTATCCCACGTGCACAAGTGGTGGGGGTCGATCCTCGGCTTGAACGTCAAGGCAGTGCAGCGAAAACAGCTTCCTCTGCAATGGACTGACACATCTGGGGGACTCTTGGAATGGTGGCACGACCCTGGAGTTCCTCTCGCCTTTCCTGTTGAGAGCGCCTCCTCTTGAGATGCGACGGGAACGCCGGGAATTCTTTCCCTTCGAAACAGGGAAAGGATCCCTCATCTCGAGCTAGGAGGCGGAAACGGGGCTCCCCTGGATGTGTGCGGGACCCTCGTGCTTCCTCTCGAGTGGAGACGGGTATGTCAGGGAACTTCTGGACTTGCAGCAAGGGTGTGAAGGACCCTTTGGAAGTTCCAGTGGTTAGATGTGATTAGCCTCGAGAAGCCTCAGCGGAAATGGGCCTCATCTCGCCTGGAGGGCAAAACCTCATGGATTTTCCCGAGTTGCGGCAGGTGCTCTCGACTTACGACGGGGACTTCGTGGACCAGCTCTGGTGTCCTCAGGAAAGGCCAGTCCCCATGCGAGTTCCTCGCGGGCCTCTCGGGATTCCTCTCCCGTCGATTCCGGGGCCTAAGACCTTCTGTGGAGTCGGGGCCGGAACCTGAGGATTCCTCTCCAGTGCTGACATGGATCTTGGGGTAATTCTGGAGTCTCCCCAGGGGAGTCAGTCCTCGTCCCGAATGCGGGCATGCACTTGCGCTTTCCTCCAGAGCGGTAGCAGCAGTGTCACCCAGTCCGCCACGTGGATCAAAGGATCTATGGTTTTCCCTCGAGTCTTTCCCACGAGGCTTTCCCACGAGGCTTTCCCACAGGTCTGTCCCACTTGCACACGTGGAGGGAGTCGATCCTCGGCTTGAACGTCAAGGCAGTGCAGGGAAAACAGGTTCCTCTGGAATGGACTGACACATCTGGGGGACTCTTGGAATGGTGCCACGACCCTGGAGTTCCTCTCGCCTTTCCTGTGGAGAGCGCCTCCTCTTGAGATGCGACGGGAACGCCGGGAATTCTTTCCCTACTAAACAGGGAAAGGATCCCTCATCTCAAGCTAGGAAGCGGAAACGGGGCTCCCCTGGATGTGTGCGGGACCCCACGTGCTTCCTCTCGAGTGGAGACGGGTATGTCGGGGAACTTCTCGAGTTGCAGCAAGGGTGTGAAGGACCCTTTGGAAGTTCCAGTGGTTAGATGTGATTAGCCTCGAGAAGCCTCAGCGGAAATGGGCCTCATCTCGCCTGACGGGCAAAACCTCCTGGATTTTCTCGAGTTGCGGCAGGTGCTCTCGACTTACGACGGGAACCTCAGGGACCCACTCTGGAGGCCTCAGGAAAGGCCAGTCCCCATGCGAGTTCCTCGGGGGCCTCTCGGGATTCCTCTCCCGTCGATTCCGGGGCCTAAGACCTTGTGTGGAGTCGGGGCCGGAACCTGAGGATTCCTCTCCAGTGCTGACATGGATCCTGGGGTACTTCTGGAGTCTCCCCAGGGGAGTCAGTCCTCGTCTCGAATGCGGGCATGCACTTGCGCTTTCCTCCAGAGCGGTAGCAGCAGTGTCACGCAGTCCGCCGCGTGGATCAAAGGATCTATGGTTTTCCCTCGAGTCTTTCCCACGAGGCTTTCCCACGAGGCTTTCCCACAGGGCTGTCCCACGTGCACACGTTGTTGGAGTCGATCCTCGGCTTGAACGTCAAGGCAGTGCAGGGAAAACAGGTTCCTCTGGAATGGACTGACACATCTGGGGGACTCTTGGAATGGTGGCACGACCCTGGAGTTCCTCTCGCCTTTCCTGTGGAGAGCGCCTCCTCTTGAGATGCGACGGGAACGCCGGGAATTCTTTCCCTACGAAACAGGGAAAGGATCCCTCATCTCGAGCTAGGAGGCAGAAACGGGGCTGCCCTGGATGTGTGCGGGACCCTCGTGCTTCCTCTCGAGTGGAGACAGGTATGTCGGGGAACTTCTTGAGTTGCAGCAAGGGTGTGAAGGACCCTTTGGAAGTTCCAGTGGTTAGATGTGATTAGCCTCGAGAAGCCTCAGCGGAAATGGGCCTCATCTCGCCTGGAGGGCAAAACCTCCTGCATTTTCTCGAGTTGCGGCAGGTTCTCTCGACTTACGACGGGGACCTCGGGGACCCGCTCTGGTGGCCTCAGGAAAGGCCAGTCCCCATGCGAGTTCCTCGGGGGCCTCTCGGGTTTCCTCTCCCGTCGATGCCGTGGCCTAAGACCTTGTGTGGAGTCGGGGCCGGGACCTGAGGATTCCTCTCCAGTGCTGACATGGATCTTGGGGTACTTCTGGAGTCTCCCCAGGGGAGTCAGTCCTCGTCTCGAATGCGCGCATGGACTTGCGCTTTCCTCCAGAGCGGTAGCAGCAGTGGCACGCAGTCCGCTGCGTGGATCAAAGGATCTATGGTTTTCCCTCGAGTCTTTCCCACGAAGCTTTCACACGAGGCTTTCCCACAGGGCTGTCCCACGTGCACACGTTGTTGGAGTCGATCCTCGGCTTGAACGTCAAGGCAGTGCAGGGAAAACAGGTTCCTATGGAATGGACTGACACATCTGGGGGACTCTTGGAATGGTGGCACGACCCTGGAGTTCTTCTCGCCTTTCCTGTGGAGAGCGCCTCCTCTTGAGATGCGAAGGGAACGCCGGGAATTCTTTCCCTACGAAACAGGGAAAGGATCCCTCATCTCGAGCTAGGAGGCAGAAACGGGGCTGCCCTGGATGTGTGCGGGACCCTCGTGATTCCTCTCGAGTGGAGACGGGTATGTCGGGGAACTTCTTAAGTTGCAGCAAGGGTGTGAAGGACCCTTTGGAATTTCCAGTGGTTAGATGTGATTAGCCTCGAGAAGCCTCAGCGGAAATGGGCCTCATCTCGCCTGGAGGGCAAAACCTCCTGGATTTTCACGAGTTGCGGCAGGTGCTCTCGACTTACGACGGGGACCTCGGGGACCCGCTCTGGTGGCATCAGGAAAGGCCAGTCCCCATGCGAGTTCCTCGGGGGCCTCTCGGGATTCCTCTCCCGTCGATGCCGGGGCCTAAGACCTTGTGTGGAGTCGAGGCCGGAACCTGAGGACTCCTCTCCAGTGCTGACATGGATCTTGGGGTACTTCTGGAGTCTCCCCAGGGGAGTCAGTCCTCGTCTCGAATGCGGGCATGCACTTGCGCTATCCTCCGGAGCGGTAGCAGCAGTGTCACGCAGTCCGCCGCGTGGATCAAAGGATCTATGGTTTTCCCTCGAGTTTTTCCCACGAGACTTTCCCACGAGGCTTTCCCACAGGGCTGTCCCACGTGGACACGTGGTGGGAGTCGATCCTCGGCTTGAACGTCAAGGCAGTGCAGGGAAAACAGGTTCCTCTGGAATGGACTGACCCATCTGGGGGACTCTTGGAATGGTGGCACGACCCTGGAGTTCCTCTCGCCTTTCCTGTGGAGAGCGCCTCCTCTTGAGATGCGATGGGAACGCCGGGAATTCTTTCCCTACGAAACAGGGAAAGGATCCCTCATCTCGAGCTAGGCGGCGGAAACGGGGCTCCCCTGGATGTGTGCGGGACCCTCGTGCTTCCTCTCGTGTGGAGACGGCGATGTCGGGGAACTTCTTGAGTTGCAGCAAGGGTGTGAAGGACCCTTTGGAAGTTCCAGTGGTTAGATGTGATTAGCCTCGAGAAGCCTCAGCGGAAATGGGCCTCATCTCGCCTGGAGGGCAAAACCTCCTGCATTTTCTCGAGTTGCGGCAGGTTCTCTCGACTTACGACGGGCACCTCGGGGACCCGCTCTGGTGGCCTCAGGAAAGGCCAGTCCCCATGCGAGTTCCTCGGGGGCCTCACGGGTTTCCTCTCCCGTCGATGCCGTGGCCTAAGACCTTCTGTGGAGTCGGGGCCGGAACCTGAGGATTCCTCTCCAGTGCTGACATGGATCTTGGGGTACTTCTGGAGTCTCCCCAGGGGAGTCAGTCCTCGTCTCGAATGCGGGCATGCACTTGCGCTTTCCTCCAGAGCGGTAGCAGCAGTGTCACGCAGTCCGCCACGTGGATCAAAGGATCTATGGTTTTCCCTCGAGTCTTTCCCACGAGGCTTTCCCACGAGGCTTTCCCACAGGTCTGTCCCACTTGCACACGTGGAGGGAGTCGATCCTCGGCTTGAACGTCAAGGCAGTGCAGGGAAAACAGGTTCCTCTGGAATGGACTGACACATCTGGGGGACTCTTGGAATGGTGCCACGACCCTGGAGTTCCTCTCGCCTTTCCTGTGGAGAGCGCCTCCTCTTGAGATGCGACGGGAACGCCGGGAATTCTTTCCCTACTAAACAGGGAAAGGATCCCTCATCTCAAGCTAGGAAGCGGAAACGGGGCTCCCCTGGATGTGTGCGGGACCCCACGTGCTTCCTCTCGAGTGGAGACGGGTATGTCGGGGAACTTCTCGAGTTGCAGCAAGGGTGTGAAGGACCCTTTGGAAGTTCCAGTGGTTAGACGTGATTGGCCTCGAGAAGCCTCAGCGGAAATGGGCCTCATCTCGCTTGGAGGGCAAAACCTCCTGGATTTTCTCGAGTTGCGGCAGGTGCTCTCGACTTACGACGGGGACCTCAGGGACCCGCTCTGGTGGCCTCAGGAAAGGCCAGTCCCCATGCGAGTTCCTCGGGGGCCTCTCGGGATTCCTCGCCCGTCGATGCCGGGGCCTAAGACCTTGTGTGGAGTCGGGGCCGGAACCTGAGGATTCCTCTCCAGTGCTGACATGGATCTTGGGGTACTTCTGGAGTCTCCCCAGGGGAGTCAGTCCTCGTCTCGAATGCGGGCATACACTTGCGCTTTCCTCCAGAGCGGTAGCAACAGTGTCACGCAGTCCGGCGAGTGGATCAAAGATCCATGGTTTTCCCTCGAGTTTTTCCCACGAGGCTTTCCCACGAGGCTTTCCCACAGGGCTATCCGACGTGCACACGTTGTGGGAGTCGATCCTCGGCTTGAACGTCAAGGCAGTGCAGGGAAAACAGATTCCTCTGGAATGGACTGACACATCTGGGGGACTCTTTGAATGGTGGCACGACCCTGGAGTTCCTCTCCCCTTTCCTGTGGAGAGCGCCTCCTCTTGAGATGCGACGGGAACGCCGGGAATTCTTTCCCTACGAAACAGGGAAAGGATCCCTCATCTCGAGCTAGGAGGCGGAAACGGGGCTCCCCTGGATGTGTGCGGGACCCCACGTGCTTCCTCTCGAGTGGAGACGGGTATGTCGGGGAACTTCTCGAGTTGCAGCAAGGGTGTGAAGGACCCTTTGGAAGTTCCAGTGGTTAGATGTGATTAGCCTCGAGAAGCCTCAGCGGAAATGGGCCTCATCTCGCCTGAAGGGCAAAACCTCCTGGATTTTCTCGAGTTGCGGCAGGTGCTCTCGACTTACGACGGGAACCTCAGGGACCCACTCTGGAGGCCTCAGGAAAGGCCAGTCCCCATGCGAGTTCCTCGGGGGCCTCTCGGGATTCCTCTCCCGTCGATTCCGGGGCCTAAGACCTTGTGTGGAGTCGGGGCCGGAACCTGAGGATTCCTCTCCAGTGCTGACATGGATCCTGGGGTACTTCTGGAGTCTCCCCAGGGGAGTCAGTCCTCGTCTCGAATGCGGGCATGCACTTGCGCTTTCCTCCAGAGCGGTAGCAGCAGTGTCACGCAGTCCGCCGCGTGGATCAAAGGATCTATGGTTTTCCCTCGAGTCTTTCCCACGAGGCTTTCCCACGAGGCTTTCCCACAGGGCTGTCCCACGTGCACACGTTGTTGGAGTCGATCCTCGGCTTGAACGTCAAGGCAGTGCAGGGAAAACAGGTTCCTCTGGAATGGACTGACACATCTGGGGGACTCTTGGAATGGTGGCACGACCCTGGAGTTCCTCTCGCCTTTCCTGTGGAGAGCGCCTCCTCTTGAGATGCGACGGGAACGCCGGGAATTCTTTCCCTACGAAACAGGGAAAGGATCCCTCATCTCGAGCTAGGAGGCAGAAACGGGGCTGCCCTGGATGTGTGCGGGACCCTCGTGCTTCCTCTCGAGTGGAGACAGGTATGTCGGGGAACTTCTTGAGTTGCAGCAAGGGTGTGAAGGACCCTTTGGAAGTTCCAGTGGTTAGATGTGATTAGCCTCGAGAAGCCTCAGCGGAAATGGGCCTCATCTCGCCTGGAGGGCAAAACCTCCTGCATTTTCTCGAGTTGCGGCAGGTTCTCTCGACTTACGACGGGGACCTCGGGGACCCGCTCTGGTGGCCTCAGGAAAGGCCAGTCCCCATGCGAGTTCCTCGGGGGCCTCTCGGGTTTCCTCTCCCGTCGATGCCGTGGCCTAAGACCTTGTGTGGAGTCGGGGCCGGGACCTGAGGATTCCTCTCCAGTGCTGACATGGATCTTGGGGTACTTCTGGAGTCTCCCCAGGGGAGTCAGTCCTCGTCTCGAATGCGCGCATGGACTTGCGCTTTCCTCCAGAGCGGTAGCAGCAGTGGCACGCAGTCCGCTGCGTGGATCAAAGGATCTATGGTTTTCCCTCGAGTCTTTCCCACGAAGCTTTCACACGAGGCTTTCCCACAGGGCTGTCCCACGTGCACACGTTGTTGGAGTCGATCCTCGGCTTGAACGTCAAGGCAGTGCAGGGAAAACAGGTTCCTATGGAATGGACTGACACATCTGGGGGACTCTTGGAATGGTGGCACGACCCTGGAGTTCTTCTCGCCTTTCCTGTGGAGAGCGCCTCCTCTTGAGATGCGAAGGGAACGCCGGGAATTCTTTCCCTACGAAACAGGGAAAGGATCCCTCATCTCGAGCTAGGAGGCAGAAACGGGGCTGCCCTGGATGTGTGCGGGACCCTCGTGATTCCTCTCGAGTGGAGACGGGTATGTCGGGGAACTTCTTAAGTTGCAGCAAGGGTGTGAAGGACCCTTTGGAATTTCCAGTGGTTAGATGTGATTAGCCTCGAGAAGCCTCAGCGGAAATGGGCCTCATCTCGCCTGGAGGGCAAAACCTCCTGGATTTTCACGAGTTGCGGCAGGTGCTCTCGACTTACGACGGGGACCTCGGGGACCCGCTCTGGTGGCATCAGGAAAGGCCAGTCCCCATGCGAGTTCCTCGGGGGCCTCTCGGGATTCCTCTCCCGTCGATGCCGGGGCCTAAGACCTTGTGTGGAGTCGAGGCCGGAACCTGAGGACTCCTCTCCAGTGCTGACATGGATCTTGGGGTACTTCTGGAGTCTCCCCAGGGGAGTCAGTCCTCGTCTCGAATGCGGGCATGCACTTGCGCTATCCTCCGGAGCGGTAGCAGCAGTGTCACGCAGTCCGCCGCGTGGATCAAAGGATCTATGGTTTTCCCTCGAGTTTTTCCCACGAGACTTTCCCACGAGGCTTTCCCACAGGGCTGTCCCACGTGGACACGTGGTGGGAGTCGATCCTCGGCTTGAACGTCAAGGCAGTGCAGGGAAAACAGGTTCCTCTGGAATGGACTGACCCATCTGGGGGACTCTTGGAATGGTGGCACGACCCTGGAGTTCCTCTCGCCTTTCCTGTGGAGAGCGCCTCCTCTTGAGATGCGATGGGAACGCCGGGAATTCTTTCCCTACGAAACAGGGAAAGGATCCCTCATCTCGAGCTAGGCGGCGGAAACGGGGCTCCCCTGGATGTGTGCGGGACCCTCGTGCTTCCTCTCGTGTGGAGACGGCGATGTCGGGGAACTTCTTGAGTTGCAGCAAGGGTGTGAAGGACCCTTTGGAAGTTCCAGTGGTTAGATGTGATTAGCCTCGAGAAGCCTCAGCGGAAATGGGCCTCATCTCGCCTGGAGGGCAAAACCTCCTGCATTTTCTCGAGTTGCGGCAGGTTCTCTCGACTTACGACGGGCACCTCGGGGACCCGCTCTGGTGGCCTCAGGAAAGGCCAGTCCCCATGCGAGTTCCTCGGGGGCCTCACGGGTTTCCTCTCCCGTCGATGCCGTGGCCTAAGACCTTCTGTGGAGTCGGGGCCGGAACCTGAGGATTCCTCTCCAGTGCTGACATGGATCTTGGGGTACTTCTGGAGTCTCCCCAGGGGAGTCAGTCCTCGTCTCGAATGCGGGCATGCACTTGCGCTTTCCTCCAGAGCGGTAGCAGCAGTGTCACGCAGTCCGCCACGTGGATCAAAGGATCTATGGTTTTCCCTCGAGTCTTTCCCACGAGGCTTTCCCACGAGGCTTTCCCACAGGTCTGTCCCACTTGCACACGTGGAGGGAGTCGATCCTCGGCTTGAACGTCAAGGCAGTGCAGGGAAAACAGGTTCCTCTGGAATGGACTGACACATCTGGGGGACTCTTGGAATGGTGCCACGACCCTGGAGTTCCTCTCGCCTTTCCTGTGGAGAGCGCCTCCTCTTGAGATGCGACGGGAACGCCGGGAATTCTTTCCCTACTAAACAGGGAAAGGATCCCTCATCTCAAGCTAGGAAGCGGAAACGGGGCTCCCCTGGATGTGTGCGGGACCCCACGTGCTTCCTCTCGAGTGGAGACGGGTATGTCAGGGAACTTCTCGAGTTGCAGCAAGGGTGTGAAGGACCCTTTGGAAGTTCCAGTGGTTAGACGTGATTGGCCTCGAGAAGCCTCAGCGGAAATGGGCCTCATCTCGCTTGGAGGGCAAAACCTCCTGGATTTTCTCGAGTTGCGGCAGGTGCTCTCGACTTACGACGGGGACCTCAGGGACCCGCTCTGGTGGCCTCAGGAAAGGCCAGTCCCCATGCGAGTTCCTCGGGGGCCTCTCGGGATTCCTCGCCCGTCGATGTCGGGGCCTAAGACCTTGTGTGGAGTCGGGGCCGGAACCTGAGGATTCCTCTCCAGTGCTGACATGGATCTTGGGGTACTTCTGGAGTCTCCCCAGGGGAGTCAGTCCTCGTCTCGAATGCGGGCATACACTTGCGCTTTCCTCCAGAGCGGTAGCAACAGTGTCACGCAGTCCGCCGAGTGGATCAAAGATCCATGGTTTTCCCTCGAGTTTTTCCCACGAGGCTTTCCCACGAGGCTTTCCCACAGGGCTATCCGACGTGCACACGTTGTGGGAGTCGATCCTCGGCTTGAACGTCAAGGCAGTGCAGGGAAAACAGATTCCTCTGGAATGGACTGACACATCTGGGGGACTCTTGGAATGGTGGCACGACCCTGGAGTTCCTCTCGCCTTTCCTGTGGAGAGCGCCTCCTCTTGAGATGCGACGGGAACGCCGGGAATTCTTTCCCTACGAAACAGGGAAAGGATCCCTCATCTCGAGCTAGGAGGCGGAAACGGGGCTCCCCTGGATGTGTGCGGGACCCTCGTGCTTCCTCTCGAGTGGAGACAGGTATGTCGGGGAACTTCTTGAGTTGCAGCAAGGGTGTGAAGGACCCTTTGGAAGTTCCAGTGGTTAGATGTGATTAGCCTCGAGAAGCCTCAGCGGAAATGGGCCTCATCTCGCCTGGAGGGCAAAACCTCCTGCATTTTCTCGAGTTGCGGCAGGTTCTCTCGACTTACGACGGGGACCTCGGGGACCCGCTCTGGTGGCCTCAGGAAAGGCCAGTCCCCATGCGAGTTCCTCGGGGGCCTCTCGGGTTTCCTCTCCCGTCGATGCCGTGGCCTAAGACCTTGTGTGGAGTCGGGGCCGGAACCTGAGGATTCCTCTCCAGTGCTGACATGGATCCTGGGGTACTTCTGGAGTCTCCCCAGGGCAATCAGTCCTCGTCTCGAATGCGGGAATGCCATTGCGCTCCTCCAGATCGGTAGCAGCAGTGTCATGCAGTCCGCCGCGTGGATCAAAGGATCTATGGTTTCCCTCGAGTCTTTCCCACGAGTCTTTTCCACGAGGCTTTCTCACAGGGCTGTCCCACGTGCACACGTGGTGGGAGTCGATCCTCGGCTTGAACGTCAAGGCAGTGCAGGGAAAACAGGTTCCTCTGGAATGGACTGACACATCTGGGGGACTCTTGGAATGGTGGCACGACCCTGGAGTTCCTTACGCCTTTCCTGTGGAGAGCGCCTCCTCTTGAGATGCGACGGGAACGCCGGGAATTCTTTCCCTACGAAACACGGAAAGGATCCCTCATCTCGAGCTAGGAGGCGGAAACGGGGCTCCCCTGGATGTGTGCGGGACCCCACGTGCTTCCTCTTGAGTGGAGACGGGTATGTCGGGGAACTTCTTGAGTTGCAGCAAGGGTGTGAAGGACCCTTTGGAAGTTCAAGTTGTTAGATGTGATTAGCCTCGAGAAGCCTCAACGGAAATGGGCCTCATCTCGCCTGTAGGGCAAAAACTCCTGGATTTTCTCGAGTTGCGGCAGGTGCTCTCGACTTACGACGGGGACCTCGGGGACCCGCTCTGGTGGCCTCAGGAAAGGCCAGTCCCCATGCGAGTTCCTCGGGGGCCTCTCGGGATTCCTCTCCCGTCGATGCCGGGGCCTAAGACCTTGTGTGGAGTCGGGGCCGGAACCTGAGGATTCCTCTCCAGTGCTGACATGGATCCTGGGGTTCTTCTGCAGTCTCCCCAGGGAAGTCACTCCCAGTCTCGAATGCGGGCATGCACTTGCGCTTTCCTCCAGAGCGGTAGCAGCAGTGTCACGCAGTCCGCCGCGTGGATTAAATGATCTATGATTTTCCCTCGAGCCTTTCCCACGAGGCTTTCCCACGAGGCTTTCCCACAGGGCTGTCCCACGTGCACACGTGGTGCGAGGCGATCCTCAGCTTGAACGTCAAGGCAGTGCAGGGAAAACAGTTTCCTCTGGAATGGACTGACATATCTGGGGGACTCTTGGAATGGTGGCATGACCCTGGAGTTCCTCTCGCCTTTCCTGTGGAGAGCGCCTCCTCTTGAGATGCGACGGGAACGCCGGGAATTCATTCCCTACGAAACAGGGAAAGGATCCGTCATCTCGAGCTAGGAGGCGGAAACGGGGCTCCCCTGGATGTGTGCGCGACCCTCGTGCTTCCTCTCGAGTAGAGACGGTTATGTCGGGGAACTTCTTGAGTTGCAGCAAGGGTGTGAAGGACCCTTTGGAAGTTCCAGTGGTTAGATGTGATTAGCCTCGAGAAGCCTCAGCGGAAATGGGCCTCATCTCGCCTGGAGGGCAAAACCTCCTGGAATTTCTCGAGTTGCGGCAGGTGCTGTCGACTTACTACGGGGACCACAGGGACTCTCTCTGGTGGCCTCAGGAAAGTCCAGTCCCCATGCGAGTCCACGGGGGGTCTCGGAATTCCTCTCCCGTCGATGCCGGGGCCTAAGACCTTGTGTGGAGTCGGGGCCGGAACCTGAGGATTCCTCTCCAGTGCTGACATGGATCCTGGGGTACTTCTGCAGTCTCCCCAGGGGAGTCAGTCCTCGTCTCGAATGCGGGCATGCACTTGCGCTTTCCTCCAGAGCGGTAGCAGCAGTGTCACGCAGTCTGACGCATTGCTCAAAGGATCTATGGTTTTCCCTCGAGTCTTTCCCACGAGGCTTTCCCACGAGGCTTTCCACAGGGCTGTCCCACGTGCACACGTGGTGCGAGTCGATCCTCGGCTTGAACGTCAAGGCAGTGTAGGGAAAACAGGTTCCTCTGGAATGGTCTGACACATCTGGGGGACTCTTGGAATGGTGGCACGACCCTGGAGTTCCTCTCGCCTTTCCTGTGGAGAGCGCCTCCTCTTGAGATGCGACGGGAACGCAGGGAATTCTTTCCCTACGAAACAGGGAAAGGATCCCTCATCTCGAGCTAGGAGGCTGAAACGGGGCTCCCCTGGATGTGTGCGCGACCCTCGTGCTTCCTCTCGAGTGGAGACGGGTATGTCGGGGAACTTCTTGAGTTGCAGCAAGGGTGTGAAGGACCCTTTGGAAGTTCCAGTGGTTAGATGTGATTAGCCTCGAGAAGCCTCAGCGGAAATGGGCCTCATCTCGCCTGGAGGGCAAAACCTCCTGGATTTTCTCGAGTTGCGGCAGGTGCTCTCGACTTACGACGGGCACCTCGGGGACCCGCTCTGTTGGCCTCAGGAAAGGCCAGGCCCCATGCGAGTTCCTCGCTGGCCTCTCCAGATTCCTCTCCCGTCGATGCCGGGGCCTAAGACCTTGTGTGGAGTCGGGGCCGGAACCTGAGAATTCCTCTCCAGTGCTGACATGGCTCTTGGGGTACTTCTGGAGTCTCCCCAGGGGAGTAAGTCCTCGTCTCGAATGCGGGCATGCACTTGCGCTTTCCTCCAGAGCGGTAGCAGCAGTGTCACGCAGTCCGCCACGTGGATCAAAGGATCTATGGTTTTCCCTCGAGTCTTTCCCACGAGGCTTTCCCACGAGGCTTTCCCACAGGGCTGTCCCACGTGCACACGTGGTGGGAGTCGATCCTCGGCTTGAACGTCAAGGCAGTACAGGGAAAAGAGGTTCCTCTGGAATAGACTGACACATCTGGGGTCTCTTGGAATGGTGGCACGACCCTGGAGTTTCTCTCGCCTTTCCTTTGGAGAGCGCCTCCTCTTGAGATGCGACGGGAACGCCGGGAATTCTTTCCCTACGAAACAGGGAAAGGATCCCTCATTTCGAGCTACGAGGCGGACGGGGCTCCTCTGGATGTGTGCGGGACCCACGTGCTTCCTCTCGAGTGGAGACGGGTATGTCGGGGAACTTCTTGAGTTGCAGCAAGGGTGTGAAGGACCCTTAGGAAATTCCAGTGGTTAGACGTGATTAGCCTCGAGAAGCCTCAGCGGAAATGGGCCTCATCTCGCCTGGAGGGCAAAACCTCCTGGATTTTCTCGAGTTGCGGCAGGTGCTCTCGAGTTACGACGGGACCTCAGGGACCCGCTCTGGTGGCCTCAGGAAAGGCCATTCCCCATGCGAGTTCCTCGCGGGCCTCTCGGGATTCCTCTCCCGTCGATGCCGGGGCCTAAGACCTTGTGTGGAGTCGGGGCCGGAACCTGAGGATTCCTCTTCAGTGCTGACATGGATCTTGGGGTACTTCTGGAGTCTCCCCAGGGGAGTCAGTCCTCGTCTCGAATGCGGGCATGCACTTGCGCTTTCCTCCAGAGCGGTAGCAGCAGTGTCACGCAGTTCGCCGCGTGGATCAAAGGATCTATGGTTTTCCCTCGAGTCTTTCCCACGAGGCTGTCCCAGGAGGCTTTCCCACAGGGCTGTTCCACGTGCACACGTGGTGGGAGTCGATCCTCGGCTTGAACGTCAAGGCAGTGCAGGGAAAACAGGTTCCTCTGGAATGGACTGACACATCTGGGGGACTTTTGGAATGGTGGCACGACCCTGGAGTTCCTCTCGCCTTTCCTGTGGAGAGCGCCTCCTCTTGAGATGCGAAGGGAACGCCGGGAACTCTTTCCCTACGAAACAGGGATAGGATCCCTCATCTCGAACTAGGAGGCGGAAACGGGGCTCCCCTGGATGTGTGCGGCACCCCACGGTCTTCCTCTCGAGTGGAGACGGGTATGTCGTGGAACTGCTTGAGTTGCAGCAAGGGTGTGAAGGACCCTTTGGAAGTTCCAGCGGTTAGATGTGATTAGCCTCGAGAAGCCTCAGCGGAAATGGGCCTCATCTCGCCAAGAGGGCAAAACCTCCTGGATTTTCTCGAGTTGCGGCAAGTGCTCTCGACTTGCGACGGGGACCTCAGGGACCCGCTCTGGTGGCCTCAGGAAAGGCCAGTCCCCATGCGAGTTCCTCGGGGGCCTCTCGGGATTCCTCTCCCTCGATCCCGGGGCCTAAGACCTTGTGTGGAGTCGGGGCCGAAACCTGAGGATTCCTCTCCAGTGCTGACATGGATCTTGGGGTACTTCTGGAGTCTCCCCAGGGGAGTCTGTCCTCGTCTCGAATGCGGGCATGCACTTGTGCTTTCCTCCAGAGCTTTAGCAGCAGTGTCACGCAGTCCGCTTCGTGGATCAATGGATCTATGGTTTTCCCTCGAGTCTTTCCCACGAGGCTTTCCCACAGGGCTGTACCACGTGCACATGTGGTGGGAGTCGATCCTCGGCTTGAACGTCAAGGCAGTGCAGGGAAAACAGGTTCCTCTGGAATGGACTGACACATCTGGGGGTCTCTTGGAATGGTGACACGACCCTGGAGTTCCTCTCGCCTTTCCTATGGAGAGCGCCTCCTCTTGAGATGCGAAGGGAACGCCGGGAATTCTTTCCCTACGAAACAGGGATAGGATCCCTCATCTCGAACTTGGAGGCGGAAACGGGGCTCCCCTGGATGTGTGCGGCACCCCACGGTCTTCCTCTCGAGTGGAGACGGGTATGTCGCGGAACTGCTTGAGTTGCAGCAAGGGTGTGAAGGACCCTTTGGAAGTTCCAGTGGTTAGATGTGATTAGCCTCGAGAAGCCTCAGCGGAAATGGGCCTCATCTCGCCTGGAGGGCAAAACCTCCTGGATTTATTCGAGTTGCGGCAGGTGCTCTCGACTTACGACGGGGACCTCAGAGACCCGCTCTGGTGGCCTCAGGAAAGGCCAGTCCCCATGCGAGTTCCTCGGGGGCCTATCGGGATTCCTCTCCCGTCGATCCCGGGGCCTAAGACCTTGTGTGGAGTCGGGGCCGGAACCTGAGGATTCCTCTCCAGTGCTGACATGGATCTTGGGGTACTTCTGGAGTCTCCCCAGTGGAGTCAGTCCTCGTCTCGAATGCGGGCATGCACTTGCGCTTTCCTCCAGAGCGGTAGCAGCAGTGTCACGCAGTCCGCCGCGTGGATCAAAGGATCTATGGTTTTCCCTCGAGTCTTTCCCACGAGGCTTTCCCACGAGGCTTTCCCACAGGGCTGTCCCACGTGCACACGTGGTGGGAGTCGATCCTCGGCTTGAACGTCAAGGCAGTACAGGGAAAAGAGGTTCCTCAGGAATAGACTGACACATCTGGGGTCTCTTGGAATGGTGGCACGACCCTGGAGTTTCTCTCGCCTTTCCTTTGGAGAGCGCCTCCTCTTGAGATGCGACGGGAACGCCGGGAATTCTTTCCCTACGAAACAGGGAAAGGATCCCTCATTTCGAGCTACGAGGCGGACGGGGCTCCTATGGATGTGTGCGGGACCCACGTGCTTCCTCTCGAGTGGAGACGGGTATGTCAGGGAACTTCTTGAGTTGCAGCAAGGGTGTGAAGGACCCTTAGGAAGTTCCAGTGGTTAGACGTGATTAGCCTCGAGAAGCCTCAGCGGAAATGGGCCTCATCTCGCCTGGAGGGCAAAACCTCCTGGATTTTCTCGAGTTGCGGCAGGTGCTCTCGACTTACGTCGGGACCTCAGGGACCCGCTCTGGTGGCCTCAGGAAAGGCCAGTCCCCATGCGAGTTCCTCGCGGGCCTCTCGGGATTCCTCTCCCGTCGATGCCGGGGCCTAAGACCTTGTGTGGAGTCGGGGCCGGAACCTGAGGATTCCTCTCCAGTGCTGACATGGATCTTGGGGTACTTCTGGAGTCTCCCCAGGGGAGTCAGTCCTCGTCTCGAATGCGGGCATGCACTTGTGCTTTCCTCCAGAGCTTTAGCAGCAGTGTCACGCAGTCCGCCGCGTGGATCAAAGGATCTATGGTTTTCCCTCGAGTCTTTCCCACGAGGCTGTCCCACGAGGCTTTCCCACAGGGCTGTCCCACGTGCACACGTGGTGGGAGTCGATCCTCGGCTGGAACGTCAAGGCAGTGCAGGGAAAACAGGTTCCTCTGCAATGGACTGACATATCTGGGGGTCTCTTGGAATGGTGGCACGACCCTGGAGTTCCTCTCGCCTTTCCTGTGGAGAGTGCCTCCTCTTGAGATGCGACGGGAACGCCGGGAATTCTTTCCCTACGAAACAGGGAAAGGATCCCTCATCTCGAGCTAGGAGGCGGAAACGGGGCTCCCCTGGATGTGTGCGGGACCCTCGTGCTTCCTCTCGAGTGGAGACGGGTATGTCGCGGAACTTCTTGAGTTGCAGCAAGGGTGTGAAGGATCCTTTGGAATTTCCAGTGGTTAGATGTGATTAGCCTCGAGAACTTCAGCGGAAATGGGCCTCATCTCGCCTGGAGGGCAAAACCTCCTGGATTTTCTCGAGTTGTGGCAGGTGCACTCGACTTACGACAGGGACCTCAGAGACCCGCTCTGGAGGCCTCAGGAAAGGCCAGTCCCCATGCGAGTTCCTCGGGGGCCTCTCGGGTTTCCTCTCCCGTCGATGACGGGGCCTAAGACCTTGTGTGGAGTCGGGGCCGGAACCTGAGGATTCCTCTCCAGTGCTGACATGGATCCTGGGGTACTTCTGGAGTCTCCCCAGGGGAGTCAGTCCTCGTTTCGAATGCGGGCATGCACTTGAACTTTTCTCCAGAGCGGTAGCAGCAGTGTCACGCATTCCGCCGCGTGGATCAAAGGATCTATGGTTTTCCCTCGAGTCTTTCCCACTAGGCTTTCCCACGAGGCTTTTCCACAGGGCTGTCCCACGTGCACACGTGGTGGGAGTCTATCCTCGGCTTGAACGTCAAGGCAGTACAGGGAAAAGAGGTTCCTCTGGAATGGACTGACACATCTGGAGTCTCTTGGAATGGTAGCACGACCCTGGAGTTCCTCTCGCCTTTCCTGTGGAGAGCGCCTCCTCTTGAGATGCGACGGGAACGCCTGGAATTCTTTCCCTACGAAACAGGGAAAGGATCCCTCATTTCGAGCTAGGAGTCGGAAACGGGGCTCCCCTGGATGTGTGCGGAACCCCACGGGCTTCCTCTCGAGTGGAGACGGGTATGTCGCGGAACTCCTTGAGTTGCAGCAAGGGTGTGAAAGACCCTTTGGAAGTTCCAGTGGTTAGATGTGATTAGCCTCGAGAAGCCTCAGCGGAAATGGGCCTCATCTCGCCTGGAGGGCAAAACCTCCTGGATTTTCTCGAGTTGCGGCAGGTGCTCTCGACTTGCGACGGGGACCTCAGGGACCCGCTCTGGTGGCCTCAGGAAAGGCCAGTCCCCATGCGAGTTCCACGGGGGCCTCTTGGGATTCCTCTGCCGTCGATGCCGGGGCCTAAGACCTTGTGTGGAGTCGGGGCCGGAACCTGAGGATTCCTCTCCAGTGCTGACATGGAATTTGGGGTACTTCTGGAGTCTCCCCAGGGGAGTCAGTCCTCGTCTCGAATGTGGGCATGCACTTGCGCTTTCCTCCAAGCGGTAGCAGCAGTGTCACGCAGTCCGCCGCGTGGATCAAAGGATCTATGGTTTTCCCTCGAGTCTTTCCCACGATGCTGTCCCACGAGGCTTTCCCACAGGGCTGTCCCAAGTGCACACGTGGTGGGAGTCGATCCTCGGATTGAACGTCAAGGCAGTTCAGGGAAATCAGGTTCCTCTGGAATGGACTGACACATCTAGGGGACTCATGGAATGGTGGCACGACCCTGGAGTTACTCTCGCCTTTCCTGTGGAGAGCGCCTCCTCTTGAGATGCGACGGGAACGCCGGGAATTCTTTCCCTACGAAACAGGGATAGGATCCCTCATCTCGAACTAGGAGGCGGAAACGGGGCTCCCCTGGATGTGTGCAGGACCCCACGTGCTTCCTCTCGAGTGGAGACGGGTATGTCGCGGAACTGTTTGAGTTGCAGCAAGGTTGTGAAGGACCCTTTGGAATTTCCAGTGGTTAGATGTGATTAGCCTCGAGAAGCCTCAGAGGAAATGGGCCTCATCTCGCCTGGAGGGCAAAACCTCCTGGATTTTCTCGAGTTGCGGCAGGTGCTCTCGACTTACGACGGGGACCTCAGGGACCCGCTCTGGTGTCCTCAGGAAAGACCAGGCCCCATGCGAGTTCCTCGGGGGCCTCTCGGGATTCCTCTCCCGTCGATGCCGGGGCCTAAGACCTTGTGTGGAGTCGGGGCCGGAACTGAGGATTCCTTCCAGTGCTGACATGGATCTTGGGGTACTTCTGGAGTCTCCCCAGGGGAGTCAGTCCTCGTCTCGAATGCGGGCATGCACTTGCGCTTTCCTCCAGAGCGGTAGCAGCAGTGTCACGCAGTCCGCCGCGTGGATCAAAGGATCTATGGTTTTCCCTCGAGTTTTTCCCACGAGGCTTTTCCACAGGGCTGTCCCACGTGTACACGTGGTGGGAGTCGATGCTCGGCTTGAACGTCAAGGCAGTACAAGGAAAAGAGGTTCCTCTGTAATGGACTGACACATCTGGAGTCTCTTGGAATGGTAGCACGACCCTGGAGTTCCTCTCTCCTTTCCTGTGGAGAGCGCCTCCTCTTGAGATGCGACGGGAACGCCGGGAATTCTTTCCCTACGAAACAGGGAAAGGATCCCTCTTTTCGAGCTAGGACGCGGAAACGGGGCTCCTCTGGATGTGTGCGGGACCCTCGTGCTTCCTTTCTAGTGGAGACGGGTATGACGGGGAACTTCTTGAGTTGCAGCAAGGGTGTGAAAGACCCTTTGGAAGTTCCAGTGGTTAGATGTGATTAACCTCGAGAAGCCTCAGCGGAAAAGGGCCTCATCTCGCCTGGAGGGCAAAACCTCCTGGATTTTCTCGAGTTGGGGCAGGTGCTCTCGACTTACGACGGGGACTTCAGGGACCCGCTCTGGTGGCGTCAGGAAAGGCCAGTCCCCATGCGAGTTCCTCGGGGGCCTCTCCGGATTCCTCTCCCGTCGATGCCGGGGCCTAAGACCTTGTGTGGAGTCGGGGCCGGAACCTGAGGATTCCTCTCCAGTGCTGACATGGATCTTGGGGTACTTCTGGAGTCTCCCCAGGGGAGTCAGTCCTCGTCTCGAATGCGGGCATGCCCTTGCGCTTTCCTCCAAGCGGTAGCAGCAGTGTCACGCAGTCCGCCGCGTGGATCAAAGGATCTATGGTTTTCCCTCGAGTCTTTCCCACGAGGCTGTCCCACGAGGCTTTCCCACAGGGCTGTCCCACGTGCACACGTGGTGGGAGTCGATCCTCGGCTTGAACGTCAAGGCAGTTCAGGGAAATCAGGTTCCTCTGGAATGGACTGACACATCTGGGGGACTTTTGGAATGGTGGCACGACCCTGGAGTTCCTCTCGCCTTTCCTGTGGAGAGCGCCTCCTCTTGAGATGCGACGGGAACGCCGGGAATTCTTTCCCTACGAAACAGGGATAGGATCCCTCATCTCGAACTTGGAGGCGGAAACGGGGCTCCCCTGGATGTGTGCGGCACCCCACGGTCTTCCTCTCGAGTGGAGACGGTTATGTCGCGGAACTGCTTGAGTTGCAGCAAGGGTGTGAAGGACCCTTTGGACGTTCCAGTGGTTAGATGTGATTAGCCTCGAGAAGCCTCAGCGGAAATGGGCCTCATCTCGCCTGGAGGGCAAAACCTCCTGGATTTATTCGAGTTGCGGCAGGTGCTCTCGACTTACGACGGGGACCTCAGAGACCCGCTCTGGTGGCCTCAGGAAAGGCCAGTCCCCATGCGAGTTCCTCGGGGGCCTCTCGGGATTCCTCTCCCGTCGATGACGGGGCCTAAGACCTTGTGTGGAGTCGGGGCCGGAACCTGAGGATTCCTCTCCAGTGCTGACATGGATCTTGGGGTACTTCTGGAGTCTCCCCAGGGGAGTCAGTCCTCGTCTCGAATGCGGGCATGCACTTGAACTTTTCTCCAGAGCGGTAGCAGCAGTGTCACGCAGTCCGCCGCGTGGATCAAAGGATCTATGGTTTTCCCTCGAGTCTTTCCCACGAGGCTTTCCCACGAGGCTTTCCCACAGGGCTGTCCCACGTGCACACGTGGTGGGAGTCGATCCTCGGCTTGAACGTCAAGGCAGTACAGGGAAAAGAGGTTCCTCAGGAATAGACTGACACATCTGGGGTCTCTTGGAATGGTGGCACGACCCTGGAGTTTCTCTCGCCTTTCCTTTGGAGAGCGCCTCCTCTTGAGATGCGACGGGAACGCCGGGAATTCTTTCCCTACGAAACAGGGAAAGGATCCCTCATTTCGAGCTACGAGGCGGACGGGGCTCCTCTGGATGTGTGCGGGACCCACGTGCTTCCTCTCGAGTGGAGACGGGTATGTCGGGGAACTTCTTGAGTTGCAGCAAGGGTGTGAAGGACCCTTAGGAAGTTCCAGTGGTTAGACGTGATTAGCCTCGAGAAGCCTCAGCGGAAATGGGCCTCATCTCGCCTGGAGGGCAAAACCTCCTGGATTTTCTCGAGTTGCGGCAGGTGCTCTCGACTTACGACGGGACCTCAGGGACCCGCTCTGGTGGCCTCAGGAAAGGCCAGTCCCCATGCGAGTTCCTCGCGGGCCTCTCGGGATTCCTCTCCCGTCGATGCCGGGGCCTAAGACCTTGTGTGGAGTCGGGGCCGGAACCTGAGGATTCCTCTCCAGTGCTGACATGGATCTTGGGGTACTTCTGGAGTCTCCCCAGGGGAGTCAGTCCTCGTCTCGAATGTGGGCATGCACTTGCGCTTTCCTCCAAGCGGTAGCAGCAGTGTCACGCAGTCCGCCGCGTGGATCAAAGGATCTATGGTTTTCCCTCGAGTCTTTCCCACGAGGCTGTCCCACGAGGCTTTCCCACAGGGCTGTCCCACGTGCACACGTGGTGGGAGTCGATCCTCGGATTGAACGTCAAGGCAGTTCAGGGAAATCAGGTTCCTCTGGAATGGACTGACACATCTGGGGGACTCATGGAATGGTGGCACGACCCTGGAGTTACTCTCGCCTTTCCTGTGGAGAGCGCCTCCTCTTGAGATGCGACGGGAACGCCGGGAATTCTTTCCCTACGAAACAGGGATAGGATCCCTCATCTCGAACTAGGAGGCGGAAACGGGGCTCCCCTGGATGTGTGCAGGACCCCACGTGCTTCCTCTCGAGTGGAGACGGGTATGTCGCGGAACTGTTTGAGTTGCAGCAAGGTTGTGAAGGACCCTTTGGAATTTCCAGTGGTTAGATGTGATTAGCCTCGAGAAGCCTCAGAGGAAATGGGCCTCATCTCGCCTGGAGGGCAAAACCTCCTGGATTTTCTCGAGTTGCGGCAGGTGCTCTCGACTTACGACGGGGACCTCAGGGACCCGCTCTGGTGTCCTCAGGAAAGGCCAGGCCCCATGCGAGTTCCTCGGGGGCCTCTCGGGATTCCTCTCCCGTCGATGCCGGGGCCTAAGACCTTGTGTGGAGTCGGGGCCGGAACTGAGGATTCCTTCCAGTGCTGACATGGATCTTGGGGTACTTCTGGAGTCTCCCCAGGGGAGTCAGTCCTCGTCTCGAATGCGGGCATGCACTTGCGCTTTCCTCCAGAGCGGTAGCAGCAGTGTCACGCAGTTCGCCGCGTGGATCAAAGGATCTATGGTTTTCCCTCGAGTCTTTCCCACGAGGCTTTCCCACGAGGCTTTCCCACAGGGCTGTCCCACGTGCACACGTAGTGGGAGTCGATCCTCGGCTTGAACGTCAAGGCAGTGCAGGGAAAACAGGTTCCTCTGTAATGGACTGACACATCTGGGGGTCTCTTGGAATGCTGGCACGACCCTGGAGTTCCTCTCCCCTTTCCTGTGGAGAGCGCCTCCTCTTGAGATGCGACGGGAACGCCGGGAATTCTTTCCCTCCTAAACAGGGAAAGGATCCCTCATCTCGAGCTAGGAGGCGGAAACGGGGCTCCCCTGGATGTGTGCGGGACCCCACGTGCTTCCTCTCGAGTGGAGACGGGTATGTCGGGGAACTTCTTGAGTTGCAGCAAGGGTGTGAAGGACCCTTTGGAAGTTCCAGTGGTTAGATGTGATTAGCCTCGAGAAGGCTCAGCGGAAATGGGCCTCATCTCGCCTGGAGGGCAAAACCTCCTGGATTTTCTCGAGTTGCGGCAGGTGCTCTCGAATTATGACGGGGACCTCAGGGACCCACTCTGGTGGCCTCAGGAAAGGCCAGTCCCCATGCAAGTTCCTCGGGGGCCTCTCGGGATTCCTCTCCCGTCGATGCCGGGGCCTAAGACCTTGTGTGGAGTCGGGGCCGGAACGTGAGGATTCCTCTCCAGTGCTGACATGGATCTTGGGGTACTTCTGGAGTCTCTCCAGGGGAGTCAGTCCTCGTCTCGAATGCGGGCATGCACTTGCGCTTTCCTCCAGAGCGGTAGCAGCAGTGTCACTCATTCCGCCGCGAGGATCAAAGGATCTATGGTTTTCCCTCGAGTCTTTCCCACGAGGCTTTCCCACCAGGCTTTCCCACAGGGCTGTCCCACGTGCACACGTGGTGGGAGTCGATCCGCGGCTTGAACGTCAAGGCAGTGGAGGGAAAACAGGTTCCTCTGGAATGGACTGACACATCTGGGGGACTCTTGGAATGGTGGCACGACCCTGGAGTTCCTCTCGCCTTTCCTGTGGAGAGCGCCTCCTCTTGAGATGCGAGGGGAACGCCGGGAATTCTTTCCCTACGAAACAGGGATAGGATCCCTCATCTCGAACTAGGAGGCGGAAACGGGGCTCCCCTGGATGTGTGCGGCACCCCACGGGCTTCCTCTCGAGTGGAGACGGGTATGTCGGGGAACTTCTTGAGTTGCAGAAAGGGTGTGAAGGACCCTTTGGAAGTTCCAGTGGTTAGATGTGATTAGCTTCGAGAAGCCTCAGCGGAAATGGGCCTCATCTCGCCTGGAGGGCAAAACCTCCTGGATTTTTTCGAGTTGCGGCAGGTGCTCTCGACTTACGAGGGGACATCAGGGACCCGCTCTGGTTGCCTCAGGAAAGGCCAGCCCCCATGCGAGTTCCTCGGGGGCCTCTCGGGATTCCTCTCCCGTCGATGCCGGGGCCTAAGACATTGTGTGGAGTCGGGGCCGGAACCTGAGGATTCCTCTCCAGTGCTGACATGGACCTTGGGGTACTTCTGGAGTCTCCCCAGGGGAGTCAGTCCTCGTCTCGAATGCGGGCATGCACTTGCGCTTTCCTCCAGAGCGGTAGCAACAGTGTCACGCAGACCGCCGCGTGGATCAAAGGATCTATGGTTTTCCCTCGAGTCTTTCCCACGGGGCTTTCCCCCGAGGCTTTCCCACAGGGCTGTCCCACGTGCACACGTAGTGGGAGTCGATCCTCGGCTTGAACGTCAAGGCAGTGCAGGGAAAACAGGTTCCTCTGTAATGGACTGACACATCTGGGGGTCTCTTGGAATGGTGCCACGACCCTGGAGTTCCTCTCGCCTTTCCTGTGGAGAGCGCCTCCTCTTGAGATGCGACGGGAACGCCGGGAATTCTTTCCCTACGAAACAGGGAAAGGATCCCTCATCTCGAGCTAGGAGGCGGAAACGGGGCTCCCCTGGATGTGTGCGGGACCCCACGTGCTTCCTCTCGAGTGGAGACGGGTATGTCGGGGAACTTCTTGAGTTGCAGCAAGGGTGTGAAGGACCCTTTGGAAGTTCCAGCGGTTAGATGTGATTAGCCTCGAGAAGCCTCAGCGGAAATGGGCCTCATCTCGCCTGGAGGGCAAAACCTCCTGGATTTTCTCGAGTTGGGGCAGGTGCTCTCGACTTACGACGGGGACCTCAGGGACCCGCTCTGTTGGCCTCAGGAAAGGCCAGTCCTCATGCGAGTTCCTCGGGGGCCTCTCGGGATTCCTCTCCCGTCGATGCCGGGGACTAAGACCTTGTGTGGAGTCGGGGCCGGAACCTGAGGAGTCCTCTCCAGTGCTGACATGGATCTTGGGGTACTTCTGGAGTCTCTCCAGGGGAGTCAGTCCTCGTCTCGAATGCGAGCATGCACTTGCGCTTTCCTCCAGAGCGGGAGCAGCAGTGTCACGCATTCCGCCGCGAGGATCAAAGGATCTATGGTTTTCCCTCGAGTCTTTCCCACGAGGCTTTCCCACGAGGCTTTACCACAGGGCTGTCCCACGTGCACACGTGGTGGGAGTCGATCCGCGGCTTGAACGTCAAGGCAGTGCAGGGAAAACAGGTTCCTCTGGAATGGACTGACACATCTGGGGGACTCTTGGAATGGTGGCACGACCCTGGAGTTCCTCTCGCCTTTCCTGTGGAGAGCGCCTCCTCTTGAGATGCGACGGGAACGCCGGGAATTCTTTCCCTATGAAACAGGGAAAGGATCCCTCATCTCGAGCTAGGCGGCGGAAACGGGGCTCCCCTGGATGTGTGCGGGACCCCACGTGCTTCCTCTCGAGTGGAGACGGGTATGTCGGGGAACTTCTTGAGTTGCAGCAAGGGTGTGAAGGACCCTTTGGAAGTTCCAGTGGTTAGATGTGATTAGCCTCGAGAAGCCTCAGCGGAAATGGGCCTCATCTCGCCTGGAGGGCAAAACCTCCTGGAATTTCTCGAGTTGCGGCAGGTGCTCCCGACTTACGACGGGGACCTCAGGGACCCGCTCTGGTGGCCTCAGGAAGGCCAGTCCCCATGCGAGTTTTTCGGGGGCCTCTCGGGATTCCTCTCCCGTCGATGCCGGGGCCTAAGACCTTGTGTGGTGTCGAGGCCTGAACCTGAGGTTTCCTCTCCAGTGCTGACATGGATCTTGGGGTACATCTGGAGTCTCCCCAGGGGAGTCAGTCCTAGTCTCGAATGCGGGCATGCACTTGCGCTTTCCTCCAGTGCGGTAGCAGCAGTGTCACGCAGTCCGCCGCGTGGATCAAAGGATCTATGGTTTTCCCTCGAGTCTTTCCCACGAGGCTTTCCCACGAGGCTTTCCCACAGGGCTGTCCCACGTGCACACGTGGTGGGATTCGATCCTCGGCTTGAACGTCAAGGCAGTGCAGGGAAAACAGGTTCCCATGGAATGGACTGACCCATCTGGGGGACTCTTGGAATGGTGGCACGACCCTGGTGTTCCTCTCGCCTTTCCTGTGGAGAGCGCCTCCTCTTGAGATGCGACGGGAACGCCGGGAATTCTTTCGCTACGAAACAGGGAAAGGATCCCTCATCTCGAGCTGGAAGGCAGAAACGGGGCTCCCCTGGATGTGTGCGGGACCCTCGTGCTTCCTCTCGAGTGGATACGGGTATGTCGCGGAACTTCTTGAGTTGCAGCAAGGGTGTGAAGGACCCTTTGGAAGTTCCAGTGGTTAGATGTGATTAGCCTCGAGAAGCCTCAGCGGAAATGGGCCTCATCTCGCTTGGAGGGTAAAACTTCCTGGATTTTCTCGAGTTCCGGCAGGTGCTCTCGACTTACGACGGGGACCTCGGGGACCCGCTCTGGTGGCCTCAGGAAAAGCCAGTCCCCATGCGAGTTCTTCGGGGGCCTCTCGGGATTCCTCTCCCGTCGATGCCGGGGCCTAAGACCTTGTGTGGAGTCGGGGCCGGAACCTGAGGATTCCTCTCCAGTGCTGACATGGATCCTGGGGTACTTCTGCAGTCTCCCCAGGGGAGTCAGTCCTCGTCTCGAATGCGGGCATGCACTTGCGCTTTCCTCCAGAGCGGTAGCAGCAGTGTCTCGCAGTCTGCCGCGTGGATCAAAGGATCTATGGTTTTCCCTCGAGTCTTTCCCACGAGGCTTTCCCACGAGGCTTTCCCACAGGGCTGTCCCACGTGCACACGTGGTGGGAGTCGATCCTCGGCTTGAACGTCAAGGCAGTGCAGGGAAAACAGGTTCCTCTGGAATGGACTGACACATCTGGGGGACTCTTGGAATGGTGGCACGACACTGGAGTTCTTCTCGCCTTTCCTGTGGAGAGCGTCTCCTCTTGAGATGCGACGGGAACTCCGGGAATTCTTTCCCTACGAAACAGGAAAGGATCCCTCATCTCGAGCTAGGAGGCGGAAACGGGGCTCCCCTGGATGTGTGCGGGACCCTCGTGCTTCCTCTCGAGTGAAGACTGGTATGTCGGGGAACTTCTTGAGTTGCAGCAAGGGTGTGAAGGACCCTTTGGAAGTTCCAGTGGATAGATGTGATTAGCCTCGAGAAGCCTCAGCGGAAATGGGCCTCATCTCGCCTGGAGGGCAAAACCTCCTGGATTTTCTCGAGTTGCGGCAGGTGCTCTCGACTTACGACGGGGACCTCAGGGACCCGCTCTGGTGGCCTCAGGAAAGGCCAGTCCCCATGCGAGTTCCTCGGGGGCCTCTCGGGATTCCTCTCCCGTCGATGCCGGGGCCTAAGACCTTGTGTGGAGTCGGGGCCGGAACCTGAGGATTCCTCTCCAGTGCTGACATGGATCCTGGGGTACTTCTGCAGTCTCCCCAGGGGAGTCAGTCCTCGTCTCGAATGGGGGCATGCACTTGCGCTTTCCTCCAGAGCGGTAGCAGCAGTGTCACACAGTCCGTCTCGTGGATTAAATGATCTATGGTTTTCCCTCGAGCCTTTCCCACGAGGCTTTCCCACGAGGCTTTCCCACAGGGCTGTCCCACGTGCAAAAGTGATGGGAGTCGATCCTCGGCTTGAACGTCAAGGCAGTGTAGGGAAAACAGGTTCCTCTGGAATGGACTGACCCATCTCTGGGACTCTTGGAATGGTGGCACGACCCTGGAGTTCCTCTCGCCTTTCCTGTGGAGAGCGCCTCCTCTTGAGATGCGACGGGAACGCCGGGAATTCTTTCCCTAGGAAACATGGAAAGGATCCCTCATCTCGAGCTAGGAGGCGGAAACGGGGCTCCCCTGGATGTGTGCGGGACCCCACGTGCTTCCTCTCGAGTGGAGACGGGTATGTCGGGGAACTTCTTGAGTTGCAGCAAGGGTGTGAAGGACCCTTTGGAAGTTCCAGTGGTTAGATGTGATTAGCCTCGAGAAGCCTCAGCGGAAATGGGCCTCATCTCGCCTGGAGGGCAAAACCTCCTGGAATTTCTCGAGTTGCGGCAGGTGCTCTCGACTTACGACGGGGACCTCAGGGACCCGCTCTGGTGGCCTCAGGAAGGCCATTCCCCTGCAAGTTTTTCGGGGGCCTCTCGGGATTCCTCTCCCGTCGATGACGGGGCCTAAGACCTTGTGTGGTGTCGAGGCCGGAACCTGAGGTTTCCTCTCCAGTGCTGACATGGATCTTGGGGTACATCTGGAGTCTCCCCAGGGGAGTCAGTCCTAGTCTCGAATGCGGGCATGCACTTGCGCTTTCCTCCAGAGCGGTAGCAGCAGTGTCACGCAGTCCGCCGCGTGGATCAAAGGATCTATGGTTTTCCCTCGAGTCTTTCCCACGAGGCTTTCCCACGAGGCTTTCCCACAGGGCTGTCCCACGTGCACACGTGGTGGGAGTCGATCATCGGCTTGAACGTCAAGGCAGTGCGGGGAAAACAGGTTCCTCTGGAATGGACTGACACATCTGGGGGACTCTTGGAATGGTGGCACGACCCTGGAGTTCCTCTCGACTTTCCTGTGGAGAGCGCCTCCTCTTGAGATGCGACGGGAACGCCGGGAATTCTTTCCCTACGAAACAGGGAAAGGATCCCTCATCTCGAGCTAGGAGGCGGAAACAGGGCTCCACTGGATGTGTGCCGGACACCACGTGCTTCCTCTCGAGTGGAGACGGGTATGTCGCGGAACTGCTTGAGTTGCAGCAAGGGTGTGAAGGACCCTTTGGAAGTTCCAGTGGTTAGATGTGATTAGCCTCGAGAAGCCTCAGTGGAAATGGGCCTCATCTCGTCTGGAGGGCAAAACCTCCTGGATTTTCTCGAGTTGCGGCAGGTGCTCTCGACTTACGACGGGGACCTCAGGGACCCGCTCTGGAGGCCTCAAGAAAGGTCAGTCCCCATGCGAGTTCCTCGGGGGCCTCTCGGGATTCCTCTCCCGTCGATGCCGGGGCCTAAGACCTTGTGTGGAGTCGGGGCCGGAACCTGAGGATTCCTCTCCAGTGCTGACATGGATCTTGGGGTACTTCTGGAGTCTCCCCAGGGGAGTCAGTCCTCGTCTCGAATGCGGGCATGCACTTGCGCTTTCCTCCAGAGCGGTAGCAGCAGTGTCACGCAGTCCGCCGCGTGGATCAAAGGATCTATGATTTTCCCTCGAGTCTTTCCCACGAGGCTTTCCCACGAGGCTTTCCTACAGGGCTGTCCCACGTGCACACGTGGTGGGAGTCGATCCTCGGCTTGAACGTCAAGGCAGTGCAGGGAAAACAGGTGCCTCTGGAATGGACTGACACATCTGGGGGTCTCTTGGAATGGTGCCACGACCCTGGAGTTCCTCTCGCCTTTCCTGTGGAGAGCGCCTCCTCTTGAGATGCGACGTGAAGCCGGGAATTCTTTCCCTATGAAACAGGGAAAGGATCCCTCATGTCGAGCTAGGAGGAGGAAACGGGGCTCCCCTGGATGTGTGCGGGACCCCACGTGCTTCCTCTCGAGTGGAGACGGGTATGTCGGGGAACTTCTTGAGTTGCAGCAAGGGTGTGAAGGACCCTTTGGAAGTTCCAGTGGTTAGATGTGATTAGCCTCGAGAAGGCTCAGCGGAAATGGGCCTCATCTCGCCTGGAGGGCAAAACCTCCTGGATTTTCTCGAGTTGCGGCAGGTGCTCTCGTATTATGACGGGGACCTCAGGGACCCGCTCTGGTGGCCTCAGGAAAGGCCAGTCCCCATGCGAGTTCCTGGGGGGCCTCTCGGGATTCCTCTCCCGTCGATGCCGGGGCCTAAGACCTTGTGTGGAGTCGGGGCCTTGAAAGTGAGGATTCCTCTCCAGTGCTGACATGGATCTTGGGGTACTTCTGGAGTCTCTCCAGGGGAGTCAGTCCTCGTCTCGAATGCGGGCATGCACTTGCGCTTTCCTCCAGAGCGGTAGCAGCAGTGTCACGCATTCCGCCGCGAGGATCAAAGGATCTATGGTTTTCCCTCGAGTCTTTCCCACGAGGCGTTCCCACGAGGCTTTCCCACAGGGCTGTTCCACGTGCACACGTGGTGGGAGTCGATCCGCGGCTTGAACGTCAAGGCAGTGCAGGGAAAACAGGTTCCTCTGGAATGGACTGACACATCTGGGGGACTCTTGGAATGGTGGCACGACCCTGGAGTTCCTCTCGCCTTTCCTGTGGAGAGCGCCTCCTCTTGAGATGCGACGGGAACGCCGGGAATTCTTTCCCTATGAAACAGGGAAAGGATCCCTCATCTCGAGCTAGGCGGCGGAAACGGGGCTCCCCTGGATGTGTGCGGGACCCCACGTGCTTCCTCTCGAGTGGAGACGGGTATGTCGGGGAACTTCTTGAGTTGCAGCAAGGGTGTGAAGGACCCTTTGGAAGTTCCAGTGGTTAGATGTGATTAGCCTCGAGAAGCCTCAGCGGAAATGGGCCTCATCTCGCCTGGAGGGCAAAACCTCCTGGAATTTCTCGAGTTGCGGCAGGTGCTCTCGACTTACGACGGGGACCTCAGGGACCCGCTCTGGTGGCCTCAGGAAGGCCAGTCCCCATGCGAGTTTTTCGGGGGCCTCTCGGGATTCCTCTCCCGTCGATGCCGGGGCCTAAGACCTTGTGTGGTGTCGAGGCCTGAACCTGAGGTTTCCTCTCCAGTGCTGACATGGATCTTGGGGTACATCTGGAGTCTCCCCAGGGGAGTCAGTCCTAGTCTCGAATGCGGGCATGCACTTGCGCTTTCCTCCAGTGCGGTAGCAGCAGTGTCACGCAGTCCGCCGCGTGGATCAAAGGATCTATGGTTTTCCCTCGAGTCTTTCCCACGAGGCTTTCCCACGAGGCTTTCCCACAGGGCTGTCCCACGTGCACACGTGGTGGGATTCGATCCTCGGCTTGAACGTCAAGGCAGTGCAGGGAAAACAGGTTCCCATGGAATGGACTGACCCATCTGGGGGACTCTTGGAATGGTGGCACGACCCTGGTGTTCCTCTCGCCTTTCCTGTGGAGAGCGCCTCCTCTTGAGATGCGACGGGAACGCCGGGAATTCTTTCGCTACGAAACAGGGAAAGGATCCCTCATCTCGAGCTGGAAGGCAGAAACGGGGCTCCCCTGGATGTGTGCGGGACCCTCGTGCTTCCTCTCGAGTGGATACGGGTATGTCGCGGAACTTCTTGAGTTGCAGCAAGGGTGTGAAGGACCCTTTGGAAGTTCCAGTGGTTAGATGTGATTAGCCTCGAGAAGCCTCAGCGGAAATGGGCCTCATCTCGCCTGGAGGGCAAAACCTCCTGGAATTTCTCGAGTTGCGGCAGGTGCTCTCGACTTACGACGGTGACCTCAGGGACCCGCTCTGGTGGCCTCAGGAAGGCCATTCCCCTGCAAGTTTTTCGGGGGCCTCTCGGGATTCCTCTCCCGTCGATGACGGGGCCTAAGACCTTGTGTGGTGTCGAGGCCGGAACCTGAGGTTTCCTCTCCAGTGCTGACATGGATCTTGGGGTACATCTGGAGTCTCCCCAGGGGAGTCAGTCCTAGTCTCGAATGCGGGCATGCACTTGCGCTTTCCTCCAGAGCGGTAGCAGCAGTGTCACGCAGTCCGCCGCGTGGATCAAAGGATCTATGGTTTTCCCTCGAGTCTTTCCCACGAGGCTTTCCCACGAGGCTTTCCCACAGGGCTGTCCCACGTGCACACGTGGTGGGAGTCGATCATCGGCTTGAACGTCAAGGCAGTGCGGGGAAAACAGGTTCCTCTGGAATGGACTGACACATCTGGGGGACTCTTGGAATGGTGGCACGACCCTGGAGTTCCTCTCGACTTTCCTGTGGAGAGCGCCTCCTCTTGAGATGCGACGGGAACTCCGGGAATTCTTTCCCTACGAAACAGGGAAAGGATCCCTCATCTCGAGCTAGGAGGCGGAAACAGGGCTCCACTGGATGTGTGCCGGACACCACGTGCTTCCTCTCGAGTGGAGACGGGTATGTCGCGGAACTGCTTGAGTTGCAGCAAGGGTGTGAAGGACCCTTTGGAAGTTCCAGTGGTTAGATGTGATTAGCCTCGAGAAGCCTCAGTGGAAATGGGCCTCATCTCGTCTGGAGGGCAAAACCTCCTGGATTTTCTCGAGTTGCGGCAGGTGCTCTCGACTTACGACGGGGACCTCAGGGACCCGCTCTGGAGGCCTCAGGAAAGGTCAGTCCCCATGCGAGTTCCTCGGGGGCCTCTCGGGATTCCTCTCCCGTCGATGCCGGGGCCTAAGACCTTGTGTGGAGTCGGGGCCGGAACCTGAGGATTCCTCTCCAGTGCTGACATGGATCTTGGGGTACTTCTGGAGTCTCCCCAGGGGAGTCAATCCTCGTCTCGAATGCGGGCATGCACTTGCGCTTTCCTCCAGAGCGGTAGCAGCAGTGTCACGCAGTCCGCCGCGTGGATCAAAGGATCTATGATTTTCCCTCGAGTCTTTCCCACGAGGCTTTCCCACGAGGCTTTCCTACAGGGCTGTCCCACGTGCACACGTGGTGGGAGTCGATCCTCGGCTTGAACGTCAAGGCAGTGCAGGGAAAACAGGTGCCTCTGGAATGGACTGACACATCTGGGGGTCTCTTGGAATGGTGCCACGACCCTGGAGTTCCTCTCGCCTTTCCTGTGGAGAGCGCCTCCTCTTGAGATGCGACGGGAACGCCGGGAATTCTTTCCCTACGAAACATGGAAAGGATCCCTCATCTCGAGCTAGGAGGCGGAAACGGGGCTCCCCTGGATTTGTGCGGGACCCTCCTGCTTCCTCTCGAGTGGAGACGGGTATGTCGGGGAACTGCTTGAGTTGCAGCAAGGGTGTGAAGGACCCTTTGGAAGTTCCAGTGGTTAGATGTGATTAGCCTCGAGAAGCCTCAGCAGAAATGGGCCTCATCTCGCCTGGAGGGCAAAACCTCCTGGATTTTCTCGAGTTTCGGCAGGTGCTCTCGACTTACGACGGGGACCTCAGGGACCCGCTCTGGAGGCCTCAGGAAAGGCCAGTCCCTATGCGAGTTCCTCGGGGGCCTCTCGGGATTCCTCTCCCGTCGATGCCGGGGCCTAAGACCTTGTGTGGAGTCGGGGCCGGAACCTGAGGATTCCTCTCCAGTGCTGACATGGATCTTGGGGTACTTCTGGAGTCTCCCCAGGGGAGTCAGTCCTCGTCTCGAATGCGGGCATGCACTTGCGCTTTCCTCCAGAGCGGTAGCAGAAGTGTCACGCAGTCCGCTGCGTGGATCAAAGGATCTATGGTTTTCCCTCGAGTCTTTCCCACGAGGCTTTCCCACGAGGCTTTCCCACAGGGCAGTCCCACGTGCACACGTGGTGGGAGTCGATCCTCGGCTTGAACGTCAAGGCAGTGCGGGGAAAACAGGTTCCTCTGGAATGGACTGACACATCTGGGGGACTCTTGGAATGGTGGCACGACCCTGGAGTTCCTCTCGCCTTTCCTGTGGAGAGCGCCTCCTCTTGAGATGCGACGGGAACGCCGGGAATTCTTTCCCTACGAAACAGGGAAAGGATCCCTTCATCTCGAGCTAGGAGGCGGAAACGGGGCTCCCCTGGATGTGTGCGGGACCCCACGTGCTTCCTCTCGAGTGGAGACGGGTATGTCGCGGAACTGCTTGAGTTGCAGCAAGGGTGTGAAGGACCCTTTGGAAGTTCCAGTGGTTAGATGTGATTAGCCTCGAGAAGCCTCAGCGGAAATGGGCCTCATCTCGCCTGGAGGGCAAAACCTCCTGGATTTTCTCGAGTTTCGGCAGGTGCTCTCGACTTATGACGGGGACCTCAGGGACCCGGTCAGGTGGCCTCAGGAACGGCCAGTACCCATGAGAGTTCCTCGGGGGCCTCTCGGGATTCCTCTCCCTTCGATGCCGGGGACTAAGACCTTGTGTGGATTCGGGGCCGGAACCTGAGGATTCCTCTCCAGTGCTGACATGGATCTTGGGGTACTTCTGGAGTCTCCCCAGGGGAGTCAGTCCTCGTCTCGAATGCGGGCATGCACTTGCGCTTTCCTCCAGAGCGGTAGCAGCAGTGTCACGCAGTCCGCCGCGTGGATCAAAGGATCTATGGTTTTCCCTCGAGTCTTTCCCACGAGGCTTTCCCACGAGGCTTTCCCACAGGGCAGTCCCACCTGCACACGTGGTGGGAGTCGATCCTCGGCTTGAACGTCAAGGCAGTGCAGGGAAAACAGGTTCCTCTGGAATGGACTGACCCATCTGGGGGACTCTTGGAATGGTGGCACGGCCCTGGAGTTCCTCTCGCCTTTCCTGTGGAGAGCGCCTCCTCTTGAGATGCGACGGGAACGCCGGGAATTCTTTCCCTATGAAACAGGGAAAGGATCCATCATCTCGAGCTAGGAGGCGGAGTCGGGGCTCCCCTGGATGTGTGCGGGACCCCACGTGCTTCCTCTCGAGTGTAGACGGGTATGTCGGGGAACTTCTTGAGTTGCAGCAAGGGTGTGAAGGAGCCTTAGGAAGTTCCAGTGGTTAGATGTGATTAGCCTCGAGAAGCCTCAGCGGAAATGGGCCTCATCTCGCCTGGAGGGCAAAACCTCCTAGATTTTCTCGAGTTGCGGCAGGTGCTCTCGACTTACGACGGGGACCTCATGGACCCGCTCTGGTGGCCTCAGGAAAGGCCAGTCCCCATGCGAGTTCCTCGGGGGCCTCTCGGGATTCCTCTCCCGTCGATGCCGGGGCCTAAGACCTTGTGTGGAGTCGGGGCCGGAACCTGAGGATTCCTCTCCAGTGCTGACATGGATCTTGGGGTACTTCTGGAGTCTCCCCAGGGGAGTCAGTCCTCGTCTCGAATGCGGGCATGCACTTGCGCTTTCCTCCAGAGCGGTAGCAGCAGTGTAACGCAGTCCGCCGCGTGGATCAAAGGATCTATGGTTTTCCCTCGAGTCTTTCCCTCGAGGCTTTCCCACGAGGCTTTCCCACAGGGCTGTCCCACGTGCACACGTGGTGGGAGTCGATCCTCGGCTTGAACGTCAAGGCAGTGCGGGGAAAACAGGTTCCTCTGGAATGGACTGACACATCTGGGGAACTCTTGGAATGGTGGCACGACCCTGGAGTTCCTCTCGCCTTTCCTGTGGAGAGCGCCTCCTCTTGAGATGCGACGGGAACGCCGGGAATTCTTTCCCTATGAAACAGGGAAAGGATCTCTCATCTCGAACTAGGAGGCGGAAACGGGGCTCCCCTGCATGTGTGCGGGACCCCACGTGCTTCCTCTCGAGTGGAGACGGGTATGTCGCGGAACTGCTTGAGTTGCAGCAAGGGTGTGAAGGACCCTTTGGAAGTTCCAGTGGTTAGATGTGATTAGCCTCGAGAAGCCTCAGCAGAAATGGGCCTCATAACGCCTGGAGGGCAAAACATCCTGGATTTTCTCGAGTTGCGGCAGGTGCTCTCGACTTACGTCGGAGACCTCAGGGACCCGCTCTGGTGTCCTCAGGAAAGGCCAGTCCCCATGCGAGTTCCTCGGGGGCCTCTCGGGATTCCTCTCCCGTGTATGCCGGGGCCTAAGACCTTGTGTGGAGTCGGGGCCGGAACCTGAGGATTTCTCTCCAGTGCTGACATGGACCTTGGGGTACTTTTGGAGTCTCCCCAGGGGAGTCAGTCCTCGTCTCGAATGCGGGCATGCACCTGTGCTTTCCTCCAGAGCGGTAGCAGCAGTGTCACGCAGTCGGCCGCGTGGATCAAATGATCTATGGTTTTCCCTCGAGTCTTTCCCACGAGGCTTTCCCACGAGGCTTTCCCACAGGGCTGTACCACGTGCACACGTGGTGGGAGTCGATCCTCGGCTTGAACGTCAAGGCAGTGCAGGGAAAACAGGTTCCTCTGTAATGGACTGACACATCTGGGGGTCTCTTGGAATGGTGACACGACCCTGGAGTTCCTCTCGCCTTTCCTGTGGAGAGTGCCTCCTCTTGAGATGCGACGGGAACGCCGGGAATTCTTTCCCTACGAAACAGGGAAAGGATCCCTCATCTCGAGCTAGGAAGCGGAAACGGGGCTCCCCTGGATGTGTGCGGGACCCCATGTGCTTCCTCTCGAGTGGAGATGGGTATGTCGCGGAACTGCTTGAGTTGCAGCAAGGGTGTGAAGGACCCTTTGGAAGTTCCAGTGGTTAGATGTGATTAGCCTCGAGAAGCCTCAGCGGAATTGGGCCTCATCTCGGCTGGAGGGCAAAACCTCCTTGATTTTCTCGAGTTGCGGCAGGTGCTCTCGACTTACGACTGGGACCTCAGGGACCCGCTCTGGTGGCCTCAGGAAAGGCCAGTCCCCATGTGAGTTCCTCGGGGGCCTCTCGGGATTCCTCTCCCGTCGATGCCTGGGCCTAAGACCTTGTGTGGAGTCGGGGCCGGAACCTGAGGATTCCTCTCCAGTGCTGACATGGATCTTGGGGTACTTCTGGAGTCTCCCCAGGGGAGTCAGTCCCCGTCTCGAATGCGGGCATGCACTTGCGCTTTCCTCCAGAGCGATAGCAGCAGTGTCACGCAGTCCGCCGCGTGGATCAAAGGATCTATGGTTTTCCCTCGAGTCTTTCCCATGAGGCTTTCCCACGAGGCTTTCCCACAGGGCTGTCCCACGTGCACACGTGATGGGAGTCGATCGTCGGCTTGAACGTCAAGGCAGTGCAGGGAAAACAGGTTCCTCTGGAATGGACTGACACACCTGGGGGACTCTTGGAATGGTGGCACGACCCTGGAGTTCCTCTCGCCTTTCCTGTGGAGAGCGCCTCCTCTTGAGATGCGACGGGAACGCCGGGAATTCTTTCCCTACGAAACAGGGAAAGGATCCCTCATCTAGAGCTAGGAGGCGGAAACGGAGCTCCTCTGGATGTGTGCGGGACCCTCGTGCTTCTCCTCGAGTGGAGACGGGTATGTCGGGGAACTTCTTGAGTTGCAGCAAGGGTGTGAAGGACCCTTTGGAAGTTCCAGTGGTTAGATGTGATTAGCCTCGAGAAGCCTCAGCGGAAATGGGCCTCATCTCGCCTGGAGGGCAAAACCTCCTGGATTTTCTCTAGTTGCGGCAGGTGCTCTCGACTTAAGACGGGGACCACAGGGACCCGCTCTGGTGGCCTCAGGAAAGGCCAGTCCCCATGCGAGTTTCTCGGGGGCCTCTCGGGATTCCTCTCCCGTCGATGCCGGGGCCTAAGACCTTGTGTGGAGTCGGGGCCGGAACCTGAGGATTCCTCTCCAGTGCTGACATGGATCTTGGGGTACTTCTGGAGTCTCCCCAGGGGAGTCAGTCCTCGTCTCGAATGCGGGCATGCACTTGTGCTTTCCTCCAGAGCGGTAGCAGCAGTGTCACGCAGTCCGCCGCGTGGATCAAAGGATCTATGGTTTTCCCTCGAGTCTTTCCCACGAGGCTTTCCCACGGGGCTTTCCCACAGGGCTGTCCCACGTGCACACGTGGTGGGAGTCGATCGTCGGCTTGAACGTCAAGGCAGTGCAGGGAAAACAGGTTCCTCTGTAATGGACTGACACATCTGGGTGTCTCTTGGAATGCTGGCACGACCCTGGAGTTCCTCTCGCCTTAACTGTGGAGAGCGCCTCCTCTTGAGATGCGACGGGAACGCCGGGAATTCTTTCGCTACGAAACAGGGAAAGGATCCCTCATCTCGAGTTAGGAGGCGGAAACGGGGCTCCCCTGGATGTTTGCATGACCCCACGTGCTTCCTCTCGAGTGGAGACGGGTATGTCGTGGAACTTCTTGAGTTGCAGCAAGGGTGTGAAGGACCCTTTGAAAGTTCCAGTGGTTAGATGTGATTAGCCTCGAGAAGCCTCAGCGGAAATGGGCCTCATCTCGCCTGGAGGGCAAAACCTCCTGGATTTTCTCGAGTTGCGGCAGGTCCTCTCGACTTACGACGGGGACTTCAGGGACCCGCTCTGGTGGCCCCAGGAGAGGCCAGTCCCCATGCGAGTTCCTCGGGGGCCTCTCGGGATTCCTCTCCCGTCGATGCCGGGGCCTAAGACCTTGTGTGGAGTCGGGGCCGGAAACTGATTATTCCTCTCCAGTGCTGACATGGATCCTGGGGTACTTTTGGAGTCTCCCCAGGGGAGTCAGTCCTCGTCTCGAATGCGGGCATGCACTTGCGCTTTCCTCCAGAACGGTAACAGCAGTGTCACGCAGTCCGCCGCGTGGATCAAAGGATCTATGGTTTTCCCTCGAGTCTTTCCCACGAGGCTTTCCCACGAGGCTTTCCCACAGGGCAGTCCCACGTGCACACGTGGTGGGAGTCGATCCTCGGCTTGAACGTCAAGGCAGTGCGGGGAAAACAGGTTCCTCTGGAATGGACTGACACATCTGGGGGACTCTTGGAATGGTGGCACGACCCTGGAGTTCCTCTCGCCTTTCCTGTGGAGAGCGCCTCCTCTTGAGATGCGACGGGAACGCCGGGAATTCTTTCCCTACGAAACAGGGAAAGGATCCCTCATCTCGAGCTAGGAGGCGGAAACGGGGCTCCCCTGGATGTGTGCGGGACCCCACGTGCTTCCTCTCGAGTGGAGACGGGTATGTCGCGGAACTGCTTGAGTTGCAGCAAGGGTGTGAAGGACCCTTTGGAAGTTCCAGTGGTTAGATGTGATTAGCCTCGAGAAGCCTCAGCGGAAATGGGCCTCATCTCGCCTGGAGGGCAAAACCTCCTGGATTTTCTCGAGTTGCGGCAGGTGCTCTCGACTTATGACGGGGACCTCAGGGACCCGGTCTGGTGGCCTCAGGAACGGCCAGTACCCATGAGAGTTCCTCGGGGGCCTCTCGGGATTCCTCTCCCGTCGATGCCGGGGACTAAGACCTTGTGTGGATTCGGGGCCGGAACCTGAGGATTCCTCTCCAGTGCTGACATGGATCTTGGGGTACTTCTGGAGTCTCCCCAGGGGAGTCAGTCCTCGTCTCGAATGCGGGAATGCACTTGCGCTTTCCTCCAGAGCGGTAGCAGCAGTGTCACGCAGTCCGCCGCGTGGATCAAAGGATCTATGGTTTTCCCTCGAGTCTTTCCCACGAGGCTTTCCCACGAGGCTTTCCCACAGGGCAGTCCCACGTGCACACGTGGTGGGAGTCGATCCTCGGCTTGAACGTCAAGGCAGTGCAGGGAAAACAGGTTCCTCTGGAATGGACTGACCCATCTGGGGGACTCTTGGAATGGTGGCACGGCCCTGGAGTTCCTCTCGCCTTTCCTGTGGAGAGCGCCTCCTCTTGAGATGCGACGGGAACGCCGGGAATTCTTTCCCTATGAAACAGGGAAAGGATCCATCATCTCGAGCTAGGAGGCGGAGACGGGGCTCCCCTAGATGTGTGCGGGACCCCACGTGCTTCCTCTCGAGTGTAGACGGGTATGTCGGGGAACTTCTTGAGTTGCAGCAAGGGTGTGAAGGAGCCTTAGGAAGTTCCAGTGGTTAGACGTGATTAGCCTCGAGAAGCCTCAGCGGAAATGGGTCTCATCTCGCCTGGAGGGCAAAACCTCCTGGATTTTCTCGAGTTGCGGCAGGTGCTCTCGACTTACGACGGGGACCTCAGGGACCCGCTCTGGTGGCCTCAGGAAAGGCCAGTCCCCATGCGAGTTCCTCGGGGGCCTCTCGGGATTCCTCTCCCGTCGATGCCGGGGCCTAAGACCTTGTGTGGAGTCGGGGCCGGAACCTGAGGATTCCTCTCCAGTGCTGACATGGATCTTGGGGTACTTCTGGAGTCTCCCCAGGGGAGTCAGTCCTCGTCTCGAATGCGGGCATGCACTTGCGCTTTCCTCCAGAGCGGTAGCAGCAGTGTAACGCAGTCCGCCGCGTGGATCAAAGGATCTATGGTTTTCCCTCGAGTCTTTCCCTCGAGGTTTTCCCACGTGGCTTTCCCACAGGGCTGTCCCACGTGCACACGTGGTGGGAGTCGATCCTCGGCTTGAACGTCAAGGCAGTGCGGGGAAAACAGGTTCCTCTGGAATGGACTGACACATCTGGGGAACTCTTGGAATGGTGGCACGACCCTGGAGTTCCTCTCGCCTTTCCTGTGGAGAGCGCCTCCTCTTGAGATGCGACGGGAACGCCGGGAATTCTTTCCCTATGAAACAGGGAAAGGATCTCTCATCTCGAGCTAGGAGGCGGAAACGGGGCTCCCCTGCATGTGTGCGGGACCCCACGTGCTTCCTCTCGAGTGGAGACGGGTATGTCGCGGAACTGCTTGAGTTGCAGCAAGGGTGTGAAGGACCCTTTGGAAGTTCCAGTGGTTAGATGTGATTAGCCTCGAGAAGCCTCAGCAGAAATGGGCCTCATCTCGCCTGGAGGGCAAAACATCCTGGATTTTCTCGAGTTGCGGCAGGTGCTCTCGACTTACGTCGGAGACCTCAGGGACCCGCTCTGGTAGCCTCAGGAAAGGCCAGTCCCCATGCGAGTTCCTCGGGGGCCTCTCGGGATTCCTCTCCCGTCGATGCCGGGGCCTAAGTCCTTGTGTGGAGTCGGGGCCTGAACCTGAGGATTCCTCTCCAGTGCTGACATGGATCTTGGGGTACTTCTGGAGTCTCCCCAGGGGAGTCAGTCCTCGTCTCGAATGCGGGCATGCACTTGCGCTTTCCTCCAGAACGGTAGCAGCAGTGTCAGGCAGTCCGCCGCGTGGATCAAAGGATCTATGGTTTTCCCTCGAGTCTTTCCCACGAGGCTTTCCCACGAGGCTTTCCCACAGGGCTGTCCCACGTGCACACGTGGTGGGAGTCGATCCTCGGCTTGAACGTCAAGGCAGTGCAGGGAAAACAGGTTCCTCTGTAATGGACTGACACATCTGGGTGTCTCTTGGAATGCTGGCACGACCCTGGAGTTCCTCTCGCCTTTCCTGTGGAGAGCGCCTCCTCTTGAGATGCGACGGGAACGCCGGAAATTCTTTCGCTACGAAACAGGGAAAGGATCCCTCATCTCGAGCTAGGAGGCGGAAACGGGGCTCCCCTGGATGTGTGCATGACCCCACGTGCTTCCTCTCGAGTGGAGACGGGTATGTCGGGGAACTTCTTGAGTTGCAGCAAGGGTGTGAAGGACCCTTTGGAAGTTCCAGTGGTTAGATGTGATTAGCCTCGAGAAGTCTCAGCGGAAATGGGCCTCATCTCGCCTGGAGGGCAAAACCTCCTGGATTTTCTCGAGTTGCGGCAGGTGTTCTCAACTTACAACAGGGACCTCAGGGACCCGTTCTGGTGGCCTCAGGAAAGGCCAATCCCCATGCGAGTTTCTCGGGGGCCTCTCGGGATTCCTCTCCCGTCGATGCCGGGGCCTAAGACCTTGTGTGGAGTCGGGGCCGGAACCTGAGGATTCCTCTCCAGTGCTGACATGGATCTTGGGGTACTTCTGGAGTCTCCCCAGGGGAGTCAGTCCTCGTCTCGAATGTGGGCATGCATTTGCGCTTTCCTCCAGAGCGGTAGCAGCAGTGTCACGCAGTCGGCCGCGTGGATCAAAGGATCTATGGTTTTCCCTCGAGTCTTTCCCACGAGGCTTTCCCACGAGGCTTTCCCACAGGGCTGTCCCACGTGCACACGTGGTGGGAGTCGATCCTCGGCTTGAACGTCAAGGCAGTGCAGGGAAAACAGGTTCCTCTGGAATGGACTGACACATCTGGGGGACTCCGGGAATGGTGGCGCGACCCTGGAGTTCCTATCGCCTTTCCTGTGGAGAGCGCCTCCTCTTGAGATGCGAGGGGAACGCCGGGAATTCTTTCCCTACGAAACAAGGAAAGGATCCCTCATCTCGAGCTAGGAGGCGGAAACGGGGCTCCTCTGGATGTTTGCGGGACTCCACGTGCTTCCTCTAGAGTGGAGACGGGTATGTCGCGGAACTTCTTGAGTTGCAGCAAGGGTGTGAAGGACCCTTTGGAAGTTCCAGTGGTTAGATGTGATTAGCCTCGAGAAACCTCGAGGCAGTGCAGGGAAAACAGGTTCCTCTGGAATGGACTGACACATCTGGGGGTCTCTTGGAATGGTGGCACGACCCTGGAGTTCCTCTCGCCTTTCCTGTGGAGAGCGCCTCCTCTTGAGATGCGACGGGAACGCCGGGAATTGTTTCCCTACGAAACAGGGAAAGGATCCCTCATCTCGAGCTAGGATGCTGAAACGGGGCTCCCCTGGATGTGTGCGGCACCCCACGTGCTTCCTCTCGAGTGGAGACGGGTATGTCGCGGAACTGCTTGAGTTGCAGCAAGGGTGTGAAGGACCCTTTGGAAGTTCCAGTGGTTAGATGTGATTAGCCTCGAGAAGCCTCAGCGGAAATGGGCCTCATCACGCCTGGAGGGAAAAACCTCCTGGATTTTCTCGAGTTGCGGCAGGTGCTCTCGACTTACGACGGGGACCTCAGGGACCCGCTCTGGTGGCCTCAGGAAAGGCCAGTCCCCATGCGAGTTCCTCGGGGGCCTCTCGGGATTCCTCTCCCGTCGATGCCGGGGCCTAAGTCCTTGTGTGGAGTCGGGTCCTGAACCTGAGGATTCCTCTCCAGTGATGACATGGATCTTGGGGTACTTCTGGAGTCTCCCCAGGGGAGTCAGTCCTCGTCTCGAATGCGGGCATGCACTTGCGCTTTCCACCAGAGCGGTAGCAGCAGTGTCACGCAGTCCGCCGCGTGGATCAAAGAATCTATGGTTTTCCCTCGAGTCTTTCCCACGAGGCTTTCCCACAGGGCTGTCCCACGTGCACACGTGGTGGGAGTCGATCCTCGGCTTGAACGTCAAGGCAGTGCAGGGAAAACAGGTTCCTCTGGAATGGACTGACACATCTGGGGGACTCTTGGAATGGTGGCACGACCCTGGATTTCCTCTCGCCTTTCCTGTGGAGAGCGCCTCCTCTTGAGATGCGACGGGAACACCGGGAATTCTTTCCCTACGAAACAGGGAAAGGATCCCTCATCTCGTGCTAGGAGGCGGAAACGGGGCTCCCCTGGATGTGTGCTGGACCCTCGTGCTTCCTCTCGATTGGAGACGGGTATGTCGCGGAACTGCTTGAGTTGCAGCAAGGGTGTGAAGGACCCTTTGGAAGTTCCAGTGGTTAGATGTGATTAGCCTTGAGAAGCCTCAGCGGAAATGGGCCTCATCTCGCCTGGAGGGCAAAACCTCCTGGATTTTCTCGAGTTGCGGTAGGTGCTCTCGACTTACGACGGGGACCTCAGGGACCCGCTCTGGTGGCCTCAGGAAAGTCCAGTCCCCATGCGAGTTCCTCGGGGGCCTCTCGGGATTCCTCTCCCGTCGATGCCGGGGCCTAAGACCTTGTGTGGAGTCGGGGCCGGAACCTGAGGATTCCTCTCCAGTGCTGACATGGATCTTGGGGTACTTCTGGAGTCTCCCCAGGGGAGTCAGTCCTCGTCTCGAATGCGGGCATGCACTTGTGCTTTCCTCCAGAGCGGTAGCAGCAGTGTCACGCAGTCCGCCGCGTGGATCAAAGGATCTATGGTTTTCCCTCGAGTCTTTCCCACGAGGCTTTCCCACGGGGCTTTCCCACAGGGCTGTCCCACGTGCACACGTGGTGGGAGTCGATCGTCGGCTTGAACGTCAAGGCAGTGCAGGGAAAACAGGTTCCTCTGGAATGGACTGACACATCTGGGTGTCTCTTGGAATGCTGGCACGACCCTGGAGTTCCTCTCGCCTTTCCTGTGGAGAGCGCCTCCTCTTGAGATGCGACGGGAACGCCGGGAATTCTTTCCCTACGAAACAGGGAAAGGATCCCTCATCTCGAGTTAGGAGGCGGAAACGGGGCTTCCCTGGATGTTTGCATGACCCCACGTGCTTCCTCTCGAGTGGAGACGGGTATGTCGTGGAACTTCTTGAGTTGCAGCAAGGGTGTGATGGACCCTTTGAAAGTTCCAGTGGTTAGATGTGATTAGCCTCGAGAAGCCTCAGCGGAAATGGGCCTCATCTCGCCTGGAGGGCAAAACCTCCTGGATTTTCTCGAGTTGCGGCAGGTCCTCTCGACTTACGACGGGGACCTCAGGGACCCGATCTGGTGGCCTCAGGAGAGGCCAGTCCCCATGCGAGTTCCTCGGGGGCCTCTCGGGATTCCTCTCCCGTCGATGCCGGGGCCTAAGACCTTGTGTGGAGTCGGGGCCGGAAACTGAGGATTCCTCTCCAGTGCTGACAGGGATCTTGGGGTACTTTTGGAGTCTCCCCAGGGGAGTCAGTCCTCGTCTCGAATGTGGGCATGCACTTGCGCTTTCCTCCAGAACGGTAGCAGCAGTGTCAGGCAGTCCGCCGCGTGGATCAAAGGATCTATGGTTTTCCCTCGAGTCTTTCCCACGAGGCTTTCCCACGAGGCTTTCCCACAGGGCTGTCCCACGTGCACACGTGGTGGGAGTCGATCCTCGGCTTGAACGTCAAGGCAGTGCAGGGAAAACAGGTTCCTCTGTAATGGACTGACACATCTGGGTGTCTCTTGGAATGCTGGCACGACCCTGGAGTTCCTCTCGCCTTTCCTGTGGAGAGCGCCTCCTCTTGAGATGCGACGGGAACGCCGGAAATTCTTTCGCTACGAAACAGGGAAAGGATCCCTCATCTCGAGCTAGGAGGCGGAAACGGGGCTCCCCTGGATGTGTGCATGACCCCACGTGCTTCCTCTCGAGTGGAGACGGGTATGTCGGGGAACTTCTTGAGTTGCAGCAAGGGTGTGAAGGACCCTTTGGAAGTTCCAGTGGTTAGATGTGATTAGCCTCGAGAAGTCTCAGCGGAAATGGGCCTCATCTCGCCTGGAGGGCAAAACCTCCTGGATTTTCTCGAGTTGCGGCAGGTGTTCTCAACTTACAACAGGGACCTCAGGGACCCGTTCTGGTGGCCTCAGGAAAGGCCAATCCCCATGCGAGTTTCTCGGGGGCCTCTCGGGATTCCTCTCCCGTCGATGCCGGGGCCTAAGACCTTGTGTGGAGTCGGGGCCGGAACCTGAGGATTCCTCTCCAGTGCTGACATGGATCTTGGGGTACTTCTGGAGTCTCCCCAGGGGAGTCAGTCCTCGTCTCGAATGTGGGCATGCATTTGCGCTTTCCTCCAGAGCGGTAGCAGCAGTGTCACGCAGTCGGCCGCGTGGATCAAAGGATCTATGGTTTTCCCTCGAGTCTTTCCCACGAGGCTTTCCCACGAGGCTTTCCCACAGGGCTGTCCCACGTGCACACGTGGTGGGAGTCGATCCTCGGCTTGAACGTCAAGGCAGTGCAGGGAAAACAGGTTCCTCTGGAATGGACTGACACATCTGGGGGACTCCGGGAATGGTGGCGCGACCCTGGAGTTCCTATCGCCTTTCCTGTGGAGAGCGCCTCCTCTTGAGATGCGAGGGGAACGCCGGGAATTCTTTCCCTACGAAACAAGGAAAGGATCCCTCATCTCGAGCTAGGAGGCGGAAACGGGGCTCCTCTGGATGTTTGCGGGACTCCACGTGCTTCCTCTAGAGTGGAGACGGGTATGTCGCGGAACTTCTTGAGTTGCAGCAAGGGTGTGAAGGACCCTTTGGAAGTTCCAGTGGTTAGATGTGATTAGCCTCGAGAAACCTCGAGGCAGTGCAGGGAAAACAGGTTCCTCTGGAATGGACTGACACATCTGGGGGTCTCTTGGAATGGTGGCACGACCCTGGAGTTCCTCTCGCCTTTCCTGTGGAGAGCGCCTCCTCTTGAGATGCGACGGGAACGCCGGGAATTGTTTCCCTACGAAACAGGGAAAGGATCCCTCATCTCGAGCTAGGATGCTGAAACGGGGCTCCCCTGGATGTGTGCGGCACCCCACGTGCTTCCTCTCGAGTGGAGACGGGTATGTCGCGGAACTGCTTGAGTTGCAGCAAGGGTGTGAAGGACCCTTTGGAAGTTCCAGTGGTTAGATGTGATTAGCCTCGAGAAGCCTCAGCGGAAATGGGCCTCATCACGCCTGGAGGGAAAAACCTCCTGGATTTTCTCGAGTTGCGGCAGGTGCTCTCGACTTACGACGGGGACCTCAGGGACCCGCTCTGGTGGCCTCAGGAAAGGCCAGTCCCCATGCGAGTTCCTCGGGGGCCTCTCGGGATTCCTCTCCCGTCGATGCCGGGGCCTAAGTCCTTGTGTGGAGTCGGGGCCTGAACCTGAGGATTCCTCTCCAGTGATGACATGGATCTTGGGGTACTTCTGGAGTCTCCCCAGGGGAGTCAGTCCTCGTCTCGAATGCGGGCATGCACTTGCGCTTTCCACCAGAGCGGTAGCAGCAGTGTCACGCAGTCCGCCGCGTGGATCAAAGAATCTATGGTTTTCCCTCGAGTCTTTCCCACGAGGCTTTCCCACAGGGCTGTCCCACGTGCACACGTGGTGGGAGTCGATCCTCGGCTTGAACGTCAAGGCAGTGCAGGGAAAACAGGTTCCTCTGGAATGGACTGACACATCTGGGGGACTCTTGGAATGGTGGCACGACCCTGGATTTCCTCTCGCCTTTCCTGTGGAGAGCGCCTCCTCTTGAGATGCGACGGGAACACCGGGAATTCTTTCCCTACGAAACAGGGAAAGGATCCCTCATCTCGTGCTAGGAGGCGGAAACGGGGCTCCCCTGGATGTGTGCTGGACCCTCGTGCTTCCTCTCGATTGGAGACGGGTATGTCGCGGAACTGCTTGAGTTGCAGCAAGGGTGTGAAGGACCCTTTGGAAGTTCCAGTGGTTAGATGTGATTAGCCTTGAGAAGCCTCAGCGGAAATGGGCCTCATCTCGCCTGGAGGGCAAAACCTCCTGGATTTTCTCGAGTTGCGGTAGGTGCTCTCGACTTACGACGGGGACCTCAGGGACCCGCTCTGGTGGCCTCAGGAAAGTCCAGTCCCCATGCGAGTTCCTCGGGGGCCTCTCGGGATTCCTCTCCCGTCGATGCCGGGGCCTAAGACCTTGTGTGGAGTCGGGGCCCGAACCTGAGGATTCCTCTCCAGTGCTGACATGGATCTTGGGGTACTTCTGGAGTCTCCCCAGGGGAGTCAGTCCTCGTCTCGAATGCGGGCATGCACTTGCGCTTTCCTCCAGAGTGGTAGCAGCAGTGTCACGCAGTCCGCCGCGTGGATCAAAGGATCTATGGTTTACCCTCGAGTCTTTCCCACCAGGCTTTCCGACGAGGCTTTCCCACAGGGCAGGCCCACGTGCACACGTGGTGGGAGTCGATCCTCGGCTTGAACGTCAAGGCAGTGCAGGGAAAACAGGTTCCTCTGGAATGGATTGACACATCTGGGGGACTCTTGGAATGGTGGCAGGACCCTGGAGTTCCTCTCGCCTTTCCTGTGGAGAGCGCCTCCTCTTGATATGCGACGGGAACGCCGGGAATTCTTTCCCTACGAAACAGGGAAACGATCCCTCATCTCGACCTAGGAGGCGGCAACGGGGCTCCCCTGGATGTGTGCGGGACCCCACGTGCTTCCTCTCGAGTGGAGACGGGCATGTCGGGGAACTGCTTGAGTTGCAGCAAGGGTGTGAAGGACCCTTTGGAAGTTCCAGTGGTTAGATGTGATTAGCCTCGAGAAGCCTCAGCGGAAATGGGCCTCATCTCGCCTGGAGGGCAAAACCTCCTGGATTTTCTCGAGTTGCGGCAGGTGCTCTCGACTTACGACTGGGAACTCAGGGACCCGCTCTGGAGGCCTCAGGAAAGGCCAGTCCCCATGCGAGTTCCTCGGGGGCCTCTCGGGATTCCTCTCCCATTGATGCCGGGGTCTAAGACCTTGTGTGGAGTCGGGGCCGGAACCTGAGGATTCCTCTCCAGTGCTGACATGGATCTTGGGGTAATTCTGGAGTCTCCCCAGGGGAGTCAGTCCTCGTCTCGAATGCGGGCATGCACTTGCACTTTCCTCCAGAGCGGTAGCAGCAGTGTCACGCAGTCCGCCGCGTGGATCAAAGAATCTATGGTTTTCCCTCGTGTCTTTCCCACGAGGCTTTCCCACGAGGCTTTCCCACAGGGTTGTCCCACGTGCACACGTGGTGGGAGTCGATCCTCGGCTTGAAAGTCAAGGCAGTGCAGGGAAAACAGGTTCCTCTGGAATGGACTGACCCATCTGGGGGACTCTTGGAATGGTGGCACGACCCTGGAGTTCCTCTCGCCTTTCCTGTGGAGAGCGCCTCCTCTTGAGATGCGACGGGAACACCGGGAATTCTTTCCCTTCAAACAGGGAAAGGATCCCTCATCTCGAGCTAGGAGGCGGAAACGGGGCTCCCCTGGATGTGTGCTGGACCCTCGTGCTTCCTCTCGAGTGGAGACGGGTATGTCGCGGAACTGCTTGAGTTGCAACAAGGGTGTGAAGGACCCTTTGGAAGTTCCAGTGGTTAGATGTGATTAGCCTCGAGAAGCCTCAGCGGAAATGGGCCTCATCTCGCCTGGAGTGCAAAACCTCCTGGATTTTCTCGAGTTGCGGCAGATGCTCTCGACTTACGACGGGGACCTCAGGGACCCGCTCTGGTGGCCTCACGAAAGGCCAGTCCCCATGCGAGTTCCTCGGGGGCCTCTCGGGATTCCTCTCCGGTCGATGCCGGGGCCTAAGACCTTGTGTGGAGTCGGGGCCGGAACCTGAGGATTCCTCTCCAGTGCTGACATGGATCTTGGGGTACTTCTGGAGTCTCCCCAGGGGAGTCAGTCCTCGTCTCGAATGCGGGCATGCACTTGCGCTTTCCTCCAGAGCGGTAGCAGCATTGTCACGCAGTCCGCCGCGTGGATCAAAGGATATATGGATTTCCCTCGAGGCTTTCCCACGAGGCTTTCCCACGAGGCTTTCCCACAGGGCTGTCACACGTGCACACGTGGTGGGACTCGATCCTCGGGATGAACGTCAAGGCAGTGCAGGGAAAACAGGTTCCTCTGGAATGGACTGACACATCTGGGGGACTCTTGGAATGGTGGCACGACCCTGGAGTTCCTCTCGCCTTTCCTTTGGAGAGCGCCTCCTCTTGAGATGCGACGGGAACGCCGGGAATTCTTTCCCTACGAAACAGGGAAAGGATCCCTCATCTCGAGCTAGGAGGCGGAAACGGGGCTCCCCTGGATGTGTGCGGGAACCCACGTGCTTCCTCTCGAGTGGAGATGGGTATGTCGGGGAACTTCTTCAGTTGCAGCAAGGGTGTGAAGGACGCTTTGGAAGTTCCAGTGGTTAGATGTGATTAGCCTCGAGAAGCCTCAGCCGAAATGGGCCTCATCTCGCCTGGAGGGCAAAACCTCCTGGATTTTCTCGAGTTGCGGCAGGTGCTCTCGACTAACGAGGGGGACCTCAGGGACCGCTCTGGTGGCCTCAGGATAGGCCAGTCCCCACGCGAGTTCCACGGGGGCCTCTCGGGATTCCTCTCCCGTCGATGCCGGGGCCTAAGACCTTGTGTGGAGTCGGGGCCGGAACCTGAGGATTCATCTCCAGTGCTGACATGGATCTTGGGGTACTTCTGGAGTCTCCCCATGGGAGTCAGTCCTCGTCTCGAATGCGGGCATTCACTTGCGCTTCCCTCCAGTGCGGTAGGAGCAGTGTCACGCAGTCTGCAGCGTGGATCAAAGGATCTATGGTTTTCCCTCGAGTCTTTCCCACGAGGCTTTCCCACGAGGCGTTCCCCCAGGGATGTCCCACGTGCACACGTGGTGGGAGTCGATCCTCGGCTTGAACGTCAAGGCAGTGAAGGGAAAACAGGTTCCTCTGGAATGGACTGACACATCTGGGGGACTCTTGGAATGGTGGCACGACCCTGGAGTTCCTCTGGCCTTTCCAGTTGAGAGCGACTCCTCTTGAGATGCGACGGGAATGCCGGGAATTCTTTCCCTACGAAACAGGGTAAGGATCCCTCATCTCGAGCTAGGCGGCGGTAACGGGTCTCCCCTGGATGAGTGGGCGACCCTCGTGCTTTCTCTCGAGAGGAGACGGGTATGGCGGGGAACTTCTTGAGTTGCAGCAAGGGTGTGATTGACCATTTGGAAGTTCCAGTGGTTAGATGTGATTAGCCTCGAGAAACCTCAGCTGAAATGGGCCTCATTTCGCCTGGAGGGCAAAACCTCCTGGATTTTCTCGAGTTGCGGCAGATGCTCCCGACTTATGACGGGGACCTCAGGGACCCGCTCTCGTGGCCTCAGGAAAGTCCAGTCCCCATGCGAGTTCCTCGCGGGCCTCTCGGGATTCCTCTCCCGTCGATGCCGGGGCCTAAGACCTTGTGTGGAGTCGGGGCCGGAACCTGAGGATTCCTCTCCAGTGCTGACATGGATCTTGGGGTACTTCTGGAGTCTCCCCAGGGGAGTCAGTCCTCGTCTCGAATGCGGGCATACACTTGCGCTTTCCTCCAGAGCGGTAGCAGCAGTGTCACACAGTCCGCCGCGTGGATCAAAGGATCTATGGATTTCCCTCGAGTCTTTCCCACGAGGCTTTCCCACGAGGCTTTCCCACAGGGCTGTCTCACGTGTACACGTGGTGGGAGTCGATCCTCGGCTTGAACGTCAAGGCAGTGCAGGGAAAACAGGTTCCTCTGGAATGGACTGACACATCTGGGGGACTCTTGGAATGGTGGCACGACCCTGGAGTTCCTCTCGCCTTTCCTGTGGAAAGCGCCTCCTCTTGAGATGCGACGGGAACGCAGGGAATTCTTTCCCTACGAAACAGGGAAAGGATCCCTCATCTCGAGCTATCAGGCGGAAACAGGGCTCCGCTGGATGTGTGCGGGACCCTCGTGCTTCCTCTCGAGTGGACACGGGTATGTCGGGGAACTTCTTGAGTTGCAGCAAGGGTGTGAAGGACCCTTTGGAAGTTCCAGTGGTTAGATGTGATTAGCCTCGAGAAGCCTCAGCGGAAATGGGCCTCATCTCGCCTGGAGGGCAAAACCTCCTGGAATTTCTCGAGCTGCGGCAGGTGCTCTCGACTTACGACGGGGACCTCAGGGACCCGCTCTGGTGGCCTCAGGAAAGGCCAGTCGCCATTCGAGTTCCTCGGGGGCCTCTCGGGATTCCTCTCCCGTCGATGCCGGGGCCTAAGACCTTGTGTGGAGTCGGGGCCGGAACCTGAGGATTCCTCTCCAGTGCTGACATGGATCTTGGGGTATTCCGGAGTCTCCCCAGGGGAGTCATTCCTCCTCTCGAATGCGGGCATACCCTTGCGCTTTCCTCCAGAGCGGTAGCAGCTGTGTCACCCAGTCCGCCGCCTGGATCAAAGGATCTATGGTTTTCCCTCGAGTCTTTCCCAAGAGGCTTTCCCACGAGGCTTTCCCACAGGGCTGTCCCACGTGCACACGTGATGGGAGTCGATCCTCGGCTTGAACGTCAAGGCAGTGCAGGGAAAACAGGTTCCTCTGGAATGGACTGACACATCTGGGGAACTCTTGGAATGGTGGCACGACCCTGGAGTTCCTCTCGCCTTTCCTGTGGAGAGCGCCTCCTCTTGAGATGCGACGGGAACGCCGGGAATTCTTTCCCTACGAAACAGGGATAGGATCCCTCATCTCGAACTAGGAGGCGGAAACGGGGCTCCCCTGGATGTGTGCGGGACCCTCGTGCTTCCTCTCGAGTGGAGACGGGTATGTCGGGGAACTTCTTGAGTTGCAGCAAGGGTGTGAAGGACCCTTTGGAAGTTCCAGTGGTTAGATGTGATTAGCCTCGAGAAGCCTCAGCGGAAATGGGCCTCATCTCGCCTGGAGGGCAAAACCACCTGGATTTTCTCGAGTTGCGGCAGGTGCTCTCGACTTACGACGGGGAACTCAGGGACCCGCTCTGGTGGCCTCAGGAAAGGCCAGTCCCCATGCGAGTTGCTCGGGGGCCTCTCGGGATTCCTCTCCCGTCGATACCGGGGCCTAAGACCTTGTGTGGAGTCGGGGCCGGAACCTGAGGATTCCTTTCCAGTGCTGACATGGATCCTGGGGTACTTCTGGAGTCTCCCCAGGGGAGTCAGTCCTCGTCTCGAATGCGGGCATGCACTTGCGCTTTCCTCCAGAGCGGTAGCAGCAGTGTCACGCAGTCCGCCGCGTGGATCAAAAGATCTATGGTTTTCCCTCGAGTCTTTCCCACGAGGCTTTCCCACGAGGCTTTCCCACAGGGCTGTCCCACGTGCACACGTGGTGGGACTCGATCCTCGGCTTGAACGTCAAGGCAGTGCAGGGAAAACAGGTTCCTCTTGAATGGACTGACACATCTGGTGGTCTCTTGGAATGGTGGCACGACCCTGAAGTTCCTCTCGCCTTTCCTGTGGAGAGCGCCTCCTCTTGATATGCGACGGGAATGCCGGGAATTCTTTCCCTACGAAACAGGGAAAGGATCCCTCATCTAGAGCTAGGAGGCGGAAACGGGGCTCCCCTGGATGTGTGCGGGACCCCACGTGCTTCCTCTCGAGTGGAGACGGGCATGTCGGGGAACTGCTTGAGTTGCAGCAAGGGTGTGAAGGACCCTCTGGAAGTTCCAGTGGTTAGATGTGATTAGCCTCGAGAAGCCTCAGTGGAAATGGGCCTCATCTCGCCTGGAGGGCAAAACCTCCTGGATTGTCTCGAGTTGCGGCAGGTGCTCTCGACTTACGACTGGGAACTCAGGGACCCGCTCTGGAGGCCTCAGGAAAGGCCAGTCCCCATGCGAGTTCCTCGGGGGCCTCTCGGGATTCCTCTCCCATTGATGCCGGGGTCTAAGACCTTTTGTGGAGTCGGGGCCGGAAACTGAGGATTCCTCTCCAGTGCTGACATGGATCTTGGGGTACTTCTGGAGTCTCCCCAGGGGAGTCAGTCCTCGTCTCGAATGCGGGCATGCACTTGCACTTTCCTCCAGAGCGGTAGCAGCAGTGTCACGCAGTCCGCCGCGTGGATCAAAGAATCTATGGTTTTCCCTCGTGTCTTTCCCACGAGGCTTTCCCACGAGGCTTTCCCACAGGGCTGTCCCACGTGCACACGTGGTGGGAGTCGATCCTCGGCTTGAAAGTCAAGGCAGTGCAGGGAAAACAGGTTCCTCTGGAATGGACTGACCCATCTGGGGGACTCTTGGAATGGTGGCACGACCCTGGAGTTCCTCTCGCCTTTCCTGTGGAGAGCGCCTCCTCTTGAGATGCGACGGGAACACCGGGAATTCTTTCCCTACAAACAGGGAAAGGATCCCTCATCTCGAGCTAGGAGGCGGAAACGGGGCTCCCCTGGATGTGTGCTGGACCCTCGTGCTTCCTCTCGAGTGGAGACGGGTATGTCGCGGAACTGCTTGAGTTGCAACAAGGGTGTGAAGGACCCTTTGGAAGTTCCAGTGTTTAGATGTGATTAGCCTCGAGAAGCCTCGGCGGAAATGGGCCTCATCTCGCCTGGAGGGCAAAACCTCCTGAATTTTCTCGAGTTGCGGCAGGTGCTCTCGACTACGACGGGGACCTCAGGGACCCGCTCTGGAGGCCTCAGGAAAGGCCAGTCCCCATGCGAGTTCCTCGGGGGCCTCTCGGGATTCCTCTCCCGTCGATGCCGGGGCCTAAGACCTTGTGTGGAGTCGGGGCCGGAACCTGAGGAATCCTCTCCAGTGCTGACATGGATCTTGGGGTTCTTCTGGAGTCTCCCCAGGGGAGTCAGTCCTCGTCTCGAATGCGGGCATGCACTTGTGCTTTCCTCCAGAGTGGTAGCAGCATTGTCACGCAGTCCGCCGCGTGGATCAAAGGATCTATGGTTTTCCCTCGAGTCTTTCCCACCAGGCTTTCCGACGAGGCTTTCCCACAGGGCAGTCCCACGTGCACACGTGGTGGGAGTCGATCCTCGGCTTGAACGTCAAGGCAGTGCAGGGAAAACAGGTTCCTCTGGAATGGATTGACACATCTGGGGGACTCTTGGAATGGTGGCACGACCCTGGAGTTCCTCTCGCCTTTCCTGTGGAGAGCGCCTCCTCTTGAGATGCGACGGGAACGCCGGGAATTCTTTCACTACGAAACAGGGAAAGGATCTCTCATCTCGAGCTAGGAGGCGGAAACGGGGCTCCCCTGGATGTGTGCGGGACCCCACGTGCTTCCTCTCGAGTGGAGACGGTTATGTCGGGGAACTTCTTGAGTTGCAGCAAGGGTGTGAAGGACCCTTTGGAAGTTCCAGTGGTTAGATGTGATTAGCCTCGAGAAGCCTCAGCGGAAATGGGCCTCATCTCGCCTGGAGTGCAAAACCTCCTGGATTTTCTCGAGTTGCGGCAGATGCTCTCGACTTACGACGGGGACCTCAGGGACCCGCTCTGGTGGCCTCAGGAAAGGCCAGTCCCCATGCGAGTTCCTCGGGGGCCTCTCGGGATTCCTCTCCGGTCGATGCCGGGGCCTAAGACCTTGTGTGGAGTCGGGGCCGGAACCTGAGGATTCCTCTCCAGTGCTGACATGGATCTTGGGGTACTTCTGGAGTCTCCCCAGGGGAGTCAGTCCTCGTCTCGAATGCGGGCATGCACTTGCGCTTTCCTCCAGAGCGGTAGCAGCAGTGTCACGCAGTCCGCCGCGTGGATCAAAGGATCTATGCTTTTCCCTCGAGTGTTTCCCACGAGGCTTTCCCACGAGGCTTTCCCACAGGGCTGTCACACGTGCACACGTGGTGGGACTCGATCCTCGGGTTGAACGTCAAGGCAGTGCAGGGAAAACAGGTTCCTCTGGAATGGACTGACACATCCGGGGGTCTCTTGGAATGGTGACACGACCGTGGAGTTCCTCTCGCCTTTCCTGTGGAGAGTGCCTCCTCTTGAGATGCGACGGGAACGCCGGGAATTCTTTCCCTCCGAAACAGGGAAAGGATCCCTCATCTCGAGCTAGGAGGCGGATACGAGGCTCCCCTGGATGTGTGCGGGAACCCACGTGCTTCCTCTCGAGTGGAGACGGGTATGTCGGGGAACTTCTTGAGTTGCAGCAAGGGTGTGAAGGACCCTTTGGAAGTTCCAGTGGTTAGATGTGATTAGCCTCGAGAAGCCTCAGCGGAAATGGGCCTCATCTCGCCTGGAGGGCAAAACCTCCTGGATTTTCTCGAGTTGCGGCAGGTGCTCTCGACTTACGACGGGGACCTCAGGGACCCGCTCTGGAGGCCTCAGGAAAGGCCAGTCCCCATGCGAGTTCCTCGGGGGCCTCTCGGGATTCCTCTCCCGTCGATGCCGGGGCCTAAGACCTTGTGTGGAGTCGGGGCCAGAACCTGAGGATTCCTCTCCAGTGCTGACATGGATCTTGGGGTACTTCTGGAGTCTCCCCAGGGGAGTCAGTCCTCGTCTCGAATGCGGGCATGCACTTGCGCTTTCCTCCAGAGTGGTAGCAGCAGTGTCACACAGTCCTCCGCGTGGATCAAAAGATCTATTGTTTTCCCTCGAGTCTTTCCCACTAGGCTTTCCCACGAGGCTTTCCCACAGGGCTGTCCCACGTGCACACGTGGTGGGAGTCGATCCTCGGCTTGAACGTCAAGGCAGAGCAGGGAAAACAGGTTCCTCTGGAATGGACTGACACAACTGGGGGACTCTTGGAATGGTGGCACGACCCTGGATTTCCTCTCGCCTTTCCTTTGGAGAGTGCCTCCTCTTGAGATGCGACGGGAACACCGGGAATTCTTTCCCTACGAAACAGGGAAAGGATCCCTCATCTCGAGCTAGGAGGCGGAAACGGGGCTCCCCTGGATGTGTGCTGGACCCTCGTGCTTCCTCTCGAGTGGAGACGGGTATGTCGCGGAACTGCTTGAGTTGCAACAAGGGTGTGAAGGACCCTTTGGAAGTTCCTGTGGTTAGATGTGATTAGCCTCGAGAAGCATCAGCGGAAATGGGCCTCATCTCGCCTGGAGGGCAAAACCTCCTGAATTTTCCCGAGTTGCGGCAGGTGCTCTCGACTTACGACGGGGACCTCAGGGACCCGCTCTGGAGGCCTCAGGAAAGGCCAGTCCCCATGCGAGTTCCTCGGGGGCCTCTCGGGATTCCTCTCCCGTCGATGCCGGGGACTAAGACCTTGTGTGGAGTCGGGGCCGGAACCTGAGGAATCCTCTCCAGTGCTGACATGGATCTTGGGGTACTTCTGGAGTCTCCCCAGGGGAGTCAGTCCTCGTCTCGAATGGGGGCATGCACTTGCGCTTTCCTCCAGAGTGGTAGCAGCAGTGTCACGCAGTCCGCCGCGTGGATCAAAGGATCTATGGTTTACCCTCGAGTCTTTCCCACCAGGCTTTCCGACGAGGCTTTCCCACAGGGCAGTCCCACGTGCACACGTGGTGGGAGTCGATCCTCGGCTTGAACGTCAAGGCAGTGCAGGGAAAACAGGTTCCTCTGGAATGGATTGACACATCTGGGGGACTCTTGGAATGGTGGCACGACCCTGGAGTTCCTCTCGCCTTTCCTGTGGAGAGCGCCTCCTCTTGAGATGCGAGGGGAACGCCGGGAATTCTTTCACTACGAAACAGGGAAAGGATCTCTCATCTCGAGCTAGGAGGCGGAAACGGGGCTCCCCTGGATGTGTGCGGGACCCCACGTGCTTCCTCTCGAGTGGAGACGGTTATGTCGGGGAACATCTTGAGTTGCAGCAAGGGTGTGAAGGACCCTTTGGAAGTTCCAGTGGTTAGATGTGATTAGCCTCGAGAAGCCTCAGCGGAAATGGGCCTCATCTCGCCTGGAGTGCAAAACCTCCTGGATTTTCTCGAGTTGCGGCAGATGCTCTCGACTTACGACGGGGACCTCAGGGACCCGCTCTGGTGGCCTCACGAAAGGCCAGTCCCCATGCGAGTTCCACGGGGGCCTCTCGGGATTCCTCTCCGGTCGATGCCGGGGCCTAAGACCTTGTGTGGAGTCGGGGCCGGAACCTGAGGATTCCTCTCCAGTGCTGACATGGATCTTGGGGTACTCTTGGAGTCTCCCCAGGGGAGTCAGTCCTCGTCTCGAATGCGGGCATGCACTTGCGCTTTCCTCCAGAGCGGTAGCAGCATTGTCACGCAGTCCGCCGCGTGGATCAAAGGATCTATTCTTTTCCCTCGAGTCTTTCCCACGAGGCTTTCCCACGAGGCTTTCCCACGAGGCTTTCCCACAGGGCTGTCACACGTGCACACGTGGTGGGACTCGATCCTCGGGTTGAACGTCAAGGCAGTGCAGGGAAAACATGTTCCTCTGGAATGGACTGACACATCCGGGGGTCTCTTGGAATGGTGACACGACCGTGGAGTTCCTCTCGCCTTTCCTGTGGAGAGTGCCTCCTCTTGAGATGCGAGGGGAACGCCGGGAATTCTTTCCCTCCGAAACAGGGAAAGGATCCCTCATCTCGAGCTAGGAGGCGGATACGAGGCTCCCCTGGATGTGTGCGGGAACCCACGTGCTTCCTCTCGAGTGGAGACGGGTATGTCGGGGAACTTCTTGAGTTGCAGCAAGGGTGTGAAGGACCCTTTGGAAGTTCCAGTGGTTAGATGTCATTAGCCTCGAGAAGCCTCAGCGGAAATGGGCCTCATCTCGCCTGGAGGGCAAAACCTCCTGGATTTTCTCGAGTTGCGGCAGGTGCTCTCGACTTACGACGGGGACCTCAGGGACCCGCTCTGGAGGCCTCAGGAAAGGCCAGTCCCCATGCGAGTTCCTCGGGGGCCTCTCGGGATTCCTCTCCCGTCGATGCCGGGGCCTAAGACCTTGTGTGGAGTCGGGGCCGGAACCTGAGGATTCCTCTCCAGTGCTGACATGGATCTTGGGGTACTTCTGGAGTCTTCCCAGGGGAGTCAGTCCTCGTCTCGAATGCGGGCATGCACTTGCGCTTTCCTCCAGAGTGGTAGCAGCAGTGTCACGCAGTCCTCCGCGTGGATCAAAAGATCTATTTTTTTCCCTCGAGTCTTTCCCACGAGGCTTTCCCACGAGGCTTTCCCACAGGGCTGTCCCACGTGCACACGTGGTGGGAGTCGATCCTCGGCTTGAACGTCAAGGCAGTGCAGGGAAAACAGGTTCCTCTGGAATGGACTGACACATCTGGGGGACTCTTGGAATGGTGGCACGACCCTGGATTTCCTCTCGCCTTTCCTGTGGAGAGCGCCTCCTCTTGAGATGCTACGGGTACACCGGGAATTCTTTCCCTACGAAACAGGGAAAGGATCCCTCATCTCGAGCTAGGAGGCGGAAACGGGGCTCCCCTGGATGTGTGCTGGACCCTCGTGCTTCCTCTCGAGTGGAGACGGGTATGTCGCGGAACTGCTTGAGTTCCAACAAGGGTGTGAAGGACCCTTTGGAAGTTCCAGTGGTTAGATGTGATTAGCCTCGAGAAGCATCAGCGGAAATGGGCCTCATCTCGCCTGGAGGGCAAAACCTCCTGAATTTTCTCGAGTTGCGGCAGGTGCTCTCGACTTACGACGGGGACCTCAGGGACCCGCTCTGGAGGCCTCAGGAAAGGCCAGTCCCCATGCGAGTTCCTCGGGGGCCTCTCGGGATTCCTCTCCCGTCGATGCGGGGGCCTAAGACCTTGTGTGGAGTCGGGGCCGGAACCTGAGGAATCCTCTCCAGTGCTGACATGGATCTTGGGGTACTTCTGGAGTCTCCCCAGGGGAGTCAGTCCTCGTCTCGAATGGGGGCATGCACTTGCGCTTTCCTCCAGAGTGGTAGCAGCAGTGTCACGCAGTCCGCCACGTGGATCAAAGGATCTATGGTTTTCCCTCGAGTCTTTCCCACCAGGCTTTCCGACGAGGCTTTCCCACAGGGCAGTCCCACGTGCGCACGTGGTGGGAGTCGATCCTCGGCTTGAACGTCAAGGCAGTGCAGGGAAAACAGGTTCCTCTGGAATGGACTGACACATCTGGGGGTCTCTTGGAATGGTGGCAGGACCCTGGAGTTCCTCTCGCCTTTCCTGTGGAGAGCGCCTCCTCTTGATATGCGAAGGGAACGCCGGGAATTCTTTCCCTACAAAACAGGGAAAGGATCCCTCATCTCGAGCTAGGAGGCGGAAACGGGGCTCCCCTGGATGTGTGCGGGACCCCACGTGCTTCCTCTCGAGTGGAGACGGGCATGTCGGGGAACTGCTTGAGTTGCAGCAAGGGTGTGAAGGACCCTTTGGAAGTTCCAGTGGTTAGATGTGATTAGCCTCGAGAAGCCTCAGCGGAAATGGGCCTCATCTCGCCTGGAGGGCAAAACCTCCTGGATTTTCTCGAGTTGCGGCAGGTGCTCTCGACTTACGACTGGGAACTCAGGGACCCGCTCTGGAGGCCTCAGGAAAGGCCAGTCCCCATGCGAGTTCCTCGGGGGCCTCTCGGGATTCCTCTCCCATTGATGCCGGGGTCTAAGACCTTTTGTGGAGTCGGGGCCGGAACCTGAGGATTCCTCTCCAGTGCTGACATGGATCTTGGGGTACTTCTGGAGTCTCCCCAGGGGAGTCAGTCCTCGTCTCGAATGCGGGCATGCACTTGCGCTTTCCTCCAGAGCGGTAGCAGCATTGTCACGCAGTCCGCCGCGTGGATCAAAGGATATATGGATTTCCCTCGAGGCTTTCCCAAAAGGCTTTCCCACGAGGCTTTCCCACAGGGCTGTCACACGTGCACACGTGGTGGGACTCGATTCTCGGGATGAACGTCAAGGCAGTGCAGGGAAAACAGGTTCCTCTGGAATGGACTGACACATCTGGGGGACTCTTGGAATGGTGGCACGACCCTGGAGTTCCTCTCGCCTTTCCTTTGGAGAGCGCCTCCTCTTGAGATGCGAGGGGAACGCCGGGAATTCTTTCCCTACGAAACAGGGAAAGGATCCCTCATCTCGAGCTAGGAGGCGGAAACGGGGCTCCCCTGGATGTGTGCGGTAACCCACGTGCTTCCTCTCGAGTGGAGATGGGTATGTCGGGGAACTTCTTCAGTTGCAGCAAGGGTGTGAAGGACGCTTTGGAAGTTCCAGTGGTTAGATGTGATTAGCCTCGAGAAGCCTCAGCCGAAATGGGCCTCATCTCGCCTGGAGGGCAAAACCTCCTGGATTTTCTCGAGTTGCGGCAGGTGCTCTCGACTAACGAGGGGGACCTCAGGGACCGCTCTGGTGGCCTCAGGAAAGGCCAGTCCCCACGCGAGTTCCACGGGGGCCTCTCGGGATTCCTCTCCCGTCGATGCCGGGGCCTAAGACCTTGTGTGGAGTCGGGGCCGGAACCTGAGGATTCTTCTCCAGTGCTGACATGGATCTTGGGGTACTTCTGGAGTCTCCCCATGGGAGTCAGTCCTCGTCTCGAATGCGGGCATGCACTTGCGCTTCCCTCCAGTGCGGTAGGAGCAGTGTCACGCAGTCTGCAGCGTGGATCAAAGGATCTATGGTTTTCCCTCGAGTCTTTCCCACGAGGCTTTCCCACGAGGCGTTCCCCCAGGGATGTCCCACGTGCACACGTGGTGGGAGTCGATCCTCGGCTTGAACGTCAAGGCAGTGAAGGGAAAACAGGTTCCTCTGGAATGGACTGACACATCTGGGGGACTCTTGGAATGGTGGCACGACCCTGGAGTTCCTCTGGCCTTTCCAGTTGAGAGCGCCTCCTCTTGAGATGCGACGGGAATGCCGGGAATTCTTTCCCTACGAAACAGGGTAAGGATCCCTCATCTCGAGCTAGGCGGCGGTAACGGGTCTCCCCTGGATGAGTGGGCGACCCTCGTGCTTTCTCTCGAGAGGAGACGGGTATGGCGGGGAACTTCTTGAGTTGCAGCAAGGGTGTGATTGACCATTTGGAAGTTCCAGTGGTTAGATGTGATTAGCCTCGAGAAACCTCAGCTGAAATGGGCCTCATTTCGCCTGGAGGGCAAAACCTCCTGGATTTTCTCGAGTTGCGGCAGATGCTCCCGACTTATGACGGGGACCTCAGGGACCCACTCTCGTGGCCTCAGGAAAGTCCAGTCCCCATGCGAGTTCCTCGCGGGCCTCTCGGGATTCCTCTCCCGTCGATGCCGGGGCCTAAGACCTTGTGTGGAGTCGGGGCCGGAACCTGAGGATTCCTCTCCAGTGCTGACATGGATCTTGGGGTACTTCTGGAGTCTCCCCAGGGGAGTCAGTCCTCGTCTCGAATGCGGGCATACACTTGCGCTTTCCTCCAGAGCGGTAGCAGCAGTGTCACACAGTCCGCTGCGTGGATCAAAGGATCTATGGTTTTCCCTCGAGTCTTTCCCACGAGGCTTTCCCACGAGGCTTTCCCACAGGGCTGTCTCACGTGCACACGTGGTGGGAGTCGATCCTCCGCTTGAACGTCAAGGCAGTGCAGGGAAAACAGGTTCCTCTGGAATGGACTGACACATATGGGGGACTCTTGGAATGGTGGCACGACCCTGGAGTTCCTCTCGCCTTTCCTGTGGAAAGCGCCTCCTCTTGAGATGCGACGGGAACGCCGGGAATTCTTTCCCTACGAAACAGGGAAAGGATCCCTCATCTCGAGCTATCAGGCGGAAACGGGGCTCCCCTGGATGTGTGCGGGACCCTCGTGCTTCCTCTCGAGTGGACACGGGTATGTCGGGGAACATCTTGAGTTGCAGCAAGGGTGTGAAGGACCCTTTGGAAGTTCCAGTGGTTAGATGTGATTTGCCTCGAGAAGCCTCAGCGGAAATGGGCCTCATCTCGCCTGGAGGGCAAAACCTCCTGGAATTTCTCGAGTTGCGGCAGGTGCTCTCGACTTACGACGGGGACCTCAGGGACCCGCTCTGGTGGCCTCAGGAAAGGCCAGTCGCCATTCGAGTTCCTCGGGGGCCTCTCGGGATTCCTCTCCCGTCGATGCCGGGGACTAAGACCTTGTGTGGAGTCGGGGCCGGAACCTGAGGATTCCTCTCCAGTGCTGACATGGATCTTGGGGTATTCCGGAGTCTCCCCAGGGGAGTCATTCCTCCTCTCGAATGCGGGCATACCCTTGCGCTTTCCTCCAGAGCGGTAGCAGCAGTGTCACGCCGTCCGCCGCGTGGATCAAAGGATCTATGGTTTTCCCTCGAGTCTTTCCCTCGAGGCTTTCCCACGAGGCTTTCCCACAGGGCTGTCCCACGTGCACACGTGGTGGGAGTCGATCCTCGGCTTGGACGTCAAGGCAGAGCAGGGAAAACAGGTTCCTCTGGAATGGACTGACACATCTGGGGGACTCTTGGAATGGTGGCACGACCCTGGAGTTCCTCTCGCCTTTCCTGTGGAGAGCGCCTCCTCTTGAGATGCGATGGGAACGCCGGGAATTCTTTCCCTACGAAACAGGGAAAGGATCCCTCATCTCGAGCTAGGAGGCGGAAACGGGGCTCCCCTGGATGTGTGCGGGACCCCACGTGCTTCCTCTCGAGTGGAGACGGGTATGTCGGGGAACCTATTGAGTTGCAGCAAGGGTGTGAAGGACCCTTTGGAAGTTCCAGTGGTTAGACGTGATTAGCCTCGAGAAGCCTCAGCGGAAATGTGCCTTATCTCGCCTGGAGGGCAAAACCTGCTGTATTTTCTCGAGTTGCGGCAGGTGCTCTCGACTTACGAGGGGGACCTCAGGGACCCGATCTGGTGGCCTCAGGAAAGGCCAGTCCCCATGCGAGTTCCTCGGGGTCCTCTCCGGATTCCTCTCCCGTCGATGCCGGTGCCTAAGACTTTGTGTGGAGTCGGGGCCGGAACGTGAGGATTCCTCTCCAGTGCTGACATGGATCTTGGGGTACTTCTGGAGTCTCCCCAGGGGAGTCAGTCCTCGTCTCGAATGCGGGCATGCACTTGTGCTTTCCTCCAGAGCGGTAGCAGCAGTGTCACGCAGTCCGCCGCGTGGATCAAAGGATCTATGGTTTACCCTCGAGTCATTCCCTCGAGTCTTTCCCACGAGTCGTTCCCACGAGGCTTTCCCACAGGGCTGTCCCACGTGCACACGTGGTGGGAGTCGATCCTCGGCTTGAACGTCAAGGCAGTGCAGGGAAAACAGGTTCCTCTGGAATGGACTGACACATCTGGGGGACTCTTGGAATGGTGGCACGACCCTGGAGTTCCTCTCGCCTTTCCTGTGGTGAGCGCCTTCTCTTGAGATGCGACGGGAACGCCGGGAATTCTTTCCCTACGAAACAGGGAAAGGATCCCTCATCTCGAGCTAGGAGGCGGAAACGGGGCTTCCCTGCATGTGTGGGGACCCTCGTGCTTCATCTCGAGTTTAGACGGGTATGTCGGGGAAATTCTTGAGTTGAAGCAAGGGTGTGAAGGACCCTTTGGAAGTTCCAGTGGTTAGATGTGATTAGCCTCGAGAAGCATCAGCGGAAATGGGCCTCATCTCGCCTGGAGGGCAAAACCTCCTGAATTTTCTCGAGTTGCGGCAGGTGCTCTCGACTTACGACGGGGACCTCAGGGACCCGCTCTGGAGGCCTCAGGAAAGGCCAGTCCCCATGCGAGTTCCTCGGGGGCCTCTCGGGATTCCTCTCCCGTCGATGCCGGGGCCTAAGACCTTGTGTGGAGTCGGGGCCGGAACCTGAGGATTCTTCTCCAGTGCTGACATGGATCTTGGGGTACTTCTGGAGTCTCCCCATGGGAGTCAGTCCTCGTCTCGAATGGGGGCATGCACTTGCGCTTTCCTCCAGAGTGGTAGCAGCAGTGTCACGCAGTCCGCCACGTGGATCAAAGGATCTATGGTTTTCCCTCGAGTCTTTCCCACCAGGCTTTCCGACGAGGCTTTCCCACAGGGCAGTCCCACGTGCGCACGTGTTGGGAGTCGATCCTCGGCTTGAACGTCAAGGCAGTGCAGGGAAAACAGGTTCCTCTGGAATGGACTGACACATCTGGGGGTCTCTTGGAATGGTGGCAGGACCCTGGAGTTCCTCTCGCCTTTCCTGTGGAGAGCGCCTCCTCTTGATATGCGACGGGAACGCCGGGAATTCTTTCCCTACGAAACAGGGAAAGGATCCCTCATCTCGAGCTAGGAGGCGGAAACGGGGCTCCCCTGGATGTGTGCGGGACCCCACGTGCTTCCTCTCGAGTGGAGACGGGAATGTCGGGGAACTGCTTGAGTTGCAGCAAGGGTGTGAAGGACGCTTTGGAAGTTCCAGTGGTTAGATGTGATTAGCCTCGAGAAGCCTCAGCCGAAATGGGCCTCATCTCGCCTGGAGGGCAAAACCTCCTGGATTTTCTCGAGTTGCGGCAGGTGCTCTCGACTAACGAGGGGGACCTCAGGGACCGCTCTGGTGGCCTCAGGAAAGGCCAGTCCCCACGCGAGTTCCACGGGGGCCTCTCGGGATTCCTCTCCCGTCGATGCCGGGGCCTAAGACCTTGTGTGGAGTCGGGGCCGGAACCTGAGGATTCTTCTCCAGTGCTGACATGGATCTTGGGGTACTTCTGGAGTCTCCCCATGGGAGTCAGTCCTCGTCTCGAATGCGGGCATGCACTTGCGCTTCCCTCCAGTGCGGTAGGAGCAGTGTCACGCAGTCTGCAGCGTGGATCAAAGGATCTATGGTTTTCCCTCGAGTCTTTCCCACGAGGCTTTCCCACGAGGCGTTCCCCCAGGGATGTCCCACGTGCACACGTGGTGGGAGTCGATCCTCGGCTTGAACGTCAAGGCAGTGAAGGGAAAACAGGTTCCTCTGGAATGGACTGACACATCTGGGGGACTCTTGGAATGGTGGCACGACCCTGGAGTTCCTCTGGCCTTTCCAGTTGAGAGCGCCTCCTCTTGAGATGCGACGGGAATGCCGGGAATTCTTTCCCTACGAAACAGGGTAAGGATCCCTCATCTCGAGCTAGGCGGCGGTAACGGGTCTCCCCTGGATGAGTGGGCGACCCTCGTGCTTTCTCTCGAGAGGAGACGGGTATGGCGGGGAACTTCTTGAGTTGCAGCAAGGGTGTGATTGACCATTTGGAAGTTCCAGTGGTTAGATGTGATTAGCCTCGAGAAACCTCAGCTGAAATGGGCCTCATTTCGCCTGGAGGGCAAAACCTCCTGGATTTTCTCGAGTTGCGGCAGATGCTCCCGACTTATGACGGGGACCTCAGGGACCCACTCTCGTGGCCTCAGGAAAGTCCAGTCCCCATGCGAGTTCCTCGCGGGCCTCTCGGGATTCCTCTCCCGTCGATGCCGGGGCCTAAGACCTTGTGTGGAGTCGGGGCCGGAACCTGAGGATTCCTCTCCAGTGCTGACATGGATCTTGGGGTACTTCTGGAGTCTCCCCAGGGGAGTCAGTCCTCGTCTCGAATGCGGGCATACACTTGCGCTTTCCTCCAGAGCGGTAGCAGCAGTGTCACACAGTCCGCTGCGTGGATCAAAGGATCTATGGTTTTCCCTCGAGTCTTTCCCACGAGGCTTTCCCACGAGGCTTTCCCACAGGGCTGTCTCACGTGCACACGTGGTGGGAGTCGATCCTCCGCTTGAACGTCAAGGCAGTGCAGGGAAAACAGGTTCCTCTGGAATGGACTGACACATATGGGGGACTCTTGGAATGGTGGCACGACCCTGGAGTTCCTCTCGCCTTTCCTGTGGAAAGCGCCTCCTCTTGAGATGCGACGGGAACGCCGGGAATTCTTTCCCTACGAAACAGGGAAAGGATCCCTCATCTCGAGCTATCAGGCGGAAACGGGGCTCCCCTGGATGTGTGCGGGACCCTCGTGCTTCCTCTCGAGTGGACACGGGTATGTCGGGGAACTTCTTGAGTTGCAGCAAGGGTGTGAAGGACCCATTGGAAGTTCCAGTGGTTAGATGTGATTAGCCTCGAGAAGCCTCAGCGGAAATGGGCCTCATCTCGCCTGGAGGGCAAAACCTCCTGGAATTTCTCGAGTTGCGGCAGGTGCTCTCGACTTACGACGGGGACCTCAGGGACCCGCTCTGGTGGCCTCAGGAAAGGCCAGTCGCCATTCGAGTTCCTCGGGGGCCTCTCGGGATTCCTCTCCCGTCGATGCCGGGGACTAAGACCTTGTGTGGAGTCGGGGCCGGAACCTGAGGATTCCTCTCCAGTGCTGACATGGATCTTGGGGTATTCCGGAGTCTCCCCAGGGGAGTCATTCCTCCTCTCGAATGCGGGCATACCCTTGCGCTTTCCTCCAGAGCGGTAGCAGCAGTGTCACGCCGTCCGCCGCGTGGATCAAAGGATCTATGGTTTTCCCTCGAGTCTTTCCCTCGAGGCTTTCCCACGAGGCTTTCCCACAGGGCTGTCCCACGTGCACACGTGGTGGGAGTCGATCCTCGGCTTGGACGTCAAGGCAGAGCAGGGAAAACAGGTTCCTCTGGAATGGACTGACACATCTGGGGGACTCTTGGAATGGTGGCACGACCCTGGAGTTCCTCTCGCCTTTCCTGTGGAGAGCGCCTCCTCTTGAGATGCGATGGGAACGCCGGGAATTCTTTCCCTACGAAACAGGGAAAGGATCCCTCATCTAGAGCTAGGAGGCGGAAACGGGGCTCCCCTGGATGTGTGCGGGACCCCACGTGCTTCCTCTCGAGTGGAGACGGGTATGTCGGGGAACCTATTGAGTTGCAGCAAGGGTGTGAAGGACCCTTTGGAAGTTCCAGTGGTTAGACGTGATTAGCCTCGAGAAGCCTCAGCGGAAATGTGCCTTATCTCGCCTGGAGGGCAAAACCTGCTGTATTTTCTCGAGTTGCGGCAGGTGCTCTCGACTTACGAGGGGGACCTCAGGGACCCGATCTGGTGGCCTCAGGAAAGGCCAGTCCCCATGCGAGTTCCTCGGGGTCCTCTCCGGATTCCTCTCCCGTCGATGCCGGTGCCTAAGACTTTGTGTGGAGTCGGGGCCGGAACGTGAGGATTCCTCTCCAGTGCTGACATGGATCTTGGGGTACTTCTGGAGTCTCCCCAGGGGAGTCAGTCCTCGTCTCGAATGCGGGCATGCACTTGTGCTTTCCTCCAGAGCGGTAGCAGCAGTGTCACGCAGTCCGCCGCGTGGATCAAAGGATCTATGGTTTACCCTCGAGTCTGTCCCTCGAGTCTTTCCCACGAGTCGTTCCCACGAGGCATTCCCACAGGGCTGTCCCACGTGCACACGTGGTGGGAGTCGATCCTCGGCTTGAACGTCAAGGCAGTGCAGGGAAAACAGGTTCCTCTGGAATGGACTGACACATCTGGGGGACTCTTGGAATGGTGGCACGACCCTGGAGTTCCTCTCGCCTTTCCTGTGGTGAGCGCCTTCTCTTGAGATGCGACGGGAACGCCGGGAATTCTTTCCCTACGAAACAGGGAAAGGATCCCTCATCTCGAGCTAGGAGGCGGAAACGGGGCTTCCCTGCATGTGTGGGGACCCTCGTGCTTCATCTCGAGTTTAGACGGGTATGTCGGGGAAATTCTTGAGTTGAAGCAAGGGTGTGAAGGACCCTTTGGAAGTTCCAGTGGTTAGATGTGATTAGCCTCGAGAAGCATCAGCGGAAATGGGCCTCATCTCGCCTGGAGGGCAAAACCTCCTGAATTTTCTCGAGTTGCGGCAGGTGCTCTCGACTTACGACGGGGACCTCAGGGACCCGCTCTGGAGGCCTCAGGAAAGGCCAGTCCCCATGCGAGTTCCTCGGGGGCCTCTCGGGATTCCTCTCCCGTCGATGCGGGGGCCTAAGACCTTGTGTGGAGTCGGGGCCGGAACCTGAGGAATCCTCTCCAGTGCTGACATGGATCTTGGGGTACTTCTGGAGTCTCCCCAGGGGAGTCAGTCCTCGTCTCGAATGGGGGCATGCACTTGCGCTTTCCTCCAGAGTGGTAGCAGCAGTGTCACGCAGTCCGCCACGTGAATCAAAGGATCTATGGTTTTCCCTCGAGTCTTTCCCACCAGGCTTTCCGACGAGGCTTTCCCACAGGGCAGTCCCACGTGCGCACGTGGTGGGAGTCGATCCTCGGCTTGAACGTCAAGGCAGTGCAGGGAAAACAGGTTCCTCTGGAATGGACTGACACATCTGGGGGACTCTTGGAATGGTGGCACGACCCTGGAGTTCCTCTCGCCTTTCCTGTGGAGAGCGCCTCCTCTTGAGATGCGACGGGAACGCCGGGAATTCTTTCCCTACGAAACAGGGAAAGGATCCCTCATCTCGAGCTAGGAGGCGGAAACGGGGCTCCCCTGGATGTGTGCGGGACCCTCGTGATTCCTCTCGAGTGGAGACGGGTATGTCGGGGAACTTCTTAAGTTGCAGCAAGGGTGTGAAGGACCCTTTGGAAGTTCCAGTGGTTAGATGTGATTAGCCTCGAGAAGCCTCAGTGGAAATGGGCCTCATCTCGCCTGGAGGGCAAAACCTCCTGGATTTTCACGAGTTGCGGCAGGTGCTCTCGACTTACGACGGGGACCTCGGGGACCCGCTCTGGTGGCTTCAGGAAAGGCGAGTCCCCATGCGAGTTCCTCGGGGGCCTCTCGGGATTCCTCTCCCGTCGATGCCGGGGCCTAAGACCTTGTGTGGAGTCGGGGCCGGAACCTGAGGATTCCTCTCCAGTGCTGACATGGATCTTGGGGTACTTCTGGAGTCTCCCCAGGGGAGTCAGTCCTCGTCTCGAATGCGGGCATGCACTTGCGCTTTCCTCCAGAGAGGTAGCAGCAGTGTCACGCAGTCCGCCGCATGGATCAAAGATCTATGGTTTTCCCTCGAGTTTTTCCCACGAGGCTTTCCCACGAGGCTTTCCCACAGGGCTGTCCCACGTGCATACGTGGTGGGAGTCGATCCTCGGCTTGAACGTCAAGGCAGTGCAGGGAAAACAGGTTCTTCTGGAATGGACAGACACATCTGGGGGACTCTTGGAATGGTGGCACGACCCTGGAGTTCTTCTCTCCTTTCCTGTGGAGAGCGCCTCCTCTTGAGATGCGACGGGAACGCCGGGAATTCTTTCGCTACGAAACAGGGAAAGGATCCCTCATCTCGAGCAAGGAGGCGGAAACGGGGCTCCCCTGGATGTGTCTGGGACCCTCGTGCTTCCTCTCGAGTTTAGACTGGTATGTCGGGGAACTTCTTGAGTTGCAGCAAGGGTGTGAAGGACCCTTTGGAAGTTCCAGTTGTTAGATGTGATTAGCCTCGAGAAGCCTCAGCGGAAATGGGCCTCATCTCGCCTGGAGTGCAAAACCTCCTGGATTTTCTCGAGTTGCGGCAGGTGCTCTCGACTTACGACGGGGACCTCGGGGACCCGCTCTGGTGGCATCAGGAAAGGCCAGTCCCCATGCGAGTTCCTCGGGGGCCTCTCGGGATTCCTCTCCCGTCGATGCCGGGGCCTAAGACCTTGTGTTGAGTCGGGGTCGGAACCTGAGGATTCCTCTCCAGTGCTGACATGGATCTTGGGGTACTTCTGAAGTCTCCCCAGGGGAGTCAGTCCTTGTCTCGAATGCGGGCATGCACTTGCGATTTCCTCCAGAGCGGTAGCAGCAGTGTCACGCAGTCCGCCGCGTGGATCAAAGGATCTATGGTTTTCCCTCCAGTCTTTCCCACGAGGCTTTCCCACAGGGCTGTCTCACGTGCACACGTGGTGGGAGTCGATCCTCGGCTTGAACGTCAAGGCAGTGCAGGGAAAACAGGTTCCTCTGGAATGGACTGACACATCTGGGGGAATCTTGGAATGGTGGCACTACCCTGAAGTTCCTCTCGCCTTTCCTGTGGAGAGCGCCTTCTCTTGAGATGCGATGGGAACGCCGGGAATTCTTTCCCTACGAAACAGGGAAAGGATCCCTCATCTCGAGCTAGGAGGCGGAAACGGGGCTCCCCTGGATGTGTGCGGGACCCTCGTGCTTCCTCTCGAGTGGAGACGGGTATGTCTGGGAACTTCTTGAGTTTCAGCAAGGGTGTGAAGGACCCTTTGGAAGTTCCAGTGGTTAGATGTGATTAGCCTCGAGAAGCCTCAGCGGAAATGGGCCTCATCTCGCCTGGAGGGTAAAACCTCCTGGATTTTCTCGAGTTGCGGCAGGTGCTCTCGACTTACGACGGGGACCTCAGGGACCCGCTCTGGTGGCCTCAGGAAAGGCCAGTCCCCATGCGAGTTCCTCGGGGGCCTCTCGGGATTCCTGTCCCGTCGATGCCGGGGCCTAAGACCTTGTGTGAAGTCGGGGCCGGAACCTGAGGATTCCTCTCCAGTGCTGACATGGATCTTGGGGTACTTCTGGAGTCTCCCCAGGGGAGTCAGTCCTCGTCTCGAATGCGGGAATGCCATTGCGCTCCTCCAGAGCGGTAGCAGCAGTGTCATGCAGTCCGCCGCGTGGATCAAAGGATCTATGGTTTCCCTCGAGTCTTTCCCACGAGTCTTTTCCACGAGGCTTTCTCACAGGGCTGTCCCACGTGCACACGTGGTGGGAGTCGATCCTCGGCTTGAACGTCAAGGCAGTGCAGGGAAAACAGGTTCCTCTGGAATGGACTGACACATCTGGGGGACTCTTGGAATGGTGGCACGACCCTGGAGTTCCTCTCTCCTTTCCTGTGGAGAGCGCCTTCTCTTGAGATGCGACGGGAACCCGGGAATTCTTTCCCTACGAAACAGGGAAAGGATCCCTCATCTCGAGCTAGGAGGCGGAAACGGGGCTCCCCTGGATGTGTGCGGGACCCTCGTGTTTCCTCTCGAGTTTAGACGGGTATGTCGGGGAACTTCTTGAGTTGCAGCAAGGGTGTGAAAGACCCTTTGGAAGTTCCAGTTGTTAGATGTGATTAGCCTCGAGAAGCCTCAGCGGAAATGGGCCTCATCTCGCCTGGAGTGCACAACCTCCTGGATTTTCTCGAGTTGCGGCAGGTGCTCTCGACTTACGACGGGGACCTCGGGGACCCGCTCTGGTGGCCTCAGGAGAGGCCAGTCCCCATGCGAGTTCCTCGGGGGCCTCTCGGGATTCCTCTCCCGTCGATGCTGGGGCCTAAGACCTTGTGTGGAGTCGGGGCCGGAACCTGAGGATTCCTCTCCAGTGCTGACATGGATCCTGGGGTTCTTCTGCAGTCTCCCCAGGGAAGTCACTCCCCGTCTCGAATGCGGGCATGCACTTGCGCTTTCCTCCAGAGCGGTAGCAGCAGTGTCACGCAGTCCGCCGCGTGGATTAAATGATCTATGGTTTTCCCTCGAGCCTTTCCCACGAGGCTTTCCCACGAGGCTTTCCCACAGGGCTGTCCCACGTGCACACGTGGTGGGAGTCGATCCTCGGCTTGAACGTCAAGGCAGTGCAGGGAAAACAGGTTCCTCTGGAATGGACTGACACATCTGGGGGACTCTTGGAATGGTGGCACGACCCTGGAGTTCCTCTCGCCTTTCCTGTGGAGAGTGCCTTCTCTTGAGATGCGACTGGAACGCCGGGAATTCTTTCCCTATGAAACAGGGAAAGCATTCCTCATCTCAGGCTCGGAGGCGGAAACGAGTCTCCCCTGGATGTTTGCGCGAGCCTGGTGCTTCCTTTCGAGTGGAGACGGGTATGTCAGGGAACTTCTTGAGTTGCAGCAAGGGTGTGAAGGACCCTTTGGAAGTTCCAGTGGTTAGATGTGATTAGCCTCGAGAAGCCTCAGCGGAAATGGGCCTCATCTCGCCTGGAGGGCAAAACCTCCTGGATTTTCTCGAGTTGCGGCAGGTGCTCTCGACTTACGATGGGGACATCAGGGACCCGCTCTGGTGGCCTCAGGAAAGGCCAGTTCCCATGCGAGTTCCTCGGGGACCTCTCGGGATTCCTCTCCGGTCGATGCCGGGGCCTAAGACCTTGTGTGGAGTCGGGGCCGGAACCTGAGGATTCCTCTCCAGTGCTGACATGGATTTTGGGGTACTTCTGGAGTCTCCGCAGGGGAGTCAGTCCTCGTCTCGAATGTGGGCATACACTTGCGCTTTCCTCCAGAGAGGTAGCAGCAGTGTCACCCAGTCCGCCGGGTGGATCAAAGGATCTATGGTTTTCCCTCGAGTCTTTCCCTCGAGTCTTTCCCACGAGGCTTTCCCACGAGGCTTTCCCACAGGGCTGTCCCACGTGCACACGTGGTGGGAGTCGATCCTCGGCTTGAACGTCAAGGCAGTGCAGGGAAAACAGTTTCCTCTGGAATGGACTGACACATCTGGGGACTCTTGGAATGGTGGCACGACCCTGGAGTTCCTCTCTCCTTTCCTGTGGAGAGCGCCTTCTCTTGAGATGCGACGGGAACCCCGGGAATTCTTTCCCTACGAAACAGGGAAAGGATCCCTAATCTCGAGCTAGGAGGCGGAAACGGGGCTCCCCTGGATGTGTGCGGGACCCTCGTGTTTCCTCTCGAGTTTAGACGGGTATGTCGGGGAACTTCTTGAGTTGCAGCAAGGGTGTGAAAGACCCTTTGGAAGTTCCAGTTGTTAGATGTGATTAGCCTCGAGAAGCCTCAGCGGAAATGGGCCTCATCTCGCCTGGAGTGCAAAACCTCCTGGATTTTCTCGAGTTGCGGCAGGTGCTCTCGACTTACGACGGGGACCTCGGGGACCCGCTCTGGTGGCCTCAGGAAAGGCCAGTCCCCATGCGAGTTCCTCGGGGGCCTCTCGGGATTCCTCTCCCGTCGATGCCGGGGCCTAAGACCTTGTGTTGAGTCGGGGTCGGAACCTGAGGATTCCTCTCCAGTGCTGACATGGATCTTGGGGTACTTCTGGAGTCTCCCCAGGGGAGTCAGTCCTCGTCTCGAATGCGGTCATGCACTTGCGCTTTCCTCCAGAGATGTAGCAGCAGTGTCACGCAGTCCGCCGCGTGGATCAAAGGATCTATGGTTTTCCCTCGAGTCTTTCCCACGAGGCTTTCCCACGACGATTTCCCACAGGGCTGTCCCACGTGCACAAGTGGTTGGAGTCGATCCTCGGCTTGAACGTCAAGGCAGTGCAGGGAAAACAGGTTGCTCTGGAATGGACTGACACATCTGGGGGACTCTTCGAATGGTGGCACGACCCTGGAGTTCCTCTCGCCTTTCCTGTGGAGAGCGCCTCCTCTTGAGATGCGTCGGGAATGCCGCGAATTCTTTCCCTACGAAACAGGGAAAGGATCCCTCATCTCGAGCTAGGAGGCGGAAACGGGGCTCCCCTGGATGTGTGCGGGACCCTTGTGCTTCCTCTTGAGTGGAGACAGGTATGTCGGGGAACTTCTTGAGTTGCAACAAGGGTGTGAAGGACCCTTTGGAAGTTCCAGTGGTTAGATGTGATTAGCCTCGAGAAGCCCCAGCGGAAATGGGCCTCATCTCGCCTGGAGGGCAAAACCTCCTGGATTTTCTCGAGTTGGGGCAGGTGCTCTCGACTTACGACGGGGACCCCAGGGACCCCTCTGGTGGCCTCAGGAAAGGCCAGTCCCCATGCGAGTTCCTCGGGGGCCTCTCGGGATTCCTCTCCCGTCGATGCCGGGGCCTAAGACCTTGTGTGGAGTCGCGGCCAGAACCTGAGGATTCCTCTCCAGTGCTGACATGGATCTTGGGGTACTTCTGGAGTCTCCCCAGGGGAGTCAGTCCTTGTCTCGAATGCGGGCATGCACTTGCGCTTTCCTCCAGAGCGGTAGCAGCAGTGTCACTCATTCTGCCGCGTGGATCAAAGGGTCTATGGTTTTCCCTAGAGTCTTTCCCACGAGGCTTTCCCACGAGGCTTTCCCACAGGGCTGTCCCACGTGCACACGTGGTGGGAGTCGATCCTCGGCTTGAACGTCAAGGCAGTGCAGGGAAAACAGGTTCCTCTGGAATGGACTGAAACATCTGGGGGACTCTTGGAATGGTGGCACTACCCTGGAGTTCCTCTCGCCTTATCTGTGGAGAGCGCCTCCTCTTGAGATGCGACGGCAACGCCGGGAATTCTTTCCCTACGAAACAGGGAAAGGATCCCTCATCTCGAACTAGGAGGCGGAAACGGGGCTCCCCTGGATGTGTGCGGGACCCCACGTGCTTCCTCTCGAGTGGAGACGGGTATGTCGCGGAACTGCTTGAGTTGCAGCAAGGGTGTGAAGGACCCATTGGAAGTTCCAGTGGTTAGATGTGATTGGCCTCGAGAAGCCTCAGCGGAAATGGGCCTCATCTCGCCTGGAGGGCAAAACCTCCTGGATTTTCTCGAGTTGCGGCAGGTGCTCTCGACTTACGACGGGGACCTCAGGGACCCGCTCTGGTGGCCTCAGGAAAGGCCAGTCCCCATGCTAGTTTCTCGGGGGCCTCTCGGGATTCCTCTCCCGTCGATGCCGGGGCCTAAGACCTTGTGTGGAGTCGGGGCCGGAACCTGAGGATTCCTCTCCAGTGCTGACATGGATCTTGGGGTACTTCTGGAGTCTCCCCAGGGCAATCAGTCCTCGTCTCGAATGCGGGAATGCCATTGCGCTCCTCCAGAGCGGTAGCAGCAGTGTCATGCAGTCCGCCGCGTGGATCAAAGGATCTATGGTTTCCCTCGAGTCTTTCCCACGAGTCTTTTCCACGAGGCTTTCTCACAGGGCTGTCCCACGTGCACACGTGGTGGGAGTCGATCCTCGGCTTGAACGTCAAGGCAGTGCAGGGAAAACAGGTTCCTCTGGAATGGACTGACACATCTGGGGGACTCTTGGAATGGTGGCACGACCCTGGAGTTCCTTTCGCCTTTCCTGTGGAGAGCGCCTCCTCTTGAGATGCGACGGGAACGCCGGGAATTCTTTCCCTACGAAACACGGAAAGGATCCCTCATCTCGAGCTAGGAGGCGGAAACGGGGCTCCCCTGGATGTTTGCGGGACCCCACGTGCTTCCTCTTGAGTGGAGACGGGTATGTCGGGGAACTTCTTGAGATGCAGCAAGGGTGTGAAGGACCCTTTGGAAGTTCAAGTTGTTAGATGTGATTAGCCTCGAGAAGCCTCAGCGGAAATGGGCCTCATCTCGCCTGTAGGGCAAAAACTCCTGGATTTTCTCGAGTTGCGGCAGGTGCTCTCGACTTACGACGGGGACCTCGGGGACCCGCTCTGGTGGCCTCAGGAAAGGTCAGTCCCCATGCGAGTTCCTCGGGGGCCTCTCGGGATTCCTCTCCCGTCGATGCTGGGGCCTAAGACCTTGTGTGGAGTCGGGGCCGGAACCTGAGGATTCCTCTCCAGTGCTGACATGGATCCTGGGGTTCTTCTGCAGTCTCCCCAGGGAAGTCACTCCCCGTCTCGAATGCGGGCATGCACTTGCGCTTTCCTCCAGAGCGGTAGCAGCAGTGTCACGCAGTCCGCCGCGTGGATTAAATGATCTATGGTTTTCCCTCGAGCCTTTCCCACGAGGCTTTCCCACGAGGCTTTCCCACAGGGCTGTCCCACGTGCACACGTGGTGGGAGTCGATCCTCGGCTTGAACGTCAAGGCAGTGCAGGGAAAACAGGTTCCTCTGGAATGGACTGACACATCTGGGGGACTCTTGGAATGGTGGCACGACCCTGGAGTTCCTCTCGCCTTTCCTGTGGAGAGCGCCTTCTCTTGAGATGCGACGGGAACGCCGGGAATTCTTTCCCTATGAAACAGGGAAAGCATTCCTCATCTCAGGCTCGGAGGCGGAAACGGGTCTCCCCTGGATGTTTGCGCGAGCCTGGTGCTTCCTTTCGAGTGGAGACGGGTATGTCAGGGAACTTCTTGAGTTGCAGCAAGGGTGTGAAGGACCCTTTGGAAGTTCCAGTGGTTAGATGTGATTAGCCTCGAGAAGCCTCAGCGGAAATGGGCCTCATCTCGCCTGGAGGGCAAAACCTCCTGGATGTTCTCGAGTTGCGGCAGGTGCTCTCGACTTACGATGGGGACATCAGGGACCCGCTCTGGTGGCCTCAGGAAAGGCCAGTTCCCATGCGAGTTCCTCGGGGACCTCTCGGGATTCCTCTCCGGTCGATGCCGGGGCCTAAGACCTTGTGTGGAGTCGGGGCCGGAACCTGAGGATTCCTCTCCAGTGCTGACATGGATTTTGGGGTACTTCTGGAGTCTCCGCAGGGGAGTCAGTCCTCGTCTCGAATGTGGGCATACACTTGCGCTTTCCTCCAGAGAGGTAGCAGCAGTGTCACCCAGTCCGCCGGGTGGATCAAAGGATCTATGGTTTTCCCTCGAGTCTTTCCCTCGAGTCTTTCCCACGAGGCTTTCCCACGAGGCTTTCCCACAGGGCTGTCCCACGTGCACACGTGGTGGGAGTCGATCCTCGGCTTGAACGTCAAGGCAGTGCAGGGAAAACAGTTTCCTCTGTAATGGACTGACACATCTGGGGACTCTTGGAATGGTGGCACGACCCTGGAGTTCCTCTCTCCTTTCCTGTGGAGAGCGCCTTCTCTTGAGATGCGACGGGAACCCGGGAATTCTTTCCCTACGAAACAGGGAAAGGATCCCTCATCTCGAGCTAGGAGGCGGAAACGGGGCTCCCCTGGATGTGTGCGGGACCCTCGTGTTTCCTCTCGAGTTTAGACGGGTATGTCGGGGAACTTCTTGAGTTGCAGCAAGGGTGTGAAAGACCCTTTGGAAGTTCCAGTTGTTAGATGTGATTAGCCTCGAGAAGCCTCAGCGGAAATGGGCCTCATCTCGCCTGGAGTGCACAACCTCCTGGATTTTCTCGAGTTGCGGCAGGTGCTCTCGACTTACGACGGGGACCTCGGGGACCCGCTCTGGTGGCCTCAGGAGAGGCCAGTCCCCATGCGAGTTCCTCGGGGGCCTCTTGGGATTCCTCTCCCGTCGATGCCGCGGCCTAAGACCTTGTGTTGAGTCGGGGTCGGAACCTGAGGATTCCTCTCCAGTGCTGACATGGATCTTGGGGTACTTCTGGAGTCTCCCCAGGGGAGTCAGTCCTCGTCTCGAATGCGGTCATGCACTTGCGCTTTCCTCCAGAGATGTAGCAGCAGTGTCACGCAGTCCGCCGCGTGGATCAAAGGATCTATGGTTTTCCCTCGAGTCTTTCCCACGAGGCTTTCCCACGACGATTTCCCACAGGGCTGTCCCACGTGCACAAGTGGTTGGAGTCGATCCTCGGCTTGAACGTCAAGGCAGTGCAGGGAAAACAGGTTGCTCTGGAATGGACTGACACATCTGGGGGACTCTTCGAATGGTGGCACGACCCTGGAGTTCCTCTCGCCTTTCCTGTGGAGAGCGCCTCCTCTTGAGATGCGTCGGGAATGCCGCGAATTATTTCCCTACGAAACAGGGAAAGGATCCCTCATCTCGAGCTAGGAGGCGGAAACGGGGCTCCCCTGGATGTGTGCGGGACCCTTGTGCTTCCTCTTGAGTGGAGACAGGTATGTCGGGGAACTTCTTGAGTTGCAACAAGGGTGTGAAGGACCCTTTGGAAGTTCCAGTGGTTAGATGTGATTAGCCTCGAGAAGCCCCAGCGGAAATGGGCCTCATCTCGCCTGGAGGGCAAAACCTCCTGGATTTTCTCGAGTTGGGGCAGGTGCTCTCGACTTACGACGGGGACCCCAGGGACCCCTCTGGTGGCCTCAGGAAAGGCCAGTCCCCATGCGAGTTCCTCGGGGGCCTCTCAGGATTCCTCTCCCGTCGATGCCGGGGCCTAAGACCTTGTGTGGAGTAGCGGCCAGAACCTGAGGATTCCTCTCCAGTGCTGACATGGATCTTGGGGTACTTCTGGAGTCTCCCCAGGGGAGTCAGTCCTTGTCTAGAATGCGGGCATGCACTTGCGCTTTCCTCCAGAGCGGTAGCAGCAGTGTCACTCATTCTGCCGCGTGGATCAAAGGGTCTATGGTTTTCCCTCGAGTCTTTCCCACGAGGCTTTCCCACGAGGCTTTCCCACAGGGCTGTCCCACGTGCACACGTGGTGGGAGTCGATCCTCGGCTTGAACGTCAAGGCAGTGCAGGGAAAACAGGTTCCTCTGGAATGGAGTGACACATCTGGGGGACTCTTGGAATGGTGGCACGACCCTGGAGTTCCTCTCGCCTTTCCTGTGGAGAGCGCCTCCTCTTGAGATGCGACGGGAACGCCGGGAATTCATTCCCTACGAAACAGTGAAAGGATCCCTCATCTCGAGCTAGGAGGCGGAAACGGGGCTCCCCTGGATGTGTGCGGGACCCCACGTGCTTCCTCTCGAGTGCAGACGAGTATGTCGGGGAACTTCTTGAGTTGCAGCAATGGTGTGAAGGATCTTTGGAAGTTCCAGAGGTTAGATGTGATTGGCCTCGAGAAGCCTCAGCGGAAATGGGCCTCATCGCGCCTGGAGGGCAAAATCTCCTGGATTTTCTCGAGTTGCGGCAGGTGCTCTCGACTTACGACGGGGACCTCAGGGAACCGCTCTGGTGGCCTCAGGAAAGGCCAGTCCCCATGCGAGTTCCTCGGGGGCGTCTCGGGATTCCTCTCCCGTCGATGCCGGGGCCTAAGACCTTGTGTGGAGTCGGGACCGGAACCTGAGGATTCCTCTCCAGTGCTGACATGGATCTTGGGGTACTTCTGGAGTCTCCCCAGGGGAGTCAGTCCTCGTCTCGAATGCGGGCATGCACTTGCGCTTTCCTCCAGAGCGGTAGCAGCAGTGTCACGCAGTCCGCCGCGTGGATCAAAGGATCTATGGTTTTCCCTCGAGTCTTTCCCACGAGGCTTTCCCACGAGGCTTTCCCACAGGGCTGTCCCACGTGCACACGTGGTGGGAGTCGATCCTCGGCTTGAACGTCAAGGCAGTGCAGGGAAAACAGGTTCCTCTGGAATGGACTGACACATCTGGGGGACTCTTGGAATGGTGGCACGACCCTGGAGTTCCTCTCGCCTTTCCTGTGGAGAGCGCCTCCTCTTGAGATGCGACGGGAACGCCGGGAATTCTTTCCCTAGGAAACAGGGAAAGGATCCCTCATCTCGAGCTAGGAGGCGGAAACGGGGCTCCCCTGGATGTGTTCGGGACCCACGTGCTTCCTCTCGAGTGGAGACGGGTATGTCGGGGAACTTCTTGAGTTGCAGCAAGGGTGTGAAGGACCCTTTGGAAGTTCCAGTTGTTAGACGTGATTAGCCTCGAGAAGCCTCAGCGGAAATGGGCCTCATCTCGCCTGGAGGGCAAAACCTCCTGGATTTTCTCGAGTTGCGGCAGGTGCTCTCGACTTACGACGGGGACCTCAGGGACCCGCTCTGGTGGCCTCAGGAAAGGCCAGTCCACATGCGAGTTCCTCGGGGGCCTCTCGGGATTCCTCTCCCGTCGATGCCAGGGCCTAAAACCTTGTGTGGAGTCGGGGCCGGAACCTGAGGATTCCTCTCCAGTGCTGACATGGATCTTGGGGTACTTCTGGAGTCTCCCCAGGGGAGTCAGTCCTCGTCTCGAATGCGGGCATGCACTTGCGCTTTCCTCCAGAGCGGTAGCAGCAGTGTCACACAGTCCGCCGCGTGGATCAAAGGATCTATGGTTTTCCCTCGAGTCTTTCCCACGATGCTTTCCCACTAGGCTTTCCCACAGGGCTGTCCCACGTGCACACGTGGTGGGAGTCGATCCTCGGCTTGAACGTCAAGGCAGTGCAGGGAAAAGAGTTTCCTCTGGAATGGACTGACACATCTGGGGGACTCTTGGAATGGTGGCATGACCCTGGAGTTCCTCTCGCCTTTCCTGTGGAGAGCGCCTCCTCTTGAGATGCGACGGGAACGCCGGGAATTCTTTCCCTACGAAACAGGGAAAGGATCCCTCATCTCGAGCTAGGAGGCGGAAACGGGTCTCCCCTGGATGTGTGCGGGACACCACGTGCTTCCTCTCGAGTGCACACGGGTATGTCGGGGAACTTCTTGAGTTGCAGCAAGGGTGTGAAGGACCCTTTGGAAGTTCCAGTTGTTAGACGTGATTAGCCTCGAGAAGCCTCAGCGGAAATGGGCCTCATCTCGCCTGGAGGGCAAAACCTCCTGGATTTTCTCGAGTTGCGGCAGGTGCTCTCGACTTACGACGGGGACCTCAGGGACCCGCTCTGGTGGCCTCAGGAAAGGCCAGTCCCCATGCGAGTTCCTCGGGGGCCTCTCGGGATTCCTCTCCCGTCGATGCCGGGGCCTAAGACTTTGTGTGGAGTCGGGGCCGGAACCTGAGGATTCCTCTCCAGTGCTGACATGGATCTTGGGGTACTTCTGGAGTCTCCCCAGGGGAGTCAGTCCTCGTCTCGAATGCGGGCATGCACTTGCGCTTTCCGCCAGAGCGGTAGCAGCAGTGTCACACAGTCCGCCGCGTGGATCAAAGGATCTATGGTTTTCCCTCGAGTCTTTCCCACGAGGCTTTCCCACGAGGCTTTCCCACAGGGCTGTCCCACGTGCACACGTGGTGGGAGTCGATCCTCGGCTTGAACGTCAAGGCAGTGCTGGGAAAAGAGTTTCCTCTGGAATGGACTGACACATCTGGGGGACTCTTGGAATGGTGGCATGACCCTGGAGTTCCTCTCGCCTTTCCTGTGGAGAGCGCCTCCTCTTGAGATACGACGGGAACGCCGGGAATTCTTTCCCTACGAAACAGGGAAAGGATCCCTCATCTCGAGCTAGGAGGCGGAAACGGGTCTCCCCTGTATGTGTGCGGGACACCACGTGCTTCCTCTCGAGTGGAGACGGGTATGTCGGGGAACTTCTTGAGTTGCAGCAAGGGTGTGAAGGACCCTTTGGAAGTTCGAGTTGTTAGACATGATTAGCCTCGAGAAGCCTCAGCGGAAATGGGCCTCATCTCGCCTGGAGGGCAAAACCTCCTGGATTTTCTCGAGTTGCGGCAGGTGCTCTCGACTTACGACGGGGACCTCAGGGACCCGCTCTGGTGGCCTCAGTAAAGGCCAGTCCACATGCGAGTTCCTCGGGGGCCTCTCGGGATTCCTCTCCCGTCGATGCCAGGGCCTAAAACCTTGTGTGGAGTCGGGGCCGGAACCTGAGGATTCCTCTCCAGTGCTGACATGGATCTTGGGGTACTTCTGGAGTCTCCCCAGGGGAGTCTGTCCTCGTCTCGAATGGGGGCATGCACTTGCGCTTTCCTCCAGAGCGGTAGCAGCAGTGTCACACAGTCCGCCGCGTGGATCAAAAGATCTATGGTTTTCCCTCGAGTCTTTCCCACGATGCTTTCCCACTAGGCTTTCCCATAGGGCTGTCCCACGAGCACACGTGGTGGGAGTCGATCCTCGGCTTGAACGTCAAGGCAGTGCAGGGAAAAGAGTTTCCTCTGGAATGGACTGACACATCTGGGGGACTCTTGGAATGGTGGCATGACCCTGGAGTTAATCTCGCCTTTCCTGTGGAGAGCGCCTCCTCTTGAGATGCGACGGGAACGCCGGGAATTCTTTCCCTACGAAACAGGGAAAGGATCCCTCATCTCGAGCTAGGAGGCGGAAACGGGTCTCCCCTGGATGTGTGCGGGACCCGACGTGCTTCCTCTCGAGTGCACACGGGTATGTCGGGGAACTTCTTGAGTTGCAGCAAGGGTGTGAAGGACCCTTTGGAAGGTCCAGTGGTTAGATGTGATTGGCCTCGAGAAGCCTCAGCGGAAATGGGCCTCATCTCGCCTGGAGGGCAAAACCTCCTGGATTTTCTCGAGTTGCGGCAGGTGCTCTCGACTTACGACGGGGACCTCAGGGACCCGCTCTGGTGGCCTCAGGAAAGGCCAGTCCCCATGCGAGTTCCTCGGGGGCCTCTCAGGATTCCTCTCCCGTCGATGCCGGTGCCTAAGACCTTGTGTGGAGTCGGGGCCGGAACCTGAGGATTCCTCTCCAGTGCTGACATGGATCTTGGGGTACTTCTGGAGTCTCCCCAGGGGAGTCTGTCCTCGTCTCGAATGCGGGCATGCACTTGCGCTTTCCTCCAGAGCGGTAGCAGCAGTGTCACGCAGACTGCCGCGTGGATCAAAGGATCTATGGTTTTCCCTCGAGTCTTTCCCACGAGGCTTTCCCACGAGGCTTTCCCACAGGGCTGTCCCACGTGCACACGTGGTGGGAGTCGATCCTCGGCTTGAACGTCAAGGCAGTGCAGGGAAAACAGGTTCCTCTGGAATGGACTGACACATCTGGGGGACTCTTGGAATGGTGGCACGACCCTGGAGTTCCTCTCGCCTTTCCTGTGGAGAGCGCCTCCACTTGAGATGCGACGGGAACGCCGGGAATTCTTTCCCTACGAAACAGGGAAAGGATCCCTCATCTCGAGCTAGGAGGCGGAAACGGGTCTCCCCTGGATGTGTGCGGGACCCCACGTGCTTCCTCTCGAGTGGAGACGGGTATGTCGGGGAACTTCTTGAGTTGCAGCAATGGTGTGAAGGATCTTTGGAAGTTCCAGTGGTTAGATGTGATTGGCCTCGAGAAGCCTCAGCGGAAATGGGCCTCATCTCGCCTGGAGGGCAAAATCTCCTGGATTTTCTCGAGTTGCGGCAGGTGCTCTCGACTTACGACGGGGACCTCAGGGAACCGCTCTGGTGGCCTCAGGAAAGGCCAGTCCCCATGCGAGTTCCTCGGGGGCCTCTCGGGATTCCTCTACCGTCGATGCCGGGGCCTAAGACCTTGTGTGGAGTCGGGACCGGAACCTGAGGATTCCTCTCCAGTGCTGACATGGATCTTGGGGTACTTCTGGAGTCTCCCCAGGGGAGTCAGTCCTCGTCTCGAATGCGGGCATGTACTTGCGCTTTCCTCCAGAGTGGTAGCAGCAGTGTCACGCAGTCCGCCGCGTGGATCAAAGGATCTATGGTTTTCCCTCGAGTCTTTCCCACGAGGCTTTCCCACGAGGCTTTCCCACAGGGCTGTCCCACGTGCACACGTGGTGGGAGTCGATCCTCGGCTTGAACGTCAAGGCAGTGCAGGGAAAACAGGTTCCTCTGGAATGGACTGACACATCTGGGGGACTCTTGTAATGGTGGCACGACCCTGGAGTTCCTCTCGCCTTTCCTGTGGAGAGCGCCTCCTCTTGAGATGCGACGGGAACGCCGGGAATTCTTTCCCTACGAAACAGGGAAAGGATCCCTCATCTCGAGCTTGGAGGCGGAAACGGGGCTCCCCTGGATGTGTGCGGGACCCACGTGCTTCCTCTCGAGTGGAGACGGGTATGTCGGGGAACTTCTTGAGTTGCAGCAAGGGTGTGAAGGACCCTTTGGAAGTTCCAGTTGTTAGACGTGATTAGCCTCGAGAAGCCTCAGCGGAAATGGGCCTCATCTCGCCTGGAGGGCAAAACCTCCTGGATTTTCTCGAGTTGCGGCAGGTGCTCTCGACTTACGACGGGGACCTCAGGGACCCGCTCTGGTGGCCTCAGGAAAGGCCAGTCCCCATGCGAGTTCCTCGGGGGCCTCTCAGGATTCCTCTCCCGTCGATGCCGGGGCCTAAGACCTTGTGTGGAGTCGGGGCCGGAACCTGAGGATTCCTCTCCAGTGCTGACATGGATCTTGGGGTACTTCTGGAGTCTCCCCAGGGGAGTCACTCCTCGTCTCGAATGCGGGCATGCACTTGCGCTTTCCTCCAGAGCGGTAGCAGCAGTGTCACGCAGACTGCCGCGTGGATCAAAGGATCTATGGTTTTCCCTCGAGTCTTTCCCACGAGGCTTTCCCACGAGGCTTTCCCACAGGGCTGTCCCACGTGCACACGTGGTGGGAGTCGATCCTCGGCTTGAACGTCAAGGCAGTGCAGGGAAAACAGGTTCCTCTGGAATGGACTGACACATCTGGGGGACTCTTGGAATGGTGGCACGACCCTGGAGTTCCTCTCGCCTTTCCTGTGGAGAGCGCCTCCTCTTGAGATGCGACGGGAACGCCGGGAATTCTTTCCCTATGAAACAGGGAAAGGATCCCTTATCTCGAGCTAGGAGGCGGAAACGGGGCTCCCCTGGATGTGTTCGGGACCCACGTGCTTCCTCTCGAGTGGAGACGGGTATGTCGGGGAACTTCTTGAGTTGCAGCAAGGGTGTGAAGGAACCTTTGGAAGTTCCAGTTGTTAGACGTGATTAGCCTCGAGAAGCCTCAGCGGAAATGGGCCTCATCTCGCCTGGAGGGCAAAACCTCCTGGATTTTCTCGAGTTGCGGCAGGTGCTCTCGACTTACGACGGGGACCTCAGGGACCCGCTCTGGTGGCCTCAGGAAAGGCCAGTCCCCATGCGAGTTCCTCGGGGGCCTCTCGGGATTCCTCTCCCGTCGATGCCGCGGCCTAAGACCTTGTGTTGAGTCGGGGTCGGAACCTGAGGATTCCTCTCCAGTGCTGACATGGATCTTGGGGTACTTCTGGAGTCTCCCCAGGGGAGTCAGTCCTCGTCTCGAATGCGGGCATGCACTTGCGCTTTCCTCCAGAGCGGTAGCAGCAGTGTCACGCAGTCCGCCGCGTGGATCAAAGGATCTATTGTTTTCCCTCGAGTCTTTCCCACGAGGCTTTCCCACGAGGCTTTCCCACAGGGCTGTCCCACGTGCACACGTGGTGGGAGTCGATCCTCGGCTTGAACGTCAAGGCAGTGCAGGGAAAACAGGTTCCTCTGGAATGGACTGACACATCTGGGGGACTCTTGGAATGGTGTCAGGACCCTGGAGTTCCTCTCGCCTTTCCTGTGGAGAGCGCCTCCACTTGAGATGCGACGGGAACGCCGGGAATTCTTTCCCTACGAAACAGGGAAAGGATCCCTCATCTCGAGCTAGGAGGCGGAAACGGGTCTCCCCTGGATGTGTGCGGGACCCCACGTGCTTCCTCTCGAGTGGAGACGGGTATGTCGGGGAACTTCTTGAGTTGCAGCAATGGTGTGAAGGATCTTTGGAAGTTCCAGTGGTTAGATGTGATTGGCCTCGAGAAGCCTCAGCGGAAATGGGCCTCATCGCGCCTGGAGGGCAAAATCTCCTGGATTTTCTCGAGTTGCGGCAGGTGCTCTCGACTTACGACGGGGACCTCAGGGAACCGCTCTGGTGGCCTCAGGAAAGGCCAGTCCCCATGCGAGTTCCTCGGGGGCGTCTCGGGATTCCTCTCCCGTCGATGCCGGGGCCTAAGACCTTGTGTGGAGTCGGGACCGGAACCTGAGGATTCCTCTCCAGTGCTGACATGGATCTTGGGGTACTTCTGGAGTCTCCCCAGGGGAGTCAGTCCTCGTCTCGAATGCGGGCATGCACTTGCGCTTTCCTCCAGAGCGGTAGCAGCAGTGTCACGCAGTCCGCCGCGTGGATCAAAGGATCTATGGTTTTCCCTCGAGTCTTTCCCACGAGGCTTTCCCACGAGGCTTTCCCACAGGGCTGTCCCACGTGCACACGTGGTGGGAGTCGATCCTCGGCTTGAACGTCAAGGCAGTGCTGGGAAAAGAGTTTCCTCTGGAATGGACTGACACATCTGGGGGACTCTTGGAATGGTGGCATGACCCTGGAGTTCCTCTCGCCTTTCCTGTGGAGAGCTCCTCCTCTTGAGATACGACGGGAACGCCGGGAATTCTTTCCCTACGAAACAGGGAAAGGATCCCTCATCTCGAGCTAGGAGGCGGAAACGGGTCTCCCCTGGATGTGTGCGGGACACCACGTGCTTCCTCTCGAGTGCACACGGGTATGTCGGGGAACTTCTTGAGTTGCAGCAAGGGTGTGAAGGACCCTTTGGAAGTTCCAGTTGTTAGACATGATTAGCCTCGAGAAGCCTCAGCGGAAATGGGCCTCATCTCGCCTGGAGGGCAAAACCTCCTGGATTTTCTCGAGTTGCGGCAGGTGCTCTCGACTTACGACGGGGACCTCAGGGACCCGCTCTGGTGGCCTCAGGAAAGGCCAGTCCCCATGCGAGTTCCTCGGGGGCCTCTCGGGATTCCTCTCCCGTCGATGCCAGGGCCTAAAACCTTGTGTGGAGTCGGGGCCGGAACCTGAGGATTCCTCTCCAGTGCTGACATGGATCTTGGGGTACTTCTGGAGTCTCCCCAGGGGAGTCTGTCCTCGTCTCGAATGCGGGCATGCACTTGAGCTTTCCTCCAGAGCGGTAGCAGCAGTGTCACACATTCCGCCGCGTGGATCAAAGGATCTATGGTTTTCCCTCGAGTCTTTCCCACGATGCTTTCCCACTAGGCTTTCCCACAGGGCTGTCCCACGTGCACACGTGGTGGGAGTCGATCCTCGGCTTGAACGTCAAGGCAGTGCAGGGAAAAGAGTTTCCTCTGGAATGGACTGACACATCTGGGGGACTCTTGGAATGGTGGCATGACCCTGGAGTTCCTCTCGCCTTTCCTGTGGAGAGCGCCTCCTCTTGAGATACGACGGGAACGCCGGGAATTCTTTCCCTACGAAACAGGGAAAGGATCCCTCATCTCGAGCTAGGAGGCGGAAACGGGGCTCCCCTGGATGTGTGCGGGACACCACGTGCTTCCTCTCGAGTGCACACGGGTATGTCGGGGAACTTCTTGAGTTGCAGCAAGGGTGTGAAGGACCCTTTGGAAGGTCCAGTGGTTAGATGTGATTGGCCTCGAGAAGCCTCAGCGGAAATGGGCCTCATCTCGCCTGGAGGGCAAAACCTCCTGGATTTTCTCGAGTTGCGGCAGGTGCTCTCGACTTACGACGGGGACCTCAGGGACCCGCTCTGGTGGCCTCAGGAAAGGCCAGTCCCCATGCGAGTTCCTCGGGGGCCTCTCAGGATTCCTCTCCCGTCGATGCCGGTGCCTAAGACCTTGTGTGGAGTCGGGGCCGGAACCTGAGGATTCCTCTCCAGTGCTGACATGGATCTTGGGGTACTTCTGGAGTCTCCCCAGGGGAGTCAGTCCTCGTCTCGAATGCGGGCATACACTTGTGCTTTCCTCCAGAGCGGTAGCAGCAGTGTCACGCAGTCCGCCGCGTGGATCAAAGTATCTATGGTTTTCCCTCGAGTCTTTCCCACGAGGCTTTCCCACGAGGCTTTCCCACAGGGCTGTCCCACGTGCACACGTGGTGGGAGTCGATCCTCGGCTTGAACGTCAAGGCAGTGCAGGGAAAACAGGTTCCTCTGGAATGTACTGACACATCTGGGGGACTCTTGGAATGGTGGCACGACCCTGGAGTTCCTCTCGCCTTTCCTGTGGAGAGCGCCTCCTCTTGAGATGCGACGGGAACGCCGGGAAATCTTTCCCTACGAAACAGGGAAAGGATCCCTCATCTCGAGTTAGGAGTCGGAAACGGGGCTCCCCTGGATGTGTGCGGGACCCCACGTGCTTTCCCTCGAGTGGAGACGGGTATGTCGGGGAACTTCTTGAGTTACAGCAATGGTGTGAAGGACCCTTTGGAAGTTCCAGTGGTTAGATGTGATTGGCCTCGAGAAGCCTCAGCGGAAATGGGCCTCATCTCGCCTGGAGGGCAAAACCTCCTGGATTTTCTCGAGTTGCGGCAGGTGCTCTCGACTTACAACGGGGACCTCTGGGAACCGCTCTGGTGGCCTCAGGAAAGGCCAGTCCCCATGCGAGTTCCTCGGGGGCGTCTCGGGATTCCTCTCCCGTCGATGCCGGGGCCTAAGACCTTGTGTGGAGTCGGGGCCGGAACCTGAGGAATCCTCTCCAGTGCTGACATGGATTTGGGGTACTTCTGGAGTCTCCCCAGGGGAGGCAGTCCTCGTCTCGAATGCGGGCATGCACTTGCGCTTTCCTCCAGAGCGGTAGCAGCAGTGTCACGCAGTCCGCCGCATGGATCAAACGATCTATGGTTTTCCCTCGAGTCTTTCCCACGAGGCTTTCCCACGAGGCTTTCCACAGGGCTGTCCCACGTGCACACGTGGTGGGAGTCGATCCTCGGCTTGAACGTCAAGGCAGTGCAGGGAAAACAGGTTCCTGTGGAATGGAGTGACACATCTGGGGGACTCTTGGAATGGTGGCACGACCCTGGAGTTCCTCTCGCCTTTCCTGTGGAGAGCGCCTCCTCTTGAGATGCGACGGGAACGCCGGGAATTCTTTCCCTCCTAAACAGGGAAAGGATCCCTCATCTCGAGCTAGGAGGCGGAAACGGGGCTCCCCTGGATGTGTGCGGGACCCCACGTGCTTCCTCTCGAGTGCAGACGGGTATGTCGGGGAGCTTCTTGAGTTGCAGCAATGGTGTGAAGGATCTTTGGAAGTTCCAGTGGTTAGATGTGATTGGCCTCGAGAAGCCTCAGCGGAAATGGGCCTCATCGCGCCTGGAGGGCAAAACCTCCTGGATTTTCTCGAGTTGCGGCAGGTGCTCTCGACTTACGACGGGGACCTCAGGGACCCGCTCTGGTGGCCTCAGGAAAGGCCAGTCCCCATGCGAGTTCCTCGGGGCCCTCTCCGGATTCCTCTCCCGTCGATGCCGGGGCCTAAGACTTTGTGTGGAGTCGGGGCCGGAACCTGAGGATTCCTCTCCAGTGCTGACATGGATCTTGGGGTACTTCTGGAGTCTCCCCAGGGGAGTCACTCCTCGTCTCGAATGCGGGCATGCACTTGCGCTTTCCTCCAGAGCGGTAGCAGCAGTGTCACGCAGACTGCCGCGTGGATCAAAGGATCTATGGTTTTCCCTCGAGTCTTTCCCACGAGGCTTTCCCACGAGGCTTTCCCACAGGGCTGTCCCACGTGCACACGTGGTGGGAGTCGATCCTCGGCTTGAACGTCAAGGCAGTGCAGGGAAAACAGGTTCCTCTGGAATGGACTGACACATCTGGGGGACTCTTGGAATGGTGGCACGACCCTGGAGTTCCTCTCGCCTTTCCTGTGGAGAGCGCCTCCTCTTGAGATGCGACGGGAACGCCGGGAATTCTTTCCCTATGAAAAAGGGAAAGGATCCCTCATCTCGAGCTAGGAGGCGGAAACGGGGCTCCCCTGGATGTGTTCGGGACCCACGTGCTTCCTCTCGAGTGGAGACGGGTATGTCGGGGAACTTCTTGAGTTGCAGCAATGGTGTGAAGGATCTTTGGAAGTTCCAGTGGTTAGATGTGATTGGCCTCGAGAAGCCTCAGCGGAAATGGGCCTCATCGCGCCTGGAGGGCAAAATCTCCTGGATTTTCTCGAGTTGCGGCAGGTGCTCTCGACTTACGACGGGGACCTCAGGGAACCGCTCTGGTGGCCTCAGGAAAGGCCAGTCCCCATGCGAGTTCCTCGGGGGCCTCTCGGGATTCCTCTACCGTCGATGCCGGGGCCTAAGACCTTGTGTGGAGTCGGGACCGGAACCTGAGGATTCCTCTCCAGTGCTGACATGGATCTTGGGGTACTTCTGGAGTCTCCCCAGGGGAGTCAGTCCTCGTCTCGAATGCGGGCATGCACTTGCGCTTTCCTCCAGAGCGGTAGCAGCAGTGTCACGCAGTCCGCCGCGTGGATCAAAGGATCTAAGGTTTTCCCTCGAGTCTTTCCCACGAGGCTTTCCCACGAGGCTTTCCCACAGGGCTGTCCCACGTGCACACGTGGTGGGAGTCGATCCTCGGCTTGAACGTCAAGGCAGTGCAGGGAAAACAGGTTCCTCTGGAATGGACTGACACATCTGGGGGACTCTTGGAATGGTGGCAAGACCCTGGAGTTCCTCTCGCCTTTCCTGTGGAGAGCGCCTCCTCTTGAGATGCGACGGGAAAGCCGGGAATTCTTTCCCTACGAAACAGGGAAAGGATCCCTCATCTCGAGCTAGGAGGCGGAAACGGGGCTCCCCTGGATGTGTGCGGGACCCACGTGCTTCCTCTCGAGTGGAGACGGGTATGTCGGGGAACTTCTTGAGTTGCAGCAATGGTGTGAAGGATCTTTGGAAGTTCCAGTGGTTAGATGTGATTGGCCTCGAGAAGCCTCAGCGGCAATGGGCCTCATCGCGCCTGGAGGGCAAAACCTCCTAGATTTTCTCGAGTTGCGGCAGGTGATCTCGACTTACGACGGGGACCTCAGGGACCCGCTCTGGTGGCCTCAAGAAAGGCCAGTCCTCATGCGAGTTCTTCGGGGGCCTCTCCGGATTCCTCTCCCGTCGATGCCGGGGCCTAAGACTTTGTGTGGAGTCGGGGCCGGAACCTGAGGATTCCTCTCCAGTGCTGACATGGATCTTGGGGTACTTCTGGAGTCTCCCCAGGGGAGTCACTCCTCGTCTCGAATGCGGGCATGCACTTGCGCTTTCCTCCAGAGCGGTAGCAGCAGTGTCACGCAGACTGCCGCGTGGATCAAAGGATCTATGGTTTTCCCTCGAGTCTTTCCCACGAGGCTTTCCCACGAGGCTTTCCCACAGGGCTGTCCCACGTGCACACGTGGTGGGAGTCGATCCTCGGCTTGAACGTCAAGGCAGTGCAGGGAAAACAGGTTCCTCTGGAATGGACTGACACATCTGGGGGACTCTTGGAATGGTGGCACGACCCTGGAGTTCCTCTCGCCTTTCCTGTGGAGAGCGCCTCCTCTTGAGATGCGACGGGAACGCCGGGAATTCTTTCCCTATGAAACAGGGAAAGGATCCCTCATCTCGAGCTAGGAGGCGGAAACGGGGCTCCCCTGGATGTGTTCGGGACCCACGTGCTTCCTCTCGAGTGGAGACGGGTATGTCGGGGAACTTCTTGAGTTGCAGCAAGGGTGTGAAGGACCCTTTGGAAGTTCCAGTTGTTAGACGTGATTAGCCTCGAGAAGCCTCAGCGGAAATGGGCCTCATCACGCCTGGAGGGCAAAACCTCCTGGATTTTCTCGAGTTGCGGCAGGTGCTCTCGACTTACGACGGGGACCTCAGGGACCCGCTCTGGTGGCCTCAGGAAAGGCCAGTCCCCATGCGAGTTCCTCGGGGGCCTCTCGGGATTCCTCTCCCGTCGATGCCGGGGCCTAAGACCTTGTGTGGAGTCGGGGCCGTAACCTGAGGATTCCTCTCCAGTGCTGACATGGATCTTGGGGTACTTCTGGAGTCTCCCCAGGGGAGTCAGTCCTCGTCTCGAATGCGGGCATGCACTTGCGCTTTCCTCCAGAGCGGTAGCAGCAGTGTCACGCAGTCCGCCGCGTGGATCAAAGGATCTATTGTTTTCCCTCGAGTCTTTCCCACGAGGCTTTCCCACGAGGCTTTCCCACAGGGCTGTCCCACGTGCAAACGTGGTGGGAGTCGATCCTCGGCTTGAACGTCAAGGCAGTGCAGGGAAAACAGTTTCCTCTGGAATGGACTGACACATCTGGGGGACTCTTGGAATGGTGTCAGGACCCTGGAGTTCCTCTCGCCTTTCCTGTGGAGAGCGCCTCCACTTGAGATGCGACGGGAACGCCGGGAATTCTTTCCCTACGAAACAGGGAAAGGATCCCTCATCTCGAGCTAGGAGGCGGAAACGGGTCTCCCCTGGATGTGCGCGGGACCCCACGTGCTTCCTCTCGAGTGGAGACGGGTATGTCGGGGAACTTCTTGAGTTGCAGCAATGGTGTGAAGGATCTTTGGAAGTTCCAGTGGTTAGATGTGATTGGCCTCGAGAAGCCTCAGCGGAAATGGGCCTCATCGCGCCTGGAGGGCAAAATCTCCTGGATTTTCTCGAGTTGCGGCACGTGCTCTCGACTTACGACGGGGACCTCAGGGACCCGCTCTGGTGGCCTCAGGAAAGGCCAGTCCCCATGCGAGTTCCTCGGGGGCCTCTCGGGATTCCTCTACCGTCGATGCCGGGGCCTAAGACCTTGTGTGGAGTCGGGACCGGAACCTGAGGATTCCTCTCCAGTGCTGACATGGATCTTGGGGTACTTCTGGAGTCTCCCCAGGGGAGTCAGTCCTCGTCTCGAATGCGGGCATGCACTTGCGCTTTCCTCCAGAGCGGTAGCAGCAGTGTCACGCAGTCCGCCGCGTGGATCAAAGGATCTATGGTTTTCCCTCGAGTCTTTCCCACGAGGCTTTCCCACGAGGCTTTCCCACAGGGCTGTCCCACGTGCACACGTGGTGGGAGTCGATCCTCGGCTTGAACGTCAAGGCAGTGCAGGGAAAACAGGTTCCTCTGGAATGGACTGACACATCTGGGGGCCTCTTGGAATGGTGGCACGACCCTGGAGTTCCTCTCGCCTTTCCTGTGGAGAGCGCCTCCTCTTGAGATGCGACGGGAAAGCCGGGAATTCTTTCCCTACGAAACAGGGAAAGGATCCCTCATCTCGAGCTAGGAGGCGGAAACGGGGCTCCCCTGGATGTGTGCGGGACCCACGTGCTTCCTCTCGAGTGGAGACGGGTATGTCGGGGAACTTCTTGAGTTGCAGCAAAGGTGTGAAGGACCCTTTGGAAGTTCCAGTTGTTAGACGTGATTAGCCTCGAGAAGCCTCAGCGGAAATGGGCCTCATCTCGCCTGGAGGGCAAAACCTCCTGGATTTTCTCGAGTTGCGGCAGGTGATCTCGACTTACGACGGGGACCTCAGGGACCCGCTCTGGTGGCCTCAGGAAAGGCCAGTCCCCATGCGAGTTCCTCGGGGGCGTCTCGGGATTCCTCTCCCGTCGATGCCGGGGCCTAAGACCTTGTGTGGAGTCGGGGCCGGAACCTGAGGATTCCTCTCCAGTGCTGACATGGATCTTGGGGTACTTCTGGAGTCTCCCCAGGGGAGTCAGTCCTCGTCTCGAATGCGGGCATGCACTTGCGCTTTCCTCCAGAGCGGTAGCAGCAGTGTCACACAGTCCGCCGCGTGGATCAAAGGATCTATGGTTTTCCCTCGAGTCTTTCCCACGAGGCTTTCCCACGAGGCTTTCCCACAGGGCTGTCCCACGTGCACACGTGGTGGGAGTCGATCCTCGGCTTGAACGTCAAGGCAGTGCTGGGAAAAGAGTTTCCTCTGGAATGGACTGACACATCTGGGGGGCTCTTGGAATGGTGGCACGACCCTGGAGTTCCTCTCGCCTTTCCTGTGGAGAGCGCCTCCTCTTGAGATGCGACGGGAACGCCGGGAATTCTTTCCCTACGAAACAGGGAAAGGATCCCTCATCTCGAGCTAAGAGGCGGAAACGGGGCTCCCCTGGATGTGTGCGGGAACCCACGTGCTTCCCCTCGAGTGGAGACGGGTATGTCGGGGAACTTCTTGAGTTGCAGCAATGGTTTGAAGGACCCTTTGGAGGTTCCAGTGGTTAGATGTGATTGGACTCGAGAAGCCTCAGTGGAAATGGGCCTCATCTCGCCTGGAGGGCAAAACCTCCTGGATTTTCTCGAGTTGCGGCAGGTGCTCTCGACTTACGACGGGGACCTCAGGGACCCGCTCTGGTGGCCTCAGGAAAGGCCTGTCCCCATGCGAGTTCCTCGGGGGCCTCTCGGGATTCCTCTACCGTCGATGCCGGGGCCTAAGACCTTGTGTGGAGTCGGGGCCGGAACCTGAGGATTCCTCTCCAGTGCTGACATGGATCTTGGGGTACTTCTGGAGTCTCCCCAGGGGAGTCAGTCCTCGTCTCGAATGCGGGCATGCACTTGCGCTTTCCTCCAGAGCGGTAGCAGCAGTGTCACGCAGTCCGCCGCGTGGATCAAAGGATCTATGGTTTTCCCTCGAGTCTTTCCCACGAGGCTTTCCCACGAGGCTTTCCCACAGGGCTGTCCCACGTGCACACGTGGTGGGAGTCGATCCTCGGCTTGAACTCAAGGCAGTGCAGGGAAAACAGGTTCCTCTGGAATGGACTGACACATCTGGGGGACTCTTGGAATGGTGGCACGACCCTGGAGTTCCTCTCGCCTTTCCTGTGGAGATCGCCTCCTCTTGAGATGCGACGGGAACACCGGGAATTCTTTCCCTACGAAACAGGGAAAGGATCCCTCATCTCGAGCTAGGAGGCGGAAACGGGGCTCCCCTGGATGTGTGCTGGACCCCACGTGCTTCTTCTCGAGTGGAGACGGGTATGTCGGGGAACTTCTTGAGTTGCAGCAAGGGTGTGAAGGACCCTTTGGAAGTTCCAGTGGTTAGACGTGATTAGCCTCGAGAAGCCTCAGCGGAAATGGGCCTCATCTCGCCTGGAGGGCAAAACCTCCTGGATTTTCTCGAGTTGCGGCAGGTGCTCTCGACTTACGACGGGGACCTCAGGGACCCGCTCTGGTGGCCTCAGGAAAGGCCAGTCCCCATGCGAGTTCCTCGGGGGCCTCTCGGGATTCCTCTCCCGTCGATGCCGGGGCCTAAGACCTTGTGTGGAGTCGGGGCCGCAACCTGAGGATTCCTCTCCAGTGCTGACATGGATCGTGGGGTACTTCTGGAGTCTCCCCAGGGGAGTCAGTCCTCGTCTCGAATGCGGGCATGCACTTGCGCTTTCCTCCAGAGCGGTAGCAGCAGTGTCATGCAGTCCACCGCGTGGATCAAAGGATCTATGGTTTTCCCTCGAGTCTTTCCCACGAGGCTTTCCCACGAGGCTTTCCCACAGGGCTGTCCCACGTGCACACGTGGTGGGAGTCGATCCTCGGCTTGAACGTCAAGGCAGTGCAGGGAAAACAGGTTCCTCTGGAATGGACTGACACATCTGGGGGACTCTTGGAATGGTGGCACGAGCCTGGAGTTCCTCTCGCCTTTCCTGTGGAGAGCGCCTCCTCTTGAGATGCGACGGGAACGCCGGGAATTCTTTCCCTACGAAACAGGGAAAGGATCCCACATCTCCTACTAGGAGGCGGAAACGGGGCTCCACTGGATGTGTGCGGGACCCCACGTGCTTCCTCTCGAGTAGAGACGGGTATGTCGGGGAACATCTTGAGTTGCAGCAAGGGTGTGAAGGACCCTTTGGAAGTTCCAGTGCTTAGACGTGATTAGCCTCGAGAAGCCTCAGCGGAAGTGTGCCTCATCTCGCCTGGAGGGCAAAACCTCCTGGATTTTCTCGAGTTGCGGCAGGTGCTCTCGACTTACGACGGGGACCTCAGGGACCCGCTCTGGTGGCCTCAGGAAAGGCCAGTCCCCATGCGAGTTCCTCGGGGGCCTCTCGGGATTCCTCTCCCGTCGATGCCGGGGCCTAAGACCTTGTGTGGAGTCGGGGCCGGAATCTGAGGATTCCTCTCCAGTGCTGACATGGATCTTGGGGTACTTCTGGAGTCTCCCCAGGGGAGTCAGTCCTCGTCTCGAATGCGGGCATGCACTTGCGCTTTCCTCCAGAGCGGTAGCAGCAGTGTCACGCAGTCCGCCGCCTGGATCAAAGGATCTATGGTTTTCCCTCGAGTCTTTCCCACGAGGCTTTCCCACGAGGCTTTCCCACAGGGCTGTCCCACGTGCACACGTGGTGGGAGTCGATCCTCGGCTTGAACGTCAAGGCAGTGCAGGGAAAACAGGTTCCTCTGGAATGGACTGACACATCTGGGGGACTCTTGGAATGGTGGCACGACCCTGGAGTTCCTCTCGCCTTTCCTGTGGAGAGCGCCTCCTCTTGAGATGCGACGGGAACGCCGGGAATTCTTTCCCTACGAAACAGGGAAAGGATCCCTCATCTCGAGCTAGGAGGCGGAAACGGGGCTCCCCTGGATGTGTGCGGGACCCTCGTGCTTCCTCTCGAGTGGAGACGGGTATGTCGGGGAACTTCTTGAGCTGCAGCAAGGGTGAGAAGGACCCTTTGGATGTTCCAGTGGTTAGATGTGAGTAGCCTCGAGAAGCCTCATCGGAAATGGGCCTCATCTCGCCTGGAGGGCAAAACCTCCTGGATTTTCTCGAGTTGCTGCAGGTGCTCTCGACTTACGACGGGGACCTCAGGGACCAGCTCTGGTGGCCTCAGGAAAGGCCAGTCCTCATGCGAGTTCCTCGGGGGCCTGTCGGGATTCCTCTCCCGTCGATGCCGGGGCCTAAGACCTTGTGTGGAGTCGGGGCCGGAACCTGAGGATTCCTCTCCAGTGCTGACATGGATCTTGGGGTACTTCTGGAGTCTCCCCAGGGGAGTCAGTCCTCGTCTCGAATGCGGGCATGCACTTGCGCTTTCCTCCAGGGCGGTAGCAGCAGTGTCACGCAGTCCGCCGCGTGGATCAAAGGATCTATGGTTTTCCCTCGAGTCTTTCCCACGAGTCTTTCCCACGAGGCTTTCCCACAGGGCTGTCCCACGTGCACACGTGGTGGGATTCGATCCTCGGCTTGAACGTCAAGGCAGTGCAGGGAAAACAGGTTCCTCTGGAATGGACTGACACATCTGGGAGACTCTTGGAATGGTGGCAAGACCCTGGAGTTCCTCTCGCCTTTCCTGTGGAGAGCGCCTCCTCTTGAGATGCGACGGGAACGCCGGGAATTCTTTCCCTACGAAACAGGGAAAGGATCCCTCATCTCGAGCTAGGAGGCGGAAACGGGGCTCCCCTGGATGTGTGCGGGACCCCACGTGCTTCCTCTCGAGTGGAGACGGGTATGTCGGGGAACTTCTTGAGTTGCAGCAAGGGTGTGAAGGACCCTTTGGAAGTTCCAGTGGTTAGACGTGATTAGCCTCGAGAAGCCTCAGCGGAAATGGGCCTCATCTCGCCTGGAGGGCAAAACCTCGTGGATTTTCTCGAGTTGCGGCAGGTGCTCTCGACTTACGACGGGGACCTCAGGGACCCGCTCTGGTGGCCTCAGGAAAGGTCAGTCCCCATGCGAGTTCCTCGGGGGCCTCTCGGGATTCCTCTCCCGTCGATGCCGGGGCCTAAGACCTTGTGTGGAGTCGGGGCCGGAACCTGAGGATTCCTCTCCAGTGCTGACATGGATCTTGGGGTACTTCTGGAGTCTCCCCAGGGGAGTCAGTCCTCGTCTCGAATGCGGGCATGCACTTGCGCTTTCCTCCAGAGCGGTAGCAGCAGTGTCACGCAATCCGCCGCGTGGATCAAAGGATCTATGGTTTTCCCTCGAGTCTTTCCCACGAGGCTTTCCCAGGAGGCTTTCCCACAGGGCTGTCCCAAGTGCACACGTGGTGGGAGTCGATCCTCAGCTTGAACGTCAAGGCAGTGCAGGGAAAACAGGTTCCTCTGGAATGGACTGACACATCTGGGGGACTCTTGGAATGGTGGCACGACCCTGGAGTTCCTCTCGCCTTTCCTGTGGAGAGCGCCTCCTCTTGAGATGCGTCGGGAACGCCGGGAATTCTTTCCCTACGAAACAGGGAAAGGATCCCTCATCTCGAGCTAGGAGGCGGAAACGGGGCTCCCCTGGATGTGTGCGGGACCCTCGTGCTTCCTCTCGAGTGGAGACGGGTATGTCGGGGAACTTCTTGAGTTGCAGCAAGGGTGTGAAGGACCCTTTGGAAGTTCCAGTGGTTAGAAGTGATTAGCTTCGAGAAGCCTCAGCGGAAATGGGCCTCATCTCGCCTGGAGGGCAAAACCTCCTGGATTTTCTCGAGTTGCGGCAGGTGCTCTCGACTTACGACGGGGACCTCAGGGACCCGCTCTGGTGGCCTCAGGAAAGGCCAGTCCCCATGCGAGTTCCTCGGGGGCCTCTCGGGATTCCTCTCCCGTCGATGCCGGGGCCTAAGACCTTGTGTGGATTCGGGGCCGGAACCTGAGGATTCCTCTCCAGTGCTGACATGGATCTTGGGGTACTTCTGGAGTCTCCCCAGGGGAGTCAGTCCTCGTCTCGAATGCGGGCATGCACTTGCGCTTACCTCCAGAGCGGTAGCAGCCGTGTCACGCAGTCCACCGCGTGGATCAAAGGATCTATGGTTTTCCCTCGAGTCTTTCCCACGAGGCTTTCCCACGAGGCTTTCCCACAGGGCTGTCCCACGTGCACACGTGGTGGGAGTCGATCCTCGGCTTGAACGTCAAGGCAGTGCAGGGAAAACAGGTTCCTCTGGAATGGACTGACACATCTGGGGGACTCTTGGAATGGTGGCACGAGCCTGGAGTTCCTCTCGCCTTTCCTGTGGAGAGCGCCTCCTCTTGAGATGCGACGGGAACGCCGGGAATTCTTTCCCTACGAAACAGGGAAAGGATCCCACATCTCCTACTAGGAGGCGGAAACGGGGCTCCACTGGATGTGTGCGGGACCCCACGTGCTTCCTCTCGAGTAGAGACGGGTATGTCGGGGAACATCTTGAGTTGCAGCAAGGGTGTGAAGGACCCTTTGGAAGTTCCAGTGCTTAGACGTGATTAGCCTCGAGAAGCCTCAGCGGAAGTGTGCCTCATCTCGCCTGGAGGGCAAAACCTCCTGGATTTTCTCGAGTTGCGGCAGGTGCTCTCGACTTACGACGGGGACCTCAGGGACCCGCTCTGGTGGCCTCAGGAAAGGCCAGTCCTCATGCGAGTTCCTGGGGGGCCTCTCGGGATTCCTCTCCCGTCGATGCCGGGTCCTAAGACCTTGTGTGGAGTCGGGGCCGGAATCTGAGGATTCCTCTCCAGTGCTGACATGGATCTTGGGGTACTTCTGGAGTCTCCCCAGGGGAGTCAGTCCTCGTCTCGAATGCGGGCATGCACTTGCGCTTTCCTCCAGAGCGGTAGCAGCAGTGTCACGCAGTCCGCCGCCTGGATCAAAGGATCTATGGTTTTCCCTCGAGTCTTTCCCACGAGGCTTTCCCACGAGGCTTTCCCACAGGGCTGTCCCACGTGCACACGTGGTGGGAGTCGATCCTCGGCTTGAACGTCAAGGCAGTGCAGGGAAAACAGGTTCCTCTGGAATGGACTGACACATCTGGGGGACTCTTGGAATGGTGGCACGACCCTGGAGTTCCTCTCGCCTTTCCTGTGGAGAGCGCCTCCTCTTGAGATGCGACGGGAACGCCGGGAATTCTTTCCCTACGAAACAGGGAAAGGATCCCTCATCTCGAGCTAGGAGGCGGAAACGGGGCTCCCCTGGATGTGTGCGGGACCCTTGTGCTTCCTCTCGAGTGGAGACGGGTATGTCGGGGAACTTCTTGAGCTGCAGCAAGGCTGAGAAGGACCCTTTGGATGTTCCAGTGGTTAGATGTGATTAGCCTCGAGAAGCCTCATCGGAAATGGGCCTCATCTCGCCTGGAGGGCAAAACCTCCTGGATTTTCTCGAGTTGCTGCAGGTGCTCTCGACTTACGACGGGGACCTCAGGGACCAGCTCTGGTGGCCTCAGGAAAGGCCAGTCCTCATGCGAGTTCCTCGGGGGCCTCTCGGGATTCCTCTACCGTCGATGCCGGGGCCTAAGACCTTGTGTGGAGTCGGGGCCGGAACCTGAGGATTCCTCTCCAGTGCTGACATGGATCTTGGGGTACTTCTGGAGTCTCCCCAGGGGAGTCAGTCCTCGTCTCGAATGCGGGCATGCACTTGCGCTTTCCTCCAGGGCGGTAGCAGCAATGTCACGCAGTCCGCCGCGTGGATCAAAGGATCTATGGTTTTCCCTCGAGTCTTTCCCACGAGTCTTTCCCACGAGGCTTTCCCACAGGGCTGTCCCACGTGCACACGTGGTGGGAGTCGATCCTCGGCTTGAACGTCAAGGCAGTGCAGGGAAAACAGGTTCCTCTGGAATGGACTGACACATCTGGGAGACTCTTGGAATGGTGGCAAGACCCTGGAGTTCCTCTCGCCTTTCCTGTGGAGAGCGCCTCCTCTTGAGATGCGACGGGAACGCCGTGAATTCTTTCCCTACGAAACAGGGAAAGGATCCCTCATCTCGAGCTAGGAGGCGGAAACGGGGCTCCCCTGGATGTGTGCGGGACCCCACGTGCTTCCTCTCGAGTGGAGACGGGTATGTCGGGGAACTTCTTGAGTTGCAGCAAGGGTGTGAAGGACCCTTTGGAAGTTCCAGTGGTTAGACGTGATTAGCCTCGAGAAGCCTCAGCGGAAATGGGCCTCATCTCGCCTGGAGGGCAAAACCTCGTGGATTTTCTCGAGTTGCGGCAGGTGCTCTCGACTTACGACGGGGACCTCAGGGACCCGCTCTGGTGGCCTCAGGAAAGGTCAGTCCCCATGCGAGTTCCTCGGGGGCCTCTCGGGATTCCTCTCCCGTCGATGCCGGGGCCTAAGACCTTGTGTGGAGTCGGGGCCGGAACCTGAGGATTCCTCTCCAGTGCTGACATGGATCTTGGGGTACTTCTGGAGTCTCCCCAGGGGAGTCAGTCCTCGTCTCGAATGCGGGCATGCACTTGCGCTTTCCTCCAGAGCGGTAGCAGCAGTGTCACGCAATCCGCCGCGTGGATCAAAGGATCTATGGTTTTCCCTCGAGTCTTTCCCACGAGGCTTTCCCAGGAGGCTTTCCCACAGGGCTGTCCCAAGTGCACACGTGGTGGGAGTCGATCCTCAGCTTGAACGTCAAGGCAGTGCAGGAAAAACAGGTTCCTCTGGAATGGACTGACACATCTGGGGGACTCTTGGAATGGTGGCACGACCCTGGAGTTCCTCTCGCCTTTCCTGTGGAGAGCGCCTCCTCTTGAGATGCGTCGGGAACGCCGGGAATTCTTTCCCTACGACACAGGGAAAGGATCCCTCATCTCGAGCTAGGAGGCGGAAACGGGGCTCCCCTGGATGTGTGCGGGACCCTCGTGCTTCCTCTCGAGTGGAGACGGGTATGTCGGGGAACTTCTTGAGTTGCAGCAAGGGTGTGAAGGACCCTTTGGAAGTTCCAGTGGTTAGAAGTGATTAGCTTCGAGAAGCCTCAGCGGAAATGGGCCTCATCTCGCCTGGAGGGCAAAACCTCCTGGATTTTCTCGAGTTGCGGCAGGTGCTCTCGACTTACGACGGGGACCTCAGGGACCCGCTCTGGTGGCCTCAGGAAAGGCCAGTCCCCATGCGAGTTCCTCGGGGGCCTCTCGGGATTCCTCTCCCGTCGATGCCGGGGCCTAAGACCTTGTGTGGATTCGGGGCCGGAACCTGAGGATTCCTCTCCAGTGCTGACATGGATCTTGGGGTACTTCTGGAGTCTCCCCAGGGGAGTCAGTCCTCGTCTCGAATGCGGGCATGCACTTGCGCTTACCTCCAGAGCGGTAGCAGCCGTGTCACGCAGTCCACCGCGTGGATCAAAGGATTTATGGTTTTCCCTCGAGTCTTTCCCCCGAGGCTTTCCCACGAGGCTTTCCCACAGGGCTGTCCCACGTGCACACGTGGTGGGAGTCGATCCTCGGCTTGAACGTCAAGGCAGTGCAGGGAAAACAGGTTCCTCTGGAATGGACTGACACATCTGGGGGACTCTTGGAATGGTGGCACGACCCTTGAGTTCCTCTCGCCATTCCTGTGGAGAGCGCCTCCTCTTGAGATGCGACGGGAACGCCGGGAATTCTTTCCCTACGAAACAGGGAAAGGATCCCTCATCTCGAGCTAGGAGGCGGAAACGGGGCTCCCCTGGATGTGTGCGGGACCCCACGTGTTTCCTCTCGAGTGGAGACGGGTATGTCGGGGAACTTCTTGAGTTGCAGCAAGGGTGTGAAGGACCCTTTGGAAGTTCCAGTGGTTAGATGTGATTAGCCTCGAGAAGCCTCAGCGGAATTGGGCCTCATCTCGGCTGGAGGGCAAAACCTCCTGGATTTTCTCGAGTTGCGGCAGGTGCTCTCGACTTACGACGGGGACCTCAGGGACCCGCTCTGGTGGCCTCAGGAAAGGCCAGTCCTCATGCGAGTTCCTCGGGGGCCTCTCGGGATTCCTCTCCCGTCGATGCCGGGGCCTAAGTCCTTGTGTGGAATCGGGGCCGGAACCTGAGGATTCCTCTCCAGTGCTGACATGGATCTTGGAGTACTTCTGGAGTCTCCCCAGGGGAGTCAGTCCCCGTCTCGAATGCGGGCATGCACTTGCGCTTTCCTCCAGAGCGGTAGCAGCAGTGCCACGCAGTACGCCGCGTGGATCAAAGGATCTATGGTTTTCCCTCGAGTCTTTCCCACGAGGCTTTCCCACGAGGCTTTTCCACAGGGCTGTCCCACGTGCACACGTGGTGGGAGTCGATCCTCGGCTTGAATGTCAAGGCAGTGCAGGGAAAACAGGTTCCTCTGGAATGGACTGACCCATCTGGGGGACTGTTGGAATGGTGGCACGACCCTGGTGTTCCTCTCGCCTTTCCTGTGGAGAGCGCCTCCTCTTGAGATGCGACTGGAACGCCGGGAATTCTTTCCCTACGAAACAGGGAAAGGATCCCTCATCTCGAGCTAGGAGGTGGAAACGGGGCTCCCCTGGATGTGTGCGGGACCCCACGTGCTTCCTCTCGATTGGAGACGGTTATGTCGTGGAACTTCTTGAGTTGCAGCAAGGGTGTGAAGGACCCTTTGGAAGTTCCAGTGGTTAGATGTGATTAGCCTCCAGAAGCCTCAGCGGAATTGGGCCTCATCTCGCCTGGAGGGCAAAACCTCCTGGATCTTCTCGAGTTGCGGCAGGTGCTCTCGACTTACGACGGGGACCTCAGGGACCCGCTCTGGTGGCCTCAGGAAAGGCCAGTCCCCAAGTGAGTTCCTCGGGGGCCTCTCGGGATTCCTCTCCCGTTGATGCCGGGGCCTAAGACCTTGTGTGGAGACGGGGCCGGAACCTGAGGATTCCTCTCCAGTGCTGACATGGATCTCGGGGTACTTCTGGAGTCTCCCCAGGGGAGTCAGTCCTCGTCTCGAATGCGGGCATGCACTTGCGCTTTCCTCCAGAGCGGTGGCAGCAGTGTCACGCAGTCCGCCGCGTGGATCAAAGGATCTATGGTTTTCCCTCGAGTCTTTCCCACGAGGCTTTCCCACGAGGCTTTCCCACAGGGCTGTCCCACGTGCACACGTGGTGGGAGTCGATCCTCGGCTTGAACGTCAAGGCAGTGCAGGGAAAACAGGTTCCTCTGAAATGGACTGACACATCTGGGGGATTCGTGGAATGGTGGCACGACCCTGGAGTTCCTCTCGCCTTTCCTGTGGAGAGCGCCTCCTCTTGAGATACGAAGGGAACGCCGGGAATTCTTTCCCTACGAAATAGGGAAAGGATCCCTCATCTCGAGCAAGGAGGCGGAAACGGGGCTCCCCTGGATGTGTGCGGGACACTCGTGCTTCCTCTCGAGTGGAGACGGGTATGTCGGGGAACTTCTTGAGTTGCAGCAAGGGTGTGAAGGACCCTTTGAAAGTTCCAGTGGTTAGATGTGATTAGCCTCGAGAAGCCTCAGCGGAATTGGGCCTCATCTCGGCTGGAGGGCAAAACCTCCTGGATTTACTCGAGTTGCGGCAGGTGCTCTCGACTTACGACGGGGACCTCAGGGACCCGCTCTGGTGGCCTCAGGAAAGGCCAGTCCCCATGCGAGTTCCTCGGGGGCCTCTCGGGATTCCTCTCCCGTCGATGCCGGGGCCTAAGTCCTTGTGTGGAGTCGGGGCCGGAACCTGAGGATTCCTCTCCAGTGCTGACATGGATCTTGGGGTACTTCTGGAGTCTCCCCAGGGGAGTCAGTCCCCGTCTCGAATGTGGGCATGCACTTGCGCTTTCCTCCAGAGCGGTAGCAGCAGTGTCACGCAGTCCGCCGCGTGGATCAAAGGATCTATGCTTTTCCCTCGAGTCTTTCCCACGAGGCTTTCCCACGAGGCTTTCCCACAGGGCAGTCCCACGTGCACACGTGGTGGGAGTAGATCCTCGGCTTGAATGTCAAGGCAGTGCAGGGAAAACACGTTCCTCTGGAATGGACTTACCCATCTGGGGGACTGTTGGAATGGTGGCACGACCCTGGTGTTCCTCTCGCCTTTCCTGTGGAGAGCGCCTCCTCTTGAGATGCGACGGGAACGCCGGGAATTCTTTCCCTACGAAACAGGGAAAGGATCCCTCATCTCGAGCTAGGAGGCGGAAACGGGGCTCCCCTGGATGTGTGCGGGACCCCACGTGCTTCCTCTCGATTGGAGACGGTTATGTCGTGGAACTTCTTGAGTTGCAGCAAGGGTGTGAAGGACCCTTTGGAAGTTCCAGTGGTTAGATGTGATTAGCCTCGAGAAGCCTCAGCGGAAAAGGGCCTCATCTCGCCTGGAGGGCAAAACCTCCTGGATTTTCTCGAGTTGCGGCAGGTGCTCTCGACTTACGACGGGGACCTCAGGGACCCGCTCTGGTGGCCACAGGAAAGGCCAGTCCACATGTGTGTTCCTCGGGGGCCTCTCGGGATTCCTCTCCCGTGGATGCCGGGGCCTAAGACCTTGTGTGGAGTCGGGGCCGGAACCTGAGGATTCCTCTCCAGTGCTGACATGGATCTTGGGGTACTTCTGGAGTCTCCCCAGGGGAGTCAGTCCTCGTCTCGAATGCGGGCATGAACTTGCGCTTTCCTCCAGAGCGGTGGCAGCAGTGTCACGCAGTCCGCCGCGTGGATCAAAGGATCTATGGTTTTCCCTCGAGTCTTTCCCACGAGGCTTTCCCACGAGGCTTTCCCACAGGGCTGTCCCACGTGCACACGTGGTGGGAGTCGATCCTCGGCTTGAATGTCAAGGCAGTGCAGGGAAAACAGGTGCCTCTGGAATCACTGACACATCTGGGGGTCTCTTGGAATGGTGGCACGACCCTGGAGTTCCTCTCCCCTTTCCTGTGGAGAGTGCCTCCTTTTGAGTTGGGATGGGAACGCCGGGAATTCTTTCACTACGAAACAGGGAAAGGATCTTTCATCTCGAGCTAGCAGGCGGAAACGGGGCTCCCCTGGATGTGTTCGGGACCCCACGTGCTTCCTCTCGAGTGGAGACGGGTATGTCGCGGAACTGCTTGAGTTGCAGCAAGGGTGTGAAGGACCCTTTGGAAGTTCCAGTGGTTAGATGTGATTAGCCTCGAGAAGCCTCAGCGGAAATGCGCCTCATCTCGCCTGGAGGGCAAAACCTCCAGGATTTTCTCGAGTTGCGGTAGGTGCTCTCGACTTACGACGGGGACCTCAGGGACCCGCTCTGGTGGCCTCAGGAAAGGCCAGTCCCCATGCGAGTTCCTCGGGGGCCTCTCGGGATTCCTCTTCCGTGGATGCCGGGGCCTAAGACCTTGTGTGGAGTCGGGGCCGGAACCTGAGGATTCCTCTCCAGTGCTGACATGGATCTTGGGGTACTTCTGGAGTCTCCCCAGGGGAGTCAGTCCTCGTCTCGAATGCGGGCATGCACTTGCGCTTTCCTCCAGAGCGGTAGCAGCAGTATCACGCAGTCCGCCGCGTGGATCAAAGGATCTATGGTTTTCCCTCGAGTCTTTCCCACGAGGCTTTCCCACGAGGCTTTCCCACAGGGCTGTCCCACGTGCACACGTGGTGGGAGTCGATCTTCGGCTTGAACGTCAAGGCAGTGCAGGGAAAACAGGTTCCTCTGGAATCGACTGACACATCTGGGGGTCTCTTGGAATGGTGGCACCACCCTGGAGTTCCTCTCGCCTTTCCTGTGGAGAGCGCCTCCTCTTGAGATGCGACGGGAACGCCGGGAATTCTTTCCCTACGAAACAGGGAAAAGATCCCTCATCTCGAGCTAGGAGGCGGAAACGGGGCTCCCCTGGATATGTGCGGGACCCCACGTGCTTCCTCTCGAGTGGAGACGGGTATGTCGCGGAACTGCTTGAGTTGCAGCAAGGGTGTGAAGGACCATTTGGAAGTTCCAGTGGTTAGATGTGATTAGCCTCGAGAAGCCTCAGCGGAAATGGGCCTCATCTCGCCTGGAGGGCAAAACCTCCTGGATTTTCTCGAGTTGCTGCATGTGCTCTCGACTTTCGACGGGGACCTCAGGGACCCGCTCTGGAGGCCTCAGGAAAGGCCAGTCCCCATGCGAGTTCCACGGGGGCCTCTCGGGATTCCTCTCCCGTCGATGCCGGGGCCTAAGACCTTGTGTGGAGTCGGGGCCTGAACCTGAGGATTCCTCTCCATTGCTGACATGGATCTTGGGGTACTTCTGGAGTCTCCCCAGGGGAGTCAGTCCTCGTCTCGAATGCGGGCATGCACTTGCGCTTTCCTCCAGAGCGGTTGCTGCAGTGTCACGCAGTCCGCCGCGTGGATCAAAGGATCTATGGTTTTCCCTCGAGTCTTTCCCACGAGGCTTTCCCACGAGGCTTTCCCACAGGGCTGTCCCACGTGCACTCATGGTGGGAGTCGATCCTCGGCTTGAACGTCAAGGCAGTGCGGGGAAAACAGGTTCCTCTGGAATGGACTGACACATCTGGGGGACTCTTGGAATGGTGGCACGACCCTGGAGTTCCTCTCGCCTTTCCTGTGGAGAGCGCCTCCTCTTGAGATGCGACGGGAACGCCGGGAATTCTTTCCCTACTAAACAGGGAAAGGATCCCTCATCTCGAGCTAGGAGGCGGAAACGGGCCTCCCCTGGATGTGGGCGGGACCCCACGTGCTTCCTCTCGAGTGGAGACGGGTATGTTGCGGAACTGCTTGAGTTGCAGCAAGGGTGTGAAGGACCCTTTGGAAGTTCCAGTGGTTAGATGTGATTAGCCTCGAGAAGCCTCAGCGTAAATGGGCCTCATCTCGCCTGAAGGGCAAAACCTCCTGGATTTTCTCGAGTTGCGGCAGGTGCTCTAGACTTACCACGGGGACCTCAGGGACCCGCTCTGGTGTCCTCAGGAAAGGCCAGTCCCCATGCGAGTTCCTCGGGGGCCTCTCGGGATTCCTCTCCCGTGGATGCCGGGGCCTAAGACCTTGTGTGGAGTTGGGGCCGGAACCTGAGGATTCCTCTCCAGTGCTGACATGGATCTTGGGGTACTTCTGGAGTCTCCCCAGGGGAGTCAGTCCTCGTCTCGAATGCGGGCATGCACTTGCGCTTTCCTCCAGAGCGGTAGCAGCAGTGTCACGCAGTCCGCCGCGTGGATCAAAGGATCTATGGTTTTCCCTCGAGTCTTTCCCACGAGGCTTTCCCACGAGGCTTTCCCACAGGGCTGTCCCACGTGCACACGTGGTGGGAGCCGATCCTCGGCTTGAACGTCAAGGCAGTGCAGGGAAAACAGGTTCCTCTGGAATGGACTGACACCTCTGGGGGTCTCTTGGAATGGTGGCACGACCCTGGAGTTCCTCTCGCCTTTCCTGTGGAGAGTGCCTCCTTTTGAGATGCGACGGGAACGCCGGGAATTCTTTCCCTACGAAACAGGGAAAGGATCCCTCATCTCGAGCTAGGAGGCCGAAACGGGGCTCCCCTGGATGTGTGCGGGACCCCATGTGCTTCCTCTCAAGTGGAGACGGGTATGTCTGGGAACTTTTTGAGTTGCAGCAAGGGTGTGAAGGACACTTTGGAAGTTCCAGTGGTTAGATGTGATTAGCCTCGAGAAGCCTCAGCGGAAATGGGCCTCATCTCGCCTGGAGGGCAAAACCTCCTGGATTTTCTCGAGTTGCGGCAGGTGCTCTTGACTTACGACGGGGACCTCAGGGACCCGCTCTGGTGGCCTCAGGAAAGGCCAGTCCCCATGCGAGTTCCTCGAGGGCCACTTGGGATTCCTCTCCTGTCGATGCCGGGGACTAAGACCTTGTTTGGAGTCGGGGCCGGAACCTGAGGATTCCTCTCCAGTGCTGACATGGATCTTGGGGTACTTCTGGAGTCTCCCCAGGGGAGTCAGTCCTCGTCTCGAATGCGGGCATGCACTTGCGCTTTCCTCCAAAGCGGTAGCAGCAGTGTCACACAGTCCGCCGCGTGGACAAAAGGATCTTTGGTTTTCCCTCGAGTCTTTCGCACGAGGCTGTCCCACGAGGCTTTCCCACAGGGCTGTCCCACGTGCACACGTGGTGGGAGTCGATCCTCGGCTTGAACGTCAAGGCAGTTCAGGGAAAACAGGTTCCTTTGGAATGGACTGACACATCTGGGGGACTCATTGAATGGTGGCACGACCCTGGAGTTGCTCTCGCCTTTCCTGTGGAGAGCGCCTCCTCTTGAGATGCGAAGGGAACGCCTGGAATTCTTTCCCTACGAAATAGGGATAGGATCCCTCATCACGAACTAGGAGGCGGAAACGGGGCTCCCCTGGATGTGTGCGGCACCCCACGTGCTTCCTCTCGAGTGGAGAAGGGTATGTCGTGGAACTGCTTGAGTTGCAGCAAGGGTGTGAAGGACCCTTTGGAAGTTCCAGTGGTTAGATGTGATTAGCCTCGAGAAGCCTCAGCGGAAATGGGCCTCATCTCGCCTGGAGGGCAAAACCTCCTGGATTTTCTCGAGTTGCGGCAGGTGCTCTCCACTTACGACGGGGACCTCAGGGACCCGCTCTGGAGGCCTCAGGAAAGGCCAGTCCCCATGCGAGTTCCTCGGGGGCCTCTCGGGATTCCTCTCCCGTTGATGCCGGGGCCTAAGACCTTGTGTGGAGTCGGGGCCGGAACCTGAGGATTCCTCTCCAGTGCTGACATGGATCTTGGGGTACTTCTGGAAACTCCCCAGGGGAGTCAGTCCTCGTCTCGAATGCGGGCATGCACTTGCGCTTTCCTCCAGAGCGGTAGCAGCAGTGTCACGCAGTCCGCCGCGTGGATCAAAGGATCTATGGTTTTCCCTCGAGTCTTTCCCACGAGGCTTTCCCACGAGGCTTTCCCACAGGGCTGTCCCACGTGCACACGTGGTGGGAGTCGATCCTCGGCTTGAACGTCAAGGCAGTGCGGGGAAAACAGGTTCCTCTGGAATGGACTGACACATCTGGGGGACTCTTGGGATGGTGGCACGACCCTGGAGTTCCTCTTGCCTTTCCTGTGGAGAGCGCCTCCTCTTGAGATGCGACGGGAACGCCGGGAATTCTTTCCCTACGAAACAGGTAAAGGATCCCTCATCTCGAGCTAGGAGGCGGAAACTGGGCTCCCCTGGATGTGTGCGGGACCCCACGTGCTTCCTCTCGAGTGGAGACGGGTATGTCGCGGAACTGCTTGAGTTGCAGCAAGGGTGTGAAGGACCCTTTGGAAGTTCCAGTGGTCAGATGTGATTAGCCTCGAGAAGCCTCAGCGGAAATGGGCCTCATCTCGCCTGGAGGGCAAAACCTCCTGGATTTTCTCGAGTTGCGGCAGGTGCTCTCGACTTACGACGGGGACCTCAGGGACGCGCTCTGGTGGCCTCAGGAAAGGCCAGTCCCCATGCGAGTTCCTCGGGGGCCTCTCGGGATTCCTCTCCCGTCGATGCCGGGGCCTAAGACCTTGTGTGGATTCGGGGCCGGAACCTGAGGATTCCTCTCCAGTGCTGACATGGATCTTGGGGTACTTCTGGAGTCTCCCCAGGGGAGTCAATCCTCGTCTCGAATGCGGGCATGCACTTGCGCTTTCCTCCAGAGTGGTAGGTGCAGTGTCACGCAGTCCGCCGCGTGGATCAAAGGATCTGTGGTTTTCCCTTGAGTCTTTCCCACGAGGCTTTCCCACAGGGCTGTCCCTCGTGCACACGTGGTGGGAGTCGATCCTCGGCTTGAACGTCAAGGCAGTGCAGGGAAAACAGGTTCCTCTGGAATGGACTGACACATCTGGGGGACTCTTGGAATGGTAGCACGACCCTGGAGTTCCTCTCGCCTTTCCTGTGGAGAGCGCCTCCTCTTGAGATGAGACGGGAACGCCGGGAATTCTTTCCCTACGAAACAGGGAAAGGATCCCTCATCTCGAGCTAGGAGGCGGAAACGGGGCTCCCCTGGATGTGTGCGGGACCCCACGTGCTTCCTCTCGAGTGGAGACGGGTATGTCGGGGAACTTCTTGAGTTGCAGGAAGGGTGTGATTGACCCTTTGGAAGTTCCAGTGGTTAGATGTGATTAGCCTCGAGAAGCCTCAGCGGAAATGGGCCTCATCTCGCCTGGAGGGCAAAACCTCCTGGATTTTCTCGAGTTGCGGCAGGTGCTCTCGACTTACGACGGGGACCTCAGGGACCCGCTCTGGTGGCCTCAGGAAAGGCCAGTCCCCATGCGAGTTCCTCGGGGGCCTCTCGGGATTCCTCTCCCGTCGATGCCGGGGCCTAAGACCTTGTGTGGAGTCGGGGCCGGAACCTGAGGATTCCTCTCCAGTGCTGACATGGATCTTGGGGTACATCTGGAGTCTCCCCAGGGGAGTCAGTCCTCGTCTCGAATGCGGGCATGCACTTGCGCTTTCCTCCAGAGCGGTAGCAGCAGTGTCACGCAGTCCGCCGCGTGAATCAAAGGATCTATGGTTTTCCCTCGAGTCTTTCCCACGAGGCTTTCCCACGAGGCTTTCCCACAGGGCTGTCCCACGTGCACACGTGGTGAGAGTCGATCCTCGGCTTGAACGTCAAGGCAGTACAGGGAAAACAGTTTCCTCTGGAATGGACTGACACATCTGGGGTCTCTTGGAATGGTGGCACGACCCTGGAGTTCCTCTCGCCTTTCCTGTGGAGAGCGCCTCCTCTTGAGATGCGACGGGAACGCCGGGAAACCTTTCCCTACGAAACAGGGATAGGATCCCTCATCTCGAACTAGGAGGAGGAAACGGGGCTCCCCTGGATGTGTGCGGGACCCCACGTGCTTCCTCTCGAGTGGAGACGGGTATGTCGTGGAACTGCTTGAGTTGCAGCAAGGGTGTGAAGGACCCTTTGGAAGTTCCAGTGGTTAAATGTGATTAGCCTCGAGAAGCCTCAGCGGAAATGGGCCTCATCTCGCCTGGAGGGCAAAACCTCCTGGATTTTCTCGAGTTGCGGCAGGTGCTCTCGACTTACGACGGGGACCTCAGGGACCCGCTCTGGAGGCCTCAGGAAAGGCCAGTCCCCATGCGATTTCCTTGGGGGCCTCTCGGGATTCTTCTCCCGTCGATGCCGGGGCCTAAGACCTTGTGTGGAGTCGGGGCCGGAACCTGAGGATTCCTCTCCAGTGCTGACATGGATCTTGGGGTACTTCTGGAGTCTCCCCAGGGGAGTCAGTCCTCGTCTCGAATGCGGGCATGCACTTGCGCTTTCCTCCAGAGTGGTAGCAGCAGTGTCACGCAGTCCGCCGCGTGGATCAAAGGATATATGGATTTCCCTCGAGTCTTTCCCACGAGGCTTTCCCACGAGGCTTTCCCACGAGGCTTTCCCACAGGGCTGTCACACGTGCACACGTGGTGGGACTCGATCCTCGGGTTGAACGTCAATGCAGTTCAGGGAAAACAGGTTCCTCTGGAATGGACTGACACATCTGGGGGTCTCTTGGAATGGTGCCACGACCCTGGAGTTCCTCTCGCCTTTCCTGTGGAGAGCGCCTCCTCTTGAGATGCGACGGGAACGCCGGGAATTCTTTCCCTAAGAAACAGGGAAAGGATCCCTCATCTCGAGCTAGGAGGCGGAAACGGGGCTCCCCTGGATGTGTGCGGGACCCTCGTGCTTCCTCTCGAGTGGAGACGGGTATGTTGGGGAACTTCTTGAGTTGCAGCAAGGGTGTGAAAGACCCTTTGGAAGTTCCAGTTGTTAGACGTGATTAGCCTCGAGAAGCCTCAGCGGAAATGGGCCTCATCTCGCCTGGAGGGCAAAACCTCCTGGATTTTCTCGAGTTGCGGCAGGTGCTCTCGACTTACGACGGGGACCTCAGGGACCCGCTCTGGTGGCCTCAGGAAAGGCCAGTCCCCATGCGAGTTCCTCGGGGGCCTCTCGGGATTCCTCTCCCGTCGATGCCGGGGCCTAAGACCTTGTGTGAAGTCGGGGCCGGACCTGAGGATTCCTCTCCAGTGCTGACATGGATCTTGGGGTACTTCTGGAGTCTCCCCAGGGGAGTCAGTCCTCGTCTCGAATGCGGGCATGCACTTGCGCTTTCCTCCATAGCGGTAGCAGCAGTGTCACGCAGTCCGCCGCGTGGTCAAAGGATCTATGGTTTTCCCTCGAGTCGTTCCCACGAGGCTTTCCCACGAGGCTTTCCCACAGGGCTGTCCCACGTGCACACGTGGTGGGAGTCGATCCTCGGCTTGAACGTCAAGGCAGTGCAGGGAAAAAAGGTTCCTCTGTAATGGACTGACACAACTGGGGGTCTCTTGGAATGCTGGCACGACCCTGGAGTTCCTCTCCCCTTCCTGTGGAGAGCGCCTCTTCTTGAGATGCGAGGGGAACGCCGGGAATTCTTTGCCTACGAAACAGGGAAAGGATCCCTCATCTCGAGCTAGGAGGCGGAAACGGGGCTCCTCTTGATGTGTGCGGGACCCTCGTGCTTCCTCTCGAGTGGAGACGGGTATGTTGGGGAAATTCTTGAGTTGCAGCAAGGGTGTGAAAGACCCTTTGGAATTTCCAGTTGTTAGACGTGATTAGCCTCGAGAAGCCTCACTGGAAATGGGACTCATCTCGCCTGGAGGGCAAAACCTCCTGGATTTTCTCGAGTTGCGGCAGGTGCTCTCGACTTACGACTGGGACCTCAAGGACCCGCTCTGGTGGCCTCAGGAAAGGCCAGTCCCCATGCGAGTTCTTCGGGGGCCTCTCGGGATTCCTCTCCCGTCGATGCCGGGGCCTAAGACCTTGTGTGAAGTCGGGGCCGGACCTGAGGATTCCTCTCCAGTGCTGACATGGATCTTGGGGTACTTCTGGAGTCTCCCCAGGGGAGTCAGTCCTCGTCTCGAATGCGGGCATGCACTTGCGCTTTCCTCCAGAGCGGTAGCAGCAGTGTCACGCAGTCCGCCGCGTGGATCATGGATCTATGGTTTTCCCTCGAGTCTTTCCCACGAGGCTTTCCCACGAGGCTTTCCCACAGGGCTGTCCCACGTGCACACGTGGTGGGAGTCGATCCTCGGCTTGAACGTCAAGGCAGTGCAGGGAAAAAAAGGTTCCTCTGTAATGGACTGACACAACTGGGGGTCTCTTGGAATGGTGGCACGACCCTGGAGTTCCTCTCCCCTTTCCTGTGGAGAGCGCCTCTTCTTGAGATGCGACGGGAACGCCGGGAATTCTTTCCCTACGAAACAGGGAAAGGATCCCTCATCTCGTGCTAGGAGGCGGAAAGGGGCTCCCCTGGATGTGTGCTGGACTCTCGTGCTTCCTCTCGAGTGGAGACAGGTATGTCGCGGAACTGCTTGAGTTGCAGCAAGGGTGTGAAGGACCCTTTGGAAGTTTCAGTGGTTAGATGTGATTAGCCTCGAGAAGCCTCAGCGGAAATGGGCCTCATCTCGCCTGGAGAGCAAAACCTCCTGAATTTTCTCGAATTGCGACAGGTGCTCTCGACTTACGACGGGGACCTCAGGGACCCGCTCTGGAGGCCTCAGGAAAGGCCAGTCCCCATGGGAGTTCCTCGGGGGACGCTCGGGATTCCTCTCCCGTCGATGCCCGGGCCTAAGACCTTGTGTGGATTCGGGGTCGGAACCTGAGGATTCCTCTCCAGTGCTGACATGGATCTTGGGGTACTTCTGGAGTCTCCCCAGGGGAGTCAGTCCTCGTCTCGAATGCGGGCATGCACTTGCGCTTTCCTCCAAAGTGGTAGCAGCAGTGTCACGCAGTCCGCCGCGTGGATCAATGGATCTATGGTTTTCCCTCGAGTCTTTCCCACGAGGCTTTCCCACGAGGCTTTCCCACAGGGCTGTCCCACGTGCACACGTGGTGGGAGTCGATCCTTGGCTTGAACGTCAAGGCAGTGCAGGGAAAACAGGTTCCTCTCGAATGGACTGACCCATCTGGGGGACTCTTGGAATGGTGGCACGACCCTGGAGTTCCTCTCGCCTTTCCTGTGGAGAGCGCCTCCTCTTGAGATGCGACGGGAACGCTGGGAATTCTTTCCCTACGAAAAAGGGAAAGGATCCCTCATCTCGAGCTAGGAGGCAGAAACGGGGCTCCCCTGGATGTGTGCGGGACCCCACGTGCTTCCTCTCGAGTGGAGACGGGTATGTCGGGGAACTTCTTGAGGTGCAGCAAGGGTGTGAAGGACCCTTTTAAGTTCCAGTGGTTAGATGTGATTAGTCTGGAGAAGCCTCAGCGGAAATGGGCCTCATCTCGCCTCGAGGGCAAAACCTCCTGGATTTTCTCGAGTTGCGACAGGTGCTCTCGACTTACGAGGGGGACCTCAGGGACCCGCTCCTGTGTCCTCAGGAAAGGCCAGTCCCCATGCGAGTTCCTCGGGGGCCTCTCGGGATTCCTCTCCCGTCGATGCCGGGGCCTAAGACCTTGTGTGGAGTCGGGGCCGGAACCTGAGGATTCCTCTCCAGTGCTGACATGGATCTAGGGGTAGTTCTGGAGTCTCCCCAGGGGAGTCAGTCCTCGTCTCGAATGCGGGCATGCACTTGCGCTTTCCTCCAGAGAGGTAGCAGCAGTGTCACGCAGTCCGCCGCGTGGATCAAAGGATCTATGTTTTTCCCTCGAGTCTTTCCCACGAGGCTTTCCCACGAGGCTTTCCCACAGGGCTGTCCCACGTGCACACGTGGTGGGAGTCGATCCTCGGCTTGAACGTCAACGCAGTGCAGGGAAAACAGGTTCCTCTGGAATGGACTGACACATCTGGCGGTCTCTTGGAATGGTGGCACGACCCTGGAGTTCCTCTCGCCTTTCCTGTGGAGAGCGCCTCCTCTTGGGATGCGACGGAAACGCCGGGAATTCTTTCCCTACGAAACAGGGAAAGGATTCCTCATCTCGAGCTAGGAGGCGGAAACGGGGCTCCCCTGGATGTGTGCGGGACCCCACGTGCTTCCTCTCGAGTGGAGACGGTTATGTCGGGGAACTTCTTAAGTTGCAGCATGGGTGTGAAGGACCATTTGGAAGTTCCAGTGGTTAGATGTGATTAGCCTCGAGAAGCCTCAACGGAAATGGGCCTCATCTCGCCTGGAGGGCAAAACCTCCTGGATTTTCTCGAGTTGCGGCAGGTGCTCTCGACTTACCACGGGGACCTCAGGGACCCGCTCTGGTGGCCTCAGGAAAGGCCAGTCCCCATGCGAGTTCCTCGGGGGCCTCTCGGGATTCCTCTCCCTTCGATGCCGGGGCCTAAGACCTTGTGTGGAGTCGAGGCCGGAACCTGAGGATTACTCTCCAGTGCTGATATGGATCTTGGGGTACTTCTGGAGTCTCCCCAGGGGAGTAAGTCCTCGTCTCGAATGCGGGAATGCACTTGCGCTTTCCTCCAGAGCGGTAGCAGCAGTGTCACGCAGTCCGCCGCGTGGATCAAAGGATCTATGGTTTTCCCTCGAGTCTTTCCCACGAGGCTTTCCCACGAGGCTTTCCCAAAGGCTGTCCCACGTGCACACGTGGTGTGGGTCGATCCTCGGCTTGAACGTCAAGGCAGTGCAGGGAAACAGGTTCCTCTGAAATGGACTGACACATCTGGGGGACTCTTGGAATGGTGGCACGACCCTGGAGTTCCTCTCGCCTTTCCTGTGGAGAGAGCCTCCTGTTGAGATGCGACGGGAACGCCGGGAATTCTTTCCCTACGAAACAGGGAAAGGATCCCTCATCTCGAGCTAGGAGGCGGAAACGGGGCTCCCCTGGATGTGTGCGGGACCCTCGTGCTTCCTCTCGAGTGGAGACGGGTATGTCGGGGAACTTCTGGACTTGCAGCAAGGGTGTGAAGGACCCTTTGGAAGTTCCAGTGGTTAGATGTGATTAGCCTCGAGAAGCCTCAGCGGAAATGGGCCACATCTCGCCTGGAGGGCAAAACCTCCTGGATTTTCTCGTGTTGTGGCAGGTGCTCTCGACTTACGACGGGGACCTCAGGGACCCGCTCTGGTGGCCTCAGGAAAGGCCAGTCCCCATGCGAGTTCCTCGGGGGCCTCTCGGGATTCTTCTCCCGTCGATGCCGGGGCCTATGACCTTGTGTGGAGTCGGGGCCGGAACCTGGGGTTTCCTCTGCAGTGCTGACATGGATCTTGGGGTACTTCTGGAGTCTCCCCAGGGGAGTCAGTCCTCCTCTCGAATGCCGGCATGCACTTGCGCTTTCCTCCAGACCGGTAGCAGCAGTGTCACGGATTCCGCCGCGTGGATCAAGGGATCTATGGCTTTCCCTCGAGTCTTTCCCACGAGGCTTTCCCACAGGGCTGTCCCACGTGCACACGTGGTGGGAGTCGATCCTCGGCTTGAACGTCAAGGCAGTGCAGGGAAAACAGGTTCCTCTGGAATGGACTGACACATCTGGGGGACTCTTGGAATGGTGGCACGACCCTGGAGTTCCTCTCGCCTTTCCTGTGGAGAGCGCCTCCTCTTGAGATGCGACGGGAACGCCGGGAATTCTTTCCCTACGAAACAGGGAAAGGATCCCTCATCTCGAGCTAGGAGGCGGAAACGGGGCTCCCCTGGATGTGTGCGGGACCCTCGTGCTTCCTCTCGAGTGGACACGGGTATGTCGGGGAACTTCTTGAGTTGCAGCAAGGGTGTGAAGGACTCTTTGGAAGTTCCAGTGGTTAGATGTGATTAGCCTCGAGAAACCTCACTGGAAATGGGCCACATCTCGCCTGGAGGGCAAAACCTCCTGGATTTTCTCGAGTTGTGGCATGTGCTCTCGACTTACGACGGGGACCTCGGGGACCCGCTCTGGTGGCCTCAGGAAAGGCCAGGCCCATGCGAGTTCCTCGTGGGCCTCTCGGTATTCCTCTCCCGTCGATGCCGCGGCCTAAGACCTTGTGTGGAGTCGGGGCCGGAACCTGAGGATTCCTCTCCAGTGCTGACATGGATCTTGGGGTACTTCTGGAGTCTCCCCAGGGGAGTCAGTCCTCGTCTCGAATGCGGGCATGCACTTGCGCTTTCCTCCAGAGTGGTAGCAGCAGTGTCACGCAGTCCGCCGCGTGGATCAAGGGATCTATGTCTTTCCCTCAAGGCTTTCCCACGATGCTTTCACACAGGGCTGGCCCACGTGCCACCGTGGTGGGAGTCGATCCTCGGCATGAACGTCGAGGCAGTGCAGGGAAAATACGTTCCTCTGGAATGGACTGACACATCTGGGGGACTCTTGGAATGGTGGCACGACCCTGGAGTTCCTATGCCTTTCCAGTTGAGAGCACCTCCTCTTGAGATGCGACGGGAATGCCGGGAATTCTTTCCCTACGAAACAGGGAAAGGATCCCTCATCTCGAGCTAGGAGGCGGATACGGGGCTCCCCTGGATGTGTGCGTGACCCTCCTGCTTCCTCTCGAGTGGAGATGGGTATGTCGGGGAACTTCTGGACTTGCAGCAAGGGTGTAAAGGACCCTTTGGAAGTTCCAGTGGTTAGATGTGATTAGCCTCGAGAAGCCTCAGCGGAAATGGGCCTCATCTCGCCTGGAGGGCAAGACCTCCTGGATTTTCTCGAGTTGCGGCAGGTGCTCTCGACTTACGACGGGTACCTCGGGACCCGCTCTGGTGGCCTCAGGAAAGGCCAGTCCCCATGCGAGTTCCTCTGGGGCCCCTCGGGATTCCTCTCCCGTCGATGCCGGGGCCTAAGACCTTGTGTGGAGTCGGGGCCGAAACCTGAGGATTCCTCTCCAGTGCTGACATGGATCTTGGGCTACTTCTGGAGTCTCCCCAGGGGAGTCAGTCCTCGTCTCGAATGCGGGCATGCACTTGCCCTTTCCTCCAGAGCGGTAGCAGCAGTGTCACGCAGTCTGCCACGTGGATCAATGGATCTATGGTTTTCCCTCGAGTCTTTCCCACGAGGCTTTCCCACGAGGCTTTCCCACAGGGCTGTCCCACGTGCACACGGGGTGGGAGTCGATCCTCGGCTTGAAAGTCAAGGCAGTGCAGGGAAAACAGGTTCCTCTGGAATGGACTGACACATCTGGGGGACTCTTGGAATGGTGGCACGATCCCGGACTTCCTCTCGCCTTTCCTGTGGAGAGCGTCTCCTCTTGAGATGCGACGGGAACTCCGGGAATTCTTTCCCTACGAAACAGGAAAGGATCCCTCATCTCGAGCTAGGAGGCGGAAACGGGGCTCCCCTGGATGTGTGCGGGACCCTCGTGCTTCCTCTCGAGTGGAGACGGGTATGTCGGGGAACTTCTTGAGTTGCAGCAAGGGTGTGAAGGACCCTTTGGAAATTTCAGTGGTTAGATGTGATTAGCCTCGAGAATCCTCAGCGGAAATGGGCCTCATCTCGCCTGGAGGGCAAGACCTCCTGGATTTTCTCGAGTTGCGGCAGGTGCTCTCGACTTACGACGGGTACCTCGGGACCCGCTCTGGTGGCCTCAGGAAAGGCCAGTCCCCATGCGAGTTCCTCTGGGGCCCCTCGGGATTCCTCTCCCGTCGATGCCGGGGCCTAAGACCTTGTGTGGAGTCGGGGCCGGAACCTGAGGATTCCTCTCCAGTGCTGACATGGATCTTGGGCTACTTCTGGAGTCTCCCCAGGGGAGTCAGTCCTCGTCTCGAATGCGGGCATGCACTTGCGCTTTCCTCCAGAGCGGTAGCAGCAGTGTCACGCAGTCCGCCGCGTGGATCAAAGGATCTATGGTTTTCCCTCGAGACTTTCCCACGAGTCTTTCCCACGAGGCTTTCCCACAGGGCTGTCCCACGTGCACACGTGGTGGGAGTCGATCCTCGGCTTGAACGTCAAGGCAGTGCAGGGAAAACAGTTTCCTCTCGAATGGACTGACACATCTGGGGGACTCTTGGAATGGTGGCACGACCCTGGAGTTCCTCTCGCCTTTCCTGTGGAAAGCGCCTCCTCTTGAGATGCGACGGGAACGCCGGGAATTCTTTCCCTACGAAACAGGGAAAGGATCCCTCATCTCGAGCAAGGAGGCGGAAACGGGGCTCCCCTGGATGTGTGCGGGACCCTCGTGCTTCCTCTCGAGTGGAGACGGGTATGTCGGGGAACTTCTTGAGTTGCAGCAAGGGTGTGAAGGACCCTTTGGAAGTTCCAGTGGTTAGATGTGATTAGCCTCGAGAAGCCTCAGCGGAAATGGGCCTCATCTCGCCTGGAGGGCGAAACCTCCTGGAATTTCTCGAGTTGCGGCAGGTGCTCTCAACTTACGACGGGGACCTCGGGGACACGCTCTGCTGGCTGCAGAAAAGGCCAGTCCCCATGCAAGTTCCTCGGGAGCCTCTCGGGATTCCTCTCCCGTCGATGCCGGGGCCTAAGACCTTGAGTGGAGTCAGGGCCGGAACCTGAGGATTCCTCTCCAGTGCTGACATGGATCTTGGGGTACTTCTGGAGTCTCCCCAGGGGAGTCAGTCCTCGTCTCGAATGCGGGCATGCACTTGCCCTTTACTCCAGAGCGGAAGCAGCAGTGTCACGCAGTCCTCCACGTGGATCAAAGGATCTATGGTTTTCCCTCGAGTCTTTCCCACGAGGCTTTATCACGAGGCTTTCCCACAGGGCTCTCCCACGTGCACACGTGGTGGGAGTCGATCCTCGGCTTGAACATCAAGGCAGTGCAGGGAAAACAGGTTCTTCTGGAATGGACTGACACATCTGGGGGACTCTTGGAATGGTGGCACGACCCTGGAGTTCCTCTCGCCTTTCCTGTGGAGAGCGCCTCCTCTTGAGATACGACGGGAACGCTGGGAATTCTTTCCCTACGAAAAAGGGAAACGATCCCTCATCTCGAACTAGGAGGCGGAAACGGGGCTCCCCTTGATGTGTGCGGGACCCACGTGCTTCCTCTCTAGTGGAGACGGGAATGTCGCGGAACTGCTTGAGTTGCAGCAAGGGTGTGAAGGACCCTTTGGAAGTTCCAGTAGTTAGATGTGATTGGCCTCGAGAAGCCTCAGCGGAAATGGGCCTCATCTCGCCTGGAGGGCAAAAACTTCTGGATTTTCTCGAGTTGCGGCAGGTGCTCTCGACTTACGACGGGGACCTCAGGGACCCGCTCTGGTGGCCTCAGGAAAGGCCAGTCCCCATGAGAGTTCCTCGGGGGCCTCTCGGGAATCCTCTCCCGTCGAAGCCGGGGCCTAAGACCTTGTGTGGAGTCGGGCCGGAACCTGAGGATTCCTCTCCAGTGCTGACATGGATCTTGGGGTACTTCTGGAGTTTCCCCAGGGGAGTCAGTCCCCGTCTCGAATGCGGGCATGCACTTGCGCTTTCCTCCAGAGCGGTAGCAGCAGTGTCATGCAGTCCGCCGCGTGGATCAAAGGATCTATGGTTTTCCCTCGAGTCTTTCCCACGAGGCTTTCCCACGAGGCTTTCCCACAGGGCTGTCACACGTGCACACGTGGTGGGAGTCGATCCTCGGCTTGAACGTCAAGGCAGTGCAGGGAAAACAGGTTCCTCTGGAATGGACTGACACATCTGGGGGACTCTTGGAATGGTGGCACGATCCCGGAGTTCCTCTCGCCTTTCCTGTGGAGAGCGCCTCCTCTTGAGTTGCGACAGGACCGCCGGGAATTCTTTCCCTACGAAACAGGGAAAGGATCCCTCATCTCGAGCTAGGAGGTGGAAACGGGGCTCCCCTGGATGTGTGCGGGACCCCACGTGCTTCCTCTAGAGTGGAGATGGGTATGTCGCGGAACTGCTTGAGTTGCAGCAAGGGTGTGAAGGACCCTTTGGAAGTTCCATTAGTTAGATGTGATTGGCCTCGAGAAGCCTCAGCGGAAATGGGCCTCATCTCGCCTGGAGGGCAACACCTCCTGGATTTTCTCGAGATGCGGCAGGTGCTCTCGACTTACGACGGGGACCTCAGGGACCCGCTCTGGTGGCCTCAGGAAAGGCCAGGCCCCATGCGAGTTCCTCGGGGGCCTCTCGGGATTCCTCTCCCGTCGATGCCGGGGACTAAGACCTTGTGTGGAGTCGGGGCCGGAACCTGAGGATTCCAGTCCAGTGCTGACATGGATCTTGGGGTACTTCTGGAGTCTCCCCAGGGGAGTCAGTCCTCGTCTCGAATGCGGGCATGCACTTGCGCTTTCCTCCAGAGCCGTAGCAGCAGTGTCACGCAGTCCGCCACGTGGATCAAAGGATCTATGGTTTTCCCTCGAGTCTTTCCCACGAGGCTTTCCCACGAGGCTTTCCCACAGGGCTGTCCCACGTGCACACGTGGTGGGAGTCGATCCTCGGCTTGAACGTCAAGGCAGTGCAGGGAAAACAGGTTCCTCTGGAATGGACTGACACATCTGGTGGTCTCTTGGAATTGTGGCACGACCCTGGAGTTCCTCTCGCCTTTCCTGTGGAGAGCGCCTCCTCTTGAGATGCGAGGGGAACGCCGGGAATTCTTTCCCTAAGAAACAGGGAAAGGATCCCTCATCTCCAGCTAGGAGGAGGAAACGGGGCTCCCCTGGATGTGTGCGGGACCCCACGTGCTTCCTCTCGAGTGGAGACGGGTATGTCGGGGAACTTCTTGAGTTGCAGCAAGGGTGTGAAGGACCCTTAGGAAGTTCCAGTTGTTAGACGTGATTAGCCTCGAGAAGCCTCAGCGGAAATGGGCCTCATCTCGCCTGGAGGGCAAAACCTCCTGGATTTTCTTGAGTTGCGACAGGTGCTCTCGACTTATGACGGGGACCTCAGGGACCCACTCTGGTGGCCTCAGGAAAGGCGAGTCCCCATGCGAGTTCCTCGGGGGCCGCTCGGGATTCCTCTCCCGTCGATGCCGGGGCCTAAGACCTTGTATGGAGTCGGGGCCGGAACCTGAGGATTCCTCTCCAATGCTGACATGGATCTTGGGGTACTTCTGGAGTCTCCCCAGGGGAGTCAGTCCTCGTCTCGAATGCGGGCATGCACTTGCGCTTTGCTCCAGAGCGGTAGCAGCAGTGTCACGCAGTCCGCCGCGTGGATCAAAGGATCTATGTTTTTCCCTCGAGTCTTTCCCACGAGGCTGTCCCACGCGGTTTTCCCACAGGGGTGTCCCAAGTGCACACGTGGTGGGAGTCGATCCTCGGCTTGAACGTCAAGGCAGTGCAGGGAAAACAGGTTCCTCTGGAATGGACTGACACATCTGGGGGACTCTTGGAATGGTGGCACGACCCTGGAGTTCCTCTCGCCTTTCCTGTGGAGAGGGCCTCCTCTTGAGATGCGATGGGAACCCCGGGAATTATTTCCCTACGAAACAGGGATAGGATCCCTCACCTCGAACTAGGAGGCGGATACGGGGCTCCCCTGGATGTGTGCCTCACCCCACGTGCTTCCTTTCGAGTGGAGACGGGTATGTCGGGTAACTGCTTGCGTTGCAGCTAGGGTGTGAAGGACCCTTTGGAAGTTCCAGTGGTTAGATGTGATTAGCCGCGAGAAGCCTCAGCGGAAATGGGCCTCATCTCGCCTGGAGGGCAAAACCTCCTGGATTTTCTCGAGTTGCGGCAGGTGCTCTCGACTTACGACGGGGACCTCAGGAACCCGCTCTGGTGGCCTCAGAAAAGGCCAGTCCCCATGCGAGTTCCTCGGGGGCCTCTCGGGATTCCTCTCCCGTCGATGCCGGGGCCTAAGACTTTGTGTGGAGTCGGGGCCGGAACCTGAGGATTCCTCTCCAGTGCTGACATGGGTCTTGGGGTACTTCTGGAGTCTCCCCAGGGGAGTCAGTCCTCGTCTCGAATGCGGGCATGCACTTGCGCTTTCCTCCAGAGCGGTAGCAGCAGTGTCACGCAGTCCGCCGCGTGGATCAAAGGATCTTTGGTTTTCCCTCGCGTCTTTCCCACGAGGCTTTCCCTCGAGGCTTTCCCACAGGGCTGTCCCACGTGCACACGTGGTGGGAGTCGATCCTCGGCTTGAACGTCAAGGCAGTGCAGGGAAAACAGGTTCCTCTGGAATGGACAGACACATCTGGGGGACTCTTGGAATGGTGGCACGACCCTCGAGTTCCTATCGCGTTTCCTGTGGAGAGCGCCTCCTCTGGAGATGCGACGGGAACCCCGGGAATTCTTTCCCTACGAAACAGGGAAAGGATCCCTCATCTCGAGCTAGGAGGCGGAAACGGGGCTCCCCTGGATGTGTGCGGGACCTTCGTGCTTCCTCTCGAGTGGAGACGGGTATGTCGGGGAACCTCTTGAGTTGCAGCAAGGGTGTGAAGGACCTTTAGGAAGTTCCAGTGGTTAGATGTGATTAGCCTCGAGAAGCCTCAGCGGAAATGGGCCTCATCTCGCCTGGAGGGCAAAACCTCCTGGATTTTCTCGAGTAGCGGCAGGTGCTCTCGACTTTCGACGGGGACCTCAGGGACCCGCTCTGGTGGCCTCAGGAAAGGCCAGTCCCCATGCGAGTTCCTCGGGGGCCTCTCGGGATTCCTCTCCCGTCGATGCCGGGGCCTAAGACCTTGTGTGGAGTCGGGGCTGGAACCTGAGGATTCCTCTCCAGTGCTTACATGGATCTTGGGGTACTTCTGGTGTCTCCCCAGGGGAGTCAGTCCTCGTCTCGAATGCGGGCATACAATTGCGCTTTCCTTCAGAGCGGTAGCAGCAGTGTCACGCAGTCCACCGCGTGGATCAAAGGATCTATGGTTTTCCCTCGAGTCTTTCCTACGAGGCTTTCCCACGAGGCTTTCCCACAGGGCTGTCCCACGTGCACACGTGGTGGGAGTCGATCCTCGGCTTGAACGTCAAGGCAGTGCAGGGAAAACAGGTTCCTCTGGAATGGACTGACACATCTGGGGGTCTCTTGGAATGGTGGCACGACCCTGGAGTTCCTCTCCCCTTTCCTGTGGAGAGCGCCTCCTCTTGAGATGCGACGGGAACGCCGGGAATTCTTTCCCTACGAAACAGGGAAAGGAACCGTCATCCCGAGCTAGGAGGCAGAAACGGGGCTCCCCTGGATGTGTGCGGGACTCCACGTGCTTCCTCTCGAGTGGAGACGGGTATGTCGGGGAACTTCTTGAGTTGCAGCAAGGGTGTGAAGGACCCTTTGGAAGTTCCAGTGGTTCGACGTGATTGGCCTTGAGAAGCCTCACCGGAAATGGGCCTCATCTCGCCTGGAGGGCAAAACCTCCTGGATTTTCTCGAGTTGCGGCAGGTGCTCTCGACTTACGACGGGGACCTCAGGGACCCGCTCTGGTGGCCTCAGGAAAGGCCAGTCCCCATGCCAGTTCCTCGGGGGCCTCTTGGGATTCCTCTCCCGTCGATGCCGGTGCCTAAGACCTTGTGTGGAGTGAGGGCCGAAACCTGAGTATTCCTCTCCAGTGCTGACATGGATCTTGGGGTACTTCTGGAGTCTCCCCAGGGGAGTCAGTCCTCGTCTCGAATGCGGGCATGCACTTGCGCTTTCCTCCAGAGCGGTAGCAGCAGTGTCAGGCAGACCGCCGCGTGGATGAAAGGATCTATGGTTTTCCCTCGAGTCTTTCCCACGAGGCTTTCCCACGAGGCTTTCCCACAGGGCTGTCCCAGGTGCATACGTGGTGGGAGTCGATCCTCGGCTTGAACGTCAAGGCAGTGCAGGGAAAACAGGTTCCTCTGGAATGGACTGACACAACTGGTGGTCTCTTGAAATGGTGGCACGACCCTGGAGTTCCTGTCGCCTTTCCTGTGGAGAGCGCCTCCTCTTGATATGCGACGGGAACGCCGGAAATTCTTTCGCTACTAAACAGGGAAAGGATCCCTCATCTCAAGCTAGGAAGCGGAAACGGGGCTCCCCTGGATGTGTGCTGTACCCCACGTGCTTCCTCTCGAGTGGAGACGGGTATGTCGGGGAACTTCTCGAGTTGCAGCAAGGGTGTGAAGGACCCTTTGGAAATTCCAGTGGTTAGATGTGATTAGCCTCGAGAAGCCTCAGCGGAAATGGGCCTCATCTCGCCTGGAGGGCAAAACCTCCTGGATTTTCTCGAGTTGCGGCAGGTGCTCTCGACTTGCGACGGGGACCTCAGGGACCCGCTCTGGATGCCTCAGGAAAGGCCAGTCCCCATGCGAGTTCCTCGGGGGCCTCTCGGGATTCCTCTCCCGTCGATGCCGGGGCCTAAGACCTTGTGTGGAGTCAGGGCCGGAACCTGAGCATTCCTCTCCAGTGCTGACATGGATCTTGGGCTACTTCTGGAGTCTCCCCAGGGGAGTCAGTCCTCGTCTCGAATGCGGGCATGCACTTGCGCTTTCCTCCAGAGCGGTAGCAGCAGTGTCACGCTGTCCGCCGCGTGGATCAAAGGATCTATGGTTTTCCCTCGAGTCTTTCCCACGAGGCTTTCCCACGAGTCTTTCCCACAAGGCTGTCCCACGTGCACAGATGGTGGGAGTCTATCCTCGGCTTGAACGTCAAGGCAGTGCAGGGAAAACAGGTTCCTCTGGAATGGACTGACACATCTGGGGGACTCTTGGAATGGTGGCACGACCATGGAGTTCCTCTCGCCTTTCCTGTGGAGAGCGCCTCCTCTTGAGATGCGACGGGAACGCCGGGACTTCTTTCCCTACGAAACAGGGAAAGGATCCCTCATCTCGAGCTAGGAGGCGGAAACGGGGCTCCCCTGGATGTGTGCGGGACCCCACGTGCTTCCTCTCGAGTGGAGACGGGTATGTCGGGGAACTTCTTGAGTTTCAGCAAGGGTGTGAAGGACCCTTAGGAAGTTCCAGTGGTTAGACGTGATTAGCCTCGAGAAGCCTCAGCGGAAATGGGCCTCATCTTGCCTGGCGGGCAAAACCTCCTGGATTTTATCGAGTTGCGGCAGGTGCTCTCGACTTACGACGGGGACCTCAGGGACCCGCTCTGGTGGCCTCAGGAAAGGCCAGTCCCCATGCGAGTTCCTCGGGGGACTCTCAGGATTCCTCTCCCGTCAATGCCGGGGACTAAGACCTTGTGTGGAGTCGCGGTCGGAACCTGAGGATTCCTCTCCAGTGCTGACATGGATCTTGGGGTACTTCTGGAGTCTCCCCAGGGGAGTCAGTCCTCGTCTCGAATGCGGGCATGCACTTGCGCTTTCCTACAGAGCGGTAGCAGCAGTGTCACGCAGTCTGCCGCGTGGATCAAAGGATTTATGGTTTTCCCTCGAGTCTTTCCCACGAGGCTTTCCCACAGGGCTGTCCCACGTTCACACGTGGTGGAAGTCGATCCTTGGCTTGAACGTCAAGGCAGTGCAGGGAAAACAGGTTCCTCTGGAATGGACTGACACATCTGAGGGACTCTTGGAATGGTGGCACGACCCTGGAGTTCCTCTCCCCTTTCCTGTGGAGAGCGCCTCCTCTTGAGATGCGACGGGAACGCCGGGAATTCTTTCCCTAGGAAACAGGGAAAGGATCCCTCATCTCGAGCTAGGAGGCGGAAACGGGGTTCCCATGGATGTGTGCGGGACCCCACGTTCTTCCTCTCGAGTGGAGACGGGTATGTCGGGGAACTTCTTGAGTTGCAGCAAGGGTTTGAAGAACCCTTTGGAGTTCCAGTGGTTAGATGTGATTAGCCTCGAGAAGCCTCAGCGGAAATGGGCCTCATCTCGCCTGGAGGACAAAACCTCCTGGATTTTCTCGAGTTGCGGCAGGTGCGCTCGACTTACGACGGGGACCTTAGGGACCCGCTCCGGTGGCCTCAGGAAAGGCCAGTCCCCATGCTAGTTCCTCGGGGGCCTCTCGGGATTCCTCTCCTGTCGATGCCGGGGCCTAAGACCTTGTGTGGAGTCGGGGCCGGAACCTGAGGATTCCTCTCCAGTGCTGACATGGATCTTGGGGTACTTCTGGAGTCTCCCCAGGGGTGTCAGTCCTCGTCTCGAATGCGGGCATGCACTTGCGCTTTCCTCCAGAGCAGTAGCAGCAGTGTCACGCAGTCCGCCGCGTGGATCAAAGGATCTATGGTTTTCCCTCGAGTCTTTCCAACGAGTCTTTCCCACGAGGCTTTCCCACAGGGCTGTCCCACGTGCACACGTGGTGGGAGTCGATCCTCGGCTTGAACGTCAAGGCAGTGCAGGGAAAACAGGTTCCTCTGGAATGGACTGACACATCTGGTGGTCTCTTGGAATGGTGGCACGACCCTGGAGTTCCTCTCCCCTTTCCTGTGGAGAGCGCCTCCTCTTGAGATGCGACGGGAACGCCGGGAATTCTTTCCCTACGAAAGACAGAAAGGATCCCTCATCTCGAGCTAGGAGGCGGAAACGGGGCTCCCCTGGATGTGTGCGGGACCCCACGTGCTTCCTCTCGAGTGGAGACGGGTATGTCGGGGAACTTCTTGAGTTGCAGCAAAGGTGTGAAGGACCCTTTGGAAGTTCCAGTGGTTAGATGTGATTAGCCTCGAGAAGCCTCAGCGGAAATGGCCCTCATCTCGCCTGGAGGGCAAAACCTCCTGGATTTTCTCGAGTTGCGGCAGGTGCTCTCGACTTGCGACGGTGACGTCAGGGACCCGCTCTGGTGGCCTCAGGAAAGGCCAGTCCCCATGCGAGTTCCTCGGGGGCCTCTTGGGATTCCTCTCCAGTCGATCCCGGGGCCTAAGTCCTTGTGTGGAGTCGGGGCCGGAACCTGAGGATTCCTCTCCAGTGCTGACATGGATCTTGGGGTACTTCTGGAGTCTCCCCAGGGGAGTCAGTCCTCGTCTCGAATGCGGGAATGCACTTGTGCTATCCTCCAGAGCGGTAGAAGCAGTGTCACGAATTCCGCCGCATGGATCAAAGGATCTATGATTTTCCCTCGAGTCTTTCCCACGAGGCTGTCCCAGGAGGCTTTCCCACAGGGCTGTTCCACGTGCACACGTGGTGGGATTCGATCCTCGGCTTGAACGTCAAGGCAGTTCAGGGAAAACAGGTTCCTCTGGAATGGACTGACACATCTGGGGGACTCTTGGAATGGTGGCACGACCCTGGAGTTCCTCTCGCCTTTCCTGTGGAGAGCGCCTCCTCTTGAGATGCGAAGGGAACGCCGGGAATTCTTTCCCTACGAAACAGGGATAGGATCCCTCATCTCGAACTAGGAGGCGGAAACGGGGCTCCCCTGGATGTGTGCGGCACCCCACGGGCTTCCTCTCGAGTGGAGACGGGTATGTCGCGGAACTGCTTGAGTTGCAGCAAGGGTGTGAAGGACCTTTTGGAAGTTCCAGTGGTTAGATGTGATTAGCCTCGAGAAGCCTCAGCGGAAATGGGCCTCATCTCGCCTGGAGGGCAAAACCTCATGGATTTTCTCGAGATGCGGCAGGTGCTCTCGACTTACGACGGGACCTCAGGGACCCGCTCTGGTGGCCTCAGGAAAGGCCAGTCCCCATGCGAGTTCCTCGCGGGCCTCTCAGGATACCTCTCCCGTCGATGCCGGGGCCTAAGACCTTGTGTGGAGTCGGGGCCGGAACCTGAGGATTCCTCTCCAGTGCTGACATGGATCTTGGGGTACTTCTGGAGTCTCCCCAGGGGAGTCAGTCCTCGTCTCGAATGCGGGCATGCACTTGCGCTTTCCTCCAGAGTGGTAGCAGCAGTATCACGCAGTCCGCCGCCTGGATCAAAGGATCTATGGTTTTCCCTCGAGTCTTTCCCACGAGGCTTTCCCACGAGGTTTTCCCACAGGGCTGTCCCACATGCACACGTGGTGGGAGTCGATCCTCGGCTTGAAAGTCAAGGCAGTGCAGGGAAAACAGGTTCCTCTGCAATGGACTGACATATCTGTGGGACTCTTGGAATGGTGGCACGACCCTGGAGTTCCTCTCGCCTTTCCTGTCGAGAGCGCCTCCTCTGGAGATGCGACGGGAACGCCGGGAATTCTTTCCCTACGAAACAGGGAAAGGATCCCTCATCTCGATCTAGGAGGCGGAAGCGGGGCTCCCCTGGATGTGTACGGGACCCCACGTGTTTCCTCTCGAGTGGAGACGGGTATGTCGCGGAACTGCATGAGTTGCAGCAAGGGTGTGAAGGACCCTTAGGAAGTTCCAGTTGTTAGACGTGATTAGCCTCGAGAAGCCTCAGCGGAAATGGGCCTCATCTCGCCTGGAGGGCAAAACCTCCTGGATTTTCTTGAGTTGCGACAGGTGCTCTCGACTTATGACGGGGACCTCAGGGACCCACTCTGGTGGCCTCAGGAAAGGCGAGTCCCCATGCGAGTTCCTCGGGGGCCGCTCGGGATTCCTCTCCCGTCGATGCCGGGGCCTAAGACCTTGTATGGAGTCGGGGCCGGAACCTGAGGATTCCTCTCCAATGCTGACATGGATCTTGGGGTACTTCTGGAGTCTCCCCAGGGGAGTCAGTCCTCGTCTCGAATGCGGGCATGCACTTGCGCTTTGCTCCAGAGCGGTAGCAGCAGTGTCACGCAGTCCGCCGCGTGGATCAAAGGATCTATGTTTTTCCCTCGAGTCTTTCCCACGAGGCTGTCCCACGCGGTTTTCCCACAGGGGTGTCCCAAGTGCACACGTGGTGGGAGTCGATCCTCGGCTTGAACGTCAAGGCAGTGCAGGGAAAACAGGTTCCTCTGGAATGGACTGACACATCTGGGGGACTCTTGGAATGGTGGCACGACCCTGGAGTTCCTCTCGCCTTTCCTGTGGAGAGGGCCTCCTCTTGAGATGCGATGGGAACCCCGGGAATTATTTCCCTACGAAACAGGGATAGGATCCCTCACCTCGAACTAGGAGGCGGATACGGGGCTCCCCTGGATGTGTGCCTCACCCCACGTGCTTCCTTTCGAGTGGAGACGGGTATGTCGGGTAACTGCTTGCGTTGCAGCTAGGGTGTGAAGGACCCTTTGGAAGTTCCAGTGGTTAGATGTGATTAGCCGCGAGAAGCCTCAGCGGAAATGGGCCTCATCTCGCCTGGAGGGCAAAACCTCCTGGATTTTCTCGAGTTGCGGCAGGTGCTCTCGACTTACGACGGGGACCTCAGGAACCCGCTCTGGTGGCCTCAGAAAAGGCCAGTCCCCATGCGAGTTCCTCGGGGGCCTCTCGGGATTCCTCTCCCGTCGATGCCGGGGCCTAAGACTTTGTGTGGAGTCGGGGCCGGAACCTGAGGATTCCTCTCCAGTGCTGACATGGGTCTTGGGGTACTTCTGGAGTCTCCCCAGGGGAGTCAGTCCTCGTCTCGAATGCGGGCATGCACTTGCGCTTTCCTCCAGAGCGGTAGCAGCAGTGTCACGCAGTCCGCCGCGTGGATCAAAGGATCTTTGGTTTTCCCTCGCGTCTTTCCCACGAGGCTTTCCCTCGAGGCTTTCCCACAGGGCTGTCCCACGTGCACACGTGGTGGGAGTCGATCCTCGGCTTGAACGTCAAGGCAGTGCAGGGAAAACAGGTTCCTCTGGAATGGACAGACACATCTGGGGGACTCTTGGAATGGTGGCACGACCCTCGAGTTCCTATCGCCTTTCCTGTGGAGAGCGCCTCCTCTGGAGATGCGACGGGAACCCCGGGAATTCTTTCCCTACGAAACAGGGAAAGGATCCCTCATCTCGAGCTAGGAGGCGGAAACGGGGCTCCCCTGGATGTGTGCGGGACCTTCGTGCTTCCTCTCGAGTGGAGACGGGTATGTCGGGGAACCTCTTGAGTTGCAGCAAGGGTGTGAAGGACCTTTAGGAAGTTCCAGTGGTTAGATGTGATTAGCCTCGAGAAGCCTCAGCGGAAATGGGCCTCATCTCGCCTGGAGGGCAAAACCTCCTGGATTTTCTCGAGTAGCGGCAGGTGCTCTCGACTTTCGACGGGGACCTCAGGGACCCGCTCTGGTGGCCTCAGGAAAGGCCAGTCCCCATGCGAGTTCCTCGGGGGCCACTCGGGATTCCTCTCCCGTCGATGCCGGGGCCTAAGACCTTGTGTGGAGTCGGGGCTGGAACCTGAGGATTCCTCTCCAGTGCTTACATGGATCTTGGGGTACTTCTGGTGTCTCCCCAGGGGAGTCAGTCCTCGTCTCGAATGCGGGCATACAATTGCGCTTTCCTTCAGAGCGGTAGCAGCAGTGTCACGCAGTCCGCCGCGTGGATCAAAGGATCTATGGTTTTCCCTCGAGTCTTTCCTACGAGGCTTTCCCACGAGGCTTTCCCACAGGGCTGTCCCACGTGCACACGTGGTGGGAGTCGATCCTCGGCTTGAACGTCAAGGCAGTGCAGGGAAAACAGGTTCCTCTGGAATGGACTGACACATCTGGGGGTCTCTTGGAATGGTGGCACGACCCTGGAGTTCCTCTCCCCTTTCCTGTGGAGAGCGCCTCCTCTTGAGATGCGACGGGAACGCCGGGAATTCTTTCCCTACGAAACAGGGAAAGGAACCGTCATCCCGAGCTAGGAGGCAGAAACGGGGCTCCCCTGGATGTGTGCGGGACTCCACGTGCTTCCTCTCGAGTGGAGACGGGTATGTCGGGGAACTTCTTGAGTTGCAGCAAGGGTGTGAAGGACCCTTTGGAAGTTCCAGTGGTTCGACGTGATTGGCCTTGAGAAGCCTCACCGGAAATGGGCCTCATCTCGCCTGGAGGGCAAAACCTCCTGGATTTTCTCGAGTTGCGGTAGGTGCTCTCGACTTACGACGGGGACCTCAGGGACCCGCTCTGGTGGCCTCAGGAAAGGCCAGTCCCCATGCCAGTTCCTCGGGGGCCTCTTGGGATTCCTCTCCCGTCGATGCCGGTGCCTAAGACCTTGTGTGGAGTGAGGGCCGAAACCTGAGTATTCCTCTCCAGTGCTGACATGGATCTTGGGGTACTTCTGGAGTCTCCCCAGGGGAGTCAGTCCTCGTCTCGAATGCGGGCATGCACTTGCGCTTTCCTCCAGAGCGGTAGCAGCAGTGTCAGGCAGACCGCCGCGTGGATGAAAGGATCTATGGTTTTCCCTCGAGTCTTTCCCACGAGGCTTTCCCACGAGGCTTTCCCACAGGGCTGTCCCAGGTGCATACGTGGTGGGAGTCGATCCTCGGCTTGAACGTCAAGGCAGTGCAGGGAAAACAGGTTCCTCTGGAATGGACTGACACAACTGGTGGTCTCTTGAAATGGTGGCACGACCCTGGAGTTCCTGTCGCCTTTCCTGTGGAGAGCGCCTCCTCTTGATATGCGACGGGAACGCCGGAAATTCTTTCGCTACTAAACAGGGAAAGGATCCCTCATCTCAAGCTAGGAAGCGGAAACGGGGCTCCCCTGGATGTGTGCTGTACCCCACGTGCTTCCTCTCGAGTGGAGACGGGTATGTCGGGGAACTTCTCGAGTTGCAGCAAGGGTGTGAAGGACCCTTTGGAAATTCCAGTGGTTAGATGTGATTAGCCTAGAGAAGCCTCAGCGGAAATGGGCCTCATCTCGCCTGGAGGGCAAAACCTCCTGGATTTTCTCGAGTTGCGGCAGGTGCTCTCGACTTGCGACGGGGACCTCAGGGACCCGCTCTGGATGCCTCAGGAAAGGCCAGTCCCCATGCGAGTTCCTCGGGGGCCTCTCGGGATTCCTCTCCCGTCGATGCCGGGGCCTAAGACCTTGTGTGGAGTCAGGGCCGGAACCTGAGCATTCCTCTCCAGTGCTGACATGGATCTTGGGCTACTTCTGGAGTCTCCCCAGGGGAGTCAGTCCTCGTCTCGAATGCGGGCATGCACTTGCGCTTTCCTCCAGAGCGGTAGCAAAAGTGTCACGCAGTCCGCCGCGTGGATCAAAGGATCTATGGTTTTCCCTCGAGTCTTTCCCACGAGGCTTTCCCACGAGGCGTTCCCACAAGGCTGTCCCACGTGCACAGATGGTGGGAGTCTATCCTCGGCTTGAACGTCAAGGCAGTGCAGGGAAAACAGGTTCCTCTGGAATGGACTGACACATCTGGTGGACTCTTGGAATGGTGGCACGACCCTGGAGTTCCTCTCGCCTTTCCTGTGGAGAGCGCCTCCTCTTGAGATGCGACGGGAACGCCGGGACTTCTTTCCCTAAGAAACAGGGAAAGGATCCCTCATCTCGAGCTAGGAGGCGGAAACGGGGCTCCCCTGGATGTGTGCGGGACCCCACGTGCTTCCTCTCGAGTGGAGACGGGTATGTCGGGGAACTTCTTGAGTTTCAGCAAGGGTGTGAAGGACCCTTAGGAAGTTCCAGTGGTTAGACGTGATTAGCCTCGAGAAGCCTCAGCGGAAATGGGCCTCATCTTGCCTGGCGGGCAAAACCTCCTGGATTTTATCGAGTTGCGGCAGGTGCTCTCGACTTACGACGGGGACCTCAGGGACCCGCTCTGGTGGCCTCAGGAAAGGCCAGTCCCCATGCGAGTTCCTCGGGGGACTCTCAGGATTCCTCTCCCGTCAATGCCGGGGACTAAGACCTTGTGTGGAGTAGCGGTCGGAACCTGAGGATTCCTCTCCAGTGCTGACATGGATCTTGGGGTACTTCTGGAATCTCCCCAGGGGAGTCAGTCCTCGTCTCGAATGCGGGCATGCACTTGCGCTGTCCTACAGAGCGGTAGCAGCAGTGTCACGCAGTCTGCCGCGTGGATCAAAGGATTTATGGTTTTCCCTCGAGTCTTTCCCACGAGGCTTTCCCACAGGGCTGTCCCACGTGCACACGTGGTGGAAGTCGATCCTTGGCTTGAACGTCAAGGCAGTGCAGGGAAAACAGGTTCCTCTGGAATGGACTGACACATCTGAGGGACTCTTGGAATGGTGGCACGACCCTGGAGTTCCTCTCCCCTTTCCTGTGGAGAGCGCCTCCTCTTGAGATGCGACGGGAACGCCGGGAATTCTTTCCCTAGGAAACCGGGAAAGGATCCCTCATCTCGAGCTAGGAGGCGGAAACGGGGTTCCCATGGATGTGTGCGGGACCCCACGTTCTTCCTCTCGAGTGGAGACGGGTATGTCGGGGAACTTCTTGAGTTGCAGCAAGGGTTTGAAGAACCCTTTGGAGTTCCAGTGGTTAGATGTGATTAGCCTCGAGAAGCCTCAGCGGAAATGGGCCTCATCTCGCCTGGAGGACAAAACCTCCTGGATTTTCTCGAGTTGCGGCAGGTGCGCTCGACTTACGACGGGGACCTTAGGGACCCGCTCCGGTGGCCTCAGGAAAGGCCAGTCCCCATGCTAGTTCCTCGGGGGCCTCTCGGGATTCCTCTCCTGTCGATGCCGGGGCCTAAGACCTTGTGTGGAGTCGGGGCCGGAACCTGAGGATTCCTCTCCAGTGCTGACATGGATCTTGGGGTACTTCTGGAGTCTCCCCAGGGGTGTCAGTCCTCGTCTCGAATGCGGGCATGCACTTGCGCTTTCCTCCAGAGCAGTAGCAGCAGTGTCACGCAGTCCGCCGCGTGGATCAAAGGATCTATGGTTTTCCATCGAGTCTTTCCAACGAGTCTTTCCCACGAGGCTTTCCCACAGGGCTGTCCCACGTGCACACGTGGTGGGAGTCGATCCTCGGCTTGAACGTCAAGGCAGTGCAGGGAAAACAGGTTCCTCTGGAATGGACTGACACATCTGGTGGTCTCTTGGAATGGTGGCACGACCCTGGAGTTCCTCTCCCCTTTCCTGTGGAGAGCGCCTCCTCTTGAGATGCGACGGGAACGCCGGGAATTCTTTCCCTACGAAAGACAGAAAGGATCCCTCATCTCGAGCTAGGAGGCGGAAACGGGGCTCCCCTGGATGTGTGCGGGACCCCACGTGCTTCCTCTCGAGTGGAGACGGGTATGTCGGGGAACTTCTTGAGTTGCAGCAAAGGTGTGAAGGACCCTTTGGAAGTTCCAGTGGTTAGATGTGATTAGCCTCGAGAAGCCTCAGCGGAAATGGCCCTCATCTCGCCTGGAGGGCAAAACCTCCTGGATTTTCTCGAGTTGCGGCAGGTGCTCTCGACTTGCGACGGTGACGTCAGGGACCCGCTCTGGTGGCCTCAGGAAAGGCCAGTCCCCATGCGAGTTCCTCGGGGGCCTCTTGGGATTCCTCTCCAGTCGATCCCGGGGCCTAAGTCCTTGTGTGGAGTCGGGGCCGGAACCTGAGGATTCCTCTCCAGTGCTGACATGGATCTTGGGGTACTTCTGGAGTCTCCCCAGGGGAGTCAGTCCTCGTCTCGAATGCGGGAATGCACTTGTGCTATCCTCCAGAGCGGTAGAAGCAGTGTCACGAATTCCGCCGCATGGATCAAAGGATCTATGATTTTCCCTCGAGTCTTTCCCACGAGGCTGTCCCAGGAGGCTTTCCCACAGGGCTGTTCCACGTGCACACGTGGTGGGATTCGATCCTCGGCTTGAACGTCAAGGCAGTTCAGGGAAAACAGGTTCCTCTGGAATGGACTGACACATCTGGGGGACTCTTGGAATGGTGGCACGACCCTGGAGTTCCTCTCGCCTTTCCTGTGGAGAGCGCCTCCTCTTGAGATGCGAAGGGAACGCCGGGAATTCTTTCCCTACGAAACAGGGATAGGATCCCTCATCTCGAACTAGGAGGCGGAAACGGGGCTAACCTGGATGTGTGCGGCACCCCACGGGCTTCCTCTCGAGTGGAGACGGGTATGTCGCGGAACTGCTTGAGTTGCAGCAAGGGTGTGAAGGACCTTTTGGAAGTTCCAGTGGTTAGATGTGATTAGCCTCGAGAAGCCTCAGCGGAAATGGGCCTCATCTCGCCTGGAGGGCAAAACCTCATGGATTTTCTCGAGATGCGGCAGGTGCTCTCGACTTACGACGGGACCTCAGGGACCCGCTCTGGTGGCCTCAGGAAAGGCCAGTCCCCATGCGAGTTCCTCGCGGGCCTCTCAGGATACCTCTCCCGTCGATGCCGGGGCCTAAGACCTTGTGTGGAGTCGGGGCCGGAACCTGAGGATTCCTCTCCAGTGCTGACATGGATCTTGGGGTACTTCTGGAGTCTCCCCAGGGGAGTCAGTCCTCGTCTCGAATGCGGGCATGCACTTGCGCTTTCCTCCAGAGTGGTAGCAGCAGTATCACGCAGTCCGCCGCCTGGATCAAAGGATCTATGGTTTTCCCTCGAGTCTTTCCCACGAGGCTTTCCCACGAGGTTTTCCCACAGGGCTGTCCCACATGCACACGTGGTGGGAGTCGATCCTCGGCTTGAAAGTCAAGGCAGTGCAGGGAAAACAGGTTCCTCTGCAATGGACTGACATATCTGTGGGACTCTTGGAATGGTGGCACGACCCTGGAGTTCCTCTCGCCTTTCCTGTCGAGAGCGCCTCCTCTGGAGATGCGATGGGAACGCCGGGAATTCTTTCCCTACGAAACAGGGAAAGGATCCCTCATCTCGATCTAGGAGGCGGAAGCGGGGCTCCCCTGGATGTGTACGGGACCCCACGTGTTTCCTCTCGAGTGGAGACGGGTATGTCGCGGAACTGCATGAGTTGCAGCAAGGGTGTGAAGGACCCTTTGGGAGTTCCAGCGGTTAGATGTGATTAGCCTAGAGAAGCCTCAGCGGAAATGGGCCTCATCTCGCCTGGAGGGCAAAACCTCCTGGATCTTCTCGAGTTGCGGCAGGTGCTCTCGACTTACGACGGGACCTCAGGGACCCGCTCTGGTGGCCTCAGGAAAGGCAAGTCCCCATGCGAGTTCCTCGCGGGCCTCTCGGGATTCCTCTCCCGTCGATGCCGGGGCCTAAGACCTTGTGTGGAGTCGGGGCCGGAACCTGAGGATTCCTCTCCAGTGCTGACATGGATCTTGGGGTACTTCTGGAGTCTCCCCAGGGGAGTCAGTCCTCGTCTCGAATGCGGGCATGCACTTGTGCTTTCCTCGAGAGTGGTAGCAGCAGTGTCACGCAGTCTGCCGCGTGGATCAAAGGATCTATGATTTTCCCTCGAGTCTTTCCCACGAGGCTTTCCCACGAGGTTTTCCCACAGGGCTGTCCCACCTGCACACGTGGTGGGAGTCGATCCTCGGCTTGAACGTCAAGGCAGTGCAGGGAAAACAGGTTCCTCTGGAATGGACTGACACATATGGGGGACTCTTGGAATGGTGGCACGACCCTGGAGTTCCTCTCGCCTTTCCTGTGGAGAGCGCCTCCTCTTGAGATGCGACGGGAACGCCGGGAATTCTTTCCCTACGAAACAGGGAAAGCATCCCTCATCTCGAGCTAGGAGGCGAAAGCGGGGCTCCCCTCGATGTGTACGGGACCCTCGTGCTTCCTCTCGAGTTTAGACGGGTATGTCGGGGAACTTCTTGAGTTGCAGCAAGGGTGTGAAGGACCCTTTGGAAGTTCCAGTAGTTAGATGTGATTAGCCTCGAGAAGCCTCAGCGGAAATGGCCCTCATCTCGCCTGGAGGGCAAAACCTCCTGGATTTTCTCGAGTTGCGGCAGGTGCTCTCGACTTGCGACGGGGACCTCAGGGACTCGCTGTGGTGTCCTCAGGAAAGGCCAGTCCCCATGCGAGTTCCTCGGGGGCCTCTTGGGATTCCTCTCCAGTCGATCCCGGGGCCTAAGTCCTTGTGTGGAGTCGGGGCCGGAACCTGAGGATTCCTCTCCAGTGCTGACATGGATCTTGGGGTACTTCTGGAGTCTCCCCAGGGGAGTCAGTCCTCGTCTCGAATGCGGGAATGCACTTGTGCTATCCTCCAGAGCGGTAGCAGCAGTGTCACGAATTCCGCCGCATGGATCAAAGGATCTATGATTTTCCCTCGAGTCTTTCCCACGAGGCTGTCCCAGGAGGCTTTCCCACAGGGCTGTTCCACGTGCACACGTGGTGGGAGTCGATCCTCGGCTTGAACGTCAAGGCAGTTCAGGGAAAACAGGTTCCTCTGAAATGGACTGACACATCTGGGGGACTCTTGGAATGGTGGCACGACCCTGGAGTTTCTCTCGCCTTTCCTTTGGAGAGCGCCTCCTCTTGAGATGCGACGGGAACGCCGGGAATTCTTTCCCTACGAAACAGGGAAAGGATCCCTCATTTCGAGCTACGAGGCGGACGGGGCTCCTCTGGATGTGTGCGGGACCCACGTGCTTCCTCTCGAGTGGAGACGGGTATGTCGCGGAACTTCTTGAGTTGCAGCAAGGGTGTGAAGGACCCTTAGGAAGTTCCAGTGGTTAGACGTGATTAGCCTCGAGAAGCCTCAGCGGAAATGGGCCTCATCTCGCCTGGAGGGCAAAACCTCCTGGATTTTCTCGAGTTGCGGCAGGTGCTCTCGACTTACGACCGGACCTCAGGGACCCGCTCTGGTGGCCTCAGGAAAGGCCAGTCCCCATGCGAGTTCCTCGCGGGCCTCTCGGGATTCCTCTCCCGTCGATGCCGGGGCCTAAGACCTTGTGTGGAGTCGGGGCCGGAACCTGAGGATTCCTCTCCAGTGCTGACATGGATCTTGGGGTACTTCTGGAGTCTCCCCAGGGGAGTCAATCCTCGTCTCGAATGCGGGCATGCACTTGTGCTTTCCTCCAGAGCTTTAGCAGCAGTGTCACGCAGTCCGCCGCGTGGATCAAAGGATCTATGGTTTTCCCTCGAGTCTTTCCCACGAGGCTTTCCCACGAGGCTTTCCCACAGGGCTGTACCACGTGCACACGTGGTGGGAGTCGATCCTCGGCTTGAACGTCAAGGCAGTGCAGGGAAAAAAGGTTCCTCTGGAATGGACTGACACATCTGGGGGTCTCTTGGAATGGTGACACGACCCTGGAGTTCCTCTCGCCTTTCCTGTGGAGAGTGCCTCCTATTGAGATGCGACGGGAACGCCGGGAATTCTTTCCCTACGAAACAGGGAAAGGATCCCTCATCTCGAGCTAGGAGGCGGAAACGGGGCTCCCTTGGATGTGTGCGGGACCCCATGTGCTTCCTCTCGAGTGGAGACGGGTATGTCGCGGAACTTCTTGAGTTGCAGCAAGGGTGTGAAGGACCCTTTGGAAGTTCCAGTGTTTAGATGAGATTAGCCTCGAGAAGCCTCAGCGGAAATGGGCCTCATCTCGCCTGGAGGGCAAAACCTCCTGGATTTTCTCGAGTTGCGGCAGGTGCTCTCGACTTACGACGGGGACTTCAGGGACCCGCTCTGCTGGCCTCAGGAAAGGCCAGGCCCCATGCGAGTTCCTCGCTGGCCTCTCCAGATTCCTCTCCCGTCGATGCCGGGGCCTAAGACCTTGTGTGGAGTCGGGGCCGGAACCTGAGAATTCCTCTCCAGTGCTGACATGGCTCTTGGGGTACTTCTGGAGTCTCCCCAGGGGAGTAAGTCCTCGTCTCGAATGCGGGCATGCACTTGCGCTTTCCTCCAGAGCGGTAGCAGCAGTGTCACGCAGTCCGCCACGTGGATAAAAGGATCTATGGTTTTCCCTCGAGTCTTTCCCACGAGGCTTTCCCACGAGGCTTTCCCACAGGGCTGTCCGACGTGCACACGTGGTGGGAGTCGATCCTCGGCTTGAACGTCAAGGCAGTACAGGGAAAAGAGGTTCCTCTGGAATAGACTGACACATCTGGGGTCTCTTGGAATGGTGGCACGACCCTGGAGTTTCTCTCGCCTTTCCTTTGGAGAGCGCCTCCTCTTGAGATGTGACGGGAACGCCGGGAATTCTTTCCCTACGAAACAGGGAAAGGATCCCTCATTTCGAGCTACGAGGCGGACGGGGCTCCTCTGGATGTGTGCGGGACCCACGTGCTTCCTCTCGAGTGGAGACGGGTATGTCGGGGAACTTCTTGAGTTGCAGCAAGGGTGTGAAGGACCCTTAGGAAATTCCAGTGGTTAGACGTGATTAGCCTCGAGAAGCCTCAGCGGAAATGGGCCTCATCTCGCCTGGAGGGCAAAACCTCCTGGATTTTCTCGAGTTGCGGCAGGTGCTCTCGACTTACGACGGGACCTCAGGGACCCGCTCTGGTGGCCTCAGGAAAGGCCAGTCCCCATGCGAGTTCCTCGCGGGCCTCTCGGGATTCCTCTCCCGTCGATGCCGGGGCCTAAGACCTTGTGTGGAGTCGGGGCCGGAACCTGAGGATTCCTCTCCAGTGCTGACATGGATCTTGGGGTACTTCTGGAGTCTCCCCAGGGGAGTCAGTCCTCGTCTCGAATGCGGGCATGCACTTGCGCTTTCCTCCAGAGCGGTAGCAGCAGTGTCACGCAGTTCGCCGCGTGGATCAAAGGATCTATGGTTTTCCCTCGAGTCTTTCCCACGAGGCTGTCCCAGGAGGCTTTCCCACAGGGCTGTTCCACGTGCACACGTGGTGGGAGTCGATCCTCGGCTTGAACGTCAAGGCAGTGCAGGGAAAACAGGTTCCTCTGGAATGGACTGACACATCTGGGGGACTTTTGGAATGGTGGCACGACCCTGGAGTTCCTCTCGCCTTTCCTGTGGAGAGCGCCTCCTCTTGAGATGCGAAGGGAACGCCGGGAACTCTTTCCCTACGAAACAGGGATAGGATCCCTCATCTCGAACTAGGAGGCGGAAACGGGGCTCCCCTGGATGTGTGCGGCACCCCACGGTCTTCCTCTCGAGTGGAGACGGGTATGTCGTGGAAGTGCTTGAGTTGCAGCAAGGGTGTGAAGGACCCTTTGGAAGTTCCAGCGGTTAGATGTGATTAGCCTCGAGAAGCCTCAGCGGAAATGGGCCTCATCTCGCCTTGAGGGCAAAACCTCCTGGATTTTCTCGAGTTGCGGCAGGTGCTATCGACTTACGACGGTGACCTCAGGGACCCGCTCTGGTGGCCTCAGGAAAGGCCAGTCCCCATGCGAGTTCCTCGGGGGCCTCTCGGGATTCCTCTCCCGTCGATGCCGGGGCCTAAGACCTTGTGTGGAGTCGGGGCCGGAACCTGAGGATTCCTCTCCAGTGCTGACATGGATCTTGGGGTACTTCTGGAGTCTCCCCAGGGGAGTCAGTCCTCGTCTCGAATGTGGGCATGCACTTGCGCTTTCCTCCAAGCGGTAGCAGCAGTGTCACGCAGTCCGCCGCGTGGATCAAAGGATCTATGGTTTTCCCTCGAGTCTTTCCCACGAGGCTGTCCCACGAGGCTTTCCCACAGGGCTGTCCCACGTGCACACGTGGTGGGAGTCGATCCTCGGATTGAACGTCAAGGCAGTTCAGGGAAATCAGGTTCCTCTGGAATGGACTGACATATCTGGGGGACTCATGGAATGGTGGCACGACCCTGGAGTTCCTCTCGCCTTTCCTGTGGAGAGCGCCTCCTCTTGAGATGCGACGGGAACGCCGGGAATTCTTTCCCTACGAAACAGGGAAAGCATCCCTCATCTCGAGCTAGGAGGCGAAAGCGGGGCTCCCCTCGATGTGTACGGGACCCTCGTGCTTCCTCTCGAGTTTAGACGGGTATGTCGGGGAACTTCTTGAGTTGCAGCAAGGGTGTGAAGGACCCTTTGGAAGTTCCAGTAGTTAGATGTGATTAGCCTCGAGAAGCCTCAGCGGAAATGGCCCTCATCTCGCCTGGAGGGCAAAACCTCCTGGATTTTCTCGAGTTGCGGCAGGTGCTCTCGACTTGCGACGGGGACCTCAGGGACTCGCTGTGGTGTCCTCAGGAAAGGCCAGTCCCCATGCGAGTTCCTCGGGGGCCTCTTGGGATTCCTCTCCAGTCGATCCCGGGGCCTAAGTCCTTGTGTGGAGTCGGGGCCGGAACCTGAGGATTCCTCTCCAGTGCTGACATGGATCTTGGGGTACTTCTGGAGTCTCCCCAGGGGAGTCAGTCCTCGTCTCGAATGCGGGAATGCACTTGTGCTATCCTCCAGAGCGGTAGCAGCAGTGTCACGAATTCCGCCGCATGGATCAAAGGATCTATGATTTTCCCTCGAGTCTTTCCCACGAGGCTGTCCCAGGAGGCTTTCCCACAGGGCTGTTCCACGTGCACACGTGGTGGGAGTCGATCCTCGGCTTGAACGTCAAGGCAGTTCAGGGAAAACAGGTTCCTCTGAAATGGACTGACACATCTGGGGGACTCTTGGAATGGTGGCACGACCCTGGAGTTTCTCTCGCCTTTCCTTTGGAGAGCGCCTCCTCTTGAGATGCGACGGGAACGCCGGGAATTCTTTCCCTACGAAACAGGGAAAGGATCCCTCATTTCGAGCTACGAGGCGGACGGGGCTCCTCTGGATGTGTGCGGGACCCACGTGCTTCCTCTCGAGTGGAGACGGGTATGTCGCGGAACTTCTTGAGTTGCAGCAAGGGTGTGAAGGACCCTTAGGAAGTTCCAGTGGTTAGACGTGATTAGCCTCGAGAAGCCTCAGCGGAAATGGGCCTCATCTCGCCTGGAGGGCAAAACCTCCTGGATTTTCTCGAGTTGCGGCAGGTGCTCTCGACTTACGACCGGACCTCAGGGACCCGCTCTGGTGGCCTCAGGAAAGGCCAGTCCCCATGCGAGTTCCTCGCGGGCCTCTCGGGATTCCTCTCCCGTCGATGCCGGGGCCTAAGACCTTGTGTGGAGTCGGGGCCGGAACCTGAGGATTCCTCTCCAGTGCTGACATGGATCTTGGGGTACTTCTGGAGTCTCCCCAGGGGAGTCAATCCTCGTCTCGAATGCGGGCATGCACTTGTGCTTTCCTCCAGAGCTTTAGCAGCAGTGTCACGCAGTCCGCCGCGTGGATCAAAGGATCTATGGTTTTCCCTCGAGTCTTTCCCACGAGGCTTTCCCACGAGGCTTTCCCACAGGGCTGTACCACGTGCACACGTGGTGGGAGTCGATCCTCGGCTTGAACGTCAAGGCAGTGCAGGGAAAAAAGGTTCCTCTGGAATGGACTGACACATCTGGGGGTCTCTTGGAATGGTGACACGACCCTGGAGTTCCTCTCGCCTTTCCTGTGGAGAGTGCCTCCTATTGAGATGCGACGGGAACGCCGGGAATTCTTTCCCTACGAAACAGGGAAAGGATCCCTCATCTCGAGCTAGGAGGCGGAAACGGGGCTCCCTTGGATGTGTGCGGGACCCCATGTGCTTCCTCTCGAGTGGAGACGGGTATGTCGCGGAACTTCTTGAGTTGCAGCAAGGGTGTGAAGGACCCTTTGGAAGTTCCAGTGTTTAGATGAGATTAGCCTCGAGAAGCCTCAGCGGAAATGGGCCTCATCTCGCCTGGAGGGCAAAACCTCCTGGATTTTCTCGAGTTGCGGCAGGTGCTCTCGACTTACGACGGGGACTTCAGGGACCCGCTCTGCTGGCCTCAGGAAAGGCCTGGCCCCATGCGAGTTCCTCGCTGGCCTCTCCAGATTCCTCTCCCGTCGATGCCGGGGCCTAAGACCTTGTGTGGAGTCGGGGCCGGAACCTGAGAATTCCTCTCCAGTGCTGACATGGCTCTTGGGGTACTTCTGGAGTCTCCCCAGGGGAGTAAGTCCTCGTCTCGAATGCGGGCCTGCACTTGCGCTTTCCTCCAGAGCGGTAGCAGCAGTGTCACGCAGTCCGCCGCGTGGATAAAAGGATCTATGGTTTTCCCTCGAGTCTTTCCCACGAGGCTTTCCCACGAGGCTTTCCCACAGGGCTGTCCCACGTGCACACGTGGTGGGAGTCGATCCTCGGCTTGAACGTCAAGGCAGTACAGGGAAAAGAGGTTCCTCTGGAATAGACTGACACATCTGGGGTCTCTTGGAATGGTGGCACGACCCTGGAGTTTCTCTCGCCTTTCCTTTGGAGAGCGCCTCCTCTTGAGATGTGACGGGAACGCCGGGAATTCTTTCCCTACGAAACAGGGAAAGGATCCCTCATTTCGAGCTACGAGGCGGACGGGGCTCCTCTGGATGTGTGCGGGACCCACGTGCTTCCTCTCGAGTGGAGACGGGTATGTCGGGGAACTTCTTGAGTTGCAGCAAGGGTGTGAAGGACCCTTAGGAAATTCCAGTGGTTAGACGTGATTAGCCTCGAGAAGCCTCAGCGGAAATGGGCCTCATCTCGCCTGGAGGGCAAAACCTCCTGGATTTTCTCGAGTTGCGGCAGGTGCTCTCGACTTACGACGGGACCTCAGGGACCCGCTCTGGTGGCCTCAGGAAAGGCCAGTCCCCATGCGAGTTCCTCGCGGGCCTCTCGGGATTCCTCTCCCGTCGATGCCGGGGCCTAAGACCTTGTGTGGAGTCGGGGCCGGAACCTGAGGATTCCTCTCCAGTGCTGACATGGATCTTGGGGTACTTCTGGAGTCTCCCCAGGGGAGTCAGTCCTCGTCTCGAATGCGGGCATGCACTTGCGCTTTCCTCCAGAGCGGTAGCAGCAGTGTCACGCAGTTCGCCGCGTGGATCAAAGGATCTATGGTTTTCCCTCGAGTCTTTCCCACGAGGCTGTCCCAGGAGGCTTTCCCACAGGGCTGTTCCACGTGCACACGTGGTGGGAGTCGATCCTCGGCTTGAACGTCAAGGCAGTGCAGGGAAAACAGGTTCCTCTGGAATGGACTGACACATCTGGGGGACTTTTGGAATGGTGGCACGACCCTGGAGTTCCTCTCGCCTTTCCTGTGGAGAGCGCCTCCTCTTGAGATGCGAAGGGAACGCCGGGAACTCTTTCCCTACGAAACAGGGATAGGATCCCTCATCTCGAACTAGGAGGCGGAAACGGGGCTCCCCTGGATGTGTGCGGCACCCCACGGTCTTCCTCTCGAGTGGAGACGGGTATGTCGTGGAAGTGCTTGAGTTGCAGCAAGGGTGTGAAGGACCCTTTGGAAGTTCCAGCGGTTAGATGTGATTAGCCTCGAGAAGCCTCAGCGGAAATGGGCCTCATCTCGCCTTGAGGGCAAAACCTCCTGGATTTTCTCGAGTTGCGGCAGGTGCTCTCGACTTACGACGGTGACCTCAGGGACCCGCTCTGGTGGCCTCAGGAAAGGCCAGTCCCCATGCGAGTTCCTCGGGGGCCTCTCGGGATTCCTCTCCCGTCGATGCCGGGGCCTAAGACCTTGTGTGGAGTCGGGGCCGGAACCTGAGGATTCCTCTCCAGTGCTGACATGGATCTTGGGGTACTTCTGGAGTCTCCCCAGGGGAGTCAGTCCTCGTCTCGAATGTGGGCATGCACTTGCGCTTTCCTCCAAGCGGTAGCAGCAGTGTCACGCAGTCCGCCGCGTGGATCAAAGGATCTATGGTTTTCCCTCGAGTCTTTCCCACGAGGCTGTCCCACGAGGCTTTCCCACAGGGCTGTCCCACGTGCACACGTGGTGGGAGTCGATCCTCGGATTGAACGTCTAGGCAGTTCAGGGAAATCAGGTTCCTCTGGAATGGACTGACATATCTGGGGGACTCATGGAATGGTGGCACGACCCTGGAGTTCCTCTCGCCTTTCCTGTGGAGAGCGCCTCCTCTTGAGATGCGACGGGAACGCCGGGAATTCTTTCCCTACGAAACAGGGATAGGATCCCTCATCTCGAACTAGGAGGCGGAAACGGGGCTCCCCTGGATGTGTGCGGGACCCCACGTGCTTCCTCTCGAGTGGAGACGGGTATGTCGCGGAACTGTTTGAGTTGCAGCAAGGTTGTGAAGGACCCTTTGGAATTTCCAGTGGTTAGATGTGATTAGCCTCGAGAAGCCTCAGAGGAAATGGGCCTCATCTCGCCTGGAGGGCAAAACCTCCTGGATTTTCTCGAGTTGCGGCAGGTGCTCTCGACTTACGACGGGGACCTCCGGGACCCGCTCTGGTGTCCTCAGGAAAGGCCAGGCCCCATGCGAGTTCCTCGGGGGCCTCTCGGGATTCCTCTCCCGTCGATGCCGGGGCCTAAGACCTTGTGTGGAGTCGGGGCCGGAACTGAGGATTCCTTCCAGTGCTGACAAGGATCTTGGGGTACTTCTGGAGTCTCCCCAGGGGAGTCAGTCCTCGTCTCGAATGCGGGCATGCACTTGCGCTTTCCTCCAGAGCGGTAGCAGCAGTGTCACGCAGTCCGCCGCGTGGATCAAAGGATCTATGGTTTTCCCTCGAGTTTTTCCCACGAGGCTTTTCCACAGGGCTGTCCCACGTGTACACGTGGTGGGAGTCGATGCTCGGCTTGAACGTCAAGGCAGTACAGGGAAAAGAGGTTCCTCTGTAATGGACTGACACATCTGGAGTCTCTTGGAATGGTAGCACGACCCTGGAGTTCCTCTCGCCTTTCCTGTGGAGAGCGCCTCCTCTTGAGATGCGACGGGAACGCCGGGAATTCTTTCCCTACGAAACAGGGAAAAGATCCCTCTTTTCGAGCTAGGACGCGGAAACGGGGCTCCTCTGGATGTGTGCGGGACCCTCGTGCTTCCTTTCGAGTGGAGACGGGTATGACGGGGAACTTCTTGAGTTGCAGCAAGGGTGTGAAAGACCCTTTGGAAGTTCCAGTGGTTAGATGTGATTAACCTCGAGAAGCCTCAGCGGAAAAGGGCCTCATCTCGCCTGGAGGGCAAAACCTCCTGGATTTTCTCGAGTTGGGGCAGGTGCTCTCGACTTACGACGGGGACTTCAGGGACCCGCTCTGGTGGCGTCAGGAAAGGCCAGTCCCCATGCGAGTTCCTCGGGGGCCTCTCCGGATTCCTCTCCCGTCGATGCCGGGGCCTAAGACCTTGTGTGGAGTCGGGGCCGGAACCTGAGGATTCCTCTCCAGTGCTGACATGGATCTTGGGGTACTTCTGGAGTCTCCCCAGGGGAGTCAGTCCTAGTCTCGAATGCGGGCATGCCCTTGCCCTTTCCTCCAAGCGGTAGCAGCACTGTCACGCAGTCCGCCGCGTGGATCAAAGGATCTATGGTTTTCCCTCGAGTCTTTCACACGAGGCTGTCCCACGAGGCTTTCCCACAGGGCTGTCCCACGTGCACACGTGGTGGGAGTCGATCCTCGGCTTGAACGTCAAGGCAGTTCAGGGAAATCAGGTTCCTCTGGAATGGACTGACACATCTGGGGGACTTTTGGAATGGTGGCACGACCCTGGAGTTCCTCTCGCCTTTCCTGTGGAGAGCGCATCCTCTTGAGATGCGACGGGAACGCCGGGAATTCTTTCCCTACGAAACAGGGATAGGATCCCTCATCTCGAACTACGAGGCGGAAACGAGGCTCCCCTGGATGTGTGCGGAACCCCACGTGCTTCCTCTCGAGTGGAGACGGGTATGTCGGGGAACTTCTTGAGTTGCAGCAAGGGTGTGAAGGACCCTTTGGAAGTTCCAGTGGTTAGATGTGATTAGCCTCGAGAAGCTTCAGCGGAAATGTGCCTCATCTCGCCTGGAGGGCAAAACCTCCTGGATTTTCTCGAGATGCGGCAGGTGCTCTCGACTTACGACAGGGACCTCAGAGACCCGCTCTGGAGGCCTCAGGAAAGGCCAGTCCCCATGCGAGTTCCTAGGGAGCCTCTCGGGATTCCTCTCCCGTCGATGCCGGGGCCTAAGACCTTGTGTGGAGTCGGGGCCGGAATCTGAGGATTCCTCTCCAGTGCTGACATGGACCTTGGGGTACTTCTGGAGTCTCCCAGGGGAGTCAGTCCTCGTCTCGAATGCGGGCATGCACTTGCGCTTTCCTCCAGAGCGGTAGCAGCAGTGTCACGCAGTCCGCCGCGTGGATCAAAGGATCTATGGTTTTCCCTCGAGTCTTTCCCACGAGGCTGTCCCACGAGGCTTTCCCACAGGGCTGTCCCACGTGCACACGTGGTGGGAGTCGATCCTCGGCTTGAACGTCAAGGCAGTTCAGGGAAAACAGGTTCCTCTGGAATGGACTGACATATCTGGGGGACTTTTGGAATGGTGGCACGACCCTGGAGTTCCTCTCGCCTTTCCTGTGGAGAGCGCCTCCTCTTGAGATGCGAAGGGAACGCCGGGAATTCTTTCCCTACGAAACAGGGATATGATCCCTCATCTCGAACTAGGAGGCGGAAACGGGGCTCCCCTAGATGTGTGCGGCACCCCACGGGCTTCCTCTCGAGTGGAGACGGGTATGTCGCGGAACTCCTTGAGTTGCAGCAAGGGTGTGAAGGACCCTAAGGAAGTTCCAGTGGTTAGATGTGATTAGCCTCGAGAAGCCTCAGCGGAAATGGGCCTCATCTCGCCTGGAGGGCAAAACCTCCTGGATTTTCTCGAGTTGCGGCAGGTGCTCTCGACTTACGACGGGGACCTCAGGGACCCGCTCTGTTGGCCTCAGGAAAGGCCAGTCCCCATGCCAGTTCCTCGGGGGCCTCTCGGGATTCCTCTCCCGTCGATGCCGGGGACTAAGACCTTGTGTGGATTCGGGGCCGGAACCTGAGGATTCCTCTCCAGTGCTGACATGGACCTTGGGGTACTTCTGGAGTCTCCCCAGGGGAGTCAGTCCTCGTCTCGAATGCGGGCATGCACTTGCGCTTTCCTCCAGAGCGGTAGCAGCAGTGTCACGCAGTTCGCCGCGTGGATCAAAGGATCTATGGTTTTCCCTCGAGTCTTTCCCACGAGGCTTTCCCACGAGGCTTTCCCACAGGGCTGTCCCACGTGCACACGTAGTGGGAGTCGATCCTCGGCTTGAACGTCAAGGCAGTGCAGGGAAAACAGGTTCCTCTGTAATGGACTGACACATCTGGGGGTCTCTTGGAATGCTGGAACGACCCTGGAGTTCCTCTCCCCTTTCCTGTGGAGAGCGCCTCCTCTTGAGATGCGACGGGAACGCCGGGAATTCTTTCCCTCCGAAACAGGGAAAGGATCCCTCATCTCGAGCTAGGAGGCGGAAACGGGGCTCCCCTGGATGTGTGCGGGACCCCACGTGCTTCCTCTCGAGTGGAGACGGGTATGTCGGGGAACTTCTTGAGTTGCAGCAAGGGTGTGAAGGACCCTTTGGAAGTTCCAGTGGTTAGATATGATTAGCCTCGAGAAGGCTCAGCGGAAATGGGCCTCATCTCGCCTGGAGGGCAAAACCTCCTGGATTTTCTCGAGTTGCGGCAGGTGCTCTCGAATTATGACGGGGACCTCAGGGACCCACTCTGGTGGCCTCAGGAAAGGCCAGTCCCCATGCGAGTTCCTCGGGGGCCTCTCGGGATTCCTCTCCCGTCGATGCCGGGGCCTAAGACCTTGTGTGGAGTCGGGGCCGGAACGTGAGGATTCCTCTCCAGTGCTGACATGGATCTTGGGGTACTTCTGGAGTCTCTCCAGGGGAGTCAGTCCTCGTCTCGAATGCGGGCATGCACTTGCGCTTTCCTCCAGAGCGGTAGCAGCAGTGTCACTCATTCCGCCGCGAGGATCAAAGGATCTATGGTTTTCCCTCGAGTCTTTCCCACGAGGCTTTCCCACCAGGCTTTCCCACAGGGCTGTCCCACGTGCACACGTGGTGGGAGTCGATCCGCGGCTTGAACGTCAAGGCAGTGGAGGGAAAACAGGTTCCTCTGGAATGGACTGACACATCTGGGGGACTCTTGGAATGGTGGCACGACCCTGGAGTTCCTCTCGCCTTTCCTGTGGAGAGCGCCTCCTCTTGAGATGCGAGGGGAACGCCGGGAATTCTTTCCCTACGAAACAGGGATAGGATCCCTCATCTCGAACTAGGAGGCGGAAACGGGGCTCCCCTGGATGTGTGCGGCACCCCACGGGCTTCCTCTCGAGTGGAGACGGGTATGTCGGGGAACTTCTTGAGTTGCAGAAAGGGTGTGAAGGACCCTTTGGAAGTTCCAGTGGTTAGATGTGATTAGCTTCGAGAAGCCTCAGCGGAAATGGGCCTCATCCCGCCTGGAGGGCAAAACCTCCTGGATTTTTTCGAGTTGCGGCAGGTGCTCTCAACTTACGAGGGGACATCAGGGACCCGCTCTGGTGGCCTCAGGAAAGGCCAGCCCCCATGCGAGTTCCTCGGGGGCCTCTCGGGATTCCTCTCCCGTCGATGCCGGGGCCTAAGACATTGTGTGGAGTCGGGGCCGGAACCTGAGGATTCCTCTCCAGTGCTGACATGGACCTTGGGGTACTTCTGGAGTCTCCCCAGGGGAGTCAGTCCTCGTCTCGAATGCGGGCATGCACTTGCGCTTTCCTCCAGAGCGGTAGCAACAGTGTCACGCAGACCGCCGCGTGGATCAAAGGATCTATGGTTTTCCCTCGAGTCTTTCCCACGGGGCTTTCCCCCGAGGCTTTCCCACAGGGCTGTCCCACGTGCACACGTAGTGGGAGTCGATCCTCGGCTTGAACGTCAATGCAGTGCAGGGAAAACAGGTTCCTCTGTAATGGACTGACACATCTGGGGGTCTCTTGGAATGGTGCCACGACCCTGGAGTTCCTCTCGCCTTTCCTGTGGAGAGCGCCTCCTCTTGAGATGCGACGGGAACGCCGGGAATTCTTTCCCTACGAAACAGGGAAAGGATCCCTCATCTCGAGCTAGGAGGCGGAAACGGGGCTGCCCTGGATGTGTGCGGGACCCCACGTGCTTCCTCTCGAGTGGAGACGGGTATGTCGGGGAACTTCTTGAGTTGCAGCAAGGGTGTGAAGTACCCTTAGGAAGTTCCAGTGGTTAGATGTGATTAGCCTCGAGAAGCCTCAGCGGAAATGGGCCTCATCTCGCCTGGAGGGCAAAACCTCCTGGATTTTCTCGAGTTGGGGCAGGTGCTCTCGACTTACGACGGGGACATCAGGGACCCGCTCTGGTGGCCTCAGGAAAGGCCAGTCCCCATGCGAGTTCCTCGGGGGCCTCTCGGGATTCCTCTCCCGTCGATGCCGGGGACTAAGACCTTGTGTGGAGTCCGGGCCGGAACCTGAGGATTCCTCTCCAGTGCTGACATGGATCTTGGGGTACTTCTGGAGTCTCTCCAGGGGAGTCAGTCCTCGTCTCGAATGCGAGCATGCACTTGCGCTTTCCTCCAGAGCGGGAGCAGCAGTGTCACGCATTCCGCCGCGAGGATCAAAGGATCTATGGTTTTCCCTCGAGTCTTTCCCACGAGGCTTTCCCACGGGGCTTTCCCACAGGGCTGTCCCACGTGCACACGTGGTGGGAGTCGATCGTCGGATTGAACGTCAAGGCAGTGCAGGGAAAACATGCTCCTCTGGAAAGGACTGACACATCTGGGTTACTCTTGGAATGGTGGCACGACCCTGGAGTTCCTCTCGCCTTTCCTGTGGAGAGCGCCTCCTCTTGAGATGCGACGTGAAGCCGGGAATTCTTTCCCTATGAAACAGGGAAAGGATCCCTCATGTCGAGCTAGGAGGAGGAAACGGGGCTCCCCTGGATGTGTGCGGGACCCCACGTGCTTCCTCTCGAGTGGAGACGGGTATGTCGGGGAACTTCTTGAGTTGCAGCAAGGGTGTGAAGGACCCTTTGGAAGTTCCAGTGGTTAGATGTGATTAGCCTCGAGAAGGCTCAGCGGAAATGGGCCTCATCTCGCCTGGAGGGCAAAACCTCCTGGATTTTCTCGAGTTGCGGCAGGTGCTCTCGTATTATGACGGGGACCTCAGGGACCCGCTCTGGTGGCCTCAGGAAAGGCCAGTCCCCATGCGAGTTCCTGGGGGGCCTCTCGGGATTCCTCTCCCGTCGATGCCGGGGCCTAAGACCTTGTGTGGAGTCGGGGCCTTGAAAGTGAGGATTCCTCTCCAGTGCTGACATGGATCTTGGGGTACTTCTGGAGTCTCCCTAGGGGAGTCAGTCCTCGTCTCGAATGCGGGCATGCACTTGCGCTTTCCTCCAGAGCGGTAGCAGCAGTGTCACGCATTCCGCCGCGAGGATCAAAGGATCTATGGTTTTCCCTCGAGTCTTTCCCACGAGGCTTTCCCACGAGGCTTTCCCACAGGGCTGTCCCACGTGCACACGTGGTGGGAGTCGATCCGCGGCTTGAACGTCAAGGCAGTGCAGGGAAAACAGGTTCCTCTGGAATGGACTGACACATCTGGGGGACTCTTGGAATGGTGGCACGACCCTGGAGTTCCTCTCGCCTTTCCTGTGGAGAGGGCCTCCTCTTGAGATGCGACGGGAACGCCGGGAATTCTTTCCCTATGAAACAGGGAAAGGATCCCTCATCTCGAGCTAGGCGGCGGAAACGGGGCTCCCCTGGATGTGTGCGGGACCCCACGTGCTTCCTCTCGAGTGGAGACGGGTATGTCGGGGAACTTCTTGAGTTGCAGCAAGGGTGTGAAGGACCCTTTGGAAGTTCCAGTGGTTAGATGTGATTAGCCTCGAGAAGCCTCAGCGGAAATGGGCCTCATCTCGCCTGGAGGGCAAAACCTCCTGGAATTTCTCGAGTTGCGGCAGGTGCTCTCGACTTACGACGGGGACCTCAGGGACCCGCTCTGGTGGCCTCAGGAAGGCCAGTCCCCATGCGAGTTTTTCGGGGGCCTCTCGGGATTCCTCTCCCGTCGATGCCGGGGCCTAAGACCTTGTGTGGTGTCGAGGCCTGAACCTGAGGTTTCCTCTCCAGTACTGACATGGATCTTGGGGTACATCTGGAGTCTCCCCAGGGGAGTCAGTCCTAGTCTCGAATGCGGGCATGCACTTGCGCTTTCCTCCAGTGCGGTAGCAGCAGTGTCACGCAGTCCGCCGCGTGGATCAAAGGATCTATGGTTTTCCCTCGAGTCTTTCCCACGAGGCTTTCCCACGAGGCTTTCCCACAGGGCTGTCCCACGTGCACACGTGGTGGGATTCGATCCTCGGCTTGAACGTCAAGGCAGTGCAGGGAAAACAGGTTCCCATGGAATGGACTGACCCATCTGGGGGACTCTTGGAATGGTGGCACGACCCTGGTGTTCCTCTCGCCTTTCCTGTGGAGAGCGCCTCCTCTTGAGATGCGACGGGAACGCCGGGAATTCTTTCGTTACGAAACAGGGAAAGGATCCCTCAACTCGAGCTGGAAGGCAGAAACGGGGCTCCCCTGGATGTGTGCGGGACCCTCGTGCTTCCTCTCGAGTGGATACGGGTATGTCGCGGAACTTCTTGAGTTGCAGCAAGGGTGTGAAGGACCCTTTGGAAGTTCCAGTGGTTAGATGTGATTAGCCTCGAGAAGCCTCAGCGGAAATGGGCCTCATCTCGCTTGGAGGGTAAAACTTCCTGGATTTTCTCGAGTTCCGGCAGGTGCTCTCGACTTACGACGGGGACCTCGGGGACCCGCTCTGGTGGCCTCAGGAAAAGCCAGTCCCCATGCGAGTTCTTCGGGGGCCTCTCGGGATTCCTCTCCCGTCGATGCCGGGGCCTAAGACCTTGTGTGGAGTCGGGGCCGGAACCTGAGGATTCCTCTCCAGTGCTGACATGGATCCTGGGGTACTTCTGCAGTCTCCCCAGGGGAGTCAGTCCTCGTCTCGACTGCGGGCATGCACTTGCGCTTTCCTCCAGAGCGGTAGCAGCAGTGTCTCGCAGTCTGCCGCGTGGATCAAAGGATCTATGGTTTTCCCTCGAGTCTTTCCCACGAGGCTTTCCCACGAGGCTTTCCCACAGGGCTGTCCCACGTGCACACGTGGTGGGAGTCGATCCTCGGCTTGAACGTCAAGGCAGTGCAGGGAAAACAGGTTCCTCTGGAATGGACTGACACATCTGGGGGACTCTTGAAATGGTGGCACGACACTGGAGTTCTTCTCGCCTTTCCTGTGGAGAGCGTCTCCTCTTGAGATGCGACGGGAACTCCGGGAATTCTTTCCCTACGAAACAGGAAATGATCCCTCATCTCGAGCTAGGAGGCGGAAACGGGGCTCCCCTGGATGTGTGCGGGACCCTCGTGCTTCCTCTCGAGTGAAGACTGGTATGTCGGGGAACTTCTTGAGTTGCAGCAAGGGTGTGAAGGACCCTTTGGAAGTTCCAGTGGATAGATGTGATTAGCCTCGAGAAGCCTCAGCGGAAATGGGCCTCATCTCGCCTGGAGGGCAAAACCTCCTGGATTTTCTCGAGTTGCGGCAGGTGCTCTCGACTTACGACGGGGACCTCAGGGACCCGCTCTGGTGGCCTCAGGAAAGGCCAGTCCCCATGCGAGTTCCTCGGGGGCCTCTCGGGATTCCTCTCCCGTCGATGCCGGGGCCTAAGACCTTGTGTGGAGTCGGGGCCGGAACCTGAGGATTCCTCTCCAGTGCTGACATGGATCTTGGGGTACTTCTGGAGTCTCCCCAGGGGAGTCAGTCCTCGTCTCGAATGCGGGCATGCACTTGCGCTTTCCTCCAGAGCGGTAGCAGCAGTGTCACGCAGTCCGCCGCGTGGATCAAAGGATCTATGGTTTTCCCTCGAGTCTTTCCCTCGAGGCTTTCCCACGAGGCTTTCCCACAGGGCTGTCCCACGTGCACACGTGGTGGGAGTCGATCCTCGGCTTGAACGTCAAGGCATTGCGGGGAAAACAGGTTCCTCTGGAATGGACTGACACATCTGGGGAACTCTTGGAATGGTGGCACGACCCTGGAGTTCCTCTCGCCTTTCCTGTGGAGAGCGCCTCCTCTTGAGATGCGACGGGAACGCCGGGAATTCTTTCCCTATGAAACAGGGAAAGGATCTCTCATCTCGAACTAGGAGGCGGAAACGGGGCTCCCCTGCATGTGTGCGGGACCCCACGTGCTTCCTCTCGAGTGGAGACGGGTATGTCGCGGAACTGCTTGAGTTGCAGCAAGGGTGTGAAGGACCCTTTGGAAGTTCCAGTGGTTAGATGTGATTAGCCTCGAGAAGCCTCAGCAGAAATGGGCCTCATAACGCCTGGAGGGCAAAACATCCTGGATTTTCTCGAGTTGCGGCAGGTGCTCTCGACTTACGTCGGAGACCTCAGGGACCCGCTCTGGTGTCCTCAGGAAAGGCCAGTCCCCATGCGAGTTCCTCGGGGGCCTCTCGGGATTCCTCTCCCGTGTATGCCGGGGCCTAAGACCTTGTGTGGAGTCGGGGCCGGAACCTGAGGATTCCTCTCCAGTGCTGACATGGACCTTGGGGTACTTTTGGAGTCTCCCCAGGGGAGTCAGTCCTCGTCTCGAATGCGGGCATGCACCTGTGCTTTCCTCCAGAGCGGTAGCAGCAGTGTCACGCAGTCGGCCGCGTGGATCAAATGATCTATGGTTTTCCCTCGAGTCTTTCCCACGAGGCTTTCCCACGAGGCTTTCCCACAGGGCTGTACCACGTGCACACGTGGTGGGAGTCGATCCTCGGCTTGAACGTCAAGGCAGTGCAGGGAAAACAGGTTCCTCTGTAATGGACTGACACATCTGGGGGTCTCTTGGAATGGTGACACGACCCTGGAGTTCCTCTCGCCTTTCCTGTGGAGAGTGCCTCCTCTTGAGATGCGACGGGAACGCCGGGAATTCTTTCCCTACGAAACAGGGAAAGGATCCCTCATCTCGAGCTAGGAAGCGGAAACGGGGCTCCCCTGGATGTGTGCGGGACCCCATGTGCTTCCTCTCGAGTGGAGATGGGTATGTCGCGGAACTGCTTGAGTTGCAGCAAGGGTGTGAAGGACCCTTTGGAAGTTCCAGTGGTTAGATGTGATTAGCCTCGAGAAGCCTCAGCGGAATTGGGCCTCATCTCGGCTGGAGGGCAAAACCTCCTTGATTTTCTCGAGTTGCGGCAGGTGCTCTCGACTTACGACTGGGACCTCAGGGACCCGCTCTGGTGGCCTCAGGAAAGGCCAGTCCCCATGTGAGTTCCTCGGGGGCCTCTCGGGATTCCTCTCCCGTCGATGCCTGGGCCTAAGACCTTGTGTGGAGTCGGGGCCGGAACCTGAGGATTCCTCTCCAGTGCTGACATGGATCTTGGGGTACTTCTGGAGTCTCCCCAGGGGAGTCAGTCCTCGTCTCGAATGCGGGCATGCACTTGTGCTTTCCTCCAGAGCCGTAGCAGCAGTGTCACGCAGTCCGCCGCGTGGATCAAAGGATCTATGGTTTTCCCTCGAGTCTTTCCCACGAGGCTTTCCCACGGGGCTTTCCCACAGGGCTGTCCCACGTGCACACGTGGTGGGAGTCGATCGTCGGCTTGAACGTCAAGGCAGTGCAGGGAAAACAGGTTCCTCTGGAATGGACTGACACATCTGGGTGTCTCTTGGAATGCTGGCACGACCCTGGAGTTCCTCTCGCCTTAACTGTGGAGAGCGCCTCCTCTTGAGATGCGACGGGAACGCCGGGAATTCTTTCGCTACGAAACAGGGAAAGGATCCCTCATCTCGAGTTAGGAGGCGGAAACGGGGCTCCCCTGGATGTTTGCATGACTCCACGTGCTTCCTCTCGAGTGGAGACGGGTATGTCGTGGAACTTCTTGAGTTGCAGCAAGGGTGTGAAGGACCCTTTGAAAGTTCCAGTGGTTAGATGTGATTAGCCTCGAGAAGCCTCAGCGGAAATGGGCCTCATCTCGCCTGGAGGGCAAAACCTCCTGGATTTTCTCGAGTTGCGGCAGATCCTCTCGACTTACGACGGGGACCTCAGGGACCCGCTCTGGTGGCCTCAGGAGAGGCCAGTCCCCATGCGAGTTCCTCGGGGGCATCTCGGGATTCCTCTCCCGTCGATGCCGGGGCCTAAGACCTTGTGTGGAGTCGGGGCCGGAAACTGATTATTCCTCTCCAGTGCTGACATGGATCCTGGGGTACTTTTGGAGTCTCCCCAGGGGAGTCAGTCCTCGTCTCGAATGTGGGCATGCACTTGCGCTTTCCTCCAGAACGGTAGCAGCAGTGTCACGCAGTCCGCCGCGTGGATCAAAGGATCTATGGTTTTCCCTCGAGTCTTTCCCACGAGGCTTTCCCACGAGGCTTTCCCACTGGGCAGTCCCACGTGCACACGTGGTGGGAGTCGATCCTCGGCTTGAACGTCAAGGCAGTGTGGGGAAAACAGGTTCCTCTGGAATGGACTGACACATCTGGGGGACTCTTGGAATGGTGGCACGACCCTGGAGTTCCTCTCGCCTTTCCTGTGGAGAGCGCCTCCTCTTGAGATGCGACGGGAACGCCGGGAATTCTTTCCCTACGAAACAGGGAAAGGATCCCTCATCTCGAGCTAGGAGGCGGAAACGGGGCTCCCCTGGATGTGTGCGGGACCCCACGTGCTTCCTCTCGAGTGGAGACGGGTATGTCGCGGAACTGCTTGAGTTGCAGCAAGGGTGTGAAGGACCCTTTGGAAGTTCCAGTGGTTAGATGTGATTAGCCTCGAGAAGCCTCAGCGGAAATGGGCCTCATCTCGCCTGGAGGGCAAAACCTCCTGGATTTTCTCGAGTTGCGGCAGGTGCTCTCGACTTATGACGGGGACCTCAGGGACCCGGTCTGGTGGCCTCAGGAACGGCCAGTACCCATGAGAGTTCCTCGGGGGCCTCTCGGGATTCCTCTCCCGTCGATGCCGGGGACTAAGACCTTGTGTGGATTCGGGGCCGGAACCTGAGGATTCCTCTCCAGTGCTGACATGGATCTTGGGGTACTTCTGGAGTCTCCCCAGGGGAGTCAGTCCTCGTCTCGAATGCGGGCATGCACTTGCGCTTTCCTCCAGAGCGGTAGCAGCAGTGTCACGCAGTCCGCCGTGTGGATCAAAGGATCTATGGTTTTCCCTCGAGTCTTTCCCACGAGGCTTTCCCACGAGGCTTTCCCACAGGGCAGTCCCACGTGCACACGTGGTGGGAGTCGATCCTCGGCTTGAACGTCAAGGCAGTGCAGGGAAAACAGGTTCCTCTGGAATGGACTGACCCATCTGGGGGACTCTTGGAATGGTGGCACGGCCCTGGAGTTCCTCTCGCCTTTCCTGTGGAGAGCGCCTCCTCTTGAGATGCGACGGGAACGCCGGGAATTCTTTCCCTATGAAACAGGGAAAGGATCCATCATCTCGAGCTAGGAGGCGGAGACGGGGCTCCCCTAGATGTGTGCGGGACCCCACGTGCTTCCTCTCGAGTGGAGACGGGTATGTCGGGGAACTTCTTGAGTTGCAGCAAGGGTGTGAAGGAGCCTTAGGAAGTTCCAGTGGTTAGACGTGATTAGCCTCGAGAAGCCTCAGCGGAAATGGGCCTCATCTCGCCTGGAGGGCAAAACCTCCTGGATTTTCTCGAGTTGCGGCAGGTGCTCTCGACTTACGACGGGGACCTCAGGGACCCGCTCTGGTGGCCTCAGGAAAGGCCAGTCCCCATGCGAGTTCCTCGGGGGCCTCTCGGGATTCCTCTCCCGTCGATGCCGGGGCCTAAGACCTTGTGTGGAGTCGGGGCCGGAACCTGAGGATTCCTCTCCAGTGCTGACATGGATCTTGGGGTACTTCTGGAGTCTCCCCAGGGGAGTCAGTCGCCGTCTCGAATGCGGGCATGCACTTGCGCTTTCCTCCAGAGCGGTAGCAGCAGTGTCACGCAGTCCGCCGCGTGGATCAAAGGATCTATGGTTTTCCCTCGAGTCTTTCCCACCAGGCTTTCTCACGAGGCTTTCCCACAGGGCTGTCCCACGTGCACACGTGGTGGGAGTCGATCGTCGGCTTGAACGTCAAGGCAGTGCAGGGAAAACAGGTTCCTCTGGAATGGACTGACACACCTGGGGGACTCTTGGAATGGTGGCACGACCCTGGAGTTCCTCTCGCCTTTCCGGTGGAGAGCGCCTCCTCTTGAGATGCGACGGGAACGCCGGGAATTCTTTCCCTACGAAACAGGGAAAGGATCCCTCATTTCGAGCTAGGAGCCGGAAACGGAGCTCCTCTGGATGTGTGCGGGACCCTCGTGCTTCTTCTCGAGTGGAGACGGGTATGTCGGGGAACTTCTTGAGTTGCAGCAAGGGTGTGAAGGACCCTTTGGAAGTTCCAGTGGTTAGATGTGATTAGCCTCGAGAAGCCTCAGCGGAAATGGGCCTCATCTCGCCTGGAGGGCAAAACCTCCTGGATTTTCTCTAGTTGCGGCAGGTGCTCTCGACTTAAGACGGGGACCACAGGGACCCGCTCTGGTGGCCTCAGGAAAGGCCAGTACCCATGCGAGTTTCTCGGGGGCCTCTCGGGATTCCTCTCCCGTCGATGCCGGGGCCTAAGACCTTGTGTGGAGTCGGGGCCGGAACCTGAGGATTCCTCTCCAGTGCTGACATGGATCTTGGGGTACTTCTGGAGTCTCCCCAGGGGAGTCAGTCCTCGTCTCGAATGCGGGCATGCACTTGTGCTTTCCTCCAGAGCAGTAGCAGCAGTGTCACGCAGTCCGCCGCGTGGATCAAAGGATCTATGGTTTTCCCTCGAGTCTTTCCCACGAGGCTTTCCCACGGGGCTTTCCCACAGGGCTGTCCCACGTGCACACGTGGTGGGAGTCGATCGTCGGCTTGAACGTCAAGGCAGTGCAGGGAAAACAGGTTCCTCTGGAATGGACTGACACATCTGGGTGTCTCTTGGAATGCTGGCACGACCCTGGAGTTCCTCTCGCCTTTCCTGTGGAGAGCGCCTCCTCTTGAGATGCGACGGGAACGCCGGGAATTCTTTCCCTACGAAACAGGGAAAGGATCCCTCATCTCGAGTTAGGAGGCGGAAACGGGGCTTCCCTGGATGTTTGCATGACCCCACGTGCTTCCTCTCGAGTGGAGACGGGTATGTCGTGGAACTTCTTGAGTTGCAGCAAGGGTGTGATGGACCCTTTGAAAGTTCCAGTGGTTAGATGTGATTAGCCTCGAGAAGCCTCAGCGGAAATGGGCCTCATCTCGCCTGGAGGGCAAAACCTCCTGGATTTTCTCGAGTTGCGGCAGGTCCTCTCTACTTACGACGGGGACCTCAGGGACCCGCTCTGGTGGCCTCAGGAGAGGCCAGTCCCCATGCGAGTTCCTCGGGGGCCTCTCGGGATTCCTCTCCCGTCGATGCTGGGGCCTAAGACCTTGTGTGGAGTCGGGGCCGGAAACTGAGGATTCCTCTCCAGTGCTGACATGGATCTTGGGGTACTTTTGGAGTCTCCCCAGGGGAGTCAGTCCTCGTCTCGAATGTGGGCATGCACTTGCGCTTTCCTCCAGAACGGTAGCAGCAGTGTCACGCAGTCCGCCGCGTGGATCAAAGGATCTATGGTTTTCCCTCGAGTCTTTCCCACGAGGCTTTCCCACGAGGCTTTCCCACAGGGCTGTCCCACGTGCACACGTGGTGGGAGTCGATCCTCGGCTTGAACGTCAAGGCAGTGCAGGGAAAACAGGTTCCTCTGTAATGGACTGACACATCTGGGTGTCTCTTGGAATGCTGGCACGACCCTGGAGTTCCTCTCGCCTTTCCTGTGGAGAGCGCCTCCTCTTGAGATGCGACGGGAACGCCGGAAATTCTTTCGCTACGAAACAGGGAAAGGATCCCTCATCTCGAGCTAGGAGGCGGAAACGGGGCTCCCCTGGATGTGTGCATGACCCCACGTGCTTCCTCTCGAGTGGAGACGGGTATGTCGGGGAACTTCTTGAGTTGCAGCAAGGGTGTGAAGGACCCTTTGGAAGTTCCAGTGGTTAGATGTGATTAGCCTCGAGAAGCCTCAGCGGAAATGGGCCTCATCTCGCCTGGAGGGCAAAACCTCCTGGATTTTCTCGAGTTGCGGCAGGTGTTCTCAACTTACGACAGGGACCTCAGGGACCCGTTCTGGTGGCCTCAGGAAAGGCCAATCCCCATGCGAGTTTCTCGGGGGCCTCTCGGGATTCCTCTCCCGTCGATGCCGGGGCCTAAAACCTTGTGTGGAGTCGGGGCCGGAACCTGAGGATTCCTCTCCAGTGCTGACATGGATCTTGGGGTACTTCTGGAGTCTCCCCAGGGGAGTCAGTCCTCATCTCGAATGTGGTCATGCATTTGCGCTTTCCTCCAGAGCGGTAGCAGCAGTGTCACGCAGTCGGCCGCGTGGATCAAAGGATCTATGGTTTTCCCTCGAGTCTTTCCCACGAGGCTTTCCCACGAGGCTTTCCCACAGGGCTGTCCCACGTGCACACGTGGTGGGAGTCGATCCTCGGCTTGAACGTCAAGGCAGTGCAGGGAAAACAGGTTCCTCTGGAATGGACTGACACATCTGGGGGACTCCGGGAATGGTGGCGCGACCCTGGAGTTCCTATCGCCTTTCCTGTGGAGAGCGCCTCCTCTTGAGATGCGAGGGGAACGCCGGGAATTCTTTCCCTACGAAACAAGGAAAGGATCCCTCATCTCGAGCTAGGAGGTGGAAACGGGGCTCCCCTGGATGTTTGCGGGACTCCACGTGCTTCCTCTAGAGTGGAGACGGGTATGTCGCGGAACTTCTTGAGTTGCAGCAAGGGTGTGAAGGACCCTTTGGAAGTTCCAGTGGTTAGATGTGATTAGTCTCGAGAAACCTCGAGGCAGTGCAGGGAAAACAGGTTCCTCTGGAATGGACTGACACATCTGGGGGTCTCTTGGAATGGTGGCACGACCTTGGAGTTCCTCTCGCCTTTCCTGTGGAGAGCGCCTCCTCTTTAGATGCGACGGGAACGCCGGGAATTCTTTCCCTACGAAGCAGGGAAAGGATCCCTCATCTCGAGCTAGGATGCTGAAACGGGGCTCCCCTGGATGTGTGCGGCACCCCACGTGCTTCCTCTCGAGTGGAGACGGGTATGTCGCGGAACTGCTTGAGTTGCAGCAAGGGTGTGAAGGACCCTTTGGAAGTTCCAGTGGTTAGATGTGATTAGCCTCGAGAAGCCTCCGCGGAAATGGGCCTCATCACGCCTGGAGGGAAAAACCTCCTGGATTTTCTCGAGTTGCGGCAGGTGCTCTCGACTTACGACGGGGACCTCAGGGACCCGCTCTGGTAGCCTCAGGAAAGGCCAGTCCCCATGCGAGTTCCTCGGGGGCCTCTCGGGATTCCTCTCCCGTCGATGCCGGGGCCTAAGTCCTTGTGTGGAGTCGGGGCCTGAACCTGAGGATTCCTCTCCAGTGCTGACATGGATCTTGGGGTACTTCTGGAGTCTCCCCAGGGGAGTCAGTCCTCGTCTCGAATGCGGGCATGCACTTGCGCTTTCCTCCAGAGCGGTAGCAGCAGTGTCACGAAGTCCGCCGCGTGGATCAAAGGATCTATGGTTTTCCCTCGAGTCTTTCCCACGAGGCTTTCCCACGAGGCTTTCCCACAGGGCTGTCCAACGTGCACACGTGGTGGGAGTCGATCCTCGGCTTGAACGTCAAGGCACTGCAGGGAAAACAGGTTCCTCTGGAATGGAATGACACATCTGGGGGACTCTTGGAATGGTGGCACGACCCTGGAGTTCCTCTCGCCTTTCCTGTGGAGAGCGCCTCCTCTGGAGATGCGACGGGAACGCCGGCAATTCTTTCCCTACTAAACAGGGAAAGGATCCCTCATCTCGAGCTAGGAGGGGGAAACGGGGCTCCCCTGGATGTGTGCGGGAGCCCACGTGCTTCCTCTCGAGTGGAGACGGTTATGTCGGGGAACTTCTTGAGTTGCAGCAAGGGTGTGAAGGACCCTTTGGAAGTTCCAGTGGTTAGATGTGAATAGCCTCGAGAAGCCTCAGCGGAAATGTGCCTCATCTCGCCTGGAGGGCAAAACCTCCTGGATTTTCTCGAGTTGCGGCAGGTGCTCTCGACTTAAGACGGGGACCACAGGGACCCGCTCTGGTGGCCTCAGGAAAGGCCAGTACCCATGCGAGTTTCTCGGGGGCCTCTCGGGATTCCTCTCCCGTCGATGCCGGGGCCTAAGACCTTGTGTGGAGTCGGGGCCGGAACCTGAGGATTCCTCTCCAGTGCTGACATGGATCTTGGGGTACTTCTGGAGTCTCCCCAGGGGAGTCAGTCCTCGTCTCGAATGCGGGCATGCACTTGTGCTTTCCTCCAGAGCGGTAGCAGCAGTGTCACGCAGTCCGCCGCGTGGATCAAAGGATCTATGGTTTTCCCTCGAGTCTTTCCCACGAGGCTTTCCCACGGGGCTTTCCCACAGGGCTGTCCCACGTGCACACGTGGTGGGAGTCGATCGTCGGCTTGAACGTCAAGGCAGTGCAGGGAAAACAGGTTCCTCTGGAATGGACTGACACATCTGGGTGTCTCTTGGAATGCTGGCACGACCCTGGAGTTCCTCTCGCCTTTCCTGTGGAGAGCGCCTCCTCTTGAGATGCGACGGGAACGCCGGGAATTCTTTCCCTACGAAACAGGGAAAGGATCCCTCATCTCGAGCTAGGATGCTGAAACGGGGCTCCCCTGGATGTGTGCGGCACCCCACGTGCTTCCTCTCGAGTGGAGACGGGTATGTCGCGGAACTGCTTGAGTTGCAGCAAGGGTGTGAAGGACCCTTTGGAAGTTCCAGTGGTTAGATGTGATTAGCCTCGAGAAGCCTCAGCGGAAATGGGCCTCATCACGCCTGGAGGGAAAAACCTCCTGGATTTTCTCGAGTTGCGGCAGGTGCTCTCGACTTACGACGGGGACCTCAGGGACCCGCTCTGGTGGCCTCAGGAAAGGCCAGTCCCCATGCGAGTTCCTCGGGGGCCTCTCGGGATTCCTATCCCGTCGATGCCGGGGCCTAAGTCCTTGTGTGGATTCGGGGCCTGAACCTGAGGATTCCTCTCCAGTGCTGACATGGATCTTGGGGTACTTCTGGAGTCTCCCCAGGGGAGTCAGTCCTCGTCTCGAATGCGGGCATGCACTTGCGCTTTCCTCCAGAGCGGTAGCAGCAGTGTCACGAAGTCCGCCGCGTGGATCAAAGGATCTATGGTTTTCCCTCGAGTCTTTCCCACGAGGCTTTCCCACGAGGCTTTCCCACAGGGCTGTCCAACGTGCACACGTGGTGGGAGTCGATCCTCGGCTTGAACGTCAAGGCAGTGCAGGGAAAACAGGTTCCTCTGGAATGGAATGACACATCTGGGGGACTCTTGGAATGGTGGCACGACCCTGGAGTTCCTCTCGCCTTTCCTGTGGAGAGCGCCTCCTCTGGAGATGCGACGGGAACGCCGGGAATTCTTTCCCTACTAAACAGGGAAAGGATCCCTCATCTCGAGCTAGGAGGGGGAAACGGGGCTCCCCTGGATGTGTGCGGGAGCCCACGTGCTTCCTCTCGAGTGGAGACGGTTATGTCGGGGAACTTCTTGAGTTGCAGCAAGGGTGTGAAGGACCCTTTGGAAGTTCCAGTGGTTAGATGTGAATAGCCTCGAGAAGCCTCAGTGGAAATGGGCCTCATCTCGCCTGGAGGGCAAAACCTCCTGGATTTTCTCGAGTTGCGGCAGGTGCTCTCGACTTACGACGGGGACGTCAGGGACCCGCTCTGGAGGCCTCAGGAAAGGCCAGTCCCCATGCGAGTTCCTCGGGGGCCTCTCGGGATTCCTCTGCCGTCGATGCCGGGGTCTAAGACCTTGCGTGGAGTCGGGGCCGGAACCTGAGGATTCCTCTCCAGTACTGACATGGATCTTGGGGTACTTCTGGAGTCTCCCCAGGGGAGTCAGTCCTCGTCTCGAATGCGGGCATGCACTTGCGCTTTCCACCAGAGCGGTAGCAGCAGTGTCACGCAGTCCGCCGCGTGGATCAAAGAATCTATGGTTTTCCCTCGAGTCTTTCCCACGAGGCTTTCCCACAGGGCTGTCCCACGTGCACACGTGGTGGGAGTCGATCCTCGGCTTGAACGTCAAGGCAGTGCAGGGAAAACAGGTTCCTCTGGAATGGACTGACACATCTGGGGGACTCTTGGAATGGTGGCACGACCCTGGATTTCCTCTCGCCTTTCCTGTGGAGAGCGCCTCCTCTTGAGATGCGACGGGAACACCGGGAATTCTTTCCCTACGAAACAGGGAAAGGATCCCTCATCTCGTGCTAGGAGGCGGAAACGGGGCTCCCCTGGATGTGTGCTGGACCCTCGTGCTTCCTCTCGATTGGAGACGGGTATGTCGCGGAACTGCTTGAGTTGCAGCAAGGGTGTGAAGGACCCTTTGGAAGTTCCAGTGGTTAGATGTGATTAGCCTTGAGAAGCCTCAGCGGAAATGGGCCTCATCTCGCCTGGAGGGCAAAATCTCCTGGATTTTCTCGAGTTGCGGCAGGTGCTCTCGACTTACGACGGGGACATCAGGGACCCGCTCTGGTTTCCTCAGGAAAGGCCAGTCCCCATGCGAGTTCCTCGGGGGCCTCTCGGGATTCCTCTCCCGTTGATGCCGGGGCCTAAGACCTTGTGTGGAGTCGGGGCCGGAACCTGAGGATTCCTCTCCAGTGCTGACATGGATCTTGGGGTACTTCTGGAGTCTCCCCAGAGGAGTCAGTCCTCGTCTCGAATGCGGGCATGCACTTGCGCTTTCCTCCAGAGCGGTAGCAAAAGTGTCACGCAGTCCGCCGCGTGGATCAAAGGATCTATGGTTTTCCCTCGAGTCTTTCCCACGAGGCTTTCCCACGAGGCGTTCCCCCAGGGATGTCCCACGTGCACACGTGGTGGGAGTCGATCCTCGGCTTGAACGTCAAGGCAGTGCAGGGAAAACAGGTCCTCTGGAATGGACTGACACATCTGGGGGACTCTTGGAATGGTGCCACGACCCTGAGTTCCTCTCGCCTTTCCTGTGGAGAGCGCCTCCTCTTGAGATGCGACGGGAACGCCGGGAATTCTTTCCCTACGAAACAGGGAAAGGATCCCTCATCTCGAGCTAGGAGGCGGAAACGGGGCTCCCCTGGATGTGTGCGGGACCCTCGTGCTTCCTCTCGAGTGGAGACGGGTATGTCGGGGAACTTCTTGAGTTGCAGCAAGGGTGTGAAGGACCCTTTGGAAGTTCCAGTGGTTAGATGTGATTAGCCTCGAGAAGCCTCAGCGGAAATGGGCCTCATCTCGCCTGGAGGGCAAAACCTCCTGGATTTTCTCGAGTTGCGGTAGGTGCTCTCGACTTACGACGGGGACCTCAGGGACCCGCTCTGGTGGCCTCAGGAAAGTCCAGTCCCCATGCGAGTTCCTCGGGGGCCTCTCGGGATTCCTCTCCCGTCGATGCCGGGGCCTAAGACCTTGTGTGGAGTCGGGGCGCGAACCTGAGGATTCCTCTCCAGTGCTGACATGGATCTTGGGGTACTTCTGGAGTCTCCCCAGGGGAGTCAGTCCTCGTCTCGAATGCGGGCATGCACTTGTGCTTTCCTCCAGAGTGGTAGCAGCAGTGTCACGCAGTCCGCCGCGTGGATCAAAGGATCTATGGTTTACCCTCGAGTCTTTCCCACCAGGCTTTCCGACGAGGCTTTCCCACAGGGCAGTCCCACGTGCACACGTGGTGGGAGTCGATCCTCGGCTTGAACGTCAAGGCAGTGCAGGGAAAACAGGTTCCTCTGGAATGGATTGACACATCTGGGGGACTCTTGGAATGGTGGCACGACCCTGGAGTTCCTCTCGCCTTTCCTGTTGAGAGCGCCTCCTCTTGATATGCGAGGGGAACGCCGGGAATTCTTTCACTACGAAACAGGGAAAGGATCTCTCATCTCGAGCTAGGAGGCGGAAACGGGGCTCCCCTGGATGTGTGCGGGACCCCACGTGCTTCCTCTCGAGTGGAGACGGTTATGTCGGGGAACATCTTGAGTTGCAGCAAGGGTGTGAAGGACCCTTTGGAAGTTCCAGTGGTTAGATGTGATTAGCCTCGAGAAGCCTCAGCGGAAAGGGGCCTCATCTCGCCTGGAGTGCAAAACCTCCTGGATTTTCTCGAGTTGCGGCAGATGCTCTCGACTTACGACGGGGACCTCAGGGACCCGCTCTGGTGGCCTCACGAAAGGCCAGTCCCCATGCGAGTTCCTCGGGGGACTCTCGGGATTCCTCTCCGGTCGATGCCGGGGCCTAAGACCTTGTGTGGAGTCAGGGCCGGAACCTGAGGATTCCTCTCCAGTGCTGACATGGATCTTGGGGTACTTCTGGAGTCTCCCCAGGGGAGTCAGTCCTCGTCTCGAATGCGGGCATGCACTTGCGCTTTCCTCCAGAGCGGTAGCAGCATTGTCACGCAGTCCGCCGCGTGGATCAAAGGATCTATGTTTTCCCTCGAGTCTTTCCCACGAGGCTTTCCCACGAGGCTTTCCCACGAGGCTTTCCCACAGGGCTGTCACACGTGCACACGTGGTGGGACTCGATCCTCGGGTTGAACGTCAAGGCAGTGCAGGGAAAACAGGTTCCTCTGGAATGGACTGACACATCCGGGGGTCTCTTGGAATGGTGACACGACCCTGGAGTTCCTCTCGCCTTTCCTGTGGAGAGTGCCTCCTCTTGAGATGCGAGGGGAACGCCGGGAATTCTTTCCCTCCGAAAGAGGGAAAGGATCCCTCATCTCGAGCTAGGAGGCGGATACGAGGCTCCCCTGGATGTGTGCGGGAACCCACGTGCTTCCTCTCGAGTGGAGACGGGTATGTCGGGGAACTTCTTGAGTTGCAGCAAGGGTGTGAAGGACCCTTTGGAAGTTCCAGTGGTTAGACGTGATTAGCCTCGAGAAGCCTCAGCGGAAATGGGCCTCATCTCGCCTGGAGGGCAAAACCTCCTGGATTTTCTCGAGTTGCAGCAGGTGCTCTCGACTTACGACGGGGACCTCAGGGACCCGCTCTGGTGGCCTCAGGAAAGGCCAGTCCCCATGCGAGTTCCTCGGGGGCCTCTCGGGATTCCTCTCCCGTCGATGCGGGGGCCTAAGACCTTGTGTGGAGTCGGGGCCGGAACCTGAGGAATCCTCTCCAGTGCTGACATGGATCTTGGGGTACTTCTGGAGTCTCCCCAGGGGAGTCAGTCCTCGTCTCGAATGGGGGCATGCACTTGCGCTTTCCTCCAGAGTGGTAGCAGCAGTGTCACGCAGTCCGCCACGTGGATCAAAGGATCTATGGTTTTCCCTCGAGTCTTTCCCACCAGGCTTTCCGACGAGGCTTTCCCACAGGGCAGTCCCACGTGCGCACGTGGTGGGAGTCGATCCTCGGCTTGAACGTCAAGGCAGTGCAGGGAAAACAGGTTCCTCTGGAATGGACTGACACATCTGGGGGTCTCTTGGAATGGTGGCAGGACCCTGGAGTTCCTCTCGCCTTTCCTGTGGAGAGCGCCTCCTCTTGATATGCGACGGGAACGCCGGGAATTCTTTCCCTACGAAACAGGGAAACGATCCCTCATCTCGAGCTAGGAGGCGGCAACGGGGCTCCCCTGGATGTGTGCGGGACCCCACGTGCTTCCTCTCGAGTGGAGACGGGCATGTCGGGGAACTGCTTGAGTTGCAGCAAGGGTGTGAAGGACCCTTTGGAAGTTCCAGTGGTTAGATGTGATTAGCCTCGAGAAGCCTCAGCGGAAATGGGCCTCATCTCGCCTGGAGGGCAAAACCTCCTGGATTTTCTCGAGTTGCGGCAGGTGCTCTCGACTTACGACTGGGAACTCAGGGACCCGCTCTGGAGGCCTCAGGAAAGGCCAGTCCCCATGCGAGTTCCTCGGGGGCCTCTCGGGATTCCTCTCCCATTGATGCCGGGGTCTAAGACCTTTTGTGGAGTCGGGGCCGGAACCTGAGGATTCCTCTCCAGTGCTGACATGGATCTTGGGGTACTTCTGGAGTCTCCCCAGGGGAGTCAGTCCTCGTCTCGAATGCGGGCATGCACTTGCACTTTCCTCCAGAGCGGTAGCAGCAGTGTCACGCAGTCCGCCGCGTGGATCAAAGAATCTATGGTTTTCCCTCGTGTCTTTCCCACGAGGCTTTCCCACGAGGCTTTCCCACAGGGCTGTCCCACGTGCACACGTGGTGGGAGTCGATCCTCGGCTTGAAAGTCAAGGCAGTGCAGGGAAAACAGGTTCCTCTGGAATGGACTGACCCATCTGGGGGACTCTTGGAATGGTGGCACGACCCTGGAGTTCCTCTCGCCTTTCCTGTGGAGAGCGCCTCCTCTTGAGATGCGACGGTAACACCGGGAATTCTTTCCCTTCAAACAGTGAAAGGATCCCTCATCTCGAGCTAGGAGGCGGAAACGGGGCTCCCCAGGATGTGTGCGGGAACCCACGTGCTTCCTCTCGAGTGGAGATGGGTATGTCGGGGAACTTCTTCAGTTGCAGCAAGGGTGTGAAGGACGCTTTGGAAGTTCCAGTGGTTAGATGTGATTAGCCTCGAGAAGCCTCAGCCGAAATGGGCCTCATCTCGCCTGGAGGGCAAAACCTCCTGGATTTTCTCGAGTTGCGGCAGGTGCTCTCGACTAACGAGGGGGACCTCAGGGACCGCTCTGGTGGCCTCAGGAAAGGCCAGTCCCCACGCGAGTTCCACGGGGGCCTCTCGGGATTCCTCTTCCGTCGATGCCGGGGCCTAAGACCTTGTGTGGAGTCGGGGCCGGAACCTGAGGATTCATCTCCAGTGCTGACATGGATCTTGGGGTACTTCTGGAGTCTCCCCATGGGAGTCAGTCCTCGTCTCGAATGCGGCATTCACTTGCGCTTCCCTCCAGTGCGGTAGGAGCAGTGTCACGCAGTCTGCAGCGTGGATCAAAGGATCTATGGTTTTCCCTCGAGTCTTTCCCACGAGGCTTTCCCACGAGGCGTTCCCCCAGGGATGTCCCACGTGCACACGTGGTGGGAGTCGATCCTCGGCTTGAACGTCAAGGCAGTGAAGGGAAAACAGGTTCCTCTGGAATGGACTGACACATCTGGGGGACTCTTGGAATGGTGGCACGACCCTGGAGTTCCTCTGGCCTTTCCAGTTGAGAGCGACTCCTCTTGAGATGCGACGGGAATGCCGGGAATTCTTTCCCTACGAAACAGGGTAAGGATCCCTCATCTCGAGCTAGGCGGCGGTAACGGGTCTCCCCTGGATGAGTGGGCGACCCTCGTGCTTTCTCTCGAGAGGAGACGGGTATGGCGGGGAACTTCTTGAGTTGCAGCAAGGGTGTGATTGACCATTTGGAAGTTCCAGTGGTTAGATGTGATTAGCCTCGAGAAACCTCAGCTGAAATGGGCCTCATTTCGCCTGGAGGGCAAAACCTCCTGGATTTTCTCGAGTTGCGGCAGATGCTCCCGACTTATGACGGGGACCTCAGGGACCCGCTCTCGTGGCCTCTGGAAAGTCCAGTCCCCATGCGAGTTCCTCGCGGGCCTCTCGGGATTCCTCTCCCGTCGATGCCGGGGCCTAAGACCTTGTGTGGAGTCGGGGCCGGAACCTGAGGATTCCTCTCCAGTGCTGACATGGATCTTGGGGTAATTCTGGAGTCTCCCCAGGGGAGTCAGTCCTCGTCTCGAATGCGGGCATACACTTGCGCTTTCCTCCAGAGCGGTAGCAGCAGTGTCACACAGTCCGCCGCGTGGATCAAAGGATCTATGGTTTTCCCTCGAGTCTTTCCCACGAGGCTTTCCCACGAGGCTTTCCCACAGGGCTGTCTCACGTGCACACGTGGTGGGAGTCGATCCTCGGCTTGAACGTCAAGGCAGTGCAGGGAAAACAGGTTCCTCTGGAATGGACTGACACATCTGGGGGACTCTTGGAATGGTGGCACGACCCTGGAGTTCCTCTCGCCTTTCCTGTGGAAAGCGCCTCCTCTTGAGATGCGACGGGAACGCAGGGAATTCTTTCCCTACGAAACAGGGAAAGGATCCCTCATCTCGAGCTATCAGGCGGAAACAGGGCTCCCCTGGATGTGTGCGGGACCCTCGTGCTTCCTCTCGAGTGGACACGGGTATGTCGGGGAACTTCTTGAGTTGCAGCAAGGGTGTGAAGGACCCTTTGGAAGTTCCAGTGGTTAGATGTGATTAGCCTCGAGAAGCCTCAGCGGAAATGGGCCTCATCTCGCCTGGAGGGCAAAACCTCCTGGAATTTCTCGAGCTGCGGCAGGTGCTCTCGACTTACGACGGGGACCTCAGGGACCCGCTCTGGTGGCCTCAGGAAAGGCCAGTCGCCATTCGAGTTCCTCGGGGGCCTCTCGGGATTCCTCTCCCGTCGATGCCGGGGCCTAAGACCTTGTGTGGAGTCGGGGCCGGAACCTGAGGATTCCTCTCCAGTGCTGACATGGATCTTGGGGTATTCCGGAGTCTCCCCAGGGGAGTCATTCCTCCTCTCGAATGCGGGCATACCCTTGCGCTTTCCTCCAGAGCGGTAGCAGCTGTGTCACCCAGTCCGCCGCCTGGATCAAAGGATCTATGGTTTTCCCTCGAGTCTTTCCCAAGAGGCTTTCCCACGAGGCTTTCCCACAGGGCTGTCCCTCGTGCACACGTGATGGGAGTCGATCCTCGGCTTGAACGTCAAGGCAGTGCAGGGAAAACAGGTTCCTCTGGAATGGACTGACACATCTGGGGAACTCTTGGAATGGTGGCACGACCCTGGAGTTCCTCTCGCCTTTCCTGTGGAGAGCGCCTCCTCTTGAGATGCGACGGGAACGCCGGGAATTCTTTCCCTACGAAACAGGGATAGGATCCCTCATCTCGAACTAGGAGGCGGAAACGGGGCTCCCCTGGATGTGTGCGGGACCCTCGTGCTTCCTCTCGAGTGGAGACGGGTATGTCGGGGAACTTCTTGAGTTGCAGCAAGGGTGTGAAGGACCCTTTGGAAGTTCCAGTGGTTAGATGTGATTAGCCTCGAGAAGCCTCAGCGGAAATGGGCCTCATCTCGCCTGGAGGGCAAAACCACCTGGATTTTCTCGAGTTGCGGCAGGTGCTCTCGACTTACGACGGGGAACTCAGGGACCCGCTCTGGTGGCCTCAGGAAAGGCCAGTCCCCATGCGAGTTGCTCGGGGGCCTCTCGGGATTCCTCTCCCGTCGATACCGGGGCCTAAGACCTTGTGTGGAGTCGGGGCCGGAACCTGAGGATTCCTTTCCAGTGCTGACATGGATCCTGGGGTACTTCTGGAGTCTCCCCAGGGGAGTCAGTCCTCGTCTCGAATGCGGGCATGCACTTGCGCTTTCCTCCAGAGCGGTAGCAGCAGTGTCACGCAGTCCGTCGCGTGGATCAAAAGATCTATGGTTTTCCCTCGAGTCTTTCCCACGAGGCTTTCCCACGAGGCTTTCCCACAGGCCTGTCCCACGTGCACACGTGGTGGGACTCGATCCTCGGCTTGAACGTCAAGGCAGTGCAGGGAAAACAGGTTCCTCTTGAATGGACTGACACATCTGGTGGTCTCTTGGAATGGTGGCACGACCCTGAAGTTCCTCTGGCCTTTCCAGTTGAGAGCGCCTCCTCTTGAGATTCGACGGGAATGCCGGGAATTCTTTCCCTACGAAACAGGGTAAGGATCCCTCATCTCGAGCTAGGCGGCGGTAACGGGTCTCCCCTGGATGAGTGGGCGACCCTCGTGCTTTCTCTCGAGAGGAGACGGGTATGGCGGGGAACTTCTTGAGTTGCAGCAAGGGTGTGATTGACCATTTGGAAGTTCCAGTGGTTAGATGTGATTAGCCTCGAGAAACCTCAGCTGAAATGGGCCTCATTTCGCCTGGAGGGCAAAACCTCCTGGAATTTCTCGAGTTGCGGCAGGTGCTCTCGACTTACGACGGGGACCTCAGGGACCCGCTCTGGTGGCCTCAGGAAAGGCCAGTCGCCATTCGAGTTCCTCGGGGGCCTCTCGGGATTCCTCTCCCGTCGATGCCGGGGACTAAGACCTTGTGTGGAGTCGGGGCCGGAACCTGAGGATTCCTCTCCAGTGCTGACATGGATCTTGGGGTACTTCTTGAGTCTCCCCAGGGGAGTCAGTCCTCGTCTCGAATGCGGTCATGCACTTGCGCTTTCCTCCAGAGATGTAGCAGCAGTGTCACGCAGTCCGCCGCGTGGATCAAAGGATCTATGGTTTTCCCTCGAGTCTTTCCCACGAGGCTTTCCCACGACGATTTCCCACAGGGCTGTCCCACGTGCACAAGTGGTTGGAGTCGATCCTCGGCTTGAACGTCAAGGCAGTGCAGGGAAAACAGGTTGCTCTGGAATGGACTGACACATCTGGGGGACTCTTCGAATGGTGGCACGACCCTGGAGTTCCTCTCGCCTTTCCTGTGGAGAGCGCCTCCTCTTGAGATGCGTCGGGAATGCCGCGAATTCTTTCCCTACGAAACAGGGAAAGGATCCCTCATCTCGAGCTAGGAGGCGGAAACGGGGCTCCCCTGGATGTGTGCGGGACCCTTGTGCTTCCTCTTGAGTGGAGACAGGTATGTCGGGGAACTTCTTGAGTTGCAACAAGGGTGTGAAGGACCCTTTGGAAGTTCCAGTGGTTAGATGTGATTAGCCTCGAGAAGCCCCAGCGGAAATGGGCCTCATCTCGCCTGGAGGGCAAAACCTCCTGGATTTTCTCGAGTTGGGGCAGGTGCTCTCGACTTACGACGGGGACCCCAGGGACCCCTCTGGTGGCCTCAGGAAAGGCCAGTCCCCATGCGAGTTCCTCGGGGGCCTCTCGGGATTCCTCTCCCGTCGATGCCGGGGCCTAAGACCTTGTGTGGAGTAGCGGCCAGAACCTGAGGATTCGTCTCCAGTGCTGACATGGATCTTGGGGTACTTCTGGAGTCTCCCCAGGGGAGTCAGTCCTTGTCTAGAATGCGGGCATGCACTTGCGCTTTCCTCCAGAGCGGTAGCAGCAGTGTCACTCATTCTGCCGCGTGGATCAAAGGGTCTATGGTTTTCCCTCGAGTCTTTCCCACGAGGCTTTCCCACGAGGCTTTCCCACAGGGCTGTCCCACGTGCACACGTGGTGGGAGTCGATCCTCGGCTTGAACGTCAAGGCAGTGCAGGGAAAACAGGTTCCTCTGGAATGGACTGAAACATCTGGGGGACTCTTGGAATGGTGGCACTACCCTGGAGTTCCTCTCGCCTTATCTGTGGAGAGCGCCTCCTCTTGAGATGCGACGGCAACGCCGGGAATTCTTTCCCTACGAAACAGGGAAAGGATCCCTCATCTTGAGCTAGGAGGCGGAAACGGGGCTCCCCTGGATGTGTGCGGGACCCCACGTGCTTCCTCTCGAGTGGAGACGGGTATGTCGGGGAACTTCTTGAGTTGCAGCAGGGGTGTGAAGGACACTTTGGAAGTTCCAGTGGTTAGACGTGATTGGCCTCGAGAAGCCTCAGCGGAAATGGGCCTCATCTCGCTTGGAGGGCAAAACCTCCTGGATTTTCTCGAGTTGCGGCAGGTGCTCTCGACTTACGACGGGGACCTCAGCGACCCGCTATGGTGGCCTCAGGAAAGGCCAGTCCCCATGCGAGTTCCTCGGGGGCCTCTCGGGATTCCTCTCCCCTCGATGCCGGGGCCTAAGACTTTGTGTGGAGTCGGGCCGGATCCTGAGGATTCCTCTCCAGTGCTGACATGGATCTTGGGGTACTTCTGGAGTCTCCCCAGGGGAGTCAGTCCTCGTCTCGAATGCGGGCATGCACTTGCGCTTTCCTCCAGAGCGGTAGCAGCAGTGTCATACAGTCTGCCGCGTGGATCAAAGGATCTATGGTTTTCCCTCGAGTCTTTCCCACGAGGCTTTCCCACGAGGCTTTCCCACAGGGCTGTCCCACGTGCACACGTGGTGGGAGTCGATCCTCGGCTTGAACGTCAAGGCAGTGCAGGGAAAACTGGATCCTCTGGAATGGACTGACACATCTGGGGGACTCTTGGAATGGTGGCACGACCCTGGATTTCCTCTCGCCTTTCCTGTGGAGAGCGCCTCCTCTTGATATGCGACGGGAACGCCGGGAATTCTTTCCATACGAAACAGGGAAAGGATCCCTCATCTCGAACTAGCAGGCGGAAACGGGGCTCCCCTGGATGTGTGCGGGACCCACGTGCTTCCTCTCGAGTGGAGACGGGTATGTCGGGGAACTTCTTGAGTTGCAGCAAGGGTGTGAAGGACCCTTTGATAGTTCCAGTGGTTAGATGTGATTAGCCTCGAGAAGCCTCAGCGGAAATGGGCCTCATCTCGCCTGGAGGGTAAAACCTCCTGGATTTTCTCGAGTTGCGGCAGGTGCTCTCGACTTACGACGGGGACCTCAGGGACCCGCTCTGGTGGCCTCAGGAAAGGCCAGTCCCCATGCGAGTTCATCGGAGGCCTCTCGGGATTCCTCTCCCGTCGATGCCGGGGCCTAAGACCTTGTGTGGAGTCGGGGCCGGAACCTGAGGATTCCTCTCCAGTGCTGACATGGATCTTGGGGTACTTCTGGAGTCTCCCCAGGGCAATCAGTCCTCGTCTCGAATGCGGGAATGCCCTTGCGCTTTCCTCCAGAGCGGTAGCAGCAGTGTCACGCAGTCCGCCGCGTGGGTCAAAGGATCTATGGTTTCCCTCGAGTCTTTCCCACGAGGCTTTTCCACGAGGCTTTCTCACAGGGCTGTCCCACGTGCACACGTGGTGGGAGTCGATCCTTAGCTTGAACGTCAAGGCAGTGCAGGGAAAAAAGGTTCCTCTGGAATGGACTGACACATCTGGGGGACTCTTGGAATGGTGTCACGACCCTGGAGTTCCTCTCGCCTTTCCTGTGGAGAGCGCCTCCTCTTGAGATGCGACGGGAACGCCGGGAATTCTTTCCCTACGAAACAGGGAAAGGATCCCTCATCTCGAGCTAGGATGCGGAAACGGGGCTCCCCTGGATGTGTGCGGGACCCTCGTGCTTCCTCTCGAGTGGAGACGGGTATGTCGGGGAACTTCTTGAGTTGCAGCAAGGGTGTGAAGGACCCTTTGGAAGTTCCAGTGGTTAGATGTGATTAGCCTCGAGAAGCCTCAGCGGAAATGGGCCTCATCTCGCCTGGAGGGCAAAACCTCCTAGATTTTCTCGAATTGCGGCAGGTGCTCTCGACTTATGACGGGGACCTCAGGGACCCGCTCTGGTGGCCTCAGGAAAGGCAAGTCCCCATGCGAGTTCCTCGGGGGCCTCTCGGGATTCCTCTCCCGTCGATGCCGGGGCCTAAGACCTTGTGTGGAGTCGGGGCCCGAACCTGAGGATTCCTCTCCAATGCTGACATGGATCTTGGGGTACTTCTGGAGTCTCCCCAGGGGAGTCAGTCCTCGTCTCGAATGCGGGCATGCACTTGCGCTTTCCTCCAGAGCGGTAGCAGCAGTGTCACGCAGTCCGCCGCGTGGATCAAAGGATCTATGGTTTTCCCTCGAGTTTTTCCCACGAGGCTTTCCCACGAGGCTTTCCCACAGAGCTGTCCCACGTGCACACGTGGTGGGAGTCGATCGTCGGCTTGAACGTCAAGGCAGTGCAGGGAAAACAGGTTCCTCTGGAATGGACTGACACTTCTGGGGGACTCTTGGAATGGTGGCACGACCCTGGAGTTCCTCTCGCCTTTCCTGTGGAGAGCGCCTCCTCTTGAGATGCGACGGGAACGCCGGGAATTCTTTCCCTACGAAACAGGGAAAGGATCCCTCATCTCGAGCTATGCGGCGGAAACGGGACTCCCCTGGATGTGTGCGGGACCCTCGTGCTTCCTCTCGAGTGGAGACGGGTATGTCGGGGAACTTCTTGAGTTGCAGCAAGGGTATGAAGGACCCTTTGGAAGTTCCAGTGGTTAGATGTGATTAGCCTCGAGAAGCCTCAGCGGAAATGGGCCTCATCTCGCCTGGAGGGCAAAACCTCCTGGATTTTCTCGAGTTGCGGCAGGTGCTCTCGACTTACGACGGGGACCTCGGGGACCCGCTCTGGTGGCCTCAGGAAAGGCCAGTCCCCATTTGAGTTCCTTGGGGGCCTCTCGGGATTCCTCTCCCGTCAATGCCGGGGACTAAGACCTTGTGTGGAGTCGGGGCCGGAACCTGAGGATTCCTGTCCAGTGTTGACATGGATCTTGGGGTACTTCTGGAGTCTCCCCAGGGGAGTCAGTCCTCGTCTCGAATGCGCGCATGCACTTGCGCTTTCCTCCAGAGCGGTAGCAGCAGTGTCACGCAGTCCGCCGCCTGGATCAAAGGATCTATGGTTTTCCCTCGAGTCTTTCCCACGAGGCTTTCCCACGAGGCTTTCCCACAGGGCTGTCCCACGTGCACACGTGGTGGGAGTCGATCCTCGGCTTGAACGTCAAGGCAGTGCAGGGAAAACAGGTTCCTCTGGAATGGACTGACACATCTGGGGGACTCTTGGAATGGTGGCACGACCCTGGAGTTCTTCTCGCCTTTCCTGTGGAGAGCGCCTCCTCTTGAGATGCGACGGGAACGCCGGGAATTCTTTCCCTACGAAACAGGGAAAGGATCCCTCATCTCGAGCTAGGCGGCGGAAACGGGGCTCCCCTGGATGTGTGCGCGTCCCTCGTGCTTCCTCTCGAGTGGAGAATGGTATGTCGGGGAACTTCTTGAGTTGCAGCAAGGGTGTGAAGGACCCTTTGGAAGTTCCAGTGGTTAGATGTGATTAGCCTCGAGAAGCCTCAGCGAAAATGGGCCTCATCTCGCCTGGAGGGCAAAACCTCCTGAATTTTCTCGAGTTGCGGCAGGTGCTCTCGACTTACGACGGGGACCTCGGGGACCCGCTCTGGTGGCCTCAGGAAAGGCCAGTCCCCATTTGAGTTCCTCGGGGGCCTCTCGGGATTCCTCTCCTGTCAATGCCGGGGACTAAGACCTTGTGTGGAGTCGGGGCCGGATCCTGAGGATTCCTCTCCAGTGCTGACATGGATCTTGGGGTACTTCTGGAGTCTCCACAGGGGAGTCAGTCCTCGTCTCGAATGCGGGCATGCACTTGCGCTTTCCTCCAGAGCGGTAGCAGCAGTGTCACGCAGTCCGCCGTGTGGATCAAAGGATCTATGGTTTTCCCTCGAGTCTTTCCCACGAGGCTTTCCCACGAGGCTTTCCCACAGGGCTGTCCCACGTGCACACGTGGTGGGAGTCGATCCTCGGCTTGAACGTCAAGGCAGGGCAGGGAAAAAAGGATCCTCTGGAATGGACTGACACATCTGGGGGACTCTTGGAATGGTGGCACGACCCTGGAGTTCCTCTCGCCTTTCCTGTGGAGAGCGCCTCCTCTTGATATGCGACGGGAACGCCGGGAATTCTTTCCCTACGAAACAGGGAAAGGATCCCTCATCTCGAGCTAGGAGGCGGAAACGGGGCTCCCCTGGATGTGTGCGGGACCCTCGTGCTTCCTCTTGAGTGGAGACAGGTATGTCGGGGAACTTCTTGAGTTGCAGCAAGGGTGTGAAGGACCCTTTGGAAGTTCCAGTGGTTAGATGTGATTAGGCTCGAGAAGCCCCAGCGGAAATGGGCCTCATCTCGCCTGGAGGGCAAAACCTCCTGGATTTTCTCGAGTTGCGGCAGGTGCTCTCGACTTACGACGGGGACCCCAGGGACCCCTCTGGTGGCCTCAGGAAAGGCCAGTCCCCATGCGAGTTCCTCGGGGGCCTCTCGGGATTCCTCTCCCGTCGATGCCGGGGCCTAAGACCTTGTGTGGAGTCGCGGCCAGAACCTGAGGATTCCTCTCCAGTGCTGACATGGATCTTGGGGTACTTCTGGAGTCTCCCCAGGGGAGTCAGTCCTTGTCTCGAATGCGGGCATGCACTTGCGTTTTCCTCCAGAGCGGTAGCAGCAGTGTCACTCATTCTGCCGCGTGAATCAAAGGGTCTATGGTTTTCCCTCGAGTCTTTCCCACGAGGCTTTCACTCGAGGCTTTCCCACAGGGCTGTCCCACGTGCACACGTGTTGGGAGTCGATCCTCGGCTTGAACGTCAAGGCAGTGCAGGGAAAACAGGTTCCTCTGGAATGGACTGAAACATCTGGGGGACTCTTGGAATGGTGGCACTACCCTGGAGTTCCTCTCGCCTTACCTGTGGAGAGCGCCTCCTCTTGAGATGCGACGGCAACGCCTGGAATTCTTTCCCTACGAAACAGGGAAAGGATCCCTCATCTCGAACTAGGAGGCGGAAACGGGGCTCCCCTGGATGTGTGCGGGACCACACGTGCTTCCTCTCGAGTGGAGACGGGTATGTCGCGGAACTGCTTGAGTTGCAGCAAGGATGTGAAGGACCCTTTGGAAGTTCCACTAGTTAGATGTGATTGGCCTCGAGAAGCCTCAGCGGAAATGGGCCTCATCTCGCCTGGAGGGCAAAACCTCCTGGATTTTCTCGAGTTGCGGCAGGTGCTCTCGACTTACGACGGGGACCTCAGGGACCCGCTCTGGTGGCCTCAGGAAAGGCCAGTCCCCATGCGAGTTTCTCGGGGGCCTCTCGGGATTCCTCTCCCGTCGATGCCGGGGCCTAAGACCTTGTGTGGAGTCGGGGCCGGATCCTGAGGATTCCTCTCCAGTGCTGACATGGATCTTGGGGTACTTCTGGAGTCACCCCAGGGGAGTCAGTCCTCGTCTCGAATGCGGGCATGCACTTGCGCTTTCCTCCAGAGCGGTAGCAGCAGTGTCATACAGTCTGTCGCGTGGATCAAAGGATCTATGGTTTTCCCTCGAGTCTTTCCCACGAGGCTTTCCCACGAGGCTTTCCCACAGGGCTGTCCCACGTGCACACGTGGTGGGAGTCGATCCTCGGCTTGAACGTCAAGGCAGTGCAGGGAAAACAGGATCCTCTGGAATGGACTGACACATCTGGGGGACTCTTGGTATGGTGGCACGACCCTGGAGTTCCTCTCGCCTTTCCTGTGGAGAGCGCCTCCTCTTGATATGCGACGGGAACGCCGGGAATTGTTTCCCTACGAAACAGGGAAAGGATCCCTCATCTCGAACTAGGAGGCGGAAACGGGGCTCCCCTGGATGTGTGCGGGACCCACGTGCTTCCTCTCGAGTGGAGACGGGTATGTCGTGGAACTGCCTGAGTTGCAGCAAGGGTGTGAAGGACCCTTTGGAAGTTCCAGTGGTTAGATGTGATTGGCCTCGAGAAGCTTCAGCGGAAATGGGCCTCATCTCGCCTGGAGGGCAAAACCTCCTGGATTTTCTCGAGTTGCGGCAGGTTCTCTCGACTTACGACGGGGACCTCGGGGACCCGCTCTGGTGGCCTCAGGAAAGGCCAGTCCCCATGCGAGTTCCTCGGGGACCTCTCGGGATTCCTCTCCCGTCGATGCCGGGGCCTAAGACCTTGTGTGGAGTCGGGGCCGGAACCTGAGGATTCCTCTCCAGTGCTGACATGGATCTTGGGGTACTTCTGGAGTCTCCCCAGGGCAATCAGTCCTCGTCTCGAATGCGGGAATGCACTTGCGCTTTCCTCCAGAGCGGTAGCAGCAGTGTCACGCAGTCCGCCGCGTGGGTCAAAGGATCTATGGTTTCCCTCGAGTCTTTCCCACGAGGCTTTTCCACGAGGCTTTCTCACAGGGCTGTCCCACGTGCACACGTGGTGGGATTCGATCCTCAGCTTGAACGTCAAGGCAGTGCAGGGAAAACAGGTTCCTCTGGAATGGACTGAAACATCTGGGTGACTCTTGGAATGGTGGCACTACCCTGGAGTTCCTCTCGCCTTACCTGTGGAGAGCGCCTCCTCTTGATATGCGACGACAACGCCGGGAATTCTTTCCCTACGAAACAGGGAAAGGATCCCTCATCTCGAACTAGGAGGCGGAAACGGGGCTCCCCTGGATGTGTGCGGGACCCCACGTGCTTCCTCTCGAGTGGAGACGGGTATGTCGCGGAATTGCTTGAGTTGCAGCAAGGGTGTGAAGGACCCTTTGGAAGTTCCAGTGGTTAGATGTGATTGGCCTAGAGAAGCCTCAGCGGAAATGGGCCTCATCTCGCCTGGAGGGCAAAACCTCCTGGATTTTCTCGAGTTGCGGCAGGTGCTCTCGACTTACGACGGGGACCTCAGGGACCCGCTCTGGTGGCCTCAGGAAAGGCCAGTCCCCATGCGAGTTTCTCGGGGGCCTCTCGGGATTCCTCTCCCGTCGATGCCGGGGCCTAAGACCTTGTGTGGAGTCGGGGCCGGAACCTGAGGATTCCTCTCCAGCGCTGACATGGATCTTGGGGTACTTCTGGAGTTTCCCCAGGGGAGTCAGTCCTCGTTTCGAATGCGGGCATGCACTTGTGCTTTCCTCCAGAGCGGTAGCAGCAGTGTCACGCAGTCCGCCGCATGGATCAAAGGATCTATGGTTTTCCCTCGAGTCTTTCCCACGAGGCTTTCCCACGAGGCTTTCCCACAAGGCTGTCCCACGTGCACACGTGGTGGGAGTCGATCCTCGGCTTGAACGTCAAGGCAGTGCAGGGAAAACAGGTTCCTCTGGAATGGACTGACACATCTGGGGGACTCTTGGAATGGTGGCACGACCCTGGAGTTCCTCTCGCCTTTCCTGTGGAGAGGGCCTCCTCTTGAGATGCGACGGGAACACTGGGAATTCTTTCCCTACGAAACAGGGAAAGGATTCCTCATCTTGAGCTAGGAGGCGGAAACGGGGCTCCCCTGGATGTGTGCGGGACCCCACGTGCTTCCTCTCGAGTGGAGACGGGTATGTCGGGGAACTTCTTGAGTTGCAGCAGGGGTGTGAAGGACACTTTGGAAGTTCCAGTGGTTAGACGTGATTGGCCTCGAGAAGCCTCAGCGGAAATGGGCCTCATCTCGCTTGGAGGGCAAAACCTCCTGGATTTTCTCGAGTTGCGGCAGGTGCTCTCGACTTACGACGGGGACCTCAGCGACCCGCTCTGGTGGCCTCAGGAAAGGCCAGTCCCCATGCGAGTTCCTCGGGGGCCTCTCGGGATTCCTCTCCCCTCGATGCCGGGGCCTAAGACCTTGTGTGGAGTCGGGGCCGGATCCTGAGGATTCCTCTCCAGTGCTGACATGGATCTTGGGGTACTTCTGGAGTCTCCCCAGGGGAGTCAGTCCTCGTCTCGAATGCGGGCATGCACTTGCGCTTTCCTCCAGAGCGGTAGCAGCAGTGTCATACAGTCTGCCGCGTGGATCAAAGGATCTATGGTTTTCCCTCGAGTCTTTCCCACGAGGCTTTCCCACGAGGCTTTCCCACAGGGCTGTCCCACGTGCACACGTGGTGGGAGTCGATCCTCGGCTTGAACGTCAAGGCAGTGCAGGGAAAACTGGATCCTCTGGAATGGACTGACACATCTGGGGGACTCTTGGAATGGTGGCACGACCCTGGAGTTCCTCTCGCCTTTCCTGTGGAGAGCGCCTCCTCTTGATATGCGACGGGAACGCCGGGAATTCTTTCCCTACGAAACAGGGAAAGGATCCCTCATCTCGAACTAGCAGGCGGAAACGGGGCTCCCCTGGATGTGTGCGGGACCCACGTGCTTCCTCTCGAGTGGAGACGGGTATGTCGGGGAACTTCTTGAGTTGCAGCAAGGGTGTGAAGGACCCTTTGATAGTTCCAGTGGTTAGATGTGATTAGCCTCGAGAAGCCTCAGCGGAAATGGGCCTCATCTCGCCTGGAGGGTAAAACCTCCTGGATTTTCTCGAGTTGCGGCAGGTGCTCTCGACTTACGACGGGGACCTCAGGGACCCGCTCTGGTGGCCTCAGGAAAGGCCAGTCCCCATGCGAGTTCATCGGAGGCCTCTCGGGATTCCTCTCCCGTCGATGCCGGGGCCTAAGACCTTGTGTGGAGTCGGGGCCGGAACCTGAGGATTCCTCTCCAGGGCTGACATGGATCTTGGGGTACTTCTGGAGTCTCCCCAGGGCAATCAGTCCTCGTCTCGAATGCGGGAATGCCCTTGCGCTTTCCTCCAGAGCGGTAGCAGCAGTGTCACGCAGTCCGCCGCGTGGGTCAAAGGATCTATGGTTTCCCTCGAGTCTTTCCCACGAGGCTTTTCCACGAGGCTTTCTCACAGGGCTGTCCCACGTGCACACGTGGTGGGAGTCGATCCTTAGCTTGAACGTCAAGGCAGTGCAGGGAAAAAAGGTTCCTCTGGAATGGACTGACACATCTGGGGGACTCTTGGAATGGTGGCACGACCCTGGAGTTCCTCTCGCCTTTCCTGTGGAGAGCGCCTCCTCTTGAGATGCGACGGGAACGCCGGGAATTCTTTCCCTACGAAACAGGTAAAGGATCCCTCATCTCGAGCTAGGATGCGGAAACGGGGCTCCCCTGGATGTGTGCGGGACCCCTCGTGCTTCCTCTCGAGTGGAGACGGGTATGTCGGGGAACTTCTTGAGTTGCAGCAAGGGTGTGAAGGACCCTTTGGAAGTTCCAGTGGTTAGGTGTGATTAGCCTCGAGAAGCCTCAGCGGAAATGGGCCTCATCTCGCCTGGAGGGCAAAACCTCCTAGATTTTCTCGAATTGCGGCAGGTGCTCTCGACTTATGACGGGGACCTCAGGGACCCGCTCTGGTGGCCTCAGGAAAGGCAAGTCCCCATGCGAGTTCCTCGGGGGCCTCTCGGGATTCCTCTCCCGTCGATGCCGGGGCCTAAGACCTTGTGTGGAGTCGGGGCCCGAACCTGAGGATTCCTCTCCAATGCTGACATGGATCTTGGGGTACTTCTGGAGTCTCCCCAGGGGAGTCAGTCCTCGTCTCGAATGCGGGCATGCACTTGCGCTTTCCTCCAGAGCGGTAGCAGCAGTGTCACGCAGTCCGCCGCGTGGATCAAAGGATCTATGGTTTTCCCTCGAGTTTTTCCCACGAGGCTTTCCCACGAGGCTTTCCCACAGAGCTGTCCCACGTGCACACGTGGTGGGAGTCGATCGTCGGCTTGAACGTCAAGGCAGTGCAGGGAAAACAGGTTCCTCTGGAATGGACTGACACTTCTGGGGGACTCTTGGAATGGTGGCACGACCCTGGAGTTCCTATCGCCTTTCCTGTGGAGAGCGCCTCCTCTTGAGATGCGACGGGAACGCCGGGAATTCTTTCCCTACGAAACAGGGAAAGGATCCCTCATCTCGAGCTATGCGGCGGAAACGGGACTCCCCTGGATGTGTGCGGGACCCTCGTGCTTCCTCTCGAGTGGAGACGGGTATGTCGGGGAACTTCTTGAGTTGCAGCAAGGGTATGAAGGACCCTTTGGAAGTTCCAGTGGTAAGATGTGATTAGCCTCGAGAAGCCTCAGCGGAAATGGGCCTCATCTCGCCTGGAGGGCAAAACCTCCTGGATTTTCTCGAGTTGCGGCAGGTGCTCTCGACTTACGACGGGGACCTCGGGGACCCGCTCTGGTGGCCTCAGGAAAGGCCAGTCCCCATTTGAGTTCCTTGGGGGCCTCTCGGGATTCCTCTCCCGTCGATGCCGGGGACTAAGACCTTGTGTGGAGTCGGGGCCGGAACCTGAGGATTCCTGTCCAGTGTTGACATGGATCTTGGGGTACTTCTGGAGTCTCCCCAGGGGAGTCAGTCCTCGTCTCGAATGCGCGCATGCACTTGCGCTTTCCTCCAGAGCGGTAGCAGCAGTGTCACGCAGTCCGCCGCCTGGATCAAAGGATCTATGGTTTTCCCTCGAGTCTTTCCCACGAGGCTTTCCAACGAGGCTTTCCCACAGGGCTGTCCCACGTGCACACGTGGTGGGAGTCGATCCTCGGCTTGAACGTCAAGGCAGTGCAGGGAAAACAGGTTCCTCTGGAATGGACTGACACATCTGGGGGACTCTTGGAATGGTGGCACGACCCTGGAGTTCTTCTCGCCTTTCCTGTGGAGAGCGCCTCCTCTTGAGATGCGACGGGAACGCCGGGAATTCTTTCCCTACGAAACAGGGAAAGGATCCCTCATCTCGAGCTAGGCGGCGGAAACGGGGCTCCCCTGGATGTGTGCGGGACACTCGTGCTTCCTCTCGAGTGGAGACGGGTATGTCGGGGAACCTGTTGAGTTGCAGCAAGGGTGTGAAGGACCTTTTGGAAGTTCCAGTGGTTAGATGTGATTAGCCTCGAGAAGCCTCAGCGGAAATGGGCCTCATCTCGCCTGGAGGGCAAAACCTCCTGGATTTTCTCGAGTTACGGCACGTGCTCTCGACTTAAGACTGGGAACTCAGGGACCCGCTCTGGTGGCCTCAGGAAAGGCCAGTCCCCATGCGAGTTCCTCGGGGGCCTCTCGGGATTCCTCTCCCGTCGATGCCGGGGCCTAAGACCTTGTGTGGAGTCGGGTCCGGAACCTGAGGATTCCTCTCCAGTGCTGACATGGATCTTGGGGTACTTCTGGAGTCTCCCCAGGGGAGTCAGTCCTCGTCTCGAATGCGGGCATGCACTTGTGCTTTCCTCCAGAGCGGTAGCAGCAGTGTCACGCAGTCCGCCGCGTGGATCAAAGGATCTATGGTTTTCCCTCGAGTCTTTCCCACCAGGCTTTCCCACCAGGCTTTCCCACAGGGCTGTCCCACGTGCACACGTGGTGGGAGTCGATCCTCGGCTTGAAAGTTAAGGCAGTGCAGGGAAAAGAGGTTCCTCTGGAATGGACTGACACATCTGGGGGTCTCTTGGAATGGTGCCATGACCCTGGAGTTCCTCTCGCCTTTCCTGTGGAGAGCGCCTCCTCTTGAGTTGCGACGGGAACGCCGGGAATTCTTTCCCTAAGATACAGGGAAAAAATCCCTCATCTCGAGCTAGGAGGCGGAAACGGGGCTCCCCTGGATGTGTGCGGGACCCCACGTGCTTCCTCTCGAGTGGAGACGGGTATGTCGGGGAACGTCTTGAGTTGCAGCAAGGGTGTGAAGGACCCTTTGGAAGTTCCAGTGGTTAGATGTGATTAGCCTCGAGAAGCCTCAGCGGACATGGGCCTCATCTCGCCTGGAGGCCAAAACCTCCTGGATTTTCTCAAGTTGGTTCAGGTGCTCTCGACTTACGACTGGGACCTCAGGGACCCGCTCTGGTGGCCTCAGGAAAGGCCAGTCCCCATGCGAGTTCCTCGGGGGCCTCTCGGGATTCCTCTCCCGTCGATGCCGGGGCCTAATACCTTGTGTGGAGTCGGGACGGAACATGAGAATTCCTCTCCAGTGCTGACATGGATCTTGGGGTACTTCTGGAGTCTCCCCAGGGGAGTCAGTCATCGTCTCGAATGCGGGCATGCACTTGTGCTTTCCTCCAGAGCGGTAGCAGCAGTGTCACGCAGTCCGCCGCGTGGATCAAAGGATCTATGGTTTTCCCTCGAGTCTTTCCCACGAGGCTTTCCCACGAGGCTTTCCCTCAGGGCTGTCCCACGTGCACACGTGGTGGGAGTCAATCCTCGGCTTGAACGTCAAGGCAGTGCAGGGAAAACAGGTTCCTCTGGAATGGACTGACACATCTGGGGGACTCTTGGAATGGTGGCACGACCCTGGAGTTCCTCTCGCCTTTCCTGTGGAGAGCGCCTCCTCTTGAGATGCGACGGGAACGCCGGGAATTCTTTCCCTACGAAACAGGGAAAGGATCCCTCATCTCGAGCTAGGAGGCGGAAACGGGGCTCCCCTGGATGTGTGCAGGACCCTCGTGCTTCCTCTCGAGTGGAGACGGGTATGTCGCGGAACTGCTTGAGTTGCAGCAAGGGTGTGAAGGTCCCTTTGGAAGTTCCAGTGGTTAGATGTGATTAGCCTCGAGAAGCCTCAGCGGAAATGGGCCTCATCTCGCCTGGAGGGCAAAACCTCCTGGATTTACTCGAGTTGCGGCAGGTGCTCTCGACTTACGACTGGGACCTCAGGGACTCGCTCTGGTGGCCTCAGGAAAGGCCAGTCCCCATGCGAGTTCCTCGGGGGCCTCTCGGGATTCCTCTCCCATCGATGCCGGGGCCTAAGACCTTGTGTGGAGTCGGTGCCGGAACCTGAGGTTTCCTCTCCAGTGCTGACATGGATCTTGGGGTACTTCTTGAGTCTCCCCAGGGGAGTCAGTCCTCGTCTCGAATGCGTGCATGCACTTGCGCTTTCCTCCAGAGCGGTAGCAGCAGTGTCACGCAGTCCGCCGCGTGGATCAAAGGATCTATGGTTTTCCCTCGAGTCTTTCCCAGGAGGCTTTCCCACGAGGCTTTCCCACAGGGCTGTCCCACGTGCACACGTGGTGGGAGTCGATCCTCGGCTTGAACGACAAGGCAGTGTAGGGAAAACAGGTTCCTCTGGAATGGACTGACACATCTGGGGGTCTCTTGGAATGGTGCCATGACCCTGGAGTTCATCTCGACTTTCCTGTGGAGAGCGCCTCCTCTTGAGATGCGACGGGAACGCCGGGAATTCTTTCCCTACGAAACAGGGATAGGATCCCTCATCTCGAGCTAGGAGGCGGAAACGGGGCTCCCCTGGATGTGTGCGGGACACTCGTGCTTCCTCTCGAGTGGAGACGGGTATGTCGGGGAACCTGTTGAGTTGCAGCAAGGGTGTGAAGGACCTTTTGGAAGTTCCAGTGGTTAGATGTGATTAGCCTCGAGAAGCCTCAGCGGAAATGGGCCTCATCTCGCCTGGAGGGCAAAACCTCCTGGATTTACTCGAGTTGCGGCAGGTGCTCTCGACTTACGACTGGGACCTCAGGGACTCGCTCTGGTGGCCTCAGGAAAGGCCAGTCCCCATGCGAGTTCCTCGGGGGCCTCTCGGGATTCCTCTCCCGTCGATGCCGGGGCCTAAGACCTTGTGTGGAGTCGGGTCCGGAACCTGAGGATTCCTCTCCAGTGCTGACATGGATCTTGGGGTACTTCTGGAGTCTCCCCAGGGGAGTCAGTCCTCGTCTCGAATGCGGGCATGCACTTGTGCTTTCCTCCAGAGCGGTAGCAGCAGTGTCACGCAGTCCGCCGCGTGGATCAAAGGATCTATGGTTTTCCCTCGAGTCTTTCCCACCAGGCTTTCCCACCAGGCTTTCCCACAGGGCTGTCCCACGTGCACACGTGGTGGGAGTCGATCCTCGGCTTGAAAGTTAAGGCAGTGCAGGGAAAAGAGGTTCCTCTGGAATGGACTGACACATCTGGGGGTCTCTTGGAATGGTGCCATGACCCTGGAGTTCCTCTCGCCTTTCCTGTGGAGAGTGCCACCTCTTGAGATGCGACCGGAACGCCGGGAATTCTTTCCCTACGAAACAGGGAAAGGATCCCTCATCTCGAGCTAGGAGGCGGAAACGGGGCTCCCCTGGAAGTGTGCGGGACCCCACGTGCTTCCTCTCGAGTGGAGACGGGTATGTCGGGGAACTTCTTGAGTTGCAACAAGAGTGTGAAGGACCCTTTGGAAGTTCCAGTGGTTAGATGTGATTAGCCTCGAGAAGCCTCAGCGGAAATGGGCCTCATCTCGCCTGGAGGCCAAAACCTCCTGGATTTTCTCGAGTTGCGGCAGGTGCTCTCGACTTACGACGGGGACCTCAGGGACCCGTTCTGGTGGCCTCAGGAAAGGCCAGTCCCCATGCGAGTTCCTCGGGGGCCTCTCGGGATTACTCTCCCGTCGATGCCGGGGCCTAAGACGTTGTGTGGAGTCGGGGCCGGAACCTGAGGATTCCTCTCCAGTGCTGACATGGATCTTGGGGTACTTCTGGCGTCTCCCCAGGGGAGTCAGTCCTCGTCTCGAATGCGGGCATGCACTTGCGCTTTCCTCCAGAGCGGTAGCAGCAGTGTCACGCAGTCCACCGCGTGGATCAAAGGATCTATGGTTTTCCCTCCAGTCTTTCCCACGAGGCTTTCCGACGAGGCTTTCCCACAGGGCTGTCCCACGTGCACACGTGGTGGGAGTCGATCCTCGGCTTGCACGTCAAGGCAGTGCAGGGAAAACAGGTTCCTCTGAAATGGACTGACACATCTGGGGGACTCTTGGAATGGTGGCACGACCCTGGAGTTCCTCTCGCCTTTCCTGTGGAGAGCGCCTCGTCTTGAGATGCGACGGGAACGCCGGGAATTCTTTCCCTACTAAACAGGGAAAGGATCCCTCATCTCGAGCTAGGAGGCGGAAACGGGGCTCCCCTGGATGTGTGCGGGACCCCACGTGCTTCCTCTCGAGTGGAGACGGGTATGTCGGGGAACTTCTTGAGTTGCAGCAAGGGTGTGAAGGACCCTTTGGAAGTTCCAGTGGTTAGATGTGATTAGCCTCGAGAAGCCTCAGCGGAAATGGGCCTCATCTCGCCTTGAGGGCAAATCCTCCTGGATTTTCTCGAGTTGCGGCAGGTGCTCTCGACTTACGACGGGGACCTCAGGGACCCGTTCTGGTGGCCTGAGGAAAGGCCAGTCCCCATGCGAGTTCCTCGGGGGCCTCTCGGGATTCCTCTCCGGTCGATGCCGGGGCCTAAGACCTTGTGTGAAGTCCCGGCCGGAACCTGAGGATTCCTCTCCAGTGCTGACATGGATCTTGGGGTACTTCTGGAGTCTTCCGAGGGGAGTCAGTCCGCGTCTCGAATGCGGGCATGCACTTGTGCTTTCCTCCAGAGCAGTAGCAGCAGTGTCACGCAGTCCGCCGCGTGGATCAAAGGATCTATGGTTTTCCCTCTAGTCTTTCCCACGAGGCTTTCCCACGAGGCTTTCCCACAGGGCTGTCCCACGTGCACACGTGGTGGGAGTCGATCCTCGGCTTGAACGTCAAGGCAGTGCAGGGAAAACAGGTTCCTCTGGAATGGACTGACACATCTGGGGGACTCTTGGAATGGTGCCACGACCCTGGAGTTCCTCTCGCCTTTCCTGTGGAGAGCGCCTCCTCTTGAGATGCGACGGGAAAGCCGGGAATTCTTTCCCTACTAAACAGGGAAAGGATCCCTCATCTCGAGCTAGGAGGCGGAAACGGGGCTCCCCTGGATGTGTGCGGGACCCCACGTGCTTCCTCTCGAGTGGAGACGGGTATGTCGGGTAACTTCTTGAGTTGCAGTAAGGGTGTGAAGACCCTTTGGAAGTTCCAGTGGCTGGATGCGATTAGCCTCGAGAAGCCTCAGCGGAAATGGGCCTCATCTCGCCTGGAGGGCAAAACCTCCTGGATTTTCTCGAGTTGCGGCAGGTGCTCTCGACTTACGACGGGGACCTCAGGGACACGCTCTGGAGTCCTCAGGAAAGGCCAGTCCCCATGCGAGTTCCTCGGGGGCCTCTCGGGATTCCTCTCCCGTCGATGCCCGGGCCTAAGACCTTGTGTGGAGTCGGGGCCGGAACCTGAGGATTCCTCTCCAGTGCTGACATGGATCTTCTGGTACTTCTGGAGTCTCCCTAGGGGAGTCAGTCCACGTCTCGAATGGGGGCATGCACTTGCGTTTTCCTCCAGAGTGGTAGCAGCAGTGTCACGCAGTCCGCCGCGTGGATCAAAGGATCTATGGTTTTCCCTCGAGTCTTTCCCACGAGGCTTTCCCATGAGGCTTTCCCACAGGGCTGTCCCACGTGCACACGTGGTGGGAGTCGATCCTCGGCTTGAACGTCAAGGAAGTGCAGGGAAAACAGGTTCCTCTGGAATGGACTGACCCATCTGGGGGACTCTTGGAATGGTGGCACTACCCTGGAGTTCCTCTCGCCTTTCCTGTGGAGAGCGCCTCCTCTTGAGATGCGACGGGAACGCCGGGAATTCTTTCCCTACGAAACAGGGAAAGGATCCCTCATCTCGAGCTAGGAGGCGGAAACGGGGCTTCCCTGGATGTGTGCGGGACCCCACGTGTTTCCTCTCGAGTGGAGACGGGTATGTCGGGGAACTTCTTGAGTTGCAGCAAGGGTGTGAAGGACCCTTTGGAAGTTCCAGTGGTTAGATGTGATTAGCCTGGAGAAGCCTCAGCGGAAATGAGCCTCATCTCGCCTGGAGGGCAAAACCTACTGGATTTTCTCGAGTTAGGGCAGGTGCTCTCGACTTATGAGGGGGACCTCAGGGACCCGCTCTGGTGGCCTCAGGAAAGGTCAGTCCCCATGCGAGTTCCTCGGGGGCCTCTCGGGATTCCTCTCCCGTCGATGCCGGGGCCTAAGACCTTGTGTGGAGTCGGGGCCGGAACCTGACGATTCCTCTCCAGTGCTGACATGGATCTTGGGGTCCTTCTGGAGTCTCCCCAGGGGAGTCAGTCCTCCTTTCGAATGCGGGCATGCACTTGCGCTTTCCTCCAGAGCAGTAGCAGCAGTGTCACGCAGTCCGCCGCGTGGATCAAAGGATCTATGGTTTTCCCTCGAGTCTTTCCCACGAGGCTTTCCCACGAGGCTTTCCCACAGGGCTGTCCCACGTGCACACGTGATGGGAGTCGATCCTCGGCTTGAACTTCAAGGCAGTGCAGGGAAAACAGGTTCCTCTGGAATGGACTGACCCATCTAGGGGACTCTTCGAATGGTGGCACGACCCTGGAGTTCCTCTCGCCTTTCCTGTGGAGAGCGCCTCCTCTTGAGATGCAACGGGAACGCCGGGAATTCTTTCCCTACTAAACAGGGAAAGGATCCATCATCTCGAGCTAGGAGGCGGAAACGGGGCTCCCCTGGATGTGTGCGGACCCCACGTGCTTTCTCTCCAGTGGAGACGGTTATGTCGGGGAACTTCTTGGGTTGCAGCAAGGGTGTGAAGGACCCTTTGGAAGTTCCAGTGGTTAGATGCTATTAGCCTCGAGAAGCCTCAGCGGAAATGGGCCTCATCTCGCCTGGAGGGCAAAACCTCCTGGATTTTCTCGAGTTGCGGCAGGTGCTCTCGACTTACGACGGGGACTTCGAGGACCCGCTCTGGTGGCCTCAGGAAAGGCCATTCTCCATGCGAGTTCCTCCGGGGCCTCTCAGGATTCCTCTCCCGTCGATGCCGGGGACTAAGACCTTGTGTGGAATCGGGGCCGGAACCTGAGGTTTCCTCTCCAGTGCTGACATGGATCTTGGGCTACTTCTGGAGTCTCCCCAGTGGAGTCAGTGCTCGTCTCGAATGCGGGCATGCACTTGCGCTTTCCTCCAGAGTGGTAGCAGCAGTGTCACGCAGTCCGCCGCGTGGATCAAAGGATCTATGGTTTTCCCTCGAGTCTTTCCCACGAGGCTTTCCCACGAGGCTTTCCCACAGGGCTGTCCCACGTGCACACGTGGTGGGAGTCGATCCTCGGCTTGAACGTCAAGGCAGTGCAGGGAAAACAGGTTCCTCTGGAATGGACTGACCCATCTGGGGGACTCTTGGAATGGTGGCACGACCCTGGAGTTCCTCTCGCCTTTCCTGTGGAGAGCGCCTCCTCTTGAGATGTGATGGGAACGCCGGGAATTCTTTCCCTACGAAACAGGGAAAGGATCCCTAATCTCGAGCTAGGAGGCGGAAACGGGGCTCCCCTGGAAGTGTGCGGGACCCTCGTGCTTTCTCTCGAGTGGAGACGTGTATGTCGGGGAACTTCTTGAGTTGCAGCAAGGGTGTGAAGGACCCTTTCGAAATTCCAGAGGCTAGATATGATTAGCCTCGAGAAGCCTCAGCGGAAATGGGACTCATCTCACCTGGAGGGCAAAACCTCATGGATTTTCTCGAGTTGCGGCAGGTGCTCTCGACTTACGACGGGGACCTCGGGGACTCGCTCTGGTGGCCTCAGGAAAGGCCAGACCCCATGCGAGTTCCTCGGGGGCCTCTCGGGATTCATCTCCCGTCGATGCCGGGGCCTAAGACCTTGTGTGGAGTCGGGCCCGGAACCTGAGGATTCCTCTCCAGTGCTGACATGGATCTTGGGCTACTTCTGGAGTCTCCCCAGGGGAGTCAGTCCTCGTCTCGAATGCGGGCATGCACTTGCGCTTTCCTCCAGAGCGGTAGCAGCAGTGTCACGCAGTCTGCCGCGTGGATCAAAGGATCTATGTTTTTCCCTCGAGGTTTCCCATGAGGCTTTCCCACGAGGCTTTCCCACAGGGCTGTCCCACGTGCACACGTGGTGGGAGTCGATCCTCGGCTTGAACGTCAAGTCAGTACAGGGAAAACAGGTTCCTCTGGAATGGACTGACACATCTGGGGGACTCTTGGAATGGTGGCACGACCCTGGAGTTCCTCTCGCCTTTCCTGTGGAGAGCGCCTCCTCTTGAGATGCGACGGGAACGCCGGGAATTCTTTCCCTACGAAACAGGGAAAGGATCCCTCATCTCGAGCTAGGAGGCGGAAACGAGTCTCCCCTGTATGTGTGGGACCCTCGTGCTTCCTCTCGAGTGGAGACGTGTATGTCGGGGAGCTTCTTGAGTTGCAGCAAGGGTGTGAAGGACCCTTTGGAAGTTCCAGCGGTTAGATGTGATTAGCCTCGAGAAGCCTCAGCGGAAATTGGCCTCATCTCGCCTGAAGGGCAAAACTTCCTGGATTTTCTCGAGTTGCGGCAGGTGCTCTCGACTTACGACGGGGACCTCAGGGACCCGCTCGGGTGGCCTCAGGAAAGGCCAGTCCCCATGCGAGTTCCTCGGGGGCCTTTCGGGATTCCTCTCCCGTCGATGACGGGGCCTAAGACCTTGTGTGGAGTCGGGGCCGGAACCTGAGGATTCCTCTCCCATGCTGACATGGACCTTGGGGAACTTCTGGAGGCTCCCCAGGGGAGTCAGTCCTGGTCTCGAATGCGTGCATGCACTTGCACTTTCCTCCCGAGCGGTAGCAGCAGTGTCACGCAGTCCGCCGCGTGGATCAAAGGATCTATGGTTTTCCCACGAGTCTTTCCCACGAGGCTCTCCCACGAGGCTTTCCCACAGGGCTGTCCCACGTGCACACGTGGTGGGAGTCGATCCTCGGCTTGAACGTCAAGGCAGTGCAGGGAAAACAGGTTCCTCTGTAACGGACTGACACATCTGGGGGACTCTTGGAATGGTGGCACGACCCTGGAGTTCCTCTCGCCTTTCCTGTGGAGAGCGCCTCCTCTTGAGATGCCACGGGAACGCCGGGAATCTTTCCCTACGAAACAGGGAAAGGATCCCTCATCTCGAGCTAGGAGGCGGAAACGGGGCTCCCCTGGATGTGTGCGGGACTCTCGTGCTTTCTCTCGAGTGGAGACGTGTATGTCGGGGAACTTCTTGAGCTGCAGCAAGGGTGAGAAGGACCCTTTGGATGTTCCAGGGGTTAGATGTGATTACCCTCGAGAAGCCTCAGCGGAAATGGGCCTCATCTCGCCTGGAGGGCAAAACCTCCTGGATTTTCTCGAGTTGCGGCAGGTGGTCTCGACTTACGACGGGGACCTCAGGGACCCGCTCTGGTGGCCTCAGGAAAGGCCAGTCCCCATGCGAGTTCCTCGGGGGCCTCTCGGGATTACTCTCCCGTCGATGCCGGGGCCTAAGACCTTGTGTGGAGTCGGGGCCGGAACCTGAGGATTCCTCTCCAGTGCAGAAATGGATCTTGGGCTACTTCTGGAGTCTCCCCAGGGGAGTCAGTCCTCGTCTGGAATGCGGGCATGCACTTGCGCTTTCCTCCAGAGCGGTAGAAGCAGTGTCACGCAGTCCGCCGCGTGGATCAAAGGATCTATGGTTTTCCCTCGAGTCTTTCCCACGAGGCTTTCCCACGAGGCTTTCCCACAGGGCTGTCCCACGTGCACACGTGGTGGGAGTCGATCCTCGGCTTGAACATCAAGGCAGTGCAGGGAAATCAGGTTCCTCTGGAATGGACTGACACATCTGGGGGACTCTTGGAATGGTGGCACGACCCTGGAGTTCCTCTCGCCTTTCCTGTGGAGAGCGCCTCCTCTTGAGATGCCACGGGAACGCCGGGAATTCTTTCCCTACGAAATAGGGAAAGGATCCCTCATCTCGAGCTAGGAGGCGGAAACGGGGCTCCCCTGGAAGTGTGCGGGACCCTCGTGCTTCCTCTCGAGTGGAGACGGGTATGTCGGGGAACTTCTTGAGTTGCAGCAAGGGTGTGAAAGACCCTTTGGAAGTTCCAGTGGTTAGAGGTGATTAGCCTCGAGAAGCCTCAGCGCAAATGGGCCTCATCTCGCCTGGAGGGCAAAACCTCCTGGATTTTCTCGAGTTGCGGCAGGTGCTCTCGACTTACGACGGGGACCTCAGGAACCCGCTCTGGAGGCCTCAGGAAAGGCCAGTCCCCATGCGAGTTCCTCCGGGGCCTCTCGGGATTCCTCTCCCGTCGATGCCGGGGCCTAAGACCTTGTGTGGAGTCGGGTCCGGAACCTGAGGATTCCTCTCCAGTGCTGACATGGATCTTGGGGTACTTCTGGAGTCTCCCCAGGGGAGTAAGTCCTCGTCTCGAATGCGGGCATGCACTTGCGCTTTCCTCCAGAGCAGTAGCAGCAGGGTCACGCAGTCCACCGCGTGGATCAAAGGATCTATCGTTTTCCCTCGAGTCTTTCCCACGAGGCTCTCCCACGAGGCTTTCCCACAGGGCTGTCCCAGGTGCTCACGTGGTGGGAGTCGATCCTCGGCTTTAACGTCAAGGCAGTGCAGGGAAAACAGGTTCCTCTGGAATGGACTGACCCATCTGGGGACTCTTGAAATGGTGGCACGACCCTGGAGTTTCTCTCGCCTTTCCTGTGGAGAGCGCCTCCTCTTGAGATGCGACGGGAACGCCGGGAATTCTTTCCCTACGAAACAGGGAAAGGATCCCTCATCTCGAGCTAGGAGGCGGAAACGGGGCTCCCCTGGATGTTGGCGGGACCCCACGTGCTTCCTCTCGAGTGGAGACGGGTATGTCGGGGAACTTCTTGAGTTGCAGCAATAGTGTGAAGGACCCTTTGGAACTTCCAGTGGTTAGATGTGATTAGCCTCGAGAAGCCTCAGCGGAAATGTGCCTCATCTCGCCTGGAGGGCAAAACCTCCTGGATTTTTTCGAGTTGCGGCAGGTGCTCTCGACATACGACGGGGACCTCAGGGAACCGCTCTGGTGGCCTCAGGAAAGGCCAGTCCCCATGCGAGTTCCTCGGGGGCCTCTCGGGATTCCTCTCCCGTCGATGCCGGGGACTAAGACCTTGTGTGGAGTCGGGGCCGGAACCTGAGGATTCCTCTCCAGTGCTGACATGGATCTTGGGGTACTTCTGGAGTCTCCCCAGGGTAGTCAGTCCTCGTCTCGTATGCGGGCATGCACTTGCGCTTTCATCCAGAGCGGTAGCAGCAGTGTCACGCAGTCGCCGCGTGGATCAAAGGATCTATGGTTTTCCCTAGAGTCTTTCCCACGAGGCTTTCCCACGAGGCTTTCCCACAGGGCAGTACCACGTGCACACGTGGTGGGAGTCGATCCTCGGCTTGAACGTCAAGGCAGTGCAGGGAAAACAGGTTCCTCTGGAATGGACTGACACATCTGGAGGACTCTTGGAATGGTGACAAGACCCTGGAGTTCCTCTCGCCTTTCCTGTGGAGAGCGCCTCCTCTTGAGATGCGACGGGAACGCCGGGAATTCTTTCCCTTCGAAACAGGGAAAGGATCCCTCATCTCGAGCTAGGAGGTGGAAACGGGGCTCCCCTGGATGTGTGCGGGACCCCACGTGCTTCCGCTCGATTGGAGACGGGTATGTCGCGGAACTGCTTGAGTTGCAGCAAGGGTGTGAAGGACCCTTTGGAAGTTCCAGTGGTTAGATGTGATTAGCCTCGAGAAGCCTCAGCGGAAATGGGCCTCATCTCGCCTGGAGGGCAAAACCTCCTGGATATTCTCGAGTTGCGGCAGGTGCTCTCGACTTACGACGGGGACCTCAGGAACCCGCTCTGGAGGCCTCAGGAAAGGCCAGTCCCCATGCGAGTTCCTCGGGGGCCTCTCGGGATTCCTCTCCCGTCGATGCCGGGGCCTAAGTCCTTGTGTGGAGTCGGGGCCGGAATCTGAGGATTCCTCTCCAGTGCTGACATGGATCTTGGGGTAATTCTGGAGTCTCCCCAGGGGAGTCAGTCCTCGTCTCGAATGCGGGCATGCACTTGCGCTTTCCTCCAGAGCGGTAGCAGCAGTGTCACGCAGTCCGCCGCGTGGATCAAAGGATCTATGTTTTTCCCTCGAGTCTTTCCCACGAGGCTTTCCCACCAGGCTTTCCCACAGGGCTGTCCCACTTGCACACGTGGTGGGAGTCGATCCTCGGCTTGAACGTCAAGGCAGTGCATTGAAAACAAGTTCCTCTGGAATGGACTGACACATCTGGGGGACTTTTGGAATGGAGGCACGACCCTGGAGTTCCTCTCGCCTTTCCTGTGGAGAGCGCCTCCTCTTGAGATACGACGGGAACGTCGGGAATTCTTTCCCTACGAAACAGGAAAAGGATCCCTCATCTCGATCTAGGAGGCGGTAACGGGGCTCCCCTGGATGTGTGCGGGACCCCACGTGCTTCCTCTAGAGTGGAGACGGGTATGTCGGGGAACTTCTTGAGTTGCAGCAAGGGTGTGAAGGACCCTTTGGAAGTTCCAGTGGTTTGATGTGATTAGCCTCGAGAAGCCTCAGCGCAAATGAGCCTCATCTCGCCTGGAGGGCAAAACCTCCTGGATTTTCTCGAGTTGCGGCAGGTGCTCTCGACTTACGACGGGGACCTCAGGAACCCGCTCTGGAGGCCTCAGGAAAGGCCAGTCCCCATGCGAGTTCCTCGGGGGCCTCTCGGGATTCCTCTCCCGTCGATGCCGGGGCCTAAGACCTTGTGTGGAGTCAGGGCCGGAACCTGAGGATTCCTCTCCAGTGTGACATGGATCTTGGGGTACTTCTGGAGTCTCCCCAGGGGAGTCAGTCCTCGTCTCGAATGCGGGCATGCACCTGCGCTTTCCTCCATAGCAGTAGCAGCAGGGTCACGCAGTCCGCCGCGTGGATCAAAGGATCTATGGTTTTCCCTCGAGTCTTTCCCACGAGGCTTTCCCACGAGGCTTTCCCACAGGGCTGTCCCACGTGCACACGTGGTGGGAGTCGATCCTCGGCTTGAACCTCAAGGCAGTGCAGGGAAAACAGGTTCCTCTGGAATGGACTGACACATCTGGGGGACTCTTGGAATGGTGGCACGACCCTGGAGTTCCTCTCGCCTTTCCTGTGGAGAGCGCCTCCTCTTGAGATACGACGGGAACGCCGGGAATTCTTTCCCTACGAAACAGGGAAAGGATCCCTCATCTCGATCTAGGAGGCGGAAACGGGGCTCCCCTGGATGTGTGCGGGACCCCAAGTGCTTCCTCTTGAGTGGAGACGGGTATGTCGGGGAACTTCTTGAGTTGCAGCAAGGGTGTGAAGGACCCTTTGGAAGTTCCAGTGGATAGATGTGATTAGCCTCGAGAAGCCTCAGCGGACATGGGCCTCATCTCGCCTGGAGGGCAAAACCTCCTGGATTTTTTTGAGTACCGGCAGGTGCTCTCGACTTACGACGGGGACCTCAGGGACCCGCTCTGGTGGCCTCAGGAAAAGCCAGTCCCCATGCGAGTTCCTCGGGGGCCTCTCGGGATTCCTCTCCCCTCGATGCCCGGGCCTAAGACCTTGTGTGGAGTCGGGGCCGGAATCTGAGGATTCCTCTCCAGTGCTGACATGGACCTTGGGGTACTTCTGGAGTCTCCCCAGGGGAGTCAGTCCTCGTCTCGAATGCGGGCATGCACTTGCGCTTTCCTCCAGAGCGGTAGCAGCAGTGTCACGCATTCCGCCGCGTGGATCAAAGGATCTATGGTTTTCCCTCGAGTCTTTCCCACGAGGCTTTCCCACAGGCCTGTCCCACGTGCACACGTAGTGGGAGTCGATCCTCGGCTTGAACGTCAAGGCAGTGCAGGGAAAAGAGGTTCCTCTGTAATGGACTGACACATCTGGGGGTTTCTTGGAATGGTGGCACGACTCTGGAGTTCCTCTTCCCTTTCCTGTGGAGAGCGCCTCCTCTTGAGTTGCGACGGGAACACCGGGAATTCTTTCCCTACGAAACAGGGAAAGGATCCCTCATCTCGAGCTATGAGGCGGAATCGGGTCTCCCCTGGATGTGTGCGGGACCCCACGTGCTTCCTCTTGAGTGGAGACGGGTATGTCGGGGAACTTCTTGAGTTGCAGCAATAGTGTGAAGGACCCTTTGGAACTTCCAGTGGTTAGATGTGATTAGCCTCGAGAAGCCTCAGCGGAAATGGGCCTCATCTCGCCTGGAGGGCAAAACCTCCTGGATTTTTTCGAGTTGCGGCAGGTGCTCTCGACATACGACGGGGACCTCAGGGAACCGATCTGGTGGCCTCAGGAAAGGCCAGTCCCCATGCGAGTTCCTCGGGGGCCTCTCGGGATTCCTCTCCCGTCGATGCCGGGGACTAAGACCTTGTGTGGAGTCGGGGCCGGAACCTGAGGATTCCTCTCCAGTGCTGACATGGATCTTGGGGTACTTCTGGAGTCTCCCCAGGGTAGTCAGTCCTCGTCTCGAATGCGGTCATGCACTTGCGCTTGCATCCAGAGCGGTAGCAGCAGTGTCACGCAGTCGCCGCGTGGATCAAAGGATCTATGGTTTTCCCTAGAGTCTTTCCCACGAGGCTTTCCCACGAGGCTTTCCCACAGGGCAGTACCACGTGCACACGTGGTGGGAGTCGATCCTCGGCTTGAACGTCAAGGCAGTGCAGGGAAAACAGGTTCCTCTGGAATGGACTGACACATCTGGAGGACTCTTGGAATGGTGGCACGATCCTGGAGTTCTTCTCGCCTTTCCTGTGGAGAGCGCCTCCTCTTGAGATGCGACGGGAACGCCGGGACTTCTTTCCCTTCGAAACAGGGAAAGGATCCCTCATCTCGAGCTAGGAGGTGGAAACGGGGCTCCCCTGGATGTGTGCGGGACCCCACGTGCTTCCGCTCCATTGGAGACGGGTATGTCGCGGAACTGCTTGAGTTGCAGCAAGGGTGTGAAGGACCCTTTGGAAGTTCCAGTGGTTAGATGTGATTAGCCTCGAGAAGCCTCAGCGGAAATGGGCCTCATCTCGCCTGGAGGGCAAAACCTCCTGGATTTTCTCGAGTTGCGGCAGGTGCTCTCGACTTACGACGGGGACCTCAGGAACCCGCTCTGGAGGCCTCAGGAAAGGCCAGTCCCCATGCGAGTTCCTCGGGGGCCTCTCGGGATTCCTCTCCCGTCGATGCCGGGGCCTAAGACCTTGTGTGGAGTCGGGGCCGGAATCTGAGGATTCCTCTCCAGTGCTGACATGGATCTTGGGGTAATTCTGGAGTCTCCCCAGGGGAGTCAGTCCTCGTCTCGAATGCGGGCATGCACTTGCACTTTCCTCCAGAGCGGTAGCAGCAGTGTCACGCAGTCCTCCGCGTGGATCAAAGGATCTTTGGTTTTCCCTCGAGTCTTTCCCACGAGGCTTTCCCACGAGGCTTTCCCACAGGGCTGTCCCACTTGCACACGTGGTGGGAGTCGATCCTCGGCTTGAACGTCAAGGCAGTGCAGGGAAAACAAGTTCCTCTGGAATGGACTGACACATCTGGGGGACTCTTGGAATGGAGGCACGACCCTGGAGTTCCTCTCGCCTTTCCTGTGGAGAGCGCCTCCTCTTGAGATACGACGGGAACGTCGGGAATTCTTTCCCTACGAAACAGGGAAAGGATCCCTCATCTCGATCTAGGAGGCGGTAACGGGGCTCCCCTGGGTGTGTGCGGGACCCCACGTGCTTCCTCTAGAGTGGAGACGGGTATGTCGGGGAACTTCTTGAGTTGCAGCAAGGGTGTGAAGGACCCTTTGGAGGTTCCAGTGGTTTGATGTGATTAGCCTCGAGAAGCCTCAGCGCAAATGGGCCTCATCTCGCCTGGAGGGCAAAACCTCCTGGATTTTCTCGAGTTGCGGCAGGTGCTCTCGACTTACGACGGGGACCTCAGGAACCCGCTCTGGAGGCCTCAGGAAAGGCCAGTCCCCATGCGAGCTCCTCCGGGGCCTCTCGGGATTCCTCTCCGGTCGATGCCGGGGCCTAAGACCTTGTGTGGAGTCGGGGCCGGAACCTGAGGATTCCTCTCCAGTGCTGACATGGATCTTGGGGTACTTCTGGAGTCTCCCCAGGGGAGTCAGTCCTCGTCTCGAATGCGGGCATGCACTTGTGCTTTCCTCCAGAGCGGTAGCAGCAGTGTCACGCAGTCCGCCGCGTGGATCAAAGGATCTATGGTTTTCCCTCGAGTCTTTCCCACGAGGCTTTCCCACGAGGCTTTCCCACAGGGCTGTCCCACGTGCACACGTGGTGGGAGTCGATCCTCGGCTTGAACGTCAAGGCAGTACAGGGAAAACAGGTTCCTCTGGAATGGACTGACACATCTGGGGTCTCTTGGAATGGTGGCACGACCCTGGAGTTCCTCTCGCCTTTCCTGTGGAGAGCGCCTCCTCTTGAGATGCGACGGGAACACCGGGAATTCTTTCCCTACGAAACAGGGATAGGATCCCTCATCTCGAACTTGGATTCGGAAAGGGGGCTCACCTGGATGTGTGTGGCACCCCACGTCCTTCCTCTCGAGTGGAGACGGGTATGTCGCGGAACTGCTTGAGTTGCAGCAAGGGTGTGAATGACCCATTGGAAGTTCCAGTGGTTAGATATGATTAGCCTCGAGAAGCCTCAGCGGACATGGGCCTCATCTCGCCTGGAGGGCAAAACCTCCTGGATTTTCTTGAGTACCGGCAGGTGCTCTCGACTTACGACGGGGACCTCAGGGACCCGCTCTGGTGGCCTCAGGAAAAGCCAGTCCCCATGCGAGTTCCTCGGGGGCCTCTCGGGATTCCTCTCCCCTCGATGCCCGGGCCTAAGACCTTGTGTGGAGTCGGGGCCGAAACCTGAGGATTCCTCTCCAGTGCTGACATGGACCTTGGGGTACTTCTGGAGTCTCCCCAGGGGAGTCAGTCCTCGTCTCGAATGCGGGCATGCACTTGTGCTTTCCTCCAGAGCGGTAGCAGCAGTGTCACGCAGTCCGCCGCGTGGATCAAAGGATCTATGGTTTTCCCTCGAGTCTTTCCCACGAGGCTTTCCCACAGGCCTGTCCCACGTGCACACGTAGTGGGAGTCGATCCTCGGCTTGAACGTCAAGGCAGTGCAGGGAAAAGAGGTTCCTCTGTAATGGACTGACACATCTGGGGGTTTCTTGGAATGGTGGCACGACTCTGGAGTTCCTCTTCCCTTTCCTGTGGAGAGCGCCTCCTCTTGAGTTGCGACGGGAACACCGGGAATTCTTTCCCTACGAAACAGGGAAAGGATCCCTCATCTCGAGCTATGAGGCGGAAACGGGGCTCCCCTGGATGTGTGCCGGACCCAACGTTCTTCCTCTCGAGTGGAGACGGGTATGTCGGGGAACTTCTTGAGTTGCAGCAATAGTGTGAAGGACCCTTTGGAACTTCCAGTGGTTAGATGTGATTAGCCTCGAGAAGCCTCAGCGGAAATGTGCCTCATCTCGCCTGGAGGGCAAAACCTCCTGGATTTTTTCGAGTTGCGGCAGGTGCTCTCGACATACGACGGGGACCTCAGGGAACCGCTCTGGTGGCCTCAGGAAAGGCCAGTCCCCATGCGAGTTCCTCGGGGGCCTCTCGGGATTCCTCTCCCGTCGATGCCGGGGACTAAGACCTTGTGTGGAGTCGGGGCCGGAACCTGAGGATTCCTCTCCAGTGCTGACATGGATCTTGGGGTACTTCTGGAGTCTCCCCAGGGTAGTCAGTCCTCGTCTCGAATGCGGGCATGCACTTGCGCTTTCATCCAGAGCGGTAGCAGCAGTGTCACGCAGTCGCCGCGTGGATCAAAGGATCTATGGTTTTCCCTAGAGTCTTTCCCACGAGGCTTTCCCACGAGGCTTTCCCACAGGGCAGTACCACGTGCACACGTGGTGGGAGTCGATCCTCGGCTTGAACGTCAAGGCAGTGCAGGGAAAACAGGTTCCTCTGGAATGGACTGACACATCTGGAGGACTCTTGGAATGGTGACAAGACCCTGGAGTTCCTCTCGCCTTTCCTGTGGAGAGCGCCTCCTCTTGAGATGCGACGGGAACGCTGGGAATTCTTTCCCTTCGAAACAGGGATAGGATCCCTCATCTCGAGCTAGGAGGTGGAAACGGGGCTCCCCTGGATGTGTGCGGGACCCCACGTGCTTCCGCTCCATTGGAGACGGGTATGTCGCGGAACTGCTTGAGTTGCAGCAAGGGAGTGAAGGACCCTTTGGAAGTTCCAGTGGTTAGATGTGATTAGCCTCGAGAAGCCTCAGCGGAAATGGGCCTCATCTCGCCTGGAGGGCAAAACCTCCTGGATTTTCTCGAGTTGCGGCAGGTGCTCTCGACTTACGACGGGGACCTCAGGAACCCGCTCTGGAGGCCTCAGGAAAGGCCAGTCCCCATGCGAGTTCCTCGGGGGCCTCTCGGGATTCCTCTCCCGTCGATGCCGGGGCCTAAGACCTTGTGTGGAGTCGGGGCCGGAATCTGAGGATTCCTCTCCAGTGCTGACATGGATCTTGGGGTAATTCTGGAGTCTCCCCAGGGGAGTCAGTCCTCGTCTCGAATGCGGGCATGCACTTGCGCTTTCCTCCAGAGCGGTAGCAGCAGTGTCACGCAGTCCGCCGCGTGGATCAAAGGATCTATGGTTTTCCCTCGAGTCTTTCCCACGAGGCTTTCCCACCAGGCTTTCCCACAGGGCTGTCCCACTTGCACACGTGGTGGGAGTCGATCCTCGGCTTGAACGTCAAGGCAGTGCAGGGAAAACAAGTTCCTCTGGAATGGACTGACACATCTGGGGGACTCTTGGAATGGAGGCACGACCCTGGAGTTCCTCTCGCCTTTCCTGTGGAGAGCGCCTCCTCTTGAGATATGACGGGAACGTCGGGAATTCTTTCCCTACGAAACAGGGAAAGGATCCCTCATCTCGATCTAGGAGGCGGTAACGGGGCTCCCCTGGATGTGTGCGGGACCCCACGTGCTTCCTCTAGAGTGGAGACGGGTATGTCGGGGAACTTCTTGAGTTGCAGCAAGGGTGTGAAGGACCCTTTGGAAGTTCCAGTGGTTTGATGTGATTAGCCTCGAGAAGCCTCAGCGCAAATGGGCCTCATCTCGCCTGGAGGGAAAAACCTCCTGGATTTTCTAGAGTTGCGGCAGGTGCTCTCGACTTACGACGGGGACCTCAGGAACCCGCTCTGGAGGCCTCAAGAAAGGCCAGTCCCCATGCGAGTTCCTCGGGGGCCTCTCGGGATTCCTCTCCGGTCGAAGCCGGGGCCTAAGACCTTGTGTGGATTCGGGGCCGGAACCTGAGGATTCCTCTCCAGTGCTGACATGGATCTTGGGGTACTTCTGGAGTCTCCCCAGGGGAGTCAGTCCTCGTCTCGAATGCGGGCATGCACCTGCGCTTTCCTCCAGAGCAGTAGCAGCAGGGTCACGCAGTCCGACGCATGGATAAAAGGATCTATGGTTTTCCCTCGAGTCTTTCCCACGAGGCTTTCCCACGAGGCTTTCCCACAGGGCTGTCCCACGTGCACACGTGGTGGGAGTCGATCCTCGGCTTGAACGTCAAGGCAGTGCAGGGAAAACAGGTTCCTATGGAATGGACTGACATATCTGGGGGACTCTTGGAATGGTGGCACGACCCTGGAGTTCCTCTCGCCTTTCCTGTGGAGAGCGCCTCCTCTTGAGATACGACGGGAACGCCGGGAATTCTTTCCCTACGAAACAGGGAAAGGATCCCTCATCTCGATCTAGGAGGCGGAAACGGGGCTCCCCTGGATGTGTGCGGGACCCCAAGTGCTTCCTCTTGAGTGGAGACGGGTATGTCGGGGAACTTCTTGAGTTGCAGCAAGGGTGTGAAGGACCCTTTGGAAGTTCCAGTGGATAGATGTGATTAGCCTCGAGAAGCCTCAGCGGAAATGGGCAGCATCTCGCCTGGAGGGCAAAACCTCCTGGATTTTCTCGAGTTGCGGCAGGTGCTCTCGACTTACGACGGGGACCTCAGGGACCCGCTCTGGTGGCCTCAGGAAAGGCCAGTCCCCATGCGAGTTCAGCGGGGGCCTCTCGGGATTCCTCTCCCGTCGATGCCGGGGCCTAAGACCTTGTGTGGAGTCGGGGCCGGAACCTGAGGATTCCTCTCCAGTGCTGACATGGATCTTGGGGTACTTCTGGAGTCTCCCCAGGGGAGTCAGTCCTCGTCTCGAATGCGGGCATGCACTTGTGCTTTCCTCCAGAGCGGTAGCAGCAGTGTCACGCAGTCCGCCGCGTGGATCAAAGGATCTATGGTTTTCCCTCGAGTCTTTCCCACGAGGCTTTCCCACGAGGCTTTCCCACAGGGCTGTCCCACGTGCACACGTGGTGGGAGTCGATCCTCGGCTTGAACGTCAAGGCAGTACAGGGAAAACAGGTTCCTCTGGAATGGACTGACACATCTGGGGTCTCTTGGAATGGTGGCACGACCCTGGAGTTCCTCTCGCCTTTCCTGTGGAGAGCGCCTCCTCTTGAGATGCGACGGGAACACCGGGAATTCTTTCCCTACGAAACAGGGAAAGGATCCCTCATCTCGAACTTGGAGGCGGAAAGGGGGCTCCCCTGGATGTGTGTGACACCCCACGTGCTTCCTCTCGAGTGGAGACGGGTATGTCGCGGAACTGCTTGAGTTGCAGCAAGGGTGTGAAGGACCCATTGGAAGTTCCAGTGGTTAGATGTGATTAGCCTCGAGAAGCCTCAGCGGACATGGGCCTCATCTCGCCTGGAGGGCAAAACCTCCTGGATTTTCTTGAGTACCGGCAGGTGCTCTCGACTTACGACGGGGACCTCAGGGACCCGCTCTGGTGGCCTCAGGAAAAGCCAGTCCCCATGCGAGTTCCTCGGGGGCCTCTCGGGATTCCTCTCCCCTCCATGCCCGGGCCTAAGACCTTGTGTGGAGTCGGGGCCGGAACCTGAGGATTCCTCTCCAGTGCTGACATGGACCTTGGGGTACTTCTGGAGTCTCCCCAGGGGAGTCAGTCCTCGTCTCGAATGGGGGCATGCACTTGCGCTTTCCTCCAGAGCGGTAGCAGCAGTGTCACGCAGTCCGCCGCGTGGATCAAAGGATCGATGGTTTTCCCTGGAGTCTTTCCCACGAGGCTTTCCCACAGGCCTGTCCCACGTGCACACGTAGTGGGAGTCGATCCTCGGCTTGAACGTCAAGGCAGTGCAGGGAAAACAGGTTCCTCTGGAATGGACTGACACATCTGGGGGACTCTTGGAATGGTGGCACGACTCTGGAGTTCCTCTTCCCTTTCCTGTGGAGAGCGCCTCCTCTTGAGTTGCGACGGGAACACCGGGAATTCTTTCCCTACGAAACAGGGAAAGGATCCCTCATCTCGAGCTATGAGGCGGAAACGGGGCTCCCCTGGATGTGTGCGGGACCCCACGTGCTTCCTCTCGAGTGGAGACGGGTATGTCGGGGAACTTCTTGAGTTGCAGCAAGGGTGTGAAGGACCCTTTGGAAGTTCCAGTGGTTAGACGTGATTAGCCTCGAGAAGCCTCAGCGGAAATGGGCCTCATCTCGCCTGGAGGGTAAAACCTCCTGGATTTTCTCGAGTTGCGGCAGGTGCTCTCGACTTACGACGGGGACCTCAGGGACCCGCTCGGTGGCCTCAAGAAAGGCCAGTCCCCATGCGAGTTCCTCGGGGGCCTCTCGGGATTCCTCTCCCGTCGATGCCGGGGCCTAAGGCCTTGTGTGGAGTCGGGGCCGGAACCTGAGGATTCCTCTCCCGTGCTGACATGGACCTTGGGGAACTTCTGGAGCCTCCCCAGGGGAGTCAGTCCTCGTCTCGAATGCGGGCATGCACTTGCACTTTCCTCCAGAGCGTTAGCAGCAGTGTCACGCAGTCCGCCGCGTGGATCAAAGGATCTATGGTTTTCCCACAAGTCTTTCCCACGAGGCTTTCCCACGAGGCTTTCCCACAGGGCTGTCCCACGTGCACACGTGGTGGGAGTCGATCCTCGGCTTGAACGTCAAGGTAGTGCAGGGAAAACAGGTTCCTATGGAATGGACTGACACATCTGGGGGACTCTTGGAATGGTGTAACGACCCTGGAGTTCCTCTCGCCTTTCCTGTGGAGAGCGCCTCCTCTTGAGATGCGACGGGAACGCCGGGAATTCTTTCCCTAAGAAACAGGGAAAGGATCCCTCATCTCGAGCTAGGAGGCGGAAACGGGGCCCCCCTGGATGTGTGCGGGACCCCACGTGCTTCCTCTCGAGTGGAGACGGGTATGTCGCGAATCTGCTTGAGTTGCAGCAAGGGTGTGAAGGACCCTTCGGAAGTTCCAGTGGTTAGATATGATTAGCCTCGAGAAGCCTCAGCGGAAATGGGCCTCATCTCGCCTGGAGGGCAAAACCTCCTGGATTTTCTCGAGTTGCGGCAGGTGCTCTCGACTTACGACGGGGACCTCAGGGACCCGCTCTGGAGGCCTCAGGAAAGGCCAGTCCCCATGCGAGTTCCTCGGGGGCCTCTCGGGATTCCTCTCCCGTTGATGCCGGGGCCTAAGACCTTGTGTGGAGTGAGGATTCCTCTCCAGTGCTGACATGGATCTTGGGGTACTTCTGGAGTCTCCCCAGGGGAGTCAGTCCTCGTCTCGAATGCGGGCATGCACTTGCGCTTTCCTCCAGAGTGGTAGCAGCAGTGTCACGCAGTCCGCCGCGTGGATCAAAGGATCTATGTTTTCCCTCGAGTCTTTCCCACGAGGCTTTCCCACGAGGCTTTCCCACAGGGCTGTCCCACGTGCACACGTGGTGGGAGTCGATCCTCGGCTTGAACGTCAAGGCAGTGCAGGGAAAACAGGTTCCTCTGGAATGGACTGACCCATCTGGGGGACTCTTGGAATGGTGGCACGACCCTGGAGTTCCTCTCGCCTTTCCTGTGGAGAGCGCCTCCCCTTGAGATGCGACGGGAACGCCGGGAATTCTTTCCCTAGGAAACAGGGAAAGGATCCCTCATCTCGAGCTAGGAGGCGGAAACGGGGCTCCCCTGGATGTGATCGGGACCTCACGTGCTTCCTCTCGAGTGGAGACGGATATGTCCGGGAACTTCTTGAGTTGCAGCAAGGGTGTGAAGGACCCTTAGGAAGTTCCAGTGGTTAGACGTGATTAGCCTCGAGAAGCCTCAGCGGAAATGGCCCTCATCTCGCCTGAGGGCAAAACCTCCTGGATTTTCTCGAGTTGCGGCAGGTGCTCTCGACTTACGACGGGGACCTCAGGGATCCGCTCTGGTGGCCTCAGGAAAGGCAAGACCACATGGGAGTTCCTCGGGGGCCTCTCGGGATTCCTCTCCCGTCGATGCCGGGGCCTAAGACCTTGTGTGGAGTCGGGGCTGGAACCTGAGGATTTCTCTCCAGTGCTGACATGGATCTTGGGGTACTTCTGGAGTCTCCCCAGGGGAGTCAGTCCTCGTCTCGAATGCGGGTATGCACTTGCGCTTTCCTCCAGAGCGGTAGCAGCAGTGTCACGCAGTCCGCCGCGTGGATCACAGGATCTATGGTTTTCCCTCGAGTCTTTCCCACGAGGCTTTCCAACGAGGCTTTCCCACAGGGCTGTCCCACGTGCACACGTGGTGGGAGTCGATCCTCCGCTTGAACGTCAAGGCAGTGCAGGGAAAACAGGTTCCTCTGGAATGGACTGACACTTCTGCGGGTCTCTTGGAATGGTGGCACGACCCTGGAGTTCCTCTCGCCTTTCCTGTGGAGAGCGCCTCCTCTTGAGATGCGACGGGAACGCCGGGAATTCTTTCCCTACGAAACAGGGAAAGGATCCCTCATCTCGAGCTAGGAGGTGGAAACGGGGCTCCCCTGGATGTGTGCGGGACCCCACGTGCTTCCTCTCGAGTGGAGACGGGTATGTCGGGGAACTTCTTGAGTTGCAGCAAGGGTGTGAAGGAACCTTTGGAAGTTCCAGTGGTTAGATGTGATTAGCCTCGAGAAGCCTCAGCGGAAATGGGCCTCATCTCGCCTGGAGGGCAAAATCTCCTGGATTTTCTCGAGTTGCGGCAGGTGCTCTCGAATTACGATGGGGACCTCAGGGACCCGCTCTGGTGGCCTCAGGAAAGGCCAGTCCCCATGCGAGTTCCTCGGGGGCCTCTCGGGATTCCTCTCCCATCGATGCCGGGGCCTAAGACCTTGTGTTGAGTCGGGGCCGGAACCTGAGGATTCCTCTCCAGTGCTGACATGGATCTTGGGGTACTTCTGGAGTCTCCCCAGGGGAGTCAGTCCTCGTCTCGAATGCGGGCATGCACTTGCGCTTTCCTCCAAAGTAGTAGCAGCAGTGTCACGCAGTCCGCCGCGTGGATAAAAGGATCTATGGTTTTCCCTCGAGTCTTTCCCACGAGGCTTTCCCACGAGGCTTTCCCACAGGCTGGGTGACTCTTGGAATGGTGGCACGACCCTGGAGTTCCTCTCGCCTTTCCTGTGGAGAGCGCCTCCTCTTGAGATGCGACGGGAACGCCGGGAATTCTTTCCCTACGAAACAGGGAAAGGATCCCTCATCTCGAGCTAGGAGGCGGAAACGGGGCTCCCCTGGATGTGTGCGGGACCCTCGTGCTTCCTCTTCAGTGGAGACGGGTATGTCGGGGAACTTCTTGAGTTGCAGCAAGGGTGTGAAGGGCCCTTTGGAAGTTCCAGTGGTTAGATGTGATGAGCCTCGAGAAGCCTCAGCGGAAATGGGCCTCATCTCGCCTGGAGGGCAAAACCTCCTGGATTTTCTCGAGTTGCGGCAGGTGCTCTCGACTTACGACGGGGACCTCAGGGACCCGCTCTGGTGGCCTCAGGAAAGGCCAGTCCCCATGCGAGTTCCTCGGGGGCCTCTCGGGATTCCTCTCCTGTCGATGCTGGGGCCTAACACCTTGTGTGGAGTCGGGGCCGGAACCTGAGGATTCCTCTCCAGTGCTGACATGGATCTTGGGGTACTTCTGGAGTCTCCCCAGGGGAGTCAGTCCTCGTCTCGAATGCGGGCTTGCACTTGCGCTTTCCTCCAGAGCGGTAGCAGCAGTGTCCCGCGGTCCGCCGCGTGGATCAAGGGATCTATCGTTTTCCCTCGAGTCTTTCCCACGAGGCTTTCCCACGAGGCTTTCCCACAGGGCTGTCCCACGTGCACACGTGGTGTGAGTCGATCCTCGGCTTGAACGTCAAGGCAGTGCAGGGAAAACAGGTTCCTCTGGAATGGACTGACACATCTGGGGGACTCTTGGAATGGTGGCATGACCCTGGAGTTCCTCTTGCCTTTCCTGTGGAGAGCGCCTCCTCTTGAGATGCGACGGGAACGCCGGGAATTCCTTCCCTACGAAACAGGGAAAGGATCCCTCATCTCGAGCTAGGAGGCGGAAACGTGGCTCCCCTGAATGTGTGCGGGACCCTCCTGCTTCCTCTCGAGTGGAGACGGGTATGTCGGGGAACTTCTTGAGTTGCAGCAAGGGTGTGAAGGACCCTTTGGAAGTTCCAGTGGTTAGATGTGATTAGCCTTGAGAAGCCTCAGCGGAAATGGGCCTCATCTCCCCTGGAGGGCAAAGCCTCCTGGATTTTCTCGAGTTGCGGCAGGTGCTCTCGACTTACGACGGGGACCTCAGGGACCCGCTCTGGTGGCCTCAGGAAAGGCCAGTCCCAATGCGAGTTCCTCGGGGGCCTCTCGGGATTCCTCTCCCGTCGATGCCGGGGCCTAACACCTTGTGTGGAGTCGGGGCCGGAACCTGAGGATTCCTCTCCAGTGCTGACATGGATCTTGGGGTACTTCTGGAGTCTCCCCAGGGGAGTCATTCCTCGTCTCGAATGCGGGCATGCACTTGCGCTTTCCTCCAGAGCGGTAGCAGCAGTGTCACGCGGTCCGCCGCGTGGATCAAGGGATCTATGTTTTTCCCTCGAGTCTTTCCCACGAGGCTTTCCCACGAGGCTTTCCCACAGGCTGGGTGACTCTTGGAATGGTGGCACGACCCTGGAGTTCCTCTCGCCTTTCCTGTGGAGAGCGTCTCCTCTTGAGATGCGACGGGAACTCCGGGAATTCTTTCCCTACGAAACAAGGAAAGGATCCCTCATCTCGAGCTCTGAGGCGGAAACGGGGCTCCCCTGGATGTGTGCGGGACCCTCGTGCTTCCTCTCGAGTGTAGACGGCTATGTCGGGGAACTTCTTGAGTTGCAGCAAGGGTGTCAAGGACCCTTTAGAAATTCCAGTGGTTAGATGTGAATAGCCTCGAGAAGCCTCAGCGGATATGGGCCTCATCTCGCCTCGAGGGCAAAACCTCCTGGATTTTCTCGAGTTGCGGCAGGTGCTCTCGACTTACGACGGAGACCTCAGGGACCCGCTCTGGTGGCCTCAGGAAAGGCCAGTCCCCATGGGAGTTCCTCGGGGGCCTCTCGGTATTCCTCTCCCGTCGATGCCGGGGCCTAACACCTTGTGTGGAGTCGGGGCCGGAACCTGAGGATTCTTCTCCAGTGCTGACATGTATCTTGGGGTACTTCTGGAGTCTCCCCAGGGGAGTCAGTCCTCGTTTCGAATGCGGGCATGCACTTGCGCTTTCCTCCAGAGCGGTAGCAGCAGTGTCACGCAGTCCGCCGCGTGGATCAAAGGATCTATGGTTTTCCCTCGAGTCTTTCCCACGAGGCTTTCCCACGAGGCTTTCCCACAGGGCTGTCCCACGTGCACACGTGTTGTGAATCGATCCTCGGCTTGAACGTCAAGGCAGTGCAGGGAAAAAAGGTTCCTCTGGAATTGACTGACACATCTGGGGGACTCTTGGAATGGTGGCACGAGCCTGGAGTTCCTCTCGCCTTTCCTGTGGAGAGCGCCTCCTCTTGAGATGCGACGGGAACGCCGGGAATTCTTTCCCTACCAAACAGGGAAAGGATCCCTCATCTCGAGCTAGGAGGCGGAAACGGGGCTCCCCTGGATGTGTGCGGGACCCTCGTGCTTCCTCTCGAGTGGAGACGGGTATGTCGGGGAACTTCTTGAGTTGCAGCAAGGGTGTCAAGGACCCTTTGGAAGTTCCAGTGGTTAGATGTGATTAGCCTCGAGAAGCCTCAGCGGAAATGGGCCTCATCTCGCCTGGAGGGCAAAACCTCCTGGATTTTCTCGAGTTGCGGCAGGTGCTCTCGACTTACGACGGGGACCTCAGGGACCCGCTCTGGTGGCCTCAGGAAAGGCCAGTCCCCATGCGAGTTCCTCGGGGGCCTCTCGGGATTCCTCTCCCGTCGATGCCGGGGCCTAACACCTTGTGTGGATTCAGGGCGGGAACCTGAGGATTCTTCTCCAGTGCTGACATGGATCTTGGGGTACTTCTGGAGTCTCCCCAGGGGAGTCAGTCCTCGTTTCGAATGCGGGCATGCACTTGCGCTTTCCTCCAGAGCGGTAGCAGCAGTGTCACGCAGTCCGCCGCGTGGATCAAAGGATCTATGGTTTTCCCTCGAGTCTTTCCCACGAGGCTTTCCCACGAGGCTTTCCCACAGGGCTGTCCCACGTGCACACGTGTTGTGAATCGATCCTCGGCTTGAACGTCAAGGCAGTGCAGGGAAAAAAGGTTCCTCTGGAATTGACTGACACATCTGGGGGACTCTTGGAATGGTGGCACGAGCCTGGAGTTCCTCTCGCCTTTCCTGTGGAGAGCGCCTCCTCTTGAGATGCGACGGGAACGCCGGGAATTCTTTCCCTACCAAACAGGGAAAGGATCCCTCATCTCGAGCTAGGTGGCGGAAACGGGGCTCCCCTGGATGTGTGCGGGACCCTCGTGCTTCCTCTCGAGTGGAGACGGGTATGTCGGGGAACTTCTTGAGTTGCAGCAAGGGTGTCAAGGACCCTTTGGAAATTCCAGTGGTTAGATGTGATTAGCCTCGAGAAGCCTCAGCAGAAATGGGCCTCATCTCGCCTGGAGGGCAAAACCATCTGGATTTTCTCGAGTTGTGGCAGGTGCTCTCGACTTACGACGGAGACCTCAGGGACCCGCTCTGGTGGCCTCAGGAAAGGCCAGTCCCCATGCGAGTTCCTCGGGGGCCTCTCGGGATTCCTCTCCCTTCGATGCCGGGGCCTAAGACCTTGTGTGGATTCAGGGCGGGAACCTGAGGATTCTTCTCCAGTGCTGACATGGATCTTGGGGTACTTCTGGAGTCTCCCCAGGGGAGTCAGTCCTCGTCTCGAATGCGGGCATGCACTTGCGCTTTCCTCCAGAGTGGTAGCAGCAGTGTCACGCAGTCCGCCGCGTGGATCAAAGGATCTATGGTTTTCCCTTGAGTCTTTCCCATGAGGCTTTCCCACGAGGCTTTCCCACAGGGCTGTACCACGTGCACACTTGGTGGGACTCGATCTTCGGCTTGAACGTCAAGTCAGTGCAGGGAAAACAGGTTCCTCTGAAATGGACTGACACATCTGGGGGTCTCTTGGAATGGTGACACGACCCTGGAGTTCCTCTCGCCTTTCCTGTGGAGAGTGCCTCCTCTTGAGATGCGACGGGAACGCCGGGAATTCTTTCCCTACGAAACAGGGAAAGGATCCCTCATCTCGAGCTAGGAGGCGGAAACGGGGCTCCCCTGGATGTGTGCGGGACCCCATGTGCTTCCTCTCGAGTGGAGACGGGTATGTCGGGGAACTTCGTGAGTTGCAGCAAGGGTGTGAAGGGCCCTTTGGAAGTTCCAGTGGTTAGATGTGATTAGCCTCGAGAAGCCTCAGCGGAAATGGGCCTCATCTCGCCTGGAGGGCAAAACCTCCTGGATTTTCTCAAGTTGCGGCAGGTGCTCTCGACTTACGACGGGGACCTCAGGGACACGCTCTGGTGGCCTCAGAAAAGGCCAGTCCCCATGCGAGTTCCTCGGGGGACTCTCGGGATTCCTCTCCCGTCGATGCCGGGGCCTAAGACCTTGTGTGGATTCGGGGCCGGAAGTGAGGATTCCTCTCCAGTGCTGACATGGATCTTGGGGTACTTCTGGAGTCTCCCCAGGGGAGTCAGTCCTCGTCTCGAATGCGGGCATGCACTTGCGCTTTCCTCCAGAGCGGTAGCAGCAGTGTCACGCAGTCCGCCGCGTGGATCAAAGGATCTATGGTTTTCCCTCGAGTCTTTCTCACGAGTCTTTCCCACGAGGCTTTCCCACAGGGCTGTCCCACGTGCACACGTGGTGGGAGTCGATCCTCGGCTTGAACGTCAAGGCAGTGCAGGGAAAACAGGTTCCTCTGGAATGGACTGACACATCTGGGGGTCTCTTGGAATGGTGCCACGACCCTGGAGTTCCTCTCGCCTTTCCTGTGGAGAGCACCTCCTCTTGAGATGCGACGGGAACGCCGGGAATTCTTTCCCAACTAAACAGGGAAAGGATCCTTCATCTCGAGCTAGGAGGCGGAAACGGGGCTCCCCTGGATGTGTGCGGGACCCCACGTGCTTCCTCTCGAGTGGAGACGGGTATGTCGCGGAACTGCTTGAGTTGCAGCAAGGGTGTGAAGGACCCTTTGGAAGTTCCAGTGGTTAGATGTGATTAGCCTCGAGAAGCCTCAGCGGAAATGGGCCTCATCTCGCCTGGAGGGCAAAACCTCCTGGATTTTCTCGAGTTGCGGCAGGTGCTCTCGACTTACGACGGGGACTTCAGGGACCCGTTCTGGTGGCCTCAGGAAAGGCCAGTCCCCATGCGAGTTCCTCGGGGGCCTCTCGGGATTCCTCTCCCGTCGATGCCGGGGCCTAAGACCTTGTGTGGATTCGGGGCCGGAACCTGAGTATTCCTCTCCAGTGCTGACATGGATCTTGGGGTACTTCTGGAGTCTTCCGAGGGGAGTCAGTCGTCGTCTCGAATGCGGGCATGCACTTGCGCTTTCCTCCAGAGCGGTAGCAGCAGTGTCACGCAGTCCAGCGCGTGGATCAAAGGATCTATGGTTTTCCCTCGAGTCGTTCCCCTGAGGCTTTCCCACGAGGCTTTCCCACAGGGCTGTCCCACGTGCACACGTGGTGGGAGTCGATCCTTGGCTTGAACGTCAAGGCAGTGCAGGGAAAACAGGTTCCTCTGTAATGGACTGACACATCTGGTGGTCTCTTGGAATGGTGGCAGGACCCTGGAGTTCCTCTCGCCTTTCCTTTGGAGAGCGCATCCTCTTGAGATGCGACGGGAACGCCGGGAATTCTTTCCCTACGAAACAGGGAAGAGATCCCTCATCTCGAGCTAGGAGGCGGAAACGGGGCTCCCCTGGATGTGTGCGGGACCCCACGTGCTTCCTCTCGAGTGGAGACGGGTATGTCGGGGAACTGCTTGAGTTGCAGCAAGGGTGTGATGGACCCTTTGGAAGTTCCAGTGGTTAGATGTGATTAGCCTCGAGAAGCCTCAGCGGAAATGGGCCTCATCTCGCCTGGAGGGCAAAACCTCCTGGATTTTCTCGAGTTGCGGCAGGTGCTCTCGACTTACGACGGGGACCTCAGGGACCCACTCTGGAGGCCTCAGGAAAGGCCAGTCCGCATGCGAGTTCCTCGGGGGCCTCTCGGGATTCCTCTCCCGTCGATGCCGGGGCCTAAGACCTTGTGTGGACTCGGGGCCGGAACCTGAGGATTCCTCTCCAGTGCTGACATGGATCTTGGGGTACTTCTGGAGTCTCCCCAGGTGAGTCAGTCCTCGTCTCGAATGCGGGCATGCACTTGCGCTTTCCTCCAGAGCGGTAGCAGCAGTGTCACGCAGTCCACCGCGGGGATCAAAGGATCTATGGTTTTCCCTCGAGTCTTTCCCACGAGGCTTTCCCAAGAGGCTTTCCCACAGGGCTGCCCCACGTGCACACTTGGTGGGAGTCGATCCTCGGCTTGAACTTCAAGGCAGTGCAGGGAAAACAGGTTCCTCTGGAATGGACTGACACATCTGGGGGTCTCTTGGAATGGTGGCACGACTCTGGAAATCCTGTCCCCTTTCCTGTGGAGAGCGCCTCCTCTTGAGATGCGACGGGAACGCCGGGAATTCTTTCCCTACGAAACAGGGAAAGGATCCGTCATCTTGAGCTAGGAGGCGGAAACGGGGCTCCCCTGGATGTATGCGGGACCCCACGTGCTTCCTCTCGATTAGAGACGGGTATTTCGCGGAACTGCTTGAGTTGCAGCAAGGGTGTGAAGGACCCTTTGGAAGTTCCAGTGGTTAGATGTGATTAGACTCGAGAAGCCTCAGCAGAAATGGGCCTCATCTCGCCTGGAGGGCAAAATCTCCTGGATTTTCTCGAGTTGCGGCAGGTGCTCTCGACTTACGATGGGGACCTCAGGGACCCGCTCTGGTGGCCTCAGGAAAGGCCAGTCCCCATGCGAGTTCCTCAGGGGCCTCTCGGGATTCCTCTCCCGTGGATGCCGGGACCTAAGACCATGTGTGGAGTCGGGGCCGGAACCTGAGGATTCCTCTCCAGTGCTGACATGGATCTTGGGGTACTTCTGGAGTCTCCCCAGGGGAGTCAGTCCTCGTCTCCAATGCGGGCATGCACTTGCAATTTCCTCCAGAGCGGTAGCAGCAGTGTCACGCAGTCCGCCGCGTGGATCAAGGGATCTATGGTTTACCCTCGAGTCTTTCCCACGAGGCTTTCCCACGAGTCTTTCCCACAGGGCTGTCCCAGGTGCACACGTGGTGGGAGTCGATCCTCGGCTTGAACGTCAAGGTAGTGCAATGAAAACAGCTTCCTCGTGAATGGACTGACACATCTGGGGGACTCTTCGAATGGTGGCACGACCCTGGAGTTCCTCTCGCCTTTCCTGTGGAGAGCGCCTCCTCTTGAGATGCGACGGGAACTCCGGGAATTCTTTCCCTACCAAACAGGGAAAGGATCCCTCATCTCGAGCTAGGAGGCGGAAACGGGGCTCCCCTGGATGTGTGCGGGACCCTCGTGCTTCCTCTCGAGTGGAGACGGGTATGTCGGGGAACTTCTTGAGTTGCAGCAAGGGTGTCAAGGACCCTTTGGAAATTCCAGTGGTTAGATGTGATTAGCCTCGAGAAGCCTCAGCGGAAATAGGCCTCATCTCGCCTGGAGGGCAAAACCTCCTGGATTTTCTCGAGTTGCGGCAGGTGCTCTCGACTTACGACGGAGACCTCAGGGACCCGCTCTGGTGGCCTCAGGAAAGGCCAGTCCCCATGTGAGTTCCTCGGGGGCCTCTCGGGATTCCTCTCCTGTCGATGCCGGGGCCTAACACCTTGTGTGGAGTCGGGGCCGGAACCTCGGGATCCCTTTCCAGTGCTGACATGGATCTTGGGGTACTTCTGGAGTCTCCCCAGGGGACTCAGTCCTCGTCTCGAATGCGGGCATGCACTTGCGCTTTCCTCCAGAGCGGTAGCAGCAGTGTCACGCGGTCCGCCGCGTGGATCAAGGGATCTATGTTTTTCCCTCGAGTCTTTCCCACGAGGCTTTCCCACGAGGCTTTCCCACAGGCTGGGGGACTCTTGGAATGGTGGCACGACCCTGCAGTTCCTCTCGCCTTTCCTGTGGAGAGTGTCTCCTCTTGAGATGCGACGGGAACTCCGGGAATTCTTTCCCTACGAAAAAGGGAAAGGATCCCTCATCTCGAGCTAGGAGGCGGAAACGGGTTTCCCCTGGATGTGTGCGGGACCCTCGTGCTTCCTCTCGAGTGTAGACGGCTATGTCGGGGAACTTCTTGAGTTGCAGCAAGGGTGTCAAGGACCCTTTGGAAATTCCAGTGGTTAGATGTGAATAGCCTCGATAAGCCTCAGCGGAAATGGGCCTCATCTCGCCTCGAGGGCAAAACCTCCTGGATTTTCTCGAGTTGCGGCAGGTGCTCTCGACTTACGACGGAGACCTCAGGGACCCGCTCTGGTGGCCTCAGGAAAGGCCAGTCCCCATGCGAGTTCCTCGGGGGCCTCTCGGTATTCCTCTCCCGTCGATGCCGGGGCCTAACACCTTGTGTGGAGTCGGGGCCGGAACCTGAGGATTCTTCTCCAGTGCTGACATGGATCTTGGGGTACTTCTGGAGTCTCCCCAGGGGAGTCAGTCCTCGTCTCGAATGCGGGCATGCACTTGCGCTTTCCTCCAGAGCGGTAGCAGCAGTGTCACGCAGTCCGCCGCCTGGATCAAAGGATCTATGGTTTTCCCTCGAGTCTTTCCCACGAGGCTTTCCCACGAGGCTTTCCCACAGGGCTGTCCCACGTGCACACGTGGTGTGAGTCGATCCTCGGCTTGAACGTCAAGGCAGTGCAGGGAAAACAGGTTCCTCTGGAATGGACTGGCACATCTGGGGGACTCTTGGAATGGTGGCATGACCCTGGAGTTCCTCTCGCCTTTCCTGTGGAGAGCGCCTCCTCTTGAGATGCGACGGGAACGCCGGGAATTCTTTCCCTACGAAACAGGGAAAGGATCCCTCATCTCGAGTTAGGAGGCGGAAACGTGGCTCCCCTGAATGTGTGCGGGACCCTCCTGCTTCCTCTCGAGTGGAGACGCGTATGTCGGGGAACTTCTTGAGTTGCAGCAAGGGTGTGAAGGACCCTTTGGAAGTTCCAGTGGTTAGATGTGATTAGCCTTGAGAAGCCTCAGCGGAAATGGGCCTCATCTCCCCTGGAGGGCAAAGCCTCCTGGATTTTCTCGAGTTTTGGCAGGTGCTCTCGACTTACGACGGGGACCTCAGGGACCCGATCTGGTGGCCTCAGGCAAGGCAAGTCCCGATGCGAGTTCCTCCGGGGCCTCTCGGGATTTCTCTCCTGTCGATGCCGGGGCCTAACACCTTGTGTGGAGTCGGGGCCGGAACCTGAGGATTCCTCTCCAGTGCTGACATGGATCTTGGGGTACTTCTGGAGTCTCCCCAGGGGAGTCATTCCTCGTCTCGAATGCGGGCATGCACTTGCAATTTCCTCCAGAGCGGTAGCAGCAGTGTCACGCAGTCCGCCGCGTGGATCAAGGGATCTATGGTTTTCCCTCGAGTCTTTCCCACGAGGCTTTCCCACGAGGCTTTCCCACAGGGCTGTCCCACGTGCACACGTGGTGGGAGTCGATCCTCGGCTTGAACGTCAAGGCAGTGCAGTTAAAACAGGTTCCTCTGGAATGGACTGACACATCTGGGGGACTCTTGGAATGGTGGCACCACCCTGGAGTTCCTCTCGCCTTTCCTGTGGAGAGCGCCTCCTCTTGAGATGCGACGGGAACGCCGGGAATTCTTTCCCTACGAAACAGGGAAAGGATCCCTCATCTCGAGCTAGGAGGCGGAAACGGGGCTCCCCTGGATGTGTGCGGGACCCTCGTGCTTCCTCTCGAGTGGAGACGGTTATGTCGGGGAACTTCTTGAGTTGCAGCAAGGGTGTCAAGGACCCTTTGGAAATTCCAGTGGTTAGATGTGATTAGCCTCGAGAAGCCTCATTGGAAATGGGCCTCATCTCGCCTGGAGGGCAAAACCTCCTGGATTTTCTCGAGTTGTGGCAGGTGCTCTCGACTTACGACGGAGACCTCAGGGACCCGCTCTGGTGGCCTCAGGAACGGCCAGTCCCCATTCGAGTTCCTCGGGGGCCTCTCGGGATTCCTCTCCCGTGGATGCCGGTTCCTAAGACCTTGTGTGGAGTCGGGGCCGGAACCTGAGGATTCCTCTCCAGTGCTGACATGGATCTTGGGGTACTTCTGGAGTCTCCCCAGGGGAGTCATTCCTCGTCTCGAATGCGGGCATGCACTTGGGCTTTCCTCCAGAGCGGCAGCAGCAGTGTCACGCAGTCCGCCGCGTGGATCAAAGGATCTATGGTTTTCCCTCGAGTCTTTCCCACGAGGCTTTCCCACGAGGCTTTCCCACAGGGCTGTCCCACGTGCACACGTGGTGGGAGTCGATCCTCGGCTTGAACGTCAAGGCAGTGCAGGGAAAACAGGTTCCTCTGGAATGGACTGACCCATCTGGGGGACTCTTGGAATGGTGGCACGACCCTGGAGTTCCTCTCGCCTTTCCTGTGGAGAGCGCCTCCTCTTGAGATGCGACGGGAACGCCGGGAATTCTTTCCCTGCGAAACAGGGAAAGGATCCCTCATCTCGAGCTAGGAGGCGGAAACGGGGCTCCCCTGGATGTGTGCGGGACCCCACGTGCTTCCTCTCGAGTGGAAACGGGTATGTCGCGGAACTGCTTGAGTTGCAGCAAGGGTGTGAAGGACCCTTTGGAAGTTCCAGTGGTTAGATGTGATTAGCCTCGAGAAGCCTCAGCGGAAATGGGCCTCATCTCGCCTGGAGGGCAAAACCTCGTGGAATTTCTCGAGTTGCGGCAGATGCTCTCGACTTACGACGGGGACCTCAGGGACCCGCTCTGGTGGCCTCAGGAAAGGCCAGTCCCCATGCGAGTTCTTCGGGGGCCTCTCGGGATTCCTCTCCCGTCGATGCCGGGGCCTAACACCTTGTGTGGAGTCGGGGCCGGAATCTGAGGATTCCTCTCCAGTGCTGACATGGATCTTGGGGTACTTCTGGAGTCTCCCCAGGGGAGTCATTCCTCGTCTCGAATGCGGGCATGCACTTGCGCTTTCCTCCAGAGCGGTAGCAGCAGTGTCACGCGGTCCGCCGCGTGGATCAAGGGATCTATGTTTTTCCCTCGAGTCTTTCCCACGAGTCTTTCCCACGAGGCTTTCCCACAGGCTGGGTGACTCTTGGAATGGTGGCACGACCCTGGAGTTCCTCTCGCCTTTCCTGTGGAGAGCGTCTCCTCTTGAGATGCGACGGGAACTCCGGGAATTCTTTCCCTACGAAACAGGGAAAGGATCCCTCATCTCGAGCTCTGAGGCGGAAACGGGGCTCCCCTGGATGTGTGCGGGACCCTCGTGCTTCCTCTCGAGTGTAGACGGCTATGTCGGGGAACTTCTTGAGTTGCAGCAAGGGTGTCAAGGACCCTTTAGAAATTCCAGTGGTTAGATGTGAATAGCCTCGAGAAGCCTCAGCGGATATGGGCCTCATCTCGCCTCGAGGGCAAAACCTCCTGGATTTTCTCGAGTTGCGGCAGGTGCTCTCGACTTACGACGGAGACCTCAGGGACCCGCTCTGGTGGCCTCAGGAAAGGCCAGTCCCCATGCGAGTTCCTCGGGGGCCTCTCGGTATTCCTCTCCCGTCGATGCCGGGGCCTAACACCTTGTGTGGAGTCGGGGCCGGAACCTGAGGATTCTTCTCCAGTGCTGACATGTATCTTGGGGTACTTCTGGAGTCTCCCCAGGGGAGTCAGTCCTCGTTTCGAATGCGGGCATGCACTTGCGCTTTCCTCCAGAGCGGTAGCAGCAGTGTCACGCAGTCCGCCGCGTGGATCAAAGGATCTATGGTTTTCCCTCGAGTCTTTCCCACGAGGCTTTCCCACGAGGCTTTCCCACAGGGCTGTCCCACGTGCACACGTGTTGTGAATCGATCCTCGGCTTGAACGTCAAGGCAGTGCAGGGAAAAAAGGTTCCTCTGGAATTGACTGACACATCTGGGGGACTCTTGGAATGGTGGCACGAGCCTGGAGTTCCTCTCGCCTTTCCTGTGGAGAGCGCCTCCTCTTGAGATGCGACGGGAACGCCGGGAATTCTTTCCCTACCAAACAGGGAAAGGATCCCTCATCTCGAGCTAGGTGGCGGAAACGGGGCTCCCCTGGATGTGTGCGGGACCCTCGTGCTTCCTCTCGAGTGGAGACGGGTATGTCGGGGAACTTCTTGAGTTGCAGCAAGGGTGTCAAGGACCCTTTGGAAATTCCAGTGGTTAGATGTGATTAGCCTCGAGAAGCCTCAGCAGAAATGGGCCTCATCTCGCCTGGAGGGCAAAACCATCTGGATTTTCTCGAGTTGTGGCAGGTGCTCTCGACTTACGACGGAGACCTCAGGGACCCGCTCTGGTGGCCTCAGGAAAGGCCAGTCCCCATGCGAGTTCCTCGGGGGCCTCTCGGGATTCCTCTCCCTTCGATGCCGGGGCCTAAGACCTTGTGTGGATTCAGGGCGGGAACCTGAGGATTCTTCTCCAGTGCTGACATGGATCTTGGGGTACTTCTGGAGTCTCCCCAGGGGAGTCAGTCCTCGTCTCGAATGCGGGCATGCACTTGCGCTTTCCTCCAGAGTGGTAGCAGCAGTGTCACGCAGTCCGCCGCGTGGATCAAAGGATCTATGGTTTTCCCTTGAGTCTTTCCCATGAGGCTTTCCCACGAGGCTTTCCCACAGGGCTGTACCACGTGCACACTTGGTGGGACTCGATCTTCGGCTTGAACGTCAAGTCAGTGCAGGGAAAACAGGTTCCTCTGAAATGGACTGACACATCTGGGGGTCTCTTGGAATGGTGACACGACCCTGGAGTTCCTCTCGCCTTTCCTGTGGAGAGTGCCTCCTCTTGAGATGCGACGGGAACGCCGGGAATTCTTTCCCTACGAAACAGGGAAAGGATCCCTCATCTCGAGCTAGGAGGCGGAAACGGGGCTCCCCTGGATGTGTGCGGGACCCCATGTGCTTCCTCTCGAGTGGAGACGGGTATGTCGGGGAACTTCGTGAGTTGCAGCAAGGGTGTGAAGGGCCCTTTGGAAGTTCCAGTGGTTAGATGTGATTAGCCTCGAGAAGCCTCAGCGGAAATGGGCCTCATCTCGCCTGGAGGGCAAAACCTCCTGGATTTTCTCAAGTTGCGGCAGGTGCTCTCGACTTACGACGGGGACCTCAGGGACACGCTCTGGTGGCCTCAGAAAAGGCCAGTCCCCATGCGAGTTCCTCGGGGGACTCTCGGGATTCCTCTCCCGTCGATGCCGGGGCCTAAGACCTTGTGTGGATTCGGGGCCGGAAGTGAGGATTCCTCTCCAGTGCTGACATGGATCTTGGGGTACTTCTGGAGTCTCCCCAGGGGAGTCAGTCCTCGTCTCGAATGCGGGCATGCACTTGCGCTTTCCTCCAGAGCGGTAGCAGCAGTGTCACGCAGTCCGCCGCGTGGATCAAAGGATCTATGGTTTTCCCTCGAGTCTTTCTCACGAGTCTTTCCCACGAGGCTTTCCCACAGGGCTGTCCCACGTGCACACGTGGTGGGAGTCGATCCTCGGCTTGAACGTCAAGGCAGTGCAGGGAAAACAGGTTCCTCTGGAATGGACTGACACATCTGGGGGTCTCTTGGAATGGTGCCACGACCCTGGAGTTCCTCTCGCCTTTCCTGTGGAGAGCACCTCCTCTTGAGATGCGACGGGAACGCCGGGAATTCTTTCCCAACTAAACAGGGAAAGGATCCTTCATCTCGAGCTAGGAGGCGGAAACGGGGCTCCCCTGGATGTGTGCGGGACCCCACGTGCTTCCTCTCGAGTGGAGACGGGTATGTCGCGGAACTGCTTGAGTTGCAGCAAGGGTGTGAAGGACCCTTTGGAAGTTCCAGTGGTTAGATGTGATTAGCCTCGAGAAGCCTCAGCGGAAATGGGCCTCATCTCGCCTGGAGGGCAAAACCTCCTGGATTTTCTCGAGTTGCGGCAGGTGCTCTCGACTTACGACGGGGACTTCAGGGACCCGTTCTGGTGGCCTCAGGAAAGGCCAGTCCCCATGCGAGTTCCTCGGGGGCCTCTCGGGATTCCTCTCCCGTCGATGCCGGGGCCTAAGACCTTGTGTGGATTCGGGGCCGGAACCTGAGTATTCCTCTCCAGTGCTGACATGGATCTTGGGGTACTTCTGGAGTCTTCCGAGGGGAGTCAGTCGTCGTCTCGAATGCGGGCATGCACTTGCGCTTTCCTCCAGAGCGGTAGCAGCAGTGTCACGCAGTCCAGCGCGTGGATCAAAGGATCTATGGTTTTCCCTCGAGTCGTTCCCATGAGGCTTTCCCACGAGGCTTTCCCACAGGGCTGTCCCACGTGCACACGTGGTGGGAGTCGATCCTTGGCTTGAACGTCAAGGCAGTGCAGGGAAAACAGGTTCCTCTGTAATGGACTGACACATCTGGTGGTCTCTTGGAATGGTGGCAGGACCCTGGAGTTCCTCTCGCCTTTCCTTTGGAGAGCGCATCCTCTTGAGATGCGACGGGAACGCCGGGAATTCTTTCCCTACGAAACAGGGAAGAGATCCCTCATCTCGAGCTAGGAGGCGGAAACGGGGCTCCCCTGGATGTGTGCGGGACCCCACGTGCTTCCTCTCGAGTGGAGACGGGTATGTCGGGGAACTGCTTGAGTTGCAGCAAGGGTGTGATGGACCCTTTGGAAGTTCCAGTGGTTAGATGTGATTAGCCTCGAGAAGCCTCAGCGGAAATGGGCCTCATCTCGCCTGGAGGGCAAAACCTCCTGGATTTTCTCGAGTTGCGGCAGGTGCTCTCGACTTACGACGGGGACCTCAGGGACCCACTCTGGAGGCCTCAGGAAAGGCCAGTCCGCATGCGAGTTCCTCGGGGGCCTCTCGGGATTCCTCTCCCGTCGATGCCGGGGCCTAAGACCTTGTGTGGACTCGGGGCCGGAACCTGAGGATTCCTCTCCAGTGCTGACATGGATCTTGGGGTACTTCTGGAGTCTCCCCAGGTGAGTCAGTCCTCGTCTCGAATGCGGGCATGCACTTGCGCTTTCCTCCAGAGCGGTAGCAGCAGTGTCACGCAGTCCACCGCGGGGATCAAAGGATCTATGGTTTTCCCTCGAGTCTTTCCCACGAGGCTTTCCCAAGAGGCTTTCCCACAGGGCTGCCCCACGTGCACACTTGGTGGGAGTCGATCCTCGGCTTGAACTTCAAGGCAGTGCAGGGAAAACAGGTTCCTCTGGAATGGACTGACACATCTGGGGGTCTCTTGGAATGGTGGCACGACTCTGGAAATCCTGTCCCCTTTCCTGTGGAGAGCGCCTCCTCTTGAGATGCGACGGGAACGCCGGGAATTCTTTCCCTACGAAACAGGGAAAGGATCCGTCATCTTGAGCTAGGAGGCGGAAACGGGGCTCCCCTGGATGTATGCGGGACCCCACGTGCTTCCTCTCGATTAGAGACGGGTATTTCGCGGAACTGCTTGAGTTGCAGCAAGGGTGTGAAGGACCCTTTGGAAGTTCCAGTGGTTAGATGTGATTAGACTCGAGAAGCCTCAGCAGAAATGGGCCTCATCTCGCCTGGAGGGCAAAATCTCCTGGATTTTCTCGAGTTGCGGCAGGTGCTCTCGACTTACGATGGGGACCTCAGGGACCCGCTCTGGTGGCCTCAGGAAAGGCCAGTCCCCATGCGAGTTCCTCAGGGGCCTCTCGGGATTCCTCTCCCGTGGATGCCGGGACCTAAGACCATGTGTGGAGTCGGGGCCGGAACCTGAGGATTCCTCTCCAGTGCTGACATGGATCTTGGGGTACTTCTGGAGTCTCCCCAGGGGAGTCAGTCCTCGTCTCCAATGCGGGCATGCACTTGCAATTTCCTCCAGAGCGGTAGCAGCAGTGTCACGCAGTCCGCCGCGTGGATCAAGGGATCTATGGTTTACCCTCGAGTCTTTCCCACGAGGCTTTCCCACGAGTCTTTCCCACAGGGCTGTCCCAGGTGCACACGTGGTGGGAGTCGATCCTCGGCTTGAACGTCAAGGTAGTGCAATGAAAACAGCTTCCTCGTGAATGGACTGACACATCTGGGGGACTCTTCGAATGGTGGCACGACCCTGGAGTTCCTCTCGCCTTTCCTGTGGAGAGCGCCTCCTCTTGAGATGCGACGGGAACTCCGGGAATTCTTTCCCTACCAAACAGGGAAAGGATCCCTCATCTCGAGCTAGGAGGCGGAAACGGGGCTCCCCTGGATGTGTGCGGGACCCTCGTGCTTCCTCTCGAGTGGAGACGGGTATGTCGGGGAACTTCTTGAGTTGCAGCAAGGGTGTCAAGGACCCTTTGGAAATTCCAGTGGTTAGATGTGATTAGCCTCGAGAAGCCTCAGCGGAAATAGGCCTCATCTCGCCTGGAGGGCAAAACCTCCTGGATTTTCTCGAGTTGCGGCAGGTGCTCTCGACTTACGACGGAGACCTCAGGGACCCGCTCTGGTGGCCTCAGGAAAGGCCAGTCCCCATGTGAGTTCCTCGGGGGCCTCTCGGGATTCCTCTCCTGTCGATGCCGGGGCCCAACACCTTGTGTGGAGTCGGGGCCGGAACCTCGGGATCCCTTTCCAGTGCTGACATGGATCTTGGGGTACTTCTGGAGTCTCCCCAGGGGACTCAGTCCTCGTCTCGAATGCGGGCATGCACTTGCGCTTTCCTCCAGAGCGGTAGCAGCAGTGTCACGCGGTCCGCCGCGTGGATCAAGGGATCTATGTTTTTCCCTCGAGTCTTTCCCACGAGGCTTTCCCACGAGGCTTTCCCACAGGCTGGGGGACTCTTGGAATGGTGGCACGACCCTGCAGTTCCTCTCGCCTTTCCTGTGGAGAGTGTCTCCTCTTGAGATGCGACGGGAACTCCGGGAATTCTTTCCCTACGAAAAAGGGAAAGGATCCCTCATCTCGAGCTAGGAGGCGGAAACGGGTTTCCCCTGGATGTGTGCGGGACCCTCGTGCTTCCTCTCGAGTGTAGACGGCTATGTCGGGGAACTTCTTGAGTTGCAGCAAGGGTGTCAAGGACCCTTTGGAAATTCCAGTGGTTAGATGTGAATAGCCTCGATAAGCCTCAGCGGAAATGGGCCTCATCTCGCCTCGAGGGCAAAACCTCCTGGATTTTCTCGAGTTGCGGCAGGTGCTCTCGACTTACGACGGAGACCTCAGGGACCCGCTCTGGTGGCCTCAGGAAAGGCCAGTCCCCATGCGAGTTCCTCGGGGGCCTCTCGGTATTCCTCTCCCGTCGATGCCGGGGCCTAACACCTTGTGTGGAGTCGGGGCCGGAACCTGAGGATTCTTCTCCAGTGCTGACATGGATCTTGGGGTACTTCTGGAGTCTCCCCAGGGGAGTCAGTCCTCGTCTCGAATGCGGGCATGCACTTGCGCTTTCCTCCAGAGCGGTAGCAGCAGTGTCACGCAGTCCGCCGCCTGGATCAAAGGATCTATGGTTTTCCCTCGAGTCTTTCCCACGAGGCTTTCCCACGAGGCTTTCCCACAGGGCTGTCCCACGTGCACACGTGGTGTGAGTCGATCCTCGGCTTGAACGTCAAGGCAGTGCAGGGAAAACAGGTTCCTCTGGAATGGACTGGCACATCTGGGGGACTCTTGGAATGGTGGCATGACCCTGGAGTTCCTCTCGCCTTTCCTGTGGAGAGCGCCTCCTCTTGAGATGCGACGGGAACGCCGGGAATTCTTTCCCTACGAAACAGGGAAAGGATCCCTCATCTCGAGTTAGGAGGCGGAAACGTGGCTCCCCTGAATGTGTGCGGGACCCTCCTGCTTCCTCTCGAGTGGAGACGCGTATGTCGGGGAACTTCTTGAGTTGCAGCAAGGGTGTGAAGGACCCTTTGGAAGTTCCAGTGGTTAGATGTGATTAGCCTTGAGAAGCCTCAGCGGAAATGGGCCTCATCTCCCCTGGAGGGCAAAGCCTCCTGGATTTTCTCGAGTTTTGGCAGGTGCTCTCGACTTACGACGGGGACCTCAGGGACCCGATCTGGTGGCCTCAGGCAAGGCAAGTCCCGATGCGAGTTCCTCCGGGGCCTCTCGGGATTTCTCTCCTGTCGATGCCGGGGCCTAACACCTTGTGTGGAGTCGGGGCCGGAACCTGAGGATTCCTCTCCAGTGCTGACATGGATCTTGGGGTACTTCTGGAGTCTCCCCAGGGGAGTCATTCCTCGTCTCGAATGCGGGCATGCACTTGCAATTTCCTCCAGAGCGGTAGCAGCAGTGTCACGCAGTCCGCCGCGTGGATCAAGGGATCTATGGTTTTCCCTCGAGTCTTTCCCACGAGGCTTTCCCACGAGGCTTTCCCACAGGGCTGTCCCACGTGCACACGTGGTGGGAGTCGATCCTCGGCTTGAACGTCAAGGCAGTGCAGTTAAAACAGGTTCCTCTGGAATGGACTGACACATCTGGGGGACTCTTGGAATGGTGGCACCACCCTGGAGTTCCTCTCGCCTTTCCTGTGGAGAGCGCCTCCTCTTGAGATGCGACGGGAACGCCGGGAATTCTTTCCCTACGAAACAGGGAAAGGATCCCTCATCTCGAGCTAGGAGGCGGAAACGGGGCTCCCCTGGATGTGTGCGGGACCCTCGTGCTTCCTCTCGAGTGGAGACGGTTATGTCGGGGAACTTCTTGAGTTGCAGCAAGGGTGTCAAGGACCCTTTGGAAATTCCAGTGGTTAGATGTGATTAGCCTCGAGAAGCCTCAGCGGAAATGGGCCTCATCTCGCCTGGAGGGCAAAACCTCCTGGATTTTCTCGAGTTGTGGCAGGTGCTCTCGACTTACGACGGAGACCTCAGGGACCCGCTCTGGTGGCCTCAGGAACGGCCAGTCCCGATTCGAGTTCCTCGGGGGCCTCTCGGGATTCCTCTCCCGTGGATGCCGGTTCCTAAGACCTTGTGTGGAGTCGGGGCCGGAACCTGAGGATTCCTCTCCAGTGCTGACATGGATCTTGGGGTACTTCTGGAGTCTCCCCAGGGGAGTCATTCCTCGTCTCGAATGCGGGCATGCACTTGGGCTTTCCTCCAGAGCGGCAGCAGCAGTGTCACGCAGTCCGCCGCGTGGATCAAAGGATCTATGGTTTTCCCTCGAGTCTTTCCCACGAGGCTTTCCCACGAGGCTTTCCCACAGGGCTGTCCCACGTGCACACGTGGTGGGAGTCGATCCTCGGCTTGAACGTCAAGGCAGTGCAGGGAAAACAGGTTCCTCTGGAATGGACTGACCCATCTGGGGGACTCTTGGAATGGTGGCACGACCCTGGAGTTCCTCTCGCCTTTCCTGTGGAGAGCGCCTCCTCTTGAGATGCGACGGGAACGCCGGGAATTCTTTCCCTGCGAAACAGGGAAAGGATCCCTCATCTCGAGCTAGGAGGCGGAAACGGGGCTCCCCTGGATGTGTGCGGGACCCCACGTGCTTCCTCTCGAGTGGAAACGGGTATGTCGCGGAACTGCTTGAGTTGCAGCAAGGGTGTGAAGGACCCTTTGGAAGTTCCAGTGGTTAGATGTGATTAGCCTCGAGAAGCCTCAGCGGAAATGGGCCTCATCTCGCCTGGAGGGCAAAACCTCGTGGAATTTCTCGAGTTGCGGCAGATGCTCTCGACTTACGACGGGGACCTCAGGGACCCGCTCTGGTGGCCTCAGGAAAGGCCAGTCCCCATGCGAGTTCTTCGGGGGCCTCTCGGGACTCCTCTCCCTTCGATGCCGGGGCCTAAGACCTTGTGTGGAGTCGAGGCCGGAACCTGAGGATTCCTCTCCAGTGCTGACATGGATCTTGGGGTACTTCTGGAGTCTCCCCAGGGGAGTCAGTCCACGTCCCGAATGCGGGAAGGCACTTGCGCTTTCCTCCAGAGCGGTGGCAGCAGTGTCACGCAGTCCGCCGCGTGGATCAAAGGATCTATGGTTTTCCCTCGAGTCTTTCCCACGAGGCTTTCCCACGAGGCTTTCCCACAGGGCTGTCCCACGTGCACACGTGGTGGGAGTCGATCCTCCGCTTGAACGTCAAGGCAGTGCAGGGAAAACAGGTTCCTCTGGAATGGACTGACCCATCTGGGGGACTCTTGGAATGGTGGCACGACCCTGCTGTTCCTCTCGCCTTTCCTGTGGAGAGCGCCTCCTCTTGAGATGCGACGGGAACGCCGGGAATTCTTTCCCTACGATACAGGGAAAGGATCCCTCATCTCGAGCTAGGAGGCGGAAACGGGGCTCCCCTGGATGTGTGCGGGACCCCACGTGCTTCCTCTCGAGTGGAGACGGTTATGTCGGGGAACTTCTTGAGTTGCAGCAAGGGTGTGAAGGACCCTTTGGAAGTTCCAGTGGTTAGATGTGATTAGCCTCGAGAAGCCTCAGCGGAAATGGGCCTCATCTCGCCTGGAGGGCAAAACCTCCTGGATTTTCTCGAGTTGCGGCAGGTGCTCTCGACTTACGACGGGGACCTCAGGGACCCGCTCTGGTGGCCTCAGGAAAGGCCAGTCCCCATGCGAGTTCCTCGGGGGCCTCTCGGGATTCCTCTCCCGTCGATGCCGGGGCCTAAGACCTTGTGTGGAGTCGGGGCCGGAACCTGAGGATTCCTCTCCAGTGCTGACATGGATCTTGGGGTACTTCTGGAGTCTCCCCAGGGGAGTCAGTCCTCGTCTCGAATGCGGGCATGCACTTGCGATTACCTCCAGAGCAGTATCAGCAGTGACACGCAGTCCGCCGCGTGGATCAAAGGATCTATGGTTTTCCCTCGAGTCTTTCCCACGAGGCTTTCCCACGAGGCTTTCCCACAGTGCTGTCCCACGTGCACACGTGGTGGGAGTCGATCCTCGGCTTGAACGTCAAGGCAGTGCGGGGAAAACAGGTTCCTCTGGAATGGACTGACACATCTGGGGGACTCTTGGAATGGTGGCACGACCCTGGAGTTCCTCTCGCCTTTCCTGTGGAGAGCGCCTCCTCTTGAAATGCGACGGGAACGCCGGGAATTCTTTCCCTACGAAACAGGGAAAGGATCCCTCATCTCGAGCTAGGAGGCGGAAACGGGGCTCCCCTGGATGTGTGCTGGACCCCACGTGCTTCCTCTCGTGTGGAGACGGGTATGTCGGGGAACTTCTTGAGTTGCAGCAAGGGTGAGAAGGACCCTTAGGAAGTTCCTGTGGTTAGACGTGATTAGCCTCGAGAAGCCTCAGTGGAAATGGGCCTCATCTCGCCTGGAGGGCAAAACCTCGTGGATTTTCTCGAGTTGCGGCAGGTGCTCTCGACTTACGACGGGGACCTCAGGGACCCGCTCTGGTGGCCTCAGGAAGCCCAGTCCCCATGCGAGTTCTTCGGGGGCCTCTCGGGATTCCTCTCCCGTCGATGCCGGTGCCTAAGACCTTGTCTGGAGTCGAGGCCGGATCCTGAGGATTCCTCTCCAGTGCTGACATGGATCTTGGGGTACTTCTTGAGTCTCCCCAGGGGAGTCAGTCCTCGTCTCGAATGCGGGCAAGCAGTTGCGCTTTCCTCCAGAGCGGTGGCAGCAGTGTCACGCAGTCCGCCACATGGATCAAAGGATCTATGGTTTTCCCTCGAGTCTTTCCCACGAGGCTTTCCCACGAGGCTTTCCCACAGGGCTGTCCCACGTGCACACGTGGTGGGAGTCGATCGTCAGCATGAACGTCAAGGCAGTGCAGGGAAAACAGGTTCCTCTGTAATGGACTGACACATCTGGGGGATTCGTGGAATGGTGGCACGACCCTGGAGTTCCTCTCGCCTTTCCTGTGGAGAGCTCCTCCTCTTCAGATGCGCCGGGAACGCCGGGAATTTTTTCCCTACGAAACAGGGAAAGGATCCCTCATCTCGAGCTAGGAGGCGGAAACGGGGCTCCCCTGGATGTGTGCGGGAGCCTCGTGCTTCCTCTCGAGTGGAGACGGGTATGTCGGGGAACTTCTTGCGTTGCAGTAAGGGTGTGAAGGACCCTTTGAAAGTTCCAGTGGTTAGATGTGATTAGCCTCGAGAAGCCTCAGCGGAATTGGGCCTCATCTCGGCTGGAGGGCAAAACCTCCTGGATTTTCTCGAGTTGCGGCAGGTGCTCTCGACTTACGACGGGGACCTCAGGGACCCGCTCTGGTGGCCTCAGGAAAGGCCAGTCCCCATGCGAGTTCCTCGGGGGCCTCTCGGGATTCCTCTCCCTTGGATGCCAGGGCCTAAGACCTTGTGTGGAGTCGGGGCCGGAACCTGAGGATTCCTCTCCAGTGCTGACATGGATCTTGGGGTACTTCTGGAGTCTCCCCAGGGGAGTCAGTCCCCGTCTCGAATGCGGGCATGCACTTGCGCTTTCCTCCAGAGCGGTAGCAGCAGTGTCACACAGTCCGCCGCGTGGATCAAAGGATCTATGGTTTTCCCTCGAGTCTTTCCCACGAGGCTTTCCCACGAGGCTTTATCACAGGGCTGTCCCACGTGCACACGTGGTGGGAGTCGATCCTCGGCTTGAACGTCAAGGCAGTGCAGAGAAAACAGGTTCCTCTGGAATGGACTGACACATCTGGGGGTCTCTTGGAATGGTGCCACGACCCTGGAGTTCCTCTCGCCTTTCCTGTGGAGAGCGCCTCCTCTTGAGATGCGACGGGAACGCCGGGAATTCTTTCCCTACGAAACATGGAAAGGATCCCTCATCTCGAGCTAGGAGGCGGAAACGGGGCTCCCCTGGATGTGTGCGGAACCCCACGTGCTTCCTCTCGAGTGGAGACGGGTATGTCGCGGAACTGCTTGAGTTGCAGCAAGGTTGTGAAAGACCCTTTGGAAGTTCCAGTGGTTAGATGTGATTAGCCTCGAGAACCCTCAGCGGAAATGGGCCTCATCTCGCCTGGAGGGCAAAACCTCCTGGATTTTCTCGAGTTGCGGCAGGTGCTCTCGACTTACGACGGGGACCTCAGGGACCCGCTCTGGAGGCCTCGGGAAAGGCCAGTTCCCATGCGAGTTCCTCAGGGGCCTCTCGGGATTCCTCTCCCGTCAATGCCGGGGCCTAAGACCTTGTGTGGAGTCGGGGCCGGAACCTGAGGATTCCTCTCCAGTGCTGACATGGATCTTGGGGTACTTCTGGAGTCTCCCCAGGGGAGTCAGTCCCCGTCTCGAATGCGGGCATGCACTTGCGCTTTCCTCCAGAGCGGTAGCAGCAGTGTCACGCAGTCCGCCGTGTGGATCAAAGGATCTATGGTTTTCCCTCGAGTCTTTCCCACGAGGCTTTCCCACGAGGCTTTCCCACAGGGCTGTCCCACGTGCACACGTGGTGGGAGTCGATCCTCGGCTTGAACGTCAAGGCAGTGCAGAGAAAACAGGTTCCTCTGGAATGGACTGACACATCTGGGGGTCTCTTGGAATGGTGCCACGACCCTGGAGTTCCTCTCGCCTTTCCTGTGGAGAGCGCCTCCTGTTGAGATGCGACGGGAACGCCGGGAATTCTTTCCCTACGAAACATGGAAAGGATCCCTCATCTCGAGCTAGGAGGCGGAAACGGGGCTCCCCTGGATGTGTGCGGGACCCCACGTGCTTCCTCTCGAGTGGAGACGGGTATGTCGCGGAACTGCTTGAGTTGCAGCAAGGTTGTGAAAGACCCTTTGGAAGTTCCAGTGGTTAGATGTGATTAGCCTCGAGAACCCTCAGCGGAAATGGGCCTCATCTCGCCTGGAGGGCAAAACCTCCTGGATTTTCTCGAGTTGCGGCAGGTGCTCTCGACTTACGACGGGGACCTCAGGGACCCGCTCTGGAGGCCTCGGGAAAGGCCAGTTCCCATGCGAGTTCCTCAGGGGCCTCTCGGGATTCCTCTCCCGTCAATGCCGGGGCCTAAGACCTTGTGTGGAGTCGGGGCCGGAACCTGAGGATTCCTCTCCAGTGCTGACATGGATCTTGGGGTACTTCTGGAGTCTCCCCAGGGGAGTCAGTCCCCGTCTCGAATGCGGGCATGCACTTGCGCTTTCCTCCAGAGCGGTAGCAGCAGTGTCACGCAGTCCGCCGCGTGGATCAAAGGATCTATGGTTTTCCCTCGAGTCTTTCCCACGAGGCTTTCCCACGAGGCTTTCCCACAGGGCTGTCCCACGTGCACACGTGGTGGGAGTCGATCCTCGGCTTGAACGTCAAGGCAGTGCAGAGAAAACAGGTTCCTCTGGAATGGACTGACACATCTGGGGGTCTCTTGGAATGGTGCCACGACCCTGGAGTTCCTCTCGCCTTTCCTGTGGAGAGCGCCTCCTGTTGAGATGCGACGGGAACGCCGGGAATTCTTTCCCTACGAAACATGGAAAGGATCCCTCATCTCGAGCTAGGAGGCGGAAACGGGGCTCCCCTGGATGTGTGCGGGACCCCACGTGCTTCCTCTCGAGTGGAGACGGGTATGTCGCGGAACTGCTTGAGTTGCAGCAAGGTTGTGAAAGACCCTTTGGAAGTTCCAGTGGTTAGATGTGATTAGCCTCGAGAACCCTCAGCGGAAATGGGCCTCATCTCGCCTGGAGGGCAAAACCTCCTGGATTTTCTCGAGTTGCGGCAGGTGCTCTCGACTTACGACGGGGACCTCAGGGACCCGCTCTGGAGGCCTCGGGAAAGGCCAGTTCCCATGCGAGTTCCTCAGGGGCCTCTCGGGATTCCTCTCCCGTCAATGCCGGGGCCTAAGACCTTGTGTGGAGTCGGGGCCGGAACCTGAGGATTCCTCTCCAGTGCTGACATGGATCTTGGGGTACTTCTGGAGTCTCCCCAGGGGAGTCAGTCCTCGTCTCGAATGCGGGCATGCACTTGCGCTTTCCTCCAGAGCGGTAGCAGCAGTGTCACGCAGTCCGCCGCGTGGATCAAAGGATCTATGGTTTTCCCTCGAGTCTTTCCCACGAGGCTTTCCCACGAGGCTTTCCCACAGGGCTGTCCCACGTGCACACGTGGTGGGAGTCGATCCTCGGCTTGAACGTCAAGGCAGTGCAGGGAAAACAGGTTCCTCTGGAATGGACTGACCCATCTGGGGGACTCTTGGAATGGTGGCACGACCCTGGAGTTCCTCTCGCCTTTCCTGTGGAGAGCGCCTCCTCTTGAGATGCGACGGGAACGCCGGGAATTCTTTCCCTGCGAAACAGGGAAAGGATCCCTCATCTCGAGCTAGGAGGCGGAAACGGGGCTCCCCTGGATGTGTGCGGGACCCCACGTGCTTCCTCTCGAGTGGAGACGGGTATGTCGCGGAACTGCTTGAGTTGCAGCAATGGTGTGAAGGACCCTTTGGAAGTTCCAGTGGTTAGATTTGATTAGCCTCGAGAAGCCTCATGGGAAATGGGCCTCATCTCGCCTGGAGGGCAAAACCTCGTGGAATTTCTCGAGTTGCGGCAGGTGCTCTCGACTTAACGACAGGGACCTCAGGGACCCGCTCTGGTGGCCTCAGGAAAGGCCAGTCCCCATGCGAGTTCCACGGGGGCCTCTCGGGATTCCTCTCCCGTGGATGCCGGGGCCGAAGACCTTGTGTGGAGTCGGGGCCGGAACCTGAGGATTCCTCTCCAGTGCTGACATGGATCTTGGGGTACTTCTGGAGTCTCCCCAGGGGAGTCAGTCCTCGTCTCGAATGCGGGCATGCACTTGCGCTTTCCTCCAGAGCGGTAGCAGCAGTGTCACGCAGTCCGCCGCGTGGATCAAAGGATCTATGGTTTTCCCTCGAGTCTTTCCCACGAGGCTTTCCCACGAGGCTTTCCCACAGGGCTGTCCCACGTGCACACGTGGTGGGAGTCGATCCTCGGCTTGAAAGTCATGGCAGTGCAGGGAAAACAGGTTCCTCTTGAATGGACTGACCCATCTGGGGGACTCTTGGAATGGTAGCACGACCCTGGAGTTCCTCTCGCCTTTCCTGTGGAGAGCGCCTCCTCTTGAGATGCGACGGGAACGCCGGGAATTCTTTCCCTACAAAACAGGGAAAGGATCCCTCATCTCGAGCTAGGAGGCGGAAACGGGTCTCCCCTGGATGTGTGCGGGACCCCACGTGCTTCCTCTCCAGTGGAGACGGGTATGTCAGGGAACTTCTTGAGTTGCAGCACGGGTGTGAAGGACCCTTTGGAAGTTCCAGTGGTTAGATGTGATTAGCCTCGAGAAGCCTCAGCGGAAATGGGCCTCATCACGCCTGGAGCGCAAAACCTCCTGGATTTTCTCGAGTTGCGGCAGATGCTCTCGACTTACGACGGGAACCTCAGGGACCCGCTCTGGTGGCCTCAGGAAAGGCCAGTCCCCATGCGAGTTCCTCGGGGGCCTCTCGGGATTCCTCTCCCGTCGATGCCGGGGCCTAAGACCTTGTGTGGAGTCGGGGCCGGAACCTGAGGATTCCTCTCCAGTGCTGACATGGATCTTGGGGTACTTCTGGAGTCTCCCCAGGGGAGTCAGTCCTCGTCTCGAATGCGGGCATGCACTTGCGCTTTCCTCCAGAGCGGTAGCAGCAGTGTCACGCAGTCCGCCGCGTGGATCAAAGGATCTATGGTTTTCCCTCGAGTCTTTCCCACGAGGCTTTCCCACGAGGCTTTCCCACAGGGCTGTCCCACGTGCACACGTGGTGGGAGTCGATCCTCGGCTTGAACGTCAAGGCAGTGCAGGGAAAACAGGTTCATCTGGAATGGACTGACACATCTGGGGGTCTCTTGGAATGGTGGCACGACCCTGGAGTTCCTCTCGCCTTTCCTGTGGAGAGCGCCTCCTCTTGATATGCGACGGGAACGTCGGGAATTCTTTCCCTACGAAACAGGGAAAGGATCCCTCATCTCGAGCTAGGAGGCGGAAACGGGGCTCCCCTGGATGTGTGCGGGACCCCACGTGCTTCCTCTCGAGTGGAGACGGGTATGTCGCGGAACTGCTTGAGTTGCAGCAAGGATGTGAATGACCCTTTGGAAGTTCCAGTGGTTAGATGTGATTAGCCTCGAGAAGCCTCAGCGGAAATGGGCCTCATCTCGCCTGGAGGGCAAAACCTCCTGGATTTTCTCGAGTTGCGGCAGGTGCTCTCGACTTACGACGGGGACCTCAGGGACCCGCTCTGTTGGCCTCAGGAAAGGCCAGTCCCCATGCGAGTTCCTCGGGGGCCTCTCGGGATTCCTCTCCCGTGGATGCCGGGGCCGAAGACCTTGTGTGGAGTCGGGGCCGGAATCTGAGGATTCCTCTCCAGTGCTGACTTGGATCTTGGGGTACTTCTGCAGTCTCCCCAGGGGAGTCAGTCCTCGTCTCGAATGCGGGCATGCACTTGCGCTTTCCTCCAGAGCGGTAGCAGCAGTGTCACGCAGTCCGCCGCGTGGATCAAAGGATCTATGGTTTTCCCTCGAGTCTTTCCCACGAGGCTTTCCCACGAGGCTTTCCCACAGGGCTGTCCCACGTGCACACGTGGTGGGAGTCGATCCTCGGCTTGAACGTCAAGGCAGTGCAGGGAAAACAGTTTCCTCTGGAATGGACTGACCCATCTGGGGGACTCTTGGAATGGTGGCACGACCCTGGAGTTCCTCTCGCCTTTCCTGTGGAGAGGGCCTCCTCTTGAGATGCGACGCGAACGCCGGGAATTCTTTCCCTACCAAACAGGGAAAGGATCCCTCATCTCGAGCTAGGAGGCGGAAACGGGGCTCCCCTGGATGTGTGCGGGACCCCACGTGCATCCTCTCGAGTGGAGACGGGTATGTCGGGGAACTGCTTGAGTTGCAGCAAGGGTGTGAAGGACCCTTTGGAAGTTCCAGTGGTTAGATGTGATTAGCCTCGAGAAGCCTCAGCGGAAATAGGCCTGATCTCGCCTGGAGGGCAAAACCTCGTGGATTTTCTCGAGTTGCGGCAGGTGCTCTCGACTTACGATGGGGACCTCAGGGACCCGCTCTGGTGGCCACAGGAACGGCCAGTCCCCATTCGAGTTCCTCGGGGGCCTCTCGGGATTCCTCTCCCGTGGATGCCGGGGCCTAAGACCTTGTGTGGAGTCGGGGCCGGAACCTGAGGATTCCTCTCCAGTGCTGACATGGATCGTGGGGTACTTCTGGAGTCTCCCCAGGGGAGTCAGTCCTCGTCTCGAATGCGGGCATGCACTTGCGCTTTCCTCCAGAGCGGTAGCAGCAGTGTCACGCAGTCCGCCGCGTGGATCAAAGGATCTATGGTTTTCCCTCGAGTCTTTCCCACGAGGCTTTCCCACGAGGCTTTCCCACAGGGCTGTCCCACGTGCACACGTGGTGGGAGTCGATCCTCGGCTTGAAAGTCATGGCAGTGCAGGGAAAACAGGTTCCTCTTGAATGGACTGACCCATCTGGGGGACTCTTGGAATGGTAGCACGACCCTGGAGTTCCTCTCGCCTTTCCTGTGGAGAGCGCCTCCTCTTGAGATGCGACGGGAACGCCGGGAATTCTTTCCCTACAAAACAGGGAAAGGATCCCTCATCTCGAGCTAGGAGGCGGAAACGGGTCTCCCCTGGATGTGTGCGGGACCCCACGTGCTTCCTCTCCAGTGGAGACGGGTATGTCAGGGAACTTCTTGAGTTGCAGCACGGGTGTGAAGGACCCTTTGGAAGTTCCAGTGGTTAGATGTGATTAGCCTCGAGAAGCCTCAGCGGAAATGGGCCTCATCACGCCTGGAGCGCAAAACCTCCTGGATTTTCTCGAGTTGCGGCAGATGCTCTCGACTTACGACGGGAACCTCAGGGACCCGCTCTGGTGGCCTCAGGAAAGGCCAGTCCCCATGCGAGTTCCTCGGGGGCCTCTCGGGATTCCTCTCCCGTCGATGCCGGGGCCTAAGACCTTGTGTGGAGTCGGGGCCGGAACCTGAGGATTCCTCTCCAGTGCTGACATGGATCTTGGGGTACTTCTGGAGTCTCCCCAGGGGAGTCAGTCCTCGTCTCGAATGCGGGCATGCACTTGCGCTTTCCTCCAGAGCGGTAGCAGCAGTGTCACGCAGTCCGCCGCGTGGATCAAAGGATCTATGGTTTTCCCTCGAGTCTTTCCCACGAGGCTTTCCCACGAGGCTTTCCCACAGGGCTGTCCCACGTGCACACGTGGTGGGAGTCGATCCTCGGCTTGAACGTCAAGGCAGTGCAGGGAAAACAGGTTCATCTGGAATGGACTGACACATCTGGGGGTCTCTTGGAATGGTGGCACGACCCTGGAGTTCCTCTCGCCTTTCCTGTGGAGAGCGCCTCCTCTTGATATGCGACGGGAACGTCGGGAATTCTTTCCCTACGAAACAGGGAAAGGATCCCTCATCTCGAGCTAGGAGGCGGAAACGGGGCTCCCCTGGATGTGTGCGGGACCCCACGTGCTTCCTCTCGAGTGGAGACGGGTATGTCGCGGAACTGCTTGAGTTGCAGCAAGGATGTGAATGACCCTTTGGAAGTTCCAGTGGTTAGATGTGATTAGCCTCGAGAAGCCTCAGCGGAAATGGGCCTCATCTCGCCTGGAGGGCAAAACCTCCTGGATTTTCTCGAGTTGCGGCAGGTGCTCTCGACTTACGACGGGGACCTCAGGGACCCGCTCTGTTGGCCTCAGGAAAGGCCAGTCCCCATGCGAGTTCCTCGGGGGCCTCTCGGGATTCCTCTCCCGTGGATGCCGGGGCCGAAGACCTTGTGTGGAGTCGGGGCCGGAATCTGAGGATTCCTCTCCAGTGCTGACTTGGATCTTGGGGTACTTCTGCAGTCTCCCCAGGGGAGTCAGTCCTCGTCTCGAATGCGGGCATGCACTTGCGCTTTCCTCCAGAGCGGTAGCAGCAGTGTCACGCAGTCCGCCGCGTGGATCAAAGGATCTATGGTTTTCCCTCGAGTCTTTCCCACGAGGCTTTCCCACGAGGCTTTCCCACAGGGCTGTCCCACGTGCACACGTGGTGGGAGTCGATCCTCGGCTTGAACGTCAAGGCAGTGCAGGGAAAACAGTTTCCTCTGGAATGGACTGACCCATCTGGGGGACTCTTGGAATGGTGGCACGACCCTGGAGTTCCTCTCGCCTTTCCTGTGGAGAGGGCCTCCTCTTGAGATGCGACGCGAACGCCGGGAATTCTTTCCCTACCAAACAGGGAAAGGATCCCTCATCTCGAGCTAGGAGGCGGAAACGGGGCTCCCCTGGATGTGTGCGGGACCCCACGTGCTTCCTCTCGAGTGGAGACGGGTATGTCGGGGAACTGCTTGAGTTGCAGCAAGGGTGTGAAGGACCCTTTGGAAGTTCCAGTGGTTAGATGTGATTAGCCTCGAGAAGCCTCAGCGGAAATAGGCCTGATCTCGCCTGGAGGGCAAAACCTCGTGGATTTTCTCGAGTTGCGGCAGGTGCTCTCGACTTACGATGGGGACCTCAGGGACCCGCTCTGGTGGCCACAGGAACGGCCAGTCCCCATTCGAGTTCCTCGGGGGCCTCTCGGGATTCCTCTCCCGTGGATGCCGGGGCCTAAGACCTTGTGTGGAGTCGGGGCCGGAACCTGAGGATTCCTCTCCAGTGCTGACATGGATCGTGGGGTACTTCTGGAGTCTCCCCAGGGGAGTCAGTCCTCGTCTCGAATGCGGGCATGCACTTGCGCTTTCCTCCAGAGCGGTAGCAGCAGTGTCACGCAGTCCGCCGCGTGGATCAAAGGATCTATGGTTTTCCCTCGAGTCTTTCCCACGAGGCTTTCCCACGAGGCTTTCCCACAGGGCTGTCCCACGTGCACACGTGGTGGGAGTCGATCCTCGGCTTGAACGTCAAGGCAGTGCAGGGAAAACAGGTTCCTCTGGAATGGACTGACCCATCTGGGGGACTCTTGGAATGGTGGCACGACCCTGGAGTTCCTCTCGCCTTTCCTGTGGAGAGCCCCTCCTCTTGAGATGCGACGGGAACGCCGGGAATTCTTTCCCTACGAAACAGGGAAAGGATCCCTCATTTCGAGCTAGGAGTTGGAAACGGGGCTCCTCTGGATGTGTGCGGGACCCCATGTGCTTCCTCTCGAGTGGAGACGGGTATGTCGGGGAACTTCTTGAGTTGCAGCAAGGGTGTGAAGGACCCTTTGGAAGTTCCAGTGGTTAGATGTGATTAGCCTCGAGAAGCCTCAGCGGAAATGTGCCTCATTTCGCCTGAAGGGCAAAACCTCCTGGATTTTCTCAAGTTGTGGCAGGTGCTCTCGACTTACGATGGGGACCTCAGGGACCCGCTCTGGTGGCCTCAGGAAAGGCCAGTCCCCATGCGAGTTCCTCGGGGGCCTCTCGGGATTCCTGTTCCGTCGATGCCAGGGCCTAAGACCTTGTGTGGAGTAGGGGCCGGAACCTGAGGATTCCTCTCCAGTGCTGACATGGATCTTGGGGTACTTCTGGAGTCTCCCCAGGGGAGTCAGTCCTCGTCTCGAATGCGGGCATGCACTTGCGCTTTCCTCCAGAGCGGTAGCAGCAGTGTCACGCAGTCCGCCGCGTGGATCAAAGGATCTATGGTTTTCCCTCGAGTCTTTCCCACGAGGCTTTCCCACGAGGCTTTCCCACAGGGCTGTCCCACGTGCACACGTGGTGGGAGTCGATCCTCGGCTTGAACGTCAAGGCAGTGCAGGGAAAACAGGTTCCTCTGGAATGGACTGACACATCTGGGGCACCCTTGGAATGGTGGCACGACCCTGGAGTTACTCTCGCCTTTCCTGTGGAGAGCGCCTCCTCTTGAGTTGCGACGGGAACGCCGGGAATTCTTTCCCTACGAAAAAGGGAAAGGATCCCTCATCTCGAGCTAGGAGGCGGAAACGGGGCTCCCCTGGATGTGTGCTTGACCCTCGTGCTTCCTCTCGAGTGGAGACGGGTATGTCGGGGAAGTTCTTGAGTTGCAGCAAGGGTGAGAAGGACCCTTTGGATGTTCCAGTGGTTAGATGTGATTAGCTTCGAGAAGCCTCAGCGGAAATGGGCCTCATCTCGCCTGGAGGGCAAAACCTCCTGGATTTTCTCGAGTTGCGGCAGGTGCTCTCGACTTACGACGGGGACCTCAGGGACCTGCTCTGGTGGCCTCAGGAAAGGCCAGTCCCCATGCGAGTTCCTCGGGGGCCTCTCGGGATTCCTCTCCCGTCGATGCCGGGGCCTAAGACCTTGTGTGGAGTCGGGGCCGGAACCTGAGGATTCCTCTCCAGTGCTGACATGGATCTTGGGGTACTTCTGGAGTCTCCCCAGGGGAGTCAGTCCTCGTCTCGAATGTGGGCATGCACTTGCGCTTTCCTCCAGAGCGGTAGCAGCAGTGTCACGCAGTCCGCCGCGTGGATCAAAGGATCTATGGTTTTCCCTCGAGTCTTTCCCACGAGGCTTTCCCACGAGGCTTTCCCACAGGGCTGTACCACGTGCACACGTGGTGGGAGTCGATCCTCGGCTTGAACGTCAAGGCAGTGCAGGGAAAACAGGTGCCTCTGGAATGGACTGACACCTTTGGGGGTCTCTTGGAATGGTGGCACGACCCTGGAGTTCCTCTCGCCTTTCCTGTGGAGAGTGCCTCCTTTTGAAATGCGACGGAAACGCCGGGAATTCTTTCCCTAAGAAACAGGGAAAGGATCCCTCATCTCGAGCTAGGAGGCGGAAACGGGGCTCCCCTGGATGTGTGCGGGACCCCATGTGCTTCCTCTCAAGTGGAGACGGGTATGTCGGGGAACTTCTTGAGTTGCAGCAAGGGTGTGAAGGACCCTTTGGAAGTTCCAGTGGTTAGATGTGATTAGCCTCGAGAAGCCTCAGCGGAAATGGGCCTCATCTCGCCTGGAGGGCAAAACCTCCTGGATTTTCTCGAGTTGCGGCAAGTGCTCTCGACTTACGACGGGGACCTCAGGGACCCGCTCTGGTGGCCTCAGGAAAGGCCAGTCCCCATGCGTGTTCCTCGAGGGCCGCTTGGGATTCCTCTCCTGTCGATGCCGGGGCCTAAGACCTTGTGTGGAGTCGGGGCAGGAACCTGAGGATTCCTCTCCAGTGCTGACATGGATCTTGGGGTACTTCTGGAGTCTACCCAGGGGAGTCAGTCCTCGTCTCGAATGCGGGCATGCACTTGCGCTTTCCTCCAGAGCGGTAGCAGCAGTGTCACACAGTCCGCCGCGTGGAAAAAAGGATCTTTGGTTTTCCCTCGAGTCTTTCCCACGAGGCTGTCCCACGAGGCTTTCCCACAGGGCTGTCCCACGTGCACATGTGGTGGGAGTCGATCCTCGGCTTGAACGTCAAGGCAGTTCGGGGAAAACAGGTTACTCTGGATTGGACTGACACATCTGGGGGCCTCGTGGAATGGTGGCACGACCCTGGAGTTGCTCTCGCCTTTCCTGTGGAGAGCGCCTCCTCTTGAGATGCGAAGGGAACGCAGGGAATTCTTTCCCTACGAAATAGGGATAGGATCGCTCATCTCGAACTAGGAGGCGGAAACGGGGCTCCCCTGGATGTGTGCGGCACCCCACGTGCTTCCTCTCGAGTGGAGACGGGTATGTCGCGGAACTGCTTGAGTTGCAGCAAGGGTGTGAAGGATCCTTTGGAAGTTCCAGTGGTTAGATCTGATTAGCCTCGAGAAGCCTCAGGGGAAATGGGCCTCATCTCGCATGGAGGGCAAAACCTCCTGGATTTTCTCGAGTTGCGGCAGGTGCTCTCGACTTACGACGGGGACCTCAGGGACCCGCTCTGGTGGCCTCAGGAAGGCCAGTCCCCATGCGAGCTCTTCGGGGGCCTCTCGGGATTCCTCTCCCGTCGATGCCGGGGCCTAAGACCTTGTGTGGAGTCGAGGCCGGAACCTGAGGATTCCTCTCCAGTGCTGACATGGATCTTGGGGTACTTCTGGAGTCTCCCCAGGGGAGTCAGTCCTCGTCTCGAATGCGGACATGCACTTGCGCTTTCCTCCAGAGCGGTGGCAGCAGTGTCACGCAGTCCGCCGCGTGGATCAAAGGATCTATGGTTTTCCCTCGAGTCTTTCCCACGAGGCTTTCCCACGAGGCTTTCCCACAGGGCTGTCCCACGTGCACACGTGGTGGGAGTCGATCCTCGGCTTGAATATCAAGGCAGTTCAGGGAAAACAGGTTCCTCTGGAATGGACTGACACATCTGGGGGTCTCTTGGAATGGTGGCACGACCCTGGAATTCCTCTCCCCTTTCCTGTGGAGAGCGCCTCCTCTTGAGATGCGAAGGGAACGCCGTGAATTCTTTCCCTATGAAACAGGGAAATGATCCCTCATCTCAAGCTAGGAGGCGGAAACGGGGCTCCCGTGGATGTGTGCGGGACCCTCGTGCTTCCTCTCGAGTGGAGACGGGTATGTCGGGGAACTTCTTGAGTTGCAGCAAGGGTGTGAAGGACCCTTTGGAAGTTCCAGTGGTTAGATGTGATTAGCCTCGAGAAGCCTCAGTGTAAATGGGCCTCATCATGCCTGGAGGGCAAAACGTCCTGGAATTTCTCGAGGTGCGGCAGGTGCTCTCGACTTACGACGGGGACCTCGCGGACCCGCTCTGGTGGCCTCAGGAAAGGCCAGTCCCCATGCGAGTTCCTCGGGGGCCTCTCGGGATTCCTCTCCCGTCGATGCCGGGGCCTAAGACCTTGTGTGGAGTCGGGGCCGGAACCTGAGGATTCCTCTCCAGTGCTGACATGGATCTTGGGGTATTTCTGGAGTCTCCCCAGGGGAGTCAGTCCTCGTCTCGAATGCGGGCATGCACTTGCTCTTTCCTCCAGAGCGGTAGCAGCAGTGTCACGCAGTCCGCCACCTGGATCAAAGGATCTATGGTTTTCCCTCGAGTCTTTCCCACGAGGCTTTCCCACGAGGCTTTCCCACAGGGCTGTCCCACGTGCACACGTGGTGGGAGTCGATCCTCGGCTTGAACGTCAAGGCAGTGCAGGGAAAACAGGTTCCTCTGGAATGGACTGACCCATCTGGGGGACTCTTGGAATGGTGGCACGACCCTGGAGTTCCTCTCGCCTTTCCTGTGGAGAGCGCCTCCTCTTGAGATGCGACGGGAACGCCGGGAATTCTTTCCCTACGAATCAGGGAAAGGATCCCTCATCTCGAGCTAGGAGGCGGAAACGGGGCTCCCCTGGATGTGTGCGGGACCCCACGTGCTTCCTCTCGAGTGGAGACGGGTATGTCGGGGAACTTCTTTAGTTGCAGCAAGGGTGTGAAGGACCCTTTGGAAGTTCCAGTGGTTAGATGTGATTAGCCTAGAGAAGCATCAGCGGAAATGGGCCTCAACTCGCCTGGAGGGCAAAACCTCCTGGATTTTCTCGAGTTGCGGCAGGTGCTCTCGACTTACGACGGGGACCTCAGGGACCCGCTCTGGAGGCCTCAGGAAAGGCCAGTCCCCATACGAGTTCCTCGGGGGCCTCTCGGGATTCCTCTCCCGTCGATTCCGGGGACTAAGACCTTGTGTGGAGTCGGGGCCGGAACCTGAGGATTCCTCTCCAGTGCTGACATGGATCTTGGGGTACTTCTGGAGTCTCCCCAGGGGAGTCAGTCCTCGTCTCGAATGCGGGCATGCACTTGCGCTTTCCCCCAGAGCGGTAGCAGCAGTTTCACGCAGTCCGCCGCGTGGATCAAAGGATCTATGGTTTTCCCTCGAGTCTTTCCCATGAGGCTTTCCCAAGAGGCTTTCCCACAGGGCTGTCCAACGTGCACACGTGGTGGGAGTCGATCCTCGGCTTGAACGTCAAGGCAGTGCAGGGAAAACAGGTTCCTCTGGAATGGACTGACACATCTGGGGGACTCTTGGAATGGTGGCACGACCCTGGAGTTCCTCTCGCCTTTCCTGTGGAGAGCGCCTCCTCTTGAGATGCGACGGGAACGCCGTGAATTCTTTCCCTACGAAACAGGGAAAGGATCCCTCATCTCGAGCTAGGAGGCGGAAACGGGGCTCCCCTGGATGTGTGCGGGACCCCACGTGCTTCCTCTCGAGTGGAGACGGGTATGTCGGGGAACTTTTTGAGTTGCAGCAAGGGTGTGAAGGACCCTTTGGAAGTTCCAGTGGTTAGACGTGATTAGCCTCGAGAAGCCTCAGCGGAAATGGGCCTCATCTCGCCTGGAGTGCAAAACCTCCTGGATTTTCTCGAGTTGCGGCAGGTGCTCTCGACTTACGACGGGGACCTCAGGGACCCGCTCTGGTGGCCTCAGGAAAGGCCAGTCTCCATGCGAGTTCCTCAGGGGCCTCTCGGGATTCCTCTCCCGTCGATGCCGGGCCCTAAGACCTTGTGTGGAGTCGGGGCCGGAACCTGAGGATTCCTTTCCAGTGCTGACATGGATCTTGGGGTACTTCTGGAGTCTCCCCAGGGGAGTCAGTCCTCGTCTCGAATGCGGCATGCACTTGCGCTTTCCTCCAGAGCGGTAGCAGCAGTGTCAGGCAGTCCGCCTCTTAGATAAAAGGATCTATGGTTTTCCCTCGAGTATTTCCCACGAGGCTTTCCCACGAGGCTTTCCCACAGGGCTGTCCCACGTGCACACGTGGTCGGAGTCGATCCTAGGCTTGAACGTCAAGGCAGTGCAGGGAAAACAGGTTCCTCTGGAATGGACTGACACATCTGGGGGACTCTTGGAATGGTGGCAGGACCCTGGAGTTCCTCTCGCCTTTCCTGTGGAGAGCGCCTCCTCTTGAGATGCGACGGGAACGCCGGGAATTCTTTCCCTACGAAACAGGGAAAGGATCTCTCATCTCGAGCTAGGAGGCGGAAACGGGGCTCCCCTGGATGTGTGCGGGACCCCACGTGCTTCCTCTCGAGTGGAGACGGGTATGTCGGGGAACTTCTTGAGTTGCAGCAAGGGTGTGAAGGACCCTTTGGAAGTTCCAGTGGTTAGACGTGATTAGCCGCGAGAAGCCTCAGCGGAAATGGGCCTCATCTCGCCTGGAGGGCAAAACCTCCTGGATTTTCTCGAGTTGCGGCAGGTGCTCTCGACTTACGACGGGGACCTCAGGGACCCGCTCTGGTGGCCTCAGGAAAGGCCAGTCCCCATGCGAGTTCCTCGGGGGCCTCTCGGGATTCCTCTCCCGTCGATGCCGGGGCCTAAGACCTTGTGTGGAGTCGGGGCCGGAACCTGAGGATTCCTCTCCAGTGCTGACATGGATCTTGGGGTACTTCTGGAGTCTCCCCAGGGGAGTCAGTCCTCGTCTCGAATGTGGGCATGCACTTGCGCTTTCCTCCAGAGCGGTAGCAGCAGTGTCACGCAGTCCGCCGCGTGGATCAAAGGATCTATGGTTTTCCCTCGAGTCTTTCCCACGAGGCTTTCCCACGAGGCTTTCCCACAGGGCTGTACCACGTGCACACGTGGTGGGAGTCGATCCTCGGCTTGAAAGTCAAGGCAGTGCAGGGAAAACAGGTGCCTCTGGAATGGACTGACACCTTTGGGGGTCTCTTGGAATGGTGGCACGACCCTGGAGTTCCTCTCGCCTTTCCTGTGGAGAGTGCCTCCTTTTGAAATGCGACGGAAACGCCGGGAATTCTTTCCCTAAGAAACAGGGAAAGGATCCCTCATCTCGAGCTAGGAGGCGGAAACGGGGCTCCCCTGGATGTGTGCGGGACCCCATGTGCTTCCTCTCAAGTGGAGACGGGTATGTCGGGGAACTTCTTGAGTTGCAGCAAGGGTGTGAAGGACCCTTTGGAAGTTCCAGTGGTTAGATGTGATTAGCCTCGAGAAGCCTCAGCGGAAATGGGCCTCATCTCGCCTGGAGGGCAAAACCTCCTGGATTTTCTCGAGTTGCGGCAAGTGCTCTCGACTTACGACGGGGACCTCAGGGACCCGCTCTGGTGGCCTCAGGAAAGGCCAGTCCCCATGCGTGTTCCTCGAGGGCCGCTTGGGATTCCTCTCCTGTCGATGCCGGGGCCTAAGACCTTGTGTGGAGTCGGGGCAGGAACCTGAGGATTCCTCTCCAGTGCTGACATGGATCTTGGGGTACTTCTGGAGTCTCCCCAGGGGAGTCAGTCCTCGTCTCGAATGCGGGCATGCACTTGCGCTTTCCTCCAGAGCGGTAGCAGCTGTGTCACACAGTCCGCCGCGTGGAAAAAAGGATCTTTGGTTTTCCCTCGAGTCTTTCCCACGAGGCTGTCCCACGAGGCTTTCCCACAGGGCTGTCCCACGTGCACACGTGGTGGGAGTCGATCCTCGGCTTGAACGTCAAGGCAGTTCGGGGAAAACAGGTTACTCTGGAATGGACTGACACATCTGGGGGCCTCGTGGAATGGTGGCACGACCCTGGAGTTGCTCTCGCCTTTCCTGTGGAGAGCGCCTCCTCTTGAGATGCGAAGGGAACGCAGGGAATTCTTTCCCTACGAAATAGGGATAGGATCGCTCATCTCGAACTAGGAGGCGGAAACGGGGCTCCCCTGGATGTGTGCGGCACCCCACGTGCTTCCTCTCGAGTGGAGACGGGTATGTCGCGGAACTGCTTGAGTTGCAGCAAGGGTGTGAAGGATCCTTTGGAAGTTCCAGTGGTTAGATCTGATTAGCCTCGAGAAGCCTCAGGGGAAATGGGCCTCATCTCGCATGGAGGGCAAAACCTCCTGGATTTTCTCGAGTTGCGGCAGGTGCTCTCGACTTACGACGGGGACCTCAGGGACCCGCTCTGGTGGCCTCAGGAAGGCCAGTCCCCATGCGAGCTCTTCGGGGGCCTCTCGGGATTCCTCTCCCGTCGATGCCGGGGCCTAAGACCTTGTGTGGAGTCGAGGCCGGAACCTGAGGATTCCTCTCCAGTGCTGACATGGATCTTGGGGTACTTCTGGAGTCTCCCCAGGGGAGTCAGTCCTCGTCTCGAATGCGGGCATGCACTTGCGCTTTCCTCCAGAGCGGTGGCAGCAGTGTCACGCAGTCCGCCGCGTGGATCAAAGGATCTATGGTTTTCCCTCGAGTCTTTCCCACGAGGCTTTCCCACGAGGCTTTCCCACAGGGCTGTCCCACGTGCACACGTGGTGGGAGTCGATCCTCGGCTTGAATATCAAGGCAGTTCAGGGAAAACAGGTTCCTCTGGAATGGACTGACACATCTGGGGGTCTCTTGGAATGGTGGCACGACCCTGGAGTTCCTCTCCCCTTTCCTGTGGAGAGCGCCTCCTCTTGAGATGCGAAGGGAACGCCGTGAATTCTTTCCCTACGAAACAGGGAAATGATCCCTCATCTCGAGCTAGGAGGCGGAAACGGGGCTCCCGTGGATGTGTGCGGGACCCACGTGCTTCCTCTCGAGTGGAGACGGGTATGTCGGGGAACTTCTGGAGTTGCAGCAAGGGTGTGAAGGACCCTTTGGAAGTTCCAGTGGTTAGACGTGATTAGCCTCGAGAAGCCTCAGTGTAAATGGGCCTCATCATGCCTGGAGGGCAAAACCTCCTGGAATTTCTCGAGGTGCGGCAGGTGCTCTCGACTTACGACGGGGACCTCGCGGACCCGCTCTGGTGGCCTCAGGAAAGGCCAGTCCCCATGCGAGTTCCTCGGGGGCCTCTCGGGATTCCTCTCCCGTCGATGCCGGGGCCTAAGACCTTGTGTGGAGTCGGGGCCGGAACCTGAGGATTCCTCTCCAGTGCTGACATGGATCTTGGGGTATTTCTGGAGTCTCCCCAGGGGAGTCAGTCCTCGTCTCGAATGCGGGCATGCACTTGCTCTTTCCTCCAGAGCGGTAGCAGCAGTGTCACGCAGTCCGCCACCTGGATCAAAGGATCTATGGTTTTCCCTCGAGTCTTTCCCACGAGGCTTTCCCACGAGGCTTTCCCACAGGGCTGTCCCACGTGCACACGTGGTGGGAGTCGATCCTCGGCTTGAACGTCAAGGCAGTGCAGGGAAAACAGGTTCCTCTGGAATGGACTGACCCATCTGGGGGACTCTTGGAATGGTGGCACGACCCTGGAGTTCCTCTCGCCTTTCCTGTGGAGAGCGCCTCCTCTTGAGATGCGACGGGAACGCCGGGAATTCTTTCCCTACGAATCAGGGAAAGGATCCCTCATCTCGAGCTAGGAGGCGGAAACGGGGCTCCCCTGGATGTGTGCGGGACCCCACGTGCTTCCTCTCGAGTGGAGACGGGTATGTCGGGGAACTTCTTTAGTTGCAGCAAGGGTGTGAAGGACCCTTTGGAAGTTCCAGTGGTTAGATGTGATTAGCCTAGAGAAGCATCAGCGGAAATGGGCCTCAACTCGCCTGGAGGGCAAAACCTCCTGGATTTTCTCGAGTTGCGGCAGGTGCTCTCGACTTACGACGGGGACCTCAGGGACCCGCTCTGGAGGCCTCAGGAAAGGCCAGTCCCCATACGAGTTCCTCGGGGGCCTCTCGGGATTCCTCTCCCGTCGATTCCGGGGCCTAAGACCTTGTGTGGAGTCGGGGCCGGAACCTGAGGATTCCTCTCCAGTGCTGACATGGATCTTGGGGTACTTCTGGAGTCTCCCCAGGGGAGTCAGTCCTCGTCTCGAATGCGGGCATGCACTTGCGCTTTCCCCCAGAGCGGTAGCAGCAGTTTCACGCAGTCCGCCGCGTGGATCAAAGGATCTATGGTTTTCCCTCGAGTCTTTCCCATGAGGCTTTCCCACGAGGCTTTCCCACAGGGCTGTCCAACGTGCACACGTGGTGGGAGTCGATCCTCGGCTTGAACGTCAAGGCAGTGCAGGGAAAACAGGTTCCTCTGGAATGGACTGACACATCTGGGGGACTCTTGGAATGGTGGCACGACCCTGGAGTTCCTCTCGCCTTTCCTGTGGAGAGCGCCTCCTCTTGAGATGCGACGGGAACGCCGTGAATTCTTTCCCTACGAAACAGGGAAAGGATCCCTCATCTCGAGCTAGGAGGCGGAAACGGGGCTCCCCTGGATGTGTGCGGGACCCCACGTGCTTCCTCTCGAGTGGAGACGGGTATGTCGGGGAACTTTTTGAGTTGCAGCAAGGGTGTGAAGGACCCTTTGGAAGTTCCAGTGGTTAGACGTGATTAGCCTCGAGAAGCCTCAGCGGAAATGGGCCTCATCTCGCCTGGAGTGCAAAACCTCCTGGATTTTCTCGAGTTGCGGCAGGTGCTCTCGACTTACGACGGGGACCTCAGGGACCCGCTCTGGTGGCCTCAGGAAAGGCCAGTCTCCATGCGAGTTCCTCAGGGGCCTCTCGGGATTCCTCTCCCGTCGATGCCGGGCCCTAAGACCTTGTGTGGAGTCGGGGCCGGAACCTGAGGATTCCTTTCCAGTGCTGACATGGATCTTGGGGTACTTCTGGAGTCTCCCCAGGGGAGTCAGTCCTCGTCTCGAATGCGGCATGCACTTGCGCTTTCCTCCAGAGCGGTAGCAGCAGTGTCAGGCAGTCCGCCTCTTAGATAAAAGGATCTATGGTTTTCCCTCGAGTATTTCCCACGAGGCTTTCCCACGAGGCTTTCCCACAGGGCTGTCCCACGTGCACACGTGGTCGGAGTCGATCCTAGGCTTGAACGTCAAGGCAGTGCAGGGAAAACAGGTTCCTCTGGAATGGACTGACACATCTGGGGGACTCTTGGAATGGTGGCAGGACCCTGGAGTTCCTCTCGCCTTTCCTGTGGAGAGCGCCTCCTCTTGAGATGCGACGGGAACGCCGGGAATTCTTTCCCTACGAAACAGGGAAAGGATCACTCATCTCGAGCTAGGAGGCGGAAACGGGGCTCCCCTGGATGTGTGCGGGACCCCACGTGCTTCCTCTCGAGTGGAGACGGGTATGTCGGGGAACTTCTTGAGTTGCAGCAAGGGTGTGAAGGACCCTTTGGAAGTTCCAGTGGTTAGACGTGATTAGCCGCGAGAAGCCTCAGCGGAAATGGGCCTCATCTCGCCTGGAGGGCAAAACCTCCTGGATTTTCTCGAGTTGCGGCAGGTGCTCTCGACTTACGACGGGGACCTCAGGGACCCGCTCTGGTGGCCTCAGGAAAGGCCAGTCCCCATGCGAGTTCCTCGGGGGCCTCTCGGGATTCCTCTCCCGTCGATGCCGGGGCCTAAGACCTTGTGTGGAGTCGGGGCCGGAACCTGAGGATTCCTCTCCAGTGCTGACATGGATCTTGGGGTACTTCTGGAGTCTCCCCAGGGGAGTCAGTCCTCGTCTCGAATGTGGGCATGCACTTGCGCTTTCCTCCAGAGCGGTAGCAGCAGTGTCACGCAGTCCGCCGCGTGGATCAAAGGATCTATGGTTTTCCCTCGAGTCTTTCCCACGAGGCTTTCCCACGAGGCTTTCCCACAGGGCTGTACCACGTGCACACGTGGTGGGAGTCGATCCTCGGCTTGAAAGTCAAGGCAGTGCAGGGAAAACAGGTGCCTCTGGAATGGACTGACACCTTTGGGGGTCTCTTGGAATGGTGGCACGACCCTGGAGTTCCTCTCGCCTTTCCTGTGGAGAGTGCCTCCTTTTGAAATGCGACGGAAACGCCGGGAATTCTTTCCCTAAGAAACAGGGAAAGATCCCTCATCTCGAGCTAGGAGGCGGAAACGGGGCTCCCCTGGATGTGTGCGGGACCCCATGTGCTTCCTCTCAAGTGGAGACGGGTATGTCGGGGAACTTCTTGAGTTGCAGCAAGGGTGTGAAGGACCCTTTGGAAGTTCCAGTGGTTAGATGTGATTAGCCTCGAGAAGCCTCAGCGGAAATGGGCCTCATCTCGCCTGGAGGGCAAAACCTCCTGGATTTTCTCGAGTTGCGGCAAGTGCTCTCGACTTACGACGGGGACCTCAGGGACCCGCTCTGGTGGCCTCAGGAAAGGCCAGTCCCCATGCGTGTTCCTCGAGGGCCGCTTGGGATTCCTCTCCTGTCGATGCCGGGGCCTAAGACCTTGTGTGGAGTCGGGGCAGGAACCTGAGGATTCCTCTCCAGTGCTGACATGGATCTTGGGGTACTTCTGGAGTCTCCCCAGGGGAGTCAGTCCTCGTCTCGAATGCGGGCATGCACTTGCGCTTTCCTCCAGAGCGGTAGCAGCAGTGTCACACAGTCCGCCGCGTGGAAAAAAGGATCTTTGGTTTTCCCTCGAGTCTTTCCCACGAGGCTGTCCCACGAGGCTTTCCCACAGGGCTGTCCCACGTGCACACGTGGTGGGAGTCGATCCTCGGCTTGAACGTCAAGGCAGTTCGGGGAAAACAGGTTACTCTGGAATGGACTGACACATCTGGGGGCCTCGTGGAATGGTGGCACGACCCTGGAGTTGCTCTCGCCTTTCCTGTGGAGAGCGCCTCCTCTTGAGATGCGAAGGGAACGCAGGGAATTCTTTCCCTACGAAATAGGGATAGGATCGCTCATCTCGAACTAGGAGGCGGAAACGGGGCTCCCCTGGATGTGTGCGGCACCCCACGTGCTTCCTCTCGAGTGGAGACGGGTATGTCGCGGAACTGCTTGAGTTGCAGCAAGGGTGTGAAGGATCCTTTGGAAGTTCCAGTGGTTAGATCTGATTAGCCTCGAGAAGCCTCAGGGGAAATGGGCCTCATCTCGCATGGAGGGCAAAACCTCCTGGATTTTCTCGAGTTGCGGCAGGTGCTCTCGACTTACGACGGGGACCTCAGGGACCCGCTCTGGTGGCCTCAGGAAGGCCAGTCCCCATGCGAGCTCTTCGGGGGCCTCTCGGGATTCCTCTCCCGTCGATGCCGGGGCCTAAGAGCTTGTGTGGAGTCGAGGCCGGAACCTGAGGATTCCTCTCCAGTGCTGACATGGATCTTGGGGTACTTCTGGAGTCTCCCCAGGGGAGTCAGTCCTCGTCTCGAATGCGGGCATGCACTTGCGCTTTCCTCCAGAGCGGTGGCAGCAGTGTCACGCAGTCCGCCGCGTGGATCAAAGGATCTATGGTTTTCCCTCGAGTCTTTCCCACGAGGCTTTCCCACGAGGCTTTCCCTCAGGGCTGTCCCACGTGCACACGTGGTGGGAGTCGATCCTCGGCTTGAATATCAAGGCAGTTCAGGGAAAACAGGTTCCTCTGGAATGGACTGACACATCTGGGGGTCTCTTGGAATGGTGGCACGACCCTGGAATTCCTCTCCCCTTTCCTGTGGAGAGCGCCTCCTCTTGAGATGCGAAGGGAACGCCGTGAATTCTTTCCCTATGAAACAGGGAAATGATCCCTCATCTCAAGCTAGGAGGCGGAAACGGGGCTCCCGTGGATGTGTGCGGGACCCTCGTGCTTCCTCTCGAGTGGAGACGGGTATGTCGGGGAACTTCTTGAGTTGCAGCAAGGGTGTGAAGGACCCTTTGGAAGTTCCAGTGGTTAGCTGTGATTAGCCTCGAGAAGCCTCAGTGTAAATGGGCCTCATCATGCCTGGAGGGCAAAACCTCCTGGAATTTCTCGAGGTGCGGCAGGTGCTCTCGACTTACGACGGGGACCTCGCGGACCCGCTCTGGTGGCCTCAGGAAAGGCCAGTCCCCATGCGAGTTCCTCGGGGGCCTCTCGGGATTCCTCTCCCGTCGATGCCGGGGCCTAAGACCTTGTGTGGAGTCGGGGCCGGAACCTGAGGATTCCTCTCCAGTGCTGACATGGATCTTGGGGTATTTCTGGAGTCTCCCCAGGGGAGTCAGTCCTCGTCTCGAATGCGGGCATGCACTTGCTCTTTCCTCCAGAGCGGTAGCAGCAGTGTCACGCAGTCCGCCACCTGGATCAAAGGATCTATGGTTTTCCCTCGAGTCTTTCCCACGAGGCTTTCCCACGAGGCTTTCCCACAGGGCTGTCCCACGTGCACACGTGGTGGGAGTCGATCCTCGGCTTGAACGTCAAGGCAGTGCAGGGAAAACAGGTTCCTCTGGAATGGACTGACCCATCTGGGGGACTCTTGGAATGGTGGCACGACCCTGGAGTTCCTCTCGCCTTTCCTGTGGAGAGCGCCTCCTCTTGAGATGCGACGGGAACGCCGGGAATTCTTTCCCTACGAATCAGGGAAAGGATCCCTCATCTCGAGCTAGGAGGCGGAAACGGGGCTCCCCTGGATGTGTGCGGGACCCCACGTGCTTCCTCTCGAGTGGAGACGGGTATGTCGGGGAACTTCTTTAGTTGCAGCAAGGGTGTGAAGGACCCTTTGGAAGTTCCAGTGGTTAGATGTGATTAGCCTAGAGAAGCATCAGCGGAAATGGGCCTCAACTCGCCTGGAGGGCAAAACCTCCTGGATTTTCTCGAGTTGCGGCAGGTGCTCTCGACTTACGACGGGGACCTCAGGGACCCGCTCTGGAGGCCTCAGGAAAGGCCAGTCCCCATACGAGTTCCTCGGGGGCCTCTCGGGATTCCTCTCCCGTCGATTCCGGGGCCTAAGACCTTGTGTGGAGTCGGGGCCGGAACCTGAGGATTCCTCTCCAGTGCTGACATGGATCTTGGGGTACTTCTGGAGTCTCCCCAGGGGAGTCAGTCCTCGTCTCGAATGCGGGCATGCACTTGCGCTTTCCCCCAGAGCGGTAGCAGCAGTTTCACGCAGTCCGCCGCGTGGATCAAAGGATCTATGGTTTTCCCTCGAGTCTTTCCCATGAGGCTTTCCCACGAGGCTTTCCCACAGGGCTGTCCAACGTGCACACGTGGTGGGAGTCGATCCTCGGCTTGAACGTCAAGGCAGTGCAGGGAAAACAGGTTCCTCTGGAATGGACTGACACATCTGGGGGACTCTTGGAATGGTGGCACGACCCTGGAGTTCCTCTCGCCTTTCCTGTGGAGAGCGCCTCCTCTTGAGATGCGACGGGAACGCCGTGAATTCTTTCCCTACGAAACAGGGAAAGGATCCCTCATCTCGAGCTAGGAGGCGGAAACGGGGCTCCCCTGGATGTGTGCGGGACCCCACGTGCTTCCTCTCGAGTGGAGACGGGTATGTCGGGGAACTTTTTGAGTTGCAGCAAGGGTGTGAAGGACCCTTTGGAAGTTCCAGTGGTTAGACGTGATTAGCCTCGAGAAGCCTCAGCGGAAATGGGCCTCATCTCGCCTGGAGTGCAAAACCTCCTGGATTTTCTCGAGTTGCGGCAGGTGCTCTCGACTTACGACGGGGACCTCAGGGACCCGCTCTGGTGGCCTCAGGAAAGGCCAGTCTCCATGCGAGTTCCTCAGGGGCCTCTCGGGATTCCTCTCCCGTCGATGCCGGGCCCTAAGACCTTGTGTGGAGTCGGGGCCGGAACCTGAGGATTCCTTTCCAGTGCTGACATGGATCTTGGGGTACTTCTGGAGTCTCCCCAGGGGAGTCAGTCCTCGTCTCGAATGCGGCATGCACTTGCGCTTTCCTCCAGAGCGGTAGCAGCAGTGTCAGGCAGTCCGCCTCTTAGATAAAAGGATCTATGGTTTTCCCTCGAGTATTTCCCACGAGGCTTTCCCACGAGGCTTTCCCACAGGGCTGTCCCACGTGCACACGTGGTCGGAGTCGATCCTAGGCTTGAACGTCAAGGCAGTGCAGGGAAAACAGGTTCCTCTGGAATGGACTGACACATCTGGGGGACTCTTGGAATGGTGGCAGGACCCTGGAGTTCCTCTCGCCTTTCCTGTGGAGAGCGCCTCCTCTTGAGATGCGACGGGAACGCCGGGAATTCTTTCCCTACGAAACAGGGAAAGGATCACTCATCTCGAGCTAGGAGGCGGAAACGGGGCTCCCCTGGATGTGTGCGGGACCCCACGTGCTTCCTCTCGAGTGGAGACGGGTATGTCGGGGAACTTCTTGAGTTGCAGCAAGGGTGTGAAGGACCCTTTGGAAGTTCCAGTGGTTAGACGTGATTAGCCGCGAGAAGCCTCAGCGGAAATGGGCCTCATCTCGCCTGGAGGGCAAAACCTCCTGGATTTTCTCGAGTTGCGGCAGGTGCTCTCGACTTACGACGGGGACCTCAGGGACCCGCTCTGGTGGCCTCAGGAAAGGCCAGTCCCCATGCGAGTTCCTCGGGGGCCTCTCGGGATTCCTCTCCCGTCGATGCCGGGGCCTAAGACCTTGTGTGGAGTCGGGGCCGGAACCTGAGGATTCCTCTCCAGTGCTGACATGGATCTTGGGGTACTTCTGGAGTCTCCCCAGGGGAGTCAGTCCTCGTCTCGAATGTGGGCATGCACTTGCGCTTTCCTCCAGAGCGGTAGCAGCAGTGTCACGCAGTCCGCCGCGTGGATCAAAGGATCTATGGTTTTCCCTCGAGTCTTTCCCACGAGGCTTTCCCACGAGGCTTTCCCACAGGGCTGTACCACGTGCACACGTGGTGGGAGTCGATCCTCGGCTTGAAAGTCAAGGCAGTGCAGGGAAAACAGGTGCCTCTGGAATGGACTGACACCTTTGGGGGTCTCTTGGAATGGTGGCACGACCCTGGAGTTCCTCTCGCCTTTCCTGTGGAGAGTGCCTCCTTTTGAAATGCGACGGAAACGCCGGGAATTCTTTCCCTAAGAAACAGGGAAAGATCCCTCATCTCGAGCTAGGAGGCGGAAACGGGGCTCCCCTGGATGTGTGCGGGACCCCATGTGCTTCCTCTCAAGTGGAGACGGGTATGTCGGGGAACTTCTTGAGTTGCAGCAAGGGTGTGAAGGACCCTTTGGAAGTTCCAGTGGTTAGATGTGATTAGCCTCGAGAAGCCTCAGCGGAAATGGGCCTCATCTCGCCTGGAGGGCAAAACCTCCTGGATTTTCTCGAGTTGCGGCAAGTGCTCTCGACTTACGACGGGGACCTCAGGGACCCGCTCTGGTGGCCTCAGGAAAGGCCAGTCCCCATGCGTGTTCCTCGAGGGCCGCTTGGGATTCCTCTCCTGTCGATGCCGGGGCCTAAGACCTTGTGTGGAGTCGGGGCAGGAACCTGAGGATTCCTCTCCAGTGCTGACATGGATCTTGGGGTACTTCTGGAGTCTCCCCAGGGGAGTCAGTCCTCGTCTCGAATGCGGGCATGCACTTGCGCTTTCCTCCAGAGCGGTAGCAGCAGTGTCACACAGTCCGCCGCGTGGAAAAAAGGATCTTTGGTTTTCCCTCGAGTCTTTCCCACGAGGCTGTCCCACGAGGCTTTCCCACAGGGCTGTCCCACGTGCACACGTGGTGGGAGTCGATCCTCGGCTTGAACGTCAAGGCAGTTCGGGGAAAACAGGTTACTCTGGAATGGACTGACACATCTGGGGGCCTCGTGGAATGGTGGCACGACCCTGGAGTTGCTCTCGCCTTTCCTGTGGAGAGCGCCTCCTCTTGAGATGCGAAGGGAACGCAGGGAATTCTTTCCCTACGAAATAGGGATAGGATCGCTCATCTCGAACTAGGAGGCGGAAACGGGGCTCCCCTGGATGTGTGCGGCACCCCACGTGCTTCCTCTCGAATGGAGACGGGTATGTCGCGGAACTGCTTGAGTTGCAGCAAGGGTGTGAAGGATCCTTTGGAAGTTCCAGTGGTTAGATCTGATTAGCCTCGAGAAGCCTCAGGGGAAATGGGCCTCATCTCGCATGGAGGGCAAAACCTCCTGGATTTTCTCGAGTTGCGGCAGGTGCTCTCGACTTACGACGGGGACCTCAGGGACCCGCTCTGGTGGCCTCAGGAAGGCCAGTCCCCATGCGAGCTCTTCGGGGGCCTCTCGGGATTCCTCTCCCGTCGATGCCGGGGCCTAAGACCTTGTGTGGAGTCGAGGCCGGAACCTGAGGATTCCTCTCCAGTGCTGACATGGATCTTGGGGTACTTCTGGAGTCTCCCCAGGGGAGTCAGTCCTCGTCTCGAATGCGGGCATGCACTTGCGCTTTCCTCCAGAGCGGTGGCAGCAGTGTCACGCAGTCCGCCGCGTGGATCAAAGGATCTATGGTTTTCCCTCGAGTCTTTCCCACGAGGCTTTCCCACGAGGCTTTCCCACAGGGCTGTCCCACGTGCACACGTGGTGGGAGTCGATCCTCGGCTTGAATATCAAGGCAGTTCAGGGAAAACAGGTTCCTCTGGAATGGACTGACACATCTGGGGGTCTCTTGGAATGGTGGCACGACCCTGGAATTCCTCTCCCCTTTCCTGTGGAGAGCGCCTCCTCTTGAGATGCGAAGGGAACGCCGTGAATTCTTTCCCTATGAAACAGGGAAATGATCCCTCATCTCAAGCTAGGAGGCGGAAACGGGGCTCCCGTGGATGTGTGCGGGACCCTCGTGCTTCCTCTCGAGTGGAGACGGGTATGTCGGGGACCTTCTTGAGTTGCAGCAAGGGTGTGAAGGACCCTTTGGAAGTTCCAGTGGTTAGATGTGATTAGCCTCGAGAAGCCTCAGTGTAAATGGGCCTCATCATGCCTGGAGGGCAAAACCTCCTGGAATTTCTCGAGGTGCGGCAGGTGCTCTCGACTTACGACGGGGACCTCGCGGACCCGCTCTGGTGGCCTCAGGAAAGGCCAGTCCCCATGCGAGTTCCTCGGGGGCCTCTCGGGATTCCTCTCCCGTCGATGCCGGGGCCTAAGACCTTGTGTGGAGTCGGGGCCGGAACCTGAGGATTCCTCTCCAGTGCTGACATGGATCTTGGGGTATTTCTGGAGTCTCCCCAGGGGAGTCAGTCCTCGTCTCGAATGCGGGCATGCACTTGCTCTTTCCTCCAGAGCGGTAGCAGCAGTGTCACGCAGTCCGCCACCTGGATCAAAGGATCTATGGTTTTCCCTCGAGTCTTTCCCACGAGGCTTTCCCACGAGGCTTTCCCACAGGGCTGTCCCACGTGCACACGTGGTGGGAGTCGATCCTCGGCTTGAACGTCAAGGCAGTGCAGGGAAAACAGGTTCCTCTGGAATGGACTGACCCATCTGGGGGACTCTTGGAATGGTGGCACGACCCTGGAGTTCCTCTCGCCTTTCCTGTGGAGAGCGCCTCCTCTTGAGATGCGACGGGAACGCCGGGAATTCTTTCCCTACGAATCAGGGAAAGGATCCCTCATCTCGAGCTAGGAGGCGGAAACGGGGCTCCCCTGGATGTGTGCGGGACCCCACGTGCTTCCTCTCGAGTGGAGACGGGTATGTCGGGGAACTTCTTTAGTTGCAGCAAGGGTGTGAAGGACCCTTTGGAAGTTCCAGTGGTTAGATGTGATTAGCCTAGAGAAGCATCAGCGGAAATGGGCCTCAACTCGCCTGGAGGGCAAAACCTCCTGGATTTTCTCGAGTTGCGGCAGGTGCTCTCGACTTACGACGGGGACCTCAGGGACCCGCTCTGGAGGCCTCAGGAAAGGCCAGTCCCCATACGAGTTCCTCGGGGGCCTCTCGGGATTCCTCTCCCGTCGATTCCGGGGCCTAAGACCTTGTGTGGAGTCGGGGCCGGAACCTGAGGATTCCTCTCCAGTGCTGACATGGATCTTGGGGTACTTCTGGAGTCTCCCCAGGGGAGTCAGTCCTCGTCTCGAATGCGGGCATGCACTTGCGCTTTCCCCCAGAGCGGTAGCAGCAGTTTCACGCAGTCCGCCGCGTGGATCAAAGGATCTATGGTTTTCCCTCGAGTCTTTCCCATGAGGCTTTCCCACGAGGCTTTCCCACAGGGCTGTCCAACGTGCACACGTGGTGGGAGTCGATCCTCGGCTTGAACGTCAAGGCAGTGCAGGGAAAACAGGTTCCTCTGGAATGGACTGACACATCTGGGGGACTCTTGGAATGGTGGCACGACCCTGGAGTTCCTCTCGCCTTTCCTGTGGAGAGCGCCTCCTCTTGAGATGCGACGGGAACGCCGTGAATTCTTTCCCTACGAAACAGGGAAAGGATCCCTCATCTCGAGCTAGGAGGCGGAAACGGGGCTCCCCTGGATGTGTGCGGGACCCCACGTGCTTCCTCTCGAGTGGAGACGGGTATGTCGGGGAACTTTTTGAGTTGCAGCAAGGGTGTGAAGGACCCTTTGGAAGTTCCAGTGGTTAGACGTGATTAGCCTCGAGAAGCCTCAGCGGAAATGGGCCTCATCTCGCCTGGAGTGCAAAACCTCCTGGATTTTCTCGAGTTGCGGCAGGTGCTCTCGACTTACGACGGGGACCTCAGGGACCCGCTCTGGTGGCCTCAGGAAAGGCCAGTCTCCATGCGAGTTCCTCAGGGGCCTCTCGGGATTCCTCTCCCGTCGATGCCGGGCCCTAAGACCTTGTGTGGAGTCGGGGCCGGAACCTGAGGATTCCTTTCCAGTGCTGACATGGATCTTGGGGTACTTCTGGAGTCTCCCCAGGGGAGTCAGTCCTCGTCTCGAATGCGGCATGCACTTGCGCTTTCCTCCAGAGCGGTAGCAGCAGTGTCAGGCAGTCCGCCTCTTAGATAAAAGGATCTATGGTTTTCCCTCGAGTATTTCCCACGAGGCTTTCCCACGAGGCTTTCCCACAGGGCTGTCCCACGTGCACACGTGGTCGGAGTCGATCCTCGGCTTGAACGTCAAGGCAGTGCAGGGAAAACAGGTTCCTCTGGAATGGACTGACACATCTGGGGGACTCTTGGAATGGTGGCAGGACCCTGGAGTTCCTCTCGCCTTTCCTGTGGAGAGCGCCTCCTCTTGAGATGCGACGGGAACGCCGGGAATTCTTTCCCTACGAAACAGGGAAAGGATCACTCATCTCGAGCTAGGAGGCGGAAACGGGGCTCCCCTGGATGTGTGCGGGACCCCACGTGCTTCCTCTCGAGTGGAGACGGGTATGTCGGGGAACTTCTTGAGTTGCAGCAAGGGTGTGAAGGACCCTTTGGAAGTTCCAGTGGTTAGACGTGATTAGCCGCGAGAAGCCTCAGCGGAAATGGGCCTCATCTCGCCTGGAGGGCAAAACCTCCTGGATTTTCTCGAGTTGCGGCAGGTGCTCTCGACTTACGACGGGGACCTCAGGGACCCGCTCTGGTGGCCTCAGGAAAGGCCAGTCCCCATGCGAGTTCCTCGGGGGCCTCTCGGGATTCCTCTCCCGTCGATGCCGGGGCCTAAGACCTTGTGTGGAGTCGGGGCCGGAACCTGAGGATTCCTCTCCAGTGCTGACATGGATCTTGGGGTACTTCTGGAGTCTCCCCAGGGGAGTCAGTCCTCGTCTCGAATGCGGGCATGCACTTGCGCTTTCCTCCAGAGCGGTAGCAGCAGTGTCATGCAGTCCACCGCGTGGATCAAAGGATCTATGGTTTTCCCTCGAGTCTTTCCCACGAGGCTTTCCCACGAGGCTTTCCCACAGGGCTGTCCCACGTGCACACGTGGTGGGAGTCGATCCTCGGCTTGAACGTCAAGGCAGTGCAGGGAAAACAGGTTCCTCTGGAATGGACTGACACATCTGGGGGACTCTTGGAATGGTGGCACGACCCTGGAGTTCCTCTCGTCTTTCCTGTGGAGAGCGCCTCCACTTGAGATGCGACGGGAACGCCGGGAATTCTTTCCCTACGAAACAGGGAAAGGATCCCTCATCTCGAGCTAGGAGGCGGAAACGGGGCTCCCCTGGATGTGTGCGGGACCCTCTTGCTTCCTCTCGAGTGGAGACCGGTATGTCGGGAAACTTCTTGAGTTGCAGCAAGGGTGTGAAGGACACTTTGGAAGTTCCAGTGGTTAGATTTGATTAGCCTCGAGAAGCCTCAGCGTAAATGGGCCTCATCTCGCCTGGAGGGCAAAACCTCCTGGATTTTCTCGAGTTGCGGCAGGTGCTCTCGACTTACGACGGGGACCTCAGGGACCCGCTCTGGTGGCCACAGGAAAGGCCAGTCCCCATGCGAGTTCCTCGGGGGCCTCTCGGGATTCCTCTCCCGTCGATGCCGGGGCCTAAGACCTTGTGTGGAGTCGGGGCCGGAACCTGAGGATTCCTCTCCAGTGCTGACATGGATCTTGGGGTACTTCTGGAGTCTCCCCAGGGGAGTCAGTCCTCGTCACGAATGCGGGCATGCACTTGTGCTTTCCTCCAGAGCGGTAGCAGCAGTGTCACGCAGTCCGCCGCGTGGATCAAAGGATCTATGGTTTTCCCTCGAGTCTTTCCCACGAGGCTTTCCCACGAGGCTTTCCCACAGGGCTGTCCCACGTGCACACGTGGTGGGAGTCGATCCTCGGCTTGAACTCAAGGCAGTGCAGGGAAAACAGGTTCCTCTGGAATGGACTGACACATCTGGGGGACTCTTGGAATGGTGGCACGACCCTGGAGTTCCTCTCGCCTTTCCTGTGGAGAGCGCCTCCTCTTGAGATGCGACGGGAACACCGGGAATTCTTTCCCTACGAAACAGGGAAAGGATCCCTCATCTCGAGCTAGGAGGCGGAAACGGGGCTCCCCTGGATGTGTGCTGGACCCCACGTGCTTCTTCTCGAGTGGAGACGGGTATGTCGGGGAACTTCTTGAGTTGCAGCAAGGGTGTGAAGGACCCTTTGGAAGTTCCAGTGGTTAGACGTGATTAGCCTCGAGAAGCCTCAGCGGAAATGGGCCTCATCTCGCCTGGAGGGCAAAACCTCCTGGATTTTCTCGAGTTGCGGCAGGTGCTCTCGACTTACGACGGGGACCTCAGGGACGCGCTCTGGTGGCCTCAGGAAAGGCCAGTCCCCATGCGAGTTCCTCGGGGGCCTCTCGGGATTCCTCTCCCGTCGATGCCGGGGCCTAAGACCTTGTTTGGAGTCGGGGCCGCAACCTGAGGATTCCTCTCCAGTGCTGACATGGATCTTGGGGTACTTCTGGAGTCTCCCCAGGGGAGTCAGTCCTCGTCTCGAATGCGGGCATGCACTTGCGCTTTCCTCCAGAGCGGTAGCAGCAGTGTCATGCAATCCACCGCGTGGATCAAAGGATCTATGGTTTTCCCTCGAGTCTTTCCCACGAGGCTTTCCCACGAGGCTTTCCCACAGGGCTGTCCCACGTGCACACGTGGTGGGAGTCGATCCTCGGCTTGAACGTCAAGGCAGTGCAGGGAAAACAGGTTCCTCTGGAATGGACTGACACATCTGGGGGACTCTTGGAATGGTGGCACGAGCCTGGAGTTCCTCTCGCCTTTCCTGTGGAGAGCGCCTCCTCTTGAGATGCGACGGGAACGCCGGGAATTCTTTCCCTACGAAACAGGGAAAGGATCCCTCATCTCGAGCTAGGAGGCGGAAACGGGGCTCCCCTGGATGTGTGCGGGACCTCACGTGCTTCCTCTCGAGTGGAGACGGGTATGTCGGGGAACTTCTTGAGTTGCAGCAAGGGTGTGAAGGACCCTTTGGAAGTTCCAGTGGTTAGACGTGATTAGCCTCGAGAAGCCTCAGCGGAAATGTGCCTCAGCTCGCCTGGAGGGCAAAACCTCGTGGAATGTCTCGAGTTGCGGCAGGTGCTCTCGACTTACGACGGGGACCTCAGGGACCCGCTCTGGTGGCCTCAGGAAAGGCCAGTCCCCATGCGAGTTCCTCGGGGGCCTCTCGGGATTCCTCTCCCGTCGATGCCGGGGCCTAAGACCTTGTGTGGAGTCGGGGCCGGAACCTGAGGATACCTCTCCAGTGCTGACATGGATCTTGGGGTACTTCTGGAGTCTCCCCAGGGGAGTCAGTCCTCGTCTCGAATGCGGGCATGCACTTGCGCTTTCCTCCAGAGCGGTAGCAGCAGTGTCACGCAGTCCGCCGCGTGGATCAAAGGATCTATGGTTTTCCCTCGAGTCTTTCCCACGAGGCTTTCCCACGAGGCTTTCCCACAGGGCTGTCCCACGTGCACACGTGGTGGGAGTCGATCCTCGGCTTGAACTCAAGTCAGTGCAGGGAAAACAGGTTCCTCTGGAATGGACTGACACATCTGGGGGACTCTTGGAATGGTGGCACGACCCTGGAGTTCCTCTCGCCTTTCCTGTGGAGAGCGCCTCCTCTTGAGATGCGACGGGAACGCCGGGAATTCTTTCCCTACGAAACAGGGAAAGGATCCCTCATCTCGACCTAGGAGGCGGAAACGGGGCTCCCCTGGATGTGTGCGGGACCCTCGTGCTTCCTCTCGAGTGGAGACGGGTATGTCGCGGAACTGCTTGAGTTGCAGCAAGGGTGTGAAGGACCCTTTGGAAGTTCCAGTGGTTAGATGTGAATATCCTCGAGAAGCCTCAGCGGAAATGGGCCTCATCTCGCCTGGAGGGCAAAACCTCCTGGATTTTCTCGAGTTGCGGCAGGTGCTCTCGACTTACGACGGGGACCTCAGGGACCCGCTCTGGTGGCCTCAGGAAAGGCCAGTCCCCATGCGAGTTCCTCGGGGGCATCTCGGGATTCCTCTCCCGTGGATGCCGGGGCCTAAGACCTTGTGTGGAGTCGGGGCCGGAACCTGAGGATTCCTCTCCAGTGCTGACATGGATCTTGGGGTACTTCTGGAGTCTCCCCAGGGGAGTCAGTCCTCGTCTCGAATGCGGGCATGCACTTGCGCTTTCCTCCAGGGCGGTAGCAGTAGTGTCCCGCAGTCCGCCGGGAGGATCAAAGGATCTATGGTTTTCCCTCGATTCTTTCCCACGAGGCTTTCCCACGAGGCTTTCCCACAGGGCTGTCCCACGTGCACACGTGGTGGGAGTCGATCCTCGGCTTGAACGTCAAGGCAGTGCAGGGAAAACAGGTTCCTCTGGAATGGACTGACACATCTGGGGGACTCTTGGAATGGTGGCACGACCCTGGAGTTCCTCTCGTCTTTCCTGTGGAGAGCGCCTCCTCTTGAGATGCGACGGGAACGCCGGGAATTCTTTCCCTACGAAACAGGGAAAGGATCCCTCATCTCGATCTAGGAGGCGGAAACGGGGCTCCCCTGGATGTGTGCGGGACCCTCGTGCTTCCTCTCGAGTGGAGACGGGTATGTCGGGGAACTTCTTGAGTTGCAGCAAGGGTAAGAAGGACCCTTTGGATATTCCAGTGGTTAGATGTGTTTAGCCTCGAGAAGCCTCAGCGGAAATGGGCCTCATCTCGCCTGGAGGGCAAAACCTCCTGGATTTTCTCGAGTTGCGGCAGGTGCTCTCGACTTACGACAGGGACCTCAGGGACCCGCTCTGGTGGCCTCAGGAAAGGCCAGTCCCCATGCAAGTTCCTCGGGGGCCTCTCGGGATTCCTCTCCCGTCGATGCCGGGGCCTAAGACCTTGCGTGGAGTCGGGGCCGGAACCTGAGGATTCCTCTCCAGTGCTGACATGGATCTTGGGGTATTTCTGGACTCTCCCCAGGGCAGTCAGTCCTCGTCTCGAATGCGGGCATGCACTTGCGCTTTCCTCCAGAGCAGTAGCAGCAGTGTCACGCAGTCCGCCGCGTGGATCAAAGGATCTATGGTTTTCCCTCGAGTCTGTCCCACGAGGCTTTCCCACGAGGCTTTCCCACAGGGCTGTCCCACGTGCACACGTGGTTGGAGTCGATCCTCGGCTTGAACGTCAAGGCAGTGCAGGGAAAACAGGTTCCTCTGTAATGGACTGACACATCTGGGGGTCTCTTGGAATGGTGGCACGACCCTTGACTTCCTCTCGCCTTTCCTGTGGAGAGCGCCTCCTCTTGAGATGCGACGGGAACGCCGGGAACTCTTTCCCTACGAAACAGGGAAAGGATCCCTCATCTCGAGCTAGGAGGCGGAAACGGGGCTCCCCTGGATGTGTGCGGGACCCCACGTGCTTCCTCTCGAGTGCAGACGGGTATGTCGGGGAACTTCTTGAGTTGCAGCAAGGGTGTGAAGGACCCTTTGGAAGTTCCAGTGGTTAGACGTGATTAGCCTCGAGAAGCCTCAGCGGAAATGGGCCTCATCTCGCCTGGAGGGCAAAACCTCCTGGATTTTCTCGAGTTGCGGCAGGTGCTCTCGACTTACGACGGGGACCTCAGGGACCCGCTCTGGTGGCCTCAGGAAAGGCCAGTCCCCATGCGAGTTCCTGGGGGCTTTCGGGATTCCTCTCCCGTCGATGCCGGGGCCTAAGACCTTGTGTGGAGTCGGGGCCGGAACCTGAGGATTCCTCTCCAGTGCTGACAGGGATCTTGGGGTACTTCTGGAGTCTCCCCAGGGGAGTCAGTCCTCGTCTCGAATGCGGGCATGCACTTGCGCTTTCTCCAGGGCGGTAGCAGCAGTGTCACGCATTCCGCCGCGTGGATCAAAGGATCTATGGTTTTCCCTCGAGTCTTTCCCACGAGTCTTTCCCACGAGGCTTTCCCACAGGGCTGTCCCACGTGCACACGTGGTGGGAGTCGATCCTCGGCTTGAACGTCAAGGCAGTGCAGGGAAAACAGGTTCCTCTGGAATGGACTGACACATCTGGGGGACTCTGGGAATGGTGGCAAGATCCTGGAGTTCCTCTCGCCTTTCCTGTGGAGAGCGCCTCCTCTTGAGATGCGACGGGAACGCCGGGAATTCTTTCCCTACGAAACAGGGAAAGGATCCCTCATCTCGATCTAGGAGGCGGAAACGGGGCTCCCCTGGATGTGTGCGGGACCCCACGTGCTTCCTCTCGAGTGGAGACGGGTATGTCGGGGAACTTCTTGAGTTGCAGCAAGGGTGTGAAGGACCCTTTGGAAGTTCCAGTGGTTAGATGTGATTAGCCTCCAGAAGCCTCAACGGAAATGGGCCTCATCTCGCCTGGAGGGCAAAACCTCCTGGATTTTCTCGAGTTGCGGCAGGTGCTCTCGACGTACGACGGGGACCTCAGGAACCCGCTCTGGTGGCCTCAGGAAAGGCCAGTCCCCATGCGAGTTCCTCGGGGGCCTCTCGGGATTCCTCTCCCGTCGATGCCGGGGCCTAAGACCTTGTGTGGAGTCGGGGCCGGAACCTGAGGATTCCGCTCCAGTGCTGACATGGATCTTGGGGTACTTCTGGAGTCTCCCCAGGGAAGTCAGTCCTCGTCTCGAATGCGGGCATGCACTTGCGCTTTCCTCCAGAGCGGTAGCAGCAGTGTCACGCAGTCCGCCGCGTGGATCAAAGGATCTATGGTTTTCCCTCGAGTCTTTCCCACGAGGCTTTCCCACGAGGCTTTCCCACAGGACTGTCCCACGTGCACACGTGGTGGGAGTCGATCCTCGGCTTGAACGTCAAGGCAGTGCAGGGAAAACAGGTTCCTCTGGAATGGACTGACACATCTGGGGGACTCTTGGAATGGTGGCACGACCCTGGAGTTCCTCTCGCCTTTCCTGTGGAGAGCGCCTCCTCTTGAGATGCGACGGGAACGCCGGGAATTCTTTCCCTACGAAACAGGGAAAGGATCCCTCATCTCGAGCTAGGAGGCGGAAACGGGGCTCCCCTGGATGTGTGCGGGACCCTCGTGCTTCCTCTCGAGTGGAGACGGGTATGTCGCGGAACTTCTTGAGTTGCAGCAAGGGTGAGAAGGACCCTTTGGATGTTCCAGTGGTTAGATGTGATTAGCCTCGAGAAGCCTCAGCGGAAATGGGCCTCATCTCGCCTGGAGGGCAAAACCTCCTGGATTTTCTCGAGTTGCGGCAGGTGCTCTCGACTTACGACGGGGACCTCAGGGACCCGCTCTGGTGGCCTCAGGAAAGGCCAGTCCCCATGCGAGTTCCTCGGGGGCCTCTCGGGATTCCTCTCCCGTCGATGTCGGGGCCTAAGACCTTGTGTGGAGTCGGGGCCGGAACCTGAGGATTCCTCTCCAGTGCTGACATGGATCTTGGGGTACTTCTGGAGTCTCCCCAGGGGAGTCAGTCCTCGTCTCGAATGCGGGCATGCACTTGCGCTTTCCTCCAGAGCGGTGGCAGCAGTGTCACGCAGTCCGCCGCGTGGATCAAAGGATCTATGGTTTTCCCTCGAGTCTTTCCCACGAGGCTTTCCCACGAGGCTTTCCCACAGGGCTGTCCCACGTGCACACGTGGAGGGAGTCGATCCTCGGCTTGAACGTCAAGGCAGTGCAGGGAAAACAGGTTCCTCTGTAATGGACTGACACATCTGGGGGATTCGTGGAATGGTGGCACGACCCTGGAGTTCCTCTCGCCTTTCCTGTGGAGAGCGCCTCCTCTTGAGATGCGAAGGGAACGCCGGGAATTCTTTCCCTACGAAACAGGGAAAGGATCCCTCATCTCGAGCTAGGAGGCGGAAACGGGGCTCCCCTGGATGTGTGCGGGACACTCGTGCTTCCTCTCGAGTGGAGACGGGTATGTCGGGGAACTTCTTGAGTTGCAGCAAGGGTGTGAAGGACCCTTTGAAAGTTCCAGTTGTTAGATGTGATTAGCCTCGAGAAGCCTCAGCGGAATTGGGCCTCATCTCGGCTGGAGGGCAAAACCTCCTGGATTTTCTCGAGTTGCGGCAGGTGCTCTCCACTTACGACGGGGACCTCAGGGACCCGCTCTGGTGGCCTCAGGAAAGACCAGTCCCCATGCGAGTTCCTCGGGGGCCTCTCGGGATTCCTCTCCCGTCGATGCCGGGGCCTAAGTCCTTGTGTGGAGTCGGGGCCGGAACCTGAGGATTCCTCTCCAGTGCTGACATGGATCTTGGGGTACTTCTGGAGTCTCCCCAGGGGAGTCAGTCCCCGTCTCGAATGCGGGCATGCACTTGCGCTTTCCTCCAGAGCGGTAGCAGCAGTGTCACGCAGTCCGCCGCGTGGATCAAAGGATCTATGCTTTTCCCTCGAGTCTTTCCCACGAGGCTTTCCCACGAGGCTTTTCCACAGGGCTGTCCCACGTGCACACGTGGTGGGAGTCGATCCTCGGCTTGAATGTCAAGGCAGTGCAGGGAAAACAGGTTCCTCTGGAATGGACTGACCCATCTGGGGGACTGTTGGAATGGTGGCACGACCCTGGTGTTCCTCTCGCCTTTCCTGTGGAGAGCGCCTCCTCTTGAGATGCGACGGGAACGCCGGGAATTCTTTCCCTACGAAACAGGGAAAGGATCCCTCATCTCGAGCTAGGAGGCGGAAACGGGGCTCCCCTGGATGTGTGCGGGACCCCACGTGCTTCCTCTCGATTGGAGACGGTTATGTCGTGGAACTTCTTGAGTTGCAGCAAGGGTGTGAAGGACCCTTTGGAAGTTCCAGTGGTTAGATGTGATTAGCCTCGAGAAGCCTCAGCGGAATTGGGCCTCATCTCGCCTGGAGGGCAAAACCTCCTGGATCTTCTCGAGTTGCGGCAGGTGCTCTCAACTTACGACGGGGACCTCAGGGACCCGCTCTGGTGGCCTCAGGAAAGGCCAGTCCACATGAGTGTTCCTCGGGGGCCTCTCGGGATTCCTCTCCCGTGGATGCCGGGGCCTAAATCCTTGTGTGGAGTCGGGGCCGGAACCTGAGGATTCCTCTCCAGTGCTGACATGGATCTTGGGGTACTTCTGGAGTCTCCCCAGGGGAGTCAGTCCCCGTCTCGAATGCGGGCATGCACTTGCGCTTTCCTCCAGAGCGGTAGCAGCAGTGTCACGCAGTCCGCCGCGTGGATCAAAATATCTATGGCTTTCCCTCGAGTCTTTCCCACGAGGCTTTCCCACGAGGCTTTCCCACAGGGCTGTCCCACGTGCACACGTGGTGGGAGTCGATCCTCGGCTTGAACGTCAAGGCAGTGCGGGGAAAACAGGTTCCTCTGGAATGGACTGACACATCTGGGGGTCTCTTGGAATGGTGGCACGACAATGGAGTTAATCTCCCCTTTCCTGTGGTGAGCGCCTCCTCTTGAGATGCGACGGGAACGCCAGGAATTCTTTCCCTACGAAACAGGGAAAGGATCCCTCATCTCGAGCTAGGAGGCGGAAACGGGGCTCCCCTGGTTCTGTGCGGGACCCCACGTGCTTCCTCTCGAGTGGAGACGGGTATGTCGGGGAACTTCTTCAGTTGCAGCAAGGGTGAGAAGGACCCTTAGGAAGTTCCAGTGGTTAGACGTGATTAGCATCGAGAAGCCTCAGCGGAAATGGGCCTCGTCTCGCCTGGAGGGCAAAACCTCCTGGATTTTCTCGAGTTGCGGCAGGTGCTCTCGACTTACGATGGGGACCTCAGGGACCCGCTCTGGTGGCCTCAGGAAAGGCCAGTCCCCATGCGAGTTCCTCGGGGGCCACTCGAGATTCCTCTCCCGTCGATGCCGGGGCCTAAGACCTTGTGTGGAGTCGGGGCCGGAACCTGAGGATTCCTCTCCAGTGCTGACATGGATCTTGGGGTACTTCTGGAGTCTCCCCAGGGGAGTCAGTCCTCGTCTCGAATGCGGGCATGCACTTGCGCTTTCCTCCAGAGCGGTAGCAGCAGTGTCACGCAGTCCGCCGCGTGGATCAAAGGATCTATGGTTTTCCCTCGAGTCTTTCACACGAGGGTTTCCCACGAGGCTTTCCCACAGGGCTGTCCCACGTGCACACGTGGTGGGAGTCGATCCTCGGCTTGAACGTCAAGGCAGTGCAGGGAAAACAGGTTCCTCTGGAATGGACTGACACCTCTGGGGGTCTCTTGGAATGGTGGCACGACCCTGGAGTTCCTCTCGCCTTTCCTGTGGAGAGTGCCTCCTTTTGAGATGCGACGGGAACGCCGGGAATTCTTTCCCTACGAAACAGGGAAAGGATCACTCATCTCGAGCTAGGAGGCGGAAACGGGGCTCCCCTGGATGTGTGCGGGACCCCACGTGCTTCCTCTCAAGTGGAGACGGGTATGTCTGGGAACTTTTTGAGTTGCAGTTAGGGTGTGAAGGACCCTTTGGAACTTCCAGAGGTTAGATGTGATTAGCCTCGAGAAGCCTCAGCGGAAATGGGCCTCATCTCGCCTGGAGGGCAAAACCTCCTGGATTTTCTCGAGTTGCGGCAGGTGCTCTCGACTTACGACGGGGACATCAGGGACCCGCACTGGTGGCCTCAGGAAAGGCCAGTCCCCATGCGAGTTCCTCGGGGGCCTCTCGGGATGCCTCTCCCGTGGATGCCGGGGCCTAAGACCTTGTGTGGAGTCGGGGCCGGAACCTGAGGATTCCTATCCAGTGCTGACATGGATCTTGGGGTACTTCTGGAGTCTCCCCAGGGGAGTCAGTCGCCATCTCGAATGCGGGCATGCACTTGCGCTTTCCTCCAGAGCGGTAGCAGCAGTGTCACGCAGTCCGCCGCGTGGATCAAAATATCTATGGCTTTCCCTAGAGTCTTTCCCACGAGGCTTTCCCACGAGGCTTTCCCACAGGGCTTTCCCACGTGCACATGTGGTGGGAGTGGATCCTCGGCTTGAACGTCAAGGCAGTGCGGGGACAACAGGTTCCTCTGGAATGGACTGACACATTTGGGGGACTCTTGGAATGGTGGCACGACCCTGGAGTTCCTCTCGCCTTTCCTGTGGAGAGCGCCTCCTCTTGAGATGCGACGGGAACGCCGGGAATTCTTTCCCTACGAAACAGGGAAAGGATCACTCATCTCGAGCTAGGAGGCGGAAACGGGGCTCCCCTGGATGTGTGCGGGACCCTCGTGCTTCCTCTCGAGTGGAGACGGGTATGTCGGGGAACTTCTTGAGTTGCAGCAAGGGTGAGAAGGACCCTTTGGTTGTTCCAGTGGTTAGATGTGATTAGCCTCGAGAAGCCTCAGCGGAAATGGGCCTCATCTCGCCTGGAGGGCAAAACCTCCTGGATTTTCTCGAGTTGCGGCAGGTGCTCTCGACTTACGACGGGGACCTCAGGGACACGCTCTGGTGGCCTCAGGAAAGGCCAGTCCCCATGCGAGTTCCTGGGGGCCTCTCGGGATTCCTCTCCCGTCGATGCCGGGGCCTAAGACCTTGTGTGGAGTCGGGGCCGGAACCTGAGGATTCCTCTCCAGTGCTGACATGGATCTTGGGGTACTTCTGGAGTCTCCCCAGGGGAGTCAGTCCTCGTCTCGAATGCGGGCATGCACTTGCGCTTTCTCCAGGGCGGTAGCAGCAGTGTCACGCATTCCGCCGCGTGGATCAAAGGATCTATGGTTTTCCCTAGAGTCTTTCCCACGAGTCTTTCCCACGAGGCTTTCCCACAGGGCTGTCCCACGTGCACACGTGGTGGGAGTCGATCCTCGGCTTGAACGTCAAGGCAGTGCAGGGAAAACAGGTTCCTCTGGAATGGACTGACTCATCTGGGGGACTCTGGGAATGGTGGCAAGATCCTGGAGTTCCTCTCGCCTTTCCTGTGGAGAGCGCCTCCTCTTGAGATGCGACGGGAACGCCGGGAATTCTTTCCCTACGAAACAGGGAAAGGATCCCTCATCTCGATCTAGGAGGCGGAAACGGGGCTCCCCTGGATGTGTGCGGGACCCCACGTGCTTCCTCTCGAGTGGAGACGGGTATGTCGGGGAACTTCTTGAGTTGCAGCAAGGGTGTGAAGGACCCTTTGGAAGTTCCAGTGGTTAGATGTGATTAGCCTCCAGAAGCCTCAACGGAAATGGGCCTCATCTCGCCTGGAGGGCAAAACCTCCTGGATTTTCTCGAGTTGCGGCAGGTGCTCTCGACGTACGACGGGGACCTCAGGGACCCGCTCTGGTGGCCTCAGGAAAGGCCAGTCCCCATGCGAGTTCCTCGGGGGCCTCTCGGGATTCCTCTCCCGTCGATGCCGGGGCCTAAGACCTTGTGTGGAGTCGGGGCCGGAACCTGAGGATTCCGCTCCAGTGCTGACATGGATCTTGGGGTACTTCTGGAGTCTCCCCAGGGAAGTCAGTCCTCGTCTCGAATGCGGGCATGCACTTGCGCTTTCCTCCAGAGCGGTAGCAGCAGTGTCACGCAGTCCGCCGCGTGGATCAAAGGATCTATGGTTTTCCCTCGAGTCTTTCCCACGAGGCTTTCCCACGAGGCTTTCCCACAGGACTGTCCCACGTGCACACGTGGTGGGAGTCGATCCTCGGCTTGAACGTCAAGGCAGTGCAGGGAAAACAGGTTCCTCTGGAATGGACTGACACATCTGGGGGACTCTTGGAATGGTGGCACGACCCTGGAGTTCCTCTCGCCTTTCCTGTGGAGAGCGCCTCCTCTTGAGATGCGACGGGAACGCCGGGAATTCTTTCCCTACGAAACAGGGAAAGGATCCCTCATCTCGAGCTAGGAGGCGGAAACGGGGCTCCCCTGGATGTGTGCGGGACCCTCGTGCTTCCTCTCGAGTGGAGACGGGTATGTCGGGGAACTTCTTGAGTTGCAGCAAGGGTGAGAAGGACCCTTTGGATGTTCCAGTGGTTAGATGTGATTAGCCTCGAGAAGCCTCAGCGGAAATGGGCCTCATCTCGCCTGGAGGGCAAAACCTCCTGGATTTTCTCGAGTTGCGGCAGGTGCTCTCGACTTACGACGGGGACCTCAGGGACCCGCTCTGGTGGCCTCAGGAAAGGCCAGTCCCCATGCGAGTTCCTCGGGGGCCTCTCGGGATTCCTCTCCCGTCGATGTCGGGGCCTAAGACCTTGTGTGGAGTCGGGGCCGGAACCTGAGGATTCCTCTCCAGTGCTGACATGGATCTTGGGGTACTTCTGGAGTCTCCCCAGGGGATTCAGTCCTCGTCTCGAATGCGGGCATGCACTTGCGCTTTCCTCCAGAGCGGTAGCAGCAGTGTCACGCAGTCCGCCGCGTGGATCACAGGATCTATGTTTATCCCTCGAGTCTTTCCGACGAGGCTTTCCCACGAGGCTTTCCCACAGGGCTGTCCCACGTGCACACGTGGTGGGAGTCAATCCTCGGCTTGAACGTTAAGGCAGTGCAGGGAAAACAGGTTCCTCTGGAATGGACTGACACATCTGGGGGTCTCTTGGAATGGTGGCACGACAATGGAGTTAATCTCCCCTTTCCTGTGGTGAGCGCCTCCTCTTGAGATGCGACGGGAACGCCAGGAATTCTTTCCCTACGAAACAGGGAAAGGATCCCTCATCTCGAGCTAGGAGGCGGAAACGGGGCTCCCCTGGTTCTGTGCGGGACCCCACGTGCTTCCTCTCGAGTGGAGACGGGTATGTCGGGGAACTTATTCAGTTGCAGCAAGGGTGAGAAGGACCCTTAGGAAGTTCCAGTGGTTAGACGTGATTAGCCTCTAGAAGCCTCAGCGGAAATGGGCCTCGTCTCGCCTGGAGGGCAAAACCTCCTGGATTTTCTCGAGTTGCGGCAGGTGCTCTCGACTTACGATGGGGACCTCAGGGACCCGCTCTGGTGGCCTCAGGAAAGGCCAGTCCCCATGCGAGTTCCTCGGGGGCCACTCGAGATTCCTCTCCCGTCGATGCCGGGGCCTAAGACCTTGTGTGGAGTCGGGGCCGGAACCTGAGGATTCCTCTCCAGTGCTGACATGGATCTTGGGGTACTTCTGGAGTCTCCCCAGGGGAGTCAGTCCTCGTCTGGAATGCGGGCATGCACTTGCGCTTTCCTCCAGAGCGGTAGCAGCAGTGTCACGCAGTCCGCCGCGTGGATCAAAGGATCTATGGTTTTCCCTCGAGTCTTTCCCACGAGGCTTTCCCACGAGGCTTTCCCACAGGGCTGTCCCACGTGCACACGTGGTGGGAGTCGATCCTCGGCTTGAACGTCAAGGCAGTGCCGGGAAAACAGGTTCCTCTGGAATGGACTGACACCTCTGGGTGTCTCTTGGAATGGTGGCACGACCCTGGAGTTCCTCTCGCCTTTCCTGTGGAGAGTGCCTCCTTTTGAGATGCGACGGGAACGCCGGGAATTCTTTCCCTACGAAACAGGGAAAGGATCCCTCATCTCGAGCTAGGAGGCCGAAACGGGGCTCCCCTGGATGTGTGCGGGACCCCATGTGCTTCCTCTCAAGTGGAGACGGGTATGTCTGGGAACTTTTTGAGTTGCAGTTAGGGTGTGAAGGACCCTTTGGAAGTTCCAGAGGTTAGATGTGATTAGCCTCGAGAAGCCTCAGCGGAAATGGGCCTCATCTCGCCTGGAGGGCAAAACCTCCTGGATTTTCTCGAGTTGCGGCAGGTGCTCTCGACTTACGACGGGGACCTCAGGGACCCGCTCTGGTGGCCTCAGGAAAGGCCAGTCCCCATGCGAGTTCCTCGAGGGCCTCTTGGGATTCCTCTCCTGTCGATGCCGGGGCCTAAGACCTTGTTTGGAGTCTGGGCCGGAACCTGAGGATTCCTCTCCAGTGCTGACATGGATCTTGGGGTACTTCTGGAGTCTCCCCAGGGGAGTCAGTCCTCGTCTCGAATGCGGGCATGCACTTGCGCTTTCCTCCAAAGCGGTAGCAGCAGTGTCACACAGTCCGCCGCGTGGACAAAAGGATCTTTGGTTTTCCCTCGAGTCTTTCGCACGAGGCTGTCCCACGAGGCTTTCCCACAGGGCTGTCCCACGTGCACACGTGGTGGGAGTCGATCCTCGGCTTGAACGTCAAGGCAGTGCAGGGAAAACAGGTTCCTCTGGAATGGACTGACACATCTGGGGGACTCATGGAATGGTGGCACGACCCTGGAGTTGCTCTCGCCTTTCCTGTGGAGAGCGCCTCCTCTAGAGATGCGAAGGGAACGCCTGGAATTCTTTCCCTACGAAATAGGGATAGGATCCCTCATCTCGAACTAGGAGGCGGAAACGGGGCTCCCCTGGATGTGTGCGGCACCCCACGTGCTTCCTCTCGAGTGGAGACGGGTATGTCGCGGAATTGCTTGAGTTGCAGAAAGGGTGTGAAGGACCCTTTGGAAGTTCCAGTGGTTAGATGTGATTAGCCTCGAGAAGCCTAAGCGGAAATGGGCCTCATCTCGCCTGGAGTGCAAAACCTCCTGGATTTTCTCGAGTTGCGGCAGGTGCTCTCCACTTACGACGGGGACCTCAGGGACCCGCTCTGGAGGCCTCAGGAAAGGCCAGTCCCCATGCGAGTTCCTCGGGGGCCTCTCGGGATTCCTCTCCCTTTGATGCCGGGGCCTAAGACCTTGTGTGAACTCAGGGCCGGAACCTGAGGATTCCTCTCCAGTGCTGACATGGATCTTGGGGTACTTCTGGAGACTCCCCAGGGGAGTCAGTCCTCGTCTCGAATGCGGGCATGCACTTGCGCTTTCCTCCAGAGAGGTAGCAGCAGTGTCACGCAGTCCGCCGCGTGAATCAAAGGATCTATGGTTTTCCCTTGAGTCTTTCCCAAGAGGCTTTCCCACGAGGCTTTCCCACAGGGCTGTCCCACGTGCACACGTGGTGGGAGTCCATCCTCGGCTTGAACGTCAAGGCAGTGCGGGGAAAACAGGTTCCTCTGGAATGGACTGACACATCTGGGGGACTCTTGGAATGGTGGCACGACCCTGGAGTTCCTCTCGCCTTTCCAGTGGAGAGCGCCTCCTCTTGAGATGCGACGGGAACGCCGGGAATTCTTTCCCTACGAAACAGGGAAAGGATCCCTCATCTCGAGCTAGGAGGCGGAAACGGGGCTCCCCTGGATGTGTGCGGGACCCCACGTGCTTCCTCTCGAGAGGAGACGGGTATGTCGCGGAACTGCTTGAGTTGCAGCAAGGGTGTGAAGGACCCTTTGGAAGTTGCAGTGGTTAGATGTGATTAGCCTCGAGAAGCCTCAGCGGAAATGGGCCTCATCTCTCCTGGAGGGCAAAACCTCCTGGATTTTCTCGAGTTGCGGCAGATGCTCTCGACTTACGACGGGGACCTCAGGGACCCGCTCTGGTGTCCTCAGGAAAGGCCAGTCCCCATGCGAGTTCCTCGGGGGCCTCTCGGGATTCCTCTCCCGTGGATGCCGGGGCCTAAGACCTTGTGTGGAGTCGGGGCCGGAACCTGAGTATTCCTCTCCAGTGGTGACATGGATCTTGGGGTACTTCTGGAGTCTCCCCAGGGGAGTCAGTCCTCGTCTCGAATGCGGGCATGCACTTGCGCTTTCCTCCAGAGCGGTAGCAGCAGTGTCACGCAGTCCGCCGCGTGGATCAAAGGATCTATGGTTTTCCCTCGAGTCTTTCCCACGAGGCTTTCCCACGAGGCTTTCCCACAGGGCTGTCCCACGTGCACACGTGGTGGGAGTCGATCCTCGGCTTGAACGTCAAGGCAGTGCAGGGAAAACAGGTTCCTCTGGAATGGACTGACACATCTGGGGGTCTCTTGGAATGGTGGCACGACCCTGGAGTGCCTCTCCCCTTTCCTGTGGAGAGCGCCTCCTCTTGAGATGCGACGGGAACGCCAGGAATTCTTTCCCTACGAAACAGGGATAGGATCCCTCATCTCGAGCTAGGAGACGGAAACGGGGCTCCCCTGGTTCTGTGCGGGACCCCACGTGCTTCCTCTCGAGTGGATACGGTTATCTCGGGGAACATCTTGAGTTGCAGCAAGGGTGTGAAGGACCCTTTGGAAGTTCCAGTGGTCAGATGTGATTAGCCTCGAGAAGCCTCAGCGGAAATGGGCCTCATCTCGCCTGGAGGGCAAAACCTCCTGGATTTTCTCGAGTTGCGGCAGGTGCTCTCGACTCTCGACCGGGACCTCAGGGACCCGCTCTGGTGGCCTCAGGAAAGGCCAGTCCCCATGCGAGTTCCTCGGGGGTCTCTCGGGATTCCTCTCCCGTCGATGCCGGGGCCTAAGACCTTGTGTGGAGTCGGGGCCGGAACCTGAGGATTCCTCTCCAGTGCTGACATGGATCTTGGGGTACTTCTGGAGTCTCCCCAGGGGAGTCAGTCCTCGTCTCGAATGCGGGCATGCACTTGCGTTTCCTCCAGAGCGGTAGCAGCAGTGTCACGCAGTCCGCCGCGTGGATCAAAGGATCTATTTTTTTCCCTCGAGTCTTTCGCACGAGGCTTTCCCACGAGGCTTTCCCTCAGGGCTGTCCCACGTGCACACGTGGTGGGAGTCGATCCTCAGCTTGAACGTCAAGGCAGTGCAGGGAAAACAGGTTCCTCTGGAATGGACTGACTCATCTGGGGGACTCTGGGAATGGTGGCAAGACCCTGGAGTTCCTCTCGCCTTTCCTGTGGAGAGCGCCTCCTCTTGAGATGCGACGGGAACGCCGGGAATTCTTTCCCTACGAAACAGGGAAAGGATCCCTCATCTCGAGCTAGGAGGCGGAAACGGGGCTCCCCTGGATGTGTGCGGGACCCCACGTGCTTCCTCTCGAGTGGAGACGGGTATGTCGGGGAACTTCTTGAGTTGCAGCAAGGGTGTGAAGGACCCTTTGGAAGTTCCAGTGGTTAGATGTGATTAGCCTCGAGAAGCCTCAGCGGAAATGGGCCTCATCTCGCCTGGAGGGCAAAACCTCCTGGATTTTCTCGAGTTGCGGCAGGTGCTCTCGACTTACGACGGGGACCTCAGGGACCCGCTCTGGTGGCCTCAGGAAAGGCCAGTCCCCATGCGAGTTCCTCGGGGGCCTCTCGGGATTCCTCTCCCGTCGATGCCGGGGCCTAAGACCTTGTGTGGAGTCGGGGCCGGAACCTGAGGATTCCTCTCCAGTGCTGACATGGATCTTGGGGTACTTCTGGAGTCTCCCCAGGGGAGTCAGTCCTCGTCTCGAATGCGGGCATGCACTTGCGCTTTCCTCCAGAGCGGTAGCAGCAGTGTCACGCAATCCGCCGCGTGGATCAAAGGATCTATGGTTTTCCCTCGAGTCTTTCCCACGAGGCTTTCCCACGAGGCTTTCCCACAGGGCTGTCCCACGTGCACACGTGGTGGGAGTCGATCCTCAGCTTGAACGTCAAGGCAGTGCAGGGAAAACAGGTTCCTCTGGAATGGACTGACACATCTGGGGGACTCTTGCAATGGTGGCACGACCCTGGAGTTCCTCTAGCCTTTCCTGTGGAGAGCGCCTCCTCTTGAGATGCGACGGGAACGCGGGGAATTCTTTCCCTACGAAACAGGGAAAGGATCCCTCATCTCGAGCTAGAAGGCGGAAACGGGGCTCCCCTGGATGTGTGCGGGACCCTCGTGCTTCCTCTCGAGTGGAGACGGGTATGTCGGGGAACTTCTTGAGTTGCAGCAAGGGTGAGAAGGACCCTTTGGTTGTTCCAGTGGTTAGATGTGATTAGCCTCGAGAAGCCTCAGCGGAAATGGGCCTCATCTCGCCTGGAGGGCAAAACCTCCTGGATTTTCTCGAGTTGCGGCAGGTGCTCTCGACTTACGACGGGGACCTCAGGGACCCGCTCTGGTGGCCTCAGGAAAGGCCAGTCCCCATGCGAGTTCCTCGGGGGCCTCTCGGGATTCCTCTCCCGTCGATGTCGGGGCCTAAGACCTTGTGTGGAGTCGGGGCCGGAACCTGAGGATTCCTCTCCAGTGCTGACATGGATCTTGGGGTACTTCTGGAGTCTCCCCAGGGGAGTCAGTCCCCATCTCGAATGCGGGCATGCACTTGCGCTTTCCTCCAGAGCGGTAGCAGCAGTGTCACGCAGTCCGCCGCGTGGATCAAAATATCTATGGCTTTCCCTCGAGTCTTTCCCACGAGGCTTTCCCACGAGGCTTTCCCACAGGGCTGTCCCACGTGCACACGTGGTGGGAGTCGATCCTCGGCTTGAACGTCAAGGCAGTGCGGGGACAACAGGTTCCTCTGGAATGGACTGACACATTTGGGGGACTCTTGGAATGGTGGCACGACCCTGGAGTTCCTCTCCCCTTTCCTGTGGAGAGCGCCTCCTCTTGAGATGCGACGGGAATGCCGGGAATTCTTTCCTTACGAAACAGGGAAAGGATCACTCTTCTCGAGCTAGGAGGCGGAAACGGGGCTCCCCTGGATGTGTGCGGGACCCCACGTGCTTCCTCTCGAGTGGAGACGGGTATGTCGCGGAACTGCTTGAGTTGCAGCAGGGTGTGAAGGACCATTTGGAAGTTCCAGTGGTTAGATGTGATTAGCCTCGAGAAGCCTCAGCGGAAATGGGCCTCATCTCGCCTGGAGGGCAAAACCTCCTGGATTTTCTCGAGTTGCTGCATGTGCCCTCGACTTACGACGGGGACCTCAGGGACCCGCTCTGGAGGCCTCAGGAAAGGCCAGTCCCCATGCGAGTTCCACGGGGGCCTCTCGGGATTCCTCTCCCGTCGATGCCGGGGCCTAAGACCTTGTGTGGAGTCGGGGCCTGAACCTGAGGATTCCTCTCCATTGATGACATGGATCTTGGGGTACTTCTGGAGTCTCCCCAGGGGATTCAGTCCTCGTCTCGAATGCGGGCATGCACTTGCGCTTTCCTCCAGAGCGGTAGCAGCAGTGTCACGCAGTCCGCCGCGTGGATCACAGGATCTATGGTTATCCCTCGAGTCTTTCCGACGAGGCTTTCCCACGAGGCTTTCCCACAGGGCTGTCCCACGTGCACACGTGGTGGGAGTCAATCCTCGGCTTGAACGTTAAGGCAGTGCAGGGAAAACAGGTTCCTCTGGAATGGACTGACACATCTGGGGGTCTCTTGGAATGGTGGCAAGACAATGGAGTTAATCTCCCCTCTCCTGTGGTGAGCGCCTCCTCTTGAGATGCGACGGGAACGCCAGGAATTCTTTCCCTACGAAACAGGGAAAGGATCCCTCATCTCGAGCTAGGAGGCGGAAACGGGGCTCCCCTGGTTCTGTGCGGGACCCCACGTGCTTCCTCTCGAGTGGAGACGGGTATGTCGGGGAACTTATTCAGTTGCAGCAAGGGTGAGAAGGACCCTTAGGAAGTTCCAGTGGTTAGACGTGATTAGCCTCTAGAAGCCTCAGCGGAAATGGGCCTCGTCTCGCCTGGAGGGCAAAACCTCCTGGATTTTCTCGAGTTGCGGCAGGTGCTCTCGACTTACGATGGGGACCTCAGGGACCCGCTCTGGTGGCCTCAGGAAAGGCCAGTCCCCATGCGAGTTCCTCGGGGGCCACTCGAGATTCCTCTCCCGTCGATGCCGGGGCCTAAGACCTTGTGTGGAGTCGGGGCCGGAACCTGAGGATTCCTCTCCAGTGCTGACATGGATCTTGGGGTACTTCTGGAGTCTCCCCAGGGGAGTCAGTCCTCGTCTGGAATGCGGGCATGCACTTGCGCTTTCCTCCAGAGCGGTAGCAGCAGTGTCACGCAGTCCGCCGCGTGGATCAAAGGATCTATGGTTTTCCCTCGAGTCTTTCCCACGAGGCTTTCCCAAGAGGCTTTCCCACAGGGCTGTCCCACGTGCACACGTGGTGGGAGTCGATCCTCGGCTTGAACGTCAAGGCAGTGCAGGGAAAACAGGTTCCTCTGGAATGGACTGACACCTCTGGGTGTCTCTTGGAATGGTGGCACGACCCTGGAGTTCCTCTCGCCTTTCCTGTGGAGAGTGCCTCCTTTTGAGATGCGACGGGAACGCCGGGAATTCTTTCCCTACGAAACAGGGAAAGGATCCCTCATCTCGAGCTAGGAGGCCGAAACGGGGCTCCCCTGGATGTGTGCGGGACCCCATGTGCTTCCTCTCAAGTGGAGACGGGTATGTCTGGGAACTTTTTGAGTTGCAGTTAGGGTGTGAAGGACCCTTTGGAAGTTCCAGAGGTTAGATGTGATTAGCCTCGAGAAGCCTCAGCGGAAATGGGCCTCATCTCGCCTGGAGGGCAAAACCTCCTGGATTTTCTCGAGTTGCGGCAGGTGCTCTCGACTTACGACGGGGACCTCAGGGACCCGCTCTGGTGGCCTCAGGAAAGGCCAGTCCCCATGCGAGTTCCTCGAGGGCCTCTTGGGATTCCTCTCCTGTCGATGCCGGGGCCTAAGACCTTGTTTGGAGTCTGGGCCGGAACCTGAGGATTCCTCTCCAGTGCTGACATGGATCTTGGGGTACTTCTGGAGTCTCCCCAGGGGAGTCAGTCCTCGTCTCGAATGCGGGCATGCACTTGCGCTTTCCTCCAAAGCGGTAGCAGCAGTGTCACACAGTCCGCCGCGTGGACAAAAGGATCTTTGGTTTTCCCTCGAGTCTTTCGCACGAGGCTGTCCCACGAGGCTTTCCCACAGGGCTGTCCCACGTGCACACGTGGTGGGAGTCGATCCTCGGCTTGAACGTCAAGGCAGTGCAGGGAAAACAGGTTCCTCTGGAATGGACTGACACATCTGGGGGACTCATGGAATGGTGGCACGACCCTGGAGTTGCTCTCGCCTTTCCTGTGGAGAGCGCCTCCTCTAGAGATGCGAAGGGAACGCCTGGAATTCTTTCCCTACGAAATAGGGATAGGATCCCTCATCTCGAACTAGGAGGCGGAAACGGGGCTCCCCTGGATGTGTGCGGCACCCCACGTGCTTCCTCTCGAGTGGAGACGGGTATGTCGCGGAATTGCTTGAGTTGCAGAAAGGGTGTGAAGGACCCTTTGGAAGTTCCAGTGGTTAGATGTGATTAGCCTCGAGAAGCCTAAGCGGAAATGGGCCTCATCTCGCCTGGAGTGCAAAACCTCCTGGATTTTCTCGAGTTGCGGCAGGTGCTCTCGACTTACGACGGGGACCTCAGGGACCCGCTCTGGAGGCCTCAGGAAAGGCCAGTCCCCATGCGAGTTCCTCGGGGGCCTCTCGGGATTCCTCTCCCTTTGATGCCGGGGCCTAAGACCTTGTGTGGAGTCGGGGCCGGAACCTGAGGATTCCTCTCCAGTGCTGACATGGATCTTGGGGTACTTCTGGAGACTCCCCAGGGGAGTCAGTCCTCGTCTCGAATGCGGGCATGCACTTGCGCTTTCCTCCAGAGAGGTAGCAGCAGTGTCACGCAGTCCGCCGCGTGAATCAAAGGATCTATGGTTTTCCCTTGAGTCTTTCCCAAGAGGCTTTCCCACGAGGCTTTCCCACAGGGCTGTCCCACGTGCACACGTGGTGGGAGTCCATCCTCGGCTTGAACGTCAAGGCAGTGCGGGGAAAACAGGTTCCTCTGGAATGGACTGACACATCTGGGGGACTCTTGGAATGGTGGCACGACCCTGGAGTTCCTCTCGCCTTTCCAGTGGAGAGCGCCTCCTCTTGAGATGCGACGGGAACGCCGGGAATTCTTTCCCTACGAAACAGGGAAAGGATCCCTCATCTCGAGCTAGGAGGCGGAAACGGGGCTCCCCTGGATGTGTGCGGGACCCCACGTGCTTCCTCTAGAGAGGAGACGGGTATGTCGCGGAACTGCTTGAGTTGCAGCAAGGGTGTGAAGGACCCTTTGGAAGTTGCAGTGGTTAGATGTGATTAGCCTCGAGAAGCCTCAGCGGAAATGGGCCTCATCTCTCCTGGAGGGCAAAACCTCCTGGATTTTCTCGAGTTGCGGCAGATGCTCTCGACTTACGACGGGGACCTCAGGGACCCGCTCTGGTGTCCTCAGGAAAGGCCAGTCCCCATGCGAGTTCCTCGGGGGCCTCTCGGGATTCCTCTCCCGTGGATGCCGGGGCCTAAGACCTTGTGTGGAGTCGGGGCCGGAACCTGAGTATTCCTCTCCAGTGGTGACATGGATCTTGGGGTACTTCTGGAGTCTCCCCAGGGGAGTCAGTCCTCGTCTCGAATGCGGGCATGCACTTGCGCTTTCCTCCAGAGCGGTAGCAGCAGTGTCACGCAGTCCGCCGCGTGGATCAAAGGATCTATGGTTTTCCCTCGAGTCTTTCCCACGAGGCTTTCCCACGAGGCTTTCCCACAGGGCTGTCCCACGTGCACACGTGGTGGGAGTCGATCCTCGGCTTGAACGTCAAGGCAGTGCAGGGAAAACAGGTTCCTCTGGAATGGACTGACACATCTGGGGGTCTCTTGGAATGGTGGCACGACCCTGGAGTGCCTCTCCCCTTTCCTGTGGAGAGCGCCTCCTCTTGAGATGCGACGGGAACGCCAGGAATTCTTTCCCTACGAAACAGGGATAGGATCCCTCATCTCGAGCTAGGAGACGGAAACGGGGCTCCCCTGGTTCTGTGCGGGACCCCACGTGCTTCCTCTCGAGTGGATACGGTTATCTCGGGGAACATCTTGAGTTGCAGCAAGGGTGTGAAGGACCCTTTGGAAGTTCCAGTGGTCAGATGTGATTAGCCTCGAGAAGCCTCAGCGGAAATGGGCCTCATCTCGCCTGGAGGGCAAAACCTCCTGGATTTTCTCGAGTTGCGGCAGGTGCTCTCGACTTACGACGGGGACCTCAGGGACGCGCTCTGGTGGCCTCAGGAAAGGCCAGTCCCCATGCGAGTTCCTCGGGGGCCTCTCGGGATTCCTCTCCCGTCGATGCCGGGGCCTAAGACCTTGTGTGGATTCGGGGCCGGAACCTGAGGATTCCTCTCCAGTGCTGACATGGATCTTGGGGTACTTCTGGAGTCTCCCCAGGGGAGTCAATCCTCGTCTCGAATGCGGGCATGCACTTGCGCTTTCCTCCAGAGTGGTAGGAACAGTGTCACGCAGTCCGCCGCGTGGATCAAAGGATCTGTGGTTTTCCCTTGAGTCTTTCCCACGAGGCTTTCCCACAGGGCTGTCCCTCGTGCACACGTGGTGGGAGTCGATCCTCGGCTTGAACGTCAAGGCAGTGCAGGGAAAACAGGTTCCTCTGGAATGGACTGACACATCTGGGGGACTCTTGGAATGGTAGCACGACCCTGGAGTTCCTCTCGCCTTTCCTGTGGAGAGCGCCTCCTCTTGAGATGAGACGGGAACGCCGGGAATTCTTTCCCTACGAAACAGGGAAAGGATCCCTCATCTCGAGCTAGGAGGCGGAAACGGGGCTCCCCTGGATGTGTGCGGGACCCCACGTGCTTCCTCTCGAGTGGAGACGGGTATGTCGGGGAACTTCTTGAGTTGCAGGAAGGGTGTGATTGACCCTTTGGAAGTTCCAGTGGTTAGATGTGATTAGCCTCGAGAAGCCTCAGCGGAAATGGGCCTCATCTCGCCTTGAGGGCAAAACCTCCTGGATTTTCTCGAGTTGCGGCAGGTGCTCTCGACTTACGACGGGGACCTCAGGGACCCGCTCTGGTGGCCTCAGGAAAGGCCAGTCCCCATGCGAGTTCCTCGGGGGCCTCTCGGGATTCCTCTCCCGTCGATGCCGGGGCCTAAGACCTTGTGTGGAGTCGGGGCCGGAACCTGAGGATTCCTCTCCAGTGCTGACATGGATCTTGGGGTACATCTGGAGTCTCCCCAGGGGAGTCAGTCCTCGTCTCGAATGCGGGCATGCACTTGCGCTTTCCTCCAGAGCGGTAGCAGCAGTGTCACGCAGTCCGCCGCGTGGATCAAAGGATCTATGGTTTTCCCTCGAGTCTTTCCCACGAGGCTTTCCCACGAGGCTTTCCCACAGGGCTTTCCCACGTGCACACGTGGTGAGAGTCGATCTTCGGCTTGAACGTCAAGGCAGTACAGGGAAAACAGTTTCCTCTGGAATGGACTGACACATCTGGGGTCTCTTGGAATGGTGGCACGACCCTGGAGTTCCTCTCGCCTTTCCTGTGGAGAGCGCCTCCTCTTGAGATGCGACGGGAACGCCGGGAAATCTTTCCCTACGAAACAGGGATAGGATCCCTCATCTCGAACTAGGAGGAGGAAACGGGGCTCCCCTGGATGTGTGCGGGACCCCACGTGCTTCCTCTCGAGTGGAGACGGGTATGTCGCGGAACTGCTTGAGTTGCAGAAAGGGTGTGAAGGACCCTTTGGAAGTTCCAGTGGTTAGATGTGATTAGCCTCGAGAAGCCTCAGCGGAAATGGGCCTCATCTCTCCTGGAGGGCAAAACCTCATGGATTTTCTCGAGTTGCGGCAGGTGCTCTCGAGTTACGAAGGGGACCACAGGGAACCGCTCTGGTGGCCTCAGGAAAGGCCAGTCCCCATGCGAGTTCCTCGGGGGCCTCTTGGGATTCCTCTCCCGCCGATGCCGGGGCCTAAGACCTTGTGTGGAGTCGGCGCCGGAACATGAGGATTCCTCTCCAGTGTTGAAATGGATCTGGGGGTACTTCTGGAGTCTCCCTAGGGGAGTCAGTCCTCGTCTCGAATGCGGGCATGCACTTGCGCTTTCCTCCAGAGCGGTAGCAGCAGTGTCACGAAGTCCGCCGCGTGGATCAAAGGATCTATGGTTTTCCCTCGAGTCTTTCCCACGAGGCTTTCCCACGGGGCTTTCCCACAGGGCTGTCCCAAGTGCACATGTGGTGTGAGTCGATCCTCGGCTTGAACGTCAAGGCAGTGCAGGGAAAACAGGTTCCTCTGGAATGGACTGACACATCTGGGGGACTCTTGGAATGGTGGCACGACCCTGGAGTTCCTCTCGCCTTTCCTGTGGAGAGCGCCTCCTCTTGAGATGCGACGGGAACGCCGGGAATTCTTTCCCTAGGAAACAGGGAATGGATCCCTCATCTCGAGCTAGGAGGCGGAAACGGGGCTCCCCTGGATGTGTGCGGGACCCTCGTGATTCCTCTCGAGTGGAGACGGATATGTCGGGGAACTTCTGGACTTGCAGCAAGGGTGTGAAGGACCCTTTGGAAGTTCCAGTGGTTAGATGTGATTACCTCGAGAAGCCTCAGCGGAAATGGGTCTCATCTCGCCTGGAGGGCAAAACCTCCTGGATTTTCTCGAGTTGCGGCAGGTGCTCTCGACTTACGACGGGGACCTCAGGGACCCGCTCTAGTGGCCTCAGGAAAGGCCAGTCCCCATGCGAGTTCCTCGGGGGCCTCTCGGGATTCCTCTTCCTTCGATGCCGTGGCCTAAGACCTTGTGTGGAGTCGGGGCCGGAACCTGAGGATTCCTCTCCAGTGCTGACATGGATCTTGGGGTACTTCTGGAGTCTCCCCAGGGGAGTCAGTCTTCGTCTCGAATGCGGGCATGCACTTGTGCTTTCCTCTAGAGCGGTAGCAGCAGAGTTACGCAGTCCGCCGCGTGGATCAAAGGATCTATGGTTTTCCCTCGAGTCTTTCCCACGAGGCTTTCCCACGAGGCTTTCCCACAGGGCTGTCCCACGTGCACACGTGGTGGGAGTCGATCCTCGACTTGAACGTCAAGGCAGTGCAGGGAAAACAGTTTCCTCTCGAATGGACTGACCCATCTGGGGGACTCTTGGAATGGTGGCACGACCCTGGAGTTCCTCTCGCCTTTCCTGTGGAGAGCGCCTCCTCTTGAGATGCGACGGGAACGCCGGGAATTCTTTCCCTACGAAAAAGGGAAAGGATCCCTCATCTCGAGCTAGGAGGCAGAAACGGGGCTCCCCTGGATGTGTGCTGGACCCTCGTGCTTCCTCTCGAGTGGAGACGGGTATGTTGGGGAAAATCTTGAGTTGCAGCAAGAGTGTGAAGGACCCTTTGGAAGTTCCAGTGGTTAAATGTGATTAGCCTCGAGAAGCCTCAGCGGAAATGGGCCTCAACTCGCCTGGAGGGCAAAACCTCCTGGATTTTCTCGAGTTGCGGCAGGTGCTCTCGACTTACGACGGGGACCTCAGGGACCCGCTCTGGAGGCCTCAGGAAAGGCCAGTCCCCATGCGATTTCCTTGGGGGCCTCTCGGGATTCCTCTCCCGTCGATGCCGGGGCCTAAGACCTTGTGTGGAGTCGGGGCCGGAACCTGAGGATTCCTCTCCAGTGGTGACATGGATCTTGGGGTACTTCTGGAGTCTTCCGAGGGGAGTCAGTCATCGTCTCGAATGCGGGCATGCACTTGAGCTTTCCTCCAGAGCAGTAGCAGCAGTGTCACGCAGTCCGCCGTGTGGATCAAAGGATCTATGGTTTTCCCTCGAGTCTTTCCCACGAGGTTTTCCCACGAGGCTTTCCCACAGGGCTGTCCCACGTGCACACGTGGTGGGGGTCGATCCTCGGCTTGAACGTCAAGGCAGTGCAGGGAAAACAGCTTCCTCTGGAATGGACTGACACATCTAGGGGACTCTTGGAATGGTGGCACGACCCTGGAGTTCCTCTCGCCTTTCCTGTGGAGAGCGCCTCCTCTTGAGATGCGACGGGAACGCCGGGAATTCTTTCCTACGAAACAGGGATAGGATCCCTCATCTCGAACTAGGAGGCGGAAACGGGGCTCCCCTGGATGTGTGCGGCACCCCACGTGCTTCCTCTCGAGTGGAGACGGGTATGTCGTGGAACTGCTTGAGTTGCAGCAAGGGTGTGAAGGACCCTTTGGAAGTTCCAGTGGTTAGATGTGATTAGCCTCGAGAAGCCTCAGCGGAAATGGGCCTCATCTCGCCTGGAGGGCAAAACCTCCTGGATTTTCTCGAGTTGCGGCATGTGCTCTCGACTTACGACGGGGACCTCAGGGATCCGCTCTGGTGGCCTCAGGAAAGGCCAGTCCCCATGCGAGTTCCTCGGGGGCCTCTCGGGATTCCTCTCCCGTCGATGCCGGGGCCTAAGACCTTGTGTGGAGTCGAGGCCGGAACCTGAGGATTACTCTCCAGTGCTGATATGGATCTTGGGGTACTTCTGGAGTCTCCCAGGGGAGTCAGTCCTCGTCTCGAATGCGGGAATGCACTTGCGCTTTCCTCCAGAGGGGTAGCAGCAGTGTCACGCAGTCCGCCGCGTGGATCAAAGGATCTATGGTTTTCCCTCGAGTCTTTCCCACGAGGCTTTCCCACGAGGCTTTCCCAAAGGCTGTCCCACGTTCACACGTGGTGGGGGTCGATTCTCGACTTGAACGTCAAGGCAGTGCAGGGAAACAGGTTCCTCTGAAATGGACTGACACATCTGGGGGACTCTTGGAATGGTGGCACGACCCTGGAGTTCCTCTCGCCTTTCCTGTGGAGAGAGCCTCCTGTTGAGATGCGACGGGAACGCCGGGAATTCTTTCCCTACGAAACAGGGAAAGGATCCCTCATCTCGAGCTTGGAGGCGGAAACGGGGCTCCCCTGGATGTGTGCGGGACCCTCGTGCTTCCTCTCGAGTGGAGACGGGTATGTCGGGGAACTTCTGGACTTGCAGCAAGGGTGTGAAGGACCCTTTGGAAGTTCCAGTGGTTAGATGTGATTAGCCTCGAGAAGCCTCAGCGGAAATGGGCCACATCTCGCCTGGAGGGCAAAACCTCCTGGATTTTCTCGTGTTGTGGCAGGTGCTCTCGACTTACGACGGGGACCTCAGGGACCCGCTCTGGTGGCCTCAGGAAAGGCCAGTCCCCATGCGAGTTCCTCGGGGGCCTCTCGGGATTCCTCTCCCGTCGATGCCGGGGCCTATGACCTTGTGTGGAGTCGGGGCCGGAACCTGGGGTTTCCTCTGCAGTGCTGACATGGATCTTGGGGTACTTCTGGAGTCTCCCCAGGGGAGTCAGTCCTCCTCTCGAATGCCGGCATGCACTTGCGCTTTCCTCCAGACCGGTAGCAGCAGTGTCACTGATTCCGCCGCGTGGATCAAGGGATCTATGGCTTTCCATCGAGTCTTTCCCACGAGGCTTTCCCACAGGGCTGTCCCACGTGCACACGTGGTGGGAGTCGATCCTCGGCTTGAACGTCAAGGCAGTGCAGGGAAAACAGGTTCCTCTGGAATGGACTGACACATCTGGGGGACTCTTGGAATGGTGGCACGACCCTGGAGTTCCTCTCGCCTTTCCTGTGGAGAGCGCCTCCTCTTGAGATGCGACGGGAACGCCGGGAAATCTTTCCCTACGAAACAGGGATAGGATCCCTCATCTCGAACTAGGAGGAGGAAACGGGGCTCCCCTGGATGTGTGCGGGACCCCACGTGCTTCCTCTCGAGTGGAGACGGGTATGTCGCGGAACTGCTTGAGTTGCAGCAAGGGTGTGAAGGACCCTTTGGAAGTTCCAGTGGTTAGATGTGATTAGCCTCGAGAAGCCTCAGCGGAAATGGGCCTCATCTCTCCTGGAGGGCAAAACCTCATGGATTTTCTCGAGTTGCGGCAGGTGCTCTCGAGTTACGAAGGGGACCACAGGGAACCGCTCTGGTGGCCTCAGGAAAGGCCAGTCCCCATGCGAGTTCCTCGGGGGCCTCTTGGGATTCCTCTCCCGCCGATGCCGGGGCCTAAGACCTTGTGTGGAGTCGGCGCCGGAACATGAGGATTCCTCTCCAGTGTTGAAATGGATCTGGGGGTACTTCTGGAGTCTCCCTAGGGGAGTCAGTCCTCGTCTCGAATGCGGGCATGCACTTGCGCTTTCCTCCAGAGCGGTAGCAGCAGTGTCACGAAGTCCGCCGCGTGGATCAAAGGATCTATGGTTTTCCCTCGAGTCTTTCCCACGAGGCTTTCCCACGGGGCTTTCCCACAGGGCTGTCCCAAGTGCACATGTGGTGTGAGTCGATCCTCGGCTTGAACGTCAAGGCAGTGCAGGGAAAACAGGTTCCTCTGGAATGGACTGACACATCTGGGGGACTCTTGGAATGGTGGCACGACCCTGGAGTTCCTCTCGCCTTTCCTGTGGAGAGCGCCTCCTCTTGAGATGCGACGGGAACGCCGGGAATTCTTTCCCTAGGAAACAGGGAATGGATCCCTCATCTCGAGCTAGGAGGCGGAAACGGGGCTCCCCTGGATGTGTGCGGGACCCTCGTGATTCCTCTCGAGTGGAGACGGATATGTCGGGGAACTTCTGGACTTGCAGCAAGGGTGTGAAGGACCCTTTGGAAGTTCCAGTGGTTAGATGTGATTACCTCGAGAAGCCTCAGCGGAAATGGGTCTCATCTCGCCTGGAGGGCAAAACCTCCTGGATTTTCTCGAGTTGCGGCAGGTGCTCTCGACTTACGACGGGGACCTCAGGGACCCGCTCTAGTGGCCTCAGGAAAGGCCAGTCCCCATGCGAGTTCCTCGGGGGCCTCTCGGGATTCCTCTTCCTTCGATGCCGTGGCCTAAGACCTTGTGTGGAGTCGGGGCCGGAACCTGAGGATTCCTCTCCAGTGCTGACATGGATCTTGGGGTACTTCTGGAGTCTCCCCAGGGGAGTCAGTCTTCGTCTCGAATGCGGGCATGCACTTGTGCTTTCCTCTAGAGCGGTAGCAGCAGAGTTACGCAGTCCGCCGCGTGGATCAAAGGATCTATGGTTTTCCCTCGAGTCTTTCCCACGAGGCTTTCCCACGAGGCTTTCCCACAGGGCTGTCCCACGTGCACACGTGGTGGGAGTCGATCCTCGACTTGAACGTCAAGGCAGTGCAGGGAAAACAGTTTCCTCTCGAATGGACTGACCCATCTGGGGGACTCTTGGAATGGTGGCACGACCCTGGAGTTCCTCTCGCCTTTCCTGTGGAGAGCGCCTCCTCTTGAGATGCGACGGGAACGCCGGGAATTCTTTCCCTACGAAAAAGGGAAAGGATCCCTCATCTCGAGCTAGGAGGCAGAAACGGGGCTCCCCTGGATGTGTGCTGGACCCTCGTGCTTCCTCTCGAGTGGAGACGGGTATGTTGGGGAAAATCTTGAGTTGCAGCAAGAGTGTGAAGGACCCTTTGGAAGTTCCAGTGGTTAAATGTGATTAGCCTCGAGAAGCCTCAGCGGAAATGGGCCTCAACTCGCCTGGAGGGCAAAACCTCCTGGATTTTCTCGAGTTGCGGCAGGTGCTCTCGACTTACGACGGGGACCTCAGGGACCCGCTCTGGAGGCCTCAGGAAAGGCCAGTCCCCATGCGATTTCCTTGGGGGCCTCTCGGGATTCCTCTCCCGTCGATGCCGGGGCCTAAGACCTTGTGTGGAGTCGGGGCCGGAACCTGAGGATTCCTCTCCAGTGGTGACATGGATCTTGGGGTACTTCTGGAGTCTTCCGAGGGGAGTCAGTCATCGTCTCGAATGCGGGCATGCACTTGAGCTTTCCTCCAGAGCAGTAGCAGCAGTGTCACGCAGTCCGCCGTGTGGATCAAAGGATCTATGGTTTTCCCTCGAGTCTTTCCCACGAGGTTTTCCCACGAGGCTTTCCCACAGGGCTGTCCCACGTGCACACGTGGTGGGGGTCGATCCTCGGCTTGAACGTCAAGGCAGTGCAGGGAAAACAGCTTCCTCTGGAATGGACTGACACATCTAGGGGACTCTTGGAATGGTGGCACGACCCTGGAGTTCCTCTCGCCTTTCCTGTGGAGAGCGCCTCCTCTTGAGATGCGACGGGAACGCCGGGAATTCTTTCCTACGAAACAGGGATAGGATCCCTCATCTCGAACTAGGAGGCGGAAACGGGGCTCCCCTGGATGTGTGCGGCACCCCACGTGCTTCCTCTCGAGTGGAGACGGGTATGTCGTGGAACTGCTTGAGTTGCAGCAAGGGTGTAAAGGACCCTTTGGAAGTTCCAGTGGTTAGATGTGATTAGCCTCGAGAAGCCTCAGCGGAAATGGGCCTCATCTCGCCTGGAGGGCAAAACCTCCTGGATTTTCTCGAGTTGCGGCATGTGCTCTCGACTTACGACGGGGACCTCAGGGATCCGCTCTGGTGGCCTCAGGAAAGGCCAGTCCCCATGCGAGTTCCTCGGGGGCCTCTCGGGATTCCTCTCCCGTCGATGCCGGGGCCTAAGACCTTGTGTGGAGTCGAGGCCGGAACCTGAGGATTACTCTCCAGTGCTGATATGGATCTTGGGGTACTTCTGGAGTCTCCCAGGGGAGTCAGTCCTCGTCTCGAATGCGGGAATGCACTTGCGCTTTCCTCCAGAGGGGTAGCAGCAGTGTCACGCAGTCCGCCGCGTGGATCAAAGGATCTATGGTTTTCCCTCGAGTCTTTCCCACGAGGCTTTCCCACGAGGCTTTCCCAAAGGCTGTCCCACGTTCACACGTGGTGGGGGTCGATTCTCGACTTGAACGTCAAGGCAGTGCAGGGAAACAGGTTCCTCTGAAATGGACTGACACATCTGGGGGACTCTTGGAATGGTGGCACGACCCTGGAGTTCCTCTCGCCTTTCCTGTGGAGAGAGCCTCCTGTTGAGATGCGACGGGAACGCCGGGAATTCTTTCCCTACGAAACAGGGAAAGGATCCCTCATCTCGAGCTTGGAGGCGGAAACGGGGCTCCCCTGGATGTGTGCGGGACCCTCGTGCTTCCTCTCGAGTGGAGACGGGTATGTCGGGGAACTTCTGGACTTGCAGCAAGGGTGTGAAGGACCCTTTGGAAGTTCCAGTGGTTAGATGTGATTAGCCTCGAGAAGCCTCAGCGGAAATGGGCCACATCTCGCCTGGAGGGCAAAACCTCCTGGATTTTCTCGTGTTGTGGCAGGTGCTCTCGACTTACGACGGGGACCTCAGGGACCCGCTCTGGTGGCCTCAGGAAAGGCCAGTCCCCATGCGAGTTCCTCGGGGGCCTCTCGGGATTCCTCTCCCGTCGATGCCGGGGCCTATGACCTTGTGTGGAGTCGGGGCCGGAACCTGGGGTTTCCTCTGCAGTGCTGACATGGATCTTGGGGTACTTCTGGAGTCTCCCCAGGGGAGTCAGTCCTCCTCTCGAATGCCGGCATGCACTTGCGCTTTCCTCCAGACCGGTAGCAGCAGTGTCACTGATTCCGCCGCGTGGATCAAGGGATCTATGGCTTTCCATCGAGTCTTTCCCACGAGGCTTTCCCACAGGGCTGTCCCACGTGCACACGTGGTGGGAGTCGATCCTCGGCTTGAACGTCAAGGCAGTGCAGGGAAAACAGGTTCCTCTGGAATGGACTGACACATCTGGGGGACTCTTGGAATGGTGGCACGACCCTGGAGTTCCTCTCGCCTTTCCTGTGGAGAGCGCCTCCTCTTGAGATGCGACGGGAACGCCGGGAATTCTTTCCCTACGAAACAGGGAAAGGATCCCTCATCTCGAGCTAGGAGGCGGAAACGGGGCTCCCCTGGATGTGTGCGGGACCCTCGTGCTTCCTCTCGAGTGGACACGGGTATGTCGGGGAACTTCTTGAGTTGCAGCAAGGGTGTGAAGGACTCTTTGGAAGTTCCAGTGGTTAGATGTGATTAGCCTCGAGAAACCTCAGCGGAAATGGGCCACATCTCGCCTGGAGGGCAAAACCTCCTGGATTTTCTCGAGTTGTGGCAGGTGCTCTCGACTTACGACGGGGACCTCGGGGACCCGCTCTGGTGGCCTCAGGAAAGGCCAGTCCCCATGAGAGTTCAACGCGGGCCTCTCGGTATTCCTCTCCCGTCGATGCCGCGGCCTAAGACCTTGTGTGGAGTCGGGGCCGGAACCTGAGGATTCCTCTCCAGTGCTGACATGGATCTTGGGGTACTTCTGGAGTCTCCCCAGGGGAGTCAGTCCTCGTCTCGAATGCGGGCATGCACTTGCGCTTTCCTCCAGAGTGGTAGCAGCAGTGTCACGCAGTCCGCCGCGTGGATCAAGGGATCTATGTCTTTCCCTCAAGGCTTTCCAACGATGCTTTCACACAGGGCTGGCCCACGTGCCACCGTGGTGGGAGTCGATCCTCGGCATGAACGTCGAGGCAGTGCAGGGAAAATACGTTCCTCTGGAATGGACTGACACATCTGGGGGACTCTTGGAATGGTGGCACCACCCTGGAGTTCCTCTGCCTTTCCAGTTGAGAGCGCCTCCTCTTGAGATGCGACGGGAATGCCGGGAATTCTTTCCCTACGAAACAGGGAAAGGATCCCTCATCTCGAGCTAGGAGGCGGATACGGGGCTCCCCTGGATGTGTGCGGGACCCTCGTGCTTCCTCTCGAGTGGAGATGGGTATGTCGGGGAACTTCTGGACTTGCAGCAAGGGTGTAAAGGACCCTTTGGAAGTTCCAGTGGTTAGATGTGATTAGCCTCGAGAAGCCTCAGCGGAAATGGGCCTCATCTTGCCTGGAGGGCAAAACATCCTGGAAGTTCTCGAGGTGTGGCAGGTGCTCTCGACTTACGACGGGGACCTCTGGGACCCGCTCTGGTGGCCTCAGGAAAGGCCAGTCGCCATGCTAGTTCCTCGGGGGCCTCTGGGGATTCCTCTCCCGTCGATGCCGGGGCCTAAGACCTTGTGTGGAGTCGGGGCCGGAACCTGAGGATTCCTCTCCAGTGCTGACATGGATCTTGGGGTACTTCTGGAGTCTCCCCAGGGGAGTCAGTCCTCGTCTCGAATGCGGGCATGCACTTGCGCTTTCCTCCAGAGCGGTAGCAGCAGAGTCACGCAGTCCGCCACGTGGATCAAAGGATCTATGGTTTTCCCTCGAGTCTTTCCCACGAGGCTTTCTCACGAGGCTTTCCCACAGGGCTGTCCCACTTGCACACGTGGAGGGAGTCGATCCTCGGCTTGAACGTCAAGGCAGTGCAGGGAAAACAGATTCCTCTGGAATGGACTGACACATCTGGGGGACTCTTGGAATGGTGGCACGACCCTGGAGTTCCTCTCGCCTTTCCTGTGGAGAGCGCCTCCTCTTGAGATGCGACGGGAACGCCGGGAATTCTTTCCCTACTAAACAGGGAAAGGATCCCTCATCTCGAGCTAGGCGGCGGAAACGGGTCTCCCCCGGATGTGTGCCTGACCTTCGTGCTTTCTCTCGAGAGGAGACGGGTATGTCGGGGAACTTCTTGAGTTGCAGCAAGGGTGTGATTGACCCTTTGGAAGTTCCAGTGGTTAGATGTGATTAGCCTCGAAAAGCCTCAGCGGGAAATGGGCCTCATCTCGCCTGGAGGGCAAAACCTCCTGGATTTTCTCGAGTTGCGGCAGATGCTCTCGACTTACGACGGGGACCTCAGGGACCCGCTCTGGTGGCCTCAGGAAAGGCCAGTCACCATGCGAGTTCCTCGGGGGCCTCTTGGGATTCCTCTCCCGTCGATGCCGGGGCCTAAGACCTTGTGTGGAGTCGGGGCCGGAACCTGAGGATTCCTCTCCAGTGCTGACATGGACCTTGGGGTACTTCTGGAGTCTCCCCAGGGGAGTCAGTCCTCGTCTCGAATGCGGGCATACACTTCCACTTTCCTCCAGAGTGGTAGCAGCAGTGTCACGCAGTCCGCCGCGTGGATCAAAGGATCTATGGTTTTCCCTCGAGTCTTTCCCACGAGGCTTTCCCACGAGGCTTTCCCACAGGGCTGTCCCACGTGCAGACGTGGTGGGAGTCGATCCTCGGCTTGAACGTCAAGGAAGTGCAGGGAAAACAGGTTCCTCTAGAATGGACTGACACATCTGAGGGTCTCTTGGAATGGTGGCACGACCCTGGAGTTCCTCTCGCCTTTCCTGTGGAGAGCGCCTCCTCTTGAGATGCGACAGGAAAGCCGGGAATTCTTTCCCTACGAAACAGGGAAAGGATCCCTCATCTCGAGCTAGGAGGCGGAAACGGGGCTCCCCTGGATGTGTGCGGGAACCCACGTGCTTCCTCTCGAGTCCAGACGGGTATGTCGCGGAACTCCTTGAGTTGCAGCAATGGTGTGAAAGACCCTTAGGAAGTTCCAGTGGTTAGACGTGATTAGCCTCGAGAAGCCTCAGCGGAAATGGGCCTCATCTCGCCTGGAGGGCAAAACCTCCTGGATTTTCTCGAGTTGCGGCAGGTGCTCTCGACTTACGACGGGGACCTCAGGGACCCGCTCTGGTGGCCTCAGGAAAGGCCAGTCCCCATGCGAGTTCCTCGGGGGCCTCTTGGGATTCCTCTCCTGTCAATGCCGGGGCCTAAGACCTTGTGTGGAGTCGGGGCCGGAACCTGAGGATTCCTCTCCAGTGCTGACATGGATCTTGGGCTACTTCTGGAGTCTCCCCAGGGGTGTCAGTCCTCGTCTCGAATGCGGGCATGCACTTGCGCTTTCCCCCAGAGCGGTAGCAGCAGTGTCACGCAGTCCGCCGCGTGGATCAAAGGATCTATGGTTTTCCCTCGAGTCTTTCCCACGAGGCTTACCCACGAGGCATTCCCACAGGGCTGTCCCACGTGCACACGTGGTGCGAGTCGATCCTCGGCTTGAACGTCAAGGCAGTGCAGGGAAAACAGGTTCCTCTGGAATGGACTGACACATCTGGGGGACTCTTGGAATGGTGGCACGACCCTGGAGTTCCTCTCGCCTTTCCTGTGGAGAGCGCCTCCTCTTGAGATGCGACGGGACGTCGGGAATTCTTTCCCAACGAAACAGGGAAAGGAACCCTCATCTCGAGCTAGGAGGCGGAAACGGGGCTCACCTGGATGTGTGCGGGACCCTCGTGCTTCCTCTCGAGTGGAGACGGGTATGTCGGGGAACTTCTTGAGTTGCAGCAAGGGTGAGAAGGACCCTTTGGATGTTCCAGTGGTTAGATGTGATTAGCCTCGAGAAGCCTCAGCGGAAATGGGCCTCATCTCGCCTGGAGGGCAAAACCTCCTGGATTTTCTCGAGTTGCAGCAGGTGCTCTCGACTTATGACGGGGACCTCAGGGACCCGCTCTGGTGGCCTCAGGAAAGGCCAGTCCCCATGCGAGTTCCTCGGGGGCCTCTCGGGATTCATCTCCAGTCGATGCCGGGGCCTAAGACCTTATGTGGAGTCGGGGCCGGAATCTGAGGATTCCTCTCCAGTGCTGACATGGATCTTGGGGTACTTCTGGAGTCTCCCCAGTGGAGTCAGTCCTCGTCTCGAATGCGGGCATGCACTTGCGCTTTCCTCCAGAGCGGTAGCAGCAGTGTCACGCAGTCCGCCGCGTGGATCAAAGGATCTATGGTTTTCCCTCGAGTCTTTCCCACGAGGCTTTCCCACGAGGCTTTCCACAGGGCTGTCCCACGTGCACACGTGGTGGGAGTCGATCCTCGGCTTGAACGTCAAGGCAGTGCAGGGAAAACAGGTTCCTCTGGAATGGACTGACACATCTGGGGGTCTCTTGGAATGGTGCCACGACCCTGGAGTTCCTCTCGCCTTTCCTGTGGAGAGCGCCTCCTCTTGAGATGCGACGGGACCGCCGGGAATTCTTTCCCTACTAAACAGGGAAAGGATCCCTCATCTCGAGCTAGGAGGCGGAAACGGGCTCCCCTGGATGTGTGCGGGACCCCACGTGCTTCCTCTAGAGTGGAGATGGGTATGTCGCGGAACTGGTTGAGTTACAGCAAGGGTGTGAAGGACCCTTTGGAATTTCGAGTGGTTACATGTGATTGGCCTCGAGAAGCCTCAGCGGAAATGGGCCTCATCTCGCCTTGAGGGCAAAACCTCCTGGATTTTCTCGAGTTGTGGCAGGTGCACTCGACTTACGACGGGGACCTCAGGGACCCGCTCTGGTGGCCTCAGGAAAGGCCAGTCCACATGCGAGTTCCTCGGGGGCCTCTCGGGATTCCTCTCCCGTCGATGCCGGGGCCTAAGACCTTGTGTGTAGTCGGGGCCGGAACCTGAGGATTCCTCTCCAGTTCTTACATGGACCTTGGGGTACTTCTGGAGTCTCCCCAGGGGAGTCAGTCCTCGTCTCGAACGCGGGCATGCACTTGCGCTTTCCTCCAGAGCGGTAGCAGCAGTGTCACGCAGTCCGCCACGTGGATCAAAGGATCTATGGTTTTCCCTCGAGTCTTTCCCAAGAGGCTTTCCCACCAGGCTTTCCCACAGGGCTGTCCCACATGCACACGTGGTGGGATTCGATCCTCGGCTTGAACGTCAAGGCAATGCAGGGAAAAGAGGTTCCTCTGTAATGGACTGACACATCTGCGGGTCTCTTGGAATGGTGGCACGACTCTGGAGATCCTCTCCCCTTTCCTGTTGAGAGCGCCTCCTCTTGAGATGCGACGGGAACGCCGGGAATTCTTTCCCTACGAAACAGGGAAAGGATCCCTCATCTCGAGCTACGAGGAGAAATCGGGGCTCCCCTGGATGTGTGCGGGACCCCACGTGCTTCCTCTCGAGTGAGACGGATATGTCGGGGAACTTCTTGAGTTGCAGTAAGGGTGTGAAGGACCCTTTGGAAGTTCCAGAGGTTAGATGTGATTAGCCTCGAGAAGCCTCAGCGGAAATGGGCCTCATCTCGCCTGGAGGGCAAAACCTCCTGGATTTTCTCGAGTTGCGGCAGGTGCTCTCGACTTACGACGGGGACCTCAGGGACCCGCTCTGGTGGCCTCAGGAAAGGCCAGTCCCCATGCGAGTTCCTCGGGGGCCTCTCGGGATTCCTCTCCCGTCGATGCCGGGGCCAAGACTTTGTGTGGAGTCGGGGCCGGAACCTGAGGATTCCTCTCCAGTGCTGACATGGACCTTGGGGTACTTCTGGAGTCTCCCCAGGGGAGTCAGTCCTCGTCTCGAATGCGGGCATGCACTTGCGCTTTCCTCCAGAGCGGTAGCAGCCGTGTCACTCAGTCTGCCGCGTGGATCAAAGGATCTATGGTTTTCCCTCGAGTCTTTCCCACGAGGCTTTCCCACGGGGCTTTCCCACAGGGCTGTCCCACGTGCACACGTGGAGGGAGTCGATCCTCGGCTTGAACGTTAAGGCAGTGCAGGGAAAACAGGTTCCTCTGGAATGGACTGACATATCTGGGGGACTCTTGGAATGGTGGCACGACCCTGAAGTTCCTCTCGCCTTTCCTGTGGAGAGCGCCTCCTCTTGAGATGCGACGGGAACGCCGGGAATTCTTTCCCTACGAAACAGGGAAAGGTCCCTCATCTCGAACTAGGAGGCGGAAACGGGGCTCCCCTTGATGTGTGCGGGACCCACGTGCTTCCTCTCTAGTGCAGACGGGAATGTCGCGGAACTGCTTGAGTTGCAGCAAGGGTGTGAAGGACCCTTTGGAAGTTCCAGTAGTTAGATGTGATTGGCCTCGAGAAGCCTCAGCGGAAATGGGCCTCATCTCGCCTGGAGGGCAAAAACTTCTGGATTTTCTCGAGTTGCGGCAGGTGCTCTCGACTTACGACGGGGACCTCAGGGACCAGCTCTGGTGGTCTCAGGAAAGGCCAGTCCCCATGAGGGTTCCTCGGGGGCCTCTCGGGAATCCTCTCCCTTCGATGCCGGGGCCTAAGACCTTGTGTGGAGTCGGGCCGGAACCTGAGGATTCCTCTCCAGTGCTGACATGGATCTTGGGGTACTTCTGGAGTTTCCCCAGGGGAGTCAGTCCCCGTCTCGAATGCGGGCATGCACTTGCGCTTTCCTCCAGAGCGGTAGCAGCAGTGTCATGCAGTCCGCCGCGTGGATCATAGGATCTATGTTTTCCCTCGAGTCTTTCCCACGAGGCTTTCCCACGAGGCTTTCCCACAGGGCTGTCACACGTGCACACGTGGTGGGAGTCGATCCTCGGCTTGAACGTCAAGGCAGTGCAGGGAAAACAGGTTCCTCTGGAATGGACTGACACATCTGGGGGTCTCTTGGAATGGTGCCACGACCCTGTAGTTCCTCTCGCCTTTCCTGTGGAGAGCGCCTCCTTTTGAGTTGCGACGGGACCGCCGGGAATTCTTTCCCTACGAAACAGGGAAAGGATCCCTCATCTCTAGCTAGGAGGCGGAAACGGGGCTCCCCTGGATGTGTGCGGGACCCCACGTGCTTCCTCTAGAGTGGAGATGGGTATGTCGCGGAACTGCTTGAGTTGCAGCAAGGGTGTGAAGGACCCTTTGGAAGTTCCAGTAGTTAGATGTGATTGGCCTCGAAAAGCCTCAGCGGAAATGGGCCTCATCTCGCCTGGAGGGCAACACCTCCTGGATTTTCTCGAGTTGCGGCAGGTGCTCTCGACTTACGACGGGGACCTCAGGGACCCGCTCTGGTGGCCTCAGGAAAGGCCAGTCCCCATGAGAGTTCCTCGGGGGCCTCTCGGGATTCCTCTCCCGTCGATGCCGGGGCCGAAGACCTTGTGTGGAGTCGGGGCCGGAACCTGAGGTTTCCTCTCCAGTGCTGACATGGATCTTGGGGTACTTCTGGAGTTTCCCCAGGGGAGTCAGTCCTCGTCTTGAATACGGGCATGCACTTGCGCTTTCCTCCAGAGCGGTAGCAGCAGTGTCACGCAGTCCGCCGCGTGGATCAAAGGATCTATGGTTTTCCCTCGAGTCTTTCCCACGAGGCTTTCCCACGAGGCTTTCCCACAGGGCTGTCACACGTGCACACGTGGTGGGAGTCGATCCTCGGCTTGAACGTCAAGGCAGTGCAGGGAAAACAGGTTCCTCTGGAATGGACTGACACATCTGGGGGTCTCTTGGAATGGTGCCACGACCCTGGAGTTCCTCTCGCCTTTCCTGTGGAGAGCGCATCCTCTTGAGATGCGACGGGACCGCCGGGAATTCTTTCCCTACGAAACAGGGAAAGGATCCCTCATCTCGAGCTAGGAGGCGGAAACGGGGCTCCCCTGGATGTGTGCGGGACCCCACGTGCTTCCTCTAGAGTGGAGATGGGTATGTCGCGGAACTGCTTGAGTTGCAGCAAGGGTGTGAAGGACCCTTTGGAATTTCGAGTGGTTAGATGTGATTGGCCTCGAGAAGCCTCAGCGGAAATGGGCCTCATCTCGCCTTGAGGGCAAAACCTCCTGGATTTTCTCGAGTTGTGGCAGGTGCTCTCGACTTAAGACGGGGACCTCAGGGACCCGCTCTGGTGGCCTCAGGAAAGGTCAGTCCCCATGCGAGTTCCTCGGGGGCCTCTCGGGATTCCTCTCCCGTCGATGCCGGGGCCTAAGACCTTGTGTGGAGTCGGGGCCGGAATCTGAGGATTCCTCTCCAGTGCTGACATGGACCTTGGGGTACTTCTGGAGTCTCCCCAGGGGAGTCAGTCCTCGTCTCGAATGCGGGCATGCACTTGCGCTTTCCTCCAGAGCGGTAGCAGCCGTGTCACTCAGTCTGCCGCGTGGATCAAAGGATCTATGGTTTTCCCTCGAGTCTTTCCCACGAGGCTTTCCCACGAGGCTTTCCCACAAGGCTGTCCCACGTGCACACGTGGTGGGAGTCGATCCTCGGCTTGAACGTCAAGGCAGTGCAGGGAAAACAGGTTCCTCTGGAATGGACTGACATATCTGGGGGACTCTTGGAATGGTGGCACGACCCTGAAGTTCCTCTCGCCTTTACTGTGGAGAGCGCCTCCTCTTGAGATGCGACGGGAACGCCGGGAATTCTTTCCCTACGAAACAGGGAAAGGTCCCTCATCTCGAGCTAGGAGGCGGAAACGGGGCTCCCCTGGATGTGTGCGGGACCCCACGTGCTTCCTCTCTAGTGGAGACGGGAATGTCGCGGAACTGCTTGAGTTGCAGCAAGGGTGTGAAGGACCCTTTGGAAGTTCCAGTGGTTAGATGTGATTAGCCTCGAGAAGCCTCAGCGGAAATGGGCCTCATCTCGCCTGGAGGGCAAAACCTCCTGATTTTCTCGACTTGCGGCAAGTGCTCTCAACTTACGACGGGGACCTCAGGGACCCGGTCTGGTGGCCGCAGAAAAGGCCAGTCCCCATGCGAGTTCCTCGGGGGCCTCTCGGGATTCCTCTCCCGTCGATGCCGGGGACTAAGACCATGTGTGGAGTCGGGGCCGAAACCTGAGGATTCCTCTCCAGTGCTGACATGGATCTTGGGGTACTTCTGGAGTCTCCCCAGGGGAGTCAGTCCTCGTCTCGAATGCGGGCATGCACTTGCGCTTTCCTCCAGAGCGGTAGCAGCAGTGTCACGCAGTCCGCCGCGTGGATCAAAGGATCTATGGTTTTCCCTCGAGTCTTTCCCACGAGGCTTTCCCACGAGGCTTTCCACAGGGCTGTCCCACGTGCACACGTGGTGGGAGTCGATCCTCGGCTTGAACGTCAAGGCAGTGCAGGGAAAACAGGTTCCTCTGGAATGGACTGACACATCTGGGGGTCTCTTGGAATGGTGCCACGACCCTGGAGTTCCTCTCGCCTTTCCTGTGGAGAGCGCCTCCTCTTGAGATGCGACGGGACCGCCGGGAATTCTTTCCCTACTAAACGGGGAAAGGATCCCTCATCTCGAGCTAGGAGGCGGAAACGGGGCTCCCCTGGATGTGTGCGGGACCCCACGTGCTTCCTCTAGAGTGGAGATGGGTATGTCGCGGAACTGGTTGAGTTACAGCAAGGGTGTGAAGGACCCTTTGGAATTTCGAGTGGTTACATGTGATTGGCCTCGAGAAGCCTCAGCGGAAATGGGCCTCATCTCGCCTTGAGGGCAAAACCTCCTGGATTTTCTCGAGTTGTGGCAGGTGCTCTCGACTTACGACGGGGACCTCAGGGACCCGCTCTGGTGGCCTCAGGAAAGGCCAGTCCACATGCGAGTTCCTCGGGGGCCTCTCGGGATTCCTCTCCCGTCGATGCCGGGGCCTAAGACCTTGTGTGGAGTCGGGGCCGGAACCTGAGGATTCCTCTCCAGTTCTTACATGGACCTTGGGGTACTTCTGGAGTCTCCCCAGGGGAGTCAGTCCTCGTCTCGAACGCGGGCATGCACTTGCGCTTGCCTCCAGAGCGGTAGCAGCAGTGTCACGCAGTCCGCCGCGTGGATCAAAGGATCTATGGTTTTCCCTCGAGTCTTTCCCAAGAGGCTTTCCCACCAGGCTTTCCCACAGGGCTGTCCCACATGCACACGTGGTGGGAGTCGATCCTCGGCTTGAACGTCAAGGCAGTGCAGGGAAAAGAGGTTCCTCTGTAATGGACTGACACATCTGGGGGTCTCTTGAAATGGTGGCACGACTCTGGAGATCCTCTCCCCTTTCCTGTTGAGAGCGCCTCCTCTTGAGATGCGACGGGAACGCCGGGAATTCTTTCCCTACGAAACAGGGAAAGGATCCCTCATCTCGAGCTACGAGGAGAAATCGGGGCTCCCCTGGATGTGTGCGGGACCCCACGTGCTTCCTCTCGAGTGAGACGGATATGTCGGGGAACTTCTTGAGTTGCAGTAAGGGTGTGAAGGACCCTTTGGAAGTTCCAGAGGTTAGATGTGATTAGCCTCGAGAAGCCTCAGCGGAAATGGGCCTCATCTCGCCTGGAGGGCAAAACCTCCTGGATTTTCTCGAGTGCGGCAGGTGCTCTCGACTTACGCCGGGGACCTCAGGGACCCGCTCTGGTGGCCTCAGGAAAGGCCAGTCCCCATGCGAATTCCTCGGGGGCCTCTCGGGATTCCTCTCCCGTCGATGCCGGGGCCAAGACTTTGTGTGGAGTCGGAGCCGGAACCTGAGGATTCCTCTCCAGTGCTGACAAGGATCTTGGGATACTTCTGGAGTCTCCCCAGGGGAGTCAGTCCTCGTCTCGAATGCGGGCATGCACTTGCGCTTTCCTCCAGAGCGGTAGCAGCCGTGTCACGCAGTCCGCCGCGTGGATCAAAGGATCTATGGTTTTCCCTCGAGTCTTTCCCACGAGGCTATCCCACAGGGCTGTCCCACGTTCACACGTGGTGGGACTCGATCCTCGGCTTGAACGTCAAGGCAGTGCAGGGAAAACAGGTTCCTCTGGAATGGACTGACACATCTAGGGGACTGTTGGAATGGTGGCACGATCCTGGAGTTCCTCTCGCCTTTCCTGTGGAGAGTGCCTCCTCTTGAGATGCGACGGGAACGCCGGGAATTCTTTCCCTACGAAACAGGGAAAGGATCCCTCATCTCGAGCTAGGAGGCGGAAACGGGGCTCCCCTGGATGTGTGCGGGACCCCACGTGCTTCCTCTCGAGTGTAGACCGGTATGTCGGGGAACTTCTTGAGTTGCAGCAATGGTGTGAAAGACCCTTAGGAAGTTCCAGTGGTTAGACGTGATTAGCCTCGAGAAGCCTCAGCGGAAATGGGCCTCATCTCGCCTGGAGGGCAAAACCTCCTGGATTTTCTCGAGTTGCGGCAGGTGCTCTCGACTTACGACGGGGACCTCAGGGACCCGCTCTGGTGGCCTCAGGAAAGGCCAGTCCCCATGCGAGTTCCCCGGGGGCCTCTTGGGATTCCTCTCCTGTCAATGCCGGGGCCTAAGACCTTGTGTGGAGTCGGGGCCGGAACCTGAGGATTCCTCTCCAGTGCTGACATGGATCTTGGGCTACTTCTGGAGTCTCCCCAGGGGTGTCAGTCCTCGTCTCGAATGCGGGCATGCACTTGCGCTTTCCCCCAGAGCGGTAGCAGCAGTGTCACGCAGTCCGCCGCGTGGATCAAAGGGTCTATGGTTTTCCCTCGAGTCTTTCCCACGAGGCTTACCCACGAGGCATTCCCACAGGGCTGTCCCACGTGCACACGTGGTGGGAGTCGATCCTCGGCTTGAACGTCAAGGCAGTGCAGGGAAAACAGGTTCCTCTGGAATGGACTGACACATCTGGGGGACACTTGGAATGGTGGCACGACCCTGGAGTTCCTCTCGCCTTTCCTGTGGAGAGCGCCTCCTCTTGAGATGCGACGGGACGTCGGGAATTCTTTCCCAACGAAACAGGGAAAGGAACCCTCATCTCGAGCTAGGAGGCGGAAACGGGGCTCACCTGGATGTGTGCGGGACCCTCGTGCTTCCTCTCGAGTGGAGACGGGTATGTCGGGGAACTTCTTGAGTTGCAGCAAGGGTGAGAAGGACCCTTTGGATGTTCCAGTGGTTAGATGTGATTAGCCTCGAGAAGCCTCAGCGGAAATGGGCCTCATCTCGCCTGGAGGGCAAAACCTCCTGGATTTTCTCGAGTTGCAGCAGGTGCTCTCGACTTATGACGGGGACCTCAGGGACGCGCTCTGGTGGCCTCAGGAAAGGCCAGTCCCCATGCGAGTTCCTCGGGGGCCTCTCGGGATTCATCTCCCGTCGATGCCGGGGCCTAAGACCTTATGTGGAGTCGGGGCCGGAATCTGAGGATTCCTCTCCAGTGCTGACATGGACCTTGGGGTACTTCTGGAGTCTCCCCAGGGGAGTCAGTCCTCGTCTCGAATGCGGGCATGCACTTGCGCTTTCCTCCAGAGCGGTAGCAGCTGTGTCACTCAGTCTGCCGCGTGGATCAAAGGATCTATGGTTTTCCCTCGAGTCTTTCCCACGAGGCTTTCCCACGGGGCTTTCCCACAGGGCTGTCCCACGTGCACACGTGGAGGGAGTCGATCCTCGGCTTGAACGTTAAGGCAGTGCAGGGAAAACAGGTTCCTCTGGAATGGACTGACATATCTGGGGGACTCTTGGAATGGTGGCACGACCCTGAAGTTCCTCTCGCCTTTCCTGTGGAGAGCGCCTCCTCTTGAGATGCGACGGGAACGCCGGGAATTCTTTCCCTACGAAACAGGGAAAGGTCCCTCATCTCGAACTAGGAGGCGGAAACGGGGCTCCCCTTGATGTGTGCGGGACCCACGTGCTTCCTCTCTAGTGCAGACGGGAATGTCGCGGAACTGCTTGAGTTGCAGCAAGGGTGTGAAGGACCCTTTGGAAGTTCCAGTAGTTAGATGTGATTGGCCTCGAGAAGCCTCAGCGGAAATGGGCCTCATCTCGCCTGGAGGGCAAAAACTTCTGGATTTTCTCGAGTTGCGGCAGGTGCTCTCGACTTACGACGGGGACCTCAGGGACCAGCTCTGGTGGTCTCAGGAAAGGCCAGTCCCCATGAGAGTTCCTCGGGGGCCTCTCGGGAATCCTCTCCCGTCGATGCCGGGGCCTAAGACCTTGTGTGGAGTCGGGCCGGAACCTGAGGATTCCTCTCCAGTGCTGACATGGATCTTGGGGTACTTCTGGAGTTTCCCCAGGGGAGTCAGTCCCCGTCTCGAATGCGGGCATGCACTTGCGCTTTCCTCCAGAGCGGTAGCAGCAGTGTCATGCAGTCCGCCGCGTGGATCATAGGATCTATGTTTTCCCTCGAGTCTTTCCCACGAGGCTTTCCCACGAGGCTTTCCCACAGGGCTGTCACACGTGCACACGTGGTGGGAGTCGATCCTCGGCTTGAACGTCAAGGCAGTGCAGGGAAAACAGGTTCCTCTGGAATGGACTGACACATCTGGGGGTCTCTTGGAATGGTGCCACGACCCTGTAGTTCCTCTCGCCTTTCCTGTGGAGAGCGCCTCCTTTTGAGTTTCGACCGGACCGCCGGGAATTCTTTCCCTACGAAACAGGGAAAGGATCCCTCATCTCTAGCTAGGAGGCGGAAACGGGGCTCCCCTGGATGTGTGCGGGACCCCACGTGCTTCCTCTAGAGTGGAGATGGGTATGTCGCGGAACTGCTTGAGTTGCAGCAAGGGTGTGAAGGACCCTTTGGAAGTTCCAGTAGTTAGATGTGATTGGCCTCGAAAAGCCTCAGCGGAAATGGGCCTCATCTCGCCTGGAGGGCAACACCTCCTGGATTTTCTCGAGTTGCGGCAGGTGCTCTCGACTTACGACGGGGACCTCAGGGACCCGCTCTGGTGGCCTCAGGAAAGGCCAGTCCCCATGAGAGTTCCTCGGGGGCCTCTCGGGATTCCTCTCCCGTCGATGCCGGGGCCGAAGACCTTGTGTGGAGTCGGGGCCGGAACCTGAGGTTTCCTCTCCAGTGCTGACATGGATCTTGGGGTACTTCTGGAGTTTCCCCAGGGGAGTCAGTCCTCGTCTTGAATACGGGCATGCACTTGCGCTTTCCTCCAGAGCGGTAGCAGCAGTGTCACGCAGTCCGCCGCGTGGATCAAAGGATCTATGGTTTTCCCTCGAGTCTTTCCCACGAGGCTTTCCCACGAGGCTTTCCTACAGGGCTGTCACACGTGCACACGTGGTGGGAGTCGATCCTCGGCTTGAACGTCAAGGCAGTGCAGGGAAAACAGGTTCCTCTGGAATGGACTGACACATCTGGGGGTCTCTTGGAATGGTGCCACGACCCTGGAGTTCCTCTCGCCTTTCCTGTGGAGAGCGCCTCCTCTTGAGATGCGACGGGACCGCCGGGAATTCTTTCCCTACGAAACAGGGAAAGGATCCCTCATCTCGAGCTAGGAGGCGGAAACGGGGCTCCCCTGGATGTGTGCTGGACCCCACGTGCTTCCTCTAGAGTGGAGACGGGAATGTCGCGGAACTGCTTGAGTTGCAGCAAGGGTGTGAAGGACCATTTGGAAGTTCCAGTGGTTAGATGTGATTGGCCTCGAGAAGCCTCAGCGGAAATGGGCCTCATCTCGCCTGGAGGGCAAAACCTCCTGATTTTCTCGACTTGCGGCATGTGCTCTCAACTTACGACGGGGACCTCAGGGACCCGTTCTGGTGGCCGCAGAAAAGGCCAGTCCCCATGCGAGTTCCTCGGGGGCCTCTCGGGATTCCTCTCCCGTCGATGCCGGGGACTAAGACCATGTGTGGAGTCGGGGCCGAAACCTGAGGATTCCTCTCCAGTGCTGACATGGACCTTGGGGTACTTCTGGAGTCTCCCCAGGGGAGTCAGTCCTCGTCTCGAATGCGGGCATGCACTTGCGCTTTCCTCCAGAGCGGTAGCAGCAGTGTCACGCAGTCCGCCGCGTGGATCAATGGATCTATGTTTTTCCCTCGAGTCTTTCCCACGAGGCTTTCCCACGAGGCTTTCCCACAGGGCTGTCCCACGTGCACACGTGGTGGGAGTCGATCCTCGGCTTGAACGTCAAGGCAGTGCAGGGAAAACAGGTTCCTCTGGAATGGACTGACACATCTGGGGGTCTCTTGGAATGGTGCCACGACCCTGGAGTTCCTCTCGCCTTTCCTGTGGAGAGCGCCTCCTCTTGAGATGCGACGGGACCGCCGGGAATTCTTTCCCTACGAAACAGGGAAAGGATCCCTCATCTCGAGCTACGAGGAGAAATCGGGGCTCCCCTGGATGTGTGCGGGACCCCACGTGCTTCCTCTCGAGTGAGACGGATATGTCGGGGAACTTCTTGAGTTGCAGTAAGGGTGTGAAGGACCCTTTGGAAGTTCCAGAGGTTAGATGTGATTAGCCTCGAGAAGCCTCAGCGGAAATGGGCCTCATCTCGCCTGGAGGGCAAAACCTCCTGGATTTTCTCGAGTTGCGGCAGGTGATCTCGACTTACGACGGGGACCTCAGGGACCCGCTCTGGTGGCCTCAGGAAAGGCCAGTCCCCATGCGAGTTCCTCGGGGGCCTCTCGGGATTCCTCTCCCGTCGATGCCGGGGCCAAGACTTTGTGTGGAGTCGGGGCCGGAACCTGAGGATTCCTCTCCAGTGCTGACAAGTATCTTGGGCTACTTCTGGAGTCTCCCCAGGGGAGTCAGTCCTCGTCTCGAATGCGGGCATGCACTTGCGCTTTCCTCCAGAGCGGTAGAAGCCGTGTCACTCAGTCTGCCGCGTGGATCAAAGGATCTATGGTTTTCCCTCGAGTATTTCCCACGAGGCTTTCCCACGGGGCTTTCCCACAGGGCTGTCCCACGTGCACACGTGGAGGGAGTCGATCCTCGGCTTGAACGTCAAGGCAGTGCAGGGAAAACAGGTTCCTCTGGAATGGAATGACACATCTGGAGGTCTCTTGGAATGGTGCCACGACCCTGGAGTTCCTCTCGCCTTTCCTGTGGAGAGCGCCTCCTCTTGAGATGCGACGGGACCGCCGGGAATTCTTTCCCTACGAAACAGGGAAAGGATCCCTCATCTCGAGCTAGGAGGCGGAAACGGGGCTCCCCTGGATGTGTGCGGGACCCCACGTGCTTCCTCTAGAGTGGAGATGGGTATGTCGCGGAACTGCTTGAGTTGCAGCAAGGGTGTGAAGGACCCTTTGGAATTTCGAGTGGTTAGATGTGATTGGCCTCGAGAAGCCTCAGCGGAAATGGGCCTCATCTCGCCTTGAGGGCAAAACCTCCTGGATTTTCTCGAGTTGCGGCAGGTGCTCTCGACTTAAGACGGGGACCTCAGGGACCCGCTCTGGTGGCCTCAGGAAAGGTCAGTCCCCATGCGAGTTCCTCGGGGGCCTCTCGGTATTCCTCTCCCGTCGATGCCGGGGCCTAAGACCTTGTGTGGAGTCGGGGCCGGAATCTGAGGATTCCTCTCCAGTGCTGATATGGACCATGGGGTACTTCTGGAGTCTCCCCAGGGGAGTCAGTCCTCGTCTCGAATGCGGGCATGCACTTGCGCTTTCCTCCAGAGCGGTAGCAGCCGTGTCACTCAGTCTGCCGCGTGGATCAAAGGATCTATGGTTTTCCCTCGAGTCTTTCCCACGAGGCTTTCCCACGAGGCTTTCCCACAAGGCTGTCCCACGTGCACACGTGGTGGGAGTCGATCCTCGGCTTGAACGTCAAGGCAGTGCAGGGAAAACAGGTTCCTCTGGAATGGACTGACATATCTGGGGGACTCTTGGAATGGTGGCACGACCCTGAAGTTCCTCTCGCCTTTACTGTGGAGAGCGCCTCCTCTTGAGATGCGACGGGAACGCCGGGAATTCTTTCCCTACGAAACAGGGAAAGGTCCCTCATCTCGAACTAGGAGGCGGAAACGGGGCTCCCCTGGATGTGTGCGGGACCCCACGTGCTTCCTCTCTAGTGGAGACGGGAATGTCGCGGAACTGCTTGAGTTGCAGCAAGGGTGTGAAGGACCCTTTGGAAGTTCCAGTGGTTAGATGTGATTAGCCTCTAGAAGCCTCAGCGGAAATGGGCCTCATCTCGCCTGGAGGGCAAAACCTCCTGATTTTCTCGACTTGCGGCATGTGCTCTCAACTTACGACGGGGACCTCAGGGACCCGTTCTGGTGGCCGCAGAAAAGGCCAGTCCCCATGCGAGTTCCTCGGGGGCCTCTCGGGATTCCTCTCCCGTCGATGCCGGGGACTAAGACCATGTGTGGAGTCGGGGCCGAAACCTGAGGATTCCTCTCCAGTGCTGACATGGATCTTGGGGTACTTCTGGAGTCTCCCCAGGGGAGTCAGTCCTCGTCTCGAATGCGGGCATGCACTTGCGCTTTCCTCCAGAGCGGTAGCAGCAGTGTCACGCAGTCCGCCGCGTGGATCAAAGGATCTATGGTTTTCCCTCGAGTCTTTCCCACGAGGCTTTCCCACGAGGCTTTCCCACAGGGCTGTCCCACGTGCACACGTGTTGGGAGTCGATCCTCGGCTTGAACGTCAAGGCAGTGCAGGAAAAACAGGTTCCTCTGGAATGGACTGACACATCTGGGGGTCTCTTGGAATGGTGCCACGACCCTGGAGTTCCTCTCGCCTTTCCTGTGGAGAGCCCCTCCTCTTGAGATGCGACGGGACCGCCGGGAATTCTTTCCCTACGAAACAGGGAAAGGATCCCTCATCTCGAGCTAGGAGGCGGAAACGGGGCTCCCCTGGATGTGTGCGGGACCCCACGTGCTTCCTCTAGAGTGGAGATGGGTATGTCGCGGAACTGGTTGAGTTACAGCAAGGGTGTGAAGGACCCTTTGGAATTTCGAGTGGTTACATGTGATTGGCCTCGAGAAGCCTCAGCGGAAATGGGCCTCATCTCGCCTTGAGGGCAAAACCTCCTGGATTTTCTCGAGTTGTGGCAGGTGCTCTCGACTTACGACGGGGACCTCAGGGACCCGCTCTGGTGGCCTCAGGAAAGGCCAGTCCACATGCGAGTTCCTCGGGGGCCTCTCGGGATTGCTCTCCCGTCGATGCTGGGGCCTAAGACCTTGTGTGCAGTCGGGGCCGGAACCTGAGGATTCCTCTCCAGTTCTTACATGGACCTTGGGGTACTTCTGGAGTCTCCCCAGGGGAGTCAGTCCTCGTCTCGAACGCGGGCATGCACTTGCGCTTTCCTCCAGAGCGGTAGCAGCAGTGTCACGCAGTCCGCCGCGTGGATCAAAGGATCTATGGTTTTCCCTCGAGTCTTTCCCAAGAGGCTTTCCCACCAGGCTTTCCCACAGGGCTGTCCCACATGCACACGTGGTGGGAGTCGATCCTCGGCTTGAACGTCAAGGCAGTGCAGGGAAAAGAGGTTCCTCTGTAATGGACTGACACATCTGGGGAACTCTTGGAATGGTGGCAAGACCCTGGAGTTCCTCTCGCCTTTCCTGTGGAGAGCGCCTCCTCTTGAGATGCGACGGGACTGCCGGGAATTCTTTCCCTACGAAACAGGGAAAGGATCCCTCATCTCGAGCTAGGAGGCGGAAACGGGGCTCCCCTGGATGTGTGCGGGACCCCACGTGCTTCCTCTCGAGTGTAGACCGGTATGTCGGGGAACTTCTTGAGTTGCAGCAATGGTGTGAAAGACCCTTAGGAAGTTCCAGTGGTTAGAACTGATTAGCCTCGAGAAGCCTCAGCAGAAATGGGCCTCATCTCGCCTGGAGGGCAAAACCTCCTGGATTTTCTCCAGTTGCGGCAGGTGCTCTCGACTTACGACGGGGACCTCAGGGACCCGCTCTGGTGGCCTCAGGAAAGGCCAGTCCCCATGCGAGTTCCTCGGGGGCCTCTTGGGATTCCTCTCCTGTCAATGCTGGGGCCTAAGACCTTGTGTGGAGTCGGGGCCGGAACCTGAGGATTCCTCTCCAGTGCTGACATGGATCTTGGGCTACTTCTGGAGTCTCCCCAGGGGTGTCAGTCCTCGTCTCGAATGCGGGCATGCACTTGCGCTTTCCCCCAGAGCGGTAGCAGCAGTGTCACGCAGTCCGCCGCGTGGATCAAAGGATCTATGGTTTTCCCTCGAGTCTTTCCCACGAGGCTTACCCACGAGGCATTCCCACAGGGCTGTCCCACGTGCACACGTGGTGGGAGTCGATCCTCGGCTTGAACGTCAATGCAGTGCAGGGAAAACAGGTTCCTCTGGAATGGAGTGACACATCTGGGGGACTCTTGCAATGGTGGCACGACCCTGGAGTTCCTCTCGCCTTTCCTGTGGAGAGCGCCTCCTCTTGAGATGCGACGGGACGTCGGGAATTCTTTCCCTACGAAACAGGGAAAGGAACCCTCATCTCGAGCTAGGAGGCGGAAACGGGGCTCACCTGGATGTGTGCGGGACCCTCGTGCTTCCTCTCGAGTGGAGACGGGTATGTCGGGGAACTTCTTGAGTTGCAGCAAGGGTGAGAAGGACCCTTTGGATGTTCCAGTGGTTAGATGTGATTAGCCTCGAGAAGCCTCAGCGGAAATGGGCCTCATCTCGCCTGGAGGGCAAAACCTCCTGGATTTTCTCGAGTTGCAGCAGGTGCTCTCGACTTATGACGGGGACCTCAGGGACCCGCTCTGGTGGCCTCAGGAAAGGCCAGTCCCCATGCGAGTTCCTCGGGGGCCTCTCGGGATTCATCTCCCGTCGATGCCGGGGCCTAAGACCTTATGTGGAGTCGGGGCCGGAATCTGAGGATTCCTCTCCAGTGCTGACATGGACCTTGGGGTACTTCTGGAGTCTCCCCAGGGGAGTCAGTCCTCGTCTCGAATGCGGGCATGCACTTGCGCTTTCCTCCAGAGCGGTAGCAGCCGTGTCACTCAGTCTGCCGCGTGGATCAAAGGATCTATGGTTTTCCCTTGAGTCTTTCCCACGAGGCTTTCCCACGAGGCTTTCCCACAAGGCTGTCCCACGTGCACACGTGGTGGGAGTCGATCCTCGGCTTGAACGTCAAGGCAGTGCAGGGAAAACAGGTTCCTCTGGAATGGACTGACATATCTGGGGGACTCTTGGAATGGTGGCACGACCCTGAAGTTCCTCTCGCCTTTACTGTGGAGAGCGCCTCCTCTTGAGATGCGACGGGAACGCCGGGAATTCTTTCCCTACGAAACAGGGAAAGGTCCCTCATCTCGAACTAGGAGGCGGAAACGGGGCTCCCCTGGATGTGTGCGGGACCCCACGTGCTTCCTCTCTAGTGGAGACGGGAATGTCGCGGAACTGCTTGAGTTGCAGCAAAGGTGTGAAGGACCCTTTGGAAGTTCCAGTGGTTAGATGTGATTAGCCTCGAGAAGCCTCAGCGGAAATGGGCCTCATCTCGCCTGGAGGGCAAAACCTCCTGATATTCTCGACTTGCGGCATGTGCTCTCAACTTACGACGGGGACCTCAGGGACCCGGTCTGGTGGCCGCAGAAAAGGCCAGTCCCCATGCGAGTTCCTCGGGGGCCTCTCGGGATTCCTCTCCCGTCGATCCCGGGGACTAAGACCATGTGTGGAGTCGGGGCCGAAACCTGAGGATTCCTCTCCAGTGCTGACATGGATCTTGGGGTACTTCTGGAGTCTCCCCAGGGGAGTCAGTCCTCGTCTCGAATGCGGGCATGCACTTGCGCTTTCCTCCAGAGCGGTAGCAGCAGTGTCACGCAGTCCGCCGCGTGGATCAAAGGATCTATGGTTTTCCCTCGAGTCTTTCCCACGAGGCTTTCCCACGAGGCTTTCCACAGGGCTGTCCCACGTGCACACGTGGTGGGAGTCGATCCTCGGCTTGAACGTCAAGGCAGTGCAGGGAAAACAGGTTCCTCTGGAATGGACTGACACATCTGGGGGTCTCTTGGAATGGTGCCACGACCCTGGAGTTCCTCTCGCCTTTCCTGTGGAGAGCGCCTCCTCTTGAGATGCGACGGGACCGCCGGGAATTCTTTCCCTACTTAACAGGGAAAGGATCCCTCATCTCGAGCTAGGAGGCGGAAACGGGGCTCCCCTGGATGTGTGCGGGACCCCACGTGCTTCCTCTAGAGTGGAGATGGGTATGTCGCGGAACTGGTTGAGTTACAGCAAGGGTGTGAAGGACCCTTTGGAATTTCGAGTGGTTACATGTGATTGGCCTCGAGAAGCCTCAGCGGAAATGGGCCTCATCTCGCCTTGAGGGCAAAACCTCCTGGATTTTCTAGAGTTGTGGCAGGTGCTCTCGACTTACGACGGGGACCTCAGGGACCCGCTCTGGTGGCCTCAGGAAAGGCCAGTCCACATGCGAGTTCCTCGGGGGCCTCTCGGGATTCCTCTCCCGTCGATGCTGGGGCCTAAGACCTTGTGTGGAGTCGGGGCCGGAACCTGAGGATTCCTCTCCAGTTCTTACATGGACCTTGGGGTACTTCTGGAGTCTCCCCAGGGGAGTCAGTCCTCGTCTCGAACGCGGGCATGCACTTGCGCTTTCCTCCAGAGCGGTAGCAGCAGTGTCACGCAGTCCGCCGCGTGGATCAAAGGATCTATGGTTTTCCCTCGAGTCTTTCCCAAGAGGCTTTCCCACCAGGCTTTCCCACAGGGCTGTCCCACATGCACACGTGGTGGGAGTCGATCCTCCGCTTGAACGTCAAGGCAGTGCAGGGAAAAGAGGTTCCTCTGTAATGGACTGACACATCTGGGGGTCTCTTGGAATGGTGGCACGACTCTGGAGATCCTCTCCCCTTTCCTGTTGAGAGCGCCTCCCCTTGAGATGCGACGGGAACGCCGGGAATTCTTTCCCTACGAAACAGGGAAAGGATCCCTCATCTCGAGCTACGAGGAGAAATCGGGGCTCCCCTGGATGTGTGCGGGACGCCACGTGCTTCCTCTCGAGTGAGACGGATATGTCGGGGAACTTCTTGAGTTGCAGTAAGGGTGTGAAGGACCCTTTGGAAGTTCCAGAGGTTAGATGTGATTAGCCTCCAGAAGCCTCAGCGGAAATGGGCCTCATCTCGCCTGGAGGGCAAAACCTCCTGGATTTTCTCGAGTTGCGGCAGGTGCTCTCGACTTACGACGGGGACCTCAGGGACCCGCTCTGGTGGCCTCAGGAAAGGCCAGTCCCCATGCGAGTTCCTCAGGGGCCTCTTGGGATTCCTCTCCTGTCAATGCCGGGGCCTAAGACCTTGTGTGGAGTCGGGGCCGGAACCTGAGGATTCCTCTCCAGTGCTGACATGGATCTTGGGCTACTTCTGGAGTCTCCCCAGGGGTGTCAGTCCTCGTCTCGAATGCGGGCATGCACTTGCGCTTTCCCCCAGAGCGGTAGCAGCAGTGTCACGCAGTCCGCCGCGTGGATCAAAGGATCTATGGTTTTCCCTCGAGTCTCTCCCACGAGGCTTACCCACGAGGCATTCCCACAGGGCTGTCCCACGTGCACACGTGGTGGGAGTCGATCCTCGGCTTGAACGTCAATGCAGTGCAGGGAAAACAGGTTCCTCTGGAATGGAGTGACACATCTGGGGGACTCTTGCAATGGTGGCACGACCCTGGAGTTCCTCTCGCCTTTCCTGTGGAGAGCGCCTCCTCTTGAGATGCGACGGGACGTCGGGAATTCTTTCCCTACGAAACAGGGAAAGGAACCCTCATCTCGAGCTAGGAGGCGGAAACGGGGCTCACCTGGATGTGTGCGGGACCCTCGTGCTTCCACTCGAGTGGAGACGGGTATGTCGGGGAACTTCTTGAGTTGCAGCAAGGGTGAGAAGGACCCTTTGGATGTTCCAGTGGTTAGATGTGATTAGCCTCGAGAAGCCTCAGCGGAAATGGGCCTCATCTCGCCTGGAGGGCAAAACCTCCTGGATTTTCTCGAGTTGCATCAGGTGCTCTCGACTTATGACGGGGACCTCAGGGACCCGCTCTGGTGGCCTCAGGAAAGGCCAGTCCCCATGCGAGTTCCTCGGGCGCCTCTCGGGATTCATCTCCCGTCGATGCCGGGGCCTAAGACCTTATGTGGAGTCGGGGCCGGATCTGAGGATTCCTCTCCAGTGCTGACATGGACCTTGGGGTACTTCTGGAGTCTCCCCAGGGGAGTCAGTCCTCGTCTCGAATGCGGGCATGCACTTGCGCTTTCCTCCAGAGCGGTAGCAGCCGTGTAACTCAGTCTGCCGCGTGGATCAAAGGATCTATGGTTTTCCCTTGAGTCTTTCCCACGAGGCTTTCCCACGAGGCTTTCCCACAAGGCTGTCCCACGTGCACACGTGGTGGGAGTCGATCCTCGGCTTGAACGTCAAGGCAGTGCAGGGAAAACAGGTTCCTCTGGAATGGACTGACATATCTGGGGGACTCTTGGAATGGTGGCACGACCCTGAAGTTCCTCTCGCCTTTACTGTGGAGAGCGCCTCCTCTTGAGATGCGACGGGAACGCCGGGAATTCTTTCCCTACGAAACAGGGAAAGGTCCCTCATCTCGAACTAGGAGGCGGAAACGGGGCTCCCCTGGATGTGTGCGGGACCCCACGTGCTTCCTCTCTAGTGGAGACGGGAATGTCGCGGAACTGCTTGAGTTGCAGCAAAGGTGTGAAGGACCCTTTGGAAGTTCCAGTGGTTAGATGTGATTAGCCTCGAGAAGCCTCAGCGGAAATGGGCCTCATCTCGCCTGGAGGGCAAAACCTCCTGATATTCTCGACTTGCGGCATGTGCTCTCAACTTACGACGGGGACCTCAGGGACCCGGTCTGGTGGCCGCAGAAAAGGCCAGTCCCCATGCGAGTTCCTCGGGGGCCTCTCGGGATTCCTCTCCCGTCGATGCCGGGGACTAAGACCATGTGTGGAGTCGGGGCCGAAACCTGAGGATTCCTCTCCAGTGCTGACATGGATCTTGGGGTACTTCTGGAGTCTCCCCAGGGGAGTCAGTCCTCGTCTCGAATGCGGACATGCACTTGCGCTTTCCTCCAGAGCGGTAGCAGCAGTGTCACGCAGTCCGCCGCGTGGATCAAAGGATCTATGGTTTTCCCTCGAGTCTTTCCCACGAGGCTTTCCCACGAGGCTTTCCACAGGGCTGTCCCACGTGCACACGTGGTGGGAGTCGATCCTCGGCTTGAACGTCAAGGCAGTGCAGGGAAAACAGGTTCCTCTGGAATGGACTGACACATCTGGGGGTCTCTTGGAATGGTGCCACGACCCTGGAGTTCCTCTCGCCTTTCCTGTGGAGAGCGCCTCCTCTTGAGATGCGACGGGACCGCCGGGAATTCTTTCCCTACGAAACAGGGAAAGGATCCCTCATCTCGAGCTAGGAGGCGGAAACGGGGCTCCCCTGGATGTGTGCGGGACCCCACGTGCTTCCTCTAGAGTGGAGATGGGTATGTCGCGGAACTGGTTGAGTTACAGCAAGGGTGTGAAGGACCCTTTGGAATTTCGAGTGGTTACATGTGATTGGCCTCGAGAAGCCTCAGCGGAAATGGGCCTCATCTCGCCTTGAGGGCAAAACCTCCTGGATTTTCTAGAGTTGTGGCAGGTGCTCTCGACTTACGACGGGGACCTCAGGGACCCGCTCTGGTGGCCTCAGGAAAGGCCAGTCCACATGCGAGTTCCTCGGGGGCCTCTCGGGATTCCTCTCCCGTCGATGCTGGGGCCTAAGACCTTGTGTGGAGTCGGGGCCGGAACCTGAGGATTCCTCTCCAGTTCTTACATGGACCTTGGGGTACTTCTGGAGTCTCCCCAGGGGAGTCAGTCCTCGTCTCGAACGCGGGCATGCACTTGCGCTTTCCTCCAGAGCGGTAGCAGCAGTGTCACGCAGTCCGCCGCGTGGATCAAAGGATCTATGGTTTTCCCTCGAGTCTTTCCCAAGAGGCTTTCCCACCAGGCTTTCCCACAGGGCTGTCCCACATGCACACGTGGTGGGAGTCGATCCTCGGCTTGAACGTCAAGGCAGTGCAGGGAAAAGAGGTTCCTCTGTAATGGACTGACACATCTGGGGGTCTCTTGGAATGGTGGCACGACTCTGGAGATCCTCTCCCCTTTCCTGTTGAGAGCGCCTCCCCTTGAGATGCGACGGGAACGCCGGGAATTCTTTCCCTACGAAACAGGGAAAGGATCCCTCATCTCGAGCTACGAGGAGAAATCGGGGCTCCCCTGGATGTGTGCGGGACGCCACGTGCTTCCTCTCGAGTGAGACGGATATGTCGGGGAACTTCTTGAGTTGCAGTAAGGGTGTGAAGGACCCTTTGGAAGTTCCAGAGGTTAGATGTGATTAGCCTCCAGAAGCCTCAGCGGAAATGGGCCTCATCTCGCCTGGAGGGCAAAACCTCCTGGATTTTCTCGAGTTGCGGCAGGTGCTCTCGACTTACTACGGGGACCTCAGGGACCCGCTCTGGTGGCCTCAGGAAAGGCCAGTCCCCATGCGAGTTCCTCGGGGGCCTCTCGGGATTCCTCTCCCGTCAATGCCGGGGCCAAGACTTTGTGTGGAGTCGGGGCCGGAACCTGAGGAATCCTCTCCAGTGCTGACAAGGATCTTGGGGTACTTCTGGAGTCTCCCCAGGGGAGTCAGTCCTCGTCTCGAATGCGGGCATGCACTTGCGCTTTCCTCCAGAGCGGTAGCAGCCGTGTCACTCAGTCTGCCGCGTGGATCAAAGGATCTATGGTTTTCCCTCGAGTCTTTCCCACGAGGCTATCCCACAGGGCTGTCCCACGTGCACACGTGGTGGGACTCGATCCTCGGCTTGAACGTCAAGGCAGTGCAGGGAAAACAGGTTCCTCTGGAATGGACTGACACATCTAGGGGACTCTTGGAATGGTGGCACGATCCTGGAGTTCCTCTCGCCTTTCCTGTGGAGAGCGCCTCCTCTTGAGATGCGACGGGAACGCCGGGAATTCTTTCCCTACGAAACAGGGAAAGGATCCCTCATCTCGAGCTAGGAGGCGGAAACGGGGCTCCCCTGGATGTGTGCGGGACCACACGTGATTCCTCTCGAGTGTAGACCGGTATGTCGGGGAACTTCTTGAGTTGCAGCAATGGTGTGAAAGACCCTTAGGAAGTTCCAGTGGTTAGACGTGATTAGCCTCGAGAAGCCTCAGCGGAAATGGGCCTCATCTCTCCTGGAGGGCAAAACCTCCTGGATTTTCTCGAGTTGCGGCAGGTGCTCTCGACTTACGACGGGGACCTCAGGGACCCGCTCTGGTGGCCTCAGGAAAGGCCAGTCCCCATGCGAGTTCCTCGGGGGCCTCTCGGGATTCCTCTCCCGTCAATGCCGGGGCCAAGACTTTGTGTGGAGTCGGGGCCGGAACCTGAGGATTCCTCTCCAGTGCTGACAAGGATCTTGGGGTACTTCTGGAGTCTCCCCAGGGGAGTCAGTCCTCGTCTCGAATGCGGGCATGCACTTGCGCTTTCCTCCAGAGCGGTAGCAGCCGTGTCACTCAGTCTGCCGCGTGGATCAAAGGATCTATGGTTTTCCCTCGAGTCTTTCCCACGAGGCTTTCCCACGAGGCTTTCCACAGGGCTGTCCCACGTGCACACGTGGTGGGAGTCGATCCTCGGCTTGAACGTCAAGGCAGTGCAGGGAAAACAGGTTCCTCTGGAATGGACTGACACATCTGGGTGTCTCTTGGAATGGTGCCACGACCCTGGAGTTCCTCTCGCCTTTCCTGTGGAGAGCGCCTCCTCTTGAGATGCGACGGGACCGCCGGGAATTCTTTCCCTACTAAACAGGGAAAGGATCCCTCATCTCGAGCTAGGAGGCGGAAACGGGGCTCCCCTGGATGTGTGCGGGACCCCACGTGCTTCCTCTAGAGTGGAGATGGGTATGTCGCGGAACTGGTTGAGTTACAGCAAGGGTGTGAAGGACCCTTTGGAATTTCGAGTGGTTACATGTGATTGGCCTCGAGAAGCCTCAGCGGAAATGGGCCTCATCGCGCCTGGAGGGCAAAACCTCCTGGATTTTCTCGAGTTGTGGCAGGTGCTCTCGACTTACGACGGGGACCTCAGGGACCCGCTCTGGTGGCCTCAGGAAAGGCCAGTCCACATGCGAGTTCCTCGGGGGCCTCTCGGGATTCCTCTCCCGTCGATGCCGGGGCCTCGGACCTTGTGTGGAGTCGGGGCCGGAACCTGAGGATTCCTCTCCAGTTCTTACATGGACCTTGGGGTACTTCTGGAGTCTCCCCAGGGGAGTCAGTCCTCGTCTCGAACGCGGGCATGCACTTACGCTTTCCTCCAGAGCGGTAGCAGCAGTGTCACGCAGTCCGCCACGTGGATCAAAGGATCTATGGTTTTCCCTCCAGTCTTTCCCAAGAGGCTTTCCCACGAGGCTTTCCCACAGGGCTGTCCCACATGCACACGTGGTGGGAGTCGATCCTCGGCTTGAACGTCAAGGCAGTGCAGGGAAAAGAGGTTCCTCTGTAATGGACTGACACATCTGGGGGTCTCTTGGAATGGTGGCACGACTCTGGAGATCCTCTCCCCTTTCCTGTTGAGAGCGCCTCCTCTTGAGATGCGACGGGAACGCCGGGAATTCTTTCCCTACGAAACAGGGAAAGGATCCCTCATCTCGAGCTACGAGGAGTAATCAGGGCTCCCCTGGATGTGTGCGGGACCCCACGTGCTTCCATTCGAGTGAGACGGATATGTCGGGGAACTTCTTGAGTGGCAGTAAGTGTGTGAAGGACCCTTTGGAAGTTCCAGAGGTTAGATGTGATTAGCCTCGAGAAGCCTCAGCGGAAATGGGCCTCATCTCGCCTGGAGGGCAAAACCTCCTGGATTTTCTCGAGTTGCGGCAGGTGCTCTCGACTTACGACGGGGACCACAGGGACCCGCTCTGGTGGCCTCAGAAAAGGCCAGTCCCCATGCGAGTTCCTCGGGGGCCTCTCGGGATTCCTCTCCCGTCGATGCCGGGGCCAAGACTTTGTGTGGAGTCGGGGCCGGAACCTGAGGATTCCTCTCCAGTGCTGACAAGGATCTTGGGCTACTTCTGGAGTCTCCCCAGGGGAGTCGGTCCTCGTCTCGAATGCGGGCATGCACTTGCGCTTTCCTCCAGAGCGGTAGCAGCCGTGTCACTCAGTCTGCCGCGTGGATCAAAGGATCTATGGTTTTCCCTCGAGTCTTTCCCACGAGGCTATCCCACAGTGCTGTCCCACGTGCACACGTGGTGGGAGTCGATCCTCGGCTTGAACTCAAGGCAGTGCAGGGAAAACAGGTTCCTCTGGAATGGACTGACACATCTGGGGGACTCTTGGAATGGTGGCACGACCCTGGAGTTCCTCTCGCCTTTCCTGTGGAGAGCGCCTCCTCTTGAGATGCGACGGGAACGCCGGGAATTCTTTCCCTACGAAACAGGGAAAGGATCCCTCATCTCGACCTAGGAGGCGTAAACGGGGCTCCCCTGGATGTGTGCGGGACCCTCGTGCTTCCTCTCGAGTGGAGACGGGTATGTCGCGGAACTGCTTGAGTTGCAGCAAGGGTGTGAAGGACCCTTTGGAAGTTCCAGTGGTTAGATGTGATTAGCCTCGAGAAGCCTCAGCGGAAATGGGCCTCATCTCGCCTGGAGGGCAAAACCTCGTGGATTTTCTCGAGTTGCGGCAGGTGCTCTCGACTTACGACGGGGACCTCAGGGACCCGCTCTTGGGGCGTCAGGAAAGGCCAGTCCCCATGCGAGTTCCACGGGGGCCTCTCGGGATTCCTCTCCCGTCGATGCCGGGGCCTAAGACCTTGTGTGGAGTCGGGGCCGGAACCTGAGGATTCCTCTCCAGTGCTGACATGGATCTTGGGGTACTTCTGGAGTCTCCCCAGGGGAGTCAGTCCTCGTCTCGAATGCGGGCATGCACTTGCGCTTTCCTCCAGAGCGGTAGCAGCAGTGTCACGCAGTCCGCCGCGTGGATCAAAGGATCTATGGTTTTCCCTCGAGTCTTTCCCACGAGGCTTTCCCACGAGGCTTTCCCACAGGGCTGTCCCACGTGCACACATGGTGGGAGTCGATCCTCGGCTTGAACGTCAAGGCAGTGCAGGGAAAACAGGTTCCTCTGGAATGGACTGACACATCTGGGGGACTCTTGGAATGGTGGCACGAGCCTGGAGTTCCTCTCGCCTTTCCTGTGGAGAGCGCCTCCTCTTGAGATGCGACGGGAACGCCGGGAATTCTTTCCCTACGAAACAGGGAAAGGATCCCTCATCTTGAACTAGGAGGCGGAAACGGGGCTCCACTGGATGTGTGCGGGACCCCACGTGCTTCCTCTCGAGTGGAGACGGGTATGTCGGGGAACATCTTGAGTTGCAGCAAGGGTGTGAAGGACCCTTTGGAAGTTCCAGTGGTTAGACGTGATTGGCCTCGAGAAGCCTCAGCGGAAATGTGCCTCATCTCGCCTGGAGGGCAAAACCTCCTGGATTTTCTCGAGTTGCGGCAGGTGCTCTCGACTTACGACGGGGACCTCAGGGACCCGCTCTGGTGGCCTCAGGAAAGGCCAATCCCCATGCGAGTTCCTCGGGGGCCTCTCGGGATTCCTCTCCCTTCGATGCCGGGGCCTAAGACCTTGTGTGGAGTCGGGGCCGGAACCTGAGGATTCCTCTCCAGTGCTGACATGGATCTTGGGGTACTTCTGGAGTCTCCCCAGGGGAGTCAGTCCTCGTCTCGAATGCGGGCATGCACTTGCGCTTTCCTCCAGAGCGGTAGCAGCAGTGTCACGCAATCCGCCGCGTGGATCAAAGGATCTATGGTTTTCCCTCGAGTCTTTCCCACGAGGCTTTCCCACGAGGCGTTCCCACAGGGCTGTCCCACGTGCACACGTGGTGGGAGTCGATCCTCAGCTTGAACGTCAAGGCAGTGCAGGTAAAACAGGTTCCTCTGGAATGGACTGACACATCTGGGGGACTCTGGGAATGGTGGCACGACCCTGGAGTTCCTCTCGCCTTTCCTGTGGAGAGCGCCTCCTCTTGAGATGCGACGGGAACGCCGGGAATTCTTTCCCTACGAAACAGGGAAAGGATCCCTCATCTCGAGCTAGGAGGCGGAAACGGGGCTCCCCTGGATGTTTGCGGGACCCTCGTGCTTCCTCTCGAGTGGAGACGGGTATGTCGGGGAACTTCTTGAGTTGCAGCAAGGGTGAGAAGGGCCCTTTGGATGTTCCAGTGGTTAGATGTGATTAGCCTCGAGAAGCCTCAGCGGGAATGGGCCTCATCTCGCCTGGAGGGCAAAACCTCCTGGATTTTCTCGAGTTGCGGCAGGTGCTCTCGACTTACGACGGGGACCTCAGGGACCCGCTCTGGTGGCCTCAGGAAAGGCCAGTCCCCATGCGAGTTCCTCCCGGGCCTCTCGGGATTCCTCTCCCGTCGATGCCGGGGCCTAAGACCTTGTGTGGAGTCGGGGCCGGAACCTGAGGATTCCTCTCCAGTGCTGACATGGATCTTGGGGTACTTCTGGAGTCTCCCCAGGGGAGTCAGTCCTCGTCTCGAATGCGGGCATGCACTTGCGCTTTCCTCCAGAGCGGTAGCAGCAGTGTCACGCAGTCCGCCGCGTGGATCAAAGGATCTATGCTTTTCCCTCGAGTCTTTCCCACTAGGCTTTCCCACGAGGCTTTCCCACAGGGCTGTCCCACGTGCACACGTGGTGGGAGTCGATCCTCGGCTTGAACTCAAGGCAGTGCAGGGAAAACAGGTTCCTCTGGAATGGACTGACACTTCTGGGGGACTCTTGGAATGGTGGCACGACCCTGGAGTTCCTCTAGCCTTTCCTGTGGAGAGCGCCTCCTCTTGAGATGCGACGGGAACGCCGGGAATTCTTTCCCTACGAAACAGGGAAAGGATCCCTCATGTCGACCTAGGAGGCGTAAACGGGGCTCCCCTGGATGTGTGCGGGACCCTCGTGCTTCCTCTCGAGTGGAGACGGGTATGTCGCGGAACTGCTTGAGTTGCAGCAAGGGTGTGAAGGACCCTTTGGAAGTTCCAGTGGTTAGACGTGATTAGCCTCGAGAAGCCTCAGCGGAAATGTGCCTCATCTCACCTGGAGGACAAAACCTCCTGGATTTTCTCGAGTTGCGGCAGGTGCTCTCGACTTACGACGGGGACCTCAGGGACCCGCTCTGGTGGCCTCAGGAAAGGCCAGTCCCCATGCGAGTTCCTCGGGGGCCTCTCGGGATTCCTCTCCCATCGATGCCGGGGACTAAGACCTTGTGTGGTGTCGAGGCCGGAACCTGAGGATTCCTCTCCAGTGCTGACATGGATCTTGGGGTACTTCTGGAGTCTCCCCAGGGGAGTCAGTCCTCGTCTCGAATGCGGGCATGCACTTGCGCTTTCCTCCAGAGCGGTAGCAGCAGTGTCACGCAGTCCGCCGCGTGGATCAAAGGATCTATGGTTTTCCCTCGAGTCTTTCCCACGAGGCTTTCCCACGAGGCTTTCCCACAGGGCTGTCCCACGTGCACACGTGGTGGGAGTCGATCCTCGGCTTGAACGTCAAGGCAGTGCAGGGAAAACAGGTTCCTCTGGAATGGACTGACACATCCGGGGGAGTCTTGGAATGGTGGCACGACCGTGGAGTTCCTCTCGCCTTTCCTGTGGAGAGCGCCTCCTCTTGAGATGCGACGGGAACGCCGGGAATTCTTTCCCTACGAAACAGGGAAAGGATCCCTCATCTCGAGCTAGGAGGCGGAAACGGGGCTCCCCTGGATGTGTGCGGGACCCCACGTGCTTGCTCTCGAGTGGAGACGGGTATGTCGGGGAACTTCTTGAGTTGCAGCAAGGGTGTGAAGGACCCTTTGGAAGTTCCAGTGGTTAGACGTGATTAGCCTCGAGAATCCTCAGCGGAAATGTGCCTCAACTCGCCTGGAGGGCAAAACCTCGTGGAATTTCTCGAGTTGTGGCAGGTGCTCTCGACTTACAACGGGGACCTCAGGGACCCGCTCTGGTGGCCTCAGGAAAGGCCAGTCCCCATGCGAGTTCCTCGGGGGCCTCTCGGGATTCCTCTCCCGTCGATGCCGGGGCCTAAGACCTTGTGTGGAGTCGGGGCCGGAACCTGAGGATTGCTCTCCAGTGCTGACATGGATCTTGGGGTACTTCTGGAGTCTCCCCAGGGGAGTCAGTCCTCGTCTCGAATGCGGGCATGCACTTGCGCTTTCCTCCAGTGCGGTAGCAGCAGTGTCACGCAGTCCGCCGCGTGGATCAAAGGATCTATGGTTTTCCCTCGAGTCTTTCCCACGAGGCTTTCCCACGAGGCTTTCCCACAGGGCTGTCCCACGTGCACACGTGGTGGGAGTCGATCCTCGGCTTGAACTCACGGCAGTGCAGGGAAAACAGGTTCCTCTGGAATGGACTGACACATCTGGGGGACTCTTGGAATGGTGGCACGACCCTGGAGTTCCTCTCGCCTTTCCTGTGGAGAGCGCCTCCTCTTGAGATGCGACGGGAACGCCGGGAATTCTTTCCCAACGAAACAGGGAAAGGATCCCTCATCTCGAGCTAGGAGGCGGAAACGGGGCTCCCCTGGATGTGTGCGGGACCCTCGTGCTTCCTCTCGAGTGGAGACGGGTATGTCGCGGAACTGCTTGAGTTGCAGCAAGGGTGTGAAGGACCCTTTGGAAGTTCCAGTGGTTAGACGTGATTAGCCTCGAGAAGCCTCAGCGGAAATGGGCCTCATCTCGCCTGGAGGGCAAAACCTCCTGGATTTTCTCGAGTTGCGGCAGGTGCTCTCGACTTACGACGGGGACCTCAAGGACCCGCTCTGGTGGCGTCAGGAAAGGCCAGTCCCCATGCGAGTTCCTCGGGGGCCTCTCGGGATTCCTCTCCCGTCGATGTCGGGGCCTAAGACCTTGTGTGGAGTCGGGGCCGGAACCTGAGGATTCCTCTCCAGTGCTGACATGGATCTTGGGGTACTTCTGGAGTCTCCCCAGGGGAGTCAGTCCTCGTCTCGAATGCGGGCATGCACTTGCGCTTTCCTCCAGAGCGGTAGCAGCAGTGTCACGCAGTCCGCCGCGTGGATCAAAGGATCTATGGTTTTCCCTCGAGTCTTTCCCACGAGGCTTTCCAACGAGGCTTTCCCACAGGGCTGTCCCACGTGCACACGTGGTGGGAGTCGATCCTCGGCTTGAACGTCAAGGCAGTGCAGGGAAAACAGGTTCCTCTGGAATGGACTGACACATCTGGGGGACTCTTGGAATGGTGGCACGACCCTGGAGTTCCTTTCGCCTTTCCTGTGTAGAGCGCCACCTCTTGAGATGCGACGGGAACGCCGGGAATTCTTTCCCTAGGAAACAGGGAAAGGATCCCTCATCTCGAGCTAGGAGGCGGAAACGGGGCTCCCCTGGATGTGTGCGGGATCCCACGTGCTTCCTCTCGAGTGGAGACGGGTATGTCGGGGAACAACTTGAGTTCCTGCAAGGTTGTGAAGGACCCTTTGGAAGTTCCAGTGGTTAGACGTGATTAGCCTCGAGAAGCCTCAGCGGAAATGGGCCTCATCTCGCCTGGAGGACAAAACCTCCTGGATTTTCTCGAGTTGCGGCAGGTGCTCTCGACTTACGACGGGGACCTCAGGGACCCGCTCTGGTGGCCTCAGGAAAGGCCAGTCCCCATGCGAGTTCCTCGGGGGCCTCTCGGGATTCCTCTCCCGTCGATGCCGGGGCCTAAGACCTTGTGTGGAGTCGGGGCCGGAACCTGAGGATTCCTCTCCAGTGCTAACATGGATCTTGGGGTACTTCTGGAGTCTCCCCTGGGAGTCAGTCCTCGTCTCGAATGCGGGCATGCACTTGCGCTTTCCTCCAGAGCGGTAGCAGCAGTGTCACGCAGTCCGCCGCGTGGATCAAAGGATCTATGGTTTTCCCTCGAGTCTTTCCCACGAGGCTTTCCCACGAGGCTTTCCCATAGGGCTGTCCCACGTGCACACGTGGTGGGAGTCGATCCTCGGCTTGAACGTCAAGGCAGTGCAGGGAAAACAGGTTCCTCTGGAATGGACTGACACATCCGGGGGAGTCTTGGAATGGTGGCACGACCGTGGAGTTCCTCTCGCCTTTCCTGTGGAGAGCGCCTCCTCTTGAGATGCGACGGGATCGCCGGGAATTCTTTCCCTACGAAACAGGGAAAGGATCCCTCATGTCAAGCTAGGAGGCGGAAACGGGGCTCCCCTGGATGTGTGCGGGACCCCACGTGCTTCCTCTCGAGTGAAGACGGGTATGTTGGGGAACTTCTTGAGTTGCAGCAAGGGTGTGAAGGACCCTTTGGAAGTTCCAGTGGTTAGACGTGATTAGCCTCGAGAAGCCTCAGCGGAAATGGGCCTCATCTCGCCTGGAGGGCAAAACCTCCTGGATTTTCTCGAGTTGCGGCAGGTGCTCTCGACTTACGACGGGCACCTCAAGGACCCGCTCTGGTGGCGTCAGGAAAGGCCAGTCCCCATGCGAGTTCCTCGGGGGCCTCTCGGGATTCCTCTCCCGTCGATGTCGGGGCCTAAGACCTTGTGTGGAGTCGGGGCCGGAACCTGAGGATTCCTCTCCAGTGCTGACATGGATCTTGGGGTACTTCTGGAGTCTCCCCAGGGGAGTCAGTCCTCGTCTCGAATGCGGGCATGCACTTGCGCTTTCCTCCAGAGCGGTAGCAGCAGTGTCACGCAGTCCGCCGCGTGGATCAAAGGATCTATGGTTTTCCCTCGAGTCTTTCCCACGAGGCTTTCCAACGAGGCTTTCCCACAGGGCTGTCCCACGTGCACACGTGGTGGGAGTCGATCCTCGGCTTGAACGTCAAGGCAGTGCAGGGAAAACAGGTTCCTCTGGAATGGACTGACACATCTGGGGGACTCTTGGAATGGTGGCACGACCCTGGAATTCCTTTCGCCTTTCCTGTGGAGAGCGCCACCTCTTGAGATGCGACGGGAACGCCGGGAATTCTTTCCCTAGGAAACAGGGAAAGGATCCCTCATCTCGAGCTAGGAGGCGGAAACGGGGCTCCCCTGGATGTGTACGGGATCCCACGTGCTTCCTCTCGAGTGGAGACGGGTATGTCGGGGAACAACTTGAGTTCCTGCAAGGGTGTGAAGGACCCTTTGAAAGTTCCAGTGGTTAGACGTGATTAGCCTCGAGAAGCCTCAGCGGAAATGGGCCTCATCTCGCCTGGAGGACAAAACCTCCTGGATTTTCTCGAGTTGCGGCAGGTGCTCTCGACTTACGACGGGGACCTCAGGGACCCGCTCTGGTGGCCTCAGGAAAGGCCAGTCCCCATGCGAGTTCCTCGGGGGCCTCTCGGGATTCCTCTCCCGTCGATGCCGGGGCCTAAGACCTTGTGTGGAGTCGGGGCCGGAACCTGAGGATTCCTCTCCAGTGCTAACATGGATCTTGGGGTACTTCTGGAGTCTCCCCTGGGAGTCAGTCCTCGTCTCGAATGCGGGCATGCACTTGCGCTTTCCTCCAGAGCGGTAGCAGCAGTGTCACGCAGTCCGCCGCGTGGATCAAAGGATCTATGGTTTTCCCTCGAGTCTTTCCCACGAGGCTTTCCCACGAGGCTTTCCCACAGGGCTGTCCCACGTGCACACGTGGTGGGAGTCGATCCTCGGCTTGAACGTCAAGGCAGTGCAGGGAAAACAGGTTCTTCTGGAATGGACTGACACATCCGGGGGAGTCTTGGAATGGTGGCACGACCGTGGAGTTCCTCTCGCCTTTCCTGTGGAGAGCGCCTCCTCTTGAGATGCGACGGGAACGCCGGGAATTCTTTCCCTACGAAACAGGGAAAGGATCCCTCATGTCAAGCTAGGAGGCGGAAACGGGGCTCCCCTGGATGTGTGCGGGACCCCACGTGCTTCCTCTCTAGTGAAGACGGGTATGTTGGGGAACTTCTTGAGTTGCAGCAAGGGTGTGAAGGACCCTTTGGAAGTTCCAGTGGTTAGACGTGATTAGCCTCGAGAAGCCTCAGCGGAAATGTGCCTCAACTCGCCTGGAGGGCAAAACCTCGTGGAATTTCTCGAGTTGCGGCAGGTGCTCTCGACTTACAACGGGGACCTCAGGGACCCGCTCTGGTGGCCTCAGGAAAGGCCAGTCCCCATGCGAGTTCCTCGGGGGCCTCTCGGGATTCCTCTCCCGTCGATGCCGGGGCCTAAGACCTTGTGTGGAGTCGGGGCCGGAACCTGAGGATTCCTCTCCAGTGCTGACATGGATCTTGGGGTACTTCTGGAGTCTCCCCAGGGGAGTCCGTCCTCGTCTCGAATGCGGGCATGCACTTGCGCTTTCCTCCAGAGCGGTAGCAGCAGTGTCACGCAGTCCGCCGCGTGGATCAAAGGATCTATGGTTTTCCCTCGAGTCTTTCCCACGAGGCTTTCCCACGAGGCTTTCCCACAGGGCTGTCCCACGTGCACACGTGGTGGGAGTCGATCCTCGGCTTGAACTCAAGGCAGTGCAGGGAAAACAGGTTCCTCTGGAATGGACTGACACATCTGGGGGACTCTTGGAATGGTGGCACGACCCTGGATTTCCTCTAGCCTTTCCTGTGGAGAGCGCCTCCTCTTGAGATGCGACGGGAACGCCGGGAATTCTTTCCCTACGAAACAGGGAAAGGATCCCTCATCTCGAGCTAGGAGGCGGAAACGGGGCTCCCCTGGATGTGTGCGGGACCCTCGGGCTTCCTCTCGAGTGGGGACGGGTATGTCGCGGAACTGCGGGAGTTGCAGCAAGGGTGTGAAGGACCCTTTGGAAGTTCCAGTGGTTAGATGTGATTAGCCTCGAGAAGCCTTAGCGGAAATGGGCCTCATCTCGCCTGGAGGGCAAAACCTCGTGGATTTTCTCGAGTTGCGGCAGGTGCTCTCGACTTACGACGGGGACCTCAGGGACCCGCTCTTGGGGCGTCAGGAAAGGCCAGTCCCCATGCGAATTCCTCGGGGGCCTCTCGGGATTCCTCTCCCGTCGATGCCGGGGCCTAAGACCTTGTGTGGAGTCGGGGCGGGAACCTGAGGATTCCTCTCCAGTGCTGACATGGATCTTGGGGTACTTCTGGAGTCTCCCCAGGGGAGTCAGTCCTCGTCTCGAATGCGGGCATGCACTTGCGCTTTCCTCCAGAGCGGTAGCAGCAGTGTCACGAAGTCCGCCGCGTGGATCAAAGGATCTATGGTTTTCCCTCGTGTCTTTCCCACGAGGCTTTCCCACGAGGCTTTCCCACAGGGCTGTCCCACGGGCACACGTGGTGGGAGTCGATCCTCGGCTTGAACGTCAAGGAAGTGCAGGGAAAACAGGTTCCTCTGGAATGGACTGACACATATGGGGGACTCTTGGAATGGTGGCACGACCCTGGAGTTCCTCTCGTCTTTCCTGTGGAGAGCGCCTCCTCTTGAGATGCGACGGGAACGCCCGGAATTCTTTCCCTAGGAAACAGGGAAAGGATCCCTCATCTCGAGCTAGGAGGCGGAAACGGGGCTCCCCTGGATGTGTGCGGGACCCTCGTGCTTCCTCTCGAGTGGAGACTTCTTTGTCGAGGAACTTCTTGAGTTGTAGCAAGGGTGTGAAGGACCCTTTGGAAGTTCCAGTGGTTAGATGTGATTGGCCTCTAGAAGCCTCAGCGGAAATGGGCCTCATCTCGCCTGGTGGGCAAAACCTACTGGATTTTCTCGAGTTGCGGCAGGTGCTCTCGACTTACGACGGGGACCTCAGGGACCCGCTCTGGTGGCCTCAGGAAAGGCCAGTCCCCATGCGAGTTCCTCGGGGGCCTCTCGGGATTCCTCTCCCGTCGATGCCGGGGCCTAAGACCTTGTGTGGAGTCGGGGCCGGAACCTGAGGATTCCTCTCCAGTGCTAACATGGATCTTGGGGTACTTCTGGAGTCTCCCCTGGGAGTCAGTCCTCGTCTCGAATGCGGGCATGCACTTGCGCTTTCCTCCAGAGCGGTAGCAGCAGTGTCACGCAGTCCGCCGCGTGGATCAAAGGATCTATGGTTTTCCCTCGAGTCTTTCCCACGAGGCTTTCCCACGAGGCTTTCCCACAGGGCTGTCCCACGTGCACACGTGGTGGGAGTCGATCCTCGGCTTGAACGTCAAGGCAGTGCAGGGAAAACAGGTTCCTCTGGAATGGACTGACACATCCGGGGGAGTCTTGGAATGGTGGCACGACCGTGGAGTTCCTCTCGCCTTTCCTGTGGAGAGCGCCTCCTCTTGAGATGCGACGGGAACGCCGGGAATTCTTTCCCTACGAAACAGGGAAAGGATCCCTCATGTCAAGCTAGGAGGCGGAAACGGGGCTCCCCTGGATGTGTGCGGGACCCCACGTGCTTCCTCTCGAGTGAAGACGGGTATGTTGGGGAACTTCTTGAGTTGCAGCAAGGGTGTGAAGGACCCTTTGGAAGTTCCAGTGGTTAGACGTGATTAGCCTCGAGAAGCCTCAGCGGAAATGGGCCTCATCTCGCCTGGAGGGCAAAACCTCCTGGATTTTCTCGAGTTGCGGCAGGTGCTCTCGACTTACGACGGGCACCTCAAGGACCCGCTCTGGTGGCGTCAGGAAAGGCCAGTCCCCATGCGAGTTCCTCGGGGGCCTCTCGGGATTCCTCTCCCGTCGATGTCGGGGCCTAAGACCTTGTGTGGAGTCGGGGCCGGAACCTGAGGATTCCTCTCCAGTGCTGACATGGATCTTGGGGTACTTCTGGAGTCTCCCCAGGGGAGTCAGTCCTCGTCTCGAATGCGGGCATGCACTTGCGCTTTCCTCCAGAGCGGTAGCAGCAGTGTCACGCAGTCCGCCGCGTGGATCAAAGGATCTATGGTTTTCCCTCGAGTCTTTCCCACGAGGCTTTCCAACGAGGCTTTCCCACAGGGCTGTCCCACGTGCACACGTGGTGGGAGTCGATCCTCGGCTTGAACGTCAAGGCAGTGCAGGGAAAACAGGTTCCTCTGGAATGGACTGACACATCTGGGGGACTCTTGGAATGGTGGCACGACCCTGGAATTCCTTTCGCCTTTCCTGTGGAGAGCGCCACCTCTTGAGATGCGACGGGAACGCCGGGAATTCTTTCCCTAGGAAACAGGGAAAGGATCCCTCATCTCGAGCTAGGAGGCGGAAACGGGGCTCCCCTGGATGTGTACGGGATCCCACGTGCTTCCTCTCGAGTGGAGACGGGTATGTCGGGGAACAACTTGAGTTCCTGCAAGGGTGTGAAGGACCCTTTGAAAGTTCCAGTGGTTAGACGTGATTAGCCTCGAGAAGCCTCAGCGGAAATGGGCCTCATCTCGCCTGGAGGACAAAACCTCCTGGATTTTCTCGAGTTGCGGCAGGTGCTCTCGACTTACGACGGGGACCTCAGGGACCCGCTCTGGTGGCCTCAGGAAAGGCCAGTCCCCATGCGAGTTCCTCGGGGGCCTCTCGGGATTCCTCTCCCGTCGATGCCGGGGCCTAAGACCTTGTGTGGAGTCGGGGCCGGAACCTGAGGATTCCTCTCCAGTGCTAACATGGATCTTGGGGTACTTCTGGAGTCTCCCCTGGGAGTCAGTCCTCGTCTCGAATGCGGGCATGCACTTGCGCTTTCCTCCAGAGCGGTAGCAGCAGTGTCACGCAGTCCGCCGCGTGGATCAAAGGATCTATGGTTTTCCCTCGAGTCTTTCCCACGAGGCTTTCCCACGAGGCTTTCCCACAGGGCTGTCCCACGTGCACACGTGGTGGGAGTCGATCCTCGGCTTGAACGTCAAGGCAGTGCAGGGAAAACAGGTTCTTCTGGAATGGACTGACACATCCGGGGGAGTCTTGGAATGGTGGCACGACCGTGGAGTTCCTCTCGCCTTTCCTGTGGAGAGCGCCTCCTCTTGAGATGCGACGGGAACGCCGGGAATTCTTTCCCTACGAAACAGGGAAAGGATCCCTCATGTCAAGCTAGGAGGCGGAAACGGGGCTCCCCTGGATGTGTGCGGGACCCCACGTGCTTCCTCTCTAGTGAAGACGGGTATGTTGGGGAACTTCTTGAGTTGCAGCAAGGGTGTGAAGGACCCTTTGGAAGTTCCAGTGGTTAGACGTGATTAGCCTCGAGAAGCCTCAGCGGAAATGTGCCTCAACTCGCCTGGAGGGCAAAACCTCGTGGAATTTCTCGAGTTGCGGCAGGTGCTCTCGACTTACAACGGGGACCTCAGGGACCCGCTCTGGTGGCCTCAGGAAAGGCCAGTCCCCATGCGAGTTCCTCGGGGGCCTCTCGGGATTCCTCTCCCGTCGATGCCGGGGCCTAAGACCTTGTGTGGAGTCGGGGCCGGAACCTGAGGATTCCTCTCCAGTGCTGACATGGATCTTGGGGTACTTCTGGAGTCTCCCCAGGGGAGTCCGTCCTCGTCTCGAATGCGGGCATGCACTTGCGCTTTCCTCCAGAGCGGTAGCAGCAGTGTCACGCAGTCCGCCGCGTGGATCAAAGGATCTATGGTTTTCCCTCGAGTCTTTCCCACGAGGCTTTCCCACGAGGCTTTCCCACAGGGCTGTCCCACGTGCACACGTGGTGGGAGTCGATCCTCGGCTTGAACTCAAGGCAGTGCAGGGAAAACAGGTTCCTCTGGAATGGACTGACACATCTGGGGGACTCTTGGAATGGTGGCACGACCCTGGATTTCCTCTAGCCTTTCCTGTGGAGAGCGCCTCCTCTTGAGATGCGACGGGAACGCCGGGAATTCTTTCCCTACGAAACAGGGAAAGGATCCCTCATCTCGAGCTAGGAGGCGGAAACGGGGCTCCCCTGGATGTGTGCGGGACCCTCGGGCTTCCTCTCGAGTGGGGACGGGTATGTCGCGGAACTGCTTGAGTTGCAGCAAGGGTGTGAAGGACCCTTTGGAAGTTCCAGTGGTTAGATGTGATTAGCCTCGAGAAGCCTTAGCGGAAATGGGCCTCATCTCGCCTGGAGGGCAAAACCTCGTGGATTTTCTCGAGTTGCGGCAGGTGCTCTCGACTTACGACGGGGACCTCAGGGACCCGCTCTTGGGGCGTCAGGAAAGGCCAGTCCCCATGCGAATTCCTCGGGGGCCTCTCGGGATTCCTCTCCCGTCGATGCCGGGGCCTAAGACCTTGTGTGGAGTCGGGGCGGGAACCTGAGGATTCCTCTCCAGTGCTGACATGGATCTTGGGGTACTTCTGGAGTCTCCCCAGGGGAGTCAGTCCTCGTCTCGAATGCGGGCATGCACTTGCGCTTTCCTCCAGAGCGGTAGCAGCAGTGTCACGAAGTCCGCCGCGTGGATCAAAGGATCTATGGTTTTCCCTCGAGTCTTTCCCACGAGGCTTTCCCACGAGGCTTTCCCACAGGGCTGTCCCACGTGCACACGTGGTGGGAGTCGATCCTCGGCTTGAACGTCAAGGAAGTGCAGGGAAAACAGGTTCCTCTGGAATGGACTGACACATATGGGGGACTCTTGGAATGGTGGCACGACCCTGGAGTTCCTCTCGTCTTTCCTGTGGAGAGCGCCTCCTCTTGAGATGCGACGGGAACGCCCGGAATTCTTTCCCTAGGAAACAGGGAAAGGATCCCTCATCTCGAGCTAGGAGGCGGAAACGGGGCTCCCCTGGATGTGTGCGGGACCCTCGTGCTTCCTCTCGAGTGGAGACTTCTTTGTCGAGGAACTTCTTGAGTTGTAGCAAGGGTGTGAAGGACCCTTTGGAAGTTCCAGTGGTTAGACGTGATTAGCCTCGAGAATCCTCAGCGGAAATGTGCCTCAACTCGCCTGGAGGGCAAAACCTCGTGGAATTTCTCGAGTTGTGGCAGGTGCTCTCGACTTACAACGGGGACCTCAGGGACCCGCTCTGGTGGCCTCAGGAAAGGCCAGTCCCCATGCGAGTTCCTCGGGGGCCTCTCGGGATTCCTCTCCCGTCGATGCCGGGGCCTAAGACCTTGTGTGGAGTCGGGGCCGGAACCTGAGGATTGCTCTCCAGTGCTGACATGGATCTTGGGGTACTTCTGGAGTCTCCCCAGGGGAGTCAGTCCTCGTCTCGAATGCGGGCATGCACTTGCGCTTTCCTCCAGTGCGGTAGCAGCAGTGTCACGCAGTCCGCCGCGTGGATCAAAGGATCTATGGTTTTCCCTCGAGTCTTTCCCACGAGGCTTTCCCACGAGGCTTTCCCACAGGGCTGTCCCACGTGCACACGTGGTGGGAGTCGATCCTCGGCTTGAACTCACGGCAGTGCAGGGAAAACAGGTTCCTCTGGAATATACTGACACATCTGGGGGACTCTTGGAATGGTGGCACGACCCTGGAGTTCCTCTCGCCTTTCCTGTGGAGAGCGCCTCCTCTTGAGATGCGACGGGAACGCCGGGAATTCTTTCCCTAGGAAACAGGGAAAGGATCCCTCATCTCGAGCTAGGAGGCGGAAACGGGGCTCCCCTGGATGTGTGCGGGACCCTCGTGCTTCCTCTCGAGTGGAGACGGGTATGTCGCGGAACTGCTTGAGTTGCAGCAAGGGTGTGAAGGACCCTTTGGAAGTTCCAGTGGTTAGACGTGATTAGCCTCGAGAAGCCTCAGCGGAAATGGGCCTCATCTCGCCTGGAGGGCAAAACCTCCTGGATTTTCTCGAGTTGCGGCAGGTGCTCTCGACTTACGACGGGGACCTCAAGGACCCGCTCTGGTGGCGTCAGGAAAGGCCAGTCCCCATGCGAGTTCCTCGGGGGCCTGTCGGGATTCCTCTCCCGTCGATGTCGGGGCCTAAGACCTTGTGTGGAGTCGGGGCCGGAACCTGAGGATTCCTCTCCAGTGCTGACATGGATCTTGGGGTACTTCTGGAGTCTCCCCAGGGGAGTCAGTCCTCGTCTCGAATGCGGGCATGCACTTGCGCTTTCCTCCAGAGCGGTAGCAGCAGTGTCACGCAGTCCGCCGCGTGGATCAAAGGATCTATGGTTTTCCCTCGAGTCTTTCCCACGAGGCTTTCCAACGAGGCTTTCCCACAGGGCTGTCCCACGTGCACACGTGGTGGGAGTCGATCCTCGGCTTGAACGTCAAGGCAGTGCAGGGAAAACAGGTTCCTCTGGAATGGACTGACACATCTGGGGGACTCTTGGAATGGTGGCACGACCCTGGAGTTCCTTTCGCCTTTCCTGTGGAGAGCGCCACCTCTTGAGATGCGCCGGGAACGTCGGGAATTCTTTCCCTAGGAAACAGGGAAAGGATCCCTCATCTCGAGCTAGGAGGCGGAAACGGGGCTCCCCTGGATGTGTGCGGGATCCCACGTGCTTCCTCTCGAGTGGAGACGGGTATGTCGGGGAACAACTTGAGTTCCTGCAAGGTTGTGAAGGACCCTTTGGAAGTTCCAGTGGTTAGACGTGATTAGCCTCGAGAAGCCTCAGCGGAAATGGGCCTCATCTCGCCTGGAGGACAAAACCTCCTGGATTTTCTCGAGTTGCGGCAGGTGCTCTCGACTTACGACGGGGACCTCAGGGACCCGCTCTGGTGGCCTCAGGAAAGGCCAGTCCCCATGCGAGTTCCTCGGGGGCCTCTCGGGATTCCTCTCCCGTCGATGCCGGGGCCTAAGACCTTGTGTGGAGTCGGGGCCGGAACCTGAGGATTCCTCTCCAGTGCTAACATGGATCTTGTGGTACTTCTGGAGTCTCCCCTGGGAGTCAGTCCTCGTCTCGAATGCGGGCATGCACTTGCGCTTTCCTCCAGAGCGGTAGCAGCAGTGTCACGCAGTCCGCCGCGTGGATCAAAGGATCTATGGTTTTCCCTCGAGTCTTTCCCACGAGGCTTTCCCACGAGGCTTTCCCACAGGGCTGTCCCACGTGCACACGTGGTGGGAGTCGATCCTCGGCTTGAACGTCAAGGCAGTGCAGGGAAAACAGGTTCCTCTGGAATGGACTGACACATCCGGGGGAGTCTTGGAATGGTGGCACGACCGTGGAGTTCCTCTCGCCTTTCCTGTGGAGAGCGCCTCCTCTTGAGATGCGACGGGAACGCCGGGAATTCTTTCCCTACGAAACAGGGAAAGGATCCCTCATGTCAAGCTAGGAGGCGGAAACGGGGCTCCCCTGGATGTGTGCGGGACCCCACGTGCTTCCTCTCGAGTGAAGACGGGTATGTTGGGGAACTTCTTGAGTTGCAGCAAGGGTGTGAAGGACCCTTTGGAAGTTCCAGTGGTTAGACGTGATTAGCCTCGAGAAGCCTCAGCGGAAATGGGCCTCATCTCGCCTGGAGGGCAAAACCTCCTGGATTTTCTCGAGTTGCGGCAGGTGCTCTCGACTTACGACGGGCACCTCAAGGACCCGCTCTGGTGGCGTCAGGAAAGGCCAGTCCCCATGCGAGTTCCTCGGGGGCCTCTCGGGATTCCTCTCCCGTCGATGCCGGGGCCTAAGACCTTGTGTGGAGTCGGGGCCGGAACCTGAGGATTCCTCTCCAGTGCTGACATGGATCTTGGGGTACTTCTGGAGTCTCCCCAGGGGAGTCAGTCCTCGTCTCGAATGCGGGCATGCACTTGCGCTTTCCTCCAGAGCGGTAGCAGCAGTGTCACGCAGTCCGCCGCGTGGATCAAAGGATCTATGGTTTTCCCTCGAGTCTTTCCCACGAGGCTTTCCCACGAGGCTTTCCCACAGGGCTGTCCCACGTGCACACGTGGTGGGAGTCGATCCTCGGCTTGAACTCAAGGCAGTGCAGGGAAAACAGGTTCCTCTGGAATGGACTGACACATCTGGGGGACTCTTGGAATGGTGGCACGACCCTGGATTTCCTCTAGCCTTTCCTGTGGAGAGCGCCTCCTCTTGAGATGCGACGGGAACGCCGGGAATTCTTTCCCTACGAAACAGGGAAAGGATCCCTCATCTCGAGCTAGGAGGCGGAAACGGGGCTCCCCTGGATGTGTGCGGGACCCTCGGGCTTCCTCTCGAGTGGGGACGGGTATGTCGCGGAACTGCTTGAGTTGCAGCAAGGGTGTGAAGGACCCTTTGGAAGTTCCAGTGGTTAGATGTGATTAGCCTCGAGAAGCCTTAGCGGAAATGGGCCTCATCTCGCCTGGAGGGCAAAACCTCGTGGATTTTCTCGAGTTGCGGCAGGTGCTCTCGACTTACGACGGGGACCTCAGGGACCCGCTCTTGGGGCGTCAGGAAAGGCCAGTCCCCATGCGAATTCCTCGGGGGCCTCTCGGGATTCCTCTCCCGTCGATGCCGGGGCCTAAGACCTTGTGTGGAGTCGGGGCGGGAACCTGAGGATTCCTCTCCAGTGCTGACATGGATCTTGGGGTACTTCTGGAGTCTCCCCAGGGGAGTCAGTCCTCGTCTCGAATGCGGGCATGCACTTGCGCTTTCCTCCAGAGCGGTAGCAGCAGTGTCACGAAGTCCGCCGCGTGGATCAAAGGATCTATGGTTTTCCCTCGAGTCTTTCCCACGAGGCTTTCCCACGAGGCTTTCCCACAGGGCTGTCCCACGTGCACACGTGGTGGGAGTCGATCCTCGGCTTGAACGTCAAGGAAGTGCAGGGAAAACAGGTTCCTCTGGAATGGACTGACACATCTGGGGGACTCTTGGAATGGTGGCACGACCCTGGAGTTCCTCTCGTCTTTCCTGTGGAGAGCGCCTCCTCTTGAGATGCGACGGGAACGCCCGGAATTCTTTCCCTAGGAAACAGGGAAAGGATCCCTCATCTCGAGCTAGGAGGCGGAAACGGGGCTCCCCTGGATGTGTGCGGGACCCTCGTGCTTCCTCTCGAGTGGAGACGGGTATGTCGGGGAACTTCTTGAGTTGCAGCAAGGGTGAGAAGGACCCTTTGGATGTTCCAGTGGTTAGATGTGATTAGCCTCGAGAAGCCTCAGCGGAAATGGGCCTCATCTCGCCTGGAGGTCAAAACCTCCTGGATTTTCTCGAGTTGCGGCAGGTGCTCTCGACTTACGACCGGGACCTCAGGGACCCGCTCTGGTGGCCTCAGGAAAGGCCAGTCCCCATGCGAGTTCCTCGGGGGCCTCTCGGGATTCCTCTCCCGTCGATGCCGGGGCCTAAGACCTTGTGTGGAGTCGGGGCCGGAACCTGAGGATTCCTCTCCAGTGCTGACATGGATCTTGGGGTACTTCTGGAGTCTCCCCAGGGGAGTCAGTCCTCGTCTCGAATGCGGGCATGCACTTGCGTTTCCTCCAGAGCGGTAGCAGCAGTGTCACGCAGTCCGCCGCGTGGATCAAAGGATCTATGGTTTTCCCTCGAGTCTTTCCCACGAGGCTTTCCCACGAGGCTTTCCCACAGGGCTGTCCCACGTGCACACGTGGTGGGAGTCGATCCTCGGCTTGAACGTCAAGGCAGTGCAGGGAAAACAGGTTCCTCTGGAATGGACTGACACATCCGGGGGAGTCTTGGAATGGTGGCACGACCCTGGAGTTCCTCTTGCCTTTCCTGTGGAGAGCGCCTCCTCTTGAGATGCGACAGGAACGCCGGGAATTCTTTCCCTACGAAACAGGGAAAGGATCCGTCATCTCGAGCTAGGAGGCGGAAACGGGGCTCCCCTGGATGTGTGCGGGACCCTCGTGCTTCCTCTCGAGTGGAGACGGGTATGTCGGGGAACTTCTTGAGTTGCAGCAAGGGTGAGAAGGACCCTTTGGATGTTCCAGTGGTTAGATATGATTAGCCTCGAGAAGCCTCAGCGGAAATGGGCCTCATCTCGCCTGGAGGGCAAAACCTCCTGGATTTTCTCGAGTTGCGGCAGGTGCTCTCGACTTACGACGGGAACCTCAGGGACCCGCTCTGGTGGCCTCAGGAAAAGCCAGTCCCCATGCGCGTTCCTCGGGGGCCTCTCGGAATTCCTCTCCCGTCGATGCCGGGGCCTAAGACCTTGTGTGGAGTCGGGGCCGGAACCTGAGGATTCCTCTCCAGTGCTGACATGGATCTTGGGGTACTTCTGGAGTCTCCCCAGGGGAGTCAGTCCTCGTCTCGAATGCGGGCATGCACTTGCGCTTTCCTCCAGAGCGGTAGCAGAAGTGTCACGCAGTCCGCCGCGTGGATCAAAGGATCTATGGTTTTCCCTCGAGTCTTTCCCACGAGGCTTTCCCACGAGGCTTTACCACAGGGCTGTCCCACGTGCACACGTGGTGGGAGTCGATCCTCGGCTTGAACGTCAAGGCAGTGCAGGGAAAACAGGTTCCTCTCGAATGGACTGACACATCTGGGGGACTCTTGGAATGGTGTCACGACCCTGGAGTTCCTCTCGCCTTTCCTGTGGAGAGCGCCTCCTCTTGAGATGCGACGGTAACGCCGGGAATTCTTTCCCTACGAAACAGGGAAAGGATCCCTCATCTAGAGCTAGGAGGCGGAAACCGGGCTCCCCTGGATCTGTGCGGGACCCCACGTGCTTCCTCTCGAGTGGAGACGGGTATGTCGAGGAACTTCTTGAGTTGCAGCAAGGGTGTGAAGGACCCTTTGGAAGTTCCAGTGGTTAGACGTGATTGGCCTCGAGAAGCCTCAGCGGAAATGGACCTCATCTCGCCTGGAGGGCAAAACCTCCTGGATTTTCTCGAGTTGTGGCAGGTGCTCTCGACTTACGACGGGGACCTCAGGGACCCGCTCTGGTGGCCTCAGGAAAGGCCAGTCCCCATGCGAGTTCCTCGGGGGCCTCTCGGGATTCCTCTCCCGTCGATGCCGGGGCCTAAGACCTTGTGTGGAGTCGGGGCCGGAACCTGAGGATTCCTCTCCAGTGCTGACATGGATCTTGGGGTACTTCTGGAGTCTCCCCAGGGGAGTCAGTCCTCGTCTCGAATGCGGGCATGCACTTGCGCTTTCCTCCAGAGCGGTAGCAGCAGTGTCACGCATTCCTCCGCGTGGATCAAAGGATCTATGGTTTTCCCTCGAGTCTTTCCCACGAAGCTTTCCCACGAGGCTTTCCCACAGGGCTGTCCCACGTGCACACGTGGTGGGAGTCGATCCTCGGCTTGAAAGTCAAGGCAGTGCAGGGAAAACAGGTTCCTCTGGAATGGACTGACACATCTGGGGGACTCTTGGAATGGTGGCACGACCCTGGAGTTCCTCTCGCCTTTCCTGTGGAGAGCGCCTCCTCTTGAGATGCGACGGGAACGCCGGGAATTCTTTCCCTACGAAACAGGGAAAGGATCCCTCATCTCGAGTTAGGAGTCGGAAACGGGGCTCCCCTGGATGTGTGCGGGACCCCACGTGCTTCCCCTCGAGTGGAGACGGGTATGTCGGGGAACTTCTTGAGTTGCAGCAATGGTGTGAAGGACCCTTTGGAAGTTCCAGTGGTTAGATGTGATTGGTCTCGAGAACCCTCAGCGGAAATGGGCCTCATCTCGCCTGGAGGGCAAAACCTCCTGGATTTTCTCGAGTTGCGGCAGGTGCTCTCGACTTACGACGGGGACCTCAGGGAACCGCTCTGGTGGCCTCAGGAAAGGCCAGTCCCCATGCGAGTTCCTCGGGGCGTCTCGGGATTCCTCTCCCGTCGATGCCGGGGCCTAAGACCTTGTGTGGAGTCGGGGCCGGAACCTGAGGATTCCTCTCCAGTGCTGACATGGATTTGGGGTACTTCTGGAGTCTCCCCAGGGGAGTCAGTCCTCGTCTCAAATGCGGGCATGCACTTGCGCTTTCCTCCAGAGCGGTAGCAGCAGTGTCACGCAGTCCGCCGCGTGGATCAAAGGATCTATGGTTTTCCCTCGAGTCTTTCCCACGAGGCTTTCCCACGAGGCTTTCCCACAGGGCTGTCCCACGTTCACACGTGGTAGGAGTCGATCCTCGGCTTGAACGTCAAGGCAGTGCAGGGAAAACAGGTTCCTCTGGAATGGAGTGACACATCTGGGGGACTCTTGGAATGGTGGCACGACCCTGGAGTTCCTCTCGCCTTTCCTGTGGAGAGCGCCTCTTCTTGAGATGCGACGGGAACGCTGGGAATTCTTTCCCTACGAAACAGGGAAAGGATCCCTCATCTCGAGCTAGGAGGCGGAAACGGGGCTCCCCTGGATGTGTGCGGGACCCCACGTGCTTCCTCTCGAGTGGAGACGGGTATGTCGGGTAACTTCTTGAGTTGCAGCAATGGTGTGAAGGATCTTTGGAAGTTCCAGTGGTTAGATGTGATTGGCCTCGAGAAGCCTCAGCGGAAATGGGCCTCATCGCGACTGGAGGGCAAAATCTCCTGGATTTTCTCGAGTTGCGGCAGGTGCTCTCGACTTACGACGGGGACCTCAGGGAACCGCTCTGGTGGCCTCAGGAAAGGCCAGTCCCCATGCGAGTTCCTCGGGGGCGTCTCGGGATTCCTCTCCCGTCGATGCCGGGGCCTAAGACCTTGTGTGGAGTCGGGACCGGAACCTGAGGATTCCTCTCCAGTGCTGACATGGATCTTGGGGTACTTCTGGAGTCTCCCCAGGGGAGTCAGTCCTCGTCTCGATTGCGGGCATGCACTTGCGCTTTCCTCCAGAGCGGTAGCAGCAGTGTCACGCAGTCCGCCGCGTGGATCAAAGGATCTATGGTTTTCCCTCGAGTCTTTCCCACGAGGCTTTCCCACGAGGCTTTCCCACAGGGCTGTCCCACGTGCACACGTGGTGGGAGTCGATCCTCGGCTTGAACGTCAAGGCAGTGCAGGGAAAACAGGTTCCTCTGGAATGGACTGACACATCTGGGGGACTCTTGGAATGGTGGCATGACTCTGGAGTTCCTCTCGCCTTTCCTGTGGAGAGCGCCTCCTCTTGAGATGCGACGGGAACGCCGGGAATTCTTTCCCTACGAAACAGGGAAAGGATCCCTCATCTCGAGCTAGGAGGCGGAAACGGGGCTCCCCTGGATGTGTGCGGGACCCACGTGCTTCCTCTCGAGTGGAGACGGGTATGTCGGGGAACTTCTTGAGTTGCAGCAAGGGTGTGAAGGACCCTTTGGAAGTTCCAGTTGTTAGACGTGATTAGCCTCGAGAAGCCTCAGCGGAAATGGGCCTCATCTCGCCTGGAGGGCAAAACCTCCTGGATTTTCTCGAGTTGCGGCAGGTGCTCTCGACTTACGACGGGGACCTCAGGGACCCGCTCTGGTGGCCTCAGGAAAGGCCAGTCCCCATGCGAGTTCCACGGGGGCCTCTCGGGATTCCTCTCCCGTCGATGCCGGGGCCTAAGACCTTGTGTGGAGTCGGGGCCGGAACCTGAGGATTCCTCTCCAGTGCTGACATTGATCTTGGGGTACTTCTGGAGTCTCCCCAGGGGAGTCAGTCCTCGTCTCGAATGCGGACATACACTTGTGCTTTCCTCCAGAGCGGTAGCAGCAGTGTCACGCAGTCCGCCGCGTGGATCAAAGGATCTATGGTTTTCCCTCGAGTCTTTCCCACGATTCTTTCCCACGAGGCTTTCCCACAGGGCTGTCCCACGTGCACACGTGGTGGGAGTCGATCCTCGGCTTGAACGTCAAGGCAGTGCAGGGAAAACAGGTTCCTCTGGAATGGACTGACACATCTGGGGGACTCTTGGAATGGTGGCAAGACCCTGGAGTTCCTCTCGCCTTTCCTGTGGAGAGCGCCTCCTCTTGAGATGCGACGGGAACGCCGGGAAATCTTTCCCTATGAAACAGGGAAAGGATCCCTCATCTCGAGTTAGGAGTCGGAAACGGGGCTCCCCTGGATGTGTGCGGGACCCCACGTGCTTCCCCTCGAGTGGAGACGGGTATGTCGGGGAACTTCTTGAGTTGCAGCAATGGTGTGAAGGACCCTTTGGAAGTTCCAGTGGTTAGATGTGATTGGCCTCGAGAAGCCTCAGCGGAAATGGGCCTCATCTCGCCTGGAGGGCAAAACCTCCTGGATTTTCTCGAGTTGCGGCAGGTGCTCTCGACTTACGACGGGGACCTCTGGGAACCGCTCTGGTGGCCTCAGGAAAGGCCAGTCCCCATGCGAGTTCCTCGGGGGCGTCTCGGGATTCCTCTCCCGTCGATGCCGGGGCCTAAGATCTTGTGTGGAGTCGGGGCCGGAACCTGAGGAATCCTCTCCAGTGCTGACATGGATTTGGGGTACTTCTGGAGTCTCCCCAGGGGAGTCAGTCCTCGTCTCGAATGCGGGCATGCACTTGCGCTTTCCTCCAGAGCGGTAGCAGCAGTGTCACGCAGTCCGCCGCATGGATCAAACGATCTATGGTTTTCCCTCGAGTCTTTCCCACGAGGCTTTCCCACGAGGCTTTCCACAGGGCTGTCCCACGTGCACACGTGGTGGGAGTCGATCCTCGGCTTGAACGTCAAGGCAGTGCAGGGAAAACAGGTTCCTCTGGAATGGAGTGACACATCTGGGGGACTCTTGGAATGGTGGCACGACCCTGGAGTTCCTCTCGGCTTTCCTGTGGAGAGCGCCTCCTCTTGAGATGCGACGGGAACGCCGGGAATTCATTCCCTACGAAACAGGGAAAGGATCCCTCATCTCGAGCTAGGAGGCGGAAACGGGGCTCCCCTGGATGTGTTCGGGACCCACGTGCTTCCTCTCGAGTGGAGACGGGTATGTCGGGGAACTTCTTGAGTTGCAGCAAGGGTGTGAAGGACCCTTTGGAAGTTCCAGTTGTTAGACGTGATTAGCCTCGAGAAGCCTCAGCGGAAATGGGCCTCATCTCGCCTGGAGGGCAAAACCTCCTGGATTTTCTCGAGTTGCGGCAGGTGCTCTCGACTTACGACGGGGACCTCAGGGACCCGCTCTGGTGGCCTCAGGAAAGGCCAGTCCACATGCGAGTTCCTCGGGGGCCTCTCGGGATTCCTCTCCCGTCGATGCCAGGGCCTAAAACCTTGTGTGGAGTCGGGGCCGGAACCTGAGGATTCCTCTCCAGTGCTGACATGGATCTTGGGGTACTTCTGGAGTCTCCCCAGGGGAGTCTGTCCTAGTCTCGAATGCGGGCATGCACTTGCGCTTTCCTCCAGAGCAGTAGTAGCAGTGTCACACAGTCCGCCGCGTGGATCAAAGGATCTATGGTTTTCCCTCGAGTCTTTCCCACGATGCTTTCCCACTAGGCTTTCCCACAGGGCTGTCCCACGTGCACACGTGGTGGGAGTCGATCCTCGGCTTGAACGTCAAGGCAGTGCAGGGAAAAGAGTTTCCTCTGGAATGGACTGACACATCTGGGGGACTCTTGGAATGGTGGCATGACCCTGGAGTTCCTCTCGCCTTTCCTGTGGAGAGCGCCTCCTCTTGAGATGCGACGGGAACGCCGGGAATTCTTTCCCTACGAAACAGGGAAAGGATCCCTCATCTCGAGCTAGGAGGCGGAAACGGGGCTCCCCTGGATGTTTGCGGGACACCACGTGCATCCTCTCGAGGGCAGACGGGTATGTCGGGGAACTTCTTGAGTTGCAGCAGTGGTGTGAAGGACCCTTTGGAAGTTCCAGTGGTTAGATGTGATTGGCCTCGAGAAGCCTCAGCGGAAATGGGCCTCATCTCGCCTGGAGGGCCAAACATCCTGGATTTTCTCGAGTTGCGGCAGGTGCTCTCGACTTTCGACGGGGACCTCAGGGACCCGCTCTGGTGGCCTCAGGAAAGGCCAGTCCCCATGCGAGTTCCTCGGGGGCCTCTCGGGATTCCTCTCCCGTCGATGCCGGGTCCTAAGACCTTGTGTGGAGTCGGGGCCGGAACCTGAGGATTCCTCTCCAGTGCTGACATGGATCTTGGGGTACTTCTGGAGTCTCCCCAGGGGAGTCAGTCCTCGTCTCGAATGCGGGCATGCACTTGCGCTTTCCTCCAGAGCGGTAGCAGCAGTGTCACGCAGTCCGCCGCGTGGATCAAAGGATCTATGTTTTTCCCTCGAGTCTTTCCCACGAGGCTTTCCCACGAGGCTTTCCCACAGGGCTGTCCCACGTGCACACGTGGTGGGAGTCGATCCTCGGCTTGAACGTCAAGGCAGTGCAGGGAAAACAGGTTCCTCTGGAATGGACTGACACACCTGGGGGACTCTTGGAATGGTGGCATGACCCTGGAGTTCCTCTCGCCTTTCCTGTGGAGAGCGCCTCCTCTTGAGATGTGACGGGAACGCCGGGAATTCTTTCCCTACGAAACAGGGAAAGGATCCCTCATCTCGAGCTAAGAGGCGGAAACGGGGCTCCCCTGGATGTGTGCGGGACCCCACGTGCTTCCCCTCGAGTGGAGACGGGTATGTCGGGGAACTTCTTGAGTTGCAGCAATGGTTTGAAGGACCCTATGGAGGTTCCAGTGGTTAGATGTGATTGGCCTCGAGAAGCCTCAGTGGAAATGGGCCTCATCTCGCCTGGAGGGCAAAACCTCCTGGATTTTCTCGAGTTGCGGCAGGTGCTCTCGACTTACGACGGGGACCTCAGGGAACCGCTCTGGTGGCCTCAGGAAAGGCCAGTCCCCATGCAAGTTCCTCGGGGGCCTCTCGGGATTCCTCTACCGTCGATGCCGGTGCCTAAGACCTTGTGTGGAGTCGGGGCCGGAACCTGAGGATTCCTCTCCAGTGCTGACATGGATCTTGGGGTACTTCTGGAGTCTCCCCAGGGGAGTCAGTCCTCGTCTCGAATGCGGGCATGCACTTGCGCTTTCCTCCAGAGCGGTAGCAGCAGTGTCACGCAGTCCTCCGCGTGGATCAAAGGATCTATGGTTTTCCCTCGAGTCTTTCCCACGAGGCTTTCCCACGAGGCTTTCCCACAGGGCTGTCCCACGTGCACACGTGGTGGGAGTCGATCCTCGGCTTGAACGTCAAGGCAGTGCAGGGAAAACAGGTTCCTCTCGAATGGACTGACACATCTGGGGGACTCTTGGAATGGTGGCACGATCCTGGAGTTCCTCTCGCCTTTCCTGTGGAGAGCGCCTCCTCTTGAGATGCGACGGGAACGGCGGGAATTCTTTCCCTACGAAACAGGGAAAGGATCCCTCATCTCGAGCTAGGAGGCGGAAACGGGGCTCCCCTGGATGTGTGCGGGACCCCACGTGCTTGCCCTCGAGTGGAGACGGGTATGTCGGGGAACTTCTTGAGTTGCAGCAAGGGTGTGAAGGACCCTTTGGAAGTTCCAGTGGTTAGATGTGATTGGCCTCGAGAAGCCTCAGAGGAAATGGGCCTCATCTCGCCTGGAGGGCAAAACCTCCTGGATTTTCTCGAGTTGCGGCAGGTGCTCTCGACTTACGACGGAGACCTCAGGGAACCGCTCTGGTGGCCTCAGGAAAGGCCAGTCCCCATGCGAGTTCCTCGGGGGCGTCTCGGGATTCCTCTCCCGTCGATGCCGGGGCCTAAGACCTTGTGTGGAGTCGGGGCCGGAACCTGAGGATTCCTCTCCAGTGCTGACATGGATTTGGGGTACTTCTGGAGTCTCCCCAGGGGAGTCAGTCCTCGTCTCGAATGCGGGCATGCACTTGCGCTTTCCTCCAGAGCGGTAGCAGCAGTGTCACGCAGTCCGCCGCGTGGATCAAAGGATCTATGATTTTCCCTCGAGTCTTTCCCACGAGGCTTTCCCACGAGGCTTTCCCACAGGGCTGTCCCACGTGCACACGTGGTGGGAGTCGATCCTTGGCTTGAACGTCAAGGCAGTGCAGGGAAGACAGGTTCCTCTGGAATGGACTGACACATCTGGGGGACTCTTGGAATGGTGGCATGACTCTGGAGTTCCTCTCGCCTTTCCTGTGGAGAGCGCCTCCTCTTGAGATGCGACGGGAACGCCGGGAATTCTTTCCCTACGAAACAGTGAAAGGATCCCTCATCTCGAGCTAGGAGGCGGAAACGGGGCTCCCCTGGATGTGTGCGGGACACCACGTGCTTCCTCTCGAGGGCAGACGGGTATGTCCTGGAACTTCTTGAGTTGCAGCAAGGGTGTGAAGGACCCTTTGGAAGTTCCAGTTGTTAGACGTGATTAGCCTCTAGAAGCCTCAGCGGAAATGGGCCTCATCTCGCCTGGAGGGCAAAACCTCCTGGATTTTCTCGAGTTGCGGCAGGTGCTCTAGACTTACGACGGGGACCTCAGGGACCCGCTCTGGTGGCCTCAGGAAAGACCAGTCCCCATGCGAGTTCCTCGGGGGCCTCTCGGGATTCCTCTCCCGTCGATGCCGGGGCCTAAGACCTTGTGTGGAGTCGGGGCCGGAACCTGAGGATTCCTCTCCAGTGCTGACATGGATCTTGGGGTACTTCTGGAGTCTCCCCAGGGGAGTCAGTCCTCGTCTCGAATGCGGGCATACACTTGTGCTTTCCTCCAGAGCGGTAGCAGCAGTGTCACGCAGTCCGCCGCGTGGATCAAAGGATCTATGGTTTTCCCTCGAGTCTTTCCCACGAGGCTTTCCCACGAGGCTTTCCCACAGGGCTGTCCCACGTGCACACGTGGTGGGAGTCGATCCTCGGCTTGAACGTCAAGGCAGTGCAGGGAAAACAGGTTCCTCTGGAATGGACTGACACATCTGGGGGACTCTTGGAATGGTGGCACGACCCTGGAGTTCCTCTCGCCTTTCCTGTGGAGAGCGCCTCCTCTTGAGATGCGACGGGAACGCCGGGAAATCTTTCCCTACGAAACAGGGAAAGGATCCCTCATCTCGAGTTAGGAGTCGGAAACGGGGCTCCCCTGGATATGTGCGGGACCCCACGTGCTTCCCCTCGAGTGGAGACGGGTATGTCGGGGAACTTCTTGAGTTGCAGCAATGGTGTGAAGGACCCTTTGGAAGTTCCAGTGGTTAGATGTGATTGGCCTCGAGAAGCCTCAGCGGAAATGGGCCTCATCTCGCCTGGAGGGCAAAACCTCCTGGATTTTCTCGAGTTGCGGCAGGTGCTCTCGACTTACGACGGGGACCTCAGGGAACCGCTCTGGTGGCCTCAGGAAAGGCCAGTCCCCATGCGAGTTCCTCGGGGGAGTCTCGGGATTCCTCTCCCGTCGATGCCGGGGCCTAAGACCTTGTGTGGAGTCGGGGCCGGAACCTGAGGATTCCTCTCCAGTGCTGACATGGATCTTGGGGTACTTCTGGAGTCTCCCCAGGGGAGTCAGTCCTCGTCTCGAATGCGGGCATGCACTTGCGCTTTCCTCCAGAGCGGTAGCAGCAGTGTCACGCAGTCCGCCGCGTGGATCAAAGGATCTATGGTTTTCCCTCGAGTCTTTCCCACGAGGCTTTCCCACGAGGCTTTCCCACAGGGCTGTCCCACGTGCACACGTGGTGGGAGTCGATCCTCGGCTTGAACGTCAAGGCAGTGCAGGGAAAACAGGTTCCTCTGGAATGGACTGACACATCTGGGGGACTCTTGGAATGGTGGCACGACCCTGGAGTTCCTCTCGCCTTTCCTGTGGAGAGCGCCTCCTCTTGAGATGCGACGGGAACGCCGGGAAATCTTTCCCTACGAAACAGGGAAAGGATCCCTCATCTCGAGTTAGGAGTCGGAAACGGGGCTCCCCTGGATGTGTGCAGGACCCCACGTGCTTCCCCTCGAGTGGAGACGGGTATGTCGGGGAACTTCTTGAGTTGCAGCAATGGTGTGAAGGACCCTTTGGAAGTTCCAGTGGTTAGATGTGATTGGTCTCGAGAACCCTCAGCGGAAATGGGCCTCATCTCGCCTGGAGGGCAAAACCTCCTGGATTTTCTCGAGTTGCGGCAGGTGCTCTCGACTTACGACGGGGACCTCAGGGAACCGCTCTGGTGGCCTCAGGAAAGGCCAGTCCCCATGCGAGTTCCTCGGGGGCGTCTCGGGATTCCTCTCCCGTCGATGCCGGGGCCTAAGACCTTGTGTGGAGTCGGGGCCGGAACCTGAGGATTCCTCTCCAGTGCTGACATGGATTTGGGGTACTTCTGGAGTCTCCCCAGGGGAGTCAGTCCTCGTCTCGAATGCGGGCATGCACTTGCGCTTTCCTCCAGAGCGGTAGCAGCAGTGTCACGCAGTCCGCCGCGTGGATCAAAGGATCTATGGTTTTCCCTCGAGTCTTTCCCACGAGGCTTTCCCACGAGGCTTTCCCACAGGGCTGTCCCACGTGCACACGTGGTGGGAGTCGATCCTCGGCTTGAACGTCAAGGCAGTGCAGGGAAAACAGGTTCCTCTGGAATGGAGTGACACATCTGGGGGACTCTTGGAATGGTGGCACGACCCTGGAGTTCCTCTCGCCTTTCCTGTGGAGAGCGCCTCCTCTTGAGATGCGACGGGAACGCCGGGAATTCTTTCCCTACGAAACAGGGAAAGGATCCCTCATCTCGAGCTAGGAGGCGGAAACGGGGCTCCCCTGGATGTGTGCGGGACCCCACGTGCTTCCTCTCGAGTGCCGACGGGTATGTCGGGGAACTTCTTGAGTTGCAGCAATGGTGTGAAGGACCCTTTGGAAGTTCCAGTGGTTAGATGTGATTGGCCTCGAGAAGCCTCAGCGGAAATGGGCCTCATCTCGCCTGGAGGGCAAAACCTCCTGGATTTTCTCGAGTTGCGGCAGGTGCTCTCGACTTACGACGGGGACCTCAGGGACCCGCTCTGGTGGCCTCAGGAAAGGCCAGTCCCCATGCGAGTTCCTCGGGGGCCCCTCGGGATTCCTCTCCCGTCGATGCCGGGGCCTAAGACCTTGTGTGGAGTGGGGGCCGGAACCTGAGGATTCCTCTCCAGTGCTGACATGGATCTTGGGGTACTTCTGGAGTCTCCCCAGGGGAGTCAGTCCTCGTCTCGAATGCGGGCATGTACTTGCGCTTTCCTCCAGAGCGGTAGCAGCAGTGTCACGCAGTCCGCCGCGTGCATCAAAGGATCTATGGTTTTCCCTCGAGTCTTTCCCACGAGGCTTTCCCACGAGGCTTTCCCACAGGGCTGTCCCACGTGCACACGTGGTGGGAGTCGATCCTTGGCTTGAACGTCAAGGCAGTGCAGGGAAAACAGGTTCCTCTGGAATGGAGTGACACATCTGGGGGACTCTTGGAATGGTGGCACGACCCTGGAGTTCCTCTCGGCTTTCCTGTGGAGAGCGCCTCCTCTTGAGATGCGACGGGAACGCCGGGAATTCATTCCCTACGAAACAGGGAAAGGATCCCTCATCTCGAGCTAGGAGGCGGAAACGGGGCTCCCCTGGATGTGTGCGGCACCCCACGTGCTTCCTCTCGAGTGCAGACGAGTATGTCGGGGAACTTCTTGAGTTGCAGCAATGGTGTGAAGGATCTTTGGAAGTTCCAGTGGTTAGATGTGATTGGCCTCGAGAAGCCTCAGCGGAAATGGGCCTCATCGCGCCTGGAGGGCAAAATCTCCTGGATTTTCTCGAGTTGCGGCAGGTGCTCTCGACTTACGACGGGGACCTCAGGGAACCGCTGTGGTGGCCTCAGGAAAGGCCAGTCCCCATGCGAGTTCCTCGGGGGCGTCTCGGGATTCCTCTCCCGTCGATGCCGGGGCCTAAGACCTTGTGTGGAGTCGGGACCGGAACCTGAGGATTCCTCTCCAGTGCTGACATGGATCTTGGGGTACTTCTGGAGTCTCCCCAGGGGAGTCAGTCCTCGTCTCGAATGCGGGCATGCACTTGCGCTTTCCTCCAGAGCGGTAGCAGCAGTGTCACGCAGTCCGCCGCGTGGATCAAAGGATCTATGGTTTTCCCTCGAGTCTTTCCCACGAGGCTTTCCCACGAGGCTTTCCCACAGGGCTGTCCCACGTGCACACGTGGTGGGAGTCGATCCTCGGCTTGAACGTCAAGGCAGTGCAGGGAAAACAGGTTCCTCTGGAATGGACTGACACATCTGGGGGACTCTTGGAATGGTGGCACGACCCTGGAGTTCCTCTCGCCTTTCCTGTGGAGAGCGCCTCCTCTTGAGATGCGACGGGAACGCCGGGAATTCTTTCCCTACGAAACAGGGAAAGGATCCCTCATCCCGAGCTAGGAGGCGGAAACGGGGCTCCCCTGGATGTGTTCGGGACCCACGTGCTTCCTCTCGAGTGGAGACGGGTATGTCGGGGAACTTCTTGAGTTGTAGCAATGGTTTGAAGGACCCTATGGAGGTTCCAGTGGTTAGATGTGATTGGCCTCGAGAAGCCTCAGTGGAAATGGGCCTCATCTCGCCTGGAGGGCAAAACCTCCTGGATTTTCTCGAGTTGCGGCAGGTGCTCTCGACTTACGACGGGGACCTCAGGGAACCGCTCTGGTGGCCTCAGGAAAGGCCAGTCCCCATGCAAGTTCCTCGGGGGCCTCTCGGGATTCCTCTACCGTCGATGCCGGTGCCTAAGACCTTGTGTGGAGTCGGGGCCGGAACCTGAGGATTCCTCTCCAGTGCTGACATGGATCTTGGGGTACTTCTGGAGTCTCCCCAGGGGAGTCAGTCCTCGTCTCGAATGCGGGCATGCACTTGCGCTTTCCTCCAGAGCGGTAGCAGCAGTGTCACGCAGTCCTCCGCGTGGATCAAAGGATCTATGGTTTTCCCTCGAGTCTTTCCCACGAGGCTTTCCCACGAGGCTTTCCCACAGGGCTGTCCCACGTGCACACGTGGTGGGAGTCGATCCTCGGCTTGAACGTCAAGGCAGTGCAGGGAAAACAGGTTCCTCTCGAATGGACTGACACATCTGGGGGACTCTTGGAATGGTGGCACGACCCTGGAGTTCCTCTCGCCTTTCCTGTGGAGAGCGCCTCCTCTTGAGATGCGACGGGAACGGCGGGAATTCTTTCCCTACGAAACAGGGAAAGGATCCCTCATCTCGAGCTAGGAGGCGGAAACGGGGCTCCCCTGGATGTGTGCGGGACCCCACGTGCTTGCCCTCGAGTGGAGACGGGTATGTCGGGGAACTTCTTGAGTTGCAGCAAGGGTGTGAAGGACCCTTTGGAAGTTCCAGTGGTTAGATGTGATTGGCCTCGAGAAGCCTCAGAGGAAATGGGCCTCATCTCGCCTGGAGGGCAAAACCTCCTGGATTTTCTCGAGTTGCGGCAGGTGCTCTCGACTTACGACGGAGACCTCAGGGAACCGCTCTGGTGGCCTCAGGAAAGGCCAGTCCCCATGCGAGTTCCTCGGGGGCGTCTCGGGATTCCTCTCCCGTCGATGCCGGGGCCTAAGACCTTGTGTGGAGTCGGGGCCGGAACCTGAGGATTCCTCTCCAGTGCTGACATGGATTTGGGGTACTTCTGGAGTCTCCCCAGGGGAGTCAGTCCTCGTCTCGAATGCGGGCATGCACTTGCGCTTTCCTCCAGAGCGGTAGCAGCAGTGTCACGCAGTCCGCCGCGTGGATCAAAGGATCTATGATTTTCCCTCGAGTCTTTCCCACGAGGCTTTCCCACGAGGCTTTCCCACAGGGCTGTCCCACGTGCACACGTGGTGGGAGTCGATCCTTGGCTTGAACGTCAAGGCAGTGCAGGGAAGACAGGTTCCTCTGGAATGGACTGACACATCTGGGGGACTCTTGGAATGGTGGCATGACTCTGGAGTTCCTCTCGCCTTTCCTGTGGAGAGCGCCTCCTCTTGAGATGCGACGGGAACGCCGGGAATTCTTTCCCTACGAAACAGGGAAAGGATCCCTCATCTCGAGCTAGGAGGCGGAAACGGGGCTCCCCTGGATGTGTGCGGGACACCACGTGCTTCCTCTCGAGGGCAGACGGGTATGTCCTGGAACTTCTTGAGTTGCAGCAAGGGTGTGAAGGACCCTTTGGAAGTTCCAGTTGTTAGACGTGATTAGCCTCTAGAAGCCTCAGCGGAAATGGGCCTCATCTCGCCTGGAGGGCAAAACCTCCTGGATTTTCTCGAGTTGCGGCAGGTGCTCTAGACTTACGACGGGGACCTCAGGGACCCGCTCTGGTGGCCTCAGGAAAGACCAGTCCCCATGCGAGTTCCTCGGGGGCCTCTCGGGATTCCTCTCCCGTCGATGCCGGGGCCTAAGACCTTGTGTGGAGTCGGGGCCGGAACCTGAGGATTCCTCTCCAGTGCTGACATGGATCTTGGGGTACTTCTGGAGTCTCCCCAGGGGAGTCAGTCCTCGTCTCGAATGCGGGCATACACTTGTGCTTTCCTCCAGAGCGGTAGCAGCAGTGTCACGCAGTCCGCCGCGTGGATCAAAGGATCTATGGTTTTCCCTCGAGTCTTTCCCACGAGGCTTTCCCACGAGGCTTTCCCACAGGGCTGTCCCACGTGCACACGTGGTGGGAGTCGATCCTCGGCTTGAACGTCAAGGCAGTGCAGGGAAAACAGGTTCCTCTGGAATGGACTGACACATCTGGGGGACTCTTGGAATGGTGGCACGACCCTGGAGTTCCTCTCGCCTTTCCTGTGGAGAGCGCCTCCTCTTGAGATGCGACGGGAACGCCGGGAAATCTTTCCCTACGAAACAGGGAAAGGATCCCTCATCTCGAGTTAGGAGTCGGAAACGGGGCTCCCCTGGATATGTGCGGGACCCCACGTGCTTCCCCTCGAGTGGAGACGGGTATGTCGGGGAACTTCTTGAGTTGCAGCAATGGTGTGAAGGACCCTTTGGAAGTTCCAGTGGTTAGATGTGATTGGCCTCGAGAAGCCTCAGCGGAAATGGGCCTCATCTCGCCTGGAGGGCAAAACCTCCTGGATTTTCTCGAGTTGCGGCAGGTGCTCTCGACTTACGACGGGGACCTCAGGGAACCGCTCTGGTGGCCTCAGGAAAGGCCAGTCCCCATGCGAGTTCCTCGGGGGAGTCTCGGGATTCCTCTCCCGTCGATGCCGGGGCCTAAGACCTTGTGTGGAGTCGGGGCCGGAACCTGAGGATTCCTCTCCAGTGCTGACATGGATCTTGGGGTACTTCTGGAGTCTCCCCAGGGGAGTCAGTCCTCGTCTCGAATGCGGGCATGCACTTGCGCTTTCCTCCAGAGCGGTAGCAGCAGTGTCACGCAGTCCGCCGCGTGGATCAAAGGATCTATGGTTTTCCCTCGAGTCTTTCCCACGAGGCTTTCCCACGAGGCTTTCCCACAGGGCTGTCCCACGTGCACACGTGGTGGGAGTCGATCCTCGGCTTGAACGTCAAGGCAGTGCAGGGAAAACAGGTTCCTCTGGAATGGACTGACACATCTGGGGGACTCTTGGAATGGTGGCACGACCCTGGAGTTCCTCTCGCCTTTCCTGTGGAGAGCGCCTCCTCTTGAGATGCGACGGGAACGCCGGGAAATCTTTCCCTACGAAACAGGGAAAGGATCCCTCATCTCGAGTTAGGAGTCGGAAACGGGGCTCCCCTGGATGTGTGCAGGACCCCACGTGCTTCCCCTCGAGTGGAGACGGGTATGTCGGGGAACTTCTTGAGTTGCAGCAATGGTGTGAAGGACCCTTTGGAAGTTCCAGTGGTTAGATGTGATTGGTCTCGAGAACCCTCAGCGGAAATGGGCCTCATCTCGCCTGGAGGGCAAAACCTCCTGGATTTTCTCGAGTTGCGGCAGGTGCTCTCGACTTACGACGGGGACCTCAGGGAACCGCTCTGGTGGCCTCAGGAAAGGCCAGTCCCCATGCGAGTTCCTCGGGGGCGTCTCGGGATTCCTCTCCCGTCGATGCCGGGGCCTAAGACCTTGTGTGGAGTCGGGGCCGGAACCTGAGGATTCCTCTCCAGTGCTGACATGGATTTGGGGTACTTCTGGAGTCTCCCCAGGGGAGTCAGTCCTCGTCTCGAATGCGGGCATGCACTTGCGCTTTCCTCCAGAGCGGTAGCAGCAGTGTCACGCAGTCCGCCGCGTGGATCAAAGGATCTATGGTTTTCCCTCGAGTCTTTCCCACGAGGCTTTCCCACGAGGCTTTCCCACAGGGCTGTCCCACGTGCACACGTGGTGGGAGTCGATCCTCGGCTTGAACGTCAAGGCAGTGCAGGGAAAACAGGTTCCTCTGGAATGGAGTGACACATCTGGGGGACTCTTGGAATGGTGGCACGACCCTGGAGTTCCTCTCGCCTTTCCTGTGGAGAGCGCCTCCTCTTGAGATGCGACGGGAACGCCGGGAATTCTTTCCCTACGAAACAGGGAAAGGATCCCTCATCTCGAGCTAGGAGGCGGAAACGGGGCTCCCCTGGATGTGTGCGGGACCCCACGTGCTTCCTCTCGAGTGCCGACGGGTATGTCGGGGAACTTCTTGAGTTGCAGCAATGGTGTGAAGGACCCTTTGGAAGTTCCAGTGGTTAGATGTGATTGGCCTCGAGAAGCCTCAGCGGAAATGGGCCTCATCTCGCCTGGAGGGCAAAACCTCCTGGATTTTCTCGAGTTGCGGCAGGTGCTCTCGACTTACGACGGGGACCTCAGGGACCCGCTCTGGTGGCCTCAGGAAAGGCCAGTCCCCATGCGAGTTCCTCGGGGGCCCCTCGGGATTCCTCTCCCGTCGATGCCGGGGCCTAAGACCTTGTGTGGAGTGGGGGCCGGAACCTGAGGATTCCTCTCCAGTGCTGACATGGATCTTGGGGTACTTCTGGAGTCTCCCCAGGGGAGTCAGTCCTCGTCTCGAATGCGGGCATGTACTTGCGCTTTCCTCCAGAGCGGTAGCAGCAGTGTCACGCAGTCCGCCGCGTGCATCAAAGGATCTATGGTTTTCCCTCGAGTCTTTCCCAAGAGGCTTTCCCACGAGGCTTTCCCACAAGGCTGTCCCACGTGCACACGTGGTGGGAGTCGATCCTTGGCTTGAACGTCAAGGCAGTGCAGGGAAAACAGGTTCCTCTGGAATGGACTGACACATCTGGGGGACTCTTGGAATGGTGGCACGACCCTGGAGTTCCTCTCGCCTTTCCTGTGGAGAGCGCCTCCTCTTGAGATGCGACGGGAACGCCGGGAATTCTTTCCCTGCGAAACAGGGAAAGGATCCCTCATCTCGAGCTAGGAGTCGGAAACGGGGCTCCCCTGGATGTGTGCGGGACCCACGTGCTTCCTCTCGAGTGGAGACGGGTATGTCGGGGAACTTCTTGAGTTGCAGCAAGGGTGTGAAGGACCCTTTGGAAGTTCCAGTTGTTAGACGTGATTAGCCTCGAGAAGCCTCAGCGGAAATGGGCCTCATCTCGCCTGGAGGGCAAAACCTCCTGGATTTTCTCGAGTTGCGGCAGGTGCTCTCGACTTACGACGGGGACCTCAGGGACCCGCTCTGGTGGCCTCAGGAAAGGCCAGTCCACATGCGAGTTCCACGGGGGCCTCTCGGGATTCCTCTCCCGTCGATGCCGGGGCCTAAGACCTTGTGTGGAGTCGGGGCCGGAACCTGAGGATTCCTCTCCAGTGCTGACATTGATCTTGGGGTACTTCTGGAGTCTCCCCAGGGGAGTCAGTCCTCGTCTCGAATGCGGGCATACACTTGTGCTTTCCTCCAGAGCGGTAGCAGCAGTGTCACGCAGTCCGCCGCGTGGATCAAAGGATCTATGGTTTTCCCTCGAGTCTTTCCCACGATTCTTTCCCACGAGGCTTTCCCAAAGGGCTGTCCCACGTGCACACGAGGTGGGAGTCGATCCTCGGCTTGAACGTCAAGGCAGTGCAGGGAAAACAGGTTCCTCTGGAATGGACTGACACATCTGGGGGACTCTTGGAATGGTGGCACGACCCTGGAGTTCCTCTCGCCTTTCCTGTGGAGAGCGCCTCCTCTTGAGATGCGACGGGAACGCCGGGAAATCTTTCCCTACGAAACAGGGAAAGGATCCCTCATCTCGAGTTACGAGTCGGAAACGGGGCTCCCCTGGATGTGTGCGGGACCCCACGTGCTTCCCCTCGAGTGGAGACGGGTATGTCGGGGAACTTCTTGAGTTGCAGCAATGGTGTGAAGGACCCGTTGGAAGTTCCAGTGGTTAGATGTGATTGGCCTCGAGAAGCCTCAGCGGAAATGGGCCTCATCTCGCCTGGAGGGCAAAACCTCCTGGATTTTCTCGAGTTGCGGCAGGTGCTCTCGACTTACGACGGGGACCTCTGGGAACCGCTCTGGTGGCCTCAGGAAAGGCCAGTCCCCATGCGAGTTCCTCGGGGGCGTCTCGGGATTCCTCTCCCGTCGATGCCGGGGCCTAAGATCTTGTGTGGAGTCGGGGCCGGAACCTGAGGAATCCTCTCCAATGCTGACATGGATTTGGGGTACTTCTGGAGTCTCCCCAGGGGAGTCAGTCCTCGTCTCGAATGCGGGCATGCACTTGCGCTTTCCTCCAGAGCGGTAGCAGCAGTGTCACGCAGTCCGCCGCATGGATCAAACGATCTATGGTTTTCCCTCGAGTCTTTCCCACGAGGCTTTCCCACGAGGCTTTCCACAGGGCTGTCCCACGTGCACACGTGGTGGGAGTCGATCCTCTGCTTGAACGTCAAGGCAGTGCAGGGAAAACAGGTTCCTCTGGAATGGAGTGACACATCTGGGGGACTCTTGGAATGGTGGCACGACCCTGGAGTTCCTCTCGCCTTTCCTGTGGAGAGCGCCTCCTCTTGAGATGCGACGGGAACGCCGGGAATTCATTCCCTACGAAACAGGGAAAGGATCCCTCATCTCGAGCTAGGAGGCGGAAACGGGGCTCCCCTGGATGTGTGCGGGACCCCACGTGCTTCCTCTCGAGTGCAGACGAGTATGTCGGGGAACTTCTTGAGTTGCAGCAATGGTGTGAAGGATCTTTGGAAGTTCCAGAGGTTAGATGTGATTGGCCTCGAGAAGCCTCAGCGGAAATGGGCCTCATCGCGCCTGGAGGGCAAAATCTCCTGGATTTTCTCGAGTTGCGGCAGGTGCTCTCGACTTACGACGGGGACCTCAGGGAACCGCTCTGGTGGCCTCAGGAAAGGCCAGTCCCCATGCGAGTTCCTCGGGGGCGTCTCGGGATTCCTCTCCCGTCGATGCCGGGGCCTAAGACCTTGTGTGGAGTCGGGACCGGAACCTGAGGATTCCTCTCCAGTGCTGACATGGATCTTGGGGTACTTCTGGAGTCTCCCCAGGGGAGTCAGTCCTCGTCTCGAATGCGGGCATGCACTTGCGCTTTCCTCCAGAGCGGTAGCAGCAGTGTCACGCAGTCCGCCGCGTGGATCAAAGGATCTATGGTTTTCCCTCGAGTCTTTCCCACGAGGCTTTCCCACGAGGCTTTCCCACAGGGCTGTCCCACGTGCACACGTGGTGGGAGTCGATCCTCGGCTTGAACGTCAAGGCAGTGCAGGGAAAACAGGTTCCTCTGGAATGGACTGACACATCTGGGGGACTCTTGGAATGGTGGCACGACCCTGGAGTTCCTCTCGCCTTTCCTGTGGAGAGCGCCTCCTCTTGAGATGCGACGGGAACGCCGGGAATTCTTTCCCTACGAAACAGGGAAAGGATCCCTCATCTCGAGCTAGGAGGCGGAAACGGGGCTCCCCTGGATGTGTGCGGGACCCCACGTGCTTCCTCTCGAGTGCCGACGGGTATGTCGGGGAACTTCTTGAGTTGCAGCAATGGTGTGAAGGACCCTTTGGAAGTTCCAGTGGTTAGATGTGATTGGCCTCGAGAAGCCTCAGCGGAAATGGGCCTCATCTCGCCTGGAGGGCAAAACCTCCTGGATTTTCTCGAGTTGCGGCAGGTGCTCTCGACTTACGACGGGGACCTCAGGGACCCGCTCTGGTGGCCTCAGGAAAGGCCAGTCCCCATGCGAGTTCCTCGGGGGCCCCTCGGGATTCCTCTCCCGTCGATGCCGGGGCCTAAGACCTTGTGTGGAGTGGGGGCCGGAACCTGAGGATTCCTCTCCAGTGCTGACATGGATCTTGGGGTACTTCTGGAGTCTCCCCAGGGGAGTCAGTCCTCGTCTCGAATGCGGGCATGCACTTGCGCTTTCCTCCAGAGCGGTAGCAGCAGTGTCACGCAGTCCGCCGCGTGCATCAAAGGATCTATGGTTTTCCCTCGAGTCTTTCCCAAGAGGCTTTCCCACGAGGCTTTCCCACAAGGCTGTCCCACGTGCACACGTGGTGGGAGTCGATCCTTGGCTTGAACGTCAAGGCAGTGCAGGGAAAACAGGTTCCTCTGGAATGGACTGACACATCTGGGGGACTCTTGGAATGGTGGCACGACCCTGGAGTTCCTCTCGCCTTTCCTGTGGAGAGCGCCTCCTCTTGAGATGCGACGGGAACGCCGGGAATTCTTTCCCTGCGAAACAGGGAAAGGATCCCTCATCTCGAGCTAGGAGGCGGAAACGGGGCTCCCCTGGATGTGTGCGGGACCCACGTGCTTCCTCTCGAGTGGAGACGGGTATGTCGGGGAACTTCTTGAGTTGCAGCAAGGGTGTGAAGGACCCTTTGGAAGTTCCAGTTGTTAGACGTGATTAGCCTCGAGAAGCCTCAGCGGAAATGGGCCTCATCTCGCCTGGAGGGCAAAACCTCCTGGATTTTCTCGAGTTGCGGCAGGTGCTCTCGACTTACGACGGGGACCTCAGGGACCCGCTCTGGTGGCCTCAGGAAAGGCCAGTCCACATGCGAGTTCCACGGGGGCCTCTCGGGATTCCTCTCCCGTCGATGCCGGGGCCTAAGACCTTGTGTGGAGTCGGGGCCGGAACCTGAGGATTCCTCTCCAGTGCTGACATTGATCTTGGGGTACTTCTGGAGTCTCCCCAGGGGAGTCAGTCCTCGTCTCGAATGCGGGCATACACTTGTGCTTTCCTCCAGAGCGGTAGCAGCAGTGTCACGCAGTCCGCCGCGTGGATCAAAGGATCTATGGTTTTCCCTCGAGTCTTTCCCACGATTCTTTCCCACGAGGCTTTCCCACAGGGCTGTCCCACGTGCACACGTGGTGGGAGTCGATCCTCGGCTTGAACGTCAAGGCAGTGCAGGGAAAACAGGTTCCTCTGGAATGGACTGACACATCTGGGGGACTCTTGGAATTGTGGCACGACCCTGGAGTTCCTCTCGCCTTTCCTGTGGAGAGCGCCTCCTCTTGAGATGCGACGGGAACGCCGGGAAATCTTTCCCTACGAAACAGGGAAAGGATCCCTCATCTCGAGTTACGAGTCGGAAACGGGGCTCCCCTGGATGTGTGCGGGACCCCACGTGCTTCCCCTCGAGTGGAGACGGGTATGTCGGGGAACTTCTTGAGTTGCAGCAATGGTGTGAAGGACCCGTTGGAAGTTCCAGTGGTTAGATGTGATTGGCCTCGAGAAGCCTCAGCGGAAATGGGCCTCATCTCGCCTGGAGGGCAAAACCTCCTGGATTTTCTCGAGTTGCGGCAGGTGCTCTCGACTTACGACGGGGACCTCTGGGAACCGCTCTGGTGGCCTCAGGAAAGGCCAGTCCCCATGCGAGTTCCTCGGGGGCGTCTCGGGATTCCTCTCCCGTCGATGCCGGGGCCTAAGATCTTGTGTGGAGTCGGGGCCGGAACCTGAGGAATCCTCTCCAATGCTGACATGGATTTGGGGTACTTCTGGAGTCTCCCCAGGGGAGTCAGTCCTCGTCTCGAATGCGGGCATGCACTTGTGCTTTCCTCCAGAGCGGTAGCAGCAGTGTCACGCAGTCCGCCGCATGGATCAAACGATCTATGGTTTTCCCTCGAGTCTTTCCCACGAGGCTTTCCCACGAGGCTTTCCACAGGGCTGTCCCACGTGCACACGTGGTGGGAGTCGATCCTCGGCTTGAACGTCAAGGCAGTGCAGGGAAAACAGGTTCCTCTGGAATGGAGTGACACATCTGGGGGACTCTTGGAATGGTGGCACGACCCTGGAGTTCCTCTCGCCTTTCCTGTGGAGAGCGCCTCCTCTTGAGATGCGACGGGAACGCCGGGAATTCATTCCCTACGAAACAGGGAAAGGATCCCTCATCTCGAGCTAGGAGGCGGAAACGGGGCTCCCCTGGATGTGTGCGGGACCCCACGTGCTTCCTCTCGAGTGCAGACGAGTATGTCGGGGAACTTCTTGAGTTGCAGCAATGGTGTGAAGGATCTTTGGAAGTTCCAGAGGTTAGATGTGATTGGCCTCGAGAAGCCTCAGCGGAAATGGGCCTCATCGCGCCTGGAGGGCAAAATCTCCTGGATTTTCTCGAGTTGCGGCAGGTGCTCTCGACTTACGACGGGGACCTCAGGGAACCGCTCTGGTGGCCTCAGGAAAGGCCAGTCCCCATGCGAGTTCCTCGGGGGCGTCTCGGGATTCCTCTCCCGTCGATGCCGGGGCCTAAGACCTTGTGTGGAGTCGGGACCGGAACCTGAGGATTCCTCTCCAGTGCTGACATGGATCTTGGGGTACTTCTGGAGTCTCCCCAGGGGAGTCAGTCCTCGTCTCGAATGCGGGCATGCACTTGCGCTTTCCTCCAGAGCGGTAGCAGCAGTGTCACGCAGTCCGCCGCGTGGATCAAAGGATCTATGGTTTTCCCTCGAGTCTTTCCCACGAGGCTTTCCCACGAGGCTTTCCCACAGGGCTGTCCAACGTGCACACGTGGTGGGAGTCGATCCTCGGCTTGAACGTCAAGGCAGTGCAGGGAAAACAGGTTCCTCTGGAATGGACTGACACATCTGGGGGACTCTTGGAATGGTGGCACGACCCTGGAGTTCCTCTCGCCTTTCCTGTGGAGAGCGCCTCCTCTTGAGATGCGACGGGAACGCCGGGAATTCTTTCCCTACGAAACAGGGAAAGGATCCCTCATCTCGAGCTAGGAGGCGGAAACGGGGCTCCCCTGGATGTGTGCGGGACACCACGTGCTTCCTCTCGAGTGCACACGGGTATGTCGGGGAACTTCTTGAGTTGCAGCAAGGGTGTGAAGGACCCTTTGGAAGTTCCAGTTGTTAGACGTGATTAGCCTCGAGAAGCCTCAGCGGAAATGGGCCTCATCTCGCCTGGAGGGCAAAACCTCCTGGATTTTCTCGAGTTGCGGCAGGTGCTCTCGACTTACGACGGGGACCTCAGGGACCCGCTCTGGTGGCCTCAGGAAAGGAGAGTCCCCATGCGAGTTCCTCGGGGGCCTCTCGGGATTCCTCTCCCGTCGATGCCGGGGCCTAAGACTTTGTGTGGAGTCGGGGCCGGAACCTGAGAATTCCTCTCCAGTGCTGACATGGATCTTGGGGTACTTCTGGAGTCTCCCCAGGGGAGTCAGTCCTCGTCTCGAATGCGGGCATGCACTTGCGCTTTCCGCCAGAGCGGTAGCAGCAGTGTCACACAGTCCGCCGCGTGGATCAAAGGATCTATGGTTTTCCCTCGAGTCTTTCCCACGAGGCTTTCCCACGAGGCTTTCCCACAGGGCTGTCCCACGTGCACACGTGGTGGGAGTCGATCCTCGGCTTGAACGTCAAGGCAGTGCTGGGAAAAGAGTTTCCTCTGGAATGGACTGACACATCTGGGGGACTCTTGGAATGGTGGCATGACCCTGGAGTTCCTCTCGCCTTTCCTGTGGAGAGCGCCTCCTCTTGAGATACGACGGGAACGCCGGGAATTCTTTCCCTACGAAACAGGGAAAGGATCCCTCATCTCGAGCTAGGAGGCGGAAACGGGTCTCCCCTGTATGTGTGCGGGACACCACGTGCTTCCTCTCGAGTGGAGACGGGTATGTCGGGGAACTTCTTGAGTTGCAGCAAGGGTGTGAAGGACCCTTTGGAAGTTCGAGTTGTTAGACATGATTAGCCTCGAGAAGCCTCAGCGGAAATGGGCCTCATCTCGCCTGGAGGGCAAAACCTCCTGGATTTTCTCGAGTTGCGGCAGGTGCTCTCGACTTACGACGGGGACCTCAGGGACCCGCTCTGGTGGCCTCAGGAAAGGCCAGTCCCCATGCGAGTTCCTCGGGGGCCTCTCAGGATTCCTCTCCCGTCGATGCCGGTGCCTAAGACCTTGTGTGGAGTCGGGGCCGGAACCTGAGGATTCCTCTCCAGTGCTGACATGGATCTTGGGGTACTTCTGGAGTCTCCCCAGGGGAGTCAGTCCTCGTCTCGAATGCGGGCATACACTTGTGCTTTCCTCCAGAGCGGTAGCAGCAGTGTCACGCAGTCCGCCGCGTGGATCAAAGGATCTATGGTTTTCCCTCGAGTCTTTCCCACGAGGCTTTCCCACGAGGCTTTCCCACAGGGCTGTCCCACGTGCACACGTGGTGGGAGTCGATCCTCGGCTTGAACGTCAAGGCAGTGCAGGGAAAACAGGTTCCTCTGGAATGTACTGACACATCTGGGGGACTCTTGGAATGGTGGCACTACCCTGGAGTCCCTCTCGCCTTTCCTGTGGAGAGCGCCTCCTCTTGAGATGCGACGGGAACGCCGGGAAATCTTTCCCTACGAAACAGGGAAAGGATCCCTCATCTCGAGTTAGGAGTCGGAAACGAGGCTCCCCTGGATGTGTGCGGGACCCCACGTGCTTTCCCTCGAGTGGAGACGGGTATGTCGGGGAACTTCTTGAGTTACAGCAATGGTGTGAAGGACCCTTTGGAAGTTCCAGTGGTTAGATGTGATTGGCCTCGAGAAGCCTCAGCGGAAATGGGCCTCATCTCGCCTGGAGGGCAAAACCTCCTGGATTTTCTCGAGTTGCGGCAGGTGCTCTCGACTTACAACGGGGACCTCTGGGAACCGCTCTGGTGGCCTCAGGAAAGGCCAGTCCCCATGCGAGTTCCTCGGGGGCGTCTCGGGATTCCTCTCCCGTCGATGCCGGTGCCTAAGACCTTGTGTGGAGTCGGGGCCGGAACCTGAGGAATCCTCTCCAGTGCTGACATGGATTTGGGGTACTTCTGGAGTCTCCCCAGGGGAGTCAGTCCTCGTCTCGAATGCGGGCATGCACTTGCGCTTTCCTCCAGAGCGGTAGCAGCAGTGTCACGCAGTCCGCCGCATGGATCAAACGATCTATGGTTTTCCCTCGAGTCTTTCCCACGAGGCTTTCCCACGAGGCTTTCCACAGGGCTGTCCCACGTGCACACGTGGTGGGAGTCGATCCTCGGCTTGAACGTCAAGGCAGTGCAGGGAAAACAGGTTCCTGTGGAATGGAGTGACACATCTGGGGGACTCTTGGAATGGTGGCACGACCCTGGAGTTCCTCTCGCCTTTCCTGTGGAGAGCGCCTCCTCTTGAGATGCGCCGGGAATGCCGGGAATTCATTCCCTACGAAACAGGGAAAGGATCCCTCATCTCGAGCTAGGAGGCAGAAACGGGGCTCCCCTGGATGTGTGCGGGACCCCACGTGCTTCCTCTCGAGTGCAGACGGGTATGTCGGGGAGCTTCTTGAGTTGCAGCAATGGTGTGAAGGATCTTTGGAAGTTCCAGTGGTTAGATGTGATTGGCCTCGAGAAGCCTCAGCGGAAATGGGCCTCATCGCGCCTGGAGGGCAAAACCTCCTGGATTTTCTCGAGTTGCGGCAGGTGCTCTCGACTTACGACGGGGACCTCAGGGACCCGCTCTGGTGGCCTCAGGAAAGGCCAGTCCCCATGCGAGTTCCTCGGGGGCCTCTCCGGATTCCTCTCCCGTCGATGCCGGGGCCTAAGACTTTGTGTGGAGTCGGGGCCGGAACCTGAGGATTCCTCTCCAGTGCTGACATGGATCTTGGGGTACTTCTGGAGTCTCCCCAGGGGAGTCAATCCTCGTCTCGAATGCGGGCATGCACTTGCGCTTTCCTCCAGAGCGGTAGCAGCAGTGTCACGCAGACTGCCGCGTGGATCAAAGGATCTATGGTTTTCCCTCGAGTCTTTCCCACGAGGCTTTCCCACGAGGCTTTCCCACAGGGCTGTCCCACGTGCACACGTGGTGGGAGTCGATCCTCGGCTTGAACGTCAAGGCAGTGCAGGGAAAACAGGTTCCTCTGGAATGGACTGACACATCTGGGGGACTCTTGGAATGGTGGCACGACCCTGGAGTTCCTCTCGCCTTTCCTGTGGAGAGCGCCTCCTCTTGAGATGCGACGGGAACGCCGGGAATTCTTTCCCTATGAAACAGGGAAAGGATCCCTCATCTCGAGCTAGGAGGCGGAAACGGGGCTCCCCTGGATGTGTTCGGGACCCACGTGCTTCCTCTCGAGTGGAGACGGGTATGTCGGGGAACTTCTTGAGTTGCAGCAATGGTGTGAAGGACCCTTTGGAAGTTCCAGTTGTTAGACGTGATTAGCCTCGAGAAGCCTCAGCGGAAATGGGCCTCATCTCGCCTGGAGGGCAAAACCTCCTGGATTTTCTCGAGTTGCGGCAGGTGCTCTCGACTTACGACGGGGACCTCAGGGACCCGCTCTGGTGGCCTCAGGAAAGGCCAGTCCCCATGCGAGTTCCTCGGGGGCCTCTCGGGATTCCTCTCCCGTCGATGCCGGGGCCTAAGACCTTGTGTGGAGTCGGGGCCGGAACCTGAGGATTCCTCTCCAGTGCTGACATGGATCTTGGGGTACTTCTGGAGTCTCCCCAGGGGAGTCAGTCCTCGTCTCGAATGCGGGCATGCACTTGCGCTTTCCTCCAGAGCGGTAGCAGCAGTGTCACGCAGTCCGCCGCGTGGATCAAAGGATCTATTGTTTTCCCTCGAGTCTTTCCCACGAGGCTTTCCCACGAGGCTTTCCCACAGGGCTGTCCCACGTGCACACGTGGTGGGAGTCGATCCTCGGCTTGAACGTCAAGGCAGTGCAGGGAAAACAGGTTCCTCTGGAATGGACTGACACATCTGGGGGACTCTTGGAATGGTGTCAGGACCCTGGAGTTCCTCTCGCCTTTCCTGTGGAGAGCGCCTCCACTTGAGATGCGACGGGAACGCCGGGAATTCTTTCCCTACGAAACAGGGAAAGGATCCCTCATCTCGAGCTAGGAGGCGGAAACGGGTCTCCCCTGGATGTGTGCGGGACCCCACGTGCTTCCTCTCGAGTGGAGACGGGTATGTCGGGGAACTTCTTGAGTTGCAGCAATGGTGTGAAGGATCTTTGGAAGTTCCAGTGGTTAGATGTGATTGGCCTCGAGAAGCCTCAGCGGAAATGGGCCTCATCTCGCCTGGAGGGCAAAATCTCCTGGATTTTCTCGAGTTGCGGCAGGTGCTCTCGACTTACGACGGGGACCTCAGGGAACCGCTCTGGTGGCCTCAGGAAAGGCCAGTCCCCATGCGAGTTCCTCGGGGGCGTCTCGGGATTCCTCTCCCGTCGATGCCGGGGCCTAAGACCTTGTGTGGAGTCGGGACCGGAACCTGAGGATTCCTCTCCAGTGCTGACATGGATCTTGGGGTACTTCTGGAGTCTCCCCAGGGGAGTCAGTCCTCGTCTCGAATGCGGGCATGCACTTGCGCTTTCCTCCAGAGCGGTAGCAGCAGTGTCACGCAGTCCGCCGCGTGGATCAAAGGATCTATGGTTTTCCCTCGAGTCTTTCCCACGAGGCTTTCCCACGAGGTTTTCCCACAGGGCTGTCCCACGTGCACACGTGGTGGGAGTCGATCCTCGGCTTGAACGTCAAGGCAGTGCAGGGAAAACAGGTTCCTCTGGAATGGACTGACACATCTGGGGGACTCTTGGAATGGTGGCACGACCCTGGAGTTCCTCTCGCCTTTCCTGTGGAGAGCGCCTCCTCTTGAGAGGCGACGGGAACGCCGGGAATTCTTTCCCTACGAAACAGGGAAAGGATCCCTCATCTCGAGCTAGGAGGCGGAAACGGGGCTCCCCTGGATGTGTGCGGGACACCACGTGCTTCCTCTCGAGTGCACACGGGTATGTCGGGGAACTTCTTGAGTTGCAGCAAGGGTGTGAAGGACCCTTTGGAAGTTCCAGTTGTTAGACATGATTAGCCTCGAGAAGCCTCAGCGGAAATGGGCCTCATCTCGCCTGGAGGGCAAAACCTCCTGGATTTTCTCGAGTTGCGGCAGGTGCTCTCGACTTACGACGGGGACCTCAGGGACCCGCTCTGGTGGCCTCAGGAAAGGCCAGTCCACATGCGAGTTCCTCGGGGGCCTCTCGGGATTCCTCTCCCGTCGATGCCAGGGCCTAAAACCTTGTGTGGAGTCGGGGCCGGAACCTGAGGATTCCTCTCCAGTGCTGACATGGATCTTGGGGTACTTCTGGAGTCTCCCCAGGGGACTCTGTCCTCGTCTCGAATGCGGGCATGCACTTGCGCTTTCCTCCAGAGCGGTAGCAGCAGTGTCACACAGTCCGCCGCGTGGATCAAAGGATCTATGTTTTTCCCTCGAGTCTTTCCCACGATGCTTTCCCACTAGGCTTTCCCACAGGGCTGTCCCACGTGCACACGTGGTGGGAGTCGATCCTCGGCTTGAACGTCAAGGCAGTGCAGGGAAAACAGGTTCGTCTGGAATGGACTGACACATCTGGGGGACTCTTGGAATGGTGGCATGACCCTGGAGTTCCTCTCGCCTTTCCTGTGGAGAGCGCCTCCTCTTGAGATGCGACGGGAACGCCGGGAATTCTTTCCCTACGAAACAGGGAAAGGATCCCTCATCTCGAGCTAGGAGGCGGAAACGGGGCTCCCCTGGATGTGTGCGGGACACCACGTGCTTCCTCTCGAGTGCACACGGGTATGTCGGGGAACTTCTTGAGTTGCAGCAAGGGTGTGAAGGACCCTTTGGAAGGTCCAGTGGTTAGATGTGATTGGCCTCGAGAAGCCTCAGCGGAAATGGGCCTCATCTCGCCTGGAGGGCAAAACCTCCTGGATTTTCTCGAGTTGCGGCAGGTGCTCTCGACTTACGACGGGGACCTCAGGGACCCGCTCTGGTGGCCTCAGGAAAGGCCAGTCCCCATGCGAGTTCCTCGGGGGCCTCTCAGGATTCCTCTCCCGTCGATGCCGGGGCCTAAGACCTTGTGTGGAGTCGGGGCCGGAACCTGAGGATTCCTCTCCAGTGCTGACATTGATCTTGGGGTACTTCTGGAGTCTCCCCAGGGGAGTCAGTCCTCGTCTCGAATGCGGGCATACACTTGTGCTTTCCTCCAGAGCGGTAGCAGCAGTGTCACGCAGTCCGCCGCGTGGATCAAAGGATCTATGGTTTTCCCTCGAGTCTTTCCCACGAGGCTTTCCCACGAGGCTTTCCCACAGGGCTGTCCCACGTGCACACGTGGTGGGAGTCGATCCTCGGCTTGAACGTCAAGGCAGTGCAGGGAAAACAGGTTCCTCTGGAATGTAGTGACACATCTGGGGGACTCTTGGAATGGTGGCACGACCCTGGAGTTCCTCTCGCCTTTCCTGTGGAGAGCGCCTCCTCTTGAGATGCGACGGGAACGCCGGGAAATCTTTCCCTACGAAACAGGGAAAGGATCCCTCATCTCGAGTTAGGAGTCGGAAACGGGGCTCCCCTGGATGTGTGCGGGACCCCACGTGCTTTCCCTCGAGTGGAGACGGGTATGTCGGGGAACTTCTTGAGTTACAGCAATGGTGTGAAGGACCCTTTGGAAGTTCCAGTGGTTAGATGTGATTGGCCTCGAGAAGCCTCAGCGGAAATGGGCCTCATCTCGCCTGGAGGGCAAAACCTCCTGGATTTTCTCGAGTTGCGGCAGGTGCTCTCGACTTACGACGGGGACCTCAGGGACCCGCTCTGGTGGCCTCAGGAAAGGCCAGTCCCCATGCGAGTTCCTCGGGGGCCTCTCCGGATTCCTCTCCCGTCGATGCCGGGGCCTAAGCCTTTGTGTGGAGTCGGGGCCGGAACCTGAGGATTCCTCTCCAGTGCTGACATGGATCTTGGGGTACTTCTGGAGTCTCCCCAGGGGAGTCACTCCTCGTCTCGAATGCGGGCATGCACTTGCGCTTTTCTCCAGAGCGGTAGCAGCAGTGTCACGCAGACTGCCGCGTGGATCAAAGGATCTATGTTTTTCCCTCGAGTCTTTCCCACGAGGCTTTCCCACGAGGCTTTCCCACAGGGCTGTCCCACGTGCACACGTGGTGGGAGTCGATCCTCGGCTTGAACGTCAAGGCAGTGCAGGGAAAACAGGTTCCTCTGGAATGGACTGACACATCTGGGGGACTCTTGGAATGGTGGCACGACCCTGGAGTTCCTCTCGCCTTTCCTGTGGAGAGCGCCTCCTCTTGAGATGCGACGGGAACGCCGGGAATTCTTTCCCTATGAAACAGGGAAAGGATCCCTCATCTCGAGCTAGGAGGCGGAAACGGGGCTCCCCTGGATGTGTTCGGGACCCACGTGCTTCCTCTCGAGTGGAGACGGGTATGTCGGGGAACTTCTTGAGTTGCAGCAATGGTGTGAAGGATCTTTGGAAGTTCCAGTGGTTAGATGTGATTGGCCTCGAGAAGCCTCAGCGGAAATGGGCCTCATCTCGCCTGGAGGGCAAAACCTCCTGGATTTTCTCGAGTTGCGGCAGGTGCTCTCGACTTACGACGGGGACCTCAGGGAACCGCTCTGGTGGCGTCAGGAAAGGCCAGTCCCCATGCGAGTTCCTCGGGGGCCTCTCGGGATTCCTCTACCGTCGATGCCGGGGCCTAAGACCTTGTGTGGAGTCGGGACCGGAACCTGAGGATTCCTCTCCAGTGCTGACATGGATCTTGGGGTACTTCTGGAGTCTCCCCAGGGGAGTCAGTCCTCGTCTCGAATGCGGGCATGCACTTGCGCTTTCCTCCAGAGCGGTAGCAGCAGTGTCACGCAGTCCGCCGCGTGGATCAAAGGATCTATGGTTTTCCCTCGAGTCTTTCCCACGAGGCTTTCCCACGAGGCTTTCCCACAGGGCTGTCCCACGTGCACACGTGGTGGGAGTCGATCCTCGGCTTGAACGTCAAGGCAGTGCAGGGAAAACAGGTTCCTCTGGAATGGACTGACACATCTGGGGGACTCTTGGAATGGTGGCAAGACCCTGGAGTTCCTCTCGCCTTTCCTGTGGAGAGCGCCTCCTCTTGAGATGCGACGGGAATGCCGGGAATTCTTTCCCTACGAAACAGGGAAAGGATCCCTCATCTCGAGCTAGGAGGCGGAAACGGGGCTCCCCTGGATGTGTGCGGGACCCACGTGCTTCCTCTCGAGTGGAGACGGGTATGTCGGGGAACTTCTTTAGTTGCAGCAATGGTGTGAAGGATCTTTGGAAGTTCCAGTGGTTAGATGTGATTGGCCTCGAGAAGCCTCAGCGGCAATGGGCCTCATCGCGCCTGGAGGGCAAAACCTCCTGGATTTTCTCGAGTTGCGGCAGGTGATCTCGACTTACGACGGGGACCTCAGGGACCCGCTCTGGTGGCCTCAGGAAAGGCCAGTCCCCATGCGAGTTCTTCGGGGGCCTCTCCGGATTCCTCTCCCGTCGATGCCGGGGCCTAAGACTTTGTGTGGAGTCGGGGCCGGAACCTGAGGATTCCTCTCCAGTGCTGACATGGATCTTGGGGTACTTCTGGAGTCTCCCCAGGGGAGTCACTCCTCGTCTCGAATGCGGGCATGCACTTGCGCTTTCCTCCAGAGCGGTAGCAGCAGTGTCACGCAGACTGCCGCGTGGATCAAAGGATCTATGGTTTTCCCTCGAGTCTTTCCCACGAGGCTTTCCCACGAGGCTTTCCCACAGGGCTGTCCCACGTGCACACGTGGTGGGAGTCGATCCTCGGCTTGAACGTCAAGGCAGTGCAGGGAAAACAGGTTCCTCTGGAATGGACTGACACATCTGGGGGACTCTTGGAATGGTGGCACGACCCTGGAGTTCCTCTCGCCTTTCCTGTGGAGAGCGCCTCCTCTTGAGATGCGACGGGAACGCCGGGAATTCTTTCCCTATGAAACAGGGAAAGGATCCCTCATCTCGAGCTAGGAGGCGGAAACGGGGCTCCCCTGGATGTGTGCGGGACCCACGTGCTTCCTCTCGAGTGGAGACGGGTATGTCGGGGAACTTCTTGAGTTGCAGCAAGGGTGTGAAGGACCCTTTGGAAGTTCCAGTTGTTAGACGTGATTAGCCTCGAGAAGCCTCAGCGGAAATGGGCCTCATCACGCCTGGAGGGCAAAACCTCCTGGATTTTCTCGAGTTGCGGCAGGTGCTCTCGACTTACGACGGGGACCTCAGGGACCCGCTCTGGTGGCCTCAGGAAAGGCCAGTCCCCATGCGAGTTCCTCGGGGGCCTCTCGGGATTCCTCTCCCGTCGATGCCGGGGCCTAAGACCTTGTGTGGAGTCGGGGCCGTAACCTGAGGATTCCTCTCCAGTGCTGACATGGATCTTGGGGTACTTCTGGAGTCTCCCCAGGGGAGTCAGTCCTCGTCTCGAATGCGGGCATGCACTTGCGCTTTCCTCCAGAGCGGTAGCAGCAGTGTCACGCAGTCCGCCGCGTGGATCAAAGGATCTATTGTTTTCCCTCGAGTCTTTCCCACGAGGCTTTCCCACGAGGCTTTCCCACAGGGCTGTCCCACGTGCACACGTGGTGGGAGTCGATCCTCGGCTTGAACGTCAAGGCAGTGCAGGGAAAACAGGTTCCTCTGGAATGGACTGACACATCTGGGGGACTCTTGGAATGGTGTCAGGACCCTGGAGTTCCTCTCGCCTTTCCTGTGGAGAGCGCCTCCACTTGAGATGCGACGGGAACGCCGGGAATTCTTTCCCTACGAAACAGGGAAAGGATCCCTCATCTCGAGCTAGGAGGCGGAAACGGGTCTCCCCTGGATGTGCGCGGGACCCCACGTGCTTCCTCTCGAGTGGAGACGGGTATGTCGGGGAACTTCTTGAGTTGCAGCAATGGTGTGAAGGATCTTTGGAAGTTCCAGTGGTTAGATGTGATTGGCCTCGAGAAGCCTCAGCGGAAATGGGCCTCATCGCGCCTGGAGGGCAAAATCTCCTGGATTTTCTCGAGTTGCGGCACGTGCTCTCGACTTACGACGGGGACCTCAGGGACCCGCTCTGGTGGCCTCAGGAGAGGCCAGTCCCCATGCGAGTTCCTCGGGGCCCTCTCGGGATTCCTCTACCGTCGATGCCGGGGCCTAAGACCTTGTGTGGAGTCGGGACCGGAACCTGAGGATTCCTCTCCAGTGCTGACATGGATCTTGGGGTACTTCTGGAGTCTCCCCAGGGGAGTCAGTCCTCGTCTCGAATGCGGGCATGCACTTGCGCTTTCCTCCAGAGCGGTAGCAGCAGTGTCACGCAGTCCGCCGCGTGGATCAAAGGATCTATGGTTTTCCCTCGAGTCTTTCCCACGAGGCTTTCCCACGAGGCTTTCCCACACGGCTGTCCCACGTGCACACGTGGTGGGAGTCGATCCTCGGCTTGAACGTCAAGGCAGTGCAGGGAAAACAGGTTCCTCTGGAATGGACTGACACATCTGGGGGACTCTTGGAATGGTGGCACGACCCTGGAGTTCCTCTCGCCTTTCCTGTGGAGAGCGCCTCCTCTTGAGATGCGACGGGAAAGCCGGGAATTCTTTCCCTACGAAACAGGGAAAGGATCCCTCATCTCGAGCTAGGAGGCGGAAACGGGGCTCCCCTGGATGTGTGCGGGACCCACGTGCTTCCTCTCGAGTGGAGACGGGTATGTCGGGGAACTTCTTGAGTTGCAGCAAAGGTGTGAAGGACCCTTTGGAAGTTCCAGTTGTTAGACGTGATTAGCCTCGAGAAGCCTCAGCGGAAATGGGCCTCATCTCGCCTGGAGGGCAAAACCTCCTGGATTTTCTCGAGTTGCGGCAGGTGATCTCGACTTACGACGGGGACCTCAGGGACCCGCTCTGGTGGCCTCAGGAAAGGCCAGTCCCCATGCGAGTTCCTCGGGGGCGTCTCGGGATTCCTCTCCCGTCGATGCCGGGGCCTAAGACCTTGTGTGGAGTCGGGGCCGGAACCTGAGGATTCCTCTCCAGTGCTGACATGGATCTTGGGGTACTTCTGGAGTCTCCCCAGGGGAGTCAGTCCTCGTCTCGAATGCGGGCATGCACTTGCGCTTTCCTCCAGAGCGGTAGCAGCAGTGTCACACATTCCGCCGCGTGGATCAAAGGATCTATGGTTTTCCCTCGAGTCTTTCCCACGAGGCTTTCCCACGAGGCTTTCCCACAGGGCTGTCCCACGTGCACAGGTGGTGGGAGTCGATCCTCGGCTTGAACGTCAAGGCAGTGCTGGGAAAAGAGTTTCCTCTGGAATGGACTGACACATCTGGGGGACTCTTGGAATGGTGGCACGACCCTGGAGTTCCTCTCGCCTTTCCTGTGGAGAGCGCCTCCTCTTGAGATGCGACGGGAACGCCGGGAATTCTTTCCCTACGAAACAGGGAAAGGATCCCTCATCTCGAGCTAAGAGGCGGAAACGGGGCTCCCCTGGATGTGTGCGGGACCCCACGTGCTTCCCCTCGAGTGGAGACGGGTATGTCGGGGAACTTCTTGAGTTGCAGCAATGGTGTGAAGGACCCTTTGGAAGTTCCAGTGGTTAGATGTGATTGGCCTCGAGAAGCCTCAGCGGAAATGGGCCTCATCTCGCCTGGAGGGCAAAACCTCCTGGATTTTCTAGAGTTGCGGCAGGTGCTCTCGACTTACGACGGGGACCTCAGGGACCCGCTCTGGTGGCCTCAGGAAAGGCCAGTCCCCATGCGAGTTCCTCGGGGGCCTCTCGGGATTCCTCTCCCGTCGATGCCGGGGCCTAAGACCTTGTGTGGAGTCGGGGCCGGAACCTGAGGATTCCTCTCCAGTGCTGACATGGATCTTGGGGTACTTCTGGAGTCTCCCCAGGGGAGTCAGTCCTCGTCTCGAATGCGGGCATGCACTTGCGCTTTCCTCCAGAGCGGTAGCAGCAGTGTCACGCAGTCCGGCGCGTGGATCAAAGGATCTATGGTTTTCCCTCGAGTCTTTCCCACGAGGCTTTCCCACGAGGCTTTACCACAGGGCTGTTCCACGGGCACACGTGGTGGGAGTCGATCCTCGGCTTGAACGTCAAGGCAGTGCAGGGAAAACAGGTTCCTCTGGAATGGACTGACACATCTGGGGGACTCTTGGAATGGTTGCATGACCCTGGAGTTCCTCTCGCCTTTCCTGTGGAGAGCGCCTCCTCTTGAGATGCGACGGGAACGCCGGGAATTCTTTCCCTACGAAACAGGGAAAGGATCCCTCATCTCGAGCTAGGAGGCGGAAACAGGGCTCCCCTGGATGTGTGCGGAACAACACGTGCTTCCTCTCGAGTGCAGACGGGTATGTCGGGGAACTTCTTGAGTTGCAGCAAGGGTGTGAAGGACCCTTTGGAATTTCCAGTGGTTAGATGTGATTGGCCTCGAGAAGCCTCAGCGGAAATGGGCCTCATCTCGCCTGGAGGGCAAAACCTCCTGGATTTTCTCGAGTTGCGGCAGGTGCTCTCGACTTACGACGGGGACCTCAGGGACCCGCTCTGGTGGCCTCAGGAAAGGCCAGTCCCCATGCGAGTTCCTCGGGGGCCTCTCGGGATTCCTCTCCCGTCGATGCCGGGGCCTAAGACCTTGTGTGGAGTCGGGGCAGGAAACTGAGGATTCCTCTCCAGTGCTGACATGGATCTTGGGGTACTTCTGGAGTCTCCCCAGGGGAGTCAGTCCTCGTCTCGAATGCGGGCATGCACTTGCGCTTTCCTCCAGAGCGGTAGCAGCAGTGTCACGCAGTCCGGGGCATGGATCAAAGGATCTATGGTTTTCCCTCGAGTCTTTCCCACGAGGCTTTCCCACGAGGCTTTCCCACAGGGCTGTCCCACGTGCACACGTGGTGGGAGTCGATCCTCGGCTTGAACGTCAAGGCAGTGCAGGGAAAACAGGTTCCTCTGGAATGGACTGACACATCTGGGGGACTCTTGGAATGGTGGCACGACCCTGGAGTTCCTCTCGCCTTTCTTGTGGAGAGCGCCTCCTCTTGAGAGGCGACGGGAACGCCGGGAATTCTTTCCCTACGAAACAGGGAAAGGATCCCTCATCTCGAGCTAGGAGGCGGAAACGGGGCTCCCCTGGATGTGTGCGGGACCCCACGTGCTTCCTCTCGAGTGGAGACGGGTATGTCGGGGAACTTCTTGAGTTGCAGCAAGGGTGTGAAGGACCCTTTGGAAGTTCCAGTGGTTAGATGTGATTGGCCTCGAGAAGCCTCAGCGGAAATGGGCCTAATCTCGCCTGGAGGGCAAAACCTCCTGGATTTTCTCGAGTTGCGGCAGGTGCTCTCGACTTACGACGGGGACCTCAGGGACCCGCTCTGGTGGCCTCAGGAAAGGCCAGTCCCCATGCGAGTTCCTCGGGGGCCTCTCGGGATTCCTCTCCCGTCGATGCCGGGGCCTAAGACCTTGTGTGGAGTCGGGGCAGGAACCTGAGGATTCCTCTCCAGTGCTGACATGGATCTTGGGGTACTTCTGGAGTCTCCCCAGGGGAGTCAGTCCTCGTCTCGAATGCGGGCATGCACTTGCGCTTTCCTCCAGAGCGGTAGCAGCAGTGTCACGCAGTCCGCCGCGTGGATCAAAGGATCTATGGTTTTCCCTCGAGTCTTTCCCACGAGGCTTTCCCACGAGGCTTTCCCACAGGGCTGTCCCACGGGCACACGTGGTGGGAGTCGATCCTCGGCTTGAACGTCAAGGCAGTGAAGGGAAAACTGGTTCCTCTGGAATGGACTGACACATCTGGGGGACTCTTGGAATGGTGGCACGACCCTGGAGTTCCTCTCGCCTTTCCTGTGGAGAGCGCCTCCTCTTGACATGCGACGGGAACGCCGGGAATTCTTTCCCTACGAAACAGGGAAAGGATCCCTCATCTCGAGCTAGGAGGCGGAAACAGGGCTCATCTGGATGTGTGCGGGACCCACGTGCTTCCTTTCGAGTGCAGACGGGTGTGTCGGGGAACTTCTTGAGTTGCAGCAAGGGTGTGAAGGACCCTTTGGAAGTTCCAGTGGTTAGATGTGATTGGCCTCGAGAATCCTCAGCAGAAATGGGCCTCATCTCGCCTGGAGGGCAAAACCTCCTGGATTTTCTCGAGTTGTGGCAGGTGCTCTCGACTTACGACGAGGACCTCAGGGAACCGCTCTGGTGGCCTCAGGAAAGGCCAGTCCCCATGCGAGTTCCTTGGGGGCCTCTCGGGATTCCTCTCCCGTCGATGCCGGGGCCTAAGACCTTGTGTGGAGTCGGGGCCGGAACCTGAGGATTCCTCTCCAGTGCTGACATGGATCTTGGGGTACTTCTGGAGTCTCCCCAGGGGAGTCAGTCCTCGTCTCGAATGCGGGCATGCACTTGCGCTTTCCTCCAGAGCGGTAGCAGCAGTGTCACGCAGTCCGCTGCGTGGATCAAAGGATCTATGGTTTTCCCTCGTGTCTTTCCCACGAGGCTTTCCCACGAGGCTTTCCCACAGGGCTGTCCCACGTGCACACGTTGTGGGAGTCGATCCTCGGCTTGAACGTCAAGGCAGTGCAGGGAAAACAGGTTCCTCTGGAATGGACTGACACATCTGGGGGACTCTTGGAATGGTGTCACGACCCTGGAGTTCCTCTCGCCTTTCCTGTGGAGAGCGCCTCCTCTTGAGATACGACGGGAACGCCGGGAATTCTTTCCCTACGAAACAGGGAAAGGATCCCTCATCTCGAGCTAGGAGGCGGAAACGGAGCTCCCCTGGATGTGTGCGGGACCCCACGTGCTTCCTCTCGAGTGGAGACGGGTATGTCAGGGAACTTCTTGAGTTGCAGCAATGGTGTGAAGGACCCTTTGGAAGTTCCAGTGGTTATATGTTATTGACCTAGAGAAGCCTCAACGGAAATGGGCCTCATCTCGCCTGGAGGGCAAAACCTCCTGGATTTTCTCGAGTTGCGGCAGGTGCTCTCGACTTACGACGGGGACCTCAGGGACCCGCTCTGGTGGCCCCAGGAAAGGCCAGTCCCCATGCGAGTTCCTCGGGGGCGTCTCGGGATTCCTCTCCCGTCGATGCCGGGGCCTAAGACCTTCTGTGGAGTCGGGGCCGGGACCTGAGGATTCCTCTCCAGTGCTGACATGGATCTTGGGGTACTTCTGGAGTCTCCCCAGGGGAGTCAGTCCTCGTCTCGAATGCGGGCATGCACTTGCGCTTTCCTCCAGAGCGGTAGCAGCAGTGTCACGCAGTCCGCCGCGTGGATCAAAGGATCTCTGGTTTTCCCTCCAGTCTTTCCCACGAGGCTTTCCCACGAGGCTTTCCCACAGGGCTGTCCCACGTGCACACGTGGTGGGAGTCGATCCTTGGCTTGAACGTCAAGGCAGTGCAGGGAAAACAGGTTCCTCTGGAATGGACTGACACATCTGGGGGACTCTTGGAATGGTGGCACGACCCTGGAGTTCCTCTCGCCTTTCCTGTGGAGAGCGCCTCCTCTTGAGATGCGACGGGAACGCCGGGAATTCTTTCCCTACGAAACAGGGAAAGGATCCCTCATCTCGAGCTAGGAGGCGGAAACGGGGCTCCCCTGTATGTGTGCGGAACAACACGTGCTTCCTCTCGAGTGCAGACGGGTATGTCGGGGAACTTCTTGAGTTGCAGCAAGGGTGTGAAGGACCCTTTGGAATTTCCAGTGGTTAGATGTGATTGGCCTCGAGAAGCCTCAGCGGAAATGGGCCTCATCTCGCCTGGAGGGCAAAACCTCCTGGATTTTCTAGAGTTGCGGCAGGTGCTCTCGACTTACGACGGGGACCTCAGGGACCCGCTCTGGTGGCCTCAGGAAAGGCCAGTCCCCATGCGAGTTCCTCGGGGGCCTCTCGGGATTCCTCTCCCGTCGATGCCGGGGCCTAAGACCTTGTGTGGAGTCGGGGCCGGAACCTGAGGATTCCTCTCCAGTGCTGACATGGATCTTGGGGTACTTCTGGAGTCTCCCCAGGGGAGTCAGTCCTCGTCTCGAATGCGGGCATGCACTTGCGCTTTCCTCCAGAGCGGTAGCAGCAGTGTCACGCAGTCCGGCGCGTGGATCAAAGGATCTATGGTTTTCCCTCGAGTCTTTCCCACGAGGCTTTCCCACGAGGCTTTACCACAGGGCTGTCCCACGGGCACACGTGGTGGGAGTCGATCCTCGGCTTGAACGTCAAGGCAGTGCAGGGAAAACAGGTTCCTCTGGAATGGACTGACACATCTGGGGGACTCTTGGAATGGTTGCATGACCCTGGAGTTCCTCTCGCCTTTCCTGTGGAGAGCGCCTCCTCTTGAGATGCGACGGGAACGCCGGGAATTCTTTCCCTACGAAACAGGGAAAGGATCCCTCATCTCGAGCTAGGAGGCGGAAACAGGGCTCCCCTGGATGTGTGCGGAACAACACGTGCTTCCTCTCGAGTGCAGACGGGTATGTCGGGGAACTTCTTGAGTTGCAGCAAGGGTGTGAAGGACCCTTTGGAATTTCCAGTGGTTAGATGTGATTGGCCTCGAGAAGCCTCAGCGGAAATGGGCCTCATCTCGCCTGGAGGGCAAAACCTCCTGGATTTTCTCGAGTTGCGGCAGGTGCTCTCGACTTACGACGGGGACCTCAGGGACCCGCTCTGGTGGCCTCAGGAAAGGCCAGTCCCCATGCGAGTTCCTCGGGGGCCTCTCGGGATTCCTCTCCCGTCGATGCCGGGGCCTAAGACCTTGTGTGGAGTCGGGGCAGGAAACTGAGGATTCCTCTCCAGTGCTGACATGGATCTTGGGGTACTTCTGGAGTCTCCCCAGGGGAGTCAGTCCTCGTCTCGAATGCGGGCATGCACTTGCGCTTTCCTCCAGAGCGGTAGCAGCAGTGTCACGCAGTCCGGGGCATGGATCAAAGGATCTATGGTTTTCCCTCGAGTCTTTCCCACGAGGCTTTCCCACGAGGCTTTCCCACAGGGCTGTCCCACGTGCACACGTGGTGGGAGTCGATCCTCGGCTTGAACGTCAAGGCAGTGCAGGGAAAACAGGTTCCTCTGGAATGGACTGACACATCTGGGGGACTCTTGGAATGGTGGCACGACCCTGGAGTTCCTCTCGCCTTTCTTGTGGAGAGCGCCTCCTCTTGAGAGGCGACGGGAACGCCGGGAATTCTTTCCCTACGAAACAGGGAAAGGATCCCTCATCTCGAGCTAGGAGGCGGAAACGGGGCTCCCCTGGATGTGTGCGGGACCCCACGTGCTTCCTCTCGAGTGGAGACGGGTATGTCGGGGAACTTCTTGAGTTGCAGCAAGGGTGTGAAGGACCCTTTGGAAGTTCCAGTGGTTAGATGTGATTGGCCTCGAGAAGCCTCAGCGGAAATGGGCCTCATCTCGCCTGGAGGGCAAAACCTCCTGGATTTTCTCGAGTTGTGGCAGGTGCTCTCGACTTACGACTAGGACCTCAGGGAACCGCTCTGGTGGCCTCAGGAAAGGCCAGTCCCCATGCGAGTTCCTTGGGGGCCTCTCGGGATTCCTCTCCCGTCGATGCCGGGGCCTAAGACCTTGTGTGGAGTCGGGGCCGGAACCTGAGGATTCCTCTCCAGTGCTGACATGGATCTTGGGGTACTTCTGGAGTCTCCCCAGGGGAGTCAGTCCTCGTCTCGAATGCGGGCATGCACTTGCGCTTTCCTCCAGAGCGGTAGCAGCAGTGTCACGCAGTCCGCTGCGTGGATCAAAGGATCTATGGTTTTCCCTCGTGTCTTTCCCACGAGGCTTTACCACGAGGCTTTCCCACAGGGCTGTCCCACGTGCACACGTTGTGGGAGTCGATCCTCGGCTTGAACGTCAAGGCAGTGCAGGGAAAACAGGTTCCTCTGGAATGGACTGACACATCTGGGGGACTCTTGGAATGGTGTCACGACCCTGGAGTTCCTCTCGCCTTTCCTGTGGAGAGCGCCTCCTCTTGAGATACGACGGGAACGCCGGGAATTCTTTCCCTACGAAACAGGGAAAGGATCCCTCATCTCGAGCTAGGAGGCGGAAACGGAGCTCCCCTGGATGTGTGCGGGACCCCACGTGCTTCCTCTCGAGTGGAGACGGGTATGTCAGGGAACTTCTTGAGTTGCAGCAATGGTGTGAAGGACCCTTTGGAAGTTCCAGTGGTTATATGTTATTGACCTCGAGAAGCCTCAACGGAAATGGGCCTCATCTCGCCTGGAGGGCAAAACCTCCTGGATTTTCTCGAGTTGCGGCAGGTGCTCTCGACTTACGACGGGGACCTCAGGGACCCGCTCTGGTGGCCCCAGGAAAGGCCAGTCCCCATGCGAGTTCCTCGGGGGCGTCTCGGGATTCCTCTCCCGTCGATGCCGGGGCCTAAGACCTTCTGTGGAGTCGGGGCCGGGACCTGAGGATTCCTCTCCAGTGCTGACATGGATCTTGGGGTACTTCTGGAGTCTCCCCAGGGGAGTCAGTCCTCGTCTCGAATGCGGGCATGCACTTGCGCTTTCCTCCAGAGCGGTAGCAGCAGTGTCACGCAGTCCGCCGCGTGGATCAAAGGATCTATGGTTTTCCCTCGAGTCTTTCCCACGAGGCTTTCCCACGAGGCTTTCCCACAGAGCTGTCCCACGTGCACACGTGGTGGGAGTCGATCCTCGGCTTGAACGTCAAGGCAGTGCAGGGAAAACAGGTTCCTCTGGAATGGACTGACACATCTGGGGGACTCTTGGAATGGTGGCATGACCCTGGAGTTCCTCTCCCCTTTCCTGTGGAGAGCGCCTCCTCTTGAGATGCGACGGGAACGCCGGGAATTCTTTCCCTACGAAACAGGGAAAGGATCCCTCATCTCGAGCTAGGAGGCGGAAACGGGGCTCCCCTGAATGTGTGCGGGACACCACGTGCTTCCTCTCGAGTGGAGACGGGTATGTCGGGGAACTTCTTGAGTTGCAGCAAGGGTGTGAAGGACCCTTTGGAATGTCCAGTGGTTATATGTGATTGGCCTCGAGAAGCCTAAGCGGAAATGGGCCTCATCTCGCCTGGAGGGCAAAACCTCCTGGATTTTCTCGAGTTGCGGCAGGTGCTCTCGACTTACGACGGGGACCTCAGGGACCCGCTCTGGTGGCCTCAGGAAAGGCCAGTCCCCATGCGAGTTCCTCGGGGGCCTCTCGGGATTCCTCTCCCGTCGATGCCGGGGCCTAAGACCTTGTGTGGAGTCGGGGCCGGAACCTGAGGATTCCTCTCCAGTGCTGACATGGATCTTGGGGTACTTCTGGAGTCTCCCCAGGGGAGTCAGTCCTCGTCTCGAATGCGGGCATGCACTTGCGCTTTCCTCCAGAGCGGTAGCAGCAGTGTCACGCAGTCCGCCGCGTGGATCAAAGGATCTCTGGTTTTCCCTGGAGTCTTTCCCACGAGGCTTTCCCACATTGCTGTCCCACGTGCACACGTGGTGGGAGTCGATCCTTGGCTTGAACGTCAAGGCAGGGCAGGGAAAACAGGTTCCTCTGGAATGGACTGACACATCTGGGGGACTCTTGGAATGGTTTCACGACCCTGGAGTTCCTCTCGCCTTTCCTGTGGAGAGCGCCTCCTCTTGAGATGCGACGGGAACGCCGGGAATTCTTTCCCTACGAAACAGGGAAAGGATCCCTCATCTCGAGCTAGGAGGCGGAAACAGGGCTCATCTGGATGTGTGCGGGACCCACGTGCTTCCTCTCGAGTGCAGACGGGTGTGTCGGGGAACTTCTTGAGTTGCAGCAAGGGTGTGAAGGACCCTTTGGAAGTTCCAGTGGTTAGATGTGATTGGCCTCGAGAATCCTCAGCAGAAATGGGCCTCATCTCGCCTGGAGGGCAAAACCTCCTGGATTTTCTCGAGTTGTGGCAGGTGCTCTCGACTTACGACGGGGACCTCAGGGAACCGCTCTGGTGGCCTCAGGAAAGGCCAGTCCCCATGCGAGTTCCTTGGGGGCCTCTCGGGATTCCTCTCCCGTCGATTCCGGGGCCTAAGACCTTGTGTGGAGTCGGGGCCGGAACCTGAGGATTCCTCTCCAGTGCTGACATGGATCTTGGGGTACTTCTGGAGTCTCCCCAGGGGAGTCAGTCCTCGTCTCGAATGCGGGCATGCACTTTTGCTTTCCTCCAGAGCGGTAGCAGCAGTGTCACGCAGTCCGCTGCGTGGATCAAAGGATCTATGGTTTTCCCTCGTGTCTTTCCCACGAGGCTTTCCCACGAGGCTTTCCCACAGGGCTGTCCCACGTGCACACGTGGTGGGAGTCGATCCTCGGCTTGAACGTCAAGGCAGTGCAGGGAAAACAGGTTCCTCTGGAATGGACTGACACATCTGGGGGACTCTTGGAATGGTGTCACGACCCTGGAGTTCCTCTGGCCTTTCCTGTGGAGAGCGCCTCCTCTTGAGATACGACGGGAACGCCGGGAATTCTTTCCCTACGAAACAGGGAAAGGATCCCTCATCTCGAGCTAGGAGGCGGAAACGGAGCTCCCCTGGATGTGTGCGGGACCCCACGTGCTTCCTCTCGAGTGGAGACGGGTATGTCGGGGAACTTCTTGAGTTGCAGCAATGGTGTGAAGGACCCTTTGGAAGTTCCAGTGGTTAGATGTGATTGGCCTCGAGAAGCCTCAGCGGAAATGGGCCTCATCTCGCCTGGAGGGCAAAACCTCCTGGATTTTCTCGAGTTGCGGCAGGTGCTCTCGACTTACGACGGGGACCTCAGGGACCCGCTCTGGTGGCCCCAGGAAAGGCCAGTCCCCATGCGAGTTCCTCGGGGGCGTCTCGGGATTCCTCTCCCATCGATGCCGGGGCCTAAGACCTTGTGTGGAGTCGGGGCCGGGACCTGAGGATTCCTCTCCAGTGCTGACATGGATCTTGGGGTACTTCTGGAGTCTCCCCAGGGGAGTCAGTCCTCGTCTCGAATGCGGGCATGCACTTGCGCTTTCCTCCAGAGCGGTAGCAGCAGTGACACGCAGTCCGCCGCGTGGATCAAAGGATCTATGGTTTTCCCTCGAGTCTTTCCCACGAGGCTTTCCCACGAGGCTTTCCCACAGAGCTGTCCCACGTGCACACGTGGTGGGAGTCGATCCTCGGCTTGAACGTCAAGGCAGTGCAGGGAAAACAGGTTCCTCTGGAATGGACTGACACATCTGGGGGACTCTTGGAATGGTGGCATGACCCTGGAGTTCCTCTCGCCTTTCCTGTGGAGAGCGCCTCCTCTTGAGATGCGACGGGAACGCCGGGAATTCTTTCCCTACGAAACAGGGAAAGGATCCCTCACCTCGAGCTAGGGGGCGGAAACGGGGCTCCCCTGAATGTGTGCGGGACCCCACGTGCTTCCTCTCGAGTGAAGACGGGTATGTCGGGGAACTTCTTGAGTTGCAGCAATGGTGTGAAGGACCCTTTGGAAGTTCCAGTGGTTAGATGTGATTGGCCTCGAGAAGCCTCAGCGGAAATGGGCCTCATCTCGCCTGGAGGGCAAAACCTCCTGGATTTTCTCGAGTTGCGGCAGGTGATCTCGACTTACGACGGGGACCTCAGGGACCCGCTCTGGTGGCCTCAGGAAAGGCCAGTCCCCATGCGAGTTCCTCGGGGGCCTCTCGGGATTCCTCTCCCGTCGATGCCGGGGCCTAAGACCTTGTGTGGATTCGGAGCCGGAACCTGAGGATTCCTCTCCATTGCTGACATGGATCTTGGGGTACTTCTGGAGTCTCCCCAGCGGAGTCAGTCCTCGTCTCGAATGCGGGCATGCACTTGCGCTTTCCTCCAGAGCGGTAGCAGCAGTGTCACGCAGTCCGCCGCGTGGATCAAAGGATCTATGGTTTTCCCTCGAGTATTTCCCACGAGGCTTTCCCACGAGGCTTTCCCACAGGGCTGTCCCACGTGCACACGTGGTGGGAGTCGATCCTCGGCTTGAACGTCAAGGCAGTGCAGGGAAAACTGGTTCCTCTGGAATGGACTGACACATCTGGGGGACTCTTGGAATGGTGGCACGACCCTGGAGTTCCTCTCGCCTTTCCTGTGGAGAGCGCCTCCTCTTGACATGCGACGGGAACGCCGGGAATTCTCTCCCTACGAAACAGGGAAAGGATCCCTCATCTCGAGCTAGGAGGCGGAAACAGGGCTCATCTGGATGTGTGCGGGACCCACGTGCTTCCTCTCGAGTGCAGCCGGGTGTGTCGGGGAACTTCTTGAGTTGCAGCAAGGGTGTGAAGGACCCTTTGGAAGTTCCAGTGGTTAGATGTGATTGGCCTCGAGAAGCCTCAGCAGAAATGGGCCTCATCTCGCCTGGAGGGCAAAACCTCCTGGATTTTCTCGAGTTGTGGCAGGTGCTCTCGACTTACGACGGGGACCTCAGGGAACCGCTCTGGTGGCCTCAGGAAAGGCCAGTCCCCATGCGAGTTCCTCGGGGGCCTCTCGGGATTCCTCTCCCGTCGATGCCGGAGCCTTAGACCTTGTGTGGAGTCGGGGCCGGAACCTGAGGATTCCTCTCCAGTGCTGACATGGATCTTGGGGTACTTCTGGAGTCTCCCCAGGGGAGTCAGTCCTCGTCTCGAATGCGGGCATGCACTTGCGCTTTCCTCCAGAGCGGTAGCAGCAGTGTCACGCAGTCCGCCGCGTGGATCAAAGGATCTATGGTTTTCCCTCGAGTCTTTCCCAAGAGGCTTTCCCACGAGGCTTTCCCACAGGGCTGTCCCACGTGCACACGTGGTGGGAGTCGATCCTTGGCTTGAACGTAAAGGCAGTGCAGGGAAAACAGGTTCCTCTGGAATGGACTGACACATCTGGGGGACTCTTGGAATGGTGTCACGACCCTGGAGTTCCTCTCGCCTTTCCTGTGGAGAGCGCCTCCTCTTGAGATGCGACGGGAACGCCGGGAATTCTTTCCCTATGAAACAGGGAAAGGATCCATCATCTCGAGCTAGGAGGCGGAAACGGAGCTCCCCTGGATGTGTGCGGGACCCCACGTGATTCCTCTCGAGTGGAGACGGGTATGTCGGGGAACTTCTTGAGTTGCAGCAACGGTGTGAAGGACCCTTTGGAAGTTCCAGTGGTTAGATGTGATTGGCCTCGAGAAGCCTCAGCGGAAATGGGCCTCATCTCGCCTGGAGGGCAAAACCTCCTGGATTTTCTCGAGTTGGGGCAGGTGCTCTCGACTTACGACGGGGACCTCAGGGACCCGCTCTGGTGGCCTCAGGAAAGGCCAGTCCCCATGCGAGTTCCTCGGGGGCCTCTCGGGATTCCTCTCCCGTCGATGCCGGGGCCTAAGACCTTGTGTGGAGTCGGGACCGGACCCTGAGGATTCCTCTCCAGTGCTGACATGGATCTTGGGGTACTTCTGGAGTCTCCCCAGGGGAGTCAGTCCTCGTCTCGAATGCCAGCATGCAATTGCGCTTTCCTCCAGAGCGGTAGCAGCAGTGTCACGCTGTCCGCCGCGTGGATCAAAGGATCTATGGTTTTCCCTCGAGTCTTTCCCACGAGGCTTTCACACGAGGCTTTCCCACAGGGCTGTCCCACGTGCACACGTGGTGGGAGTCGATCCTCGGCTTGAACGTCAAGGCAGTGCAGGGAAAACAGGTTCCTCTGGAATGGACTGACACATCTGGGGGACTCTTCGAATGGTGGCACGACCCTGGAGTTCCTCTCGCCTTTCCTGTGGAGAGCGCCTCTTCTTGACATGCGACGGGAACGCCGGGAATTCTTTCCCTACGAAACAGGGAAAGGATCCCTCATCTCGAGCTAGGAGGTGGAAACGGGGCTCCCCTGGATGTGGGCGGGACACCACGTGCTTCCTCTCGAGTGCAGACGGGTATGTCGGGGAACTTCTTGAGTTGCAGCAAGGGTGTGCAGGACCCTTTGGAAGTTCCAGTGGTTAGATGTGATTGGCCTCGAGAAGCCTCAGCGGAAATGGGCCTCATCTCGCCTGGAGGGCAAAACCTCCTGGATTTTCTCGAGTTGCGGCAGGTGCTCTCGACTTACGACGGGGACCTCAGGGACCCGCTCTGGTGGCCTCAGGAAAGGCCAGTCCCCATGCGAGTTCCTCGGGGGCGTCTCGGGATTCCTCTCCCGTCGATGCCGGGGCCTAAGACCTTGTGTGGAGTCGGGGCCGGAACCTGAGGATTTCTCTGCAGTGCTGACATGGATCTTGGGGTACTTCTGGAGTCTCCCCAGGGGAGTCAGTCCTCGTCTCGAATGCGGGCATGCACTTGCGCTTTCCTCCAGAGAGGTAGCAGCAGTGTCACGCAGTCCGCCGCGTGGATCAAAGGATCTATGGTTTTCCCTCGAGTCTTTCCCACGAAGCTTTCCCACGAGGCTTTCCCACAGGGCTGTCCCACGTGCACACGTGGTGGGAGTTGATCCTCGGCTTGAACGTCACGGCAGTGCAGGGAAAACAGGTTCCTCTGGAATGGACTGACACTTCTGGGGGACTCTTGGAATGGTGGCATGACCCTGGAGTTCCTCTCGCCTTTCCTGTGGAGAGCGCCTCCTCTTGAGATGCGACGGGAACGCCGGGAATTCTTTCCCTACGGAACATTGAAAGGATCCCTCATCTCGAGCTAGGAGGCGGAAACGGGGCTCCCCTGGATGTGTGCGGGACACCACGTGCTTCCTCTCGAGTGGAGACGGGTATGTCGGGGAACTTCTTGAGTTGCAGCAACGGTGTGAAGGACCCTTTGGAAGTTCCACTGGTTAGATGTGATTGGCCTCGAGAAGCCTCAGCGGAAATGGGCCTCATCTCGCCTGGAGGGCAAAACCTCCTGGATTTTCTCGAGTTGCGGCAGGTGCTCTCGACTTACGACGGGGACCTCAGGGACCCGCTCTGGTGGCCTCAGGAAAGGCCAGTCCCCATGCGAGTTCCACGGGGGCCTCTCGGGATTCCTCTCCCGTCGATGCCAGGGCCTAAGACCTTGTGTGGAGTCGGGGCCGGAACCTGAGGATTCCTCTCCAGTGCTGACATGGATCTTGGGGTACTTCTGGAGTCTCCCCAGGGGAGTCAGTCCTCGTCTCGAATGCGGGCATGCACTTGCGCTTTCCTCCAGAGCGGTAGCAGCAGTGTCACGCAGTCCTCCGCGTGGATCAAAGGATCTATGGTTTCCCTCGAGTCTTTCCCTCGAGGCTTTCCCACGAGGCTTTCCCACAGGGCTGTCCCACGTGCACACGTGGTGGGAGTCGATCCTCGGCTTGAACGTCAAGGCAGTGCAGGGAAAACAGGTTCCTCTGGAACGGACTGACACATCTGGGGGACTCTTGGAATGGTGGCACGACCCTGGAGTTCCTCTCGCCTTTCCTGTGGAGAGCGCCTCCTCTTGAGATGCGACGGGAACGCCGGGAATTCTTTCCCTACGAAACAGGGAAAGGATCCCTCATCTCGAGCTAGGAGGCGGAAAAGGGTTCCCCTGGATGTTTGCGGGACCCCACGTGCTTCCTCTCGAGTGGAGACGGGTATGTCGGGGAAGTTCTTGAGTTGCAGCAAGGGTGTGAAGGACCCTTTGGAAGTTCCAGCGGTTAGACGTGATTAGCCTCGAGAAGCCTCAGCGGAAATGGGCCTCATCTCGCCTGGAGGGCAAAACCTCCTGGATTTTCTCGAGTTGCGGCAGGTGCTCTCGACTTACGACGGGGACCTCAGGGACCCGCTCTGGTGGCCTCAGGAAAGGCCAGTCCCCATGCGAGTTCCTCGGGGGCCTCTCGGGATCCCTCTCCCGTCGATGCCGGGGCCTAAGTATTTGTGTGGAGTCGGGGCCGGAACCTGAGGATTCCTCTCCAGTGCTGACATGGATCTTGGGGTACTTCTGGAGTCTCCCCAGGGGAGTCAGTCCTCGTCTCGAATGCGGGCATGCACTTGCGCTTTCCTCCAGAGCGGTAGCAGCAGTGTCACGCAGTCCGCCGCGTGGATCAAAGGATCTATGGTTTTCCCTCGAGTCTTTCCTACGAGGCTTTCCCACGAGGCTTTCCCACAGGGCAGTCCCACGTGCACACGTGGTGGGAGTCGATCCTCGGCTTGAACGTCAAGGCAGTGCAGGGAAAAAAGGTTCCTCTGGATTGGACTGACACATCTGGGGGACTCTTGGAATGGTGGCACGACCCTGGAGTTCCTCTCGCCTTTCCTGTGGAGAGCGCCTCCTCTTGAGATGCGACGGGAACGCCGGGAATTCTTTCCCTACGAAACAGGGAAAGGATCCCTCATCTCGAGCTAGGAGGCGGAAAAGGGTTCCCGTGGATGTGTGCGGGACCCCACGTGCTTCCTCTCGAGTGGAGACGGGTATGTCGGGGAACTTCTTGAGTTGCAGCAAGGGTGTGAAGGACCCTTTGGAAGTTCCAGTGGTTAGATGTGATTGGCCTCGAGAAGCCTCAGCGGAAATGGGCCTCATCTCTCCTGGAGGGCAAAACCTCCTGGATTTTCTCGAGTTGCGGCAGGTGCTCTCGACTTACGACGGGGACCTCAGGGACCCGCTCTGGTGGCCTCAGGAAAGGCCAGTCCCCATGCGAGTTCCTCGGGGGCCTCTCGGGATTCCTCTCCCGTCGATGCCGGGGCCTAAGACCTTGTGTGGAGTCGGGGCCGGAACCTGAGGATTCCTCTCCAGTGCTGACATGGATCTTGGGGTACTTCTGGAGTCTCCCCAGGGGAGTCAGTCCTCGTCTCGAATGCGGACATGCACTTGCGCTTTCCTCCAGAGCGGTAGCAGCAGTGTCACGCAGTCCGCCGCGTGGATCAAAGGATGTTTGCTTTTCCCTCGAGTCTTTCCCACGAGGCTTTCCCACGAGGCTTTCCCACAGGGCTGTCCCACGTGCACACGTGGTGGGAGTCGATCCTCGGCTTGAACGTCAAGGCAGTGCAGGGAAAACAGGTTCCTCTGGAATGGACTGACACATCTGGCGGACTCTTGGAATGGTGGCACGACACTGGAGTTCCTCTCGCCTTTCCTGTGGAGAGCGCCTCCTCTTGAGATGCGACGGGAACGCCGGGAATTCTTTCCCTACGAAACAGGGAAAGGATCCCTCATCTCGAGCTAGGAGGCGGAAACGGGGCTCCCCTGGATGTGTGCGGGACACCACGTGCTTCTTCTCAAGTGGAGACGGGTTTGTCAGGGAACTTCTTGAGTTGCAGCAAGGGTGTGAAGGACCCTTTGGAAGTTCCAGTGGTTAGATGTGATTGGCCTCGAGAAGCCTCAGCGGAAATGGGCGTCATCTCGCCTGGAGGGCAAAACCTCCTGGATTTTCTCGAGTTGCGGCAGGTGCTCTCGACTTACGACGGGGACCTCAGGGACCCGCTCTGGTGGCCTCAGGAAAGGCCAGTCACCATGCGAGTTCCTCGGGGGCCTCTCGGGATTCCTCTCCCGTCGGTGCCGGGGCCTAAGACCTTGTGTGGAGTAGGGGCCGGAACCTGAGGATTCCTCTCCAGTGCTGACATGAATCTTGGGGTACTTCTGGAGTCTCCCCAGGGGAGTCAGTCCTTGTCTCGAATGTGGGCCTGCACTTGCGCTTTCCTCCAGGGTGGTAGCAGCAGTGTCACGCAGTCCGCCGCGTGGATCAAAGGATCTATGGTTTTCCCTGGAGTCTTTCCCACGAGGCTTTCCCACGAGACTTTCCCACAGGGCTGTCCCACGTGCACACGTGGTGGGAGTCGATCCTCGGCTTGAACGTTAAAGCAGTGCAGGGAAAACAGGTTCCTCTGGAATGGACTGACACATCTGGGGGACTCTTGGAATGGTGGCACGACCCTGGAGTTCCTCTCGCCTTTCCTGTGGAGAGCGCCTCCTCTTGAGATGCTACGGGAACGCCGGAAATTCTTTCCCTACGAAACAGGGAAAGGATCCCTCATCTCGAGCTAGGAGGCGGAAACGGGGCTCCCCTGGATGTGTGCGGGACACCACGTGCTTCCTCTCGAGTGCAGACGGGTATGTCGGGGAACTTCTTGAGTTGCAGCAAGGGTGTGAAGGACCCTTTGGAAGTTCCAGTGGTTAGATGTGATTGGCCTCGAGAAGCCTCAACGGAAATGGGCCTCATCTCGCCTGGAGGGCAAAACCTCCTGGATTTTCTCGAGTTGCGGCAGGTGCTCTCGACTTACGACGGGGACCTCAGGGACCCGCTCTGGTGGCCTCAGGAAAGGCCAGTCCCCATGCGAGTTCCTCGGGGGCCTCTCGGGATTCCTCTCCCGTCGATGCCGGGGCCTAAGACCTTGTGTGGAGTCGGGGCCTGAACCTGAGGATTCCTCTCCAGTGCTGACATGGATCTTGGGGTACGTCTGGAGTCTCCCCAGGGGAGTCAGTCCTCGTCTCGAATGCGGGCATGCACTTGCGCTTTCCTCCAGTGCGGTAGCAGCAGTGTCACGCAGTCTACCGTGTGGATCAAAGGATCTATGGTTTTCCCTCGAGTCTTTCCCACGAGGGTTTCCCACAGGGCTCTCCCACGTGCACACGTGGTGGGAGTCGATCCTCGGCTTGAACGTCAAGGCAGTGCAGGGAAAACAGGTTCCTCTGGAATGGCCTGACACATCTGGGGGACTCTTGAAATGGTGGCACGACCCTGGAGTTCCTCTCGCCTTTCCTGTGGAGAGCGCCTCCTCTTGAGATGCGACGGGAACGCCGGGAATTCTTTCCCTACGAAACAGGGAAAGGATCCCTCATCTCGAGCTAGGAGGCGGAAACGGGGCTTCCCTGGATGTGTGCGGGACCCACGTGCTTCCTCTCGAGTGGAGACGGGTATGTCGGGGAACTTCTTGAGTTGCAGCAAGGGTGTGAAGGACCCTTTGGAAGTTCCAGTGGTTAGAGGTGATTGGCCTCGAGAAGCCTCAGCGGAAATGGGCCTCATCTCGCCTGGAGAGCAAAACCTCCTGGATTTTCTCGAGTTGCGGCAGGTGCTCTCGACTTACGACGGGGACCTCAGGGACCCGCACTGGTGGCCTCAGGAAAGGCCAGTCCCCATGCGAGTTCCTCGGGGGCCTCTCGGGATTCCTCTCCCGTCGATGCCCGGGCCTAAGACCTTGTGTGGAGTCGGTGCCGGAACCTGAGGATTCTTCTCCAGTGCTGACATGGATCTAGGGGTACTTCTGGAGTCTCCCCAGGGGAGTCAGTCCTCGTCTCGAATGCGGGCATGCACTTGCGCTTTCCTCCAGAGCGGTAGCAGCAGTGTCACGCAGTCCGCCGCGTGGATCAAAGGATCTATGGTTTTCCCTCGAGTCTTTCCCACGAGGCTTTCCCACGAGGCTTTCCCACAGGGCTGTCCCACGTGCACACGTGGTGGGAGTCGATCCTCGGCTTGAACGTCAAGGCAGTGCAGGGAAAACAGGTTCCTCTGGAATGGACTGACACATCTGGGGGACTCTTGGAATGGTGGCACGACCCTGGAGTTCCTCTCGCCTTTCCTGTGGAGAGCGCCTCCTCTTGAGATGCGACGGGAACGCCGGGAATTCTTTCCCTACGAAACAGGGAAAGGATCCCTCATCTCGAGCTAGGAGGCGGAAACGGGGCTCCCCTGGATGTGTGCGGGACCCACGTGATTCCTCTCGAGTGGAGACGGGTATGTCGGGGAACTTCTTGAGTTGCAGCAAGGGTGTGAAGGACCCTTTGGAAGTTCCAGTGGTTAGACGTGATTAGCCTCGAGAAGCCTCAGCGGAAATGGGCCTCATCTCGCCTGGAGGGCAAAATCTCCTGGATTTTCTCGAGTTGCGGCAGGTGCTCTCGACTTACGACGGGGACCTCAGGGACCCGCTCTGGTGGCCTCAGGAAAGGCCAGTCCCCATGCGAGTTCCTCGGGGGCCTCTCGGGATTCCTCTCCCGTCGATGCCGGTGCCTAAGACCTTGTGTGGAGTCTGGGCCGGAACCTGAGGATTCCTCTCCAGTGCTGACATGGATCTTGGGGTACTTCTGGAGTCTCCCCAGGGGAGTCAGTCCTCGTCTCGAATGCGGGCATGCACTTGCGCTTTCCTCCAGAGCGGTAGCAGCAGTGTCACGCAGTCCGCCGCGTGGATCAAAGGATCTATGGTTTTCCCTCGAGTCTTTCCCACGAGGCTTTCCCACGAGGCTTTCCCACAGGGCTGTCCCACGTGCACACGTGGTGGGAGTCGATCCTCGGCTTGAACGTCAAGGCAGTGCAGGGAAAACAGGTTCCTCTGGAATGGACTGACACATCTGGGGGACTCTTGGAATGGTGGCACGACCCTGGAGTTCCTCTCGCCTTTCCTGTGGAGAGCGCCTCCTCTTGAGATGCGACGGGAACGCCGGGAATTCTTTCCCTACGAAACAGGGAAAGGATCCCTCATCTCGAGCTAGGAGGCGGAAACGGGGCTCCCCTGGATGTGTGCGGGACCCACGTGCTTCCTCTCGAGTGGAGACGGGTATGTCGGGGAACTTCTTGAGTTGCAGCAACGGTGTGAAGGACCCTTTGGAAGTTCCAGTGGTTAGACGTGATTAGCCTCGAGAAGCCTCAGCTGAAATGGGCCTCATCTCGCCTGGAGGGCAAAATCTCCTGGATTTCCTCGAGTTACGGCAGGTGCTCTCGACTTACGACGGGGACCTCAGGGACCCGCTCTGGTGGCCTCAGGAAAGGCCAGTCCCCATGCGAGTTCCTCGGGGGCCTCTCGGGATTCCTCTCCCGTCGATGCCCGGGCCTAAGACCTTGTGTGGAGTCGGGGCCGGAACCTGAGGATTCCTCTCCAGTGCTGACATGGATCTAGGGGTACTTCTGGAGTCTCCCCAGGGGAGTCAGTCCTCGTCTCGAATGCGGGCATGCACTTGCGCTTTCCTCCAGAGCGGTAGCAGCAGTGTCACGCAGTCCGCCGCGTGGATCAAAGGATCTATGGTTTTCCCTCGAGTCTTTCCCACGAGGCTTTCCCACGAGGCTTTCCCACAGGGCTGTCCCACGTGCACACGTGGTGGGAGTCGATCCTCGGCTTGAACGTCAAGGCAGTGCAGGGAAAACAGGTTCCTCTGGAATGGACTGACACATCTGGGGGACTCTTGGAATGGTGGCACGACCCTGGAGTTCCTCTCGCCTTTCCTGTGGAGAGCGCCTCCTCTTGAGATGCGACGGGAACGCCGGGAATTCTTTCCCTACGAAACAGGGAAAGGATCCCTCATCTCGAGCTAGGAGGCGGAAACGGGGCTCCCCTGGATGTGTGCGGGACCCACGTGATTCCTCTCGAGTGGAGACGGGTATGTCGGGGAACTTCTTGAGTTGCAGCAAGGGTGTGAAGGACCCTTTGGAAGTTCCAGTGGTTAGACGTGATTAGCCTCGAGAAGCCTCAGCGGAAATGGGCCTCATCTCGCCTGGAGGGCAAAATCTCCTGGATTTTCTCGAGTTACGGCAGGTGCTCTCGACTTACGACGGGGACCTCAGGGACCCGCTCTGGTGGCCTCAGGAAAGGCCAGTCCCCATGCGAGTTCCTCGGGGGCCTCTCGGGATTCCTCTCCCGTCGATGCCGGTGCCTAAGACCTTGTGTGGAGTCTGGGCCGGAACCTGAGGATTCCTCTCCAGTGCTGACATGGATCTTGGGGTACTTCTGGAGTCTCCCCAGGGGAGTCAGTCCTCGTCTCGAATGCGGGCATGCACTTGCACTTTCCTCCAGAGCGGTAGCAGCAGTGTCACGCAGTCCGCCGCGTGGATCAAAGGATCTATGGTTTTCCCTCGAGTCTTTCCCACGAGGCTTTCCCACGAGGCTTTCCCACAGGGCTGTCCCACGTGCACACGTGGTGGGAGTCGGTCCTCGGCTTGAACGTCAAGGCAGTGCAGGGAAAACAGGTTCCTCTGGAATGGACTGACACATCTGGGGGACTCTTGGAATGGTGGCACGACCCTGGAGTTCCTCTCGCCTTTCCTGTGGAGAGCGCCTCCTCTTGAGATGCGACGGGAACGCCGGGAATTCTTTCCCTACGAAACAGGGAAAGGATCCCTCATCTCGAGCTAGGAGGCGGAAACGGGGCTCCCCTGGATGTGTGCGGGACCCACGTGCTTCCTCTCGAGTGGAGACGGGTATGTCGGGGAACTTCTTGAGTTGCAGCAACGGTGTGAAGGACCCTTTGGAAGGTCCAGTGGTTAGACGTGATTAGCCTCGAGAAGCCTCAGCGGAAATGGGCCTCATCTCGCCTGGAGGGCAAAATCTCCTGGATTTCCTCGAGTTACGGCAGGTGCTCTCGACTTACGACGGGGACCTCAGGGACCCGCTCTGGTGGCCTCAGGAAAGGCCAGTCCACATGCGAGTTCCTCGGGGGCCTCTCGGGATTCCTCTCCCGTCGATGCCGGTGCCTAAGACCTTGTGTGGAGTCTGGGCCGGAACCTGAGGATTCCTCTCCAGTGCTGACATGGATCTTGGGGTACTTCTGGAGTCTCCCCAGGGGAGTCAGTCCTCGTCTCGAATGCGGGCATGCACTTGCGCTTTCCTCCAGAGCGGTAGCAGCAGTGTCACGCAGTCCGCCGCGTGGATCAAAGGATCTATGGTTTTCCCTCGAGTCTTTCCCACGAGGCTTTCCCACGAGGCTTTCCCACAGGGCTGTCCCACGTGCACACGTGGTGGGAGTCGATCCTCGGCTTGAACGTCAAGGCAGTGCAGGGAAAACAGGTTCCTCTGGAATGGACTGACACATCTGGGGGACTCTTGGAATGGTGGCACGACCCTGGAGTTCCTCTCGCCTTTCCTGTGGAGAGCGCCTCCTCTTGAGATGCGACGGGAACGCCGGGAATTCTTTCCCTACGAAACAGGGAAAGGATCCCTCATCTCGAGCTAGGAGGCGGAAACGGGGCTCCCCTGGATGTGTGCGGGACCCACGTGATTCCTCTCGAGTGGAGACGGGTATGTCGGGGAACTTCTTGAGTTGCAGCAAGGGTGTGAAGGACCCTTTGGAAGTTCCAGTGGTTAGACGTGATTAGCCTCGAGAAGCCTCAGCGGAAATGGGCCTCATCTCGCCTGGAGGGCAAAATCTCCTGGATTTCCTCGAGTTACGGCAGGTGCTCTCGACTTACGACGGGGACCTCAGGGACCCGCTCTGGTGGCCTCAGGAAAGGCCAGTCCCCATGCGAGTTCCTCGGGGGCCTCTCGGGATTCCTCTCCCGTCGATGCCGGGGCCTAAGACCTTGTGTGGAGTCGGGGCCGGAACCTGAGGATTCCTCTCCAGTGCTGACATGGATCTTGGGGTACTTCTGGAATCTCCCCAGGGGAGTCAGTCCTCGTCTCGAATGCGGGCATGCACTTGCGCTTTCCTCCAGAGCGGTAGCAGCAGTGTCACGCAGTCCGCCGCGTGGATCAAAGGATCTATGGTTTTCCCTCGAGTCTTTCCCACGAGGCTTTCCCACGAGGCTTTCCCACAGGGCTGTCCCACGTGCACACGTGGTGGGCGTCGATCCTCGGCTTGAACGTCACGGCAGTGCAGGGAAAACAGGTTCCTCTGGAATGGACTGACACATCTGGGGGACTCTTGGAATGGTGGCACGACCCTGGAGTTCCTCTCGCCTTTCCTGTGGAGAGCGCCTCCTCTTGAGATGCGACGGGAACGCCGGGAATTCTTTTCCTACGAAACACGGCAAGGATCCCTCATCTCGAGCTAGGAGGCGGAAACGGGGCTCCCCTGGATGTGTGCGGGACCCCACGTGCTTCCTCTCGAGTGGAGACGTGTATGTCGGGGAACTTCTTGAGTTGCAGCAAGGGTGTGAAGGACCCTTTGGAAGTTCCAGTGGTAAGATGTGATTGGCCTCGAGAAGCCTCAGCGGATATGGGCCTCATCTCGCCTGGAGGGCAAAACCTCCTGGATTTTCTCGAGTTGCGGCAGGTGCTCTCGACTTACGACGGGGACCTCAGGGACCCGCTCTGGTGGCCTCAGGAAAGGCCAGTCCCCATGCGAGTTCCTCGGGGGCCTCTCGGGATTCCTCTCCCGTGGATGCCGGGGCCTAAGACCTTGTGTGGAATCGGGGCCGGAACCTGAGGATTCCTCTCCAGTGCTGACATGGATCTTGGGGTACTTCTGGAATCTCCCCAGGGGAGTCAGTCCTCGTCTCGAATGCGGGCATGCACTTGCGCTTTCCTCCAGAGCGGTAGCAGCAGTGTCACCCAGTCTGCCGCGTGGATCAAAGGATCTATTGTTTTCCCTCGAGTCTTTCCCACGAGGCTTTCCCACAGGGCTGTCCCACGTGCACACGTGGTGGGAGTCGATCCTCGGCTTGAACGTCAAGGCAGTGCAGGGAAAACAGGTTCCTCTGGAATGGCCTGACACATCTGGGGGACTCTTGGAATGGTGGCACGACCCTGGAGTTCCTCTCGCCTTTCCTGTGGAGAGCGCCTCCTCTTGAGATGCGACGGGAACGCCGGGAATTCTTTCCCTACGAAACAGGGAAAGGATCCCTCATCTTGAGCTAGGAGGCGGAAACGGGGCTTCCCTGGATGTGTGCGGGACCCACGTGCTTCCTCTCGAGTGGAGACGGGTATGTCGGGGAACTTCTTGAGTTGCAGCAAGGGTGTGAAGGACCCTTTGGAAGTTCCAGTGGTTAGAGGTGATTGGCCTCGAGAAGCCTCAGCGGAAATGGGCCTCATCTCGCCTGGAGAGCAAAACCTCCTGGAGTTTCTCGAGTTGCGGCAGGTGCTCTCGACTTACGACGGGGACCTCAGGGACCCGCACTGGTGGCCTCAGGAAAGGCCAGTCCCCATGCGAGTTCCTCGGGGGCCTCTCGGGATTCCTCTCCCGTCGATGCCCGGGCCTAAGACCTTGTGTGGAGTCGGGGCCGGAACCTAAGGATTCCTCTCCAGTGATGACATGGATCTAGGGGTACTTCTGGAGTCTCCCCAGGGGAGTCAGTCCTCGTCTCGAATGCGGGCATGCACTTGCGCTTTCCTCCAGAGCGGTAGCAGCAGTGTCACGCAGTCCGCCGCGTGTATCAAAGGATCTATGGTTTTCCCTCGAGTCTTTCCCACGAGGCTTTCCCACAGGGCTGTGCCACGTGCACACGTGGTGGGAGTCGATCCTCGGCTTGAACGTCAAGGCAGTGCAGGGAAAACAGGTTCCTCTGGAATGGACTGACACATCTGGGGGACTCTTGGAATAGTGGCATGACCCTGGAGTTCCTCTCGCCTTTCCTGTGGAGAGCGCCTCCTCTTGAGATGCGACGGGAACGCCGGGAATTCTTTCCCTACGAAACAGGGAAAGGATCCCTCATCTCGAGCTAGGAGGCGGAAACGGGGCTACCCTGGATGTTTGCGGGACACCACGTGCTTCCTCTCGAGTGCAGACGGGTATGTCGGGGAACTTCTTGAGTTGCAGCAAGGGTGTGAAGGACCCTTTGGAAGTTCCAGTGGTTAGATGTGATTGGCCTCGAGAAGCCTCAGCGGAAATGGGCCTCATCTCGCCTGGAGGGCAAAACCTCCTGGATTTTCTCGAGTTGCGGCAGGTGCTCTCGACTTACGACGGGGACCTCAGGGACCCGCTCTGGTGGCCTCAGGAAAGGCCAGTCACCATGCGAGTTCCTCGGGGGCCTCTCGGGATTCCTCTCCCGTCGGTGCCGGGGCCTAAGACCTTGTGTGGAGTCGGGGCCGGAACCTGAGAATTCCTCTCCAGTGCTGACATGGATCTTGGGGTACTTCTGGAGTCTCCCCAGGGGAGTCAGTCCTCGTCTCGAATGCGGGCATGCACTTGCGCTTTCCTCCAGAGCGGTAGCAGCAGTGTCACGCAGTCCGCCGCGTGGATCAAAGGATCTATGGTTTTCCCTCGAGTCTTTCCCACGAGGCTTTCCCACGAGGCTTTCCCACAGGGCTGTCCCACGTGCACACGTGGTGGGAGTCGATCCTCGGCTTGAACGTCAAGGCAGTGCAGGGAAAACAGGTTCCTCTGGAATGGACTGACACATCTGGGGGACTCTTGGAATGGTGGCACGACCCTGGAGTTCCTCTCGCCTTTCCTGTGGAGAGCGCCTCCTCTTGAGATGCGACGGGAACGCCGGGAATTCTTTCCCTACGAAACAGGGAAAGGATCCCTCATCTCGAGCTAGGAGGCGGAAACGGGGCTCCCCTGGATGTGTGCGGGACCCACGTGATTCCTCTCGAGTGGAGACGGGTATGTCGGGGAACTTCTTGAGTTGCAGCAAGGGTGTGAAGGACCCTTTGGAAGTTCCAGTGTTTAGACGTGATTAGCCTCGAGAAGCCTCAGCGGAAATGGGCCTCATCTCTCCTGGAGGGCAAAATCTCCTGGATTTTCTCGAGTTACGGCAGGTGCTCTCGACTTACGACGGGGACCTCAGGGACCCGCTCTGGTGGCCTCAGGAAAGGCCAGTCCCCATGCGAGTTCCTCGGGGGCCTCTCGGGATTCCTCTCCCGTCGATGCCGGTGCCTAAGACCTTGTGTGGAGTCGGGGCCGGAACCTGAGGATTCCTCTCCAGTGCTGACATGGATCTTGGGGTACTTCTGGAATCTCCCCAGGGGAGTCAGTCCTCGTCTCGAATGCGGGCATGCACTTGCGCTTTCCTCCAGAGCGGTAGCAGCAGTGTCACGCAGTCCGCCGCGTGGATCAAAGGATCTATGGTTTTCCCTCGAGTCTTTCCCACGAGGCTTTCCCACGAGGCTTTCCCACAGGGCTGTCCCACGTGCACACGTGGTGGGAGTCGATCCTCGGCTTGAACGTCAAGGCAGTGCAGGGAAAACAGGTTCCTCTGGAATGGACTGACACATCTGGGGGACTCTTGGAATGGTGGCACGACCCTGGAGTTCCTCTCGCCTTTCCTGTGGAGAGCGCCTCCTCTTGAGATGCGACGGGAACGCCGGGAATTCTTTCCCTACGAAACAGGGAAAGGATCCCTCATCTCGAGCTAGGAGGCGGAAACGGGGCTCCCCTGGATGTGTGCGGGACCCACGTGATTCCTCTCGAGTGGAGACGGGTATGTCGGGGAACTTCTTGAGTTGCAGCAAGGGTGTGAAGGACCCTTTGGAAGTTCCAGTGGTTAGACGTGATTAGCCTCGAGAAACCTCAGCGGAAATGGGCCTCATCTCGCCTGGAGGGCAAAATCTCCTGGATTTTCTCGAGTTACGGCAGGTGCTCTCGACTTACGACAGGGACCTCAGGGACCCGCTCTGGTGGCCTCAGGAAAGGCCAGTCCCCATGCGAGTTCCTCGGGGGCCTCTCGGGATTCCTCTCCCGTCGATGCCGGGGCCTAAGACCTTGTGTGGAGTCGGGGCCGGAACCTGAGGATTCCTCTCCAGTGCTGACATGGATCTTGGGGTACTTCTGGAATCTCCCCAGGGGAGTCAGTCCTCGTCTCGAATGCGGGCATGCACTTGCGCTTTCCTCCAGAGCGGTAGCAGCAGTGTCACGCAGTCCGCCGCATGGATCAAAGGATCTATGGTTTTCCCTCGAGTCTTTCCCACGAGGCTTTCCCACGAGGCTTTCCCACAGGGCTGTCCCACGTGCACACGTGGTGGGCGTCGATCCTCGGCTTGAACGTCAAGGCAGTGCAGGGAAAACAGGTTCCTCTGGAATGGACTGACACATCTGGGGGACTCTTGGAATGGTGGCACGACCCTGGAGTTCCTCTCGCCTTTCCTGTGGAGAGCGCCTCCTCTTGAGATGCGACGGGAACGCCGGGAATTCTTTTCCTACGAAACAGGGCAAGGATCCCTCATCTCCAGCTAGGAGGCGGAAACGGGGCTCCCCTGGATGTGTGCGGGACCCCACGTGCTTCCTCTCGAGTGGAGACGTGTATGTCGGGGAACTTCTTGAGTTGCAGCAAGGGTGTGAAGGACCCTTTGGAAGTTCCAGTGGTAAGATGTGATTGGCCTCGAGAAGCCTCAGCGGAAATGGGCCTCATCTCGCCTGGAGGGCAAAACCTCCTGGATTTTCTCGAGTTGCGGCAGGTGCTCTCGACTTACGACGGGGACCTCAGGGACCCGCTCTGGTGGCCTCAGGAAAGGCCAGTCCCCATGCGAGTTCCTCGGGGGCCTCTCGGGATTCCTCTCCCGTTGATGCCGGGGCCTAAGACCTTGTGTGGAATCGGGGCCGGAACCTGAGGATTCCTCTCCAGTGCTGACATGGATCTTGGGGTACTTCTGGAATCTCCCCAGGGGAGTCAGTCCTCGTCTCGAATGCGGGCATGCACTTGCGCTTTCCTCCAGAGCGGTAGCAGCAATGTCACCCAGTCTGCCGCGTGGATCAAAGGATCTATTGTTTTCCCTCGAGTCTTTCCCACGACGCTTTCGCACAGGGCTGTCCCACGTGCACACGTGGTGGGAGTCGATCCTCGGCTTGAACGTCAAGGCAGTGCAGGGAAAACAGGTTCCTCTGGAATGGACTGACACATCTGGGGGACTCTTGGAATGGTGGCACGACTCTGGAGTTCCTCTCGCCTTTCCTGTGGAGAGCGCCTCCTCTTGAGATGCGACGGGAACGCCGGGAATTCTTTCCCTACGAAACAGGGAAAGGATCCCTCATCTCGAGCTAGGAGGCGGAAACGGGGCTCCCCTGGATGTGTGCGGGACCCACGTGCTTCCTCTCGAGTGGAGACGGGTATGTCGGGGAACTTCTTGAGTTGCAGCAAGGGTGTGAAGGACCCTTTGGAAGTTCCAGTGGTTAGACGTGATTAGCCTCGAGAAGCCTCAGCGGAAATGGGCCTCATCTCGCCTGGAGGGCAAAACCTCCTGGATTTTCTCGAGTTGCGGCAGGTGCTCTCGACTTACGACGGGGACCTCAGGGACCCGCACTGGTGGCCTCAGGAAAGGCCAGTCCCCATGCGAGTTCCTCGGGGGCCTCTCGGGATTCCTCTCCCGTCGATGCCCGGGCCTAAGACCTTGTGTGGAGTCGGGGCCGGAACCTGAGAATTCCTCTCCAGTGCTGACATGGATCTTGGGGTACTTCTGGAGTCTCCCCAGGGGAGTCAGTCCTCGTCTCGAATGCGGGCATGCACTTGCGCTTTCCTCCAGAGCGGTAGCAGCAGTGTCACGCAGTCCGCCGCGTGTATCAAAGGATCTATGGTTTTCCCTCGAGTCTTTCCCACGAGGCTTTCCCACAGGGCTGTGCCACGTGCACACGTGGTGGGAGTCGATCCTCGGCTTGAACGTCAAGGCAGTGCAGGGAAAACAGGTTCCTCTGGAATGGACTGACACATCTGGGGGACTCTTGGAATAGTGGCATGACCCTGGAGTTCCTCTCGCCTTTCCTGTGGAGAGCGCCTCCTCTTGAGATGCGACGGGAACGCCGGGAATTCTTTCCCTACGAAACAGGGAAAGGATCCCTCATCTCGAGCTAGGAGGCGGAAACGGGGCTACCCTGGATGTTTGCGGGACACCACGTGCTTCCTCTCGAGTGCAGACGGGTATGTCGGGGAACTTCTTGAGTTGCAGCAAGGGTGTGAAGGACCCTTTGGAAGTTCCAGTGGTTAGATGTGATTGGCCTCGAGAAGCCTCAGCGGAAATGGGCCTCATCTCGCCTGGAGGGCAAAACCTCCTGGATTTTCTCGAGTTGCGGCAGGTGCTCTCGACTTACGACGGGGACCTCAGGGACCCGCTCTGGTGGCCTCAGGAAAGGCCAGTCACCATGCGAGTTCCTCGGGGGCCTCTCGGGATTCCTCTCCCGTCGGTGCCGGGGCCTAAGACCTTGTGTGGAGTCGGGGCCGGAACCTGAGAATTCCTCTCCAGTGCTGACATGGATCTTGGGGTACTTCTGGAGTCTCCCCAGGGGAGTCAGTCCTCGTCTCGAATGCGGGCATGCACTTGCGCTTTCCTCCAGAGCGGTAGCAGCAGTGTCACGCAGTCCGCCGCGTGGATCAAAGGATCTATGGTTTTCCCTCGAGTCTTTCCCACGAGGCTTTCCCACGAGGCTTTCCCACAGGGCTGTCCCACGTGCACACGTGGTGGGAGTCGATCCTCGGCTTGAACGTCAAGGCAGTGCAGGGAAAACAGGTTCCTCTGGAATGGACTGACACATCTGGGGGACTCTTGGAATGGTGGCACGACCCTGGAGTTCCTCTCGCCTTTCCTGTGGAGAGCGCCTCCTCTTGAGATGCGACGGGAACGCCGGGAATTCTTTCCCTACGAAACAGGGAAAGGATCCCTCATCTCGAGCTAGGAGGCGGAAACGGGGCTCCCCTGGATGTGTGCGGGACCCACGTGATTCCTCTCGAGTGGAGACGGGTATGTCGGGGAACTTCTTGAGTTGCAGCAAGGGTGTGAAGGACCCTTTGGAAGTTCCAGTGGTTAGACGTGATTAGCCTCGAGAAGCCTCAGCGGAAATGGGCCTCATCTCTCCTGGAGGGCAAAATCTCCTGGATTTTCTCGAGTTACGGCAGGTGCTCTCGACTTACGACGGGGACCTCAGGGACCCGTTCTGGTGGCCTCAGGAAAGGCCAGTCCCCATGCGAGTTCCTCGGGGGCCTCTCGGGATTCCTCTCCCGTCGATGCCGGTGCCTAAGACCTTGTGTGGAGTCGGGGCCGGAACCTGAGGATTCCTCTCCAGTGCTGACATGGATCTTGGGGTACTTCTGGAATCTCCCCAGGGGAGTCAGTCCTCGTCTCGAATGCGGGCATGCACTTGCGCTTTCCTCCAGAGCGGTAGCAGCAGTGTCACGCAGTCCGCCGCGTGGATCAAAGGATCTATGGTTTTCCCTCGAGTCTTTCCCACGAGGCTTTCCCACGAGGCTTTCCCACAGGGCTGTCCCACGTGCACACGTGGTGGGAGTCGATCCTCGGCTTGAACGTCAAGGCAGTGCAGGGAAAACAGGTTCCTCTGGAATGGACTGACACATCTGGGGGACTCTTGGAATGGTGGCACGACCCTGGAGTTCCTCTCGCCTTTCCTGTGGAGAGCGCCTCCTCTTGAGATGCGACGGGAACGCCGGGAATTCTTTCCCTACGAAACAGGGAAAGGATCCCTCATCTCGAGCTAGGAGGCGGAAACGGGGCTCCCCTGGATGTGTGCGGGACCCACGTGATTCCTCTCGAGTGGAGACGGGTATGTCGGGGAACTTCTTGAGTTGCAGCAAGGGTGTGAAGGACCCTTTGGAAGTTCCAGTGGTTAGACGTGATTAGCCTCGAGAAACCTCAGCGGAAATGGGCCTCATCTCGCCTGGAGGGCAAAATCTCCTGGATTTTCTCGAGTTACGGCAGGTGCTCTCGACTTACGACAGGGACCTCAGGGACCCGCTCTGGTGGCCTCAGGAAAGGCCAGTCCCCATGCGAGTTCCTCGGGGGCCTCTCGGGATTCCTCTCCCGTCGATGCCGGGGCCTAAGACCTTGTGTGGAGTCGGGGCCGGAACCTGAGGATTCCTCTCCAGTGCTGACATGGATCTTGGGGTACTTCTGGAATCTCCCCAGGGGAGTCAGTCCTCGTCTCGAATGCGGGCATGCACTTGCGCTTTCCTCCAGAGCGGTAGCAGCAGTGTCACGCAGTCCGCCGCGTGGATCAAAGGATCTATGGTTTTCTCTCGAGTCTTTCCCACGAGGCTTTCCCACGAGGCTTTCCCACAGGGCTGTCCCACGTGCACACGTGGTGGGCGTCGATCCTCGGCTTGAACGTCAAGGCAGTGCAGGGAAAACAGGTTCCTCTGGAATGGACTGACACATCTGGGGGACTCTTGGAATGGTGGCACGACCCTGGAGTTCCTCTCGCCTTTCCTGTGGAGAGCGCCTCCTCTTGAGATGCGACGGGAACGCCGGGAATTCTTTTCCTACGAAACAGGGCAAGGATCCCTCATCTCCAGCTAGGAGGCGGAAACGGGGCTCCCCTGGATGTGTGCGGGACCCCACGTGCTTCCTCTCGAGTGGAGACGTGTATGTCGGGGAACTTCTTGAGTTGCAGCAAGGGTGTGAAGGACCCTTTGGAAGTTCCAGTGGTAAGATGTGATTGGCCTCGAGAAGCCTCAGCGGAAATGGGCCTCATCTCGCCTGGAGGGCAAAACCTCCTGGATTTTCTCGAGTTGCGGCAGGTGCTCTCGACTTACGACGGGGACCTCAGGGACCCGCTCTGGTGGCCTCAGGAAAGGCCAGTCCCCATGCGAGTTCCTCGGGGGCCTCTCGGGATTCCTCTCCCGTTGATGCCGGGGCCTAAGACCTTGTGTGGAATCGGGGCCGGAACCTGAGGATTCCTCTCCAGTGCTGACATGGATCTTGGGGTACTTCTGGAATCTCCCCAGGGGAGTCAGTCCTCGTCTCGAATGCGGGCATGCACTTGCGCTTTCCTCCAGAGCGGTAGCAGCAGTGTCACCCAGTCTGCCGCGTGGATCAAAGGATCTATTGTTTTCCCTCGAGTCTTTCCCACGACGCTTTCCCACAGGGCTGTCCCACGTGCACACGTGGTGGGAGTCGATCCTCGGCTTGAACGTCAAGGCAGTGCAGGGAAAACAGGTTCCTCTGGAATGGACTGACACATCTGGGGGACTCTTGGAATGGTGGCACGACTCTGGAGTTCCTCTCGCCTTTCCTGTGGAGAGCGCCTCCTCTTGAGATGCGACGGGAACGCCGGGAATTCTTTCCCTACGAAACAGGGAAAGGATCCCTCATCTCGAGCTAGGAGGCGGAAACGGGGCTCCCCTGGATGTGTGCGGGACCCACGTGCTTCCTCTCGAGTGGAGACGGGTATGTCGGGGAACTTCTTGAGTTGCAGCAAGGGTGTGAAGGACCCTTTGGAAGTTCCAGTGGTTAGACGTGATTAGCCTCGAGAAGCCTCAGCGGAAATGGGCCTCATCTCACCTGGAGGGCAAAACCTCCTGGATTTTCTCGAGTTGCGGCAGGTGCTCTCGACTTACGACGGGGACCTCAGGGACCCGCTCTGGTGGCCTCAGGAAAGGCCAGTCCCCATGCGAGTTCCTAGGGGGCCTCTCGGGATTCCTCTCCCGTCGATGCCGGGGCCTAAGACCTTGTGTGGAGTCGGGGCCGGAACCTGAGGATTCCTCTCCAGTGCTGACATGGATCTTGGGGTACTTCTGGAGTCTCCAAAGGGGAGTCAGTCCTCGTCTCGAATGCGGGCATGCACTTGCGCTTTCCTCCAGAGCGGTAGCAGCAGTGTCACGCAGTCCGCCGCGTCGATCAAAAGATCTATGGTTTTCCCTCGAGTCTTTCCCACGAGGCTTTCCCACGAGGCTTTCCCACAGGGCTGTCCCACGTGCACACGTGGTGGGAGTCGATCCTCGGCTTGAACGTCAAGGCAGTGCAGGGAAAACAAGTTCCTCTGGAATGGACTGACACATCTGGGGGACTCTTGGAATGGTGGCACGACCCTGGAGTTCCTCTCGCCTTTCCTGTGGAGAGCGCCTCCTCTTGAGATGCGACGGGAACGCCGGGAATTCTTTCCCTACGAAACAGGGAAAGGATCCCTCATCTCGAGCTAGGAGGTGGAAACGGGGCTCCCCTGGATGTGTGAGGGACACCACGTGCTTCCTCTCGAGTGCAGACGGGTATGTCGGGGATCTTCTTGAGTTGCAGCAAGGGTGTGAAGGACCCTTTGGAAGTTCCAGTTGTTAGATGTGATTGGCCTCCAGAAGCCTCAGCGGAAATGGGCCTCATCTCGCCTGGAGGGCAAAACCTCCTGGATTTTCTCGAGTTGCGGCAGGTGTTCTCGACTTACGACGGGGACCTCAGGGACCCGCTCTGGTGGCCTCAGGAAAGGCCAGTCCCCATGCGAGTTCCTCGGGGGCCTCTCGGGATTCCTCTCCCGTCGATGCCGGGGCCTAAGACCTTGTGTGGAGTCGGGGCCGGAACCTGAGGATTCCTCTCCAGTGCTGACATGGATCTTGGGGTACTTCTGGAGTCTCCCCAGGGGAGTCAGTCCTCGTCTCGAATGCGGGCATGCACTTGCGCTTTCCTCCAGAGCGGTAGCAGCAGTGTCACGCAGTCCGCCGCGTGGATCAAAGGATCTATGGTTTTCCCTCGAGTCTTTCCCACGAGGCTTTCCCACGAGGCTTTCCCACAGGGCTGTCCCACGTGCACACGTGGTGGGAGTCGATCCTCGGCTTGAACGTCAAGGCAGTGCAGGGAAAACAGGTTCCTCTGGAATGGACTGACACATCTGGGGGACTCTTGGAATGGTGGCACGACCGTGGAGTTCCTCTCGCCTTTCCTGTGGAGAGCGCCTCCTCTTGAGATGCGACGGGAACGCCGGGAATTCTTTCCCTACGAAACAGGGAAAGGATCCCTCATCTCGAGCTAGGAGGCGGAAACGGGGCTCCCCTGGATGTGTGCGGGACACCACGTGCTTCCTCTCGAGTGCAGACGGGTATGTCGGGGAACTTCTTGAGTTGCAGCAAGGGTGTGAAGGACCCTTTGGAAGTTCCAGTGGTTAGATGTGATTGGCCTCGAGAAGCCTCAGCGGAAATGGGCCTCATCTCGCCTGGAGGGCAAAACCTCCTGGATTTTCTCGAGTTGCGGCAGGTGCTCTCGACTTACGACGGGGACCTCAGGGACCCGCTCTGGTGGCCTCAGGAAAGGCCAGTCACCATGCGAGTTCCTCGGGGGCCTCTCGGGATTCCTCTCCCGTCGGTGCCGGGGCCTAAGACCTTGTGTGGAGTAGGGGCCGGAACCTGAGGATTCCTCTCCAGTGCTGACATGAATCTTGGGGTACTTCTGGAGTCTCCCCAGGGGAGTCAGTCCTTGTCTCGAATGCGGGCATGCACTTGCGCTTTCCTCCAGGGTGGTAGCAGCAGTGTCACGCAGTCCGCCGCGTGGATCAAAGGATCTATGGTTTTCCCTGGAGTCTTTCTCACGAGGCTTTCCCACGAGGCTTTCCCACAGGGCTGTCCCACGTGCACACGTGGTGGGAGTCGATCCTCGGCTTGAACGTTAAAGCAGTGCAGCGAAAACAGGTTCCTCTGGAATGGACTGACACATCTGGGGGACTCTTGGAATGGTGGCACGACCCTGGAGTTCCTCTCGCCTTTCCTGTGGAGAGCGCCTCCTCTTGAGATGCTACGGGAACGCCGGAAATTCTTTCCCTACGAAATAGGGAAAGGATCCCTCATCTCGAGTTAGGAGGCGGAAACGGGGCTCCCCTGGATGTGTGCGGGACACCACGTGCTTCCTCTCGAGTGCAGACGGGTATGTCGGGGAACTTCTTGAGTTGCAGCAAGGGTGTGAAGGACCCTTTGGAAGTTCCAGTGGTTAGATGTGATTGGCCTCGAGAAGCCTCAACGGAAATGGGCCTCATCTCGCCTGGAGGGCAAAACCTCCTGGATTTTCTTGAGTTGCGGCAGGTGCTCTCGACTTACGACGGGGACCTCAGGGACCCGCTCTGGTGGCCTCAGGAAAGGCCAGTCCCCATGCGAGTTCCTCGGGGGCCTCTCGGGATTCCTCTCCCGTCGATGCCGGGGCCTAAGACCTTGTGTGGAGTCGGGGCCTGAACCTGAGGATTCCTCTCCAGTGCTGACATGGATCTTGGGGTACTTCTGGAGTCTCCCCAGGGGAGTCAGTCCTCGTCTCGAAGGCGGGCATGCATTGCGCTTTCCTCCAGTGCGGTAGCAGCAGTGTCACGCAGTCTACCGCGTGGATCAAAGGATCTATGGTTTTCCCTCGAGTCTTTCCCACGAGGCTTTCCCACAGGGCTGTCCCACGTGCACACGTGGTGGGAGTCGATTCTCGGCTTGAACGTCAAGGCAGTGCAGGGAAAACAGGTTCCTCTGGAATGGACTGACACATCTGGGGGACTCTTGGAATGGTGGCACGACCCTGGAGTTCCTCTCGCCTTTCCTGTGGAGAGCGCCTCCTCTTGAGATGCGACGGGAACGCCGGGAATTCTTTCCCTACGAAACAGGGAAAGGATCCCTCATCTCGAGCTAGGAGGCGGAAACGGGGCTCCCCTGGATGTGTGCGGGACCCACGTGATTCCTCTCGAGTGGAGACGGGTATGTCGGGGAACTTCTTGAGTTGCAGCAAGGGTGTGAAGGACCCTTTGGAAGTTCCAGTGGTTAGATGTGATTAGCCTCGAGAAGCCTCAGCGGAAATGGGCCTCATCTCTCCTGGAGGGCAAAATCTCCTGGATTTTCTCGAGTTACGGCAGGTGATCTCGACTTACGACGGGGACCTCAGGGACCCGCTCTGGTGGCCTCAGGAAAGGCCAGTCCCCATGCGAGTTCCTCGGGGGCCTCTCGGGATTCCTCTCCCGTCGATGCCGGTGCCTAAGACCTTGTGTGGAGTCGGGGCCGGAACCTGAGGATTCCTCTCCAGTGCTGACATGGATCTTGGGGTACTTCTGGAATCTCCCCAGGGGAGTCAGTCCTCGTCTCGAATGCGGGCATGCACTTGCGCTTTCCTCCAGAGCGGTAGCAGCAGTGTCACGCAGTCCGCCGCGTGGATCAAAGGATCTATGGTTTTCCCTCGAGTCTTTCCCACGAGGCTTTCCCACGAGGCTTTCCCACAGGGCTGTCCCACGTGCACACGTGGTGGGAGTCGATCCTCGGCTTGAACGTCAAGGCAGTGCAGGGAAAACAGGTTCCTCTGGAATGGAGTGACACATCTGGGGGACTCTTGGAATGGTGGCACGACCCTGGAGTTCCTCTCGCCTTTCCTGTGGAGAGCGCCTCCTCTTGAGATGCGACGGGAACGCCGGGAATTCTTTTCCTACGAAACAGGGCAAGGATCCCTCATCTCGAGCTAGGAGGCGGAAACGGGGCTCCCCTGGATGTGTGCGGGACCCCACGTGCTTCCTCTCGAGTGGAGACGTGTATGTCGGGGAACTTCTTGAGTTGCAGCAAGGGTGTGAAGGACCCTTTGGAAGTTCCAGAGGTAAGATGTGATTGGCCTCGAGAAGCCTCAGCGGAAATGGGCCTCATCTCGCCTGGAGGGCAAAACCACCTGGATTTTCTCGAGTTGCGGCAGGTGCTCTCGACTTACGACGGGGACCTCAGGGAACCGATCTTGTGGCCTCAGGAAAGGCCAGTCCCCATGCGAGTTCCTCGGGGGCCTCTCGGGATTCCTCTCCCGTAGATGCCGGGGCCTAAGACCTTGTGTGGAATCGGGGCCGGAACCTGAGGATTCCTCTCCAGTGCTGACATGGATCTTGGGGTACTTCTGGAATCTCCCCAGGGGAGTCAGTCCTCGTCTCGAATGCGGGCATGCACTTGCGCTTTCCTCCAGAGCGGTAGCAGCAGTGTCACCCAGTCTGCCGCGTGGATCAAAGGATCTATGGTTTTCCCTCGAGTCTTTCCCACGACGCTTTCCCACAGGGCTGTCCCACGTGCACACGTGGTGGGAGTCGATCCTCGGCTTGAACGTCAAGGCAGTGCAGGGAAAACAGGTTCCTCTGGAATGGACTGACACATCTGGGGGACTCTTGGAATGGTGGCACGACCCTGGAGTTCCTCTCGCCTTTCCTGTGGAGAGCGCCTCCTCTTGAGATGCGACGGGAACGCCGGGAATTCTTTCCCTAGGAAACAGGGAAAGGATCCCTCATCTCGAGCTAGGAGGCGGAAACGGGGCTCCCCTGGATGTGTGAGGGACCCAAGTGCTTCCTCTCGAGTGGAGACGGGTATGTCGGGGAACTTCTTGAGTTGCAGCAAGGGTGTGAAGGACCCTTTGGAAGTTCCAGTGGTTAGACGTGATTAGCCTCGAGAAGCCTCAGCGGAAATGGGCCTCATCTCGCCTGGAGGGCAAAACCTCCTGAATTTTCTCGAGTTGCGGCAGGTGCTCTCGACTTACGACGGGGACCTCAGGGACCCGCTCTGGTGGCCTCAGGAAAGGCCAGTCCCCATGCGAGTTCCTAGGGGGCCTCTCGGGATTCTTGTCCCGTCGATGCCGGGGCCTAAGACCTTGTGTGGAGTCGGGGCCGGAACCTGAGGATTCCTCTCCAGTGCTGACATGGATCTTGGGGTACTTCTGGAGTCTCCCCAGGGGAGTCAGTCCTCGTCTCGAATGCGGGCATGCACTTGCGCTTTCCTCCAGAGCGGTAGCAGCAGTGTCACGCAGTCCGCCGCGTGGATCAAAAGATCTATGGTTTTCCCTCGAGTCTTTCCCACGAGGCTTTCCCACGAGGCTTTCCCACAGGGCTGTCCCACGTGCACACGTGGTGGGAGTCGATCCTCGGCTTGAACGTCAAGGCAGTGCAGGGAAAACAAGTTCCTCTGGAATGGACTGACACATCTGGGGGACTCTTGGAATGGTGGCACGACCCTGGAGTTCCTCTCGCCTTTCCTGTGGAGAGCGCCTCCTCTTGAGATGCGACGGGAACGCCGGGAATTCTTTCCCTACGAAACAGGGAAAGGATCCCTCATCTCGAGCTAGGAGGCGGAAACGGGGCTCCCCTGGATGTGTGCGGGACACCACGTGCTTCCTCTCGAGTGCAGACGGGTATGTCGGGGATCTTCTTGAGTTGCAGCAAGGGTGTGAAGGACCCTTTGGAAGTTCCAGTGGTTAGATGTGATTGGCCTCCAGAAGCCTCAGCGGAAATGGGCCTCATCTCGCCTGGAGGGCAAAACCTCCTGGATTTTCTCGAGTTGCGGCAGGTGCTCTCGACTTACGACGGGGACCTCAGGGACCCGCTCTGGTGGCCTCAGGAAAGGCCAGTCCCCATGCGAGTTCCTCGGGGGCCTCTCGGGATTCCTCTCCCGTCGATGCCGGGGCCTAAGACCTTGTGTGGAGTCGGGGCCGGAACCTGAGGATTCCTCTCCAGTGCTGACATGGATCTTGGGGTACTTCTGGAGTCTCCCCAGGGGAGTCAGTCCTCGTCTCGAATGCGGGCATGCACTTGCGCTTTCCTCCAGAGCGGTAGCAGCAGTGTCACGAAGTCCGCCGCGTGGATCAAAGGATCTATGGTTTTCCCTCGAGTCTTTCCCACGAGGCTTTCCCACGAGGCTTTCCCACAGGGCTGTCCCACGTGCACACGTGGTGGGAGTCGATCCTCGGCTTGAACGTCAAGGCAGTGCAGGGAAAACAGGTTCCTCTGGAATGGACTGACCCATCCGGGGGACTCTTGGAATGGTGGCACGACCCTGGAGTTCCTCTCGCCTTTCCTGTGGAGAGCGCCTCCTCTTGAGATGCGACGGGAACGCCGGGAATTCTTTCCCTACGAAACAGGGAAAGGATCCCTCATCTCGAGCTAGGAGGCGGAAACGGGGCTCCCCTGGATGTGTGCGGGACCCCACGTGCTTCCTCTCGAGTGGAGACGGGTATGTCGGGGAACTTCTTGAGTTGCAGCAAGGGTGTGAAGGACCATTTGGAAGTTCCAGTGGTTAGATGTGATTGGCCTCGAGAAGCCTCAGCGGAAATGGGCCTCATCTCGCCTGGAGGGCAAAACCTCCTGGATTTTCTCGAGTTGCGGCAGGTGCTCTCGACTTACGACGGGGACCTCAGGGACACGCTCTGGTGGCCTCAGGAAAGGCCAGTCCCCATGCGAGTTCCTCGGGGGCCTCTCGGGATTCCTCTACCGTCGATGCCGGGGCCTAAGACCTTGTGTGGAGTCGGGGCCGGAACCTGAGGATTCCTCTCCAGTGCTGACATGGATCTCGGGGTACTTCTGGAGTCTCCCCAGGGGAGTCAGTCCTCGTCTCGAATGCGGGCATGCACTTGCTCTTTCCTCCAGAGCGGTAGCAGCAGTGTCACGCAGTCTGCTGCGTGGATCAAAGGATCTATGGTTTTCCCCCGAGTCTTTCCCACGAGGCTTTCCCACGAGGCTTTCCCACAGGGCTGTCCCACGTGCACACGTGGTGGGAGTCGATCCTCGGCTTGAACGTCAAGGCAGTGCAGGGAAAACAGGTTCCTCTGGAATGGACTGACACATCTGGTGGACTCTTGGAATGGTGGCATGACCCTGAAGTTCCTCTCGCCTTTCCTGTTTAGAGCGCCTCCTCTTGAGATGCGACGGGAACGCCGGGAATTCTTTCCCTACGAAACAGGGAAAGGATCCCTCATCTCGAGCTAGGAGGCGGAAACGGGGCTCCCCTGGATGTGTGCGGGACCCACGTGCTTCCTCTCGAGTGGAGACGGGTATGTTGGGGAACTTCTTGAGTTGCAGCAAGGGTGTGAAGGACCCTTTGGAAGTTCCAGTTGTTAGACGTGATTAGCCTCGAGAAGCCTCAGCGGAAATGGGCCTCATCTCGCCTGGAGGGCAAAACCTCCTGGATTTTCTCGAGATGCGGCAGGTGCTCTCGACTTACGACGGCGACCTCAGGGACCCGCTCTGGTGGCCTCAGGAAAGGCCAGTCCCCATGCGAGTTCCTCGGGGGCGTCTCGGGATTCCTCTCCCGTCGATGCCCGGGCCTAAGACCTTGTGTGGAGTCGGGGCCGGAACCTGAGGATTCCTCTCCAGTGCTGACATGGATCTTGGGGTACTTCTGGAGTCTCCCCAGGGGAGTCAGTCCTCGTCTCGAATGCGGGCATGCACTTGCGCTTTCCTCCAGAGCGGTAGCAGCAGTGTCACGCAGTCCGCCGCGTGGATCAAAGGATCTATGGTTTTCCCTCGAGTCTTTCCCACGAGTCTTTCCCACGAGGCTTTCCCACAGGGCTGTCCCACGTGCACACGTGGTGGGAGTCGATCCTCGGCTTGAACGTCAAGGCAGTGCAGGGAAAACAGGTTCCTCTGGAATGGACTGACACATCTGGGGGACTCTTGGAATGGTGGAACGACCCTGGAGTTCCTCTCGCCTTTCCTGTGGAGAGCGCCCCTCTTCAGATGCGACGGGAACGCCGGGAATTCATTCCCTACGAAACAGGGAAAGGATCCCTCATCTCGTGCTAGGAGGCGGAAACGGGGCTCCCCTGGATGTGTGCGGGACCCACGTGCTTCCTCTCGAGTGGAGACGGGTATGTCGGGGAACTTCTTGAGTTGCAGCAAGGGTGTGAAGGACCCTTTGGAAGTTCCAGTGGTTAGATGTGATTGGCCTCTAGAATCCTCAGCGGAAATGGGCCTCATCTCGCCTGGAGGGCAAAACCTACTGGATTTTCTCGAGTTGCGGCAGGTGCTCTCGACTTACGACGGGGACCTCAGGGAAACGATCTGGTGGCCTAGGAAAGGCCAGTCCCCATGCCAGTTCCTCGGGGGCCTCTCGGGATTCCTCTCCCGTCGATGCCGGGGCCTAAGACCTTGTGTGGAGTCGGGGCCGGAACCTGAGGATTCCTCTCCAGTGCTGACATGGATCTTGGGGTACTTCTGGAGTCTCCCCAGGGGAGTCAGTCCTCGTCTCGAATGCGGGCATGCACTTGCGCTTTCCTCCAGAGCGGTAGCAGCAGTGTCACGCAGTCCGCCGCGTGGATCAAAGGATCTATGGTTTTCCCTCGAGTCTTTCCCACGAGGCTTTCCCACGAGGCTTTCCCACAGGGCTGTCCCACGTGCACACGTGGTGGGAGTCGATCCTCGGTTTGAACGTCAAGGCAGTGCAGGGAAAACAGGTTCCTCTGGAATGGACTGACACATCTGGGGGACTCTTGGAATGGTGGCATGACCCTGGAGTTCCTCTCGCCTTTCCTGTGGAGAGCGCCTCCTCTTGAGATGCGACGGGAACGCCGGGAATTCTTTCCCTACGAAACACTGAAAGGATCCCTCATCTCGAGCTAGGAGGCGGAAACGGGGCTCCCCTGGATGTGTGCGGGACACCACGTGCTTCCTCTCGAGTGCAGACGGGTATGTCGGGGAACTTCTTGAGTTGCAGCAATGGTGTGAAGGACCCTTTGGAAGTTCCAGTGGTTAGATGTGATTGGCCTCGAGAAGCCTCAGCAGAAATGGGCCTCATCTCTCCTGGAGGGCAAAACCTCCTGGATTCTCTCGAGTTGCGGCAGGTGCTCTCGACTTACGACGGGGACCTCAGGGACCCGCTCTGGTGGCCTCAGGAAAGGCCAGTCCCCATGCGAGTTCCTCGGGGGCCTCTCGGGATTCCTCTCCCGTCGATGCCGGGGCCTAAGACCTTGTGTGGAGTCGGGGCCGGAACCTGAGGATTCCTCTCCAGTGCTGACATGGATCTTGGGGTACTTCTGGAGTCTCCCCAGGGGAGTCAGTCCTCGTCTCAAATGCGGGCATGCACTTGCGCTTTCCTCCAGAGCGGTAGCAGCAGTGTCACGTAGTCCGCCGCGTGGATCAAAGGATCTATGGTTTTCCCTCGAGTCTTTCCCACGAGGCTTTCCCACGACGCTTTCCCACAGGGCTGTCCCACGTGCACACGTGGTGGGAGTCGATCCTCGGTTTGAACGTCAAGGCAGTGCAGGGAAAACAGGTTCCTCTGGAATGGACTGACACATCTGGGGGACTCTTGGAATGGTGTCATGACCCTGGAGTTCCTCTCGCCTTTCCTGTGGTGAGCGCCTCCTCTTGAGATGCGACGGGAACGCCGGGAATTCTTTCCCTACGAAACAGGGAAAGGATCCTTCATCTGGAGCTAGGAGGCGGAAACGGGCTCCCCTGGATGTGTGCGGGACCCCACGTGCTTCCTCTCGAGTGGAGACGGGTATGTCGGGGAACTTCTTGAGTTGCAGCAATGGTGTGAAGGACCCTTTGGAAGTTCCAGTGGTTAGATGTGATTGGCCTCGAGAAGCCTCAGCGGAAATGGGCCTCATCTCGCCTGGAGGGCAAAACCTCCTGGATTTTCTCGAGTTGCGGCAGGTGCTCTCGACTTACGACGGGGACCTCAGGGAACCGCTCTGGTGGCCTCAGGAAAGGCCAGTCCCCATGCGAGTTCCTCGGGGGCCTCTCGGGATTCCTCTCCCGTCGATGCCGGGGCCTAAGCCCTTGTGTGGAGTCGGGGCCGGAACCTGAGGATTCCTCTCCAGTGCTGACATGGATCTTGGGGTACTTCTGGAGTCTCCCCAGGGGAGTCAGTCCTCGTCTCGAATGCGGGCATGCACTTGCTCTTTCCTCCAGAGCGGTAGCAGCAGTGTCACGCAGTCCGCCGCGTGGATCAAAGGATCTATTGTTTTCCCTCGAGTCTTTCCCACGAGGCTTTCCCACGAGGCTTTCCCACAGGGCTGTCCCACGTGCACACGTGGTGGGAGTCGATCCTCGGCTTGAACGTCAAGGCAGTGCAGGGAAAACAGGTTCCTCTGGAATGGACTGACACATCTTGGGGACTCTTGGAATGGTGTCATGACCCTGGAGTTCCTCTCGCCTTCCCTGTGGAGAGCGCCTCCTCTTGAGATGCGACGGGAACGCCGGGAATTCTTTCCCTACGAAACAGGGAAACGCTCCCTCATCTCGAGCTAGGAGGCGGAAACGGGGCTCCCCTGGATGTGTGCGGGACCCCACGTGCTTCCTCTCGAGTGGAGATGGGTATGTCGGGGAACTTCTTGAGTTGCAGCAATGGTGTGAAGGACCCTTTGGAAGTTCCAGTGGTTAGATGTGATTGGCCTCGAGAAGCCTCAGCGGAAATGGGCCTCCTCTCGCCTGGAGGGCAAAACCTCCTGGATTTTCTCGAGTTGCGACAGGTGCTCTCGTCTTACGACGGGGACCTCAGCGAACCGCTCTGGTGGCCTCAGGAAAGGCCAGTCCCCATGCGAGTTCCTCGGGGGCGTCTCGGGATTCCTCTCCCGTCGATGCCGGGGCCTAAGACCTTGTGTGGAGTCGGGGCCGGAACCTGAGGATTCCTCTCCAGTGCTGACATGGATCTTGGGGTATTCTGGAGTCTCCCCAGGGGAGTCAGTCCTCGTCTCGAATGCGGGCATGCATTGCGCTTTCCTCCAGAGCGGTAGCAGCAGTGTCACGCAGTCCGCCGCGTGGATCAAAGGATCTATGGTTTTCCCTCGAGTCTTTCCCACGAGGCTTTCCCACGAGGCTTTCCCACAGGGTTGTCCCACGTGCACACGTCGTGGGAGTCGATCCTCGGCTTGAACGTCAAGGCAGTGCAGGGAAAACAGGTTCCTCTGGAATGGACTGACACATCTGGGGGACTCTTGGAATGGTGGCACGACCCTGGAGTTCCTCTCGCCTTTCCTGTGGAGAGCGCCTCCTCTTGAGATGCGACGGGAACGCCGGGAATTCTTTCCCTACGAAACAGGGAAAGGATCCCTCATCTCGAGCTAGGAGGCGGAAACGGGGCTCCCCTGGATGTGTGCGGGACACCACGTGCTTCCTCTCGAGTGCAGACGGGTATGTCGGGGATCTTCTTGAGTTGCAGCAAGGGTGTGAAGGACCCTTTGGAAGTTCCAGTGGTTAGATGTGATTGGTCTCGAGAACCCTCAGCGGAAATGGGCCTCATCTCGCCTGGAGAGCAAAACCTCCTGGATTTTCTCGAGTTGCGGCAGGTGCTCTCGACTTACGACGGGGACCTCAGGGACCCGCTCTGGTGGCCTCAGGAAAGGCCAGTCCCCATGCGAGTTCCTCGGGGGCCTCTCGGGATTCCTCTCCCGTCGATGCCGGGGCCTAAGACCTTGTGTGGAGTCGGGGCCGGAACCTGAGGATTCCTCTCCAGTGCTGACATGGATCTTGGGGTACTTCTGGAGTCTCCCCAGGGGAGTCAGTCCTCGTCTCGAATGCGGGCATGCACTTGCGCTTTCCTCCAGAGCGGTAGCAGCAGTGTCACGAAGTCCGCCGGGTGGATCAAAGGATCTATGGTTTTCCCTCGAGTCTTTCCCACGAGGCTTTCCCACGAGGCTTTCCCACAGGGCTGTCCCACGTGCACACGTGGTGGGAGTCGATCCTCGGCTTGAACGTCAAGGCAGTGCAGGGAAAACAGGTTCCTCTGGAATGGACTGACCCATCCGGGGGACTCTTGGAATGGTGGCACGACCCTGGAGTTCCTCTCGCCTTTCCTGTGGAGAGCGCCTCCTCTTGAGATGCGACGGGAACGCCGGGAATTCTTTCCCTACGAAACAGGGAAAGGATCCCTCATCTCGAGCTAGGAGGCGGAAACGGGGCTCCCCTGGATGTGTGCGGGACCCCACGTGCTTCCTCTCGAGTGGAGATGGGTATGTCGGGGAACTTCTTGAGTTGCAGCAAGGGTGTGAAGGACCATTTGGAAGTTCCAGTGGTTAGATGTGATTGGCCTCGAGAAGCCTCAGCGGAAATGGGCCTCATCTCGCCTGGAGGGCAAAACCTCCTGGATTTTCTCGAGTTGCGGCAGGTGCTCTCGACTTACGACGGGGACCTCAGGGACACGCTCTGGTGGCCTCAGGAAAGGCCAGTCCCCATGCGAGTTCCTCGGGGGCCTCTCGGGATTCCTCTACCGTCGATGCCGGGGCCTAAGACCTTGTGTGGAGTCGGGGCCGGAACCTGAGGATTCCTCTCCAGTGCTGACATGGATCTCGGGGTACTTCTGGAGTCTCCCCAGGGGAGTCAGTCCTCGTCTCGAATGCGGGCATGCACTTGCTCTTTCCTCCAGAGCGGTAGCAGCAGTGTCACGCAGTCTGCTGCGTGGATCAAAGGATCTATGGTTTTCCCCCGAGTCTTTCCCACGAGGCTTTCCCACGAGGCTTTCCCACAGGGCTGTCCCACGTGCACACGTGGTGGGAGTCGATCCTCGGCTTGAACGTCAAGGCAGTGCAGGGAAAACAGGTTCCTCTGGAATGGACTGACACATCTGGTGGACTCTTGGAATGGTGGCATGACCCTGAAGTTCCTCTCGCCTTTCCTGTTTAGAGCGCCTCCTCTTGAGATGCGACGGGAACGCCGGGAATTCTTTCCCTACGAAACAGGGAAAGGATCCCTCATCTCGAGCTAGGAGGCGGAAACGGGGCTCCCCTGGATGTGTGCGGGACCCACGTGCTTCCTCTCGAGTGGAGACGGGTATGTTGGGGAACTTCTTGAGTTGCAGCAAGGGTGTGAAGGACCCTTTGGAAGTTCCAGTTGTTAGACGTGATTAGCCTCGAGAAGCCTCAGCGGAAATGGGCCTCATCTCGCCTGGAGGGCAAAACCTCCTGGATTTTCTCGAGATGCGGCAGGTGCTCTCGACTTACGACGGCGACCTCAGGGACCCGCTCTGGTGGCCTCAGGAAAGGCCAGTCCCCATGCGAGTTCCTCGGGGGCGTCTCGGGATTCCTCTCCCGTCGATGCCCGGGCCTAAGACCTTGTGTGGAGTCGGGGCCGGAACCTGAGGATTCCTCTCCAGTGCTGACATGGATCTTGGGGTACTTCTGGAGTCTCCCCAGGGGAGTCAGTCCTCGTCTCGAATGCGGGCATGCACTTGCGCTTTCCTCCAGAGCGGTAGCAGCAGTGTCACGCAGTCCGCCGCGTGGATCAAAGGATCTATGGTTTTCCCTCGAGTCTTTCCCACGAGTCTTTCCCACGAGGCTTTCCCACAGGGCTGTCCCACGTGCACACGTGGTGGGAGTCGATCCTCGGCTTGAACGTCAAGGCAGTGCAGGGAAAACAGGTTCCTCTGGAATGGACTGACACATCTGGGGGACTCTTGGAATGGTGGAACGACCCTGGAGTTCCTCTCGCCTTTCCTGTGGAGAGCGCCCCTCTTCAGATGCGACGGGAACGCTGGGAATTCATTCCCTACGAAACAGGGAAAGGATCCCTCATCTCGTGCTAGGAGGCGGAAACGGGGCTCCCCTGGATGTGTGCGGGACCCACGTGCTTCCTCTCGAGTGGAGACGGGTATGTCGGGGAACTTCTTGAGTTGCAGCAAGGGTGTGAAGGACCCTTTGGAAGTTCCAGTGGTTAGATGTGATTGGCCTCTAGAAGCCTCAGCGGAAATGGGCCTCATCTCGCCTGGAGGGCAAAACCTACTGGATTTTCTCGAGTTGCGGCAGGTGCTCTCGACTTACGACGGGGACCTCAGGGAAACGATCTGGTGGCCTAGGAAAGGCCAGTCCCCATGCCAGTTCCTAGGGGGCCTCTCGGGATTCCTCTCCCGTCGATGCCGGGGCCTAAGACCTTGTGTGGAGTCGGGGCCGGAACCTGAGGATTCCTCTCCAGTGCTGACATGGATCTTGGGGTACTTCTGGAGTCTCCCCAGGGGAGTCAGTCCTCGTCTCGAATGCGGGCATGCACTTGCGCTTTCCTCCAGAGCGGTGGCAGCAGTGTCACGCAGTCCGCCGCGTGGATCAAAGGATCTATGGTTTTCCCTCGAGTCTTTCCCACGAGGCTTTCCCACGAGGCTTTCCCACAGGGCTGTCCCACGTGCACACGTGGTGGGAGTCGATCCTCGGTTTGAACGTCAAGGCAGTGCAGGGAAAACAGGTTCCTCTGGAATGGACTGACACATCTGGGGGACTCTTGGAATGGTGGCATGACCCTGGAGTTCCTCTCGCCTTTCCTGTGGAGAGCGCCTCCTCTTGAGATGCGACGGGAACGCCGGGAATTCTTTCCCTACGAAACACTGAAAGGATCCCTCATCTCGAGCTAGGAGGCGGAAACGGGGCTCCCCTGGATGTGTGCGGGACACCACGTGCTTCCTCTCGAGTGCAGACGGGTATGTCGGGGAACTTCTTGAGTTGCAGCAATGGTGTGAAGGACCCTTTGGAAGTTCCAGTGGTTAGATGTGATTGGCCTCGAGAAGCCTCAGCAGAAATGGGCCTCATCTCTCCTGGAGGGCAAAACCTCCTGGATTCTCTCGAGTTGCGGCAGGTGCTCTCGACTTACGACGGGGACCTCAGGGACCCGCTCTGGTGGCCTCAGGAAAGGCCAGTCCCCATGCGAGTTCCTCGGGGGCCTCTCGGGATTCCTCTCCCGTCGATGCCGGGGCCTAAGACCTTGTGTGGAGTCGGGGCCGGAACCTGAGGATTCCTCTCCAGTGCTGACATGGATCTTGGGGTACTTCTGGAGTCTCCCCAGGGGAGTCAGTCCTCGTCTCAAATGCGGGCATGCACTTGCGCTTTCCTCCAGAGCGGTAGCAGCAGTGTCACGTAGTCCGCCGCGTGGATCAAAGGATCTATGGTTTTCCCTCGAGTCTTTCCCACGAGGCTTTCCCACGACGCTTTCCCACAGGGCTGTCCCACGTGCACACGTGGTGGGAGTCGATCCTCGGTTTGAACGTCAAGGCAGTGCAGGGAAAACAGGTTCCTCTGGAATGGACTGACACATCTGGGGGACTCTTGGAATGGTGTCATGACCCTGGAGTTCCTCTCGCCTTTCCTGTGGAGAGCGCCTCCTCTTGAGATGCGACGGGAACGCCGGGAATTCTTTCCCTACGAAACAGGGAAAGGATCCTTCATCTGGAGCTAGGAGGCGGAAACGGGCTCCCCTGGATGTGTGCGGGACCCCACGTGCTTCCTCTCGAGTGGAGACGGGTATGTCGGGGAACTTCTTGAGTTGCAGCAATGGTGTGAAGGACCCTTTGGAAGTTCCAGTGGTTAGATGTGATTGGCCTCGAGAAGCCTCAGCGGAAATGGGCCTCATCTCGCCTGGAGGGCAAAACCTCCTGGATTTTCTCGAGTTGCGGCAGGTGCTCTCGACTTACGACGGGGACCTCAGGGAACCGCTCTGGTGGCCTCAGGAAAGGCCAGTCCCCATGCGAGTTCCTCGGGGGCCTCTCAGGATTCCTCTCCCGTCGATGCCGGGGCCTAAGCCCTTGTGTGGAGTCGGGGCCGGAACCTGAGGATTCCTCTCCAGTGCTGACATGGATCTTGGGGTACTTCTGGAGTCTCCCCAGGGGAGTCAGTCCTCGTCTCGAATGCGGGCATGCACTTGCTCTTTCCTCCAGAGCGGTAGCAGCAGTGTCACGCAGTCCGCCGCGTGGATCAAAGGATCTATTGTTTTCCCTCGAGTCTTTCCCACGAGGCTTTCCCACGAGGCTTTCCCACAGGGCAGTCCCACGTGCACACGTGGTGGGAGTCGATCCTCGGCTTGAACGTCAAGGCAGTGCAGGGAAAACAGGTTCCTCTGGAATGGACTGACACATCTTGGGGACTCTTGGAATGGTGTCATGACCCTGGAGTTCCTCTCGCCTTCCCTGTGGAGAGCGCCTCCTCTTGAGATGCGACGGGAACGCCGGGAATTCTTTCCCTACGAAACAGGGAAAGGATCCCTCGTCTCGAGCTAGGAGGCGGAAACGGGGCTCCCCTGGATGTGTGCGGGACCCCACGTGCTTCCTCTCGAGTGGAGATGGGTATGTCGGGGAACTTCTTGAGTTGCAGCAATGGTGTGAAGGACCCTTTGGAAGTTCCAGTGGTTAGATGTGATTGGCCTCGAGAAGCCTCAGCGGAAATGGGCCTCCTCTCGCCTGGAGGGCAAAACCTCCTGGATTTTCTCGAGTTGCGACAGGTGCTCTCGTCTTACGACGGGGACCTCAGCGAACCGCTCTGGTGGCCTCAGGAAAGGCCAGTCCCCATGCGAGTTCCTCGGGGGCGTCTCGGGATTCCTCTCCCGTCGATGCCGGGGCCTAAGACCTTGTGTGGAGTCGGGGCCGGAACCTGAGGATTCCTCTCCAGTGCTGACATGGATCTTGGGGTACTTCTGGAGTCTCCCCAGGGGAGTCAGTCCTCGTCTCGAATGCGGGCATGCACTTGCTCTTTCCTCCAGAGCGGTAGCAGCAGTGTCACGCAGTCTGCTGCGTGGATCAAAGGATCTATGGTTTTCCCCCGAGTCTTTCCCACGAGGCTTTCCCACGAGGCTTTCCCACAGGGCTGTCCCACGTGCACACGTGGTGGGAGTCGATCCTCGGCTTGAACGTCAAGGCAGTGCTGGGAAAACAGGTTCCTCTGGAATGGACTGACACATCTGGTGGACTCTTGGAATGGTGGCATGACCCTGAAGTTCCTCTCGCCTTTCCTGTTTAGAGCGCCTCCTCTTGAGATGCGACGGGAACGCCGGGAATTCTTTCCCTACGAAACAGGGAAAGGATCCCTCATCTCGAGCTAGGAGGCGGAAACGGGGCTCCCCTGGATGTGTGCGGGACCCACGTGCTTCCTCTCGAGTGGAGACGGGTATGTTGGGGAACTTCTTGAGTTGCAGCAAGGGTGTGAAGGACCCTTTGGAAGTTCCAGTTGTTAGACGTGATTAGCCTCGAGAAGCCTCAGCGGAAATGGGCCTCATCTCGCCTGGAGGGCAAAACCTCCTGGATTTTCTCGAGATGCGGCAGGTGCTCTCGACTTACGACGGCGACCTCAGGGACCCGCTCTGGTGGCCTCAGGAAAGGCCAGTCCCCATGCGAGTTCCTCGGGGGCGTCTCGGGATTCCTCTCCCGTCGATGCCCGGGCCTAAGACCTTGTGTGGAGTCGGGGCCGGAACCTGAGGATTCCTCTCCAGTGCTGACATGGATCTTGGGGTACTTCTGGAGTCTCCCCAGGGGAGTCAGTCCTCGTCTCGAATGCGGGCATGCACTTGCGCTTTCCTCCAGAGCGGTAGCAGCAGTGTCACGCAGTCCGCCGCGTGGATCAAAGGATCTATGGTTTTCCCTCGAGTCTTTCCCACGAGTCTTTCCCACGAGGCTTTCCCACAGGGCTGTCCCACGTGCACACGTGGTGGGAGTCGATCCTCGGCTTGAACGTCAAGGCAGTGCAGGGAAAACAGGTTCCTCTGGAATGGACTGACACATCTGGGGGACTCTTGGAATGGTGGAACGACCCTGGAGTTCCTCTCGCCTTTCCTGTGGAGAGCGCCCCTCTTCAGATGCGACGGGAACGCTGGGAATTCATTCCCTACGAAACAGGGAAAGGATCCCTCATCTCGTGCTAGGAGGCGGAAACGGGGCTCCCCTGGATGTGTGCGGGACCCACGTGCTTCCTCTCGAGTGGAGACGGGTATGTCGGGGAACTTCTTGAGTTGCAGCAAGGGTGTGAAGGACCCTTTGGAAGTTCCAGTGGTTAGATGTGATTGGCCTCTAGAAGCCTCAGCGGAAATGGGCCTCATCTCGCCTGGAGGGCAAAACCTACTGGATTTTCTCGAGTTGCGGCAGGTGCTCTCGACTTACGACGGGGACCTCAGGGAAACGATCTGGTGGCCTAGGAAAGGCCAGTCCCCATGCCAGTTCCTAGGGGGCCTCTCGGGATTCCTCTCCCGTCGATGCCGGGGCCTAAGACCTTGTGTGGAGTCGGGGCCGGAACCTGAGGATTCCTCTCCAGTGCTGACATGGATCTTGGGGTACTTCTGGAGTCTCCCCAGGGGAGTCAGTCCTCGTCTCGAATGCGGGCATGCACTTGCGCTTTCCTCCAGAGCGGTGGCAGCAGTGTCACGCAGTCCGCCGCGTGGATCAAAGGATCTATGGTTTTCCCTCGAGTCTTTCCCACGAGGCTTTCCCACGAGGCTTTCCCACAGGGCTGTCCCACGTGCACACGTGGTGGGAGTCGATCCTCGGTTTGAACGTCAAGGCAGTGCAGGGAAAACAGGTTCCTCTGGAATGGACTGACACATCTGGGGGACTCTTGGAATGGTGGCATGACCCTGGAGTTCCTCTCGCCTTTCCTGTGGAGAGCGCCTCCTCTTGAGATGCGACGGGAACGCCGGGAATTCTTTCCCTACGAAACACTGAAAGGATCCCTCATCTCGAGCTAGGAGGAGGAAACGGGGCTCCCCTGGATGTGTGCGGGACACCACGTGCTTCCTCTCGAGTGCAGACGGGTATGTCGGGGAACTTCTTGAGTTGCAGCAATGGTGTGAAGGACCCTTTGGAAGTTCCAGTGGTTAGATGTGATTGGCCTCGAGAAGCCTCAGCAGAAATGGGCCTCATCTCTCCTGGAGGGCAAAACCTCCTGGATTCTCTCGAGTTGCGGCAGGTGCTCTCGACTTACGACGGGGACCTCAGGGACCCGCTCTGGTGGCCTCAGGAAAGGCCAGTCCCCATGCGAGTTCCTCGGGGGCCTCTCGGGATTCCTCTCCCGTCGATGCCGGGGCCTAAGACCTTGTGTGGAGTCGGGGCCGGAACCTGAGGATTCCTCTCCAGTGCTGACATGGATCTTGGGGTACTTCTGGAGTCTCCCCAGGGGAGTCAGTCCTCGTCTCAAATGCGGGCATGCACTTGCGCTTTCCTCCAGAGCGGTAGCAGCAGTGTCACGTAGTCCGCCGCGTGGATCAAAGGATCTATGGTTTTCCCTCGAGTCTTTCCCACGAGGCTTTCCCACGACGCTTTCCCACAGGGCTGTCCCACGTGCACACGTGGTGGGAGTCGATCCTCGGTTTGAACGTCAAGGCAGTGCAGGGAAAACAGGTTCCTCTGGAATGGACTGACACATCTGGGGGACTCTTGGAATGGTGTCATGACCCTGGAGTTCCTCTCGCCTTTCCTGTGGAGAGCGCCTCCTCTTGAGATGCGACGGGAACGCCGGGAATTCTTTCCCTACGAAACAGGGAAAGGATCCTTCATCTGGAGCTAGGAGGCGGAAACGGGCTCCCCTGGATGTGTGCGGGACCCCACGTGCTTCCTCTCGAGTGGAGACGGGTATGTCGGGGAACTTCTTGAGTTGCAGCAATGGTGTGAAGGACCCTTTGGAAGTTCCAGTGGTTAGATGTGATTGGCCTCGAGAAGCCTCAGCGGAAATGGGCCTCATCTCGCCTGGAGGGCAAAACCTCCTGGATTTTCTCGAGTTGCGGCAGGTGCTCTCGACTTACGACGGGGACCTCAGGGAACCGCTCTGGTGGCCTCAGGAAAGGCCAGTCCCCATGCGAGTTCCTCGGGGGCCTCTCAGGATTCCTCTCCCGTCGATGCCGGGGCCTAAGCCCTTGTGTGGAGTCGGGGCCGGAACCTGAGGATTCCTCTCCAGTGCTGACATGGATCTTGGGGTACTTCTGGAGTCTCCCCAGGGGAGTCAGTCCTCGTCTCGAATGCGGGCATGCACTTGCTCTTTCCTCCAGAGCGGTAGCAGCAGTGTCACGCAGTCCGCCGCGTGGATCAAAGGATCTATTGTTTTCCCTCGAGTCTTTCCCACGAGGCTTTCCCACGAGGCTTTCCCACAGGGCAGTCCCACGTGCACACGTGGTGGGAGTCGATCCTCGGCTTGAACGTCAAGGCAGTGCAGGGAAAACAGGTTCCTCTGGAATGGACTGACACATCTTGGGGACTCTTGGAATGGTGTCATGACCCTGGAGTTCCTCTCGCCTTCCCTGTGGAGAGCGCCTCCTCTTGAGATGCGACGGGAACGCCGGGAATTCTTTCCCTACGAAACAGGGAAAGGATCCCTCGTCTCGAGCTAGGAGGCGGAAACGGGGCTCCCCTGGATGTGTGCGGGACCCCACGTGCTTCCTCTCGAGTGGAGATGGGTATGTCGGGGAACTTCTTGAGTTGCAGCAATGGTGTGAAGGACCCTTTGGAAGTTCCAGTGGTTAGATGTGATTGGCCTCGAGAAGCCTCAGCGGAAATGGGCCTCCTCTCGCCTGGAGGGCAAAACCTCCTGGATTTTCTCGAGTTGCGACAGGTGCTCTCGTCTTACGACGGGGACCTCAGCGAACCGCTCTGGTGGCCTCAGGAAAGGCCAGTCCCCATGCGAGTTCCTCGGGGGCGTCTCGGGATTCCTCTCCCGTCGATGCCGGGGCCTAAGACCTTGTGTGGAGTCGGGGCCGGAACCTGAGGATTCCTCTCCAGTGCTGACATGGATCTTGGGGTATTCTGGAGTCTCCCCAGGGGAGTCAGTCCTCGTCTCGAATGCGGGCATGCATTGCGCTTTCCTCCAGAGCGGTAGCAGCAGTGTCACGCAGTCCGCCGCGTGGATCAAAGGATCTATGGTTTTCCCTCGAGTCTTTCCCACGAGGCTTTCCCACGAGGCTTTCCCACAGGGTTGTCCCACGTGCACACGTCGTGGGAGTCGATCCTCGGCTTGAACGTCAAGGCAGTGCAGGGAAAACAGGTTCCTCTGGAATGGACTGACACATCTGGGGGACTCTTGGAATGGTGGAACGACCCTGGAGTTCCTCTCGCCTTTCCTGTGGAGAGCGCCCCTCTTGAGATGCGACGGGAACGCCGGGAATTCATTCCCTACGAAACAGGGAAAGGATCCCTCATCTCGTGCTAGGAGGCGGAAACGGGGCTCCCCTGGATGTGTGCGGGACCCACGTGCTTCCTCTCGAGTGGAGACGGGTATGTCGGGGAACTTCTTGAGTTGCAGCAAGGGTGTGAAGGACCCTTTGGAAGTTCCAGTGGTTAGATGTGATTGGCCTCTAGAAGCCTCAGCGGAAATGGGCCTCATCTCGCCTGGAGGGCAAAACCTACTGGATTTTCTCGAGTTGCGGCAGGTGCTCTCGACTTACGACGGGGACCTCAGGGAAACGATCTGGTGGCCTAGGAAAGGCCAGTCCCCATGCCAGTTCCTAGGGGGCCTCTCGGGATTCCTCTCCCGTCGATGCCGGGGCCTAAGACCTTGTGTGGAGTCGGGGCCGGAACCTGAGGATTCCTCTCCAGTGCTGACATGGATCTTGGGGTACTTCTGGAGTCTCCCCAGGGGAGTCAGTCCTCGTCTCGAATGCGGGCATGCACTTGCGCTTTCCTCCAGAGCGGTAGCAGCAGTGTCACGCAGTCCGCCGCGTGGATCAAAGGATCTATGGTTTTCCCTCGAGTCTTTCCCACGAGGCTTTCCCACGAGGCTTTCCCACAGGGCTGTCCCACGTGCACACGTGGTGGGAGTCGATCCTCGGCTTGAACGTCAAGGCAGTGCAGGGAAAACAGGTTCCTCTGAAATGGACTGACACATCTGGGGGACTCTTGGAATGGTGGCATGACCCTGGAGTTCCTCTCGCCTTTCCTGTGGAGAGCGCCTCCTCTTGAGATGCGACGGGAACGCCGGGAATTCTTTCCCTACGAAACACTGAAAGGATCCCTCATCTCGAGCTAGGAGGCGGAAACGGGGCTCCCCTGGATGTGTGCGGGACACCACGTGCTTCCTCTCGAGTGCAGACGGGTATGTCGGGGAACTTCTTGAGTTGCAGCAATGGTGTGAAGGACCCTTTGGAAGTTCCCTTGGTTAGATGTGATTGGCCTCGAGAAGCCTCAGCAGAAATGGGCCTCATCTCTCCTGGAGGGCAAAACCTCCTGGATTCTCTCGAGTTGCGGCAGGTGCTCTCGACTTACGACGGGGACCTCAGGGACCCGCTCTGGTGGCCTCAGGAAAGGCCAGTCCCCATGCGAGTTCCTCGGGGGCCTCTCGGGATTCCTCTCCCGTCGATGCCGGGGCCTAAGACCTTGTGTGGAGTCGGGGCCGGAACCTGAGGATTCCTCTCCAGTGCTGACATGGATCTTGGGGTACTTCTGGAGTCTCCCCAGGGGAGTCAGTCCTCGTCTCAAATGCGGGCATGCACTTGCGCTTTCCTCCAGAGCGGTAGCAGCAGTGTCACGTAGTCCGCCGCGTGGATCAAAGGATCTATGGTTTTCCCTCGAGTCTTTCCCACGAGGCTTTCCCACGACGCTTTCCCACAGGGCTGTCCCACGTGCACACGTGGTGGGAGTCGATCCTCGGTTTGAACGTCAAGGCAGTGCAGGGAAAACAGGTTCCTCTGGAATGGACTGACACATCTGGGGGACTCTTGGAATGGTGTCATGACCCTGGAGTTCCTCTCGCCTTCCCTGTGGAGAGCGCCTCCTCTTGAGATGCGACGGGAACGCCGGGAATTCTTTCCCTACGAAACAGGGAAAGGATCCCTCGTCTCGAGCTAGGAGGCGGAAACGGGGCTCCCCTGGATGTGTGCGGGACCCCACGTGCTTCCTCTCGAGTGGAGATGGGTATGTCGGGGAACTTCTTGAGTTGCAGCAATGGTGTGAAGGACCCTTTGGAAGTTCCAGTGGTTAGATGTGATTGGCCTCGAGAAGCCTCAGCGGAAATGGGCCTCCTCTCGCCTGGAGGGCAAAACCTCCTGGATTTTCTCGAGTTGCGACAGGTGCTCTCGTCTTACGACGGGGACCTCAGCGAACCGCTCTGGTGGCCTCAGGAAAGGCCAGTCCCCATGCGAGTTCCTCGGGGGCGTCTCGGGATTCCTCTCCCGTCGATGCCGGGGCCTAAGACCTTGTGTGGAGTCGGGGCCGGAACCTGAGGATTCCTCTCCAGTGCTGACATGGATCTTGGGGTATTCTGGAGTCTCCCCAGGGGAGTCAGTCCTCGTCTCGAATGCGGGCATGCATTGCGCTTTCCTCCAGAGCGGTAGCAGCAGTGTCACGCAGTCCGCCGCGTGGATCAAAGGATCTATGGTTTTCCCTCGAGTCTTTCCCACGAGGCTTTCCCACGAGGCTTTCCCACAGGGTTGTCCCACGTGCACACGTCGTGGGAGTCGATCCTCGGCTTGAACGTCAAGGCAGTGCAGGGAAAACAGGTTCCTCTGGAATGGACTGACACATCTGGGGGACTCTTGGAATGGTGGCACGACCCTGGAGTTCCTCTCGCCTTTCCTGTGGAGAGCGCCTCCTCTTGAGATGCGACGGGAACGCCGGGAATTCTTTCCCTACGAAACAGGGAAAGGATCCCTCATCTCGAGCTAGGAGGCGGAAACGGGGCTCCCCTGGATGTGTGCGGGACCCACGTGCTTCCTCTCGAGTGGAGACGGGTATGTCGGGGAACTTCTTGAGTTGCAGCAAGGGTGTGAAGGACCCTTTGGAAGTTCCAGTTGTTAGACGTGATTAGCCTCGAGAAGCCTCAGCGGAAATGGGCCTCATCTCGCCTGGAGGGCAAAACCTCCTGGATTTTCTCGAGTTGCGGCAGGTGCTCTCGACTTACGACGGGGACCTCAGGGACCCGCTCTGGTGGCCTCAGGAAAGGCCAGTCCCCATGCGAGTTCCTCGGGGGCCTCTCGGGATTCCTCTCCCGTCGATGCCGGGGCCTAAGACCTTGTGTGGAGTCGGGGCCGGAACCTGAGGATTCCTCTCCAGTGCTGACATGGATCTTGGGGTACTTCTGGAGTCTCCCCAGGGGAGTCAGTCCTCGTCTCGAATGCGGGCATGCACTTGCGCTTTCCTCCAGAGCGGTAGCAGCAGTGTCACGCAGTCCGCCGCGTGGATCAAAGGATCTATGGTTTTCCCTCGAGTCTTTCCCACGAGTCTTTCCCACGAGGCTTTCCCACAGGGCTGTCCCACGTGCACACGTGGTGGGAGTCGATCCTCGGCTTGAACGTCAAGGCAGTGCAGGGAAAACAGGTTCCTCTGGAATGGACTGACACATCTGGGGGACTCTTGGAATGGTGGCACGACCCTGGAGTTCCTCTCGCCTTTCCTGTGGAGAGCGCCTCCTCTTGAGATGCGACGGGAACGCCGGGAATTCTTTCCCTACGAAACAGGGAAAGGATCCCTCATCTCGAGCTAGGAGGCGGAAACGGGGCTCCCCTGGATGTGTGCGGGACACCACGTGCTTCCTCTCGAGTGCAGACGGGTATGTCGGGGAACTTCTTGAGTTGCAGCAAGGGTGTGAAGGACCCTTTGGAAGTTCCAGTGGTTAGATGTGATTGGCCTCGAGAAGCCTCAGCGGAAATGGGCCTCATCTCGCCTGGAGGGCAAAACCTCCTGGATTTTCTCGAGTTGCGGCAGGTGCTCTCGACTTACGACGGGGACCTCAGGGACACGCTCTGGTGGCCTCAGGAAAGGCCAGTCCCCATGGGAGTTCCTCGGGGGCCTCTCGGGATTCCTCTCCCGTCGATGCCGGGGCCTAAGACCTTGTGTGGAGTCGGGGCCGGAACCTGAGGATTCCTCTCCAGTGCTGACATGGATCTCGGGGTACTTCTGGAGTCTCCCCAGGGGAGTCAGTCCTCGTCTTGAATGCGGGCATGCACTTGCGCTTTCCTCCAGAGCGGTAGCAGCATTGTCACGCAGTCCGCCGCGTGGATCAAAGGATCTATGGTTTTCCCTCGAGTCTTTCCCACGAGGCTTTCCCACGAGGCTTTCCCGCAGGGCTGTCCCACGTGCACACGTGGTGGGAGTCGATCCTCGGCTTGAACGTCAAGGCAGTGCAGGGAAAACAGGTTCCTCTGGAATGGACTGACACATCTGGGGGACTCTTGGAATGGTGGAACGACCCTGGAGTTCCTCTCGCCTTTCCTGTGGAGAGCGCCCCTCTTGAGATGCGACGGGAACGCCGGGAATTCTTTCCCTACGAAACAGGGAAAGGATCCCTCATCTCGTGCTAGGAGGCGGAAACGGGGCTCCCCTGGATGTGTGCGGGACCCACGTGCTTCCTCTCGAGTGGAGACGGGTATGTCGGGGAACTTCTTGAGTTGCAGCAAGGGTGTGAAGGACCCTTTGGAAGTTCCAGTGGTTAGATGTGATTGGCCTCTAGAAGCCTCAGCGGAAATGGGCCTCATCTCGCCTGGTGGGCAAAACCTACTGGATTTTCTCGAGTTGCGGCAGGTGCTCTCGACGTACGACGGGGACCTCAGGGAAACGCTCTGGTGGCCTCAGGAAAGGCCAGTCCCCATGCGAGTTCCTCGGGGGCGTCTCGGGATTGCTCTCCCGTCGATGCCGGGGCCTAAGACCTTCTGTGGAGTCGGGGCCGGAACCTGAGGATTCCTCTCCAGTGCTGACATGGATCTTGGGGTACGTCTGGAGTCTCCTCAGGGGAGTCAGTCCACGTCTCGAATGCGGGCATGCATTGCGCTTTCCTCCAGAGCGGTAGCAGCAGTGTCACGCAGTCCGCCGCGTGGATCAAAGGATCTATGGTTTTCCCTCGAGTCTTTCCCACGAGGCTTTCCCACGAGGCTTTCCCACAGGGCTGTCCCACGTGCACACGTGGTGGGAGTCGATCCTCGGCTTGAATGTCAAGGCAGTGCAGGGAAAACAGTTTCCTCTGAAATGGACTGACACATCTGGGGGACTCTTGGTATTGTGGCACGACCCTGGAGTTCCTCTCGCCTTTCCTGTGGAGAGCGCCTCCTGTTGAGATGCGACGGGAACGCCGGGAATTCTTTCCCTACGAAACAGGGAAAGGATCCCTCATCTCGAGCTAGGAGGCGGAAACGGGGCTCCCCTGGATGTGTGCGGGACACCACGTGCTTCCTCTCGAGTGGAGACGGGTATGTCGGGGAACTTCTTGAGTTGCAGCAAGGGTGTGAAGGACCCTTTGGAAGTTCCAGTGGTTAGATGTGATTGGCCTCGAGAAGCCTCAGCGGAAATGGGCCTCATCTCGCCTGGAGGGCAAAACCTCCTGGATTTTCTCGAGTTGCGGCAGGTGCTCTCGACTTACGACGGGGACTTCAGGGAACCGCTCTGGTGGCCTCAGGAAAGGCCAGTCCCCATGCGAGTTCCTCGGGGGCATCTCGGGATTCCTCTCCCGTCGATGCCGGGGCCTAAGACCTTGTGTGGAGTCGGGGCCGGAACCTGAGGATTCCTCTCCAGTGCTGACATGGATCTTGGGGTACTTCTGGAGTCTCCCCAGGGGAGTCAGTCCTCGTCTCGAATGCGGGCATGCACTTGCGCTTTCCTCCAGAGCGGTAGCAGCAGTGTCACGCAGTCCGCCGCGTGGATCAAAGGATCTATGGTTTTCCCTCGAGTCTTTCCCACGAGGGTTTCCCACGAGGCTTTCCCACAGGGCTGTCCCACGTGCACACGTGGTGGGAGTCGATCCTCGGCTTGAACGTCAAGGCAGTGCAGGGAAAACAGGTTCCTCTGGAATGGACTGACACATCTGGGGGACTCTTGGAATGGTGGCACGACCCTGGAGTTCCTCTCGCCTTTCCTGTGGAGAGGGCCTCCTCTTGAGATGCGACGGGAACGCCGGGAATTCTTTCCCTACGAAACAGGGAAAGGATCCCTCGTCTCGAGCTAGGAGGCGGAAACGGGGCTCCCCTGGATGTGTGCGGGACCCACGTGCTTCCTCTCGAGTGCAGACGGGTATGTCGGGGAACTTCTTGAGTTGCAGCAAGGGTGTGAAGGACCCTTTGGAAGTTCCAGTGGTTAGACGTGATTAGCCTCGAGAAGCCTCAGCGGAAATGGGCCTCATCTCTCCTGGAGGGCAAAACCTCCTGGATTTTCTCGAGTTGCGGCAGGTGCTCTCGACTTACGACGGGGACCTCAGGGACCCGCTCTGGTGGCCTCAGGAAAGGCCAGTCCCCATGCGAGTTCCTCGGGGGTATCTCGGGATTCCTCTCCCGTCGATGCCGGGGCCTAAGACCTTGTGTGGAGTCGGGGCCGGAACCTGAGGATTCCTCTCCAGTGCTGACATGGATCTTGGGGTACTTCTGGAGTCTCCCCAGGGGAGTCAGTCCTCGTTTCGAATGCGGGCAAGCACTTGCGCTTTCCTCCAGAGCGGTAGCAGCAGTGTCACGCAGTCCGCCGCGTGGATCAAAGGATCTATGGTTTTCCCTCGAGTCTTTCCCACGAGGCTTTCCCACGATGCTTTCCCACAGGGCTGTCCCACGTGCACACGTGGTGGGAGTCGATCCTCGGTTTGAACGTCAAGGCAGTGCAGGGAAAACAGGTTCCTCTGGAATGGACTGACACATCTGGGGGACTCTTGGAATGGTGGCATGACCCTGGAGTTCCTCTCGCCTTTCCTGTGGAGAGCGCCTCCTCTTGAGATGCGACGGGAACGCCGGGAATTCTTTCCCTACGAAACACTGAAAGGATCCCTCATCTCGAGCTAGGAGGCGGAAACGGGGCTCCACTGGATGTGTGCGTGACACCACGTGCTTCCTCTCGAGTGCAGACGGGTATGTCGGGGAACTTCTTGAGTTGCAGCAATGGTGTGAAGGACCCTTTGGAAGTTCCAGTGGTTAGATGTGATTGGCCTCGAGAAGCCTCAGCAGAAATGGGCCTCATCTCGCCTGGAGGGCAAAACCTCCTGGATTTTCTCGAGTTGCGGCAGGTGCTCTCGACTTACGACAGGGACCTCAGGGACCCGCTCTGGTGGCCTCAGGAAAGGCCAGTCCCCATGCGAGTTCCTCGGGGGCGTCTCGGGATTCTTCTCCCGTCGATGCCGGGGCCTAAGACCTTGTGTGGAGTCGGGGCCGGAACCTGAGGATTCCTCTCCAGTGCTGACATGGATCTTGGGGTACTTCTGGAGTCTCCCCAGGGGAGTCAGTCCTCGTCTCGAATGCGGGCATGCACTTGCGCTTTCCTCCAGAGCGGTAGCAGCAGTGTCACGCAGTCCGCCGCGTGGATCAAAGGATCTATGGTTTTCCCTCGAGTCTTTGCACGAGGCTTTCCCACGAGGCTTTCCCACAGGGCTGTCCCACGTGCACACGTGGTGGGAGTCGATCCTCGGCTTGAACGTCAAGGCAGTGCAGGGAAAACAGGTTCCTCTGGAATGGACTGACACAGCTGGGGGACTCTTGGAATGGTGGCACGACCCTGGAGTTCCTCTCGCCTTTCCTGTGGAGAGCGCCTCCTCTTGAGATGCGACGGGAACGCCGGGAATTCTTTCCCTACGAAACAGGGAAAGGATCCCTCATCTCGAGCTAGGAGGCGGAAACGGGGCTCCCCTGGATGTGTGCGGGACCCCACGTGCTTCCTCTCGAGTGCAGACGGGTATGTCGGGGAACTTCTTGAGTTGCAGCAAGGGTGTGAAGGACCCTTTGGAAGTTCCAGTGGTTAGATGTGATTGGCCTCGAGAAGCCTCAGCGGAAATGGGCCTCATCTCGCCTGGAGGGCAAAACCTCCTGGATTTTCTCGAGTTGCGGCAGGTGCTCTCGACGTACGACGGGGACCTCAGGGACACGCTCTGGTGGCCTCAGGAAAGGCCAGTCCCCATGCGAGTTCCTCGGGGGCCTCTCGGGATTCCTCTCCCGTCGATGCAGGGGCCTAAGACCTTGTGTGGAGTCGGGGTCGGAACCTGAGGATTCCTCTCCAGTGCTGACATGGATCTCGGGGTACTTCTGGAGTCTCCCCAGGGGAGTCAGTCCTCGTCTCGAATGCGGGCATGCACTTGCGCTTTCCTCCAGAGCGGTAGCAGCAGTGTCACGCAGTCTGCTGCGTGGATCAAAGGATCTATGGTTTTCCCTCGAGTCTTTCCCACGAGGCTTTCCCACGAGGCTTTCCCACAGGGCTGTCCCACGTGCACACGTGGTGGGAGTCGATCCTCGGCTTGAACGTCAAGGCAGTGCAGGGAAAACAGGTTCCTCTGGAATGGACTGACACATCTGGGGGACTCTTGGAATGGTGGCATGACCCTGGAGTTCCTCTCGCCTTTCCTGTTTAGAGCGCCTCCTCTTGAGATGCGACGGGAACGCCGGGAATTCTTTCCCTACGAAACAGGGAAAGGATCCCTCATCTCGAGCTAGGAGGCGGAAACGGGGCTCCCCTGGATGTTTGCGGGACACCACGGGCTTCCTCTCGAGTGCAGACGGGTATGTCGGGGAACTTCTTGAGTTGCAGCAAGGGTGTGAAGGACCCTTTGGAAGTTCCAGTGGTTAGACGTGATTGGCCTCGAGAAGCCACAGCGGAAATGGGCCTCATCTCGCCTGGAGGGCAAAACCTCCTGGATTTTCTCGAGTGCGGCAGGTGCTCTCGACTTACGACGGGGACCTCAGGGACCCGCTCTGGTGGCCTCAGGAAAGGCCAGTCCCCATGCGAGTTCCTCGGGGGCGTCTCGGGATTCCTCTCCCGTCGATGCCGGGGCCTAAGGCCTTGTGTGGAGTCGGGGCCGGAACCTGAGGATTCCTCTCCAGTGCTGACATGGATCTTGGGGTACTTCTGGAGTCTCCCCAGGGGAATCAGTCCTCGTCTCGAATGCGGGCATGCATTGCGCTTTCCTCCAGAGCGGTAGCAGCAGTGTCACGCAGTCCGCCGCGTGGATCAAAGGATCTATGGTTTTCCCTCGAGTCTTTCCCACGAGGCTTTCCCACGAGGCTTTCCCACAGGGCTGTCCCACGTGCACACGTGGTGGGAGTCGATCCTCGGCTTGAACGTCAAGGCAGTGCAGGGAAAACAGGTTCCTCTGGAATGGACTGACACATCTGGGGGACTCTTGGAATGGTGGCACGACCCTGGAGTTCCTCTCGCCTTTCCTGTGGAGAGCGCCTCCTCTTGAGATGCGACGGGAACGCCGGGAATTCTTTCCCTACGAAACAGGGAAAGGATCCCTCATCTCGAGCTAGGAGGCGGAAACGGGGCTCCCCTGGATGTGTGCGGGACCCACGTGCTTCCTCTCGAGTGCAGACGGGTATGTCGGGGAACTTCTTGAGTTGCAGCAATGGTGTGAAGGACCCTTTGGAAGTTCCAGTGGTTAGATGTGATTGGCCTCGAGAAGCCTCAGCAGAAATGGGCCTCATCTCGCCTGGAGGGCAAAACCTCCTGGATTTTCTCGAGTTGCGGCAGGTGCTCTCGACTTACGATGGGGACCTCAGGGACCCGCTCTGGTGGCCTCAGGAAAGGCCAGTCCCCATGCGAGTTCCTCGGGGGCATCTCGGGATTCCTCTCCCGTCGATGCCGGGGCCTAAGACCTTGTGTGGAGTCGGGGCCGGAACCTGAGGATTCCTCTCCAGTGCTGACATGGATCTTGGGGTACTTCTGGAGTCTCCCCAGGGGAGTCAGTCCTCGTCTCGAATGCGGGCATGCACTTGCGCTTTCCTCCAGAGCGGTAGCAGCAGTGTCACGCAGTCCGCCGCGTGGATCAAAGGATCTATGGTTTTCCCTCGAGTCTTTCCCACGAGGGTTTCCCACGAGGCTTTCCCACAGGGCTGTCCCACGTGCACACGTGGTGGGAGTCGATCCTCGGCTTGAACGTCAAGGCAGTGCAGGGAAAACAGGTTCCTCTGGAATGGACTGACACATCTGGGGGACTCTTGGAATGGTGGCACGACCCTGGAGTTCCTCTCGCCTTTCCTGTGGAGAGGGCCTCCTCTTGAGATGCGACGGGAACGCCGGGAATTCTTTCCCTACGAAACAGGGAAAGGATCCCTCGTCTCGAGCTAGGAGGCGGAAACGGGGCTCCCCTGGATGTGTGCGGGACCCACGTGCTTCCTCTCGAGTGGAGACGGGTATGTCGGGGAACTTCTTGAGTTGCAGCAAGGGTGTGAAGGACCCTTTGGAAGTTCCAGTGGTTAGACGTGATTAGCCTCGAGAAGCCTCAGCGGAAATGGGCCTCATCTCTCCTGGAGGGCAAAACCTCCTGGATTTTCTCGAGTTGCGGCAGGTGCTCTCGACTTACGACGGGGACCTCAGGGACCCGCTCTGGTGGCCTCAGGAAAGGCCAGTCCCCATGCGAGTTCCTCGGGGGTATCTCGGGATTCCTCTCCCGTCGATGCCGGGGCCTAAGATCTTGTGTGGAGTCGGGGCCGGAACCTGAGGATTCCTCTCCAGTGCTGACATGGATCTTGGGGTACTTCTGGAGTCTCCCCAGGGGAGTCAGTCCTCGTCTCGAATGCGGGCATGCACTTGCGCTTTCCTCCAGAGCGGTAGCAGCATTGTCACGCAGTCCGCCGCGTGGATCAAAGGATCTATGGTTTTCCCTCGAGTCTTTCCCACGAGGCTTTCCCACGAGGCTTTCCCACAGGGCTGTCCCACGTGCACACGTGGTGGGAGTCGATCCTCGGCTTGAACGTCAAGGCAGTGCAGGGAAAACAGGTTCCTCTGGAATGGACTGACACATCTGGGGGACTCTTGGAATGGTGGCACGACCCTGGAGTTCCTCTCGCCTTTCCTGTGGAGAGGGCCTCCTCTTGAGATGCGACGGGAACACCGGGAATTCTTTCCCTACGAGACAGCGAAAGGATCCCTCATCTCGAGCTAGGAGGCGGAAACGGGGCTCCCCTGGATGTGTGCGGGACCCACGTGCTTCCTCTCGAGTGCAGACGGGTATGTCGGGGAACTTCTTGAGTTGCAGCAATGGTGTGAAGGACCCTTTGGAAGTTCCAGTGGTTAGATGTGATTGGCCTCGAGAAGCCTCAGCAGAAATGGGCCTCATCTCGCCTGGAGGGCAAAACCTCCTGGATTTTCTCGAGTTGCGGCAGGTGCTCTCGACTTACGATGGGGACCTCAGGGACCCGCTCTGGTGGCCTCAGGAAAGGCCAGTCCCCATGCGAGTTCCTCGGGGGCATCTCGGGATTCCTCTCCCGTCGATGCCGGGGCCTAAGACCTTGTGTGGAGTCGGGGCCGGAACCTGAGGATTCCTCTCCAGTGCTGACATGGATCTTGGGGTACTTCTGGAGTCTCCCCAGGGGAGTCAGTCCTCGTCTCGAATGCGGGCATGCACTTGCGCTTTCCTCCAGAGCGGTAGCAGCAGTGTCACGCAGTCCGCCGCGTGGATCAAAGGATCTATGGTTTTCCCTCGAGTCTTTCCCACGAGGGTTTCCCACGAGGCTTTCCCACAGGGCTGTCCCACGTGCACACGTGGTGGGAGTCGATCCTCGGCTTGAACGTCAAGGCAGTGCAGGGAAAACAGGTTCCTCTGGAATGGACTGACACATCTGGGGGACTCTTGGAATGGTGGCACGACCCTGGAGTTCCTCTCGCCTTTCCTGTGGAGAGGGCCTCCTCTTGAGATGCGACGGGAACGCCGGGAATTCTTTCCCTACGAAACAGGGAAAGGATCCCTCGTCTCGAGCTAGGAGGCGGAAACGGGGCTCCCCTGGATGTGTGCGGGACCCACGTGCTTCCTCTCGAGTGCAGACGGGTATGTCGGGGAACTTCTTGAGTTGCAGCAAGGGTGTGAAGGACCCTTTGGAAGTTCCAGTGGTTAGACGTGATTAGCCTCGAGAAGCCTCAGCGGAAATGGGCCTCATCTCTCCTGGAGGGCAAAACCTCCTGGATTTTCTCGAGTTGCGGCAGGTGCTCTCGACTTACGACGGGGACCTCAGGGACCCGCTCTGGTGGCCTCAGGAAAGGCCAGTCCCCATGCGAGTTCCTCGGGGGTATCTCGGGATTCCTCTCCCGTCGATGCCGGGGCCTAAGACCTTGTGTGGAGTCGGGGCCGGAACCTGAGGATTCCTCTCCAGTGCTGACATGGATCTTGGGGTACTTCTGGAGTCTCCCCAGGGGAGTCAGTCCTCGTTTCGAATGCGGGCAAGCACTTGCGCTTTCCTCCAGAGCGGTAGCAGCAGTGTCACGCAGTCCGCCGCGTGGATCAAAGGATCTATGGTTTTCCCTCGAGTCTTTCCCACGAGGCTTTCCCACGATGCTTTCCCACAGGGCTGTCCCACGTGCACACGTGGTGGGAGTCGATCCTCGGTTTGAACGTCAAGGCAGTGCAGGGAAAACAGGTTCCTCTGGAATGGACTGACACATCTGGGGGACTCTTGGAATGGTGGCATGACCCTGGAGTTCCTCTCGCCTTTCCTGTGGAGAGCGCCTCCTCTTGAGATGCGACGGGAACGCCGGGAATTCTTTCCCTACGAAACACTGAAAGGATCCCTCATCTCGAGCTAGGAGGCGGAAACGGGGCTCCACTGGATGTGTGCGGGACACCACGTGCTTCCTCTCGAGTGGAGACGGGTATGTCGGGGAACTTCTTGAGTTGCAGCAATGGTGTGAAGGACCCTTTGGAAGTTCCAGTGGTTAGATGTGATTGGCCTCGAGAAGCCTCAGCAGAAATGGGCCTCATCTCGCCTGGAGGGCAAAACCTCCTGGATTTTCTCGAGTTGCGGCAGGTGCTCTCGACTTACGACAGGGACCTCAGGGACCCGCTCTGGTGGCCTCAGGAAAGGCCAGTCCCCATGCGAGTTCCTCGGGGGCGTCTCGGGATTCTTCTCCCGTCGATGCCGGGGCCTAAGACCTTGTGTGGAGTCGGGGCCGGAACCTGAGGATTCCTCTCCAGTGCTGACATGGATCTTGGGGTACTTCTGGAGTCTCCCCAGGGGAGTCAGTCCTCGTCTCGAATGCGGGCATGCACTTGCGCTTTCCTCCAGAGCGGTAGCAGCAGTGTCACGCAGTCCGCCGCGTGGATCAAAGGATCTATGGTTTTCCCTCGAGTCTTTGCACGAGGCTTTCCCACGAGGCTTTCCCACAGGGCTGTCCCACGTGCACACGTGGTGGGAGTCGATCCTCGGCTTGAACGTCAAGGCAGTGCAGGGAAAACAGGTTCCTCTGGAATGGACTGACACAGCTGGGGGACTCTTGGAATGGTGGCACGACCCTGGAGTTCCTCTCGCCTTTCCTGTTTAGAGCGCCTCCTCTTGAGATGCGACGGGAACGCCGGGAATTCTTTCCCTACGAAACAGGGAAAGGATCCCTCATCTCGAGCTAGGAGGCGGAAACGGGGCTCCCCTGGATGTGTGCGGGACCCCACGTGCTTCCTCTCGAGTGCAGACGGGTATGTCGGGGAACTTCTTGAGTTGCAGCAAGGGTGTGAAGGACCCTTTGGAAGTTCCAGTGGTTAGATGTGATTGGCCTCGAGAAGCCTCAGCGGAAATGGGCCTCATCTCGCCTGGAGGGCAAAACCTCCTGGATTTTCTCGAGTTGCGGCAGGTGCTCTCGACGTACGACGGGGACCTCAGGGACACGCTCTGGTGGCCTCAGGAAAGGCCAGTCCCCATGCGAGTTCCTCGGGGGCCTCTCGGGATTCCTCTCCCGTCGATGCAGGGGCCTAAGACCTTGTGTGGAGTCGGGGTCGGAACCTGAGGATTCCTCTCCAGTGCTGACATGGATCTCGGGGTACTTCTGGAGTCTCCCCAGGGGAGTCAGTCCTCGTCTCGAATGCGGGCATGCACTTGCGCTTTCCTCCAGAGCGGTAGCAGCAGTGTCACGCAGTCTGCTGCGTGGATCAAAGGATCTATGGTTTTCCCTCGAGTCTTTCCCACGAGGCTTTCCCACGAGGCTTTCCCACAGGGCTGTCCCACGTGCACACGTGGTGGGAGTCGATCCTCGGCTTGAACGTCAAGGCAGTGCAGGGAAAACAGGTTCCTCTGGAATGGACTGACACATCTGGGGGACTCTTGGAATGGTGGCATGACCCTGGAGTTCCTCTCGCCTTTCCTGTTTAGAGCGCCTCCTCTTGAGATGCGACGGGAACGCCGGGAATTCTTTCCCTACGAAACAGGGAAAGGATCCCTCATCTCGAGCTAGGAGGCGGAAACGGGGCTCCCCTGGATGTTTGCGGGACACCACGGGCTTCCTCTCGAGTGCAGACGGGTATGTCGGGGAACTTCTTGAGTTGCAGCAAGGGTGTGAAGGACCCTTTGGAAGTTCCAGTGGTTAGACGTGATTGGCCTCGAGAAGCCACAGCGGAAATGGGCCTCATCTCGCCTGGAGGGCAAAACCTCCTGGATTTTCTCGAGTGCGGCAGGTGCTCTCGACTTACGACGGGGACCTCAGGGACCCGCTCTGGTGGCCTCAGGAAAGGCCAGTCCCCATGCGAGTTCCTCGGGGGCGTCTCGGGATTCCTCTCCCGTCGATGCCGGGGCCTAAGGCCTTGTGTGGAGTCGGGGCCGGAACCTGAGGATTCCTCTCCAGTGCTGACATGGATCTTGGGGTACTTCTGGAGTCTCCCCAGGGGAATCAGTCCTCGTCTCGAATGCGGGCATGCATTGCGCTTTCCTCCAGAGCGGTAGCAGCAGTGTCACGCAGTCCGCCGCGTGGATCAAAGGATCTATGGTTTTCCCTCGAGTCTTTCCCACGAGGCTTTCCCACGAGGCTTTCCCACAGGGCTGTCCCACGTGCACACGTGGTGGGAGTCGATCCTCGGCTTGAACGTCAAGGCAGTGCAGGGAAAACAGGTTCCTCTGGAATGGACTGACACATCTGGGGGACTCTTGGAATGGTGGCACGACCCTGGAGTTCCTCTCGCCTTTCCTGTGGAGAGCGCCTCCTCTTGAGATGCGACGGGAACGCCGGGAATTCTTTCCCTACGAAACAGGGAAAGGATCCCTCATCTCGAGCTAGGAGGCGGAAACGGGGCTCCCCTGGATGTGTGCGGGACCCACGTGCTTCCTCTCGAGTGCAGACGGGTATGTCGGGGAACTTCTTGAGTTGCAGCAATGGTGTGAAGGACCCTTTGGAAGTTCCAGTGGTTAGATGTGATTGGCCTCGAGAAGCCTCAGCAGAAATGGGCCTCATCTCGCCTGGAGGGCAAAACCTCCTGGATTTTCTCGAGTTGCGGCAGGTGCTCTCGACTTACGATGGGGACCTCAGGGACCCGCTCTGGTGGCCTCAGGAAAGGCCAGTCCCCATGCGAGTTCCTCGGGGGCATCTCGGGATTCCTCTCCCGTCGATGCCGGGGCCTAAGACCTTGTGTGGAGTCGGGGCCGGAACCTGAGGATTCCTCTCCAGTGCTGACATGGATCTTGGGGTACTTCTGGAGTCTCCCCAGGGGAGTCAGTCCTCGTCTCGAATGCGGGCATGCACTTGCGCTTTCCTCCAGAGCGGTAGCAGCAGTGTCACGCAGTCCGCCGCGTGGATCAAAGGATCTATGGTTTTCCCTCGAGTCTTTCCCACGAGGGTTTCCCACGAGGCTTTCCCACAGGGCTGTCCCACGTGCACACGTGGTGGGAGTCGATCCTCGGCTTGAACGTCAAGGCAGTGCAGGGAAAACAGGTTCCTCTGGAATGGACTGACACATCTGGGGGACTCTTGGAATGGTGGCACGACCCTGGAGTTCCTCTCGCCTTTCCTGTGGAGAGGGCCTCCTCTTGAGATGCGACGGGAACGCCGGGAATTCTTTCCCTACGAAACAGGGAAAGGATCCCTCGTCTCGAGCTAGGAGGCGGAAACGGGGCTCCCCTGGATGTGTGCGGGACCCACGTGCTTCCTCTCGAGTGCAGACGGGTATGTCGGGGAACTTCTTGAGTTGCAGCAAGGGTGTGAAGGACCCTTTGGAAGTTCCAGTGGTTAGACGTGATTAGCCTCGAGAAGCCTCAGCGGAAATGGGCCTCATCTCTCCTGGAGGGCAAAACCTCCTGGATTTTCTCGAGTTGCGGCAGGTGCTCTCGACTTACGACGGGGACCTCAGGGACCCGCTCTGGTGGCCTCAGGAAAGGCCAGTCCCCATGCGAGTTCCTCGGGGGTATCTCGGGATTCCTCTCCCGTCGATGCCGGGGCCTAAGATCTTGTGTGGAGTCGGGGCCGGAACCTGAGGATTCCTCTCCAGTGCTGACATGGATCTTGGGGTACTTCTGGAGTCTCCCCAGGGGAGTCAGTCCTCGTCTCGAATGCGGGCATGCACTTGCGCTTTCCTCCAGAGCGGTAGCAGCATTGTCACGCAGTCCGCCGCGTGGATCAAAGGATCTATGGTTTTCCCTCGAGTCTTTCCCACGAGGCTTTCCCACGAGGCTTTCCCACAGGGCTGTCCCACGTGCACACGTGGTGGGAGTCGATCCTCGGCTTGAACGTCAAGGCAGTGCAGGGAAAACAGGTTCCTCTGGAATGGACTGACACATCTGGGGGACTCTTGGAATGGTGGCACGACCCTGGAGTTCCTCTCGCCTTTCCTGTGGAGAGGGCCTCCTCTTGAGATGCGACGGGAACACCGGGAATTCTTTCCCTACGAGACAGCGAAAGGATCCCTCATCTCGAGCTAGGAGGCGGAAACGGGGCTCCCCTGGATGTGTGCGGGACCCACGTGCTTCTTCTCGAGTGCAGACGGGTATGTCGGGGAACTTCTTGAGTTGCAGCAAGGGTGTGAAGGACCCTTTGGAAGTTCCAGTGGTTAGACGTGATTAGCCTCGAGAAGCCTCAGCGGAAATGGGCCTCATCTCGCCTGGAGGGCAAAACCTCCTGGATTTTCTCGAGTTGCGGCAGGTGCTCTCGTCTTACGACGGGGACCTCAGGGACCCGCTCTGGTGGCCTCAGGAAAGGCCAGTCCCCATGCGAGTTCCACGGGGGCCTCTCGGGATTCCTCTCCCGTCGATGCTGGGGCCTAAGACCTTGTGTGGAGTCGGGGCCGGAACCTGAGGATTCCTCTCCAGTGCTGACATGGATCTTGGGGTACTTCTGGAGTCTCCCCAGGGGAGTCAGTCCTCGTCTCGAATGCGGGCATGCACTTGCGCTTTCCTCCAGAGCGGTAGCAGCAGTGTCACGCAGTCCGCCGCGTGGATCAAAGGATCTATGGTTTTCCCTCGAGTCTTTCCCATGAGGCTTTCCCACGAGGCTTTCCCACAGGGCTGTCCCACGTGCACACGTGGTGGGAGTCGATCCTCGGCTTGAACGTCAAGGCAGTGCAGGGAAAACAGGTTCCTCTGGAATGGACTGACACATCTGGGGGACTCTTGGAATGGTGGCACGACCCTGGAGTTCCTCTCGCCTTTCCTGTGGAGAGCGCCTCCTCTTGAGATGCGACGGGAACGCCGGAAATTCTTTCCCTACGAAACAGGGAAAGGATCCCTCATCTCGAGCTAGGAGGCGGAAACGGGGCTCCCCTGGATGTGTGCGGGACACCACGTGCTTCATCTCGAGTGCAGACTGGTTTGTCGGGGAACTTCTTGAGTTGCAGCAAGGGTGTGAAGGACCCTTTGGAAGTTCCAGTGGTTAGATGTGATTGGCCTCGAGAAGCCTCAGCGGAAATGGGCCTCATCTCGCCTGGAGGGCAAAACTTCCTGGATTTTCTCGAGTTGCGGCAGGTGATCTCGACTTACGACGGGGACCTCAGGGACCCCCTCTGGTGGCCTCAGGAAAGGCCAGTCCCCATGCGAGTTCCTCGTGGGCCTCTCGGGATTCCTCTCCCGTAGATGCCGGGGCCTAAGACCTTGTGTGGAGTCGGGGCCGGAACCTGAGGATTCCTCTCCAGTGCTGACCTGGATCTTGGGGTACTTCTGGAGTCTCCCCAGGGGAGTCAGTCCTCGTCTCGAATGCGGGCATGCACTTGCGCTTTCCTCCAGAGCGGTAGCAGCAGTGTCACGCAGTCCGCCGCGTGGATCAAAGGATCTATGGTTTTCCCTCGAGTCTTTCCCACGAGGCTTTCCCACGAGGCTTTCCGACAGGGCTGTCCCACGTGCACACGTGGTGGGAGTCGATCCTCGGCTTGAACGTCAAGGCAGTGCAGGGAAAACAGGTTCCTCTGGTATGGACTGACACATCTGGGGGACTCTTGGAATGGTGGCATGACCCTGGAGTTCCTCTCGCCTTTCTTGTGGAGAGCGCCTCCTCTTGAGATGCGACGGGAACGCGGGGAATTCTTTCCCTACGAAACAGGGAAAGGATCCCTCATCTCGAGCTAGGAGGCGGAAACGGGGCTCCCCTGGATGTGTGCGGGACCCCACGTGCTTCCTCTCGAGTGGAGACGGGTATGTCGGGGAAATTCTTGAGTTGCAGCAGTGGTGTGAAGGACCCTTTGGAAGTTCCAGTGGTTAGATGTGATTGGCCTCGAGAAGCCTCAGCGGAAATGGGCCTCATCTCGCCTGGAGGGCAAAACCTCCTGGATTTTCTCGAGTTGCTGCAGGTGCTCTCGACTTACGACGGGGACCTCAGGGAACCGCTCTGGTGGCCTCAGGAAAGGCCAGTCCCCATGCGAGTTCCTCGGGGGCCTCTCGTGATTCCTCTCCCGTCGATGCCGGGGCCTAAGACCTTGTGTGGAGTCGGGGCCGGAACCTGAGGATTCCTCTCCAGTGCTGACATGGATCTTGGGGTACTTCTGGAGTCTCCCCAGGGGAGTCAGTCCTCGTCTCGAATGCGGGCATGCACTTGCGCTTTCCTCCAGAGCGGTAGCAGCAGTGTCACGCAGTCCGCCGCGTGGATCAAAGGATCTATGGTTTTCCCTCGAATCTTTCCCACGAGGCTTTCCCACGAGGCTTTCCCACAGGGCTGTCCCACGTGCACACGTGGTGGGAGTCGATCCTCGGCTTGAACGTCAAGGCAGTGCAGGGAAAACAGGTTCCTCTGGAATGGACTGACACATCTGGGGGACTCTTGGAATGGTGGCACGACCCTGGAGTTCCTCTCGCCTTTCCTGTGGAGAGCGCCTCCTCTTGAGATGCGACGGGAACGCCGGGAATTCTTTCCCTACGAAACAGGAAAAGGATCCCTCATCTCGAGCTAGGAGGCGGAAACGGGGCTCCCCTGGATGTGTGCGGGACACCACGTGCTTCCTCTCGAGTGGAGACGGGTTTGTCGGGGAACTTCTTGAGTTGCAGGAAGGGTGTGAAGGACCCTTTGGAAGTTCCAGTGGTTAGACGTGATTGGCCTCGAGAAGCCTCTGTGGAAATGGGCCTCATCTCGCCTGGAGGGCAAAACCTCCTGGATTTTCTCGAGTTGCGGCAGGTGCTCTCGACTTACGACGGGGACTTCAGGGACCCGCTCTGGTGGCCTCAGGAAAGGCCAGTCCCCATGCGAGTTCCTCGGGGGCCACTCGGAATTCCTCTCCCGTCGATACCGGGGCCTAAGACCTTGTGTGGAGCCGGGGCCGGAACCTGAGGATTCCTCTCCAGTGCTGACATGGATCTTGGGGTACTTCTGGAGTCTCCCCAGGGGAGTCAGTCCTCGTCTCGAATGCGGGCATGCACTTGCGCTTTCCTCCAGAGCGGTAGCAGCAGTGTCACGCAGTCCGCCGGGTGGATCAAAGGATCTATGGTTTTCCCTCGAGTCTTTCCCACGAGGCTTTCCCACGAGGCTTTCCCACAGGGCTGTCCCACGTGCACACGTGGTGGGTGTCGATTCTCGGCTTGAACGTCAAGGCAGTGCAGGGAAAACAGGTTCCTCTGGAATGGACTGACACATCTGGGGGACTCTTGGAATGGTGGCACGACCCTGGAGTTCCTCTCGCCTTTCCTGTCGAGAGCGCCTCCTCTTGAGATGCGACGGGAATGCCGGGAATTCTTTCCCTATGAAACAGGGAAAGGATCCCTCATCTCGAGCTAGGAGGCGGAAACGGGGCTCCCCTGGATGTGTGCGGGACACCACGTGCTTCCTCTCGAGTGGAGACGGGTATGTCGGGGAACTTCTTCAGTTGCAGCAAGGGTGTGAAGGACCCTTTGGAAGTTCCAGTGGTTTGATGTGATTGGCCTCGAGAAGCCTCAGAGGAAATGGGCCTCATCTCGCCTGGAGGGCAAACCCTCCTGGATTTTCTCGAGTTGCGGCAGGTGCTCTCGACTTACGACGGGGACCTCAGGGACCCGCTCTGGTGGCCTCAGGAAAGGCCAGTCCCCATGCGAGTTCCTCGGGGGCCTCTCGGGATTCCTCTCCCGTCGATGCCGGGGCCTAAGACTTTGTGTGGAGTCGGGGCCGGAACCTGAGGATTCCTCTCCAGTGCTGACATGGATCTTGGGGTACTTCTGGAGTCTCCCCAGGGGAGTCAGTCCTCGTCTCGAATGCGGGCATGCACTTGCGCTTTCCTCCAGAGCGGTAGCAGCAGTGTCACGCAGTCCTCCGCGTGGATCAAAGGATCTATGGTTTTCCCTCGAGTCTTTCCCACGAGGCTTTCCCACGAGGCTTTCCCACAGGGCTGTCCCACGTGCACACGTGGTGGGAGTCGATCCTCGGCTTGAACGTCAAGGCAGTGCAGGGAAAACAGGTTCCTCTGGAATGGACTGACACATCTGGGGGACTCTTGGAATGGTGGCACTACCCTGGAGTTCCTCTCGCCTTTCCTGTGGAGAGCGCCTCCTCTTGAGATGCGACGGGAACGCCGGGAATTCTTTCCCTAGGAAACAGGGAAAGGATCCCTCATCTCGAGCTAGGAGGCGGAAACGGAGCTCCCCTGGATGTGTGCGGGACCCCACGTGCTTCCTCTCGAGTGGAGACGGGTATGTCGGGGAACTTCTTGAGTTGCAGCAATGGTGTGAAGGACCCTTTGGAAGTTCCAGTGGTTAGATGTGATTGGCCTCGAGAAGCCTCAGCGGAAATGGGCCTCATCTCGCCTGGAAGGCAAAACCTCCTGGATTTTCTCGAGTTGCGGCAGGTGCTCTCGACTTACGACGGGGACCTCAGGGACCCGCTCTGGTGGCCTCAGGAAAGGCCAGTCCCCATGCGAGTTCCTCGGGGGCCTCTCGGGATTCCTCTCCCGTCGATGCCGGGGCCTAAGACCTTGTGTGGAGTCGGGGCCGGAACCGGAGGATTCCTCTCCAGTGCTGACAAGGATCTTGGGGTACTTCTGGAGTCTCCCCAGGGGAGTCAGTCCTCGTCTCGAATGCGGGCATGCACTTGCGCTTTCCTCCAGAGCGGTAGCAGCAGTGTCACGCAGTCCGCCGCGTGGATCAAAGGATCTATGGTTTCCCTCGAGTCTTTCCCACGAGGCTTTCCCACGAGGCTTTCCCACAGGGCTGTCCCACGTGCACACGTGGTGGGAGTCGATCCTCGGCTTGAACGTCAAGGCAGTGCAGGGAAAACAGGTTCCTCTGGAATGGACTGACACATCTGGGGGACTCTTGGAATGGTGGCACGACCCTGGAGTTCCTCTCGCCTTTCCTGTGGAGACCGCCTCCTCTTGAGATGCGATGGGAACGCCGGGAATTCTTTCCCTACGAACCAGGGAAAGGATCCCTCATCTCGAGCTAGGAGGCTTAAACGGGGCTCCCCAGGATGTGTGCGGGACCCCACGTGCTTCCTCTCGAGTGGAGACGGGTATGTCGGGGAACTTCTTCAGTTGCAGCAAGGGTGTGAAGGACCCTTTGGAAGTTCCAGTGGTTAGATGGGATTGGCCTCGAGAAGCCTCAGCGGAAATGGGCCTCATCTCGCCTGGAGGGCAAAACCTCCTGGATTTTCTCGAGTTGCGGCAGGTGCTCTCGACTTACGACGGGGACCTCACGGACCCGCTCTGGTGGCCTCAGGAAAGGCCAGTCCCCATGCAAGTTCCTCGGGGGCCTCTCGGGATGCCTCTCCCGTCGATGCCGGGGCCTAAGACCTTGTGTGGAGTCGGGGCCGGAACCTGAGGATTCCTCTCCAGTGCTGACATGGATCTTGGGGTACTTCTGGAGTCTCCCCAGGGGAGTCAGTCCTCGTCTCGAATGCGGGCATGCACTTGCGCTTTCCTCCAGAGCGGTAGCAGCAGTGTCACGCAATCCGCCGCGTGGATCCAAGGATCTATGGTTTTCCCTCGAATCTTTCCCACGAGGCTTTCCCACGAGGCTTTCCCACAGGGCTGTCCCACGTGCACACGTGGTGGGAGTCGATCCTCGGCTTGAACGTCAAGGCAGTGCAGGGAAAACAGGTTCCTCTGGAATGGACTGACACATCTGGGGGACTCTTGGAATGGTGGCACGACCCTGGAGTTCCTCTCGCCTTTCCTGTGGAGAGCGCCTCCTGTTGAGATGCGACGGGAACGCCGGGAATTCTTTCCCTACGAAACAGGGAAAGGATCCCTCATCTCGAGCTAGGAGGCGGAAACGGGGCTCCCCTGGATGTGTGCGGGACACCACGTGCTTCCTCTCGAGTGGAGACGGGTTTGTCGGGGAACTTCTTGAGTTGCAGGAAGGGTGTGAAGGACCCTTTGGAAGTTCCAGTGGTTAGACGTGATTGGCCTCGAGAAGCCTCTGTGGAAATGGGCCTCATCTCGCCTGGAGGGCAAAACCTCCTGGATTTTCTCGAGTTGCGGCAGGTGCTCTCGACTTACGACGGGGACTTCAGGGACCCGCTCTGGTGGCCTCAGGAAAGGCCAGTCCCCATGCGAGTTCCTCGGGGGCCACTCGGGATTCCTCTCCCGTCGATGCCGGGGCCTAAGACCTTGTGTGGAGCCGGGGCCGGAACCTGAGGATTCCTCTCCAGTGCTGACATGGATCTTGGGGTACTTCTGGAGTCTCCCCAGGGGAGTCAGTCCTCGTCTCGAATGCGGGCATGCACTTGCGCTTTCCTCCAGAGCGGTAGCAGCAGTGTCACGCAGTCCGCCGCGTGGATCAAAGTATCTATGGTTTTCCCTCGAGTCTTTCCCACGAGGCTTTCCCACGAGGCTTTCCCACAGGGCTGTCCCACGTGCACACGTGGTGGGAGTCGATCCTCGGCTTGAACGTCAAGGCAGTGCAGGGAAAACAGGTTCCTCTGGAATGGACTGACACATCTGGGGGACTCTTGGAATGGTGGCACGACCCTGGAGTTCCTCTCGCCTTTCCTGTGGAGAGCGCCTCCTCTTGAGATGCGACGGGAATGCCGGGAATTCTTTCCCTACGAAACAGGGAAAGGATCCCTCATCTCGAGCTAGGAGGCGGAAACGGGGCTCCCCTGGATGTGTGCGGGACCCCACGTGCTTCCTCTCGAGTGGAGACGGGTATGTCGGGGAACTTCTTGAGTTGCAGCAATGGTGTGAAGGACCCTTTGGAAGTTCCAGTGGTTAGATGTGATTGGCCTCGAGAAGCCTCAGCGGAAATGGGCCTCATCTCGCCTGGAGGGCAAAACCTCCTGGATTTTCTCGAGTTGCGGCAGGTGCTCCCGACTTACGACGGGGACCTCAGGGACCCGCTCTGGTGGCCTCAGGAAAGGCCAGTCCCCATGCGAGTTCCTCGGGGGCCTCTCGGGATTCCTCTCCCGTCGATGCCGGGGCCTAAGACCTTGTGTGGAGTCGGGGCCGGAACCGGAGGATTCCTCTCCAGTGCTGACAAGGATCTTGGGGTACTTCTGGAGTCTCCCCAGGGGAGTCAGTCCTCGTCTCGAATGCGGGCATGCACTTGCGCTTTCCTCCAGAGCGGTAGCAGCAGTGTCACGCAGTCCGCCGCGTGGATCAAAGGATCTATGGTTTCCCTCGAGTCTTTCCCACGAGGCTTTCCCACGAGGCTTTCCCACAGGGCTGTCCCACGTGCACACGTGGTGGGAGTCGATCCTCGGCTTGAACGTCAAGGCAGTGCAGGGAAAACAGGTTCCTCTGGAATGGACTGACACATCTGGGGGACTCTTCGAATGGTGGCATGACCCTAGAGTTCCTCTCGCCTTTCATGTGGAGAGCGCCTCCTCTTGAGATGCGACGGGAACGCCGGGAATTCTTTCCCTACGAAACAGGGAAAGGATCCCTCATCTCGAGCTAGGAGGTGGAAACGGGGCTCCCCTGGATGTGTGCGGGACCCCACGTGCTTCCTCTCGAGTGAAGACGGGTATGTCGGGGAACTTCTTGAGTTGCAGCAATGGTGTGAAGGACCCTTTGGAAGTTCCAGTGGTTAGATGTGACTGGCCTCGAGAAGCCTCAGCGGAAATGGGCCTCATCTCGCCTGGAGGGCAAAACCTCCTGGATTTTCTCGAGTTGCGGCAGGTGCTCTCGACTTACGACGGGGACCTCAGGGACCAGCTCTGGTGGCCTCAGGAAAGGCCAGTCCCCATGCGAGTTCCTCGGGGGCCTCTCGGGATTCCTCTCCCGTCGATGCCGGGGCCTAAGACCTTGTGTGGAGTCGGGGCCGGAACCTGAGGATTCCTCTCCAGTGCTGACATGGATCTTGGGGTACTTCTGGAGTCTCCCCAGGGGAGTCAGTCCTCGTCTCGAATGCGGGCATGCACTTGCGCTTTCCTCCAGAGCGGTAGCAGCAGTGTCACGCAGTCCGCCACGTGGATCAAAGGATCTATGGTTTTCCCTCGAGTCTTTCCCACGAAGCTTTCCCACGAGGCTTTCCCACAGGGCTGTCCCACGGGCACACGTGGTGGGAGTCGATCCTCGGCTTGAACGTCAAGGCAGTGCAGGGGAAACAGGTTCCTCTGGAATGGACTGACACATCTGGGGGACTCTTGGAATGGTGGCATGACCCTGGAGTTCCTCTCGCCTTTCCTGTGGAGAGCGCCTCCTCTTGAGATGCGACGGGAACGCCGGGAATTCTTTCCCTACGAAACAGGGAAAGGATCCCTCATCTCGAGCTAGGAGGCGGAAACGGGGCTCCCCTGGATGTGTGCGGGACACCACGTGCTTCCTCTCGAGTGCAGACGGGTATGTCGGGGAACTTCTTGAGTTGCAGCAAGGGTGTGAAGGACCCTTTGGAAGTTCCAGTGGTTAGATGTGCTTGGCCTCGAGAAGCCTCAGCGGAAATGGGCCTCATCTCGCCTGGAGGGCAAAACCTCCTGGATTTTCTCGAGTTGCGGCAGGTGCTCTCGACTTAAGACGGGGACCTCAGGGACCCGCTCTGGTGGCCTCAGGTAAGGCCAGTCCCCATGCGAGTTCCTCGGGGGCCTCTCGGGATTCCTCTCCCGTCGATGCCGGGGCCTAAGACCTTGTGTGGAGTCGGGGCCGGAACCTGAGGATTCCTCTCCAGTGCTGACATGGATCTTGGGGTTCTTCTGGAGTCTCCCCAGGGGAGTCAGTCCTCGTCTCGAATGCGGGCATGCACTTGCGCTTTCCTCCAGAGCGGTAGGAGCAGTGTCACGCAGTCCGCCGCGTGGATCAAAGGATCTATGGTTTTCCCTCGAGTCTTTCCCACGAGGCTTTCCCACGAGGCTTTCCCACAGGGCTGTCACACGTGCACACGTGGTGGGAGTCGATCCTCGGCTTGAACGTCAAGGCAGTGCAGGGAAAACAGGTTCCTCTGGAATGGACTGACACATCTGGGGGACTCTTTGAATGGTGTCACGACCCTGGAGTTCCTCTCGCCTTTCCTGTGGAGAGCGCCTCCTCTTGAGATGCGACGTGAACGCCGGGAATTCTTTCCCTACGAAACAGGGAAAGGATCCCTCACCTCGAGCTTGGGGGCGGAAACGGGGCTCCCCTGGATGTGTGCGGGACCCCACCTGCTTCCTCTCGAGTGGAGACGGGTATGTCGGGGAACTTCTTGAGTTGCAGCAATGGTGTGAAGGACCCTTTGGAAGTTCCAGTGGTTAGATGTGATTGGCCTCGAGAAGCCTCAGCGGAAATGGGCCTCATCTCGCCTGGAGGGCAAAACCTCCTGGATTTTCTCGAGTTGCGGCAGGTGCTCTCGACTTACGACGGGGACCTCAGGGAACCGCTCTGGTGGCCTCAGAAAGGCCAGTCCCCATGCGAGTTCCTCGGGGGCCTCTCGGGATTCCTCTCCCGTCGATGCCGGGGCCTAAGACCTTGTGTGGAGTCGGAGCCGGAACCTGAGGATTCCTCTCCAGTGCTGACATGGATCTTGGGGTACTTCTGGAGTCTCCCCAGGGGAGTCAGTCCTCGTCTCGAATGCGGGCATGCACTTGCGCTTTCCTCCATAGCGGTAGCAGCAGTGTCACGCAGTCCGACGTGTGGATCAAAGGATCTATGGTTTTCCCTCGAGTCTTTCCCACGAGGCTTTCCCACGAGGCTTTCCCACAGGGCTGTCCCACGTGCACACGTGGTGGGAGTCGATCCTCGGCTTGAACGTCAAGGCAGTGCAGGGAAAACAGGTTCCTCTGGAATGGACTGACACATCTGGGGGACTCTTGGAATGGTGGCACGACCCTGGAGTTCCTCTCGCCTTTCCTGTGGAGAGCGCCTCCTCTTGAAATGCGACGGGAACGCCGGGAATTCTTTCCCTACGAAACAGGGAAAGGATCCCTCATCTCGAGCTAGGAGGCGGAAACGGGGCTCCCCTGGATGTGGGCGGGACCCAAGTGCTTCCTCTCGAGTGGAGACGGGTATGTCGGGGAACTTCTTGAGTTGCAGCAAGGGTGTGAAGGACCCTTTGGAAGTTCCAGTGGTTAGACGTGATTAGCCTCGAGAAGCCTCAGCGGAAATGGGCCTCATCTCGCCTGGAGGGCAAAACCTCCTGGATTTTCTCGAGTTGCGGCAGGTGCTCTCGACTTAAGACCGGGACTTCAGGGACCCGCTCTGGTGGCCTCAGGAAAGGCCAGTCCCCATGCCAGTTCCTCGGGGGCCTCTCGGGATTCCTCTCCCGTCGATGCCGGGGCCTAAGACCTTGTGTGGAGTCGGGGCCGGAACCTGAGGATTCCTCTCCAGTGCTGACATGGATCTTGGGGTACTTCTGGAGTCTCCCCAGGGGAGTCAGTCCTCGTCTCGAATGCAGGCATGCACTTGCGCTTTCCTCCACAGCGGTAGCAGCAGTGTCACGCAGTCCGCCGCGTGGATCAAAGGATCTATGGTTTTCCCTCGAGTCTTTCCCACGAGGCTTTCCCACGAGGCTTTCCCCCAGGGCTGTCCCATGTGCACACGTGGTGGGAGTCGATCCTCGGCTTGAACGTCAAGGCAGTGCAGGGAAAACAGGTTCCTCTGGAATGGACTGACACATCTGGGGGACACTTGGAATGGTGGCATGACCCTGGAGTTCCTCTCGCCTTTCCTGTGGAGAGCGCCTCCTCTTGAGATGCGACGGGAACGCCGGGAATTCTTTCCCTACGAAACAGGGAAAGGATCCCTCATCTCGAGCTAGGAGGCGGAAACGGGGCTCCCCTGGATGTGTGCGGGACACCACGTGCTTCCTCTCCAGTGCAGACGGGTATGTCGGGGCACTTCTTGAGTTGCAGCAAGGGTGTGAAGGACCCTTTGGAAGTTCCAGTGGTTAGATGTGATTGGCCTCGAGCAGCCTCAGCGGAAATGGGCCTCATCTTGCCTGGAGGTGAAAACCTCCTGGATTTTCTCGAGTTGCGGCAGGTGCTCTCGACTTACGACGGGGACCTCAGGGACCCGCTCTGGTGGCCTCAGGAAAGGCCAGTCCCCATGCGAGTTCCTCGGGGGCGTCTCGGGATTCCTCTCCCGTCGATGCCGGGGCCTAAGACCTTGTGTGGAGTCGGGGCCGGAACCTGAGGATTCCTCTCCAGTGCTGAGATGGATCTTGGGGTACTTCTGGAGTCTCCCCAGGGGAGTCAGTCCTCGTCTTGATTGCGGGCATGCACTTGCGCTTTCCTCCAGAGCGGTAGCAGCAGTGTCACGCAGTCCTCCGCGTGGATCAAAGGATCTATGGTTTTCCCTCGAGTCTTTCCCACGAGGCTTTCCCACGAGGCTTTCCCACAGGGCTGTCCCACGTGCACACGTGGTGGGAGTCGATCCTCGGCTTGAAAGTCAAGGCAGTGCAGGGAAAACAGGTTCCTCTGGAATGGACTGACACATCTGGGGGACTCTTGGAATGGTGTCACGACCCTGGAGTTCCTCTCTCCTTTCCTGTGGAGAGCGCCTCCTTTGAGATGTGACGGGAACGCCGGGAATTCTTTCCCTACGAAACAGGGAAAGGATCCCTCATCTCGAGCTAGGAGGCGGAAACGGGGCTCCCCTGGATGTGTGCGGGACCCAACGTGCTTCCTCTCGAGTGCAGACGGGTATGTCGGGGAACTTCTTGAGTTGCAGCAAGGGTGTGAAGGACCCTTTGGAAGTTCCAGTGGTTAGATGTGATTGGCCTCGAGAAGCCTCAGCGGAAATGGGCCTCATCTCGCCTGGAGGGCAAAACCTCCTGGATTTTCTCGAGTTGCGGCAGGTGCTCTCGACTTACGACGGGGACATCACGGACCCGCTCTGGTGGCCTCAGGAAAGGCCAGTCCCCATGCGAGTTCCTCGGGGGCCTCTCGGGATTCCTCTCCCGTCGATGCCGGGGCCTAAGACCTTGTGTGGAGTCGGGGCCGGAACCTGAGGATTCCTCTCCAGTGCTGACATGGATCTTGGGGTACTTCTGGAGTCTCCCCAGGGGAGTCAGTCCTCGTCTCGAATGCGGGCATGCACTTGCGCTTTCCTCCAGAGCGGTAGCAGCAGTGTCACGCAGTCCGCCGCGTGGATCAAAGGATCTATGGTTTTCCCTCGAGTCTTTCCCACGAGGCTTTCCCACAGGGCTGTCCCACGTGCACACGTGGTGGGAGTCGATCCTCGGCTTGAACGTCAAGGCAGTGCAGGGAAAACAGGTTCCTCTGGAATGGACTGACGCATCTGGGGGACTCTTGGAATGGTGGCACGACCCTGGAGTTCCTCTCGCCTTTCCTGTGGAGAGCGCCTCCTCTTGAGATGCGACGGGAACGCCGGGAATTCTTTCCCTATGAAACAGGGAAAGGATCCCTCATCTCGAGCTAGGAGGCGGAAACGGGGCTCCCCTGGATGTGTGCGGGACCCCACGTGCTTCCTCTCGAGTGGAGACGGGTATGTCGGGGAACTTCTTGAGTTGCAGCAAGGGTGTGCAGGACCCTTTGGAAGTTCCAGTGGTTAGATGTGATTGGCCTCGAGAAGCCTCAGCGGAAATGGGCCTCATCTCGCCTGGAGGGCAAAACCTCCTGGATTTTCTCGAGTTGCGGCAGGTGCTCTCGACTTACGACGGGGACCTCAGGGACCCGCTCTGGTGGCCACAGGAAAGGCCAGTCCCCATGCGAGTTCCTCGGGTTCTCTCGGGATTCCTCTCCCGTCGATGCCGGGGCCTAAGACCTTGTGTGGAGTCGGGGCCGGAACCTGAGGATTCCTCTCCAGTGCTGACATGGATCTTGGGGTACCTCTGGAGTCTCCCCAGGGGAGTCAGTCCTCGTCTCGAATGCGGGCATGCACTTGCGCTTTCCTCCAGAGCGGTAGCAGCAGTGTCACGCAGTCCGCCGCGTGGATCAAAGGATCTATGGTTTTCCCTCGAGTCTTTCCCACGAGGCTTTCCCACGAGGCTTTCCCACAGGGCTGTCCCACGTGCACACGTGGTGGGAGTCGATCCTCGGCTTAAACGTCACGGCAGTGCAGGGAAAACAGGTTCCTCTCGAATGGACTGACACATCTGGGGGACTCTTGGAATGGTGGCACGACCCTGGAGTTCCTCTCGCCTTTCCTGTGGAGAGCGCCTCCTCTTGAGATGCGACGGGAACGCCGGGAATTCTTTCGCTACGAAACAGGGAAAGGATCCCACATCTCGAGCTAGGAGGCGGAAACCGGGCTCCCCTGGATGTGTGCGGGACACCACGTGCTTCCTCTCGAGTGGAGACGGGTATGTCGGGGAACTTCTTGAGTTGCAGCAATGGTGTGAAGGACCCTTTGGAAGGTCCAGTGGTTAGATGTGATTGGCCTCGAGAAGCCTCAGCGGAAATGGGCCTCATCTGGCCTGGAGGGCAAAACCTCCTGGATTTTCTCGAGTTGCGGCAGGTGCTCTCGACTTACGACGGGGACCTCGGGGACCCGCTCTGGTGGCCTCAGGAAAGGCCAGTCCCCATGCGAGTTCCTCGCGGGCCTCTCGTGATTCCTCTCCCGTCGATGCCGGGGCCTAAGACCTTGTGTGGTGTCGGGGCCGGAACCTGAGGATTCCTCTCCAGTGCTGACATGGATCTTGGGGTACTTCTGGAGTCTCCACAGGGGAGTCAGTCCTCGTCTCGAATGCGGGCATGCACTTGCGCTTTCCTCCAGAGCGGTAGCAGCAGTGTCACGCAGTCCGCCGCGTGGATCAAAGGATCTATGGTTTTCCCTCGAGTCTTTCCCACGAGGCTTTCCCACGAGGCTTTCCCACAGGGCTGTCCCACGTGCACACGTGGTGGGAGTCGATCCTCGGCTTGAACGTCAAGGCAGTGCAGGGAAAACAGGTTCCTCTGGAATGGACTGACACATCTGGGGGACTCTTGGAATGGTGGCACGACCCTGGATTTCCTCTCGCCTTTCCTGTGGAGAGCGCCTCCTCTTGAGATGCGACGGGAACGCCGGGAATTCTTTCCCTATGAAACAGGGAAAGGATCCCTCATCTCGAGCTAGGAGGCGGAAACGGGGCTCCCCTGGATGTGTGCGGGACCCAACGTGCTTCCTCTCGAGTGCAGACGGGTATGTCGGGGAACTTCTTGAGTTGCAGCAAGGGTGTGAAGGACCCTTTGGAAGTTCCAGTGGTTAGATGTGATTGGCCTCGAGAAGCCTCAGCGGAAATGGGCCTCATCTCGCCTGGAGGGCAAAACCTCCTGGATTTTCTCGAGTTGCGGCAGGTGCTCTCGACTTACGACGGGGACATCACGGACTCGCTCTGGTGGCCTCAGGAAAGGCCAGTCCCCATGCGAGTTCCTCGGGGGCCTCTCGGGATTCCTCTCCCGTCGATGCCGGGGCCTAAGACCTTGTGTGGAGTCGGGGCCGGAACCTGAGGATTCCTCTCCAGTGCTGACATGGATCTTGGGGTACTTCTGGAGTCTCCCCAGGGGAGTCAGTCCTCGTCTCGAATGCGGGCATGCACTTGCGCTTTCCTCCAGAGCGGTAGCAGCAGTGTCACGCAGTCCGCCGCGTGGATCAAAGGATCTATGGTTTTCCCTCGAGTCTTTCCCACGAGGCTTTCCCACAGGGCTGTCCCACGTGCACACGTGGTGGGAGTCGATCCTCGGCTTGAACGTCAAGGCAGTGCAGGGAAAACAGGTTCCTCTGGAATGGACTGACACATCTGGGGGACTCTTGGAATGGTGGCATGACCCTGGAGTTCCTCTCGCCTTTCCTGTGGAGAGCGCCTCCTCTTGAGATGCGACGGGAACGCCGGGAATTCTTTCCCTACGAAACAGGGAAAGGATCCCTCATCTCGAGCTAGGAGGCGGAAACGGGGCTCCCCTGGATGTGTGCGGGACACCACGTGCTTCCTCTCGAGTGCAGACCGGTATGTCAGGGAACTTCTTGAGTTGCAGCAAGGGTGTGAAGGACCCTTTGGAAGGTCCAGAGGTTAGATGTGATTGGCCTCGAGAAGCCTCAGCGGAAATGGGCCTCATCTCGCCTGGAGGGCAAAACCTCCTGGATTTTCTGGAGTTGCGGCAGGTGCTGTCGACTTACGACGGGGACCTCAGGGACCCGCTCTAGTGGCCTCAGGAAAGGCCAGTCCCCATGCGAGTTCCTCGGGGGCCTCTCGGGATTCCTCTCCCGTCGATGCCGGGTCCTAAGACCTTGTGTGGAGTCGGAGCCGGAACCTGAGGATTCCTCTCCAGTGCTGACATGGAATTTGGGGTACTTCTGGAGTCTCCCCAGGGGAGTCAGTCCTCGTCTCGAATGCGGGCACGCACTTGCGCTTTCCTCCAGAGCGGTAGCAGCAGTGTCTCGCAGTCCGCCGCGTGGATCAAAGGATCTATGGTTTTCCCTCGAGTCTTTCCCACGAGGCTTTCCCACGAGGCTTTCCCACAGGGCTGTCCCACGTGCACACGTGGTGGGAGTCGATCCTCGGCTTGAACGTCAAGGCAGTGCAGGGAAAACAGGTTCCTCTGGAATGGACTGACACATCTGGGGGACACTTGGAATGGTGGCATGACCCTGGAGTTCCTCTCGCCTTTCCTGTGGAGAGCGCCTCCTCTTGAGATGCGACGGGAACGCCGGGAATTCTTTCCCTACGAAACAGGGAAAGGATCCCTCATCTCGAGCTAGGAGGCGGAAACGGGGCACCCCTGGATGTGTGCGGGACACCACATGCTTCCTCTCGAGTGCAGACGGGTATGTCGAGGCACTTCTTGAGTTGCAGCAAGGGTGTGAAGGACCCTTTGGAAGTTCCAGTGGTTAGATGTGATTGGCCTCGAGCAGCCTCAGTGGAAATGGGCCTCATCTCGCCTGGAGGTGAAAACCTCCTGGATTTTCTCGAGTTGCGGCAGGTGCTCTCGACTTACGACGGGGACCTCAGGGACCCGCTCTGGTGGCCTCAGGAAAGGCCAGTCCCCATGCGAGTTCCTCGGGGGCGTCTCGGGATTCCTCTCCCGTCGATGCCGGGGCCTCAGACCTTGTGTGGAGTCGGGGCCGGAACCTGAGGATTCCTCTCCAGTGCTGACATGGATCTTGGGGTACTTCTGGAGTCTCCCCAGGGGAGTCAGTCCTCGTCTCGATTGCGGGCATGCACTTGCGCTTTCCTCCAGAGCGGTAGCAGCAGTGTCACGCAGTCCGCCGCGTGGATCAAAGGATCTATGGTTTTCCCTCGAGCCTTTCCCACGAGGCTTTCCCACGAGGCTTTCCCACAGGGCTGTCCCACGTGCACACGTGGTGGGAGTCGATCCTCAGCTTGAACGTCAAGGCAGTGCAGGGAAAACAGGTTCCTCAGGAATGGACTGACACATCTGGGGGACTCTTGGAATGGTGTCACGACCCTGGAGTTCCTCTCGCCTTTCCTGTGGAGAGCGCCTCCTCTTGAGATGCGACGGGAACGCCGGGAATTCTTTCCCTACGAAACAGGGAAAGGATCCCTCATCTCGAGCTAGGAGGCGTAAACGGGGCTCCCCTGGATGTGTGCGGGACCCCACGTGCTTCCTCTCGTGTGGAGACGGGTATGTCGGGGAACTTCTTGAGTTGCAGCAAGGGTGTGAAGGACCCTTTGGAAGTTCCAGTGGTTAGATGTGATTGGCCTCGAGAAGCCTCAGCGGAAATGGGCCTCATCTCGCCTGGAGGGTAAAACCTCCTGGATTTTCTCGAGTTGCGGCACGTGCTCTCGACTTGCGACGGGGACCTCAGGGAACCGCTCTGGTGGCCTCAGGAAAGGCCAGTCCCCATGCGAGTTCCTCGGGGGCGTCTCGGGATTCCTCTCCCGTCGATGCCGGTGCCTAAGACCTTGTGTGGAGTCGGGGCCGGAACCTGAGGATTCCTCTCCAGTGCTGACATGGATCTTGCGGTACTTCTGGAGTCTCCCCAGAGGAGTCAGTCCTCGTCTCGAATGCGGGCATGCACTTGCGCTTTCCTCCAGAGCGGTAGGAGCAGTGTCACGCAGTCCGCCGCGTGGATCAAAGGATCTATGGTTTTCCCTCGAGTCTTTCCCACGAGTCTTTCCCACGAGGCTTTCCCACAGGGCTGTCCCACGTGCACACGTGGTGGGAGTCGATCCTCGGCTTGAACGTCAAGGCAGTGCAGGGAAAACAGGTTCCTCTGGAATGGACTGACATATCTGGGGGACTCTTGGAATGGTGGCACGACCCTGGAGTTCCTCTCGCCTTTCCTGTGGAGAGCGCCTCCTCCTGAGATGCGACGGGAACGCCGGGAATTCTTTCCCTACGAAACAGGGAAAGGATCCCTTATCTCGACTTAGGAGGCGGAAACGGGGCTCCCCTGGATGTGTGCGGGACACCACGTGCTTCCTCTCGAGTGGAGACGGGTATGTCGGGGAACTTCTTGAGTTGCAGTAAGGGTGTGAAGGACCCTTTGGAAGTTCCAGTGGTTAGATGTGATTGGCCTCGAGAAGCCTCAGCGGAAATGGGCCTCATCTCGCCTGGAGGGCAAAACCTCCTGGATTTTCTCGAGTTGCGGCAGGTGCTCTCGACTTACGACGGGGACCTCAGGGACCCGCTCTGGTGGCCTCAGGAAAGGCCAGTCCCCATGCGAGTTCCTCGGGGGCCTCTCGGGATTCCTCTCCCGTCGATGCCGGGGCCTAAGACCTTGTGTGGAGTCGGGGCCGGAACCTGAGGATTCCTCTCCAGTGCTGACATGGATCTTGGGGTACTTCTGGAGTCTCCCCAGGGGAGTCAATTCTCGTCTCGAATGCGGGCATGCACTTGCGCTTTCCTCCAGAGCGGTAGCAGCAGTGTCACGCAGTCCGCCGCGTGGATCAAAGGATCTATGGTTTTCCCTCGAGTCTTTCCCACGAGGCTTTCCCACGAGGCTTTCCCACAGGGCTGTCCCACGTTCACACGTGGTGGGAGTCGATCCTCGGCTTGAACGTCAAGGCAGTGCAGGGAAAACAGGTTCCTCTGGAATGGACTGACACATCTGGGGGACTCTTTGAATGGTGTCACGACCCTGGAGTTCCTCTCGCCTTTCCTGTGGAGAGCGCCTCCTCTTGAGATGCGACGTGAACGCCGGGAATTCTTTCCCTACGAAACAGGGAAAGGATCCCTCATCTCGAGCTAGGAGGCGGAAACGGGGCTCCCCTGGATGTGGGCGGGACCCAAGTGCTTCCTCTCGAGTGGAGACGGGTATGTCGGGGAACTTCTTGAGTTGCAGCAAGGGTGTGAAGGACCCTTTGGAAGTTCCAGTGGTTAGACGTGATTAGCCTCGAGAAGCCTCAGCGGAAATGGGCCTCATCTCGCCTGGAGGGCAAAACCTCCTGGATTTTCTCGAGTTGCGGCAGGTGCTCTCGACTTAAGACCGGGACTTCAGGGACCCGCTCTGGTGGCCTCAGGAAAGGCCAGTCCCCATGCCAGTTCCTCGGGGGCCTCTCGGGATTCCTCTCCCGTCGATGCCGGGGCCTAAGACCTTGTGTGGAGTCGGGGCCGGAACCTGAGGATTCCTCTCCAGTGCTGACATGGATCTTGGGGTACTTCTGGAGTCTCCCCAGGGGAGTCAGTCCTCGTCTCGAATGCGGGCATGCACTTGCGCTTTCCTCCACAGCGGTAGCAGCAGTGTCACGCAGTCCGCCGCGTGGATCAAAGGATCTATGGTTTTCCCTCGAGTCTTTCCCACGAGGCTTTCCCACAGGGCTGTCCCACGTGCACACGTGGTGGGAGTCGATCCTCGGCTTGAACGTCAAGGCAGTGCAGGGAAAACAGGTTCCTCTGGAATGGACTGACACATCTGGGGGACTCTTGGAATGGTGGCATGACCCTGGAGTTCCTCTCGCCTTTCCTGTGGAGAGCGCCTCCTCTTGAGATGCGACGGGAACGCCGGGAATTCTTTCCCTACGAAACAGGGAAAGGATCCCTCATCTCGAGCTAGGAGGCGGAAACGGGGCTCCCCTGGATGTGTGCGGGACACCACGTGCTTCCTCTCGAGTGCAGACCGGTATGTCAGGGAACTTCTTGAGTTGCAGCAAGGGTGTGAAGGACCCTTTGGAAGGTCCAGAGGTTAGATGTGATTGGCCTCGAGAAGCCTCAGCGGAAATGGGCCTCATCTCGCCTGGAGGGCAAAACCTCCTGGATTTTCTGGAGTTGCGGCAGGTGCTCTCGACTTACGACGGGGACCTCAGGGACCCGCTCTAGTGGCCTCAGGAAAGGCCAGTCCCCATGCGAGTTCCTCGGGGGCCTCTCGGGATTCCTCTCCCGTCGATGCCGGGTCCTAAGACCTTGTGTGGAGTCGGAGCCGGAACCTGAGGATTCCTCTCCAGTGCTGACATGGATCTTGGGGTACTTCTGGAGTCTCCCCAGGGGAGTCAGTCCTCGTCTCGAATGCGGGCATGCACTTGCGCTTTCCTCCAGAGCGGTAGCAGCAGTGTCTCGCAGTCCGCCGCGTGGATCAAAGGATCTATGGTTTTCCCTCGAGTCTTTCCCACGAGGCTTTCCCACGAGGCTTTCCCACAGGGCTGTCCCACGTGCACACGTGGTGGGAGTCGATCCTCGGCTTGAACGTCAAGGCAGTGCAGGGAAAACAGGTTCCTCAGGAATGGACTGACACATCTGGGGGACTCTTGGAATGGTGTCACTACCCTGGAGTTCCTCTCGCCTTTCCTGTGGAGAGCGCCTCCTCTTGAGATGCGACGGGAACGCCGGGAATTCTTTCCCTACGAAACAGGGAAAGGATCCCTCATCTCGAGCTAGGACGCGGAAACGGGGCTCCCCTGGATGTGTGCGGGACCCCACGTGCTTCCTCTCGTGTGGAGACGGGTATGTCGGGGAACTTCTTGAGTTGCAGCAAGGGTGTGAAGGACCCTTTGGAAGTTCCAGTGGTTAGATGTGATTGGCCTCGAGAAGCCTCAGCGGAAATGGGCCTCATCTCGCCTGGAGGGTAAAACCTCCTGGATTTTCTCGAGTTGCGGCAGGTGCTCTCGACTTGCGACGGGGACCTCAGGGAACCGCTCTGGTGGCCTCAGGAAAGGCCAGTCCCCATGCGAGTTCCTCGGGGGCGTCTCGGGATTCCTCTCCCGTCGATGCCGGGGCCTAAGACCTTGTGTGGAGTCGGGGCCGGAACCTGAGGATTCCTCTCCAGTGCTGACATGGATCTTGCGGTACTTCTGGAGTCTCCCCAGAGGAGTCAGTCCTCGTCTCGAATGCGGGCATGCACTTGCGCTTTCCTCCAGAGCGGTAGGAGCAGTGTCACGCAGTCCGCCGCGTGGATCAAAGGATCTATGGTTTTCCCTCGAGTCTTTCCCACGAGTCTTTCCCACGAGGCTTTCCCACAGGGCTGTCCCACGTGCACACGTGGTGGGAGTCGATCCTCGGCTTGAACGTCAAGGCAGTGCAGGGAAAACAGGTTCCTCTGGAATGGACTGACATATCTGGGGGACTCTTGGAATGGTGGCACGACCCTGGAGTTCCTCTCGCCTTTCCTGTGGAGAGCGCCTCCTCCTGAGATGCGACGGGAACGCCGGGAATTCTTTCCCTACGAAACAGGGAAAGGATCCCTTATCTCGACTTAGGAGGCGGAAACGGGGCTCCCCTGGATGTGTGCGGGACACCACGTGCTTCCTCTCGAGTGGAGACGGGTATGTCGGGGAACTTCTTGAGTTGCAGTAAGGGTGTGAAGGACCCTTTGGAAGTTCCAGTGGTTAGATGTGATTGGCCTCGAGAAGCCTCAGCGGAAATGGGCCTCATCTCGCCTGGAGGGCAAAACCTCCTGGATTTTCTCGAGTTGCGGCAGGTGCTCTCGACTTACGACGGGGACCTCAGGGACCCGCTCTGGTGGCCTCAGGAAAGGCCAGTCCCCATGCGAGTTCCTCGGGGGCCTCTCGGGATTCCTCTCCCGTCGATGCCGGGGCCTAAGACCTTGTGTGGAGTCGGGGCCGGAACCTGAGGATTCCTCTCCAGTGCTGACATGGATCTTGGGGTACTTCTGGAGTCTCCCCAGGGGAGTCAATTCTCGTCTCGAATGCGGGCATGCACTTGTGCTTTCCTCCAGAGCGGTAGCAGCAGTGTCACGCAGTCCGCCGCGTGGATCAAAATATCTATGGTTTTCCCTCGAGTCTTTCCCACGAGGCTTTCCCACGAGGCTTTCCCACAGGGCTGTCCCACGTTCACACGTGGTGGGAGTCGATCCTCGGCTTGAACGTCAAGGCAGTGCAGGGAAAACAGGTTCCTCTGGAATGGACTGACACATCTGGGGGACTCTTTGAATGGTGTCACGACCCTGGAGTTCCTCTCGCCTCTCCTGTGGAGAGCGCCTTCTCTTGAGATGCGACGGGAACGCCGGGAATTCTTTCCCTACGAAACAGGGAAAGGATCCCTCACCTCGAGCTTGGGGGCGGAAACGGGGCTCCCCTGGATGTGTGCGGGACCCCACCTGCTTCCTCTCGAGTGGAGACGGGTATGTCGGGGAACTTCTTGAGTTGCAGCAATGGTGTGAAGGACCCTTTGGAAGTTCCAGTGGTTAGATGTGATTGGCCTCGAGAAGCCTCAGCGGAAATGGGCCTCATCTCGCCTGGAGGGCAAAACCTCCTGGATTTTCACGAGTTGCGGCAGGTGCTCTCGACTTACGACGGGGACCTCAGGGAACCGCTCTGGTGGCCTCAGAAAGGCCAGTCCCCATGCGAGTTCCTCGGGGGCCTCTCGGGATTCCTCTCCCGTCGATGCCGGGGCCTAAGACCTTGTGTGGAGTCGGAGCCGGAACCTGAGGATTCCTCTCCAGTGCTGACATGGATCTTGGGGTACTTCTTGAGTCTCCCCAGGGGAGTCAGTACTCGTCTCGAATGCGGGCATGCACTTGCGCTTTCCTCCATAGCGGTAGCAGCAGTGTCACGCAGTCCGACGTGTGGATCAAAGGATCTATGGTTTTCCCTCGAGTCTTTCCCACGAGGCTTTCCCACGAGGCTTTCCCACAGGGCTGTCCCACGTGCACACGTGGTGGGAGTCGATCCTCGGCTTGAACGTCAAGGCAGTGCAGGGAAAACAGGTTCCTCTGGAATGGACTGACACATCTGGGGGACTCTTGGAATGGTGGCACGACCCTGGAGTTCCTCTCGCCTTTCCTGTGGAGAGCGCCTCCTCTTGAAATGCGACGGGAACGCCGGGAATTCTTTCCCTACGAAACAGGGAAAGGATCCCTCATCTCGAGCTAGGAGGCGGAAACGGGGCTCCCCTGGATGTGGGCGGGACCCAAGTGCTTCCTCTCGAGTGGAGACGGGTATGTCGGGGAACTTCTTGAGTTGCAGCAAGGGTGTGAAGGACCCTTTGGAAGTTCCAGTGGTTAGACGTGATTAGCCTCGAGAAGCCTCAGCGGAAATGGGCCTCATCTCGCCTGGAGGGCAAAACCTCCTGGATTTTCTCGAGTTGCGGCAGGTGCTCTCGACTTAAGACCGGGACTTCAGGGACCCGCTCTGGTGGCCTCAGGAAAGGCCAGTCCCCATGCCAGTTCCTCGGGGGCCTCTCGGGATTCCTCTCCCGTCGATGCCGGGGCCTAAGACCTTGTGTGGAGTCGGGGCCGGAACCTGAGGATTCCTCTCCAGTGCTGACATGGATCTTGGGGTAATTCTGGAGTCTCCCCAGGGGAGTCAGTCCTCGTCTCGAATGCAGGCATGCACTTGCGCTTTCCTCCACAGCGGTAGCAGCAGTGTCACGCAGTCCGCCGCGTGGATCAAAGGATCTATGGTTTTCCCTCGAGTCTTTCCCACGAGGCTTTCCCACGAGGCTTTCCCACAGGGCTGTCCCATGTGCACACGTGGTGGGAGTCGATCCTCGGCTTGAACGTCAAGGCAGTGCAGGGAAAACAGGTTCCTCTGGAATGGACTGACACATCTGGGGGACACTTGGAATGGTGGCATGACCCTGGAGTTCCTCTCGCCTTTCCTGTGGAGAGCGCCTCCTCTTGAGATGCGACGGGAACGCCGGGAATTCTTTCCCTACGAAACAGGGAAAGGATCCCTCATCTCGAGCTAGGAGGCGGAAACGGGGCTCCCCTGGATGTGTGCGGGACACCACGTGCTTCCTCTCCAGTGCAGACGGGTATGTCGGGGCACTTCTTGAGTTGCAGCAAGGGTGTGAAGGACCCTTTGGAAGTTCCAGTGGTTAGATGTGATTGGCCTCGAGCAGCCTCAGCGGAAATGGGCCTCATCTTGCCTGGAGGTGAAAACCTCCTGGATTTTCTCGAGTTGCGGCAGGTGCTCTCGACTTACGACGGGGACCTCAGGGACCCGCTCTGGTGGCCTCAGGAAAGGCCAGTCCCCATGCGAGTTCCTCGGGGGCGTCTCGGGATTCCTCTCCCGTCGATGCCGGGGCCTAAGACCTTGTGTGGAGTCGGGGCCGGAACCTGAGGATTCCTCTCCAGTGCTGAGATGGATCTTGGGGTACTTCTGGAGTCTCCCCAGGGGAGTCAGTCCTCGTCTTGATTGCGGGCATGCACTTGCGCTTTCCTCCAGAGCGGTAGCAGCAGTGTCACGCAGTCCGCCGCGTGGATCAAAGGATCTATGGTTTTCCCTCGAGTCTTTCCCACGAGGCTTTCCCACGAGGCTTTCCCACAGGGCTGTCCCACGTGCACACGTGGTGGGAGTCGATCCTCGGCTTGAAAGTCAAGGCAGTGCAGGGAAAACAGGTTCCTCTGGAATGGACTGACACATCTGGGGGACTCTTGGAATGGTGTCACGACCCTGGAGTTCCTCTCGCCTTTCCTGTGGAGAGCGCCTCCTTTGAGATGTGACGGGAACGCCGGGAATTCTTTCCCTACGAAACAGGGAAAGGATCCCTCATCTCGAGCTAGGAGGCGGAAACGGGGCTCCCCTGGATGTGTGCGGGACCCAACGTGCTTCCTCTCGAGTGCAGACGGGTATGTCGGGGAACTTCTTGAGTTGCAGCAAGGGTGTGAAGGACCCTTTGGAAGTTCCAGTGGTTAGATGTGATTGGCCTCGAGAAGCCTCAGCGGAAATGGGCCTCATCTCGCCTGGAGGGCAAAACCTCCTGGATTTTCTCGAGTTGCGGCAGGTGCTCTCGACTTACGACGGGGACATCACGGACCCGCTCTGGTGGCCTCAGCAAAGGCCAGTCCCCATGCGAGTTCCTCGGGGGCCTCTCGGGATTCCTCTCCCGTCGATGCCGGGGCCTAAGACCTTGTGTGGAGTCGGGGCCGGAACCTGAGGATTCCTCTCCAGTGCTGACATGGATCTTGGGGTACTTCTGGAGTCTCCCCAGGGGAGTCAGTCCTCGTCTCGAATGCGGGCATGCACTTGCGCTTTCCTCCAGAGCGGTAGCAGCAGTGTCACGCAGTCCGCCGCGTGGATCAAAGGATCTATGGTTTTCCCTCGAGTCTTTCCCACGAGGCTTTCCCACAGGGCTGTCCCACGTGCACACGTGGTGGGAGTCGATCCTCGGCTTGAACGTCAAGGCAGTGCAGGGAAAACAGGTTCCTCTGGAATGGACTGACGCATCTGGGGGACTCTTGGAATGGTGGCACGACCCTGGAGTTCCTCTCGCCTTTCCTGTGGAGAGCGCCTCCTCTTGAGATGCGACGGGAACGCCGGGAATTCTTTCCCTATGAAACAGGGAAAGGATCCCTCATCTCGAGCTAGGAGGCGGAAACGGGGCTCCCCTGGATGTGTGCGGGACCCCACGTGCTTCCTCTCGAGTGGAGACGGGTATGTCGGGGAACTTCTTGAGTTGCAGCAAGGGTGTGCAGGACCCTTTGGAAGTTCCAGTGGTTAGATGTGATTGGCCTCGAGAAGCCTCAGCGGAAATGGGCCTCATCTCGCCTGGAGGGCAAAACCTCCTGGATTTTCTCGAGTTGCGGCAGGTGCTCTCGACTTACGACGGGGACCTCAGGGACCCGCTCTGGTGGCCACAGGAAAGGCCAGTCCCCATGCGAGTTCCTCGGGTCCTCTCGGGATTCCTCTCCCGTCGATGCCGGGGCCTAAGACCTTGTGTGGAGTCGGGGCCGGAACCTGAGGATTCCTCTCCAGTGCTGACATGGATCTTGGGGTACTTCTGGAGTCTCCCCAGGGGAGTCAGTCCTCGTCTCGAATGCGGGCATGCACTTGCGCTTTCCTCCAGAGCGGTAGCAGCAGTGTCACGCAGTCCGCCGCGTGGATCAAAGGATCTATGGTTTTCCCTCGAGTCTTTCCCACGAGGCTTTCCCACGAGGCTTTCCCACAGGGCTGTCCCACGTGCACACGTGGTGGGAGTCGATCCTCGGCTTAAACGTCAAGGCAGTTCAGGGAAAACAGGTTCCTCTCGAATGGACTGACACATCTGGGGGACTCTTGGAATGGTGGCACGACCCTGGAGTTCCTCTCGCCTTTCCTGTGGAGAGCGCCTCCTCTTGAGATGCGACGGGAACGCCGGGAATTCTTTCGCTACGAAACAGGGAAAGGATCCCACATCTCGAGCTAGGAGGCGGAAACCGGGCTCCCCTGGATGTGTGCGGGACACCACGTGCTTCCTCTCGAGTGCAGACGGGTATGTCGGGGAACTTCTTGAGTTGCAGCAATGGTGTGAAGGACCCTTTGGAAGGTCCAGTGGTTAGATGTGATTGGCCTCGAGAAGCCTCAGCGGAAATGGGCCTCATCTGGCCTGGAGGGCAAAACCTCCTGGATTTTCTCGAGTTGCGGCAGGTGCTCTCGACTTACGACGGGGACCTCGGGGACCCGCTCTGGTGGCCTCAGGAAAGGCCAGTCCCCATGCGAGTTCCTCGCGGGCCTCTCGTGATTCCTCTCCCGTCGCTGCCGGGGCCTAAGACCTTGTGTGGTGTCGGGGCCGGAACCTGAGGATTCCTCTCCAGTGCTGACATGGATCTTGGGGTACTTCTGGAGTCTCCACAGGGGAGTCAGTCCTCGTCTCGAATGCGGGCATGCACTTGCGCTTTCCTCCAGAGCGGTAGCAGCAGTGTCACGCAGTCCGCCGCGTGGATCAAAGGATCTATGGTTTTCCCTCGAGTCTTTCCCACGAGGCTTTCCCACGAGGCTTTCCCACAGGGCTGTCCCACGTGCACACGTGGTGGGAGTCGATCCTCGGCTTGAACGTCAAGGCAGTGCAGGGAAAACAGGTTCCTCTGGAATGGACTGACACATCTGGGGGACTCTTGGAATGGTGGCACGACCCTGGATTTCCTCTCGCCTTTCCTGTGGAGAGCGCCTCCTCTTGAGATGCGACGGGAACGCCGGGAATTCTTTCCCTATGAAACAGGGAAAGGATCCCTCATCTCGAGCTAGGAGGCGGAAACGGGGCTCCCCTGGATGTGTGCGGGACCCAACGTGCTTCCTCTCGAGTGCAGACGGGTATGTCGGGGAACTTCTTGAGTTGCAGCAAGGGTGTGAAGGACCCTTTGGAAGTTCCAGTGGTTAGATGTGATTGGCCTCGAGAAGCCTCAGCGGAAATGGGCCTCATCTCGCCTGGAGGGCAAAACCTCCTGGATTTTCTCGAGTTGCGGCAGGTGCTCTCGACTTACGACGGGGATATCACGGACTCGCTCTGGTGGCCTCAGGAAAGGCCAGTCCCCATGCGAGTTCCTCGGGGGCCTCTCGGGATTCCTCTCCCGTCGATGCCGGGGCCTAAGACCTTGTGTGGAGTCGGGGCCGGAACCTGAGGATTCCTCTCCAGTGCTGACATGGATCTTGGGGTACTTCTGGAGTCTCCCCAGGGGAGTCAGTCCTCGTCTCGAATGCGGGCATGCACTTGCGCTTTCCTCCAGAGCGGTAGCAGCAGTGTCACGCAGTCCGCCGCGTGGATCAAAGGATCTATGGTTTTCCCTCGAGTCTTTCCCACGAGGCTTTCCCACAGGGCTGTCCCACGTGCACACGTGGTGGGAGTCGATCCTCGGCTTGAACGTCAAGGCAGTGCAGGGAAAACAGGTTCCTCTGGAATGGACTGACGCATCTGGGGGACTCTTGGAATGGTGGCACGACCCTGGAGTTCCTCTCGCCTTTCCTGTGGAGAGCGCCTCCTCTTGAGATGCGACGGGAACGCCGGGAATTCTTTCCCTATGAAACAGGGAAAGGATCCCTCATCTCGACCTAGGAGGCGGAAACGGGGCTCCCCTGGATGTGTGCGGGACCCCACGTGCTTCCTCTCGAGTGGAGACGGGTATGTCGGGGAACTTCTTGAGTTGCAGCAAGGGTGTGCAGGACCCTTTGGAAGTTCCAGTGGTTAGATGTGATTGGCCTCGAGAAGCCTCAGCGGAAATGGGCCTCATCTCGCCTGGAGGGCAAAACCTCCTGGATTTTCTCGAGTTGCGGCAGGTGCTCTCGACTTACGACGGGGACCTCAGGGACCCGCTCTGGTGGCCACAGGAAAGGCCAGTCCCCATGCGAGTTCCTCGGGTCCTCTTGGGATTCCTCTCCCGTCGATGCCGGGGCCTAAGACCTTGTGTGGAGTCGGGGCCGGAACCTGAGGATTCCTCTCCAGTGCTGACATGGATCTTGGGGTACTTCTGGAGTCTCCTCAGGGGAGTCAGTCCTCGTCTCGAATGCGGGCATGCACTTGCGCTTTCCTCCAGAGCGGTAGCAGCAGTGTCACGCAGTCCGCCGCGTGGATCAAAGGATGTATGGTTTTCCCTCGAGTCTTTCCCACGAGGCTTTCCCACGAGGCTTTCCCACAGGGCTGTCCCACGTGCACACGTGGTGGGAGTCGATCCTCGGCTTAAACGTCACGGCAGTGCAGGGAAAACAGGTTCCTCTGGAATGGACTGACACATCTGGGGGACTCTTGGAATGGTGGCACGACCCTGGAGTTCCTCTCGCCTTTCCTGTGGAGAGCGCCTCCTCTTGAGATGCGACGGGAACGCCGGGAATTCTTTCCCTACGAAACAGGGAAAGGATCCCTCATCTCGAGCTAGGAGGCGGAAACCGGGCTCCCCTGGATGTGTGCGGGACACCACGTGCTTCCTCTCGAGTGCAGACGGGTATGTCGGGGAACTTCTTGAGTTGCAGCAATGGTGTGAAGGACCCTTTGGAAGGTCCAGTGGTTAGATGTGATTGGCCTCGAGAAGCCTCAGCGGAAATGGGCCTCATCTGGCCTGGAGGGCAAAACCTCCTGGATTTTCTCGAGTTGCGGCAGGTGCTCTCGACTTACGACGGGGACCTCGGGGACCCGCTCTGGTGGCCTCAGGAAAGGCCAGTCCCCATGCGAGTTCCTCGCGGGCCTCTCGGGATTCCTCTCCCGTCGATGCCGGGGCCTAAGACCTTGTGTGGTGTCGGGGCCGGAACCTGAGGATTCCTCTCCAGTGCTGACATGGATCTTGGGGTACTTCTGGAGTCTCCCCAGGGGAGTCAGTCCTCGTCTCGAATGCGGGCATGCACTTGCGCTTTCCTCCAGAGCGGTAGCAGCAGTGTCACGCAGTCCGCCGCGTGGATCAAAGGATCTATGGTTTTCCCTCGAGTCTTTCCCACGAGGCTTTCCCACGAGGCTTTCCCACAGGGCTGTCCCACGTGCACACGTGGTGGGAGTCGATCCTCGGCTTGAACGTCAAGGCAGTGCAGGGAAAACAGGTTCCTCTGGAATGGACTGACACATCTGGGGGACTCTTGGAATGGTGGCACGACCCTGGAGTTCCTCTCGCCTTTCCTGTGGAGAGCGCCTCCTCTTGAGATGCGACGGGAACGCCGGAATTCTTTCCCTATGAAACAGGGAAAGGATCCCTCATCTCGAGCTAGGAGGCCGAAACGGGACTCCCTTGGATGTGTGCGGGACCCCACGTTCTTCCTCTCGAGTGGAGACGGGTATGTCGGGGAACTTCTTGAGTTGCAGCAACGGTGTGCAGGACCCTTTGGAAGTTCCAGTGGTTAGATGTGATTGGCCTCGAGAAGCCTCAGCGGAAATGGGCCTCATCTCGCCTGGAGGGCAAAACCTCCTGGATTTTCTCGAGTTGCGGCAGGTGCTCTCGACTTACGACGGGGACCTCAGGGACCCGCTCTGGTGGCCACAGGAAAGGCCAGTCCCCATGCGAGTTCCTCGGGGGCCTCTCGGGATTCCTCTCCCGTCGATGCCGGGGCCTAAGACCTTGTGTGGAGTCGGGGCCGGAACCTGAGGATTCCTCTCCAGTGCTGACATGGATCTTGGGGTACTTCTGGAGTCTCCCCAGGGGAGTCAGTCCTCGTCTCGAATGCGGGCATGCACTTGCGCTTTCCTCCAGAGCGGTAGCAGCAGTGTCACGCAGTCCGCCGCGTGGATCAAAGGATCTATGGTTTTCCCTTGAGTCTTTCCCACGAGGCTTTCCCACGAGGCTTTCCCACAGGGCTGTCCCACGTGCACACGTGGTGGGAGTCGATCCTCGGCTTGAACGTCAAGGCAGTGCAGGGAAAACAGGTTCCTCTGGAAAGGACTGACACATCTGGGGGACTCTTGGAATGGTGTCACGACCCTGGAGTTCCTCTCGCCTTTCCTGTGGAGAGCGCCTCCTCTTGAGAGGCGACGGGAACGCCGGGAATTCTTTCCCCACGAAACAGGGAAAGGATCCCTCATCTCGAGCTAGGAGGCTGAAACGGGGCTCCCCTGGATGTGTGCGGGACCCCACGTGCTTCCTCTCGAGTGGAGACGGGTATATCGGGGAACTTCTTGAGTTGCAGCAATGGTGTGAAGGACCCTTTGGAAGTTCCAGTGGTTAGATGTGCTTGGCCTCGAGAAGCCTCAGCGGAAATGGGCCTCATCTCGCCTGGAGGGCAAAACCTCCTGGATTTTCTCGAGTTGCGGCAGGTGCTCTCGACTTACGACGGGGACCTCAGGGACCCGCTCTGGTGGCCTCAGGAAAGGCCAGTCCCCATGCGAGTTCCTCGGGGGCCTCTCGGGATTCCTCTCCCGTCGATGCCGGGGCCTAAGACCTTGTGTGGAGTCGGGGCCGGAACCTGAGGATTCCTCTCCAGTGCTGACATGGATCTTGGGGTACTTCTGGAGTCTCCCCAGGGGAGTCAGTCCTCGTCTCGAATGCGGGCATGCACTTGCGCTTTCCTCCAGAGCGGTAGCAGCAGTGTCACGCAGTCCGCCGTGTGGATCAAAGGATCTATGGTTTTCCCTCGAGTCTTTCCCACGAGGCTTTCCCACGAGGCTTTCCCACAGGGCTGTCCCACGTGCCCACGTTGTGGGAGTCGATCCTCGGCTTGAACGTCAAGGCAGTGCAGGGAAATCAGGTTCCTCTGGAATGGACTGACACATCTGGGGGACTCTTGGAATCGTGTCACGACCCTGGAGTCCCTCTCGCCTTTCCTGTGGAGAGCGCCTCCTCTTGAGATGCGACGGGAACGCCGGGAATTCTTTCCCTACGAAACAGGGAAAGGATCCCTCATCTCGAGCTAGGAGGCGGAAACGGAGCTCCCCTGGATGTGTGCGGGACCCCACGTGCTTCCTCTCGAGTGGAGACGGGTATGTCGGGGAACTTCTTGAGTTGCAGCAACGGTGTGAAGGACCCTTTGGAAGTTCCATTGGTTAGACGTGATTGGCCTCGAGAAGCCTCAGCGGAAATGGGCCTCATCTCGCCTGGAGGGCAAAACCTCCTGGATTTTCTCGAGTTGCGGCAGGTGCTCTCGACTTACGACGGGGACCTCAGGGACCCGCTCCGGTGGCCTCAGGAAAGGCCAGTCCCCATGCGAGTTCCTCGGGGGCCTCTCGGGATTCCTCTCCCGTCGATGCCGGGGCCTAAGACCTTGTGTGGAGTCGGGGCCGGAACCTGAGGATTCCTCTGCAGTGCTGACATGGATCTTGGGGTACTTCTGGAGTCTCCCCAGGGGAGTCAGTCCTCGTCTCGAATGCGGGGATGCACTTGCGCTTTCCTCCAGAGCGGTAGCAGCAGTGTCACGCAGTCCGCCGTGTGGATCAAAGGATCTATGGTTTTCCCTCGAGTCTTTCCCACGAGGCTTTCCCACAGGGCTGTCCCACGTGCACACGTGGTGGGAGTCGATCCTCGGCTTGAACGTCAAGGCAGTGCAGGGAAAACAGGTTCCTCTGGAATGGACTGACACTTCTGGGGGACTCTTGGAATGGTGTCACGACCCTGGAGTTCCTCTCGCCTTTCCTGTGGAGAGCACCTCCTCTTGAGATGCAACGGGAATGCTGGGAATTCTTTCCCTACGAAACAGGGAAAGGATCCCTCATCTCGAGCTAGGAGGCGGAAACGGGGCTCCCCTGGATGTGTGCGGGACACCACGTGCTTCCTCTCGAGTGCAGACGGGTATGTCGGGGAACTTCTTGAGTTGCAGCAATGGTGTGAAGGACCCTTTGGAAGTTCCAGTGGTTAGATGTGATTGGCCTCGAAAAGCCTCAGCGGAAATGGGCGTCATCTCGCCTGGAGGGCAAAACCTCCTGGATTTTCTCGAGTTGCGGCAGGTGCTCTCGACTTACGACGGGGACCTCAGGGAACCGCTCTGGTGGCCTCAGGAAAGGCCAGTCCCCTGCGAGTTCCTCGGGGGCCTCTCGGGATACCTCTCCCGTCGATGCCGGGGCCTAAGACCTTGTGTGGAGTCGGGGCCGGAACCTGAGGATTCCTCTCCAGTGCTGACATGGATCTTGGGGTACTTCTGGAGTCTCCCCAGGGGAGTCAGTCCTCGTCTCGAATGCGGGCATGCACTTGCGCTTTCCTCCAGAGCGGTAGCAGCAGTGTCACGCAGTCTGCCGCGTGGATCAAAGGATCTATGGTTTTCCCACGAGTCTTTCCCACGAGGCTTTCCCACGAGACTTTCCCACAGGGCTGTCCCACGTGCACACGTGGTGGGAGTCGATCCTCGGCTTGAACGTCAAGGCAGTGCAGGGAAAACAGGTTCCTGTGGAATGGACTGACACATCTGGGGGACTCTTGGAATGGTGGCATGACCCTGGAGTTCCTCTCGCCTTTCCTGTGGAGAGCGCCTCCTCTTGAGATACGACGGGAACGCCGGGAATTCTTTCCCTAGGAAACAGGGAAAGGATCCCTCATCTCGAGCTAGGAGGCGGAAACGGGGCTCCCCTGGATGTGTGCGGGACACCACGTGCTTCCTCTCGAGTGGAGACGGGTATGCCGGGGAACTTCTTGAGTTGCAGCAACGGTGTGAAAGACCCTTTTGAAGTTCCAGTGGTTAGATGTGATTGGCCTCGAGAAGCCTCAGCGGAAATGGGCGTCATCTCGCCTGGAGGGCAAAACCTCCTGGATTTTCTCGAGTTGCGGCAGGTGCTCTCGACTTACGACGGGGACCTCGGGGACCCGCTCTGGTGGCCTCAGGAAAGGCCAGTCCCCAAGCGAGTTCCTCGGGGGCCTCTCGGGATTCCTCTCCCGTCGATGCCGGGGCCTAAGACCTTGTGTGGAGTCGGGGCCGGAACCTGAGGATTCCTCTCCAGTGCTGACATGGATCTTGGGGTACTTCTGGAGTCTCCACAGGGGAGTCAGTCCTCGTCTCGAATGCGGGCATGCACTTGCGCTTTCCTCCAGAACGGTAGCAGCAGTGTCACGCAGTCCGCCGCGTGGATCAAAGGATCTATGATTTTCCCTCGAGTCTTTCCCACGAGGCTTTCCCACGAGGCTTTCCCACAGGGCTGTCCCACGTGCACACGTGGTGGGAGTCGATCCTCGGTTTGAACGTCAAGGCAGTGCAGGGAAAACAGGTTCCTCTGGAATGGACTGACACATCTGGGGGACTCTTGGAATGGTGGCACGACCCTGGAGTTCCTCTCGCCTTTCCTGTGGAGAGCGCCTCCTCTTGAGATGCGACGGGAACGCCGGGAATTCTTTCCTTACGAAACAGGGAAAGGATCCCTCATCTCGAGCTAGGAGGCGGAAACGGAGCTCCCCTGGATGTTTGCGGGACCCCACGTGCTTCCTCTCGAGTGGAGACGGGTATGTCGGGATACTTCTTGAGTTGCAGCAACGGTGTGAAGGACCCTTTGGAAGTTCCAGTGGTTAGATGTGATTGGCCTAGAGAAGCCTCAGCGGAAATGGGCCTCATCTCGCCTGGAGGGCAAAACCTCCTGGATTTTCTCGAGTTGCGGCAGGTGCTCTCGACTTACGACGGGGACCTCAGGGAACCGCTCTGGTGGCCTCAGGAAAGGCCAGTCCCCATGCGAGTTCCTCGGGGGCCTCTCGGGATTCATCTCCCATCGATGCCGGGGCCTAAGACCTTGTGTGGAGTCGGGGCCGGAACCTGAGGATTCCTCTCCAGTGCTGACATGGATCTTGGGGTACTTCTGGAGTCTCCCCAGGGGAGTCAGTCCTCGTCTCGAATGCGGGCATGCACTTGCGCTTTCCTCCAGAGCGGTAGCAGCAGTGTCACGCAGTCCGCCGTGTGGATCAAAAGATCTATGGTTTTCCCTCGAGTCTTTCCCACTAGGCTTTCCCACAGGGCTGTCCCACGTGCACACGTGGTGGGAGTCGATCCTCGGCTTGAACGTCAAGGCAGTGCAGGCAACACAGGTTCCTCTGGAATGGACTGACACATCTGGGGGACTCTTGGAATGGTGGCACGACCCTGGAATTCCTCTCGCCTTTCCTGTGGAGAGCGCCTCCTCTTGAGATGCGACGGGAACGCCGGGAATTCTTTCCCTACCAAACAGGGAAAGGATCCCTCATCTCGATCTAGGAGGCGGAAACGGGGCTCCCCTGGATGTGTGCGGGACCCCACGTGCTTCCTCTCGAGTGGAGACGGGTATGTCGGGGAACTTCTTGAGTTGCAGCAATGGTGTGAAGGACCCTTTTGAAGTTCCAGTGGTTAGATGTGATTGGCCTCGAGAAGCCTCAGCGGAAATGGGCCTCATCTCGCCTGGAGGGCAAAACCTCCTGGATTTTCTTGAGTTGCGGCAGGTGCTCTCGACTTATGACGGGGACCTCAGGGAACCGCTCTGGTGGCCTCAGGAAAGGCCAGTCCCCATGAGAGTTCCTCGGGGGCCTCTCGGGATTCCTCTCCCGTCGATGCCGGGGCCTAAGACCTTGTGTGGAGTCGGGGCCAGAACCTGAGGATTCCTCTCCAGTGCTGACATGGATCTTGGGGTACTTCTGGAGTCTCCCCAGGGGAGTCAGTCCTCGTCTCGAATGCGGGCATGCACTTGCGCTTTCCTGCAGAGCGGTAGCAGCAGTGTCACTCAGTCCGCCGCGTGGATCAAAGGATCTATGGTTTTCCCTCGAGTCTTTCCCACGAGGCTTTTCCACGAGGCTTTCCCACAGGGCTGTCCCACGTGCACACGTGGTGGGAGTCGATCCTCGGCTTGAACGTCAAGGCAGTGCAGGCAACACAGGTTCCTCTGGAATGGACTGACACATCTGGGGGACTCTTGGAATGGTGGCACGACCCTGGAGTTCCTCTCGCCTTTCCTGTGGAGAGCGCCTCCTCTTGAGATGCGACGGGAACGCCGGGAATTCTTTCCCTACGAAACAGGGAAAGGATCCCACATCTCGAGCTAGGAGGCGGAAACGGGGCTCCCCTGGATGTGTGCGGGACCCCACGTGCTTCCCCTCGAGTGGAGAGGGGTATGTCGTGGAACTTCTTCTGTTGCAGCAAGGGTGTGAAGGACCCTTTGGAAGTTCCAGTGGTTAGATGTGATTAGCCTCGAGAAGCCTCAGCGGAAATGGGCCTCATCTCGCCTGGAGGGCAAAACCTCCTGGATTTTCTCGAGTTGCGGCAGGTGCTCTCGACTTACGATGAGGACCTCAGGGAACCGCTCTGGTGGCCTCAGGAAAGGCCAGTCCCCATGCGAGTTCCTCTGGGGATTCCTCTCCCGTCGATGCAGGGGCCTAAGACCTTGTGTGGAGTCGGGGCCGAAACCTGATGATTCCTCTCCAGTGCTGACATGGATCTTGGGGTACTTTTGGAGTCTCCACAGGGGAGTCAGTCCTCGTCTCGAATGCGGGCATGCACTTGCGCTTTCCTCCAGAGCGGTAGCAGCAGTGTCACCCAGTCCGCCGCGTGGATCAAAGGATCTATGGTTTTCCCTCGAGTCTTTCCAACGAGGCTTTCCCACGAGGCTTTCCCACAGGGCTGTCCCACGTGCACACGTCGTGGGAGTCGATCCTCGGCTTGAACGTCAAGGCAGTGCAGGGAAAACAGGTTCCACTGGAATGGACTGACACATCTGGGGGACTCTTGGAATGGTGGCACGACCCTGGTGTTCCTCTCGCCTTTCCTGTGGAGAGCGCCTCCTCTTGAGATGCGACGGGAACGCCGGGAATTCTTTCCCTACGAAACAGGGAAAGGATCCCTCATCTCGAGCTAGGAGGCGGAAACGGGGCTCCCCTGGAAGTGTGTGGGACCCCACGTGCTTCCCCTCGAGTGGAGACGGGTATGTCGGGGAACTTCTTTAGTTGCAGCAAGGGTGTGAAGGACCCTTTGGAAGTTCCAGTGGTTAGATGTGATTGGCCTCGAGAAGCCTCAGCGGAAATGGGCCTCATCTCGCCTGGAGGGCAAAACCTCCTGGATTTTCTCGAGTTGCGGCAGGTGCTCTCGACTTACGACGGGGATCTCAGGGACCCGCTCTGGTGGCCTCAGGAAAGGCCAGTCCCCATGCGAGTTCCTCGAGGGCGTCTCGGGATTCCTCTCCCGTCGATGCCGGGGCCTAAGACCTTGTGTGGAGTCGGGGCCGGAACCTGAGGATTCCTCTCCAGTGCTGACATGGATCTTGGGGTACTTCTGGAGTCTCCCCAGGGGAGTCAGTCCTCGTCTCGAATGCGGGCATGCACTTGCGCTTTCCTCCAGAGCGGTAGCAGCACTGTCACGCAGTCTGCCGCGTGGATCAAAGGATCTATGATTTTCCCTCGAGTCTTTCCCACGAGGCTTTCCCACAGGGCTGTCCCACGTGCACACGTTGTGGGAGTCGATCCTCGGCTTGAACGTCAAGGCAGTGCAGGGAAAACAGGTTCCTCTGGAATGGACTGACACATCTGGGGGACTCTTGGAATGGTGTCACGACCCTGGAGTTCCTCTCGCCTTTCCTGTGGAGAGCGCCTCCTCTTGAGATGCGACGGGAACGCCGGGAATTCTTTCCCTACGAAACAGGGAAAGGATCCCTCATCTCGAGCTAGGAGGCGGAAATGGGGCTCCCCTGGATGTGTGCGGGACCCCACGTGCTTCCTCTCGAGTGCAGACGGGTATGTCGGGGAACTTCTTTATTTGCAGCAAGGGTGTGAAGGACTCTTTGGAAGTTCCAGTGTTTAGACGTGATTAGCCTCGAGAAGCCTCAGCGGAAATGAGCCTCATCTCGCCTGAAGGGCAAAACCTCCTGGATTTTCTCGAGTTGCGGCAGGTGCTCTCGACTTACGACGGGGACCTCAGGGACCCGCTCTGGTGGCCTCAGGAAAAGCCAGTCCCCATGCGAGTTCCTCGGGGGCCTCTCGGGATCCCTCTCCCGTCGATGCCGGGGCCTAAGACCTTGTGTGGAGTCGGGGCCGGAACCTGAGGATTCCTCTCCAGTGCTGACATGGATCTTGGGGTACTTCTGGAGTCTCCCCAGGGGAGTCAGTCCTCGTCTCGAATGCGGGCATGCACTTGCGCTTTCCTCCAGAGCGGTAGCAGCAGTGTCACGCAGTCTTCCGCGTGGATCAAAGGATCTATGGTTTTCCATCGAGTCTTTCCCACGAGGCTTTCCCACGAGGCTTTCCCACAGGGCTGTCCCACGTGCCCACGTGGTGGGAGTCGATCCTCGGCTTGAACGTCAAGGCAGTGCAGGGGAAACAGGTTCCTCTGGAATGGACTGACACATCTGGGGGACTCTTGGAATGGTGGCATGACCCTGGAGTTCCTCTCGCCTTTCCTGTGGAGAGCGCCTCCTCTTGAGATGCGACGGGAACGCCGGGAATTCTTTCCCTACGAAACAGGGAAAGGATCCCTCATCTCGAGCTAGGAGGCAGAAACGGGGCTCCCCTGGAAGTGTGTGGGACCCCACGTGCTTCCCCTCGAGTGGAGACGGGTATGTCGGGGAACTTCTTTAGTTGCAGCAAGGGTGTGAAGGACCCTTTGGAAGTTCCAGTGGTTAGATGTGATTAGCCTCGAGAAACCTCAGCGGAAATGGGCCTCATCTCGCCTGGAGGGCAAAACCTCCTGGATTTTCTCGAGTTGCGGCAGGTGCTCTCGACTTACGACGAGGACCTCAGGGACCCGCTCTGGTGGCCTCAGGAAAGGCCAGTCCCCATGCAAGTTCCTCGGGGGCCTCTCGGGATTCCTCTCCCGTCGATGCCGGGGACTAAGACCTTGTGTGGAGTCGGGGCCGGAACCTGAGGATTCCTCTCCAGTGCTGACATGGATCTTGGGGTACTTCTGGAGTCTCCCCAGGGGAGTCAGTCCTCGTCTCGAATGCGGGCATGCACTTGCGCTTTCCTCCAGAGCGGTAGCAGCAGTGTCACGCAGTCCGCCGCGTTGATCAAAGGATCTATGGTTTTCCGTCGAGTCTTTCCCACGAGGCTTTCCCACGAGGCTTTCCCACAGGGCTGTCCCACGTGCACACGTGGTGGGAGTCGATCCTCGGCTTGAACGTCAAGGCAGTGCAGGGAAAACAGGTTCCTCTGTAATGGACTGACACATCTGGGGGTCTCTTGGAATGGTGGCACGACCCTGGAGTTCCTCTCCCCTTTCCTGTGGAGAGCGCCTCCTCTTGATATGCGACGGGATCGCCGGGAATTCTTTCCCTACGAAACAGGGAAAGGATCCCTCATCTCGAGCTAGGAGGCGGAAACGGGGCTCCCCTGGATGTGTGCGGGACCCCACGTGCTTCCTCTCGAGTGGAGACGGGTATGTCGTGGAACTTCTTGAGTTGCAGCAAGGGTGTGAAGGACCCTTTGGAAGTTCCAGTGGTTAGACGTGATTAGCCTCGAGAAGCCTCAGCGGAAATGGGCCTCATCTCGCCTGGAGGGCAAAACCTCCTGGATTTTCTCGAGTTGCGGCAGGTGCTCTCGACTTACGACGGGGACCTCAGGGAACCGCTCTGGTGGCCTCAGGAAAGGCCTGTCCCCATGCGAGTTCCTCGGGGGCCTCTCGGGATTCCTCTCCCATCGATGCCGGGGCCTAAGACCTTGTGTGGAGTCGGGGCCGGAACCTGAGGATTCCTCTCCAGTGCTGACATGGATCTTGGGGTACTTCTGGAGTCTCCCCAGGGGAGTCAGTCCTCGTCTCGAATGCGGGCATGCACTTGCGCTTTCCTCCAGAGCGGTAGCAGCAGTGTCACGCAGTCCGCCGCGTGGATCAAAGGATCTATGGTTTTCCCTCGAGTCTTTCCCACGAGGCTTTCCCACGAGGCTTTCCCACAGGGCTGTCCCACGTGCAGACGTGGTGGGAGTCGATCCTCGGCTTGAACGTCAAGGCAGTGCAGGGAAAACAGGTTCCTCTGGAATGGACTGACACATCTGGGGGTCTCTTGGAATGGTGGCACGACCCTGGAGTTCCTCTCCCCTTTCCTGTGGAGAGCGCCTCCTCTTGATATGCGACGGGATCGCCGGGAATTCTTTCCCTACGAAACAGGGAAAGGATCCCTCATCTCGAGCTAGGAGGCGGAAACGGGGCTCCCCTGGATGTGTGCGGGACCCCACGTGCTTCCTCTCGAGTGGAGACGGGTATGTCGGGGAACTTCTTGAGTTGCAGCAAGGGTGTGAAGGACCCTTTGGAAGTTCCAGTGGTTAGACGTGATTAGCCTCGAGAAGCCTCAGCGGAAATGGGCCTCATCTCGCCTGGAGGGCAAAACCTCCTGGATTTTCTCGAGTTGCGGCAGGTGCTCTCGACTTACGACGGGGACCTCAGGGAACCGCTCTGGTGGCCTCAGGAAAGGCCTGTCCCCATGCGAGTTCCTCGGGGGCCTCTCGGGATTCCTCTCCCATCGATGCCGGGGCCTAAGACCTTGTGTGGAGTCGGGGCCGGAACCTGAGGATTCCTCTCCAGTGATGACATGGATCTTGGGGTACTTCTGGAGTCTCCCCAGGGGAGTCAGTCCTCGTCTCGAATGCGGGCATGCACTTGCGCTTTCCTCCAGAGCGGTAGCAGCAGTGTCACGCAGTCCGCCGCGTGGATCAAAGGATCTATGGTTTTCCCTCGAGTCTTTCCCACGAGGCTTTCCCACGAGGCTTTCCCACAGGGCTGTCCCACGTGCACACGTGGTGGGAGTCGATCCTCGGCTTGAACGTCAAGGCAGTGCAGGGAAAACAGGTTCCTCTGGAATGGACTGACACATCTGGGGGACTCTTGGAATGGTGGCACGACCCTGGAGTTCCTCTCGCCTTTCCTGTGGAGAGCGCCTCCTCTTGAGATGCGACGGGAACGCCGGGAATTCTTTCCCTATGAAAAAGGGAAAGGATCCCTCATCTCGAGCTAGGAGGCGGAAACGGGGCTCCCCTGGATGTGTGCGGGACCCCACGTGCTTCCTCTCGAGTGCAGACGGGTATGTCGGGGAACTTCTTGAGTTGCAGCAAGGGTGTGAAGGAACCTTTGGAAGTTCCAGTGTTTAGACGTGATTAGCCTGGAGAAGCCTCAGCGGAAATGAGCCTCATCTCGCCGGGAGGGCAAAACCTCCTGGATTTTCTCGAGTTGCGGCAGGTGATCTCGACTTACGACGAGGACCTCAGGGACCCGCTCTGGTGGCCTCAGGAAAAACCAGTCCCCATGCGAGTTCCTCGGGGGCCTCTCGGGATCCCTCTCCCGTCGATGCCGGGGCCTAAAAACTTGTGTGGACTCGGGGCCGGAACCTGAGGATTCCTCTCCAGTGCTGACATGGATCTTGGGGTACTTCTGGAGTCTCCCCAGGGGAGTCAGTCCTCGTCTCGAATGCGGGCATGCACTTGCGCTTTCCTCCAGAGCGGTAGCAGCAGTGTCACCCAGTCCGCCGCATGGATCAAAGGATCTATGTTTTTCCCTCGAGTCTTTCCCATGAGGCTTTCCCACGAGGCTTTCCCACAGGGCTGTCCCACGTGCACACGTGGTGGGAGTCGATCCTCGGCTTGAACGTCAAGGCAGTGCAGGGAAAACAGGTTCCTCTGGAATGGACTGACACATCTGGGGGACTCTTGGAATGGTGTCACGACCCTGGAGTTCCTCTCGCCTTTCCTGTGGAGAGCGCCTCCTCTTGAGATGCGACGGGAACGCCGGGAATTCTTTCCCTACGAAGCAGGGAAAGGATCCCTCATCTCGAGCTAGGAAGCGGAAACGGGGCTCCCCTGGATGTGTGCGGGACCCCACGTGCTTCCCCTCTAGTGGAGACGGGTATGTCGGGGAACTTCTTGAGTTGCAGCAATGGTGTGAAGGACCCTTTGGAGGTTCCAGTGGTTAGATGTGATTGGCCTCGAGAAGCCTCAGCGGAAATGGGCCTCATCTCGCCTGGAGGGCAAAACCTCCTGGATTTTCTCGAGTTGCGGCAGGTGCTCTCGACTTACGACGAGGACCTCAGGGAACCGCTCTGGTGGCCTCAGTAAAGGCCAGTCCCCATGCGAGTTCCTCTGGGGATTCCTCTCCCGTCGATGCCGGGGCCTAAGACCTTGTGTGGAGTCGGGGCCGGAACCTGAGGATTCCTCTCCAGTGCTGACATGGATCTTGGGGTACTTCTGGAGTCTCCCCAGGGGAGTCAGTCCTCGTCTCGAATGCGGGCATGCACTTGCGCTTTCCTCCAGAGCGGTAGCAGCAGTGTCACGCAGTCCCCCGCGTGGATCAAAGGATCTATGGTTTTCCCTCGAGTCTTTCCCACGAGGCTTTCCCACGAGGCTTTCCCACAGGGCTGTCCCACGTGCACACGTGGTGGGAGTTGATCCTCGGCTTGAACGTCAAGGCAGTGCAGGGAAAACAGGTTCCTCTGGAATGGACTGACACATTTGCGGGACTCTTGGAATGGTGTCACGACCCTGGAGTTCCTCTCGCCTTTCCTGTGCAGAGTGCCTCCTCTTGAGATGCGACGGGAAGGCCGGGAATTCTTTCCCTACGAAACAGGGAAAGGATCCCTCATCTCGAGCTAGGAGGCGGAAACGGGGCTCCCCTGGATGTGTGCGGGACCCCACGTGCTTCCTCTCGAGTGGAGACGGGTATGTCGGGGAACTTCCTGAGTTGCAGCAATGGTGTGAAGGACCCTTTGGAAGTTCCAGTGGTTAGATGTGATTGACCTCGAGAAGCCTCAGCGGAAATGGGCCTCATCTCGCCTGGAGGGCAAAACCTCCTGGATTTTCTCGAGTTGCGGCAGGTGCTCTCGACTTACGACGGGGACCTCAGGGAACCGCTCTGGTGGCCTCAGGAAAGGCCAGTCCCCATGCGAGTTCCACGGGGGCCTCTCGGGATACCTCTCCCGTCGATGCCGGGGCCTAAGACCTTGTGTGGAGTCGGGGCCGGAACCTGAGGATTCCTCTCCAGTGCTGACATGGATCTTGGGGTACTTCTGGAGTCTCCCCAGGGGAGTCAGTCCTCGTCTCGAATGCGGGCATGCACTTGCGGTTTCCTCCAGAGCGGTAGCAGCAGTGTCACGCAGTCTGCCGCGTGGTTCAAAGGATCTATGGTTTTCCCTCGAGTCTTTCCCACGAGGCTTTCCACGAGGCTTTCCCACAGGGCTGTCCCACGTGCACACGTGGTGGGAGTCGATCCTCGGCTTGAACGTCAAGGCAGTGCAGGGAAATCAGGTTCCTCTGGAATGGACTGACACATCTGGGGGACTCTTGGAATGGTGGCACGACCCTGGAGTTCCTCTCGCCTTTCCTGTGGAGAGCGCCTCCTCTTGAGATGCGACGGGAACGCCGGGAATTCTTTCCCTACGAAACAGGGAAAGGATCCCTCACCTAGAGTTAGGGGGCGGAAACGGAGCTCCCCTGGATGTGTGCGGGACCCCACGTGCTTCCTCTCGAGTGGAGACGGGTATGTCGGGGAACTTCTTGAGTTGCAGCAATGGTGTGAAGGACCCTTTGGAAGTTCCAGTGGTTAGATGTGATTGGCCTCAAGAAGCCTCAGCGGAAATGGGCCTCCTCTCGCCTGGAGGGCAAAACCTCCTGGATTTTCTCGAGTTGCGGCAGGTGCTCTCGACTTACGACGGGGACCTCGCGACCCGCTCTGGTGGCATCAGGAAAGGCCAGTCCCCATGCGAGTTCCTCGGGGGCCTCTCGGGATTCCTCTCCCGTCGATGCCGGGGCCTAAGACCTTGTGTGGAGTCGGGGCCGGAACCTGAGGATTCCTCTCCAGTGCTGACATGGATCTTGGGGTACTTCTGGAGTCTCCCCAGGGGAGTCAGTCCTCGTCTCGAATGCGGGCATGCACTTGCGCTTTCGTCCAGAGCGGTAGCAGCAGTGTCACGCAGTCCGCCGCGTTGATCAAAGGATCTATGGTTTTCCCTCGAGTCTTTCCCACGAGGCTTTCCCACGAGGCTTTCCCACAGGGCTGTCCCACGTGCACACGTGGTGGGAGTCGATCCTCGGCTTGAACGTCAAGGCAGTGGAGGGAAAACAGGTTCCTCTGTAATGGACTGATACATCTGGGGGTCTCTTGGAATGGTGGCACGACCCTGGAGTTCCTCTCCCCTTTCCTGTGGAGAGCGCCTCCTCTTGATATGCGACGGGATCGCCGGGAATTCTTTCCCTACGAAACAGGGAAAGGATCCCTCATCTCGAGCTAGGAGGCCGAAACGGGGCTCCCCTGGATGTGTGCGGGACCCCACGTGCTTCCTCTCGAGTGGAGACGGGTATGTCGGGGAACTTCTTGAGTTGCAGCAAGGGTGTGAAGGACCCTTTGGAAGTTCCAGTGGTTAGACGTGATTAGCCTCGAGAAGCCTCAGCGGAAATGGGCCTCATCTCGCCTGGAGGGCAAAACCTCCTGGATTTTCTCGAGTTGCGGCAGGTGCTCTCGACTTACGACGGGGACCTCAGGGAACCGCTCTGGTGGCCTCAGGAAAGGCATGTCCCCATGCGAGTTCCTCGGGGGCCTCTCGGGATTCCTCTCCCATCGATGCCGGGGCCTAAGACCTTGTGTGGAGTCGGGGCCGGAACCTGAGGATTCCTCTCCAGTGCTGACATGGATCTTGGGGTACTTCTGGAGTCTCCCCAGGGGAGTCAGTCCTCGTCTCGAATGCGGGCATGCACTTGCGCTTTCCTCCAGAGCGGTAGCAGCAGTGTCACGCAGTCCGCCGCGTGGATCAAAGGATCTATGGTTTTCCCTCGAGTCTTTCCCACGAGGCTTTCCCACGAGGCTTTCCCACAGGGCTGTCCCACGTGCACAAGTGGTGGGAGTCGATCCTCGGCTTGAACGTCAAGGCAGTGCAGGGAAAACAGGTTCCTCTGGAATGGACTGACACATCTGGGGGACTCTTGGAATGGTGGCACGACCCTGGAGTTCCTCTCGCCTTTCTTGTGGAGAGCGCCTCCTCTTGAGATGCGACGGGAACGCCGGGAATTCTTTCCCTATGAAAAAGGGAAAGGATCCCTCATCTCGAGCTAGGAGGCCGAAACGGGGCTCCCCTGGATGTGTGCGGGACCCCACGTGCTTCCTCTCGAGTGCAGACGGGTATGTCGGGGAACTTCTTGAGTTGCAGCAAGGGTGTGAAGGAACCTTTGGAAGTTTCAGTGTTTAGACGTGATTAGCCTGGAGAAGCCTCAGCGGAAATGAGCCTCATCTCGCCGGGAGGGCAAAACCTCCTGGATTTTCTCGAGTTGCGGCAGGTGATCTCGACTTACGACGAGGACCTCAGGGACCCGCTCTGGTGGCCTCAGGAAAAACCAGTCCCCATGCGAGTTCCTCGGGGGCCTCTCGGGATCCCTCTCCCGTCGATGCCGGGGCCTAAGACCTTGTGTGGACTCGGGGCCGGAACCTGAGGATTCCTCTCCAGTGCTGACATGGATCTTGGGGTACTTCTGGAGTCTCCCCAGGGGAGTCAGTCCTCGTCTCGAATGCGGGCATGCACTTGCGCTTTCCTCCAGAGCGGTAGCAGCAGTGTCACGCAGTCCGCCGCATGGATCAAAGGATCTATGTTTTTCCCTCGAGTCTTTCCCACGAGGCTTTCCCACGAGGCTTTCCCACAGGGCTGTCCCACGTGCACACGTGGTGGGAGTCGATCCTCGGCTTGAACGTCAAGGCAGTGCAGGGAAAACAGGTTCCTCTGGAATGGACTGACACATCTGGGGGACTCTTGGAATGGTGTCACGACCCTGGAGTTCCTCTCGCCTTTCCTGTGGAGAGCGCCTCCTCTTGAGATGCGACGGGAACGCCGGGAATTCTTTCCCTACGAAACAGGGAAAGGATCCCTCATCTCGAGCTAGGAGGCGGAAACGGGGCTCCCCTGGATGTGTGCGGGACCCCACGTGCTTCCTCTCGAGTGCAGACGGGTATGTCGGGGAACTTCTTGAGTTGCAGCAAGGGTGTGAAGGACCCTTTGGAAGTTCCAGTGTTTAGACGTGGTTAGCCTCGAGAAGCCTCAGAGGAAATGAGCCTCATCTCGCCTGAAGGGCAAAACCTCCTGGATTTTCTCGAGTTGCGGCAGGTGATCTCGACTTACGACGGGGACCTCAGAGACCCGCTCTGGAGGCCTCAGGAAAAGCCAGTCCCCATGCGAGTTCCTCGGGGGCCTCTCGGGATTCCTCTCCCGTCGATGCCGGGGCCTAAGACCTTGTGTGGAGTCGGGGCCGGAACCTGAGGATTCCTCTCCAGTGCTGACATGGATCTTGGGGTACTTCTGGAGTCTCCCCAGGGGAGTCAGTCCTCGTCTCGAATGCGGGCATGCACTTGCGCTTTCCTCCTGAGCGGTAGCAGCAGTGTCACGCAGTCCGCCGCGTGGATCAAAGGATCTATGGTTTTCCCTCGAGTCTTCCCCCGAGGCTTTCCCACGAGGCTTTCCCACAGGGCTGTCCCACGTGCACACGTGGTGGGAGTCGATCCTCGGCTTGAACGTCAAGGCAGTGCAGGGAAATCAGGTTCCTCTGGAATGGACTGACACATCTGGGGGACTCTTGGAATGGTGGCACTACCCTGGAGTTCCTCTCGCCTTTCCTGTGGAGAGCGCCTCCTCTTGAGATGCGACGGGAACGCCGGGAATTCTTTCCCTACGAAACAGGGAAAGGATCCCTCATCTCGAGCTAGGAGGCGGAAACGGGGCTCCCCTGGATGTGTGCGGGACCCACGTGCTTCCTCTCGAGTGGAGACGGGTATGTCGGGGAACTTCTTGAGTTGCAGCAACGGTGTGAAGGACCCTTTGGAAGTTCCAGTGGTTAGACGTGATTAGCCTCGAGAAGCCTCAGCGGAAATGGGCCTCATCTCGCCTGGAGGGCAAAACCTCCTGGATTTTCTCGAGTTGCGGCAGGTGCTCTCGACTTACGACGGGGACCTCAGGGACCCGCTCTGGTGGCCTCAGGAAAAACCAGTCCCCATGCGAGTTCCTCGGGGGCCTCTCGGGATTCCTCTCCCGTCGATGCCGGGGCCTAAGACCTTGTGTGGAGTCGGGGCCGGAACCTCAGGATTCCTCTCCAGTGCTGACATGGATCTTGGGGTACTTCTGGAGTCTCCCCAGGGGAGTCAGTCCTCGTCTCGAATGCGGGCATGCACTTGCGCTTTCCTCTAGAGCGGTAGCAGCAGTGTCACGCAGTCCGCCGCGTGGATCAAAGGATCTATGGTTTTCCCTCGAGTCTTTCCCACGAGGCTTTCCACGAGGCTTTCCCACAGGGCTGTCCCACGTGCACACGTGGTGGGAGTCGATCCTCGGCTTGAACGTCAAGGCAGTGCAGGGAAAACAGGTTCCTCTGGAATGGACTGACACATCTGGGGGACTCTTGGAATGGTGGCACGACCCTGGAGTTCCTCTCGCATTTCCTGTGGAGAGCGCCTCCTCTTGAGATGCGACGGGAACGCCGGGAATTCTTTCCCTACGAAACAGGGAAAGGATCCCTCATCTCGAGCTAGGAGGCGGAAACGGGGCTCCCCTGGATGTGTGCGGACCCCACGTGCTTCCTCTCGAGTGGAGACGGCTATGTCGGGGAACTTCTTGAGTTGCAGCAAGGGTGTGAAGGACCCTTTGGAAGTTCCAGTGGTTAGATGTGATTGGCCTCGAGAAGCCTCAGCGGAAATGGGCCTCATCTCGCCTGGAGGTCAAAACCTCGTGGATTTTCTCGAGTTGCGACAGGTGCTCTCGACTTACGACGGGGACCTCAGGGACCCGCTCTGGTGGCCTCGGGAAAGGCCAGTCCCCATGCGAGTTCCTCGGGGGCCTCTCGGGATTCCTCTCCCATCGATGCCGGGGCCTAAGACCTTGTGTGGAGTCGGGGCCGGAACCTGAGGATTCCTCTCCAGTGCTGACATGGATCTTGGAGTACTTCTTGAGTCTCCCCAGGGGAATCAGTCCTCGTCTCGAATGCGGGCATGCATTGCGCTTTCCTCCAGAGCGGTAGCAGCAGTGTCACGCAGTCCGCCGCGTGGATCAAAGGATCTATGGTTTTCCCCCGAGTCTTTCCCACGAGGCTTTCCCACTAGGCTTTCCCACAGGGCTGTCCCACGTGCACACGTGGTGGGAGTCGATCCTCGGCTTGAACGTCAAGGCAGTGCAGGGAAAACAGGTTCCTCTGGAATGGACTGACATATCTGGGGGACTCTTGGAATGGTGGCATGACCCTGGAGTTCCTCTCGCCTTTCCTGTGGAGAGCGCCTCCTCTTGAGATGCGACAGGAACGCCGGGAATTCTTACCCTACGAAACAAGGAAGGGATCCCTCATCTCGAGCTAGGAGGCGGAAACGGGGCTCCCCTGGATGTGTGCGGGACACCACGTGCTTCCTCTCGAGTGCAGACGGGTATGTCGGGGAACTTCTTGAGTTGCAGCAAGGGTGTGAAGGACCCTTTGGAAGTTCCAGTGGTTAGATGTGATTGGCCTCGAGAAGCCTCAGCGGAAATGGGCCTCATCTCGCCTGGAGGGCAAAACCTCCTGGATTTTCTCGAGTTGCGGCAGGTGCTCTCGACTTACGACGGGGACCTCAGGGACCCGCTCTGGTGGCCTCAGGAAAGGCCAGTCCCCATGCGAGTTCCTCGCGGGCCTCTCGGGATTCCTCTCCCGTCGATGCCGGGGCCTAAGACCTTGTGTGGAGTCGGGGCCGGAACCTGAGGATTCCTCTCCAGTGCTGACATGGATCTTGGGGTACTTCTGGAGTCTCCCCAGGGGAGTCAGTCCTCGTCTCGAATGCGGGCATGCACTTGCGCTTTCCTCCAGAGCGGTAGCAGCAGTGTCACGCAGTCCGCCGCGTGGATCAAAGGATCTATGGTTTTCCCTCGAGTCTTTCCCTAGAGGCTTTCCCACGAGGCTTTCCCACAGGGCTGTCCCACGTGCACACGTGGTGGGAGTCGATCCTCGGCTTGAACGTCAAGGCAGTGCAGGGAAAACAGGTTCCTCTGGAATGGACTGACACATCTGGGGGACTCTTGGAATGGTGGCACGACCCTGGAGTTCCTCTCGCCTTTCCTGTGGAGAGCGCCTCCTCTTGAGATGCGACGGGAACGCCGGGAATTCTTTCCCTACGAAACAGGGAAAGGATCCCTCATCTCGAGCTAGGAGGCGAAAACGGGGCTCCCCTGGATGTGTGCGGGACCCACGTGCTTCCTCTGGAGTGGAGACGGGTATGTCGGGGAACTTCTTGAGTTGCAGCAAGGGTGTGAAGGACCCTTTGGAAGTTCCAGTGGTTAGATGTGATTGGCCTCGAGAAGCCTCAGCGGAAATGGGCCTCATCTCGCCGGGAGGGCAAAACCTCCTGGATTTTCTCGAGTTGCGGCAGGTGCTCTCGACTTACGACGGGGACCTCAGGGACCCGCTCTGGTGGCCTCAGGAAAGGCCAGTCCCCATGCGAGTTCCTCGGGGGCCTCTCGGGATTCCTCTCCCGTCGATGCCGGGGCCTAAGATCTTGTGTGGAGTCAGGGCCGGAACCTGAGGATTCCTCTCCAGTGATGACATGGATCTTGGGGTACTTCTGGAGTCTCCCCAGGTGAGTCAGTCCTCGTCTCGAATGCGGGCATGCATTGCGCTTTCCTCCAGAGCGGTAGCAGCAGTGTCACGCAGTCCGCCGCGTGGATCAAAGGATCTATGGTTTTCCCTCGAGTTTTTCCCACGAGGCTTTCCCACGAGGCTTTCCCACAGGGCTGTCCCACGTGCACACGTGGTGGGAGTCGATCCTCGGCTTGAACGTCAAGGCAGTGCAGGGAAAACAGGTTCCTCTGGAATGGACTGACACATCTGGGGGACTCTTGGAATGGTGGCACGACTCTGGAGTTCCTCTCGCCTTTCCTGTGGAGAGCGCCTCCTCTTGAGATGCGACGGGAACGCCGGGAATTCTTTCCCTACGAAACAGGGAAAGGATCCCTCATCTCGAGCTAGGAGGCGAAAACGGGGCTCCCCTGGATGTGTGCGGGACCCACGTGCTTCCTCTGGAGTGGAGACGGGTATGTCGGGGAACTTCTTGAGTTGCAGCAAGGGTGTGAAGGACCCTTTGGAAGTTCCAGTGGTTAGATGTGATTGGCCTCGAGAAGCCTCAGCGGAAATGGGCCTCATCTCGCCGGGAGGGCAAAACCTCCTGGATTTTCTCGAGTTGCGGCAGGTGCTCTCGACTTACGACGGGGACCTCAGGGACCCGCTCTGGTGGCCTCAGGAAAGGCCAGTCCCCATGCGAGTTCCTCGGGGGCCTCTCGGGATTCCTCTCCCGTCGATGCCGGGGCCTAAGATCTTGTGTGGAGTCGGGGCCGGAACCTGAGGATTCCTCTCCAGTGCTGACATGGATCTTGGGGTTCTTCTGGAGTCTCCCCAGGGGAGTCAGTCCTCGTCTCGAATGCGGGCATGCACTTGCGCTTTCCTCCAGAGCGGTAGCAGCAGTGTCACGCAGTCCGCCGCGTGGATCAAAGGATGTATGGTTTTCCCTCGAGTCTTTCCCACGAGGCTTTCCCACGAGGCTTTCCCACAGGGCTGTCCCACGTGCACACGTGGTGGGAGTCGATCCTCGGCTTGAACGTCAAGGCAATGCAGGGAAAACAGGTTCCTCTGGAATGGACTGACACATCTGGGGGACTCTTGGAATGGTGGCACGACCCTGGAGTTCCTCTCGCCTTTCCTGTGGAGAGCGCCTCCTCTTGAGATGCGACGGGAACGCCGGGAATTCTTTCCCTACGAAACAGGGAAAGGATCCCTCATCTCGAGCTTGGAGGCGAAAACGGGGCTCCCCTGGATGTGTGCGGGACCCACGTGCTTCCTCTGGAGTGGAGACGGGTATGTCGGGGAACTTCTTGAGTTGCAGCAAGGGTGTGAAGGACCCTTTGGAAGTTCCAGTGGTTAGACGTGATTAGCCTCAAGAAACCTCAGCGGAAATGGGCCTCATCGCGCCTGGAGGGCAAAACTTCCTGGATTTTCTCGAGTTGCGGCAGGTGCTCTCGTCTTACGACGGGGACCTCAGGGACCCGCTCTGGTGGCCTCAGGAAAGGCCAGTCCCCATGTGAGTTCCTCGGGGGCCTCTCGTGATTCCTCTCCCGTCGATGCCGGGGCCTAAGACCTTGTGTGGAGTCGGGGCCGGAACCTGAGGATTCCTCTCCAGTGCTGACATGGATCTTGGGGTACTTCTGGAGTCTCCCCAGGTGAGTCAGTCCTCGTCTCGAATGCGGGCATGCATTGCGCTTTCCTCCAGAGCGGCAGCAGCAGTGTCACGCAGTCCGCCGCGTGGATCAAAGGATCTGTGGTTTTCCCTCGAGTCTTTCCCACGAGGCTTTCCCACAGGGCTGTCCCAAGTGCACACCTGGTGGGAGTCGATCCTCGGCTTCAACGTCAAGGCAGTGAAGGGAAAACAGGTTCCTCTGGAATGGACTGACACATCTGGGGGACTCTTGGAATGGTGGCATGACCCTGGAGTTCCTCTCGCCTTTCCTGTGGAGAGCGCCTCCTCTTGAGATGCGATGGGAAAGCCGGGAATTCTTTCCCTACGAAACAGGGAAAGGATCCCTCATCTCGAGCTAGGAGGCGGAAACGGGGCTCCCCTGGATGTGTGCGGGAAACCACGTGCTTCCTCTCGAGTGCAGACGGGTATGTCTGGGAACTTCTTGAGTTGCAGCAAGGGTGTGAAGGACCCTTTGGAAGTTCCAGTGGTTAGATGTGATTGGCCTCGAGAAGCCTCAGCGGAAATGGGCCTCATCTCGCCTGGAGGGCAAAACCTCCTGGATTTTCTCGAGTTGCGGCAGGTGCTCTCGACTTACGACGGGGACCTCAGGGACCCGCTTGTTGGCCTCAGGAAAGGCCAGTCCCCATGCGAGTTCCTCGGGGGCCTCTCGGGATTCCTCTCCCGTCGATGCCGGGGCCTAAGACCTTGTGTGGAGTAGGGGCCGGAACCTGAGGATTCCTCTCCAGTGCTGACATGGATCTTGGGGTACTTCTGGAGTCTCCCCAGGGGAGTCAGTCCTCGTCTCAAATGCGGGCATGCACTTGCGCTTTCCTCCAGAGCGGTAGCAGCAGTGTCACGCAGTCCGCCACATGGATCAAAGGATCTATGGTTTTCCCTCGAGTCTTTCCCACGAGGCTTTCCCACGAGGCTTTCCCACAGGGCTGTCCCACGTGCACACGTGGTGGGAGTCGATCCTCGGCTTGAACGTCAAGGCAGTGCAGGGAAAACAGGTTGCTCTGGAATGGACTGACACATCTGGGGGACTCTTGAACTGGTGGCACGACCCTGGAGTTCTTCTCGCCTTTCCTGTGGAGAGCGCCTCCTCTTGAGATGCGACGGGAACGCCGAGAATTCTTTCACTACGAAACAGGGAAAGGATCCCTCATCTCGAGCTAGGAGCCGGAAACGGGGCTCCCCTGGATGTGGGCGGGACCCCACGTGCTTTCTCTCGAGTGGAGACGGGTATGTCGGGGAACTTCTTGAGTTGCAGCAACGGTGTGAAGGACCCTTTGGAAGTTCCAGTGGTTAGATGTGATTGGCCTCGAGAAGCCTCAGCGGAAATGGGCCTCATCTCGCCTGGAGGGCAAAACCTCCTGGATTTTCTCGAGTTGCGGCATGTGCTCTCGACTTACGACGGGGACCTCAGGGACCCGCTCTGGTGGCCTCAGGAAAGGCCAGTCCCCATGCGAGTTCCTCGGGGGCCTCTCAGGATTCCACTCCCGTTGATGCCGGGGCCTAAGACCTTGTGTGGAGTCGGGGCCGGAACCTGAGGATTCCTCTCCAGTGCTGACATGGATCTTGGGGTACTTCTGGAGTCTCCCCAGGGGAGTCAGTCCTCGTCTCGAATGCGGGCATGCACTTGCGCTTTCCTCCAGAGCGGTAGCAGCAGTGTCACGCAGTCCGCCGCGTGGATCAAAGGATCTATGGTTTTCCCTCGAGGCTTTCCCACGAGGCTTTCCCACGAGGCTTTCCCACAGGGCTGTCCCACGTGCACACGTGGTGGGAGTCGATCCTCGGCTTGAACGTCAAGGCAGAGCAGGGAAAACAGGTTCCTCTGGAATGGACTGACACATCTGGGGGACTCTTGGAATGGTGTCACGACCCTGGAGTTCCTCTCGCCTTTTCTGTGGAGAGCGCCTCCTCTTGAGATGCGACGGGAACGCCGGGAATTCTTTCCCTACGAAACAGGGAAAGGATCCCTCATCTCGAGCTGGAGGCGGAAACGGGGCTCCCCTGGATGTGTGCGGGACCCCACGTGCATCCTCTCGAGTGGAGACGGGTATGTCGGGGAACTTCTTGAGTTGCAGCAAGGGTGTGAAGGACCCTTTGGAAATTCCAGTGGTTAGATGTGATTGGCCTCGAGAAGCCTCAGCGGAAATGGGCCTCATCTCGCCTGGAGGGCAAAACCTCCTGGATTTTCTCGAGTTGCGGCAGGTGCTCTCGACTTACGACGGGGACCTCAGGGACCCGCTCTGGTGGCCTCAGGAAAGGCCAGTCCCCATGCGAGTTCCTCGGGGGCCTCTCGGGATTCCTCTCCCGTCGATGCCGGGGCCTAAGATCTTGTGTGGAGTCGGGGCCGGAACCTGAGGATTCCTCTCCAGTGCTGACATGGATCTTGGGGTTCTTCTGGAGTCTCCCCAGGGGAGTCAGTCCTCGTCTCGAATGCGGGCATGCACTTGCGCTTTCCTCCAGAGCGGTAGCAGCAGTGTCACGCAGTCCGCCGCGTGGATCAAAGGATGTATGGTTTTCCCTCGAGTCTTTCCCACGAGGCTTTCCCACGAGGCTTTCCCACAGGGCTGTCCCACGTGCACACGTGGTGGGAGTCGATCCTCGGCTTGAACGTCAAGGCAATGCAGGGAAAACAGGTTCCTCTGGAATGGACTGACACATCTGGGGGACTCTTGGAATGGTGGCACGACCCTGGAGTTCCTCTCGCCTTTCCTGTGGAGAGCGCCTCCTCTTGAGATGCGACGGGAACGCCGGGAATTCTTTCCCTACGAAACAGGGAAAGGATCCCTCATCTCGAGCTAGGAGGCGAAAACGGGGCTCCCCTGGATGTGTGCGGGACCCACGTGCTTCCTCTGGAGTGGAGACGGGTATGTCGGGGAACTTCTTGAGTTGCAGCAAGGGTGTGAAGGACCCTTTGGAAGTTCCAGTGGTTAGATGTGATTGGCCTCGAGAAGCCTCAGCGGAAATGGGCCTCATCTCGCCGGGAGGGCAAAACCTCCTGGATTTTCTCGAGTTGCGGCAGGTGCTCTCGACTTACGACGGGGACCTCAGGGACCCGCTCTGGTGGCCTCAGGAAAGGCCAGTCCCCATGCGAGTTCCTCGGGGGCCTCTCGGGATTCCTCTCCCGTCGATGCCGGGGCCTAAGACCTTGTGTGGAGTCAGGGCCGGAACCTGAGGATTCCTCTCCAGTGATGACATGGATCTTGGGGTACTTCTGGAGTCTCCCCAGGTGAGTCAGTCCTCGTCTCGAATGCGGGCATGCATTGCGCTTTCCTCCAGAGCGGTAGCAGCAGTGTCACGCAGTCCGCCGCGTGGATCAAAGGATCTATGGTTTTCCCTCGAGTTTTTCCCACGAGGCTTTCCCACGAGGCTTTCCCACAGGGCTGTCCCACGTGCACACGTGGTGGGAGTCGATCCTCGGCTTGAACGTCAAGGCAGTGCAGGGAAAACAGGTTCCTCTGGAATGGACTGACACATCTGGGGGACTCTTGGAATGGTGGCACGACCCTGGAGTTCCTCTCGCCTTTCCTGTGGAGAGCGCCTCCTCTTGAGATGCGACGGGAACGCCGGGAATTCTTTCCCTACGAAACAGGGAAAGGATCCCTCATCTCGAGCTAGGAGGCGAAAACGGGGCTCCCCTGGATGTGTGCGGGACCCACGTGCTTCCTCTGGAGTGGAGACGGGTATGTCGGGGAACTTCTTGAGTTGCAGCAAGGGTGTGAAGGACCCTTTGGAAGTTCCAGTGGTTAGATGTGATTGGCCTCGAGAAGCCTCAGCGGAAATGGGCCTCATCTCGCCGGGAGGGCAAAACCTCCTGGATTTTCTCGAGTTGCGGCAGGTGCTCTCGACTTACGACGGGGACCTCAGGGACCCGCTCTGGTGGCCTCAGGAAAGGCCAGTCCCCATGCGAGTTCCTCGGGGGCCTCTCGGGATTCCTCTCCCGTCGATGCCGGGGCCTAAGATCTTGTGTGGAGTCGGGGCCGGAACCTGAGGATTCCTCTCCAGTGCTGACATGGATCTTGGGGTTCTTCTGGAGTCTCCCCAGGGGAGTCAGTCCTCGTCTCGAATGCGGGCATGCACTTGCGCTTTCCTCCAGAGCGGTAGCAGCAGTGTCACGCAGTCCGCCGCGTGGATCAAAGGATGTATGGTTTTCCCTCGAGTCTTTCCCACGAGGCTTTCCCACGAGGCTTTCCCACAGGGCTGTCCCACGTGCACACGTGGTGGGAGTCGATCCTCGGCTTGAACGTCAAGGCAATGCAGGGAAAACAGGTTCCTCTGGAATGGACTGACACATCTGGGGGACTCTTGGAATGGTGGCACGACCCTGGAGTTCCTCTCGCCTTTCCTGTGGAGAGCGCCTCCTCTTGAGATGCGACGGGAACGCCGGGAATTCTTTCCCTACGAAACAGGGAAAGGATCCCTCATCTCGAGCTTGGAGGCGAAAACGGGGCTCCCCTGGATGTGTGCGGGACCCACGTGCTTCCTCTGGAGTGGAGACGGGTATGTCGGGGAACTTCTTGAGTTGCAGCAAGGGTGTGAAGGACCCTTTGGAAGTTCCAGTGGTTAGACGTGATTAGCCTCAAGAAACCTCAGCGGAAATGGGCCTCATCGCGCCTGGAGGGCAAAACTTCCTGGATTTTCTCGAGTTGCGGCAGGTGCTCTCGTCTTACGACGGGGACCTCAGGGACCCGCTCTGGTGGCCTCAGGAAAGGCCAGTCCCCATGTGAGTTCCTCGGGGGCCTCTCGTGATTCCTCTCCCGTCGATGCCGGGGCCTAAGACCTTGTGTGGAGTCGGGGCCGGAACCTGAGGATTCCTCTCCAGTGCTGACATGGATCTTGGGGTACTTCTGGAGTCTCCCCAGGTGAGTCAGTCCTCGTCTCGAATGCGGGCATGCATTGCGCTTTCCTCCAGAGTGGCAGCAGCAGTGTCACGCAGTCCGCCGCGTGGATCAAAGGATCTGTGGTTTTCCCTCGAGTCTTTCCCACGAGGCTTTCCCACAGGGCTGTCCCAAGTGCACACCTGGTGGGAGTCGATCCTCGGCTTCAACGTCAAGGCAGTGAAGGGAAAACAGGTTCCTCTGGAATGGACTGACACATCTGGGGGACTCTTGGAATGGTGGCATGACCCTGGAGTTCCTCTCGCCTTTCCTGTGGAGAGCGCCTCCTCTTGAGATGCGATGGGAAAGCCGGGAATTCTTTCCCTACGAAACAGGGAAAGGATCCCTCATCTCGAGCTAGGAGGCGGAAACGGGGCTCCCCTGGATGTGTGCGGGAAACCACGTGCTTCCTCTCGAGTGCAGACGGGTATGTCTGGGAACTTCTTGAGTTGCAGCAAGGGTGTGAAGGACCCTTTGGAAGTTCCAGTGGTTAGATGTGATTGGCCTCGAGAAGCCTCAGCGGAAATGGGCCTCATCTCGCCTGGAGGGCAAAACCTCCTGGATTTTCTCGAGTTGCGGCAGGTGCTCTCGACTTACGACGGGGACCTCAGGGACCCGCTTGTTGGCCTCAGGAAAGGCCAGTCCCCATGCGAGTTCCTCGGGGGCCTCTCGGGATTCCTCTCCCGTCGATGCCGGGGCCTAAGACCTTGTGTGGAGTAGGGGCCGGAACCTGAGGATTCCTCTCCAGTGCTGACATGGATCTTGGGGTACTTCTGGAGTCTCCCCAGGGGAGTCAGTCCTCGTCTCAAATGCGGGCATGCACTTGCGCTTTCCTCCAGAGCGGTAGCAGCAGTGTCACGCAGTCCGCCACATGGATCAAAGGATCTATGGTTTTCCCTCGAGTCTTTCCCACGAGGCTTTCCCACGAGGCTTTCCCACAGGGCTGTCCCACGTGCACACGTGGTGGGAGTCGATCCTCGGCTTGAACGTCAAGGCAGTGCAGGGAAAACAGGTTGCTCTGGAATGGACTGACACATCTGGGGGACTCTTGAACTGGTGGCACGACCCTGGAGTTCTTCTCGCCTTTCCTGTGGAGAGCGCCTCCTCTTGAGATGCGACGGGAACGCCGAGAATTCTTTCACTACGAAACAGGGAAAGGATCCCTCATCTCGAGCTAGGAGCCGGAAACGGGGCTCCCCTGGATGTGGGCGGGACCCCACGTGCTTTCTCTCGAGTGGAGACGGGTATGTCGGGGAACTTCTTGAGTTGCAGCAACGGTGTGAAGGACCCTTTGGAAGTTCCAGTGGTTAGATGTGATTGGCCTCGAGAAGCCTCAGCGGAAATGGGCCTCATCTCGCCTGGAGGGCAAAACCTCCTGGATTTTCTCGAGTTGCGGCATGTGCTCTCGACTTACGACGGGGACCTCAGGGACCCGCTCTGGTGGCCTCAGGAAAGGCCAGTCCCCATGCGAGTTCCTCGGGGGCCTCTCAGGATTCCACTCCCGTTGATGCCGGGGCCTAAGACCTTGTGTGGAGTCGGGGCCGGAACCTGAGGATTCCTCTCCAGTGCTGACATGGATCTTGGGGTACTTCTGGAGTCTCCCCAGGGGAGTCAGTCCTCGTCTCGAATGCGGGCATGCACTTGCGCTTTCCTCCAGAGCGGTAGCAGCAGTGTCACGCAGTCCGCCGCGTGGATCAAAGGATCTATGGTTTTCCCTCGAGGCTTTCCCACGAGGCTTTCCCACGAGGCTTTCCCACAGGGCTGTCCCACGTGCACACGTGGTGGGAGTCGATCCTCGGCTTGAACGTCAAGGCAGAGCAGGGAAAACAGGTTCCTCTGGAATGGACTGACACATCTGGGGGACTCTTGGAATGGTGTCACGACCCTGGAGTTCCTCTCGCCTTTTCTGTGGAGAGCGCCTCCTCTTGAGATGCGACGGGAACGCCGGGAATTCTTTCCCTACGAAACAGGGAAAGGATCCCTCATCTCGAGCTGGAGGCGGAAACGGGGCTCCCCTGGATGTGTGCGGGACCCCACGTGCATCCTCTCGAGTGGAGACGGGTATGTCGGGGAACTTCTTGAGTTGCAGCAAGGGTGTGAAGGACCCTTTGGAAATTCCAGTGGTTAGATGTGATTGGCCTCGAGAAGCCTCAGCGGAAATGGGCCTCATCTCGCCTGGAGGGCAAAACCTCCTGGATTTTCTCGAGTTGCGGCAGGTGCTCTCGACTTACGACGGGGACCTCAGGGACCCGCTCTGGTGGCCTCAGGAAAGGCCAGTCCCCATGCGAGTTCCTCGGGGGCCTCTCGGGATTCCTCTCCCGTCGATGCCGGGGTCTAAGACCTTGTGTGGAGTCGGGGCTGGAACCTGAGGATTCCTCTCCAGTGCTGACATGGATCTTGGGGTACTTCTGGAGTCTCCCCAGGGGAGTCAGTCCTCGTCTCGAATGCGGGCATGCACTTGCGCTTTCCTCCAGAGCGGTAGCAGCAGTGTCACGCAGTCCGCCGCGTGGATCAAAGGATCTGTCGTTTTCCCTCGAGTCTTTGCCACGAGTCTTTCCCACGAGGCTTTCCCACAGGGCTGTCCCACGTGCACACGTGGTGGGAGTCGATCCTCGGCTTGAGCGTCAAGGCAGTGCAGGGAAAACAGGTTCCTCTGGAATGGACTGACACATCTGGGGGACTCTTGGAATGGTGGCACGACCCTGGAGTTCCTCTCGCCTTTCCTGTGGAGAGCGCCTCCTCTTGAGAAGCGACGGGAACGCCGGGAATTCTTTCCCTACGAAACAGGGAAAGGATCCCTTATCTCGAGCTAGGAGGCGGAAACGGGGCTCCCCTGGATGTGTGCGGGACCCCACGTGCTTCCTCTCGTGTGGAGACGGGTATGTCGGGGAACTTCTTGAGTTGCAGCAACGGTGTGAAGGACCCTTTGGAAGTTCCAGTGGTTAGACGTGATTAGCCACTAGAAGCCTCAGCGGAAATGGGCCTCATCTAGCCTGGAGGGCAAAACCTCCTGGATTTTCTCGAGTTGCGGCAGGTGCTCTCGACTTACGACGAGGACCTCAGGGACCCGCTCTGGTGGCCTCAGGAAAGGCCAGTCCCCATGCGAGTTCCTCTGGGGATTCCTCTCCCGTCGATGCCGGGGCCTAAGACCTTGTGTGGAGCCGGGGCCGGAACCTGAGGATTCCTATCCAGTGCTGACATGGATCTTGGGGTACTTCTGGAGTCTCCCCAGGGGAGTCAGTCCTCGTCTCGAATGCGGGCATGCACTTGCGCTTTCCTCCAGAGCGGTAGCAGCAGTGTCACGCAGTCCGCCGCGTGGATCAAAGGATCTATGGTTTTCCCTCGAGTCTTTCCCACGAGGCTTTCCCACGAGGCTTTCCCACAGGGCTGTCCCACGTGCACACGTGGTGGGAGTCGATCCTCGGCTTGAACGTCAAGGCAGTGCAGGGAAAACAGGTTCCTCTGGAATGGACTGACACATCTGGGGGACTTTTGGAATGGTGTCACGACCCTGGAGTTCCTCTCGCCTTTCCTGTGGAGAGCGTCTCCTCTTGAGATGCGACGGGAACGCCGGGAATTCTTTCCCTACGAAACAGGGAAAGGATCCCTCATCTCGAGCTAGGGGGCGGAAACGGAGCTCCCTTGGATGTGTGCGTGACCCCACGTGCTTCCTCTCGAGTGCAGACGGGTATGTCGGGGAACTTCTTGAGTTGCAGCAATGGTGTGAAGGACCCTTTGGAAGTTCCAGTGGTTAGATATGATTGGCCTCGAGAAGCCTCAGGGGAAATGGGCCTCATCTCGCCTGGAGGGCAAAACCTCCTGGATTTTCTCCAGTTGCGGCAGGTGCTCTCGTCTTACGACGGGGACCTCAGGGAACCGCTCTGGTGGCCTCAGGAAAGGCCAGTCCCCATGCGAGTTCCACGGGGGCCTCTCGGGATTCCTCTCCCGTCAATGCCGGGGCCTAAGACCTTGTGTGGAGTCGGGGCCGGAACCTGAGGATTCCTCTCCAGTGCTGACATGGATCTTGGGGTACTTCTGGAGTCTCCCCAGGGGAGTCAGTCCTCGTCTCGAATGTGGGCATGCACTTGCGCTTTCCTCCAGAGCGGTAGCAGCAGTGTCACGCAGTCCGCCGCGTGGATCAAAGGATCTATGGTTTTCCCTCGAGTCTTTCCCACGAGGATTTCCCACGAGGCTTTCCCACAGGGCTGACCCACGTGCACACGTGGTGGGAGTCGATCCTCGGCTTGAACGTCAAGGCAGTGCAGGGAAAACAGGTTCCTCTGGAATGGACTGACAAATCTGGGGGACTCTTGGAATGGTGGCACGACCCTGGAGTTCCTCTCGCCTTTCCTGTGGAGAGCGCCTCCTCTTGAGATGCGACGGGAACGCCGGGAATTCTTTCCCTACGAAACAGGGCAAGGATCCCTCATCTCGAGTACTAGGCGGAAACAGGGCTCCCCTGGATGTGTGCGGGACCCACGTGCTTCCTCTCGAGTGGAGACGGGTATGTCGGGGAACTTCTTGAGTTGCAGCAAGGGTGTGAAGGACCCTTTGGAAGTTCCAGTTGTTAGACGTGATTAGCCTCGAGAAGCCTCAGCGGAAATGGGCCTCATCTCGCCTGGAGAGCAAAACCTCCTGGATTTTCTCGAGTTGCGGCAGGTGATCTCGACTTACGACGGGGACCTCAGGGACCCGCTCTGGTGGCCTCAGGAAAGGCCAGTCCCCATGCGAGTTCCTCGGGGGCCTCTCAGGATTCCACTTCCGTCGATGCCGGGGCCTCGGACCTTGTGTGGAGTCGGGGCCGGAACCTGAGGATTCCTCTCCAGTGCTGACATGGATCTTGGGGTACTTCTGGAGTCTCCCCAGGGGAGTCAGTCCTCGTCTCGAATGCGGGCATGCACTTGCGCTTTCCTCCAGAGCGGTAGCAGCAGTGTCATGCAGTCCGCCGCGTGGATCAAAGGATCTATGGTTTTCCCTCGAGTCTTTCCAACGAGGCTTTCCCACGAGGCTTTCCCACAGGGCTGTCCCACGTGCACACGTGGTGGGAGTCGATCCTCGGCTTGAACGTCAAGGCAGTGCAGGGAAAACAGGTTCCTCTGGAATGGACTGACACATCTGGGGGACTCTTGGAATGGTGGCACGACCCTGGAGTTCCTCTCGCCTTTCCTGTGGAGAGCGCCTCCTCTTGAGATGCGACGGGAACGCCGGGAAATCTTTCCCTACGAAACAGGGAAAGGATCCCTCATCTCGAGCTAGGAGGCGGAAACGGGGCTCCCCTGGATGTGTGCGGGAGCCACGTGCTTCGTCTCGAGTGGAGACGGGTATGTCGGGGAACTTCTTGAGTTGCAGCAAGGGTGTGAATGACCCTTTGGAAGTTCCAGTGGTTAGACGTGATTGGCCTCGAGAAGCCTCAGCGGAAATGGGCCTCATCTCGCCTGGAGGGCAAAACCTCCTGGATTTTCTCGAGTTGCGGCAGGTGCTCTCGACTTACGACGGGGACCTCAGGGACCCCCTCTGTTGGCCTCATGAAAGGACAGTCCCCATGCGAGTTCCTTGGGGGCCTCTCGGGATTCCTCTCCCGTCGATGCCGGGGCCTAAGACCTTGTGTGGAGTCGGGGCCGGAACCTCAGGATTCCTCTCCAGTGCTGACATGGATCTTGGGGTACTTCTGCAGTCTCCCCAGGGGAGTCAGTCCTCGTCTCGAATGCGGGCATGCATTGCGCTTTCCTCCAGAGCAGTAGCAGCAGTGTCACGCAGTCCCCCGCGTGGATCAAAGGATCTATGGTTTTCCCTCGAGTCTTTCCCACGAGGCTTTCCCACGAGGCTTTCCCACAGGGCTGTCCCACGTGCACACGTGGTGGGAGTCGATCCTCGGCTTGAACGTCAAGGCATTGCAGGGAAAACAGGTTCCTCTGGAATGGACTGACACATCTGGGGGACTCTTGGAATGGTGGCACGACCCTGAAGTTCCTCTCGCCTTTCCTGTGGAGAGCGCCTCCTCTTGAGATGCGACGGGAACGCCGGGAATTCTTTCCCTACGAAACAGGGAAAGGATCCCTCATCTCGAGCTAGGAGGCGGAAACAGGGCTCCCCTGGATGTGTGCGGGACCCACGTGCTTCCTCTCGAGTGGAGACGGGTATGTCGGGGAACTTCTTGAGTTGCAGCAAGGGTGTGAAGGACCCTTTGGAAGTTCAAGTGTTTAGACGTGATTAGCCTCGAGAAGCCTCAGCGGAAATGGGCCTCATCTCGCCTGGAGGGCAAAACCTCCTGGATTTCGTCGAGTTGCGGCAGGTGCTCTCGACTTACGACGGGGACCTCAGGGAACCGCTCTGGTGGCCTCAGGAAAGGCCAGTCCCCATGCGAGTTCCTCGGGGGCCTCTCGGCATTCCTCTCCCGTCGATGCCGGGTCCTAAGACCTTGTGTGGAGTCGGGGCCGGAACCTGAGGATTCCTCTGCAGTGCTGACATGGATCTTGGGGTACTTCTGGAGTCTCCCCAGGGGAGTCAGTCCTCGTCTCGAATGCGGGCATGCACTTGCGCTTTCCTCCAGAGCGGTAGCAGCAGTGTCACCCAGTCCGCCACGTGGATCAAAGGATCTATGGTTTTCCCTCGAGTCTTTCCCACGAGGCTTTCCCACGAGGCTTTCCCACTGGGCTGTCCCACGTGCACACGTGGTGGGAGTGGATCCTCGGCTTGAACGTCAAGGCAGTGCAGGGAAAACAGGTTCCTCTGGAATGGACTGACACATCTGGGGGACTCTTGGAATGGTGGCACGACCCTGGAGTTCCTCTCGCCTTTCCTGTGGAGAGCGCCTCCTCTTGAGATGCGACGGGAACGCCGGGAATTCTTTCCCTACGAAACAGGGAAAGGACCCCTCATCTCGAGCTAGGAGGCGGAAACGGGGCTCCCCTGGATGTGTGCGGGACCCCACGTGCTTCCTCTCGAGTGCAGACGGGTATGTCGGGGAACTTCTTGAGTTGCAGCAAGGGTGTGAAGGACCCTTTGGAAGTTCCAGTGGTTAGACGTGATTAGCCTCGAGAAGCCTCAGCGGAAATGGGCCTCATCTCGCCTGGAGGGCAAAACCTCCTGGATTTTCTCGAGTTGCGGCAGGTGCTCTCGACTTACGACGGGGACCTCAGGGACCCGCTCTGGTGGCCTCAGGAAAGGCCAGTCCCCATGCGAGTTCCTCGGGGGCCTCTCGGGATTCCTCTCCCGTCGATGCCGGGGCCTAAGACCTTGTGTGGAGTCGGGGCCGGAACCTGAGGATTCCTCTCCAGTGCTGACATGGATCTTGGGGTACTTCTGGAGTCTCCCCAGGGGAGTCAGTCCTCGTCTCGAATGCGGGCATGCACTTGCGCTTTCCTCCAGAGCGGTATCAGCAGTGTCACGCAGTCCGCCGCGTGGATCAAAGGATCTATGGTTTTCCCTCGAGTCTTTCCCACGAGGCTTTCCCACGAGGCTTTCCCACAGGGCTGTCCCACGTGCACACGTGGTGGGAGTCGATCCTCGGCTTGAACGTCAAGGCAGTGCAGGGAAAACAGGTTCCTCTGGAATGGACTGACACATCTGGGGGACTCTTGGAATGGTGGCACGACCCTGGAGTTCCTCTCGCCTTTCCTGTGGAGAGCGCCTCCTCTGGAGATGCGACGGGAACGCCGGGAATTCTTTCCCTACGAAACAGGGAAAGGATCCCTCATCTCGAGCTAGGAGGCGGAAACGGGGCTCCCCTGGATGTGTGCGGGACCCCACGTGCTTCCTCTCGAGTGGAGACGGGTATGTCGGGGAACTTCTTGAGTTGCAGCAAGGGTGTGAAGGACCCTTTGGAAGTTCCAGTGTTTAGACGTGATTAGCCTCGAGAAGCCTCAGCGGAAATGGGCCTCATCTCGCCTGGAGGGCAAAACCTCCTGAATTTTCTCGATTTGCGGCAGGTGCTCTCGACTTACGACGGGGACCTCAGGGACCCGCTCTGGTGGCCTCACGAAATGCCAGTCCCCATGCGAGTTCCTCGGGGGCCTCTCGGCATTCCTCTCCCGTCGATGCCGGGGCCTAAGACCTTGTGTGGAGTCGGGGCCGGAACCTGAGGATTCCTCTCCAGTGCTGACATGGATCTTGGGGTACTTCTGGAGTCTCCCCAGGGGAGTCAGTCCTCGTCTCGAATGCGGGCATGCACTTGCGCTTTCCTCCTGATCGGTAGCAGCAGTGTCACGCAGTCCGCAGCGTGGATCAAAGGATCTATGGTTTTCCCTCGAGTCTTTCCCAAGAGGCTTTCCCACGAGCCTTTCCCACAGGGTTGACCCACGTGCACACGTGGTGGGAGTGGATCCTCGGCTTGAACGTCAAGGCAGTTCAGGGAAAACAGGTTCCTCTGGAATGGACTGACACATCTGGGGGACTCTTGGAATGGTGGCACGACCCTGGAGTTCCTCTCGCCTTTCCTGTGGAGAGCGCCTCCTCTTGAGATGCGACGGGAACGCCGGGAATTCTTTCCCTACGAAACAGGGAAAGGATCCCTCATCTCGAGCTAGGAGGCGGAAACGGGGCTCCCCTGGATGTGTGCGGGACCCCACGTGCTTCCTCTCGAGTGGAGACGGGTATGTCGGGGAACTTCTTGAGTTGCAGCAAGGGTGTGAAGGACCCATGGAAGTTCCAGTGGTTAGACGTGATTAGCCTCGAGAAGCCTCAGCGGAAATGGTCCTCATCTCGCCTGGAGGGCAAAACCTCCTGGATTTTCTCGAGTTGCGGCAGGTGCTCTCGACTTACGACGGTGACCTCAGGGACTCGCTCTGGTGGCCTCAGGAAAGGCCAGTCCCCATGCGAGTTCCTCGGGGGCCTCTCGGCATTCCTCTCCCGTCGATGCCGGGGCCTAAGACCTTGTGTGAAGTCGGGGCCGGAACCTGAGGATTCCTCTCCAGTGCTGACATGGATCTTGGGGTACTTCTGGAGTCTCCCCAGGGGAGTCAGTCCTCGTCTCGAAGGCGGGCATGCACTTGCGCTTTCCTCCAGAGCGGTAGCAGCAGTGTCACGCAGTCCGCCGCGTGGATCAAAGGATCTATGGTTTTCCCTCGAGTCTTTCCCACGAGGCTTTCCCACGAGGCTTTCCCACAGGGCTGTCCCACTTGCACACGTTGTGGGAGTCGATCCTCGGCTTGAACGTCAAGGCAGTGCAGGGAAAACAGGTTCCTCTGGAATGGACTGACACATCTGGGGGACTCTTGGAATGGTGGCACGACCCTGGAGTTCCTCTCGCCTTTCCTGTGGAGAGCGCCTCCTCTGGAGATGCGACGGGAACGCCGGGAATTCTTTGCCTACGAAACAGGGAAAGGATCCCTCATCTCGAGCTAGGAGGCGGAAACGGGGCTCCCCTGGATGTGTGCGGGACCCCACGTGCTTCCTCTCAAGTGGAGACGGGTATGTCGGGGAACTTCTTGAGTTGCAGCAAGGGTGTGAAGGACCCTTTGGAAGTTCCAGTGGTTAGACGTGATTAGCCTCCAGAAGCCTCAGCGGAAATGGGCCTCATCTCGCCTGGAGGGCAAAACCTCCTGGATTTTCTCGAGTTGCGGCAGGTGCTCTCGACTTACGACGGGGACCTCAGGGACCCGCTCTGGTGGCCTCCGGAAAGGCCAGTCCCCATGCGAGTTCCTCGGGGGCCTCTCGGGATTCCTCTCCCGTCGATGCCGGGGCCTAAGACCTTGTGTGGAGTCGGGGCCGGAACCTGAGGATTCCTCTCCAGTGCTGACATGGATCTTGGGGTACTTCTGGAGTCTCCCCAGGGGAGTCAGTCCTCGTCTCGAATGCGGGCATGCACTTGCGCTTTCCTCCAGAGCGGTAGCAGCAGTGTCACGCAGTCCGCCGCGTGGATCAAAGGATCTATGGTTTTCCCTCGAGTCTTTCCCACGAGGCTTTCCCACGAGGCTTTCCCACAGGGCTGTCCCACGTGCACACGGGTTGGAGTCGATCCTCGGCTTGAACGTCAAGGCAGTGCAGGGAAAACAGGTTCCTCTGGAATGGACTGACACATCTGGGGGTCTCTTGGAATGGTGTCACGACCCTGGAGTTCCTCTCGCCTTTCCTGTGGAGAGCGCCACCTCTTGAGATGCGACGGGAACGCCGGGAATTCTTTCCCTACGAAACAGGGAAAGGATCCCTCATCTCGAGCTAGGAGGCGGAAACGGGGCTGCCCTGGATGTGTGCGGGACCCCACGTGCTTCCTCTCGAGTGGGGACGGGTATGTCGCGGAACTGCTTCAGTTGCAGCAAGGGTGTGAAGGACCCTTTGGAAGTTCCAGTGGTTAGACGTGATTAGCCTCGAGAAGCCTCAGCGGAAATGGGCCTCATCTCGCCTGGAGGGCAAAACCTCCTGAATTTTCTCGAGTTGCGGCAGGTGCTCTCGACTTACGACGGGGACCTCAGGGACCCGCTCTGGTGGCCTCACGAAATGCCAGTCCCCATGCGAGTTCCTCGGGGGCCTCTCGGCATTCCTCTCCCGTCGATGCCGGGGCCTAAGACCTTGTGTGGAGTCGGGGCCGGAACCTGAGGATTCCTCTCCAGTGCTGACATGGATCTTGGGGTACTTCTGGAGTCTCCCCAGGGGAGTCAGTCCTCGTCTCGAATGCGGGCATGCACTTGCGCTTTCCTCCTGATCGGTAGCAGCAGTGTCACGCAGTCCGCAGCGTGGATCAAAGGATCTATGGTTTTCCCTCGAGTCTTTCCCAAGAGGCTTTCCCACGAGCCTTTCCCACAGGGTTGACCCACGTGCACACGTGGTGGGAGTGGATCCTCGGCTTGAACGTCAAGGCAGTTCAGGGAAAACAGGTTCCTCTGGAATGGACTGACACATCTGGGGGACTCTTGGAATGGTGGCACGACCCTGGAGTTCCTCTCGCCTTTCCTGTGGAGAGCGCCTCCTCTTGAGATGCGACGGGAACGCCGGGAATTCTTTCCCTACGAAACAGGGAAAGGATCCCTCATCTCGAGCTAGGAGGCGGAAACGGGGCTCCCCTGGATGTGTGCGGGACCCCACGTGCTTCCTCTCGAGTGGAGACGGGTATGTCGGGGAACTTCTTGAGTTGCAGCAAGGGTGTGAAGGACCCATGGAAGTTCCAGTGGTTAGACGTGATTAGCCTCGAGAAGCCTCAGCGGAAATGGTCCTCATCTCGCCTGGAGAGCAAAACCTCCTGGATTTTCTCGAGTTGCGGCAGGTGCTCTCGACTTACGACGGTGACCTCAGGGACTCGCTCTGGTGGCCTCAGGAAAGGCCAGTCCCCATGCGAGTTCCTCGGGGGCCTCTCGGCATTCCTCTCCCGTCGATGCAGGGGCCTAAGACCTTGTGTGAAGTCGGGGCCGGAACCTGAGGATTCCTCTCCAGTGCTGACATGGATCTTGGGGTACTTCTGGAGTCTCCCCAGGGGAGTCAGTCCTCGTCTCGAAGGCGGGCATGCACTTGCGCTTTCCTCCAGAGCGGTAGCAGCAGTGTCACGCAGTCCGCCGCGTGGATCAAAGGATCTATGGTTTTCCCTCGAGTCTTTCCCACGAGGCTTTCCCACGAGGCTTTCCCACAGGGCTGTCCCACTTGCACACGTTGTGGGAGTCGATCCTCGGCTTGAACGTCAAGGCAGTGCAGGGAAAACAGGTTCCTCTGGAATGGACTGACACATCTGGGGGACTCTTGGAATGGTGGCACGACCCTGGAGTTCCTCTCGCCTTTCCTGTGGAGAGCGCCTCCTCTGGAGATGCGACGGGAACGCCGGGAATTCTTTGCCTACGAAACAGGGAAAGGATCCCTCATCTCGAGCTAGGAGGCGGAAACGGGGCTCCCCTGGATGTGTGCGGGACCCCACGTGCTTCCTCTCAAGTGGAGACGGGTATGTCGGGGAACTTCTTGAGTTGCAGCAAGGGTGTGAAGGACCCTTTGGAAGTTCCAGTGGTTAGACGTGATTAGCCTCCAGAAGCCTCAGCGGAAATGGGCCTCATCTCGCCTGGAGGGCAAAACCTCCTGGATTTTCTCGAGTTGCGGCAGGTGCTCTCGACTTACGACGGGGACCTCAGGGACCCGCTCTGGTGGCCTCCGGAAAGGCCAGTCCCCATGCGAGTTCCTCGGGGGCCTCTCGGGATTCCTCTCCCGTCGATGCCGGGGCCTAAGACCTTGTGTGGAGTCGGGGCCGGAACCTGAGGATTCCTCTCCAGTGCTGACATGGATCTTGGGGTACTTCTGGAGTCTCCCCAGGGGAGTCAGTCCTCGTCTCGAATGCGGGCATGCACTTGCGCTTTCCTCCAGAGCGGTAGCAGCAGTGTCACGCAGTCCGCCGCGTGGATCAAAGGATCTATGGTTTTCCCTCGAGTCTTTCCCACGAGGCTTTCCCACGAGGCTTTCCCACAGGGCTGTCCCACGTGCACACGGGTTGGAGTCGATCCTCGGCTTGAACGTCAAGGCAGTGCAGGGAAAACAGGTTCCTCTGGAATGGACTGACACATCTGGGGGTCTCTTGGAATGGTGTCACGACCCTGGAGTTCCTCTCGCCTTTCCTGTGGAGAGCGCCACCTCTTGAGATGCGACGGGAACGCCGGGAATTCTTTCCCTACGAAACAGGGAAAGGATCCCTCATCTCGAGCTAGGAGGCGGAAACGGGGCTGCCCTGGATGTGTGCGGGACCCCACGTGCTTCCTCTCGAGTGGGGACGGGTATGTCGCGGAACTGCTTCAGTTGCAGCAAGGGTGTGAAGGACCCTTTGGAAGTTCCAGTGGTTAGACGTGATTAGCCTCGAGAAGCCTCAGCGGAAATGGGCCTCATCTTGCCTGGAGGGCAAAACCTCCTGAATTTTCTCGAGTTGCGGCAGGTGCTCTCGACTTACGACGGGGACCTCAGGGACCCGCTCTGGTGGCCTCACGAAATGCCAGTCCCCATGCGAGTTCCTCGGGGGCCTCTCGGCATTCCTCTCCCGTCGATGCCGGGGCCTAAGACCTTGTGTGGAGTCGGGGCCGGAACCTGAGGATTCCTCTCCAGTGCTGACATGGATCTTGGGGTACTTCTGGAGTCTCCCCAGGGGAGTCAGTCCTCGTCTCGAATGCGGGCATGCACTTGCGCTTTCCTCCTGATCGGTAGCAGCAGTGTCACGCAGTCCGCAGCGTGGATCAAAGGATCTATGGTTTTCCCTCGAGTCTTTCCCAAGAGGCTTTCCCACGAGCCTTTCCCACAGGGTTGACCCACGTGCACACGTGGTGGGAGTGGATCCTCGGCTTGAACGTCAAGGCAGTTCAGGGAAAACAGGTTCCTCTGGAATGGACTGACACATCTGGGGGACTCTTGGAATGGTGGCACGACCCTGGAGTTCCTCTCGCCTTTCCTGTGGAGAGCGCCTCCTCTTGAGATGCGACGGGAACGCCGGGAATTCTTTCCCTACGAAACAGGGAAAGGATCCCTCATCTCGAGCTAGGAGGCGGAAACGGGGCTCCCCTGGATGTGTGCGGGACCCCACGTGCTTCCTCTCGAGTGGAGACGGGTATGTCGGGGAACTTCTTGAGTTGCAGCAAGGGTGTGAAGGACCCATGGAAGTTCCAGTGGTTAGACGTGATTAGCCTCGAGAAGCCTCAGCGGAAATGGTCCTCATCTCGCCTGGAGAGCAAAACCTCCTGGATTTTCTCGAGTTGCGGCAGGTGCTCTCGACTTACGACGGTGACCTCAGGGACTCGCTCTGGTGGCCTCAGGAAAGGCCAGTCCCCATGCGAGTTCCTCGGGGGCCTCTCGGCATTCCTCTCCCGTCGATGCAGGGGCCTAAGACCTTGTGTGAAGTCGGGGCCGGAACCTGAGGATTCCTCTCCAGTGCTGACATGGATCTTGGGGTACTTCTGGAGTCTCCCCAGGGGAGTCAGTCCTCGTCTCGAAGGCGGGCATGCACTTGCGCTTTCCTCCAGAGCGGTAGCAGCAGTGTCACGCAGTCCGCCGCGTGGATCAAAGGATCTATGGTTTTCCCTCGAGTCTTTCCCACGAGGCTTTCCCACGAGGCTTTCCCACAGGGCTGTCCCACTTGCACACGTTGTGGGAGTCGATCCTCGGCTTGAACGTCAAGGCAGTGCAGGGAAAACAGGTTCCTCTGGAATGGACTGACACATCTGGGGGACTCTTGGAATGGTGGCACGACCCTGGAGTTCCTCTCGCCTTTCCTGTGGAGAGCGCCTCCTCTGGAGATGCGACGGGAACGCCGGGAATTCTTTGCCTACGAAACAGGGAAAGGATCCCTCATCTCGAGCTAGGAGGCGGAAACGGGGCTCCCCTGGATGTGTGCGGGACCCCACGTGCTTCCTCTCAAGTGGAGACGGGTATGTCGGGGAACTTCTTGAGTTGCAGCAAGGGTGTGAAGGACCCTTTGGAAGTTCCAGTGGTTAGACGTGATTAGCCTCCAGAAGCCTCAGCGGAAATGGGCCTCATCTCGCCTGGAGGGCAAAACCTCCTGGATTTTCTCGAGTTGCGGCAGGTGCTCTCGACTTACGACGGGGACCTCAGGGACCCGCTCTGGTGGCCTCCGGAAAGGCCAGTCCCCATGCGAGTTCCTCGGGGGCCTCTCGGGATTCCTCTCCCGTCGATGCCGGGGCCTAAGACCTTGTGTGGAGTCGGGGCCGGAACCTGAGGATTCCTCTCCAGTGCTGACATGGATCTTGGGGTACTTCTGGAGTCTCCCCAGGGGAGTCAGTCCTCGTCTCGAATGCGGGCATGCACTTGCGCTTTCCTCCAGAGCGGTAGCAGCAGTGTCACGCAGTCCGCCGCGTGGATCAAAGGATCTATGGTTTTCCCTCGAGTCTTTCCCACGAGGCTTTCCCACGAGGCTTTCCCACAGGGCTGTCCCACGTGCACACGGGTTGGAGTCGATCCTCGGCTTGAACGTCAAGGCAGTGCAGGGAAAACAGGTTCCTCTGGAATGGACTGACACATCTGGGGGTCTCTTGGAATGGTGTCACGACCCTGGAGTTCCTCTCGCCTTTCCTGTGGAGAGCGCCACCTCTTGAGATGCGACGGGAACGCCGGGAATTCTTTCCCTACGAAACAGGGAAAGGATCCCTCATCTCGAGCTAGGAGGCGGAAACGGGGCTGCCCTGGATGTGTGCGGGACCCCACGTGCTTCCTCTCGAGTGGGGACGGGTATGTCGCGGAACTGCTTCAGTTGCAGCAAGGGTGTGAAGGACCCTTTGGAAGTTCCAGTGGTTAGACGTGATTAGCCTCGAGAAGCCTCAGCGGAAATGGGCCTCATCTCGCCTGGAGGGCAAAACCTCCTGGATTTTCTCGAGTTGCGGCAGGTGCTCTCGACTTACGACGAGGACCTCAGGGACCCGCTCTGGTGGCCTCAGGAAAGGCCAGTCCCCATGCGAGTTCCTCGGGGGCCTCTCGGGATTCCTCTCCCGTCGATGCCGGGGCCTAAGACCTTGTGTGGAGTCGGGGCCGGAACCTGAGGATTCCTCTCCAGTGCTGACATGGATCTTGGGGTACTTCTGGAGTCTCCCCAGGGGAGTCAGTCCTCGTCTCGAATGCGGGCATGCACTTGCGCTTTCCTCCAGAGCGGTAGCAGCAGTGTCACGCAGTCCGCCGCGTGGATCAAAGGATCTATGGTTTTCCCTCGAGTCTTTCCCACGAGGCTTTCCCACGAGGCTTTCCCACAGGGCTGTCCCACGTGCACACGTGGTGGGAGTCGATCCTCGGCTTGAACGTCAAGGCAGTGCAGGGAAAACAGGTTCCTCTCGAATGGACTGACACATCTGGGGGTCTCTTGGAATGGTGGCACGACCCTGGAGTTCCTCTCGCCTTTCCTGTGGAGAGTGCCACCTCTTGAGATGCGACGGGAACGCCGGGAATTCTTTCCCTATGAAACAGGGAAAGGATCCCTCATCTCGAGCTAGGAGGCGGAAACGGGGCTCCCCTGGATGTGTGCGGGACCCCACGTGCTTCCTCTCGAGTGGAGACGGGTATGTTGCGGAACTGCTTCAGTTGCTGCAAGGGTGTGAAGGACCCTTTGGAAGTTCCAGTGGTTAGATGTGATTAGCCTCGAGAAGCCTCAGCGGAAATGGGCCTCATCTCGCCTGGAGGGCAAAACCTCCTGGATTTTCTCGAGTTGCGGCAGGTGCTCTCGACTTACGACGGGGACCTCAGGGACCCGCTCTGGTGGCCTCCGGAAAGGCCAGTCCCCATGCGAGTTCCTCGGGGGCCTCTCGGGATTCCTCTCCCGTCGATGCCGGGGCCTAAGACCTTGTGTGGAGTCGGGGCCGGAACCTGAGGATTCCTCTCCAGTGCTGACATGGACCTTGGGGTACCCTGGAGTCTCCCCAGGGGAGTCAGTCCTCGTCTCGAATGCGGGCATGCACTTGCGCTTTCCTCCAGATCGGTAGCAGCAGTGTCACGCAGTCCGCCGCGTGGATCAAAGGATCTATGGTTTTCCCTCGAGTCTTTCCCACGAGGCTTTCCCACGAGGCTTTCCCACAGGGCTGTCCCACGTGCACACGTGGTGGGAGTCGATCCTCGGCTTGAACGTCAAGGCAGTGCAGGGAAAACAGGTTCCTCTGGAATGGACTGACACATCTGGGGGACTCTTGGAATGGTGGCACGACCCTGGAGTTCCTCTCGCCTTTCCTGTGGAGAGCGCCTCCTCTTGAGATGCGACGGGAACGCCGGGAATTCTTTCCCTACGAAACAGGGAAAGGATCCCTCATCTCGAGCTAGGAGGCGGAAACGGGGCTGCCCTGGATGTGTGCGGGACCCCACGTGCTTCCTCTCGAGTGGAGACGGGTATGTCGCGGAACTGCTTCAGTTGCAGCAAGGGTGTGAAGGACCCTTTGGAAGTTCCAGTGGTTAGACGTGATTAGCCTCGAGAAGCCTCAGCGGAAATGGGCCTCATCTCGCCTGGAGGGCAAAACCTCCTGGATTTTCTCGAGTTGCGGCAGGTGCTCTCGACTTACGACGGGGACCTCAGGGACCCGCTCTGGTGGCCTCAGGAAAGGCCAGTCCCCATGCGAGTTCCTCGGGGGCCTCTCGGGATTCCTCTCCCGTCGATGCCGGGGCCTAAGACCTTGTGTGGAGTCGGGGCCGGAACCTGAGGATTCCTCTCCAGTGCTGACATGGATCTTGGGGTACTTCTGGAGTCTCCCCAGGGGAGTCAGTCCTCGTCTCGAATGCAGGCATGCACTTGCGCTTTCCTCCAGAGCGGTAGCAGCAGTGTCACGCAGTCCGCCGCGTGGATCAAAGGATCTATGGTTTTCCCTCGAGTCTTTCCCACGAGGCTTTCCCACGAGGCTTTCCCACAGGGCTGTCCCACGTGCACACGGGTTGGAGTCGATCCTCGGCTTGAACGTCAAGGCAGTGCAGGGAAAACAGGTTCCTCTGGAATGGACTGACACATCTGGGGGTCTCTTGGAATGGTGTCACGACCCTGGAGTTCCTCTCGCCTTTCCTGTGGAGAGCGCCACCTCTTGAGATGCGACGGGAACGCCGGGAATTCTTTCCCTACGAAACAGGGAAAGGATCCCTCATCTCGAGCTAGGAGGCGGAAACGGGGCTGCCCTGGATGTGTGCGGGACCCCACGTGCTTCCTCTCGAGTGGAGACGGGTATGTCGCGGAACTGCTTCAGTTGCAGCAAGGGTGTGAAGGACCCTTTGGAAGTTCCAGTGGTTAGACGTGATTAGCCTCGAGAAGCCTCAGCGGAAATGGGCCTCATCTCGCCTGGAGGGCAAAACCTCCTGGATTTTCTCGAGTTGCGGCAGGTGCTCTCGACTTACGACGAGGACCTCAGGGACCCGCTCTGGTGGCCTCAGGAAAGGCCAGTCCCCATGCGAGTTCCTCGGGGGCCTCTCGGGATTCCTCTCCCGTCGATGCCGGGGCCTAAGACCTTGTGTGGAGTCGGGGCCGGAACCTGAGGATTCCTCTCCAGTGCTGACATGGATCTTGGGGTACTTCTGGAGTCTCCCCAGGGGAGTCAGTCCTCGTCTCGAATGCGGGCATGCACTTGCGCTTTCCTCCAGAGCGGTAGCAGCAGTGTCACGCAGTCCGCCGCGTGGATCAAAGGATCTATGGTTTTCCCTCGAGTCTTTCCCACGAGGCTTTCCCACGAGGCTTTCCCACAGGGCTGTCCCACGTGCACACGTGGTGGGAGTCGATCCTCGGCTTGAACGTCAAGGCAGTGCAGGGAAAACAGGTTCCTCTGGAATGGACTGACACATCTGGGGGACTCTTGGAATGGTGGCACGACCCTGGAGTTCCTCTCGCCTTTCCTGTGGAGAGCGCCTCCTCTTGAGATGCGACGGGAACGCCGGGAATTCTTTCCCTACGAAACAGGGAAAGGATCCCTCATCTCGAGCTAGGAGGCGGAAACGGGGCTGCCCTGGGTGTGTGCGGGACCCCACGTGCTTCCTCTCGAGTGGAGACGGGTATGTCGCGGAACTGCTTCAGTTGCAGCAAGGGTGTGAAGGACCCTTTGGAAGTTCCAGTGGTTAGACGTGATTAGCCTCGAGAAGCCTCAGCGGAAATGGGCCTCATCTCGCCTGGAGGGCAAAACCTCCTGGATTTTCTCGAGTTGCGGCAGGTGCTCTCGACTTATGACGGGGACCTCAGGGACCCGCTCTGGTGGCCTCAGGAAAGGCCAGTCCCCATGCGAGTTCCTCGGGGGCCTCTCGGGATTCCTCTCCCGTCGATGCCGGGGCCTAAGACCTTGTGTGGAGTCGGGGCCGGAACCTGAGGATTCCTCTGCAGTGCTGACATGGATCTTGGGGTACTTCTGGCGTCTCCCCAGAGGAGTCAGTCCTCGTCTCGAATGCGGGCATGCACTTGCGCTTTCCTCCAGAGCGGTAGCAGCAGTGTCACGCAGTCCGTCGCGTGGATCAAAGGATCTATGATTTTCCCTCGAGTCTTTCCCACGAGGCTTTCCCACGAGGCTTTCCCACAGGGCTGTCCCACGTGCACACGTGGTGGGAGTGGATCCTCGGCTTGAACGTCAAGGCAGTGCAGGGAAAACAGGTTCTTCTGGAATGGACTGACACATCTGGGGGACTCTTGGAATGGTGGCACGACCCTGGAGTTCCTCTCGCCTTTCCTGTGGAGAGCGCCTCCTCTTGAGATGCGACGGGAACGCCGGGAATTCTTTCCCTACGAAACAGGGAATGGACCCCTCATCTCGAGCTAGGAGGCGGAAACGGGGCTCCCCTGGATGTGTGCGGGACCCCACGTGCTTCCTCTCGAGTGGAGACGGGTATGTCGGGGAACTTCTTGAGTTGCAGCAAGGGTGTGAAGGACCCTTTGGAAGTTCCAGTGGTTAGACGTGATTAGCCTCGAGAAGCCTCAGCGGAAATGGGCCTCATCTCGCCTGGAGGGCAAAACCTCCTGGATTTTCTCGAGTTGCGGCAGGTGCTCTCGACTTACGACGGGGACCTCAGGGACCCGCTCTGGTGGCCTCAGGAAAGGCCAGTCCCCATGCGAGTTCCTCGGGGGCCTCTCGGGATTCCTCTCCCGTCGATGCCGGGGACTAAGACCTTGTGTGGAGTCGGGGCCGGAACCTGAGGATTCCTCTCCAGTGCTGACATGGATCTTGGGGTACTTCTGGAGTCTCCCCAGGGGAGTCAGTCCTCGTCTCGAATGCGGGCATGCACTTGCGCTTTCCTCCAGAGCGGTAGCAGCAGTGTCACGCATTCCGCCGCGTGGATCAAAGGATCTATGGTTTTCCCTCGAGTCTTTCCCACGAGGCTTTGCCACGAGGCTTTCCCACAGGGTTGTCCCACGTGCACACGTGGTGGGAGTGGATCCTCGGCTTGAACGTCAAGGCAGTGCAGGGAAAACAGGTTCCTCTGGAATGGACTGACACATCTGGGGGACTCTTGGAATTGTGGCACGACCCTGGAGTTCCTCTCGCCTTTCCCGTGGAGAGCGCCTCCTCTTGAGATGCGACGGGAACGCCGGGAATTCTTTCCCTACGAAACAGGGAAAGGATCCCTCATCTCGAGCTAGGAGGCGGAAACGGGGCTCCCCTGGATGTGTGCGGGACCCCACGTGCTTCCTCTCGAGTGGAGACGGGTATGTTGGGGAACTTCTTGAGTTGCAGCAAGGGTGTGAAGGACCCATGGAAGTTCCAGTGGTTAGACGTGATTAGCCTCGAGAAGCCTCAGCGGAAATGGGCCTCATCTCGCCTGGAGGGCAAAACCTCCTGGATTTTCTCGAGTTGCGGCAGGTGCTCTCGACTTACGACGGTGACCTCAGGGACCCGCTCTGGTGGCCTCAGGAAAGGCCAGTCCCCATGCGAGTTCCTCGGGGGCCTCTCGGGATTCCTCTCCCGTCGATGCCGGGGCCTAAGACCTTGTGTGGAGTCGGGGCCGGAACCTGAGGATTCCTCTCCAGTGCTGACATGGATCCTGGGGTACTTCTGGAGTCTCCCCAGGGGAGTCAGTCCTCGTCTCGAAGGCGGGCATGCACTTGGGCTTTCCTCCAGAGCGGTAGCAGCAGTGTCACGCAGTCCGCCGCGTGGATCAAAGGATCTATGGTTTTCCCTCGAGTCTTTCCCACGAGGCTTTCCCACGAGGCTTTCCCACAGGGCTGTCCCACTTGCACACGTGGTGGGAGTGGATCCTCGGCTTGAACGTCAAGGCAGTGCAGGGAAAACAGGTTCCTCTGGAATGGACTGACACATCTGGGAGTCTCTTGGAATGGCGGCACGACCCTGGAGTTCCTCTCGCCTTTCCTGTGGAGAGCGCCACCTCTTGAGATGCGACGGGAACGCCGGGAATTCTTTCCCTACGAAACAGGGAAAGGATCCCTCATCTCGAGCTAGGAGGCGGAAACGGGGCTGCCCTGGATGTGTGCGGGACCCCACGTGCTTCCTCTCGAGTGGAGACGGGTATGTCGCGGAACTGCTTCAGTTGCAGCAAGGGTGTGAAGGACCCATTGGAAGTTCCAGTGGTTAGACGTGATTAGCCTCGAGAAGCCTCAGCGGAAATGGGCCTCATCTCGCCTGGAGGGCAAAACCTCCTGGATTTTCTCGAGTTGCGGCAGGTGCTCTCGACTTACGACGGGGACCTCAGGGACCCGCTCTGGTGGCCTCAGGAAAGGCCAGTCCCCATGCGAGTTCCTCGGGGGCCTCTCGGCATTCCTCTCCCGTCGATGCCGGGGCCTAAGACCTTGTGTGGAGTCGGGGCCGGAACCTGAGGATTCCTCTCCAGTGCTGACATGGATCTTGGGGTACTTCTGGAGTCTCCCCAGGGGAGTCAGTCCTCGTCTCGAATGCGGGCATGCACTTGCGCTTTCCTCCAGAGCGGTAGCAGCAGTGTCACGCAGTCCGCCGCGTGGATCAAAGGATCTATGGTTTTCCCTCGAGTCTTTCCCACGAGGCTTTCCCACGAGGCTTTCCCACAGGGCTGTCCCACGTGCACACGGGTTGGAGTCGATCCTCGGCTTGAACGTCAAGGCAGTGCAGGGAAAACAGGTTCCTCTGGAATGGACTGACACATCTGGGGGTCTCTTGGAATGGTGTCACGACCCTGGAGTTCCTCTCGCCTTTCCTGTGGAGAGCGCCACCTCTTGAGATGCGACGGGAACGCCGGGAATTCTTTCCCTACGAAACAGGGAAAGGATCCCTCATCTCGAGCTAGGAGGCGGAAACGGGGCTGCCCTGGATGTGTGCGGGACCCCACGTGCTTCCTCTCGAGTGGAGACGGGTATGTCGCGGAACTGCTTCAGTTGCAGCAAGGGTGTGAAGGACCCTTTGGAAGTTCCAGTGGTTAGACGTGATTAGCCTCGAGAAGCCTCAGCGGAAATGGGCCTCATCTCGCCTGGAGGGCAAAACCTCCTGGATTTTCTCGAGTTGCGGCAGGTGCTCTCGACTTACGACGAGGACCTCAGGGACCCGCTCTGGTGGCCTCAGGAAAGGCCAGTCCCCATGCGAGTTCCTCGGGGGCCTCTCGGGATTCCTCTCCCGTCGATGCCGGGGCCTAAGACCTTGTGTGGAGTCGGGGCCGGAACCTGAGGATTCCTCTCCAGTGCTGACATGGATCTTGGGGTACTTCTGGAGTCTCCCCAGGGGAGTCAGTCCTCGTCTCGAATGCGGGCATGCACTTGCGCTTTCCTCCAGAGCGGTAGCAGCAGTGTCACGCATTCCGCCGCGTGGATCAAAGGATCTATGGTTTTCCCTCGAGTCTTTCCCACGAGGCTTTCCCACGAGGCTTTCCCACAGGGCTGTCCCACGTGCACACGTGGTGGGAGTCGATCCTCGGCTTGAACGTCAAGGCAGTGCAGGGAAAACAGGTTCCTCTCGAATGGACTGACACATCTGGCTGTCTCTTGGAATGGTGGCACGACCCTGGAGTTCCTCTCGCCTTTCCTGTGGAGAGTGCCACCTCTTGAGATACGACGGGAACGCCGGGAATTCTTTCCCTATGAAACAGGGAAAGGATCCCTCATCTCGAGCTAGGAGGCGGAAACGGGGCTCCCCTGGATGTGTGCGGGACCCCACGTGCTTCCTCTCGAGTGGAGACGGGTATGTTGCGGAACTGCTTCAGTTGCTGCAAGGGTGTGAAGGACCCTTTGGAAGTTCCAGTGGTTAGATGTGATTTAGCCTCGAGAAGCCTCAGCGGAAATGGGCCTCATCTCGCTTGGAGGGCAAAACCTCCTGGATTTTCTCGAGTTGCGGCAGGTGCTCTCGACTTACGACGGGGACCTCAGGGACCCGCTCTGGTGGCCTCCGGAAAGGCCAGTCCCTATGCGAGTTCCTCGGGGGCCTCTCGGGATTCCTCTCCCGTCGATGCCGGGGCCTAAGACCTTGTGTGGAGTCGGGGCCGGAACCTGAGGATTCCTCTCCAGTGCTGACATGGACCTTGGGGTACCCTGGAGTCTCCCCAGGGGAGTCAGTCCTCGTCTCGAATGCGGGCATGCACTTGCGCTTTCCTCCAGATCGGTAGCAGCAGTGTAACGCAGTCCGCCGCGTGGATCAAAGGATCTATGGTTTTCCCTCGAGTCTTTCCCACGAGGCTTTCCCACGAGGCTTTCCCACAGGGCTGTCCCACGTGCACACGTGGTGGGAGTCGATCCTCGGCTTGAACGTCAAGGCAGTGCAGGGAAAACAGGTTCCTCTGGAATGGACTGACACATCTGGGGGACTCTTGGAATGGTGGCACGACCCTGGAGTTCCTCTCGCCTTTCCTGTGGAGAGCGCCTCCTCTTGAGATGCGACGGGAACGCCGGGAATTCTTTCCCTACGAAACAGGGAAAGGATCCCTCATCTCGAGCTAGGAGGCGGAAACGGGGCTGCCCTGAATGTGTGCGGGACCCCACGTGCTTCCTCTCGAGTGGAGACGGGTATGTCGCGGAACTGCTTCAGTTGCAGCAAGGGTGTGAAGGACCCTTTGGAAGTTCCAGTGGTTAGACGTGATTAGCCTCGAGAAGCCTCAGCGGAAATGGGCCTCATCTCGCCTGGAGGGCAAAACCTCCTGGATTTTCTCGAGTTGCGGCAGGTGCTCTCGACTTATGACGGGGACCTCAGGGACCCGCTCTGGTGGCCTCAGGAAAGGCCAGTCCCCATGCGAGTTCCTCGGGGGCCTCTCGGGATTCCTCTCCCGTCGATGCCGGGGCCTAAGACCTTGTGTGGAGTCGGGGCCGGAACCTGAGGATTCCTCTGCAGTGCTGACATGGATCTTGGGGTACTTCTGGCGTCTCCCCAGGGGAGTCAGTCCTCGTCTCGAATGCGGGCATGCACTTGCGCTTTCCTCCAGAGCGGTAGCAGCAGTGTCACGCAGTCCGCCGCGTGGATCAAAGGATCTATGGTTTTCCCTCGAGTCTTTCCCACGAGGCTTTCCCACGAGGCTTTCCCACAGGGCTGTCCCACGTGCACACGGGTTGGAGTCGATCCTCGGCTTGAACGTCAAGGCAGTGCAGGGAAAACAGGTTCCTCTGGAATGGACTGACACATCTGGGGGTCTCTTGGAATGGTGTCACGACCCTGGAGTTCCTCTCGCCTTTCCTGTGGAGAGCGCCACCTCTTGAGATGCGACGGGAACGCCGGGAATTCTTTCCCTACGAAACAGGGAAAGGATCCCTCATCTCGAGCTAGGAGGCGGAAACGGGGCTGCCCTGGATGTGTGCGGGACCCCACGTGCTTCCTCTCGAGTGGAGACGGGTATGTCGCGGAACTGCTTCAGTTGCAGCAAGGGTGTGAAGGACCCTTTGGAAGTTCCAGTGGTTAGACGTGATTAGCCTCGAGAAGCCTCAGCGGAAATGGGCCTCATCTCGCCTGGAGGGCAAAACCTCCTGGGTTTTCTCGAGTTGCGGCAGGTGCTCTCGACTTACGACGAGGACCTCAGGGACCCGCTCTGGTGGCCTCAGGAAAGGCCAGTCCCCATGCGAGTTCCTCGGGGGCCTCTCGGGATTCCTCTCCCGTCGATGCCGGGGCCTAAGACCTTGTGTGGAGTCGGGGCCGGAACCTGAGGATTCCTCTCCAGTGCTGACATGGATCTTGGGGTACTTCTGGAGTCTCCCCAGGGGAGTCAGTCCTCGTCTCGAATGCGGGCATGCACTTGCGCTTTCCTCCAGAGCGGTAGCAGCAGTGTCACGCAGTCCGCCGCGTGGATCAAAGGATCTATGGTTTTCCCTCGAGTCTTTCCCACGAGGCTTTCCCACGAGGCTTTCCCACAGGGCTGTCCCACGTGCACACGTGGTGGGAGTCGATCCTCGGCTTGAACGTCAAGGCAGTGCAGGGAAAACAGGTTCCTCTCGAATGGACTGACACATCTGGGGGTCTCTTGGAATGGTGGCACGACCCTGGAGTTCCTCTCGCCTTTCCTGTGGAGAGTGCCACCTCTTGAGATGCGACGGGAACGCCGGGAATTCTTTCCCTATGAAACAGGGAAAGGATCCCTCATCTCGAGCTAGGAGGCGGAAACGGGGCTCCCCTGGATGTGTGCGGGACCCCACGTGCTTCCTCTCGAGTGGAGACGGGTATGTTGCGGAACTGCTTCACTTGCTGCAAGGGTGTGAAGGAGCCTTTGGAAGTTCCAGTGGTTAGATGTGATTAGCCTCGAGAAGCCTCAGCGGAAATGGGCCTCATCTCGCCTGGAGGGCAAAACCTCCTGGATTTTCTCGAGTTGCGGCAGGTGCTCTCGACTTACGACGGGGACCTCAGGGACCCGCTCTGGTGGCCTCCGGAAAGGCCAGTCCCCATGCGAGTTCCTCGGGGTCCACTCGGGATTCCTCTCCCGTCGATGCCGGGGCCTAAGACCTTGTGTGGAGTCGGGGCCGGAACCTGAGGATTCCTCTCCAGTGCTGACATGGACCTTGGGGTACCCTGGAGTCTCCCCAGGGGAGTCAGTCCTCGTCTCGAATGCGGGCATGCACTTGCGCTTTCCTCCAGATCGGTAGCAGCAGTGTCACGCAGTCCGCCGCGTGGATCAAAGGATCTATGGTTTTCCCTCGAGTCTTTCCCACGAGGCTTTCCCACGAGGCTTTCCCACAGGGCTGTCCCACGTGCACACGTGGTGGGAGTCGATCCTCGGCTTGAACGTCAAGGCAGTGCAGGGAAAACAGGTTCCTCTGGAATGGACTGACACATCTGGGGGACTCTTGGAATGGTGGCACGACCCTGGAGTTCCTCTCGCCTTTCCTGTGGAGAGCGCCTCCTCTTGAGATGCGACGGGAACGCCGGGAATTCTTTCCCTACGAAACAGGGAAAGGATCCCTCATCTCGAGCTAGGAGGCGGAAACGGGGCTGCCCTGGATGTGTGCGGGACCCCACGTGCTTCCTCTCGAGTGGAGACGGGTATGTCGCGGAACTGCTTCAGTTGCAGCAAGGGTGTGAAGGACCCTTTGGAAGTTCCAGTGGTTAGACGTGATTAGCCTCGAGAAGCCTCAGCGGAAATGGGCCTCATCTCGCCTGGAGGGCAAAACCTCCTGGATTTTCTCGAGTTGCGGCAGGTGCTCTCGACTTATGACGGGGACCTCAGGGACCCGCTCTGGTGGCCTCAGGAAAGGCCAGTCCCCATGCGAGTTCCTCGGGGGCCTCTCGGGATTCCTCTCCCGTCGATGCCGGGGCCTAAGACCTTGTGTGGAGTCGGGGCCGGAACCTGAGGATTCCTCTGCAGTGCTGACATGGATCTTGGGGTACTTCTGGCGTCTCCCCAGGGGAGTCAGTCCTCGTCTCGAATGCGGGCATGCACTTGCGCTTTCCTCCAGAGCGGTAGCAGCAGTGTCACGCAGTCCGTCGCGTGGATCAAAGGATCTATGATTTTCCCTCGAGTCTTTCCCACGAGGCTTTCCCACGAGGCTTTCCCACAGGGCTGTCCCACGTGCACACGTGGTGGGAGTGGATCCTCGGCTTGAACGTCAAGGCAGTGCAGGGAAAACAGGTTCTTCTGGAATGGACTGACACATCTGGGGGACTCTTGGAATGGTGGCACGACCCTGGAGTTCCTCTCGCCTTTCCTGTGGAGAGCGCCTCCTCTTGAGATGCGACGGGAACGCCGGGAATTCTTTCCCTACGAAACAGGGAATGGACCCCTCATCTCGAGCTAGGAGGCGGAAACGGGGCTCCCCTGGATGTGTGCGGGACCCCACGTGCTTCCTCTCGAGTGGAGACGGGTATGTCGGGGAACTTCTTGAGTTGCAGCAAGGGTGTGAAGGACCCTTTGGAAGTTCCAGTGGTTAGACGTGATTAGCCTCGAGAAGCCTCAGCGGAAATGGGCCTCATCTCGCCTGGAGGGCAAAACCTCCTGGATTTTCTCGAGTTGCGGCAGGTGCTCTCGACTTACGACGGGGACCTCAGGGACCCGCTCTGGTGGCCTCAGGAAAGGCCAGTCCCCATGCGAGTTCCTCGGGGGCCTCTCGGGATTCCTCTCCCGTCGATGCCGGGGCCTAAGACCTTGTGTGGAGTCGGGGCCGGAACCTGAGGATTCCTCTCCAGGGCTGACATGGATCTTGGGGTACTTCTGGAGTCTCCCCAGGGGAGTCAGTCCTCGTCTCGAATGCGGGCATGCACTTGCGCTTTCCTCCAGAGCGGTAGCAGCAGTGTCACGCATTCCGCCGCGTGGATCAAAGGATCTATGGTTTTCCCTCGAGTCTTTCCCACGAGGCTTTGCCACGAGGCTTTCCCACAGGGTTGTCCCACGTGCACACGTGGTGGGAGTGGATCCTCGGCTTGAACGTCAAGGCAGTGCAGGGAAAACAGGTTCCTCTGGAATGGACTGACACATCTGGGGGACTCTTGGAATTGTGGCACGACCCTGGAGTTCCTCTCGCCTTTCCTGTGGAGAGCGCCTCCTCTTGAGATGCGACGGGAACGCCGGGAATTCTTTCCCTACGAAACAGGGAAAGGATCCCTCATCTCGAGCTAGGAGGCGGAAACGGGGCTCCCCTGGATGTGTGCGGGACCCCACGTGCTTCCTCTCGAGTGGAGACGGGTATGTTGGGGAACTTCTTGAGTTGCAGCAAGGGTGTGAAGGACCCATGGAAGTTCCAGTGGTTAGACGTGATTAGCCTCGAGAAGCCTCAGCGGAAATGGGCCTCATCTCGCCTGGAGGGCAAAACCTCCTGGATTTTCTCGAGTTGCGGCAGGTGCTCTCGACTTACGACGGTGACCTCAGGGACCCGCTGTGGTGGCCTCAGGAAAGGCCAGTCCCCATGCGAGTTCCTCGGGGGCCTCTCGGGATTCCTCTCCCGTCGATGCCGGGGCCTAAGACCTTGTGTGGAGTCGGGGCCGGAACCTGAGGATTCCTCTCCAGTGCTGACATGGATCTTGGGGTACTTCTGGAGTCTCCCCAGGGGAGTCAGTCCTCGTCTCGAATGCGAGCATGCACTTGCGCTTTCCTCCAGAGCGGTAGCAGCAGTGTCACGCAGTCCGCCGCGTGGATCAAAGGATCTATGGTTTTCCCTCGAGTCTTTCCCACGAGGCTTTCCCACGAGGCTTTCCCACAGGGCTGTCCCACGTGCACACGTGGTGGGAGTCGATCCTCGGGTTGAACGTCAAGGCAGTGCAGGGAAAACAGGTTCCTCTGGAATGGACTGACACATCTGGGGGTCTCTTGGAATGGTGGCACGACCCTGGAGTTCCTCTCGCCTTTCCTGTGGAGAGCGCCTCCTCTTGAGATGCGACGGGAACGCCGGGAATTTTTTCCCTACGAAACAGGGAAAGGATCCCTCATCTCGAGCTAGGAGGCGGAAACGGGGCTCCCCTGGATGTGTGCGGGACCCCACGTGCTTCCTCTCGAGTGGAGACGGGTATGTCGCGGAACTGCTTCAGTTGCAGCAAGGGTGTGAAGGACCCTTTGGAAGTTCCAGTGTTTAGACGTGATTAGCCTCGAGAAGCTTCAGCGGAAATGGGCCTCATCTCGCCTGGAGGACAAAACCTCCTGGATTTTCTCGAGTTGCGGCAGGTGCTCTCGACTTACGACGGGGACCTCAGGGACCCGCTCTGGTGGCCTCAGGAAAGGCCAGTCACCATGCGAGTTCCTCGGGGGCCTCTCGGCATTCCTCTCCCGTCGATGCCGGGGCCTAAGACCTTGTGTGGAGTCGGGGCCGGAACCTGAGGATTCCTCTCCAGAGCTGACATGGATCTTGGGGTACTTCTGGAGTCTCCCCAGGGGAGTCAGTCCTCGTCTCGAATGCGGGCATGCACTTGCGCTTTCCTCCAGAGCGGTTGCAGCAGTGTCACGCAGTCCGCCGCGTGGATCAAAGGATCTATGGTTTTCCCTCGAGTCTTTCCCACGAGGCTTTCCCACGAGGCTTTCCCACAGGGCTGTCCCACGTGCACACGTGGTGGGAGTCGATCCTCTGCTTGAACGTCAAGGCAGTGCAGGGAAAACAGATTCCTCTGGAATGGACTGACACATCTGGGGGACTCTTGGAATGGTGGCACGACCCTGGAGTTCCTCTCGCCTTTCCTGTGGAGAGCGCCACCTCTTGAGATGCGACGGGAACGCCGGAATTCTTTCCCTACGAAACAGGGAAAGGATCCCTCATCTCGAGCTAGGAGGCGGAAACGGGGCTCCCCTGGATGTGTGCGGGACCCCACGTGCTTCCTCTCGAGTGGAGACGGGTATGTCGCGGAACTGCTTCCGTTGCAGCAAGGGTGTGAAGGACCCTTTGGAAGTTCCAGTGGTTAGATGTGATTAGCCTCCAGAAGCCTCAGCGGAAATGGGCCTCATCTCGCCTGGAGGGCAAAACCTCCTGGATTTTCTCGAGTTGCGGCAGGTGCTCTCGACTTACGACGGGGACCTCAGGGACCCGCTCTGGTGGCCTCAGGAAAGGCCAGTCCCCATGGGAGTTCCTCGGGGGCCTCTCGGCATTCCTCTCCCGTCGATGCCGGGGCCTAAGACCTTGTGTGGAGTCGGGGCCGGAACCTGAGGATTCCTCTCCAGTGCTGACATGGATCTTGGGGTACTTCTGGAGTCTCCCCAGGGGAGTCAGTCCTCGTCTCGAATGCGGGCATGCACTTGCGCTTTCCTCCAGAGCGGTAGCAGCAGTGTCACGCAGTCCGCCGCGTGGATCAAAGGATCTATGTTTTTCCCTCGAGTCTTTCCCACGAGGCTTTCCCAAGAGGCTTTCCCACAGGGCTGTCCCACGTGCACACGTGGTGGGAGTCGATCCTCGGCTTGAACGTCAAGGCAGTGCAGGGAAAACAGGTTCCTCTGGAATGGACTGACACATCTGGCGGACTCTTGGAATGGTGGCACGACCCTGGAGTTCCTCTCGCCTTTCCTGTGGAGAGCGCCTCCTCTTGAGATGCGACGGGAACGCCGGGAATTCTTTCCCTACGAAACAGGGAAAGGATCCCTCATTTCGAGCTAGGAGGCGGAAACGGGGCTGCCCTGGATGTGTGCGGGACCCCACGTGCTTCCTCTCGAGTGGAGACGGGTATGTCGGGGAACTTCTTGAGTTGCAACCAGGGTGTGAAGGACCCTTTGGAAGTTCCAGTGGTTAGACGTGATTAGCCTCGAGAAGCCTCAGCGGAAATGGGCCTCATCTCGCCTGGAGGGCAAAACCTCCTGGATTTTCTCGAGTTGCGGCAGGTGCTCTCGACTTATGACGGGGACCTCAGGGACCCGCTCTGGTGGCCTCAGGAAAGGCCAGTCCCCATGCGAGTTCCTCGGGGGCCTCTCGGGATTCCTCTCCCGTCGATGCCGTGGCCTAAGACCTTGTGTGGAGTCGGGGCCGGAACTTGAGGATTCCTCTCCAGTGCTGACATGGATCTTGGGGTACTTCTGGAGTCTCCCCAGGGGAGTCAGTCCTCGTCTCGAATGCGGGCATGCACTTGCGCTTTCCTCCAGAGCGGTAGCAGCAGTGTCACGCAGTCCGCCGCGTGGATCAAAGGATCTATGGTTTTCCCTCGAGTCTTTCCCACGAGGCTTTCCCACGAGGCTTTCCCACAGGGCTGTCCCACGTGCACACGTGGTGGGAGTCGATCCTCGGCTTGAACGTCAAGGAAATGCAGGGAAAACAGGTTCCTCTTGAATGGACTGACACATCTGGGGGTCTCTTGGAATGGTGGCACGACCCTGGAGTTCCTCTCGCCTTTCCTGTGGAGAGCGCCACCTCTTGAGATGCGACGGGAACGCCGGAATTCTTTCCCTACGAAACAGGGAAAGGATCCCTCATCTCGAGCTAGGAGGCGGAAACGGGGCTCCCCTGGATGTGTGCGGGACCCCACGTGCTTCCTCTCGAGTGGAGACGGGTATGTCGCGGAACTGCTCCCGTTGCAGCAAGGGTGTGACGGACCCTTTGGAAGTTCCAGTGGTTACATGTGATTGGCCTCGAGAAGCCTCAGCGGAAATGGGCCTCATCTCGCCTGGAGGGCAAAACCTCCTGGATTTTCTCGAGTTGCGGCAGGTGCTCTCGACTTACGACGGGGACCTCAGGGACCCGCTCTGGTGGCCTCAGGAAAGGCCAGTCCCCATGCGAGTTCCTCGGGGGCCTCTCGGGATTCCTCTCCCGTCGATGCCGGGGCCTAAGACCTTGTGTGGAGTCGGGGCAGGAACCTGAGGATTCCTCTCCAGTGCTGACATGGATCTTGGGGTACTTCTGGAGTCTCCCCAGGGGAGTAAGTCCTCGTCTCGAATGCGGGCATGCACTTTCGCTTTCCTCCAGAGCGGTAGCAGCAGTGTCACGCAGTCCGCCGCGTGGATCAAAGGATCTATGGTTTTCCCTCGAGTCTTTCCCACGAGGCTTTCCCACGAGGCTTTCCCACAGGGCTGTCCCACGTGAACACATGGTGGGAGTCGATCCTCGGCTTGAACGTCAAGGCAGTGCAGGGAAAACAGGTTCCTCTGGAATGGACTGGCACATCTGGGGGACTCTTGGAATGGTGGCACGACCCTGGAGTTCCTCTCGCCTTTCCTGTGGAGAGCGCCTCCTCTTGAGATGCGACGGGAACGCCGGGAATTCTTTCCCTACGAAACAGGGAAAGGATCCCTCATCTCGAGCTAGCAGGCGGAAACGGGGCTCCCCTGGATGTGTGCGGGACCCCACGTGCTTCCTCTCGAGTGGAGACGGGTATGTCGGGGAACTTCTTGACTTGCAGCAAGGGTGTGAAGGACCCTTTGGAAGTTCCAGTGGTTAGACGTGATTGGCCTCGAGAAGCCTCAGCGGAAATGGGCCTCATCTCGCCTGGAGGGCAAAACCTCCTGGATTTTCTCGAGTTGCGGCAGGTGCTCTCGACTTACGACGGGTACCTCAGGGACCCGCTCTGGTGGCCTCAGGAAAGGCCAGTCCCCATGCGAGTTCCTCGGGGGCCTCTCGGGATTCCTTTCCCGTCGATGCCGGGGCCTAAGACCTTGTGTGGAGTCGGGGCCGGAACCTGAGGATTCCTCTCCAGTGCTGACATGGATCTTGGGGTACTTCTGGAGTCTCCCCAGGGGAGTCAGTCCTCGTCTCGAATGCGGGCATGCACTTGCGCTTCCCTCCAGAGCGGTAGCAGCAGTGTCACGCAGTCCGCCTCGTGGATCAAAGGATGTTTGGTTTTCCCTCGTGTCTTTCCCACGAGGCTTTCCCACGAGGCTTTCCCACAGGGCTGTCCCACGTGCACACGTGGTGGGAGTCGATCCTCGCCTTGAACGTCAAGGCAGTGCAGGGAAAACAGGTTCCTCTGGAATGGACTGACACATCTGGGGGACTCTTGGAATGGTGTCTCGACCCTGGAGTTCCTATCGCCTTTCCTGTGGAGAGCGCCTCCTCTTGAGATGCGACGGGAACGCCGGGAATTCTTTCCCTACGAAACAGGGAAAGGATCCCTCATCTCGAGCTAGGAGGCGGAAACGGGGCTCCCCTGGATGTGTGTGGGACACCACGTGCTTCCTCTCGAGTGGAGACGGGTATGTCGGGGAACTTCTTGAGTTGCAGCAAGGGTGTGAAGGACCCTTTGGAAGTTCCAGTGGTTAGACGTGATTGGCCTCGAGAAGCCTCAGCGGAAATGGGCCTCATCTCGCCTGGAGGGCAAAACCTCCTGGATTTTCTCGAGTTGCGGCAGGTGCTCTCGACTTACGACCGGGACCTCAGGGACCCGCTCTGGTGGCCTCAGGAAAGGCCAGTCCCCATGCGAGTTCCTCGGGGGCCTCTCGGGATTCCTCTCCCGTCGATGCCGGGGCCTAAGACCTTGTGTGGAGTAGGGGCCGGAACCTGAGGATTCCTCTCCAGTGCTGACATGGATCTTGGGGTACTTCTGGAGTCTCCCCAGGGGAGTCAGTCCTCGTCTCGAATGCGGGCATGAACTTGCGCTTTCCTCCAGAGCGGTAGCAGCAGTGTCACGCAGACCGCCGGGTGGATCAAAGGATCTATGGTTTTCCCTCGAGTCTTTTCCACGAGGCTTTCCCACGAGGCTTTCCCACAGGGCTGTCCCACGTGCACACGTGGTGGGAGTCGATCCTCGGCTTGAACGTCAAGGCAGTGCAGGGAAAACAGGTTCCTCTGGAATGGACTGACACATCTGGGGGACTCTTGGAATGGTGGCACGACCCTGGAGTTCCTCTCGCCTTTCCTGTGGAGAGCGCCTCCTCTTGAGATGCGACGGGAACGCCGGGAATTCTTTCCCTACGAAACAGGGAAAGGATCCCTCATCTCGAGCTAGGAGGCGGAAACGGGGCTCCCCTGGATGTGTGAGGGACCCCACGTGCTTCCTCTCGAGTGCAGACGGGTATGTCGGGAAACTTCTTGAGTTGCAGCAAGGGTGTGAAGGACCCTTTGGAAGTTCCAGTGGTTAGACGTGATTGGCCTCGAGAAGACTCAGCGGAAATGGGCCTCATCTCGCCTGGAGGGCAAAACCTCCTGGATTTTCTCGAGTTGCGGCAGGTGCTCTCGACTTACGACGGGGACCTCAGGGACCCGCTCTGGTGGCCTCAGGAAAGGCAAGTCCCCATGCGAGTTCCTCGGGGGCCTCTCGGGATTCCTCTCCCGTCGATGCCGGGGCCTAAGACCTTGTGTGGAGTCGGGGCCGGAACCTGAGGATTCCTCTCCAGTGCTGACATGGATCTTGGGGTACTTCTGGAGTCTCCCCAGGGGAGTCAGTCCTCGTCTCGAATGTGGGCATGCACTTGCGCTTTCCTCCAGAGCGGTAGCAGCAGTGTCACGCAGTCCGTCGCGTGGATCAAAGTATGTATGGTTTTCCCTCGAGTCCTTCCCACGAGGCTTTCCCACGAGGCTTTCCCACAGGGCTGTCCCACGTGCACACGTGGTGGGAGTCGATCCTCGGCTTGAACGTCAAGGCAGTGCAGGGAAAACAGGCTCCTATGGAATGGACTGACATATCTGGGGGACTCTTGGAATGGTGGCACGACCCTGGAGTTCCTCTCGCCTTTCCTGTGGAGAGCGTCTCCTCTTGAGATGCGACGGGAACGCCGGGAATTCTTTCCCTATGAAACAGGGAAAGGATCCCTCATCTCGAGCTAGGAGGCGGAAACGGGGCTCCCCTGGATGTGTGCGGGACCCCACGTGCTTCCTCTCGAGTGGAGACGGGTATGTCGGGGAACTTCTTGAGTTGCAGCAAGGGTGTGAAGGACCCTTTGGAAGTTCCAGTGGTTAGATGTGATTGGCCTCGAGAAGCCTCAGCGGAAATGGGCCTCATCTCGCCTGGAGGGCAAAACCTCCTGGATTTTCTCGAGTTGCGGCAGGTGCTCTCGACTTACGACGGGGACCTCAGGGACCCGCTCTGGTGGCCTCAGGAAAGGCCAGTCCCCATGCGAGTTCCTCGGGGGCCTCTCGGGATTCCTCTCCCGTCGATGCCGGGGCCTAAGACCTTGTGTGGAGTCGGGGCCGGAACCTGAGGATTCCTCTCCAGTGCTGACATGGATCTTGGGGTACTTCTGGAGTCTCCCCAGGGGAGTCAGTCCTCGTCTCGAATGCGGGCATGCACTTGCGCTTTCCTCCAGAGCGGTAGCAGCAGTGTCAAGCAGTCCGCAGCGTGGATCAAAGGATCTATGGTTTTCCCTCGAGTCTTTCCCACGAGGCTTTCCACGAGGCTTTCCCACAGGGCTGTCCCACGTGCACACGTGGTGGGAGTCGATCCTCGGCTTGAACGTCAAGGCAGTGCAGGGAAAACAGGCTCCTATGGAATGGACTGACATATCTGGGGGACTCTTGGAATGGTGGCACGACCCTGGAGTTCCTCTCGCCTTTCCTGTGGAGAGCGTCTCCTCTTGAGATGCGACGGGAACGCCGGGAATTCTTTCCCTATGAAACAGGGAAAGGATCCCTCATCTCGAGCTAGGAGGCGGAAACGGGGCTCCCCTGGATGTGTGCGGGACCCCACGTGCTTCCTCTCGAGTGGAGACGGGTATGTCGGGGAACTTCTTGAGTTGCAGCAAGGGTGTGAAGGACCCTTTGGAAGTTCCAGTGGTTAGATGTGATTGGCCTCGAGAAGCCTCAGCGGAAATGGGCCTCATCTCGCCTGGAGGGCAAAACCTCCTGGATTTTCTCGAGTTGCGGCAGGTGCTCTCGACTTACGACGGGGACCTCAGGGACCCGCTCTGGTGGCCTCAGGAAAGGCCAGTCCCCATGCGAGTTCCTCGGGGGCCTCTCGGGATTCCTCTCCCGTCGATGCCGGGGCCTAAGACCTTGTGTGGAGTCGGGGCCGGAACCTGAGGATTCCTCTCCAGTGCTGACATGGATCTTGGGGTACTTCTGGAGTCTCCCCAGGGGAGTCAGTCCTCGTCTCGAATGCGGGCATGCACTTGCGCTTTCCTCCAGAGCGGTAGCAGCAGTGTCAAGCAGCCCGCAGCGTGGATCAAAGGATCTATGGTTTTCCCTCGAGTCTTTCCCACGAGGCTTTCCACGAGGCTTTCCCACAGCGCTGTCCCACGTGCACACGTGGTGGGAGTCGATCCTCGGCTTGAACGTCAAGGCAGTGCAGGGAAAACAGGTTCCTCTGGAATGGACTGACACATCTGGGGGACTCTTGGAATGGTGGCACGACCCTGGAGTTCCTCTCGCCTTTCCTGTGGAGAGCGCCTCCTCTTGAGATGCGACGGGAACGCCGGGAATTCTTTCCCTACGAAACAGGGAAAGGATCCCTCATCTCGAGCTAGGAGGCGGAAACGGGCTCCCCTGGATGTGTGCGGGACCCCACGTGCTTCCTCTCGAGTGGAGACGGGTATGTCGGGGAACTTCTTGAGTTGCAGCAAGGGTGTGAAGGACCCTTTGGAAGTTCCAGTGGTTAGACGTGATTGGCCTCGAGAAGCCTCATCGGAAATGGGCCTCATCTCGCCTGGAGGGCAAAACCTCCTGGATTTTCTCGAGTTGCGGCAGGTGCTCTCGACTTACGACGGGGACCTCAGGGACCCGCTCTGGTGGCCTCAGGAAAGGCCAGTCCCCATGCGAGTTCCTCGGGGGCCTCTCGGGATTCCTCTCCCGTCGATGCCGGGGCCTAAGACCTTGTGTGGAGTCGGGGCCGGAACCTGAGGATTCCTCTCCAGTGCTGACATGGATCTTGGGGTACTTCTGGAGTCTCCCCAGGGGAGTCAGTCCTGGTCTCGAATGCGGGCATGCACTTGCGCTTTCCTCCAGAGCGGTAGCAGCAGTGTCACGCAGTCCGCCGCGTGGATCAAAGGATCTATGGTTTTCCCTCGAGTCTTTCCCACGAGGCTTTCCCACGAGGCTTTCCCACAGGGCTGTCCCACGTGCACACGTGGTGGGAGTCGATCCTCGGCTTGAACGTCAAGGCAGTGCAGGGAAAACAGGTTCCTCTGGAATGGACTGACACATCTGGGGGACTCTTGGAATGGTGGCACGACCCTGGAGTTCCTCTCGCCTTTCCTGTGGAGAGCGCCTCCTCTTGAGATGCGACGGGAACGCCGGGAATTCTTTCCCTACGAAACAGGGAAAGGATCCCTCATCTCGAGCTAGGAGGCGGAAACGGGGCTCCCCTGGATGTGTGCGGGACACCACGTGCTTCCTCTCGAGTGCAGACGTGTATGTCGGGGAACTTCTTGAGTTGCAGCAAGGGTGTGAAGGACCCTTTGCAAGTTCCAGTGGTTAGATGTGATTGGCCTCGAGCAGCCTCAGCGGAAATGGGCCTCATCTCGCCTGGAGGTGAAAACCTCCTGGATTTTCTCGAGTTGCGGCAGGTGCTCTCGACTTACGACGGGGACCTCAGGGACGCGCTCTGGTGGCCTCAGGAAAGGCCAGTCCCCATGCGAGTTCCTCGGGGGCCTCTCGGGATTCCTCTCCCGTCGATGCCGGGGCCTAAGACCATGTGTGGAGTCGGGGCCGGAACCTGAGGATTTCTCTCCAGTGCTGACATGGATCTTGGGGTACTTCTGGAGTCTCCCCAGGGGAGTCAGTCCTCGTCTCGAATGCGGGCACGCACTTGCGCTTTCCTCCAGAGCGGTAGCAGCAGTGTCACGCAGTCCCCCGCGTGGATCAAAGGATCTATGGTTTTCCCTCGAGTCTTTCCCACGAGGCTTTCCCACGAGGCTTTCCCACAGGGCTGTCCCACGTGCACACGTGGTGGGAGTCGATCCTCGGCTTGAATGTTAAGGCAGTGCAGGGAAAACAGGTTCCTCTGGAATGGACTGACACATCTGGGGGACTCTTGGAATGGTGGCACGACCCTGCAGTTCCTCTCGCCTTTCCTGTGGAGAGCGCCTCCTCTTGAGATGCGACGGGAACGCCGGGAATTCTTTCCCTACGAAACAGGGAAAGGATCCCTCATCTCGAGCTAGGAGGCGGAAACGGGGCTCCCCTGGATGTTTGCGGGAGACCACGTGCTTCCTCTCGAGTGCAGACGGGTATGTCGGGGAACTTCTTGAGTTGCAGCAAGGGTGTGAAGGACCCTTTGGAAGTTCCAGTGGTTAGATGTGATTGGCCTCGAGCAGCCTCAGCGGAAATGGGCCTCATCTCGCCTGGAGGGCAAAACCTCCTGGATATTCTCGAGTTGCGGCAGGTGCTCTCGACTTACGACGGGGACCTCAGGGACCCGCTCTGGTGGCCTCAGGAAAGGCCAGTCCCCATGCGAGTTCCTCGGGGGCCTCTCGGGAGTCCTCTCCCGTCGATGCCGGGGCCTAAGACCTTGTGTGGAGTCGGGGCAGGAACCTGAGGATTCCTCTCCAGTGCTGGCATGGATCTTGGGGTACTTCTGGAGTCTCCCCAGGGGAGTCAGTCCTGGTCTCGAATGCGGGCATGCACTTGCGCTTTCCTCCAGAGCGGTAGCAGCAGTGTCACGCAGTCCGCCGCGAGGATCAAAGGATCTATGGTTTTCCCTCGAGTCTTTCCCACGAGGCTTTCCCACGAGGCTTTCCCACAGGGCTGTCCCACGTGCACACGTGGTGGGAGTCGATCCTCGGCTTGAACGTCAAGGCAATGCAGGGAAAACAGGTTCCTCTGGAATGGACTGACACATCTGGGGGACACTTGGAATGGTGACATGACCCTGGAGTTCCTCTCGCCTTTCCTGTGGAGAGCGCCTCCTCTTGAGATGCGACGGGAACGCCAGGAATTCTTTCCCTACGAAACAGGGAAAGGATCCCTCATCTCGAGCTAGGAGGCGGAAACGGGGCTCCCCTGGATGTGTGAGGGACACCACGTGCTTCCTCTCGAGTGCAGACGGGTATGTCGGGGAACTTCTTGAGTTGCAGCAAGGGTGTGAAGGACCCTTTGGAAGTTCCAGTGGTTAGATGTGATTGGCCTCGAGCAGCCTCAGCGGAAATGGGCTTCATCTCGCCTGGAGGTGAAAACCTCCTGGATTTTCTCGAGTTGCGGCAGGTGCTCTCGACTTACGACGGGGACCTCAGGGACGCGCTCTGGTGGCCTCAGAAAAGGCCAGTCCCCATGCGAGTTCCTCGGGGGCCTCTCGGGATTCCTCTCCCGTCGATGCCGGGGCCTAAGACCTTGTGTGGAGTCGGGGCCGGAACCTGAGGATTCCTCTCCAGTGCTGACATGGATCTTGGGGTACTTCTGGAGTCTCCCCAGGGGAGTCAGTCCTCGTCTCGATTGCGGGCATGCACTTGTGCTTTCCTCCAGAGCGGTAGCAGCACTGTCACGCAGTCCGCCGCGTGGATCAAAGGATCTATGGTTTTCCCTCGAGTCTTTCCCACGAGGCTTTCCCACGAGGTTTTCCCACAGGGCTGTCCCACGAGCATACGTAGTGGGAGTCGATCCTCGGCTTGAATGTTAAGGCAGTGCAGGGAAAACAGGTTCCTCTGGAATGGACTGACACATCTGGGGGACTCTTGGAATGGTGGCACGACCCTGCAGTTCCTCTCGCCTTTCCTGTGGAGAGCGCCTCCTCTTGAGATGCGACGGGAACGCCGGGAATTCTTTCCCTACGAAACAGGTAAAGGATCCCTCATCTCGAGCTAGGAGGCGGAAACGGGGCTCCCCTGGATGTGTGCGGGACCCCACGTGCTTCCTCTCGAGTGGAGACGGGTATGTCGGGGAACTTCTTGAGTTGCAGCAAGGGTGTGAAGGACCCTTTGGAAGTTCCAGTGGTTAGATGTGATTGGCCTCGAGAAGCCTCAGCGGAAATGGGCCTCATCTCGCCTGGAGGGCAAAACCTCGTGGATTTTCTCGAGTTGCGGCAGGTGCTCTCGACTTACGACGGGGACCTCAGGGACCCGCTCTGGTGGCCTCAGGAAAGGCCAGTCCCCATGCGAGTTCCTCGGGGGCCTCTCGGGATTCCTCTCCCGTCGATGCCGGGGCCTAAGACATTGTGTGGAGTCGGGGCCGGAACCTGAGGATTCCTCTCCAGTGCTGACATGGATCTTGGGGTACTTCTGGAGTCTCCCCAGGGGAGTCAGTCCTCGTCTCGAATGCGGGCATGCACTTGCGCTTTCCTCCAGAGCGGTAGCAGCAGTGTCACGCAGTCCCCCGCGTGGATCAAAGGATCTATGGTTTTCCCTCGAGTCTTTCCCACGAGGCTTTCCCACGAGGCTTTCCCACAGGGCTGTCCCACGTGCACACGTGGTGGGAGTTGATCCTCGGCTTGAACGTCAAGGCAGTGCAGGGAAAACAGGTTCCTCTGGAATGGACTGACACATTTGCGGAACTCTTGGAATGGTGTCACGACCCTGGAGTTCCTCTCGCCTTTCCTGTGGAGAGCGCCTCCTCTTGAGATGCGACGGGAACGCCGGGAATTCTTTCCCTACGAAACAGGGAAAGGATCCCTCATCTCGAGCTAGGAGGCGGAAACGGGGCTCCCCTGGATGTTTGCGGGACACCACGTGCTTCCTCTCGAGTGCAGACGGGTATGTCGGGGAACTTCTTGAGTTGCAGCAAGGGTGTGAAGGACCCTTTGGAAGTTCCAGTGGTTAGATGTGATTGGCCTCGAGAAGCCTCAGCGGAAATGGGCCTCATCTCGCCTGGAGGGCAAAACCTCCTGGATTTTCTCGAGTTTAGGCAGGTGCTCTCGACTTACGACGGGGACCTCAGGGACCCGCTCTGGTGGCCTCAGGAAAGGCCAGTCCCCATGCGAGTTCCTCGGGGGCCTCTCGGGATTCCTCTCCCGTCGATGCCGGGGCCTAAGACCTTGTGTGGAGTCGGGGCCGGAACCTGAGGATTCCTCTCCAGTGCTGACATGGATCTTGGGGTACTTCTGGAGTCTCCCCAGGGGAGTCAGTCCTCGTCTCGAATGCGGGCATGCACTTGCGCTTTCCTCCAGAGCGGTAGCAGCAGTGTCACGCAGTCCGCCGCGTGGATCAAAGGATCTATGGTTTTCCCTCGAGTCTTTCCCACGAGGCTTTCCCACGAGGCCTTCCCACAGGGCTGTCCCACGTGCACACGTGGTGGGAGTCGATCCTCGGCTTGAATGTTAAGGCAGTGCAGGGAAAACAGGTTCCTCTGGAATGGACTGACACATCTGGGGGACTCTTGGAATGGTGGCACGACCCTGCAGTTCCTCTCGCCTTTCCTGTGGAGAGCGCCTCCTCTTGAGATGCGACGGGAACGCCGGGAATTCTTTCCCTACGAAACAGGGAAAGGATCCCTCATCTCGAGCTAGGAGGCGGAAACGGGGCTCCCCTGGATGTTTGCGGGAGACCACGTGCTTCCTCTCGAGTGCAGACGGGTATGTCGGGGAACTTCTTGAGTTGCAGCAAGGGTGTGAAGGACCCTTTGGAAGTTCCAGTGGTTAGATGTGATTGGCCTCGAGCAGCCTCAGCGGAAATGGGCCTCATCTCGCCTGGAGGGCAAAACCTCCTGGATTTTCTCGAGTTGCGGCAGGTGCTCTCGACTTACGACGGGGACCTCAGGGACCCGCTCTGGTGGCCTCAGGAAAGGCCAGTCCCCATGCGAGTTCCTCGGGGGCCTCTCGGGATTCCTCTCCCGTCGATGCCGGGGCCTAAGACCTTGTGTGGAGTCGGGGCAGGAACCTGAGGATTCCTCTCCAGTGCTGGCATGGATCTTGGGGTACTTCTGGAGTCTCCCCAGGGGAGTCAGTCCTGGTCTCGAATGCGGGCATGCACTTGCGCTTTCCTCCAGAGCGGTAGCAGCAGTGTCACGCAGTCCGCCGCGAGGATCAAAGGATCTATGGTTTTTCCTCGAGTCTTTCGCACGAGGCTTTCCCACGAGGCTTTCCCACAGGGCTGTCCCACGTGCACACGTGGTGGGAGTCGATCCTCGGCTTGAACGTCAAGGCAATGCAGGGAAAACAGGTTCCTCTGGAATGGACTGACACATCTGGGGGACACTTGGAATGGTGACATGACCCTGGAGTTCCTCTCGCCTTTCCTGTGGAGAGCGCCTCCTCTTGAGATGCGACGGGAACGCCAGGAATTCTTTCCCTACGAAACAGGGAAAGGATCCCTCATCTCGAGCTAGGAGGCGGAAACGGGGCTCCCCTGGATGTGTGCGGGACACCACGTGCTTCCTCTCGAGTGCAGACGGGTATGTCGGGGAACTTCTTGAGTTGCAGCAAGGGTGTGAAGGACCCTTTGGAAGTTCCAGTGGTTAGATGTGATTGGCCTCGAGCAGCCTCAGCGGAAATGGGCTTCATCTCGCCTGGAGGTGAAAACCTCCTGGATTTTCTCGAGTTGAGGCAGGTGCTCTCGACTTACGACGGGGACCTCAGGGACGCGCTCTGGTGGCCTCAGGAAAGGCCAGTCCCCATGCGAGTTCCTCGGGGGCCTCTCGGGATTCCTCTCCCGTCGATGCCGGGGCCTAAGACCTTGTGTGGAGTCGGGGCCGGAACCTGAGGATTCCTCTCCAGTGCTGACATGGATCTTGGGGTACTTCTGGAGTCTCCCCAGGGGAGTCAGTCCTCGTCTCGATTGCGGGCATGCACTTGTGCTTTCCTCCAGAGCGGTAGCAGCACTGTCACGCAGTCCGCCGCGTGGATCAAAGGATCTATGGTTTTCCCTCGAGTCTTTCCCACGAGGCTTTCCCACGAGGTTTTCCCACAGGGCTGTCCCACGTGCATACGTAGTGGGAGTCGATCCTCGGCTTGAATGTTAAGGCAGTGCAGGGAAAACAGGTTCCTCTGGAATGGACTGACACATCTGGGGGACTCTTGGAATGGTGGCACGACCCTGCAGTTCCTCTCGCCTTTCCTGTGGAGAGCGCCTCCTCTTGAGATGCGACGGGAACGCCGGGAATTCTTTCCCTACGAAACAGGTAAAGGATCCCTCATCTCGAGCTAGGAGGCGGAAACGGGGCTCCCCTGGATGTGTGCGGGACCCCACGTGCTTCCTCTCGAGTGGAGACGGGTATGTCGGGGAACTTCTTGAGTTGCAGCAAGGGTGTGAAGGACCCTTTGGAAGTTCCAGTGGTTAGATGTGATTGGCCTCGAGAAGCCTCAGCGGAAATGGGCCTCATCTCGCCTGGAGGGCAAAACCTCGTGGATTTTCTCGAGTTGCGGCAGGTGCTCTCGACTTACGACGGGGACCTCAGGGACCCGCTCTGGTGGCCTCAGGAAAGGCCAGTCCCCATGCGAGTTCCTCGGGGGCCTCTCGGGATTCCTCTCCCGTCGATGCCGGGGCCTAAGACATTGTGTGGAGTCGGGGCCGGAACCTGAGGATTCCTCTCCAGTGCTGACATGGATCTTGGGGTACTTCTGGAGTCTCCCCAGGGGAGTCAGTCCTCGTCTCGAATGCGGGCATGCACTTGCGCTTTCCTCCAGAGCGGTAGCAGCAGTGTCACGCAGTCCGCCGCGTGGATCAAAGGATCTATGGTTTTCCCTCGAGTCTTTCCCACGAGGCTTTCCCACGAGGCTTTCCCACAGGGCTGTCCCACGTGCACACGTGGTGGGAGTTGATCCTCGGCTTGAACGTCAAGGCAGTGCAGGGAAAACAGGTTCCTCTGGAATGGACTGACACATTTGCGGAACTCTTGGAATGGTGTCACGACCCTGGAGTTCCTCTCGCCTTTCCTGTGGAGAGCGCCTCCTCTTGAGATGCGACGGGAACGCCGGGAATTCTTTCCCTACGAAACAGGGAAAGGATCCCTCATCTCGAGCTAGGAGGCGGAAACGGGGCTCCCCTGGATGTTTGCGGGACACCACGTGCTTCCTCTCGAGTGCAGACGGGTATGTCGGGGAACTTCTTGAGTTGCAGCAAGGGTGTGAAGGACCCTTTGGAAGTTCCAGTGGTTAGATGTGATTGGCCTCGAGAAGCCTCAGCGGAAATGGGCCTCATCTCGCCTGGAGGGCAAAACCTCCTGGATTTTCTCGAGTTGCGGCAGGTGCTCTCGACTTACGACGGGGACCTCAGGGACGCGCTCTGGTGGCCTCAGGAAAGGCCAGTCCCCATGCGAGTTCCTCGGGGGCCTCTCGGGATTCCTCTCCCGTCGATGCCGGGGCCTAAGACCTTGTGTGGAGTCGGGGCCGGAACCTGAGGATTCCTCTCCAGTGCTGACATGGATCTTGGGGTACTTCTGGAGTCTCCCCAGGGGAGTCAGTCCTCGTCTCGATTGCGGGCATGCACTTGTGCTTTCCTCCAGAGCGGTAGCAGCACTGTCACGCAGTCCGCCGCGTGGATCAAAGGATCTATGGTTTTCCCTCGAGTCTTTCCCACGAGGCTTTCCCACGAGGTTTTCCCACAGGGCTGTCCCACGTGCATACGTAGTGGGAGTCGATCCTCGGCTTGAATGTTAAGGCAGTGCAGGGAAAACAGGTTCCTCTGGAATGGACTGACACATCTGGGGGACTCTGGGAATGGTGGCACGACCCTGCAGTTCCTCTCGCCTTTCCTGTGGAGAGCGCCTCCTCTTGAGATGCGACGGGAACGCCGGGAATTCTATCCCTACGAAACAGGTAAAGGATCCCTCATCTCGAGCTAGGAGGCGGAAACGGGGCTCCCCTGGATGTGTGCGGGACCCCACGTGCTTCCTCTCGAGTGGAGACGGGTATGTCGGGGAACTTCTTGAGTTGCAGCAAGGGTGTGAAGGACCCTTTGGAAGTTCCAGTGGTTAGATGTGATTGGCCTCGAGAAGCCTCAGCGGAAATGGGCCTCATCTCGCCTGGAGGGCAAAACCTCCTGGATTTTCTCGAGTTTAGGCAGGTGCTCTCGACTTACGACGGGGACCTCAGGGACCCGCTCTGGTGGCCTCAGGAAAGGCCAGTCCCCATGCGAGTTCCTCGGGGGCCTCTCGGGATTCCTCTCCCGTCGATGCCGGGGCCTAAGACCTTGTGTGGAGTCGGGGCCGGAACCTGAGGATTCCTCTCCAGTGCTGACATGGATCTTGGGGTACTTCTGGAGTCTCCCCAGGGGAGTCAGTCCTCGTCTCGAATGCGGGCATGCACTTGCGCTTTCCTCCAGAGCGGTAGCAGCAGTGTCACGCAGTCCGCCGCGTGGATCAAAGGATCTATGGTTTTCCCTCGAGTCTTTCCCACGAGGCTTTCCCACGAGGCCTTCCCACAGGGCTGTCCCACGTGCACACGTGGTGGGAGTCGATCCTCTGCTTGAACGTCAAGGCAGTGCAGGGAACACAGGTTCCTCTGGAATGGACTGACACATCTGGGGGACACTTGGAATGGTGACATGACCCTGGAGTTCCTCTCGCCTTTCCTGTGGAGAGCGCCTCCTCTTGAGATGCGACGGGAACGCCGGGAATTCTTTCCCTGCGAAACAGGGAAAGGATCCCTCATCTCGAGCTAGGAGGCGGAAACGGGGCTCCCCTGGATGTGTGCGGGACACCACGTGCTTCCTCTCGAGTGCAGACGGGTATGTCGGGGAACTTCTTGAGTTGCAGCAAGGGTGTGAAGGACCCTTTGGAAGTTCCAGTGGATAGATGTGATTGGCCTCGAGCAGCCTCAGCGGAAATGGGCCTCATCTCGCCTAGAGGTGAAAACCTCCTGGATTTTCTCGAGTTGCGGCAGGTGCTCTCGACTTACGACGGGGACCTCAGGGACCCGCTCTGGTGGCCTCAGGAAAGGCCAGTCCCCATGCGAGTTCCTCGGGGGCCTCTCGGGATTCCTCTCCCGTCGATGCCGGGGCCTAAGACCCTATGTGGAGTCGGGGCTGGAACCTGAGTATTCCTCTCCAGTGCTGACATGGATCTTGGGGTACTTCTGGAGTCTCCCCAGGGGAGTCAGTCCTCGTCTCGAATGCTGACATGCACTTGCGCTTTCCTCCAGAGCTGTAGCAGCAGTGTCACGCAGTCCGCCGCGTTGATCAAAGGATCTGTGGTTTTCCCTCGAGTCTTTCCCACGTTGCTTTTCCACGACGCTTTCCCACAGGGCTGTCCCACGTGCACACGTGGTGGGAGTCGATCCTCGGCTTGAACGTCAAGGCAGTGAAGGGAAAACAGGTTCCTCTGGAATGGACTGACACATCTGGGGGACTCTTGGAATGGTGTCACGACCCTGGAGTTCCTCTCGCCTTTCCTGTGGAGAGCGCCTCCTCTTGAGATGCGACGGGAACGCCGGGAATTCTTTCCCTACGAAACAGGGAAAGGATCCCTCATCTCGAGCTAGGAGGCGGAAACGGGGCTCCCCTGGATGTGTGATGGACCCCACGTGCTTCCTCTCGAGTGGAGACGGGTATGTCGGGGACCTTCTTGAGTTGCAGCAAGGGTGTGAAGGACCCTTTGGAAGTTCCAGTGGTTAGATGTGATTGGCCTCGAGAAGCCTCAGCGGAAATGGGCCTCATCTCGCCTGGAGGGCAAAACCTCCTGGATTTTCTCGAGTTGCGTCATGTGCTCTCGACTTACGAAGAGGACCTCAGGGACCCGCTCTTGTGGCCTCAGGAAAGGCCAGTCCCCATGCGAGTTCCTCTGGGGATTCCTCTCCCGTCGATGCCGGGGCCTAAGACCTTGTGTGGAGTCGGGGCCGGAACCTGAGGATTCCTCTCCAGTGCTGACATGGATCTTGGGGTACTTCTGGAGTCTCCCCAGGGGAGTCAGTCCTCGTCTCGAATGCGGGCATGCACTTGCGCTTTCCTCCAGAGCGGTAGCAGCAGTGTCACGCAGTCCGCCTCGTGGATCAAAGGATCTATGGTTTTCCCTCGAGTCTTTCCCACGAGGCTTTCCCACGAGGCTTTCCCACAGGGCTGTCCCACGTGCACACGTGGTGGGAGTCGATCCTCGGCTTGAACGTCAAGGCAGTGCAGGGAAAACAGGTTCCTCTGGAATGGTCTGACACATCTGGGGGACTCTTGGAATGGTGTCACGACCTTGGAGTTCCTCTCGCCTTTCCTGTGGAGAGCGCCTCCTCTTGAGATGCGACGGGAACGCCGGGAATTCTTTCCCTACGGAACAGGGAAAGGATCCCTCATCTCGAGCTAGGAGGCGGAAACGGGGCTCCCCTGGATGTGTGCGGGACCCCACGTGCTTCCTCTCGAGTGCAGACGGGTATGTCGGGAAACTTCTTGAGTTGCAGCAATGGTGTGAAGGACCCTTTGGAAGTTCCAGTGGTTAGATGTGATTGGCCTCGAGAAGCCTCAGCGGAAATGGGCCTCATCTCGCCTGGAGGGCAAAACCTCCTGGATTTTCTCGAGTTGCGGCAGGTGCTCTCGACTTACGACGGGGACCTCAGGGACCCGCTCTGGTGGCCTCAGGAAAGGCCAGTCCCCATGCGAGTTCCTCGGGGGCCTCTCGGGATTCCTCTCCCGTCGATGCCGGGGCCTAAGACCTTGTGTGGAGTCGGGGCCGGAACCTGAGGATTCCTCTCCAGTGCTGACATGGATCTTGGGGTACTTCTGGAGTCTCCCCAGGGGAGTCAGTCCTCGTCTCGAATGGGGGCATGCACTTGCGCTTTCCTCCAGAGCGGTAGCAGCAGTGTCACGCAGTCCGCCGCGTGGATCAAAGGATCTATGGTTTTCCCTCGAGTCTTTCCCACGAGGCTTTCCCACGAGGCTTTCCCACAGGGCTCTCCCACGTGCACACGTGGTGGGAGTCGATCCTCGGCTTGAACGTCAAGGCAGTGCAGGGAAAACAGTTTCCTCTGGAATGGACTGACACATCTGGGGGACTCTTGGAATGGTGGCACGACCCTGGAGTTCCTCTCACCTTTCCTGTGGAGAGCGCCTCCTCTTGAGATGCGACGGGAACGCCGGGAATTCTTTCCCTACGAAACAGGGAAAGGATCCCTCATCTCGAGGTAGGAGGCGGACACGAGGCTCCCCTGGATGTCTGCGGGACACCACGTGCTTCCTCTCGAGTGGAGACGGGTATGTCGGGGAACTTCTGGAGTTGCAGCAAGGGTGTGAAGGACCCTTTGGAAGTTCCAGTGGTTAGATGTGATTGGCCTCGAGAAGCCTCAGCGGAAATGCACCTCATCTCGCCTGGAGGGCAAAACCTCCTGGATTTTCTCGAGTTGCGGCAGGTGCTCTCCACTTACGACGGGGACCTCAGGGACCCGCTCTGGTGGCCTCAGGAAAGGCCAGTCCCCATGCGAGTTCCTCGGGGGCCTCTCGGGATTCCTCTCCCGTCGATGCCGGGGCCTAAGACCCTATGTGGAGTCGGGGCTGGAACCTGAGTATTCCTCTCCAGTGCTGACATGGATCTTGGGGTACTTCTGGAGTCTCCCCAGGGGAGTCAGTCCTCGTCTCGAATGCGGACATGCACTTGCTCTTTCCTCCAGAGCTGTAGCAGCAGTGTCACGCAGTCCGCCGCGTGGATCAAAGGATCTGTGGTTTTCCCTCGAGTCTTTCCCACGTTGCTTTTCCACGACGCTTTCCCACAGGGCTGTCCCACGTGCACACGTCGTGGGAGTCGATCCTCGGCTTGAACGTCAAGGCAGTGAAGGGAAAACAGGTTCCTCTGGAATGGACTGACACATCTGGGGGACTCTTGGAATGGTGTCACGACCCTGGAGTTCCTCTCGCCTTTCCTGTGGAGAGCGCCTCCTCTTTAGATGCGACGGGAACGCCGGGAATTCTTTCCCTACGAAACAGGGAAAGGATCCCTCATCTCGAGCTAGGAGGCGGAAACGGGGCTCCCCTGGATGTGTGCCGGACCCCACGTGCTTCCTCTCGAGTGGAGACGGGTATGTCGGGGAACTTCTTGAGTTGCAGCAAGGGTGTGAAGGACCCTTTGGAAGTTCCAGTGGTTAGATGTGATTGGCCTCGAAAAGCCTCAGCGGAAATGGGCCTCATCTCGCCTGGAGGGCAAAACCTCCTGGATTTTCTCGAGTTGCGTCATGTGCTCTCGACTTACGAAGAGGACCTCAGGGACCCGCTCTTGTGGCCTCAGGAAAGGCCAGTCCCCATGCGAGTTCCTCTGGGGATTCCTCTCCCGTCGATGCCGGGGCCTAAGACCTTGTGTGGAGTCGGGGCCGGAACCTGAGGATTCCTCTCCAGTGCTGATATGGATCTTGGGGTACTTCTGGAGTCTCCCCAGGGGAGTCAGTCCTCGTCTCGAATGCGGGCATGCACTTGCGCTTTCCTCCAGAGCGGTAGCAGCAGTGTCACGCAGTCCGCCTCGTGGATCAAAGGATCTATGGTTTTCCCTCGAGTCTTTCCCACGAGGCTTTCTCACGAGGCTTTCCCACAGGGCTGTCCCACGTGCACACGTGGTGCGAGTCGATCCTCGGCTTGAACGTCAAGGCAGTGCAGGGAAAACAGGTTCCTCTGGAATGGTCTGACACATCTGGGGGACTCTTGGAATGGTGTCACGACCCTGGAGTTCCTCTCGCCTTTCCTGTGGAGAGCGCCTCCTCTTGAGATGCGACGGGAACGCCGGGAATTCTTTCCCTACGAAACAGGGAAAGGATCCCTCATCTCGAGCTAGGAGGCGGAAACGGGGCTCCCCTGGATGTGTGCGGGACCCCACGTGCTTCCTCTCGAGTGCAGACGGGTATGTCGGGAAACTTCTTGAGTTGCAGCAATGGTGTGAAGGACCCTTTGGAAGTTCCAGTGGTTAGATGTGATTGGCCTCGAGAAGCCTCAGCGGAAATGGGCCTCATCTCGCCTGGAGGGCAAAACCTCCTGGATTTTCTCGAGTTGCGGCAGGTGCTCTCGACTTACGACGGGGACCTCAGGGACCCGCTCTGGTGGCCTCAGGAAAGGCCAGTCCCCATGCGAGTTCCTCGGGGGCCTCTCGGGATTCCTCTCCCGTCGATGCCGGGGCCTAAGACCTTGTGTGGAGTCGGGGCCGGAACCTGAGGATTCCTCTCCAGTGCTGACATGGATCTTGGGGTACTTCTGGAGTCTCCCCAGGGGAGTCAGTCCTCGTCTCGAATGCGGGCATGCACTTGCGCTTTCCTCCAGAGCGGTAGCAGCAGTGTCACGCAGTCCGCCGCCTGGATCAAAGGATCTATGGTTTTCCCTCGAGTCTTTCCCACGAGGCTTTCCCACGAGGCTTTCCCACAGGGCTCTCCCACGTGCACACGTGGTGGGAGTCGATCCTCGGCTTGAACGTCAAGGCAGTGCAGGGAAAACAGGTTCCTCTGGAATGGACTGACACATCTGGGGGACTCTTGGAATGGTGGCACGACCCTGGAGTTCCTCTCACCTTTCCTGTGGAGAGCGCCTCCTCTTGAGATGCGACGGGAACGCCGGGAATTCTTTCCCTACGAAACAGGGAAAGGATCCCTCATCTCGAGGTAGGAGGTGGAAACGGGGCTCCCCTGGATGTCTGCGGGACACCACGTGCTTCCTCTCGAGTGCAGAGGGGTATGTCGGGGAACTTCTTGAGTTGCAGCAAGGGTGTGAAGGACCCTTTGGAAGGTCCAGTGGTTAGATGTGGTTGGCCTCGAGAAGCCTCAGCGGAAATGGGCCTCATCTCGCCTGGAGGGCAAAACCTCCTGGATTTTCTCGAGTTGCCGCAGGTGCTCTCGACTTACGACGGGGACCTCAGGGAACCGCTCTGGTGGCCTCAGGAAAGGCCAGTCCCCATGCGATTTCCTCGGGGGCCTCTCGGGATTCCTCTCCCGTCGATGCCGGTGCCTAAGACCTTGTGTGGAGACGGGGCCGGAACCTGAGGATTCCTCTCCAGTGCTGACATGGATCTTGGGGTACTTCTGGAGTCTCCCCAGCGGAGTCAGTCCTCGTCTCGAATGCGGGCATGCACTTGCGCTTTCCTCCAGAGCGAGAGCAGCAGTGTCACGCAGTCCGCCGCGTGGATCAAAGGATCTATGGTTTTCCCTCGAGTCTTTCCCACGAGGCTTTCCCACGAGGCTTTCCCACAGGGCTGTCCCACGTGCACACGTGGTGGGAGTCGATCCTCGGCTTGAACGTCAAGGCAGTGCAGGGAAAACAGGTTCCTCTGGAATGGACTGACACATCTGGGGGACTCTTGGAATGGTGGCACGACCCTGGAGTTCCTCTCGCCTTTCCTGTGGAGAGCGCCTCCTCTTGAGATGCGACGGGAACGCCGGGAATTCTTTCCCTACGAAACAGGGAAAGGATCCCTCATCTCGAGCTAGGAGGCGTAAACGGTGCTCCCCTGGATGTGTGCGAGACCCACGTGCTTCCTCTCGAGTGGAGACGGGTATGTCGGGGAACTTCTTGAGTTGCAGCAAGGGTGTGAAGGACCCTTTGGGAGTTCCAGTGGTTAGACGTGATTAGCCTCGAGAAGCCTCAGCGGAAATGGGTCTCATCTCACCTGGAGGGCAAAACCTCCTGGATTTTCTCGAGTTGCGGCAGGTGCTCTCGACTTACGACGGGGACCTCAGGGACCCGCTCTGGTGGCCTCAGGAAAGGCCAGTCCCCATGCGAGTTCCTCGGGGGCCTCTCGGGATTCCTCTCCCGTCGATGCCGGGGCCTAAGACCCTGTGTGGAGTCGGGGCTGGAACCTGAGTATTCCTCTCCAGTGCTGACATGGATCTTGGGGTACTTCTGGAGTCTCCCCAGGGGAGTCAGTCCTCGTCTCGAATGCGGACATGCACTTGCGCTTTCCTCCAGAGCGGTAGCAGCAGTGTCACGCAGTCCGCCGCGTGGATCAAAGGATCTGTGGTTTTCCCTCGAGTCTTTCCCACGAGGCTTTCCCACGACGCTTTCCCACAGGGCTGTCCCACGTGCACACGTGGTGGGAGTCGATCCTCGGCTTGAACGTCAAGGCAGTGAAGGGAAAACAGGTTCCTCTGGAATGGACTGACACATCTGGGGGACTCTTGGAATGGTGTCACGACCCTATAGTTCCTCTCGCCTTTCCTGTGGAGAGCGCCTCCTCTTGAGATGCGACGGGAACGCCGGGAATTCTTTCCCTACGAAACAGGGAAAGGATCCCTCATCTCGAGCTAGGAGGCGGAAACGGGGCTCCCCTGGATGTGTGCCGGACCCCACGTGCTTCCTCTCGAGTGGAGACGGGTATGTCGGGGACCTTCTTGAGTTGCAGCAAGGGTGTGAAGGACCCTTTGGAAGTTCCAGTGGTTAGATGTGATTGGCCTCGAGAAGCCTCAGCGGAAATGGGCCTCATCTCGCCTGGAGGGCAAAACCTCCTGGATTTTCTCGAGTTGCGTCAGGTGCTCTCGACTTACGAAGAGGACCTCAGGGACCCGCTCTGGTGGCCTCAGGAAAGGCCAGTCCCCATGCGAGTTCCTCTGGGGATTCCTCTCCCGTCGATGCCGGGGCCTAAGACCTTGTGTGGAGTCGGGGCCGGAACCTGAGGATTCCTTTCCAGTGCTGACATGGATCTTGGGGTACTTCTGGAGTCTCCCCAGGGGAGTCAGTCCTCGTCTTGAATGCGGGCATGCACTTGCGCTTTCCTCCAGAGCGGTAGCAGCAGTGTCACGCAGTCCGCCTCGTGGATCAAAGGATCTATGGTTTTCCCTCGAGTCTTTCCCACGAGGCTTTCCCACGAGGCTTTCCCACAGGGCTGTCCCACGTGCACACGTGGTGGGAGTCGATCCTCGGCTTGAACGTCAAGGCAGTGCAGGGAAAACAGGTTCCTCTGGAATGGTCTGACACATCTTGGGGACTCTTGGAATGGTGTCACGACCCTGGAGTTCCTCTCGCCTTTCCTGTGGAGAGCGCCTCCTCTTGAGATGCGACGGGAACGCCGGGAATTCTTTCCCTACGAAACACGGAAAGGATCCCTCATCTCGAGCTAGGAGGCGGAAACGGGGCTCCCCTGGATGTGTGCGTGACCCCACGTGCTTCCTCTCGAGTGGAGACGGGTATGTCGGGAAACTTCTTGAGTTGCAGCAATGGTGTGAAGGACCCTTTGGAAGTTCCAGTGGTTAGATGTGATTGGCCTCGAGAAGCCTCAGCGGAAATGGGCCTCATCTCGCCTGGAGGGCAAAACCTCCTGGATTTTCTCGAGTTGCGGCAGGTGCTCTCGACTTACGACGGGGACCTCAGGGACCCGCTCTGGTGGCCTCAGGAAAGGCCAGTCCCCATGCGAGTTCCTCGGGGGCCTCTCGGGATTCCTCTCCCGTCGATGCCGGGGCCTAAGACCTTGTGTGGAGTCGGTGCCGGAACCTGAGGATTCCTCTCCAGTGCTGACATGGATCTTGGGGTACTTCTGGAGTCTCCCCAGGGGAGTCAGTCCTCGTCTCGAATGCGGGCATGCACTTGCGCTTTCCTCCAGAGCGGTAGCAGCAGTGTCACGCAGTCCGCCGCGTGGATCAAAGGATCTATGGTTTTCCCTCGAGTCTTTCCCACGAGGCTTTCCCACGAGGCTTTCCCACAGGGCTCTCCCACGTGCACACGTGGTGGGAGTCGATCCTCGGCTTGAACGTCAAGGCAGTGCAGGGAAAACAGGTTCCTCTGGAATGGACTGACACATCTGGGGGACTCTTGGAATGGTGGCACGACCCTGGAGTTCCTCTCACCTTTCCTGTGGAGAGCGCCTCCTCTTGAGATGCGACGGGAACGCCGGGAATTCTTTCCCTACGAAACAGGGAAAGGATCCCTCATCTCGAGGTAGGAGGTGGAAACGGGGCTCCCCTGGATGTCTGCGGGACACCACGTGCTTCCTCTCGAGTGCAGAGGGGTATGTCGGGGAACTTCTTGAGTTGCAGCAAGGGTGTGAAGGACCCTTTGGAAGGTCCAGTGGTTAGATGTGATTGGCCTCGAGAAGCCTCAGCGGAAATGGGCCTCATCTCGCCTGGAGGGCAAAACCTCCTGGATTTTCTCGAGTTGCGGCAGGTGCTCTCGACTTACGACGGGGACCTCAGGGACCCGCTCTGGTGGCCTCAGGAAAGGCCAGTCCCCATGCGAGTTCCTCGGGGGCCTCTCGGGATTCCTCTCCCGTCGATGCCGGGGCCTAAGAACTTGTGTGGAGTCTAGGTCGGAACCTGAGGATTCCTCTCCAGTGCTTACATGGATCTTGGGGTACTTATGGAGTCTCCCCAGGGGAGTCAGTCCTCGTCTCGAATGCGGGCATGCACTTGCGCTTTCCTCCAGAGCGGTAGCAGCAGTGTCACGCAGTCCGCCGCATGGATCAAAGGATCTATGGTTTTCCCTCGGGTCTTTCCCACGAGGCTTTCCCACGAGGCTTTCCCACAGGGCTGTCCCACGTGCACACGTGGTGGGAGTCGATCCTCGGCTTGAATGTCAAGGCAGTGCAGGGAAAACAGGTTCCTCTGGAATGGACTGACACATCTGGGGGACTCTTGGAATGGTGGCACGACCCTGGAGTTCCTCTCCCCTTTCCTGTGGAGAGCGCCTCCTCTTGAGATGCGACGGGAACGCCGGGAATTCTTTCCCTACGAAACAGGGAAAGGATCCCTCATCTCGAGCTAGGAGGCGGAAACGGGGCACCCCTGCATGTGTGCGGGACACCACGTGCTTCCTCTCGAGTGGAGACGGGTATGTCGGGGAACTTCTTGAGTTGCAGCAAGGGTGTGAAGGACCCTTTGGAAGTTCCAGTGGTTAGATGTGATTGGCCTCGAGAAGCCTCAGCGGAAATGGGCCTCATCTCGCCTGTAGGGCAAAACCTCCTGGATTTTCTCGAGTTGCGGCAGGTGCTCTCGACTTACGACGGGGACCTCAGGGACCCGCTCTGGTGGCCTCAGGAAAGGCCAGTCCCCATGCGAGTTCCTCGGGGGCCTCTCGGGATTCCTCTCCCGTCGATGCCGGGGCCTAAGACCTTGTGTGGAGTAGGGGCCGGAAACTGAGGATTCCTCTCCAGTGCTGACATGGATCTTGGGGTACTTCTGGAGTCTCCCCAGGGGAGTCAGTCCTCGTCTCGAATGCGGGCATGCACTTGCGCTTTCCTCCAGAGCGGTTGCAGCAGTGTCACGCAGTCCGCCGCGTGGATCAAAGGATCTATGGTTTTCCCTCGAGTCTTTCCCACGAGGCTTTCCCACGAGGCTTTCCCACAGGGCTGTCCCACGTGCACACGTGGTGGGAGTCGATCCTCGGCTTGAACGTCAAGGCAGTGCAGGGAAAACAGGTTCCTCTGGCATGGACTGACACATCTGGGGGACACTTGGAATGGTGTAACGACCCTGGAGTTCCTCTCGCCTTTCCTCTGGAGAGCGCCTCCTCTTGAGATGCGACGGGAACGCCGGGAATTCTTTCCCTACGAAACAGGGAAAGGATCCCTCATCTCGAGCTAGGAGGCGGAAACGGGGCTCCCCTGGATGTGTGCGGGACACCACGTGCTTCCTCTCGAGTGCAGAAGTGTATGTCGGGGAACTTATTGAGTTGCAGCAAGGGTGTGAAGGACACTTTGGAAGGTCCAGTGGTTAGATGTGATTGGCCTCGAGAAGCCTCAGCGGAAATGGGCCTCATCTCGCCTGGAGGGCGAAACCTCCTGGATTTTCTCGAGTTGCGGCAGGTGCTCTCGACTTACGACGGGGACCTCAGGGACCCGCTCTGGTGGCCTCAGGAAAGGCCAGTCCCCATGCGAGTTCCTCGGGGGCCTCTCGGGATGCCTCTCCCGTCGATGCCGGGGCCTAAGACCTTGTGTGGAGTTTGGGCCGGAACCTGAGGATTCCTCTCCAGTGCTGACATGGATCTTGGGGTACTTCTGGAGTCTCCCCAGGGGAGTCAGTCCTCGTCTCGAATGCGGGCATGCACTTGCGCTTTCCTCCAGAGCGGTAGCAGCAGTGTCACGCAGTCCGCCGCGTGGATCAAAGGATGTATGGTTTTCCCTCGAGTCTTTCCCACGAGGCTTTCCCACGAGGCTTTCCCACAGGGCTGTCCCACGTGCACACGTGGTGGGAGTCGATCCTCGGCTTGAACGTCCAGGCAGTGCAGGGAAAACAGGTTCCTCTGGAATGGACTGACACATCTGGGGGACTCTTGGAATGGTGGCACGACCCTGGAGTTCCTCTCGCCTTTCCTGTGGAGAGCGCCTCCTCTTGAGATGCGACGGGAACGCCGGGAATTCTTTCCCTACGAAACAGGGAAAGGATCCCTCATCTCGAGCTAGGAGGCGGAAACGGGGCTCCCCTGGATGTGTGCGGGACCCCACGTGCTTCCTCTCGAGTGGAGACGGGTATGTCGGGGAACTTCTTGAGTTGCAGCAATGGTGTGAAGGACCCTTTGGAAGTTCCAGTGGTTAGATTTGATTGGCCTCGAGAAGCCTCAGCGGAAATGGGCCTCATCTCGCCTGGAGGGCAAAACCTCCTGGATTTTCTCGAGTTGCGGCAGGTGCTCTCGACTTACGACGGGGACCTCAGGGAACTGCTCTGGTGGCCTCAGGAAAGGCCAGTCCCCATGCGAGTTCCTCGGGGGCCTCTCGGGATTCCTCTCCCGTCGATGCCGGGGCCTAAGACCTTGTGTGGAGTCTAGGTCGGAACCTGAGGATTCCTCTCCAGTGCTGACATGGATCTTGGGGTACTTCTGGAGTCTCCCCAGGGGAGTCAGTCCTCGTCTCGAATGCGGGCATGCACTTGCGCTTTCCTCCAGAGCGGTAGCAGCAGTGTCACGCAGTCCGCCGCATGGATCAAAGGATTTATGGTTTTCCCTCGGGTCTTTCCCACGAGGCTTTCCCACGAGGCTTTCCCACAGGGCTGTCCCACGTGCACACGTGGTGGGAGTCGATCCTCGGCTTGAACGTCAAGGCAGTGCAGGGAAAACAGGTTCCTCTGGAATGGACTGACACATCTGGGGGACTCTTGGAATGGTGGCACGACCCTGGAGTTCCTCTCCCCTTTCCTGTGGAGACCGCCTCCTCTTGAGATGCGACGGGAACGCCGGGAATTCTTTCCCTACGAAACAGGGAAAGGATCCCTCATCTCGAGCTAGGAGGCGGAAACGGGGCTCCCCTGGATGTGTGCGGGACACCACGTGCTTCCTCTCGAGTGGAGACGGGTATGTCGGGGAACTTCTTGAGTTGCAGCAAGGGTGTGAAGGACCATTTGGAAGTTCCAGTGGTAAGATGTGATTGGCCTCGAGAAGCCTCAGCGGAAATGGGCCTCATCTCGCCTGGAGGGCAAAACCTCCTGGATTTTCTCGAGTTGCGGCAGGTGCTCTCGACTTACGACGGGGACCTCAGGGACCCACTCTGGTGGCCTCAGGAAAGGCCAGTCCCCATGCGAGTTCCTCGGGGGCCTCTCGGGATTCCTTTCCCGTCGATGCCGGGGCCTAAGACCTTGTGTGGAGTAGGGGCCGGAAACTGAGGATTCCTCTCCAGTGCTGACATGGATCTTGGGGTACTTCTGGAGTCTCCCCAGGGGAGTCAGTCCTCGTCTCGAATGCGGGCATGCACTTGCGCTTTCCTCCAGAGCGGTAGCAGCAGTGTCACGCAGTCCGCCGCGTGGATCAAAGGATGTATGGTTTTCCCTCGAGTCTTTCCCACGAGGCTTTCCCACGAGGCTTTCCCACAGGGCTGTCCCACGTGCACACGTGGTGGGAGTCTATCCTCGGCTTGAACGTCAAGGCAGTTCAGGGAAAACAGGTTCCTCTGGAATGGACTGACACATCTGGGGGACTCTTGGAATGGTGTCACGACCCTGGAGTTCCTCTCGCCTTTCCTGTGGAGAGCGCCTCCTCTTGAGATGCGACGGGAACGCCGGGAATTCTTTCCCTACGAAACAGGGAAAGGATCCCTCATCTCGAGCTAGGAGGCGGAAACGGGGCTCCCCTGGATGTGTGCGGGACCCACGTGCTTCCTCTCGAGTGCAGACGGGTATGTCAGGGAACTTCTTGAGTTGCAGCAAGGGTGTGAAGGACCCTTTGGAAGTTCCAGTGGTTAGACGTGATTAGCCTCGAGAAGCCTCAGCGGAAATGGACCTCATCTCGCCTGGAGGTGAAAACCTCCTTGATTTTCTCGAGTTGCGGCAGGTTCTCTCGACTTACGACGGGGACCTCAGGGACCCGCTCTGGTGGCCTCAGGAAAGGCCAGTCCCCATGCGAGTTCCTCGGGGGCCTCTCGGGATTCCTCTCCCGTCGATGCCGGGGCCTAAGACCCTGTGTGGAGTCGGGGCTGGAACCTGAGGATTCCTCTCCAGTGCTGACATGGATCTTGGGGTACTTCTGGAGTCTCCCCAGGGGAGTCAGTCCTCGTCTCGAATGCGGACATGCACTTGCGCTTTCCTCCAGAGCTGTAGCAGCAGTGTCACGCAGTCCGCCGCGTGGATCAAAGGATCTGTGGTTTTCCCTCGAGTCTTTCCCACGAGGCTTTCCCACAGGGCTGTCCCACGTGCACACGTGTTGGGAGTCGATCCTCGGCTTGAACGTCAAGGCAGTGCAGGGAAAACAGGTTCCTCTGGAATGGACTGACACATCTGGGGGACTCTTGGAATGGTGTCACGACCCTGGAGTTCCTCTCGCCTTTCCTGTGGAGAGCGCCTCCTCTTGAGATGCGACGGGAACGCCGGGAATTCTTTCCCTACGAAACAGGGAAAGGATCCCTCATCTCGAGCTAGGAGGCGGAAACGGGGCTCCCCTGGATGTGTGCCGGACCCCACGTGCTTCCTCTCGAGTGGAGACGGGTATGTAGGGGAACTTCTTGAGTTGCAGCAAGGGTGTGAAGGACCCTTTGGAAGTTCCAGTGGTTAGATGTGATTGGCCTCGAGAAGCCTCAGCGGAAATGGGCCTCATCTCGCCTGGAGGGCAAAACCTCCTGGATTTTCTCGAGTTGCGGCAGGTGCTCTCGACGTACGACGAGGACCTCAGGGACCCGCTCTGGTGGCCTCAGGAAAGGCCAGTCCCCATGCGAGTTCCTCTGGGGATTCCTCTCCCGTCGATGCCGGGGCCTAAGACCTTGTGTGGAGTCGGGGCCGGAACCTGAGGATTCCTCTCCAGTGCTGACATGGATCTTGGGGTACTTCTGGAGTCTCCCCAGGTGAGACAGTCCTCGTCTCGAATGCGGGCATGCACTTGCGCTTTCCTCCAGAGCGGTAGCAGCAGTGTCACACAGTCCGCCTCGTGGATCAAAGGATCTATGGTTTTCCCTCGAGTCTTTCCCACGAGGCTTTCCCACGAGGCTTACCCACAGGGCTGTCCCACGTGCACACGTGGTGGGAGTCGATCCTCGGCTTGAACGTCAAGGCAGTGCAGGGAAAACAGGTTCCTCTGGAATGGTCTGACACATCTGGGGGACTCTTGGAATGGTGTCACGACCCTGGAGTTCCTCTCGCCTTTCCTGTGGAGAGCGCCTCCTCTTGAGATGCGACGGGAACGCCGGGAATTCTTTCCCTACGAAACAGGGAAAGGATCCCTCATCTCGAGCTAGGAGGCGGAAACGGGGCTCCCCTGGATGTGTGCGGGACCCCACGTGCTTCCTCTCGAGTGGAGACGGGTATGTCGGGGAACTTCTTGAGTTGCAGCAATGGTGTGAAGGACCCTTTGGAAGTTCCAGTGGTTAGATGTGATTGGCCTCGAGAAGCCTCAGCGGAAATGGGCCTCATCTCGCTTGGAGGGCAAAACCTCGTGGATTTTCTCGAGTTGCGGCAGGTGCTCTCGACTTACGACGGGGACCTCAGGGACCCGCTCTGGTGGCCTCAGAAAGGCCAGTCCCCATGCGAGTTCCTCGGGGGCCTCTCGGGATTCCTCTCCCGTTGATGCCGGGGCCTAAGACCTTGTGTGGAGTCGGGGCCGGAACCTGAGGATTCCTCTCCAGTGCTGACATGGATCTTGGGGTACTTCTGGAGTCTCCCCAGGGGAGTCAGTCCTCGTCTCGAATGCGGGCATGCACTTGCGCTTTCCTCCAGAGCGGTAGCAGCAGTGTCACGCAGTCCGCCGCGTGGATCAAAGGATCTATGGTTTTCCCTCGAGTCTTTCCCACGAGGCTTTCCCACGAGGCTTTCCCACAGGGCTGTCCCACGTGCACACGTGGTGGGAGTCGATCCTCGGCTTGAACGTCAAGGCAGTGCAGGGAAAACAGGTTCCTCTGGAATGGACTGACACATCTGGGGGTCTCTTGGAATGGTGGCACGACCCTGGAGTTCCTCTCGCCTTTCCTGTGGAGAGCGCCTCCTCTTGAGATGCGACGGGAACGCCGGGAATTCTTTCCCTACGAAACAGGGAAAGGATCCCTCATCTCGAGCTAGGAGGCGGAAACGGGGCTCCCCTGGATGTGTGCGGGACCCACGTGCTTCCTCTCGAGTGGAGACGGGTATGTCAGGGAACTTCTTGAGTTGCAGCAAGGGTGTGAAGGACCCTTTGGAAGTTCCAGTGGTTAGACGTGATTAGCCTCGAGAAGCCTCAGCGGAAATGGGCCTCATCTCGCCTGGAGGTGAAAACCTCCTGGATTTTCTCGAGTTGTGGCAGGTTCTCTCGACCTACGACGGGGACCTCAGGGACCCGCTCTGGTGGCCTCAGGAAAGGCCAGTCCCCATGCGAGTTCCTCGGGGGCCTCTCGGGATTCCTCTCCCGTCGATGCCGGGGCCTAAGACCCTGTGTGGAGTCGGGGCTGGAACCTGAGGATTCCTCTCCAGTGCTGACATGGATCTTGGGGTACTTCTGGAGACTCCCCAGGGGAGTCAGTCCTCGTCTCGAATGCGGACATGCACTTGCGCTTTCCTCCAGAGCTGTAGCAGCAGTGTCACGCAGTCCGCCGCGTGGATCAAAGGATCTGTGGTTTTCCCTCGAGTCTTTCCCACGAGGCTTTCCCACGAGGCTTTCCCACAGGGCTGTCCCACGTGCACACGTGGTGGGAGTCGATCCTCGGCTTGAACGTCAAGGCAGTGAAGGGAAAACAGGTTCCTCTGGAATGGACTGACACATCTGGGGGACTCTTGGAATGGTGTCACGACCCTGGAGTTCCTCTCGCCTTTCCTGTGGAGAGCGCCTCCTCTTGAGATGCGACGGGAACGCCGGGAATTCTTTCCCTACGAAACAGGGAAAGGATCCCTCATCTCGAGCTAGGAGGCGGAAACGGGGCTCCCCTGGATGTGTGCCGGACCCCACGTGCTTCCTCTCGAGTGGAGACGGGTATGTCGGGGACCTTCTTGAGTTGCAGCAAGGGTGTGAAGGACCCTTTGGAAGTTCCAGTGGTTAGATGTGATTGGCCTCGAGAAGCCTCAGCGGAAATGGGCCTCATCTCGCCTGGAGGGCAAAACCTCCTGGATTTTCTCGAGTTGCGTCAGGTGCTCTCGACTTACGACGAGGACCTCAGGGACCCGCTCTGGTGGCCTCAGGAAAGGCCAGTCCCCATGCGAGTTCCTCGGGGGCCTCTCGGGATTCCTCTCCCGTCGATGCCGGGGCCTAAGACCTTGTGTGGAGTCGGGGCCGGAACCTGAGGATTCCTCTCCAGTGCTGACATGGATCTTGGGGTACTTCTGGAGTCTCCCCAGGGGAGTCAGTCCTCGTCTCGAATGCGGGCATGCACTTGCGCTTTCCTCCAGAGCGGTAGCAGCAGTGTCACGCAGTCCGCCGCGTGGATCAAAGGATCTATGGTTTTCCCTCGAGTCTTTCCCACGAGGCTTTCCCACGAGGCTTTCCCACAGGGCTGTCCCACGTGCACACGTGGTGGGAGTCGATCCTCGGCTTGAACGTCAAGGCAGTGCAGGGAAAACAGGTTCCTCTGGAATGGACTGACACATCTGGGGGACTCTTGGAATGGTGGCATGACCCTGGAGTTCCTCTCGCCTTTCCTGTGGAGAGCGCCTCCTCTTGAGATGCGACGGGAACGCCGGGAATTCTTTCCCTACGAAACAGGGAAAGGATCCCTCATATCGAGCTAGGAGGCGGAAACGGGGCTCCCCTGGATGTGTGCGGGACACCACGTGCTTCCTCTCGAGTGAAGACGGGTATGTCGGGGAACTTCTTGAGTTGCAGCAAGGGTGTGAAGGACCCTTTGGAAGTTCCAGTGGTAAGATGTGATTGGCCTCGAGAAGCCTCAGCGGAAATGGACCTCTTCTCGCCTGGAGGGCAAAACCTCCTGGATTTTCTCGAGTTGCGGCAGGTGCTCTCGACTTACGACGGGGACCTCAGGGACCCGCTCTGGTGGCCTCAGGAAAGGCCAGTCCCCATGCGAGTTCCTCGGGGGCCTCTCGGGATTCCTCTCCCGTCGATGCCGGGGCCTAAGACCCTGTGTGGAGTCGGGGCTGGAACCTGAGGATTCCTCTCCAGTGCTGACATGGATCTTGGGGTACTTCTGGAGTCTCCCCAGGGGAGTCAGTCCTCGTCTCGAATGCGGACATGCACTTGCGCTTTCCTCCAGAGCTGTAGCAGCAGTGTCACGCAGTCCGCCGCGTGGATCAAAGGATCTGTGGTTTTCCCTCGAGTCTTTCCCACGAGGCTTTCCCACGAGGCTTTCCCACAGGGCTGTCCCAAGTGCACACGTGGTGGGAGTCGATCCTCGGCTTGAACGTCAAGGCAGTTCAGGGAAAACAGGTTCCTCTGGAATGGACTGACACATCTGGGGGACTCTTGGAATGGTGGCACGACCCTGGAGTTCCTCTCGCCTTCCCTGTGGAGAGCGCCTCCTCTTGAGATGCGACGGGAACGCCGGGAATTCTTTCCCTGCAAAACAGGGAAAGGATCCCTCATCTCGAGCTAGGAGGCGGAAACGGGGCTCCCCTGGATGTGTGCCGGACCCCACGTGCTTCCTCTCGAGTGGAGACGGGTATGTCGGGGACCTTCTTGAGTTGCAGCAAGGGTGTGAAGGACCCTTTGGAATTTCCAGTGGTTAGATGTGATTGGCCTCGAGAAGCCTCAGCGGAAATGGGCCTCATCTCGCCTGGAGGGCAAAACCTCCTGGATTTTCTCGAGTTGCGTCAAGTGCTCTCGACTTACGACGAGGACCTCAGGGACCCGCTCTGGTGGCCTCAGGAAAGGCCAGTCCCCATGCGAGTTCCTCTGGGGATTCCTCTCCCGTCGATGCCGGGGCCTAAGACCTTGTGTGGAGTCGGGGCCGGAACCTGAGGATTCCTCTCCAGTGCTGACATGGATCTTGGGGTACTTCTCGAGTCTCCCCAGGGGAGTCAGTCCTCGTCTCGAATGCGGGCATGCACTTGCGCTTTCCTCCAGAGCGGTAGCAGCAGTGTCACGCAGTCCGCCGCGTGGATCAAAGGATCTATGGTTTTCCCTCGAGTCTTTCCCACGAGGCTTTCCCACGAGGCTTTCCCACAGGGCTGTCCCACGTGCACACGTGGTGGGAGTCGATCCTCGGCTTGAACGTCAAGGCAGTGCAGGGAAAACAGGTTCCTCTGGAATGGACTGACACATCTGGGGGACTCTTGGAATGGTGGCACGACCCTGGAGTTCCTCTCGCCTTTCCTGTGGAGAGCGCCTCCTCTTGAGATGCGACGGGAACGCCGGGAATTCTTTCCCTACGAAACAGGGAAAGGATCCCTCATCTCGAGCTAGGAGGCGGAAACGGGGCTCCCCTGGATGTGTGCGGGACCCACGTGCTTCCTCTCGAGTGGAGACGGGTATGTCAGGGAACTTCTTGAGTTGCAGCAAGGGTGTGAAGGACCCTTTGGAAGTTCCAGTGGTTAGACGTGATTAGCCTCGAGAAGCCTCAGCGGAAATGGGCCTCATCTCGCCTGGAGGTGAAAACCTCCTGGATTTTCTCGAGTTGCGGCAGGTGCTCTCGACTTACGACGGGGACCTCAGGGACCCGCTCTGGTGGCCTCAGGAAAGGCCAGTCCCCATGCGAGTTCCTCGGGGGCCTCTCGGGATTCCTCTCCCGTCGATGCCGGGGCCTAAGACCTTGTGTGGAGTCGGGGCCGGAACCTGAGGATTCCTCTCCAGTGCTGACTTGGATCTTGGGGTACTTCTGGTGTCTCCCCAGGGGAGTCAGTCCTCGTCTCGAATGCGGGCATGCACTTGCGCTTTCCTCCAGAGCGGTAGCAGCAGTGTCACGCAGTCCGCCGCGTGGATCAAAGGATCTATGGTTTTCCCTCGAGTCTTTCCCACGAGGCTTTCCCACGAGGCTTTCCCACAGGGCTGTCCCACGTGCACACGTGGTGGGAGTCGATCCTCGGCTTGAACGTCAAGGCAGTGCAGGGAAAACAGGTTCCTCTGGAATGGACTGACACATCTGGGGGTCTCTTGGAATGGTGCCACGACCCTGGAGTTCCTCTCGCCTTTCCTGTGGAGAGCGCCACCTCTTGGGATGCGACGGGAACGCCGGGAATTCTTTCCCTACGAAACAGGGAAAGGATCCCTCATCTCGAGCTAAGAGGCGGAAACGGGGCTCCCCTGGATGTGTGCGGGACCCCACGTGCTTCCTCTGGAGTGGAGACGGGTATGTCGCGGAACTCCTTCAGTTGCAGCAAGGGTGTGAAGGACCCTTTGGAAGTTCCAGTGGTTAGATGTGATTAGCCTCGAGAAGCCTCAGCGGAAATGGGCCTCATCTCGCCTGGAGGGCAAAACCTCCTGGATTTTCTCGAGTTGTGGCAGGTGCTCTCGACTTACGATGGGGACCTCAGGGACCCGCTCTGGTGTCCTCAGGAAAGGCCAGTCCCCATGCGAGTTCCTCGGGGGCCTCTCGGCATTCCTCTCCCATCGATGCCGGGGCCTAAGACCTTGTGTGGAGTCGGGGCCGGAACCTGAGGATTCCTCTCCAGTGCTGACATGGATCTTGGGGTACTTCTGGAGTCTCCCCAGGGGAGTCAGTCCTCGTCTCGAATGCGGGCATGCACTTGCGCTTTCCTCCAGAGCGATAGCAGCAGTGTCACGCAGTCCGCCGCGTGGATCAAAGGATCTATGGTTTTCCCTCGAGTCTCTCCGACGAGGCTTTCCCACGAGGCTTTCCCACAGGGCTCTCCCACGTACACACCTGGTGGGAGTGGATCCTCGGCTTGAACGTCAAGGCAGTGCAGGGAAAACAGGTTCCTCTGGAATGGACTGACACATCTGGGGGACTCTTGGAATGGTGGCACGACCCTGGAGTTCCTCTCGCCTTTCCTGTGGAGAGCGCCTCCTCTTGAGATGCGACGGGAACGCCGGGAATTCTTTCCCTACGAAACAGGGAAAGGATCCCTCATCTCGAGCTAGGAGGCGGAAACGGGGCTCCCCTGGATGTGTGCGGGACCCCACGTGCTTCCTCTCGAGTGGAGACGGGTATGTCGGGGAACTTCTTGAGTTGCAGCAAGGGTGTGAAGGACCCTTTGGAAGTTCCAGTGGTTAGATGTGATTAGCCTCGAGAAGCCTCAGCCGAAATGGGCCTCATCTCGCCTGGAGGGCAAAACCTCCTGGATTTTCTCGAGTTGCGGCATGTGCTCTCGACTTACGACGGGGACCTCGGGGACCTGCTCTGGTGGCCTCAGGAAAGGCCAGTCCCCATGAGAGTTCTTCGGGTGCCTCTCCGGATTCCTCTCCCGTCGATGCCGGGCCTAAGACCTTGTGTGGCGTCGGGGCCGGAACCTGAGGATTCCTCTCCAGTGCTGACATGGATCTTGGGGTACTTCTGGAGTCTCCCCAGGGGAGTCAGTCCTCGTCTCGAATGCGGGAATGCACTTGCGCTTTCCTCCAGAGCGGTAGCAGCAATGTCACGCAGTCCGCCGCGTGGATCAAAGGATCTATGGTTTTCCCTCGAGTCTTTCCCACGAGGCTTTCCCACGAGGCTTTCCCACAGGGCTGTCCCACGTGCACACGTGGTGTGAGTGGATCCTCGGCTTGAACGTCAAGGCAGTGCAGGGAAAACAGGTTCCTCTCGAATGGACTGACACATCTGGGGGCTCTTGGAATGGTGGCACGACCCTGGAGTTCCTCTCGCCTTTCCTGTGGAGAGCGCCTCCTCTTGAGATGAGACGGGAACGCCGGGAATTCTTTCCCTACGAAACAGGGAAAGGATCCCTCATCTCGAGCTAGGAGGCGGAAACGGGGCTCCCCTGGATGTGTGCGGGAACCCAAGTGCTTCCTCTCGAGTGGAAACGGTATGTCGGGGAACTTCTTGAGTTGTAGCAAGGGTGTGAAGGACCCTTTGGAAGTTTCAGTGGTTAGATGTGATTGGCCTTGAGAAGCCTCAGCGGAAATGGGCCTCATCTCGCCTGGAGGGCAAAACCTCCTGGATTTTCTCGAGTTGCGGCAGGTGCTCTCGACTTACGACGGGGACCTCAGGGACCCGCTCTGGTGGCCTCAGGAAAGGCCAGTCCCCATGCGAGTTCCTCTTGGGCCTCTCGGGATTCCTCTCCCGTCGATGCCGTGGCCTAAGACCTTGTGTGGAGTCGGGGCCGGAACCTGAGGATTCCTCTCCAGTGCTGACATGGATCTTGGGGTACTTCTGGAGTCTCCCCAGGGGAGTCAGTCCTCGTCTCGAATGCGGGCATGCACTTGCGCTTTCCTCCAGAGCGGTAGCAGCAGTGTCACGCAGCCCGCCGCGTGGATCAAAGGATCTATGGTTTTCCCTCGAGTCTTTCCAACAAGGCTTTCCCACGAGGCTTTCCCACAGGGCTATCCCACGTGCACACGTGGTGGGAGTCGATCCTCGGCTTGAACGTCAAGGCAGTGAAGGGAAAACAGGTTCCTCTTGAATGGACTGACACATCTGGGGGACTCTTGGAATGGTGGCACGACCCTGCAGTTCCTCTCGCCTTTACTGTGGAGAGCGCCTCCTCTTGAGATGCGACGGGAACGCTGGGAATTCTTTCCCTACGAAACAGGGAAAGGATCACTCATCTCGAGCTAGGAGGCGGAAACGGGGCTCCCCTGGATGTGTGTGGGACCCCACGTGCTTCCTCTCGAGTGGAGACGGGTATGTCGGGGAACTTCTTGAGTTGCAGCAAGGGTGTGAAGAACCCTTTGGAAGTTCCAGTGGTTAGACGTGATTAGCCTCGAGAAGCCTCAGCGGAAATGGGCCTCATCTCGCCTGGAGGGCAAAACCTCCTGGATTTTCTCGAGTTGCGGCAGGTGCTCTCGACTTACGACGGGGACCTCAGGGACCCGCTCTGGTGGCCTCAGGAAAGGCCAGTCCCCATGTGAATTCCTCGGGGGCCTGTCGGGATTACTCTCCCTTCGATGCCGGGGCCTAAGACCTTGTGTGTAGTCGGGGCCGGAACCTGAGGATTCCTCTCCAGTGCTGACATGGATCTTGGGGTACTTCTGGAGTCTCCCCAGGGGAGTCAGTCCTCGTCTCGAATGCGGGCATGCACTTGCGCTTTCCTCCAGAGCGGTAGCAGCAGTGTCACGCAGTCCGCCGCGTGGATCAAAGGATCTATGGTTTTCCTTCGAGTCTTTCCCACGAGGCTTTCCCACGAGGCTTTCCCACAGGGCTGTCCCACGTGCACACGTGGTGGGAGTCGATCCTCGGCTTGAACGTCAAGGCAGTGCAGGGAAAACAGGTTCCTCTGTAATGGACTGACACATTTGGGCGTCTCTTGGAATGGTGGCACGACCCTGGAGTTCCTCTCGCCTCTCCTGTGGAGAGCGCCTCCTCTTGAGATGCGACGGGAACGCCGGGAATTCTTTCCCTACGAAACAGGGAAAGGATCCCTCATCTCGAGCTAGGAGGCGGAAACGGGGCTCCCCTGGATGTGTGCGGGATCCCACGTGCTTCCTCTCGAGTGGAGACGGGTATGTCAGGGAACTTCTTGAGTTGCAGCAAGGGTGTGAAGGACCCTTTGGAAGTTCCAGTGGTTAGAAGTGATTAGCCTCGAGAAGCCTCAGCGGAAATGGACCTCATCTCGCCTGGAGAGCAAAACCTCCTGGATTTTCTCGAGTTGCGGCAGGGGCTCTCGACTTACGACGGGGACCTCAGAGACCCGCTCTGGTGGCCTCAGGAAAGGACAGTCCCCATGCGAGTTCCTCGGGTCCTCTCGGTATTTCTCTCCCGTCGATGCTGGGGCCGAAGACCTTGTGTGGAGTCGGGGCCGGAACCTGAGGATTCCTCTCCAGTGCTGACATGGATCTTGGGGTACTTCTGGAGTCACCCCAGGGGAGTCAGTCCTCGTCTCGAATGCGGGCATGCACTTGCGCTTTCCTCCAGAGCGGTAGCAGCAGTGTCACGCAGTCCACCGCGTGGATCAAAGGATCTATGGTTTTCCCTCGAGTCTTTCCCACGAGGCTTTCCCACGAGGCTTTCCCACAGGGCTGTCCCACGTGCACACGTGGTGGGAGTCGATCCTCGGCTTGAACGTCAAGGCAGTTCAGGGAAAACAGGTTCCTCTGGAATGGACTGACACATCTGGGGGTCTCTTGGAATGGTGCCACGACTCTGGAGTTCCTCTCGCCTTTCCTGTGGAGAGCGCCTCCTCTTGAGATGCGACGGGAACGCTGGGAATTCTTTCCCTACGAAACAGGGAAAGGATCCCTCATCTCGAGCTAGGAGGCGGAAACGGGGCTCCCCTGGATGTGTGCGGGACCCCACGTGCTTCCTCTCCAGTGGAGACGGGTATGTCGGGGAACTTCTTCAGCTGCAGCAAGGGTGTGAAGGACCCTTTGGAAGTTCCAGTGGTTAGACGTGATTAGCCTCGAGAAGCCTCAGCGGAAATGGGCCTCATATCGCCTGGAGGGCAAAACCTCCTGGATTTTCTCGAGTTGCGGCAGGTGCTCTCGACTTACGACGGGGACCTCAGGGACCCGCTCTGGTGGCCTCAGGAAAGGCCAGTCCCCATGCGAGTTCCTCGGGGGCCTCTCGGGATTCCTCTCCCGTCGATGCCGGGGCCTAAGACCTTGTGTGGAGTCGGGGCCGGAACCTGAGGATTCCTCTCCAGTGCTGACATGGATCTTGGGGTACTTCTGGAGTCTCCCCAGGGGAGTCAGTCCTCGTCTCGAATGCGGGCATGCACTTGCGCTTTCCTCCAGAGCGGTAGCAGCAGTGTCACGCAGTCCGCCGCGTGGATCAAAGGATCTATGGTTTTCCCTCGAGTCTTTCCCACGAGGCTTTCCCACGAGGCTTTCCCACAGGGCTGTCCCACGTGCACAGGTGGTGGGAGTCGATCCTCGGCTTGAAAGTCAAGGCCGTGCAGGGAAAACAGGTTCCTCTGGAATGGACTGACACATCTGGGCGTCTCTTGGAATTGTGGCACGACCCTGGAGTTCCTCTCGCCTCTCCTGTGGAGAGCGCCACCTCTTGAGATGCGACGGGAACGCCGGGAATTCTTTCCCTAAGAAACAGGGAAAGGATCCCTCATCTCGAGCTAGGAGGCGGAAACGGGGCTCGCCTGGATGTGTGCGGGACCCCACGTGCTTCCTCTCGAGTGGAGACGGGTATGTCGGGGAACTTCTTGAGTTGCAGCAAGGGTGTGAAGGACCCTTTGGAAGTTCCAGTGGTTAGATGTGATTAGCCTCGAGAAGCCTCAGCGGAAATGGGCCTCATCTCGCCTGGAGGGCAAAACCTCCTGGATTTTCTCGAGTTGCGGCATGTGCTCTCGACTTACGACGGGGACCTCAGGGACCCGCTCTGGTGGCCTCAGGAAAGGCCAGTCCCCATGCGAGTTCCTCGGGGGCCTCTCCGGATTCCTCTCCCATCGATGCCGGGGCCTAAGACCTTGTGTGGAGTCGGGGCCGGAACCTGAGTATTCCTCTCCAGTGCTGACATGGATGTTGGGGTACTTCTGGAGTCTCCCCAGCGGAGTCAGTCCTCGTCTCGAATGCGGACATGCACTTGCGCTTTCCTCCAGAGCGGTAGCAGCAGTGTCTCCCAGTCCGCCGCGTGGATCAAAGGATCTATGGTTTTCCCTCGAGTCTTTCCCACGAGGCTTTCCCACGAGGCTTTCCCACAGGGCTGTCCCACGTGCACACGTGGTGGGAGTCGATCCTCGGCTTTAACGTCAAGGCAGTGCAGGGAAAACAGGTTCCTCTGGAATGGACTGACACATCTGGGGGACTCTTGGAATGGTGGCACGACCCTGGAGTTCCTCTCGCCTTTCCTGTGGAGAGCGCCTTCTCTTGAAAGGCGACGGGAACGCCGGGAATTCTTTCCCTACGAAACAGGGAAAGGATCCCTCATCTCGAGCTAGGAGGCGGAAACGGGGCTCCCCTGGATGTGTGCGGGACCCTCGTGCTACCTGTCGGGTGGAGACGGGTTTGTCGGGGAACTTCTTGAGTTGCAGCAATGGTGTGAAGGACCCTTTGGAAGTTCCAGTGGTTAGATGTGATTGACCTCGAGAAGCCTCAGCGGAAATGGGCCTCATCTCGCCTGGAGGGCAAAACCTCCTGGATTTTCTCGAGTTGCGGCAGGTGCTCTCGACTTACGACGGGGACCTCAGGGACCCGCTCTGGTGGCCTCAGGAAAGGCCAGTCCCCATGCGAGTTCCTCGGGGGCCTCTCGGGATTCCTCTCCCGTCGATGCCGGGGCCTAAGACCTTGTGTGGAGTCGGGGCCGGAACCTGAGGATTCCTCTCCAGTGCTGACATGGATCTTGGGGTACTTCTGGAGTCTCCCCAGGGGAGTCAGTCCTCGTCTCGAATGCGGGCATGCACTTGCGCTTTCCTCCAGAGCGGTAGCAGCAGTGTCACGCAGTCCGCCGCGTGGATCAAAGGATCTATGGTTTTCCCTCGAGTCTTTCCCACGAGGCTTTCCCACGAGGCTTTCCCACAGGGCTGTCCCACGTGCACACGTGGTGGGAGTCGATCCTCGGCTTGAAAGTCAAGGCCGTGCAGGGAAAACAGGTTCCTCTGGAATGGACTGACACATCTGGGCGTCTCTTGGAATTGTGGCACGACCCTGGAGTTCCTCTCGCCTCTCCTGTGGAGAGCGCCACCTCTTGAGATGCGACGGGAACGCCGGGAATTCTTTCCCTAAGAAACAGGGAAAGGATCCCTCATCTCGAGCTAGGAGGCGGAAACGGGGCTCGCCTGGATGTGTGCGGGACCCCACGTGCTTCCTCTCGAGTGGAGACGGGTATGTCGGGGAACTTCTTGAGTTGCAGCAAGGGTGTGAAGGACCCTTTGGAAGTTCCATTGGTTAGATGTGATTAGCCTCGAGAAGCCTCAGCGGAAATGGGCCTCATCTCGCCTGGAGGGCAAAACCTCCTGGATTTTCTCGAGTTGCGGCATGTGCTCTCGACTTACGACGGGGACCTCAGGGACCCGCTCTGGTGGCCTCAGGAAAGGCCAGTCCCCATGCGAGTTCCTCGGGGGCCTCTCCGGATTCCTCTCCCATCGATGCCGGGGCCTAAGACCTTGTGTGGAGTCGGGGCCGGAACCTGAGTATTCCTCTCCAGTGCTGACATGGATGTTGGGGTACTTCTGGAGTCTCCCCAGCGGAGTCAGTCCTCGTCTCGAATGCGGACATGCACTTGCGCTTTCCTCCAGAGCGGTAGCAGCAGTGTCTCCCAGTCCGCCGCGTGGATCAAAGGATCTATGGTTTTCCCTCGAGTCTTTCCCACGAGGCTTTCCCACGAGGCTTTCCCACAGGGCTGTCCCACGTGCACACGTGGTGGGAGTCGATCCTCGGCTTTAACGTCAAGGCAGTGCAGGGAAAACAGGTTCCTCTGGAATGGACTGACACATCTGGGGGACTCTTGGAATGGTGGCACGACCCTGGAGTTCCTCTCGCCTTTCCTGTGGAGAGCGCCTTCTCTTGAGAGGCGACGGGAACGCCGGGAATTCTTTCCCTACGAAACAGGGAAAGGATCCCTCATCTCGAGCTAGGAGGCGGAAACGGGGCTCCCCTGGATGTGTGCGGGACCCTCGTGCTTCCTGTCGGGTGGAGACGGGTTTGTCGGGGAACTTCTTGAGTTGCAGCAATGGTGTGAAGGACCCTTTGGAAGATCCAGTGGTTAGATGTGATTAGCCTCGAGAAGCCTTAGCGGAAATGGGCCTCACCTCGCCTGCAGGGCAAAACCTCCTGAATTTTCTCGAGTTGCGGCAGGTGCTCTCGACTTACGACGGGGACCTCGGGGACCCGCTCTGGTGGCCTCAGGAAAGGCCAGTCCCCATGCGACTTCCTCGGGGGCCTCTCGGGATTCCTCTCCCATCGATGCCGGGGCCGAAGACCTTGTGTGGAGTCGGGGCCGGAACCTGAGGATTCCTCTCCAGTGCTGACATGGATCTTGGGGTACTTCTGGAGTCTCCCCAGGGGAGTCAGTCCTCGTCTGGAATGCGGGCATGCACTTGCCCTATCCTCCAGAGCGGTAGCAGCAGTGTCAAGCAGTCCGCCGCGTGGATCAAAGGATCTATGGTTTTCCCTCGAGTCTTTCCCACGAGGCTTTCCCACGAGGCTTTCCCACAGGGCTGTCCCACGTGCACACGTGGTGGGAGTCGATCCTCGGCTTGAACGTCAAGGCAGTGCAGGGAAAATAGGTTCCTCTAGAATGGACTGATACATCTGGGGCACTCTTGGAATGGTGGCACGACCCTGGAGTTCCTTTCTCCTTTCCTGTGGAGAGCGCCTCCTCTTGAGATGCGACGGGAACGCCGGGAATTCTTTCCCTACGAAACAGGGAAAGGATCCCTCATCTCGAGCTAGGAGGCGGAAACAGGGCTCCCCTGGATGTGTGCGGGACCCCACGTGCTTCCTCTCGAGTGGAGACGGGTATGTCGCGGAACTTCTTGAGTTGCAGAAAGGGTGTGAAGGACCCTTTGGAAGTTCCAGTGGTTAGACGTGATTGGCCTCGAGAAGCCTCAGCGGAAATGGGCCTCATCTCGCCTGGAGGGCAAAACCTCCTGGATTTTCTCGAGTTGCGGCAGGTGCTCTCGACTTACTACGGGGACCTCAGAGACCCGCCTTGGTGGCCTCAGGAAAGGCCAGTTCCCATGCGAGTTCCTCGGGGGCCTCTCGGGATTCCTCTCCCGTCGATGCCGGGGCCTAAGACCTTGTGTGGAGTCGGGGCCCGAACCTGAGGTTTCCTCTCCAGTGCTGACATGGATCTTGGGGTACTTCTGGAGTCTCCCCAGGGGAGTCAGTCCTCGTCTCGAATGCGGGCATGCACTTGCGCTTTCCTCCAGAGCGGTAGCAGCAGTGTCACGCAGTCCGCCGCGTGGATCAAAGGAACTATGGTTTTCCTTCGAGTCTTTCCCACGAGGCTTTCCCACGAGGCTTTCCCACAGGGCTGTCCCACGTGCACACGTGGTGGGAGTCGATCCTCGGCTTGAACGTCAAGGCAGTGCAGGGAAAACAGGTTCCTCTGGAATGGACTGACACATCTGGGCGTCTCTTGGAATGGTGGCACGACCCTGGAGTTCCTCTCGCCTCTCCTGTGGAGAGCGCCTCCTCTTGAGATGCGACGGGAACGCCGGGAATTCTTTCCCTTCGAAACAGGGAAAGGATCCATCATCTCGAGCTAGGAGGCGGAAACGGGGCTCCCCTGGATGTGTGCGGGACCCCACGTGCTTCCTCTCGAGTGGAGACGGGTATGTCGGGGAACTTCTTGAGTTGCAGCAATGGTGTGAAGGACCCTTTGGAAGTTCCAGTGGTTAGATGTGATTAGACTCGAGAAGCCTCAGCGGAAATGGGCCTCATCTCGCCTGGAGGGCAAAACCTCCTGGATTTTCTCGAGTTGCGGCAGGTGCTCTCGACTTACGACGGGGACCTCAGGGAACCGCTCTGGTGGCCTCAGGAAAGGCCAGTCCCCATGCGAGTTCCTCGGGGGCCGCTCGGGATTCCTCTCCCATCGATGCCGGGGCCTAAGACCTTGTGTGGAGTCGGGGCCGGAACCTGAGGATTCCTCTCCAGTGCTGACATGGATCTTGGGGTACTTCTGGAGTCTCCCCAGGGGAGTCAGTCCTCGTCTCGAATGCGGGCATGCACTTGCGCTTTCCTCCAGAGCGGTAGCAGCAGTGTCACGCAGTCCGCCGCGTGGATCAAAGGATCTATGGTTTTCCCTCGAGTCTTTCCCACGAGGCTTTCCCACGAGGCTTTCCCACAGGGCTGTCCCACGTGCACACGTGGTGGGAGTGGATCCTCGGCTTGAACGTCAAGGCAGTGCAGGGAAAACAGGTTCCTCTAGAAAGGACTGACACATCTGGGGCACTCTTGGAATGGTGGCAAGACCCTGGAGTTCCTTTCGCCTTTCCTGTGGAGAGCGCCTCCTCTTGAGATGCGACGGGAACGCCGGGAATTCTTTCCCTACGAAACAGGGAAAGGATCCCTCATCTCGAGCTAGGAGGCGGAAACGGGGCTCCCCTGGATGTGTGCGGGACCCCACGTGCTTCCTCTCGAGTGGAGACTGGTATGTCGGGGAACTTCTTGAGGTGCAGCAAGGGTGTGAAGGACCCTTTGGAAGTTCCAGTGGTTAGATGTGATTGGCCTCGAGAAGCCTCAGCGGAAATGGGCCTCATCTCGCCTGGAGGGCAAAACCTCCTGGATTTTCTCGAGTTGCGGCAGGTGCTCTCGACTTAGGACGGGGACGTCAGGGACCCGCTCTGGTGGCCTCAGGAAAGGCCAGTCCCCATGCGAGTTCCTCGGGGACCTCTCGGGATTCCTCTCCCGTCGATGCCCGGGCCTAAGACCTTGTGTGGAGTCGGGGCCCGAACCTGAGGATTCCTCTCCAGTGCTGACATGGATCTTGGGGTACTTCTGGAGTCTCCCCAGGGGAGTCAGTCCTCGTCTCGAATGCGGGCATGCACTTGCGCTTTCCTCCAGAGCTGTAGCAGCAGTGTCTCCCAGTCCGCCGCGTGGATCAAAGGATCTATGGTTTTCCCTCGAGTCTTTCCCACGAGGCTTTCCCACGAGGCTTTCAAACAGGGCTGTCCCACGTGCACACGTGGTGGGAGTCGATCCTCGGATTGAACGTCAAGGCAGTGCAGGGAAAACACGTTCCTCTGGAATGAACTGACACATCTGGGGGTCTCTTGGAATGGTGTCACGACCCTGGAGTTCCTCTCGCCTTTCCTGTGGAGAGCGCCTCCTCTTGAGATGCGACGGGAACGCCGGGAATTCTTTCCCTACGAAACAGGGAAAGGATCCCTCATCTCGAGCGAGGAGGCGGAAACGGGGCTCCCCTGGATGTGTGCGGGACCCAGGTGCTTCCTCTCGAGTGGAGACGGGTATGTCGGGGAACTTCTAGAGTTGCAGCAAGGGTGTGAAGGACCCTTTGGAAGTTCCAGTGGATAGACGTGATTAGCCTCGAGAAGCCTCAGCGGAAATGGGCCTCATCTCGCCTGGAGGGCAAAACCTCCTGGATTTTCTCGAGTTGCGGCAGGTGCTCTCGACTTACGACGGGGACGTCAGGGACCCGCTCTGGTGGCCTCAGGAAAGGCCAGTCCCCATGCGAGTTCCTCGGGGGCCGCTCGGGATTCCTCTCCCATCGATGCCGGGGCCTAAGACCTTGTGTGGAGTCGGGGCCGGAACATGAGGATTCCTCTCCAGTGCTGACATGGATCTTGGGGTACTTCTGGAGTCTCCCCAGGGGAGTCAGTCCTCGTCTCGAATGCGGGCATGCACTTGCGCTTTCCTCCAGAGCGGTAGCAGCAGTGTCACGCAGTCCGCCGCGTGGATCAAAGGATCTATGTTTTTCCCTCGAGTCTTTCCCACGAGGCTTTCCCACGAGGCTTTCCCACAGGGCTGTCCCACGTGCACACGTGGTGGGAGTCGATCCTCGGCTTGAACGTCAAGGCAGTGCAGGGAAAACAGGTTCCTCTGGAATGGACTGACACATCTGGGGGACTCTTGGAATGGTGGCACAACCCTGGAGTTCCTCTCGCCTTTCCTGTGGAGAGCGCCTCCCCTTGAGATGCGACGGGAACGCCGGGAATTCTTTCCCTAAGAAACAGGGAAAGGATCCCTCATCTCGAGCTAGGAGGCGGAAACGGGGCTCCCCTGAATGTGTGCGGGACCCTCGTGCTTCCTCTCGAGTGGAGACGGGTATGTCGGAGAACTTCTTGAGTTGCAGCAAGGGTGTGAAGGACCCTTTGGAAATTCCAGTGGTTAGAGGTGATTATCCTCGAGAAGCCTCAGCGGAAATTGGCCTCATCTTGCCTGGAGGGCCAAACCTCCTGGATTTTCTTGAGTTGCGGCAGGTGCTCTCGACTTACGACGGGGACCTCATGGACCCGCTCTGTTGGCCTCAGGAAAGGTCATTCCCCATGCGAGTTGCTCGGTGGCCTCTCAGGATTCCTCGCCCGTCGTTGCCGGCGCCTAAGACCTTGTGTGGAGTCGGACCAGAACCTGAGGATTCCTCTCCCGTGTTCACATGGATCTTGGCGTACTTCTGGAGTCTCCCAAGGGGCGTCAGTCCTCGTCTCGAGTGGGTTCATGCAGGTGTGCTTTCCTCCTGAGCAGTAGCAGCAGTGTCTCGCTTCCCGTCTTGTGGATCAAGGGATCTGTGTCTTTCCCTCGAGGCTTTTCCATGGGCTTTCCCACAGGGCTATTCCACGTGCTACCATGCAGTGCTGGGAAAACAGGAACCTCCTTCCCCACATAGGGGGTACACTGTCCCCTTGGGCGTGTATCTCCGGGGCATTCGCGCTTGGGGGTTGCCACGGATGTTGGCCTCAGGCTCCACATTAGAAAAGCCCCTAATGGCATTAGCTGCCGGTCCAGACGCTGGCCCCTCAGGTCTCTGGCCGGAGCCTTGGGCTCCAGGCAACTCAAAGCCCTCGGGGCTGGTGCTCTGGGACTGCTGTAGGGAAAGGACGCCAGGAGCCCACGGAGGAGTTGGGGAGGCGCAGGTGGCATATGGAGGCGAGGACAGCGTGGGATCTAGGTGGAGGCGCTGGAGAGAGCGTCCGTTGTCCCGGAATGCCTCGGAGGAGCCAGCGGGGGACAGTCCAGGCCCAGGGACCTGTGGTATGTGAAAAGGTGGGAAACCCCAGAACAAGGCAGGCTGGGAAAGGGGGCGTGGGCGGCCAATTCAAAGGGACCTAGGGGGCGTTTCCTGGGCGGTGAGCTCCCTTGGCACTGCTGAGGGCCCCTGATTGATCCACCCGGGGTTGATCCCACCATCCGCTGCGAGGGAGGGCCACAAACCAAAGCCCCCGAACTGCCCACCCACCCCAACGGGGATCTTGGCGGTCCGGGGCACAGCTGTGCCCGGGAAAAGCCCACTCACTCCACGGGACTCCGTCCAGGGTCTCTGCTTGGAAAGAGGCCAGGGGCGGCCCCCTCCATCTACGCACCCAAACCCTATTGACGTCAATGGGGGTGGAGACGCCTCCCGCTCTCCAGAGTCCTGGGCTGCTGGGTCCCCGCCCACTCGGCCAGCAGTCTGCAGCGCTCCTGTGTGCCTCTCCCACCATGGCTTCGTCCAGCTCCTCCAGCACCTCAACCGGTACGTTTGCCCTCGGTCCCTGGGGTCGGATCACGTCTCAGGGGATTTGCAGGTGGCCCGGGCAAGGGCTCTCGGCCCACGTGTTGACCCCCGCTCCCGCCTGAGAACGACGGGGACCCATCGGCCGGGCCCGGGGTTCCCAGGCGTCAGGTGTGCCCAAAGTTGGAGGGCGTTGCATCGTTCGTTCATCTTGCTCCTTTGGCACACACATGGCTTCTCCGTTCTCTTTTCTGGGAAGACAGTGTTGTTTTAGGGGGCGTGCTGCGGGAGTCAGGGGCCGGTGGGTGCGGGTGCTGTGCTGGGATGAGGCCCTTTATCCTCACATCTTCCTGTGGGAACGGGAGTCGGGGAGCTCTGTGGCCTTGCCGCCTTCAGTGGCTTCCTCTGCACACGGGCTTAGTGCCTTCTGCCTTCTGTCAGTCGTTACGGGGTTTGGGCTTCGCTTTGGCGGCCTTGGCCTTGGCCCTGGCCTGGGCCTTGGCCTTACCCTTGGCGTTGCCCTTGCCCTTGCCCTTGGCCTTCGGCTTGGCCTTCCCTAGGCCTTGTCCTTGGCCTTACCTTGTCCTTGCCCTTACCTTTTCCTTGCCCTTAAACTTAAACTTGACCTTGACTTTGACCTTGAACTTGAACTTGACCTTGACTTTGACCTTGAACTTGAACTTGACCTTGAACTTGAACTTGACTTTGACCTTGAACTTGAACTTGAACTTGACCTTGACCTTGAACTTGAACTTGACCTTGACCTTGAACTTGAACTTGACCTTGAACTTGAACTTGACCTTGACTTTGACCTTGAACTTGAACTTGAACTTGACTTTGACCTTGAACTTGAACTTGACCTTGACCTTGACTTTGACCTTGAACTTGAACTTGAACTTGACTTTGACCTTGAACTTGAACTTGACCTTCACTTTGACCTTGAACTTGAACTTGACCTTGACCTTGAACTTGAACTTGAACTTGACCAACAACGGGAGACCAGATTTGCTCAGAGCACCGGAGGTCCAGAGGCAGGGCCGTGTATCTCCCCTTCCCTTTGTGATCATTGCAAAGACATTCCTAGCTGATAGCGGGAGTGCCCATGAAGAAGCAAGCAGTGGGAGTGTGTTTGACACGACTGTGTGCCTCAACTCCACAAGGGGCCTTTCCTCTCGAAGTAGGCCCCATGTCCCCTTGGGGAGGGTGTCATGCCTCTTTTCTCCACACTGCCAAAGGGTGGAGCAAAGCTCGCTCTGTCAGAGGTACAAAAACAGCAATTGAATGGATTTTCAAGCTCTTGCTAGGCTGCACCCTTTCAGGGCCCACTTTACTGAAACAGGTGCTCTGTGGCCCCCGGTTGGGTATGCAGGTTCACAAACAGGGTGAGATCCTGTCCAAGCCAACAATTTTCCTGAAAGACCTAGGCTCACTAAAGCTCTCCTCCAGAGCAAAGGGGATAGAGGAGATGTATGGAGGAGTCTTTGCCTTTCCCTGTGAGTGTGGGGCTACTCCCTACGGCCCCAAGCTCAGGGATAACTGCCTCTAAGAAAGGAATGGCAAGAAGCGCTAATCTTGGAGGTTGGGACAGGGAGTTCGCAGCATGTGGGGAAAGAAAGACTTCTTCGGGGAAGAAGAGGCAACCACCGGGGGTGTGTTCACAAGCCTCTATTTGGAAGGAACACGTTTGCTTATACAACTCAAGACCTCCAGATCTGCTCAGAGGACTGAAGTTCCAGAGACAGGGCCATGTATCTCCCCTTCCCTTTGAGATCCTTGCCAAGACATTCCTAGCAGATTGTCGGAGTGCCCATGAAGAAGCAAGCAGCGGGAGTGTGCTTGACATCACTGGCTGCCTACCTGGGCTCAGCTCCTCAAGGGGCCTTTCTCTCCTGGTAGGCCCTATGTCCCCTTTGGGAGAGGGTTGTGCCCTCTTCCCTCCACACTGCCAAAGGGTGGAGGTGGAGCAAACTCGTTCTCTCCGAGGTAAAAGAAAGACAAATTGGATGGATCTTTAAGCTCTTGCTATGCTGCACCCCTCCAGGACCCACTCGAGCAAAACAGGTGCCCTGTGGCCCCTAGGTCGGGTATGCAGGTTCACACACCGGGTGTGATCCCGTCAAAGCCAAGAATTTTCCTGACAGACCTAGGCTCACTAGAGCTCTCCTCCAGAGGAAAGGGGACAGAAAAGATGTGTGTGTGGAGGTGGCTCTGCCTTTCCAGGTCCCAATCTCAGGGATAACTGCCCCTAAGAAAGGAACTGCTGCTGCTGCTGCTGCTGCTGCTGCTGCTGCTGCTGCTGCTGCTGCTGCTGCTGCTGCTGCTAAGTTGGTTCAGTCGTGTTCGACTCTGTGCGACGCCATAGACGGTAGCCCACTAGGCTCCTCCGTCCCTGGGATTCTCCAGGCAAGAACAGTAAGTGGGTTGCCATTGCCTTCTCCAATGCATGAAAGTGAAAATGAAAGTGCAGTCGCTCAGTCGTGTCCGACCCTCAGCGACCCCATGGACTGCAGCCTACCAGGCTTCTCTGTCCATAGGATTTTCTGAAAGGGACTGCAAGAAGCACTTTTCCAGGAGGCTGGGAAAGGGAGTTTGCAGGATGTGGGGAAAGAGAGCCTCCTTCGGGGAAGAATAGGCGGCCACTTGTTTTGTGTTGCAAACCTCTATTTGGAAGGAACAGGTTAGCTTATACAAAGGGAGACCTCCAGATCTGCTCAGAGGACCGAAGTTGCAGAGGCAGGTCGGTGTATCTTCCCTTCACTTTGCGATCCTTGCAAAGACATTCCTTGCTGCTAGATGACTCAGCAAGGGCCTTTGAACTGTTGTTTTCTTTCCTAGCTTCAAAGATTCCTTCAGTTCCTAATATAGATATCCTAGAAATGATATGACATCCGTGAAAATCTGATATGTCCTGGTCAAATGCTGTCAGTTATCATTCTAGTTATCATATTAAAGCATTTCAAGTCGCAGCAGTGACCAGATGACATTGTCAATTTCTATTTCATCAGGTTTTAACCATGTCCTCTGTGGTTTCACACTGATGCCTTTGCAGAAATACTGCTACTTCAAGATATATGGAAAATACTTTTTTTAAGCTTACTGATAATTTGTTTGTTTGTTTGCTTGTCTTCTGGTAAGCTGCTACCAGATGGAATTTAGTCTCCTCTCTAGGTTAAGAGAACTAAGTTTTCTTAGAATGCAATTTTTGATCACAGACTATGAGTTTCTCTACCTTTCATTGATTTATAATTGTTTTCATCATCTGTTTTTTTACTTCGGTAAAGTAAATAAGCCTTATTTAAGATTTTGGTACATGTAGGATGGACTAAGCTTTCCCCACTCTTGCAAGTTCCCTTAACCCTTCAGATTCTTCTCGTGGGACCAAGATCTCACTTTCCTCCAGAGGGACAATCCAAGCTTTTTATCAGTTGATCTGCCCCTGACATCAGAGTCAAGTTGAGCACGAGTTGGCCTATAATTTAGGCATGAAACTATGACTACATAAAGAAAAGGTGACTTTATGATTCAGGGATGGCCATGATATGCCTTGCACTTCAGAGAAAATGGGTTAAAATGATTTTTTTTTTCCTTCAAAACTGCACACCCAGTTCTTTCAGCATATGCAATTGAAAACATCTAGTCATTAGGTCAGTTTTCATTCCAATCCCAAAGAAAGGCAATGACAAAGACTATTCAAGCTGCTGCACAATTGCACTCATCTCACACACTAGTAAAGTAATGCTCAAAATTCTCCAAGTTCACATGAACTGTGAACTTCCAGATGTTCAAGAGGGATTTAAAAAATGCAGAGAAAGCAGAGATCAAATTGCCAACATCCACTGGATCATTGAAAAAGCAAGAGAGTTCCGGAAAAAAAAAAAAACATCTATTTCTGCTTTATTGACAATGCCAAAGCCTTTGACTGTGTGGATCACAAGAAACTGGGAAAAATTCTGAAAGAGATGGGAATACCAGACCACCTGACCTGTCTCTTGAGAAACCTGTATGCAGGTCAGGAAGAAACAGTTCGAACTGGACATGGAACAACAGACTGGTTCTACATAGGAAAAGGAACATGTCAAGGCTGTATATTGTCACCCTGCTTATTTAACTTATATGCAGAGTACAGCATGAGAAACACTGGGCTGGAGGAAGCACACGCTGGAATCAAGGTTGCTGGGAGAAATATCAATAATCTCAGATATTCAGATGACACCACCCTTATGGCAGAAAGTGAAGAAGAGCTAAAGAGTCTCCTGATGAAAGTGAAAGAGGAGAGTGAAAAAGTTAGCTTAAAGCTCAGCATTCAGAAAACTACAATCATTGCATCCAGTCTCATCACTTCATGGCAAATAGATGGGAAAACATTGGAAACAGCAGCAGACTATTTTGGGGGGCTTGGGAATCACTGCAGGTGATGGCTGCCTCCATGAACTTAAAACATATTTATGACTTGGAAGAAAAGTGATGACCAAACTAGACAGCATATTAAAAAGCTGAGACGTTGCTTTGCCAACAAAGATCCATCCGGTCAAGGCTATGGTTTTTCCATATGTCATGGATGGATATGAAAGATGCACTATAAAGAAAGTGACAGCTGAAAATGTGATGCTTTTGAACTGTGGTGTTGGAGAAGATGCTTGTAGGTCGCTTAGACTACAAGGAGACGCAACCACTCCATCCTAAAGGAAATCAGGTCTGAATATCCATTGGAAGGACTAATACTGAACCTGAAACTCCAATACTTTGGCCACTTGATGTGAAGAGCTGACTCACTTGGAAGTTGCTTTGATTTGCCTATGAGTGTGGGAGCCCTCCCTGGGCAAAGGGCCTCAGGGGTCATTGCCACTGAATCATGACATCCAAGCAAGCGCATTCCAGCTGTGTGACATGCAGGAAGCAGGAGACTGGGACATCTGTCTTCCTTAGAGGAAGGAAAGTCATCCACAGAGAGTGTGTTTTCAGGCCTCTCTTTGCAGCAAGTGTTTTGCTTCTCAGACATCAGAGCTGCAGGCTTGCTCTGAGGGCCTCAATTCCAGAGTCAGGGCTGTGTGTCTCACTGCACTTTCCAAGCATTACAGACACATTCCTAGGTTGGAGCAGTGCTTCCCATGAGAAAGAAGCCTCGGGAGTGTGTCTGAGCGGGCTGAGTGCCATGCTAGGGTCACCTAGTCGAGGGCACCTTGCACATCCAATGGGCCCCAGGCGAGTAGCTATGGACCGGCCCCTCGGTTGAGATATCCCAAAGCAGGGAACAAAGCTAGCTCTGTCTGTCAGAAGGAGGAAAACAGCAATGGGATGGATTTTCAAGCAGTTGCTAAGTCACACCACGTGAGGGCTCCGCGGGAAAGAAATGCGAATTTTGGCCTCTAGGCCCAGTATCCAGATGTGTGCACAGGATATTTTCCCCACAGGATCCAAGAATGTTCCAGACAGACCTAAGCTCACTAGCTCTCTCCTGCAGAGGAAATGAAATATTGTTGCTGAACCACGAAAAGATGCTGGGATTCTTGGCTTATGGAGGAGAAGAATTCAATCCAGGGCCCAAGACGAGGCTTGATTGCTCAGAGCTTTTGTGCAATCGAGTCTTATTCAAGTAGAAAGGAGATAGAGAAAGCTTCTGACAGAGACATCACAAGGGGCAGAAAGTGTACCCCCTTGCTAGTGTTAGTAATGGAGTTATATACTCTCCAATAAGTTATTACAACGAACAAAAGAATGTCTGGAGGTTGTAAAGACTCACTAGACCTACTCCCATCATTTACATTTTAAGATAACAGGATTAGCCAGAAGGTTTTTCCAGAGACCGTCCTCAAGAAGGATGCATGATTGTTATATAATCCGAAGGAATGTAGAGGGAAAAAAGTGTGCCCTTTCTTCCTCCTTGAGAATTCTAGACCCCTCTCTCCTTGGGGACCCTCGAACTTCTTATAAACCTGCCTTGGCAATGACTCTCTCCGAAACATGATTGAACAGCCGTTTGGAGCTTCCTTTGACTTTCCCTGGGAGGGAGGGAGCCCTCCCTGAGCACAGGGCCTCAGGGGCCATGGCCAATGAAAACTAATCTCCCAGTAAGTGCTTTTCAGCCCTGTGTGACTCTCAGCCCACAGGAGGCTGAGAAAACTCTCTTCCTTGGAGGAAGGAAAGGCAGCCCAAGAGTGTGTTTTCAGGCCTGTATCTTGCAGCAAGTGTTTGGCTTGTTAGACATAAGACCTGCAGGCCTGCTCCAACAGACTCCATTCCAGAATCAGGGCCTTGTGTCTCCCTGCAGTTTCCTGGCCTCGCAAACACATTCCTAGGGGAGAGCAGTCCTGCCCATGGGGAAGCAGGCTGCGGGAGTGTGTCTGAGGGGGCCAGGTGCCATGCTGGGGTCACCTGGTCGAGGGCACCTTGCACCTCCAATGGACCCCAGGCAAGGAGTTGCAGGCCACCACCTTGCTTCTGAAATCCCAAAGTGGGGAGCAAAGCTCGCTCTGTCAGAGGGAAGAAAACAGCAACAGGATGGATTTTCAAGCAGTTGCTAGGCTGTACTGCGTTAGGGCTCCAAGGAAGAAAAATGCAGATGTTAGCCCCTACGACTGGTATCCAGGTGGGCTCCCAGGATGATTTCCCCGCAGGATCCAAGAACGTTCCAGACAGACCTGGGCTCACTAGCTCCCTCCTGCAGAGGAAACATGATAGAACAGCTGTTTGGAGGTTGCTTTGACTTCCCCTGGGAGGGTAGGATCCCTCCCTGGGTGCAGGGCCTCAGGGGCCATTGCCGCTGAGAAATGCCCTCTAAGCCAGACCTTTCCAGCCTTGTATGACTCAGCACGGAGGAGACTGGAAAAGCTATCTTCCTTGGAGGAAGGAAAGGCAGCCCCAGAGAGTGTGTTTTCACACCTGTATCTCGCAGCAAGCGTTTGCCGTCTCAGACGTCAGACCTCCAGGCCTGCTCCAACGGCCTCAGTTCCAGAGTCAGGGCCGTGTGTCTCCCTGCATTTTCTGAGCCTTGGGAACACATTCCTAGGTCAGAACAGTCCTGCCCATGGGGAAGGAGGCTGCGGGAGTGTGTCTGAGGGGGTCGGGTGCCATGCTGGGGTCCAGTAGACCTGGTACCTCCAATAGACCCCAGGACAACAGCGGTGGGGCTCCCCCTGGCTTCCGAAATGCCAAAGCGAGAAGCAAAGCTAGCTCTATCAGAAGGAAGAAAAGAGCAATTAGATGGATGTTCAGGCTGTTGCTGGGCCGCACCACTTCAGGTTACCCCCCGAGAGGAGCAGGCGCCCTGTGGCCCCTCGGTCCCATATGCAGGTTAACACACAGGATGTGTCCCCATAGGAGCCAAGAATTTTCCTGACAGACCTAGGCTCACTAGAGCTCTCCTACAGGGCAAAAGGGATAGAACAGACTGTGGATGTGACTCTGCCTTTCCCAGCGAGCATGGGGCCCTCCCTACGGCCCCGGGCTCCAGGGAAAATTGTCCCTGAAAAATGACCTCCAAGAAGCGCTTTTCCAGCAGGCTGGGATGCAGAGTTCACAGGATGTGGGGAAAGTGATCGTCCTTCAGGGAAGAAGAGGCAGCCACCCAGTGTGTGTTTGCAAGCCTGTATTTGGAAGAAACTGGTTTGCTTCTTCAAGGGGAGACCTCCAGGTCTGCTCAGAGGACCGAAATTCCAGAGGCAGCACCATGCATCTCCCCTGTCCTTTCTGAGCCTTGGAAAGACATTCCTAGCTTATAGCGGTATTGCTCATGAAGAAGCAGGATGCAGGAATGTGTCAGACATGACTGGGTGCCTTCCTGGGTTCAGCTCCGTGAGGGGCCTTTCCACTCAAAGTAGGTCCCATGCCTCCTTGGGGAGGAAGTGGGGCCCGCTTGCCTCCAAATTGCCAAAGGCTGGAACAAAGCTAGTTCTATCAGAGGTAAGAAAAGAGCAATTGGATGGATGTGGAAGCTGTTGCTGGGCCGCACTGCTTCAGGCCCCCCACCCCTCCGGCCCCGAGAGAAACAGGCGCCCTGTGGCCCCTCGGTCCTGTATGCAGTTTCACACATAGAATGTGTCCCCATAGGAGCCAAGAATTTTCCTGACAGACCTAGGCTCACTAGAGCTCTCCTACAGAGCAAAGGGGATGGGACAGATGTGTGGCTGTGGCTCTGCCTTTCCCTGGGAGTGTGGAGCCACTCCCTATGGCCCCGGGCTCCAGGGGAAATTGCCCCTGAATAATGACCTCCAAGAAGCGCTTTTCCAACTGGCTGAGACGTGGAGTTCTCAGGATGCAGGGAAAGCGAGTGTCCCTTCGGGGAAGCAAAGGCAGTCACCTGTTATCATTACTTACTAGAATAGTAGGTACCTTCTCTGGTTGGGCAGAGGCCTTCCCTACCTGATCTGAAAAAGAAAATGAAGTAGCTCGCTGATTTGAGAAATAATTCCCAGACTTGGGTTTCCAACCAATATAGAATCCGACAATGGCCCTGTCTTTGTAGCCGCGTTAATTAACAGGTATGTGAAGCTCTAAATATCAGTGGAAATTACATACAGCATATAGGCCCCAGTGTTCTGGAATGGTGGAAAGAAACAACCAAACTCTTGAAGAGACTCTTTCAAAATGGATCATAGAGACTGACTGTACATGGATGGGCTTACTTCTGGCAGACTTACTCATATTACGGGTAACTGCACGTTCCCATTGTTGTTGTCCTTATGAAATTTTCTATGGGAGAACCCCCCACCCCAAATGAGGCAGGTGTTAGCAGATTTGCCACAAGTAAGGAGGTGGGATTTCACAGCAGCTGGAAAAATTAGGTAAGGTAATAAATCAGGTAACTAAGTTTGTGTAAAAAAAAAATATCATTCCCCCTTGAGGAACAGATTCATGAATTTGTGCTCAGTGATCAGGTGTGGCTCAATGACTGGAAACACAATTCCTTGGCCTGACATCGGAAAGGTCCTTATACTGTTGTTTTAGCCACAATTCTGAAAGAGAAGGGAATACTAGACCACCTAACCTGCCTCTTGAGAAATCTGTATGAAGGTCAGGAAGCAACAGTTAGAGCATTACATGGAACAACATACTGGTTCCAAAAAGGAAAAGGAGTATGTCAAGGCTGTATATTGTCACCCTGTTTATTTAGCTTATATGCAGACTACATCATGAAAAATGCTGCGATGGAAGATACCTGAGCTGGAATCAAGATTGCCGGAAGAAATAGCAATAAACTTAGATATGCAGATGTCACCACCATTATGGCAGAATGGGAAGAGGAACGCGTATGTCGGGGAACTTCTTGAGTTGCAGCAAAGGTGTGAAGGACCCTTTCGAAGTTCCAGAGGTTAGGTGTGGTTAGTCTCGAGATGCCTCAGCAGAAATGGGCCTCATGTCGCCTGGAATGGAGAGGCTTCTGGATATTCCCCAGTTTCAGCAGGTGCTCTCAAGTTACCACGGGGACTTCAGGGACCCGCTCTGGCGGCCTCAGGAAAGGCCAGTCATCATGCGTGTTGCTAGGGGGCCTCTCGTGATTCCTCTCCCGTCGGTGCCGGGGCCTAAGAAGTTGTGTGGAGTCGGGGCCGGAACCTGAGGATTCCTCACCAATGCTGACATGGATCATGGGGTAATTATGGAGTCTCCCCAGGGGAGTCAGTCCTCGTCTCGAGAGGGGGCATGCAGGTGCGCTTTCCTCCTGATCTGTAGCAGCAGTGTCACGCTTCCCATCTCGTGAGTCATGGGATCTGCGGCTTTCCCTCCAGGATTTTCCACGAGGCTTTCCCACGAGGCTTTCCCACAGGGCTGTCCCACTAGGCTTTCGGACAGGGCTGTCTCACGTGCCACCTTGGTGGCAGTCGATCCTCGGCGTGAAAGTCGAGGCAGTGCAGGGAAAACAGGTTCCTCTGGAATGGACTGAGACATCTGGGGGACTCTTGGAATGGTGGAACGACGCTGGCATACCTCTCGCCTTTCCTGTGGAGAGCGCCTCCTCTTGAGATGCGACGGGAACGCCGGGAATTCTTTCCCGATCAAGCAGCCAAAGGATCCCTCATGTCGAGCTAGGAGGCGGAAACGGGGCTCCTCTGGATGTGGGCGGGACCCTCGTGCTTCCTCTCGAGTGGAGACAGGTATATCGGGTAACTTCTTGAGTTGCAGCAAGGGTGTGAAGGACCTTTTGAAAGTCCCAGATGTTAGGTGTGATTAGCCTTGAGACGCCTCAGCGGAAATGGGCCCCATCTCGCCTGGAGGGCAAAACCTCCTGGATTTTCTCGAGTTGTGGCAGGTGCTCTCGACTTATGTCGGGGACCTCAGGGACCCGCTCTGGTGGCCTCAGGAAAGGCCAGTCCCCTGCGAGTTGCTCGGGTGCCTTTGGGGATTCCTCTCCCTTCGATGCCGGGGCCTAAGGCCTGTGTGGAGGCGGGGCCGGAACCTGAGGATTCCTCTCCTATGCTGACATGGATCTTGGGGTACTTCTGGAGTCTCCTCAGGGGAGTAAGTCCTCATCTCGAATGGGGACATGCACCTGCGCTTTCCTCCAGAGCTCTAGCAGCAGTGTCACGCTTTCCATCGCCTGGATCAAGGGATCTGTGACTTTCACTCCAGGCTTTCCCAGGAGGCTTTCTCACGAGGCTTCCCCACAGGGGTCCCACGTGCCACCTTGGTATGGGTCGATCCTCGGCGTGAAAGTCGAGGCAGTGCAGGGAAAACAGGTTCCTCTGAAATGACTGAGATATTTGGGGGACTCTTGGAATGGTGGCACGATGCTGGAGATCCGCTCCCCTTTGCTGTGGAGAGCGCCTCCTCTTGAAATGCGACAGGAATGCCCAGAATTCTTTCCCGACCAAGCAGGGAAAGTGTCCCTCATCTTGAGCTACGAGGAAGAAACAGGGCTCCTCTGGATGTGGGCGGGACCCTCATGCTTCCTCTAGAGTGGAGACAGGGAAGTCGGGGAACGTCTTGAGTTGCAGCAAGGGTGTGAAGGACCTTTTGGAAGTTCCAGGGCTTAGATGTGATTAGCCTTGAGAAGCTTCAGCGGAAATGGGCCTAATCTCGCCTGGAGGGCAAAACCTCCTGGATTTTCTCGAGTTGCGGCAGGTACTCTAGACTTACGATGGGGACCTCAGGGACCCGCTCTTGTGGCCTCAGGAAAGGCCAGTCCCAATGCAAGTTGCTCGGGGGCCTCTCGGGATTTCTCTCCCTTTGATGCCGGGGCCTAAGACCTTGTGTGGAGGCGGTGCTGGAACCTGAAGATTCCTCTCCAGTGCTGACATGGATCTTGGGGTACTTCTGGAGTCTCCCCAGGGGAGTAAGTCCTCGTCTCAAATGGGGGCATGAACGTGCGCTTTCCTCCATAGCGGCAGTAGCAGTGTCACGCTTCCCATCTCCTGGATCAAGATATCTGTGGCTTTCCCTAGAGGCTTTCCCATGAGGCTTTTCCACGATGCTTCCCACTGGGCTGTCACACGTGCCAGCGTGGTGGGAGTCGATCCTCTGCGTGGGAGTCGATCCTCTGCGTGAAAGCCGAGGCAGTGGAGGGCAAACAGGTTCCTCTGGAATGGACTGAGACATCTCGGGGACTCTTGGAATGGTGGCACGACGCTGGAGTTCCTCTCGCCTTTCCTGTGGAGAGCGCCTCCTCTTGTGGTGAGAGGGGAACGCCGGGAATTCTTTCCGGACAAAGCAGCGAAATGTCCCTCATCTTGAGCTACGAGGCAGAAACGGGGCTCCTCTGGATGTGGATGGGAGACTCGTGCTTCCTCTAGAGTGGAGACGCGCATGTCAGGCTACTTCTTGAGTTGCAGCAAGGGTGTGAAGGACCTTTTGGAAGTTCCAGAGGCTAGAAGTGATTAGCCTGGAGAAGCCTCAGCGGAAATGGGCCTCATCTCGCCTGGAGGGAAAAACCTCCTGGATTTACTCGAGTTGCGGCAGGTGTTCTCGTCTTACGACGGTGACCTAAGGGACCGGCTCTGGTGGCCTCAGAACTGGCCAGTCCCCATTCCAGTGGCTCGGGAGCCTCTCGGGATTCCTCTCCCGTCGATGCCGGGCCTAAGACCTTGTGTGGAGTCAGGGCCGGATCCTAAGGATTCCTCTCCAGTGCTGACATGGAACTTTGGGTACTTCTGGAGTCTCCCCAGGGGAGTCAGTCCTCGTCTCTAGAGGGGACATGCAAATGGGCTTTCCTCCCGCGCTGGAGCAGAAATGTCACGCTTCCCGTCGGGTCGATCATGGGATCTGTGGCTTTCCCTCGAGGCTTTCCCCCGAGGCTTTCCCAGGAGGCTTTCCCACAGGGCTGTCCCACGTGCCACCGTGGTGGGAGTCCATCCTCGGCATGAAAGTCGAAGCAGTGGAGCAAAACAGTTTCCTCTGGAATGGACTGAGACATCTGCGGGACTCTTGGAATGTGGACACGACCCTGGAGTTACTCTCGCCTTTCCTGTGGAGAGCGCCTCCTCTTCAGATGCGACGTGAACGCTGGGAATGCTTTCCCGACCAAGCAGGGAAAGGATCCCTCATCTCGAGCTACGAGGCGGAAACGGGGCTCCTCTGGATGTGGGCGGGACCCTCGTTCTTCCTCTAGAATGGAGACCTGTATGTCGGGAAACTTCTTGATTTGAAGCAAGTGTGTGAAGGACCTTTTGGAATTTCGAGAAGTTAGGTGTGATTAGCATTGAGAAGGCTCAGCGGAAATGGGTCTCATCTCGCCTGGAGGGCAAAACCTTCTGGATTTTCTCGAGTTGGGGCAGGTGCTCTCGACTTACGACGGGGACCTCAGGGACCCTCTCTGGTGGCCTCAGGAAAGGCTAGTTCCCATGCGAGTTGCTCGGGGCCCTCTCGGGATTCTTCTCCCTTCGATGCCGGTGCCTAAGACCTTGTGTGGAGTCGAGACCGGGACCTGAGGATTCCTCTCCAGTGCTGACATGGATCTTGGGGTACTTCTGGAGTCTCCCAGTGGAGTAAGTCCTCGTCTCGAATGGGGGCATGCACGTGCGCTTTCCTCCAGAGCAGTAGAAGTAGTGCCATGCTTCCCGTCGCGTGGATCAAGGGATCTGTGGCTTTCCTTCGATGCTTTCCCATGAGGCATTCCCACGAGGCTTTCCCGCAGGGCTGTCCCACGTGAGACAGTGGTGGGAGTCGATCCTCGGCGTGAAAGTCAAGGCAGTGCAGGGAAAACAGGTTCCTCCGGAATGGACTGAGACATCTGGGGGCTCTTGGAATGGTGGCACGACCCTGGAGTTCCTCTCGCCTTTCCTGTGGAGAGCGCCGCCTCTTGTGATGCGACGGGAACGCCCAGGATTCTCTCCCGAACAAGCAGTGAAAGGATCCCTCATCTCTACCTACGAGGCGGGAACGGAGCTCTTCTGGATGTGGGCGGGACCCACGTGCTACCTCTCGAGTGGAGAGGGGTATGTCGGGGAACTTCTTGAGATGCAGCAAGGGTGTGAAGGACCCTTTGGAAGTTCCAGAGGTTAGATGTGATTAGCCTCGAGACGCCTCAGCGAAAATGGGCCTCATCGAGCCTGGATGGGAGAACTTCCTGGATTTTCTCGAGTTTTGGCAGGTGGTCTCGTCTTACGACGGTGACCTAAGGAACCCGCTCTGGTGACCTCAGGACTGGCCAGTCCCCATACGACTTGTTCGGTGGCCTCCTGGGATTACACTGCCGTTGATGCCGGGGCCTAAGAGGTTGTGTGGAGTCGGGGCCGGAACCTGAGGCTTCCTCTCCAGTGCTAAAATGGATACTGGGGTAATTCTTGAGTCTCCCCAGGGAAGTCAGTCCTCGTCTCAAGAAGGGGCATGCACGTGCGCTTTCCTCCTGAGCTGTAGCAGCAGTTTCACGCTTCCCATCGCGTGAGTCAAGGGATCTGTGGCTTTCCCTCGAGGATTTAACATGAGGCATTCCCACGAGGCTTTCCCACAGGGCTGTCACACGTGCCACCGTGGTGGGAGTCGATCCTCGGCGTGAAAGTCGAGGCAGTGCAGGGAAAACAGGTTCCTCTAGAATGGAATGAAACATCTGGGGTTTTCTGGGAATGGTGGCACGACGCTGGAGTTCTAGCCTTTCCTGTGGAGAGCACCTCCTAATTGAGATGCGACAGGAATGCACAGAATTCTTTCCCGAACACGCAGCGAAAGGATTCCTCATCTCGAGCTACGTAGCGGAAACGGGGCTCCTCTGGATGTGGCCGGGACCCTCGTGTTTCCTCTAGATGTGAGACGGGTATGTCAGGCAACTTCTTGAGCTGCAGCAAGGGTGCGAAAGACCTTTTGGAAATTCCATAGGTTAGGTGTGATTAGCTTCGGAAAGCCTCAGTGGAAATGGGCCTCATCTCTCCTGGAGGGCAAAACCTCTTGGATTCTGTCGAGTTGCGGCAGGTGCTCTCAACTTCCGACGGGGACCTCATGGACCCGCTCTGGTTGCCACAGGAAAGGCCAGTCCCTATGCGAGTTGCACGGGGGCCACTCAGGATAACTTTCCCTTCGAAGCCGGGGCCTAAGACCTTGTGTGGAGTCGTGCCTGGAACATGAGGTTTCCTCTCCAGTGCTGACATGGATCGTGGGGTACTTCTGGAGTCTCCCCCGGGGAGTAAGTCCTCGTCTCCAATGGGTGCATGCACGTGTGCTTTCCTTCAGAGCTGTAGCTGCAGTGTCACTCTTCCCGTCCCGTGGATCAAGGGATCTGTGGCTTTCCCTCGAGGCTTTCCCACGAGGCTTTCCACTAGGCTTTCCCACAGGGCTGCTTCACGTGCCACCGTTGTGGCTGTCGATCCTCGGCGAGAAAGTCGAGGCAGTGCAGGGAAAACAGGTTCCTCTGAAATGAACTGAGAAATCTGGGGGACTCGGAATGGTGGCGCGGCCCTGGAGTTCCTCTTGCCTTTCCTGTGGAGACGGCCTCCTCTTGAGATGCAACGGGAACGACGGGAATTCTTTCCCAACCAAGCAGGGAAAGAATCCCTCATCTCGAGCTACAAGGCGTAAACGGGGGCTCCTCTGGATGTGGGCGGGACCCTCGTGCTTCCTCTACAGTGGAGACGGAGATGTCGGGGAACTTCTTGAGTTGCAGCAAGGGTGTGAAGTACCTTTTGGAAGTTCCAGAGGTTAGGTGTGATTAGCCTCGAGAAGCCTCAGTGGAAATGGGCCTCATCTCGCCTGGAGGGCAAAACCGCTTGGATTTTCTCGAGTTGTGGCAGGTGCTCTCGACTTAAGGCGGGGACATCAGGGACCTGCTCTGGTGGCCTCAGGACTGGTCAGTCCCCAATCGAGTTGCTCGGGGGCCTCTCGTGATTACTTTCCCGTCGATGCCGGGGCCTAAGTCCTTGTGTGGAGTCGGGCCCAGAACCTGAGGATTCCTCTGCAGTGCTGACATGGATTTTCGGGTACGTCTGGAGTCTCCCCATTGGAGTAAGTCCTCGTCTCGAATGGGGGCATGCACGTGCGCCTTCCTCAACAACTGTAGCAGCAGTGTCATTCTTCCCATCGCCTACATCAAGTGATCTGTGCCTTTCCCTTGAGGATTTCCCACGAGGTGTTCCCAACAGTCCTTACCACAGGGCTGTCCCACGTGCCACCGAGTTGTGAGTCGATCCTCGGCTTGAATGTCGAGGCAGTGCAGGGAAAACAGATTCCTCTGGAATGGACTAAGACATCTAGCCGACTCTTGGAATGGTGGCACGACGCTGGAGTTCCTCTCGCCTTTCCTATGGAGAGCGCCTCCTCTTGAGATGCGAAGGGAACGCCGGGAATTCTTGCCCAACGAAGCAGGGAAAGGATCCCACATCTCGAGCAACGAAGCAGAAACGGGGCTCCTCTGGATGTGGGCGGGACCCTCGTGCTTCCTCTCGAGTGGAGACGGCTATGTCGGGGAACTTCTTGAGTTGCAGCAAGGTTGTGAAGGACCCTTTGGAAGTTCCAGTGGTTAGATGTGATTGGCCTCGAGAAGCCTCAGCGGAAATGGGCCTCATCTCGCCTGGAGGGCAAAACCTCCTGGATTTTCTCAAGTTGCGGCAGGTGCTCTCGAGTTGCGGCACGAGATCTCGACTTACGACGGGGACCTCAGGGAACCGCTCTGGTGGCCTCAGGAAAGGCCAGTCCCCATGCGAGTTCCTCGGGGGCGTCTCGTTATTCCTCTCCCGTTGATGCCGGGGCCTAAGACCTTGTGTGGAGTCGGGGCCGGAACCTGAGGATTCCTCTCCAGTGCTGACATGGATCTTGGGGTACTTCTGGAGTCTCCCCAGGGGAGTCAGTCCTCGTCTCGAATGCGGGCATGCACTTGCTCTTTCCTCCAGAGCGGTAGCAGCAGTGTCACACAGTCCGCCGCGTGGATCAAAGGATCTATGGTTTTCCCTCGAGTTTTCCCACGAGGCTTTCCCACGAGGCTTTCCCACAGGGATGTCCCACGTGCACACGTGGTGGGAGTGGATCCTCGGCTTGAACGTCAAGGCAGTGCAGGGAAAACAGGTTCCTCTGGAATGGACTGACACATCTGGGGGACTCTTGGAATGGTGGCATGACCCTGGAGTTCCTCTCGGCTTTCCTGTGGAGAGCGCCTCCTCTTGAGATGCGACGGGAACGCCGGGAATTCTTTCCCTACGAAACAGGGAAAGGATCCCTCATCTCGAGCTAGGAGGCGGAAACGGGGCTCCCCTGGATGTGTGCGGGACCCCACGTGCTTCCTCTCGAGTGGAGACGGGTATGTCGGGGAACTTCTTGAGTTGCAGCAATGCTGTGAAGGACCCTTTGGAAGTTCCAGTGGTTAGACGTGATTAGCCTCGAGAAGCCTCAGCGGAAATGGGCCTCATCTCGCCTGGAGGGCAAAACCTCCTGGATTTTCTCGGGTTGCGGCAGGTGCTCTCGACTTACGACGGGGACCTCAGGGACCCGCTCTGGTGGACTCAGGAAAGGCCAGTCCCCTTGCGAGTTCCTCGGGGGCCTCTCGGGATCCCTCTCCCGTCGATGCCGGGGCCTAAGACCTTGTGTGGAGTCGGGGCCGGAACCTGAGGATTCCTCTCCAGTGCTGACATGGATCTTGGGGTACTTCTGGAGTCTCCCCAGGGGAGTCAGTCCTCGTCTCGAATGCGGGCATGCACTTGCGCTTTCCTCCAGAGCGGTAGCAGCAGTGTCACGCAGTCCGCCGCGTGGATCAAAGGATCTATGGTTTTCCCTCGAGTCTTTCCCACGAGGCTTTCCCACGAGGCTTTCCCACAGGGCTGTCCCACGTGCACACGTGGTGGGAGTCGATCCTCGGCTTGAACGTCAAGGCAGTGCAGGGAAAACAGGTTCCTCTGGAATGGACTGACACATCTGGGGGACTCTTGGAATGGTGGCATGACCCTGGAGTTCCTCTCGCCTTTCCTGTGGAGAGCGCCTCCTCTTGAGATGCGACGGGAACGCCGGGAATTCTTTCCCTACGAAACAGGGAAAGGATCCCTCATCTCGAGCTAGGAGGCGGAAACGGGGCTCCCCTGGATGTGTGCGGGACCCCACGTGCTTCCTCTCGAGTGGAGACGGGTATGTCGGGGAACTTTTTGAGTTGCAGCAAGGGTGTGAAGGACCCTTTGGAAGTTCCAGTGGTTAGACATGATTAGCCTCGAGAAGCCTCAGCGGAAATGGGCCTCATCTCGCCTGGAGGGCAAAACCTCCTGGATTTTCTCGAGTTGCGGCAGGTGCTCTCGACTTACGACGGGGACCTCAGGGACCCGCTCTGGTGGCCTCAGGAAAGGCCAGTCCCCATGCGAGTTCCTCGGGGGCCTTTCGGCATTCCTCTCCCGTCGATGCCGGGGCCTAAGACCTTGTGTGGAGTCGGGGCCGGAACCTGAGGATTACTCTCCAGTGCTGACATGGATCTTGGGGTACTTCTGGAGTCTCCCCAGGGGAGTCAGTCCTCTTCTCGAATGCGGGCATGCACTTGCGCTTTCCTCCAGAGCGGTAGCAGCAGTGTCACGCAGTCCGCCGCGTGGATCAAAGGATCTATTGTTTTCCCTCGTGTCTTTCCCACGAGGCTTTCCCACGAGGCTTTCCCACAGGGCTGTCCCACGTGCACACGTGGTGGCAGTGGATCCTCGGCTTGAACGTCAAGGCAGTGCAGGGAAAACAGGTTCCTCTGGAATGGACTGACACATCTGGGGGACTCTTGGAATGGTGGCACGACCCTGGAGTTCCTGTCGCCTTTCCTGTGGAGAGCGCCTCCTCTTGAGATGCGACGGGAACGCCGGGAATTCTTTCCCTACGAAACAGGGAAAGGATCCCTAATCTCGAGCTAGGAGGCGGAAACGGGGCTCCCCTGGATGTGTGCGGGACCCCACGTGCTTCCTCTCGAGTGGAGACGGGTATGTCGGGGAACTTCTTGAGTTGCAGCAAGGGTGTGAAGGACCCTTTGGAAGTTCCAGTTGTTAGACCTGATTAGCCTCGAGAAGCCTCAGCGGAAATGGGCCTCATCTCGCCTGGAGGGCAAAACCTCCTGGATTTTCTCGAGTTACGGCAGGTGCTCTCGACTTACGACGGGGACCTCAGGGACCCGCTCTGGTGGCCTCAGGAAAGGCCAGTCCCCATGCGAATTCCTCGGGGGCCTCTCGGGATTACTCTCCCGTCGATGCCGGGGCCTAAGACCTTGTGTGGAGTCGGGGCCGGAAACTGAGGATTCCTCTCCAGTGCTGACATGGATCTTGGGGTACTTCTGGAGTCTCCCCAGGGGAGTCAGTCCTCGTCTCGAATGCGGGCATGCACTTGCGCTTTCCTCCAGAGCGGTAGCAGCAGTGTCACGCAGTCCGCCGCGTGGATCAAAGGATCTATGGTTTTCCCTCGAGTTTTCCCACGAGGCTTTCCCACGAGGCTTTCCCACAGGGATGTCCCACGTGCACACGTGGTGGGAGTGGATCCTCGGCTTGAACGTCAAGGCAGTGCAGGGAAAACAGGTTCCTCTGGAATGGACTGACACATCTGGGGGACTCTTGGAATGGTGGCATGACCCTGGAGTTCCTCTCGGCTTTCCTGTGGAGAGCGCCTCCTCTTGAGATGCGACGGGAACGCCGGGAATTCTTTCCCTACGAAACAGGGAAAGGATCCCTCATCTCGAGCTAGGAGGCGGAAACGGGGCTCCCCTGGATTTGTGCGGGACCCCACGTGCTTCCTCTCGAGTGGAGACGGGTATGTCGGGGAACTTCTTGAGTTGCAGCAATGCTGTGAAGGACCCTTTGGAAGTTCCAGTGGTTAGACGTGATTAGCCTCGAGAAGCCTCAGCGGAAATGGGCCTCATCTCGCCTGGAGGGCAAAACCTCCTGGATTTTCTCGGGTTGCGGCAGGTGCTCTCGACTTACGACGGGGACCTCAGGGACCCGCTCTGGTGGACTCAGGAAAGGCCAGTCCCCATGCGACTTCCACGGGGGCCTCTCGTGATTCCTCTCCCGTCGATGCCGGTGCCCAAGACCTTGTGTGGAGTCGGGGCCGGAACCAGAAGATTCCTCTCCAGTGCTGACATGGATCTTGGGGTACTTCTGGAGTCTCCCCAGGGGAGTCAGTGCTCGTCTCGAATGCGGGCATGCACTTGCGCTTTCCTCCAGAGCGGTAGCAGCAGTGTCACGCATTCCGCCGCGTGGATCAAAGGATCTATGGTCTTCCCTCGAGTCTTTCCCACGAGGCTTTCCCACGAGGCTTTCCCACAGGGCTGTCCCACGTGCACACGTGGTGGGAGTCGATCCTCGGCTTGAACGTCAAGGCAGTGCAGGGAAAACAGGTTCCTCTGGAATGGACTGACACATATGGGGTCTCTTGGAATGGTGGCACGACCCTGGAGTTCCTCTCGCCTTTCCTGTGGGAGTGCCTCCTCTTGAGATGCGACGGGAACGCCGGGAATTCTTTCCCTACGAAACAGATAAAGGATCCCTCATCTCGAGCTAGGAGGTGGAAACGGGGCTACCCTGGATGTGTGCGGGACCCCACGTGCTTCCTCTCGAGTGGAGACGGGTATGTCGGGGAACTTCTAGAGTTGCAGCAAGGGTGTGAAGGACCCTTTGGAAGTTCCAGTGGTTAGATGTGATTAGCCTCGAGAAGCCTCAGCGGAAATGGGCTTCATCTCGCCTGGAGGGCAAAATCTCCTGGATTTTCTCGAGTTGCGGCAGGTGCTCTCGACTTACGACGGGGACCTCAGGGACCCGCTCTTGGGACCTCAGGAAAGGCCAGTCCCCATGCGAGTTCCTCGGGGGCCTCTCGGGATTTCTCTCCCGTCGATGCCGGGGCCTAAGACCTTGTGTGGAGTCGGGGCCGGAACCTGAGGATTCCTCTCCAGTGCTGACATGGATCTTGGGGTACTTCTGGAGTCTCCCCAGGGGAGTCAGTCCTCGTCTCGAATGCGGGCATGCACTTGCGCTTTCCTCCAGAGCGGTAGCAGCAGTGTCACGCAGTCCGCCGCGTGGATCAAAGGATCTATGGTTTTCCCTCGAGTCTTTCCCACGAGGCTTTCCCACGAGGCTTTCCACAGGGCTGTCCCACGTGCACACGTGGTGGGAGTGGATCCTCGGCTTGAACGTCAAGGCAGTGCAGGGAAAACAGGTTCCTCTGGAATGGACTGACACATCTGGGGGACTCTTGGAATGGTGGCACGACCCTGGAGTTCCTCTCGCCTTTCCTGTGGAGAGCGCCTCCTCTTGAGATGCGACGGGAACGCCGGGAATTCTTTCCCTACGAAACAGGGAAAGGATCCCTCATCTCGAGCTAGGAGGCGGAAATGGGGCTACCCTCGATGTGTGCGGGACCCCACGTGCTTCCTCTCGAGTGGAGACGGGTATGTCGGGGAACTTCTTGAGTTGCAGCAAGGGTGTGAAGGACCCTTTGGAAGTTCCAGTGGTTAGATGTGATTGGCCTCGAGAAGCCTCAGCAGAAATGGGCCTCATCTCGCCTGGAGGGCAAAACCTCCTGGATTTTCTCGAGTTGCGTCATGTGCTCTCGACTTAAGACGGGGACCTCGGGGACCCGCTCTGGTGACCTCAGGAAAGGCCAGTCCCCATGCGAGTTCCCTGGGGGCCTCTCGGGATTCCTCTCTCGTCGATGCCGGGGCCGAAGACCTTGTGTGGAGTCGGGGCCGGAACCTGAGGATTCCTCTCCAGTGCTGACATGGATCTTGGGGTACTTCTGGAGTCTCCCCAGGGGAGTCAGTCCTCTTCTCGAATGCGGGCATGCACTTGCGCTTTCCTCCAGAGCGGTAGCAGCAGTGTCACGCAGTCCGCCGCGTGGATCAAAGGATCTATTGTTTTCCCTCGTGTCTTTCCCACGAGGCTTTCCCACGAGGCTTTCCCACAGGGCTGTCCCACGTGCACACGTGGTGGCAGTGGATCCTCGGCTTGAACGTCAAGGCAGTGCAGGGAAAACAGGTTCCTCTGGAATGGACTGACACATCTGGGGGACTCTTGGAATGGTGGCACGACCCTGGAGTTCCTCTCGCCTTTCCTGTGGAGAGCGCCTCCTCTTGAGATGCGACGGGAACGCCGGGAATTCTTTCCCTACGAAACAGGGAAAGGATCCCTAATCTCGAGCTAGGAGGCGGAAACGGGGCTCCCCTGGATGTGTGCGGGACCCCACGTGCTTCCTCTCGAGTGGAGACGGGTATGTCGGGGAACTTCTTGAGTTGCAGCAAGGGTGTGAAGGACCCTTTGGAAGTTCCAGTTGTTAGACCTGATTAGCCTCGAGAAGCCTCAGCGGAAATGGGCCTCATCTCGCCTGGAGGGCAAAACCTCCTGGATTTTCTCGAGTTACGGCAGGTGCTCTCGACTTACGACGGGGACCTCAGGGACCCGCTCTGGTGGCCTCAGGAAAGGCCAATCCCCATGCGAATTCCTCGGGGGCCTCTCGGGATTACTCTCCCGTCGATGCCGGGGCCTAAGACCTTGTGTGGAGTCGGGGCCGGAAACTGAGGATTCCTCTCCAGTGCTGACATGGATCTTGGGGTACTTCTGGAGTCTCCCCAGGGGAGTCAGTCCTCGTCTCGAATGCGGGCATGCACTTGCGCTTTCCTCCAGAGCGGTAGCAGCAGTGTCACGCAGTCCGCCGCCTGGATCAAAGGATCTATGGTTTTCCCTCGAGTTTTCCCACGAGGCTTTCCCACGAGGCTTTCCCACAGGGCTGTCCCACGTGCACACGTGGTGGGAGTGGATCCTCGGCTTGAACGTCAAGGCAGTGCAGGGAAAACAGGTTCCTCTGGAATGGACTGACACATCTGGGGGACTCTTGGAATGGTGGCATGACCCTGGAGTTCCTCTCGGCTTTCCTGTGGAGAACGCCTCCTCTTGAGATGCGACGGGAACGCCGGGAATTCTTTCCCTACGAAACAGGGAAAGGATCCCTCATCTCGAGCTAGGAGGCGGAAACGGGGCTCCCCTGGATGTGTGCGGGACCCCACGTGCATCCTCTCGAGTGGAGACAGGTATGTCGGGGAACTTCTTGAGTTGCAGCAAGGGTGTGAATGACCCTTTGGAAGTTCCAGTGGTTAGACGTGATTAGCCTCGAGAAGCCTCAGCGGAAATGGGCCTCATCTCGCCTGGAGGGCAAAACCTCCTGGATTTTCTCGAGTTGCGGCAGGTGCTCTCGACTTACGACGGGGACCTCAGGGACCCGCTCTGGTGGCCTCAGGAAAGGCCAGTCCCCATGCGAGTTCCTCGGGGGCCTCTCGGAATTCCTCTCCCGTCGATGCCGGGGACTAAGACCTTGTGTGGAGTCGGGGCCGGAACCTGAGGATTCCTCTCCAGTGCTGACATGGATCTTGGGGTACTTCTGGAGTCTCCCCAGGGGAGTCAGTCCTCTTCTCGAATGCGGGCATGCACTTGCGCTTTCCTCCAGAGCGGTAGCAGCAGTGTCACGCAGTCCGCCGCGTGGATCAAAGGATCTATTGTTTTCCCTCGTGTCTTTCCCACGAGGCTTTCCCACGAGGCTTTCCCACAGGGCTGTCCCACGTGCACACGTGGTGGCAGTGGATCCTCGGCTTGAACGTCAAGGCAGTGCAGGGAAAACATGTTCCTCTGGAATGGACTGACACATCTGGGGGACTCTTGGAATGGTGGCACGACCCTGGAGTTCCTCTCGCCTTTCCTGTGGAGAGCGCCTCCTCTTGAGATGCGACGGGAACGCCGGGAATTCTTTCCCTACAAAACAGGGAAAGGATCCCTAATCTCGAGCTAGGAGGCGGAAACGGGGCTCCCCTGGATGTGTGCGGGACCCCACGTGCTTCCTCTCGAGTGGAGACGGGTATGTCGGGGAACTTCTTGAGTTGCAGCAAGCGTGTGAAAGACCCTTTGGAAGTTCCAGTTGTTAGACCTGATTAGCCTCGAGAAGCCTCAGCGGAAATGGGCCTCATCTCGCCTGGAGGGCAAAACCTCCTGGATTTTCTCGAGTTACGGCAGGTGCTCTCGACTTACGACGGGGACCTCAGGGACCCGCTCTGGTGGCCTCAGGAAAGGCCAGTCCCCATGCGAATTCCTCGGGGGCCTCTCGGGATTCCTCTCCCGTCGGTGCCGGGGCCTAAGACCTTGTGTGGAGTCGGGGCCGGAAACTGAGGATTCCTCTCCAGTGCTGAAATGGATCTTGGGGTACTTCTGGAGTCTCCCCAGGGGAGTCAGTCCTCGTCTCGAATGCGGGCATGCACTTGCGCTTTCCTCCAGAGCGGTAGCAGCAGTGTCACGCAGTCCGCCGCGTGGATCAAAGGATCTATGGTTTTCCCTCGAGTTTTCCCACGAGGCTTTCCCACGAGGCTTTCCCACAGGGCTGTCCCACGTGCACACGTGGTGGGAGTGGATCCTCGGCTTGAACGTCAAGGCAGTGCAGGGAAAACAGGTTCCTCTGGAATGGACTGACACATCTGGGGGACTCTTGGAATGGTGGCACGACCCTGGAGTTCCTCTCGCCTTTCCTGTGGAGAGCGCCTCCTCTTGAGATGCGACGGGAACGCCGGGAATTCTTTCCCTACGAAACAGGGAAAGGATCCCTCATCTCGAGCTAGGAGGCGGAAACGGGGCTCCCCTGGATGTGTGCGGGACCCCACGTGCTTCCTCTCGAGTGGAGACGGGTATGTCGGGGAACTTCTTGAGTTGCAGCAAGGGTGTGAAGGACCCTTTGGAAGTTCCAGTGGTTAGACGTGATTAGCCTCGCCTCGAGAAGCCTCAGCGGAAATGGGCCTCATCTCGCCTGGAGGGCAAAACCTCCTGGATTTTCTCGAGTTGCGGCAGGTGCTCTCGACTTACGACGGGGACCTCAGGGACCCGCTCTGGTGGCCTCAGGAAAGGCCAGTCCCCATGCAAGTTCCTCGGGGGCCTCTCGGGATTCCTCTCCCGTCGATGCCGGGGCCTAAGACCTTGTGTGGAGTCGGGGCCGGAACCTGAGGATTCCCCTCCAGTGCTGACATGGATCTTGGGGTACTTCTGGAGTCTCCCCAGGGGAGTCAGTCCTCTTCTCGAATGCGGGCATGCACTTGCGCTTTCCTCCAGAGCGGTAGCAGCAGTGTCACTCAGTCCGCCGCGTGGATCAAAGGATCTATGGTTTTCCCTCGTGTCTTTCCCACGAGGCTTTCCCACGAGGCTTTCCCACAGGGCTGTCCCACGTGCACACGTGGTGGCAGTGGATCCTCGGCTTGAACGTCAAGGCAGTGCAGGGAAAACATGTTCCTCTGGAATGGACTGACACATCTGGGGGACTCTTGGAATGGTGGCACGACCCTGGAGTTCCTCTCGCCTTTCCTGTGGAGAGCGCCTCCTCTTGACATGCGACGGGAACGCCGGGAATTCTTTCCCTACAAAACAGGGAAAGGATCCCTAATCTCGAGCTAGGAGGCGGAAACGGGGCTCCCCTGGATGTGTGCGGGACCCCACGTGCTTCCTCTCGAGTGGAGACGGGTATGTCGGGGAACTTCTTGAGTTGCAGCAAGGGTGTGAAGGACCCTTTGGAAGTTCCAGTTGTTATACCTGATTAGCCTCGAGAAGCCTCAGCGGAAATGGGCCTCATCTCGCCTGGAGGGCAAAACCTCCTGGATTTTCTCGAGTTACGGCAGGTGCTCTCGACTTACGACGGGGACCTCAGGGACCCGCTCTGGTGGCCTCAGGAAAGGCCAGTCCCCATGCGAATTCCTCGGGGGCCTCTCGGCATTCCTCTCCCGTCGATGCCGGGGCCTAAGACCTTGTGTGGAGTCGGGGCCGGAAACTGAGGATTCCTCTCCAGTGCTGACATGGATCTTGGGGTAATTCTGGAGTCTCCCCAGGGGAGTCAGTCCTCGTCTCGAATGCGGGCATGCACTTGCGCTTTCCTCCAGAGCGGTAGCAGCAGTGTCACGCAGTCCGCCGCGTGGATCAAAGGATCTATGGTTTTCCCTCGAGTTTTCCCACGAGGCTTTCCCACGAGGCTTTCCCACAGGGCTGTCCCACGTGCACACGTGGTGGGAGTCGATCCTCGGCTTGAACGTCAAGGCAGTGCAGGGAAAACAGGTTCCTCTGGAATGGACTGACACATCTGGGGGACTCTTGGAATGGTGGCATGACCCTGGAGTTCCTCTCGGCTTTCCTGTGGAGAGCGCCTCCTCTTGAGATGCGACGGGAACGCCGGGAATTCTTTCCCTACGAAACAGGGAAAGGATCCCTCATCTCGAGCTAGGAGGCGGAAACGGGGCTCCCCTGGATGTGTGCGGGACCCCACGTGCTTCCTCTCGAGTGGAGACGGGTATGTCGGGGAACTTCTTGAGTTGCAGCAATGCTGTGAAGGACCCTTTGGAAGTTCCAGTGGTTAGACGTGATTAGCCTCGAGAAGCCTCAGCGGAAATGGGCCTCATCTCGCCTGGAGGGCAACACCTCCTGGATTTTCTCGGGTTGCGGCAGGTGCTCTCGACTTACGACGGGGACCTCAGGGACCCGCTCTGGTGGACTCAGGAAAGGCCAGTCCCCTTGCGAGTTCCTCGGGGGCCTCTCGGGATCCCTCTCCCGTCGATGCCGGGGCCTAAGACCTTGTGTGGAGTCGGGGCCGGAACCTGAGGATTCCTCTCCAGTGCTGACATGGATCTTGGGGTACTTCTGGAGTCTCCCCAGGGGAGTCAGTCCTCGTCTCGAATGCGGGCATGCACTTGCGCTTTCCTCCAGAGCGGTAGCAGCAGTGTCACGCAGTCCGCCGCGTGGATCAAAGGATCTATGGTTTTCCCTCGAGTCTTTCCCACGAGGCTTTCCCACGAGGCTTTCCCACAGGGCTGTCCCACGTGCACACGTGGTGGGAGTCGATCCTCGGCTTGAACGTCAAGGCAGTGCAGGGAAAACAGGTTCCTCTGGAATGGACTGACACATCTGGGGGACTCTTGGAATGGTGGCATGACCCTGGAGTTCCTCTCGCCTTTCCTGTGGAGAGCGCCTCCTCTTGAGATGCGACGGGAACGCCGGGAATTCTTTCCCTACGAAACAGGGAAAGGATCCCTCATCTCGAGCTAGGAGGCGGAAACGGGGCTCCCCTGGATGTGTGCGGGACCCCACGTGCTTCCTCTCGAGTGGAGACGGGTATGTCGGGGAACTTTTTGAGTTGCAGCAAGGGTGTGAAGGACCCTTTGGAAGTTCCAGTGGTTAGACATGATTAGCCTCGAGAAGCCTCAGCGGAAATGGGCCTCATCTCGCCTGGAGGGCAAAACCTCCTGGATTTTCTCGAGTTGCGGCAGGTGCTCTCGACTTACGACGGGGACCTCAGGGACCCGCTCTGGTGGCCTCAGGAAAGGCCAGTCCCCATGCGAGTTCCTCGGGGGCCTCTCGGCATTCCTCTCCCGTCGATGCCGGGGCCTAAGACCTTGTGTGGAGTCGGGGCCGGAACCTGAGGATTACTCTCCAGTGCTGACATGGATCTTGGGGTACTTCTGGAGTCTCCCCAGGGGAGTCAGTCCTCTTCTCGAATGCGGGCATGCACTTGCGCTTTCCTCCAGAGCGGTAGCAGCAGTGTCACGCAGTCCGCCGCGTGGATCAAAGGATCTATTGTTTTCCCTCGTGTCTTTCCCACGAGGCTTTCCCACGAGGCTTTCCCACAGGGCTGTCCCACGTGCACACGTGGTGGCAGTGGATCCTCGGCTTGAACGTCAAGGCAGTGCAGGGAAAACAGGTTCCTCTGGAATGGACTGACACATCTGGGGGACTCTTGGAATGGTGGCACGACCCTGGAGTTCCTGTCGCCTTTCCTGTGGAGAGCGCCTCCTCTTGAGATGCGACGGGAACGCCGGGAATTCTTTCCCTACGAAACAGGGAAAGGATCCCTAATCTCGAGCTAGGAGGCGGAAACGGGGCTCCCCTGGATGTGTGCGGGACCCCACGTGCTTCCTCTCGAGTGGAGACGGGTATGTCGGGGAACTTCTTGAGTTGCAGCAAGGGTGTGAAGGACCCTTTGGAAGTTCCAGTTGTTAGACCTGATTAGCCTCGAGAAGCCTCAGCGGAAATGGGCCTCATCTCGCCTGGAGGGCAAAACCTCCTGGATTTTCTCGAGTTACGGCAGGTGCTCTCGACTTACGACGGGGACCTCAGGGACCCGCTCTGGTGGCCTCAGGAAAGGCCAGTCCCCATGCGAATTCCTCGGGGGCCTCTCGGGATTACTCTCCCGTCGATGCCGGGGCCTAAGACCTTGTGTGGAGTCGGGGCCGGAAACTGAGGATTCCTCTCCAGTGCTGACATGGATCTTGGGGTACTTCTGGAGTCTCCCCAGGGGAGTCAGTCCTCGTCTCGAATGCGGGCATGCACTTGCGCTTTCCTCCAGAGCGGTAGCAGCAGTGTCACGCAGTCCGCCGCGTGGATCAAAGGATCTATGGTTTTCCCTCGAGTTTTCCCACGAGGCTTTCCCACGAGGCTTTCCCACAGGGATGTCCCACGTGCACACGTGGTGGGAGTGGATCCTCGGCTTGAACGTCAAGGCAGTGCAGGGAAAACAGGTTCCTCTGGAATGGACTGACACATCTGGGGGACTCTTGGAATGGTGGCATGACCCTGGAGTTCCTCTCGGCTTTCCTGTGGAGAGCGCCTCCTCTTGAGATGCGACGGGAACGCCGGGAATTCTTTCCCTACGAAACAGGGAAAGGATCCCTCATCTCGAGCTAGGAGGCGGAAACGGGGCTCCCCTGGATGTGTGCGGGACCCCACGTGCATCCTCTCGAGTGGAGACGGGTATGTCGGGGAACTTCTTGAGTTGCAGCAAGGGTGTGAATGACCCTTTGGAAGTTCCAATGGTTAGACGTGATTAGCCTCGAGAAGCCTCAGCGGAAATGGGCCTCATCTCGCCTGGAGGGCAAAACCTCCTGGATTTTCTCGAGTTGCGGCAGGTGCTCTCGACTTACGACGGGGACCTCAGGGACCCGCTCTGGTGGCCTCAGGAAAGGCCAGTCCCCATGCGAGTTCCTCGGGGGCCTCTCGGAATTCCTCTCCCGTCGATGCCGGGGCCTAAGACCTTGTGTGGAGTCGGGGCCGGAACCTGAGGATTCTTCTCCAGTGCTGACATGGATCTTGGGGTACTTCTGGAGTCTCCCCAGGGGAGTCAGTCCTCTTCTCGAATGCGGGCATGCACTTGCGCTTTCCTCCAGAGCGGTAGCAGCAGTGTCACGCAGTCCGCCGCGTGGATCAAAGGATCTATTGTTTTCCCTCGTGTCTTTCCCACGAGGCTTTCCCACGAGGCTTTCCCACAGGGCTGTCCCACGTGCACACGTGGTGGCAGTGGATCCTCGGCTTGAACGTCAAGGCAGTGCAGGGAAAACATGTTCCTCTGGAATGGACTGACACATCTGGGGGACTCTTGGAATGGTGGCACGACCCTGGAGTTCCTCTCGCCTTTCCTGTGGAGAGCGCCTCATCTTGAGATGCGACGGGAACGCCGGGAATTCTTTCCCTACAAAACAGGGAAAGGATCCCTAATCTCGAGCTAGGAGGCGGAAACGGGGCTCCCCTGGATGTGTGCGGGACCCCACGTGCTTCCTCTCGAGTGGAGACGGGTATGTCGGGGAACTTCTTGAGTTGCAGCAAGGGTGTGAAGGACCCTTTGGAAGTTCCAGTTGTTAGACCTGATTAGCCTCGAGAAGCCTCAGCGGAAATGGGCCTCATCTCGCCTGGAGGGCAAAACCTCCTGGATTTTCTCGAGTTGCGGCAGGTGCTCTCGACTTACGACGGGGACCTCAGGGACCCGCTCTGGTGGCCTCAGGAAAGGCCAGTCCCCATGCGACTTCCTCGGGGGCCTCTCGGGATTCCTCTCCCGTCGATGCCGGGGCCGAAGACCTTGTGTGGAGTCGGGGCCGGAACCAGAAGATTCCTTTCAAGTGCTGACATGGATCTTGGGGTACATCTGGAGTCTCCCCAGGGGAGTCAGTCCTCGTTTCGAATGCGGGCATGCACTTGCGCTTTCCTCCAGAGCGGTAGCAGCAGTGTCACGCCGTCCGCCGCGTGGATCAAAGGATCTATGGTTTTCCCTCGAGTTTTCCCACGAGGCTTTCCCACGAGGCTTTCCCACAGGGCTGTCCCACGTGCACACGTGGTGGGAGTCGATCCTCGGCTTGAACGTCAAGGCAGTGCAGGGAAAACAGGTTCCTCTGGAATGGACTGACACATCTGGGGGACTCTTGGAATGGTGGCATGACCCTGGAGTTCCTCTCGGCTTTCCTGTGGAGAGCGCCTCCTCTTGAGATGCGACGGGAACGCCGGGAATTCTTTCCCTACGAAACAGGGAAAGGATCCCTCATCTCGAGCTAGGAGGCGGAAACGGGGCTCCCCTGGATGTGTGCGGGACCCCACGTGCTTCCTCTCGAGTGGAGACGGGTATGTCGGGGAACTTCTTGAGTTGCAGCAATGCTGTGAAGGACCCTTTGGAAGTTCCAGTGGTTAGACGTGATTAGCCTCGAGAAGCCTCAGCGGAAATGGGCCTCATCTCGCCTGGAGGGCAACACCTCCTGGATTTTCTCGGGTTGCGGCAGGTGCTCTCGACTTACGACGGGGACCTCAGGGACCCGCTCTGGTGGACTCAGGAAAGGCCAGTCCCCTTGCGAGTTCCTCGGGGGCCTCTCGGGATCCCTCTCCCGTCGATGCCGGGGCCTAAGACCTTGTGTGGAGTCGGGGCCGGAACCTGAGGATTCCTCTCCAGTGCTGACATGGATCTTGGGGTACTTCTGGAGTCTCCCCAGGGGAGTCAGTCCTCGTCTCGAATGCGGGCATGCACTTGCGCTTTCCTCCAGAGCGGTAGCAGCAGTGTCACGCAGTCCGCCGCGTGGATCAAAGGATCTATGGTTTTCCCTCGAGTCTTTCCCACGAGGCTTTCCCACGAGGCTTTCCCACAGGGCTGTCCCACGTGCACACGTGGTGGGAGTCGATCCTCGGCTTGAACGTCAAGGCAGTGCAGGGAAAACAGGTTCCTCTGGAATGGACTGACACATCTGGGGGACTCTTGGAATGGTGGCATGACCCTGGAGTTCCTCTCGCCTTTCCTGTGGAGAGCGCCTCCTCTTGAGATGCGACGGGAACGCCGGGAATTCTTTCCCTACGAAACAGGGAAAGGATCCCTCATCTCGAGCTAGGAGGCGGAAACGGGGCTCCCCTGGATGTGTGCGGGACCCCACGTGCTTCCTCTCGAGTGGAGACGGGTATGTCGGGGAACTTTTTGAGTTGCAGCAAGGGTGTGAAGGACCCTTTGGAAGTTCCAGTGGTTAGACATGATTAGCCTCGAGAAGCCTCAGCGGAAATGGGCCTCATCTCGCCTGGAGGGCAAAACCTCCTGGATTTTCTCGAGTTGCGGCAGGTGCTCTCGACTTACGACGGGGACCTCAGGGACCCGCTCTGGTGGCCTCAGGAAAGGCCAGTCCCCATGCGAGTTCCTCGGGGGCCTCTCGGCATTCCTCTCCCGTCGATGCCGGGGCCTAAGACCTTGTGTGGAGTCGGGGCCGGAACCTGAGGATTACTCTCCAGTGCTGACATGGATCTTGGGGTACTTCTGGAGTCTCCCCAGGGGAGTCAGTCCTCTTCTCGAATGCGGGCATGCACTTGCGCTTTCCTCCAGAGCGGTAGCAGCAGTGTCACGCAGTCCGCCGCGTGGATCAAAGGATCTATTGTTTTCCCTCGTGTCTTTCCCACGAGGCTTTCCCACGAGGCTTTCCCACAGGGCTGTCCCACGTGCACACGTGGTGGCAGTGGATCCTCGGCTTGAACGTCAAGGCAGTGCAGGGAAAACAGGTTCCTCTGGAATGGACTGACACATCTGGGGGACTCTTGGAATGGTGGCACGACCCTGGAGTTCCTGTCGCCTTTCCTGTGGAGAGCGCCTCCTCTTGAGATGCGACGGGAACGCCGGGAATTCTTTCCCTACGAAACAGGGAAAGGATCCCTAATCTCGAGCTAGGAGGCGGAAACGGGGCTCCCCTGGATGTGTGCGGGACCCCACGTGCTTCCTCTCGAGTGGAGACGGGTATGTCGGGGAACTTCTTGAGTTGCAGCAAGGGTGTGAAGGACCCTTTGGAAGTTCCAGTTGTTAGACCTGATTAGCCTCGAGAAGCCTCAGCGGAAATGGGCCTCATCTCGCCTGGAGGGCAAAACCTCCTGGATTTTCTCGAGTTACGGCAGGTGCTCTCGACTTACGACGGGGACCTCAGGGACCCGCTCTGGTGGCCTCAGGAAAGGCCAGTCCCCATGCGAATTCCTCGGGGGCCTCTCGGGATTACTCTCCCGTCGATGCCGGGGCCTAAGACCTTGTGTGGAGTCGGGGCCGGAAACTGAGGATTCCTCTCCAGTGCTGACATGGATCTTGGGGTACTTCTGGAGTCTCCCCAGGGGAGTCAGTCCTCGTCTCGAATGCGGGCATGCACTTGCGCTTTCCTCCAGAGCGGTAGCAGCAGTGTCACGCAGTCCGCCGCGTGGATCAAAGGATCTATGGTTTTCCCTCGAGTTTTCCCACGAGGCTTTCCCACGAGGCTTTCCCACAGGGATGTCCCACGTGCACACGTGGTGGGAGTGGATCCTCGGCTTGAACGTCAAGGCAGTGCAGGGAAAACAGGTTCCTCTGGAATGGACTGACACATCTGGGGGACTCTTGGAATGGTGGCATGACCCTGGAGTTCCTCTCGGCTTTCCTGTGGAGAGCGCCTCCTCTTGAGATGCGACGGGAACGCCGGGAATTCTTTCCCTACGAAACAGGGAAAGGATCCCTCATCTCGAGCTAGGAGGCGGAAACGGGGCTCCCCTGGATGTGTGCGGGACCCCACGTGCATCCTCTCGAGTGGAGACGGGTATGTCGGGGAACTTCTTGAGTTGCAGCAAGGGTGTGAATGACCCTTTGGAAGTTCCAATGGTTAGACGTGATTAGCCTCGAGAAGCCTCAGCGGAAATGGGCCTCATCTCGCCTGGAGGGCAAAACCTCCTGGATTTTCTCGAGTTGCGGCAGGTGCTCTCGACTTACGACGGGGACCTCAGGGACCCGCTCTGGTGGCCTCAGGAAAGGCCAGTCCCCATGCGAGTTCCTCGGGGGCCTCTCGGAATTCCTCTCCCGTCGATGCCGGGGCCTAAGACCTTGTGTGGAGTCGGGGCCGGAACCTGAGGATTCTTCTCCAGTGCTGACATGGATCTTGGGGTACTTCTGGAGTCTCCCCAGGGGAGTCAGTCCTCTTCTCGAATGCGGGCATGCACTTGCGCTTTCCTCCAGAGCGGTAGCAGCAGTGTCACGCAGTCCGCCGCGTGGATCAAAGGATCTATTGTTTTCCCTCGTGTCTTTCCCACGAGGCTTTCCCACGAGGCTTTCCCACAGGGCTGTCCCACGTGCACACGTGGTGGCAGTGGATCCTCGGCTTGAACGTCAAGGCAGTGCAGGGAAAACATGTTCCTCTGGAATGGACTGACACATCTGGGGGACTCTTGGAATGGTGGCACGACCCTGGAGTTCCTCTCGCCTTTCCTGTGGAGAGCGCCTCATCTTGAGATGCGACGGGAACGCCGGGAATTCTTTCCCTACAAAACAGGGAAAGGATCCCTAATCTCGAGCTAGGAGGCGGAAACGGGGCTCCCCTGGATGTGTGCGGGACCCCACGTGCTTCCTCTCGAGTGGAGACGGGTATGTCGGGGAACTTCTTGAGTTGCAGCAAGGGTGTGAAGGACCCTTTGGAAGTTCCAGTTGTTAGACCTGATTAGCCTCGAGAAGCCTCAGCGGAAATGGGCCTCATCTCGCCTGGAGGGCAAAACCTCCTGGATTTTCTCGAGTTGCGGCAGGTGCTCTCGACTTACGACGGGGACCTCAGGGACCCGCTCTGGTGGCCTCAGGAAAGGCCAGTCCCCATGCGACTTCCTCGGGGGCCTCTCGGGATTCCTCTCCCGTCGATGCCGGGGCCGAAGACCTTGTGTGGAGTCGGGGCCGGAACCAGAAGATTCCTTTCAAGTGCTGACATGGATCTTGGGGTACATCTGGAGTCTCCCCAGGGGAGTCAGTCCTCGTTTCGAATGCGGGCATGCACTTGCGCTTTCCTCCAGAGCGGTAGCAGCAGTGTCACGCCGTCCGCCGCGTGGATCAAAGGATCTATGGTTTTCCCTCGAGTCTTTCCCACGAGGCTTTCCCACGAGGCTTTCCCACAGGGCTGTCCCACGTGCACACGTGGTGGGAGTCGATCCTCGGCTTGAACGTCAAGGCAGTGCAGGGAAAACAGGTTCCTCTGGAATGGACTGACACATATGGGGTATCTTGGAATGGTGGCACGACCCTGGAGTTCCTCTCGCCTTTCCTGTGGGAGTGCCTCCTCTTGAGATGCGACGGGAACGCCGGGAATTCTTTCCCTACGAAACAGGGAAAGGATCCCTCATCTCGAGCTAGGAGGTGGAAACGGGGCTACCCTGGATGTGTGCGGGACCCCACGTGCTTCCTCTCGAGTGGAGACGGGTATGTCGGGGAACTTCTAGAGTTGCAGCAAGGGTGTGAAGGACACTTTGGAAGTTCCAGTGGTTAGATGTGATTGGCCTCGAGAAGCCTCAGCGGAAATGGGCCTCATCTCGCCTGGAGGGCAAAACCTCCTGGATTTTCTCGAGTTGCGGCAGGTGCTCTCGACTTACGACGGGGACCTCAGGGACCCGCTCTGGTGGCCTCAGGAAAGGGCAGTCCCCATGCGACTTCCACGGGGGCCTCTCGTGATTCCTCTCCCGTCGATGCCGGTGCCCAAGACCTTGTGTGGAGTCGGGGCCGGAACCAGAAGATTCCTCTCCAGTGCTGACATGGATCTTGGGGTACTTCTGGAGTCTCCCCAGGGGAGTCAGTGCTCGTCTCGAATGCGGGCATGCACTTGCGCTTTCCTCCAGAGCGGTAGCAGCAGTGTCACGCATTCCGCCGCGTGGATCAAAGGATCTATGGTCTTCCCTCGAGTCTTTCCCACGAGGCTTTCCCACGAGGCTTTCCCACAGGGCTGTCCCACGTGCACACGTGGTGGGAGTCGATCCTCGGCTTGAACGTCAAGGCAGTGCAGGGAAAACAGGTTCCTCTGGAATGGACTGACACATATGGGGTCTCTTGGAATGGTGGCACGACCCTGGAGTTCCTCTCGCCTTTCCTGTGGGAGTGCCTCCTCTTGAGATGCGACGGGAACGCCGGGAATTCTTTCCCTACGAAACAGATAAAGGATCCCTCATCTCGAGCTAGGAGGTGGAAACGGGGCTACCCTGGATGTGTGCGGGACCCCACGTGCTTCCTCTCGAGTGGAGACGGGTATGTCGGGGAACTTCTAGAGTTGCAGCAAGGGTGTGAAGGACCCTTTGGAAGTTCCAGTGGTTAGATGTGATTAGCCTCGAGAAGCCTCAGCGGAAATGGGCTTCATCTCGCCTGGAGGGCAAAATCTCCTGGATTTTCTCGAGTTGCGGCAGGTGCTCTCGACTTACGACGGGGACCTCAGGGACCCGCTCTTGGGACCTCAGGAAAGGCCAGTCCCCATGCGAGTTCCTCGGGGGCCTCTCGGGATTTCTCTCCCGTCGATGCCGGGGCCTAAGACCTTGTGTGGAGTCGGGGCCGGAACCTGAGGATTCCTCTCCAGTGCTGACATGGATCTTGGGGTACTTCTGGAGTCTCCCCAGGGGAGTCAGTCCTCGTCTCGAATGCGGGCATGCACTTGCGCTTTCCTCCAGAGCGGTAGCAGCAGTGTCACGCAGTCCGCCGCCTGGATCAAAGGATCTATGGTTTTCCCTCGAGTTTTCCCACGAGGCTTTCCCACGAGGCTTTCCCACAGGGCTGTCCCACGTGCACACGTGGTGGGAGTCGATCCTCGGCTTGAACGTCAAGGCAGTGCAGGGAAAACAGGTTCCTCTGGAATGGACTGACACATCTGGGGGACTCTTGGAATGGTGGCATGACCCTGGAGTTCCTCTCGGCTTTCCTGTGGAGAACGCCTCCTCTTGAGATGCGACGGGAACGCCGGGAATTCTTTCCCTACGAAACAGGGAAAGGATCCCTCATCTCGAGCTAGGAGGCGGAAACGGGGCTCCCCTGGATGTGTGCGGGACCCCACGTGCATCCTCTCGAGTGGAGACAGGTATGTCGGGGAACTTCTTGAGTTGCAGCAAGGGTGTGAATGACCCTTTGGAAGTTCCAGTGGTTAGACGTGATTAGCCTCGAGAAGCCTCAGCGGAAATGGGCCTCATCTCGCCTGGAGGGCAAAACCTCCTGGATTTTCTCGAGTTGCGGCAGGTGCTCTCGACTTACGACGGGGACCTCAGGGACCCGCTCTGGTGGCCTCAGGAAAGGCCAGTCCCCATGCGAGTTCCTCGGGGGCCTCTCGGAATTCCTCTCCCGTCGATGCCGGGGACTAAGACCTTGTGTGGAGTCGGGGCCGGAACCTGAGGATTCCTCTCCAGTGCTGACATGGATCTTGGGGTACTTCTGGAGTCTCCCCAGGGGAGTCAGTCCTCTTCTCGAATGCGGGCATGCACTTGCGCTTTCCTCCAGAGCGGTAGCAGCAGTGTCACGCAGTCCGCCGCGTGGATCAAAGGATCTATTGTTTTCCCTCGTGTCTTTCCCACGAGGCTTTCCCACGAGGCTTTCCCACAGGGCTGTCCCACGTGCACACGTGGTGGCAGTGGATCCTCGGCTTGAACGTCAAGGCAGTGCAGGGAAAACATGTTCCTCTGGAATGGACTGACACATCTGGGGGACTCTTGGAATGGTGGCACGACCCTGGAGTTCCTCTCGCCTTTCCTGTGGAGAGCGCCTCCTCTTGAGATGCGACGGGAACGCCGGGAATTCTTTCCCTACAAAACAGGGAAAGGATCCCTAATCTCGAGCTAGGAGGCGGAAACGGGGCTCCCCTGGATGTGTGCGGGACCCCACGTGCTTCCTCTCGAGTGGAGACGGGTATGTCGGGGAACTTCTTGAGTTGCAGCAAGGGTGTGAAAGACCCTTTGGAAGTTCCAGTTGTTAGACCTGATTAGCCTCGAGAAGCCTCAGCGGAAATGGGCCTCATCTCGCCTGGAGGGCAAAACCTCCTGGATTTTCTCGAGTTGCGGCAGGTGCTCTCGACTTACGACGGGGACCTCAGGGACCCGCTCTGGTGGCCTCAGGAAAGGCCAGTCCCCATGCGACTTCCTCGGGGGCCTCTCGGGATTCCTCTCCCGTCGATGCCGGGGCCGAAGACCTTGTGTGGAGTCGGGGCCGGAACCAGAAGATTCCTTTCAAGTGCTGACATGGATCTTGGGGTACATCTGGAGTCTCCCCAGGGGAGTCAGTCCTCGTTTCGAATGCGGGCATGCACTTGCGCTTTCCTCCAGAGCGGTAGCAGCAGTGTCACGCCGTCCGCCGCGTGGATCAAAGGATCTATGGTTTTCCCTCGAGTCTTTCCCACGAGGCTTTCCCACGAGGCTTTCCCACAGGGCTGTCCCACGTGCACACGTGGTGGGAGTCGATCCTCGGCTTGAACGTCAAGGCAGTGCAGGGAAAACAGGTTCCTCTGGAATGGACTGACACATATGGGGTATCTTGGAATGGTGGCACGACCCTGGAGTTCCTCTCGCCTTTCCTGTGGGAGTGCCTCCTCTTGAGATGCGACGGGAACGCCGGGAATTCTTTCCCTACGAAACAGGGAAAGGATCCCTCATCTCGAGCTAGGAGGTGGAAACGGGGCTACCCTGGATGTGTGCGGGACCCCACGTGCTTCCTCTCGAGTGGAGACGGGTATGTCGGGGAACTTCTAGAGTTGCAGCAAGGGTGTGAAGGACACTTTGGAAGTTCCAGTGGTTAGATGTGATTGGCCTCGAGAAGCCTCAGCGGAAATGGGCCTCATCTCGCCTGGAGGGCAAAACCTCCGGGATTTTCTCGAGTTGCGGCAGGTGCTCTCGACGTACGACGGGGACCTCAGGGACCCGCTCTGGTGGCCTCAGGAAAGGGCAGTCCCCATGCGACTTCCACGGGGGCCTCTCGTGATTCCTCTCCCGTCGATGCCGGTGCCCAAGACCTTGTGTGGAGTCGGGGCCGGAACCAGAAGATTCCTCTCCAGTGCTGACATGGATCTTGGGGTACTTCTGGAGTCTCCCCAGGGGAGTCAGTGCTCGTCTCGAATGCGGGCATGCACTTGCGCTTTCCTCCAGAGCGGTAGCAGCAGTGTCACGCATTCCGCCGCGTGGATCAAAGGATCTATGGTCTTCCCTCGAGTCTTTCCCACGAGGCTTTCCCACGAGGCTTTCCCACAGGGCTGTCCCACGTGCACACGTGATGGGAGTCGATCCTCGGCTTGAACGTCAAGGCAGTGCAGGGAAAACAGGTTCCTCTGGAATGGACTGACACATATGGGGTCTCTTGGAATGGTGGCACGACCCTGGAGTTCCTCTCGCCTTTCCTGTGGGAGTGCCTCCTCTTGAGATGCGACGGGAACGCCGGGAATTCTTTCCCTACGAAACAGATAAAGGATCCCTCATCTCGAGCTAGGAGGTGGAAACGGGGCTACCCTGGATGTGTGCGGGACCCCACGTGCTTCCTCTCGAGTGGAGACGGGTATGTCGGGGAACTTCTAGAGTTGCAGCAAGGGTGTGAAGGACCCTTTGGAAGTTCCAGTGGTTAGATGTGATTAGCCTCGAGAAGCCTCAGCGGAAATGGGCTTCATCTCGCCTGGAGGGCAAAATCTCCTGGATTTTCTCGAGTTGCGGCAGGTGCTCTCGACTTACGACGGGGACCTCAGGGACCCGCTCTTGGGACCTCAGGAAAGGCCAGTCCCCATGCGAGTTCCTCGGGGGCCTCTCGGGATTTCTCTCCCGTCGATGCCGGGGCCTAAGACCTTGTGTGGAGTCGGGGCCGGAACCTGAGGATTCCTCTCCAGTGCTGACATGGATCTTGGGGTACTTCTGGAGTCTCCCCAGGGGAGTCAGTCCTCGTCTCGAATGCGGGCATGCACTTGCGCTTTCCTCCAGAGCGGTAGCAGCAGTGTCACGCAGTCCGCCGCCTGGATCAAAGGATCTATGGTTTTCCCTCGAGTTTTCCCACGAGGCTTTCCCACGAGGCTTTCCCACAGGGCTGTCCCACGTGCACACGTGGTGGGAGTCGATCCTCGGCTTGAACGTCAAGGCAGTGCAGGGAAAACAGGTTCCTCTGGAATGGACTGACACATCTGGGGGACTCTTGGAATGGTGGCATGACCCTGGAGTTCCTCTCGGCTTTCCTGTGGAGAACGCCTCCTCTTGAGATGCGACGGGAACGCCGGGAATTCTTTCCCTACGAAACAGGGAAAGGATCCCTCATCTCGAGCTAGGAGGCGGAAACGGGGCTCCCCTGGATGTGTGCGGGACCCCACGTGCATCCTCTCGAGTGGAGACAGGTATGTCGGGGAACTTCTTGAGTTGCAGCAAGGGTGTGAATGACCCTTTGGAAGTTCCAGTGGTTAGACGTGATTAGCCTCGAGAAGCCTCAGCGGAAATGGGCCTCATCTCGCCTGGAGGGCAAAACCTCCTGGATTTTCTCGAGTTGCGGCAGGTGCTCTCGACTTACGACGGGGACCTCAGGGACCCGCTCTGGTGGCCTCAGGAAAGGCCAGTCCCCATGCGAGTTCCTCGGGGGCCTCTCGGAATTCCTCTCCCGTCGATGCCGGGGACTAAGACCTTGTGTGGAGTCGGGGCCGGAACCTGAGGATTCCTCTCCAGTGCTGACATGGATCTTGGGGTACTTCTGGAGTCTCCCCAGGGGAGTCAGTCCTCTTCTCGAATGCGGGCATGCACTTGCGCTTTCCTCCAGAGCGGTAGCAGCAGTGTCACGCAGTCCGCCGCGTGGATCAAAGGATCTATTGTTTTCCCTCGTGTCTTTCCCACGAGGCTTTCCCACGAGGCTTTCCCACAGGGCTGTCCCACGTGCACACGTGGTGGCAGTGGATCCTCGGCTTGAACGTCAAGGCAGTGCAGGGAAAACATGTTCCTCTGGAATGGACTGACACATCTGGGGGACTCTTGGAATGGTGGCACGACCCTGGAGTTCCTCTCGCTTTTCCTGTGGAGAGCGCCTCCTCTTGAGATGCGACGGGAACGCCGGGAATTCTTTCCCTACAAAACAGGGAAAGGATCCCTAATCTCGAGCTAGGAGGCGGAAACGGGGCTCCCCTGGATGTGTGCGGGACCCCACGTGCTTCCTCTCGAGTGGAGACGGGTATGTCGGGGAACTTCTTGAGTTGCAGCAAGGGTGTGAAAGACCCTTTGGAAGTTCCAGTTGTTAGACCTGATTAGCCTCGAGAAGCCTCAGCGGAAATGGGCCTCATCTCGCCTGGAGGGCAAAACCTCCTGGATTTTCTCGAGTTACGGCAGGTGCTCTCGACTTACGACGGGGACCTCAGGGACCCGCTCTGGTGGCCTCAGGAAAGGCCAGTCCCCATGCGAATTCCTCGGGGGCCTCTCGGGATTCCTCTCCCTTCGGTGCCGGGGCCTAAGACCTTGTGTGGAGTCGGGGCCGGAAACTGAGGATTCCTCTCCAGTGCTGAAATGGATCTTGGGGTACTTCTGGAGTCTCCCCAGGGGAGTCAGTCCTCGTCTCGAATGCGGGCATGCACTTGCGCTTTCCTCCAGAGCGGTAGCAGCAGTGTCACGCAGTCCGCCGCGTGGATCAAAGGATCTATGGTTTTCCCTCGAGTTTTCCCACGAGGCTTTCCCACGAGGCTTTCCCACAGGGCTGTCCCACGTGCACACGTGGTGGGAGTGGATCCTCGGCTTGAACGTCAAGGCAGTGCAGGGAAAACAGGTTCCTCTGGAATGGACTGACACATCTGGGGGACTCTTGGAATGGTGGCACGACCCTGGAGTTCCTCTCGCCTTTCCTGTGGAGAGCGCCTCCTCTTGAGATGCGACGGGAACGCCGGGAATTCTTTCCCTACGAAACAGGGAAAGGATCCCTCATCTCGAGCTAGGAGGCGGAAACGGGGCTCCCCTGGATGTGTGCGGGACCCCACGTGCTTCCTCTCGAGTGGAGACGGGTATGTCGGGGAACTTCTTGAGTTGCAGCAAGGGTGTGAAGGACCCTTTGGAAGTTCCAGTGGTTAGACGTGATTAGCCTCGCCTCGAGAAGCCTCAGCGGAAATGGGCCTCATCTCGCCTGGAGGGCAAAACCTCCTGGATTTTCTCGAGTTGCGGCAGGTGCTCTCGACTTACGACGGGGACCTCAGGGACCCGCTCTGGTGGCCTCAGGAAAGGCCAGTCCCCATGCAAGTTCCTCGGGGGCCTCTCGGGATTCCTCTCCCGTCGATGCCGGGGCCTAAGACCTTGTGTGGAGTCGGGGCCGGAACCTGAGGATTCCCCTCCAGTGCTGACATGGATCTTGGGGTACTTCTGGAGTCTCCCCAGGGGAGTCAGTCCTCTTCTCGAATGCGGGCATGCACTTGCGCTTTCCTCCAGAGCGGTAGCAGCAGTGTCACTCAGTCCGCCGCGTGGATCAAAGGATCTATGGTTTTCCCTCGTGTCTTTCCCACGAGGCTTTCCCACGAGGCTTTCCCACAGGGCTGTCCCACGTGCACACGTGGTGGCAGTGGATCCTCGGCTTGAACGTCAAGGCAGTGCAGGGAAAAAATGTTCCTCTGGAATGGACTGACACATCTGGGGGACTCTTGGAATGGTGGCACGACCCTGGAGTTCCTCTCGCCTTTCCTGTGGAGAGCGCCTCCTCTTGACATGCGACGGGAACGCCGGGAATTCTTTCCCTACAAAACAGGGAAAGGATCCCTAATCTCGAGCTAGGAGGCGGAAACGGGGCTCCCCTGGATGTGTGCGGGACCCCACGTGCTTCCTCTCGAGTGGAGACGGGTATGTCGGGGAACTTCTTGAGTTGCAGCAAGGGTGTGAAGGACCCTTTGGAAGTTCCAGTTGTTATACCTGATTAGCCTCGAGAAGCCTCAGCGGAAATGGGCCTCATCTCGCCTGGAGGGCAAAACCTCCTGGATTTTCTCGAGTTACGGCAGGTGCTCTCGACTTACGACGGGGACCTCAGGGACCCGCTCTGGTGGCCTCAGGAAAGGCCAGTCCCCATGCGAATTCCTCGGGGGCCTCTCGGCATTCCTCTCCCGTCGATGCCGGGGCCTAAGACCTTGTGTGGAGTCGGGGCCGGAAACTGAGGATTCCTCTCCAGTGCTGACATGGATCTTGGGGTAATTCTGGAGTCTCCCCAGGGGAGTCAGTCCTCGTCTCGAATGCGGGCATGCACTTGCGCTTTCCTCCAGAGCGGTAGCAGCAGTGTCACGCAGTCCGCCGCGTGGATCAAAGGATCTATGGTTTTCCCTCGAGTTTTCCCACGAGGCTTTCCCACGAGGCTTTCCCACAGGGCTGTCCCACGTGCACACGTGGTGGGAGTCGATCCTCGGCTTGAACGTCAAGGCAGTGCAGGGAAAACAGGTTCCTCTGGAATGGACTGACACATCTGGGGGACTCTTGGAATGGTGGCATGACCCTGGAGTTCCTCTCGGCTTTCCTGTGGAGAGCGCCTCCTCTTGAGATGCGACGGGAACGCCGGGAATTCTTTCCCTACGAAACAGGGAAAGGATCCCTCATCTCGAGCTAGGAGGCGGAAACGGGGCTCCCCTGGATGTGTGCGGGACCCCACGTGCTTCCTCTCGAGTGGAGACGGGTATGTCGGGGAACTTCTTGAGTTGCAGCAAGGGTGTGAAGGACCCTTTGGAAGTTCCAGTGGTTAGATGTGATTAGCCTCGAGAAGCCTCAGCGGAAATGGGCCTCATCTCGCCTGGAGGGCAAAACCTCCTGGATTTTCTCGAGTTGCGGCAGGTGCTCTCGACTTACGACGGGGACCTCAGGGACCCGCTCTGGTGGCCTCAGGAAAGGCCAGTCCCCATGCGAGTTCCTCGGGGGCCTCTCGGCATTCCTCTCCCGTCGATGCCGGGGCCTAAGACCTTGTGTGGAGTCGGGGCCGGAACCTGAGGATTCCTCTCCAGTGCTGACATGGATCTTGGGGTACTTCTGGAGTCTCCCCAGGGGAGTCAGTCCTCGTCTCGAATGCGGGCATGCACTTGCGCTTTCCTCCAGAGCGGTAGCAGCAGTGTCACGCAGTCCACCGCGTGGATCAAAGGATCTATGTTTTTCCCTCGAGTCTTTCCCACGAGGCTTTCCCACGAGGCTTTCCCACAGGGCTGTCCCACGTGCACACGTGGTGGGAGTGGATCCTCGGCTTGAACGTCAAGGCAGTGCAGGGAAAACAGGTTCCTCTGGAATGGACTGACACATCTGGGGGACTCTTGGAATGGTGGCACGACCCTGGAGTTCCTCTCGCCTTTCCTGTGGAGAGCGCCTCCTCTTGAGATGCGACGGGAACGCCGGGAATTCTTTCCCTACGAAACAGGGAAAGGATCCCTCATCTCGAGCTAGGAGGCGGAAACGGGGCTCCCCTGGATGTGTGCGGGACCCCACGTGCTTCCTCTCGAGTGGAGACGGGTATGTCGGGGAACTTCTTGAGTTGCAGCAATGCTGTGAAGGACCCTTTGGAAGTTCCAGTGGTTAGACGTGATTAGCCTCGAGAAGCCTCAGCGGAAATGGGCCTCATCTCGCCTGGAGGGCAAAACCTCCTGGATTTTCTCGAGTTGCCGCAGGTGCTCTCGACTTACGACGGGGACCTCAGGGACCTGCTCTGGTGGCCTCAGGAAAGGCCAGTCCCCATGCGAGTTCCTCGGGGGCCTCTCGGGATCCCTCTCCCGTCGATGCCGGGGCCTAAGACCTTGTGTGGAGTCGGGGCTGGAACCTGAGGATTCCTCTCCAGTGCTGACATGGATCTTGGGGTACTTCTGGAGTCTCCCCAGGGGAGTCAGTCCTCGTCTCGAATGCGGGCATGCACTTGCGCTTTCCTCCAGAGCGGTAGCAGCAGTGTCACGCAGTCCGCCGCGTGGATCAAAGGATCTATGGTTTTCCCTCGAGTCTTTCCCACGAGGCTTTCCCACGAGACTTTCCCACAGGGCTGTCCCACGTGCACACGTGGTGGGAGTGGATCCTCGGCTTGAACGTCAAGGCAGTGCAGGGAAAACAGGTTCCTCTGGAATGGACTGACACATCTGGGGGACTCTTGGAATGGTGGCATGACCCTGGAGTTCCTCTCGCCTTTCCTGTGGAGAGCGCCTCCTCTTGAGATGCGACGGGAACGCCGGGAATTCTTTCCCTACCAAACAGGGAAAGGATCCCTCATCTTGAGCTAGGAGGCGGAAACGGGGCTCCCCTGGATGTGTGCGGGACCCCACGTGCTTCCTCTCGAGTGGAGACGGGTATGTCGGGGAACTTCTTGAGTTGCAGCAATGCTGTGAAGGACCCTTTGGAAGTTCCAGTGGTTAGACGTGAGTAGCCTCGAGAAGCCTCAGCGGAAATGGGCCTCATCTCGCCTGGAGGGCAAAACCTCCTGGATTTTCTCGAGTGGCGGCAGGTGCTCTTGACTTACGACGGGGACCTCAGGGACCCGCTCTGGGGGCCTCAGGAAAGGCCAGTCCCCATGCGAGTTCCTCGGGGGCCTCTCGGCATTCCTCTCCCGTCGAAGCCGGGGCCTAAGACCTTGTGTGGAGTCGGGGCCGGAACCTGAGGATTCCTCTCCAGTGCTGACATGGATCTTGGGGTACTTCTGGAGTCTCCCCAGGGGAGTCAGTCCTCGTCTCGAATGCGGGCATGGACTTGCGCTTTCCTCCAGAGCGGTAGCAGCAGTGTCACGCAGTCCGCCGCGTGGATCAAAGGATCTATTGTTTTCCCTCGTGTCTTTCCCACGAGGCTTTCCCACGAGGCTTTCCCACAGGGCTGTCCCACGTGCACACGTGGTGGCAGTGGATCCTCGGCTTGAACGTCAAGGCAGTGCAGGGAAAACAGGTTCCTCTGGAATGGACTGACACATCTGGGGGACTCTTGGAATGGTGGCACGACCCTGGAGTTCCTCTCGCCTTTCCTGTGGAGAGCGCCTCCTCTTGAGATGCGACGGGAACGCCGGGAATTCTTTCCCTACGAAACAGGGAAAGGATCCCTCATCTCGAGCTAGGAGGCGGAAACGGGGCTCCCCTGGATGTGTGCGGGACCCCACGTGCTTCCTCTCGAGTGGAGACGGGTATGTCGGGGAACTTCTTGAGTTGCAGCAAGGGTGTGAAGGACCCTTTGGAAGTTCCAGTTGTTAGACCTGATTAGCCTCGAGAAGCCTCAGTGGAAATGGGCCTCATCTCGCCTGGAGGGCAAAACCTCCTGGATTTTCTCGAGTTACGGCAGGTGCTCTCGACTTAAGACGGGGACCTCAGGGACCCGCTCTGGTGGCCTCAGGAAAGGCCAGTCCCAATGCGAGTTCCTCGGGGGCCTCTCGGGATTACTCTGCCGTCGATGCCGGGGCCTCAGACCTTGTGTGGAGTCGGGGCCGGAAACTGAGGATTCCTCTCCAGTGCTGACATGGATCTTGGGGTACTTCTGGAGTCTCCCCAGGGGAGTCAGTCCTCGTCTCGAATGCGGGCATGCACTTGCGCTTTCCGCCAGAGCGGTAGCAGCAGTGTCACGCAGTCCGCCGCGTGGATCAAAGGATCTATGGTTTTCCCTCGAGTTTTCCCACGAGGCTTTCCCACGAGGCTTTCCCACAGGGCTGTCCCACGTGCACACGTGGTGGGAGTCGATCCTCGGCTTGAACGTCAAGGCAGTGCAGGGAAAACAGGTTCCTCTGGAATGGACTGACACATCTGGGGGACTCTTGGAATGGTGGCATGACCCTGGAGTTCCTCTCGGCTTTCCTGTGGAGAGCGCCTCCTCTTGAGATGCGACGGGAACGCCGGGAATTCTTTCCCTACGAAACAGGGAAAGGATCCCTCATCTTGAGCTAGGAGGCGGAAACGGGGCTCCCCTGGATGTGTGCGGGACCCCACGTGCTTCCTCTCGAGTGGAGACGGGTATGTCGGGGAACTTCTTGAGTTGCAGCAATGCTGTGAAGGACCCTTTGGAAGTTCCAGTGGTTAGACGTGATTAGCCTCGAGAAGCCTCAGCGGAAATGGGCCTCATCTCGCCTGGAGGGCAAAACCTCCTGGATTTTCTCGGGTTGCGGCAGGTGCTCTCGACTTACGACGGGGACCTCAGGGACCCGCTCTGGTGGACTCAGGAAAGGCCAGTCCCCTTGCGAGTTCCTCGGGGGCCTCTCGGGATCCCTCTCCCGTCGATGCCGGGGCCTAAGACCTTGTGTGGAGTCGGGGCCGGAACCTGAGGATTCCTCTCCAGTGCTGACATGGATCTTGGGGTACTTCTGGAGTCTCCCCAGGGGAGTCAGTCCTCGTCTCGAATGCGGGCATGCACTTGCGCTTTCCTCCAGAGCGGTAGCAGCAGTGTCACGCAGTCCGCCGCGTGGATCAAAGGATCTATGGTTTTCCCTCGAGTCTTTCCCACGAGGCTTTCCCACGAGGCTTTCCCACAGGGCTGTCCCACGTGCACACGTGGTGGGAGTCGATCCTCGGCTTGAACGTCAAGGCAGTGCAGGGAAAACAGGTTCCTCTGGAATGGACTGACACATCTGGGGGACTCTTGGAATGGTGGCATGACCCTGGAGTTCCTCTCGCCTTTCCTGTGGAGAGCGCCTCCTCTTGAGATGCGACGGGAACGCCGGGAATTCTTTCCCTACGAAACAGGGAAAGGATCCCTCATCTCGAGCTAGGAGGCGGAAACGGGGCTCCCCTGGATGTGTGCGGGACTCCACGTGCTTCCTCTCGAGTGGAGACGGGTATGTCGGGGAACTTTTTGAGTTGCAGCAAGGGTGTGAAGGACCCTTTGGAAGTTCCAGTGGTTAGACATGATTAGCCTCGAGAAGCCTCAGCGGAAATGGGCCTCATCTCGCCTGGAGGGCAAAACCTCCTGGATTTTCTCGAGTTGCGGCAGGTGCTCTCGACTTACGACGGGGACCTCAGGGACCCGCTCTGGTGGCCTCAGGAAAGGCCAGTCCCCATGCGAGTTCCTCGGGGGCCTCTCGGCATTCCTCTCCCGTCGATGCCGGGGCCTAAGACCTTGTGTGGAGTCGGGGCCGGAACCTGAGGATTACTCTCCAGTGCTGACATGGATCTTGGGGTACTTCTGGAGTCTCCCCAGGGGAGTCAGTCCTCTTCTCGAATGCGGGCATGCACTTGCGCTTTCCTCCAGAGCGGTAGCAGCAGTGTCACGCAGTCCGCCGCCTGGATCAAAGGATCTATGGTTTTCCCTCGAGTTTTCCCACGAGGCTTTCCCACGAGGCTTTCCCACAGGGCTGTCCCACGTGCACACGTGGTGGGAGTGGATCCTCGGCTTGAACGTCAAGGCAGTGCAGGGAAAACAGGTTCCTCTGGAATGGACTGACACATCTGGGGGACTCTTGGAATGGTGGCATGACCCTGGAGTTCCTCTCGGCTTTCCTGTGGAGAACGCCTCCTCTTGAGATGCGACGGGAACGCCGGGAATTCTTTCAATACGAAACAGGGAAAGGATCCCTCATCTCGAGCTAGGAGGCGGAAACGGGCCTCCCCTGGATGTGTGCGGGACCCCACGTGCTTCCTCTCGAGTGGAGACGGGTATGTCGGGGAACTTCTTGAGTTGCAGCAAGGGTGTGAAGGACCCTTTGGAAGTTCCAGTGGTTAGACGTGATTAGCCTCGAGAAGCCTCAGCGGAAATGGGCCTCATCTCGCCTGGAGGGCAAAACCTCCTGGATTTTCTCGAGTTGCGGCAGGTGCTCTCGACTTACGACGGGGACCTCAGGGACCCGCTCTGGTGGCCTCAGGAAAGGCCAGTCCCCATGCGAGTTCCTCGGGGGCCTCTCGGCATTCCTCTCCCGTCGATGCCGGGGCCTAAGACCTTGTGTGGAGTCGGGGCCGGAACCTGAGGATTCCTCTCCAGTGCTGACATGGATCTTGGGGTACTTCTGGAGTCTCCCCAGGGGAGTCAGTCCTCTTCTCGAATGCGGGCATGCACTTGCGCTTTCCTCCAGAGCGGTAGCAGCAGTGTCACGCAGTCCGCCGCGTGGATCAAAGGATCTATTGTTTTCCCTCGTGTCTTTCCCACGAGGCTTCCCCACGAGGCTTTCCCACAGGGCTGTCCCACGTGCACACGTGGTGGCAGTGGATCCTCGGCTTGAACGTCAAGGCAGTGCAGGGAAAACATGTTCCTCTGGAATGGACTGACACATCTGGGGGACTCTTGGAATGGTGGCACGACCCTGGAGTTCCTCTCGCCTTTCCTGTGGAGAGCGCCTCCTCTTGAGATGCGACGGGAACGCCGGGAATTCTTTCCCTACAAAACAGGGAAAGGATCCCTAATCTCGAGCTAGGAGGCGGAAACGGGGCTCCCCTGGATGTGTGCGGGACCCCACGTGCTTCCTCTCGAGTGGAGACGGGTATGTCGGGGAACTTCTTGAGTTGCAGCAAGGGTGTGAAGGACCCTTTGGAAGTTCCAGTTGTTAGACCTGATTAGCCTCGAGAAGCCTCAGCGGAAATGGGCCTCATCTCGCCTGGAGGGCAAAACCTCCTGGATTTTCTCAAGTTACGGCAGGTGCTCTCGACTTACGACGGGGACCTCAGGGACCCGCTCTGGTGGCCTCAGGAAAGGCCAGTCCCCATGCGAATTCCTCGGGGGCCTCTCGGGATTCCTCTCCCGTCGATGCCGGGGCCTAAGACCTTGTGTGGAGTCGGGGCCGGAAACTGAGGATTCCTCTCCAGTGCTGACATGGATCTTGGGGTACTTCTGGAGTCTCCCCAGGGGAGTCAGTCCTCTTCTCGAATGCGGGCATGCACTTGCGCTTTCCTCCAGAGCGGTAGCAGCAGTGTCACGCAGTCCGCCGCGTGGATCAAAGGATCTATGGTTTTCCCTCGAGTTTTCCCACGAGGCTTTCCCACGAGGCTTTCCCACAGGGCTGTCCCACGTGCACACGTGGTGGGAGTGGATCCTCGGCTTGAACGTCAAGGCAGTGCAGGGAAAACAGGTTCCTCTGGAATGGACTGACACATCTGGGGGACTCTTGGAATGGTGGCATGACACTGGAGTTCCTCTTGGCTTTCCTGTGGAGAACGCCTCCTCTTGAGATGCGACGGGAACGCCGGGAATTCTTTCCCTACGAAACAGGGAAAGGATCCCTCATCTCGAGCTAGGAGGCGGAAACGGGCCTCCCCTGGATGTGTGCGGGACCCCACGTGCTTCCTCTCGAGTGGAGACGGGTATGTCGGGGAACTTCTTGAGTTGCAGCAAGGGTGTGAAGGACCCTTTGGAAGTTCCAGTGGTTAGACGTGATTAGCCTCGAGAAGCCTCAGCGGAAATGGGCCTCATCTCGCCTGGAGGGCAAAACCTCCTGGATTTTCTCGAGTTGCGGCAGGTGCTCTCGACTTACGACGGGGACCTCAGGGACCCGCTCTGGTGGCCTCAGGAAAGGCCAGTCCCCATGCGAGTTCCTCGGGGGCCTCTCGGCATTCCTCTCCCGTCGATGCCGGGGCCTAAAACCTTGTGTGGAGTCGGGGCCGGAACCTGAGGATTCCTCTCCAGTGCTGACATGGATCTTGGGGTACTTCTGGAGTCTCCCCAGGGGAGTCAGTCCTCTTCTCGAATGCGGGCATGCACTTGCGCTTTCCTCCAGAGCGGTAGCAGCAGTGTCACGCAGTCCGCCGCGTGGATCAAAGGATCTATTGTTTTCCCTCGTGTCTTTCCCACGAGGCTTCCCCACGAGGCTTTCCCACAGGGCTGTCCCACGTGCACACGTGGTGGCAGTGGATCCTCGGCTTGAACGTCAAGGCAGTGCAGGGAAAACATGTTCCTCTGGAATGGACTGACACATCTGGGGGACTCTTGGAATGGTGGCACGACCCTGGAGTTCCTCTCGCCTTTCCTGTGGAGAGCGCCTCCTCTTGAGATGCGACGGGAACGCCGGGAATTCTTTCCCTACAAAACAGGGAAAGGATCCCTAATCTCGAGCTAGGAGGCGGAAACGGGGCTCCCCTGGATGTGTGCGGGACCCCACGTGCTTCCTCTCGAGTGGAGACGGGTATGTCGGGGAACTTCTTGAGTTGCAGCAAGGGTGTGAAGGACCCTTTGGAAGTTCCAGTTGTTAGACCTGATTAGCCTCGAGAAGCCTCAGCGGAAATGGGCCTCATCTCGCCTGGAGGGCAAAACCTCCTGGATTTTCTCGAGTTACGGCAGGTGCTCTCGACTTACGACGGGGACCTCAGGGACCCGCTCTGGTGGCCTCAGGAAAGGCCAGTCCCCATGCGAATTCCTCGGGGGCCTCTCGGGATTCCTCTCCCGTCGATGCCGGGGCCTAAGACCTTGTGTGGAGTCGGGGCCGGAAACTGAGGATTCCTCTCCAGTGCTGACATGGATCTTGGGGTACTTCTGGAGTCTCCCCAGGGGAGTCAGTCCTCTTCTCGAATGCGGGCATGCACTTGCGCTTTCCTCCAGAGCGGTAGCAGCAGTGTCACGCAGTCCGCCGCGTGGATCAAAGGATCTATGGTTTTCCCTCGAGTTTTCCCACGAGGCTTTCCCACGAGGCTTTCCCACAGGGCTGTCCCACGTGCACACGTGGTGGGAGTGGATCCTCGGCTTGAACGTCAAGGCAGTGCAGGGAAAACAGGTTCCTCTGGAATGGACTGACACATCTGGGGGACTCTTGGAATGGTGGCACGACCCTGGAGTTCCTCTCGCCTTTCCTGTGGAGAGCGCCTCCTCTTGAGATGCGACGGGAACGCCGGGAATTCTTTCCCTACGAAACAGGGAAAGGATCCCTCATCTCGAGCTAGGAGGCGGAAACGGGGCTCCCCTGGATGTGTGCGGGACCCCACGTGCTTCCTCTCGAGTGGAGACGGGTATGTCGGGGAACTTCTTGAGTTGCAGCAAGGGTGTGAAGGACCCTTTGGAAGTTCCAGTGGTTGGACATGATTCGCCTCGAGAAGCCTCAGCGGAAATGGGCCTCATCTCGCCTGGAGGGCAAAACCTCCTGGATTTTCTCGAGTTGCGGCAGGTGCTCTCGACTTACGACGGGGACCTCAGTGACCCGCTCTGGTGGCCTCAGGAAAGGCCAGTCCCCATGTGAATTCCTCGGGGGCCTCTCGGGATTACTCTCCCGTCGATGCCGGGGCCTAAGACCTTGTGTGGAGTCGGGGCCGGAACCTGAGGATTCCTCTCCAGTGCTGACATGGATCTTGGGGTACTTCTGGAGTCTCCCCAGGGGAGTCAGTCCTCGTCTCGAATGCGGGCATGCACTTGCGCTTTCCTCCAGAGCGGTAGCAGCAGTGTCACGCAGTCCGCCGCGTGGATCAAAGGATCTATGGTTTTCCCTCGAGTCTTTCCCACGAGGCTTTCCCACGAGGCTTTCCCACAGGGCTGTCCCACGTGCACACGTGGTGGGAGTGGATCCTCGGCTTGAACGTCAAGGCAGTGCAGGGAAAACAGGTTCCTCTGGAATGGACTGACACATCTGGGGGACTCTTGGAATGGTGGCACGACCCTGGAGTTCCTCTCGCCTTTCCTGTGGAGAGCGCCTCCTCTTGAGATGCGACGGGAACGCCGGGAATTCTTTCCCTACGAAACAGGGAAAGGATCCCTCATCTCGAGCTAGGAGGCGGAAACGGGGCTCCCCTGGATGTGTGCGGGACCCCACGTGCTTCCTCTCGAGTGGAGACGGGTATTTCGGGGAACTTCTTGAGTTGCAGCAAGGGTGTGAAGCACCCTTTGGAAGTTCCAGTGGTTAGACGTGATTAGCCTCGAGAAGCCTCAGCGGAAATGGGCCTCATCTCGCCTGGAGGGCAAAACCTCCTGGATTTTCCCGAGTTGCGGCAGGTGCTCTCGACTTACGACGGGGACCTCAGGGACCTGCTCTGGTGGCCTCAGGAAACGCCAGTCCCCATGCGAGTTCCTCGGGGGCCTCTTGGGATTCCTCTCCCGTCGATGCAGGGGCCTAAGACCTTGTGTGGATTCGGGGCCGGAACCTGAGGATTCCTCTCCAGTGCTGACATGGATCTTGGGGTACTTCTGGAGTCTCCCCAGGGGAGTCAGTCCTCGTCTCGAATGCGGGCATGCACTTGCGCTTTCCTCCAGAGCGGTAGCAGCAGTTTCACGCAGTCCGCCGTGTGGATCAAAGGATCTATGGTTTTCCCTCGAGTCTTTCCCACGAGGCTTTCCCACGAGGCTTTCCCACAGGGCTGTCCCACGTGCACACGTGGTGGGAGTGGATCCTCGGCTTGAACGTCAAGGCAGTGCAGGGAAAACAGGTTCCTCTGGAATGGACTGACATATCTGGGGGACTCTTGGAATGGTAGCACGACCCTGGAGTTCCTCTCGCCTTTCCTGTGGAGAGCGCCTCCTCTTGAGATGCGACGGGAACGCCGGGAATTCTTTCCCTACGAAACAGGGAAAGGATCCCTCATCTCGAGCTAGGAGGCGGAAACGGGGCTCCCCTGGATGTGTGCGGGACCCCACGTGCTTCCTCTCGAGTGGAGACGGGTATGTCGGGGAACTTCTTGAGTTGCAGCAAGGGTGTGAAGGACCCTTTGGAAGTTCCAGTGGTTAGATGTGATTAGCCTCGAGAAGCCTCAGCGGAAATGGGCCTCATCTCGCCTGGAGGGCAAAACCTCCTGGATTTTCTCGAGTTGCGGCAGGTGCTCTCGACTTACGACGGGGACCTCAGGGACCCGCTCTGGTGGCCTCAGGAAAGGCCAGTCCCCATGCGAGTTCCTCGGGGGCCTCTCGGCATTCCTCTCCCGTCGATGCCGGGGCCTAAGACCTTGTGTGGAGTCGGGGCCGGAACCTGAGGATTCCTCTCCAGTGCTGCCATGGACCTTGGGGTACTTCTGGAGTCTCCCCAGGGGAGTCAGTCCTCGTCTCGAATGCGGGCATGCACTTGCGCTTTCCTCCAGAGCGGTAGCAACAGTGTCACGCAGTCCGCCGCGTGGATCAAAGGATCTATGGTTTTCCCTCGAGTCTTTCCCACGAGGCTTTCCCAAGAGGCTTTCCCACAGGACTGTCCCACGTGCACACGTGGTGGGGGTGGATCCTCGGCTTGAACGTCAAGGCAGTGCAGGGAAAACAGGTTCCTCTGGAATGGACTGACACATCTGGGGGACTCTTGGAATGGTGGCACGACCCTGGAGTTCCTCTCGCCTTTCCTGTGGAGAGCGCCTCCTCTTGAGAAGCGACGGGAACGCCGGGAATTCTTTCCCTACGAAACAGGGAAAGGATCCCTCATCTCGAGCTAGGAGGCGGAAACGGGGCTCCCCTGGATGTGTGCGGGAACCCACGTGCTTCCTCTCGAGTGGAGACGGGTATGTCGGGGAACTTCTTGAGTTGCAGCAAGGGTGTGAAGGACCCTTTGGAAGTTCCAGCGGTTAGATGTGATTAGCCTCGAGAAGCCTCAGCGGAAATGGGCCTCATCTCGCCTGGTGGGCAAAACCTCCTGGATTTTCTCGAGTTGCGGCAGGTGCTCTCGACTTACGATGGGGACCTCAGGGACCCGCTCTGGTGGCCTCAGGAAAGGCCAGTCCCCATTCGAGTTCCTCGGGGGCCTCTCGGCATTCCTCTCCCGTCGATGCCGGGGCCTAAGACCTTGTGTGGAGTCGGGGCCGGAACCTGAGGATTCCTCTCCAGTGCTGACATGGATCTTGGGGTACTTCTGGAGTCTCCCCAGGGGAGTCAGTCCTCGTCTCGAATGCGGGCATGCACTTGCGCTTTCCTCCAGAGCGGTAGCAGCAGTGTCACGCAGTCCGCCGCGTGGTCAAAGGATCTATGGTTTTCCCTCGAGTCTTTCCCACGAGGCTTTCCCACGAGGCTTTCCCACAGGGCTGTCCCACGTGCACACGTGGTGGGAGTGGATCCTCGGCTTGAACGTCAAGGCAGTGCAGGGAAAACAGGTTCCTCTGGAATGGACTGACACATCTGGGGGACTCTTGGAATGGTGGCACGACCCTGGAGTTCCTCTCGCCTTTCCTGTGGAGAGCGCCTCCTCTTGAGATGCGACGGGAACGCCGGGAATTCTTTCCCTACGAAACAGGGAAAGGATCCCTCATCTCGAGCTAGGAGACGGAAACGGGGCTCCCCTGGATGTGTGCAGGACCCCACGTGCTTCCTCTCGAGTGGAGACGGGTATGTCGGGGAACTTCTTGAGTTGCAGCAAGGGTGTGAAGGACCCTTTGGAAGTTCCAGTGGTTAGACGTGATTAGCCTCGAGAAGCCTCAGCGGAAATGGGCCTCATCTCGCCTGGAGGGCAAAACCTCCTGGATTTTCTCGAGTTGCGGCAGGTGCTCTCGACTTACGACGAGGACCTCAGGGACCCGCTCTGGTGGCCTCAGGAAAGGCCAGTCCCCATGCGAGTTCCTCGGGGGCCACTCGGCATTCCTCTCCCGTCGATGCCGGGGCCTAAGACCTTGTGTGGAGTCGGGGCCGGAACCTGAGGATTCCTCTCCAGTGCTGACATGGATCTTGGGGTACTTCTGGAGTCTCCCCAGGGGAGTCAGTCCTCGTCTCGAATGCGGGCATGCACTTGCGCTTTCCTCCAGAGCGGTAGCAGCAGTGTCACGCAGTCCGCCGCATGGATCAAAGGATCTATGTTTTTCCCTCGAGTCTTTCCCACGAGGCTTTCCCACGAGGCTTTCCCACAGGGCTGTCCCACGTGCACACGTGGTGGGAGTGGATCCTCGGCTTGAACGTCAAGGCAGTGCAGGGAAAACAGGTTCCTCTGGAATGGACTGACACATCTGGGGGACTCTTGGAATGGTGGCACGACCCTGGAGTTCCTCTCGCCTTTCCTATGGAGAGCACCTCCTCTTGAGATGCGACGGGAACGCCGGGAATTCTTTCCCTACGAAACAGGGAAAGGATCCCTCATCTCGAGCTAGGAGGCGGAAACGGGGCTGCCCTGGATGTGTGCGGGACCCCACGTGCTTACTCTCGAGTGGAGACGGGTATGTCGGGGAACTTCTTGAGTTGCAGCAAGGTTGTGAAGGACCCTTTGGAAGTTCCAGTGGTTAGACATGATTAGCCTCGAGAAGCCTCAGCGGAAATGGGCCTCATCTCGCCTGGAGGGCAAAACCTCCTGGATTTTCTCGAGTTGCGGCAGGTGCTCTCGACTTACGACGGGGACCTCAGGGACCCGCTCTGGTGGCCTCAAGAAAGGCCAGTCCCCATTCGAGTTCCTCGGGGGCCTCTCGGGATTCCTCTCCCGTCGATGCCGGGGCCTAAGACCTTGTGTGGAGTCGGGGCCGGAACCTGAGGATTCCTCTCCAGTGCTGACATGGATCTTGGGGTACTTCTGGAGTCTCCCCAGGGGAGTCAGTCCTCGTCTCGAATGCGGGCATGCACTTGCGCTTTCCTCCAGAGCGGTAGCAGCAGTGTCACGCAGTCCGCCGCGTGGATCAAAGGATCTATGGTTTTCCCTCGAGTTTTCCCACGAGGCTTTCCCACGAGGCTTTCCCACAGGGCTGTCCCACGTGCACACGTGGTGGGAGTGGATCCTCGGCTTGAACGTCAAGGCAGTGCAGGGAAAACAGGTTCCTCTGGAATGGACTGACACATCTGGGGGACTCTTGGAATGGTGGCATGACACTGGAGTTCCTCTTGGCTTTCCTGTGGAGAACGCCTCCTCTTGAGATGCGACGGGAACGCCGGGAATTCTTTCCCTACGAAACAGGGAAAGGATCCCTCATCTCGAGCTAGGAGGCGGAAACGGGCCTCCCCTGGATGTGTGCGGGACCCCACGTGCTTCCTCTCGAGTGGAGACGGGTATGTCGGGGAACTTCTTGAGTTGCAGCAAGGGTGTGAAGGACCCTTTGGAAGTTCCAGTGGTTAGACGTGATTAGCCTCGAGAAGCCTCAGCGGAAATGGGCCTCATCTCGCCTGGAGGGCAAAACCTCCTGGATTTTCTCGAGTTGCGGCAGGTGCTCTCGACTTACGACGGGGACCTCAGGGACCCGCTCTGGTGGCCTCAGGAAAGGCCAGTCCCCATGCGAGTTCCTCGGGGGCGTCTCGGGATTCCTCTCCCGTCGATGCCGGGGCCTAAAACCTTGTGTGGAGTCGGGGCCGGAACCTGAGGATTCCTCTCCAGTGCTGACATGGATCTTGGGGTACTTCTGGAGTCTCCCCAGGGGAGTCAGTCCTCTTCTCGAATGCGGGCATGCACTTGCGCTTTCCTCCAGAGCGGTAGCAGCAGTGTCACGCAGTCCGCCGCGTGGATCAAAGGATCTATTGTTTTCCCTCGTGTCTTTCCCACGAGGCTTCCCCACGAGGCTTTCCCACAGGGCTGTCCCACGTGCACACGTGGTGGCAGTGGATCCTCGGCTTGAACGTCAAGGCAGTGCAGGGAAAACATGTTCCTCTGGAATGGACTGACACATCTGGGGGACTCTTGGAATGGTGGCACGACCCTGGAGTTCCTCTCGCCTTTCCTGTGGAGAGCGCCTCCTCTTGAGATGCGACGGGAACGCCGGGAATTCTTTCCCTACAAAACAGGGAAAGGATCCCTAATCTCGAGCTAGGAGGCGGAAACGGGGCTCCCCTGGATGTGTGCGGGACCCCACGTGCTTCCTCTCGAGTGGAGACGGGTATGTCGGGGAACTTCTTGAGTTGCAGCAAGGGTGTGAAGGACCCTTTGGAAGTTCCAGTTGTTAGACCTGATTAGCCTCGAGAAGCCTCAGCGGAAATGGGCCTCATCTCGCCTGGAGGGCAAAACCTCCTGGATTTTCTCGAGTTACGGCAGGTGCTCTCGACTTACGACGGGGACCTCAGGGACCCGCTCTGGTGGCCTCAGGAAAGGCCAGTCCCCATGCGAATTCCTCGGGGGCCTCTCGGGATTCCTCTCCCGTCGATGCCGGGGCCTAAGACCTTGTGTGGAGTCGGGGCCGGAAACTGAGGATTCCTCTCCAGTGCTGACATGGATCTTGGGGTACTTCTGGAGTCTCCCCAGGGGAGTCAGTCCTCTTCTCGAATGCGGGCATGCACTTGCGCTTTCCTCCAGAGCGGTAGCAGCAGTGTCACGCAGTCCGCCGCGTGGATCAAAGGATCTATGGTTTTCCCTCGAGTTTTCCCACGAGGCTTTCCCACGAGGCTTTCCCACAGGGCTGTCCCACGTGCACACGTGGTGGGAGTGGATCCTCGGCTTGAACGTCAAGGCAGTGCAGGGAAAACAGGTTCCTCTGGAATGGACTGACACATCTGGGGGACTCTTGGAATGGTGGCACGACCCTGGAGTTCCTCTCGCCTTTCCTGTGGAGAGCGCCTCCTCTTGAGATGCGACGGGAACGCCGGGAATTCTTTCCCTACGAAACAGGGAAAGGATCCCTCATCTCGAGCTAGGAGGCGGAAACGGGGCTCCCCTGGATGTGTGCGGGACCCCACGTGCTTCCTCTCGAGTGGAGACGGGTATGTCGGGGAACTTCTTGAGTTGCAGCAAGGGTGTGAAGGACCCTTTGGAAGTTCCAGTGGTTGGACATGATTCGCCTCGAGAAGCCTCAGCGGAAATGGGCCTCATCTCGCCTGGAGGGCAAAACCTCCTGGATTTTCTCGAGTTGCGGCAGGTGCTCTCGACTTACGACGGGGACCTCAGTGACCCGCTCTGGTGGCCTCAGGAAAGGCCAGTCCCCATGTGAATTCCTCGGGGGCCTCTCGGGATTACTCTCCCGTCGATGCCGGGGCCTAAGACCTTGTGTGGAGTCGGGGCCGGAACCTGAGGATTCCTCTCCAGTGCTGACATGGATCTTGGGGTACTTCTGGAGTCTCCCCAGGGGAGTCAGTCCTCGTCTCGAATGCGGGCATGCACTTGCGCTTTCCTCCAGAGCGGTAGCAGCAGTGTCACGCAGTCCGCCGCGTGGATCAAAGGATCTATGGTTTTCCCTCGAGTCTTTCCCACGAGGCTTTCCCACGAGGCTTTCCCACAGGGCTGTCCCACGTGCACACGTGGTGGGAGTGGATCCTCGGCTTGAACGTCAAGGCAGTGCAGGGAAAACAGGTTCCTCTGGAATGGACTGACACATCTGGGGGACTCTTGGAATGGTGGCACGACCCTGGAGTTCCTCTCGCCTTTCCTGTGGAGAGCGCCTCCTCTTGAGATGCGACGGGAACGCCGGGAATTCTTTCCCTACGAAACAGGGAAAGGATCCCTCATCTCGAGCTAGGAGGCGGAAACGGGGCTCCCCTGGATGTGTGCGGGACCCCACGTGCTTCCTCTCGAGTGGAGACGGGTATTTCGGGGAACTTCTTGAGTTGCAGCAAGGGTGTGAAGCACCCTTTGGAAGTTCCAGTGGTTAGACGTGATTAGCCTCGAGAAGCCTCAGCGGAAATGGGCCTCATCTCGCCTGGAGGGCAAAACCTCCTGGATTTTCCCGAGTTGCGGCAGGTGCTCTCGACTTACGACGGGGACCTCAGGGACCTGCTCTGGTGGCCTCAGGAAACGCCAGTCCCCATGCGAGTTCCTCGGGGGCCTCTTGGGATTCCTCTCCCGTCGATGCAGGGGCCTAAGACCTTGTGTGGATTCGGGGCCGGAACCTGAGGATTCCTCTCCAGTGCTGACATGGATCTTGGGGTACTTCTGGAGTCTCCCCAGGGGAGTCAGTCCTCGTCTCGAATGCGGGCATGCACTTGCGCTTTCCTCCAGAGCGGTAGCAGCAGTTTCACGCAGTCCGCCGTGTGGATCAAAGGATCTATGGTTTTCCCTCGAGTCTTTCCCACGAGGCTTTCCCACGAGGCTTTCCCACAGGGCTGTCCCACGTGCACACGTGGTGGGAGTGGATCCTCGGCTTGAACGTCAAGGCAGTGCAGGGAAAACAGGTTCCTCTGGAATGGACTGACATATCTGGGGGACTCTTGGAATGGTAGCACGACCCTGGAGTTCCTCTCGCCTTTCCTGTGGAGAGCGCCTCCTCTTGAGATGCGACGGGAACGCCGGGAATTCTTTCCCTACGAAACAGGGAAAGGATCCCTCATCTCGAGCTAGGAGGCGGAAACGGGGCTCCCCTGGATGTGTGCGGGACCCCACGTGCTTCCTCTCGAGTGGAGACGGGTATGTCGGGGAACTTCTTGAGTTGCAGCAAGGGTGTGAAGGACCCTTTGGAAGTTCCAGTGGTTAGATGTGATTAGCCTCGAGAAGCCTCAGCGGAAATGGGCCTCATCTCGCCTGGAGGGCAAAACCTCCTGGATTTTCTCGAGTTGCGGCAGGTGCTCTCGACTTACGACGGGGACCTCAGGGACCCGCTCTGGTGGCCTCAGGAAAGGCCAGTCCCCATGCGAGTTCCTCGGGGGCCTCTCGGCATTCCTCTCCCGTCGATGCCGGGGCCTAAGACCTTGTGTGGAGTCGGGGCCGGAACCTGAGGATTCCTCTCCAGTGCTGCCATGGACCTTGGGGTACTTCTGGAGTCTCCCCAGGGGAGTCAGTCCTCGTCTCGAATGCGGGCATGCACTTGCGCTTTCCTCCAGAGCGGTAGCAACAGTGTCACGCAGTCCGCCGCGTGGATCAAAGGATCTATGGTTTTCCCTCGAGTCTTTCCCACGAGGCTTTCCCAAGAGGCTTTCCCACAGGACTGTCCCACGTGCACACGTGGTGGGGGTGGATCCTCGGCTTGAACGTCAAGGCAGTGCAGGGAAAACAGGTTCCTCTGGAATGGACTGACACATCTGGGGGACTCTTGGAATGGTGGCACGACCCTGGAGTTCCTCTCGCCTTTCCTGTGGAGAGCGCCTCCTCTTGAGAAGCGACGGGAACGCCGGGAATTCTTTCCCTACGAAACAGGGAAAGGATCCCTCATCTCGAGCTAGGAGGCGGAAACGGGGCTCCCCTGGATGTGTGCGGGAACCCACGTGCTTCCTCTCGAGTGGAGACGGGTATGTCGGGGAACTTCTTGAGTTGCAGCAAGGGTGTGAAGGACCCTTTGGAAGTTCCAGCGGTTAGATGTGATTAGCCTCGAGAAGCCTCAGCGGAAATGGGCCTCATCTCGCCTGGTGGGCAAAACCTCCTGGATTTTCTCGAGTTGCGGCAGGTGCTCTCGACTTACGATGGGGACCTCAGGGACCCGCTCTGGTGGCCTCAGGAAAGGCCAGTCCCCATTCGAGTTCCTCGGGGGCCTCTCGGCATTCCTCTCCCGTCGATGCCGGGGCCTAAGACCTTGTGTGGAGTCGGGGCCGGAACCTGAGGATTCCTCTCCAGTGCTGACATGGATCTTGGGGTACTTCTGGAGTCTCCCCAGGGGAGTCAGTCCTCGTCTCGAATGCGGGCATGCACTTGCGCTTTCCTCCAGAGCGGTAGCAGCAGTGTCACGCAGTCCGCCGCGTGGTCAAAGGATCTATGGTTTTCCCTCGAGTCTTTCCCACGAGGCTTTCCCACGAGGCTTTCCCACAGGGCTGTCCCACGTGCACACGTGGTGGGAGTGGATCCTCGGCTTGAACGTCAAGGCAGTGCAGGGAAAACAGGTTCCTCTGGAATGGACTGACACATCTGGGGGACTCTTGGAATGGTGGCACGACCCTGGAGTTCCTCTCGCCTTTCCTGTGGAGAGCGCCTCCTCTTGAGATGCGACGGGAACGCCGGGAATTCTTTCCCTACGAAACAGGGAAAGGATCCCTCATCTCGAGCTAGGAGACGGAAACGGGGCTCCCCTGGATGTGTGCAGGACCCCACGTGCTTCCTCTCGAGTGGAGACGGGTATGTCGGGGAACTTCTTGAGTTGCAGCAAGGGTGTGAAGGACCCTTTGGAAGTTCCAGTGGTTAGACGTGATTAGCCTCGAGAAGCCTCAGCGGAAATGGGCCTCATCTCGCCTGGAGGGCAAAACCTCCTGGATTTTCTCGAGTTGCGGCAGGTGCTCTCGACTTACGACGAGGACCTCAGGGACCCGCTCTGGTGGCCTCAGGAAAGGCCAGTCCCCATGCGAGTTCCTCGGGGGCCACTCGGCATTCCTCTCCCGTCGATGCCGGGGCCTAAGACCTTGTGTGGAGTCGGGGCCGGAACCTGAGGATTCCTCTCCAGTGCTGACATGGATCTTGGGGTACTTCTGGAGTCTCCCCAGGGGAGTCAGTCCTCGTCTCGAATGCGGGCATGCACTTGCGCTTTCCTCCAGAGCGGTAGCAGCAGTGTCACGCAGTCCGCCGCATGGATCAAAGGATCTATGTTTTTCCCTCGAGTCTTTCCCACGAGGCTTTCCCACGAGGCTTTCCCACAGGGCTGTCCCACGTGCACACGTGGTGGGAGTGGATCCTCGGCTTGAACGTCAAGGCAGTGCAGGGAAAACAGGTTCCTCTGGAATGGACTGACACATCTGGGGGACTCTTGGAATGGTGGCACGACCCTGGAGTTCCTCTCGCCTTTCCTATGGAGAGCACCTCCTCTTGAGATGCGACGGGAACGCCGGGAATTCTTTCCCTACGAAACAGGGAAAGGATCCCTCATCTCGAGCTAGGAGGCGGAAACGGGGCTGCCCTGGATGTGTGCGGGACCCCACGTGCTTACTCTCGAGTGGAGACGGGTATGTCGGGGAACTTCTTGAGTTGCAGCAAGGTTGTGAAGGACCCTTTGGAAGTTCCAGTGGTTAGACATGATTAGCCTCGAGAAGCCTCAGCGGAAATGGGCCTCATCTCGCCTGGAGGGCAAAACCTCCTGGATTTTCTCGAGTTGCGGCAGGTGCTCTCGACTTACGACGGGGACCTCAGGGACCCGCTCTGGTGGCCTCAAGAAAGGCCAGTCCCCATTCGAGTTCCTCGGGGGCCTCTCGGGATTCCTCTCCCGTCGATGCCGGGGCCTAAGACCTTGTGTGGAGTCGGGGCCGGAACCTGAGGATTCCTCTCCAGTGCTGACATGGATCTTGGGGTACTTCTGGAGTCTCCCCAGGGGAGTCAGTCCTCGTCTCGAATGCGGGCATGCACTTGCGCTTTCCTCCAGAGCGGTAGCAGCAGTGTCACGCAGTCCGCCGCGTGGATCAAAGGAACTATGGTTTTCCCTCGAGTTTTCCCACGAGGCTTTCCCACGAGGCTTTCCCACAGGGCTGTCCCACGTGCACACGTGGTGGGAGTCGATCCTCGGCTTGAACGTCAAGGCAGTGCAGGGAAAACAGGTTCATCTGGAATGGACTGACACATCTGGGGGACTCTTGGAATGGTGGCATGACCCTGGAGTTCCTCTCGGCTTTCCTGTGGAGAGCGCCTCCTCTTGAGATGCGACGGGAACGCCGGGAATTCTTTCCCTACGAAACAGGGAAAGGATCCCTAATCTCGAGCTAGGAGGCGGAAACGGGGCTCCCCTGGATGTGTGCGGGACCCCACGTGCTTCCTCTCGAGTGGAGACGGGTATGTCGGGGAACTTCTTGAGTTGCAGCAATGCTGTGAAGGACCCTTTGGAAGTTCCAGTGGTTAGACGTGATTAGCCTCGAGAAGCCTCAGCGGAAATGGGCCTCATCTCGCCTGGAGGGGAAAACCTCCTGGATTTTCTCGAGTTGCGGCAGGTGCTCTCGACTTACGACGGGGACCTCAGGGACCCGCTCTGGTGGACTCAGGAAAGGCCAGTCCCCATGCGAGTTCCTCGGGGGCCTCTCGGGATCCCTCTCCCGTCGATGCCGGGGCCTAAGACCTTGTGTGGAGTCGGGGCCGGAACCTGAGGATTCCTTTCCAGTGCTGACATGGATCTTGGGGTACTTCTGGAGTCTCCCCAGGGGAGTCAGTCCTCGTCTCGAATGCGGGCATGCACTTGCGCTTTCCTCCAGAGCGGTAGCAGCAGTGTCACGCAGTCCGCCGCGTGGATCAAAGGATCTATGCTTTTCCCTCGAGTCTTTCCCACGAGGCTTTCCCACGAGGCTTTCCCACAGGGCTGTCCCACGTTCACACGTGGTGGGAGTGGATCCTCGGCTTGAACGTCAAGGCAGTGCAGGGAAAACAGGTTCCTCTGGAATGGACTGACACATCTGGGGGACTCTTGGAATGGTGGCATGACCCTGGAGTTCCTCTCGCCTTTCCTGTGGAGAGCGCCTCCTCTTGAGATGCGACGGGAACGCCTGGAATTCTTTCCCTACGAAACAGGGAAAGGATCCCTCATCTCGAGCTAGGAGGCGGAAACGGGGCTCCCCTGGATGTGTGCGGGACCCCACGTGCTTCCTCTCGAGTGGAGACGGGTATGTCGGGGAACTTCTTGAGTTGCAGCAAGGGTGTGAAGGACCCTTTGGAAGTTCCAGTGGTTAGACGTGATTAGCCTCGAGAAGCCTCAGCGGAAATGGGCCTCATTTCGCCTGGAGGGCAAAACCTCCTGGATTTTCTCGAGTTGCGGCAGGTGCTCTCGACTTACGACGGGGACCTCAGGGACCCGCTCTGGTGGCCTCAGGAAAGGCCAGTCCCCATGCGAGTTCCTCGGGGGCCTCTCGGCATTCCTCTCCCGTCGATGCCGGGGCCTAAGACCTTGTGTGGAGTCGGGGCCGGAACCTGAGGATTCCTCTCCAGTGCTGACATGGATCTTGTGGTACTTCTGGAGTCTCCCCAGGGGAGTCAGTCCTCGTCTCGAATGCGGGCATGCACTTGCGCTTTCCTCCAGAGCGGTAGCAGCAGTGTCACGCAGTCCGCCGCGTGGATCAAAGGATCTATGGTTTTCCCTCGAGTCTTTCCCACGAGGCTTTCCCACGAGGCTTTCCCACAGGGCTGTCCCACGTGCACACGTGGTGGGAGTGGATCCTCGGCTTGAACGTCAAGGCAGTGCAGGGAAAACAGGTTCCTCTGGAATGGACTGACACATCTGGGGGACTCTTGGAATGGTGGCACGACCCTGGAGTTCCTCTCGCCTTTCCTGTGGAGAGCGCCTCCTCGTGAGAAGCGACGGGAACGCCGGGAATTCTTTCCCTACGAAACAGGGAAAGGATCCCTCATCTCGAGCTAGGAGGCGGAAACGGGGCTCCCCTGGATGTGTGCGGGAACCCACGTGCTTCCTCTCGAGTGGAGACGGGTATGTCGGGGAACTTCTTGAGTTGCAGCAAGGGTGTGAAGGACCCTTTGGAAGTTCCAGCGGTTAGATGTGATTAGCCTCGAGAAGCCTCAGCGGAAATGGGCCTCATCTCGCCTGGTGGGCAAAACCTCCTGGATTTTCAAGAGTTGCGGCAGGTGCTCTCGACTTACGATGGGGACCTCAGGGACCCGCTCTGGTGGCCTCAGGAAAGGCCAGTCCCCATTCGAGTTCCTCGGGGGCCTCTCGGCATTCCTCTCCCGTCGATGCCGGGGCCTAAGACCTTGTGTGGAGTCGGGGCCGGAACCTGAGGATTCCTCTCCAGTGCTGACATGGATCTTGGGGTACTTCTGGAGTCTCCCCAGGGGAGTCAGTCCTCGTCTCGAATGCGGGCATGCACTTGCGCTTTCCTCCAGAGCGGTAGCAGCAGTGTCACGCAGTCCGCCGCGTGGTCAAAGGATCTATGGTTTTCCCTCGAGTCTTTCCCACGAGGCTTTCCCACGAGGCTTTCCCACAGGGCTGTCCCACGTGCACACGTGGTGGGAGTGGATCCTCGGCTTGAACGTCAAGGCAGTGCAGGGAAAACAGGTTCCTCTGGAATGGACTGACACATCTGGGGGACTCTTGGAATGGTGGCACGACCCTGGAGTTCCTCTCGCCTTTCCTGTGGAGAGCGCCTCCTCTTGAGATGCGACGGGAACGCCGGGAATTCTTTCCCTACGAAACAGGGAAAGGATCCCTCATCTCGAGCTAGGAGACGGAAACGGGGCTCCCCTGAATGTGTGCGGGACCCCACGTGCTTCCTCTCGAGTGGAGACGGGTATGTCGGGGAACTTCTTGAGTTGCAGCAAGGGTGTGAAGGACCCTTTGGAAGTTCCAGTGGTTAGACGTGATTAGCCTCGAGAAGCCTCAGCGGAAATGGGCCTCATCTCGCCTGGAGGGCAAAACCTCCTGGATTTTCTCGAGTTGCGGCAGGTGCTCTCGACTTACGACGAGGACCTCAGGGACCCGCTCTGGTGGCCTCAGGAAAGGCCAGTCCCCATGCGAGTTCCTCGGGGGCCACTCGGCATTCCTCTCCCGTCGATGCCGGGGCCTAAGACCTTGTGTGGAGTCGGGGCCGGAACCTGAGGATTCCTCTCCAGTGCTGACATGGATCTTGGGGTACTTCTGGAGTCTCCCCAGGGGAGTCAGTCCTCGTCTCGAATGCGGGCATGCACTTGCGCTTTCCTCCAGAGCGGTAGCAGCAGTGTCACGCAGTCCGCCGCATGGATCAAAGGATCTATGTTTTTCCCTCGAGTCTTTCCCACGAGGCTTTCCCACGAGGCTTTCCCACAGGGCTGTCCCACGTGCACACGTGGTGGGAGTGGATCCTCGGCTTGAACGTCAAGGCAGTGCAGGGAAAACAGGTTCCTCTGGAATGGACTGACACATCTGGGGGACTCTTGGAATGGTGGCACGACCCTGGAGTTCCTCTCGCCTTTCCTATGGAGAGCACCTCCTCTTGAGATGCGACGGGAACGCCGGGAATTCTTTCCCTACGAAACAGGGAAAGGATCCCTCATCTCGAGCTAGGAGGCGGAAACGGGGCTGCCCTGGATGTGTGCGGGACCCCAGGTGCTTCCTCTCGAGTGGAGACGGGTATGTCGGGGAACTTCTTGAGTTGCAGCAAGGTTGTGAAGGACCCTTTGGAAGTTCCAGTGGTTAGACATGATTAGCCTCGAGAAGCCTCAGCGGAAATGGGCCTCATCTCGCCTGGAGGGCAAAACCTCCTGGATTTTCTCGAGTTGCGGCAGGTGCTCTCGACTTACGACGGGGACCTCAGGGACCCGCTCTGGTGGCCTCAAGAAAGGCCAGTCCCCATTCGAGTTCCTCGGGGGCCTCTCGGGATTCCTCTCCCGTCGATGCCGGGGCCTAAGACCTTGTGTGGAGTCGGGGCCGGAACCTGAGGATTCCTCTCCAGTGCTGACATGGATCTTGGGGTACTTCTGGAGACTCCCCAGGGGAGTCAGTCCTCGTCTCGAATGCGGGCATGCACTTGCGCTTTCCTCCAGAGCGGTAGCAGCAGTGTCACGCAGTCCGCCGCGTGGATCAAAGGAACTATGGTTTTCCCTCGAGTTTTCCCACGAGGCTTTCCCACGAGGCTTTCCCACAGGGCTGTCCCACGTGCACACGTGGTGGGAGTCGATCCTCGGCTTGAACGTCAAGGCAGTGCAGGGAAAACAGGTTCATCTGGAATGGACTGACACATCTGGGGGACTCTTGGAATGGTGGCATGACCCTGGAGTTCCTCTCGGCTTTCCTGTGGAGAGCGCCTCCTCTTGAGATGCGACGGGAACGCCGGGAATTCTTTCCCTACGAAACAGGGAAAGGATCCCTAATCTCGAGCTAGGAGGCGGAAACGGGGCTCCCCTGGATGTGTGCGGGACCCCACGTGCTTCCTCTCGAGTGGAGACGGGTATGTCGGGGAACTTCTTGAGTTGCAGCAATGCTGTGAAGGACCCTTTGGAAGTTCCAGTGGTTAGACGTGATTAGCCTCGAGAAGCCTCAGCGGAAATGGGCCTCATCTCGCCTGGAGGGGAAAACCTCCTGGATTTTCTCGAGTTGCGGCAGGTGCTCTCGACTTACGACGGGGACCTCAGGGACCCGCTCTGGTGGACTCAGGAAAGGCCAGTCCCCATGCGAGTTCCTCGGGGGCCTCTCGGGATCCCTCTCCCGTCGATGCCGGGGCCTAAGACCTTGTGTGGAGTCGGGGCCGGAACCTGAGGATTCCTTTCCAGTGCTGACATGGATCTTGGGGTACTTCTGGAGTCTCCCCAGGGGAGTCAGTCCTCGTCTCGAATGCGGGCATGCACTTGCGCTTTCCTCCAGAGCGGTAGCAGCAGTGTCACGCAGTCCGCCGCGTGGATCAAAGGATCTATGGTTTTCCCTCGAGTCTTTCCCACGAGGCTTTCCCACGAGGCTTTCCCACAGGGCTGTCCCACGTTCACACGTGGTGGGAGTGGATCCTCGGCTTGAACGTCAAGGCAGTGCAGGGAAAACAGGTTCCTCTGGAATGGACTGACACATCTGGGGGACTCTTGGAATGGTGGCATGACCCTGGAGTTCCTCTCGCCTTTCCTGTGGAGAGCGCCTCCTCTTGAGATGCGACGGGAACGCCTGGAATTCTTTCCCTACGAAACAGGGAAAGGATCCCTCATCTCGAGCTAGGAGGCGGAAACGGGGCTCCCCTGGATGTGTGCGGGACCCCACGTGCTTCCTCTCGAGTGGAGACGGGTATGTCGGGGAACTTCTTGAGTTGCAGCAAGGGTGTGAAGCACCCTTTGGAAGTTCCAGTGGTTAGACGTGATTAGCCTCGAGAAGCCTCAGCGGAAATGGGCCTCATTTCGCCTGGAGGGCAAAACCTCCTGGATTTTCTCGAGTTGCGGCAGGTGCTCTCGACTTACGACGGGGACCTCAGGGACCCGCTCTGGTGGCCTCAGGAAAGGCCAGTCCCCATGCGAGTTCCTCGGGGGCCTCTCGGCATTCCTCTCCCGTCGATGCCGGGGCCTAAGACCTTGTGTGGAGTCGGGGCCGGAACCTGAGGATTCCTCTCCAGTGCTGACATGGATCTTGTGGTACTTCTGGAGTCTCCCCAGGGGAGTCAGTCCTCGTCTCGAATGCGGGCATGCACTTGCGCTTTCCTCCAGAGCGGTAGCAGCAGTGTCACGCAGTCCGCCGCGTGGATCAAAGGATCTATGGTTTTCCCTCGAGTCTTTCCCACGAGGCTTTCCCACGAGGCTTTCCCACAGGGCTGTCCCACGTGCACACGTGGTGGGAGTGGATCCTCGGCTTGAACGTCAAGGCAGTGCAGGGAAAACAGGTTCCTCTGGAATGGACTGACACATCTGGGGGACTCTTGGAATGGTGGCACGACCCTGGAGTTCCTCTCGCCTTTCCTGTGGAGAGCGCCTCCTCTTGAGATGCGACGGGAACGCCGGGAATTCTTTCCCTACGAAACAGGGAAAGGATCCCTCATCTCGAGCTAGGAGGCGGAAACGGGGCTCCCCTGGATGTGTGCGGGACCCCACGTGCTTCCTCTCGAGTGGAAACGGGTATGTCGGGGAACTTCTTGAGTTGCAGCAAGGGTGTGAAGGACCCTTTGGAAGTTCCAGTGGTTAGACGTGATTAGCCTCGAGAAGCCTCAGCGGAAATGGGCCTCATCTCGCCTGGAGGGCAAAACCTCCTGGATTTTCTCGAGTTGCGGCAGGTGCTCTCGACTTACGACGGGGACCTCAGGGACCCGCTCTGGTGGACTCAGGAAAGGCCAGTCCCCATGCGAGTTCCTCGGGGGCCTCTCGGGATTCCTCTCCCGTCGATGCCGGGGCCTAAGACCTTGTGTGGAGTCGGGGCCGGAACCTGAGGATTCCTCTCCAGTGCTGACATGGATCTTGGGGTACTTCTGGAGTCTCCCCAGGGGAGTCAGTCCTCGTCTCGAATGCGGGCATGCACTTGCGCTTTCCTCCAGAGCGGTAGCAGCAGTGTCACGCAGTCCGCCGCGTGGATCAAAGGATCTATTGTTTTCCCTCGTGTCTTTCCCACGAGGCTTTCCCACGAGGCTTTCCCACAGGGCTGTCCCACGTGCACACGTGGTGGCAGTGGATCCTCGGCTTGAACGTCAAGGCAGTGCAGGGAAAACATGTTCCTCTGGAATGGACTGACACATCTGGGGGACTCTTGGAATGGTGGCACGACCCTGGAGTTCCTCTCGCCTTTCCTGTGGAGAGATCCTCCTCTTGAGATGCGACGGGAACGCCGGGAATTCTTTCCCTACGAAACAGGGAAAGGATCCCTAATCTCGAGCTAGGAGGGGGAAACGGGGCTCCCCTGGATGTGTGCGGGACCCCACGTGCTTCCTCTCGAGTGGAGTCGGGCATGTCGGGGAACTTCTTGAGTTGCAGCAAGGGTGTGAAGGACCCTTTGGAAGTTCCAGTTGTTAGACCTGATTAGCCTCGAGAAGCCTCAGCGGAAATGGGCCTCATCTCGCCTGGAGGGCAAAACCTCCTGGATTTTCTCGAGTTACGGCAGGTGCTCTCGACTTACGACGGGGACCTCAGGGACCCGCTCTGGTGGCCTCAGGAAAGGCCAGTCCCCATGCGAGTTCCTCGGGGGCCTCTCGGCATTCCTCTCCCGTCGATGCCGGGGCCTAAGACCTTGTGTGGAGTCGGGGCCGGAACCTGAGGATTCCTCTCCAGTGCTGACATGGATCTTGGGGTACTTCTGGAGTCTCCCCAGGGGAGTCAGTCCTCGTCTCGAATGCGGGCATGCACTTGCGCTTTCCTCCAGAGCGGTAGCAGCAGTGTCACGCAGTCCGCCGCGTGGATCAAAGGATCTATGGTTTTCCCTCGAGTCTTTCCCACGAGGCTTTCCCACGAGGCTTTCCCACAGGGCTGTCCCACGTGCACACATGGTGGGAGTGGATCCTCGGCTTGAACGTCAAGGCAGTGCAGGGAAAACAGGTTCCTCTAGAATGGACTGACACATCTGGGGGACTCTTGGAATGGTGGCACGACCCTGGAGTTCCTCTCGGCTTTCCTGTGGAGAGCGCCTCCTCTTGAGATGCGACGGGAACGCCGGGAATTCTTTCCCTACGAAACAGGGAAAGGATCCCTCATCTCGAGCTAGGAGGCAGAAACGGGGCTCCCCTGGATGTGTGCGGGACCCCACGTGCTTCCTCTCGAGTGGAGACGGGTATGTCGGGGAACTTCTTGAGTTGCAGCAATGCTGTGAAGGACCCTTTGGAAGTTCCAGTGGTTAGACGTGATTAGCCTCGAGAAGCCTCAGCGGAAATGGGCCTCATCTCGCCTGGAGGGCAAAACCTCCTGGATTTTCTCGAGTTGCGGCAGGTGCTCTCGACTTACGACGGGGACCTCAGGGACCCGCTCTGGTGGACTCAGGAAAGGCCAGTCCCCATGCGAGTTCCTCGGGGCCCTCTCGGGATTCCTCTCCCGTCGATGCCGGGGCCTAAGACCTTGTGTGGAGTCGGGGCCGGAACCTGAGGATTCCTCTCCAGTGCTGAAATGGATCTTGGGGTACTTCTGGAGTCTCCCCAGGGGAGTCAGTCCTCTTCTCGAATGCGGGCATGCACTTGCGCTTTCCTCCAGAGCGGTAGCAGCAGTGTCACGCAGTCCGCCGCGTGGATCAAAGGATCTATTGTTTTCCCTCGTGTCTTTCCCACGAGGCTTTCCCACGAGGCTTTCCCACAGGGCTGTCCCACGTGCACACGTGGTGGCAGTGGATCCTCGGCTTGAACGTCAAGGCAGTGCAGGGAAAACAGGTTCCTCTGGAATGGACTGACACATCTGGGGGACTCTTGGAATGGTGGCACGACCCTGGAGTTCCTCTCGCCTTTCCTGTGGAGAGCGCCTCCTCTTGAGATGCGACGGGAACGCCGGGAATTCTTTCCCTACGAAACAGGGAAAGGATCCCTAATCTCGAGCTAGGAGGCGGAAACGGGGCTCCCCTGGATGTGTGCGGGACCCCACGTGCTTCCTCTCGAGTGGAGACGGGTATGTCGGGGAACTTCTGGAGTTGCAGCAAGGGTGTGAAGGACCCTTTGGAAGTTCCACTTGTTAGACCTGATTAGCCTCGAGAAGCCTCAGCGGAAATGGGCCTCATCTCGCCTGGAGGGCAAAACCTCCTGGATTTTCTCGAGTTACGGCAGGTGCTCTCGACTTACGACGGGGACCTCAGGGACCCGCTCTGGTGGCCTCAGGAAAGGCCAGTCCCCATGCGAATTCCTCGGGGGCCTCTCGGGATTACTCTCCCGTCGATGCCGGGGCCTAAGACCTTGTGTGGAGTCGGGGCCGGTTCCTGAGGATTCCTCTCCAGTGCTGACATGGATCTTGGGGTACTTCTGGAGTCTCCCCAGGGGAGTCAGTCCTCGTCTCGAATGCGGGCATGCACTTGCACTTTCCTCCAGAGCGGTAGCAGCAGTGTCACGCAGTCCGCCGCGTGGATCAAAGGATCTATGGTTTTCCCTCGAGTCTTTCCCACGAGGCTTTCCCACGAGGCTTTCCCACAGGGCTGTCCCACGAGCACACGTGGTGGGAGTCGATCCTCGGCTTGAACGTCAAGGCAGTGCAGGGAAAACAGGTTCCTCTGGAATGGACTGACACATATGGGGTCTCTTGGGATGGTGGCACGACCCTGGAGTTCCTCTCGCATTTCCTGTGGGAGCGCCTCCTCTTGAGATGCGACGGGAACGCCGGGAATTCTTTCCCTACGAAACAGGGAAAGGATCCCTCATCTCGAGCTAGGAGGTGGAAACGGGGCTACCCTGGATGTGTGCGGGACCCTCGTGCTTCCTCTCGAGTGGAGACGGGTATGTCGGGGAACTTCTAGAGTTGCAGCAAGGGTGTGAAGGACCCTTTGGAAGTTCCAGTGGTTAGATGTGATTAGCCTCGAGAAGCCTCAGCGGAAATGGGCTTCATCTCGCCTGGAGGGCAAAATCTCCTGGATTTTCTCGAGTTGTGGCAGGTGCTCTCGACTTACGACGGGGACCTCAGGGACCCGCTCTGGTGACCTCAGGAAAGGCCAGTCCCCATGCGAGTTCCTCGGGGGCCTCTCGGGATCCCTCTCCCGTCGATGCCGGGGCCTAAGACCTTGTGTGGAGTCGGGGCCGGGACCTGAGGATTCCTCTCCAGTGCTGACATGGATCTTGGGGTACTTCTGGAGTCTACCCAGGGGAGTCAGTCCTCGTCTCGAATGCGGGCATGCACTTGCGCTTTCCTCCAGAGCGGTAGCAGCAGTGTCACGCAGTCCGCCGCGTGGATCAAAGGATCTATGGTTTTCACTCGAGTCTTTCCCACGAGGCTTTCCCACGAGGCTTTCCACAGGGCTGTCCCACGTGCACACGTGGTGGCAGTGGATCCTCGGCTTGAACGTCAAGGCAGTGCAGGGAAAACAGGTTCCTCTGGAATGGACTGACACATCTGGGGGACACTTGGAATGGTGGCACGACCCTGGAGTTCCTCTCGCCTTTCCTGTGGAGAGCGCCTCCTCTTGATATGCGACGGGAACGCCGGGAATTCTTTCCTTACTAAAAAGGGAAAGGATCCCTCATCTCTAGCTAGGAGGCGGAAATGGGGCTCCCCTGGATGTGTGCGGGACCCCACGTGCTTCCTCTCGAGTGGAGACGGGTATGTCGGGGAAATTCTTGAGTTGCAGCAAGGGTGTGAAGGACCGTTTGGAAGTTCCAGTGGTTAGACGTGATTAGCCTCGAGAAGCCTCAGCGGAAATGGGCCTCATCTCGCCTGGAGGGCAAAACCTCCTGGATTTTCTCGAGTTGCGGCAGGTGCTCTCGACTTACGACGGGGACCTCAGGGACCCGCTCTGGTGGCCTCAGGAAAGGCCAGTCCCCATGCGAGTTCCTCGGGGGCCTCTCGGCATTCCTCTCCCGTCGATGCCGGGGCCTAAGACCTTGTGTGGAGTCGGGGCCGAACCTGAGGATTCCTCTCCAGTGCTGACATGGATCTTGGGGTACTTCTGGAGTCTCCCTAGGGGAGTCAGTCCTCGTCTCGAATGCGGGCATGCACTTGCGCTTTCCTCCAGAGCGGTAGCAGCAGTGTCACGCAGTCCGCCGCGTGGATCAAAGGATCTATTGTTTTCCCTCGTGTCTTTCCCACGAGGCTTTCCCACGAGGCTTTCCCACAGGGCTGTCCCACGTGCACACGTGGTGGGAGTGGATCCTCGGCTTGAACGTCAAGGCAGTGCAGGGAAAACATGTTCCTCTGGAATGGACTGACACATCTGGGGGACTCTTGGAATGGTGGCACGACCCTGGAGTTCCTCTCGCCTTTCCTGTGGAGAGCGCCTCCTCTTGAGATGCGACGGGAACGCCGGGAATTCTTTCCCTACGAAACAGGGAAAGGATCCCTCATCTCGAGCTAGGAGGCGGAAACGGGGCTCCCCTGGATGTGTGCGGGACCCCACGTGCTTCCTCTCGAGTGGAGACGGGTATGTCGGGGAACTTCTTGAGTTGCAGCAAGGGTGTGAAGGACCCTTTGGAAGTTCCAGTTGTTAGACGTGATTAGCCTCGAGAAGCCTCAGCGGAAATGGGCCTCATCTCGCCTGGAGGGCAAAACCTCCTGGATTTTCTCGAGTTGCGGCAGGTGCTCTCGACTTACGACGGGGACCTCAGGGACCCGCTCTGGTGGCCTCAGGAAAGGCCAGTCCCCATGCGAGTTCCTCGGGGGCCTCTCGGGATCCCTCTCCCGTCGATGCCGGGGCCTAAGACCTTGTGTGGAGTCGGGGCCGGAAACTGAGGATTCCTCTCCAGTGCTGACATGGATCTTGGGGTACTTCTGGAGTCTCCCCAGGGGAGTCAGTCCTCGTCTCGAATGCGGGCATGCACTTGCGCTTTCCTCCAGAGCGGTAGCAGCAGTGTCACGCAGTCCGCCGCGTGGATCAAAGGATCTATGGTTTTCCCTCGAGTCTTTCCCACGAGGCTTTCCCACGAGGCTTTCCCACAGGGCTGTCCCACGTGCACACGTGGTGGGAGTGGATCCTCGGCTTGAACGTCAAGGCAGTGCAGGGAAAACAGGTTCCTCTGGAATGGACTGACACATCTGGGGGACTCTTGGAATGGTGGCACGACCCTGGAGTTCCTCTCGCCTTTCCTGTGGAGAGCGCCTCCTCTTGAGATGCGACGGGAACGCCGGGAATTCTTTCCCTACGAAACAGGGAAAGGATCCCTCATCTCGAGCTAGGAGGCGGAAACGGGGCTGCCCTGGATGTGTGCGGGACCCCACCTGCTTACTCTCGAGTGGAGACTGGTATGTCGGGGAACTTCTTGAGTTGCAGCAAGGGTGTGAAGGACCCTTTGGAAGTTCCAGTGGTTAGATGTGATTGGCCTCGAGAAGCCTCAGCGGAAATGGGACTCATCTCGCCTGGAGGGCAAAACCTCCTGGATTTTCTCGATTTGCGGCAGGTCCTCTCGATTTACGACGGGGACCTCAGGGACCTGCTCTGGTGGCCTCAGGAAAGGCCAGTCCCCATGCGAGTTCCTCGGGGGCCTCTCGGGATTCCTCTCCCGTCGATGCCGGGGCCTAAGACCTTGTGTGGAGTCTGGGCCGGAACCTGAGGATTCCTCTCCAGTGCTGACATGGATCTTGGGGTACTTCTGGAGTCTCCCCAGGGGAGTCAGTCCTCGTCTCGAATGCGGGCATGCACTTGCGCTTTCCTCCAGAGCGGTAGCAGCAGTGTCACGCAGTCCGCCGCGTGGATCAAAGGATCTATGGTTTTCCCTCGAGTTTTCCCACGAGGCTTTCCCACGAGGCTTTCCCACAGGGCTGTCCCACGTGCACACGTGGTGGGAGTGGATGCTCGGCTTGAACGTCAAGGCAGTGCAGGGAAAACAGGTTCCTCTGGAATGGACTGACACATCTGGGGGACTCTTGGAATGGTGGCATGACCCTGGAGTTCCTCTCGGCTTTCCTGTGGAGAGCGCCTCCTCTTGAGATGCGACGGGAACGCCGGGAATTCTTTCCCTACGAAACAGGGAAAGGATCCCTCATCTCGAGCTAGGAGGCGGAAACGGGGCTCCCCTGGATGTGTGCGGGACCCCACGTGCTTCCTCTCGAGTGGAGACGGGTATGTCGGGGAACTTCTTGAGTTGCAGCAAGGGTGTGAAGGACCCTTTGGAAGTTCCAGTGGTTAGACGTGATTAGCCTCGTGAAGCCTCAGCGGAAATGGGCCTCATCACGCCTGGAGGGCAAAACCTCCTGGATTTTCTCGAGTTGCGGCAGGTGCTCTCGACTTACGACGGGGACCTCAGGGACCCGCTCTAGTGGCCTCAGGAAAGGCCAGTCCCCATGCGAGTTCCTCGGGGGCCTCTCGGGATCCCTCTCCCGTCGATGCCGGGGCCTAAGACGTTGTGTGGAGTCGGGGCCGGAACCTGAGGATTCCTCTCCAGTGCTGACATGGATCTTGGGGTACTTCTGGAGTCTCCCCAGGGGAGTCAGTCCTCGTCTCGAATGCGGGCATGCACTTGCGCTTTCCTCCAGAGCGGTAGCAGCAGTGTCACGCAGTCCGCCGCGTGGATCAAAGTATCTATGGTTTTCCCTCGAGTCTTTCCCACGAGGCTTTCCCACGAGGCTTTCCCACAGGGCTGTCCCACGTGCACACGTGGTGGGAGTGGATCCTCGGCTTGAACGTCAAGGCAGTGCAGGGAAAACAGGTTCCTCTGGAATGGACTGACACATCTGGGGGACTCTTGGAATGGTGGCACGACCCTGGAGTTCCTCTCGCCTTTCCTGTGGAGAGCGCCTCCTCTTTAGATGCGACGGGAACGCCGGGAATTCTTTCCCTACGAAACAGGGAAAGGATCCCTCATCTCGAGCTAGGAGGCGGAAACGGGGCTCCCCTGGATGTGTGCGGGACCCCACGTGCTTCCTCTCGAGTGGAGACGGGTATGTCGGGGAACTTCTTGAGTTGCAGCAAGGGTGTGAAGGACCCTTTGGAAGTTCCAGTGGTTAGACGTGATTAGCCTCGAGAAGCCTCAGCGGAAATGGGCCTCATCTCGCCTGGAGGGCAAAACCTCCTGGATTTTCTCGAGTTGCGGCAGGTGCTCTCGACTTACGACGGGGACCTCAGGGACCCGCTCTGGTGGCCTCAGTAAAGGCCAGTCCCCATGCGAGTTCCTCGGGGGCCTCTCGGGATTCCTCTCCCGTCGATGCCGGGGCCTAAGACCTTGTGTGGAGTCGGGGCCGGAACCTGAGGATTCCTCTCCAGTGCTGACATGGATCTTGGGGTACTTCTGGAGTCTCCCCAGGGGAGTCAGTCCTCGTCTCGAATGCGGGCATGCACTTGCGCTTTCCTCCAGAGCGGTAGCAACAGTGTCACGCAGTCCGGCGCGTGGATCAAAGGATCTATGGTTTTCCCTCGAGTCTTTCCCACGAGGCTTTCCCAAGAGGCTTTCCCACAGGACTGTCCCACGTGCACACGTGGTGGGGGTGGATCCTCGGCTTGAACGTCAAGGCAGTGCAGGGAAAACAGGTTCCTCTGGAATGGACTGACACATCTGGGGGACTCTTAGAATGGTGGCATGACCCTGGAGTTCCTCTCGCCTTTCCTGTGGAGAGCGCCTCCTCTTGAGATGCGTCGGGAACGCCGGGAATTCTTTCCCTACGAAACAGGGAAAGGATCCCTCATCTCGAGCTAGGAGGCGAAACGGGGCTCCCCTGGATGTGTGCGGGACACCACGTGCTTCCTCTCGAGTGGAGACGGGTATGTCGGGGAACTTCTTGAGTTGCAGCAAGGGTGTGAAGGACCCTTTGGAAGTTCCAGTGGTTAGACGTGATTAGCCTCGAGAAGCCTCAGCGGAAATGGGCCTCATCTCGCCTGGAGGGCAAAACCTCCTGGATTTTCTCGAGTTGCGGCAGGTGCTCTCGACTTACGACGGGGACCTCAGGGACCCGCTCTGGTGGCCTCAGGAAAGGCCAGTCCCCATGCGAGTTCCTCGGGGGCCTCTCGGGATACCTCTCCCGTCGATGCCGGGGCCTAAGACCTTGTGTGGAGTCGGGGCCGGTTCCTGAGGATTCCTCTCCAGTGCTGACATGGATCTTGGGGTACTTCTGGAGTCTCCCCAGGGGAGTCAGTCCTCGTCTCGAATGCGGGCATGCACTTGCGCTTTCCTCCAGAGCGGTAGCAGCAGTGTCACGCAGTCCGCCGCGTGGATCAAAGGATCTATGGTTTTCCCTCGAGTCTTTCCCACGAGGCTTTCCCACGAGGCTTTCCCACAGGGCTGTCCCACGAGCACACGTGGTGGGAGTCGATCCTCGGCTTGAACGTCAAGGCAGTGTAGGGAAAACAGGTTCCTCTGGAATGGACTGACACATATGGGGTCTCTTGGGATGGTGGCACGACCCTGGAGTTCCTCTCGCCTTTCCTGTGGGAGCGCCTCCTCTAGAGATGCGACGGGAACGCCGGGAATTCTTTCCCTACGAAACAGGGAAAGGATCCCTCATCTCGAGCTTGGAGGTGGAAACGGGGCTACCCTGGATGTGTGCGGGACCCTCGTGCTTCCTCTCGAGTGGAGACGGGTATGTCGGGGAACTTCTAGAGTTGCAGCAAGGGTGTGAAGGACCCTTTGGAAGTTCCAGTGGTTAGATGTGATTAGCCTCGAGAAGCCTCAGCGGAAATGGGCTTCATCTCGCCTGGAGGGCAAAATCTCCTGGATTTTCTCGAGTTGTGGCAGGTGCTCTCGACTTACGACGGGGACCTCAGGGACCCGCTCTGGTGACCTCAGGAAAGGCCAGTCCCCATGCGAGTTCCTCGGGGGCCTCTCGGGATTCCTCTCCCGTCGATGCCGGGGCCTAAGACCTTGTGTGGAGTCGGGGCCGGGACCTGAGGATTCCTCTCCAGTGCTGACATGGATCTTGGGGTACTTCTGGAGTCTACCCAGGGGAGTCAGTCCTCGTCTCGAATGCGGGCATGCACTTGCGCTTTCCTACAGAGCGGTAGCAGCAGTGTCACGCAGTCCGCCGCGTGGATCAAAGGATCTATGGTTTTCACTCGAGTCTTTCCCACGAGGCTTTCCCACGAGGCTTTCCACAGGGCTGTCCCACGTGCACATGTGGTGGGACTCGATCCTCGGCTTGAACGTCAAGGCAGTGCAGGGAAAACAGGTTCCTCTGGAATGGACTGACACATCTGGGGGACTCTTGGAATGGTGGCACGACCCTGGAGTTCCTCTCGCCTTTCCTGTGGAGAGCGCCTCCTCTTGAGATGCGACGGGAACGCCGGGAATTCATTCCCTACGAAACAGGGAAAGGATCCCTCATCTCGAGCTAGGAGGCGGAAACGGGGCTCCCCTGGATGTGTGCGGGACCCCACGTGCTTCCTCTCGAGTGGAGACGGGTATGTCGGGGAACTTCTTGAGTTGCAGCAAGGGTGTGAAGGACCCTTTGGAAGTTCCAGTGGTTAGACGTGATTAGCCTCGAGAAGCCTCAGCGGAAATAGGCCTCATCTTGCCTGGAGGGCAAAACCTCCTGGATTTTCTCGAGTTGCGGCAGGTGCTCTCGACTTACGACGGGGACCTCAGGGACCCGCTCTGGTGGCCTCAGGAAAGGCCAGTCCCCATGCGAGTTCCTCGGGGGCCTCTCGGGATTCCTCTCCCGTCGATGCCGCGGCCTAAGACCTTGTGTGGAGTCGGGGCCGGAAACTGAGGATTCCTCTCCAGTGCTGACATGGATCTTGGGGTACTTCTGGAGTCTCCCCAGGGGAGTCAGTCCTCGTCTCGAATGCGGGCATGCACTTGCGCTTTCCTCCAGAGCGGTAGCAGCAGTGTCACGCAGTCCGCCGCGTGGATCAAAGGATCTATGGTTTTCCCTCGAGTCTTTCCCACGAGGCTTTCCCACGAGGCTTTCCCACAGGGCTGTCCCACGTGCACACGTGGTGGGAGTCGATCCTCGGCTTGAACGTCAAGGCAGTGCAGGGAAAACAGGTTCCTCTGGAATGGACTGACACATCTGGGGGACTCTTGGAATGGTGGCACGACCCTGGAGTTCCTCTCGCCTTTCCTGTGGAGAGCACCTCCTCTTGAGATGCGACGGGAACGCCGGGAATTCTTTCCCTACGAAACAGGGAAAGGATCCCTCATCTCGAGCTAGGAGGCGGAAACGGGGCTGCCCTGGATGTGTGCGGGACCCCACGTGCTTACGCTCGAGTGGAGACGGGTATGTCGGGGAACTTCTTGAGTTGCAGCAAGGGTGTGAAGGACCCTTTGGAAGTTCCAGTGGTTAGATGTGATTGGCCTCGAGAAGCCTCAGCGGAAATGGGCCTCATCTCGCCTGGAGGGCAAAACCTCCTGGATTTTCTCGATTTGCGGCAGGTGCTCTCGATTTACGACGGGGACCTCAGCGACCCGCTCTGGTGGCCTCAGGAAAGGCCAGTCCCCATGCGAGTTCCTCGGGGGCCTCTCGGGATTCCTCTCCCGTCAATGCCGGGGCCTAAGACCTTGTGTGGAGTCGGGGCCGGAACCTGAGGATTCCTCTCCAGTGCTGACATGGATCTTGGGGTACTTCTGGAGTCTCCCCAGGGGAGTCAGTCCTCGTCTCGAATGCGGGCATGCACTTGCGCTTTCCTCCAGAGCGGTAGCAGCAGTGTCACGCAGTCCGCCGCGTGGATCAAAGGATCTATGGTTTTCCCTCGAGTTTTCCCACGAGGCTTTCCCACGAGGCTTTCCCACAGGGCTGTCCCACGTGCACACGTGGTGGGAGTGGATCCTCGGCTTGAACGTCAAGGCAGTGCAGGGAAAACAGGTTCCTCTGGAATGGACTGACACATCTGGGGGACTCTTGGAATGGTGGCATGACCCTGGAGTTCCTCTCGGCTTTCCTGTGGAGAGCGCCTCCTCTTGAGATGCGACCGGAACACCGGGAATTCTTTCCCTACGAAACAGGGAAAGGATCCCTCATCTCGAGCTAGGAGGCGGAAACGGGGCTCCCCTGGATGTGTGCGGGACCCCACGTGCTTCCTCTCGAGTGGAGACGGGTATGTCGGGGAACTTCTTGAGTTGCAGCAAGGGTGTGAAGGACCCTTTGGAAGTTCCAGTGGTTAGACGTGATTAGCCTCGTGAAGCCTCAGCGGAAATGGGCCTCATCTCGCCTGGAGGGCAAAACCTCCTGGATTTTCTCGAGTTGCGGCAGGTGCTCTCGACTTACGACGGGGACCTCAGGGACCCGCTCTAGTGGCCTCAGGAAAGGCCAGGCCCCATGCGAGTTCCTCGGGGGCCTCTCGGGATCCCTCTCTCGTCGATGCCGGGGCCTAAGACCTTGTGTGGATTCGGGGCCGGAACCTGAGGATTCCTCTCCAGTGCTGACATGGATCTTGGGGTACTTCTGGAGTCTCCCCAGGGGAGTCAGTCCTCGTCTCGAATGCGGGCATGCACTTGCACTTTCCTCCAGAGCGGTAGCAGCAGTGTCACGCAGTCCGCCGCGTGGATCAAAGGATCTATGGTTTTCCCTCGAGTCTTTCCCACGAGGCTTTCCCACGAGGCTTTCCCACAGGGCTGTCCCACGTGCACACGTGGTGGGAGTCGATCCTCGGCTTGAACGTCAAGGCAGTGCAGGGAAAACAGGTTCCTCTGGAATGGACTGACACATCTGGGGGACTCTTGGAATGGTGGCACGACCCTGGAGTTCCTCTCGCCTTTCCTGTGGAGAGCGCATCCTCTTTAGATGCGACGGGAACGCCGGGAATTCTTTCCCTACGAAACAGGGAAAGGATCCCTCATCTCGAGCTAGGAGGCGGAAACGGGGCTCCCCTGGATGTGTGCGGGACCCCACGTGCTTCCTCTCGAGTGGAGACGGGTATGTCGGGGAACTTCTTGAGTTGCAGCAAAGGTGTGAAGGACCCTTTGGAAGTTCCAGTGGTTAGACGTGATTAGCCTCGAGAAGCCTCAGCGGAAATGGGCCTCATCTCGCCTGGAGGGCAAAACCTCCTGGATTTTCTCGAGTTGCGGCAGGTGCTCTCGACTTACGACGGGGACCTCAGGGAACCGCTCTGGTGGCCTCAGGAAAGGCCAGTCCCCATGCGAGTTCCTCGGGGGCCTCTCGGGATTCCTCTCCCGTCGATGCCGGGGCCTAAGACCTTGTGTGGAGTCGGGGCCGGAACCTGAGGATTCCTCTCCAGTGCTGACATGGATCTTGGGGTACTTCTGGAGTCTCCCCAGGGGAGTCAGTCCTCGTCTCGAATGCGGGCATGCACTTGCGCTTTCCTCCAGAGCGGTAGCAACAGTGTCACGCAGTCCGGCGCGTGGATCAAAGGATCTATGGTTTTCCCTCGAGTCTTTCCCACGAGGCTTTCCCAAGAGGCTTTCCCACAGGACTGTCCCACGTGCACACGTGGTGGGGGTGGATCCTCGGCTTGAACGTCAAGGCAGTGCAGGGAAAACAGGTTCCTCTGGAATGGACTGACACATCTGGGGGACTCTTGGAATGGTGGCATGACCCTGGAGTTCCTCTCGCCTTTCCTGTGGAGAGCGCCTCCTCTTGAGATGCGACGGGAACGCCGGGAATTCTTTCCCTACGAAACAGGGAAAGGATCCCTCATCTCGAGCTAGGAGGCGAAACGGGGCTCCCCTGGATGTGTGCGGGACCCCACGTGGTTCCTCTCGAGTGGAGACGGGTATGTCGGGGAACTTCTTGAGTTGCAGCAAGGGTGTGAAGGACCCTTTGGAAGTTCCAGTGGTTAGACGTGATTAGCCTCGAGAAGCCTCAGCGGAAATGGGCCTCATCTCGCCTGGAGGGCAAAACCTCCTGGATTTTCTCGAGTTGCGGCAGGTGCTCTCGACTTACGACGGGGACCTCAGGGACCCGCTCTGGTGGCCTCAGGAAAGGCCAGTCCCCATGCGAGTTCCTCGGGGGCCTCTCGGGATACCTCTCCCGTCGATGCCGGGGCCTAAGACCTTGTGTGGAGTCGGGGCCGGTTCCTGAGGATTCCTCTCCAGTGCTGACATGGATCTTGGGGTACTTCTGGAGTCTCCCCAGGGGAGTCAGTCCTCGTCTCGAATGCGGGCATGCACTTGCGCTTTCCTCCAGAGCGGTAGCAGCAGTGTCACGCAGTCCGCCGCGTGGATCAAAGGATCTATGGTTTTCCCTCGAGTCTTTCCCACGAGGCTTTCCCACGAGGCTTTCCCAAAGGGCTGTCCCACGAGCACACGTGGTGGGAGTCGATCCTCGGCTTGAACGTCAAGGCAGTGCAGGGAAAACAGGTTCCTCTGGAATGGACTGACACATATGGGGTCTCTTGGGATGGTGGCACGACCCTGGAGTTCCTCTCGCCTTTCCTGTGGGAGCGCCTCCTCTTGAGATGCGACGGGAACGCCGGGAATTCTTTCCCTACGAAACAGGGAAAGGATCCCTCATCTCGAGCTAGGAGGTGGAAACGGGGCTACCCTGGATGTGTGCGGGACCCTCGTGCTTCCTCTCGAGTGGAGACGGGTATGTCGGGGAACTTCTAGAGTTGCAGCAAGGGTGTGAAGGACCCTTTGGAAGTTCCAGTGGTTAGATGTGATTAGCCTCGAGAAGCCTCAGCGGAAATGGGCTTCATCTCGCCTGGAGGGCAAAATCTCCTGGATTTTCTCGAGTTGTGGCAGGTGCTCTCGACTTACGACGGGGACCTCAGGGACCCGCTCTGGTGGCCTCAGGAAAGGCCAGTCCCCATGCGAGTTCCTCGGGGGCCTCTCGGGATCCCTCTCCCGTCGATGCCGGGGCCTAAGACCTTGTGTGGAGTCGGGGCCGGAACCTGAGGATTCCTCTCCAGTGCTGACATGGATCTTGGGGTACTTCTGGAGTCTCCCCAGGGGAGTCAGTCCTCGTCTCGAATGCGGGCATGCACTTGCGCTTTCCTCCAGAGCGGTAGCAGCAGTGTCACGCAGTCCGCCGCGTGGATCAAAGGATCTATGGTTTTCCCTCGAGTCTTTCCCACGAGGCTTTCCCACGAGGCTTTCCCACAGGGCTGTCCCACGTGCACACGTGGTGGGAGTGGATCCTCGGCTTGAACGTCAAGGCAGTGCAGGGAAAACAGGTTCCTCTGGAATGGACTGACACATCTGGGGGACTCTTGGAATGGTGGCACGACCCTGGAGTTCCTCTCGCCTTTCCTGTGGAGAGCGCCTCCTCTTGAGATGCGACGGGAACGCCGGGAATTCTTTCCCTACGAAACAGGGAAAGGATCCCTCATCTCGAGCTAGGAGGCGGAAACGGGGCTCCCCTGGATGTGTGCGGGACCCCACGTGCTTCCTCTCGAGTGGAGACGGGTATGTCGGGGAACTTCTTGAGTTGCAGCAAGGGTGTGAAGGACCCTTTGGAAGTTCCAGTGGTTAGACGTGATTAGCCTCGAGAAGCCTCAGCGGAAATGGGCCTCATCTCGCCTGGAGGGCAAAACCTCCTGGATTTTCTCGAGTTGCGGCAGGTGCTCTCGACTTACGACGGGGACCTCAGGGACCCGCTCTGGTGGCCTCAGGAAAGGCCAGTCCCCATGCGAGTTCCTCGGGGGCCTCTCGGCATTCCTCTCCCGTCGATGCCGGGGCTTAAGACCTTGTGTGGAGTCGGGGCCGGAACCTGAGGATTCCTCTCCAGTGCTGACATGGATCTTGGGGTACTTCTGGAGTCTCCCCAGGGGAGTCAGTCCTCGTCTCGAATGCGGGCATGCACTTGCGCTTTCCTCCAGAGCGGTAGCAGCAGTGTCACGCAGTCCGCCGCGTGGATCAAAGGATCTATGGTTTTCCCTCGAGTTTTGCCACGAGGCTTTCCCACGAGGCTTTCCCACAGGGCTGTCCCACGTGCACACGTGGTGGGAGTCGATCCTCGGCTTGATCGTCAAGGCAGTGCAGGGAAAACAGGTTCCTCTGGAATGGACTGACACATCTGGGGGACTCTTGGAATGGTGGCACGACCCTGGAGTTCCTCTCGCCTTTCCTGTGGAGAGCGCCTCCTCTTGAGATGCGACGGGAACGCCGGGAATTCTTTCCCTACGAAACAGGGAAAGGATCCCTCATCTCGAGCTAGGAGGCGGAAACGGGGCTCCCCTGGATGTGTGCGGGACCCCACGTGCTTCCTCTCGAGTGGAGACGGGTATGTCGGGGAACTTCTTGAGTTGCAGCAATGGTGTGAAGGACCCTTTGGAAGTTCCAGTGGTTAGATGTGATTGGCCTCGAGAAGCCTCAGCGGAAATGGGCCTCATCTCGCCTGGAGGGCAAAACCTCCTGGATTTTCTCGAGTTGCGGCAGGTGCTCTCGACTTACGACGGGGACCTCAGGGACCCGCTCTGGTGGCCTCAGGAAAGGCCAGTCCCCATGCGAGTTCCTCGGGGGTCTCTCGGGATTCCTCTCCCGTCGATGCCGGGGCCTAAGACCTTGTGTGGAGTCGGCGCCGGAACCTGAGGATTCCTCTCCAGTGCTGACATGGATCTTGGGGTACTTCTGGAGTCTCCCCGGGGGAGTCAGTCCTCGTCTCGAATGCGGGCATGCACTTGCGCTTTCCTCCAGAGCGGTAGCAGCAGTGTCACGCAGTCCGCCGCGTGGATCAAAGGATCTATGGTTTTCCCTCGAGTCTTTCCCACGAGGCTTTCCCACGAGGCTTTCCCACAGGGCTGTCCCACGTGCACACGTGGTGGGAGTCGATCCTCGGCTTGAACGTCAAGGCAGTGCAGGGAAATCAGGTTCCTCTGGAATGGACTGACACATCTGGGGGACTCTTGGAATGGTGGCACGACCCTGGAGTTCCTCTCGCCTTTCCTGTGGAGAGCGCCTCCTTTGAGATGCCACGGGAACGCCGGGAATTCTTTCCCTACGAAACAGGGAAAGGATCCCTCATCTCGAGCTAGGAGGCGGAAACGGGGCTCCCCTGGATGTGTGCGGGACCCACGTGCTTCCTCTCGAGTGGAGACGGGTATGTCGGGGAACTTCTTGAGTTGCAGCAAGGGTGTGAAGGACCCTTTGGAAGTTCCAGTGGTTAGACGTGATTAGCCTCGAGAAGCCTCAGCGGAAATGGGCCTCATCGCGCCTGGAGGGCAAAACCTCCTGGATTTTCTCGAGTTGCTGCAGGTGCTCTCGACTTACGACGGGGACCTCAGGGACCCGCTCTGGTGGCCTCAGGAAAGGCCAGTCCCCATGCGAGTTCCTCGGGGGCATCTCGGGATTCCTCTCCCGTCATTGCCGGGGCCTAAGACCTTGTGTGGAGTCGGGGCCGGAACCTGAGGATTCCTCTCCAGTGCTGACATGGATCTTGGGGTACTTCTGGAGTCTCCCCAGGGGAGTCAGTACTCGTCTCGAATGCGGGCATGCACTTGCGCTTTCCTCCAGAGCGGTAGCAGCAGTGTCACGCAGTCCGCCGCGTGGATCAAAGGATGTATGGTTTTCCCCCGAGTCTTTCCCACGAGGCTTTCCCACGAGGCTTTCCCACAGGGCTGTCCCACGTGCACACGTGGTGGGAGTCGATCCTCGGCTTGAACGTCAAGGCAGTGCAGGGAAAACAGGTTCCTCTGGAATGGACTGACACATCTGTGGGACTCTTGGAATGGTGGCATGACCCTGGAGTTCCTCTCGTCTTTCCTGTGGAGAGCGCCTCCTCTTGAGATGCGACGGGAACACCGGGAATTCTTTCCCTACGAAACAGGGAAAGGATCCCTCATCTCGAGCTAGGAGGCGGAAACGGGGCTCCCCTGGATGTGTGCGGGACAACACGTGCTTCCTCTCGAGTGGAGACGGGTATGTCGGGGAACTTCTTGAGTTGCAGCAAGGGTATGAAGGACCCTTTGGAAGTTCCAGTGGTTAGATGTGATTGGCCTTGAGAAGCCTCAGCGGAAATGGGCCTCATCTCCCTGGAGGGCAAAACCTCCTGGATTTTCTCAAGTTGCGGCAGGTGCTCTCGACTTACGACGGGGACCTCAGGGACCCGCTCTGGTGGCCTCAGGAAAGGCCAGTCCCCATGCGAGTTCCTCGGGGGCATCTCGGGATTCCTCTCCCGTCGATGCCGGGGCCTAAGACCTTGTGTGGAGTCGGGGCCGGAACCTGAGGATTCCTCTCCAGTGCTTACATGGATCTTGGGGTACTTCTGGAGTCTCCCCGGGGGAGTCAGTCCTCGTCTCGAATGCGGGCATGCACTTGCGCTTTCCTCCAGAGCGGTAGCAGCAGTGTCACGCAGTCCGCCGCGTGGATCAAAGGATCTATGGTTTTCCCTCGAGTCTTTCCCACGAGGCTTTCCCACGAGGCTTTCCCACAGGGCTGTCCCACGTGCACACGTGGTGGGAGTCGATCCTCGGCTTGAACGTCAAGGCAGTGCAGGGAAATCAGGTTCCTCTGGAATGGACTGACACATCTGGGGGACTCTTGGAATGGTGGCACGACCCTGGAGTTCCTCTCGCCTTTCCTGTGGAGAGCGCCTCCTCTTGAGATGCGACGGGAACGCCGGGAATTCTTTCCCTACGAAACAGGGAAAGGATCCCTCATCTCGAGCTAGGAGGCGGAAACGGGGCTCCCCTGGATGTGTGCGGGACCCACGTGCTTCCTCTCGAGTGGAGACGGGTATGTCGGGGAACTTCTTGAGTTGCAGCAAGGGTGTGAAGGACCCTTTGGAAGTTCCAGTGGTTAGACGTGATTAGCCTCGAGAAGCCTCAGCGGAAATGGGCCTCATCTCGCCTGGAGGGCAAAACCTCCTGGATTTTCTCGAGTTGCGGCAGGTGCTCTCGACTTACGACGGGGACCTCAGGGACCCGCTCTGGTGGCCTCAGGAAAGGCCAGTCCCCATGCGAGTTCCTCGGGGGCATCTCGGGATTCCTCTCCCGTCATTGCCGGGGCCTAAGACCTTGTGTGGAGTCGGGGCCGGAACCTGAGGATTCCTCTCCATGCTGACATGGATCTTGGGGTACTTCTGGAGTCTCCCCAGGGGAGTCAGTACTCGTCTCGAATGCGGGCATGCACTTTCGCTTTCCTCCAGAGCGGTAGCAGCAGTGTCACGCAGTCCGCCGCGTGGATCAAAGGATGTATGGATTTCCCCCGAGTCTTTCCCACGAGGCTTTCCCACGAGGCTTTCCCACAGGGCTGTCCCACGTGCACACGTGGTGGGAGTGGATCCTCGGCTTGAACGTCAAGGCAGTGCAGGGAAAACAGGTTCCTCTGGAATGGACTGACACATCTGGGGGACTCTTGGAATGGTGGCATGACCCTGGAGTTCCTCTCGCCTTTCCTGTGGAGAGCGCCTCCTCTTGAGATGCGACGGGAACACCGGGAATTCTTTCCCTACGAAACAGGGAAAGGATCCCTCATCTCGAGCTAGGAGGCGGAAACCGGGCTCCCCTGGATGTGTGCGGGACACCACGTGCTTCCTCTCGAGTGGAGACGGGTATGTCGGGGAACTTCTTGAGTTGCAGCAAGGGTGTGAAGGACCCTTTGGAAGTTCCAGTGGTTAGACGTGATTAGCCTCGAGAAGCCTCAGCGGAAATGGGCCTCATCTCGCCTGGAGGGCAAAACCTCCTGGATTTTCTCGAGTTGCGGCAGGTGCTCTCGACTTACGACGGGGACCTCAGGGAACCGCTCTGGTGGCCTCAGGAAAGGCCAGTCCCCATGCGAGTTCCTCGGGGGCCTCTCGGGATTCCTCTCCCGTCGATGCCGGGGCCTAAGACCTTGTGTGGAGTCGGGGCCGGAACCTGAGGATTCCTCTCCAGTGCTGACATGGATCTTGGGGTACTTCTGGAGTCTCCCCAGGGGAGTCAGTCCTCGTCTCGAATGCGGGCATGCACTTGCGCTTTCCTCCAGAGCGGTAGCAACAGTGTCACGCATTCCACGCGTGGATCAAAGGATCTATGGTTTTCCCTCGAGTCTTTCCCACGAGGCTTTCCCAAGAGGCTTTCCCACAGGACTGTCCCACGTGCACACGTGGTGGGGGTGGATCCTCGGCTTGAACGTCAAGGCAGTGCAGGGAAAACAGGTTCCTCTGGAATGGACTGACACATCTGGGGGACTCTTGGAATGGTGGCATGACCCTGGAGTTCCTCTCGCCTTTCCTGTGGAGAGCGCCTCCTCTTGAGATGCGACGGGAACGCCGGGAATTCTTTCCCTACGAAACAGGGAAAGGATCCCTCATCTCGAGCTAGGAGGCGAAACGGGGCTCCCCTGGATGTGTGCGGGACCCCACGTGGTTCCTCTCGAGTGGAGACGGGTATGTCGGGGAACTTCTTGAGTTGCAGCAAGGGTGTGAAGGACCCTTTGGAAGTTCCAGTGGTTAGACGTGATTAGCCTCGAGAAGCCTCAGCGGAAATGGGCCTCATCTCGCCTGGAGGGCAAAACCTCCTGGATTTTCTCGAGTTGCGGCAGGTGCTCTCGACTTACGATGGGGACCTCAGGGACCCGCTCTGGTGGCCTCAGGAAAGGCCAGTCCCCATGCGAGTTCCTCGGGGGCCTCTCGGGATACCTCTCCCGTCGATGCCGGGGCCTAAGACCTTGTGTGGAGTCGGGGCCGGTTCCTGAGGATTCCTCTCCAGTGCTGACATGGATCTTGGGGTACTTCTGGAGTCTCCCCAGGGGAGTCAGTCCTCGTCTCGAATGCGGGCATGCACTTGCGCTTTCCTCCAGAGCGGTAGCAGCAGTGTCACGCAGTCCGCCGCGTGGATCAAAGGATCTATGGTTTTCCCTCGAGTCTTTCCCACGAGGCTTTCCCACGAGGCTTTCCCAAAGGGCTGTCCCACGAGCACACGTGGTGGGAGTCGATCCTCGGCTTGAACGTCAAGGCAGTGCAGGGAAAACAGGTTCCTCTGGAATGGACTGACACATATGGGGTCTCTTGGGATGGTGGCACGACCCTGGAGTTCCTCTCGCCTTTCCTGTGGGAGCGCCTCCTCTTGAGATGCGACGGGAACGCCGGGAATTCTTTCCCTACGAAACAGGGAAAGGATCCCTCATCTCGAGCTAGGAGGTGGAAACGGGGCTACCCTGGATGTGTGCGGGACCCTCGTGCTTCCTCTCGAGTGGAGACGGGTATGTCGGGGAACTTCTAGAGTTGCAGCAAGGGTGTGAAGGACCCTTTGGAAGTTCCAGTGGTTAGATGTGATTAGCCTCGAGAAGCCTCAGCGGAAATGGGCTTCATCTCGCCTGGAGGGCAAAATCTCCTGGATTTTCTCGAGTTGTGGCAGGTGCTCTCGACTTACGACGGGGACCTCAGGGACCCGCTCTGGTGGCCTCAGGAAAGGCCAGTCCCCATGCGAGTTCCTCGGGGGCCTCTCGGGATCCCTCTCCCGTCGATGCCGGGGCCTAAGACCTTGTGTGGAGTCGGGGCCGGAACCTGAGGATTCCTCTCCAGTGCTGACATGGATCTTGGGGTACTTCTGGAGTCTCCCCAGGGGAGTCAGTCCTCGTCTCGAATGCGGGCATGCACTTGCGCTTTCCTCCAGAGCGGTAGCAGCAGTGTCACGCAGTCCGCCGCGTGGATCAAAGGATCTATGGTTTTCCCTCGAGTCTTTCCCACGAGGCTTTCCCACGAGGCTTTCCCACAGGGCTGTCCCACGTGCACACGTGGTGGGAGTGGATCCTCGGCTTGAACGTCAAGGCAGTGCAGGGAAAACAGGTTCCTCTGGAATGGACTGACACATCTGGGGGACTCTTGGAATGGTGGCACGACCCTGGAGTTCCTCTCGCCTTTCCTGTGGAGAGCGCCTCCTCTTGAGATGCGACGGGAACGCCGGGAATTCTTTCCCTACGAAACAGGGAAAGGATCCCTCATCTCGAGCTAGGAGGCGGAAACGGGGCTCCCCTGGATGTGTGCGGGACCCCACGTGCTTCCTCTCGAGTGGAGACGGGTATGTCGGGGAACTTCTTGAGTTGCAGCAAGGGTGTGAAGGACCCTTTGGAAGTTCCAGTGGTTAGACGTGATTAGCCTCGAGAAGCCTCAGCGGAAATGGGCCTCATCTCGCCTGGAGGGCAAAACCTCCTGGATTTTCTCGAGTTGCGGCAGGTGCTCTCGACTTACGACGGGGACCTCAGGGACCCGCTCTGGTGGCCTCAGGAAAGGCCAGTCCCCATGCGAGTTCCTCGGGGGCCTCTCGGCATTCCTCTCCCGTCGATGCCGGGGCTTAAGACCTTGTGTGGAGTCGGGGCCGGAACCTGAGGATTCCTCTCCAGTGCTGACATGGATCTTGGGGTACTTCTGGAGTCTCCCCAGGGGAGTCAGTCCTCGTCTCGAATGCGGGCATGCACTTGCGCTTTCCTCCAGAGCGGTAGCAGCAGTGTCACGCAGTCCGCCGCGTGGATCAAAGGATCTATGGTTTTCCCTCGAGTTTTGCCACGAGGCTTTCCCACGAGGCTTTCCCACAGGGCTGTCCCACGTGCACACGTGGTGGGAGTCGATCCTCGGCTTGATCGTCAAGGCAGTGCAGGGAAAACAGGTTCCTCTGGAATGGACTGACACATCTGGGGGACTCTTGGAATGGTGGCACGACCCTGGAGTTCCTCTCGCCTTTCCTGTGGAGAGCGCCTCCTCTTGAGATGCGACGGGAACGCCGGGAATTCTTTCCCTACGAAACAGGGAAAGGATCCCTCATCTCGAGCTAGGAGGCGGAAACGGGGCTCCCCTGGATGTGTGCGGGACCCCACGTGCTTCCTCTCGAGTGGAGACGGGTATGTCGGGGAACTTCTTGAGTTGCAGCAATGGTGTGAAGGACCCTTTGGAAGTTCCAGTGGTTAGATGTGATTGGCCTCGAGAAGCCTCAGCGGAAATGGGCCTCATCTCGCCTGGAGGGCAAAACCTCCTGGATTTTCTCGAGTTGCGGCAGGTGCTCTCGACTTACGACGGGGACCTCAGGGACCCGCTCTGGTGGCCTCAGGAAAGGCCAGTCCCCATGCGAGTTCCTCGGGGGTCTCTCGGGATTCCTCTCCCGTCGATGCCGGGGCCTAAGACCTTGTGTGGAGTCGGCGCCGGAACCTGAGGATTCCTCTCCAGTGCTGACATGGATCTTGGGGTACTTCTGGAGTCTCCCCGGGGGAGTCAGTCCTCGTCTCGAATGCGGGCATGCACTTGCGCTTTCCTCCAGAGCGGTAGCAGCAGTGTCACGCAGTCCGCCGCGTGGATCAAAGGATCTATGGTTTTCCCTCGAGTCTTTCCCACGAGGCTTTCCCACGAGGCTTTCCCACAGGGCTGTCCCACGTGCACACGTGGTGGGAGTCGATCCTCGGCTTGAACGTCAAGGCAGTGCAGGGAAATCAGGTTCCTCTGGAATGGACTGACACATCTGGGGGACTCTTGGAATGGTGGCACGACCCTGGAGTTCCTCTCGCCTTTCCTGTGGAGAGCGCCTCCTTTGAGATGCCACGGGAACGCCGGGAATTCTTTCCCTACGAAACAGGGAAAGGATCCCTCATCTCGAGCTAGGAGGCGGAAACGGGGCTCCCCTGGATGTGTGCGGGACCCACGTGCTTCCTCTCGAGTGGAGACGGGTATGTCGGGGAACTTCTTGAGTTGCAGCAAGGGTGTGAAGGACCCTTTGGAAGTTCCAGTGGTTAGACGTGATTAGCCTCGAGAAGCCTCAGCGGAAATGGGCCTCATCGCGCCTGGAGGGCAAAACCTCCTGGATTTTCTCGAGTTGCTGCAGGTGCTCTCGACTTACGACGGGGACCTCAGGGACCCGCTCTGGTGGCCTCAGGAAAGGCCAGTCCCCATGCGAGTTCCTCGGGGGCATCTCGGGATTCCTCTCCCGTCATTGCCGGGGCCTAAGACCTTGTGTGGAGTCGGGGCCGGAACCTGAGGATTCCTCTCCAGTGCTGACATGGATCTTGGGGTACTTCTGGAGTCTCCCCAGGGGAGTCAGTACTCGTCTCGAATGCGGGCATGCACTTGCGCTTTCCTCCAGAGCGGTAGCAGCAGTGTCACGCAGTCCGCCGCGTGGATCAAAGGATGTATGGTTTTCCCCCGAGTCTTTCCCACGAGGCTTTCCCACGAGGCTTTCCCACAGGGCTGTCCCACGTGCACACGTGGTGGGAGTCGATCCTCGGCTTGAACGTCAAGGCAGTGCAGGGAAAACAGGTTCCTCTGGAATGGACTGACACATCTGTGGGACTCTTGGAATGGTGGCATGACCCTGGAGTTCCTCTCGTCTTTCCTGTGGAGAGCGCCTCCTCTTGAGATGCGACGGGAACACCGGGAATTCTTTCCCTACGAAACAGGGAAAGGATCCCTCATCTCGAGCTAGGAGGCGGAAACGGGGCTCCCCTGGATGTGTGCGGGACAACACGTGCTTCCTCTCGAGTGGAGACGGGTATGTCGGGGAACTTCTTGAGTTGCAGCAAGGGTATGAAGGACCCTTTGGAAGTTCCAGTGGTTAGATGTGATTGGCCTTGAGAAGCCTCAGCGGAAATGGGCCTCATCTCCCTGGAGGGCAAAACCTCCTGGATTTTCTCAAGTTGCGGCAGGTGCTCTCGACTTACGACGGGGACCTCAGGGACCCGCTCTGGTGGCCTCAGGAAAGGCCAGTCCCCATGCGAGTTCCTCGGGGGCATCTCGGGATTCCTCTCCCGTCGATGCCGGGGCCTAAGACCTTGTGTGGAGTCGGGGCCGGAACCTGAGGATTCCTCTCCAGTGCTTACATGGATCTTGGGGTACTTCTGGAGTCTCCCCGGGGGAGTCAGTCCTCGTCTCGAATGCGGGCATGCACTTGCGCTTTCCTCCAGAGCGGTAGCAGCAGTGTCACGCAGTCCGCCGCGTGGATCAAAGGATCTATGGTTTTCCCTCGAGTCTTTCCCACGAGGCTTTCCCACGAGGCTTTCCCACAGGGCTGTCCCACGTGCACACGTGGTGGGAGTCGATCCTCGGCTTGAACGTCAAGGCAGTGCAGGGAAATCAGGTTCCTCTGGAATGGACTGACACATCTGGGGGACTCTTGGAATGGTGGCACGACCCTGGAGTTCCTCTCGCCTTTCCTGTGGAGAGCGCCTCCTCTTGAGATGCGACGGGAACGCCGGGAATTCTTTCCCTACGAAACAGGGAAAGGATCCCTCATCTCGAGCTAGGAGGCGGAAACGGGGCTCCCCTGGATGTGTGCGGGACCCACGTGCTTCCTCTCGAGTGGAGACGGGTATGTCGGGGAACTTCTTGAGTTGCAGCAAGGGTGTGAAGGACCCTTTGGAAGTTCCAGTGGTTAGACGTGATTAGCCTCGAGAAGCCTCAGCGGAAATGGGCCTCATCTCGCCTGGAGGGCAAAACCTCCTGGATTTTCTCGAGTTGCGGCAGGTGCTCTCGACTTACGACGGGGACCTCAGGGACCCGCTCTGGTGGCCTCAGGAAAGGCCAGTCCCCATGCGAGTTCCTCGGGGGCATCTCGGGATTCCTCTCCCGTCATTGCCGGGGCCTAAGACCTTGTGTGGAGTCGGGGCCGGAACCTGAGGATTCCTCTCCATGCTGACATGGATCTTGGGGTACTTCTGGAGTCTCCCCAGGGGAGTCAGTACTCGTCTCGAATGCGGGCATGCACTTTCGCTTTCCTCCAGAGCGGTAGCAGCAGTGTCACGCAGTCCGCCGCGTGGATCAAAGGATGTATGGATTTCCCCCGAGTCTTTCCCACGAGGCTTTCCCACGAGGCTTTCCCACAGGGCTGTCCCACGTGCACACGTGGTGGGAGTGGATCCTCGGCTTGAACGTCAAGGCAGTGCAGGGAAAACAGGTTCCTCTGGAATGGACTGACACATCTGGGGGACTCTTGGAATGGTGGCATGACCCTGGAGTTCCTCTCGCCTTTCCTGTGGAGAGCGCCTCCTCTTGAGATGCGACGGGAACACCGGGAATTCTTTCCCTACGAAACAGGGAAAGGATCCCTCATCTCGAGCTAGGAGGCGGAAACCGGGCTCCCCTGGATGTGTGCGGGACACCACGTGCTTCCTCTCGAGTGCAGACGGGTATGTCGGGGAACTTCTTGAGTTGCAGCAAGGGTGTGAAGGACCCTTTGGAAGTTCCAGTGGTTAGATGTGATTAGCCTCGAGAAGCCTCAGCGGAAATGGGCCTCATCTCGCCTGGAGGGCAAAACCTCCTGGATTTTCTCGAGTTGCGGCAGGTGCTCTCGACTTACGACGGGGACCTCAGGGACCCGCTCTGGTGGCCTCAGGAAAGGCCAGTCCCCATGCGAGTTCCTCGGGGGCGTCTCGGGATTCCTCTCCCGTCGATGCCGGGGCCTAAGACCTTGTGTGGAGTCGGGGCTGAAACCTGAGGATTCCTCTCCAGTGCTGACATGGATCTTGGGGTACTTCTGGAGTCTCCCCAGTGGAGTCAGTCCTCGTCTCGAATGCGGGCATGCACTTGCGCTTTCCTCCAGAGCGGTAGAAGCAGTGTCACGCAGTCCGCCGCGTGGATCAAAGGATCTATGGTTTTCCCTCGAGTCTTTCCCACGAGGCTTTCCCACGAGGCTTTCCCACAGGGCTGTCCCACGTGCACACGTGGTGGGAGTCGATCCTCGGCTTGAACGTCAAGGCAGTGCAGGGAAAACAGGTTCCTCTGGAATGGACTGACACATCTGGGGGACTCTTGGAATGGTGGCACGACCCTGGAGTTCCTCTCGCCTTTCCTGTGGAGAGCGCCTCCTCTTGAGATGCGACGGGAACGCAGGGAATTCTATCCGTAGGAAACAGGGAAAGGATCCCTCATCTCGAGCTAGGAGGCGGAAACGGGGCTCCCCTGGATGTGTGCGGGACAACACGTGCTTCCTCTCGAGTGGAGACGGGTATGTCGGGGAACTTCTTGAGTTGCAGCAAGGGTATGAAGGACCCTTTGGAAGTTCCAGTAATTAGATGTGATTGGCCTCGAGAAGCCTCAGCGGAAATGGGCCTCATCTCGTCTGGAGGGCAAAACCTCCTGGATTTTCTCGAGTTGCGGCAGGTGCTCTCGACTTACGACGGGGACCTCAGGGACCCGCTCTGGTGGCCTCAGGAAAGGCCAGTCCCCATGCGAGTTCCTCGGGGGCCTCTCGGGATTCCTCTCCCGTCGATGCCGGGGCCTAAGACCTTGTGTGGAGTCGGGGCCGGAAACTGAGGATTCCTCTCCAGTGCTGACATGGATCTTGGGGTACTTCTGGAGTCTCCCCAGGGGAGTCAGTCCTCGTCTCGAATGCGGGCATGCACTTGCGCTTTCCTCCAGAGCGGTAGCAGCAGTGTCACGCAGTCTGCCAAATGGGTCAAAGGATCTATGGTTTTCCCTCGAGTCTTTCCCACGAGGCTTTCCCACGAGGCTTTCCCACAGGGCTGTCCCACGTGCACACGTGGTGGGAGTCGATCCTCGGCTTGAACGTCAAGGCAGTGCAGGGAAAACAGGTTCCTCTGGAATGGACTGACACATCTGGGGGACTCTTGGAATGGTGGCACGACCCTGGAGTTCCTCTCGCCTTTCCTGTGGAGAGCGCCTCCTCTTGAGATGCGACGGGAACGCCGGGAATTCTTTCCCTACGAATCAGGGAAAGGATCCCTCATCTCGAGCTAGGAGGCGGAAACGGGGCTCCCCTGGATGTGTGCGGGACCCCACGTGCTTCCTCTCGAGTGGAGACGGGTATGTCGGGGAACTTCTTGAGTTGCAGCAAGGGTGTGAAGGACCCTTTGGAAGTTCCAGTGGTTAGATGTGATTGGCTTCGAGAAGCCTCAGCGGAAATGGGCCTCATCTCGCCTGGAGGGCAAAACCTCCTGGATTTTCTCGAGTTGCGGCAGGTGCTCTCGACTTACGACGGGGACCTCAGGGACCCGCTCTGGTGGCCTCAGGAAAGGCCAGTCCCCATGCGAGTTCCTCGGGGGCCTCTCGGGATTCCTCTCCCGTCGATGCCGGGGCCTAAGACCTTGCGTGGATTCGGGGCCGGAACCTGAGGATTCCTCTCCAGTGCTGACATGCATCTTGGGGTACTTCTGGAGTCTCCCCAGGGGAGTCAGTCCTCGTCTCGAATGCAGGCATGCACTTGCGCTTTCCTCCAGAGCGGTAGCAGCAGTGTCACGCAGTCCGCCGCGTGGATCAAAGGATCTATGGTTTTCCCTCGAGTCTTTCCCACGAGGCTTTCCCACGAGGCTTTCCCACAGGGCTGTCCCACGTGCACACGTGGTGGGAGTCGATCCTCGGCTTGAACGTCAAGGCAGTGCAGGGAAATCAGGTTCCTCTGGAATGGACTGACACATCTGGGGGACTCTTGGAATGGTGGCACGACCCTGGAGTTCCTCTCGCCTTTCCTGTGGAGAGCGCCTCCTTTGAGATGCCACGGGAACGCCGGGAATTCTTTCCCTACGAAACAGGGAAAGGATCCCTCATCTCGAGCTAGGAGGCGGAAACGGGGCTCCCCTGGATGTGTGCGGGACCCACGTGCTTCCTCTCGAGTGGAGACGGGTATGTCGGGGAACTTCTTGAGTTGCAGCAAGGGTGTGAAGGACCCTTTGGAAGTTCCAGTGGTTAGACGTGATTAGCCTCGAGAAGCCTCAGCGGAAATGGGCCTCATCTCGCCTGGAGGGCAAAACCTCCTGGATTTTCTCGAGTTGCGGCAGGTGCTCTCGACTTACGACGGGGACCTCAGGGACCCGCTCTGGTGGCCTCAGGAAAGGCCAGTCCCCATGCGAGTTCCTCGGGGGCCTCTCGGGATTCCTCTCCCGTCGATGCCGGGGCCTAAGACCTTGTGTGGAGTCGGGGCCGGAACCTGAGGATTCCTCTCCAGTGCTGACATGGATCTTGGGGTACTTCTGGAGTCTCCCCAGGGGAGTCAGTCCTCGTCTCGAATGCGGACATGCACTTGCGCGTTCCTCCACAGCGGAAGCAGCAGTGTCACGCAGTCTGCCGCGTGGATCAAAGGATCTATGGTTTTCCCTCGAGTCTTTCCCACGAGGCTTTCCCACGAGGCTTTCCCACAGGGCTGTCCCACGTGCACACGTGGTTGGAGTCGATCCTCGGCTTGAACGTCAAGGCAGTGCAGCGAAAACAGGTTCCTCTGGAATGGACTGACACATCTGGGGGACTCTTGGAATGGTGTCACGACCCTGGAGTTCCTCTCGCCTTTCCTGTGGAGAGCGCCTCCTCTTGAGATGCGACGGGAACGCCAGGAATTCTTTCCCTTCGAAACAGGAAAAGGATCCCTCATCTCGAGCTAGGAGGCGGAAACGGGGCTCCCCTGGATGTGTGCGGGACCCCACGTGCTTCCTCTGGAGTGGAGACGGGTATGTCGGGGAACTTCTTGAGTTGCAGCAAGGGTGTGAAGGACCCTTTGGAAGTTCCAGTGGTTAGATGTGATTGGCCTCGAGAAGCCTCAGCGGAAATGGGCCTCATCTCGCCTGGAGGGCAAAACCTCCTGGATTTTCTCTAGTTGCGGCAGGTTCTCTCGACTTACGACGGGGACTTCAGGGACCCGCTCTGGTGGCCTCAGGAAAGGCCAGTCCCCATGCGAGTTCCTCGGGGGCCTCTCGGGATTCCTCTCCCGTCGATGCCGGGCCTAAGACCTTGTGTGGAGTCGGGGCCGGAACCTGAGGATTCCTCTCCAGTGCTGACATGGATCTTGGGGTACTTCTGGAGTCTCCCCAGGGGAGTCAGTCCTCGTCTCGAATGCGGGCATGCACTTGCGCTTTCCTCCAGAGCGGTAGCAGCAGTGTCACGCAGTCCGCCGCGTGGATCAAAGCATCTATGGTTTTCCCTCGAGTCTTTCCCACGAGGCTTTCCCACGAGGCTTTCCCACAGGGCTGTCCCACGTGCACACGTGGTGGGAATCGATCCTCGGCTTGAATGTCAAGGCAGTGCAGGGAAAACAGGTTCCTCTGGAATGGACTGACACATCTGGGGGACTCTTGGAATCGTGGCACGACCCTGGAGTTCCTCTCGCCTTTACTGTGGAGAGCGCCTCCTCTTGAGATGCGACGGGAACGCCGGGAATTCTTTCCCTACGAAACAGGGAAAGGATCCCTCATCTCGAGCTAGGAGGCGGAAACGGGGCTCCCCTGGATGTGTGCGGGACCCACCTGCTTCCTCTCGAGTGGAGACGGGTATGTCGAGGAACTTCTTGAGTTGCAGCAAGGGTGTGAAGGACCCTTTGGAAGTTCCAGTGGTTAGACGTGATTAGCCTCGAGAAGCCTCAGCGGAAATGGGCCTCATCTCGCCTGGAGGGCAAAACCTCCTGGATTTTCTCGAGTTGCGACAGGTGCTCTCGACTTACGACGGGGACCTCAGGGACCCGCTCTGGTGGCCTCAGGAAAGGCCAGTCCCCATGCGAGTTCCTCGGGGGCGTCTCGGGATTCCTCTCCCGTCGATGCCGGGGCCTAAGACCTTGTGTGGAGTCGGGGCCGGAACCTGAGGATTCCTCTCCAGTGCTGACATGGATCTTGGGGTACTTCTGGAGTCTCCCCAGGGGAGTCAGTCCTCGTCTCGAATGCGGGCATGCACTTGCGCTTTCCTCCAGAGCGGTAGCAGCAGTGTCACGCAGTCCGCCGCGTGGATCAAAGGATCTATGTTTTCCGTCGAGTCTTTCCCACGAGGCTTTCCCACGAGGCTTTCCCACAGGGCTGTCCCACGTGCACACGTGGTGGGAGTCGATCCTCGGCTTGAACGTCAAGGCAGTGCAGGGAAAACAGGTTCCTCTGGAATGGACTGACAAATCTGGGGGACTCTTGGAATGGTGTCACGACCCTGGAGTTCCTCTCGTCTTTCCTGTGGAGAGCGCCTCCTCTTGAGATGCGACGGGAACGCCGGGAATTCTTTCCCTACGAAACAGGGAAAGGATCCCTCATCTCGTGCTAGGAGGCGGAAACGGGGCTCCCCTGGATGTGTGCGGGACCCACGTGCTTCCTCTCGAGTGCAGACCGGTATGTCGGGGAACTTCTTGAGTTGCAGCAAGGGTGTGAAGGACCCTTTAGAAGTTCCAGTGGTTAGACGTGATTAGCCTCGAGAAGCCTCAGCGGAAATGGGCCTCATTTCGCCTGGAGGGCAAAACCTCCTGGATTTTCTCGAGTTGCGGCAGGTGCTCTCGACTTACGACGGGGACCTCAGGGACCCGCTCTGGTGGCCTCAGGAAAGGCCAGTCCCCATGCGAGTTCCTTGGGGGCCTCTCGGGATTCCTCTCCCGTCGATCCCGGGCCTAAGACCTTGTGTGGAGTCGGGGCCGGAACCTGAGGATTCCTCTTCAGTGCTGACATGGATCTTGGGGTACTTCTGGAGTCTCCCCAGGGGAGTCAGTCCTCGTCTCGAATGCGGGCATGCACTTGCGCTTTCCTCCAGAGCGGTAGCAGCAGTGTCACGCAGTCCGCCGCGTGGATCAAAGCATCTATGGTTTTCCCTCGAGTCTTTCCCACGAGGCTTTCCCACGAGGCTTTCCCACAGGGCTGTCCCACGTGCACACGTGGTGGGAATCGATCCTCGGCTTGAACGTCAAGGCAGTGCAGGGAAAACAGGTTCCTCTGGAATGGACTGACACATCTGGGGGACTCTTGGATTCGTGGCACGACCCTGGAGTTCCTCTCGCCTTTCCTGTGGAGAGCGCCTCCTCTTGAGATGCGACGGGAACGCCGGGAATTCTTTCCCTACGAAACAGGGAAAGGATCCCTCATCTCGAGCTAGGAGGCGGAAACGGGGCTCCCCTGGATGTGTGCGGGACCCACGTGCTTCCTCTCGAGTGGAGACGGGTATGTCGAGGAACTTCTTGAGTTGCAGCAAGGGTGTGAAGGACCCTTTGGAAGTTCCAGTGGTTAGATGTGATTGGCCTCGAGAAGCCTCAGCGGAAATGGGCCTCATCTCGCCTGGAGGGCAAAACCTCATGGATTTTCTCGAGTTGCGGCAGGTGCTCTTGACTTACGATGGGGACGTCAGGGACCCGCTCTGGTGGCCTCAGAAAAGGCCAGTCCCCATGCGAGTTCCTCGGGGGCCTCTCGGGATTCCTCTCCCGTCGATGCCGGGGCCTAAGACCTTGTGTGGAGTAGGGGCCGGAACCTGAGGATTCCTCTCCAGTGCTCACATGGATCTTGGGGTATTTCTGGAGTCTCCCCAGGGGAGTCAGTCCTCGTCTCGAATGCGGGCATGCACTTGCGCTTTCCTCCAGAGCGGTAGCAGCAGTGTCACGCAGTCCGCCGTGTGGATCAAAGGATCTATGGTTTTCCCTCGAGTCTTTCCAACGAGGCTTTCCCACGAGGCTTTCCCACAGGGCTGTCTCACGTGCACACGTGGTGGGAGTCGATCCTCGGCTTGAACGTCAAGGCAGTGCAGGGAAAACAGGTTCCTCTGGAATGGACTGACACATCTGGGGGACTCTTGGAATGGTGGCACGACCCTGGAGTTCCTCTCGCCTTTCCTGTGGAGAGCGCCTCCTCTTGAGATGCGACGGGAACGCCGGGACTTCTTTCCCTACGAAACAGGGAAAGGATCCCTCATCTCGAGCTAGGAGGCGGAAACGGGGCTCCCCTTGATGTGTGCGGGACACCACGGGCTTCCTCTCGAGTGGAGACGGGTATGTCGGGGAACTTCTTGAGTTGCAGCAAGGGTGTGAAGGACCCTTTGGAAGTTCCAGTGGTTAGACGTGATTGGCCTCGAGAAGCCTCAGCGGAAATGGGCCTCATCTCGCCTGGAGGGCAAAACCTCCTGGATTTTCTCGAGTTGCGGCATGTGCTCTCGACTTACGACCGGGACCTCAGGGACCCGCTCTGGTGGCCTCAGGAAAGGCCAGTCCCCATGCGAGTTCCTCGGGGGCCTCTCTGGATTCCTCTCCCGTCGATGCCGGGCCTAAGACCTTGTGTGGAGTCGGGGCCGGAACCTGAGGATTCCTCTCCAGTGCTGACATGGATCTTGGGGTACTTCTGGAGTCTCCCCAGGGGAGTCAGTCCTCGTCTCGAATGCGGGCATGCACTTGCGCTTTCCTCCAGAGCGGTAGCAACAGTGTCACGCAGTCCGCCGCGTGGATCAAAGGATCTATGGTTTTCCCTCGAGTCTTTCCCACGACTCTTTCCCACGAGGCTTTCCCACAGGGCTGTCCCACGTGCACACGTGGTGGGAGTCGATCCTCGGCTTGAACGTCAAGGCAGTGCAGCGAAAACAGGTTCCTCTGGAATGGACTGACACATCTGGGGGACTCTTGGAATGGTGTCACGACCCTGGAGTTCCTCTCGCCTTTCCTGTGGAGAGCGCCTCCTCTTGAGATGCGACGGGAACGCCGGGAATTCTTTCCCTACGAAACAGGAAAAGGATCCCTCATCTCGAGCTAGGAGGCGGAAACGGGGCTCCCCTGGATGTGTGCGGGACCCCACGTGCTTCCTCTGGAGTGGAGACGGGTATGTCGGGGAACTTCTTGAGTTGCAGCAAGGGTGTGAAGGACCCTTTGGAAGTTCCAGTGGTTAGATGTGATTGGCCTCGAGAAGCCTCAGCGGAAATGGGCCTCATCTCGCCTGGAGGGCAAAACCTCCTGGATTTTCTCTAGTTGCGGCAGGTGCTCTCGACTTACGACGGGGACTTCAGGGACCCGCTCTGGTGGCCTCAGGAAAGGCCAGTCCCCATGCGAGTTCCTCGGGGGCCTCTCGGGATTCCTCTCCCGTCGATGCCGGGGCCTAAGACCTTGTGTGGAGTCGGGGCCGGAACCTGAGGATTCCTCTCCAGTGCTGACATGGATCTTGGGGTACTTCTGGAGTCTCCCCAGGGGAGTCAGTCCTCGTCTCGAATGCGGGCATGCACTTGCGCTTTCCTCCAGAGCGGTAGCAGCAGTGTCACGCAGTCCGCCGCATGGATCAAAGGATCTATGGTTTTCCCTCGAGTCTTTCCCACGTGGCTTTCCCACGAGGCTTTCCCACAGGGCTGTCCCACGTGCACACGTGGTGGGAGTCGATCCTCGGCTTGAACATCAAGGCAGTGCAGGGAAAACAGGTTCCTCTGGAATGGACTGACACATCTGGGGGACTCTTGGAATGGTGGCATGACCCTGGAGTTCCTCTCGCCTTTCCTGTGGAGAGCGCCTCCTCTTGAGATGCGACGGGAACGCCGGGAATTCTTTCCCTACGAAACAGGGAAAGGATCCCTCATCTCGACCTAGGAGGCGGAAACGGGGCTCCCCTGGATGTGTGCGGGACACCACGTGCTTCCTCTCGAGTGCAGACGGGTATGTCGGGGAACTTCTTGAGTTGCAGCAAGGGTGTGAAGGACCCTTTGTAAGTTCCAGTGGTTAGATGTGATTGGCCTCGAGAAGCCTCAGCGGAAATGGGCCTCATCTCGCCTGGAGGGCAAAACCTCATGGATTTTCTCGAGTTGCGGCAGGTGCTCTTGACTTACGATGGGGACGTCAGGGACCCGCTCTGGTGGCCTCAGAAAAGGCCAGTTCCCATGCGAGTTCCTCGGGGGCCTCTCGGGATTCCTCTCCCGTCGATGCCGGGGCCTAAGACCTTGTGTGGAGTAGGGGCCGGAACCTGAGGATTCCTCTCCAGTGCTCACATGGATCTTGGGGTATTTCTGGAGTCTCCCCAGGGGAGTCAGTCCTCGTCTCGAATGCGGGCATGCACTTGCGCTTTCCTCCAGAGCGGTAGCAGCAGTGTCACGCAGTCCGCCGTGTGGATCAAAGGATCTATGGTTTTCCCTCGAGTCTTTCCAACGAGGCTTTCCCACGAGGCTTTCCCACAGGGCTGTCTCACGTGCACACGTGGTGGGAGTCGATCCTCGGCTTGAACGTCAAGGCAGTGCAGGGAAAACAGGTTCCTCTGGAATGGACTGACACATCTGGGGGACTCTTGGAATGGTGGCACGACCCTGGAGTTCCTCTCGCCTTTCCTGTGGAGAGCGCCTCCTCTTGAGATGCGACGGGAACGCCGGGACTTCTTTCCCTACGAAACAGGGAAAGGATCCCTCATCTCGAGCTAGGAGGCGGAAACGGGGCTCCCCTTGATGTGTGCGGGACCCCACGGGCTTCCTCTCGAGTGGAGATGGGTATGTCGGGGAACTTCTTGAGTTGCAGCAAGGGTGTGAAGGACCCTTTGGAAGTTCCAGTGGTTAGACGTGATTGGCCTCGAGAAGCCTCAGCGGAAATGGGCCTCATCTCGCCTGGAGGGCAAAACCTCCTGGATTTTCTCGAGTTGCGGCAGGTGCTCTCGACTTACGACGGGGACCTCAGGGACCCGCTCTGGTGGCCTCAGGAAAGGCCAGTCCCCATGCGAGTTCCTCGGGGGCCTCTCTGGATTCCTCTCCCGTCGATGCCGGGCCTAAGACCTTGTGTGGAGTCGGGGCCGGAACCTGAGGATTCCTCTCCAGTGCTGACATGGATCTTGGGGTACTTCTGCAGTCTCCCCAGGGGAGTCAGTCCTCGTCTCGAATGCGGGCATGCACTTGCGCTTTCCTCCAGAGCGGTAGCAACAGTGTCACGCAGTCCGCCGCGTGGATCAAAGGATCTATGGTTTTCCCTCGAGTCTTTCCCACGACTCTTTCCCACGAGGCTTTCCCACAGGGCTGTCCCACGTGCACACGTGGTGGGAGTCGATCCTCGGCTTGAACGTCAAGGCAGTGCAGGGAAATCAGGTTCCTCTGGAATGGACTGACACATCTGGGGGACTCTTGGAATGGTGGCATGACCCTGGAGTTCCTCTCGCCTTTCCTGTGGAGAGCGCCTCCTCTTGAGATGCGACGGGAACGCCGGGAATTCTTTCCCTACGAAACAGGGAAAGGATCCCTCATCTCGAGCTAGGAGGCGGAAACGGGGCTCCCCTGGATGTGTGCGGGAAACCTCGTGCTTCCTCTCGAGTGCAGACGGGTATGTCGGGGAACTTCTTGAGTTGCAGCAATGGTGTGAAGGACCCTTTGGAAGTTCCAGTGGTTAGATGTGATTGGCCTCGAGAAGCCTCAGCGGAAATGGGCCTCATCTCTCCTGGAGGGCAAAACCTCCTGGATTTTCTCGAGTTGCGGCAGGTGCTCTCGACTTACGACGGGGACCTCAGGGACCCGCTCTGGTGGCCTCAGGAAAGGCCAGTCCCCATGCGAGTTCCTCGGGGGCCTCTCGGGATTCCTCTCCCGTCGATGCCGGGGCCTAAGACCTTGTGTGGAGTCGGGGCCGGAACCTGAGGATTCCTCTCCAGTGCTGACATGGATCTTGGGGTACTTCTGGAGTCTCCCCAGGGGAGTCAGTCCTCGTCTCGAATGCGGACATGCACTTGCGCGTTCCTCCACAGCGGAAGCAGCAGTGTCCCGCAGTCCGCCGCGTGGATCAAAGGATCTATGGTTTTCCCTCGAGTCTTTCCCACGAGGCTTTCCCACGAGGCTTTCCCACAGGGCTGTCCCACGTGCACACGTGGTTGGAGTCGATCCTCGGCTTGAACGTCAAGGCAGTGCAGCGAAAACAGGTTCCTCTGGAATGGACTGACACATCTGGGGGACTCTTGGAATGGTGTCACGACCCTGGAGTTCCTCTCGCCTTTCCTGTGGAGAGCGCCTCCTCTTGAGATGCGACGGGAACGCCGGGAATTCTTTCCCTACGAAACAGGAAAAGGATCCCTCATCTCGAGCTAGGAGGCGGAAACGGGGCTCCCCTGGATGTGTGCGGGACCCCACGTGCTTCCTCTGGAGTGGAGACGGGTATGTCGGGGAACTTCTTGAGTTGCAGCAAGGGTGTGAAGGACCCTTTGGAAGTTCCAGTGGTTAGATGTGATTGGCCTCGAGAAGCCTCAGCCGAAATGGGCCTCATCTCGCCTGGAGGGCAAAACCTCCTGGATTTTCTCTAGTTGCGGCAGGTGCTCTCGACTTACGACGGGGACTTCAGGGACCCGCTCTGGTGGCCTCAGGAAAGGCCAGTCCCCATGCGAGTTCCTCGGGGGCCTCTCGGGATTCCTCTCCCGTCGATGCCGGGGCCTAAGACCTTGTGTGGAGTCGGGGCCGGAACCTGAGGATTCCTCTCCAGTGCTGACATGGATCTTGGGGTACTTCTGGAGTCTCCCCAGGGGAGTCAGTCCTCGTCTCGAATGCGGGCATGCACTTGCGCTTTCCTCCAGAGCGGTAGCAGCAGTGTCACGCAGTCCGCCGCGTGGATCAAAGGATCTATGTTTTCCGTCGAGTCTTTCCCACGAGGCTTTCCCACGAGGCTTTCCCACAGGGCTGTCCCACGTGCACACGTGGCGTGACTCGATCCTCGGCTTGAACGTCAAGGCAGTGCAGGGAAAACAGGTTCCTCTGGAATGGACTGACACATCTGGGGGACTCTTGGAATGGTGTCACGACCCTGGAGTTCCTCTCGCCTTTCCTGTGGAGAGCGCCTCCTCTTGAGATGCGACGGGAACGCCGGGAATTCTTTCCCTACGAAACAGGGAAAGGATCCCTCATCTCGAGCTAGGAGGCGGAAACGGGGCTCCCCTGGATGTGGGCGGGACACCACGTGCTTCCTCTGGAGTGGAGATGGGTATGTCGGGGAACTTCTTGAGTTGCAGCAAGCGTGTGAAGGACCCTTTGGAAGTTCCAGTGGTTAGATGTGATTGGCCTCGAGAAGCCTCAGCGGAAATGGGCCTCATCTCGCCTGGAGGGCAAAACCTCCTGGATTTTCTCGAGTTGCAGCAGGTGCTCTCGACTTACGACGGGGACCTCAGGGAACCGCTCTGGTGGCCTCAGGAAAGGCCAGTCCCCATGCGAGTTCCTCGGGGGCCTCTCGGGATTCCTCTCCCGTCGATGCCGGGGCCTAAGACCTTGTGTGGAGTCGGGGCCGGAACCTGAGGATTCCTCTCCAGTGCTGACATGGATCTTGGGGTACTTCTGGAGTCTCCCCAGGGGAGTCAGTCCTCGTCTCGAATGCGGGCATGCACTTGCGCTTTCCTCCAGAGCGGTAGCAGCAGTGTCACGCAGTCCGCCGCGTGGATCAAAGGATCTGTGGTTTTCCCTCGAGTCTTTCCCACGAGGCTTTCCCACGAGGCTTTCCCACAGGGCTGTCCCACGTGCACACGTGGTGGGAGTCGATCCTCGGCCTGAACGTCAAGGCAGTGCAGGGAAAACAGGTTCCTCTGGAATGGACTGACACATCTGGGGGACTCTTGGAATGGTATCACGACCCTGGAGTTCCTCTCGCCTTTCCTTTGGAGAGCGCCTCCTCTTGAGATGCGACGGGAACGCCGGGAATTCTTTCCCTACGAAACAGGGAAAGGATCCCTCATCTCGAGCTAGGAGGCGGAAACGGGGCTCCCCTGGATGTGTGCGGGACCCCACGTGCTTCCTCTCGAGTGGAGACGGGTATGTCGGGTACCTTCTTGAGTTGCAGCAAGGGTGTGAAGGACCCTTTGGAAATTCCAGTGGTTAGATGTGATTGGCCTCGAGAAGCCTCAGCGGAAATGGGCCTCATCTCGCCTGGAGGGCAAAACCTCCTGGATTTTCTCGAGTTGCGGCATGTGCTCTCGACTTACGACGAGGACCTCAGGGACCCGCTTTGGTGGCCTCAGGAAAGGCCAGTCCCCATGCGAGTTCCTCTGGGGATTCCTCTCCCGTCGATGCCGGGGCATAAGACCTTGTGTGGAGTCGGGGCCGGAACCTGAGGATTCCTCTCCAGTGCTGACATGGATCTTGGGGTACTTCTGGAGTCTCCCCAGGGGAGTCAGTCCTCGTCTCGAATGCGGGCATGCACTTGCGCTTTCCTCCAGAGCGGTAGCAGCAGTGTCACGCAGTCCGCCGCGTGGATCAATGGATCTATGGTTTTCCCTCGAGTCTTTCCCACGAGGTTTTCCCACGAGGTTTTCCCACAGGGCTGTCCCACGTGCACACGTGGTGGGAGTCGATCCTCGGCTTGAACGTCAAGGCAGTGCAGGGAAAACAGGTTCCTCTGGAATGGACTGACACATCTGGGGGACTCTTGGAATGGTGTCACGACCCTGGAGTTCCTCTCGCCTTTCCTGTGGAGAGCGCCTCCTCTTGAGATGCGACGGGAACGCCGGGAATTCTTTCCCTACGAAACAGGGAAAGGATCCCTCATGTCGAGCTAGTAGGCGGAAACGGGGCTCCCCTGGATGTGTGCGGGACATCACGTGCTTCCTCTCGAGTGCAGACGGGTATGTCGGGGAACTTCTTGAGTTGCAGCAAGGGTGTGAAGGACCCTTTGGAAGTTCCAGTGGTTAGATGTGATTGGCCTCGAGAAGCCTCAGCCGAAATGGGCCTCATCTCGCCTGGAGGGCAAAACCTTCTGGATTTTCTCGAGTTGCGGCAGGTGCTCTCGACTTACGACGGGGACCTCAGGGACCCGCTCTGGTGGCCTCAGGAAAGGCCAGTCCCCATGCGAGTTCCTCGGGGGCCTCTCGGGATTCCTCTCCCGTCGATGCCGGGGCCTAAGACCTTGTGTGGAGTCGGGGCCGGAACCTGAGGATTCCTCTCCAGTGCTGACATGGATCTTGGGGTACTTCTGGAGTCTCCCCAGGGGAGTCAGTCCTCGTCTCGAATGCGGGCATGCACTTGCGCTTTCCTCCAGAGCGGTAGCAGCAGTGTCACGCAGTCCGCCGCGTGGATCAAAGGATCTATGGTTTTCCCTCGAGTCTTTCCCACGAGGCTTTCCCACGAGGCTTTCCCACAGGGCTGTCCCACGTGCACACGTGGTGGGAGTCGATCCTCGGCTTGAACGTCAAGGCAGTGAAGGGAAAACAGGTCCTCTTGAATGGACTGACACATCTGGGGGACTCTTGGAATGGTGGCACGACCCTGGAGTTCCTCTCGCCTTTCCTGTGGAGAGCGCCTCCTCTTGAGATGCGACGGGAACGCCGGGAATTCTTTCCCTACGAAACAGGGAAAGGATCCCTCATGTCGAGCTAGGAGGCGGAAACCGGGCTCCCCTCGATGTGTGCGGGACCCCACGTGCTTCCTCTCGAGTGGAGACGGGTATGTCGCGGAACTGCTTGAGTTGCAGCAAGGGTGTGAAGCACCCTTTGGAAGTTCCAGTGGTTAGATGTGATCAGCCTCGAGAAGCCTCAGCGGAAATGGGCCTCAACTCGCCTGTAGGGCAAAACCTCCTGGATTTTCTCGAGTTTCGGCAGGTGCTCTCGACTTACGACGGGGACCTCAGGGACCCGCTCTGGTGGCCTCAGGAAAGGCCAGGCCCCATGCGAGTTCCTCGGGGGCCTCTCGGGATTCCTCTCCCGTCGATGCCGGGGCCTAAGACCTTGTGTGGAGTCGGGGCCGGAACCTGAGGATTCCTCTCCAGTGCTGACATGGATCTTGGGGTACTTCTGGAGTCTCCCAAGGGGAGTCGTCCTCGTCTCGAATGCGGGCATGCACTTGCGCTTTCCTCCAGAGCGGTAGCAGCAGTGTCACGCAGTCCGCCGCGTGGATCAAAGGATCTATGGTTTTCCCTCGAGTCTTTCCCACGAGGCTTTCCCACGAAGCTTTCCCACAGGGCTGTCCCACGAGCACACGTGGTGGGAGTCGATCCTGGGCTTGAACGTCAAGGCAGTGCAGGGAAAACAGGTTCCTCTGGAATGGACTGACACATCTGGGGGACTCTTGGAATGGTGGCATGACCCTGGAGTTCCTCTCGCCTTTCCTGTGGAGAGCGCCTCCTCTTGAGATGCGACGGGAACGCCGGGAATTCTTTCCCTACGAAACAGGGAAAGGATCCCTCATCTCGAGCTAGGAGGCGGAAACGGGGCTCCCCTTGATGTGTGCGGGACCCACGTGCTTCCTCTCGAGTGGAGACGGGTATGTCGGGGAACTTCTTGAGTTGCAGCAAGGGTGTGAAGGACCCTTTGGAAGTTCCAGTGGTTAGATGTGATTAGCCTCGAGAAGCCTCAGCGGAAATGGGCCTCATCTCGCCTGGAGGGCAAAACCTCCTGGATTTTCTCGAGTTGCGGAAGGTGCTCTCGACTTATGACGGGGACCTCAGGGACACGCTCTGGTGGCCTCAGGAAAGGCCAGTCCCCATGCGAGTTCCTCGGGGGCCTCTCGGGATTCTTCTCCCGTCGATGCCGCGGCCTAAGACCTTGTGTGGAGTCGGGGCCGGACCCTGAGGATTCCTCTCCAGTGCTGACATGGATCTTGGGGTACTTCTGGAGTCTCCCCAGGGGAGTCAGTCCTCGTCTCGAATGCGGGCATGCACTTGCGCTTTACTCCAGAGCGGTAGCAGCAGTGTCAAGCAGTCCGCCGCGTGCATCAAAGGATCTATGGTTTTCCCTCGAGTCTTTCCCACGAGGCTTTCCCACGAGGCTTTCCCACAGGGCTGTCCCACGTGCACACGTGGTGGGAGTCGATCCTCGGCTTGAACGTCAAGGCAGTGCAGGGAAAACAGGTTCCTCTGGAATGGACTGACACATCTGGGGGACTCTTGGAATGGTGGCACGACCCTGGAGTTCCTCTCGCCTTTCCTGTGGAGAGCGCCTCCTCTTGAGATGCGACGGGAACGCTGGGAATTCTTTCCCTATGAAACAGGGAAAGGATCCCTCATCTCGAGCTAGGAGGCGGAAACCGGGCTCCCCTCGATGTGTGCGGGACCCCACGTGCTTCCTCTCGAGTGGAGACGGGTATGTCCCGGAACTGCGTGAGCTGCAGCAAGGGTGTGAAGGACCCTTTGGAAGTTCCAGTGGTTAGATGTGATTAGCCTCGAGAAGCCTCATCGGAAATGGGCCTCATCTCGCCTGGAGGGCAAAACCTCCTGGATTTTCTCGAGTTGCGGCAGGTGCTCTCGACTTACGACGCGGACCTCAGGGACCCGCTCTGGTGGCCTCAGGAAAGGCCAGTCCCCATGCGAGTTCCTCGGGGGCCTCTCGGCATTCCTCTCCCGTCGATGCCGGGGCCTAAGACCTTGTGTGGAGTCGGGGCCGGAACCTGAGGATTCCTCTCCAGTGCTGACATGGATCTTGGGGTACTTCTGGAGTCTCCCCAGGGGAGTCAGTCCTCGTCTCGAATGCGGGCATGCACTTGCGCTTTCCTCCAGAGCGGTAGCAGCAGTGTCACGCAGTCCGCCGCGTGGATCAAAGGATCTATGGTTTTCCCTCGAGTCTTTCCCACGAGGCTTTCCCACGAGGCTTTCCCACTGGGCTGTCCCACGTGCACACGTGGTGGGAGTCGATCCTCGGCTTGAACGTCAAGGCAGTGCAGGGAAAACAGGTTCCTCTGGAATGGACTGACACATCTGGGGGACTCTTGGAATGGTGTCACGACCCTGGAGTTCCTCTCGCCTTTCCTGTGGAGAGCGCCTCCTCTTGAGATGCGACGGGAACGCCGGGAATTCTTTCCCAAGAAACAGGGAAAGGATCACTCATCTCGAGCTAGGAGGCGGAAACGGGGCTCCCCTGGATGTGTGCGTACACCACGTGCTTCCTCTCGAGTGGAGACGGGTATGTCGCAGAACTGCTTGAGTTGCAGCAAGGGTGTGAAGGACCGTTTGGAAGTTCCAGTGGTTAGATGTGATTGGCCTCGAGAAGCCTCAGCGGAAATGGGCCTCATCTCGCCTGGAGGGCGAAACCTCCTGGATTTTCTCGAGTTGTGGCAGGGGCTCTCGACTTACGACGGGGACCTCAGGGACCCGCTCTGGTGGCCTCAGAAAAGGCCAGTCCCCATGCGAGTTCCTCGGGGGCCTCTCGGGATTCCTCTCCCGTCAATGCCAGGGCCTAAGACCTTGTGTGGAGTCGGGGCCGGAACCTGAGGTTTCCTCTCCAGTGCTGACATGGATCTTGGGGTACTTCTGGAGTCTCCCCAGGGGAGTCAGTCCTCGTCTCGAATGCGGGCATGCACTTGCGCTTTCCTCCAGAGCGGTAGCAGCAGTGTCACGCAGTCCGCCACGTGGATCAAAGGATCTATGGTTTTCCCTCGAGTCTTTCCCACGAGGCTTTCCCACGAGGCTTTCCCACAGGGCTGTCCCACGGGCACACGTGGTGGGAGTCGATCCTCAGCTTGAACGTCAAGGCATTGAAGGAAAAATAGGTTCCTCTTGAATGGACTGACACATCTGGGGGACTCTTGGAATGGTGGCACGACCCTGGAGTTCCTCTCGTCTTTCCTGTGGAGAGCGCCTCCTCTTGAGATGCGACGGGAACGCCGGGAATTCTTTCCCTACGAAACAGGGAAAGGATCCCTCATCTCGAGCTAGGAGGCGGAAACGGGGCTCCCCTGGATGTGTGCGGGACCCACGTGCTTCCTCTCGAGTGGAGACGGGTATGTCGGGGAACTTCTTGAGTTGCAGCAAGGGTGTGAAGGACACTTTGGAAGTTCCAGTGGTTAGATGTGATTAGCCTCGAGAAGCCTCTTTGGAAATGGGCCTCATCTCGCCTGGAGGGCAAAACCTCCTGGATTTTCTCGAGTTGCGGCAGGTGCTCTCGACTTACGACGGGGACCTCAGGGACCCGCTCTGGTGGCCTCAGGAAAGGCCAGTCCCCTTGCGAGTTCCTCGGGGGCCACTCGGGATTCCTCTCTCGTCGATGCCGGGGCCTAAGACCTTGTGTGGAGTCGGGGCCGGAACCTGAGGATTCCTCTCCAGTGCTGACATGGATCTTGGGGTACTTCTGGAGTCTCCCCAGGGGAGTCAGTCCTCGTCTCGAATGCGGGCATGCACTTGCGCTTTCCTCCAGAGCGGTAGCAGCAGTGTCACGGAGTCCGCCGCGTGGATCAAAGGATCTATGGTTTTCCCTCGAGTCTTTCCCACGAGGCTTTCCCACGAGGCTTTCCCACAGGGCTGTCCCACGTGCACATGTGGTGGGAGTCGATCCTCGGCTTGAACGTCAAGGCAGTGCAGGGAAAACAGGTTCCTCTGGAATGGACTGACACATCTGGGGGACTCTTGGAATGGTGGCACGACCCTGGAGTTCCTCTCGCCTTTCCTGTGGAGAGCGCCTCCTCTTGAGATGCGACGGGAACGCCGGGAATTCTTTCCCTACGAAACAGGGAAAGGATCTCTCATCTCGAGCTAGGAGGCGAAACGGGGCTCCCCTGGATGTGTGCGGGACACCACGTGCTTCCTCTCGAGTGGAGACGGGTATGTCGCGGGACTGCTTGAGTTGCAGCAAGGGTGTGAAGGACCCCCTGGAAGTTTCAGTGGTTAGATGTGATTGGCCTCGAGAAGCCTCAGCGGAAATGGGCCTCATCTCGCCTGGAGGGCAAAACCTCCTGGATTTTCTCGAGTTGCGGCAGGTGCTCTCGACTTACGACGGGGACTTCAGGGACCCGCTCTGGTGGCCGCAGGAAAGGCCAGTCCCCATGCGAGTTCCTCGGGGGCCTCTCGGCATTCCTCTCCCGTCGATGCCGGGGCCTAAGACCTTGTGTGGAGTCGGGGCCGGAACCTGAGGATTCCTCTCCAGTGCTGACATGGATCTTGGGGTACTTCTGGAGTCTCCCCAGGGGAGTCAGTCCTCGTCTCGAATGCGGGCATGCACTTGCGCTTTCCTCCAGAGTGGTAGCAGCAGTGTCACGCAGTCCGCCGCGTGGATCAAAGGATCTATGGTTTTCCCTCGAGTCTTTCCCACGAGGCTTTCCCACGAGGCTTTCCCACAGGGCTGTCCCACGTGCACACGTGGTGGGAGTCGATCCTCGGCTTGAACGTCAAGGCAGTGCAGGGAAAACAGGTTCCTCTGGAATGGACTGACACATCTGGGGGACTCTTGGAATGGTGGCACGACCCTGGAGTTCCTCTCGCCTTTCCTGTGGAGAGCGCCTCCTCTTGAGATGCGACGGGAACGCCGGAATTCTTTCCTTACGAAACAGGGAAAGGATCCCTCATTTCGAGCTTGGAGGCATAAACGGGGCTCCCCTGGATGTGTGCGGGACCCCACGTTCTTCCTCTCGAGTGGAGACAGGTATGTCGGGGAACTTCTTGAGTTGCAGCAAGGGTGTGAAGGACCCTTTGGAAGTTCCAGTGGTTAGATGTGATTAGCCTCGAGAAGCCTCAGCGGAAATGGGCCTCATCTCGCCTGGAGGGCAAAACCTCCTGGATTTTCTCGAGTTGCGGCAGGTGCTCTCGACTTGCGACGGGGACCTCAGGGACCCGCTCTGGTGGCCTCAGGAAAGGCCAGTCCCCATGCGACTTCCTCGGGGGCCTCTCGGGATTCCTCTCCCGTCGATGCCGGGGCCGAAGACCTTGTGTGGAGTCGGGGCCGGAACCTGAGGATTCCTCTCCAGTGCTGACATGTATCTTGGGGTACTTCTGGAGTCTCCCCAGGGGAGTCAGTCCTCGTCTCGAATGCGGGCATGCACTTGCGCTATCCTCCAGAGCGGTAGCAGCAGTGTCAAGCAGTCCGCCGCGTGCATCAAAGGATCTATGGTTTTCCCTCGAGTCTTTCCCACGAGGCTTTCCCACGAGGCTTTCCCACAGGGCTGTCCCACGTGCACACGTGGTGGGAGTCGATCCTCGGCTTGAACGTCAAGGCAGTGCAGGGAAAACAGGTTCCTCTGGAATGGACTGACACATCTGGGGGACTCTTGGAATGGTGGCACGACCCTGGAGTTCCTCTCGCCTTTCCTGTGCAGAACGCCTCCTCTTGAGATGCGACGGGAACGCCGGAATTCTTTCCCTACGAAACAGGGAAAGGATCCCTCATTTCGAGCTTGGAGGCAGAAACGGGGCTCCCCTGGATGTGTGCGGGACCCCACGTGCTTCCTCTCGAGTGGAGACAGGTATGTCGGGGAACTTCTTGAGTTGCAGCAAGGGTGTGAAGGACCCTTTGGAAGTTCCAGTGGTTAGATATCTTTGGCCTCGAAAAGCCTCAGCGGAAATGGGCCTCATCTCGCCTGGAGGGCAAAACCTCCTGGATTTTCTCGAGTTGCGGCAGGTGCTCTCGACTTACGACGGGGACCTCAGGGACCCGCTCTGGTGGCCTCAGGAAAGGCCAGTGCCCATGCGAGTTCCTCGGGGGCCTCTCGGCATTCCTCTCCCGTCGATGCCGGGGCCTAAGACCTTGTGTGGAGTCGGGGCCGGAACCTGAGGATTCCTCTCCAGTGCTGACATGGATCTTGGGGTACTTCTGGAGTCTCCCCAGGGGAGTCAGTCCTCGTCTCGAATGCGGGCATGCACTTGCGCTTTCCTCCAGAGCGGTAGCAGCATTGTCACGCAGTCCGCCGCGTGGATCAAAGGATCTATGGTTTTCCCTCGAGTCTTTCCCACGAGGCTTTCCCACGAGGCTTTCCCACAGGGCTGTCCCACGTGCACACGTGGTGGGAGTCGATCCTCGGCTTGAACGTCAAGGCAGTGCAGGGAAAACAGGTTCCTCTGGAATGGACTGACACATCTGGGGGACTCTTGGAATGGTGTCACGACCCTGGAGTTCCTCTCGCCTTTCCTGTGGAGAGCGCCTCCTCTTGAGATGCGACGGGAACGCCGGGAATTCTTTCCCAAGAAACAGGGAAAGGATCACTCATCTCGAGCTAGGAGGCGGAAACGGGGCTCCCCTGGATGTGTGCGGGACACCACGTGCTTCCTCTCGAGTGGAGACGGTTATGTCGCAGAACTGCTTGAGTTGCAGCAAGGGTGTGAAGGACCGTTTGGAAGTTCCAGTGGTTAGATGTGATTGGCCTCGAGAAGCCTCAGCGGAAATGGGCCTCATCTCGCCTGGAGGGCGAAACCTCCTGGATTTTCTCGAGTTGTGGCAGGGGCTCTCGACTTACGACGGGGACCTCAGGGACCCGCTCTGGTGGCCTCAGAAAAGGCCAGTCCCCATGCGAGTTCCTCGGGGGCCTCTCGGGATTCCTCTCCCGTCAATGCCAGGGCCTAAGACCTTGTGTGGAGTCGGGGCCGGAACCTGAGGTTTCCTCTCCAGTGCTGACATGGATCTTGGGGTACTTCTGGAGTCTCCCCAGGGGAGTCAGTCCTCGTCTCGAATGCGGGCATGCACTTGCGCTTTCCTCCAGAGCGGTAGCAGCAGTGTCACGCAGTCCGCCACGTGGATCAAAGGATCTATGGTTTTCCCTCGAGTCTTTCCCACGAGGCTTTCCCACGAGGCTTTCCCACAGGGCTGTCCCACGTGCACACGTGGTGGGAGTCGATCCTCAGCTTGAACGTCAAGGCAGTGAAGGAAAAATAGGTTCCTCTTGAATGGACTGACACATCTGGGGGACTCTTGGAATGGTGGCACGACCCTGGAGTTCCTCTCGTCTTTCCTGTGGAGAGCGCCTCCTCTTGAGATGCGACGGGAACGCCGGGAATTCTTTCCCTACGAAACAGGGAAAGGATCCCTCATCTCGAGCTAGGAGGCGGAAACGGGGCTCCCCTGGATGTGTGCGGGACCCACGTGCTTCCTCTCGAGTGGAGACGGGTATGTTGGGGAACTTCTTGAGTTGCAGCAAGGGTGTGAAGGACACTTTGGAAGTTCCAGTGGTTAGATGTGATTAGCCTGGAGAAGCCTCTTTGGAAATGGGCCTCATCTCGCCTGGAGGGCAAAACCTCCTGGATTTTCTCGAGTTGCGGCAGGTGCTCTCGACTTACGACGGGGACCTCAGGGACCCGCTCTGGTGGCCTCAGGAAAGTCCAGTCCCCTTGCGAGTTCCTCGGGGGCCACTCGGGACTCCTCTCCGGTCGATGCCGGGGCCTAAGACCTTGTGTGGAGTCGGGGCCGGAACCTGAGGATTCCTCTCCAGTGCTGACATGGATCTTGGGGTACTTCTGGAGTCTCCCCAGGGGAGTCAGTCCTCGTCTCGAATGCGGGCATGCACTTGCGCTTTCCTCCAGAGTGGTAGCAGCAGTGTCACGCAGTCCGCCGCGTGGATCAAAGGATCTATGGTTTTCGCTCGAGTCTTTCCCACGAGGCTTTCCCACGAGGCTTTCCCACAGGGCTGTCCCACGTGCACACGTGGTGGGAGTCGATCCTCGGCTTGAACGTCAAGGCAGTGCAGGGAAAACAGGTTCCTCTGGAATGGACTGACACATCTGGGGGACTCTTGGAATGGTGGCACGACCCTGGAGTTCCTCTCGCCTTTCCTGTGGAGAGCGCCTCCTCTTGAGATGCGACGGGAACGCCGGAATTCTTTCCCTACGAAACAGGGAAAGGATCCCTCATTTCGAGCTTGGAGGCATAAACGGGGCTCCCCTGGATGTGTGCGGGACCCCACGTGCTTCCTCTCGAGTGGAGACAGGTATGTCGGGGAACTTCTTGAGTTGCAGCAAGGGTGTGAAGGACCCTTTGGAAGTTCCAGTGGTTAGATGTGATTAGCCTCCAGAAGCCTCAGCGGAAATGGGCCTCATCTCGCCTGGAGGCCAAAACCTCCTGGATTTTCTCGAGTTGCGGCAGGTGCTCTCGACTTACGACGGGGACCTCAGAGACCCGATCTGGTGGCCTCAGGAAAGGCCAGTCCCCATGCGACTTCCTCGGGGGCCTCTCGGGATTCCTCTCCCGTCGATGCCGGGGCCGAAGACCTTGTGTGGAGTCGGGGCCGGAACCTGAGGATTCCTCTCCAGTGCTGACATGGATCTTGGGGTACTTCTGGAGTCTCCCCAGGGGAGTCAGTCCTCGTCTCGAATGCGGGCATGCACTTGCGCTTTCCTCCAGAGCGGTAGCAGCAGTGTCACGCAGTCCACCGCGTGGATCAAAGGATCTATGGTTTTCCCTCGAGTCTTTCCCACGAGGCTTTCCCACGAGGCTTTCCCACTGGGTTGTCCCACGTGCACACGTGGTGGGAGTCGATCCTCGGCTTGAACGTCAAGGCAGTGCAGGGAAAACAGGTTCCTCTGAAATGGACTGACACATCTTGGGGTCTCTTGGAATGGTGGCACGACCCTGGAGTTCCTCTCGCCTTTCCTGTGGAGAGCGCCTCCTCTTGAGATGCGACGGGAATGCCGGGAATTCTTTCCTACGAAACAGGGATAGGATCCCTCATCTCGAGCTAGGAGGCGGAAACGGGGCTACCCTGGATGTGTGGGGGACCCTCGTGCTTCCTCTCGAGTGGAGACGGGTATGTCAGGGAACTTCTAGAGTTGCAGCAAGGGTGTGAAGGACCCTTTGGAAGTTCAAGTGGTTAGATGTGATTAGCCTCGAGAAGCCTCAGCGTAAATGGACTTCATCTCGCCTGGAGGGCAAAATCTCCTGGATTTTCTCGAGTTGCGGCAGGTGCTCTCGACTTACGACGGGGACCACAGGGACCCGCTCTGGTGACCTCAGGAAAGGCCAGTCCCCATGCGAGTTCCTCGGGGGCCTCTCGGGATTCCTCTCCCGTCGATGCCGGGGCTAAGACCTTGTGTGGAGTCGGGGCCGGAACCTGAGGATTCCTCTCCAGTGCTGACATGGATCTTGGGGTACTTCTGGAGTCTCCCCAGGGGAGTCAGTCCTCGTCTCGAATGCGGGCATGCACTTGCGCTTTCCTCCAGAGCGGTAGCAGCAGTGTCACGCAGTCCGCCGCGTGGATCAAAGGATCTATGGTTTTCCCTCGAGTCTTTCCCACGAGGCTTTCCAACGAGGCTTTCCACAGGGCTGTCTCACGTGCACACGTGGTGTGACTCGATCCTCGGCTTGAACGTCAAGGCAGTGCAGGGAAAACAGGTTCCTCTGGAATGGACTGACACATCTGGGGGACTCTTGGAATGGTGGCACGACCCTGGAGTTCCTCTCGCCTTTCCTGTGGAGAGCGCCTCCTCTTGAGATGCGACGGGAAGGCCGGGAATTCTTTCCCTACGAAACAGGGAAAGGATCCCTCATCTCGAGCTAGGAGGCGGAAATGGGGCTCCCATGGATGTTTGCGGGACCCCACGTACTTCCTCTCGAGTGGAGACGGGTATGTCGGGGAACTTCTTGAGTTGCAGCAAGGGTGTGAAGGACCCTTTGGAAGTTCCAGTGGTTAGATGTCTTTGGCCTTGAGAAGCCTCAGCGGAAATGGGCCTCATCTCGCCTGGAGGGCAAAACCTCCTGGATTTTCTCGAGTTGCGGCAGGTGCTCTCGACTTACGACGGGGACCTCAGGGACCCGCTCTGGTGGCCTCAAGAAAGGCCAGTCCCCATGCGAGTTCCTCGGGGGCCTCTCGGGATTCCTCTCCCGTCGATGCCGGGGCCGAAGACCTTGTGTGGAGTCGGGGCCGGAACCTGAGGATTCCTCTGCAGTGCTGACATGGATCTTGGGGTACTTCTGGAGTCTCCCCAGGGGAGTAAGTCCTCGTCTCGAATGCGGGCATGCACTTGCGCTTTCCTCCAGAGCGGTAGCAGCAGTGTCACGCAGTCCGCCGCGTGGATCAAAGGATCTATGGTTTTCCCTCGAGTCTTTCCCACGAGGCTTTCCCACAGGGCTGTCCCACGTGCACACGTGTTGGGAGTGGATCCTCGGCTTGAACGTCAAGGCAGTGCAGGGAAAACAGGTTCCTCTGGAATGGACTGACACATCTGGGGGACTCTTGGAATGGTGGCACGACCCTGGAGTTCCTCTTGCCTTTCCTGTGGAGAGCGCCTCCTCTTGAGATGCGACGGGAACGCCGGGAATTCTTTCCCTACGAAACAGGGAAAGGATCCCTCATCTCGAGCTAGGAGGCGGAAACGGGGCTCCCCTGGATGTGTGCGGGACCCCACGTGCTTCCTCTCCAGTGGAGACGGGTATGTCGGGGAACTTCTTGAGTTGCAGCAAGGGTGTGAAGGACCCTTTGGAAGTTCCAGTGGTTAGACGTGATTAGCCTGGAGAAGCCTCAGCGGAAATGGGCCTCATCTCGCCTGGAGGGCAAAACCTCCTGGATTTTCTCGAGTTGCGGCAGGTGCTCTCGACTTACGACGGGGACCTCAGGGACCCGCTCTGGTGGCCTCAAGAAAGGCCAGTCCCCATGCGAGTTCCTCGGGGGCCTCTCGGGATTCCTCTCCCGTCGATGCCGGGGCCTAAGACCTTGTGTGGAGTCGGGGCCGGAACCTGAGGATTCCTCTCCAGTGCTGACATGGATCTTGGGGTACTTCTGGAGTCTCCCCAGGGGAGTCAGTCCTCGTCTCGAATGCGGGCATGCACTTGCGCTATCCTCCAGAGCGGTAGCAGCAGTGTCAAGCAGTCCGCCGCGTGCATCAAAGGATCTATGGTTTTCCCTCGAGTCTTTCCCACGAGGCTTTCCCACGAGGCTTTCCCACTGGGTTGTCCCACGTGCACACGTGGTGGGAGTCGATCCTCGGCTTGAACGTCAAGGCAGTGCAGGGAAAACAGGTTCCTCTGAAATGGACTGACACATCTTGGGGTCTCTTGGAATGGTGGCACGACCCTGGAGTTCCTCTCGCCTTTCCTGTGGAGAGCGCCTCCTCTTGAGATGCGACGGGAATGCCGGGAATTCTTTCCTACGAAACAGGGATAGGATCCCTCATCTCGAGCTAGGAGGCGGAAACGGGGCTACCCTGGATGTGTGGGGGACCCTCGTGCTTCCTCTCGAGTGGAGACGGGTATGTCAGGGAACTTCTAGAGTTGCAGCAAGGGTGTGAAGGACCCTTTGGAAGTTCAAGTGGTTAGATGTGATTAGCCTCGAGAAGCCTCAGCGTAAATGGACTTCATCTCGCCTGGAGGTCAAAATCTCCTGGATTTTCTCGAGTTGCGGCAGGTGCTCTCGACTTACGATGGGGACCTCAGGGACCCGCTCTGGTGACCTCAGGAAAGGCCAGTCCCCATGCGAGTTCCTCGGGGGCCTCTCGGGATTCCTCTCCCGTCGATGCCGGGGCCTAAGACCTTGTGTGGAGTCGGGGCCGGAACCTGAGGATTCCTCTCCAGTGCTGACATGGATATTGGGGTACTTCTGGAGTCTCCCCAGGGGAGTCAGTCCTCGTCTCGAATGCGGGCATGCACTTGCGCTTTCCTCCAGAGGGGTAGCAGCAGTGTCACGCAGTCCGCCGCCTGGATCAAAGGATCTATGGTTTTCCCTCGAGTCTTTCCTCCGAGGCTTTCCCACGAGGCTTTCCACAGGGCTGTCCCACGTGCACACGTGGCGTGACTCGATCCTCGGCTTGAACGTCAAGGCAGTGCAGGGAAAACAGGTTCCTCTGGAATGGACTGACACATCTGGGGGACTCTTGGAATGGTGGCACGACCCTGGAGTTCCTCTCGCCTTTCCTGTGGAGAGCGCCTCCTCTTGAGATGCGACGGGAACGCCGGGAATTCTTTCCCTACGAAACAGGGAAAGGATCCCTCATCTCGAGCTAGGAGGCGGAAATGGGGCTCCCCTGGATGTTTGCGGGACCCCACGTGCTTCCTCTCGAGAGGAGACGGGTATGTCGGGGAACTTCTTGAGTTGCAGCAAGGGTGTGAAGGACCCTTTTGAAGTTCCAGTGGTTAGATGTTTTTGGCCTCGAGAAGCCTCAGCGGAAATGGGCCTCATCTCGCCTGGAGGGCAAAACCTCCTGGATTTTCTCGAGTTTCGGAGGTGCTCTCGACTTACGACGGGGACCTCAGGGACCCGCTCTGGTGGCCTCAGGAAAGGCCAGTCCCCATGCGAATTCCTCGGGGGCCTCTCGGGATTCCTCTCCCGTCGGTGCCGGGGCCTAAGACCTTGTGTGGAGTCGGGGCCGGAAACTGAGGATTCCTCTCCAGTGCTGACATGGATCTTGGGGTACTTCTGGAGTCTCCCCAGGGGAGTCAGTCCTCGTCTCGAATGCGGGCATGCACTTGCGCTTTCCTCCAGAGCGGTAGCAGCAGTGTCACGCAGTCCGCCGCGTGGATCAAAGGATCTATGGTTTTCCCTCGAGTTTTCCCACGAGGCTTTCCCACGAGGCTTTCCCACAGGGCTGTCCCACGTGCACACGTGGTGGGAGTGGATCCTCGGCTTGAACGTCAAGGCAGTGCAGGGAAAACAGGTTCCTCTGGAATGGACTGACACATCTGGGGGACTCTTGGAATGGTGGCACGACCCTGGAGTTCCTCTCGCCTTTCCTGTGGAGAGCGCCTCCTCTTGAGATGCGACGGGAACGCCGGGAATTCTTTCCCTACGAAACAGGGAAAGGATCCCTCATCTCGAGCTAGGAGGCGGAAACGGGGCTCCCCTGGATGTGTGCGGGACCCCACGTGCTTCCTCTCGAGTGGAGACGGGTATGTCGGGGAACTTCTTGAGTTGCAGCAAGGGTGTGAAGGACCCTTTGGAAGTTCCAGTGGTTAGACGTGATTAGCCTCGCCTCGAGAAGCCTCAGCGGAAATGGGCCTCATCTCGCCTGGAGGGCAAAACCTCCTGGATTTTCTCGAGTTGCGGCAGGTGCTCTCGACTTACGACGGGGACCTAAGGGACCCGCTCTGGTGGCCTCAGGAAAGGCCAGTCCCCATGCAAGTTCCTCGGGGGCCTCTCGGGATTCCTCTCCCGTCGATGCCGGGGCCTAAGACCTTGTGTGGAGTCGGGGCCGGAACCTGAGGATTCCCCTCCAGTGCTGACATGGATCTTGGGGTACTTCTGGAGTCTCCCCAGGGGAGTCAGTCCTCTTCTCGAATGCGGGCATGCACTTGCGCTTTCCTCCAGAGCGGTAGCAGCAGTGTCACTCAGTCCGCCGCGTGGATCAAAGGATCTATGGTTTTCCCTCGTGTCTTTCCCACGAGGCTTTCCCACGAGGCTTTCCCACAGGGCTGTCCCACGTGCACACGTGGTGGCAGTGGATCCTCGGCTTGAACGTCAAGGCAGTGCAGGGAAAACATGTTCCTCTGGAATGGACTGACACATCTGGGGGACTCTTGGAATGGTGGCACGACCCTGGAGTTCCTCTCGCCTTTCCTGTGGAGAGCGCCTCCTCTTGACATGCGACGGGAACGCCGGGAATTCTTTCCCTACAAAACAGGGAAAGGATCCCTAATCTCGAGCTAGGAGGCGGAAACGGGGCTCCCCTGGATGTGTGCGGGACCCCACGTGCTTCCTCTCGAGTGGAGACGGGTATGTCGGGGAACTTCTTGAGTTGCAGCAAGGGTGTGAAGGACCCTTTGGAAGTTCCAGTTGTTATACCTGATTAGCCTCGAGAAGCCTCAGCGGAAATGGGCCTCATCTCGCCTGGAGGGCAAAACCTCCTGGATTTTCTCGAGTTACGGCAGGTGCTCTCGACTTACGACGGGGACCTCAGGGACCCGCTCTGGTGGCCTCAGGAAAGGCCAGTCCCCATGCGAATTCCTCGGGGGCCTCTCGGCATTCCTCTCCCGTCGATGCCGGGGCCTAAGACCTTGTGTGGAGTCGGGGCCGGAAACTGAGGATTCCTCTCCAGTGCTGACATGGATCTTGGGGTAATTCTGGAGTCTCCCCAGGGGAGTCAGTCCTCGTCTCGAATGCGGGCATGCACTTGCGCTTTCCTCCAGAGCGGTAGCAGCAGTGTCACGCAGTCCGCCGCGTGGATCAAAGGATCTATGGTTTTCCCTCGAGTTTTCCCACGAGGCTTTCCCACGAGGCTTTCCCACAGGGCTGTCCCACGTGCACACGTGGTGGGAGTCGATCCTCGGCTTGAACGTCAAGGCAGTGCAGGGAAAACAGGTTCCTCTGGAATGGACTGACACATCTGGGGGACTCTTGGAATGGTGGCATGACCCTGGAGTTCCTCTCGGCTTTCCTGTGGAGAGCGCCTCCTCTTGAGATGCGACGGGAACGCCGGGAATTCTTTCCCTACGAAACAGGGAAAGGATCCCTCATCTCGAGCTAGGAGGCGGAAACGGGGCTCCCCTGGATGTGTGCGGGACCCCACGTGCTTCCTCTCGAGTGGAGACGGGTATGTCGGGGAACTTCTTGAGTTGCAGCAAGGGTGTGAAGGACCCTTTGGAAGTTCCAGTGGTTAGATGTGATTAGCCTCGAGAAGCCTCAGCGGAAATGGGCCTCATCTCGCCTGGAGGGCAAAACCTCCTGGATTTTCTCGAGTTGCGGCAGGTGCTCTCGACTTACGACGGGGACCTCAGGGACCCGCTCTGGTGGCCTCAGGAAAGGCCAGTCCCCATGCGAGTTCCTCGGGGGCCTCTCGGCATTCCTCTCCCGTCGATGCCGGGGCCTAAGACCTTGTGTGGAGTCGGGGCCGGAACCTGAGGATTCCTCTCCAGTGCTGACATGGATCTTGGGGTACTTCTGGAGTCTCCCCAGGGGAGTCAGTCCTCGTCTCGAATGCGGGCATGCACTTGCGCTTTCCTCCAGAGCGGTAGCAGCAGTGTCACGCAGTCCACCGCGTGGATCAAAGGATCTATGTTTTTCCCTCGAGTCTTTCCCACGAGGCTTTCCCACGAGGCTTTCCCACAGGGCTGTCCCACGTGCACACGTGGTGGGAGTGGATCCTCGGCTTGAACGTCAAGGCAGTGCAGGGAAAACAGGTTCCTCTGGAATGGACTGACACATCTGGGGGACTCTTGGAATGGTGGCACGACCCTGGAGTTCCTCTCGCCTTTCCTGTGGAGAGCGCCTCCTCTTGAGATGCGACGGGAACGCCGGGAATTCTTTCCCTACGAAACAGGGAAAGGATCCCTCATCTCGAGCTAGGAGGCGGAAACGGGGCTCCCCTGGATGTGTGCGGGACCCCACGTGCTTCCTCTCGAGTGGAGACGGGTATGTCGGGGAACTTCTTAAGTTGCAGCAATGCTGTGAAGGACCCTTTGGAAGTTCCAGTGGTTAGACGTGATTAGCCTCGAGAAGCCTCAGCGGAAATGGGCCTCATCTCGCCTGGAGGGCAAAACCTCCTGGATTTTCTCGAGTTGCCGCAGGTGCTCTCGACTTACGACGGGGACCTCAGGGACCTGCTCTGGTGGCCTCAGGAAAGTCCAGTCCCCATGCGAGTTCCTCGGGGGCCTCTCGGGATCCCTCTCCCGTCGATGCCGGGGCCTAAGACCTTGTGTGGAGTCGGGGCTGGAACCTGAGGATTCCTCTCCAGTGCTGACATGGATCTTGGGGTACTTCTGGAGTCTCCCCAGGGGAGTCAGTCCTCGTCTCGAATGCGGGCATGCACTTGCGCTTTCCTCCAGAGCGGTAGCAGCAGTGTCACGCAGTCCGCCGCGTGGATCAAAGGATCTATGGTTTTCCCTCGAGTCTTTCCCACGAGGCTTTCCCACGAGACTTTCCCACAGGGCTGTCCCACGTGCACACGTGGTGGGAGTGGATCCTCGGCTTGAACGTCAAGGCAGTGCAGGGAAAACAGGTTCCTCTGGAATGGACTGACACATCTGGGGGACTCTTGGAATGGTGGCATGACCCTGGAGTTCCTCTCGCCTTTCCTGTGGAGAGCGCCTCCTCTTGAGATGCGACGGGAACGCCGGGAATTCTTTCCCTACCAAACAGGGAAAGGATCCCTCATCTCGAGCTAGGAGGCGGAAACGGGGCTCCCCTGGATGTGTGCGGGACCCCACGTGCTTCCTCTCGAGTGGAGACGGGTATGTCGGGGAACTTCTTGAGTTGCAGCAATGCTGTGAAGGACCCTTTGGAAGTTCCAGTGGTTAGACGTGAGTAGCCTCGAGAAGCCTCAGCGGAAATGGGCCTCATCTCGCCTGGAGGGCAAAACCTCCTGGATTTTCTCGAGTGGCGGCAGGTGCTCTTGACTTACGACGGGGACCTCAGGGACCCGCTCTGGGGGCCTCAGGAAAGGCCAGTCCCCATGCGAGTTCCTCGGGGGCCTCTCGGCATTCCTCTCCCGTCGAAGCCGGGGCCTAAGACCTTGTGTGGAGTCGGGGCCGGAACCTGAGGATTCCTCTCCAGTGCTGACATGGATCTTGGGGTACTTCTGGAGTCTCCCCAGGGGAGTCAGTCCTCGTCTCGAATGCGGGCATGAACTTGCGCTTTCCTCCAGAGCGGTAGCAGCAGTGTCACGCAGTCCGCCGCGTGGATCAAAGGATCTATTGTTTTCCCTCGTGTCTTTCCCACGAGGCTTTCCCACGAGGCTTTCCCACAGGGCTGTCCCACGTGCACACGTGGTGGCAGGGGATCCTCGGCTTGAACGTCAAGGCAGTGCAGGGAAAACAGGTTCCTCTGGAATGGACTGACACATCTGGGGGACTCTTGGAATGGTGGCACGACCCTGGAGTTCCTCTCGCCTTTCCTGTGGAGAGCGCCTCCTCTTGAGATGCGACGGGAACGCCGGGAATTCTTTCCCTACGAAACAGGGAAAGGATCCCTCATCTCGAGCTAGGAGGCGGAAACGGGGCTCCCCTGGATGTGTGCGGGACCCCACGTGCTTCCTCTCGAGTGGAGACGGGTATGTCGGGGAACTTCTTGAGTTGCAGCAAGGGTGTGAAGGACCCTTTGGAAGTTCCAGTTGTTAGACCTGATTAGCCTCGAGAAGCCTCAGTGGAAATGGGCCTCATCTCGCCTGGAGGGCAAAACCTCCTGGATTTTCTCGAGTTACGGCAGGTGCTCTCGACTTACGACGGGGACCTCAGGGACCCGCTCTGGTGGCCTCAGGAAAGGCCAGTCCCCATGCGAGTTCCTCGGGGGCCTCTCGGGATTACTCTCCCGTCGATGCCGGGGCCTCAGACCTTGTGTGGAGTCGGGGCCGGAAACTGAGGATTCCTCTCCAGTGCTGACATGGATCTTGGGGTACTTCTGGAGTCTCCCCAGGGGAGTCAGTCCTCGTCTCGAATGCGGGCATGCACTTGCGCTTTCCGCCAGAGCGGTAGCAGCAGTGTCACGCAGTCCGCCGCGTGGATCAAAGGATCTATGGTTTTCCCTCGAGTTTTCCCACGAGGCTTTCCCACGAGGCTTTCCCACAGGGCTGTCCCACGTGCACACGTGGTGGGAGTGGATCCTCGGCTTGAACGTCAAGGCAGTGCAGGGAAAACAGGTTCCTCTGGAATGGACTGACACATCTGGGGGACTCTTGGAATGGTGGCATGACCCTGGAGTTCCTCTCGGCTTTCCTGTGGAGAGCGCCTCCTCTTGAGATGCGACGGGAACGCCGGGAATTCTTTCCCTACGAAACAGGGAAAGGATCCCTCATCTTGAGCTAGGAGGCGGAAACGGGGCTCCCCTGGATGTGTGCGGGACCCCACGTGCTTCCTCTCGAGTGGAGACGGGTATGTCGGGGAACTTCTTGAGTTGCAGCAATGCTGTGAAGGACCCTTTGGAAGTTCCAGTGGTTAGACGTGATTAGCCTCGAGAAGCCTCAGCGGAAATGGGCCTCATCTCGCCTGGAGGGCAAAACCTCCTGGATTTTCTCGGGTTGCGGCAGGTGCTCTCGACTTACGACGGGGACCTCAGGGACCCGCTCTGGTGGACTCAGGAAAGGCCAGTCCCCTTGCGAGTTCCTCGGGGGCCTCTCGGGATCCCTCTCCCGTCGATGCCGGGGCCTAAGACCTTGTGTGGAGTCGGGGCCGGAACCTGAGGATTCCTCTCCAGTGCTGACATGGATCTTGGGGTACTTCTGGAGTCTCCCCAGGGGAGTCAGTCCTCGTCTCGAATGCGGGCATGCACTTGCGCTTTCCTCCAGAGCGGTAGCAGCAGTGTCACGCAGTCCGCCGCGTGGATCAAAGGATCTATGGTTTTCCCTCGAGTCTTTCCCACGAGGCTTTCCCACGAGGCTTTCCCACAGGGCTGTCCCACGTGCACACGTGGTGGGAGTCGATCCTCGGCTTGAACGTCAAGGCAGTGCAGGGAAAACAGGTTCCTCTGGAATGGACTGACACATCTGGGGGACTCTTGGAATGGTGGCATGACCCTGGAGTTCCTCTCGCCTTTCCTGTGGAGAGCGCCTCCTCTTGAGATGCGACGGGAACGCCGGGAATTCTTTCCCTACGAAACAGGGAAAGGATCCCTCATCTCGAGCTAGGAGGCGGAAACGGGGCTCCCCTGGATGTGTGCGGGACTCCACGTGCTTCCTCTCGAGTGGAGACGGGTATGTCGGGGAACTTCTTGAGTTGCAGCAAGGGTGTGAAGGACCCTTTGGAAGTTCCAGCGGTTAGATGTGATTAGCCTCGAGAAGCCTCAGCGGAAATGGGCCTCATCTCGCCTGGAAGGCAAAACCTCCTGGATTTTCTCGAGTTGCGGCAGGTGCTCTCGACTTACGACGGGGACCTCAGGGACCCGCTCTGGTGGCCTCAGGAAAGGCCAGTCCCCATGCGAGTTCCTCGGGGGCCTCTCGGCATTCCTCTCCCGTCGATGCCGGGGCCTAAGACCTTGTGTGGAGTCGGGGCCGGAACCTGAGGATTACTCTCCAGTGCTGACATGGATCTTGGGGTACTTCTGGAGTCTCCCCAGGGGAGTCAGTCCTCTTCTCGAATGCGGGCATGCACTTGCGCTTTCCTCCAGAGCGGTAGCAGCAGTGTCACGCAGTCCGCCGCCTGGATCAAAGGATCTATGGTTTTCCCTCGAGTTTTCCCACGAGGCTTTCCCACGAGGCTTTCCCACAGGGCTGTCCCACGTGCACACGTGGTGGGAGTGGATCCTCGGCTTGAACGTCAAGGCAGTGCAGGGAAAACAGGTTCCTCTGGAATGGACTGACACATCTGGGGGACTCTTGGAATGGTGGCATGACCCTGGAGTTCCTCTCGGCTTTCCTGTGGAGAACGCCTCCTCTTGAGATGCGACGGGAACGCCGGGAATTCTTTCAATACGAAACAGGGAAAGGATCCCTCATCTCGAGCTAGGAGGCGGAAACGGGCCTCCCCTGGATGTGTGCGGGACCCCACGTGCTTCCTCTCGAGTGGAGACGGGTATGTCGGGGAACTTCTTGAGTTGCAGCAAGGGTGTGAAGGACCCTTTGGAAGTTCCAGTGGTTAGACGTGATTAGCCTCGAGAAGCCTCAGCGGAAATGGGCCTCATCTCGCCTGGAGGGCAAAACCTCCTGGATTTTCTCGAGTTGCGGCAGGTGCTCTCGACTTACGACGGGGACCTCAGGGACCCGCTCTGGTGGCCTCAGGAAAGGCCAGTCCCCATGCGAGTTCCTCGGGGGCCTCTCGGCATTCCTCTCCCGTCGATGCCGGGGCCTAAGACCTTGTGTGGAGTCGGGGCCGGAACCTGAGGATTCCTCTCCAGTGCTGACATGGATCTTGGGGTACTTCTGGAGTCTCCCCAGGGGAGTCAGTCCTCTTCTCGAATGCGGGCATGCACTTGCGCTTTCCTCCAGAGCGGTAGCAGCAGTGTCACGCAGTCCGCCGCGTGGATCAAAGGATCTATTGTTTTCCCTCGTGTCTTTCCCACGAGGCTTCCCCACGAGGCTTTCCCACAGGGCTGTCCCACGTGCACACGTGGTGGCAGTGGATCCTCGGCTTGAACGTCAAGGCAGTGCAGGGAAAACATGTTCCTCTGGAATGGACTGACACATCTGGGGGACTCTTGGAATGGTGGCACGACCCTGGAGTTCCTCTCGCCTTTCCTGTGGAGAGCGCCTCCTCTTGAGATGCGACGGGAACGCCGGGAATTCTTTCCCTACAAAACAGGGAAAGGATCCCTAATCTCGAGCTAGGAGGCGGAAACGGGGCTCCCCTGGATGTGTGCGGGACCCCACGTGCTTCCTCTCGAGTGGAGACGGGTATGTCGGGGAACTTCTTGAGTTGCAGCAAGGGTGTGAAGGACCCTTTGGAAGTTCCAGTTGTTAGACCTGATTAGCCTCGAGAAGCCTCAGCGGAAATGGGCCTCATCTCGCCTGGAGGGCAAAACCTCCTGGATTTTCTCGAGTTACGGCAGGTGCTCTCGACTTACGACGGGGACCTCAGGGACCCGCTCTGGTGGCCTCAGGAAAGGCCAGTCCCCATGCGAATTCCTCGGGGGCCTCTCGGGATTCCTCTCCCGTCGATGCCGGGGCCTAAGACCTTGTGTGGAGTCGGGGCCGGAAACTGAGGATTCCTCTCCAGTGCTGACATGGATCTTGGGGTACTTCTGGAGTCTCCCCAGGGGAGTCAGTCCTCTTCTCGAATGCGGGCATGCACTTGCGCTTTCCTCCAGAGCGGTAGCAGCAGTGTCACGCAGTCCGCCGCGTGGATCAAAGGATCTATGGTTTTCCCTCGAGTTTTCCCACGAGGCTTTCCCACGAGGCTTTCCCACAGGGCTGTCCCACGTGCACACGTGGTGGGAGTGGATCCTCGGCTTGAACGTCAAGGCAGTGCAGGGAAAACAGGTTCCTCTGGAATGGACTGACACATCTGGGGGACTCTTGGAATGGTGGCATGACACTGGAGTTCCTCTCGGCTTTCCTGTGGAGAACGCCTCCTCTTGAGATGCGACGGGAACGCCGGGAATTCTTTCCCTACGAAACAGGGAAAGGATCCCTCATCTCGAGCTAGGAGGCGGAAACGGGCCTCCCCTGGATGTGTGCGGGACCCCACGTGCTTCCTCTCGAGTGGAGACGGGTATGTCGGGGAACTTCTTGAGTTGCAGCAAGGGTGTGAAGGACCCTTTGGAAGTTCCAGTGGTTAGACGTGATTAGCCTCGAGAAGCCTCAGCGGAAATGGGCCTCATCTCGCCTGGAGGGCAAAACCTCCTGGATTTTCTCGAGTTGCGGCAGGTGCTCTCGACTTACGACGGGGACCTCAGGGACCCGCTCTGGTGGCCTCAGGAAAGGCCAGTCCCCATGCGAGTTCCTCGGGGGCCTCTCGGCATTCCTCTCCCGTCGATGCCGGGGCCTAAAACCTTGTGTGGAGTCGGGGCCGGAACCTGAGGATTCCTCTCCAGTGCTGACATGGATCTTGGGGTACTTCTGGAGTCTCCCCAGGGGAGTCAGTCCTCTTCTCGAATGCGGGCATGCACTTGCGCTTTCCTCCAGAGCGGTAGCAGCAGTGTCACGCAGTCCGCCGCGTGGATCAAAGGATCTATTGTTTTCCCTCGTGTCTTTCCCACGAGGCTTCCCCACGAGGCTTTCCCACAGGGCTGTCCCACGTGCACACGTGGTGGCAGTGGATCCTCGGCTTGAACGTCAAGGCAGTGCAGGGAAAACATGTTCCTCTGGAATGGACTGACACATCTGGGGGACTCTTGGAATGGTGGCACGACCCTGGAGTTCCTCTCGCCTTTCCTGTGGAGAGCGCCTCCTCTTGAGATGCGACGGGAACGCCGGGAATTCTTTCCCTACAAAACAGGGAAAGGATCCCTAATCTCGAGCTAGGAGGCGGAAACGGGGCTCCCCTGGATGTGTGCGGGACCCCACGTGCTTCCTCTCGAGTGGAGACGGGTATGTCGGGGAACTTCTTGAGTTGCAGCAAGGGTGTGAAGGACCCTTTGGAAGTTCCAGTTGTTAGACCTGATTAGCCTCGAGAAGCCTCAGCGGAAATGGGCCTCATCTCGCCTGGAGGGCAAAACCTCCTGGATTTTCTCGAGTTACGGCAGGTGCTCTCGACTTACGACGGGGACCTCAGGGACCCGCTCTGGTGGCCTCAGGAAAGGCCAGTCCCCATGCGAATTCCTCGGGGGCCTCTCGGGATTCCTCTCCCGTCGATGCCGGGGCCTAAGACCTTGTGTGGAGTCGGGGCCGGAAACTGAGGATTCCTCTCCAGTGCTGACATGGATCTTGGGGTACTTCTGGAGTCTCCCCAGGGGAGTCAGTCCTCTTCTCGAATGCGGGCATGCACTTGCGCTTTCCTCCAGAGCGGTAGCAGCAGTGTCACGCAGTCCGCCGCGTGGATCAAAGGATCTATGGTTTTCCCTCGAGTTTTCCCACGAGGCTTTCCCACGAGGCTTTCCCACAGGGCTGTCCCACGTGCACACGTGGTGGGAGTGGATCCTCGGCTTGAACGTCAAGGCAGTGCAGGGAAAACAGGTTCCTCTGGAATGGACTGACACATCTGGGGGACTCTTGGAATGGTGGCACGACCCTGGAGTTCCTCTCGCCTTTCCTGTGGAGAGCGCCTCCTCTTGAGATGCGACGGGAACGCCGGGAATTCTTTCCCTACGAAACAGGGAAAGGATCCCTCATCTCGAGCTAGGAGGCGGAAACGGGGCTCCCCTGGATGTGTGCGGGACCCCACGTGCTTCCTCTCGAGTGGAGACGGGTATGTCGGGGAACTTCTTGAGTTGCAGCAAGGGTGTGAAGGACCCTTTGGAAGTTCCAGTGGTTGGACATGATTCGCCTCGAGAAGCCTCAGCGGAAATGGGCCTCATCTCGCCTGGAGGGCAAAACCTCCTGGATTTTCTCGAGTTGCGGCAGGTGCTCTCGACTTACGACGGGGACCTCAGTGACCCGCTCTGGTGGCCTCAGGAAAGGCCAGTCCCCATGCGAATTCCTCGGGGGCCTCTCGGGATTACTCTCCCGTCGATGCCGGGGCCTAAGACCTTGTGTGGAGTCGGGGCCGGAACCTGAGGATTCCTCTCCAGTGCTGACATGGATCTTGGGGTACTTCTGGAGTCTCCCCAGGGGAGTCAGTCCTCGTCTCGAATGCGGGCATGCACTTGCGCTTTCCTCCAGAGCGGTAGCAGCAGTGTCACGCAGTCCGCCGCGTGGATCAAAGGATCTATGGTTTTCCCTCGAGTCTTTCCCACGAGGCTTTCCCACGAGGCTTTCCCACAGGGCTGTCCCACGTGCACACGTGGTGGGAGTGGATCCTCGGCTTGAACGTCAAGGCAGTGCAGGGAAAACAGGTTCCTCTGGAATGGACTGACACATCTGGGGGACACTTGGAATGGTGGCACGACCCTGGAGTTCCTCTCGCCTTTCCTGTGGAGAGCGCCTCCTCTTGAGATGCGACGGGAACGCCGGGAATTCTTTCCCTACGAAACAGGGAAAGGATCCCTCATCTCGAGCTAGGAGGCGGAAACGGGGCTCCCCTGGATGTGTGCGGGACCCCACGTGCTTCCTCTCGAGTGGAGACGGGTATTTCGGGGAACTTCTTGAGTTGCAGCAAGGGTGTGAAGCACCCTTTGGAAGTTCCAGTGGTTAGACGTGATTAGCCTCGAGAAGCCTCAGCGGAAATGGGCCTCATCTCGCCTGGAGGGCAAAACCTCCTGGATTTTCCCGAGTTGCGGCAGGTGCTCTCGACTTACGACGGGGACCTCAGGGACCTGCTCTGGTGGCCTCAGGAAAGGCCAGTCCCCATGCGAGTTCCTCGGGGGCCTCTTGGGATTCCTCTCCCGTCGATGCAGGGGCCTAAGACCTTGTGTGGATTCGGGGCCGGAACCTGAGGATTCCTCTCCAGTGCTGACATGGATCTTGGGGTACTTCTGGAGTCTCCCCAGGGGAGTCAGTCCTCGTCTCGAATGCGGGCATGCACTTGCGCTTTCCTCCAGAGCGGTAGCAGCAGTTTCACGCAGTCCGCCGCGTGGATCAAAGGATCTATGGTTTTCCCTCGAGTCTTTCCCACGAGGCTTTCCCACGAGGCTTTCCCACAGGGCTGTCCCACGTGCACACGTGGTGGGAGTGGATCCTCGGCTTGAACGTCAAGCCAGTGCAGGGAAAACAGGTTCCTCTGGAATGGACTGACATATCTGGGGGACTCTTGGAATGGTAGCACGACCCTGGAGTTCCTCTCGCCTTTCCTGTGGAGAGCGCCTCCTCTTGAGATGCGACGGGAACGCCGGGAATTCTTTCCCTACGAAACAGGGAAAGGATCCCTCATCTCGAGCTAGGAGGCGGAAACGGGGCTCCCCTGGATGTGTGCGGGACCCCACGTGCTTCCTCTCGAGTGGAGACGGGTATGTCGGGGAACTTCTTGAGTTGCAGCAAGGGTGTGAAGGACCCTTTGGAAGTTCCAGTGGTTAGATGTGATTAGCCTCGAGAAGCCTCAGCGGAAATGGGCCTCATCTCGCCTGGAGGGCAAAACCTCCTGGATTTTCTCGAGTTGCGGCAGGTGCTCTCGACTTACGACGGGGACCTCAGGGACCCGCTCTGGTGGCCTCAGGAAAGGCCAGTCCCCATGCGAGTTCCTCGGGGGCCTCTCGGCATTCCTCTCCCGTCGATGCCGGGGCCTAAGACCTTGTGTGGAGTCGGGGCCGGAACCTGAGGATTCCTCTCCAGTGCTGCCATGGACCTTGGGGTACTTCTGGAGTCTCCCCAGGGGAGTCAGTCCTCGTCTCGAATGCGGGCATGCACTTGCGCTTTCCTCCAGAGCGGTAGCAACAGTGTCACGCAGTCCGCCGCGTGGATCAAAGGATCTATGGTTTTCCCTCGAGTCTTTCCCACGAGGCTTTCCCAAGAGGCTTTCCCACAGGACTGTCCCACGTGCACACGTGGTGGGGGTGGATCCTCGGCTTGAACGTCAAGGCAGTGCAGGGAAAACAGGTTCCTCTGGAATGGACTGACACATCTGGGGGACTCTTGGAATGGTGGCACGACCCTGGAGTTCCTCTCGCCTTTCCTGTGGAGAGCGCCTCCTCTTGAGAAGCGACGGGAACGCCGGGAATTCTTTCCCTACGAAACAGGGAAAGGATCCCTCATCTCGAGCTAGGAGGCGGAAACGGGGCTCCCCTGGATGTGTGCGGGAACCCACGTGCTTCCTCTCGAGTGGAGACGGGTATGTCGGGGAACTTCTTGAGTTGCAGCAAGGGTGTGAAGGACCCTTTGGAAGTTCCAGCGGTTAGATGTGATTAGCCTCGAGAAGCCTCAGCGGAAATGGGCCTCATCTCGCCTGGTGGGCAAAACCTCCTGGATTTTCTCGAGTTGCGGCAGGTGCTCTCGACTTACGATGGGGACCTCAGGGACCCGCTCTGGTGGCCTCAGGAAAGGCCAGTCCCCATTCGAGTTCCTCGGGGGCCTCTCGGCATTCCTCTCCCGTCGATGCCGGGGCCTAAGACCTTGTGTGGAGTCGGGGCCGGAACCTGAGGATTCCTCTCCAGTGCTGACATGGATCTTGGGGTACTTCTGGAGTCTCCCCAGGGGAGTCAGTCCTCGTCTCGAATGCGGGCATGCACTTGCGCTTTCCTCCAGAGCGGTAGCAGCAGTGTCACGCAGTCCGCCGCGTGGTCAAAGGATCTATGGTTTTCCCTCGAGTCTTTCCCACGAGGCTTTCCCACGAGGCTTTCCCACAGGGCTGTCCCACGTGCACACGTGGTGGGAGTGGATCCTCGGCTTGAACGTCAAGGCAGTGCAGGGAAAACAGGTTCCTCTGGAATGGACTGACACATCTGGGGGACTCTTGGAATGGTGGCACGACCCTGGAGTTCCTCTCGCCTTTCCTGTGGAGAGCGCCTCCTCTTGAGATGCGACGGGAACGCCGGGAATTCTTTCCCTACGAAACAGGGAAAGGATCCCTCATCTCGAGCTAGGAGACGGAAACGGGGCTCCCCTGGATGTGTGCGGGACCCCACGTGCTTCCTCTCGAGTGGAGACGGGTATGTCGGGGAACTTCTTGAGTTGCAGCAAGGGTGTGAAGGACCCTTTGGAAGTTCCAGTGGTTAGACGTGATTAGCCTCGAGAAGCCTCAGCGGAAATGGGCCTCATCTCGCCTGGAGGGCAAAACCTCCTGGATTTTCTCGAGTTGCGGCAGGTGCTCTCGACTTACGACGAGGACCTCAGGGACCCGCTCTGGTGGCCTCAGGAAAGGCCAGTCCCCATGCGAGTTCCTCGGGGGCCACTCGGCATTCCTCTCCCGTCGATGCCGGGGCCTAAGACCTTGTGTGGAGTCGGGGCCGGAACCTGAGGATTCCTCTCCAGTGCTGACATGGATCTTGGGGTACTTCTGGAGTCTCCCCAGGGGAGTCAGTCCTCGTCTCGAATGCGGGCATGCACTTGCGCTTTCCTCCAGAGCGGTAGCAGCAGTGTCACGCAGTCCGCCGCATGGATCAAAGGATCTATGTTTTTCCCTCGAGTCTTTCCCACGAGGCTTTCCCACGAGGCTTTCCCACAGGGCTGTCCCACGTGCACACGTGGTGGGAGTGGATCCTCGGCTTGAACGTCAAGGCAGTGCAGGGAAAACAGGTTCCTCTGGAATGGACTGACACATCTGGGGGACTCTTGGAATGGTGGCACGACCCTGGAGTTCCTCTCGCCTTTCCTATGGAGAGCACCTCCTCTTGAGATGCGACGGGAACGCCGGGAATTCTTTCCCTACGAAACAGGGAAAGGATCCCTCATCTCGAGCTAGGAGGCGGAAACGGGGCTGCCCTGGATGTGTGCGGGACCCCACGTGCTTACTCTCGAGTGGAGACGGGTATGTCGGGGAACTTCTTGAGTTGCAGCAAGGTTGTGAAGGACCCTTTGGAAGTTCCAGTGGTTAGACATGATTAGCCTCGAGAAGCCTCAGCGGAAATGGGCCTCATCTCGCCTGGAGGGCAAAACCTCCTGGATTTTCTCGAGTTGCGGCAGGTGCTCTCGACTTACGACGGGGACCTCAGGGACCCGCTCTGGTGGCCTCAAGAAAGGCCAGTCCCCATTCGAGTTCCTCGGGGGCCTCTCGGGATTCCTCTCCCGTCGATGCCGGGGCCTAAGACCTTGTGTGGAGTCGGGGCCGGAACCTGAGGATTCCTCTCCAGTGCTGACATGGATCTTGGGGTACTTCTGGAGTCTCCCCAGGGGAGTCAGTCCTCGTCTCGAATGCGGGCATGCACTTGCGCTTTCCTCCAGAGCGGTAGCAGCAGTGTCACGCAGTCCGCCGCGTGGATCAAAGGAACTATGGTTTTCCCTCGAGTTTTCCCACGAGGCTTTCCCACGAGGCTTTCCCACAGGGCTGTCCCACGTGCACACGTGGTGGGAGTCGATCCTCGGCTTGAACGTCAAGGCAGTGCAGGGAAAACAGGTTCATCTGGAATGGACTGACACATCTGGGGGACTCTTGGAATGGTGGCATGACCCTGGAGTTCCTCTCGGCTTTCCTGTGGAGAGCGCCTCCTCTTGAGATGCGACGGGAACGCCGGGAATTCTTTCCCTACGAAACAGGGAAAGGATCCCTAATCTCGAGCTAGGAGGCGGAAACGGGGCTCCCCTGGATGTGTGCGGGACCCCACGTGCTTCCTCTCGAGTGGAGACGGGTATGTCGGGGAACTTCTTGAGTTGCAGCAATGCTGTGAAGGACCCTTTGGAAGTTCCAGTGGTTAGACGTGATTAGCCTCGAGAAGCCTCAGCGGAAATGGGCCTCATCTCGCCTGGAGGGGAAAACCTCCTGGATTTTCTCGAGTTGCGGCAGGTGCTCTCGACTTACGACGGGGACCTCAGGGACCCGCTCTGGTGGACTCAGGAAAGGCCAGTCCCCATGCGAGTTCCTCGGGGGCCTCTCGGGATCCCTCTCCCGTCGATGCCGGGGCCTAAGACCTTGTGTGGAGTCGGGGCCGGAACCTGAGGATTCCTTTCCAGTGCTGACATGGATCTTGGGGTACTTCTGGAGTCTCCCCAGGGGAGTCAGTCCTCGTCTCGAATGCGGGCATGCACTTGCGCTTTCCTCCAGAGCGGTAGCAGCAGTGTCACGCAGTCCGCCGCGTGGATCAAAGGATCTATGCTTTTCCCTCGAGTCTTTCCCACGAGGCTTTCCCACGAGGCTTTCCCACAGGGCTGTCCCACGTGCACACGTGGTGGGAGTGGATCCTCGGCTTGAACGTCAAGGCAGTGCAGGGAAAACAGGTTCCTCTGGAATGGACTGACACATCTGGGGGACTCTTGGAATGGTGGCATGACCCTGGAGTTCCTCTCGCCTTTCCTGTGGAGAGCGCCTCCTCTTGAGATGCGACGGGAACGCCTGGAATTCTTTCCCTACGAAACAGGGAAAGGATCCCTCATCTCGAGCTAGGAGGCGGAAACGGGGCTCCCCTGGATGTGTGCGGGACCCCACGTGCTTCCTCTCGAGTGGAGACGGGTATGTCGGGGAACTTCTTGAGTTGCAGCAAGGGTGTGAAGGACCCTTTGGAAGTTCCAGTGGTTAGACGTGATTAGCCTCGAGAAGCCTCAGCGGAAATGGGCCTCATTTCGCCTGGAGGGCAAAACCTCCTGGATTTTCTCGAGTTGCGGCAGGTGCTCTCGACTTACGACGGGGACCTCAGGGACCCGCTCTGGTGGCCTCAGGAAAGGCCAGTCCCCATGCGAGTTCCTCGGGGGCCTCTCGGCATTCCTCTCCCGTCGATGCCGGGGCCTAAGACCTTGTGTGGAGTCGGGGCCGGAACCTGAGGATTCCTCTCCAGTGCTGACATGGATCTTGTGGTACTTCTGGAGTCTCCCCAGGGGAGTCAGTCCTCGTCTCGAATGCGGGCATGCACTTGCGCTTTCCTCCAGAGCGGTAGCAGCAGTGTCACGCAGTCCGCCGCGTGGATCAAAGGATCTATGGTTTTCCCTCGAGTCTTTCCCACGAGGCTTTCCCACGAGGCTTTCCCACAGGGCTGTCCCACGTGCACACGTGGTGGGAGTGGATCCTCGGCTTGAACGTCAAGGCAGTGCAGGGAAAACAGGTTCCTCTGGAATGGACTGACACATCTGGGGGACTCTTGGAATGGTGGCACGACCCTGGAGTTCCTCTCGCCTTTCCTGTGGAGAGCGCCTCCTCTTGAGAAGCGACGGGAACGCCGGGAATTCTTTCCCTACGAAACAGGGAAAGGATCCCTCATCTCGAGCTAGGAGGCGGAAACGGGGCTCCCCTGGATGTGTGCGGGAACCCACGTGCTTCCTCTCGAGTGGAGACGGGTATGTCGGGGAACTTCTTGAGTTGCAGCAAGGGTGTGAAGGACCCTTTGGAAGTTCCAGCGGTTAGATGTGATTAGCCTCGAGAAGCCTCAGCGGAAATGGGCCTCATCTCGCCTGGTGGGCAAAACCTCCTGGATTTTCTCGAGTTGCGGCAGGTGCTCTCGACTTACGATGGGGACCTCAGGGACCCGCTCTGGTGGCCTCAGGAAAGGCCAGTCCCCATTCGAGTTCCTCGGGGGCCTCTCGGCATTCCTCTCCCGTCGATGCCGGGGCCTAAGACCTTGTGTGGAGTCGGGGCCGGAACCTGAGGATTCCTCTCCAGTGCTGACATGGATCTTGGGGTACTTCTGGAGTCTCCCCAGGGGAGTCAGTCCTCGTCTCGAATGCGGGCATGCACTTGCGCTTTCCTCCAGAGCGGTAGCAGCAGTGTCACGCAGTCCGCCGCGTGGTCAAAGGATCTATGGTTTTCCCTCGAGTCTTTCCCACGAGGCTTTCCCACGAGGCTTTCCCACAGGGCTGTCCCACGTGCACACGTGGTGGGAGTGGATCCTCGGCTTGAACGTCAAGGCAGTGCAGGGAAAACAGGTTCCTCTGGAATGGACTGACACATCTGGGGGACTCTTGGAATGGTGGCACGACCCTGGAGTTCCTCTCGCCTTTCCTGTGGAGAGCGCCTCCTCTTGAGATGCGACGGGAACGCCGGGAATTCTTTCCCTACGAAACAGGGAAAGGATCCCTCATCTCGAGCTAGGAGACGGAAACGGGGCTCCCCTGAATGTGTGCGGGACCCCACGTGCTTCCTCTCGAGTGGAGACGGGTATGTCGGGGAACTTCTTGAGTTGCAGCAAGGGTGTGAAGGACCCTTTGGAAGTTCCAGTGGTTAGACGTGATTAGCCTCGAGAAGCCTCAGCGGAAATGGGCCTCATCTCGCCTGGAGGGCAAAACCTCCTGGATTTTCTCGAGTTGCGGCAGGTGCTCTCGACTTACGACGAGGACCTCAGGGACCCGCTCTGGTGGCCTCAGGAAAGGCCAGTCCCCATGCGAGTTCCTCGGGGGCCACTCGGCATTCCTCTCCCGTCGATGCCGGGGCCTAAGACCTTGTGTGGAGTCGGGGCCGGAACCTGAGGATTCCTCTCCAGTGCTGACATGGATCTTGGGGTACTTCTGGAGTCTCCCCAGGGGAGTCAGTCCTCGTCTCGAATGCGGGCATGCACTTGCGCTTTCCTCCAGAGCGGTAGCAGCAGTGTCACGCAGTCCGCCGCATGGATCAAAGGATCTATGTTTTTCCCTCGAGTCTTTCCCACGAGGCTTTCCCACGAGGCTTTCCCACAGGGCTGTCCCACGTGCACACGTGGTGGGAGTGGATCCTCGGCTTGAACGTCAAGGCAGTGCAGGGAAAACAGGTTCCTCTGGAATGGACTGACACATCTGGGGGACTCTTGGAATGGTGGCACGACCCTGGAGTTCCTCTCGCCTTTCCTATGGAGAGCACCTCCTCTTGAGATGCGACGGGAACGCCGGGAATTCTTTCCCTACGAAACAGGGAAAGGATCCCTCATCTCGAGCTAGGAGGCGGAAACGGGGCTGCCCTGGATGTGTGCGGGACCCCACGTGCTTCCTCTCGAGTGGAGACGGGTATGTCGGGGAACTTCTTGAGTTGCAGCAAGGTTGTGAAGGACCCTTTGGAAGTTCCAGTGGTTAGACATGATTAGCCTCGAGAAGCCTCAGCGGAAATGGGCCTCATCTCGCCTGGAGGGCAAAACCTCCTGGATTTTCTCGAGTTGCGGCAGGTGCTCTCGACTTACGACGGGGACCTCAGGGACCCGCTCTGGTGGCCTCAAGAAAGGCCAGTCCCCATTCGAGTTCCTCGGGGGCCTCTCGGGATTCCTCTCCCGTCGATGCCGGGGCCTAAGACCTTGTGTGGAGTCGGGGCCGGAACCTGAGGATTCCTCTCCAGTGCTGACATGGATCTTGGGGTACTTCTGGAGACTCCCCAGGGGAGTCAGTCCTCGTCTCGAATGCGGGCATGCACTTGCGCTTTCCTCCAGAGCGGTAGCAGCAGTGTCACGCAGTCCGCCGCGTGGATCAAAGGAACTATGGTTTTCCCTCGAGTTTTCCCACGAGGCTTTCCCACGAGGCTTTCCCACAGGGCTGTCCCACGTGCACACGTGGTGGGAGTCGATCCTCGGCTTGAACGTCAAGGCAGTGCAGGGAAAACAGGTTCATCTGGAATGGACTGACACATCTGGGGGACTCTTGGAATGGTGGCATGACCCTGGAGTTCCTCTCGGCTTTCCTGTGGAGAGCGCCTCCTCTTGAGATGCGACGGGAACGCCGGGAATTCTTTCCCTACGAAACAGGGAAAGGATCCCTAATCTCGAGCTAGGAGGCGGAAACGGGGCTCCCCTGGATGTGTGCGGGACCCCACGTGCTTCCTCTCGAGTGGAGACGGGTATGTCGGGGAACTTCTTGAGTTGCAGCAATGCTGTGAAGGACCCTTTGGAAGTTCCAGTGGTTAGACGTGATTAGCCTCGAGAAGCCTCAGCGGAAATGGGCCTCATCTCGCCTGGAGGGGAAAACCTCCTGGATTTTCTCGAGTTGCGGCAGGTGCTCTCGACTTACGACGGGGACCTCAGGGACCCGCTCTGGTGGACTCAGGAAAGGCCAGTCCCCATGCGAGTTCCTCGGGGGCCTCTCGGGATCCCTCTCCCGTCGATGCCGGGGCCTAAGACCTTGTGTGGAGTCGGGGCCGGAACCTGAGGATTCCTTTCCAGTGCTGACATGGATCTTGGGGTACTTCTGGAGTCTCCCCAGGGGAGTCAGTCCTCGTCTCGAATGCGGGCATGCACTTGCGCTTTCCTCCAGAGCGGTAGCAGCAGTGTCACGCAGTCCGCCGCGTGGATCAAAGGATCTATGGTTTTCCCTCGAGTCTTTCCCACGAGGCTTTCCCACGAGGCTTTCCCACAGGGCTGTCCCACGTTCACACGTGGTGGGAGTGGATCCTCGGCTTGAACGTCAAGGCAGTGCAGGGAAAACAGGTTCCTCTGGAATGGACTGACACATCTGGGGGACTCTTGGAATGGTGGCATGACCCTGGAGTTCCTCTCGCCTTTCCTGTGGAGAGCGCCTCCTCTTGAGATGCGACGGGAACGCCTGGAATTCTTTCCCTACGAAACAGGGAAAGGATCCCTCATCTCGAGCTAGGAGGCGGAAACGGGGCTCCCCTGGATGTGTGCGGGACCCCACGTGCTTCCTCTCGAGTGGAGACGGGTATGTCGGGGAACTTCTTGAGTTGCAGCAAGGGTGTGAAGGACCCTTTGGAAGTTCCAGTGGTTAGACGTGATTAGCCTCGAGAAGCCTCAGCGGAAATGGGCCTCATTTCGCCTGGAGGGCAAAACCTCCTGGATTTTCTCGAGTTGCGGCAGGTGCTCTCGACTTACGACGGGGACCTCAGGGACCCGCTCTGGTGGCCTCAGGAAAGGCCAGTCCCCATGCGAGTTCCTCGGGGGCCTCTCGGCATTCCTCTCCCGTCGATGCCGGGGCCTAAGACCTTGTGTGGAGTCGGGGCCGGAACCTGAGGATTCCTCTCCAGTGCTGACATGGATCTTGTGGTACTTCTGGAGTCTCCCCAGGGGAGTCAGTCCTCGTCTCGAATGCGGGCATGCACTTGCGCTTTCCTCCAGAGCGGTAGCAGCAGTGTCACGCAGTCCGCCGCGTGGATCAAAGGATCTATGGTTTTCCCTCGAGTCTTTCCCACGAGGCTTTCCCACGAGGCTTTCCCACAGGGCTGTCCCACGTGCACACGTGGTGGGAGTGGATCCTCGGCTTGAACGTCAAGGCAGTGCAGGGAAAACAGGTTCCTCTGGAATGGACTGACACATCTGGGGGACTCTTGGAATGGTGGCACGACCCTGGAGTTCCTCTCGCCTTTCCTGTGGAGAGCGCCTCCTCTTGAGATGCGACGGGAACGCCGGGAATTCTTTCCCTACGAAACAGGGAAAGGATCCCTCATCTCGAGCTAGGAGGCGGAAACGGGGCTCCCCTGGATGTGTGCGGGACCCCACGTGCTTCCTCTCGAGTGGAAACGGGTATGTCGGGGAACTTCTTGAGTTGCAGCAAGGGTGTGAAGGACCCTTTGGAAGTTCCAGTGGTTAGACGTGATTAGCCTCGAGAAGCCTCAGCGGAAATGGGCCTCATCTCGCCTGGAGGGCAAAACCTCCTGGATTTTCTCGAGTTGCGGCAGGTGCTCTCGACTTACGACGGGGACCTCAGGGACCCGCTCTGGTGGACTCAGGAAAGGCCAGTCCCCATGCGAGTTCCTCGGGGGCCTCTCGGGATTCCTCTCCCGTCGATGCCGGGGCCTAAGACCTTGTGTGGAGTCGGGGCCGGAACCTGAGGATTCCTCTCCAGTGCTGACATGGATCTTGGGGTACTTCTGGAGTCTCCCCAGGGGAGTCAGTCCTCGTCTCGAATGCGGGCATGCACTTGCGCTTTCCTCCAGAGCGGTAGCAGCAGTGTCACGCAGTCCGCCGCGTGGATCAAAGGATCTATTGTTTTCCCTCGTGTCTTTCCCACGAGGCTTTCCCACGAGGCTTTCCCACAGGGCTGTCCCACGTGCACACGTGGTGGCAGTGGATCCTCGGCTTGAACGTCAAGGCAGTGCAGGGAAAACAGGTTCCTCTGGAATGGACTGACACATCTGGGGGACTCTTGGAATGGTGGCACGACCCTGGAGTTCCTCTCGCCTTTCCTGTGGAGAGATCCTCCTCTTGAGATGCGACGGGAACGCCGGGAATTCTTTCCCTACGAAACAGGGAAAGGATCCCTAATCTCGAGCTAGGAGGGGGAAACGGGGCTCCCCTGGATGTGTGCGGGACCCCACGTGCTTCCTCTCGAGTGGAGTCGGGCATGTCGGGGAACTTCTTGAGTTGCAGCAAGGGTGTGAAGGACCCTTTGGAAGTTCCAGTTGTTAGACCTGATTAGCCTCGAGAAGCCTCAGCGGAAATGGGCCTCATCTCGCCTGGAGGGCAAAACCTCCTGGATTTTCTCGAGTTACGGCAGGTGCTCTCGACTTACGACGGGGACCTCAGGGACCCGCTCTGGTGGCCTCAGGAAAGGCCAGTCCCCATGCGAGTTCCTCGGGGGCCTCTCGGCATTCCTCTCCCGTCGATGCCGGGGCCTAAGACCTTGTGTGGAGTCGGGGCCGGAACCTGAGGATTCCTCTCCAGTGCTGACATGGATCTTGGGGTACTTCTGGAGTCTCCCCAGGGGAGTCAGTCCTCGTCTCGAATGCGGGCATGCACTTGCGCTTTCCTCCAGAGCGGTAGCAGCAGTGTCACGCAGTCCGCCGCGTGGATCAAAGGATCTATGGTTTTCCCTCGAGTCTTTCCCACGAGGCTTTCCCACGAGGCTTTCCCACAGGGCTGTCCCACGTGCACACATGGTGGGAGTGGATCCTCGGCTTGAACGTCAAGGCAGTGCAGGGAAAACAGGTTCCTCTAGAATGGACTGACACATCTGGGGGACTCTTGGAATGGTGGCACGACCCTGGAGTTCCTCTCGGCTTTCCTGTGGAGAGCGCCTCCTCTTGAGATGCGACGGGAACGCCGGGAATTCTTTCCCTACGAAACAGGGAAAGGATCCCTCATCTCGAGCTAGGAGGCAGAAACGGGGCTCCCCTGGATGTGTGCGGGACCCCACGTGCTTCCTCTCGAGTGGAGACGGGTATGTCGGGGAACTTCTTGAGTTGCAGCAATGCTGTGAAGGACCCTTTGGAAGTTCCAGTGGTTAGACGTGATTAGCCTCGAGAAGCCTCAGCGGAAATGGGCCTCATCTCGCCTGGAGGGCAAAACCTCCTGGATTTTCTCGAGTTGCGGCAGGTGCTCTCGACTTACGACGGGGACCTCAGGGACCCGCTCTGGTGGACTCAGGAAAGGCCAGTCCCCATGCGAGTTCCTCGGGGCCCTCTCGGGATTCCTCTCCCGTCGATGCCGGGGCCTAAGACCTTGTGTGGAGTCGGGGCCGGAACCTGAGGATTCCTCTCCAGTGCTGAAATGGATCTTGGGGTACTTCTGGAGTCTCCCCAGGGGAGTCAGTCCTCTTCTCGAATGCGGGCATGCACTTGCGCTTTCCTCCAGAGCGGTAGCAGCAGTGTCACGCAGTCCGCCGCGTGGATCAAAGGATCTATTGTTTTCCCTCGTGTCTTTCCCACGAGGCTTTCCCACGAGGCTTTCCCACAGGGCTGTCCCACGTGCACACGTGGTGGCAGTGGATCCTCGGCTTGAACGTCAAGGCAGTGCAGGGAAAACAGGTTCCTCTGGAATGGACTGACACATCTGGGGGACTCTTGGAATGGTGGCACGACCCTGGAGTTCCTCTCGCCTTTCCTGTGGAGAGCGCCTCCTCTTGAGATGCGACGGGAACGCCGGGAATTCTTTCCCTACGAAACAGGGAAAGGATCCCTAATCTCGAGCTAGGAGGCGGAAACGGGGCTCCCCTGGATGTGTGCGGGACCCCACGTGCTTCCTCTCGAGTGGAGACGGGTATGTCGGGGAACTTCTTGAGTTGCAGCAAGGGTGTGAAGGACCCTTTGGACGTTCCACTTGTTAGACCTGATTAGCCTCGAGAAGCCTCAGCGGAAATGGGCCTCATCTCGCCTGGAGGGCAAAACCTCCTGGATTTTCTCGAGTTACGGCAGGTGCTCTCGACTTACGACGGGGACCTCAGGGACCCGCTCTGGTGGCCTCAGGAAAGGCCAGTCCCCATGCGAATTCCTCGGGGGCCTCTCGGGATTACTCTCCCGTCGATGCCGGGGCCTAAGACCTTGTGTGGAGTCGGGGCCGGTTCCTGAGGATTCCTCTCCAGTGCTGACATGGATCTTGGGGTACTTCTGGAGTCTCCCCAGGGGAGTCAGTCCTCGTCTCGAATGCGGGCATGCACTTGCACTTTCCTCCAGAGCGGTAGCAGCAGTGTCACGCAGTCCGCCGCGTGGATCAAAGGATCTATGGTTTTCCCTCGAGTCTTTCCCACGAGGCTTTCCCACGAGGCTTTCCCACAGGGCTGTCCCACGAGCACACGTGGTGGGAGTCGATCCTCGGCTTGAACGTCAAGGCAGTGCAGGGAAAACAGGTTCCTCTGGAATGGACTGACACATATGGGGTCTCTTGGGATGGTGGCACGACCCTGGAGTTCCTCTCGCATTTCCTGTGGGAGCGCCTCCTCTTGAGATGCGACGGGAACGCCGGGAATTCTTTCCCTACGAAACAGGGAAAGGATCCCTCATCTCGAGCTAGGAGGTGGAAACGGGGCTACCCTGGATGTGTGCGGGACCCTCGTGCTTCCTCTCGAGTGGAGACGGGTATGTCGGGGAACTTCTAGAGTTGCAGCAAGGGTGTGAAGGACCCTTTGGAAGTTCCAGTGGTTAGATGTGATTAGCCTCGAGAAGCCTCAGCGGAAATGGGCTTCATCTCGCCTGGAGGGCAAAATCTCCTGGATTTTCTCGAGTTGTGGCAGGTGCTCTCGACTTACGACGGGGACCTCAGGGACCCGCTCTGGTGACCTCAGGAAAGGCCAGTCCCCATGCGAGTTCCTCGGGGGCCTCTCGGGATCCCTCTCCCGTCGATGCCGGGGCCTAAGACCTTGTGTGGAGTCGGGGCCGGGACCTGAGGATTCCTCTCCAGTGCTGACATGGATCTTGGGGTACTTCTGGAGTCTACCCAGGGGAGTCAGTCCTCGTCTCGAATGCGGGCATGCACTTGCGCTTTCCTCCAGAGCGGTAGCAGCAGTGTCACGCAGTCCGCCGCGTGGATCAAAGGATCTATGGTTTTCACTCGAGTCTTTCCCACGAGGCTTTCCCACGAGGCTTTCCACAGGGCTGTCCCACGTGCACACGTGGTGGCAGTGGATCCTCGGCTTGAACGTCAAGGCAGTGCAGGGAAAACAGGTTCCTCTGGAATGGACTGACACATCTGGGGGACACTTGGAATGGTGGCACGACCCTGGAGTTCCTCTCGCCTTTCCTGTGGAGAGCGCCTCCTCTTGATATGCGACGGGAACGCCGGGAATTCTTTCCTTACTAAAAAGGGAAAGGATCCCTCATCTCTAGCTAGGAGGCGGAAATGGGGCTCCCCTGGATGTGTGCGGGACCCCACGTGCTTCCTCTCGAGTGGAGACGGGTATGTCGGGGAAATTCTTGAGTTGCAGCAAGGGTGTGAAGGACCGTTTGGAAGTTCCAGTGGTTAGACGTGATTAGCCTCGAGAAGCCTCAGCGGAAATGGGCCTCATCTCGCCTGGAGGGCAAAACCTCCTGGATTTTCTCGAGTTGCGGCAGGTGCTCTCGACTTACGACGGGGACCTCAGGGACCCGCTCTGGTGGCCTCAGGAAAGGCCAGTCCCCATGCGAGTTCCTCGGGGGCCTCTCGGCATTCCTCTCCCGTCGATGCCGGGGCCTAAGACCTTGTGTGGAGTCGGGGCCGAACCTGAGGATTCCTCTCCAGTGCTGACATGGATCTTGGGGTACTTCTGGAGTCTCCCTAGGGGAGTCAGTCCTCGTCTCGAATGCGGGCATGCACTTGCGCTTTCCTCCAGAGCGGTAGCAGCAGTGTCACGCAGTCCGCCGCGTGGATCAAAGGATCTATTGTTTTCCCTCGTGTCTTTCCCACGAGGCTTTCCCACGAGGCTTTCCCACAGGGCTGTCCCACGTGCACACGTGGTGGGAGTGGATCCTCGGCTTGAACGTCAAGGCAGTGCAGGGAAAACATGTTCCTCTGGAATGGACTGACACATCTGGGGGACTCTTGGAATGGTGGCACGACCCTGGAGTTCCTCTCGCCTTTCCTGTGGAGAGCGCCTCCTCTTGAGATGCGACGGGAACGCCGGGAATTCTTTCCCTACGAAACAGGGAAAGGATCCCTCATCTCGAGCTAGGAGGCGGAAACGGGGCTCCCCTGGATGTGTGCGGGACCCCACGTGCTTCCTCTCGAGTGGAGACGGGTATGTCGGGGAACTTCTTGAGTTGCAGCAAGGGTGTGAAGGACCCTTTGGAAGTTCCAGTTGTTAGACGTGATTAGCCTCGAGAAGCCTCAGCGGAAATGGGCCTCATCTCGCCTGGAGGGCAAAACCTCCTGGATTTTCTCGAGTTGCGGCAGGTGCTCTCGACTTACGACGGGGACCTCAGGGACCCGCTCTGGTGGCCTCAGGAAAGGCCAGTCCCCATGCGAGTTCCTCGGGGGCCTCTCGGGATCCCTCTCCCGTCGATGCCGGGGCCTAAGACCTTGTGTGGAGTCGGGGCCGGAAACTGAGGATTCCTCTCCAGTGCTGACATGGATCTTGGGGTACTTCTGGAGTCTCCCCAGGGGAGTCAGTCCTCGTCTCGAATGCGGGCATGCACTTGCGCTTTCCTCCAGAGCGGTAGCAGCAGTGTCACGCAGTCCGCCGCGTGGATCAAAGGATCTATGGTTTTCCCTCGAGTCTTTCCCACGAGGCTTTCCCACGAGGCTTTCCCACAGGGCTGTCCCACGTGCACACGTGGTGGGAGTGGATCCTCGGCTTGAACGTCAAGGCAGTGCAGGGAAAACAGGTTCCTCTGGAATGGACTGACACATCTGGGGGACTCTTGGAATGGTGGCACGACCCTGGAGTTCCTCTCGCCTTTCCTGTGGAGAGCGCCTCCTCTTGAGATGCGACGGGAACGCCGGGAATTCTTTCCCTACGAAACAGGGAAAGGATCCCTCATCTCGAGCTAGGAGGCGGAAACGGGGCTGCCCTGGATGTGTGCGGGACCCCACCTGCTTACTCTCGAGTGGAGACTGGTATGTCGGGGAACTTCTTGAGTTGCAGCAAGGGTGTGAAGGACCCTTTGGAAGTTCCAGTGGTTAGATGTGATTGGCCTCGAGAAGCCTCAGCGGAAATGGGACTCATCTCGCCTGGAGGGCAAAACCTCCTGGATTTTCTCGATTTGCGGCAGGTCCTCTCGATTTACGACGGGGACCTCAGGGACCTGCTCTGGTGGCCTCAGGAAAGGCCAGTCCCCATGCGAGTTCCTCGGGGGCCTCTCGGGATTCCTCTCCCGTCGATGCCGGGGCCTAAGACCTTGTGTGGAGTCGGGGCCGGAACCTGAGGATTCCTCTCCAGTGCTGACATGGATCTTGGGGTACTTCTGGAGTCTCCCCAGGGGAGTCAGTCCTCGTCTCGAATGCGGGCATGCACTTGCGCTTTCCTCCAGAGCGGTAGCAGCAGTGTCACGCAGTCCGCCGCGTGGATCAAAGGATCTATGGTTTTCCCTCGAGTTTTCCCACGAGGCTTTCCCACGAGGCTTTCCCACAGGGCTGTCCCACGTGCACACGTGGTGGGAGTGGATGCTCGGCTTGAACGTCAAGGCAGTGCAGGGAAAACAGGTTCCTCTGGAATGGACTGACACATCTGGGGGACTCTTGGAATGGTGGCATGACCCTGGAGTTCCTCTCGGCTTTCCTGTGGAGAGCGCCTCCTCTTGAGATGCGACGGGAACGCCGGGAATTCTTTCCCTACGAAACAGGGAAAGGATCCCTCATCTCGAGCTAGGAGGCGGAAACGGGGCTCCCCTGGATGTGTGCGGGACCCCACGTGCTTCCTCTCGAGTGGAGACGGGTATGTCGGGGAACTTCTTGAGTTGCAGCAAGGGTGTGAAGGACCCTTTGGAAGTTCCAGTGGTTAGACGTGATTAGCCTCGTGAAGCCTCAGCGGAAATGGGCCTCATCACGCCTGGAGGGCAAAACCTCCTGGATTTTCTCGAGTTGCGGCAGGTGCTCTCGACTTACGACGGGGACCTCAGGGACCCGCTCTAGTGGCCTCAGGAAAGGCCAGTCCCCATGCGAGTTCCTCGGGGGCCTCTCGGGATCCCTCTCCCGTCGATGCCGGGGCCTAAGACGTTGTGTGGAGTCGGGGCCGGAACCTGAGGATTCCTCTCCAGTGCTGACATGGATCTTGGGGTACTTCTGGAGTCTCCCCAGGGGAGTCAGTCCTCGTCTCGAATGCGGGCATGCACTTGCGCTTTCCTCCAGAGCGGTAGCAGCAGTGTCACGCAGTCCGCCGCGTGGATCAAAGTATCTATGGTTTTCCCTCGAGTCTTTCCCACGAGGCTTTCCCACGAGGCTTTCCCACAGGGCTGTCCCACGTGCACACGTGGTGGGAGTGGATCCTCGGCTTGAACGTCAAGGCAGTGCAGGGAAAACAGGTTCCTCTGGAATGGACTGACACATCTGGGGGACTCTTGGAATGGTGGCACGACCCTGGAGTTCCTCTCGCCTTTCCTGTGGAGAGCGCCTCCTCTTTAGATGCGACGGGAACGCCGGGAATTCTTTCCCTACGAAACAGGGAAAGGATCCCTCATCTCGAGCTAGGAGGCGGAAACGGGGCTCCCCTGGATGTGTGCGGGACCCCACGTGCTTCCTCTCGAGTGGAGACGGGTATGTCGGGGAACTTCTTGAGTTGCAGCAAGGGTGTGAAGGACCCTTTGGAAGTTCCAGTGGTTAGACGTGATTAGCCTCGAGAAGCCTCAGCGGAAATGGGCCTCATCTCGCCTGGAGGGCAAAACCTCCTGGATTTTCTCGAGTTGCGGCAGGTGCTCTCGACTTACGACGGGGACCTCAGGGACCCGCTCTGGTGGCCTCAGTAAAGGCCAGTCCCCATGCGAGTTCCTCGGGGGCCTCTCGGGATTCCTCTCCCGTCGATGCCGGGGCCTAAGACCTTGTGTGGAGTCGGGGCCGGAACCTGAGGATTCCTCTCCAGTGCTGACATGGATCTTGGGGTACTTCTGGAGTCTCCCCAGGGGAGTCAGTCCTCGTCTCGAATGCGGGCATGCACTTGCGCTTTCCTCCAGAGCGGTAGCAACAGTGTCACGCAGTCCGGCGCGTGGATCAAAGGATCTATGGTTTTCCCTCGAGTCTTTCCCACGAGGCTTTCCCAAGAGGCTTTCCCACAGGACTGTCCCACGTGCACACGTGGTGGGGGTGGATCCTCGGCTTGAACGTCAAGGCAGTGCAGGGAAAACAGGTTCCTCTGGAATGGACTGACACATCTGGGGGACTCTTAGAATGGTGGCATGACCCTGGAGTTCCTCTCGCCTTTCCTGTGGAGAGCGCCTCCTCTTGAGATGCGTCGGGAACGCCGGGAATTCTTTCCCTACGAAACAGGGAAAGGATCCCTCATCTCGAGCTAGGAGGCGAAACGGGGCTCCCCTGGATGTGTGCGGGACACCACGTGCTTCCTCTCGAGTGGAGACGGGTATGTCGGGGAACTTCTTGAGTTGCAGCAAGGGTGTGAAGGACCCTTTGGAAGTTCCAGTGGTTAGACGTGATTAGCCTCGAGAAGCCTCAGCGGAAATGGGCCTCATCTCGCCTGGAGGGCAAAACCTCCTGGATTTTCTCGAGTTGCGGCAGGTGCTCTCGATTTACGACGGGGACCTCAGGGACCTGCTCTGGTGGCCTCAGGAAAGGCCAGTCCCCATGCGAGTTCCTCGGGGGCCTCTCGGGATTCCTCTCCCGTCGATGCCGGGGCCTAAGACCTTGTGTGGAGTCGGGGCCGGAACCTGAGGATTCCTCTCCAGTGCTGACATGGATCTTGGGGTACTTCTGGAGTCTCCCCAGGGGAGTCAGTCCTCGTCTCGAATGCGGGCATGCACTTGCGCTTTCCTCCAGAGCGGTAGCAGCAGTGTCACGCAGTCCGCCGCGTGGATCAAAGGATCTATGGTTTTCCCTCGAGTTTTCCCACGAGGCTTTCCCACGAGGCTTTCCCACAGGGCTGTCCCACGTGCACACGTGGTGGGAGTGGATCCTCGGCTTGAACGTCAAGGCAGTGCAGGGAAAACAGGTTCCTCTAGAATGGACTGACACATCTGGGGGACTCTTGGAATGGTGGCATGACCCTGGAGTTCCTCTCGGCTTTCCTGTGGAGAGCGCCTCCTCTTGAGATGCGACGGGAACGCCGGGAATTCTTTCCCTACGAAACAGGGAAAGGATCCCTCATCTCGAGCTAGGAGGCGGAAACGGGGCTCCCCTGGATGTGTGCGGGACCCCACGTGCTTCCTCTCGAGTGGAGACGGGTATGTCGGGGAACTTCTTGAGTTGCAGCAAGGGTGTGAAGGACCCTTTGGAAGTTCCAGTGGTTAGACGTGATTAGCCTCGTGAAGCCTCAGCGGAAATGGGCCTCATCACGCCTGGAGGGCAAAACCTCCTGGATTTTCTCGAGTTGCGGCAGGTGCTCTCGACTTACGACGGGGACCTCAGGGACCCGCTCTAGTGGCCTCAGGAAAGGCCAGTCCCCATGCGAGTTCCTCGGGGGCCTCTCGGGATCCCTCTCCCGTCGATGCCGGGGCCTAAGACGTTGTGTGGAGTCGGGGCCGGAACCTGAGGATTCCTCTCCAGTGCTGACATGGATCTTGGGGTACTTCTGGAGTCTCCCCAGGGGAGTCAGTCCTCGTCTCGAATGCGGGCATGCACTTGCGCTTTCCTCCAGAGCGGTAGCAGCAGTGTCACGCAGTCCGCCGCGTGGATCAAAGTATCTATGGTTTTCCCTCGAGTCTTTCCCACGAGGCTTTCCCACGAGGCTTTCCCACAGGGCTGTCCCAAGTGCACACGTGGTGGGAGTGGATCCTCGGCTTGAACGTCAAGGCAGTGCAGGGAAAACAGGTTCCTCTGGAATGGACTGACACATCTGGGGGACTCTTGGAATGGTGGCACGACCCTGGAGTTCCTCTCGCCTTTCCTGTGGAGAGCGCCTCCTCTTTAGATGCGACGGGAACGCCGGGAATTCTTTCCCTACGAAACAGGGAAAGGATCCCTCATCTCGAGCTAGGAGGCGGAAACGGGGCTCCCCTGGATGTGTGCGGGACCCCACGTGCTTCCTCTCGAGTGGAGACGGGTATGTCGGGGAACTTCTTGAGTTGCAGCAAGGGTGTGAAGGACCCTTTGGAAGTTCCAGTGGTTAGACGTGATTAGCCTCGAGAAGCCTCAGCGGAAATGGGCCTCATCTCGCCTGGAGGGCAAAACCTCCTGGATTTTCTCGAGTTGCGGCAGGTGCTCTCGACTTACGACGGGGACCTCAGGGACCCGCTCTGGTGGCCTCAGGAAAGGCCAGTCCCCATGCGAGTTCCTCGGGGGCCTCTCGGGATTCCTCTCCCGTCGATGCCGGGGCCTAAGACCTTGTGTGGAGTCGGGGCCGGAACCTGAGGATTCCTCTCCAGTGCTGACATGGATCTTGGGGTACTTCTGGAGTCTCCCCAGGGGAGTCAGTCCTCGTCTCGAATGCGGGCATGCACTTGCGCTTTCCTCCAGAGCGGTAGCAACAGTGTCACGCAGTCCGGCGCGTGGATCAAAGGATCTATGGTTTTCCCTCGAGTCTTTCCCACGAGGCTTTCCCAAGAGGCTTTCCCACAGGACTGTCCCACGTGCACACGTGGTGGGGGTGGATCCTCGGCTTGAACGTCAAGGCAGTGCAGGGAAAACAGGTTCCTCTGGAATGGACTGACACATCTGGGGGACTCTTAGAATGGTGGCATGACCCTGGAGTTCCTCTCGCCTTTCCTGTGGAGAGCGCCTCCTCTTGAGATGCGTCGGGAACGCCGGGAATTCTTTCCCTACGAAACAGGGAAAGGATCCCTCATCTCGAGCTAGGAGGCGAAACGGGGCTCCCCTGGATGTGTGCGGGACACCACGTGCTTCCTCTCGAGTGGAGACGGGTATGTCGGGGAACTTCTTGAGTTGCAGCAAGGGTGTGAAGGACCCTTTGGAAGTTCCAGTGGTTAGACGTGATTAGCCTCGAGAAGCCTCAGCGGAAATGGGCCTCATCTCGCCTGGAGGGCAAAACCTCCTGGATTTTCTCGAGTTGCGGCAGGTGCTCTCGACTTACGACGGGGACCTCAGGGACCCGCTCTGGTGGCCTCAGGAAAGGCCAGTCCCCATGCGAGTTCCTCGGGGGCCTCTCGGGATACCTCTCCCGTCGATGCCGGGGCCTAAGACCTTGTGTGGAGTCGGGGCCGGTTCCTGAGGATTCCTCTCCAGTGCTGACATGGATCTTGGGGTACTTCTGGAGTCTCCCCAGGGGAGTCAGTCCTCGTCTCGAATGCGGGCATGCACTTGCGCTTTCCTCCAGAGCGGTAGCAGCAGTGTCACGCAGTCCGCCGCGTGGATCAAAGGATCTATGGTTTTCCCTCGAGTCTTTCCCACGAGGCTTTCCCACGAGGCTTTCCCACAGGGCTGTCCCACGAGCACACGTGGTGGGAGTCGATCCTCGGCTTGAACGTCAAGGCAGTGTAGGGAAAACAGGTTCCTCTGGAATGGACTGACACATATGGGGTCTCTTGGGATGGTGGCACGACCCTGGAGTTCCTCTCGCCTTTCCTGTGGGAGCGCCTCCTCTAGAGATGCGACGGGAACGCCGGGAATTCTTTCCCTACGAAACAGGGAAAGGATCCCTCATCTCGAGCTTGGAGGTGGAAACGGGGCTACCCTGGATGTGTGCGGGACCCTCGTGCTTCCTCTCGAGTGGAGACGGGTATGTCGGGGAACTTCTAGAGTTGCAGCAAGGGTGTGAAGGACCCTTTGGAAGTTCCAGTGGTTAGATGTGATTAGCCTCGAGAAGCCTCAGCGGAAATGGGCTTCATCTCGCCTGGAGGGCAAAATCTCCTGGATTTTCTCGAGTTGTGGCAGGTGCTCTCGACTTACGACGGGGACCTCAGGGACCCGCTCTGGTGACCTCAGGAAAGGCCAGTCCCCATGCGAGTTCCTCGGGGGCCTCTCGGGATTCCTCTCCCGTCGATGCCGGGGCCTAAGACCTTGTGTGGAGTCGGGGCCGGGACCTGAGGATTCCTCTCCAGTGCTGACATGGATCTTGGGGTACTTCTGGAGTCTACCCAGGGGAGTCAGTCCTCGTCTCGAATGCGGGCATGCACTTGCGCTTTCCTACAGAGCGGTAGCAGCAGTGTCACGCAGTCCGCCGCGTGGATCAAAGGATCTATGGTTTTCACTCGAGTCTTTCCCACGAGGCTTTCCCACGAGGCTTTCCACAGGGCTGTCCCACGTGCACATGTGGTGGGACTCGATCCTCGGCTTGAACGTCAAGGCAGTGCAGGGAAAACAGGTTCCTCTGGAATGGACTGACACATCTGGGGGACTCTTGGAATGGTGGCACGACCCTGGAGTTCCTCTCGCCTTTCCTGTGGAGAGCGCCTCCTCTTGAGATGCGACGGGAACGCCGGGAATTCATTCCCTACGAAACAGGGAAAGGATCCCTCATCTCGAGCTAGGAGGCGGAAACGGGGCTCCCCTGGATGTGTGCGGGACCCCACGTGCTTCCTCTCGAGTGGAGACGGGTATGTCGGGGAACTTCTTGAGTTGCAGCAAGGGTGTGAAGGACCCTTTGGAAGTTCCAGTGGTTAGACGTGATTAGCCTCGAGAAGCCTCAGCGGAAATAGGCCTCATCTTGCCTGGAGGGCAAAACCTCCTGGATTTTCTCGAGTTGCGGCAGGTGCTCTCGACTTACGACGGGGACCTCAGGGACCCGCTCTGGTGGCCTCAGGAAAGGCCAGTCCCCATGCGAGTTCCTCGGGGGCCTCTCGGGATTCCTCTCCCGTCGATGCCGCGGCCTAAGACCTTGTGTGGAGTCGGGGCCGGAAACTGAGGATTCCTCTCCAGTGCTGACATGGATCTTGGGGTACTTCTGGAGTCTCCCCAGGGGAGTCAGTCCTCGTCTCGAATGCGGGCATGCACTTGCGCTTTCCTCCAGAGCGGTAGCAGCAGTGTCACGCAGTCCGCCGCGTGGATCAAAGGATCTATGGTTTTCCCTCGAGTCTTTCCCACGAGGCTTTCCCACGAGGCTTTCCCACAGGGCTGTCCCACGTGCACACGTGGTGGGAGTCGATCCTCGGCTTGAACGTCAAGGCAGTGCAGGGAAAACAGGTTCCTCTGGAATGGACTGACACATCTGGGGGACTCTTGGAATGGTGGCACGACCCTGGAGTTCCTCTCGCCTTTCCTGTGGAGAGCACCTCCTCTTGAGATGCGACGGGAACGCCGGGAATTCTTTCCCTACGAAACAGGGAAAGGATCCCTCATCTCGAGCTAGGAGGCGGAAACGGGGCTGCCCTGGATGTGTGCGGGACCCCACGTGCTTACGCTCGAGTGGAGACGGGTATGTCGGGGAACTTCTTGAGTTGCAGCAAGGGTGTGAAGGACCCTTTGGAAGTTCCAGTGGTTAGATGTGATTGGCCTCGAGAAGCCTCAGCGGAAATGGGCCTCATCTCGCCTGGAGGGCAAAACCTCCTGGATTTTCTCGATTTGCGGCAGGTGCTCTCGATTTACGACGGGGACCTCAGGGACCCGCTCTGGTGGCCTCAGGAAAGGCCAGTCCCCATGCGAGTTCCTCTGGGGCCTCTCGGGATTCCTCTCCCGTCAATGCCGGGGCCTAAGACCTTGTGTGGAGTCGGGGCCGGAACCTGAGGATTCCTCTCCAGTGCTGACATGGATCTTGGGGTACTTCTGGAGTCTCCCCAGGGGAGTCAGTCCTCGTCTCGAATGCGGGCATGCACTTGCGCTTTCCTCCAGAGCGGTAGCAGCAGTGTCACGCAGTCCGCCGCGTGGATCAAAGGATCTATGGTTTTCCCTCGAGTTTTCCCACGAGGCTTTCCCACGAGGCTTTCCCACAGGGCTGTCCCACGTGCACACGTGGTGGGAGTGGATCCTCGGCTTGAACGTCAAGGCAGTGCAGGGAAAACAGGTTCCTCTGGAATGGACTGACACATCTGGGGGACTCTTGGAATGGTGGCATGACCCTGGAGTTCCTCTCGGCTTTCCTGTGGAGAGCGCCTCCTCTTGAGATGCGACCGGAACACCGGGAATTCTTTCCCTACGAAACAGGGAAAGGATCCCTCATCTCGAGCTAGGAGGCGGAAACGGGGCTCCCCTGGATGTGTGCGGGACCCCACGTGCTTCCTCTCGAGTGGAGACGGGTATGTCGGGGAACTTCTTGAGTTGCAGCAAGGGTGTGAAGGACCCTTTGGAAGTTCCAGTGGTTAGACGTGATTAGCCTCGTGAAGCCTCAGCGGAAATGGGCCTCATCTCGCCTGGAGGGCAAAACCTCCTGGATTTTCTCGAGTTGCGGCAGGTGCTCTCGACTTACGACGGGGACCTCAGGGACCCGCTCTAGTGGCCTCAGGAAAGGCCAGTCCCCATGCGAGTTCCTCGGGGGCCTCTCGGGATCCCTCTCTCGTCGATGCCGGGGCCTAAGACCTTGTGTGGATTCGGGGCCGGAACCTGAGGATTCCTCTCCAGTGCTGACATGGATCTTGGGGTACTTCTGGAGTCTCCCCAGGGGAGTCAGTCCTCGTCTCGAATGCGGGCATGCACTTGCACTTTCCTCCAGAGCGGTAGCAGCAGTGTCACGCAGTCCGCCGCGTGGATCAAAGGATCTATGGTTTTCCCTCGAGTCTTTCCCACGAGGCTTTCCCACGAGGCTTTCCCACAGGGCTGTCCCACGTGCACACGTGGTGGGAGTCGATCCTCGGCTTGAACGTCAAGGCAGTGCAGGGAAAACAGGTTCCTCTGGAATGGACTGACACATCTGGGGGACTCTTGGAATGGTGGCACGACCCTGGAGTTCCTCTCGCCTTTCCTGTGGAGAGCGCATCCTCTTTAGATGCGACGGGAACGCCGGGAATTCTTTCCCTACGAAACAGGGAAAGGATCCCTCATCTCGAGCTAGGAGGCGGAAACGGGGCTCCCCTGGATGTGTGCGGGACCCCACGTGCTTCCTCTCGAGTGGAGACGGGTATGTCGGGGAACTTCTTGAGTTGCAGCAAGGGTGTGAAGGACCCTTTGGAAGTTCCAGTGGTTAGACGTGATTAGCCTCGAGAAGCCTCAGCGGAAATGGGCCTCATCTCGCCTGGAGGGCAAAACCTCCTGGATTTTCTCGAGTTGCGGCAGGTGCTCTCGACTTACGACGGGGACCTCAGGGAACCGCTCTGGTGGCCTCAGGAAAGGCCAGTCCCCATGCGAGTTCCTCGGGGGCCTCTCGGGATTCCTCTCCCGTCGATGCCGGGGCCTAAGACCTTGTGTGGAGTCGGGGCCGGAACCTGAGGATTCCTCTCCAGTGCTGACATGGATCTTGGGGTACTTCTGGAGTCTCCCCAGGGGAGTCAGTCCTCGTCTCGAATGCGGGCATGCACTTGCGCTTTCCTCCAGAGCGGTAGCAACAGTGTCACGCAGTCCGGCGCGTGGATCAAAGGATCTATGGTTTTCCCTCGAGTCTTTCCCACGAGGCTTTCCCAAGAGGCTTTCCCACAGGACTGTCCCACGTGCACACGTGGTGGGGGTGGATCCTCGGCTTGAACGTCAAGGCAGTGCAGGGAAAACAGGTTCCTCTGGAATGGACTGACACATCTGGGGGACTCTTGGAATGGTGGCATGACCCTGGAGTTCCTCTCGCCTTTCCTGTGGAGAGCGCCTCCTCTTGAGATGCGACGGGAACGCCGGGAATTCTTTCCCTACGAAACAGGGAAAGGATCCCTCATCTCGAGCTAGGAGGCGAAACGGGGCTCCCCTGGATGTGTGCGGGACCCCACGTGGTTCCTCTCGAGTGGAGACGGGTATGTCGGGGAACTTCTTGAGTTGCAGCAAGGGTGTGAAGGACCCTTTGGAAGTTCCAGTGGTTAGACGTGATTAGCCTCGAGAAGCCTCAGCGGAAATGGGCCTCATCTCGCCTGGAGGGCAAAACCTCCTGGATTTTCTCGAGTTGCGGCAGGTGCTCTCGACTTACGACGGGGACCTCAGGGACCCGCTCTGGTGGCCTCAGGAAAGGCCAGTCCCCATGCGAGTTCCTCGGGGGCCTCTCGGGATACCTCTCCCGTCGATGCCGGGGCCTAAGACCTTGTGTGGAGTCGGGGCCGGTTCCTGAGGATTCCTCTCCAGTGCTGACATGGATCTTGGGGTACTTCTGGAGTCTCCCCAGGGGAGTCAGTCCTCGTCTCGAATGCGGGCATGCACTTGCGCTTTCCTCCAGAGCGGTAGCAGCAGTGTCACGCAGTCCGCCGCGTGGATCAAAGGATCTATGGTTTTCCCTCGAGTCTTTCCCACGAGGCTTTCCCACGAGGCTTTCCCAAAGGGCTGTCCCACGAGCACACGTGGTGGGAGTCGATCCTCGGCTTGAACGTCAAGGCAGTGCAGGGAAAACAGGTTCCTCTGGAATGGACTGACACATATGGGGTCTCTTGGGATGGTGGCACGACCCTGGAGTTCCTCTCGCCTTTCCTGTGGGAGCGCCTCCTCTTGAGATGCGACGGGAACGCCGGGAATTCTTTCCCTACGAAACAGGGAAAGGATCCCTCATCTCGAGCTAGGAGGTGGAAACGGGGCTACCCTGGATGTGTGCGGGACCCTCGTGCTTCCTCTCGAGTGGAGACGGGTATGTCGGGGAACTTCTAGAGTTGCAGCAAGTGTGTGAAGGACCCTTTGGAAGTTCCAGTGGTTAGATGTGATTAGCCTCGAGAAGCCTCAGCGGAAATGGGCTTCATCTCGCCTGGAGGGCAAAATCTCCTGGATTTTCTCGAGTTGTGGCAGGTGCTCTCGACTTACGACGGGGACCTCAGGGACCCGCTCTGGTGGCCTCAGGAAAGGCCAGTCCCCATGCGAGTTCCTCGGGGGCCTCTCGGGATCCCTCTCCCGTCGATGCCGGGGCCTAAGACCTTGTGTGGAGTCGTGGCCGGAACCTGAGGATTCCTCTCCAGTGCTGACATGGATCTTGGGGTACTTCTGGAGTCTCCCCAGGGGAGTCAGTCCTCGTCTCGAATGCGGGCATGCACTTGCGCTTTCCTCCAGAGCGGTAGCAGCAGTGTCACGCAGTCCGCCGCGTGGATCAAAGGATCTATGGTTTTCCCTCGAGTCTTTCCCACGAGGCTTTCCCACGAGGCTTTCCCACAGGGCTGTCCCACGTGCACACGTGGTGGGAGTGGATCCTCGGCTTGAACGTCAAGGCAGTGCAGGGAAAACAGGTTCCTCTGGAATGGACTGACACATCTGGGGGACTCTTGGAATGGTGGCACGACCCTGGAGTTCCTCTCGCCTTTCCTGTGGAGAGCGCCTCCTCTTGAGATGCGACGGGAACGCCGGGAATTCTTTCCCTACGAAACAGGGAAAGGATCCCTCATCTCGAGCTAGGAGGCGGAAACGGGGCTCCCCTGGATGTGTGCGGGACCCCACGTGCTTCCTCTCGAGTGGAGACGGGTATGTCGGGGAACTTCTTGAGTTGCAGCAAGGGTGTGAAGGACCCTTTGGAAGTTCCAGTGGTTAGACGTGATTAGCCTCGAGAAGCCTCAGCGGAAATGGGCCTCATCTCGCCTGGAGGGCAAAACCTCCTGGATTTTCTCGAGTTGCGGCAGGTGCTCTCGACTTACGACGGGGACCTCAGGGACCCGCTCTGGTGGCCTCAGGAAAGGCCAGTCCCCATGCGAGTTCCTCGGGGGCCTCTCGGCATTCCTCTCCCGTCGATGCCGGGGCTTAAGACCTTGTGTGGAGTCGGGGCCGGAACCTGAGGATTCCTCTCCAGTGCTGACATGGATCTTGGGGTACTTCTGGAGTCTCCCCAGGGGAGTCAGTCCTCGTCTCGAATGCGGGCATGCACTTGCGCTTTCCTCCAGAGCGGTAGCAGCAGTGTCACGCAGTCCGCCGCGTGGATCAAAGGATCTATGGTTTTCCCTCGAGTTTTGCCACGAGGCTTTCCCACGAGGCTTTCCCACAGGGCTGTCCCACGTGCACACGTGGTGGGAGTCGATCCTCGGCTTGATCGTCAAGGCAGTGCAGGGAAAACAGGTTCCTCTGGAATGGACTGACACATCTGGGGGACTCTTGGAATGGTGGCACGACCCTGGAGTTCCTCTCGCCTTTCCTGTGGAGAGCGCCTCCTCTTGAGATGCGACGGGAACGCCGGGAATTCTTTCCCTACGAAACAGGGAAAGGATCCCTCATCTCGAGCTAGGAGGCGGAAACGGGGCTCCCCTGGATGTGTGCGGGACCCCACGTGCTTCCTCTCGAGTGGAGACGGGTATGTCGGGGAACTTCTTGAGTTGCAGCAATGGTGTGAAGGACCCTTTGGAAGTTCCAGTGGTTAGATGTGATTGGCCTCGAGAAGCCTCAGCGGAAATGGGCCTCATCTCGCCTGGAGGGCAAAACCTCCTGGATTTTCTCGAGTTGCGGCAGGTGCTCTCGACTTACGACGGGGACCTCAGGGACCCGCTCTGGTGGCCTCAGGAAAGGCCAGTCCCCATGCGAGTTCCTCGGGGGTCTCTCGGGATTCCTCTCCCGTCGATGCCGGGGCCTAAGACCTTGTGTGGAGTCGGCGCCGGAACCTGAGGATTCCTCTCCAGTGCTGACATGGATCTTGGGGTACTTCTGGAGTCTCCCCGGGGGAGTCAGTCCTCGTCTCGAATGCGGGCATGCACTTGCGCTTTCCTCCAGAGCGGTAGCAGCAGTGTCACGCAGTCCGCCGCGTGGATCAAAGGATCTATGGTTTTCCCTCGAGTCTTTCCCACGAGGCTTTCCCACGAGGCTTTCCCACAGGGCTGTCCCACGTGCACACGTGGTGGGAGTCGATCCTCGGCTTGAACGTCAAGGCAGTGCAGGGAAATCAGGTTCCTCTGGAATGGACTGACACATCTGGGGGACTCTTGGAATGGTGGCACGACCCTGGAGTTCCTCTCGCCTTTCCTGTGGAGAGCGCCTCCTTTGAGATGCCACGGGAACGCCGGGAATTCTTTCCCTACGAAACAGGGAAAGGATCCCTCATCTCGAGCTAGGAGGCGGAAACGGGGCTCCCCTGGATGTGTGCGGGACCCACGTGCTTCCTCTCGAGTGGAGACGGGTATGTCGGGGAACTTCTTGAGTTGCAGCAAGGGTGTGAAGGACCCTTTGGAAGTTCCAGTGGTTAGACGTGATTAGCCTCGAGAAGCCTCAGCGGAAATGGGCCTCATCGCGCCTGGAGGGCAAAACCTCCTGGATTTTCTCGAGTTGCTGCAGGTGCTCTCGACTTACGACGGGGACCTCAGGGACCCGCTCTGGTGGCCTCAGGAAAGGCCAGTCCCCATGCGAGTTCCTCGGGGGCATCTCGGGATTCCTCTCCCGTCATTGCCGGGGCCTAAGACCTTGTGTGGAGTCGGGGCCGGAACCTGAGGATTCCTCTCCAGTGCTGACATGGATCTTGGGGTACTTCTGGAGTCTCCCCAGGGGAGTCAGTACTCGTCTCGAATGCGGGCATGCACTTGCGCTTTCCTCCAGAGCGGTAGCAGCAGTGTCACGCAGTCCGCCGCGTGGATCAAAGGATGTATGGTTTTCCCCCGAGTCTTTCCCACGAGGCTTTCCCACGAGGCTTTCCCACAGGGCTGTCCCACGTGCACACGTGGTGGGAGTCGATCCTCGGCTTGAACGTCAAGGCAGTGCAGGGAAAACAGGTTCCTCTGGAATGGACTGACACATCTGTGGGACTCTTGGAATGGTGGCATGACCCTGGAGTTCCTCTCGTCTTTCCTGTGGAGAGCGCCTCCTCTTGAGATGCGACGGGAACACCGGGAATTCTTTCCCTACGAAACAGGGAAAGGATCCCTCATCTCGAGCTAGGAGGCGGAAACGGGGCTCCCCTGGATGTGTGCGGGACAACACGTGCTTCCTCTCGAGTGGAGACGGGTATGTCGGGGAACTTCTTGAGTTGCAGCAAGGGTATGAAGGACCCTTTGGAAGTTCCAGTGGTTAGATGTGATTGGCCTTGAGAAGCCTCAGCGGAAATGGGCCTCATCTCCCTGGAGGGCAAAACCTCCTGGATTTTCTCAAGTTGCGGCAGGTGCTCTCGACTTACGACGGGGACCTCAGGGACCCGCTCTGGTGGCCTCAGGAAAGGCCAGTCCCCATGCGAGTTCCTCGGGGGCATCTCGGGATTCCTCTCCCGTCGATGCCGGGGCCTAAGACCTTGTGTGGAGTCGGGGCCGGAACCTGAGGATTCCTCTCCAGTGCTTACATGGATCTTGGGGTACTTCTGGAGTCTCCCCGGGGGAGTCAGTCCTCGTCTCGAATGCGGGCATGCACTTGCGCTTTCCTCCAGAGCGGTAGCAGCAGTGTCACGCAGTCCGCCGCGTGGATCAAAGGATCTATGGTTTTCCCTCGAGTCTTTCCCACGAGGCTTTCCCACGAGGCTTTCCCACAGGGCTGTCCCACGTGCACACGTGGTGGGAGTCGATCCTCGGCTTGAACGTCAAGGCAGTGCAGGGAAATCAGGTTCCTCTGGAATGGACTGACACATCTGGGGGACTCTTGGAATGGTGGCACGACCCTGGAGTTCCTCTCGCCTTTCCTGTGGAGAGCGCCTCCTCTTGAGATGCGACGGGAACGCCGGGAATTCTTTCCCTACGAAACAGGGAAAGGATCCCTCATCTCGAGCTAGGAGGCGGAAACGGGGCTCCCCTGGATGTGTGCGGGACCCACGTGCTTCCTCTCGAGTGGAGACGGGTATGTCGGGGAACTTCTTGAGTTGCAGCAAGGGTGTGAAGGACCCTTTGGAAGTTCCAGTGGTTAGACGTGATTAGCCTCGAGAAGCCTCAGCGGAAATGGGCCTCATCTCGCCTGGAGGGCAAAACCTCCTGGATTTTCTCGAGTTGCGGCAGGTGCTCTCGACTTACGACGGGGACCTCAGGGACCCGCTCTGGTGGCCTCAGGAAAGGCCAGTCCCCATGCGAGTTCCTCGGGGGCATCTCGGGATTCCTCTCCCGTCATTGCCGGGGCCTAAGACCTTGTGTGGAGTCGGGGCCGGAACCTGAGGATTCCTCTCCATGCTGACATGGATCTTGGGGTACTTCTGGAGTCTCCCCAGGGGAGTCAGTACTCGTCTCGAATGCGGGCATGCACTTTCGCTTTCCTCCAGAGCGGTAGCAGCAGTGTCACGCAGTCCGCCGCGTGGATCAAAGGATGTATGGATTTCCCCCGAGTCTTTCCCACGAGGCTTTCCCACGAGGCTTTCCCACAGGGCTGTCCCACGTGCACACGTGGTGGGAGTGGATCCTCGGCTTGAACGTCAAGGCAGTGCAGGGAAAACAGGTTCCTCTGGAATGGACTGACACATCTGGGGGACTCTTGGAATGGTGGCATGACCCTGGAGTTCCTCTCGCCTTTCCTGTGGAGAGCGCCTCCTCTTGAGATGCGACGGGAACACCGGGAATTCTTTCCCTACGAAACAGGGAAAGGATCCCTCATCTCGAGCTAGGAGGCGGAAACCGGGCTCCCCTGGATGTGTGCGGGACACCACGTGCTTCCTCTCGAGTGCAGACGGGTATGTCGGGGAACTTCTTGAGTTGCAGCAAGGGTGTGAAGGACCCTTTGGAAGTTCCAGTGGTTAGATGTGATTAGCCTCGAGAAGCCTCAGCGGAAATGGGCCTCATCTCGCCTGGAGGGCAAAACCTCCTGGATTTTCTCGAGTTGCGGCAGGTGCTCTCGACTTACGACGGGGACCTCAGGGACCCGCTCTGGTGGCCTCAGGAAAGGCCAGTCCCCATGCGAGTTCCTCGGGGGCGTCTCGGGATTCCTCTCCCGTCGATGCCGGGGCCTAAGACCTTGTGTGGAGTCGGGGCTGAAACCTGAGGATTCCTCTCCAGTGCTGACATGGATCTTGGGGTACTTCTGGAGTCTCCCCAGTGGAGTCAGTCCTCGTCTCGAATGCGGGCATGCACTTGCGCTTTCCTCCAGAGCGGTAGAAGCAGTGTCACGCAGTCCGCCGCGTGGATCAAAGGATCTATGGTTTTCCCTCGAGTCTTTCCCACGAGGCTTTCCCACGAGGCTTTCCCACAGGGCTGTCCCACGTGCACACGTGGTGGGAGTCGATCCTCGGCTTGAACGTCAAGGCAGTGCAGGGAAAACAGGTTCCTCTGGAATGGACTGACACATCTGGGGGACTCTTGGAATGGTGGCACGACCCTGGAGTTCCTCTCGCCTTTCCTGTGGAGAGCGCCTCCTCTTGAGATGCGACGGGAACGCCGGGAATTCTATCCGTAGGAAACAGGGAAAGGATCCCTCATCTCGAGCTAGGAGGCGGAAACGGGGCTCCCCTGGATGTGTGCGGGACAACACGTGCTTCCTCTCGAGTGGAGACGGGTATGTCGGGGAACTTCTTGAGTTGCAGCAAGGGTATGAAGGACCCTTTGGAAGTTCCAGTAATTAGATGTGATTGGCCTCGAGAAGCCTCAGCGGAAATGGGCCTCATCTCGTCTGGAGGGCAAAACCTCCTGGATTTTCTCGAGTTGCGGCAGGTGCTCTCGACTTACGACGGGGACCTCAGGGACCCGCTCTGGTGGCCTCAGGAAAGGCCAGTCCCCATGCGAGTTCCTCGGGGGCCTCTCGGGATTCCTCTCCCGTCGATGCCGGGGCCTAAGACCTTGTGTGGAGTCGGGGCCGGAAACTGAGGATTCCTCTCCAGTGCTGACATGGATCTTGGGGTACTTCTGGAGTCTCCCCAGGGGAGTCAGTCCTCGTCTCGAATGCGGGCATGCACTTGCGCTTTCCTCCAGAGCGGTAGCAGCAGTGTCACGCAGTCTGCCAAATGGGTCAAAGGATCTATGGTTTTCCCTCGAGTCTTTCCCACGAGGCTTTCCCACGAGGCTTTCCCACAGGGCTGTCCCACGTGCACACGTGGTGGGAGTCGATCCTCGGCTTGAACGTCAAGGCAGTGCAGGGAAAACAGGTTCCTCTGGAATGGACTGACACATCTGGGGGACTCTTGGAATGGTGGCACGACCCTGGAGTTCCTCTCGCCTTTCCTGTGGAGAGCGCCTCCTCTTGAGATGCGACGGGAACGCCGGGAATTCTTTCCCTACGAATCAGGGAAAGGATCCCTCATCTCGAGCTAGGAGGCGGAAACGGGGCTCCCCTGGATGTGTGCGGGACCCCACGTGCTTCCTCTCGAGTGGAGACGGGTATGTCGGGGAACTTCTTGAGTTGCAGCAAGGGTGTGAAGGACCCTTTGGAAGTTCCAGTGGTTAGATGTGATTGGCTTCGAGAAGCCTCAGCGGAAATGGGCCTCATCTCGCCTGGAGGGCAAAACCTCCTGGATTTTCTCGAGTTGCGGCAGGTGCTCTCGACTTACGACGGGGACCTCAGGGACCCGCTCTGGTGGCCTCAGGAAAGGCCAGTCCCCATGCGAGTTCCTCGGGGGCCTCTCGGGATTCCTCTCCCGTCGATGCCGGGGCCTAAGACCTTGCGTGGATTCGGGGCCGGAACCTGAGGATTCCTCTCCAGTGCTGACATGCATCTTGGGGTACTTCTGGAGTCTCCCCAGGGGAGTCAGTCCTCGTCTCGAATGCAGGCATGCACTTGCGCTTTCCTCCAGAGCGGTAGCAGCAGTGTCACGCAGTCCGCCCCGTGGATCAAAGCATCTATGGTTTTCCCTCGAGTCTTTCCCACGAGGCTTTCCCACGAGGCTTTCCCACAGGGCTGTCCCACGTGCACACGTGGTGGGAGTCGATCCTCGGCTTGAACGTCAAGGCAGTGCAGGGAAATCAGGTTCCTCTGGAATGGACTGACACATCTGGGGGACTCTTGGAATGGTGGCACGACCCTGGAGTTCCTCTCGCCTTTCCTGTGGAGAGCGCCTCCTTTGAGATGCCACGGGAACGCCGGGAATTCTTTCCCTACGAAACAGGGAAAGGATCCCTCATCTCGAGCTAGGAGGCGGAAACGGGGCTCCCCTGGATGTGTGCGGGACCCACGTGCTTCCTCTCGAGTGGAGACGGGTATGTCGGGGAACTTCTTGAGTTGCAGCAAGGGTGTGAAGGACCCTTTGGAAGTTCCAGTGGTTAGACGTGATTAGCCTCGAGAAGCCTCAGCGGAAATGGGCCTCATCTCGCCTGGAGGGCAAAACCTCCTGGATTTTCTCGAGTTGCGGCAGGTGCTCTCGACTTACGACGGGGACCTCAGGGACCCGCTCTGGTGGCCTCAGGAAAGGCCAGTCCCCATGCGAGTTCCTCGGGGGCCTCTCGGGATTCCTCTCCCGTCGATGCCGGGGCCTAAGACCTTGTGTGGAGTCGGGGCCGGAACCTGAGGATTCCTCTCCAGTGCTGACATGGATCTTGGGGTACTTCTGGAGTCTCCCCAGGGGAGTCAGTCCTCGTCTCGAATGCGGACATGCACTTGCGCGTTCCTCCACAGCGGAAGCAGCAGTGTCACGCAGTCTGCCGCGTGGATCAAAGGATCTATGGTTTTCCCTCGAGTCTTTCCCACGAGGCTTTCCCACGAGGCTTTCCCACAGGGCTGTCCCACGTGCACACGTGGTTGGAGTCGATCCTCGGCTTGAACGTCAAGGCAGTGCAGCGAAAACAGGTTCCTCTGGAATGGACTGACACATCTGGGGGACTCTTGGAATGGTGTCACGACCCTGGAGTTCCTCTCGCCTTTCCTGTGGAGAGCGCCTCCTCTTGAGATGCGACGGGAACGCCAGGAATTCTTTCCCTTCGAAACAGGAAAAGGATCCCTCATCTCGAGCTAGGAGGCGGAAACGGGGCTCCCCTGGATGTGTGCGGGACCCCACGTGCTTCCTCTGGAGTGGAGACGGGTATGTCGGGGAACTTCTTGAGTTGCAGCAAGGGTGTGAAGGACCCTTTGGAAGTTCCAGTGGTTAGATGTGATTGGCCTCGAGAAGCCTCAGCGGAAATGGGCCTCATCTCGCCTGGAGGGCAAAACCTCCTGGATTTTCTCTAGTTGCGGCAGGTTCTCTCGACTTACGACGGGGACTTCAGGGACCCGCTCTGGTGGCCTCAGGAAAGGCCAGTCCCCATGCGAGTTCCTCGGGGGCCTCTCGGGATTCCTCTCCCGTCGATGCCGGGCCTAAGACCTTGTGTGGAGTCGGGGCCGGAACCTGAGGATTCCTCTCCAGTGCTGACATGGATCTTGGGGTACTTCTTGAGTCTCCCCAGGGGAGTCAGTCCTCGTCTCGAATGCGGGCATGCACTTGCGCTTTCCTCCAGAGCGGTAGCAGCAGTGTCACGCAGTCCGCCGCGTGGATCAAAGCATCTATGGTTTTCCCTCGAGTCTTTCCCACGAGGCTTTCCCACGAGGCTTTCCCACAGGGCTGTCCCACGTGCACACGTGGTGGGAATCGATCCTCGGCTTGAATGTCAAGGCAGTGCAGGGAAAACAGGTTCCTCTGGAATGGACTGACACATCTGGGGGACTCTTGGAATCGTGGCACGACCCTGGAGTTCCTCTCGCCTTTACTGTGGAGAGCGCCTCCTCTTGAGATGCGACGGGAACGCCGGGAATTCTTTCCCTACGAAACAGGGAAAGGATCCCTCATCTCGAGCTAGGAGGCGGAAACGGGGCTCCCCTGGATGTGTGCGGGACCCACCTGCTTCCTCTCGAGTGGAGACGGGTATGTCGAGGAACTTCTTGAGTTGCAGCAAGGGTGTGAAGGACCCTTTGGAAGTTCCAGTGGTTAGACGTGATTAGCCTCGAGAAGCCTCAGCGGAAATGGGCCTCATCTCGCCTGGAGGGCAAAACCTCCTGGATTTTCTCGAGTTGCGACAGGTGCTCTCGACTTACGACGGGGACCTCAGGGACCCGCTCTGGTGGCCTCAGGAAAGGCCAGTCCCCATGCGAGTTCCTCGGGGGCGTCTCGGGATTCCTCTCCCGTCGATGCCGGGGCCTAAGACCTTGTGTGGAGTCGGGGCCGGAACCTGAGGATTCCTCTCCAGTGCTGACATGGATCTTGGGGTACTTCTGGAGTCTCCCCAGGGGAGTCAGTCCTCGTCTCGAATGCGGGCATGCACTTGCGCTTTCCTCCAGAGCGGTAGCAGCAGTGTCACGCAGTCCGCCGCGTGGATCAAAGGATCTATGTTTTCCGTCGAGTCTTTCCCACGAGGCTTTCCCACGAGGCTTTCCCACAGGGCTGTCCCACGTGCACACGTGGTGGGAGTCGATCCTCGGCTTGAACGTCAAGGCAGTGCAGGGAAAACAGGTTCCTCTGGAATGGACTGACAAATCTGGGGGACTCTTGGAATGGTGTCACGACCCTGGAGTTCCTCTCGTCTTTCCTGTGGAGAGCGCCTCCTCTTGAGATGCGACGGGAACGCCGGGAATTCTTTCCCTACGAAACAGGGAAAGGATCCCTCATCTCGTGCTAGGAGGCGGAAACGGGGCTCCCCTGGATGTGTGCGGGACCCACGTGCTTCCTCTCGAGTGCAGACCGGTATGTCGGGGAACTTCTTGAGTTGCAGCAAGGGTGTGAAGGACCCTTTGGAAGTTCCAGTGGTTAGACGTGATTAGCCTCGAGAAGCCTCAGCGGAAATGGGCCTCATCTCGCCTGGAGGGCAAAACCTCCTGGATTTTCTCGAGTTGCGGCAGGTGCTCTCGACTTACGACGGGGACCTCAGGGACCCGCTCTGGTGGCCTCAGGAAAGGCCAGTCCCCATGCGAGTTCCTTGGGGGCCTCTCGGGATTCCTCTCCCGTCGATGCCGGGCCTAAGACCTTGTGTGGAGTCGGGGCCGGAACCTGAGGATTCCTCTTCAGTGCTGACATGGATCTTGGGGTACTTCTGGAGTCTCCCCAGGGGAGTCAGTCCTCGTCTCGAATGCGGGCATGCACTTGCGCTTTCCTCCAGAGCGGTAGCAGCAGTGTCACGCAGTCCGCCGCGTGGATCAAAGCATCTATGGTTTTCCCTCGAGTCTTTCCCACGAGGCTTTCCCACGAGGCTTTCCCACAGGGCTGTCCCACGTGCACACGTGGTGGGAATCGATCCTCGGCTTGAACGTCAAGGCAGTGCAGGGAAAACAGGTTCCTCTGGAATGGACTGACACATCTGGGGGACTCTTGGATTCGTGGCACGACCCTGGAGTTCCTCTCGCCTTTCCTGTGGAGAGCGCCTCCTCTTGAGATGCGACGGGAACGCCGGGAATTCTTTCCCTACGAAACAGGGAAAGGATCCCTCATCTCGAGCTAGGAGGCGGAAACGGGGCTCCCCTGGATGTGTGCGGGACCCACGTGCTTCCTCTCGAGTGGAGACGGGTATGTCGAGGAACTTCTTGAGTTGCAGCAAGGGTGTGAAGGACCCTTTGGAAGTTCCAGTGGTTAGATGTGATTGGCCTCGAGAAGCCTCAGCGGAAATGGGCCTCATCTCGCCTGGAGGGCAAAACCTCATGGATTTTCTCGAGTTGCGGCATGTGCTCTCGACTTACGACCGGGACCTCAGGGACCCGCTCTGGTGGCCTCAGGAAAGGCCAGTCCCCATGCGAGTTCCTCGGGGGCCTCTCTGGATTCCTCTCCCGTCGATGCCGGGCCTAAGACCTTGTGTGGAGTCGGGGCCGGAACCTGAGGATTCCTCTCCAGTGCTGACATGGATCTTGGGGTACTTCTGGAGTCTCCCCAGGGGAGTCAGTCCTCGTCTCGAATGCGGGCATGCACTTGCGCTTTCCTCCAGAGCGGTAGCAACAGTGTCACGCAGTCCGCCGCGTGGATCAAAGGATCTATGGTTTTCCCTCGAGTCTTTCCCACGACTCTTTCCCACGAGGCTTTCCCACAGGGCTGTCCCACGTGCACACGTGGTGGGAGTCGATCCTCGGCTTGAACGTCAAGGCAGTGCAGCGAAAACAGGTTCCTCTGGAATGGACTGACACATCTGGGGGACTCTTGGAATGGTGTCACGACCCTGGAGTTCCTCTCGCCTTTCCTGTGGAGAGCGCCTCCTCTTGAGATGCGACGGGAACGCCGGGAATTCTTTCCCTACGAAACAGGAAAAGGATCCCTCATCTCGAGCTAGGAGGCGGAAACGGGGCTCCCCTGGATGTGTGCGGGACCCCACGTGCTTCCTCTGGAGTGGAGACGGGTATGTCGGGGAACTTCTTGAGTTGCAGCAAGGGTGTGAAGGACCCTTTGGAAGTTCCAGTGGTTAGATGTGATTGGCCTCGAGAAGCCTCAGCGGAAATGGGCCTCATCTCGCCTGGAGGGCAAAACCTCCTGGATTTTCTCGAGTTGCGGCATGTGCTCTCGACTTACGACGAGGACCTCAGGGACCCGCTTTGGTGGCCTCAGGAAAGGCCAGTCCCCATGCGAGTTCCTCTGGGGATTCCTCTCCCGTCGATGCCGGGGCATAAGACCTTGTGTGGAGTCGGGGCCGGAACCTGAGGATTCCTCTCCAGTGCTGACATGGATCTTGGGGTACTTCTGGAGTCTCCCCAGGGGAGTCAGTCCTCGTCTCGAATGCGGGCATGCACTTGCGCTTTCCTCCAGAGCGGTAGCAGCAGTGTCACGCAGTCCGCCGCGTGGATCAATGGATCTATGGTTTTCCCTCGAGTCTTTCCCACGAGGTTTTCCCACGAGGTTTTCCCACAGGGCTGTCCCACGTGCACACGTGGTGGGAGTCGATCCTCGGCTTGAACGTCAAGGCAGTGCAGGGAAAACAGGTTCCTCTGGAATGGACTGACACATCTGGGGGACTCTTGGAATGGTGTCACGACCCTGGAGTTCCTCTCGCCTTTCCTGTGGAGAGCGCCTCCTCTTGAGATGCGACGGGAACGCCGGGAATTCTTTCCCTACGAAACAGGGAAAGGATCCCTCATGTCGAGCTAGTAGGCGGAAACGGGGCTCCCCTGGATGTGTGCGGGACATCACGTGCTTCCTCTCGAGTGCAGACGGGTATGTCGGGGAACTTCTTGAGTTGCAGCAAGGGTGTGAAGGACCCTTTGGAAGTTCCAGTGGTTAGATGTGATTGGCCTCGAGAAGCCTCAGCCGAAATGGGCCTCATCTCGCCTGGAGGGCAAAACCTTCTGGATTTTCTCGAGTTGCGGCAGGTGCTCTCGACTTACGACGGGGACCTCAGGGACCCGCTCTGGTGGCCTCAGGAAAGGCCAGTCCCCATGCGAGTTCCTCGGGGGCCTCTCGGGATTCCTCTCCCGTCGATGCCGGGGCCTAAGACCTTGTGTGGAGTCGGGGCCGGAACCTGAGGATTCCTCTCCAGTGCTGACATGGATCTTGGGGTACTTCTGGAGTCTCCCCAGGGGAGTCAGTCCTCGTCTCGAATGCGGGCATGCACTTGCGCTTTCCTCCAGAGCGGTAGCAGCAGTGTCACGCAGTCCGCCGCGTGGATCAAAGGATCTATGGTTTTCCCTCGAGTCTTTCCCACGAGGCTTTCCCACGAGGCTTTCCCACAGGGCTGTCCCACGTGCACACGTGGTGGGAGTCGATCCTCGGCTTGAACGTCAAGGCAGTGAAGGGAAAACAGGTCCTCTTGAATGGACTGACACATCTGGGGGACTCTTGGAATGGTGGCACGACCCTGGAGTTCCTCTCGCCTTTCCTGTGGAGAGCGCCTCCTCTTGAGATGCGACGGGAACGCCGGGAATTCTTTCCCTACGAAACAGGGAAAGGATCCCTCATGTCGAGCTAGGAGGCGGAAACCGGGCTCCCCTCGATGTGTGCGGGACCCCACGTGCTTCCTCTCGAGTGGAGACGGGTATGTCGCGGAACTGCTTGAGTTGCAGCAAGGGTGTGAAGCACCCTTTGGAAGTTCCAGTGGTTAGATGTGATCAGCCTCGAGAAGCCTCAGCGGAAATGGGCCTCAACTCGCCTGTAGGGCAAAACCTCCTGGATTTTCTCGAGTTTCGGCAGGTGCTCTCGACTTACGACGGGGACCTCAGGGACCCGCTCTGGTGGCCTCAGGAAAGGCCAGGCCCCATGCGAGTTCCTCGGGGGCCTCTCGGGATTCCTCTCCCGTCGATGCCGGGGCCTAAGACCTTGTGTGGAGTCGGGGCCGGAACCTGAGGATTCCTCTCCAGTGCTGACATGGATCTTGGGGTACTTCTGGAGTCTCCCAAGGGGAGTCGTCCTCGTCTCGAATGCGGGCATGCACTTGCGCTTTCCTCCAGAGCGGTAGCAGCAGTGTCACGCAGTCCGCCGCGTGGATCAAAGGATCTATGGTTTTCCCTTGAGTGTTTCCCACGAGGCTTTCCCACGAAGCTTTCCCACAGGGCTGTCCCACGAGCACACGTGGTGGGAGTCGATCCTGGGCTTGAACGTCAAGGCAGTGCAGGGAAAACAGGTTCCTCTGGAATGGACTGACACATCTGGGGGACTCTTGGAATGGTGGCATGACCCTGGAGTTCCTCTCGCCTTTCCTGTGGAGAGCGCCTCCTCTTGAGATGCGACGGGAACGCCGGGAATTCTTTCCCTACGAAACAGGGAAAGGATCCCTCATCTCGAGCTAGGAGGCGGAAACGGGGCTCCCCTTGATGTGTGCGGGACCCACGTGCTTCCTCTCGAGTGGAGACGGGTATGTCGGGGAACTTCTTGAGTTGCAGCAAGGGTGTGAAGGACCCTTTGGAAGTTCCAGTGGTTAGATGTGATTAGCCTCGAGAAGCCTCAGCGGAAATGGGCCTCATCTCGCCTGGAGGGCAAAACCTCCTGGATTTTCTCGAGTTGCGGAAGGTGCTCTCGACTTATGACGGGGACCTCAGGGACACGCTCTGGTGGCCTCAGGAAAGGCCAGTCCCCATGCGAGTTCCTCGGGGGCCTCTCGGGATTCTTCTCCCGTCGATGCCGCGGCCTAAGACCTTGTGTGGAGTCGGGGCCGGACCCTGAGGATTCCTCTCCAGTGCTGACATGGATCTTGGGGTACTTCTGGAGTCTCCCCAGGGGAGTCAGTCCTCGTCTCGAATGCGGGCATGCACTTGCGCTTTACTCCAGAGCGGTAGCAGCAGTGTCAAGCAGTCCGCCGCGTGCATCAAAGGATCTATGGTTTTCCCTCGAGTCTTTCCCACGAGGCTTTCCCACGAGGCTTTCCCACAGGGCTGTCCCACGTGCACACGTGGTGGGAGTCGATCCTCGGCTTGAACGTCAAGGCAGTGCAGGGAAAACAGGTTCCTCTGGAATGGACTGACACATCTGGGGGACTCTTGGAATGGTGGCACGACCCTGGAGTTCCTCTCGCCTTTCCTGTGGAGAGCGCCTCCTCTTGAGATGCGACGGGAACGCTGGGAATTCTTTCCCTATGAAACAGGGAAAGGATCCCTCATCTCGAGCTAGGAGGCGGAAACCGGGCTCCCCTCGATGTGTGCGGGACCCCACGTGCTTCCTCTCGAGTGGAGACGGGTATGTCCCGGAACTGCGTGAGCTGCAGCAAGGGTGTGAAGGACCCTTTGGAAGTTCCAGTGGTTAGATGTGATTAGCCTCGAGAAGCCTCATCGGAAATGGGCCTCATCTCGCCTGGAGGGCAAAACCTCCTGGATTTTCTCGAGTTGCGGCAGGTGCTCTCGACTTACGACGCGGACCTCAGGGACCCGCTCTGGTGGCCTCAGGAAAGGCCAGTCCCCATGCGAGTTCCTCGGGGGCCTCTCGGCATTCCTCTCCCGTCGATGCCGGGGCCTAAGACCTTGTGTGGAGTCGGGGCCGGAACCTGAGGATTCCTCTCCAGTGCTGACATGGATCTTGGGGTACTTCTGGAGTCTCCCCAGGGGAGTCAGTCCTCGTCTCGAATGCGGGCATGCACTTGCGCTTTCCTCCAGAGCGGTAGCAGCAGTGTCACGCAGTCCGCCGCGTGGATCAAAGGATCTATGGTTTTCCCTCGAGTCTTTCCCACGAGGCTTTCCCACGAGGCTTTCCCACTGGGCTGTCCCACGTGCACACGTGGTGGGAGTCGATCCTCGGCTTGAACGTCAAGGCAGTGCAGGGAAAACAGGTTCCTCTGGAATGGACTGACACATCTGGGGGACTCTTGGAATGGTGTCACGACCCTGGAGTTCCTCTCGCCTTTCCTGTGGAGAGCGCCTCCTCTTGAGATGCGACGGGAACGCCGGGAATTCTTTCCCAAGAAACAGGGAAAGGATCACTCATCTCGAGCTAGGAGGCGGAAACGGGGCTCCCCTGGATGTGTGCGTACACCACGTGCTTCCTCTCGAGTGGAGACGGGTATGTCGCAGAACTGCTTGAGTTGCAGCAAGGGTGTGAAGGACCGTTTGGAAGTTCCAGTGGTTAGATGTGATTGGCCTCGAGAAGCCTCAGCGGAAATGGGCCTCATCTCGCCTGGAGGGCGAAACCTCCTGGATTTTCTCGAGTTGTGGCAGGGGCTCTCGACTTACGACGGGGACCTCAGGGACCCGCTCTGGTGGCCTCAGAAAAGGCCAGTCCCCATGCGAGTTCCTCGGGGGCCTCTCGGGATTCCTCTCCCGTCAATGCCAGGGCCTAAGACCTTGTGTGGAGTCGGGGCCGGAACCTGAGGTTTCCTCTCCAGTGCTGACATGGATCTTGGGGTACTTCTGGAGTCTCCCCAGGGGAGTCAGTCCTCGTCTCGAATGCGGGCATGCACTTGCGCTTTCCTCCAGAGCGGTAGCAGCAGTGTCACGCAGTCCGCCACGTGGATCAAAGGATCTATGGTTTTCCCTCGAGTCTTTCCCACGAGGCTTTCCCACGAGGCTTTCCCACAGGGCTGTCCCACGGGCACACGTGGTGGGAGTCGATCCTCAGCTTGAACGTCAAGGCATTGAAGGAAAAATAGGTTCCTCTTGAATGGACTGACACATCTGGGGGACTCTTGGAATGGTGGCACGACCCTGGAGTTCCTCTCGTCTTTCCTGTGGAGAGCGCCTCCTCTTGAGATGCGACGGGAACGCCGGGAATTCTTTCCCTACGAAACAGGGAAAGGATCCCTCATCTCGAGCTAGGAGGCGGAAACGGGGCTCCCCTGGATGTGTGCGGGACCCACGTGCTTCCTCTCGAGTGGAGACGGGTATGTCGGGGAACTTCTTGAGTTGCAGCAAGGGTGTGAAGGACACTTTGGAAGTTCCAGTGGTTAGATGTGATTAGCCTCGAGAAGCCTCTTTGGAAATGGGCCTCATCTCGCCTGGAGGGCAAAACCTCCTGGATTTTCTCGAGTTGCGGCAGGTGCTCTCGACTTACGACGGGGACCTCAGGGACCCGCTCTGGTGGCCTCAGGAAAGGCCAGTCCCCTTGCGAGTTCCTCGGGGGCCACTCGGGATTCCTCTCTCGTCGATGCCGGGGCCTAAGACCTTGTGTGGAGTCGGGGCCGGAACCTGAGGATTCCTCTCCAGTGCTGACATGGATCTTGGGGTACTTCTGGAGTCTCCCCAGGGGAGTCAGTCCTCGTCTCGAATGCGGGCATGCACTTGCGCTTTCCTCCAGAGCGGTAGCAGCAGTGTCACGGAGTCCGCCGCGTGGATCAAAGGATCTATGGTTTTCCCTCGAGTCTTTCCCACGAGGCTTTCCCACGAGGCTTTCCCACAGGGCTGTCCCACGTGCACATGTGGTGGGAGTCGATCCTCGGCTTGAACGTCAAGGCAGTGCAGGGAAAACAGGTTCCTCTGGAATGGACTGACACATCTGGGGGACTCTTGGAATGGTGGCACGACCCTGGAGTTCCTCTCGCCTTTCCTGTGGAGAGCGCCTCCTCTTGAGATGCGACGGGAACGCCGGGAATTCTTTCCCTACGAAACAGGGAAAGGATCACTCATCTCGAGCTAGGAGGCGAAACGGGGCTCCCCTGGATGTGTGCGGGACACCACGTGCTTCCTCTCGAGTGGAGACGGGTATGTCGCGGGACTGCTTGAGTTGCAGCAAGGGTGTGAAGGACCCCCTGGAAGTTTCAGTGGTTAGATGTGATTGGCCTCGAGAAGCCTCAGCGGAAATGGGCCTCATCTCGCCTGGAGGGCAAAACCTCCTGGATTTTCTCGAGTTGCGGCAGGTGCTCTCGACTTACGACGGGGACTTCAGGGACCCGCTCTGGTGGCCGCAGGAAAGGCCAGTCCCCATGCGAGTTCCTCGGGGGCCTCTCGGCATTCCTCTCCCGTCGATGCCGGGGCCTAAGACCTTGTGTGGAGTCGGGGCCGGAACCTGAGGATTCCTCTCCAGTGCTGACATGGATCTTGGGGTACTTCTGGAGTCTCCCCAGGGGAGTCAGTCCTCGTCTCGAATGCGGGCATGCACTTGCGCTTTCCTCCAGAGTGGTAGCAGCAGTGTCACGCAGTCCGCCGCGTGGATCAAAGGATCTATGGTTTTCCCTCGAGTCTTTCCCACGAGGCTTTCCCACGAGGCTTTCCCACAGGGCTGTCCCACGTGCACACGTGGTGGGAGTCGATCCTCGGCTTGAACGTCAAGGCAGTGCAGGGAAAACAGGTTCCTCTGGAATGGACTGACACATCTGGGGGACTCTTGGAATGGTGGCACGACCCTGGAGTTCCTCTCGCCTTTCCTGTGGAGAGCGCCTCCTCTTGAGATGCGACGGGAACGCCGGAATTCTTTCCTTACGAAACAGGGAAAGGATCCCTCATTTCGAGCTTGGAGGCATAAACGGGGCTCCCCTGGATGTGTGCGGGACCCCACGTTCTTCCTCTCGAGTGGAGACAGGTATGTCGGGGAACTTCTTGAGTTGCAGCAAGGGTGTGAAGGACCCTTTGGAAGTTCCAGTGGTTAGATGTGATTAGCCTCGAGAAGCCTCAGCGGAAATGGGCCTCATCTCGCCTGGAGGGCAAAACCTCCTGGATTTTCTCGAGTTGCGGCAGGTGCTCTCGACTTGCGACGGGGACCTCAGGGACCCGCTCTGGTGGCCTCAGGAAAGGCCAGTCCCCATGCGACTTCCTCGGGGGCCTCTCGGGATTCCTCTCCCGTCGATGCCGGGGCCGAAGACCTTGTGTGGAGTCGGGGCCGGAACCTGAGGATTCCTCTCCAGTGCTGACATGGATCTTGGGGTACTTCTGGAGTCTCCCCAGGGGAGTCAGTCCTCGTCTCGAATGCGGGCATGCACTTGCGCTATCCTCCAGAGCGGTAGCAGCAGTGTCAAGCAGTCCGCCGCGTGCATCAAAGGATCTATGGTTTTCCCTCGAGTCTTTCCCACGAGGCTTTCCCACGAGGCTTTCCCACAGGGCTGTCCCACGTGCACACGTGGTGGGAGTCGATCCTCGGCTTGAACGTCAAGGCAGTGCAGGGAAAACAGGTTCCTCTGGAATGGACTGACACATCTGGGGGACTCTTGGAATGGTGGCACGACCCTGGAGTTCCTCTCGCCTTTCCTGTGCAGAACGCCTCCTCTTGAGATGCGACGGGAACGCCGGAATTCTTTCCCTACGAAACAGGGAAAGGATCCCTCATTTCGAGCTTGGAGGCAGAAACGGGGCTCCCCTGGATGTGTGCGGGACCCCACGTGCTTCCTCTCGAGTGGAGACAGGTATGTCGGGGAACTTCTGGAGTTGCAGCAAGGGTGTGAAGGACCCTTTGGAAGTTCCAGTGGTTAGATATCTTTGGCCTCGAAAAGCCTCAGCGGAAATGGGCCTCATCTCGCCTGGAGGGCAAAACCTCCTGGATTTTCTCGAGTTGCGGCAGGTGCTCTCGACTTACGACGGGGACCTCAGGGACCCGCTCTGGTGGCCTCAGGAAAGGCCAGTGCCCATGCGAGTTCCTCGGGGGCCTCTCGGCATTCCTCTCCCGTCGATGCCGGGGCCTAAGACCTTGTGTGGAGTCGGGGCCGGAACCTGAGGATTCCTCTCCAGTGCTGACATGGATCTTGGGGTACTTCTGGAGTCTCCCCAGGGGAGTCAGTCCTCGTCTCGAATGCGGGCATGCACTTGCGCTTTCCTCCAGAGCGGTAGCAGCATTGTCACGCAGTCCGCCGCGTGGATCAAAGGATCTATGGTTTTCCCTCGAGTCTTTCCCACGAGGCTTTCCCACGAGGCTTTCCCACAGGGCTGTCCCACGTGCACACGTGGTGGGAGTCGATCCTCGGCTTGAACGTCAAGGCAGTGCAGGGAAAACAGGTTCCTCTGGAATGGACTGACACATCTGGGGGACTCTTGGAATGGTGTCACGACCCTGGAGTTCCTCTCGCCTTTCCTGTGGAGAGCGCCTCCTCTTGAAATGCGACGGGAACGCCGGGAATTCTTTCCCAAGAAACAGGGAAAGGATCACTCATCTCGAGCTAGGAGGCGGAAACGGGGCTCCCCTGGATGTGTGCGGGACACCACGTGCTTCCTCTCGAGTGGAGACGGGTATGTCGCAGAACTGCTTGAGTTGCAGCAAGGGTGTGAAGGACCGTTTGGAAGTTCCAGTGGTTAGATGTGATTGGCCTCGAGAAGCCTCAGCGGAAATGGGCCTCATCTCGCCTGGAGGGCGAAACCTCCTGGATTTTCTCGAGTTGTGGCAGGGGCTCTCGACTTACGACGGGGACCTCAGGGACCCGCTCTGGTGGCCTCAGAAAAGGCCAGTCCCCATGCGAGTTCCTCGGGGGCCTCTCGGGATTCCTCTCCCGTCAATGCCAGGGCCTAAGACCTTGTGTGGAGTCGGGGCCGGAACCTGAGGTTTCCTCTCCAGTGCTGACATGGATCTTGGGGTACTTCTGGAGTCTCCCCAGGGGAGTCAGTCCTCGTCTCGAATGCGGGCATGCACTTGCGCTTTCCTCCAGAGCGGTAGCAGCAGTGTCACGCAGTCCGCCACGTGGATCAAAGGATCTATGGTTTTCCCTCGAGTCTTTCCCACGAGGCTTTCCCACGAGGCTTTCCCACAGGGCTGTCCCACGTGCACACGTGGTGGGAGTCGATCCTCAGCTTGAACGTCAAGGCAGTGAAGGAAAAATAGGTTCCTCTTGAATGGACTGACACATCTGGGGGACTCTTGGAATGGTGGCACGACCCTGGAGTTCCTCTCGTCTTTCCTGTGGAGAGCGCCTCCTCTTGAGATGCGACGGGAACGCCGGGAATTCTTTCCCTACGAAACAGGGAAAGGATCCCTCATCTCGAGCTAGGAGGCGGAAACGGGGCTCCCCTGGATGTGTGCGGGACCCACGTGCTTCCTCTCGAGTGGAGACGGGTATGTTGGGGAACTTCTTGAGTTGCAGCAAGGGTGTGAAGGACACTTTGGAAGTTCCAGTGGTTAGATGTGATTAGCCTCGAGAAGCCTCTTTGGAAATGGGCCTCATCTCGCCTGGAGGGCAAAACCTCCTGGATTTTCTCGAGTTGCGGCAGGTGCTCTCGACTTACGACGGGGACCTCAGGGACCCGCTCTGGTGGCCTCAGGAAAGTCCAGTCCCCTTGCGAGTTCCTCGGGGGCCACTCGGGACTCCTCTCCGGTCGATGCCGGGGCCTAAGACCTTGTGTGGAGTCGGGGCCGGAACCTGAGGATTCCTCTCCAGTGCTGACATGGATCTTGGGGTACTTCTGGAGTCTCCCCAGGGGAGTCAGTCCTCGTCTCGAATGCGGGCATGCACTTGCGCTTTCCTCCAGAGTGGTAGCAGCAGTGTCACGCAGTCCGCCGCGTGGATCAAAGGATCTATGGTTTTCGCTCGAGTCTTTCCCACGAGGCTTTCCCACGAGGCTTTCCCACAGGGCTGTCCCACGTGCACACGTGGTGGGAGTCGATCCTCGGCTTGAACGTCAAGGCAGTGCAGGGAAAACAGGTTCCTCTGGAATGGACTGACACATCTGGGGGACTCTTGGAATGGTGGCACGACCCTGGAGTTCCTCTCGCCTTTCCTGTGGAGAGCGCCTCCTCTTGAGATTCGACGGGAACGCCGGAATTCTTTCCCTACGAAACAGGGAAAGGATCCCTCATTTCGAGCTTGGAGGCATAAACGGGGCTCCCCTGGATGTGTGCGGGACCCCACGTGCTTCCTCTCGAGTGGAGACAGGTATTTCGGGGAACTTCTTGAGTTGCAGCAAGGGTGTGAAGGACCCTTTGGAAGTTCCAGTGGTTAGATGTGATTAGCCTCCAGAAGCCTCAGCGGAAATGGGCCTCATCTCGCCTGGAGGCCAAAACCTCCTGGATTTTCTCGAGTTGCGGCAGGTGCTCTCGACTTACGACGGGGACCTCAGAGACCCGATCTGGTGGCCTCAGGAAAGGCCAGTCCCCATGCGACTTCCTCGGGGGCCTCTCGGGATTCCTCTCCCGTCGATGCCGGGGCCGAAGACCTTGTGTGGAGTCGGGGCCGGAACCTGAGGATTCCTCTCCAGTGCTGACATGGATCTTGGGGTACTTCTGGAGTCTCCCCAGGGGAGTCAGTCCTCGTCTCGAATGCGGGCATGCACTTGCGCTTTCCTCCAGAGCGGTAGCAGCAGTGTCACGCAGTCCACCGCGTGGATCAAAGGATCTATGGTTTTCCCTCGAGTCTTTCCCACGAGGCTTTCCCACGAGGCTTTCCCACTGGGTTGTCCCACGTGCACACGTGGTGGGAGTCGATCCTCGGCTTGAACGTCAAGGCAGTGCAGGGAAAACAGGTTCCTCTGAAATGGACTGACACATCTTGGGGTCTCTTGGAATGGTGGCACGACCCTGGAGTTCCTCTCGCCTTTCCTGTGGAGAGCGCCTCCTCTTGAGATGCGACGGGAATGCCGGGAATTCTTTCCTACGAAACAGGGATAGGATCCCTCATCTCGAGCTAGGAGGCGGAAACGGGGCTACCCTGGATGTGTGGGGGACCCTCGTGCTTCCTCTCGAGTGGAGACGGGTATGTCAGGGAACTTCTAGAGTTGCAGCAAGGGTGTGAAGGACCCTTTGGAAGTTCAAGTGGTTAGATGTGATTAGCCTCGAGAAGCCTCAGCGTAAATGGACTTCATCTCGCCTGGAGGGCAAAATCTCCTGGATTTTCTCGAGTTGCGGCAGGTGCTCTCGACTTACGACGGGGACCACAGGGACCCGCTCTGGTGACCTCAGGAAAGGCCAGTCCCCATGCGAGTTCCTCGGGGGCCTCTCGGGATTCCTCTCCCGTCGATGCCGGGGCCTAAGACCTTGTGTGGAGTCGGGGCCGGAACCTGAGGATTCCTCTCCAGTGCTGACATGGATCTTGGGGTACTTCTGGAGTCTCCCCAGGGGAGTCAGTCCTCGTCTCGAATGCGGGCATGCACTTGCGCTTTCCTCCAGAGCGGTAGCAGCAGTGTCACGCAGTCCGCCGCGTGGATCAAAGGATCTATGGTTTTCCCTCGAGTCTTTCCCACGAGGCTTTCCAACGAGGCTTTCCACAGGGCTGTCTCACGTGCACACGTGGTGTGACTCGATCCTCGGCTTGAACGTCAAGGCAGTGCAGGGAAAACAGGTTCCTCTGGAATGGACTGACACATCTGGGGGACTCTTGGAATGGTGGCACGACCCTGGAGTTCCTCTCGCCTTTCCTGTGGAGAGCGCCTCCTCTTGAGATGCGACGGGAAGGCCGGGAATTCTTTCCCTACGAAACAGGGAAAGGATCCCTCATCTCGAGCTAGGAGGCGGAAATGGGGCTCCCATGGATGTTTGCGGGACCCCACGTACTTCCTCTCGAGTGGAGACGGGTATGTCGGGGAACTTCTTGAGTTGCAGCAAGGGTGTGAAGGACCCTTTGGAAGTTCCAGTGGTTAGATGTCTTTGGCCTTGAGAAGCCTCAGCGGAAATGGGCCTCATCTCGCCTGGAGGGCAAAACCTCCTGGATTTTCTCGAGTTGCGGCAGGTGCTCTCGACTTACGACGGGGACCTCAGGGACCCGCTCTGGTGGCCTCAAGAAAGGCCAGTCCCCATGCGAGTTCCTCGGGGGCCTCTCGGGATTCCTCTCCCGTCGATGCCGGGGCCGAAGACCTTGTGTGGAGTCGGGGCCGGAACCTGAGGATTCCTCTGCAGTGCTGACATGGATCTTGGGGTACTTCTGGAGTCTCCCCAGGGGAGTAAGTCCTCGTCTCGAATGCGGGCATGCACTTGCGCTTTCCTCCAGAGCTGTAGCAGCAGTGTCACGCAGTCCGCCGCGTGGATCAAAGGATCTATGGTTTTCCCTCGAGTCTTTCCCACGAGGCTTTCCCACAGGGCTGTCCCACGTGCACACGTGTTGGGAGTGGATCCTCGGCTTGAACGTCAAGGCAGTGCAGGGAAAACAGGTTCCTCTGGAATGGACTGACACATCTGGGGGACTCTTGGAATGGTGGCACGACCCTGGAGTTCCTCTTGCCTTTCCTGTGGAGAGCGCCTCCTCTTGAGATGCGACGGGAACGCCGGGAATTCTTTCCCTACGAAACAGGGAAAGGATCCCTCATCTCGAGCTAGGAGGCGGAAACGGGGCTCCCCTGGATGTGTGCGGGACCCCACGTGCTTCCTCTCCAGTGGAGACGGGTATGTCGGGGAACTTCTTGAGTTGCAGCAAGGGTGTGAAGGACCCTTTGGAAGTTCCAGTGGTTAGACGTGATTAGCCTGGAGAAGCCTCAGCGGAAATGGGCCTCATCTCGCCTGGAGGGCAAAACCTCCTGGATTTTCTCGAGTTGCGGCAGGTGCTCTCGACTTACGACGGGGACCTCAGGGACCCGCTCTGGTGGCCTCAAGAAAGGCCAGTCCCCATGCGAGTTCCTCGGGGGCCTCTCGGGATTCCTCTCCCGTCGATGCCGGGGCCTAAGACCTTGTGTGGAGTCGGGGCCGGAACCTGAGGATTCCTCTCCAGTGCTGACATGGATCTTGGGGTACTTCTGGAGTCTCCCCAGGGGAGTCAGTCCTCGTCTCGAATGCGGGCATGCACTTGCGCTATCCTCCAGAGCGGTAGCAGCAGTGTCAAGCAGTCCGCCGCGTGCATCAAAGGATCTATGGTTTTCCCTCGAGTCTTTCCCACGAGGCTTTCCCACGAGGCTTTCCCACTGGGTTGTCCCACGTGCACACGTGGTGGGAGTCGATCCTCGGCTTGAACGTCAAGGCAGTGCAGGGAAAACAGGTTCCTCTGAAATGGACTGACACATCTTGGGGTCTCTTGGAATGGTGGCACGACCCTGGAGTTCCTCTCGCCTTTCCTGTGGAGAGCGCCTCCTCTTGAGATGCGACGGGAATGCCGGGAATTCTTTCCTACGAAACAGGGATAGGATCCCTCATCTCGAGCTAGGAGGCGGAAACGGGGCTACCCTGGATGTGTGGGGGACCCTCGTGCTTCCTCTCGAGTGGAGACGGGTATGTCAGGGAACTTCTAGAGTTGCAGCAAGGGTGTGAAGGACCCTTTGGAAGTTCAAGTGGTTAGATGTGATTAGCCTCGAGAAGCCTCAGCGTAAATGGACTTCATCTCGCCTGGAGGGCAAAATCTCCTGGATTTTCTCGAGTTGCGGCAGGTGCTCTCGACTTACGATGGGGACCTCAGGGACCCGCTCTGGTGACCTCAGGAAAGGCCAGTCCCCATGCGAGTTCCTCGGGGGCCTCTCGGGATTCCTCTCCCGTCGATGCCGGGGCCTAAGACCTTGTGTGGAGTCGGGGCCGGAACCTGAGGATTCCTCTCCAGTGCTGACATGGATATTGGGGTACTTCTGGAGTCTCCCCAGGGGAGTCAGTCCTCGTCTCGAATGCGGGCATGCACTTGCGCTTTCCTCCAGAGGGGTAGCAGCAGTGTCACGCAGTCCGCCGCCTGGATCAAAGGATCTATGGTTTTCCCTCGAGTCTTTCCTCCGAGGCTTTCCCACGAGGCTTTCCACAGGGCTGTCCCACGTGCACACGTGGCGTGACTCGATCCTCGGCTTGAACGTCAAGGCAGTGCAGGGAAAACAGGTTCCTCTGGAATGGACTGACACATCTGGGGGACTCTTGGAATGGTGGCACGACCCTGGAGTTCCTCTCGCCTTTCCTGTGGAGAGCGCCTCCTCTTGAGATGCGACGGGAACGCCGGGAATTCTTTCCCTACGAAACAGGGAAAGGATCCCTCATCTCGAGCTAGGAGGCGGAAATGGGGCTCCCCTGGATGTTTGCGGGACCCCACGTGCTTCCTCTCGAGAGGAGACGGGTATGTCGGGGAACTTCTTGAGTTGCAGCAAGGGTGTGAAGGACCCTTTTGAAGTTCCAGTGGTTAGATGTTTTTGGCCTCGAGAAGCCTCAGCGGAAATGGGCCTCATCTCGCCTGGAGGGCAAAACCTCCTGGATTTTCTCGAGTTTCGGAGGTGCTCTCGACTTACGACGGGGACCTCAGGGACCCGCTCTGGTGGCCTCAGGAGAGGCCAGTCCCCATGCGACTTCCTCGGGGGCCTCTCGGGATTCCTCTCCCGTCGATGCCGGGGCCGAAGACCTTGTGTGGAGTCGGGGCCGGAACCTGAGGATTCCTCTCCAGTGCTGACATGGATCTTGGGGTACTTCTGGAGTCTCCCCAGGGGAGTCAGTCCTCGTCTCGAATGCGGGCATGCACTTGCGCTTTCCTCCAGAGCGGTAGCAGCAGTGTCACGCAGTCCACCGCGTGGATCAAAGGATCTATGGTTTTCCCTCGAGTCTTTCCCACGAGGCTTTCCCACGAGGCTTTCCCACTGGGTTGTCCCACGTGCACACGTGGTGGGAGTCGATCCTCGGCTTGAACGTCAAGGCAGTGCAGGGAAAACAGGTTCCTCTGAAATGGACTGACACATCTTGGGGTCTCTTGGAATGGTGGCACGACCCTGGAGTTCCTCTCGCCTTTCCTGTGGAGAGCGCCTCCTCTTGAGATGCGACGGGAATGCCGGGAATTCTTTCCTACGAAACAGGGATAGGATCCCTCATCTCGAGCTAGGAGGCGGAAACGGGGCTACCCTGGATGTGTGGGGGACCCTCGTGCTTCCTCTCGAGTGGAGACGGGTATGTCAGGGAACTTCTAGAGTTGCAGCAAGGGTGTGAAGGACCCTTTGGACGTTCAAGTGGTTAGATGTGATTAGCCTCGAGAAGCCTCAGCGTAAATGGACTTCATCTCGCCTGGAGGGCAAAATCTCCTGGATTTTCTCGAGTTGCGGCAGGTGCTCTCGACTTACGACGGGGACCACAGGGACCCGCTCTGGTGACCTCAGGAAAGGCCAGTCCCCATGCGAGTTCCTCGGGGGCCTCTCGGGATTCCTCTCCCGTCGATGCCGGGGCCTAAGACCTTGTGTGGAGTCGGGGCCGGAACCTGAGGATTCCTCTCCAGTGCTGACATGGATCTTGGGGTACTTCTGGAGTCTCCCCAGGGGAGTCAGTCCTCGTCTCGAATGCGGGCATGCACTTGCGCTTTCCTCCAGAGCGGTAGCAGCAGTGTCACGCAGTCCGCCGCGTGGATCAAAGGATCTATGGTTTTCCCTCGAGTCTTTCCCACGAGGCTTTCCAACGAGGCTTTCCACAGGGCTGTCTCACGTGCACACGTGGTGTGACTCGATCCTCGGCTTGAACGTCAAGGCAGTGCAGGGAAAACAGGTTCCTCTGGAATGGACTGACACATCTGGGGGACTCTTGGAATGGTGGCACGACCCTGGAGTTCCTCTCGCCTTTCCTGTGGAGAGCGCCTCCTCTTGAGATGCGACGGGAACGCCGGGAATTCTTTCCCTACGAAACAGGGAAAGGATCCCTCATCTCGAGCTAGGAGGCGGAAATGGGGCTCCCATGGATGTTTGCGGGACCCCACGTACTTCCTCTCGAGTGGAGACGGGTATGTCGGGGAACTTCTTGAGTTGCAGCAAGGGTGTGAAGGACCCTTTGGAAGTTCCAGTGGTTAGATGTCTTTGGCCTCGAGAAGCCTCAGCGGAAATGGGCCTCATCTCGCCTGGAGGGCAAAACCTCCTGGATTTTCTCGAGTTGCGGCAGGTGCTCTCGACTTACGACGGGGACCTCAGGGACCCGCTCTGGTGGCCTCAAGAAAGGCCAGTCCCCATGCGAGTTCCTCGGGGGCCTCTCGGGATTCCTCTCCCGTCGATGCCGGGGCCGAAGACCTTGTGTGGAGTCGGGGCCGGAACCTGAGGATTCCTCTCCAGTGCTGACATGGATCTTGGGGTACTTCTGGAGTCTCCCCAGGGGAGTAAGTCCTCGTCTCGAATGCGGGCATGCACTTGCGCTTTCCTCCAGAGCGGTAGCAGCAGTGTCACGCAGTCCGCCGCGTGGATCAAAGGATCTATGGTTTTCCCTCGAGTCTTTCCCACGAGGCTTTCCCACAGGGCTGTCCCACGTGCACACGTGTTGGGAGTGGATCCTCGGCTTGAACGTCAAGGCAGTGCAGGGAAAACAGGTTCCTCTGGAATGGACTGACACATCTGGGGGACTCTTGGAATGGTGGCACGACCCTGGAGTTCCTCTTGCCTATCCTGTGGAGAGCGCCTCCTCTTGAGATGCGACGGGAACGCCGGGAATTCTTTCCCTACGAAACAGGGAAAGGATCCCTCATCTCGAGCAAGAGGCGGAAACGGGGCTCCCCTGGATGTGTGCGGGACCCCACGTGCTTCCTCTCGAGTGGAGACGGGTATGTCGGGGAACTTCTTGAGTTGCAGCAAGGGTGTGAAGGACCCTTTGGAAGTTCCAGTGGTTAGACGTGATTAGCCTCGAGAAGCCTCAGCGGAAATGGGCCTCATCTCGCCTGGAGGGCAAAACCTCCTGGATTTTCTCGAGTTGCGGCAGGTGCTCTCGACTTACGACGGGGACCTCAGGGACCCGCTCTGGTGGCCTCAAGAAAGGCCAGTCCTCATGCGAGTTCCTCGGGGGCCTCTCGGGATTCCTCTCCCGTCGATGCCGGGGCCTAAGACCTTGTGCGGAGTCGGGGCCGGAACCTGAGAATTCCTCTCCAGTGCTGACATGGATCTTGGGGTACTTCTGGAGTCTCCCCAGTGGAGTCAGTCCTCGTCTCGAATGCGGGCATGCACTTGCGCTATCCTCCAGAGCGGTAGCAGCAGTGTCAAGCAGTCCGCCGCGTGCATCAAAGGATCTATGGTTTTCCCTCGAGTCTTTCCCACGAGGCTTTCCCACGAGGCTTTCCCACTGGGTTGTCCCACGTGCACACGTGGTGGGAGTCGATCCTCGGCTTGAACGTCAAGGCAGTGCAGGGAAAACAGGTTCCTCTGAAATGGACTGACACATCTTGGGGTCTCTTGGAATGGTGGCACGACCCTGGAGTTCCTCTCGCCTTTCCTGTGGAGAGCGCCTCCTCTTGAGATGCGACGGGAATGCCGGGAATTCTTTCCTACGAAACAGGGATAGGATCCCTCATCTCGAGCTAGGAGGCGGAAACGGGGCTAACCTGGATGTGTGGGGGACCCTCGTGCTTCCTCTCGAGTGGAGACGGGTATGTCAGGGAACTTCTAGAGTTGCAGCAAGGGTGTGAAGGACCCTTTGGAAGTTCAAGTGGTTAGATGTGATTAGCCTCGAGAAGCCTCAGCGTAAATGGACTTCATCTCGCCTGGAGAGCAAAATCTCCTGGATTTTCTCGAGTTGCGGCAGGTGCTCTCGACTTACGATGGGGACCTCAGGGACCCGCTCTGGTGACCTCAGGAAAGGCCAGTCCCCATGCGAGTTCCTCGGGGGCCTCTCGGGATTCCTCTCCCGTCGATGCCGGGGCCTAAGACCTTGTGTGGAGTCGGGGCCGGAACCTGAGGATTCCTCTCCAGTGCTGACATGGATCTTGGGGTACTTCTGGAGTCTCCCCAGGGGAGTCAGTCCTCGTCTCGAATGCGGGCATGCACTTGCGCTTTCCTCCAGAGCGGTAGCAGCAGTGTCACGCAGTCCGCCGCGTGGATCAAAGGATCTATGGTTTTCCCTCGAGTCTTTCCCACGAGGCTTTCCAACGAGGCTTTCCACAGGGCTGTCTCACGTGCACACGTGGTGTGACTCGATCCTCGGCTTGAACGTCAAGGCAGTGCAGGGAAAACAGGTTCCTCTGGAATGGACTGACACATCTGGGGGACTCTTGGAATGGTGGCACGACCCTGGAGTTCCTCTCGCCTTTCCTGTGGAGAGCGCCTCCTCTTGAGATGCGACGGGAACGCCGGGAATTCTTTCCCTACGAAACAGGGAAAGGATCCCTCATCTCGAGCTAGGAGGCGGAAATGGGGCTCCCATGGATGTTTGCGGGACCCCACGTACTTCCTCTCGAGTGGAGACGGGTATGTCGGGGAACTTCTTGAGTTGCAGCAAGGGTGTGAAGGACCCTTTGGAAGTTCCAGTGGTTAGATGTCTTTGGCCTCGAGAAGCCTCAGCGGAAATGGGCCTCATCTCGCCTGGAGGGCAAAACCTCCTGGATTTTCTCGAGTTGCGGCAGGTGCTCTCGACTTACGACGGGGACCTCAGGGACCCGCTCTGGTGGCCTCAAGAAAGGCCAGTCCCCATGCGAGTTCCTCGGGGGCCTCTCGGGATTCCTCTCCCGTCGATGCCGGGGCCGAAGACCTTGTGTGGAGTCGGGGCCGGAACCTGAGGATTCCTCTCCAGTGCTGACATGGATCTTGGGGTACTTCTGGAGTCTCCCCAGGGGAGTAAGTCCTCGTCTCGAATGCGGGCATGCACTTGCGCTTTCCTCCAGAGCGGTAGCAGCAGTGTCACGAAGTCCGCCGCGTGGATCAAAGGATCTATGGTTTTCCCTCGAGTCTTTCCCACGAGGCTTTCCCACGAGGCTTTCCCACAGGGCTGTCCCACGTGCACACGTGTTGGGAGTGGATCCTCGGCTTGAACGTCAAGGCAGTGCAGGGAAAACAGGTTCCTCTGGAATGGACTGACACATCTGGGGGACTCTTGGAATGGTGGCACGACCCTGGAGTTCCTCTCGCCTTTCCTGTGGAGAGCGCCTCCTCTTGAGATGCGACGGGAACGCCGGGAATTCTTTCCCTACGAAACAGGGAAAGGATCCCTCATCTCGAGCTAGGAGGCGGAAACGGGGCTCCCCTGGATGTGTGCGGGACCCCACGTGCTTCCTCTCGAGTGGAGACGGGTATGTCGGGGAACTTCTTGAGTTGCAGCAAGGGTGTGAAGGACCCTTTGGAAGTTCCAGTTGTTAGACGTGATTAGCCTCGAGAAGCCTCAGCGGAAATGGGCCTCATCTCGCCTGGAGGGCAAAACCTCCTGGATTTTCTCGAGTTGCGGCAGGTGCTCTCGACTTACGACGGGGACCTCAGGGACCCGCTCTGGTGGCCTCAGGAAAGGCAGTCCCCATGCGAGTTCCTCGGGGGCCTCTCGGGATTCCTCTCCCGTCAATGCCGGGGCCTAAGACCTTCTGTGGAGTCGGGGCCGAAACCTGAGGATTCCTCTCCAGTGCTGACATGGATCTTGGGGTACTTCTGGAGTCTCCCCAGGGGAGTCAGTCCTCGTCTCGAATGCGGGCATGCACTTGCGCTTTCCTCCAGAGCGGTAGCAGCAGTGTCACGCAGTCCACCGCGTGGATCAAAGGATCTATGGTTTTCCCTCGAGTCTTTCCCACGAGGCTTTCCCACGAGGCTTTCCCACAGGGCTGTCCCACGTGCACACGTGGTGGGAGTCGATCCTCGGCTTGAACGTCTAGGCAGTGCAGGGAAAACAGGTTCCTCTGGAATGGACTGACACATCTGGGGGACTCTTGGAATGGTGGCACGACCCTGGAGTTCCTCTCGCCTTTCCTGTGGAGAGCGCCTCCTCTTGAGATGCTACGGGAACGCCGGGAATTCTTTCCCTACGAACCAGGGAAAGGATCCCTCATCGCGAGCTAGGAGGCGGAAACGGGGCTCCCCTGGATGTGTGCGGGACCCCACGTGCTTCCTCTCGAGTGGAGACGGGTATGTCGCGGAACTGCTTGAGTTGCAGCAAGGGTGTGAAGGACCCTTTGGAAGTTCCAGTGGTTAGATGTGATTAGCCTCCAGAAGCCTCAGCGGAAATGGGCCTCATCTCGCCTGGAGGGCAAAACCTCCTGGATTTTCTCGAGTTGCGGCAGGTGCTCTCGACTTACGACGGGGACCTCAGAGACCCGCTCTGGTGGCCTCAGGAAAGGCCAGTCCCAATGCGAGTTCCTCGGGTCCTCTCGGGATTCCTCTCCCGTCGATGCTGGGGCCTAAGACCTTGTGTGGAGTCGGGGCCGGAACCTGAGGATTCCTCTCCAGTGCTGACATGGATCTTGGGGTACTTCTGGAGTCTCCCCAGGGGAGTCAGTCCTCGTCTCGAATGCGGGCATGCACTTGCGCTTTCCTCCAGAGCGGTAGCAGCAGTGTCACGCAGTCCGCCGCGTGGATCAAAGGATCTATGGTTTTCCCTCGAGTCTTTCCCACGAGGCTTTCCCACGAGGCTTTCCCACTGGGTTGTCCCACGTGCACACGTGGTGGGAGTCGATCCTCGGCTTGAACGTCAAGGCAGTGCAGGGAAAACAGGTTCCTCTGAAATGGACTGACACATCTTGGGGTCTCTTGGAATGGTGGCACGACCCTGGAGTTCCTCTCGCCTTTCCTGTGGAGAGCGCCTCCTCTTGAGATGCGACGGGAATGCCGGGAATTCTTTCCTACGAAACAGGGAAAGGATCCCTCATCTCGAGCTAGGAGGCGGAAACGGGGCTACCCTGGATGTGTGGGGGACCCTCGTGCTTCCTCTCGAGTGGAGACGGGTATGTCAGGGAACTTCTAGAGTTGCAGCAAGGGTGTGAAGGACCCTTTGGAAGTTCAAGTGGTTAGATGTGATTAGCCTCGAGAAGATTCAGCGGAAATGGACTTCATCTCGCCTGGAGGGCAAAATCTCCTGGATTTTCTCGAGTTGCGGCAGGTGCTCTCGACTTACGACGGGGACCTCAGGGACCCGCTCTGGTGACCTCAGGAAAGGCCAGTCCACAGGCGAGTTCCTCGGGGGCCTCTCGGGATTCCTCTCCCGTCGATGCCGGGGCCTAAGACCTTGTGTGGAGTCGGGGCCGGAACCTGAGGATTCCTCTCCAGTGCTGACATGGATCTTGGGGTACTTCTGGAGTCTCCCCAGGGGAGTCAGTCCTCGTGTCGAATGCGGGCATGCACTTGCGCTTTCCTCCAGAGCGGTAGCAGCAGTGTCACGCAGTCCGCCGCGTGGATCAAAGGATCTATGGTTTTCCCTCGAGTCTTTCCCACGAGGCTTTCCTACGAGGCTTTCCACAGGGCTGTCTCACGTGCACACGTGGTGTGACTCGATCCTCGGCTTGAACGTCAAGGCAGTGCAGGGAAAACAGGTTCCTCTGGAATGGACTGACACATCTGGGGGACTCTTGGAATGGTGGCACGACCCTGGAGTTCCTCTCGCCTTTCCTGTGGAGAGCGCCTCCTCTTGAGATGCGACGGGAACGCCGGGAATTCTTTCCCTACGAAACAGGGAAAGGATCCCTCATCTCGAGCTAGGAGGCGGAAACGGGGCTCCCCTGGATGTGTGCGGGACCCCACGTGCTTCCTCTCGAGTGGAGACGGGTATCTCGGGGAACTTCTTGAGTTGCAGCAAGGGTGTGAAGGACCCTTTGGAAGTTCCAGTGGTTAGACGTGATTAGCCTCGAGAAGCCTCAGCGGAAATGGGCCTCATCTCGCCTGGAGGGCAAAACCTCCTGGATTTTCTCGAGTTGCGGCAGGTGCTCTCGACTTACGACGGGGACCTCAGGGACCCGCTCTGGTGGCCTCAGGAAAGGCAGTCCCCATGCGAGTTCCTCGGGGGCCTCTCGCGATTCCTCTCCCGTCGATGCCGGGGCCTAAGACCTTGTGTGGAGTCGGGGCCGGAAGCTGAGGATTCCTCTCCAGTACTGACATGGATCTTGGGGTACTTCTGGAGTCTCCCCAGGGGAGTCAGTCCTCGTCTCGAATGCTGGCATGCACTTGCGCTTTCCTCCAGAGCGGTAGCAGCAGTGTCACGCAGTCCGCCGCGTGGATCAAAGGATCTATGGGTTTCCCTCGAGTCTTTCCCACGAGGCTTTCCCACGAGGCTTTCCCACAGGGCTGTCCCACGTGCACACGTGGTGGGAGTCGATCCTCGGCTTGAACGTCAAGGCAGTGCAGGGAAAACAGGTTCCTCTGGAATGGACTGACACATCTGGGGGACTCTTGGAATGGTGGCATGACCCTGGAGTTCCTCTCGCCTTTCCTGTGGAGAGCGCCTCCTCTTGAGATGCGACGGGAACGCCGGGAATTCTTTCCCTACGAAACAGGGAAAGGATCCCTCATCTCGAGCTAGGAGGCGGAAACGGGGCTCCCCTGGATGTGTGCGGGACCCTCGTGCTTCCTCTCGAGTGGAGACGTGTATGTCGGGGAACTTCTGGACTTGCAGCAAGGGTGTGAAGGACCCTTTGGAAGTTCCAGTGGTTAGATGTGATTAGCCTCCAGAAGCCTCAGCGGAAATGGGCCTCATCTCGCCTGGAGGGCAAAACCTCCTGGATTTTCTCGAGTTGCGGCAGGTGCTCTCGACTTACGACGGGGACCTCAGGGACCCGCTCTGGTGGCCTCAGGAAAGGCCAGTCCCCATGCGAGTTCCTCGGGGGCCTCTCGGGATTCCTCTCCCGTCGATGCCGGGGCCTAAGACCTTGTGTGGAGTCGGGGCCGGAACCTGAGGATTCCTCTCCAGTGCTGACATGGATCTTGGGGTAATTCTGGAGTCTCCCCAGGGCAGTCAGTCCTCGTCTCGAATGCGGGCATGCACTTGCGCTTTCCTCCAGAGCGGTAGCAGCAGTGTCATGCAGTCCGCCGCGTGGATCAAAGGATCTATGGTTTTCCCTCGAGGCTTTCCCACGAGGCTTTCCCACAGGTCTGTCCCACGTGCACACGTGGTGGGAGTGGATCCTCGGCTTGAACGTCAAGGCAGTGCAGGGAAAACAGGTTCCTCTGGAATGGACTGACACATCTGGGGGTCTCTTGGAATGGTGCCACCACCCTGGAGTTCCTCTCGCCTTTCCTGTGGAGAGCGCCTCCTCTTGAGATGCGACGGGAACGCCGGGAATTCTTTCCCTACGAAACAGGGAAAGGATCCCTCATCTCGAGCTAGGAGGCGGAAACGGGGCTCCCCTGGATGTGTGCGGGACCCCACGTGCTTCCTCTCGAGTGGAGACGGGTATGTCGCGGAACTGCTTGAGTTGCAGCAAGGGTGTGAAGGACCCTTTGGAAGTTCCAGTGGTTAGATGAGATTAGCCTCGGGAAGCCTCAGCGGAAATGGGCCTCATCTCGCCTGGAGGGCAAAACCTCCTGGATTTTCTCGAGTTGCGGCAGGTGCTTTCGACTTACGACGGGGACCTCAGGGACCCGCTCTGGTGGCCTCAGGAAAGGCCAGTCCCAATGCGAGTTCCTCGGGGGCTACTCGGGATTCCTCTCCCGTCAATGCCAGGGCCTAAGACCTTGTGTGGAGTCGGGGCCGGAACCTGAGGATTCCTCTCCAGTGCTGACATGGATCTTGGGGTACTTCTGGAGTCTCCCCAGGGGAGTCAGTCCTCGTCTCGAATGCGGGCATGCACTTGCGCTTTCCTCCAGAGCGGTAGCAGCAGTGTCACGCAGTCCGCCGCGTGGATCAAAGGATCTATGGTTTTCCCTCGACTCTTTTCCACAAGGCTTTCCCACGAGGCTTTCCCACAGGGCTGTCCCACGTGCACACGTGGTGGGAGTCGATCCTCGGCTTGAACGTAAAGGCAGTGCAGGGAAACAGGTTCCTCTGGAATGGACTGACACATCTGGGGGACTCTTGGAATGGTGGTATGACCCTGGAGTTCCTCTCGCCTTTCCTGTGGAGAGCGCCTCCTCTTGAGATGCGAAGGGGAACGCAGGGAATTCTTTCCCTACGAAACAGGGAAAGGATCCCTCATCTCGAGCTAGGAGGCAGTAACGGGGCTCCCCTGGATGTGTGCAGGACACCACGTGCTTCCTCTCGAGTGGAGACGGGTATGTCGGGGAACTTCTTGAGTTGCAGCAAGGGTGTGAAGGACCCTTTGGAAGTTCCAGTGGTTAGATGTGATGAGCCTCGAGAAGCCTCAGCGGAAATGGGCCTCATCTCGCCTGGAGGGCAAAACCTCCTGGATTTTCTCGAGTTGCGGCAGGTGCTCTCGACTTACGACGGGGACCTCAGGGACCCGCTCTGGTGGCCTCAGGAAAGGCCAGTCCCCATGCGAGTTCCTCGGGGGCCTCTGGGCATTCCTCTCCCGTCGATGCCGGGGCCTAAGACCATGTGTGGAGTCGGGGCCGGAACCTGAGGATTCCTCTCCGTGCTGACATGGTTCTTGGGGTACTTCTGGAGTCTCCCCAGGGGAGTCAGTCCTCGTCTCGAATGCGGACATGCACTTGCGCTTTCCTCCAGAGCGGTAGCAGCAGTGTCACGCAGTCCGCCGCGTGGATCAAAGGATCTATGGTTTTCCCTCGAGTCTTTCCCACGAGGCTTTCCCACGAGGCTTTCCCACAGGGATGTCCCACGTGCACACGTGGTTGGAGTCGATCCTCGGCTTGAACGTCAAGGCAGTGCAGGGAAAACAGGTTCCGCTGGAATGGACTGACACATCTGTGGGTCTCTTGGAATGGTGCCACGACCCTGGAGTTCCTCTCGCCTTTCCTGTGGAGAGCGCCTCCTCTTGAGATGCGCCCGCAACGCCGGGAATTCTTTCCCTACGAAACAGGGAAAGGATCCCTCATCTCGAGCTAGGAGGCGGAAACGGGGCTCCCCTGGATGTGTGCGGGACCCCACGTGCTTCCTCTCGAGTGGAGACGGGTATGTCGGGGAACTTCTTGAGTTGCAGCAAGGGCGTGAAGGACCCTTTGGAAGTTCCAGTGGTTAGATGTGATTGGCCTCGAGAAGCCTCAGGGGAAATGGGCCTCATCTCGCCTGGAGGGCAAAAACTCCTGGATTTTCTCCAGTTGCGGCAGGTCCTCTCGACTTACGACAGGGACCTCAGGGACCCGCTCTGGTGGCCTCAGGAAAGGCCAGTCCCAATGCGAGTTCCTCGGGGGCCTCTCGGGATTCCTCTCCCGTCAATGCCAGGGCCTAAGACCTTGTGTGGAGTCGGGGCCGGAACCTGAGGATTCCTCTCCAGTGCTGACATGGATCTTGGGGTACTTCTGGAGTCTCCCCAGGGGAGTCAGTCCTCGTCTCGAATGCGGGCATGCACTTGCGCTTTCCACCAGAGCGGTAGCAGCAGTGTCACGCAGTCCGCCGCGTGGATCAAAGGATCTATGGTTTTCCCTCGAGTCTTTCCCACGAGGCTTTCCCACGAGGCTTTCCCACAGGGCTGTCCCACGTGCACACGTGGTGGGAGTCGATCCTCGGCTTGAACGTCAAGGCAGTGCAGGGAAAACAGGTTCCTCTGGAATGGACTGACACATCTGGGGGACTCTTGGAATGGTGGCATGACCCTGGAGTTCCTCTCGCCTTTCCTGTGGAGAGCGCCTCCTCTTGAGATGCGACGGGAACGCAGGGAATTGTTTCCCTACGAAACAGGGAAAGGATCCCTCATCTCGAGCTAGGAGGCAGAAACGAGGCTCCCCTGGATGTGTTCGGGACCCCACGTGCTTCCTCTCGAGTGGAGACGGGTATGTCGGGGAACTTCTTGAGTTGCAGCAAGGGTGTGAAGGACCCTTTGGAAGTTCCAGTGGTTAGATGTGATTAGCCTCGAGAAGCCTCAGCGGAAATGGGCCTCATCTCGCCTGGAGGGCAAAACCTCCTGGATTTCCTCGAGTTGCGGCAGGTGCTCTCGACTTACGACGGGGACCTCAGGGACCCGCTCTGGTGGCCTCAGGAAAGGCCAGTCCCCATGCGAGTTCCTCGGGGGCCTCTCGGGATTCCTCTCCCGTCAATGCCAGGGCCTAAGACCTTGTGTGGAGTCGGGGCCAGAACCTGAGGATTCCTCTCCAGTGCTGACATGGATCTTGGGGTACTTCTGGAGTCTCCCCAGGGGAGTCAGTCCTCGTCTCGAATGCGGGCATGCACTTGCGCTTTCCTCCAGAGCGGTAGCAGCAGTGTCACGCAGTCCGCCGCGTGGATCTAAGGATCTATGGTTTTCCCTCGACTCTTTCCCACGAGGCTTTCCCACGAGGCTTTCCCACAGGGCTGTCCCATGTGCACACGTGGTGGGAGTCGATCCTCGGCTTGAACGTCAAGGCAGTGCAGGGAAAACAGGTTCCTCTGGAATGGCCTGACACATCTGGGGGACTCTTGGAATGGTGCCACGACCCTGGAGTTCCTCTCGCCTTTCCTGTGGAGAGCGCCTCCTCTTGAGATGCGACGGGAACGCCGGGAATTCTTTCCTTACGAAACAGGGAAAGGATCCCTCATCTCGAGCTAGGAGGCGGAAACGGGGCTCCCCTGGATATGTGCGGGACCCCACGTGCTTCCTCTCGAGTGGAGACGGGTATGTCGCGGAACTGCTTGAGTTGCAGCAAGGGTGTGAAGGACCCTTTGGAAGTTCCAGTGGTTAGATGAGATTAGCCTCGAGAAGCCTCAGCGGAAATGGGCCTCATCTCGGCTGGAGGGCAAAACCTCCTGGATTTTCTCGAGTTGCGGCAGGTGCTCTCGACTTACGACGGGGACCTCAGGGACCCGCTCTGGTGGCCTCAGGAAAGGCCAGTCCCCATGCGAGTTCCTCGGGGGCCTCTCGGGATTCCTCTCCCATCAATGCCAGGGCCTAAGACCTTGTGTGGAGTCGGGGCCAGAACCTGAGGTTTCCTCTCCAGTGCTGACATGGATCTTGGGGTACTTCTGGAGTCTCCCCAGGGGAGTCAGTCCACGTCTCGAATGCGGGCATGCACTTGCGCTTTCCTCCAGAGCGGTAGCAGCAGTGTCACGCAGTCCGCCGCGTGGATCAAAGGATCTATGGTTTTCCCTCGACTCTTTCCCACGAGGCATTCCCACGAGGCTTTCCCACAGGGCTGTCCCACGTGCACACGTGGTGGGAGTCGATCCTCGGCTTGAACGTCAAGGCAGTGCAGGGAAAACAGGTTCCTCTGGAATGGACTTACACATCTGTGGGTCTCTTGGAATGGTGCCACGACCCTGGAGTTCCTCTCGCCTTTCCTGTGGAGAGCGCCTCCTCTTGAGATGCGACGGGAACGCCGGGAATTCTTTCCCTACGAAACAGGGAAAGGATCCCTCATCTCGAGCTAGGAGGCGGAAACGGGGCTCCCCTGGATGTGTGCGGGACCCCACGTGCTTCCTCTCGAGTGGAGACGGGTATGTCGGGGAACTTCTGAGTTGCAGCAAGGGCGTGAAGGACCCTTTGGAAGTTCCAGTGGTTAGATGTGATTGGCCTCGAGAAGCCTCAGGGGAAATGGGCCTCATCTCGCCTGGAGGGCAAAACCTCCTGGATTTTCTCCAGTTGCGGCAGGTGCTCTCGACTTACGACGGGGACTTCAGGGACCCGCTCTGGTGGCCTCAGGATAGGCCAGCCCCATGGGAGTTCCTGGGGGGCCTTTCGGGATTCCTCTCCAGTCAATGCCAGGGCCTAAGACCTTGTGTGGAGTCGGGGCCAGAACCTGAGGATTCATCTCCAGTGCTGACATGGATCTTGGGGTACTTCTGGAGTCTCCCCAGGGGAGTCAGTCCTCGTCTCGAATGCGGGCATGCACTTGAGCTTTCCTCCAGAGCGGTAGCAGCAGTGTCACGCAGTCCACCGCGTGCATCAAAGGATCTATGGTTTTCCCTCGACTCTTTCCCACGAGGCTTTCCCACGAGGCTTTCCCACAGGGCTGTCCCACGTGCACACGTGGTGGGAGTCGATCCTCGGCTTAAACGTCAAGGCAGTGCAGGGAAAACAGGTTCCTCTGGAATGGACTGACACATCTGTGGGTCTCTTGGAATGGTGCCACGACCCTGGAGTTCCTCTCGCCTTTCCTGTGGAGAGCGCCTCCTCTTGAGATGCGACGGGAACGCCGGGAATTCTTTCCCTACGAAACAGGGAAAGGATCCCTCATCTCGAGCTAGGAGGCGGAAACGGGGCTCCCCTGGATGTGTGCGGGACCAGACGTGCTTCTTCTCGAGTGGAGACGGGTATGTCGGGGAACTTCTTGAGTTGCAGCAAGGGCGTGAAGGACCCTTTGGAAGTTCCAGTGGTTAGATGTGATTGGCCTGGAGAAGCCTCAGGGGAAATGGGCCTCATCTCGCCTGGAGGGCAAAACCTCCTGGATTTTCTCGAGTTGCGGCAGGTGCTCTCGACTTACGACGGGGACCTCAGGGACCCGCTCTGGTGGCCTCAGGAAAGGCCAGTCCCCATGCGAGTTCCTCGGGGGCCTCTCGGGATTCCTCTCCCGTCAATGCCAGGGCCTAAGACCTTGTGTGGAGTCGGGGCCGGAACCTGAGGATTCCTCTCCAGTGCTGACGTGGATCTTGGGGTATTTCTGGAGTCTCCCCAGGGGAGTCAGTCCTCGTCTCGAATGCGGGCATGCACTTGCGCTTTCCTCCAGAGCGGTAGCAGCAGTGTCACGCAGTCCGCCGCGTGGATCAAAGGATCTATGGTTTTCCCTCGACTCTTTCCCACGAGGCTTTCCCACGAGGCTTTCCCACAGGGCTGTCCCACGTGCACACGTGGTGGGAGTCGATCCTCGGCTTGAACGTCAAGGCAGTGCAGGGAAAACAGGTTCCTCTGGAATGGACTGACACATCTGTGGGTCTCTTGGAATGGTGCCACGACCCTGGAGTTCCTCTCGCCTTTCCTGTGGAGAGCGCCTCCTCTTGAGATGCGCCCGCAACGCCGGGAATTCTTTCCCTAAGAAACAGGGAAAGGATCCCTCATCTCGAGCTAGGAGACCGAAACGGGGCTCCACTGGATGTGTGCGGGACCCCACGTGCTTCCTCTCGAGTGGAGACGGGTATGTCGGGGAACTTCTTGAGTTACAGCAAGGGTGTGAAGGACCCTTTGGAAGTTCCAGTGGTTAGATGTGATTGGCCTCGAGAAGCCTCAGCGGAAATGGGCCTCATCTCGCCTGGAGGGCAAAACCTCCTGGATTTTCTCCAGTTGCGGCAGGTCCTCTCGACTTACGACGGGGACCTCAGGGACCCTCTCTGATGGCCTCAGGAAAGGCCAGTCCCCATGCGAGTTCCTCGGGGGCCTCTCGGGATTCCTCTCCCGTCAATGGCAGGGCCTAAGACCTTGTGTGGAGTCGGGGCCGGAACCTGAGGATTCCTCTCCAGTGCTGACATGGATCTTGGGGTACTTCTGGAGTCTCCCCAGGGGAGTCAGTCCTCGTCTCGAATGCGGGCATGCACTTGCGCTTTCCTCCAGAGCGGTAGCAGCAGTGTCACGCAGTCCGCCGCGTGGATCAAAGGATCTATGGTTTTCCCTCGAGTCTTTCCCACGAGGCTTTCCCACGAGGCTTTCCCACAGGGCTGTCCCACGTGCACACGTGGTGTGAGTCGATCCTCGGCTTGAACGTCAAGGCAGTGCAGGGAAAACAGGTTCCTCTTGAATGGACTGACACATCTGGGGGACTCTTGGAATGGTGGCATGACCCTGGAGTTCCTCTCGCCTTTCCTGTGGAGAGCGCCTCCTCTTGAGGTGCGACGGGAACACCGGGAATTATTTCCCTACGAAACAGGGAATGGATCCCTCATCTCGAGCTAGGAGGCAGAAACGTGGCTCCCCTGGATGTGTGCGGGACACCACGTGCTTCCTCTCGAGTGGAGACGGGTATGTCGGGGAACTTCTTGAGTTGCAGCAAGGGTGTGAAGGACCCTTTGGAACTTCCAGTGGTTAGATGTGATTAGACTCGAGAGCCTCAGCGGAAATGGGCCTCATCTCGCCTGGAATGCAAAACCTCCTGGATTTTCTCCAGTTGCGGCAGGTCCTCTCGACTTACGACAGGGACCTCAGGGACCCGCTCTGGTGGCATCAGGATAGGCCAGTCCCCATGCGAGTTCCTCGGGGGCCTCACGGGATTCCACTCCCGTCAATGCCAGGGCCTAAGACCTTGTGTGGAGTCGGGGCCAGAACCTGAGGATTCCTCTCCATTGCTGAAATGGATCTTGGGGTACTTCTGGAGTCTCCCCAGGGGAGTCAGTCCTCGTCTCGAATGCGGGCATGCACTTGCGCTTTCCTCCAGAGCGGTAGCAGCAGTGTCACGCAGTCCGCCGCGTGGATCAAAGGATCTATGGTTTTCCCTCGACTCTTTCCCACGAGGATTTCCCACGAGGCTTTCCCACAGGGCTGTCCCACGTGCACACGTGGTGGGAGTCGATCCTCGGCTTGAACGTCAAAGCAGTGCAGGGAAAACAGGTTCCTCTGGAATGGACTGACACATCTGTGGGTCTCTTGGAATGGTGCCACGACCCTGGAGTTCCTCTCGCCTTTCCTGTGGAGAGCGCCTCCTCTTGAGATGCGCCCGCAACGCCGGGAATTCTTTCCCTACGAAACAGGGAAAGGATCCCTCATCTCGAGCTAGGAGGCGGAAACGGGGCTCCCCTGGATGTGTGCGGGACCCCACGTGCTTCCTCTCGAGTGGAGACGGGTATGTCGGGGAACTTCTTGAGTTGCAGCAAGGGCGTGAAGGACCCTTTCGAAGTTCCAGTGGTTAGATGTGATTGGCCTCGAGAAGCCTCAGGGGAAATGGGCCTCATCTCGCCTGGAGGGCAAAACCTCCTGGATTTTCTCCAGTTGCGGCAGGTCCTCTCGACTTACGACGGGGACCTCAGGGACCCTCTCTGGTGGCCTCAGGAAAGGCCAGTCCCCATGCGAGTTCCTCGGGGGCCTCTCGGGATTCCTCTCCCGTCAATGCCAGGGCCTAAGACCTTGTGTGGAGTCGGGGCTGGAACCTGAGGATTCCTCTCCAGTGCTGACATGGATCTTGGGGTACTTCTGGAGTCTCCCCAGGGGAGTCAGTCCTCGTCTCGAATGCGGGCATGCACTTGCGCTTTCCTCCAGAGCGGTATCAGCAGTGTCACGCAGTCCGCCGCGTGGAACAAAGGATCTATGGTTTTCCCTCGAGTCTTTCCCACGAGGCTTTCCCACGAGGCTTTCCCACAGGGCTGTCCCACGTGCACACGTCGTGGGAGTGGATCCTCGGCTTGAACGTCAAGGCAGTGCAGGGAAAACAGGTTCCTCTGGAATGGACTGACACATCTGGGGGACTCTTGGAATGGTGCCACGACCCTGGAGTTCCTCTCGCCTTTCCTGTGGAGAGCGCCTCCACTTGAGATGCGACGGGAACGCCGGGAATTATTTCCCTACGAAACAGGGAAAGGATCCCTCATCTCGAGCTAGGAGGCAGAAACGTGGCTCCCCTGGATGTGTGCGGGACCCCACGTGCTTCCTCTCGAGTGGAGACGGGTATGTCGGGGAACTTCTTGAGTTGCAGCAAGGGTGTGAAGGACCCTTTGGAAGTTCCAGTGGTTAGATGTGATTAGCCTCGAGAAGCCTCAGCGGAAATGGGCCTCATCTCGCCTGGAGGGCAAAACCTCCTGGATTTTTTCGAGTTGCGGCAGGTGCTCTCGACTTACGACGGGGACCTCAGGGACCCGCTCTGGTGGCCTCAGGAAAGGCCAGTCCCCATGCGAGTTCCTCGGGGGCCTCTCGGGATTGCTCTCCCGTCGATGCCGGGGCCTAAGACCTTGTGTGGAGTCGGGGCTGGAACCTGAGGATTCCTCTCCAGTGCTGACATGGATCTTGGGGTACTTCTGGAGTCTCCCCAGGGGAGTCAGTCCTCGTCTCGAATGCGGGCATGCACTTGCGCTTTCCTCCAGAGCGGTAGCAGCAGTGTCACGCAGTCCGCCGCGTGGATCAAAGGATCTATGGTTGTCCCTCGAGTCTTTCCCACGAGGCTTTCCCACGAGGCTTTCCCACAGGGCTGTCCCACGTGCACACGTGGTGGGAGTCGATCCTCGGCTTGAACGTCAAGGCAGTGCAGGGAAAACAGGTTCCTCTGGAATGGACTGACACATCTGGGGGTCTCTTGGAATGGTGCCATGACCCTGGAGTTCCTCTCGCCTTTCCTGTGGAGAGCGCCTCCTCTTGAGATGCGACGGGAACGCCGGGAATTCTTTCCCTACGAAACAGGGAAAGGATCCCTCATCTCGAGCTAGGAGGCGGAAACGGGGCTCCCCTGGATGTCTGCGGGACCCCACGTGCTTCCTCTCGAGTGGAGACGGGTATGTCGGGGAACTTCTTGAGTTGCAGCAAGGGTGTGAAGGACCCTTTGGAAGTTCCAGTGGTTAGATGTGATTAGCCTCGAGAAGCCTCAGCGGAAATGGGCCTCATCTCGACTGGAGGGCAAAACCTCCTGGATTTCCTCGAGTTGCGGCAGGTGCTCTCGACTTACGACGGGGACCTCAGGGACCCGCTCTGGTGGCCTCAGGAAAGGCCAGTCCCCATGCGAGTTCCTCGGGGGCCTCTAGGGATTCCTCTCCCGTCAATGCCAGGGCCTAAGACCTTGTGTGGAGTCAGGGCCAGAACCTGAGGATTCCTCTCCAGTGCTGACATGGATTTTGGGGTACTTCTGGAGTCTCCCCAGGGGAGTCAGTCCTCGTCTCGAATGCGGGCATGCACTTGCGCTTTCCTCCAGAGCGGTAGCAGCATTGTCACGCAGTCCGCCGCGTGGATCTAAGGAACTATGGTTTTCCCTCGACTCCTTCCCACGAGGCTTTCCCACGAGGCTTTCCCACAGGGCTGTCCCACGTGCACACGTGGTGGGAGTCGATCCTCGGCTTGCACGTCAAGGCAGTGCAGGGAAAACAGGTTCCTCTGGAATGGACTGACACATCTGGGGGTCTCTTGGAATGGTGCCACGACCCTGGAGTTCCTCTCGCCTTTCCTGTGGAGAGCGCCTCCTCTTGAGATGCGACGGGAACGCCGGGAATTCTTTCCCTACGAAACAGGGAAAGGATCCCTCATCTCGAGCTTGGAGGCAGAAACGGGGCTCCCCTGGATGTGTGCGGGACACCACGTGCTTCCTCTCGAGTGGAGACGGGTATGTCGGGGAACTTCTTGAGTTGCAGCAATGGCGTGAAGGACCCTTTGGAAGTTCCAGTGGTTAGATGTGATTGGCCTCGAGAAGCCTCAGGGGAAATGGGCCTCATCTCGCCTGGAGGGCAAAACCTCCTGGATTTTCTCCAGTTGCGGCAGGTCCTCTCGACTTATGACGGGGACCTCAGGGACCCGCTCTGGTGGCCTCAGGAAAGGCCAGTCCCCATGCGAGTTCCTCGGGGGCCTCTCGGGTTTCCACTCCCGTTGATGCCGGGGCCTAAGACCTTGTGTGGAGTCGGGGCCGGAACCTGAGGATTCCTCTCCAGTGCTGACATGGATCTTGGGGTACTTCTGGAGTCTCCCTAGGGGCGTCAGTCCTCGTCTTGAATGAGGGCATGCACTTGCGCTTTCCTCCAGAGCGGTAGCAGCAGTGTCCCGCAGTCCGCCGCGTGGATCAAAGGATCTATGGTTTTCCCTCGAATCTTTCCCACGAGGCTTTCCCACGAGGCTTTCCCACAGGGCTGTCCCACGTGCACACGTGGTGGGAGTCGATCCTCGGCTTGAATGTCAAGGCAGTGCAGGGAAAACAGGTTCCTCTGGAATGGACTGACACATCTGGGGGACTCTTGGAATGGTGGCACGACCCTGGAGTTCCTCTCGCCTTTCCTGTGGAGAGCGCCTCCTCTTGAGATGCGACGGGAACTCCGGGAATTCTTTCCCTACGAAACAGGGAAAGGATCCCTCACCTCGACCTAGGAGGCTGAAATGGGGCTCCCCTGGATGTGTGCGGGACCCCATGTGCTTCCTCTCGAGTGGAGACGGGTATGTCGGGGAACTTCTTGAGTTGCATCAAGGATGTGAAGGACCCTTTGGAAGTTCCAGTGCTGAGATGTGATTAGCCTCGAGAAGCCTCAGCGGAAATGGGCCTCATCTCGCCTGGAGGGCAAAACCTCCTGGATTTTCTCGAGTTGCGGCAGGTGCTCTCGACTTACGACGGGGACCTCAGGGACCCGTTCTGGTGACATCAGGAAAGGCCAGTCCCCATGCGAGTTCCTCGGGGGCCTCTCGGGTTTCCTCTCCCGTTGATGCCGGGGCCTAAGACCTTGTGTGGAGTCGGGGCCGGAACCTGAGGATTCCTCTCCAGTGCTGACATGGATCTTGGGGTACTTCTGGAGTCTCCCCAGGGGAGTCAGTCCTCGTCTCGAATGCGGGCATGCACTTGCGCTTTCCTCCAGAGGGGTAGCATCAGTGTCACGCAGTCCGCCGCGTGGATCAAAGGATCCATGGTTTTCCCTCGAGTCTTTCCCACGAGGCTTTCCCACGAGGCTTTCCCACAGGGCTGTCCCACGTGCACACTTGGTGGGAGTCGATCCTCGGCTTGAACGTCAAGGCAGTGCAGGGAAAACAGGTTCCTCTGGAATGGACTGACACATCTGGGGGACTCTTGGAATGGTGGCACGACCCTGGAGTTCCTCTCGCCTTTCCTGTGGAGAGCGCCTCCTCTTGAGATGCGCCGGAACGCCGGAAATTCTTTCCCTACGAAACAGGGAAAGGATCCCTCATCTCGAGCTAGGAGGCGGAAAAGGGGCTACCATGGATGTGTGCGGGACCCTCGTGCTTCCTCTCGAGTGGAGACGGGTATGTCGGGGAACTTCTTGAGTTGCAGCAAGGGTGTGAAGGACCCTTTGAAAGTTCCAGTGGTTAGATGTGATTAGCCTCGAGAAGCCTCAGCGGAAATGGGCCTCATCTCGCCTGGAGGGCAAAACCTCCTGGATTTTCTCGAGTTGCGGCAGGTGCTCTCGACTTACGACGGGGACCTCAGGGACCCGCTCTGGTGACCTCAGGAAAGGCCAGTCCCCATGCCAGTTCCTCGGGGACCTCTCGGGTTTCCTCTCCCGTTGATGCCGGGGCCTAAGACCTTGTGTGGAGTCGGGGCCGGAACCTGAGGATTCCTCTCCAGTGCTGACATGGATCTTGGGGTACTTCTGGAGTCTCCCTAGGGGCGTCAGTCCTCGTCTTGAATGAGGGCATGCACTTGCGCTTTCCTCCAGAGCGGTAGCAGCAGTGTCACGCAGTCCGCCGCGTGCATCAAAGGATCTATGGTTTTCCCTCGAGTCTTTCCCACGAGGCTTTCCCACGAGGCTTTCCCACAGGGCTGTCCCACGTGCACACGTGGTGGGAGTCGATCCTCGGCTTGAACGTCAAGGCAGTGCAGGGAAACAGGTTCCTCTGGAATGGACTGACACATCTGGGGGACTCTTGGAATGGTGGCACGACCCTGGAGTTCCTCTCGCCTTTCCTGTGGAGAGCGCCTCCTCTAGAGATGCGACGGGATCGCCGGGAATTCTTTCCCTACGAAACAGTGAAAGGACCCTCATCTCGAGCTAGGAGGCAGAAACGGGGCTCCCCTGGATGTGTGCGGGACCCCACGTGCTTCCTCTCGAGTGGAGACGGGTATGACGGGGAACTTCTTGAGTTGCAGTAAGTGTGTGAAGGACCCTTTGGAAGTTCCAGTGGATAGACGTGATTAGCCTCGAGAAGCCTCAGCAGAAATGGGCCTCATCTCGCCTGGAGGGCAAAACCTCCTGGATTTTCTCGAGTTGCGGCAGGTGCTCTCGACTTACGACGGGGACCTCACGGACCCGCTCTGGTGGCCTCAGGAAAGGCCAGTCCCCATGCGAGTTCCTCGGGGGCCTCTGGGGATTCCTCTCCCGTCGATGCCGGGGCATAAGACCTTGTGTGGAGTCGGGGCCGGAACCTGAGGATTCCTCTCCAGTGCTGACATGGATCTTGGGGTACTTCTGGAGTCTCCCCAGGGGAGTCAGTCCTCGTCTCGAATGCGGGCATGCACTTGCCTTTTCCTCCAGAGCGGTAGCAGCAGTGTCACGCAGTCCGCCGCGTGGATCAAAGGATCTAAGGTTTTCCCTCGAGTCTTTCCCACGAGGCTTTCCCACGAGGCTTTCCCACAGGGCTGTCCCACGTGCACACGTGGTGGGAGTCGATCCTCGGCTTGAACGTCAAGGCAGTGCAGGGAAAACAGGTTCCTCTGGAATGGACTGACACATCTGGGGGACTCTTGGAATGGTGGCACGACCCTGGAGTTCCTCTCGCCTTTCCTGTGGAGAGCGCCTCCTCTTGAGATGCGACGGGAACGCCGGGAATTCTTTCCCTACGAAACAGGGAAAGGATCCCTCATCTCGAGCTAGGAGGCGGAAATGGGGCTCCCCTGGATGTGTGCGGGACCCCATGTGCTTCCTCTCGAGTGGAGACGGGTATGTCGGGGAACTTCTTGAGTTGCATCAAGGGTGTGAAGGACCCTTTGGAAGTTCCAGTGGTTAGATGTGATTAGCCTCGAGAAGCCTCAGTGGAAATGGGCCTCATCTCGCCTGGAGGGCAAAACCTCCTGGATTTTCTGGAGTTGCGGCAGGTGCTCTCGACTTACGACGGGAACCTCAGGGACCCGCTCTGGTGACCTCAGGAAAGGCCAGTCCCCATGCGAGTTCCTCGGGGGCCTCTCGGGTTTCCACTCCCGTTGATGCCGGGGCCTAAGACCTTGTGTGGAGACGGGGCCGGAACCTGAGGATTCCTCTCCAGTGCTGACATGGATCTTGGGGTACTTCTGGAGTCTCCCCAGGGGAGTAAGTCCTCGTCTCGAATGTGGGCATGCACTTGCGCTTTCCTCCAGAGCGGTAGCAGCAGTGTCCCGCAGTCCGCCGCGTGGATCAAAGGATCTATGGTTTTCCCTCGAGTCTTTCCCACGAGGCTTTCCCACGAGGCTTTCCCACAGGGCTGTCCCACGTGCACACGTGGTGGGAGTCGATCCTCGGCTTGAATGTCAAGGCAGTGCAGGGAAAACAGGTTCCTCTGGAATGGACTGACACATCTGGGGGACTCTTGGAATGGTGGCACGACCCTGGAGTTCCTCTCGCCTTTCCTGTGGAGAGCGCCTCCTCTTGAGATGCGACGGGAACTCCGGAAATTCTTTCCCTACGAAACAGGGAAAGGATCCCTCACCTCGACCTAGGAGGCTGAAATGGGGCTCCCCTGGATGTGTGCGGGACCCCATGTGCTTCCTCTCGAGTGGAGACGGGTATGTCGGGGAACTTCTTGAGTTGCATCAAGGATGTGAAGGACCCTTTGGAAGTTCCAGTGGTTAGATGTGATTAGCCTCGAGAAGCCTCAGCGGAAATGGGCCTCATTTCGCCTGGAGGGCAAAACCTCCTGGATTTTCTCGAGTTGCGGCAGGTGCTCTCGACTTACGACGGGGACCTCAGGGACCCGTTCTGGTGACCTCAGGAAAGGCCAGTCCCCATGCGAGTTCCTCGGGGGCCTCTCGGGTTTCCTCTCCCGTTGATGCCGGGGCCTAAGACCTTGTGTGGAGTCGGGGCCGGAACCTGAGGATTCCTCTCCAGTGCTGACATGGATCTTGGGGTACTTCTGGAGTCTCCCCAGGGGAGTCAGTCCTCGTCTCGAATGCGGGCATGCACTTGCGCTTTCCTCCAGAGGGGTAGCATCAGCGTCACGCAGTCCGCCGCGTGGATCAAAGGATCCATGGTTTTCCCTCGAGTCTTTCCCACGAGGCTTTCCCACGAGGCTTTCCCACAGGGCTGTCCCACGTGCACACGTGGTGGGAGTCGATCCTCGGCTTGAACGTCAAGGCAGTGCAGGGAAAACAGGTTCCTCTGGAATGGACTGACACATCTGGGGGACTCTTGGAATGGTGCCACGACCCTGGAGTTCCTCTCGCCTTTCCTGTGGAGAGCGCCTCCTCTTGAGATGCGCCGGAACGCCGGAAATTCTTTCCCTACGAAACAGGGAAAGGATCCCTCATCTCGAGCTAGGAGGCGGAAACGGGGCTACCATGGATGTGTGCGGGACCCTCGTGTTTCCTCTCGAGTGGAGACGGGTATGTCGGGGAAATTCTTGAGTTGCAGCAAGGGTGTGAAGGACCCTTTGAAAGTTCCAGTGGTTAGATGTGATTAGCCTCGAGAAGCCTCAGCGGAAATGGGCCTCATCTCGCCTGGAGGCCAAAACCTCCTGGATTTTCTCGAGTTGCGGCAGGGGCTCTCGACTTACGACGGGGACCTCAGGGACCCGCTCTGGTGACCTCAGGAAAGGCCAGTCCCCATGCCAGTTCCTCGGGGACCTCTCGGGTTTCCTCTCCCGTTGATGCCGGGGCCTAAGACCTTGTGTGGAGTCGGGGCCGGAACCTGAGGATTCCTCTCCAGTGCTGACATGGATCTTGGGGTACTTCTGGAGTCTCCCTAGGGGCGTCAGTCCTCGTCTTGAATGAGGGCATGCACTTGCGCTTTCCTCCAGAGCGGTAGCAGCAGTGTCACACAGTCCGCCGCGTGCATCAAAGGATCTATGGTTTTCCCTCGAGTCTTTCCCACGAGGCTTTCCCACGAGGCTTTCCCACAGGGCTGTCCCACGTGCACACGTGGTGGGAGTCGATCCTCGGCTTGAACGTCAAGGCAGTGCAGGGAAACAGGTTCCTCTGGAATGGACTGACACATCTGGGGGACTCTTGGAATGGTGGCACGACCCTGGAGTTTCTCTCGCCTTTCCTGTGGAGAGCGCATCCTCTTGAGATGCGACGGGATTGCCGGGAATTCTTTCCCTACGAAACAGTGAAAGGATCCCTCATCTTGAGATAGGAGGCAGAAACGGGGCTCCCCTGGATGTGTGCGGGACCCCACGTGCTTCCTCTCGAGTGGAGACGGGTATGTCGGGGAACTTCTTTAGTTGCAGAAAGTGTGTGAAGGACCCTTTGGAAGTTCCAGTGGATAGACGTGATTAGCCTCGAGAAGCCTCAGCGGAAATGGGCCTCATCTCGCCTGGAGGGCAAAACCTCCTGGATTTTCTCGAGTTGCGGCAGGTGCTCTCGACTTACGACGGCGACCTCAGGGACCCGCTCTGGTGGCCTCAGGAAAGGCCAATCCCCATGCGAGTTCCTCGGGGGCCTCTGGGGATTCCTCTCCCGTCGATGCCGGGGCCTAAGACCTTGTGTGGAGTCGGGGCCGGAACCTGAGGATTCCTCTCCAGTGCTGACATGGATCTTGGGGTACTTCCGGAGTCTCCCCAGGGGAGTCAGACCTCGTCTCGAATGCGGGCATGCACTTGCGCTTTCCTCCAGAGCGGTAGCAGCAGTGTCACGCAGTCCGCCGCGTGGATCAAAGGATCTATGGTTTTCCCTCGAGTCTTTCCCACGAGGCTTTCCCACGAGGCTTTCCCACAGGGCTGTCCCACGTGCACACGTGGTGGGAGTCGATCCTCGGCTTGAACGTCAAGGCAGTGCAGGGAAAACAGGTTCCTCTGGAATGGACTGACACATCTGGGGGACTCTTGGAATGGTGGCACGACCTTGGAGTTCCTCTCGCCTTTTCTGTGGAGAGCGCCTCCTCTTGAGATGCGACGGGAACGCCGGGAATTCTTTCCCTACGAAACAGGGAAAGGATCCCTCACCTCGACCTCGGAGGCTGAAATGGGGCTCCCCTGGATGTGTGCGGGACCCCATGTGCTTCCTCTCGAGTGGAGACGGGTATGTCGGGGAACTTCTTGAGTTGCATCAAGGGTGTGAAGGACCCTTTGGAAGTTCCAGTGGTTAGATGTGATTAGCCTCGAGAAGCCTCAGCGGAAATGGGCCTCATCTCGCCTGGAGGGCAAAACCTCCTGGATTTTCTCGAGTTGCGGCAGGTGCTCTCGACTTACGACGGGGACCTCAGGGACCCGCTCTGGTGACCTCAGGAAAGGCCAGTCCCCATGCCAGTTCCTCGGGGGCCTCTCGGGTTTCCTCTCCCTTCGATGCCGGGGCCTAAAATCTTGTGTGGAGTCGGGGCCGGAACCTGAGGATTCCTCTCCAGTGCTGACATGGATCTTGGGGTACTTCTGGAGTCTCCCCAGGGGAGTCAGTCCTCGTCTCGAATGCGGGCATGCACTTGCGCTTTCCTCCAGAGCGGGAGCAGCAGTGTCACGCAGCCCGCCTCGTGGACCATAGGATCTATGTTTTTCCCTCGAGTCTTTCCCACGAGGCTTTCCCACGAGGCTTTCCCACAGGGCTGTCCCACGTGCACACGTGGTGGGAGTCGATCCTCGGCTTGAACGTCAAAGCAGTGCAGGGAAACAGGTTCCTCTGGAATGGACTGACACATCTGGGGGACTCTTGGAATGGTGGCACGACCCTGGAGTTCCTCTCGCCTTTCCTGTGTAGAGCGCCTCCTCTAGAGATGCGACGGGAACGCCGGGAATTCTTTCCCTGCGAAACAGGGAAAGGATCCCTCATCTCGAGCTAGGAGGCGGAAACGGGGCTCCCCTGGATGTGTGCGGGACCCCACGTGCTTCCTCTCGAGTGGAGACGGGTATGTCGGGGAACTTCTTGAGTTGCAGCAAGGGTGTGAAGGACCCTTTGGAAGTTCCAGTGGTTAGATGTGATTGGCCTAGAGAAGCCTCAGCGGAAATGGGCCTCATCTCGCCTGGAGGGCAAAACCTCCTGGATTTTCTCGAGTTGCGGCAGGTGCTCTCGACTTACGACGGGGACCTCAGGGACCCGCTCTGGTGGCCTCAGGAAAGGCCAGTCCCCATGCGAGTTCCTCGGGGGCCTCTCGGGATTCCTCTCCCGTCGATGCCGGGGCCGAAGACCTTGTGTGAAGTCGGGGCCGGAACCTGAGGATTCCTCTCCAGTGCTGACATTTATCTTGGGGTACTTCTGGAGTCTCCCCAGGGGAGTCAGTCCTCGTCTCGAATGCGGGCATGCACTTGCGCTTTCCTCCAGAGCGGTAGCAGCAGTGTCACGCTGTCCGCCGCGTGGATCAAAGGATCGATGGTTTTCCCTCGAGTCTTTCCCACGAGGCTTTCCCACGAGGCTTTCCCACAGGGCTGTCCCACGTGCACACGTGGTGAGAGTCGATCCTCGGCTTGAACGTCAAGGCAGTGCAGGGAAAACAGGTTCCTCTGGAATGGACTGACACATCTGGGGGTCTCTTGGAATGGTGCCACGACTCTGGAGTTCCTCTCGCCTTTCCTGTGGAGAGCGCCACCTCTTGAGATGCGAAGGGAACGCCGGGAATTCTTTCCCTACGAAACAGGGAAAGGATCCCTCATCTCGAGCTAGGAGGCGGAAACGGGGCTCCCCTGGATGTGTGCGGGACCCCACGTGCTTCCTCTCGAGTGGAGACGGTTATGTCGGGAACTTCTTGAGTTGCAACAAGGGTGTGAAGGACCCTTTGGAATTCCAGTGGTTAGACGTGATTAGCCTCGAGAGGCCTCAGCGGAAATGGGCCTCATCTCGCTTGGAGGGCAAAACCTCCAGGATTTTCTCGAGTTGCGGCAGGTGCTCTCGACTTACGACGGGGACCTCAGGAACCCGCTCTGGTGGCCTCAGGAAAGGCCAGTCCCCATGCGAGTTCCTCGGGGGCCTCTCGGGATTCCTCTCCGGTCGATGCCGGGGCCTAAGACCTTGTGTGGAGTCGGGGCCGGAACCTGAGGATTCCTCTCCAGTGCTGACATGGATCTTGGGGTACTTCTGGAGTCTCCCCAGGGGAGTCAGTCCTTGTCTCGAATGCGAGCATGCACTTGCGCTTTCCTCCAGAGCGGTAGCAGCAGTGTCACGCAGTCCGCCGCGTGGATCAAAGGATCTATGGTTTTCCCTCGAGTCTTTCCCACGTGGCTTTCCCAAGAGGCTTTCCCACAGGGCTGTCCCACGTGCACACGTGGTGGGAGTCGATCCTCGGCTTGAACGTCAAGGCAGTGCAGGGAAAACAGGTTCCTCTGGAATGGACTGACACATCTTGGGGACTCTTGGAATGGTGTCTCGACCCTGGAGTTCCTCTCGCCTTTCCTGTGGAGAGCGCCTCCTCTTGAGATGCGACGGAAACGCCGGGAATTCTTTCCCTACGAAACAGGGAAAGGATCCCTCATCTCGAGCTAGGAGGCGGAAACGGGGCTCCCCTGGATGTGTGCGGGACACCACGTGCTTCCTCTCGAGTGGAGACGGGTATGTCGGGGAACTTCTTGAGTTGCAGCAAGGGTGTGAAGGACCCTTTGGAAGTTCCAGTGGTTAGATGTGATTGGCCTCGAGAAGCCTCAGCGGAAATGGGCCTCATCTCACCTGGAGGGCAAAACCTCCTGGATTTTCTCGAGTTGCGGCAGGTGCTCTCGACTTACGACGGGGACCTCAGGGAACCGCTCTGTTGGCCTCAGGAAAGGCCAGTCCCCATGCGAGTTCCTCGGGGGCCTCTCGGGATTCCTCTCCCGTCGATGCCGGGGCCTAAGACCTTGCGTGGAGTCGGGGCCGGAACCTGAGGATTCCTCTCCAGTGCTGACATGGATCTTGGGGTACTTCTGGAGTCTCCCCAGGGGAGTCAGTCCTCGTCTCGAATGCGGGCATGCACTTGCGCTTTCCTCCAGAGCGGTAGCAGCAGTGTCACGCAGTTCGCCGCGTGGATCAAAGGATCTATTGTTTTCCCTCGAGTGTTTCCCACGAGGCTTTCCCACGAGGCTTTCCCACAGGGCTGTCCCACGTGCACACTTGGTGGGAGTCGATCCTCGGCTTGAACGTGAAGGCAGTGCAGGGAAAACAGGTTCCTCTGGAATGGACTGACACATCTGGGGGACTCTTGGAATGGTGGCACGACCCTGGAGTTCTTCTCGCCTTTCCTGTGGAGAGCGCCTCCTCTTGAGATGCGACGGGAACGCCGGGAATTCTTTCCCTACGAAACAGGGAAAGGATCCCTCATCTCGAGCTAGGAGGCGGAAACGGGGCTCCCCTGGATGTTGTGGGACACCACGTGCTTCCTCTCGGGGGAGACGGGTATGTCGGGGAACTTCTTGAGTTGCAGCAAGGGTGTGAAGGACCCTTTGGAAGTTCCAGTGGTTAGAAATGATTGGCCTCGAGAAGCCTCAGCGGAAATGGGCCTCATCTCGCCTGGAGGGCAAAACCTCCTGGATTTTCTCGAGTTGCGGCAGGTGCTCTCGACTTACGACGGGGACCTCAGGGACCCTCTCTGGTGGCCTCAGGAAAGGCCAGTCCCCATGCGAGTTCCTCGGGGGCCTCTCGGGATTCCTCTCCCGTCGATGCCGGGGCCTAAGGCCTTGTGTGGAGTCGGGGCCAGAACCTGAGGATTCCTCTCCAGTGCTGACATGGATCTTGGGGTACTTCTGGAGTCTCCCCAGGGGAGTCAGTCCTCGTCTCGAATGCGGGCATGCACTTGCGCTTTCCTCCAGAGCGGTAGCAGCAGTGTCACGCAGTCCGCCGCGTGGATCAAAGGATCTATGGTTTTCCCTCGAGTCTTTCCCACGAGGCTTTCCCACGAGGCTTTCCCACAGGGCTGTCCCACGTGCACACGTGGTGGGAGTCGATCCTCGGCTTGAACGTCAAGGCAGTGCAGGGAAAACAGGTTCCTCTGTAATGGACTGACACATCTGGGGGTCTCTTGGAATGGTGGCACGACCTTGGAGGTCCTCTCGCCTTTTCTGTGGAGAGCGCCTCCTCTTGAGATGCGACGGGAACGCCGGGAATTCTTTCCCTACGAAACAGGGAAAGGATCCCTCACCTCGACCTCGGAGGCTGAAATGGGGCTCCCCTGGATGTGTGCGGGACCCCATGTGCTTCCTCTCGAGTGGAGACGGGTATGTCGGGGAACTTCTTGAGTTGCATCAAGGGTGTGAAGGACCCTTTGGAAGTTCCAGTGGTTAGATGTGATTAGCCTCGAGAAGCCTCAGCGGAAATGGGCCTCATCTCGCCTGGAGGGCAAAACCTCCTGGATTTTCTCGAGTTGCGGCAGGTGCTCTCGACTTACGACGGGGACCTCAGGGACCCGCTCTGGTGACCTCAGGAAAGGCCAGTCCCCATGCCAGTTCCTCGGGGGCCTCTCGGGTTTCCTCTCCCTTCGATGCCGGGGCCTAAAATCTTGTGTGGAGTCGGGGCCGGAACCTGAGGATTCCTCTCCAGTGCTGACATGGATCTTGGGGTACTTCTGGAGTCTCCCCAGGGGAGTCAGTCCTCGTCTCGAATGCGGGCATGCACTTGCGCTTTCCTCCAGAGCGGGAGCAGCAGTGTCACGCAGCCCGCCTCGTGGACCATAGGATCTATGTTTTTCCCTCGAGTCTTTCCCACGAGGCTTTCCCACGAGGCTTTCCCACAGGGCTGTCCCACGTGCACACGTGGTGGGAGTCGATCCTCGGCTTGAACGTCAAAGCAGTGCAGGGAAACAGGTTCCTCTGGAATGGACTGACACATCTGGGGGACTCTTGGAATGGTGGCACGACCCTGGAGTTCCTCTCGCCTTTCCTGTGTAGAGCGCCTCCTCTAGAGATGCGACGGGAACGCCGGGAATTCTTTCCCTGCGAAACAGGGAAAGGATCCCTCATCTCGAGCTAGGAGGCGGAAACGGGGCTCCCCTGGATGTGTGCGGGACCCCACGTGCTTCCTCTCGAGTGGAGACGGGTATGTCGGGGAACTTCTTGAGTTGCAGCAAGGGTGTGAAGGACCCTTTGGAAGTTCCAGTGGTTAGATGTGATTGGCCTAGAGAAGCCTCAGCGGAAATGGGCCTCATCTCGCCTGGAGGGCAAAACCTCCTGGATTTTCTCGAGTTGCGGCAGGTGCTCTCGACTTACGACGGGGACCTCAGGGACCCGCTCTGGTGGCCTCAGGAAAGGCCAGTCCCCATGCGAGTTCCTCGGGGGCCTCTCGGGATTCCTCTCCCGTCGATGCCGGGGCCGAAGACCTTGTGTGAAGTCGGGGCCGGAACCTGAGGATTCCTCTCCAGTGCTGACATTTATCTTGGGGTACTTCTGGAGTCTCCCCAGGGGAGTCAGTCCTCGTCTCGAATGCGGGCATGCACTTGCGCTTTCCTCCAGAGCGGTAGCAGCAGTGTCACGCTGTCCGCCGCGTGGATCAAAGGATCGATGGTTTTCCCTCGAGTCTTTCCCACGAGGCTTTCCCACGAGGCTTTCCCACAGGGCTGTCCCACGTGCACACGTGGTGAGAGTCGATCCTCGGCTTGAACGTCAAGGCAGTGCAGGGAAAACAGGTTCCTCTGGAATGGACTGACACATCTGGGGGTCTCTTGGAATGGTGCCACGACTCTGGAGTTCCTCTCGCCTTTCCTGTGGAGAGCGCCACCTCTTGAGATGCGAAGGGAACGCCGGGAATTCTTTCCCTACGAAACAGGGAAAGGATCCCTCATCTCGAGCTAGGAGGCGGAAACGGGGCTCCCCTGGATGTGTGCGGGACCCCACGTGCTTCCTCTCGAGTGGAGACGGTTATGTCGGGAACTTCTTGAGTTGCAACAAGGGTGTGAAGGACCCTTTGGAATTCCAGTGGTTAGACGTGATTAGCCTCGAGAGGCCTCAGCGGAAATGGGCCTCATCTCGCTTGGAGGGCAAAACCTCCAGGATTTTCTCGAGTTGCGGCAGGTGCTCTCGACTTACGACGGGGACCTCAGGAACCCGCTCTGGTGGCCTCAGGAAAGGCCAGTCCCCATGCGAGTTCCTCGGGGGCCTCTCGGGATTCCTCTCCGGTCGATGCCGGGGCCTAAGACCTTGTGTGGAGTCGGGGCCGGAACCTGCGGATTCCTCTCCAGTGCTGACATGGATCTTGGGGTACTTCTGGAGTCTCCCCAGGGGAGTCAGTCCTTGTCTCGAATGCGAGCATGCACTTGCGCTTTCCTCCAGAGCGGTAGCAGCAGTGTCACGCAGTCCGCCGCGTGGATCAAAGGATCTATGGTTTTCCCTCGAGTCTTTCCCACGAGGCTTTCCCAAGAGGCTTTCCCACAGGGCTGTCCCACGTGCACACGTGGTGGGAGTCGATCCTCGGCTTGAACGTCAAGGCAGTGCAGGGAAAACAGGTTCCTCTGGAATGGACTGACACATCTTGGGGACTCTTGGAATGGTGTCTCGACCCTGGAGTTCCTCTCGCCTTTCCTGTGGAGAGCGCCTCCTCTTGAGATGCGACGGAAACGCCGGGAATTCTTTCCCTACGAAACAGGGAAAGGATCCCTCATCTCGAGCTAGGAGGCGGAAACGGGGCTCCCCTGGATGTGTGCGGGACACCACGTGCTTCCTCTCGAGTGGAGACGGGTATGTCGGGGAACTTCTTGAGTTGCAGCAAGGGTGTGAAGGACCCTTTGGAAGTTCCAGTGGTTAGATGTGATTGGCCTCGAGAAGCCTCAGCGGAAATGGGCCTCATCTCACCTGGAGGGCAAAACCTCCTGGATTTTCTCGAGTTGCGGCAGGTGCTCTCGACTTACGACGGGGACCTCAGGGAACCGCTCTGTTGGCCTCAGGAAAGGCCAGTCCCCATGCGAGTTCCTCGGGGGCCTCTCGGGATTCCTCTCCCGTCGATGCCGGGGCCTAAGACCTTGCGTGGAGTCGGGGCCGGAACCTGAGGATTCCTCTCCAGTGCTGACATGGATCTTGGGGTACTTCTGGAGTCTCCCCAGGGGAGTCAGTCCTCGTCTCGAATGCGGGCATGCACTTGCGCTTTCCTCCAGAGCGGTAGCAGCAGTGTCACGCAGTTCGCCGCGTGGATCAAAGGATCTATTGTTTTCCCTCGAGTGTTTCCCACGAGGCTTTCCCACGAGGCTTTCCCACAGGGCTGTCCCACGTGCACACTTGGTGGGAGTCGATCCTCGGCTTGAACGTGAAGGCAGTGCAGGGAAAACAGGTTCCTCTGGAATGGACTGACACATCTGGGGGACTCTTGGAATGGTGGCACGACCCTGGAGTTCTTCTCGCCTTTCCTGTGGAGAGCGCCTCCTCTTGAGATGCGACGGGAACGCCGGGAATTCTTTCCCTACGAAACAGGGAAAGGATCCCTCATCTCGAGCTAGGAGGCGGAAACGGGGCACCCCTGGATGTGTGCGGGACCCCACGTGCTTTCTCTCGAGTGGAGACGGGTATGTCGGGGAAGCTCTTGAGTTGCAGCAAGGGTGTGAAGGACCCTTTGGAAGTTCCAGTGGTTAGATGTGATTAGCCTCGAGAAGCCTCAGCGGAAATGGGCCTCATCTCGCCTGGAGGGCAAAAGCTCCTGGATTTTCTCGAGTTGCGGCAGGTGCTCTCGACTTACGACGGGGACCTCATTGACCCGCTCTGGTGGCCTCAGGAAAGGCCAGTCCCCATGCGAGTTCTTCGGGGGCCTCTCGGGAATCCTCTCCCGTCGATGCCGGGGCCTAAGACCTTGTGTGGAGTCGGGGCCGGAACCTGAGGATTCCTCTCCAGTGCTGACATGGATCTTGGGGTACATCTGGAGTCTCCCCAGGGGAGTCAGTCCTCGTCTCGAATGCGGGCATGCACTTGCGCTTTCCTCCAGAGGGGTAGCATCAGTGTCACGCAACCTCCGCGTGGATCAAAGGATCCATGGTTTTCCCTCGAGTCTTTCCCACGAGGCTTTCCCACGAGGCTTTCCCACAGGGCTGTCCCACGTGCACACGTGGTGGGAGTCGATCCTCGGCTTGAACGTCAAGGCAGTGCAGGGAAAACAGGTTCCTCTGGAATGGACTGACACATCTGGGGGACTCTTGGAATGGTGGCACGACCCTGGAGTTCCTCTCGCCTTTCCTGTGGAGAGCGCCTCCTCTTGAGATGCGCCGGAACGCCGGGAATACTTTCCCTGCGAAACAGGGAAAGGATCCCTCATCTCGAGCTAGGAGGCGGAAACGGGGCTACCATGGATGTGTGCGGGACCCTCGTGCTTCCTCTCGAGTGGAGACGGGTATGTCGGGGAACTTCTTGAGTTGCACCAAGGGTGTGAAGGACCCTTTGTAAGTTCCAGTGGTTAGATGTGATTAGCCTGGAGAAGCCTCAGCGGAAATGGGCCTCATCTCACCTGGAGGGCAAAACCTCCTGGATTTTCTCGAGTTGCGGCAGGTGCTCTCGACTTACGACGGGGACCTCAGGGACCCGCTCTGGTGGCCTCAGGAAAGGCCAGTCCCCATGCGAGTTCCTCGGGGGCCTCTCGGGATTCCTCTCCCGTCGATGCCGGGGCCTAAGACCTTGTGTGGAGTCTGGGCCGGAACCTGAGGATTCCTCTCCAGTGCTGACATGGATCTTGGGGTACTTCTGGAGTCTTCCCAGGGGAGTCAGTCCTCGTCTCCAATGCGGGCATGCACTTGCGCTTTCCTCCAGAGCGGTAGCAGCAGTGTCACGCAGTCCGCCGCGTGGATCAAAGGATCTATGGTTTTCCCTCGAGTCTTTCCCACGAGGCTTTACCACGAGGCTTTCCCACAGGGCTGTCCCACGTGCACACGTGGTGGGAGTCGATCCTCGGCTTGAACGTCAAGGCAGTGCAGAGAAAACAGGTTCTTCTGGAATGGACTGACACATCTGGGGGACTCTTGGAATGGTGTCTCGACCCTGGAGTTCCTCTCGCCTTTCCTGTGTAGAGCGCCTCCTCTTGAGATGCGTTGGAAACGCCGGGAATTCTTTCCCTACGAAACAGGGAAAGGATCCCTCATCTCGAGCTAGGAGGCGGAAACGGGGCTCCCCTGGATGTGTGCGGGACCCCACGTGCTTCCTCTCGAGTGGAGACGGGTATGTCGGGGAACTTCTTGAGTTGCAGCAAGGGTGTGAAGGACCCTTTGGAAGTTCCAGTGGTTAGATGTGATTGGCCTCGAGAAGCCTCAGCGGAAATGGGCCTCATCTCGCCTGGAGGGCAAAACCTCCTGGATTTTCTCGAGTTGCGGCAGGTGCTCTCGACTTACGACGGGGACCTCACGGAACCGTTCTGTTGGCCTCACGAAAGGCCAGTCCCCATGCGAGTTCCTCGGGGGCCTCTCGGGATTCCTCTCCCGTCGATGCCGGGGCCTAAGATCTTGTGTGGAGTCGGGGCCGGAACCTGAGGATTCCTCTGCAGTGCTGACATGGATCTTGGGGTACTTCTGGAGTCTCCCCAGGGGAGTCAGTCCTCGTCTCGAATGCGGGCATGCACTTGCGCTTTCCTCCAGAGCGGTAGCAGCAGTGTCACGCAGTCCGCCGCGTGGATCAAAGGATCTATTGTTTTCCCTCGAGTCTTTCCCACGAGGCTTTCCCACGAGGCTTTCCCACATGGCTGTCCCACGTGCACACTTGGTGGGAGTCGATCCTCGGCTTGAACGTCAAGGCAGTGCAGGGAAAACAGGTTCCTCTGGAATGGACTGACACATCTGGGGGACTCTTGGAATTGTGGCACGACCCTGGAGTTCTTCTCGACTTTCCTGTGGAGAGCGCCTCCTCTTGAGATGCGACGGCAACGCCGGGAATTCTTTCCCTACGAAACAGGGAAAGGATCCCTCATCTCGAGCTAGGAGGCGGAAACGGGGCTCCCCTGGATGTGTGCGGGACCCACGTGCTTCCTCTCGAGTGGAGACGGGTATATCGGGGAACTTCTTGAGTTGCAGCAAGGGTGTGAAGGACCCTTTGGAAGTTCCAGTGGTTAGACGTGATTAGCCTTGAGAAGCCTCAGCGGAAATGGGCCTCATCTCGCCTGGAGGGCAAAACCTCCTGGATTTTCTCGAGTTGCGGCAGGTGCTCTCGACTTACGACGGGGACCTCAGGGACCCGCTCTGGTGGCCTCAGGAAAGGCCAGTCCCCATGCGAGTTCCTCTGGGGATTCCTCTCCCGTCGATGCCGGGGCCTAAGACCTTGTGTGGAGTCGGGGCCGGAACCTGAGGATTCCTCTCCAGTGCTGACATGGATCTTGGGGTACTTCTGGAGTCTCCCCAGGGGAGTCAGTCCTCGTCTCGAATGCGGGCATGCACTTGCGCTTTCCTCCAGAGCGGTAGCAGCAGTGTCACGCAGTCCGCCGCGTGGATCAAAGGATCTATGGTTTTCCCTCGAGTCTTTCCCACGAGGCTTTACCACGAGGCTTTCCCACAGGGCTGTCCCACGTGCACCCGTGGTGGGAGTCGATCCTCGGCTTGAACGTCAAGGCAGTGCAGGGAAAACAGGTTCCTCTGGAATGCACTGACACATCTGGGGGACTCTTGGAATGGTGTCTCGACCCTGGAGTTCCTCTCGCCTTTCCTGTGTAGAGCGCCTCCTCTTGAGATGCGACGGAAACGCCGGGAATTCTTTCCCTACCAAACAGATAAAGGATCCCTCATCTCGAGCTAGGAGGCGGAAACGGGGCTCCCCTGGATGTGTGCGGGACACCACGTGCTTCCTCTCGAGTGGAGACGGGTATGTCGGGGAACTTCTTGAGTTGCAGCAAGGGTGTGAAGGACCCTTTGGAAGTTCCAGTGGTTAAATGTGATTAGCCTTGAGAAGCCTCAGCGGAAATGGGCCTCATCTCGCCTGGAGGGCAAAACCTCCTGGATTTTCTCGAGTTGCGGCAGGTGCTCTCGACTTACGACGGGGACCTCAGGGAACCGCTCTGGTGGCCTCAGGAAAGGCCAGTCCCCATGCGAGTTCCTCGGGGGCCTCTCGGGATTCCTCTCCCGTCGATGCCGGGGCCTAAGACCTTGTGTGGAGTCTGGGCCGGAACCTGAGGATTCCTCTCCAGTGCTGACATGGATCTTGGGGTACTTCTGGAGTCTCCCCAGGGGAGTCAGTCCTCGTCTCGAATGCGGGCATGCACTTGCGCTTTCCTCCAGAGCGGTAGCAGCAGTGTCACGCAGTCCGCCGCGTGGATCAAAGGATCTATGGTTTTCCCTCGAGTCTTTCCCACGAGGCTTTCCCACGAGGCTTTCCCACAGGGCTGTCCCACGTGCACACGTGTTGGGAGTCGATCCTCGGCTTGAACGTCAAGGCAGTGCAGGGAAAACAGGTTCCTCTGGAATGGACTGACACATCTGGGGGACTCTTGGAATGGTGTCTCGACCCTGGAGTTCCTCTCGCCTTTCCTGTGTAGAGCGTCTCCTCTTGAGATGCGACGGAAACGCCGGGAATTCTTTCCCTACGAAACAGGGAAAGGATCCCTCATCTCGAGCTAGGAGGCGGAAACGGGGCTCCCCTGGATGTGTGCGGGACCCCACGGGCGTCCTCTCGAGTGGAGACGGGTATGTCGGGGAACTTCTTGAGTTGCAGCAAGGGTGTGAAGGACCCTTTGGAAGTTCCAGTGGTTAGACGTGATTAGCCTTGAGAAGCCTCAGCGGAAATGGGCCTCATTCGCCTGGAGGGCAAAACCTCCTGGATTTTCTCGAGTTGCGGCAGGTGCTCTCGACTTACGACGGGGACCTCAGGGACCCGCTCTGGTGGCCTCAGGAAAGGCCAGTCCCCATGCGAGTTCCTCGGGGGCCTCTGGGGATTCCTCTCCCGTCGATGCCGGGACCTAAGACCTTGTGTGGAGTCGGGGCCGGAACCTGAGGATTCCTCTCCAGTGCTGACATGGATCTTGGGGTACTTCTGGAGTCTCCCCAGGGGAGTCAGTCCTCGTCTCAAATGCCGGCATGCACTTGCGCTTTCCTCCAGAGCGGTAGCAGCAGTGTCACGCAGTCCGCCGCGTGGATTCAAGGATCTATGGTTTTCCCTCGAGTCTTTCCCACGAGGCTTTCCCACGAGGCTTTCCCACAGGGCTGTCCCACGTGCACACGTGGTGGGAGTAGATCCTCGGCTTGAACTTCAAGGCAGTGCAGGGAAAACATGTTCCTCTGGAATTGACTGACACATCTGGGGGACTCTTGGAATGGTGTCTCGACCCTGGAGTTCCTCTCGCCTTTCCTGTGGAGAGCGCCTCCTCTTGAGATGCGACGGGAACGCCGGGAATTCTTTCCCTACGAAACAGGGAAAGGATCCCTCATCTCGAGCTAGGAGGCGGAAACGGGGCTCCCCTGGATGTGTGTGGGACACCACGTGCTTCCTCTCGGGGGAGACGGGTATGTCGGGGAACTTCTTGAGTTGCAGCAAGGGTGTGAAGGACCCTTTGGAAGTTCCAGTGGTTAGATGTGATTGGCCTAGAGAAGCCTCAGCGGAAATGGGCCTCATCTCGCCTGGAGGGCAAAACCTCCTGGATTTTCTCGAGTTGCGGCAGGTGCTCTCGACTTACGACGGGGACCTCAGGGACCCGCTCTGGTGGCCTCAGGAAAGGCCAGTCCCCATGCGAGTTCCTCGGGGGCCTCTCGGGATTCCTCTCCCGTCGATGCCGGGGCCTAAGACCTTGTGTGGAGTCTGGGCCGGAACCTGAGGATTCCTCTCCAGTGCTGACATGGATCTTGGGGTACTTCTGGAGTCTTCCCAGGGGAGTCAGTCCTCGTCTCCAATGCGGGCATGCACTTGCGCTTTCCTCCAGAGCGGTAGCAGCAGTGTCACGCAGTCCGCCGCGTGGATCAAAGGATCTATGGTTTTCCCTCGAGTCTTTCCCACGAGGCTTTACCACGAGGCTTTCCCACAGGGCTGTCCCACGTGCACACGTGGTGGGAGTCGATCCTCGGCTTGAACGTCAAGGCAGTGCAGAGAAAACAGGTTCTTCTGGAATGGACTGACACATCTGGGGGACTCTTGGAATGGTGTCTCGACCCTGGAGTTCCTCTCGCCTTTCCTGTGTAGAGCGCCTCCTCTTGAGATGCGTTGGAAACGCCGGGAATTCTTTCCCTACGAAACAGGGAAAGGATCCCTCATCTCGAGCTAGGAGGCGGAAACGGGGCTCCCCTGGATGTGTGCGGGACCCCACGTGCTTCCTCTCGAGTGGAGACGGGTATGTCGGGGAACTTCTTGAGTTGCAGCAAGGGTGTGAAGGACCCTTTGGAAGTTCCAGTGGTTAGATGTGATTGGCCTCGAGAAGCCTCAGCGGAAATGGGCCTCATCTCGCCTGGAGGGCAAAACCTCCTGGATTTTCTCGAGTTGCGGCAGGTGCTCTCGACTTACGACGGGGACCTCACGGAACCGTTCTGTTGGCCTCACGAAAGGCCAGTCCCCATGCGAGTTCCTCGGGGGCCTCTCGGGATTCCTCTCCCGTCGATGCCGGGGCCTAAGATCTTGTGTGAAGTCGGGGCCGGAACCTGAGGATTCCTCTGCAGTGCTGACATGGATCTTGGGGTACTTCTGGAGTCTCCCCAGGGGAGTCAGTCCTCGTCTCGAATGCGGGCATGCACTTGCGCTTTCCTCCAGAGCGGTAGCAGCAGTGTCACGCAGTCCGCCGCGTGGATCAAAGGATCTATTGTTTTCCCTCGAGTCTTTCCCACGAGGCTTTCCCACGAGGCTTTCCCACATGGCTGTCCCACGTGCACACTTGGTGGGAGTCGATCCTCGGCTTGAACGTCAAGGCAGTGCAGGGAAAACAGGTTCCTCTGGAATGGACTGACACATCTGGGGGACTCTTGGAATTGTGGCACGACCCTGGAGTTCTTCTCGACTTTCCTGTGGAGAGCGCCTCCTCTTGAGATGCGACGGCAACGCCGGGAATTCTTTCCCTACGAAACAGGGAAAGGATCCCTCATCTCGAGCTAGGAGGCGGAAACGGGGCTCCCCTGGATGTGTGCGGGACCCACGTGCTTCCTCTCGAGTGGAGACGGGTATATCGGGGAACTTCTTGAGTTGCAGCAAGGGTGTGAAGGACCCTTTGGAAGTTCCAGTGGTTAGACGTGATTAGCCTTGAGAAGCCTCAGCGGAAATGGGCCTCATCTCGCCTGGAGGGCAAAACCTCCTGGATTTTCTCGAGTTGCGGCAGGTGCTCTCGACTTACGACGGGGACCTCAGGGACCCGCTCTGGTGGCCTCAGGAAAGGCCAGTCCCCATGCGAGTTCCTCTGGGGATTCCTCTCCCGTCGATGCCGGGGCCTAAGACCTTGTGTGGAGTCGGGGCCGGAACCTGAGGATTCCTCTCCAGTGCTGACATGGATCTTGGGGTACTTCTGGAGTCTCCCCAGGGGAGTCAGTCCTCGTCTCGAATGCGGGCATGCACTTGCGCTTTCCTCCAGAGCGGTAGCAGCAGTGTCACGCAGTCCGCCGCGTGGATCAAAGGATCTATGGTTTTCCCTCGAGTCTTTCCCACGAGGCTTTACCACGAGGCTTTCCCACAGGGCTGTCCCACGTGCACCCGTGGTGGGAGTCGATCCTCGGCTTGAACGTCAAGGCAGTGCAGGGAAAACAGGTTCCTCTGGAATGCACTGACACATCTGGGGGACTCTTGGAATGGTGTCTCGACCCTGGAGTTCCTCTCGCCTTTCCTGTGTAGAGCGCCTCCTCTTGAGATGCGACGGAAACGCCGGGAATTCTTTCCCTACCAAACAGATAAAGGATCCCTCATCTCGAGCTAGGAGGCGGAAACGGGGCTCCCCTGGATGTGTGCGGGACACCACGTGCTTCCTCTCGAGTGGAGACGGGTATGTCGGGGAACTTCTTGAGTTGCAGCAAGGGTGTGAAGGACCCTTTGGAAGTTCCAGTGGTTAAATGTGATTAGCCTTGAGAAGCCTCAGCGGAAATGGGCCTCATCTCGCCTGGAGGGCAAAACCTCCTGGATTTTCTCGAGTTGCGGCAGGTGCTCTCGACTTACGACGGGGACCTCAGGGAACCGCTCTGGTGGCCTCAGGAAAGGCCAGTCCCCATGCGAGTTCCTCGGGGGCCTCTCGGGATTCCTCTCCCGTCGATGCCGGGGCCTAAGACCTTGTGTGGAGTCTGGGCCGGAACCTGAGGATTCCTCTCCAGTGCTGACATGGATCTTGGGGTACTTCTGGAGTCTCCCCAGGGGAGTCAGTCCTCGTCTCGAATGCGGGCATGCACTTGCGCTTTCCTCCAGAGCGGTAGCAGCAGTGTCACGCAGTCCGCCGCGTGGATCAAAGGATCTATGGTTTTCCCTCGAGTCTTTCCCACGAGGCTTTCCCACGAGGCTTTCCCACAGGGCTGTCCCACGTGCACACGTGTTGGGAGTCGATCCTCGGCTTGAACGTCAAGGCAGTGCAGGGAAAACAGGTTCCTCTGGAATGGACTGACACATCTGGGGGACTCTTGGAATGGTGTCTCGACCCTGGAGTTCCTCTCGCCTTTCCTGTGTAGAGCGTCTCCTCTTGAGATGCGACGGAAACGCCGGGAATTCTTTCCCTACGAAACAGGGAAAGGATCCCTCATCTCGAGCTAGGAGGCGGAAACGGGGCTCCCCTGGATGTGTGCGGGACCCCACGGGCGTCCTCTCGAGTGGAGACGGGTATGTCGGGGAACTTCTTGAGTTGCAGCAAGGGTGTGAAGGACCCTTTGGAAGTTCCAGTGGTTAGACGTGATTAGCCTTGAGAAGCCTCAGCGGAAATGGGCCTCATTCGCCTGGAGGGCAAAACCTCCTGGATTTTCTCGAGTTGCGGCAGGTGCTCTCGACTTACGACGGGGACCTCAGGGACCCGCTCTGGTGGCCTCAGGAAAGGCCAGTCCCCATGCGAGTTCCTCGGGGGCCTCTGGGGATTCCTCTCCCGTCGATGCCGGGACCTAAGACCTTGTGTGGAGTCGGGGCCGGAACCTGAGGATTCCTCTCCAGTGCTGACATGGATCTTGGGGTACTTCTGGAGTCTCCCCAGGGGAGTCAGTCCTCGTCTCAAATGCCGGCATGCACTTGCGCTTTCCTCCAGAGCGGTAGCAGCAGTGTCACGCAGTCCGCCGCGTGGATTCAAGGATCTATGGTTTTCCCTCGAGTCTTTCCCACGAGGCTTTCCCACGAGGCTTTCCCACAGGGCTGTCCCACGTGCACACGTGGTGGGAGTAGATCCTCGGCTTGAACTTCAAGGCAGTGCAGGGAAAACATGTTCCTCTGGAATTGACTGACACATCTGGGGGACTCTTGGAATGGTGTCTCGACCCTGGAGTTCCTCTCGCCTTTCCTGTGGAGAGCGCCTCCTCTTGAGATGCGACGGGAACGCCGGGAATTCTTTCCCTACGAAACAGGGAAAGGATCCCTCATCTCGAGCTAGGAGGCGGAAACGGGGCTCCCCTGGATGTGTGTGGGACACCACGTGCTTCCTCTCGGGGGAGACGGGTATGTCGGGGAACTTCTTGAGTTGCAGCAAGGGTGTGAAGGACCCTTTGGAAGTTCCAGTGGTTAGATGTGATTGGCCTAGAGAAGCCTCAGCGGAAATGGGCCTCATCTCGCCTGGAGGGCAAAACCTCCTGGATTTTCTCGAGTTGCGGCAGGTGCTCTCGACTTACGACGGGGACCTCAGGGACCCGCTCTGGTGGCCTCAGGAAAGGCCAGTCCCCATGCGAGTTCCTCGGGGGGCTCTCGGGATTCCTCTCCCGTCGATGCCGGGGCCTAAGACCTTGTGTGGAGTCTGGGCCGGAACCTGAGGATTCCTCTCCATTGCTGACATGGATCTTGGGGTACTTCTGGAGTCTCCCCAGGGGAGTCAGTCCTCGTCTCGAATGCGGGCATGCACTTGCGCTTTCCTCCACAGCGGTAGCAGCAGTGTCACGCAGTCCGCCGCGTGGATCAAAGGATCTATGGTTTTCCCTCGACTCTTTCCCACGAGGCTTTCCCACGAGGCTTTCCCACAGGGATGTCCCACGTGCACACGTGGTGGGAGTCGATCCTCGGCTTGAACGTCAAGGCAGTGCAGGGAAAACAGGTTCCTCTGGAATGGACTGACACATCTGGGGGACTCTTGGAATGGTGGCACGACCCTGAAGTTCTTCTCGCCTTTCCTGTGGAGAGCGCCTCCTCTTGAGATGCGACGGGAACGCCGGGAATTCTTTCCCTACGAAACAGGGAAAGTATCCCTCATCTCGAGCTAGGAGGCGGAAACGGGGCTCCCCTGGATGTGTGCGGGACCCAGGTGTTTCCTCTCGAGTGGAGACGGGCATGTCGGGGAACTTCTTGAGTTGCAGCAAGGGTGTGAAGGACCCTTTGGAAGTTCCAGTGGTTAGACGTGATTAGCCTTGAGAAGCCTCAGCGGAAATGGGCCTCATCTCGCCTGGAGGGCAAAACCTCCTGGATTTTCTCGAGTTGCGGCAGGTGCTCTCGACTTACGACGGGGACCTCAGGGACCCGCTCTGGTGGCCTCAGGAAAGGCCAGTCCCCATGCGAGTTCCTCGGGGGCGTCTCGGGATTCCTCTCCCGTCGATGCCGGGGCCTAAGACCTTGTGTGGAGTCGGGGCCGGAACCTGAGGATTCCTCTCCAGTGCTGACATGGATCTTGGGGTACTTCTGGAGTCTCCCCAGGGGAGTCAGTCCTCGTCTCGAATGCGGGCATGCACTTGCGCTTTCCTCCAGAGCGGTAGCAGCAGTGTCACGCAGTCCGCCGAGTGGATCAAAGGATCTATGGTTTTCCCTCGAGTCTTTCCCACGAGGCTTTCCCACGAGGCTTTCCCACAGGGCTGTCCCACGTGCACCCGTGGTGGGAGTCGATCCTCGGCTTGAACGTCAAGGCAGTGCAGGGAAAACAGGTTCCTCTGGAATGGACTGACACATCTGGGGGACTCTTGGAATGGTGTCTCGACCCTGGAGTTCCTCTCGCCTTTCCTGTGGAGACCGCCTCCTCTTGAGATGCGACGGAAACGCCGGGAATTCTTTCCCTACGAAACAGGGAAAGGATCCCTCATCTCGAGCTAGAAGGCGGAAACGGGGCTCCCCTGGATGTGTGCGGGACACCACGTGCTTCCTCTCGAGTGGAGACTGGTATGTCGGGGAACTTCTTGAGTTGCAGCAAGGGTGTGAAGGACCCTTTGGAAGTTCCAGTGGTTAGATGTGATTGGCCTCGAGAAGCCTCAGCGGAAATGGGCTTCATCTCGCCTGGAGGGCAAAACCTCCTGGATTTTCTCGAGTTTCGGCAGGTGCTCTCGACTTACGACGGGGACCTCAGGGAACCGCTCTGTTGGCCTCAGGAAAGGCCAGTCCACATGCGAGTTCCTCGGGGGCCTCTCGGGATTCCTCTCCCGTCGATGCCGGGGCCTAAGACCTTGTGTGGAGTCGGGGCCGGAACCTGAGGATTCCTCTCCAGTGCTGACATGGATCTTGGGGTACTTCTGGAGTCTCCCCAGGGGAGTCAGTCCTCGTCTCGAATGCGGGCATGCACTTGCGCTTTCCTCCAGAGCGGTTGCAGCAGTGTCACGCAGTCCGCCGCGTGGATCAAAGGATCTATTGTTTTCCCTCGGGTCTTTCCCACGAGGCTTTCCCACAGGGCTGTCCCACGTGCACACGTGGTGGGAGTCGATCCTCGGCTTGAACGTCAAGGCAGTGCAGGGAAAACAGGTTCCTCTGGAATGGACTGACACATCTGGGGGACTCTTGGAATGGTGGCATGACCCTGGAGTTCCTCTCGCCTTTCCTGTGGAGAGTGCCTCCTCTTGAGATGCGACGTTAACGCCGGGAATTCTTTCCCTACGAAACAGGGAAAGGATCCCTCATCTCGAGCTAGGAGGCGGAAACGGGGCTCCCCTGGATGTGTGTGGGACCCCACGGGCGTCCTCTCGAGTGGAGACGGGTATGTCGGGGAACTTCTTGAGTTGCAGCAAGGGTGTGAAGGACCCTTTGGAAGTTCCAGTGGTTAGATGTGATTGGCCTCGAGAAGCCTCAGCGGAAATGGGCCTCATCTCGCCTGGAGGGCAAAACCTCCTGGATTTTCTCGAGTTGCGGCAGGTGCTCTCGACTTACGACGGGGACCTCAGGGAACCGCTCTGTTGGCCTCAGGAAAGGCCAGTCCCCATGCTAGTTCCTCGGGAGCGTCTCGGGATTCCTCTCCCGTCGATGCCGGGGCCTAAGACCTTGTGTGGAGTCGGGGCCGGAACCTGAGGATTCCTCTCCAGTGCTGACATGGATCTTGGGGTACTTCTGGAGTCTCCCCAGGGGAGTCAGTCCTCGTCTCAAATGCCGGCATGCACTTGCGCTTTCCTCCAGAGCGGTAGCAGCAGTGTCACGCAGTCCGCCGCGTGGATCAAAGGATCTATGATTTTCCCTCGAGTCTTTCCCACGAGGCTTTCCCACGAGGCTTTCCCAAAGGGCTGTCCCACGTGCACACGTGGTGGGAGTCGATCCTCGGCTTGAACTTCAAGGCAGTGCAGGGAAAACATGTTCCTCTGGAATTGACTGACACATCTGGGGGACTCTTGGAATGGTGTCTCGACCCTGGAGTTCCTCTCGCCTTTCCTGTGGAGAGCGCCTCCTCTTGAGATGCGACGGGAACGCCGGGAATTCTTTCCCTACGAAACAGGGAAAGGATCCCTCATCTCGAGCTAGGAGGCGGAAACGGGGCTCCCCTGGATGTGTGTGGGACACCACGTGCTTCCTCTCGGGGGAGACGGGTATGTCGGGGAACTTCTTGAGTTGCAGCAAGGGTGTGAAGGACCCTTTGGAAGTTCCAGTGGTTAGATGTGATTGGCCTAGAGAAGCCTCAGCGGAAATGGGCCTCATCTCGCCTGGAGGGCAAAACCTCCTGGATTTTCTCGAGTTGCGGCAGGTGCTCTCGACTTACGACTGGGACCTCAGGGACCCGCTCTGGTGGCCTCAGGAAAGGCCAGTCCCCATGCGAGTTCCTCTGGGGATTATTCTCCCGTCGATACCGGGGCCTAAGACCTTGTGTGGAGTCGGGGCCGGAACCTGAGGATTCCTCTCCAGTGCTGACATGGATCTTGGGGTACTTCTGGAGTCTCCCCAGGGGAGTCAGTCCTCGTCTCGAATGCGGGCATGCACTTGCGCTTTCCTCCAGAGCGGTAGCAGCAGTGTCACGCAGTCCGCCGCATGGATCAAAGGATCTATTGTTTTCCCTCGAGTCTTTCCCACGAGGCTTTCCCACGAGGCTTTCCCACAGGGCTGTCCCACGTGCACACGTGGTGGGAGTCGATCCTCGGCTTGAACGTCAAGGCAGTGCAGGGAAAACAGGTTCCTCTGGAATGGACTGACACATCTGGGGGACTCTTGGAATGGTGGCACGACCCTGGAGTTCCTCTCGCCTTTCCTGTGGAGAGCGCCTCCTCTTGAGATGCGAAGGAAACGCCGGGAATTCTTTCCCTACGAAACAGGGAAAGGATCCCTCATCTCGAGCTAGGAGGCGGAAACGGGGCTCCCCTGGATGTGTGCGGGACACCACGTGCTTCCTCTCGAGTGGAGACGGGTATGTCGGGGAACTTCTTGAGTTGCAGCAAGGGTGTGAAGGACCCTTTGGAAGTTCCAGTGGTTAAATGTGATTGGCCTCGAGAAGCCTCAGCGGAAATGGGCCTCATCTCGCCTGGAGGGCAAAACCTCCTGGATTTTCTCGAGTTGCGGCAGGTGCTCTCGACTTACGACGGGGACCTCAGGGAACCGCTCTGTTGGTCTCAGGAAAGGCCAGTCCCCATGCGAGTTCCTCGGGGGCCTCTCGGGATTCCTCTCCCGTCGATGCCGGGGCCTAAGACCTTGTGTGGAGTCGGGGCCGGAACCTGAGGATTCCTCTCCAGTGCTGACATGGATCTTGTGGTACTTCTGGAGTCTCCCCAGGGGAGTCAGTCCTCGTCTCGAATGCGGGCATGCACTTGCGCTTTCCTCCAGAGCGGTAGCAGCAGTGTCACGCAGTCCGCCGGGTGGATCGAAGGATCTATGGTTTTCCCTCGAGTCTTTCCCACGAGGCTTTCCCACGAGGCTTTCCCACAGGGCTGTCCCACGTGCACACGTGGTGGGAGTCGATCCTCGGCTTGAACGTCAAGGCAGTGCAGGGAAAACAGGTTCCTCTGGAATGGACTGACACATCTGGGGGACTCTTGGAATGGTGGCATGACCCTGGAGTTCGTCTCGCCTTTCCTGTGGAGAGCGCCTCCTCTTGAGATGCGACGGGAACGCCGGGAATTCTTTCCCTACGAAACAGGGAAAGGATCCCTCATCTCGAGCTAGGAGGCGGAAACGGGGCTCCCCTGGATGAGTGCGGAACACCACGTGCTTCCTCTCGAGTGCAGACGGGTATGTCGGGGAACTTCTTGAGTTGCAGCAAGGGTGTGAAGGACCCTTTGGAAGATCCAGTGGTTAGATGTGATTGGCCTAGAGAAGCCTCAGAGGAAATGGGCCTCATCTCGCCTGGAGGGCAAAACCTCCTGGATTTTCTCGAGTTGCGGCAGGTGCTCTCGACTTACGACTGGGACCTCAGGGACCCGCTCTGGTGGCCTCAGGAAAGGCCAGTCCCCATGCGAGTTCCTCTGGGGATTATTCTCCCGTCGATGCCGGGGCCTAAGACCTTGTGTGGAGTCGGGCCGGAACCTGAGGATTCCTCTCCAGTGCTGACATGGATCTTGGGGTACTTCTGGAGTCTCCCCAGGGGAGTCAGTCCTCGTCTCCAATGCGGGCATGCACTTGCGCTTTCCTCCAGAGCGGTAGCAGCAGTGTCACGCAGTCCGCCGCATGGATCAAAGGATCTATTGTTTTCCCTCGAGTCTTTCCCACGAGGCTTTCCCACAGGGCTGTCCCACGTGCACACGTGGTGGGAGTCGATCCTCGGCTTGAACGTCAAGGCAGTGCAGGGAAAACAGGTTCCTCTGGAATGGACTGACACATCTGGGGGACTCTTGGAATGGTGGCACGACCCTGGAGTTCCTCTCGCCTTTCCTGTGCAGAGCGCCTCCTCTTGAGATGCGACGTTAACGCCGGGAATTCTTTCCCTACGAAACAGGGAAAGGATCCCTCATCTCGAGCTAGGAGGCGGAAACGGGGCTCCCCTGGATGTGTGTCTGACACCACGTGCTTCCTCTCGGGGGAGACGGGTATGTCGGGGAACTTCTTGAGTTGCAGCAAGGGTGTGAAGGACCCTTTGGAAGTTCCAGTGGTTAGATGTGATTGGCCTAGAGAAGCCTCAGCGGAAATGGGCCTCATCTCGCCTGGAGGGCAAAACCTCCTGGATTTTCTCGAGTTGCGGCAGGTGCTCTCGACTTACGACTGGGACCTCAGGGACCCGCTCTGGTGGCCTCAGGAAAGGCCAGTCCCCATGCGAGTTCCTCTGGGGATTATTCTCCCGTCGATACCGGGGCCTAAGACCTTGTGTGGAGTCGGGGCCGGAACCTGAGGATTCCTCTCCAGTGCTGACATGGATCTTGGGGTACTTCTGGAGTCTCCCCAGGGGAGTCAGTCCTCGTCTCGAATGCGGGCATGCACTTGCGCTTTCCTCCAGAGCGGTAGCAGCAGTGTCACGCAGTCCGCCGCATGGATCAAAGGATCTATTGTTTTCCCTCGAGTCTTTCCCACGAGGCTTTCCCACGAGGCTTTCCCACAGGGCTGTCCCACGTGCACACGTGGTGGGAGTCGATCCTCGGCTTGAACGTCAAGGCAGTGCAGGGAAAACAGGTTCCTCTGGAATGGACTGACACATCTGGGGGACTCTTGGAATGGTGGCACGACCCTGGAGTTCCTCTCGCCTTTCCTGTGGAGAGCGCCTCCTCTTGAGATGCGAAGGAAACGCCGGGAATTCTTTCCCTACGAAACAGGGAAAGGATCCCTCATCTCGAGCTAGGAGGCGGAAACGGGGCTCCCCTGGATGTGTGCGGGACACCACGTGCTTCCTCTCGAGTGGAGACGGGTATGTCGGGGAACTTCTTGAGTTGCAGCAAGGGTGTGAAGGACCCTTTGGAAGTTCCAGTGGTTAAATGTGATTGGCCTCGAGAAGCCTCAGCGGAAATGGGCCTCATCTCGCCTGGAGGGCAAAACCTCCTGGATTTTCTCGAGTTGCGGCAGGTGCTCTCGACTTACGACGGGGACCTCAGGGAACCGCTCTGTTGGTCTCAGGAAAGGCCAGTCCCCATGCGAGTTCCTCGGGGGCCTCTCGGGATTCCTCTCCCGTCGATGCCGGGGCCTAAGACCTTGTGTGGAGTCGGGGCCGGAACCTGAGGATTCCTCTCCAGTGCTGACATGGATCTTGGGGTACTTCTGGAGTCTCCCCAGGGGAGTCAGTCCTCGTCTCGAATGCGGGCATGCACTTGCGCTTTCCTCCAGAGCGGTAGCAGCAGTGTCACGCAGTCCGCCGGGTGGATCGAAGGATCTATGGTTTTCCCTCGAGTCTTTCCCACGAGGCTTTCCCACGAGGCTTTCCCACAGGGCTGTCCCACGTGCACACGTGGTGGGAGTCGATCCTCGGCTTGAACGTCAAGGCAGTGCAGGGAAAACAGGTTCCTCTGGAATGGACTGACACATCTGGGGGACTCTTGGAATGGTGGCATGACCCTGGAGTTCGTCTCGCCTTTCCTGTGGAGAGCGCCTCCTCTTGAGATGCGACGGGAACGCCGGGAATTCTTTCCCTACGAAACAGGGAAAGGATCCCTCATCTCGAGCTAGGAGGCGGAAACGGGGCTCCCCTGGATGAGTGCGGAACACCACGTGCTTCCTCTCGAGTGCAGACGGGTATGTCGGGGAACTTCTTGAGTTGCAGCAAGGGTGTGAAGGACCCTTTGGAAGATCCAGTGGTTAGATGTGATTGGCCTAGAGAAGCCTCAGAGGAAATGGGCCTCATCTCGCCTGGAGGGCAAAACCTCCTGGATTTTCTCGAGTTGCGGCAGGTGCTCTCGACTTACGACTGGGACCTCAGGGACCCGCTCTGGTGGCCTCAGGAAAGGCCAGTCCCCATGCGAGTTCCTCTGGGGATTATTCTCCCGTCGATGCCGGGGCCTAAGACCTTGTGTGGAGTCGGGCCGGAACCTGAGGATTCCTCTCCAGTGCTGACATGGATCTTGGGGTACTTCTGGAGTCTCCCCAGGGGAGTCAGTCCTCGTCTCCAATGCGGGCATGCACTTGCGCTTTCCTCCAGAGCGGTAGCAGCAGTGTCACGCAGTCCGCCGCATGGATCAAAGGATCTATTGTTTTCCCTCGAGTCTTTCCCACGAGGCTTTCCCACGAGGCTTTCCCACAGGGCTGTCCCACGTGCACACGTGGTGGGAGTCGATCCTCGGCTTGAACGTCAAGGCAGTGCAGTGAAAACAGGTTCCTCTGGAATGGACTGACACATCTGGGGGACTCTTGGAATGGTGGCACGACCCTGGAGTTCCTCTCGCCTTTCCTGTGGAGAGCGCCTCCTCTTGAGATGCGACGGAAACGCCGGGAATTCTTTCCCTACGAAACAGGGAAAGGATCCCTCATCTCGAGCTAGGAGGCGGAAACGGGGCTCCCCTGGATGTGTGTGGGACACCACGTGCTTCCTCTCGAGTGGAGACGGGTATGTCGGGGAACTTCTTGAGTTGCAGCAAGGGTGTGAAGGACCCTTTGGAAGTTCCAGTGGTTAAATGTGATTGGCCTCGAGAAGCCTCAGCGGAAATGGGCCTCATCTCGCCTGGAGGGCAAAACCTCCTGGATTTTCTCGAGTTGCGGCAGGTGCTCTCGACTTACGACGGGGACCTCAGGGAACCGCTCTGTTGGCCTCAGGAAAGGCCAGTCCCCATGCGAGTTCCTCGGGGGCCTCTCGGGATTCCTCTCCCGTCGATGCCGGGGCCTAAGACCTTGTGTGGAGTCGGGGCCGGAACCTGAGGATTCCTCTCCAGTGCTGACATGGATCTTGGGGTACTTCTGGAGTCTCCCCAGGGGAGTCAGTCCTCGTCTCGAATGCGGGCATGCACTTGCGCTTTCCTCCAGAGCGGTAGCAGCAGTGTCACGCAGTCCGCCGGGTGGATCGAAGGATCTATGGTTTTCCCTCGAGTCTTTCCCACGAGGCTTTCCCACGAGGCTTTCCCACAGGGCTATCCCACGTGCACACGTGGTGGGAGTCGATCCTCGGCTTGAACGTCAAGGCAGTGCAGGGAAAACAGGTTCCTCTGGAATGGACTGACACATCTGGGGGACTCTTGGAATGGTGGCATGACCCTGGAGTTCGTCTCGCCTTTCCTGTGGAGAGCGTCTCCTCTTGAGATGCGACGGGAACGCCGGGAATTCTTTCCCTACGAAACAGGGAAAGGATCCCTCATCTCGAGCTAGGAGGCGGAAACGGGGCTCCCCTGGATGTGTGTGGGACACCACGTGCTTCCTCTCGGGGGAGACGGGTATGTCGGGGAACTTCTTGAGTTGCAGCAAGGGTGTGAAGGACCCTTTGGAAGTTCCAGTGGTTAGATGTGATTGGCCTAGAGAAGCCTCAGCGGAAATGGGCCTCATCTCGCCTGGAGGGCAAAACCTCCTGGATTTTCTCGAGTTGCGGCAGGTGCTCTCGACTTACGACGGGGACCTCAGGGACCCGCTCTGGTGGCCTCAGGAAAGGCCAGTCCCCATGCGAGTTCCTCGGGGGGCTCTCGGGATTCCTCTCCCGTCGATGCCGGGGCCTAAGACCTTGTGTGGAGTCTGGGCCGGAACCTGAGGATTCCTCTCCATTGCTGACATGGATCTTGGGGTACTTCTGGAGTCTCCCCAGGGGAGTCAGTCCTCGTCTCGAATGCGGGCATGCACTTGCGCTTTCCTCCACAGCGGTAGCAGCAGTGTCACGCAGTCCGCCGCGTGGATCAAAGGATCTATGGTTTTCCCTCGACTCTTTCCCACGAGGCTTTCCCACGAGGCTTTCCCACAGGGATGTCCCACGTGCACACGTGGTGGGAGTCGATCCTCGGCTTGAACGTCAAGGCAGTGCAGGGAAAACAGGTTCCTCTGGAATGGACTGACACATCTGGGGGACTCTTGGAATGGTGGCACGACCCTGAAGTTCTTCTCGCCTTTCCTGTGGAGAGCGCCTCCTCTTGAGATGCGACGGGAACGCCGGGAATTCTTTCCCTACGAAACAGGGAAAGGATCCCTCATCTCGAGCTAGGAGGCGGAAACGGGGCTCCCCTGGATGTGTGCGGGACCCACGTGTTTCCTCTCGAGTGGAGACGGGCATGTCGGGGAACTTCTTGAGTTGCAGCAAGGGTGTGAAGGACCCTTTGGAAGTTCCAGTGGTTAGACGTGATTAGCCTTGAGAAGCCTCAGCGGAAATGGGCCTCATCTCGCCTGGAGGGCAAAACCTCCTGGATTTTCTCGAGTTGCGGCAGGTGCTCTCGACTTACGACGGGGACCTCAGGGACCCGCTCTGGTGGCCTCAGGAAAGGCCAGTCCCCATGCGAGTTCCTCGGGGGCGTCTCGGGATTCCTCTCCCGTCGATGCCGGGGCCTAAGACCTTGTGTGGAGTCGGGGCCGGAACCTGAGGATTCCTCTCCAGTGCTGACATGGATCTTGGGGTACTTCTGGAGTCTCCCCAGGGGAGTCAGTCCTCGTCTCGAATGCGGGCATGCACTTGCGCTTTCCTCCAGAGCGGTAGCAGCAGTGTCACGCAGTCCGCCGAGTGGATCAAAGGATCTATGGTTTTCCCTCGAGTCTTTCCCACGAGGCTTTCCCACGAGGCTTTCCCACAGGGCTGTCCCACGTGCACCCGTGGTGGGAGTCGATCCTCGGCTTGAACGTCAAGGCAGTGCAGGGAAAACAGGTTCCTCTGGAATGGACTGACACATCTGGGGGACTCTTGGAATGGTGTCTCGACCCTGGAGTTCCTCTCGCCTTTCCTGTGGAGACCGCCTCCTCTTGAGATGCGACGGAAACGCCGGGAATTCTTTCCCTACGAAACAGGGAAAGGATCCCTCATCTCGAGCTAGAAGGCGGAAACGGGGCTCCCCTGGATGTGTGCGGGACACCACGTGCTTCCTCTCGAGTGGAGACTGGTATGTCGGGGAACTTCTTGAGTTGCAGCAAGGGTGTGAAGGACCCTTTGGAAGTTCCAGTGGTTAGATGTGATTGGCCTCGAGAAGCCTCAGCGGAAATGGGCTTCATCTCGCCTGGAGGGCAAAACCTCCTGGATTTTCTCGAGTTTCGGCAGGTGCTCTCGACTTACGACGGGGACCTCAGGGAACCGCTCTGTTGGCCTCAGGAAAGGCCAGTCCCCATGCGAGTTCCTCGGGGGCCTCTCGGGATTCCTCTCCCGTCGATGCCGGGGCCTAAGACCTTGTGTGGAGTCGGGGCCGGAACCTGAGGATTCCTCTCCAGTGCTGACATGGATCTTGGGGTACTTCTGGAGTCTCCCCAGGGGAGTCAGTCCTCGTCTCGAATGCGGGCATGCACTTGCGCTTTCCTCCAGAGCGGTTGCAGCAGTGTCACGCAGTCCGCCGCGTGGATCAAAGGATCTATTGTTTTCCCTCGGGTCTTTCCCACGAGGCTTTCCCACAGGGCTGTCCCACGTGCACACGTGGTGGGAGTCGATCCTCGGCTTGAACGTCAAGGCAGTGCAGGGAAAACAGGTTCCTCTGGAATGGACTGACACATCTGGGGGACTCTTGGAATGGTGGCATGACCCTGGAGTTCCTCTCGCCTTTCCTGTGGAGAGCGCCTCCTCTTGAGATGCGACGTTAACGCCGGGAATTCTTTCCCTACGAAACAGGGAAAGGATCCCTCATCTCGAGCTAGGAGGCGGAAACGGGGCTCCCCTGGATGTGTGTGGGACACCACGTGCTTCCTCTCGGGGGAGACGGGTATGTCGGGGAACTTCTTGAGTTGCAGCAAGGGTGTGAAGGACCCTTTGGAAGTTCCAGTGGTTAGATGTGATTGGCCTAGAGAAGCCTCAGCGGAAATGGGCCTCATCTCGCCTGGAGGGCAAAACCTCCTGGATTTTCTCGAGTTGCGGCAGGTGCTCTCGACTTACGACGGGGACCTCAGGGACCCGCTCTGGTGGCCTCAGGAAAGGCCAGTCCCCATGCGAGTTCCTCTGGGGATTATTCTCCCGTCGATACCGGGGCCTAAGACCTTGTGTGGAGTCGGGGCCGGAACCTGAGGATTCCTCTCCAGTGCTGACATGGATCTTGGGGTACTTCTGGAGTCTCCCCAGGGGAGTCAGTCCTCGTCTCCAATGCGGGCATGCACTTGCGCTTTCCTCCAGAGCGGTAGCAGCAGTGTCACGCAGGCCGCCGCATGGATCAAAGGATCTATTGTTTTCCCTCGAGTCTTTCCCACGAGGCTTTCCCACGAGGCTTTCCCACAGGGCTGTCCCACGTGCACACGTGGTGGGAGTCGATCCTCGGCTTGAACGTCAAGGCAGTGCAGGGAAAACAGGTTCCTCTGGAATGGACTGACACATCTGGGGGACTCTTGGAATGGTGGCACGACCCTGGAGTTCCTCTCGCCTTTCCTGTGGAGAGCGCCTCCTCTTGAGATGCGAAGGAAACGCCGGGAATTCTTTCCCTACGAAACAGGGAAAGGATCCCTCATCTCGAGCTAGGAGGCGGAAACGGGGCTCCCCTGGATGTGTGCGGGACACCACGTGCTTCCTCTCGAGTGGAGACGGGTATGTCGGGGAACTTCTTGAGTTGCAGCAAGGGTGTGAAGGACCCTTTGGAAGTTCCAGTGGTTAAATGTGATTGGCCTCGAGAAGCCTCAGCGGAAATGGGCCTCATCTCGCCTGGAGGGCAAAACCTCCTGGATTTTCTCGAGTTGCGGCAGGTGCTCTCGACTTACGACGGGGACCTCAGGGAACCGCTCTGTTGGCCTCAGGAAAGGCCAGTCCCCATGCGAGTTCCTCGGGGGCCTCTCGGGATTCCTCTCCCGTCGATGCCGGGGCCTAAGACCTTGTGTGGAGTCGGGGCCGGAACCTGAGGATTCCTTTCCAGTGCTGACATGGATCTTGGGGTACTTCTGGAGTCTCCCCAGGGGAGTCAGTCCTCGTCTCGAATGCGGGCATGCACTTGCGCTTTCCTCCAGAGCGGTAGCAGCAGTGTCACGCAGTCCGCCGGGTGGATCGAAGGATCTATGGTTTTCCCTCGAGTCTTTCCCACGAGGCTTTCCCACGAGGCTTTCCCACAGGGCTGTCCCACGTGCACACGTGGTGGGAGTCGATCCTCGGCTTGAACGTCAAGGCAGTGCAGGGAAAACAGGTTCCTCTGGAATGAACTGACACATCTGGGGGACTCTTGGAATGGTGGCATGACCCTGGAGTTCGTCTCGCCTTTCCTGTGGAGAGCGCCTCCTCTTGAGATGCGACGGGAACGCCGGGAATTCTTTCCCTACGAAACAGGGAAAGGATCCCTCATCTCGAGCTAGGAGGCGGAAACGGGGCTCCCCTGGATGAGTGCGGAACACCACGTGCTTCCTCTCGAGTGCAGACGGGTATGTCGGGGAACTTCTTGAGTTGCAGCAAGGGTGTGAAGGACCCTTTGGAAGATCCAGTGGTTAGATGTGATTGGCCTAGAGAAGCCTCAGAGGAAATGGGCCTCATCTCGCCTGGAGGGCAAAACCTCCTGGATTTTCTCGAGTTGCGGCAGGTGCTCTCGACTTACGACTGGGACCTCAGGGACCCGCTCTGGTGGCCTCAGGAAAGGCCAGTCCCCATGCGAGTTCCTCTGGGGATTATTCTCCCGTCGATGCCGGGGCCTAAGACCTTGTGTGGAGTCGGGCCGGAACCTGAGGATTCCTCTCCAGTGCTGACATGGATCTTGGGGTACTTCTGGAGTCTCCCCAGGGGAGTCAGTCCTCGTCTCCAATGCGGGCATGCACTTGCGCTTTCCTCCAGAGCGGTAGCAGCAGTGTCACGCAGTCCGCCGCATGGATCAAAGGATCTATTGTTTTCCCTCGAGTCTTTCCCACGAGGCTTTCCCACGAGGCTTTCCCACAGGGCTGTCCCACGTGCACACGTGGTGGGAGTCGATCCTCGGCTTGAACGTCAAGGCAGTGCAGTGAAAACAGGTTCCTCTGGAATGGACTGACACATCTGGGGGACTCTTGGAATGGTGGCACGACCCTGGAGTTCCTCTCGCCTTTCCTGTGGAGAGCGCCTCCTCTTGAGATGCGACGGAAACGCCGGGAATTCTTTCCCTACGAAACAGGGAAAGGATCCCTCATCTCGAGCTAGGAGGCGGAAACGGGGCTCCCCTGGATGTGTGCGGGACACCACGTGCTTCCTCTCGAGTGGAGACGGGTATGTCGGGGAACTTCTTGAGTTGCAGCAAGGGTGTGAAGGACCCTTTGGAAGTTCCAGTGGTTAAATGTGATTGGCCTCGAGAAGCCTCAGCGGAAATGGGCCTCATCTCGCCTGGAGGGCAAAACCTCCTGGATTTTCTCGAGTTGCGGCAGGTGCTCTCGACTTACGACGGGGACCTCAGGGAACCGCTCTGTTGGCCTCAGGAAAGGCCAGTCACCATGCGAGTTCCTCGGGGGCCTCTCGGGATTCCTCTCCCGTCGATGCCGGGGCCTAAGACCTTGTGTGGAGTCGGGGCCGGAACCTGAGGATTCCTCTCCAGTGCTGACATGGATCTTGGGGTACTTCTGGAGTCTCCCCAGGGGAGTCAGTCCTCGTCTCGAATGCGGGCATGCACTTGCGCTTTCCTCCAGAGCGGTAGCAGCAGTGTCACGCAGTCCGCCGGGTGGATCGAAGGATCTATGGTTTTCCCTCGAGTCTTTCCCACGAGGCTTTCCCACGAGGCTTTCCCACAGGGCTGTCCCACGTGCACACGTGGTGGGAGTCGATCCTCGGCTTGAACGTCAAGGCAGTGCAGGGAAAACAGGTTCCTCTGGAATGGACTGACACATCTGGGGGACTCTTGGAATGGTGGCATGACCCTGGAGTTCGTCTCGCCTTTCCTGTGGAGAGCGCCTCCTCTTGAGATGCGACGGGAACGCCGGGAATTCTTTCCCTACGAAACAGGGAAAGGATCCCTCATCTCGAGCTAGGAGGCGGAAACGGGGCTCCCCTGGATGAGTGCGGAACACCACGTGCTTCCTCTCGAGTGCAGACGGGTATGTCGGGGAACTTCTTGAGTTGCAGCAAGGGTGTGAAGGACCCTTTGGAAGATCCAGTGGTTAGATGTGATTGGCCTAGAGAAGCCTCAGAGGAAATGGGCCTCATCTCGCCTGGAGGGCAAAACCTCCTGGATTTTCTCGAGTTGCGGCAGGTGCTCTCGACTTACGACTGGGACCTCAGGGACCCGCTCTGGTGGCCTCAGGAAAGGCCAGTCCCCATGCGAGTTCCTCTGGGGATTATTCTCCCGTCGATGCCGGGGCCTAAGACCTTGTGTGGAGTCGGGCCGGAACCTGAGGATTCCTCTCCAGTGCTGACATGGATCTTGGGGTACTTCTGGAGTCTCCCCAGGGGAGTCAGTCCTCGTCTCCAATGCGGGCATGCACTTGCGCTTTCCTCCAGAGCGGTAGCAGCAGTGTCACGCAGTCCGCCGCATGGATCAAAGGATCTATTGTTTTCCCTCGAGTCTTTCCCACGAGGCTTTCCCACGAGGCTTTCCCACAGGGCTGTCCCACGTGCACACGTGGTGGGAGTCGATCCTCGGCTTGAACGTCAAGGCAGTGCAGTGAAAACAGGTTCCTCTGGAATGGACTGACACATCTGGGGGACTCTTGGAATGGTGGCACGACCCTGGAGTTCCTCTCGCCTTTCCTGTGGAGAGCGCCTCCTCTTGAGATGCGACGGAAACGCCGGGAATTCTTTCCCTACGAAACAGGGAAAGGATCCCTCATCTCGAGCTAGGAGGCGGAAACGGGGCTCCCCTGGATGTGTGCGGGACACCACGTGCTTCCTCTCGAGTGGAGACGGGTATGTCGGGGAACTTCTTGAGTTGCAGCAAGGGTGTGAAGGACCCTTTGGAAGTTCCAGTGGTTAAATGTGATTGGCCTCGAGAAGCCTCAGCGGAAATGGGCCTCATCTCGCCTGGAGGGCAAAACCTCCTGGATTTTCTCGAGTTGCGGCAGGTGCTCTCGACTTACGACGGGGACCTCAGGGAACCGCTCTGTTGGCCTCAGGAAAGGCCAGTCACCATGCGAGTTCCTCGGGGGCCTCTCGGGATTCCTCTCCCGTCGATGCCGGGGCCTAAGACCTTGTGTGGAGTCGGGGCCGGAACCTGAGGATTCCTCTCCAGTGCTGACATGGATCTTGGGGTACTTCTGGAGTCTCCCCAGGGGAGTCAGTCCTCGTCTCGAATGCGGGCATGCACTTGCGCTTTCCTCCAGAGCGGTAGCAGCAGTGTCACGCAGTCCGCCGGGTGGATCGAAGGATCTATGGTTTTCCCTCGAGTCTTTCCCACGAGGCTTTCCCACGAGGCTTTCCCACAGGGCTGTCCCACGTGCACACGTGGTGGGAGTCGATCCTCGGCTTGAACGTCAAGGCAGTGCAGGGAAAACAGGTTCCTCTGGAATGGACTGACACATCTGGGGGACTCTTGGAATGGTGGCATGACCCTGGAGTTCGTCTCGCCTTTCCTGTGGAGAGCGCCTCCTCTTGAGATGCGACGGGAACGCCGGGAATTCTTTCCCTACGAAACAGGGAAAGGATCCCTCATCTCGAGCTAGGAGGCGGAAACGGGGCTCCCCTGGATGAGTGCGGAACACCACGTGCTTCCTCTCGAGTGCAGACGGGTATGTCGGGGAACTTCTTGAGTTGCAGCAAGGGTGTGAAGGACCCTTTGGAAGATCCAGTGGTTAGATGTGATTGGCCTAGAGAAGCCTCAGAGGAAATGGGCCTCATCTCGCCTGGAGGGCAAAACCTCCTGGATTTTCTCGAGTTGCGGCAGGTGCTCTCGACTTACGACTGGGACCTCAGGGACCCGCTCTGGTGGCCTCAGGAAAGGCCAGTCCCCATGCGAGTTCCTCTGGGGATTATTCTCCCGTCGATGCCGGGGCCTAAGACCTTGTGTGGAGTCGGGCCGGAACCTGAGGATTCCTCTCCAGTGCTGACATGGATCTTGGGGTACTTCTGGAGTCTCCCCAGGGGAGTCAGTCCTCGTCTCCAATGCGGGCATGCACTTGCGCTTTCCTCCAGAGCGGTAGCAGCAGTGTCACGCAGTCCGCCGCATGGATCAAAGGATCTATTGTTTTCCCTCGAGTCTTTCCCACGAGGCTTTCCCACGAGGCTTTCCCACAGGGCTGTCCCACGTGCACACGTGGTGGGAGTCGATCCTCGGCTTGAACGTCATGGCAGTGCAGTGAAAACAGGTTCCTCTGGAATGGACTGACACATCTGGGGGACTCTTGGAATGGTGGCACGACCCTGGAGTTCCTCTCGCCTTTCCTGTGGAGAGCGCCTCCTCTTGAGATGCGACGGAAACGCCGGGAATTCTTTCCCTACGAAACAGGGAAAGGATCCCTCATCTCGAGCTAGGAGGCGGAAACGGGGCTCCCCTGGATGTGTGCGGGACACCACGTGCTTCCTCTCGAGTGGAGACGGGTATGTCGGGGAACTTCTTGAGTTGCAGCAAGGGTGTGAAGGACCCTTTGGAAGTTCCAGTGGTTAAATGTGATTGGCCTCGAGAAGCCTCAGCGGAAATGGGCCTCATCTCGCCTGGAGGGCAAAACCTCCTGGATTTTCTCGAGTTGCGGCAGGTGCTCTTGACTTACGACGGGGACCTCAGGGACCCGCTCTGGTGGCCTCAGGAAAGGCCAGTCCCCATGCGAGTTCCTCGGGGGCGTCTCGGGATTCCTCTCCCGTCGATGCCGGGGCCTAAGACCTTGTGTGGAGTCGGGGCCGGAACCTGAGGATTCCTCTCCAGTGCTGACATGGATCTTGGGGTACTTCTGTAGTCTCCCCAGGGGAGTCAGTCCTCGTCTCAAATGCCGGCATGCACTTGCGCTTTCCTCCAGAGCGGTAGCAGCAGTGTCACGCAGTCCGCAGCGTGGATCAAAGGATCTATGGTTTTCCCTCGAGTCTTTCCCACGAGGCTTTCCCACGAGGCTTTCCCACAGGGCTGTCCCACGTGCACACGTGGTTGGAGTCGATCCTCGGCTTGAACTTCAAGGCAGTGCAGGGAAAACAGGTTCCTCTGGAATTGACTGACACATCTGGGGGACTCTTGGAATGGTGTCTCGACCCTGGAGTTCCTCTCGCCTTTCCTGTGGAGAGCGCCTCCTCTTGAGATGCGACGGGAACGCCGGGAATTCTTTCCCTACGAAACAGGGAAAGGATCCCTCATCTCGAGCTAGGAGGCGGAAACGGGGCTCCCCTGGATGTGTGTGGGACACCACGTGCTTCCTCTCGGGGGAGACGGGTATGTCGGGGAACTTCTTGAGTTGCAGCAAGGGTGTGAAGGACCCTTTGGAAGTTCCAGTGGTTAGATGTGATTGGCCTAGAGAAGCCTCAGCGGAAATGGGCCTCATCTCGCCTGGAGGGCAAAACCTCCTGGATTTTCTCGAGTTGCGGCAGGTGCTCTCGACTTACGACTGGGACCTCAGGGACCCGCTCTGGTGGCCTCAGGAAAGGCCAGTCCCCATGCGAGTTCCTCTGGGGATTATTCTCCCGTCGATGCCGGGGCCTAAGACCTTGTGTGGAGTCGGGGCCGGAACCTGAGGATTCCTCTCCAGTGCTGACATGGATCTTGGGGTACTTCTGGAGTCTCCCCAGGGGAGTCAGTCCTCGTCTCGAATGCGGGCATGCACTTGCGCTTTCCTCCAGAGCGGTAGCAGCAGTGTCACGCAGTCCGCCGCATGGATCAAAGGATCTATTGTTTTCCCTCGAGTCTTTCCCACGAGGCTTTCCCACGAGGCTTTCCCACAGGGCTGTCCCACGTGCACACGTGGTGGGAGTCGATCCTCGGCTTGAACGTCAAGGCAGTGCAGGGAAAACAGGTTCCTCTGGAATGGACTGACACATCTGGGGGACTCTTGGAATGGTGGCACGACCCTGGAGTTCCTCTCGCCTTTCCTGTGGAGAGCGCCTCCTCTTGAAATGCGACGGAAACGCCGGGAATTCTTTCCCTACGAAACAGGGAAAGGATCCCTCATCTCGAGCTAGGAGGCGGAAACGGGGCTCCCCTGGATGTGTGCGGGACACCACGTGCTTCCTCTCGAGTGGAGACGGGTATGTCGGGGAACTTCTTGAGTTGCAGCAAGGGTGTGAAGGACCCTTTGGAAGTTCCAGTGGTTAAATGTGATTGGCCTCGTGAAGCCTCAGCGGAAATGGGCCTCATCTCGCCTGGAGGGCAAAACCTCCTGGATTTTCTCGAGTTGCGGCAGGTGCTCTCGACTTACGACGGGGACCTCAGGGACCCGCTCTGGTGGCCTCAGGAAAGGCCAGTCCCCATGCGAGTTCCTCGGGGGCCTTTCGGGATTGCTCTCCCGTCGATGCCGGGGCCTAAGACCTTGTGTGGAGTCGGGGCTGGAACCTGAGGATTCCTCTCCAGTGCTGACATGGATCTTGGGGTACTTCTGGAGTCTCCCCAGGGGAGTCAGTCCTCGTCTCGAATGCGGGCATGCACTTGCGCTTTCCTCCAGAGCGGTAGCAGCAGTGTCACGCAGTCCGCCGCGTGGATCAAAGTATCTATGGTTTTCCCTCGAGTCTTTCCCACGAGGCTTTCCCACGAGGCTTTCCCACAGGGCTGTCCCACGTGCACACGTGGTGGGAGTCGATCCTCGGCTTGAACGTCAAGGCAGTGCAGGGAAAATAGGTTCCTCTGGAATGGACTGACACATCTGGGGGTCTCTTGGAATGGTGCCACGACCCTGGGGTTCCTCTCGCCTTTCCTGTGGAGAGCGCCTCCTCTTGAGATGCGACGGGAACGCCGGGAATTCTTTCCCTACGAAACAGGGAAAGGATCCCTCATCTCGAGCTAGGAGGCAGAAACGGGGCTCCCCTGGATGTGTGCGGGACACCACGTGCTTCCTCTCGAGTGGAGACGGGTATGTCGGGGACTTCTTGAGTTGCAGCAAGGGTGTGAAGGACCCGTTGGAAGTTCCAGTGGTTAGATGTGATTGGCCTCGAGAAGCCTCAGCGGAAATGGGCCTCATCTCGCCTGGAGGGCAAAACCTCCTGGATTTTCTCGAGTTGCGGCAGGTGCTCTTGACTTACGACGGGAACCTCAGGGACCCGCTCTGGTGGCCTCAGGAAAGGCCAGTCCCCATGCGAGTTCCTAGGGGGCGTCTCGGGATTCCTCTCCCGTCGATGCCGGGGCCTAAGACCTTGTGTGGAGTCGGGGCCGGAACCTGAGGATTCCTCTCCAGTGCTGACATGGATCTTGGGGTACTTCTGGAGTCTCCCCAGGGGAGTCAGTCCTCGTCTCAAATGCCGGCATGCACTTGCGCTTTCCTCCAGAGCGGTAGCAGCAGTGTCACGCAGTCCGCCGCGTGGATCAAAGGATCTATGGTTTTCCCTCGAGTCTTTCCCACGAGGCTTTCCCACGAGGCTTTCCCACAGGGCTGTCCCACGTGCACACGTGGTTGGAGTCGATCCTCGGCTTGAACTTCAAGGCAGTGCAGGGAAAACAGGTTCCTCTGGAATTGACTGACACATCTGGGGGACTCTTGGAATGGTGGCACGACCCTGGAGTTCCTCTCGCCTTTCCTGTGGAGAGCGCCTCCTCTTGAGATGCGACGGGAACGCCGGGAATTCTTTCCCTACGAAACAGGGAAAGGATCCCTCATCTCGAGCTAGGAGGCGGAAACGGGGCTCCCCTGGATGTGTGTGGGACACCACGTGCTTCCTCTCGGGGGAGACGGGTATGTCGGGGAACTTCTTGAGTTGCAGCAAGGGTGTGAAGGACCCTTTGGAAGTTCCAGTGGTTAGATGTGATTGGCCTAGAGAAGCCTCAGCGGAAATGGGCCTCATCTCGCCTGGAGGGCAAAACCTCCTGGATTTTCTCGAGTTGCGGCAGGTGCTCTCGACTTACGACTGGGACCTCAGGGACCCGCTCTGGTGGCCTCAGGAAAGGCCAGTCCCCATGCGAGTTCCTCTGGGGATTATTCTCCCGTCGATGCCGGGGCCTAAGACCTTGTGTGGAGTCGGGGCCGGAACCTGAGGATTCCTCTTGAGTGCTGACATGGATCTTGGGGTACTTCTGGAGTCTCCCCAGGGGAGTCAGTCCTCGTCTCCAATGCGGGCATGCACTTGCGCTTTCCTCCAGAGCGGTAGCAGCAGTGTCACGCAGTCCGCCGCATGGATCAAAGGATCTATTGTTTTCCCTCGAGTCTTTCCCACGAGGCTTTCCCACGAGGCTTTCCCACAGGGCTGCCCCACGTGCACACGTGGTGGAGTCGATCCTCGGCTTGAACGTCAAGGCAGTGCAGGGAAAGCAGGTTCCTCTGGAATGGACTGACACATCTGGGGGACTCATGGAATGGTGTCACGACCCTGGAGTTCCTCTCGCCTTTCCTGTGGAGAGCTCCTCCTCTTGAGATGCGACGGGAACGCCGGGAATTCTTTCCCTACGAAATAGGGAAAGGATCCCTCATCTCGAGCTAAGAGGCGGAAACGGGGCTCTACTGGATGTGTGCGGGAACCCACGTGCTTCCTCTCGAGTGGAGACGGGTATGTCGGGGAACTTCTTGAGTTGCAGCAATGGTGTGAAGGACCCTTTGGAAGTTCCAGTGGTTAGATGTTATTGGCCTCGAGAAGCCTCAGCGGAAATGGGCCTCATCTCGCCTGGAGGGCAAAACCTCCTGGATTTTCTCGAGTTGCGGCAGGTGCTCTCGACTTACGACGGGGACCTCAGGGACCCGCTCTGGTGGCCTCAGGAAAGGCCAGTCCCCATGCGAGTTCCTCGGGGGCGTCTCGGGATTCCTCTCCCGTCGATGCCGGGGCCTAAGACCTTGTGTGGAGTCGGGGCCGGAACCTGAGGATTCCTCTCCAGTGCTGACATGGATCTTGGCGTACTTCTGGAGTCTCCCCAGGGGAGTCAGTCCTCGTCTCGAATGTGGGCATGCACTTGCGCTTTCCTCCAGAGCGGTAGCAGCAGTGTCACGCAGTCCGCCGCGTGGATCAAAGGATCTATGGTTTTCCCTCGAGTCTTTCCCACGAGGCTTTCCCACAGGGCTGTCCCACGTGCACACGTGGTGGGAGTCGATCCTCGGCTTGAATGTCAAGGCAGTGCAGGGAAAACAGGTTCCTCTGGAATGGACTGACACAACTGGGGGACTCTTGGAATGGTGTCTCGACCCTGGAGTTCCTCTCGCCTTTCCTGTGGAGAGCCCCTCCTCTTGAGATGCGACGGGAACGCCGGGAATTCTTTCCCTACGAAACAGGGAAAGGATCCCTCATCTCGAGCTAGGAGGCGGAAACGGGGCTCCCCTGGATGTGTGTGGGACACCACGTGATTCCTCTAGGGGGAGACGGGTATGTCGGGGCACTTCTTGAGTTGCAACAAGGGTGTGAAGGACCCTTTGGAAGTTCCAGTGGTTAGATGTGATTGGCCTCGAGAAGCCTCAGCGGAAATGGGCCTCATCTCGCCTGAAGGGCAAAACCTCCTGGATTTTCTCGAGTTGCGGCAGGTGCTCTCGACTTACGACGGGGACCTCAGGGACCCACTCTGGTGGCCTCAGGAAAGGCCAGTCCCCATGCGAGTTCCTCGGGGGCGTCTCGGGATTCCTCTCCCGTCGATGCCGGGGCCGAAGACCTTGTGTGGAGTCGGGGCCGGAACCTGAGGATTCCTCTCCAGTGCTGACATGGATCTTGGGGTACTTCTGGAGTCTCCCCAGGGGAGTCAGTCCTCGTCTCGAATGCGGGCATGCACTTGCGCTTTCCTCCAGATCGGTAGCAGCAGTGTCACGCAGTCCGCCGCGTGGATCAAAGGATCTATGGTTTTCCCTCGAGTCTTTCCCACGAGGCTTTCCCACGAGGCTTTCCCACAGGGCTGTCCCACGTGCACACGTTGTGGGAGTCGATCCTAGGCTTGAACGTCAAGGCAGTGCAGGGAAAACAGGTTCCTCTGGAATGGACTGACACATCTGGGGGACTCTTGGAATGGTGTCACGACCCTGGAGTTCCTTTCGCCTTTCCTGCGGAGAGCGCCTCCTCTTGAGATGCGACGGGAACGCCGGGAATTCTTTCCCAACGAAACAGGGAAAGGATCCCTCATCTCGAGCTAGGAGGCGGAAACGGGGCTCCCCTGGATGTGTGCGGGACCCCACGTGCTTCCTCTCGAGTGGAGACGGGTATGTCGAGGAACTTCTTGAGTTGCAGCAATGGTGTGAAGGACCCTTTGGAAGTTCCAGTGGTTAGATGTGATTGGCCTCGAGAAGCCTCAGCGGAAATGGGCCTCTTCTCGCCTGGAGGGCAAAACCTCCTGGATTTTCTCGAGTTGCGGCAGGTGCTCTCGACTTACGACGGGGACCTCAGGGAACCGCTCCGGTGGCCTCAGGAAAGGCCAGTCCCCATGCGAGTTCCTCGGGGGCCTCTCGGGATTCCTCTCCAGTCGATGCAGGGGCCTAAGACCTTGTGTGGAGTCGGGGCCGGAACCTGAGGATTCCTCTCCAGTGCTGACATGGATCTTGGGGTACTTCTGGAGTCTCCCCATGGGAATCAGTCCTCGTCTCGAATGCGGGCATGCATTGCGCTTTCCTCCAGAGCGGTAGCAGCAGTGTCACGCAGTCCGCCGCGTGGATCAAAGGATCTATGGTTTTCCCTCCAGTCTTTCCCACGAGGCTTTCCCACGAGGCTTTCCCACAGGGTTGTCCCACGTGCACACGTGGTGGGAGTCGATGCTCGGCTTGAACGTCGAGGCAGTGCAGGGAAAACAGGTTCCTCTGGAATGGACTGACACATCTGGGGGACTCTTGGAATGGTGGCACGACCCTGGAGTTCCTCTCGCCTTTCCTTTGGAGAGCGCCTCCTCTTGAGATGCGACGGGAACGCCGGGAATTCTTTCCCTACGAAACAGGGAAAGGATCCCTCATCTCGAGCTAGGAGGCGGAAACGGGGCTCCCCTGGATGTGTGTGGGACACCACGTGCTTCCTCTCGGGGGAGACGGGTATGTCGGGGAACTTCTTGAGTTGCAGCAAGGGTGTGAAGGACCCTTTGGAAGTTCCAGTGGTTAGATGTGATTGGCCTCGAGAAGCCTCAGCGGAAATGGGCCTCATCTCGCCTGAAGGGCAAAACCTCCTGGATTTTCTCGAGTTGCGGCAGGTGCTCTCGACTTACGACAGGGACCTCAGGGACCCGCTCTGGTGGCCTCAGGAAAGGCCAGTCCCCATGCGAGTTTCTCGGGGGCGTCTCGGGATTCCTCTCCCGTCGATACCGGGGCCTAAGACCTTGTGTGGAGTCGGGGCCGGAACCTGAGGATTCCTCTCCAGTGCTGACATGGATCTTGGGGTACTTCTGGAGTCTCCCCAGGGGAGTCAGTCCTCGTCTCGAATGCGGGCATGCACTTGCGCTTTCCTCCAGATCGGTAGCAGCAGTGTCACGCAGTCCGCCGCGTGGATCAAAGGATCTATGGTTTTCCCTCGAGTCTTTCCCACGAGGCTTTCCCACGAGGCTTTCCACAGGGTTGTCCCACGTGCACACGTGGTGGGAGTCGATGCTCGGCTTGAACGTCAAGGCAGTGCAGGGAAAACAGGTTCCTCTGGAATGGACTGACACATCTGGGGGACTCTTGGAATGGTGGCACAACCCTGGAGTTCCTCTCGCCTTTCCTTTGGAGAGCGCCTCCTCTTGAGATGCGACGGGAACGCCGGGAATTCTTTCCCTACGAAACAGGGAAAGGATGCCTCATCTCGAGCTAGGAGGCGGAAACGGGGCTCCCCTGGATGTGTGCGGGACCCCACGTGCTTCCTCTCGAGTGGAGACGGGTATGTCGGGGAACTTCTTGAGTTGCAGCAAGGGTGTGAAGGACCCTTTGGAAGTTCCAGTGGTTAGATGTGATTGGCCTTGAGAAGCCTCTGCGGAAATGGGCCTCATCTCGCCTGGAGGGCAAAACCTCCTGGATTTTCTCGAGTTGCGGCAGGTGCTCTCGACTTACGACGGGGACCTCAGGGAACCGCTCTGGTGGCGTCAGGAAAGGCCAGTCCCCATGCGAGTTCCTCGGGGGCCTCTCGGGATTCCTCTCCCGTCGATGCCAGGGCCTAAGACCTTGTGTGAGTCGGGGCCGGAACCTGAGGATTCCTCTCCAGTGCTGACATGGATCTTGGGGTACTTCTGGAGTCTCCCCAGGGGAGTCAGTCCTCGTCTCGAATGCGGGCATGCACTTGCGCTTTCCTCCAGAGCGGTGGCATCAGTGTCACGCAGTCCGCCGCGTGGATCAAAGGATCTATGGTTTTCCCTCGAGTCTTTCCCACGAGGCTTTCCCACGAGGCTTTCCCACAGGGCTGTCCCACGTGCTCACGTGGTGGGATTCGATCCTCGGCTTGAACGTCAAGGCAGTGAAGGGAAAACAGGTTCCTCTAGAATGGACTGACACATCTGGGGGACTCTTGGAATGGTGGCACGACCCTGGAGTTCCTCTCGCATTTCCTGTGGAGAGCGCCTCCTCTTGAGATGCGACGGGAACGCCGGGAATTCTTTCCCTACGAAACAGGGAAAGGATCCCTCATCTCGAGCTAGGAGGCGGAAACGGGGCTCCCCTGGATGTGTTCGGGACCCCACGTGCTTCCTCTCGAGTGGAGACGGGTATGTCGGGGAACTTCTTGAGTTGCAGCAAGGGTGTGAAGGACCGTTTGGAAGTTCCAGTGGTTAGACGTGATTGGCCTCGAGAAGCCTCAGCAGAAATGGGCCTCATCTCGCCTGGAGGGCAAAACCTCCTGGATTTTCTCGAGTTGCGGCAGGTGCTCTCGACTTACGACGGGGACCTCAGGGACCCGCTCTGGTGGCCTCAGGAAAGGCCAGTCCCCATGCGAGTTCCTCGGGGGCCTCTGGGGATTCCACTCCCGTCGATGCCGGGGCCTAAGACCTTGTGTGGAGTCGGGGCCGGAACCTGAGGATTCCTCTCCAGTGCTGACATGGATCTTGGGGTACTTCTGGAGTCTCCCCAGGGGAGTCAGTCCTCGTCTCGAATGCGGGCATGCACTTGCGCTTTCCTCCAGAGCGGTAGCAGCAGTGTCAGGCAGTCCGCCGCGTGGATCAAAGGATCTATGGTTTTCCCTCCAGTCTTTCCCACGAGGCTTCCCCACAGGGCTGTCCCACGTGCACACGTGGTGGGAGTCGATCCTCGGCTTGAACGTCAAGGCAGTGCAGGGAAAACAGGTTCCTCTGGAATGGACTGACACATCTGGGGGACTCTTGGAATGGTGGCACGACCCTGGAGTTCCTCTCGCCTTTCCTGTGGAGAGCGCCTCCTCTTGAGATGCGACGGGAACGCCGGGAATTCTTTCCCTACGAAACAGGGAAAGGATCCCTCATCTCGAGCTAGGAGGAGGAAACGGGGCTCCCCTGGATGTGTGCACGACACCACGTGCTTCCTCTCGAGTGCAGACGGGTATGTCGGGGAAATTCTTGAGTTGCACCAAGGGTGTGAAGGACCCTTTGGAAGTTCCAGTTGTTAGATGTGATTGGCCTCGAGAAGCCTCAGCGGAAATGGGCCTCATCTCGCCTGGAGGGCAAAACCTCCTGGATTTTCTCGAGTTGCGGCAGGTGCTCTCGACTTACGACGGGGACCTCAGGGACCCGCTCGGGTGGCCTCAGGAAAGGCCAGTCCCCATGCGAGTTCCTCGGGGGCCTCTCGGGATTCCTCTCCCGTCGATGCCGGGGCCTAAGACCTTGTGTGAAGTCGGGGCCGGAACCTGAGGATTCCTCTCCAGTGCTGACATGGATCTTGGGGTACTTCTGGAGTCTCCCCAGGGGAGTCAGTCCTCGTCTCGAATGCGGTCATGCACTTGCGCTTTCCTCCAGAGCGGTGGCAGCAGTGTCACGCAGTCCGCCGCGTGGATCAAAGGATCTATGGTTTTCCCTCGAGTTTTTCCCACGAGGCTTTCCCACGAGGCTTTCCCACAGGGCTGTCCCACGTGCACACGTGGTGGGAGTCGATCCTCGGCTTGAACGTCAAGGCAGTGCAGGGAAAACAGGTTCCTCTAGAATGGACTGACACATCTGGGGGACTCTTGGAATGGTGTCACGACCCTGGAGTTCCTCTCGCCTTTCCTGTGGAGAGCGCCTCCTCTTGAGATGCGACGGGAACGCCGGGAATTCTTTCCCTACGAAACAGGGAAAGGATCCCTCATCTCGAGCTAGGAGGCGGAAACGGGGCTCCCCTGGATGTGTGCGGGACCCCACGTGCTTCCTCTTGAGTGGAGACGGGTATGTCGGGGAACTTCTTGAGTTGCAGCAAGGGTGTGAAGGACCGTTTGGAAGTTCTAGTGGTTAGACGTGATTGGCCTCGAGAAGCCTCAGCGGAAATGGGCCTCATCTCGCCTGGAGGGCAAAACCTCCTGGATTTTCTCGAGTTGCGGCAGGTGCTCTCGACTTACGACGGGGACCTCAGGGACCCGCTCTGGTGGCCTCAGGAAAGGCCAGTCCCCATGCGAGTTCCTCGGGGGCGTCTCGGGATTCCTCTCCCGTCGATGCCGGGGCCTAAGACCTTGTGTGGAGTCGGGGCCGGAACCTGAGGATTCCTCTCCAGTGCTGACATGGATCTTGGGGTACTTCTGGAGTCTCCCCAGGGGAGTCAGTCCTCGTCTCGAATGCGGGCATGCACTTGCGCTTTCCTCCACAGCGGTAGCAGCAGTGTCACGCAGTCCGCCGCGTGGATCAAAGGATCTATGGTTTTCCCTCGAGTCTTTCCCAGGAGGCTTTCCCACGAGGCTTTCCCACAGGGCTGTCCCACGTGCACACGTGGTGGGAGTCGATCCTCGGCTTGAACGTCAAGGCAGTGCAGGGAAAACAGGTTCCTCTGTAATGGACTGACATATCTGGGGGACTCTTGGAATGGTGTCACGACCCTGGAGTTCCTCTCGCCTTTCCTGTGGAGAGCGCCTCCTCTTGAGATGCGACGGGAACGCCGGGAATTCTTTCCCTACGAAACAGGGAAAGGATCCCTCATCTCGAGCTAGGAGGCGGAAACGGGGCTCCCCTGGATGTGTGCACGACACCACGTGCTTCCTCTCGAGTGCAGACGGGTATGTCGGGGAAATTCTTGAGTTGCAGCAATGGTGTGAAGGACCCTTTGGAAGTTCCAGTGGTTAGATGTGATTGGCCTCGAGAAGCCTCAGCGGAAATGGGCCTCATCTCGCCTGGAGGGCAAAACCTCCTGGATTTTCTCGAGTTGCGGCAGGTGCTCTCGACTTACGACGGGGACCTCAGGGACCCGCTCTGGTGGCCTCAGGAAAGGCCAGTCCCCATGCGAGTTCCTCGGGGGCGTCTCGGGATTCCTCTCCCGTCGATGCCGGGGCCTAAGACCTTGTGTGAAGTCGGGGCCGGAACCTGAGGATTCCTCTCCAGTGCTGACATGGATCTTGGGGTACTTCTGGAGTCTCCCCAGGGGAGTCAGTCCTCGTCTCGAATGCGGTCATGCACTTGCGCTTTCCTCCAGAGCGGTGGCAGCAGTGTCACGCAGTCCGCCGCGTGGATCAAAGGATCTATGGTTTTCCCTCGAGTCTTTCCCACGAGGCTTTCCCACGAGGCTTTCCCACAGGGCTGTCCCACGTGCACACGTGGTGGGAGTCGATCCTCGGCTTGAACGTCAAGGCAGTGCAGGGAAAACAGGTTTCTCTGGAATGGACTGACACATCTGGGGGACTCTTGGAATGGTGTCTCGACCCTGGAGTTCCTCTCGCCTTTCCTGTGGAGAGCGCCTCCTCTTGAGATGCGACGGGAACGCCGGGAATTCTTTCCCTACGAAACAGGGAAAGGATCCCTCATCTCGAGCTAGGAGGCGGAAACGGGGCTCCCCTGGATGTGTGTGGGACACCACGTGCTTCCTCTCGGGGAGACGGGTATGTTGGGGAACTTCTTGAGTTGCAGCAAGGGTGTGAAGGACCCTTTGGAAGTTCCAGGGGTTAGATGTGATTGGCCTCGAGAAGCCTCAGCGGAAATGGGCCTCATCTCGCCTGAAGGGCAAAACCTCCTGGATTTTCTCGAGTTGCGGCAGGTGCTCTCGACTTACGACGGGGACCTCAGGGACCCGCTCTGGTGGCCTCAGGAAAGGCCAGTCCCCATGCGAGTTCCTCGGGGGCGTCTCGGGATTCCTCTCCCGTCGATGCCGGGGCCTAAGACCTTGTGTGGAGTCGGGGCCGGAACCTGAGGATTCCTCTCCAGTGCTGACATGGATCTTGGGGTACTTCTGGAGTCTCCCCAGGGGAGTCAGTCCTCGTCTCGAATGCGGGCATGCACTTGCGCTTTCCTCCAGATCGGTAGCAGCAGTGTCACGCAGTCCGCCGCGTGGATCAAAGGATCTATGGTTTTCCCTCGAGTCTTTCCCACGAGGCTTTCCCACGAGGCTTTCCCACAGGGCTGTCCCACGTGCACACGTGGTGGGAGTCGATCCTCGGCTTGAACGTCAAGGCAGTGCAGGGAAAACAGGTTCCTCTGGAATGCACTGACACATCTGGGGGACTCTTGTAATGGTGGCACGACCCTGGAGTTCCTTCCGCCTTTCCTGTGGAGAGCGCCTCCTCTTGAGATGCGACGGGAACGCCGGGAATTCTTTCCCTACGAAACAGAGAAAGGATCCCTCATCTCGAGCTAGGAGGCGGAAACGGGGCTCCCCTGGATGTGTGCGGGACCCACGTGCTTCCTCTCCAGTGGAGACGGGTATGTCGGGGAACTTCTTGAGTTGCAGCAAGGGTGTGAAGGACCCTTTGGAAGTTCCAGTGGTTAGACGTGATTAGCCTCGAGAAGCCTAAGCGGAAATGGGCTTCATCTCGCCTGGAGGGCAAAACCTCCTGGATTTTCTCGAGTTGCGGCAGGTGCTCTCGACTTACGACGGGGACCTCAGGGACCCGCTCTGGTGGCCTCAGGAAAGGCCAGTCCCCATGCGAGTTCCTCGGGGGCCTCTCGGGATTCCTCTCCCGTCGATGCCGGGGCCTAAGACCTTGTGTGGAGTCGGGGCCGGAACCTGAGGATTCCTCTCCAGTGCTGACATGGATCTTGGGGTACTTCTGGAGTCTCCCCAGGGGAGTCAGTCCTCGTCTCGAATGGGGGCATGCACTTGCGCTTTCCTCCAGAGCGGTTGCAGCAGTGTCACGCAGTCCGCCGCGTGGATCAAAGGATCTATGGTTTTCCCTCGAGTCTTTCCCACGAGGCTTTCCCACGAGGCTTTCCCACAGGGCTGTCCCACGTGCACACGTGGTGGGAGTCGATCCTCGTCTTGAACGTCAAGGCAGTGCAGGGAAAACAGGTTCCTCTGGAATGGACTGACACATCTGGGGGACTCTTGGAATGGTGGCACGACCCTGGAGTTCCTCTCGCCTTTCCTGTGCAGAGCGCCTCCTCTTGAGATGCGACGGGAACGCCGGGAATTCTTTCCCTACGAAACAGGGAAAGGATCCCTCATCTCGAGCTAGGAGGCGGAAACGGGGCTCCCCTGGATGTGTGCGGGACACCACGTGCTTCCTCTCGAGTGCAAACGGGTATGTCGGGGAACTTCTTGAGTTGCAGCAAGGGTGTGAAGGACCCTTTGGAAGCTCCAGTGGTTAGATGTCATTGGCCTCGAGAAGCCTCAGCGGAAATGGGCCTCATCTCGCCTGGAGGGCAAAACCTCCTGGATTTTCTCGAGTTGCGGCAGGTGCTCTCGACTTACGACGGGGACCTCAGGGACCCGCTCTGGTGGCCTCAGGAAAGGCCAGTCCCCATGCGAGTTCCTCGGGGGCCTCTCGGGATTCCTCTCCCGTCGATGCCGGGGCCTAAGACCTTGTGTGGAGTCGGGGCCGGAACATGAGGATTCCTCTCCAGTGCTGACATGGATCTTGGGGTACTTCTGGAGTCTCCCCTGGGGAGTCACTCCTCGTCTCGAATGCGGGCATGCACTTGCCCTTTCCTCCAGAGCGGTAGCAGCAGTGTCAGGCAGTCCGCCGCGTGGATCAAAGGATCTATGGTTTTCCCTCGAGTCTTTCCCACGAGGCTTTCCCACGAGGCTTTCCCACAGGGCTGTCCCACGTGCACACGTGGTGGGAGTCGATCCTCGGCTTGAACGTCAAGGTAGTGCAGGGAAAACAGGTTCCTCTGGAATGGACTGACACATCTGGGGGACTCTTGGAATGGTGGCACGACCCTGGAGTTCCTCTCGCCTTTCCTGTGCAGAGCGCCTCCTCTTGAGATGCGACGGGAACGCCGGGAATTCTTTCCCTACGAAACAGGGAAAGGATCCCTCATCTCGAGCTAGGAGGCGGAAACGGGGCTCCCCTGGATGTGTGCGGGACACCACGTGCTTCCTCTCGAGTGCAAACGGGTATGTCGGGGAACTTCTTGAGTTGCAACAAGGGTGTGAAGGACCCTTTGGAAGCTCCAGTGGTTAGATGTCATTGGCCTCGAGAAGCCTCAGCGGAAATGGGCCTCATCTCGCCTGGAGGGCAAAACCTCCTGGATTTTCTCGAGTTGCGGCAGGTGCTCTCGACTTACGACGGGGACCTCAGGGACCCGCTCTGGTGGCCTCAGGACAGGCCAGTCCCCATGCGAGTTCCTCGGGGGCCTCTCGGGATTCCTCTCCCGTCGATGCCGGGGCCTAAGACCTTGTGTGGAGTCGGGGCCGGAACCTGAGGATTCCTCTCCAGTGCTGACATGGATCTTGGGGTACTTCTGGAGTCTCCCCTGGGGAGTCACTCCTCGTCTCGAATGCGGGCATGCACTTGCGCTTTCCTCCAGAGCGGTAGCAGCAGTGTCAGTCAGTCCGCCGCGTGTATCAAAGGATCTATGGTTTTCCCTCGAGTCTTTCCCACGAGGCTTTCCCACGAGGCTTTCCCACAGGGCTGTCCCACGTGCACACGTGGTGGGAGTCGATCCTCGGCTTGAACGTCAAGGCAGTGCAGGGAAAACAGGTTCCTCTGGAATGGACTGACACATCTGGGGGACTCTTGGAATGGTGTCACCAGCCTGGAGTTCCTCTCGCCATTCCTGTGGCGAGCGCCTCCTCTTGAGATGCGACGGGAACGCCGGGAATTCTTTCCCTACCAAACAGGGAAAGGATCCCTCATCTCCAGCTAGGAGGCGGAAACGGGGCTCCCCCGGATGTGTGCGGGACCCCACGTGCTTCCTCTCGAGTGCAGACGGTTATGTCGGGGAACTTCTTGAGTTGCAGCAAGGGTGTGAAGGACCCTTTGGAAGTTCCAGTGGTTAGATGTGATTGGCCTCAGGAAGCCTCAGCGGAAATGGGCCTCATCTCGCCTGGAGGGCAAAACCTCCTGGATTTTCTCGAGGTGCGGCAGGTGCTCTCGACTTACGACGGGGACCTCAGGGACCCGCTCTGGTGGCCTCAGGAAAGGCCAGTCCCCATGCGAGTTCCTCGGGGGCCTCTCGGGATTCCTCTCCCGTCGATGCCGGGGCCTAAGACCTTGTGTGGAGTCGGGGCCGGAACCTGAGGATTCCTCTCCAGTGCTGACATGGATCTTGGGGTACTTCTGGAGTCACCCCAGGGGAGTCAGTCCTCGTCTCGAATGCGGGCATGCACTTGCGCTTTCCTCCAGAGCGGTAGCAGCAGTGTCAGGCAGTCCGCCACGTGGATCAAAGGATTTATGGTTTTCCCTCGAGTCTTTCCCACGAGGCTTTCGCACGAGGCTTTCCCACAGGGCTGTCCCACGTGCACACGTGGTGGGAGTCGATCCTCGGCTTGAACGTCAAGGCAGTGCAGGGAAAACAGGTTCCTCTGGAATGGACTGACACATCTGGGGGACTCTTGGAATGGTGGCACGACCCTGGGGTTCCTCTCGCCTTTCCTGTGGAGAGCGCCTCCTCTTGAGATGCGACGGGAACGCCGGGAATTCTTTCCCTACGAAACAGGGAAAGGATCCCTCATCTCGAGCTAGGAGGCCGAAACGGGGCTCCCTTGGATGTGTGCGGGACACCACGTGCTTCCCCTCGAGTGCAGACGGGTATGTCGGGGAACTTCTTGAGTTGCAGCAATGGTGTGAAGGACCCTTTGGAAGTTCCAGTGGTTAGATGTGATTGGCCTCGAGAAGCCTCAGCGGAAATGGGCCTCATCTCGCCTGGAGGGCAAAACCTCCTGGATTTTCTCGAGTTGCGGCAGGTGCTCTCGACTTACGACGGGGACCTCAGGGACCCGCTCTGGTGGCCTCAGGAAAGGCCAGTCCCCATGCGAGTTCCTCGGGGGCCTCTCGGGATTCCTCTCCCGTCGATGCCGGGGCCTAAGACCTTGTGTGGAGTCGGGGCCGGAACCTGAGGATTCCTCTCCAGTGCTGACATGGATCTTGGGGTACTTCTGGAGTCTCCCCAGGGGAGTCAGTCCTCGTCTCGAATGCGGGCATTCACTTGCGCTTTCCTCGAGAGCGGTAGCAGCAGTGTCACGCAGTCCGCCGCGTGGATCAAAGGATCTAAGGTTTTCCCTCGAGTCTTTCCCACGACGCTTACCCACGAGGCTTTCCCACAGGACTGTCCCACGTGCACACGTGGTGGGAGTCGATCCTCGGCTTGAACGTCAAGGCAGTGCAGGGAAAACAGGTTCCTCTGGAATGGACTGACAAATTTGGGAGACTCTTGGAATGGTGGCACGACCCTGGAGTTCCTCTCGCCTTTCCTGTGGAGAGCGCCTCCTCTTGAGATGCGACGGGAACGCCGGGAATTCTTTCCCTACGAAACAGGGAAAGGATCCCTCATCTCGAGCTAGGAGGCGGAAACGGGGCTCCCCTGGATATGTGCGGGACCCACGTGCTTCCTCTCGAGTGGAGACGGGTATGTCGGGGAACTTTTTGAGTTGCAGCAAGGGTGTGAAGGACCCTTTGGAACTTCCAGTGGTTAGACGTGATTAGCCTCGAGAAGCCTCAGCGGAAATGGGCCTCATCTCGCCTGGAGGGCAAAACCTCCTGGATTTTCTCGAGTTGCGGCAGGTGCTCTCGACTTACGACGGGTAGCTCAGGGACCCGCTCTGGTGGCCTCAGGAAAGGCCAGTCCCCATGCGAGTTCCTCGGGGGCCTCTCGGGATTCCTCTCCCGTCGATGCCGGGGCCTAAGACCTTGTGTGGATTCGGGGCCGGAACCTGAGGATTCCTCTCCAGTGCTGACATGGATCTTGGGGTACTTCTGGAGTCACCCCAGGGGAGTCAGTCCTCGTCTCGAATGCGGGCATGCACTTGCGCTTTCCTCCAGAGCGGTAGCAGCAGTGTCACGCAGTCCGCCGAGTGGATCAAAGGATCTATGATTTTCCCTCGAGTCTTTCCCATGAGGCTTTCACACGAGGCTTTCCCACAGGGCTGTCCCACGTGCACACGTGGTGGGAGTCGATCCTCGGCTTGAACGTCAAGGCAGTGCAGGGAAAACAGGTTCCTCTGGAATGGACTGACACATCTGGGGGACTCTTGGAATGGTGGCATGACCCTGGAGTTCCTCTCGCCTTTCCTGTGGAGAGCGCCTCCTCTTGAGATGCGACGGGAACGCCGGGAATTCTTTCCCTACGAAACAGGAAAAGGATCCCTCATCTCGAGCTAGGAGGCGTAAACGGGGCTCCCCTGGATGTGTGCACGACACCACGTGCTTCCTCTCGAGTGGAGTCGGGTATGTCGGGGAACTTCTTGAGTTGCAGCAAGGGTGTGAAGGACCCTTTGGAAGTTCCAGTGGTTAGATGTGATTGGCCGCGAGAAGCCTTAGCTGAAATGGGCATCATCTCGCCTGGAGGGCAAAACCTCCTGGATTTTCTCGAGTTGCGGCAGGTGCTCTCGACTTACGACGGGGACCTCAGGGACCCGCTCTGGTGGCCTCAGGAAAGGCCAGTCCCCATGCGAATTCCTCGGGGGCCTCTCGGGATTCCTCTCCCGTCGATGCCGGGGCCTAAGACCTTGTGTGGAGTCTGGGCCGGAACCTGAGGATTCCTCTCCAGTGCTGACATGGATCTTGGGGTACTTCTGGAGTCTCCCCAGGGGAGTCAGTCCTCGTCTCGAATGCGGGCATGCACTTGCGCTTTCCTCCAGAGCGGTAGCAGCAGTGTCACGCAGTCCGCCGCGTGGAGCAAAGGATCTATCGTTTTCCCTCGTGTCTTTCCCACGAGGCTTTCGCACGAGGCTTTCCCACAGGGCTGTTCCACGTGCACACGTGGTGGCAGTGGATCCTCGGCTTGAACGTCAAGGCAGTGCAGGGAAAACAGGTTCCTCTGGAATGGACTGACACATCTGGGGGACTCTTGGAATGGTGGTACGACCCTGGGGTTCCTCTCGCCTTTCCTGTGGAGAGCGCCTCCTCTTGAGATGCGACGGGAACGCCGGGAATTCTTTCCCTACGAAACAGGGAAAGGATCCCTCATCTCGAGCTAGGAGGCGGAAACGGGGCTCCCTTGGATGTGTGCGGGACACCACGTGCTTCCCCTCGAGTGCAGACGGGTATGTCGGGGAACTTCTTGAGTTGCAGCAATGGTGTGAAGGACCCTTTGGAAGTTCCAGTGGTTAGATGTGATTGGCCTCGAGAAGCCTCAGCGGAAATGGGCCTCATCTCGCCTGGAGGGCAAAACCTCCTGGATTTTCTCGAGTTGCGGCAGGTGCTCTCGACTTACGACGGGGACCTCAGGGACCCGCTCTGGTGGCCTCAGGAAAGGCCAGTCCCCATGCGAGTTCCTCGGGGGCCTCTCGGGATTCCTCTCCCGTCGATGCCGGGGCCTAAGACCTTGTGTGGAGTCGGGGCCGGAACCTGAGGATTCCTCTCCAGTGCTGACATGGATCTTGGGGTACTTCTGGAGTCTCCCCAGGGGAGTCAGTCCTCGTCTCGAATGCGGGCATTCACTTGCGCTTTCCTCGAGAGCGGTAGCAGCAGTGTCACGCAGTCCGCCGCGTGGATCAAAGGATCTATGGTTTTCCCTCGAGTCTTTCCCACGACGCTTACCCACGAGGCTTTCCCACAGGACTGTCCCACGTGCACACGTGGTGGGAGTCGATCCTCGGCTTGAACGTCAAGGCAGTGCAGGGAAAACAGGTTCCTCTGGAATGGACTGACAAATTTGGGAGACTCTTGGAATGGTGGCACGACCCTGGAGTTCCTCTCGCCTTTCCTGTGGAGAGCGCCTCCTCTTGAGATGCGACGGGAACGCCGGGAATTCTTTCCCTACGAAACAGGGAAAGGATCCCTCATCTCGAGCTAGGAGGCGGAAACGGGGCTCCCCTGGATATGTGCGGAACCCACGTGCTTCCTCTCGAGTGGAGACGGGTATGTCGGGGAACTTTTTGAGTTGCAGCAAGGGTGTGAAGGACCCTTTGGAACTTCCAGTGGTTAGACGTGATTAGCCTCGAGAAGCCTCAGCGGAAATGGGCCTCATCTCGCCTGGAGGGCAAAACCTCCTGGATTTTCTCGAGTTGCGGCAGGTGCTCTCGACTTACGACGGGGAGCTCAGGGACCCGCTCTGGTGGCCTCAGGAAAGGCCAGTCCCCATGCGAGTTCCTCGGGGGCCTCTCGGGATTCCTCTCCCGTCGATGCCGGGGCCTAAGACCTTGTGTGGATTCGGGGCCGGAACCTGAGGATTCCTCTCCAGTGCTGACATGGATCTTGGGGTACTTCTGGAGTCACCCCAGGGGAGTCAGTCCTCGTCTCGAATGCGGGCATGCACTTGCGCTTTCCTCCAGAGCAGTAGCAGCAGTGTCACGCAGTCCGCCGAGTGGATCAAAGGATCTATGGTTTTCCCTCGAGTCTTTCCCATGAGGCTTTCACACGAGGCTTTCCCACAGGGCTGTCCCACGTGCACACGTGGTGGGAGTCGATCCTCGGCTTGAACGTCAAGGCAGTGCAGGGAAAACAGGTTCCTCTGGAATGGACTGACACATCTGGGGGACTCTTGGAATGGTGGCATGACCCTGGAGTTCCTCTCGCCTTTCCTGTGGAGAGCGCCTCCTCTTGAGATGCGACGGGAACGCCGGGAATTCTTTCCCTACGAAACAGGAAAAGGATCCCTCATCTCGAGCTAGGAGGCGTAAACGGGGCTCCCCTGGATGTGTGCACGACACCACGTGCTTCCTCTCGAGTGGAGTCGGGTATGTCGGGGAACTTCTTGAGTTGCAGCAAAGGTGTGAAGGACCCTTTGGAAGTTCCAGTGGTTAGATGTGATTGGCCGCGAGAAGCCTTAGCTGAAATGGGCCTCATCTCGCCTGGAGGGCAAAACCTCCTGGATTTTCTCGAGTTGCGGCAGGTGCTCTCGACTTACGACGGGGACCTCAGGGACCCGCTCTGGTGGCCTCAGGAAAGGCCAGTCCCCATGCGAATTCCTCGGGGGCCTCTCGGGATTCCTCTCCCGTCGATGCCGGGGCCTAAGACCTTGTGTGGAGTCGGGGCCGGAACCTGAGGATTCCTCTCCAGTGCTGACATGGATCTTGGGGTACTTCTGGAGTCTCCCCAGGGGAGTCAGTCCTCGTCTCGAATGCGGGCATACACTTGCGCTTTCCTCCAGAGCGGTAGCAGCAGTGTCACGCAGTCCGCCGCGTGGAGCAAAGGATCTATCGTTTTCCCTCGTGTCTTTCCCACGAGGCTTTCGCACGAGGCTTTCCCACAGGGCTGTTCCACGTGCACACGTGGTGGGAGTCGATCCTCGGCTTGAACGTCAAGGCAGTGCAGGGAAAACAGGTTCCTCTGGAATGGACTGACACATCTGGGGGACTCTTGGAATGGTGGCACGACCCTGGGGTTCCTCTCGCCTTTCCTGTGGAGAGCGCCTCCTCTTGAGATGCGACGGGAACGCCGGGAATTCTTTCCCTACGAAACAGGGAAAGGATCCCTCATCTCGAGCTAGGAGGCGGAAACGGGGCTCCCTTGGATGTGTGCGTGACACCACGTGCTTCCCCTCGAGTGCAGACGGGTATGTCGGGGAACTTCTTGAGTTGCAGCAATGGTGTGAAGGACCCTTTGGAAGTTCCAGTGGTTAGATGTGATTGGCCTCGAGAAGCCTCAGCGGAAATGGGCCTCATCTCGCCTGGAGGGCAAAACCTCCTGGATTTTCTCGAGTTGCGGCAGGTGCTCTCGACTTACGACGGGGACCTCAGGGACCCGCTCTGGTGGCCTCAGGAAAGGCCAGTCCCCATGCGAGTTCCTCGGGGGCCTCTCGGGATTCCTCTCCCGTCGATGCCGGGGCCTAAGACCTTGTGTGGAGTCGGGGCCGGAACCTGAGGATTCCTCTCCAGTGCTGACATGGATCTTGGGGTACTTCTGGAGTCTCCCCAGGGGAGTCAGTCCTCGTCTCGAATGCGGGCATTCACTTGCGCTTTCCTCGAGAGCGGTAGCAGCAGTGTCACGCAGTCCGCCGCGTGGATCAAAGGATCTATGGTTTTCCCTCGAGTCTTTCCCACGACGCTTACCCACGAGGCTTTCCCACAGGACTGTCCCACGTGCACACGTGGTGGGAGTCGATCCTCGGCTTGAACGTCAAGGCAGTGCAGGGAAAACAGGTTCCTCTGGAATGGACTGACAAATTTGGGAGACTCTTGGAATGGTGGCACGACCCTGGAGTTCCTCTCGCCTTTCCTGTGGAGAGCGCCTCCTCTTGAGATGCGACGGGAACGCCGGGAATTCTTTCCCTACGAAACAGGGAAAGGATCCCTCATCTCGAGCTAGGAGGCGGAAACGGGGCTCCCCTGGATATGTGCGGGACCCACGTGCTTCCTCTCGAGTGGAGACGGGTATGTCGGGGAACTTCTTGAGTTGCAGCAATGGTGTGAAGGACCCTTTGGAAGTTCCAGTGGTTAGATGTGATTGGCCTCGAGAAGCCTCAGCGGAAATGGGCCTCATCTCGCCTGGAGGGCAAAACCTCCTGGATTTTCTAGAGTTGCGGCAGGTGCTCTCGACTTACGACGGGGACCTCAGGGAACCGCTCTGGTGGCCTCAGGAAAGGCCAGTCCAGATGCGAGTTCCTCGGGGGCGTCTCGGGATTCCTCTCCCGTCGATGCCGGGGCCTAAGACCTTGTGTGGAGTCGGGGCCGGAACCTGAGGATTCCTCTCCAGTGCTGACATGGATCTTGGGGTACTTCTGGAGTCTCCCCAGGGGAGTCAGTCCTCGTCTCGAAATCGGGCATACACTTGCGCTTTCCTCCAGAGCGGTAGCAGCAGTGTCACGCAGTCCGCCGAGTGGATCAAAGGATCTATGGTTTTCCCTCGAGTCTTTCCCACGAGGTTTTCCCACGAGGCTTTCCCACAGGGCTGTCCCACGTGCACACGTGGTGGGAGTCGATCCTCGGCTTGAACGTCAAGGCAGTGCAGGGAAAACAGCTTCCTCTGGAATGGACTGACACATCTGGGGGACTCTTGGAATGGTGTCACGACCCTGGAGTTCCTCTCGCCTTTCCTGTGGAGAGCGCCTCCTCTTGAGATGCGACGGGAACGCCGGGAATTCTTTCCCTACGAAACAGGGAAAGGATCCCTCATTTCGAGCTAGGAGGCGGAAACGGGGCTCCCCTGGATGTGTGCGGGACCCACGTGCTTCCTCTCGAGTGGAGACGGGTATGTCGGGGAACTTCTTTAGTTGCAGCAATGGTGTGAAGGACCCTTTGGAAGTTCCAGTGGTTAGATGTGATTGGCCTCGAGAAGCCTCAGCGGAAATGGGCCCCATCTCGCCTGGAAGGCAAAACCTCCTGGATTTTCTCGAGTTGAGACAGGTGCTCTCGACTTACAACGGGGACCTCGGGGAACAGCTCTGGTGGCCTCAGGAAAGGCCAGTCCCCATGCGAGTTCCTCGGGGGCCACTCGGGATTCCTCTCCCGTCGATGCCGGGGCCTAAGACCTTGTGTGGAGTCGGGGCCGGAACCTGAGGATTCCTCTCCAGTGCTGACATGGATCTTGGGGTACTTCTGGAGTCTCCCCAGGGGAGTCAGTCCTCGTCTCGAATGCGGGCATGCACTTGCGCTTTCCTCCAGAGCGGTAGCAGCAGTGTCACGCAGTCCGCCGGGAGGATCAAAGGATCTATGGTTTTCCCTCGAGTCTTTCCCACGAGGCTTTCCCACGAGGCTTTCCCACAGGGCTGTCCCACGTGCACACGTGGTGGGAGTCGATCCTCGGCTTGAACGTCAAGGCAGTGCAGGGAAAACAGGTTCCTCTGGAATGGACTGACATATCTGGGGGACTCTTGGAATGGTGGCACGACCCTGGAGTTCCTCTCGCCTTTCCTGTGGAGAGCGCCTCCTCTTGAGATGCGACGGGAACGCCGGGAATTCTTTCCCTACGAAACAGGGAAAGGATCCCTCATCTCGAGCTAGGAGGCGGAAACGGGGCTCCCCTGGATGTGTGCGGGACCCACGTGCTTCCTCTCGATTGGAGACGGGTATGTCGGGGAACTTCTTGAGTTGCAGCAAGGGTGTGAAGGACCCTTTGGAAGTTCGAGTGTTTAGACGTGATTAGCCTCGAGAAGCCTCAGCGGAAATGGGCCTCATCTCGCCTGGAGGGCAAAACCTCCTGGATTTTCTCGAGTTGCGGCAGGTGTTCTCGACTTACGACGGGGACCTCAAGGACCCGCTCTGGTGGCCTCAGGAAAGGCCAGTCCCCATGCGAGTTCCTCGGGGGCCTCTCGGGATTCCTCTCCCGTCGATGCCGGGGCCTAAGACCTTGTGTGGAGTCGGGGCCGGAATCTGAGGATTCCTCTCCAGTGCTGACATGGATCTTGGGGTACTTCTGGAGTCTCCCCAGGGGAGTCAGTCCTCGTCTCGAAGGCGGGCATGCACTTGCGCTTTCCTCCAGAGCGGTAGCAGCAGTGTCACGCAGTCCGCCGCGTGGATCAAAGGATCTATGGTTTTCCCTCGAGTCTTTCCCACGAGGCTTTCCCACGAGGCTTTCCCACGAGGCTTTCCCACAGGGCTGTCCCACGTGCACACGTGGTGGGAGTCGATCCTCGGCTTGAACGTCAAGGCAGTGCAGGGAAAACAGGTTCCTCTGGAATGGACTGACACATCTGGGGGACTCTTGGAATGGTGTCACGACCCTGGAGTTCCTCTCGCCTTTCCTGTGGAGAGCGCCTCCTCTTGAGATGCGACGGGAACGCCGGGAATTCTTTCCCTACGAAACAGGGAAAGGATCCCTCATCTCGAGCTAGGAGGCGGAAACGGGGCTCCCCTGGATGTGTGCGTGACCCACGTGCTTCCTCTCGAGTGGAGACGGGTATGTCGGGGAACTTCTTGAGTTGCAGCAAGGGTGTGAAGGACCCTTTGGAAGTTCCAGTGGTTAGACGTGATTAGCCTCGAGAAGCCTCAGCGGAAACGGGCCTCATCTCGCCTGGAGGGCAAAACCTCCTGGATTTTCTCGAGTTGCGGCAGGTGCTCTCGACTTACGACGGGGACCTCAAGGACCCGCTCTGGTGGCCTCAGGAAAGGCCAGTCCCCATGCGAGTTCCTCGGGGGCCTCTCGGGATTCCTCTCCCGTCGATGCCGGGGCCTAAGACCTTGTGTGGAGTCTGGGCCGGAACCTGAGGATTCCTCTCCAGTGCTGACATGGATCTTGGGGTACTTCTGGAGTCTCCCCAGGGGAGTCAGTCCTCGTCTCGAATGCGGGCATGCACTTGCGCTTTCCTCCAGAGCGGTAGCAGCAGTGTCACGCAGTCCGCCGCGTGGATCAAAGGATCTATGGTTTTCCCTCGAGTCTTTCCCACGAGGCTTTCCCACGAGGCTTTCCCACAGGGTTGTCCCACGTGCACACGTGTTGGGAGTCGATCCTCGGCTTGAACGTCAAGGCAGTGCAGGGAAAACAGGTTCCTCTGGAATGGACTGACACATCTGGGGGACTCTTGGAATGGTGGCACGACCCTGGAGTTCCTCTCGCCTTTCCTGTGGAGAGCGCCTCCTCTTGAGATGCGACGGGAACGCCGGGAATTCTTTCCCTACGAAACAGGGAAAGGATCCCTTATCTCGAGCTAGGAGGCGGAAATGGGGCTCCCCTGGATGTGTGCGGGACCCACGTGCTTCCTCTCGAGTGGAGACGGGTATGTCGGGGAACTTCTTGAGTTACAGCAAGGGTGTGAAGGAACCTTTGGAAGTTCCAGTGGTTAGACGTGATTGGCCTCTAGAAGCCTCAGCGGAAATGGGCCTCATCTCGCCTGGAGGGCAAAACCTCCTGGATATTCTCGAGTTGCGGCAGGTGCTCTCGACTTACGACGGGGACCTCAGGGACCCGCTCTGGTGGCCTCAGGAAAGGCCAGTCCCCATGCGAGTTCCTCGGGGGCCTCTCGGGATTCCTCTCCCGTCGATGCCGCGGCCTAAGACCTTGTGTGGAGTCGGGGCCGGAACCTGAGGATTCCTCTCCAGTGCTGACATGGATCTTGGGGTATTTCTGGAGTCTCCCCAGGGGAGTCAGTCCTCGTCTCGAATGCGGGCATGCACTTGCGCTTTCCTCCAGAGCGGTAGCAGCAGTGTCACGCAGTCCGCCGCGTGGATCAAAGGATCTATGGTTTTCCCTCGAGTCTTTCCCACGAGGCTTTCCCACGAGGCTTTCCCACAGGGCTGTCCCACGTGCACACCTGGTGGGAGTCGATCCCCTGCTTGAACGTCAAGGCAGTGCAGGGAAAACAGGTTCCTCTGGAATGGACTGACACATCTGGGGGACTCTTGGAATGGTGGCACGACCCTGGAGTTCCTCTCGCCTTTCCTGTGGAGAGCGCCTCCTCTTGAGATGCGACGGGAACGACGGGAATTCTTTCCCTACGAAACAGGGAAATGATCCCTCATCTCGAGGTAGGAGGCGGAAACGGGGCTCCCCTGGATGTGTGCGGGACCCCACGTGCTTCCTCTCGAGTGCAGACGGGTATGTCGGGGAACTTCTTGAGTTGCAGCAAGGGTGTGAAGGACCCTTTGGAAGTTCCAGTGGTTAGACGTGATTGGCCTCGAGAAGCCTCAGCGGAAATGAGCCTCATCTCGCCTGCAGGGCAAAACCTCCTGGATTTTCTCGAGTTGCGGCAGGTGATCTCGACTTACGACGGGGACCTCAGGGACCCGCTCTGGTTGCCTCAGGAAAGGCCAGTCCCCATGCGAGTTCCTCGGGGGCCTCTCGGGATTCCTCTCCCTTCGATGCCGGGGCCTAAGACCTTGTGTGGAGTCGGGGCCGGAACCTGAGGATTCCTCTCCAGTGCTGACATGGATCTTGGGGTACTTCTGGAGTCTCCCCACGGGAGTCAGTCCTCGTGTCGAATGCGGGCATGCACTTGCGCTTTCCTCCAGAGCGGTAGCAGCAGTGTCATGCAGTCCGCCGCGTGGATCAAAGGATCTATGGTTTTCCCTCGAGTCTTTCCCACGAGACTTTCCCACGAGGCTTTCCCACAGGGCTGTCCCACGTGCACACGTGGTGGGAGTCGATCCTCGGCTTGAACGTCAAGGCAGTGCAGGGAAAACAGGTTCCTCTGGAATGGACTGACACATCTGGGGGACTCTTGGAATGTTGTCACGACCCTGGAGTTCCTCTCGCCTTTCCTGTGGAGAGCGCCTCCTCTTGAGATGCGACGGGAACGCCGGGAATTCTTTCCCTACGAAACAGGGAAAGGATCCCTCATCTCGAGCTAGGAGGCGGAAACGGGGCTCCCCTGGATGTGTGCGGGACCCACGTGCTTCCTCTCGAGTGGAGACGGGTATGTCGGGGATCTTCTTGAGTTGCAGCAAGGGTGTGAAGGACCCTTTGGAAGTTCCAGTTGTTAGACGTGATTAGCCTCGAGAAGCCTCAGCGGAAATGGGCCTCATCTCGCCTGGAGGGCAAAACCTCCTGGATTTTCTCGAGTTCCGGCAGGTGCTCTCGACTTACGACGGGGACCTCAGGGACCCGCTCTGGTGGCCTCAGGAAAGGCCAGTCCCCATGCGAGTTCCTCGGGGGCCTCTCGGGATTCCTCTCCCGTCGATGCCGGGGCCTAAGACCTTGTGTGGAGTCGGGGCCGGAACCTGAGGATTCCTCTCCAGTGCTGACATGGATCTTGGGGTACTTCTGGAGTCTCCCCAGGGGAGTCAGTCCTCGTCTCGAATGCGGGCATGCACTTGCGCTTTCCTCCAGAGCGGTAGCAGCAGTGTCACGCAGTCCGCCGCGTGGATCAAAGGATCTATGGTTTTCCCTCGAGTCTTTCCCACGAGGCTTTCCCACGAGGCTTTCCCACAGGGCTGTCCCACGTGCACACGTGGTGGGAGTCGATCCTCGGCTTGAACGTCAAGGCAGTGCAGGGAAAACAGGTTCCTCTGGAATGGACTGACACATCTGGGGGACTCTTGGAATGGTGGCACGACCCTGGAGTTCCTCTCGCCTTTCCTGTGGAGAGCGCCTCCTCTTGAGATGCGACGGGAACGCCGGGAATTCTTTCCCTACGAAACAGGGAAAGGATCCCTTATCTCGAGCTAGGAGGCGGAAACGGGGCTCCCCTGGATGTGTGCGGGACCCCACGTGCTTCCTCTCGAGTGGAGACGGGTGTGTCGGGGAACTTCTTGAGTTGCAGCAAGGGTGTGAAGGAACCTTTGGAAGTTCCAGGGGTTAGATGTGATTAGCCTCGAGAAGCCTCAGCGGAAATGGGCCTCATCTCGCCTGGAGGGCAAAACCTCCTGGATATTCTCGAGTTGCGGCAGGTGCTCTCGACGTACGACGGGGACCTCAGGGACCCGCTCTGGTGGCCTCAGGAAAGGCCAGTCCCGATGCGAGTTCCTCGGTGGCCTCTCGGGATTCCTCTCCCGTCGATGCCGCGGCCTAAGACCTTGTGTGGAGTCGGGGCCGGAACCTGAGGATTCCTCTCCAGTGCTGACATGGATCTTGGGGTACTTCTGGAGTCTCCCCAGGGGAGTCAGTCCTCGTCTCAAATGCGGGCATGCACTTGCGCTTTCCTCCAGAGCGGTAGCAGCAGTGTCACACAGTCCGCCGCGTGGATCAAAGGATCTATGGTTTACCCTCGTGTCTTTCACACGAGGCTTTCCCACGAGGCTTTCCCACAGGGCTGTCCCAAGTGCACACGTGGTGGGAGTCGATCCTCGGCTTGAACGTCAAGGCAGTGCAGGGAAAACAGGTTCCTCTGGAATGGACTGACACATCTGGGGGACTCTTGGAATGGTGTCACGACCTGGAGTTCCTCTCGCCTTTCCTGTGGAGAGCGCCTCCTCTTGAGATGCGACAGGAACGCCGGGAATTCTTTCCCTACGAAACAGGGAAAGGATCCCTCATCTCGAGGTAGGAGGCGGAAACGGGGCTCCCCTGGATGTGTGCGGGACCCCACGTGCTTCCTCTCGAGTGCAGACGGGTATGTCGGGGAACTTCTTGAGTTGCAGCAAGGGTGTGAAGGACCCTTTGGAAGTTCCAGTGGTTAGACGTGATTGGCCTCGAGAAGCCTCAGCGGAAATGAGCCTCATCTCGCCTGCAGGGCAAAACCTCCTGGATTTTCTCGAGTTGCGGCAGGTGATCTCGACTTACGACGGGGACCTCAGGGACCCGCTCTGGTGGCCTCAGGAATGGCCAGTCCCCATGCGAGTTCCTCGGGGGCCTCTGGGGATTCCTCTCCCATCGATGCCGGGGCCTAAGACCTTGTGTGGAGTCGGGGCCGGAACCTGAGGATTCCTCTCCATTGCTGACATGGATCTTGGGGTACTTCTGGAGTCTCCCCAGGGGAGTCAGTCCTCGTCTCGAATGCGGGCATGCACTTGCGCTTTCCTCCAGAGCGGTAGCAGCAGTGTCACGCAGTCCGCCGCGTGGATCAAAGGATCTATGGTTTTCCCTCGAGTCTTTCCCACGAGGCTTTCCCACGAGGCTTTCCCACAGGGCTGTCCCACGTGCACACGTGGTGGGAGTCGATCCTCGGCTTGAACGTCAAGGCACTGCAGGGAAAACAGGTTCCTCTGGAATGGACTGACACATCTGGGGGACTCTTGGAATGGTGTCACGACCCTGGATTTCCTCTCGCCTTTCCTGTGGAGATCGCCTCCTCTTGAGATGCGACGGGAACGCCGGGAATTCTTTCCCTACGAAACATGGAAAGGATCCCTCATCTCGAGCTAGGAGGCGGAAACGGGGCTCCCCTGGATGTGTGCGGGACCCCACGTGCTTCCTCTCGAGTGCAGACGGGTATGTCGGGGAACTTCTTGAGTTGCAGCAACGGTGTGAAGGACCCTTTGGAAGTTCCAGTGGTTAGATGTGATTGGCCTCGAGAAGCCTCAGCGGAAATGGGCCTCATCTCGCCTGGAGGGCAAAACCTCCTGGATTTTCTCGAGTTACGGCAGGTGCTCTCGACTTACGACGGGGACCTCAGGGAACCGCTCTGGTGGCCACAGGAAAGGCCAGTCCCCATGCGAGTTCCTCGGGGGCCTCTCGGGATTCCTCTCCCGTCAATGCCGGGGCCTAAGACTTTGTGTGGAGTCTGGGCCGGAACCTGAGGATTCCTCTCCAGTGCTGACATGGATCTTGGGTTACTTCTGGAGTCTCCCCAGGGGAGTCAGTCCTCGTCTCGAATGCGGGCATGCACTTGCGCTTCCTCCAGAGCGGTAGCAGCAGTGTCACGCAGTCCGCCGTGTGGATCAAAGGATCTATGGTTTTCCCTCGAGTCTTTCCCACGAGGCTTTCCCACAGGGCTGTCCCATGTGCACAAGTGGTGGGAGTCGATCCTCGGCTTGAACGTCAAGGCAGTGCAGGGAAAAAAGGTTCCTCTGGAATGGACTGACACATCTGGGGGACTCTTGGAATGGTGGCATGACCCTGGAGTTCCTCTCGCCTTTCCTGTGGAGAGCGCCTCCTCTTGAGTTGCGACGGGAACGCCGGGAATTCTTTCCCTACGAAACAGGGAAAGGATCCCTCATCTCTAGCTAGGAGGCGAAAACGGGGCTCCCCTGGATGTGTGCGGGACACCACGTGCTTCCTCTCGAGTGCAGACTGGTATGTCGGGGAACTTCTTGAGTTGCAGCAAGGGTGTGAAGGACCCTTTGGAAGTTCCAGTGGTTAGATGTGATTGGCCTCGAGAAGCCTCAGGGGAAATGGGCCTCATCTCGCCTGGAGGGCAAAACCTCCTGGATTTTCTCGAGTTGCGGCAGGTGCTCTCGACTTACGACGGGGACCTCAGGGACCCGCTCTGGTGGCCTCAGGAAAGGCCAGTCCCCATGCGAGTTCCTCGGGGGCCTCTCGGGATTCCTCTCCCGTCGATGCCGGGGCCTAAGACCTTGTGTGGAGTCGGGGCCAGAACCTGAGGATTCCTCTCCAGTGCTGACATGGATCTTGGGGTACTTCTGGAGTCTCCCCAGGGGAGTCAGTCCTCGTCTCGAATGAGGGCATGCACTTGCGCTTTCCTCCAGAGCGGTAGCAGCAGTGTCACGCAGTCCGCCGCGTGGATCAAAGGATCTATGGTTTTCCCTCGAGTCTTTCCCACGAGGCTTTCCCACGAGGCTTTCCCACAGGGCTGTCCCACGTGCACACGTGGTGGGAGTCGATCCTCGGCTTGAACGTCAAGGCAGTGCAGGGAAAACTGGTTCCTCTGGAATGGACTGAGACATCTGGGGGACTCTTGGAATGGTGGCACGACCCAGGAGTTCCTCTCGCCTTTCCTGTGGAGAGCGCCTCCTCTTGAGATGCGACGGGAACGCCGGGAATTCTTTCCCTACGAAACAGGGAAAGGATCCCTCATCTCGAGCTAGGAGGCGGAAACGGGCTCCCCTGGATGTGTGCGGGACACCACGTGCTTCCTCTCGAGTGCAGACGGGTATGTCGGGGAACTTCTTGAGTTGCAGCAAGGGTGTGAAGGACCCTTTGGAAGTTCCAGTGGTTAGATGTGATTGGCCTCGAGAAGCCTCAGCGGAAATGGGCCTCATCTCGCCTGGAGGGCAAAACCTCCTGGATTTTCTCGAGTTGCGGCAGGTGCTCTCGACTTACGACGGGGACCTCAGGGAACCGCTCTGGTGGCCTCAGGAATGGCCAGTCCCCATGCGAGTTCCACGGGGGCCTCTCGGGATTCCTCTCCCGTCGATGCCGGGGCCTAAGACCTTGTGTGGAGTCGGGGCCGGAACCTGAGGATTCCTCTCCAGTGCTGACATGGATCTTGGGGTACTTCTGGAGTCTCCCCAGGGGAGTCAGTCCTCGTCTCGAATGCGGGCATGCACTTGCGCTTTCCTCCAGAGCGGTAGCAGCAGTGTCACGCAGTCCGCCGCGTGGATCAAAGGATCTATGGTTTTCCCTCGAGTCTTTCCCAAGAGGCTTTCCCACGAGGCTTTCCCACATTGCTGTCCCACGTGCACACGTGGTGGGAGTCGATCCTCGGCTTGAACGTCAAGGCAGTGCAGGGAAAAAAGGTTCCTCTGGAATGGACTGACACATCTGGGGGACTCTTGGAATGGTGGCACGACCCTAGAGTTCCTCTCGCCTTTCCTGTGGAGAGCGCCTTCTCTTGAGATGCGACGGGAACGCCGGGAATTCTTTCCCTACGAAACAAGGAAAGGATCCCTCATCTCGAGCTAGGAGGCAGAAACGGGGCTCCCCTGGATGTGTGCGTGACACCACGTGCTTCCTCTCGAGTGGAGACGGGTATGTCGGGGAACTTCTTGAGTTGCAGCAAGGGTGTGAAGGACCGTTTGGAAGTTCCAGTGGTTAGATGTGATTGGCCTAGAGAAGCCTCAGCGGAAATGGGCCTCATCTCGCCTGGAGGGCAAAACCTCCTGGATTTTCTCGAGTTGCGGCAGGTGCTCTCGACTTACGACGGGGACCTCAGGGACCCGCTCTGGTGGCCTCAGGAAAGGCCAGTCCCCATGCGAGTTCCTCGGGGGCCTCTCGGGATTCCTCTCCCGTCGATGCCGGGGCCTAAGACCTTGTGTGGAGTCGGGGCCGGAACCTGAGGATTCCTCTCCAGTGCTGGCATGGATCTTGGGGTACTTCTGGAGTCTTCCCAGGGGAGTCAGTCCTCGTCTCGAATGCGGGCATGCACTTGCGCTTTCCTCCAGAGCGGTAGCAGCAGTGTCACGCAGTCCGCCACGTGGATCAAAGGATCTATGGTTTTCCCTCGAGTCTTTCCCACGAGGCTTTCCCACGAGGCTTTCCCACAGGGCTGTCCCACGTGCACTCGTGGTGGGAGTCGATCCTCGGCTTGAACGTCAAGGCAGTGCAGGGAAAACAGGTTCCTCTGGAATGGACTGACACATCTGGGGGACTCTTGGAATGGTGGCACGACCCTAGAGTTCCTCTCGCCTTTCCTGTGGAGAGCGCCTTCTCTTGAGATGCGACGGGAACACCGGGAATTCTTTCCCTACGAAACAAGGAAAGGATCCCTCATCTCGAGCTAGGAGGCAGAAACGGGGCTCCCCTGGATGTGTGCGTGACACCACGTGCTTCCTTTCGAGTGGAGACAGGTATGTCGGGGAACTTCTTGAGTTACAGCAAGGGTGTGAAGGACCGTTTGGAAGTTCCAGTGGTTAGATGTTATTGGCCTCGAGAAGCCTCAGCGGAAATGGGCCTCATCTCGCCTGGAGGGCAAAACCTCCTGGATTTTCTCGAGTTGCGGCAGGTGCTCTCGACTTACGACGGGGACCTCAGGGACCCGCTCTGGTGGCCTCAGGAAAGGCCAGTCCCCATGCGAGTTCCTCGGGGGCCTCTCGGGATTCCTCTCCCGTCGATGCCGGGGCCTAAGACCTTGTGTGGAGTCGGGGCCGGAACCTGAGGATTCCTCTCCAGTGCTGGCATGGATCTTGGGGTACTTCTGGAGTCTTCCCAGGGGAGTCAGTCCTCGTCTCGAATGCGGGCATGCACTTGTGCTTTCCTCCAGAGCGGTAGCAGCAGTGTCACGCAGTCCGCCACGTGGATCAAAGGATCTATGGTTTTCCCTCGAGTCTTTCCCACGAGGCTTTCCCACGAGGCCTTCCCACAGGGCTGTCCCACGTGCACACGTGGTGGGAGTCGATCCTCGGCTTGAACGTCAAGGCAGTGCAGGGAAAACAGGTTCCTCTGGAATGGACTGACACATCTGGGGGACTCTTGGAATGGTGGCACGACCCTGGAGTTCCTCTCGCCTTTCCTGTGGAGAGCGCCTACTCTTGAGATGCGATGGGAACGCCGGGAATTCTTTCCCTACGAAACAGGGAAAGGATCCCTCATCTCGAGCTAGGAGGCGGAAACAGGGCTCCCCTGGATGTTTGCGGGACACCACGTGCTTCCTCTCGAGTGGAGACGGGTATGTCGGGGAACTTCTTGAGTTGCAGCAAGCGTGTGAAGGACCCTTTGGTAGTTCCAGTGGTTAGATGTGATTGGCCTCGAGAAGCCTCAGCGGAAATGGGCCTCATCTCGCCTGGAGGGCAAAACCTCCTGGATTTTCTCGAGTTGCGGCAGGTGCTCTCGACTTACGACGGGGATCTCAGGGACCCGCTCTGGTGGCCTCAGGAAAGGCCAGTCCCCATGCGAGTTCCTCGGGGGCCTCTCGGGATTTCTCTCCCGTCGATGCCGGGGCCTAAGACCTTGTGTGGATTCGGGGCCGGAACCTGAGGATTCCTCTCCAGTGCTGACATGGATCTTTGGGTACTTCTGGAGTCTCCCCAGGGGAGTCAGTCCTCGTCTCGAATGTGGGCATGCACTTGCGCTTTCCTCCAGAGCGGTAGCAGCAGTGTCACGCAGTCCGCCGCGTGGATCAAAGGATCTATGGTTTTCCCTCGAGTCTTTCCCTCGAGGTTTTCCCACGAGGCTTTCCCACAGGGCTGTCCCACGTGCACACGTGGTGGGAGTCGATCCTCGGCTTGAACGTCAAGGCAGTGCAGGGAAAACAGGTTCCTCTGGAATGGACTGACACATCTGGGGGACTCTTGGAATGGTGTCACGACCCTGGAGTTCCTCTCGCCTTTCCTGTGGAGAGCGTATCCTCTTGAGATGCGACGGAATCGCCGGGAATTCTTTCCCTACGAAACAGGGAAAGGATCCCTCATCTCGAGCTAGGGGGCGGAAACGGAGCTCCCCTGGGTGTGTGCGGGACCCCACGTGCTTCCTCTCGAGTGGAGACGGGTATGTCGGGGAACTTCTTGAGTTGCAGCAAGGGTGTGAAGGACCCTTTGGTAGTTCCAGTGGTTAGATGTGATTAGCCTCGAGAAGCCTCAGCGGAAATGGGCCTCATCTCGCCTGGAGGGCAAAACCTCCTGGATTTTCTCGAGTTGCGGCTGGTGCTCTCGACTTACGACGGGGACCTCAGGGACCCGCTCTGGTGGCCTCAGGAAAGGCCAGTCCCGATGCGAGTTCCTCGGGGGCCTCTCAGGATTCCACTCCCGTCGATGCCGGGGCCTAAGACCTTGTGTGGAGTCGGGGCCGGAACCTGAGGATTCCTCTCCAGTGCTGACATGGATCTTGGGGTACTTCTGGAGTCTCCCCAGGGGAATCAGTCCTCGTCTCGAATGCGGGCATGCACTTGCGCTTTCCTCCAGAGCGGTAGCAGCAGTGTCACGCAGTCCGCTGCGTGGATCAAAGGATCTATGGTTTTCCCTCGAGTCTTTCCCACGAGGCTTTCCCACGAGGCTTTCCCACAGGGCTGTCCCACGTGCACACGTGGTGGGAGTCGATCCTCGGCTTGAACGTCAAGGCAGTGCAGGGAAAACAGGTTCCTCTGGAATGGACTGACACATCTGGGGGACTCTTGGAATGGTGGCATGACCCTGGAGTTCCTCTCGCCTTTCCTGTGGAGAGCGCCTCCTCTTGAGTTGCGACGGGAACGCCGGGAATTCTTTCCCTACGAAACAGGGAAAGGATCCCTCATCTCTAGCTAGGAGGCGGAAACGGGGCTCCCCTGGATGTGTGCGGGACACCACGTGCTTCCTCTCGAGTGCAGACTGGTATGTCGGGGAACTTCTTGAGTTGCAGCAAGGGTGTGAAGGACCCTTTGGAAGTTCCAGTGGTTAGATGTGATTGGCCTCGAGAAGCCTCAGGGGAAATGGGCCTCATCTCGCCTGGAGGGCAAAACCTCCTGGATTTTCTCGAGTTGCGGCAGGTGCTCTCGACTTACGACGGGGACCTCAGGGACCCGCTCTGGTGGCCTCAGGAAAGGCCAGTCCCCATGCGAGTTCCTCGGGGGCCTCTCGGGATTCCTCTCCCGTCGATGCCGGGGCCTAAGACCTTGTGTGGAGTCGGGGCCAGAACCTGAGGATTCCTCTCCAGTGCTGACATGGATCTTGGGGTACTTCTGGAGTCTCCCCAGGGGAGTCAGTCCTCGTCTCGAATGAGGGCATGCACTTGCGCTTTCCTCCAGAGCGGTAGCAGCAGTGTCACGCAGTCCGCCGCGTGGATCAAAGGATCTATGTTTTTCCCTCGAGTCTTTCCCACGAGGCTTTCCCACGAGGCTTTCCCACAGGGCTGTCCCACGTGCACACGTGGTGGGAGTCGATCCTCGGCTTGAACGTCAAGGCAGTGCAGGGAAAACTGGTTCCTCTGGAATGGACTGAGACATCTGGGGGACTCTTGGAATGGTGGCACGACCCAGGAGTTCCTCTCGCCTTTCCTGTGGAGAGCGCCTCCTCTTGAGATGCGACGGGAACGCCGGGAATTCTTTCCCTACGAAACAGGGAAAGGATCCCTCATCTCGAGCTAGGAGGCGGAAACGGGCTCCCCTGGATGTGTGCGGGACACCACGTGCTTCCTCTCGAGTGCAGACGGGTATGTCGGGGAACTTCTTGAGTTGCAGCAAGGGTGTGAAGGACCCTTTGGAAGTTCCAGTGGTTAGATGTGATTGGCCTCGAGAAGCCTCAGCGGAAATGGGCCTCATCTCGCCTGGAGGGCAAAACCTCCTGGATTTTCTCGAGTTGCGGCAGGTGCTCTCGACTTACGACGGGGACCTCAGGGAACCGCTCTGGTGGCCTCAGGAATGGCCAGTCCCCATGCGAGTTCCACGGGGGCCTCTCGGGATTCCTCTCCCGTCGATGCCGGGGCCTAAGACCTTGTGTGGAGTCGGGGCCGGAACCTGAGGATTCCTCTCCAGTGCTGACATGGATCTTGGGGTACTTCTGGAGTCTCCCCAGGGGAGTCAGTCCTCGTCTCGAATGCGGGCATGCACTTGCGCTTTCCTCCAGAGCGGTAGCAGCAGTGTCACGCAGTCCGCCGCGTGGATCAAAGGATCTATGGTTTTCCCTCGAGTCTTTCCCAAGAGGCTTTCCCACGAGGCTTTCCCACATTGCTGTCCCACGTGCACACGTGGTGGGAGTCGATCCTCGGCTTGAACGTCAAGGCAGTGCAGGGAAAAAAGGTTCCTCTGGAATGGACTGACACATCTGGGGGACTCTTGGAATGGTGGCACGACCCTAGAGTTCCTCTCGCCTTTCCTGTGGAGAGCGCCTTCTCTTGAGATGCGACGGGAACGCCGGGAATTCTTTCCCTACGAAACAAGGAAAGGATCCCTCATCTCGAGCTAGGAGGCAGAAACGGGGCTCCCCTGGATGTGTGCGTGACACCACGTGCTTCCTCTCGAGTGGAGACGGGTATGTCGGGGAACTTCTTGAGTTGCAGCAAGGGTGTGAAGGACCGTTTGGAAGTTCCAGTGGTTAGATGTGATTGGCCTAGAGAAGCCTCAGCGGAAATGGGCCTCATCTCGCCTGGAGGGCGAAACCTCCTGGATTTTCTCGAGTTGCGGCAGGTGCTCTCGACTTACGACGGGGACCTCAGGGACCCGCTCTGGTGGCCTCAGGAAAGGCCAGTCCCCATGCGAGTTCCTCGGGGGCCTCTCGGGATTCCTCTCCCGTCGATGCCGGGGCCTAAGACCTTGTGTGGAGTCGGGGCCGGAACCTGAGGATTCCTCTCCAGTGCTGGCATGGATCTTGGGGTACTTCTGGAGTCTTCCCAGGGGAGTCAGTCCTCGTCTCGAATGCGGGCATGCACTTGCGCTTTCCTCCAGAGCGGTAGCAGCAGTGTCACGCAGTCCGCCGCGTGGATCAAAGGATCTATGGTTTTCCCTCGAGTCTTTCCCACGAGGCTTTCCCACGAGGCTTTCCCACAGGGCTGTCCCACGTGCACTCGTGGTGGGAGTCGATCCTCGGCTTGAACGTCAAGGCAGTGCAGGGAAAACAGGTTCCTCTGGAATGGACTGACACATCTGGGGGACTCTTGGAATGGTGGCACGACCCTAGAGTTCCTCTCGCCTTTCCTGTGGAGAGCGCCTTCTCTTGAGATGCGACGGGAACGCCGGGAATTCTTTCCCTACGAAACAAGGAAAGGATCCCTCATCTCGAGCTAGGAGGCAGAAACGGGGCTCCCCTGGATGTGTGCGTGACACCACGTGCTTCCTTTCGAGTGGAGACAGGTATGTCGGGGAACTTCTTGAGTTACAGCAAGGGTGTGAAGGACCGTTTGGAAGTTCCAGTGGTTAGATGTTATTGGCCTCGAGAAGCCTCAGCGGAAATGGGCCTCATCTCGCCTGGAGGGCAAAACCTCCTGGATTTTCTCGAGTTGCGGCAGGTGCTCTCGACTTACGACGGGGACCTCAGGGACCCGCTCTGGTGGCCTCAGGAAAGGCCAGTCCCCATGCGAGTTCCTAGGGGGCCTCTCGGGATTCCTCTCCCGTCGATGCCGGGGCCTAAGACCTTGTGTGGAGTCGGGGCCGGAACCTGAGGATTCCTCTCCAGTGCTGGCATGGATCTTGGGGTACTTCTGGAGTCTTCCCAGGGGAGTCAGTCCTCGTCTCGAATGCGGGCATGCACTTGTGCTTTCCTCCAGAGCGGTAGCAGCAGTGTCACGCAGTCCGCCACGTGGATCAAAGGATCTATGGTTTTCCCTCGAGTCTTTCCCACGAGGCTTTCCCACGAGGCCTTCCCACAGGGCTGTCCCACGTGCACACGTGGTGGGAGTCGATCCTCGGCTTGAACGTCAAGGCAGTGCAGGGAAAACAGGTTCCTCTGGAATGGACTGACACATCTGGGGGACTCTTGGAATGGTGGCACGACCCTGGAGTTCCTCTCGCCTTTCCTGTGGAGAGCGCCTACTCTTGAGATGCGATGGGAACGCCGGGAATTCTTTCCCTACGAAACAGGGAAAGGATCCCTCATCTCGAGCTAGGAGGCGGAAACAGGGCTCCCCTGGATGTTTGCGGGACACCACGTGCTTCCTCTCGAGTGGAGACGGGTATGTCGGGGAACTTCTTGAGTTGCAGCAAGCGTGTGAAGGACCCTTTGGTAGTTCCAGTGGTTAGATGTGATTGGCCTCGAGAAGCCTCAGCGGAAATGGGCCTCATCTCGCCTGGAGGGCAAAACCTCCTGGATTTTCTCGAGTTGCGGCAGGTGCTCTCGACTTACGACGGGGATCTCAGGGACCCGCTCTGGTGGCCTCAGGAAAGGCCAGTCCCCATGCGAGTTCCTCGGGGGCCTCTCGGGATTTCTCTCCCGTCGATGCCGGGGCCTAAGACCTTGTGTGGATTCGGGGCCGGAACCTGAGGATTCCTCTCCAGTGCTGACATGGATCTTTGGGTACTTCTGGAGTCTCCCCAGGGGAGTCAGTCCTCGTCTCGAATGTGGGCATGCACTTGCGCTTTCCTCCAGAGCGGTAGCAGCAGTGTCACGCAGTCCGCCGCGTGGATCAAAGGATCTATGGTTTTCCCTCGAGTCTTTCCCTCGAGGTTTTCCCACGAGGCTTTCCCACAGGGCTGTCCCACGTGCACACGTGGTGGGAGTCGATCCTCGGCTTGAACGTCAAGGCAGTGCAGGGAAAACAGGTTCCTCTGGAATGGACTGACACATCTGGGGGACTCTTGGAATGGTGTCACGACCCTGGAGTTCCTCTCGCCTTTCCTGTGGAGAGCGTATCCTCTTGAGATGCGACGGAATCGCCGGGAATTCTTTCCCTACGAAACAGGGAAAGGATCCCTCATCTCGAGCTAGGGGGCGGAAACGGAGCTCCCCTGGGTGTGTGCGGGACCCCACGTGCTTCCTCTCGAGTGGAGACGGGTATGTCGGGGAACTTCTTGAGTTGCAGCAAGGGTGTGAAGGACCCTTTGGTAGTTCCAGTGGTTAGATGTGATTAGCCTCGAGAAGCCTCAGCGGAAATGGGCCTCATCTCGCCTGGAGGGCAAAACCTCCTGGATTTTCTCGAGTTGCGGCTGGTGCTCTCGACTTACGACGGGGACCTCAGGGACCCGCTCTGGTGGCCTCAGGAAAGGCCAGTCCCGATGCGAGTTCCTCGGGGGCCTCTCAGGATTCCACTCCCGTCGATGCCGGGGCCTAAGACCTTGTGTGGAGTCGGGGCCGGAACCTGAGGATTCCTCTCCAGTGCTGACATGGATCTTGGGGTACTTCTGGAGTCTCCCCAGGGGAATCAGTCCTCGTCTCGAATGCGGGCATGCACTTGCGCTTTCCTCCAGAGCGGTAGCAGCAGTGTCACGCAGTCCGCTGCGTGGATCAAAGGATCTATGGTTTTCCCTCGAGTCTTTCCCACGAGGCTTTCCCACGAGGCTTTCCCACAGGGCTGTCCCACGTGCACACGTGGTGGGAGTCGATCCTCGGCTTGAACGTCAAGGCAGTGCAGGGAAAACAGGTTCCTCTGGAATGGACTGACACATCTGGGGGACTCTTGGAATGGTGGCACGACCCTGGAGTTCCTCTCGGCTTTCCTGTGGAGAGCGCCTCCTCTTGAGATGCGACGGGAACGCCGGGAATTCTTTCCCTACGAAACAGGGAAAGGATCCCTCATCTCGAGCTAGGAGGCGGAAACGGGGCTCCCCTGGATGTGTGCGGAACCCCACCTGCTTCCTCTCGAGTGGAGACGGGTATGTCGGGGAACTTCTTGAGTTGCAGCAATGGTGTGAAGGATCCTTTGGAAGTTCCAGTGGTTAGATGTGATTGGCCTCGAGAAGCCTCAGCGGAAATGGGCCTCATCTCGCCTGGAGGGCAAAACCTCCTGGATTTTCTCGAGTTGCGGCAGGTGCTCTCGACTTACGACGGGGACCTCAGGGAACGGCTCTGGTGGCCTCAGGAAAGGCCAGTCCCCATGCGAGTTCCTCGGGGGCGTCTCGGGATTCCTCTCCCGTCGATGCCGGGTCCTAAGACCTTGTGTGGAGTCGGGGCCGGAACCTGAGGATTCCTCTCCAGTGCTGACATGGATCTTGGGGTACTTCTTGAGTCACCCCAGGGGAGTCAGTCCTCGTCTCGAATGCGGGCATGCACTTGCGCTTTCCTCCAGAGCGGTAGCAGCAGTGTCACGCAGTCCGCCGCGTGGATCAAAGGATCTATGGTTTTCCCTCGAGTCTTTCCCTCGAGGTTTTCCCACGAGGCTTTCCCACAGGGCTGTCCCACGTGCACACGTGGTGGGAGTCGATCCTCGGCTTGAACGTCAAGGCAGTGCAGGGAAAACAGGTTCCTCTGGAATGGACTGACACATCTGGGGGACTCTTGGAATGGTGTCACGACCCTGGAGTTCCTCTCGCCTTTCCTGTGGAGAGCGTCTCCTCTTGAGATGCGACGGAATCGCCGGGAATTCTTTCCCTACGAAACAGGGAAAGGATCCCTCATCTCGAGCTAGGGGGCGGAAACGGAGCTCCCCTGGATGTGTGCGGGACCCCACGTGCTTCCTCTCGAGTGGAGACGGGTATGTCGGGGAACTTCTTGAGTTGCAGCAAGGGTGTGAAGGACCCTTTGGTAGTTCCAGTGGTTAGATGTGATTAGCCTCGAGAAGCCTCAGCGGAAATGGGCCTCATCTCGCCTGGAGGGCAAAACCTCCTGGATTTTCTCGAGTTGCGGCAGGTGCTCTCGACTTACGACGGGGACCTCAGGGACCCGCTCTGGTGGCCTCAGGAAAGGCCAGTCCCGATGCGAGTTCCTCGGGGGCCTCTCAGGATTCCACTCCCGGCGATGCCGGGGCCTAAGACCTTGTGTGGAGTCGGGGCCGGAACCTGAGGATTCCTCTCCAGTGCTGACATGGATCTTGGGGTACTTCTGGAGTCTCCCCAGGGGAATCAGTCCTCGTCTCGAATGCGGGCATGCACTTGCGCTTTCCTCCAGAGCGGTAGCAGCAGTGTCACGCAGTCCGCCGCGTGGATCAAAGGATCTATGGTTTTCCCTCGAGTCTTTCCCACGAGGCTTTCCCACGAGGCTTTCCCACAGGGCTGTCCCACGTGCACACGTGGTGGGAGTCGATCCTCGGCTTGAACGTCAAGGCAGTGCAGGGAAAACAGGTTCCTCTGGAATGGACTGACACATCTGGGGGACTCTTGGAATGGTGGCACGACCCTGGAGTTCCTCTCGGCTTTCCTGTGGAGAGCGCCTCCTCTTGAGATGCGACGGGAACGCCGGGAATTCTTTCCCTACGAAACAGGGAAAGGATCCCTCATCTCGAGCTAGGAGGCGGAAACGGGGCTCCCCTGGATGTGTGCGGAACCCCACCTGCTTCCTCTCGAGTGGAGACGGGTATGTCGGGGAACTTCTTGAGTTGCAGCAATGGTGTGAAGGATCCTTTGGAAGTTCCAGTGGTTAGATGTGATTGGCCTCGAGAAGCCTCAGCGGAAATGGGCCTCATCTCGACTGGAGGGCAAAACCTCCTGGATTTTCTCGAGTTGCGGCAGGTGCTCTCGACTTACGACGGGGACCTCAGGGAACGGCTCTGGTGGCCTCAGGAAAGGCCAGTCCCCATGCGAGTTCCTCGGGGGCGTCTCGGGATTCCTCTCCCGTCGATGCCGGGGCCTAAGACCTTGTGTGGAGTCGGGGCCGGAACCTGAGGATTCCTCTCCAGTGCTGACATGGATCTTGGGGTACTTCTTGAGTCACCCCAAGGGAGTCAGTCCTCGTCTCGAATGCGGGCATGCACTTGCGCTTTCCTCCAGAGCGGTAGGAGCAGTGTCACGCAGTCCGCCGCGTGGATCAAAGGATCTATGGTTTTCCCTCGAGTCTTTCCCACGAGGCTTTCCGACGAGGCTTTCCCACAGGGCTGTCCCACGTGCACACCTGGTGGGAGTCGATCCTCGGCTTGAACGTCAAGGCAGTGCAGGGAAAACAGGTTCCTCTGGAATTTACTGACACATCTGGGGGACTCTTGGAATGGTGGCACGACCCAGGAGTTCCTCTCGCCTTTCCTGTGGAGAGCGCCTCCTCTTGAGATGCGACGGGAACGCCGGGAATTCTTTCCCTACGAAGCAGGGAAAGGATCCCTCATCTCGAGCTAGGAGGCGGAAACGGGGCTCCCCTGGATGTGTGGGGGACCCACGTGCTTCCTCTCGAGTGGAGACGGGTATGTCGGGGAACTTCTTGGGTTGCAGCAAGGGTGTGAAGGACCCTTTGGAATTTCCAGTGGTTAGACGTCATTAGCCTCGAGAAGCCTCAGCGGAAATGGGCCTCATCTCGCCTGGAGGGCAAAACCTCCTGGATTTCCTCGAGTTGCGGCAGGTGCTCTCGACTTACGACGGGGACCTCAGGGACCCGCTCTGGTGGCCTCAGGAAAGGCCAGTCCCGATGCGAGTTCCTCCGGGGCCTCTCAGGATTCCACTCCCGGCGATGCCGGGGCCTAAGACCTTGTGTGGAGTCGGGGCCGGAACCTGAGGATTCCTCTCCAGTGCTGACATGGATCTTGGGGTACTTCTGGAGTCTCCCCAGGGGAATCAGTCCTCGTCTCGAATGCGGGCATGCACTTGCGCTTTCATCCAGAGCGGTAGCAGCAGTGTCACGCAGTCCGCCGCGTGGATCAAAGGATCTATGGTTTTCCCTCGAGTCTTTCCCACGAGGCTTTCCCACGAGGCTTTCCCACAGGGCTGTCCCACGTGCACACGTGGTGGGAGTCGATCCTCGGCTTGAACGTCAAGGCAGTGCAGGGAAAACAGGTTCCTCTGGAATGGACTGACACATCTGGGGGACTCTTGGAATGGTGGCACGACCCTGGAGTTCCTCTCGGCTTTCCTGTGGAGAGCGCCTCCTCTTGAGATGCGACGGGAACGCCGGGAATTCTTTCCCTACGAAACAGGGAAAGGATCCCTCATCTCGAGCTAGGAGGCGGAAACGGGGCTCCCCTGGATGTGTGCGGAACCCCACCTGCTTCCTCTCGAGTGGAGACGGGTATGTCGGGGAACTTCTTGAGTTGCAGCAATGGTGTGATGGATCCTTTGGAAATTCCAGTGGTTAGATGTGATTGGCCTCGAGAAGCCTCAGCGGAAATGGGCCTCATCTCGACTGGAGGGCAAAACCTCCTGGATTTTCTCGAGTTGCGGCAGGTGCTCTCGACTTACGACGGGGACCTCAGGGAACGGCTCTGGTGGCCTCAGGAAAGGCCAGTCCCCATGCGAGTTCCTCGGGGGCCTCTCGGGATTTCTCTCCCGTCGATGCCGGGGCCTAAGACCTTGTGTGGATTCGGGGCCGGAACCTGAGGATTCCTCTCCAGTGCTGACATGGATCTTTGGGTACTTCTGGAGTCTCCCCAGGGGAGTCAGTCCTCGTCTCGAATGTGGGCATGCACTTGCGCTTTCCTCCAGAGCGGTAGCAGCAGTGTCACGCAGTCCGCCGCGTGGATCAAAGGATCTATGGTTTTCCCTCGAGTCTTTCCCTCGAGGTTTTCCCACGAGGCTTTCCCACAGGGCTGTCCCACGTGCACACGTGGTGGGAGTCGATCCTCGGCTTGAACGTCAAGGCAGTGCAGGGAAAACAGGTTCCTCTGGAATGGACTGACACATCTGGGGGACTCTTGGAATGGTGTCACGACCCTGGAGTTCCTCTCGCCTTTCCTGTGGAAAGCGTATCCTCTTGAGATGCGACGGAATCGCCGGGAATTCTTTCCCTACGAAACAGGGAAAGGATCCCTCATCTCGAGCTAGGGGGCGGAAACGGAGCTCCCCTGGGTGTGTGCGGGACCCCACGTGCTTCCTCTCGAGTGGAGACGGGTATGTCGGGGAACTTCTTGAGTTGCAGCAAGGGTGTGAAGGACCCTTTGGTAGTTCCAGTGGTTAGATGTGATTAGCCTCGAGAAGCCTCAGCGGAAATGGGCCTCATCTCGCCTGGAGGGCAAAACCTCCTGGATTTTCTCGAGTTGCGGCTGGTGCTCTCGACTTACGACGGGGACCTCAGGGACCCGCTCTGGTGGCCTCAGGAAAGGCCAGTCCCGATGCGAGTTCCTCGGGGGCCTCTCAGGATTCCACTCCCGTCGATGCCGGGGCCTAAGACCTTGTGTGGAGTCGGGGCCGGAACCTGAGGATTCCTCTCCAGTGCTGACATGGATCTTGGGGTACTTCTGGAGTCTCCCCAGGGGAATCAGTCCTCGTCTCGAATGCGGGCATGCACTTGCGCTTTCCTCCAGAGCGGTAGCAGCAGTGTCACGCAGTCCGCTGCGTGGATCAAAGGATCTATGGTTTTCCCTCGAGTCTTTCCCACGAGGCTTTCCCACGAGGCTTTCCCACAGGGCTGTCCCACGTGCACACGTGGTGGGAGTCGATCCTCGGCTTGAACGTCAAGGCAGTGCAGGGAAAACAGGTTCCTCTGGAATGGACTGACACATCTGGGGGACTCTTGGAATGGTGGCACGACCCTGGAGTTCCTCTCGGCTTTCCTGTGGAGAGCGCCTCCTCTTGAGATGCGACGGGAACGCCGGGAATTCTTTCCCTACGAAACAGGGAAAGGATCCCTCATCTCGAGCTAGGAGGCGGAAACGGGGCTCCCCTGGATGTGTGCGGAACCCCACCTGCTTCCTCTCGAGTGGAGACGGGTATGTCGGGGAACTTCTTGAGTTGCAGCAATGGTGTGAAGGATCCTTTGGAAGTTCCAGTGGTTAGATGTGATTGGCCTCGAGAAGCCTCAGCGGAAATGGGCCTCATCTCGCCTGGAGGGCAAAACCTCCTGGATTTTCTCGAGTTGCGGCAGGTGCTCTCGACTTACGACGGGGACCTCAGGGAACGGCTCTGGTGGCCTCAGGAAAGGCCAGTCCCCATGCGAGTTCCTCGGGGGCGTCTCGGGATTCCTCTCCCGTCGATGCCGGGTCCTAAGACCTTGTGTGGAGTCGGGGCCGGAACCTGAGGATTCCTCTCCAGTGCTGACATGGATCTTGGGGTACTTCTTGAGTCACCCCAGGGGAGTCAGTCCTCGTCTCGAATGCGGGCATGCACTTGCGCTTTCCTCCAGAGCGGTAGCAGCAGTGTCACGCAGTCCGCCGCGTGGATCAAAGGATCTATGGTTTTCCCTCGAGTCTTTCCCTCGAGGTTTTCCCACGAGGCTTTCCCACAGGGCTGTCCCACGTGCACACGTGGTGGGAGTCGATCCTCGGCTTGAACGTCAAGGCAGTGCAGGGAAAACAGGTTCCTCTGGAATGGACTGACACATCTGGGGGACTCTTGGAATGGTGTCACGACCCTGGAGTTCCTCTCGCCTTTCCTGTGGAGAGCGTCTCCTCTTGAGATGCGACGGAATCGCCGGGAATTCTTTCCCTACGAAACAGGGAAAGGATCCCTCATCTCGAGCTAGGGGGCGGAAACGGAGCTCCCCTGGATGTGTGCGGGACCCCACGTGCTTCCTCTCGAGTGGAGACGGGTATGTCGGGGAACTTCTTGAGTTGCAGCAAGGGTGTGAAGGACCCTTTGGTAGTTCCAGTGGTTAGATGTGATTAGCCTCGAGAAGCCTCAGCGGAAATGGGCCTCATCTCGCCTGGAGGGCAAAACCTCCTGGATTTTCTCGAGTTGCGGCAGGTGCTCTCGACTTACGACGGGGACCTCAGGGACCCGCTCTGGTGGCCTCAGGAAAGGCCAGTCCCGATGCGAGTTCCTCGGGGGCCTCTCAGGATTCCACTCCCGGCGATGCCGGGGCCTAAGACCTTGTGTGGAGTCGGGGCCGGAACCTGAGGATTCCTCTCCAGTGCTGACATGGATCTTGGGGTACTTCTGGAGTCTCCCCAGGGGAATCAGTCCTCGTCTCGAATGCGGGCATGCACTTGCGCTTTCCTCCAGAGCGGTAGCAGCAGTGTCACGCAGTCCGCCGCGTGGATCAAAGGATCTATGGTTTTCCCTCGAGTCTTTCCCACGAGGCTTTCCCACGAGGCTTTCCCACAGGGCTGTCCCACGTGCACACGTGGTGGGAGTCGATCCTCGGCTTGAACGTCAAGGCAGTGCAGGGAAAACAGGTTCCTCTGGAATGGACTGACACATCTGGGGGACTCTTGGAATGGTGGCACGACCCTGGAGTTCCTCTCGGCTTTCCTGTGGAGAGCGCCTCCTCTTGAGATGCGACGGGAACGCCGGGAATTCTTTCCCTACGAAACAGGGAAAGGATCCCTCATCTCGAGCTAGGAGGCGGAAACGGGGCTCCCCTGGATGTGTGCGGAACCCCACCTGCTTCCTCTCGAGTGGAGACGGGTATGTCGGGGAACTTCTTGAGTTGCAGCAATGGTGTGAAGGATCCTTTGGAAGTTCCAGTGGTTAGATGTGATTGGCCTCGAGAAGCCTCAGCGGAAATGGGCCTCATCTCGACTGGAGGGCAAAACCTCCTGGATTTTCTCGAGTTGCGGCAGGTGCTCTCGACTTACGACGGGGACCTCAGGGAACGGCTCTGGTGGCCTCAGGAAAGGCCAGTCCCCATGCGAGTTCCTCGGGGGCGTCTCGGGATTCCTCTCCCGTCGATGCCGGGGCCTAAGACCTTGTGTGGAGTCGGGGCCGGAACCTGAGGATTCCTCTCCAGTGCTGACATGGATCTTGGGGTACTTCTTGAGTCACCCCAAGGGAGTCAGTCCTCGTCTCGAATGCGGGCATGCACTTGCGCTTTCCTCCAGAGCGGTAGGAGCAGTGTCACGCAGTCCGCCGCGTGGATCAAAGGATCTATGGTTTTCCCTCGAGTCTTTCCCACGAGGCTTTCCGACGAGGCTTTCCCACAGGGCTGTCCCACGTGCACACCTGGTGGGAGTCGATCCTCGGCTTGAACGTCAAGGCAGTGCAGGGAAAACAGGTTCCTCTGGAATTTACTGACACATCTGGGGGACTCTTGGAATGGTGGCACGACCCAGGAGTTCCTCTCGCCTTTCCTGTGGAGAGCGCCTCCTCTTGAGATGCGACGGGAACGCCGGGAATTCTTTCCCTACGAAGCAGGGAAAGGATCCCTCATCTCGAGCTAGGAGGCGGAAACGGGGCTCCCCTGGATGTGTGGGGGACCCACGTGCTTCCTCTCGAGTGGAGACGGGTATGTCGGGGAACTTCTTGGGTTGCAGCAAGGGTGTGAAGGACCCTTTGGAATTTCCAGTGGTTAGACGTCATTAGCCTCGAGAAGCCTCAGCGGAAATGGGCCTCATCTCGCCTGGAGGGCAAAACCTCCTGGATTTCCTCGAGTTGCGGCAGGTGCTCTCGACTTACGACGGGGACCTCAGGGACCCGCTCTGGTGGCCTCAGGAAAGGCCAGTCCCGATGCGAGTTCCTCCGGGGCCTCTCAGGATTCCACTCCCGGCGATGCCGGGGCCTAAGACCTTGTGTGGAGTCGGGGCCGGAACCTGAGGATTCCTCTCCAGTGCTGACATGGATCTTGGGGTACTTCTGGAGTCTCCCCAGGGGAATCAGTCCTCGTCTCGAATGCGGGCATGCACTTGCGCTTTCATCCAGAGCGGTAGCAGCAGTGTCACGCAGTCCGCCGCGTGGATCAAAGGATCTATGGTTTTCCCTCGAGTCTTTCCCACGAGGCTTTCCCACGAGGCTTTCCCACAGGGCTGTCCCACGTGCACACGTGGTGGGAGTCGATCCTCGGCTTGAACGTCAAGGCAGTGCAGGGAAAACAGGTTCCTCTGGAATGGACTGACACATCTGGGGGACTCTTGGAATGGTGGCACGACCCTGGAGTTCCTCTCGGCTTTCCTGTGGAGAGCGCCTCCTCTTGAGATGCGACGGGAACGCCGGGAATTCTTTCCCTACGAAACAGGGAAAGGATCCCTCATCTCGAGCTAGGAGGCGGAAACGGGGCTCCCCTGGATGTGTGCGGAACCCCACCTGCTTCCTCTCGAGTGGAGACGGGTATGTCGGGGAACTTCTTGAGTTGCAGCAATGGTGTGATGGATCCTTTGGAAGTTCCAGTGGTTAGATGTGATTGGCCTCGAGAAGCCTCAGCGGAAATGGGCCTCATCTCGACTGGAGGGCAAAACCTCCTGGATTTTCTCGAGTTGCGGCAGGTGCTCTCGACTTACGACGGGGACCTCAGGGAACGGCTCTGGTGGCCTCAGGAAAGGCCAGTCCCCATGCGAGTTCCTCGGGGGCGTCTCGGGATTCCTCTCCCGTCGATGCCGGGGCCTAAGACCTTGTGTGGAGTCGGGGCCGGAACCTGAGGATTCCTCTCCAGTGCTGACATGGATCTTGGGGTACTTCTTGAGTCACCCCAGGGGAGTCAGTCCTCGTCTCGAATGCGGGCATGCACTTGCGCTTTCCTCCAGAGCGGTAGGAGCAGTGTCACGCAGTCCGCCGCGTGGATCAAAGGATCTATGGTTTTCCCTCGAGTCTTTCCCACGAGGCTTTCCCACGAGGCTTTCCCACAGGGCTGTCCCACGTGCACACGTGATGGGAGTGGATCCTCGGCTTGAACGTCAAGGCAGTGAAGGGAAAACAGGTTCCTCTGGAATGGACTGACACATCTGGGGGTCTCTTGGAATGGTGCCACGACCCAGGAGTTCCTCTCGCCTTTCCTGTGGAGAGCGCCTCCTCTTGAGATGCGACGGGAACGCCGGGAATTCTTTCCCTACGAAACAGGGAAAGGATCCCTCATCTCGAGCTAGGAGGCGGAAACGGGGCTCCCCTGGATGTGTGCGGAACCCCACCTGCTTCCTCTCGAGTGGAGACGGGTATGTCGGGGAACTTCTTGAGTTGCAGCAATGGTGTGAAGGATCCTTTGGAAGTTCCAGTGGTTAGATGTGATTGGCCTCGAGAAGCCTCAGCGGAAATGGGCCTCATCTCGCCTGGAGGGCAAAACCTCCTGGATTTTCTCGAGTTGCGGCAGGTGCTCTCGACTTACGACGGGGACCTCAGGGAACGGCTCTGGTGGCCTCAGGAAAGGCCAGTCCCCATGCGAGTTCCTCGGGGGCGTCTCGGGATTCCTCTCCCGTCGATGCCGGGTCCTAAGACCTTGTGTGGAGTAGGGGCCGGAACCTGAGAATTCCTCTCCAGTGCTGACATGGACCTTGGGGTACTTCTGGAGTCTCCCCAGGGGAGTCAGTCCTCGTCTCGAATGCGGGCATGCACTTGCGCCTTACTCCAGAGCGGTAGCAGCAGTGTCACGCAGTCCGCCGCATGGATCAAAGGATCTATGGTTTTCCCTCGAGTCTTTCCCATGAGGCTTTCCCACGAGGCTTTCCCACAGGGCTGTCCCACGTGCACACGTGGTGGGAGTGGATCCTCGGCTTGAACGTCAAGGAGGTGCAGGGAAAACAGGTTCCTCTGGAATGGACTGACACATCTGGGGGACTCTTGGAATGGTGGCACGACCCTGGAGTTCCTCTCGCCTTTCCTGTGGAGAGCGCCTCCTCTTGAGATGCGACGGGAACGCCGGGAATTCTTTCCCTACGAAACAGGGAAAGGATCCCTCGTCTCGAGCTAGGAGGCGGAAACGGGGCTCCCCTGGATGTGGGCGGGACACCACGTGCTTCCTCTCGAGTGGAGACGGGTATGTCGGGGAACTTCTTGAGTTGCAGCAAGGGTGTGAAGGACCCTTTGGAAGTTCCAGTGGTTAGACGTGATTAGCCTCGAGAAGCCTCAGCGGAAATGGGCCTCATCTCGCCTGGAGGGCAAAACCTCCTGGATTTTCTCGAGTTGCGGCAGGTGCTCTCGACTTACGACGGGGACCTCAGGGAACGGCTCTGGTGGCCTCAGGAAAGGCCAGTCCCCATACGAGTTCCTCGGGGGCGTCTCGGGATTCCTCTCCCGTCGATGCCGGGGCCTAAGACCTTGTGTGGAGTCGGGGCCGGAACCTGAGGATTCCTCTCCAGTGCTGACATGGATCTTGGGGTACTTCTGGAGTCTCCCCAGGGGAGTCAGTCCTCGTCTCGAATGCGGGCATGCACTTGCGCTTTCCTCCAGAGCGGTAGCAGCAGTGTCACGCAGTCCGCCGCGTGGATCAAAGGATCTATGGTTTTCCCTCGAGTCTTTCCCACGAGGCTTTCCCACGAGGCTTTCCCACAGGGCTGTCCCACGTGCACAACTGGTGGGAGTCGATCCTCGGCTTGAACGTCAAGGCAGTGCAGGGAAAACAGGTTCCTCTGGAATTTACTGACACATCTCGGGGACTCTTGGAATGGTGGCACGACCCAGGAGTTCCTCTCGCCTTTCCTGTGGAGAGCGCCTCCTCTTGAGATGCGACGGGAACGCCGGGAATTCTTTCCCTACGAAGCAGGGAAAGGATCCCTCATTTCGAGCTAGGAGGCGGAAACGGGGCTCCCCTGGATGTGTGCGGGACCCACGTGCTTCCTCTCGAGTGGAGACGGGTATGTCGGGGAACTTCTTGGGTTGCAGCAAGGGTGTGAAGGACCCTTTGGAATTTCCAGTGGTTAGACGTGATTAGCCTCGAGAAGCCTCAGCGGAAATGGGCCTCATCTCGCCTGGAGGGCAAAACCTCCTGGATTTCCTCGAGTTGCGGCAGGTGCTCTCGACTTACGACGGGGACCTCAGGGAACGGCTCTGGTGGCCTCAGGAAAGGCCAGTCCCCATGCGAGTTCCTCGGGGGCCTCTCAGGATTCCACTCCCGGCGATGCCGGGGCCTAAGACCTTGTGTGGAGTCGGGGCCGGAACCTGAGGATTCCTCTCCAGTGCTGACATGGATCTTGGGGTACTTCTGGAGTCTCCCCAGGGGAATCAGTCCTCGTCTCGAATGCGGGCATGCACTTGCGCTTTCCTCCAGAGCGGTAGCAGCAGTGTCACGCAGTCCGCCGCGTGGATCAAAGGATCTATGGTTTTCCCTCGAGTCTTTCCCACGAGGCTTTCCCACGAGGCTTTCCCACAGGGCTGTCCCACGTGCACACGTGGTGGGAGTCGATCCTCGGCTTGAACGTCAAGGCAGTGCAGGGAAAACAGGTTCCTCTGGAATGGACTGACACATCTGGGGGACTCTTGGAATGGTGGCACGACCCTGGAGTTCCTCTCGGCTTTCCTGTGGAGAGCGCCTCCTCTTGAGATGCGACGGGAACGCCGGGAATTCTTTCCCTACGAAACAGGGAAAGGATCCCTCATCTCGAGCTAGGAGGCGGAAACGGGGCTCCCCTGGATGTGTGCGGAACCCCACCTGCTTCCTCTCGAGTGGAGACGGGTATGTCGGGGAACTTCTTGAGTTGCAGCAATGGTGTGAAGGATCCTTTGGAAGTTCCAGTGGTTAGATGTGATTGGCCTCGAGAAGCCTCAGCGGAAATGGGCCTCATCTCGACTGGAGGGCAAAACCTCCTGGATTTTCTCGAGTTGCGGCAGGTGCTCTCGACTTACGACGGGGACCTCAGGGAACGGCTCTGGTGGCCTCAGGAAAGGCCAGTCCCCATGCGAGTTCCTCGGGGGCGTCTCGGGATTCCTCTCCCGTCGATGCCGGGGCCTAAGACCTTGTGTGGAGTCGGGGCCGGAACCTGAGGATTCCTCTCCAGTGCTGACATGGATCTTGGGGTACTTCTTGAGTCACCCCAAGGGAGTCAGTCCTCGTCTCGAATGCGGGCATGCACTTGCGCTTTCCTCCAGAGCGGTAGGAGCAGTGTCACGCAGTCCGCCGCGTGGATCAAAGGATCTATGGTTTTCCCTCGAGTCTTTCCCACGAGGCTTTCCGACGAGGCTTTCCCACAGGGCTGTCCCACGTGCACACCTGGTGGGAGTCGATCCTCGGCTTGAACGTCAAGGCAGTGCAGGGAAAACAGGTTCCTCTGGAATTTACTGACACATCTGGGGGACTCTTGGAATGGTGGCACGACCCAGGAGTTCCTCTCGCCTTTCCTGTGGAGAGCGCCTCCTCTTGAGATGCGACGGGAACGCCGGGAATTCTTTCCCTACGAAGCAGGGAAAGGATCCCTCATCTCGAGCTAGGAGGCGGAAACGGGGCTCCCCTGGATGTGTGGGGGACCCACGTGCTTCCTCTCGAGTGGAGACGGGTATGTCGGGGAACTTCTTGGGTTGCAGCAAGGGTGTGAAGGACCCTTTGGAATTTCCAGTGGTTAGACGTCATTAGCCTCGAGAAGCCTCAGCGGAAATGGGCCTCATCTCGCCTGGAGGGCAAAACCTCCTGGATTTCCTCGAGTTGCGGCAGGTGCTCTCGACTTACGACGGGGACCTCAGGGACCCGCTCTGGTGGCCTCAGGAAAGGCCAGTCCCGATGCGAGTTCCTCCGGGGCCTCTCAGGATTCCACTCCCGGCGATGCCGGGGCCTAAGACCTTGTGTGGAGTCGGGGCCGGAACCTGAGGATTCCTCTCCAGTGCTGACATGGATCTTGGGGTACTTCTGGAGTCTCCCCAGGGGAATCAGTCCTCGTCTCGAATGCGGGCATGCACTTGCGCTTTCATCCAGAGCGGTAGCAGCAGTGTCACGCAGTCCGCCGCGTGGATCAAAGGATCTATGGTTTTCCCTCGAGTCTTTCCCACGAGGCTTTCCCACGAGGCTTTCCCACAGGGCTGTCCCACGTGCACACGTGGTGGGAGTCGATCCTCGGCTTGAACGTCAAGGCAGTGCAGGGAAAACAGGTTCCTCTGGAATGGACTGACACATCTGGGGGACTCTTGGAATGGTGGCACGACCCTGGAGTTCCTCTCGGCTTTCCTGTGGAGAGCGCCTCCTCTTGAGATGCGACGGGAACGCCGGGAATTCTTTCCCTACGAAACAGGGAAAGGATCCCTCATCTCGAGCTAGGAGGCGGAAACGGGGCTCCCCTGGATGTGTGCGGAACCCCACCTGCTTCCTCTCGAGTGGAGACGGGTATGTCGGGGAACTTCTTGAGTTGCAGCAATGGTGTGATGGATCCTTTGGAAGTTCCAGTGGTTAGATGTGATTGGCCTCGAGAAGCCTCAGCGGAAATGGGCCTCATCTCGACTGGAGGGCAAAACCTCCTGGATTTTCTCGAGTTGCGGCAGGTGCTCTCGACTTACGACGGGGACCTCAGGGAACGGCTCTGGTGGCCTCAGGAAAGGCCAGTCCCCATGCGAGTTCCTCGGGGGCGTCTCGGGATTCCTCTCCCGTCGATGCCGGGGCCTAAGACCTTGTGTGGAGTCGGGGCCGGAACCTGAGGATTCCTCTCCAGTGCTGACATGGATCTTGGGGTACTTCTTGAGTCACCCCAGGGGAGTCAGTCCTCGTCTCGAATGCGGGCATGCACTTGCGCTTTCCTCCAGAGCGGTAGGAGCAGTGTCACGCAGTCCGCCGCGTGGATCAAAGGATCTATGGTTTTCCCTCGAGTCTTTCCCACGAGGCTTTCCCACGAGGCTTTCCCACAGGGCTGTCCCACGTGCACACGTGATGGGAGTGGATCCTCGGCTTGAACGTCAAGGCAGTGAAGGGAAAACAGGTTCCTCTGGAATGGACTGACACATCTGGGGGTCTCTTGGAATGGTGCCACGACCCAGGAGTTCCTCTCGCCTTTCCTGTGGAGAGCGCCTCCTCTTGAGATGCGACGGGAACGCCGGGAATTCTTTCCCTACGAAACAGGGAAAGGATCCCTCATCTCGAGCTAGGAGGCGGAAACGGGGCTCCCCTGGATGTGTGCGGAACCCCACCTGCTTCCTCTCGAGTGGAGACGGGTATGTCGGGGAACTTCTTGAGTTGCAGCAATGGTGTGAAGGATCCTTTGGAAGTTCCAGTGGTTAGATGTGATTGGCCTCGAGAAGCCTCAGCGGAAATGGGCCTCATCTCGCCTGGAGGGCAAAACCTCCTGGATTTTCTCGAGTTGCGGCAGGTGCTCTCGACTTACGACGGGGACCTCAGGGAACGGCTCTGGTGGCCTCAGGAAAGGCCAGTCCCCATGCGAGTTCCTCGGGGGCGTCTCGGGATTCCTCTCCCGTCGATGCCGGGTCCTAAGACCTTGTGTGGAGTAGGGGCCGGAACCTGAGAATTCCTCTCCAGTGCTGACATGGACCTTGGGGTACTTCTGGAGTCTCCCCAGGGGAGTCAGTCCTCGTCTCGAATGCGGGCATGCACTTGCGCCTTACTCCAGAGCGGTAGCAGCAGTGTCACGCAGTCCGCCGCATGGATCAAAGGATCTATGGTTTTCCCTCGAGTCTTTCCCATGAGGCTTTCCCACGAGGCTTTCCCACAGGGCTGTCCCACGTGCACACGTGGTGGGAGTGGATCCTCGGCTTGAACGTCAAGGAGGTGCAGGGAAAACAGGTTCCTCTGGAATGGACTGACACATCTGGGGGACTCTTGGAATGGTGGCACGACCCTGGAGTTCCTCTCGCCTTTCCTGTGGAGAGCGCCTCCTCTTGAGATGCGACGGGAACGCCGGGAATTCTTTCCCTACGAAACAGGGAAAGGATCCCTCGTCTCGAGCTAGGAGGCGGAAACGGGGCTCCCCTGGATGTGGGCGGGACACCACGTGCTTCCTCTCGAGTGGAGACGGGTATGTCGGGGAACTTCTTGAGTTGCAGCAAGGGTGTGAAGGACCCTTTGGAAGTTCCAGTGGTTAGACGTGATTAGCCTCGAGAAGCCTCAGCGGAAATGGGCCTCATCTCGCCTGGAGGGCAAAACCTCCTGGATTTTCTCGAGTTGCGGCAGGTGCTCTCGACTTACGACGGGGACCTCAGGGAACGGCTCTGGTGGCCTCAGGAAAGGCCAGTCCCCATACGAGTTCCTCGGGGGCGTCTCGGGATTCCTCTCCCGTCGATGCCGGGGCCTAAGACCTTGTGTGGAGTCGGGGCCGGAACCTGAGGATTCCTCTCCAGTGCTGACATGGATCTTGGGGTACTTCTGGAGTCTCCCCAGGGGAGTCAGTCCTCGTCTCGAATGCGGGCATGCACTTGCGCTTTCCTCCAGAGCGGTAGCAGCAGTGTCACGCAGTCCGCCGCGTGGATCAAAGGATCTATGGTTTTCCCTCGAGTCTTTCCCACGAGGCTTTCCCACGAGGCTTTCCCACAGGGCTGTCCCACGTGCACAACTGGTGGGAGTCGATCCTCGGCTTGAACGTCAAGGCAGTGCAGGGAAAACAGGTTCCTCTGGAATTTACTGACACATCTCGGGGACTCTTGGAATGGTGGCACGACCCAGGAGTTCCTCTCGCCTTTCCTGTGGAGAGCGCCTCCTCTTGAGATGCGACGGGAACGCCGGGAATTCTTTCCCTACGAAGCAGGGAAAGGATCCCTCATTTCGAGCTAGGAGGCGGAAACGGGGCTCCCCTGGATGTGTGCGGGACCCACGTGCTTCCTCTCGAGTGGAGACGGGTATGTCGGGGAACTTCTTGGGTTGCAGCAAGGGTGTGAAGGACCCTTTGGAATTTCCAGTGGTTAGACGTGATTAGCCTCGAGAAGCCTCAGCGGAAATGGGCCTCATCTCGCCTGGAGGGCAAAACCTCCTGGATTTCCTCGAGTTGCGGCAGGTGCTCTCGACTTACGACGGGGACCTCAGGGACCCGCTCTGGTGGCCTCAGGAAAGGCCAGTCCCCATGCGAGTTCCTCGGGGGCCTCTCGGGATTCCTCTCCCGTCGATGCTGAGGCCTAAGACCTTGTGTGGAGTCGGGGTCGGAACCTGAGGATTCCTCTCCAGTGCTGACATGGATCTTGGGGTACTTCTGGAGTCTCCCCAGGGGAGTCAGTCCTCGTCTCGAATGCGGGCATGCACTTGCGCTTTCCTCCAGAGCGGTAGCAGCAGTGTCACGCAGTCCGCCGCGTGGATCAAAGGATCTATGGTTTTCCCTCGAGTCTTTCCCACGAGGCTTTCCCACGAGGCTTTCCCACAGGGCTGTCCCACGTGCACACCTGGTGGGAGTCGATCCTCGGCTTGAACGTCAAGGCAGTGCAGGGAAAACAGGTTCCTCTGGAATGGACTGACACATCTGGGGGACTCTTGGAATGGTGGCACGACCCTGGAGTTCCTCTCGGCTTTCCTGTGGAGAGCGCCTCCTCTTGAGATGCGACGGGAACGCCGGGAATTCTTTCCCTACGAAACAGGGAAAGGATCCCTCATCTCGAGCTAGGAGGCGGAAACGGGGCTCCCCTGGATGTGTGCGGAACCCCACCTGCTTCCTCTCGAGTGGAGACGGGTATGTCGGGGAACTTCTTGAGTTGCAGCAATGGTGTGAAGGATCCTTTGGAAGTTCCAGTGGTTAGATGTGATTGGCCTCGAGAAGCCTCAGCGGAAATGGGCCTCATCTCGACTGGAGGGCAAAACCTCCTGGATTTTCTCGAGTTGCGGCAGGTGCTCTCGACTTACGACGGGGACCTCAGGGAACGGCTCTGGTGGCCTCAGGAAAGGCCAGTCCCCATGCGAGTTCCTCGGGGGCGTCTCGGGATTCCTCTCCCGTCGATGCCGGGGCCTAAGACCTTGTGTGGAGTCGGGGCCGGAACCTGAGGATTCCTCTCCAGTGCTGACATGGATCTTGGGGTACTTCTTGAGTCACCCCAAGGGAGTCAGTCCTCGTCTCGAATGCGGGCATGCACTTGCGCTTTCCTCCAGAGCGGTAGGAGCAGTGTCACGCAGTCCGCCGCGTGGATCAAAGGATCTATGGTTTTCCCTCGAGTCTTTCCCACGAGGCTTTCCGACGAGGCTTTCCCACAGGGCTGTCCCACGTGCACACCTGGTGGGAGTCGATCCTCGGCTTGAACGTCAAGGCAGTGCAGGGAAAACAGGTTCCTCTGGAATTTACTGACACATCTGGGGGACTCTTGGAATGGTGGCACGACCCAGGAGTTCCTCTCGCCTTTCCTGTGGAGAGCGCCTCCTCTTGAGATGCGACGGGAACGCCGGGAATTCTTTCCCTACGAAGCAGGGAAAGGATCCCTCATCTCGAGCTAGGAGGCGGAAACGGGGCTCCCCTGGATGTGTGGGGGACCCACGTGCTTCCTCTCGAGTGGAGACGGGTATGTCGGGGAACTTCTTGGGTTGCAGCAAGGGTGTGAAGGACCCTTTGGAATTTCCAGTGGTTAGACGTCATTAGCCTCGAGAAGCCTCAGCGGAAATGGGCCTCATCTCGCCTGGAGGGCAAAACCTCCTGGATTTCCTCGAGTTGCGGCAGGTGCTCTCGACTTACGACGGGGACCTCAGGGACCCGCTCTGGTGGCCTCAGGAAAGGCCAGTCCCGATGCGAGTTCCTCCGGGGCCTCTCAGGATTCCACTCCCGGCGATGCCGGGGCCTAAGACCTTGTGTGGAGTCGGGGCCGGAACCTGAGGATTCCTCTCCAGTGCTGACATGGATCTTGGGGTACTTCTGGAGTCTCCCCAGGGGAATCAGTCCTCGTCTCGAATGCGGGCATGCACTTGCGCTTTCATCCAGAGCGGTAGCAGCAGTGTCACGCAGTCCGCCGCGTGGATCAAAGGATCTATGGTTTTCCCTCGAGTCTTTCCCACGAGGCTTTCCCACGAGGCTTTCCCACAGGGCTGTCCCACGTGCACACGTGGTGGGAGTCGATCCTCGGCTTGAACGTCAAGGCAGTGCAGGGAAAACAGGTTCCTCTGGAATGGACTGACACATCTGGGGGACTCTTGGAATGGTGGCACGACCCTGGAGTTCCTCTCGGCTTTCCTGTGGAGAGCGCCTCCTCTTGAGATGCGACGGGAACGCCGGGAATTCTTTCCCTACGAAACAGGGAAAGGATCCCTCATCTCGAGCTAGGAGGCGGAAACGGGGCTCCCCTGGATGTGTGCGGAACCCCACCTGCTTCCTCTCGAGTGGAGACGGGTATGTCGGGGAACTTCTTGAGTTGCAGCAATGGTGTGATGGATCCTTTGGAAGTTCCAGTGGTTAGATGTGATTGGCCTCGAGAAGCCTCAGCGGAAATGGGCCTCATCTCGACTGGAGGGCAAAACCTCCTGGATTTTCTCGAGTTGCGGCAGGTGCTCTCGACTTACGACGGGGACCTCAGGGAACGGCTCTGGTGGCCTCAGGAAAGGCCAGTCCCCATGCGAGTTCCTCGGGGGCGTCTCGGGATTCCTCTCCCGTCGATGCCGGGGCCTAAGACCTTGTGTGGAGTCGGGGCCGGAACCTGAGGATTCCTCTCCAGTGCTGACATGGATCTTGGGGTACTTCTTGAGTCACCCCAGGGGAGTCAGTCCTCGTCTCGAATGCGGGCATGCACTTGCGCTTTCCTCCAGAGCGGTAGGAGCAGTGTCACGCAGTCCGCCGCGTGGATCAAAGGATCTATGGTTTTCCCTCGAGTCTTTCCCACGAGGCTTTCCCACGAGGCTTTCCCACAGGGCTGTCCCACGTGCACACGTGATGGGAGTGGATCCTCGGCTTGAACGTCAAGGCAGTGAAGGGAAAACAGGTTCCTCTGGAATGGAGTGACACATCTGGGGGTCTCTTGGAATGGTGCCACGACCCAGGAGTTCCTCTCGCCATTCCTGTGGAGAGCGCCTCCTCTTGAGATGCGACGGGAACGCCGGGAATTCTTTCCCTACGAAACAGGGAAAGGATCCCTCATCTCGAGCTAGGAGGCGGAAACGGGGCTCCCCTGGATGTGTGCGGAACCCCACCTGCTTCCTCTCGAGTGGAGACGGGTATGTCGGGGAACTTCTTGAGTTGCAGCAATGGTGTGAAGGATCCTTTGGAAGTTCCAGTGGTTAGATGTGATTGGCCTCGAGAAGCCTCAGCGGAAATGGGCCTCATCGCGCCTGGAGGGCAAAACCTCCTGGATTTTCTCGAGTTGCGGCAGGTGCTCTCGACTTACGACGGGGACCTCAGGGAACGGCTCTGGTGGCCTCAGGAAAGGCCAGTCCCCATGCGAGTTCCTCGGGGGCGTCTCGGGATTCCTCTCCCGTCGATGCCGGGTCCTAAGACCTTGTGTGGAGTAGGGGCCGGAACCTGAGAATTCCTCTCCAGTGCTGACATGGACCTTGGGGTACTTCTGGAGTCTCCCCAGGGGAGTCAGTCCTCGTCTCGAATGCGGGCATGCACTTGCGCCTTACTCCAGAGCGGTAGCAGCAGTGTCACGCAGTCCGCCGCATGGATCAAAGGATCTATGGTTTTCCCTCGAGTCTTTCCCATGAGGCTTTCCCACGAGGCTTTCCCACAGGGCTGTCCCACGTGCACACGTGGTGGGAGTGGATCCTCGGCTTGAACGTCAAGGAGGTGCAGGGAAAACAGGTTCCTCTGGAATGGACTGACACATCTGGGGGACTCTTGGAATGGTGGCACGACCCTGGAGTTCCTCTCGCCTTTCCTGTGGAGAGCGCCTCCTCTTGAGATGCGACGGGAACGCCGGGAATTCTTTCCCTACGAAACAGGGAAAGGATCCCTCGTCTCGAGCTAGGAGGCGGAAACGGGGCTCCCCTGGATGTGGGCGGGACACCACGTGCTTCCTCTCGAGTGGAGACGGGTATGTCGGGGAACTTCTTGAGTTGCAGCAAGGGTGTGAAGGACCCTTTGGAAGTTCCAGTGGTTAGACGTGATTAGCCTCGAGAAGCCTCAGCGGAAATGGGCCTCATCTCGCCTGGAGGGCAAAACCTCCTGGATTTTCTCGAGTTGCGGCAGGTGCTCTCGACTTACGACGGGGACCTCAGGGAACGGCTCTGGTGGCCTCAGGAAAGGCCAGTCCCCATACGAGTTCCTCGGGGGCGTCTCGGGATTCCTCTCCCGTCGATGCCGGGGCCTAAGACCTTGTGTGGAGTCGGGGCCGGAACCTGAGGATTCCTCTCCAGTGCTGACATGGATCTTGGGGTACTTCTGGAGTCTCCCCAGGGGAGTCAGTCCTCGTCTCGAATGCGGGCATGCACTTGCGCTTTCCTCCAGAGCGGTAGCAGCAGTGTCACGCAGTCCGCCGCGTGGATCAAAGGATCTATGGTTTTCCCTCGAGTCTTTCCCACGAGGCTTTCCCACGAGGCTTTCCCACAGGGCTGTCCCACGTGCACAACTGGTGGGAGTCGATCCTCGGCTTGAACGTCAAGGCAGTGCAGGGAAAACAGGTTCCTCTGGAATTTACTGACACATCTCGGGGACTCTTGGAATGGTGGCACGACCCAGGAGTTCCTCTCGCCTTTCCTGTGGAGAGCGCCTCCTCTTGAGATGCGACGGGAACGCCGGGAATTCTTTCCCTACGAAGCAGGGAAAGGATCCCTCATTTCGAGCTAGGAGGCGGAAACGGGGCTCCCCTGGATGTGTGCGGGACCCACGTGCTTCCTCTCGAGTGGAGACGGGTATGTCGGGGAACTTCTTGGGTTGCAGCAAGGGTGTGAAGGACCCTTTGGAATTTCCAGTGGTTAGACGTGATTAGCCTCGAGAAGCCTCAGCGGAAATGGGCCTCATCTCGCCTGGAGGGCAAAACCTCCTGGATTTCCTCGAGTTGCGGCAGGTGCTCTCGACTTACGACGGGGACCTCAGGGACCCGCTCTGGTGGCCTCAGGAAAGGCCAGTCCCCATGCGAGTTCCTCGGGGGCCTCTCGGGATTCCTCTCCCGTCGATGCTGAGGCCTAAGACCTTGTGTGGAGTCGGGGTCGGAACCTGAGGATTCCTCTCCAGTGCTGACATGGATCTTGGGGTACTTCTGGAGTCTCCCCAGGGGAGTCAGTCCTCGTCTCGAATGCGGGCATGCACTTGCGCTTTCCTCCAGAGCGGTAGCAGCAGTGTCACGCAGTCCGCCGCGTGGATCAAAGGATCTATGGTTTTCCCTCGAGTCTTTCCCACGAGGCTTTCCCACGAGGCTTTCCCACAGGGCTGTCCCACGTGCACACCTGGTGGGAGTCGATCCTCGGCTTGAACGTCAAGGCAGTGCAGGGAAAACAGGTTCCTCTGGAATGGACTGACACATCTGGGGGACTCTTGGAATGGTGGCACGACCCTGGAGTTCCTCTCGGCTTTCCTGTGGAGAGCGCCTCCTCTTGAGATGCGACGGGAACGCCGGGAATTCTTTCCCTACGAAACAGGGAAAGGATCCCTCATCTCGAGCTAGGAGGCGGAAACGGGGCTCCCCTGGATGTGTGCGGAACCCCACCTGCTTCCTCTCGAGTGGAGACGGGTATGTCGGGGAACTTCTTGAGTTGCAGCAATGGTGTGAAGGATCCTTTGGAAGTTCCAGTGGTTAGATGTGATTGGCCTCGAGAAGCCTCAGCGGAAATGGGCCTCATCTCGACTGGAGGGCAAAACCTCCTGGATTTTCTCGAGTTGCGGCAGGTGCTCTCGACTTACGACGGGGACCTCAGGGACCCGCTCTGGTGGCCTCAGGAAAGGCCAGTCCCCATGCGAGTTCCTCGGGGGCCTCTCGGCATTCCTCTCCCGTCGATGCCGGGGCCTAAGACCTTGTGTGGAGTAGGGGCCGGAACCTGAGAATTCCTCTCCAGTGCTGACATGGACCTTGGGGTACTTCTGGAGTCTCCCCAGGGGAGTCAGTCCTCGTCTCGAATGCGGGCATGCACTTGCGCCTTACTCCAGAGCGGTAGCAGCAGTGTCACGCAGTCCGCCGCATGGATCAAAGGATCTATGGTTTTCCCTCGAGTCTTTCCCATGAGGCTTTCCCACGAGGCTTTCCCACAGGGCTGTCCCACGTGCACACGTGGTGGGAGTGGATCCTCGGCTTGAACGTCAAGGAGGTGCAGGGAAAACAGGTTCCTCTGGAATGGACTGACACATCTGGGGGACTCTTGGAATGGTGGCACGACCCTGGAGTTCCTCTCGCCTTTCCTGTGGAGAGCGCCTCCTCTTGAGATGCGACGGGAACGCCGGGAATTCTTTCCCTACGAAACAGGGAAAGGATCCCTCGTCTCGAGCTAGGAGGCGGAAACGGGGCTCCCCTGGATGTGGGCGGGACACCACGTGCTTCCTCTCGAGTGGAGACGGGTATGTCGGGGAACTTCTTGAGTTGCAGCAAGGGTGTGAAGGACCCTTTGGAAGTTCCAGTGGTTAGACGTGATTAGCCTCGAGAAGCCTCAGCGGAAATGGGCCTCATCTCGCCTGGAGGGCAAAACCTCCTGGATTTTCTCGAGTTGCGGCAGGTGCTCTCGACTTACGACGGGGACCTCAGGGAACGGCTCTGGTGGCCTCAGGAAAGGCCAGTCCCCATACGAGTTCCTCGGGGGCGTCTCGGGATTCCTCTCCCGTCGATGCCGGGGCCTAAGACCTTGTGTGGAGTCGGGGCCGGAACCTGAGGATTCCTCTCCAGTGCTGACATGGATCTTGGGGTACTTCTGGAGTCTCCCCAGGGGAGTCAGTCCTCGTCTCGAATGCGGGCATGCACTTGCGCTTTCCTCCAGAGCGGTAGCAGCAGTGTCACGCAGTCCGCCGCGTGGATCAAAGGATCTATGGTTTTCCCTCGAGTCTTTCCCACGAGGCTTTCCCACGAGGCTTTCCCACAGGGCTGTCCCACGTGCACAACTGGTGGGAGTCGATCCTCGGCTTGAACGTCAAGGCAGTGCAGGGAAAACAGGTTCCTCTGGAATTTACTGACACATCTCGGGGACTCTTGGAATGGTGGCACGACCCAGGAGTTCCTCTCGCCTTTCCTGTGGAGAGCGCCTCCTCTTGAGATGCGACGGGAACGCCGGGAATTCTTTCCCTACGAAGCAGGGAAAGGATCCCTCATTTCGAGCTAGGAGGCGGAAACGGGGCTCCCCTGGATGTGTGCGGGACCCACGTGCTTCCTCTCGAGTGGAGACGGGTACGTCGGGGAACTTCTTGGGTTGCAGCAAGGGTGTGAAGGACCCTTTGGAATTTCCAGTGGTTAGACGTGATTAGCCTCGAGAAGCCTCAGCGGAAATGGGCCTCATCTCGCCTGGAGGGCAAAACCTCCTAGATTTCCTCGAGTTGCGGCAGGTGCTCTCGACTTACGACGGGGACCTCAGGGACCCGCTCTGGTGGCCTCAGGAAAGGCCAGTCCCCATGCGAGTTCCTCGGGGGCCTCTCGGGATTCCTCTCCCGTCGATGCTGAGGCCTAAGACCTTGTGTGGAGTCGGGGTCGGAACCTGAGGATTCCTCTCCAGTGCTGACATGGATCTTGGGGTACTTCTGGAGTCTCCCCAGGGGAGTCAGTCCTCGTCTCGAATGCGGGCATGCACTTGCGCTTTCCTCCAGAGCGGTAGCAGCAGTGTCACGCAGTCCGCCGCGTGGATCAAAGGATCTATGGTTTTCCCTCGAGTCTTTCCCACGAGGCTTTCCCACGAGGCTTTCCCACAGGGCTGTCCCACGTGCACACCTGGTGGGAGTCGATCCTCGGCTTGAACGTCAAGGCAGTGCAGGGAAAACAGGTTCCTCTGGAATGGACTGACACATCTGGGGGACTCTTGGAATGGTGGCACGACCCTGGAGTTCCTCTCGGCTTTCCTGTGGAGAGCGCCTCCTCTTGAGATGCGACGGGAACGCCGGGAATTCTTTCCCTACGAAACAGGGAAAGGATCCCTCATCTCGAGCTAGGAGGCGGAAACGGGGCTCCCCTGGATGTGTGCGGAACCCCACCTGCTTCCTCTCGAGTGGAGACGGGTATGTCGGGGAACTTCTTGAGTTGCAGCAATGGTGTGAAGGATCCTTTGGAAGTTCCAGTGGTTAGATGTGATTGGCCTCGAGAAGCCTCAGCGGAAATGGGCCTCATCTCGACTGGAGGGCAAAACCTCCTGGATTTTCTCGAGTTGCGGCAGGTGCTCTCGACTTACGACGGGGACCTCAGGGAACGGCTCTGGTGGCCTCAGGAAAGGCCAGTCCCCATGAGAGTTCCTCGGGGGCGTCTCGGGATTCCCTTCCGTCGATGCCGGGTCCTAAGACCTTGTGTGGAGTAGGGGCCGGAACCTGAGGATTCCTCTCCAGTGCTGACATGGACCTTGGGGTACTTCTGGAGTCTCCCCAGGGGAGTCAGTCCTCGTCTCGAATGCGGGCATGCACTTGCGCCTTACTCCAGAGCGGTAGCAGCAGTGTCACGCAGTCCGCCGCATGGATCAAAGGATCTATGGTTTTCCCTCGAGTCTTTCCCATGAGGCTTTCCCACGAGGCTTTCCCACAGGGCTGTCCCACGTGCACACGTGGTGGGAGTCGATCCTCGGCTTGAACGTCAAGGAGGTGCAGGGAAAACAGGTTCCTCTGGAATGGACTGACACATCTGGGGGACTCTTGGAATGGTGGCACGACCCTGGAGTTCCTCTCGCCTTTCCTGTGGAGAGCGCCTCCTCTTGAGATGCGACGGGAACGCCGGGAATTCTTTCCCTACGAAACAGGGAAAGGATCCCTCATCTCGAGCTAGGAGGCGGAAACGGGGCTCCCCTGGATGTGGGCGGGACACCACGTGCTTCCTCTCGAGTGGAGACGGGTATGTCGGGGAACTTCTTGAGTTGCATCAAGGGTGTGAAGGACCCTTTGGAAGTTCCAGTGGTTAGACGTGATTAGCCTCGAGAAGCCTCAGCGGAAATGGGCCTCATCTCGCCTGGAGGGCAAAACCTCCTGGATTTTCTCGAGTTGCGGCAAGTGCTCTCGACTTACGACGGGGACCTCAGGGAACGGCTCTGGTGGCCTCAGGAAAGGCCAGTCCCGATGCGAGTTCCTCGGGGGCGTCTCGGGATTCCTCTCCCGTCGATGCCGGGGCCTAAGACCTTGTGTGGAGTCGGGGCCGGAACCTGAGGATTCCTCTCCAGTGCTGACATGGATCTTGGGGTACTTCTGGAGTCTCCCCAGGGGAGTCAGTCCTCGTCTCGAATGCGGGCATGCACTTGCGCTTTCCTCCAGAGCGGTAGCAGCAGTGTCACGCAGTCCGCCGCGTGGATCAAAGGATCTATGGTTTTCCCTCGAGTCTTTCCCACGAGGCTTTCCCACGAGGCTTTCCCACAGGGCTGTCCCACGTGCACACGTGGTGGGAGTCGATCCTCGGCTTGAACGTCAAGGCAGTGCAGGGAAAACAGGTTCCTCTGGAATTTACTGACACATCTGGGGGACTCTTGGAATGGTGGCACGACCCAGGAGTTCCTCTCGCCTTTCCTGTGGAGAGCGCCTCCTCTTGAGATGCCACGGGAACGCCGGGAATTCTTTCCCTACGAAGCAGGGAAAGGATCCCTCATCTCGAGCTAGGAGGCGGAAACGGGGCTCCCCTGGATGTGTGCGGGACCCACGTGCTTCCTCTCGAGTGGAGACGGGTATGTCGGGGAACTTCTTGGGTTGCAGCAAGGGTGTGAAGGACCCTTTGGAATTTCCAGTGGTTAGACGTGATTAGCCTCGAGAAGCCTCAGCGGAAATGGGCCTCATCTCGCCTGGAGGGCAAAACCTCCTGGATTTCCTCGAGTTGCGGCAGGTGCTCTCAACTTACGACGGGGACCTCAGGGACCCGCTCTGGTGGCCTCAGGAAAGGCCAGTCCCCATGCGAGTTCCTCGGGGGCCTCTCGGGATTCCTCTCCCGTCGATGCTGGGGCCTAAGACCTTGTGTGGAGTCTGGGTCGGAACCTGAGGATTCCTCTCCACTGCTGACATGGATCTTGGGGTACTTCTGGAGTCTCCCCAGGGGAGTCAGTCCTCGTCTCGAATGCGGGCATGCACTTGCGCTTTCCTCCAGAGCGGTAGCAGCAGTGTCACGCAGTCCGCCGCGTGGATCAAAGGATCTATGGTTTTCCCTCGAGTCTTTCCCACGAGGCTTTCCCACGAGGCTTTCCCACAGGGCTGTCCCACGTGCACACGTGGTGGGAGTCGATCCTCGGCTTGAACGTCAAGGCAGTGCAGGGAAAACAGGTTCCTCTGGAATGGACTGACACATCTGCGGGACTCTTGGAATGGTGTCACGACCCTGGAGTTCTTCTCGCCTTTCCTATGGAGAGCGCCTCCTCTTGAGATGCGACGGGAACGCCGGAATTCTTTCCCTACGAAACAGGGAAAGGATCCCTCATCTCGAGCTAGGAGGCGGAAACGGGGCTCCCCTGGATGTGTGCTGGACCCCACGTGCTTCCTCTCGATTGCAGACGGGTATGTCGGGGAACTTCTTGAGTTGCAGCAAGGGTGTAAAGGACTCTTTGGAAGTTCCAGTGGTTAGATGTGATTGGCCTCGAGAAGCCTCAGCGGAAATGGGCCTCATCTCGCCTGGAGGGCAAAACCTCCTGGTTTTCTCGAGTTGCGGCAGGTGCTCTCGACTTACGACGGGGACCTCAGGGACCCGCTCTGGTGGCCTCAGGAAAGGCCAGTCCCCATGCGAGTTCCTCGGGGGCCTCTCGGCATTCCTCTCCCGTCGATGCCGGGGCCTAAGACCTTGTGTGGAGTCGGGGCCAGAACCTGAGGATTCCTCTCCAGTGCTGACATGGATCTTGGGGTACTTCTGGAGTCTCCCCAGGGGAGTCAGTCCTCGTCTCGAATGCGGGCATGCACTTGCGCTTTCCTCCAGAGCGGTAGCAGCAGTGTCACGCAGTCCGCCGCGTGGATCAAAGGATCTATGGTTTTCCCTCGAGTCTTTCCCACGAGGCTTTCCCACGAGGTTTTCCCACAGGGCTGTCCCACGTGCACACGTGATGGGAGTGGATCCTCGGCTTGAACGTCAAGGCAGTGAAGGGAAAACAGGTTCCTCTGGAATGGACTGACACATCTGGGGGACTCTTGGAATGGTGGCATGACCCTGGAGTTCCTCTCGAATTTCCTGTGGAGAGCGCCTCCTCTTGAGATGCCACGGGAACGCCGGAATTCTTTCCCTACGAAACATGGAAAGGATCCCTCATCTCGAGATAGGAGGCAGAAACGGGGCTCCCCTGGATGTGTGCGGGACCCCACGTGCTTCCTCTCGAGTGGAGACGGGTATGTCGCGGAACAGCTTGAGTTGCAGCAAGGGTGTGAAAGACCCTTTGTAATTTCCAGTGGTTAGATGTGATTAGCCTCGAGAAGCCTCAGCGGAAATGGGCCTCATCTCGCCTGGAGGGCAAAACCTCCTGGATTTTCTCGAGTTGCGGCAGGTGCTCTCGACTTACGATGGGGAACTCAGGGACCCGCTCTGGTGGCCTCAGGAAAGGCCAGTCCCCATGCGAGTTCCTCGGGGGCCTCTCGGCATTCCTCTCCCGTCAATGCCGGGGCCTAAGACCTTGTGTGGAGTCGGGGCTGGAACCTGAGGATTCCTCTCCAGTGCTGACAAGGATCTTGGGGTACTTCTGGTGTCTCCCCAGGGGAGTCAGTCCTCGTCTCGAATGCGGGCATGCACTTGCGCTTTCCTCCAGAGCGGTAGCAGCAGTGTCACGCAGTCCACCGCGTGGAACAAAGGATCTATGGTTTTCCCTCGAGTCTTTCCCACGAGGCTTTCCCACGAGGCTTTCCCACAGGGCTGTCCCACGTGCACACGTGGTGGGAGTCGATCCTCGGCTTGAACGTCAAGGCAGTGCAGGGAAAACAGGTTCCTCTGGAATGGACTGACACATCTGGGGGTCTCTTGGAATGGTACCACGACCCTGGAGTTCCTCTCGCCTTTCCTGCGGAGAGCGCCTCCTCTTGAGATGCGACGGGAACGCCGGGAATTCTTTCCCTACATAACAGGGAAAGGATCCCTCATCTCGAGCTAGGAGGCGGAAAGGGGATCCCCTGGATGTGTGCGGGACCCCACGTGCTTCCTCTCGAGTGGAGATGGGTATGTCGCGGAACTTCTTGAGTTGCAGCAAGGGTGTGAAGGACCCTTTGGAAGTTCCAGTTGTTAGACGTGATTTGCCTCGAGAAGCCTCAGCGGAAATGGGCCTCATCTCGCCTGGAGGGCAAAATCTCCTGGATTTTCTCGAGTTGCGGCAGGTGCTCTCGACTTACGACGGGGACCTCAGGGACCCGCTCTGTTGGCCTCAGGAAAGGCCAGTCCCCATGCGAGTTCCTCGGGGGCCTCTCAGGATTCCTCTCCCGTCAATGCCAGGGCCTAAGACCTTGTGTGGAGTCGGGGCTGGAACCTGAGGATTCCTCTCCAGTGCTGACATGGATCTTGGGGTACTTCTGGAGTCTCCCCAGGGGAGTCAGTCCTCGTCTCGAATGCGGGCATGCACTTGCGCTTTCCTCCAGAGCGGTAGCAGCAGTGTCACGCAGTCCGCCACGTGGATCAAAGGATCTATGGTTTTCCCTCGAGTCTTTCCCACGAGGCTTTCCCACGAGGCTTTCCCACAGGGCTGTCCCACGTGCACACGTGGTGGGAGTTGATCCTCGGATTGAACGTCAAGGCAGTGAAGGGAAAACAGTTTCCTCTGGAATGGACTGACACATCTGGGGGACTCTTGGAATGGTGGCATGACCCTGGAGTTCCTCTCGCCTTTCCTGTGGAGAGCGCCTCCTCTTGAGATGCAACGGGAACGCCGGGAATTCTTTCCCTACGAAACAGGGAAAGGATCCCTCATCTCGAGCTTGGAGGCGGAAACGGGGCTCCCCTGGATGTTTGCGGGACCCCACGTGCTTCCTCTCGAGTGGAGACGGGTTGTCGCGGAACTGCTTGAGTTGCAGAAAGGGTGTGAAGGAACCGTTGGAATTTCCAGTGGTTAGATGTGATTAGCATCGAGAAGCCTCAGCGGAAATGGGCCTCATCTCGCCTGGTGGGCAAAACCTGGATTTTCTCGAGTTCCGGCAGGTGCTCTCGACTTACGACGGGGACCTCAGAGACCCGCTTTGGTGGCCTCAGGAAAGGCCAGTCCCCATGCGAGTTCCTCGGGTCCTCTCGGGATTCCTCTCCCGTCGATGCTAGGGCCTAAGACCTTGTGTGAGTCGGGGCCGGAAACTGAGGATTCCTCTCCAGTGCTGACATGGATCTTGGGGTACTTCTGGAGTCTCCCCAGGGGAGTCAGTCCTCGTCTCGAATGCTGGCATGCACTTGCGCTTTCCTCCAGAGCGGTAGCATCAGTGTCACGCAGTCCGCCGCGTGGATCAAAGGATCTATGGTTTTCCCTCGAGTCTTTCCCACGAGGCTTTCCCACGAGGCTTTCCCACAGGGCTGTCCCACGAGCACACGTGGTGGGAGTCGATCCTCGGCTTGAACGTCAAGGGAGTGCAGGGAAAACAGGTTCCTCTGTAATGGACTGACTCATATGGGGTCTCTTGGAATGGTGGCACGACCCTGGAGTTCCTCTCGCCTTTCCTGTGGGAGCGCCTCCTCTTGAGATGCGACGGGAACACCGGGAATTCTTTCCCTACGAAACAGGGAAAGGATCCCTCATCTCGAGCTAGGAGGCGGAAACGGGGCTACCCTGGATGTGTGCGGGACCCTCGTGCTTCCTATCGAGTGGAGACGGGTATGTCGGGGAACTTCTAGAGTTGCAGCAAGGGTGTGAAGGACCCTTTGGAAGTTCCAGTGGTTAGATGTGATTAGCCTCGAGAAGCCTCAGCGGAAATGGGATTCATCTCGCCTGGAGGGCAAAATCTCCTGGATTTTCTCGAGTTGCGGCAGGTGCTCTCGACTTACGACGGGGACCTCAGGGACCCGCTCTGGTGACCTCAGGAAAGGCCAGTCCCCATGCGAGTTCCTCGGGGGCCTCTTGGGATTCCTCTACCATCGATGCCGGTGCCTAAGACCTTGTGTGGAGTCGGGGCCGGAACCTGAGGATTCCTCTCCAGTGCTGACATGGATCTTGGGGTACTTCTGGAGTCTCCCCAGGGGAGTCAGTCCTCGTCTCGAATGCGGGCATGCACTTGCGCTTTCCTCCAGAGCGGTAGCAGCAGTGTCACGCAGTCCGCCGCGTGGATCAAAGGATCTATGGTTTTCCCTCGAGTCTTTCCCACGAGGCTTTCCCACGAGGCTTTCCACAGGGCTGTCCCACGTGCACACGTGGTGGGACTCGATCCTCGGCTTGAACGTCAAGGCAGTGCAGGGAAAACAGGTTCCTCTGGAATTTACTGACACATCTGGGGGACTCTTGGAATGGTGGCACGACCCAGGAGTTCCTCTCGCCTTTCCTGTGGAGAGCGCCTCCTCTTGAGATGCCACGGGAACGCCGGGAATTCTTTCCCTACGAAGCAGGGAAAGGATCCCTCATCTCGAGCTAGGAGGCGGAAACGGGGCTCCCCTGGATGTGTGCGGGACCCACGTGCTTCCTCTCGAGTGGAGACGGGTATGTCGGGGAACTTCTTGGGTTGCAGCAAGGGTGTGAAGGACCCTTTGGAATTTCCAGTGGTTAGACGTGATTAGCCTCGAGAAGCCTCAGCGGAAATGGGCCTCATCTCGCCTGGAGGGCAAAACCTCCTGGATTTCCTCGAGTTGCGGCAGGTGCTCTCGACTTACGACGGGGACCTCAGGGACCCGCTATGGTGGCCTCAGGAAAGGCCAGTCCCCATGCGAGTTCCTCGGGGGCCTCTCGGGATTCCTCTCCCGTCGATGCTGGGGCCTAAGACCTTGTGTGGAGTCGGGGTCGGAACCTGAGGATTCCTCTCCACTGCTGACATGGATCTTGGGGTACTTCTGGAGTCTCCCCATGGGAGTCAGTCCTCGTCTCGAATGCGGGCATGCACTTGCGCTTTCCTCCAGAGCGGTAGCAGCAGTGTCACGCAGTCCGCCGCGTGGATCAAAGGATCTATGGTTTTCCCTCGAGTCTTTCCCACGAGGCTTTCCCACGAGGCTTTCCCACAGGGCTGTCCCACGTGCACACGTGGTGGGAGTCGATCCTCGGCTTGAACGTCAAGGCAGTGCAGGGAAAACAGGTTCCTCTGGAATGGACTGACACATCTGCGGGACTCTTGGAATGGTGGCACGACCCTGGAGTTCTTCTCGCCTTTCCTGTGGAGAGCGCCTCCTCTTGAGATGCGACGGGAACGCCGGAATTCTTTCCCTACGAAACAGGGAAAGGATCCCTCATCTCGAGCTAGGAGGCGGAAACGGGGCTCCCCTGGATGTGTGCTGGACCCCACGTGCTTCCTCTCGATTGCAGACGGGTATGTCGGGGAACTTCTTGAGTTGCAGCAAGGGTGTAAAGGACTCTTTGGAAGTTCCAGTGGTTAGATGTGATTGGCCTCGAGAAGCCTCAGCGGAAATGGGCCTCATCTCGCCTGGAGGGCAAAACCTCCTGGTTTTCTCGAGTTGCGGCAGGTGCTCTCGACTTACGACGGGGACCTCAGGGACCCGCTCTGGTGGCCTCAGGAAAGGCCAGTCCCCATGCGAGTTCCTCGGGGGCCTCTCGGCATTCCTCTCCCGTCGATGCCGGGGCCTAAGACCTTGTGTGGAGTCGGGGCCAGAACCTGAGGATTCCTCTCCAGTGCTGACATGGATCTTGGGGTACTTCTGGAGTCTCCCCAGGGGAGTCAGTCCTCGTCTCGAATGCGGGCATGCACTTGCGCTTTCCTCCAGAGCGGTAGCAGCAGTGTCACGCAGTCCGCCGCGTGGATCAAAGGATCTATGGTTTTCCCTCGAGTCTTTCCCACGAGGCTTTCCCACGAGGTTTTCCCACAGGGCTGTCCCACGTGCACACGTGATGGGAGTGGATCCTCGGCTTGAACGTCAAGGCAGTGAAGGGAAAACAGGTTCCTCTGGAATGGACTGACACATCTGGGGGACTCTTGGAATGGTGGCATGACCCTGGAGTTCCTCTCGAATTTCCTGTGGAGAGCGCCTCCTCTTGAGATGCCACGGGAACGCCGGAATTCTTTCCCTACGAAACATGGAAAGGATCCCTCATCTCGAGATAGGAGGCAGAAACGGGGCTCCCCTGGATGTGTGCGGGACCCCACGTGCTTCCTCTCGAGTGGAGACGGGTATGTCGCGGAACAGCTTGAGTTGCAGCAAGGGTGTGAAAGACCCTTTGTAATTTCCAGTGGTTAGATGTGATTAGCCTCGAGAAGCCTCAGCGGAAATGGGCCTCATCTCGCCTGGAGGGCAAAACCTCCTGGATTTTCTCGAGTTGCGGCAGGTGCTCTCGACTTACGATGGGGAACTCAGGGACCCGCTCTGGTGGCCTCAGGAAAGGCCAGTCCCCATGCGAGTTCCTCGGGGGCCTCTCGGCATTCCTCTCCCGTCAATGCCGGGGCCTAAGACCTTGTGTGGAGTCGGGGCTGGAACCTGAGGATTCCTCTCCAGTGCTGACAAGGATCTTGGGGTACTTCTGGTGTCTCCCCAGGGGAGTCAGTCCTCGTCTCGAATGCGGGCATGCACTTGCGCTTTCCTCCAGAGCGGTAGCAGCAGTGTCACGCAGTCCACCGCGTGGAACAAAGGATCTATGGTTTTCCCTCGAGTCTTTCCCACGAGGCTTTCCCACGAGGCTTTCCCACAGGGCTGTCCCACGTGCACACGTGGTGGGAGTCGATCCTCGGCTTGAACGTCAAGGCAGTGCAGGGAAAACAGGTTCCTCTGGAATGGACTGACACATCTGGGGGTCTCTTGGAATGGTACCACGACCCTGGAGTTCCTCTCGCCTTTCCTGCGGAGAGCGCCTCCTCTTGAGATGCGACGGGAACGCCGGGAATTCTTTCCCTACATAACAGGGAAAGGATCCCTCATCTCGAGCTAGGAGGCGGAAAGGGGATCCCCTGGATGTGTGCGGGACCCCACGTGCTTCCTCTCGAGTGGAGATGGGTATGTCGCGGAACTTCTTGAGTTGCAGCAAGGGTGTGAAGGACCCTTTGGAAGTTCCAGTTGTTAGACGTGATTTGCCTCGAGAAGCCTCAGCGGAAATGGGCCTCATCTCGCCTGGAGGGCAAAATCTCCTGGATTTTCTCGAGTTGCGGCAGGTGCTCTCGACTTACGACGGGGACCTCAGGGACCCGCTCTGTTGGCCTCAGGAAAGGCCAGTCCCCATGCGAGTTCCTCGGGGGCCTCTCAGGATTCCTCTCCCGTCAATGCCAGGGCCTAAGACCTTGTGTGGAGTCGGGGCTGGAACCTGAGGATTCCTCTCCAGTGCTGACATGGATCTTGGGGTACTTCTGGAGTCTCCCCAGGGGAGTCAGTCCTCGTCTCGAATGCGGGCATGCACTTGCGCTTTCCTCCAGAGCGGTAGCAGCAGTGTCACGCAGTCCGCCACGTGGATCAAAGGATCTATGGTTTTCCCTCGAGTCTTTCCCACGAGGCTTTCCCACGAGGCTTTCCCACAGGGCTGTCCCACGTGCACACGTGGTGGGAGTTGATCCTCGGATTGAACGTCAAGGCAGTGAAGGGAAAACAGTTTCCTCTGGAATGGACTGACACATCTGGGGGACTCTTGGAATGGTGGCATGACCCTGGAGTTCCTCTCGCCTTTCCTGTGGAGAGCGCCTCCTCTTGAGATGCAACGGGAACGCCGGGAATTCTTTCCCTACGAAACAGGGAAAGGATCCCTCATCTCGAGCTTGGAGGCGGAAACGGGGCTCCCCTGGATGTTTGCGGGACCCCACGTGCTTCCTCTCGAGTGGAGACGGGTTGTCGCGGAACTGCTTGAGTTGCAGAAAGGGTGTGAAGGAACCGTTGGAATTTCCAGTGGTTAGATGTGATTAGCATCGAGAAGCCTCAGCGGAAATGGGCCTCATCTCGCCTGGTGGGCAAAACCTGGATTTTCTCGAGTTCCGGCAGGTGCTCTCGACTTACGACGGGGACCTCAGAGACCCGCTTTGGTGGCCTCAGGAAAGGCCAGTCCCCATGCGAGTTCCTCGGGTCCTCTCGGGATTCCTCTCCCGTCGATGCTAGGGCCTAAGACCTTGTGTGAGTCGGGGCCGGAAACTGAGGATTCCTCTCCAGTGCTGACATGGATCTTGGGGTACTTCTGGAGTCTCCCCAGGGGAGTCAGTCCTCGTCTCGAATGCTGGCATGCACTTGCGCTTTCCTCCAGAGCGGTAGCATCAGTGTCACGCAGTCCGCCGCGTGGATCAAAGGATCTATGGTTTTCCCTCGAGTCTTTCCCACGAGGCTTTCCCACGAGGCTTTCCCACAGGGCTGTCCCACGAGCACACGTGGTGGGAGTCGATCCTCGGCTTGAACGTCAAGGCAGTGCAGGGAAAACAGGTTCCTCTGTAATGGACTGACTCATATGGGGTCTCTTGGAATGGTGGCACGACCCTGGAGTTCCTCTCGCCTTTCCTGTGGGAGCGCCTCCTCTTGAGATGCGACGGGAACACCGGGAATTCTTTCCCTACGAAACAGGGAAAGGATCCCTCATCTCGAGCTAGGAGGCGGAAACGGGGCTACCCTGGATGTGTGCGGGACCCTCGTGCTTCCTATCGAGTGGAGACGGGTATGTCGGGGAACTTCTAGAGTTGCAGCAAGGGTGTGAAGGACCCTTTGGAAGTTCCAGTGGTTAGATGTGATTAGCCTCGAGAAGCCTCAGCGGAAATGGGATTCATCTCGCCTGGAGGGCAAAATCTCCTGGATTTTCTCGAGTTGCGGCAGGTGCTCTCGACTTACGACGGGGACCTCAGGGACCCGCTCTGGTGACCTCAGGAAAGGCCAGTCCCCATGCGAGTTCCTCGGGGGCCTCTTGGGATTCCTCTACCATCGATGCCGGTGCCTAAGACCTTGTGTGGAGTCGGGGCCGGAACCTGAGGATTCCTCTCCAGTGCTGACATGGATCTTGGGGTACTTCTGGAGTCTCCCCAGGGGAGTCAGTCCTCGTCTCGAATGCGGGCATGCACTTGCGCTTTCCTCCAGAGCGGTAGCAGCAGTGTCACGCAGTCCGCCGCGTGGATCAAAGGATCTATGGTTTTCCCTCGAGTCTTTCCCACGAGGCTTTCCCACGAGGCTTTCCACAGGGCTGTCCCACGTGCACACGTGGTGGGACTCGATCCTCGGCTTGAACGTCAAGGCAGTGCAGGGAAAACAGGTTCCTCTGGAATGGACTGACACATCTGGGGGACTCTTGGAATCATGGCACGACCCTGGAGTTCCTCTCGCCTTTCCTGTGGAGAGCGCCTCCTCTTGAGATGCGACGGGAACGCCGGGAATTCTTTCCCTACGAAACAGGGAAAGGATCCCTCATCTCGTGCTAGGAGGCGGAAATGGGGCTCCCCTCGATGTTTGCAGGACCCCACGTGCTTCCTCTCGAGTGGAGACGGGTATGTCGGGGAACTTCTTGAGTTGCAACAAGGGTGTGAAGGACCCTTTGGAAGTTCCAGGGGTTAAATGTGATTGGCCTCGAGAAGCCTCAGAGAAAATGGGCCTCATCTCGCCTGGAGGGCAAAACCTCCTGGATTTTCTCGAGTTGCGGCAGGTGCTCTCGACTTACGACGGGGACCTCAGGGACCCGCTCTGGTGGCCTCAGGAAAGGCCAGTCCCCATGCGAGTTCCTCGGGGGCCTCTCGGGATTCCTCTCCCGTCGATGCCGGGGCCTAAGACCTTGTGTGGAGTCGGGGCCGGAAACTGAGGATTCCTCTCCAGTGTTGACATGGATCTTGGGGTACTTCTGGAGTCTCCCCAGGGGAGTCAGTCCTCGTCTCGAATGCGGGCATGCACTTGCGCTTTCCTCCAGAGCGGTAGCAGCAGTGTCACGCAGTCCGCCGCGTGGATCAAAGGATCTATGGTTTTCCCTCGAGTCTTTCCCACGAGGCTTTCCCACGAGGCTTTCCCACAGGGCTGTCCCAGGTGCACACGTGGTGGGAGTCGATCCTCGGCTTGAACGTCAAGGCAGTGCAGGGAAAACAGGTTCCTCTGGAATGGACTCACATATCTGGGGGACTCTTGGAATGGTGGCATGACCCTGGAGTTACTCTCGCCTTTCCTGTGGAGAGCGCCTCCTCTTGAGATGCGACGGGAACGCCGGGAATTCTTTCCCTACGAAACAGGGAAAGGATCCCTCATCTCGAGCTCGGAGGCGGAAACGGGGTTCACCTGGATGTGTGCGGGACCCACGTGCTTCCTCTCGAGTGGAGACGGGTATGTCGGGGAACTTCTTGAGTTGCAGCAAGGGTGTGAAGGACCTTTTGGAAGTTCCAGTGGTTAGACGTGATTGGCCTCGAGAAGCCTCAGCGGAAATGGGCCTCATCTCGCCTGGAGGGCAAAACCTCCTGGATTTTCTCGAGTTGCGGCAGGTGCTCTCGACTTACGACGGGGACCTCAGGGACCCGCTCTGGTGGCCTCAGGAAAGGCCAGTCCCCATGCGAGTTCCTCGGGGGCCTCTCGGGATTCCTCTCCCGTCGATGCCGGGGCCTAAGACCTTGTGTGGAGTCGGGGCCGGAACCTGAGGATTCCTCGCCAGTGCTGACATGGATCTTGGGGTACTTCTGGAGTCTCCCCAGGGGAGTCAGTCCTCGTCTCGAATGCGGGCATGCACTTGCGCTTTCCTCCAGAGCGGTAGCAGCAGTGTCACGCAGTCCGCCGCGTGGATCAAAGGATCTATGGTTTTCCCTCGAGTCTTTCCCAAGAGGCTTTCCCACGAGGCTTTCCCACAGGGCTGTCCCACGTGCACACGTGGTGGGAGTCGATCCTCGGCTTGAACGTCAAGGCAGTGCAGGGAAAACAGGTTCCTCTGGAATGGACTGACACATCTGGGGGACTCTTGGAATGGTGGCACGACCCTGGAGTTCCTCTCGCCTTTCCTGTGGAGAGCGCCTCCTCTTGAGATGCGACGGGAACGCCGGGAATTCTTGCCCTACGAAACAGGGAAAGGATCCCTCATCTCGCAGTAGGAGGCAGAAACGGGGCTCCCCTGGATGTGTGCGGGACCCCACGTGCTTCCTCTCGAGTGGAGACGGGTATGTCGGGGAAATTCTTGAGTTGCAGCAAGGGTGTGAAGGACCCTTTGGAAGTTCCAGTGGTTAGACGTGATTGGCCTCGAGAAGCCTCAGCGGAAATGGGCCTCATCTCGCCTGGAGGGCAAAACCTCCTGGATTTTCTCGAGTTGCGGCAGGTGCTCTCGACTTACGACGGGGACCTCAAGGACCCGCTCTGGTGGCCTCAGGAAAGGCCAGTCCCCATGCGAGTTCCTCGGGGGCCTCTCGGGCTTCCTCTCCCGTCAATGCCGGGGCCTAAGACCTTGTGTGGAGTCGGGGCCGGAACCTGAGGATTCCTCTCCAGTGCTGACATGGATCTTGGGGTACTTCTGGAGTCTCCCCAGGGGAGTCAGTCCTCGTCTCGAATGCGGGCATGCACTTGCGCTTTCCTCCAGAGCGGTAGCAGCAGTGTCACGCAGTCCGCCGCGTGGATCAAAGGATCTATGGTTTTCCCTCGAGTCTTTCCCACGAGGCTTTCCCACGAGGCTTTCCCACAGGGCGGTCCCACGTGCACACGTGTTGGGAGTCGATCCTCGGCTTGAACGTCAAGGCAGTGCAGGGAAAACAGGTTCCTCTGGAATGGACTGACACATCTGGGGGACTCTTGGAATGGTGGCACGACCCTGGAGTTCCTCTCGCCTTTCCTGTGGAGAGCGCCTCCTCTTGAGATGCGACGGGAACGCCGGGAATTCTTTCCCTACGAAACAGGGAAAGGATCCCTTATCTCGAGCTAGGAGGCGGAAACGGGGCTCCCCTGGATGTGTGCGGGACCCCACGTGCTTCCTCTCGAGTGGAGACGGGTATGTCGGGGAACTTCTTGAGTTGCAGCAAGGGTGTGAAGGAACCTTTGGAAGTTCCAGTGGTTAGATGTGATTGGCCTCGAGAAGCCTCAGCGGAAATGGGCCTCATCTCGCCTGGAGGGCAAAACCTCCTGGATATTCTCGAGTTGCGGCAGGTGCTCTCGACTTACGACGGGGACCTCAGGGACCCGCTCTGGTGGCCTCAGGAAAGGCCAGTCCCGATGCGAGTTCCTCGGTGGCCTCTCGGGATTCCTCTCCCGTCGATGCCGCGGCCTAAGACCTTGTGTGGAGTCGGGGCCGGAACCTGAGGATTCCTCTCCAGTGCTGACATGGATCTTGGGGTACTTCTGGAGTCTCCCCAGGGGAGTCAGTCCTCGTCTCGAATGCGGGCATGCACTTGCGCTTTCCTCCAGAGCGGTAGCAGCAGTGTCACGCACTCCGCCGCGTGGATCAAAGGATCTATGTTTTTCCCTCGAGTCTTTCCCACGAGGCTTTCCCACGAGGCTTTCCCACAGGGCTGTCCCACGAGCACACGTGGTGGGAGTCGATCCTCGGCTTGAACGTCAAGGCAGTGCAGGGAAAACAGGTTCCTCTGGAATGGACTGACACATCTGGGGGACTCTTGGAATGGTGGCACGACCCTGGAGTTCCTCTCGCCTTTCCTGTGGAGAGCGCCTCCTCTTGAGATGCGACGGGAACGCCGGGAATTCTTTCCCTACGAAACAGGGAAAGGATCCCTTATCTCGAGCTAGGAGGCGGAAACGGGGCTCCCCTGGATGTGTGCGGGACCCCACGTGCTTCCTCTCGAGTGGAGACGGGTATGTCGGGGAACTTCTTGAGTTACAGCAAGGGTGTGAAGGAACTTTTGGAAGTTCCAGTGGTTAGACGTGATTGGCCTCGAGAAGCCTCAGCGGAAATGGGCCTCATCTCGCCTGGAGGGCAAAACCTCCTGGATATTCTCGAATTGCGGCAGGTGCTCTCGACTTACGACGGGGACCTCAGGGACCCGCTCTGGTGGCCTCAGGAAAGGCCAGTCCCGATGCGAGTTCCTCGGTGGCCTCTCGGGATTCCTCTCCCGTCGATGCCGCGGCCTAAGACCTTGTGTGGAGTCGGGGCCGGAACCTGAGGATTCCTCTCCAGTGCTGACATGGATCTTGGGGTACTTCTGGAGTCTCCCCAGGGGAGTCAGTCCTCGTCTCAAATGCGGGCATGCACTTGCGCTTTCCTCCAGAGCGGTAGCAGCAGTGTCACACAGTCCGCCGCGTGGATCAAAGGATCTATGGTTTACCCTCGTGTCTTTCACACGAGGCTTTCCCACGAGGCTTTCCCACAGGGCTGTCCCACGTGCACACGTGGTGGGAGTCGATCCTCGGCTTGAACGTCAAGGCAGTGCAGGGAAAACAGGTTCCTCTGGAATGGACTGACACATCTGGGGGACTCTTGGAATGGTGTGACGACCCTGGAGTTCCTCTCGCCTTTCCTGTGGAGAGCGCCTCCTCTTGAGATGCGACAGGAACGCCGGGAATTCTTTCCCTACGAAACAGGGAAAGGATCCCTCATCTCGAGGTAGGAGGCGGAAACGGGGCTCCCCTGGATGTGTGCGGGACCCCACGTGCTTCCTCTCGAGTGCAGACGGGTATGTCGGGGAACTTCTTGAGTTGCAGCAAGGGTGTGAAGGACCCTTTGGAAGTTCCAGTGGTTAGAAGTGATTGGCCTCGAGAAGCCTCAGCGGAAATGAGCCTCATCTCACCTGCAGGGCAAAACCTCCTGGATTTTCTCGAGTTGCGGCAGGTGCTCTCGACTTACGACGGGGACCTCAGGGACCCGCTCTGGTGGCCTCAGGAAAGGCCAGTCCCCATGCGAGTTCCTCGGGGGCCTCTCGGGATTCCTCTCCCTTCGATGCCGGGGCCTAAGACCTTGTGTGGATTCGGGGCCGGAACCTGAGGATTCCTCTCCAGTGCTGACATGGATCTTGGGGTACTTCTGGAGTCTCCCCAGGGGAGTCAGTCCTCGTCTCGAATGCGGGCATGCACTTGCGCTTTCCTCCAGAGCGGTAGCAGCAGTGTCATGCAGTCCGCCGCGTGGATCAAAGGATCTATGGTTTTCCCTCGAGTCTTTCCCACGAGGCTTTCCCACGAGGCTTTCCCACAGGGCTGTCCCACGTGCACACGTGGTGGGAGTCGATCCTCGGCTTGAACGTCAAGGCAGTGCAGGGAAAACAGTTTCCTCTGGAATGGACTGACACATCTGGGGGACTCTTGGAATGGTGTCACGACCCTGGATTTCCTCTCGCCTTTCCTGTGGAGATCGCCTCCTCTTGAGATGCGACGGGAACGCCGGGAATTCTTTCCCTACGAAACATGGAAAGGATCCCTCATCTCGAGCTAGGAGGCGGAAACGGGGCTCCCCTGGATGTGTGCGGGACCCCACGTGCTTCCTCTGGAGTGGAGACGGGTATGTCGGGGAACTTCTTGAGTTGCAGCAACGGTGTGAAGGACCCTTTGGAAGTTCCAGTGGTTAGATGTGATTGGCCTCGAGAAGCCTCAGCGGAAATGGGCCTCATCTCGCCTGGAGGGCAAAACCTCCTGGATTTTCTCGAGTTACGGCAGGTGCTCTCGACTTACGACGGGGACCTCAGGGAACCGCTCTGGTGGCCACAGGAAAGGCCAGTCCCCATGCGAGTTCCTCGGGGGCCTCTCGGGATTCCTCTCCCGTCAATGCCGGGGCCTAAGACTTTGTGTGGAGTCTGGGCCGGAACCTGAGGATTCCTCTCCAGTGCTGACATGGATCTTGGGTTACTTCTGGAGTCTCCCCAGGGGAGTCAGTCCTCGTCTCGAATGCGGGCATGCACTTGCGCTTCCTCCAGAGCGGTAGCAGCAGTGTCACGCAGTCCGCCGTGTGGATCAAAGGATCTATGGTTTTCCCTCGAGTCTTTCCCACGAGGCTTTCCCACAGGGCTGTCCCATGTGCACAAGTGGTGGGAGTCGATCCTCGGCTTGAACGTCAAGGCAGTGCAGGGAAAACAGGTTCCTCTGGAATGGACTGACACATCTGGGGGACTCTTGGAATGGTGGCATGACCCTGGAGTTCCTCTCGCCTTTCCTGTGGAGAGCGCCTCCTCTTGAGTTGCGACGGGAACGCCGGGAATTCTTTCCCTACGAAACAGGGAAAGGATCCCTCATCTCTAGCTAGGAGGCGGAAACGGGGCTCCCCTGGATGTGTGCGGGACACCACGTGCTTCCTCTCGAGTGCAGACTGGTATGTCGGGGAACTTCTTGAGTTGCAGCAAGGGTGTGAAGGACCCTTTGGTAGTTTCAGTGGTTAGATGTGATTGGCCTCGAGAAGCCTCAGCGGAAATGGGCCTCATCTCGCCTGGAGGGCAAAACCTCCTGGATTTTCTCGAGTTGCGGCAGGTGCTCTCGACTTACGACGGGGATCTCAGGGACCCGCTCTGGTGGCCTCAGGAAAGGCCAGTCCCCATGCGAGTTCCTCGGGGGCCTCTCGGGATTCCTCTCCCGTCGATGCCGGGGCCTAAGACCTTGTGTGGAGTCGGGGCTGGAACCTGAGGATTCCTCTCCAGTGCTGACATGGATCTTGGGGTACTTCTGGAGTCTCCCCAGGGGAGTCAGTCCTCGTCTCGAATGCGGGCATGCACTTGCGCTTTCCTCCAGGGCGGTAGCAGCAGTGTCACGCAGTCCGCCGCGTGGATCAGAGGATCTATGGTTTTCCCTCGAGTCTTTCCCACGAGGCTTTCCCACGAGGCTTTCCCACAAGGCTGTCCCACGTGCACACGTGGTGGGAGTCGATCCTCGGCTTGAACGTCAAGGCAGTGCAGGGAAAACAGGTTCCTCTGGAATGGACTGACACATCTGGGGGACTCTTGGAATGGTGTCACGACCCTGGAGTTCCTCTCGCCTTTCCTGTGGAGAGCGTTTCCTCTTGAGATGCGACGGGAACGCCGGGAATTCTTTCCCTACGAAACAGGGAAAGGATCCCTCATCTCGAGCTAGGGGGCGGAAACGGAGCTCCCCTGAATGTGTGCGGGACCGCACGTGCTTCCTCTCGAGTGGGGACGGGTATGTCGGGGAACTTCTTGAGTTGCAGCAATGGTGTGAAGGATCCTTTGGAAGTTCCAGTGGTTAGATGTGATTGGCCTCGAGACGCCTCAGCGGAAATGGGCCTCATCTCGACTGGAGGGCAAAACCTCCTGGATTTTCTCGAGTTGCGGCAGGTGCTCTCGACTTACGACGGGGACCTCAGGGATCGGCTCTGGTGGCCTCAGGAAAGGCCAGTCCCCATGCGAGTTCCTCGGGGGCGTCTCGGGATTCCTCTCCAGTCGATGCCGGGGCCTAAGACCTTGTGTGGAGTCGGGGCCGGAACCTGAGGATTCCTCTCCAGTGCTGACATGGATCTTGGGGTACTTCTTGAGTCACCCCAGGGGAGTCAGTCCTCGTCTCGAATGCGGGCATGCACTTGCGCTTTCCTCCAGAGCGGTAGGAGCAGTGTCACGCAGTCCGCCGCGTGGATCAAAGGATCTATGGTTTTCCCTCGAGTCTTTCCCACGAGGCTTTCCCACGAGGCTTTCCCACAGGGCTGTCCCACGTGCACACGTGATGGGAGTGGATCCTCGGCTTGAACGTCAAGGCAGTGAAGGGAAAACAGGTTCCTCTGGAATGGACTGACACATCTGGGGGTCTCTTGGAATGGTGCCACGACCCAGGAGTTCCTCTCGCCTTTCCTGTGGAGAGCGCCTCCTCTTGAGATGCGACGGGAACGCCGGGAATTCTTTCCCTACGAAACAGGGAAAGGATCCCTCATCTCGAGCTAGGAGGCGGAAACGGGGCTCCCCTGGATGTGTGCGGAACCCCACCTGCTTCCTCTCGAGTGGAGACGGGTATGTCGGGGAACTTCTTGAGTTGCAGCAATGGTGTGAAGGATCCTTTGGAAGTTCCAGTGGTTAGATGTGATTGGCCTCGAGACGCCTCAGCGGAAATGGGCCTCATCTCGCCTGGAGGGCAAAACCTCCTGGATTTTCTCGAGTTGCGGCAGGTGCTCTCGACTTACGACGGGGACCTCAGGGAACGGCTCTGGTGGCCTCAGGAAAGGCCAGTCCCCATGCGAGTTCCTCGGGGGCGTCTCGGGATTCCTCTCCCGTCGATGCCGGGTCCTAAGACCTTGTGTGGAGTAGGGGCCGGAACCTGAGGATTCCTCTCCAGTGCTGACATGGACCTTGGGGTACTTCTGGAGTCTCCCCAGGGGAGTCAGTCCTCGTCTCGAATGCGGCCATGCACTTGCGCCTTACTCCAGAGCGGTAGCAGCAGTGTCACGCAGTCCGCCGCATGGATCAAAGGATCTATGGTTTTCCCTCGAGTCTTTCCCATGAGGCTTTCCCACGAGGCTTTCCCACAGGGCTGTCCCACGTGCACACGTGTTGGGAGTCGATCCTCGGCTTGAAGGTCAAGGAGGTGCAGGGAAAACAGCTTCCTCTGGAATGGACTGACACATCTGGGGGACTCTTGGAATGGTGGCACGACCCTGGAGTTCCTCTCGCCTTTCCTGTGGAGAGCGCCTCCTCTTGAGATGCGACGGGAACGCCGGGAATTCTTTCCCTACGAAACAGGGAAAGGATCCCTCATCTCGAGCTAGGAGGCGGAAACGGGGCTCCCCTGGATGTGGGCGGGACACCACGTGCTTCCTCTCGAGTGGAGACGGGTATGTCGGGGAACTTCTTGAGTTGCAGCAAGGGTGTGAAGGACCCTTTGGAAGTTCCAGTGGTTAGACGTGATTAGCCTCGAGAAGCCTCAGCGGAAATGGGCCTCATCTCGCCTGGAGGGCAAAACCTCCTGGATTTTCTCGAGTTGCGGCAGGTGCTCTCGACTTACGACGGGGACCTCAGGGAACGGCTCTGGTGGCCTCAGGAAAGGCCAGTCCCCATGCGAGTTCCTCGGGGGCGTCTCGGGATTCCTCTCCCGTCGATGCCGGGGCCTAAGACCTTGTGTGGAGTCGGGGCCGGAACCTGAGGATTCCTCTCCAGTGCTGACATGGATCTTGGGGTACTTCTGGAGTCTCCCCAGGGGAGTCAGTCCTCGTCTCGAATGCGGGCATGCACTTGCGCTTTCCTCCAGAGCGGTAGCAGCAGTGTCACGCAGTCCGCCGCGTGGATCAAAGGATCTATGGTTTTCCCTCGAGTCTTTCCCACGAGGCTTTCCCACGAGGCTTTCCCACAGGGCTGTCCCACGTGCACACCTGGTGGGAGTCGATCCTCGGCTTGAACGTCAAGGCAGTGCAGGGAAAACAGGTTCCTCTGGAATTTACTGACACACCTGGGGGACTCTTGGAATGGTGGCACGACCCAGGAGTTCCTCTCGCCTTTCCTGTGGAGAGCGCCTCCTCTTGAGATGCGACGGGAACGCCGGGAATTCTTTCCCTACGAAGCAGGGAAAGGATCCCTCATCTCGAGCTAGGAGGCGGAAACGGGGCTCCCCTGGATGTGTGGGGGACCCACGTGCTTCCTCTCGAGTGGAGACGGGTATGTCGGGAAACTTCTTGGGTTGCAGCAAGGGTGTGAAGGACCCTTTGGAATTTCCAGTGGTTAGACGTCATTAGCCTCGAGAAGCCTCAGCGGAAATGGGCCTCATCTCGCCTGGAGGGCAAAACCTCCTGGATTTCCTCGAGTTGCGGCAGGTGCTCTCGACTTACGACGGGGACCTCAGGGACCCGCTCTGGTGGCCTCAGGAAAGGCCAGTCCCGATGCGAGTTCCTCGGGGGCCTCTCAGGATTCCACTCCCGTCGATGCCGGGGCCTAAGACCTTGTGTGGAGTCGGGGCCGGAACCTGAGGATTCCTCTCCAGTGCTGACATGGATCTTGGGGTACTTCTGGAGTCTCCCCAGGGGAATCAGTCCTCGTCTCGAATGCGGGCATGCACTTGCGCTTTCCTCCAGAGCGGTAGCAGCAGTGTCACGCAGTCCGCCGCGTGGATCAAAGGATCTATGGTTTTCCCTCGAGTCTTTCCCACGAGGCTTTCCCACGAGGCTTTCCCACAGGGCTGTCCCACGTGCACACGTGGTGGGAGTCGATCCTCGGCTTGAACGTCAAGGCAGTGCAGGGAAAACAGGTTCCTCTGGAATGGACAGACACATCTGGGGGACTCTTGGAATGGTGGCACGACCCTGGAGTTCCTCTCGGCTTTCCTGTGGAGAGCGCCTCCTCTTGAGATGCGACGGGAACGCCGGGAATTCTTTCCCTAGGAAACAGGGAAAGGATCCCTCATCTCGAGCTAGGAGGCGGAAACGGGGCTCCCCTGGATGTGTGCGGAACCCCACCTGCTTCCTCTCGAGTGGAGACGGGTATGTCGGGGAACTTCTTGAGTTGCAGCAATGGTGTGAAGGATCCTTTGGAAGTTCCAGTGGTTAGATGTGATTGGCCTCGAGAAGCCTCAGCGGAAATGGGCCTCATCTCGACTGGAGGGCAAAACCTCCTGGATTTTCTCGAGTTGCGGCAGGTGCTCTCGACTTACGACGGGGACCTCAGGGAACGGCTCTGGTGGCCTCAGGAAAGGCCAGTCCCCATGCGAGTTCCTCGGGGGCGTCTCGGGATTCCTCTCCCGTGGATGCCGGGGCCTAAGACCTTGTGTGGAGTCGGGGCCGGAACCTGAGGATTCCTCTCCAGTGCTGACATGGATCTTGGGGTACTTCTTGAGTCACCCCAGGGGAGTCAGTCCTCGTCTCGAATGCGGGCATGCACTTACGCTTTCCTCCAGAGCGGTAGGAGCAGTGTCACGCAGTCCGCCGCGTGGATCAAAGGATCTATGGTTTTCCCTCGAGTCTTTCCCACGAGGCTTTCCCACGAGGCTTTCCCACAGGGCTGTCCCACGTGCACACGTGATGGGAGTGGATCCTCGGCTTGAACGTCAAGGCAGTGAAGGGAAAACAGGTTCCTCTGGAATGGACTGACACATCTGGGGGACTCTTGGAATGGTGCCACGACCCAGGAGTTCCTCTCGCCTTTCCTGTGGAGAGCGCCTCCTCTTGAGATGCGACGGGAACGCCGGGAATTCTTTCCCTACGAAACAGGGAAAGGATCCCTCATCTCGAGCTAGGAGGCGGAAACGGGGCTCCCCTGGATGTGTGCGGAACCCCACCTGCTTCCTCTCGAGTGGAGACGGGTATGTCGGCGAACTTCTTGAGTTGCAGCAATGGTGTGAAGGATCCTTTGGAAGTTCCAGTGGTTAGATGTGATTGGCCTCGAGAAGCCTCAGCGGAAATGGGCCTCATCTCGCCTGGAGGGCAAAACCTCCTGGATTTTCTCGAGTTGCGGCAGGTGCTCTCGACTTACGACGGGGACCTCAGGGAACGGCTCTGGTGGCCTCAGGAAAGGCCAGTCCCCATGCGAGTTCCTCGGGGGCGTCTCGGGATTCCTCTCCCGTCGATGCCGGGTCCTAAGACCTTGTGTGGAGTCGGGGCCGGAACCTGAGGATTCCTCTCCAGTGCTGACATGGATCTTGGGGTACTTCTTGAGTCACCCCAGGGGAGTCAGTCCTCGTCTCGAATGCGGGCATGCACTTGCGCTTTCCTCCAGAGCGGTAGGAGCAGTGTCACGCAGTCCGCCGCGTGGATCAAAGGATCTATGGTTTTCCCTCGAGTCTTTCCCACGAGGCTTTCCCACGAGGCTTTCCCACAGGGCTGTCCCACGTGCACACGTGATGGGAGTGGATCCTCGGCTTGAACGTCAAGGCAGTGAAGGGAAAACAGGTTCCTCTGGAATGGACTGACACATCTGGGGGTCTCTTGGAATGGTGCCACGACCCAGGAGTTCCTCTCGCCTTTCCTGTGGAGAGCGCCTCCTCTTGAGATGCGACGGGAACGCCGGGAATTCTTTCCCTACGAAACAGGGAAAGGATCCCTCATCTCGAGCTAGGAGGCGGAAACGGGGCTCCCCTGGATGTGTGCGGAACCCCACCTGCTTCCTCTCGAGTGGAGACGGGTATGTCCGGGAACTTCTTGAGTTGCAGCAATGGTGTGAAGGATCCTTTGGAAGTTCCAGTGGTTAGATATGATTGGCCTCGAGAAGCCTCAGCGGAAATGGGCCTCATCTCGCCTGGAGGGCAAAACCTCCTGGATTTTCTCGAGTTGCGGCAGGTGCTCTCGACTTACGACGGGGACCTCAGGGAACGGCTCTGGTGGCCTCAGGAAAGGCCAGTCCCCATGCGAGTTCCTCGGGGGCGTCTCGGGATTCCTCTCCCGTCGATGCCGGGTCCTAAGACCTTGTGTGGAGTAGGGGCCGGAACCTGAGAATTCCTCTCCAGTGCTGACATGGACCTTGGGGTACTTCTGGAGTCTCCCCAGGGGAGTCAGTCCTCGTCTCGAATGCGGGCATGCACTTGCGCCTTACTCCAGAGCGGTAGCAGCAGTGTCACGCAGTCCGCCGCATGGATCAAAGGATCTATGGTTTTCCCTCGAGTCTTTCCCATGAGGCTTTCCCACGAGGCTTTCCCACAGGGCTGTCCCACGTGCACACGTGGTGGGAGTCGATCCTCGGCTTGAACGTCAAGGAGGTGCAGGGAAAACAGGTTCCTCTGGAATGGACTGACACATCTGGGGGACTCTTGGAATGGTGGCACGACCCTGGAGTTCCTCTCGCCTTTCCTGTGGAGAGCGCCTCCTCTTGAGATGCGACGGGAACGCCGGGAATTCTTTCCCTACGAAACAGGGAAAGGATCCCTCATCTCGAGCTAGGAGGCGGAAACGGGGCTCCCCTGGATGTGGGCGGGACACCACGTGCTTCCTCTCGAGTGGAGACGGGTATGTCGGGGAACTTCTTGAGTTGCAGCAAGGGTGTGAAGGACCCTTTGGAAGTTCCAGTGGTTAGACGTGATTAGCCTCGAGAAGCCTCAGCGGAAATGGGCCTCATCTCGCCTGGAGGGCAAAACCTCCTGGATTTTCTCGAGTTGCGGCAGGTGCTCTCGACTTACGACGGGGACCTCAGGGAACGGCTCTGGTGGCCTCAGGAAAGGCCAGTCCCCATGCGAGTTCCTCGGGGGCGTCTCGGGATTCCTCTCCCGTCGATGCCGGGGCCTAAGACCTTGTGTGGAGTCGGGGCCGGAACCTGAGGATTCCTCTCCAGTGCTGACATGGATCTTGGGGTACTTCTGGAGTCTCCCCAGGGGAGTCAGTCCTCGTCTCGAATGCGGGCATGCACTTGCGCTTTCCTCCAGAGCGGTAGCAGCAGTGTCACGCAGTCCGCCGCGTGGATCAAAGGATCTATGGTTTTCCCTCGAGTCTTTCCCACGAGGCTTTCCCACGAGGCTTTCCCACAGGGCTGTCCCACGTGCACACCTGGTGGGAGTCGATCCTCGGCTTGAACGTCAAGGCAGTGCAGGGAAAACAGGTTCCTCTGGAATTTACTGACACATCTGGGGGACTCTTGGAATGGTGGCACGACCCAGGAGTTCCTCTCGGCTTTCCTGTGGAGAGCGCCTCCTCTTGAGATGCGACGGGAACGCCGGGAATTCTTTCCCTACGAAGCAGGGAAAGGATCCCTCATCTCGAGCTAGGAGGCGGAAACGGGGCTCCCCTGGATGTGTGCGGGACCCACGTGCTTCCTCTCGAGTGGAGACGGGTATGTCGGGGAACTTCTTGGGTTGCAGCAAGGGTGTGAAGGACCCTTTGGAATTTCCAGTGGTTAGACGTGATTAGCCTCGAGAAGCCTCAGCGGAAATGGGCCTCATCTCGCCTGGAGGGCAAAACCTCCTGGATTTCCTCGAGTTGCGGCAGGTGCTCTCGACTTACGACGGGGACCTCAGGGACCCGCTCTGGTGGCCTCAGGAAAGGCCAGTCCCCATGCGAGTTCCTCGGGGGCCTCTCGGGATTCCTCTCCCGTCGATGCTGGGGCCTAAGACCTTGTGTGGAGTCGGGGTCGGAACCTGAGGATTCCTCTCCAGTGCTGACATGGATCTTGGGGTACTTCTGGAGTCTCCCCAGGGGAGTCAGTCCTCGTCTCGAATGCGGGCATGCACTTGCGCTTTCCTCCAGAGCGGTAGCAGCAGTGTCACGCAGTCCGCCGCGTGGATCAAAGGATCTATGGTTTTCCCTCGAGTCTTTCCCACGAGGCTTTCCCACGAGGCTTTCCCACAGGGCTGTCCCACGTGCACACGTGGTGGGAGTCGATCCTCGGCTTGAACGTCAAGGCAGTGCAGGGAAAACAGGTTCCTCTGGAATGGACTGACACATCTGGGGGACTCTTGGAATGGTGGCACGACCCTGGAGTTCCTCTCGGCTTTCCTGTGGAGAGCGCCTCCTCTTGAGATGCGACGGGAACGCCGGGAATTCTTTCCCTACGAAACAGGGAAAGGATCCCTCATCTCGAGCTAGGAGGCGGAAACGGGGCTCCCCTGGATGTGTGCGGAACCCCACCTGCTTCCTCTCGAGTGGAGACGGGTATGTCGGGGAACTTCTTGAGTTGCAGCAATGGTGTGAAGGATCCTTTGGAAGTTCCAGTGGTTAGATGTGATTGGCCTCGAGAAGCCTCAGCGGAAATGGGCCTCATCTCGACTGGAGGGCAAAACCTCCTGGATTTTCTCGAGTTGCGGCAGGTGCTCTCGACTTACGACGGGGACCTCAGGGAACGGCTCTGGTGGCCTCAGGAAAGGCCAGTCCCCATGCGAGTTCCTCGGGGGCGTCTCGGGATTCCTCTCCCGTCGATGCCGGGGCCTAAGACCTTGTGTGGAGTCGGGGCCGGAACCTGAGGATTCCTCTCCAGTGCTGACATGGATCTTGGGGTACTTCTTGAGTCACCCCAGGGGAGTCAGTCCTCGTCTCGAATGCGGGCATGCACTTGCGCTTTCCTCCAGAGCGGTAGGAGCAGTGTCACGCAGTCCGCCGCGTGGATCAAAGGATCTATGGTTTTCCCTCGAGTCTTTCCCACGAGGCTTTCCCACGAGGCTTTCCCACAGGGCTGTCCCACGTGCACACGTGATGGGAGTGGATCCTCGGCTTGAACGTCAAGGCAGTGAAGGGAAAACAGGTTCCTCTGGAATGGACTGACACATCTGGGGGTCTCTTGGAATGGTGCCACGACCCAGGAGTTCCTCTCGCCTTTCCTGTGGAGAGCGCCTCCTCTTGAGATGCGACGGGAACGCCGGGAATTCTTTCCCTACGAAACAGGGAAAGGATCCCTCATCTCGAGCTAGGAGGCGGAAACGGGGCTCCCCTGGATGTGTGCGGAACCCCACCTGCTTCCTCTCGAGTGGAGACGGGTATGTCGGGGAACTTCTTGAGTTGCAGCAATGGTGTGAAGGATCCTTTGGAAGTTCCAGTGGTTAGATGTGATTGGCCTCGAGAAGCCTCAGCGGAAATGGGCCTCATCTCGCCTGGAGGGCAAAACCTCCTGGATTTTCTCGAGTTGCGGCAGGTGCTCTCGACTTACGACGGGGACCTCAGGGAACGGCTCTGGTGGCCTCAGGAAAGGCCAGTCCCGATGCGAGTTCCTCGGGGGCCTCTCAGGATTCCACTCCCGTCGATGCCGGGTCCTAAGACCTTGTGTGGAGTCGGGGCCGGAACCTGAGGATTCCTCTCCAGTGCTGACATGGATCTTGGGGTACTTCTGGAGTCTCCCCAGGGGAATCAGTCCTCGTCTCGAATGCGGGCATGCACTTGCGCTTTCATCCAGAGCGGTAGCAGCAGTGTCACGCAGTCCGCCGCGTGGATCAAAGGATCTATGGTTTTCCCTCGAGTCTTTCCCACGAGGCTTTCCCACGAGGCTTTCCCACAGGGCTGTCCCACGTGCACACGTGGTGGGAGTCGATCCTCGGCTTGAACGTCAAGGCAGTGCAGGGAAAACAGGTTCCTCTGGAATGGACTGACACATCTGGGGGACTCTTGGAATGGTGGCACGACCCTGGAGTTCCTCTCGGCTTTCCTGTGGAGAGCGCCTCCTCTTGAGATGCGACGGGAACGCCGGGAATTCTTTCCCTACGAAACAGGGAAAGGATCCCTCATCTCGAGCTAGGAGGCGGAAACGGGGCTCCCCTGGATGTGTGCGGAACCCCACCTGCTTCCTCTCGAGTGGAGACGGGTATGTCGGCGAACTTCTTGAGTTGCAGCAATGGTGTGAAGGATCCTTTGGAAGTTCCAGTGGTTAGATGTGATTGGCCTCGAGAAGCCTCAGCGGAAATGGGCCTCATCTCGCCTGGAGGGCAAAACCTCCTGGATTTTCTCGAGTTGCGGCAGGTGCTCTCGACTTACGACGGGGACCTCAGGGAACGGCTCTGGTGGCCTCAGGAAAGGCCAGTCCCCATGCGAGTTCCTCGGGGGCGTCTCGGGATTCCTCTCCCGTCGATGCCGGGTCCTAAGACCTTGTGTGGAGTCGGGGCCGGAACCTGAGGATTCCTCTCCAGTGCTGACATGGATCTTGGGGTACTTCTTGAGTCACCCCAGGGGAGTCAGTCCTCGTCTCGAATGCGGGCATGCACTTGCGCTTTCCTCCAGAGCGGTAGGAGCAGTGTCACGCAGTCCGCCGCGTGGATCAAAGGATCTATGGTTTTCCCTCGAGTCTTTCCCACGAGGCTTTCCCACGAGGCTTTCCCACAGGGCTGTCCCACGTGCACACGTGATGGGAGTGGATCCTCGGCTTGAACGTCAAGGCAGTGAAGGGAAAACAGGTTCCTCTGGAATGGACTGACACATCTGGGGGTCTCTTGGAATGGTGCCACGACCCAGGAGTTCCTCTCGCCTTTCCTGTGGAGAGCGCCTCCTCTTGAGATGCGACGGGAACGCCGGGAATTCTTTCCCTACGAAACAGGGAAAGGATCCCTCATCTCGAGCTAGGAGGCGGAAACGGGGCTCCCCTGGATGTGTGCGGAACCCCACCTGCTTCCTCTCGAGTGGAGACGGGTATGTCGGGGAACTTCTTGAGTTGCAGCAATGGTGTGAAGGATCCTTTGGAAGTTCCAGTGGTTAGATGTGATTGGCCTCGAGAAGCCTCAGCGGAAATGGGCCTCATCTCGCCTGGAGGGCAAAACCTCCTGGATTTTCTCGAGTTGCGGCAGGTGCTCTCGACTTACGACGGGGACCTCAGGGAACGGCTCTGGTGGCCTCAGGAAAGGCCAGTCCCCATGCGAGTTCCTCGGGGGCGTCTCGGGATTCCTCTCCCGTCGATGCCGGGTCCTAAGACCTTGTGTGGAGTAGGGGCCGGAACCTGAGAATTCCTCTCCAGTGCTGACATGGACCTTGGGGTACTTCTGGAGTCTCCCCAGGGGAGTCAGTCCTCGTCTCGAATGCGGGCATGCACTTGCGCCTTACTCCAGAGCGGTAGCAGCAGTGTCACGCAGTCCGCCGCATGGATCAAAGGATCTATGGTTTTCCCTCGAGTCTTTCCCATGAGGCTTTCCCACGAGGCTTTCCCACAGGGCTGTCCCACGTGCACACGTGGTGGGAGTCGATCCTCGGCTTGAACGTCAAGGAGGTGCAGGGAAAACAGGTTCCTCTGGAATGGACTGACACATCTGGGGGACTCTTGGAATGGTGGCACGACCCTGGAGTTCCTCTCGCCTTTCCTGTGGAGAGCGCCTCCTCTTGAGATGCGACGGGAACGCCGGGAATTCTTTCCCTACGAAACAGGGAAAGGATCCCTCATCTCGAGCTAGGAGGCGGAAACGGGGCTCCCCTGGATGTGGGCGGGACACCACGTGCTTCCTCTCGAGTGGAGACGGGTATGTCGGGGAACTTCTTGAGTTGCAGCAAGGGTGTGAAGGACCCTTTGGAAGTTCCAGTGGTTAGACGTGATTAGCCTCGAGAAGCCTCAGCGGAAATGGGCCTCATCTCGCCTGGAGGGCAAAACCTCCTGGATTTTCTCGAGTTGCGGCAGGTGCTCTCGACTTACGACGGGGACCTCAGGGAACGGCTCTGGTGGCCTCAGGAAAGGCCAGTCCCCATGCGAGTTCCTCGGGGGCGTCTCGGGATTCCTCTCCCGTCGATGCCGGGGCCTAAGACCTTGTGTGGAGTCGGGGCCGGAACCTGAGGATTCCTCTCCAGTGCTGACATGGATCTTGGGGTACTTCTGGAGTCTCCCCAGGGGAGTCAGTCCTCGTCTCGAATGCGGGCATGCACTTGCGCTTTCCTCCAGAGCGGTAGCAGCAGTGTCACGCAGTCCGCCGCGTGGATCAAAGGATCTATGGTTTTCCCTCGAGTCTTTCCCACGAGGCTTTCCCACGAGGCTTTCCCACAGGGCTGTCCCACGTGCACACCTGGTGGGAGTCGATCCTCGGCTTGAACGTCAAGGCAGTGCAGGGAAAACAGGTTCCTCTGGAATTTACTGACACATCTGGGGGACTCTTGGAATGGTGGCACGACCCAGGAGTTCCTCTCGGCTTTCCTGTGGAGAGCGCCTCCTCTTGAGATGCGACGGGAACGCCGGGAATTCTTTCCCTACGAAGCAGGGAAAGGATCCCTCATCTCGAGCTAGGAGGCGGAAACGGGGCTCCCCTGGATGTGTGCGGGACCCACGTGCTTCCTCTCGAGTGGAGACGGGTATGTCGGGGAACTTCTTGGGTTGCAGCAAGGGTGTGAAGGACCCTTTGGAATTTCCAGTGGTTAGACGTGATTAGCCTCGAGAAGCCTCAGCGGAAATGGGCCTCATCTCGCCTGGAGGGCAAAACCTCCTGGATTTCCTCGAGTTGCGGCAGGTGCTCTCGACTTACGACGGGGACCTCAGGGACCCGCTCTGGTGGCCTCAGGAAAGGCCAGTCCCCATGCGAGTTCCTCGGGGGCCTCTCGGGATTCCTCTCCCGTCGATGCTGGGGCCTAAGACCTTGTGTGGAGTCGGGGTCGGAACCTGAGGATTCCTCTCCAGTGCTGACATGGATCTTGGGGTACTTCTGGAGTCTCCCCAGGGGAGTCAGTCCTCGTCTCGAATGCGGGCATGCACTTGCGCTTTCCTCCAGAGCGGTAGCAGCAGTGTCACGCAGTCCGCCGCGTGGATCAAAGGATCTATGGTTTTCCCTCGAGTCTTTCCCACGAGGCTTTCCCACGAGGCTTTCCCACAGGGCTGTCCCACGTGCACACGTGGTGGGAGTCGATCCTCGGCTTGAACGTCAAGGCAGTGCAGGGAAAACAGGTTCCTCTGGAATGGACTGACACATCTGGGGGACTCTTGGAATGGTGGCACGACCCTGGAGTTCCTCTCGGCTTTCCTGTGGAGAGCGCCTCCTCTTGAGATGCGACGGGAACGCCGGGAATTCTTTCCCTACGAAACAGGGAAAGGATCCCTCATCTCGAGCTAGGAGGCGGAAACGGGGCTCCCCTGGATGTGTGCGGAACCCCACCTGCTTCCTCTCGAGTGGAGACGGGTATGTCGGGGAACTTCTTGAGTTGCAGCAATGGTGTGAAGGATCCTTTGGAAGTTCCAGTGGTTAGATGTGATTGGCCTCGAGAAGCCTCAGCGGAAATGGGCCTCATCTCGACTGGAGGGCAAAACCTCCTGGATTTTCTCGAGTTGCGGCAGGTGCTCTCGACTTACGACGGGGACCTCAGGGAACGGCTCTGGTGGCCTCAGGAAAGGCCAGTCCCCATGCGAGTTCCTCGGGGGCGTCTCGGGATTCCTCTCCCGTCGATGCCGGGGCCTAAGACCTTGTGTGGAGTCGGGGCCGGAACCTGAGGATTCCTCTCCAGTGCTGACATGGATCTTGGGGTACTTCTTGAGTCACCCCAGGGGAGTCAGTCCTCGTCTCGAATGCGGGCATGCACTTGCGCTTTCCTCCAGAGCGGTAGGAGCAGTGTCACGCAGTCCGCCGCGTGGATCAAAGGATCTATGGTTTTCCCTCGAGTCTTTCCCACGAGGCTTTCCCACGAGGCTTTCCCACAGGGCTGTCCCACGTGCACACGTGATGGGAGTGGATCCTCGGCTTGAACGTCAAGGCAGTGAAGGGAAAACAGGTTCCTCTGGAATGGACTGACACATCTGGGGGTCTCTTGGAATGGTGCCACGACCCAGGAGTTCCTCTCGCCTTTCCTGTGGAGAGCGCCTCCTCGTGAGATGCGACGGGAATGCCGGGAATTCTTTCCCTACGAAACAGGGAAAGGATCCCTCATCTCGAGTTAGGAGGCGGAAACGGGGCTCCCCTGGATGTGTGCGGAACCCCACCTGCTTCCTCTCGAGTGGAGACGGGTATGTCGGGGAACTTCTTGAGTTGCAGCAATGGTGTGAAGGATCCTTTGGAAGTTCCAGTGGTTAGATGTGATTGGCCTCGAGAAGCCTCAGCGGAAATGGGCCTCATCTCGCCTGGAGGGCAAAACCTCCTGGATTTTCTCGAGTTGCGGCAGGTGCTCTCGACTTACGACGGGGACCTCAGGGAACGGCTCTGGTGGCCTCAGGAAAGGCCAGTCCCGATGCGAGTTCCTCGGGGGCCTCTCAGGATTCCACTCCCGTCGATGCCGGGGCCTAAGACCTTGTGTGGAGTCGGGGCCGGAACCTGAGGATTCCTCTCCAGTGCTGACATGGATCTTGGGGTACTTCTGGAGTCTCCCCAGGGGAATCAGTCCTCGTCTCGAATGCGGGCATGCACTTGCGCTTTCATCCAGAGCGGTAGCAGCAGTGTCACGCAGTCCGCCGCGTGGATCAAAGGATCTATGGTTTTCCCTCGAGTCTTTCCCACGAGGCTTTCCCACGAGGCTTTCCCACAGGGCTGTCCCACGTGCACACGTGGTGGGAGTCGATCCTCGGCTTGAACGTCAAGGCAGTGCAGGGAAAACAGGTTCCTCTGGAATGGACTGACACATCTGGGGGACTCTTGGAATGGTGGCACGACCCTGGAGTTCCTCTCGGCTTTCCTGTGGAGAGCGCCTCCTCTTGAGATGCGACGGGAACGCCGGGAATTCTTTCCCTACGAAACAGGGAAAGGATCCCTCATCTCGAGCTAGGAGGCGGAAACGGGGCTCCCCTGGATGTGTGCGGAACCCCACCTGCTTCCTCTCCAGTGGAGACGGGTATGTCGGGGAACTTCTTGAGTTGCAGCAATGGTGTGAAGGATCCTTTGGAAGTTCCAGTGGTTAGATGTGATTGGCCTCGAGAAGCCTCAGCGGAAATGGGCCTCATCTCGCCTGGAGGGCAAAACCTCCTGGATTTTCTCGAGTTGCGGCAGGTGCTCTCGACTTACGACGGGGACCTCAGGGAACGGCTCTGGTGGCCTCAGGAAAGGCCAGTCCCCATGCGAGTTCCTCGGGGGCGTCTCGGGATTCCTCTCCCGTCGATGCCGGGTCCTAAGACCTTGTGTGGAGTCGGGGCCGGAACCTGAGGATTCCTCTCCAGTGCTGACATGGATCTTGGGGTACTTCTTGAGTCACCCCAGGGGAGTCAGTCCTCGTCTCGAATGCGGGCATGCACTTGCGCTTTCCTCCAGAGCGGTAGGAGCAGTGTCACGCAGTCCGCCGCGTGGATCAAAGGATCTATGGTTTTCCCTCGAGTCTTTCCCACGAGGCTTTCCCACGAGGCTTTCCCACAGGGCTGTCCCACGTGCACACGTGATGGGAGTGGATCCTCGGCTTGAACGTCAAGGCAGTGAAGGGAAAACAGGTTCCTCTGGAATGGACTGACACATCTGGGGGTCTCTTGGAATGGTGCCACGACCCAGGAGTTCCTCTCGCCTTTCCTGTGGAGAGCGCCTCCTCTTGAGATGCGACGGGAACGCCGGGAATTCTTTCCCTACGAAACAGGGAAAGGATCCCTCATCTCGAGCTAGGAGGCGGAAACGGGGCTCCCCTGGATGTGTGCGGAACCCCACCTGCTTCCTCTCGAGTGGAGACGGGTATGTCGGGGAACTTCTTGAGTTGCAGCAATGGTGTGAAGGATCCTTTGGAAGTTCCAGTGGTTAGATGTGATTGGCCTCGAGAAGCCTCAGCGGAAATGGGCCTCATCTCGCCTGGAGGGCAAAACCTCCTGGATTTTCTCGAGTTGCGGCAGGTGCTCTCGACTTACGACGGGGACCTCAGGGAACGGCTCTGGTGGCCTCAGGAAAGGCCAGTCCCCATGCGAGTTCCTCGGGGGCGTCTCGGGATTCCTCTCCCGTCGATGCCGGGTCCTAAGACCTTGTGTGGAGTAGGGGCCGGAACCTGAGAATTCCTCTCCAGTGCTGACATGGACCTTGGGGTACTTCTGGAGTCTCCCCAGGGGAGTCAGTCCTCGTCTCGAATGCGGGCATGCACTTGCGCCTTACTCCAGAGCGGTAGCAGCAGTGTCACGCAGTCCGCCGCATGGATCAAAGGATCTATGGTTTTCCCTCGAGTCTTTCCCATGAGGCTTTCCCACGAGGCTTTCCCACAGGGCTGTTCCACGTGCACACGTGGTGGGAGTCGATCCTCGGCTTGAACGTCAAGGAGGTGCAGGGAAAACAGGTTCCTCTGGAATGGACTGACACATCTGGGGGACTCTTGGAATGGTGGCACGACCCTGGAGTTCCTCTCGCCTTTCCTGTGGAGAGCGCCTCCTCTTGAGATGCGACGGGAACGCCGGGAATTCTTTCCCTACGAAACAGGGAAAGGATCCCTCATCTCGAGCTAGGAGGCGGAAACGGGGCTCCCCTGGATGTGGGCCGGACACCACGTGCTTCCTCTCGAGTGGAGACGGGTATGTCGGGGAACTTCTTGAGTTGCAGCAAGGGTGTGAAGGACCCTTTGGAAGTTCCAGTGGTTAGACGTGATTAGCCTCGAGAAGCCTCAGCGGAAATGGGCCTCATCTCGCCTGGAGGGCAAAACCTCCTGGATTTTCTCGAGTTGCGGCAGGTGCTCTCGACTTACGACGGGGACCTCAGGGAACGGCTCTGGTGGCCTCAGGAAAGGCCAGTCCCCATGCGAGTTCCTCGGGGGCGTCTCGGGATTCCTCTCCCGTCGATGCCGGGGCCTAAGACCTTGTGTGGAGTCGGGGCCGGAACCTGAGGATTCCTCTCCAGTGCTGACATGGATCTTGGGGTACTTCTGGAGTCTCCCCAGGGGAGTCAGTCCTCGTCTCGAATGCGGGCATGCACTTGCGCTTTCCTCCAGAGCGGTAGCAGCAGTGTCACGCAGTCCGCCGCGTGGATCAAAGGATCTATGGTTTTCCCTCGAGTCTTTCCCACGAGGCTTTCCCACGAGGCTTTCCCACAGGGCTGTCCCACGTGCACACCTGGTGGGAGTCGATCCTCGGCTTGAACGTCAAGGCAGTGCAGGGAAAACAGGTTCCTCTGGAATTTACTGACACATCTGGGGGACTCTTGGAATGGTGGCACGACCCAGGAGTTCCTCTCGGCTTTCCTGTGGAGAGCGCCTCCTCTTGAGATGCGACGGGAACGCCGGGAATTCTTTCCCTACGAAGCAGGGAAAGGATCCCTCATCTCGAGCTAGGAGGCGGAAACGGGGCTCCCCTGGATGTGTGCGGGACCCACGTGCTTCCTCTCGAGTGGAGACGGGTATGTCGGGGAACTTCTTGGGTTGCAGCAAGGGTGTGAAGGACCCTTTGGAATTTCCAGTGGTTAGACGTGATTAGCCTCGAGAAGCCTCAGCGGAAATGGGCCTCATCTCGCCTGGAGGGCAAAACCTCCTGGATTTCCTCGAGTTGCGGCAGGTGCTCTCGACTTACGACGGGGACCTCAGGGACCCGCTCTGGTGGCCTCAGGAAAGGCCAGTCCCCATGCGAGTTCCTCGGGGGCCTCTCGGGATTCCTCTCCCGTCGATGCTGGGGCCTAAGACCTTGTGTGGAGTCGGGGTCGGAACCTGAGGATTCCTCTCCAGTGCTGACATGGATCTTGGGGTACTTCTGGAGTCTCCCCAGGGGAGTCAGTCCTCGTCTCGAATGCGGGCATGCACTTGCGCTTTCCTCCAGAGCGGTAGCAGCAGTGTCACGCAGTCCGCCGCGTGGATCAAAGGATCTATGGTTTTCCCTCGAGTCTTTCCCACGAGGCTTTCCCACGAGGCTTTCCCACAGGGCTGTCCCACGTGCACACGTGGTGGGAGTCGATCCTCGGCTTGAACGTCAAGGCAGTGCAGGGAAAACAGGTTCCTCTGGAATGGACTGACACATCTGGGGGACTCTTGGAATGGTGGCACGACCCTGGAGTTCCTCTCGGCTTTCCTGTGGAGAGCGCCTCCTCTTGAGATGCGACGGGAACGCCGGGAATTCTTTCCCTACGAAACAGGGAAAGGATCCCTCATCTCGAGCTAGGAGGCGGAAACGGGGCTCCCCTGGATGTGTGCGGAACCCCACCTGCTTCCTCTCGAGTGGAGACGGGTATGTCGGGGAACTTCTTGAGTTGCAGCAATGGTGTGAAGGATCCTTTGGAAGTTCCAGTGGTTAGATGTGATTGGCCTCGAGAAGCCTCAGCGGAAATGGGCCTCATCTCGACTGGAGGGCAAAACCTCCTGGATTTTCTCGAGTTGCGGCAGGTGCTCTCGACTTACGACGGGGACCTCAGGGAACGGCTCTGGTGGCCTCAGGAAAGGCCAGTCCCCATGCGAGTTCCTCGGGGGCGTCTCGGGATTCCTCTCCCGTCGATGCCGGGGCCTAAGACCTTGTGTGGAGTCGGGGCCGGAACCTGAGGATTCCTCTCCAGTGCTGACATGGATCTTGGGGTACTTCTTGAGTCACCCCAGGGGAGTCAGTCCTCGTCTCGAATGCGGGCATGCACTTGCGCTTTCCTCCAGAGCGGTAGGAGCAGTGTCACGCAGTCCGCCGCGTGGATCAAAGGATCTATGGTTTTCCCTCGAGTCTTTCCCACGAGGCTTTCCCACGAGGCTTTCCCACAGGGCTGTCCCACGTGCACACGTGATGGGAGTGGATCCTCGGCTTGAACGTCAAGGCAGTGAAGGGAAAACAGGTTCCTCTGGAATGGACTGACACATCTGGGGGTCTCTTGGAATGGTGCCACGACCCAGGAGTTCCTCTCGCCTTTCCTGTGGAGAGCGCCTCCTCTTGAGATGCGACGGGAACGCCGGGAATTCTTTCCCTACGAAACAGGGAAAGGATCCCTCATCTCGAGCTAGGAGGCGGAAACGGGGCTCCCCTGGATGTGTGCGGAACCCCACCTGCTTCCTCTCGAGTGGAGACGGGTATGTCGGGGAACTTCTTGAGTTGCAGCAATGGTGTGAAGGATCCTTTGGAAGTTCCAGTGGTTAGATGTGATTGGCCTCGAGAAGCCTCAGCGGAAATGGGCCTCATCTCGCCTGGAGGGCAAAACCTCCTGGATTTTCTCGAGTTGCGGCAGGTGCTCTCGACTTACGACGGGGACCTCAGGGAACGGCTCTGGTGGCCTCAGGAAAGGCCAGTCCCGATGCGAGTTCCTCGGGGGCCTCTCAGGATTCCACTCCCGTCGATGCCGGGGCCTAAGACCTTGTGTGGAGTCGGGGCCGGAACCTGAGGATTCCTCTCCAGTGCTGACATGGATCTTGGGGTACTTCTGGAGTCTCCCCAGGGGAATCAGTCCTCGTCTCGAATGCGGGCATGCACTTGCGCTTTCATCCAGAGCGGTAGCAGCAGTGTCACGCAGTCCGCCGCGTGGATCAAAGGATCTATGGTTTTCCCTCGAGTCTTTCCCACGAGGCTTTCCCACGAGGCTTTCCCACAGGGCTGTCCCACGTGCACACGTGGTGGGAGTCGATCCTCGGCTTGAACGTCAAGGCAGTGCAGGGAAAACAGGTTCCTCTGGAATGGACTGACACATCTGGGGGACTCTTGGAATGGTGGCACGACCCTGGAGTTCCTCTCGGCTTTCCTGTGGAGAGCGCCTCCTCTTGAGATGCGACGGGAACGCCGGGAATTCTTTCCCTACGAAACAGGGAAAGGATCCCTCATCTCGAGCTAGGAGGCGGAAACGGGGCTCCCCTGGATGTGTGCGGAACCCCACCTGCTTCCTCTCCAGTGGAGACGGGTATGTCGGGGAACTTCTTGAGTTGCAGCAATGGTGTGAAGGATCCTTTGGAAGTTCCAGTGGTTAGATGTGATTGGCCTCGAGAAGCCTCAGCGGAAATGGGCCTCATCTCGACTGGAGGGCAAAACCTCCTGGATTTTCTCGAGTTGCGGCAGGTGCTCTCGACTTACGACGGGGACCTCAGGGAACGGCTCTGGTGGCCTCAGGAAAGGCCAGTCCCCATGCGAGTTCCTCGGGGGCGTCTCGGGATTCCTCTCCCGTCGATGCCGGGGCCTAAGACCTTGTGTGGAGTCGGGGCCGGAACCTGAGGATTCCTCTCCAGTGCTGACATGGATCTTGGGGTACTTCTTGAGTCACCCCAGGGGAGTCAGTCCTCGTCTCGAATGCGGGCATGCACTTGCGCTTTCCTCCAGAGCGGTAGGAGCAGTGTCACGCAGTCCGCCGCGTGGATCAAAGGATCTATGGTTTTCCCTCGAGTCTTTCCCACGAGGCTTTCCCACGAGGCTTTCCCACAGGGCTGTCCCACGTGCACACGTGATGGGAGTGGATCCTCGGCTTGAACGTCAAGGCAGTGAAGGGAAAACAGGTTCCTCTGGAATGGACTGACACATCTGGGGGTCTCTTGGAATGGTGCCACGACCCAGGAGTTCCTCTCGCCTTTCCTGTGGAGAGCGCCTCCTCTTGAGATGCGACGGGAACGCCGGGAATTCTTTCCCTACGAAACAGGGAAAGGATCCCTCATCTCGAGCTAGGAGGCGGAAACGGGGCTCCCCTGGATGTGTGCGGAACCCCACCTGCTTCCTCTCGAGTGGAGACGGGTATGTCGGGGAACTTCTTGAGTTGCAGCAATGGTGTGAAGGATCCTTTGGAAGTTCCAGTGGTTAGATGTGATTGGCCTCGAGAAGCCTCAGCGGAAATGGGCCTCATCTCGCCTGGAGGGCAAAACCTCCTGGATTTTCTCGAGTTGCGGCAGGTGCTCTCGACTTACGACGGGGACCTCAGGGAACGGCTCTGGTGGCCTCAGGAAAGGCCAGTCCCCATGCGAGTTCCTCGGGGGCGTCTCGGGATTCCTCTCCCGTCGATGCCGGGTCCTAAGACCTTGTGTGGAGTAGGGGCCGGAACCTGAGAATTCCTCTCCAGTGCTGACATGGACCTTGGGGTACTTCTGGAGTCTCCCCAGGGGAGTCAGTCCTCGTCTCGAATGCGGGCATGCACTTGCGCCTTACTCCAGAGCGGTAGCAGCAGTGTCACGCAGTCCGCCGCATGGATCAAAGGATCTATGGTTTTCCCTCGAGTCTTTCCCATGAGGCTTTCCCACGAGGCTTTCCCACAGGGCTGTCCCACGTGCACACGTGGTGGGAGTCGATCCTCGGCTTGAACGTCAAGGAGGTGCAGGGAAAACAGGTTCCTCTGGAATGGACTGACACATCTGGGGGACTCTTGGAATGGTGGCACGACCCTGGAGTTCCTCTCGCCTTTCCTGTGGAGAGCGCCTCCTCTTGAGATGCGACGGGAACGCCGGGAATTCTTTCCCTACGAAACAGGGAAAGGATCCCTCATCTCGAGCTAGGAGGCGGAAACGGGGCTCCCCTGGATGTGGGCCGGACACCACGTGCTTCCTCTCGAGTGGAGACGGGTATGTCGGGGAACTTCTTGAGTTGCAGCAAGGGTGTGAAGGACCCTTTGGAAGTTCCAGTGGTTAGACGTGATTAGCCTCGAGAAGCCTCAGCGGAAATGGGCCTCATCTCGCCTGGAGGGCAAAACCTCCTGGATTTTCTCGAGTTGCGGCAGGTGCTCTCGACTTACGACGGGGACCTCAGGGAACGGCTCTGGTGGCCTCAGGAAAGGCCAGTCCCCATGCGAGTTCCTTGGGGGCGTCTCGGGATTCCTCTCCCGTCGATGCCGGGGCCTAAGACCTTGTGTGGAGTCGGGGCCGGAACCTGAGGATTCCTCTCCAGTGCTGACATGGATCTTGGGGTACTTCTGGAGTCTCCCCAGGGGAGTCAGTCCTCGTCTCGAATGCGGGCATGCACTTGCGCTTTCCTCCAGAGCGGTAGCAGCAGTGTCACGCAGTCCGCCGCGTGGATCAAAGGATCTATGGTTTTCCCTCGAGTCTTTCCCACGAGGCTTTCCCACGAGGCTTTCCCACAGGGCTGTCCCACGTGCACACCTGGTGGGAGTCGATCCTCGGCTTGAACGTCAAGGCAGTGCAGGGAAAACAGGTTCCTCTGGAATGGACTGTCACATCTGCGGGACTCTTGGAATGGTGGCACGACCCTGGAGTTCCTCTCGCCTTTCCTGTGGAGAGCGCCTCCTCTTGAGATGCGACGGGAACGCCGGAATTCTTTCCCTACGAAACAGGGAAAGGATCCCTCATCTCGAGCTAGGAGGCGGAAACGGGGCTCCCCTGGATGTGTGCTGGACCCCACGTGCTTCCTCTCGAGTGCAGACGGGTATGTCGGGGAACTTCTTGAGTTGCAGCAAGGGTGTAAAGGACTCTTTGGAAGTTCCAGTGGTTAGATGTGATTGGCCTCGAGAAGCCTCAGCGGAAATGGGCCTCATCTCGCCTGGAGGGCAAAACCTCCTGGTTTTCTCGAGTTGCGGCAGGTGCTCTCGACTTACGACGGGGACCTCAGGGACCCGCTCTGGTGGCCTCAGGAAAGGCCAGTCCCCATGCGAGTTCCTCGGGGGCCTCTCGGCATTCCTCTCCCGTCGATGCCGGGGCCTAAGACCTTGTGTGGAGTCGGGGCTAGAACCTGAGGATTCCTCTCCAGTGCTGACATGGATCTTGGGGTACTTCTGGAGTCTCCCCAGGGGAGTCAGTCCTCGTCTCGAATGCGGGCATGCACTTGCGCTTTCCTCCAGAGCGGTAGCAGCAGTGTCACGCAGTCCGCCGCGTGGATCAAAGGATCTATGGTTTTCCCTCGAGTCTTTCCCACGAGGCTTTCCCACGAGGTTTTCCCACAGGGCTGTCCCACGTGCACACGTGATGGGAGTGGATCCTCGGCTTGAACGTCAAGGCAGTGAAGGGAAAACAGGTTCCTCTGGAATGGACTGACACATCTGGGGGACTCTTGGAATGGTGGCATGACCCTGGAGTTCCTCTCGAATTTCCTGTGGAGAGCGCCTCCTCTTGAGATGCCACGGGAACGCCGGAATTCTTTCCCTACGAAACAGGGAAAGGATCCCTCATCTCGAGATAGGAGGCAGAAACGGGGCTCCCCTGGATGTGTGCGGGACCCCACGTGCTTCCTCTCGAGTGGAGACGGGTATGTCGCGGAACAGCTTGAGTTGCAGCAAGGGTGTGAAAGACCCTTTGTAATTTCCAGTGGTTAGATGTGATTAGCCTCGAGAAGCCTCAGCGGAAATGGGCCTCATCTCGCCTGGAGGGCAAAACCTCCTGGATTTTCTCGAGTTGCGGCAGGTGCTCTCGACTTACGATGGGGAACTCAGGGACCCGCTCTGGTGGCCTCAGGAAAGGCCAGTCCCCATGCGAATTCCTCGGGGGCCTCTCGGCATTCCTCTCCCGTCAATGCCGGGGCCTAAGACCTTGTGTGGAGTCGGGGCTGGAACCTGAGGATTCCTCTCCAGTGCTGACATGGATCTTGGGGTACTTCTGGTGTCTCCCCAGGGGAGTCAGTCCTCGTCTCGAATGCGGGCATGCACTTGCGCTTTCCTCCAGAGCGGTAGCAGCAGTGTCACGCAGTCCACCGCGTGGAACAAAGGATCTATGGTTTTCCCTCGAGTCTTTCCCACGAGGCTTTCCCACGAGGCTTTCCCACAGGGCTGTCCCACGTGCACACGTGGTGGGAGTCGATCCTCGGCTTGAACGTCAAGGCAGTGCAGGGAAAACAGGTTCCTCTGGAATGGACTGACACATCTGGGGGTCTCTTGGAATGGTACCACGACCCTGGAGTTCCTCTCGCCTTTCCTGCGGAGAGCGCCTCCTCTTGAGATGCGACGGGAACGCCGGGAATTCTTTCCCTACATAACAGGGAAAGGATCCCTCATCTCGAGCTAGGAGGCGGAAAGGGGATCCCCTGGATGTGTGCGGGACCCCACGTGCTTCCTCTCGGGTGGAGATGGGTATGTCGCGGAACTTCTTGAGTTGCAGCAAGGGTGTGAAGGACCCTTTGAAAGTTCCAGTTGTTAGACGTGATTTGCCTGAGAAGCCTCAGCGGAAATGGGCCTCATCTCGCCTGGAGGGCAAAACCTCCTGGATTTTCTCGAGTTGCGGCAGGTGCTCTCGACTTACGACGGGGACCTCAGGGACCCGCTCTGGTGGCCTCAGGAAAGGCCAGTCCCCATGCGAGTTCCTCGGGGGCCTCTCGGGATTCCTCTCCCGTCAATGCCAGGGCCTAAGACCTTGTGTGGAGTCGGGGCTGGAACCTGAGGATTCCTCTCCAGTGCTGACATGGATCTTGGGGTACTTCTGGAGTCTCCCCAGGGGAGTCAGTCCTCGTCTCGAATGCGGGCATGCACTTGCGCTTTCCTCCAGAGCGGTAGCAGCAGTGTCACGCAGTCCGCCACGTGGATCAAAGGATCTATGGTTTTCCCTCGAGTCTTTCCCACGAGTCTTTCCCACGAGGCTTTCCCACAGGGCTGTCCCACGTGCACACGTGGTGGGAGTTGATCCTCGGATTGAACGTCAAGGCAGTGAAGGGAAAACAGTTTCCTCTGGAATGGACTGACACATCTGGGGGACTCTTGGAATGGTGGCATGACCCTGGAGTTCCTCTCGCCTTTCCTGTGGAGAGCGCCTCCTCTTGAGATGCAACGGGAACGCCGGGAATTCTTTCCCTACGAAACAGGGAAAGGATCCCTCATCTCGAGCTAGGAGGCGGAAACGGGGCTCCCCTGGATGTTTGCGGGACCCCACGTGCTTCCTCTCGAGTGGAGACGGGTTGTCGCGGAACTGCTTGAGTTGCAGAAAGGGTGTGAAGGAACCGTTGGAATTTCCAGTGGTTAGATGTGATTAGCATCGAGAAGCCTCAGCGGAAATGGGCCTCATGTCGCCTGGTGGGCAAAACCTGGATTTTCTCGAGTTCCGGCAGGTGCTCTCGACTTACGACGGGGACCTCAGAGACCCGCTTTGGTGGCCTCAGGAAAGGCCAGTCCCCATGCGACTTCCTCGGGTCCTCTCGGGATTCCTCTCCCGTCGATGCTAGGGCCTAAGACCTTGTGTGAGTCGGGGCCGGAAACTGAGGATTCCTCTCCAGTGCTGACATGGATCTTGGGGTACTTCTGGAGTCTCCCCAGGGGAGTCAGTCCTCGTCTCGAATGCTGGCATGCACTTGCGCTTTCCTCCAGAGCGGTAGCATCAGTGTCACGCAGTCCGCCGCGTGGATCAAAGGATCTATGGTTTTCCCTCGAGTCTTTCCCACGAGGCTTTCCCACGAGGCTTTCCCACAGGGCTGTCCCACGAGCACACGTGGTGGGAGTCGATCCTCGGCTTGAACGTCAAGGCAGTGCAGGGAAAACAGGTTCCTCTGTAATGGACTGACTCATATGGGGTCTCTTGGAATGGTGGCACGACCCTGGAGTTCCTCTCGCCTTTCCTGTGGGAGCGCCTCCTCTTGAGATGCGACGGGAACACCGGGAATTCTTTCCCTACGAAACAGGGAAAGGATCCCTCATCTCGAGCTAGGAGGCGGAAACGGGGCTACCCTGGATGTGTGCGGGACCCTCGTGCTTCCTATCGAGTGGAGACGGGTATGTCGGGGAACTTCTAGAGTTGCAGCAAGGGTGTGAAGGACCCTTTGGAAGTTCCAGTGGTTAGATGTGATTAGCCTCGAGAAGCCTCAGCGGAAATGGGATTCATCTCGCCTGGAGGGCAAAATCTCCTGGATTTTCTCGAGTTGCGGCAGGTGCTCTCGACTTACGACGGGGACCTCAGGGACCCGCTCTGGTGACCTCAGGAAAGGCCAGTCCCCATGCGAGTTCCTCGGGGGCCTCTTGGGATTCCTCTACCATCGATGCCGGTGCCAAAGACCTTGTGTGGAGTCGGGGCCGGAACCTGAGGATTCCTCTCCAGTGCTGACATGGATCTTGGGGTACTTCTGGAGTCTCCCCAGGGGAGTAAGTCCTCGTCTCGAATGCGGGCATGCACTTGCGCTTTCCTCCATAGCGGTAGCAGCAGTGTCACGCAGTCCGCCGCGTGGATCAAAGGATCTATGGTTTTCCCTCGAGTCTTTCCCACGAGGCTTTCCCACGAGGCTTTCCACAGGGCTGTCCCACGTGCACACGTGGTGGGACTCGATCCTCGGCTTGAACGTCAAGGCAGTGCAGGGAAAACAGGTTCCTCTGGAATGGACTGACACATCTGGGGGACTCTTGGAATCATGGCACGACCCTGGAGTTCCTCTCGCCTTTCCTGTGGAGAGCGCCTCCTCTAGAGATGCGACGGGAACGCCGGGAATTCTTTCCCTACGAAACAGGGAAAGGATCCCTCATCTCGTGCTAGGAGGCGGAAATGGGGCTCCCCTCGATGTTTGCAGGACCCCACGTGCTTCCTCTCGAGTGGAGACGGGTATGTCGGGGAACTTCTTGAGTTGCAACAAGGGTGTGAAGGACCCTTTGGAAGTTCCAGGGGTTAAATGTGATTGGCCTCGAGAAGCCTCAGAGAAAATGGGCCTCATCTCGCCTGGAGGGCAAAACCTCCTGGATTTTCTCAAGTTGCGGCAGGTGCTCTCGACTTACGACGGGGACCTCAGGGACCCGCTCTGGTGGCCTCAGGAAAGGCCAGTCCCCATGCGAGTTCCTCGGGGGCCTCTCGGGATTCCTCTCCCGTCGATGCCGGGGCCTAAGACCTTGTGTGGAGTCGTGGCCGGGTCCTGAGGATTCATCTCCAGTGCTGACATGTATCTTGGGGTACTTCTGGAGTCTCCCCAGGGGAGTCAGTCCTCGTCTCGAATGCGGGCATGCACTTGCGCTTTCCTCCAGAGCGGTAGCAGCAGTGTCACGCAGTCCGCCGCGTGGATCAAAGGATCTATGGTTTTCCCTCGAGTCTTTCCCACGAGGCTTTCCCACGAGGCTTTCCCACAGGGCTGTCCCACGTGCACACGTGGTGGGAGTCGATCCTCGGCTTGAACGTCAAGGCAGTGCAGGGAAAACAGGTTCCTCTGGAATGGACTGACACATCTGGGGGACTCTTGGAATGGTGGCACGACCCTGGAGTTCCTCTCGCCTTTCCTGTGGAGAGCGCCTCCTCTTGAGATGCGACGGGAACGCCGGGAATTCTTTCCCTACGAAACAGGGAAAGGATCCCTCATCTCGAGCTTGGAGGCGGAAACGGGGCTCCCCCGGATGTGTGCGGGACCCCACGTGCTTCCTCTCGAGTGGAGACGGGTATGTCGGGGAATTTCTTGAGTTGCAGCAAGGGTGTGAAGGACCCTTTGGAAGTTCCAGTGGTTAGACGTGATTAGCCTCGAGAAGCCTCAGCGGAAATGGGCCTCATCTCGCCTGGAGGGCAAAACCTCCTGGATTTTCTCGAGTTGCGGCAGGTGCTCTCGACTTACGACGGGGACCTCAGGGACCCTCTCTGGTGGCCTCAGGAAAGGCCAGTCCCCATGCGAGTTCCTCGGGGGCCTCTCGGCATTCCTCTCCCGTCGATGCCGGGGCCTAAGACCTTGTGTGGAGTCGGGGCCGGAACCTGAGGATTCCTCTCCAGTGCTGACATGGATCTTGGGGTACTTCTGGAGTCTCCCCAGGGGAGTCAGTCCTCGTCTCGAATGTGGGCATGCACTTGCGCTTTCCTCCAGAGCGGTAGCAGCAGTGTCACGCAGTCCGCCGCGTGGATCAAAGGATCTATGGTTTTCCCTCGAGTCTTTCCCACGAGGCTTTCCCACGAGGCTTTCCCACAGGGCTGTCCCACGTGCACACGTGGTGGGAGTGGATCCTCGGCTTGAACGTCAAGGCAGTGCAGGGAAAACAGGTTCCTCTGGAATGGACTGACACATCTGGGGGACTCTTGGAATGGTGGCACGAACCTGGAGTTCCTCTCGCCTTTCCTGTGGAGAGCGCCTCCTCTTGAGATGCGACGGGAACGCCGGGACTTCTTTCCCTACGAAACAGGGAAAGGATCCCTCATCTCGAGCTAGGAGGCGGAAACGGGGTTCCCCTGGATGTGTGCGGGACCCCACGTGCTTCCTCTCGAGTGGAGACGGGTATGTCGGGGAACTTCTTGAGTTGCAGCAAGGGTGTGAAGGACCCTTTGGAAGTTCCAGTGGTTAGACGTGATTGGCCTCGAGAAGCCTCAGCGGAAATGGGCCTCATCTCGCCTGGAGGGCAAAACCTCCTGGATTTTCTCGAGTTGCGGCAGGTGCTCTCGACTTACGACGGGGACCTCAGGGACCCGCTCTGGTGGCCTCAGGAAAGGCCAGTCCCCATGCGAGTTCCTCGGGGGCCTCTCGGGATTCCTCTCCCGTCGATGCCGGGGCCTAAGACCTTGTGTGGAGTCGGGGCCGGAACCTGAGGATTCCTCTCCAGTGCTGACATGGATCTTGGGGTACTTCTGGAGTCTCCCCAGGGGAGTCAGTCCTCGTCTCGAATGCGGGCATGCACCTGCGCTTTCCTCCAGAGCGGTAGCAGCAGTGTCACGCAGTCCGCCGCGTGGATCAAAGGATCTATGATTTTCCCTCGAGTCTTTCCCACGAGGCTTTCCCACGAGGTTTTCCCACAGGGCTGGCCCACGTGCACACGTGGTGGGAGTGGATCCTCGGCTTGATCGTCAAGGCAGTGCAGGGAAAACAGGTTCCTCTGGAATGGACTGACACATCTGGGGGACTCTTGGAATGGTGGTACGACCCTGGAGTTCCTCTCGCCTTTCCTGTGGAGAGCGCCTCCTCTTGAGATGCGACGGGAACGCCGGGAATTCTTTCCCTACGAAACAGGGAAAGGATCCCTCATCTCGAGCTAGGAGGCGGAAACGGGGCTCACCTGGATGTGTGCGGGACCCCACGTGCTTCCTCTCGAGTGGAGACGGGTATGTCGGGGAACTTCTTGAGTTGCAGCAAGGGTGTGAAGGACCCTTTGGAAGTTCCAGTGGTTAGACGTGATTGGCCTCGAGAAGCCTCAGCAGAAATGGGCCTCATCTCGCCTGGAGGGCAAAACCTCCTGGATTTTCTCGAGTTGCGGCAGGTGCTCTCGACTTACGACGGGGACCTCAGGGACCCGCTCTGGTGGCCTCAGGAAAGGCCAGTCCCCATGCGAGTTCCTCGGGGGCCTCTCGGGATTCCTCTCCCGTCGATGCCGGGGCCTAAGACCTTGTGTGGAGTCGGGGCCGGAACCTGAGGATTCCTCTCCAGTGCTGACATGGATCTTGGGGTACTTCTGGAGTCTCCCCAGGGGAGTCAGTCCTCGTCTCGAATGCGGGCATGCACTTGGGCTTTCCTCCAGAGCGGTAGCAGCAGTGTCACGCAGTCCACCGCGTGGATCAAAGGATCTATGGTTTTCCCTCGAGTCTTTCCCACGAGGCTTTCCCACGAGGCTTTCGCACAGGGCTGTCCCACGGGCACACGTGGTGGGAGTGGATCCTCGGCTTGAACGTCAAGGCAGTGCAGGGAAAAAAGGTTCCTCTGGAATGGACTGACACATCTGGGGGACTCTTGGAATGGTGGCACGACCCTGGAGTTCCTCTCGCCTTTCCTGTGGAGAGCGCCTCCTCTTGAGATGCGACGGGAACGCCGGGAATTCTTTCCCTACGAAACAGGGAAAGGATCCCTCATCTCGAGCTAGGAGGTGGAAACGGGGCTCCCCTGGATGTGTGCGGGACCCCACGTGCTTCCTCTCGAGTGGAGACGGGTATGTCGGGGAACTACTTGAGTTGCAGCAAGGGTGTGAAGGACCCTTTGGAAGTTCCAGTGGTTAGACGTGTTTAGCCTCGAGAAGCCTCAGCGGAAATGGGCCTCATCTCGCCTGGAGGGCAAAACCTCCTGGATTTTCTCGAGTTGCGGCAGGTGCTCTCGACTTACGACGGGGACCTCAGGGACCCGCTCTGGTGGCCTCAGGAAAGGCCAGTCCCCATGCGAGTTCCTCGGGGGCCTCTCGGAATTCCTCTCCCGTCGATGTCGGGGCCTAAGACCTTGTGCGGAGTCGGGGCCGGAACCTGAGGATTCCTCTCCACTGCTGACATGGATCTTGAGGTACTTCTGGAGTCTCCCCAGGGGAGTCAGTCCTCGTCTCGAATGCGGGCATGCACTTGGGCTTTCCTCCAGAGCGGTAGCAGCAGTGTCACGCAGTCCACCGCGTGGATCAAAGGATCTATGGTTTTCCCTCGAGTCTTTCCCACGAGGCTTTCCCACGAGGCTTTCGCACAGGGCTGTCCCACGTGCACACGTGGTGGGAGTGGATCCTCGGCTTGAACGTCAAGGCAGTGCATTGAAAACAGGTTCCTCTGGAATGGACTGACACATCTGGGGGACTCTTGGAATGGTGGCACGACCCTGGAGTTCCTCTCGCCTTTCCTGTGCAGAGCGCCTCCTCTTGAGATGCGACGGGAACGCCGGGAATTCTTTCCCTACGAAACAGGGAAAGGATCCCTCATCTCGAGCTAGGAGGCGGAAACGGGGCTCCCCTGGATGTGTGCGGGACCCCACGGGCTTCCTCTCGAGTGGAGACGGGTATGTCGGGGAACTTCTTGAGTTGCAGCAAGGTTGTGAAGGACCCTTTGGAAGTTCCAGTGGTTAGACGTGATTAGCCTCGAGAAGCCTCAGCGGAAATGGCCCTCATCTCGCCTGGAGGGCAAAACCTCATGGATTTTCTCGAGTTGCGGCAGGTGCTCTCGACTTACGACGGGGACCTCAGGGACCCGCTCTGTTGGCCTCAGGAAAGGCCAGTCCCCATGCGAGTTCCTCGGGGGCCTCTCGGGATTCCTCTCCCGTCGATGCCGGGGCCTAAGACCTTGTGTGGAGTCGGGGCCGGAACCTGAGGATTCCTCTCCAGTGCTGACATGGATCTTGGGGTACTTCTGGAGTCTCCCCAGGGGAGTCAGTCCTCGTCTCGAATGCGGGCATGCACTTGCGCTTTCCTCCAGAGCGGTAGCAGCAGTGTCACGCAGTCCGCCGCGTGGATCAAAGGATCTATGGTTTTCCCTCGAGTCTTTCCCACGAGGCTTTCCCACGAGGCTTTCCCACAGGGCTGTCCTACGTGCACACGTGGTGGGAGTCGATCCTCGGCTTGAACGTCAAGGCAGTGCAGGGAAAACAGGTTCCTCTGGAATGGACTGACACATCTGGGGGACTCTTGGAATGGTGGCACGACCCTGGAGTTCCTCTCGCCTTTCCTGTGGAGAGCGCCTCCTCTTGAGATGCGACGGGAACGCCGGGAATTCTTTCCCTACGAAACAGGGAAAGGATCCCTCATCTCGAGCTAGGAGGCGGAAACGGGGCTCCCCTGGATGTGTGCGGGACCCCACGTGCTTCCTCTCGAGTGGAGACGGGTATGTCGGGGAACTTCTTGAGTTGCAGCAAGGGTGTGAAGGACCCTTTGGAAGTTCCAGTGGTTAGACGTGATTAGGCTCGAGAAGCCTCAGCGGAAATGGGCCTCATCTCGCCTGGAGGGCAAAACCTCCTTGATTTTCTCGAGTTGCGGCAGGTGCTCTCGACTTACGACGGGGACCTCAGGGACCCGCTCTGTTGGCCTCAGGAAAGGCCAGTCCCCATGCGAGTTCCTCGGGGGCCTCTCGGGATTCCTCTCCCGTCGATGCCGGGGCCTAAGACCTTGTGTGGAGTCGGGGCCGGAACCTGAGGATTCCTCTCCAGTGCTGACATGGATCTTGGGGTACTTCTGGAGTCTCCCCAGGGGAGTCAGTCCTCGTCTCGAATGCGGGCATGCACTTGCGCTTTCCTCCAGAGCGGTAGCAGCAGTGTCACGCAGTCCGCCGCGTGGATCAAAGGATCTATGGTTTTCCCTCGAGTCTTTCCCAAGAGGCTTTCCCACGAGGCTTTCCCACAGGGCTGTCCTACGTGCACACGTGGTGGGAGTCGATCCTCGGCTTGAACGTCAAGGCAGTGCAGGGAAAACAGGTTCCTCTGGAATGGACTGACACATCTGGGGGACTCTTGGAATGGTGGCACGACCCTGGAGTTCCTCTCGCCTTTCCTGTGGAGAGCGCCTCCTCTTGAGATGCGACGGGAACGCCGGGAATTCTTTCCCTACGAAACAGGGAAAGGATCCCTCATCTCGAGCTAGGAGGCGGAAACGGGGCTCCCCTGGATGTGTGCGGGACCCCACGTGCTTCCTCTCGAGTGGAGACGGGTATGTCGGGGAACTTCTTGAGTTGCAGCAAGGGTGTGAAGGACCCTTTGGAAGTTCCAGTGGTTAGACGTGATTAGGCTCGAGAAGCCTCAGCGGAAATGGGCCTCATCTCGCCTGGAGGGCAAAACCTCCTTGATTTTCTCGAGTTGCGGCAGGTGCTCTCGACTTACGACGGGGACCTCAGGGACCCGCTCTGGTGGCCTCAGGAAAGGCCAGTCCCCATGCGAGTTCCTCGGGGGCCTCTCGGGATTCCTCTCCCGTCGATGCCGGGGCCTAAGACCTTGTGTGGAGTCGGGGCCGGAACCTGAGGATTCCTCTCCAGTGCTGACATGGATCTTGGGGTACTTCTGGAGTCTCCCCAGGGGAGTCAGTCCTCGTCTCGAATGCGGGCATGCACTTGCGCTTTCCTCCAGAGCGGTAGCAGCAGTGTCACGCAGTCCGCCGCGTGGATCAAAGGATCTATAGTTTTCCCTCGAGTCTTTCCCAAGAGGCTTTCCCACGAGGCTTTCCCACAGGGCTGTCCTACGTGCACACGTGGTGGGAGTCGATCCTCGGCTTGAACGTCAAGGCAGTGCAGGGAAAACAGGTTCCTCTGGAATGGACTGACACATCTGGGGGACTCTTGGAATGGTGGCACGACCCTGGAGTTCCTCTCGCCTTTCCTGTGGAGAGCGCCTCCTCTTGAGATGCGACGGGAACGCCGGGAATTCTTTCCCTACGAAACAGGGAAAGGATCCCTCATCTCGAGCTAGGAGGCGGAAACGGGGCTCCCCTGGATGTGTGCGGGACCCCACGTGCTTCCTCTCGAGTGGAGACGGGTATGTCGGGGAACTTCTTGAGTTGCAGCAAGGGTGTGAAGGACCCTTTGGAAGTTCCAGTGGTTAGACGTGATTAGGCTCGAGAAGCCTCAGCGGAAATGGGCCTCATCTCGCCTGGAGGGCAAAACCTCCTTGATTTTCTCGAGTTGCGGCAGGTGCTCTCGACTTACGACGGGGAACTCAGGGACCCGCTCTGGTGGCCTCAGGAAAGGCCAGTCCCCATGCGAGTTCCTCGGGGGCCTCTCGGGATTCCGCTCCCGTCGATGCCGGGGCCTAAGACCTTGTGTGGAGTCGGGGCCGGAACCTGAGGATTCCTCTCCAGTGCTGACATGGATCTTGGGGTACTTCTGGAGTCTCCCCAGGGGAGTCAGTCCTTGTCTCGAATGTGGGCATGCACTTGCGCTTTCCTCCAGAGCGGTAGCAGCAGTGTCACGCAGTCCGCCGCGTGGATCAAAGGATCTATGGTTTTCCCTCGAGTCTTTCCCACGAGGCTTTCCCACGAGGCTTTCCCACAGGGCTGTTCCACGTGCACACGTGGTGGGAGTCGATCCTCGGCTTGAACGTCAAGGCAGTGCAGGGAAAACAGGTTCCTCTGGAATGGACTGACACATCTGGGGGACTCTTGGAATGGTGGCACGACCCTGGAGTTCCTCTCGCCTTTCCTGTGGAGAGCGCCTCCTCTTGAGATGCGACGGGAACGCCGGGAATTCTTTCCCTACGAAACAGGGAAAGGATCCCTCATCTCGAGCTAGGAGGCGGAAACGGGGCTCCCCTGGATGTGTGCGGGACCCCACGTGCTTCCTCTCGAGTGGAGACGGGTATGTCCGGGAACTTCTTGAGTTGCAGCAAGGGTGTGAAGGACCCTTTGGAAGTTCCAGTGGTTAGACGTGATTAGCCTCGAGAAGCCTCAGCGGAAATGGGCCTCATCTCGCCTGGAGGGCAAAACCTCCTGGATTTTCTCGAGTTGCGGCAGGTGCTCTCGACTTACGACGGGGACCTCAGGGACCCGCTCTGGTGGCCTCAGGAAAGGCCAGTCCACATGCGAGTTCCTCGGGGGCCTCTCGGGATTCCTCTCCCGTCGATGCCGGGGCCTAAGACCTTGTGTGGAGTCGGGGCCGGAACCTGAGGATTCCTCTCCAGTGCTGACATGGATCTTGGGGTACTTCTGGAGTCTCCCCAGGGGAGTCAGTCCTCGTCTCGAATGCGGGCATGCACTTGGGCTTTCCTCCAGAGCGGTAGCAGCAGTGTCACGCAGTCCGCCGCGTGGATCAAAGGATCTATGGTTTTCCCTCGAGTCTTTCCCACGAGGCTTTCCCACGAGGCTTTCCCACAGGGCTGTCCCAAGTGCACACGTGGTGGGAGTCGATCCTCGGCTTGAACGTCAAGGCAGTGCAGGGAAAACATGTTCCTCTGGAATGGACTGACACATCTGGGGGTCTCTTGGAATGGTGTCACGACCCTGGAGTTCCTCTCGCCTTTCCTGTGGAGAGCGCCACCTCTTGAGATGCGACGGAAACGCCGGGAATTCTTTCCCTACGAAACAGGGAAAGGATCCCTCATCTTGAGCTAGGAGGCGGAAACGGGGCTCCCCTGGATGTGTGCGGGACCCCACGTGCTTCCTCTCGAGTGGAGACGGGTATGTCGCGGAACTGCTTGAGTTGCAGCAAGGGTGTGAAGGACCCTTTGGAAGTTCCAGTGGTTAGATGTGATTAGCCTCGAGAAGCCTCAGCGGAAATGGGCCTCATCTCGCCTGGAGGGCAAAACCTCCTGTATTTTCTCGAGTTTCGGCAGGTGCTCTCAACTTACGATGGGGACCTCAGGGACCCGCTCTGGTGGCTTCAGGAAAGGCCAGTTCCCATGCGAGTTCCTCGGGGGCCTCTCGGCATTCCTCTCCCGTCGATGCCGGGGCCTAAGACCTTGTGTGGAGTCGGGGCCGGAACCTGAGGATTCCTCTCCAGTGCTGACATGGATCTTGGGGTACTTCTCGAGTCTCCCCAGGGGAGTCAGTCCTCGTCTCGAATGCGGGCATGCACTTGCGCTTTCCTCCAGAGCGGTAGCAGCAGTGTCACGCAGTCCGCCACGTGGATCAAAGGATCTATGGTTTTCCCTCGAGTCTTTCCCACGAGGCTTTCCCACGAGGCTTTCCCACAGGGCTGTCCCACGGGCACACGTGATGGGAGTCGATCCTCGGCTTGAACGTCAAGGCAGTGCAGGGAAAACAGGTTCCTCTGGAATGGACTGACACATCTGGGGGACTCTTGGAATGGTGGCACGACCCTGGAGTTCCTCTCGCCTTTTCTGTGGGAGCGCCTCCTCTTGAGATGCGACGGGAACGCCGGGAATTCGTTCCCTACGAAACAGGGAATGGATCCCTCATCTCGAGCTAGGAGGCGGAAATGGGGCTCCCCTGGATGTGTGCGGGACCCCACGTGCTTCCTCTCGAGTGGAGACGGGCATGTCGGGGAACTTCTTGAGTTGCAGCAAGGGTGTGAAGGACCCTTTGGAAGTTCCAGTGGTTAGATGTGATTGGCCTCGAGAAGCCTCAGCGGAAATGGGCCTCATCTCGCCTGGAGGGCAAAACCTCCTGGATTTTCTCGAGTTTCGGTAGGTGCTCTCGACTTACGACGGGGACCTCAGGGACCCGCTCTGGTGGCCTCAGGAAAGGCCAGTCCCCATGCGAGTTCCTCGGGGGCCTCTCGGGATTCCTCTCCCGTCGATGCCGGGGCCTAAGACTTTGTGTGGAGTCGGGGCCGGAACCTGAGGATTCCTCTCCAGTGCTGACTTGGATCTTGGGGTACTTCTGGAGTCTCCCCAGGGGAGTCAGTCCTCGTCTCGAATGCGGGCATGCACTTGCGCTTCCCTCCAGAGCGGTAGCAGCAGTGTCACGCAGTCCGCCGCGTGGATCAAAGGTTCTATGGTTTTCCCTCGAGTCTTTCCCACGAGGCTTTCCCACGAGGCTTTCCCACAGGGCTGTCCCACGTGCACACGTGGTGGGAGTGGATCCTCGGCTTGAACGTCAAGGCAGTGCAGGGAAAACAGATTCCTCTGGAATGGACTGACACATCTGGGGGAGTCTTGGAATGGTGGCACGACCCTGGAGTTCCTCTCGCCTTTCCTGTGGAGAGCGCCTCCTCTTGAGATGCGACGGGAACGCCGGGAATTCTTTCCCTACGAAACAGGGAAAGGATCCCTCATCTCGAGCTAGGAGGCGGAAACGGGGCTCCCCTGGATGTGTGCGGGACCCCACGTGCTTCCTCTCGAGTGGAGACGGGTATGTCGGGGAACTTCTTGAGTTGCAGCAAGGGTGTGAAGGACCCTTTGGAAGTTCCAGTGGTTAGACGTGATTAGCCTCGAGAAGCCTCAGCGGAAATGGGCCTCATCTCGCCTGGAGGGCAAAACCTCCTGGATTTTCTGGAGTTGCAGCAGGTGCTCTCGACTTACGACGAGGACCTCAGGGACCCGCTCTGGTGGCCTCAGGAAAGGCCAGTCCCCATGCGAGTTCCTCGGGGGCCTCTCGGCATTCCTCTCCCGTCGATGCCGGGGCCGAAGACCTTGTGTGGAGTCGGGGCCGGAACCTGAGGATTCCTCTCCAGTGCTGACATGGATCTTGGGGTACTTCTGGAGTCTCCCCAGGGGAGTCAGTCCTCGTCTCGAATGCGGGCATGCACTTGCGCTTTACTCCAGAGCGGTAGCAGCAGTGTCACGCAGTCCGCCGCGTGGATCAAAGGATCTATGGTTTTCCCTCGAGTCTTTCCCACGAGGCTCTCCCACGAGGCTTTCCCACAGGGCTGTCCCACGTGCACACGTGGTGGGAGTCGATCCTCGGCTTGAACGTCAAGGCAGTACAGGGAAAACAGGTTCCTCTGGAATGGACTGACACATCTGGGGGACTCTTGGAATGGTGGCACGACCCTGGAGTTCCTCTCGCCTTTCCTGTGGAGAGCGCCTCCTCTTGAGATGCGACGGGAACGCCGGGAATTCTTTCCGTACGAAACAGGGAAAGGATCCCTCATCTCGAGCTAGGAGGCGGAAAAGGGAATTCCCTGGATGTCTGCGGACCCTCGTGCTTCCTCTCGAGTGGAGACGGGTATGTCGGGGAACTTCTTGAGTTGCAGCAAGGGTGTGAAGGACCCTTTGGAAGTTCCAGTGGTTAGATGAGATTAGCCTCGAGAAGCCTCAGCGGAAATGGGCCTCATCTCGCCTGGAGGGCAAAACCTCCTGGATTTTCTCGAGTTGCGGCAGGTGCTCTCGACTTACGACGGGGACGTCAGGGACCCGCTCTGGTGGCCTCAGGAAAGGCCAGTCTCCATGCGAGTTCCTCGGGGGCCTCTCGGGATTCCTCTCCCGTCGATGCCGGGGCCTAAGACCTTGTGTGGATTCGGGTTCCGAAAGTGAGGATTCCTCTCCAGTGCTGACATGGATTTTGGGGTACTTCTAGAGTCTCCCCAGGGGAGTCAGTCCTCGTCTCGAATGCGGGCATGCACTTGCGCTTTCCTCCAGAGCTGTAGCAGCAGTGTCACGCAGTCCGCCGCGTGCATGAAAGGATCTATGGTTTTCCCTCGAGTCTTTCCCACGAGGCTTTCCCACGAGGCTTTCCCACAGGGCTGTCTAACGTGCAAACGTGGTGGGAGTCGATCCTCGGCTTGAACGTCAAGGAAGTGCAGGGCAAACAGGTTCCTCTGGAATGGACTGACACATCTGGGCGACTCTTGGAATTGTGGCACGACCCTGGAGTTCCTCTCGCCTTTCCTGTGGAGAGCGCCTCCTCTTGAGATGCGACGGGAACACCGGGAATTCTTTCCATACGAAACAGGGAAAGGATCCCTCATCTCGAGGTGGGAGGCGGAAACGGGGCTTCCCTGGATGTGTGCGGGACCCTTGTGCTTCCTCTCGAGGGGAGACGGGTATGTCGGGGAACTTCTTGAGTTGCAGCAAGGGTGTGAAGGACCCTTTGGAAGTTCCAGTGGTTAGATGTGATTAGCCTCGAGAAGCTTCAGCGGAAATGGGCCTCATCTCGCCTGGAGGGCAAAACCTCCTGGATTTTCTCGAGTTGCGGCAGGTGCTCTCGACTTACGATGGGAACCTCAGGGACCCGCTCTGGTGGCCTCAGGAAAGGCCAGTCCCCATGCGAGTTCCTCGGAGGCCTCTCGGGATTCCTCTCCCTTTGATGCCGGGGCCTAAGACCTTGTGTGGAGTCGGGGCCGGAACCTGAGGATTCCTCTCCAGTGCTGACATGGATCCTGGGGTACTTCTGGAGTCTCCCCAGGGGAGTCAGATCTCGTCTCGAATATGGACATGCACTTGCCCTTTCCTCCAGAGCGGTAGCAGCAGTGTCCCGCAGTACGCCGCGTGGATCAAAGGATCTATGGTTTTCCCTCGAGTCTTTCCCACGAGGCTTTGCCACGAGGCTTTCCCACAGGGCTGTCCCACGGCACACGTGGTGGGAGTCGATCCTCGGCTTGAACGTCAAGGCAGTGCAGGGAAAACAGATTCCTTTCTAATGGAGTGACACATCTGGGGGTCTCTTGGAATGGTGCCACGACCCTGGAGTTCCTCTCGCCTTTCCTGTGGAGAGCGCCACCTCTTGAGATGCGATGGGAACGCCGGGAATTCTTTCCCTACGAAACAGGGAAAGGATCCCTCATCTCCAGCTAGGAGGCGGAAACGGGGCTCCTCTGGATGTGTGCGGGACCCCACGTGCTTCCTCTCGAGTGGAGACGGGTATGTCGCGGAACTGCTTGAGTTGCAGCAAGGGTGTGAAGGACCCTTTGGAAGTTCCAGTGGTTAGATGTGATTAGCCTCGAGAAACCTCAGCGGAAATGGGCCTCATCTCGCCTGGATGGCAAAACCTCCTGGATTTTCTCGAGTTGCGGCAGGTGCTCTCGACTTACGATGGGGACCTCAGGGACCCGCTCTGGTGGCCTCAGGAAAGGCCAGTCCCCATGCGAGTTCCTCGGGGGCCTCTCGGGATTCCTCTCCCGTCGATGCCGGGGCCTAAGACCTTGTGTGGAGTCGGGGCCGGAACCTGAGGATTCCTCTCCAGTGCTGACATGGATCTTGGGGTACTTCTGGAGTCTCCCCAGGGGAGTCAGTCCTCGTCTCGAATGCGGGCATGCACTTGCGCTTTCCTCCAGAGCGGTAGCAGCAGTTTCACGCAGTCCGCCGCGTGGATCCAAGGATCTATGGTTTTCCCTCGAGTCTTTCCCACGAGGCTTTCCCACGAGGCTTTCCCACAGGGCTGTCCCACGTGCACAAGTGGTGGGAGTCGATCCTCGGCTTGAACGTCAAGGCAGTGCAGGGAAAACAGGTTCCTCTGGAATGGACTGACACATCTGTGGGACTCTTGGAATGGTGGCACGACCCTGGAGTTCCTCTCGCCTTTCCTGTGGAGAGCGCCTCCTCTTGAGATGGGACGGGAACGCGGGAATTCTTTCCCTACGAAACAGGGAAAGGATCCCTCATCTCGAGCTAGGAGGCGGAAACGGGGCTCCCCTGGATGTGTGCGGGACCCACGTGCTTCCTCTCGAGTGGAGACGGGTATGTCGGGGAACTTCTTGAGTTGCAGCAAGGGTGTGAAGGACCCTTTGGAAGTTCCAGTGGTTAGATGTGATTGGCCTCGAGAAGCCTCAGCGGAAATGGGCCTCATCTCGCCTGGAGGGCAAAACCTCCTGGATTTTCTCGAGTTGCGGCAGGTGCTCTCGACTTACGACGGGGACGTCAGGGACCCGCTCTGGTGGCCTCAGGAAAGGCCAGTCCCCATGCGAGTTCCTCGGGGGCCTCTCGGGATTCCGCTCCCGTCGATGCCGGGGCCTAAGACCTTGTGTGGAGTCGGGGCCGGAACCTGAGGATTCCTCTCCAGTGCTGACATGGATCTTGGGGTACTTCTCGAGTCTCCCCAGGGGAGTCAGTCCTCGTCTCGAATGCGAGCATGCACTTGCGCTTTCCTCCAGAGCGGTAGCAGCAGTGTCACGCATTCCGCCGCGTGGATCAAAGGATCTATGGTTTTCCCTCGAGTCTTTCCCACGAGGCTTTGCCACGAGGCTTTCCCACAGGGCTGTCCCACGGCACACGTGGTGGGACTCGATCCTCGGCTTGAACGTCAAGGCAGTGCAGGGAAAACAGATTCCTTTGGAATGGACTGACACATCTGGGGGTCTCTTGGAATGGTGCCACGACCCTGGAGTTCCTCTCGCCTTTCCTGTGGAGAGCGCCACCTCTTGAGATGCGACGGGAACGCGGGGAATTCTTTCCCTACGAAAAAGGGAAAGGATCCCTCATCTCGAGCTAGGAGGCGGAAACGGGGCTCCCCTGGATGTGTGCGGGACCCCACGTGCTTCCTCTCGAGTGGAGACGGGTATGTCGCGGCACTGCTTGAGTTGCAGCAAGGGTGTGAAGGACCCTTTGGAAGTTCCAGTGGTTAGATGTGATTAGCCTCGAGAAGCCTCAGCGGAAATGGGCCTCATCTCGCCTGGATGTCAAAACCTCCTGGATTTTCTCGAGTTGCGGCAGGTGCTCTCGACTTACGATGGGGACCTCAGGGACCCGCTCTGGTGGCCTCAGGAAAGGCCAGTCCCCATGCGAATTCCTCGGGGGCCTCTCGGGATTCCTCTCCCGTCGATGCCGGGGCCTAAACCTTGTGTGGAGTCGGGGCCGGAACCTGAGGATTCCTCTCCAGTGCTGACATGGATCTTGGGGTACTTCTGGAGTCTCCCCAGGGGAGTCAGTCCTCGTCTCGAATGCGGGCATGCACTTGCGCTTTCCTCCAGAGCGGTAGCAGCAGTGTCACGCAGTCCGCCGCGTGGATCAAAGGATCTATGGTTTTCCCTCGAGTCTTTCCCACGAGGCGTTCCCACGAGGCTTTCCACAGGGCTGTCCCACGTGCACACGTGGTGGGAGTCGATCCTCGGCTTGAACGTCAAGGCAGTGCAGGGAAAACAGGTTCCTCTGGAATGGACTGACACATCTGGCAGTCTCTTGAAATAGTGCCACGACCCTGGAGTTCCTCTCACTCTCCTGTGGAGAGCGCCTCCTCTTGAGATGCGATGGGAACGCCGGGAATTCTTTCCCTAGGAAACAGGGAAAGGATCCTCATCTCGAGCTAGGATGCGGAAACGGGGCTCCCCTGGATGTGGGCGGGAAACCACGTGCTTCCTCTCGAGTGGAGACGGGTATGTCGGGGAACTTCTTGAGTTGCAGCAAGGGTGTGAAGGACCCTTTGGAAGTTCCAGTGGTTAGATGTGATTGGCCTCGAGAAGCCTCAGCGGAAATGGGCCTCATCTCGCCTGGAGGGCAAAACCTCCTGGCTTTTCTCGAGTTGCGGCAGGTGCTCTCGACTTACGACCGGGACCTCAAGGACCCGCTCTGGTGGCCTCAGGAAAGGCCAGTCCCCATGGGAGTTCCTCGGGGGCCTCTCGGCATTCCTCTCCCGTCGATGCCGGGGACTAGGACCTTGTGTGGAGTCGGCGGCGGAACCTGAGGATTCCTCTCCAGTGCTGACATGGATCTTGGGGTACTTCTGGAGTCTCCCCAGGGGAGTCAGTCCTCGTCTCGAATGTGGGCATGCACTTGCGCTTTCCTCCAGAGCGGTAGCAGCAGTGTCACGCAGTCCGCCGCGTGGATCAAAGGATCTCTGGTTTTCCCTTGAGTCTTTCCCACGAGGCTTTCTCACGAGGCTTCCCCGCAGGGCTGTCCCACGTGCACACGTGGTGGGAGTCGATCCTCGGCTTGAACGTCAAGGCAGTGCAGGGAAAACAGTTTCCTCTGGAATGGACTGACAAATCTGGGGGACTCTTGGAATGGTGGCACGACCCTGGAGTTCCTCTCGCCTTTCCTGTGGAGAGCGCCTCCTCTTGAGATGCGACGGGAACGCCGGGAATTCTTTCCCTACGAAACAGGGAAAGGATCCCTCATCTCGAACTAGGAGGCGGAAACGGGGCTCCCCTGGATGTGTGCGGGACCCCACGTGCTTCCTCTCGAGTGGAGACGGGTATGTCGGGGAACTTCTTGAGTTGCAGCAAGGGTGTGAAGGACCCTTTGGAAGTTCCAGTGGTTAGATATGATCGGCCTCGAGAAGCCTCAGCGGAAATGGGCCTCATCTCGCCTGGAGGGCAAAACCTCCTGGATTTTCTCGAGTTGCGGCAGGTACTCTCGACTTACGAAGGGGACCTCAGGGACCCGCTCTGGTGGCCTCAGGAAAGGCCAGTCCCCATGCGAGTTCCTCGGGGACCTCTGGGGATTCCTCTCCCGTCGATGCCGGGGCCTAAGACCTTGTGTGGAGTCGGGGCCGGAACCTGAGGATTCCTCTCCAGTGCTGACATGGATCTTGGGGTACTTCTGGAGTCTCCCCTGGGGAGTCAGTCCTCGTCTCGAATGCGGGCATGCACTTGCGCTTTCCTCCAGAGCGGTAGCAGCAGTGTCACGCAGTCCGCCGCGTGGATCAAAGGATCTATGGTTTTCCCTCGAGTCTTTCCCACGAGGCTTTCCCACGAGGCTTTCCCACAGGGCTGTCCCACGTGCACACGTGGTGGGAGTCGATCCTCGGCTTGAACGTCAAGTCAGTGCAGGGAAAACAGGTTCCTCTGGAATGGACTGACACATCTGGGGGTCTCTTGGAATGGTGCCACGACCCTGGAGTTCCTCTCGCCTATCCTGTGGAGAGCGCCTCCTCTTGAGTTGCGACGGGAACGCCGGGAATTCTTTCCCTACGAATCAGGGAAAGGATCCCTCATCTCGAGCTAGGAGGCGGAAACGGGGCTCCCCTGGATGTGTGCGGGACCCCACGTGCTTCCTCTCGAGTGGAGACGGGTATGTCGCGGAACATCTGGACTTGCAGCAAGGGTGTGAAGGACCCTTTGGAAGTTCCAGTGGTTAGATGTGATTAGCCTCGAGAAGCCTCAGCGGAAATGGGCCTCATCTCGCCTGGAGGGCAAAACCTCCTGGATTTTCTCGAGTTGCGGCAGGTGCTCTCGACTTACGATGGTGACCTCAGGGACCCGCTCTGGTGGCCTCAGGAAAGGCCATTCCCCATGCCAGTTCCTCGGGGGCCTCTCGGCATTCCTCTCCCTTCGATGCCGGGGACTAGGACCTTGTGTGGAGTCGGGGCCGTTACCTGAGGATTCCTCTCCAGTGCTGACATGGATCTTGGGGTACTTCTGGAGTCTCCCCAGGGGAGTCAGTCCTCGTCTGGAATGCGGGCATGCATTTGCGCTATCCTCCAGAGCGGTAGCAGCAGTGTCAAGCAGTCCGCCGCGTGCATCAAAGGATCTATGGTTTTCCCTCGAGTCTTTCCCACGAGGCTTTCCCACGAGGCTTTCCCACAGGGCTGTCCCACGTGCACACGTGGTGGGATTCGATCCTCGGCTTGAACGTCAAGGCAGTGCAGGGAAAACAGGTTCCTCTGGAATGGACTGACATATCTGGGGGACACTTTGGATGGTGGCACGACGCTGGAGTCCTCTCGCCTTTCCTGTGGAGAGCGCCTCCTCTTGAGATACGACGGGAACGCCGGGAATTCTTTCCCTACGAAACAGGGAAAGGATCCCTCATTTCGAGCTAGGAGGCGGAAACGGGGCTCCCCTGGATGTGTGCGGGACCCTCGTGCTTCCTCTCGAGTGGAGACGGGTATGTCGGGGAACTTCTTGAGTTGCAGGAAGGGTGTGAAGGACCCTTTGGAAGTTCCAGTGTTTAGATGTGATTAGCCTGGAGAAGCCTCAGCGGAAATGCGCCTCATTTCGCCTGGAGGGCAAAACCTCCTGGATTTTCTCGAGTTGCGGCAAGTGCTCTCGACTTACGACCGGGACCTCAGGGACCCGCTCTGGTGGCCTCAGGAAAGGCCAGTCCCCATGCGAGTTCCTCGGGGGCCTCTCGGGATTCCCCTCCCGTCGATGCCGGGGCCTAAGACCTTGCGTGGAGTCGGGGCCGGAACCTGAGGATTCCTCTCCAGTGCTGACATGGATCTTGGGGTACTTCTGGAGTCTCCCCAGGGGAGTCAGTCCTCGTCTCGAATGCGGGCATGCACTTGCGCTTTCCTCCAGAGCGGAAGCAGCAGTGTCACGCAGTCCGCCGCGTGCATCAGAGGATCTATGGTTTTCCCTCGAGTCTTTCCCACGAGGCTTTCCACAGGGCTGTCCCACGTGCACACGTGGTGGGAGTCGATCCTCGGCTTGAACGTCAAGGCAGTGCAGGGAAAACAGGTTCCTCTGGAATAGACTGACACATCTGGGGGACTCTTGGAATGGTGGCACGACCCTGGAGTTCCTCTCGCCTTTCCTGTGGAGAGCGCCTCCTCTTGAGATGCGACGGGAACGCCGGGAATTCTTTCCCTACGAAACAGGGAAAGGATCCCTCATCTCGAGCTAGGAGGCGGAAATGGGGCTCCCCTGGATTTTTGCGGGACCCCACGTGCTTCCTCTCGAGTGGAGACGGGTATGTCGGGGAACTTCTTGAGTTGCAGCAAGGATGTGAAGGACCCTTTGGAAGTTCCAGTGGTTAGATGTGATTGGCCTCGAGAAGCCTCAGCGGAAATGGGCCTCATCTCGCCTGGAGGGCAAAACCTCCTGGATTTTCTCGAGTTGCGGCAGGTGCTCTCGACTTACGACGGGGACCTCAGGGACCCGCTCTGGTGGCCTCAGGAAAGGCCAGTCCCCATGCGACTTCCTCGGAGGCCTCTCGGGATTACTCTACCGTCGATGCCGGGGCCGAAGACCTTGTGTGGAGTCGGGGCCGGAACCAGAGGATTCCTCTCCAGTGCTGACATGGATCTTGAGGTACTTCTGGAGTCTCCCCAGGGGAGTCAGTCCTCGTCTCGAATGCGGGCATGCACTTGCGCTTTCCTCCAGAGCGGTAGCAGCAGTGTCACGCAGACCGCCGTGTGGATCAAAGGATCTATGGTTTTCCCTCGAGTCTTTCTCACGAGGCTTTCCCACGAGGCTTTCCCACAGGGCTGTCCCACGAGCACACGTGGTGGGAGTGGATCCTCGGCTTGAACGTCAAGGCAGTGCAGGGAAAACAGGTTCCTCTGTAATGGACTGACACATATGGGGTCTCTTGGAATGGTGGCACGACCCTGGAGTTCCTCTCGCCTTTCCTGTGGGAGCGCCTCTTCTTGAGATGCGACGGGAACGCCGGGAATTCTTTCCCTACGAAACAGGGAAAGGATCCCACATCTCGAGCTAGGAGGTGGAAACGGGGCTCCCCTGGATGTGTGCGGGACCCTCGTGTTTCCTCTCGAGTGGAGACGGGTATGTCGGGGAACTTCTTGAGTTGCAGCAAGGGTGTGAAGGACCCTTTGGAAGTTCCAGTGTTTAGATGTGATTAGCCTCGAGAAGCCTCAGCGGAAATGCGCCTCATCTCGCCTGGAGGGCAAAACCTCCTGGATTTTCTCGAGTTGCGGCAGGTGCTCTCGACTTACGACCGGGACCTCAAGGACCCGCTCTGGTGGCCTCAGGAAAGGCCAGTCCCCATGCGAGTTCCTCGGGGGCCTCTCGGCATTCCTCTCCCATCGATGCCGGGGCCTAAGACCTTGTGTGGAGTCGGGGCTGGAACCTGAGGATTCCTCTCCAGTGCAACATGGATCTTGGGGTACTTCTGGAGTCTCCCCAGGGGAGTCAGTCCTCGTCTCGAATGCGGGCATGCACTTGCGCTTTCCTCCAGAGCGGTAACAGCAGTGTCACGCAGTCCGCCGCGTGGATCAATGGATCTATGGTTTTCCCTCGAGTCTTTCCCACGAGGATTTCCCACAGGGGCTGTCCCACGTGCACACGTGGTGGGAGTCGATCCTCGGCTTGAACGTCAAGGCAGTGCAGGGAAAACAGCTTCCTCTGGAACAGACTGACACATCTGGGGGACTCTTGGAATGGTGTCACGACCCTGGAGTTCCTCTCGCCTTTCCTGTGGAGAGCGCCTCCTCTTGAGATGCGACGGGAACGCCGGGAATTCTTTCCCTACGAAACAGGGAAAGGATCCCTCATCTCGAGCTAGGAGGCGGAAATGGGGCTCCCCTGGATTTCTGCGGGACCCCACGTGATTCCTCTCGAGTGGAGACGGGTATGTCGGGGAACTTCTTGAGTTGCAGCAAGGATGTGAAGGACCCTTTGGAAGTTCCAGTGGTTAGATGTGATTGGCCTCGAGAAGCCTCAGCGGAAATGGGCCTCATCTCGCCTGGAGGGCAAAACCTCCTGGATTTTCTCGAGTTGCGGCAGGTGCTCTCGACTTACGACGGGGACCTCAGGGACCCGCTCTGGTGGCCTCAGGAAAGGCCAGTCCCCATGCGACTTCCTCGGAGGCCTCTCGGGATTCCTCTACCGTCGATGCCGGGGCCGAAGACCTTGTGTGGAGTCGGGGCCGGAACCAGAGAATTCCTCTCCAGTGCTGACATGGATCTTGGGGTACTTCTGGAGTCTCCCCAGGGGAGTCAGTCCTCGTCTCGAATGCGGGCATGCACTTGCGCTTTCCTCCAGAGCGGTAGCAGCAGTGTCACGCAGACCGCCGTGTGGATCAAAGGATCTATGGTTTTCCCTCGAGTCTTTCTCACGAGGCTTTCCCACGAGGCTTTCCCACAGGGCTGTCCTACGAGCACACGTGGTGGTAGTGGATCCTCGGCTTGAACGTCAAGGCAGTGCAGGGAAAACAGGTTCCTCTGGAATGGACTGACACATCTGGGGGACTCTTGGAATGGTGGCACGACCCTGGAGTTCCTCTCGACTCTCCTGTGGAGAGCGCCTCCTCTTGAGATGCGACGGGAACGCCGGGAATTCTTTCCCTAAGAAACAGGGAAAGGATCCCTCATCTCGAGCTAGGAGGCGGAAATGGGGCTCCCCTGGATGTGTGCGGGACCCCACGTGCTTCCTCTCGAGTGGAGACGGGTATGTCGGGGAACTTCTTGAGTTGCAGCAAGGGTGTGAAGGATTCTTTGGAAGTTCCAGTGGTTAGACGTGATTAGCCTCGAGAAGCCTCAGCGGAAATGGGCCTCATCTCGCCTGGAGGGCAAAACCTCCTGGATTTTCTCGAGTTGCGGCAGGTGCTCTCGACTTACGACGGGGACCTCAGGGACCCGCTCTGGTGGCCTCAGGAAAGGCCAGTCCCCATGCGAGTTCCTCGGGGGCCTCTCGGGATTCCTCTCCCGTCGATGCCGGGGCCTAAGACCTTGTGTGGAGTCGGGGCCGGAACCTGAGGATTCCTCTCCAGTGCTGACATGGATCTTGGGGTACTTCTGGAGTCTCCCCAGGGGAGTCAGTCCTCGTCTCGAATGCGGGCATGCACTTGCGCTTTCCTCCAGAGCGGTAGCAGCAGTGTCACGCAGTCCGCCGCGTGGATCAAAGGATCTATGGTTTTCCCTCGAGTCTTTCACACGAGGCTTTCCCACGAGGCTTTCGCACAGGGCTGTCCTACGTGCACACGTGGTGGGAGTGGATCCTCGGCTTGAACGTCAAGGCAGTGCAGGGAAAACAGGTTCCTCTGGAATGGACTGACACATCTGGGGGACTCTTGGAATGGTGGCACGACCCTGGAGTTCCTCTCGCCTTTCCTGTGGAGAGCGCCTCCTCTTGAGATGCGACGGGAACGCCGGGAATTCTTTCCCTACGAAACAGGGAAAGGATCCCTCATCTCGAGCTAGGAGGCGGAAACGGGGCTCCCCTGGATGTGTGCGGGACCCCACGTGCTTCCTCTCGAGTGGAGACGGGTATGTCGGGGAACTTCTTGAGTTGCAGCAAGGGTGTGAAGGACCCTTTGGAAGTTCCAGTGGTTAGACGTGATTAGGCTCGAGAAGCCTCAGCGGAAATGGGCCTCATCTCGCCTGGAGGGCAAAACCTCCTTGATTTTCTCGAGTTGCGGCAGGTGCTCTCGACTTACGACGGGGACCTCAGGGACCCGCTCTGGTGGCCTCAGGAAAGGCCAGTCCCCATGCGAGTTCCTCGGGGGCCTCTCGGGATTCCGCTCCCGTCGATGCCGGGGCCTAAGACCTTGTGTGGAGTCGGGGCCGGAACCTGAGGATTCCTCTCCAGTGCTGACATGGATCTTGGGGTACTTCTGGAGTCTCCCCAGGGGAGTCAGTCCTTGTCTCGAATGTGGGCATGCACTTGCGCTTTCCTCCAGAGCGGTAGCAGCAGTGTCACGCAGTCCGCCGCGTGGATCAAAGGATCTATGGTTTTCCCTCGAGTCTTTCCCACGAGGCTTTCCCACGAGGCTTTCCCACAGGGCTGTTCCACGTGCACACGTGGTGGGAGTCGATCCTCGGCTTGAACGTCAAGGCAGTGCAGGGAAAACAGGTTCCTCTGGAATGGACTGACACATCTGGGGGACTCTTGGAATGGTGGCACGACCCTGGAGTTCCTCTCGCCTTTCCTGTGGAGAGCGCCTCCTCTTGAGATGCGACGGGAACGCCGGGAATTCTTTCCCTACGAAACAGGGAAAGGATCCCTCATCTCGAGCTAGGAGGCGGAAACGGGGCTCCCCTGGATGTGTGCGGGACCCCACGTGCTTCCTCTCGAGTGGAGACGGGTATGTCCGGGAACTTCTTGAGTTGCAGCAAGGGTGTGAAGGACCCTTTGGAAGTTCCAGTGGTTAGACGTGATTAGCCTCGAGAAGCCTCAGCGGAAATGGGCCTCATCTCGCCTGGAGGGCAAAACCTCCTGGATTTTCTCGAGTTGCGGCAGGTGCTCTCGACTTACGACGGGGACCTCAGGGACCCGCTCTGGTGGCCTCAGGAAAGGCCAGTCCCCATGCGAGTTCCTCGGGGGCCTCTCGGGATTCCTCTCCCGTCGATGCCGGGGCCTAAGACCTTGTGTGGAGTCGGGGCCGGAACCTGAGGATTCCTCTCCAGTGCTGACATGGATCTTGGGGTACTTCTGGAGTCTCCCCTGGGGAGTCAGTCCTCGTCTCGAATGCGGGCATGCACTTGCGCTTTCCTCCAGAGCGGTAGCAGCAGTGTCACGCAGTCCGCCGCGTGGATCAAAGGATCTATGGTTTTCCCTCGAGTCTTTCCCACGAGGCTTTCCCACGAGGCTTTCCCACAGGGCTGTCCCACGTGCACACGTGGTGGGAGTCGATCCTCGGCTTGAACGTCAAGGCAGTGCAGGGAAAACAGGTTCCTCTGGAATTGACTGACACATCTGGGGGTCTCTTGGAATGGTGCCATGACCCTGGAGTTCCTCTCGCCTTTCCTGTGGAGAGCGCCACCTCTTGAGATGCGACGGAAACGCCGGGAATTCTTTCCCTACGAAACAGGGAAAGGATCCCTCATCTCGAGCTAGGAGGCGAAAACGGGGCTCCCCTGGATGTGTGCGGGACCCCACGTGCTTCCTCTCGAGTGGAGACGGGTATGTCGCGGAACTGCTTGAGTTGCAGCAAGGGTGTGAAGGACCCTTTGGAAGTTCCAGTGGTTAGATGTGATTAGCCTCGAGAATCCTCAGCGGAAATGGGCCTCATCTCGCCTGGAGGGCAAAACCTCCTGGATTTTCTCGAGTTGCGGCAGGTGCTCTCGACTTACGATGGGGACCTCAGGGACCCGCTCTGGTGGCCTCAGGAAAGGCCAGTCCCCATGCGAGTTCCTCGGGGGCCTCTCGGCATTCCTCTCCCGTCGATGCCGGTACCTAAGACCTTGTGTGGAGTCGGGGCCGGAACCTGAGGATTCCTCTCCAGCGCTGACATGGATCTTGGGGTACTTCTCGAGTCTCCCCAGGGGAGTCAGTCCTCGTCTCGAATGCGGGCATGCACTTGCGCTTTCCTCCAGAGAGGTAGCAGCAGTGTCACGCAGTCCGCCGCGTGGATCAAAGGATCTATGGTTTTCCCTCGAGTCTTTCCCACGAGGCTTTCCCACGAGGCTTTCCCACAGGGCTGTTCCACGTGCACACGTGGTGGGAGTCGATCCTCGGCTTGAACGTCAAGGCAGTGCAGGGAAAACAGGTTCCTCTGGAATGGACTGACACATCTGGGGGACTCTTGGAATGGTGGCACGACCCTGGAGTTCCTCTCGCCTTTCCTGTGGAGAGCGCCTCCTCTTGAGATGCGAAGGGAACGCCGGGAATTCTTTCCCTACGAAACAGGGAAAGGATCCCTCATCTCGAGCTAGGAGGCGGAAACGGGGCTCCCCTGGATGTGTGCGGGACCCCACGTACTTCCTCTCGAGTGGAGACGGGTATGTCCGGGAACTTCTTGAGTTGCAGCAAGGGTGTGAAGGACCCTTTGGAAGTTCCAGTGGTTAGACGTGATTAGCCTCGAGAAGCCTCAGCGGAAATGGGCCTCATCTCGCCTGGAGGGCAAAACCTCCTGGATTTTCTCGAGTTGCGGCAGGTGCTCTCGACTTACGACGGGGACCTCAGGGACCCGCTCTGGTGGCCTCAGGAAAGGCCAGTCCCCATGCGAGTTCCTCGGGGGCCTCTCGGGATTCCTCTCCCGTCGATGCCGGGGCCTAAGACCTTGTGTGGAGTCGGGGCCGGAACCTGAGGATTCCTCTCCAGTGCTGATATGGATCTTGGGGTACTTCTGGAGTCTCCCCAGGGGAGTCAGTCCTCGTCTCGAATGCGGGCATGCACTTGCGCTTTCCTCCAGAGCGGTAGCAGCAGTGTCACGCAGTCCGCCGCGTGGATCAAAGGATCTATGGTTTTCCCTCGAGTGTTTCCCACGAGGCTTTCCCACGAGGCTTTCCCACAGGGCTGTCCCACGTGCACACGTGGTGGGAGTCGATCCTCGGCTTGAACGTCAAGGCAGTGCAGGGAAAACAGGTTCCTCTGGAATGGACTGACACATCTGGGGGACTCTTGGAATGGTGGCACGACCCTGGAGTTCCTCTCGCCTTTCGTGTGGAGAGCGTATCCTCTTGAGATGCGACGGGAACGCCGGGAATTCTTTCCCTACGAAACAGGGAAAGGATCCCTCATCTCGAGCTAGGAGGCGGAAACGGGGCTCCCCTGGATGTGTGCGGGACCCCACGTGCTTCCTCTCGAGTGGAGACGGGTATGTCGGGGAACTTCTTGAGTTGCAGCAAGGGTGTAAAGGACCCTTTGGAAGTTCCAGTGGATAGACGTGATTAGCCTCGAGAAGCCTCAGCGGAAATGGGCCTCATCTCGCCTGGAGGGCAAAACCTCCTGGATTTTCTCGAGTTGCGGCAGGTGCTCTCGACTTACGACGGGGACCTCAGGGACCCGCTCTGGTGGCCTCAGGAAAGGCCAGTCCACATGCGAGTTCCTCGGGGGCCTCTCGGGATTCCTCTCCCGTCGATGCCGGGGCCTAAGACCTTGTGTGGAGTCGGGGCCGGAACCTGAGGATTCCTCTCCAGTGCTGACATGGATCTTGGGGTACTTCTGGAGTCTCCCCAGGGGAGTCAGGCCTCGTCTCGAATGCGGGCATGCACTTGCGCTTTCCTCCAGAGCGGTAGCAGCAGTGTCACGCAGTCCGCCGCGTGGATCAAAGGATCTATGGTTTTCCCTCGAGTCTTTCCCACGAGGCTTTCCCACGAGGCTTTCCCACAGGGCTGTCCCACGTGCACACGTGGTGGGAGTGGATCCTCGGCTTGAACGTCAAGGCAGTGCAGGGAAAACAGGTTCCTCTGGAATGGACTGACACATCTGGGGGACTCTTGGAATGGTGGCACGACCCTGGAGTTCCTCTCGCCTTTCCTGTGGAGAGCGCCTCCTCTTGAGATGCGACGGGAACGCCGGGAATTCTTTCCCTACGAAACAGGGAAAGGATCCCTCATATCGAGCTAGGAGGCGGAAACGGGGCTCCCCTGGATGTGTGCGGGACCCCACGTGCTTCCTCTCGAGTGGAGACGGGTATGTCGGGGAACTTCTTGAGTTGCAGCAAGGGTGTGAAGGACCCTTTGGAAGTTCCAGTGGTTAGACGTGATTAGCCTCGAGAAGCCTCAGGGGAAATGAGCCTCATCTCGCCTGGAGGGCAAAACCTCCTGGATTTTCTCGAGTTGCGGCAGGTGCTCTCGACTTACGACGGGGACCTCAGGGACCCGCTCTGGTGGCCTCAGGAAAGGCCAGTCCCCATGCGAGTTCCTCGGGGGCCTCTCGGGATTCCCCTCCCGTCGATGCCGGGGCCTAAGACCTTGCGTGGAGTCGGGGCCGGAACCTGAGGATTCCTCTCCAGTGCTGACATGGATCTTGGGGTACTTCTGGAGTCTCCCCAGGGGAGTCAGTCCTCGTCTCGAATGCGGGCATGCACTTGCGCTTTCCTCCAGAGCGGTAGCAGCAGTGTCACGCAGTCCGCTGCGTGGATCAAAGGATCTATGGTTTTCCCTCGAGTCTTTTCCACGAGGCTTTCCCACGAGGCTTTCCCACAGGGCTGTCCCAAGTGCACACGTGGTGGGAGTCGATCCTCGGCTTGAACGTCAAGGCAGTGCAGGGAAAACATGTTCCTCTGGAATTGACTGACACATCTGGGGGTCTCTTGGAATGGTGTCACGACCCTGGAGTTCCTCTCGCCTTTCCTGTGGAGAGCGCCACCTCTTGAGATGCGACGGAAACGCCGGGACTTCTTTCCCTACGAAACAGGGAAAGGATCCCTCATCTTGAGCTAGGAGGCGGAAACGGGGCTCCCCTGGATGTGTGCGGGACCCCACGTGCTTCCTCTCGAGTGGAGACGGGTATGTCGCGGAACTGCTTGAGTTGCAGCAAGGGTGTGAAGGACCCTTTGGAAGTTCCAGTGGTTAGATGTGATTAGCCTCGAGAAGCCTCAGCGGAAATGGGCCTCATCTCGCCTGGAGGGCAAAACCTCCTGTATTTTCTCGAGTTTCGGCAGGTGCTCTCGACTTACGATGGGGACCTCAGGGACCCGCTCTGGTGGCCTCAGGAAAGGCCAGTTCCCATGCGAGTTCCTCGGGGGCCTCTCGGCATTCCTCTCCCGTCAATGCCGGGGCCTAAGACCTTGTGTGGAGTCGGGGCCGGAACCTGAGGATTCCTCTCCAGTGCTGACATGGATCTTGGGGTACTTCTCGAGTCTCCCCAGGGGAGTCAGTCCTCGTCTCGAATGCGGGCATGCACTTGCGCTTTCCTCCAGAGCGGTAGCAGCAGTGTCACGCAGTCCGCCGCGTGGATCAAAGGATCTATGGTTTTCCCTCGAGTCTTTCCCACGAGGCTTTCCCACGAGGCTTTCCCACAGGGCTGTCCCACGGGCACACGTGATGGGAGTCGATCCTCGGCTTGAACGTCAAGGCAGTGCAGGGAAAACAGGTTCCTCTGGAATGGACTGACACATCTGGGGGACTCTTGGAATGGTGGCACGACCCTGGAGTTCCTCTCGCCTTTTCTGTGGGAGCGCCTCCTCTTGAGATGCGACGGGAACGCCGGGAATTCGTTCCCTACGAAACAGGGAATGGATCCCTCATCTCGAGCTAGGAGGCGGAAATGGGGCTCCCCTGGATGTGTGCGGGACCCCACGTGCTTCCTCTCGAGTGGAGACGGGCATGTCGGGGAACTTCTTGAGTTGCAGCAAGGGTGTGAAGGACCCTTTGGAAGTTCCAGTAGTTAGATGTGATTGACCTCGAGAAGCCTCAGCGGAAATGGGCCTCATCTCGCCTGGAGGGCAAAACCTCCTGGATTTTCTCGAGTTTCGGTAGGTGCTCTCGACTTACGACGGGGACCTCAGGGACCCGCTCTGGTGGCCTCAGGAAAGGCCAGTCCCCATGCGAGTTCCTCGGGGGCCTCTCGGGATTCCTCTCCCGTCGATGCCGGGGCCTAAGACTTTGTGTGGAGTCGGGGCCGGAACCTGAGGATTCCTCTCCAGTGCTGACATGGATCTTGGGGTACTTCTGGAGTCTCCCCAGGGGAGTCAGTCCTCGTCTCGAATGCGGGCATGCACTTGCGCTTCCCTCCAGAGCGGTAGCAGCAGTGTCACGCAGTCCGCCGCGTGGATCAAAGGTTCTATGGTTTTCCCTCGAGTCTTTCCCACGAGGCTTTCCCACGAGGCTTTCCCACAGGGCTGTCCCACGTGCACACGTGGTGGGAGTGGATCCTCGGCTTGAACGTCAAGGCAGTGCAGGGAAAACAGATTCCTCTGGAATGGACTGACACATCTGGGGGAGTCTTGGAATGGTGGCACGACCCTGGAGTTCCTCTCGCCTTTCCTGTGGAGAGCGCCTCCTCTTGAGATGCGACGGGAACGCCGGGAATTCTTTCCCTACGAAACAGGGAAAGGATCCCTCATCTCGAGCTAGGAGGCGGAAACGGGGCTCCCCTGGATGTGTGCGGGACCCCACGTGCTTCCTCTCGAGTGGAGACGGGTATGTCGGGGAACTTCTTGAGTTGCAGCAAGGGTGTGAAGGACCCTTTGGAAGTTCCAGTGGTTAGACGTGATTAGCCTCGAGAAGCCTCAGCGGAAATGGGCCTCATCTCGCCTGGAGGGCAAAACCTCCTGGATTTTCTGGAGTTGCAGCAGGTGCTCTCGACTTACGACGAGGACCTCAGGGACCCGCTCTGGTGGCCTCAGGAAAGGCCAGTCCCCATGCGAGTTCCTCGGGGGCCTCTCGGCATTCCTCTCCCGTCGATGCCGGGGCCGAAGACCTTGTGTGGAGTCGGGGCCGGAACCTGAGGATTCCTCTCCAGTGCTGACATGTATCTTGGGGTACTTCTGGAGTCTCCCCAGGGGAGTCAGTCCTCGTCTCGAATGCGGGCATGCACTTGCGCTTTACTCCAGAGCGGTAGCAGCAGTGTCACGCAGTCCGCCGCGTGGATCAAAGGATCTATGGTTTTCCCTCGAGTCTTTCCCACGAGGCTCTCCCACGAGGCTTTCCCACAGGGCTGTCCCACGTGCACACGTGGTGGGAGTCGATCCTCGGCTTGAACGTCAAGGCAGTACAGGGAAAACAGGTTCCTCTGGAATGGACTGACACATCTGGGGGACTCTTGGAATTGTGGCACGACCCTGGAGTTCCTCTCGCCTTTCCTGTGGAGAGCGCCTCCTCTTGAGATGCGACGGGAACGCCGGGAATTCTTTCCCTACGAAACAGGGAAAGGATCCCTCATCTCGAGCTAGGAGGCGGAAAAGGGAATTCCCTGGATGTCTGCGGACCCTCGTGCTTCCTCTCGAGTGGAGACGGGTATGTCGGGGAACTTCTTGAGTTGCAGCAAGGGTGTGAAGGACCCTTTGGAAGTTCCAGTGGTTAGATGAGATTAGCCTCGAGAAGCCTCAGCGGAAATGGGCCTCATCTCGCCTGGAGGGCAAAACCTCCTGGATTTTCTCGAGTTGCGGCAGGTGCTCTCGACTTACGACGGGGACGTCAGGGACCCGCTCTGGTGGCCTCAGGAAAGGCCAGTCTCCATGCGAGTTCCTCGGGGGCCTCTCGGGATTCCTCTCCCGTCGATGCCGGGGCCTAAGACCTTGTGTGGATTCGGGTTCCGAAAGTGAGGATTCCTCTCCAGTGCTGACATGGATCTTGGGGTACTTCTAGAGTCTCCCCAGGGGAGTCAGTCCTCGTCTCGAATGCGGGCATGCACTTGCGCTTTCCTCCAGAGCTGTAGCAGCAGTGTCACGCAGTCCGCCGCGTGCATGAAAGGATCTATGGTTTTCCCTCGAGTCTTTCCCACGAGGCTTTCCTACGAGGCTTTCCCACAGGGCTGTCTAACGTGCAAACGTGGTGGGAGTCGATCCTCGGCTTGAACGTCAAGGAAGTGCAGGGCAAACAGGTTCCTCTGGAATGGACTGACACATCTGGGCGACTCTTGGAATTGTGGCACGACCCTGGAGTTCCTCTCGCCTTTCCTGTGGAGAGCGCCTCCTCTTGAGATGCGACGGGAACGCCGGGAATTCTTTCCCTACGAAACAGGGAAAGGATCCCTCATCTCGAGCTAGGAGGCGGAAACGGGGCTCCCCTGGATGTGTGCGGGACCCCACGTGCTTCCTCTCGAGTGGAGACGGGTATGTCGGGGAACTTCTTGAGTTGCAGCAAGGGTGTGAAGGACCCTTTGGAAGTTCCAGTGGTTAGACGTGATTAGGCTCGAGAAGCCTCAGCGGAAATGGGCCTCATCTCGCCTGGAGGGCAAAACCTCCTTGATTTTCTCGAGTTGCGGCAGGTGCTCTCGACTTACGACGGGGACCTCAGGGACCCGCTCTGGTGGCCTCAGGAAAGGCCAGTCCCCATGCGAGTTCCTCGGGGGCCTCTCGGGATTCCGCTCCCGTCGATGCCGGGGCCTAAGACCTTGTGTGGAGTCGGGGCCGGAACCTGAGGATTCCTCTCCAGTGCTGACATGGATCTTGGGGTACTTCTGGAGTCTCCCCAGGGGAGTCAGTCCTTGTCTCGAATGTGGGCATGCACTTGCGCTTTCCTCCAGAGCGGTAGCAGCAGTGTCACGCAGTCCGCCGCGTGCATCAAAGGATCTATGGTTTTCCCTCGAGTCTTTCCCACGAGGCTTTCCCACGAGGCTTTCCCACAGGGCTGTTCCACGTGCACACGTGGTGGGAGTCGATCCTCGGCTTGAACGTCAAGGCAGTGCAGGGAAAACAGGTTCCTCTGGAATGGACTGACACATCTGGGGGACTCTTGGAATGGTGGCACGACCCTGGAGTTCCTCTCGCCTTTCCTGTGGAGAGCGCCTCCTCTTGAGATGCGACGGGAACGCCGGGAATTCTTTCCCTACGAAACAGGGAAAGGATCCCTCATCTCGAGCTAGGAGGCGGAAACGGGGCTCCCCTGGATGTGTGTGGGACCCCACGTGCTTCCTCTCGAGTGGAGACGGGTATGTCCGGGAACTTCTTGAGTTGCAGCAAGGGTGTGAAGGACCCTTTGGAAGTTCCAGTGGTTAGACGTGATTAGCCTCGAGAAGCCTCAGCGGAAATGGGCCTCATCTCGCCTGGAGGGCAAAACCTCCTGGATTTTCTCGAGTTGCGGCAGGTGCTCTCGACTTACGACGGGGACCTCAGGGACCCGCTCTGGTGGCCTCAGGAAAGGCCAGTCCCCATGCGAGTTCCTCGGGGGCCTCTCGGGATTCCTCTCCCGTCGATGCCGGGGCCTAAGACCTTGTGTGGAGTCGGGGCCGGAACCTGAGGATTCCTCTCCAGTGCTGACATGGATCTTGGGGTACTTCTGGAGTCTCCCCTGGGGAGTCAGTCCTCGTCTCGAATGCGGGCATGCACTTGCGCTTTCCTCCAGAGCGGTAGCAGCAGTGTCACGCAGTCCGCCGCGTGGATCAAAGGATCTATGGTTTTCCCTCGAGTCTTTCCCACGAGGCTTTCCCACGAGGCTTTCCCACAGGGCTGTCCCACGTGCACACGTGGTGGGAGTCGATCCTCGGCTTGAACGTCAAGGCAGTGCAGGGAAAACAGGTTCCTCTGGAATTGACTGACACATCTGGGGGTCTCTTGGAATGGTGCCATGACCCTGGAGTTCCTCTCGCCTTTCCTGTGGAGAGCGCCACCTCTTGAGATGCGACGGAAACGCCGGGAATTCTTTCCCTACGAAACAGGGAAAGGATCCCTCATCTCGAGCTAGGAGGCGAAAACGGGGCTCCCCTGGATGTGTGCGGGACCCCACGTGCTTCCTCTCGAGTGGAGACGGGTATGTCGCGGAACTGCTTGAGTTGCAGCAAGGGTGTGAAGGACCCTTTGGAAGTTCCAGTGGTTAGATGTGATTAGCCTCGAGAATCCTCAGCGGAAATGGGCCTCATCTCGCCTGGAGGGCAAAACCTCCTGGATTTTCTCGAGTTGCGGCAGGTGCTCTCGACTTACGATGGGGACCTCAGGGACCCGCTCTGGTGGCCTCAGGAAAGGCCAGTCCCCATGCGAGTTCCTCGGGGGCCTCTCGGCATTCCTCTCCCGTCGATGCCAGTACCTAAGACCTTGTGTGGAGTCGGGGCCGGAACCTGAGGATTCCTCTCCAGCGCTGACATGGATCTTGGGGTACTTCTCGAGTCTCCCCAGGGGAGTCAGTCCTCGTCTCGAATGCGGGCATGCACTTGCGCTTTCCTCCAGAGAGGTAGCAGCAGTGTCACGCAGTCCGCCGCGTGGATCAAAGGATCTATGGTTTTCCCTCGAGTCTTTCCCACGAGGCTTTCCCACGAGGCTTTCCCACAGGGCTGTTCCACGTGCACACGTGGTGGGAGTCGATCCTCGGCTTGAACGTCAAGGCAGTGCAGGGAAAACAGGTTCCTCTGGAATGGACTGACACATCTGGGGGACTCTTGGAATGGTGGCACGACCCTGGAGTTCCTCTCGCCTTTCCTGTGGAGAGCGCCTCCTCTTGAGATGCGACGGGAACGCCGGGAATTCTTTCCCTACGAAACAGGGAAAGGATCCCTCATCTCGAGCTAGGAGGCGGAAACGGGGCTCCCCTGGATGTGTGCGGGACCCCACGTACTTCCTCTCGAGTGGAGACGGGTATGTCCTGGAACTTCTTGAGTTGCAGCAAGGGTGTGAAGGACCCTTTGGAAGTTCCAGTGGTTAGACGTGATTAGCCTCGAGAAGCCTCAGCGGAAATGGGCCTCATCTCGCCTGGAGGGCAAAACCTCCTGGATTTTCTCGAGTTGCGGCAGGTGCTCTCGACTTACGACGGGGACCTCAGGGACCCGCTCTGGTGGCCTCAGGAAAGGCCAGTCCCCATGCGAGTTCCTCGGGGGCCTCTCGGGATTCCTCTCCCGTCGATGCCGGGGCCTAAGACCTTGTGTGGAGTCGGGGCCGGAACCTGAGGATTCCTCTCCAGTGCTGATATGGATCTTGGGGTACTTCTGGAGTCTCCCCAGGGGAGTCAGTCCTCGTCTCGAATGCGGGCATGCACTTGCGCTTTCCTCCAGAGCGGTAGCAGCAGTGTCACGCAGTCCGCCGCGTGGATCAAAGGATCTATGGTTTTCCCTCGAGTGTTTCCCACGAGGCTTTCCCACGAGGCTTTCCCACAGGGCTGTCCCACGTGCACACGTGGTGGGAGTCGATCCTCGGCTTGAACGTCAAGGCAGTGCAGGGAAAACAGGTTCCTCTGGAATGGACTGACACATCTGGGGGACTCTTGGAATGGTGGCACGACCCTGGAGTTCCTCTCGCCTTTCGTGTGGAGAGCGCCTCCTATTGAGATGCGACGGGAACGCCGGGAATTCTTTCCCTACGAAACAGGGAAAGGATCCCTCATCTCGAGCTAGGAGGCGGAAACGGGGCTCCCCTGGATGTGTGCGGGACCCCACGTGCTTCCTCTCGAGTGGAGACGGGTATGTCGGGGAACTTCTTGAGTTGCAGCAAGGGTGTAAAGGACCCTTTGGAAGTTCCAGTGGATAGACGTGATTAGCCTCGAGAAGCCTCAGCGGAAATGGGCCTCATCTCGCCTGGAGGGCAAAACCTCCTGGATTTTCTCGAGTTGCGGCAGGTGCTCTCGACTTACGACGGGGACCTCAGGGACCCGCTCTGGTGGCCTCAGGAAAGGCCAGTCCACATGCGAGTTCCTCGGGGGCCTCTCGGGATTCCTCTCCCGTCGATGCCGGGGCCTAAGACCTTGTGTGGAGTCGGGGCCGGAACCTGAGGATTCCTCTCCAGTGCTGACATGGATCTTGGGGTACTTCTGGAGTCTCCCCAGGGGAGTCAGTCCTCGTCTCGAATGCGGGCATGCACTTGGGCTTTCCTCCAGAGCGGTAGCAGCAGTGTCACGCAGTCCGCCGCGTGGATCAAAGGATCTATGGTTTTCCCTCGAGTCTTTCCCACGAGGCTTTCCCACGAGGCTTTCCCACAGGGCTGTCCCACGTGCACACGTGGTGTGAGTCGATCCTCGGCTTGAACGTCAAGGCAGTGCAGGGAAAACAGGTTCCTCTGGAATGGACTGACATATCTGGGGGACTCTTGGAATGGTGGCACGACCCTGGAGTTCCTCTCGCCTTTTCTGTGGAGAGTGCCTCCTCTTGAGATGCGACGGGAACGCCGGGAATTCTTTCCCTACGAAACAGGGAAAGGATCCCTCATCTCGAGCTAGGAGGCGGAAACGGGGCTCCCCTGGATGTGTGCGGGACCCCACGTGCTTCCTCTCGAGTGGAGACGGGTATGTCGGGGAACTTCTTGAGTTGCAGCAAGGGTGTGAAGGACCCTTTGGAAGTTCCAGTGGTTAGACGTGATTGGCCTCGAGAAGCCTCAGCGGAAATGGGCCTCATCTCGCCTGGAGGGCAAAACCTCCTGGATTTTCTCGAGTTGCGGCAGGTGCTCTCGACTTACGACGGGGACCTCAGGGACCCGCTCTGGTGGCCTCAGGAAAGGCCAGTCCCCATGCGAGTTCCTCGGGGGCCTCTCGGGATTCCTCTCCCGTCGATGCCGGGGCCTAAGACCTTGTGTGGAGTCGGGGCTGGAACCTGAGGATTCCTCTCCAGTGCTGACATGGATCTTGGGGTACTTCTGGAGTCTCCCCAGGGGAGTCAGGCCTCGTTTCGAATGCGGGCATGCACTTGCGCTTTCCTCCAGAGCGGTAGCAGCAGTGTCACGCAGTCCGCCGCGTGGATCAAAGGATCTATGGTTTTCCCTCGAGTCTTTCCCACGAGGCTTTCCCACGAGGCTTTCCCACAGGGCTGTCCCACGTGCACACGTGGTGGGAGTGGATCCTCGGCTTGAACGTCAAGGCAGTGCAGGGAAAACAGGTTCCTCTGGAATGGACTGACACATCTGGGGGACTCTTGGAATGGTGGCACGACCCTGGAGTTCCTCTCGCCTTTCCTGTGGAGAGCGCCTCCTCTTGAGATGCGACGGGAACGCCGGGAATTCTTTCCCTACGAAACAGGGAAAGGATCCCTCATCTCGAGCTAGGAGGCGGAAACGGGGCTCCCCTGGATGTGTGCGGGACCCCACGTGCTTCCTCTCGAGTGGAGACGGGTATGTCGGGGAACTTCTTGAGTTGCAGCAAGGGTGTGAAGGACCCTTTGGAAGTTCCAGTGGTTAGACGTGATTAGCCTCGAGAAGCCTCAGGGGAAATGAGCCTCATCTCGCCTGGAGGGCAAAACCTCCTGGATTTTCTCGAGTTGCGGCAGGTGCTCTCGACTTACGACGGGGACCTCAGGGACCCGCTCTGGTGGCCTCAGGAAAGGCCAGTCCCCATGCGAGTTCCTCGGGGGCCTCTCGGGATTCCCCTCCCGTCGATGCCGGGGCCTAAGACCTTGCGTGGAGTCGGGGCCGGAACCTGAGGATTCCTCTCCAGTGCTGACATGGATCTTGGGGTACTTCTGGAGTCTCCCCAGGGGAGTCAGTCCTCGTCTCGAATGCGGGCATGCACTTGCGCTTTCCTCCAGAGCGGTAGCAGCAGTGTCACGCAGTCCGCTGCGTGGATCAAAGGATCTATGGTTTTCCCTCGAGTCTTTTCCACGAGGCTTTCCCACGAGGCTTTCCCACAGGGCTGTCCCAAGTGCACACGTGGTGGGAGTCGATCCTCGGCTTGAACGTCAAGGCAGTGCAGGGAAAACATGTTCCTCTGGAATTGACTGACACATCTGGGGGTCTCTTGGAATGGTGTCACGACCCTGGAGTTCCTCTCGCCTTTCCTGTGGAGAGCGCCACCTCTTGAGATGCGACGGAAACGCCGGGAATTCTTTCCCTACGAAACAGGGAAAGGATCCCTCATCTTGAGCTAGGAGGCGGAAACGGGGCTCCCCTGGATGTGTGCGGGACCCCACGTGCTTCCTCTCGAGTGGAGACGGGTATGTCGCGGAACTGCTTGAGTTGCAGCAAGGGTGTGAAGGACCCTTTGGAAGTTCCAGTGGTTAGATGTGATTAGCCTCGAGAAGCCTCAGCGGAAATGGGCCTCATCTCGCCTGGAGGGCAAAACCTCCTGTATTTTCTCGAGTTTCGGCAGGTGCTCTCGACTTACGATGGGGACCTCAGGGACCCGCTCTGGTGGCCTCAGGAAAGGCCAGTTCCCATGCGAGTTCCTCGGGGGCCTCTCGGCATTCCTCTCCCGTCAATGCCGGGGCCTAAGACCTTGTGTGGAGTCGGGGCCGGAACCTGAGGATTCCTCTCCAGTGCTGACATGGATCTTGGGGTACTTCTCGAGTCTCCCCAGGGGAGTCAGTCCTCGTCTTGAATGCGGGCATGCACTTGCGCTTTCCTCCAGAGCGGTAGCAGCAGTGTCACGCAGTCCGCCGCGTGGATCAAAGGATCTATGGTTTTCCCTCGAGTCTTTCCCACGAGGCTTTCCCACGAGGCTTTCCCACAGGGCTGTCCCACGGGCACACGTGATGGGAGTCGATCCTCGGCTTGAACGTCAAGGCAGTGCAGGGAAAACAGGTTCCTCTGGAATGGACTGACACATCTGGGGGACTCTTGGAATGGTGGCACGACCCTGGAGTTCCTCTCGCCTTTTCTGTGGGAGCGCCTCCTCTTGAGATGCGACGGGAACGCCGGGAATTCGTTCCCTACGAAACAGGGAATGGATCCCTCATCTCGAGCTAGGAGGCGGAAATGGGGCTCCCCTGGATGTGTGCGGGACCCCACGTGCTTCCTCTCGAGTGGAGACGGGCATGTCGGGGAACTTCTGGAGTTGCAGCAAGGGTGTGAAGGACCCTTTGGAAGTTCCAGTAGTTAGATGTGATTGACCTCGAGAAGCCTCAGCGGAAATGGGCCTCATCTCGCCTGGAGGGCAAAACCTCCTGGATTTTCTCGAGTTTCGGTAGGTGCTCTCGACTTACGACGGGGACCTCAGGGACCCGCTCTGGTGGCCTCAGGAAAGGCCAGTCCCCATGCGAGTTCCTCGGGGGCCTCTCGGGATTCCTCTCCCGTCGATGCCGGGGCCTAAGACTTTGTGTGGAGTCGGGGCCGGAACCTGAGGATTCCTCTCCAGTGCTGACATGGATCTTGGGGTACTTCTGGAGTCTCCCCAGGGGAGTCAGTCCTCGTCTCGAATGCGGGCATGCACTTGCGCTTCCCTCCAGAGCGGTAGCAGCAGTGTCACGCAGTCCGCCGCGTGGATCAAAGGTTCTATGGTTTTCCCTCGAGTCTTTCCCACGAGGCTTTCCCACGAGGCTTTCCCACAGGGCTGTCCCACGTGCACACGTGGTGGGAGTGGATCCTCGGCTTGAACGTCAAGGCAGTGCAGGGAAAACAGATTCCTCTGGAATGGACTGACACATCTGGGGGAGTCTTGGAATGGTGGCACGACCCTGGAGTTCCTCTCGCCTTTCCTGTGGAGAGCGCCTCCTCTTGAGATGCGACGGGAACGCCGGGAATTCTTTCCCTACGAAACAGGGAAAGGATCCCTCATCTCGAGCTAGGAGGCGGAAACGGGGCTCCCCTGGATGTGTGCGGGACCCCACGTGCTTCCTCTCGAGTGGAGACGGGTATGTCGGGGAACTTCTTGAGTTGCAGCAAGGGTGTGAAGGACCCTTTGGAAGTTCCAGTGGTTAGAGGTGATTAGCCTCGAGAAGCCTCAGCGGAAATGGGCCTCATCTCGCCTGGAGGGCAAAACCTCCTGGATTTTCTGGAGTTGCAGCAGGTGCTCTCGACTTACGACGAGGACCTCAGGGACCCGCTCTGGTGGCCTCAGGAAAGGCCAGTCCCCATGCGAGTTCCTCGGGGGCCTCTCGGCATTCCTCTCCCGTCGATGCCGGGGCCGAAGACCTTGTGTGGAGTCGGGGCCGGAACCTGAGGATTCCTCTCCAGTGCTGACATGGATCTTGGGGTACTTCTGGAGTCTCCCCAGGGGAGTCAGTCCTCGTCTCGAATGCGGGCATGCACTTGCGCTTTACTCCAGAGCGGTAGCAGCAGTGTCACGCAGTCCGCTGCGTGGATCAAAGGATCTATGGTTTTTCCTCGAGTCTTTCCCACGAGGCTCTCCCACGAGGCTTTCCCACAGGGCTGTCCCACGTGCACACGTGGTGGGAGTCGATCCTCGGCTTGAACGTCAAGGCAGTACAGGGAAAACAGGTTCCTCTGGAATGGACTGACACATCTGGGGGACTCTTGGAATTGTGGCACGACCCTGGAGTTCCTCTCGCCTTTCCTGTGGAGAGCGCCTCCTCTTGAGATGCGACGGGAACGCCGGGAATTCTTTCCCTACGAAACAGGGAAAGGATCCCTCATCTCGAGCTAGGAGGCGGAAAAGGGAATTCCCTGGATGTCTGCGGACCCTCGTGCTTCCTCTCGAGTGGAGACGGGTATGTCGGGGAACTTCTTGAGTTGCAGCAAGGGTGTGAAGGACCCTTTGGAAGTTCCAGTGGTTAGATGAGATTAGCCTCGAGAAGCCTCAGCGGAAATGGGCCTCATCTCGCCTGGAGGGCAAAACCTCCTGGATTTTCTCGAGTTGCGGCAGGTGCTCTCGACTTACGACGGGGACGTCAGGGACCCGCTCTGGTGGCCTCAGGAAAGGCCAGTCTCCATGCGAGTTCCTCGGGGGCCTCTCGGGATTCCTCTCCCGTCGATGCCGGGGCCTAAGACCTTGTGTGGATTCGGGTTCCGAAAGTGAGGATTCCTCTCCAGTGCTGACATGGATCTTGGGGTACTTCTAGAGTCTCCCCAGGGGAGTCAGTCCTCGTCTCGAATGCGGGCATGCACTTGCGCTTTCCTCCAGGGCTGTAGCAGCAGTGTCACGCAGTCCGCCGCGTGCATGAAAGGATCTATGGTTTTCCCTCGAGTCTTTCCCACGAGGCTTTCCTACGAGGCTTTCCCACAGGGCTGTCTAACGTGCAAACGTGGTGGGAGTCGATCCTCGGCTTGAACGTCAAGGAAGTGCAGGGCAAACAGGTTCCTCTGGAATGGACTGACACATCTGGGCGACTCTTGGAATTGTGGCACGACCCTGGAGTTCCTCTCGCCTTTCCTGTGGAGAGCGCCTCCTCTTGAGATGCGACGGGAACACCGGGAATTCTTTCCATACGAAACAGGGAAAGGATCCCTCATCTCGAGGTGGGAGGCGGAAACGGGGCTTCCCTGGATGTGTGCGGGACCCTTGTGCTTCCTCTCGAGGGGAGACGGGTATGTCGGGGAACTTCTTGAGTTGCAGCAAGGGTGTGAAGGACCCTTTGGAAGTTCCAGTGGTTAGATGTGATTAGCCTCGAGAAGCTTCAGCGGAAATGGGCCTCATCTCGCCTGGAGGGCAAAACCTCCTGGATTTTCTCGAGTTGCGGCAGGTGCTCTCGACTTACGACGGGAACCTCAGGGACCCGCTCTGGTGGCCTCAGGAAAGGCCAGTCCCCATGCGAGTTCCTCGGAGGCCTCTCGGGATTCCTCTCCCTTTGATGCCGGGGCCTAAGACCTTGTGTGGAGTCGGGGCCGGAACCTGAGGATTCCTCTCCAGTGCTGACATGGATCCTGGGGTACTTCTGGAGTCTCCCCAGGGGAGTCAGTCCTCGTCTCGAATATGGACATGCACTTGCCCTTTCCTCCAGAGCGGTAGCAGCAGTGTCCCGCAGTACGCCGCGTGGATCAAAGGATCTATGGTTTTCCCTCGAGTCTTTCCCACGAGGCTTTGCCACGAGGCTTTCCCACAGGGCTGTCCCACGGCACACGTGGTGGGAGTCGATCCTCGGCTTGAACGTCAAGGCAGTGCAGGGAAAACAGGTTCCTCTGGAATGGACTGACACATCTGGCAGTCTCTTGAAATAGTGCCACGACCCTGGAGTTCCTCTCACTCTCCTGTGGAGAGCGCCTCCTCTTGAGATGCGATGGGAACGCCGGGAATTCTTTCCCTAGGAAACAGGGAAAGGATCCCTCATCTCGAGCTAGGAGGCGGAAACGGGGCTCCCCTGGATGTGGGCGGGAAACCACGTGCTTCCTCTCGAGTGGAGACGGGTATGTCGGGGAACTTCTTGAGTTGCAGCAAGGGTGTGAAGGACCCTTTGGAAGTTCCAGTGGTTAGATGTGATTGGCCTCGAGAAGCCTCAGCGGAAATGGGCCTCATCTCGCCTGGAGGGCAAAACCTCCTGGCTTTTCTCGAGTTGGGGCAGGTGCTATCGACTTACGACGGAGACCTCAGGGACCCGCTCTGGTGGCCTCAGGAAAGGCCAGTCCCCATGGGAGTTCCTCGGGGGCCTCTCGGCATTCCTCTCCCGTCGATGCCGGGGACTAGGACCTTGTGTGGAGTCGGCGGCGGAACCTGAGGATTCCTCTCCAGTGCTGACATGGATCTTGGGGTACTTCTGGAGTCTCCCCAGGGGAGTCAGTCCTCGTCTCGAATGTGGGCATGCACTTGCGCTTTCCTCCAGAGCGGTAGCAGCAGTGTCAAGCAGTCCGCCGCGTGCATCAAAGGATCTATGGTTTTCCCTCGAGTCTTTCCCACGAGGCTTTCCCACGAGGCTTTCCCACAGGGCTGTCCCACGTGCACACGTGGTGGGAGTCGATCCTCGGCTTGAACGTCAAGTCAGTGCAGGGAAAACAGGTTCCTCTGGAATGGACTTTCACATCTGGGGGTCTCTTGGAATGGTGCCACGACCCTGGAGTTCCTCTCGCCTATCCTGTGGAGAGCGCCTCCTCTTGAGTTGCGACGGGAACGCCGGGAATTCTTTCCCTACGAATCAGGGAAAGGATCCCTCATCTCGAGCTAGGAGGCGGAAACGGGGCTCCCCTGGATGTGTGCGGGACCCCACGTGCTTCCTCTCGAGTGGAGACGGGTATGTCGCGGAACATCTGGACTTGCAGCAAGGGTGTGAAGGACCCTTTGGAAGTTCCAGTGGTTAGATGTGATTAGCCTCGAGAAGCCTCAGCGGAAATGGGCCTCATCTCGCCTGGAGGGCAAAACCTCCTGGATTTTCTCGAGTTGCGGCAGGTGCTCTCGACTTACGATGGTGACCTCAGGGACCCGCTCTGGTGGCCTCAGGAAAGGCCATTCCCCATGCCAGTTCCTCGGGGGCCTCTCGGCATTCCTCTCCCTTCGATGCCGGGGACTAGGACCTTGTGTGGAGTCGGGGCCGTTACCTGAGGATTCCTCTCCAGTGCTGACATGGATCTTGGGGTACTTCTGGAGTCTCCCCAGGGGAGTCAGTCCTCGTCTGGAATGCGGGCATGCATTTGCGCTATCCTCCAGAGCGGTAGCAGCAGTGTCAAGCAGTCCGCCGCGTGCATCAAAGGATCTATGGTTTTCCCTCGAGTCTTTCCCACGAGGCTTTCCCACGAGGCTTTCCCACAGGGCTGTCCCACGTGCACACGTGGTGGGATTCGATCCTCGGCTTGAACGTCAAGGCAGTGCAGGGAAAACAGGTTCCTCTGGAATGGACTGACATATCTGGGGGACACTTTGGATGGTGGCACGACGCTGGAGTCCTCTCGCCTTTCCTGTGGAGAGCGCCTCCTCTTGAGATACGACGGGAACGCCGGGAATTCTTTCCCTACGAAACAGGGAAAGGATCCCTCATTTCGAGATAGGAGGCGGAAACGGGGCTCCCCTGGATGTGTGCGGGACCCTCGTGCTTCCTCTCGAGTGGAGACGGGTATGTCGGGGAACTTCTTGAGTTGCAGGAAGGGTGTGGAGGACCCTTTGGAAGTTCCAGTGTTTAGATGTGATTAGCCTGGAGAAGCCTCAGCGGAAATGCGCCTCATTTCGCCTGGAGGGCAAAACCTCCTGGATTTTCTCGAGTTGCGGCAAGTGCTCTCGACTTACGACCGGGACCTCAGGGACCCGCTCTGGTGGCCTCAGGAAAGGCCAGTCCCCATGCGAGTTCCTCGGGGGCCTCTCGGGATTCCCCTCCCGTCGATGCCGGGGCCTAAGACCTTGCGTGGAGTCGGGGCCGGAACCTGAGGATTCCTCTCCAGTGCTGACATGGATCTTGGGGTACTTCTGGAGTCTCCCCAGGGGAGTCAGTCCTCGTCTCGAATGCGGGCATGCACTTGCGCTTTCCTCCAGAGCGGAAGCAGCAGTGTCACGCAGTCCGCCGCGTGCATCAGAGGATCTATGGTTTTCCCTCGAGTCTTTCCCACGAGGCTTTCCACAGGGCTGTCCCACGTGCACACGTGGTGGGAGTCGATCCTCGGCTTGAACGTCAAGGCAGTGCAGGGAAAACAGGTTCCTCTGGAATAGACTGACACATCTGGGGGACTCTTGGAATGGTGTCACGACCCTGGAGTTCCTCTCGCCTTTCCTGTGGAGAGCGCCTCCTCTTGAGATGCGACGGGAACGCCGGGAATTCTTTCCCTACGAAACAGGGAAAGGATCCCTCATCTCGAGCTAGGAGGCGGAAATGGGGCTCCCCTGGATTTTTGCGGGACCCCACGTGCTTCCTCTCGAGTGGAGACGGGTATGTCGGGGAACTTCTTGAGTTGCAGCAAGGATGTGAAGGACCCTTTGGAAGTTCCAGTGGTTAGATGTGATTGGCCTCGAGAAGCCTCAGCGGAAATGGGCCTCATCTCGCCTGGAGGGCAAAACCTCCTGGATTTTCTCGAGTTGCGGCAGGTGCTCTCGACTTACGACGGGGACCTCAGGGACCCGCTCTGGTGGCCTCAGGAAAGGCCAGTCCCCATGCGACTTCCTCGGAGGCCTCTCGGGATTACTCTACCGTCGATGCCGGGGCCGAAGACCTTCTGTGGAGTCGGGGCCGGAACCAGAGGATTCCTCTCCAGTGCTGACATGGATCTTGAGGTACTTCTGGAGTCTCCCCAGGGGAGTCAGTCCTCGTCTCGAATGCGGGCATGCACTTGCGCTTTCCTCCAGAGCGGTAGCAGCAGTGTCACGCAGACCGCCGTGTGGATCAAAGGATCTATGGTTTTCCCTCGAGTCTTTCTCACGAGGCTTTCCCACGAGGCTTTCCCACAGGGCTGTCCCACGAGCACACGTGGTGGGAGTGGATCCTCGGCTTGAACGTCAAGGCAGTGCAGGGAAAACAGGTTCCTCTGTAATGGACTGACACATATGGGGTCTCTTGGAATGGTGGCACGACCCTGGAGTTCCTCTCGCCTTTCCTGTGGGAGCGCCTCTTCTTGAGATGCGACGGGAACGCCGGGAATTCTTTCCCTACGAAACAGGGAAAGGATCCCACATCTCGAGCTAGGAGGTGGAAACGGGGCTCCCCTGGATGTGTGCGGGACCCTCGTGCTTCCTCTCGAGTGGAGACGGGTATGTCGGGGAACTTCTTGAGTTGCAGCAAGGGTGTGAAGGACCCTTTGGAAGTTCCAGTGTTTAGATGTGATTAGCCTCGAGAAGCCTCAGCGGAAATGCGCCTCATCTCGCCTGGAGGGCAAAACCTCCTGGATTTTCTCGAGTTGCGGCAGGTGCTCTCGACTTACGACCGGGACCTCAGGGACCCGCTCTGGTGGCCTCAGGAAAGGCCAGTCCCCATGCGAGTTCCTCGGGGGCCTCTCGGCATTCCTCTCCCGTCGATGCCGGGGCCTAAGACCTTGTGTGGAGTCGGGGCTGGAACCTGAGGATTCCTCTCCAGTGCAACATGGATCTTGGGGTACTTCTGGAGTCTCCCCAGGGGAGTCAGTCCTCGTCTCGAATGCGGGCATGCACTTGCGCTTTCCTCCAGAGCGGTAGCAGCAGTGTCACGCAGTCCGCCGCGTGGATCAAAGGATCTATGGTTTTCCCTCGAGTCTTTCCCACGAGGATTTCCACAGGGCTGTCCCACGTGCACACGTGGTGGGAGTCGATCCTCGGCTTGAACGTCAAGGCAGTGCAGGGAAAACAGGTTCCTCTGGAACAGACTGACACATCTGGGGGACTCTTGGAATGGTGTCACGACCCTGGAGTTCCTCTCGCCTTTCCTGTGGAGAGCGCCTCCTCTTGAGATGCGACGGGAACGCCGGGAATTCTTTCCCTACGAAACAGGGAAAGGATCCCTCATCTCGAGCTAGGAGGCGGAAATGGGGCTCCCCTGGATTTCTGCGGGACCCCACGTGCTTCCTCTCGAGTGGAGACGGGTATGTCGGGGAACTTCTTGAGTTGCAGCAAGGATGTGAAGGACCCTTTGGAAGTTCCAGTGGTTAGATGTGATTGGCCTCGAGAAGCCTCAGCGGAAATGGGCCTCATCTCGCCTGGAGGGCAAAACCTCCTGGATTTTCTCGAGTTGCGGCAGGTGCTCTCGACTTACGACGGGGACCTCAGGGACCCGCTCTGGTGGCCTCAGGAAAGGCCAGTCCCCATGCGACTTCCTCGGAGGCCTCTCGGGATTCATCTACCGTCGATGCCGGGGCCGAAGACCTTGTGTGGAGTCGGGGCCGGAACCAAAGAATTCCTCTCCAGTGCTGACATGGATCTTGGGGTACTTCTGGAGTCTCCCCAGGGGAGTCAGTCCTCGTCTCGAATGCGGGCATGCACTTGCGCTTTCCTCCAGAGCGGTAGCAGCAGTGTCACGCAGACCGCCGTGTGGATCAAAGGATCTATGGTTTTCCCTCGAGTCTTTCTCACGAGGCTTTCCCACGAGGCTTTCCCACAGGGCTGTCCTACGAGCACACGTGGTGGGAGTGGATCCTCGGCTTGAACGTCAAGGCAGTGCAGGGAAAACAGGTTCCTCTGGAATGGACTGACACATCTGGGGGACTCTTGGAATGGTGGCACGACCCTGGAGTTCCTCTCGACTCTCCTGTGGAGAGCGCCTCCTCTTGAGATGCGACGGGAACGCCGGGAATTCTTTCCCTAAGAAACAGGGAAAGGATCCCTCATCTCGAGCTAGGAGGCGGAAACGGGGCTCCCCTGGATGTGTGCGGGACCCCACGTGCTTCCTCTCGAGTGGAGACGGGTATGTCGGGGAACTTCTTGAGTTGCAGCAAGGGTGTGAAGGATTCTTTGGAAGTTCCAGTGGTTAGACGTGATTAGCCTCGAGAAGCCTCAGCGGAAATGGGCCTCATCTCGCCTGGAGGGCAAAACCTCCTGGATATTCTCGAGTTGCGGCAGGTGCTCTCGACTTACGACGGGGACCTCAGGGACCCGCTCTGGTGGCCTCAGGAAAGGCCAGTCCCCATGCGAGTTCCTCGGGGGCCTCTCGGGATTCCTCTCCCGTCGATGCCGGGGCCTAAGACCTTGTGTGGAGTCGGGGCCGGAACCTGAGGATTCCTCTCCAGTGCTGACATGGATCTTGGGGTACTTCTGGAGTCTCCCCAGGGGAGTCAGTCCTCGTCTCGAATGCGGGCATGCACTTGCGCTTTCCTCCAGAGCGGTAGCAGCAGTGTCACGCAGTCCGCCGCGTGGATCAAAGGATCTATGGTTTTCCCTCGAGTCTTTCACACAAGGCTTTCCCACGAGGCTTTCCCACAGGGCTGTCCCACGTGCACACGTGGTAGGAGTGGATCCTCGGCTTGAACGTCAAGGCAGTGCAGGGAAAAAAGGTTCCTCTGGAATGGACTGACACATCTGGGGGACTCTTGGAATGGTGGCACGACCCTGGAGTTCCTCTCGCCTTTCCTTTGGAGAGCGCCTCCTCTTGAGATGCGACGGGAACGCCGGGAATTCTTTCCCTACGAAACAGGGAAAGGATCCCTCATCTCGAGCTAGGAAGCGGAAACGGGGCTCCCCTGGATGTGTGCGGGACCCCACGTGCTTCCTCTCGAGTGGAGACGGGTATGTCGGGGAACTTCTTGAGTTGCAGCAAGGGTGTGAAGGACCCTTTGGAAATTCCAGTGGTTAGACGTGATTAGCCTCGAGAAGCCTCAGCGGAAATGGGTCTCATCTCGCCTGGAGGGCAAAACCTCCTGGATTTTCTCGAGTTGCGGCAGGTGCTCTTGACTTACAACGGGGACGTCAGGGACCCGCTCTGCTGGCCTCAGGAAAGGCCAGTCTCCATGCGAGTTCCTCGGGGGCCTCTCGGGATTCCTCTCCCGTCGATGCCGGGGCCGAAGACCTTGTGTGGAGTCGGGGCCGGAACCTGAGGATTCCTCTCCAGTGCTGACATGGATCTTGGGGTACTTCTGGAGTCTCCCCAGGGGAGTCAGTCCTCGTCTCGAATGCGGTCATGCACTTGCGCTTTCCTCCAGAGCGGTAGCAGCAGTGTCACGCAGTCCGCCGCGTGGATCAAAGGATCTATGGTTTTCCCTCGAGCCTTTCCCACGAGGCTTTCCCCCGAGGCTTTCCCACAGGGCTGTCCCACGTGCACACTTGGTGGGAGTCGATCCTCGGCTTGAACGTCAAGGCAGTGCAGGGAAAACAGGTTCCTCTGGAAAGGACTGACACATCTGGGCGTCTCTTGGAATGGTGGCACGACCCTGGAGTTCCTCTCGCCTTTCCTGTGGAGAGCGCCTCCTCTTGAGATGCGACGGGAACGCCGGGAATTCTTTCCCTACGAAACAGGGAAAGGATCCCTCATCTCGAGATAGGAGGCGGAAACGGGGCTCCCCTGGATGTGTGCGGGACCCCACGTGCTTCCTCTCGAGTGGAGACGGGTATGTCGGGGAACTTCTTGAGTTGCAGCAAGGGTGTGAAGGACCCTTTGGAAGTTCCAGTGGTTAGACGTGATTAGCCTCGAGAAGCCTCAGCGGAAATGGGCCTCATCTCGCCTGGAGGGCAAAACCTCCTGGATTTTCTCGAGTTGCGGCAGGTGCTCTCGACTTACGACGGGGACCTCAGGGACCCGCTCTGGTGGCCTCAGGAAAGGCCAGTCCCCATGCGAGTTCCTCGGGGGCCTCTCGGGATTGTCTCCCGTCGATGCCGGGGCCTAAGACCTTGTGTGGAGTCGGGGCCGGAACCTGAGGATTCCTCTCCAGTGCTGACATGGATCTTGGGGTACTTCTGGAGTCTCCCCAGGGGAGTCAGTCCTCGTCTCGAATGCGGGCATGCACTTGCGGTTTCCTCCATAGCGGTAGCAGCAGTGTCACGCAGTCCACCGCGTGGATGAAAGGATCTCTGGTTTTCCCTCGAGTCTTTCACACGAGGCTTTCCCACGAGGCTTTCCCACAGGGCTGTTCCACGTGCACACGTGGTGGGAGTCGATCCTCGGCTTGAACGTCAAGGCAGTGCAGGGAAAACAGGTTCCTCTGGAATGGACTGACACATCTGGGGGTCTCTTGGAATGGTGCCACGACCCTGGAGTTCCTCTCGCCTTTCCTTTGGAGAGCGCCTCCTCTTGAGATGCGACGGGAACGCCGGGAATTCTTTCCCTACGAAACAGGGAAAGGATCCCTCATCTCGAGATAGGAGGCGGAAACGGGGCTCCCCTGGATGTGTGCGGGACCCCACGTGCTTCCTCTCGAGTGGAGACGGGTATGTCGGGGAACTTCTTGAGTTGCAGCAAGGGTGTGAAGGACCCTTTGGAAGTTCCAGTGGTTAGACGTGATTAGCCTCGAGAAGCCTCAGCGGAAATGGGCCTCATCTCGCCTGGAGGGCAAAACCTCCTGGATTTTCTCGAGTTGCGGCAGGTGCTCTCGACTTACGACGGGGACCTCAGGGACCCGCTCTGGTGGCCTCAGGAAAGGCCAGTCCCCATGCGAGTTCCTCGGGGGCCTCTCGGGATTCCTCTCCCATCGATGCCGGGGCCTAAGACCTTGTGTGGAGTCGGGGCCGGAACCTTAGGATTCCTCTCCAGTGCTGACATGGATCTTGGGGTACTTCTGGAGTCTCCCCAGGGGAGTCAGTCCTCGTCTCGAATGCGGGCATGCACTTGCGGTTTCCTCCAGAGCGGTAGCAGCAGTGTCACGCAGTCCACCGCGTGGATGAAAGGATCTCTGGTTTTCCCTCGAGTCTTTCACACGAGGCTTTCCCACGAGGCTTTCCCACAGGGCTGTCCCACGTGCACACGTGGTGGGAGTCGATCCTCGGCTTGAACGTCAAGGCAGTGCAGGGAAAACAGGTTCCTCTGGAATGGACTGACACATCTGGGGGTCTCTTGGAATGGTGCCACGACCCTGGAGTTCCTCTCGCCTTTCCTTTGGAGAGCGCCTCCTCTTGAGATGCGACGGGAACGCCGGGAATTCTTTCCCTAAGAAACAGGGAAAGGATCCCTCATCTCGAGCTAGGAGGCGGAAACGGGGCTCCCCTGGATGTGTGCGGGACCCCACGTGCTTCCTCTCGAGTGGAGACGGGTATGTCGGGGAACTTCTTGAGTTGCAGCAAGGGTGTTTAGGACCCTTTGGAAGTTCCAGTGGTTAGACGTGATTAGCCTCGAGAAGCCTCAGCGGAAATGGGCCTCATCTCGCCTGGAGGGCAAAACCTCCTGGATTTTCTCGAGTTGCGGCAGGTGCTCTCGACTTACGACGGGGACCTCAGGGACCCGCTCTGGTGGCCTCAGGAAAGGCCAGTCCCCATGCGAGTTCCTCGGGGGCCTCTCGGGATTCCTCTCCCATCGATGCCGGGGCCTAAGACCTTGTGTGGAGTCGGGGCCGGAACCTTAGGATTCCTCTCCAGTGCTGACATGGATCTTGGGGTACTTCTGGAGTCTCCCCAGGGGAGTCAGTCCTCGTCTCGAATGCGGGCATGCACTTGCGGTTTCCTCCAGAGCGGTAGCAGCAGTGTCACGCAGTCCACCGCGTGGATGAAAGGATCTCTGGTTTTCCCTCGAGTCTTTCACACGAGGCTTTCCCACGAGGCTTTCCCACAGGGCTGTCCCACGTGCACACGTGGTGGGAGTGGATCCTCGGCTTGAACGTCGAGGCAGTGCAGGGAAAACAGGTTCCTCTGGAATGGACTGACAGATCTGGGGGACTCTTGGAATGGTGGCACGACCCTGGAGTTCCTCTCGCCTTTCCTGTGGAGAGCGCCTCCTCTTGAGATGCGACGGGAACGCCGGGAATTCTTTCCCTACGAAACAGGGAAAGGATCCCTCATCTCGAGCTAGGAGGCGGAAACGGGGCTCCCCTGGATGTGTGCGGGACCCCACGTGCTTCCTCTCGAGTGGAGACGGGTATGTCGGGGAACTTCTTGAGTTGCAGCAAGGGTGTGAAGGATTCTTTGGAAGTTCCAGTGGTTAGACGTGATTAGCCTCGAGAAGCCTCAGCGGAAATGGGCCTCATCTCGCCTGGAGGGCAAAACCTCCTGGATTTTCTCGAGTTGCGGCAGGTGCTCTCGACTTACGACGGGGACGTCAGGGACCCGCTCTGGTGGCCTCAGGAAAGGCCAGTCCCCATGCGAGTTCCTCGGGGGCCTCTCGGGATTCCTCTCCCGTCGATGCCGGGGCCGAAGACCTTGTGTGGAGTCGGGGCCGGAACCTGAGGATTCCTCTCCAGTGCTGACATGGATCTTGGGGTACTTCTGGAGTCTCCCCAGGGGAGTCAGTCCTCGTCTCGAATGCGGGCATGCACTTGCGCTTTCCTCCAGAGCGGTAGCAGCAGTGTCACGCAGTCCGCCGCGTGGATCAAAGGATCTATGGTTTTCCCTCGAGTCTTTCCCACGAGGCTTTCCCACGAGGCTTTCCCACAGGGCTGTCCCACGTGCACACGTGGTGGGAGTGGATCCTCGGCTTGAACGTCAAGGCAGTGCAGGGAAAAAAGGTTCCTCTGGAATGCACTGACACATCTGGGGGACTCTTGGAATGGTGGCACGACCCTGGAGTTCCTCTCGCCTTTCCTGTGGAGAGCGCCTCCTCTTGAGATGCGACGGGAACGCCGGGAATTCTTTCCCTACGAAACAGGGAAAGGATCCCTCATCTCGAGCTAGGAGGCGGAAACGGGGCTCCCCTGGATGTGTGCGGGACCCCACGTGCTTCCTCTCGGGTGGAGACGGGTATGTCGGGGAACTTCTTGAGTTGCAGCAAGGGTGTGAAGGACCCTTTGGAAGTTCCAGTGGTTAGATGTGATTAGCCTCGAGAAGCCTCAGCGGAAATGGGCCTCATCTCGCCTGGAGGGCAAAACCTCCTGGATTTTCTCGAGTTGCGGCAGGTGCTCCCGACTTACGACGGGGACCTCAGGGACCCGCTCTGGTGGCCTCAGGAAAGGCCAGACCCCATGCGAATTCCTCGGGGGCCTCTCGGGATTACTCTCCCGTCGATGCCGGGGCCTAAGACCTTGTGTGGAGTCGGGGCCGGAACCTGAGGATTCCTATTCAGTGCTGACATGGATCTTGGGGTACTTCTGGAGTCTCCCCAGGGGAGTCAGTCCTCATCTCGAATGCGGGCATGCACTTGCGCTTTCCTCCAGAGCGGTAGCAGCAGTGTCACGCAGTCCGCCGCGTGCATCAAAGGATCTATGGTTTTCCCTCGAGCCTTTCCCACGAGGCTTTCCCCCGAGGCTTTCCCACAGGGCTGTCCCACGTGCACACTTGGTGGGAGTCGATCCTCGGCTTGAACGTCAAGGCAGTGCAGGGAAAACAGGTTCCTCTGGAAAGGACTGACACATCTGGGCGTCTCTTGGAATGGTGGCACGACCCTGGAGTTCCTCTCGCCTTTCCTGTGGAGAGCGCCTCCTCTTGAGATGCGACGGGAACGCCGGGAATTCTTTCCCTACGAAACAGGGAAAGGATCCCTCATCTCGAGATAGGAGGCGGAAACGGGGCTCCCCTGGATGTGTGCGGGACCCCACGTGCTTCCTCTCGAGTGGAGACGGGTATGTCGGGGAACTTCTTGAGTTGCAGCAAGGGTGTGAAGGACCCTTTGGAAGTTCCAGTGGTTAGACGTGATTAGCCTCGAGAAGCCTCAGCGGAAATGGGCCTCATCTCGCCTGGAGGGCAAAACCTCCTGGATTTTCTCGAGTTGCGGCAGGTGCTCTCGACTTACGATGGGGACCTCAGGGACCCGCTCTGGTGGCCTCAGGAAAGGCCAGTCCCCATGCGAGTTCCTCGGGGGCCTCTCGGGATTCCTCTCCCGTCGATGCCGGGGCCTAAGACCTTGTGTGGAGTCGGGGCCGGAACCTGAGGATTCCTCTCCAGTGCTGACATGGATCTTGGGGTACTTCTGGAGTCTCCCCAGGGGAGTCAGTCCTCGTCTCGAATGCGGGCATGCACTTGCGCTTTCCTCCAGAGCGGTAGCAGCAGTGTCACGCAGTCCGCCGCGTGGATCAAAGGATCTATGGTTTTCCCTCGAGTCTTTCCCACGAGGCTTTCCCACGAGGCTTTCCCACAGGGCTGTCCCACGTGCACACGTGGTGGGAGTGGATCCTCGGCTTGAACGTCGAGGCAGTGCAGGGAAAACAGGTTCCTCTGGAATGTACTGACACATCTGGGGGACTCTTGGAATGGTGGCACGACCCTGGAGTTCCTCTCGCCTTTCCTGTGGAGAGCGCCTCCTCTTGAGATGCGACGGGAACGCCGGGAATTCTTTCCCTACGAAACAGGGAAAGGATCCCTCATCTCGAGCTAGGAGGCGGAAACGGGGCTCCCCTGGATGTGTGCGGGACCCCACGTGCTTCCTCTCGAGTGGAGACGGGTATGTCGGGGAACTTCTTGAGTTGCAGCAAGGGTGTGAAGAATTCTTTGGAAGTTCCAGTGGTTAGACGTGATTAGCCTCGAGAAGCCTCAGCGGAAATGGGCCTCATCTCGCCTGGAGGGCAAAACCTCCTGGATTTTCTCGAGTTGCGGCAGGTGCTCTCGACTTACGACGGGGACGTCAGGGACCCGCTCTGGTGGCCTCAGGAAAGGCCAGTCCCCATGCGAGTTCCTCGGGGGCCTCTCGGGATTCCTCTCCCGTCGATGCCGGGGCCTAAGACCTTGTGTGGAGTCGGGGCCGGAACCTGAGGATTCCTCTCCAGTGCTGACATGGATCTTGGGGTACTTCTGGAGTCTCCCCAGGGGAGTCAGTCCTCGTCTCGAATGCGGGCATGCACTTGCGCTTTCCTCCAGAGCGGTAGCAGCAGTGTCACGCAGTCCGCCGCGTGGATCAAAGGATCTATGGTTTTCCCTCGAGTCTTTCCCACGAGGCTTTCCCACGAGGCTTTCCCACAGGGCTGTCCCACGTGCACACGTGGTGGGAGTGGATCCTCGGCTTGAACGTCAAGGCAGTGCAGGGAAAAAAGGTTCCTCTGGAATGCACTGACACATCTGGGGGACTCCTGGAATGGTGGCACGACCCTGGAGTTCCTCTCGCCTTTCCTGTGGAGAGCGCCTCCTCTTGAGATGCGACGGGAACGCCGGGAATTCTTTCCCTACGAAACAGGGAAAGGATCCCTCATCTCGAGATAGGAGGCGGAAACGGGGCTCCCCTGGATGTGTGCGGGACCCCACGTGCTTCCTCTCGAGTGGAGACGGGTATGTCGGGGAACTTCTTGAGTTGCAGCAAGGGTGTGAAGGACCCTTTGGAAGTTCCAGTGGTTAGACGTGATTAGCCTCGAGAAGCCTCAGCGGAAATGGGCCTCATCTCGCCTGGAGGGCAAAACCTCCTGGATTTTCTCGAGTTGCGGCAGGTGCTCTCGACTTACGACGGGGACCTCAGGGACCCGCTCTGGTGGCCTCAGGAAAGGCCAGTCCCCATGCGAGTTCCTCGGGGGCCTCTCGGGATTCCTCTCCCGTCGATGCCGGGGCCTAAGACCTTGTGTGGAGTCGGGGCCGGAACCTGAGGATTCCTCTCCAGTGCTGACATGGATCTTGGGGTACTTCTGGAGTCTCCCCAGGGGAGTCAGTCCTCGTCTCGAATGCGGGCATGCACTTGCGCTTTCCTCCAGAGCGATAGCAGCAGTGTCACGCAGTCCGCCGCGTGGATCAAAGGATCTATGGTTTTCCCTCGAGTCTTTCCCACGAGGCTTTCCCACGAGGCTTTCCCACAGGGCTGTCCCACGTGCACACGTGGTGGGAGTCGATCCTCGGCTTGAACGTCAAGGCAGTGCAGGGAAAACAGGTTCCTCTGGAATAGACTGACACATCTGGGGGACTCTTGGAATGGTGGCACGACCCTGGAGTTCCTCTCGCCTTTCCTGTGGAGAGCGCCTCCTCTTGAGATGCGACGGGAACGCCGGGAATTCTTTCCCTATGAAACAGGGAAAGGATCCCTCATCTCGAGCTAGGAGGCGGAAACGGGGCTCCCCTGGATGTGTGCGGGACCCCACGTGCTTCCTCTCGGGTGGAGACGGGTATGTCGGGGAACTTCTTGAGTTGCAGCAAGGGTGTGAAGGACCCTTTGGAAGTTCCAGTGGTTAGACGTGATTAGCCTCGAGAAGCCTCCGCGGAAATGGGCCTCATCTCCTGGAGGGCAAAACCTCCTGGATTTTCTCGAGTTGCGGCAGGTGCTCTCGACTTACGACGGGGACCTCAGGGACCCGCTCTGGTGGCCTCAGGAAAGGCCAGTCCCCATGCGAGTTCCTCGGGGGCCTCTCGGGATTCCTCTCCCGTCGATGCCGGGGCCTAAGACCTTGTGTGGAGTCGGGGCCGGAACCTGAGGATTCCTCTCCAGTGCTGACATGGATCTTGGGGTACTTCTGGAGTCTCCCCAGGGGAGTCAGTCCTCGTCTCGAATGCGGGCATGCACTTGCGCTTTCCTCCAGAGCGGTAGCAGCAGTGTCACGCAGTCCGCCGCGTGGATCAAAGGATCTATGGTTTTCCCTCGAGTCTTTCCCACGAGGCTTTCCCACGAGGCTTTCCCACAGGGCTGTCCCACGTGCACACGTGGTGGGAGTGGATCCTCGGCTTGAACGTCAAGGCAGTGCAGGGAAAAAAGGTTCCTCTGGAATGCACTGACACATCTGGGGGACTCTTGGAATGGTGGCACGACCCTGGAGTTCCTCTCGCCTTTCCTGTGGAGAGCGCCTCCTCTTGAGATGCGACGGGAACGCCGGGAATTCTTTCCCTACGAAACAGGGAAAGGATCCCTCTTCTCGAGATAGGAGGCGGAAACGGGGCTCCCCTGGATGTGTGCGGGACCCCACGTGCTTCCTCTCGAGTGGAGACGGGTATGTCGGGGAACTTCTTGAGTTGCAGCAAGGGTGTGAAGGACCCTTTGGAAGTTCCAGTGGTTAGACGTGATTAGCCTCGAGAAGCCTCAGCGGAAATGGGCCTCATCTCGCCTGGAGGGCAAAACCTCCTGGATTTTCTCGAGTTGCGGCAGGTGCTCTCGACTTACGACGGGGACCTCAGGGACCCGCTCTGGTGGCCTCAGGAAAGGCCAGTCCCCATGCGAGTTCCTCGGGGGCCTCTCGGGATTCCTCTCCCGTCGATGCCGGGGCCTAAGACCTTGTGTGGAGTCGGGGCCGGAACCTGAGGATTCCTCTCCAGTGCTGACATGGATCTTGGGGTACTTCTGGAGTCTCCCCAGGGGAGTCAGTCCTCGTCTCGAATGCGGGCATGCACTTGCGCTTTCCTCCAGAGCGATAGCAGCAGTGTCACGCAGTCCGCCGCGTGGATCAAAGGATCTATGGTTTTCCCTCGAGTCTTTCCCACGAGGCTTTCCCACGAGGCTTTCCCACAGGGCTGTCCCACGTGCACACGTGGTGGGAGTCGATCCTCGGCTTGAACGTCAAGGCAGTGCAGGGAAAACAGGTTCCTCTGGAATAGACTGACACATCTGGGGGACTCTTGGAATGGTGGCACGACCCTGGAGTTCCTCTCGCCTTTCCTGTGGAGAGCGCCTCCTCTTGAGATGCGACGGGAACGCCGGGAATTCTTTCCCTATGAAACAGGGAAAGGATCCCTCATCTCGAGCTAGGAGGCGGAAACGGGGCTCCCCTGGATGTGTGCGGGACCCCACGTGCTTCCTCTCGGGTGGAGACGGGTATGTCGGGGAACTTCTTGAGTTGCAGCAAGGGTGTGAAGGACCCTTTGGAAGTTCCAGTGGTTAGACGTGATTAGCCTCGAGAAGCCTCCGCGGAAATGGGCCTCATCTCCTGGAGGGCAAAACCTCCTGGATTTTCTCGAGTTGCGGCAGGTGCTCTCGACTTACGACGGGGACCTCAGGGACCCGCTCTGGTGGCCTCAGGAAAGGCCAGTCCCCATGCGAGTTCCTCGGGGGCCTCTCGGGATTCCTCTCCCGTCGATGCCGGGGCCTAAGACCTTGTGTGGAGTCGGGGCCGGAACCTGAGGATTCCTCTCCAGTGCTGACATGGATCTTGGGGTACTTCTGGAGTCTCCCCAGGGGAGTCAGTCCTCGTCTCGAATGCGGGCATGCACTTGCGCTTTCCTCCAGAGCGGTAGCAGCAGTGTCACGCAGTCCGCCGCGTGGATCAAAGGATCTATGGTTTTCCCTCGAGTCTTTCCCACGAGGCTTTCCCACGAGGCTTTCCCACAGGGCTGTCCCACGTGCACACGTGGTGGGAGTGGATCCTCGGCTTGAACGTCAAGGCAGTGCAGGGAAAACAGGTTCCTCTGGTATTGACTGACACATCTGGGGGACTCTTGGAATGGTGGCACGACCCTGGAGTTCCTCTCGCCTTTCCTGTGGAGAGCGCCTCCTCTTGAGATGCGACGGGAACGCCGGGAATTCTTTCCCTACGAAACAGGGAAAGGATCCCTCATCTCGAGCTAGGAGGCGGAAACGGGGCTCCCCTGGATGTGTGCGGGACCCCACGTGCTTCCTCTCGGGTGGAGACGGGTATGTCGGGGAACTTCTTGAGTTGCAGCAAGGGTGTGAAGGACCCTTTGGAAGTTCCAGTGGTTAGACGTGATTAGCCTCGAGAAGCCTCAGCGGAAATGGGCCCCATCTCGCCTGGAGGGCAAAACCTCCTGGATTTTCTCGAGTTGCGGCAGGTGCTCTCGACTTACGACGGGGACCTCAGGGACCCGCTCTGGTGGCCTCAGGAAAGGCCAGTCCCCATGCGAGTTCCTCGGGGGCCTCTGGGGATTCCTCTCCCGTCGATGCCGGGGCCTAAGACCTTGTGTGGAGTCGGGGCCGGAACCTGAGGATTCCTCTCGAGTGCAGACATGGATCTTGGGGTACTTCTGGAGTCTCCCCAGGGGAGTCAGTCCTCGTCTCGAATGCGGGCATGCACTTGCGCTTTCCTCCAGAGCGGTAGCAGCAGTGTCACGCAGTCCGCCGCGTGGATCAAAGGATCTATGGTTTTCCCTCGAGTCTTTCCCACGAGGCTTTCCCACGAGGCTTTCCCACAGGGCTGTCCCACGTGCACACGTGGTGGGAGTGGATCCTCGGCTTGAACGTCAAGGCAGTGCAGGGAAAAAAGGTTCCTCTGGAATGCACTGACACATCTGGGGGACTCTTGGAATGGTGGCACGACCCTGGAGTTCCTCTCGCCTTTCCTGTGGAGAGCGCCTCCTCTTGAGATGCGACGGGAACGCCGGGAATTCTTTCCCTACGAAACAGGGAAAGGATCCCTCATCTCGAGATAGGAGGCGGAAACGGGGCTCCCCTGGATGTGTGCGGGACCCCACGTGCTTCCTCTCGAGTGGAGACGGGTATGTCGGGGAACTTCTTGAGTTGCAGCAAGGGTGTGAAGGACCCTTTGGAAGTTCCAGTGGTTAGACGTGATTAGCCTCGAGAAGCCTCAGCGGAAATGGGCCTCATCTCGCCTGGAGGGCAAAACCTCCTGGATTTTCTCGAGTTGCGGCAGGTGCTCTCGACTTACGACGGGGACCTCAGGGACCCGCTCTGGTGGCCTCAGGAAAGGCCAGTCCCCATGCGAGTTCCTCGGGGGCCTCTCGGGATTCCTCTCCCGTCGATGCCGGGGCCTAAGACCTTGTGTGGAGTCGGGGCCGGAACCTGAGGATTCCTCTCCAGTGCTGACATGGATCTTGGGGTACTTCTGGAGTCTCCCCAGGGGAGTCAGTCCTCGTCTCGAATGCGGGCATGCACTTGCGCTTTCCTCCAGAGCGATAGCAGCAGTGTCACGCAGTCCGCCGCGTGGATCAAAGGATCTATGGTTTTCCCTCGAGTCTTTCCCACGAGGCTTTCCCACGAGGCTTTCCCACAGGGCTGTCCCACGTGCACACGTGGTGGGAGTCGATCCTCGGCTTGAACGTCAAGTCAGTGCAGGGAAAACAGGTTCCTCTGGAATGGACTTTCACATCTGGGGGTCTCTTGGAATGGTGCCACGACCCTGGAGTTCCTCTCGCCTATCCTGTGGAGAGCGCCTCCTCTTGAGTTGCGACGGGAACGCCGGGAATTCTTTCCCTACGAATCAGGGAAAGGATCCCTCATCTCGAGCTAGGAGGCGGAAACGGGGCTCCCCTGGATGTGTGCGGGACCCCACGTGCTTCCTCTCGAGTGGAGACGGGTATGTCGCGGAACATCTGGACTTGCAGCAAGGGTGTGAAGGACCCTTTGGAAGTTCCAGTGGTTAGATGTGATTAGCCTCGAGAAGCCTCAGCGGAAATGGGCCTCATCTCGCCTGGAGGGCAAAACCTCCTGGATTTTCTCGAGTTGCGGCAGGTGCTCTCGACTTACGATGGTGACCTCAGGGACCCGCTCTGGTGGCCTCAGGAAAGGCCATTCCCCATGCCAGTTCCTCGGGGGCCTCTCGGCATTCCTCTCCCTTCGATGCCGGGGACTAGGACCTTGTGTGGAGTCGGGGCCGTTACCTGAGGATTCCTCTCCAGTGCTGACATGGATCTTGGGGTACTTCTGGAGTCTCCCCAGGGGATTCAGTCCTCGTCTGGAATGCGGGCATGCATTTGCGCTATCCTCCAGAGCGGTAGCAGCAGTGTCAAGCAGTCCGCCGCGTGCATCAAAGGATCTATGGTTTTCCCTCGAGTCTTTCCCACGAGGCTTTCCCACGAGGCTTTCCCACAGGGCTGTCCCACGTGCACACGTGGTGGGATTCGATCCTCGGCTTGAACGTCAAGGCAGTGCAGGGAAAACAGGTTCCTCTGGAATGGACTGACATATCTGGGGGACACTTTGGATGGTGGCACGACGCTGGAGTCCTCTCGCCTTTCCTGTGGAGAGCGCCTCCTCTTGAGATACGACGGGAACGCCGGGAATTCTTTCCCTACGAAACAGGGAAAGGATCCCTCATTTCGAGCTAGGAGGCGGAAACGGGGCTCCCCTGGATGTGTGCGGGACCCTCGTGCTTCCTCTCGAGTGGAGACGGGTATGTCGGGGAACTTCTTGAGTTGCAGGAAGGGTGTGAAGGACCCTTTGGAAGTTCCAGTGTTTAGATGTGATTAGCCTGGAGAAGCCTCAGCGGAAATGCGCCTCATTTCGCCTGGAGGGCAAAACCTCCTGGATTTTCTCGAGTTGCGGCAAGTGCTCTCGACTTACGACCGGGACCTCAGGGACCCGCTCTGGTGGCCTCAGGAAAGGCCAGTCCCCATGCGAGTTCCTCGGGGGCCTCTCGGGATTCCCCTCCCGTCGATGCCGGGGCCTAAGACCTTGCGTGGAGTCGGGGCCGGAACCTGAGGATTCCTCTCCAGTGCTGACATGGATCTTGGGGTACTTCTGGAGTCTCCCCAGGGGAGTCAGTCCTCGTCTCGAATGCGGGCATGCACTTGCGCTTTCCTCCAGAGCGGAAGCAGCAGTGTCACGCAGTCCGCCGCGTGCATCAGAGGATCTATGGTTTTCCCTCGAGTCTTTCCCACGAGGCTTTCCACAGGGCTGTCCCACGTGCACACGTGGTGGGAGTCGATCCTCGGCTTGAACGTCAAGGCAGTGCAGGGAAAACAGGTTCCTCTGGAATAGACTGACACATCTGGGGGACTCTTGGAATGGTGTCACGACCCTGGAGTTCCTCTCGCCTTTCCTGTGGAGAGCGCCTCCTCTTGAGATGCGACGGGAACGCCGGGAATTCTTTCCCTACGAAACAGGGAAAGGATCCCTCATCTCGAGCTAGGAGGCGGAAATGGGGCTCCCCTGGATTTTTGCGGGACCCCACGTGCTTCCTCTCGAGTGGAGACGGGTATGTCGGGGAACTTCTTGAGTTGCAGCAAGGATGTGAAGGACCCTTTGGAAGTTCCAGTGGTTAGATGTGATTGGCCTCGAGAAGCCTCAGCGGAAATGGGCCTCATCTCGCCTGGAGGGCAAAACCTCCTGGATTTTCTCGAGTTGCGGCAGGTGCTCTCGACTTACGACGGGGACCTCAGGGACCCGCTCTGGTGGCCTCAGGAAAGGCCAGTCCCCATGCGACTTCCTCGGAGGCCTCTCGGGATTACTCTACCGTCGATGCCGGGGCCGAAGACCTTCTGTGGAGTCGGGGCCGGAACCAGAGGATTCCTCTCCAGTGCTGACATGGATCTTGAGGTACTTCTGGAGTCTCCCCAGGGGAGTCAGTCCTCGTCTCGAATGCGGGCATGCACTTGCGCTTTCCTCCAGAGCGGTAGCAGCAGTGTCACGCAGACCGCCGTGTGGATCAAAGGATCTATGGTTTTCCCTCGAGTCTTTCTCACGAGGCTTTCCCACGAGGCTTTCCCACAGGGCTGTCCCACGAGCACACGTGGTGGGAGTGGATCCTAGGCTTGAACGTCAAGGCAGTGCAGGGAAAACAGGTTCCTCTGTAATGGACTGACACATATGGGGTCTCTTGGAATGGTGGCACGACCCTGGAGTTCCTCTCGCCTTTCCTGTGGGAGCGCCTCTTCTTGAGATGCGACGGGAACGCCGGGAATTCTTTCCCTACGAAACAGGGAAAGGATCCCACATCTCGAGCTAGGAGGTGGAAACGGGGCTCCCCTGGATGTGTGCGGGACCCTCGTGCTTCCTCTCGAGTGGAGACGGGTATGTCGGGGAACTTCTTGAGTTGCAGCAAGGGTGTGAAGGACCCTTTGGAAGTTCCAGTGTTTAGATGTGATTAGCCTCGAGAAGCCTCAGCGGAAATGCGCCTCATCTCGCCTGGAGGGCAAAACCTCCTGGATTTTCTCGAGTTGCGGCAGGTGCTCTCGACTTACGACCGGGACCTCAGGGACCCGCTCTGGTGGCCTCAGGAAAGGCCAGTCCCCATGCGAGTTCCTCGGGGGCCTCTCGGCATTCCTCTCCCGTCGATGCCGGGGCCTAAGACCTTGTGTGGAGTCGGGGCTGGAACCTGAGGATTCCTCTCCAGTGCAACATGGATCTTGGGGTACTTCTGGAGTCTCCCCAGGGGAGTCAGTCCTCGTCTCGAATGCGGGCATGCACTTGCGCTTTCCTCCAGAGCGGTAGCAGCAGTGTCACGCAGTCCGCCGCGTGGATCAAAGGATCTATGGTTTTCCCTCGAGTCTTTCCCACGAGGATTTCCACAGGGCTGTCCCACGTGCACACGTGGTGGGAGTCGATCCTCGGCTTGAACGTCAAGGCAGTGCAGGGAAAACAGGTTCCTCTGGAACAGACTGACACATCTGGGGGACTCTTGGAATGGTGTCACGACCCTGGAGTTCCTCTCGCCTTTCCTGTGGAGAGCGCCTCCTCTTGAGATGCGACGGGAACGCCGGGAATTCTTTCCCTACGAAACAGGGAAAGGATCCCTCATCTCGAGCTAGGAGGCGGAAATGGGGCTCCCCTGGATTTCTGCGGGACCCCACGTGCTTCCTCTCGAGTGGAGACGGGTATGTCGGGGAACTTCTTGAGTTGCAGCAAGGATGTGAAGGACCCTTTGGAAGTTCCAGTGGTTAGATGTGATTGGCCTCGAGAAGCCTCAGCGGAAATGGGCCTCATCTCGCCTGGAGGGCAAAACCTCCTGGATTTTCTCGAGTTGCGGCAGGTGCTCTCGACTTACGACGGGGACCTCAGGGACCCGCTCTGGTGGCCTCAGGAAAGGCCAGTCCCCATGCGACTTCCTCGGAGGCCTCTCGGGATTCCTCTACCGTCGATGCCGGGGCCGAAGACCTTGTGTGGAGTCGGGGCCGGAACCAAAGATTTCCTCTCCAGTGCTGACATGGATCTTGGGGTACTTCTGGAGTCTCCCCAGGGGAGTCAGTCCTCGTCTCGAATGCGGGCATGCACTTGCGCTTTCCTCCAGAGCGGTAGCAGCAGTGTCACGCAGACCGCCGTGTGGATCAAAGGATCTATGGTTTTCCCTCGAGTCTTTCTCACGAGGCTTTCCCACGAGGCTTTCCCACAGGGCTGTCCTACGAGCACACGTGGTGGGAGTGGATCCTCGGCTTGAACGTCAAGGCAGTGCAGGGAAAACAGGTTCCTCTGGAATGGACTGACACATCTGGGGGACTCTTGGAATGGTGGCACGACCCTGGAGTTCCTCTCGACTCTCCTGTGGAGAGCGCCTCCTCTTGAGATGCGACGGGAACGCCGGGAATTCTTTCCCTAAGAAACAGGGAAAGGATCCCTCATCTCGAGCTAGGAGGCGGAAACGGGGCTCCCCTGGATGTGTGCGGGACCCCACGTGCTTCCTCTCGAGTGGAGACGGGTATGTCGGGGAACTTCTTGAGTTGCAGCAAGGGTGTGAAGGATTCTTTGGAAGTTCCAGTGGTTAGACGTGATTAGCCTCGAGAAGCCTCAGCGGAAATGGGCCTCATCTCGCCTGGAGGGCAAAACCTCCTGGATTTTCTCGAGTTGCGGCAGGTGCTCTCGACTTACGACGGGGACCTCAGGGACCCGCTCTGGTGGCCTCAGGAAAGGCCAGTCCCCATGCGAGTTCCTCGGGGGCCTCTCGGGATTCCTCTCCCGTCGATGCCGGGGCCTAAGACCTTGTGTGGAGTCGGGGCCGGAACCTGAGGATTCCTCTCCAGTGCTGACATGGATCTTGGGGTACTTCTGGAGTCTCCCCAGGGGAGTCAGTCCTCGTCTCGAATGCGGGCATGCACTTGCGCTTTCCTCCAGAGCGGTAGCAGCAGTGTCACGCAGTCCGCCGCGTGGATCAAAGGATCTATGGTTTTCCCTCGAGTCTTTCACACAAGGCTTTCCCACGAGGCTTTCCCACAGGGCTGTCCCACGTGCACACGTGGTAGGAGTGGATCCTCGGCTTGAACGTCAAGGCAGTGCAGGGAAAAAAGGTTCCTCTGGAATGCACTGACACATCTGGGGGACTCTTGGAATGGTGGCACGACCCTGGAGTTCCTCTCGCCTTTCCTTTGGAGAGCGCCTCCTCTTGAGATGCGACGGGAACGCCGGGAATTCTTTCCCTACGAAACAGGGAAAGGATCCCTCATCTCGAGCTAGGAAGCGGAAACGGGGCTCCCCTGGATGTGTGCGGGACCCCACGTGCTTCCTCTCGAGTGGAGACGGGTATGTCGGGGAACTTCTTGAGTTGCAGCAAGGGTGTGAAGGACCCTTTGGAAATTCCAGTGGTTAGACGTGATAAGCCTCGAGAAGCCTCAGCGGAAATGGGCCTCATCTCGCCTGGAGGGCAAAACCTCCTGGATTTTCTCGAGTTGCGGCAGGTGCTCTTGACTTACAACGGGGACGTCAGGGACCCGCTCTGCTGGCCTCAGGAAAGGCCAGTCTCCATGCGAGTTCCTCGGGGGCCTCTCGGGATTCCTCTCCCGTCGATGCCGGGGCCTAAGACCTTGTGTGGAGTCGGGGCCGGAACCTGAGGATTCCTCTCCAGTGCTGACATGGATCTTGGGGTACTTCTGGAGTCTCCCCAGGGGAGTCAGTCCTCGTCTCGAATGCGGTCATGCACTTGCGCTTTCCTCCAGAGCGGTAGCAGCAGTGTCACGCAGTCCGCCGCGTGGATCAAAGGATCTATGGTTTTCCCTCGAGCCTTTCCCATGAGGCTTTCCCCCGAGGCTTTCCCACAGGGCTGTCCCACGTGCACACTTGGTGGGAGTCGATCCTCGGCTTGAACGTCAAGGCAGTGCAGGGAAAACAGGTTCCTCTGGAAAGGACTGACACATCTGGGCGTCTCTTGGAATGGTGGCACGACCCTGGAGTTCCTCTCGCCTTTCCTTTGGAGAGCGCCTCCTCTTGAGATGCGACGGGAACGCCGGGAATTCTTTCCCTACGAAACAGGGAAAGGATCCCTCATCTCGAGATAGGAGGCGGAAACGGGTCTCCCCTGGATGTGTGCGGGACCCCACGTGCTTCCTCTCGAGTGGAGACGGGTATGTCGGGGAACTTCTTGAGTTGCAGCAAGGGTGTGAAGGACCCTTTGGAAGTTCCAGTGGTTAGACGTGATTAGCCTCGAGAAGCCTCAGCGGAAATGGGCCTCATCTCGCCTGGAGGGCAAAACCTCCTGGATTTTCTCGAGTTGCGGCAGGTGCTCTCGACTTACGACGGGGACCTCAGGGACCCGCTCTGGTGGCCTCAGGAAAGGCCAGTCCCCATGCGAGTTCCTCGGGGGCCTCTCGGGATTCCTCTCCCGTCGATGCCGGGGCCTAAGACCTTGTGTGGAGTCGGGGCCGGAACCTGAGGATTCCTCTCCAGTGCTGACATGGATCTTGGGGTACTTCTGGAGTCTCCCCAGGGGAGTCAGTCCTCGTCTCGAATGCGGGCATGCACTTGCGGTTTCCTCCAGAGCGGTAGCAGCAGTGTCACGCAGTCCACCGCGTGGATGAAAGGATCTCTGGTTTTCCCTCGAGTCTTTCACACGAGGCTTTCCCACGAGGCTTTCCCACAGGGCTGTTCCACGTGCACACGTGGTGGGAGTCGATCCTCGGCTTGAACGTCAAGGCAGTGCAGGGAAAACAGGTTCCTCTGGAATGGACTGACACATCTGGGGGTCTCTTGGAATGGTGCCACGACCCTGGAGTTCCTCTCGCCTTTCCTTTGGAGAGCGCCTCCTCTTGAGATGCGACGGGAACGCCGGGAATTCTTTCCCTACGAAACAGGGAAAGGATCCCTCATCTCGAGATAGGAGGCGGAAACGGGGCTCCCCTGGATGTGTGCGGGACCCCACGTGCTTCCTCTCGAGTGGAGACGGGTATGTCGGGGAACTTCTTGAGTTGCAGCAAGGGTGTGAAGGACCCTTTGGAAGTTCCAGTGGTTAGACGTGATTAGCCTCGAGAAGCCTCAGCGGAAATGGGCCTCATCTCGCCTGGAGGGCAAAACCTCCTGGATTTTCTCGAGTTGCGGCAGGTGCTCTCGACTTACGACGGGGACCTCAGGGACCCGCTCTGGTGGCCTCAGGAAAGGCCAGTCCCCATGCGAGTTCCACGGGGGCCTCTCGGGATTCCTCTCCCATCGATGCCGGGGCCTAAGACCTTGTGTGGAGTCGGGGCCGGAACCTGAGGATTCCTCTCCAGTGCTGACATGGATCTTGGGGTACTTCTGGAGTCTCCCCAGGGGAGTCAGTCCTCGTCTCGAATGCGGGCATGCACTTGCGGTTTCCTCCAGAGCGGTAGCAGCAGTGTCACGCAGTCCACCGCGTGGATGAAAGGATCTCTGGTTTTCCCTCGAGTCTTTCACACGAGGCTTTCCCACGAGGCTTTCCCACAGGGCTGTCCCACGTGCACACGTGGTGGGAGTCGATCCTCGGCTTGAACGTCAAGGCAGTGCAGGGAAAACAGGTTCCTCTGGAATGGACTGACACATCTGGGGGTCTCTTGGAATGGTGCCACGACCCTGGAGTTCCTCTCACCTTTCCTTTGGAGAGCGCCTCCTCTTGAGATGCGACGGGAACGCCGGGAATTCTTTCCCTATGAAACAGGGAAAGGATCCCTCATCTCGAGCTAGGAGGCGGAAACGGGGCTCCCCTGGATGTGTTCGGGACCCCACGTGCTTCCTCTCGAGTGGAGACGGGTATGTCGGGGAACTTCTTGAGTTGCAGCAAGGGTGTTTAGGACCCTTTGGAAGTTCCAGTGGTTAGACGTGATTAGCCTCGAGAAGCCTCAGCGGAAATGGGCCTCATCTCGCCTGGAGGGCAAAACCTCCTGGATTTTCTCGAGTTGCGGCAGGTGCTCTCGACTTACGACGGGGACCTCAGGGACCCGCTCTGGTGGCCTCAGGAAAGGCCAGTCCCCATGCGAGTTCCTCGGGGGCCTCTCGGGATTCCTCTCCCGTCGATGCCGGGGCCTAAGACCTTGTGTGGAGTCGGGGCCGGAACCTGAGGATTCCTCTCCAGTGCTGACATGGATCTTGGGGTACTTCTGGAGTCTCCCCAGGGGAGTCAGTCCTCGTCTCGAATGCGGGCATGCACTTGCGCTTTCCTCCAGAGCGGTAGCAGCAGTGTCACGCAGTCCGCCGCGTGGATCAAAGGATCTATGGTTTTCCCTCGAGTCTTTCCCACGAGGCTTTCCCACGAGGCTTTCCCACAGGGCTGTCCCACGTGCACACGTGGTGGGAGTGGATCCTCGGCTTGAACGTCGAGGCAGTGCAGGGAAAACAGGTTCCTCTGGAATGGACTGACAGATCTGGGGGACTCTTGGAATGGTGGCACGACCCTGGAGTTCCTCTCGCCTTTCCTGTGGAGAGCGCCTCCTCTTGAGATGCGACGGGAACGCCGGGAATTCTTTCCCTACGAAACAGGGAAAGGATCCCTCATCTCGAGCTAGGAGGCGGAAACGGGGCTCCCCTGGATGTGTGCGGGACCCCACGTGCTTCCTCTCGAGTGGAGACGGGTATGTCGGGGAACTTCTTGAGTTGCAGCAAGGGTGTGAAGGATTCTTTGGAAGTTCCAGTGGTTAGACGTGATTAGCCTCGAGAAGCCTCAGCGGAAATGGGCCTCATCTCGCCTGGAGGGCAAAACCTCCTGGATTTTCTCGAGTTGCGGCAGGTGCTCTCGACTTACGACGGGGACGTCAGGGACCCGCTCTGGTGGCCTCAGGAAAGGCCAGTCCCCATGCGAGTTCCTCGGGGGCCTCTCGGGATTCCTCTCCCGTCGATGCCGGGGCCGAAGACCTTGTGTGGAGTCGGGGCCGGAACCTGAGGATTCCTCTCCAGTGCTGACATGGATCTTGGGGTACTTCTGGAGTCTCCCCAGGGGAGTCAGTCCTCGTCTCGAATGCGGGCATGCACTTGCGCTTTCCTCCAGAGCGGTAGCAGCAGTGTCACGCAGTCCGCCGCGTGGATCAAAGGATCTATGGTTTTCCCTCGAGTCTTTCCCACGAGGCTTTCCCACGAGGCTTTCCCACAGGGCTGTCCCACGTGCACACGTGGTGGGAGTGGATCCTCGGCTTGAACGTCAAGGCAGTGCAGGGAAAAAAGGTTCCTCTGGAATGCACTGACACATCTGGGGGACTCTTGGAATGGTGGCACGACCCTGGAGTTCCTCTCGCCTTTCCTGTGGAGAGCGCCTCCTCTTGAGATGCGACGGGAACGCCGGGAATTCTTTCCCTACGAAACAGGGAAAGGATCCCTCATCTCGAGCTAGGAGGCGGAAACGGGGCTCCCCTGGATGTGTGCGGGACCCCACGTGCTTCCTCTCGGGTGGAGACGGGTATGTCGGGGAACTTCTTGAGTTGCAGCAAGGGTGTGAAGGACCCTTTGGAAGTTCCAGTGGTTAGATGTGATTAGCCTCGAGAAGCCTCAGCGGAAATGGGCCTCATCTCGCCTGGAGGGCAAAACCTCCTGGATTTTCTCGAGTTGCGGCAGGTGCTCCCGACTTACGACGGGGACCTCAGGGACCCGCTCTGGTGGCCTCAGGAAAGGCCAGTCCCCATGCGAATTCCTCGGGGGCCTCTCGGGATTACTCTCCCGTCGATGCCGGGGCCTAAGACCTTGTGTGGAGTCGGGGCCGGAACCTGAGGATTCCTATTCATGCAGACATGGATCTTGGGGTACTTCTGGAGTCTCCCCAGGGGAGTCAGTCCTCATCTCGAATGCGGGCATGCACTTGCGCTTTCCTCCAGAGCGGTAGCAGCAGTGTCACGCAGTCCGCCGCGTGCATCAAAGGATCTATGGTTTTCCCTCGAGCCTTTCCCACGAGGCTTTCCCCCGAGGCTTTCCCACAGGGCTGTCCCACGTGCACACTTGGTGGGAGTCGATCCTCGGCTTGAACGTCAAGGCAGTGCAGGGAAAACAGGTTCCTCTGGAAAGGACTGACACATCTGGGCGTCTCTTGGAATGGTGGCACGACCCTGGAGTTCCTCTCGCCTTTCCTGTGGAGAGCGCCTCCTCTTGAGATGCGACGGGAACGCCGGGAATTCTTTCCCTACGAAACAGGGAAAGGATCCCTCATCTCGAGATAGGAGGCGGAAACGGGGCTCCCCTGGATGTGTGCGGGACCCCACGTGCTTCCTCTCGAGTGGAGACGGGTATGTCGGGGAACTTCTTGAGTTGCAGCAAGGGTGTGAAGGACCCTTTGGAAGTTCCAGTGGTTAGACGTGATTAGCCTCGAGAAGCCTCAGCGGAAATGGGCCTCATCTCGCCTGGAGGGCAAAACCTCCTGGATTTTCTCGAGTTGCGGCAGGTGCTCTCGACTTACGATGGGGACCTCAGGGACCCGCTCTGGTGGCCTCAGGAAAGGCCAGTCCCCATGCGAGTTCCTCGGGGGCCTCTCGGGATTCCTCTCCCGTCGATGCCGGGGCCTAAGACCTTGTGTGGAGTCGGGGCCGGAACCTGAGGATTCCTCTCCAGTGCTGACATGGATCTTGGGGTACTTCTGGAGTCTCCCCAGGGGAGTCAGTCCTCGTCTCGAATGCGGGCATGCACTTGCGCTTTCCTCCAGAGCGGTAGCAGCAGTGTCACGCAGTCCGCCGCGTGGATCAAAGGATCTATGTTTTTCCCTCGAGTCTTTCCCACGAGGCTTTCCCACGAGGCTTTCCCACAGGGCTGTCCCACGTGCACACGTGGTGGGAGTGGATCCTCGGCTTGAACGTCGAGGCAGTGCAGGGAAAAGAGGTTCCTCTGGAATGTACTGACACATCTGGGGGACTCTTGGAATGGTGGCACGACCCTGGAGTTCCTCTCGCCTTTCCTGTGGAGAGCGCCTCCTCTTGAGATGCGACGGGAACGCCGGGAATTCTTTCCCTACGAAACAGGGAAAGGATCCCTCATCTCGAGCTAGGAGGCGGAAACGGGGCTCCCCTGGATGTGTGCGGGACCCCACGTGCTTCCTCTCGAGTGGAGACGGGTATGTCGGGGAACTTCTTGAGTTGCAGCAAGGGTGTGAAGAATTCTTTGGAAGTTCCAGTGGTTAGACGTGATTAGCCTCGAGAAGCCTCAGCGGAAATGGGCCTCATCTCGCCTGGAGGGCAAAACCTCCTGGATTTTCTCGAGTTGCGGCAGGTGCTCTCGACTTACGACGGGGACGTCAGGGACCCGCTCTGGTGGCCTCAGGAAAGGCCAGTCCCCATGCGAGTTCCTCGGGGGCCTCTCGGGATTCCTCTCCCGTCGATGCCGGGGCCTAAGACCTTGTGTGGAGTCGGGGCCGGAACCTGAGGATTCCTCTCCAGTGCTGACATGGATCTTGGGGTATTCTGGAGTCTCCCCAGGGGAGTCAGTCCTCGTCTCGAATGCGGGCATGCACTTGCGCTTTCCTCCAGAGCGGTAGCAGCAGTGTCACGCAGTCTGCCGCGTGGATCAAAGGATCTATGGTTTTCCCTCGAGTCTTTCAAACGAGGCTTTCCCACGAGGCTTTCCCACAGGGCTGTCCCACGTGCACACGTTGTGGGAGTGGATCCTCGCCTTGAACGTCAAGGCAGTGCAGGGAAAACAGGTTCCTCTGGAATGGACTGACACATCTGGGGGACTCTTGGAATGGTGGCACGACCCTGGAGTTCCTCTCGCCTTTCCTGTGGAGAGCGCCTCCTCTTGAGATGCGACGGGAACGCCGGGAATTCTTTCCCTACGAAACAGGGAAAGGATCCCTCATCTCGAGCTAGGAGGCGGAAACGGGGCTCCCCTGGATGTGTGCGGGACCCCACGTGCTTCCTCTCGAGTGCAGACGGGTATGTCGGGGAATTTCTTGAGTTGCAGCAAGGGTGTGAAGGACCCTTTGGAAGTTCCAGTGGTTAGACGTGATTCGCCTCGAGAAGCCTCAGCGGAAATGGGCCTCATCTCGCCTGGAGGGCAAAACCTCCTGGATTTTCTCGAGTTGCGGCAGGTGCTCTCGACTTACGACGGGGACCTCAGGGACCCGCTCTGGTGGCCTCAGGAAAGGCCAGTCCCTATGCGAATTCCTCGGGGGCCTCTCGGGATTACTCTCCCGTCGATGCCGGGGCCTAAGACCTTGTGTGGAGTCGGAGCCGGAACCTGAGGATTCCTCTCCAGTGCTGACATGGATCTTGGGGTACTTCTGGAGTCTCCCCAGGGGAGTCAGTCCTCGTCTCGAATGCGGCCATGCACTTGCGCTTTCCTCTAGAGCGGTAGCAGCAGTGTCACGCAGTCCGCCGCGTGGATCAAAGGATCTATGGTTTTACCTCGAGTCTTTCCAACGAGGCTTTCCCACGAGGCTTTCCCACAGGGCTGTCCCACGTGCACACGTGGTGGGAGTGGATCCTCGGCTTGAACGTCAAGGCAGTGCAGGGAAAACATGTTCCTCTGGAATGGACTGACACATCTGGGGGACTCTTGGAATGGTGGCACTACCCTGGAGTTCCTCTCGCCTTTCCTGTGGAGAGCGCCTCCTCTTGAGATGCGACGGGAACGCCGGGAATTCTTTCCCTACGAAACAGGGAAAGGATCCCTCATCTCGAGCTAGGAGGCGGAAACGGGACTCCCCTGGATGTGTGCGGGACCCCACGTGCTTCCTCTCGAGTGGAGACGGGTATGTCGGGGAACTTCTTGAGTTGCTGCAAGGGTGTGAAGGACCCTTTGGAAGTTCCAGTGGTTAGAAGTGATTAGTCCCGAGAAGCCTCAGCGGAAATGGGCCTCATCTCGCCTGGAGAGCATAACCTCCTGGATTTTCTCGAGTTGCGGCAGGTACTCTCGACTTACGACGGGAACCTCAGAGACCCGCTCTGGTGGCCTCAGGAAAGGCCAGTCCCCATGCGAGTTCCTCGGGTCCTCTCGGGATTCCTCTCCCGTCGATGCTGGGGCCTAAGACCTTGTGTGGAGTCGGGGCCGGAACCTGAGGATTCCTCTCCACTGCTGACATGGATCTTGGGGTACTTCTGGAGTCTCCCCAGGGGAGTCAGTCCTCGTCTCGAATGCGGGCATGCACTTGCGCTTTCCTCCAGAGCGGTAGCAGCAGTGTCACGCAGTCCACCGCGTGGATGAAAGGATCTATGGTTTTCCCTCGAGTCTTTCACACGAGGCTTTCCCACGAGGCTTTCCCACAGGGCTGTCCCACGTGCACACGTGGTGGGAGTCGATCCTCGGCTTGAACGTCAAGGCAGTGCAGGGAAAACAGGTTCCTCTGGAATGGACTGACACATCTGGGGGTCTCTTGGAATGGTGCCACGACCCTGGAGTTCCTCTCGCCTTTCCTTTGGAGAGCGCCTCCTCTTGAGATGCGACGGGAACGCCGGGAATTCTTTCCCTAAGAAACAGGGAAAGGATCCCTCATCTCGAGCTAGGAGGCGGAAACGGGGCTCCCCTGGATGTGTGCGGAACCCACGTGCTTCCTCTCGAGTGGAGACGGGTATGTCGGGGAACTTCTTGAGTTGCAGCAAGGGTGTTTAGGACCCTTTGGAAGTTCCAGTGGTTAGACGTGATTAGCCTCGAGAAGCCTCAGCGGAAATGGGCCTCATCTCGCCTGGAGGGCAAAACCTCCTGGATTTTCTCGAGTTGCGGCAGGTGCTCTCGACTTACGACGGGGACCTCAGGGACCCGCTCTGGTGGCCTCAGGAAAGGCCAGTCCCCATGCGAGTTCCTCGGGGGCCTCTCGGGATTCCTCTCCCGTCGATGCCGGGGCCTAAGACCTTGTGTGGAGTCGGGGCCGGAACCTGAGGATTCCTCTCCAGTGCTGACATGGATCTTGGGGTACTTCTGGAGTCTCCCCAGGGGAGTCAGTCCTCGTCTCCAATGCGGGCATGCACTTGCGCTTTCCTCCAGAGCGGTAGCAGCAGTGTCACGCAGTCCGCCGCGTGGATCAAAGGATCTATGGTTTTCCCTCGAGTCTTTCCCACGAGGCTTTCCCACGAGGCTTTCCCACAGGGCTGTCCCACGTGCACACGTGGTGGGAGTCGATCCTCGGCTTGAACGTCAAGGCAGTGCAGAGAAAACAGGTTCCTCTGGAATGGACTGACACATCTGGGGGACTCTTGGAATGGTGGCACGACCCTGGAGTTCCTCTCGCCTTTCCTGTGGAGAGCGCCTCCTCTTGAGATGCGACGGGAACGCCGGGAATTCTTTCCCTACGAAACAGGGAAAGGATCCCTCATCTCGAGCTAGGAAGCGGAAACGGGGCTGCCCTGGATGTGTGCGGGACCCCACGTGCTTCCTCTCGAGTGGAGACGGGTATGTCGGGGAACTTCTTGAGTTGCAGCAAGGGTGTGAAGGACCCTTTGGAAATTCCAGTGGTTAGACGTGATTAGCCTCGAGAAGCCTCAGCGGAAAAGGGCCTCATCTCGCCTGGAGGGCAAAACCTCCTGGATTTTCTCGAGTTGCGGCATGTGCTCTCGACTTACGACGGGGACGTCAGGGACACGCTCTGGTGGCCTCAGGAAAGGCCAGTCTCCATGCGAGTTCCTCGGGGGCCTCTCGGGATTCCTCTCCTGTCGATGCCGGGGCCTAAGACCTTGTGTGGAGTCGGGGCCGGAACCTGAGGATTCCTCTCCAGTGCTGACATGGATCTTGGGGTACTTCTGGAGTCTCCCCAGGGGAGTCAGTCCTCGTCTCGAATGCGGGCATGCACTTGCGCTTTCCTCCAGAGCGGTAGCAGCAGTGTCACGCAGTCCGCCGCGTGGATCAAAGGATCTATGGTTTTCCCTCGAGTCTTTCCCACGAGGCTTTCCCACGAGGCTTTCCCACAGGGCTGTCCCACGTGCACACGTGGTGGGAGTGGATCCTCGGCTTGAACGTCAAGGCAGTGCAGGGAAAACAGGTTCCTCTGGAATGGACTGACACATCTGGGGGACTCTTGGAATGGTGGCACGACCCTGGAGTTCCTCTCGCCTTTCCTGTGGAGAGCGCCTCCTCTTGAGATGCGACGGGAACGCCGGGAATTCTTTCCCTACGAAACAGGGAAAGGATCCCTCATCTCGAGCTAGGAGGCGGAAACGGGGCTCCCCTGGATGTGTGCGGGACCCCACGTGCTTCCTCTCGAGTGCAGACGGGTATGTCGGGGAACTTCTTGAGTTGCAGCAAGGGTGTGAAGGACCCTTTGGAAGTTCCAGTGGTTAGACGTGATTCGCCTCAAGAAGCCTCAGCGGAAATGGGCCTCATCTCGCCTGGAGGGCAAAACCTCCTGGATTTTCTCGAGTTGCGGCAGGTGCTCTCGACTTACGACGGGGACCTCAGGGACCCGCTCTGGTGGCCTCAGGAAAGGCCAGTCCCTATGCGAATTCCTCGGGGGCCTCTCGGGATTACTCTCCCGTCGATGCCGGGGCCTAAGACCTTGTGTGGAGTCGGAGCCGGAACCTGAGGATTCCTCTCGAGTGCTGACATGGATCTTGGGGTACTTCTGTAGTCTCCCCAGGGGAGTCAGTCCTCGTCTCGAATGCGGGCATGCACTTGCGCTTTCCTCTAGGGCGGTAGCAGCAGTGTCACGCAGTCCGCCGCGTGGATCAAAGGATCTATGGTTTTACCTCGAGTCTTTCCAACGAGGCTTTCCCACGAGGCTTTCCCACAGGGCTGTCCCACGTGCACACGTGGTGGGAGTGGATCCTCGGCTTGAACGTCAAGGAGTGCAGGGAAAACATGTTCCTCTGGAATGGACTGACACATCTGGGGGACTCTTGGAATGGTGGCACTACCCTGGAGTTCCTCTCGCCTTTCCTGTGGAGAGCGCCTCCTCTTGAGATGCGACGGGAACGCCGGGAATTCTTTCCCTACGAAACAGGGAAAGGATCCCTCATCTCGAGCTAGGAGGCGGAAACGGGACTCCCCTGGATGTGTGCGGGACCCCACGTGCTTCCTCTCGAGTGGAGACGGGTATGTCGTGGAACTTCTTGAGTTGCTACAAGGGTGTGAAGGACCCTTTGGAAGTTCCAGTGGTTAGAAGTGATTAGTCCCGAGAAGCCTCAGCGGAAATGGGCCTCATCTCGCCTGGAGAGCATAACCTCCTGGATTTTCTCGAGTTGCGGCAGGTACTCTCGACTTACGACGGGAACCTCAGAGACCCGCTCTGGTGGCCTCAGGAAAGGCCAGTCCCCATGCGAGTTCCTCGGGTCCTCTCGGGATTCCTCTCCCGTCGATGCTGGGGCCTAAGACCTTGTGTGGAGTCGGGGCCGGAACCTGAGGATTCCTCTCCAGTGCTGACATGGATCTTGGGGTACTTCTGGAGTCTCCCCAGGGGAGTCAGTCCTCGTCTCGAATGCGGGCATGCACTTGCGCTTTCCTCCAGAGCGGTAGCAGCAGTGTCACGCAGTCCGCCGCGTGGATCAAAGGATCTATGGTTTTCCCTCGAGTCTTTCCCACGAGGCTTTCCCACGAGGCTTTCCCACAGGGCTGTCCCACGTGCACACGTGGTGGGAGTGGATCCTCGGCTTGAACGTCAAGGCAGTGCAGGGAAAACAGGTTCCTCTGGAATGGACTGACACATCTGGGGGACTCTTGGAATGGTGGCACGACCCTGGAGTTCCTCTCGCCTTTCCTGTGGAGAGCGCCTCCTCTTGAGATGCGACGGGAACGCCGGGAATTCTTTCCCTACGAAACAGGGAAAGGATCCCTCATCTCGAGCTAGGAGGCGGAAACGGGGCTCCCCTGGATGTGTGCGGGACCCCAAGTGCTTCCTCTCGAGTGCAGACGGGTATGTCGGGGAACTTCTTGAGTTGCAGCAAGGGTGTGAAGGACCCTTTGGAAATTCCAGTGGTTAGACGTGATTAGCCTCGAGAAGCCTCAGCGGAAAAGGGCCTCATCTCGCCTGGAGGGCAAAACCTCCTGGATTTTCTCGAGTTGCGGCAGGTGCTCTCGACTTACGACGGGGACGTCAGGGACCCGCTCTGGTGGCCTCAGGAAAGGCCAGTCTCCATGCGAGTTCCTCGGGGGCCTCTCGGGATTCCTCTCCCGTCGATGCCGGGGCCTAAGACCTTGTGTGGAGTCGGGGCCGGAACCTGAGGATTCCTCTCCAGTGCTGACATGGATCTTGGGGTACTTCTGGAGTCTCCCCAGGGGAGTCAGTCCTCGTCTCGAATGCGGGCATGCACTTGCGCTTTCCTCCAGAGCGGTAGCAGCAGTGTCACGCAGTCCGCCGCGTGCATCAAAGGATCTATGGTTTTCCCTCGAGCCTTTCCAACGAGGCTTTCCCCCGAGGCTTTCCCACAGGGCTGTCCCACGTGCACACGTTGTGGGAGTGGATCCTCGGCTTGAACGTCAAGGCAGTGCAGGGAAAACAGGTTCCTCTGGAATGGACTGACACATCTGGGGGACTCTTGGAATGGTGGCACGACCCTGGAGTTCCTCTCGCCTTTCCTGTGGAGAGCGCCTCCTCTTGAGATGCGACGGGAAGGCCGGGAATTCTTTCCCTACGAAACAGGGAAAGGATCCCTCATCTCGAGCTAGGAGGCGGAAACGGGGCTCCCCTGGATGTGTGCGGGACCCCACGTGCTTCCTCTCGAGTGCAGACGGGTATGTCGGGGAACTTCTTGAGTTGCAGCAAGGGTGTGAAGGACCCTTTGGAAGTTCCAGTGGTTAGACGTGATTCGCCTCGAGAAGCCTCAGCGGAAATGGGCCTCATCTCGCCTGGAGGGCAAAACCTCCTGGATTTTCTCGAGTTGCGGCAGGTGCTCTCGACTTACGACGGGGACCTCAGGGACCCGCTCTGGTGGCCTCAGGAAAGGCCAGTCCCTATGCGAATTCCTCGGGGGCCTCTCGGGATTACTCTCCCGTCGATGCCGGGGCCTAAGACCTTGTGTGGAGTCGGAGCCGGAACCTGAGGATTCCTCTCCAGTGGTGACATGGATCTTGGGGTACTTCTGGAGTCTCCCCAGGGGAGTCAGTCCTCGTCTCGAATGCGGGCATGCACTTGCGCTTTCCTCTAGAGCGGTAGCAGCAGTGTCACGCAGTCCGCCGCGTGGATCAAAGGATCTATGGTTTTACCTCGAGTCTTTCCAACGAGGCTTTCCCACGAGGCTTTCCCACAGGGCTGTCCCACGTGCACACGTGGTGGGAGTGGATCCTCGGCTTGAACGTCAAGGCAGTGCAGGGAAAACATGTTCCTCTGGAATGGACTGACACATCTGGGGGACTCTTGGAACGGTGGCACTACCCTGGAGTTCCTCTCGCCTTTCCTGTGGAGAGCGCCTCCTCTTGAGATGCGACGGGAACGCCGGGAATTCTTTCCCTACGAAACAGGGAAAGGATCCCTCATCTCGAGCTAGGAGGCGGAAACGGGACTCCCCTGGATGTGTGCGGGACCCCACGTGCTTCCTCTCGAGTGGAGACGGGTATGTCGGGGAACTTCTTGAGTTGCTGCAAGGGTGTGAAGGACCCTTTGGAAGTTCCAGTGGTTAGAAGTGATTAGTCCCGAGAAGCCTCAGCGGAAATGGGCCTCATCTCGCCTGGAGAGCATAACCTCCTGGATTTTCTCGAGTTGCGGCAGGTACTCTCGACTTACGACGGGAACCTCAGAGACCCGCTCTGGTGGCCTCAGGAAAGGCCAGTCCCCATGCGAGTTCCTCGGGTCCTCTCGGGATTCCTCTCCCGTCGATGCTGGGGCCTAAGACCTTGTGTGGAGTCGGGGCCGGAACCTGAGGATTCCTCTCCAGTGCTGACATGGATCTTGGGGTACTTCTGGAGTCTCCCCATGGGAGTCAGTCCTCGTCTCGAATGCGGGCATGCACTTGCGCTTTCCTCCAGAGCGGTAGCAGCAGTGTCACGCAGTCCACCGCGTGGATGAAAGGATCTATGGTTTTCCCTCGAGTCTTTCACACGAGGCTTTCCCACGAGGCTTTCCCACAGGGCTGTCCCACGTGCACACGTGGTGGGAGTGGATCCTCGGCTTGAACGTCAAGGCAGTGCAGGGAAAACAGGTTCCTCTGGAATGGACTGACACATCTGGGGGTCTCTTGGAATGGTGCCACGACCCTGGAGTTCCTCTCGCCTTTCCTTTGGAGAGCGCCTCCTCTTGAGATGCGACGGGAACGCCGGGAATTCTTTCCCTACGAAACAGGGAAAGGATCCCTCATCTCGAGCTAGGAGGCGGAAACGGGGCTCCCCTGGATGTGTGCGGAACCCACGTGCTTCCTATCGAGTGGAGACGGGTATGTCGGGGAACTTCTTGAGTTGCAGCAAGGGTGTTTAGGACCCTTTGGAAGTTCCAGTGGTTAGACGTGATTAGCCTCGAGAAGCCTCAGCGGAAATGGGCCTCATCTCGCCTGGAGGGCAAAACCTCCTGGATTTTCTCGAGTTGCGGCAGGTGCTCTCGACTTACGACGGGGACCTCAGGGACCCGCTCTGGTGGCCTCAGGAAAGGCCAGTCCCCATGCGAGTTCCTCGGGGGCCTCTCGGGATTCCTCTCCCGTCGATGCCGGGGCCTAAGACCTTGTGTGGAGTCGGGGCCGGAACCTGAGGATTCCTCTCCAGTGCTGACATGGATCTTGGGGTACTTCTGGAGTCTCCCCAGGGGAGTCAGTCCTCGTCTCGAATGCGGGCATGCACTTGCGCTTTCCTCCAGAGCGATAGCAGCAGTGTCACGCAGTCCGCCGCGTGGATCAAAGGATCTATGGTTTTCCCTCGAGTCTTTCCCACGAGGCTTTCCCACGAGGCTTTCCCACAGGGCTGTCCCACGTGCACACGTGGTGGGAGTCGATCCTCGGCTTGAACGTCAAGGCAGTGCAGGGAAAACAGGTTCCTCTGGAATGGACTGACACATCTGGGGGACTCTTGGAATGGTGGCACGACCCTGGAGTTCCTCTCGCCTTTCCTGTGCAGAGCGCCTCCTCTTGAGATGCGACGGGAACGCCGGGAATTCTTTCCCTACGAAACAGGGAAAGGATCCCTCATCTCGAGCTAGGAGGCGGAAACGGGGCTCCCCTGGATGTGTGCGGGACCCCACGTGCTTCCTCTCGGGTGGAGACGGGTATGTCGGGGAACTTCTTGAGTTGCAGCAAGGGTGTGAAGGACCCTTTGGAAGTTCCAGTGGTTAGACGTGATTAGCCTCGAGAAGCCTCAGCGGAAATGGGCCTCATCTCGCCTGGAGGGCAAAACCTCCTGGATTTTCTCGAGTTGCGGCAGGTGCTCTCGACTTACGACGGGGACCTCAGGGACCCGCTCTGGTGGCCTCAGGAAAGGCCAGTCCCCATGCGAATTCCTCGGGGGCCTCTCGGGATTACTCTCCCGTCGATGCCGGGGCCTAAGACCTTGTGTGGAGTCGGGGCCGGAACCTGAGGATTCCTATTCAATGCTGACATGGATCTTGGGGTACTTCTGGAGTCTCCCCAGGGGAGTCAGTCCTCATCTCGAATGCGGGCATGCACTTGCGCTTTCCTCCAGAGCGGTAGCAGCAGTGTCACGCAGTCCGCCGCGTGCATCAAAGGATCTATGGTTTTCCCTCGAGCCTTTCCCACGAGGCTTTCCCCCGAGGCTTTCCCACAGGGCTGTCCCACGTGCACACGTTGTGGGAGTGGATCCTCGGCTTGAACGTCAAGGCAGTGCAGGGAAAACAGGTTCCTCTGGAATGGACTGACACATCTGGGGGACTCTTGGAATGGTGGCACGACCCTGGAGTTCCTCTCGCCTTTCCTGTGGAGAGCGCCTCCTCTTGAGATGCGACGGGAACGCCGGGAATTCTTTCCCTACGAAACAGGGAAAGGATCCCTCATCTCGAGCTAGGAGGCGGAAACGGGGCTCCCCTGGATGTGTGCGGGACCCCACGTGCTTCCTCTCGAGTGCAGACGGGTATGTCGGGGAACTTCTTGAGTTGCAGCAAGGGTGTGAAGGACCCTTTGGAAGTTCCAGTGGTTAGACGTGATTCGCCTCGAGAAGCCTCAGCGGAAATGGGCCTCATCTCGCCTGGAGGGCAAAACCTCCTGGATTTTCTCGAGTTGCGGCAGGTGCTCTCGACTTACGACGGGGACCTCAGGGACCCGCTCTGGTGGCCTCAGGAAAGGCCAGTCCCTATGCGAATTCCTCGGGGGCCTCTCGGGATTACTCTCCCGTCGATGCCGGGGCCTAAGACCTTGTGTGGAGTCGGAGCCGGAACCTGAGGATTCCTCTCCAGTGCTGACATGGATCTTGGGGTACTTCTGGAGTCTCCCCAGGGGAGTCAGTCCTCGTCTCGAATGCGGGCATGCACTTGCGCTTTCCTCTAGAGCGGTAGCAGCAGTGTCACGCAGTCCGCCGCGTGGATCAAAGGATCTATGGTTTTACCTCGAGTCTTTCCAACGAGGCTTTCCCACGAGGCTTTCCCACAGGGCTGTCCCACGTGCCCACGTGGTGGGAGTGGATCCTCGGCTTGAACGTCAAGGCAGTGCAGGGAAAACATGTTCCTCTGGAATGGACTGACACATCTGGGGGACTCTTGGAACGGTGGCACTACCCTGGAGTTCCTCTCGCCTTTCCTGTGGAGAGCGCCTCCTCTTGAGATGCGACGGGAACGCCGGGAATTCTTTCCCTACGAAACAGGGAAAGGATCCCTCATCTCGAGCTAGGAGGCGGAAACGGGACTCCCCTGGATGTGTGCGGGACCCCACGTGCTTCCTCTCGAGTGGAGACGGGTATGTCGGGGAACTTCTTGAGTTGCTGCAAGGGTGTGAAGGACCCTTTGGAAGTTCCAGTGGTTAGAAGTGATTAGTCCCGAGAAGCCTCAGCGGAAATGGGCCTCATCTCGCCTGGAGAGCATAACCTCCTGGATTTTCTCGAGTTGCGGCAGGTACTCTCGACTTACGACGGGAACCTCAGAGACCCGCTCTGGTGGCCTCAGGAAAGGCCAGTCCCCATGCGAGTTCCTCGGGTCCTCTCGGGATTCCTCTCCCGTCGATGCTGGGGCCTAAGACCTTGTGTGGAGTCGGGGCCGGAACCTGAGGATTCCTCTCCAGTGCTGACATGGATCTTGGGGTACTTCTGGAGTCTCCCCATGGGAGTCAGTCCTCGTCTCGAATGCGGGCATGCACTTGCGCTTTCCTCCAGAGCGGTAGCAGCAGTGTCACGCAGTCCACCGCGTGGATGAAAGGATCTATGGTTTTCCCTCGAGTCTTTCCCACGAGGCTTTCCCACGAGGCTTTCCCACAGGGCTGTCCCACGTGCACACGTGGTGGGAGTCGATCCTCGGCTTGAACGTCAAGGCAGTGCAGGGAAAACAGGTTCCTCTGGAATGGACTGACACATCTGGGGGTCTCTTGGAATGGTGCCACGACCCTGGAGTTCCTCTCGCCTTTCCTTTGGAGAGCGCCTCCTCTTGAGATGCGACGGGAACGCCCGGAATTCTTTCCCTAAGAAACAGGGAAAGGATCCCTCATCTCGAGCTAGGAGGCGGAAACGGGGCTCCCCTGGATGTGTGCGGAACCCACGTGCTTCCTATCGAGTGGAGACGGGTATGTCGGGGAACTTCTTGAGTTGCAGCAAGGGTGTTTAGGACCCTTTGGAAGTTCCAGTGGTTAGACGTGATTAGCCTCGAGAAGCCTCAGCGGAAATGGGCCTCATCTCGCCTGGAGGGCAAAACCTCCTGGATTTTCTCGAGTTGCGGCAGGTGCTCTCGACTTACGACGGGGACCTCAGGGACCCGCTCTGGTGGCCTCAGGAAAGGCCAGTCCCCATGCGAGTTCCTCGGGGGCCTCTCGGGATTCCTCTCCCGTCGATGCCGGGGCCTAAGACCTTGTGTGGAGTCGGGGCCGGAACCTGAGGATTCCTCTCCAGTGCTGACATGGATCTTGGGGTACTTCTGGAGTCTCCCCAGGGGAGTCAGTCCTCGTCTCGAATGCGGGCATGCACTTGCGCTTTCCTCCAGAGCGGTAGCAGCAGTGTCACGCAGTCCGCCGCGTGGATCAAAGGATCTATGGTTTTCCCTCGAGGCTTTCCCACGAGGCTTTCCCACGAGGCTTTCCCACAGGGCTGTCCCACGTGCACACGTGGTGGGAGTCGATCCTCGGCTTGAAAGTCAAGGCAGTGCAGGGAAAACAGGTTCCTCTGGAATGGACTGACACATCTGGGGGACTCTTGGAATGGTGGCACGACCCGGGAGTTCCTCTCGCCTTTCCTGTGGAGAGCGCCTCCTCTTGAGATGCGACGGGAACGCCGGGAATTCTTTCCCTACGAAACAGGGAAAGGATCCCTCATCTCGAGCTAGGAAGCGGAAACGGGGCTGCCCTGGATGTGTGCGGGACCCCACGTGCTTCCTCTCGAGTGGAGACGGGTATGTCGGGGAACTTCTTGAGTTGCAGCAAGGGTGTGAAGGACCCTTTGGAAATTCCAGTGGTTAGACGTGATTAGCCTCGAGAAGCCTCAGCGGAAAAGGGCCTCATCTCGCCTGGAGGGCAAAACCTCCTGGATTTTCTCGAGTTGCGGCAGGTGCTCTCGACTTACGACGGGGACGTCAGGGACCCGCTCTGGTGGCGTCAGGAAAGGCCAGTCCCCATGCGAATTCCTCGGGGGCCTCTCGGGATTACTCTCCCGTCGATGCCGGGGCCTAAGACCTTGTGTGGAGTCGGGGCCGGAACCTGAGGATTCCTCTCCAGTGCTGACATGGATCTTGGGGTACTTCTGGAGTCTCCCCAGGGGAGTCAGTCCTCATCTCGAATGCGGGCATGCACTTGCGCTTTCTTCCAGAGCGGTAGCAGCAGTGTCACGCAGTCCGCCGCGTGCATCAAAGGATCTATGGTTTTCCCTCGAGCCTTTCCCACGAGGCTTTCCCCCGAGGCTTTCCCACAGGGCTGTCCCACGTGCACACTTGGTGGGAGTCGATCCTCGGCTTGAACGTCAAGGCAGTGCAGGGAAAACAGGTTCCTCTGGAAAGGACTGACACATCTGGGCGTCTCTTGGAATGGTGGCACGACCCTGGAGTTCCTCTCGCCTTTCCTGTGGAGAGCGCCTCCTCTTGAGATGCGACGGGAACGCCGGGAATTCTTTCCCTACGAAACAGGGAAAGGATCCCTCATCTCGAGATAGGAGGCGGAAACGGGGCTCCCCTGGATGTGTGCGGGACCCCACGTGCTTCCTCTCGAGTGGAGACGGGTATGTCCGGGAACTTCTTGAGTTGCAGCAAGGGTGTGAAGGACCCTTTGGAAGTTCCAGTGGTTAGACGTGATTAGCCTCGAGAAGCCTCAGCGGAAATGGGCCTCATCTCGCCTGGAGGGCAAAACCTCCTGGATTTTCTCGAGTTGCGGCAGGTGCTCTCGACTTACGACGGGGACCTCAGGGACCTGCTCTTGTGGCCTCAGGAAAGGCCAGTCCCCATGCGAGTTCCTCGGGGGCCTCTCGGGATTCCTCTCCCGTCGATGCCGGGGCCTAAGACCTTGTTTGGAGTCGGGGCCGGAACCTGAGGATTCCTCTCCAGTGCTGACATGGATCTTGGGGTACTTCTGGAGTCTCCCCAGGGGAGTCAGTCCTCGTCTCGAATGCGGGCATGCACTTGCGCTTTCCTCCAGAGCGATAGCAGCAGTGTCACGCAGTCCGCCGCGTGGATCAAAGGATCTATGGTTTTCCCTCGAGTCTTTCCCACGAGGCTTTCCCACGAGGCTTTCCCACAGGGCTGTCCCACGTGCACACGTGGTGGGAGTGGATCCTCGGCTTGAACGTCAAGGCAGTGCAGGGAAAACAGGTTCCTCTGGAATGGACTGACACATCTGGGGGACTCTTGGAATGGTGGCACGACCCTGGAGTTCCTCTCGCCTTTCCTGTGCAGAGCGCCTCCTCTTGAGATGCGACGGGAACGCCGGGAATTCTTTCCCTACGAAACAGGGAAAGGATCCCTCATCTCGAGCTAGGAGGCGGAAACGGGGCTCCCCTGGATGTGTGCGGGACCCCACGTGCTTCCTCTCGAGTGGAGACGGGTATGTCGGGGAACTTCTTGAGTTGCAGCAATGGTGTGAAGGACCCTTTGGAAGTTCCAGTGGTTAGACGTTATTAGCCTCGAGAAGCCTCAGCGGAAATGGGCCTCATCTCGCCTGGAGGGCAAAACCTCCTGGATTTTCTCGAGTTGCGGCAGGTGCTCTCGACTTACGACGGGGACCTCAGGGACCCGCTCTGGTGGCCTCAGGAAAGGCCAGTGCCCATGCGAGTTCCTCGGGGGCCTCTCGGGATTCCTCTCCCGTCGATGCCGGGGCCTAAGACCTTGTGTGGAGTCGGGGCCGGAACCTGAGGATTCCTCTCCAGTGCTGACATGGATCTTGGGGTACTTCTGGAGTCTCCCCAGGGGAGTCAGTCCTCGTCTCGAATGCGGGCATGCACTTGCGCTTTCCTCCAGAGCGATAGCAGCAGTGTCACGCAGTCCGCCGCGTGGATCAAAGGATCTATGGTTTTCCCTCGAGTCTTTCCCACGAGGCTTTCCCACGAGGCTTTCCCACAGGGCTGTCCCACGTGCACACGTGGTGGGAGTCGATCCTCGGCTTGAACGTCAAGGCAGTGCAGGGAAAACAGGTTCCTCTGGAATGGACTGACACATCTGGGGGACTCTTGGAATGGTGGCACGACCCTGGAGTTCCTCTCGCCTTTCCTGTGCAGAGCGCCTCCTCTTGAGATGCGACGGGAACGCCGGGAATTCTTTCCCTACGAAACAGGGAAAGGATCCCTCATCTCGAGCTAGGAGGCGGAAACGGGGCTCCCCTGGATGTGTGCGGGACCCCACGTGCTTCCTCTCGGGTGGAGACGGGTATGTCGGGGAACTTCTGGAGTTGCAGCAAGGGTGTGAAGGACCCTTTGGAAGTTCCAGTGGTTAGACGTGATTAGCCTCGAGAAGCCTCAGCGGAAATGGGCCTCATCTCGCCTGGAGGGCAAAACCTCCTGGATTTTCTCGAGTTGCGGCAGGTGCTCTCGACTTACCACGGGGACCTCAGGGACCCGCTCTGGTGGCCTCAGGAAAGGCCAGTCCCCATGCGAGTTCCTCGGGGGCCTCTCGGGATTCCTCTCCCGTCGATGCCGGGGCCTAAGACCTTGTGTGGAGTCGGGGCCGGAACCTGAGGATTCCTCTCCAGTGCTGACATGGATCTTGGGGTACTTCTGGAGTCTCCCCAGGGGAGTCAGTCCTCGTCTCGAATGTGGGCATGCACTTGCGCTTTCCTCCAGAGCGGTAGCAGCAGTGTCACGCAGCCCGCCGCGTGGATCAAAGGATCTATGGTTTTCCCTCGAGTCTTTCCCACGAGGCTTTCCCACGAGGCTTTCCCACAGGGCTGTCCCACGTGCACACGTGGTGGGAGTCGATCCTCGGCTTGAACGTCAAGGCAGTGCAGGGAAAACAGGTTCCTCTGGAATGGACTGACACATCTGGGCGACTCTTGGAATGGTGGCACGACCCTGGAGTTCCTCTCGCCTTTCCTGTGGAGAGCGCCTCCTCTTGAGATGCGACGGGAACGCCGGGAATTCTTTCCCTACGAAACAGGGAAAGGATCCCTCATCTCGAGCTAGGAGGCGGAAACGGGGCTCCCCTGGATGTGTGCGGGACCCCACGTGCTTCCTCTCGAGTGGAGACGGGTATGTCGGGGAACTTCTTGAGTTGCAGCAAGGGTGTGAAGGACCCTTTGGAAGTTCCAGTGGTTAGACGTGATTAGCCTCGAGAAGCCTCAGCGGAAATGGGCCTCATCTCGCCTGGAGGGCAAAACCTCCTGGATTTTCTCGAGTTGCGGCAGGTGCTCTCGACTTACGACGGGGACCTCAGGGACCCGCTCTGGTGGCCTCAGGAAAGGCCAGTCCCCATGCGAATTCCTCGGGGGCCTCTCGGCATTCCTCTCCCGTCGATGCCGGGGCCTAAGACCTTGTGTGGAGTCGGGGCCGGAACCTGAGGATTCCTCTCCAGTGCTGACATGGATCTTGGGGTACTTCTGGAGTCTCCCCAGGGGAGTCAGTCCTCGTCTCGAATGCGGGCATGCACTTGCGCTTTCCTCCAGAGCGGTAGCAGCAGTGTCACGCAGTCCGCCGCGTGGATCAAAGGATCTATGGTTTTCCCTCGAGTCTTTCCCACGAGGCTTTCCCACGAGGCTTTCCCACAGGGCTGTCCCACGTGTACAAGTGGTGGGAGTGGATCCTCGGCTTGAACGTCAAGGCAGTGCAGGGAAAACAGGTTCCTCTGGAATGGACTGACACATCTGGGGGACTCTTGGAATGGTGGCACGACCCTGGAGTTCCTCTCGCCTTTCCTGTGGAGAGCGCCTCCTCTTGAGATGCGACGGGAACGCCGGGAATTCTTTCCCTACGAAACAGGGAAAGGATCCCTCATCTCGAGCTAGGAGGCGGAAACGGGGCTCCCCTGGATGTGTGCGGGACCCCACGTGCTTCCTCTCGAGTGGAGACGGGTATGTCGGGGAACTTCTTGAGTTGCAGCAAGGGTGTGAAGGACCCTTTGGAAGCTCCAGTGGTTACACGTGATTAGCCTCGAGAAGCCTCAGCGGAAATGGGCCTCATCTCGCCTGGAGGGCAAAACCTCCTTGATTTTCTCGAGTTGCGGCAGGTGCTCTCGACTTACGACGGGGACCTCAGGGACCCGCTGTGGTGGCCTCAGAAAAGGCCAGTCCCCGTGCGAGTTCCTCGGGGGGCTCTCGGGATTCCTCTCCCGTCGATGCCGGGGCCTAAGACCTTGTGTGGAGTCGGGGCCGGAACCTGAGGATTCCTCTCCAGTGCTGACATGGATCTTGGGGTACTTCTGGAGTCTCCCCAGGGGAGTCAGTCCTCGTCTCGAATGCGGGCATGCACTTGCGCTTTCCTCCAGAGCGGTAGCAGCAGTGTCACGCAGTCCGCCGCGTGGATCAAAGGATCTACGGTTTTCCCTCGAGTCTTTCCCACGAGGCTTTCCCACGAGGCTTTCCCACAGGGCTGTCCCACGTGCACACGTGGTGGGACTCGATCCTCGGCTTGAACGTCAAGGCAGTGCAGGGAAAAAAGGTTCCTCTGGAATGGACTGACACATCTGGGGGACTATTGGAATGGTGGCACGACCCTGGAGTTCCTCTCGCCTTTCCTGTGGAGAGCACCTCCTCTTGAGATGCGACGGGAACGCCGGGAATTCTTTCCCTACGAAACAGGGAAAGGATCCCTCATCTCGAGCTAGGAGCGGAAACGGGGCTCCCCTGGATGTGTGCGGGACCCCACGTGCTTCCTCTCGAGTGGAGACGGGTATGTCAGGAACTGCTTAAGTTGCAGCAAGGGTGTGAAGGACCCTTTGGAAGTTCCAGTGGTTAGATGTGATTAGCCTCGAGAAGCCTCAGCGGAAATGGGCCTCATCTCGCCTGGAGGGCAAAACCTCCTGGATTTTCTCGAGTTGCGGCAGGTGCTCTCGACTTACGATGGGGACCTCATGGACCCGCTCTGGTGGCCTCAGGAAAGGCCAGTCCCCATGCGAATTCCTCGGGGGCCTCTCGGGATTCCTTTCCCGTCGATGCCGGGGCCTAAGACCTTGTGTGGAGTCGGGGCCGGAACCTGAGGATTCCTCTCCAGTGCTGACACGGATCTTGGGGTACTTCTGGAGTCTCCCCAGGGGAGTCAGTCCTCGTCTCGAATGCGGGCATGCACTTGCGCTTTCCTCCACAGCGGTAGCAGCAGTGTCACGCAGTCCACCGCGTGGATCAAAGGATCTATGGTTTTCCCTCGAGGCTTTCCCGCGAGGCTTTCCCACAGGGCTGTCCCACGTGCACACGTGGTGGGAGTGGAACCTCGGCTTGAACGTCAAGGCAGTGCAGGGAAAACAGGTTCCTCTGGAATGGACTGACACATCTGGGGGACTCTTGGAATGGTGGCACGACCCTGGAGTTCCTCTCGCCTTTCCTGTGGAGAGCGCCTCCTCTTGAGATGCGACGGGAACGCCGGGAATTCTTTCCCTACGAAACAGGGAAAGGATCCCTCATCTCGAGCTAGGAGGCGGAAACGGGGCTCCCTGGATGTGTGCGGGACCCCACGTGCTTCCTCTCGAGTGGAGACGGGTATGTCGGGGAACTTCTTGAGTTGCAGCAAGGGTGTGAAGGACCCTTTGGAAGTTCCAGTGGTTAGACGTGATTAGCCTCGAGAAGCCTCAGCGGAAATGGGCCTCATCTCGCCTGGAGGGCAAAACCTCCTGGATTTTCTCGAGTTGCGGCAGGTGCTCTCGACTTACGAAGGGGACCTCAGGGACCCGCTCTGGTGGCCTCAGGAAAGGCCTGTCCCCATGCGAGTTCCTCGGGGGCCTCTCGGGATTCCTCTCCTGTCGATGCCGGGGCCTAAGACCTTGTGTGGAGTCGGGGCCCGAACCTGAGGATTCCTCTCCAGTGCTGACATGGATCTTGGGGTACTTCTGGAGTCTCCCCAGGGGAGTCAGTCCTCGTCTCGAATGCGGGCATGCAATTGCGCTTTCCTCCAGAGCGGTAGCAGCAGTGTCACGCAGTCCGCCGCGTGGATCAAAGGATCTATGGTTTTCCCTCGAGTCTTTCCCACGAGGCTTTCCCACGAGGCTTTCCCACAGGGCTGTCCGACGTGCACACGTGGTGGGAGTGGATCCTCGGCTTGAACGTCAAGGCAGTGCAGGGAAAACAGGTTCCTCTGGAATGGACTGACACATCTGGGGGACTATTGGAATGGTGGCACCACCCTGGAGTTCCTCTCGCCTTTCCTGTGGAGAGCGCCTCCTCTTGAGATGCGACGGGAACGCCGGGAATTCTTTCCCTAAGAAACAGGGAAAGGATCCCTCATCTCGAGCTAGGAGGCGGAAACGGGGCTCCCCTGGATGTGTGCGGGAACCCACGTGCTTCCTCTCGAGTGGAGACGGGTATGTCGGGGAACTTCTGGAGTTGCAGCAAGGATGTGAAGGACCCTTTGGAAATTCCAGTGGTTAGACGTGATTAGCCTCGAGAAGCCTCAGCGGAAATGGGCCTCATCACACCTGGAGGGCAAAACCTCCTGGATTTTCTCGAGTTGCGGCAGGTGCTCTCGACTTACGACCGGGACCTCAGGGACCCGCTCTGGTGGCCTCAGGAAAGGCCAGTCCCCATGCGAGTTCCTCGGGGGCCTCTCGGCATTCCTCTCCCGTCGATGCCGGGGCCTAAGACCTTGTGTGGAGTCGGGGCCGGAACCTGAGGATTCCTCTCCAGTGCTGACATGGATCTTGGGGTACTTCTGGAGTCTCCCCAGGGGAGTCAGTCCTCGTCTCGAATGCGGGCATGCACTTGCGCTTTCCTCCAGAGCGATAGCAGCAGTGTCACGCAGTCCGCCGCGTGGATCAAAGGATCTATGGTTTTCCCTCGAGTCTTTCCCACGAGGCTTTCCCACGAGGCTTTCCCACAGGGCTGTCCCACGTGCACACGTGGTGGGAGTCGATCCTCGGCTTGAACGTCAAGGCAGTGCAGGGAAAACAGGTTCCTCTGGAATGGACTGACACATCTGGGGGACTCTTGGAATGGTGGCACGACCCTGGAGTTCCTCTCGCCTTTCCTGTGCAGAGCGCCTCCTCTTGAGATGCGACGGGAACGCCGGGAATTCTTTCCCTACGAAACAGGGAAAGGATCCCTCATCTCGAGCTAGGAGGCGAAAACGGGGCTCCCCTGGATGTGTGCGGGACCCCACGTGCTTCCTCTCGGGTGGAGACGGGTATGTCGGGGAACTTCTTGAGTTGCAGCAAGGGTGTGAAGGACCCTTTGGAAGTTCCAGTGGTTAGACGTGATTAGCCTCGAGAAGCCTCAGCGGAAATGGGCCTCATCTCCTGGAGGGCAAAACATCCTGGATTTTCTCGAGTTGCGGCAGGTGCTCTCGACTTACGACGGGGACCTCAGGGACCCGCTCTGGTGGCCTCAGGAAAGGCCAGTCCCCATGCGAGTTCCTCGGGGGCCTCTCGGGATTCCTCTCCCGTCGATGCCGGGGCCTAAGACCTTGTGTGGAGTCGGGGCCGGAACCTGAGGATTCCTCTCCAGTGCTGACATGGATCTTGGGGTACTTCTGGAGTCTCCCCAGGGGAGTCAGTCCTCGTCTCGAATGTGGGCATGCACTTGCGCTTTCCTCCAGAGCGGTAGCAGCAGTGTCACGCAGCCCGCCGCGTGGATCAAAGGATCTATGGTTTTCCCTCGAGTCTTTCCCACGAGGCTTTCCCACGAGGCTTTCCCACAGGGCTGTCCCACGTGCACACGTGGTGGGAGTCGATCCTCGGCTTGAACGTCAAGGCAGTGCAGGGAAAACAGGTTCCTCTGGAATGGACTGACACATCTGGGGGACTCTTGGAATGGTGGCACGACCCTGGAGTTCCTCTCGCCTTTCCTGTGGAGAGCGCCTCCTCTTGAGATGCGACGGGAACGCCGGGAATTCTTTCCCTACGAAACAGGGAAAGGATCCCTCATCTCGAGCTAGGAGGTGGAAACGGGGCTCCCCTGGATGTGTGCGGGACCCCACGTGCTTCCTCTCGAGTGGAGACGGGTATGTCGGGGAACTTCTTGAGTTGCAGCAAGGGTGTGAAGGACCCTTTGGAAGTTCCAGTGGTTAGACGTGATTAGCCTCGAGAAGCCTCAGCGGAAATGGGCCTCATCTCGCCTGGAGGGCAAAACCTCCTGGATTTTCTCGAGTTGCGGCAGGTGCTCTCGACTTACGACGGGGACCTCAGGGACCCGCTCTGGTGGCCTCAGGAAAGGCCAGTCCCCATGCGAGTTCCTCGGGGGCCTCTCGGGATTCCTCTCCCGTCGATGCCGGGGCCTAAGACCTTGTGTGGAGTCGGGGCCGGAACCTGAGGATTCCTCTCCAGTGCTGACATGGATCTTGGGGTACTTCTGGAGTCTCCCCAGGGGAGTCAGTCCTCGTCTCGAATGCGGGCATGCACTTGCGCTTTCCTCCAGAGCGGTAGCAGCAGTGTCACGCAGTCCGCCGCGTGGATCAAAGGATCTATGGTTTTCCCTCGAGTCTTTCCCACGAGGCTTTCCCACGAGGCTTTCCCACAGGGCTGTCCCACGTGTACAAGTGGTGGGAGTGGATCCTCGGCTTGAACGTCAAGGCAGTGCAGGGAAAACAGGTTCCTCTGGAATGGACTGACACATCTGGGGGACTCTTGGAATGGTGGCACGACCCTGGAGTTCCTCTCGCCTTTCCTGTGGAGAGCGCCTCCTCTTGAGATGCGACGGGAACGCCGGGAATTCTTTCCCTACGAAACAGGGAAAGGATCCCTCATCTCGAGCTAGGAGGCGGAAACGGGGCTCCCCTGGATGTGTGCGGGACCCCACGTGCTTCCTCTCGAGTGGAGACGGGTATGTCGGGGAACTTCTTGAGTTGCAGCAAGGGTGTGAAGGACCCTTTGGAAGTTCCAGTGGTTACACGTGATTAGCCTCGAGAAGCCTCAGCGGAAATGGGCCTCATCTCGCCTGGAGGGCAAAACCTCCTTGATTTTCTCGAGTTGCGGCAGGTGCTCTCGACTTACGACGGGGACCTCAGGGACCCGCTGTGGTGGCCTCAGAAAAGGCCAGTCCCCGTGCGAGTTCCTCGGGGGCCTCTCGGGATTCCTCTCCCGTCGATGCCGGGGCCTAAGACCTTGTGTGGAGTCGGGGCCGGAACCTGAGGATTCCTCTCCAGTGCTGACATGGATCTTGGGGTACTTCTGGAGTCTCCCCAGGGGAGTCAGTCCTCGTCTCGAATGCGGGCATGCACTTGCGCTTTCCTCCAGAGCGGTAGCAGCAGTGTCACGCAGTCCGCCGCGTGGATCAAAGGATCTACGGTTTTCCCTCGAGTCTTTCCCACGAGGCTTTCCCACGAGGCTTTCCCACAGGGCTGTCCCACGTGCACACGTGGTGGGACTCGATCCTCGGCTTGAACGTCAAGGCAGTGCAGGGAAAAAAGGTTCCTCTGGAATGGACTGACACATCTGGGGGACTATTGGAATGGTGGCACGACCCTGGAGTTCCTCTCGCCTTTCCTGTGGAGAGCACCTCCTCTTGAGATGCGACGGGAACGCCGGGAATTCTTTCCCTACGAAACAGGGAAAGGATCCCTCATCTCGAGCTAGGAGCGGAAACGGGGCTCCCCTGGATGTGTGCGGGACCCCACGTGCTTCCTCTCGAGTGGAGACGGGTATGTCAGGAACTGCTTAAGTTGCAGCAAGGGTGTGAAGGACCCTTTGGAAGTTCCAGTGGTTAGATGTGATTAGCCTCGAGAAGCCTCAGCGGAAATGGGCCTCATCTCGCCTGGAGGGCAAAACCTCCTGGATTTTCTCGAGTTGCGGCAGGTGCTCTCGACTTACGATGGGGACCTCATGGACCCGCTCTGGTGGCCTCAGGAAAGGCCAGTCCCCATGCGAATTCCTCGGGGGCCTCTCGGGATTCCTTTCCCGTCGATGCCGGGGCCTAAGACCTTGTGTGGAGTCGGGGCCGGAACCTGAGGATTCCTCTCCAGTGCTGACACGGATCTTGGGGTACTTCTGGAGTCTCCCCAGGGGAGTCAGTCCTCGTCTCGAATGCGGGCATGCACTTGCGCTTTCCTCCACTGCGGTAGCAGCAGTGTCACGCAGTCCACCGCGTGGATCAAAGGATCTATGGTTTTCCCTCGAGGCTTTCCCGCGAGGCTTTCCCACAGGGCTGTCCCACGTGCACACGTGGTGGGAGTGGAACCTCGGCTTGAACGTCAAGGCAGTGCAGGGAAAACAGGTTCCTCTGGAATGGACTGACACATCTGGGGGACTCTTGGAATGGTGGCACGACCCTGGAGTTCCTCTCGCCTTTCCTGTGGAGAGCGCCTCCTCTTGAGATGCGACGGGAACGCCGGGAATTCTTTCCCTACGAAACAGGGAAAGGATCCCTCATCTCGAGCTAGGAGGCGGAAACGGGGCTCCCTGGATGTGTGCGGGACCCCACGTGCTTCCTCTCGAGTGGAGACGGGTATGTCGGGGAACTTCTTGAGTTGCAGCAAGGGTGTGAAGGACCCTTTGGAAGTTCCAGTGGTTAGACGTGATTAGCCTCGAGAAGCCTCAGCGGAAATGGGCCTCATCTCGCCTGGAGGGCAAAACCTCCTGGATTTTCTCGAGTTGCGGCAGGTGCTCTCGACTTACGACGGGGACCTCAGGGACCCGCTCTGGTGGCCTCAGGAAAGGCCTGTCCCCATGCGAGTTCCTCGGGGGCCTCTCGGGATTCCTCTCCTGTCGATGCCGGGGCCTAAGACCTTGTGTGGAGTCGGGGCCCGAACCTGAGGATTCCTCTCCAGTGCTGACATGGATCTTGGGGTACTTCTGGAGTCTCCCCAGGGGAGTCAGTCCTCGTCTCGAATGCGGGCATGCAATTGCGCTTTCCTCCAGAGCGGTAGCAGCAGTGTCACGCAGTCCGCCGCGTGGATCAAAGGATCTATGGTTTTCCCTCGAGTCTTTCCCACGAGGCTTTCCCACGAGGCTTTCCCACAGGGCTGTCCCACGTGCACACGTGGTGGGAGTGGATCCTCGGCTTGAACGTCAAGGCAGTGCAGGGAAAACAGGTTCCTCTGGAATGGACTGACACATCTGGGGGACTCTTGGAATGGTGGCACCACCCTGGAGTTCCTCTCGCCTTTCCTGTGGAGAGCGCCTCCTCTTGAGATGCGACGGGAACGCCGGGAATTCTTTCCCTAAGAAACAGGGAAAGGATCCCTCATCTCGAGCTAGGAGGCGGAAACGGGGCTCCCCTGGATGTGTGCGGGACCCCACGTGCTTCCTCTCGAGTGGAGACGGGTATGTCGGGGAACTTCTGGAGTTGCAGCAAGGGTGTGAAGGACCCTTTGGAAATTCCAGTGGTTAGACGTGATTAGCCTCGAGAAGCCTCAGCGGAAATGGGCCTCATCACACCTGGAGGGCAAAACCTCCTGGATTTTCTCGAGTTGCGGCAGGTGCTCTCGACTTACGACCGGGACCTCAGGGACCCGCTCTGGTGGCCTCAGGAAAGGCCAGTCCCCATGCGAGTTCCTCGGGGGCCTCTCGGCATTCCTCTCCCGTCGATGCCGGGGCCTAAGACCTTGTGTGGAGTCGGGGCCGGAACCTGAGGATTCCTCTCCAGTGCTGACATGGATCTTGGGGTACTTCTGGAGTCTCCCCATGGGAGTCAGTCCTCGTCTCGAATGCGGGCATGCACTTGCGCTTTCCTCCAGAGCGGTAGCAGCAGTGTCACGCAGTCCGCCGCGTGGATCAAAGGATCTATGGTTTTCTCTCGAGTCTTTCACACGAGGCTTTCCCACGAGGCTTTCCCACAGGGCTGTCCCACGTGCACACGTGGTGGGAGTCGATCCTCGGCTTGAACGTCAAGGCAGTGCAGGGAAAACAGGTTCCTCTGGAATGGGCTGACACATCTGGGGGTCTCTTGGAATGGTGCCACGACCCTGGAGTTCCTCTCGCCTTTCCTGTGGAGAGCGCCACCTCTTGAGTTGCGACGGGAACGCCGGGAATTCTTTCCCTACGAAACAGGGAAAGGATCCCTCATCTCGAGCTAGGAGGCGGAAACGGGGCTCCCCTGGATGTGTGCGGGACCCCACGTGCTTCCTCTCGAGTGGAGACGGGTATGTCGCGGAACTGCTTGAGTTGCAGCAAGGGTGTGAAGGACCCTTTGGAAGTTCCAGTGGTTAGATGTGATTAGCCTCGAGAAGCCTCAGCGGAAATGGGCCTAATCTCGCCTGGAGGGCAAATCCTCCTGGATTTTCTCGAGTTGCGGCAGGTTCTCTCGACTTACGATGGGGACCTCAGGGACCCGCTCTGGTGGCCTCAGGAAAGGCCAGTCCCCATGCGAGTTCCTCGGGGGCCTCTCGGGACTCCTCTCCCATCGATGAGGGGCCTAAGACCTTGTGTGGAGTCGGGGCCGGAACCTGAGGATTCCTCTCCAGTGCTGACATGGATCTTGGGGTACTTCTGGAGTCTCCCCAGGGGAGTCAGTCCTCGTCTCGAATGCGGGCATGCACTTGAGCTTTCCTCCAGAGCGGTAGCAGCAGTGTCACGCAGTCCGCCGCGTGGATCAAAGGATCTATGGTTTTCCCTCGAGTCTTTCCCAGGAGGCTTTCCCAGGAGGCTTTCCCACAGGGCTGTCCCACGTGCACACGTGGTGGGAGTCGATCCTCGGCTTGAACGTCAAGGCAGTGCAGGGAAAACAGGTTCCACTGGAATGGACTTACACATCTGGGGTACTCATGGAATGGTGGCACGACCCTGGAGTTCCTCTCGCCTTTCCTGTGGAGAGCGCCTCCTCTTGAGATGGGACGGGAACGCCGGGAATTCTTTCCCTAAGAAACAGGGAAAGGATCCCTCATCTCGAGCTGGGAGGCGGAAACGGGGCTCCCCTGGATGTGTGCGGGACCCTTGTGCTTCCTCTCGAGGGGAGACGGGTATGTCGGGGAACTTCTTGAGTTGCAGCGAGGGTGTGAAGGACCCTTTGGAAATTCCAGTGGTTAGATGTGATTAGCCTCTAGAAGCCTCAGCGGAAATGGGCCTCATCTCGCCTGGAGGTCAAAACCTCCTGGATTTTCTCGAGTTGCGGCAGGTGCTCTCGACTTACGACGGGGACCTCAGGGACCCGCTCTGGTGGCCTCAGGAAAGGCCAGTCCCCATGCGACTTCCTCGGGGGCCTCTCGGGATTCCTCTCCCTTCGATGCCGGGGCCGAAGACCTTGTGTGGAGTCGGGGCCGGAACCTGAGGATTCCTCTCCAGTGCTGACATGGATCTTGGGGTACTTCTGGAGTCTCCCCAGCGGAGTCAGTCCTCGTCTCGAATGCGGGCATGCACTTGCGCTATCCTCCATAGCGGTAGCAGCAGTGTCAAGCAGTCCGCCGCGTGGATCAAAGGATCTATGGTTTTCCCTCGAGTCTTTCCCACGAGGCTTTCCCACGAGGCTTTCCCACAGGGCTGTCCCACGTGCACACGTGGTGGGAGTCGATCCTCGGCTTGAACGTCAAGGCAGTGCAGGGAAAACAGGATCCTCTGGAATGGACTGACACATCTGGGGGTCTCTTGGAATGGTGGCACCACCCTGGAGTTCCTCTCGCCTTTCCTGTGGAGAGCGCCTCCTCTTGAGATGCGACGGGAACGCCGGGAATTCTTTCCCTACGAAACAGGGAAAGGATCCCTCATCTCGAGCTAGGAGGCGGAATCGGGGCTCCCCTGGATGTGTGCGGGACCCCACGTGCTTCCTCTCGAGTGGAGACGGGTATGTCGGGGAACTTCTTGAGTTGCAGCAAGGGTGTGAAGGACCCTTTGGAAGTTCCAGTGGTTAGACGTGATTAGCCTCGAGAAGCCTCAGCGGAAATGGGCCTCATCTCGCCTGGAGGGCAAAACCTCCTGGATTTTCTCGAGTTGCGGCAGGTGCTCTCGACTTACGACGGGGACCTCAGGGACCCGCTCTGGTGGCCTCAGGAAAGGCCAGTCCCCATGCGAGATCCTCGGGGGCCTCTCGGGATTCCTCTCCCGTCGATGCCGGGGCCTAAGACCTTGTGTGGAGTCGGGGCCGGAACCTGAGGATTCCTCTCCAGTGCTGACATGGATCTTGGGGTACTTCTGGAGTCTCCCCAGGGGAGTCAGTCCTCGTCTCGAATGCTGGCATGCACTTGCGTTTTCCTCCAGAGCGGTAGCAGCATTGTCACGCAGTCCGCCGCGTGGATCAAAGGATCTATGGTTTTCCCTCGAGTCTTTCCCACGAGGCTTTCCCACGAGGCTTTCCCACAGGGCTGTCCCACGTGCACACGTGGTGGGAGTGGATCCTCGGCTTGAACGTCAAGGCAGTGCAGGGAAAACAGGTTCCTCTGGAATGGACTGACACATCTGGGGGACTCTTGGAATGGTGGCACGACCCTGGAGTTCCTCTCTCCTTTCCTGTGGAGAGCGCCTCCTCTTGAGATGCGACGGGAACGCCGGGAATTCTTTCCCTACGAAACAGGGAAAGGATCCCTCATCTCGAGCTAGGAGGCGGAAACGGGTCTCCCCTGGATGTGTGCGGGACCCCACGTGCTTCCTCTCGAGTGGAGACGGGTATGTCGGGGAACTTCTTGAGTTGCAGCAAGGGTGTGAAGGACCCTTTGGAAGTTCCAGTGGTTAGACGTGATTAGCCTCGAGAAGCCTCAGCGGAAATGGGCCTCATCTCGCCTGGAGGGCAAAACCTCCTGGATTTTCTCGAGTTGCGGCAGGTGCTCTCGACTTACGACGGGGACCTCAGGGACCCGCTGTGGTGGGCTCAGAAAAGGCCAGTCCCCGTGCGAGTTCCTCGGGGGCCTATCGGGATTCCTCTCCCGTCGATGCCGGGGCCTAAGACCTTGTGTGGCGTCGGGGCCGGAACCTGAGGATTCCTCTCCAGTGCTGACATGGATCTTGGGGTACTTCTGGAGTCTCCCCAGGGGAGTCAGTCCTCGTCTCGAATGCGGGCCTGCACTTGCGCTTTCCTCCAGAGCGGTAGCAGCAGTGTCACTCAGTCCGCCTCGTGCATCAAAGGATCTATGGTTTTCCCTCGAGGCTTTCCCACGAGGCTTTCCCACGAGGCTTTCCCACAGGGCTGTCCCACGTGCACACGTGGTGGGAGTGGATCCTCGGCTTGAACGTCAAGGCAGTGCAGGGAAAACAGGATCCTCTGGAATGGACTGACACATCTGGGGGTCTCTTGGAATGGTGGCACCACCCTGGAGTTCCTCTCGCCTTTCCTGTGGAGAGCGCCTCCTCTTGAGATGCGACGGGAACGCCGGGAATTCTTTCCCTACGAAACAGGGAAAGGATCCCTCATCTCGAGCTAGGAGGCGGAAACGGGGCTCCCCTGGATGTGTGCGGGACCCCACGTGCTTCCTATCGAGTGGAGACGGGTATGTCGGGGAACTTCTTGAGTTGCAGCAAGGGTGTGAAGGACCCTTTGGAAGTTCCAGTGGTTAGACGTGATTAGCCTCGAGAAGCCTCAGCGGAAATGGGCCTCATCTCGCCTGGAGGGCAAAACCTCCTGGATTTTCTCGAGTTGCGGCAGGTGCTCTCGACTTACGACGGGGACCTCAGGGACCCGCTCTGGTGTCCTCAGGAAAGGCCAGTCCCCATGCGAGTTCCTCGGGGGCCTCTCGGGATTCCTCTCCCGTCGATGCTGGGGCCTAAGACCTTGTGTGGAGTCGGGGCCGGAACCTGAGGATTCCTCTCCAGTGCTGACATGGATCTTGGGGTACTTCTGGAGTCTCCCCAGGGGAGTCAGTCCTCGTCTCGAATGCGGGCATGCACTTGCGCTTTCCTCCAGAGCGGTAGCAGCAGTGTCACGCAGTCCGCCGCGTGGATCAAAGGATCTATGGTTTTCCCTCGAGTCTTTCCCACGAGGCTTTCCCTCAGGGCTTTCCCACGTGCACACGTGGTGGGAGTCGATCCTCGGCTTGAACGTCAAGGCAGTGCAGGGAAAACAGGTTCCTCTGGAATGGACTGACACATCTGGGGGACTCTTGGAATGGTGGCACGACCCTGGAGTTCCTCTCGCCTTTCCTGTGGAGAGCGCCTCCTCTTGAGATGCGACGGGAACGCCGGGAATTCTTTCCCTACGAAACAGGGAAAGGATCCCTCATCTCGAGCTAGGAGGCGGAAACGGGGCTCCCCTGGATGTGTGCGGGACCCCACGTGCTTCCTCTCTAGTGGAGACGGGTATGTCGGGGAACTTCTTAAGTTGCAGCAAGGGTGTGAAGGACCCTTTGGAAGTTCCAGTGGTTAGACGTGATTAGCCTCGAGAAGACTCAGCGGAAAGGGGCCTCATCTCGCCTGGAGGGCAAAACCTCCTGTATTTTCTCGAGTTGCGGCAGGTGCTCTCGACTTACCACGGGGACCTCATGGACCCGCTCTGGTGGCCTCAGGAAAGGCCAGTCCCCATGCGAGTTCCTCGGGGGCCTCTCGGGATTCCTCTCCCGTCGATGCCGGGGCCTAAGACCTTGTGTGGGCTCGGGGCCGGAACCTGAGGATTCCTCTCCAGTGCTGACATGGATCTTGGGGGTACTTCTGGAGTCTCCCCAGGGGAGTCAGTCCTCGTCTCGAATGCGGGCATGCACTTGCGCTTTCCTCCAGAGCGGTAGCAGCAGTGTCACGCAGTCCGCCGCGTGGATCAAAGGATCTATGGTTTTCCCTCGAGTCTTTCCCACGAGGCTTTCCCACGAGGCTTTCCCACAGGGCTGTCCCACGTGCACACGTGGTGGGAGTCGATCCTCGGCTTGAATGTCAAGGCAGTGCAGGGAAAACAGATTCCTCTGGAATGGACTGACACATCTGGGGGTCTCTTGCAATGGTGCCATGACCCTGGAGTTCCTCTCGCCTTTCCTGTGGAGAGCGCCACCTCTTGAGATGCGACGGGAACGCCGGGAATTCTTTCCCTACGAAAAAGGGAAAGGATCCCTCATCTCGAGCTAGGAGGCGGAAACGGGGCTACCCTGGATGTGTGCGGGACCCCACGTGCTTCCTCTCGAGTGGAGACGGGTATGTCGGGGAACTTCTTGAGTTGCAGCAATGGTGTGAAGGACCCTTTGGAAGTTCCAGTGGTTAGAGGTGATTAGCCTCGAGAAGCCTCAGCGGAAATGGGCCTCATCTCGCCTGGAGGGCAAAACCTCCTGGATTTTCTCGAGTTGCGGCAGGTGCTCTCGACTTACGATGGGGACTTCAGGGACCCGCTCTGGTGGCCTCAGGAAAGGCCAGTCCCCATGCGAGTTCCTCGGGGGCCGCTCGGGATTCCTCTCCCATCGATGCCAGGGCCTAAGACCTTGTGTGGAGTCGGGGCCGGAACCTGAGGATTCCTCTCCAGTGCTGACATGGATCTTGGGGTACTTCTGGAGTCTCCCCAGGGGAGTCAGTCCTCGTCTCGAATGCGGGCATGCACTTGCCCTTTCCTCCAGAGCGATAGCAGCAGTGTCACGCAGTCCGCCGCGTGGATCAAAGGATCTATGGTTTTCCCTCGAGTCTTTCCCACGAGGCTTTCCCACGAGGCTTTCCCACAGGGCTGTCCCACGTGCACACGTGGTGGGAGTGGATCCTCGGCTTGAACGTCAAGGCAGTGCAGGGAAAACAGGTTCCTCTGGAATGGACTGACACATCTGGGGGTCTCTTGGAATGGTGCCACGACCCTGGAGTTCCTCTCGCCTTTCCTGTGGAGAGCGCCACCTCTTGAGTTACGACGGGAACGCCGGGAATTCATTCCCTACGAAACAGGGAAAGGATCCCTCATCTCGAGCTAGGAGGCGGAAACGGGGCTCCCCTGGAGGTGTGCGGGACCCCACGTGCTTCCTCTCAAGTGGAGACGGGTATGTCGGGGAAATTCTTGAGTTGCAGCAAGGGTGTGAAGGACCCTTTGGAAGTTCCAGTGGTTAGAGGTGATTAGCCTCGAGAAGCCTCAGCGGAAATGGGCCTCATCTCGCCTGGAGGGCAAAACCTCCTGGATTTTCTCGAGTTGCGGCAGGTGCTCTCGACTTACGACGGGGACCTCAGGGACCCTCTCTGGTGGCCTCAGGAAAGGCCAGTCCCCATGCGAGTTCCTCGGGGGCCTCTCGGGATTCCTCTCCCGTCGATGCCGGGGCCTAAGACCTTGTGTGGAGTCGGGGCCCGAACCTGAGGATTCCTCTCCAGTGCTGACATGGATCTTGGGGTACTTCTGGAGTCTCCCCAGGGGAGTCAGTCCTCGTCTCGAATGCGGGCATGCACTTGCGCTTTCCTCCAGAGCGGTAGCAGCAGTGTCACGCAGTCCGCTGCGTGGATCAAAGGATCTATGGTTTTCCCTCAAGTCTTTCCCACGAGGCTTTCCCACGAGGCTTTCCCACAGGGCTGTCCCACGTGCACACGTGGTGGGAGTCGATCCTCGGCTTGAACGTCAAGCAGAGCAGGGAAAACAGGTTCCTCTGGAATGGACTGACACATCTGGGGGACTCTTGGAATGGTGGCACGACCCTGGAGTTCCTCTCACCTTTCCTGTGCAGAGCGCCTCCTCTTGAGATGCGACGGGAACGCCGGGAATTCTTTCCCTACGAAACAGGGAAAGGATCCCTCATCTCGAGCTAGGAGGCGGAAACGGGGCTCCCCTGGATGTGTGCGGGACCCTCGTGCTTCCTCTCGAGTGGAGACGGGTATGTCGGGGAACTTCTTGATTTGCAGCAATGGTCTGAAGGACCCTTTGGAAGTTCCAGTGGTTAGATGTGATTAGCCTCGAGAAGCCTCAGCGGAAATGGGCCTCATCTCGCCTGGAGGGCAAAAACTCCTGGATTTTCTCGAGTTGCGGCAGGTGCTCTCGACTTACGACGGGGACCTCGGGGACCCGCTCTGGTGGCCTCAGGAAAGGCCAGTCCCCATGCGAGTTCCTAGGGGGCCTCTCGGGATTCCTCTCCCGTCGATGCCGGGGCCTACGACCTTGTGTGGAGTCGGGGCGCAAACGTGAGGATTCCTCTCCAGTGCTGACATGGATCTTGGGGTACTTCTGGAGTCTCCCCAGGGGAGTCAGTCCTCGTCTCGAATGCGGGCATGCACTTGCGCTTTCCTCCAGAGCGGTAGCAGCAGTGTCACGCAGTCCGCAGCGTGCATCAAAGGATCTATGGTTTTCCCTCGAGTTTTTCCCACGAGGCTTTCCCACGAGGCTTTCCCACAGGGCTGTCTAACGTGCAAACGTTGTGCGAGTCAATCCTCGGCTTGAACGTCAAGGCAGTGCAGGGCAAACAGGTTCCTCTGGAATGGACTGACACATCTGGGGGACTCTTGGAATGGTGGCACGACCCAGGAGTTCCTCTCGCCTTTCCTGTGGAGAGCGCCTCCTCTTGAGATGCGACGGGAACGCCGGGAATTCTTTCCCTACAAAACAGGGAAAGGATCCGTCATCTGGAGCTAGGAGGCAGAAACGGGTCTTCCCTGGATGTGTGCGGGACCCCCGTGCTTCCTCTCGAGTGGAGACGGGTATGTCGGGGAACTTCTTGAGTTGCAGCAAGGGTGTGAAGGACCCATTGGAAATTCCAGTGGTTAGATGTGATTAGCCTCGAGAAGCCTCAGCGGAAATGGGCCTCATCTCGCCTGGAGGGCAAAATCTCCTGGATTTTCTCGAGTTGCGGCAGGTGCTCTCGACTTACGACGGGGACCTCGGGGACCCGCTCTGGTGGCCTCAGGAAAGGCCAGTCCCCATGCAAGTTCCACGGGGGCCTCTCGGGATTCCCCTCCCGTCGATGCTGGGGCCTAAGACCTTGTTTGGAGTCGGGGCCGGAACTTGAGGATTCCTCTCCAGTGCTGACATGGATCTTGGGGTACTTCTGGAGTCTCCCCAGGGGAGTCAGTCCTCGACTCGAATGAGCTCATGCACTTGCGCTTTCCTCCAGAGCGGTAGTAGCAGTGTCACGCAGTCCGCCGCGTGGATCAAAGGATCTATGGTTTTCCCTCGAGGCTTTCCCACGAGGCTTTCCCACGAGGCTTTCCCACAGGGCTGTCCCACGTGCACACGTGGTGGGAGTCGATCCTCGGCTTGAACGTCAAGGCAGTGCAGGGAAAAGAGGTTCCTCTGGAATGGACTGACACATCTGGGGGACTCTTGGAATGGTGGCACGACCCTGGAGGTCCTCTCGCCTTTCCTGTGCAGAGCGCCTCCTCTTGAGATGCGACGGGAACGCCGGGAATTCTTTCCTAAGAAACAGGGAAAGGATCCCTCATCTCGAGCTAGGAGGCGGAAACGGGGCTCCCCTGAATGTGTGCGGGACCCCCGTGCTTCCTCTCGAGTGGAGACGGGTATGTCGGAGAACTTCTTGAGTTGCAGCAAGGGTGTGAAGGACTCTTTGGAAATTCCAGTGGTTAGAGGTGATTAGCCTCGAGAAGCCTCAGCGGAAATGGGCCTCATCTCGCCTGGAGGGCAAAACCTCCTGGATTTTCTCGAGTTGCGGCAGGTGCTCTCGACTTACGACGTGGACCTCAGGGACCCGCTCTGGTGGCCTCAGGAAAGCCCAGTCCCCATGCGAGTTCCTCGGGGGCCTCTCGGGATTCCTCTCCCGTCGATGCCGGGGCCTAAGACCTTGTGTGGAGTGCGGGCCGGAACCTGAGGATACCTCTCCAGTGCTGACATGGATCTTGGGGTACTTCTGGAGTCTCCCCAGGGGAGTCAGTCCTTGTCTCGAATGCGCGCATGCACTTGCACTTTCCTCCAGAGCGGTAGCAGCAGTGTCAGGCAGTCCGCCGCGTGGATCAAAGGATCTATGGTTTTCTCTCGAGTCTTTCCCACGAGGCTTTCCCACGAGGCTTTCCCACAGGGCTGTCCCACGTGCACACGTGGTGGGAGTCGATCCTCGGCTTGAACGTCAAGGCAGTGCAGGGAAAACAGGTTCCTCTGGAATGGACTGACACATCTGGGGGACTCTTGGAATGGTGGCACGACCCTGGAGTTCCTCTCGCCTTTCCTGTGGAGAGCGCCTCCTCTTGAGATGCGACGGGAACGCCGGGAATTCTTTCCCTACGAAACAGTGAAAGGATACCTCATCTCTAGCTAGGAGGCCGAAACGGGGCTTCCCTGGATGTGTTCGGGACCCTCGTGCTTCCTTTCGAGTGGAGACGGGTATGTCGGGGAACTTCTTGATTTGCAGCAATGGTCTGAAGGACCCTTTGGAAGTTCCAGTGGTTAGATGTGATTAGCCTCGAGAAGCCTCAGCGGAAATGGGCCTGATCTCGCCTGGAGGGCAAAAACTCCTGGATTTTCTCGAGTTGCGGAGGGGCTCTCGACTTACGACGGGGACCTCAGGGACCCGCTCTGGTGGCCTCAGGAAAGCCCAGTCCCCATGCGAGTTCCTAGGGGGCTTCTCGGGATTCCTCTCCCGTCGATGCCGGGGCCTACGACCTTGTGTGGAGTCGGGGCCCGAACTTGAGTACTCCTCTCCAGTGCTGACATGGATCTTGGGGTACTTCTGGAGTCTCCCCAGGGGAGTCAGTCCTCGTCTCGAATGCGGGCATGCCCTTGCGCTTTCCTCCAGCGCGGTAGCATCAGTGTCACGCAGTCCGCAGCGTGCATCAAAGGATCTATGGTTTTCCCTCGGGTCTTTCCCAGGAGGCTAGCCCACGAGGCTTTCCCACAGGGCTGTCCCACGTGCACACGTTGTGGGAGTCGATCCTCGGCTTGAACGTCAAGGCAGTGCTGGGAAAACAGGTTCCTCTGGAATGGACTGACACATCTGGGGGACTCTTGGAATGGTGGCACGACCCTGGAGTTCCTCTCTCCTTTCCTGTGGAGAGCGCCTCCTCTTGAGATGGGACGGGAACGCCGGGAAATCTTTCCCTACTAAACAAGGATAGGATCCCTCATCTCGAGCTAGGAGGCGGAAAAGGGGCTTCCCTGGATGTGTGCGGGACCCTCGTGCTTCCTCTCGAGTGGAGACGTGTATGTCGGGGAACTTCTTGATTTGCAGCAAGGGTGTGAAGGACCCTTTGGAAATTCCAGTGGTTAGATGTGATTAGCCTCGAGAAGCCTCAGCGGAAATGGGCCTCATCTCGCCTGGAGGGCAAAACCTCCTGGATTTTCTCGAGTTGCGGCAGGTGCTCTCGACTTACGACGTGGACCTCAGGGACCCGCTCTGGTGGCCTCAGGAAAGCCCAGTCCCCATGCGAGTTCTTCGGGGGTCTCTCGGGATTCCTCTCCCGTCGATGCCGGGGCCTAAGACCTTGTGTGGAGTCGGGGCAGGAACCTGAGGATTCCTCTCCAGTGCTGACATGGATCTTGGGGTACTTCTGGAGTCTCCCCAGGGGAGTCAGTCCTCGTCTCGAATGCGCGCATGCACTTGCGCTTTCCTCCAGAGCGGTAGCAGCAGTGTCACCCAGTCCGCCGCGTGGATCAAAGGATCTATGGTTTTCCCTCGAGTCTTTCCCACGAGGCTTTCCCACGAGGCTTTCCCACAGGGCTGTCCCACGTGCACACGTGGTGGGAGTCGATGCTCGGCTTGAACGTCAAGGCAGTGCATGGAAAACAGGTTCCTCTGGAATGGACTGACACATCTGGGGGACTCTTGGAATGGTGGCACGACCCTGTAATTCCTCTCACCTTTCCTGTGGAGAGCGCCTCCTCTTGAGATGCGACGGGAACGCCGGGAATTCTTTCCCTACGCAACAGGGAAAGGATCCCTCATCTCGAGCTAGGAGGCGGAAACGGGGCTCCCCTGGATGTGTGCGGGACTCTCGTGCTTCCTCTCGAGTGGAGACGGGTATGTCGGGGAACTTCTTGAGTTGCAGCAAGGGTGTGAAGGACCCTTTGGAAGTTTCAGTGGTTAGATGTGATTAGCCTCGAGAAGCCTCAGCGGAAATGGGCATCATCTCGCCTGGAGGGCAAAACCTCCTGGATTTTTTCAAGTTGCGGCAGGTGCTCTCGACTTACGACGGGGACCTCAGGGACCCGCTCTGGTGGCCTCAGGAAAGGCCAGTCCCCATGCGAGTTCCTCGGGGGACTCTAGGGATTCCTCTCCCGTCGATGCCGGGGCCTAAGACCTTGTGTGGAGTCGGGGCCGGAACCTGAGGATTCCTCTCCAGTGCTGACATGGATCTTGGGGTACTTCTGGAGTCTCCCCAGGGGAGTCAGTCCTCGTCTCGAATGCGGGCATGCTCTTGCGCTTTCCTCCAGAACGGTAGCAGCAGTGTCATGCAGTCCGCCGCGTGGATCAAAGGATCTGTGGTTTTCCCTCGAGACTTTCCCACGAGGCTTTCCCACGAGGCTTTCCCACAGGGCTGTCCCACGTGCACACGTGGTGGGAGTCGATCCTCGGCTTGAACGTCAAGGCAGTGCAGGGAAAACAGGTTCCTCTGGATTGGACTGATACATCTGGGGGACTCTTGGAATGGTGGCACGACCCTGGAGTTCCTCTCGCCTTTCCTGTGGAGAGCGCCTCCTCTTGAGATGCGACGGGAACGCCGGGAATTCTTTCCCTACGAAACAGGGAAAGGATCCCTCATCTCGAGCTTGGAGGCGGAAAAGGGGCTTCCATGGATGTGTGCGGGACCCTCGTGCTTCCTCTCGAGTGGAGACGGGTATGTCGGGGAACTTCTTGAGTTGCAGCAAGGGTGTGAAGGACCCTTTGGAATTTCCAGTGGTTATATGTGATTAGCCTCGAGAAGCCTCAGCGGAAATGGGCCTCATCTCGCCTGGAGGGCAAAACCTCCTGGATTTTCTCGAGTTGCGGCATGTGCTCTCGACTTACGACGGGGACCTCGGGGACCCGCTCTGGTGGCCTCAGGAAAGGCCAGTCTCCATGCGAGATCCTAGGGGGCCTCTCGGGATTCCTCTCCCGTCGATGCCGGGGCCTAAGACCTTGTGTGGAGTCGGGGCCGGAACCTGAGGATTCCTCTCCAGTGCTGACATGGATCTTGGGGTACTTCTGGAGTCTCCCCAGGGGAGTCAGTCCTCGTCTCGAATGCGCGCATGCACTTGCGCTTTCCTCCAGAGCGGTAGCAGCAGTGTCACCCAGTCCGCCCCGTGGATTAAAGGATCTATGGTTTTCCCTCGAGTCTTTCCCACGAGGCTTTCCCACGAGGCTTTCCCACAGGGCTGTCCCACGTGCACACGTGGTGGGAGTCGATGCTCGGCTTGAACGTCAAGGCAGTGCATGGAAAACAGCTTCCTCTGGAATGGACTGACACATCTGGGGGACTCTTGGAATGGTGGCACGACCCTGTAATTCCTCTCACCTTTCCTGTGGAGAGCGCCTCCTCTTGAGATGCGACCCGAACGCCGGGAATTCTTTCCCTACGAAACAGGGAAAGGATCCCTCATCTCGAGCTAGGAGGCGGAAACGGGGCTCCCCTGGATGTGTGCGGGCCCCTCGTGCTTCCTCTCGAGTGGAGACGGGTATGTCGGGGAACTTCTTGAGTTGCAGCAAGGGTGTGAAGGACCCTTTGGAAGTTTCAGTGGTTTGATGTGATTAGCCTCGAGAAGCCTCAGCGGAAATGGGCCTCATCTCGCCTGGAGGGCAAAACCTCCTGGATTTTTTCAAGTTGCGGCAGGTGCTCTCGACTTACGACGGGGACCTCAGGGACCCGCTCTGGTGGCCTCAGGAAAGGCCAGTCTCCATGCGAGATCCTCGGGGGCCTCTCGGGATTCCTCTCCCGTCGATGCCGGGGCCTAAGACCTTGTGTGGAGTCGGGGCCGGAACCTGAGGATTCCTCTCCAGTGCTGACATGGATCTTGGGGTACTTCTGGAGTCTCCCCAGGGGAGTCAGTCCTCGTCTCGAATGCGCGCATGCACTTGCGCTTTCCTCCAGAGCGGTAGCAGCAGTGTCACCCAGTCCGCCCCGTGGATTAAAGGATCTATGGTTTTCCCTCGAGTCTTTCCCACGAGGCTTTCCCACGAGGCTTTCCCACAGGGCTGTCCCACGTGCACACGTGGTGGGAGTCGATGCTCGGCTTGAACGTCAAGGCAGTGCATGGAAAACAGCTTCCTCTGGAATGGACTGACACATCTGGGGGACTCTTGGAATGGTGGCACGACCCTGTAATTCCTCTCACCTTTCCTGTGGAGAGCGCCTCCTCTTGAGATGCGACCCGAACGCCGGGAATTCTTTCCCTACGAAACAGGGAAAGGATCCCTCATCTCGAGCTAGGAGGCGGAAACGGGGCTCCCCTGGATGTGTGCGGGCCCCTCGTGCTTCCTCTCGAGTGGAGACGGGTATGTCGGGGAACTTCTTGAGTTGCAGCAAGGGTGTGAAGGACCCTTTGGAAGTTTCAGTGGTTTGATGTGATTAGCCTCGAGAAGCCTCAGCGGAAATGGGCCTCATCTCGCCTGGAGGGCAAAACCTCCTGGATTTTTTCAAGTTGCGGCAGGTGCTCTCGACTTACGACGGGGACCTCAGGGACCCGCTCTGGTGGCCTCAGGAAAGGCCAGTCCCCATGCGAGTTCCTCGGGGGCCGCTCGGGATTCCTCTCCCGTCGATGCCAGGGCCTATGACCTTGTGTGGAGTCGGGGCCGGAACCTGAGGATTCCTCTCCAGTGCTGACATGGATCTTGGGGTACTTCTGGAGTCTCCCCAGGGGAGTCAGTCCTCGTCTCGAATGCGGGCATGCACTTGCGCTTTCCTCCAGAGCGGTAGCAGCAGTGTCATGCAGTCCGCCGCGTGGATCAAAGGATCTGTGGTTTTCCCTCGAGACTTTCCCACGAGGCTTTCCCACGAGGCTTTCCCACAGGGCTGTCCCACGTGCACACGTGGTGGGAGTCGATCCTCGGCTTGAACGTCAAGGCAGTGCAGGGAAAACAGGTTCCTCTGGAATGGACTGACACATCTGGGGGACTCTTGGAATGGTGGCACGACCCTGGAGTTCCTCTCGCCTTTCCTGTGGAGAGCGCCTCCTCTTGAGATGCGACGGGAACGCCGGGAATTCTTTCCCTACGAAACAGGGAAAGGATCCCTCATCTCGAGCTAGGAGGCGGAAACGGGGCTCCCCTGGATGTGTGCGGGACCCTCGTGCTTCCTCTCGAGTGGAGACGGGTATGTCGGGGAACTTCTTGAGTTGCAGCAAGGGTGGGAAGGACCCTTTGGAAGTTCCAGTGGTTAGATGTGATTAGCCTCGAGAAGCCTCATCGGAAATGGGCTCATCTCGCCTGGAGGGCAAAACCTCCTGGATTTTCTCGAGTTGCGGCAGGTGCTCTCGACTTACGACGGGGACCTCAGGGACCCGCTCTGGTGGCCTCAGTAAAGGCCAGTCCCCATGCGAGGTCCTCGGGGGCCTCTCGGGATTCCTCTCCCATCGATGCCGGGGCCTAAGCCCTTGTGTGGAGTCAGGGCCCGAACCTGAGGATTCCTCTCCAGTGCTGACATGGATCTTGGGATACTTCTGGAGTCTCCCCAGGGAATCAGTCCTCGTCTCGAATGCGGGCATGCACTTGCGCTTTCCTCCAGAGCGGTAGCAGCAGTGTCACGCTGTCCCCCGCGTGGAGCAAAGAATCTATGGTTTTCCCTCGAGTCTTTCCCACGAGGCTTTCCCACGAGGCTTTCCCACAGGGCTGTCCCACGTGCACACGTGGTGGGAGTCGATCCTCGGCTTGAACGTCAAGGCAGTGCAGGGAAAACAGGTTCCTCTGGAATGGACTGACACATCTGGGGGACTCTTGGAATGGTGGCACGACCCTGGAGTTCCTCTCGCCTTTCCTGTGGAGAGCGCCTCCTCTTGAGATGCGACGGGAACGCCGGGAATTCTTTCCCTACGAAACAGGGAAAGGATCCCTCATCTCGAGCTAGGAGGCGGAAACGGGGCTCCCCTGGATGTGTGCGGGACCCTCGTGCTTCCTCTCGAGTGGAGACGGTTATGTCGGGGACCTTCTTGAGTTGCAGCAAGGGTGTGAAGGACCCTTTGGAAGTTCCAGTGGTTAGATGTGATTAGCCTCGAGAAGCCTCATCGGAAATGGGCTCATCTCGCCTGGAGGGCAAAACCTCCTGGATTTTCTCGAGTTGCGGCAGGTGCTCTCGACTTAAGACGGGGACCTCAGGGACCCGCTCTGGTGGCCTCAGTAAAGGCCAGTCCCCATGCGAGGTCCTCGGGGGCCTCTCGGGATTCCTCTCCCATCGATGCCGGGGCCTAAGCCCTTGTGTGGACTCAGGGCCCGAACCTGAGGATTCCTCTCCAGTGCTGACATGGATCTTGGGATACTTCTGGAGTCTCCCCAGGGAATCAGTCCTCGTCTCGAATACGGGCATGCACTTGCGCTTTCCTCCAGAGCGGTAGCAGCAGTGTCACGCAGTCCCCCGCGTGGAGCAAAGGATCTATGGTTTTCTCTCGAGTCTTTCCCACGAGGCTTTCCCACGAGGCTTTCCCACAGGGCTGTCCCACGTGCACACGTGGTGGGAGTCGATCCTCGGCTTGAACGTCAAGGCAGTGCCGGGAAAACAGGTTCCTCTGGAATGGACTGACACATCTGGGGGACTCTTGGAATGGTGGCACGACCCTGGAGTTCCTCTTGCCTTTCCTGTGGAGAGCGCCTCCTCTTGAGATGCGACGGGAACGCCGGGAATTCTTTCCCGACCAAGCAGGGAAAGGATCCCTCATCTGGAACTACAATGCGGAAACGGGGCTCCTCTTGATGTGGGCGGGACCATTGTGCTTCCTCTAGAGTGGACAGGGGTAGTCGGGGAACTTCTTGAGTTGCAGCAAGGGTGTGAAGGACCTTTTGGAAGTTCCAGAGGTTAATTGTGATTAGTGTCGAGAAGCATCGGCGAAAATGGGGCTCATTTCGCCTGGAGGGAATACCTCCTGGATTTTCTCGAGTTGCGGCAGGTGCTCTTGTCTTACGACGGTGACTTAAGGCACCCGCTCTGGTGGCCTCAGGACTGGCCAGTCCCCATTCGAGTTGCTCGGGGGCCGCTCGGGATTCCTCTCCCTTCGATGCCGGGGCCAAAGACCTTGTGTGGAGTCGGAGGCGGAACCTGAGGATTCCTCTCCAGTGCTGACATGGATCTTGCGGTACTTCTGGAGTCTGCCCAGGAGAGTCAGTCCTCGTCTCGAGAGGGGGCATGCACGTGCGCTTTCCTCCCGAGCTGTAGTAGCAGTGTCACGCTTCCCGTCGTGTCGATCATGGGATCTGTGGCTTTCCCTCGAGGCTTTCCAATGAGGCTTTCCCACGAGGCTTTCCCACAGGGCTGTCTCACGTGCCACCCTGGTGTGAGTCGATCCTCGGCGTGAAAGTCGAGGCAGTGCAGGGAAAGGAGGTTCCTCTGGAATGGACTGGGACATCTGGGGGACTCTGGGAATGGTGGCACGACCCTGGAGTTCCTCTCGCCTTTCCTTTGGAGAGCGCCTGCTCTTGAGATGCGACGGGAACGCCGGGCATTCTTTCCCGACCAAGCAGGGAAAGGATCCCTCATCTCGAGCTACGAGGTGGAAACGGGGCTCCTCTGGATGTGGGCCGAACCCCGTGCTTTCTTTCGACTGGAGACGGGTATGTCAGGGAACTTCTTGAGTTGCAGTAAGGGTGTCAAGGACCCTTTGGAAGTTCCAGAGGTTAGATGTGATTAGCCTCGAGACGCCTCAGCCAAAATGGGCCACATCTCGCCCGGAGGGGGGAACCTCCTGGTTTTCTCGAGTTGCGGCTTGTGCTCTCGACTTACGACGGGGACCTCATGGACCCGCTCTGTTGGCCTCAGGAAAGGTCATTCCCCATGCGAGTTGCTCGGTGGCCTCTCAGGATTCCTCGCCCGTCGATGCCGGCGCCTAAGACCTTGTGTGGAGTCGGACCAGAACCTGAGGATTCCTCTCCCGTGCTCACATGGATCTTGGCGTACTTCTGGAGTCTCCCAAGGGGCGTCAGTCCTCGTCTCGAGTGGGGTCATGCAGGTGTGCTTTCCTCCTGAGCAGTAGCAGCAGTGTCTCGCTTCCCGTCTTGTGGATCAAGGGATCTGTGTCTTTCCCTCGAGGCTTTTCCATGGGCTTTCCCACAGGGCTATTCCACGTGCCACCATGCAGTGCTGGGAAAACAGGAACCTCCTTCCCCACATAGGGGGTACACTGTCCCCTTGGGCGTGTATCTCCGGGGCATTCGCGCTTGGGGGTTACCACGGATGTTGGCCTCAGGCTCCACATGAGAAAAGCCCCTAATGGCATTAGCTGCCGGTCCAGACGCTGGCCCCTCAGGTCTCTGGCCGGAGCCTTGGGCTCCAGGCAACTCAAAGCCCTCGGGGCTGGTGCTCTGGGACTGCTGTAGGGAAAGGACGCCAGGAGCCCACGGAGGAGTTGGGGAGGCGCAGGTGGCATATGGAGGCGAGGACAGCGTGGGATCTAGGTGGAGGCGCTGGAGAGAGCGTCCGTTGTCCCGGAATGCCTCGGAGGAGCCAGCGGGGGACAGTCCAGGCCCAGGGACCTGTGGTATGTGAAAAGGTGGGAAACCCCAGAACAAGGCAGGCTGGGAAAGGGGGCGTGGGCGGCCAATTCAAAGGGACCTAGGGGGCGTTTCCTGGGCGGTGAGCTCCCTTGGCACTGCTGAGGGCCCCTGATTGATCCACCCGGGGTTGATCCCACCATCCGCTGCGAGGGAGGGCCACAAACCAAAGCCCCCGAACTGCCCACCCACCCCAACGGGGATCTTGGCGGTCCGGGGCACAGCTGTGCCCGGGAAAAGCCCACTCACTCCACGGGACTCCGTCCAGGGTCTCTGCTTGGAAAGAGGCCAGGGGCGGCCCCCTCCATCTACGCACCCAAACCCTATTGACGTCAATGGGGGTGGAGACGCCTCCCGCTCTCCAGAGTCCTGGGCTGCTGGGTCCCCGCCCACTCGGCCAGCAGTCTGCAGCGCTCCTGTGTGCCTCTCCCACCATGGCTTCGTCCAGCTCCTCCAGCACCTCAACCGGTACGTTTGCCCTCGGTCCCTGGGGTCGGATCACATCTCAGGGGATTTGCGGGTGGCCCGGGCAAGGGCTCTCGGCCCACGTGTCGACCCCCGCTCCCGCCCAAGAATGGCGGGGACCCATCGGCCGGGCCCGGGGTTCCCAGGCGTCAGGTGTGCCCAAAGTTGGAGGGCGTTGCATCGTTCGTTCATCTTGCTCCTTTGGCACACACATGGCTTCTCCGTTCTCTTTTCTGGGAAGACAGTGTTGTTTTAGGGGGCGTGCTGCGGGAGTCAGGGGCCGGTGGGAGCGGGTGCTGTGCTGGGATGAGGCCCTTTATCCTCACATCTTCCTGTGGGAACGGGAGTCGGGGAGCTCTGTGGCCTTGCCGCCTTCAGTGGCTTCCTCTGCACACGGGCTTAGTGCCTTCTGCCTTCTGTCAGTCGTTACGGGGTTTGGGCTTCGCTTTGGCGGCCTTGGCCTTGGCCCTGGCCTGGGCCTTGGCCTTACCCTTGGCGTTGCCCTTGCCCTTGCCCTTGGCCTTCGGCTTGGCCTTCCCTAGGCCTTGTCCTTGGCCTTACCTTGTCCTTGCCCTTACCTTTTCCTTGCCCTTAAACTTAAACTTGATCTTGACTTTGACCTTGAACTTGAACTTGACCTTGACTTTGACCTTGAACTTGACCTTGACTTTGACCTTGAACTTGACCTTGACCTTGACCTTGAACTTGAACTTGACCTTGAACTTGAACTTGACTTTGACCTTGAACTTGACCTTGACCTTGAACTTGAACTTGACCTTGAACTTGAACTTGACCTTGACTTTGACCTTGAACTTGAACTTGACCTTGACTTTGACCTTGAACTTGAACTTGAACTTGACTTTGACCTTGAACTTGAACTTGACCTTGAGTTTGACCTTGACCTTGAACTTGACCTTGACCTTGACCTTGACCTTGACCTTGACCTTGAACTTGACCAACAACGGGAGACCAGATTTGCTCAGAGCACCGGAGGTCCAGAGGCAGGGCCAGGTATCTCCCCTTCCCTTTGTGATCATTGCAAAGACATTCCTAGCTGATAGCGGGAGTGCCCATGAAGAAGCAAGCAGTGGGAGTGTGTTTGACACGACTGTGTGCCTCAACTCCACAATGGGCCTTTCCTCTCGAAGTAGGCCCCATGTCCCCTTGGGGAGATGTCATGCCTCTTTTCTCCACACTGCCAAAGGGTGGAGCAAAGCTCGCTCTGTCAGAGGTACAAAAACAGCAATTAAATGGATTTTCAAGCTCTTGCTAGGCTGCACCCTTTCAGGGCCCACTTTACTGAAACAGGTGCTCTGTGGCCCCCGGTTGGGTATGCAGGTTCACAAACAGGGTGAGATCCTGTCCAAGCCAACAATTTTCCTGAAAGACCTAGGCTCACTAAAGCTCTCCTCCAGAGCAAAGGGGATAGAGGAGATGTATGGAGGAGTCTTTGCCTTTCCCTGTGAGTGTGGGGCTACTCCCTACGGCCCCAAGCTCAGGGATAACTGCCTCTAAGAAAGGAATGGCAAGAAGCGCTAATCTTGGAGGTTGGGACAGGGAGTTCGCAGCATGTGGGGAAAGAAAGACTTCTTCGGGAAAGAAGAGGCAACCACCGGGGGTGTGTTCACAAGCCTCTATTTGGAAGGAACACGTTTGCTTATACAACTCAAGACCTCCAGATCTGCTCAGAGGACTGAAGTTCCAGAGACAGGGCCATGTATCTCCCCTTCCCTTTGAGATCCTTGCCAAGACATTCCTAGCAGATTGTCGGAGTGCCCATGAAGAAGCAAGCAGCGGGAGTGTGCTTGACATCACTGGCTGCCTACCTGGGCTCAGCTCCTCAAGGGGCCTTTCTCTCCTGGTAGGCCCTATGTCCCCTTTGGGAGACGGTTGTGCCCTCTTCCCTCCACACTGCCAAAGGGTGGAGGTGGAGCAAACTCGTTCTCTCCGAGGTAAAAGAAAGACAAATTGGATGGATCTTTAAGCTCTTGCTATGCTGCACCCCTCCAGGACCCACTCGAGCAAAACAGGTGCCCTGTGGCCCCCAGGTCGGGTATGCAGGTTCACACACCGGGTGTGATCCCGTCAAAGCCAAGAATTTTCCTGACAGACCTAGGCTCACTAGAGCTCTCCTCCAGAGGAAAGGGGACAGAAAAGATGTGTGTGTGGAGGTGGCTCTGCCTTTCCAGGTCCCAATCTCAGGGATAACTGCCCCTAAGAAAGGAACTGCTGCTGCTGCTGCTGCTGCTGCTGCTGCTGCTGCTGCTGCTGCTGCTGCTAAGTTGGTTCAGTCGTGTTCGACTCTGTGCGACGCCATAGACGGTAGCCCACTAGGCTCCCCCGTCCCTGGGATTCTCCAGGCAAGAACAGTAAGTGGGTTGCCATTGCCTTCTCCAATGCATGAAAGTGAAAATGAAAGTGCAGTCGCTCAGTCGTGTCCGACCCTCAGCGACCCCATGGACTGCAGCCTACCAGGCTTCTCTGTCCATAGGATTTTCTGAAAGGAACTGCAAGAAGCACTTTTCCAGGAGGCTGGGAAAGGGAGTTTGCAGGATGTGGGGAAAGAGAGCCTCCTTCGGGGAAGAATAGGCGGCCACTTGTTTTGTGTTGCAAACCTCTATTTGGAAGGAACAGGTTAGCTTATACAAAGGGAGACCTCCAGATCTGCTCAGAGGACCGAAGTTGCAGAGGCAGGTCGGTGTATCTTCCCTTCACTTTGCGATCCTTGCAAAGACATTCCTTGCTGCTAGATGACTCAGCAAGGGCCTTTGAGACTGTTGTTTTCTTTCCTAGGTTCAAAGATTCCTTCAGTTCCTAATATAGATATCCTAGAAATGATATGACATCCGTGAAAATCTGATATGTCCTGGTCAAATGCTGTCAGTTATCATTCCAGTTATCATATTAAAGCATTTCAAGTCGCAGCAGTGACCAGATGACATTGTCAATTTCTATTTCATCAGGTTTTAACCATGTCCTCTGTGGTTTCACACTGATGCCTTTGCAGAAATACTGCTACTTCAAGATATATGGAAAATACTTTTTTTAAGCTTACTGATAATTTGTTTGTTTGTTTGCTTGTCTTCTGGTAAGCTGCTACCAGATGGAATTTAGTCTCCTCTCTAGGTTAAGAGAACTAAGTTTTCTTAGAATGCAATTTTTGATCACAGACTATGAGTTTCTCTACCTTTCATTGATTTATAATTGTTTTCATCATCTGTTTTTTTACTTCGGTAAAGTAAATAAGCCTTATTTAAGATTTTGGTACATGTAGGATGGACTAAGCTTTCCCCACTCTTGCAAGTTCCCTTAACCCTTCAGATTCTTCTCGTGGGACCAAGATCTCACTTTCCTCCAGAGGGACAATCCAAGCTTTTTATCAGTTGATCTGCCCCTGACATCAGAGTCAAGTTGAGCACGAGTTGGCCTATAATTTAGGCATGAAACTATGACTACATAAAGAAAAGGTGACTTTATGATTCAGGGATGGCCATGATATGCCTTGCACTTCAGAGAAAATGGGTTAAAATGATTTTTTTTTCCTTCAAAACTGCACACCCAGTTCTTTCAGCATATGCAATTGAAAACATCTAGTCATTAGGTCAGTTTTCATTCCAATCCCAAAGAAAGGCAATGACAAAGATTATTCAAGCTGCTGCACAATTGCACTCATCTCACACACTAGTAAAGTAATGCTCAAAATTCTCCAAGTTCACATGAACTGTGAACTTCCAGATGTTCAAGAGGGATTTAAAAAATGCAGAGAAACCAGAGATCAAATTGCCAACATCCACTGGATCATTGAAAAAGCAAGAGAGTTCCGGAAAAAAAAAAAAAAACCATCTATTTCTGCTTTATTGACAATGCCAAAGCCTTTGACTGTGTGGATCACAAGAAACTGGGAAAAATTCTGAAAGAGATGGGAATACCAGACCACCTGACCTGTCTCTTGAGAAACCTGTATGCAGGTCAGGAAGAAACAGTTCGAACTGGACATGGAACAACAGACTGGTTCTACATAGGAAAAGGAACATGTCAAGGCTGTATATTGTCACCCTGCTTATTTAACTTATATGCAGAGTACAGCATGAGAAACACTGGGCTGGAGGAAGCACACGCTGGAATCAAGGTTGCTGGGAGAAATATCAATAATCTCAGATATTCAGATGACACCACCCTTATGGCAGAAAGTGAAGAAGAGCTAAAGAGTCTCCTGATGAAAGTGAAAGAGGAGAGTGAAAAAGTTAGCTTAAAGCTCAGCATTCAGAAAACTACAATCATTGCATCCAGTCTCATCACTTCATGGCAAATAGATGGGAAAACATTGGAAACAGCAGCAGACTATTTTGGGGGGCTTGGAAATCCCTGCAGGTGATGGCTGCCTCCATGAACTTAAAACATATCTATGACTTGGAAGAAAAGTGATGACCAAACTAGACAGCATATTAAAAAGCCGAGACGTTGCTTTGCCAACAAAGATCCATCCGGTCAAGGCTATGGTTTTTCCATATGTCATGGATGGATATGAAAGATGCACTATAAAGAAAGTGACAGCTGAAAATGTGATGCTTTTGAACTGTGGTGTTGGAGAAGATGCTTGTAGGTCGCTTAGACTACAAGGAGACGCAACCACTCCATCCTAAAGGAAATCAGGTCTGAATATCCATTGGAAGGACTAATACTGAACCTGAAACTCCAATACTTTGGCCACTTGATGTGAAGAGCTGACTCACTTGGAAGTTGCTTTGATTTGCCTATGAGTGTGGGAGCCCTCCCTGGGCAAAGGGCCTCAGGGGTCATTGCCACTGAATCATGACATCCAAGCAAGCGCATTCCAGCTGTGTGACATGCAGGAAGCAGGAGACTGGGACATCTGTCTTCCTTAGAGGAAGGAAAGTCATCCACAGAGAGTGTGTTTTCAGGCCTCTCTTTGCAGCAAGTGTTTTGCTTCTCAGACATCAGAGCTGCAGGCTTGCTCTGAGGGCCTCAATTCCAGAGTCAGGGCTGTGTGTCTCACTGCACTTTCCAAGCATTGCAGACACATTCCTAGGTTGGAGCAGTGCTTCCCATGAGAAAGAAGCCTCGGGAGTGTGTCTGAGCGGGCTGAGTGCCATGCTAGGGTCACCTAGTCGAGGGCACCTTGCACATCCAATGGGCCCCAGGCGAGTAGCTATGGACCGGCCCCTCGGTTGAGATATCCCAAAGCAGGGAACAAAGCTAGCTCTGTCTGTCAGAAGGAGGAAAACAGCAATGGGATGGATTTTCAAGCAGTTGCTAAGTCACACCATGTGAGGGCTCCGCGGGAAAGAAATGCGAATTTTGGCCTCTAGGCCCAGTATCCAGATGTGTGCACAGGATATTTTCCCCACAGGATCCAAGAATGTTCCAGACAGACCTAAGCTCACTAGCTCTCTCCTGCAGAGGAAATGAAATATTGTTGCTGAACCACGAAAAGATGCTGGGATTCTTGGCTTATGGAGGAGAAGAATTCAATCCAGGGCCCAAGACGAGGCTTGATTGCTCAGAGCTTTTGTGCAATCGAGTCTTATTCAAGTAGAAAGGAGATAGAGAAAGCTTCTGACAGAGACATCACAAGGGGCAGAAAGTGTACCCCCTTGCTAGTGTTAGTAATGGAGTTATATACTCTCCAATAAGTTATTACAACGAACAAAAGAATGTCTGGAGGTTGTAAAGACTCACTAGACCTACTCCCATCATTTACATTTTAAGATAACAGGATTAGCCAGAAGGTTTTTCCAGAGACCGTCCTCAAGAAGGATGCATGATTGTTATGTAATCCGAAGGAATGTAGAGGGAAAAAAGTGTGCCCTTTCTTCCTCCTTGAGAATTCTAGACCCCTCTCTCCTTGGGGACCCTCGAACTTCTTATAAACCTGCCTTGGCAATGACTCTCTCCGAAACATGATTGAACAGCCGTTTGGAGCTTCCTTTGACTTTCCCTGGGAGGGAGGGAGCCCTCCCTGAGCACAGGGCCTCAGGGGCCATGGCCAATGAAAACTAATCTCCCAGTAAGTGCTTTTCAGCCCTGTGTGACTCTCAGCCCACAGGAGGCTGAGAAAACTCTCTTCCTTGGAGGAAGGAAAGGCAGCCCAAGAGTGTGTTTTCAGGCCTGTATCTTGCAGCAAGTGTTTGGCTTGTTAGACATAAGACCTGCAGGCCTGCTCCAACAGACTCCATTCCAGAATCAGGGCCTTGTGTCTCCCTGCAGTTTCCTGGCCTCGCAAACACATTCCTAGGGGAGAGCAGTCCTGCCCATGGGGAAGCAGGCTGCGGGAGTGTGTCTGAGGGGGCCAGGTGCCATGCTGGGGTCACCTGGTCGAGGGCACCTTGCACCTCCAATGGACCCCAGGCAAGGAGTTGCAGGCCACCACCTTGCTTCTGAAATCCCAAAGTGGGGAGCAAAGCTCGCTCTGTCAGAGGGAAGAAAACAGCAACAGGATGGATTTTCAAGCAGTTGCTAGGCTGTACTGCGTTAGGGCTCCAAGGAAGAAAAATGCAGATGTTAGCCCCTACGACTGGTATCCAGGTGGGCTCCCAGGATGATTTCCCCGCAGGATCCAAGAACGTTCCAGACAGACCTGGGCTCACTAGCTCCCTCCTGCAGAGGAAACATGATAGAACAGCTGTTTGGAGGTTGCTTTGACTTCCCCTGGGAGGGTAGGATCCCTCCCTGGGTGCAGGGCCTCAGGGGCCATTGCCGCTGAGAAATGCCCTCTAAGCCAGACCTTTCCAGCCTTGTATGACTCAGCACGGAGGAGACTGGAAAAGCTATCTTCCTTGGAGGAAGGAAAGGCAGCCCCAGAGAGTGTGTTTTCACACCTGTATCTCGCAGCAAGCGTTTGCCGTCTCAGACGTCAGACCTCCAGGCCTGCTCCAACGGCCTCAGTTCCAGAGTCAGGGCCGTGTGTCTCCCTGCATTTTCTGAGCCTTGGGAACACATTCCTAGGTCAGAACAGTCCTGCCCATGGGGAAGGAGGCTGCGGGAGTGTGTCTGAGGGGGTCGGGTGCCATGCTGGGGTCCAGTAGACCTGGTACCTCCAATAGACCCCAGGACAACAGCGGTGGGGCTCCCCCTGGCTTCCGAAATGCCAAAGCGAGAAGCAAAGCTAGCTCTATCAGAAGGAAGAAAAGAGCAATTAGATGGATGTTCAGGCTGTTGCTGGGCCGCACCACTTCAGGTTACCCCCCGAGAGGAGCAGGCGCCCTGTGGCCCCTCGGTCCCATATGCAGGTTAACACACAGGATGTGTCCCCATAGGAGCCAAGAATTTTCCTGACAGACCTAGGCTCACTAGAGCTCTCCTACAGGGCAAAAGGGATAGAACAGACTGTGGATGTGACTCTGCCTTTCCCAGCGAGCATGGGGCCCTCCCTACGGCCCCGGGCTCCAGGGAAAATTGTCCCTGAAAAATGACCTCCAAGAAGCGCTTTTCCAGCAGGCTGGGATGCAGAGTTCACAGGATGTGGGGAAAGTGATCGTCCTTCAGGGAAGAAGAGGCAGCCACCCAGTGTGTGTTTGCAAGCCTGTATTTGGAAGAAACTGGTTTGCTTCTTCAAGGGGAGACCTCCAGGTCTGCTCAGAGGACCGAAATTCCAGAGGCAGCACCATGCATCTCCCCTGTCCTTTCTGAGCCTTGGAAAGACATTCCTAGCTTATAGCGGTATTGCTCATGAAGAAGCAGGATGCAGGAATGTGTCAGACATGACTGGGTGCCTTCCTGGGTTCAGCTCCGTGAGGGGCCTTTCCACTCAAAGTAGGTCCCATGCCTCCTTGGGGAGGAAGTGGGGCCCGCTTGCCTCCAAATTGCCAAAGGCTGGAACAAAGCTAGTTCTATCAGAGGTAAGAAAAGAGCAATTGGATGGATGTGGAAGCTGTTGCTGGGCCGCACTGCTTCAGGCCCCCCACCCCTCCGGCCCCGAGAGAAACAGGCGCCCTGTGGCCCCTCGGTCCTGTATGCAGTTTCACACATAGAATGTGTCCCCATAGGAGCCAAGAATTTTCCTGACAGACCTAGGCTCACTAGAGCTCTCCTACAGAGCAAAGGGGATGGGACAGATGTGTGGCTGTGGCTCTGCCTTTCCCTGGGAGTGTGGAGCCACTCCCTATGGCCCCGGGCTCCAGGGGAAATTGCCCCTGAATAATGACCTCCAAGAAGCGCTTTTCCAACTGGCTGAGACGTGGAGTTCTCAGGATGCAGGGAAAGCGAGTGTCCCTTCGGGGAAGCAAAGGCAGTCACCTGTTATCATTACTTACTAGAATAGTAGGTACCTTCTCTGGTTGGGCAGAGGCCTTCCCTACCTGATCTGAAAAAGAAAATGAAGTAGCTCGCTGATTTGAGAAATAATTCCCAGACTTGGGTTTCCAACCAGTATAGAATCCGACAATGGCCCTGTCTTTGTAGCCGCGTTAATTAACAGGTATGTGAAGCTCTAAATATCAGTGGAAATTACATACAGCATATAGGCCCCAGTGTTCTGGAATGGTGGAAAGAAACAACCAAACTCTTGAAGAGACTCTTTCAAAATGGATCATAGAGACTGACTGTACATGGATGGGCTTACTTCTGGCAGACTTACTCATATTACGGGTAACTGCACGTTCCCATAGTTGTTGCCCTTATGAAATTTTCTATGGGAGAACCCCCCACCCCAAATGAGGCAGGTGTTAGCAGATTTGCCACAAGTAAGGAGGTGGGATTTCACAGCAGCTGGAACAATTAGGTAAGGTAATAAATCAGGTAACTAAGTTTGTGTAAAAAAAAAATATCATTCCCCCTTGAGGAACAGATTCATGAATTTGTGCCCAGTGATCAGGTGTGGCTCAATGACTGGAAACACAATTCCTTGGCCTGACATCGGAAAGGTCCTTATACTGTTGTTTTAGCCACAATTCTGAAAGAGAAGGGAATACTAGACCACCTAACCTGCCTCTTGAGAAATCTGTATGAAGGTCAGGAAGCAACAGTTAGAGCAGGACATGGAACAACATACTGGTTCCAAAAAGGAAAAGGAGTATGTCAAGGCTGTATATTGTCACCCTGTTTATTTAGCTTATATGCAGACTACATCATGAAAAATGCTGGGATGGAAGATACCTGAGCTGGAATCAAGATTGCCAGAAGAAATAGCAATAAACTTAGATATGCAGATGTCACCACCATTATGGCAGAATGGGAAGAGGAACGCGTATGTCGGGGAACTTCTTGAGTTGCAGCAAAGGTGTGAAGGACCCTTTCGAATTCCAGAGGTTAGGTGTGGTTAGTCTCGAGATGCCTCAGCAGAAATGGGCCTCATGTCGCCTGGAATGGAGAGGCTTCTGGATATTCCCCAGTTTCAGCAGGTGCTCTCAAGTTACCACGGGGACTTCAGGGACCCGCTCTGGCGGCCTCAGGAAAGGCCAGTCATCATGCGTGTTGCTAGGGGGCCTCTCGTGATTCCTCTCCCGTCGGAACCGGGGCCTAAGAAGTTATGTGGATTCGGGGCCGGAACCTGAGGATTCCTCACCAATGCTGACATGGATCATGGGGTAATTATGGAGTCTCCCCAGGGGAGTCAGTCCTCGTCTCGAGAGGGGGCATGCAGGTGCGCTTTCCTCCTGATCTGTAGCAGCAGTGTCACGCTTCCCATCTCGTGATTCATGGGATCTGCGGCTTTCCCTCCAGGATTTTCCACGAGGCTTTCCCACGAGGCTTTCCCACAGGGCTGTCCCACTAGGCTTTCGCACAGGGCTGTCTCACGTGCCACCATGGTGGCAGTCGATCCTCGGCGTGAAAGTCGAGGCAGTGCAGGGAAAACAGGTTCCTCTGGAATGCACTGAGACATCTGGGGGACTCTTGGAATGGTGGAACGACGCTGGCATACCTCTCGCCTTTCCTGTGGAGAGCGCCTCCTCTTGAGATGCGACGGGAACGCCGGGAATTCTTTCCCGGCCACCAGCGAAAGGATCCCTCATCACGAGCTACGAGCAGAAACGGGGCTCTTCTGGATGTGGGCCGGACCCTCGTGCTTCCTCTCGAGTGGAGACAGGTATGTCAGGCAACTTCTTGAGTTGCAGCAAGGGTGTGAAGGACCTTTTGGAAGTTACAGACTTTAGGTTTGATTAGCTTCGAGAAGCCTCAACGGAAATGGGCCTCATCTCGCCTGGAGGGAAAAACCTCCTGGATTTTCTCGAGTTGCGGCAGGTGCTCTCGACTTACGACGGGGACCTCAGGGACACTCTCCGGTGGCCTTAGGAAAGGCCAGTCCCCATGCGAGTTGCTCGGGGGCCTCTCGGCATTCCTCTCCGTTCGATGCCGGGGCCTAAGACCTTGTGTGGAGTCGGGGCCAGAACCTGAGGATTCCTCTCCAGGGCTGACATGGATCTTGGGGTACTTCTGGAGTCTCCCCAGGAGAGTAAGTCCTCGTCTCGAATGGGGGCATGCACGTGCGCTTTCCTCCAGAGCAGTAGCAGCAGTGTCACGCTTCCTATCGCGTGGATCAAGGGATCTGTGGCTTTCCCTCGAGGCTTTCCCACGAGGTTTTCCCACGTGGCTTTCCCACGAGGCTTTCCCACGTGGCTTTCCCACGAGGCTTTAACACAGGGCTGTCCCACCTGCCACCGTGGTGGGAGTCGATCCTCGGCGTGAAAGTCGAGGCAGTGCATGGAAAATAGGTTCCTCTGGAATGGACTGAGACATCTGGGGGCTCTCGGAATGGTGGCACGACGCTGGAGTTCCTCTCGCCTTTCCTATTGCGACTGCCTCCTCTTGAAATGCAACGGGAACGCCGAGAATTCTTCCCCGACCAAGAAGCGAAAGGATGCCTCATCTCGAGCCACTAGGCGGAAACGAGGCTCCTCTGGATGTGCCCAGGACCCTCGTGCTTCCTCTAGAGTGGAGACGGGTAAGTCGGGGAACTTCTCGAGTGGCAGCAAGGGAGTGAAGGACCTTTTGGAAGTTCCAGAGGTTAGGTGTGATTAGCCTCGAGAAGCATCAGTGGAAATGGGACTCTTCTCGCCTGGAGGGCAAAACCTCCTGGATTTTTTCGAGTTGCGGCTGGTGCTCTCGACTTACCACGGGGACCTCAGGGACACGATCTGGTGGCCTCAGGAAAGGCCAGTCCCCATGCAGGTTTCTCGTGGGCATCTTGGGATTCCTCTCACTTTGATGCCGGGGCCTAAGACCTTGTGTGGAGTTGGGCCCGGAACATGAGGATTCCTCTCCAGTGTTGAAATGGATCTTGGGTCACTTCTGGAGTCTCCCCAGGGGAGTGAGTCCTCGTCTCGAGAGGGGGCATGCACGTGCGCTTTCCTTCCGACCTGTAGCAGCAGTGTCACGCTTCCCGTCGCGTGGATCAAGGGATCTGTGGCTTTCCCTCGAGGCTTTCCCACGAGGCTATCCCACAGGGCTGTCCCACGTGAGACTGTGGTGGGAGTCGATCCTCGGCGTGAAAGTCGAGGCAGTGCAGGGAAAACAGTTTCCTCCGGAATGGACTGAGACATCTGGGGGACTCTTGGAATGGTGGCACGACACTGGAGTTGCTCTCACCTTTCCTGTGGAGAGCACCTCCTCTTGCGATGCGACGGGAACGCCCAGGATTCTCTCCCGAACAATCAGCGAAAGGATCCCTCATCTCCATCTACGAGGCGGAAACGGAGCTCTTCTGGATGTGGGCGGGACCCACGTGCTTTCTCTCGAGTGGAGAGGGGTATGTCGGGGAACTTCTTGAGTTGCAACAAGGGTGTGAAGGACCCTTTGGAAGTTCCAGAGGTTAGATGTGATTAGCCTCGAGACGCCTCAGCGGAAATGGGCCTCATCGAGCCTGGATGGGAGAACTTCCTGGATTTTCTCGAGTTTTGGCAGGTGGTCTCGTCTTACGACGGTGACCTAAGGAACCCGCTCTGGTGACCTCAGGACTGGCCAGTCCCCATACGACTTGTTCGGTGGCCTCCTGGGATAACACTCCCGTCGATGCCAGGGCCTAAGTTGTTGTGTGGAGTCGGGGCCGGAACCTGAGAATTCCTCTCCAGTGCTGAAATGGATATTGGGGTAATTCTGGAGTCTCCCCAGGGAAGTCAGCCCTCCGCTCTAAGGGACATGCACGTGCGCTTTCCTCCCGAGCTGTAGCAGCAGTGTGACGCTTGCCATCGCGTCGATCATGGGATCTGTGGCTTTCCCTCGAGGATTTCCCTCGAAGCTTTCTCACGAGGATTTCGTACAGAGCTGTCCAACGTGCCACCGTGGTCGGAGTCGATCCTTGGCGTGAAAGTAGAGGCAGCACAGGGAAAACAGGTCCTCTGGAATGGACTGAGACAATGGGGGACTCTTGGTTTGGTGGCACGACCCTGGTGTTCCTTTCGCGTTTCCTGTGGAGAACCCATCCTCTTGAGATGGGACGGGAATGCCCAGAATTCTTTCCCGACCAAGCAGGGAAAGGATCCCTCATGTCAAGCTAGGAGGCGGAACGGGGCTCCTCTGGATATGGGCGGGAACTTCGTGCTTCCTCTCGAGTGGAGACAGGTAAGTCGGGGAACTTCTTCAGTTGCAGCAAGGGTGTGAAGGACCTTTTGAAAGTCCCAGATGTTAGGTGTGATTAGCCTCGAAACGCCTCAGCGGAAATGGGCCTCATCTCACCTGGAGGGCAAAACCTCGTGGATTTTCTCGAGTTGCGGCAGGTGCTCTCGACTTACGACGGGGACCTCAGGGACCCGCTCTGGTGGCCTCAGGAAAGGCCAGTCCCCATGCGAGTTTCTCGGGGTCCTCTCAGGATTCCTCTCCCTTTGATGCCAGGGCCTAAAACCTTGTGTGGAATCCGGGCCGGAACCTGAGGATTCCTCTCCAGTGCTGACATGGATCTTGGGGTACTTCTGGAGTCTTCCCAGGGGAGTAAGTCCTCGTCTCCAATGGGGGCATGCACGTGCGCTTTCCTCCAGAGTGGTAGCAGCAGTGTCACGCTACCGTCGCGTGGATCAAGGGATCTGTGGCTTTCCCTCAAAGCTTTCCCACGAGGCTTTCCCACAGGGCTCTCCCACGTGCCACCGTGGTGGTAGTCGATCCTCGGCGAGAAAGTCGAGGCAGTGCAGGGAAAACAGGTTCCTCTAGAATGGACTGAGATATTTGGGGGACTCTTGGAATGGCGGCACGACGCTGGAGTTCCTCTCGCCTTTCCTGTGGAGAGTACCTCCTCTTGAGATGCGACGGGAATGCCCAGAATTCTTTCCCGACCAAGCAGGGAAAGGATCCCTCATCTCAAGGGGCGAGGCGGAAATGGGGCTTCTCTGGATGTGGGCGGGACCCTCGTGCTTCCTCTAGAGTGGAGAGGGGTATGTCAGGGAACTACTTGAGTTGCAGCAAGGGTGTGAAGGACCTTTTGGAAGTTCCAGAGGTTAGGTGTGATTAGCCTCGAGACTCCTCAGCGAAAATGGGCCTCATCTCGCCTGCAGGGCAAAACCTCCTGGATTTTCTCGAGTTGCGGCAGGTGCTGTCGAATTAAGTCGGGGACCTCAGGGACCCGCTCTTGTGGCCTCAGGAAAGGCCAGTCCCCATGCGAGTTGCTCGCGGGCCTCTGGGGATTCCTCACCGTTGGATGCCGGATCCTAAGACCTTGTGTGGAGTCGGGGCCGGAACCTGAGGATTCCTCTCCAGTGCTGACACGGATCTTGGGGTACTTCTGGAGTCTCCTCAGCGGAGTAAGTCCTCGTCTCGAATGGGGGCATGCACGTGCGCTTTCCTCCAGAGCGGCAGCAGCAGCGTCACGCTTCCCGTCGCGTGGACAAGGGATCTGTGGCTATACCTCGAGGTTTTCCCACGAGGCTTTCCCAAGAGGCTTTCCCACAGGTCTGTCCCATGTGCCCCCGTGGTTGGAGTCGATCCTTGCCGTGAAAGTCGAGTCAGTGCAGGGAAAACAGGTTCCTCTGGAATGGGCGGAGACATATGGGGGACTCTTGGAATGGTGGCACGACGCTGATGTTCCTCTCGCCTTTCCTGTGGAGAGCGCCTCCTCTTGAGATGCGACGGGAACGCCGGGAATTCTTTCCCGACCAAGCAGGGAAAGGATCCCTCATCTCGAGCTACGAGGCGGAAACGGGCTCCTCTGGAGGTGGGCGGGACCCTCGTGCTTTCTCTAGAGTGGAGACGGGGATGTCGGGGAAATTCTTGAGTTGAAGCAAGGTGTGAAGGACCTTTTGGAAGTTCCAGAGGTTAGGTGTGATTAGCCTCGAGAAGCCTCACTGGAAATGGTCCTCATCTCGCATGGAGGCCAAAACCTCCTGGATTTTCTCGAGTTTCGGCAGGTGCTCAAGACTTATAACGGGGTCCTCCGGGACCGGCTCTGGTGGCCTCAGGAAAGGCCAGTCAGCATGCGAGTTCCTCGGGGGCCTCTCGGGATTCCTCTCCAGTCCATGCCGGGGCCTAAGACCTTGTGTGGAGTCGGGGCCTGAACCTGCGGATTCCTCTCCAGTGCTGACATGGATCTTGGGGTACTTCTGGAGGCTCCCCAGGGGAGTAAGTCCTCGTCTCGAATGGGGTCATGCACGTGCGCTTTCCTCCCGATCGGTAGCAGCAGTGTCACGCTTCCGGTCGCGTTTATCAAGGGATCTGTGGCTTTCCCTGGAGGCTTTCCCACCAGGCTTTCCCACGAGGCTTTCCCACAGGGCTGTCCCATGTGCCACCGTGGTGGGAGTCGATCCTCGGCGTGAAAGTAGAGGCAGTGCATGGAAAACAGGTTCCTCTGAAATGGACTGGGACAATGGGGGACTCTTGGTTTGGTGACACGACGATGGTGTTCCTTTCGCCTTTCCTGTGTAAAACGCATCCTCTTGAGATGGGACGGGAATGCCCAGAATTCCTTCCCGATCAAGCAGCCAAAGGATCCCTCATGTCGAGCTAGGAGGCGGAAACGGGGCTCCTCTGGATGTGGGCGGGACCCTCGTGCTTCCTCTCGAGTGGAGACAGGTATGTCGGGGAACTTCTTGAGTTGCAGCAAGGGTGTGAAGGACCTTTTGAAAGTCCCAGATGTTAGGTGTGATTAGCCTTGAGACGCCTCAGCGGAAATGGGCCCCATATCGCCTGGAGGGCAAAACCTCCTGGATTTTCTCGAGTTGCGGCAGGTGCTCTCGACTTATGTCGGGGACCTCAGGGACCCGCTCTGGTGGCCTCAGGAAAGGCCAGTCCAGATTCGAGTTCCTCGGGTGCCTTTGGGGATTCCTCTCCCTTCGATGCCGGGGCCTAAGGCCTGTGTGGAGGCGGGGCCGGAACCTGAGGATTCCTCTCCTATGCTGACATGGATCTTGGGGTACTTCTGGAGTCTCCTCAGGGGAGTAAGTCCTCATCTCGAATGGGGACATGCACCTGCGCTTTCCTCCAGAGCTCTAGCAGCAGTGTCACGCTTTCCATCGCCTGGATCAAGGGATCTGTGACTTTCACTCCAGGCTTTCCTAGGAGGCTTTCTCACGAGGCTTCCCCACAGGGGTCCCACGTGCCACCTTGGTTTGAGTCGATCCTCGGCGTGAAAGTCGAGGCAGTGCAGGGAAAACAGGTTCCTCTGAAATGACTGAGATATTTGGGGGACTCTTGGAATGGTGGCACGATGCTGGAGATCCGCTCGCCTTTGCTGTGGAGAGCGCCTCCTCTTGAATTGCGACAGGAATGCCCAGAATTCTTTCCCGACCAAGCAGGGAAAGTGTCCCTCATCTTGAGCTACGAGGAAGAAACAGGGCTCCTCTTGATGTGGGCGGGACCCTCATGCTTCCTCTAGAGTGGAGGCAGGGAAGTCGGGGAACGTCTTGAGTTGCAGCAAGGGTGTGAAGGACCTTTTGGAAGTTCCAGGGCTTAGATGTGATTAGCCTTGAGAAGCTTCAGCGGAAATGGGCCTCATCTCGCCTGGAGGGCTAAACCTCCTGGATTTTCTCGAGTTGTGGCACGTACTCTCGACTTACGACGGGGACCTCAGGGACCCGCTCTTGTGGCCTCAGGAAAGGCCAGTCCCAATGCAAGTTGCTCAGGGGCCTCTCGGGATTTCTCTCCCTTTGATGCCGGGGCCTAAGACCTTGTGTGGAGGCGGTGCTGGAACCTGAAGATTCCTCTCCAGTGCTGACATGGATCTTGGGGTACTTCTGGAGTCTCCCCAGGGGAGTAAGTCCTCGTCTCAAATGGGGGCATGCACGTGCGCTTTCCTCCATAGCGGCAGCAGCAGTGTCACGCTTCCCATCTCCTGGATCAAGATATCTGTGTCTTTCCCTAGAGGCTTTCCCACGAGGCTTTTCCACGAGGCTTTCCCACTGGGCTGTCACACGTGCCAGCGTGGTGGGAGTCGATCCTCTGCGTGGGAGTCGATCCTCTGCGTGAAAGCCGAGGCAGTGCAGGGCAAACAGGTTCCTCTGGAATGGACTGAGACATCTCGGGGACTCTTGGAATGGTGGCACGACGCTGGAGTTCCTCTCGCCTTTCCTGTGGAGAGCGCCTCCTCTTGTGGTGAGAGGGGAACGCCGGGAATTCTTTCCGGACAAAGCAGCGAAATGTCCCTCATCTCGAGCTACGAGGCAGAAACGGGGCTCCTCTGGATGTGGATGGGAGACTCGTGCTTCCTCTAGAGTGGAGACGCGCATGTCAGGCAACTTCTTGAGTTGCAGCAAGGGTGTGAAGGACCTTTTGGAAGTTCCAGAGGCTAGAAGTGATTAGCCTGGAGAAGCCTCAGCGGAAATGGGCCTCATCTCGCCTGGAGGGAAAAACCTCCTGGATTTACTCGAGTTGCGGCAGGTGCTCTCGTCTTACGACGGTGACCTAAGGGACCGGCTCTGGTGGCCTCAGGACTGGCCAGTCCCCATTCCAGTGGCTCGGGAGCCTCTCGGGATTCCTCTCCCGTCGATGCCGGGCCTAAGACCTTGTGTGGAGTCAGGGCCGGATCCTAAGGATTCCTCTCCAGTGCGGAAATGGAACTTTGGGTACTTCTGGAGTCTCCCCAGGGGAGTCAGTCCTCGTCTCTAGAGGGGACATGCAAATGGGCTTTCCTCCCGCGCTGGAGCAGAAATGTCACGCTTCCGGTCGGGTCGATCATGGGATCTGTGGCTTTCCCTCGAGGCTTTCCCCCGAGGCTTTCCCAGGAGGCTTTCCCACAGGGCTGTCCCACGTGCCACCGTGGTGGGAGTCCATCCTCGGCATGAAAGTCGAAGCAGTGGAGCAAAACAGTTTCCTCTGGAATGGACTGAGACATCTGCGGGACTCTTGGAATGTGGACACGACCCTGGAGTTACTCTCGCCTTTCCTGTGGAGAGCGCCTCCTCTTCAGATGCGACGTGAACGCTGGGAATGCTTTCCCGACCAAGCAGGGAAAGGATCCCTCATCTTGAGCTACGAGGCGGAAACGGGGCTCCTCTGGATGTGGGCGGGCCCCCGTTCTTCCTCTAGAATGGAGACCTGTATGTCGGGAAACTTCTTGATTTGAAGCAAGTGTGTGAAGGACCTTTTGGAATTTCGAGAAGTTAGGTGTGATTAGCATTGAGAAGGCTCAGCGGAAATGGGTCTCATCTCGCCTGGAGGGCAAAACTTTCTGGATTTTCTCGAGTTGGGGCAGGTGCTCTCGACTTACGACGGGGACCTCAGGGACCCTCTCTGGTGGCCTCAGGAAAGGCTAGTTCCCTTGCGAGTTGCTCGGGGCCCTCTCGGGATTCTTCTCCCTTCGATGCCGGGGCCTAAGACCTTGTGTGGAGTCGAGACCGGGACCTGAGGATTCCTCTCCAGTGCTGACATGGATCTTGGGGTACTTCTGGAGTCTCCCAGTGGAGTAAGTCCTCGTCTCGAATGGGGGCATGCACGTGCGCTTTCCTCCAGAGCAGTAGAAGTAGTGCCATGCTTCCCGTCGCGTGGATCAAGGGATCTGTGGCTTTCCTTCGATGCTTTCCCATGAGGCTTTCCCACGAGGCTTTCCCGCAGGGCTGTCCCACGTGAGACAGTGGTGGGAGTCGATCCTCGGCGTGAAAGTCAAGGCAGTGCAGGGAAAACAGGTTCCTCCGGAATGGACTGAGACATCTGGGGGCTCTTGGAATGGTGGCACGACACTGGAGTTCCTCTCGCCTTTCCTGTGGAGAGCACCGCCTCTTGTGATGCGACGGGAACGCCCAGGATTCTCTCCCGAACAAGCAGTGAAAGGATCCCTCATCTCTACCTACGAGGCGGGAACGGAGCTCTTCTGGATGTGGGCGGGACCCACGTGCTACCTCTCGAGTGGAGAGGGGTATGTCGGGGAACTTCTTGAGATGCAGCAATGGTGTGAAGGACCCTTTGGAAGTTCCAGAGGTTAGATGTGATTAACCTCGAGACGCCTCACCGAAAATGGGCCTCATCGAGCCTGGATGGGAGAACTTCCTGGATTTTCTCGAGTTTTGGCAGGTGGTCTCGTCTTACGACGGTGACCTAATGAACCCGCTCTGGTGACCTCAGGACTGGCCAGTCCCCATACGACTTGTTCGGTGGCCTCCTGGGATTACACTGCCGTTGATGCCGGGGCCTAAGAGGTTGTGTGGAGTCGGGGCCGGAACCTGAGGCTTCCTCTCCAGTGCTGAAATGGATATTGGGGTAATTCTTGAGTCTCCCCAGGGAAGTCAGTCCTCGTCTCAAGAAGGGGCATGCACGTGCGCTTTCCTCCTGAGCTGTAGCAGCAGTTTCACGCTTCCCATCGCGTGAGTCATGGGATCTGTGGCTTTCCCTCCAGGATTTAACATGAGGCATTCCCACGAGGCTTTCCCACAGGGCTGTCACACGTGCCACCGTGGTGGGAGTCGATCCTCGGCGTGAAAGTCGAGGCAGTGCAGGGAAAAAAGGTTCCTCTAGAATGGAATGAAACATCTGGGGTTTTCTGGGAATGGTGGCACGACGCTGGAGTTCTAGCCTTTCCTGTGGAGAGCACCTCCTAATTGAGATGCGACAGGAATGCACAGAATTCTTTCCCAAACACGCAGCGAAAGGATTCCTCATCTCGAGCTACGTAGCGGAAACGGGGCTCCTCTGGATGTGGCCGGGACCCTCGTGTTTCCTCTAGATGTGAGACGGGTATGTCAGGCAACTTCTTGAGCTGCAGCAAGGGTGCGAAAGACCTTTTGGAAATTCCATAGGTTAGGTGTGATTAGCTTCGGAAAGCCTCAGTGGAAATGGGCCTCATCTCTCCTGGAGGGCAAAACCTCTTGGATTCTGTCGAGTTGCGGCAGGTGCTCTCAACTTCCGACGGGGACCTCATGGACCCGCTCTGGTTGCCTCAGGAAAGGCCAGTCCCTATGCGAGTTGCACGGGGGCCACTCAGGATAACTTTCCCTTCGAAGCCGGGGCCTAAGACCTTGTGTGGAGTCGTGCCTGGAACATGAGGTTTCCTCTCCAGTGCTGACATGGATCGTGGGGTACTTCTGGAGTCTCCCCAGGGGAGTAAGTCCTCGTCTCGAATGGGTGCATGCACATGTGCTTTCCTCCAGAGCTGTAGCTGCAGTGTCACTCTTCCCGTCCCGTGGATCAAGGGATCTGTGGCTTTCCCTCGAGGCTTTCCCACGAGGCTTTCCACTAGGCTTTCCCACAGGGCTGCTTCACGTGCCACCGTTGTGGCTGTCGATCCTCGGCGAGAAAGTCGAGGCAGTGCAGGGAAAACAGGTTCCTCTGAAATGAACTGAGAAATCTGGGGGACTCGGAATGGTGGCGCGGCCCTGGAGTTCCTCTTGCCTTTCCTGTGGAGACGGCCTCCTCTTGAGATGCAACGGGAACGACGGGAATTCTTTCCCAACCAAGCAGGGAAAGGATCCCTCATCTCGAGCTATGAGGCAGAAACGGGCTCCCCTGGATGTGCGAGGGAGCCTCGTGCTCCCTCTAGAGTGGATACAGGTATGTCGGGGTCCTTCTTGAGTTGCGGCAAGTGTGTGAAGGACCTTTTAGAATTTCCACAAATTAGGTGTGATTAGCCTTGAGAAGCCTCAGAGGAAATGGGCCTCATCTCGCCTGGAGGGCAAAACCTCCTGGATTTTCTCGAGTTGGGGCAGGTGCTCTCGACTTACGATGGGGACCTCAGGGACCCGCTCTGGTGACTTCAGGAAAGGCCAGTCCCCATGCGAGTTGCTCGGGGGCCTCTCGGGATTCCTCTCCCGTCGATGCCGGGGTCTAAGACCTTGTGTGGAGCCGGGGCCGGAAAATGAAGATTCCACTCCAGTGCTGACATGGATCTTGGGGTTCTTCTGAAGTCCCCCGAGGGGAGGCAGTACTCGTCTTTAGAGGGGGCATGCACGTTCGCTTTCATCCCGAGGTGTAACAACAGTGTCACGCCTCCCGGCACGCCGATCATGGGATCTGTGGCTTACCCACGAGGCTTTCCCATGAGGCTTTCCCACAGGGCTGTCCCACGTGCTACCGTGGTGTGAGTCGATGCTCGGTGTGAAACTCGAGGCAATGCAGGGAAAACAGGTTCCTCTGGAATGGACTGAGATATCTGGGGGACTCTGGGAATGGTGGCACGACGCTGGAGTTCCTCTCGCCTTTCCTGTGGGGAGCGCCTCCACTTCAGATGCAACAGGAACTCCCAGAATTATTTCCTGAAAAAGCTGCGAAAGGATCCCTCATCTTGAGCTACGAGGCGGACACGGGGCTCCTCTGGATGTGGGCGGGACCGTCGTGATTCCTCTCGAGTGGAGATGGGTATGTTAGGGAACTTCTTGAGTTGCAGCAAGGGTGTGAAGGACCTTTTAGAAGTTCCAGAGGTTAGATGTGATTACCTTCCAGAAGCCTCAGCGGAAATGGGCGTCATCTCGCCTGGAGTGCCAAACCTCCTTGATTTTCCCGAGTTGCCGCAGGTGCTCTCAACTTACGACGGGGACTTTAGGGACCAGCTCTGGTGGCCTCAAGACTGGCCCGTCCCCATCCGAATTGCTCGGGGTCCTCTCGGGTTTCCTCTTCCGTAGATGCCGGGGCCTAAGTCCTTGTGTGGAGTTGGGGCCGGAACATGAGGATTCCTCTCCAGTACTGACATGGATCTTGGAGTACTTTTGGAGTCTCCCCAAGGGAGTAAGTCCTCGTCTCGAATGGGGGCATGCACGTGCGCTTTCCTCCGAGCTGTAGCACCAGCGTCACGATTCCTGTCGCGTGGATCAAGGGATCTGTGGCTTTCCCTCGAGGCTTTCCCACGAGGCTTTCCCACAGGGCTGTCCCACGTGAGACCGTGGTTGGAGTCGATCCTCCTCGTGAAAGTCAAGGCAGTGCAGGGAAAACAGTTTCCTCAGGAATGTTCTGAGACATCTGGGGGACTCTTGGAATGGTGGCACTACGCTGGAGTTGCTCTCAGCTTTCCTGTGGAGAGCCCCTACTCTTGAGATGCGACGGGAACGCCCAGGAATCTCTCCTGAACAAGCAGCGAAAGGATTCCTCATCTCGACCTACGAGGCGGAAATGGAGCTCTTCTGGATGTGGGTGGGACCCACGTGCTTCCTCTCAAGTGGAGAGGGGTATCTCGGGGAACTTCTTGAGTTGCAGGAAGGGTGTCAAGGACCCTTTGAAAGTTCCAGAGCTTAGGTGTGATTAGCCTTGAGAAGCCTCAGCGGAAATGGTCCTCATCTCACCTGGAGGGCAAATCCTCCTGGATTTTCTCGAGTTGCCGCAGGTGCTCTCGACATACGACGGGGACCTCTGGGACCCGCTCTGGTGGCCTCAGGAAAGGGCAGTCCCCATGCGAGTTGCACGTGGGCCTCTCGGTTACCTCTCCCTTCGATGCCTGCGCCTAATACCTTGTGTGGAGGCGGGGCCGGAATCGGAGGATTCCTCTCCAGTGCTGACATGGATAATGGGGTACTTCTGGAGTCTCCCCAGGGGAGTTAGTCCTCGTCTCAAATGGGGGCATGCACGTGTGCTTTCCTCCAGAGCAGTAGCAGCTGTGTCATGCTTTCCATCGCCTGGAACAAGGGATCTGTGGCTTTCCCTCGAGGCTTTCCCACGAGCCTTTCCCACAGGGCTGTCACACGTGCCACTGTGGTGGGAGTCAATCCTCGGCGTGAAAGTCGAGGCAGTGCAGGGAAAACAGGTTCCACTGGAATGGACTGAGACTTCTGGGGAACTCTTGGAATGGTGGCACGACGCTGGAGTTCCTCTCGCCTTTCCTGTGGAGAGCACCTCCTCTTGAGGTGAGAGTGGAACGCCGGGAATTCTTTCCCGACAAAGCAGCGAAATGTCCCTCATCTCGAGGCGGAAACGGGTCTCCTCTGGATGTGGCCGGGACCCTTGTGCTTCCTATAGAGTGGAGACGGGTATGTCAGGCAACTTCTTGAGTTACAGCAAGGGTGTGAAGGAACTTTTGGAAGTTACAGAGGTTAGGTTTGATTAGCTTCGAGAAGCCTCAGCGGAAATGGGCTCTTCTCGCCTGGAGGGCAACACCTCCTAGATTTTTTCGAGTTGCGGCAGGTGCTCTCGATTTACGACGGGGACCTCAGGGACTCGCTCTGGTGGCCTCAGGCAATGCCAGTCCTCATGCGAGTTGCTCGGGTGCCTCATGGGATTCCTCTCCCGTCGATGCCGGGGCCTGAGATCTTGTGTGGCGTCGGGGCGGAACATGAGGATTCCTCTTCAGTGCTGACATGGATCTTGGGGGAACTTCTGGAGTCTCCCCAGGGGAGTAAGTCCTCGTCTCGAGAGGGGGTCATGCACGTGCGCTTTCCTCCAGATCGGTAGCAGCAGTGACACGCAGTCCGATGCGTGGATCAAAGGATCTATGGTTTTCCCTCGAGTCTTTCCCACGAGGCTTTCCCACGAGGCTTTCCCATGAGGCTTTCCCACAGGGCTGTCCCACGTGCACACGTGGTGGGAGTCGATCCTCGGCTTAAACGTCAAGGTAGTGCAGGGAAAACTGGTTCCGCTGGAATGGACTGAAACACATGGGGGACTCTTGGAATCGTGACACGACCCCGGAGTTCCTCTCGCCTTTCCTGTGGAGAGCGCATCCTCTTGAGATGTGACTGGAACGCCGGGAATTCTTTCCCTAAGTAACAGGGAAAGGATCCCTCATCTCGAGCTAGGAGGCGGAAACGGGGCTCCCCTGGATGTGTGCGGGACCCTCGTGCTTCCTCTCGAGTGGAGACCGGTATGTTGGGGAACTTCTTGAGTTGCAGCAAGGGTGTGAAGGACCCTTTGGAAGTTCCAGTGGTTAGATGTGATTAGCCTCGAGAAGCCTCAGCGGAAATGGGCCTCATCTCGCCTGGAGGGCAAAACCTCCTGGATTTTCTCGAGTTGCGGCAGGTGCTCTCGACTTACGACGGGGACCTCAGGGACCCGCTCTGGTGGCCTCAGGAAAGGCCAGTCCCCATGCGAGTTCCTCGGGGGCCTTTCGGGATTCCTCTCCCGTCGATGCCGGGGCCTAAGACCTTGCGTGGAGTCGGGGCCAGAACCTGAGGATTCCTCTCCAGTGCTGACATGGATCTTGGGGTACTTCTGGAGTCTCCCCAGGGGAGTCAGTCCTCGTCTTGAATGCGGGCATGCAATTGCGCTTTCCTCCAGAGCGGTCGCAGCAGTGTCACGCAGTCCACCGCGTGGATCAAAGGATCTATGGTTTTCCCTCGAGTCTTTCCCACGAAGCTTTCCCACGAGGCTTTCCCACAGGGCTGTCCCACGTGCACACGTGGTGGGAGTCGATCCTCGGCTTGAACGTCAAGGCAGTGAAGGGAAAACAGGTTCCTCTGGAATGGACTGACACATCTGGGGGACTCTTGGAATGGTGGCACTACCCTGGAGATCCTCTCTCCTTTCCTGTGGAGAGCGCCTCCTCTTGAGATGCGACGGGAACGCCGGAAATTCTTTCCCTACGAAACAGGGAAAGGATCCCTCATCTCGAGCTAGGAGGCGGAAACGGGGCTCCCCTGGATGTGTGCGGTACCCTCGTGCTTCCTCTCGAGTGGAGACGGGTATGTCGGGGAACTTCTTGAGTTGAAGCAAGGGTGTGAAGGACCCTTTGGAAGTTCCAGTGGTTAGATGTGATTAGCCTCGAGAAGCCTCAGCGTAAATGGGCCTCATCTCGCCTGGAGGGCAAAACCTCCTGGATTTTCTCGAGTTGCGGCAGGTGCTCTCGACTTACGACGGGGACCTCAGGGAAACGCTCTGGTGGACTCAGGAAAGGCCAGTCCCCATGCGAGTTCCTCGGGGGCCTTTCGGGATTCCTCTCCCGTCGATGCCGGGGCCTAAGACCATGTGTGGAGTCGGGGCCGGAACCTGCGGATTCCTCTCCAGTGCTGACATGGATCTTGGGGTACTTCTGAAGTCTCCCCAGGGGAGTCAGTCCTCGTCTCGAATGCGGGCATGCACTTGCGCTTTCCTCCAGAGCGGTAGCAGCAGTGTCACGCAGTCCGCCGCGTGGATCAAAGGATCTATGGTTTTCCCTCGAGTCTTTCCCACGAGGCTTTCCCACGAGGCTTTCCCACAGGGCTGTCCCACGTGCACACGTGGTGGGAGTCGATCCTCGGCTTGAACGTCAAGGCAGTGCAGCGAAAAATGTTTCCTCTGGAATGGACTGACACATCTGGGGAACTCTTGGAATGGTGGCACGACCCTGGAGTTCCTCTCGCCTTTCCTGTGGAGAGCGCCTCCTCTTGAGGTGCGACGGGAACGCCGGGAATTCTTTCCCTACGAAACAGGGAAAGGATCCCTCATCTCGAGCTAGGAGGCGGAAACGGGGCTCTGCTGGATGTGTGCGGGACCCTCGTCCTTCCTCTCGAGTGGAGACGAGTATGTCAGGGAACTTCTTGAGTTGCAGCAAGGGTGTGAAGGACCCTTTGGAAGTTCCAGTGGTTAGATGTGATTAGCCTCGAGAAGCCTCAGCGGAAATGGGCCTCATCTCGCCTGGAGGGCAAAACCTCCTGGATTTTCTCGAGTTGCGGCAGGTGCTCTCGACTTACGACGGGGACCTCAGGGACCCGCTCTGGTGGCCTCAGGAAAGGCCAGTCCCCATGCGAGTTCCTCGGGGGCGTCTCGGGATTCCTCTCCCGTCGATGCCGGGGCCTAAGACCTTGTGTGGAGTCGGGGCCGGAACCTGAGGATTCCTCTCCAGTTCTGACATGGATCTTGGGGTACTTCTGGAGTCTCCCCAGGGGAGTCAGTCCTCGTCTCGAATGCGGGCATGCACTTGCGCTTTCCTCCAGAGCGGTAGCAGCAGTGTCACGCAGTCTGCCCCGTGGATCAAAGGATCTATGGTTTTCCCTCGAGTCTTTCCCACGAGGCTTTCCCACGAGGCTTTCCCACAGGGCTGTCCCACGTGCACACGTGGTGGGAGTCGATCCTCGGCTTGAACGTCAAGGCAGTGCAGGGAAAACAGGTTCCTCTGGAATGGACTGAAACACATGGGGGACTCTTGGAATCGTGGCACGACCCCGGAGTTCCTCTCGCCTTTCCTGTGGAGAGCGCCTCCTCTTGAGATGTGACGGGAACGCCGGGACTTCTTTCCCTACGAAACAGGGAAAGGATCCCTCATCTCGAGCTAGGAGGCGGAAACGGGGCTCCCCTGGATGTGTGCGGGACCCTCGTGCTTCCTCTCGAGTGGAGACCGGTATGTTGGGGAACTTCTTGAGTTGCAGCAAGGGTGTGAAGGACCCTTTGGAAGTTCCAGTGGTTAGATGTGATTAGCCTCGAGAAGCCTCAGCGGAAATGGGCCTCATCTCGCCTGGAGGGCAAAACCTCCTGGATTTTCTCGAGTTGCGGCAGGTGCTCTCAACTTACGACGGGGACCTCAGGGACCCGCTCTGGTGGCCACAGGAAAGGCCAGTCCCCATGCGATTTCCTCGGGGGCCTCTCGGGATTCCTCTCCCGTCGATGCCGGGGCCTAAGACCTTGTGTGGAGTCGGGGCCGGAACCTGAGGATTCCTCTCCAGTGCTGACATGGATCTTGGGGTACTTATGGAGTCTCCCCAGGGGAGTCAGTCCTCGTCTTGAATGCGGGCATGCACTTGCGCTTTCCTCCAGAGCGGTCGCAGCAGTGTCACGCAGTCCACCGCGTGGAGCAAAGGATCTATGCTTTTCCCTCGAGTCTTTCCCACGAGCCTTTCCCATGAGGCTTTCCCACGAGGCTTTCCCACAGGGCTGTCCCACGTGCACACGTGGTGGGAGTCGATCCTCGGCTTGAACGTCAAGGCAGTGCAGGGAAAACAGGTTCCTCTGTAATGGACTGACATATCTGGGGGTCTCTTGGAATGGTGGCACGACCCTGGAGTTCCTCTCCCCTTTCCTGTGGAGAGCGACTCCTCTTGAGATGCGACGGAAACGCCAGGAATTCTTTCCCTATGAAACAGGGAAAGGATCCCTCATCTCGAGCTAGGAGGCGGAAACTGTGCTCCCCTGGATGTGTGCGGGACCCCACGTGCTTCCTCTCGAGTGGAGACGGGTATGTCGGGGAACTTCTTGAGTCGCAGCAAGGGTGTGAAGGACCCGTTGGAAGTTCCAGTATTTAGACGTGATTAGCCTCGAGAAGCCTCAGCGGAAATGGGCCTCATCTCGCCTGGAGGGCAAAACCTCCTGGATTTTCTCGAGTTGCGGCATGTGCTCTCGACTTACGACGGGGACCTCAGGGACCCGCTCGGGTGGCCTCAGGAAAGGCCAGTCCCCATGCGAGTTCCTCGGGGGCCTCTCGGGATTCCTCTCCCGTCGATGCCGGGGCCTAAGACCTTGTGTGGAGTCGGGGCCGGAACCTGAGGATTCCTCTCCAGTGCTGACATGGATCTTGGGGTACTTCTGGAGTCTCCCCAGGGGAGTCAGTCCTCGTCTCGAATGCGGGCATGCCCTTGCGCTTTCCTCCAGAGCGGTAGCAGCAGTGTCACGCAGTCCGCCTCATGGATCAAAGGATCTATAGTGTTCCCTCGAGTCTTTCCCACGAGGCTTTCCCACGAGGCTTTCCCACAGGGCTGTCCCACGTGCACACGTGGTGGGAGTCGATCCTTGGCTTGAACGTCAAGGCAGTGCAGGGAAAACAGGTTCCTCTGGAATGGACTGACACATCTGGGGGACTCTTGGAATGGTGGCACGACCCTGGAGTTCCTTTCCCCTTTCCTGTGGAGAGCGCCTCCTCTTGAGATGCGACGGAAACGCCGGGAATTCTTTCCCTACGAAACAGGGAAAGGATCCATCATCTCGAGCTAGGAGGCGGAAACGGGGCTCCCCTGGATGTGTGCGGGACCCCACGTGCTTCCTCTCGAGTGGAGACGGGTATGTCGGGGACGTTCTTGAGTTGCAGCAAGGGTGTGAAGGACCCTTTGGATGTTCCAGTGGTTAGACGTGATTAGCCTCGAGAAGCCTCAGCGGAAATGGGCCTCATCTCGCCTGGAGGGCAAAACCTCCTGGATTTTCTCGAGTTGCGGCAGGTGCTCTCGACTTACGACGGGGACCTCAGGAACCCGCTCTGGTGGCCTCAGGAAAGGCCAGTCCCCATGCGAGTTCCTCGGGGGCCTCTGGGGATTCCTCTCCCGTCGAAGCCGGGGCCTAAGTCCTTGTGTGGAGTCGTGGCCGGAACCTGAGGATTCCTCTCCAGTGCTGACATGGATCTTGGGGTACTTCTGGAGTCTCCCCAGGGGAGTCAGTCTTCGTCTCGAATGCGGGCATGCACTTGCGCTTTCCTCCAGAGCGGTAGTAGCAGTGTCACGCAGTCCGCCTCGTGGATCAAAGGATCTATGGTTTTCCCTCGAGTCTTTCCCACGAGGCTTTCCCACGAGGCTTTCCCACAGGGCTGTCCCACGTGCACACGTGGTGGGAGTCGATCCTCGGCTTGAACGTCAAGGCAGTGCAGGGAAAACAGGTTCCTCTGGAATGGACTGACACATCTGGGGGACTCTTGGAATGGTGGCACGAGCCTGGAGTTCCTCTCGCCTTTCCTGTGAAGAGCGCCTCCTCTTGTGATGCGACGGGAACGCCGGGAATTCTTTCCCTACGAAACAGGGAAAGGATCCCTCATCTCGAGCTAGGAGGCGGAAACCGGGCTCCCCTGGATGTGTGCGGGACCCTCGTGCTTCCTCTCGAGTGGAGACGGGTATGTCGGGGAACTTCTTGAGTTGCAGCAAGGGTGTGAAGGACCCTTTGGAATTTCCAGTGTTTAGACGTGATTAGCCTCGAGAAGCCTCAGCGGAAATGAGCCTCATCTCGCCTGGAGGGCAAAACCTCCTGGATTTTCTCGAGTTGCGGCAGGTGATCTCGACTGACGACGGGGACCTCAGGGACCCGCTCTGGTGGCCTCAGGAAAGGCCAGTCCCCATGCGAGTTCCTCTGGGGATTCCTCTCCCGTCGATGCCGGGGCCTAAGACCTTGTGTGGAGTCGGGGCCGGAACCTGAGGATTCCTCTCCAGTGCTGACATGGATCTTGGGGTACTTCTGGAGTCTCCCCAGGGGAGTCAGTCCTCGTCTCGAATGCGGGCATGCACTTGCGCTTTCCTCCAGAGCGGTAGCAGTAGTGTCACGCAGTCCGCCGCGTGGATCAAAGGATGTTTGGTTTTCCCTCGAGTCTTTCCCACGAGGCTTTCCCACGAGGCTGTCCCACGTGCACACGTGGTGGGAGTCGATCCTCGGCTTGAACGTCAAGGCAGTGCAGGGAAAACAGGTTCCTCTGGAATGGACTGACACATCTGGGGGACTCTTGGAATGGTGGCACTACCCTGGAGATCCTCTCTCCTTTCCTGTGGAGAGCGCCTCCTCTTGAGATGCGACGGGAACGCCGGAAATTCTTTCCCTACGAAACAGGGAAAGGATCCCTCATCTCGAGCTAGGAGGCGGAAACGGGGCTCCCCTGGATGTGTGCGGTACCCTCGTGCTTCCTCTCGAGTGGAGACGGGTATGTCGGGGAACTTCTTGAGTTGAAGCAAGGGTGTGAAGGACCCTTTGGAAGTTCCAGTGGTTAGATGTGATTAGCCTCGAGAAGCCTCAGCGTAAATGGGCCTCATCTCGCCTGGAGGGCAAAACCTCCTGGATTTTCTCGAGTTGCGGCAGGTGCTCTCGACTTACGACGGGGACCTCAGGGAAACGCTCTGGTGGACTCAGGAAAGGCCAGTCCCCATGCGAGTTCCTCGGGGGCCTTTCGGGATTCCTCTCCCGTCGATGCCGGGGCCTAAGACCATGTGTGGAGTCGGGGCCGGAACCTGCGGATTCCTCTCCAGTGCTGACATGGATCTTGGGGTACTTCTGAAGTCTCCCCAGGGGAGTCAGTCCTCGTCTCGAATGCGGGCATGCACTTGCGCTTTCCTCCAGAGCGGTAGCAGCAGTGTCACGCAGTCCGCCGCGTGGATCAAAGGATCTATGGTTTTCCCTCGAGTCTTTCCCACGAGGCTTTCCCACGAGGCTTTCCCACAGGGCTGTCCCACGTGCACACGTGGTGGGAGTCGATCCTCGGCTTGAACGTCAAGGCAGTGCAGCGAAAAATGTTTCCTCTGGAATGGACTGACACATCTGGGGAACTCTTGGAATGGTGGCACGACCCTGGAGTTCCTCTCGCCTTTCCTGTGGAGAGCGCCTCCTCTTGAGGTGCGACGGGAACGCCGGGAATTCTTTCCCTACGAAACAGGGAAAGGATCCCTCATCTCGAGCTAGGAGGCGGAAACGGGGCTCTGCTGGATGTGTGCGGGACCCTCGTCCTTCCTCTCGAGTGGAGACGAGTATGTCAGGGAACTTCTTGAGTTGCAGCAAGGGTGTGAAGGACCCTTTGGAAGTTCCAGTGGTTAGATGTGATTAGCCTCGAGAAGCCTCAGCGGAAATGGGCCTCATCTCGCCTGGAGGGCAAAACCTCCTGGATTTTCTCGAGTTGCGGCAGGTGCTCTCGACTTACGACGGGGACCTCAGGGACCCGCTCTGGTGGCCTCAGGAAAGGCCAGTCCCCATGCGAGTTCCTCGGGGGCGTCTCGGGATTCCTCTCCCGTCGATGCCGGGGCCTAAGACCTTGTGTGGAGTCGGGGCCGGAACCTGAGGATTCCTCTCCAGTTCTGACATGGATCTTGGGGTACTTCTGGAGTCTCCCCAGGGGAGTCAGTCCTCGTCTCGAATGCGGGCATGCACTTGCGCTTTCCTCCAGAGCGGTAGCAGCAGTGTCACGCAGTCTGCCCCGTGGATCAAAGGATCTATGGTTTTCCCTCGAGTCTTTCCCACGAGGCTTTCCCACGAGGCTTTCCCACAGGGCTGTCCCACGTGCACACGTGGTGGGAGTCGATCCTCGGCTTGAACGTCAAGGCAGTGCAGGGAAAACAGGTTCCTCTGGAATGGACTGAAACACATGGGGGACTCTTGGAATCGTGGCACGACCCCGGAGTTCCTCTCGCCTTTCCTGTGGAGAGCGCCTCCTCTTGAGATGTGACGGGAACGCCGGGAATTCTTTCCCTACGAAACAGGGAAAGGATCCCTCATCTCGAGCTAGGAGGCGGAAACGGGGCTCCCCTGGATGTGTGCGGGACCCTCGTGCTTCCTCTCGAGTGGAGACCGGTATGTTGGGGAACTTCTTGAGTTGCAGCAAGGGTGTGAAGGACCCTTTGGAAGTTCCAGTGGTTAGATGTGATTAGCCTCGAGAAGCCTCAGCGGAAATGGGCCTCATCTCGCCTGGAGGGCAAAACCTCCTGGATTTTCTCGAGTTGCGGCAGGTGCTCTCAACTTACGACGGGGACCTCAGGGACCCGCTCTGGTGGCCACAGGAAAGGCCAGTCCCCATGCGATTTCCTCGGGGGCCTCTCGGGATTCCTCTCCCGTCGATGCCGGGGCCTAAGACCTTGTGTGGAGTCGGGGCCGGAACCTGAGGATTCCTCTCCAGTGCTGACATGGATCTTGGGGTACTTATGGAGTCTCCCCAGGGGAGTCAGTCCTCGTCTTGAATGCGGGCATGCACTTGCGCTTTCCTCCAGAGCGGTCGCAGCAGTGTCACGCAGTCCACCGCGTGGAGCAAAGGATCTATGCTTTTCCCTCGAGTCTTTCCCACGAGCCTTTCCCATGAGGCTTTCCCACGAGGCTTTCCCACAGGGCTGTCCCACGTGCACACGTGGTGGGAGTCGATCCTCGGCTTGAACGTCAAGGCAGTGCAGGGAAAACAGGTTCCTCTGTAATGGACTGACATATCTGGGGGTCTCTTGGAATGGTGGCACGACCCTGGAGTTCCTCTCCCCTTTCCTGTGGAGAGCGACTCCTCTTGAGATGCGACGGAAACGCCAGGAATTCTTTCCCTATGAAACAGGGAAAGGATCCCTCATCTCGAGCTAGGAGGCGGAAACTGTGCTCCCCTGGATGTGTGCGGGACCCCACGTGCTTCCTCTCGAGTGGAGACGGGTATGTCGGGGAACTTCTTGAGTCGCAGCAAGGGTGTGAAGGACCCGTTGGAAGTTCCAGTATTTAGACGTGATTAGCCTCGAGAAGCCTCAGCGGAAATGGGCCTCATCTCGCCTGGAGGGCAAAACCTCCTGGATTTTCTCGAGTTGCGGCAGGTGCTCTCGACTTACGACGGGGACCTCAGGGACCCGCTCGGGTGGCCTCAGGAAAGGCCAGTCCCCATGCGAGTTCCTCGGGGGCCTCTCGGGATTCCTCTCCCGTCGATGCCGGGGCCTAAGACCTTGTGTGGAGTCGGGGCCGGAACCTGAGGATTCCTCTCCAGTGCTGACATGGATCTTGGGGTACTTCTGGAGTCTCCCCAGGGGAGTCAGTCCTCGTCTCGAATGCGGGCATGCCCTTGCGCTTTCCTCCAGAGCGGTAGCAGCAGTGTCACGCAGTCCGCCTCATGGATCAAAGGATCTATAGTGTTCCCTCGAGTCTTTCCCACGAGGCTTTCCCACGAGGCTTTCCCACAGGGCTGTCCCACGTGCACACGTGGTGGGAGTCGATCCTTGGCTTGAACGTCAAGGCAGTGCAGGGAAAACAGGTTCCTCTGGAATGGACTGACACATCTGGGGGACTCTTGGAATGGTGGCACGACCCTGGAGTTCCTTTCCCCTTTCCTGTGGAGAGCGCCTCCTCTTGAGATGCGACGGAAACGCCGGGAATTCTTTCCCTACGAAACAGGGAAAGGATCCATCATCTCGAGCTAGGAGGCGGAAACGGGGCTCCCCTGGATGTGTGCGGGACCCCACGTGCTTCCTCTCGAGTGGAGACGGGTATGTCGGGGACGTTCTTGAGTTGCAGCAAGGGTGTGAAGGACCCTTTGGATGTTCCAGTGGTTAGACGTGATTAGCCTCGAGAAGCCTCAGCGGAAATGGGCCTCATCTCGCCTGGAGGGCAAAACCTCCTGGATTTTCTCGAGTTGCGGCAGGTGCTCTCGACTTACGACGGGGACCTCAGGAACCCGCTCTGGTGGCCTCAGGAAAGGCCAGTCCCCATGCGAGTTCCTCGGGGGCCTCTGGGGATTCCTCTCCCGTCGAAGCCGGGGCCTAAGTCCTTGTGTGGAGTCGTGGCCGGAACCTGAGGATTCCTCTCCAGTGCTGACATGGATCTTGGGGTACTTCTGGAGTCTCCCCAGGGGAGTCAGTCTTCGTCTCGAATGCGGGCATGCACTTGCGCTTTCCTCCAGAGCGGTAGTAGCAGTGTCACGCAGTCCGCCTCGTGGATCAAAGGATCTATGGTTTTCCCTCGAGTCTTTTCCACGAGGCTTTCCCACGAGGCTTTCCCACAGGGCTGTCCCACGTGCACACGTGGTGGGAGTCGATCCTTGGCTTGAACGTCAAGGCAGTGCAGGGAAAACAGGTTCCTCTGGAATGGACTGACACATCTGGGGGACTCTTGGAATGGTGGCACGAGCCTGGAGTTCCTCTCGCCTTTCCTGTGAAGAGCGCCTCCTCTTGTGATGCGACGGGAACGCCGGGAATTCTTTCCCTACGAAACAGGGAAAGGATCCCTCATCTCGAGCTAGGAGGCGGAAACCGGGCTCCCCTGGATGTGTGCGGGACCCTCGTGCTTCCTCTCGAGTGGAGACGGGTATGTCGGGGAACTTCTTGAGTTGCAGCAAGGGTGTGAAGGACCCTTTGGAATTTCCAGTGTTTAGACGTGATTAGCCTCGAGAAGCCTCAGCGGAAATGAGCCTCATCTCGCCTGGAGGGCAAAACCTCCTGGATTTTCTCGAGTTGCGGCAGGTGATCTCGACTTACGACGGGGACCTCAGGGACCCGCTCTGGTGGCCTCAGGAAAGGCCAGTCCCCATGCGAGTTCCTCTGGGGATTCCTCTCCCGTCGATGCCGGGGCCTAAGACCTTGTGTGGAGTCGGGGCCGGAACCTGAGGATTCCTCTCCAGTGCTGACATGGATCTTGGGGTACTTCTGGAGTCTCCCCAGGGGAGTCAGTCCTCGTCTCGAATGCGGGCATGCACTTGCGCTTTCCTCCAGAGCGGTAGCAGTAGTGTCACTCAGTCCGCCGCGTGGATCAAAGGATGTTTGGTTTTCCCTCGAGTCTTTCCCACGAGGCTTTCCCACGAGGCTGTCCCACGTGCACACGTGGTGGGAGTCGATCCTCGGCTTGAACGTCAAGGCAGTGCAGGGAAAACAGGTTCCTCTGGAATGGACTGACACATCTGGGGGACTCTTGGAATGGTGGCACGACCCTGGAGTTCCTCTCGCCTTTCCTGTGGAGAGCGCCTCCTCTTGAGATGCGACCCGAACGCCGGGAATTCTTTCCCTACGAAACAGGGAAAGGATCCCTCATCTCGAGCTAGGAGGCGGAAACGGGGCTCCCCTGGATGTGTGCGGGACCCACGTGCTTCCTCTCGAGTGGAGACGGGTATGTCGGGGAACTTCTTGAGTTGCAGCAAGGGTGTGAAGGACCCTTTGGAAGTTCCAGTGGTTAGACGAGATTAGCCTCGAGAAGCCTCAGCGGAAATGGGCCTCATCTCGCCTGGAGGGCAAAACCTCCTGGATTTTCTCGAGTTGCGGCAGGTGCTCTCGACTTACGACGGGGACCTCAGGGACCCGCTCTGGTGGCCTCAGGAAAGGCCAGTCCCCATGCGAGTTCCTCGGGGGCCTCTCGGGATTCCTCTCCCGTCGATGCCGGGGCCTAAGACCTTGTGTGGAGTCGGGGCCGGAACCTGAGGATTCCTCTCCAGTGCTGACATGGATCTTGGGGTACTTCTGGAGTCTCCCCAGGGGAGTCAGTCCTCGTCTCGAATGCGGGCATGCACTTGCGCTTTCCTCCAGAGCGGTAGCAGCAGTGTCACGCAGTCCGCCGCGTGGATCAAAGGATCTATGGTTTTCCCTCGAGTCTTTCCCACGAGGCTTTCCCACGAGGCTTTCCCACAGGGCTGTCCCACGTGCACACGTGGTGGGAGTCGATCCTCGGCTTGAACGTCAAGGCAGTGCAGGGAAAACAGGTTCCTCTGGAATGGACTGACACATCTGGGGGACTCTTGGAATGGTGGCACGACCCTGGAGTTCCTCTCGCCTTTCCTGTGGAGAGCACCTCCTCTTGAGATGCGACGGGAACGCCGGGAATTCTTTCCCTACGAAACAGGGAAAGGATCCCTCATCTCGAGCTAGGAGGCGGAAACGGGGCTCCCCTGGATGTGTGCGGGACCCACGTGCTTCCTCTCGAGTGGAGACGGGTATGTCGGGGAACTTCTTGAGTTGCAGCAAGGGTGTGAAGGACCCTTTGGAAGTTCCAGTGGTTAGACGTGATTAGCCTCGAGAAGCCTCAGCGGAAATGGGCCTCATCTCGCCTGGAGGGCAAAACCTCCTGGATTTTCTCGAGTTGCGGCAGGTGCTCTCGACTTACGACGGGGACCTCAGGGACCCGCTCTGGTGGCCTCAGGAAAGGCCAGTCCCCATGCGAGTTCCTCGGGGGCCTCTCGGGATTCCTCTCCCGTCGATGCCGGGGCCTAAGACCTTGTGTGGAGTCGCGGCAGGAACCTGAGCATTCCTCTCCAGTGCTGACATGGATCTTGGGGTACTTCTGGAGTCTCCCCAGGGGAGTCAGTCCTCGTCTCGAATGCGGGCATGCACTTGCGCTTTCCTCCAGAGCTGTAGCAGCAGTGTCACGCAGTCCGCCGCGTGGATCAAAGGATCTATGGTTTTCCCTCGAGTCTTTCCCACGAGGCTTTCCCACGAGGCTTTCCCACAGGGCTGTCCCACGTGCACACGTGGTGGGAGTCGATCCTCGGCTTGAACGTCAAGGCAGTGCAGGGAAAACAGGTTCCTCTGGAATGGACTGACACATCTGGGGGACTCTTGGAATGGTGTCTCGACCCTGGAGTTCCTCTAGCCTTTCCTGTGGAGAGCGTCTCCTCTTGAGATGCGACGGGAACGCCGGGAATTCTTTCCCTACGAAACAGGGAAAGGATCCCTCATCTCGAGCTAGGAGGCGGAAACGGGGCTCCCCTGGATGTGTGCGGGACCCACGTGCTTCCTCTCGAGAGGAGACGGGTATGTCGGGGAACTTCTTGAGTTGCAGCAAGGGTGTGAAGGACCCTTTGGAAGTTCCAGTGGTTAGACGTGATTAGCCTCGAGAAGCCTCAGCGGAAATGGGCCTCATCTCGCCTGGAGGGCAAAACCTCCTGGATTTTCTCGAGTTGCGGCAGGTGCTCTCGACTTACGACGGGGACCTCAGGGACCCGCTCTGGTGGCCTCAGGAAGGGCCAGTCCCCATGCGAGTTCCTCGGGGGCCTCTCGGGATTCCTCTCCCGTCGATGCCGGGGCCTAAGACCTTGTGTGGAGTCGGGGCCGGAACCTGAGGATTCCTCTCCAGTGCTGACATGGATCTTGGGCTACTTCTGGAGTCTCCCCAGGGGAGTCAGTCCTCGTCTCGAATGCGGGCATGCACTTGCGCTTTCCTCCAGAGCGGTAGCAGCACTGTCACGCAGTCGGCCGCGTGGATCAAAGGATCTATGGTTTTCCCTCGAGTCTTTCCCACGAGGCTTTCCCACGAGGCTTTCCCACAGGGCTGTCCCACGTGCACACGTGGTGGGAGTGGATCCTCGGCTTGAACGTCAAGGCAGTGCAGGGAAAACAGGTTCCTCTGGAATGGACTGACACATCTGGGGGACTCTTGGAATGGTGTCACGACCCTAGAGTTCCTCTCGCCTTTCCTGTGGAGAGCGCCTCCTCTTGAGATGCGACGGGAACGCCGGGAATTCTTTCCCTACGAAACAGGGAAAGGATCCCTCATCTCGAGCTAGGAGGCGGAAACGGGGCTCCCCTGGATGTGTGCGGGACACCACGTGCTTCCTCTCGAGTGCAGACGGGTATGTCGGGGAACTTCTTGAGTTGCAGCAAGGGTGTGAAGGACCCTTTGAAGTTCCAGTGGTTAGATGTGATTGGCCTCGAGAAGCCTCAGCGGAAATGGGCCTCATCTCGCCTGGAGGGCAAAACCTCCTGGATTTTCTCGAGTTGCTGCAGGTGCTCTCGACTTACGACGGGGACCTCAGGGACCCGCTCTGGTGGCCTCAGGAAGGGCCAGTCCCCATGCGAGTTCCTCGGGGGCGTCTCGGGATTCCTCTCCCGTCGATGCCGGGGCCTAAGACCTTGTGTGGAGTCGGGGCCGGAACCTGAGGATTCCTCTCCAGTGCTGACATGGATCTTGGGGTACTTCTGGAGTCTCCCCAGGGGAGTCAGTCCTCGTCTCGAATGCGCGCATGCACTTGCGCTTTCCTCGAGAGCGGTAGCAGCAGTGTCACGCAGTCCGCCGCGTGGATCAAAGGATCTATGGTTTTCCCTCGAGTCTTTCCCACGAGGCTTTCCCACGAGGCTTTCCCACAGGGCTGTCCCACGTGCACACGTGGTGGGAGTCGATCCTCGGCTTGAACGTCAAGGCAGTGCAGGGAAAACAGCTTCCTCTGGAATGGACTGACACATCTGGGGGACTCTTGGAATGGTGGCACGACCCTGGAGTTCCTCTCGCCTTTCCTGTGGAGAGCGCCTCCTCTTGAGATGCGACGGGAACGCCGGGAATTCTTTCCCTACGAAACAGGGAAAGGATCCCTCATCTCGAGCTAGGAGGCGGAAACGGGGCTCCCCTGGATGTGTGCGGGACACCACGTGCTTCCTCTCGAGTGCAGACGGGTATGTCGGGGAACTTCTTGAGTTGCAGCAAGGGTGTGAAGGACCCTTTGGAAGTTCCAGTGGTTAGACGTAATTAGCCTCGAGAAGCCTCAGCGGAAATGGGCCTCATCTCGCCTGGAGGGCAAAACCTCGTGGATTTTCTCGAGTTGCGGCAGGTGCTCTCGACTTACGACGGGGACCTCAGGGACCCGCTCTGGTGGCCTCAGGAAAGGCCAGTACCCATGCGAGTTCCTCGGGGGCCTCTCGGGATTCCTCTCCGGTCGATGCCGGGGACTAAGACCTTGTGTGGAGTCGCGGCCGGAACCTGAGGATTCCTCTCCAGTGCTGACATGGATCTTGGGGTACTTCTGGAGTCTCCCCAGGGGAGTCAGTCCTCGTCTCGAATGCGGACATGCACTTGCACTTTCCTACAGAGCGGTAGCAGCAGTGTCACGCAGTCCGCCGCGTGGATCAAAGGATCTATGGTTTTCCCTCGAGTCTTTCCCACGAGGCTTTCCCACGAGGCTTTCCCACAGGGCTGTCCCACGTGCACACGTGGTGGGAGTCGATCCTCGGCTTGAACGTCAAGGCAGTGCAGGGAAAACAGGTTCCTCTGGAATGGACTGACACATCTGGGGGACTCTTGGAATGGTGGCACGACCCTGGAGTTCCTCTCGCCTTTCCTGTGGAGAGCGCCTCCTCTTGAGATGCGACGGGAACGCCGGGAATTCTTTCCCTTCGAAACAGGGAAAGGATCCCTCATCTCGAGCTAGGAGGCGGAAACGGGGCTCCCCTGGATGTGTGCGGGACACCACGTGCTTCCTCTCGAGTGGAGACGGGTATGTCGGGGAACTTCTTGAGTTGCAGCAAGGGTGTGAAGGACCCTTTGGAAGTTCCAGTGGTTAGATGTGATTGGCCTCGAGAAGCCTCAGCGGAAATGGGCCTCATCTCGCCTGGAGGGCAAAACCTCCTGGATTTTCTCGAGTTGCGGCAGGTGCTCTCGACTTACGACGGGGACCTCAGGGAACCGCTCTGGTGGCCTCAGGAAAGGCCAGTCCCCATGCGAGTTCCTTGGGGGCGTCTCGGGATTCCTCTCCCGTCGATGCCTGGGCATAAGACCTTGTGTGGAGTCGGGGCCGGAACCTGAGGATTCCTCTCCAGTGCTGACATGGATCTTGGGGTACTTCTGGAGTCTCCCCAGGGGAGTCAGTCCTCGTCTCGAATGCGGGCATGCACTTGCGCTTTCCTCGAGAGCGGTAGCAGCAGTGTCACGCAGTCCGCCGCGTGGATCAAAGGATCTATGGTTTTCCCTCGAGTCTTTCCCACGAGGCTTTCCCACGAGGCTTTCCCACAGGGCTGTCCCACGTGCACACGTGGTGGGAGTCGATCCTCGGCTTGAACGTCAAGGCAGTGCAGGGAAAACAGGTTCCTCTGGAATGGACTGACACATCTGGGGGACTCTTGGAATGGTGTCACGACCCTGGAGTTCCTCTCGCCTTTCCTGTGGAGAGCGCCTCCTCTTGAGATGCGACGGGAACGCCGGGAATTCTTTCCCTACGAAACAGGGAAAGGATCCCTCATCTCGAGCTAGGAGGCGGAAACGGGGCTCCCCTGGATGTGTGCGGGACCCACGTGCTTCCTCTCGAGTGGAGACGGGTATGTCGGGGAACTTCTTGAGTTGCAGCAAGGGTGTGAAGGACCCTTTGGAAGTTCCAGTGGTTAGATGTGATTGGCCTCGAGTAGCCTCAGCGGAAATGGGCCTCATCTCGCCTGGAGGGCAAAACCTCGTGGATTTTCTCGAGTTGCGGCAGGTGCTCTCGACTTACGACGGGGACCTCAGGGACCCGCTCTGGTGGCCTCAGGAAAGGCCAGTCCCCATGCGAGTTCCTCGGGGGCCTCTCGGGATTCCTCTCCCGTCGATGCCGCGGCCTAAGACCTTGTGTGGAGTCGCGGCCGGAACCTGAGGATTCCTCTCCAGTGCTGACATGGATCTTGGGGTACTTCTGGAGTCTCCCCAGGGGAGTCAGTCCTCGTCTAGAATGCGGGCATGCACTTGCGCTTTCCTCCAGAGCGGTAGCAGCAGTGTCACGCAGTCCGCCGCGTGGATCAAAGGATCTATGGTTTTCCCTCGAGTCTTTCCCACGAGGCTTTCCCACGAGGCTTTCCCACAGGGCTGTCCCAGGTGCACACGTGGTGGGAGTCGATCCTCGGCTTGAACGTCAAGGCAGTGCAGGGAAAACAGGGTCCTCTGGAATGGACTGACACATCTGGGGGACTCTTGGAATGGTGGCACGACCCTGGAGTTCCTCTCGCCTTTCCTGTGGAGAGCGCCTCCTCTTGAGATACGACGGGAACGCCGGGAATTCTTTCCCTACGAAACAGGGAAAGGATCCCTCATCTCGAGCTAGGAGGCGGATACGGGGCTCCCCTGGATGTGTGCGGGTCCCACGTGCTTCCTCTCGAGTGGAGACGGGTATGTCGGGGAACTTCTTGAGTTGCAGCAAGGGTGTGAAGGACCCTTTGGAAGTTCCAGTGGTTAGACGTGATTAGCCTCGAGAAGCCTCAGCGGAAATGGGCCTCATCTCGCCTGGAGGGCAAAACCTCCTGGATTTTCTCGAGTTGCGGCAGGTGCTCTCGACTTACGACGGGGACCTCAGGGACCCGCTCTGGTGGCCTCAGGAAAGGCCAGTCCCCATGCGAGTTCCTCGGGGGCCTCTCGGGATTCCTCTCCCGTCGATGCCGGGGCCTAAGACCTTGTGTGGAGTCGGGGCCGGAACCTGAGGATTCCTCTCCAGTGCTGACATGGATCTTGGGGTACTTCTGGAGTCTCCCCAGGGGAGTCAGTCCTCGTCTCGAATGCGGGCATGCACTTGCGCTTTCCTCCAGAGAGGTAGCAGCAGTGTCACGCAGTCTGCCGCGTGGATCAAAGGATCTATGGTTTTCCCTCGAGTCTTTCCCACGAGGCTTTCCCACGAGGCTTTCCCACAGGGCTGTCCCAGGTGCACACGTGGTGGGAGTCGATCCTCGGCTTGAACGTCAAGGCAGTGCAGGGAAAACAGGTTCCTCTGGAATGGACTGACACATCTGGGGGACTCTTGGAATGGTGTCACGACCCTGGAGTTCATCTCGCATTTCCTGTGGAGAGCGCCTCCTCTTGAAATGCGACGGGAACGCCGGGAATTCTTTCCCTACGAAACAGGGAAAGGATCCCTCATCTCGAGCTAGGAGGCGGAAACGGGGCTCCCCTGAATGTGTGCGGGACACCACGTGCTTCCTCTCGAGTGCAGACGGGTATGTCGGGGAACTTCTTGAGTTGCAGCAAGGGTGTGAAGGACCCTTTGGAAGTTCCAGTGGTTAGATGTGATTGGCCTCGAGAAGCCTCAGCGGAAATGGGCCTCATCTCGCCTGGAGGGCAAAACCTCCTGGATTTTCTCGAGTTGCGGCAGGTGCTCTCGACTTACGACGGGGACCTCAGGGAACCGCTCTGTTGGCCTCAGGAAAGGCCAGTCCCCATGCGAGTTCCTTGGGGGCGTCTCGGGATTCCTCTCCCGTCGATGCCTGGGCATAAGACCTTGTGTGGAGTCGGGGCCGGAACCTGAGGATTCCTCTCCAGTGCTGACATGGATCTTGGGGTACTTCTGGAGTCTCCCCAGGGGAGTCAGTCCTCGTCTCGAATGCGGGCATGCACTTGCGCTTGCCTCGAGAGCGGTAGCAGCAGTGTCACGCAGTCCGCCGCGTGGATCAAAGGATCTATGGTTTTCCCTCGAGTCTTTCCCAGGAGGCTTTCCCACGAGGCTTTCCCACAGGGCTGTCCCACGTGCACACGTGGTGTGAGTCGATCCTCGGCTTGAACGTCAAGGCAGTGCAGGGAAAACAGGTTCCTCTGGAATGGACTGACACATCTGGGGGACTCTTGGAATGGTGTCTCGACCCTGGAGTTCCTCTCGCCTTTCCTGTGGAGAGCGTCTCCACTTGAGATGCGACGGGAACGCCGGGAATTCTTTCCCTACGAAACAGGGAAAGGATCCCTCATCTCGAGCTAGGAGGCGGAAACGGGGCCCCCCTGGATGTGTGCGGGACCCACGTGCTTCCTCTCGAGTGGAGACGGGTATGTCGGGGAACTTCTTGAGTTGCAGCAAGGGTGTGAAGGACCCTTTGGAAGTTCCAGTGGTTAGATGTGATTGGCCTCGAGAAGCCTCAGCGGAAATGGGCCTCATCTCGCCTGGAGGGCAAAACCTCCTGGATTTTCTCGAGTTGCGGCAGGTGCTCTCGACTTACGACGGGGACCTCAGGGACCCGCTCTGGTGGCCTCAGGAAGGGCCAGTCCCCATGCGAGTTCCTCGAGGTCCTCTCGGGATTCCTCTCCCGTCGATGCCGGGGCCTAAGACCTTGTGTGGAGTCGGGGCCGGAACCTGAGGATTCCTCTCCAGTGCTGACATGGATCTTGGGCTACTTCTGGAGTCTCCCCAGGGGAGTCAGTCCTCGTCTCGAATGCGGGCATGCACTTGCGCTTTCCTCCAGAGCGGTAGCAGCACTGTCACGCAGTCGGCCGCGTGGATCAAAGGATCTATGGTTTTCCCTCGAGTCTTTCCCACGAGGCTTTCCCACGAGGCTTTCCCACAGGGCTGTCCCACGTGCACACGTGGTGGGAGTCGATCCTCGGCTTGAACGTCAAGGCAGTGCAGGGAAAACAGGGTCCTCTGGAATGGACTGACACATCTGGGGGACTCTTGGAATGGTGTCACGACCCTAGAGTTCCTCTCGCCTTTCCTGTGGAGAGCGCCTCCTCTTGAGATGCGACGGGAACGCCGGGAATTCTTTCCCTACGAAACAGGGAAAGGATCCCTCATCTCGAGCTAGGAGGCGGATACGGGGCTCCCCTGGATGTGTGCGCGTCCCACGTGCTTCCTCTCGAGTGGAGACGGGTATGTCGGGGAACTTCTTGAGTTGCAGCAAGGGTGTGAAGGACCCTTTGGAAGTTCCAGTGGTTAGACGTGATTAGCCTCGAGAAGCCTCAGCGGAAATGGGCCTCATCTCGCCTGGAGGGCAAAACCTCCTGGATTTTCTCGAGTTGCGGCAGGTGCTCTCGACTTACGACGGGGACCTCAGGGACCCGCTCTGGTGGCCTCAGGAAAGGCCAGTCCCCATGCGAGTTCCTCGGGGGCGTCTCGGGATTCCTCTCCCGTCGATGCCGGGGCCTAAGACCTTGTGTGGAGTCGGGGCCGGAACCTGAGGATTCCTCTCCAGTGCTGACATGGATCTTGGGGTACTTCTGGAGTCTCCCCAGGGGAGTCAGTCCTCGTCTCGAATGCGGGCATGCACTTGCGCTTTCCTCCAGAGAGGTAGCAGCAGTGTCACGCAGTCTGCCGCGTGGATCAAAGGATCTATGGTTTTCCCTCGAGTCTTTCCCACGAGGCTTTCCCACGAGGCTTTCCCACAGGGCTGTCCCAGGTGCACACGTGGTGGGAGTCGATCCTCGGCTTGAACGTCAAGGCAGTGCAGGGAAAACAGGTTCCTCTGGAATGGACTGACACATCTGGGGGACTCTTGGAATGGTGTCACGACCCTGGAGTTCATCTCGCATTTCCTGTGGAGAGCGCCTCCTCTTGAAATGCGACGGGAACGCCGGGAATTCTTTCCCTACGAAACAGGGAAAGGATCCCTCATCTCGAGCTAGGAGGCGGAAACGGGGCTCCCCTGAATGTGTGCGGGACACCACGTGCTTCCTCTCGAGTGCAGACGGGTATGTCGGGGAACTTCTTGAGTTGCAGCAAGGGTGTGAAGGACCCTTTGGAAGTTCCAGTGGTTAGATGTGATTGGCCTCGAGAAGCCTCAGCGGAAATGGGCCTCATCTCGCCTGGAGGGCAAAACCTCCTGGATTTTCTCGAGTTGCGGCAGGTGCTCTCGACTTACGACGGGGACCTCAGGGAACCGCTCTGGTGGCCTCAGGAAAGGCCAGTCCCCATGCGAGTTCCTTGGGGGCGTCTCGGGATTCCTCTCCCCTCGATGCCTGGGCATAAGACCTTGTGTGGAGTCGGGGCCGGAACCTGAGGATTCCTCTCCAGTGCTGACATGGATCTTGGGGTACTTCTGGAGTCTCCCCAGGGGAGTCAGTCCTCGTCTCGAATGCGGGCATGCACTTGCGCTTTCCTCGAGAGGGGTAGCAGCAGTGTCACGCAGTCCTCCGCGTGGATCAAAGGATCTATGGTTTTCCCTCGAGTCTTTCCCAGGAGGTTTTCCCACGAGGCTTTCCCACAGGGCTGTCCCACGTGCACACGTGGTGGGAGTCGATCCTCGGCTTGAACGTCAATGCAGTGCAGGGAAAACAGGTTCCTCTGTAATGGACTGACACATCTGGGGGACTCTTGGAATGGTGGCACGACTCTGGAGATCCTCTCCCCTTTCCTGTGGAGAGCGCCTCCTCTTGAGATGCGACGGGAACGCCGGGAATTCTTTCCCTACGAAACAGGGAAAGGATCCCTCATCTCGAGCTAGGAGGCGGAAACGGGGCTCCCTGGATGTGTGCGGGAACCTCGTGCTTCCTCTCGAGTGGAGGCGGTTATGTCGGGGAACTTCTTGAGTTGCAGCAAGGGTGTGAAGGACTCTTTGGAAGTTCCAGTGGTTAGATGTGATTGGCCTCGAGAAGCCTCAGCGGAAATGGGCGTCATCTCGCCTGGAGGGCAAAACCTCCTCGAATTTCTCGAGTTGCGGCAGGTGCTCTCGACTTACGACGGGGACCTCAGGGACACGCTCTGGTGGCCTCAGGAAAGGCCAGTCCCCATGCGAGTTCCTCGGGGGCCTCTCGGGATTCCTTTCCCGTCGATGCCGGGGCCTAAGACCTTGTGTGGAGTCGGGGCCGGAACCTGAGGATTCCTCTTCAGTGCTGACATGGATCTAGGGGTACTTCTGGAGTCTCCCCAGGGGAGTCAGTCCTCGTCTCGAATGCGGGCATGCACTTGCGCTTTCCTCCAGAGCGGTAGCAGCAGTGTCACGCAGTCCGCCGCGTGGATGAAAGGATCTATGGTTTCCCCTCGAGTCTTTCCCACGAGGCTTTCCCACGAGGCTTTCCCACAGGGCTGTCCCACGTGCACACGTGGTGGGAGTCGATCCTCGGCTTGAACGTCAAGGCAGTGCAGGGAAAACAGGTTCCTCTGGAAGGGACTGACACATCTGGGGGACTCTTGGAATGGTGTCACGACCCTAGAGTTCCTCTCGCCTTTCCTGTGGAGAGCGCGTCCTCTTGAGATGCGACGGGGACGCCGGGAATTCTTTCCCTATGAAACAGGGAAAGGATCCCTCATCTCGAGCTAGGAGGCGGAAACGGGGCTCCCCTGGATGTGTGCGGGACCCCACGTGCTTCCTCTCGAGTGGAGACGGGTATGTCGGGGAACTTCTTGAGTTGCAGCAAGGGTGTGAAGGACCTTTTGGAAGTTCCAGTGGTTAGATGTGATTAGCCACGAGAAGCCTCAGCGGAAATGGGCCTCATCTCGCCTGGAGGGCAAACCTCCTGGATTTTCTCGAGTTGCGGCAGGTGCTCTCGACTTACGACGGGGACCTCAGGGACCCGCTCTGGTGGCCTCAGGAAAGGCCAGTCCCCATGCGAGTTCCTCGGGGGCCTCTCGGGATTCCTCTCCCGTCGATGCCGGGGCCTAAACCTTGTGTGGAGTCGGGGCCGGAACCTGAGGATTCCTCTCCAGTGCTGACATGGACCTTGGGGTACTTCTGGAGTCTCCCCAGGGGAGTCAGTCCTCGTCTCGAATGCGGGCATGCACTTGCGCTTTCCTCCAGAGCGGTAGGAGAAGTGTCACGCAGTCCGCCGCGTGGATCAAAGGATCTATGGTTTTCCCTCGAGTCTTTCCCACGAGGCTTTCCCCCGAGGCTTTCCCACAGGGCTGTCCCACGTGCACACGTGGTGGGAGTCGATCCTCGGCTTGAACGTCAAGGCAGTGCAGGGAAAACAGGTTTCTCTGGAATGGACTGACACATCTGGGGGACTCTTGGAATGGTGGCACGACCCTGGAGTTTCTCTCGCCTTTCCTGTGGAGAGCGCCTCCTCTTGAGATGCGACGGGAACGCCGGGAATTCTTTCACTAGGAAACAGGGAAAGGATCCCTCATCTCGAGCTAGGAGGCGGAACCGGCGCTCCCCCGGATGTGTGCGGGACCCTCGTGCTTCCTCTCGAGTGGAGACGGGTATGTCGGGGAACTTCTGGACTTGCAGCAAGGGTGTGAAGGACCCTTTGGAAGTTCCAGTGGTTAGATGTGATTAGCCTCGAGAAGCCTCAGCGGAAATGGGCCTCATCTCGCCTGGAGGGCAAAACCTCCTGGATTTTCTCGAGTTGCGGCAGGTGCTCTCGACTTACGACGGGGACCTCAGGGACCCGCTCTGGTGGCCTCAGGAAAGGCCAGTCCCCATGCGAGCTCCTCGGGGGCCTCTCGGGATTCCTCTCCCGTCGAAACCGGGGCCTAAGACCTTGTGTGGAGTCGGGGCCGGAACCTGAGGATTCCACTCCAGTGCTGACATGGATCTTGGGGTACTTCTGGAGTCTCCCCTGGGGAGTCAGTCCTCGTCTCGAATGCGGGCATGCACTTGTGCTTTCCTCCAGAGCGGTAGCAGCAGTGTCACGCAGTCCGCCGCGTGGATCAAAGGATCGATGGTTTTCCCTCGAGTCTTTTCCTCGAGTCTTTCCCACGAGGCTTTCCCACAGGGCTGTCCCACGTGCACACGTGGTGTGAGTCGATCCTCGGCTTGAACGTCAAGGCAGTGCAGGGAAAACAGGTTCCTCTGGAATGGACTGACACATCTGGGGGTCTCTTGGAATGGTGCCACGACCCTGGAGTTCCTCTCGCCTTTCCTGTGGAGAGCGCCTCCTCTTGAGATGCGACGGGAACGCCGGGAATTCTTTCCCTACGAAACAGGGAAAGGATACCTCATCTCGAGCTAGGAGGCGGAAACGGGGCTCCCCTGGATGTGTGCGGGACCCCACGTGCTTCCTCTCGTGTGGAGACCGGTATGTCGGGGAACTTCTTGAGTTGCAAAAGGGTGTGAAGGACCCTTAGGAAGTTCCAGTGGTTAGACGTGATTAGCCTCGAGAAGCCTCAGCGGAAATGGGCCTCATCTCGCCTGGAGGGCAAAACCTCCTGGATTTTCTCGAGTTGCGGCAGGTGCTCTCGACTTACGACGTGGACCTCAGGGACCCGCTTTGGTGGCCTCAGGAAAGGCCAGTTCCCATGCGAGTTCCTCAGGGGCCTCTCGGGATTCCTCTCCCGTCGATGCCGGGGCCTAAGACCTTGTGTGGAGTCGGGGCCGGAACCTGAGGATTTCTCTCCAGTGCTGACATGGATCTTGGGGTACTTCTGGAGTCTCCCCAGGGGAGTCAATCCTCGTCTCGAATGCGGGCATGCACTTGCGCTTTCCTCCAGAGCGGTAGCAGCAGTGTCACGCAGTCAGCCGCGTGGATCAAAGGATCTATGGTTTTCCCTCGAGTCTTTCCCACGAGGCTTTCCCACGAGGCTTTCCCACAGGGCTGTCCCACGTGCACACGTGGTGGGAGTCGATCCTCGGCTTGAATGTCAAGGCAGTGCAGGGAAAACAGGTTCCTCTGGAATGGACTGACACATCTGGGGGACTCTTGGAATGGTGGCACGACCCTGGAGATCCTCTCGCCTTTCCTGTGGAGAGCGCCTCCTCTTGAGATGCGACGGGAACGCCGGGAATTCTTTCCCTAGGAAACAGGGAAAGGATCCCTCATCTCGAGCCAGGAGGCGGAACCGGGGCTCCTCTGGATGTGTGCGGGACCCCACGTGCTTCCTCTCTAGTGGAGACGGGAATGTCGCGGAACTGCTTGAGTTGTAGCAAGGGTTTGAAGGACCCTTTGGAAGTTCCAGTAGTTAGATGTGATTGGCCTCGAGAAGCCTCAGAGGAAATGGGCCTCATCTCGCCTGGAGGGCAAAACCTCCTGGATTTTCTCGAGTTGCGGCAGGTGCTCTCGACTTACGACGGGGACCTCAGGGACCCGCTCTGGTGGCCTCAGGAAAGGCCAGTCCCCATGCGAGTTCCTCGGGGGCCTCTCTGGATTCCTCTCCCATCGATGCCGGGGCCTAAGACCTTGTGTGGAGTTGGGGCCGGAACCTGAGGATTAATCTCCAGTGCTGACATGGATCTTGGGGTACTTCTGGAGTCTCCCCAGGGGAGTCAGTCCTCGTCTCGAATGCGGGCATGCACTTGCGCTTTCCTCCAGAGCGGTAGCAGCAGTGTCACACAGTCCGCCGCGTGGATCAAAGGATCTATGGTTTCCCCTCGAGTCTTTCCCACGAGGCTTTCCCACGAGGCTTTCCCACGAGGCTTTCCCCCAGGGCTGTCCCACGTGCACACGTGGTGGGAGTCGATCCTCGGCTTGAACGTCAAGGCAGTGCAGGGAAAACAGGCTCCTCAGGAATGGACTGACACATCTGGGGGTCTCTTGGAATGGTGGCACGACTCTGGAGATCCTCTCCCCTTTCCTGTTGAGAGCGCCTCCTCTTGAGATGCGACGGGAACGCCGGGAATTCTTTCCCTACGAAACAGGGAAAGGATCCCTCATCTCGAGCTAGGAGGCGGAAACGGGGCTCCCTGGATGTGTGCGGGAACCTCGTGCTTCCTCTCGAGTGGAGGCGGTTATGTCGGGGAACTTCTTGAGTTGCAGCAAGGGTGTGAAGGACTCTTTGGAAGTTCCAGTGGTTAGATGTGATTAGCCTCGAGAAGCCTCAGCGGAAATGGGCGTCATCTCGCCTGGAGGGCAAAACCTCCTGGAATTTCTCGAGTTGCGGCAGGTGCTCTCGACTTACGACGGGGACCTCAGGGACACGCTCTGGTGGCCTCAGGAAAGGCCAGTCCCCATGCGAGTTCCTCGGGGGCCTCTCGGGATTCCTTTCCCGTCGATGCCGGGTCCTAAGACCTTGTGTGGAGTCGTGGCCGGAACCTGAGGATTCCTCTTCAGTGCTGACATGGATCTAGGGGTACTTCTGGAGTCTCCCCAGGGGAGTCAGTCCTCGTCTCGAATGCGGGCATGCACTTGCGCTTTCCTCCAGAGCGGTAGCAGCAGTGTCACGCAGTCCGCCGCGTGGATGAAAGGATCTATGGTTTCCCCTCGAGTCTTTCCCACGAGGCTTTCCCACGAGGTTTTCCCACGAGGCTTTCCCACAGGGCTGTCCCACCTGCACACGTGGTGGGAGTCGATCCTCGGCTTGAACGTCAATGCAGTGCAGGGAAAACAGGTTCCTCTGTAATGGACTGACACATCTGGGGGTCTCTTGGAATGGTGGCACGACTCTGGAGATCCTCTCCCCTTTCCTGTTGAGAGCGCCTCCTCTTGAGATGCGATGGGAACGCCGGGAATTCTTTCCCTGCGAAACAGGGAAAGGATCCCTCATCTCGAGCTAGGAGGCGGTAACGGGGCTCCCCTGGATGTGTGCGGGAACCCACGTGCTTCCTCTCGAGTGGAGACGGGTATATCGCGGAACTTCTTGAGTTGAAGCAAGGGTGTGAAGGACCCTTTGGAAGTTCCAGTGGTTAGATGTGATTGGCCTCGAGAATCCTCAGCTGAAATGGGCCTCATCTCGCCTGGAGGGCAAAACCTCCTGGATTTTCTCGAGTTGCGGCAGGTGCTCTCGACTTACGACGGGGACCTCAGGGACCCGCTCTGGTGGCCTCAGGAAAGGCCAGTCCCCATGCGAGTTCCTCGGGGGCCTCTCGGGATTCCTCTCCAGTCGATGCCGGGGCCTAAGACCTTGTGTGGAGTCGGGGCCGGAACCTGAGGATTCCTCTCCAGTGCTGACATGGACCTTGGGGTACTTCTGGAGTCTCCCCAGGGGAGTCAGTCCTCGTCTCGAATGCGGGCATGCACTTGCGCTTTCCTCCAGAGCGGTAGGAGAAGTGTCACGCAGTCCGCCGCGTGGATCAAAGGATCTATGGTTTTCCCTCGAGTCTTTCCCACGAGGCTTTCCCACAAGGCTTTCCCACAGGGCTGTCCCAGGAGCATAAGTTATGGGAGTCGATCCTCAGCTTGAACGTCAAGGCAGTGCAGGGAAAACAGGTTCCTCTGGAATGGACTAACACATCTGGGGGTCTCTTGGAATCGTGGCACGACCCTGGAGTTCCTCTCCCCTTTCCTGTGGAGAGCGTCTCCTCTTGAGATGCGATGGGAACGCCGGGAATTCTTTCCCTACGAAACAGGGAAATGATCCCTCATCTCGAGCTACGAGGCGGAAACGGAGCTCCCCTGGATGTGTGCGGGAACCTCGTGCTTCCTCTCGAGTGGAGACGGGTATGTCGCGGAACTCCTTGAGTTGCAGCAAGGTTGTGAAGGACCCTTTGGAAGTTCCAGTGATTAGATGTGATTAGCCTCGAGAAGCCTCAGCGGAAATGGGCCTCATCTCGCCTGGAGGGCAAAACCTCCTGGAAATTCTCGAGTTGCGGCAGGTGCTCTCGACTTACGACGGGGACCTCAGGGACCCGCTCTGGTGGCCTCAGGAAAGGCCAGTCCCCATGCGAGCCCCTCGGGCGCCTCTCAGGATTCCTCTCCCGTCGATGCCGGGGCCTAAGACCTTGTGTGGAGTCGGGGCCGGAACCTGAGGATTCCTCTCCAGTGCTGACATGGATCTTGGGGTACTTCTGGAGTCTCCCCAGGGGAGTCAGTCCTCGTCTCGAATGCGGGCATGCACTTGCGCTTTCCTCCAGAGCGGTAGCAGCAGTGTCACGCAGTCCGCCGCGTGGATCAAAGGATCTATGGTTTTCCCTCGAGTCTTTCCCATGAGGCTTTCCCACGAGGCTTTCCCACAGGGCTATCCCACGTGCACACGTGGTGGGAGTCGATCCTCGGCTTGAACGTCAAGGCAGTGCAGGGAAAACAGGTTCCTCTGGAATGGACTGACACATCTCGGGGACTCTTGGAATGGTGGCACGACCCTGGAGTTTCTCTCGCCTTTCCTGTGGAGAGCGCCTCCTCTTGAGATGCGACGGGAACGCCGGGAATTCTTTCCCTACGAAACAGGGAAAGTATCCCTCATCTCGAGCTAGGAGGCGGAAACGGGGCTCCCCTGGATGTGTGCGGGACCCCACGTGCTTCCTCTCGATTGGAGACGGGTATGTCGGGGAACTTCTGGACTTGCAGCAAGGGTGTGAAGGACCCTTTGGATGTTCCAGTGGTTAGATGTGATTAGCCTCGAGAAGCCTCAGCGGAAATGGGCCTCATCTCGCCTGGAGGGCAAAACCTCCTGGATTTTCTCGAGTTGCGGCAGGTGCTCTCGACTTACGACGGGGACCTCAGGGACACGCTCTGGTGGCCTCAGGAAAGGCCAGTCCCCATGCGAGTTCCTCGGGGGCCTCTCGGGATTCCTCTCCCGTCGATGCCGGGGCCTAAGACCTTGTGTGGAGTCGGGGCCGGAACATGAGGATTCCTCTCCAGTGCTGACATGGATCTTGGGGTACTTCTGGAGTCTCCCCAGGGGAGTCAGTCCTCGTCTCGAATGCGGGCATGCACTTGCGCTTTCCTCCAGAGCGGTAGCAGCAGTGTCACGCAGTCCGCCACGTGGATCAAAGGATCTATTTTTTTCCCTCGAGTCTTTCCCACGAGGCTTTCCCACGAGGCTTTCCCACAGGGCTGTCCCACGTGCACACGTGGTGGGAGTCGATCCTCGGCTTGAACGTCAAGGCAGTGCAGGGAAACAGGTTCCTCTGTAATGGACTGACATATCTGGGCGACTCGTGGAATGGTGGCACGACCCTGGCGTTCCTCTCGCCTTTCCTGTGGAGAGCGCCTCCTCTTGAGATGCGACGGGAACGCCCGGAATTCTTTCCCTACGAAACAGGGAAAGGAACCCTCATCTCGAGCTAGGAGGCGGAAACGGGTCTCCCCTGGATGTGTGCGGGACCCTCGTGCTTCCTCTCGAGTGGAGACGGGTATGTCGGTGAACTTCTTGAGTTGCAGCAAGGGTGTGAAGGACCCTTTGGAAGTTCTAGTGGTTAGATGTGATTAGCCTCGAGAAGCCTCAGCTGAAATGGGCCTCATCTCGCCTGGAGGGCAAAATCTCCTGGATTTTCTCGAGTTGCGGCAGGTGCTCTCGACTTACGACGGGGACCTCTGGGACCCGCTCTGGTGGCCTCAGGAAAGGCCAGTCCCCATGCTATTTCCTCGGGGGCCTCTCGGGATTCCTCTCCCATCGATGCCGGGGCCTAAGACCTTGTGTGGATTCGGGGCCGGAACCTGAGGATTCCTCTCCAGTGGTGACATGGATCTTGGGGTACTTCTGGAGTCTCCCCAGGGGAGTCAGTCCTCGTCTCGAATGCGGGTATGCACTTGCGCTTTCCTCCATAGCGGTAGCAGCAGTGTCACGCAGTCCGCCGCGTGGATCAAAGGATCTATGGTTTTCCCTCGAGTCTTTCCCACGAGGCTTTCCCAAGAGGCTTTCCCACAGGGCTGTCCCACGTGCACACGTGGTGGGAGACGATCCTCGGCTTGAACCTCAAGGCAGTGCAGGGAAAACAGGTTCGTCTGTAATGGACTGACACATCTGGGGGTCTCTTGGAATGGTGGCACGACCCTGGAGTTCCTCTCCCCTTTCCTGTGGAGAGCGCCTCCTCTTGAGATGCGACGGGAACGCCGGGAATTCTTTCCCTACGAAACAGGGAAAGGATCCCTCATCTCGAGCTAGGGGGCGAAAACGGGGCTCCCCTGGATGTGTGCGGGACCCCACGTGCTTCCTGTCGAGTGGGGACGGGTATCTTGGGGAATTTCTTGAGTTGCAGCAAGGGTGTGATGGACCCTTTGGAAGTTCCAGTGGTTACATGTGATTAGCCTCGAGAAGCCTCAGCGGAAATGGGCTTCATCTCGCCTGGAGGGCAAAACCTCCTGGATTTTCTCGAGTTGCGGCTGGTGCTCTCGACTTATGACGGGGACCTCAGGGTCCCGCTCTGGTGGCCTCAGGAAAGGCCAGTCCCCATGCGAGTTCCTCGAGGGCCTCTCGGGATTCCTCTCCCGTCGATGCCGGGGCCTAAGACCTTGTGTGGAGTCGGGGCCGGAACCTGAGGATTCCTCTCCAGTGCTGACATGGATCTTGGGGTACATCTGGAGTCTCCCCAGGGGAGTCAGTCCTCGTCTCGAATGCGGGCATGCACTTGCGCTTTCCTCCAGAGCGGTAGCAGCAGTGTCACGCAGTCAGCCGCGTGGATCAAAGGATCTATGGTTTTCCCTCGAGTCATTCCCACGAGGCTTTCCCACGAGGCTTTCCCACAGGGCAGTCCCACGTGCACACGTGGTGGGACTCGATCCTCGGCTTGAACGTCAAGGCAGTGCAGGGCAAACAGGTTCCTCTGGAATGGACTGACACATATGGGGGACTCTTGGAATGGTGGCACGACCCTGGAGTTCCTCTCGCCTTTCCTGTGGAGAGCGCCTCCTCTTGAGATGCGACGGGAACGCCGGGAATTCTTTCCCTACGAAACAGGGAAAGGATCCCTCATCTCGAGCTAGGAGGCGGAAACGGGGCTCCCCTGGATGTGTGCGGGACCCCACGTGCTTCCTCTCGAGTGGGGACTGGTATGTCGGGGAAATTCTTGAGTTGCAGCAAGGGTGTGAAGGACCCTTTGGAAGTTCCAGTGGTTAGATGTGATTAGCCTCGAGAAGCCTCAGCGGAAATGGGCCTCATCTCGCCTGGAGGGCAAAACCTCCTGGATTTTCTCGAGTTGCGGCAGGTGCTCTCGACTTTCGACGGGGACCTTAGGGACCCGCTCTGGTGGCCTCAGGAAAGGCCAGTCCCCATGCGATTTCCTCGGGGGCCTCTCGGGATTCCTCTCCCTCGATCCCGGGCCCTAAGACCTTGTGTGGAGTCGGGGCCGAAAACTGAGGATTCCTCTCCAGTGCTGACATGGATCTTGGGGTACTTCTGGAGTCTCCCCAGGGGAGTCAGTCCTCGTCTCGAATGCGGGCATGCACTTGTGCTTTCCTCCAGAGCTTTACCAGCAGTGTCACGCAGTCCGCCGCGTGGATCAAAGGATCTATGGTTTTCCCTCGAGTCTTTCCCATGAGGCTTTCCCACGAGGATTTCCCACAGGGCTGTCCCACGTGCACACGTGTTGGGAGTCGATCCTCGGCTTGAAGGTCAAGGCAGTGCAGGGAAAAAGGGTTCCTCTGTAATGGAGTGACACATCTGGGGGACTCTTGGAATGGTGGCACGACCCTGGAGTTCCTCTCGCCTTTCCTGTGGAGAGCGCCTCCTCTTGAGATGCGACGGGAACGCCGGGAATTCTTACCCTACGAAACAGGGAAAGGATCCCTCATCTCGAGCTAGGAGGCGGAAACGGGGCTCCCCTGGATGTGTGCGAGACCCCACGTGCTTCCTCTCGAGTGGAGACGGATATGTCGGGGAACTTCTTGAGTTGCAGCAAGGGTGTGAAGGACCCTTAGGAAGTTCCAGTGGTTAGATGTGATTAGCCTCGAGAAGCCTCAGCGGAAATGGGCCTCATCTCGCGTGGAGGGCAAAACCTCTTGGATTTTCTCGAGGTGCGGCAGGTGCTCTCGACTTACGACGGGGACCTCAGGGACCCGCTCTGTTGGCCTCAGGAAAGGCCAGTCCCCATGCGAGTTCCTCAGGGGCCTCTCGGGATTCCTCTCCCGTCGATGCCGGGGACTAAGACCTTGTGTGGATTCGGGGCCGGAACCTGAGTATTCCTCTCCAGTGCTGACATGGACCTTGGGGTACTTCTGGAGTCTCCCCAGGGGAGTCAGTCCTCGTCTCGAATGCGGGCATGCACTTGCGCTTTCCTCCAGAGCGGTAGCAGCAGTGTCACGCAGTCCGCCGCGTGGATCAAAGGATCTATGGTTTTCCCTCGAGTCTTTCCCACGAGGCTTTCCCACGAGGCTTTCCCACAGGGCTGTCCCACGTGCACACGTAGTGGGAGTCGATCCTCGGCTTGAACGTCAAGGCAGTGCAGGGAAAACAGGTTCCTCTGTAATGGACTGACACATCTGGGGGTCTCTTGGAATGCTGGCACGACCCTGGAGTTCCTCTCCCCTTTCCTGTGGAGAGCGCCTCCTCTTGAGATGCGACGGGAACGCCGGGAATTCTTTCCCTACGAAACAGGGAAAGGATCCCTCATCTCGAGCTAGGAGGCGGAAACGGGGCTCCCCTGGATGTGTGCGGGACACCACGTGCTTCCTCTCGAGTGGAGACGGGTATGTCGGGGAACTTCTTGAGTTGCAACAAGGGTGTGAAGGACCCTTTGGAAGTTCCAGTGGTTAGACGTGATTAGCCTCGAGAAGCCTCAGCGGAAATGGGCCTCATCTCGCCTGGAGGGCAAAACCTCCTGGATTTTCTCGAGTTGCGGCAGGTGCTCTCGACTTACGTCGGGACCTCAGGGACCCGCTCTGGTGGCCTCAGGAAAGGCCAGTCCCCATGCGAGTTCCTCGCGGGCCTCTCGGGATTCCTCTCCCGTCGATGCCGGGGCCTAAGACCTTGTGTGGAGTCGGGGCCGGAACCTGAGGATTCCTCTCCAGTGCTGACATGGATCTTGGGGTACTTCTGGAGTCTCCCCAGGGGAGGCAGTCCTCGTCTCGAAGGCGGGCATGCACTTGCCCTTTCCTCTAGAGCGGTAGCAGCAGTGTCACGCAGTCCGCCGTGTGGAACAAAGGATCTATGGTTTTCCCTCGAGTCTTTCCCACGACTCTTTCCCACGAGGCTTTCCCACAGGGCTGTCCCACGTGCACACGTGGTGGGAGTCGATCCTCGGCTTGAACGTCAAGGCAGTGCAGGGAAAACAGGTTCCTCTGGAATGGACTGACACATCTGGGGGACTCTTGGAATGGTGGCATGACCCTGGAGTTCCTCTCGCCTTTCCTGTGGAGAGCGCCTCCTCTTGAGATGCGACGGGAACGCCGGGAATTCTTTCCCTACGAAAGAGGGAAAGGATCCCTCATCTCGAGCTAGGAGGCGGAAACGGGGCTCCCCTGGATGTGTGCCGCACCCCACGGACTTCCTCTCGAGTGGAGACGGGTATGTCGCGGAACTGCTTGAGTTGCAGCAAGGGTGTGAAGGACCCTTTGGAAGTTCCAGTGGTTAGATGTGATTAGCCTCGAGAAGCCTCAGCGGAAATGGGCCTCATCTCGCCTGGAGGGCAAAACCTCCTGGATTTACTCGAGTTGCGGCAGGTGCTCTCGACTTACGACGGGGACCTCAGAGACCCGCTCTGGTGGCCTCAGGAAAGGCCAGTCCCCATGCGAGTTCCTCGGGGGCCTATCGGGATTCCTCTCCCGTCGATCCCGGGGCCTAAGACCTTGTGTGGAGTCGGGGCCGGAACCTGAGGATTCCTCTCCAGTGCTGACATGGATCTTGGGGTACTTCTGGAGTCTCCCCAGGGGAGTCAGTCCTCGTCTCGAATGCGGGCATGCACTTGTGCTTTCCTCCAGAGCTTTACCAGCAGTGTCACGCAGTCCGCCGCGTGGATCAAAGGATCTATGGTTTTCCCTCGAGTCTTTCCCACGAGGCTTTCCCACGAGACTTTCCCACAGGGCTGTACCACGTGCACACGTGGTGGGAGTCGATCCTCGGCTTGAACGTCAAGGCAGTGCAGGGAAAACAGGTTCCTCTGGAATGGACTGACACATCTGGGGGTCTCTTGGAATGGTGACACGACCCTGGAGTTCCTCTCGCCTTTCCTGTGGAGAGTGCCTCCTCTTGAGATGCGACGGGAACGCCGGGAATTCTTTCCCTACGAAACAGGGAAAGGATCCCTCATCTCGAGCTAGGAGGCGGAAACGGGGCTCCCCTGGATGTGTGCGGGACCCCATGTGCTTCCTCTCGAGTGGAGTCGGGTATGTCGGGGAACTTCTTGAGTTGCAGCAAGGGTGTGAAGGACCCTTTGGAAGTTCCAGTGTTTAGATGTGATTAGCCTCGAGAAGCCTCAGCGGAAATGGGCCTCATCTCGCCTGGAGGGCAAAACCTCCTGGATTTTCTCGAGTTGCGGCAGGTGCTCTCGACTTACGACGGGGACCTCAGGGACCCGCTCTGGTGGCCTCAGGAAAGGCCAGTCCCCATGCGAGTTCCTCGGGGGCCTCTCGGGATTCCTCTCCCGTCGATGCCGGGGCCTAAGACCTTGTGTGGAGTCGGGGCCGGAACCTGAGGATTCCTCTCCAGTGCTGACATGGACCTTGGGGTACTTCTGGAGTCTCCCCAGGGGAGTCAGTCCTCGTCTCGAAGGCGGGCATGCACTTGCGCTTTCCTCTAGAGCGGTAGCAGCCGTGTCACGCAGTCCGCCGCGTGGAACAAAGGATCTATGGTTTTCCCTCGAGTCTTTCCCACGACTCTTTCCCACGAGGCTTTCCCACAGGGCTGTCCCACGTGCACACGTGGTGGGAGTCGATCCTCGGCTTGAACGTCAAGGCAGTGCAGGGAAAACAGGTTCCTCTGGAATGGACTGACACATCTGGGGGACTCTTGGAATGGTGGCATGACCCTGGAGTTCCTCTCGCCTTTACTGTCAAGAGCGCCTCCTCTTGAGATGCGACGGGAACGCCGGGAATTCTTTCCCTACGAAAGAGGGAAAGGATCCCTCATCTCGAGCTAGGAGGCGGAAACGGGGCTCCCCTGGATGTGTGCCGCACCCCACGGACTTCCTCTCGAGTGGAGACGGGTATGTCGCGGAACTGCTTTAGTTGCAGCAAGGGTGTGAAGGACCCTTTGGAAGTTCCAGTGGTTAGATGTGATTAGCCTCGAGAAGCCTCAGCGGAAATGGGCCTCATCTCGCCTGGAGGGCAAAACCTCCTGGATTTACTCGAGTTGCGGCAGGTGCTCTCGACTTACGACGGGGACCTCAGAGACCCGCTCTGGTGGACTCAGGAAAGGCCAGTCCCCATGCGAGTTCCTCGGGGGCCTATCGGGATTCCTCTCCCGTCGATCCCGGGGCCTAAGACCTTGTGTGGAGTCGGGGCCGGAACCTGAGGATTCCTCTCCAGTGCTGACATGGATCTTGGGGTACTTCTGGAGTCTCCCCAGGGGAGTCAGTCCTCGTCTCGAATGCGGGCATGCACTTGCGCTTTCCTCCAGAGCTGTAGCAGCAGTGTCAGGCAGTCCGCCGCCTGGATCAAAGGATCTATGGTTTTCCCTCGAGTCTTTCCCACGAGGTTTTCCCACGAGGCTTTCCCACAGGGCTGTCCCACGTGCACATGTGGTGGGAGTCGATCCTCGGCTTGAACGTCAAGGCAGTACAGGGAAAGAGGTTCCTCTGGAATAGACTGACACATCTGGGGTCTCTTGGAATGGTGGCACGACCCTGGAGTTTCTCTCGCCTTTCCTTTGGAGAGCGCCTCCTCTTGAGATGCGACGGGAACGCCGGGAATTCTTTCCCTACGAAACAGGGAAAAGATCCCTCATTTCGAGCTACGAGGCGGACAGGGCTCCTCTGGATGTGTGCGGGACCCACGTGCTTCCTCTCGAGTGGAAACGGGTATGTCGAGGAACTTCTTGAGTTGCAGCAAGGGTGTGAAGGACCCTTAGGAAGTTCCAGTGGTTAGACGTGATTAGCCTCGAGAAGCCTCAGCGGAAATGGGCCTCATCTCGCCTGGAGGGCAAAACGTCCTGGATTTACTCGAGTTGCGGCAGGTGCTCTCGACTTACGACGGGGACCTCAGAGACCCGCTCTGGTGGCCTCAGGAAAGGCCAGTCCCCATGCGAGTTCCTCGCGGGCCTCTCGGGATTCCTCTCCCGTCGATGCCGGGGCCTAAGACCTTGTGTGGAGTCGGGGCCGGAACCTGAGGATTCCTCTCCAGTGCTGACATGGATCTTGGGGTACTTCTGGAGTCTCCCCAGGGGAGTCAGTCCTCGTCTCGAATGCGGGCATGCTCTTGCGCTTTCCTCCAGAGCGGTAGCAGCAGTGTCAGGCAGTCCGCCGCGTGGATCAAAGGATCTATGGTTTTCCCTCGAGTCTTTCCCACGAGGCTTTCCCACGAGGCTTTCCCACAGGGCTGTCCCACGTGCACACGTGGTGGGAGTCGATCCTCGGATTGAACGTCAAGGCAGTACAGGGAAAAGAGGTTCCTCTGGAATAGACTGACACATCTGGGGACTCTTGGAATGGTGGCACGACCCTGGAGTTTCTCTCGCCTTTCCTTTGGAGAGCGCCTCCTCTTGAGATGCGACGGGAACGCCGGGAATTCTTTCCCTACGAAACAGGGAAAGGATCCCTCATCTCGAGCTAGGAGGCGGAAACGGGGCTCCCCTGGATGTGTGCGGGACCCACGTGCTTCCTCTCGAGTGGAGACGGGTATGTCGGGGAACTTCTTGAGTTGCAGCAAGGGTGTGAAGGACCCTTAGGAAGTTCCAGTGGTTAGACGTGATTAGCCTCGAGAAGCCTCAGCGGAAATGGGCCTCATCTCGCCTGGAGGGCAAAACCTCCTGGATTTTCTCGAGTTGCGGCAGGTGCTCTCGACTTACGACGGGACCTCAGGGACCCGCTCTGGTGGCCTCAGGAAAGGCCAGTCCCCATGCGAGTTCCTCGCGGGCCTCTCGGGATTCCTCTCCCGTCGATGCCGGGGCCTAAGACCTTGTGTGGAGTCGGGGCCGGAACCTGAGGATTCCTCTCCAGTGCTGACATGGATCTTGGGGTACTTCTGGAGTCTCCCCAGGGGAGTCAGTCCTCGTCTCGAATGCGGGCATGCACTTGCGCTTTCCTCCAGAGCGGTAGCAGCAGTGTCACGCAGTCCGCCGCGTGGAACAAAGGATCTATGGTTTTCCCTCGAGTCATTCCCACGAGGCTTTCCCACGAGGCTTTCCCACAGGGCTGTCCCACGTGCACACGTGGTGGGAGTCGATCCTCGGCTTGAACGTCAAGGCAGTGCAGGGAAAACAGGTTCCTCTGGAATGGACTGACACATCTGGGGGACTCTTGGAATGGTGGCACGACCCTGGAGTTCCTCTCGCCTTTCCTGTGGAGAGCGCCTCCTCTTGAGATGCGAAGGGAACGCCGGGAATTCTTTCCCTACGAAAGAGGGAAAGTATCCCTCATCTCGAGCTAGGAGGTGGAAACGGGGCTCCCCTGGATGTGTGCGGCACCCCAAGGGCTTCCTCTCGAGTGGAGACGGGTATGTCGCGGAACTGCTTGAGTTGCAGCAAGGGTGTGAAGGACCCTTTGGAAGTTCCAGTGGTTAGATGTGATTAGCCTCGAGAAGCCTCAGCGGAAATGGGCCTCATCACGCCTGGAGGGCAAAACCTCCTGGATTTTCTCGAGTGGCTGCAGGTGCTCTCGACTTACGACGGGACATCAGGGACCCGCTCTGGTGGCCTCAGGAAAGGCCAGTCCCCATGCGAGTTCCTCGCGGGCCTCTCGGGATTCCTCTCCCGTCGATGCCGGGGCCTAAGACCTTGTGTGGAGTCGGGGCCGGAACCTGAGGATTCCTCTCCAGTGCTGACATGGATCTTGGGGTACTTCTGGAGTCTCCCCAGGGGAGTCAGTCCTCGTCTCGAATGCGGGCATGCACTTGCGCTTTCCTTCAGAGCGGTAGCAGCAGTGTCACGCAGTCCGCCGCGTGGATCAAAGGATCTATGGTTTTCCCTCGAGTCTTTCCCACGAGGCTTTCCCACGAGGCTTTCCCACAGGGCTGTCCCACGTGCACACGTGGTGTGAGTCAATCCTCGGCTTGAACGTCAAGGCAGTACAGGGAAAAGAGGTTCCTCTGGAATAGACTGACACATCTGGGGTCTCTTGGAATGGTGGCACGACCCTGGAGTTTCTCTCGCCTTTCCTTTGGAGAGCGCCTCCTCTTGAGATGCGACGGGAACGCCGGGAATTCTTTCCCTAAGAAACAGGGAAAGGATCCCTCATTTCGAGCTACGAGGCGGACGGGGCTCCTCTGGATGTGTGCGGGACCCACGTGCTTCCTCTCGAGTGGAGACGGGTATGTCGGGGAACTTCTTGAGTTGCAGCAAGGGTGTGAAGGACCCTTAGGAAGTTCCAGTGGTTAGACGTGATTAGCCTCGAGAAGCCTCAGCGGAAATGGGCCTCATCTCGCCTGGAGGGCAAAACCTCCTGGATTTTCTCGAGTGGCGGCAGGTGCTCTCGACTTACGACGGGACCTCAGGGACCCGCTCTGGTGGCCTCAGGAAAGGCCAGTCCCCATGCGAGTTCCTCGCGGGCCTCTCGGGATTCCTCTCCCGTCGATGCCGGGGCCTAAGACCTTGTGTGGAGTCGGGGCCGGAACCTGAGGATTCCTCTCCAGTGCTGACATGGATCTTGGGGTACTTCTGGAGTCTCCCCAGGGGAGTCAGTCCTCGTCTCGAAGGCGGGCATGCACTTGCGCTTTCCTCTAGAGCGGTAGCAGCAATGTCACGCAGTCCGCCGCGTGGAACAAAGGATCTATGGTTTTCCCTCGAGTCTTTCCCACGACTCTTTCCCACGAGGCTTTCCCACAGGGCTGTCCCACGTGCACACGTGGTGGGAGTCGATCCTCGGCTTGAACGTCAAGGCAGTGCAGGGAAAACAGGTTCCTCTGGAATGGACTGACACATCTGGGGGACTCTTGGAATGGTGGCATGACCCTGGAGTTCCTCTCGCCTTTACTGTCGAGAGCGCCTCCTCTTGAGATGCGACGGGAACGCCGGGAATTCTTTCCCTACCAAAGAGGGAAAGGATCCCTCATCTCGAGCTAGGAGGCGGAAGCGGGGCTCCCCTGGATGTGTACGGGACCCCACGTGCTTCCTCTCGAGTGGAGACGGGTATGTCGCGGAACTGCTTGAGTTGCAGCAAGGGTGTGAAGGACCCTTTGGAAGTTCCAGTGGTTAGATGTGATTAGCCTCGAGAAGCCTCAGCGGAAATGGGCCTCATCTCGCCTGGAGGGCAAAACCTCCTGGATTTTCTCGAGTTGCGGCAGGTGCTCTCGACTTACGACGGGGACCTCAGGGACCCGCTCTGGTGGCCTCAGGAAAGGCCAGTCCCCATGCGAGTTCCTGGGGGGCCTCTCGGGATTCCTCTCCCGTCGATGCCGGGGCCTAAGACATTGTGTGGAGTCGGGGCCGAAACCTGAGGATTCCTCTCCAGTGCTCACATGGATCTTGGGGTACTTCTGTAGTCTCCCCAGGGGAGTCAGTCCTCGTCTCGAATGCGGGCATGCACTTGCGCTTTCCTCCAGAGCGGTAGCAGCAGTGTCACGCAGTCCGCCGCGTGGATCAAAAGATCTATGGTTTTCCCTCGAGTCTTTCCCATGAGGCTTTCCCACGAGGATTTCCCACAGGGCTGTCCCACGTGCACACGTGGTGGGAGTCGATCCTCGGCTTGAAGGTCAAGGCAGTGCAGGGAAAACAGGTTCCTCTGTAATGGAGTGACACATCTGGGGGACTCTTGGAATGGTGGCACGACCCTGGAGTTCCTCTCGCCTTTCCTGTGGAGAGCGCCTCCTCTTGAGATGCGACGGGAACGCCGGGAATTCTTACCCTACGAAACAGGGAAAGGATCCCTCATCTCGAGCTAGGAGGCGGAAACGGGGCTCCCCTGGATGTGTGCGGGACCCCACGTGCTTCCTCTCGAGTGGAGACGGATATGTCGGGGAACTTCTTGAGTTGCAGCAAGGGTGTGAAGGACCCTTAGGAAGTTCCAGTGGTTAGATGTGATTAGCCTCGAGAAGCCTCAGCGGAAATGGGCCTCATCTCGCGTGGAGGGCAAAACCTCTTGGATTTTCTCGAGGTGCGGCAGGTGCTCTCGACTTACGACGGGGACCTCAGGGACCCGCTCTGTTGGCCTCAGGAAAGGCCAGTCCCCATGCGAGTTCCTTAGGGGCCTCTCGGGATTCCTCTCCCGTCGATGCCGGGGACTAAGACCTTGTGTGGATTCGGGGCCGGAACCTGAGGATTCCTCTCCAGTGCTGACATGGACCTTGGGGTACTTCTGGAGTCTCCCCAGGGGAGTCAGTCCTCGTCTCGAATGCGGGCATGCACTTGCGCTTTCCTCCAGAGCGGTAGCAACAGTGTCACGCAGTCCGCCGCGTGGATCAAAGGATCTATGGTTTTCCCTCGAGTCTTTCCCACGAGGCTTTCCCACGAGGCTTTCCCACAGGGCTGTCCCACGTGCACACGTAGTGGGAGTCGATCCTCGGCTTGAACGTCAAGGCAGTGCAGGGAAAACAGGTTCCTCTGTAATGGACTGACACATCTGGGGGTCTCTTGGAATGCTGGCACGACCCTGGAGTTCCTCTCCCCTTTCCTGTGGAGAGCGCCTCCTCTTGAGATGCGACGGGAACGCCGGGAATTCTTTCCCTACGAAACAGGGAAAGGATCCCTCATCTCGAGCTAGGAGGCGGAAACGGGGCTCCCCTGGATGTGTGCGGGACCCCACGTGCTTCCTCTCGAGTGGAGACGGGTATGTCGGGGAACTTCTTGAGTTGCAGCAAGGGTGTGAAGGACCCTTTGGAAGTTCCAGTGGTTAGATGTGATTAGCCTCGAGAAGCCTCAGCGGAAATGGGCCTCATCTCGCCTGGAGGGCAAAACCTCCTGGATTTACTCGAGTTGCGGCAGGTGCTCTCGACTTACGACGGGGACCTCAGAGACCCGCTCTGGTGGCCTCAGGAAAGGCCAGTCCCCATGCGAGTTCCTCGGGGGCCTATCGGGATTCCTCTCCCGTCGATCCCGGGGCCTAAGACCTTGTGTGGAGTCGGGGCCGGAACCTGAGGATTCCTCTCCAGTGCTGACATGGATCTTGGGGTACTTCTGGAGTCTCCCCAGGGGAGTCAGTCCTCGTCTCGAATGCGGGCATGCACTTGCGCTTTCCTCCAGAGCTGTAGCAGCAGTGTCAGGCAGTCCGCCGCCTGGATCAAAGGATCTATGGTTTTCCCTCGAGTCTTTCCCACGAGGTTTTCCCACGAGGCTTTCCCACAGGGCTGTCCCACGTGCACACGTGGTGGGAGTCGATCCTCGGCTTGAACGTCAAGGCAGTACAGGGAAAAGAGGTTCCTCTGGAATAGACTGACACATCTGGGGTCTCTTGGAATGGTGGCACGACCCTGGAGTTTCTCTCGCCTTTCCTTTGGAGAGCGCCTCCTCTTGAGATGCGACGGGAACGCCGGGAATTCTTTCCCTACGAAACAGGGAAAGGATCCCTCATTTCGAGCTACGAGGCGGACAGGGCTCCTCTGGATGTGTGCGGGACCCACGTGCTTCCTCTCGAGTGGAAACGGGTATGTTGGGGAACTTCTTGAGTTGCAGCAAGGGTGTGAAGGACCCTTAGGAAGTTCCAGTGGTTAGACGTGATTAGCCTCGAGAAGCCTCAGCGGAAATGGGCCTCATCTCGCCTGGAGGGCAAAACCTCCTGGATTTTCTCGAGTTGCGGCAGGTGCTCTCGACTTACGACGGGACCTCAGGGACCCGCTCTGGTGGCCTCAGGAAAGGCCAATCCCCATGCGAGTTCCTCGCGGGCCTCTCGGGATTCCTCTCCCGTCGATGCCGGGGCCTAAGACCTTGTGTGGAGTCGGGGCCGGAACCTGAGGATTCCTCTCCAGTGCTGACATGGATCTTGGGGTACTTCTGGAGTCTCCCCAGGGGAGTCAGTCCTCGTCTTGAATGCGGGCATGCACTTGCGCTTTCCTCCAGAGCGGTAGCAGCAGTGTCACCCAGTTCGCCGCGTGGATCAAAGGATCTATGTTTTTCCCTCGAGTCTTTCCCACGAGGCTGTCCCAGGAGGCTTACCCACAGGGCTGTTCCACGTGCACACGTGGTGGGAGTCGATCCTCGGCTTGAACGTCAAGGCAGTGCAGGGAAAACAGGTTCCTCTGGAATGGACTGACACATCTGGGGGACTTTTGGAATGGTGGCACGACCCTGGAGTTCCTCTCGCCTTTCCTGTGGAGAGCCCCTCCTCTTGAGATGCGAAGGGAACGCCGGGAATTCTTTCCGTACGAAACAGGGATAGGATCCCTCATCTCGAACTAGGAGGCGGAAACGGGGCTCCCCTGGATGTGTGCGGCACCCCACGGACTTCCTCTCGAGTGGAGACGGGTATGTCGCGGAACTGCTTGAGTTGCAGCAAGGGTGTGAAGGACCCATTGGAAGTTCCAGTGGTTAGATGTGATTAGCCTCGAGAAGCCTCAGCGGAAATGGGCCTCATCTCGCCTGGAGGGCAAAACGTCCTGGATTTACTCGAGTTGCGGCAGGTGCTCTCGACTTACGACGGGGACCTCAGAGACCCGCTCTGGTGGCCTCAGGAAAGGCCAGTCCCCATGCGAGTTCCTCGCGGGCCTCTCGGGATTCCTCTCCCGTCGATGCCGGGGCCTAAGACCTTGTGTGGAGTCGGGGCCGGAACCTGAGGATTCCTCTCCAGTGCTGACATGGATCTTGGGGTACTTCTGGAGTCTCCCCAGTGGAGTCAGTCCTCGTCTCGAATGCGGGCATGCACTTGCGCTTTCCTCCAGAGCGGTAGCAGCAGTGTCAGGCAATCCGCCGCCTGGATCAAAGGATCTATGGTTTTCCCTCGAGTCTTTCCCACGAGGCTTTCCCACGAGGCTTTCCCACAGGGCTGTCCCACGTGCACACGTGGTGGGAGTCGATCCTCGGCTTGAACGTCAAGGCAGTACAGGGAAAAGAGGTTCCTCTGGAATAGACTGAAACATCTGGGGTCTCTTGGAATGGTGGCACGACCCTGGAGTTTCTCTCGCCTTTCCTTTGGAGAGCGCCTCCTCTTGAGATGCGACGGGAACGCCGGGAATTCTTTCCCTACGAAACAGGGAAAGGATCCCTCATTTCGAGCTACGAGGCGGACGGGGCTCCTCTGGATGTGTGCGGGACCCACGTGCTTCCTCTCGAGTGGAGACGGGTATGTCGGGGAACTTCTTGAGTTGTAGCAAGGGTGTGAAGGACCCTTAGGAAGATCCAGTGGTTAGACGTGATTAGCCTCGAGAAGCCTCAGCGGAAATGGGCCTCATCTCGCCTGGAGGGCAAAACCTCCTGGATTTTCTCGAGTTGAGGCAGGTGCTCTCGACTTACGACGGGACCTCAGGGACCCGCTCTGGTGGCCTCAGGAAAGGCCAGTCCCCATGCGAGTTCCTCGCGGGCCTCTCGGGATTCCTCTCCCGTCGATGCCGGGGCCTAGGACCTTGTGTGGAGTCGGGGCCGGAACCTGAGGATTCCTCTCCAGTGCTGACATGGACCTTGGGGTACTTCTGGAGTCTCCCCAGGGGAGTCAGTCCTCGTCTCGAATGCGGGCATGCACTTGCGCTTTCCTCCAGAGCGGTAGCAGCAGTGTCACGCAGTCCGCCGCGTGGATCAAAGGATCTATGGTTTTCCCTCGAGTCTTTCCCACGACTCTTTCCCACGAGGCTTTCCCACAGGGCTGCCCCACGTGCACACGTGGTGGGAGTCGATCCTCGGCTTGAACGTCAAGGCAGTGCAGGGAAAACAGGTTCCTCTGGAATGGACTGACACATCTGGGGGACTCTTGGAATGGTGGCACGACCCTGGAGTTCCTCTCGCCTTTCCTGTGGAGAGCGCCTCCTCTTGAGATGCGACGGGAACGCCGGGAATTCTTTCCCTACGAAAGAGGGAAAGTATCCCTCATCTCGAGCTAGGAGGCGGAAACGTGGCTCCCCTGGATGTGTGCGGCACCCCAAGGGCTTCCTCTCGAGTGGAGACGGGTATGTCGCGGAACTGCTTGAGTTGCAGCAAGGGTGTGAAGGACCCTTTGGAAGTTCCAGTGGTTAGATGTGATTAGCCTCGAGAAGCCTCAGCGGAAATGGGCCTCATCACGCCTGGAGGGCAAAACCTCATGGATTTTCTCGAGTTGCGGCAGGTGCTCTCGACTTACGACGGGACCTCAGGGACCCGCTCTGGTGGCCTCAGGAAAGGCCAGTCCCCATGCGAGTTCCTCGCGGGCCTCTCGGGATTCCTCTCCCGTCGATGCCGGGGCCTAAGACCTTGTGTGGAGTCGGGGCCGGAACCTGAGGATTCCTCTCCAGTGCTGACATGGATCTTGGGGTACTTCTGGAGTCTCCCCAGTGGAGTCAGTCCTCGTCTCGAATGCGGGCATGCACTTGCGCTTTCCTCCAGAGCGGTAGCAGCAGTGTCAGGCAGTCCGCCGCCTGGATCAAAGGATCTATGGTTTTCCCTCGAGTCTTTCCCACGAGACTTTCCCACGAGGCTTTCCCACAGGGCTGTCCCACGTGCACACGTGGTGGGAGTCGATCCTCGGCTTGAACGTCAAGGCAGTACAGGGAAAAGAGGTTCCTCTGGAATAGACTGAAACATCTGGGGTCTCTTGGAATGGTGGCACGACCCTGGAGTTTCTCTCGCCTTTCCTTTGGAGAGCGCCTCCTCTTGAGATGCGACGGGAACGCCGGGAATTCTTTCCCTACGAAACAGGGAAAGGATCCCTCATTTCGAGCTACGAGGCGGACGGGGCTCCTCTGGATGTGTGCGGGACCCACGTGCTTCCTCTCGAGTGGAGACGGGTATGTCGGGGAACTTCTTGAGTTGCAGCAAGGGTGTGAAGGACCCTTAGGAAGATCCAGTGGTTAGACGTGATTAGCCTCGAGAAGCCTCAGCGGAAATGGGCCTCATCTCGCCTGGAGGGCAAAACCTCCTGGATTTTCTCGAGTTGCGGCAGGTGCTCTCGACTTACGACGGGACCTCAGGGACCCGCTCTGGTGGCCTCAGGAAAGGCCAGTCCCCATGCGAGTTCCTCGCGGGCCTCTCGGGATTCCTCTCCCGTCGATGCCGGGGCCTAGGACCTTGTGTGGAGTCGGGGCCGGAACCTGAGGATTCCTCTCCAGTGCTGACATGGACCTTGGGGTACTTCTGGAGTCTCCCCAGGGGAGTCAGTCCTCGTCTCAAATGCGGGCATGCACTTGCGCTTTCCTCCAGAGCGGTAGCAGCAGTGTCACGCAGTCCGCCGCGTGGATCAAAGGATCTATGGTTTTCCCTCGAGTCTTTCCCACGAGGCTTTCCCACGAGGCTTTCCCACAGGGCTGCCCCACGTGCACACGTGGTGGGAGTCGATCCTCGGCTTGAACGTCAAGGCAGTGCAGGGAAAACAGGTTCCTCTGGAATGGACTGACACATCTGGGGGACTCTTGGAATGGTGGCACGACCCTGGAGTTCCTCTCGCCTTTCCTGTGGAGAGCGCCTCCTCTTGAGATGCGACGGGAACGCCGGGAATTCTTTCCCTACGAAAGAGGGAAAGTATCCCTCATCTCGAGCTAGGAGGCGGAAACGGGGCTCCCCTGGATGTGTGCGGCACCCCAAGGGCTTCCTCTCGAGTGGAGACGGGTATGTCGCGGAACTGCTTGAGTTGCAGCAAGGGTGTGAAGGACCCTTTGGAAGTTCCAGTGGTTAGATGTGATTAGCCTCGAGAAGCCTCAGCGGAAATGGGCCTCATCTCGCCTGGAGGGCAAAACCTCATGGATTTTCTCGAGTTGCGGCAGGTGCTCTCGACTTACGACGGGACCTCAGGGACCCGCTCTGGTGGCCTCAGGAAAGGCCAGTCCCCATGCGAGTTCCTCGCGGGCCTCTCGGGATTCCTCTCCCGTCGATGCCGGGGCCTAAGACCTTGTGTGGAGTCGGGGCCGGAACCTGAGGATTCCTCTCCAGTGCTGACATGGATCTTGGGGTACTTCTGGAGTCTCCCCAGGGGAGTCAGTCCTCGTCTCGAATGCGGGCATGCACTTGCGCTTTCCTCCAGAGCGGTAGCAGCAGTGTCACGCAGTCCGCCGCGTGGATCAAAGGATCTATGGTTTTCCCTCGAGTCTTTCCCACGAGGCTTTCCCACGAGGCTTTCCCACAGGGCTGTCCCACGTGCACACGTGGTGGGAGTCGATCCTCGGCTTGAACGTCAAGGCAGTACAGGGAAAAGAGGTTCCTCTGGAATAGACTGACACATCTGGGGTCTCTTGGAATGGTGGCACGACCCTGGAGTTTCTCTCGCCTTTCCTTTGGAGAGCGCCTCCTCTTGAGATGCGACGGGAACGCCGGGAATTCTTTCCCTAAGAAACAGGGAAAGGATCCCTCATTTCGAGCTACGAGGCGGACGGGGCTCCTCTGGATGTGTGCGGGACCCACGTGCTTCCTCTCGAGTGGAGACGGGTATGTCGGGGAACTTCTTGAGTTGCAGCAAGGGTGTGAAGGACCCTTAGGAAGTTCCAGTGGTTAGACGTGATTAGCCTCGAGAAGCCTCAGCGGAAATGGGCCTCATCTCGCCTGGAGGGCAAAACCTCCTGGATTTTCTCGAGTTGCGGCAGGTGCTCTCGACTTACGACGGGACATCAGGGACCCGTTCTGGTGGCCTCAGGAAAGGCCAGTCCCCATGCGAGTTCCTCGCGGGCCTCTCGGGATTCCTCTCCCGTCGATGCCGGGGCCTAAGACCTTGTGTGGAGTCGGGGCCGGAACCTGAGGATTCCTCTCCAGTGCTGACATGGATCTTGGGGTACTTCTGGAGTCTCCCCAGGGGAGTCAGTCCTCGTCTCGAATGCGGGCATGCACTTGCGCTTTCCTCCAGAGCGGTAGCAGCAGTGTCACGCAGTCCGCCGGGTGGAACAAAGGATCTATGGTTTTCCCTCGAGTCTTTCCCACGAGGCTTTCCCACGAGGCTTTCCCACAGGGCTGTCCCACGTGCACACGTGGTGGGAGTCGATCCTCGGCTTGAACGTCAAGGCAGTGCAGGGAAAACAGGTTCCTCTGGAATGGACTGACACATCTGGGGGACTCTTGGAATGGTGGCCCGACCCTGGAGTTCCTCTCTCCTTTCCTGTGGAGAGCGCCTCCTCTTGAGATGCGACGGGAACGCCGGGAATTCTTTCCCTACGAAAGAGGGAAAGTATCCCTCATCTCGAGCTAGGAGGCGGAAACGGGGCTCCCCTGGATGTGTGCGGCACCCCAAGGGCTTCCTCTCGAGTGGAGACGGGTATGTCGCGGAACTGCTTGAGTTGCAGCAAGGGTGTGAAGGACCCTTTGGAAGTTCCAGTGGTTAGATGTGATTAGCCTAGAGAAGCCTCAGCGGAAATGGGCCTCATCACGCCTGGAGGGCAAAACCTCATGGATTTTCTCGAGTTGCGGCAGGTGCTCTCGACTTACGACGGGACCTCAGGGACCCGCTCTGGTGGCCTCAAGAAAGGCCAGTCCCCATGCGAGTTCCTCGCGGGCCTCTCGGGATTCCTCTCCCGTCGATGCCGGGGCCTAAGACCTTGTGTGGAGTCGGGGCCGGAACCTGAGGATTCCTCTCCAGTGCTGACATGGATCTTGGGGTACTTCTGGAGTCTCCCCAGGGGAGTCAGTCCTCGTCTCGAATGCGGGCATGCACTTGCGCTTTCCTCCAGAGCGGTAGCAGCAGTGTCACGCAGTCCGCCGCGTGGATCAAAGGATCTATGGTTTTCCCTCGAGTCTTTCCCAAGAGGCTTTCCCACGAGGCTTTTCCACAGGGCTGTCCCACGTGCACACGTGGTGGGAGTCGATCCTCGGATTGAACGTCAAGGCAGTTCAGGGAAATCAGGTTCCTCTGGAATGGACTGACACATCTGGGGGACTCTTGGAATGGTGACACGACCCTGGAGTTCCTCTCGCCTTTCCTGTGGAGAGCGCCTCCTCTTGAGATGCGACGGGAACGCCGGGAATTCTTTCCCTACGAAACAGGGATAGGATCCCTCATCTCGAACTAGGAGGCGGAAACGGGGCTCACCTGGATGTGTGCGGGACCCCACGTGCTTCCTCTCGAGTGGAGACGGGTATGTTGGGGAACTTCTTGAGTTGCAGCAAGGGTGTGAAGGACCCTTTGGAAGTTCCAGTGGTTACATGTGATTAGCCTCGAGATCTTCAGCGGAAATGGGCCTCATCTCGCCTGGAGGGCAAAACCTCCTGGATTTTCTCGAGTTGTGGCAGGTGCTCTCGACTTACGACAGGGACCTCAGAGACCCGCTCTGGAGGCCTCAGGAAAGGCCAGTCCCCATGCGAGTTCCTCGGGGGCCTCTCGGGATTCCTCTCCCGTCGATGCCGGGGCCTAAGACCTTGTGTGGAGTCGGGGCCGGAACCTGAGGATTCCTCTCCAGTGCTGACATGGATCTTGGGGTACTTCTGGAGTCTCCCCAGGGGAGTCAGTCCTCGTCTCGAATGCGGGCATGCACTTGCGCTTTCCTCCAGAGCGGTCGCAGCAGTGTCACGCAGTCCGCCGCGTGGATCAAAGGATCTATGGTTTTCCCTCGAGTCTTTCCCACGAGGCTGTCACACGAGGCTTTCCCACAGGGTTGTCCCACGTGCACACGTGGTGGGAGTCGATCCTCGGCTTGAACGTCATGGCAGTGCAGGGAAAACAGGTTCCTCTGGAATGGACTGACATATCTGGGGGACTTTTGGAATGGTGGCACGACCCTGGAGTTCCTCTCGCCTTTCCTGTGGAGAGCGCCTCCTCTTGAGATGCGACGGGAACGCCGGGAATTCTTTCCCTACGAAACAGGGAAAGGATCCCTCATCTCGAGCTAGGAGGCGGAAACGGGGCTCCCCTGGATGTGTGCGGGACCCTCGTTCTTCCTCTCGAGTGAAGACGGGTATGTCGGGGAACTTCTTGAGTTGCAGCAAGGGTGTGAAGGACCCTTTGAAAGTCCAGTGGTTAGATGTGATTAGCCTCGAGAAGCCTCAGCGGAAATGGGCCTTATCTCGCCTGGAGGGCAAAACCTCCTGGATTTTCTCGAGTTGTGGTAGCTGCTCTCGACTTACGACGGGGACCTCAGGGACCCGCTCTGGTGGCCTCAGGAAAGGCCAGTCCCCATGCGAGTTCCTCGCGGGCCTCTCGGGACTCCTCTCCCGTCGATGCCGTGGCCTAAGACCTTGTGTGGAGTCGGGGCCGGAACCTGAGGATTCCTCTCCAGTGCTGACATGGATCTTTGGGTACTTCTGGAGTCTCCCCAGGGGAGTCAGTCCTCGTCTCGAATGCGGGCATGCACTTGCGCTTTCCTCCAGAGCTGTAGCAGCAGTGTCACGCAGTCCGCCGCGTGGATCAAAGGATCTATGGTTTTCCCTCGAGTCTTTCCCACGAGGCTTTCCCACGAGGCTTTCCCACAGAGCTGTCCCACGTGCACACGTGGTGGGAGTCGATCCTCGGCTTGAACGTCAAGGCAGTGCAGGGAAAACAGGTTCCTCTGGAATGGACTGACACATCTGGGGGACTCTTGGAATGGTGGCACGACCCTGGAGTTCCTCTCGCCTTTCCTGTGGAGAGCGCCTCCTCTTGAGATGCGACGGGAACGCCGGGAATTCTTTCCCTACGAAACAGGGAAAGGATCCCTCATCTCGAGCTAGGAGGCGGAAACGGGGCTCCCCTGGATGTGTGCGGGACCCCACGTGCTTCCTCTCGAGTGGAAATGGGTATGTCGGGGAACTTCTTGAGTTGCAGCAAGGGTGTGAAGGACCCTTAGGAAGTTCCACTTGTTAGACGTGATTAGCCTCGAGAAGCCTCAGCGGAAATGGGCCTCATCTCGCCTGGAGGGCAAAACCTCCTGGATTTTCTCGATTTGCGGCAGGTGCTCTCGACTTACGACGGGGACCTCAGGGACCCGCTCTGGTGGCCTCAGGAAAGGCCAGGCCCCATGCGAGTTCCTCGGGGGCCTCTCGGGATTCCTCTCCCGTCGATGCCGGGGACTAAGACCTTGTGTGGAGTCGGGGCCGGAACCTGAGGATTCCAGTCCAGTGCTGACATGGATCTTGGGGTACTTCTGGAGTCTCCCCAGGGGAGTCAGTCCTCGTCTCTAATGCGGGCATGCACTTGCGCTTTCCTCCAGAGCCGTAGCAGCAGTGTCACGCAGTCCGCCACGTGGATCAAAGGATCTATGGTTTTCCCTCGAGTCTTTCCCACGAGGCTTTCCCACGAGGCTTTCCCACAGGGCTGTCCCACGTGCACACGTGGTGGGAGTCGATCCTCGGCTTGAACGTCAAGGCAGTGCAGGGAAAACAGGTTCCTCTGGAATGGACTGACACATCTGGTGGTCTCTTGGAATTGTGGCACGACCCTGGAGTTCCTCTCGCCTTTCCTGTGGAGAGCGCCTCCTCTTGAGATGCGAGGGGAACGCCGGGAATTCTTTCCCTAAGAAACAGGGAAAGGATCCCTCATCTCCAGCTAGGAGGCGGATACGGGGCTCCCCTGGATGTGTGCGGGACCCCACGTGCTTCCTCTCGAGTGGAGACGGGTATGTCGGGGAACTTCTTGAGTTGCAGCAAGGGTGTGAAGGACCCTTAGGAAGTTCCAGTTGTTAGACGTGATTAGCCTCGAGAAGCCTCAGCGGAAATGGGCCTCATCTCGCCTGGAGGGCAAAACCTCCTGGATTTTCTTGAGTTGCGACAGGTGCTCTCGACTTATGACGGGGACCTCAGGGACCCACTCTGGTGGCCTCAGGAAAGGCCAGTCCCCATGCGAGTTCCTCGGGGGCCTCTCGGGATTCCTCTCCCGTCGATGCCGGGGCCTAAGACCATGTGTGGAGTCGGGGCCGGAACCTGAGGATTCCTCTCCAATGCTGACATGGATCTTGGGGTACTTCTGGAGTCTCCCCAGGGGAGTCAGTCCTCGTCTCGAATGCGGGCATGCACTTGCGCTTTCCTCCAGAGCGGTAGCAGCAGTGTCACGCAGTCCGCCGCGTGGATCAAAGGATCTATGGTTTTCCCTCGAGTCTTTCCCACGAGGCTGTCCCACTCGGTTTTCCCACAGGGGTGTCCCAAGTGCACACGTGGTGGGAGTCGATCCTCGGCTTGAACGTCAAGGCAGTTTAGGGAAAACAGGTTCCTCTGGAATGCACTGACACATCTGGGGGACTCTTGGAATGGTGGCACGACCCTGGAGTTCCTCTCGCCTTTCCTGTGGAGAGCGCCTCCTCTTGAGATGCGATGGGAACCCCGGGAATTATTTCCCTACGAAACAGGGATAGGATCCCTCATCTCAAGCTAGGAGGCGGATACGGGGCTCCCCTGGATGTGTGCCTCACCCCACGTGCTTCCTTTCGAGTGGAGACGGGTATGTCGGGTAACTGCTTGAGTTGCAGCTAGGGTGTGAAGGACCCTTTGGAAGTTCCAGTGGTTAGATGTGATTAGCCTCGAGAAGCCTCAGCGGAAATGGGCCTCATCTCGCCTGGAGGGCAAAACCTCCTGGATTTTCTCGAGTTGCGGCAGGTGCTCTCGACTTACGACGGGGACCTCAGGGACCCGCTCTGGTGGCCTCAGAAAAGGCCATTCCCCATGCGAGTTCCTCGGGGGCCTCTCGGGATTCCTCTCCCGTCGATGCCGGGGCCTAAGACTTTGTGTGGAGTCGGGGCCGGAACCTGAGGATTCCTCTCCAGTGCTGACATGGGTCTTGGGGTACTTCTGGAGTCTCCCCAGGGGAGTCAGTCCTCGTCTCGAATGCGGGCATGCACTTGCGCTTTCCTCCAGAGCGGTAGCAGCAGTGTCACGCAGTCCGCCGCGTGGATCAAAGGATCTTTGGTTTTCCCTCGCGTCTTTCCCACGAGGCTTTCCCTCGAGGCTTTCCCACAGGGCTGTCCCACGTGCACACGTGGTGGGAGTCGATCCTCGGCTTGAACGTCAAGGCAGTGCAGGGAAAACAGGTTCCTCTGGAATGGACAGACACATCTGGGGGACTCTTGGAATGGTGGCACGACCCTCGAGTTCCTCTCGCCTTTCCTGTGGAGAGCGCCTCCTCTTGAGATGCGACAGGAACCCCGGGAATTCTTTCCCTACGAAACAGGGAAAGGATCCCTCATCTCGAGCTAGGAGGCGGAAACGGGGCTCCCCTGGATGTGTGCGGGACCCCACGTGCTTCCTCTCGAGTGGAGACGGGTATGTCGGGGAACTTCTTGAGTTGCAGGAAGGGTGTGAAGGACCCTTAGGAAGTTCCAGTTGTTAGACATGATTAGCCTCGAGAAGCCTCAGCGGAAATGGGCCTCATCTCGCCTGGAGGGCAAAACCTCCTGGATTTTCTTGAGTTGCGACAGGTGCTCTCGACTTATGACGGGGACCTCAGGGACCCACTCTGGTGGCCTCAGGAAAGGCCAGTCCCCATGCGAGTTCCTCGCGGGCCTCTCGGGATTCCTCTCCCGTCGATGCCGGGGCCTAAGACCTTGTGTGGAGTCGGGGCCGGAACCTGAGGATTCCTCTCCAATGCTGACATGGATCTTGGGGTACTTCTGGAGTCTCCCCAGGGGAGTCAGTCCTCGTCTCGAATGCGGGCATGCACTTGCGCTTTGCTCCAGAGCGGTAGCAGCAGTGTTACGCAGTCCGCCGCGTGGATCAAAGGATCTATGGTTTTCCCTCGAGTCTTTCCCACGAGGCTGTCCCACGCGGTTTTCCCACAGGGGTGTCCCAAGTGCACACGTGGTGGGAGTCGATCCTCGGCTTGAACGTCAAGGCAGTTTAGGGAAAACAGGTTCCTCTGGAATGCACTGACACATCTGGGGGACTCTTGGAATGGTGGCACGACCCTGGAGTTCCTCTCGCCTTTCCTGTGGAGAGCGCCTCCTCTTGAGATGCGATGGGAACCCCGGGAATTATTTCCCTACGAAACAGGGATAGGATCCCTCACCTCGAACTAGGAGGCGGATACGGGGCTCCCCTGGATGTGTGCCTCACCCCACGTGCTTCCTTTCGAGTGGAGACGGGTATGTCGGGTAACTGCTTGAGTTGCAGCTAGGGTGTGAAGGACCCTTTGGAAGTTCCAGTGGTTAGATGTGATTAGCCTCGAGAAGCCTCAGCGGAAATGGGCCTCATCTCGCCTGGAGGGCAAAACCTCCTGGATTTTCTCGAGTTGCGGCAGGTGCTCTCGACTTACGACGGGGACCTCAGGGACCCGCTCTGGTGGCCTCAGAAAAGGCCAGTCCCCATGCGAGTTCCTCGGGGGCCTCTCGGGATTCCTCTCCCGTCGATGCCGGGGCCTAAGACTTTGTGTGGAGTCGGGGCCGGAACCTGAGGATTCCTCTCCAGTGCTGACATGGGTCTTGGGGTAATTCTGGAGTCTCCCCAGGGGAGTCAGTCCTCGTCTCGAATGCGGGCATGCACTTGCGCTTTCCTCCAGAGCGGTAGCAGCAGTGTCACGCAGTCCGCCGCGTGGATCAAAGGATCTATGGTTTTCCCTCGCGTCTTTCCCACGAGGCTTTCCCTCGAGGCTTTCCCACAGGGCTGTCCCACGTGCACACGTGGTGGGAGTCGATCCTCGGCTTGAACGTCAAGGCAGTGCAGGGAAAACAGGTTCCTCTGGAATGGACAGACACATCTGGGGGACTCTTGGAATGGTGGCACGACCCTCGAGTTCCTCTCGCCTTTCCTGTGGAGAGCGCCTCCTCTTGAGATGCGACGGGAACCCCGGGAATTCTTTCCCTACGAAACAGGGAAAGGATCCCTCATCTCGAGCTAGGAGGCGGAAACGGGGCTCCCCTGGATGTGTGCGGGACCCTCGTGCTTCCTCTCAAGTGGAGACGGGTATGTCGGGGAACCTCTTGAGTTGCAGCAAGGGTGTGAAGGACCTTTAGGAAGTTCCAGTGGTTAGATGTGATTAGCCTCGAGAAGCCTCAGCGGAAATGGGCCTCATCTCTCCTGGAGGGCAAAACCTCCTGGATTTTATCGAGTTGCGGCAGGTGCTCTCGACTTTCGACGGGGACCTCAGGGACCCGCTCTGGTGGCCTCAGGAAAGGCCAGGCCCCATGCGAGTTCCTCGGGGGCCTCTCGGGATTCCTCTCCCTTCGATGCCGGGGCCTAAGACCTTGTGTGGAGTCGGGGCCGGAACCTGAGGATTCCTCTCCAGTGCTTACATGGATCTTGGGGTACTTCTGGTGTCTCCCCAGGGGAGTCAGTCCTCGTCTCGAATGCGGGCATGCAATTGCGCTTTCCTTCAGAGCGGTAGCAGCAGTGTCACGCAGTCCGCCGCGTGGATCAAAGGATCTATGGTTTTCCCTCGAGCCTTTCCTACGAGGCTTTCCCACGAGGCTTTCCCACAGGGCTGTCCCACGTGCACACTTGGTGAGAGTCGATCCTCGGCTTGAACGTCAAGGCAGTGCAGGGAAAACAGGTTCCTCTGGAATGGACTGACACATCTGGGGGTCTCTTGGAATGGTGGCACGACCCTGGAGTTCCTCTCCCCTTTCCTGTGGAGAGCGCCTCCTCTTGAGATGCGACGGGAACGCCGGGAATTCTTTCCCTACGAAACAGGGAAACGAACCGTCAGCCCGAGCTAGGAGGCAGAAACGGGTCACCCCTGGATGTGTGCGGGACTCCACGTGCTTCCTCTCGAGTGGAGACGGGTATGTCGGGGAACTTCTTGAGTTGCAGCAAGGGTGTGAAGGACCCTTTGGAAGTTCCAGTGGTTCGACGTGATTGGCCTTGAGAAGCCTCACCGGAAATGGGCCTCATCTCGCCTGGAGGGCAAAACCTCCTGGATTTTCTCGAGTTGCGGCAGGTGCTCTCGACTTACGACGGGGACCTCAGGGACCCGCTCTGTTGGCTCAGGAAAGGCCAGTCACCATGCCAGTTCCTCGGGGGCCTCTTGGGATTCCTCTCCCGTCGATGCCGGTGCCTAAGACCTTGTGTGGAGTGAGGGCCGAAACCTGAGTATTCCTCTCCAGTGCTGACATGGATCTTGGGGTACTTCTGGAGTCTCCCCAGGGGAGTCAGTCCTCGTCTCGAATGCGGGCATGCACTTGCGCTTTCCTCCAGAGCGGTAGCAGCAGTGTCAGGCAGACCGCCGCGTGGATCAAAGGATCTATGGTTTTCCCTCGAGTCTTTCCCACGAGGCTTTCCCACGAGGCTTTCCCACAGGGCTGTCCCAGGTGCATACGTGGTGGGAGTCGATCCTCGGCTTGAACGTCAAGGCAGTGCAGGGAAAACAGGTTCCTCTGGAATGGACTGACACAACTGGTGGTCTCTTGAAATGGTGGCACGACCCTGGAGTTCCTGTCGCCTTTCCTGTGGAGAGCGCCTCCTCTTGATATGCGACGGGAACGCCGGAAATTCCTTCGCTACTAAACAGGGAAGGGATCCCTCATCTCAAGCTAGGAAGCGGAAACGGGGCTCCCCTGGATGTGTGCGGTACCCCACGTGCTTCCTCTCGAGTGGAGACGGGTATGTCGGGGAACTTCTCGAGTTGCAGCAAGGGTGTGAAGGACCCTTTGGAAATTCCAGTGGTTAGATGTGATTAGCCTCGAGAAGCCTCAGCGGAAATGGGCCTCATCTCGCCTGGAGGGCAAAACCTCCTGGATTTTCTCGAGTTGCGGCAGGTGCTCTCGACTTGCGACGGGGACCTCAGGGACCCGCTCTGGATGCCTCAGGAAAGGCCAGTCCCCATGCGAGTTCCTCGGGGGTCTCTCGGGATTCCTCTCCCGTCGATGCTGGGGCCTAAGACCTTGTGTGGAGTCGGGGCCGGAACCTGAGGATTCCTCTCCAGTGCTGACATGGATCTTGGGCTACTTCTGGAGTCTCCCCAGGGGAGTCAGTCCTCGTCTCGAATGCGGGCATGCACTTGCTCTTTCCTCCAGAACGGTAGCAGCAGTGTCACGCTGTCCGCCGCGTGGATCAAAGGATCTATGGTTTTCCCTCGAGTCTGTCCCTCGAGGCTTTCCCACGAGTCTTTCCCACAAGGCTGTCCCACGTGCACAGATGGTGGGAGTCTATCCTCGGCTTGAACGTCAAGGCAGTGCAGGGAAAACAGGTTCCTCTGGAATGGACTGACACATCTGGGGGACTCTTGGAATGGTGGCACGACGCTGGAGTTCCTCTCGCCTTTCCTGTGGAGAGCGCCTCCTCTTGAGATGCGACTGGAACGCTGGGAATTCTTTCCCTACGAAACAGGGAAAGGATCCCTCATCTCGAGCTAGGAGGCGGAAACGGGGCTCCCCTGGATGTGTGCGGTACCCCACGTGCTTCCTCTCGAGTGGAGACGGGTATGTCGGGGAACTTCTCGAGTTGCAGCAAGGGTGTGAAGGACCCTTTGGAAATTCCAGTGGTTAGATGTGATTAGCCTCGAGAAGCCTGAGCGGAAATGGGCCTCATCTCGCCTGGAGGGCAAAACCTCCTGGATTTTCTCGAGTTGCGGCAGGTGCTCTCGACTTGCGACGGGGACCTCAGGGACCCGCTCTGGATGCCTCAGGAAAGGCCAGTCCCCATGCGAGTTCCTCGGGGGCCTCTCGGGATTCCTCTCCCGTCGATGCTGGGGCCTAAGACCTTGTGTGGAGTCGGGGCCGGAACCTGAGGATTCCTCTCCAGTGCTGACATGGATCTTGGGCTACTTCTGGAGTCTCCCCAGGGGAGTCAGTCCTCGTCTCGAATGCGGGCATGCACTTGCGCTTTCCTACAGAGCGGTAGCAGCAGTGTCACGCAGTCCGCCGCGTGGATCAAAGGATTTATGGTTTTCCCTCGAGTCTTTCCCACGAGGCTTTCCCACAGGGCTGTCCCACGTGCACACGTGGTGGGAGTCGATCCTTGGCTTGAACGTCAAGGCAGTGCAGGGAAAACAGGTTCCTCTGGAATGGACTGACACATCTGAGGGACTCTTGGAATGGTGGCACGACCCTGGAGTTCCTCTCGCCTTTCCTGTGGAGAACACCACCTCTTGAGATGCGACGGGAACGCCGGGAATTCTTTCCCTACGAAAAAGGGAAGGATCCCTCCTCTCGAGGTAGGAGGCAGAAACGGGGCTCCCCTAGATGTGTGCGGGACCCCACGTGCTTCCTCTCGAGTGGAGACGGGTATGTCGGGGAACTTCTTGAGTTGCAACAAGGGTGTGAAGGACCCTTAGGAAGTTCCAGTGGTTAGAGGTGATTAGCCTCGAGAAGCCTCAGCGGAAATGGGCCTCATCTCGCCTGGAGGGCAAAACCTCCTGGATTTTCTCGAGTTGCGGCAGGTGCTCTCGACTTACGACGCGGACATCAGGGACCCGCTCTGGTGGCCTCAGGAAAGGCCAGTCCCCATGCGAGTTCCTCGGGGGCCTCTCGGGATTCCTCTCCCATCGATGCCGGGCCCTAAGACCTTGTGTGGAGTCGGGGCCGGAACCTGAGGATTCCTCTCCAGTGCTGACATGGATCTTGGGGTACTTCTGGAGTCTCCCCAGGGGAGTCAGTCCTCGTCTCGAATGCAGGAATGCACTTGTGCTATCCTCCAGAGCGGTAGCAGCAGTGTCACGAATTCCGCCGCGTGGATCAAAGGATCTATGGTTTTCCCTCGAGTCTTTCCCACGAGGCTGTCCCAGGAGGCTTTCCCACAGGGCTGTTCCACGTGCACACGTGGTGGGAGTCGATCCTCGGCTTGATCGTCAAGGCAGTTCAGGGAAAACAGGTTCCTCTGGAATGGACTGACACATCTGGGGGACTCTTGGAATGGTGGCACGACCCTGGAGTTCCTCTCGTCTTTCCTTTGGAGAGCGCCTCCTCTGGAGATGCGAAGGTAACGCCGGGAATTCTTTCCCTACGAAACAGGGATTGGATCCCTCATCTCGAACTAGGAGGCGGAAAAGGGGCTCCCCTGGATGGGTGCGGCACCCCACGGGCTTCCTCTCGAGTGGAGACGGGTATGTCGCGGAACTGCTTGAGTTGCAGCAAGGGTGTGAAGGACCCTTTGGAAGTTCCAGTGGCTAGATGTGATTAGCCTCGAGAAGCCTCAGCGGAAATGGGCCTCATCTCGCCTGGAGGGCAAAACCTCCTGGATTTTCTCGAGTTGCGGCAGGTGCTCTCGACTTACGACGGGACCTCAGGGACCCGCTCTGGTGGCCTCAGGAAAGGCAAGTCCCCATGCGAGTTCCTCGCGGGCCTCTCGGGATTCCTCTCCCGTCGATGCCGGGGCCGAAGACCTTGTGTGGAGTCGGGGCCGGAACCTGAGGATTCCTCTCCAGTGCTGACATGGATCTTGGGGTACTTCTGGAGTCTCCCCAGGGGAGTCAGTCCTCGTCTCGAATGCGGGCATGCACTTGTGCTTTCCTCGAGAGTGGTAGCAGCAGTGTCACGCAGTCTGCCGCGTGGATCAAAGGATCTATGATTTTCCCTCGAGTCTTTCCCACGAGGCTTTCCCACGAGGTTTTCCCACAGGGCTGTCCCACCTGCACACGTGGTGGGAGTTGATCCTCGGCTTGAACGTCAAGGCAGTGCAGGGAAAACAGGTTCCTCTGGAATGGACTGACACATATGGGGGACTCTTGGAATGGTGGCACGACCCTGGAGTTCCTCTCCCCTTTTCTGTGGAGAGCGCCTCCTCTTGAGATGCGACGGGAACGCCGGGAATTCTTTCCCTACGAAACAGGGAAAGCATCCCTCATCTCGAGCTAGGAGGCGAAAGCGGGGCTCCCCTCGATGTGTACGGGACCCTCGTGCTTCCTCTCGAGTTTAGACGGGTATGTCGGGGAACTTCTTGAGTTGCAGCAAGGGTGTGAAGGACCCTTTGGAAGTTCCAGTGGTTAGATGTGATTAGCCTCGAGAAGCCTCAGCGGAAATGGCCCTCATCTCGCCTGGAGGGCAAAACCTCCTGGATTTTCTCGAGTTGCGGCAGGTGCTCTCGACTTGCGATGGGGACCTCAGGGACCCGCTCTGGTGGCCTCAGGAAAGGCCAGTCCCCATGCGAGTTCCTCGGGGGCCTCTTGGGATTCCTCTCCAGTCGATCCCGGGGCCTAAGTCCTTGTGTGGAGTCGGGGCCGGAACCTGAGGATTCCTCTCCAGGGCTGACATGGATCTTGGGGTACTTCTGGAGTCTCCCCAGGGGAGTCAGTCCTCGTCTCGAATGCGGGAATGCACTTGTGCTATCCTCCAGAGCGGTAGCAGCAGTGTCACGAATTCCGCCGCATGGATCAAAGGATCTATGATTTTCCCTCGAGTCTTTCCCACGAGGCTGTCCCAGGAGGCTTTCCCACAGGGCTGTTCCACGTGCACACGTGGTGGGAGTCGATCCTCGGCTTGAACGTCAAGGCAGTTCAGGGAAAACAGGTTCCTCTGGAATGGACTGACACATCTGGGGGACTCTTGGAATGGTGGCACGACCCTGCAGTTCCTCTCGCCTTTCCTGTGGAGAGCGCCTCCTCTTGAGATGCGAAGGGAACGCCGGGAATTCTTTCCCTACGAAACAGGGATAGGATCCCTCATCTCGAACTAGGAGGCGGAAACGGGGCTCCCCTGGATGTGTGCGGCACCCCACGGGCTTCCTCTCGAGTGGAGACGGGTATGTCGCGGAACTGCTTGAGTTGCAGCAAGGGTGTGAAGGACCTTTTGGAAGTTCCAGTGGTTAGATGTGATTAGCCTCGAGAAGCCTCAGCGGAAATGGGCCTCATCTCGCCTGGAGGGCAAAAACTCCTGGATTTTCTCGAGTTGCGGCAGGTGCTCTCGACTTACGACGGGACCTCAGGGACCCGCTCTGGTGACCTCAGGAAAGGCCAGTCCCCATGCGAGTTCCTCGCGGGCCTCTCAGGATACCTCTCCCGTCGATGCCGGGGCCTAAGACCTTGTGTGGAGTCGGGGCCGGAACCTGAGGATTCCTCTCCAGTGCTGACATGGATCTTGGGTTACTTCTGGAGTCTCCCCAGGGGAGTCAGTCCTCGTCTCGAATGCGGGCATGCGCTTGCGCTTTCCTCCAGAGTGGTAGCAGCAGTATCACGCAGTCCGCCGCCAGGATCAAAGGATGTATGGTTTTCCCTCGAGTCTTTCCCACGAGGCTTTCCCACGAGGTTTTCCCACAGGGCTGTCCCACATGCACACGTGGTGGGAGTCGATCCTCGGCTTGAACGTCAAGGCAGTGCAGGGAAAACAGGTTCCTCTGCAATGGACTGACACATCTGTGGGACTCTTGGAATGGTGGCACGACCCTGGAGTTCCTCTCGCCTTTCCTGTCGAGAGCGCCTCCTCTGGAGATGCGACGGGAACGCCGGGAATTCTTTCCCTACGAAACAGGGAAAGGATCCCTCATCTCGATCTAGGAGGCAGAAGCGGGGCTCCCCTGGATGTGTACGGGACCCCACGTGTTTCCTCTCGAGTGGAGACGGGTATGGCGCGGAACTGCATGAGTTGCAGCAAGGGTGTGAAGGACCCTTTGGGAGTTCCAGCGGTTAGATGTGATTAGCCTAGAGAAGCCTCAGCGGAAATGGGCCTCATCTCGCCTGGAGGGCAAAACCTCCTGGATTTTCTCGAGTTGCGGCAGGTGCTCTCGACTTACGACGGGGACCTCAGGGACCCGCTCTGGTGGCCTCAGGAAAGGCCAGTGCCCATGCGAGTTCCTCGGGGGCCTCTCGGGATTCCTCTCCCTTCGATGCCGGGGACTAAGACCTTGTGTGGAGTCGGGGCCGAAACCTGAGGATTCCTCTCCAGTGGTGACATGGATCTTGGGGTACTTCTGGAGTCTCCCCAGGGGAGTCAGTCCTCGTCTCGAATGCGGGCATGCACTTGCGCTTTCCTCCAGAGCTTTAGCAGCAGTGTCTCGCAGTCCGCCGCGTGGGTCAAAGGATCTATGGTTTTCCCTCGAGTCTTTCCCACGAGGCTTTCCCACGCGGCTTTCCCACAGGGCTTTACCACGTGCACACTTGGTAGGAGTCGATCCTCGGCTTTAACGTCAAGGCAGTTCAGGGAAAACAGGTTCCTCTGGAATGGACTGACACATCTGGGGGTCTCTTGGAATGGTGACACGACCCTGGAGTTCCTCTCGCCTTTCCTGTGGAGAGTGCCTCCTATTGAGATGCGACGGGAACGCCGGGAATTCTTTCCCTACGAAACAGGGAAAGGATCCCTCATCTCGAGCTAGGAGGCGGAAACGGGGCTCCCCTGGATGTGTGCGGGACCCCATGTGCTTCCTCTCGAGTGGAGACGGGTATGTCGGGGAACTTCTTGAGTTGCAGCAAGGGTGTGAAGGACCCTTTGGAAGTTCCAGTGTTTAGATGTGATTAGCCTCGAGAAGCCTCAGCGGAAATGGGCCTCATCTCGCCTGGAGGGCAAAACCTCCTGGATTTTCTCGAGTTGCGGCAGGTGCTCTCGACTTACGACGGGACCTCAGGGACCCGCTCTGGTGGCCTCAGGAAAGGCCAGTCCCCATGCGAGTTCTTCGCGGGCCTCTCGGGATTCCTCTCCCGTCGATGCCGGGGCCTAAGACCTTGTGTGGAGTCGGGGCCGGAACCTGAGGATTCCTCTCCAGTGCTGACATGGATCTTGGGGTACTTCTGGAGTCTCCCCAGGGGAGTCAGTCCTCGTCTCGAATGCGGGCATGCACTTGTGCTTTCCTCCAGAGCTTTAGCAGCAGTGTCACGCAGTCCGCCGCGTGGATCAAAGGATCTATGGTTTTCCCTCGAGTCTTTCCCACGAGGCTTTCCCACGAGGCTTTCCCACAGGGCTGTACCACGTTCACACGTGGTGGGAGTCGATCCTCGGCTTGAACGTCAAGGCAGTGCAGGGAAAACAGGTTCCTCTGGAATGGACTGACACATCTGGGGGTCTCTTGGAATGGTGACACGACCCTGGAGTTCCTCTCGCCTTTCCTGTGGAGAGTGCCTCCTCTTGAGATGCGACGGGAACGCCGGGAATTCTTTCCCTACGAAACAGGGAAAGGATCCCTCATCTCGAGCTAGGAGGCGGAAACGGGGCTCCCCTGGATGTGTGCGGGACCCCATGTGCTTCCTCTCGAGTGGAGACGGGTATGTCGGGGAACTTCTTGAGTTGCAGCAAGGGTGTGAAGGACCCTTTGGAAGTTCCAGTGTTTAGATGTGATTAGCCTCGAGAAGCCTCAGCGGAAATGGGCCTCATCTCGCCTGGAGGGCAAAACCTCCTGGATTTTCTCGAGTTGCGGCAGGTGCTCTCGACTTACGACGGGGACTTCAGGGATCCGCTCTGTTGGCGTCAGGAAAGGCCAGGCCCCATGCGAGTTCCTCGCTGGCCTCTCCGGATTCCTCTCCCGTCGATGCCGGGGCCTAAGACCTTGTGTGGAGTCGGGGCCGGAACCTGAGAATTCCTCTCCAGTGATGACATGGCTCTTGGGGTACTTCTGGAGTCTCCCCAGGGGAGTCAGTCCTCGTCTCGAATGCGGGCATGCACTTGCGCTTTCCTCCAGAGCGGTAGCAGCAGTGTCACGCAGTCCGCCGCGTGGATCAAAGGATCTATGGTTCTCCCTCGTGTCTTTCCCACGAGGCTTTCCCACGAGGCTTTCCCACAGGGCTGTCCCACGTGCACACGTGGAGGGAGTCGATCCTCGGCTTGAACGTCAAGGCAGTACAGGGAAAAGAGGTTCCTCTGGAATAGACTGACACATTTGGGGTCTCTTGGAATGGTGGCACGACCCTGGAGTTTCTCTCGCCTTTCCTTTGGAGAGCGCCTCCTCTTGAGATGCGACGGGAACGCCGGGAATTCTTTCCCTACGAAACAGGGAAAGGATCCCTCATTTCGAGCTACGAGGCGTACGGGGCTCCTCTGGATGTGTGCGGGACCCACGTGCTTCCTCTCGAGTGGAGACGGGTATGTCGGGGAACTTCTTGAGTTGCAGCAAGGGTGTGAAGGACCCTTAGGAAATTCCAGTGGTTAGACGTGATTAGCCTCGAGAAGCTTCAGCGGAAATGGGCCTCATCTCGCCTGGAGGGCAAAACCTCCTGGATTTTCTCGAGTTGCGGCAGGTGCTCTCGACTTACGACGGGACCTCAGGGACCCGCTCTGGTGGCCTCAGGAAAGGCCAGTCCCCATGCGAGTTCCTCGCGGGCCTCTCGGGATTCCTCTCCCGTCGATGCCGGGGCCTAAGACCTTGTGTGGAGTCGGGGCCGGAACCTGAGGATTCCTCTCCAGTGCTGACATGGATCTTGGGGTACTTCTGGAGTCTCCCCAGGGGAGTCAGTCCTCGTCTCGAATGCGGGCATGCACTTGCGCTTTCCTCCAGAGCGGTAGCAGCAGTGTCACGCAGTTCGCCGCGTGGATCAAAGGATCTATGGTTTTCCCTCGAGTCTTTCCCACGAGGCTGTCCCAGGAGGCTTTCCCACAGGGCTGTTCCACGTGCACACGTGGTGGGAGTCGATCCTCGGCTTGAACGTCAAGGCAGTGCAGGGAAAACAGGTTCCTTTGGAATGGACTGACACATCTGGGGGACTTTTGGAATGGTGGCACGACCCTGGAGTTCCTCTCGCCTTTCCTGTGGAGAGCGCCTCCTCTTGAGATGCTAAGGGAACGCCGGGAATTCTTTCCCTACGAAACAGGGATAGGATCCCTCATCTCGAACTAGGAGGCGGAAACGGGGCTCCCCTGGATGTATGCGGGACACCACGTGCTTCCTCTCGAGTGGAGACGGGTATGTCGCGGAACTGCTTGAGTTGCAGCAAGGGTGTCAAGGACCCTTTGGAAGTTCCAGTGGTTAGATGTGATTAGCCTCGAGAAGCCTCAGCGGAAATGGGCCTCATCTCGCCTGGAGGGCAAAACCTCCTGGATTTTCTCGAGTTGCGGCAGGTGCTCTCGACTTACGACGGGGACCTCAGAGACCCGCTCTGGTGGCCTCAGGAAAGGCCAGTTCCCATGCGAGTTCCTCGCGGGCCTCTCGGGATTCCTCTCCCGTCGATGCCGGGGCCTAAGACCTTGTGTGGAGTCGGGGCCGGAACCTGAGGATTCCTCTCCAGTGCTGACGTGGATCTTGGGGTACTTCTGGAGTCTCCCCAGGGGAGTCAGTCCTCGTCTCGAATGCGGGCATGCACTTGCGCTTTCCTCTAGAGCGGTAGCAGCAGTGTCACGCAGTCCGCCGCGTGGAACAAAGGATCTATGGTTTTCCCTCGAGTCTTTCCCACGACTCTTTCCCACGAGGCTTTCCCACAGGGCTGTCCCACGTGCACACGTGGTGCGAGTCGATCCTCGGCTTGAACGTCAAGGCAGTGCATGGAAAACAGGTTCCTCTGGAATGGACTGACACATCTGGGGGACTCTTGGAATGGTGGCATGACCCTGGAGTTCCTCTCGCCTTTACTGTCGAGAGCGCATCCTCTTGAGATGTGACGGGAACGCCGGGAATTCTTTCCCTATGATAGAGGGAAAGGATCCCTCATCTCGAGCTAGGAGGCGGAAGCGGGGCTCCCCTGGATGTGTACGGGACCCCACGTGCTTCCTCTCGAGTGGAGACGGGTATGTCGCGGAACTGCTTGAGTTGCAGCAAGGGTGTGAAGGACCCTTTGGAATTTCCAGTGGTTAGATGTGATTAGCCTCGAGAAGCCTCAGCGGAAATGGGCCTCATCTCGCCTTGAGGGCAAAACCTCCTGGATTTTCTCGAGTTGCGGCAGGTGCTCTCGACTTTCGACGGGGACCTTAGGGACCCGCTCTGGTGGCCTCAGGAAAGGCCAGTCCCCATGCGAGTTCCTCGGGGGCCTCTCGGGATTCCTCTCCCGTCGATGCCGGGGCCTAAGACCTTGTGTGGAGTCGGGGCCGGAACCTGAGGATTCCTCTCCAGTGCTGACATGGATCTTGGGGTACTTCTGGAGTCTCCCCAGGGGAGTCAGTCCTCGTCTCGAATGTGGGCAAGCACTTGCGCTTTCCTCCAAGCGGTAGCAGCAGTGTCACGCAGTCCGCCGCGTGGATCAAAGGATCTATGGTTTTCCCTCGAGTCTTTCCCACGAGGCTGTCCCACTAGGCTTTCCCACAGGGCTGTCCCACGTGCACACGTGGTGGGAGTCGATCCTCGGATTGAACGTCAAGGCAGTTCAGGGAAATCAGGTTCCTCTGGAATGGACTGACACATCTGGGGGACTCATGGAATGGTGGCACGACCCTGGAGTTCCTCTCGCCTTTCCTGTGGAGAGCGCCTCCTCTTGAGATGCGACGGGAACGCCGGGAATTCTTTCCCTACGAAACAGGGAAAGGATCCCACATTTCGAGCTAGGAGGCGGAAACGGGGCTCCCCTGGATGTGTGCGGAACCCCACGGGCTTCCTCTCGAGTGGAGACGGGTATGTCGCGGAACTCCTTGAGTTGCAGCAAGGGTGTGAAAGACCCTTTGGAAGTTCCAGTGGTTAGATGTGATTAGCCTCGAGAAGCCTCAGCGGAAATGGGCCTCATCTCGCCTGGAGGGCAAAACCTCCTGGATTTTCTCGAGTTGCGGCAGGTGCTCTCGACTTACGACGGGGACCTCAGGGACCCGCTCTGGTGGCCTCAGGAAAGGCCAGTCCCCATGCGAGTTCCACGGGGGCCTCTTGGGATTCCTCTACCGTCGATGCCGGGGCCTAAGACCTTGTGTGGAGTCGGGGCCGGAACCTGAGGATTCCTCTCCAGTGCTGACATGGATCTTGGGGTACTTCTGGAGTCTCCCCAGGGGAGTCAGTCCTAGTCTCGAATGCGGGCATGCACTTGCGCTTTCCTCCAGAGCGGTAGCAGCAGTGTCACGCATTCCGCCGCGTGGATCAAAGGATCTATGGTTTTCCCTCGAGTTTTTCCCACGAGGCTTTCCCACGAGGCTTTTCCACAGGGCTGTCCCACGTGTACACGTGGTGGGAGTCGATGCTCGGCTTGAACGTCAAGGCAGTACAGGGAAAAGAGGTTCCTCTGTAATGGACTGACACATCTGGAGTCTCTTGGAATGGTAGCACGACCCTGGAGTTCCTCTCGCCTTTCCTGTGGAGAGCGCCTCCTCTTGAGATGCGACGGGAACGCCGGGAATTCTTTCCCTACGAAACAGGGAAAGGATCCCTCTTTTCGAGCTAGGACGCAGAAACGGGGCTCCTCTGGATGTGTGCGGGACCCTCGTGCTTCCTTTCGAGTGGAGACGGGTATGACGGGGAACTTCTTGAGTTGCAGCAAGGGTGTGAAAGACCCTTTGGAAGTTCCAGTGGTTAGATGTGATTAGCCTCGAGAAGGCTCAGCGGAAATGGGTCTCATCTCGCCTGGAGGGCAAAACCTCCTGGATTTTCTCGAGTTGCGGCAGGTGCTCTCGAATTATGACGGGGACCTCAGGGACCCGCTCTGGTGGCCTCAGGAAAGGCCAGTCCCCATGCGAGTTCCTGGGGGGCCTCTCGGGATTACTCTCCCGTCGATGCCGGGGCCTAAGACCTTGTGTGGAGTCGGGGCCGGAACGTGAGGATTCCTCTCCAGTGCTGACATGGATCTTGGGGTACTTCTGGAGTCTCTCCAGGGGAGTCAGTCCTCGTCTCGAATGCGGGCATGCACTTGCGCTTTCCTCCAGAGCGGTAGCAGCAGTGTCACGCATTCCGCCGCGAGGATCAAAGGATCTATGGTTTTCCCTCGAGTCTTTCCCACGAGGCTTTCCCACCAGGCTTTCCCACAGGGCTGTCCCACGTGCACACGTGGTGGGAGTCGATCCGCGGCTTGAACGTCAAGGCAGTGCAGGGAAAACAGGTTCCTCTGGAATGGACTGACACATCTGGGGGACTCTTGGAATGGTGGCACGACCGTGGAGTTCCTCTCGCCTTTCCTGTGGAGAGCGCCTCCTCTTGAGATGCGACGGGAACGCCGGGAATTCTTTCCCTATGAAACAGGGAAAGGATCCCTCATCTCGAGCTAGGAGGCGGAAACGGGGCTCCCCTGGATGTGTGCGGGACCCCACGTGCTTCCTCTCGAGTGGAGACGGGTATGTCGGGGAACTTCTTGAGTTGCAGCAAGGGTGTGAAGGACCCTTTGGAAGTTCCAGTGGTTAGATGTGATTAGCCTCGAGAAGCCTCAGCGGAAATGGGCCTCATCTCGCCTGGAGGGCAAAACCTCCTGGAATTTCTCGAGTTGCGGCAGGTGCTCTTGACTTACGACGGGGACCTCAGGGACCCGCTCTGGTGGCCTCAGGAAGGCCAGTCCCCATGCGAGTTTTTCGGGGGCCTCTCGGGATTCCTCTCCCGTCGATGCCGGGGCCTAAGACCTTGTGTGGTGTCGAGGCCTGAACCTGAGGTTTCCTCTCCAGTGCTGACATGGATCTTGGGGTACATCTGGAGTCTCCCCAGGGGAGTCAGTCCTAGTCTCGAATGCGGGCATGCACTTGCGCTTTCCTCCAGTGCGGTAGCAGCAGTGTCACGCAGTCCGCCGCGTGGATCAAAGGATCTATGGTTTTCCCTCGAGTCTTTCCCACGAGGCTTTCCCACGAGGCTTTCCCACAGGGCTGTCCCACGTGCACACGTGGTGGGATTCGATCCTCGGCTTGAACGTCAAGGCAGTGCAGGGAAAACAGGTTCCCATGGAATGGACTGACCCATCTGGGGGACTCTTGGAATGGTGGCACGACCCTGGTGTTCCTCTCGCCTTTCCTGTGGAGAGCGCCTCCTCTTGAGATGCGACGGGAACGCCGGGAATTCTTTCCCTATGAAACAGGGAAAGGATCCCTCATCTCGAGCTAGGCGGCGGAAACGGGGCTCCCCTGGATGTGTGCGGGACCCCACGTGCTTCCTCTCGAGTGGAGACGGGTATGTCGGGGAACTTCTTGAGTTGCAGCAAGGGTGTGAAGGACCCTTTGGAAGTTCCAGTGGTTAGATGTGATTAGCCTCGAGAAGCCTCAGCGGAAATGGGCCTCATCTCACCTGGAGGGCAAAACCTCCTGGAATTTCTCGAGTTGCGGCAGGTGCTCTCGACATACGACGGGGACCTCAGGGACCCGCTCTGGTGGCCTCAGGAAGGCCAGTCCCCATGCGAGTTTTTCGGGGGCCTCTCGGGATTCCTCTCCCGTCGATGCCGGGGCCTAAGACCTTGTGTGGTGTCGAGGCCTGAACCTGAGGTTTCCTCTCCAGTGCTGACATGGATCTTGGGGTACATCTGGAGTCTCCCCAGGGGAGTCAGTCCTAGTCTCGAATGCGGGCATGCACTTGCGCTTTCCTCCTGTGCGGTAGCAGCAGTGTCACGCAGTCCGCCGCGTGGATCAAAGGATCTATGGTTTTCCCTCGAGTCTTTCCCACGAGGCTTTCCCACGAGGCTTTCCCACAGGGCTGTCCCACGTGCACACGTGGTTGGATTCGATCCTCGGCTTGAACGTCAAGGCAGTGCAGGGAAAACAGGTTCCCATGGAATGGACTGACCAATCTGGGTGACTCTTGGAATGGTGGCACGACCCTGGAGTTCCTCTCGCCTTTCCTGTGGAGAGCGCCTCCTCTTGAGATGCGACGGGAACGCCGGGAATTCTTTCGCTACGAAACAGGGAAAGGATCCCTTATCTCGAGCTAGGAGGCAGAAACGGGGCTCCCCTGGATGTGTGCGGGACCCCACGTGCTTCCTCTCGAGTGGATACGGGTATGTCGCGGAACTACTTGAGTTGCAGCAAGGGTGTGAAGGACCCTTTGGAAGTTCCAGTGGTTAGATGTGATTAGCCTCGAGAAGCCTCAGTGGAAATGGGCCTCATCTCGTCTGGAGGGCAAAACCTCCTGGATTTTCTCGAGTTGCGGCAGGTGCTCTCGACTTACGACGGGGACCTCAGGGACCCGCTCTGGAGGCCTCAGGAAAGGTCAGTCCCCATGCGAGTTCCTCGGGGGCCTCTCGGGATTCCTCTCCCGTCGATGCCGGGGCCTAAGACCTTGTGTGGAGTCGGGGCCGGAACCTGAGGATTCCTCTCCAGTGCTGACATGGATCTTGGGGTACTTCTGGAGTCTCCCCAGGGGAGTCAGTCCTCGTCTCGAATGCGGGCCTACACTTGCGCTTTCCTCCAGAGCGGTAGCAGCAGTGTCACGCAGTCCGCGGCGTGGATCAAAGGATCTATGGTTTTCCCTCGAGTCTTTCCCACGAGGCTTTCCCACGAGGCTTTCCCACAGGGCTGTCCCACGTGCACACGTGGTGGGAGTCGATCCTCGGCTTGAACGTCAAGGCAGTGCAGGGAAAACAGGTTCCTCTGTAATGGACTGACACATCTGGGTGTCTCTTGGAATGCTGGCACGACCCTGGAGTTCCTCTCGCCTTTCCTGTGGAGAGCGCCTGCTCTTGAGATGCGACGGGAACGCCGGGAATTCTTTCGCTACGAAACAGGGAAAGGATCCCTCATCTCGAGCTAGGAGGCTAAACGAGGCTCCCCTGGATGTGTGCATGACCCCACGTGCTTCCTCTCGAGTGGAGACGGGTATGTCGGGGAACTTCTTGAGTTGCAGCAAGGGTGTGAAGGACCCTTTGGAAGTTCCAGTGGTTAGCCGCTACGAAACAGGGAAAGGATCCCTCATCTCGAGCTAGGAGGCAGAAACGAGGCTCCCCTGGATGTGTGCATGACCCAACGTGCTTCCTCTCGAGTGGAGACGGGTATGTCGCGGAACTTCTTGAGTTGCAGCAAGGGTGTGAAGGACCCTTTGGAAGTTCCAGTGGTTAGATGTGATTAGCCTCGAGAAACCTCGAGGCAGTGCAGGGAAAACAGGTTCCTCTGGAATGGACTGACACATCTGGGGGTCTCTTGGAATGGTGGCACGACCCTGGAGTTCCTCTCGCCTTTCCTGTGGAGAGCGCCTCCTCTTGAGATGCGACGGGAACGCCGGGAATTCTTTCCCTACGAAACAGGGAAAGGATCCCTCATCTCGAGCTAGGATGCTGAAACGGGGCTCCCCTGGATGTGTGCGGCACCCCACGTGCTTCCTCTCGAGTGGAGACGGGTATGTCGCGGAACTGCTTGAGTTGCAGCAAGGGTGTGAAGGACCCTTTGGAAGTTCCAGTGGTTAGATGTGATTAGCCTCGAGAAGCCTCAGCGGAAATGGGCCTCATCACGCCTGGAGGGAAAAACCTCCTGGATTTTCTCGAGTTGCGGCAGGTGCTCTCGACTTACGACGGGGACCTCAGGGACCCGCTCTGGTGGCCTCAGGAAAGGCCAGTCCCCATGCGAGTTCCTCGGGGGCCTCTCGGGATTCCTCTCCCGTCGATGCCGGGGCCTAAGTCCTTGTGTGGATTCGGGGCCTGAACCTGAGGATTCCTCTCCAGTGCTGACATGGATCTTGGGGTTTCTTCTGGAGTCTCCCCAGGGGAGTCAGTCCTCGTCTCGAATGCGGGCATGCACTTGCGCTTTCCTCCAGAGCGGTAGCAGCAGTGTCACGAAGTCCGCCGCGTGGATCAAAGGATCTATGGTTTTCCCTCGAGTCTTTCCCACGAGGCTTTCCCACGAGGCTTTCCCACAGGGCTGTCCGACGTGCACACGTGGTGGGAGTCGATCCCCGGCTTGAACGTCAAGGCAGTGCAGGGAAAACAGGTTCCTCTGGAATGGAATGACACATCTGGGGGACTCTTGGAATGGTGGCACGACCCTGGAGTTCCTCTCGCCTTTCCTGTGGAGAGCGCCTCCTCTTGAGATGCGACGGGAACGCCGGGAATTCTTTCCCTACTAAACAGGGAAAGGATCCCTCATCTCGAGCTAGGAGGGGGAAACGGGGCTCCCCTGGATGTGTGCGGGAGCCCACGTGCTTCCTCTCGAGTGGAGACGGTTATGTCGGGGAACTTCTTGAGTTGCAGCAAGGGTGTGAAGGACCCTTTGGAAGTTCCAGTGGTTAGATGTGAATAGCCTCGAGAAGCCTCAGCGGAAATGTGCCTCATCTCGCCTGGAGGGCAAAACCTCCTGGATTTTCTCGAGTTGCGGCAGGTGCTCTCGACTTACGACGGGGACGTCAGGGACCCGCTCTGGAGGCTTCAGGAAAGGCTAGTCCCCATGCGAGTTCCTCGGGGGCCTCTCGGGATTCCTCTGCCGTCGATGCCGGGGTCTAAGACCTTGCGTGGAGTCGGGGCCGGAACCTGAGGATTCCTCTCCAGTGCTGACATGGATCTTGGGGTACTTCTGGAGTCTCCCCAGGGGAGTCAGTCCTCGTCTCGAATGCGGGCATGCACTTGCGCTTTCCACCAGAGCGGTAGCAGCAGTGTCACGCATTCCGCCGCGTGGATCAAAGAATCTATGGTTTTCCCTCGAGTCTTTCCCACGAGGCTTTCCCACAGGGCTGTCCCACGTGCACACGTGGTGGGAGTCGATCCTCGGCTTGAACGTCAAGGCAGTGCAGGGAAAACAGGTTCCTCTGGAATGGACTGACACATCTGGGGGACTCCGGGAATGGTGGCACGACCCTGGAGTTCCTCTCGCCTTTCCTGTGGAGAGCGCCTCCTCTTGAGATGCGACGGGAACACCGGGAATTCTTTCCCTACGAAACAGGGAAAGGATCCCTCATCTCGTGCTAGGAGGCGGAAACGGGGCTCCCCTGGATGTGTGCTGGACCCTCGTGCTTCCTCTCGATTGGAGACGGGTATGTCGCGGAACTGCTTGAGTTGCAGCAAGGGTGTGAAGGACCCTTTGGAAGTTCCAGTGGTTAGATGTGATTAGCCTTGAGAAGCCTCAGCGGAAATGGGCCTCATCTCGCCTGGAGGGCAAAATCTCCTGGATTTTCTCGAGTTGCGGCAGGTGCTCTCGACTTACGACGGGGACATCAGGGACCCGCTCTGGTGGCCTCAGGAAAGGCCAGTCCCCATGCGAGTTCCTCGGGGGCCTCTCGGGATTCCTCTCCCGTTGATGCCGGGGCCTAAGACCTTGTGTGGAGTCGGGGCCGGAACCTGAGGATTCCTCTCCAGTGCTGACATGGATCTTGGGGTACTTCTGGAGTCTCCCCAGAGGAGTCAGTCCTCGTCTCGAATGCGGGCATGCACTTGCGCTTTCCTCCAGAGCGGTAGCAGAAGTGTCACGCAGTCCGCCGCGTGGATCAAAGGATCTATGCTTTTCCCTCGAGTCTTTCCCACGAGGCTTTCCCACGAGGCGTTCCCCCAGGGATGTCCCACGTGCACACGTGGTGGGAGTCGATCCTCGGCTTGAACGTCAAGGCAGTGCAGGGAAAACAGGTCCTCTGGAATGGACTGACACATCTGGGGTACTCTTGGAATGGTGCCACGACCCTAGTTCCTCTCGCCTTTCCTGTGGAGAGCGCCTCCTCTTGAGATGCGACGGGAACGCCGGGAATTCTTTCCCTACGAAACAGGGAAAGGATCCCTCATCTCGAGCTAGGAGGCGGAAACGGGGCTCCCCTGGATGTGTGCGGGACCCTCGTGCTTCCTCTCGAGTGGAGACGGGTATGTCGGGGAACTTCTTGAGTTGCAGCAAGGGTGTGAAGGACCCTTTGGAAGTTCCAGTGGTTAGATGTGATTAGCCTCGAGAAGCCTCAGCGGAAATGGGCCTCATCTCGCCTGGAGGGCAAAACCTCCTGGATTTTCTCGAGTTGCGGCAGGTGCTCTCGACTTACCACGGGGACCTCAGGGACCCGCTCTGGTGGCCTCAGGAAAGTCCAGTCCCCATGCGAGTTCCTCGGGGGCCTCTCGATATTCCTCTCCCGTCGATGCCGGGGCCTAAGACCTTGTGTGGAGTCGGGGCCCGAACCTGAGGATTCCTCTCCAGTGCTGACATGGATCTTGGGGTACTTCTGGAGTCTCCCCAGGGGAGTCAGTCCTCGTCTCGAATGCGGGCATGCACTTGCGCTTTCCTCCAGAGTGGTAGCAGCAGTGTCACACAGTCCTCCGCGTGGATCAAAAGATCTATTGTTTTCCCTCGAGTCTTTCCCACGAGGCTTTCCCACGAGGCTTTCCCACAGGGCTGTCCCACGTGCACACGTGGTGGGAGTCGATCCTCGGCTTGAACGTCAAGGCAGTGCAGGGAAAACAGGTTCCTCTGGAATGGACTGACACATCTGGGGGACTCTTGGAATGGTGGCACGACCCTGGATTTCCTCTCGCCTTTCCTGTGGAGAGTGCCTCCTCTTGAGATGCGACGGGAACACCGGGAATTCTTTCCCTACGAAACAGGGAAAGGATCCCTCATCTCGAGCTAGGAGGCGGAAACGGGGCTCCCCTGGATGTGTGCTGGACCCTCGTGCTTCCTCTCGAGTGGAGACGGGTATGTCGGGGAACTTCTTGAGTTGCAGCAAGGGTGTGAAGGACCATTTGGAAGTTCCAGTGGTTAGATGTGATTAGCCTCGAGAAGCCTCAGCGGAAATGGGCCTCATCTCGCCTTGAGGGCAAAACCTCCTGGATTTTCTCGAGTTGCGGCAGGTGCTCTCGACTTACGACGGGGACGTCAGGGACCCGCTCTGGAGGCCTCAGGAAAGGCCAGTCCCCATGCGAGTTCCTCGGGGGCCTCTCGGGATTCCTCTCCCGTCGATGCCGGGGCCTAAGACCTTTTGTGGAGTCGGGGCCGGAACCTGAGGATTCCTCTCCAGTGCTGACATGGATCTTGGGGTACTTCTGGAGTCTCCCCAGGGCAGACAGTCATCGTCTCGAATGCGGGCATGCACTTGCGCTTCCCTCCAGTGCGGTAGGAGCAGTGTCACGCAGTCTGCAGCGTGGATCAAAGGATCTATGGTTTTCCCTCGAGTCTTTCCCACCAGGCTTTCCCACGAGGCGTTCCCCCAGGGATGTCCCACGTGCACACGTGGTGGGAGTCGATCCTCGGCTTGAACGTCAAGGCAGTGAAGGGAAAACAGGTTCCTCTGGAATGGACTGACACATCTGGGGGACTCTTGGAATGGTGGCACGACCCTGGAGTTCCTCTGGCCTTTCCAGTTGAGAACGCCTCCTCTTGAGATGCGACGGGAATGCCGGGAATTCTTTCCCTACGAAACAGGGTAAGGATCCCTCATCTCGAGCTAGGCGGCGGTAACGGGTCTCCCCTGGATGAGTGCGCGACCCTCGTGCTTTCTCTCGAGAGGAGACGGGTATGGCGGGGAACTTCTTGAGTTGCAGCAAGGGTGTGATTGACCATTTGGAAGTTCCAGTGGTTAGATGTGATTAGCCTCGAGAAACCTCAGCTGAAATGGGCCTCATTTCGCCTGGAGGGCAAAACCTCCTGGATTTTCTCGAGTTGCGGCAGATGCTCCCGACTTATGACGGGGACCTCAGGGACCCGCTCTCGTGGCCTCAGGAAAGTCCAGTCCCCATGCGAGTTCCTCGCGGGCCTCTCGGGATTCCTCTCCCGACGATGCCGGGGCCTAAGACCTTGTGTGGAGTCGGGGCCGGAACCTGAGGATTCCTCTCCAGTGCTGACATGGATCTTGGGGTACTTCTGGAGTCTCCCCAGGGGAGTCAGTCCTCGTCTCGAATGCGGGCATGCACTTGCGCTTTCCTCCAGAGTGGTAGCAGCAGTGTCACACAGTCCTCCGCGTGGATCAAAAGATCTATTGTTTTCCCTCGAGTCTTTCCCACGAGGCTTTCCCACGAGGCTTTCCCACAGGGCTCTCCCACGTTCACACGTGGTGGGAGTCGATCCTCGGCTTGAACGTCAAGGCAGTGCAGGGAAAACAGGTTCCTCTGGAATGGACTGACACATCTGGGGGACTCTTGGAATGGTGGCACGACCCTGGATTTCCTCTCGCCTTTCCTGTGGAGAGTGCCTCCTCTTGAGATGCGACGGGAACACCGGGAATTCTTTCCCTACGAAACAGGGAAAGGATCCCTCATCTCGAGCTAGGAGGCGGAAACGGGGCTCCCCTGGATGTGTGCTGGACCCTCGTGCTTCCTCTCGAGTGGAGACGGGTATGTCGCGGAACTGCTTGAGTTGCAACAGGGGTGTGAAGGACCCTTTGGAAGTTCCTGTGGTTAGATGTGATTAGCCTCGAGAAGCATCAGCGGAAATAGGCTTCATCTCGCCTGGAGGGCAAAACCTCCTGAATTTTCCCGAGTTGCGGCAGGTGCTCTCGACTTACGACGGGGACCTCAGGGACCCGCTCTGGAGGCCTCAGGAAAGGCCAGTCCCCATGCGAGTTCCTCGGGGGCCTCTCGGGGTTCCTCTCCCGTCGATGCCGGGGACTAAGACCTTGTGTGGAGTCGGGGCCGGAACCTGAGGAATCCTCTCCAGTGCTGACATGGATCTTGGGGTACTTCTGGAGTCTCCCCAGGGGAGTCAGTCCTCGTCTCGAATGCGGGCATGCACTTGCGCTTTCCTCCAGAGTGGTAGCAGCAGTGTCACGCAGTCCGCCGCGTGGATCAAAGGATCTATGGTTTTCCCTCGAGTCTTTCCCACCAGGCTTTCCGACGAGGCTTTCCCACAGGGCAGTCCCACGTGCACACGTGGTGGGAGTCGATCCTCGGCTTGAACGTCAAGGCAGTGCAGGGAAAACAGGTTCCTCTGGAATGGATTGACACATCTGGGGGACTCTTGGAATGGTGGCACGACCCTGGAGTTCCTCTCGCCTTTCCTGTGGAGAGCGCCTCCTCTTGAGATGCGAGGGGAACGCCGGGAATTCTTTCACTACGAAACAGGGAAAGGATCTCTCATCTCGAGCTAGGAGGCGGAAACGGGGCTCCCCTGGATGTGTGCGGGACCCCACGTGCTTCCTCTCGAGTGGAGACTGTTATGTCGGGGAACATCTTGAGTTGCAGCAAGGGTGTGAAGGACCCTTTGGAAGTTCCAGTGGTTAGATGTTATTAGCCTCGAGAAGCCTCAGCGGAAATGGGCCTCATCTCGCCTGGAGGGCAAAACCTCCTGGATTTTCTTGAGTTGCGGCTGATGCTCTCGACTTACGACGGGGACCTCAGGGACCCGCTCTGGTGGCCTCAGGAAAGGCCAGTCCCCATGCGAGTTCCTCGGGGGCCTCTCGGGATTCCTCTCCGGTCGATGCCGGGGCCTAAGACCTTGTGTGGAGTCGGGGCCGGAACCTGAGGATTCCTCTCCAGTGGTGACATGGATCTTGGGGTACTTCTGGAGTCTCCCCAGGGGAGTCAGTCCTCGTCTCGAATGCGGGCATGCACTTGCGCTTTCCTCCAGAGCGGTAGCAGCATTGTCACGCAGTCCGCCGCGTGGATCAAAGGATCTATGGTTTTCCCTCGAGTCTTTCCCACCAGGCTTTCCGACGAGGCTTTCCCACAGGGCAGTCCCACGTGCACACGTGGTGGGAGTCGATCCTCGGCTTGAACGTCAAGGCAGTGCAGGGAAAACAGGTTCCTCTGGAATGGATTGACACATCTGGGGGACTCTTGGAATGGTGGCACGACCCTGGAGTTCCTCTCGCCTTTCCTGTGGAGAGCGCCTCCTCTTGAGATGCGACGGGAACGCCGGGAATTCTTTCACTACGAAACAGGGAAAGGATCTCTCATCTCGAGCTAGGAGGCGGAAACGGGGCTCCCCTGGATGTGTGCGGGACCCCACGTGCTTCCTCTCGAGTGAAGACGGTTATGTCGGGGAACATCTTGAGTTGCAGCAAGGGTGTGAAGGACCCTTTGGAAGTTCCAGTGGTTAGATGTGATTAGCCTCGAGAAGCCTCAGCGGAAATGGGCCTCATCTCGCCTGGAGTGCAAAACCTCCTGGATTTTCTCGAGTTGCGGCAGATGCTCTCGACTCACGACGGGGACCTCAGGGACCCGCTTTGGTGGCCTCACGAAAGGCCAGTCCCCATGCGAGTTCCTCGGGGGCCTCTCGGGATTCCTCTCCGGTCGATGCCGGGGCCTAAGACCTTGTGTGGAGTCGGGGCCGGAACCTGAGGATTCCTCTCCAGTGCTGACATGGATCTTGGGGTACTTCTGGAGTCTCCCCAGGGAAGTCAGTCCTCGTCTCGAATGCGGGCATGCACTTGCGCTTTCCTCCAGAGCGGTAGCAGCATTGTCACGCAGTCCGCCGCGTGGATCAAAGGATATATGGATTTCCCTCGAGGCTTTCCCACGAGGCTTTCCCACGAGGCTTTCCCACAGGGCTGTCACACGTGCACACGTGGTGGGACTCGATCCTCGGGATGAACGTCAAGGAAGTGCAGGGAAAACAGGTTCCTCTGGAATGGACTGACACATCCGGGGGTCTCTTGGAATGGTGAGACGACCCTGGAGTTCCTCTCGCCTTTCCTGTGGAGAGTGCCTCCTCTTGAGATGCGACGGGAACGCCGGGAATTCTTTCCCTCCGAAACAGGGAAAGGATCCCTCATCTCGAGCTAGGAGGCGGAAACGGGGCTACCCTGGATGTGTGCGGGTACCCACGTGCTTCCTCTCGAGTGGAGACGGGTATGTCGGGGAACTTCTTGAGTTGCAGCAAGGGTGTGAAGGACCCTTTGGAAGTTCCAGTGGTTAGATGTGATTAGCCTCGAGAAGCCTCAGCGGAAATGGGCCTCATCTCGCCTGGAGGGCAAAACCTCCTGGATTTTCTCGAGTTGCGGCAGGTGCTCTCGACTTACGACGGGGACCTCAGGGACTCGCTCTGGTGGCCTCAGGAAAGGCCAGTCCCAATGCGAGTTCCACGGGGGCCTCTCGGGATTCCTCTCCCGTCGATGCCGGGGCCTAAGACCTTGTGTGGAGTCGGGGCCGGAACCTGAGGATTCCTCTCCAGTGCTGACATGGATCTTGGGGTACTTCTGGAGTCTCCCCAGGGCAGACAGTCATCGTCTCGAATGCGGGCATGCACTTGCGCTTTCCTCTAGAGCGGTAGCAGCAGTGTCACGCAGTCCGCCACGTGGATCAAAGGATCTATGGTTTTCCCTCGAGTCTTTCCCACGAGGCTTTCCCACGAGGCTTTCCCACAGGGCTGTCCCACGTGCACACGTGGTGGGAGTCGATCCTCGGCTTGAACGTCAAGGCAGTGCAGGGAAAACAGGTTCCTCTGGAATGGACTGACACATGCGGGGGTCTCTTGGAATGGTGACACGACCCTGGAGTTCCTCTCGCCTTTCCTGTGGAGAGCGCCTCCTCTTGAGATGCGACAGGAACGCTGGGAATTCTTTCCCTACGAAACAGGGAAAGGATCCCTCATCTCGAGCTAGGAGGCGGAAACGGGGCTCCCCTGGATGTGTGCGGGACCCCACGTGCTTCCTCTCGAGTGGAGACGGGTATGTCGGGGAACTTCTTGAGTTGCAGCAAGGGTGTGAAGGACCCTTTGGAAGTTCCAGTGGTTAGATGTGATTAGCCTCGAGAAGCCTCAGCGGAAATGGGCCTCATCTCGCCTGGAGGGCAAAACCTCCTGGATTTTCTCGAGTTGCGGCAGGTGCTCTCGACTTACGACGGGGACCTCAGTGACCCGCTCTGGAGGCCTCAGGAAAGGCCAGTCCCCATGCGAGTTCCTCGGGGGCCTCTCGGGATTCCTCTCCCGTCGATGCCGGGGCCTAAGACCTTGTGTGGAGTCGGGGCCGGAACCTGAGGATTCCTCTCCGGTGCTGACATGGATCTTGGGGTAATTCTGGAGTCTTCCGAGGGGAGTCAGTCCTCGTCTCGAATGCGGGCATGCACTTGCGCTTTCCTCAGGATCAGTAGCAGCAGTGTCACGCAGTCTGCCACGTGGATCAAAGGATCTATGGTTGTCCCTCGAGTCTTTCCCACGAGGCTTTCCCACGAGGCTTTCCCACAGGGCTGTCCCACGTGCACACTTGGTGGGAGTCGATCGTCGGCTTGAACGTCAAGGCAGTGCAGGGAAAACAGGTTCCTCTGGAATGGACTGACACATCTGGGGGACTCTTGGAATGGTGGCACGACCCTGGAGTTCCTCTCGCCTTTCCTGTTGAGAGCGCCTCCTCTTGAGATGCGAAGGGAACGCCGGGAATTCTTTCCCTACTAAACAGGGAAAGGATCCCTCATCTCGAGCTAGGAGGCGGAAACGGGGCTCCCCTGGATGTGTGCGGGACCCCACGTGCTTCCTCTCGAGTGGAGACGGGTATGTTGCGGAACTGCTTGAGTTGCAGCAAGGGTGTGAAGGACCCTTTGGAAATTCCAGTGGTTAGATGTGATTAGCCTCGAGAAGCCTCATCGGAAATGGGCCTCATTTCGCCTGGAGGGCAAAACCTCCTGGATTTTCTCGAGTTGCGGAAGGTGCTCTCGACTTACGACGGGGACCTCAGAGACCCGCTCTGGAGGCCTCAGGAAAGGCCAGTCCGCATGCGAGTTCGTCGGGGGCCTCTCGGGATTCCTCTCCCGTTGATGCCGGGGCCTAAGACCTTGTGTGCAGTAGGGGCCGGAACCTGAGGTTTCCTCTCCAGTGCTGACATAGATCTTGGGGTACTTCTGGAGTCTCCCCAGGGGAGTCAGTCCTCGTCTCGAATGCGGGCATGCACTTGCGCTTTCCTCCAGAGCGGTAGCAGCAGTGTCACGCAGTCCGCCGCATGGATCAAAGGATCTATGGTTTTCCCTCAAGTCTTTCCCACGAGGTTTTCCCACGAGGCTTTCCCACAGGGCTGTCCCACGTGCACACGTGGTGGGAGTCGATCCTCGGCTTGAACGTCAAGGCAGTACAGGGAAAACAGATCCCTCTGCAATGGACTGACATATCTGGGGTATCTTGGAATGGTGGCACGACCCTGGAGTTCCTCTCGCCTTTCCTGTGGAGAGCGCCTCCTCTTGAGATGCGACGGGAACGCCGGGAATTCTTTCCCTACGAAACAGGGAAAGGATCCCTCATCTCGAGCTAGGAGGCGGAAACGGGGCTCCCCTGATGTTTGCGGGAACCCATGTGCTTCCTCTCGAGTGGAGACGGGTATGTCGCGGAACTTCTTGAGTTGCAGCAAGGGTGTGAAGGACCCTTTGAAAGTTCCAGTGGTTAGATGTGATTAGCCTCGAGAAGCCTCAGCGGAAATGGGTCTCATCTCGCCTGGAGGGCAAAACCTCCTGGATTTTCTCGAGTTGCGGCAGGTGCTCTCGAATTACGACGGGGACCTCAGGGACCCGCTCTGGTGGCCTCAGGAAAGGCCAGTCCCCATGCGAGTTCCTCGGGGGCCTCTCGGGATTCCTCTCCCGTCGATGCCGGGGCCTAAGACCTTGTGTGAAGTCGGGGCCGGAACCTGAGGATTCCTCTCCGGTGCTGACATGGATCTTGGGGTACTTCTGGAGTCTCCCCAGGGGAGTCAGTCCTCGTCTCGAATGCGGGCATGCACTTGCGCTTTCCTCCAGAGCGGTAGCAGCAGTGTCACGCAGTCCGCCGCGTGGATCAAAGGATCTATGGTTTTCCCTCGAGTCTTTCCCACGAGGCTTTCCCACGAGGCTTTCCCACGAGGCTTTCCCACAGGGCTATCCCACGTGCACAAGTGGTGGGGGTCGATCCTCGGCTTGAACGTCAAGGCAGTGCAGCGAAAACAGCTTCCTCTGCAATGGACTGACACATCTGGGGGACTCTTGGAATGGTGGCACGACCCTGGAGTTCCTCTCGCCTTTCCCGTTGAGAGCGCCTCCTCTTGAGATGCGACGGCAACGCCGGGAATTCTTTCCCTTCGAAACAGGGAAAGGATCCCTCATCTCGAGCTAGGAGGCGGAAACGGGGCTCCCCTGGATGTGTGCGGGACCCCATGTGCTTCCTCTAGAGTGAGACGGGTATGTCGGGGAACTTCTTGAGTTGCAGCAAGGGTGTGAAGGACCCTTTGGAAGTTCCAGTGGTTAGATGTGATTAGCCTCGCGAAGCCTCAGCGGAAATGGGCCTCATCTCGCCTGGAGGGCAAAACCTCCTGGATTTTCTCGAGTTGCGGCAGGTGCTCTCGACTTACGACGGGGACCACAGGGACCCGCTCTGTTGGCCCCAGGAAAGGCCAGTCCCCATGCGAGTTCCTCGGGAGCCTCTCGGGATTCCTCTCCCGTCGATGCCGGGGCCTAAGACCTTGTGTGGAGTCGGGGCCGGGACCTGAGGATTCCTCTCCAGTGCTGACATGGATCTTGGGGTACTTCTGGAGTCTCCCCAGGGGAGTCAGTCCTCGTCTCGAATGCGCGCATGGACTTGCGCTTTCCTCCAGAGCGGTAGCAGCAGTGGCACGCAGTCCGCTGCGTGGATCAAAGGATCTATGGTTTTCCCTCGAATCTTTCCCACGAAGCTTTCCCACGAGGCTTTCCCACAGGGCTGTCCCACGTGCAGACGTTGTTGGAGTCGATCCTCAGCTTGAACCTCAAGGCAGTGCAGGGAAAACAGGTTCCTCTGGAATGGACTGACACATCTGGGGGACTCATGGAATGGTGGCACGACCCTGGAGTTCTTCTCGCCTTTCCTGTGGAGAGCGCCTCCTCTTGAGATGCGACGGGAACGCCGGGAATTCTTTCCCTACGAAACAGGGAAAGGATCCCTCATCTCGAGCTAGGAGGCGGATACGGGGCTCCCCTGGATGTGTGCGGGACCCTCGTGCTTCCTCTCGAGTGGAGACGGGTATGTCGGGGAACTTCTTGAGTTGCAGCAAGGTTGTGAAGGACCCTTTGGAAGTTCCAGTGGTTAGACGTGATTGGCCTCGAGAAGCCTCAGAGGAAATGGGCCTCATCTCGCTTGGAGGGCAAAACCTCCTGAATTTTCTCGAGTTGCGGCAGGTGCTCTCCACTTACGACGGGGACCTCAGGGACCCGCTCTGGTGGCCTCAGGAAAGGCCAGTCCCCATGCGAGTTCCTCGGGGGCCTCTCGGGATTCCTCGCCCGTCGATGCCGGGGCCTAAGACCTTGTGTGGAGTCGGGGCCCGAACCTGAGGATTCCTCTCCAGTGCTGACATGGATCTTGGGGTACTTCTGGAGTCTCCCCAGGGGAGTCAGTCCTCGTCTCGAATGCGGGCATACACTTGCGCTTTCCTCCAGAGCGGTAGCAGCAGTGTCACGCAGTCCGCCGCTGGATAAAAGAATCTATCGTTTCCCCTCGAGTCTTTCCCACGAGGCTTTCCCACGAGGCTTTCCCACAGGGCTGTGCCACGTGCACACGTGGTTGGAGTCGATCCTCGGGTTGAACGTCAAGGCAGTGCAGGGAAAACAGGTTCCTCTGGAATGGACTGACACATCTGGGGGACTCTTGGAATGGTGGCACGACTCTGGAGTTCTTCTCGCCTTTCCTGTGGAGAGCGCCTCCTCTTGAGATGCGACGGGAACGCCGGGAATTCTTTCCCTACTAAACAGGGAAAGGATCCCTCATCTCGAGCTAGGAGGCGGAAACGGGGCTCCCCTGGATGTGTACGGGACCCCACGGGCTTCCTCTCGAGTGGAGACGGGTATGCCACGGAACTGCTTGAGTTGCAGCAAGGGTGTGAAGGACCCTTTGGAAGTTCCAGTGGTTAGATGTGATTAGCCTCGAGAAGACTCAGCGGAAATGGGCCTCATCTCGCCTGGAGGGCAAAACCTCCTGGATTTTCTCGAGTTGCGGCAGGTCCTCTCGACTTACGACTGGGACCTCAGGGACCAGCTCTGGTGGCCTCAGGAAAGGCCAGTCCCCATGCGAGTTCCTCGGGGGCCTCTCGGGATTCCTCTCCCGTCGATGCCGGGGCCTAAGACCTTGTGTGGAGTCGGGGCCGGAACCTGAGGATTCCTCTCGAGTGCTGACATGGATCTTGGGGTACTTCTGGAGTCTCCCCAGGGGAGTCAGTCCTCGTCTCGAATGCGGGCATGCACTTGCGCTTTCCTCCAGAGCGGTAGCAGCAGTGTCACGCAGTCCGCCGCGTGGATCAAAGGATCTATGGTTTTCCCTCGAGTCTTTCCCACGAGGCTTTCCCACGAGGCTTTCCCACAGGGCTGTCCCACGTGCACACGTGGTGGGACTCGATCCTCGGCTTGAACGTCAAGGCAGTGCAGGGAAAACAGGTTCCTCTGGAATGGACTGACACATCTGGGGGACTCTTGGAATGGTGGCACGACCCTGGAGTTCCTCTCGCCTTTCCTGTGGAGAGCGCCTCCTCTTGAGATGCGTCGGGAACGCCGGGAATCTTTCCCTACGAAACAGGGAAAGGATCCGTCATCTCGAGCTAGGAGGCGCAAACGGGGCTCCCCTGGATGTGTGCGGGAACCTCGTGCTTCCTCTCGAGTGGAGACGGGTATGTCGGGGAACTTCTTGAGTTGCAGCATGGGTGTGAAGGACCCTTTGGAAGTTCCAGTGGTTAGATGTGATTAGCCTCGAGAAGCCTCAGCGGAAATGGGCCTCATCTCGCCTGGAGGGCAAATCCTCCTGGATTTTCTCGAGTTGCGGCAGGTGCTCTCGACTTACGACGGGGACCTCAGGGACCCGCTCTGGTGGCCTCAGGAAAGGCCAGTCCCCATGCGAGTTCCGCGGGGGCCTCTCGGGATTCCTCTCCCCTCGATGCCGGGGCCTAAGACCTTGTGTGGAGTCGGGGCCGGAACCTGAGGATTCCTCTCCAGTGCTGACATGGATCTTGGGGTACTTCTGGAGTCTCCCCAGGGGAGTCAGTCCTCGTCTCGAATGCGGGCATGCACTTGCGCTTTCCTCCAGAGCGGTAGCAGCAGTGTCACGCAGTCCGCCGCGTGGATCAAAGGATCTATGGTTTTCCCTCGAGTCTTTCCCACGAGGCTTTCCCACGAGGCTTTCCCACAGGGCTGTCCCACGTGCACACGTGGTGGGAGTCGATCCTCGGCTTGAATGTCAAGGCAGTGCAGGGAAAACAGGTTCCTCTGGAATGGACTGACACATCTGGGGGACTCTTGGAATGGTGGCACGACCCTGGAGTTCCTCTCGCCTTTCCTGTGGAGAGTGCCTCCTCTTGAGATGCGACGGGAACGCCGGGAATTCTTTCCCTACGAAACAGGGAAAGGATCCCTCATCTCGAGCTAGGATGCGGAAACGGGGCTCCCCTGGATGTGTGCGGGACCCCACGTGCTTCCTCTCGAGTGGAGACGGGTATGTCGGGGAACTTCTTGAGTTGCAGCAAGGGTGTGAAGGACCCTTCGGAAGTTCCAGTGGTTAGACGTGATTAGCCTCGAGAAGCCTCAGCGGAAATGGGCCTCATCTCGCCTGGAGGGCAAAACCTCCTGGATTTTCTCGAGATGCGGCAGGTGCTCTCGACTTACGCCGGGGACTTCAGGGACCCGCTCTGGTGGCCTCAGGAAAGGCCAGTCCCCATGCGAGTTCCTCGGGGGCCTCTCGGGATTCCTCTCCCATCGATGCCGGGGCCTCAGACCTTGTGTGGATTCGGGGCCGGAACCTGAGGATTCCTCTCCAGTGCTGACATGGATCTTGGGGTACTTCTGGAGTCTCCCCAGGGGAGTCAGTCCTCGTCTCGAATGCGGGCATGCACTTGCGCTTTCCTCCAGAGCGGTAGCAGCAGTGTCACGCAGTCCGCCGCGTGGATCAAAGGATCTATGGTTTTCCCTCGAGTCTTTCCCAAGAGGCTTTCCCACGAGGCTTTCCCACAGGGCTGTCCCACGTGCACACGTGGTGGGGGTCGATCCTCGGCTTGAACGTCAAGGCAGTGCAGGGAAAACAGGTTCCTCTGGAATGGACTGACACATCTGGGGGACTCTTGGAATGGTGGCACGACCCTGGAGTTCCTCTCGCCTTTCCTATGGAGAGCGCCTCCTCTTGAGATGCGACGGGAACGCCGGGAATTCTTTACCTATGAAACAGGGGAAGGATCACTCATCTCGAGCTAGTCGGCGGAAACGGGGCTCCCCTGGATGTGTGCGGGACCGTCGTGCTTCCTCTCGAGCGGAGACGGGTATGTCGGGGAACTGCTTGAGTTGCAGCAAGGGTGTGAAGGACCCTTTGGAAGTTCCAGTGGTTAGATGTGATTAGCCTCGAGAAGCCTCAGCGGAAATGGGCCTCATCTCGCCTGGAGGGCAAAACCTCCTCGATTTTCTCGAGTTGAGGCAGGTTCTCTCGACTTACGAGGGGGACCTCAGGGACCCGCTCTGGTGGCCTAAGGAAAGGCTAGTCCCCATGCGAGTTCCTCGGGGGCCTCTCGGGATTCCTCTCCCGTCGATGCCGGGGCCTAAGACCTTGTGTGGAGTCGGGGCCGGAACCTGAGGATTCCTCTCCAGTGCTGACATGGATCCTGGGGTACTTCTGGAGTCTCCCCAGGGGAGTCAGTCCTCGTCTCGAATGCGGACATGCACTTGCGCTTTCCTCCAGAGCGGTAGCAGCAGTGTCACGCAGTCCGCCGCGTGGATCAAAGGATCTATGGTTTTCCCTCGAGTCTTTCTCACGAGGCTTTCCCACGAGGCTTTCCCACAGGGCTGTCCCACATGCACACGTGGTGGGAGTCGATCCTCGGCTTGAACGTCAAGGCAGTGCAGGGAAAACAGGTTCCTCTGGAATGGACTGACACATCTGGGGTCTCTTGGAATGGTTGCACGACCCTGGAGTTCCTCTCGCCTTTCCTGTGGAGAGCGCCTCCTCTTGAGATGCGACGGGAACGCCGGGAATCTTTCCCTACGAAACAGGGAAAATATCCGTCATCTCGAGCTAGGAAGCGGAAACGGGGCTCCCCTGGATGTGTGCGGGGCCCTCGTGTTTCCTCTCGAGTGGAGACGGGTATCTCCGGGAACTTCTTGAGTTGCAGCAAGGGTGTGTAGGACCCTTTGGAAGTTCCAGTGGTTAGATGTGATTGGCTTCGAGAAGCCTCAGCGGAAATGGGCCTCATCTCGCCTGGAGGGCAAAACCTCCTGGATATTCTCGAGTTGCAGCAGGTGCTCTCGACTTACGAAGGGGACCACAGGGACCCGCTCTGGAGGCCTCAGGAAAGGCCAGTCCCGATGCGAGTTCCACGGGGGCCTCTCGGGATTCCTCTCCCGTCGATGCCGCGGCCTAAGACCTTGTGTGGACTCGGGGCCGGAACCTGAGGATTCCTCTCCAGTTCTGACATGGATCTTGGGGTACTTCTGGAGTCTCCCCAGGGGAGTCAGTCCTCGTCTCGAATGCGGGCATGCACTTGCGCTTTCCTCCAGAGCGGTAGCAGCAGTGTCACGCAGTCCGCCGCGTGGATCAAAGGATCTATGTTTTTCCCTCGAGTCTTTCCCACTAGGCTTTCCCACGAGGCTTTCCCACAGGGCTGTCCCACGTGCACACGTGGTGGGAGTCGATCCTCGGCTTGAACGTCAAGGCAGTGCAGGGAAAACAGGTTCCTCTGGAATGGACTGACACATCTGGGGGACTCTTGGAATGGTGGCACGACCCTGGAGTTCCTCTCGCCTTTCCTGTGGAGAGCGCCTCCTCTTGAGATGCGTCGGGAACGCCGGGAATCTTTCCCTACGAAACAGGGAAAGGATCCGTCATCTCGAGCTAGGAGGCGCAAACGGGGCTCCCCTGGATGTGTGCGGGACCCTCGTGCTTCCTCTCGAGTGGAGACGGGTATGTCGGGGAACTTCTTGAGTTGCAGCATGGGTGTGAAGGACCCTTTGGAAGTTCCAGTGGTTAGATGTGATTAGCCTCGAGAAGCCTCAGCGGAAATGGGCCTCATCTCGCCTGGAGGGCAAATCCTCCTGGATTTTCTCGAGTTGCGGCAGGTGCTCTCGACTTACGACGGGGACCTCAGGGACCCGCTCTGGTGGCCTCAGGAAAGGCCAGTCCCCATGCGAGTTCCGCGGGGGCCTCTCGGGATTCCTCTCCCCTCGATGCCGGGGCCTAAGACCTTGTGTGGAGTCGGGGCCGGAACCTGAGGATTCCTCTCCAGTGCTGACATGGATCTTGGGGTACTTCTGGAGTCTCCCCAGGGGAGTCAGTCCTCGTCTCGAATGCGGGCATGCACTTGCGCTTTCCTCCAGAGCGGTAGCAGCAGTGTCACGCAGTCCGCCGCGTGGATCAAAGGATCTATGGTTTTCCCTCGAGTCTTTCCCACGAGGCTTTCCCACGAGGCTTTCCCACAGGGCTGTCCCACGTGCACACGTGGTGGGAGTCGATCCTCGGCTTGAATGTCAAGGCAGTGCAGGGAAAACAGGTTCCTCTGGAATGGACTGACACATCTGGGGGACTCTTGGAATGGTGGCACGACCCTGGAGTTCCTCTCGCCTTTCCTGTGGAGAGTGCCTCCTCTTGAGATGCGACGGGAACGCCGGGAATTCTTTCCCTACGAAACAGGGAAAGGATCCCTCATCTCGAGCTAGGATGCGGAAACGGGGCTCCCCTGGATGTGTGCGGGACCCCACGTGCTTCCTCTCGAGTGGAGACGGGTATGTCGGGGAACTTCTTGAGTTGCAGCAAGGGTGTGAAGGACCCTTCGGAAGTTCCAGTGGTTAGACGTGATTAGCCTCGAGAAGCCTCAGCGGAAATGGGCCTCATCTCGCCTGGAGGGCAAAACCTCCTGGATTTTCTCGAGATGCGGCAGGTGCTCTCGACTTACGACGGGGACTTCAGGGACCCGCTCTGGTGGCCTCAGGAAAGGCCAGTCCCCATGCGAGTTCCTCGGGGGCCTCTCGGGATTCCTCTCCCATCGATGCCGGGGCCTCAGACCTTGTGTGGATTCGGGGCCGGAACCTGAGGATTCCTCTCCAGTGCTGACATGGATCTTGGGGTACTTCTGGAGTCTCCCCAGGGGAGTCAGTCCTCGTCTCGAATGCGGGCATGCACTTGCGCTTTCCTCCAGAGCGGTAGCAGCAGTGTCACGCAGTCCGCCGCGTGGATCAAAGGATCTATGGTTTTCCCTCGAGTCTTTCCCAAGAGGCTTTCCCACGAGGCTTTCCCACAGGGCTGTCCCACGTGCACACGTGGTGGGGGTCGATCCTCGGCTTGAACGTCAAGGCAGTGCAGGGAAAACAGGTTCCTCTGGAATGGACTGACACATCTGGGGGACTCTTGGAATGGTGGCACGACCCTGGAGTTCCTCTCGCCTTTCCTATGGAGAGCGCCTCCTCTTGAGATGCGACGGGAACGCCGGGAATTCTTTACCTATGAAACAGGGGAAGGATCACTCATCTCGAGCTAGTCGGCGGAAACGGGGCTCCCCTGGATGTGTGCGGGACCGTCGTGCTTCCTCTCGAGCGGAGACGGGTATGTCGGGGAACTGCTTGAGTTGCAGCAAGGGTGTGAAGGACCCTTTGGAAGTTCCAGTGGTTAGATGTGATTAGCCTCGAGAAGCCTCAGCGGAAATGGGCCTCATCTCGCCTGGAGGGCAAAACCTCCTCGATTTTCTCGAGTTGAGGCAGGTTCTCTCGACTTACGAGGGGGACCTCAGGGACCCGCTCTGGTGGCCTAAGGAAAGGCTAGTCCCCATGCGAGTTCCTCGGGGGCCTCTCGGGATTCCTCTCCCGTCGATGCCGGGGCCTAAGACCTTGTGTGGAGTCGGGGCCGGAACCTGAGGATTCCTCTCCAGTGCTGACATGGATCCTGGGGTACTTCTGGAGTCTCCCCAGGGGAGTCAGTCCTCGTCTCGAATGCGGACATGCACTTGCGCTTTCCTCCAGAGCGGTAGCAGCAGTGTCACGCAGTCCGCCGCGTGGATCAAAGGATCTATGGTTTTCCCTCGAGTCTTTCTCACGAGGCTTTCCCACGAGGCTTTCCCACAGGGCTGTCCCACATGCACACGTGGTGGGAGTCGATCCTCGGCTTGAACGTCAAGGCAGTGCAGGGAAAACAGGTTCCTCTGGAATGGACTGACACATCTGGGGTCTCTTGGAATGGTTGCACGACCCTGGAGTTCCTCTCGCCTTTCCTGTGGAGAGCGCCTCCTCTTGAGATGCGACGGGAACGCCGGGAATCTTTCCCTACGAAACAGGGAAAATATCCGTCATCTCGAGCTAGGAAGCGGAAACGGGGCTCCCCTGGATGTGTGCGGGGCCCTCGTGTTTCCTCTCGAGTGGAGACGGGTATCTCCGGGAACTTCTTGAGTTGCAGCAAGGGTGTGTAGGACCCTTTGGAAGTTCCAGTGGTTAGATGTGATTGGCTTCGAGAAGCCTCAGCGGAAATGGGCCTCATCTCGCCTGGAGGGCAAAACCTCCTGGATTTTCTCGAGTTGCGGCAGGTGTTCTCGACTTACGACGGGGACCTCAGGGACCCGCTCTGGTGGCCTCAGGAAAGGCCAGTCCCCATGCGAGTTCCTCGGGGGCCTCTCGGCATTCCTCTCCCGTCGATGCCGGGGCCTAAGACCTTGTGTGGAGTCGGGGCCGGAACCTGAGGATTCCTCTCCCGTGCTGACATGGATCTTGGGGTACTTCTGGAGTCTCCCCAGGGGAGTCAGTCCTCGTCTCGAATGCGGGCATGCACTTGCGCTTTCCTCCAGAGCGGTAGCAGCAGTGTCACGCAGTCCGCCGCGTGGATCAAAGGATCTATGGTTTTCCCTCGAGTCTTTCCCACGAGGCTTTCCCACAGGGCTGTCCGACGTGCACACGTGGTGGGAGTCGATCCTCGGCTTGAACGTCAAGGCAGTGCAGGGAAAACAGGTTCCTCTGGAATGGACTGACACATCTGGGGGTCTCTTGGAATGGTGCCACGACCCTGGAGTTCCTCTCTCCTTTCCTGTGGAGAGCGCCACCTCTTGAGTTGCGACGGGAACGCCGGGAATTCTTTCCCTACGAAACAGGGAAAGGATCCCTCATCACGAGCTAGGAGGCGGAAACGGGGCTCCCCTGGATGTGTGCGGGACCCCACGTGCTTCCTCTCGAGTGGAGACGGGAATGTCGGGGAAATTCTTGAGTTGCAGCAAGGGTGTGAAGGACCCTTTGGAAGTTCCAGTGGTTAGACGTGATTATCCTCGAGAAGCCTCAGCGGAAATGGGCCTCATCTCGCCTGGAGGGCAAAACCTCCTGGATTTTTTCGAGTTGCGGCAGGTGCTCTCGACTTACGACGGGGACCTCAGGGACCCGCTCTGGTGGCCTCAGGAAAGGCCAGTCCCCATGCGAGTTCCTCGGGGGCCTCTCGGCATTCCTCTCCCGTCGATGCCGGGGCCTAAGTCCTTGTGTGGAGTCGGGGCCGGAACCTGAGGATTCCTCTCCAGTGCTGACATGGATCTTGGGGTACTTCTGGAGTCTCCCCAGGGGAGTCAGTCCTCGTCTCGAATGCGGGCATGCACTTGCGCTTTCCTCCAGAGCGGTAGCAGCAGTGTCACGCAGTCCGCCGCGTGGATCAAAGGATCTATGGTTTTCCCTCGAGTCTTTCCCACGAGGCTTTCCCACGAGGCTTTCCCGCAGGGCTGTCCCACGTGCACACGTGGTGGGAGTCGATCCTCGGCTTGAACGTCAAGGCAGTGCAGGGAAAACAGGTTCCTCTGGAATGGACTGACACATCTGGGGGACTCTTGGAATGGTGGCAGGACCCTGGAGTTCCTCTCGCCTTTCCTGTGGAGAGCGCCTCCTCTTGAGATGCGACGGGAACGCCGGGAATTCTTTCCCTACGAAACAGGGAAAGGATCCCTCATCTCGAGCTAGGAGGCGGAAACGGGGCTCCCTTGGATGTGTGCGGGACCCCACGTGCTTCCTCTCGAGTGGAGACGGGTATGTCGGGGAATTTCTTGAGTTGCAGCAAGGGTGTGAAGGACCCTTTGGAATTTCCAGTGGTTAGATGTGATTGGCCTCGAGAAGCCTCAGCGGAAATGGCCCTCATTTCGCCTGGAGGGCAAAACCTCCTGGATTTTCTCGAGTTGCGGCAGGTGCTCTCGACTTACGACGGGGACCTCAGGGACCCGCTCTGGTGGCCTCAGGAAAGGCCAGTCCCCATGCGAGTTCCTCGGGGGCCTCTCGGGATTCCTCTCCCGTCGATGCCGGAGCCTAAGACCTTGTGTGGATTCGGGCCCGGAACCTGAGGATTCCTGTCCAGTGCTGACATGGATCTTGGGGTACTTCTGGAGTCTCCCCAGGGGAGTCAGTCCTCGTCACGAATGCGGGCATGCACTTGCGCTTTCCTCCAGAGCGGTAGCAGCAGTGTCACGCAGTCCGCCGCGTGGATCAAAGGATCTATGGTTTTCCCTCGAGTCTTTCCCACGAGGCTTTCCCACTAGGCTTTCCCGCAGGGCTGTCCCACGTGCACACGTGGTGGGAGTCGATCCTCGGCTTGAACGTCAAGGCAGTGCAGGGAAAACAGGTTCCTCTGGAATGGACTGACACATCTGGGGGACTCTTGGAATGGTGGCACGACCCTGGAGTTCCTCTCGCCTTTCCTGTGGAGAGCGCCTCCTCTTGAGATGCGACGGGAACGCCTGGAATTCTTTCCCTACGAAACAGGGAAAGGATCCCTCATCTCGAGCTAGGAGGCGGAAACGGGGCTCCCCTGGATGTGTGCGGGACCCCACGTGCTTCCTCTCGAGTGGAGACGGGTATGTCGGGGAACTTCTTGAGTTGCAGCAAGGGTGTGAAGGACCCTTTTGAAGTTCCAGTGGTTAGACGTCATTAGGCTCGAGAAGCCTCAGCGGAAATGGGCCTCATCTCGCCTGGAGGGCAAAACCTCCTGGATTTTCTCGAGTTGTGGCAGGTGTTCTCGACTTACGACGGGGACCTCAGGGACCCGCTCTGGTGGCCTCAGGAAAGGCCAGTCCCCATGCGAGTTCCTCGGGGGCCTCTCGGCATTCCTCTCCCATCGATGCCGGTGCCTAAGACCTTGTGTGGAGTCGGGCCGGGAACCTGAGGATTCCTGTCCAGTGCTGACATGGATCTTGGGGTACTTCTGGAGTCTCCCCAGGGGAGTCAGTCCTCGTCTCGAATGCGGGCATGCACTTGCGCTTTCCTCCAGAGCGGTAGCAGCAGTGTCACGCAGTCCGCCGCGTGGATCAAAGGATCTATGGTTTTCCCTCGAGTCTTTCCCACGAGGCTTTCCCACGAGGCTTTCCCGCAGGGCTGTCCCACGTGCACACGTGGTGGGAGTCGATCCTCGGCTTGAACGTCAAGGCAGTGCAGGGAAAACAGGTTCCTCTGGAATGGACTGACACATCTGGGGGACTCTTGGAATGGTGGCAGGACCCTGGAGTTCCTCTCGCCTTTCCTGTGGAGAGCGCCTCCTCTTGAGATGCGACGGGAACGCCGGGAATTCTTTCCCTACGAAACAGGGAAAGGATCCCTCATCTCGAGCTAGGAGGCGGAAACGGGGCTCCCCTGGATGTGTGCGGGACCCCTCGTGCTTCCTCTCGAGTGGAGACGGGTATGTCGGGGAACTTCTTGATTTGCAGCAAGGGTGTGAAGGACCCTATGGAAGTTCCAGTGGTTAGATGTGATTAGCCTCGAGAAGCCTCAGCGGAAATGGGCTTCATCTCGCCTGGAGGGCAAATCCTCCTGGATTTTCTCGAGTTGCGGCAGGTGCTCTCGACATACGATGGGGACCTCAGGGACCCGCTCTGGTGGCCTCAGGAAAGGCCAGTCCCCATGCGAGTTCCTCGGGGGCCTCTCGGGATTCCTCTTCCGTCGATGAGGGGCCTAAGACCTTCTGTGGAGTCGGGGCCGGAACCTGAGGATTCCTCTCCAGTGCTGACATGGATCTTGGGGTACTTCTGGAGTCTCCCCAGGGGAGTCAGTCCTCGTCTCGAATGCGGGCATGCACTTGCGCTTTCCTCCAGAGCGGTAGCAGCAGTGTCACGCAGTCCGCCGCGTGGATCAAAGGATCTATTGTTTTCCCTCGAGTCTTTCCAACGAGGCTTTTCCCACTAGGTTTTCCCACAGGGCTGTCCCACGTGCACACGTGGTGGGAGTCGATCCTCGGCTTGAACGTCAAGGCAGTGCAGGGAAAACAGGTTCCTCTGGAATGGACTGACACATCTGGGGGACTCTTGGAATGGTGGCACGACCCTGGAGTTCCTTTAGCCTTTCCTGTGGAGAGCGCCTCCTCTTGAGATGCGACGGGAACGCCGGAATTCTTTCCCTATGAAACAGGGAAAGGATCCCTCATCTCGAGCTAGGAGGCGGAAACGGGGCTCCCCTGGATGTGTGCGGGACCCCACGTGCTTCCTCTCGAGTGGAGACTGGTATGTCGCGGAAATGCTTGAGTTGCAGCAAGGGTGTGAAGGACCCTTTGGAAGTTCCAGTGGTTAGATGTGATTAGCCTCGAGAAGCCTCAGCGGAAATGGGCCTCATCTCGCCTGGAGGGCAAAACCTCCTGGATTTTCTCGAGTTGCGGCAGGTGCTCTCGACTTACGACGGGGACCTCAGGGACCCGCTCTGGTGGCCTCAGGAAAGGCCAGTCCCCATACGAGTTCCTCGGGGGCCTCTCGGGATTCCTCTCCCGTCGATGCCGGGGCCTAAGACCTTGCGTGGAGTCGGGGCCGGAACCTGAGGATTCCTCTCCAGTGCTGACATGGATCTTGGGGTACTTCTGGAGTCTCCCCAGGGGAGTCAGTCCTCGTCTCGAATGCGGGCATGCACTTGCGCTTTCCTCCAGAGCGGTAGCAGCAGTGTCACGCAGTCCGCCGCGTGGATCAAAGGATCTATGGTTTTCCCTCGAGTCTTTCCCACGAGGCTTTCCCACGAGGCTTTCCCACAGGGCTGTCCCACGTGCACACGTGGTGGGACTCGATCCTCGGCTTGAACGTCAAGGCAGTGCAGGGAAAACAGGTTCCTCTGGAATGGACTGACACATCTGGGGGACTCTTGGAATGGTGGCACGACCCTGGAGTTCCTCTCGCCTTTCCTGTGGAGAGCGCCTCCTCTTGAGATGCGTCGGGAACGCCGGGAATCTTTCCCTACGAAACAGGGAAAGGATCCGTCATCTCGAGCTAGGAGGCGCAAACGGGGCTCCCCTGGATGTGTGCGGGACCCTCGTGCTTCCTCTCGAGTGGAGACGGGTATGTCGGGGAACTTCTTGAGTTGCAGCATGGGTGTGAAGGACCCTTTGGAAGTTCCAGTGGTTAGATGTGATTAGCCTCGAGAAGCCTCAGCGGAAATGGGCCTCATCTCGCCTGGAGGGCAAATCCTCCTGGATTTTCTCGAGTTGCGGCAGGTGCTCTCGACTTACGACGGGGACCTCAGGGACCCGCTCTGGTGGCCTCAGGAAAGGCCAGTCCCCATGCGAGTTCCTCGGGGGCCTCTCGGGATTCCTCTCCCGTCGATGCCGGGGCCTAAGACCTTGTGTGGAGTCGGGGTCGGAACCTGAGGATTCCTCTCCAGTGCTGACATGGATCTTGGGGTACTTCTGGAGTCTCCCCAGGGGAGTCAGTCCTCGTCTCGAATGCGGGCATGCACTTGCGCTTTCCTCCAGAGCGGTAGCAGCAGTGTCACGCAGTCCGCCGCGTAGATCAAAGGATCTATGGTTTTCCCTCGAGTCTTTCCCACGAGGCTTTCCCACGAGGCTTTCCACAGGGCTGTCCCACGTTCACACGTGGTGGGACTCGATCCTCGGCTTGAACGTCAAGGTACTGCAGGGAAAACACATTCCTCTGGAATGGACTGACACATCTGGGGGACTCTTGGAATGGTGGCACGACCCTGGAGTTCCTCTCGCCTTTCCTGTGGAGAGCGCCTCCTCTTGAGATGCGACGGGAACGCCGGGAATTCGTTCCCTACGAAACAGGGAAAGGATCCCTCATCTCGAGCTAGGAGGCGGAAACGGGGCTCCCCTGGATGTTTGCGGGACACCACGTGCTTCCTCTCGAGTGGAGACGGGTATGTCGGGGAACTTCTTGAGTTGCAGCAAGGGTGTGAAGGACCCTTTGGAAGTTCCAGTGGTTAGATGTGATTGGCCTCGAGAAGCCTCAGCGGAAATGGGCCTCATCTCGCCTGGAGGGCAAAACCTCCTGGAATTTCTCGAGTTGCGGCAGGTGCTCTCGACATACGACGGGGACCTCAGGGACCCGCTCTGGTGGCCTCAGGAAGGCCAGTCCCCATGCGAGTTTTTCGGGGGCCTCTCGGGATTCCTCTCCCGTCGATGCCGGGGCCTAAGACCTTGTGTGGTGTCGAGGCCTGAACCTGAGGTTTCCTCTCCAGTGCTGACATGGATCTTGGGGTACATCTGGAGTCTCCCCAGGGGAGTCAGTCCTAGTCTCGAATGCGGGCATGCACTTGCGCTTTCCTCCTGTGCGGTAGCAGCAGTGTCACGCAGTCCGCCGCGTGGATCAAAGGATCTATGGTTTTCCCTCGAGTCTTTCCCACGAGGCTTTCCCACGAGGCTTTCCCACAGGGCTGTCCCACGTGCACACGTGGTGGGATTCGATCCTCGGCTTGAACGTCAAGGCAGTGCAGGGAAAACAGGTTCCCATGGAATGGACTGACCCATCTGGGGGACTCTTGGAATGGTGGCACGACCCTGGAGTTCCTCTCGCCTTTCCTGTGGAGAGCGCCTCCTCTTGAGATGCGACGGGAACGCCGGGAATTCTTTCGCTACGAAACAGGGAAAGGATCCCTCATCTCGAGCTAGGAGGCAGAAACGGGGCTCCCCTGGATGTGTGCGGGACCCCACGTTCTTCCTCTCGAGTGGATACGGGTATGTCGCGGAACTTCTTGAGTTGCAGCAAGGGTGTGAAGGACCCTTTGGAAGTTCCTGTGGTTAGATGTGATTAGCCTCGAGAAGCCTCAGCGGAAATGGGCCTCATCTCGCTTGGAGGGCAAAACCTCCTGGATATTCTCGAGTTGCGGCAGGTGCTCTTGACTTACGACGGGGACCTCGGGGACCCGCTCTGGTGGCCTCAGGAAAGGCCAGTCCCCATGCGAGTTCCTCGGGGGCCTCTCGGTATTCCTCTCCCGTCGATGCCGGGGCCAAAGACCTTGTGTGGAGTCGGGGCCGGAACCAGAGGATTCCTCTCCAGTGCTGACATGGATCTTGGGGTACTTCTGGAGTCTCCCCAGGGGAGTCAGTCCTCGTCTCGAATGCGGGCATGCACTTGCGCTTTCCTCCAGAGCGGTAGCAGCAGTGTCACGCAGTCCGCCGCGTGGATCAAAGGATCTATGGTTTTCCCTCGAGTCTTCCCCATGAGGCTTTCCCACGAGGCTTTCCCACAGGGCTGTCCCACGTGCACACGTGGTGGGAGTCGATCCTCGGCTTGAACGTCAAGGCAGTGCAGGGAAAACAGGTTCCTCTGGAATGGACTGACACATCTGGGGGACTCTTGGAATGGTGGCACGACCCTGGAGTTCCTCTCGACTTTCCTGTGGACAGCGCCTCCTATTGAGATGCGACGGGAACGCTGGGAATTCTTTCCCTACGAAACAGGGAAAGGATCCCACATCTCGAGGTGGGAGGCGGAAACTGGGCTTCCCTGGATGTGTGCGGGACCCTTGTGCTTCCTCTCGAGGGGAGACGGGTATGTCGGGGAACTTCTTGAGTTGCAGCAAGGGTGTGAAGGACCCTTTGGAAGTTCCAGTGGTTAGACGTGATTAGCCTCGAGAAGACTCAGCGGAAAGGCGCCTCATCTCGCCTGGAGGGCAAAACCTCCTGTATTTTCTCGAGTTGCGGCAGGTGCTCTCGACTTACGACGGGGACCTCAGGGACCCGCTCTGGTGGCCTCAGGAAAGGCCAGTCCCCATGCGAGTTCCTCGGGGGCCTCTCGGGATTCCTCTCCCGTCGATGCCGGGGCCTAAGACCTTGTGTGGAGTCGGGGCCGGAACCTGAGGATTCCTCTCCAGTGCTGACATGGATCTTGGGGTACTTCTGGAGTCTCCCCAGGGGAGTCAGTCCTCGTCTCGAATGCGAGCATGCACTTGCGCTTTCCTCCAGAGCGTTAGCAGCAGTGTCACGCAGTCCGCCGCGTGGATCAAAGGATCTATGGTTTTCCCTCGAGTCTTTCCCACGAGGCTTTCCCACGAGGCTTTCCCACAGGGCTGTCCCACGTGCACACGTGGTGGGAGTGGATCCTCGGCTTCAACGTCAAGGCAGTGCAGGGAAAACAGGTTCCTCTGGAATGGACTGTCACATCTGGGGGTCTCTTGGAATGGTGGCACGACACTGGAGTTCCTCTCGCCTCTCCGTCGGAGAGTGTCTCCTCTTGAGATGCGACGGGAACGCCGGGAATTCTTTCCCTACGAAACAGGGAAAGGATCCCTCATCTCGACCTAGGAGGCGGAAACGGGGCTCCCCTGGATGTGTGCGGGACCCCACGTGCTTCCTCTCGAGTGGAGGTGGGTATGTCGGGGAACTTCTTGAGTTGCAGCAAGGGTGTGAAGGACCCTTTGGAAGTACGAATGGTTAGATGTGATTATCCTCGAGAAGCCTCCCCGGAAATGGGCATCATCTCGCCTGGAGGGCAAAACCTCCTGGATTTTCTCGAGTTGCGGCAGGTGCTCTCGACTTACTACGGGGACCTCAGGGACCCGCTCTGGTGGCCTCAGGAATGGCAGTCCCCATGCAAGCTCCTCGGGGGCCTCTCGGGATTCCTCTCCCGTCAATGCCAGGGCCTAAGACCTTGCGTGGAGTCGGGGCCGGAATCTGAGGATTCCTCTCCAGTGCTGACATGGATCTTGGGGTACTTCTGGAGTCTCCCCAGGGGAGTCAGTCCTCGTCTCGAATGCGGGCATGCACTTGCACTTTCCTCCAGAGCGGTAGCAGCAGTGTCACGCAGTCCGCCGCGTGGATCAAAGGATCTATGGTTTTCCCTCGAGTCTTTCCCACGAGGCTTTCCCACGAGGCTTTCCCACAGGGCTGTTCCACGTGCACACGTGCTGGGAGTCGATCCTCGGCTTGAACGTCAAGGCAGTGCAGGGAAAACAGGTTCCTCTGGAATGGACTGATACATCTGGGGGTCTCTTGGAATGGTGTCACGACCCTGGAGTTCCTCTCGCCTTTCCTGTGGAGAGCGCCAACTCTTCGGGAACGCCGGGAATTCTTTCCCTACGAAACAGGGAAAGGATCCAGCATCTCGAGCTAGGAGGCGAAAACGGGGCTCCCCTGGATGTGTGCGGGACCCTCGTGCTTCCTCTCGAGTGGAGACGGGTATGTCGGGGAACTTCTTGATTTGCAGCAAGGGTGTGAAGGACCCTTTGGAAGTTCCAGTGGTTAGATGTGATTAGCCTCGAGAAGCCTCAGCGTAAATGGGCCTCATCTCGCCTGGAGGGCAAAACCTCCTGGATTTTCTCGAGTTGCGGCAGGTGCTCTCGACTTACGACGGGACCTCAGGGACCCGCTCTGGTGGCCTCAGGCAAGGCCAGTCCCCATGCGACTTCCTCAGGGGCCTCTCGGGATTCCTCTCCCGTCGATGCCGGTGCCTAAGACCTTGTGTGGAGTCGGGGCCGGAACCTGTGGATTCCTCTCCAGTGCTGACATGGATCTTGGGGTACTTCTGGAGTCTCCCCAGGGGAGTCAGTCCTCGTCTGGAATGCGGGCATGCACTTGCGCTATCCTCCAGAGCAGTAGCAGCAGTGTCACGCAGTCCGCCGCGTGGATAAAAGGATCTATGGTTTTCCCTCGAGTCTTTCCCATGAGGCTTTCCCACGAGGCTTTACCACAGGGCTGTCCCAAGTGCACACGTGGTGGGAGTCGATCCTCTGCTTGAACGTCAAGGAAGTGCAGGGAAAACAGGTTCCTCTCGTATGGACTGACACATCTGGGGGTCTCTTGGAATGGTGGCACGACCCTGGAGTTCCTCTCCCCTCTCCTGTGGAGAGTGTCTCCTCTTGAGATGCGACGGGAACGCCGGGAATTCTTTCCCTACGAAACAGGGAAAGGATCCCTCATCTCGAGCTAGGAGGCGGAAACGGGGCTCCCCTGGATGTGTGCGGGACCCCACTTGCTTCCTCTCGAGTGGAGACGGGTATGTCCCGGAACTGCTTGAGTTGCAGCAAGGTGTGAAGGACCCTTTGGAAGTTCCAGTGGTTAGATGTGATTAGCCTCGAGAAGCCTCAGCGGAAATGGGCCTCATCTCGCCTGGAGGGCAAAACCTCCTGGATTTTCTCGAGTTGCGGCAGGTGCTCTCGACTTACGACGGGGACCTCAGGGACCCGCTCTGGTGGCCTCAGGAAAGGCCAGTCCCCATGCGAATTCCTCGGGGGCCTTTCGGGATTACTCTCCCGTCGATGCCGGGGCCTAAGACCTTGTGTGGAGTCGGGTCCGGAACCTGAGGATTCCTCTCCGGTGCTGACATGGATCTTGGGGTACTTCTGGAGTCTCCCCAGGGGAGTCAGTCCTCGTCTCGAATGCGGGCATGCACTTGCGCTTTCCTCCAGAGCGGTAGCAGCAGTGTCACGCAGTCCGCCGCGTGGATCAAAGGATCTATGGTTTTCCCTCGAGTCTTTCCCACGAGGCTTTCCCACGAGGCTTTCCCACAGGGCTGTCCCACGTGCACACGTGGTGGGAGTGGATCCTCGGCTTGAACATCAAGGCAGTTCAGGGAAAACAGGTTCCTCTGGAATGGACTGACACATCTGGGGGACTCTTGGAATGGTGGCACGACCCTGGAGTTCCTCTCGCCTTTCCTGTGGAGAGCGCCTCCTCTTGAGATGCGACGGGAACGCCGGGAATTCTTTCCCTACGAAACAGGGAAAGGATCCCTTATCTCGAGCTAGGAGGCGGAAACGGGGCTCCCCTGGATGTGTGCGGGACCCCACGTGCTTCCTCTCGAGTGGAGACGGGTATGTCGGGGAACTTCTTGAGTTGCAGCAAGGGTGTGAAGGACCCTTTGGAAGTTCCAGTATTTAGACGTGATTAGCCTCGAGAAGCTTCAGCGGAAATGGGCCTCATCTCGCCTGGAGGGCAAAACCTCCTGGATTTTCTCGAGTTGCGGCAGGTGCTCTCGACTTACGACGGGGACCTCAGGGACCCGCTCTGGTGGCCTCAGGAAAGGCCAGTCCCCATGCGAGTTCCTCGGGGGCCTCTCGGGATTCCTCTCCCGTCGATGCCGGGGCCTAAGACCTTGTGTGGAGTCGGGGCCGGAACCTGAGGATTCCTCTCCAGTGCTGACATGGATCTTGGGGTACTTCTGGAGTCTCACAGGGGAGTCAGTCCTCGTCTCGAATGCGGGCATGCACTTGCGCTTTCCTCCAGAGCGGTAGCAGCAGTGTCACGCAGTCCGCCGCGTGGATCAAAGGATCTATGGTTTTCCCTCGAGTCTTTCCCACGAGGCTTTCCCACGAGGCTTTCCCACAGGGCTGTCCCACGTGCACACGTGGTGGGAGTCGATCCTCGGCTTGAACGTCAAGGCAGTGCAGGGAAAACAGGTTCCTCTGGAATGGACTGACACATCTGGGGGACTCTTGGAATGGTGGCACGACCCTGGAGTTCCTCTCGACTTTCCTGTGCAGAGCGCCTCCTCTTGAGATGCGACGGGAACGCCGGGAAATCTTTCCCTACGAAACAGGGAAAGGATCCCTCATCTCGAGCTAGGAGGCGGAAACGGGGCTCCCCTGGATATGTGCGGGATCCCACGTGCTTCCTCTCTAGTGGAGACGGGTATGTCGGGGAACTTCTTGAGTTGCAGCAAGGGTGTGAAGGACCCTTTTGAAGTTCCAGTGGTTAGACGTGATTAGCCTCGAGAAGCTTCAGCGGAAATGGGCCTCATCTCGCCTGGAGGGCAAAACCTCCTGGATTTTCGCGAGTTGCGGCAGGTGCTCTCGACTTACGACGAGGACCTCAGGGACCCGCTCTGGTGGCCTCAGGAAAGGCCAGTCCCCATGCGAGTTCCTTGGGGGCCTCTCGGGATTCCTCTCCCGTCCATGACGGGGCCTACGACCTTGTGTGGAGTCGGGGTCCGAAAGTGAGGATTTCTCTCCAGTGCTGACATGGATCTTGGGGTAATTCTGGAGTCTCCCCAGGGGAGTCAGTCCTAGTCTCGAATGCGGGCATGCACTTGCGCTTTCCTCCAGAGCGGTAGCAGCAGTGTCACGCAGTCCGCCGCGTGCATCAAAGGATCTATGGTTTTCCCTCGAGTCTTTCCCACGAGGCTTTCCCACGAGGCTTTCCCACAGGGCTGTCCCACGTGCACACGTGGTGGGAGTCGATCCTCGGCTTGAACGTCAAGGCAGTGCAGGGCAAACAGATTCCTCTGGAATGGACTGACACATCTGGGGGACTCTTGGAATGGTGGCACGACCCTGGAGTTCCTCTCACCTTTCCTGTGGAGAGCGCCTCCTCTTGAGATGCGACGGGAACGCCGGGAATTCTTTCCCTACGAAACAGGGAAAGGATCCCTCATCTCGAGGTGGGAGGCGGAAACGGGGCTTCCCTGGATGTGTGCGGAACCCTTGTGCTTCCTCTCGAGGGGAGACGGGTATGTCGGGGAACTTCTTGAGTTGTAGCAAGGGTGTGAAGGACCCTTTGGAAATTCCAGTGGTTAGATGTGATTAGCCTCGAGAAGCCTCAGCGGAAATGGGCCTCATCTCGCCTGGAGGTGAAAACCTCCTGGATTTTCTCGAGTTGCGGCAGGTGCTCTCGACTTACGACGTGGACCACAGGGACCCGCTCTGGTGGCCTCAGGAAAGCCCAGTCCCCATGCAAGTTCTTCGGGGGCCTCTCGGGATTCCTCTCCCGTCGATGCAAGGGCCTAAGACCTTGTGTGGAGTCGGGGCCGGAACCTGAGGATTCCTCTCCAGTGCTGACATGGATCTCGGGGTACTTCTGGAGTCTCCCCAGGGGAGTCAGTCCTCGTCTCGAATGCGTGCATGCACTTGCACTTTCCTCCAGAGCGGTAGCAGCAGTGTCACGCAGTCCGCCGCGTGGATCAAAGGATCGATGATTTTCTCTCCAGACTTTCCCAAGAGGCTTTCCCACGAGGCTTTCCCACAGGGCTGTCCCACGTGCACACGTGGTGGGAGTCGATCCTCGGCTTGAACGTCAAGGCAGTGCAGGGAAAACAGGTTCCTCTGGAATGGACTGACACATCTGGGGGACTCTTGGAATGGTGGCACGACCCTGGAGTTCCTCTCGCCTTTCCTGTGGAGAGCGCCTCCTCTTGAGATGCGTCGGGAACGCCGGGAATTCTTTCCCTACGAAACAGGGAAAGGATCCCTCATCTCGAGCTAGGAGGCGGAAAAGGGGCTTCCCTGGATGTGTGCGGGACCCTCGTGCTTCCTCTCCAGTGGTGACGGGTATGTCTGGGAACTTGTGAGTTGCAGCAAGGGTGTGAAGGACCCTTTGGAAGTTCCAGTGGTTAGATGTGATTAGCCTCGAGAAGCCTCAGCGGAAATGGGCCTCATCTCGCCTGGAGGGCAAAAACTCCTGGATTTTCTCGAGTTGCGGCAGGTGCTCTCGACTTACGACGGGGACCTCAGGGACCCGCTCTGGTGGCCTAAGGAAAGGCCAGTCCCCATGCGAGTTCCTAGGGGGCCCTTAGGGAATCCTCTCCCGTCGATGCCGGGGCCTAAGACCTTGTGTGGATTCGGGTTCCGAAAGTGAGGATTCCTCTCCAGTGCTGACATGGATCTTGGGGTACTTCTAGAGTCTCCCCAGGGGAGTCAGTCCTCGTCTCGAATGCGGGCATGCACTTGCGCTTTCCTCCAGAGCGGTAGCAGCAGTGTCACGCAGTCCGCCGCGTGCATCAAAGGATCTATGGTTTTCCCTCGAGTCTTTCCCACAAGGCTTTCCCACGAGGCTTTACCACAGGGCTGTCTAACGTGCAAACGTGGTGGGAGTCGATCCTCGGCTTGAACGTCAAGGCAGTGCAGGGCAAACAGGTTCCTCTGGAATGGACTGACACATCTGGGGGACTCTTGGAATGGTGGCACGACCCTGGAGTTCCTCTCGACTTTCCTGTGGACAGCGCCTCCTATTGAGATGCGACGGGAACACCAGGAATTCTTTCCCTACTAAACAGGGAAAGGATCCCTCATCTCGAGGTGGGAGGCGGAAACGGGGATTCCCTGGATGTGTGCGGGACCCTTGTGCTTCCTCTCGAGGGGAGACGGGTATGTCGGGGAACTTCTTGAGTTGCAGCAAGGGTGTGAAGGACCCTTTGGAAGTTCCACTGGTTAGATGTGATTAGCCTCGAGAAGCCTCAGCGGAAATGGGCCTCATCTCGCCTGGAGGGCAAAACCTCCTGGATTTTCTCGAGTTGCGGCAGGTGCTCTCGACTTACGACGGGGACCTCGGGGACCCGCTCTGGTGGCCGCAGGAAAGGCCAGTCCCCATGCGAGTTCCTCGGGGGCCTCTCGGGATTCCTCTCCCTTCGATGCCGGGGCCTAAGACCTTGTGTGGAGTCGGGGCCGGAACCTGAGGATTCCTCTCCAGTGGTGACATGGATCTTGGGGTACTTCTGGAGTCTCCCCAGGGGAGTCAGTCCTCGTCTCGAATGCGGGCATGCACTTGCGCTTTCTTCCAGAGCGGTAGCAGCAGTGTCACGCAGTCCGCCGCGTGGATCAAAGGATCTATGGTTTTCCCTCGAGTCTTTCCCACGAGGCTTTCCCACGAGGCTTTCCCACAGGGCTGTCCCACGTGCACACGTGGTGGGAGTCGATCCTCGGCTTGAACGTCAAGGCAGTGCAGGGAAAACAGGTTCCTCTGGAATGGACTGACACATCTGGGGGACTCCGGGAATGGTGGCACGACCCTGGAGTTCCTCTCGCCTTTCCTGTGGAGAGCGCCTCCTCTTGAGATGCGACGGGAACACCGGGAATTCTTTCCCTACGAAACAGGGAAAGGATCCCTCATCTCGTGCTAGGAGGCGGAAACGGGGCTCCCCTGGATGTGTGCTGGACCCTCGTGCTTCCTCTCGATTGGAGACGGGTATGTCGCGGAACTGCTTGAGTTGCAGCAAGGGTGTGAAGGACCCTTTGGAAGTTCCAGTGGTTAGATGTGATTAGCCTTGAGAAGCCTCAGCGGAAATGGGCCTCATCTCGCCTGGAGGGCAAAATCTCCTGGATTTTCTCGAGTTGCGGCAGGTGCTCTCGACTTACGACGGGGACATCAGGGACCCGCTCTGGTGGCCTCAGGAAAGGCCAGTCCCCATGCGAGTTCCTCGGGGGCCTCTCGGGATTCCTCTCCCGTTGATGCCGGGGCCTAAGACCTTGTGTGGAGTCGGGGCCGGAACCTGAGGATTCCTCTCCAGTGCTGACATGGATCTTGGGGTACTTCTGGAGTCTCCCCAGAGGAGTCAGTCCTCGTCTCGAATGCGGGCATGCACTTGCGCTTTCCTCCAGAGCGGTAGCAGAAGTGTCACGCAGTCCGCCGCGTGGATCAAAGGATCTATGCTTTTCCCTCGAGTCTTTCCCACGAGGCTTTCCCACGAGGCGTTCCCCCAGGGATGTCCCACGTGCACACGTGGTGGGAGTCGATCCTCGGCTTGAACGTCAAGGCAGTGCAGGGAAAACAGGTCCTCTGGAATGGACTGACACATCTGGGGTACTCTTGGAATGGTGCCACGACCCTAGTTCCTCTCGCCTTTCCTGTGGAGAGCGCCTCCTCTTGAGATGCGACGGGAACGCCGGGAATTCTTTCCCTACGAAACAGGGAAAGGATCCCTCATCTCGAGCTAGGAGGCGGAAACGGGGCTCCCCTGGATGTGTGCGGGACCCTCGTGCTTCCTCTCGAGTGGAGACGGGTATGTCGGGGAACTTCTTGAGTTGCAGCAAGGGTGTGAAGGACCCTTTGGAAGTTCCAGTGGTTAGATGTGATTAGCCTCGAGAAGCCTCAGCGGAAATGGGCCTCATCTCGCCTGGAGGGCAAAACCTCCTGGATTTTCTCGAGTTGCGGCAGGTGCTCTCGACTTACCACGGGGACCTCAGGGACCCGCTCTGGTGGCCTCAGGAAAGTCCAGTCCCCATGCGAGTTCCTCGGGGGCCTCTCGATATTCCTCTCCCGTCGATGCCGGGGCCTAAGACCTTGTGTGGAGTCGGGGCCCGAACCTGAGGATTCCTCTCCAGTGCTGACATGGATCTTGGGGTACTTCTGGAGTCTCCCCAGGGGAGTCAGTCCTCGTCTCGAATGCGGGCATGCACTTGCGCTTTCCTCCAGAGTGGTAGCAGCAGTGTCACACAGTCCTCCGCGTGGATCAAAAGATCTATTGTTTTCCCTCGAGTCTTTCCCACGAGGCTTTCCCACGAGGCTTTCCCACAGGGCTGTCCCACGTGCACACGTGGTGGGAGTCGATCCTCGGCTTGAACGTCAAGGCAGTGCAGGGAAAACAGGTTCCTCTGGAATGGACTGACACATCTGGGGGACTCTTGGAATGGTGGCACGACCCTGGATTTCCTCTCGCCTTTCCTGTGGAGAGTGCCTCCTCTTGAGATGCGACGGGAACACCGGGAATTCTTTCCCTACGAAACAGGGAAAGGATCCCTCATCTCGAGCTAGGAGGCGGAAACGGGGCTCCCCTGGATGTGTGCTGGACCCTCGTGCTTCCTCTCGAGTGGAGACGGGTATGTCGGGGAACTTCTTGAGTTGCAGCAAGGGTGTGAAGGACCATTTGGAAGTTCCAGTGGTTAGATGTGATTAGCCTCGAGAAGCCTCAGCGGAAATGGGCCTCATCTCGCCTGGAGGGCAAAACCTCCTGGATTTTCTCGAGTTGCGGCAGGTGCTCTCGACTTACGACGGGGACGTCAGGGACCCGCTCTGGAGGCCTCAGGAAAGGCCAGTCCCCATGCGAGTTCCTCGGGGGCCTCTCGGGATTCCTCTCCCGTCGATGCCGGGGCCTAAGACCTTTTGTGGAGTCGGGGCCGGAACCTGAGGATTCCTCTCCAGTGCTGACATGGATCTTGGGGTACTTCTGGAGTCTCCCCAGGGCAGACAGTCATCGTCTCGAATGCGGGCATGCACTTGCGCTTCCCTCCAGTGCGGTAGGAGCAGTGTCACGCAGTCTGCAGCGTGGATCAAAGGATCTATGGTTTTCCCTCGAGTCTTTCCCAACAGGCTTTCCCACGAGGCGTTCCCCCAGGGATGTCCCACGTGCACACGTGGTGGGAGTCGATCCTCGGCTTGAACGTCAAGGCAGTGAAGGGAAAACAGGTTCCTCTGGAATGGACTGACACATCTGGGGGACTCTTGGAATGGTGGCACGACCCTGGAGTTCCTCTGGCCTTTCCAGTTGAGAACGCCTCCTCTTGAGATGCGACGGGAATGCCGGGAATTCTTTCCCTACGAAACAGGGTTAGGATCCCTCATCTCGAGCTAGGCGGCGGTAACGGGTCTCCCCTGGATGAGTGCGCGACCCTCGTGCTTTCTCTCGAGAGGAGACGGGTATGGCGGGGAACTTCTTGAGTTGCAGCAAGGGTGTGATTGACCATTTGGAAGTTCCAGTGGTTAGATGTGATTAGCCTCGAGAAACCTCAGCTGAAATGGGCCTCATTTCGCCTGGAGGGCAAAACCTCCTGGATTTTCTCGAGTTGCGGCAGATGCTCCCGACTTATGACGGGGACCTCAGGGACCCGCTCTCGTGGCCTCAGGAAAGTCCAGTCCCCATGCGAGTTCCTCGCGGGCCTCTCGGGATTCCTCTCCCGACGATGCCGGGGCCTAAGACCTTGTGTGGAGTCGGGGCCGGAACCTGAGGATTCCTCTCCAGTGCTGACATGGATCTTGGGGTACTTCTGGAGTCTCCCCAGGGGAGTCAGTCCTCGTCTCGAATGCGGGCATGCACTTGCGCTTTCCTCCAGAGTGGTAGCAGCAGTGTCACACAGTCCTCCGCGTGGATCAAAAGATCTATTGTTTTCCCTCGAGTCTTTCCCACGAGGCTTTCCCACGAGGCTTTCCCACAGGGCTCTCCCACGTTCACACGTGGTGGGAGTCGATCCTCGGCTTGAACGTCAAGGCAGTGCAGGGAAAACAGGTTCCTCTGGAATGGACTGACACATCTGGGGGACTCTTGGAATGGTGGCACGACCCTGGATTTCCTCTCGCCTTTCCTGTGGAGAGTGCCTCCTCTTGAGATGCGACGGGAACACCGGGAATTCTTTCCCTACGAAACAGGGAAAGGATCCCTCATCTCGAGCTAGGAGGCGGAAACGGGGCTCCCCTGGATGTGTGCTGGACCCTCGTGCTTCCTCTCGAGTGGAGACGGGTATGTCGCGGAACTGCTTGAGTTGCAACAGGGGTGTGAAGGACCCTTTGGAAGTTCCTGTGGTTAGATGTGATTAGCCTCGAGAAGCATCAGCGGAAATAGGCTTCATCTCGCCTGGAGGGCAAAACCTCCTGAATTTTCCCGAGTTGCGGCAGGTGCTCTCGACTTACGACGGGGACCTCAGGGACCCGCTCTGGAGGCCTCAGGAAAGGCCAGTCCCCATGCGAGTTCCTCGGGGGCCTCTCGGGGTTCCTCTCCCGTCGATGCCGGGGACTAAGACCTTGTGTGGAGTCGGGGCCGGAACCTGAGGAATCCTCTCCAGTGCTGACATGGATCTTGGGGTACTTCTGGAGTCTCCCCAGGGGAGTCAGTCCTCGTCTCGAATGCGGGCATGCACTTGCGCTTTCCTCCAGAGTGGTAGCAGCAGTGTCACGCAGTCCGCCGCGTGGATCAAAGGATCTATGGTTTTCCCTCGAGTCTTTCCCACGAGGCTTTCCCACGAGGCTTTCCCACGAGGCTTTCCCACAGGGCTATCCCACGTGCACAAGTGGTGGGGGTCGATCCTCGGCTTGAACGTCAAGGCAGTGCAGCGAAAACAGCTTCCTCTGCAATGGACTGACACATCTGGGGGACTCTTGGAATGGTGGCACGACCCTGGAGTTCCTCTCGCCTTTCCCGTTGAGAGCGCCTCCTCTTGAGATGCGACGGCAACGCCGGGAATTCTTTCCCTTCGAAACAGGGAAAGGATCCCTCATCTCGAGCTAGGAGGCGGAAACGGGGCTCCCCTGGATGTGTGCGGGACCCCATGTGCTTCCTCTAGAGTGAGACGGGTATGTCGGGGAACTTCTTGAGTTGCAGCAAGGGTGTGAAGGACCCTTTGGAAGTTCCAGTGGTTAGATGTGATTAGCCTCGCGAATCCTCAGCGGAAATGGGCCTCATCTCGCCTGGAGGGCAAAACCTCCTGGATTTTCTCGAGTTGCGGCAGGTGCTCTCGACTTACGACGGGGACCACAGGGACCCGCTCTGTTGGCCCCAGGAAAGGCCAGTCCCCATGCGAGTTCCTCGGGAGCCTCTCGGGATTCCTCTCCCGTCGATGCCGGGGCCTAAGACCTTGTGTGGAGTCGGGGCCGGGACCTGAGGATTCCTCTCCAGTGCTGACATGGATCTTGGGGTACTTCTGGAGTCTCCCCAGGGGAGTCAGTCCTCGTCTCGAATGCGCGCATGGACTTGCTCTTTCCTCCAGAGCGGTAGCAGCAGTGGCACGCAGTCCGCTGCGTGGATCAAAGGATCTATGGTTTTCCCTCGAATCTTTCCCACGAAGCTTTCCCACGAGGCTTTCCCACAGGGCTGTCCCACGTGCAGACGTTGTTGGAGTCGATCCTCAGCTTGAACCTCAAGGCAGTGCAGGGAAAACAGGTTCCTCTGGAATGGACTGACACATCTGGGGGACTCATGGAATGGTGGCACGACCCTGGAGTTCTTCTCGCCTTTCCTGTGGAGAGCGCCTCCTCTTGAGATGCGACGGGAACGCCGGGAATTCTTTCCCTACGAAACAGGGAAAGGATCCCTCATCTCGAGCTAGGAGGCGGATACGGGGCTCCCCTGGATGTGTGCGGGACCCTCGTGCTTCCTCTCGAGTGGAGACGGGTATGTCGGGGAACTTCTTGAGTTGCAGCAAGGTTGTGAAGGACCCTTTGGAAGTTCCAGTGGTTAGACGTGATTGGCCTCGAGAAGCCTCAGAGGAAATGGGCCTCATCTCGCTGGAGGGCAAAACCTCCTGAATTTTCTCGAGTTGCGGCAGGTGCTCTCCACTTACGACGGGGACCTCAGGGACCCGCTCTGGTGGCCTCAGGAAAGGCCAGTCCCCATGCGAGTTCCTCGGGGGCCTCTCGGGATTCCTCGCCCGTCGATGCCGGGGCCTAAGACCTTGTGTGGAGTCGGGGCCCGAACCTGAGGATTCCTCTCCAGTGCTGACATGGATCTTGGGGTACTTCTGGAGTCTCCCCAGGGGAGTCAGTCCTCGTCTCGAATGCGGGCATACACTTGCGCTTTCCTCCAGAGCGGTAGCAGCAGTGTCACGCAGTCCGCCGCTGGATAAAAGAATCTATCGTTTCCCCTCCAGTCTTTCCCACGAGGCTTTCCCACGAGGCTTTCCCACAGGGCTGTGCCACGTGCACACGTGGTTGGAGTCGATCCTCGGGTTGAACGTCAAGGCAGTGCAGGGAAAACAGGTTCCTCTGGAATGGACTGACACATCTGGGGGACTCTTGGAATGGTGGCACGACTCTGGAGTTCTTCTCGCCTTTCCTGTGGAGAGCGCCTCCTCTTGAGATGCGACGGGAACGCCGGGAATTCTTTCCCTACTAAACAGGGAAAGGATCCCTCATCTCGAGCTAGGAGGCGGAAACGGGGCTCCCCTGGATGTGTACGGGACCCCACGGGCTTCCTCTCGAGTGGAGACGGGTATGCCACGGAACTGCTTGAGTTGCAGCAAGGGTGTGAAGGACCCTTTGAAAGTTCCAGTGGTTAGATGTGATTAGCCTCGAGAAGACTCAGCGGAAATGGGCCTCATCTCGCCTGGAGGGCAAAACCTCCTGGATTTTCTCGAGTTGCGGCAGGTCCTCTCGACTTACGACTGGGACCTCAGGGACCAGCTCTGGTGGCCTCAGGAAAGGCCAGTCCCCATGCGAGTTCCTCGGGGGCCTCTCGGGATTCCTCTCCCGTCGATGCCGGGGCCTAAGACCTTGTGTGGAGTCGGGGCCGGAACCTGAGGATTCCTCTCGAGTGCTGACATGGATCTTGGGGTACTTCTGGAGTCTCCCCAGGGGAGTCAGTCCTCGTCTCGAATGCGGGCATGCACTTGCGCTTTCCTCCAGAGCGGTAGCAGCAGTGTCACGCAGTCCGCCGCGTGGATCAAAGGATCTATGGTTTTCCCTCGAGTCTTTCCCACGAGGCTTTCCCACGAGGCTTTCCCACAGGGCTGTCCCACGTGCACACGTGGTGGGACTCGATCCTCGGCTTGAACGTCAAGGCAGTGCAGGGAAAACAGGTTCCTCTGGAATGGACTGACACATCTGGGGGACTCTTGGAATGGTGGCACGACCCTGGAGTTCCTCTCGCCTTTCCTGTGGAGAGCGCCTCCTCTTGAGATGCGTCGGGAACGCCGGGAATCTTTCCCTACGAAACAGGGAAAGGATCCGTCATCTCGAGCTAGGAGGCGCAAACGGGGCTCCCCTGGATGTGTGCGGGACCCTCGTGCTTCCTCTCGAGTGGAGACGGGTATGTCGGGGAACTTCTTGAGTTGCAGCATGGGTGTGAAGGACCCTTTGGAAGTTCCAGTGGTTAGATGTGATTAGCCTCGAGAAGCCTCAGCGGAAATGGGCCTCATCTCGCCTGGAGGGCAAATCCTCCTGGATTTTCTCGAGTTGCGGCAGGTGCTCTCGACTTACGACGGGGACCTCAGGGACCCGCTCTGGTGGCCTCAGGAAAGGCCAGTCCCCATGCGAGTTCCGCGGGGGCCTCTCGGGATTCCTCTCCCCTCGATGCCGGGGCCTAAGACCTTGTGTGGAGTCGGGGCCGGAACCTGAGGATTCCTCTCCAGTGCTGACATGGATCTTGGGGTACTTCTGGAGTCTCCCCAGGGGAGTCAGTCCTCGTCTCGAATGCGGGCATGCACTTGCGCTTTCCTCCAGAGCGGTAGCAGCAGTGTCACGCAGTCCGCCGCGTGGATCAAAGGATCTATGGTTTTCCCTCGAGTCTTTCCCACGAGGCTTTCCCACGAGGCTTTCCCACAGGGCTGTCCCACGTGCACACGTGGTGGGAGTCGATCCTCGGCTTGAATGTCAAGGCAGTGCAGGGAAAACAGGTTCCTCTGGAATGGACTGACACATCTGGGGGACTCTTGGAATGGTGGCACGACCCTGGAGTTCCTCTCGCCTTTCCTGTGGAGAGTGCCTCCTCTTGAGATGCGACGGGAACGCCGGGAATTCTTTCCCTACGAAACAGGGAAAGGATCCCTCATCTCGAGCTAGGATGCGGAAACGGGGCTCCCCTGGATGTGTGCGGGACCCCACGTGCTTCCTCTCGAGTGGAGACGGGTATGTCGGGGAACTTCTTGAGTTGCAGCAAGGGTGTGAAGGACCCTTCGGAAGTTCCAGTGGTTAGACGTGATTAGCCTCGAGAAGCCTCAGCGGAAATGGGCCTCATCTCGCCTGGAGGGCAAAACCTCCTGGATTTTCTCGAGATGCGGCAGGTGCTCTCGACTTACGACGGGGACTTCAGGGACCCGCTCTGGTGGCCTCAGGAAAGGCCAGTCCCCATGCGAGTTCCTCGGGGGCCTCTCGGGATTCCTCTCCCATCGATGCCGGGGCCTCAGACCTTGTGTGGATTCGGGGCCGGAACCTGAGGATTCCTCTCCAGTGCTGACATGGATCTTGGGGTACTTCTGGAGTCTCCCCAGGGGAGTCAGTCCTCGTCTCGAATGCGGGCATGCACTTGCGCTTTCCTCCAGAGCGGTAGCAGCAGTGTCACGCAGTCCGCCGCGTGGATCAAAGGATCTATGGTTTTCCCTCGAGTCTTTCCCAAGAGGCTTTCCCACGAGGCTTTCCCACAGGGCTGTCCCACGTGCACACGTGGTGGGGGTCGATCCTCGGCTTGAACGTCAAGGCAGTGCAGGGAAAACAGGTTCCTCTGGAATGGACTGACACATCTGGGGGACTCTTGGAATGGTGGCACGACCCTGGAGTTCCTCTCGCCTTTCCTGTGGAGAGCGCCTCCTCTTGAGATGCGACGGGAACGCCGGGAATTCTTTACCTATGAAACAGGGGAAGGATCACTCATCTCGAGCTAGTCGGCGGAAACGGGGCTCCCCTGGATGTGTGCGGGACCGTCGTGCTTCCTCTCGAGCGGAGACGGGTATGTCGGGGAACTGCTTGAGTTGCAGCAAGGGTGTGAAGGACCCTTTGGAAGTTCCAGTGGTTAGATGTGATTAGCCTCGAGAAGCCTCAGCGGAAATGGGCCTCATCTCGCCTGGAGGGCAAAACCTCCTCGATTTTCTCGAGTTGAGGCAGGTTCTCTCGACTTACGAGGGGGACCTCAGGGACCCGCTCTGGTGGCCTAAGGAAAGGCTAGTCCCCATGCGAGTTCCTCGGGGGCCTCTCGGGATTCCTCTCCCGTCGATGCCGGGGCCTAAGACCTTGTGTGGAGTCGGGGCCGGAACCTGAGGATTCCTCTCCAGTGCTGACATGGATCCTGGGGTACTTCTGGAGTCTCCCCAGGGGAGTCAGTCCTCGTCTCGAATGCGGACATGCACTTGCGCTTTCCTCCAGAGCGGTAGCAGCAGTGTCACGCAGTCCGCCGCGTGGATCAAAGGATCTATGGTTTTCCCTCGAGTCTTTCTCACGAGGCTTTCCCACGAGGCTTTCCCACAGGGCTGTCCCACATGCACACGTGGTGGGAGTCGATCCTCGGCTTGAACGTCAAGGCAGTGCATGGAAAACAGGTTCCTCTGGAATGGACTGACACGTCTGGGGGATTCTTGGAATGGTGCCACGACCCTGGAGTTCCTCTCGCCTTTCCTGTGGAGAGCGCCTCCTCTTGAGATGCGACGGGAATGCCGGGAATTCTTTCCCTATGAAACAGGGAAAGGATCCCTCATCTCGAGCTAGGAGGCGGAAATGGGGCTCCCCTGGATGTGTGCGCGACCCTCGTGATTCCTCTCGAGTGGAGACGGGTATGTCGGGGAACTTCTTGAGTTGCAACAAGGGTGTGAAGGACTCTTTGGAAGTTCCAGTGGTTAGATGTGATGAGCCTCGAGAAGCCTCAGCTGAAATTGTTCTCATCTCGCCTGGAGGGCAAATCCTCCTGGAATTTCTCGAGTTGCGGCAGGTGCTCTCGACTTACGACGGGAACCACAGGGACTCGCTCTGGTGGCCTCAGGAAAGGCCAGTCCCCATGCGAGTTCCTCGGGGGCCTCTCGGGATTCCTCTCCCGTCGATGCCGGGGCCTAAGACCTTGTGTGGAGTCGGGGCCGGAACCTGAGGATTCCTCTCCAGTGCTGACATGGATCTTGGGGTACTTCTGGAGTCTCCCCAGGGGAGTCAGTCCTCGTCTCGAATGCGGGCATGCACTTGCGCTTTCCTCCAGAGCGGTAGCAGCAGTGTCACGCAGTCCGCCGCGTGGATCAAAGGATCTATGGTTTTCCCTCGAGTCGTTCCCACGAGGCTTTCCCGCGAGGCTTTCCCACAGGGCTGTTCCACGTGCACACGTGGTGGGAGTCGATCCTCGGCTTGAACCTCAAGGCAGTGCAGGGAAAACAGGTTCCTCTGGAATGGACTGACACATCCTGGGGACTCTTGGAATGGTGGCACGACCCTGGAGTTCCTCTCGCCTTTCCTGTGGAGAGCGCCTCCTCTTGAGATGCGACGGGAACGCCGGGAATTCTTTCCCTACGAAACAGGGAAAGGATCCCTCATCTCGAACTAGGAGGCGGAAACGGGGCTCCCCTGGATGTGTGCGGGACCCCACGTGCTTCCTATCGAGTGGAGACCGGTATGTCGCGGAACAGCTTGAGTTGCAGCAAGGGTGTGAAGGACCCTTTGGAAGTTCCAGTGGTTAGATGTGATTAGCCTCGAGAAGCCTCAGCGGAAATGGGCCTCATCTCGCCTGGAGGGCAAAACCTCCTGGATTTTCTCGAGTTGCGGCAGGTCCTCTCGACTTACGACTGGGACCTCAGGGACCCGCTCTGGTGGCCTCAGGAAAGGCCAGTCCCCATGCGAGTTCCTCGGGGACCTCTCGGGATTCCTTTCCCGTCGATGCCGGGGCCTAAGACCTTGTGTGGAGTCGGGGCCGGAACCTGAGGATTCCTCTCCAGTGCTGACATGGATCTTGGGGTACTTCTGGAATCTCCCCAGGGGAGTCAGTCCTCGTCTCGAATATGGGCATGCACTTGCGCTTTCAACCAGAGCGGTAGCAGCAGTGTCACGCAGTCCGCCGCGTGGATCAAAGGGTCTATGGTTTTCCCTCGAGTCTTTCCCACCAGGCTTTCCCACGGGGCTTTCCCACAGGGCTGTCCCACGTGCACACGTGGTGGGAGTCGATCCTCGGCTTGAACGTCAAGGCAGTGCAGGGAAAACAGGTTCCTCTGGAATGGACTGACACATCTGGGGTCTCTTGGAATGGTGGCACGACCCTGGAGTTCCTCTCGCCTTTCCTTTGGAGTGCGCCCCCTCTTGAGTTGCGACGGGAACGCCGGGAATTCTTTCCCTAGGAAACATGGAAAGGATCCCTCATCTCGAGCTAGGAGGCGGAAACGGGGCTCCCCTGGATGTGTGCGGGACCCCACGTGCTTCCTCTCGAGTGGAGACGGGCATGCCGCGGAACTGCTTGAGTTGCAGCAAGGGTGTGAAGGACCCTTTGGAAGATCCAGTGGTTAGATGTGATTAGCCTCGAGAAGCCTCAGCGGAAATGGGCCTCATCTCGCCTGGAGGGCAAAACCTCCTGGATTTTCTCGAGTTGCGGCAGGTGCTCTCGACTTACGACTGGGACATCAGGGACCCGCTCTGGAGGCCTCAGGAAAGGCCAGTCCCTATGCGAGTTCCTCGGGGGCCTCTCGGGATTCCTCTCCCGTCGATGCCGGGGCCTAAGACTTTGTGTGGAGTCGGGGCCGGAACCTGAGGATTCCTCTCCAGTGCTGACATGGATCTTGGGGTACTTCTGGAGTCTCCCCAGGGGAGTCAGTCCTCGTCTCGAATGCGGGCATGCACTTGCGCTTTCCTCCAGAGCGGTAGCAGCAGTGTCACGCAGTCCGCCGCGTGGATCAAAGGATCTATGGTTTTCCCTCGAGTCTTTCCCACGAGGCTTTCCCACGACGATTTCCCACAGGGCTGTCCCACGTGCACACGTGGTGGGACTCGATTCTCGGCTCGAACGTCAAGGCAGTGCAGGGAAAACAGGTTCCTCTGTAATGGACTGACACATCTGGGGGACTCTTGGAATGGTGGCACGACCCTGGAGTTCCTCTCGCCTTTCCTGTGGAGAGCGCCTCCTCTTGAGATGCGACGGGAACGCCGGGAATTCTTTCCCTACTAAACATGGAAAGGATCCGTCATCTCGAGCTAGGAGGCGGAAACGGGGCTCCCCTGGATGTGTGCGGGACCCTCGTGCTTCCTCTCGAGTGGAGACGGGTATGTCGGGGAACTTCTTGAGTTGCAGCAAGGGTGTGAAGGACCCTTTGGAAGTTCCAGTGGTTAGATGTGATTAGCCTCGAGAAGCCTCAGCGGAAATGGGCCTCATCTCGCCTGGAGGGCAAAACCTCCTGGATTTTCTCGAGTTGCGGCAGGTCCTCTCGACTTACGACTGGGACCTCAGGGACCCGCTCTGGTGGCCTCAGGAAAGGCCAGTCCCCATGCGAGTTCCTCGGGGACCTCTCGGGATTCCTCTCCCGTCGATGCCGGGGCCTAAGACTTTGTGTGGAGTCGGGGCCGGAACCTGAGGATTCCTCTCCAGTGCTGACATGGATCTTGGGGTACCTCTGGAGTCTCCCCAGGGGAGTCAGTCCTCGTCTCGAATATGGGCATGCACTTGCGCTTTCAACCAGAGCGGTAGCAGCAGTGTCACGCAGTCCGCCGCGTGGATCAAAGGGTCTATGGTTTTCCCTCGAGTCTTTCCCACGAGGCTTTCCCACGAGGCTTTCCCACAGGGCTGTCCCACGTGCACACGTGGTGGGAGTCGATCCTCGGCTTGAACGTCAAGGCAGTGCAGGGAAAACAGGTTCCTCTGGAATGGACTGACACATCTGGGGTCTCTTGGAATGGTGGCACGACCCTGGAGTTCCTCTCGCCTTTCCTGTGGAGAGCGCCTCCTCTTGAGATGCGACGGGAACGCCGGGAATCTTTCCCTACGAAACAGGGAAAATATCCGTCATCTCGAGCTAGGAAGCGGAAACGGGGCTCCCCTGGATGTGTGCGGGGCCCTCGTGTTTCCTCTCGAGTGGAGACGGGTATCTCCGGGAACTTCTTGAGTTGCAGCAAGGGTGTGTAGGACCCTTTGGAAGTTCCAGTGGTTAGATGTGATTGGCTTCGAGAAGCCTCAGCGGAAATGGGCCTCATCTCGCCTGGAGGGCAAAACCTCCTGGATATTCTCGAGTTGCAGCAGGTGCTCTCGACTTACGAAGGGGACCACAGGGACCCGCTCTGGAGGCCTCAGGAAAGGCCAGTCCCGATGCGAGTTCCACGGGGGCCTCTCGGGATTCCTCTCCCGTCGATGCCGGGGCCTAAGACCTTGTGTGGACTCGGGGCCGGAACCTGAGGATTCCTCTCCAGTTCTGACATGGATCTTGGGGTACTTCTGGAGTCTCCCCAGGGGAGTCAGTCCTCGTCTCGAATGCGGGCATGCACTTGCGCTTTCCTCCAGAGCGGTAGCAGCAGTGTCACGCAGTCCGCCGCGTGGATCAAAGGATCTATGTTTTTCCCTCGAGTCTTTCCCACTAGGCTTTCCCACGAGGCTTTCCCACAGGGCTGTCCCACGTGCACACGTGGTGGGAGTCGATCCTCGGCTTGAACGTCAAGGCAGTGCAGGGAAAACAGGTTCCTCTGGAATGGACTGACACATCTGGGGGACTCTTGGAATGGTGGCACGACCCTGGAGTTCCTCTCGCCTTTCCTGTGGAGAGCGCCTCCTCTTGAGATGCGACGGGAACGCCTGGAATTCTTTCCCTACGAAACAGGGAAAGGATCCCTCATCTCGAGCTAGGAGGCGGAAACGGGGCTCCCCTGGATGTGTGCGGGACCCCACGTGCTTCCTCTCGAGTGGAGACGGGTATGTCGGGGAACTTCTTGAGTTGCAGCAAGGGTGTGAAGGACCCTTTGGAGGTTCCAGTGGTTAGACGTGATTAGGCTCGAGAAGCCTCAGCGGAAATGGGCCTCATCTCGCCTGGAGGGCAAAACCTCCTGGATTTTCTCGAGTTGCGGCAGGTGTTCTCGACTTACGACGGGGACCTCAGGGACCCGCTCTGGTGGCCTCAGGAAAGGCCAGTCCCCATGCGAGTTCCTCGGGGGCCTCTCGGCATTCCTCTCCCGTCGATGCCGGGGCCTAAGACCTTGTGTGGAGTCGGGGCCGGAACCTGAGGATTCCTCTCCCGTGCTGACATGGATCTTGGGGTACTTCTGGAGTCTCCCCAGGGGAGTCAGTCCTCGTCTCGAATGCGGGCATGCACTTGCGCTTTCCTCCAGAGCGGTAGCAGCAGTGTCACGCAGTCCGCCGCGTGGATCAAAGGATCTATGGTTTTCCCTCGAGTCTTTCCCACGAGGCTTTCCCACGAGGCTTTCCCACAGGGCTGTCCCACGTGCACACGTGGTGGGAGTCGATCCTCGGCTTGAACGTCAAGGCAGTGCAGGGAAAACAGGTTCCTCTGGAATGGACTGACACATCTGGGGGTCTCTTGGAATGGTGCCACGACCCTGGAGTTCCTCTCTCCTTTCCTGTGGAGAGCGCCACCTCTTGAGTTGCGACGGGAACGCCGGGAATTCTTTCCCTACGAAACAGGGAAAGGATCCCTCATCACGAGCTAGGAGGCGGAAACGGGGCTCCCCTGGATGTGTGCGGGACCCCACGTGCTTCCTCTCGAGTGGAGACGGGAATGTCGGGGAAATTCTTGAGTTGCAGCAAGGGTGTGAAGGACCCTTTGGAAGTTCCAGTGGTTAGACGTGATTATCCTCGAGAAGCCTCAGCGGAAATGGGCCTCATCTCGCCTGGAGGGCAAAACCTCCTGGATTTTTTCGAGTTGCGGCAGGTGCTCTCGACTTACGACGGGGACCTCAGGGACCCGCTCTGGTGGCCTCAGGAAAGGCCAGTCCCCATGCGAGTTCCTCGGGGGCCTCTCGGCATTCCTCTCCCGTCGATGCCGGGGCCTAAGTCCTTGTGTGGAGTCGGGGCCGGAACCTGAGGATTCCTCTCCAGTGCTGACATGGATCTTGGGGTACTTCTGGAGTCTCCCCAGGGGAGTCAGTCCTCGTCTCGAATGCGGGCATGCACTTGCGCTTTCCTCCAGAGCGGTAGCAGCAGTGTCACGCAGTCCGCCGCGTGGATCAAAGGATCTATGGTTTTCCCTCGAGTCTTTCCCACGAGGCTTTCCCACGAGGCTTTCCCGCAGGGCTGTCCCACGTGCACACGTGGTGGGAGTCGATCCTCGGCTTGAACGTCAAGGCAGTGCAGGGAAAACAGGTTCCTCTGGAATGGACTGACACATCTGGGGGACTCTTGGAATGGTGGCAGGACCCTGGAGTTCCTCTCGCCTTTCCTGTGGAGAGCGCCTCCTCTTGAGATGCGACGGGAACGCCGGGAATTCTTTCCCTACGAAACAGGGAAAGGATCCCTCATCTCGAGCTAGGAGGCGGAAACGGGGCTCCCTTGGATGTGTGCGGGACCCCACGTGCTTCCTCTCGAGTGGAGACGGGTATGTCGGGGAACTTCTTGAGTTGCAGCAAGGGTGTGAAGGACCCTTTGGAATTTCCAGTGGTTAGATGTGATTGGCCTCGAGAAGCCTCAGCGGAAATGGCCCTCATTTCGCCTGGAGGGCAAAACCTCCTGGATTTTCTCGAGTTGCGGCAGGTGCTCTCGACTTACGACGGGGACCTCAGGGACCCGCTCTGGTGGCCTCAGGAAAGGCCAGTCCCCATGCGAGTTCCTCGGGGGCCTCTCGGGATTCCTCTCCCGTCGATGCCGGAGCCTAAGACCTTGTGTGGATTCGGGCCCGGAACCTGAGGATTCCTGTCCAGTGCTGACATGGATCTTGGGGTACTTCTGGAGTCTCCCCAGGGGAGTCAGTCCTCGTCACGAATGCGGGCATGCACTTGCGCTTTCCTCCAGAGCGGTAGCAGCAGTGTCACGCAGTCCGCCGCGTGGATCAAAGGATCTATGGTTTTCCCTCGAGTCTTTCCCACGAGGCTTTCCCACTAGGCTTTCCCGCAGGGCTGTCCCACGTGCACACGTGGTGGGAGTCGATCCTCGGCTTGAACGTCAAGGCAGTGCAGGGAAAACAGGTTCCTCTGGAATGGACTGACACATCTGGGGGACTCTTGGAATGGTGGCACGACCCTGGAGTTCCTCTCGCCTTTCCTGTGGAGAGCGCCTCCTCTTGAGATGCGACGGGAACGCCTGGAATTCTTTCCCTACGAAACAGGGAAAGGATCCCTCATCTCGAGCTAGGAGGCGGAAACGGGGCTCCCCTGGATGTGTGCGGGACCCCACGTGCTTCCTCTCGAGTGGAGACGGGTATGTCGGGGAACTTCTTGAGTTGCAGCAAGGGTGTGAAGGACCCTTTTGAAGTTCCAGTGGTTAGACGTCATTAGGCTCGAGAAGCCTCAGCGGAAATGGGCCTCATCTCGCCTGGAGGGCAAAACCTCCTGGATTTTCTCGAGTTGTGGCAGGTGTTCTCGACTTACGACGGGGACCTCAGGGACCCGCTCTGGTGGCCTCAGGAAAGGCCAGTCCCCATGCGAGTTCCTCGGGGGCCTCTCGGCATTCCTCTCCCATCGATGCCGGTGCCTAAGACCTTGTGTGGAGTCGGGCCGGGAACCTGAGGATTCCTGTCCAGTGCTGACATGGATCTTGGGGTACTTCTGGAGTCTCCCCAGGGGAGTCAGTCCTCGTCTCGAATGCGGGCATGCACTTGCGCTTTCCTCCAGAGCGGTAGCAGCAGTGTCACGCAGTCCGCCGCGTGGATCAAAGGATCTATGGTTTTCCCTCGAGTCTTTCCCACGAGGCTTTCCCACGAGGCTTTCCCGCAGGGCTGTCCCACGTGCACACGTGGTGGGAGTCGATCCTCGGCTTGAACGTCAAGGCAGTGCAGGGAAAACAGGTTCCTCTGGAATGGACTGACACATCTGGGGGACTCTTGGAATGGTGGCAGGACCCTGGAGTTCCTCTCGCCTTTCCTGTGGAGAGCGCCTCCTCTTGAGATGCGACGGGAACGCCGGGAATTCTTTCCCTACGAAACAGGGAAAGGATCCCTCATCTCGAGCTAGGAGGCGGAAACGGGGCTCCCCTGGATGTGTGCGGGACCCCTCGTGCTTCCTCTCGAGTGGAGACGGGTATGTCGGGGAACTTCTTGATTTGCAGCAAGGGTGTGAAGGACCCTATGGAAGTTCCAGTGGTTAGATGTGATTAGCCTCGAGAAGCCTCAGCGGAAATGGGCTTCATCTCGCCTGGAGGGCAAATCCTCCTGGATTTTCTCGAGTTGCGGCAGGTGCTCTCGACTTACGATGGGGACCTCAGGGACCCGCTCTGGTGGCCTCAGGAAAGGCCAGTCCCCATGCGAGTTCCTCGGGGGCCTCTCGGGATTCCTCTTCCGTCGATGAGGGGCCTAAGACCTTCTGTGGAGTCGGGGCCGGAACCTGAGGATTCCTCTCCAGTGCTGACATGGATCTTGGGGTACTTCTGGAGTCTCCCCAGGGGAGTCAGTCCTCGTCTCGAATGCGGGCATGCACTTGCGCTTTCCTCCAGAGCGGTAGCAGCAGTGTCACGCAGTCCGCCGCGTGGATCAAAGGATCTATTGTTTTCCCTCGAGTCTTTCCAACGAGGCTTTTCCCACTAGGTTTTCCCACAGGGCTGTCCCACGTGCACACGTGGTGGGAGTCGATCCTCGGCTTGAACGTCAAGGCAGTGCAGGGAAAACAGGTTCCTCTGGAATGGACTGACACATCTGGGGGACTCTTGGAATGGTGGCACGACCCTGGAGTTCCTTTAGCCTTTCCTGTGGAGAGCGCCTCCTCTTGAGATGCGACGGGAACGCCGGAATTCTTTCCCTATGAAACAGGGAAAGGATCCCTCATCTCGAGCTAGGAGGCGGAAACGGGGCTCCCCTGGATGTGTGCGGGACCCCACGTGCTTCCTCTCGAGTGGAGACTGGTATGTCGCGGAAATGCTTGAGTTGCAGCAAGGGTGTGAAGGACCCTTTGGAAGTTCCAGTGGTTAGATGTGATTAGCCTCGAGAAGCCTCAGCGGAAATGGGCCTCATCTCGCCTGGAGGGCAAAACCTCCTGGATTTTCTCGAGTTGCGGCAGGTGCTCTCGACTTACGACGGGGACCTCAGGGACCCGCTCTGGTGGCCTCAGGAAAGGCCAGTCCCCATACGAGTTCCTCGGGGGCCTCTCGGGATTCCTCTCCCGTCGATGCCGGGGCCTAAGACCTTGCGTGGAGTCGGGGCCGGAACCTGAGGATTCCTCTCCAGTGCTGACATGGATCTTGGGGTACTTCTGGAGTCTCCCCAGGGGAGTCAGTCCTCGTCTCGAATGCGGGCATGCACTTGCGGTTTCCTCCAGAGCGGTAGCAGCAGTGTCACGCTGACCACCGCGTGGATCAAAGGATCTATGGTTTTCCCTCGAGTCTTTCCCACGAGGCTTTCCCACGAGGCTTTCCCACAGGGCTGTCCCACGAGCACACGTGGTGGGAGTCGATCCTCGGCTTGAACGTCAAGGCAGTGCAGGGAAAACAGGTTCCTCTGTAATGGACAGACACATCTGGGGTCTCTTGGAATGGTCGCACGACCCTGGAGTTCCTCTCGCCTTTTCTGTGGGAGCGCCTCCTCTTGAGATGCGACGGTAACGCCGGGAATGCTTTCCCTACGAAACAGGGAAAGTATCCCTCATCTCGAGCTAGGAGGCGGAAACGGGGCTCCCCTGGATGTGTGAGGGACCCTCGTGCTTCCTCTTGAGTGAAGACGGGTATGTCGGGGAACTTCTAGAGTTGCAGCAAGGGTGTGAAGGACCCTTTGGAAGTTCCAGTGGTTAGATGTGATTAGCCTCGAGAAGCCTCAGCGGAAATGGGCCTCATCTCGCCTGGAGGGCAAAACCTCCTGGATTTTCTCGAGTTGCGGCATGTGCTCTCGACTTACGACGGGGACCTCAGGGACCCGCTCTGGTGACCTCAGGAAAGGCCAGTCCCCATGCGAGTTCCTCGGGGGCCTCTCGGGATTCCTCTCCCGTCGATGCCGGGGCCTAAGACCTTGTGTGGAGTCGGGGTCGGAACCTGAGGATTCCTCTCCAGTGCTGACATGGATCTTGGGGTACTTCTGGAGTCTCCCCAGGGGAGTCAGTCCTCGTCTCGAATGCGGGCATGCACTTGCGCTTTCCTCCAGAGCGGTAGCAGCAGTGTCACGCAGTCCGCCGCGTAGATCAAAGGATCTATGGTTTTCCCTCGAGTCTTTCCCACGAGGCTTTCCCACGAGGCTTTCCACAGGGCTGTCCCACGTTCACACGTGGTGGGACTCGATCCTCGGCTTGAACGTCAAGGTACTGCAGGGAAAACACATTCCTCTGGAATGGACTGACACATCTGGGGGACTCTTGGAATGGTGGCACGACCCTGGAGTTCCTCTCGCCTTTCCTGTGGAGAGCGCCTCCTCTTGAGATGCGACGGGAACGCCGGGAATTCGTTCCCTACGAAACAGGGAAAGGATCCCTCATCTCGAGCTAGGAGGCGGAAACGGGGCTCCCCTGGATGTTTGCGGGACACCACGTGCTTCCTCTCGAGTGGAGACGGGTATGTCGGGGAACTTCTTGAGTTGCAGCAAGGGTGTGAAGGACCCTTTGGAAGTTCCAGTGGTTAGATGTGATTGGCCTCGAGAAGCCTCAGCGGAAATGGGCCTCATCTCGCCTGGAGGGCAAAACCTCCTGGATTTTCTCGAGTTGCGGCAGGTGCTCTCGACTTACGACGGGGACCTCAGGGACCCGCTCTGGTGGCCTCAGGAAAGGCCAGTCCCCATGCGAGTTCCTCGGGGGCCTCTCGGCATTCCTCTCCCGTCGATGGCGGTGCCTAAGACCTTGTGTGGAGTCGGGGCCGGAACCTGAGGATTCCTCTCCAGTGCTGACATGGATCTTGGGGTACTTCTGGAGTCTCCCCAGGGGAGTCAGTCCTCGTCTCGAATGCGGGCATACACTTGCGCTTTCCTCCAGAGCGGTAGCAGCAGTGTCACGCAGTCCGCCGCGTGGATCAAAGGATCTATGGTTTTCCCTCGAGTCTTTCACACGAGGCTTTCCCACGAGGCTTTCCCGCAGGGCTGTCCAACGTGCACACGTGGTGGGAGTCGATCCTCGGCTTGAACGTCAAGGCAGTGCAGGGAAAACAGGTTCCTCTGGAATGGACTGACACATCTGGGGGACTCTTGGAATGGTGGCACGACCCTGGAGTTCCTCTCGCCTTTCCTGTGGAGAGCGCCTACTCTTGAGATGCGACGGGAACGCCGGGAATTCTTACCCTACGAAACAGGGAAAGGATCCTTCATCTCGAGCTAGGAGGCGGAAACGGGGCTCCCCTGGATGTGTGCGGGACCCCACGTGCTTCCTCTCGAGTGGAGACGGGTATGTCGGGGAACTTCTTGATTTGCAGCAAGGGTGTGAAGGACCCTTTGGAAGTTCCAGTGGTTAGACGTGATTAGGCTCCAGAAGCCTCAGCGGAAATGGGCCTCATCTCGCCTGGAGGGCAAAACCTCCTGGATTTTCTCGAGTTGCGGCAGGTGCTCTCGACTTACGACGGGGACCTCAGGGACCCGCTCTGTTGGCCTCAGGAAAGGCCAGTCCCCAGGCGAGTTCCTCGGGGGCCTCTCGGGATTCCTCTCCCGTCGATGCCGGGGCCTAAGACCTTGTGTGGAGTCGGGGCCGGAACCTGAGGATTCCTCTCCAGTGCTGACATGGATCTTGGGGTACTTCTGGAGTCTCCCCAGCGGAGTCAGTCCTCGTCTCGAATGCGGGCATGCACTTGCGCTTTCCTCCAGAGCGGTAGCAGCAGTGTCACGCAGTCCGCCGCGTGGATCAAAGGATCTATGGTTTTCCCTCGAGTCTTTCCCACGAGGCTTTCCCACGAGGCTTTCCCACAGGGCTGTCCCACGTGCACACGTGGTGGGAGTCGATCCTCGGCTTGAACGTCAAGGCAGTGCAGGGAAAACAGGTTCCTCTGGAATGGACTGACACATCTGGGGGTCTCTTGGAATGGTGCCACGACCCTGAAGTTCCTCTCACCTTTCCTGTGGAGAGCGCCACCTCTTGACTTGCGACGGGAACGCCGGGAATTCTTTCCGTACGAAACAGGGAAAGGATCCCTCATCTCGAGCTAGGAGGCGGAAACGGGGCTCCCCTGGATGTGTGCGGGACCCCACGTGCTTCCTCTCGAGTGTAGACGGGTATGTCGCGGAACTGCTTGAGTTGCAGCAAGGGTGTGAAGGACCCTTTGGAAGTTCCAGTGGTTAGATGTGATTAGGCTCGAGAAGCCTCAGCGGAAATGGGCCTCACCTCGCCTGGAGGGCAAAACCTCCTGGATTTTCGCGAGTTGTGGCAGGTGCTCTCGACTTACGATGGGGACCTCAGGGACCCGCTCTGGTGGCCTCAGGAAAGGCCAGTCCCCATGCGAGTTCCTCGGGGGCCTCTCGGCATTCCTCTCCCGTCGATGCCGGGGCCTAAGACCTTGTGTGGAGTCGGGGCCGGAAACTGAGGATTCCTCTCCAGTGCTGACATGGATCTTGGGGTACTTCTGGAGTCTCCCCAGGGGAGTCAGTCCTCGTCTCGAATGCGGGCATGCACTTGCGCTTTCCTCCAGAGCGGTAGCAGCAGTGTCACTCAGTCCGCCGCGTGGATCAAAGGATCTATGGTTTTCCCTCGAGTCTTTCCCACGAGGCTTTCCCACAGGGCTGTCCCACGTGCACACGTGGTGGGAGTCGATCCTCGGCTTGAACGTCAAGGCAGTGCAGGGTAAACAGGTTCCTCTGGAATGGACTGACACATCTGGGGGACTCTTGGAATGGTGGCACGACCCTTGATTTCCTCTCGCCTTTCCTGTGGAGAGCGCCTCCTCTTGAGATGCGACGGGAACGCCGGGAATTCTTTACTTATGAAACAGGGAAATGATCCCTCATCTCGAGCTAGGAGGCGGAAACGGGGTTCCCCTGGATGTGTGCGGGACACCACGTGCTTCCTCTCGAGTGGAGACGGGTATGTCGGGGAACTTCTTGAGTTGCAGCAAGGGTGTGAAGGACCCTTTGGAAGTTCCAGTGGTTAGATATGATTGGCCTCGAGAAGCCTCAGCGGAAATGGGGCTCATCTCGCCTGGAGGGCAAAACCTCCTGGATTTTCTCGAGTTGCGGCAGGTGCTCTCGACTTACGACGGGGACTTCAGGGACCCGCTCTGGTGGCCTCAGGAAAGGCCAGTCCCCATGCGAGTTCCTCGGGAGCCTCTCGGGATTCCTTTCCCTTCGATGCCGGGGCCTAAGACCTTGTGTGGAGTCGGGGCCGGAACCTGAGGATTCCTCTCCAGTGCTGACATGGATCTTGGGGTACTTCTGGAGTCTCCCCAGGGGAGTCAGTCCTCGTCTCGAATGCGGGCATGCACTTGCGCTTTCCTCCAGAGCGGTAGCAGGAGTGTCACGCAGTCCGCCGCGTGGATCAAAGGATCTATGCTTTTCCCTCGAGTCTTTCCCACGAGGCTTTCCCACGAGGCTTTCCCACAGGGCTGTCCCACATGCACACGTGGTGTGAGTCGATCGTCGGCTTGAACGTCAAGGCAGTGCAGGGAAAACAGGTTCCTCTCGTATGGACTGACACATCTGGGGGTCTCTTGGAATGGTGCCACGACCCTGGAGTTCCTCTCGCCTCTCCTGTGGAGAGTGTCTCCTCTTGAGATGCGACGGGAACGCCGGGAATTCTTTCCCTACGAAACAGGGAAAGGATCCCTCATCTCGAGCTAGGAGGCGGAAACTGGGCTCCCCTGGATGTGTGCGGGACCCCACGTGCTTCCTCTCGAGTGGAGACGGGTATGTCGGGGAACGTCTTGAGTTGCAGCAAGGGTGTGAAGGACCCTTTGGAAGTACCAATGGTTAGATGTGATTATCCTCGAGAAGCCTCAGCGGAAATGGGCATCATCTTGCCTGGAGGGCAAAACCTCCTGGATTTTCTCGAGTTGCGGCAGGTGCTCTCGTCGTACGACGGGGACCTCAGGGACCCGCTCTGGTGGCCTCAGGAAAGGCCAGTCCCCATGCGAGTTCCTCGGGGGCCTCTCGGGATTCCTCTCCCGTCAATGCCAGGGCCTAAGACCTTGCGTGGAGTCGGGGCCGGAATCTGAGGATTCCTCTCCAGTGCTGACATGGATCTTGGGGTACTTCTGGAGTCTCCCCAGGGGAGTCAGTCCTCGTCTCGAATGCGGGCATGCACTTGCGCTTTCCTCCAGAGCGGTAGCAGCAGTGTCACGCAGTCCGCCGCGTGGATCAAAGGATCTATGGTTTTCCCTCGAGTCTTTCCCACGAGGCTTTCCCACGAGGCTTTCCCACAGGGCTGTTCCACGTGCACACGTGGTGGGAGTCGATCCTCGGCTTGAACGTCAAGGCAGTGCAGGGAAAACAGGTTCCTCTGGAATGGACTGACACATCTGGGGGTCTCTTGGAATGGTGTCACGACCCTGGAGTTCCTCTCGCCTTTCCTGTGAAGAGCGCCACCTCTTCGGGAACGCCGGGAATTCTTTCCCTACGAAACAGGGAAAGGATCCCTCATCTCGAGCTAGGAGGCGGAAACGGGGCTCCCCTGGATGTGTGCGGGACCCCACTTGCTTCCTCTCGAGTGGAGACGGGTATGTCTGGGAACTTGTGAGTTGCAGCAAGGGTGTGAAGGACACTTTGGAAGTTCCAGTGGTTAGATGTGATTAGCCTCGAGAAGCCTCAGCGGAAATGGGCCTCATCTCGCCTGGAGGGCAAAAACTCCTGGATTTTCTCAAGTTGCGGCAGGTGCTCTCGACTTACGACGGGGACCTCAGGGACCCGCTCTGGTGGCCTCAGGAAAGGCCAGTCCCCATGCGAGTTCCTAGGGGGCCCATAGGGAATCCTCTCCCGTCGATGCCGGGGCCTAAGACCTTGTGTGGATTCGGGTTCCGAAAGTGAGGATTCCTCTCCAGTGCTGACATGGATCTTGGGGTACTTCTAGAGTCTCCCCAGGGGAGTCAGTCCTCGTCTCGAATGCGGTCATGCACTTGCGCTTTCCTCCAGAGCTGTAGCAGCAGTGTCACATACTCCGCCGCGTGCATCAAAGGATCTATGGTTTTCCCTCGAGTCTTTCCCACGAGGCTTTCCCACGAGTCTTTACCACAGGGCTGTCTAACGTGCAAACGTGGTGGGAGTCGATCCTCGGCTTGAACGTCAAGGCAGTGCAGGCAAACAGGTTCCTCTGGAATGGACTGACACATCTGGGGGACTCTTGGAATGGTGGCACGACCCTGGAGTTCCTCTCGACTTTCCTGTGGACAGCGCCTCCTATTGAGATGCGACGGGAACGCTGGGAATTCTTTCCCTACGAAACAGGGAAAGGATCCCACATCTCGAGGTGGGAGGCGGAAACTGGGCTTCCCTGGATGTGTGCGGGACCCTTGTGCTTCCTCTCGAGGGGAGACGGGTATGTCGGGGAACTTCTTGAGTTGCAGCAAGGGTGTGAAGGACCCTTTGGAAGTTCCAGTGGTTAGACGTGATTAACCTCGAGAAGACTCAGCGGAAAGGCGCCTCATCTCGCCTGGAGGGCAAAACCTCCTGTATTTTCTCGAGTTGCGGCAGGTGCTCTCGACTTACGACGGGGACCTCAGGGACCCGCTCTGGTGGCCTCAGGAAAGGCCAGTCCCCATGCGAGTTCCTCGCGGGCCTCTCGGGATTCCTCTCCCGTCGATGCCGGGGCCTAAGACCTTGTGTGGAGTCGGGGCCGGAACCTGAGGATTCCTCTCCAGTGCTGACATGGATCTTGGGGTACTTCTGGAGTCTCCCCAGGGGAGTCAGTCCTCGTCTCGAATGCGAGCATGCACTTGCGCTTTCCTCCAGAGCGTTAGCAGCAGTGTCACGCAGTCCGCCGCGTGGATCAAAGGATCTATGGTTTTCCCTCGAGTCTTTCCCACGAGGCTTTCCCACGAGGCTTTCCCACAGGGCTGTCCCACGTGCACACGTGGTGGGAGTGGATCCTCGGCTTCAACGTCAAGGCAGTGCAGGGAAAACAGGTTCCTCTGGAATGGACTGTCACATCTGGGGGTCTCTTGGAATGGTGGCACGACACTGGAGTTCCTCTCGCCTCTCCGTCGGAGAGTGTCTCCTCTTGAGATGCGACGGGAACGCCGGGAATTCTTTCCCTACGAAACAGGGAAAGGATCCCTCATCTCGACCTAGGAGGCGGAAACGGGGCTCCCCTGGATGTGTGCGGGACCCCACGTGCTTCCTCTCGAGTGGAGGTGGGTATGTCGCGGAACTTCTTGAGTTGCAGCAAGGGTGTGAAGGACCCTTTGGAAGTACGAATGGTTAGATGTGATTATCCTCGAGAAGCCTCCCCGGAAATGGGCATCATCTCGCCTGGAGGGCAAAACCTCCTGGATTTTCTCGAGTTGCGGCAGGTGCTCTCGACTTACTACGGGGACCTCAGGGACCCGCTCTGGTGGCCTCAGGAATGGCAGTCCCCATGCAAGCTCCTCGGGGGCCTCTCGGGATTCCTCTCCCGTCAATGCCAGGGCCTAAGACCTTGCGTGGAGTCGGGGCCGGAATCTGAGGATTCCTCTCCAGTGCTGACATGGATCTTGGGGTACTTCTGGAGTCTCCCCAGGGGAGTCAGTCCTCGTCTCGAATGCGGGCATGCACTTGCACTTTCCTCCAGAGCGGTAGCAGCAGTGTCACGCAGTCCGCCGCGTGGATCAAAGGATCTATGGTTTTCCCTCGAGTCTTTCCCACGAGGCTTTCCCACGAGGCTTTCCCACAGGGCTGTTCCACGTGCACACGTGCTGGGAGTCGATCCTCGGCTTGAACGTCAAGGCAGTGCAGGGAAAACAGGTTCCTCTGGAATGGACTGATACATCTGGGGGTCTCTTGGAATGGTGTCACGACCCTGGAGTTCCTCTCGCCTTTCCTGTGGAGAGCGCCAACTCTTCGGGAACGCCGGGAATTCTTTCCCTACGAAACAGGGAAAGGATCCAGCATCTCGAGCTAGGAGGCGAAAACGGGGCTCCCCTGGATGTGTGCGGGACCCTCGTGCTTCCTCTCGAGTGGAGACGGGTATGTCGGGGAACTTCTTGATTTGCAGCAAGGGTGTGAAGGACCCTTTGGAAGTTCTAGTGGTTAGATGTGATTAGCCTCGAGAAGCCTCAGCGTAAATGGGCCTCATCTCGCCTGGAGGGCAAAACCTCCTGGATTTTCTCGAGTTGCGGCAGGTGCTCTCGACTTACGACGGGACCTCAGGGACCCGCTCTGGTGGCCTCAGGCAAGGCCAGTCCCCATGCGACTTCCTCAGGGGCCTCTCGGGATTCCTCTCCCGTCGATGCCGGTGCCTAAGAACTTGTGTGGAGTCGGGGCCGGAACCTGTGGATTCCTCTCCAGTGCTGACATGGATCTTGGGGTACTTCTGGAGTCTCCCCAGGGGAGTCAGTCCTCGTCTGGAATGCGGGCATGCACTTGCGCTATCCTCCAGAGCAGTAGCAGCAGTGTCACGCAGTCCGCCGCGTGGATAAAAGGATCTATGGTTTTCCCTCGAGTCTTTCCCATGAGGCTTTCCCACGAGGCTTTACCACAGGGCTGTCCCAAGTGCACACGTGGTGGGAGTCGATCCTCTGCTTGAACGTCAAGGAAGTGCAGGGAAAACAGGTTCCTCTCGTATGGACTGACACATCTGGGGGTCTCTTGGAATGGTGGCACGACCCTGGAGTTCCTCTCCCCTCTCCTGTGGAGAGTGTCTCCTCTTGAGATGCGACGGGAACGCCGGGAATTCTTTCCCTACGAAACAGGGAAAGGATCCCTCATCTCGAGCTAGGAGGCGGAAACGGGGCTCCCCTGGATGTGTGCGGGACCCCACTTGCTTCCTCTCGAGTGGAGACGGGTATGTCCCGGAACTGCTTGAGTTGCAGCAAGGTGTGAAGGACCCTTTGGAAGTTCCAGTGGTTAGATGTGATTAGCCTCGAGAAGCCTCAGCGGAAATGGGCCTCATCTCGCCTGGAGGGCAAAACCTCCTGGATTTTCTCGAGTTGCGGCAGGTGCTCTCGACTTACGACGGGGACCTCAGGGACCCGCTCTGGTGGCCTCAGGAAAGGCCAGTCCCCATGCGAATTCCTCGGGGGCCTTTCGGGATTACTCTCCCGTCGATGCCGGGGCCTAAGACCTTGTGTGGAGTCGGGTCCGGAACCTGAGGATTCCTCTCCGGTGCTGACATGGATCTTGGGGTACTTCTGGAGTCTCCCCAGGGGAGTCAGTCCTCGTCTCGAATGCGGGCATGCACTTGCGCTTTCCTCCAGAGCGGTAGCAGCAGTGTCACGCAGTCCGCCGCGTGGATCAAAGGATCTATGGTTTTCCCTCGAGTCTTTCCCACGAGGCTTTCCCACGAGGCTTTCCCACAGGGCTGTCCCACGTGCACACGTGGTGGGAGTGGATCCTCGGCTTGAACATCAAGGCAGTTCAGGGAAAACAGGTTCCTCTGGAATGGACTGACACATCTGGGGGACTCTTGGAATGGTGGCACGACCCTGGAGTTCCTCTCGCCTTTCCTGTGGAGAGCGCCTCCTCTTGAGATGCGACGGGAACGCCGGGAATTCTTTCCCTACGAAACAGGGAAAGGATCCCTTATCTCGAGCTAGGAGGCGGAAACGGGGCTCCCCTGGATGTGTGCGGGACCCCACGTGCTTCCTCTCGAGTGGAGACGGGTATGTCGGGGAACTTCTTGAGTTGCAGCAAGGGTGTGAAGGACCCTTTGGAAGTTCCAGTATTTAGACGTGATTAGCCTCGAGAAGCTTCAGCGGAAATGGGCCTCATCTCGCCTGGAGGGCAAAACCTCCTGGATTTTCTCGAGTTGCGGCAGGTGCTCTCGACTTACGACGGGGACCTCAGGGACCCGCTCTGGTGGCCTCAGGAAAGGCCAGTCCCCATGCGAGTTCCTCGGGGGCCTCTCGGGATTCCTCTCCCGTCGATGCCGGGGCCTAAGACCTTGTGTGGAGTCGGGGCCGGAACCTGAGGATTCCTCTCCAGTGCTGACATGGATCTTGGGGTACTTCTGGAGTCTCACAGGGGAGTCAGTCCTCGTCTCGAATGCGGGCATGCACTTGCGCTTTCCTCCAGAGCGGTAGCAGCAGTGTCACGCAGTCCGCCGCGTGGATCAAAGGATCTATGGTTTTCCCTCGAGTCTTTCCCACGAGGCTTTCCCACGAGGCTTTCCCACAGGGCTGTCCCACGTGCACACGTGGTGGGAGTCGATCCTCGGCTTGAACGTCAAGGCAGTGCAGGGAAAACAGGTTCCTCTGGAATGGACTGACACATCTGGGGGACTCTTGGAATGGTGGCACGACCCTGGAGTTCCTCTCGCCTTTCCTGTGCAGAGCGCCTCCTCTTGAGATGCGACGGGAACGCCGGGAATTCTTTCCCTACGAAACAGGGAAAGGATCCCTCATCTCGAGCTAGGAGGTGGAAACGGGGCTCCCCTGGATATGTGCGGGATCCCACGTGCTTCCTCTCTAGTGGAGACGGGTATGTCGGGGAACTTCTTGAGTTGCAGCAAGGGTGTGAAGGACCCTTTTGAAGTTCCAGTGGTTAGACGTGATTAGCCTCGAGAAGCTTCAGCGGAAATGGGCCTCATCTCGCCTGGAGGGCAAAACCTCCTGGATTTTCGCGAGTTGCGGCAGGTGCTCTCGACTTACGACGAGGACCTCAGGGACCCGCTCTGGTGGCCTCAGGAAAGGCCAGTCCCCATGGGAGTTCCTTGGGGGCCTCTCGGGATTCCTCTCCCGTCCATGACGGGGCCTACGACCTTGTGTGGAGTCGGGGTCCGAAAGTGAGGATTTCTCTCCAGTGCTGACATGGATCTTGGGGTAATTCTGGAGTCTCCCCAGGGGAGTCAGTCCTAGTCTCGAATGCGGGCATGCACTTGCGCTTTCCTCCAGAGCGGTAGCAGCAGTGTCACGCAGTCCGCCGCGTGCATCAAAGGATCTATGGTTTTCCCTCGAGTCTTTCCCACGAGGCTTTCCCACGAGGCTTTCCCACAGGGCTGTCCCACGTGCACACGTGGTGGGAGTCGATCCTCGGCTTGAACGTCAAGGCAGTGCAGGGCAAACAGATTCCTCTGGAATGGACTGACACATCTGGGGGACTCTTGGAATGGTGGCACGACCCTGGAGTTCCTCTCACCTTTCCTGTGGAGAGCGCCTCCTCTTGAGATGCGACGGGAACGCCGGGAATTCTTTCCCTACGAAACAGGGAAAGGATCCCTCATCTCGAGGTGGGAGGCGGAAACGGGGCTTCCCTGGATGTGTGCGGAACCCTTGTGCTTCCTCTCGAGGGGAGACGGGTATGTCGGGGAACTTCTTGAGTTGTAGCAAGGGTGTGAAGGACCCTTTGGAAATTCCAGTGGTTAGATGTGATTAGCCTCGAGAAACCTCAGCGGAAATGGGCCTCATCTCGCCTGGAGGTGAAAACCTCCTGGATTTTCTCGAGTTGCGGCAGGTGCTCTCGACTTACGACGTGGACCACAGGGACCCGCTCTGGTGGCCTCAGGAAAGCCCAGTCCCCATGCAAGTTCTTCGGGGGCCTCTCGGGATTCCTCTCCCGTCGATGCAAGGGCCTAAGACCTTGTGTGGAGTCGGGGCCGGAACCTGAGGATTCCTCTCCAGTGCTGACATGGATCTTGGGGTACTTCTGGAGTCTCCCCAGGGGAGTCAGTCCTCGTCTCGAATGCGTGCATGCACTTGCACTTTCCTCCAGAGCGGTAGCAGCAGTGTCACGCAGTCCGCCGCGTGGATCAAAGGATCGATGATTTTCTCTCCAGACTTTCCCAAGAGGCTTTCCCACGAGGCTTTCCCACAGGGCTGTCCCACGTGCACACGTGGTGGGAGTCGATCCTCGGCTTGAACGTCAAGGCAGTGCAGGGAAAACAGGTTCCTCTGGAATGGACTGACACATCTGGGGGACTCTTGGAATGGTGGCACGACCCTGGAGTTCCTCTCGCCTTTCCTGTGGAGAGCGCCTCCTCTTGAGATGCGACGGGAACGCCGGGAATTCTTTCCCTACGAAACAGGGAAAGGATCCCTCATCTCGAGCTAGGAGGCGGAAAAGGGGCTTCCCTGGATGTGTGCGGGACCCTCGTGCTTCCTCTCCAGTGGTGACGGGTATGTCTGGGAACTTGTGAGTTGCAGCAAGGGTGTGAAGGACCCTTTGGAAGTTCCAGTGGTTAGATGTGATTAGCCTCGAGAAGCCTCAGCGGAAATGGGCCTCATCTCGCCTGGAGGGCAAAAACTCCTGGATTTTCTCGAGTTGCGGCAGGTGCTCTCGACTTACGACGGGGACCTCAGGGACCCGCTCTGGTGGCCTAAGGAAAGGCCAGTCCCCATGCGAGTTCCTAGGGGGCCCTTAGGGAATCCTCTCCCGTCGATGCCGGGGCCTAAGACCTTGTGTGGATTCGGGTTCCGAAAGTGAGGATTCCTCTCCAGTGCTGACATGGATCTTGGGGTACTTCTAGAGTCTCCCCAGGGGAGTCAGTCCTCGTCTCGAATGCGGGCATGCACTTGCGCTTTCCTCCAGAGCGGTAGCAGCAGTGTCACGCAGTCCGCCGCGTGCATCAAAGGATCTATGGTTTTCCCTCGAGTCTTTCCCACAAGGCTTTCCCACGAGGCTTTACCACAGGGCTGTCTAACGTGCAAACGTGGTGGGAGTCGATCCTCGGCTTGAACGTCAAGGCAGTGCAGGGCAAACAGGTTCCTCTGGAATGGACTGACACATCTGGGGGACTCTTGGAATGGTGGCACGACCCTGGAGTTCCTCTCGACTTTCCTGTGGACAGCGCCTCCTATTGAGATGCGACGGGAACACCAGGAATTCTTTCCCTACTAAACAGGGAAAGGATCCCTCATCTCGAGGTGGGAGGCGGAAACGGGGATTCCCTGGATGTGTGCGGGACCCTTGTGCTTCCTCTCGAGGGGAGACGGGTATGTCGGGGAACTTCTTGAGTTGCAGCAAGGGTGTGAAGGACCCTTTGGAAGTTCCACTGGTTAGATGTGATTAGCCTCGAGAAGCCTCAGCGGAAATGGGCCTCATCTCGCCTGGAGGGCAAAACCTCCTGGATTTTCTCGAGTTGCGGCAGGTGCTCTCGACTTACGACGGGGACCTCGGGGACCCGCTCTGGTGGCCGCAGGAAAGGCCAGTCCCCATGCGAGTTCCTCGGGGGCCTCTCGGGATTCCTCTCCCTTCGATGCCGGGGCCTAAGACCTTGTGTGGAGTCGGGGCCGGAACCTGAGGATTCCTCTCCAGTGGTGACATGGATCTTGGGGTACTTCTGGAGTCTCCCCAGGGGAGTCAGTCCTCGTCTCGAATGCGGGCATGCACTTGCGCTTTCTTCCAGAGCGGTAGCAGCAGTGTCACGCAGTCCGCCGCGTGGATCAAAGGATCTATGGTTTTCCCTCGAGTCTTTCCCACGAGGCTTTCCCACGAGGCTTTCCCACAGGGCTGTCCCACGTGCACACGTGGTGGGAGTCGATCCTCGGCTTGAACGTCAAGGCAGTGCAGGGAAAACAGGTTCCTCTGGTATGGACTGACACATCTGGGGGTCTCTTGGAATGTTGGCCCGACCCTGGAGTTCCTCTCGCCTCTCCTGTGCAGAGCGCCTCCTCTTGAGATGCGACGGGAACGCCGGGAATTCTTTACTTACGAAACAGGGAAAGGATCCCTCATCTCGAGCTAGGAGGCGGAAACGGGTTTCCCCTGGATGTGTGCGGGACCCCACGTGCTTCCTCTCGAGTGGAGACGGGTATGTCGGGGAACTTCTTGAGTTGCAGCAAGGGTGTGAAGGACCCTTTGGAAGTTCCAGTGGTTAGATGTGATTGGCCTCGAGAAGCCTCAGCGGAAATGGGCCTCATCTCGCCTGGAGGGCAAAACCTCCTGGATTTTCTGGAGTTGCGGCAGGTGCTATCGAGTTACGACGGGGACCTCAGGGACCCGCTCTGGTGGCCTCAGGAAAGGCCAGTCCCCATGCGAGTTCCTCGGGAGCCTCTCGGGATTCCTCTCCCGTCGATGCCGGGGCCTAAGACCTTGTGTGGAGTCGGGGCCGGAACCTGAGGATTCCTCTGCAGTGCTGACATGGATCTTGGGGTACTTCTGGAGTCTCCCCAGGGGAGTCAGTCCTCGTCTCGAATGCGGGCATACACTTGCGCTTTCCTCCAGAGCGGTAGCAGCAGTGTCACGCAGTCCGCCGCGTGGATCAAAGGATCTATGGTTTTCCCTCGAGTCTTTCACACGAGGCTTTCCCACGAGGCTTTCCCGCAGGGCTGTCCAACGTGCACACGTGGTGGGAGTCGATCCTCGGCTTGAACGTCAAGGCAGTGCAGGGAAAACAGGTTCCTCTGGAATGGACTGACACATCTGGGGGACTCTTGGAATGGTGGCACGACCCTGGAGTTCCTCTCGCCTTTCCTGTGGAGAGCGCCTCCTCTTGAGATGCGACGGGAACGCCGGGAATTCTTACCCTACGAAACAGGGAAAGGATCCTTCATCTCGAGCTAGGAGGCGGAAACGGGGCTCCCCTGGATGTGTGCGGGACCCCACGTGCTTCCTCTCGAGTGGAGACGGGTATGTCGGGGAACTTCTTGATTTGCAGCAAGGGTGTGAAGGACCCTTTGGAAGTTCCAGTGGTTAGACGTGATTAGGCTCCAGAAGCCTCAGCGGAAATGGGCCTCATCTCGCCTGGAGGGCAAAACCTCCTGGATTTTCTCGAGTTGCGGCAGGTGCTCTCGACTTACGACGGGGACCTCAGGGACCCGCTCTGGTGGCCTCAGGAAAGGCCAGTCCCCAGGCGAGTTCCTCGGGGGCCTCTCGGGATTCCTCTCCCGTCGATGCCGGGGCCTAAGACCTTGTGTGGAGTCGGGGCCGGAACCTGAGGATTCCTCTCCAGTGCTGACATGGATCTTGGGGTACTTCTGGAGTCTCCCCAGCGGAGTCAGTCCTCGTCTCGAATGCGGGCATGCACTTGCGCTTTCCTCCAGAGCGGTAGCAGCAGTGTCACGCAGTCCGCCGCGTGGATCAAAGGATCTATGGTTTTCCCTCGAGTCTTTCCCACGAGGCTTTCCCACGAGGCTTTCCCACAGGGCTGTCCCACGTGCACACGTGGTGGGAGTCGATCCTCGGCTTGAACGTCAAGGCAGTGCAGGGAAAACAGGTTCCTCTGGAATGGACTGACACATCTGGGGGTCTCTTGGAATGGTGCCACGACCCTGAAGTTCCTCTCACCTTTCCTGTGGAGAGCGCCACCTCTTGACTTGCGACGGGAACGCCGGGAATTCTTTCCGTACGAAACAGGGAAAGGATCCCTCATCTCGAGCTAGGAGGCGGAAACGGGGCTCCCCTGGATGTGTGCGGGACCCCACGTGCTTCCTCTCGAGTGTAGACGGGTATGTCGCGGAACTGCTTGAGTTGCAGCAAGGGTGTGAAGGACCCTTTGGAAGTTCCAGTGGTTAGATGTGATTAGGCTCGAGAAGCCTCAGCGGAAATGGGCCTCACCTCGCCTGGAGGGCAAAACCTCCTGGATTTTCGCGAGTTGTGGCAGGTGCTCTCGACTTACGATGGGGACCTCAGGGACCCGCTCTGGTGGCCTCAGGAAAGGCCAGTCCCCATGCGAGTTCCTCGGGGGCCTCTCGGGATTCCTCTCCCGTCAATGCCAGGGCCTAAGACCTTGCGTGGAGTCGGGGCCGGAATCTGAGGATTCCTCTCCAGTGCTGACATGGATCTTGGGGTACTTCTGGAGTCTCCCCAGGGGAGTCAGTCCTCGTCTCGAATGCGGGCATGCACTTGCGCTTTCCTCCAGAGCGGTAGCAGCAGTGTCACGCAGTCCGCCGCGTGGATCAAAGGATCTATGGTTTTCCCTCGAGTCTTTCCCACGAGGCTTTCCCACGAGGCTTTCCCACAGGGCTGTTCCACGTGCACACGTGGTGGGAGTCGATCCTCGGCTTGAACGTCAAGGCAGTGCAGGGAAAACAGGTTCCTCTGGAATGGACTGACACATCTGGGGGTCTCTTGGAATGGTGTCACGACCCTGGAGTTCCTCTCGCCTTTCCTGTGAAGAGCGCCACCTCTTCGGGAACGCCGGGAATTCTTTCCCTACGAAACAGGGAAAGGATCCCTCATCTCGAGCTAGGAGGCGGAAACGGGGCTCCCCTGGATGTGTGCGGGACCCCACTTGCTTCCTCTCGAGTGGAGACGGGTATGTCTGGGAACTTGTGAGTTGCAGCAAGGGTGTGAAGGACACTTTGGAAGTTCCAGTGGTTAGATGTGATTAGCCTCGAGAAGCCTCAGCGGAAATGGGCCTCATCTCGCCTGGAGGGCAAAAACTCCTGGATTTTCTCAAGTTGCGGCAGGTGCTCTCGACTTACGACGGGGACCTCAGGGACCCGCTCTGGTGGCCTCAGGAAAGGCCAGTCCCCATGCGAGTTCCTAGGGGGCCCATAGGGAATCCTCTCCCGTCGATGCCGGGGCCTAAGACCTTGTGTGGATTCGGGTTCCGAAAGTGAGGATTCCTCTCCAGTGCTGACATGGATCTTGGGGTACTTCTAGAGTCTCCCCAGGGGAGTCAGTCCTCGTCTCGAATGCGGTCATGCACTTGCGCTTTCCTCCAGAGCTGTAGCAGCAGTGTCACATACTCCGCCGCGTGCATCAAAGGATCTATGGTTTTCCCTCGAGTCTTTCCCACGAGGCTTTCCCACGAGTCTTTACCACAGGGCTGTCTAACGTGCAAACGTGGTGGGAGTCGATCCTCGGCTTGAACGTCAAGGCAGTGCAGGCAAACAGGTTCCTCTGGAATGGACTGACACATCTGGGGGACTCTTGGAATGGTGGCACGACCCTGGAGTTCCTCTCGACTTTCCTGTGGACAGCGCCTCCTATTGAGATGCGACGGGAACGCTGGGAATTCTTTCCCTACGAAACAGGGAAAGGATCCCACATCTCGAGGTGGGAGGCGGAAACTGGGCTTCCCTGGATGTGTGCGGGACCCTTGTGCTTCCTCTCGAGGGGAGACGGGTATGTCGGGGAACTTCTTGAGTTGCAGCAAGGGTGTGAAGGACCCTTTGGAAGTTCCAGTGGTTAGACGTGATTAGCCTCGAGAAGACTCAGCGGAAAGGCGCCTCATCTCGCCTGGAGGGCAAAACCTCCTGTATTTTCTCGAGTTGCGGCAGGTGCTCTCGACTTACGACGGGGACCTCAGGGACCCGCTCTGGTGGCCTCAGGAAAGGCCAGTCCCCATGCGAGTTCCTCGGGGGCCTCTCGGGATTCCTCTCCCGTCGATGCCGGGGCCTAAGACCTTGTGTGGAGTCGGGGCCGGAACCTGAGGATTCCTCTCCAGTGCTGACATGGATCTTGGGGTACTTCTGGAGTCTCCCCAGGGGAGTCAGTCCTCGTCTCGAATGCGAGCATGCACTTGCGCTTTCCTCCAGAGCGTTAGCAGCAGTGTCACGCAGTCCGCCGCGTGGATCAAAGGATCTATGGTTTTCCCTCGAGTCTTTCCCACGAGGCTTTCCCACGAGGCTTTCCCACAGGGCTGTCCCACGTGCACACGTGGTGGGAGTGGATCCTCGGCTTCAACGTCAAGGCAGTGCAGGGAAAACAGGTTCCTCTGGAATGGACTGTCACATCTGGGGGTCTCTAGGAATGGTGGCACGACACTGGAGTTCCTCTCGCCTCTCCGTCGGAGAGTGTCTCCTCTTGAGATGCGACGGGAACGCCGGGAATTCTTTCCCTACGAAACAGGGAAAGGATCCCTCATCTCGACCTAGGAGGCGGAAACGGGGCTCCCCTGGATGTGTGCGGGACCCCACGTGCTTCCTCTCGAGTGGAGGTGGGTATGTCGGGGAACTTCTTGAGTTGCAGCAAGGGTGTGAAGGACCCTTTGGAAGTACGAATGGTTAGATGTGATTATCCTCGAGAAGCCTCCCCGGAAATGGGCATCATCTCGCCTGGAGGGCAAAACCTCCTGGATTTTCTCGAGTTGCGGCAGGTGCTCTCGACTTACTACGGGGACCTCAGGGACCCGCTCTGGTGGCCTCAGGAATGGCAGTCCCCATGCAAGCTCCTCGGGGGCCTCTCGGGATTCCTCTCCCGTCAATGCCAGGGCCTAAGACCTTGCGTGGAGTCGGGGCCGGAATCTGAGGATTCCTCTCCGGTGCTGACATGGATCTTGGGGTACTTCTGGAGTCTCCCCAGGGGAGTCAGTCCTCGTCTCGAATGCGGGCATGCACTTGCACTTTCCTCCAGAGCGGTAGCAGCAGTGTCACGCAGTCCGCCGCGTGGATCAAAGGATCTATGGTTTTCCCTCGAGTCTTTCCCACGAGGCTTTCCCACGAGGCTTTCCCACAGGGCTGTTCCACGTGCACACGTGCTGGGAGTCGATCCTCGGCTTGAACGTCAAGGCAGTGCAGGGAAAACATGTTCCTCTGGAATGGACTGATACATCTGGGGGTCTCTTGGAATGGTGTCACGACCCTGGAGTTCCTCTCGCCTTTCCTGTGGAGAGCGCCAACTCTTCGGGAACGCCGGGAATTCTTTCCCTACGAAACAGGGAAAGGATCCAGCATCTCGAGCTAGGAGGCGAAAACGGGGCTCCCCTGGATGTGTGCGGGACCCTCGTGCTTCCTCTCGAGTGGAGACGGGTATGTCGGGGAACTTCTTGATTTGCAGCAAGGGTGTGAAGGACCCTTTGGAAGTTCCAGTGGTTAGATGTGATTAGCCTCGAGAAGCCTCAGCGTAAATGGGCCTCATCTCGCCTGGAGGGCAAAACCTCCTGGATTTTCTCGAGTTGCGGCAGGTGCTCTCGACTTACGACGGGACCTCAGGGACCCGCTCTGGTGGCCTCAGGCAAGGCCAGTCCCCATGCGACTTCCTCAGGGGCCTCTCGGGATTCCTCTCCCGTCGATGCCGGTGCCTAAGAACTTGTGTGGAGTCGGGGCCGGAACCTGTGGATTCCTCTCCAGTGCTGACATGGATCTTGGGGTACTTCTGGAGTCTCCCCAGGGGAGTCAGTCCTCGTCTGGAATGCGGGCATGCACTTGCGCTATCCTCCAGAGCAGTAGCAGCAGTGTCACGCAGTCCGCCGCGTGGATAAAAGGATCTATGGTTTTCCCTCGAGTCTTTCCCATGAGGCTTTCCCACGAGGCTTTACCACAGGGCTGTCCCAAGTGCACACGTGGTGGGAGTCGATCCTCTGCTTGAACGTCAAGGAAGTGCAGGGAAAACAGGTTCCTCTCGTATGGACTGACACATCTGGGGGTCTCTTGGAATGGTGGCACGACCCTGGAGTTCCTCTCCCCTCTCCTGTGGAGAGTGTCTCCTCTTGAGATGCGACGGGAACGCCGGGAATTCTTTCCCTACGAAACAGGGAAAGGATCCCTCATCTCGAGCTAGGAGGCGGAAACGGGGCTCCCCTGGATGTGTGCGGGACCCCACTTGCTTCCTCTCGAGTGGAGACGGGTATGTCCCGGAACTGCTTGAGTTGCAGCAAGGTGTGAAGGACCCTTTGGAAGTTCCAGTGGTTAGATGTGATTAGCCTCGAGAAGCCTCAGCGGAAATGGGCCTCATCTCGCCTGGAGGGCAAAACCTCCTGGATTTTCTCGAGTTGCGGCAGGTGCTCTCGACTTACGACGGGGACCTCAGGGACCCGCTCTGGTGGCCTCAGGAAAGGCCAGTCCCCATGCGAATTCCTCGGGGGCCTTTCGGGATTACTCTCCCGTCGATGCCGGGGCCTAAGACCTTTTGTGGAGTCGGGTCCGGAACCTGAGGATTCCTCTCCGGTGCTGACATGGATCTTGGGGTACTTCTGGAGTCTCCCCAGGGGAGTCAGTCCTCGTCTCGAATGCGGGCATGCACTTGCGCTTTCCTCCAGAGCGGTAGCAGCAGTGTCACGCAGTCCGCCGCGTGGATCAAAGGATCTATGGTTTTCCCTCGAGTCTTTCCCACGAGGCTTTCCCACGAGGCTTTCCCACAGGGCTGTCCCACGTGCACACGTGGTGGGAGTGGATCCTCGGCTTGAACATCAAGGCAGTTCAGGGAAAACAGGTTCCTCTGGAATGGACTGACACATCTGGGGGACTCTTGGAATGGTGGCACGACCCTGGAGTTCCTCTCGCCTTTCCTGTGGAGAGCGCCTCCTCTTGAGATGCGACGGGAACGCCGGGAATTCTTTCCCTACGAAACAGGGAAAGGATCCCTTATCTCGAGCTAGGAGGCGGAAACGGGGCTCCCCTGGATGTGTGCGGGACCCCACGTGCTTCCTCTCGAGTGGAGACGGGTATGTCGGGGAACTTCTTGAGTTGCAGCAAGGGTGTGAAGGACCCTTTGGAAGTTCCAGTATTTAGACGTGATTAGCCTCGAGAAGCTTCAGCGGAAATGGGCCTCATCTCGCCTGGAGGGCAAAACCTCCTGGATTTTCTCGAGTTGCGGCAGGTGCTCTCGACTTACGACGGGGACCTCAGGGACCCGCTCTGGTGGCCTCAGGAAAGGCCAGTCCCCATGCGAGTTCCTCGGGGGCCTCTCGGGATTCCTCTCCCGTCGATGCCGGGGCCTAAGACCTTGTGTGGAGTCGGGGCCGGAACCTGAGGATTCCTCTCCAGTGCTGACATGGATCTTGGGGTACTTCTGGAGTCTCACAGGGGAGTCAGTCCTCGTCTCGAATGCGGGCATGCACTTGCGCTTTCCTCCAGAGCGGTAGCAGCAGTGTCACGCAGTCCGCCGCGTGGATCAAAGGATCTATGGTTTTCCCTCGAGTCTTTCCCACGAGGCTTTCCCACGAGGCTTTCCCACAGGGCTGTCCCACGTGCACACGTGGTGGGAGTCGATCCTCGGCTTGAACGTCAAGGCAGTGCAGGGAAAACAGGTTCCTCTGGAATGGACTGACACATCTGGGGGACTCTTGGAATGGTGGCACGACCCTGGAGTTCCTCTCGACTTTCCTGTGCAGAGCGCCTCCTCTTGAGATGCGACGGGAACGCCGGGAATTCTTTCCCTACGAAACAGGGAAAGGATCCCTCATCTCGAGCTAGGAGGCGGAAACGGGGCTCCCCTGGATATGTGCGGGATCCCACGTGCTTCCTCTCTAGTGGAGACGGGTATGTCGGGGAACTTCTTGAGTTGCAGCAAGGGTGTGAAGGACCCTTTTGAAGTTCCAGTGGTTAGACGTGATTAGCCTCGAGAAGCTTCAGCGGAAATGGGCCTCATCTCGCCTGGAGGGCAAAACCTCCTGGATTTTCGCGAGTTGCGGCAGGTGCTCTCGACTTACGACGAGGACCTCAGGGACCCGCTCTGGTGGCCTCAGGAAAGGCCAGTCCCCATGCGAGTTCCTTGGGGGCCTCTCGGGATTCCTCTCCCGTCCATGACGGGGCCTACGACCTTGTGTGGAGTCGGGGTCCGAAAGTGAGGATTTCTCTCCAGTGCTGACATGGATCTTGGGGTAATTCTGGAGTCTCCCCAGGGGAGTCAGTCCTAGTCTCGAATGCGGGCATGCACTTGCGCTTTCCTCCAGAGCGGTAGCAGCAGTGTCACGCAGTCCGCCGCGTGCATCAAAGGATCTATGGTTTTCCCTCGAGTCTTTCCCACGAGGCTTTCCCACGAGGCTTTCCCACAGGGCTGTCCCACGTGCACACGTGGTGGGAGTCGATCCTCGGCTTGAACGTCAAGGCAGTGCAGGGCAAACAGATTCCTCTGGAATGGACTGACACATCTGGGGGACTCTTGGAATGGTGGCACGACCCTGGAGTTCCTCTCACCTTTCCTGTGGAGAGCGCCTCCTCTTGAGATGCGACGGGAACGCCGGGAATTCTTTCCCTACGAAACAGGGAAAGGATCCCTCATCTCGAGGTGGGAGGCGGAAACGGGGCTTCCCTGGATGTGTGCGGAACCCTTGTGCTTCCTCTCGAGGGGAGACGGGTATGTCGGGGAACTTCTTGAGTTGTAGCAAGGGTGTGAAGGACCCTTTGGAAATTCCAGTGGTTAGATGTGATTAGCCTCGAGAAGCCTCAGCGGAAATGGGCCTCATCTCGCCTGGAGGTGAAAACCTCCTGGATTTTCTCGAGTTGCGGCAGGTGCTCTCGACTTACGACGTGGACCACAGGGACCCGCTCTGGTGGCCTCAGGAAAGCCCAGTCCCCATGCAAGTTCTTCGGGGGCCTCTCGGGATTCCTCTCCCGTCGATGCAAGGGCCTAAGACCTTGTGTGGAGTCGGGGCCGGAACCTGAGGATTCCTCTCCAGTGCTGACATGGATCTTGGGGTACTTCTGGAGTCTCCCCAGGGGAGTCAGTCCTCGTCTCGAATGCGTGCATGCACTTGCACTTTCCTCCAGAGCGGTAGCAGCAGTGTCACGCAGTCCGCCGCGTGGATCAAAGGATCGATGATTTTCTCTCCAGACTTTCCCAAGAGGCTTTCCCACGAGGCTTTCCCACAGGGCTGTCCCACGTGCACACGTGGTGGGAGTCGATCCTCGGCTTGAACGTCAAGGCAGTGCAGGGAAAACAGGTTCCTCTGGAATGGACTGACACATCTGGGGGACTCTTGGAATGGTGGCACGACCCTGGAGTTCCTCTCGCCTTTCCTGTGGAGAGCGCCTCCTCTTGAGATGCGTCGGGAACGCCGGGAATTCTTTCCCTACGAAACAGGGAAAGGATCCCTCATCTCGAGCTAGGAGGCGGAAAAGGGGCTTCCCTGGATGTGTGCGGGACCCTCGTGCTTCCTCTCCAGTGGTGACGGGTATGTCTGGGAACTTGTGAGTTGCAGCAAGGGTGTGAAGGACCCTTTGGAAGTTCCAGTGGTTAGATGTGATTAGCCTCGAGAAGCCTCAGCGGAAATGGGCCTCATCTCGCCTGGAGGGCAAAAACTCCTGGATTTTCTCGAGTTGCGGCAGGTGCTCTCGACTTACGACGGGGACCTCAGGGACCCGCTCTGGTGGCCTAAGGAAAGGCCAGTCCCCATGCGAGTTCCTAGGGGGCCCTTAGGGAATCCTCTCCCGTCGATGCCGGGGCCTAAGACCTTGTGTGGATTCGGGTTCCGAAAGTGAGGATTCCTCTCCAGTGCTGACATGGATCTTGGGGTACTTCTAGAGTCTCCCCAGGGGAGTCAGTCCTCGTCTCGAATGCGGGCATGCACTTGCGCTTTCCTCCAGAGCTGTAGCAGCAGTGTCACGCAGTCCGCCGCGTGCATCAAAGGATCTATGGTTTTCCCTCGAGTCTTACCCACGAGGCTTTCCCACGAGGCTTTCCCACAGGGCTGTCTAACGTGCAAACGTGGTGGGAGTCGATCCTCGGCTTGAACGTCAAGGCAGTGCAGGGCAAACAGGTTCCTCTGGAATGGACTGACACATCTGGGGGACTCTTGGAATGGTGGCACGACCCTGGAGTTCCTCTCGACTTTCCTGTGGACAGCGCCTCCTATTGAGATGCGACGGGAACACCAGGAATTCTTTCCCTACTAAACAGGGAAAGGATCCCTCATCTCGAGGTGGGAGGCGGAAACGGGGATTCCCTGGATGTGTGCGGGACCCTTGTGCTTCCTCTCGAGGGGAGACGGGTATGTCGGGGAACTTCTTGAGTTGCAGCAAGGGTGTGAAGGACCCTTTGGAAGTTCCACTGGTTAGATGTGATTAGCCTCGAGAAGCCTCAGCGGAAATGGGCCTCATCTCGCCTGGAGGGCAAAACCTCCTGGATTTTCTCGAGTTGCGGCAGGTGCTCTCGACTTACGACGGGGACCTCGGGGACCCGCTCTGGTGGCCGCAGGAAAGGCCAGTCCCCATGCGAGTTCCTCGGGGGCCTCTCGGGATTCCTCTCCCTTCGATGCCGGGGCCTAAGACCTTGTGTGGAGTCGGGGCCGGAACCTGAGGATTCCTCTCCAGTGGTGACATGGATCTTGGGGTACTTCTGGAGTCTCCCCAGGGGAGTCAGTCCTCGTCTCGAATGCGGGCATGCACTTGCGCTTTCTTCCAGAGCGGTAGCAGCAGTGTCACGCAGTCCGCCGCGTGGATCAAAGGATCTATGGTTTTCCCTCGAGTCTTTCCCACGAGGCTTTCCCACGAGGCTTTCCCACAGGGCTGTCCCACGTGCACACGTGGTGGGAGTCGATCCTCGGCTTGAACGTCAAGGCAGTGCAGGGAAAACAGGTTCCTCTGGTATGGACTGACACATCTGGGGGTCTCTTGGAATGTTGGCCCGACCCTGGAGTTCCTCTCGCCTCTCCTGTGCAGAGCGCCTCCTCTTGAGATGCGACGGGAACGCCGGGAATTCTTTACTTACGAAACAGGGAAAGGATCCCTCATCTCGAGCTAGGAGGCGGAAACGGGTTTCCCCTGGATGTGTGCGGGACCCCACGTGCTTCCTCTCGAGTGGAGACGGGTATGTCGGGGAACTTCTTGAGTTGCAGCAAGGGTGTGAAGGACCCTTTGGAAGTTCCAGTGGTTAGATGTGATTGGCCTCGAGAAGCCTCAGCGGAAATGGGCCTCATCTCGCCTGGAGGGCAAAACCTCCTGGATTTTCTGGAGTTGCGGCAGGTGCTATCGAGTTACGACGGGGACCTCAGGGACCCGCTCTGGTGGCCTCAGGAAAGGCCAGTCCCCATGCGAGTTCCTCGGGAGCCTCTCGGGATTCCTCTCCCGTCGATGCCGGGGCCTAAGACCTTGTGTGGAGTCGGGGCCGGAACCTGAGGATTCCTCTGCAGTGCTGACATGGATCTTGGGGTACTTCTGGAGTCTCCCCAGGGGAGTCAGTCCTCGTCTGGAATGCGGGCATGCACTTGCGCTTTCCTCCAGAGCGGTAGCAGCAGTGTCACGCAGTCCGCCGCGTGGATCAAAGGATCTATGGTTTTCCCTCGATTCTTTCCACGAGCTTTCCCACGAGGCTTTCCCACAGGGCTGTCCCACGTGCACACGTGGTGGGAGTCGATCCTCGGCTTGAACGTCAAGGCAGTGCAGGGAAAACAGGTTCCTCTGGAATGGACTGACACATCTGGGGGACTCTTGGAATGGTGGCACGACCCTGGAGTTCCTCTCGCCTTTCCTGTGGAGAGCGCCTCCTCTTGAAATGCGACGGGAACGCCGGGAATTCTTTCCCTATGAAACAGGGAAAGGATCCCTCATCTCGAGCTAGGAGGCGGAAACGGGGCTCCCCTGGATGTGTGAGGGACCCTCGTGCTTCCTCTCGAGTGGAGACGGTTATGTCGGGGAACTTCTTGAGTTGCAGCAAGGGTGTGAAGGACCCTTTGGAAGTTCCAGTGGTTAGATGTGATTAGCCTCGAGAAGCCTCAGCGGAAATGGGCCTCATCTCGCCTGGAGGGCAAAACCTCCTGGAATTTCTCGTGTTGCGGCAGGTGCTCTCGACTTGCGATGGGGACCTCGGGGACCAGCTCTGGTGGCCTCAGGAAAGGCCAGTCCCCATGCGAGTTCCTCGGGGGCCTCTCGGGATTCCTCTCCCGTCGATGCCGGGGCCTAAGACCTTGTGTGGTGTCGGGGCCGGAACCTGAGAATTCCTCTGCAGTGCTGACATGGATCTTGGGGTACTTCTGGAGTCTCCCCAGGGGAGTCAGTCCTCGTCTCGAATGCGGGCATGCACTTGCGCTTTCCTCCAGAGCGGTAGCAGCAGTGTCACGCAGTCCGCCGCGTGGATCAAAGGATCTATGGTTTTCCCTCGAGTCTTTCCCACGAGGCTTTCCCACGAGGCTTTCCCACAGGGCTGTCCCACGTGCACACGTGGTGGGAGTCGATCCTCAGCTTGAACGTCAAGGCAGTGCAGGGAAAACAGGTTCCTCTGGAATGGACTGACACATCTGGGGGACTCTTGGAATGGTGGCACGACCCTGGAGTTCCTCTCGCCTTTCCTCTGGAGAGCGCCTCCTCTTGAGATGCGACGGGAACGTCGGGAATTCTTTCCCTACGAAACAGGAAAAGGATCCCTCATCTCGAGCTAGGAGGCGGAAAAGGGGCTTCCCTGGATGTGTGCGGGACCCTCGTGTTTCCTCTCGAGTGGAGACGGGTATGTCTGGGAACTTGTGAGTTGCAGCAAGGGTGTGAAGGACCCTTTGGAAGTTCCAGTGGTTAGATGTGATTAGCCTCGAGAAGCCTCAGCGGAAATGGGCCTCATCTCGCCTGGAGGGCAAAAACTCCTGGATTTTCTCGAGTTGCGGCAGGTGCTCTCGACTTACGATGGGACCTCAGGGACCCGCTCTGGTGGCCTCAGGAAAGGCCAGTCCCCATTCGAGTTCCTAGGGGGCCCTTAGGGAATCCTCTCCCGTCGATGCCGGGGCCTAAGACCTTGTGTGGATTCAGGTTCCGAAAGTGAGGATTCCTCTCCAGTGCTGACATGGATCTTGGGGTACTTCTAGAGTCTCCCCAGGGGAGTCAGTCCTCGTCTCGAATGTGGGCATGCACTTGCGCTTTTCTCCAGAGCTGTAGCAGCAGTGTCACGCAGTCCGCCGCGTGCATCAAAGGATCTATGGTTTTCCCTCGAGGCTTTCCCACGAGGCTTTCCCACGAGGCTTTACCACAGGGCTGTCTAACGTGCAAACGTGGTGGGAGTCGATCCTCGGCTTGAACGTCAAGGCAGTGCAGGCAAACAGGTTCCTCTGGAATGGACTGACACATCTGGGGGACTCTTGGAATGGTGGCACGACCCTGGAGTTCCTCTCGACTTTCCTGTGGACAGCGCATCCTATTGAGATGCGACGGGAACGCCGGGAATTCTTTCCCTACGAAACAGGGAAAGGATCCCTCATCTCGAGGTGGGAGGTGGAAACGGGGCTTCCCTGGATGTGTGCGGGACCCTTGTGCTTCCTCTCGAGGGGAGACGGGTATGTCGGGGAACTTCTTGAGTTGCAGCAAGGGTGTGAAGGACCCTTTGGAAGTTCCACTGGTTAGATGTGATTAGCCTCGAGAAGCCTCAGCAGAAATGGGCCTCATCTCGCCTGGAGGGCAAAACCTCCTGGATTTTCTCGAGTTGCGGCAGGTGCTCTCGACTTACGACGGGGACCTCGGGGACCCGCTCTGGTGGCCTCAGGAAAGCCCAGTCCCCATGCGAGTTCCTCGGGGGCCTCTCGGGATTCCTCTCCCTTCGATGCCGGGGCCTAAGACCTTGTGTGGAGTCGGGGCAGGAACCTGAGGATTCCTCTCCAGTGGTGACATGGATCTTGGGGTACTTCTGGAGTCTCCCCAGGGGAGTCAGTCCTCGTCTCGAATGCGGGCATGCACTTGCGCTTTCCTCCAGAGCGGTAGCAGCAGTGTCACGCAGTCCGCCGCGTGGATCAAAGGATCTATGGTTTTCTCTCGAGTCTTTCCCACGAGGCTTTCCCACGAGGCTTTCCCACAGGGCTGTCCCACGTGCACACGTGGTGGGAGTCGATCCTCGGCTTGAACGTCAAGGCAGTGCAGGGAAAACAGGTTCCTCTGGTATGAACTGGCACATCTGGGGGTCTCTTGGAATGTTGGCACGACCCTGGAGTTCCTCTCGCCTCTCCTGTGGAGAGCGTCTCCTCTTGAGATGCGACGGGAACGCCGGGAATTCTTTCCTTACGAAACAGGGAAAGGATCCCTCATCTCGAGCTAGGAGGCGGAAACGAGGCTCCCCTGGATGTGTGCGGTACCCCACGTGCTTCCTCTCGAGTGGAGACGGGTATGTCGGGGAACTTCTTGAGTTGCTGCAAGGGTGTGAAGGACCCTTTGGAAGTTCCAGTGGTTAGACGTGATTAGCCTCGAGAAGCCTCAGCGGAAATGGGCCTCATTTCGCCTGGAGGGCAAAACCTCCTGGATTTTCTCGAGTTGCGGCAGGTGCTCTCGACTTACGACGGGGACCTCAGGGACCCGCTCTGGTGGCCTCAGGAAAGGCCAGTCCCCATGCGAGTTCCTCGGGGCCTCTCGGGATTCCTCTCCCGTTGATGCCGGGGCCTAAGACCTTGTGTGGAGTCGTGGCCGGAACCTGAGGATTCCTCTGCAGTGCTGACATGGATCTTGGGGTACTTCTGGAGTCTCCCCAGGGGAGTCAGTCCTCGTCTGGAATGCGGGCATGCACTTGCGCTTTCCTCCAGAGCGGTAGCAGCAGTGTCCCGCAGTCCGCCGCGTGGATCAAAGGATCTATGGTTTTCCCTCGAGTCTTTCCCACGAGGCTTTCCCACGAGGCTTTCCCACAGGGCTGTTCCACGTGCACACGTGCTGGGAGTCGATCCTCGGCTTGAACGTCAAGGCAGTGCAGGGAAAACAGGTTCCTCTGGAATGGACTGACACATCTGGGGGTCTCTTGGAATGGTGTCACGACCCTGGATTTCCTCTCGCCTTTCCTGTGGAGAGCGCCAACTCTTCGGGAACGCCGGGAATTCTTTCCCTACGAAACAGGGAAAGGATCCCTCATCTCGAGCTAGGAGGCAGAAACGGGGCTCCCCTGGATGTGTGCGGGACCCTACTTGCTTCCTCTCGAGTGGAGACGGGTATGTCGCGGAACTGCTTGAGTTGCAGCAAGGGTTCGAAGGACCCTTTGGAAGTTCCAGTGGTTAGATGTGATTAGCCTCGAGAAGCCTCAGCGGAAATGGGCCTCATCTCGCCTGGAGGGCAAAACCTCCTTGATTTTCTCGAGTTGCGGCAGGTGCTCTCGACTTACGACGGGGACCTCAGGGACCCGCTCTCGTGGCCTCAGGAAAGGCCAGTCCCCATGCGAGTTCCTCGGGGGCCTCTCGGGATTCCTCTCCCGTCAATGCCAGGGCCTAAGACCTTGCGTGGAGTCGGGGCCGGAACCTGAGGATTCCTCTCCAGTGCTGACATGGATCTTGGGGTACTTCTGGAGTCTCCCCAGGGGAGTCAGTCCTCGTCTCGAATGCGGGCATGCACTTGCGCTTTCCTCCAGAGCGGTAGCAGCAGTGTCACGCAGTCCGCCGCGTGGATCAAAGCATCTATGATTTTCCCTCGACTCTTTCCCCCGAGGCTTTCCCACGAGGCTTTCCCACAGGGCTGTCAGACGTGCACACGTGGTGGGAGTCGATCCTCGGCTTGAACGTCAAGGCAGTGCAGGGAAAACAGGTTCCTCTGGAATGGACTGACACATCTGGGCATCTCTTGCAATGGTGGCACGACCCTGGAGTTCCTCTCACCTTTCCTGTGGAGAGCGCCTCCTCTTGAGATGCGATGGGAACGCCGGGAATTCTTTCCCTACGAAACAGGGAAAGGATCCCACATCTCGAGCTAGGAGGCGGAAACGGGGCTCCCCTGGATGTGTGCGGGACCCTCGTGCTTCCTCTCGAGTGGAGATGGGTATGTCGGGGAACTTCTTGAGTTGCAGCAAGGGTGTGAAGGACCCTTTGGAAGTTCCAGTGGTTAGATGTGATTAGCCTCGAGAAGCCTCAGCGGAAATGGGCCTCGTCTCGCCTGGAGGGCAAAACCTCCTGGATTTTCTCTAGTTGCGGCATGTGCTCTCGACTTACGACGGGGACCTCGGGGACCCGCTCTAGTGGCCTCAGGAAAGGCCAGTCCCCATGCGAGTTCCTCGGGGGCCTCTCGGGATTCCTCTCCCGTGGATGCCGGGGCCTAAGACCTTGTGTGGAGTCGGGGCCGGAACCTGAGGATTCCTCTCCACTGCTGACATGGATCGTGGGCTACTTCTGGAGTCTCCCCAGGGGAGTCAGTCCTGGTCTCGAATGCGGGCATGCACATGCGCTTTACTCCAGAGCGGTAGCAGCAGTGTCACGCAGTCTGCCGCGTGGATCAAAGGATCTATAGTTTTCCCTCGAGTCTTTCCCACGAGGCTTTCCCACGAAGCTTTCCCACGAGGCTTTCCCACAGGGCTGTCCCACGTGCACACGTGGTGGGAGTCGATCCTCGGCTTGAACGTCAAGGCAGTGCAGGGAAAACAGGTTCCTCTGAAATGGACTGACACATCTGGGGGACTCTTGGAATGGTGGCACGACCCTGGAGTTCCTCTCGCCTTTCCTGTGGAGAGAGCCTCCTCTTGAGATGCGACGGGAACGCTGGGAATTCTTTCCCTACGAAACAGGGAAAGGATCCCTCATCTCGAGCTAGGAGGCAGAAACGGGGCTCCCCTGGATGTGTGTGGGACCCTCGTGCTTCCTCTCGAGTGGAGAAGTGTATGTCGGGGAACTTCTTGAGTTGCAGCAAGGGTGTGAAGGACCCTTTGGAAGTTCCAGAGGTTAGATGTGATTAGCCTCGAGGAGCCTCAGCGGAAATGGGCCTCATCTCGCCTGGAGGGCAAAACCTCCTGGATTTTCTCGAGTTGCGGCAGGTGCTCTCGACTTACGACGGGGTCTCGGGGACCCGCTCTGGTGGCCTCAGGAAAGGCCAGTCCCCATGCGAGTTCCTCGGGGGCCTCTCGGGATTCCTCTCCCGTGGATGCCGGGGCCTAAGACCTTGTGTGGAGTCGGGGCCGGAACCTGAGGATTCCTCTCCAGTGCTGACATGGATCTTGGGGTACTTCTGGAGTCTCCCCAGGGGAGTCAGTCCTCGTCTCGAATGCGGACATGCACTTGCGCTTTCCTCCAGAGTGGTAGCAGCAGTGTCACGCAGTCCGCCGCGTGGATCAAAGGATCTATGGTTTTCCCACGAGTCTTTCCCACGAGGCTTTCCCACGAGGCTTTCCCAGAGGGCTGTCCCACGTGCACACGTGGTGGGAGTCGATCCTCGGCTTGAACGTCAAGGTAGTGCAGGGAAAACAGGTTCCTCTGGAATGGACTGACATATCTGGGGGGCTCTTGGAATGGTGGCAGGACCCTGGAGTTCCTCTCGCCTTTCCTGTGGAGAGCGCCTCCTCTTAAGATGCGACGGGAACGCCGGGAATTCTTTCCCTACGAAACAGGGAAAGGATCCCTCATCTCGAGCTAGGAGGCGGAAACGGGGCTCCCCTGGATGTGTGCGGGACCCTCGTGCTTCCTCTCGAGTGGAGACGGGTATGTCGGGGAACTTCTTGAGTTGCAGCAAGGGTGTGAAGGACCCTTTGGAAGTTCCAGTGGTTAGATGTGATTAGCCTCGAGAAGCCTCAGCGGAAATGGGCCTCATCTCGCCTGGAGGGCAAAACCTACTGGATTTTCTCGAGTTGCGGCAGGTGCTCTCGCCTTACGACGGGGACCTCGGGGACCCGCTCTGGTGGCCTCAGGAAAGGCCAGTCCCCATGCGAGTTCCTCGGGGGCCTCTCGGGATTCCTCTCCCGTCGATGCCGGGGCCGAATACCTTGTGTGGAGTCGGGGCCGGAACCTGAGGATTCCTCTCCAGTGCTGACATGGATCTTGGGGTACTTCTGGAGTCTCCCCAGGGGAGTCAGTCCTCGTCTCGAATGCGGGCATGCAATTGCGCTTTCCTCCAGAGCGGTAGCAGCAGTGTCACGCATTCCGCCGCGTGGATTAAAGGATCTATGGTTTTCCCTCGAGACTTTCCCACGAGGCTTTCCCACGAGGCTTTCCCACAGGTCTGTCCCACGTGCACACGTGGTGGGATTCGATCCTCGGCTTGAACGTCAAGGCAGTGCAGGGAAAACAGGTTCCTCTGGAATGGACTGACACATCTGGGGGACTCTTGGAATTGTGGCACGACCCTGGAGTTCCTCTCGCCTTTCCTGTGGAGAGCGCCTCCTCTTGAGATGCGACGGGAACGCTGGGAATTCTTTCCCTACGAAACAGGGAAAGGATCCCTCATCTCGAGCTAGGAGGCGGAAACGGGGCTCCCCTGGATGTGTGCGGGCCCCTGGTGCTACCTCTCGAGTGGAGACGGCTATGTCGGGGAACTTCTTGAGTTGCAGCAAGGGTGTGAAGGACCCTTTGGAAGTTCCAGTGGTTAGATGTGATTAGCCTCGAGAAGCCTCAGCGGAAATGGGCCTCATCTCGCCTGGAGGGCAAAACCTCCTGGATTTTCTCGAGTTGCGGCAGGTGCTCTCGATTTACGACGGGGACCTCGGGGACCCTCTCTGGTGGCCTCAGGAAAGGCCAGTCCCCATGCGAGTTCCTCGGGGGCCTCTCGGTATTCCTCTCCCGTCCATGCCAGGGCCTACGACCTTGTGTGGAGTCGGGGCCGGAACCTGAGGATTCCTCTCCAGTGCTGACATGGATCTTGGGGTACTTCTGGAGTCTCCCCAGGGGAGTCAGTGCTGGTCTCGAATGCGGGCATGCACTTGCGCTTTACTCCAGAGCGGTAGCAGCAGTGTCACGCAGTCTGCCGCGTGGATCAAAGGATCTATAGTTTTCCCTCGAGTCTTTCCCACGAGGCTTTCCCACGAGGCTTTCCCACGAGGCTTTTCCACAGGGCTGTCCCACGTGCACACGTGGTGGGAGTCGATCCTCGGCTTGAACGTCAAGGCAGTGCAGGGAAAACAGGTTCCTCTGGAATGGACTGACACATCTGGGGGACTCTTGGAATGGTGGCACGACCCTGGAGTTCCTCTCGCCTTTCCTGTGGAGAGCGCCTCGTCTTGAGATGCGACGGGAACGCCGGGAATTCTTTCCCTACGAAACAGGGAAAGGATCCCTCATCTCGAGCTAGGAGGCGGAAACGGGGCTCCCCTGGATGTGTGTGGGACCCTCGTGCTTCCTCTCGAGTGGAGACGTGTATGTCGGGGAACTTCTTGAGTTGCAGCACGGGTGTGAAAGACCCTTTGGAAGTTCCAGAGGTTAGATGTGATTAGCCTCGAGAAGCCTCAGCGGAAATGGGCCTCATCTCGCCTGGAGGGCAAAACCTCCTGGATTTTCTCGAGTTGCGGCAGGTGCTCTTGACTTAAGACGCGGTCTTGGGGACCCGCTCTGGTGGCCTCAGGAAAGGCCAGTCCCCATGCGAGTTCCTCGGGGGCCTCTCGGGATTCCTCTCCCGTGGATGCCGGGGCCTAAGACCTTGTGTGGAGTCGGGGCCGGAACCTGAGGATTCCTCTCCAGTGCTGACATGGATCTTGGGGTACTTCTGGAGTCTCCCCAGGGGAGGTAGTCCTCGTCTCGAATTCGGACATGCACTTGCGCTTTCCTCCAGAGTGGTAGCAGCAGTGTCACGCAGTCCGCCGCGTGGATTAAAGGATCTATGGTTTTCCCTCGAGTCTTTCCCACGAGGCTTTACCACGAGGCTTTCGCACAGGGCTGTCCCACGTACACACGTGGTGGGAGTCGATCCTCGGTTTGAACGTCAAGGCAGTGCAGGGAAAACAGGTTCCTCTGGAATGGACTGACACATCTGGGGGACTCTTGGAATGGTGGCACGACCCTGGAGTACCTCTCTCCTTTCCTGTGGAGAGTTCCTCCTCTTGAGATGCGAGGGGAACGCCGGGAATTCTTTCCCTACGAAACAGGGAAAGGATCCCTCACCTCGAGCTAGGAGGCAGAAACGGGGCTCCCCTGGATGTGTGCGGGACCCCACGTGCTTCCTCTCGAGTGGAGACGGGTATGTCGGGGAACTTCTTGAGTTGCAGCAAGGGTGTGAAGGACCCTTTGGAAGTTCCAGTGGTTAGACGTGATTAGCCTCGAGAAGCCTCAGCGGAAATGGGCCTCATCTCGCCTGGAGGGCAAAACCTCCTGGATTTTCTCGAGTTGCGGCATGTGCTCTCGACTTACGACGGGGACCTCGGGGACCCGCTCTGGTGGCCTCAGGAAAGGCCAGTCCCCATGCGAGTTCCTCGGGGGCCTCTCGGGATTCCTCTCCCGTCGATGCCGGGGCCGAATACCTTGTGTGGAGTCGGGGCCGGAACCTGAGGATTCCTCTCCAGTGCTGACATGGATCTTGGGGTACTTCTGGAGTCTCCCCAGGGGAGTCAGTCCTCGTCTCGAATGCGGGCATGCAATTGCGCTTTCCTCCAGAGCGGTAGCAGCAGTGTCACGCATTCCGCCGCGTGGATTAAAGGATCTATGGTTTTCCCTCGAGACTTTCCCACGAGGCTTTCCCACGAGGCTTTCCCACAGGGCTGTCCCACGTGCACACGTGGTGGGAGTCGATTCTCGTCTTGAACGTCAAGGAAGTGCAGGGAAAACAGGTTCCTCTGGAATGGACTGACACATCTGGGGGACTCTTGGAATGGTGGCACGACCCTGGAGTTCCTCTCGCCTTTCCTGTGGAGAGCGCCTCCTCTTGAGATGCGACGGGAACGCTGGGAATTCTTTCCCTACGAAACAGGGAAAGGATCCCTCATCTCGAGCTAGGAGGCGGAAACGGGGCTCCCCTGGATGTGTGCGGGCCCCTGGTGCTACCTCTCGAGTGGAGACGGCTATGTCGGGGAACTTCTTGAGTTGCAGCAAGGGTGTGAAGGACCCTTTGGAAGTTCCAGTGGTTAGATGTGATTAGCCTCGAGAAGCCTCAGCGGAAATGGGCCTCATCTCGCCTGGAGGGCAAAACCTCCTGGATTTTCTCGAGTTGCGGCAGGTGCTCTCGATTTACGACGGGGACCTCGGGGACCCTCTCTGGTGGCCTCAGGAAAGGCCAGTCCCCATGCGAGTTCCTCGGGGGCCTCTCGGTATTCCTCTCCCGTCCATGCCAGGGCCTACGACCTTGTGTGGAGTCGGGGCCGGAACCTGAGGATTCCTCTCCAGTGCTGACATGGATCTTGGGGTACTTCTGGAGTCTCCCCAGGGGAGTCAGTGCTGGTCTCGAATGCGGGCATGCACTTGCGCTTTACTCCAGAGCGGTAGCAGCAGTGTCACGCAGTCTGCCGCGTGGATCAAAGGATCTATAGTTTTCCCTCGAGTCTTTCCCACGAGGCTTTCCCACGAGGCTTTCCCACGAGGCTTTTCCACAGGGCTGTCCCACGTGCACACGTGGTGGGAGTCGATCCTCGGCTTGAACGTCAAGGCAGTGCAGGGAAAACAGGTTCCTCTGGAATGGACTGACACATCTGGGGGACTCTTGGAATGGTGGCACGACCCTGGAGTTCCTCTCGCCTTTCCTGTGGAGAGCGCCTCGTCTTGAGATGCGACGGGAACGCCGGGAATTCTTTCCCTACGAAACAGGGAAAGGATCCCTCATCTCGAGCTAGGAGGCGGAAACGGGGCTCCCCTGGATGTGTGTGGGACCCTCGTGCTTCCTCTCGAGTGGAGACGTGTATGTCGGGGAACTTCTTGAGTTGCAGCACGGGTGTGAAGGACCCTTTGGAAGTTCCAGAGGTTAGATGTGATTAGCCTCGAGAAGCCTCAGCGGAAATGGGCCTCATCTCGCCTGGAGGGCAAAACCTCCTGGATTTTCTCGAGTTGCGGCAGGTGCTCTCGACTTAAGACGCGGTCTTGGGGACCCGCTCTGGTGGCCTCAGGAAAGGCCAGTCCCCATGCGAGTTCCTCGGGGGCCTCTCGGGATTCCTCTCCCGTGGATGCCGGGGCCTAAGACCTTGTGTGGAGTCGGGGCCGGAACCTGAGGATTCCTCTCCAGTGCTGACATGGATCTTGGGGTACTTCTGGAGTCTCCCCAGGGGAGGTAGTCCTCGTCTCGAATTCGGACATGCACTTGCGCTTTCATCCAGAGCGGTAGCAGCAGTGTCACGCAGTCCGCCGCGTGGATCAAAGGATCTATGGTTTTCCCACGAGTCTTTCCCACGAGGCTTTCCCACGAGGCTTTCCCACAGGGCTGTCCCACGTGCACACGTGGTGGGAGTCGATCCTCGGCTTGAACGTCAAGGCAGTGCAGGGAAAACAGGTTCCTCTGGAATGGACTGACACATCTGGGGGACTCTTGGAATGGTGGCACGACCCTGTAGTTCCTCTCGCCTTTCCTGTGGAGAGCGACTCCTTTTGAGATGCGCCGGGAACGCCGGGAATTCTTTCCCTACGAAACAGGGAAAGGATCCCTCATCTCGAGCTAGGAGGCGGAAACGGGGCTCCCCTGGATGTGTGCGGGACCCTCGTGCTTCCTCTCGAGTGGAGACGGGAATGTCGGGTAACTTCTTGAGTTGCAGCAAGGGTGTGAAGGACCCTTTGGAAGTTCCAGGGTTAGATGTGATTAGCCTCGAGAAGCCTCAGCGGAAATGGGCCTCATCTCGCCTGGAGGGCAAAACCTCCTGGATTTTCTCGAGTTGCGGCATGTGCTCTCGACTTACGACGGGGACCTCGGGGACCCGCTCTAGTGGCCTCAGGAAAGGCCAGTCCCCATGCGAGTTCCTCGGGGGCGTCTCGGGATTTCTCTCCCGACGATGCCGGGGCTTAAGACCTTGTGTGGAGTCGGGGCCGGAACCTGAGGATTCCTCTCCACTGCTGACATGGATCGTGGGCTACTTCTGGAGTCTCCCCAGGGGAGTCAGTCCTCGTCTCGAATGCGGGCATGCAATTGCGCTTTCCTCCAGAGCGGTAGCAGCAGTGTCACGCAGTCCGCTGCGTGGATCAAAGGATCTATGATTTTCCCTCGAGTCTTTCCCTCGAGTCTTTCCCACGAGGCTTTCCCACAGGGCTGTCCCACGTGCACACGTGGTGGGAGTCGATGCTCGGCTTGAACGTCAAGGCAGTGCAGGGAAAAGAGGTTCCTCTGCAATGGACTGACACATCTGGGGGACTCTTGGAATGGTGGCACGACCCTGGAGTTCCTCTCGCCTTTCCTGTGGAGAGCGCCTTCTCTTGAGATGCGACGGGAACGCCGGGAATTCTTTCCCTACGAAACAGGGAAAGGATCCCTCATCTCGAGCTAGGAGGCGGAAACGGGTCTCCCCTGGATGTGTGCGGGACCCTCGTGCTTCCTCTCGAGTGGAGACGGGTATGTCGGGGAACTTCTTGAGTTGCAGCAAGGGTGTGAAGAACCCTTTGGAAGTTCCAGTGGTTAGATGTGATTAGCCTCGAGAAGCCTCAGCGGAAATGGGCCTCATCTCGCCTGGAGGGCAAAACCTCCTGGATTTTCTCGAGTTGCGGCAGGTGCTCCCGACTTACGACGGGGACCTCAGGGACCCGCTCTGGAGGCCTCAGGAAAGGCCAGTCCCCATGCGAGTTCCTCGGGGGCCTCTCGGGATTCCTCTCCCGTCGATACCGGGGCCTAAGACCTTGTGTGGAGTCGGGGCCGGAACCTGAGGATTCCTCTCCAGTGCTGACATGGATCTTGGGGTACTTCTGGAGTCTCCCCAGGGGAGTCTGTCCTCGTCTCGAATGCGGGAATGCCCTTGTGCTTTCCTCCAGAGCGGTAGTAGCAGTGTCACGCAGTTCGCCGCGTGGATCAAAGGATCTATGGTTTCCCTCGAGTCTTTCCCACGAGGCTTTCCCACGAGGCTTTCCCACAGGGCTGTCCCACGTGCACACGTGGTGGGAGTCGATCCTCGGCTTGAACGTCAAGGCAGTGCAGGGAAAACAGGTTCCTCTGGAATGGACTGACACATCTGGGGGACTCTTGGAATGGTGGCACGACCCTGGAGTTCCTCTCGCCTTTCCTGTGGAGAGCGCCTCCTCTTGAGATGCGACGGGAACGCCGGGAATTCTTTCCCTATGAAACAGGGAAAGGATCCCTCATCTCGAGCTAGGCGGCGGAAACGGGGCTCCCCTGGATGTGTGCGCGACCCTTGTGCTTCCTCTCGAGTGGAGACGTGTATGTCGCGGAACTTCTTGAGTTGCAGCCAGGGTGTGAAGGACCCTTTGGAAGTTCCAGTGGTTAGATGTGATTAGCCTCGAGAAGCCTCAGCGGAAATGTGCCTCATCTCCCCTGGAGGGCAAAACCTCCTGGATTTTCTCGAGTTGCGGCAGGTGCTCTCGACTTACGACGGGGACCTCAGGGACCCGCTCTGGTGGCCTCAAGAAAGGCCAGTCCCAATGCGAGTTCCTCAGAGGCCTTTCGGGATTCCTCTCCCGTCGATGCCGGGGCCTAAGACCTTGTGTGGAGTCGGGGCCGGAACCTGAGGATTCCTCTCCAGTGCTGACATGGATCCTGGGGTACTTCTGGAGTCTCCCCAGGGGAGTCAGTCCTCGTCTCGAATGCGGACATGCACTTGCGCTTTCCTTCAGAGCGGTAGCAGCAGTGTCACGCAGTCCGCCGCGTGGATCAAAGGATCTATGGTTTTCCCTCGAGTCTTTCCCTCGAGGCTTTCCCACGAGGCTTTCCCACAGGGTTGTCCCACGTGCACACGTGGTGGGACTCGATCCTCGGCTTGAACGTCAAGGCAGTGCAGGGAAAACAGGTTCCTCTGGAATGGACTGACACATCTGGGGGACTCTTGGAATGGTGGCACGACCCTGGAGTTCATCTTTCCTTTCCAGTGGAGAGCGCCTCCTCTTGAGATGCGACGGGAACGCCGGGAATTCTTTCCCTACGAAACAGGGAAAGGATCCCTCATCTCGAGCTAGGAGGCGGAAACGGGGCTCCCCTGGATGTGTGCGGGACCCCACGTGCTTCCTCTCGAGTGGAGACGGGTATGTCGCGGAACTGCTTGAGTTGCAGCAAGGGTGTGAAGGACCCTTTGGAAGTTCCAGTGGTTTGATGTGATTAGCCTCAAGAAGCCTCAGCGGAAATGGGCCTCATCTCTCCGTGAGGGCAAAACCTCCTCGATTGTCTCGAGTTGCGGCAGGTGCTCTCGACTTACGACGGGGACCACAGGGACCCGCTCTGGTGGCCTCAGGAAAGGCCAGTCCCCATGCGAGTTCCTCGGGGGCCTCTCGGGATTCCTCTCCCGTCGATGCTGGGGCCTAAGACCTTGTGTAGTGTCGGTGCCGGAAACTGAGGATTCCTCTCCAGTGCAGACATTGATCTTGGGGTACTTCTGGAGTCTCCCCAGGGGAGTCAGTCCTCGTCTCGAATGCGGGCATGCACTTGCGCTTTCCTCCAGAGCGGTAGCAGCAGTGTCACGCAGTCCGCCGCGTGCATCAAAGGATCTATGGTTTTCCCTCGAGTCTTTCCCACGAGGCTTTCCCACGAGGCTTTCCCACAGGGCTGTCCCACGTGCACACGTGGTGGGAGTCGATCCTCAGCTTGAACGTCAAGGCAGTGCAGGGAAAACAGGTTCCTCTGGAATGGACTGACACATCTGGGGGACTCTTGGAATGGTGGCACGACCCTGGAGTTCCTCTCGCCTTTCCTGTGGAGAGCGCCTCCTCTTGAGATGCGACGGGAACGCCGGGAATTCTTTCCCTACGAAACAGGGAAAGGATCCCTCATCTCGAGCTAGGAGGCGGACACGGGGCTCCCCTGGATGTGTGCGGGAACCTCGTGCTTCCTCTCGAGTGATGACGGGTATGTCGGGGAACTTCTTGAGTTGCAGCAAGGGTGTGAAGGACCCTTTGGAAGTTGCAGTGGTTAGATGTGATTAGCCTAGAGAAGCCTCAGTGAAAATGGGCCTCATCTCGCCTGGAGGGCAAAACCTCCTGGTTTTTCTCGAGTTGCGGCAGGTGCTCTCGACTTACGAAGGGGACCTCAGGGACCCGCTCTGGTGGCCTCAGGAAAGGCCAGTCCCCATGCGAGTTCCTCGGGGGCCTCTCGGGATTCCTCTCCCGTCGATGCCGGGGCCTAAGACCTTGTGTGGAGTCGGGGCCGGAACCTGAGGATTCCTCTCCAGTGCTGACATGGATCTTGGGGTACTTCTGGAGTCTCCCCAGGGGAGTCAGTCCTCGTCTCGAATGCGGGCATGCACTTGCGCTTTCCTCCAGAGCGGTAGCAACAGTGTCACGCACTCCGCCGCGTGGATCAAAGGATCTATGGTTTTCCCTCGAGTCTTTCCCACGAGGCTTTCCCACGAGGCTTTCCCACAGGGCTGTCCCACGTGCACACGTGGTGGGAGTCGATCCTCGGCTTGAACGTCAAGGCAGTGCAGGGAAAACAGGTTCCTCTGGAATGGACTGACACATCTGGGGGACTCTTGGAATGGTGGCACGACCCTGGAGTTCCTCTCGCCTTTCCTGTGGAGAGCGCCTCCTCTTGAGATGCGACGGGAACGCCGGGAATCTTTCCCTACGAAACAGGGAAAGGATCCGTCATCTCGAGCTACGAGGCGGAAACGGGGCTCCCCTGGATGTGTGCGGGACCCCACGTGCTTCCTCTCGAGTGGAGACGGGTATGTCGGGGAACTTCTTGAGTTGCAGCAAGGGTGTGAAGGACCCTTTGGAAGTTCCAGTGGTTAGACGTGATTGGCCTCGAGAAGCTTCAGTGGAAATGGGCCTCATCTCGCCTGGAGGGCAAAACCTCCTGGATTTTCTCGAGTTGAGGCAGGTGCTCTCGACTTACGACGGGGACCTCAGGGACCCGCTCTGGTGGCCTCAGGAAAGGCCAGTCCCCATGCGAGTTCCTCGGGGGCCTCTCGGGATTCCTCTCCCGTCGATGCCGGGGCCTAAGACCTTGTGTGGAGTCGGGGCCGGAACCTGAGGATTCCTCTCCAGTGCTGACATGGATCTTGGGGTACTTCCGTAGTCTCCCCAGGGGAGTCAGTCCTCGTCGAATGCGGGCATGCACTTGCGCTTTCCTCCAGAGCGGTCGCAGCAGTGTCACGCAGTCCGCCGCGTGGATCAAAGGATCAAGGTTTTCCCTCGAGACTATCCCACGAGGCTTTCCCACGAGGCTTTCCCAGAGGGCTGTCCCACGTGCACACGTGGTGGGAGTGGATCCTCGGCTTGAACGTCAAGGCAGTGCAGGGAAAACAGGTTCCTCTGGAATGGACTGACACATCTGGGGGACTCTTGGAATGGTGGCACGACCCTGGAGTTCCTATCGCCTTTCCTGTGGAGAGCGCCTCCTCTTGAGATGCGACGGGAACGCCGGGAATTCTTTCCCTACGAAACAGGGAAAGGATCCCTCATCTCGAGCTAGGAGGCGGAAACGGGTCTCCCCTGGATGTGTGCGGGACCCTCGTGCTTCCTCTCGAGTGGACACGTGTATGTCGGGGAACTTCTTGAGTTGCAGCAAGGGTGTGAAGGACCCTTTGAAAGTTCCAGTGGTTAGATGTGATTAGCCTCGAGAAGCCTCAGCGGAATTGGGCCTCATCTCGGCTGGAGGGCACAACCTCGTGGATTTTCTCGAGTTGCGGCACGTGCTCTCGACTTACAACGGGGACCTCAGGGACCCGCTCTGGTGGCCTCAGGAAAGGCCAGTCCCCATGCGAGTTCCTCGGGGGCCTCTCGGGATTCCTCTCCCGTCAATGCCGGGGCCTAAGACCTTGTGTGGAGTCGGGGCCGGAACCTGAGGATTCCTCTCCAGTGCTGACATGGATCTTGGGGTACTTCTGGAGTCTCCCCAGGGGAGTCAGTCCTCGTCTCGAATGCGGGCATGCGCTTGCGCTTTCCTCCAGAGCGGTAGCAGCAGTGTCACGCAGTCCGCCGCGTGGATCAAAGGATCTATGGTTTTCCCTCGAGTCTTTCCCACGAGGCTTTCCCACGACGCTTTCCCACAGGGCTATCGCACGTGCACACGTGGTGGGAGTCGATCCTCGGCTTGAACGTCAAGGCAGTGCAGGGAAAACAGGTTCCTCTGTAATGGACTGACACATCTGGGGGATTCGTGGAATGCTGGCACGACCCTGGAGTTCCTCTCGCCTTTCCTGTGGAGAGCGCCTCCTCTTGAGATGCGACGGGAACGCCGGGAATTCTTTCCCTACGAAACAGGGAAAGGATCCCTCATCTCGAGCTAGGAGGCGGAAACGGGGCTCCCCTGGATGTGTGCGGGACCCCACGTGCTTCCTCTCGAGTGGAGACTGTTATGTCGGGGAACTTCTTGAGTTGCAGCAAGGGTGTGAAGGACCCTTTGGAAGTTCCAGTGGTTAGATGTGATTAGCCTCGAGAAGCCTCAGCGGAAATGGGCCTCATCTCGCCTGGAGGGCAAAACCTCCTGGATTTTCTCGAGTTGTGGCAGGTGCTCTGGACTTACGACGGGGACCTCAGGGACCCGCTCTGGTGGCCTCAGGAAAGGCCAATCCCCATGTGAGTTCCTCGGGGGCCTCTCGGAATTCCTCTCCCGTCGATGCCGGGGCCTAAGACCTTGTGTGGAGTCGGGGCCGGAACCTGAGGATTCCTCTCCAGTGCTGACATGGATCTTGGGGTAATTCTGGAGTCTCCCCAGGGGAGTCAGTCCTCGTCTCGAATGCGGGCATGCACTTGCGCTTTCCTCCAGAGCAGTAGCAGCAGTGTCACGCAGTCCACCGCGTCTATCAAAGGATCTATGGTTTTCCCTCGAGTCTTTTCCACGAGGCTTTCCCACGAGGCTTTTCCACAGGGCTGTCTCACGTGCACACCTGGTATGATTCGATCCTCGGCTTGAACGTCAAGGCAGTGCAGGGAAAACACGTTCCTCTTGAATGGACTGACACATCTGGGGGTCTCTTGGAATGGTGCCACGACCCTGGAGTTCCTCTCGCCTTTCCTGTGGAGAGGGCCTCCTCTTGAGATGCGACGGGAACGCCGGGAATTCTTTCCCTACGATACAGGGAATGGATCCCTCATCTCGAGCTAGGAGGCGGAAACGGGGCTCCCCTGGATGTGTGCGGGACCCTCGTGCTTCCTCTCGAGTGGAGACGGGTAAGTCGGGGAACTTCTTGAGTTGCAGCAAGGGTGTGAAGGACCCTTTGGAAGTTCCAGTGGTTAGGTGTGATTAGCCTCGAGAAGCCTCAGCGGAAATGGGCCTCATCTCGCCTGGAGGGCAAAACCTCCTGGATTTTCTCGAGTTGAGGCAAGTGCTCTCGACTTACGACGCGGACCTCAGGGACCCGCTCTGGTGGCCTCAGGAAAGGCCAGTCCCCATGCGAGTTCCTCGGGGGCCTCTCGGGATTCCTCTCCCGTCGATGCCGCGGCTTAAGACCTTGTGTGGAGTCGGGGCCGGAACCGGAGGATTCCTCTCCAGTGCTGACATGGATCTTGGGGTACTTCTGGAGTCTCCCCAGGGGAGTCAGTCCTCGTCTCGAATGCGGGCATGCACTTGCGCTTTCCTCCAGAGCGGTAGCAGCAGTGTCACGCAGTCCGCCGCGTGGATCAAAGGATCTATGGTTTTCCCTCGAGTCTTTCCCACGAGGCTTTCCCACGAGGCTTTCCCAAGGGCTGTCCCACGTGCACACGTGGTGGGAGTCGATCCTCGGCTTGAACGTCAAGGCAGTGCAGGGAAAACAGGTTCCTCTGGAATGGACCGACACATCTGGGAGACTCTTTGAATGGTGGCATGACCCTGGAGTTCCTCTCGCCTTTCCTGTGGAGAGCGCCTCCTTTTGAGATGCGACGGGAACGCCGGGAATTCTTTCCCTACGAAACAGGGAAAGGATCCCTCATCTCGAGCTAGGAGGCGGAAACGGGGCTCCCCTGGATGTGTGCGGGACACCACGTGCTTCCTCTCTAGTGGAGACGGGTATGTCGGGGAACTTCTTGAGTTGCAGCAAGGGTGTGAAGGACCCTTTGGAAGTTCCAGTGGTTAGATGTGATTGGCCTCGAGAAGCCTCAGTGGAAATGGGCCTCATCTCGCCTGGAGGGCAAAACCTCCTGGATTTTCTCGAGTTGGGACAGGTGCTCTCGACTTACGACGGGGACCTCAGGGACCCGCTCTGGTGGCCTCAGGAAAGGCCAATCCCCATGTGAGTTCCTCGGGGGCCTCTCGGGATTCCTCTCCCGTCGATGCCGGGGCCTAAGACCTTGTGTGGAGTCGGGGCCGGAACCTGAGGATTCCTCTCCAGTGCTGACATGGATCTTGGGGTAATTCTGGAGTCTCCCCAGGGGAGTCAGTCCTCGTCTCGAATGCGGGCATGCACTTGCGCTTTCCTCCAGAGCAGTAGCAGCAGTGTCACGCAGTCCACCGCGTCTATCAAAGGATCTATGGTTTTCCCTCGAGTCTTTTCCACGAGGCTTTCCCACTAGGCTTTCCCACAGGGCTGTCTCACGTGCACACGTGGCAGGAGTCGATCCTCGGCTTGAACGTCAAGGCAGTGCAGGGAAAACAGGTTCCTCTGGAATGGACTGACACATCTGGGGGTCTCTTGGAATGGTGCCACGACCCTGGAGTTCCGCTCGCCTTTCCTGTGGAGAGCGCCTCCTCTTGAGATGCGACGGGAACGCCGGGAATTCTTTCCCTACGAAAGAGGGAAAGAATCCCTCATCTCGAGCTAGGAGGCGGAAACGGGGCATCTCTGGATGTGTGCGGGACCCCACGTGCTTCCTCTCGAGTGGAGACGGGTATGTCGCGGAACTGCTTGAGTTGCAGCAAGCGTGTGAAGGACCCTTTGGAAGTAACAGTGGTTAGATGTGATTAGCCTCGAGAAGCCTCAGCGGAAATGGGCCTCATCTCTCCTGGAGGGCAACACCTCGTGGATTTTCTCGAGTTGCGGCAGGTGCTCTCGACTTACGACGGGGACCTCAGGGACCCGCTCTGGTGGCCTCAGGAACGGCCAGTCCCCATGCGAGTTCCTCGGGGGCCTCTCGGGATTCCTCTCCCGACGATGCCGGGGACTAAGACCTTGTGTGGATTCGGGGCCGGAATCTGAGGATTCCTCTCCAGTGCTGACATGGATCTTGGGGTATTTCTGGAGTCTCCCCAGGGGAGTCAGTCCTCGTCTCGAATGCGGGCATGCACTTGTGCTTTCCTCCAGAGCGGTAGCAGCAGTGTCACGCAGTCCGCCGCGTGGATCAAAGGATCTATGGTTTTCCCTCGAGTCTTTCCCAAGAGGCTTTCCCACGAGGCTTTCCCACAGGGCTGTCCCACGTGCACACGTGGTGGGGGTCGATCCTCGGCTTGAACGTCAAGGCAGTGCAGGGAAAACAGGTTCCTCTGGAATGGACTGACACATCTGGGGGACTCTTGGAATGGTGGCACGACCCTGGAGTTCCTCTCGCCTTTCCTGTGGAGAGCGCCTCCTCTTGAGATGCGACGGGAACGCCGGGAATTCTTTCCCTACGAAACAGGGAAAGGATCCCTCATCTCGAGCTAGGAGGCGGAAACGGGGCTCCCCTGGATGTGTGTGGGACCCCACGTGCTTCCTCTCGAGTGGAGACTGTTATGTCGGGGAACTTCTTGAGTGGCAGCAAGGGTGTGAAGGACCCTTTGGAAGTTCCAGTGGTTAGATGTGATTAGCCTCGAGAAGCCTCAGCGGAAATGGGCCTCATCTCGCCTGGAGGGAAAACCTCCTGGATTTTCTCGAGTTGTGGCAGGTGCTCTCGACTTACGACGGGGACCTCAGGGACCCGCTTTGGTGGCCTCAGGAAAGGCCAATCCCCATGTGAGTTCCTCGGGGGCCTCTCGGGATTCCTCTCCCGTCGATGCCGGGGCCTAAGACCTTGTGTGGAGTCGGGGCCGGAACCTGAGGATTCCTCTCCAGTGCTGACATGGATCTTGGGGTAATTCGGGAGTCTCCCCATGGGAGTCAGTCCTCATTTCGAATGCGGGCATGCACTTGCGCTTTCCTCCAGAGCAGTAGCAGCAGTGTCACGCAGTCCGCCGCGTGGATCAAAGGATCTATGGTTTTCCCTCGAGTCTTTCCCACGAGGCTTTCCCACGAGGCTTTCCCACAGGGCTGTCTCACGTGCACACCTGGTATGATTCGATCCTCGGCTTGAACGTCAAGGCAGTGCAGGGAAAACACGTTCCTCTTGAATGGACTGACACATCTGGGGGACTCATGGAATGGTGCCACGACCCTGGAGTTCCTCTCGCCTTTCCTGTGGAGAGCGCCTCCTCTTGAGATGCGACGGGAACGCCGGGAATTCTTTCCCTACGAAACAGGGAAAGGATCCCTCGTTTCGAGCTAGGAGTCGGAAACGGGGCTCCTCTGGATGTGTGCGGGACCCTCGTGATTCCTCTCGAGTGGAGACGGGTATGTCAGGGAATTTCTTGAGTTGCAGCAAGGGTGTGAAGGACCCTTTGGAAGTTCCAGTGGTTAGATGTGATTAGTCTCGAGAAGCCTCAGTGGAAATGGGCCTCATCTCGGCTGGAGGGCAAAACCTCCTGGATTTTCTCGAGTTGCGGCAGGTGCTCTCGACTTACGACGGGGACCTCAGGGACCCGCTCTGGTGGCCTCAGGAAAGGCCAGTCCCGATGCGAGTTCCTCGGGGGCCTCTCGGGATTCCTCTCCCGTCGATGTCGGGGCCTAAGACCTTGTGTGGAGTCGGGGCCGGAACCTGAGGATTCCTCTCCAGTGCTGACATGGATCTTGGGGTACTTCTGGAGTCTCCCCAGGGGAGTCAGTCCTCGTCTCGAATGCGGGCATGCACTTGCGCTTTCCTCCAGAGCGGTAGCAGCAGTGTCACGCAGTCCGCCGCGTGGATCAAAGGATCTATGGTTTTCCCTCGAGTCTTTCCCACGAGGCTTTCCCACGAGGCTTTCCAACAGGGCTGTCCCACGTGCACACGTGGTGGGAGTCGATCCTCGGCTTGAACGTCAAGGCAGTGCAGGGAAAACAGGTTCCTCTGGAATGGACTGACCCATCTGGGGGACTCTTGGAATGGTGGAACGACCCTGCAGTTCCTCTCGACTTTCCTGTGGAGAGCGCCTCCTCTTGAGATGCGACGGGAACGCCGGGAATTCTTTCCCTACGAAACAGGGAAAGGATCCCTCATTTCGAGCTAGGAGGCGGAAACGGGGCTCCCCTGGATGTGTGCGGGACCCTCGTGCTTCCTCTCGAGTGGAGACGGGTAAGTCGGGGAACTTCTTGAGTTGCAGCAAGGGTGTGAAGGACCCTTTGGAAGTTCCAGTGGTTAGATGTGATTAGCCTCGAGAAGCCTCAGCGGAAATGGGCCTCATCTCGCCTGGAGGGCAAAACCTCCTGGATTTTCTCGAGTTGAGGCAAGTGCTCTCGACTTACGACGGGGACCTCAGGGACCCGCTCTGGTGGTCTCAGGAAAGGCCAGTCCCCATGCGAGTTCCTCGGGGGCCTCTCGGGATTCCTCTACCGTCGATGCCGGGGCTTAAGACCTTGTGTGGAGTCGGGGCCGGAACCGGAGGATTCCTCTCCAGTGCTGACATGGATCTTGGGGTACTTCTGGAGTCTCCCCAGGGGAGTCAGTCCTCGTCTCGAATGCGGGCATGCACTTGCGCTTCCCTCCAGTGCGGAAGGAGCAGTGTCACGCAGTCTGCAGCGTGGATCAAAGGATCTATAGTTTTCCCTCGAGTTTTCCCACGAGTCTTTCCCACGAGGCGTTTCCCCAGGGATGTCCCACGTGCACACGTGGTGGGAGTCGATCCTCGGCTTGAACGTCAAGGCAGTGCAGGGAAAACAGGTTCCTCTGGAATGGACTGACACATCTGGGGGTCTCTTGTAATGGTGGCACGACCCTGGAGTTCCTCTCCCCTTTCCTGTGGAGAGCGCCTCCTCTTGAGATGCGACGGGAACGCCGGGAATTCTTTCCCTACGAAACAGGGAAAGGATCCCTCATCTCAAGCTAGGAGGCGGAAACGGGGCTCCCCTGGATGTGTGCGGGACCCCATGTGCTTCCTCTCGAGTGGAGACGGGTATGTCGGGGAACTTCTTGAGTTGCAGCAAGGGTGTGAAGGACCCTTTGGAAGTTCCAGTGGTTAGACGTGATTAGCCTCGAGAAGCCTCAGCGGAAATGGGCCTCATCTCGCCTGGAGGGCAAAACCTCCTGGATTTTCTCGAGTTTCGGCAGGTGCTCTCGACTTACGACGGGGACATCAGGGACGCGCTCTGGTGGCCTCATAAAGGCCAGTCCCCATGCGAGTTCCTCGGGGGCCTCTCGGGATTCCTCTCCCGTCCATGCCGGGGCCTAAGACCTTCTGTGGAGTCGGGGCCGGAACATGAGGATTCCTCTCCAGTGCTGACATGGATCTTGGGGTACTTCTGGAGTCTCCCCAGGGGAGTCAGTCCTCGTCTCGAATGCGGGCATGCACTTGCGCTTTCCTCCAGAGCGGTAGCAGCAGTGTCACGCAGTCCGCCGCGTGCATCAAAGGATCTATGGTTTTCCCTCGAGTCTTTCCCACGAGGCTTTCCCACGAGGCTTTACCACAGGGCTGTACCACGTGCACACGTGGTGGGAGTCGATCCTCGGCTTGAACGTCAAGGCAGTGCAGGGAAAACAGGTGCCTCTGGAATGGACTGACACATCTGGGGGTCTCTTGGAATGGTGGCACGACCCTGGAGTTCCTCTGGCCTTTCCTGTGGAGAGTGCCTCCTTTTGAGATTGGACGGGAACGCCGGGAATTCTTTCACTACGAAACAGGGAAAGGATCCCTCATCTCGAGCTAGGAGGCGGAAACGGGGCTCCCCTGGATGTTTGCGGGACCCCATGTGCTTCCTCTCAATTGGAGACGGGTATGTCGGGGAACTTCTTGAGTTGCAGCAAGGGTGTGAAGGACCCTTGGGAAGTTCCAGTGGTTAGATGTGATTAGCCTCGAGAAGCCTCAGCGGAAATGGACTTCATCTCGCCTGGAGGGCAAAACCTCCTGGATTTTCTCGAGTTGCGGCAGGTGCTCTCGACTTACGACGGGGACCTCAGGGACCCGCTCTGGTGGCCTCAGGAAAGGCCAGTCCCCATGCGAGCTCCTCGAGGGCCTCTTGGGATTCCTCTCCTGTCGATGCCGGGGCCTAAGACCTTGTGTGGAGTCGGGCCGGAACCTGAGGATTCCTCTCCAGTGCTGACATGGATCTTGGGGTACTTCTGGAGTCTCCCCAGGGGAGTCAGTCCTCGTCTCGAATGTGGGCATGCACTTGCGCTTTCCTCCAGAGCGGTAGCAGCAGTGTCACACAGTCCGCCGCGTGGATCAAAGGATCTTTGGTTTTCCCTCGAGTCTTCCCACGAGGCTGTCCCACGAGGCTTTCCCACAGGGCTGTCCCACGTGCACACGTGGTGGGAGTCGATCCTTGGCTTGATCGTCAAGGCAGTTCAGGGAAAACAGGTTCCTCTGGAATGGACTGACACATCTGGGGGACTCTTGGAATGGTGGCACGACCCTGGAGTTGCTCTCGCCTTTCCTGTGGAGAGCGCCTCCTCTTGAGATGCGACGGGAACGCCGGGAATTCTTTCCCTAGGAAACATGGAAAGGATCCCTCATCTCGAGCTAGGAGGCGGAAACGGGGCTCCCCTGGATGTGTGCGGGACCCCACGTGCTTCCTCTCGAGTGGAGACGGGTATGTCGGGGAACTTCTTGAGTTGCAGCAAGGGTGTGAAGGACCCTTTGGAAGTTCCAGTGGTTAGATGTGATTAGCCTCGAGAAGCTTCAGCGGAAATGGGCCTCATCTCGCCTGGAGGGCAAAACCTCCTGGATTTTCTCGAGTTGAGGCAAGTGCTCTCGACTTACGACGGGGACCTCAGGGACCCGCTCTGGTGGCCTCAGGAAAGGCCAGTCCCCATGTGAGTTCCTCCGGGGCCACACGGGATTCCTCTTCATTCGATGCCGGGGACTAAGACCTTGTGTGGAGTCGGGGCCGGAACCTGAGGATTCCTCTCCAGTGCTGACATGGATCTTGGGGTACTTCTGGAGTCTCCCCAGGGGAGTCAGTCCTCGTCTCGAATGCGGGCATGCGCTTGCGCTTTCCTCCAGAGCGGTAGCAGCAGTGTCACGCAGTCCGCCGGGTGGATCAAAGGATCTATGGTTTTCCCTCGAGTCTTTCCCACGAGGCTTTCCCACAAGGCTTTCCCACAGGGCTGTCCCACGTGCACACGTTGTGGGAGTCGATCCTCGGCTTGAACGTCAAGGCAGTGAAGGGAAAACAGGTTCCTCTGGAATTGACTGACACATCTGGGGTCTCTTGGAATGGTGGCACGACCCTGGAGTTCCTCTCGCCTTTCCTGTGGAGAGCGCCTCCTCTTGAGATGCGACGGGAACGCCGGGAATTCTTTCCCTACGAAACAGGGAAAGGATCCCTCATCTCGAGCTAGGAGGCGGAAACGGAGCTCCCCTCGATGTGTGCGGGACCCTCGTGCTTCCTCTCTAGTGGAGACGGGTATGTCGGGGAACTTCTTGAGTTGCAGCAAGGGTGAGAAGGACCCTTTGGATGTTCCAGTGGTTAGATGTGATTAGCCTCGAGAAGCCTCAGCGGAAATGGGCCTCATCTCGCCTGGAGGGCAAAACCTCCTGGATTTTCTCGAGTTGCGTCATGTGCTCTCGACTTACGACGGGGACCTCAGGGACCCGCTCTGGTGGCCTCAGGAAAGGCCAGTCCCCATGCGAGTTCCTCGGGGACCTCTCGGGATTCCTCTTCCGTCGATGCCAGGGCGTAAGACCTTGTGTGGAGTAGGGGCCGGAACCTGAGGATTCCTCTCCACTGCTGACATGGATCTTGGGGTACTTCTGGAGTCTCCCCAGGGGAGTCAGTCCTCGTCTCGAATGCGGGCATGCACTTGCGCTTTCCTCCAGAGCGGTAGAAGCAGTGTCACGCAGTCCGCCGCGTGGATCAAAGGATCTATGGTTTTCCCTCGAGTCTTTCCCACGATGCTTTCCCACGAGGCTTTCCCACAGGGCTGTCCCACGTGAACACGTGGTGGGAGTCGATCCTCGGCTTGGACGTCAAGGCAGTGCAGGGAAAACAGGTTCCTCTGGAATGGACTGACCCATCTGGGGGACTTTTGGAATGGTGGCACGACCCTGGAGTTCCTCTCGCCTTTCCTGTGGAGAGCGCCTCCTCTTGAGATGCGACGGGAACGCCGGGAATTCTTTCCCTACGAAACAGGGAAAGGATCCCTCATCTCGAGCTAGGAGGCGGAAACGGGGCTCCCCTGGATGTGTGTGGGACCCCACGTGCTTCCTCTCGAGTGGAGACGGGTATGTCGGGGAACTTCTTGAGTTGCAGCAAGGGTGAGAAGGACCCTTAGGAAGTTCCATTGGTTAAATATGATTAGCCTCGAGAAACCTCAGCGGAAATGGACCTCATCTCGCCTGGAGGGCAAAACCTCGTGGATTTTCTCGAGTTGCGGCAGGTGCTCTCGACTTACGACGGGGACCTCAGGGACCCGCTCTGGTGGCCTCAGGAAAGGCCAGTCCCCATGCGAGTTCCTCGGGGGCTTCTCGGGATTCCTCTCCCGTCGATGCCGGGGACTAAGGCCTTGTGTGGAGTCGGGGCCGGAACCTGAGGATTCCTCTCCAGTGCTGACATGGATCTTGGGGTACTTCTGGAGTCTCCCCAGGGGAGTCAGACCCCGTCTCGAATGCGGGCATGCACTTGCGCTTTCCTCCAGAGCGGTAACAGCAGTATCACGCAGTCCGCCGCGTGGATCAAAGGATCTATGGTTTTCCCTCGAGTCTTTCCCACGAGGCTTTCCCACGAGGCTTTCCCACAGGGCTGTCCCACGTGCACACGTGGTGGGAGTCGATCCTCGGCTTGGACGTCAAGGCAGTGCAGGGAAAACAGGTTCCTCTGGAATGGACTGACCCATCTGGGGGACTCTTGGAATGGTGGCACGACCCTGGAGTTCCTCTCGCCTTTCCTGTGGAGAGCGCCTCCTCTTGAGATGCGACGGGAACGCCGGGAATTCTTTCCCTACGAAACAGGGAAAGGATCGCTCATCTCGAGCTATGAGGCGGAAACGGGGCTCCCATGGATGTGTGCGGGACCCCACGTGCTTCCTCTCGAGTGGAGAGGGGAATGTTACGGAACTGCTTGAGTTGCAGCAAGGGTGTGAAGGACCCTTTGGAAGTTCCAGTGGTTAGATGTGATTAGCCTCGAGAAGCCTCAGCGGAAATGGGCGTCATCTCGCCTGGAGGGCAAAACCTCCTGGATTTTCTCGAGTTGCGGCAGGTGCTCTCGACTTATGACGGGGACCTCAGGGACCCGCTCTGGTGGCCTCAGGAACGGCCAGTCCCCATGCAAGTTCCTCGGGGGCCTCTCGGGATTCCTCTCCCTTCGATGCCGGGGACTAAGACCTTGTGTGGAGTCGGGGCCGGAACCTGAGGATTCCTCTCCAGTGCTGACATGGATCTTGGGGTACTTCTGGAGTCTCCCCAGGGGAGTCAGTCCTCGTCTCGAATGCGGGCATGCGCTTGCGCTTTCCTCCAGAGCGGTAGCAGCAGTGTCACGCAGTCCGCCGGGTGGATCAAAGGATCTATGGTTTTCCCTCGAGTCTTTCCCACGAGGCTTTCCCACAAGGCTTTCCCACAGGGCTGTCCCACGTGCACAAGTGGTGGGAGTCGATCCTCGGCTTGAACGTCAAGTCAGTGCGGGGAAAACAGGTTCCTCTGGAATGGACTGACACATCTGGGGTCTCTTGGAATGGTGGCACGACCCTGGAGTTCCTCTCGCCTTTCCTGTGGAGAGCGCCTCCTCTTGAGATGCGACGGGAACGCCGGGAATTCTTTCCCTACGAAACAGGGAAAGGATCCCTCATCTCGAGCTAGGAGGTAGAAACGGGGCTCCCCTGGATGAGTGCGGGACCCCACGTGCTTCCTCTCGAGTGGAGACGGGTATTTCGTGGAACTGCTTGAGTTGCAGCAAGGGTGTGAAGGACCCTTTGGAAGTTCCAGTGGTTAGATGTGATTAGCCTTGAGAAGCCTCAGGGGAAATGGGCCTCATCTCGCCTGGAGGGCAAAATCTCCTGGATTATCTCGAGTTGCGGCAGGTGCTCTCGACTTACGACGGGGACCTCAGGGACCCGCTCTGGTGGCCTCAGGAAAGGCCAGTCCCCATGCGAGTTCATCGGGGGCCTCTCGGGATTCCTCTCCCGTGGATGCCGGGGCCTAAGATCTTGTGTGGAATCGGGGCCGGAACCTGAGTATTCCTCTCCAGTGCTGACATGGATCTTGGGGTACTTCTGGAGTCTCCCCAGGGGAGTCAGTCCCCGTCTCGAATGCGGGCATTCACTTGCGCTTTCCTCCAGAGCGGTAGCAGCAGTGTCACGCAATCCGCCGCGTGGATCAAAGGATCTATGTTTTCCCCTCGAGTCTTTCCCACGAGGCTTTCCCACGAGGCTTTCACACAGGGCTGTCTGTCCCACGTGCACACGTGGTGGGAGTCGATCCTCGGCTTGAACGTCCAGGCAGTGCAGGGAAAACAGGTTCCTCTGGAATGGACTGACATATCTGGGGGACTCTTGGAATGGTGGCACGACCCTGGAGTTCCTCTCGCCTTTCCTGTGGAGAGCGCCTCCTCTTGAGATGCGACGGGAACGCCGGGAATTCTTTCCCTACGAAACAGGGAAAGGATCCCTCATCTCGAGCTAGGAGGCGGAAACGGGGCTCCCCTGGATGTGTGCGGGACCCCACGTGCTTCCTCTCGAGTGGAGACGGGTATGTCGCGGAACTGCTTGAGTTGCAGTAAGGGTGTGAAGGACCCTTTGGAAGTTCCAGTGGTTAGATGTGATTAGCCTCGAGAAGCCTCAGCGGAAATGGGCCTCATATCGCCTGGAGGGCAAAACCTCCTGGATTTTCTCGAGTTGCGGCAGGTGCTCTCGACTTACGACGGGGACCTCAGGGACCCGCTCTGGTGGCCTCAGGAAGGCCAGTCCCCATGCGAGTTCTTCGGGGGCCTCTCGGGATTCCTCTCCCGTCGATGCCGGGGCCTAAGACCTTGTGTGGTGACGAGGCAAGACCCTGAGGTTTCCTCTCCAGTGCTGACATGGATCTTGGGGAACTTCTGGAGTCTCCCCAGGGGAGTCAGTCCTCGTCTTGAATGCGGGCATGCACTTGCGCTTTCCTCCAGAGGGGTGGCAGCAGTGTCACGCAGTCCGCCGCGTGGATCAAAGGATCTATGGTTTTCACTCGAGTCTTTCCCACGAGGCTTTCCCACGAGGCTTTCCCACAGGGCTGTCCCACGTGCACACGTGGTGGGAGTTGATCCTCGGCTTGAACGTCAAGGCAGTGCAGGGAAAACAGATTCCTCTGTAATGGACTGACACATCTGGGGGTCTCTTGGAATGCTGGCACGACCCTGGAGTTCCTCTCGCCTTTCCTGTGGAGAGGGCCTCCTCTTGAGATGCGACGGGAACGCCGGGAATCTTTCCCTACGAAACAGGGAAAGGATCCCTCATCTCGAGCTAGGAGGCGGAAACGGAGCTCCCCTCGATGTGTGCGGGACCCTCGTGCTTCCTCTCTAGTGGAGACGGGTATGTCGGGGAACTTCTTGAGTTGCAGCAAGGGTGAGAAGGACCCTTTGGATGTTCCAGTGGTTAGATGTGATTAGCCTCGAGAAGCCTCAGCGGAAATGGGCCTCATCTCGCCTGGAGGGCAAAACCTCCTGGATTTTCTCGAGTTGCGGCATGTGCTCTCGACTTACGACGGGGACCTCAGGGACCCGCTCTGGTGGCCTCAGGAAAGGCCAGTCCCCATGCGAGTTCCTCGGGGACCTCTCGGGATTCCTCTTCCGTCGATGCCAGGGCGTAAGACCTTGTGTGGAGTAGGGGCCGGAACCTGAGGATTCCTCTCCAGTGCTGACATGGATCTTGGGGTACTTCTGGAGTCTCCCCAGGGGAGTCAGTCCTCGTCTCGAATGCGGGCATGCACTTGCGCTTTCCTCCAGAGCGGTAGAAGCAGTGTCACGCAGTCCGCCGCGTGGATCAAAGGATCTATGGTTTTCCCTCGAGTCTTTCCCACGATGCTTTCCCACGAGGCTTTCCCACAGGGCTGTCCCACGTGCACACGTGGTGGGAGTCGATCCTCGGCTTGGACGTCAAGGCAGTGCAGGGAAAACAGGTTCCTCTGGAATGGACTGACCCATCTGGGGGACTTTTGGAATGGTGGCACGACCCTGGAGTTCCTCTCGCCTTTCCTGTGGAGAGCGCCTCCTCTTGAGATGCGACGGGAACGCCGGGAATTCTTTCCCTACGAAACAGGGAAAGGATCCCTCATCTCGAGCTAGGAGGCGGAAACGGGGCTCCCCTGGATGTGTGTGGGACCCCACGTGCTTCCTCTCGAGTGGAGACGGGTATGTCGGGGAACTTCTTGAGTTGCAGCAAGGGTGAGAAGGACCCTTAGGAAGTTCCATTGGTTAAATATGATTAGCCTCGAGAAACCTCAGCGTAAATGGACCTCATCTCGCCTGGAGGGCAAAACCTCGTGGATTTTCTCGAGTTGCGGCAGGTGCTCTCGACTTACGACGGGGACCTCAGGGACCCGCTCTGGTGGCCTCAGGAAAGGCCAGTCCCCATGCGAGTTCCTCGGGCGCTTCTCGGGATTCCTCTCCCGTCGATGCCGGGGACTAAGGCCTTGTGTGGAGTCGGGGCCGGAACCTGAGGATTCCTCTCCAGTGCTGACATGGATCTTGGGGTACTTCTGGAGTCTCCCCAGGGGAGTCAGACCCCGTCTCGAATGCGGGCATGCACTTGCGCTTTCCTCCAGAGCGGTAACAGCAGTATCACGCAGTCCGCCGCGTGGATCAAAGGATCTATGGTTTTCCCTCGAGTCTTTCCCACGAGGCTTTCCCACGAGGCTTTCCCACAGGGCTGTCCCACGTGCACACGTGGTGGGAGTCGATCCTCGGCTTGGACGTCAAGGCAGTGCAGGGAAAACAGGTTCCTCTGGAATGGACTGACCCATCTGGGGGACTCTTGGAATGGTGGCACGACCCTGGAGTTCCTCTCGCCTTTCCTGTGGAGAGCGCCTCCTCTTGAGATGCGACGGGAACGCCGGGAATTCTTTCCCTACGAAACAGGGAAAGGATCGCTCATCTCGAGCTATGAGGCGGAAACGGGGCTCCCATGGATGTGTGCGGGACCCCACGTGCTTCCTCTCGAGTGGAGAGGGGAATGTCGCGGAACTGCTTGAGTTGCAGCAAGGGTGTGAAGGACCCTTTGGAAGTTCCAGTGGTTAGATGTGATTAGCCTCGAGAAGCCTCAGCGGAAATGGGCGTCATCTCGCCTGGAGGGCAAAACCTCCTGGATTTTCTCGAGTTGCGGCAGGTGCTCTCGACTTATGACGGGGACCTCAGGGACCCGCTCTGGTGGCCTCAGGAACGGCCAGTCCCCATGCAAGTTCCTCGGGGGCCTCTCGGGATTCCTCTCCCTTCGATGCCGGGGACTAAGACCTTGTGTGGATTCGGGGCCGGAACCTGAGGATTCCTCTCCAGTGCTGACATGGATCTTGGGGTACTTCTGGAGTCTCCCCAGGGGAGTCAGTCCTCGTCTCGAATGCGGGCATGCACTTGCGCTTTCCTCCAGAGCGGTAGCAGCAGTGTCACGCAGTCCGCCGCGTGGATCAAAGGATCTATGGTTTTCCCTCGAGTCTTTCCCACGAGGCTTTCCACGAGGCTTTCCCACAGGGCTGTCCCACGTGCACACGTGGTGGGAGTCGATCCTCGGCTTGAACGTCAAGGCAGTGCGGGGAAAACAGGTTCCTCTGGAATGGACTGACACATCTGGGGGACTCTTGGAATGGTGGCACGACCCTGGAGTTCCTCTCGCCTTTCCTGTGGAGAGCGCCTCCTCTTGAGATGCGACGGGAACGCCGGGAATTCTTTCCCTACGAAACAGGGAAAGGATCCCTCATCTCGAGCTAGGAGGCGGAAACGGGGCTCCCCTGGATGTGTGTGGGACCCCACGTGCTTCCTCTCGAGTGGAGACGGGTATGTCGGGGAACTTCTTGAGTTGCAGCAAGGGTGAGAAGGACCCTTAGGAAGTTCCATTGGTTAAATATGATTAGCCTCGGGAAGCCTCAGCGGAAATGGGCCTCATCTCGCCTGGAGGGCAAAACCTCGTGGATTTTCTCGAGTTGCGGCAGGTGCTCTCGACTTACGACGGGGACCTCAGGGACACGCTCTGGTGGCCTCAGGAAAGGCCAGTCCCCATGCGAGTTCCTCGGGGGCCTCTCAGGATTCCTTTCCCGGCGATGCGGGGGACTAATACCTTGTGTGGAGTAGGGGCCGGAACCTGAGGATTCCTCTCCAGTGCTGACATGGATCTTGGGGTACTTCTGGAGTCTCCCCAGGGGAGTCAGTCCTCTTCTCGAATGCGGGCATGCACTTGCGCTTTCCTCCAGAGCGGTAGCAGCAGTGTCACGCAGTCCGCCCCGTGGATCAAAGGATCTATGGTTTTCCCTCGAGTCTTTCCACGAGGCTTTCCCACGAGGTTTTCCCACAGGGCTGTCCCACGTGCACATGTGGTGGGAGTCGATCCTCTGCTTGAACGTCAAGGCAGTGCAGGGGAAACAGGTTCCTCTGGAATGGACTGACACATCTGGGGGACTCTTGGAATGGTGGCACGACCCTGGAGTACCTCTCTCCTTTCCTGTGGAGAGTTCCTCCTCTTGAGATGCGAGGGGAACGCCGGGAATTCTTTCCCTACGAAACAAGGAAAGGATCCCTCATCTCGAGCTAGGAGGCTGAAACCGGGCTCCCCTGGATGTGTGCGGGACCCCACGTGCTTCCTCTCGAGTGGAGACGGGTATGTCGCGGAACTTCTTGAGTTGCAGCAAGGGTGTGAAGGACCCTTTGGAAGTTCCAGTAGTTAGATGTGATTAGCCTCGAGAAGCCTCAGCGGAAATGGGCTTCATCTCGCCTGGAGGGCCAAACCTCCTATATTTTCTCGAGTTGCGGCAGGTGCTCTCGACTTACGACCGGGACCTCAGGGACCCGCTCTGGTGGCCTCAGGAAAGGCCAGTCCCCATGCGAGTTCCTCGGGCGCTTCTCGGGATTCCTCTCCCGTCGATGCCGGGGACTAAGGCCTTGTGTGGAGTCGGGGCCGGAACCTGAGGATTCCTCTCCAGTGCTGACATGGATCTTGGGGTACTTCTGGAGTCTCCCCAGGGGAGTCAGACCCCGTCTCGAATGCGGGCATGCACTTGCGCTTTCCTCCAGAGCGGTAACAGCAGTATCACGCAGTCCGCCGCGTGGATCAAAGGATCTATGGTTTTCCCTCGAGTCTTTCCCACGAGGCTTTCCCACGAGGCTTTCCCACAGGGCTGTCCCACGTGCACACGTGGTGGGAGTCGATCCTCGGCTTGGACGTCAAGGCAGTGCAGGGAAAACAGGTTCCTCTGGAATGGACTGACCCATCTGGGGGACTCTTGGAATGGTGGCACGACCCTGGAGTTCCTCTCGCCTTTCCTGTGGAGAGCGCCTCCTCTTGAGATGCGACGGGAACGCCGGGAATTCTTTCCCTACGAAACAGGGAAAGGATCGCTCATCTCGAGCTAGGAGGCGGAAACGGGGCTCCCATGGATGTGTGCGGGACCCCACGTGCTTCCTCTCGAGTGGAGAGGGGAATGTCGCGGAACTGCTTGAGTTGCAGCAAGGGTGTGAAGGACCCTTTGGAAGTTCCAGTGGTTAGATGTGATTAGCCTCGAGAAGCCTCAGCGGAAATGGGCGTCATCTCGCCTGGAGGGCAAAACCTCCTGGATTTTCTCGAGTTGCGGCAGGTGCTCTCGACTTATGACGGGGACCTCAGGGACCCGCTCTGGTGGCCTCAGGAACGGCCAGTCCCCATGCAAGTTCCTCGGGGGCCTCTCGGGATTCCTCTCCCTTCGATGCCGGGGACTAAGACCTTGTGTGGATTCGGGGCCGGAACCTGAGGATTCCTCTCCAGTGCTGACATGGATCTTGGGGTACTTCTGGAGTCTCCCCAGGGGAGTCAGTCCTCGTCTCGAATGCGGGCATGCACTTGCGCTTTCCTCCAGAGCGGTAGCAGCAGTGTCACGCAGTCCGCCGCGTGGATCAAAGGATCTATGGTTTTCCCTCGAGTCTTTCCCACGAGGCTTTCCACGAGGCTTTCCCACAGGGCTGTCCCACGTGCACACGTGGTGGGAGTCGATCCTCGGCTTGAACGTCAAGGCAGTGCGGGGAAAACAGGTTCCTCTGGAATGGACTGACACATCTGGGGGACTCTTGGAATGGTGGCACGACCCTGGAGTTCCTCTCGCCTTTCCTGTGGAGAGCGCCTCCTCTTGAGATGCGACGGGAACGCCGGGAATTCTTTCCCTACGAAACAGGGAAAGGATCCCTCATCTCGAGCTAGGAGGCGGAAACGGGGCTCCCCTGGATGTGTGTGGGACCCCACGTGCTTCCTCTCGAGTGGAGACGGGTATGTCGGGGAACTTCTTGAGTTGCAGCAAGGGTGAGAAGGACCCTTAGGAAGTTCCATTGGTTAAATATGATTAGCCTCGGGAAGCCTCAGCGGAAATGGGCCTCATCTCGCCTGGAGGGCAAAACCTCGTGGATTTTCTCGAGTTGCGGCAGGTGCTCTCGACTTACGACGGGGACCTCAGGGACACGCTCTGGTGGCCTCAGGAAAGGCCAGTCCCCATGCGAGTTCCTCGGGGGCCTCTCAGGATTCCTTTCCCGGCGATGCGGGGGACTAATACCTTGTGTGGAGTAGGGGCCGGAACCTGAGGATTCCTCTCCAGTGCTGACATGGATCTTGGGGTACTTCTGGAGTCTCCCCAGGGGAGTCAGTCCTCTTCTCGAATGCGGGCATGCACTTGCGCTTTCCTCCAGAGCGGTAGCAGCAGTGTCACGCAGTCCGCCCCGTGGATCAAAGGATCTATGGTTTTCCCTCGAGTCTTTCCACGAGGCTTTCCCACGAGGTTTTCCCACAGGGCTGTCCCACGTGCACATGTGGTGGGAGTCGATCCTCTGCTTGAACGTCAAGGCAGTGCAGGGGAAACAGGTTCCTCTGGAATGGACTGACACATCTGGGGGACTCTTGGAATGGTGGCACGACCCTGGAGTACCTCTCTCCTTTCCTGTGGAGAGTTCCTCCTCTTGAGATGCGAGGGGAACGCCGGGAATTCTTTCCCTACGAAACAAGGAAAGGATCCCTCATCTCGAGCTAGGAGGCTGAAACCGGGCTCCCCTGGATGTGTGCGGGACCCCACGTGCTTCCTCTCGAGTGGAGACGGGTATGTCGCGGAACTTCTTGAGTTGCAGCAAGGGTGTGAAGGACCCTTTGGAAGTTCCAGTAGTTAGATGTGATTAGCCTCGAGAAGCCTCAGCGGAAATGGGCTTCATCTCGCCTGGAGGGCCAAACCTCCTATATTTTCTCGAGTTGCGGCAGGTGCTCTCGACTTACGACCGGGACCTCAGGGACCCGCTCTGGTGGCCTCAGGAAAGGCCAGTCCCCATGCGAGTTCCTCGGGGGCCTCTCGGGATTCCTCTCCGGTCTATGCCGGCGCCTAGGACCTAGTGTGGAGTCGGGGCCGGAACCTGAGGATTCCTCTCCAGTGCTGACATGGATCTTGGGGTACTTCTGGAGTCTCCCCAGGGGAGTCAGTCCTCTTCTTGAATGCGGGCATGCACTTGCGCTTTCCTCCAGAGCGGTAGCAGAAGTGTCACGCCGTCCGCCGCGTGGATCAAAGGATCTATGGTTTTCCCTCAGGTCTTTCCCACGAGGCTTTCCCACGAGGCTTTCCCACAGGGCTGTCCCACGTGCACACGTGGTGGGAGTCTATCTTCGGCTTGAATGTCAAGGCAGTACAGGGAAAACAGGTTCCTCTGTAATGGACTGACACATCTGGGGGACTCTTGGAATGGTGGCACGACCCTGGAGTTCCTCTCGCCTTTCCTGTGGAGATCGCCTCCTCTTGAGATGCGACGGGAACGCCGGGAATTCTTTCCCTACGAAACAGGGAAAGGATCCCTCATCTAGAGCTAGGAGGCGGAAACGGGGCTCCCCTGGATGTGTGCGGGACCCTCGTGCTTCCTCTCGAGTGGAGACGGGTATGTTGGGGAACTTCTTGAGTTGCAGCAAGGGTGTGAAGGACCCTTTGGAAGTTCCAGTGGTTAGATGTGATTAGCCTCGAGAAGCCTCAGCGGAAATGGGCCTCATCTCGCCTGGAGGGCAAAACCTCCTGGATTTTCTCGAGTTGCGGCAGGTGTTCTCGACTTACGACGGGGACCACAGGGACCCGCTCTGGTGGCCTCAGGAAAGGCCAGTCTCCATGCGACTTCCTCGGGGGCCTCTCGGGATTCCTCTCCTGTCGATGCCGGGGCCTAAGACCTTGTGTGGAGTCGGGGCCGGAACCTGAGGATTCCTCTCCAGTGCTGACATGGATCTTGGGGTACTTCTGGAGTCTCCCCAGGGGAGTCAGTCCTCGTCTCGAATGCGGGCATGCACTTGTGCTTTCCTCCAGAGCGGTAGCAGCAGTGTCACGCAGTCCGCCGCGTGGATCAAAGGATCTATGGTTTTCCCTCCAGTCTTTCCCACGAGGCTTTCCCACGGGGCTTTCCCACAGGGCTGTCCCACGTGCACACGTGGTGGGAGTCGATCGTCGGCTTGAACATAAAGGCAGTGCAGGGAAAACAGGTTCCTCTGTAATGGACTGACACATCTGGGGGACTCTTGGAATGGTGGCCCGACCCTGGTGTTCCTCTCGCCTTTCCTGTGGAGAGCGCCTCCTCTTGAGATGCGACGGGAACGCCGGGAATTCTTTCCCTACGAAACAGGGAAAGGATCCCTCATCTCGAGCTAGGAGGCGGAATCGGGGCTCCCCTGTATGTGTCCGGGACCCCACGTGCTTCCTCTCGAGTGGAGATGGATATGTCGCGGAACTGCTTGAGTTGCAGCAAGGGTGTGAAGGACCCTTTGGAAGTTCCAGTGGTTAGATGTGATTAGCCTCGAGAAGCCTCAGCGGAAATGGGCCTCATCTCGCCTGGAGGGCAAAACCTCCTGGATTTTCTCGAGTTGCGGCAGGTGCTCTCGACTTACGACGGGGACCTCAGGGACCCGCTCTGGAGGCCTCAGGAAAGGCCAGTCCCCATGCGAGTTCCACGGGGGCCTCTCGGGATTCCTCTCCCGTCGATGCCGGGGCCTAAGACCTTGTGTGGAGTTGGGGCCGGAACCTGAGTATTCCTCTCCAGTGCTGACATGGATCTTGGGGTACTTCTGGAGTCTCCCCAGGGGAGTCAGTCCTCGTCTCGAATGCGGGCATGCACTTGCGCTTTCCTCCAGAGCGGTAGCAGCAGTGTCTCGCATTCCGTCGCGTGGATCAAAGGATCTATGGTTTTCCCTCGAGTCTTTCCCACGAGGCTTTCCCACGAGGCTTTCCCACAGGGCTGTCCCACGTGCACACGTGGTGGGAGTCGATCCTCGGCTTGAACGTCAAGGCAGTGTGGGGAAAACAGGTTCCTCTGGAATGGACTGACACATCTGGGGGACTCTTGGAATGGTGGCACGACCCTGGAGTTCCTCTCGCCTTTCCTGTGGAGAGCGCCTACTCTTGAGATGCGACGGGAACGCCGGGAATTCTTTCCCTACGAAACAGGGAAAGGATCCCTCATCTCGAGCTAGAAGGCGGAAACGAGGCTCCCCTGGATGTGTGCGGGACCCCACCTGCTTCCTCTCGAGTGGAGACGGGTATGTCGCGGAACTGCTTGAGTTGCAGCAAGGGTGTGAAGGACCCTTTGGAAGTTCCAGTGGTTAGATGTGATTAGCCTCCAGAAGCCTCAGCGGAAATGGGCCTCATCTCGCCTGGAGGGCAGAACCTCCTGGATTTTCTCGAGTTGCGGCAGGTGCTCTCGACTTACGACGGGGACCTCAGGGACCCGCTCTGGAGGCCTCAGGAAAGGCCAGTCCCCATGCGAGTTCCTCGGGGGCCTCTCAGGATTCCTTTCCCGGCGATGCGGGGGACTAATACCTTGTGTGGAGTAGGGGCCGGAACCTGAGGATTCCTCTCCAGTGCTGACATGGATCTTGGGGTACTTCTGGAGTCTCCCCAGGGGAGTCAGTCCTCGTCTCGAATGCGGGCATGCACTTGCGCTTTCCTCCAGAGCGGTAGCAGCAGTGTCACGCAGTCCGCCCCGTGGATCAAAGGATCTATGGTTTTCCCTCGAGTCTTTCCACGAGGCTTTCCCACGAGGTTTTCCCACAGGGCTGTCCCACGTGCACATGTGGTGGGAGTCGATCCTCGGCTTGAACGTCAAGGCAGTGCAGGGGAAACAGGTTCCTCTGGAATGGACTGACACATCTGGGGGACTCTTGGAATGGTGGCACGACCCTGGAGTTCCTCTCGCCTTTCCTGTGGAGAGTTCCTCCTCTTGAGATGCGAGGGGAACGCCGGGAATTCTTTCCCTACGAAACAAGGAAAGGATCCCTCATCTCGAGCTAGGAGGCTGAAACGGGGCTTCCCTGGATGTGTGCGGGACCCCACGTGCTTCCTCTCGAGTGGAGACGGGTATGTCGCGGAACTTCTTGAGTTGCAGCAAGGGTGTGAAGGACCCTTTGGAAGTTCCAGTAGTTAGATATGATTAGCCTCGAGAAGCCTCAGCGGAAATGGGCTTCATCTCGCCTGGAGGGCCAAACCTCCTGTATTTTCTCGAGTTGCGGCAGGTGCTCTCGACTTACGACCGGGACCTCAGGGACCCGCTCTGGTGGCCTCAGGAAAGGCCAGTTCCCATGCGAGTTCCTCGGGGGCCTCTCGGGATTCCTCTCCGGTCTATGCCGGGGCCTAGGACCTAGTGTGGAGTCGGGGCCGGAACCTGAGGATTCCTCTCCAGTGCTGACATGGATCTTGGGGTACTTCTGGAGTCTCCCCAGGGGAGTCAGTCCTCTTCTTGAATGCGGGCATGCACTTGCGCTTTCCTCCAGAGCGGTAGCAGCAGTGTCACGCAGTCCGCCGCGTGGATCAAAGGATCTATGGTTTTCCCTCGGGTCTTTCCCACGAGGCTTTCCCACGAAGCTTTCCCACAGGGCTGTCCCACGTGCACACGTGGTGGGAGTCTATCTTCGGCTTGAATGTTAAGGCAGTACAGGGAAAACAGGTTCCTTTGGAATGGACTGACACATCTGGGGGACTCTTGGAATGGTGGCACGACCCTGGAGTTCCTCTCGCCTTTCCTGTGGAGATCGCCTCCTCTTGAGATGCGACGGGAACGCCGGGAATTCTTTCCCTACGAAACAGGGAAAGGATCCCTCATCTCGAGCTAGGAGGCGGAAACGGGGCTCCCCTGGATGTGTGCGGGACCCTCGTGCTTCCTCTCGAGTGGAGACGGGTATGTTGGGGAACTTCTTGAGTTGCAGCAAGGGTGTGAAGGACCCTTTGGAAGTTCCATTGGTTAGATGTGATTAGCCTCGAGAAGCCTCAGCGGAAATGGGCCTCATCTCGCCTGGAGGGCAAAACCTCCTGGATTTTCTCGAGTTGCGGCAGGTGTTCTCGACTTACGACGGGGACCACAGGGACCCGCTCTGGTGGCCTCAGGAAAGGCCAGTCTCCATGCGACTTCCTCGGGGGCCTCTCGGGATTCCTCTCCCGTCGATGCCGGGGCCTAAGACCTTGTGTGGAGTCGGGGCCGGAACCTGAGGATTCCTCTCCAGTGCTGACATGGATCTTGGGGTACTTCTGGAGTCTCCCCAGGGGAGTCAGTCCTCGTCTCGAATGCGGGCATGCACTTGTGCTTTCCTCCAGAGCGGTAGCAGCAGTGTCACGCAGTCCGCCGCGTGGATCAAAGGATCTATGGTTTTCCCTCCAGTCTTTCCCACGAGGCTTTCCCACGGGGCTTTCCCACAGGGCTGTCCCACGTGCACACGTGGTGGGAGTCGATCGTCGGCTTGAACATAAAGGCAGTGCAGGGAAAACAGGTTCCTCTGGAATGGACTGACACATCTGGGGGTCTCTTGGAATGGTGGCACGACCCTGGAGTTCCTCTCGTCTTTCCTGTGGAGAGCGCCTCCTCTTGAGATGCGACGGGAACGCCGGGAATTCTTTCCCTACGAATCAGGGAAAGGATCCCTCATTTCGAGCTAGGAGGCGGAAACGGAGCTCCTCTGGATGTGTGCGGGACCCTCGTGCTTCCTCTCGAGTGGAGATGGGTATGTCGGGGAACTTCTTGAGTTGCAGCAAGGGTGTGAAGGACCCTTAGGAAGTTCCAGTGGTTAGACGTGATTAGCCTCGAGAAGCCTCAGGGGAAATGGGCCTCATCTCGCCTGGAGGGCAAAACCTCCTGGATTTTCTCGAGTTGCGGCAGGTCCTCTCGACTTACGACGGGGACCTCAGGGACCCGCTCTGTTGGCCTCAGGAAAGGCCAGTCCCCATGCGAGTTCCTCGGGGGCCTCTCGGGATTCCTCTCCCGTCGATGCAGGGGACTAAGACCTTGTGTGGATTCGGGGCCAGAACCTGAGGATTCCTCTCCAGTGCTGACATGGATCTTGGGGTACTTCTGGAGTCTCCCCACGGGAGTCAGTCCTCGTCTCGAATGCGGGCCTGCACTTGCGCTTTCCTCCAGAGCGGTAGCAGCAGTGTCACGCAGTCCGCCGCGTGGATCAAAGGATTTATGGTTTTCCCTCGAGTCTTTCCCACGAGGCTTTCCCACGAGGCTTTCCCACAGGGCTGTCCCACGTGCACACGTGGTGGGAGTCGATCCTCGGCTTGAACGTCAAGGCAGTGCAGGGAAAACAGGTTCCTCTGGAATGGACTGACACAACTGGGGGACTCTTGGAATGGTAGCACGACGCTGGAGTTCCTCTCGCCTTTCCTGTGGAGAGCGCCTCCTCTTGAGATGCGAGGGGAACGCCGGGAATTCTTTCCCTATGAAACAAGGAAAGGATCCCACATCTCGAGCTAGGAGGCGGAAACGGGGCTCCCCTGGATGTGTGCGGGACCCCACGTGCTTCCTCTAGAGTGGAGACGGGTATGTCGCGGAACTTCTTGAGTTGCAGCAAGGGTGTGAAGGACCCTTTGGAAGTTCCAGTAGTTAGATGTGATTAGCCTCGAGAAGCCTCAGCGGAAATGGGCCTCATCTCGCCTGGAGGGCAAAAACTCCTGGATTTTCTCGAGTTGGGGCAGGTCCTCTCGACTTACGACGGGGACCTCAGGGACCCGCTCTGGTGGCCTCAGGAAAGGACAGTCCCCATGCGAGTTCCTCGGGGGCCTCTCGGGATTCCTCTCCGGTCGATGCCGGGGCCTAGGACCTAGTGTGGAGTCGGGGCCGGAACCTGAGGATTCCTCTCCAGTGCTGACATGGATCTTGGGGTACTTCTGGAGTCTCCCCAGGGGAGTCAGTCCTCGTCTCGAATGCGGGCATGCACTTGTGCTTTCCTCCAGAACGGTAGCAGCAGTGTCACGCAGTCCGCCGCGTGGATCAAAGGATCTATGGTTTTCCCTCGAGTCTTTCCCACGAGGCTTTCCCACAGGGCTGTCCCACGTGCACACGTGGTGGGAGTCGATCCTCGGCTTGAACGTCAAGGCAGTGCAGGGAAAACAGGTTCCTCTGGAATGGACTGACACATCTGGGGGACTCTTGGAATGGTGCCACTACCCTGGAGTTCCTCTCGCCTTTCCTGTGGAGAGCGCCTCCTCTTGAGATGCGACGGCAACGCCGGGAATTCTTTCCCTACGAAACAGGGAAAGGATCCCTCATCTCGAGCTAGGAGGCGGAAACGGGGCTCCCCTGGATGTGTGCGGGACCTTCGTGCTTCCTCTCGAGTGGAGACGGGTATGTCGGGGAACCTCTTGAGTTGCAGCAAGGGTGTGAAGGACCTTTTGGAAGTTCCAGTGGTTAGATGTGATTAGCCACGAGAAGCCTCAGCGGAAATGGGCCTCATCTCGCCTGGAGGGCAAAACCTCCTGGAATTTCTCGAGTTGCGGCAGGTGCTCTCGGCTTACGACGGAGACCTCAGGGACCCGCTCGGGTGGCCTCAGGAAAGGCCATTCCCCATGCGAGTTCCTCGGGGGCCTCTCGGGATTCCTCTCCCGTCGATACCGGGGCCTAAGACCTTGTGTGGAGTCGGGGCCGGAACCTGAGTATTACTCTCCAGTGCTGACTTGGACCGTGGGGTAGTTCTGGAGTCTCCCCAGGGGAGTCAGTCCTCGTCTCGAATGCGGGCATGCACTTGCGCTTTCCTCCAGGGCGGTAGCAGCAGTGTCACGCAGTCCTCCCCGTGGAACAAAGGGTCTATGGTTTTCCCTCGAGTCTTTCCCACGAGGCTTTCCCACGAGGCTTTCCCACAGGGCTGTCCCACGTGCACACGTGGTGGGAGTCGATCCTCGGCTTGAACGTCAAGGCAGTGCAGGGAAAACATGTTCCTCTGGAATGGACTGACACATCTGGGGGACTCTTGGAATGGTGGCAAGACCCTGGAGTTCCTTTCGCCTTTCCTGTGGAGAGCACCTGCTCTTGAGATGTGACGGGAACGCCGGGAATTCTTTCCCTACGAAACAGGGAAAGGATCCCTCATCTCGAGCTAGGAGGCGGAAACGGGGCTCCCCTGGATGTGTGCGGGACCCCACGTGCTTCCTCTCGAGTGGAGACGGGTATGTCGGGGAACTTCTTGAGTTGCAGCAAGGGTGTGAAGGACCTTTTGGAAGTTCCAGTGGTTAGATGTGATTAGCCTCGAGAAGCCTCAGCGGAAATGGGCCTCATCTCGCATGGAGGGCAAAACCTCCTGGAATTTCTCGAGTTGAGGCAGGTGCTCTCGACTTACGACGGGGACCTCAGGGACCCGCTCTGGTGGCCTCAGGAAAGGCCAGTCCCCATGCGAGTTCCTCGCGGGCCTCTCGGGATTCCTCTCCCGTCGATGCCGGGGCCTAAGACCTTGTGTGGAGTCGGGGCCGGAACCTGAGTATTCCTCTCCAGTGCTGACATGGATCTTGGGGTACTTCTGGAGTCTCCCCAGGGGAGTCAGTCCTCGTCTCGAATGCGGGCATGCACTTGCGCTTTCCTCCAGAGCGGTAGCAGAAGTGTCACGCAGTCCGCCGCGTGGATCAAAGGATCTATGGTTTCCCCTCGAGTCTTTCCCACGAGGCTTTCCCACGAGGCTTTCCCACGAGGCTTTCCCACAGGGCTGTCCCACGTGCACACGTGGTGGGAGTCGATCCTCGGCTTGAACGTCAAGGCAGTGCAGGGAAAACAGGTTCCTCTGGAATGGACTGACACATCTGGGGGACTCTTGGAATGGTGGCACGACCCTGGAGTTCCTCTCGCCTTTCCTGCGGAGAGCGCCTCCTCTTGAGATGCGACGGGAACGCCGGGAATTCTTTCCCTACGAAACAGGGTAATGATCCCTCATCTCGAGCTACGAGGCGGAAACGGAGCTCCCCTGGATGTGTGCGGGAACCTCGTGCTTCCTCTCGAGTGGAGACGGGTATGTCGCGGAACTCCTTGAGTTGCAGCAAGGGTGTGAAGGACCCTTTGGAAGTTCCAGTGATTAGATGTGATTAGCCTCGAGAAGCCTCAGCGGAAATTGGCCTCATCTCGCCTGGAGGGCAAAACCTCCTGGAATTTCTCGAGTTGCGGCAGGTGCTCTCGACTTACGACGGGGACCTCAGGGACCCGCTCTGGTGGCCTCAGGAAAGGCCAGTCCCCATGCGAGTTCCTAGGGGGCCTCTCAGGATTCCTCTCCCGTCGATGCCGGGGCCTAAGACCTTGTGTGGAGTCGGGGTCGGAACCTGAGGATTCCTCTCCAGTGGTGACATGGATCTTGGGGTACTTCTGGAGTCTCCCCAGGGGAGTCAGTCCTCGTCTCGAATGCGGGCATGCACTTGCGCTTTCCTCCAGAGCGGTAGCAGCAGTGTCACGCTTTCTGCCGCGTGGATCAAAGGATCTATGGTTTTCCCTCGAGTCTTTCCCACGAGGCTTTCCCACGAGGCTTTCCCACAGGGCTGTCCCACGTGCACAGGTGGTGGGAGTCGATCCTCGGCTTGAACGTCAAGGCAGTGCAGGGAAAACAGGTTCCTCTGGAATGGACTGACACATCTGGGGGACTCTTGGAATGGTGCCACGACCCTGGAGTTCCTCTCGCCTTTCCTGTGGAGAGCGCTTCCTCTTGAGATGCGACGGAAACGCCGGGAATTCTTTCCCTACGAAACAGGGAAAGGATCCCTCATCTCGAGCTAGGAGGCGGAAACGGTCTCCCCTGGATGTGTGCGGGACCCCACGTGCTTCCTCTCGAGTGGAGATGGATATGTCGCGGAACTGCTTGAGTTGCAGCAAGGGTGTGAAGGACCCTTTGGAAGTTCCAGTGGTTAGATGTGATTAGCCTCGAGAAGCCTCAGCGGAAATGGGCCTCATCTCGCCTGGAGGGCAAAACCTCCTGGATTTTCTCGAGTTGCGGCAGGTGCTCTCGACTTACGACGGGGACCTCAGGGACCCGCTCTGGAGGCCTCAGGAAAGGCCAGTCCCCATGCGAGTTCCTCGGGCGCTTCTCGGGATTCCTCTCCCGTCGATGCCGGGGACTAAGGCCTTGTGTGGAGTCGGGGCCGGAACCTGAGGATTCCTCTCCAGTGCTGACATGGATCTTGGGGTACTTCTGGAGTCTCCCCAGGGGAGTCAGACCCCGTCTCGAATGCGGGCATGCACTTGCGCTTTCCTCCAGAGCGGTAACAGCAGTATCACGCAGTCCGCCGCGTGGATCAAAGGATCTATGGTTTTCCCTCGAGTCTTTCCCACGAGGCTTTCCCACGAGGCTTTCCCACAGGGCTGTCCCACGTGCACACGTGGTGGGAGTCGATCCTCGGCTTGGACGTCAAGGCAGTGCAGGGAAAACAGGTTCCTCTGGAATGGACTGACCCATCTGGGGGACTCTTGGAATGGTGGCACGACCCTGGAGTTCCTCTCGCCTTTCCTGTGGAGAGCGCCTCCTCTTGAGATGCGACGGGAACGCCGGGAATTCTTTCCCTACGAAACAGGGAAAGGATCGCTCATCTCGAGCTATGAGGCGGAAACGGGGCTCCCATGGATGTGTGCGGGACCCCACGTGCTTCCTCTCGAGTGGAGAGGGGAATGTCGCGGAACTGCTTGAGTTGCAGCAAGGGTGTGAAGGACCCTTTGGAAGTTCCAGTGGTTAGATGTGATTAGCCTCGAGAAGCCTCAGCGGAAATGGGCGTCATCTCGCCTGGAGGGCAAAACCTCCTGGATTTTCTCGAGTTGCGGCAGGTGCTCTCGACTTATGACGGGGACCTCAGGGACCCGCTCTGGTGGCCTCAGGAACGGCCAGTCCCCATGCAAGTTCCTCGGGGGCCTCTCGGGATTCCTCTCCCTTCGATGCCGGGGACTAAGACCTTGTGTGGATTCGGGGCCGGAACCTGAGGATTCCTCTCCAGTGCTGACATGGATCTTGGGGTACTTCTGGAGTCTCCCCAGGGGAGTCAGTCCTCGTCTCGAATGCGGGCATGCACTTGCGCTTTCCTCCAGAGCGGTAGCAGCAGTGTCACGCAGTCCGCCGCGTGGATCAAAGGATCTATGGTTTTCCCTCGAGTCTTTCCCACGAGGCTTTCCACGAGGCTTTCCCACAGGGCTGTCCCACGTGCACACGTGGTGGGAGTCGATCCTCGGCTTGAACGTCAAGGCAGTGCGGGGAAAACAGGTTCCTCTGGAATGGACTGACACATCTGGGGGACTCTTGGAATGGTGGCACGACCCTGGAGTTCCTCTCGCCTTTCCTGTGGAGAGCGCCTCCTCTTGAGATGCGACGGGAACGCCGGGAATTCTTTCCCTACGAAACAGGGAAAGGATCCCTCATCTCGAGCTAGGAGGCGGAAACGGGGCTCCCCTGGATGTGTGTGGGACCCCACGTGCTTCCTCTCGAGTGGAGACGGGTATGTCGGGGAACTTCTTGAGTTGCAGCAAGGGTGAGAAGGACCCTTAGGAAGTTCCATTGGTTAAATATGATTAGCCTCGGGAAGCCTCAGCGGAAATGGGCCTCATCTCGCCTGGAGGGCAAAACCTCGTGGATTTTCTCGAGTTGCGGCAGGTGCTCTCGACTTACGACGGGGACCTCAGGGACACGCTCTGGTGGCCTCAGGAAAGGCCAGTCCCCATGCGAGTTCCTCGGGGGCCTCTCAGGATTCCTTTCCCGGCGATGCGGGGGACTAATACCTTGTGTGGAGTAGGGGCCGGAACCTGAGGATTCCTCTCCAGTGCTGACATGGATCTTGGGGTACTTCTGGAGTCTCCCCAGGGGAGTCAGTCCTCTTCTCGAATGCGGGCATGCACTTGCGCTTTCCTCCAGAGCGGTAGCAGCAGTGTCACGCAGTCCGCCCCGTGGATCAAAGGATCTATGGTTTTCCCTCGAGTCTTTCCACGAGGCTTTCCCACGAGGTTTTCCCACAGGGCTGTCCCACGTGCACATGTGGTGGGAGTCGATCCTCTGCTTGAACGTCAAGGCAGTGCAGGGGAAACAGGTTCCTCTGGAATGGACTGACACATCTGGGGGACTCTTGGAATGGTGGCACGACCCTGGAGTACCTCTCTCCTTTCCTGTGGAGAGTTCCTCCTCTTGAGATGCGAGGGGAACGCCGGGAATTCTTTCCCTACGAAACAAGGAAAGGATCCCTCATCTCGAGCTAGGAGGCTGAAACCGGGCTCCCCTGGATGTGTGCGGGACCCCACGTGCTTCCTCTCGAGTGGAGACGGGTATGTCGCGGAACTTCTTGAGTTGCAGCAAGGGTGTGAAGGACCCTTTGGAAGTTCCAGTAGTTAGATGTGATTAGCCTCGAGAAGCCTCAGCGGAAATGGGCTTCATCTCGCCTGGAGGGCCAAACCTCCTATATTTTCTCGAGTTGCGGCAGGTGCTCTCGACTTACGACCGGGACCTCAGGGACCCGCTCTGGTGGCCTCAGGAAAGGCCAGTCCCCATGCGAGTTCCTCGGGGGCCTCTCGGGATTCCTCTCCGGTCTATGCCGGCGCCTAGGACCTAGTGTGGAGTCGGGGCCGGAACCTGAGGATTCCTCTCCAGTGCTGACATGGATCTTGGGGTACTTCTGGAGTCTCCCCAGGGGAGTCAGTCCTCTTCTTGAATGCGGGCATGCACTTGCGCTTTCCTCCAGAGCGGTAGCAGAAGTGTCACGCCGTCCGCCGCGTGGATCAAAGGATCTATGGTTTTCCCTCAGGTCTTTCCCACGAGGCTTTCCCACGAGGCTTTCCCACAGGGCTGTCCCACGTGCACACGTGGTGGGAGTCTATCTTCGGCTTGAATGTCAAGGCAGTACAGGGAAAACAGGTTCCTCTGTAATGGACTGACACATCTGGGGGACTCTTGGAATGGTGGCACGACCCTGGAGTTCCTCTCGCCTTTCCTGTGGAGATCGCCTCCTCTTGAGATGCGACGGGAACGCCGGGAATTCTTTCCCTACGAAACAGGGAAAGGATCCCTCATCTAGAGCTAGGAGGCGGAAACGGGGCTCCCCTGGATGTGTGCGGGACCCTCGTGCTTCCTCTCGAGTGGAGACGGGTATGTTGGGGAACTTCTTGAGTTGCAGCAAGGGTGTGAAGGACCCTTTGGAAGTTCCAGTGGTTAGATGTGATTAGCCTCGAGAAGCCTCAGCGGAAATGGGCCTCATCTCGCCTGGAGGGCAAAACCTCCTGGATTTTCTCGAGTTGCGGCAGGTGTTCTCGACTTACGACGGGGACCACAGGGACCCGCTCTGGTGGCCTCAGGAAAGGCCAGTCTCCATGCGACTTCCTCGGGGGCCTCTCGGGATTCCTCTCCTGTCGATGCCGGGGCCTAAGACCTTGTGTGGAGTCGGGGCCGGAACCTGAGGATTCCTCTCCAGTGCTGACATGGATCTTGGGGTACTTCTGGAGTCTCCCCAGGGGAGTCAGTCCTCGTCTCGAATGCGGGCATGCACTTGTGCTTTCCTCCAGAGCGGTAGCAGCAGTGTCACGCAGTCCGCCGCGTGGATCAAAGGATCTATGGTTTTCCCTCCAGTCTTTCCCACGAGGCTTTCCCACGGGGCTTTCCCACAGGGCTGTCCCACGTGCACACGTGGTGGGAGTCGATCGTCGGCTTGAACATAAAGGCAGTGCAGGGAAAACAGGTTCCTCTGTAATGGACTGACACATCTGGGGGACTCTTGGAATGGTGGCCCGACCCTGGTGTTCCTCTCGCCTTTCCTGTGGAGAGCGCCTCCTCTTGAGATGCGACGGGAACGCCGGGAATTCTTTCCCTACGAAACAGGGAAAGGATCCCTCATCTCGAGCTAGGAGGCGGAATCGGGGCTCCCCTGTATGTGTGCGGGACCCCACGTGCTTCCTCTCGAGTGGAGATGGATATGTCGCGGAACTGCTTGAGTTGCAGCAAGGGTGTGAAGGACCCTTTGGAAGTTCCAGTGGTTAGATGTGATTAGCCTCGAGAAGCCTCAGCGGAAATGGGCCTCATCTCGCCTGGAGGGCAAAACCTCCTGGATTTTCTCGAGTTGCGGCAGGTGCTCTCGACTTACGACGGGGACCTCAGGGACCCGCTCTGGAGGCCTCAGGAAAGGCCAGTCCCCATGCGAGTTCCACGGGGGCCTCTCGGGATTCCTCTCCCGTCGATGCCGGGGCCTAAGACCTTGTGTGGAGTTGGGGCCGGAACCTGAGTATTCCTCTCCAGTGCTGACATGGATCTTGGGGTACTTCTGGAGTCTCCCCAGGGGAGTCAGTCCTCGTCTCGAATGCGGGCATGCACTTGCGCTTTCCTCCAGAGCGGTAGCAGCAGTGTCTCGCATTCCGTCGCGTGGATCAAAGGATCTATGGTTTTCCCTCGAGTCTTTCCCACGAGGCTTTCCCACGAGGCTTTCCCACAGGGCTGTCCCACGTGCACACGTGGTGGGAGTCGATCCTCGGCTTGAACGTCAAGGCAGTGCGGGGAAAACAGGTTCCTCTGGAATGGACTGACACATCTGGGGGACTCTTGGAATGGTGGCACGACCCTGGAGTTCCTCTCGCCTTTCCTGTGGAGAGCGCCTACTCTTGAGATGCGACGGGAACGCCGGGAATTCTTTCCCTACGAAACAGGGAAAGGATCCCTCATCTCGAGCTAGAAGGCGGAAACGAGGCTCCCCTGGATGTGTGCGGGACCCCACCTGCTTCCTCTCGAGTGGAGACGGGTATGTCGCGGAACTGCTTGAGTTGCAGCAAGGGTGTGAAGGACCCTTTGGAAGTTCCAGTGGTTAGATGTGATTAGCCTCCAGAAGCCTCAGCGGAAATGGGCCTCATCTCGCCTGGAGGGCAGAACCTCCTGGATTTTCTCGAGTTGCGGCAGGTGCTCTCGACTTACGACGGGGACCTCAGGGACCCGCTCTGGAGGCCTCAGGAAAGGCCAGTCCCCATGCGAGTTCCTCGGGGGCCTCTCAGGATTCCTTTCCCGGCGATGCGGGGGACTAATACCTTGTGTGGAGTAGGGGCCGGAACCTGAGGATTCCTCTCCAGTGCTGACATGGATCTTGGGGTACTTCTGGAGTCTCCCCAGGGGAGTCAGTCCTCGTCTCGAATGCGGGCATGCACTTGCGCTTTCCTCCAGAGCGGTAGCAGCAGTGTCACGCAGTCCGCCCCGTGGATCAAAGGATCTATGGTTTTCCCTCGAGTCTTTCCACGAGGCTTTCCCACGAGGTTTTCCCACAGGGCTGTCCCACGTGCACATGTGGTGGGAGTCGATCCTCGGCTTGAACGTCAAGGCAGTGCAGGGGAAACAGGTTCCTCTGGAATGGACTGACACATCTGGGGGACTCTTGGAATGGTGGCACGACCCTGGAGTTCCTCTCGCCTTTCCTGTGGAGAGTTCCTCCTCTTGAGATGCGAGGGGAACGCCGGGAATTCTTTCCCTACGAAACAAGGAAAGGATCCCTCATCTCGAGCTAGGAGGCTGAAACGGGGCTCCCCTGGATGTGTGCGGGACCCCACGTGCTTCCTCTCGAGTGGAGACGGGTATGTCGCGGAACTTCTTGAGTTGCAGCAAGGGTGTGAAGGACCCTTTGGAAGTTCCAGTAGTTAGATATGATTAGCCTCGAGAAGCCTCAGCGGAAATGGGCTTCATCTCGCCTGGAGGGCCAAACCTCCTGTATTTTCTCGAGTTGCGGCAGGTGCTCTCGACTTACGACCGGGACCTCAGGGACCCGCTCTGGTGGCCTCAGGAAAGGCCAGTTCCCATGCGAGTTCCTCGGGGGCCTCTCGGGATTCCTCTCCGGTCTATGCCGGGGCCTAGGACCTAGTGTGGAGTCGGGGCCGGAACCTGAGGATTCCTCTCCAGTGCTGACATGGATCTTGGGGTACTTCTGGAGTCTCCCCAGGGGAGTCAGTCCTCTTCTTGAATGCGGGCATGCACTTGCGCTTTCCTCCAGAGCGGTAGCAGCAGTGTCACGCAGTCCGCCGCGTGGATCAAAGGATCTATGGTTTTCCCTCGGGTCTTTCCCACGAGGCTTTCCCACGAAGCTTTCCCACAGGGCTGTCCCACGTGCACACGTGGTGGGAGTCTATCTTCGGCTTGAATGTTAAGGCAGTACAGGGAAAACAGGTTCCTTTGGAATGGACTGACACATCTGGGGGACTCTTGGAATGGTGGCACGACCCTGGAGTTCCTCTCGCCTTTCCTGTGGAGATCGCCTCCTCTTGAGATGCGACGGGAACGCCGGGAATTCTTTCCCTACGAAACAGGGAAAGGATCCCTCATCTCGAGCTAGGAGGCGGAAACGGGGCTCCCCTGGATGTGTGCGGGACCCTCGTGCTTCCTCTCGAGTGGAGACGGGTATGTTGGGGAACTTCTTGAGTTGCAGCAAGGGTGTGAAGGACCCTTTGGAAGTTCCATTGGTTAGATGTGATTAGCCTCGAGAAGCCTCAGCGGAAATGGGCCTCATCTCGCCTGGAGGGCAAAACCTCCTGGATTTTCTCGAGTTGCGGCAGGTGTTCTCGACTTACGACGGGGACCACAGGGACCCGCTCTGGTGGCCTCAGGAAAGGCCAGTCTCCATGCGACTTCCTCGGGGGCCTCTCGGGATTCCTCTCCCGTCGATGCCGGGGCCTAAGACCTTGTGTGGAGTCGGGGCCGGAACCTGAGGATTCCTCTCCAGTGCTGACATGGATCTTGGGGTACTTCTGGAGTCTCCCCAGGGGAGTCAGTCCTCGTCTCGAATGCGGGCATGCACTTGTGCTTTCCTCCAGAGCGGTAGCAGCAGTGTCACGCAGTCCGCCGCGTGGATCAAAGGATCTATGGTTTTCCCTCCATTCTTTCCCACGAGGCTTTCCCACGGGGCTTTCCCACAGGGCTGTCCCACGTGCACACGTGGTGGGAGTCGATCGTCGGCTTGAACATAAAGGCAGTGCAGGGAAAACAGGTTCCTCTGGAATGGACTGACACATCTGGGGGTCTCTTGGAATGGTGGCACGACCCTGGAGTTCCTCTCGTCTTTCCTGTGGAGAGCGCCTCCTCTTGAGATGCGACGGGAACGCCGGGAATTCTTTCCCTACGAATCAGGGAAAGGATCCCTCATTTCGAGCTAGGAGGCGGAAACGGAGCTCCTCTGGATGTGTGCGGGACCCTCGTGCTTCCTCTCGAGTGGAGATGGGTATGTCGGGGAACTTCTTGAGTTGCAGCAAGGGTGTGAAGGACCCTTAGGAAGGTCCAGTGGTTAGACGTGATTAGCCTCGAGAAGCCTCAGGGGAAATGGGCCTCATCTCGCCTGGAGGGCAAAACCTCCTGGATTTTCTCGAGTTGCGGCAGGTCCTCTCGACTTACGACGGGGACCTCAGGGACCCGCTCTGTTGGCCTCAGGAAAGGCCAGTCCCCATGCGAGTTCCTCGGGGGCCTCTCGGGATTCCTCTCCCGTCGATGCAGGGGACTAAGACCTTGTGTGGATTCGGGGCCAGAACCTGAGGATTCCTCTCCAGTGCTGACATGGATCTTGGGGTACTTCTGGAGTCTCCCCACGGGAGTCAGTCCTCGTCTCGAATGCGGGCCTGCACTTGCGCTTTCCTCCAGAGCGGTAGCAGCAGTGTCACGCAGTCCGCCGCGTGGATCAAAGGATTTATGGTTTTCCCTCGAGTCTTTCCCACGAGGCTTTCCCACGAGGCTTTCCCACAGGGCTGTCCCACGTGCACACGTGGTGGGAGTCGATCCTCGGCTTGAACGTCAAGGCAGTGCAGGGAAAACAGGTTCCTCTGGAATGGACTGACACAACTGGGGGACTCTTGGAATGGTAGCACGACGCTGGAGTTCCTCTCGCCTTTCCTGTGGAGAGCGCCTCCTCTTGAGATGCGAGGGGAACGCCGGGAATTCTTTCCCTATGAAACAAGGAAAGGATCCCACATCTCGAGCTAGGAGGCGGAAACGGGGCTCCCCTGGATGTGTGCGGGACCCCACGTGCTTCCTCTAGAGTGGAGACGGGTATGTCGCGGAACTTCTTGAGTTGCAGCAAGGGTGTGAAGGACCCTTTGGAAGTTCCAGTAGTTAGATGTGATTAGCCTCGAGAAGCCTCAGCGGAAATGGGCCTCATCTCGCCTGGAGGGCAAAAACTCCTGGATTTTCTCGAGTTGGGGCAGGTCCTCTCGACTTACGACGGGGACCTCAGGGACCCGCTCTGGTGGCCTCAGGAAAGGACAGTCCCCATGCGAGTTCCTCGGGGGCCTCTCGGGATTCCTCTCCGGTCGATGCCGGGGCCTAGGACCTAGTGTGGAGTCGGGGCCGGAACCTGAGGATTCCTCTCCAGTGCTGACATGGATCTTGGGGTACTTCTGGAGTCTCCCCAGGGGAGTCAGTCCTCGTCTCGAATGCGGGCATGCACTTGTGCTTTCCTCCAGAACGGTAGCAGCAGTGTCACGCAGTCCGCCGCGTGGATCAAAGGATCTATGGTTTTCCCTCGAGTCTTTCCCACGAGGCTTTCCCACAGGGCTGTCCCACGTGCACACGTGGTGGGAGTCGATCCTCGGCTTGAACGTCAAGGCAGTGCAGGGAAAACAGGTTCCTCTGGAATGGACTGACACATCTGGGGGACTCTTGGAATGGTGCCACTACCCTGGAGTTCCTCTCGCCTTTCCTGTGGAGAGCGCCTCCTCTTGAGATGCGACGGCAACGCCGGGAATTCTTTCCCTACGAAACAGGGAAAGGATCCCTCATCTCGAGCTAGGAGGCGGAAACGGGGCTCCCCTGGATGTGTGCGGGACCTTCGTGCTTCCTCTCGAGTGGAGACGGGTATGTCGGGGAACCTCTTGAGTTGCAGCAAGGGTGTGAAGGACCTTTTGGAAGTTCCAGTGGTTAGATGTGATTAGCCACGAGAAGCCTCAGCGGAAATGGGCCTCATCTCGCCTGGAGGGCAAAACCTCCTGGAATTTCTCGAGTTGCGGCAGGTGCTCTCGGCTTACGACGGAGACCTCAGGGACCCGCTCGGGTGGCCTCAGGAAAGGCCATTCCCCATGCGAGTTCCTCGGGGGCCTCTCGGGATTCCTCTCCCGTCGATACCGGGGCCTAAGACCTTGTGTGGAGTCGGGGCCGGAACCTGAGTATTACTCTCCAGTGCTGACTTGGACCGTGGGGTAGTTCTGGAGTCTCCCCAGGGGAGTCAGTCCTCGTCTCGAATGCGGGCATGCACTTGCGCTTTCCTCCAGGGCGGTAGCAGCAGTGTCACGCAGTCCTCCCCGTGGAACAAAGGGTCTATGGTTTTCCCTCGAGTCTTTCCCACGAGGCTTTCCCACGAGGCTTTCCCACAGGGCTGTCCCACGTGCACACGTGGTGGGAGTCGATCCTCGGCTTGAACGTCAAGGCAGTGCAGGGAAAACATGTTCCTCTGGAATGGACTGACACATCTGGGGGACTCTTGGAATGGTGGCAAGACCCTGGAGTTCCTTTCGCCTTTCCTGTGGAGAGCACCTGCTCTTGAGATGTGACGGGAACGCCGGGAATTCTTTCCCTACGAAACAGGGAAAGGATCCCTCATCTCGAGCTAGGAGGCGGAAACGGGGCTCCCCTGGATGTGTGCGGGACCCCACGTGCTTCCTCTCGAGTGGAGACGGGTATGTCGGGGAACTTCTTGAGTTGCAGCAAGGGTGTGAAGGACCTTTTGGAAGTTCCAGTGGTTAGATGTGATTAGCCTCGAGAAGCCTCAGCGGAAATGGGCCTCATCTCGCATGGAGGGCAAAACCTCCTGGAATTTCTCGAGTTGAGGCAGGTGCTCTCGACTTACGACGGGGACCTCAGGGACCCGCTCTGGTGGCCTCAGGAAAGGCCAGTCCCCATGCGAGTTCCTCGCGGGCCTCTCGGGATTCCTCTCCCGTCGATGCCGGGGCCTAAGACCTTGTGTGGAGTCGGGGCCGGAACCTGAGTATTCCTCTCCAGTGCTGACATGGATCTTGGGGTACTTCTGGAGTCTCCCCAGGGGAGTCAGTCCTCGTCTCGAATGCGGGCATGCACTTGCGCTTTCCTCCAGAGCGGTAGCAGAAGTGTCACGCAGTCCGCCGCGTGGATCAAAGGATCTATGGTTTCCCCTCGAGTCTTTCCCACGAGGCTTTCCCACGAGGCTTTCCCACGAGGCTTTCCCACAGGGCTGTCCCACGTGCACACGTGGTGGGAGTCGATCCTCGGCTTGAACGTCAAGGCAGTGCAGGGAAAACAGGTTCCTCTGGAATGGACTGACACATCTGGGGGACTCTTGGAATGGTGGCACGACCCTGGAGTTCCTCTCGCCTTTCCTGCGGAGAGCGCCTCCTCTTGAGATGCGACGGGAACGCCGGGAATTCTTTCCCTACGAAACAGGGTAATGATCCCTCATCTCGAGCTACGAGGCGGAAACGGAGCTCCCCTGGATGTGTGCGGGAACCTCGTGCTTCCTCTCGAGTGGAGACGGGTATGTCGCGGAACTCCTTGAGTTGCAGCAAGGGTGTGAAGGACCCTTTGGAAGTTCCAGTGATTAGATGTGATTAGCCTCGAGAAGCCTCAGCGGAAATTGGCCTCATCTCGCCTGGAGGGCAAAACCTCCTGGAATTCCTCGAGTTGCGGCAGGTGCTCTCGACTTACGACGGGGACCTCAGGGACCCGCTCTGGTGGCCTCAGGAAAGGCCAGTCCCCATGCGAGTTCCTAGGGGGCCTCTCAGGATTCCTCTCCCGTCGATGCCGGGGCCTAAGACCTTGTGTGGAGTCGGGGTCGGAACCTGAGGATTCCTCTCCAGTGGTGACATGGATCTTGGGGTACTTCTGGAGTCTCACCAGGGGAGTCAGTCCTCGTCTCGAATGCGGGCATGCACTTGCGCTTTCCTCCAGAGCGGTAGCAGCAGTGTCACGCTTTCTGCCGCGTGGATCAAAGGATCTATGGTTTTCCCTCGAGTCTTTCCCACGAGGCTTTCCCACGAGGCTTTCCCACAGGGCTGTCCCACGTGCACAGGTGGTGGGAGTCGATCCTCGGCTTGAACGTCAAGGCAGTGCAGGGAAAACAGGTTCCTCTGGAATGGACTGACACATCTGGGGGACTCTTGGAATGGTGTCACGACCCTGGAGTTCCTCTCGCCTTTCCTGTGGAGAGCGCTTCCTCTTGAGATGCGACGGAAACGCCGGGAATTCTTTCCCTACGAAACAGGGAAAGGATCCCTCATCTCGAGCTAGGAGGCGGAAACGGTCTCCCCTGGATGTGTGCGGGACCCCACGTGCTTCCTCTCGAGTGGAGATGGATATGTCGCGGAACTGCTTCAGTTGCAGCAAGGGTGTGAAGGACCCTTTGGAAGTTCCAGTGGTTAGATGTGATTAGCCTCGAGAAGCCTCAGCGGAAATGGGCCTCATCTCGCCTGGAGGGCAAAACCTCCTGGATTTTCTCGAGTTGCGGCAGGTGCTCTCGACTTACGACGGGGACCTCAGGGACCCGCTCTGGAGGCCTCAGGAAAGGCCAGTCCCCATGCGAGTTCCACGGGGGCCTCTCGGGATACCTCTCCCGTCGATGCCGGGGCCTAAGACCTTGTGTGGAGTTGGGGCCGGAACCTGAGTATTCCTCTCCAGTGCTGACATGGATCTTGGGGTACTTCTGGAGTCTCCCCAGGGGAGTCAGTCCTCGTCTCGAATGCGGGCATGCACTTGCGCTTTCCTCCAGAGCGGTAGCAGCAGTGTCTCGCATTCCGTCGCGTGGATCAAAGGATCTATGGTTTTCCCTCGAGTCTTTCCCACGAGGCTTTCCCACGAGGCTTTCCCACAGGGCTGTCCCACGTGCACACGTGGTGGGAGTCGATCCTCGGCTTGAACGTCAAGGCAGTGCGGGGAAAACAGGTTCCTCTGGAATGGACTGACACATCTGGGGGACTCTTGGAATGGTGGCACGACCCTGGAGTTCCTCTCGCCTTTCCTGTGGAGAGCGCCTACTCTTGAGATGCGACGGGAACGCCGGGAATTCTTTCCCTACGAAACAGGGAAAGGATCCCTCATCTCGAGCTAGAAGGCGGAAACGAGGCTCCCCTGGATGTGTGCGGGACCCCACCTGCTTCCTCTCGAGTGGAGACGGGTATGTCGCGGAACTGCTTGAGTTGCAGCAAGGGTGTGAAGGACCCTTTGGAAGTTCCAGTGGTTAGATGTGATTAGCCTCCAGAAGCCTCAGCGGAAATGGGCCTCATCTCGCCTGGAGGGCAGAACCTCCTGGATTTTCTCGAGTTGCGGCAGGTGCTCTCGACTTACGACGGGGACCTCAGGGACCCGCTCTGGAGGCCTCAGGAAAGGCCAGTCCCCATGCGAGTTCCTCGGGGGCCTCTCAGGATTCCTTTCCCGGCGATGCGGGGGACTAATACCTTGTGTGGAGTAGGGGCCGGAACCTGAGGATTCCTCTCCAGTGCTGACATGGATCTTGGGGTACTTCTGGAGTCTCCCCAGGGGAGTCAGTCCTCGTCTCGAATGCGGGCATGCACTTGCGCTTTCCTCCAGAGCGGTAGCAGCAGTGTCACGCAGTCCGCCCCGTGGATCAAAGGATCTATGGTTTTCCCTCGAGTCTTTCCACGAGGCTTTCCCACGAGGTTTTCCCACAGGGCTGTCCCACGTGCACATGTGGTGGGAGTCGATCCTCGGCTTGAACGTCAAGGCAGTGCAGGGGAAACAGGTTCCTCTGGAATGGACTGACACATCTGGGGGACTCTTGGAATGGTGGCACGACCCTGGAGTACCTCTCTCCTTTCCTGTGGAGAGTTCCTCCTCTTGAGATGCGAGGGGAACGCCGGGAATTCTTTCCCTACGAAACAAGGAAAGGATCCCTCATCTCGAGCTAGGAGGCTGAAACGGGGCTCCCCTGGATGTGTGCGGGACCCCACGTGCTTCCTCTCGAGTGGAGACGGGTATGTCGCGGAACTTCTTGAGTTGCAGCAAGGGTGTGAAGGACCCTTTGGAAGTTCCAGTAGTTAGATATGATTAGCCTCGAGAAGCCTCAGCGGAAATGGGCTTCATCTCGCCTGGAGGGCCAAACCTCCTGTATTTTCTCGAGTTGCGGCAGGTGCTCTCGACTTACGACCGGGACCTCAGGGACCCGCTCTGGTGGCCTCAGGAAAGGCCAGTTCCCATGCGAGTTCCTCGGGGGCCTCTCGGGATTCCTCTCCGGTCTATGCCGGGGCCTAGGACCTAGTGTGGAGTCGGGGCCGGAACCTGAGGATTCCTCTCCAGTGCTGACATGGATCTTGGGGTACTTCTGGAGTCTCCCCAGGGGAGTCAGTCCTCTTCTTGAATGCGGGCATGCACTTGCGCTTTCCTCCAGAGCGGTAGCAGCAGTGTCACGCAGTCCGCCGCGTGGATCAAAGGATCTATGGTTTTCCCTCGGGTCTTTCCCACGAGGCTTTCCCACGAAGCTTTCCCACAGGGCTGTCCCACGTGCACACGTGGTGGGAGTCTATCTTCGGCTTGAATGTTAAGGCAGTACAGGGAAAACAGGTTCCTTTGGAATGGACTGACACATCTGGGGGACTCTTGGAATGGTGGCACGACCCTGGAGTTCCTCTCGCCTTTCCTGTGGAGATCGCCTCCTCTTGAAATGCGACGGGAACGCCGGGAATTCTTTCCCTACGAAACAGGGAAAGGATCCCTCATCTCGAGCTAGGAGGCGGAAACGGGGCTCCCCTGGATGTGTGCGGGACCCTCGTGCTTCCTCTCGAGTGGAGACGGGTATGTTGGGGAACTTCTTGAGTTGCAGCAAGGGTGTGAAGGACCCTTTGGAAGTTCCATTGGTTAGATGTGATTAGCCTCGAGAAGCCTCAGCGGAAATGGGCCTCATCTCGCCTGGAGGGCAAAACCTCCTGGATTTTCTCGAGTTGCGGCAGGTGTTCTCGACTTACGACGGGGACCACAGGGACCCGCTCTGGTGGCCTCAGGAAAGGCCAGTCTCCATGCGACTTCCTCGGGGGCCTCTCGGGATTCCTCTCCCGTCGATGCCGGGGCCTAAGACCTTGTGTGGAGTCGGGGCCGGAACCTGAGGATTCCTCTCCAGTGCTGACATGGATCTTGGGGTACTTCTGGAGTCTCCCCAGGGGAGTCAGTCCTCGTCTCGAATGCGGGCATGCACTTGTGCTTTCCTCCAGAGCGGTAGCAGCAGTGTCACGGAGTCCGCCGCGTGGATCAAAGGATCTATGGTTTTCCCTCCAGTCTTTCCCACGAGGGTTTCCCACGGGGCTTTCCCACAGGGCTGTCCCACGTGCACACGTGGTGGGAGTCGATCGTCGGCTTGAACATAAAGGCAGTGCAGGGAAAACAGGTTCCTCTGGAATGGACTGACACATCTGGGGGTCTCTTGGAATGGTGGCACGACCCTGGAGTTCCTCTCGTCTTTCCTGTGGAGAGCGCCTCCTCTTGAGATGCGACGGGAACGCCGGGAATTCTTTCCCTACGAATCAGGGAAAGGATCCCTCATTTCGAGCTAGGAGGCGGAAACGGAGCTCCTCTGGATGTGTGCGGGACCCTCGTGCTTCCTCTCGAGTGGAGATGGGTATGTCGGGGAACTTCTTGAGTTGCAGCAAGGGTGTGAAGGACCCTTAGGAAGTTCCAGTGGTTAGACGTGATTAGACTCGAGAAGCCTCAGGGGAAATGGGCCTCATCTCGCCTGGAGGGCAAAACCTCCTGGATTTTCTCGAGTTGCGGCAGGTCCTCTCGACTTACGACGGGGACCTCAGGGACCCGCTCTGTTGGCCTCAGGAAAGGCCAGTCCCCATGCGAGTTCCTCGGGGGCCTCTCGGGATTGCTCTCCCGTCGATGCAGGGGACTAAGACCTTGTGTGGATTCGGGGCCAGAACCTGAGGATTCCTCTCCAGTGCTGACATGGATCTTGGGGTACTTCTGGAGTCTCCCCACGGGAGTCAGTCCTCGTCTCGAATGCGGGCCTGCACTTGCGCTTTCCTCCAGAGCGGTAGCAGCAGTGTCACGCAGTCCGCCGCGTGGATCAAAGGATTTATGGTTTTCCCTCGAGTCTTTCCCACGAGGCTTTCCCACGAGGCTTTCCCACAGGGCTGTCCCACGTGCACACGTGGTGGGAGTCGATCCTCGGCTTGAACGTCACGGCAGTGCAGGGAAAACAGGTTCCTCTGGAATGGACTGACACAACTGGGGGACTCTTGGAATGGTAGCACGACGCTGGAGTTCCTCTCGCCTTTCCTGTGGAGAGCGCCTCCTCTTGAGATGCGAGGGGAACGCCGGGAATTCTTTCCCTATGAAACAAGGAAAGGATCCCACATCTCGAGCTAGGAGGCGGAAACGGGGCTCCCCTGGATGTGTGCGGGACCCCACGTGCTTCCTCTAGAGTGGAGACGGGTATGTCGCGGAACTTCTTGAGTTGCAGCAAGGGAGTGAAGGACCCTTTGGAAGTTCCAGTAGTTAGATGTGATTAGCCTCGAGAAGCCTCAGCGGAAATGGGCCTCATCTCGCCTGGAGGGCAAAAACTCCTGGATTTTCTCGAGTTGGGGCAGGTCCTCTCGACTTACGACGGGGACCTCAGGGACCCGCTCTGGTGGCCTCAGGAAAGGCCAGTCCCCATGCGAGTTCCTCGGGGGCCTCTCGGGATTCCTCTCCGGTCGATGCCGGGGCCTAGGACCTAGTGTGGAGTCGGGGCCGGAACCTGAGGATTCCTCTCCAGTGCTGACATGGATCTTGGGGTACTTCTGGAGTCTCCCCAGGGGAGTCAGTCCTCGTCTCGAATGCGGGCATGCACTTGTGCTTTCCTCCAGAACGGTAGCAGCAGTGTCACGCAGTCCGCCGCGTGGATCAAAGGATCTATGGTTTTCCCTCGAGTCTTTCCCACGAGGCTTTCCCACAGGGCTGTCCCACGTGCACACGTGGTGGGAGTCGATCCTCGGCTTGAACGTCAAGGCAGTGCAGGGAAAACAGGTTCCTCTGGAATGGACTGACACATCTGGGGGACTCTTGGAATGGTGCCACTACCCTGGAGTTCCTCTCGCCTTTCCTGTGGAGAGCGCCTCCTCTTGAGATGCGACGGCAACGCCGGGAATTCTTTCCCTACGAAACAGGGAAAGGATCCCTCATCTCGAGCTAGGAGGCGGAAACGGGGCTCCCCTGGATGTGTGCGGGACCTTCGTGCTTCCTCTCGAGTGGAGACGGGTATGTCGGGGAACCTCTTGAGTTGCAGCAAGGGTGTGAAGGACCTTTTGGAAGTTCCAGTGGTTAGATGTGATTAGCCACGAGAAGCCTCAGCGGAAATGGGCCTCATCTCGCCTGGAGGGCAAAACCTCCTGGAATTTCTCGAGTTGCGGCAGGTGCTCTCGGCTTACGACGGAGACCTCAGGGACCCGCTCGGGTGGCCTCAGGAAAGGCCATTCCCCATGCGAGTTCCTCGGGGGCCTCTCGGGATTCCTCTCCCGTCGATACCGGGGCCTAAGACCTTGTGTGGAGTCGGGGCCGGAACCTGAGTATTACTCTCCAGTGCTGACTTGGACCGTGGGGTAGTTCTGGAGTCTCCCCAGGGGAGTCAGTCCTCGTCTCGAATGCGGGCATGCACTTGCGCTTTCCTCCAGGGCGGTAGCAGCAGTGTCACGCAGTCCTCCCCGTGGAACAAAGGGTCTATGGTTTTCCCTCGAGTCTTTCCCACGAGGCTTTCCCACGAGGCTTTCCCACAGGGCTGTCCCACGTGCACACGTGGTGGGAGTCGATCCTCGGCTTGAACGTCAAGGCAGTGCAGGGAAAACATGTTCCTCTGGAATGGACTGACACATCTGGGGGACTCTTGGAATGGTGGCACGACCCTGGAGTTCCTCTCGCCTTTCCTGTGGAGAGCACCTGCTCTTGAGATGTGCCGGGAACGCCGGGAATTCTTTCCCTACGAAACAGGGAAAGGATCCCTCATCTCGAGCTAGGAGGCGGAAACGGGGCTCCCCTGGATGTGTGCGGGACCCCACGTGCTTCCTCTCGAGTGGAGACGGGTATGTCGGGGAACTTCTTGAGTTGCAGCAAGGGTGTGAAGGACCTTTTGGAAGTTCCAGTGGTTAGATGTGATTCGCCTCGAGAAGCCTCAGCGGAAATGGGCCTCATCTCGCATGGAGGGCAAAACCTCCTGGAATTTCTCGAGTTGAGGCAGGTGCTCTCGACTTACGACGGGGACCTCAGGGACCCGCTCTGGTGGCCTCAGGAAAGGCCAGTCCCCATGCGAGTTCCTCGGGGGCCTCTCGGGATTCCTCTCCCGTCGATGCCGGGGCCTAAGACCTTGTGTGGAGTCGGGGCCGGAACCTGAGTATTCCTCTCCAGTGCTGACATGGATCTTGGGGTACTTCTGGAGTCTCCCCAGGGGAGTCAGTCCTCGTCTCGAATGCGGGCATGCACTTGCGCTTTCCTCCAGAGCGGTAGCAGAAGTGTCACGCAGTCCGCCGCGTGGATCAAAGGATCTATGGTTTCCCCTCGAGTCTTTCCCACGAGGCTTTCCCACGAGGCTTTCCCACGAGGCTTTCCCACAGGGCTGTCCCACGTGCACACGTGGTGGGAGTCGATCCTCGGCTTGAACGTCAAGGCAGTGCAGGGAAAACAGGTTCCTCTGGAATGGACTGACACAACTGTGGGACTCTTGGAATGGTAGCACGACCCTGGAGTTCCTCTCGCCTTTCCTGTGGAGAGCGCCTCCTCTTGAGATGCGAGGGGAACGCCGGGAATTCTTTCCCTACGAAAGAAGGAAAGGATCCCACATCTCGAGCTAGGAGGCGGAAACGGGGCTCCCCTGGATGTGTGCGGGACCCCACGTGCTTCCTCTAGAGTGGAGACGGGTATGTCGCGGAACTTCTTGAGTTGCAGCAAGGGTGTGAAGGACCCTTTGGAAGTTCCAGTAGTTAGATGTGATTAGCCTTGAGAAGCCTCAGCGGAAATGGGCCTCATCTCGCCTGGAGGGCAAAACCTCCTGGATTTTCTCGAGTTGCGGCAGGTGCTTTCGACTTACGACGGGGACCTCAGGGACCCGCTCTGGTGGCCTCAGGAAAGGCCAGTCCCCATGCGAGTTCCTCGGGGGCCTCTCTGGATTCCTCTCCCATCGATGCCGGGGCCTAGGACCTAGTGTGGAGTCGGGGCCGGAACCTGAGGATTCCTCTCCAGTGCTGACATGGATCTTGGGGTACTTCTGGAGTCTCCCCAGGGGAGTCAGTCCTCGTCTCGAATGCGGGCATGCACTTGTGCTTTCCTCCAGAACGGTAGCAGCAGTGTCACGCAGTCCGCCGCGTGGATCAAAGGATCTATGGTTTTCCCTCGAGTCTTTCCCACGAGGCTTTCCCACAGGGCTGTCCCACGTGCACACGTGGTGGGAGTCGATCCTCGGCTTGAACGTCAAGGCAGTGCAGGGAAAACAGGTTCCTCTGGAATGGACTGACACATCTGGGGGACTCTTGGAATGGTGCCACTACCCTGGAGTTCCTCTCGCCTTTCCTGTGGAGAGCGCCTCCTCTTGAGATGCGACGGCAACGCCGGGAATTCTTTCCCTACGAAACAGGGAAAGGATCCCTCATCTCGAGCTAGGAGGCGGAAACGGGGCTCCCCTGGATGTGTGCGGGAACCCACGTGCTTCCTCTCGAGTGGAGACGGGTATGTCGCGGAACTTCTTGAGTTGAAGCAAGGGTGTGAAGGACCCTTTGGAAGTTCCAGTGGTTAGATGTGATTGGCCTCGAGAAGCCTCAGCGGAAATGGGCCTCATCTCGCCTGGAGGGCAAAACCTCCTGGATTTTCTCGAGTTGCGGCAGGTGCTCTCGACTTACGACGGGGACCTCAGGGACCCGCTCTGGTGGCCTCAGGAAAGGCCAGTCCCCATCCGAGTTCCTCGGGGGCCTCTCGGGATTCCTCTCCCGTCGATGCCGGGGACTAAGACCTTGTGTGGAGTCGGGGCCGGAACCTGAGGATTCCTCTCCAGTGCTGACATGGATCTTGGGGTACTTCTGGAGTCTCCCCAGGGGAGTCAGTCCTCGTCTCGAATGCGGGCATGCACTTGCGCATTCCTCCAGAGCTGTAGCAGCAGTGTCACGCAGTCCGCTGCGTGGATCAAAGGATCTATGGTTTTCCCTCGAGTCTTTCCCACGATTCTTTCCCACGAGGCTTTCCCTCAGGGCTGTCCCACGTGCACACGTGGTGGGAGTCGATTCTCGGCTTGAACGTCAAGGCAGTGCAGGGAAAACCGGTTCCTCTGGAATGGACTTACCCATCTGGGGGACTCTTGGAATGGTGGCACGACCCTGGAGTTCCTCTCGCCTTTCCTGTGGAGAGCGCCTCCTCTTGAGATGGGACGGGAACGCCGGGAATTCTTTCCCTACGAAACAGGGAAAGGATCCCTCATCTCGAGCTAGGAGGCGGAAACGGGGCTCCCCTGGATGTGTGCGGGACCTTCGTGCTTCCTCTCGAGTGGAGACGGGTATGTCGGGGAACCTCTTGAGTTGCAGCAAGGGTGTGAAGGACCTTTTGGAAGTTCCAGTGGTTAGATGTGATTAGCCACGAGAAGCCTCAGCGGAAATGGGCCTCATCTCGCCTGGAGGGCAAAACCTCCTGGAATTTCTCGAGTTGCGGCAGGTGCTCTCGGCTTACGACGGAGACCTCAGGGACCCGCTCGGGTGGCCTCAGGAAAGGCCATTCCCCATGCGAGTTCCTCGGGGGCCTCTCGGGATTCCTCTCCCGTCGATGCCGGGGCCTAAGACCTTGTGTGGAGTCGGGGCCGGAACCTGAGTATTACTCTCCAGTGCTGACTTGGACCGTGGGGTAGTTCTGGAGTCTCCCTAGGGGAGTCAGTCCTCGTCTCGAATGCGGGCATGCACTTGCGCTTTCCTCCAGGGCGGTAGCAGCAGTGTCACGCAGTCCTCCGCGTGGAACAAAGGGTCTATGGTTTTCCCTCGAGTCTTTCCCACGAGGCTTCCCCACGAGGCTTTCCCACAGGGCTGTCCCACGTGCACACGTGGTGGGAGTCGATCCTCGGCTTGAACGTCAAGGCAGTGCAGGGAAAACATGTTCCTCTGGAATGGACTGACACATCTGGGGGACTCTTGGAATGGTGGCAAGACCCTGGAGTTACTTTCGCCTTTCCTGTGGAGAGCACCTGCTCTTGAGATGTGACGGGAACGCCGGGAATTCTTTCCCTACGAAACAGGGAAAGGATCCCTCATCTCGAGCTAGGAGGCGGAAACGGGGCTCCCCTGGATGTGTGCGGGACCCCACGGTCTTCCTCTCGAGTGGAGACGGGTATGTCGGGGAACTTCTTGAGTTGCAGCAAGGGTGTGAAGGACCTTTTGGAAGTTCCAGTGGTTAGATGTGATTAGCCTTGAGAAGCCTCAGCGTAAATGGGCCTCATCTCGCATGGAGGGCAAAACCTCCTGGAATTTCTCGAGTTGAGGCAGGTGCTCTCGACTTACGACGGGGACCTCAGGGACCCGCTCTGGTGGCCTCAGGAAAGGCCAGTCCCCATGCGAGTTCCCCGGGGGCCTCTCGGGATTCCTCTCCCGTCGATGCCGGGGCCTAAGACCTTGTGTGGAGTCGGGGCCGTAACCTGAGTATTCCTCTCCAGTGCTGACATGGACCTTGGGGTACTTCTGGAGCCTCCCCAGGGGAGTCAGTCCTCGTCTCGAATGCGGGCATGCACTTGCGCTTTCCTCCAGAGCGGTATCAGCAGTGTCACGCAGTCCGCCGCGTGGATCAAAGGATCTATGGTTTTCCCTCGAGTCTTTCCCACGAGACTTTCCCACGAGGCTTTCCCACAGGGCTGTCCCACGTGCACACGTGGTGGGAGTCGATCCTCGGCTTGAACGTCAAGGCAGTGCAGGGAAAACAGGTTCCTCTGGAATGGACTGACACATCTGGGGGACTCTTGCAATGGTGGCACGACCCTGGAGTTCCTCTCGCCTCTGCTGCGGAGAGCGCCTCCTCTTGAGATGCGACGGGAACGCCGGGAATTCTTTCCCTACGAAACAGGGTAATGATCCCTCATCTCGAGCTACGAGGCGGAAACGGAGCTCCCCTGGATGTTTGCGGGAACCTCGTTCTTCCTCTCGAGTGGAGACGGGTATGTCGCGGAACTCCTTGAGTTGCAGCAAGGGTGTGAAGGACCCTTTGGAAGTTCCAGTGATTAGATGTGATTAGCCTCTAGAAGCCTCAGCGGAAATGGGCCTCATCTCGCCTGGAGGGCAAAACCTCCTGGAATTTCTCGAGTTGCGGCAGGTGCTCTCGACTTACGACGGGGACCTCAGGGACCCGCTCTGGTGGCCTCAGGAAAGGCCAGTCCCCATGCGAGTTCCTCGCGGGCCTCTTGGGATTCCTCTCCTGTCAATGCCGGGGCCTAAGACCTTGTGTGGAGTCGGGGCCGGAACCTGAGGATTCCTCTCCAGTGCTGACATGGATCTTGGGGTACTTCTGGAGTCTCCCCAGGGGAGTCAGTCCTCGTCTCGAATGCGGGCATGCACTTGCGCTTTCCTCCAGAGCGGTAGCAGCAGTGTCACGCAGTCCGCCGCGTGGATCAAAGGATCTATGTTTTTCCCTCGAGTCTTTCCCACGTGGCTTTCCCACGAGGCTTTCCCACAGGGCTGTCCAACCTGCACACGTGGTGGGAGTCGATCCTCGGCTTGAACGTCAAGGCAGTGCAGGGAAAACAGGTTCCTCTGGAATGGACTGACATATCTGGGGGACTCTTGGAATGGTGGCACGACCCTGGAGTTCCTCTCGCCTTTCCTGTGGAGAGCGCCTCCTCTTGAGATGCGACGGGAACGCCGGGAATTGTTTCCCTACGAAACACGGAAAGTATCCCTCATCTCGAGCTAGGAGGCGGAAACGGGGCTCCACTGGATGTGTGCGGGAACCCACGTGCTTACTCTTGAGTGCAGACGGGTATGTCGCGGAACTCCTTGAGTTACAGCAAGGGTGTGAAGGAACCTTTGGAAGTTCCAGTGGTTAGATCTGATTAGCCTCGAGAAGCCTCAGCGGAAATGGGCCTCATCTCGCCTGGAGGGCAAAACCTCCAGGATTTTCTCGAGTTGCGGCAGGTGCTCTCAACTTAAGATGGGGACCTCAGGGACACGCTCTGGTGGCCTCAGGAAAGGCCAGTCCCCATGCGAGTTCCTCGGGGTCCTCTCGGGATTCCTCTCCCGTCAATGCCGGGGCCTAAGACCTTGTGTGGAGTCGGGGCCGGAACCTGAGGATTCCTCTCCAGTGCTGACATGGATCTTGGGGTACTTCTGGAGTCTCCCCAGGGGAGTCAGTCCTCGTCTCGAATGCGGGCATGCACTGGCGCTTTCCTCCAGAGCGGTAGCAGCAGTGTCACGCAGTCCGCCGCGTGGATCAAAGGATCTATGGTTTTCCCTCGAGTTTTTCGCATGAGGCTTTCCCACGAGGCTTTCCCACAGGGCTGTCCCACGTGCACACGTGGTGGGAGTCGATCCTCGGCTTGAACGTCAAGGCAGTGCAGGGAAAACAGGTTCCTCTGGAATGGACTGACACATCTGGCGGACTCTTGGAATGGTGGCACGACCCTGGAGTTCCTCTCGACTTTCCTGTGGAGAGTGCCTCCTCTTGAGATGCGACGGAAACGCCGGGAATTCTTTCCCTCCGAAACAGGGAAAGGTCCCTCATCTCGAAAGAGGAGGCGGAAACGGGGCTCCTCTGGATGTGTGCGGGACCCCACGTGCTTCCTCTCTAGTGGAGACGGGAATGTCGCGGAACTGCTTGAGTTGTAGCAAGGGTTTGAAGGACCCTTTGGAAGTTCCAGTAGTTAGATGTGATTGGCCTCGAGAAGCCTCAGAGGAAATGGGCCTCATCTCGCCTGGAGGGCAAAACCTCCTGGATTTTCTCGAGTTGCGGCAGGTGCTCTCGACTTACGACGGGGACCTCAGGGACCCGCTCTGGTGGCCTCAGGAAAGGCCAGTCCCCATGCGAGTTCCTCGGGGGCCTCTCTGGATTCCTCTCCCATCGATGCCGGGGCCTAAGACCTTGTGTGGAGCTGGGGCCGGAACCTGAGGATTAATCTCCAGTGCTGACATGGATCTTGGGGTACTTCTGGAGTCTCCCCAGGGGAGTCAGTCCTCGTCTCGAATGCGGGCATGCACTTGCGCTTTCCTCCAGAGCGGTAGCAGCAGTGTCACACAGTCCGCCGCGTGGATCAAAGGATCTATGGTTTCCCCTCGAGTCTTTCCCACGAGGCTTTCCCACGAGGCTTTCCCACGAGGCTTTCCCCCAGGGATGTCCCACGTGCACACGTGGTGGGAGTCGATCCTCGGCTTGAACGTCAAGGCAGTGCAGGGAAAACAGGCTCCTCAGGAATGGACTGACACATCTGGGGGTCTATTGGAATGGTGGCACGACTCTGGAGATCCTCTCCCCTTTCCTGTTGAGAGCGCCTCCTCTTGAGATGCGACGGGAACGCCGGGAATTCTTTCCCTACGAAACAGGGAAAGGATCCCTCATCTCGAGCTAGGAGGAGGAAACGGGGCTCCCTGGATGTGTGCGGGAACCTCGTGCTTCCTCTCGAGTGGAGGCGGTTATGTCGGGGAACTTCTTGAGTTGCAGCAAGGGTGTGAAGGACTCTTTGGAAGTTCCAGTGGTTAGATGTGATTAGCCTCGAGAAGCCTCAGCGGAAATGGGCGTCATCTCGCCTGGAGGGCAAAACCTCCTGGAATTTCTCGAGTTGCGGCAGGTGCTCTCGACTTACGACGGGGACCTCAGGGACACGCTCTGGTGGCCTCAGGAAAGGCCAGTCCCCATGCGAGTTCCTCGGGGGCCTCTCGGGATTCCTTTCCCGTCGATGCCGGGGCCTAAGACCTTGTGTGGAGTCGGGGCCGGAACCTGAGGATTCCTCTTCAGTGCTGACATGGATCTAGGGGTACTTCTGGAGTCTCCCCAGGGGAGTCAGTCCTCGTCTCGAATGCGGGCATGCACTTGCGCTTTCCTCCAGAGCGGTAGCAGCAGTGTCACGCAGTCCGTCGCGTGGATGAAAGGATCTATGGTTTCCCCTCGAGTCTTTCCCACGAGGCTTTCCCACGAGGTTTTCCCACGAGGCTTTCCCACAGGGCTGTCCCACCTGCACACGTGGTGGGAGTCGATCCTCGGCTTGAACGTCAATGCAGTGCAGGGAAAACAGGTTCCTCTGTAATGGACTGACACATCTGGGGGTCTCTTGGAATGGTGGCACGACTCTGGAGATCCTCTCCCCTTTCCTGTTGAGAGCGCCTCCTCTTGAGATGCGATGGGAACGCCGGGAATTCTTTCCCTGCGAAACAGGGAAAGGATCCCTCATCTCGAGCTAGGAGGCGGTAACGGGGCTCCCCTGGATGTGTGCGGGAACCCACGTGCTTCCTCTCGAGTGGAGACGGGTATATCGCGGAACTTCTTGAGTTGAAGCAAGGGTGTGAAGGACCCTTTGGAAGTTCCAGTGGTTAGATGTGATTGGCCTCGAGAAGCCTCAGCTGAAATGGGCCTCATCTCGCCTGGAGGGCAAAACCTCCTGGATTTTCTCGAGTTGCGGCAGGTGCTCTCGTCTTATGACGGGGACCTCAGGGACCCGCTCTGGTGGCCTCAGGAAAGGCCAGCCCCCATGCGAGTTCCTCAGGGGCCTCTCGGGATTCCTCTCCAGTCGATGCCGGGGCCTAAGACCTTGTGTGGAGTCGGGGCCGGAACCTGAGGATTCCTCTCCAGTGCTGACATGGACCTTGGGGTACTTCTGGAGTCTCCCCAGGGGAGTCAGTCCTCGTCTCGAATGCGGGCATGCACTTGTGCTTTCCTCCAGAGCGGTAGGAGCAGTGTCACGCAGTCCGCCGCGTGGATCAAAGGATCTATGGTTTTCCCTCGAGTCTTTCCCACGAGGCTTTCCCACGAGGCTTTCCCACAGGGCTGTCCCACGTGCACACGTGGTGGGAGTCAATCCTCGGCTTGAACGTCAAGGCAGTGCAGGGAAAACAGGTTCCTCTGGAATGGACTGACCCATCTGGGGGACTCTTGAAATGGTGGCACGACCCTGGAGTTCCTCTCGCCTTTCCTGTGGAGAGCGCGTCCTCTTGAGATGCGACGGGAACGCCGGGAATTCTTTCCCTACGAAACAGGGAAAGGATCCCTCATCTCGAGCTAGGAGGCGGAAACGGGGCTCCCCTGGATGTGTGCGGGACCCTCGTGCTTCCTCTCGAGTGGAGACGGGTATGTCGGGGAACCTCTTGAGTTGCAGCAAGGGTGTGAAGGACCTTTTGGAATTCCAGTGGTTAGATGTGATTAGCCACGAGAAGCCTCAGCGGAAATGGGCCTCATCTCGCCTGGAGGGCAAACCTCCTGGATTTTCTCGAGTTGCGGCAGGTGCTCTCGACTTACGACGGGGACCTCAGGGACCCGCTCTGGTGGCCTCAGGAAAGGCCAGTCCCCATGCGAGTTCCTCGGGGGCCTCTCGGGATTCCTCTCCCGTCGATGCCGGGGCCTAAACCTTGTGTGGAGTCGGGGCCGGAACCTGAGGATTCCTCTCCAGTGCTGACATGGACCTTGGGGTACTTCTGGAGTCTCCCCAGGGGAGTCAGTCCTCGTCTCGAATGCGGGCATGCACTTGCGCTTTCCTCCAGAGCGGTAGGAGAAGTGTCACGCAGTCCGCCGCGTGGATCAAAGGATCTATGGTTTTCCCTCGAGTCTTTCCCACGAGGCTTTCCCCCGAGGCTTTCCCACAGGGCTGTCCCACGTGCACACGTGGTGGGAGTCGATCCTCGGCTTGAACGTCAAGGCAGTGCAGGGAAAACAGGTTTCTCTGGAATGGACTGACACATCTGGGGGACTCTTGGAATGGTGGCACGACCCTGGAGTTTCTCTCGCCTTTCCTGTGGAGAGCGCCTCCTCTTGAGATGCGACGGGAACGCCGGGAATTCTTTCACTAGGAAACAGGGAAAGGATCCCTCATCTCGAGCTAGAAGGCGGAACCGGGGCTCCCCCGGATGTGTGCGGGACCCTCGTGCTTCCTCTCGAGTGGAGACGGGTATGTCGGGGAACTTCTGGACTTGCAGCAAGGGTGTGAAGGACCCTTTGGAAGTTCCAGTGGTTAGATGTGATTAGCCTCGAGAAGCCTCAGCGGACATGGGCCTCATCTCGCCTGGAGGGCAAAACCTCCTGGATTTTCTCGAGTTGCGGCAGGTGCTCTCGACTTACGACGGGGACCTCAGGGACCCGCTCTGGTGGCCTCAGGAAAGGCCAGTCCCCATGCGAGTTCCTCGGGGGCCTCTCGGGATTCCTCTCCCGTCGAAACCGGGGCCTAAGACCTTGTGTGGAGTCGGGGCCGGAACCTGAGGATTCCACTCCAGTGCTGACATGGACCTTGGGGTACTTCTGGAGCCTCCCCAGGGGAGTCAGTCCTCGTCTCGAATGCGGGCATGCACTTGCGCTTTCCTCCAGAGCGGTATCAGCAGTGTCACGCAGTCCGCCGCGTGGATCAAAGGATCTATGGTTTTCCCTCGAGTCTTTCCCACGAGACTTTCCCACGAGGCTTTCCCACAGGGCTGTCCCACGTGCACACGTGGTGGGAGTCGATCCTCGGCTTGAACGTCAAGGCAGTGCAGGGAAAACAGGTTCCTCTGGAATGGACTGACACATCTGGGGGACTCTTGCAATGGTGGCACGACCCTGGAGTTCCTCTCGCCTCTCCTGCGGAGAGCGCCTCCTCTTGAGATGCGACGGGAACGCCGGGAATTCTTTCCCTACGAAACAGGGTAATGATCCCTCATCTCGAGCTACGAGGCGGAAACGGAGCTCCCCTGGATGTTTGCGGGAACCTCGTGCTTCCTCTCGAGTGGAGACGGGTATGTCGCGGAACTCCTTGAGTTGCAGCAAGGGTGTGAAGGACCCTTTGGAAGTTCCAGTGATTAGATGTGATTAGCCTCGAGAAGCCTCAGCGGAAATGGGCCTCATCTCGCCTGGAGGGCAAAACCTCCTGGAATTTCTCGAGTTGCGGCAGGTGCTCTCGACTTACGACGGGGACCTCAGGGACCCGCTCTGGTGGCCTCAGGAAAGGCCAGTCCCCATGCGAGTTCCTCGCGGGCCTCTTGGGATTCCTCTCCTGTCAATGCCGGGGCCTAAGACCTTGTGTGGAGTCGGGGCCGGAACCTGAGGATTCCTCTCCAGTGCTGACATGGATCTTGGGGTACTTCTGGAGTCTCCCCAGGGGAGTCAGTCCTCGTCTCGAATGCGGGCATGCACTTGCGCTTTCCTCCAGAGCGGTAGCAGCAGTGTCACGCAGTCCGCCGCGTGGATCAAAGGATCTATGTTTTTCCCTCGAGTCTTTCCCACGTGGCTTTCCCACGAGGCTTTCCCACAGGGCTGTCCAACCTGCACACGTGGTGGGAGTCGATCCTCGGCTTGAACGTCAAGGCAGTGCAGGGAAAACAGGTTCCTCTGGAATGGACTGACATATCTGGGGGACTCTTGGAATGGTGGCACGACCCTGGAGTTCCTCTCGCCTTTCCTGTGGAGAGCGCCTCCTCTTGAGATGCGACGGGAACGCCGGGAATTGTTTCCCTACGAAACACGGAAAGTATCCCTCATCTCGAGCTAGGAGGCGGAAACGGGGCTCCACTGGATGTGTGCGGGAACCCACGTGCTTACTCTTGAGTGCAGACGGGTATGTCGCGGAACTCCTTGAGTTGCAGCAAAGGTGTGAAGGAACCTTTGGAAGTTCCAGTTGTTAGACGTGATTAGCCTCGAGAAGCCTCAGCGGAAATGGGCCTCATCTCGCCTGGAGGGCAAAACCTCCAGGATTTTCTCGAGTTGCGGCAGGTGCTCTCAACTTAAGATGGGGACCTCAGGGACCCGCTCTGGTGGCCTCAGGAAAGGCCAGTCCCCATGCGAGTTCCTCGGGGTCCTCTCGGGATTCCTCTCCCGTCAATGCCGGGGCCTAAGACCTTGTGTGGAGTCGGGGCCGGAACCTGAGGATTCCTCTCCAGTGCTGACATGGATCTTGGGGTACTTCTGGAGTCTCCCCAGGGGAGTCAGTCCTCGTCTCGAATGCGGGCATGCACTTGCGCTTTCCTCCAGAGCGGTAGCAGCAGTGTCACGCAGTCCGCCGCGTGGATCAAAGGATCTATGGTTTTCCCTCGAGTTTTTCGCACGAGGCTTTCCCACGAGGCTTTCCCACAGGGCTGTCCCACGTGCACACGTGGTGGGAGTCGATCCTCGGCTTGAACGTCAAGGCAGTGCAGGGAAAACAGGTTCCTCTGGAATGGACTGACACATCTGGCGGACTCTTGGAATGGTGGCACGACCCTGGAGTTCCTCTCGACTTTCCTGTGGAGAGTGCCTCCTCTTGAGATGCGACGGAAACGCCGGGAATTCTTTCCCTCCGAAACAGGGAAAGGTCCCTCATCTCGAAAGAGGAGGCGGAAACGGGGCTCCTCTGGATGTGTGCGGGACCCCACGTGCTTCCTCTCTAGTGGAGACGGGAATGTCGCGGAACTGCTTGAGTTGTAGCAAGGGTTTGAAGGACCCTTTGGAAGTTCCAGTAGTTAGATGTGATTGGCCTCGAGAAGCCTCAGAGGAAATGGGCCTCATCTCGCCTGGAGGGCAAAACCTCCTGGATTTTCTCGAGTTGCGGCAGGTGCTCTCGACTTACGACGGGGACCTCAGGGACCCGCTCTGGTGGCCTCAGGAAAGGCCAGTTCCCATGCGAGTTCCTCGGGGGCCTCTCTGGATTCCTCTCCCATCGATGCCGGGGCCTAAGACCTTGTGTGGAGTTGGGGCCGGAACCTGAGGATTAATCTCCAGTGCTGACATGGATCTTGGGGTACTTCTGGAGTCTCCCCAGGGGAGTCAGTCCTCGTCTCGAATGCGGGCATGCACTTGCGCTTTCCTCCAGAGCGGTAGCAGCAGTGTCACACAGTCCGCCGCGTGGATCAAAGGATCTATGGTTTCCCCTCGAGTCTTTCCCACGAGGCTTTCCCACGAGGCTTTCCCACGAGGCTTTCCCCCAGGGCTGTCCCACGTGCACACGTGGTGGGAGTCGATCCTCGGCTTGAACGTCAAGGCAGTGCAGGGAAAACAGGCTCCTCAGGAATGGACTGACACATCTGGGGGTCTCTTGGAATGGTGGCACGACTCTGGAGATCCTCTCCCCTTTCCTGTTGAGAGCGCCTCCTCTTGAGATGCGACGGGAACGCCGGGAATTCTTTCCCTACGAAACAGGGAAAGGATCCCTCATCTCGAGCTAGGAGGCGGAAACGGGGCTCCCTGGATGTGTGCGGGAACCTCGTGCTTCCTCTCGAGTGGAGGCGGTTATGTCGGGGAACTTCTTGAGTTGCAGCAAGGGTGTGAAGGACTCTTTGGAAGTTCCAGTGGTTAGATGTGATTAGCCTCGAGAAGCCTCAGCGGAAATGGGCGTCATCTCGCCTGGAGGGCAAAACCTCCTGGAATTTCTCGAGTTGCGGCAGGTGCTCTCGACTTACTACGGGGACCTCAGGGACACGCTCTGGTGGCCTCAGGAAAGGCCAGTCCCCATGCGAGTTCCTCGGGGGCCTCTCGGGATTCCTTTCCCGTCGATGCCGGGGCCTAAGACCTTGTGTGGAGTCGGGGCCGGAACCTGAGGATTCCTCTTCAGTGCTGACATGGATCTAGGGGTACTTCTGGAGTCTCCCCAGGGGAGTCAGTCCTCGTCTCGAATGCGGGCATGCACTTGCGCTTTCCTCCAGAGCGGTAGCAGCAGTGTCACGCAGTCCGCCGCGTGGATGAAAGGATCTATGGTTTCCCCTCGAGTCTTTCCCACGAGGCTTTCCCACGAGGTTTTCCCACGAGGCTTTCCCACAGGGCTGTCCCACCTGCACACGTGGTGGGAGTCGATCCTCGGCTTGAACGTCAATGCAGTGCAGGGAAAACAGGTTCCTCTGTAATGGACTGACACATCTGGGGGTCTCTTGGAATGGTGGCACGACTCTGGAGATCCTCTCCCCTTTCCTGTTGAGAGCGCCTCCTCTTGAGATGCGATGGGAACGCCGGGAATTCTTTCCCTGCGAAACAGGGAAAGGATCCCTCATCTCGAGCTAGGAGGCGGTAACGGGGCTCCCCTGGATGTGTGCGGGAACCCACGTGCTTCCTCTCGAGTGGAGACGGGTATATCGCGGAACTTCTTGAGTTGAAGCAAGGGTGTGAAGGACCCTTTGGAAGTTTCAGTGGTTAGATGTGATTTGCCTCGAGAAGCCTCAGCTGAAATGGGCCTCATCTCGCCTGGAGGGCAAAACCTCCTGGATTTTCTCGAGTTGCGGCAGGTGCTCTCGACTTATGACGGGGACCTCAGGGACCCGCTCTGTTGGCCTCAGGAAAGGCCAGCCCCCATGCGAGTTCCTCGGGGGCCTCTCGGGATTCCTCTCCAGTCGATGCCGGGGCCTAAGACCTTGTGTGGAGTCGGGGCCGGAACCTGAGGATTCCTCTCCAGTGCTGACATGGACCTTGGGGTACTTCTGGAGTCTCCCCAGGGGAGTCAGTCCTCGTCTCGAATGCGGGCATGCACTTGTGCTTTCCTCCAGAGCGGTAGGAGCAGTGTCACGCAGTCCGCCGCATGGATCAAAGGATCTATGGTTTTCCCTCGAGTCTTTCCCACGAGGCTTTCCCACGAGGCTTTCCCACAGGGCTGTCCCACGTGCACACGTGGTGGGAGTCGATCCTCGGCTTGAACGTCAAGGCAGTGCAGGGAAAACAGGTTCCTCTGGAATGGACTGACCCATCTGGGGGACTCTTGAAATGGTGGCACGACCCTGGAGTTCCTCTCGCCTTTCCTGTGGAGAGCGCGTCCTCTTGAGATGCGACGGGAACGCCGGGAATTCTTTCCCTACGAAACAGGGAAAGGATCCCTCATCTCGAGCTAGGAGGCGGAAACGGGGCTCCCCTGGATGTGTGCGGGACCCTCGTGCTTCCTCTCGAGTGGAGACGGGTATGTCGGGGAACCTCTTGAGTTGCAGCAAGGGTGTGAAGGACCTTTTGGAAGTTCCAGTGGTTAGATGTGATTAGCCACGAGAAGCCTCAGCGGAAATGGGCCTCATCTCGCCTGGAGGGCAAACCTCCTGGATTTTCTCGAGTTGCGGCAGGTGCTCTCGACTTACGACGGGGACCTCAGGGACCCGCTCTGGTGGCCTCAGGAAAGGCCAGTCCCCATGCGAGTTCCTCGGGGGCCTCTCGGGATTCCTCTCCCGTCGATGCCGGGGCCTAAACCTTGTGTGGAGTCGGGGCCGGAACCTGAGGATTCCTCTCCAGTGCTGACATGGACCTTGGCGTACTTCTGGAGTCTCCCCAGGGGAGTCAGTCCTCGTCTCGAATGCGGGCATGCACTTGCGCTTTCCTCCAGAGCGGTAGGAGAAGTGTCACGCAGTCCGCCGCGTGGATCAAAGGATCTATGGTTTTCCCTCGAGTCTTTTCCTCGAGTCTTTCCCACGAGTCTTTCCCACAGGGCTGTCCCACGTGCACACGTGGTGTGAGTCGATCCTCGGCTTGAACGTCAAGGCAGTGCAGGGAAAACAGGTTCCGCTGGACTGGACTGACACATCTGGGGGTCTCTTGGAATGGTGCCACGACCCTGGAGTTCCTCTCGCCTTTCCTGTGGAGAGCGCCTCCTCTTGAGATGCGACGGGAACGCCGGGAATTCTTTCCCTACGAAACAGGGAAAGGATCCCTCATCTCGAGCTAGGAGGCGGAAACGGGGCTCCCCTGGATGTGTGCGGGACCCCACGTGCTTCCTCTCGTGTGGAGACCGGTATGTCGGGGAACTTCTTGAGTTGCAAAAGGGTGTGAAGGACCCTTAGGAAGTTCCAGTGGTTAGACGTGATTAGCCTCGAGAAGCCTCAGCGGAAATGGGCCTCATCTCGCCTGGAGGGCAAAACCTCCTGGATTTTCTCGAGTTGCGGCAGGTGCTCTCGACTTACGACGTGGACCTCAGGGACCCGCTTTGGTGGCCTCAGGAAAGGCCAGTTCCCATGCGAGTTCCTCAGGGGCCTCTCGGGATTCCTCTCCCGTCGATGCCGGGGCCTAAGACCTTGTGTGGAGTCGGGGCCGGAACCTGAGGATTTCTCTCCAGTGCTGACATGGATCTTGGGGTACTTCTGGAGTCTCCCCAGGGGAGTCAATCCTCGTCTCGAATGCGGGCATGCACTTGCGCTTTCCTCCAGAGCGGTAGCAGCAGTGTCACGCAGTCAGCCGCGTGGATCAAAGGATCTATGGTTTTCCCTCGAGTCTTTCCCACGAGGTTTTCCCACGAGGCTTTCCCACAGGGCTGTCCCACGTGCACACGTGGTGGGAGTCGATCCTCGGCTTGAATGTCAAGGCAGTGCAGGGAAAACAGGTTCCTCTGGAATGGACTGACACATCTGGGGGACTCTTGGAATGGTGGCACGACCCTGGAGATCCTCTCGCCTTTCCTGTGGAGAGCGCCTCCTCTTGAGATGCGACGGGAACGCCGGGAATTCTTTCCCTAGGAAACAGGGAAAGGATCCCTCATCTCGAGACAGGAGGCGGAACCGGGGCTCCTCTGGATGTGTGCGGGACCCCACGTGCTTCCTCTCTAGTGGAGACGGGAATGTCGCGGAACTGCTTGAGTTGTAGCAAGGGTTTGAAGGACCCTTTGGAAGTTCCACTAGTTAGATGTGATTGGCCTCGAGAAGCCTCAGAGGAAATGGGCCTCATCTCGCCTGGAGGGCAAAACCTCCTGGATTTTCTCGAGTTGCGGCAGGTGCTCTCGACTTACGACGGGGACCTCAGGGACCCGCTCTGGTGGCCTCAGGAAAGGCCAGTCCCCATGCGAGTTCCTCGGGGGCCTCTCTGGATTCCTCTCCCATCGATGCCGGGGCCTAAGACCTTGTGTGGAGTTGGGGCCGGAACCTGAGGATTAATCTCCAGTGCTGACATGGATCTTGGGGTACTTCTGGAGTCTCCCCAGGGGAGTCAGTCCTCGTCTCGAATGCGGGCATGCACTTGCGCTTTCCTCCAGAGCGGTAGCAGCAGTGTCACACAGTCCGCCGCGTGGATCAAAGGATCTATGGTTTCCCCTCGAGTCTTTCCCACGAGGCTTTCCCACGAGGCTTTCCCCCAGGGCTGTCCCACGTGCACACGTGGTGGGAGTCGATCCTCGGCTTGAACGTCAAGGCAGTGCAGGGAAAACAGGCTCCTCAGGAATGGACTGACACATCTGGGGGTCTCTTGGAATGGTGGCACGACTCTGGAGATCCTCTCCCCTTTCCTGTTGAGAGCGCCTCCTCTTGAGATGCGACGGGAACGCCGGGAATTCTTTCCCTACGAAACAGGGAAAGGATCCCTCATCTCGAGCTAGGAGGCGGAAACGGGGCTCCCTGGATGTGTGCGGGAACCTCGTGCTTCCTCTCGAGTGGAGGCGGTTATGTCGGGGAACTTCTTGAGTTGCAGCAAGGGTGTGAAGGACTCTTTGGAAGTTCCAGTGGTTAGATGTGATTAGCCTCGAGAAGCCTCAGCGGAAATGGGCGTCATCTCGCCTGGAGGGCAAAACCTCCTGGAATTTCTCGAGTTGCGGCAGGTGCTCTCGACTTACGACGGGGACCTCAGGGACACGCTCTGGTGGCCTCAGGAAAGGCCAGTCCCCATGCGACTTCCTCGGGGGCCTCTCGGGATTCCTTTCCCGTCGATGCCGGGGCCTAAGACCTTGTGTGGAGTCGGGGCCGGAACCTGAGGATTCCTCTTCAGTGCTGACATGGATCTAGGGGTACTTCTGGAGTCTCCCCAGGGGAGTCAGTCCTCGTCTCGAATGCGGGCATGCACTTGCGCTTTCCTCCAGAGCGGTAGCAGCAGTGTCACGCAGTCCGCCGCGTGGATGAAAGGATCTATGGTTTCCCCTCGAGTCTTTCCCACGAGGCTTTCCCACGAGGTTTTCCCACGAGGCTTTCCCACAGGGCTGTCCCACCTGCACACGTGGTGGGAGTCGATCCTCGGCTTGAACGTCAATGCAGTGCAGGGAAAACAGGTTCCTCTGTAATGGACTGACACATCTGGGGGTCTCTTGGAATGGTGGCACGACTCTGGAGATCCTCTCCCCTTTCCTGTTGAGAGCGCCTCCTCTTGAGATGCGATGGGAACGCCGGGAATTCTTTCCCTGCGAAACAGGGAAAGGATCCCTCATCTCGAGCTAGGAGGCGGTAACGGGGCTCCCCTGGATGTGTGCGGGAACCAACGTGCTTCCTCTCGAGTGGAGACGGGTATATCGCGGAACTTCTTGAGTTGAAGCAAGGGTGTGAAGGACCCTTTGGAAGTTCCAGTGGTTAGATGTGATTGGCCTCGAGAAGCCTCAGCTGAAATGGGCCTCATCTCGCCTGGAGGGCAAAACCTCCTGGATTTTCTCGAGTTGCGGCAGGTGCTCTCGACTTATGACGGGGACCTCAGGGACCCGCTCTGGTGGCCTCAGGAAAGGCCAGCCCCCATGCGAGTTCCTCGGGGGGCTCTCGGGATTCCTCTCCAGTCGATGCCGGGGCCTAAGACCTTGTGTGGAGTCGGGGCCGGAACCTGAGGATTCCTCTCCAGTGCTGACATGGACCTTGGGGTACTTCTGGAGTCTCCCCAGGGGAGTCAGTCCTCGTCTCGAATGCGGGCATGCACTTGTGCTTTCCTCCAGAGCGGTAGGAGCAGTGTCACGCAGTCCGCCGCGTGGATCAAAGGATCTATGGTTTTCCCTCGAGTCTTTCCCACGAGGCTTTCCCACGAGGCTTTCCCACAGGGCTGTCCCACGTGCACACGTGGTGGGAGTCGATCCTCGGCTTGAACGTCAAGGCAGGGCAGGGAAAACAGGTTCCTCTGGAATGGACTGACCCATCTGGGGGACTCTTGAAATGGTGGCACGACCCTGGAGTTCCTCTCGCCTTTCCTGTGGAGAGCGCCTCCTCTTGAGATGCGACGGGAACGCCGGGAATTCTTTCCCTACGAAACAGGGAAAGGATCCCTCATCTCGAGCTAGGAGGCGGAAACGGGGCTCCCCTGGATGTGTGCGGCACCCCAAGGGCTTCCTCTCGAGTGGAGACGGGTATGTCGGGGATCCTCTTGAGTTGCAGCAAGGGTGTGAAGGACCTTTTGGAAGTTCCAGTGGTTAGATGTGATTAGCCACGAGAAGCCTCAGCGGAAATGGGCCTCATCTCGCCTGGAGGGCAAACCTCCTGGATTTTCTCGAGTTGCGGCAGGTGCTCTCGACTTACGACGGGGACCTCAGGGACCCGCTCTGGTGGCCTCAGGAAAGGCCAGTCCCCATGCGAGTTCCTCGGGGGCCTCTCGGGATTCCTCTCCCGTCGATGCCGGGGCCTAAACCTTGTGTGGAGTCGGGGCCGGAACCTGAGGATTCCTCTCCAGTGCTGACATGGACCTTGGGGTACTTCTGGAGTCTCCCCAGGGGAGTCAGTCCTCGTCTCGAATGCGGGCATGCACTTGCGCTTTCCTCCAGAGCGGTAGGAGAAGTGTCACGCAGTCCGCCGCGTGGATCAAAGGATCTATGGTTTTCCCTCGAGTCTTTCCCACGAGGCTTTCCCCCGAGGCTTTCCCACAGGGCTGTCCCACGTGCACACGTGGTGGGAGTCGATCCTCGGCTTGAACGTCAAGGCAGTGCAGGGAAAACAGGTTTCTCTGGAATGGACTGACACATCTGGGGGACTCTTGGAATGGTGGCACGACCCTGGAGTTTCTCTCGCCTTTCCTGTGGAGAGCGCCTCCTCTTGAGATGCGACGGCAACGCCGGGAATTCTTTCACTAGGAAACAGGGAAAGGATCCCTCATCTCGAGCTAGGAGGCAGAACCGGGGCTCCCCCGGATGTGTGCGGGACCCTCGTGCTTCCTCTCGAGTGGAGACGGGTATGTCGGGGAACTTCTGGACTTGCAGCAAGGGTGTGAAGGACCCTTTGGAAGTTCCAGTGGTTAGATGTGATTAGCCTCGAGAAGCCTCAGCGGAAATGGGCCTCATCTCGCCTGGAGGGCAAAACCTCCTGGATTTTCTCGAGTTGCGGCAGGTGCTCTCGACTTACGACGGGGACCTCAGGGACCCGCTCTGGTGGCCTCAGGAAAGGCCAGTCCCCATGCGATTTCCTCGGGGGCCTCTCGGGATTCCTCTCCCGTCGAAACCGGGGCCTAAGACCTTGTGTGGAGTCGGGGCCGGAACCTGAGGATTCCACTCCAGTGCTGACATGGATCTTGGGGTACTTCTGGAGTCTCCCCTGGGGAGTCAGTCCTCGTCTCGAATGCGGGCATGCACTTGTGCTTTCCTCCAGAGCGGTAGCAGCAGTGTCACGCAGTCCGCCGCGTGGATCAAAGGATCGATGGTTTTCCCTCGAGTCTTTTCCTCGAGTCTTTCCCACGAGGCTTTCCCACAGGGCTGTCCCACGTGCACACGTGGTGTGAGTCGATCCTCGGCTTGAACGTCAAGGCAGTGCAGGGAAAACAGGTTCCTCTGGAATGGACTGACACATCTGGGGGTCTCTTGGAATGGTGCCACGACCCTGCAGTTCCTCTCGCCTTTCCTGTGGAGAGCGCCTCCTCTTGAGATGCGACGGGAACGCCGGGAATTCTTTCCCTACGAAACAGGGAAAGGATCCCTCATCTCGAGCTAGGAGGCGGAAACGGGGCTCCCCTGGATGTGTGCGGGACCCCACGTGCTTCCTCTCGTGTGGAGACCGGTATGTCGGGGAACTTCTTGAGTTGCAAAAGGGTGTGAAGGACCCTTAGAAAGTTCCAGTGGTTAGACGTGATTAGCCTCGAGAAGCCTCAGCGGAAATGGGCCTCATCTCGCCTGGAGGGCAAAACCTCCTGGATTTTCTCGAGTTGCGGCAGGTGCTCTCGACTTACGACGTGGACCTCAGGGACCCGCTTTGGTGGCCTCAGGAAAGGCCAGTTCCCATGCGAGTTCCTCAGGGGCCTCTCGGGATTCCTCTCCCGTCGATGCCGGGGCCTAAGACCTTGTGTGGAGTCGGGGCCGGAACCTGAGGATTTCTCTCCAGTGCTGACATGGATCTTGGGGTACTTCTGGAGTCTCCCCAGGGGAGTCAATCCTCGTCTCGAATGCGGGCATGCACTTGCGCTTTCCTCCAGAGCGGTAGCAGCAGTGTCACGCAGTCAGCCGCGTGGATCAAAGGATCTATGGTTTTCCCTCGAGTCTTTCCCACGAGGCTTTCCCACGAGGCTTTCCCACAGGGCTGTCCCACGTGCACACGTGGTGGGAGTCGATCCTCGGCTTGAATGTCAAGGCAGTGCAGGGAAAACAGGTTCCTCTGGAATGGACTGACACATCTGGGGGACTCTTGGAATGGTGGCACGACCCTGGAGATCCTCTCGCCTTTCCTGTGGAGAGCGCCTCCTCTTGAGATGCGACGGGAACGCCGGGAATTCTTTCCCTAGGAAACAGGGAAAGGATCCCTCATCTCGAGCCAGGAGGCGGAACCGGGGCTCCCCCGGATGTGTGCGGGACCCTCGTGCTTCCTCTCGAGTGGAGACGGGTATGTCGGGGAACTTCTGGACTTGCAGCAAGGGTGTGAAGGACCCTTTGGAAGTTCCAGTGGTTAGATGTGATTGGCCTCGAGAAGCCTCAGCGGAAATGGGCCTCATCTCGCCTGGAGGGCAAAACCTCTTGGATTTTCTCGAGTTGCAGCAGTTGCTCTCGACTTACGACGGGGACCTCAGGGACCCGCTCTGGTGGCCTCAGGAAAGGCCAGTCCTCATGCGAGTTCCTCGGGGGCCTCTCGGGATTCCTATCCCGTCGATGCCGGGGCCTAAGACCTTGTGTCGAGTGAGGGCCGGAACCTGTGTATTCCTCTCCAGTGCTGACATGGATCTTGGGGTACTTCTGGAGTCTCCCCAGGGGAGTCAGTCCTCGTCTCAAATGTGGGCATGCACTTGCGCTTTCCTACAGAGCGGTAGCAGCAGTGTCACGCAGTCCGCCGCGTGGATCAAAAGATCTATGGTTTTCCCTCGAGTCTTTCCCACGAGGCTTTCCCACGAGGCTTTCCCACAGGGCTGTCCCAGGAGCATAAGTTATGGGAGTCGATCCTCAGCTTGAACGTCAAGGCAGTGCAGGGAAAACAGGTTCCTCTGGAATGGACTGACACATCTGGGGGTCTCTTGGAATCGTGGCACGACCCTGGAGTTCCTCTCCCCTTTCCTGTGGAGAGCGTCTCCTCTTGAGATGCGATGGGAACGCCGGGAATTCTTTCCCTACGAAACAGGGAAATGATCCCTCATCTCGAGCTACGAGGCGGAAACGGAGCTCCCCTGGATGTGTGCGGGAACCTCGTGCTTCCTCTCGAGTGGAGACGGGTATGTCGCGGAACTCCTTGAGTTGCAGCAAGGTTGTGAAGGACCCTTTGGAAGTTCCAGTGATTAGATGTGATTAGCCTCGAGAAGCCTCAGCGGAAATGGGCCTCATCTCGCCTGGAGGGCAAAACCTCCTGGAAATTCTCGAGTTGCGGCAGGTGCTCTCGACTTACGACGGGGACCTCAGGGACCCGCTCTGGTGGCCTCAGGAAAGGCCAGTCCCCATGCGAGCCCCTCGGGCGCCTCTCAGGATTCCTCTCCCGTCGATGCCGGGGCCTAAGACCTTGTGTGGAGTCGGGGCCGGATCCTGAGGATTCCTCTCCAGTGCTGACATGGATCTTGGGGTACTTCTGGAGTCTCCCCAGGGGAGTCAGTCCTCGTCTCGAATGCGGGCATGCACTTGCGCTTTCCTCCAGAGCGGTAGCAGCAGTGTCACGCAGTCCGCCGCGTGGATCAAAGGATCTATGGTTTTCCCTCGAGTCTTTCCCACGAGGCTTTCCCACGAGGCTTTCCCACAGGGCTATCCCACGTGCACACGTGGTGGGAGTCGATCCTCGGCTTGAACGTCAAGGCAGTGCAGGGAAAACAGGTTCCTCTGGAATGGACTGACACATCTGGGGGACTCTTGGAATGGTGGCACGACCCTGGAGTTTCTCTCGCCTTTCCTGTGGAGAGCGCCTCCTCTTGAGATGCGACGGGAACGCCGGGAATTCTTTCCCTACGAAACAGGGAAAGTATCCCTCATCTCGAGCTAGGAGGCGGAAACTGGGCTCCCCTGGATGTGTGCGGGACCCCACGTGCTTCCTCTCGATTGGAGACGGGTATGTCGGGGAACTTCTTGAGTTGCAGGAAGGGTGTGAAGGACCCTTTGGAAGTTCCAGTGGTTAGAAGTGATTAGCCTCGAGAAGCCTCAGCGGAAATGGGCCTCATCTCGCCTGGAGGGCAAAACCTCCTGGATTTTCTCGAGTTGCGGCAGGTGCTCTCGACTTACGACGGGGACCTCTGGGACCCGCTCTGGTGGCCTCAGGAAAGGCCAGTCCCCATGCTAGTTCCTCGGGGGCCTCTCGGGATTCCTCTCCCATCGATGCCGGGGCCTAAGACCTTGTGTGGATTCGGGGCCGGAACCTGAGGATTCCTCTCCAGTGGTGACATGGATCTTGGGGTACTTCTGGAGTCTCCCCAGGGGAGTCAGTCCTCGTCTCGAATGCGGGTATGCACTTGCGCTTTCCTCCATAGCGGTAGCAGCAGTGTCACGCAGTCCGCCGCGTGGATCAAAGGATCTATGGTTTTCCCTCGAGTCTTTCCCACGAGGCTTTCCCAAGAGGCTTTCCCACAGGGCTGTCCCACGTGCACACGTGGTGGGAGACGATCCTCGGCTTGAACCTCAAGGCAGTGCAGGGAAAACAGGTTCGTCTGTAATGGACTGACACATCTGGGGGTCTCTTGGAATGGTGGCACGACCCTGGAGTTCCTCTCCCCTTTCCTGTGGAGAGCGCCTCCTCTTGAGATGCGACGGGAACGCCGGGAATTCTTTCCCTACGAAACAGGGAAAGGATCCCTCATCTCGAGCTAGGGGGCGAAAACGGGGCTCCCCTGGATGTGTGCGGGACCCCACGTGCTTCCTGTCGAGTGGGGACGGGTATCTTGGGGAATTTCTTGAGTTGCAGCAAGGGTGTGATGGACCCTTTGGAAGTTCCAGTGGTTACATGTGATTAGCCTCGAGAAGCCTCAGCGGAAATGGGCCTCATCTCGCCTGGAGGGCAAAACCTCCTGGATTTTCTCGAGTTGCGGCTGGTGCTCTCGACTTATGACGGGGACCTCAGGGACCCGCTCTGGTGGCCTCAGGAAAGGCCAGTCCCCATGCGAGTTCCTCGAGGGCCTCTCGGGATTCCTCTCCCGTCGATGCCGGGGCCTAAGACCTTGTGTGGAGTCGGGGCCGGAACCTGAGGATTCCTCTCCAGTGCTGACATGGATCTTGGGGTACATCTGGAGTCTCCCCAGGGGAGTCAGTCCTCGTCTCGAATGCGGGCATGCACTTGCGCTTTCCTCCAGAGCGGTAGCAGCAGTGTCACGCAGTCCGCCGCGTGGATCAAAGGATCTATGGTTTTCCCTCGAGTCATTCCCACGAGGCTTTCCCACGAGGCTTTCCCACAGGGCAGTCCCACGTGCACACGTGGTGGGACTCGATCCTCGGCTTGAACGTCAAGGCAGTGCATGGCAAACAGGTTCCTCTGGAATGGACTGACACATATGGGGGACTCTTGGAATGGTGGCACGACCCTGGAGTTCCTCTCGCCTTTCCTGTGGAGAGCGCCTCCTCTTGAGATGCGACGGGAACGCCGGGAATTCTTTCCCTACGAAACAGGGAAAGGATCCCTCATCTCGAGCTAGGAGGCGGAAACGGGGCTCCCCTGGATGTGTGCGGGACCCCACGTGCTTCCTCTCGAGTGGGGACTGGTATGTCGGGGAAATTCTTGAGTTGCAGCAAGGGTGTGAAGGACCCTATGGAAGTTCCAGTGGTTAGATGTGATTAGCCTCGAGAAGCCTCAGCGGAAATGGGCCTCATCTCGCCTGGAGGGCAAAACCTCCTGGATTTTCTCGAGTTGCGGCAGGTGCTCTCGACTTTCGGCGGGGACCTCAGGGACCCGCTCTGGTGGCCTCAGGAAAGTCCAGTCCCCATGCGAGTTCCTCGGGGGCCTCTCGGGATTCCTCTCCCGTCGATGCCGGGGCCTAAGACCTTGTGTGGAGTCGAGGCCGGAACCTGAGTATTCCTCTCCAGTGCTGACATGGATCTTGGGGTACTTCTGGAGTCTCCCCAGGGGAGTCAGTCCTCGTCTCGAATGCGGGCATGCCCTTGCGCTTTCCTCCAGAGCAGTAGCACCACTGTCACGCAGTCCGCCGCGTGGATCAAAGGATTTATGGTTTTCCCTCGAGTCTTTCCCACGAGGCTTTCCCACGAGACTTTCCCACAGGGCTGTCCCACGTGCACACGTGGTGGGAGTCGATCCTCGGCTTGAACGTCAAGGCAGTGCAGGGAAAACAGGTTCCTCTGGAATGGACTGACACATCTGGGGGACTCTTGGAACGGTGGCACGACCCTGGAGTTCCTCTCGCCTTTCCTGTGGAGAGCACCACCTCTTGAGATGCGACGGGAACGCCGGGAATTCTTTCCCTACGAAACAGGGAAAGGATCCCTCATCTCGAGCTAGGAGGCGGAAACGGGGCTCCCCTGGATGTGTGCGGGACACCACGTGCTTCCTCTCGAGTGGAGACGGGTATGTCGGGGAACTTCTTGAGTTGCAACAAGGGTGTGAAGGACCCTTTGGAAGTTCCAGTGGTTAGACGTGATTAGCCTCGAGAAGCCTCAGCGGAAATGGGCCTCATCTCGCCTGGAGGGCAAAACCTCCTGGATTTTCTCGAGTTGCGGCAGGTGCTCTCGACTTACGTCGGGACCTCAGGGACCCGCTCTGGTGGCCTCAGGAAAGGCCAGTCCCCATGCGAGTTCCTCGCGGGCCTCTCGGGATTCCTCTCCCGTCGATGCCGGGGCCTAAGACCTTGTGTGGAGTCGGGGCCGGAACCTGAGGATTCCTCTCCAGTGCTGACATGGATCTTGGGGTACTTCTGGAGTCTCCCCAGGGGAGTCAGTCCTCGTCTCGAAGGCGGGCATGCACTTGCCCTTTCCTCTAGAGCGGTAGCAGCAGTGTCACGCAGTCCGCCGCGTGGAACAAAGGATCTATGGTTTTCCCTCGAGTCTTTCCCACGACTCTTTCCCACGAGGCTTTCCCACAGGGCTGTCCCACGTGCACACGTGGTGGGAGTCGATCCTCGGCTTGAACGTCAAGGCAGTGCAGGGAAAACAGGTTCCTCTGGAATGGACTGACACATCTGGGGGACTCTTGGAATGGTGGCATGACCCTGGAGTTTCTCTCGCCTTTCCTTTGGAGAGCGCCTCCTCTTGAGATGCGACGGGAACGCCGGGAATTCTTTCCCTACGAAAGAGGGAAAGGATCCCTCATCTCGAGCTAGGAGGCGGAAACGGGGCTCCCCTGGATGTGTGCCGCACCCCACGGACTTCCTCTCGATTGGAGACGGGTATGTCGCGGAACTGCTTGAGTTGCAGCAAGGATGTGAAGGACCCTTTGGAAGTTCCAGTGGTTAGATGTGATTAGCCTCGAGAAGCCTCAGCGGAAATGGGCCTCATCTCGCCTGGAGGGCAAAACCTCCTGGATTTACTCGAGTTGCGGCAGGTGCTCTCGACTTACGACGGGGACCTCAGAGACCCGCTCTGGTGGCCTCAGGAAAGGCCAGTCCCCATGCGAGTTCCTCGGGGGCCTTTCGGGATTCCTCTCCCGTCGATCCCGGGGCCTAAGACCTTGTGTGGAGTCGGGGCCGGAACCTGAGGATTCCTCTCCAGTGCTGACATGGATCTTGGGGTACTTCTGGAGTCTCCCCAGGGGAGTCAGTCCTCGTCTCGAATGCGGGCATGCACTTGTGCTTTCCTCCAGAGCTTTACCAGCAGTGTCACGCAGTCCGCCGCGTGGATCAAAGGATCTATGGTTTTCCCTCGAGTCTTTCCCACGAGGCTTTCCCACGAGACTTTCCCACAGGGCTGTACCACGTGCACACGTGGTGGGAGTCGATCCTCGGCTTGAAGGTCAAGGCAGTGCAGGGAAAACAGGTTCCTCTGTAATGGAGTGACACATCTGGGGGACTCTTGGAATGGTGGCACGACCCTGGAGTTCCTCTCGCCTTTCCTGTGGAGAGCGCCTCCTCTTGAGATGCGACGGGAACGCCGGGAATTCTTACCCTACGAAACAGGGAAAGGATCCCTCATCTCGAGCTAGGAGGCGGAAACGGGGCTCCCCTGGATGTGTGCGGGACCCCACGTGCTTCCTCTCGAGTGGAGACGGATATGTCGGGGAACTTCTTGAGTTGCAGCAAGGGTGTGAAGGACCCTTAGGAAGTTCCAGTGGTTAGATGTGATTAGCCTCGAGAAGCCTCAGCGGAAATGGGCCTCATCTTGCCTGGAGGGCAAAACCTCTTGGATTTTCTCGAGGTGCGGCAGGTGCTCTCGACTTACGACGGGGACCTCAGGGACCCGCTCTGTTGGCCTCAGGAAAGGCCAGTCCCCATGCGAGTTCCTCAGGGGCCTCTCGGGATTCCTCTCCCGTCGATGCCGGGGACTAAGACCTTGTGTGGATTCGGGGCCGGAACCTGAGGATTCCTCTCCAGTGCTGACATGGACCTTGGGGTACTTCTGGAGTCTCCCCAGGGGAGTCAGTCCTCGTCTCGAATGCGGGCATGCACTTGCGCTTTCCTCCAGAGCGGTAGCAGCAGTGTCACGCAGTCCGCCGCGTGGATCAAAGGATCTATGGTTTTCCCTCGAGTCTTTCCCACGAGGCTTTCCCACGAGGCTTTCCCACAGGGCTGTCCCACGTGCACACGTAGTGGGAGTCGATCCTCGGCTTGAACGTCAAGGCAGTGCAGGGAAAACAGGTTCCTCTGTAATGGACTGACACATCTGGGGGTCTCTTGGAATGCTGGCACGACCCTGGAGTTCCTCTCCCCTTTCCTGTGGAGAGCGCCTCCTCTTGAGATGCGACGGGAACGCCGGGAATTCTTTCCCTACGAAACAGGGAAAGGATCCCTCATCTCGAGCTAGGAGGCGGAAACGGGGCTCCCCTGGATGTGTGCGGGACCCCACGTGCTTCCTCTCGAGTGGAGACGGGTATGTCGGGGAACTTCTTGAGTTGCAGCAAGGGTGTGAAGGACCCTTTGGAAGTTCCAGTGGTTAGACGTGATTAGCCTCCAGAAGCCTCAGCGGAAATGGGCCTCATCTCGCCTGGAGGGCAAAACCTCCTGGATTTTCTCGAGTTGCGGCAGGTGCTCTCGACTTACGTCGGGACCTCAGGGACCCGCTCTGGTGGCCTCAGGAAAGGCCAGTCCCCATGCGAGTTCCTCGCGGGCCTCTCGGGATTCCTCTCCCGTCGATGCCGGGGCCTAAGACCTTGTGTGGAGTAGGGGCCGGAACCTGAGGATTCCTCTCCAGTGCTGACATGGATCTTGGGGTACTTCTGGAGTCTCCCCAGGGGAGTCAGTCCTCGTCTCGAAGGCGGGCATGCACTTGCCCTTTCCTCTAGAGCGGTAGCAGCAGTGTCACGCAGTCCGCCGCGTGGAACAAAGGATCTATGGTTTTCCCTCGAGTCTTTCCCACGACTCTTTCCCACGAGGCTTTCCCACAGGGCTGTCCCACGTGCACACGTGGTGGGAGTCGATCCTCGGCTTGAACGTCAAGGCAGTGCAGGGAAAACAGGTTCCTCTGGAATGGACTGACACATCTGGGGGACTCTTGGAATGGTGGCATGACCCTGGAGTTCCTCTCGCCTTTACTGTCAAGAGCGCCTCCTCTTGAGATGCGACGGGAACGCCGGGAATTCTTTCCCTACGAAACAGGGAAAGGATCCCTCATCTCGAGCTAGGAGGCGGAAACGGGGCTCCCCTGGATGTGTGCGGGACCCCATGTGCTTCCTCTCGAGTGGAGTCGGGTATGTCGGGGAACTTCTTGAGTTGCAGCAAGGGTGTGAAGGACCCTTTGGAAGTTCCAGTGTTTAGATGTGATTAGCCTCGAGAAGCCTCAGCGGAAATGGGCCTCATCTCGCCTGGAGGGCAAAACCTCCTGGATTTTCTCGAGTTGCGGCAGGTGCTCTCGACTTACGACGGGGACCTCAGGGACCCGCTCTGGTGGCCTCAGGAAAGGCCAGTCCCCATGCGAGTTCCTCGGGGGCCTCTCGGGATTCCTCTCCCGTCGATGCCGGGGCCTAAGACATTGTGTGGAGTCGGGGCCGAAACCTGAGGATTCCTCTCCAGTGCTCACATGGATCTTGGGGTACTTCTGGAGTCTCCCCAGGGGAGTCAGTCCTCGTCTCGAATGCGGGCATGCACTTGCGCTTTCCTCCAGAGCGGTAGCAGCAGTGTCACGCAGTCCGCCGCGTGGATCAAAAGATCTATGGTTTTCCCTCGAGTCTTTCACATGAGGCTTTCCCACGAGGATTTCCCACAGGGCTGTCCCACGTGCACACGTTGTGGGAGTCGATCCTCGGCTTGAAGGTCAAGGCAGTGCAGGGAAAACAGGTTCCTCTGTAATGGAGTGACACATCTGGGGGACTCTTGGAATAGTGGCACGACCCTGGAGTTCCTCTCGCCTTTCCTGTGGAGAGCGCCTCCTCTTGAGATGCGACGGGAACGCCGGGAATTCTTACCCTACGAAACAGGGAAAGGATCCCTCATCTCGAGCTAGGAGGCGGAAACGGGGCTCCCCTGGATGTGTGCGGGACCCCACGTGCTTCCTCTCGAGTGGAGACGGATATGTCGGGGAACTTCTTGAGTTGCAGCAAGGGTGTGAAGGACCCTTAGGAAGTTCCAGTGGTTAGATGTGATTAGCCTCGAGAAGCCTCAGCGGAAATGGGCCTCATCTCGCGTGGAGGGCAAAACCTCTTGGATTTTCTCGAGGGTGCGGCAGGTGCTCTCGACTTACGACGGGGACCTCAGGGACCCGCTCTGTTGGCCTCAGGAAAGGCCAGTCCCCATGCGAGTTCCTCAGGGGCCTCTCGGGATTCCTCTCCCGTCGATGCCGGGGACTAAGACCTTGTGTGGATTCGGGGCCGGAACCTGAGGATTCCTCTCCAGTGCTGACATGGACCTTGGGGTACTTCTGGAGTCTCCCCAGGGGAGTCAGTCCTCGTCTCGAATGCGGGCATGCACTTGCGCTTTCCTCCAGAGCGGTAGCAGCAGTGTCACGCAGTCCGCCGCGTGGATCAAAGGATCTATGGTTTTCCCTCGAGTCTTTCCCACGAGGCTTTCCCACGAGGCTTTCCCACAGGGCTGTCCCACGTGCACACGTAGTGGGAGTCGATCCTCGGCTTGAACGTCAAGGCAGTGCAGGGAAAACAGGTTCCTCTGTAATGGACTGACACATCTGGGGGTCTCTTGGAATGCTGGCACGACCCTGGAGTTCCTCTCCCCTTTCCTGTGGAGAGCGCCTCCTCTTGAGATGCGACGGGAACGCCGGGAATTCTTTCCCTACGAAACAGGGAAAGGATCCCTCATCTCGAGCTAGGAGGCGGAAACGGGGCTCCCCTGGATGTGTGCGGGACCCCACGTGCTTCCTCTCGAGTGGAGACGGGTATGTCGGGGAACTTCTTGAGTTGCAGCAAGGGTGTGAAAGACCCTTTGGAAGTTCCAGTGGTTAGACGTGATTAGCCTCCAGAAGCCTCAGCGGAAATGGGCCTCATATCGCCTGGAGGGCAAAACCTCCTGGATTTTCTCGAGTTGCGGCAGGTGCTCTCGACTTACGTCGGGACCTCAGGGACCCGCTCTGGTGGCCTCAGGAAAGGCCAGTCCCCATGCGAGTTCCTCGCGGGCCTCTCGGGATTCCTCTCCCGTCGATGCCGGGGCCTAAGACCTTGTGTGGAGTCGGGGCCGGAACCTGAGGATTCCTCTCCAGTGCTGACATGGATCTTGGGGTACTTCTGGAGTCTCCCCAGGGGAGTCAGTCCTCGTCTCGAAGGCGGGCATGCACTTGCGCTTTCCTCTAGAGCGGTAGCAGCAGTGTCACGCAGTCCGCCGCGTGGAACAAAGGATCTATGGTTTTCCCTCGAGTCTTTCCCACGAATCTTTCCCACGAGGCTTTCCCACAGGGCTGTCCCACGTGCACACGTGGTGGGAGTCGATCCTCGGCTTGAACGTCAAGGCAGTGCAGGGAAAACAGGGTCCTCTGGAATGGACTGACACATCTGGGGGACTCTTGGAATGGTGGCATGACCCTGGAGTTCCTCTCGCCTTTACTGTCAAGAGCGCCTCCTCTTGAGATGCGACGGGAACGCCGGGAATTCTTTCCCTACGAAAGAGGGAAAGGATCCCTCATCTCGAGCTAGGAGGCGGAAACGGGGCTCCCCTGGATGTGTGCCGCACCCCACGGACTTCCTCTCGAGTGGAGACGGGTATGTCGCGGAACTGCTTGAGTTGCAGCAAGGGTGTGAAGGACCCTTTGGAAGTTCCAGTGGTTAGATGTGATTAGCCTCGAGAAGCCTCAGCGGAAATGGGCCTCATCTCGCCTGGAGGGCAAAACCTCCTGGATTTACTCGAGTTGCGGCAGGTGCTCTCGACTTACGACGGGGACCTCAGAGACCCGCTCTGGTGGCCTCAGGAAAGGCCAGTCCCCATGCGAGTTCCTCGGGGGCCTATCGGGATTCCTCTCCCGTCGATCCCGGGGCCTAAGACCTTGTGTGGAGTCGGGGCCGGAACCTGAGGATTCCTCTCCAGTGCTGACATGGATCTTGGGGTACTTCTGGAGTCTCCCCAGGGGAGTCAGTCCTCGTCTCGAATGCGGGCATGCACTTGCGCTTTCCTCCAGAGCTGTAGCAGCAGTGTCAGGCAGTCCGCCGCCTGGATCAAAGGATCTATGGTTTTCCCTCGAGTCTTTCCCACGAGGTTTTCCCACGAGGCTTTCCCACAGGGCTGTCCCACGTGCACACGTGGTGGGAGTCGATCCTCGGCTTGAACGTCAAGGCAGTACAGGGAAAAGAGGTTCCTCTGGAATAGACTGACACATCTGGGGTCTCTTGGAATGGTGGCACGACCCTGGAGTTTCTCTCGCCTTTCCTTTGGAGAGCGCCTCCTCTTGAGATGCGACGGGAACGCCGGGAATTCTTTCCCTACGAAACAGGGAAAGGATCCCTCATTTCGAGCTACGAGGCGGACAGGGCTCCTCTGGATGTGTGCGGGACCCACGTGCTTCCTCTCGAGTGGAAACGGGTATGTCGGGGAACTTCTTGAGTTGCAGCAAGGGTGTGAAGGACCCTTAGGAAGTTCCAGTGGTTAGACGTGATTAGCCTCGAGAAGCCTCAGCGGAAATGGGCCTCATCTCGCCTGGAGGGCAAAACCTCCTGGATTTTCTCGAGTTGCGCAGGTGCTCTCGACTTACGACGGGACCTCAGGGACCCGCTCTGGTGGCCTCAGGAAAGGCCAGTCCCCATGCGAGTTCCTCGCGGGCCTCTCGGGATTCCTCTCCCGTCGATGCCGGGGCCTAAGACCTTGTGTGGAGTCGGGGCCTGAACCTGAGGATTCCTCTCCAGTGCTGACATGGATCTTGGGGTACTTCTGGAGTCTCCCCAGGGGAGTCAGTCCTCGTCTTGAATGCGGGCATGCACTTGCGCTTTCCTCCAGAGCGGTAGCAGCAGTGTCACCCAGTTCGCCGCGTGGATCAAAGGATCTATGTTTTTCCCTCGAGTCTTTCCCACGAGGCTGTCCCAGGAGGCTTACCCACAGGGCTGTTCCACGTGCACACGTGGTGGGAGTCGATCCTCGGCTTGAACGTCAAGGCAGTGCAGGGAAAACAGGTTCCTCTGGAATGGACTGACACATCTGGGGGACTTTTGGAATGGTGGCACGACCCTGGAGTTCCTCTCGCCTTTCCTGTGGAGAGCCCCTCCTCTTGAGATGCGAAGGGAACGCCGGGAATTCTTTCCGTACGAAACAGGGATAGGATCCCTCATCTCGAACTAGGAGGCGGAAACGGGGCTCCCCTGGATGTGTGCGGCACCCCACGGAATTCCTCTCGAGTGGAGACGGGTATGTCGCGGAACTGCTTGAGTTGCAGCAAGGGTGTGAAGGACCCATTGGAAGTTCCAGTGGTTAGATGTGATTAGCCTCGAGAAGCCTCAGCGGAAATGGGCCTCATCTCGCCTGGAGGGCAAAACGTCCTGGATTTACTCGAGTTGCGGCAGGTGCTCTCGACTTACGACGGGGACCTCAGAGACCCGCTCTGGTGGCCTCAGGAAAGGCCAGTCCCCATGCGAGTTCCTCGCGGGCCTCTCGGGATTCCTCTCCCGTCGATGCCGGGGCCTAAGACCTTGTGTGGAGTCGGGGCCGGAACCTGAGGATTCCTCTCCAGTGCTGACATGGATCTTGGGGTACTTCTGGAGTCTCCCCAGTGGAGTCAGTCCTCGTCTCGAATGCGGGCATGCACTTGCGCTTTCCTCCAGAGCGGTAGCAGCAGTGTCAGGCAGTCCGCCGCCTGGATCAAAGGATCTATGGTTTTCCCTCGAGTCTTTCCCACGAGGCTTTCCCACGAGGCTTTCCCACAGGGCTGTCCCACGTGCACACGTGGTGGGAGTCGATCCTCGGCTTGAACGTCAAGGCAGTACAGGGAAAAGAGGTTCCTCTGGAATAGACTGAAACATCTGGGGTCTCTTGGAATGGTGGCACGACCCTGGAGTTTCTCTCGCCTTTCCTTTGGAGAGCGCCTCCTCTTGAGATGCGACGGGAACGCCGGGAATTCTTTCCCTACGAAACAGGGAAAGGATCCCTCATTTCGAGCTACGAGGCGGACGGGGCTCCTCTGGATGTGTGCGGGACCCACGTGCTTCCTCTCGAGTGGAGACGGGTATGTCGGGGAACTTCTTGAGTTGCAGCAAGGGTGTGAAGGACCCTTAGGAAGATCCAGTGGTTAGACGTGATTAGCCTCGAGAAGCCTCAGCGGAAATGGGCCTCATCTCGCCTGGAGGGCAAAACCTCCTGGATTTTCTCGAGTTGCGGCAGGTGCTCTCGACTTACGACGGGACCTCAGGGACCCGCTCTGGTGGCCTCAGGAAAGGCCAGTCCCCATGCGAGTTCCTCGCGGGCCTCTCGGGATTCCTCTCCCGTCGATGCCGGGGCCTAAGACCTTGTGTGGAGTCGGGGCCGGAACCTGAGGATTCCTCTCCAGTGCTGACATGGACCTTGGGGTACTTCTGGAGTCTCCCCAGGGGAGTCAGTCCTCGTCTCGAATGCGGGCATGCACTTGCGCTTTCCTCCAGAGCGGTAGCAGCAGTGTCACGCAGTCCGCCGCGTGGATCAAAGGATCTATGGTTTTCCCTCGAGTCTTTCCCACGAGGCTTTCCCACGAGGCTTTCCCACAGGGCTGCCCCACGTGCACACGTGGTGGGAGTCGATCCTCGGCTTGAACGTCTAGGCAGTGCAGGGAAAACAGGTTCCTCTGGAATGGACTGACACATCTGGGGGACTCTTGGAATGGTGGCACGACCCTGGAGTTCCTCTCGCCTTTCCTGTGGAGAGCGCCTCCTCTTGAGATGCGACGGGAACGCCGGGAATTCTTTCCCTACGAAAGAGGGAAAGTATCCCTCATCTCGAGCTAGGAGGCGGAAACGGGGCTCCCCTGGATGTGTGCGGCACCCCAAGGGCTTCCTCTCGAGTGGAGACGGGTATGTCGCGGAACTGCTTGAGTTGCAGCAAGGGTGTGAAGGACCCTTTGGAAGTTCCAGTGGTTAGATGTGATTAGCCTCGAGAAGCCTCAGCGGAAATGGGCCTCATCACGCCTGGAGGGCAAAACCTCATTGATTTTCTCGAGTTGCGGCAGGTGCTCTCGACTTACGACGGGACCTCAGGGACCCGCTCTGGTGGCCTCAGGAAAGGCCAGTCCCCATGCGAGTTCCTCGCGGGCCTCTCGGGATTCCTCTCCCGTCGATGCCGGGTCCTAAGACCTTGTGTGGAGTCGGGGCCGGAACCTGAGGTTTCCTCTCCAGTGCTGACATGGATCTTGGGGTACTTCTGGAGTCTCCCCAGTGGAGTCAGTCCTCGTCTCGAATGCGGGCATGCACTTGCGCTTTCCTCCAGAGCGGTAGCAGCAGTGTCAGGCAGTCCGCCGCCTGGATCAAAGGATCTATGGTTTTCCCTCGAGTCTTTCCCACGAGGCTTTCCCACGAGGCTTTCTCACAGGGCTGTCCCACGTGCACACGTGGTGGGAGTCGATCCTCGGCTTGAACGTCAAGGCAGTACAGGGAAAAGAGGTTCCTCTGGAATAGACTGAAACATCTGGGGTCTCTTGGAATGGTGGCACGACCCTGGAGTTTCTCTCGCCTTTCCTTTGGAGAGCGCCTCCTCTTGAGATGCGACGGGAACGCCGGGAATTCTTTCCCTACGAAACAGGGAAAGGATCCCTCATTTCGAGCTACGAGGCGGACGGGGCTCCTCTGGATGTGTGCGGGACCCACGTGCTTCCTCTCGAGTGGAGACGGGTATGTCGGGGAACTTCTTGAGTTGCAGCAAGGGTGTGAAGGACCCTTAGGAAGATCCAGTGGTTAGAGGTGATTAGCCTCGAGAAGCCTCAGCGGAAATGGGCCTCATCTCGCCTGGAGGGCAAAACCTCCTGGATTTTCTCGAGTTGCGGCAGGTGCTCTCGACTTACGACGGGACCTCAGGGACCCGCTCTGGTGGCCTCAGGAAAGGCCAGTCCCCATGCGAGTTCCTCGCGGGCCTCTCGGGATTCCTCTCCCGTCGATGCCGGGGCCTAAGACCTTGTGTGGAGTCGGGGCCGGAACCTGAGGATTCCTCTCCAGTGCTGACATGGACCTTGGGGTACTTCTGGAGTCTCCCCAGGGGAGTCAGTCCTCGTCTCGATTGCGGGCATGCACTTGCGCTTTCCTCCAGAGCGGTAGCAGCAGTGTCACGCAGTCCGCCGCGTGGATCAAAGGATCTATGGTTTTCCCTCGAGTCTTTCCCACGAGGCTTTCCCACGAGGCTTTCCCACAGGGCTGTCCCACGTGCACACTTGGTGGGAGTCGATCCTCGGCTTGAACGTCAAGGCAGTGCAGGGAAAACAGGTTCCTCTGGAATGGACTGACACATCTGGGGGACTCTTGGAATGGTGGCACGACCCTGGAGTTCCTCTCGCCTTTACTGTGGAGAGCGCCTCCTCTTGAGATGCGACGGGAACGCCGGGAATTCTTTCCCTACGAAAGAGGGAAAGTATCCCTCATCTCGAGCTAGGAGGCGGAAACGGGGCTCCCCTGGATGTGTGCGGCACCCCAAGGGCTTCCTCTCGAGTGGAGACGGGTATGTCGCGGAACTGCTTGAGTTGCAGCAAGGGTGTGAAGGACCCTTTGGAAGTTCCAGTGGTTAGATGTGATTAGCCTCGGGAAGCCTCAGTGGAAATGGGCCTCATCACGCCTGGAGGGCAAAACCTCATGGATTTTCTCGAGTTGCGGCAGGTGCTCTCGACTTACGACGGGACCTCAGGGACCCGCTCTGGTGGCCTCAGGAAAGGCCAGTCCCCATGGGAGTTCCTCGCGGGCCTCTCGGGATTCCTCTCCCGTCGATGCCGGGGCCTAAGACCTTGTGTGGAGTTGGGGCCGGAACCTGAGGATTCCTCTCCAGTGCTGACATGGATCTTGGGGTACTTCTGGAGTCTCCCCAGGGGAGTCAGTCCTCGTCTCGAATGCGGGCATGCACTTGCGCTTTCCTCCAGTGCGGTAGCAGCAGTGTCACGCAGTCCGCCGCGTGGATCAAAGGATCTATGGTTTTCCCTCGAGTCTTTCCCACGAGGCTTTCCCACGAGGCTTTCCCACAGGGCTGTCCCACGTGCACACGTGGTGGGAGTCGATCCTCGGCTTGAACGTCAAGGCAGTACAGGGAAAAGAGGTTCCTCTGGAATAGACTGACACATCTGGGGTCTCTTGGAATGGTGGCACGACCCTGGAGTTTCTCTCGCCTTTCCTTTGGAGAGCTCCTCCTCTTGAGATGCGACGGGAACGCCGGGAATTCTTTCCCTACGAAACAGGGAAAGGATCCCTCATTTCGAGCTACCAGGCGGACGGGGCTCCTCTGGATGTGTGCGGGACCCACGTGCTTCCTCTCGAGTGGAGACGGGTATGTCGGGGAACTGCTTGAGTTGCAGCAAGGGTGTGAAGGACCCTTAGGAAGTTCCAGTGGTTAGACGTGATTAGCCTCGAGAAGCCTCAGCGGAAATGGGCCTCATCTCGCCTGGAGGGCAAAACCTCCTGGATTTTCTCGAGTTGCGGCAGGTGCTCTCGACTTACGACGGGACCTCAGGGACCCGCTCTGGTGGCCTCAGGAAAGGCCAGTCCCCATGCGAGTTCCTCGCGGGCCTCTCGGGATTCCTCTCCCGTCGATGCCGGGGCCTAAGACCTTGTGTGGAGTCGGGGCCGGAACCTGAGGATTCCTCTCCAGTGCTGACATGGATCTTGGGGTACTTCTGGAGTCTCCCCAGGGGAGTCAGTCCTCGTCTAGAATGCGGGCATGCACTTGCGCTTTCCTCCAGAGCGGTAGCAGCAGTGTCACGCAGTCCGCCGCGTGGAACAAAGGATCTATGGTTTTCCCTCGAGTCTTTCCCACGAGGCTTTCCCACGAGGCTTTCCCACAGGGCTGTCCCACGTGCACACGTGGTGGGAGTCGATCCTCGGCTTGAACGTCAAGGCAGTGCAGGGAAAACAGGTTCCTCTGGAATGGACTGACACATCTGGGGGACTCTTGGAATGGTGGCACGACCCTGGAGTTCCTCTCGCCTTTCCTGTGGAGAGCGCCTCCTCTTGAGATGCGACGGGAACGCCGGGAATTCTTTCCCTACGAAAGAGGGAAAGTATCCCTCATCTCGAGCTAGGAGGCGGAAACGGGGCTCCCCTGGATGTGTGCGGCACCCCAAGGGCTTCCTCTCGAGTGGAGACGGGTATGTCGCGGAACTGCTTGAGTTGCAGCAAGGGTGTGAAGGACCCTTTGGAAGTTCCAGTGGTTAGATGTGATTAGCCTCGAGAAGCCTCAGCGGAAATGGGCCTCATCTCGCCTGGAGGGCAAAACCTCATGGATTTTCTCGAGTTGCGGCAGGTGCTCTCGACTTACGACGGGACCTCAGGGACCCGCTCTGGTGGTCTCAGGAAAGGCCAGTCCCCATGCGAGTTCCTCGCGGGCCTCTCGGGATTCCTCTCCCGTCGATGCCGGGGCCTAAGACCTTGTGTGGAGTCGGGGCCGGAACCTGAGGATTCCTCTCCAGTGCTGACATGGATCTTGGGGTACTTCTGGAGTCTCCCCAGGGGAGTCAGTCCTCGTCTCGAATGCGGGCATGCACTTGCGCTTTCCTCCAGAGCGGTAGCAGCAGTGTCACGCAGTCCGCCGCGTGGATCAAAGGATCTATGGTTTTCCCTCGAGTCTTTCCCACGAGGCTTTCCCACGAGGCTTTCCCACAGGGCTGTCCCACGTGCACACGTGGTGGGAGTCGATCCTCGGCTTGAACGTCAAGGCAGTACAGGGAAAAGAGGTTCCTCTGGAATAGACTGACACATCTGGGGTCTCTTGGAATGGTGGCACGACCCTGGAGTTTCTCTCGCCTTTCCTTTGGAGAGCGCCTCCTCTTGAGATGCGACGGGAACGCCGGGAATTCTTTCCCTATGAAACAGGGAAAGGATCCCTCATTTCGAGCTACGAGGCGGACGGGGCTCCTCTGGATGTGTGCGGGACCCACGTGCTTCCTCTCGAGTGGAGACGGGTATGTCGGGGAACTTCTTGAGTTGCAGCAAGGGTGTGAAGGACCCTTAGGAAGTTCCAGTGGTTAGACGTGATTAGCCTCGAGAAGCCTCAGCGGAAATGGGCCTCATCTCGCCTGGAGGGCAAAACCTCCTGGATTTTCTCGAGTTGCGGCAGGTGCTCTCGACTTACGACGGGACCTCAGGGACCCGCTCTGGTGGCCTCAGGAAAGGCCAGTCCCCATGCGAGTTCCTCGCGGGCCTCTCGGGATTCCTCTCCCGTCGATGCCGGGGCCTAAGACCTTGTGTGGAGTCGGGGCCGGAACCTGAGGATTCCTCTCCAGTGCTGACATGGATCTTGGGGTACTTCTGGAGTCTCCCCAGGGGAGTCAGTCCTCGTCTCGAATGCGGGCATGCACTTGCGCTTTCCTCCAGAGCGGTAGCAGCAGTGTCACGCAGTCCGCCGCGTGGAACAAAGGATCTATGGTTTTCCCTCGAGTCTTTCCCACGAGGCTTTCCCACGAGGCTTTCCCACAGGGCTGTCCCACGTGCACACGTGGTGGGAGTCGATCCTCGGCTTGAACGTCAAGGCAGTGCAGGGAAAACAGGTTCCTCTGGAATGGACTGACACATCTGGGGGACTCTTGGAATGGTGGCACGACCCTGGAGTTCCTCTCGCCTTTCCTGTGGAGAGCGCCTCCTCTTGAGATGCGACGGGAACGCCGGGAATTCTTTCCCTACGAAAGAGGGAAAGTATCCCTCATCTCGAGCTAGGAGGCGGAAACGGGGCTCCCCTGGATGTGTGCGGCACCCCAAGGGCTTCCTCTCGAGTGGAGACGGGTATGTCGCGGAACTGCTTGAGTTGCAGCAAGGGTGTGAAGGACCCTTTGGAAGTTCCAGTGGTTAGATGTGATTAGCCTAGAGAAGCCTCAGCGGAAATGGGCCTCATCACGCCTGGAGGGCAAAACCTCATGGATTTTCTCGAGTTGCGGCAGGTGCTCTCGACTTACGACGGGACCTCAGGGACCCGCTCTGGTGGCCTCAAGAAAGGCCAGTCCCCATGCGAGTTCCTCGCGGGCCTCTCGGGATTCCTCTCCCGTCGATGCCGGGGCCTAAGACCTTGTGTGGAGTCGGGGCCGGAACCTGAGGATTCCTCTCCAGTGCTGACATGGATCTTGGGGTACTTCTGGAGTCTCCCCAGGGGAGTCAGTCCTCGTCTCGAATGCGGGCATGCACTTGCGCTTTCCTCCAGAGCGGTAGCAGCAGTGTCACGCAGTCCGCCGCGTGGATCAAAGGATCTATGGTTTTCCCTCGAGTCTTTCCCAAGAGGCTTTCCCACGAGGCTTTTCCACAGGGCTGTCCCACGTGCACACGTGGTGGGAGTCGATCCTCGGATTGAACGTCAAGGCAGTTCAGGGAAATCAGGTTCCTCTGGAATGGACTGACACATCTGGGGGACTCTTGGAATGGTGACACGACCCTGGAGTTCCTCTCGCCTTTCCTGTGGAGAGCGCCTCCTCTTGAGATGCGACGGGAACGCCGGGAATTCTTTCCCTACGAAACAGGGATAGGATCCCTCATCTCGAACTAGGAGGCGGAAACGGGGCTCACCTGGATGTGTGCGGGACCCCACGTGCTTCCTCTCGAGTGGAGACGGGTATGTTGGGGAACTTCTTGAGTTGCAGCAAGGGTGTGAAGGACCCTTTGGAAGTTCCAGTGGTTACATGTGATTAGCCTCGAGATCTTCAGCGGAAATGGGCCTCATCTCGCCTGGAGGGCAAAACCTCCTGGATTTTCTCGAGTTGTGGCAGGTGCTCTCGACTTACGACAGGGACCTCAGAGACCCGCTCTGGAGGCCTCAGGAAAGGCCAGTCCCCATGCGAGTTCCTCGGGGGCCTCTCGGGATTCCTCTCCCGTCGATGCCGGGGCCTAAGACCTTGTGTGGAGTCGGGGCCGGAACCTGAGGATTCCTCTCCAGTGCTGACATGGATCTTGGGGTACTTCTGGAGTCTCCCCAGGGGAGTCAGTCCTCGTCTCGAATGCGGGCATGCACTTGCGCTTTCCTCCAGAGCGGTCGCAGCAGTGTCACGCAGTCCGCCGCGTGGATCAAAGGATCTATGGTTTTCCCTCGAGTCTTTCCCACGAGGCTGTCACACGAGGCTTTCCCACAGGGTTGTCCCACGTGCACACGTGGTGGGAGTCGATCCTCGGCTTGAACGTCATGGCAGTGCAGGGAAAACAGGTTCCTCTGGAATGGACTGACATATCTGGGGGACTTTTGGAATGGTGGCACGACCCTGGAGTTCCTCTCGCTTTCCTGTGGAGAGCGCCTCCTCTTGAGATGCGACGGGAACGCCGGGAATTCTTTCCCTACGAAATAGGGAAAGGATCCCTCATCTCGAGCTAGGAGGCGGAAACGGGGCTCCCCTGGATGTGTGCGGGACCCTCGTTCTTCCTCTCGAGTGAAGACGGGTATGTCGGGGAACTTCTTGAGTTGCAGCAAGGGTGTGAAGGACCCTTTGAAAGTTCCAGTGGTTAGATGTGATTAGCCTCGAGAAGCCTCAGCGGAAATGGGCCTTATCTCGAATGGAGGGCAAAACCTCCTGGATTTTCTCGAGTTGTGGTAGCTGCTCTCGACTTACGACGGGGACCTCAGGGACCCGCTCTGGTGGCCTCAGGAAAGGCCAGTCCCCATGCGAGTTCCTCGGGGGCCTCTCGGGACTCCTCTCCCGTCGATGCCGTGGCCTAAGACCTTGTGTGGAGTCGGGGCCGGAACCTGAGGATTCCTCTCCAGTGCTGACATGGATCTTTGGGTACTTCTGGAGTCTCCCCAGGGGAGTCAGTCCTCGTCTCGAATGCGGGCATGCACTTGCGCTTTCCTCCAGAGCTGTAGCAGCAGTGTCACGCAGTCCGCCGCGTGGATCAAAGGATCTATGGTTTTCCCTCGAGTCTTTCCCACGAGGCTTTCCCACGAGGCTTTCCCACAGAGCTGTCCCACGTGCACACGTGGTGGGAGTCGATCCTCGGCTTGAACGTCAAGGCAGTGCAGGGAAAACAGGTTCCTCTGGAATGGACTGACACATCTGGGGGACTCTTGGAATGGTGGCACGACCCTGGAGTTCCTCTCGCCTTTCCTGTGGAGAGCGCTTCCTCTAGAGATGCGACGGGAACGCCGGGAATTCTTTCCCTACGAAACAGGGAAAGGATCCCTCATCTCGAGCTAGGAGGCGGAAACGGGGCTCCCCTGGATGTGTGCGGGACCCCACGTGCTTCCTCTCGAGTGGAGATGGGTATGTCGGGGAACTTCTTGAGTTGCAGCAAGGGTGTGAAGGACCCTTAGGAAGTTCCACTTGTTAGACGTGATTAGCCTCGAGAAGCCTCAGCGGAAATGGGCCTCATCTCGCCTGGAGGGAAAACCTCCTGGATTTTCTCGATTTGCGGCAGGTGCTCTCGACTTACGACGGGGACCTCAGGGACCCGCTCTGGTGGCCTCAGGAAAGGCCAGTCCCCATGCGAGTTCCTCGCGGGCCTCTCGGGATTCCTCTCCCGTCGATGCCGGGGCCTAAGACCTTGTGTGGAGTCGGGGCCGGAACCTGAGGATTCCTCTCCAGTGCTGACATGGATCTTGGGGTACTTCTGGAGTCTCCCCAGTGGAGTCAGTCCTCGTCTCGAATGCGGGCATGCACTTGCGCTTTCCTCCAGAGCGGTAGCAGCAGTGTCAGGCAGTCCGCCGCCTGGATCAAAGGATCTATGGTTTTCCCTCGAGTCTTTCCCACGAGGCTTTCCCACGAGGCTTTCCCACAGGGCTGTCCCACGTGCACACGTGGTGGGAGTCGATCCTCGGCTTGAACGTCAAGGCAGTACAGGGAAAAGAGGTTCCTCTGGAATAGACTGAAACATCTGGGGTCTCTTGGAATGGTGGCACGACCCTGGAGTTTCTCTCGCCTTTCCTTTGGAGAGCGCCTCCTCTTGAGATGCGACGGGAACGCCGGGAATTCTTTCCCTACGAAACAGGGAAAGGATCCCTCATTTCGAGCTACGAGGCGGACGGGGCTCCTCTGGATGTGTGCGGGACCCACGTGCTTCCTCTCGAGTGGAGACGGGTATGTCGGGGAACTTCTTGAGTTGCAGCAAGGGTGTGAAGGACCCTTAGGAAGATCCAGTGGTTAGACGTGATTAGCCTCGAGAAGCCTCAGCGGAAATGGGCCTCATCTCGCCTGGAGGGCAAAACCTCCTGGATTTTCTCGAGTTGCGGCAGGTGCTCTCGACTTACGACGGGACCTCAGGGACCCGCTCTGGTGGCCTCAGGAAAGGCCAGTCCCCATGCGAGTTCCTCGCGGGCCTCTCGGGATTCCTCTCCCGTCGATGCCGGGGCCTAAGACCTTGTGTGGAGTCGGGGCCGGAACCTGAGGATTCCTCTCCAGTGCTGACATGGACCTTGGGGTACTTCTGGAGTCTCCCCAGGGGAGTCAGTCCTCGTCTCGAATGCGGGCATGCACTTGCGCTTTCCTCCAGAGCGGTAGCAGCAGTGTCACGCAGTCCGCCGCGTGGATCAAAGGATCTATGGTTTTCCCTCGAGTCTTTCCCACGAGGCTTTCCCACGAGGCTTTCCCACAGGGCTGCCCCACGTGCACACGTGGTGGGAGTCGATCCTCGGCTTGAACGTCTAGGCAGTGCAGGGAAAACAGGTTCCTCTGGAATGGACTGACACATCTGGGGGACTCTTGGAATGGTGGCACGACCCTGGAGTTCCTCTCGCCTTTCCTGTGGAGAGCGCCTCCTCTTGAGATGCGACGGGAACGCCGGGAATTCTTTCCCTACGAAAGAGGGAAAGTATCCCTCATCTCGAGCTAGGAGGCGGAAACGGGGCTCCCCTGGATGTGTGCGGCACCCCAAGGGCTTCCTCTCGAGTGGAGACGGGTATGTCGCGGAACTGCTTGAGTTGCAGCAAGGGTGTGAAGGACCCTTTGGAAGTTCCAGTGGTTAGATGTGATTAGCCTCGAGAAGCCTCAGCGGAAATGGGCCTCATCACGCCTGGAGGGCAAAACCTCATTGATTTTCTCGAGTTGCGGCAGGTGCTCTCGACTTACGACGGGACCTCAGGGACCCGCTCTGGTGGCCTCAGGAAAGGCCAGTCCCCATGCGAGTTCCTCGCGGGCCTCTCGGGATTCCTCTCCCGTCGATGCCGGGTCCTAAGACCTTGTGTGGAGTCGGGGCCGGAACCTGAGGTTTCCTCTCCAGTGCTGACATGGATCTTGGGGTACTTCTGGAGTCTCCCCAGTGGAGTCAGTCCTCGTCTCGAATGCGGGCATGCACTTGCGCTTTCCTCCAGAGCGGTAGCAGCAGTGTCAGGCAGTCCGCCGCCTGGATCAAAGGATCTATGGTTTTCCCTCGAGTCTTTCCCACGAGGCTTTCCCACGAGGCTTTCTCACAGGGCTGTCCCACGTGCACACGTGGTGGGAGTCGATCCTCGGCTTGAACGTCAAGGCAGTACAGGGAAAAGAGGTTCCTCTGGAATAGACTGAAACATCTGGGGTCTCTTGGAATGGTGGCACGACCCTGGAGTTTCTCTCGCCTTTCCTTTGGAGAGCGCCTCCTCTTGAGATGCGACGGGAACGCCGGGAATTCTTTCCCTACGAAACAGGGAAAGGATCCCTCATTTCGAGCTACCAGGCGGACGGGGCTCCTCTGGATGTGTGCGGGACCCACGTGCTTCCTCTCGAGTGGAGACGGGTATGTCGGGGAACTGCTTGAGTTGCAGCAAGGGTGTGAAGGACCCTTAGGAAGATCCAGTGGTTAGACGTGATTAGCCTCGAGAAGCCTCAGCGGAAATGGGCCTCATCTCGCCTGGAGGGCAAAACCTCCTGGATTTTCTCGAGTTGCGGCAGGTGCTCTCGACTTACGACGGGACCTCAGGGACCCGCTCTGGTGGCCTCAGGAAAGGCCAGTCCCCATGCGAGTTCCTCGCGGGCCTCTCGGGATTCCTCTCCCGTCGATGCCGGGGCCTAAGACCTTGTGTGGAGTCGGGGCCGGAACCTGAGGATTCCTCTCCAGTGCTGACATGGACCTTGGGGTACTTCTGGAGTCTCCCCAGGGGAGTCAGTCCTCGTCTCGAATGCGGGCATGCACTTGCGCTTTCCTCCAGAGCGGTAGCAGCAGTGTCACGCAGTCCGCCGCGTGGAACAAAGGATCTATGGTTTTCCCTCGAGTCTTTCCCACGAGGCTTTCCCACGAGGCTTTCCCACAGGGCTGTCCCACGTGCACACGTGGTGGGAGTCGATCCTCGGCTTGAACGTCAAGGCAGTGCAGGGAAAACAGGTTCCTCTCGAATGGACTGACACATCTGGGGGACTCTTGGAATGGTGGCACGACCCTGGAGTTCCTCTCGCCTTTCCTGTGGAGAGCGCCTCCTCTTGAGATGCGACGGGAACGCCGGGAATTCTTTCCCTACGAAAGAGGGAAAGTATCCCTCATCTCGAGCTAGGAGGCGGAAACGGGGCTCCCCTGGATGTGTGCGGCACCCCAAGGGCTTCCTCTCGAGTGGAGACGGGTATGTCGCGGAACTGCTTGAGTTGCAGCAAGGGTGTGAAGGACCCTTTGGAAGTTCCAGTGGTTAGATGTGATTAGCCTCGAGAAGCCTCAGCGGAAATGGGCCTCATCTCGCCTGGAGGGCAAAACCTCATGGATTTTCTCGAGTTGCGGCAGGTGCTCTCGACTTACGACGGGACCTCAGGGACCCGCTCTGGTGGTCTCAGGAAAGGCCAGTCCCCATGCGAGTTCCTCGCGGGCCTCTCGGGATTCCTCTCCCGTCGATGCCGGGGCCTAAGACCTTGTGTGGAGTCGGGGCCGGAACCTGAGGATTCCTCTCCAGTGCTGACATGGATCTTGGGGTACTTCTGGAGTCTCCCCAGGGGAGTCAGTCCTCGTCTCGAATGCGGGCATGCACTTGCGCTTTCCTCCAGAGCGGTAGCAGCAGTGTCACGCAGTCCGCCGCGTGGATCAAAGGATCTATGGTTTTCCCTCGAGTCTTTCCCACGAGGCTTTCCCACGAGGCTTTCCCACAGGGCTGTCCCACGTGCACACGTGGTGGGAGTCGATCCTCGGCTTGAACGTCAAGGCAGTACAGGGAAAAGAGGTTCCTCTGGAATAGACTGACACATCTGGGGTCTCTTGGAATGGTGGCACGACCCTGGAGTTTCTCTCGCCTTTCCTTTGGAGAGCGCCTCCTCTTGAGATGCGACGGGAACGCCGGGAATTCTTTCCCTATGAAACAGGGAAAGGATCCCTCATCTCGAGCTACGAGGCGGACGGGGCTCCTCTGGATGTGTGCGGGACCCACGTGCTTCCTCTCGAGTGGAGACGGGTATGTCGGGGAACTTCTTGAGTTGCAGCAAGGGTGTGAAGGACCCTTAGGAAGATCCAGTGGTTAGACGTGATTAGCCTCGAGAAGCCTCAGCGGAAATGGGCCTCATCTCGCCTGGAGGGCAAAACCTCCTGGATTTTCTCGAGTTGCGGCAGGTGCTCTCGACTTACGACGGGACCTCAGGGACCCGCTCTGGTGGCCTCAGGAAAGGCCAGTCCCCATGCGAGTTCCTCGCGGGCCTCTCGGGATTCCTCTCCCGTCGATGCCGGGGCCTAAGACCTTGTGTGGAGTCGGGGCCGGAACCTGAGGATTCCTCTCCAGTGCTGACATGGATCTTGGGGTACTTCTGGAGTCTCCCCAGGGGAGTCAGTCCTCGTCTCGAATGCGGGCATGCACTTGCGCTTTCCTCCAGAGCGGTAGCAGCAGTGTCACGCAGTCCGCCGCGTGGAACAAAGGATCTATGGTTTTCCCTCGAGTCTTTCCCACGAGGCTTTCCCACGAGGCTTTCCCACAGGGCTGTCCCACGTGCACACGTGGTGGGAGTCGATCCTCGGCTTGAACGTCAAGGCAGTGCAGGGAAAACAGGTTCCTCTGGAATGGACTGACACATCTGGGGGACTCTTGGAATGGTGGCACGACCCTGGAGTTCCTCTCGCCTTTCCTGTGGAGAGCGCCTCCTCTTGAGATGCGACGGGAACGCCGGGAATTCTTTCCCTACGAAAGAGGGAAAGTATCCCTCATCTCGAGCTAGGAGGCGGAAACGGGGCTCCCCTGGATGTGTGCGGCACCCCAAGGGCTTCCTCTCGAGTGGAGACGGGTATGTCGCGGAACTGCTTGAGTTGCAGCAAGGGTGTGAAGGACCCTTTGGAAGTTCCAGTGGTTAGATGTGATTAGCCTAGAGAAGCCTCAGCGGAAATGGGCCTCATCACGCCTGGAGGGCAAAACCTCATGGATTTTCTCGAGTTGCGGCAGGTGCTCTCGACTTACGACGGGACCTCAGGGACCCGCTCTGGTGGCCTCAAGAAAGGCCAGTCCCCATGCGAGTTCCTCGCGGGCCTCTCGGGATTCCTCTCCCGTCGATGCCGGGGCCTAAGACCTTGTGTGGAGTCGGGGCCGGAACCTGAGGATTCCTCTCCAGTGCTGACATGGATCTTGGGGTACTTCTGGAGTCTCCCCAGGGGAGTCAGTCCTCGTCTCGAATGCGGGCATGCACTTGCGCTTTCCTCCAGAGCGGTAGCAGCAGTGTCACGCAGTCCGCCGCGTGTATCAAAGGATCTATGGTTTTCCCTCGAGTCTTTCCCAATAGGCTTTCCCACGAGGCTTTTCCACAGGGCTGTCCCACGTGCACACGTGGTGGGAGTCGATCCTCGGATTGAACGTCAAGGCAGTTCAGGGAAATCAGGTTCCTCTGGAATGGACTGACACATCTGGGGGACTCTTGGAATGGTGACACGACCCTGGAGTTCCTCTCGCCTTTCCTGTGGAGAGCGCCTCCTCTTGAGATGCGACGGGAACGCCGGGAATTCTTTCCCTACGAAACAGGGATAGGATCCCTCATCTCGAACTAGGAGGCGGAAACGGGGCTCACCTGGATGTGTGCGGGACCCCACGTGCTTCCTCTCGAGTGGAGACGGGTATGTTGGGGAACTTCTTGAGTTGCAGCAAGGGTGTGAAGGACCCTTTGGAAGTTCCAGTGGTTACATGTGATTAGCCTCGAGAAGCCTCAGCGGAAATGGGCCTTATCTCGAATGGAGGGCAAAACCTCCTGGATTTTCTCGAGTTGTGGTAGCTGCTCTCGACTTACGACGGGGACCTCAGGGACCCGCTCTGGTGGCCTCAGGAAAGGCCAGTCCCCATGCGAGTTCCTCGGGGGCCTCTCGGGACTCCTCTCCCGTCGATGCCGTGGCCTAAGACCTTGTGTGGAGTCGGGGCCGGAACCTGAGGATTCCTCTCCAGTGCTGACATGGATCTTTGGGTACTTCTGGAGTCTCCCCAGGGGAGTCAGTCCTCGTCTCGAATGCGGGCATGCACTTGCGCTTTCCTCCAGAGCTGTAGCAGCAGTGTCACGCAGTCCGCCGCGTGGATCAAAGGATCTATGGTTTTCCCTCGAGTCTTTCCCACGAGGCTTTCCCACGAGGCTTTCCCACAGGGCTGTCCCACGTGCACACGTGGTGGGAGTCGATCCTCGGCTTGAACGTCAAGGCAGTGCAGGGAAAACAGGTTCCTCTGGAATGGACTGACACATCTGGGGGACTCTTGGAATGGTGGCACGACCCTGGAGTTCCTCTCGCCTTTCCTGTGGAGAGCGCTTCCTCTAGAGATGCGACGGGAACGCCGGGAATTCTTTCCCTACGAAACAGGGAAAGGATCCCTCATCTCGAGCTAGGAGGCGGAAACGGGGCTCCCCTGGATGTGTGCGGGACCCCTCGTGCTTCCTCTCGAGTGGAGATGGGTATGTCGGGGAACTTCTTGAGTTGCAGCAAGGGTGTGAAGGACCCTTAGGAAGTTCCACTTGTTAGACGTGATTAGCCTCGAGAAGCCTCAGCGGAAATGGGCCTCATCTCGCCTGGAGGGAAAACCTCCTGGATTTTCTCGATTTGCGGCAGGTGCTCTCGACTTACGACGGGGACCTCAGGGACCCGCTCTGGTGGCCTCAGGAAAGGCCAGTCCCCATGCGAGTTCTTCGCGGGCCTCTCGGGATTCCTCTCCCGTCGATGCCGGGGCCTAAGACCTTGTGTGGAGTCGGGGCCGGAACCTGAGGATTCCTCTCCAGTGCTGACATGGATCTTGGGGTACTTCTGGAGTCTCCCCAGGGGAGTCAGTCCTCGTCTCGAATGCGGGCATGCACTTGCGCTTTCCTCCAGAGCGGTAGCAGCAGTGTCACGCAGTCCGCCGCGTGGATCAAAGGATCTATGGTTCTCCCTCGTGTCTTTCCCACGAGGCTTTCCCACGAGGCTTTCCCACAGGGCTGTCCCACGTGCACACGTGGTGGGAGTCGATCCTCGGCTTGAACGTCAAGGCAGTACAGGGAAAAGAGGTTCCTCTGGAATAGACTGACACATTTGGGGTCTCTTGGAATGGTGGCACGACCCTGGAGTTTCTCTCGCCTTTCCTTTGGAGAGCGCCTCCTCTTGAGATGCGACGGGAACGCCGGGAATTCTTTCCCTACGAAACAGGGAAAGGATCCCTCATTTCGAGCTACGAGGCGGACGGGGCTCCTCTGGATGTGTGCGGGACCCACGTGCTTCCTCTCGAGTGGAGACGGGTATGTCGGGGAACTTCTTGAGTTGCAGCAAGGGTGTGAAGGACCCTTAGGAAATTCCAGTGGTTAGACGTGATTAGCCTCGAGAAGCCTCAGCGGAAATGGGCCTCATCTCGCCTGGAGGGCAAAACCTCCTGGATTTTCTCGAGTTGCGGCAGGTGCTCTCGACTTACGACGGGACCTCAGGGACCCGCTCTGGTGGCCTCAGGAAAGGCCAGTCCCCATGCGAGTTCCTCGCGGGCCTCTCGGGATTCCTCTCCCGTCGATGCCGGGGCCTAAGACCTTGTGTGGAGTCGGGGCCGGAACCTGAGGATTCCTCTCCAGTGCTGACATGGATCTTGGGGTACTTCTGGAGTCTCCCCAGGGGAGTCAGTCCTCGTCTCGAATGCGGGCATGCACTTGCGCTTTCCTCCAGAGCGGTAGCAGCAGTGTCACGCAGTTCGCCGCGTGGATCAAAGGATCTATGGTTTTCCCTCGAGTCTTTCCCACGAGGCTGTCCCAGGAGGCTTTCCCACAGGGCTGTTCCACGTGCACACGTGGTGGGAGTCGATCCTCGGCTTGAACGTCAAGGCAGTGCAGGGAAAACAGGTTCCTTTGGAATGGACTGACACATCTGGGGGACTTTTGGAATGGTGGCACGACCCTGGAGTTCCTCTCGCCTTTCCTGTGGAGAGCGCCTCCTCTTGAGATGCGAAGGGAACGCCGGGAATTCTTTCCCTACGAAACAGGGATAGGATCCCTCATCTCGAACTAGGAGGCGGAAACGGGGCTCCCCTGGATGTATGCGGCACCCCACGGTCTTCCTCTCGAGTGGAGACGGGTATGTCGCGGAACTGCTTGAGTTGCAGCAAGGGTGTCAAGGACCCTTTGGAAGTTCCAGTGGTTAGATGTGATTAGCCTCGAGAAGCCTCAGCGGAAATGGGCCTCATCTCGCCTGGAGGGCAAAACCTCCTGGATTTTCTCGAGTTGCGGCAGGTGCTCTCGACTTACGACGGGGACCTCAGAGACCCGATCTGGTGGCCTCAGGAAAGGCCAGTTCCCATGCGAGTTCCTCGCGGGCCTCTCGGGATTCCTCTCCCGTCGATGCCGGGGCCTAAGACCTTGTGTGGAGTCGGGGCCGGAACCTGAGGATTCCTCTCCAGTGCTGACGTGGATCTTGGGGTACTTCTGGAGTCTCCCCAGGGGAGTCAGTCCTCGTCTCGAATGCGGGCATGCACTTGCGCTTTCCTCTAGAGCGGTAGCAGCATTGTCACGCAGTCCGCCGCGTGGAACAAAGGATCTATGGTTTTCCCTCGAGTCTTTCCCACGACTCTTTCCCACGAGGCTTTCCCACAGGGCTGTCCCACGTGCACACGTGGTGGGAGTCGATCCTCGGCTTGAACGTCAAGGCAGTGCATGGAAAACAGGTTCCTCTGGAATGGACTGACACATCTGGGGGACTCTTGGAATGGTGGCATGACCCTGGAGTTCCTCTCGCCTTTACTGTCGAGAGCGCATCCTCTTGAGATGTGACGGGAACGCCGGGAATTCTTTCCCTATGATAGAGGGAAAGGATCCCTCATCTCGAGCTAGGAGGCGGAAGCGGGGCTCCCCTGGATGTGTACGGGACCCCACGTGCTTCCTCTCGAGTGGAGACGGGTATGTCACGGAACTGCTTGAGTTGCAGCAAGGGTGTGAAGGACCCTTTGGAATTTCCAGTGGTTAGATGTGATTAGCCTCGAGAAGCCTCAGCGGAAATGGGCCTCATCTCGCCTGGAGGGCAAAACCTCCTGGATTTTCTCGAGTTGCGGCAGGTGCTCTCGACTTTCGACGGGGACCTTAGGGACCCGCTCTGGTGGCCTCAGGAAAGGCCAGTCCCCATGCGAGTTCCTCGGGGGCCTCTCGGGATTCCTCTCCCGTCGATGCCGGGGCCTAAGACCTTGTGTGGAGTCGGGGCCGGAACCTGAGGATTCCTCTCCAGTGCTGACATGGATCTTGGGGTACTTCTGGAGTCTCCCCAGGGGAGTCAGTCCTCGTCTCGAATGTGGGCAAGCACTTGCGCTTTCCTCCAAGCGGTAGCAGCAGTGTCACGCAGTCCGCCGCGTGGATCAAAGGATCTATGGTTTTCCCTCGAGTCTTTCCCACGAGGCTGTCCCACTAGGCTTTCCCACAGGGCTGTCCCACGTGCACACGTGGTGGGAGTCGATCCTCGGATTGAACGTCAAGGCAGTGAAGGGAAATCAGGTTCCTCTGGAATGGACTGACACATCTGGGGGACTCATGGAATGGTGGCACGACCCTGGAGTTCCTCTCGCCTTTCCTGTGGAGAGCGCCTCCTCTTGAGATGCGACGGGAACGCCGGGAATTCTTTCCCTACGAAACAGGGATAGGATCCCTCATCTCGAACTAGGAGGCGGAAACGGGGCTCCCCTGGATGTGTGCGGGACCCCACGTGCTTCCTCTCGAGTGGAGACGGGTATGTCGCGGAACTGCTTGAGTTGCAGCAAGGGTGTGAAGGACCCTTTGGAATTTCCAGTGTTTAGATGTGATTAGCCTCGAGAAGCCTCAGAGGAAATGGGCCTCATCTCGCCTGGAGGGCAAAACCTCCTGGATTTTCTCGAGTTGCGGCAGGTGCTCTCCACTTACGACGGGGACCTCAGGGACCCGCTCTGGTGTCCTCAGGAAAGGCCAGTCCCCATGCGAGTTCCTCGGGGGCCTCTCGGGATTCCTCTCCCGTCGATGCCGGGGCCTAAGACCTTGTGTGGAGTCGGGGCCGGAACTGAGGATTCCTTCCAGTGCTGACATGGATCTTGGGGTACTTCTGGAGTCTCCCCAGGGGAGTCAGTCCTCGTCTCGAATGCGGGCATGCACTTGCGCTTTCCTCCAGAGCGGTAGCAGCAGTGTCACGCATTCCGCCGCGTGGATCAAAGGATCTATGGTTTTCCCTCGAGTTTTTCCCCCGAGGCTTTCCCACGAGGCTTTTCCACAGGGCTGTCCCACGTGTACACGTGGTGGGAGTCGATGCTCGGCTTGAACGTCAAGGCAGTACAGGGAAAAGAGGTTCCTCTGTAATGGACTGACACATCTGGAGTCTCTTGGAATGGTAGCACGACCCTGGAGTTCCTCTCGCCTTTCCTGTGGAGAGCGCCTCCTCTTGAGATGCGACGGGAACGCCGGGAATTCTTTCCCTACGAAACAGGGAAAGGATCCCTCTTTTCGAGCTAGGACGTGGAAACGGGGCTCCTCTGGATGTGTGCGGGACCCTCGTGCTTCCTTTCGAGTGGAGACGGGTATGACGGGGAACTTCTTGAGTTGCAGCAAGGGTGTGAAAGACCCTTTGGAAGTTCCAGTGGTTAGATGTGATTAACCTCGAGAAGCCTCAGCGGAAATGGGCCTCAACTCGCCTGGAGGGCAAAACCTCCTGGATTTTCTCGAGTTGCAGCAGGTGCTCTCGACTTACGACGGGGACCTCAGGGACCCGCTCTGGTGGCGTCAGGAAAGGCCAGTCCCCATGCGAGTTCCTCGGGGGCCTCTTGGGATTCCTCTCCCGTCGATGCCGGGGCCTAGACCTTGTGTGGAGTCGGGGCCGGAACCTGAGGATTCCTCTCCAGTGCTGACATGGATCTTGGGGTACTTCTGGAGTCTCCCCAGGGGAGTCAGTCCTCGTCTCGAATGCGGGCATGCCCTTGCGCTTTCCTCCAAGCGGTAGCAGCAGTGTCACGCAGTCCGCCGCGTGGATCAAAGGATCTATGGTTTTCCCTCGAGTCTTTCCCACGAGGCTGTCCCACGAGGCTTTCCCACAGGGCTGTCCCACGTGCACACGTGGTGGGAGTCGATCCTCGGCTTGAACGTCAAGGCAGTTCAGGGAAATCAGGTTCCTCTGGAATGGACTGACACATCTGGGGGACTTTTGGAATGGTGGCACGACCCTGGAGTTCCTCTCCCCTTTCCTGTGGAGAGCGCCTCCTCTTGAGATGCGACGGGAACGCCGGGAATTCTTTCCCTTCGAAACAGGGAAAGGATCCCTCATCTCGAGCTAGGAGGCGGAAACGGGGCTCCCCTGGATGTGTGCGGGACCCCACGTGCTTCCTCTCGAGTGGAGACGGGTATGTCGGGGAACCTCTTGAGTTGCAGCAAGGGTGTGAAGGACCCTTTGGAAGTTCCAGTGGTTAGATGTGATTAGCCTCGAGAAGGCTCAGCGGAAATGGGTCTCATCTCGCCTGGAGGGCAAAACCTCCTGGATTTTCTCGAGTTGCGGCAGGTGCTCTCGAATTATGACGGGGACCTCAGGGACCCGCTTTGGTGGCCTCAGGAAAGGCCAGTCCCCATGCGAGTTCCTGGGGGGCCTCTCGGGATTCCTCTCCCGTCGATGCCGGGGCCTAAGACCTTGTGTGGAGTCGGGGCCGGAACGTGAGGATTCCTCTCCAGTGCTGACATGGATCTTGGGGTACTTCTGGAGTCTCTCCAGGGGAGTCAGTCCTCGTCTCGAATGCGGGCATGCACTTGCGCTTTCCTCCAGAGCGGTAGCAGCAGTGTCACGCATTCCGCCGCGAGGATCAAAGGATCTATGGTTTTCCCTCGAGTCTTTCCCACGAGGCTTTCCCACCAGGCTTTCCCACAGGGCTGTCCCACGTGCACACGTGGTGGGAGTCGATCCGCGGCTTGAACGTCAAGGCAGTGCAGGGAAAACAGGTTCCTCTGGAATGGACTGACACATCTGGGGGACTCTTGGAATGGTGGCACGACCGTGGAGTTCCTCTCGCCTTTCCTGTGGAGAGCGCCTCCTCTTGAGATGCGACGGGAACGCCGGGAATTCTTTCCCTATGAAACAGGGAAAGGATCCCTCATCTCGAGCTAGGAGGCGGAAACGGGGCTCCCCTGGATGTGTGCGGGACCCCACGTGCTTCCTCTCGAGTGGAGACGGGTATGTCGGGGAACTTCTTGAGTTGCAGCAAGGGTGTGAAGGACCCTTTGGAAGTTCCAGTGGTTAGATGTGATTAGCCTCGAGAAGCCTCAGCGGAAATGGGCCTCATCTCGCCTGGAGGGCAAAACCTCCTGGAATTTCTCGAGTTGCGGCAGGTGCTCTTGACTTACGACGGGGACCTCAGGGACCCGCTCTGGTGGCCTCAGGAAGGCCAGTCCCCATGCGAGTTTTTCGGGGGCCTCTCGGGATTCCTCTCCCGTCGATGCCGGGGCCTAAGACCTTGTGTGGTGTCGAGGCCTGAACCTGAGGTTTCCTCTCCAGTGCTGACATGGATCTTGGGGTACATCTGGAGTCTCCCCAGGGGAGTCAGTCCTAGTCTCGAATGCGGGCATGCACTTGCGTTTTCCTCCAGTGCGGTAGCAGCAGTGTCACGCAGTCCGCCGCGTGGATCAAAGGATCTATGGTTTTCCCTCGAGTCTTTCCCACGAGGCTTTCCCACGAGGCTTTCCCACAGGGCTGTCCCACGTGCACACGTGGTGGGATTCGATCCTCGGCTTGAACGTCAAGGCAGTGCAGGGAAAACTGGTTCCCATGGAATGGACTGACCCATCTGGGGGACTCTTGGAATGGTGGCACGACCCTGGTGTTCCTCTCGCCTTTCCTGTGGAGAGCTCCTCCTCTTGAGATGCGACGGGAACGCCGGGAATTCTTTCCCTATGAAACAGGGAAAGGATCCCTCATCTCGAGCTAGGCGGCGGAAACGGGGCTCCCCTGGATGTGTGCGGGACCCCACGTGCTTCCTCTCGAGTGGAGACGGGTATGTCGGGGAACTTCTTGAGTTGCAGCAAGGGTGTGAAGGACCCTTTGGAAGTTCCAGTGGTTAGATGTGATTAGCCTCGAGAAGCCTCAGCGGAAATGGGCCTCATCTCACCTGGAGGGCAAAACCTCCTGGAATTTCTCGAGTTGCGGCAGGTGCTCTCGACATACGACGGGGACCTCAGGGACCCGCTCTGGTGGCCTCAGGAAGGCCAGTCCCCATGCGAGTTTTTCGGGGGCCTCTCGGGATTCCTCTCCCGTCGATGCCGGGGCCTAAGACCTTGTGTGGTGTCGAGGCCTGAACCTGAGGTTTCCTCTCCAGTGCTGACATGGATCTTGGGGTACATCTGGAGTCTCCCCAGGGGAGTCAGTCCTAGTCTCGAATGCGGGCATGCACTTGCGCTTTCCTCCTGTGCGGTAGCAGCAGTGTCACGCAGTCCGCCGCGTGGATCAAAGGATCTATGGTTTTCCCTCGAGTCTTTCCCACGAGGCTTTCCCACGAGGCTTTCCCACAGGGCTGTCCCACGTGCACACGTGGTGGGATTCGATCCTCGGCTTGAACGTCAAGGCAGTGCAGGGAAAACAGGTTCCCATGGAATGGACTGACCCATCTGGGGGACTCTTGGAATGGTGGCACGACCCTGGAGTTCCTCTCGCCTTTCCTGTGGAGAGCGCCTCCTCTTGAGATGCGACGGGAACGCCGGGAATTCTTTCGCTACGAAACAGGGAAAGGATCCCTCATCTCGAGCTTGGAGGCAGAAACGGGGCTTCCCTGGATGTGTGCGGGACCCCACGTGCTTCCTCTCGAGTGGATACGGGTATGTCGCGGAACTTCTTGAGTTGCAGCAAGGGTGTGAAGGACCCTTTGGAAGTTCCAGTGGTTAGATGTGATTAGCCTCGAGAAGCCTCAGCGGAAATGGGCCTCATCTCGCTTGGAGGGCAAAACCTCCTGGATATTCTCGAGTTGCGGCAGGTGCTCTCGACTTACGACGGGGACCTCGGGGACCCGCTCTGGTGGCCTCAGGAAAGGCCAGTCCCCATGCGAGTTCCTCGGGGGCCTCTCGGGATTCCTGTCCCGTCGATTCCGGGGCCTAAGACCTTGTGTGGAGTCGGGGACGGAACCTGAGAATTCCTCTCCAGTGCTGACATGGATCCTGGGGTACTTATGCAGTCTCCCCAGGGGAGTCTGTCCTCGTTTCGAATGCGGGCATGCACTTGCGCTTTCCTCCAGAGCGGTAGCAGCAGTGTCACGCAGTCCGCCTCTGGATCAAAGGATCTATGGTTTTCCCTCGAGTCTTTCCCACGAGGCTTTCCCACGAGGCTTTCCCACAGGGCTGTCCCACTTGCACACGTGGTGCGAGTCGATCCTCCGCTTGAACGTCAAGGCAGTGCAGGGAAAACAGCTTCCTCTGGAATGGACTGACACATCTGGGGGACTCTTGGAATGGTGGCACGACCCTGGAGTTCCTCTCGCCTTTCCTGTGGAGAGCGCCTTCTCTTGAGATGCGACGGGAACGCCGGGAATTCTTTCCCTACGAAACAGGGAAAGCATTCCTCATCTCGAGCTAGGAGGCGTAAATGGGGCTCCCCTGGATGTGTGCGGGACCCTCGTGCTTCCTCTCGAGTGGAGACGGGTATGTCGTGGAACTGCTTGAGTTGCAGCAAGGGTGTGAAGGACCCTTTGGAAGTTCCAGTGGTTAGATGTGATTAGCCTCGAGAAGCCTCAGCGGAAATGGGCCTCATCTCGCCTGGAGGGTAAAACTTCCTGGATTTTCTCGAGTTCCGGCAGGTGCTCTCGACTTACGACGGGGACCTCGGGGACCCGCTCTGGTGGCCTCAGGAAAAGCCAGTCCCCATGCGAGTTCCTCGGGGGCCTCTCGGGATTCCTCTCCCGTCGATGCCGGGGCCTAAGACCTTGTGTGGAGTCGGGGCCAGAACTTGAGGATTCCTCTCCAGTGCTGACATGGATCCTGGGGTACTTCTGCAGTCTCCCCAGGGGAGTCAGTCCTCGTCTCGAATGCGGGCATGCACTTGCGCTTTCCTCCAGAGCGGTAGCAGCAGTGTCTCGCATTCCGCCGCGTGGATCAAAGGATCTATGGTTTTCCCTGGAGTCTTTCCCACGAGGCTTTCCCACAGGGCTGTCCCACGTGCACACGTGGTGGGATTCGATCCTCGGCTTGAACGTCAAGGCAGTGCAGGGAAAACAGGTTCCCATGGAATGGACTGACCAATCTGGGTGACTCTTGGAATGGTGGCACGACCCTGGAGTTCCTCTCGCCTTTCCTGTGGAGAGCGCCTCCTCTTGAGATGCGACGGGAACGCCGGGAATTCTTTCGCTACGAAACAGGGAAAGGATCCCTTATCTCGAGCTAGGAGGCAGAAACGGGGCTCCCCTGGATGTGTGCGGGACCCCACGTGCTTCCTCTCGAGTGGATACGGGTATGTCGCGGAACTACTTGAGTTGCAGCAAGGGTGTGAAGGACCCTTTGGAAGTTCCAGTGGTTAGATGTGATTAGCCTCGAGAAGCCTCAGTGGAAATGGGCCTCATCTCGTCTGGAGGGCAAAACCTCCTGGATTTTCTCGAGTTGCGGCAGGTGCTCTCGACTTACGACGGGGACCTCAGGGACCCGCTCTGGAGGCCTCAGGAAAGGCCAGTCCCCATGCGAGTTCCTCGGGGGCCTCTCGGGATTCCTCTCCCGTCGATGCCGGGGCCTAAGACCTTGTGTGGAGTCGGGGCCGGAACCTGAGGATTCCTCTCCAGTGCTGACATGGATCTTGGGGTACTTCTGGAGTCTCTCCAGGGGAGTCAGTCCTCGTCTCGAATGCGGGCATGCACTTGCGCTTTCCTCCAGAGCGGTAGCAGCAGTGTCACGCAGTCCGCCGCGTGGATCAAAGGATCTATGGTTTTCCCTCGAGTCTTTCCCACGAGGCTTTCCCACGAGACTTTCCCACAGGGCAGTCTCACGTGCACACGTGGTGGGAGTCGATCCTCGGCTTGAACGTCAAGGCAGTGCAGGGAAAACAGGTTCCTCTGGAATGGACTGACCCATCTGGGGGACTCCTGGAATGGTGGCGCGGCCCTGGAGTTCCTCTCGCCTTTCCTGTGGAGAGCGCCTCCTCTTGAGATGCGACGGGAACGCCGGGAATTCTTTCCCTACGAAACATGGAAAGGATCCATCATCTCGAGCTAGGAGGCGGAGACGGGGCTCCCCTGGATGTGTGCGGGACCCCACGTGCTTCCTCTCGAGTGGAGACGGGTATGTCGGGGAACTTCTTGAGTTGCAGCAAGGGTGTGAAGGAGCCTTAGGAAGTTCCAGTGGTTAGACGTGATTAGCCTCGAGAAGCCTCAGCGGAAATGGGCCTCATCTCGCCTGAAGGGCAAAACCTCCTGGATTTTCTCGAGTTGCGGCAGGTGCTCTCGACTTACGACGGGGACCTCAGGGACCCGCTCTGGTGGCCTCAGGAAAGGCCAGTCCCCATGCGAGTTCCTCGGGGGCCTCTCGGGATTCCTCTCCCGTCGATGCCGGGGCCTAAGACCTTGTGTGGAGTCGGGGCCGGAACCTGAGGTTTCCTCTCCAGTGCTGACATGGATCTTGGGGTACTTCTGGAGTCTCCCCAGGGGAGTCAGTCCTCGTCTCGAATGCGGGCATGCACTTGCGCTTTCCTCCAGAGCGGTAGCAGCAGTGTCACACAGTCCGCCGCGTGTACAAAAGGATCTTTGGTTTTCCCTCGCGTCTTTCCCACGAGGCTGTCCCACGAGGCTTTCCCACAGGGCTGTCCCACGTGCACACGTGGTGGGAGTCGATCCTCGGCTTGAACGTCAAGGCCGTTCAGGGAAAACAGGTTCCTCTGGAATGGACTGACACATCTGGGGTACTCTTGGAATGGTTCACGACCCTGGAGTTGCTCTCGCCTTTCCTGTGGAGAGCGCCTCCTCTTGAGATGCTAAGGGAACGCCGGGAATTCTTTCCCTACGAAATAGGGATAGGATGCCTCATCTCGAACTAGGAGGCGGAAACGGGGCTCCCCTGGATGTGTGCGGCATCCCACGTGCTTCCTGTCGAGTGGAGACGGGTATGTCGCGGAACTGCTTGAGTTGCAGCAAGGGTGTGAAGGACCCTTTGAAAGTTCCAGTGGTTAGATGTGATTAGCCTCGAGAAGCCTCAGCGGATATGGGCCTCATCTCGTCTGGAGGGCAAAATCTCCTGGATTTTCTCGAGTTGCGGCAGGTGCTCTCGACTTACGACGGGGACCTCAGGGACCCGCTCTGGTGGCCTCAGGAAAGGCCAGTCCCCATGCGAGTTCCTCAGGGGCCTCTCGGGATTCCTCTCCCGTCGATGCCCGGGCCCTAAGACCTTGTGTGGAGTCGGGGCCGGAACCTGAGGATTCCTCTCCAGTGCTGACATGGATCTTGGGGTACTTCTGGAGTCTCCCCAGGGGAGTCAGTCCCCGTCTCGAATGCGGGCATGCACTTGCGCTTTCCTCCAGAGCGGTAGCAGCAATGTCACGCAGTCCACCGCGTGGATCAAAGGATCTATGCTTTTCCCTCGAGTCTTTCCCACGAGGCTTTCCCACGAGGCTTTCCCACAGGGCTGTCCCACGTGCACACGTGGTGGGAGTCGATCCTCGGCTTTAACGTCAAGGCAGTGCAGGGAAAACAGGTTCCTCTGGAATGGACTGACCCATCTGGGGGACTCTTGGAATGGTGGCACGACCCTGGTGTTCCTCTCGCCTTTCCTGTGGAGAGCGCCTCCTCTTGAGATGCGACGGGAACGCCGGGAATTCTTTCCCTACGAAACAGGGAAAGGATCCCTCATCTCGAGCTAGGAGGCGGAAACGGGGCTCCCCTGGATGTGTGCGGGACCCCACGTGCTTCCTCTCGAGTGGAGACGGGTATGTCGCGGAACTGCTTGAGTTGCAGCAAGGGTGTGAAGGACCCTTTGGAAGTTCCAGTGGTGAGATGTGATTAGCCTCGAGAAGCCTCAGCGGAAATGGGCCTCATTTCGCCAGGAGGGAAAAACCTCCTGGATTTTCTCGAGTTGCGGCAGGTGCTCTCGACTTACGACGGGGACCTCAGGGACCCGCTCTGGAGGCCTCAGGAAAGGCCAGTCCCCATGCGAGTTCCTCGGGGGCCTCTCGGGATTCCTCTCCCGTCGATGCCCGGGCCTAAGACCTTGTGTGGAGTCGGGGCCGGAACCTGAGGATTCCTCTCCAGTGCTGACATGGATCTTGGGGTACTTCTGGAGTCTCCCCAGGGGAGTCAGTCCTCATCTCGAATGCGGGCATGCACTTGCGCTTTCCTCCAGAGCGGTAGCAGCAGTGTCACGCAGTCCACCGCGTGGATCAAAGGATCTATGGTTTTCCCTCGAGTCTTTCCCACGAGGCTTTCCCACGAGGCTTTCCCACAGGGCTGTCCCACGTGCACACGTGGTGGGAGTCGATCCTCGGCTTGAACGTCAAGGCAGTGCAGGGAAAACAGGTTCCTCTGTAATGGACTGACACATCTGGGGGTCTCTTGGAATGGTGACACGACCCTGGAGTTCCTCTCGCCTTTCCTGTAATGAGTGCCTCCTCGTGAGATGCGACGAGAACGCCGGGAATTCTTTCCCTACGAAACAGGGAAAGGATCCCTCATCTCGAGCTAGGAAGCGGAAACGGGGCTCCCCTGGATGTGTGCGGGACCCCATGTGCTTCCTCTCGAGTGGAGATGGGTATGTCGCGGAACTGCTTGAGTTGCAGCAAGGGTGTGAAGGACCCTTTGGAAGTTCCAGTGGTTAGATGTGATTAGCCTCGAGAAGCCTCAGCGGAATTGGGCCTCATCTCGGCTGGAGGGCAAAACCTCCTTGATTTTCTCGAGTTGCGGCAGGTGCTCTCGACTTACGACTGGGACCTCAGGGACCCGCTCTGGTGGCCTCAGGAAAGGTCAGTCCCCATGTGAGTTCCTCGGGGGCCTCTCGGGATTCCTCTCCCGTCGATGCCTGGGCCTAAGACCTTGTGTGGAGTCGGGGCCGGAACCTGAGGATTCCTCTCCAGTGCTGACATGGATCTTGGGGTACTTCTGGAGTCTCCCCAGGGGAGTCAGTCCCCGTCTCGAATGCGGGCATGCACTTGCGCTTTCCTCCAGAGCGGTAGCAGCAGTGTCACGCAGTCCGCCGCGTGGATCAAAGGATCTATGGTTTTCCCTCGAGTCTTTCCCATGAGGCTTTCCCACGAGGCTTTCCCACAGGGCTGTCCCACGTGCACACGTGGTGGGAGTCGATCGTCGGTTTGAACGTCAAGGCAGTGCAGGGAAAACAGGTTCCTCTGGAATGGACTGACACACCTGGGGGACTCTTGGAATGGTGGCACGACCCTGGAGTTCCTCTCGCCTTTCCTGTGGAGAGCGCCTCCTCTTGAGATGCGACGGGAACGCCGGGAATTCTTTCCCTACGAAACAGGGAAAGGATCCCTCATTTCGATCTAGGAGGCGGAAACGGAGCTCCTCTGGATGTGTGCGGGACCCTCGTGCTTCTTCTCGAGTGGAGACGGGTATGTCGGGGAACTTCTTGAGTTGCAGCAAGGGTGTGAAGGACCCTTAGGAAGTTCCAGTGGTTAGACGTGATTAGCCTCGAGAAGCCTCAGGGGAAATGGGCCTCATCTCGCCTGGAGGGCAAAACCTCCTGGATTTTCTCGAGTTGCGGCAGGTGCTCTCGACTTACGACGGGGACCTCAGGGACCCGCTCTGGTGGCCTCAGGAAAGGCCAGTCCCCATGCGAGTTCCTCGGGGGTCTATCGGGATTCCTCTCCGGTCGATGCCAGGGCCTAAGACCTTGTGTCTAGTCGGGGCTGGAACCTGAGGATTCCTCTCCAGTGCTGACATGGATCTTGGGGTACTTCTGGAGTCTCCCCAGGGGAGTCAGTCCTCGTCTCGAATGCGGGCCTACACTTGCGCTTTCCTCCAGAGCGGTAGCAGCAGTGTCACGCAGTCCGCGGCGTGGATCAAAGGATTTATGGTTTTCCCTCGAGTCTTTCCCACGAGGCTTTCCCACGAGGCTTTCCCACAGGGCTGTCCCACGTGCACACGTGGTGGGAGTCGATCCTCGGCTTGAACGTCAAGGCAGTGCAGGGAAAACAGGTTCCTCTGTAATGGACTGACACATCTGGGTATCTCTTGGAATGCTGGCACGACCCTGGAGTTCCTCTCGCCTTTCCTGTGGAGAGCGCCTGCTCTTGAGATGCGACGGGAACGCCGGGAATTCTTTCGCTACGAAACAGGGAAAGGATCCCTCATCTCGAGCTAGGAGGCAGAAACGAGGCTCCCCTGGATGTGTGCATGACCCCACGTGCTTCCTCTCGAGTGGAGACGGGTATGTCGGGGAACTTCTTGAGGTGCAGCAAGGGTGTGAAGGACCCTTTGGAAGTTCCAGTGGTTAGCCGCTACGAAACAGGGAAAGGATCCCTCATCTCGAGCTAGGAGGCAGAAACGAGGCTCCCCTGGATGTGTGCATGACCCCACGTGCTTCCTCTCGAGTGGAGACGGGTATGTCGCGGAACTTCTTGAGTTGCAGCAAGGGTGTGAAGGACCCTTTGGAAGTTCCAGTGGTTAGATGTGATTAGCCTCGAGAAACCTCGAGGCAGTGCAGGGAAAACAGGTTCCTCTGGAATGGACTGACACATCTGGGGGTCTCTTGGAATGGTGGCACGACCCTGGAGTTCCTCTCGCCTTTCCTTTGGAGAGCGCCTCCTCTTGAGATGCGACGGGAACGCCGGGAATTCTTTCCCTACGAAACAGGGAAAGGATCCCTCATCTCGAGCTAGGATGCTGAAACGGGGCTCCCCTGGATGTGTACGGCACCCCACGTGCTTCCTCTCGAGTGGAGACGGGTATGTCGCGGAACTGCTTGAGTTGCAGCAAGGGTGTGAAGGACCCTTTGGAAGTTCCAGTGGTTAGATGTGATTAGCCTCGAGAAGCCTCAGCGGAAATGGGCCTCATCACGCCTGGAGGGAAAAACCTCCTGGATTTTCTCGAGTTGCGGCAGGTGCTCTCGACTTACGACGGGGACCTCAGGGACCCGCTCTGGTGGCCTCAGGAAAGGCCAGTCCCCATGCGAGTTCCTCGGGGGCCTCTCGGGATTCCTCTCCCGTCGATGCCGGGGCCTAAGTCCTTGTGTGGATTCGGGGCCTGAACCTGAGGATTCCTCTCCAGTGCTGACATGGATCTTGGGGTTTCTTCTGGAGTCTCCCCAGGGGAGTCAGTCCTCGTCTCGAATGCGGGCATGCACTTGCGCTTTCCTCCAGAGCGGTAGCAGCAGTGTCACGAAGTCTGCCGCGTGGATCAAAGGATCTATGGTTTTCCCTCGAGTCTTTCCCACGAGGCTTTCCCACGAGGCTTTCCCACAGGGCTGTCCGACGTGCACACGTGGTGGGAGTCGATCCTCGGCTTGAACGTCAAGGCAGTGCAGGGAAAACAGGTTCCTCTGGAATGGAATGACACATCTGGGGGACTCTTGGAATGGTGGCACGACCCTGGAGTTCCTCTCGCCTTTCCTGTGGAGAGCGCCTCCTCTTGAGATGCGACGGGAACGCCGGGAATTCTTTCCCTACTAAACAGGGAAAGGATCCCTCATCTCGAGCTAGGAGGGGGAAACGGGGCTCCCCTGGATGTGTGCGGGAGCCCACGTGCTTCCTCTCGAGTGGAGACGGTTATGTCGGGGAACTTCTTGAGTTGCAGCAAGGGTGTGAAGGACCCTTTGGAAGTTCCAGTGGTTAGGTGTGAATAGCCTCGAGAAGCCTCAGCGGAAATGTGCCTCATCTCGCCTGGAGGGCAAAACCTCCTGGATTTTCTCGAGTTGCGGCAGGTGCTCTCGACTTACGACGGGGAAGTCAGGGACCCGCTCTGGAGGCTTCAGGAAAGGCTAGTCCCCATGCGAGTTCCTCCGGGGCCTCTCGGGATTCCTCTGCCGTCGATGCCGGGGTCTAAGACCTTGCGTGGATTCGGGGCCGGAACCTGAGGATTCCTCTCCAGTGCTGACATGGATCTTGGGGTACTTCTGGAGTCTCCCCAGGGGAGTCAGTCCTCGTCTCGAATGCGGGCATGCACTTGCGCTTTCCACCAAAGCGGTAGCAGCAGTGTCACGCATTCCGCCGCGTGGATCAAAGAATCTATGGATTTCCCTCGAGTCTTTCCCACGAGGCTTTCCCACAGGGCTGTCCCACGTGCACACGTGGTGGGAGTCGATCCTCGGCTTGAACGTCAAGGCAGTGCAGGGAAAACAGGTTCCTCTGGAATGGACTGACACATCTGGGGGACTCCGGGAATGGTGGCACGACCCTGGAGTTCCTCTCGCCTTTCCTGTGGAGAGCGCCTCCTCTTGAGATGCGACGGGAACACCGGGAATTCTTTCCCTACGAAACAGGGAAAGGATCCCTCATCTCGTGCTAGGAGGCGGAAACGGGGCTCCCCTGGATGTGTGCTGGACCCTCGTGCTTCCTCTCGATTGGAGACGGGTATGTCGCGGAACTGCTTGAGTTGCAGCAAGGGTGTGAAGGACCCTTTGGAAGTTCCAGTGGTTAGATGTGATTAGCCTTGAGAAGCCTCAGCGGAAATGGGCCTCATCTCGCCTGGAGGGCAAAATCTCCTGGATTTTCTCGAGTTGCGGCAGGTGCTCTCGACTTACGACGGGGACATCAGGGACCCGCTCTGGTGGCCTCAGGAAAGGCCAGTCCCCATGCGAGTTCCTCGGGGGCCTCTCGGGATTCCTCTCCCGTTGATGCCGGGGCCTAAGACCTTGTGTGGATTCGGGGCCGGAACCTGAGGATTCCTCTCCAGTGCTGACATGGATCTTGGGGTACTTCTGGAGTCTCCCCAGAGGAGTCAGTCCTCGTCTCGAATGCGGGCATGCACTTGCGCTTTCCTCCAGAGCGGTAGCAGAAGTGTCACGCAGTCCGCCGCGTGGATCAAAGGATCTATGCTTTTCCCTCGAGTCTTTCCCACGAGGCTTTCCCACGAGGCGTTCCCCCAGGGATGTCCCACGTGCACACGTGGTGGGAGTCGATCCTCGGCTTGAACGTCAAGGCAGTGCAGGGAAAACAGGTCCTCTGGAATGGACTGACACATCTGGGGTACTCTTGGAATGGTGCCACGACCCTAGTTCCTCTCGCCTTTCCTGTGGAGAGCGCCTCCTCTTGAGATGCGACGGGAACGCCGGGAATTCTTTCCCTACGAAACAGGGAAAGGATCCCTCATCTCGAGCTAGGAGGCGGAAACGGGGCTCCCCTGGATGTGTGCGGGACCCTCGTGCTTCCTCTCGAGTGGAGACGGTTATGTCGGGGAACTTCTTGAGTTGCAGCAAGGGTGTGAAGGACCCTTTGGAAGTTCCAGTGGTTAGATGTGATTAGCCTCGAGAAGCCTCAGCGGAAATGGGCCTCATCTCGCCTGGAGGGCAAAACCTCCTGGATTTTCTCGAGTTGCGGCAGGTGCTCTCGACTTACCACGGGGACCTCAGGGACCCGCTCTGGTGGCCTCAGGAAAGTCCAGTCCCCATGCGAGTTCCTCGGGGGCCTCTCGATATTCCTCTCCCGTCGATGCCGGGGCCTAAGACCTTGTGTGGAGTCGGGGCCCGAACCTGAGGATTCCTCTCCAGTGCTGACATGGATCTTGGGGTACTTCTGGAGTCTCCCCAGGGGAGTCAGTCCTCGTCTCGAATGCGGGCATGCACTTGCGCTTTCCTCCAGAGTGGTAGCAGCAGTGTCACACAGTCCTCCGCGTGGATCAAAAGATCTATTGTTTTCCCTCGAGTCTTTCCCACGAGGCTTTCCCACGAGGCTTTCCCACAGGGCTGTCCCACGTGCACACGTGGTGGGAGTCGATCCTCGGCTTGAACGTCAAGGCAGTGCAGGGAAAACAGGTTCCTCTGGAATGGACTGACACATCTGGGGGACTCTTGGAATGGTGGCACGACCCTGGATTTCCTCTCGCCTTTCCTGTGGAGAGTGCCTCTTCTTGAGATGCGACGGGAACACCGGGAATTCTTTCCCTACGAAACAGGGAAAGGATCCCTCATCTCGAGCTAGGAGGCGGAAACGGGGCTCCCCTGGATGTGTGCTGGACCCTCGTGCTTCCTCTCGAGTGGAGACGGGTATGTCGGGGAACTTCTTGAGTTGCAGCAAGGGTGTGAAGGACCATTTGGAAGTTCCAGTGGTTAGATGTGATTAGCCTCGAGAAGCCTCAGCGGAAATGGGCCTCATCTCGCCTGGAGGGCAAAACCTCCTGGATTTTCTCGAGTTGCGGCAGGTGCTCTCGACTTACGACGGGGACGTCAGGGACCCGCTCTGGAGGCCTCAGGAAAGGCCAGTCCCCATGCGAGTTCCTCGGGGGCCTCTCGGGATTCCTCTCCCGTCGATGCCGGGGCCTAAGACCTTTTGTGGAGTCGGGGCCGGAACCTGAGGATTCCTCTCCAGTGCTGACATGGATCTTGGGGTACTTCTGGAGTCTCCCCAGGGCAGACAGTCATCGTCTCGAATGCGGGCATGCACTTGCGCTTCCCTCCAGTGCGGTAGGAGCAGTGTCACGCAGTCTGCAGCGTGGATCAAAGGATCTATGGTTTTCCCTCGAGTCTTTCCCACGAGGCTTTCCCACGAGGCGTTCCCCCAGGGCCGTCCCACGTGCACACGTGGTGGGAGTCGATCCTCGGCTTGAACGTCAAGGCAGTGAAGGGAAAACAGGTTCCTCTGGAATGGACTGACACATCTGGGGGACTCTTGGAATGGTGGCACGACCCTGGAGTTCCTCTGGCCTTTCCAGTTGAGAGCGCCTCCTCTTGAGATGCGACGGGAATGCCGGGAATTCTTTCCCTACGAAACAGGGTAAGGATCCCTCATCTCGAGCTAGGCGGCGGTAACGGGTCTCCCCTGGATGAGTGGGCGACCCTCGTGCTTTCTCTCGAGAGGAGACGGGTATGGCGGGGAACTTCTTGAGTTGCAGCAAGGGTGTGATTGACCATTTGGAAGTTCCAGTGGTTAGATGTGATTAGCCTCGAGAAACCTCAGCTGAAATGGGCCTCATTTCGCCTGGAGGGCAAAACCTCCTGGATTTTCTCGAGTTGCGGCAGATGCTCCCGACTTATGACGGGGACCTCAGGGACCCGCTCTCGTGGCCTCAGGAAAGTCCAGTCCCCATGCGAGTTCCTCGCGGGCCTCTCGGGATTCCTCTCCCGTCGATGCCGGGGCCTAAGACCTTGTGTGGAGTCGGGGCCGGAACCTGAGGATTCCTCTCCAGTGCTGACATGGATCTTGGGGTACTTCTGGAGTCTCCCCAGGGGAGTCAGTCCTCGTCTCGAATGCGGGCATGCACTTGCGCTTTCCTCCAGAGTGGTAGCAGCAGTGTCACACAGTCCTCCGCGTGGATCAAAAGATCTATTGTTTTCCCTCGAGTCTTTCCCACGAGGCTTTCCCACGAGGCTTTCTCACAGGGCTGTCCCACGTTCACACGTGGTGGGAGTCGATCCTCGGCTTGAACGTCAAGGCAGTGCAGGGAAAACAGGTTCCTCTGGAATGGACTGACACATCTGGGGGACTCTTGGAATGGTGGCACGACCCTGGATTTCCTCTCGCCTTTCCTGTGGAGAGTGCCTCCTCTTGAGATGCGACGGGAACACCGGGAATTCTTTCCCTACGAAACAGGGAAAGGATCCCTCATCTCGAGCTAGGAGGCGGAAACGGGGCTCCCCTGGATGTGTGCTGGACCCTCGTGCTTCCTCTCGAGTGGAGACGGGTATGTCGCGGAACTGCTTGAGTTGCAACAGGGGTGTGAAGGACCCTTTGGAAGTTCCTGTGGTTAGATGTGATTAGCCTCGAGAAGCATCAGCGGAAATGGGCTTCATCTCGCCTGGAGGGCAAAACCTCCTGAATTTTCCCGAGTTGCGGCAGGTGCTCTCGACTTACGACGGGGACCTCAGGGACCCGCTCTGGAGGCCTCAGGAAAGGCCAGTCCCCATGCGAGTTCCTCGGGGGCCTCTCGGGGTTCCTCTCCCGTCGATGCCGGGGACTAAGACCTTGTGTGGAGTCGGGGCCGGAACCTGAGGAATCCTCTCCAGTGCTGACATGGATCTTGGGGTACTTCTGGAGTCTCCCCAGGGGAGTCAGTCCTCGTCTCGAATGCGGGCATGCACTTGCGCTTTCCTCCAGAGTGGTAGCAGCAGTGTCACGCAGTCCGCCGCGTGGATCAAAGGATCTATGGTTTTCCCTCGAGTCTTTCCCACCAGGCTTTCCGACGAGGCTTTCCCACAGGGCAGTCCCACGTGCACACGTGGTGGGAGTCGATCCTCGGCTTGAACGTCAAGGCAGTGCAGGGAAAACAGGTTCCTCTGGAATGGATTGACACATCTGGGGGACTCTTGGAATGGTGGCACGACCCTGGAGTTCCTCTCGCCTTTCCTGTGGAGAGCGCCTCCTCTTGAGATGCGAGGGGAACGCCGGGAATTCTTTCACTACGAAACAGGGAAAGGATCTCTCATCTCGAGCTAGGAGGCGGAAACGGGGCTCCCCTGGATGTGTGCGGGACCCCACGTGCTTCCTCTCGAGTGGAGACTGTTATGTCGGGGAACATCTTGAGTTGCAGCAAGGGTGTGAAGGACCCTTTGGAAGTTCCAGTGGTTAGATGTTATTAGCCTCGAGAAGCCTCAGCGGAAATGGGCCTCATCTCGCCTGGAGGGCAAAACCTCCTGGATTTTCTTGAGTTGCGGCTGATGCTCTCGACTTACGACGGGGACCTCAGGGACCCGCTCTGGTGGCCTCAGGAAAGGCCAGTCCCCATGCGAGTTCCTCGGGGGCCTCTCGGGATTCCTCTCCGGTCGATGCCGGGGCCTAAGACCTTGTGTGGAGTCGGGGCCGGAACCTGAGGATTCCTCTCCAGTGGTGACATGGATCTTGGGGTACTTCTGGAGTCTCCCCAGGGGAGTCAGTCCTCGTCTCGAATGCGGGCATGCACTTGCGCTTTCCTCCAGAGCGGTAGCAGCATTGTCACGCAGTCCGAAGCGTGGATCAAAGGATCTATGGTTTTCCCTCGAGTCTTTCCCACCAGGCTTTCCGACGAGGCTTTCCCACAGGGCAGTCCCACGTGCACACGTGGTGGGAGTCGATCCTCGGCTTGAACGTCAAGGCAGTGCAGGGAAAACAGGTTCCTCTGGAATGGATTGACACATCTGGGGGACTCTTGGAATGGTGGCACGACCCTGGAGTTCCTCTCGCCTTTCCTGTGGAGAGCGCCTCCTCTTGAGATGCGACGGGAACGCCGGGAATTCTTTCACTACGAAACAGGGAAAGGATCTCTCATCTCGAGCTAGGAGGCGGAAACGGGGCTCCCCTGGATGTGTGCGGGACCCCACGTGCTTCCTCTCGAGTGAAGACGGTTATGTCGGGGAACATCTTGAGTTGCAGCAAGGGTGTGAAGGACCCTTTGGAAGTTCCAGTGGTTAGATGTGATTAGCCTCGAGAAGCCTCAGCGGAAATGGGCCTCATCTCGCCTGGAGTGCAAAACCTCCTGGATTTTCTCGAGTTGCGGCAGATGCTCTCGACTCACGACGGGGACCTCAGGGACCCGCTCTGGTGGCCTCACGAAAGGCCAGTCCCCATGCGAGTTCCTCGGGGGCCTCTCGGGATTCCTCTCCGGTCGATGCCGGGGCCTAAGACCTTGTGTGGAGTCGGGGCCGGAACCTGAGGATTCCTCTCCAGTGCTGACATGGATCTTGGGGTACTTCTGGAGTCTCCCCAGGGGAGTCAGTCCTCGTCTCGAATGCGGGCATGCACTTGCGCTTTCCTCCAGAGCGGTAGCAGCATTGTCACGCAGTCCGCCGCGTGGATCAAAGGATATATGGATTTCCCTCGAGGCTTTCCCACGAGGCTTTCCCACGAGGCTTTCCCACAGGGCTGTCACACGTGCACACGTGGTGGGACTCGATCCTCGGGATGAACGTCAAGGAAGTGCAGGGAAAACAGGTTCCTCTGGAATGGACTGACACATCCGGGGGTCTCTTGGAATGGTGAGACGACCCTGGAGTTCCTCTCGCCTTTCCTGTGGAGAGTGCCTCCTCTTGAGATGCGACGGGAACGCCGGGAATTCTTTCCCTCCGAAACAGGGAAAGGATCCCTCATCTCGAGCTAGGAGGCGGAAACGGGGCTACCCTGGATGTGTGCGGGTACCCACGTGCTTCCTCTCGAGTGGAGACGGGTATGTCGTGGAACTTCTTGAGTTGCAGCAAGGGTGTGAAGGACCCTTTGGAAGTTCCAGTGGTTAGATGTGATTAGCCTCGAGAAGCCTCAGCGGAAATGGGCCTCATCTCGCCTGGAGGGCAAAACCTCCTGGATTTTCTCGAGTTGCGGCAGGTGCTCTCGACTTACGACGGGGACCTCAGGGACTCGCTCTGGTGGCCTCAGGAAAGGCCAGTCCCAATGCGAGTTCCTCGGGGGCCTCTCGGAATTCCTCTCCCGTCGATGCCGGGGCCTAAGACCTTGTGTGGAGTCGGGGCCGGAACCTGAGGATTCCTCTCCAGTGCTGACATGGATCTTGGGGTACTTCTGGAGTCTCCCCAGGGCAGACAGTCATCGTCTCGAATGCGGGCATGCACTTGCGCTTTCCTCTAGAGCGGTAGCAGCAGTGTCACGCAGTCCGCCACGTGGATCAAAGGATCTATGGTTTTCCCTCGAGTCTTTCCCACGAGGCTTTCCCACGAGGCTTTCCCACAGGGCTGTCCCACGTGCACACGTGGTGGGAGTCGATCCTCGGCTTGAACGTCAAGGCAGTGCAGGGAAAACAGGTTCCTCTGGAATGGACTGACACATGCGGGGGTCTCTTGGAATGGTGACACGACCCTGGAGTTCCTCTCGCCTTTCCTGTGGAGAGCGCCTCCTCTTGAGATGCGACAGGAACGCTGGGAATTCTTTCCCTACGAAACAGGGAAAGGATCCCTCATCTCGAGCTAGGAGGCGGAAACGGGGCTCCCCTGGATGTGTGCGGGACCCCACGTGCTTCCTCTCGAGTGGAGACGGGTATGTCGGGGAACTTCTTGAGTTGCAGCAAGGGTGTGAAGGACCCTTTTGAAGTTCCAGTGGTTAGATGTGATTAGCCTCGAGAAGCCTCAGCGGAAATGGGCCTCATCTCGCCTGGAGGTCAAAACCTCCTGGATTTTCTCGAGTTGCGGCAGGTGCTCTCGACTTACGACGGGGACCTCAGGGACCCGCTCTGGAGGCCTCAGGAAAGGCCAGTCCCCATGCGAGTTCCTAGGGGGCCTCTCGGGATTCCTCTCCCGTCGATTCCGGGGCCTAAGACCTTGTGTGGAGTCGGGGCCGGAACCTGAGGATTCCTCTCCGGTGCTGACATGGATCTTGGGGTAATTCTGGAGTCTTCCGAGGGGAGTCGGTCCTCGTCTCGAATGCGGGCATGCACTTGCGCTTTCCTCACGAGCAGTAGCAGCAGTGTCACGCAGTCTGCCACGTGGATCAAAGGATCTATGGTTGTCCCTCGAGTCTTTCCCACGAGGCTTTCCCACGAGGCTTTCCCACAGGGCTGTCCCACGTGCACACTTGGTGGGAGTCGATCGGCGGCTTGAACGTCAAGGCAGTGCAGGGAAAACAGGTTCCTCTGGAATGGACTGACACATCTGGGGGACTCTTGGAATGGTGGCACGACCCTGGAGTTCTTCTCGCCTTTCCTGTTGAGAGCGCCTCCTCTTGAGATGCGACGGGAACGCCGGGAATTCTTTCCCTACGAAACAGGGAAAGGATCCCTCATCTCGGGCTAGGAGGCGGAAACGGGGCTCCCCTGATGTTTGCGGGAACCCATGTGCTTCCTCTCGAGTGGAGACGGGTATGTCGCGGAACTTCTTGAGTTGCAGCAAGGGTGTGAAGGACCCTTTGGAAGTTCCAGTGGTTAGATGTGATTAGCCTCGAGAAGCCTCAGCGGAAATGGGCCTCATCTCGCCTGGAGGGCAAAACCTCCTGGATTTTCTCGAGTTGCGGCAGGTGCTCTCGAATTACGACGGGGACCTCAGGGACCCGCTCTGGTGGCCTCAGGAAAGGCCAGTCCCCATGCGAGTTCCTCGGGGGCCTCTCGGGATTCCTCTCCCGTCGATGCCGGGGCCTAAGACCTTGTGTGAAGTCGGGGCCGGAACCTGAGGAGTCCTCTCCGGTGCTGACATGGATCTTGGGGTACTTCTGGAGTCTTCCGATGGGAGTCAGTCCTCGTCTCGAATGCGGGCATGCACTTGCGCTTTCCTCCAGAGCAGTAGCAGCAGTGTCACGCAGTACGCCGCGTGGATCAAAGGATCTATGGTTTTCCCTCGAGTCTTTCCCACGAGGCTTTCCCACGAGGCTTTCCCACGAGGCTTTCCCACAGGGCTATCCCACGTGCACAAGTGGTGGGGGTCGATCCTCGGCTTGAACGTCAAGGCTGTGCAGCGAAAACAGCTTCCTCTGCAATGGACTGACACATCTGGGGGACTCTTGGAATGGTGGCACGACCCTGGAGTTCCTCTCGCCTTTCCCGTTGAGAGCGCCTCCTCTTGAGATGCGACGGGAACGCCGGGAATTCTTTCCCTTCGAAACAGGGAAAGGATCCCTCATCTCGAGCTAGGAGGCGGAAACGGGGCTCCCCTGGATGTGTGCGGGACCCCATGTGCTTCCTCTCGAGTGAGACGGGTATGTCGGGGAACTTCTTGAGTTGCAGCAAGGGTGTGAAGGACCCTTTGGAAGTTCCAGTGGTTAGATGTGATTAGCCTCGCGAAGCCTCAGCGGAAATGGGCCTCATCTCGCCTGGAGGGCAAAACCTCCTGGATTTTCTCGAGTTGCGGCAGGTGCTCTCGACTTACGACGGGGACCACAGGGACCCGCTCTGTTGGCCCCAGGAAAGGCCAGTCCCCATGCGAGTTCCTCGGGAGCCTCTCGGGATTCCTCTCCCGTCGATGCCGGGGCCTAAGACCTTGTGTGGAGTCGGGGCCGGGACCTGGGGATTCCTCTCCAGTGCTGACATGGATCTTGGGGTACTTCTGGAGTCTCCCCAGGGGAGTCAGTCCTCGTCTCGAATGCGGGCATGCACTTGCGCTTTCCTCCAGAGCGGTAGGAGCAGTGTCACGCAGTCCGCCGCGTGGATCAACGGATCTATGTTTTTCCCTCGAGTCTTTCCCACGAGGCTGTCCCACGAGGCTTTCCCACAGGGCTGTCCCACGGGCACACGTGGTGGGAGTCGATCCAAAGCTTGAACGTCAAGGCAGTGCAGGGAAAACAGGTTCCTCTGGAATGGAATGACACATCTGGGGGACTCTTGGAATGGTGGCACGACCTTGGAGTTCCTCTCGCCTTTCCTGTGGAGAGCGCCTCCCCTTGAGATGAGACGGGAACGCCGGGAATTCTTTCCCTACTAAACAGGGAAAGGATCCCTAATCTCGAGCTAGGAGGCAGAAACGGGGCTCCCCTGGATGTGTGCGGGACCCCACGTGCTTCCTCTCGAGTGGAGACGGGTATGTCGGGGAACTTCTTGAGTTGCAGCAAGGGTGTGAAGGACCCTTTGGAAGTTCCAGTGGTTAGATGTGATTAGCCTCGAGAAGCCTCAGCGGAAATGGGCCTCATCTCGCCTGGAGGGCAAAACCTCCTGGATTTTCTCGAGTTGCGGCAGGTGATCTCGACTTACGACGGGGACCTCAGGGACCCGCCCTGGTGGCCTCAGGAAAGGCCAGTCCCCATGCGAGTTCCTCGGGGGCCTCTCGGGATTCCTCTCCCGTCGATGCCGGGGCCTAAGGCGTTGTGTGGAGTCGGGGCCGAAACGTGAGGATTCCTCTCCAGTGCTGACATGGATCTTGGGGTACTTCTGGAGTCTCCCCAGGGGAGTCAGTCCTCGTCTCGAATGCGGGCATGCACTTGCGCTTTCCTCCAGAGCGGTAGCAGCAGTGTCACGCAGTCCGCCCCGTGGATCAAAGGATATATGGTTTTCCCTCTAGTCTTTCCCTCGAGTCTTTCCCACAAGGCTGTCCCACGAGGCTTCCCCACAGGGATGTCCCACGTGCACACGTGGTGGGAGTCGATCCTCGGCTTGGACGTCAAGGCAGAGCAGGGAAAACAGGTTCCTCTGGAATGGACTGACACATCTGGGGGACTCTTGGAATGGTGGCACGACCCTGGAGTTCCTCTCGCCTTTCCTGTGGAGAGCGCCTCCTCTTGAGATGCGATGGGAACGCCGGGAATTCTTTCCCTACGAAACAGGGAAAGGATCCCTCATCTAGAGCTAGGAGGCGGAAACGGGGCTCCCCTGGATGTGTGCGGGACCCCACGTGCTTCCTCTCGAGTGGAGACGGGTATGTCGGGGAACCTATTGAGTTGCAGCAAGGGTGTGAAGGCCCCTTTGGAAGTTCCAGTGGTTAGACGTGATTAGCCTCGAGAAGCCTCAGCGGAAATGGGCCTTATCTCGCCTGGAGGGCAAAACCTGCTGTATTTTCTCGAGTTGCGGCAGGTGCTCTCGACTTACGAGGGGGACCTCAGGGACCCGATCTGGTGGCCTCAGGAAAGGCCAGTCCCCATGCGAGTTCCTCGGGGGCCTCTCCGGATTCCTCTCCCGTCGATGCCGGTGCCTAAGACCTTGTGTGGAGTCGGGGCCGGAACGTGAGGATTCCTCTCCAGTGCTGACATGGATCTTGGGGTACTTCTGGAGTCTCCCCAGGGGAGTCAGTCCTCGTCTCGAATGCGGGCATGCACTTGTGCTTTCCTCCAGAGTGGTAGCAGCAGGGTCACGCAGTCCGCCGCGTGGATCAAAGGATCTATGGTTTACCCTCGAGTCTTTCCCTCGAGTCTTTCCCATGAGGCGTTCCCACGAGGCTTTCCCACAGGGCTGTCCCACGTGCACACGTGGTGGGAGTCGATCCTCGGCTTGAACGTCAAGGCAGTGCAGGAAAAACAGGTTCCTCTGGAATGGACTGACACATCTGGGGGACTCTTGGAATGGTGGCACGATCCTGGAGTTCCTCTCGCCTTTCCTGTGGAGAGCGCCTCCTCTTGAGATGCGATGGGAACGCCGGGAATTCTTTCCCTACGAAACAGGGAAAGGATCCCTCATCTCGAGCTAGGAGGCGGAAACGGGGCTCCCCTGGATGTGTGCTGGACCCTCGTGCTTCCTCTCGAGTGGAGACGACTATGTCGGGGAACTTCTTGAGTTGCAGCAAGGGTGTGAAGGACCCTTTGGAAGTTCCAGTGGTTAGATGTGATTAGCCTCGAGAAGCCTCAGCGGAAATGGGCCTCATCTCGCCTGGAGGGCAAAACCTCCTGCATTTTCTCGAGTTGCGGCAGGTTCTCTCGACTTACGACGGGGACCTCGGGGACCCGCTCTGGTGGCCTCAGGAAAGGCCAGTCCCCATGCGAGTTCCTCGGGGGCCTCTCGGGTTTCCTCTCCCGTCGATGCCGTGGCCTAAGACCTTGTGTGGAGTCGGGGCCGGAACCTGAGGATTCCTCTCCAGTGCTGACATGGATCTTGGGGTACTTCTGGAGTCTCCCCAGGGGAGTCAGTCCTCGTCTCGAATGCGCGCATGGACTTGCGCTTTCCTCCAGAGCGGTAGCAGCAGTGTCACGCAGTCCGCTGCGTGGATCAAAGGATCTATGGTTTTCCCTCGAATCTTTCCCACGAAGCTTTCCCACGAGGCTTTCCCACAGGGCTGTCCCACGTGCAGACGTTGTTGGAGTCGATCCTCAGCTTGAACCTCAAGGCAGTGCAGGGAAAACAGGTTCCTCTGGAATGGACTGACACATCTGGGGGACTCATGGAATGGTGGCACGACCCTGGAGTTCTTCTCGCCTTTCCTGTGGAGAGCGCCTCCTCTTGAGATGCGACGGGAACGCCGGGAATTCTTTCCCTACGAAACAGGGAAAGGATCCCTCATCTCGAGCTAGGAGGCGGATACGGGGCTCCCCTGGATGTGTGCGGGACCCTCGTGCTTCCTCTCGAGTGGAGACGGGTATGTCGGGGAACTTCTTGAGTTGCAGCAAGGTTGTGAAGGACCCTTTGGAAGTTCCAGTGGTTAGACGTGATTGGCCTCGAGAAGCCTCAGAGGAAATGGGCCTCATCTCGCTTGGAGGGCAAAACCTCCTGGATTTTCTCGAGTTGCGGCAGGTGCTCTCCACTTACGACGGGGACCTCAGGGACCCGCTCTGGTGGCCTCAGGAAAGGCCAGTCCCCATGCGAGTTCCTCGGGGGCCTCTCGGGATTCCTCGCCCGTCGATGCCGGGGCCTAAGACCTTGTGTGGAGTCGGGGCCCGAACCTGAGGATTCCTCTCCAGTGCTGACATGGATCTTGGGGTACTTCTGGAGTCTCCCCAGGGGAGTCAGTCCTCGTCTAGAATGCGGGCATACACTTGCGCTTTCCTCCAGAGCGGTAGCAGCAGTGTCACGCAGTCCGCCGCGTGGATCAAAGATCCATGGTTTTCCCTCGAGTTTTTCCCACGAGGCTTTCCCACGAGGCTTTCCCACAGGGCTGTCCCACGTGCACACGTGGTGGGAGTCGATCCTCGGCTTGAACGTCAAGGCAGTGCAGGGAAAACAGGTTCCTCTGGAATGGACTGAAACATCTGGGTGACTCTTGGAATGGTGGCACGACCCTGGAGTTCCTCTCGCCTTTCCTGTGGAGAGCGCCTCCTCTTGAGATGCGACGGGAACGCCGGGAATTCTTTCCCTACGAAACAGGGAAAAGATCCCTCATCTCGAGCTAGGCGGCGGAAACGGGGCTCCCCTGGATGTGTGCGGGACCCTCGTTCTTCCTCTCGAGTGGAGACAGGTATGTCGGGGAACTTCTTGAGTTGCAGCAAGGGTGTGAAGGACCCTTTGGAAGTTCCAGTGGTTAGATGTGATTAGCCTCGAGAAGCCTCAGCGGAAATGGGCCTCATCTCGCCTGGAGGGCAAAACCTCCTGCATTTTCTCGAGTTGCGGCAGGTTCTCTCGACTTACGACGGGGACCTCGGGGACCCGCTCTGGTGGCCTCAGGAAAGGCCAGTCCCCATGCGAGTTCCTCGGGGGCCTCTCGGGTTTCCTCTCCCGTCGATGCCGTGGCCTAAGACCTTGTGTGGAGTCGGGGCCGGGACCTGAGGATTCCTCTCCAGTGCTGACATGGATCTTGGGGTACTTCTGGAGTCTCCCCAGGGGAGTCAGTCCTCGTCTCGAATGCGCGCATGGACTTGCGCTTTCCTCCAGAGCGGTAGCAGCAGTGGCACGCAGTCCGCCGCGTGGATCAAAGGATCTATGGTTTTCCCTCGAGTCTTTCCCACGAGGCTTTCCCACGAGGCTTTCCCACAGGGCTGTCCCACGTGCACACGTGGTGGGAGTCGATCCTCGGCTTGAACGTCAAGGCAGTGCAGGGAAAACAGGTTCCTCTGGAATGGACTGACACATCTGGGGGACTCTTGGAATGGTGGCACGACCCTGGAGTTCCTCTCGCCTTTCCTGTGGAGAGCGCCTCCTCTTGAGATGCGACGGGAACGCCGGGAATTCTTTCCCTACGAAACAGGGAAAGGATCCCTCATCTCGAGCTAGTAGGCAGAAACGGGGCTCCCCTGGATGTTTGCGGGACCCTCGTGCTTCCTCTCGAGTGGAGACGGGTATGTCGGAGAACTTCTTGAGTTGGAGCAAGGGTGTGAAGGACCCTTTGGAATTTTCAGTGGTTAGATGTGATTAGCCTCGAGAAGCCTCAGCGGAAATGGGCCTCATCTCGCCTGGAGGGCAAAACCTCCTGGATTTTCTCGAGTTGCGGCAGGTGCTCTCGACTTATGACGGGGACCTCAGGGACCCGCTCTGGTGGCCTCAGGAAAGGCCAGTCCCCATGCGAGTTCCTCGGCGGCCTCTCGGGATTCCTCTAACGTCGATGCCGGGGACTAAGACCTTGTGTGGAGTCGGGGCCGGAACCTGAGGATTCCTCTCCAGTGCTGACATGGATCTTGGGGTACTTCTGGAGTCTCCCCAGGGGAGTCAGTCCTCGTCTCGAATGCGGGCATGCACTTGCGCTTTCCTCCAGAGAGGTAGCAGCAGTGTCACGCAGTCCGCCGCGTGGATCAAAGATCTATGGTTTTCCCTCGAGTTTTTCCCACGAGGCTTTCCCACGAGGCTTTCCCACAGGGCTGTCCCACGTGGACACGTGGTGGGAGTCGATCCTCAGCTTGAACGTCAAGGCAGTGCAGGGAAAACAGGTTCCTCTGGAATGGACTGACCCATCTGGGGGACTCTTGGAATGGTGGCACGACCCTGGAGTTCCTCTCGCCTTTCCTGTGGAGAGCGCCTCCTCTTGAGATGCGATGGGAACGCCGGGAATTCTTTCCCTACGAAACAGGGAAAGGATCCCTCATCTCGAGCTAGGCGGCGGAAACGGGGCTCCCCTGGATGTGTGCGGGACCCTCGTGCTTCCTCTCGTGTGGAGACGGCTATGTAGGGGAACTTCTTGAGTTGCAGCAAGGGTGTGAAGGACCCTTTGGAAGTTCCAGTGGTTAGATGTGATTAGCCTCGAGAAGCCTCAGAGGAAATGGGCCTCATCTCGCCTGGAGGGCAAAACCTCCTGCATTTTCTCGAGTTGCGGCAGGTTCTCTCGACTTACGACGGGGACCTCGGGGACCCGCTCTGGTGGCCTCAGGAAAGGCCAGTCCCCATGCGAGTTCCTCGGGGGCCTCTCGGGTTTCCTCTCCCGTCGATGCTGTGGCCTAAGACTTTGTGTGGAGTCGGGGCCGGAACCTGAGGATTCCTCTCCAGTGCTGACATGGATCTTGGGGTACTTCTGGAGTCTCCCCAGGGGAGTCAGTCCTCGTCTCGAATGCGCGCATGGACTTGCGCTTTCCTCCAGAGCGGTATCAGCAGTGGCACGCAGTCCGCTGCGTGGATCAAAGGATCTATGGTTTTCCCTCGAGTCTTTCCCACGAAGCTTTCCCACGAGGCTTTCCCACAGGGCTGTCCCATGTGCACAAGTTGTTGGAGTCGATCCTCGGCTTGAACGTCAAGGCAGTGCAGGGAAAACAGGTTCCTCTGGAATGGACTGACACATCTGGGGGACTCTTGGAATGGTGGCACGACCCTGGAGTTCTTCTTGCCTTTCCTGTGGAGAGCGCCTCCTCTTGAGATGCGACGGGAACGCCGGGAATTCTTTCCCTTCGAAACAGGGAAAGGATCCCTCATCTCGAGCTAGGAGGCGGAAACGGGGCTCCCCTGGATGTGTGCGGGACCCTCGTGATTCCTCTCGAGTGGAGACGGGTATGTCGGGGAACTTCTTAAGTTGCAGCAAGGGTGTGAAGGACCCTTTGGAAGTTCCAGTGGTTAGATGTGATTAGCCTCGAGAAGCCTCAGCGGAAATGGGCCTCATCTCGCCTGGAGGGCAAAACCTCCTGGATTTTCACGAGTTGCGGCAGGTGCTCTCGACTTACGACGGGGACCTCGGGGACCCGCTCTGGTGGCATCAGGAAAGGCCAGTCCCCATGCGAGTTCCTCGGGGGCCTCTCGGGATTCCTCTCCCGTCGATGCCGGGGCCTAAGACCTTGTGTGGAGTCGAGGCCGGAACCTGAGGACTCCTCACCAGTGCTGACATGGATCTTGGGGTACTTCTGGAGTCTCCCCAGGGGAGACAGTCCTCGTCTCGAATGCGGGCATGCACTTGCGCTTTCCTCCGGAGCGGTAGCAGCAGTGTCACGCAGTCCGCTTCGTGGATCAAAGGATCTATGGTTTTCCCTCGAGTCTTTCCCACGAGGCTTTCCCACGAGGCTTTCCCACAGGGCTGTCCCACGTGCACACGTGGTGGGAGTCGATCCTCGGCTTGAACGTCAAGGCAGTGCAGGGAAAACAGGTTCCTCTGGAATGGACTGACACATCTGGGGGACTCTTGGAATGGTGGCACGACCCTGGAGTTCCTCTCGCCTTTCCTGTGGAGAGCGCCTCATCTTGAAATGCGATGCGAACGCCGGGAATTCTTTCCCTACGAAACAGGGAAAGGATCCCTCATCTCGAGCTAGGCGGCGGAAACGGGGCTCCCCTGGATGTGTGCGGGACCCTCGTGCTTCCTCTCGTGTGGAGACGGCTATGTCGGGGAACTTCTTGAGTTGCAGCAAGGGTGTGAAGAACCCTTTGGAAGTTCCAGTGGTTAGATGTGATTAGCCTCGAGAAGCCTCATCGGAAATGGGCCTCATCTCGCCTGGAGAGCAAAACCTCCTGCATTTTTTCTAGTTGCCGCAGGTTCTCTCGACTTACGACGGGGACCTCGGGGACCCGCTCTGGTGGCCTCAGGAAAGGCCAGTCCCCATGCGAGTTCCTCGGGGGCCTCTCGGGTTTCCTCTCCCGTCGATGCCGTGGCCTAAGACCTTGTGTGGAGTCGGGGCCGGAACCTGAGGATTCCTCTCCAGTGCTGACATGGATCTTGGGGTACTTCTGGAGTCTACCCAGGGGAGTCAGTCCTCGTCTCGAATGCGGGCATGCACTTGCGCTTTCCTCCAGAGCGGTAGCAGCAGTGGCACGCAGTCCGCTGCGTGGATCAAAGGATCTATGGTTTTCCCTCGAGTCTTTCCCACGAAGCTTTCCCACGAGGCTTTCCCACAGGGCTGTCCCACGTGCACACGTTGTTGGAGTCGATCCTCAGCTTGAACGTCAAGGCAGTGCAGGGAAAACAGGTTCCTCTGGAATGGACTGACACATCTGGGGGACTCATGGAATGGTGGCACGACCCTGGAGTTCTTCTCGCCTTTCCTGTGGAGAGCGCCTCCTCTTGAGATGCGACGGGAACGCCGGGAATTCTTTCCCTACGAAAGAGGGAAAGGATCCCTCATCTCGAGCTAGGAGGTGGAAACGGGGCTCCCCTGGATGTGTGCGGGACCCTGGTGCTTCCTCTCGAGTGGAGACGGGTATGTCGGGGAACTTCTTGAGTTGCAGCAAGGGTGTGAAGGACCCTTTGGAAGTTCCAGTGGTTAGACGTGATTGGCCTCGAGAAGCCTCAGCGGAAATGGGCCTCATCTCGCTTGGAGGGCAAAACCTCCTGGATTTTCTCGAGTTGCGGCAGGTGCTCTCGACTTACGACGGGGACCTCAGGGACCCGCTCTGGTGGCCTCAGGAAAGGCCAGTCGCCATGCGAGTTCCTCGGGGGCCTCTCGGGATTCCTCGCCCGTCGATGCCGGGGCCTAAGACCTTGTGTGGAGTCGGGGCCCGAACCTGAGGATTCCTCTCCAGTGCTGACATGGATCTTGGGGTACTTCTGGAGTCTCCCCAGGGGAGTCAGTCCTCGTCTCGAATGCGGGCATACACTTGCGCTTTCCTCCAGAGCGGTAGCAGCAGTGTCACGCAGTCCGCCGAGTGGATCAAAGATCCATGGTTTTCCCTCGAGTTTTTCCCACGAGGCTTTCCCACGAGGCTTTCCCACAGGGCTATCCGACGTGCACACGTTGTGGGAGTCGATCCTCGGCTTGAACGTCAAGGCAGTGCAGGGAAAACAGGTTCCTCTGGAATGGACTGACACATCTGGGGGACTCTTGGAATGGTGGCACGACCCTGGAGTTCCTCTCGCCTTTCCTGTGGAGAGCGCCTCCTCTTGAGATGCGACGGGAACGCCGGGAATTCTTTCCCTACGAAACAGGGAAAGGATCCCTCATCTCGAGCTAGGCGGCGGAAACGGGGCTCCCCTGGTGTGTGCGGGACCCTCGTGCTTCCTCTCGAGTGGAGACAGGTATGTCGGGGAACTTCTTGAGTTGCAGCTAGGGTGTGAAGGACCCTTTGGAAGTTCCAGTGGTTAGATGTGATTAGCCTCGAGAAGCCTCAGCGGAAATGGGCCTCATCTCGTCTGGAGGGCAAAACCTCCTGCATTTTCTCGAGTTGCGGCAGGTTCTCTCGACTTACGACGGGGACCTCGGGGACCCGCTCTGGTGGCCTCAGGAAAGGCCAGTCCCCATGCGAGTTCCTCGGGGGCCTCTCGGGTTTCCTCTCCCGTCGATGCCGTGGCCTAAGACCTTGTGTGGAGTCGGGGCCGGAACCTGAGGATTCCTCTCCAGTGCTGACATGGATCTTGGGGTACTTCTGGAGTCTCCTCAGGGGAGTCAGTCCTCGTCTCGAATGCGCGCATGGACTTGCGCTTTCCTCCAGAGCGGTAGCAGCAGTGGCACGCAGTCCGCTGCGTGGATCAAAGGATCTATGGTTTTCCCTCGAGTCTTTCCCACGAAGCTTTCCCACGAGGCTTTCCCACAGGGCTGTCCCACGTGCACACGTTGTTGGAGTCGATCCTCGGCTTGAACGTCAAGGCAGTGCAGGGAAAACAGGTTCCTCTGGAATGGACTGACACATCTGGGGGACTCTTGGAATGGTGGCACGACCCTGGAGTTCTTCTCGCCTTTCCTGTGGAGAGCGCCTCCTCTTGAGATGCGACGGGAACGCCGGGAATTCTTTCCCTACGAAACAGGGAAAGGATCCCTCATCTCGAGCTAGGAGGCGGAAACGGGGCTCCCCTGGATGTGTGCGGGACCCTCGTGATTCCTCTCGAGTGGAGACGGGTATGTCGGGGAACTTCTTAAGTTGCAGCAAGGGTGTGAAGGACCCTTTGGAAGTTCCAGTGGTTAGATGTGATTAGCCTCGAGAAGCCTCAGTGGAAATGGCCCTCATCTCGCCTGGAGGGCAAAACCTCCTGGATTTTCACGAGTTGCGGCAGGTGCTCTCGACTTACGACGGGGACCTCGGGGACCCGCTCTGGTGGCATCAGGAAAGGCCAGTCCCCATGCGAGTTCCTCGGGGGCCTCTCGGGATTCCTCTCCCGTCGATGCCGGGGCCTAAGACCTTGTGTGGAGTCGGGGCCGGAACCTGAGGATTCCTCTCCAGTGCTGACATGGATCTTGGGGTACTTCTGGAGTCTCCCCAGGGCAATCAGTCCTCGTCTCGAATGCGGGAATGCCATTGCGCTCCTCCAGAGCGGTAGCAGCAGTGTCATGCAGTCCGCCGCGTGGATCAAAGGATCTATGGTTTCCCTCGAGTCTTTCCCACGAGTCTTTTCCACGAGGCTTTCTCACAGGGCTGTCCCACGTGCACACGTGGTGGGAGTCGATCCTCGGCTTGAACGTCAAGGCAGTGCAGGGAAAACAGGTTCCTCTGGAATGGACTGACACATCTGGGGGACTCTTGGAATGGTGGCACGACCCTGGAGTTCCTTTCGCCTTTCCTGTGGAGAGCGCCTCCTCTTGAGATGCGACGGGAACGCCGGGAATTCTTTCCCTACGAAACACGGAAAGGATCCCTCATCTCGAGCTAGGAGGCGGAAACGGGGCTCCCCTGGATGTGTGCGGGACCCCACGTGCTTCCTCTTGAGTGGAGACGGGTATGTCGGGGAACTTCTTGAGTTGCAGCAAGGGTGTGAAGGACCCTTTGGAAGTTCAAGTTGTTAGATGTGATTAGCCTCGAGAAGCCTCATCGGAAATGGGCCTCATCTCGCCTGTAGGGCAAAAACTCCTGGATTTTCTCGAGTTGCGGCAGGTGCTCTCGACTTACGACGGGGACCTCGGGGACCCGCTCTGGTGGCCTCAGGAAAGGCCAGTCCCCATGCGAGTTCCTCGGGGGCCTCTCGGGATTCCTCTCCCGTCGATGCCGGGGCCTAAGACCTTGTGTGGAGTCGGGGCCGGAACCTGAGGATTCCTCTCCAGTGCTGACATGGATCCTGGGGTTCTTCTGCAGTCTCCCCAGGGAAGTCACTCCCCGTCTCGAATGCGGGCATGCACTTGCGCTTTCCTCCAGAGCGGTAGCAGCAGTGTCACGCAGTCCGCCACGTGGATAAAATGATCTATGTTTTTCCCTCGAGCCTTTCCCACGAGGCTTTCCCACGAGGCTTTCCCACAGGGCTGTCCCACGTGCACACGTGGTGCGAGGCGATCCTCAGCTTGAACGTCAAGGCAGTGCAGGGAAAACAGTTTCCTCTGGAATGAACTGACATATCTGGGGGACTCATGGAATGGTGGCACGACCCTGGAGTTCTTCTCGCCTTTCCTGTGGAGAGCGCCTCCTCTTGAGATGCGACGGGAACGCCGGGAATTATTTCCCTACGAAACAGGGAAAGGATCCCTCATCTCGAGCTAGGAGGCGGAAACGGGGCTCCCCTGGATGTGTGCGGGACCCTCGTGATTCCTCTCGAGTGGAGACGGGTATGTCGGGGAACTTCTTAAGTTGCAGCAAGGGTGTGAAGGACCCTTTGGAAGTTCCAGTGGTTAGATGTGATTAGCCTCGAGAAGCCTCAGTGGAAATGGCCCTCATCTCGCCTGGAGGGCAAAACCTCCTGGATTTTCACGAGTTGCGGCAGGTGCTCTCGACTTACGACGGGGACCTCGGGGACCCGCTCTGGTGGCATCAGGAAAGGCCAGTCCCCATGCGAGTTCCTCGTGGGCCTCTCGGGATTCCTCTCCCGTCGATGCCGGGGCCTAAGACCTTGTGTGGAGTCGGGGCCGGAACCTGAGGAGTCCTCTCCAGTGCTGACATGGATCTTGGGGTACTTCTGGAGTCTCCCCAGGGGAGTCAGTCCTCGTCTCGAATGCGGGCATGCACTTGCGCTCTCCTCCAGAGCGGTAGCAGCAGTGTCATGCAGTACGCCGCGTGGATCAAAGGATCTATGGTTTCCCTCGAGTCTTTCCCACGAGTCTTTTCCACGAGGCTTTCTCACAGGGCTGTCCCACGTGCACACGTGGTGGGAGTCGATCCTCGGCTTGAACGTCAAGGCAGTGCAGGGAAAACAGGTTCCTCTGGAATGGACTGACACATCTGGGGGACTCTTGGAATGGTGGCACGACCCTGGAGTTCCTTTCGCCTTTCCTGTGGAGAGCGCCTCCTCTTGAGATGCGACGGGAACGCCGGGAATTCTTTCCCTACGAAACACGGAAAGGATCCCTCATCTCGAGCTAGGAGGCGGAAACGGGGCTCCCCTGGATGTGTGCGGGACCCCACGTGCTTCCTCTTGAGTGGAGACGGGTATGTCGGGGAACTTCTTGAGTTGCAGCAAGGGTGAGAAGGACCCTTTGGATGTTCCAGTGGTTAGATGTGATTAGCCTCGAGAAGCCTCAGCGGAAATGGGCCTCATCTCGCCTGGAGGGCAAAACCTCCTGCATTTTCTCGAGTTGCGGCAGGTTCTCTCGACTTACGACGGGGACCTCGGGGACCCGCTCTGGTGGCCTCAGGAAAGGCCAGTCCCCATGCGAGTTCCTCGGGGGCCTCTCGTGTTTCCTCTCCCGTCGATGCCGTGGCCTAAGACCTTGTGTGGAGTCGGGGCCGGAACCTGAGGATTCCTCTCCAGTGCTGACATGGATCTTGGGGTACTTCTGGAGTCTCCCCAGGGGAGTCAGTCCTCGTCTCGAATGCGCGCATGGACTTGCGCTTTCCTCCAGAGCGGTAGCAGCAGTGTCACGCAGTCCGCTGCGTGGATCAAAGGATCTATGGTTTTCCCTCGAATCTTTCCCACGAAGCTTTCCCACGAGGCTTTCCCACAGGGCTGTCCCACGTGCAGACGTTGTTGGAGTCGATCCTCAGCTTGAACCTCAAGGCAGTGCAGGGAAAACAGGTTCCTCTGGAATGGACTGACACATCTGGGGGACTCATGGAATGGTGGCACGACCCTGGAGTTCTTCTCGCCTTTCCTGTGGAGAGCGCCTCCTCTTGAGATGCGACGGGAACGCCGGGAATTCTTTCCCTACGAAACAGGGAAAGGATCCCTCATCTCGAGCTAGGAGGCGGATACGGGGCTCCCCTGGATGTGTGCGGGACCCTCGTGCTTCCTCTCGAGTGGAGACGGGTATGTCGGGGAACTTCTTGAGTTGCAGCAAGGTTGTGAAGGACCCTTTGGAAGTTCCAGTGGTTAGACGTGATTGGCCTCGAGAAGCCTCAGAGGAAATGGGCCTCATCTCGCTTGGAGGGCAAAACCTCCTGGATTTTCTCGAGTTGCGGCAGGTGCTCTCCACTTACGACGGGGACCTCAGGGACCCGCTCTGGTGGCCTCAGGAAAGGCCAGTCCCCATGCGAGTTCCTCGGGGGCCTCTCGGGTTTCCTCTCCCGTCGATGCCGTGGCCTAAGACCTTGTGTGGAGTCGGGGCCGGAACCTGAGGATTCCTCTCCAGTGCTGACATGGATCTTGGGGTACTTCTGGAGTCTACCCAGGGGAGTCAGTCCTCGTCTCGAATGCGGGCATGCACTTGCGCTTTCCTCCAGAGCGGTAGCAGCAGTGGCACGCAGTCCGCTGCGTGGATCAAAGGATCTATGGTTTTCCCTCGAGTCTTTCCCACGAAGCTTTCCCACGAGGCTTTCCCACAGGGCTGTCCCACGTGCACACGTTGTTGGAGTCGATCCTCAGCTTGAACGTCAAGGCAGTGCAGGGAAAACAGGTTCCTCTGGAATGGACTGACACATCTGGGGGACTCATGGAATGGTGGCACGACCCTGGAGTTCTTCTCGCCTTTCCTGTGGAGAGCGCCTCCTCTTGAGATGCGACGGGAACGCCGGGAATTCTTTCCCTACGAAAGAGGGAAAGGATCCCTCATCTCGAGCTAGGAGGTGGAAACGGGGCTCCCCTGGATGTGTGCGGGACCCTGGTGCTTCCTCTCGAGTGGAGACGGGTATGTCGGGGAACTTCTTGAGTTGCAGCAAGGGTGTGAAGGACCCTTTGGAAGTTCCAGTGGTTAGACGTGATTGGCCTCGAGAAGCCTCAGCGGAAATGGGCCTCATCTCGCTTGGAGGGCAAAACCTCCTGGATTTTCTCGAGTTGCGGCAGGTGCTCTCGACTTACGACGGGGACCTCAGGGACCCGCTCTGGTGGCCTCAGGAAAGGCCAGTCGCCATGCGAGTTCCTCGGGGGCCTCTCGGGATTCCTCGCCCGTCGATGCCGGGGCCTAAGACCTTGTGTGGAGTCGGGGCCCGAACCTGAGGATTCCTCTCCAGTGCTGACATGGATCTTGGGGTACTTCTGGAGTCTCCCCAGGGGAGTCAGTCCTCGTCTCGAATGCGGGCATACACTTGCGCTTTCCTCCAGAGCGGTAGCAGCAGTGTCACGCAGTCCGCCGAGTGGATCAAAGATCCATGGTTTTCCCTCGAGTTTTTCCCACGAGGCTTTCCCACGAGGCTTTCCCACAGGGCTATCCGACGTGCACACGTTGTGGGAGTCGATCCTCGGCTTGAACGTCAAGGCAGTGCAGGGAAAACAGGTTCCTCTGGAATGGACTGACACATCTGGGGGACTCTTGGAATGGTGGCACGACCCTGGAGTTCCTCTCGCCTTTCCTGTGGAGAGCGCCTCCTCTTGAGATGCGACGGGAACGCCGGGAATTCTTTCCCTACGAAACAGGGAAAGGATCCCTCATCTCGAGCTAGGCGGCGGAAACGGGGCTCCCCTGGTGTGTGCGGGACCCTCGTGCTTCCTCTCGAGTGGAGACAGGTATGTCGGGGAACTTCTTGAGTTGCAGCTAGGGTGTGAAGGACCCTTTGGAAGTTCCAGTGGTTAGATGTGATTAGCCTCGAGAAGCCTCAGCGGAAATGGGCCTCATCTCGTCTGGAGGGCAAAACCTCCTGCATTTTCTCGAGTTGCGGCAGGTTCTCTCGACTTACGACGGGGACCTCGGGGACCCGCTCTGGTGGCCTCAGGAAAGGCCAGTCCCCATGCGAGTTCCTCGGGGGCCTCTCGGGTTTCCTCTCCCGTCGATGCCGTGGCCTAAGACCTTGTGTGGAGTCGGGGCCGGAACCTGAGGATTCCTCTCCAGTGCTGACATGGATCTTGGGGTACTTCTGGAGTCTCCTCAGGGGAGTCAGTCCTCGTCTCGAATGCGCGCATGGACTTGCGCTTTCCTCCAGAGCGGTAGCAGCAGTGGCACGCAGTCCGCTGCGTGGATCAAAGGATCTATGGTTTTCCCTCGAGTCTTTCCCACGAAGCTTTCCCACGAGGCTTTCCCACAGGGCTGTCCCACGTGCACACGTTGTTGGAGTCGATCCTCGGCTTGAACGTCAAGGCAGTGCAGGGAAAACAGGTTCCTCTGGAATGGACTGACACATCTGGGGGACTCTTGGAATGGTGGCACGACCCTGGAGTTCTTCTCGCCTTTCCTGTGGAGAGCGCCTCCTCTTGAGATGCGACGGGAACGCCGGGAATTCTTTCCCTACGAAACAGGGAAAGGATCCCTCATCTCGAGCTAGGAGGCGGAAACGGGGCTCCCCTGGATGTGTGCGGGACCCTCGTGATTCCTCTCGAGTGGAGACGGGTATGTCGGGGAACTTCTTAAGTTGCAGCAAGGGTGTGAAGGACCCTTTGGAAGTTCCAGTGGTTAGATGTGATTAGCCTCGAGAAGCCTCAGTGGAAATGGCCCTCATCTCGCCTGGAGGGCAAAACCTCCTGGATTTTCACGAGTTGCGGCAGGTGCTCTCGACTTACGACGGGGACCTCGGGGACCCGCTCTGGTGGCATCAGGAAAGGCCAGTCCCCATGCGAGTTCCTCGGGGGCCTCTCGGGATTCCTCTCCCGTCGATGCCGGGGCCTAAGACCTTGTGTGGAGTCGGGGCCGGAACCTGAGGATTCCTCTCCAGTGCTGACATGGATCTTGGGGTACTTCTGGAGTCTCCCCAGGGCAATCAGTCCTCGTCTCGAATGCGGGAATGCCATTGCGCTCCTCCAGAGCGGTAGCAGCAGTGTCATGCAGTCCGCCGCGTGGATCAAAGGATCTATGGTTTCCCTCGAGTCTTTCCCACGAGTCTTTTCCACGAGGCTTTCTCACAGGGCTGTCCCACGTGCACACGTGGTGGGAGTCGATCCTCGGCTTGAACGTCAAGGCAGTGCAGGGAAAACAGGTTCCTCTGGAATGGACTGACACATCTGGGGGACTCTTGGAATGGTGGCACGACCCTGGAGTTCCTTTCGCCTTTCCTGTGGAGAGCGCCTCCTCTTGAGATGCGACGGGAACGCCGGGAATTCTTTCCCTACGAAACACGGAAAGGATCCCTCATCTCGAGCTAGGAGGCGGAAACGGGGCTCCCCTGGATGTGTGCGGGACCCCACGTGCTTCCTCTTGAGTGGAGACGGGTATGTCGGGGAACTTCTTGAGTTGCAGCAAGGGTGTGAAGGACCCTTTGGAAGTTCAAGTTGTTAGATGTGATTAGCCTCGAGAAGCCTCATCGGAAATGGGCCTCATCTCGCCTGTAGGGCAAAAACTCCTGGATTTTCTCGAGTTGCGGCAGGTGCTCTCGACTTACGACGGGGACCTCGGGGACCCGCTCTGGTGGCCTCAGGAAAGGCCAGTCCCCATGCGAGTTCCTCGGGGGCCTCTCGGGATTCCTCTCCCGTCGATGCCGGGGCCTAAGACCTTGTGTGGAGTCGGGGCCGGAACCTGAGGATTCCTCTCCAGTGCTGACATGGATCCTGGGGTTCTTCTGCAGTCTCCCCAGGGAAGTCACTCCCCGTCTCGAATGCGGGCATGCACTTGCGCTTTCCTCCAGAGCGGTAGCAGCAGTGTCACGCAGTCCGCCGCGTGGATAAAATGATCTATGTTTTTCCCTCGAGCCTTTCCCACGAGGCTTTCCCACGAGGCTTTCCCACAGGGCTGTCCCAAGTGCACACGTGGTGCGAGGCGATCCTCAGCTTGAACGTCAAGGCAGTGCAGGGAAAACAGTTTCCTCTGGAATGAACTGACATATCTGGGGGACTCATGGAATGGTGGCACGACCCTGGAGTTCTTCTCGCCTTTCCTGTGGAGAGCGCCTCCTCTTGAGATGCGACGGGAACGCCGGGAATTCTTTCCCTACGAAACAGGGAAAGGATCCCTCATCTCGAGCTAGGAGGCGGAAACGGGGCTCCCCTGGATGTGTGCGGGACCCTCGTGATTCCTCTCGAGTGGAGACGGGTATGTCGGGGAACTTCTTAAGTTGCAGCAAGGGTGTGAAGGACCCTTTGGAAGTTCCAGTGGTTAGATGTGATTAGCCTCGAGAAGCCTCAGTGGAAATGGCCCTCATCTCGCCTGGAGGGCAAAACCTCCTGGATTTTCACGAGTTGCGGCAGGTGCTCTCGACTTACGACGGGGACCTCGGGGACCCGCTCTGGTGGCATCAGGAAAGGCCAGTCCCCATGCGAGTTCCTCGTGGGCCTCTCGGGATTCCTCTCCCGTCGATGCCGGGGCCTAAGACCTTGTGTGGAGTCGGGGCCGGAACCTGAGGATTCCTCTCCAGTGCTGACATGGATCTTGGGGTACTTCTGGAGTCTCCCCAGGGCAATCAGTCCTCGTCTCGAATGCGGGAATGCCATTGCGCTCCTCCAGAGCGGTAGCAGCAGTGTCATGCAGTACGCCGCGTGGATCAAAGGATCTATGGTTTCCCTCGAGTCTTTCCCACGAGTCTTTTCCACGAGGCTTTCTCACAGGGCTGTCCCACGTGCACACGTGGTGGGAGTCGATCCTCGGCTTGAACGTCAAGGCAGTGCAGGGAAAACAGGTTCCTCTGGAATGGACTGACACATCTGGGGGACTCTTGGAATGGTGGCACGACCCTGGAGTTCCTTTCGCCTTTCCTGTGGAGAGCGCCTCCTCTTGAGATGCGACGGGAACGCCGGGAATTCTTTCCCTACGAAACACGGAAAGGATCCCTCATCTCGAGCTAGGAGGCGGAAACGGGGCTCCCCTGGATGTGTGCGGGACCCCACGTGCTTCCTCTTGAGTGGAGACGGGTATGTCGGGGAACTTCTTGAGTTGCAGCAAGGGTGAGAAGGACCCTTTGGATGTTCCAGTGGTTAGATGTGATTAGCCTCGAGAAGCCTCAGCGGAAATGGGCCTCATCTCGCCTGGAGGGCAAAACCTCCTGCATTTTCTCGAGTTGCGGCAGGTTCTCTCGACTTACGACGGGGACCTCGGGGACCCGCTCTGGTGGCCTCAGGAAAGGCCAGTCCCCATGCTAGTTCCTCGGGGGCCTCTCGTGTTTCCTCTCCCGTCGATGCCGTGGCCTAAGACCTTGTGTGGAGTCGGGGCCGGAACCTGAGGATTCCTCTCCAGTGCTGACATGGATCTTGGGGTACTTCTGGAGTCTCCCCAGGGGAGTCAGTCCTCGTCTCGAATGCGCGCATGGACTTGCGCTTTCCTCCAGAGCGGTAGCAGCAGTGTCACGCAGTCCGCTGCGTGGATCAAAGGATCTATGGTTTTCCCTCGAATCTTTCCCACGAAGCTTTCCCACGAGGCTTTCCCACAGGGCTGTCCCACGTGCAGACGTTGTTGGAGTCGATCCTCAGCTTGAACCTCAAGGCAGTGCAGGGAAAACAGGTTCCTCTGGAATGGACTGACACATCTGGGGGACTCATGGAATGGTGGCACGACCCTGGAGTTCTTCTCGCCTTTCCTGTGGAGAGCGCCTCCTCTTGAGATGCGACGGGAACGCCGGGAATTCTTTCCCTACGAAACAGGGAAAGGATCCCTCATCTCGAGCTAGGAGGCGGATACGGGGCTCCCCTGGATGTGTGCGGGACCCTCGTGCTTCCTCTCGAGTGGAGACGGGTATGTCGGGGAACTTCTTGAGTTGCAGCAAGGTTGTGAAGGACCCTTTGGAAGTTCCAGTGGTTAGACGTGATTGGCCTCGAGAAGCCTCAGAGGAAATGGGCCTCATCTCGCTTGGAGGGCAAAACCTCCTGGATTTTCTCGAGTTGCGGCAGGTGCTCTCCACTTACGACGGGGACCTCAGGGACCCGCTCTGGTGGCCTCAGGAAAGGCCAGTCCCCATGCGAGTTCCTCGGGGGCCTCTCGGGATTCCTCGCCCGTCGATGCCGGGGCCTAAGACCTTGTGTGGAGTCGGGGCCCGAACCTGAGGATTCCTCTCCAGTGCTGACATGGATCTTGGGGTACTTCTGGAGTCTCCCCAGGGGAGTCAGTCCTCGTCTCGAATGCGGGCATACACTTGCGCTTTCCTCCAGAGCGGTAGCAGCAGTGTCACGCAGTCCGCCGCGTGGATCAAAGATCCATGGTTTTCCTCGAGTTTTTCCCACGAGGCTTTCCCACGAGGCTTTCCCACAGGGCTGTCCCACGTGCACACGTGGTGGGAGTCGATCCTCGGCTTGAACGTCAAGGCAGTGCAGGGAAAACAGGTTCCTCTGGAATGGACTGAAACATCTGGGGGACTCTTGGAATGGTGGCACGACCCTGGAGTTCCTCTCGCCTTTCCTGTGGAGAGCGCCTCCTCTTGAGATGCGACGGGAACGCCGGGAATTCTTTCCCTACGAAACAGGGAAAGGATCCCTCATCTCGAGCTAGGCGGCGGAAACGGGGCTCCCCTGGATGTGTGCGGGACCCTCGTTCTTCCTCTCGAGTGGAGACAGGTATGTCGGGGAACTTCTTGAGTTGCAGCAAGGGTGTGAAGGACCCTTTGGAAGTTCCAGTGGTTAGATGTGATTGGCCTCGAGAAGCCTCAGCGGAAATGGGCCTCATCTCGCCTGGAGGGCAAAACCTCCTGCATTTTCTCGAGTTGCGGCAGGTTCTCTCGACTTACGACGGGGACCTCGGGGACCCGCTCTGGTGGCCTCAGGAAAGGCCAGTCCCCATGCGAGTTCCTCGGGGGCCTCTCGGGTTTCCTCTCCCGTCGATGCCGTGGCCTAAGACCTTGTGTGGAGTCGGGGCCGGGACCTGAGGATTCCTCTCCAGTGCTGACATGGATCTTGGGGTACTTCTGGAGTCTCCCCAGGGGAGTCAGTCCTCGTCTCGAATGCGCGCATGGACTTGCGCTTTCCTCCAGAGCGGTAGCAGCAGTGGCACGCAGTCCGCCGCGTGGATCAAAGGATCTATGGTTTTCCCTCGAGTCTTTCCCACGAGGCTTTCCCACGAGGCTTTCCCACAGGGCTGTCCCACGTGCACACGTGGTGGGAGTCGATCCTCGGCTTGAACGTCAAGGCAGTGCAGGGAAAACAGGTTCCTCTGGAATGGACTGACACATCTGGGGGACTCTTGGAATGGTGGCACGACCCTGGAGTTCCTCTCGACTTTCCTGTGGAGAGCGCCTCCTCTTGAGATGCGACGGGAACGCCGGGAATTATTTCCCTACGAAACAGGGAAAGGATCCCTCATCTCGAGCTAGTAGGCAGAAACGGGGCTCCCCTGGATGTTTGCGGGACCCTCGTGCTTCCTCTCGAGTGGAGACGGGTATGTCGGAGAACTTCTTGAGTTGGAGCAAGGGTGTGAAGGACCCTTTGGAATTTTCAGTGGTTAGATGTGATTAGCCTCGAGAAGCCTCAGCGGAAATGGGCCTCATCTCGCCTGGAGGGCAAAACCTCCTGGATTTTCTCGAGTTGCGGCAGGTGCTCTCGACTTATGACGGGGACCTCAGGGACCCGCTCTGGTGGCCTCAGGAAAGGCCAGTCCCCATGCGAGTTCCTCGGCGGCCTCTCGGGATTCCTCTCCCGTCGATGCCGGGGCCTAAGACCTTGTGTGGAGTCGGGGCCGGAACCTGAGGATTCCTCTCCAGTGCTGACATGGATCTTGGGGTACTTCTGGAGTCTCCCCAGGGCAATCAGTCCTCGTCTCGAATGCGGGAATGCCATTGCGCTCCTCCAGAGCGGTAGCAGCAGTGTCATGCAGTCCGCCGCGTGGATCAAAGGATCTATGGTTTCCCTCGAGTCTTTCCCACGAGTCTTTTCCACGAGGCTTTCTCACAGGGCTGTCCCACGTGCACACGTGGTGGGAGTCGATCCTCGGCTTGAACGTCAAGGCAGTGCAGGGAAAACAGGTTCCTCTGGAATGGACTGACACATCTGGGGGACTCTTGGAATGGTGGCACGACCCTGGAGTTCCTTTCGCCTTTCCTGTGGAGAGCGCCTCCTCTTGAGATGCGACGGGAACGCCGGGAATTCTTTCCCTACGAAACACGGAAAGGATCCCTCATCTCGAGCTAGGAGGCGGAAACGGGGCTCCCCTGGATGTGTGCGGGACCCCACGTGCTTCCTCTTGAGTGGAGACGGGTATGTCGGGGAACTTCTTGAGTTGCAGCAAGGGTGTGAAGGACCCTTTGGAAGTTCAAGTTGTTAGATGTGATTAGCCTCGAGAAGCCTCATCGGAAATGGGCCTCATCTCGCCTGTAGGGCAAAAACTCCTGGATTTTCTCGAGTTGCGGCAGGTGCTCTCGACTTACGACGGGGACCTCGGGGACCCGCTCTGGTGGCCTCAGGAAAGGCCAGTCCCCATGCGAGTTCCTCGGGGGCCTCTCGGGATTCCTCTCCCGTCGATGCCGGGGCCTAAGACCTTGTGTGGAGTCGGGGCCGGAACCTGAGGATTCCTCTCCAGTGCTGACATGGATCCTGGGGTTCTTCTGCAGTCTCCCCAGGGAAGTCACTCCCCGTCTCGAATGCGGGCATGCACTTGCGCTTTCCTCCAGAGCGGTAGCAGCAGTGTCACGCAGTCCGCCGCGTGGATAAAATGATCTATGTTTTTCCCTCGAGCCTTTCCCACGAGGCTTTCCCACGAGGCTTTCCCACAGGGCTGTCCCACGTGCACACGTGGTGCGAGGCGATCCTCAGCTTGAACGTCAAGGCAGTGCAGGGAAAACAGTTTCCTCTGGAATGAACTGACATATCTGGGGGACTCATGGAATGGTGGCACGACCCTGGAGTTCTTCTCGCCTTTCCTGTGGAGAGCGCCTCCTCTTGAGATGCGACGGGAACGCCGGGAATTCTTTCCCTACGAAACAGGGAAAGGATCCCTCATCTCGAGCTAGGAGGCGGAAACGGGGCTCCCCTGGATGTGTGCGGGACCCTCGTGATTCCTCTCGAGTGGAGACGGGTATGTCGGGGAACTTCTTAAGTTGCAGCAAGGGTGTGAAGGACCCTTTGGAAGTTCCAGTGGTTAGATGTGATTAGCCTCGAGAAGCCTCAGTGGAAATGGCCCTCATCTCGCCTGGAGGGCAAAACCTCCTGGATTTTCACGAGTTGCGGCAGGTGCTCTCGACTTACGACGGGGACCTCGGGGACCCGCTCTGGTGGCATCAGGAAAGGCCAGTCCCCATGCGAGTTCCTCGGGGGCCTCTCGGGATTCCTCTCCCGTCGATGCCGGGGCCTAAGACCTTGTGTGGAGTCGGGGCCGGAACCTGAGGATTCCTCTCCAGTGCTGACATGGATCTTGGGGTACTTCTGGAGTCTCCCCAGGGCAATCAGTCCTCGTCTCGAATGCGGGAATGCCATTGCGCTCCTCCAGAGCGGTAGCAGCAGTGTCATGCAGTCCGCCGCGTGGATCAAAGGATCTATGGTTTCCCTCGAGTCTTTCCCACGAGTCTTTTCCACGAGGCTTTCTCACAGGGCTGTCCCACGTGCACACGTGGTGGGAGTCGATCCTCGGCTTGAACGTCAAGGCAGTGCAGGGAAAACAGGTTCCTCTGGAATGGACTGACACATCTGGGGGACTCTTGGAATGGTGGCACGACCCTGGAGTTCCTTTCGCCTTTCCTGTGGAGAGCGCCTCCTCTTGAGATGCGACGGGAACGCCGGGAATTCTTTCCCTACGAAACACGGAAAGGATCCCTCATCTCGAGCTAGGAGGCGGAAACGGGGCTCCCCTGGATGTGTGCGGGACCCCACGTGCTTCCTCTTGAGTGGAGACGGGTATGTCGGGGAACTTCTTGAGTTGCAGCAAGGGTGAGAAGGACCCTTTGGATGTTCCAGTGGTTAGATGTGATTAGCCTCGAGAAGCCTCAGCGGAAATGGGCCTCATCTCGCCTGGAGGGCAAAACCTCCTGCATTTTCTCGAGTTGCGGCAGGTTCTCTCGACTTACGACGGGGACCTCGGGGACCCGCTCTGGTGGCCTCAGGAAAGGCCAGTCCCCATGCGAGTTCCTCGGGGGCCTCTCGGGTTTCCTCTCCCGTCGATGCCGTGGCCTAAGACCTTCTGTGGAGTCGGGGCCGGAACCTGAGGATTCCTCTCCAGTGCTGACATGGATCTTGGGGTACTTCTGGAGTCTCCCCAGGGGAGTCAGTCCTCGTCTCGAATGCTCGCATGGACTTGCGCTTTCCTCCAGAGCGGTAGCAGCAGTGTCACGCAGTCCGCTGCGTGGATCAAAGGATCTATGGTTTTCCCTCGAATCTTTCCCACGAAGCTTTCCCACGAGGCTTTCCCACAGGGCTGTCCCACGTGCAGACGTTGTTGGAGTCGATCCTCAGCTTGAACCTCAAGGCAGTGCAGGGAAAACAGGTTCCTCTGGAATGGACTGACACATCTGGGGGACTCATGGAATGGTGGCACGACCCTGGAGTTCTTCTCGCCTTTCCTGTGGAGAGCGCCTCCTCTTGAGATGCGACGGGAACGCCGGGAATTCTTTCCCTACGAAACAGGGAAAGGATCCCTCATCTCGAGCTAGGAGGCGGATACGGGGCTCCCCTGGATGTGTGCGGGACCCTCGTGCTTCCTCTCGAGTGGAGACGGGTATGTCGGGGAACTTCTTGAGTTGCAGCAAGGTTGTGAAGGACCCTTTGGAAGTTCCAGTGGTTAGACGTGATTGGCCTCGAGAAGCCTCAGAGGAAATGGGCCTCATCTCGCTTGGAGGGCAAAACCTCCTGGATTTTCTCGAGTTGCGGCAGGTGCTCTCCACTTACGACGGGGACCTCAGGGACCCGCTCTGGTGGCCTCAGGAAAGGCCAGTCCCCATGCGAGTTCCTCGGGGGCCTCTCGGGATTCCTCGCCCGTCGATGCCGGGGCCTAAGACCTTGTGTGGAGTCGGGGCCCGAACCTGAGGATTCCTCTCCAGTGCTGACATGGATCTTGGGGTACTTCTGGAGTCTCCCCAGGGGAGTCAGTCCTCGTCTCGAATGCGGGCATACACTTGCGCTTTCCTCCAGAGCGGTAGCAGCAGTGTCACGCAGTCCGCCGCGTGGATCAAAGATCCATGGTTTTCCCTCGAGTTTTTCCCACGAGGCTTTCCCACGAGGCTTTCCCACAGGGCTGTCCCACGTGCACACGTGGTGGGAGTCGATCCTCGGCTTGAACGTCAAGGCAGTGCAGGGAAAACAGGTTCCTCTGGAATGGACTGAAACATCTGGGGGACTCTTGGAATGGTGGCACGACCCTGGAGTTCCTCTCGCCTTTCCTGTGGAGAGCGCCTCCTCTTGAGATGCGACGGGAACGCCGGGAATTCTTTCCCTACGAAACAGGGAAAGGATCCCTCATCTCGAGCTAGGCGGCGGAAACGGGGCTCCCCTGGATGTGTGCGGGACCCTCGTTCTTCCTCTCGAGTGGAGACAGGTATGTCGGGGAACTTCTTGAGTTGCAGCAAGGGTGTGAAGGACCCTTTGGAAGTTCCAGTGGTTAGATGTGATTAGCCTCGAGAAGCCTCAGCGGAAATGGGCCTCATCTCGCCTGGAGGGCAAAACCTCCTGCATTTTCTCGAGTTGGGGCAGGTTCTCTCGACTTACGACGGGGACCTCGGGGACCCGCTCTGGTGGCCTCAGGAAAGGCCAGTCCCCATGCGAGTTCCTCGGGGGCCTCTCGGGTTTCCTCTCCCGTCGATGCCGTGGCCTAAGACCTTGTGTGGAGTCGGGGCCGGGACCTGAGGATTCCTCTCCAGTGCTGACATGGATCTTGGGGTACTTCTGGAGTCTCCCCAGGGGAGTCAGTCCTCGTCTCGAATGCGCGCATGGACTTGCGCTTTCCTCCAGAGCGGTAGCAGCAGTGGCACGCAGTCCGCCGCGTGGATCAAAGGATCTATGGTTTTCCCTCGAGTCTTTCCCACGAGGCTTTCCCACGAGGCTTTCCCACAGGGCTGTCCCACGTGCACACGTCGTGGGAGTCGATCCTCGGCTTGAACGTCAAGGCAGTGCAGGGAAAACAGGTTCCTCTGGAATGGACTGACACATCTGGGGGACTCTTGGAATGGTGGCACGACCCTGGAGTTCCTCTCGCCTTTCCTGTGGAGAGCGCCTCCTCTTGAGATGCGACGGGAACGCCGGGAATTCTTTCCCTACGAAACAGGGAAAGGATCCCTCATCTCGAGCTAGTAGGCAGAAACGGGGCTCCCCTGGATGTTTGCGGGACCCTCGTGCTTCCTCTCGAGTGGAGACGGGTATGTCGGAGAACTTCTTGAGTTGGAGCAAGGGTGTGAAGGACCCTTTGGAATTTTCAGTGGTTAGATGTGATTAGCCTCGAGAAGCCTCAGCGGAAATGGGCCTCATCTCGCCTGGAGGGCAAAACCTCCTGGATTTTCTCGAGTTGCGGCAGGTGCTCTCGACTTATGACGGGGACCTCAGGGACCCGCTCTGGTGGCCTCAGGAAAGGCCAGTCCCCATGCGAGTTCCTCGGCGGCCTCTCGGGATTCCTCTAACGTCGATGCCGGGGACTAAGACCTTGTGTGGAGTCGGGGCCGGAACCTGAGGATTCCTCTCCAGTGCTGACATGGATCTTGGGGTACTTCTGGAGTCTCCCCAGGGGAGTCAGTCCTCGTCTCGAATGCGGGCATGCACTTGCGCTTTCCTCCAGAGAGGTAGCAGCAGTGTCACGCAGTCCGCCGCGTGGATCAAAGATCTATGGTTTTCCCTCGAGTTTTTCCCACGAGGCTTTCCCACGAGGCTTTCCCACAGGGCTGTCCCACGTGGACACGTGGTGGGAGTCGATCCTCAGTTTGAACGTCAAGGCAGTGCAGGGAAAACAGGTTCCTCTGGAATGGACTGACCCATCTGGGGGACTCTTGGAATGGTGGCACGACCCTGGAGTTCCTCTCGCCTTTCCTGTGGAGAGCGCCTCCTCTTGAGATGCGATGGGAACGCCGGGAATTCTTTCCCTACGAAACAGGGAAAGGATCCCTCATCTCGAGCTAGGCGGCGGAAACGGGGCTCCCCTGGATGTGTGCGGGACCCTCGTGCTTCCTCTCGTGTGGAGACGGCTATGTCGGGGAACTTCTTGAGTTGCAGCAAGGGTGTGAAGGACCCTTTGGAAGTTCCAGTGGTTAGATGTGATTAGCCTCGAGAAGCCTCAGCGGAAATGGGCCTCATCTCGCCTGGAGGGCAAAACCTCCTGCATTTTCTCGTGTTGCGGCAGGTTCTCTCGACTTACGACGGGGACCTCGGGGACACGCTCTGGTGGCCTCAGGAAAGGCCAGTCCCCATGCGAGTTCCTCGGGGGCCTCTCGGGTTTCCTCTCCCGTCGATGCCGTGGCCTAAGACTTTGTGTGGAGTCGGGGCCGGAACCTGAGGATTCCTCTCCAGTGCTGACATGGATCTTGGGGTACTTCTGGAGTCTCCCCAGGGGAGTCAGTCCTCGTCTCGAATGCGCGCATGGACTTGCGCTTTCCTCCAGAGCGGTAGCAGCAGTGGCACGCAGTCCGCTGCGTGGATCAAAGGATCTATGGTTTTCCCTCGAGTCTTTCCCACGAAGCTTTCCCACGAGGCTTTCCCACAGGGCTGTCCCATGTGCACAAGTTGTTGGAGTCGATCCTCGGCTTGAACGTCAAGGCAGTGCAGGGAAAACAGGTTCCTCTGGAATGGACTGACACATCTGGGGGACTCTTGGAATGGTGGCACGACCCTGGAGTTCTTCTTGCCTTTCCTGTGGAGAGCGCCTCCTCTTGAGATGCGACGGGAACGCCGGGAATTCTTTCCCTTCGAAACAGGGAAAGGATCCCTCATCTCGAGCTAGGAGGCGGAAACGGGGCTCCCCTGGATGTGTGCGGGACCCTCGTGATTCCTCTCGAGTGGAGACGGGTATGTCGGGGAACTTCTTAAGTTGCAGCAAGGGTGTGAAGGACCCTTTGGAAGTTCCAGTGGTTAGATGTGATTAGCCTCGAGAAGCCTCAGTGGAAATGGGCCTCATCTCGCCTGGAGGGCAAAACCTCCTGGATTTTCACGAGTTGCGGCAGGTGCTCTCGACTTACGACGGGGACCTCGGGGACCCGCTCTGGTGGCATCAGGAAAGGCCAGTCCCCATGCGAGTTCCTCGGGGGCCTCTCGGGATTCCTCTCCCGTCGATGCCGGGGCCTAAGACCTTGTGTGGAGTCGAGGCCGGAACCTGAGGACTCCTCACCAGTGCTGACATGGATCTTGGGGTACTTCTGGAGTCTCCCCAGGGGAAACAGTCCTCGTCTCGAATGCGGGCATGCACTTGCGCTTTCCTCCGGAGCGGTAGCAGCAGTGTCACGCAGTCCGCTTCGTGGATCAAAGGATCTATGGTTTTCCCTCGAGTCTTTCCCACGAGGCTTTCCCACGAGGCTTTCCCACAGGGCTGTCCCACGTGCACACGTGGTGGGAGTCGATCCTCGGCTTGAACGTCAAGGCAGTGCAGGGAAAACAGGTTCCTCTGGAATGGACTGACACATCTGGGGGACTCTTGGAATGGTGGCACGACCCTGGAGTTCCTCTCGCCTTTCCTGTGGAGAGCGCCTCATCTTGAAATGCGATGCGAACGCCGGGAATTCTTTCCCTACGAAACAGGGAAAGGATCCCTCATCTCGAGCTAGGCGGCGGAAACGGGGCTCCCCTGGATGTGTGCGGGACCCTCGTGCTTCCTCTCGTGTGGAGACGGCTATGTCGGGGAACTTCTTGAGTTGCAGCAAGGGTGTGAAGAACCCTTTGGAAGTTCCAGTGGTTAGATGTGATTAGCCTCGAGAAGCCTCATCGGAAATGGGCCTCATCTCGCCTGGAGAGCAAAACCTCCTGCATTTTCTCGAGTTGCCGCAGGTTCTCTCGACTTACGACGGGGACCTCGGGGACCCGCTCTGGTGGCCTCAGGAAAGGCCAGTCCCCATGCGAGTTCCTCGGGGGCCTCTCGGGTTTCCTCTCCCGTCGATGCCGTGGCCTAAGACCTTGTGTGGAGTCGGGGCCGGAACCTGAGGATTCCTCTCCAGTGCTGACATGGATCTTGGGGTACTTCTGGAGTCTACCCAGGGGAGTCAGTCCTCGTCTCGAATGCGGGCATGCACTTGCGCTTTCCTCCAGAGCGGTAGCAGCAGTGGCAGGCAGTCCGCTGCGTGGATCAAAGGATCTATGGTTTTCCCTCGAGTCTTTCCCACGAAGCTTTCCCACGAGGCTTTCCCACAGGGCTGTCCCACGTGCACACGTTGTTGGAGTCGATCCTCAGCTTGAACGTCAAGGCAGTGCAGGGAAAACAGGTTCCTCTGGAATGGACTGACACATCTGGGGGACTCATGGAATGGTGGCACGACCCTGGAGTTCTTCTCGCCTTTCCTGTGGAGAGCGCCTCCTCTTGAGATGCGACGGGAACGCCGGGAATTCTTTCCCTACGAAACAAGGAAAGGATCCCTCATCTCGAGCTAGGAGGTGGAAACGGGGCTCCCCTGGATGTGTGCGGGACCCTGGTGCTTCCTCTCGATTGGAGACGGGTATGTCGGGGAACTTCTTGAGTTGCAGCAAGGGTGTGAAGAACCCTTTGGAAGTTCCAGTGGTTAGATGTGATTAGCCTCGAGAAGCCTCATCGGAAATGGGCCTCATCTCGCCTGGAGAGCAAAACCTCCTGCATTTTCTCGAGTTGCCGCAGGTTCTCTCGACTTACGACGGGGACCTCGGGGACCCGCTCTGGTGGCCTCAGGAAAGGCCAGTCCCCATGCGAGTTCCTCGGGGGCCTCTCGGGTTTCCTCTCCCGTCGATGCCGTGGCCTAAGACCTTGTGTGGAGTCGGGGCCGGAACCTGAGGATTCCTCTCCAGTGCTGACATGGATCTTGGGGTACTTCTGGAGTCTCCCCAGGGGAGTCAGTCCTCGTCTCGAATGCGGGCATGCACTTGCGCTTTCCTCCAGAGCGGTAGCAGCAGTGGCACGCAGTCCGCTGCGTGGATCAAAGGATCTATGGTTTTCCCTCGAGTCTTTCCCACGAAGCTTTCCCACGAGGCTTTCCCACAGGGCTGTCCCACGTGCACACGTTGTTGGAGTCGATCCTCAGCTTGAACGTCAAGGCAGTGCAGGGAAAACAGGTTCCTCTGGAATGGACTGACACATCTGGGGGACTCATGGAATGGTGGCACGACCCTGGAGTTCTTCTCGCCTTTCCTGTGGAGAGCGCCTCCTCTTGAGATGCGACGGGAACGCCGGGAATTCTTTCCCTACGAAACAAGGAAAGGATCCCTCATCTCGAGCTAGGAGGTGGAAACGGGGCTCCCCTGGATGTGTGCGGGACCCTGGTGCTTCCTCTCGAGTGGAGACGGGTATGTCGGGGAACTTCTTGAGTTGCAGCAAGGGTGTGAAGGACCCTTTGGAAGTTCCAGTGGTTAGACGTGATTGGCCTCGAGAAGCCTCAGCGGAAATGGGCCTCATCTCGCTTGGAGGGCAAAACCTCCTGGATTTTCTCGAGTTGCGGCAGGTGCTCTCGACTTACGACGGGGACCTCAGGGACCCGCTCTGGTGGCCTCAGGAAAGGCCAGTCGCCATGCGAGTTCCTCGGGGGCCTCTCGGGATTCCTCGCCCGTCGATGCCGGGGCCTAAGACCTTGTGTGGAGTCGGGGCCCGAACCTGAGGATTCCTCTCCAGTGCTGACATGGATCTTGGGGTACTTCTGGAGTCTCCCCAGGGGAGTCAGTCCTCGTCTCGAATGCGGGCATACACTTGCGCTTTCCTCCAGAGCGGTAGCAGCAGTGTCACGCAGTCCGCCGAGTGGATCAAAGATCCATGGTTTTCCCTCGAGTTTTTACCACGAGGCTTTCCCACGAGGCTTTCCCACAGGGCTATCCGACGTGCACACGTTGTGGGAGTCGATCCTCGGCTTGAACGTCAAGGCAGTGCAGGGAAAACAGGTTCCTCTGGAATGGACTGACACATCTGGGGGACTCTTGGAATGGTGGCACGACCCTGCAGTTCCTCTCGCCTTTCCTGTGGAGAGCGCCTCCTCTTGAGATGCGACGGGAACGCCGGGAATTCTTTCCCTACGAAACAGGGAAAGGATCCCTCATCTCGAGCTAGGCGGCGGAAACGGGGCTCCCCTGGTGTGTGCGGGACCCTCGTGCTTCCTCTCGAGTGGAGACAGGTATGTCGGGGAACTTCTTGAGTTGCAGCTAGGGTGTGAAGGACCCTTTGGAAGTTCCAGTGGTTAGATGTGATTAGCCTCGAGAAGCCTCAGCGGAAATGGGCCTCATCTCGTCTGGAGGGCAAAACCTCCTGCATTTTCTCGAGTTGCGGCAGGTTCTCTCGACTTACGACGGGGACCTCGGGGACCCGCTCTGGTGGCCTCAGGAAAGGCCAGTCCCCATGCGAGTTCCTCGGGGGCCTCTCGGGTTTCCTCTCCCGTCGATGCCGTGGCCTAAGACCTTGTGTGGAGTCGGGGCCGGAACCTGAGGATTCCTCTCCAGTGCTGACATGGATCTTGGGGTACTTCTGGAGTCTCCTCAGGGGAGTCAGTCCTCGTCTCGAATGCGCGCATGGACTTGCGCTTTCCTCCAGAGCGGTAGCAGCAGTGGCACGCAGTCCGCTGCGTGGATCAAAGGATCTATGGTTTTCCCTCGAGTCTTTCCCACGAAGCTTTCCCACGAGGCTTTCCCACAGGGCTGTCCCACGTGCACACGTTGTTGGAGTCGATCCTCGGCTTGAACGTCAAGGCAGTGCAGGGAAAACAGGTTCCTCTGGAATGGACTGACACATCTGGGGGACTCTTGGAATGGTGGCACGACCCTGGAGTTCTTCTCGCCTTTCCTGTGGAGAGCGCCTCCTCTTGAGATGCGACGGGAACGCCGGGAATTCTTTCCCTACGAAACAGGGAAAGGATCCCTCATCTCGAGCTAGGAGGCGGAAACGGGGCTCCCCTGGATGTGTGCGGGACCCTCGTGATTCCTCTCGAGTGGAGACGGGTATGTCGGGGAACTTCTTAAGTTGCAGCAAGGGTGTGAAGGACCCTTTGGAAGTTCCAGTGGTTAGATGTGATTAGCCTCGAGAAGCCTCAGTGGAAATGGCCCTCATCTCGCCTGGAGGGCAAAACCTCCTGGATTTTCACGAGTTGCGGCAGGTGCTCTCGACTTACGACGGGGACCTCGGGGACCCGCTCTGGTGGCATCAGGAAAGGCCAGTCCCCATGCGAGTTCCTCGGGGGCCTCTCGGGATTCCTCTCCCGTCGATGCCGGGGCCTAAGACCTTGTGTGGAGTCGGGGCCGGAACCTGAGGATTCCTCTCCAGTGCTGACATGGATCTTGGGGTACTTCTGGAGTCTCCCCAGGGCAATCAGTCCTCGTCTCGAATGCGGGAATGCCATTGCGCTCCTCCAGAGCGGTAGCAGCAGTGTCATGCAGTCCGCCGCGTGGATCAAAGGATCTATGGTTTCCCTCGAGTCTTTCCCACGAGTCTTTTCCACGAGGCTTTCTCACAGGGCTGTCCCACGTGCACACGTGGTGGGAGTCGATCCTCGGCTTGAACGTCAAGGCAGTGCAGGGAAAACAGGTTCCTCTGGAATGGACTGACACATCTGGGGGACTCTTGGAATGGTGGCACGACCCTGGAGTTCCTTTCGCCTTTCCTGTGGAGAGCGCCTCCTCTTGAGATGCGACGGGAACGCCGGGAATTCTTTCCCTACGAAACACGGAAAGGATCCCTCATCTCGAGCTAGGAGGCGGAAACGGGGCTCCCCTGGATGTGTGCGGGACCCCACGTGCTTCCTCTTGAGTGGAGACGGGTATGTCGGGGAACTTCTTGAGTTGCAGCAAGGGTGTGAAGGACCCTTTGGAAGTTCAAGTTGTTAGATGTGATTAGCCTCGAGAAGCCTCATCGGAAATGGGCCTCATCTCGCCTGTAGGGCAAAAACTCCTGGATTTTCTCGAGTTGCGGCAGGTGCTCTCGACTTACGACGGGGACCTCGGGGACCCGCTCTGGTGGCCTCAGGAAAGGCCAGTCCCCATGCGAGTTCCTCGGGGGCCTCTCGGGATTCCTCTCCCGTCGATGCCGGGGCCTAAGACCTTGTGTGGAGTCGGGGCCGGAACCTGAGGATTCCTCTCCAGTGCTGACATGGATCCTGGGGTTCTTCTGCAGTCTCCCCAGGGAAGTCACTCCCCGTCTCGAATGCGGGCATGCACTTGCGCTTTCCTCCAGAGCGGTAGCAGCAGTGTCACGCAGTCCGCCGCGTGGATAAAATGATCTATGTTTTTCCCTCGAGCCTTTCCCACGAGGCTTTCCCACGAGGCTTTCCCACAGGGCTGTCCCACGTGCACACGTGGTGCGAGGCGATCCTCAGCTTGAACGTCAAGGCAGTGCAGGGAAAACAGTTTCCTCTGGAATGAACTGACATATCTGGGGGACTCTTGGAATGGTGGCATGACCCTGGAGTTCCTCTCGCCTTTCCTGTGGAGAGCGCCTCCTCTTGAGATGCGACGGGAACGCCGGGAATTCATTCCCTACGAAACAGGGAAAGGATCCCTCATCTCGAGCTAGGAGGCGGAAACGGGGCTCCCCTGGATGTGTGCGCGACCCTCGTGCTTCCTCTCGAGTAGAGACGGTTATGTCGGGGAATTTCTTGAGTTGCAGCAAGGGTGTGAAGGACCCTTTGGAAGTTCCAGTGGTTAGATGTGATTAGCCTCGAGAAGCCTCAGCGGAAATGGGCCTCATCTCGCCTGGAGGGCAAAACCTCCTGGAATTTCTCGAGTTGCGGCAGGTGCTGTCGACTTACGACGGGGACCACAGGGACTCGCTCTGGTGGCCTCAGGAAAGTCCAGTCCCCATGCGAGTCCACGGGGGGTCTCGGAATTCCTCTCCCGTCGATGCCGGGGCCTAAGACCTTGTGTGGAGTCGGGGCCGGAACCTGAGGATTCCTCTCCAGTGCTGACATGGATCCTGGGGTACTTCTGCAGTCTCCCCAGGGGAGTCAGTCCTCGTCTCGAATGCGGGCATGCACTTGTGCTTTCCTCCAGAGCGGTAGCAGCAGTGTCACGCAGTCTGACGCATTGCTCAAAGGATCTATGGTTTTCCCTCGAGTCTTTCCCACGAGGCTTTCCCACGAGGCTTTCCACAGGGCTGTCCCACGTGCACACGTGGTGCGAGTCGATCCTCGGCTTGAACGTCAAGGCAGTGTAGGGAAAACAGGTTCCTCTGGAATGGACTGACACATCTGGGGGACTCTTGGAATGGTGGCACGACCCTGGAGTTCCTCTCGCCTTTCCTGTGGAGAGCGCCTCCTCTTGAGATGCGACGGGAACGCAGGGAATTCTTTCCCTACGAAACAGGGAAAGGATCCCTCATCTCGAGCTAGGAGGCTGAAACGGGGCTCCCCTGGATGTGTGCGCGACCCTCGTGCTTCCTCTCGAGTGGAGACGGGTATGTCGGGGAACTTCTTGAGTTGCAGCAAGGGTGTGAAGGACCCTTTGGAAGTTCCAGTGGTTAGATGTGATTAGCCTCGAGAAGCCTCAGCGGAAATGGGCCTCATCTCGCCTGGAGGGCAAAACCTCCTGGATTTTCTCGAGTTGCGGCAGGTGCTCTCGACTTACGACGGGGACCTCAGGGACCCGCTCTGGTGGCCTCAGGAAAGGCCAGTCCCCATGCGAGTTCCTCGGGGACCTCTCGGGATTCCTCTCCGGTCGATGCCGGGGCCTAAGACCTTGTGTGGAGTCGGGGCCGGAACCTGAGGATTCCTATCCAGTGCTGACATGGATTTTGGGGTACTTCTGTAGTCTCCCCAGGGGAGTCAGTCCTCGTCTCGAATGCGGGCATGCACTTGCGCTTTCCTCCAGAGCGGTAGTAGCAGTGTCACGCAGTCTGCCGCGTGGATCAAAGGATCTATGGTTTTCCCTCGAGTCTTTCCCACGAGGCTTTCCCACGAGGCTTTCCCACAGGGCTGTCCCACGTGCACACGTGGTGGGAGTCGATCCTCGGCTTGAACGTCAAGGCAGTGCAGGGAAAACAGGTTCCTCTGGAATGGACTGACACATCTGGGGGACTCTTGGAATGGTGCCACGACCCTGGAGTTCCTCTCGCCTTTCCTGTGGAGAGCGCCTTCTCTTGAGATGCGACGGGAACGCCGGGAATTCTTTCCCTATGAAACAGGGAAAGCATTCCTCATCTCAGGCTCGGAGGCGGAAACGGGTCTCCCCTGGATGTTTGCGCGAGCCTGGTGCTTCCTTTCGAGTGGAGACGGGTATGTCAGGGAACTTCTTGAGTTGCAGCAAGGGTGTGAAGGACCCTTTGGAAGTTCCAGTGGTTAGATGTGATTAGCCTCGAGAAGCCTCAGCGGAAATGGGCCTCATCTCGCCTGGAGGGCAAAACCTCCTGGATTTTCTCGAGTTGCGGCAGGTGCTCTCGACTTACGATGGGGACCTCGGGGACCCGCTCTGGTGGCCTCAGGAAAGGCCAGTCCCCATGCGAGTTCCTCGGGGACCTCTCGGGATTCCTCTCCGGTCGATGCCGGGGCCTAAGACCTTGTGTGGATTCGGGGCCGGAACCTGAGGATTCCTCTCCAGTGCTGACATGGATTTTGGGGTACTTCTGGAGTCTCCGCAGGGGAGTCAGCCCTCGTCTCGAATGTGGGCATGCACTTGCGCTTTCCTCCAGAGAGGTAGCAGCAGTGTCACGCAGTCCGCCGCGTGGATCAAAGGATCTATGGTTTTCCCTCGAGTCTTTCCCACGAGGCTTTCCCACGACGATTTCCCACAGGGCTGTCCCACGTGCACAAGTGGTTGGAGTCGATCCTCGGCTTGAACGTCAAGGCAGTGCAGGGAAAACAGGTTGCTCTGGAATGGACTGACACATCTGGGGGACTCTTCGAATGGTGGCACGACCCTGGAGTTCCTCTCGCCTTTCCTGTGGAGAGCGCCTCCTCTTGAGATGCGTCGGGAATGCCGGGAATTCTTTCCCTACGAAACAGGGAAAGGATCCCTCATCTCGAGCTAGGAGGCGGAAACGGGGCTCCCCTGGATGTGTGCGGGACCCTCGTGCTTCCTATTGAGTGGAGACAGGTATGTCGGGGAACTTCTTTAGTTGCAGCAAGGGTGTGAAGGACCCTTTGGAAGTTCCAGTGGTTAGATGTGATTAGCCTCGAGAAGCCCCAGCGGAAATGGGCCTCATCTCGCCTGGAGGGCAAAACCTCCTGGATTTTCTCGAGTTGCGGCAGGTGCTCTCGACTTACGACGGGGACCCCAGGGACCCCTCTGGTGGCCACAGGAAAGGCCAGTCCCCATGCGAGTTCCTCGGGGGCCTCTCGGGATTCCTCTCCCGTCGATGCCGGGGCCTAAGACCTTGTGTGGAGTCGCGGCCAGAACCTGAGGATTCCTCTCCAGTGCTGACATGGATCTTGGGGTACTTCTGGAGTCTCCCCAGGGGAGTCAGTCCTCGTCTCGAATGCGGGCATGCACTTGTGCTTTCCTCCAGAGCGGTAGCAGCAGTGTCACGCAGTCAGCCACGTGGATCAAAGGATCTATGGTTTTCCCTCGAGTCTTTTCCACGAGGCTTTCTCACGAGGCTTTCCCACAGGGCTGTCCCACGTGCACACGTGGTGGGATTCGATCCTCGGCTTGAACGTCAAGGCAGTGCAGGGAAAACAGGTTCCTCTGGAATGGACTGACACATCTGGGGGACTCTTGGAATGGTGGCACGACCCTGGAGTTCCTCTCGCCTTTCCTGTGGAGAGCGCCTCATCTTGAGATGCGACGGGAACACTGGGAATTCTTTCCCTACGAAACAGGGAAAGGATCCCTCATCTTGAGCTAGGAGGCGGAAACGGGGCTCCCCTGGATGTGTGCGGGACCCCCCGTGCTTCCTCTCGAGTGGAGACGGGTATGTCGGGGAACTTCTTGAGTTGCAGCAAGGGTGTGAAGGACACTTTGGAAGTTCCAGTGGTTAGACGTGATTGGCCTCGAGAAGCCTCAGCGGAAATGGGCCTCTTCTCGCTTGGAGGGCAAAACCTCCTGGATTTTCTCGAGTTGCGGCAGGTGCTCTCGACTTACGAAGGGGACCTCAGGGACCCGCTCTGGTGGCCTCAGGAAAGGCTAGTCCCCATGCGAGTTCCTCGGGGGCCTCTCGGGATTCCTCTCCCCTCGATGCCGGGGCCTAAGACCTTGTGTGGAGTCGGGGCCGGATCCTGAGGATTCCTCTCCAGTGCTGACATGGATCTTGGGGTACTTCTGGAGTCTCCCCAGGGGAGTCAGTCCTCGTCTCGAATGCGGGCATGCACTTGCGCTTTCCTCCAGAGCGGTAGCAGCAGTGTCATACAGTCTGCCGCTTGGACCAAAGGATCTATGGTTTTCCCTCGAGTCTTTCCCACGAGGCTTTCACACGAGGCTTTCCCACAGGGCTGTCCCACGTGCACACGTGGTGGGAGTCGATACTCGGCTTGAACGTCAAGGCAGTGCAGGGAAAACAGGATCCTCTGGAATGGACTGACACATCTGGGGGACTCTTGGAATGGTGGCACGACCCTGGAGTTCCTCTCGCCTTTCCTGTGGAGAGCGCCTCCTCTTGATATGCGACGGGAACGCCGGGAATTCTTTCCCTACGAAACAGGGAAAGGATCCCTCATCTCGAACTAGGAGGCGGAAACGGGGCTCCCCTGGATGTGTGCGGGACCCTCGTGCTTCTTCTCGAGTTTAGACGGGTATGTCGGGGAACTTCTTGAGTTGCAGCAAGGGTGTGAAAGACCCTTTGGAAGTTCCAGTTGTTAGATTTGATTAGCCTCGAGAAGCCTCAGCGGAAATGGGCCTCATCTCGCCTGGAGTGCAAAACCTCCTGGATTTTCTTGAGTTGCGGCAGGTGCTCTCGACTTACGACGGGGACCTCGGGGACCCGCTCTGGTGGCATCAGGAAAGGCCAGTCCCCATGCGAGTTCCTCGGGGGCCTCTCGGGATTCCTCTCCCGTCGATGCCGGGGCCTAAGACCTTGTGTTGAGTCGGGGTCGGAACCTGAGGATTCCTCTCCAGTGCTGACATGGATCTTGGGGTAATTCTGGAGTCTCCCCAGGGGAGTCAGTCCTCCTCTCGAATGCGGTCATGCACTTGCGCTTTCCTCCAGAGAGGTAGCAGCAGTGTCACGCAGTCCGCCGCGTGGATCAAAGGATCTATGGTTTTCCCTCGAGTCTTTCCCACGAGGCTTTCCCACGAGGCTTTCCCACAGGGCTGTCCCACGTGCACAAGTGGTTGGAGTCGATCCTCGGCTTGAACGTCAAGGCAGTGCAGGGAAAACAGGTTGCTCTGGAATGGACTGACACATCTGGGGGACTCTTCGAATGGTGGCACGACCCTGGAGTTCTTCTCGCCTTTCCTGTGGAGAGCGCCTCCTCTTGAGATGCGTCGGGAATGCCGGGAATTCTTTCCCTACGAAACAGGGAAAGGATCCCTCATCTCGAGCTAGGAGGCGGAAACGGGGCTCCCCTGGATGTGTGCGGGACCCTCGTGCTTCCTCTTGAGTGGAGACAGGTATGTCGGGGAAATTCTTGAGTTGCAGCAAGGGTGTGAAGGACCCTTTGGAAGTTCCAGTGGTTAGATGTGATTAGCCTCGAGAAGCCCCAGCGGAAATGGGCCTCATCTCGCCTGGAGGGCAAAACCTCCTGGATTTTCTCGAGTTGCGGCAGGTGCTCTCGACTTACGACGGGGACCCCAGGGACCCCTCTGGTGGCCTCAGGAAAGGCCAGTCCCCATGCGAGTTCCTCGGGGGCCTCTCGGGATTCCTCTCCCGTCGATGCCGGGGCCTAAGACCTTGTGTGGAGTCGCGGCCAGAACCTGAGGATTCCTCTCCAGTGCTGACATGGATCTTGGGGTACTTCTGGAGTCTCCCCAGGGGAGTCAGTCCTTGTCTCGAATGCGGGCATGCACTTGCGCTTTCCTCCAGAGCGGTAGCAGCAGTGTCACTCATTCTGCCGCGTGGATCAAAGGGTCTATGGTTTTCCCTCGAGTCTTTCCCACGAGGCTTTCCCTCGAGGCTTTCCCACAGGGCTGTCCCACGTGCACACGTGGTGGGAGTCGATCCTCGGCTTGAACGTCAAGGCAGTGCAGGGAAAACAGGTTCCTCTGGAATGGACCGAAACATCTGGGGGACTCTTGGAATGGTGGCACTAACCTGGAGTTCCTCTCGCCTTACCTGTGGAGAGCGCCTCCTCTTGAGATGCGACGGCAACGCCGGGAATTCTTTCCCTACGAAACAGGGAAAGGATCCCTCATCTCGAACTAGGAGGCGGAAACGGGGCTCCCCTGGATGTGTGCGGGACCCACGTGCTTCCTCTCGAGTGGAGACGGGTATGTCGTGGAACTGCCTGAGTTGCAGCAAGGGTGTGAAGGACCCTTTGGAAGTTCCAGTGGTTAGATGTGATTGGCCTCGAGAAGCTTCAGCGGAAATGGGCCTCATCTCGCCTGGAGGGCAAAACCTCCTGGATTTTCTCGAGTTGCGGCAGGTGCTCTCGAATTACGACGGGGACCTCGGGGACCCGCTCTGGTGGCATCAGGAAAGGCCAGTCCCCATGCGAGTTCCTCGGGGACCTCTCGGGATTCCTCTCCTGTCGATGCCGGGGCCTAAGACCTTGTGTGGAGTCGGCCCGGAACCTGAGGATTCCTCTCCAGTGCTGACATGGATCTTGGGGTACTTCTGGAGTCTCCCCAGGGGAGTCAGTCCTCGTCTCGAATGCAGGCATGCACTTGCGCTTTCCTCCAAAGCGGTAGCAGCAGTGTCACGCAGTCCACCGCGTGGATCAAAGGATCTATGGTTTTCCCTCGAGACTTTCCCACGAGGCTTTCCCACGAGGCTTTCCCACAGGGCTGTCCCACGTGCACACGTGGTGGGAGTCGATCCTCGGCTTGAACGTCAAGGCAGTGCAGGGAAAACAGGTTCCTCTGGAATGGACTGACACATCCTGGGGACTCTTGGAATGGTGGCACGACCCTGGAGTTCCTCTCGCCTTTCCTGTGGAGAGCGCCTCCTCTTGAGATGCGACGGGAACGCCGGGAATTCTTTCCCTACTAAACAGGGAAAGGATCCCTCATCTCGAGCTAGGAGGCGGAAACGGGGCTCCCCTGGATGTGTGCGGGACCCCACGTGCTTCCTCTCGAGTGGAGACGGGCATGCCGCGGAACTGCTTGAGTTGCAGCAAGGGTGTGAAGGACCCTTTGGAAGATCCAGTGGTTAGATGTGATTAGCCTCGAGAAGCCTCAGCGGAAATGGGCCTCATCTCGCCTGGAGGGCAAAACCTCCTGGATTTTCTCGAGTTGCGGCAGGTGCTCTCGACTTACGACTGGGACATCAGGGACCCGCTCTGGAGGCCTCAGGAAAGGCCAGTCCCTATGCGAGTTCCTCGGGGGCCTCTCGGGATTCCTCTCCCGTCGATGCCGGGGCCTAAGACTTTGTGTGGAGTCGGGGCCGGAACCTGAGGATTCCTCTCCAGTGCTGACATGGATCTTGGGGTACTTCTGGAGTCTCCCCAGGGGAGTCAGTCCTCGTCTCGAATGCGGGCATGCACTTGCGCTTTCCTCCAGAGCGGTAGCAGCAGTGTCACGCAGTCCGCCGGGTGGATCAAAGGATCTATGGTTTTCCCTCGAGTCTTTCCCACGAGGCTTTCCCACGACGATTTCCCACAGGGCTGTCCCACGTGCACACGTGGTGGGACTCGATTCTCGGCTCGAACGTCAAGGCAGTGCAGGGAAAACAGGTTCCTCTGTAATGGACTGACACATCTGGGGGACTCTTGGAATGGTGGCACGACCCTGGAGTTCCTCTCGCCTTTCCTGTGGAGAGCGCCTCCTCTTGAGATGCGACGGGAACGCCGGGAATTCTTTCCCTACTAAACATGGAAAGGATCCGTCATCTCGAGCTAGGAGGCGGAAACGGGGCTCCCCTGGATGTGTGCGGGACCCTCGTGCTTCCTCTCGAGTGGAGACGGGTATGTCGGGGAACTTCTTGAGTTGCAGCAAGGGTGTGAAGGACCCTTTGGAAGTTCCAGTGGTTAGATGTGATTAGCCTCGAGAAGCCTCAGCGGAAATGGGCCTCATCTCGCCTGGAGGGCAAAACCTCCTGGATTTTCTCGAGTTGCGGCAGGTCCTCTCGACTTACGACTGGGACCTCAGGGACCCGCTCTGGTGGCCTCAGGAAAGGCCAGTCCCCATGCGAGTTCCTCGGGGACCTCTCGGGATTCCTCTCCCGTCGATGCCGGGGCCTAAGACTTTGTGTGGAGTCGGGGCCGGAACCTGAGGATTCCTCTCCAGTGCTGACATGGATCTTGGGGTACTTCTGGAGTCTCCCCAGGGGAGTCAGTCCTCGTCTCGAATATGGGCATGCACTTGCGCTTTCAACCAGAGCGGTAGCAGCAGTGTCACGCAGTCCGCCGCGTGGATCAAAGGATCTATGGTTTTCCCTCGAGTCTTTCCCACGAGGCTTTCCCACGAGGCTTTCCCACAGGGCTGTCCCACGTGCACACGTGGTGGGAGTCGATCCTCGGCTTGAACGTCAAGGCAGTGCAGGGAAAACAGGTTCCTCTGGAATGGACTGACACATCTGGGGTCTCTTGGAATGGTGGCACGACCCTGGAGTTCCTCTCGCCTTTCCTGTGGAGAGCGCCTCCTCTTGAGATGCGACGGGAACGCCGGGAATCTTTCCCTACGAAACAGGGAAAATATCCGTCATCTCGAGCTAGGAAGCGGAAACGGGGCTCCCCTGGATGTGTGCGGGGCCCTCGTGTTTCCTCTCGAGTGGAGACGGGTATCTCCGGGAACTTCTTGAGTTGCAGCAAGGGTGTGTAGGACCCTTTGGAAGTTCCAGTGGTTAGATGTGATTGGCTTCGAGAAGCCTCAGCGGAAATGGGCCTCATCTCGCCTGGAGGGCAAAACCTCCTAGATATTCTCGAGTTGCAGCAGGTGCTCTCGACTTACGAAGGGGACCACAGGGACCCGCTCTGGAGGCCTCAGGAAAGGCCAGTCCCGATGCGAGTTCCTCGGGGGCCTCTCGGGATTCCTCTCCCGTCGATGCCGGGGCCTAAGACCTTGTGTGGAGTCGGGGCCGGAACCTGAGGATTCCTCTCCAGTTCTGACATGGATCTTGGGGTACTTCTGGAGTCTCCCCAGGGGAGTCAGTCCTCGTCTCGAATGCGGGCATGCACTTGCGCTTTCCTCCAGAGCGGTAGCAGCAGTGTCACGCAGTCCGCCGCGTGGATCAAAGGATCTATGTTTTTCCCTCGAGTCTTTCCCACGAGGCTTTCCCACGAGGCTTTCCCACAGGGCTGTCCCACGTGCACACGTGGTGGGAGTCGATCCTCGGCTTGAACGTCAAGGCAGTGCAGGGAAAACAGGTTCCTCTGGAATGGACTGACACATCTGGGGGACTCTTGGAATGGTGCCACGACCCTGGAGTTCCTCTCGCCTTTCCTGTGGAGAGCGCCTCCTCTTGAGATGCGACGGGAACGCCGGGAATTCTTTCCCTACGAAACAAGGAAAGGATCCCTCATCTCGAGCTAGGAGGCGGAAACGGGGCTCCCCTGGATGTGTGCGGGACCCCACGTGCTTCCTCTCGAGTGGAGACGGGTATGTCGGGGAACTTCTTGAGTTGCAGCAAGGGTGTGAAGCACCCTTTGGAAGTTCCAGTGGTTAGATGTGATTAGCCTCGAGAAGCCTCAGCGGAAATGGGCCTCATCTCGCCAGGAGGGCAAAACCTCCTGGATTTTCTCGAGTTGGGGCAGGTGCTCTCGACTTACGACGGGGACCTCAGGGACCCGCTCTGGTGGCCTCAGGAATGGCCAGTCCCCATGCGAGTTCCTCGGGGGCCTCTCGGGATTCCTCTCCCGTCGATGCCGGGGCCTAGGACCTAGTGTGGAGTCGGGGCCGGAACCTGAGGATTCCTCTCCAGTGCTGACATGGATCTTGGGGTACTTCTGGAGTCTCCCCAGGGGAGTCAGTCCTCGTCTCGAATGCGGGCATGCACTTGCGCTTTCCTCCAGAGCGGTAGCAGCAGTGTCACGCAGTCCACCGCGTGGATCAAAGGATCTATGGTTTTCCCTCCAGTCTTTCCCACGAGGCTTTCCGACGAGGCTTTCCCACAGGGCTGTCCCACGTGCACACGTGGTGGGAGTCGATCCTCGGCTTGCACGTCAAGGCAGTGCAGGGAAAACAGGTTCCTCTGGAATGGACTGACCCATCTGGGGGACTCTTGGAATGGTGCCACGACCCTGGAGTTCCTCTCGCCTTTCCTGTGGAGAGCGCCTCGTCTTGAGATGCGACGGGAACGCCGGGAATTCTTTCCCTACTAAACAGGGAAAGGATCCCTCATCTCGAGCTAGGAGGCGGAAACGGGGCTCCCCTGGATGTGTGCGGGACCCCACGTGCTTCCTCTCGAGTGGAGACGGCTATGTCGGGGAACTTCTTGAGTTGCAGCAAGGGTGTGAAGGACCCTTTGGAAGTTCCAGTGGTTAGATGTGATTAGCCTCGAGAAGCCTCAGCGGAAATGGGCCTCATCTCGCCTTGAGGGCAAATCCTCCTGGATTTTCTCGAGTTGCGGCAGGTGCTCTCGACTTACGACGGGGACCTCACGGACCCGTTCTGGTGGCCTCAGGAAAGGCCAGTCCCCATGCGAGTTCCTCGGGGGCCTCTCGGGATTCCTCTCCCGTCGATGCCGGGGCCTAAGACCTTGTGTGAAGTCTGGGCCGGAACCTGAGGATTCCTCTCCAGTGCTGACATGGATCTTGGGGTACTTCTGGAGTCTTCCGAGGGGAGTCAGTCCGCGTCTCGAATGCGGGCATGCACTTGTGCTTTCCTCCAGAGCAGTAGCAGCAGTGTCACGCAGTCCGCCGCGTGGATCAAAGGATCTATGGTTTTCCCTCGAGTCTTTCCCACGAGGCTTTCCCACGAGGCTTTCCCACAGGGCTGTCCCACGTGCACACGTGGTGGGAGTCGATCCTCGGCTTGAACGTCAAGGCAGTGCAGGGAAAACAGGTTCCTCTGGAATGGACTGACACATCTGGGGGACTCTTGGAATGGTGCCACGACCCTGGAGTTCCTCTCGCCTTTCCTGTGGAGAGCGCCTCCTCTTGAGATGCGACGGGAACGCCGGGAATGCTTTCCCTACTAAACAGGGAAAGGATCCCTCATCTCGAGCTAGGAGCCGGAAACGGGGCTCCCCTGGATGTGTGCGGGACCCCACGTGCTTCCTCTCGAGTGGAGACGGGTATGTCGGGCAACTTCTTGAGTTGCAGTAAGGGTGTGAAGGACCCTTTGGAAGTTCCAGTGGCTGGATGCGATTAGCCTCGAGAAGCCTCAGCGGAAATGGGCCTCATCTCGCCTGGAGGGCAAAACCTCCTGGATTTTCTCGAGTTGCGGCAGGTGCTCTCGACTTACGACGGGGACCTCAGGGACCCGCTCTGGAGTCCTCAGGAAAGGCCAGTCCCCATGCGAGTTCCTCGGGGGCCTCTCGGGATTCCTCTCCCGTCGATGCCGGGGCCTAAGACCTTGTGTGGAGTCGGGGCCGGAACCTGACGATTCCTCTCCAGTGCTGACATGGATCTTGGGGTACTTCTGGAGTCTCCCCAGGGGAGTCAGTCCTCCTTTCGAATGCGGGCATGCACTTGCGCTTTCCTCCAGAGCAGTAGCAGCAGTGTCACGCAGTCCGCCGCGTGGATCAAAGGATCTATGGTTTTCCCTCGAGTCTTTCCCACGAGGCTTTCCCACGAGGCTTTCCCACAGGGCTGTCCCACGTGCACACGTGGTGGGAGTCGATCCTCGGCTTGAACGTCAAGGCAGTGCAGGGAAAACAGGTTCCTCTGGAATGGACTGACCCATCTAGGGGACTCTTCGAATGGTGGCACGACCCTGGAGTTCCTCTCGCCTTTCCTGTGGAGAGCGCCTCCTCTTGAGATGCGACGGGAACGCCGGGAATTCTTTCCCTACTAAACAGGGAAAGGATCCATCATCTCGAGCTAGGAGGCGGAAACGGGGCTCCCCTGGATGTGTGCGGACCCCACGTGCTTCCTCTCCAGTGGAGACGGTTATGTCGGGGAACTTCTTGAGTTGCAGCAAGGGTGTGAAGGACCCTTTGGAAGTTCCAGTGGTTAGATGCTATTAGCCTCGAGAAGCCTCAGCGGAAATGGGCCTCATCTCGCCTGGAGGGCAAAACCTCCTGGATTTTCTCGAGTTGCGGCAGGTGCTCTCGACTTACGACGGGGACCTCAGGGACCCGCTCTGGTGGCCTCAGGAAAGGCCAGTCCCCATGCGAGTTCCTCGGGGGCCTCTCGGGATTCCTTTCCCGTCGATGCCGGGGCCTGAGACCTTGTGTGGAGTCCGGGCCGGAACCTGAGGATTCCTCTCCAGTGCTGACATGGATCTTGGGGTCCTTCTGGAGTCTCCCCAGGGGAGTCAGTCCTCGTTTCGAATGCGGGCATGCACTTGCGCTTTCCTCCAGAGCAGTAGCAGCAGTGTCACGCAGTCCGCCGCGAGGATCAAAGGATCTATGGTTTTCCCTCGAGTCTTTCCCACGAGGCTTTCCCACGGGGCTTTCCCAAAGGGCTGTCCCACGTGCACACGTGGTGGGAGTCGATCCTCGGCTTGAACGTCAAGGCAGTGCAGGGAAAACAGGTTCCTCTAGAATGGACTGACCCATCTGGGGGACTCTTGGAATGGTGGCACGACCCTGGAGTTCCTCTCGCCTTTCCTGTGGAGAGCGCCTCCTCTTGAGGTGCGACGGGAACGCCGGGAATTCTTTCCCTACGAAACAGGGAAAGGATCCCTCATCTCGAGCTAGGAGGCGGAAACGGGGCTCCCCTGGATGTGTGCGGGACCCAACGTGCTTCCTCTCGAGTGGAGACGGGTATGTCGCGGAACTGCTTGAGTTGCAGCAAGGGTGTGGAAGACCCTTTGGAAGTTCCAGTGGTTAGATGTGATTAGCCTCGAGAAGCCTCAGCGGAAATGGGCCTCATCTCGCCTGGAGGGCAAAACCTCCTGGATTTTCTCGAGTTGCGGCAGGTGCTCTCGACTTACGACGGGGACCTCAGGAACCCGCTCTGGAGGCCTCAGGAAAGGCCAGTCCCCATGCGAGTTCCTCGGGGGCCTCTCGGGATTCCTCTCCCATCGATGCCGGGGCCTAAGACCTTGTGTGGAGTCGGGGCCGGAACCTGAGGATTCCTCTCCAGTGCTGACATGGATCTTGGGGTACTTCTGGAGTCTCCCCAGGGGAGTCAGTCCTCGTCTCGAATGCGGGCATGCACTTGCGGTTTCCTCGAGAGTGGTAGCAGCAGTGTCACGCAGTCCGCCGCGTGGATCAAAGGATCTATGGTTTTCCCTTGAGTCTTTCCCACGAGGCTTTCCCACAGGGCTGTCCCACGTGCACACGTGGTGGGAGTCGATCCTCGGCTTGAACGTCAAGTCAGTGCAGGGAAAACAGGTTCCTCTGGAATGGACTGACCCATCTGGGGGACTCTTGGAATGGTGGCACGACCCTGGAGTTCCTCTCGCCTTTCCTGTGGAGAGCGCCTTCTCTTGAGATGCGACGGCAACGCCGGGAATTCTTTCCCTACGAAACAGGGAAAGGATCCCTTATCTCGAGCTAGGAGGCGGAAACGGGGCTCCCCTGGATGTGTGCGGGACCCCACGTGATTCCTCTCGAGTGGAGACGGGTATGTCGCAGAACTGCTTGAGTTGCAGCAAGGGTGTGAAGGACCCTTTGGAAGTTCCAGTGGTTAGATGTGATTAGCCTCGAAAAGCCTCAGCGGAAATGGGCCTCATCTCGCCTGGAGGGCAAAACCTCCTGGATTTACTCGAGTTGCGGCAGGTGCTCTCGACTTACGACTGGGACCTCAGGGACCCGCTCTGGTGGCCTCAGGAAAGGCCAGTCCCCATGCCAGTTCCTCGGGGGCCTCTCGGGATTCCTCTCCCGTCGATGCCGGGGCCTAAGACCTTGTGTGGAGTCGGTGCCGGAACCTGAGGTTTCCTCTCCAGTGCTGACATGGATCTTGGGGTACTTCTTGAGTCTCCCCAGGGGAGTCAGTCCTCGTCTCGAATGCGTGCATGCACTTGCGCTTTCCTCCAGAGCGGTAGCAGCAGTGTCACGCAGTCCGCCGCGTGGATCAAAGGATCTATGGTTTTCCCTCGAGTCTTTCCCACGAGGCTTTCCCACGAGGCTTTCCCACAGGGCTGTCCCACGTGCACACGTGGTGGGAGTCGATCCTCGGCTTGAACGTCAAGGCAGTGCAGGGAAAACAGGTTCCTCTGGAATGGACTGACACATCTGGGGGACTCTTGGAATGGTGCCACGACCCTGGAGTTCCTTTCGCCTTTCCTGTGGAGAGCGCCTCCTCTTGAGATGCGACGGGAACGCCGGGAATTCTTTCCCTACGAAACAAGGAAAGGATCCCTCATCTCGAGCTAGGAGGCGGAAACGGGGCTCCCCTGGATGTGTGCGGGACTCCACGGGCTTCCTCTCGATTGGAGACGGGTATGTCGGGGAACTTCTTGAGTTGCAGCAAGGGTGTGAAGCACCCTTTGGAAGTTCCAGTGGTTAGATGTGATTAGCCTCGAGAAGCCTCAGCGGAAATGGGCCTCATCTCGCCAGGAGGGCAAAACCTCCTGGATTTTCTCGAGTTGGGGCAGGTGCTCTCGACTTACGACTGGGACCTCAGGGACCCGCTCTGGTGGCCTCAGGAAAGGCCAGTCCCCATGCGAGTTCCTCGGGGGCCTCTCGGGATTCCTCTCCCGTCGATGCCGGGGCCTAGGACCTAGTGTGGAGTCGGGGCCGGAACCTGAGGATTCCTCTCCAGTGCTGACATGGATCTTGGGGTACTTCTGGAGTCTCCCCAGGGGAGTCAGTGCTCGTCTCGAATGCGGGCATGCACTTGCGCTTTCCTCCAGAGCGGTAGCAGCAGTGTCACGCAGTCCTCCGTGTGGATCAATGGATCTATGGTTTTCTCTCGAGTCTTTCCCACGAGGCTTTTCCACGAGGCTTTCCCACAGGGCCGTCCCACGTGCACACGTGGTGGGAGTCGATCCTCGGCTTGAACGTCAAGGCAGTGCAGGGAAAACAGGTTCCTCTGGAATGGACTGACACATCTGGGGGACTCTTGGAATGGTGGCACGACCCTGGAGTTTCTCTCGCCTTTCCTGTGGAGAGCGCCTCCTCTTGAGATGCGACGGGAAAGCCGGGAATTCTTTCCCTACGAAACAGGGAAAGGATCCCTCATCTCAAGCTAGGAGGCGGAAACGGGACTCCCCTGGATGTGTGCCGGACCCTCGTGTTTCCTCTCGAGTGGAGACGGGTATGTCGGGGAACTTCTTGAGTTGCAGCAAGGCTGTGAAGGACCCTTTGGAAGTTCCAGAGGTTAGATGTGATTAGCCTCGAGAAGCCTCAGCGGAAATGGGCCTCTTCTCGCCTGGAGGGCAAAACCTCCTGGATTTTCTCGAGTTGCGGCAGGTGCTCTCGACTTACGACGGGGACCTCGGGGACCCGCTCTGGTGGCCTCAGGAAAAGCCAGTCCCCATGCGAGTTCCTCGGGGCCCTCTCGGGTTTCCTCTCCCGTCGATGCCAGGGCCTAAGACCTTGTGTGGAGTCGGGACCGGAACATGAGGATTCCTCTCCAGTGCTGACATGGATCTTGGGGTAATTCTTGAGTCTCCCCAGGGGAGTCAGTCCTCGTCTCGAATGCGGGCATGCACTTGCGCTTTCCTACAGAGCGGTAGCAGCCGTGTCACGCAGTCCACCGCGTGGATCAAAGGATCTATGGTTTTCCCTCGAGACTTTCCAACGAGGCTTTCCCACGAGGCTTTCCCACAGGGCTGTCCCACGTGCACACGTGGTGGGAGTCGATCCTCGGCTTGAACGTCAAGGCAGTGCAGGGAAAACAGTTTCCTCTGGAAAGGACTGACACATCTGGGGGACTCTTGGAATGGTGGCACGATCCTGGAGTTCCTCTGGCCTTTCCTGTGGAGAGCGCCTCCTCCTGAGATGCGACGGGAACGCCGGGAATTCTTTCCCTACGAAACAGGGAAAGGATCCCTCATCTCGAGCTAGGAGGCGAAAACGGCACTCCCCTGGATGTGTGCGGGACCCTCGTGCTTCCTCTCGAGTGGAGACGGGCATGTCGGAGAACTTCTTGAGTTGCAACAAGGGTGTGAAGGACCCTTTGGAAGTTTCAGTGGTTAGATGTGATTAGCCTCAAGAAGCCTCAGGGGAAATGGGCCTCATCTCGCCTGGAGGGCAAAACCTCCTGGATTTTCTCGAGTTGCGGCAGGTGCTCTCGACTTACGACTGGGACCTCAGGGACCCGCTCTGGTGGCCTCAGGAAAGGCCAGTCCCCATGCGAGATCCTCGGGAGCCTCTCGGGATTCCTCTCCCGTCGATGCCGGGGCCTAAGACCTTGTGTGGAGTCGGGGCCGGAACCTGAGGATTCCTCTCCAGTGCTGACATGGATCGTGGGGTACTTCTGGAGTCTCCCCAGGGGAGTCAGTCCTCGTCTCGAATGCGGGCATGCAGTTGTGCTTTCCTCCAGAGCTGTAGCAGCAGTGTCACCCAGTCCGCAGCGTGGATCAAAGGATCTATGGTTTTCCCTCGAGTCTTTCCCACGAGGCTTTCCCACGAGGCTTTCCCACAGGGCTGTCCCACGTGCACACGTGGTGGGAGTCGATCCTCGGCTTGAACATCAAGGCAATGCAGGGAAAACAGGTTCCTCTGGAATGGACTGACACATCTGGGGGACTCTTGGAATGGTGGCACGGGCCTGGAGTTCCTCTCGCCTTTCCTGTAGATAGCGCCTCCCCTTGAGATGCGACGGGATCGTCGGGAATTCTTTCCCTACGAAACAGGGAAAGGATCGCTCATCTCGAGCTAGGAGGCGGAAACGGGGCTCCCCTGGATTTGTGCGGGACCCTCGTGCTTCCTCTCGAGTGGAGACGGGTATGTCGGGGAACTTCTTGAGTTGCAGCAAGGGTGTGAAAGACCCTTTGGTAGTTCCAGTGGTTAGATGTGATTACCCTCGAGAAGCCTCAGCGGAAATGGGCCTCATCTCGCCTGGAGGGCAAAACCTCCTGGATTTTCTCGAGTTGCGGCAGGTGCTCTCGACTTACGACGGGGACCTCGGGGACTCGCTCTGGTGGCCTCAGGAAAGGCCAGTCCCCATGCGAGTTCTTCGGGGGCCTCTCGGGATTCCTCTCCCGTCGATGCCGGGGCCTAAGACCTTGTGTGGAGTCGGGGCCGGATCCCGAGGATTCCTCTCCAGTGCTGACATGGATCTTGGGGTACTTCTGCAGTCTCCACAGGGGAGTCAGTCCTCGTCTCGAATGCGGGCATGCACTTGCGCTTTCCTCCAGAGCGATAGCAGCAGTGTCACTCAGTCCGCCGCGTGGATCAAAGGATCTATGGTTTTCCCTCGAGTCTTTCCCACAAGGCTTTCCCACGAGGCTTTCCCACAGGGCTGTCCCACGTGCACACGTGGTGGGAGTCGATCCTCTGCTTGAACGTCAAGGCAGTGCAGGGAAAACAGGTTCCTCTGGAATGGACTGACACATCTGGGGGACTCTTGGAATGGTGGCACGACCCTGGAGTTCCTCTCGCCTTTCCTGTGGAGAGCGTCTTCTCTTGAGATGCGACGGGAATGCCGGGAATTCTTTCCCTACGAAACAGTTAAAGGATCCCTCATCTCGAGCTAGGAGGCGGAAACGGGGCTCCCCTGGAAGTGTGCGGGACCCTCGTGCTTCCTCTCGAGTGGAGACGGGTATGTCGGGGAACTTCTTGAGTTGCAGCAAGGGTGTGAAGGACCCTTTGGAAGTTCCAGTGGTTATACGTGATTAACCTCGAGAAGCCTCAGCGGAAATGGGCCTCATCTCTCCTGGAGGGCAAAACCTCCTGGATTTTCTCGAGTTGCGGCAGGTGCTCTCGACCTACGATGGGGACCTCGGGGACCCGCTCTGGTGGCCTAAGGAAAGGCCAGTCCCCATGCGAGTTCCTCGGGGTCCGCTCGGGATTCCTCTCCCGTCGATGCCGGGGCCTAAGACCTTGTGTGGAGTCGGGGACGGAACCTGAGGATTCCTCTCCAGTGCTGACATGGATCTTGGGGTAATTCTGGAGTCTCCCCAGGGGAGTCAGTCCTCGTCTCAAATGCGGGCATGCACTTGCGCTTTCCTCCAGAGCGGTAGCAGCAGTGTCACGCAGTCCGCCGCGTGGATCAAAGGATCTATGGTTTTCCCTCGAGTCTTTCCCACGAGGCTTTCCCACGAGGCTTTCCCACAGGGCTGTCCCACGTGCACACGTGGTGGGAGTCGATCCTCGGCTTGAACGTCAAGGCAGTGCAGGGAAATCAGGTTCCTCTGGAATGGACTGCCACATCTGGGGGACTCTTGGAATGGTGGCACGACCCTGGAGTTCCTCTCGCCTTTCCTGTGGAGAGCGCCTCCTCTTGAGATGCGACGGGAACTCCGGGAATTCTTTCCCTACCAAACAGGGAAAGGATCCCTCATCTCGAGCTAGGAGGCGGAAACGGGGCTCCCCTGGATGTGTGCGGGACCCTCGTGCTTCCTCTCGAGTGGAGACGGCTATGTCGGGGAACTTCTTGAGTTGCAGCAAGGGTGTCAAGGACCCTTTGGAAATTCCAGTGGTTAGATGTGATTAGCCTCGAGAAGCCTCAGCGGAAATGGGCCTCATCTCGCCTGGAGGGCAAAACCTCCTGGATTTTCTCGAGTTGCGGCAGGTGTTCTCGACTTACGACGGGGACCTCAGGGACCCGCTCTGGTGGCCTCAGGAAAGGCCAGTCCCCATGCGAGTTCCTCGGGGGCCTCTCGGGATTCCTCTCCCGTCGATGCCGGGGCCTAAGACCTTGTGTGGAGTCGGGGCCGGAACCTGAGGATTCCTCTCCAGTGCTGACATGGATCTTGGGGTACTTCTGGAGTCTACCCAGGGGAGTCAGTCCTCGTCTCGAATGCGGGCATGCACTTGTGCTTTCCTCCAGAGCGGTAGCAGCAGTGTCACGCAGTCCGCCGCGTGGATCAAAGGATCTATGGTTTTCCCTCGAGTCTTTCCCACGAGGCTTTCCCACGAGGCTTTCCCACAGGGCTGTCCCACGTGCACACGTGGTGGGAGTCGATCCTCGGCTTGAACGTCAAGGCAGTACAGGGAAAACAGGTTCCTCTGGAATGGACTGACACATCTGGGGTCTCTTGGAATGGTGGCACGACCCTGGAGTTCCTCTCGCCTTTCCTGTGGAGAGCGCCTCCTCTTGAGATGCGACGGGAACACCGGGAATTCTTTCCCTACGAAACAGGGATAGGATCCCTCATCTCGAACTTGGAGGCGGAAAGGGGGCTCACCTGGATGTGTGTGGCACCCCACGTGCTTCCTCTCGTGTGGAGACGGGTATGTCGCGGAACTGCTTGAGTTGCAGCAAGGGTGTGAAGGACCCATTGGAAGTTCCAGTGGTTAGATGTGAATAGCCTCGAGAAGCCTCAGCGGACATGGGCCTCATCTCGCCTGGTGGGCAAAACCTCCTGGATTTTCTTGAGTACCGGCAGGTGCTCTCTACTTACGACGGGGACCTCAGGGACCAGCTCTGGTGGCCTCAGGAAAAGCCAGTCCCCATGCGAGTTCCTCGGGGGCCTCTCGGGATTCCTCTCCCCTCGATGCCCGGGCCTAAGACCTTGTGTGGAGTCGGGGCCGGAACCTGAGGATTCCTCTCCAGTGCTGACATGGACCTTGGGGTACTTCTGGAGTCTCCCCAGGGGAGTCAGTCCTCGTCTCGAATGCGGGCATGCACTTGCGCTTTCCTCCAGAGCGGTAGCAGCAGTGTCTCGCAGTCCGCCGCGTGGATCAAAGGATCTATGGTTTTCCCTCGAGTCTTTCCCACGAGGCTTTCCCACAGGCCTGTCCCACGTGCACACGTAGTGGGAGTCGATCCTCGGCTTGAACGTCAAGGCAGTGCAGGGAAAAGAGGTTCCTCTGTAATGGACTGACACATCTGGGGGTTTCTTGGAATGGTGGCACGACTCTGGAGTTCCTCTTCCCTTTCCTGTGGAGAGCGCCTCCTCTTGAGTTGCGACGGGAACACCGGGAATTCTTTCCCTACGAAACAGGGAAAGGATCCCTCATCTCGTGCTATGAGGCGGAAACGGGTCTCCCCTGGATGTGTGCGGGACCCCACGTGCTTCCTCTCGAGTGGAGACTGGTATGTCGGGGAACTTCTTGAGTTGCAGCAATAGTGTGAAGGACCCTTTGGAACTTCCAGTGGTTAGATGTGATTAGCCTCGAGAAGCCTCAGCGGAAATGTGCCTCATCTCGCCTGGAGGGCAAAACCTCCTGGATTTTTTGGAGTTGCGGCAGGTGCCCTCGACATACGACGGGGACCTCAGGGAACCGCTCTGGTGGCCTCAGGAAAGGCCAGTCCCCATGCGAGTTCCTCGGGGGCCTCTCGGGATTCCTCTCCCGTCGATGCCGGGGACTAAGACCTTGTGTGGAGTCGGGGCCGGAACCTGAGGATTCCTCTCCAGTGCTGACATGGATCTTGGGGTACTTCTGGAGTCTCCCCAGGGTAGTCAGTCCTCGTCTCGAATGCGGGCATGCACTTGCGCTTTCATCCAGAGCGGTAGCAGCAGTGTCACGCAGTCGCCGCGTGGATCAAAGGATCTATGGTTTTCCCTAGAGTCTTTCCCACGAGGCTTTCCCACGAGGCTTTCCCACAGGGCTGTCCCACGTGCACACGTGGTGGGAGTCGATCCTCGGCTTGAACGTCAAGGCAGTGCAGGGAAAACAGGTTCCTCTGGAATGGACTGACACATCTGGAGGACTCTTGGAATTGTGACACGACCCTGGAGTTCCTCTCGCCTTTCCTGTGGAGAGCGCCTCCTCTTGAGATGCGACGGGAACGCCGGGAATTCTTTCCCTTCGAAACAGGGAAAGGATCCCTCATCTCGAGCTAGGAGTTGGAAACGGGGCTCCCCTGGATGTGTGCGGGACCCCACGTGCTTCCGCTCCATTGGAGACGGGTATGTCGCGGAACTGCTTGAGTTGCAGCAAGGGTGTGAAGGACCCTTTGGAAGTTCCAGTGGTTAGATGTGATTAGCCTCGAGAAGCCTCAGCGGAAATGGGCCTCATCTCGCCTGGAGGGCAAAACCTCCTGGATTTTCTCGAGTTGTGGCAGGTGCTCTCGACTTACGACGGGGACCTCAGGAACCCGCTCTGGAGGCCTCAGGAAAGGCCAGTCCCCATGCGAGTTCCTCGGGGGCCTCTCGGGATTCCTCTCCCGTTGATGCCGGGGCCTAAGACCTTGTGTGGAGTGAGGATTCCTCTCCAGTGCTGACATGGATCTTGGGGTACTTCTGGAGTCTCCCCAGGGGAGTCAGTCCTCGTCTCCAATGGGGGCATGCACTTGCGCTTTCCTCCAGAGTGGTAGAAGCAGTGTCACGCAGTCCGCCGCGTGGATCAAAGGATCTATGTTTTCCCTCGAGTCTTTCCCACGAGGCTTTCCCACGAGGCTCTCCCACAGGGCTGTCCCACGTGCACACGTGGTGGGAGTCGATCCTCGGCTTGAACGTCAAGGCAGTGCAGGGAAAACAGGTTCCTCTGGAATGGACTGACCCATCTGGGGGACTCTTGGAATGGTGGCACGACCCTGGAGTTCCTCTCGCCTTTCATGTGGAGAGCGCCTCCCCTTGAGATGCGACGGGAACGCCGGGAATTCTTTCCCTACGAAACAGGGAAAGGATCCCTCATCTCGAGCTAGGAGGCGGAAACGGGGCTCCCCTGGATGTGATCGGGACCTCACGTGCTTCCTCTCGAGTGGAGACGGATATGTCCGGGAACTTCTTGAGTTGCAGCAAGGGTGTGAAGGACCCTTAGGAAGTTCCAGTGGTTAGACGTGATTAGCCTCGAGAAGCCTCAGCGGAAATGGCCCTCATCTCGCCTGAGGGCAAAACCTCCTGGATTTTCTCGAGTTGCGGCAGGTGCTCTCTACTTACGACGGGGACCTCAGGGACCCGCTCTGGAGGCCTCAGGAAAGGCCAGTCCCCATGCGAGTTCCTCGGGGGCCTCTCGGGGTTCCTCTCCCGTCGATGCCGGGGCCTAAGACCTTGTGTGGAGTCGGGGCCGGAACCTGAGGAATCCTCTCCAGTGCTGACATGGATCTTGGGGTACTTCTGGAGTCTCCCCAGGGGAGTCAGTCCTCGTCTCGAATGCGGGCATGCACTTGCGCTTTCCTCCAGAGCGGTAGCAGCATTGTCACGCAGTCCGCCGCGTGGATCAAAGGATCTATGCTTTTCCCTCGAGTCTTTCCCACGAGGCTTTCCCACGAGGCTTTCCCACGAGGCTTTCCCACAGGGCTGTCACACGTGCACACGTGGTGGGACTCGATCCTCGGGTTGAACGTCAAGGCAGTGCAGGGAAAACAGGTTCCTCTGGAATGGACTGAAACATCCGGGGGTCTCTTGGAATGGTGACACGACCGTGGAGTTCCTCTCCCCTTTCCTGTGGAGAGTGCCTCCTCTTGAGATGCGACGGGAACGCCGGGAATTCTTTCCCTCCGAAACAGGGAAAGGATCCCTCATCTCGAGCTACGAGGCGGAAACGAGGCTCCCCTGGATGTGTGCGGGAACCCACGTGCTTCCTCTCGAGTGGAGACGGGTATGTCGGGGAACTTCTTGAGTTGCAGCAAGGGTGTGAAGGACCATTTGGAAGTTCCAGTGGTTAGATGTGATTAGCCTCGAGAAACCTCAGCTGAAATGGGCCTCATTTCGCCTGGAGGGCAAAACCTCCTGGATTTTCTCGAGTTGCGGCAGATGCTCCCGACTTATGACGGGGACCTCAGGGACCCGCTCTCGTGGCCTCAAGAAAGTCCAGTCCCCATGCGAGTTCCTCGCGGGCCTCTCGGGATTCCTCTCCCGTCGATGCCGGGGCCTAAGACCTTGTGTGGAGTCGGGGCCGGAACCTGAGGATTCCTCTCCAGTGATGACATGGATCTTGGGGTACTTCTGGAGTCTCCCCAGGGGAGTCAGTCCTCGTCTCGAATGCGGGCATGCACTTGCGCTTTCCTCCAGAGTGGTAGCAGCAGTGTCACACAGTCCTCCGCGTGGATCAAAAGATCTATTGTTTTCCCTCGAGTCTTTCCCACGAGGCTTTCCCACGAGGCTTTCCCACAGGGCTGTCCCACGTGCACACGTGGTGGGAGTCGATCCTCGGCTTGAACGTCAAGGCAGTGCAGGGAAAACAGGTTCCTCTGGAATGGACTGACACATCTGGGGGTCTCTTGGAATGGTGGCACGACCCTGGAGTTCCTCTCGCCTTTCCTGTGGAGAGAGCCTCCTCTTGAGATGCGACGGGAACGCCGGGAATTCTTTCCCTACGAAACAGGGAAAGGATCCCACATCTCGAGCTAGGAGTCGGAAACGGGGCTCCCCTGGATGTGTGCGGGACCCCACGTGCTTCCTCTCGAGTGGAGACGGGTATGTCGGGGAACTGCTTGAGTTGCAGCAAGGGTGTGAAGGACCCTTTGGAAATTCCAGTGGTTAGATGTGATTAGCCTCGAGAAGCCTCAGCGGAAATGGGCCTCATCTCGCCTGGAGGGCAAAACCTCCTGGATTTTCTCGAGTTGCGGCAGGTGCTCTCGACTTACGACGGGGACCTCAGGGACCCGCTCTGGAGGCTTCAGGAAAGGCCAGTCCCCATGCGAGTTCCTCGGGGGCCTCTCGGGATTCCTCTCCCGTCGATGCCGGGGCCTAAGACCTTGTGTGGAGTCGGGGCCCGAACCTGAGGATTCCTCTCCAGTGCTGACATGGATCTTGGGGTACTTCTGGAGTCTCCCCAGGGGAGTCAGTCCTCGTCTCGAATGCGGGCATGCACTTGCGCTTTCCTCCAGAGTGGTAGCAGCAGTGTCACGCAGTCCTCCGCGTGGATCAAAAGATCTATGGTTTTCCCTCGAGTCTTTCCCACGAGGCTTTCCCACGAGGCTTTCCAACAGGGCTGTCCCACGTGCACACGTGGTTGGAGTCGATCTTCGGCTTGAACGTCAAGGCAGTGCAGGGAAAACAGGTTCCTCTGGAATGGACTGTACATCTGGGGATCTCTTGGAATGGTGCCACGACCCTGGAGTTCCTCTCGCCTTTCCTGTGGAGAGCGCCTGCTCTTGAGATGCGACGGGAACGCCGGGAATTCTTTCCCTACTAAACAGGGAAAGGATCCCTCATCTCGAGCTTGGAGGCGGAAACGGGGCTCCCCTGTATGTGTGCGGGACACACGTGCTTCCTCTCGAGTGGAGATGGTTATGTCGGGGAACTTCTTGAGTTGCAGCAAGGGTGTGAAGGACCCTTTGGAAGTTCCAGTGGTTAGATGTGATTAGCCTCGAGAAGCCTCAGCGGAAATGGGCCTCATCTCGCCTGGAGGGCAAAACCTCCTGGATTTTCTCGAGTTGCGGCAGGTGCTCTCGACTTACGACGGGGACCTCAGGGACCCGCTCTGGAGGCCTCAGGAAGGCCAGTCCCCATGCGAGTTCCTCGGGGGCCTCTCGGGATTCCTCTCCCGTCGATTCCGGGGCCTAAGACCTTCTGTGGAGTCGGGGCCGGAACCTTAGGATTCCTCTCCAGTGATGACATGGATCTTGGGGTACTTCTGGAGTCTCCCCAGGGGAGTCAGTCCTCGTCTCGAATGCGGGCATGCACTTGCACTTTCCTCAAGAGCGGTAGCAGCAGTGTCACGCAGTCCGCCGCGTGGATCAAAGAATCTATGGTTTTTTCTCGTGTCTTTCCCAGGAGGCTTTCCCACGAGGCTTTCCCACAGGGCTGTCCCACGTGCACACGTGGTGGGAGTCGATCCTCGGCTTGAAAGTCAAGGCAGTGCAGGGAAAACAGGTTCCTCTGGAATGGACTGACACATCTGGGAGACTCTTGGAATGGTGGCACGACCCTCGATTTCCTCTGGCCTTTCCTGTGGAGAGCGCCTCCTCTTGAGATGCGACGGGAACACCGGGAATTCTTTCCCTACGAAACAGGGAAAGGATCCCTCATCTCGAGCTAGGAGGCGGAAACGGGGCTCCCCTGGATGTCTGCTGGAACCTCGTGCTTCCTCTCGAGTGGAGACGGGTATGTCGCTGAACTGCTTGAGTTGCAAAAAGGGTGTGAAGGACCCTTTGGAAGTTCCAGTGGTTAGATGTGATTAGCCTCGAGAAGCATCAGCGGAAATGGGCCTCATCTCGCCTGGAGGGCAAAACCTCCTGAATTTTCTCGAGTTGCGGCTGGTGCTCTCGACTTACGACGGGGACCTCAGGGACCCGCTCTGGAGGCCTCAGGAAAGGCCAGTCCCCATGCGAGTTCCTCGGGGGCCTCTCGGGATTCCTCTCCCGTCGATGCCGGGGCCTAAGACCTTGTGTGGAGTCGGGGCCGGAACCTGAGGAATCCTCTCCAGTGCTGACATGGATCTTGGGATACTTCTGGAGTCTCCCCAGGGGAGTCAGTCCTCGTCTCGAATGCGGGCATGCACTTGCGCTTTCCTCCAGAGTGGTAGCAGCAGTGTCACGCAGTCCGCCGCGTGGATCAAAGGATCTATGGTTTTCCCTCGAGTCTTTCCCACCAGGCTTTCCGACGAGGCTTTCCCACAGGGCAGTCCCACGTGCACACGTGGTGGGAGTCGATCCTCGGCTTGAACGTCAAGGCAGTGCAGGGAAAACAGGTTCCTCTGGAATGGATTGACACATCTGGGGGACTCTTGGAATGGTGGCACGACCCTGGAGTTCCTCTCGCCTTTCCTGTGGAGAGCGCCTCCTCTTGAGATGCGACGGGAACGCCGGGAATTCTTTCACTACGAAACAGGGAAAGGATCTCTCATCTCGAGCTAGGAGGCGGAAACGGGGCTCCCCTGGATGTGTGCGGGACCCCACGTGCTTCCTCTCGAGTGAAGACGGTTATGTCGGGGAACATCTTGAGTTGCAGCAAGGGTGTGAAGGACCCTTTGGAAGTTCCAGTGGTTAGATGTGATTAGCCTCGAGAAGCCTCAGCGGAAATGGGCCTCATCTCGCCTGGAGTGCAAAACCTCCTGGATTTTCTCGAGTTGCGGCAGATGCTCTCGACTCACGACGGGGACCTCAGGGACCCGCTCTGGTGGCCTCACGAAAAGCCAGTCCCCATGCGAGTTCCTCGGGGGCCTCTCGGGATTCCTCTCCGGTCGATGCCGGGGCCTAAGACCTTGTGTGGAGTCGGGGCCGGAACCTGAGGATTCCTCTCCAGTGCTGACATGGATCTTGGGGTACTTCTGGAGTCTCCCCAGGGGAGTCAGTCCTCGTCTCGAATGCGGGCATGCACTTGCGCTTTCCTCCAGAGCGGTAGCAGCATTGTCACGCAGTCCGCCGCGTGGATCAAAGGATATATGGATTTCCCTCGAGGCTTTCCCACGAGGCTTTCCCACGAGGCTTTCCCACAGGGCTGTCACACGTGCACACGTGGTGGGACTCGATCCTCGGGATGAACGTCAAGGAAGTGCAGGGAAAACAGGTTCCTCTGGAATGGACTGACACATCCGGGGGTCTCTTGGAATGGTGAGACGACCCTGGAGTTCCTCTCGCCTTTCCTGTGGAGAGTGCCTCCTCTTGAGATGCGACGGGAACGCCGGGAATTCTTTCCCTCCGAAACAGGGAAAGGATCCCTCATCTCGAGCTAGGAGGCGGAAACGGGGCTACCTTGGATGTGTGCGGGTACCCACGTGCTTCCTCTCGAGTGGAGACGGGTATGTCGGGGAACTTCTTGAGTTGCAGCAAGGGTGTGAAGGACCCTTTGGAAGTTCCAGTGGTTAGATGTGATTAGCCTCGAGAAGCCTCAGCGGAAATGGGCTTCATCTCGCCTGGAGGGCAAAACCTCCTGGATTTTCTCGAGTTGCGGCAGGTGCTCTCGACTTACGACGGGGACCTCAGGGACTCGCTCTGGTGGCCTCAGGAAAGGCCAGTCCCAATGCGAGTTCCTCGGGGGCCTCTCGGGATTCCTCTCCCGTCGATGCCGGGGCCTAAGACCTTGTGTGGAGTCGGGGCCGGAACCTGAGGATTCCTCTCCAGTGCTGACATGGATCTTGGGGTACTTCTGGAGTCTCCCCAGGGCAGACAGTCATCGTCTCGAATGCGGGCATGCACTTGCGCTTTTCTCTAGAGCGGTAGCAGCAGTGTCACGCAGTCCGCCACGTGGATCAAATGATCTATGGTTTTCCCTCGAGTCTTTCCCACGAGGCTTTCCCACGAGGCTTTCCCACAGGGCTGTCCCACGTGCACACGTGGTGGGAGTCGATCCTCGGCTTGAACGTCAAGGCAGTGCAGGGAAAACAGGTTCCTCTGGAATGGACTGACACATGCGGGGGTCTCTTGGAATGGTGACACGACCCTGGAGTTCCTCTCGCCTTTCCTGTGGAGAGCGCCACCTCTTGAGATGCGACGGGAACGCCGGGAATTCTTTCCCTACTAAACAGGGAAAGGATCCCTCATCTCGAGCTAGGAGGCGGAAACGGGGCTCCCCTGGATGTGTGCGGGACCCCACGTGCTTCCTCTCGAGTGGAGACGGGTATGTTGCGGAACTGCTTGAGTTGCAGCAAGGGTGTGAAGGACCCTTTGGAAATTCCAGTGGTTAGATGTGATTAGCCTCGAGAAGCCTCATCGGAAATGGGCCTCATCTCGCCTGGAGGGCAAAACCTCCTGGATTTTCTCGAGTTGCGGAAGGTGCTCTCGACTTACGACGGGGACCTCAGAGACCCGCTCTGGAGGCCTCAGGAAAGGCCAGTCCGCATGCGAGTTCGTCGGGGGCCTCTTGGGATTCCTCTCCCGTTGATGCCGGGGCCTAAGACCTTGTGTGCAGTCGGGGCCGGAACCTGAGGATTCCTCTCCAGTGCTGACATGGATCTTGGGGTACTTCTGGAGTCTCCCCAGGGGAGTCAGTCCTCGTCTCGAATGCGGGCATACACTTGCGCTTTCCTCCAGAGCGGTAGCAGCAGTGTCACACAGTCCGCCGCGTGGATCAAAGGATCTATGGTTTTCCCTCGAGTCTTTCCCACGAGGCTTTCCCACGAGGCTTTCCCACAGGGCTGTCCCACGTGCACACGTGGTGGGAGTTGATCCTCGGCTTGAACGTCAAGGCAGTACAGGGAAAACAGGTTCCTCTGGAATGGACTGACACATCTGGGGAACTCTTGGAATGGTGGCACGACCCTGGAGTTCCTCTCGCCTTTCCTGTGGAGAGCGCCTCCTCTTGAGATGCGACGGGAACGCCGGGAATTCTTTCCCTACGAAATAGGGTAAGGATCCCACATCTTAAGCTAGGAAGCGGAAACGGGGCTCCCCTGGATGTGTGCGGGACCACACGTGCTTCCTCTCGAGTGGAGACGGGTATGTCGGGGAACTTCTCGAGTTGCAGCAAGGGTGTGAAGGACCCTTTGGAAGTTCCAGTGGTTAGATGTGATTAGCATCGAGAAGCCTCAGCGGAAATGGGCCTCATCTCGCCTGGAGGGCAAAACCTCCTGGATTTTCTCGAGTTGCGGCAGGTGCTCTCGACTTACGACGGGGACCTCAGGGACCCGCTCTGGAGGCCTCAGGAAAGGCCAGTCCCCATGCGAGTTCCTCGCGGGCCTCTCGGGATTCCTCTCCCGTCGATGCCGGGGCCTAAGACCTTGTGTGGAGTCGGGGCCGGAACCTGAGGATTCCTCTCCAGTGCTGACATGGATCTTGGGCTACTTCTGGAGTCTCCCCAGGGGAGTCAGTCCTCGTCTCGAATGCGGGCATGCACTTGCGCTTTCCTCCAGAGCGGTAGCAGCAGTGTCACACAGTCCGCCGCGTGGATCAAAGGATCTATGGTTTTCCCTCGAGTCTTTCCCACGAGGCTTTCCCACAGGGCTATCCCACGTGCACAAGTGGTGGGGGTCGATCCTCGGCTTGAACGTCAAGGCAGTGCAGCGAAAACAGCTTCCTCTGCAATGGACTGACACATCTGGGGGACTCTTGGAATGGTGGCACGACCCTGGAGTTCCTCTCGCCTTTCCTGTTGAGAGCGCCTCCTCTTGAGATGCGACGGGAACGCCGGGAATTCTTTCCCTTCGAAACAGGGAAAGGATCCCTCATCTCGAGCTAGGAGGCGGAAACGGGGCTCCCCTGGATGTGTGCGGGACCCTCGTGCTTCCTCTCGAGTGGAGACGGGTATGTCAGGGAACTTCTGGACTTGCAGCAAGGGTGTGAAGGACCCTTTGGAAGTTCCAGTGGTTAGATGTGATTAGCCTCGAGAAGCCTCAGCGGAAATGGGCCTCATCTCGCCTGGAGGGCAAAACCTCATGGATTTTCCCGAGTTGCGGCAGGTGCTCTCGACTTACGACGGGGACTTCGTGGACCAGCTCTGGTGTCCTCAGGAAAGGCCAGTCCCCATGCGAGTTCCTCGCGGGCCTCTCGGGATTCCTCTCCCGTCGATTCCGGGGCCTAAGACCTTCTGTGGAGTCGGGGCCGGAACCTGAGGATTCCTCTCCAGTGCTGACATGGATCTTGGGGTAATTCTGGAGTCTCCCCAGGGGAGTCAGTCCTCGTCCCGAATGCGGGCATGCACTTGCGCTTTCCTCCAGAGCGGTAGCAGCAGTGTCACCCAGTCCGCCACGTGGATCAAAGGATCTATGGTTTTCCCTCGAGTCTTTCCCACGAGGCTTTCCCACGAGGCTTTCCCACAGGTCTGTCCCACTTGCACACGTGGAGGGAGTCGATCCTCGGCTTGAACGTCAAGGCAGTGCAGGGAAAACAGGTTCCTCTGGAATGGACTGACACATCTGGGGGACTCTTGGAATGGTGCCACGACCCTGGAGTTCCTCTCGCCTTTCCTGTGGAGAGCGCCTCCTCTTGAGATGCGACGGGAACGCCGGGAATTCTTTCCCTACTAAACAGGGAAAGGATCCCTCATCTCAAGCTAGGAAGCGGAAACGGGGCTCCCCTGGATGTGTGCGGGACCCCACGTGCTTCCTCTCGAGTGGAGACGGGTATGTCGGGGAACTTCTCGAGTTGCAGCAAGGGTGTGAAGGACCCTTTGGAAGTTCCAGTGGTTAGATGTGATTAGCCTCGAGAAGCCTCAGCGGAAATGGGCCTCATCTCGCCTGACGGGCAAAACCTCCTGGATTTTCTCGAGTTGCGGCAGGTGCTCTCGACTTACGACGGGAACCTCAGGGACCCACTCTGGAGGCCTCAGGAAAGGCCAGTCCCCATGCGAGTTCCTCGGGGGCCTCTCGGGATTCCTCTCCCGTCGATTCCGGGGCCTAAGACCTTGTGTGGAGTCGGGGCCGGAACCTGAGGATTCCTCTCCAGTGCTGACATGGATCCTGGGGTACTTCTGGAGTCTCCCCAGGGGAGTCAGTCCTCGTCTCGAATGCGGGCATGCACTTGCGCTTTCCTCCAGAGCGGTAGCAGCAGTGTCACGCAGTCCGCCGCGTGGATCAAAGGATCTATGGTTTTCCCTCGAGTCTTTCCCACGAGGCTTTCCCACGAGGCTTTCCCACAGGGCTGTCCCACGTGCACACGTTGTTGGAGTCGATCCTCGGCTTGAACGTCAAGGCAGTGCAGGGAAAACAGGTTCCTCTGGAATGGACTGACACATCTGGGGGACTCTTGGAATGGTGGCACGACCCTGGAGTTCCTCTCGCCTTTCCTGTGGAGAGCGCCTCCTCTTGAGATGCGACGGGAACGCCGGGAATTCTTTCCCTACGAAACAGGGAAAGGATCCCTCATCTCGAGCTAGGAGGCAGAAACGGGGCTGCCCTGGATGTGTGCGGGACCCTCGTGCTTCCTCTCGAGTGGAGACAGGTATGTCGGGGAACTTCTTGAGTTGCAGCAAGGGTGTGAAGGACCCTTTGGAAGTTCCAGTGGTTAGATGTGATTAGCCTCGAGAAGCCTCAGCGGAAATGGGCCTCATCTCGCCTGGAGGGCAAAACCTCCTGCATTTTCTCGAGTTGCGGCAGGTTCTCTCGACTTACGACGGGGACCTCGGGGACCCGCTCTGGTGGCCTCAGGAAAGGCCAGTCCCCATGCGAGTTCCTCGGGGGCCTCTCGGGTTTCCTCTCCCGTCGATGCCGTGGCCTAAGACCTTGTGTGGAGTCGGGGCCGGGACCTGAGGATTCCTCTCCAGTGCTGACATGGATCTTGGGGTACTTCTGGAGTCTCCCCAGGGGAGTCAGTCCTCGTCTCGAATGCGCGCATGGACTTGCGCTTTCCTCCAGAGCGGTAGCAGCAGTGGCACGCAGTCCGCTGCGTGGATCAAAGGATCTATGGTTTTCCCTCGAGTCTTTCCCACGAAGCTTTCACACGAGGCTTTCCCACAGGGCTGTCCCACGTGCACACGTTGTTGGAGTCGATCCTCGGCTTGAACGTCAAGGCAGTGCAGGGAAAACAGGTTCCTATGGAATGGACTGACACATCTGGGGGACTCTTGGAATGGTGGCACGACCCTGGAGTTCTTCTCGCCTTTCCTGTGGAGAGCGCCTCCTCTTGAGATGCGAAGGGAACGCCGGGAATTCTTTCCCTACGAAACAGGGAAAGGATCCCTCATCTCGAGCTAGGAGGCAGAAACGGGGCTGCCCTGGATGTGTGCGGGACCCTCGTGATTCCTCTCGAGTGGAGACGGGTATGTCGGGGAACTTCTTAAGTTGCAGCAAGGGTGTGAAGGACCCTTTGGAATTTCCAGTGGTTAGATGTGATTAGCCTCGAGAAGCCTCAGCGGAAATGGGCCTCATCTCGCCTGGAGGGCAAAACCTCCTGGATTTTCACGAGTTGCGGCAGGTGCTCTCGACTTACGACGGGGACCTCGGGGACCCGCTCTGGTGGCATCAGGAAAGGCCAGTCCCCATGCGAGTTCCTCGGGGGCCTCTCGGGATTCCTCTCCCGTCGATGCCGGGGCCTAAGACCTTGTGTGGAGTCGAGGCCGGAACCTGAGGACTCCTCTCCAGTGCTGACATGGATCTTGGGGTACTTCTGGAGTCTCCCCAGGGGAGTCAGTCCTCGTCTCGAATGCGGGCATGCACTTGCGCTATCCTCCGGAGCGGTAGCAGCAGTGTCACGCAGTCCGCCGCGTGGATCAAAGGATCTATGGTTTTCCCTCGAGTTTTTCCCACGAGACTTTCCCACGAGGCTTTCCCACAGGGCTGTCCCACGTGGACACGTGGTGGGAGTCGATCCTCGGCTTGAACGTCAAGGCAGTGCAGGGAAAACAGGTTCCTCTGGAATGGACTGACCCATCTGGGGGACTCTTGGAATGGTGGCACGACCCTGGAGTTCCTCTCGCCTTTCCTGTGGAGAGCGCCTCCTCTTGAGATGCGATGGGAACGCCGGGAATTCTTTCCCTACGAAACAGGGAAAGGATCCCTCATCTCGAGCTAGGCGGCGGAAACGGGGCTCCCCTGGATGTGTGCGGGACCCTCGTGCTTCCTCTCGTGTGGAGACGGCGATGTCGGGGAACTTCTTGAGTTGCAGCAAGGGTGTGAAGGACCCTTTGGAAGTTCCAGTGGTTAGATGTGATTAGCCTCGAGAAGCCTCAGCGGAAATGGGCCTCATCTCGCCTGGAGGGCAAAACCTCCTGCATTTTCTCGAGTTGCGGCAGGTTCTCTCGACTTACGACGGGCACCTCGGGGACCCGCTCTGGTGGCCTCAGGAAAGGCCAGTCCCCATGCGAGTTCCTCGGGGGCCTCACGGGTTTCCTCTCCCGTCGATGCCGTGGCCTAAGACCTTCTGTGGAGTCGGGGCCGGAACCTGAGGATTCCTCTCCAGTGCTGACATGGATCTTGGGGTACTTCTGGAGTCTCCCCAGGGGAGTCAGTCCTCGTCTCGAATGCGGGCATGCACTTGCGCTTTCCTCCAGAGCGGTAGCAGCAGTGTCACGCAGTCCGCCACGTGGATCAAAGGATCTATGGTTTTCCCTCGAGTCTTTCCCACGAGGCTTTCCCACGAGGCTTTCCCACAGGTCTGTCCCACTTGCACACGTGGAGGGAGTCGATCCTCGGCTTGAACGTCAAGGCAGTGCAGGGAAAACAGGTTCCTCTGGAATGGACTGACACATCTGGGGGACTCTTGGAATGGTGCCACGACCCTGGAGTTCCTCTCGCCTTTCCTGTGGAGAGCGCCTCCTCTTGAGATGCGACGGGAACGCCGGGAATTCTTTCCCTACTAAACAGGGAAAGGATCCCTCATCTCAAGCTAGGAAGCGGAAACGGGGCTCCCCTGGATGTGTGCGGGACCCCACGTGCTTCCTCTCGAGTGGAGACGGGTATGTCGGGGAACTTCTCGAGTTGCAGCAAGGGTGTGAAGGACCCTTTGGAAGTTCCAGTGGTTAGACGTGATTAGCCTCGAGAAGCCTCAGCGGAAATGGGCCTCATCTCGCTTGGAGGGCAAAACCTCCTGGATTTTCTCGAGTTGCGGCAGGTGCTCTCGACTTACGACGGGGACCTCAGGGACCCGCTCTGGTGGCCTCAGGAAAGGCCAGTCCCCATGCGAGTTCCTCGGGGGCCTCTCGGGATTCCTCGCCCGTCGATGCCGGGGCCTAAGACCTTGTGTGGAGTCGGGGCCGGAACCTGAGGATTCCTCTCCAGTGCTGACATGGATCTTGGGGTACTTCTGGAGTCTCCCCAGGGGAGTCAGTCCTCGTCTCGAATGCGGGCATACACTTGCGCTTTCCTCCAGAGCGGTAGCAACAGTGTCACGCAGTCCGGCGAGTGGATCAAAGATCCATGGTTTTCCCTCGAGTTTTTCCCACGAGGCTTTCCCACGAGGCTTTCCCACAGGGCTATCCGACGTGCACACGTTGTGGGAGTCGATCCTCGGCTTGAACGTCAAGGCAGTGCAGGGAAAACAGATTCCTCTGGAATGGACTGACACATCTGGGGGACTCTTGGAATGGTGGCACGACCCTGGAGTTCCTCTCCCCTTTCCTGTGGAGAGCGCCTCCTCTTGAGATGCGACGGGAACGCCGGGAATTCTTTCCCTACGAAACAGGGAAAGGATCCCTCATCTCGAGCTAGGAGGCGGAAACGGGGCTCCCCTGGATGTGTGCGGGACCCCACGTGCTTCCTCTCGAGTGGAGACGGGTATGTCGGGGAACTTCTCGAGTTGCAGCAAGGGTGTGAAGGACCCTTTGGAAGTTCCAGTGGTTAGATGTGATTAGCCTCGAGAAGCCTCAGCGGAAATGGGCCTCATCTCGCCTGAAGGGCAAAACCTCCTGGATTTTCTCGAGTTGCGGCAGGTGCTCTCGACTTACGACGGGAACCTCAGGGACCCACTCTGGAGGCCTCAGGAAAGGCCAGTCCCCATGCGAGTTCCTCGGGGGCCTCTCGGGATTCCTCTCCCGTCGATTCCGGGGCCTAAGACCTTGTGTGGAGTCGGGGCCGGAACCTGAGGATTCCTCTCCAGTGCTGACATGGATCCTGGGGTACTTCTGGAGTCTCCCCAGGGGAGTCAGTCCTCGTCTCGAATGCGGGCATGCACTTGCGCTTTCCTCCAGAGCGGTAGCAGCAGTGTCACGCAGTCCGCCGCGTGGATCAAAGGATCTATGGTTTTCCCTCGAGTCTTTCCCACGAGGCTTTCCCACGATGCTTTCCCACAGGGCTGTCCCACGTGCACACGTTGTTGGAGTCGATCCTCGGCTTGAACGTCAAGGCAGTGCAGGGAAAACAGGTTCCTCTGGAATGGACTGACACATCTGGGGGACTCTTGGAATGGTGGCACGACCCTGGAGTTCCTCTCGCCTTTCCTGTGGAGAGCGCCTCCTCTTGAGATGCGACGGGAACGCCGGGAATTCTTTCCCTACGAAACAGGGAAAGGATCCCTCATCTCGAGCTAGGAGGCAGAAACGGGGCTGCCCTGGATGTGTGCGGGACCCTCGTGCTTCCTCTCGAGTGGAGACAGGTATGTCGGGGAACTTCTTGAGTTGCAGCAAGGGTGTGAAGGACCCTTTGGAAGTTCCAGTGGTTAGATGTGATTAGCCTCGAGAAGCCTCAGCGGAAATGGGCCTCATCTCGCCTGGAGGGCAAAACCTCCTGCATTTTCTCGAGTTGCGGCAGGTTCTCTCGACTTACGACGGGGACCTCGGGGACCCGCTCTGGTGGCCTCAGGAAAGGCCAGTCCCCATGCGAGTTCCTCGGGGGCCTCTCGGGTTTCCTCTCCCGTCGATGCCGTGGCCTAAGACCTTGTGTGGAGTCGGGGCCGGGACCTGAGGATTCCTCTCCAGTGCTGACATGGATCTTGGGGTACTTCTGGAGTCTCCCCAGGGGAGTCAGTCCTCGTCTCGAATGCGCGCATGGACTTGCGCTTTCCTCCAGAGCGGTAGCAGCAGTGGCACGCAGTCCGCTGCGTGGATCAAAGGATCTATGGTTTTCCCTCGAGTCTTTCCCACGAAGCTTTCACACGAGGCTTTCCCACAGGGCTGTCCCACGTGCACACGTTGTTGGAGTCGATCCTCGGCTTGAACGTCAAGGCAGTGCAGGGAAAACAGGTTCCTATGGAATGGACTGACACATCTGGGGGACTCTTGGAATGGTGGCACGACCCTGGAGTTCTTCTCGCCTTTCCTGTGGAGAGCGCCTCCTCTTGAGATGCGAAGGGAACGCCGGGAATTCTTTCCCTACGAAACAGGGAAAGGATCCCTCATCTCGAGCTAGGAGGCAGAAACGGGGCTGCCCTGGATGTGTGCGGGACCCTCGTGATTCCTCTCGAGTGGAGACGGGTATGTCGGGGAACTTCTTAAGTTGCAGCAAGGGTGTGAAGGACCCTTTGGAATTTCCAGTGGTTAGATGTGATTAGCCTCGAGAAGCCTCAGCGGAAATGGGCCTCATCTCGCCTGGAGGGCAAAACCTCCTGGATTTTCACGAGTTGCGGCAGGTGCTCTCGACTTACGACGGGGACCTCGGGGACCCGCTCTGGTGGCATCAGGAAAGGCCAGTCCCCATGCGAGTTCCTCGGGGGCCTCTCGGGATTCCTCTCCCGTCGATGCCGGGGCCTAAGACCTTGTGTGGAGTCGAGGCCGGAACCTGAGGACTCCTCTCCAGTGCTGACATGGATCTTGGGGTACTTCTGGAGTCTCCCCAGGGGAGTCAGTCCTCGTCTCGAATGCGGGCATGCACTTGCGCTATCCTCCGGAGCGGTAGCAGCAGTGTCACGCAGTCCGCCGCGTGGATCAAAGGATCTATGGTTTTCCCTCGAGTTTTTCCCACGAGACTTTCCCACGAGGCTTTCCCACAGGGCTGTCCCACGTGGACACGTGGTGGGAGTCGATCCTCGGCTTGAACGTCAAGGCAGTGCAGGGAAAACAGGTTCCTCTGGAATGGACTGACCCATCTGGGGGACTCTTGGAATGGTGGCACGACCCTGGAGTTCCTCTCGCCTTTCCTGTGGAGAGCGCCTCCTCTTGAGATGCGATGGGAACGCCGGGAATTCTTTCCCTACGAAACAGGGAAAGGATCCCTCATCTCGAGCTAGGCGGCGGAAACGGGGCTCCCCTGGATGTGTGCGGGACCCTCGTGCTTCCTCTCGTGTGGAGACGGCGATGTCGGGGAACTTCTTGAGTTGCAGCAAGGGTGTGAAGGACCCTTTGGAAGTTCCAGTGGTTAGATGTGATTAGCCTCGAGAAGCCTCAGCGGAAATGGGCCTCATCTCGCCTGGAGGGCAAAACCTCCTGCATTTTCTCGAGTTGCGGCAGGTTCTCTCGACTTACGACCGGCACCTCGGGGACCCGCTCTGGTGGCCTCAGGAAAGGCCAGTCCCCATGCGAGTTCCTCGGGGGCCTCACGGGTTTCCTCTCCCGTCGATGCCGTGGCCTAAGACCTTCTGTGGAGTCGGGGCCGGAACCTGAGGATTCCTCTCCAGTGCTGACATGGATCTTGGGGTACTTCTGGAGTCTCCCCAGGGGAGTCAGTCCTCGTCTCGAATGCGGGCATGCACTTGCGCTTTCCTCCAGAGCGGTAGCAGCAGTGTCACGCAGTCCGCCACGTGGATCAAAGGATCTATGGTTTTCCCTCGAGTCTTTCCCACGAGGCTTTCCCACGAGGCTTTCCCACAGGTCTGTCCCACTTGCACACGTGGAGGGAGTCGATCCTCGGCTTGAACGTCAAGGCAGTGCAGGGAAAACAGGTTCCTCTGGAATGGACTGACACATCTGGGGGACTCTTGGAATGGTGCCACGACCCTGGAGTTCCTCTCGCCTTTCCTGTGGAGAGCGCCTCCTCTTGAGATGCGACGGGAACGCCGGGAATTCTTTCCCTACTAAACAGGGAAAGGATCCCTCATCTCAAGCTAGGAAGCGGAAACGGGGCTCCCCTGGATGTGTGCGGGACCCCACGTGCTTCCTCTCGAGTGGAGACGGGTATGTCAGGGAACTTCTCGAGTTGCAGCAAGGGTGTGAAGGACCCTTTGGAAGTTCCAGTGGTTAGACGTGATTGGCCTCGAGAAGCCTCAGCGGAAATGGGCCTCATCTCGCTTGGAGGGCAAAACCTCCTGGATTTTCTCGAGTTGCGGCAGGTGCTCTCGACTTACGACGGGGACCTCAGGGACCCGCTCTGGTGGCCTCAGGAAAGGCCAGTCCCCATGCGAGTTCCTCGGGGGCCTCTCGGGATTCCTCGCCCGTCGATGTCGGGGCCTAAGACCTTGTGTGGAGTCGGGGCCGGAACCTGAGGATTCCTCTCCAGTGCTGACATGGATCTTGGGGTACTTCTGGAGTCTCCCCAGGGGAGTCAGTCCTCGTCTCGAATGCGGGCATACACTTGCGCTTTCCTCCAGAGCGGTAGCAACAGTGTCACGCAGTCCGCCGAGTGGATCAAAGATCCATGGTTTTCCCTCGAGTTTTTCCCACGAGGCTTTCCCACGAGGCTTTCCCACAGGGCTATCCGACGTGCACACGTTGTGGGAGTCGATCCTCGGCTTGAACGTCAAGGCAGTGCAGGGAAAACAGATTCCTCTGGAATGGACTGACACATCTGGGGGACTCTTGGAATGGTGGCACGACCCTGGAGTTCCTCTCGCCTTTCCTGTGGAGAGCGCCTCCTCTTGAGATGCGACGGGAACGCCGGGAATTCTTTCCCTACGAAACAGGGAAAGGATCCCTCATCTCGAGCTAGGAGGCGGAAACGGGGCTCCCCTGGATGTGTGCGGGACCCTCGTGCTTCCTCTCGAGTGGAGACAGGTATGTCGGGGAACTTCTTGAGTTGCAGCAAGGGTGTGAAGGACCCTTTGGAAGTTCCAGTGGTTAGATGTGATTAGCCTCGAGAAGCCTCAGCGGAAATGGGCCTCATCTCGCCTGGAGGGCAAAACCTCCTGCATTTTCTCGAGTTGCGGCAGGTTCTCTCCACTTACGACGGGGACCTCGGGGACCCGCTCTGGTGGCCTCAGGAAAGGCCAGTCCCCATGCGAGTTCCTCGGGGGCCTCTCGGGTTTCCTCTCCCGTCGATGCCGTGGCCTAAGACCTTGTGTGGAGTCGGGGCCGGAACCTGAGGATTCCTCTCCAGTGCTGACATGGATCCTGGGGTACTTCTGGAGTCTCCCCAGGGCAATCAGTCCTCGTCTCGAATGCGGGAATGCCATTGCGCTCCTCCAGATCGGTAGCAGCAGTGTCATGCAGTCCGCCGCGTGGATCAAAGGATCTATGGTTTCCCTCGAGTCTTTCCCACGAGTCTTTTCCACGAGGCTTTCCCACAGGGCTGTCCCACGTGCACACGTGGTGCGAGTCGATCCTCGGCTTGAACGTCAAGGCAGTGCAGGGAAAACAGGTTCCTCTGGAATGGACTGACACATCTGGGGGACTCTTGGAATGGTGGCACGACCCTGGAGTTCCTTACGCCTTTCCTGTGGAGAGCGCCTCCTCTTGAGATGCGACGGGAACGCCGGGAATTCTTTCCCTACGAAACACGGAAAGGATCCCTCATCTCGAGCTAGGAGGCGGAAACGGGGCTCCCCTGGATGTGTGCGGGACCCCACGTGCTTCCTCTTGAGTGGAGACGGGTATGTCGGGGAACTTCTTGAGTTGCAGCAAGGGTGTGAAGGACCCTTTGGAAGTTCAAGTTGTTAGATGTGATTAGCCTCGAGAAGCCTCAACGGAAATGGGCCTCATCTCGCCTGTAGGGCAAAAACTCCTGGATTTTCTCGAGTTGCGGCAGGTGCTCTCGACTACCGACGGGGACCTCGGGGACCCGCTCTGGTGGCCTCAGGAAAGGCCAGTCCCCATGCGAGTTCCTCGGGGGCCTCTCGGGATTCCTCTCCCGTCGATGCCGGGGCCTAAGACCTTGTGTGGAGTCGGGGCCGGAACCTGAGGATTCCTCTCCAGTGCTGACATGGATCCTGGGGTTCTTCTGCAGTCTCCCCAGGGAAGTCACTCCCAGTCTCGAATGCGGGCATGCACTTGCGCTTTCCTCCAGAGCGGTAGCAGCAGTGTCACGCAGTCCGCCGCGTGGATTAAATGATCTATGATTTTCCCTCGAGCCTTTCCCACGAGGCTTTCCCACGAGGCTTTCCCACAGGGCTGTCCCACGTGCACACGTGGTGCGAGGCGATCCTCAGCTTGAACGTCAAGGCAGTGCAGGGAAAACAGTTTCCTCTGGAATGGACTGACATATCTGGGGGACTCTTGGAATGGTGGCATGACCCTGGAGTTCCTCTCGCCTTTCCTGTGGAGAGCGCCTCCTCTTGAGATGCGACGGGAACGCCGGGAATTCATTCCCTACGAAACAGGGAAAGGATCCGTCATCTCGAGCTAGGAGGCGGAAACGGGGCTCCCCTGGATGTGTGCGCGACCCTCGTGCTTCCTCTCGAGTAGAGACGGTTATGTCGGGGAACTTCTTGAGTTGCAGCAAGGGTGTGAAGGACCCTTTGGAAGATCCAGTGGTTAGATGTGATTAGCCTCGAGAAGCCTCAGCGGAAATGGGCCTCATCTCGCCTGGAGGGCAAAACCTCCTGGAATTTCTCGAGTTGCGGCAGTTGCTGTCGACTTACTACGGGGACCACAGGGACTCTCTCTGGTGGCCTCAGGAAAGTCCAGTCCCCATGCGAGTCCACGGGGGGTCTCGGAATTCCTCTCCCGTCGATGCCGGGGCCTAAGACCTTGTGTGGAGTCGGGGCCGGAACCTGAGGATTCCTCTCCAGTGCTGACATGGATCCTGGGGTACTTCTGCAGTCTCCCCAGGGGAGTCAGTCCTCGTCTCGAATGCGGGCATGCACTTGCGCTTTCCTCCAGAGCGGTAGCAGCAGTGTCACGCAGTCTGACGCATTGCTCAAAGGATCTATGGTTTTCCCTCGAGTCTTTCCCACGAGGCTTTCCCACGAGGCTTTCCACAGGGCTGTCCCACGTGCACACGTGGTGCGAGTCGATCCTCGGCTTGAACGTCAAGGCAGTGTAGGGAAAACAGGTTCCTCTGGAATGGTCTGACACATCTGGGGGACTCTTGGAATGGTGGCACGACCCTGGAGTTCCTCTCGCCTTTCCTGTGGAGAGCGCCTCCTCTTGAGATGCGACGGGAACGCAGGGAATTCTTTCCCTACGAAACAGGGAAAGGATCCCTCATCTCGAGCTAGGAGGCTGAAACGGGGCTCCCCTGGATGTGTGCGCGACCCTCGTGCTTCCTCTCGAGTGGAGACGGGTATGTCGGGGAACTTCTTGAGTTGCAGCAAGGGTGTGAAGGACCCTTTGGAAGTTCCAGTGGTTAGATGTGATTAGCCTCGAGAAGCCTCAGCGGAAATGGGCCTCATCTCGCCTGGAGGGCAAAACCTCCTGGATTTTCTCGAGTTGCGGCAGGTGCTCTCGACTTACGACGGGGACTTCAGGGACCCGCTCTGTTGGCCTCAGGAAAGGCCAGGCCCCATGCGAGTTCCTCGCTGGCCTCTCCAGATTCCTCTCCCGTCGATGCCGGGGCCTAAGACCTTGTGTGGAGTCGGGGCCGGAACCTGAGAATTCCTCTCCAGTGCTGACATGGCTCTTGGGGTACTTCTGGAGTCTCCCCAGGGGAGTCAGTCCTCGTCTCGAATGCGGGCATGCACTTGCGCTTTCCTCCAGAGCGGTAGCAGCAGTGTCACGCAGTCCGCCACGTGGATCAAAGGATCTATGGTTTTCCCTCGAGTCTTTCCCACGAGGCTTTCCCACGAGGCTTTCCCACAGGGCTGTCCCACGTGCACACGTGGTGGGAGTCGATCCTCGGCTTGAACGTCAAGGCAGTACAGGGAAAAGAGGTTCCTCTGGAATAGACTGACACATCTGGGGTCTCTTGGAATGGTGGCACGACCCTGGAGTTTCTCTCGCCTTTCCTTTGGAGAGCGCCTCCTCTTGAGATGCGACGGGAACGCCGGGAATTCTTTCCCTACGAAACAGGGAAAGGATCCCTCATTTCGAGCTACGAGGCGGACGGGGCTCCTCTGGATGTGTGCGGGACCCACGTGCTTCCTCTCGAGTGGAGACGGGTATGTCGGGGAACTTCTTGAGTTGCAGCAAGGGTGTGAAAGACCCTTAGGAAATTCCAGTGGTTAGACGTGATTAGCCTCGAGAAGCCTCAGCGGAAATGGGCCTCATCTCGCCTGGAGGGCAAAACCTCCTGGATTTTCTCGAGTTGCGGCAGGTGCTCTCGAGTTACGACGGGACCTCAGGGACCCGCTCTGGTGGCCTCAGGAAAGGCCATTCCCCATGCGAGTTCCTCGCGGGCCTCTCGGGATTCCTCTCCCGTCGATGCCGGGGCCTAAGACCTTGTGTGGAGTCGGGGCCGGAACCTGAGGATTCCTCTTCAGTGCTGACATGGATCTTGGGGTACTTCTGGAGTCTCCCCAGGGGAGTCAGTCCTCGTCTCGAATGCGGGCATGCACTTGCGCTTTCCTCCAGAGCGGTAGCAGCAGTGTCACGCAGTTCGCCGCGTGGATCAAAGGATCTATGGTTTTCCCTCGAGTCTTTCCCACGAGGCTGTCCCAGGAGGCTTTCCCACAGGGCTGTTCCACGTGCACACGTGGTGGGAGTCGATCCTCGGCTTGAACGTCAAGGCAGTGCAGGGAAAACAGGTTCCTCTGGAATGGACTGACACATCTGGGGGACTTTTGGAATGGTGGCACGACCCTGGAGTTCCTCTCGCCTTTCCTGTGGAGAGCGCCTCCTCTTGAGATGCGAAGGGAACGCCGGGAACTCTTTCCCTACGAAACAGGGATAGGATCCCTCATCTCGAACTAGGAGGCGGAAACGGGGCTCCCCTGGATGTGTGCGGCACCCCACGGTCTTCCTCTCGAGTGGAGACGGGTATGTCGTGGAACTGCTTGAGTTGCAGCAAGGGTGTGAAGGACCCTTTGGAAGTTCCAGCGGTTAGATGTGATTAGCCTCGAGAAGCCTCAGCGGAAATGGGCCTCATCTCGCCAAGAGGGCAAAACCTCCTGGATTTTCTCGAGTTGCGGCAAGTGCTCTCGACTTGCGACGGGGACCTCAGGGACCCGCTCTGGTGGCCTCAGGAAAGGCCAGTCCCCATGCGAGTTCCTCGGGGGCCTCTCGGGATTCCTCTCCCTCGATCCCGGGGCCTAAGACCTTGTGTGGAGTCGGGGCCGAAACCTGAGGATTCCTCTCCAGTGCTGACATGGATCTTGGGGTACTTCTGGAGTCTCCCCAGGGGAGTCTGTCCTCGTCTCGAATGCGGGCATGCACTTGTGCTTTCCTCCAGAGCTTTAGCAGCAGTGTCACGCAGTCCGCTTCGTGGATCAATGGATCTATGGTTTTCCCTCGAGTCTTTCCCACGAGGCTTTCCCACAGGGCTGTACCACGTGCACATGTGGTGGGAGTCGATCCTCGGCTTGAACGTCAAGGCAGTGCAGGGAAAACAGGTTCCTCTGGAATGGACTGACACATCTGGGGGTCTCTTGGAATGGTGACACGACCCTGGAGTTCCTCTCGCCTTTCCTGTGGAAAGCGCCTCCTCTTGAGATGCGAAGGGAACGCCGGGAATTCTTTCCCTACGAAACAGGGATAGGATCCCTCATCTCGAACTTGGAGGCGGAAACGGGGCTCCCCTGGATGTGTGCGGCACCCCACGGTCTTCCTCTCGAGTGGAGACGGGTATGTCGCGGAACTGCTTGAGTTGCAGCAAGGGTGTGAAGGACCCTTTGGAAGTTCCAGTGGTTAGATGTGATTAGCCTCGAGAAGCCTCAGCGGAAATGGGCCTCATCTCGCCTGGAGGGCAAAACCTCCTGGATTTATTCGAGTTGCGGCAGGTGCTCTCGACTTACGACGGGGACCTCAGAGACCCGCTCTGGTGGCCTCAGGAAAGGCCAGTCCCCATGCGAGTTCCTCGGGGGCCTATCGGGATTCCTCTCCCGTCGATCCCGGGGCCTAAGACCTTGTGTGGAGTCGGGGCCGGAACCTGAGGATTCCTCTCCAGTGCTGACATGGATCTTGGGGTACTTCTGGAGTCTCCCCAGTGGAGTCAGTCCTCGTCTCGAATGCGGGCATGCACTTGCGCTTTCCTCCAGAGCGGTAGCAGCAGTGTCACGCAGTCCGCCGCGTGGATCAAAGGATCTATGGTTTTCCCTCGAGTCTTTCCCACGAGGCTTTCCCACGAGGCTTTCCCACAGGGCTGTCCCACGTGCACACGTGGTGGGAGTCGATCCTCGGCTTGAACGTCAAGGCAGTACAGGGAAAAGAGGTTCCTCAGGAATAGACTGACACATCTGGGGTCTCTTGGAATGGTGGCACGACCCTGGAGTTTCTCTCGCCTTTCCTTTGGAGAGCGCCTCCTCTTGAGATGCGACGGGAACGCCGGGAATTCTTTCCCTACGAAACAGGGAAAGGATCCCTCATTTCGAGCTACGAGGCGGACGGGGCTCCTATGGATGTGTGCGGGACCCACGTGCTTCCTCTCGAGTGGAGACGGGTATGTCAGGGAACTTCTTGAGTTGCAGCAAGGGTGTGAAGGACCCTTAGGAAGTTCCAGTGGTTAGACGTGATTAGCCTCGAGAAGCCTCAGCGGAAATGGGCCTCATCTCGCCTGGAGGGCAAAACCTCCTGGATTTTCTCGAGTTGCGGCAGGTGCTCTCGACTTACGTCGGGACCTCAGGGACCCGCTCTGGTGGCCTCAGGAAAGGCCAGTCCCCATGCGAGTTCCTCGCGGGCCTCTCGGGATTCCTCTCCCGTCGATGCCGGGGCCTAAGACCTTGTGTGGAGTCGGGGCCGGAACCTGAGGATTCCTCTCCAGTGCTGACATGGATCTTGGGGTACTTCTGGAGTCTCCCCAGGGGAGTCAGTCCTCGTCTCGAATGCGGGCATGCACTTGTGCTTTCCTCCAGAGCTTTAGCAGCAGTGTCACGCAGTCCGCCGCGTGGATCAAAGGATCTATGGTTTTCCCTCGAGTCTTTCCCACGAGGCTTTCCCACGAGGCTTTCCCACAGGGCTGTACCACGTGCACACGTGGTGGGAGTCGATCCTCGGCTGGAACGTCAAGGCAGTGCAGGGAAAACAGGTTCCTCTGGAATGGACTGACACATCTGGGGGTCTCTTGGAATGGTGACACGACCCTGGAGTTCCTCTCGCCTTTCCTGTGGAGAGTGCCTCCTCTTGAGATGCGACGGGAACGCCGGGAATTCTTTCCCTACGAAACAGGGAAAGGATCCCTCATCTCGAGCTAGGAGGCGGAAACGGGGCTCCCCTGGATGTGTGCGGGACCCTCGTGCTTCCTCTCGAGTGGAGACGGGTATGTCGCGGAACTGCTTGAGTTGCAGCAAGGGTGTGAAGGATCCTTTGGAATTTCCAGTGGTTAGATGTGATTAGCCTCGAGAAGCCTCAGCGGAAATGGGCCTCATCTCGCCTTGAGGGCAAAACCTCCTGGATTTTCTCGAGTTGCGGCAGGTGCTCTCGACTTACGACGGGGACCTCAGGGACCCGCTCTGGTGGCCTCAGGAAAGGCCAGTCCCCATGCGAGTTCCTCGGGGGCCTCTCGGGATTCCTCTCCCGTCGATGCCGGGGACTAAGACCTTGTGTGGAGTCGGGGCCGGAACCTGAGGATTCCTCTCCAGTGCTGACATGGATCTTGGGGTACTTCTGGAGTCTCCCCAGGGGAGTCAGTCCTCGTCTCGAATGTGGGCATGCACTTGCGCTTTCCTCCAAGCGGTAGCAGCAGTGTCACGCAGTCCGCCGCGTGGATAAAAGGATCTATGGTTTTCCCTCGAGTCTTTCCCACGAGGCTGTCCCACGAGGCTTTCCCACAGGGCTGTCCCACGTGCACACGTGGTGGGAGTCGATCCTCGGATTGAACGTCAAGGCAGTTCAGGGAAATCAGGTTCCTCTGCAATGGACTGACATATCTGGGGGACTCATGGAATGGTGGCACGACCCTGGAGTTCCTCTCGCCTTTCCTGTGGAGAGGGCCTCCTCTTGAGATGCGACGGGAACGCCGGGAATTCTTTCCCTACGAAACAGGGAAAGGATCCCTCATCTCGAGCTAGGAGGTGGAAACGGGGCTCCCCTGGATGTGTGCGGGACCCCACGTGCTTCCTCTCGAGTGGAGACGGGTATGTCGGGGAACTTCTTGAGTTGCAGCAAGGGTGTGAAGGACCCTTTGGAAGTTCCAGTGGTTAGATGTGATTAGCCTCGAGAACTTCAGCGGAAATGGGCCTCATCTCGCCTGGAGGGCAAAACCTCCTGGATTTTCTCGAGTTGTGGCAGGTGCACTCGACTTACGACAGGGACCTCAGAGACCCGCTCTGGAGGCCTCAGGAAAGGCCAGTCCCCATGCGAGTTCCTCGGGGGCCTCTCGGGTTTCCTCTCCCGTCGATGACGGGGCCTAAGACCTTGTGTGGAGTCGGGGCCGGAACCTGAGGATTCCTCTCCAGTGCTGACATGGATCCTGGGGTACTTCTGGAGTCTCCCCAGGGGAGTCAGTCCTCGTTTCGAATGCGGGCATGCACTTGAACTTTTCTCCAGAGCGGTAGCAGCAGTGTCACGCATTCCGCCGCGTGGATCAAAGGATCTATGGTTTTCCCTCGAGTCTTTCCCACTAGGCTTTCCCACGAGGCTTTTCCACAGGGCTGTCCCACGTGCACACGTGGTGGGAGTCTATCCTCGGCTTGAACGTCAAGGCAGTACAGGGAAAAGAGGTTCCTCTGGAATGGACTGACACATCTGGAGTCTCTTGGAATGGTAGCACGACCCTGGAGTTCCTCTCGCCTTTCCTGTGGAGAGCGCCTCCTCTTGAGATGCGACGGGAACGCCTGGAATTCTTTCCCTACGAAACAGGGAAAGGATCCCTCATTTCGAGCTAGGAGTCGGAAACGGGGCTCCCCTGGATGTGTGCGGAACCCCACGGGCTTCCTCTCGAGTGGAGACGGGTATGTCGCGGAACTCCTTGAGTTGCAGCAAGGGTGTGAAAGACCCTTTGGAAGTTCCAGTGGTTAGATGTGATTAGCCTCGAGAAGCCTCAGCGGAAATGGGCCTCATCTCGCCTGGAGGGCAAAACCTCCTGGATTTTCTCGAGTTGCGGCAGGTGCTCTCGACTTGCGACGGGGACCTCAGGGACCCGCTCTGGTGGCCTCAGGAAAGGCCAGTCCCCATGCGAGTTCCACGGGGGCCTCTTGGGATTCCTCTGCCGTCGATGCCGGGGCCTAAGACCTTGTGTGGAGTCGGGGCCGGAACCTGAGGATTCCTCTCCAGTGCTGACATGGAATTTGGGGTACTTCTGGAGTCTCCCCAGGGGAGTCAGTCCTCGTCTCGAATGTGGGCATGCACTTGCGCTTTCCTCCAAGCGGTAGCAGCAGTGTCACGCAGTCCGCCGCGTGGATCAAAGGATCTATGGTTTTCCCTCGAGTCTTTCCCACGATGCTGTCCCACGAGGCTTTCCCACAGGGCTGTCCCACGTGCACACGTGGTGGGAGTCGATCCTCGGATTGAACGTCAAGGCAGTTCAGGGAAATCAGGTTCCTCTGGAATGGACTGACACATCTAGGGGACTCATGGAATGGTGGCACGACCCTGGAGTTACTCTCGCCTTTCCTGTGGAGAGCGCCTCCTCTTGAGATGCGACGGGAACGCCGGGAATTCTTTCCCTACGAAACAGGGATAGGATCCCTCATCTCGAACTAGGAGGCGGAAACGGGGCTCCCCTGGATGTGTGCAGGACCCCACGTGCTTCCTCTCGAGTGGAGACGGGTATGTCGCGGAACTGTTTGAGTTGCAGCAAGGTTGTGAAGGACCCTTTGGAATTTCCAGTGGTTAGATGTGATTAGCCTCGAGAAGCCTCAGAGGAAATGGGCCTCATCTCGCCTGGAGGGCAAAACCTCCTGGATTTTCTCGAGTTGCGGCAGGTGCTCTCGACTTACGACGGGGACCTCAGGGACCCGCTCTGGTGTCCTCAGGAAAGACCAGGCCCCATGCGAGTTCCTCGGGGGCCTCTCGGGATTCCTCTCCCGTCGATGCCGGGGCCTAAGACCTTGTGTGGAGTCGGGGCCGGAACTGAGGATTCCTTCCAGTGCTGACATGGATCTTGGGGTACTTCTGGAGTCTCCCCAGGGGAGTCAGTCCTCGTCTCGAATGCGGGCATGCACTTGCGCTTTCCTCCAGAGCGGTAGCAGCAGTGTCACGCAGTCCGCCGCGTGGATCAAAGGATCTATGGTTTTCCCTCGAGTTTTTCCCACGAGGCTTTTCCACAGGGCTGTCCCACGTGTACACGTGGTGGGAGTCGATGCTCGGCTTGAACGTCAAGGCAGTACAGGGAAAAGAGGTTCCTCTGTAATGGACTGACACATCTGGAGTCTCTTGGAATGGTAGCACGACCCTGGAGTTCCTCTCTCCTTTCCTGTGGAGAGCGCCTCCTCTTGAGATGCGACGGGAACGCCGGGAATTCTTTCCCTACGAAACAGGGAAAGGATCCCTCTTTTCGAGCTAGGACGCGGAAACGGGGCTCCTCTGGATGTGTGCGGGACCCTCGTGCTTCCTTTCTAGTGGAGACGGGTATGACGGGGAACTTCTTGAGTTGCAGCAAGGGTGTGAAAGACCCTTTGGAAGTTCCAGTGGTTAGATGTGATTAACCTCGAGAAGCCTCAGCGGAAAAGGGCCTCATCTCGCCTGGAGGGCAAAACCTCCTGGATTTTCTCGAGTTGGGGCAGGTGCTCTCGACTTACGACGGGGACTTCAGGGACCCGCTCTGGTGGCGTCAGGAAAGGCCAGTCCCCATGCGAGTTCCTCGGGGGCCTCTCCGGATTCCTCTCCCGTCGATGCCGGGGCCTAAGACCTTGTGTGGAGTCGGGGCCGGAACCTGAGGATTCCTCTCCAGTGCTGACATGGATCTTGGGGTACTTCTGGAGTCTCCCCAGGGGAGTCAGTCCTCGTCTCGAATGCGGGCATGCCCTTGCGCTTTCCTCCAAGCGGTAGCAGCAGTGTCACGCAGTCCGCCGCGTGGATCAAAGGATCTATGGTTTTCCCTCGAGTCTTTCCCACGAGGCTGTCCCACGAGGCTTTCCCACAGGGCTGTCCCACGTGCACACGTGGTGGGAGTCGATCCTCGGCTTGAACGTCAAGGCAGTTCAGGGAAATCAGGTTCCTCTGGAATGGACTGACACATCTGGGGGACTTTTGGAATGGTGGCACGACCCTGGAGTTCCTCTCGCCTTTCCTGTGGAGAGCGCCTCCTCTTGAGATGCGACGGGAACGCCGGGAATTCTTTCCCTACGAAACAGGGATAGGATCCCTCATCTCGAACTTGGAGGCGGAAACGGGGCTCCCCTGGATGTGTGCGGCACCCCACGGTCTTCCTCTCGAGTGGAGACGGTTATGTCGCGGAACTGCTTGAGTTGCAGCAAGGGTGTGAAGGACCCTTTGGAAGTTCCAGTGGTTAGATGTGATTAGCCTCGAGAAGCCTCAGCGGAAATGGGCCTCATCTCGCCTGGAGGGCAAAACCTCCTGGATTTATTCGAGTTGCGGCAGGTGCTCTCGACTTACGACGGGGACCTCAGAGACCCGCTCTGGTGGCCTCAGGAAAGGCCAGTCCCCATGCGAGTTCCTCGGGGGCCTCTCGGGATTCCTCTCCCGTCGATGACGGGGCCTAAGACCTTGTGTGGAGTCGGGGCCGGAACCTGAGGATTCCTCTCCAGTGCTGACATGGATCTTGGGGTACTTCTGGAGTCTCCCCAGGGGAGTCAGTCCTCGTCTCGAATGCGGGCATGCACTTGAACTTTTCTCCAGAGCGGTAGCAGCAGTGTCACGCAGTCCGCCGCGTGGATCAAAGGATCTATGGTTTTCCCTCGAGTCTTTCCCACGAGGCTTTCCCACGAGGCTTTCCCACAGGGCTGTCCCACGTGCACACGTGGTGGGAGTCGATCCTCGGCTTGAACGTCAAGGCAGTACAGGGAAAAGAGGTTCCTCAGGAATAGACTGACACATCTGGGGTCTCTTGGAATGGTGGCACGACCCTGGAGTTTCTCTCGCCTTTCCTTTGGAGAGCGCCTCCTCTTGAGATGCGACGGGAACGCCGGGAATTCTTTCCCTACGAAACAGGGAAAGGATCCCTCATTTCGAGCTACGAGGCGGACGGGGCTCCTCTGGATGTGTGCGGGACCCACGTGCTTCCTCTCGAGTGGAGACGGGTATGTCGGGGAACTTCTTGAGTTGCAGCAAGGGTGTGAAGGACCCTTAGGAAGTTCCAGTGGTTAGACGTGATTAGCCTCGAGAAGCCTCAGCGGAAATGGGCCTCATCTCGCCTGGAGGGCAAAACCTCCTGGATTTTCTCGAGTTGCGGCAGGTGCTCTCGACTTACGACGGGACCTCAGGGACCCGCTCTGGTGGCCTCAGGAAAGGCCAGTCCCCATGCGAGTTCCTCGCGGGCCTCTCGGGATTCCTCTCCCGTCGATGCCGGGGCCTAAGACCTTGTGTGGAGTCGGGGCCGGAACCTGAGGATTCCTCTCCAGTGCTGACATGGATCTTGGGGTACTTCTGGAGTCTCCCCAGGGGAGTCAGTCCTCGTCTCGAATGTGGGCATGCACTTGCGCTTTCCTCCAAGCGGTAGCAGCAGTGTCACGCAGTCCGCCGCGTGGATCAAAGGATCTATGGTTTTCCCTCGAGTCTTTCCCACGAGGCTGTCCCACGAGGCTTTCCCACAGGGCTGTCCCACGTGCACACGTGGTGGGAGTCGATCCTCGGATTGAACGTCAAGGCAGTTCAGGGAAATCAGGTTCCTCTGGAATGGACTGACACATCTGGGGGACTCATGGAATGGTGGCACGACCCTGGAGTTACTCTCGCCTTTCCTGTGGAGAGCGCCTCCTCTTGAGATGCGACGGGAACGCCGGGAATTCTTTCCCTACGAAACAGGGATAGGATCCCTCATCTCGAACTAGGAGGCGGAAACGGGGCTCCCCTGGATGTGTGCAGGACCCCACGTGCTTCCTCTCGAGTGGAGACGGGTATGTCGCGGAACTGTTTGAGTTGCAGCAAGGTTGTGAAGGACCCTTTGGAATTTCCAGTGGTTAGATGTGATTAGCCTCGAGAAGCCTCAGAGGAAATGGGCCTCATCTCGCCTGGAGGGCAAAACCTCCTGGATTTTCTCGAGTTGCGGCAGGTGCTCTCGACTTACGACGGGGACCTCAGGGACCCGCTCTGGTGTCCTCAGGAAAGGCCAGGCCCCATGCGAGTTCCTCGGGGGCCTCTCGGGATTCCTCTCCCGTCGATGCCGGGGCCTAAGACCTTGTGTGGAGTCGGGGCCGGAACTGAGGATTCCTTCCAGTGCTGACATGGATCTTGGGGTACTTCTGGAGTCTCCCCAGGGGAGTCAGTCCTCGTCTCGAATGCGGGCATGCACTTGCGCTTTCCTCCAGAGCGGTAGCAGCAGTGTCACGCAGTTCGCCGCGTGGATCAAAGGATCTATGGTTTTCCCTCGAGTCTTTCCCACGAGGCTTTCCCACGAGGCTTTCCCACAGGGCTGTCCCACGTGCACACGTAGTGGGAGTCGATCCTCGGCTTGAACGTCAAGGCAGTGCAGGGAAAACAGGTTCCTCTGTAATGGACTGACACATCTGGGGGTCTCTTGGAATGCTGGCACGACCCTGGAGTTCCTCTCCCCTTTCCTGTGGAGAGCGCCTCCTCTTGAGATGCGACGGGAACGCCGGGAATTCTTTCCCTCCTAAACAGGGAAAGGATCCCTCATCTCGAGCTAGGAGGCGGAAACGGGGCTCCCCTGGATGTGTGCGGGACCCCACGTGCTTCCTCTCGAGTGGAGACGGGTATGTCGGGGAACTTCTTGAGTTGCAGCAAGGGTGTGAAGGACCCTTTGGAAGTTCCAGTGGTTAGATGTGATTAGCCTCGAGAAGGCTCAGCGGAAATGGGCCTCATCTCGCCTGGAGGGCAAAACCTCCTGGATTTTCTCGAGTTGCGGCAGGTGCTCTCGAATTATGACGGGGACCTCAGGGACCCACTCTGGTGGCCTCAGGAAAGGCCAGTCCCCATGCAAGTTCCTCGGGGGCCTCTCGGGATTCCTCTCCCGTCGATGCCGGGGCCTAAGACCTTGTGTGGAGTCGGGGCCGGAACGTGAGGATTCCTCTCCAGTGCTGACATGGATCTTGGGGTACTTCTGGAGTCTCTCCAGGGGAGTCAGTCCTCGTCTCGAATGCGGGCATGCACTTGCGCTTTCCTCCAGAGCGGTAGCAGCAGTGTCACTCATTCCGCCGCGAGGATCAAAGGATCTATGGTTTTCCCTCGAGTCTTTCCCACGAGGCTTTCCCACCAGGCTTTCCCACAGGGCTGTCCCACGTGCACACGTGGTGGGAGTCGATCCGCGGCTTGAACGTCAAGGCAGTGGAGGGAAAACAGGTTCCTCTGGAATGGACTGACACATCTGGGGGACTCTTGGAATGGTGGCACGACCCTGGAGTTCCTCTCGCCTTTCCTGTGGAGAGCGCCTCCTCTTGAGATGCGAGGGGAACGCCGGGAATTCTTTCCCTACGAAACAGGGATAGGATCCCTCATCTCGAACTAGGAGGCGGAAACGGGGCTCCCCTGGATGTGTGCGGCACCCCACGGGCTTCCTCTCGAGTGGAGACGGGTATGTCGGGGAACTTCTTGAGTTGCAGAAAGGGTGTGAAGGACCCTTTGGAAGTTCCAGTGGTTAGATGTGATTAGCTTCGAGAAGCCTCAGCGGAAATGGGCCTCATCTCGCCTGGAGGGCAAAACCTCCTGGATTTTTTCGAGTTGCGGCAGGTGCTCTCGACTTACGAGGGGACATCAGGGACCCGCTCTGGTGGCCTCAGGAAAGGCCAGCCCCCATGCGAGTTCCTCGGGGGCCTCTCGGGATTCCTCTCCCGTCGATGCCGGGGCCTAAGACATTGTGTGGAGTCGGGGCCGGAACCTGAGGATTCCTCTCCAGTGCTGACATGGACCTTGGGGTACTTCTGGAGTCTCCCCAGGGGAGTCAGTCCTCGTCTCGAATGCGGGCATGCACTTGCGCTTTCCTCCAGAGCGGTAGCAACAGTGTCACGCAGACCGCCGCGTGGATCAAAGGATCTATGGTTTTCCCTCGAGTCTTTCCCACGGGGCTTTCCCCCGAGGCTTTCCCACAGGGCTGTCCCACGTGCACACGTAGTGGGAGTCGATCCTCGGCTTGAACGTCAAGGCAGTGCAGGGAAAACAGGTTCCTCTGTAATGGACTGACACATCTGGGGGTCTCTTGGAATGGTGCCACGACCCTGGAGTTCCTCTCGCCTTTCCTGTGGAGAGCGCCTCCTCTTGAGATGCGACGGGAACGCCGGGAATTCTTTCCCTACGAAACAGGGAAAGGATCCCTCATCTCGAGCTAGGAGGCGGAAACGGGGCTCCCCTGGATGTGTGCGGGACCCCACGTGCTTCCTCTCGAGTGGAGACGGGTATGTCGGGGAACTTCTTGAGTTGCAGCAAGGGTGTGAAGGACCCTTAGGAAGTTCCAGCGGTTAGATGTGATTAGCCTCGAGAAGCCTCAGCGGAAATGGGCCTCATCTCGCCTGGAGGGCAAAACCTCCTGGATTTTCTCGAGTTGGGGCAGGTGCTCTCGACTTACGACGGGGACCTCAGGGACCCGCTCTGTTGGCCTCAGGAAAGGCCAGTCCTCATGCGAGTTCCTCGGGGGCCTCTCGGGATTCCTCTCCCGTCGATGCCGGGGACTAAGACCTTGTGTGGAGTCGGGGCCGGAACCTGAGGATTCCTCTCCAGTGCTGACATGGATCTTGGGGTACTTCTGGAGTCTCTCCAGGGGAGTCAGTCCTCGTCTCGAATGCGAGCATGCACTTGCGCTTTCCTCCAGAGCGGGAGCAGCAGTGTCACGCATTCCGCCGCGAGGATCAAAGGATCTATGGTTTTCCCTCGAGTCTTTCCCACGAGGCTTTCCCACGAGGCTTTACCACAGGGCTGTCCCACGTGCACACGTGGTGGGAGTCGATCCGCGGCTTGAACGTCAAGGCAGTGCAGGGAAAACAGGTTCCTCTGGAATGGACTGACACATCTGGGGGACTCTTGGAATGGTGGCACGACCCTGGAGTTCCTCTCGCCTTTCCTGTGGAGAGCGCCTCCTCTTGAGATGCGACGGGAACGCCGGGAATTCTTTCCCTATGAAACAGGGAAAGGATCCCTCATCTCGAGCTAGGCGGCGGAAACGGGGCTCCCCTGGATGTGTGCGGGACCCCACGTGCTTCCTCTCGAGTGGAGACGGGTATGTCGGGGAACTTCTTGAGTTGCAGCAAGGGTGTGAAGGACCCTTTGGAAGTTCCAGTGGTTAGATGTGATTAGCCTCGAGAAGCCTCAGCGGAAATGGGCCTCATCTCGCCTGGAGGGCAAAACCTCCTGGAATTTCTCGAGTTGCGGCAGGTGCTCTCGACTTACGACGGGGACCTCAGGGACCCGCTCTGGTGGCCTCAGGAAGGCCAGTCCCCATGCGAGTTTTTCGGGGGCCTCTCGGGATTCCTCTCCCGTCGATGCCGGGGCCTAAGACCTTGTGTGGTGTCGAGGCCTGAACCTGAGGTTTCCTCTCCAGTGCTGACATGGATCTTGGGGTACATCTGGAGTCTCCCCAGGGGAGTCAGTCCTAGTCTCGAATGCGGGCATGCACTTGCGCTTTCCTCCAGTGCGGTAGCAGCAGTGTCACGCAGTCCGCCGCGTGGATCAAAGGATCTATGGTTTTCCCTCGAGTCTTTCCCACGAGGCTTTCCCACGAGGCTTTCCCACAGGGCTGTCCCACGTGCACACGTGGTGGGATTCGATCCTCGGCTTGAACGTCAAGGCAGTGCAGGGAAAACAGGTTCCCATGGAATGGACTGACCCATCTGGGGGACTCTTGGAATGGTGGCACGACCCTGGTGTTCCTCTCGCCTTTCCTGTGGAGAGCGCCTCCTCTTGAGATGCGACGGGAACGCCGGGAATTCTTTCGCTACGAAACAGGGAAAGGATCCCTCATCTCGAGCTGGAAGGCAGAAACGGGGCTCCCCTGGATGTGTGCGGGACCCTCGTGCTTCCTCTCGAGTGGATACGGGTATGTCGCGGAACTTCTTGAGTTGCAGCAAGGGTGTGAAGGACCCTTTGGAAGTTCCAGTGGTTAGATGTGATTAGCCTCGAGAAGCCTCAGCGGAAATGGGCCTCATCTCGCTTGGAGGGTAAAACTTCCTGGATTTTCTCGAGTTCCGGCAGGTGCTCTCGACTTACGACGGGGACCTCGGGGACCCGCTCTGGTGGCCTCAGGAAAAGCCAGTCCCCATGCGAGTTCTTCGGGGGCCTCTCGGGATTCCTCTCCCTTGGATGCCGGGGCCTAAGACCTTGTGTGGAGTCGGGGCCGGAACCTGAGGATTCCTCTCCAGTGCTGACATGGATCCTGGGGTACTTCTGCAGTCTCCCCAGGGGAGTCAGTCCTCGTCTCGAATGCGGGCATGCACTTGCGCTTTCCTCCAGAGCGGTAGCAGCAGTGTCTCGCAGTCTGCCGCGTGGATCAAAGGATCTATGGTTTTCCCTCGAGTCTTTCCCACGAGGCTTTCCCACGAGGCTTTCCCACAGGGCTGTCCCACGTGCACACGTGGTGGGAGTCGATCCTCGGCTTGAACGTCAAGGCAGTGCAGGGAAAACAGGTTCCTCTGGAATGGACTGACACATCTGGGGGACTCTTGGAATGGTGGCACGACACTGGAGTTCTTCTCGCCTTTCCTGTGGAGAGCGTCTCCTCTTGAGATGCGACGGGAACTCCGGGAATTCTTTCCCTACGAAACAGGAAAGGATCCCTCATCTCGAGCTAGGAGGCGGAAACGGGGCTCCCCTGGATGTGTGCGGGACCCTCGTGCTTCCTCTCGAGTGAAGACTGGTATGTCGGGGAACTTCTTGAGTTGCAGCAAGGGTGTGAAGGACCCTTTGGAAGTTCCAGTGGATAGATGTGATTAGCCTCGAGAAGCCTCAGCGGAAATGGGCCTCATCTCGCCTGGAGGGCAAAACCTCCTGGATTTTCTCGAGTTGCGGCAGGTGCTCTCGACTTACGACGGGGACCTCAGGGACCCGCTCTGGTGGCCTCAGGAAAGGCCAGTCCCCATGCGAGTTCCTCGGGGGCCTCTCGGGATTCCTCTCCCGTCGATGCCGGGGCCTAAGACCTTGTGTGGAGTCGGGGCCGGAACCTGAGGATTCCTCTCCAGTGCTGACATGGATCCTGGGGTACTTCTGCAGTCTCCCCAGGGGAGTCAGTCCTCGTCTCGAATGCGGGCATGCACTTGCGCTTTCCTCCAGAGCGGTAGCAGCAGTGTCACACAGTCCGTCTCGTGGATTAAATGATCTATGGTTTTCCCTCGAGCCTTTCCCACGAGGCTTTCCCACGAGGCTTTCCCACAGGGCTGTCCCACGTGCAAAAGTGATGGGAGTCGATCCTCGGCTTGAACGTCAAGGCAGTGTAGGGAAAACAGGTTCCTCTGGAATGGACTGACCCATCTCTGGGACTCTTGGAATGGTGGCACGACCCTGGAGTTCCTCTCGCCTTTCCTGTGGAGAGCGCCTCCTCTTGAGATGCGACGGGAACGCCGGGAATTCTTTCCCTAGGAAACATGGAAAGGATCCCTCATCTCGAGCTAGGAGGCGGAAACGGGGCTCCCCTGGATGTGTGCGGGACCCCACGTGCTTCCTCTCGAGTGGAGACGGGTATGTCGGGGAACTTCTTGAGTTGCAGCAAGGGTGTGAAGGACCCTTTGGAAGTTCCAGTGGTTAGATGTGATTAGCCTCGAGAAGCCTCAGCGGAAATGGGCCTCATCTCGCCTGGAGGGCAAAACCTCCTGGAATTTCTCGAGTTGCGGCAGGTGCTCTCGACTTACGACGGGGACCTCAGGGACCCGCTCTGGTGGCCTCAGGAAGGCCAGTCCCCTGCAAGTTTTTCGGGGGCCTCTCGGGATTCCTCTCCCGTCGATGACGGGGCCTAAGACCTTGTGTGGTGTCGAGGCCGGAACCTGAGGTTTCCTCTCCAGTGCTGACATGGATCTTGGGGTACATCTGGAGTCTCCCCAGGGGAGTCAGTCCTAGTCTCGAATGCGGGCATGCACTTGCGCTTTCCTCCAGAGCGGTAGCAGCAGTGTCACGCAGTCCGCCGCGTGGATCAAAGGATCTATGGTTTTCCCTCGAGTCTTTCCCACGAGGCTTTCCCACGAGGCTTTCCCACAGGGCTGTCCCACGTGCACACGTGGTGGGAGTCGATCATCGGCTTGAACGTCAAGGCAGTGCGGGGAAAACAGGTTCCTCTGGAATGGACTGACACATCTGGGGGACTCTTGGAATGGTGGCACGACCCTGGAGTTCCTCTCGACTTTCCTGTGGAGAGCGCCTCCTCTTGAGATGCGACGGGAACGCCGGGAATTCTTTCCCTACGAAACAGGGAAAGGATCCCTCATCTCGAGCTAGGAGGCGGAAACAGGGCTCCACTGGATGTGTGCCGGACACCACGTGCTTCCTCTCGAGTGGAGACGGGTATGTCGCGGAACTGCTTGAGTTGCAGCAAGGGTGTGAAGGACCCTTTGGAAGTTCCAGTGGTTAGATGTGATTAGCCTCGAGAAGCCTCAGTGGAAATGGGCCTCATCTCGTCTGGAGGGCAAAACCTCCTGGATTTTCTCGAGTTGCGGCAGGTGCTCTCGACTTACGACGGGGACCTCAGGGACCCGCTCTGGAGGCCTCAAGAAAGGTCAGTCCCCATGCGAGTTCCTCGGGGGCCTCTCGGGATTCCTCTCCCGTCGATGCCGGGGCCTAAGACCTTGTGTGGAGTCGGGGCCGGAACCTGAGGATTCCTCTCCAGTGCTGACATGGATCTTGGGGTACTTCTGGAGTCTCCCCAGGGGAGTCAGTCCTCGTCTCGAATGCGGGCATGCACTTGCGCTTTCCTCCAGAGCGGTAGCAGCAGTGTCACGCAGTCCGCCGCGTGGATCAAAGGATCTATGATTTTCCCTCGAGTCTTTCCCACGAGGCTTTCCCACGAGGCTTTCCTACAGGGCTGTCCCACGTGCACACGTGGTGGGAGTCGATCCTCGGCTTGAACGTCAAGGCAGTGCAGGGAAAACAGGTGCCTCTGGAATGGACTGACACATCTGGGGGTCTCTTGGAATGGTGCCACGACCCTGGAGTTCCTCTCGCCTTTCCTGTGGAGAGCGCCTCCTCTTGAGATGCGACGTGAAGCCGGGAATTCTTTCCCTATGAAACAGGGAAAGGATCCCTCATGTCGAGCTAGGAGGAGGAAACGGGGCTCCCCTGGATGTGTGCGGGACCCCACGTGCTTCCTCTCGAGTGGAGACGGGTATGTCGGGGAACTTCTTGAGTTGCAGCAAGGGTGTGAAGGACCCTTTGGAAGTTCCAGTGGTTAGATGTGATTAGCCTCGAGAAGGCTCAGCGGAAATGGGCCTCATCTCGCCTGGAGGGCAAAACCTCCTGGATTTTCTCGAGTTGCGGCAGGTGCTCTCGTATTATGACGGGGACCTCAGGGACCCGCTCTGGTGGCCTCAGGAAAGGCCAGTCCCCATGCGAGTTCCTGGGGGGCCTCTCTGGATTCCTCTCCCGTCGATGCCGGGGCCTAAGACCTTGTGTGGAGTCGGGGCCTTGAAAGTGAGGATTCCTCTCCAGTGCTGACATGGATCTTGGGGTACTTCTGGAGTCTCTCCAGGGGAGTCAGTCCTCGTCTCGAATGCGGGCATGCACTTGCGCTTTCCTCCAGAGCGGTAGCAGCAGTGTCACGCATTCCGCCGCGAGGATCAAAGGATCTATGGTTTTCCCTCGAGTCTTTCCCACGAGGCGTTCCCACGAGGCTTTCCCACAGGGCTGTTCCACGTGCACACGTGGTGGGAGTCGATCCGCGGCTTGAACGTCAAGGCAGTGCAGGGAAAACAGGTTCCTCTGGAATGGACTGACACATCTGGGGGACTCTTGGAATGGTGGCACGACCCTGGAGTTCCTCTCGCCTTTCCTGTGGAGAGCGCCTCCTCTTGAGATGCGACGGGAACGCCGGGAATTCTTTCCCTATGAAACAGGGAAAGGATCCCTCATCTCGAGCTAGGCGGCGGAAACGGGGCTCCCCTGGATGTGTGCGGGACCCCACGTGCTTCCTCTCGAGTGGAGACGGGTATGTCGGGGAACTTCTTGAGTTGCAGCAAGGGTGTGAAGGACCCTTTGGAAGTTCCAGTGGTTAGATGTGATTAGCCTCGAGAAGCCTCAGCGGAAATGGGCCTCATCTCGCCTGGAGGGCAAAACCTCCTGGAATTTCTCGAGTTGCGGCAGGTGCTCTCGACTTACGACGGGGACCTCAGGGACCCGCTCTGGTGGCCTCAGGAAGGCCAGTCCCCATGCGAGTTTTTCGGGGGCCTCTCGGGATTCCTCTCCCGTCGATGCCGGGGCCTAAGACCTTGTGTGGTGTCGAGGCCTGAACCTGAGGTTTCCTCTCCAGTGCTGACATGGATCTTGGGGTACATCTGGAGTCTCCCCAGGGGAGTCAGTCCTAGTCTCGAATGCGGGCATGCACTTGCGCTTTCCTCCAGTGCGGTAGCAGCAGTGTCACGCAGTCCGCCGCGTGGATCAAAGGATCTATGGTTTTCCCTCGAGTCTTTCCAACGAGGCTTTCCCACGAGGCTTTCCCACAGGGCTGTCCCACGTGCACACGTGGTGGGATTCGATCCTCGGCTTGAACGTCAAGGCAGTGCAGGGAAAACAGGTTCCCATGGAATGGACTGACCCATCTGGGGGACTCTTGGAATGGTGGCACGACCCTGGTGTTCCTCTCGCCTTTCCTGTGGAGAGCGCCTCCTCTTGAGATGCGACGGGAACGCCGGGAATTCTTTCGCTACGAAACAGGGAAAGGATCCCTCATCTCGAGCTGGAAGGCAGAAACGGGGCTCCCCTGGATGTGTGCGGGACCCTCGTGCTTCCTCTCGAGTGGATACGGGTATGTCGCGGAACTTCTTGAGTTGCAGCAAGGGTGTGAAGGACCCTTTGGAAGTTCCAGTGGTTAGATGTGATTAGCCTCGAGAAGCCTCAGCGGAAATGGGCCTCATCTCGCCTGGAGGGCAAAACCTCCTGGAATTTCTCGAGTTGCGGCAGGTGCTCTCGACTTACGACGGGGACCTCAGGGACCCGCTCTGGTGGCCTCAGGAAGGCCATTCCCCTGCAAGTTTTTCGGGGGCCTCTCGGGATTCCTCTCCCGTCGATGACGGGGCCTAAGACCTTGTGTGGTGTCGAGGCCGGAACCTGAGGTTTCCTCTCCAGTGCTGACATGGATCTTGGGGTACATCTGGAGTCTCCCCAGGGGAGTCAGTCCTAGTCTCGAATGCGGGCATGCACTTGCGCTTTCCTCCAGAGCGGTAGCAGCAGTGTCACGCAGTCCGCCGCGTGGATCAAAGGATCTATGGTTTTCCCTCGAGTCTTTCCCACGAGGCTTTCCCACGAGGCTTTCCCACAGGGCTGTCCCACGTGCACACGTGGTGGGAGTCGATCATCGGCTTGAACGTCAAGGCAGTGCGGGGAAAACAGGTTCCTCTGGAATGGACTGACACATCTGGGGGACTCTTGGAATGGTGGCACGACCCTGGAGTTCCTCTCGCCTTTCCTGTGGAGAGCGCCTCCTCTTGAGATGCGACGGGAACTCCGGGAATTCTTTCCCTACGAAACAGGGAAAGGATCCCTCATCTCGAGCTAGGAGGCGGAAACGGGGCTCCCCTGGATGTGTGCCGGACACCACGTGCTTCCTCTCGAGTGGAGACGGGTATGTCGCGGAACTGCTTGAGTTGCAGCAAGGGTGTGAAGGACCCTTTGGAAGTTCCAGTGGTTAGATGTGATTAGCCTCGAGAAGCCTCAGTGGAAATGGGCCTCATCTCGTCTGGAGGGCAAAACCTCCTGGATTTTCTCGAGTTGCGGCAGGTGCTCTCGACTTACGACGGGGACCTCAGGGACCCGCTCTGGAGGCCTCAGGAAAGGTCAGTCCCCATGCGAGTTCCTCGGGGGCCTCTCGGGATTCCTCTCCCGTCGATGCCGGGGCCTAAGACCTTGTGTGGAGTCGGGGCCGGAACCTGAGGATTCCTCTCCAGTGCTGACATGGATCTTGGGGTACTTCTGGAGTCTCCCCAGGGGAGTCAATCCTCGTCTCGAATGCGGGCATGCACTTGCGCTTTCCTCCAGAGCGGTAGCAGCAGTGTCACGCAGTCCGCCGCGTGGATCAAAGGATCTATGATTTTCCCTCGAGTCTTTCCCACGAGGCTTTCCCACGAGGCTTTCCTACAGGGCTGTCCCACGTGCACACGTGGTGGGAGTCGATCCTCGGCTTGAACGTCAAGGCAGTGCAGGGAAAACAGGTGCCTCTGGAATGGACTGACACATCTGGGGGTCTCTTGGAATGGTGCCACGACCCTGGAGTTCCTCTCGCCTTTCCTGTGGAGAGCGCCTCCTCTTGAGATGCGACGGGAACGCCGGGAATTCTTTCCCTACGAAACATGGAAAGGATCCCTCATCTCGAGCTAGGAGGCGGAAACGGGGCTCCCCTGGATTTGTGCGGGACCCTCCTGCTTCCTCTCGAGTGGAGACGGGTATGTCGGGGAACTGCTTGAGTTGCAGCAAGGGTGTGAAGGACCCTTTGGAAGTTCCAGTGGTTAGATGTGATTAGCCTCGAGAAGCCTCAGCAGAAATGGGCCTCATCTCGCCTGGAGGGCAAAACCTCCTGGATTTTCTCGAGTTTCGGCAGGTGCTCTCGACTTACGACGGGGACCTCAGGGACCCGCTCTGGAGGCCTCAGGAAAGGCCAGTCCCTATGCGAGTTCCTCGGGGGCCTCTCGGGATTCCTCTCCCGTCGATGCCGGGGCCTAAGACCTTGTGTGAAGTCGGGGCCGGAACCTGAGGATTCCTCTCCAGTGCTGACATGGATCTTGGGGTACTTCTGGAGTCTCCCCAGGGGAGTCAGTCCTCGTCTCGAATGCGGGCATGCACTTGCGCTTTCCTCCAGAGCGGTAGCAGAAGTGTCACGCAGTCCGCTGCGTGGATCAAAGGATCTATGGTTTTCCCTCGAGTCTTTCCCACGAGGCTTTCCCACGAGGCTTTCCCACAGGGCAGTCCCACGTGCACACGTGGTGGGAGTCGATCCTCGGCTTGAACGTCAAGGCAGTGCGGGGAAAACAGGTTCCTCTGGAATGGACTGACACATCTGGGGGACTCTTGGAATGGTGGCACGACCCTGGAGTTCCTCTCGCCTTTCCTGTGGAGAGCGCCTCCTCTTGAGATGCGACGGGAACGCCGGGAATTCTTTCCCTACGAAACAGGGAAAGGATCCCTTCATCTCGAGCTAGGAGGCGGAAACGGGGCTCCCCTGGATGTGTGCGGGACCCCACGTGCTTCCTCTCGAGTGGAGACGGGTATGTCGCGGAACTGCTTGAGTTGCAGCAAGGGTGTGAAGGACCCTTTGGAAGTTCCAGTGGTTAGATGTGATTAGCCTCGAGAAGCCTCAGCGGAAATGGGCCTCATCTCGCCTGGAGGGCAAAACCTCCTGGATTTTCTCGAGTTTCGGCAGGTGCTCTCGACTTATGACGGGGACCTCAGGGACCCGGTCAGGTGGCCTCAGGAACGGCCAGTACCCATGAGAGTTCCTCGGGGGCCTCTCGGGATTCCTCTCCCTTCGATGCCGGGGACTAAGACCTTGTGTGGATTCGGGGCCGGAACCTGAGGATTCCTCTCCAGTGCTGACATGGATCTTGGGGTACTTCTGGAGTCTCCCCAGGGGAGTCAGTCCTCGTCTCGAATGCGGGCATGCACTTGCGCTTTCCTCCAGAGCGGTAGCAGCAGTGTCACGCAGTCCGCCGCGTGGATCAAAGGATCTATGGTTTTCCCTCGAGTCTTTCCCACGAGGCTTTCCCACGAGGCTTTCCCACAGGGCAGTCCCACCTGCACACGTGGTGGGAGTCGATCCTCGGCTTGAACGTCAAGGCAGTGCAGGGAAAACAGGTTCCTCTGGAATGGACTGACCCATCTGGGGGACTCTTGGAATGGTGGCACGGCCCTGGAGTTCCTCTCGCCTTTCCTGTGGAGAGCGCCTCCTCTTGAGATGCGACGGGAACGCCGGGAATTCTTTCCCTATGAAACAGGGAAAGGATCCATCATCTCGAGCTAGGAGGCGGAGTCGGGGCTCCCCTGGATGTGTGCGGGACCCCACGTGCTTCCTCTCGAGTGTAGACGGGTATGTCGGGGAACTTCTTGAGTTGCAGCAAGGGTGTGAAGGAGCCTTAGGAAGTTCCAGTGGTTAGATGTGATTAGCCTCGAGAAGCCTCAGCGGAAATGGGCCTCATCTCGCCTGGAGGGCAAAACCTCCTAGATTTTCTCGAGTTGCGGCAGGTGCTCTCGACTTACGACGGGGACCTCATGGACCCGCTCTGGTGGCCTCAGGAAAGGCCAGTCCCCATGCGAGTTCCTCGGGGGCCTCTCGGGATTCCTCTCCCGTCGATGCCGGGGCCTAAGACCTTGTGTGGAGTCGGGGCCGGAACCTGAGGATTCCTCTCCAGTGCTGACATGGATCTTGGGGTACTTCTGGAGTCTCCCCAGGGGAGTCAGTCCTCGTCTCGAATGCGGGCATGCACTTGCGCTTTCCTCCAGAGCGGTAGCAGCAGTGTAACGCAGTCCGCCGCGTGGATCAAAGGATCTATGGTTTTCCCTCGAGTCTTTCCCTCGAGGCTTTCCCACGAGGCTTTCCCACAGGGCTGTCCCACGTGCACACGTGGTGGGAGTCGATCCTCGGCTTGAACGTCAAGGCAGTGCGGGGAAAACAGGTTCCTCTGGAATGGACTGACACATCTGGGGAACTCTTGGAATGGTGGCACGACCCTGGAGTTCCTCTCGCCTTTCCTGTGGAGAGCGCCTCCTCTTGAGATGCGACGGGAACGCCGGGAATTCTTTCCCTATGAAACAGGGAAAGGATCTCTCATCTCGAACTAGGAGGCGGAAACGGGGCTCCCCTGCATGTGTGCGGGACCCCACGTGCTTCCTCTCGAGTGGAGACGGGTATGTCGCGGAACTGCTTGAGTTGCAGCAAGGGTGTGAAGGACCCTTTGGAAGTTCCAGTGGTTAGATGTGATTAGCCTCGAGAAGCCTCAGCAGAAATGGGCCTCATAACGCCTGGAGGGCAAAACATCCTGGATTTTCTCGAGTTGCGGCAGGTGCTCTCGACTTACGTCGGAGACCTCAGGGACCCGCTCTGGTGTCCTCAGGAAAGGCCAGTCCCCATGCGAGTTCCTCGGGGGCCTCTCGGGATTCCTCTCCCGTGTATGCCGGGGCCTAAGACCTTGTGTGGAGTCGGGGCCGGAACCTGAGGATTTCTCTCCAGTGCTGACATGGACCTTGGGGTACTTTTGGAGTCTCCCCAGGGGAGTCAGTCCTCGTCTCGAATGCGGGCATGCACCTGTGCTTTCCTCCAGAGCGGTAGCAGCAGTGTCACGCAGTCGGCCGCGTGGATCAAATGATCTATGGTTTTCCCTCGAGTCTTTCCCACGAGGCTTTCCCACGAGGCTTTCCCACAGGGCTGTACCACGTGCACACGTGGTGGGAGTCGATCCTCGGCTTGAACGTCAAGGCAGTGCAGGGAAAACAGGTTCCTCTGTAATGGACTGACACATCTGGGGGTTTCTTGGAATGGTGACACGACCCTGGAGTTCCTCTCGCCTTTCCTGTGGAGAGTGCCTCCTCTTGAGATGCGACGGGAACGCCGGGAATTCTTTCCCTACGAAACAGGGAAAGGATCCCTCATCTCGAGCTAGGAAGCGGAAACGGGGCTCCCCTGGATGTGTGCGGGACCCCATGTGCTTCCTCTCGAGTGGAGATGGGTATGTCGCGGAACTGCTTGAGTTGCAGCAAGGGTGTGAAGGACCCTTTGGAAGTTCCAGTGGTTAGATGTGATTAGCCTCGAGAAGCCTCAGCGGAATTGGGCCTCATCTCGGCTGGAGGGCAAAACCTCCTTGATTTTCTCGAGTTGCGGCAGGTGCTCTCGACTTACGACTGGGACCTCAGGGACCCGCTCTGGTGGCCTCAGGAAAGGCCAGTCCCCATGTGAGTTCCTCGGGGGCCTCTCGGGATTCCTCTCCCGTCGATGCCTGGGCCTAAGACCTTGTGTGGAGTCGGGGCCGGAACCTGAGGATTCCTCTCCAGTGCTGACATGGATCTTGGGGTACTTCTGGAGTCTCCCCAGGGGAGTCAGTCCCCGTCTCGAATGCGGGCATGCACTTGCGCTTTCCTCCAGAGCGATAGCAGCAGTGTCACGCAGTCCGCCGCGTGGATCAAAGGATCTATGGTTTTCCCTCGAGTCTTTCCCATGAGGCTTTCCCACGAGGCTTTCCCACAGGGCTGTCCCACGTGCACACGTGATGGGAGTCGATCGTCGGCTTGAACGTCAAGGCAGTGCAGGGAAAACAGGTTCCTCTGGAATGGACTGACACACCTGGGGGACTCTTGGAATGGTGGCACGACCCTGGAGTTCCTCTCGCCTTTCCTGTGGAGAGCGCCTCCTCTTGAGATGCGACGGGAACGCCGGGAATTCTTTCCCTACGAAACAGGGAAAGGATCCCTCATCTAGAGCTAGGAGGCGGAAACGGAGCTCCTCTGGATGTGTGCGGGACCCTCGTGCTTCTCCTCGAGTGGAGACGGGTATGTCGGGGAACTTCTTGAGTTGCAGCAAGGGTGTGAAGGACCCTTTGGAAGTTCCAGTGGTTAGATGTGATTAGCCTCGAGAAGCCTCAGCGGAAATGGGCCTCATCTCGCCTGGAGGGCAAAACCTCCTGGATTTTCTCTAGTTGCGGCAGGTGCTCTCGACTTAAGACGGGGACCACAGGGACCCGCTCTGGTGGCCTCAGGAAAGGCCAGTCCCCATGCGAGTTTCTCGGGGGCCTCTCGGGATTCCTCTCCCGTCGATGCCGGGGCCTAAGACCTTGTGTGGAGTCGGGGCCGGAACCTGAGGATTCCTCTCCAGTGCTGACATGGATCTTGGGGTACTTCTGGAGTCTCCCCAGGGGAGTCAGTCCTCGTCTCGAATGCGGGCATGCACTTGTGCTTTCCTCCAGAGCGGTAGCAGCAGTGTCACGCAGTCCGCCGCGTGGATCAAAGGATCTATGGTTTTCCCTCGAGTCTTTCCCACGAGGCTTTCCCACGGGGCTTTCCCACAGGGCTGTCCCACGTGCACACGTGGTGGGAGTCGATCGTCGGCTTGAACGTCAAGGCAGTGCAGGGAAAACAGGTTCCTCTGTAATGGACTGACACATCTGGGTGTCTCTTGGAATGCTGGCACGACCCTGGAGTTCCTCTCGCCTTAACTGTGGAGAGCGCCTCCTCTTGAGATGCGATGGGAACGCCGGGAATTCTTTCGCTACGAAACAGGGAAAGGATCCCTCATCTCGAGTTAGGAGGCGGAAACGGGGCTCCCCTGGATGTTTGCATGACCCCACGTGCTTCCTCTCGAGTGGAGACGGGTATGTCGTGGAACTTCTTGAGTTGCAGCAAGGGTGTGAAGGACCCTTTGAAAGTTCCAGTGGTTAGATGTGATTAGCCTCGAGAAGCCTCAGCGGAAATGGGCCTCATCTCGCCTGGAGGGCAAAACCTCCTGGATTTTCTCGAGTTGCGGCAGGTCCTCTCGACTTATGACGGGGACTTCAGGGACCCGCTCTGGTGGCCCCAGGAGAGGCCAGTCCCCATGCGAGTTCCTCGGGGGCCTCTCGGGATTCCTCTCCCGTCGATGCCGGGGCCTAAGACCTTGTGTGGAGTCGGGGCCGGAAACTGATTATTCCTCTCCAGTGCTGACATGGATCCTGGGGTACTTTTGGAGTCTCCCCAGGGGAGTCAGTCCTCGTCTCGAATGCGGGCATGCACTTGCGCTTTCCTCCAGAACGGTAACAGCAGTGTCACGCAGTCCGCCGCGTGGATCAAAGGATCTATGGTTTTCCCTCGAGTCTTTCCCACGAGGCTTTCCCACGAGGCTTTCCCACAGGGCAGTCCCACGTGCACACGTGGTGGGAGTCGATCCTCGGCTTGAACGTCAAGGCAGTGCGGGGAAAACAGGTTCCTCTGGAATGGACTGACACATCTGGGGGACTCTTGGAATGGTGGCACGACCCTGGAGTTCCTCTCGCCTTTCCTGTGGAGAGCGCCTCCTCTTGAGATGCGACGGGAACGCCGGGAATTCTTTCCCTACGAAACAGGGAAAGGATCCCTCATCTCGAGCTAGGAGGCGGAAACGGGGCTCCCCTGGATGTGTGCGGGACCCCACGTGCTTCCTCTCGAGTGGAGACGGGTATGTCGCGGAACTGCTTGAGTTGCAGCAAGGGTGTGAAGGAGCCTTAGGAAGTTCCAGTGGTTAGACGTGATTAGCCTCGAGAAGCCTCAGCGGAAATGGGTCTCATCTCGCCTGGAGGGCAAAACCTCCTGGATTTTCTCGAGTTGCGGCAGGTGCTCTCGACTTACGACGGGGACCTCAGGGACCCGCTCTGGTGGCCTCAGGAAAGGCCAGTCCCCATGCGAGTTCCTCGGGGGCCTCTCGGGATTCCTCTCCCGTCGATGCCGGGGCCTAAGACCTTGTGTGGAGTCGGGGCCGGAACCTGAGGATTCCTCTCCAGTGCTGACATGGATCTTGGGGTACTTCTGGAGTCTCCCCAGGGGAGTCAGTCCTCATCTCGAATGCGGGCATGCACTTGCGCTTTCCTCCAGAGCGGTAGCAGCAGTGTAACGCAGTCCGCCGCGTGGATCAAAGGATCTATGGTTTTCCCTCGAGTCTTTCCCTCGAGGTTTTCCCACGTGGCTTTCCCACAGGGCTGTCCCACGTGCACACGTGGTGGGAGTCGATCCTCGGCTTGAACGTCAAGGCAGTGCGGGGAAAACAGGTTCCTCTGGAATGGACTGACACATCTGGGGAACTCTTGGAATGGTGGCACGACCCTGGAGTTCCTCTCGCCTTTCCTGTGGAGAGCGCCTCCTCTTGAGATGCGACGGGAACGCCGGGAATTCTTTCCCTATGAAACAGGGAAAGGATCTCTCATCTCGAGCTAGGAGGCGGAAACGGGGCTCCCCTGCATGTGTGCGGGACCCCACGTGCTTCCTCTCGAGTGGAGACGGGTATGTCGCGGAACTGCTTGAGTTGCAGCAAGGGTGTGAAGGACCCTTTGGAAGTTCCAGTGGTTAGATGTGATTAGCCTCGAGAAGCCTCAGCAGAAATGGGCCTCATCTCGCCTGGAGGGCAAAACATCCTGGATTTTCTCGAGTTGCGGCAGGTGCTCTCGACTTACGTCGGAGACCTCAGGGACCCGCTCTGGTAGCCTCAGGAAAGGCCAGTCCCCATGCGAGTTCCTCGGGGGCCTCTCGGGATTCCTCTCCCGTCGATGCCGGGGCCTAAGTCCTTGTGTGGAGTCGGGGCCTGAACCTGAGGATTCCTCTCCAGTGCTGACATGGATCTTGGGGTACTTCTGGAGTCTCCCCAGGGGAGTCAGTCCTCGTCTCGAATGCGGGCATGCACTTGCGCTTTCCTCCAGAACGGTAGCAGCAGTGTCAGGCAGTCCGCCGCGTGGATCAAAGGATCTATGGTTTTCCCTCGAGTCTTTCCCACGAGGCTTTCCCACGAGGCTTTCCCACAGGGCTGTCCCACGTGCACACGTGGTGGGAGTCGATCCTCGGCTTGAACGTCAAGGCAGTGCAGGGAAAACAGGTTCCTCTGTAATGGACTGACACATCTGGGTGTCTCTTGGAATGCTGGCACGACCCTGGAGTTCCTCTCGCCTTTCCTGTGGAGAGCGCCTCCTCTTGAGATGCGACGGGAACGCCGGAAATTCTTTCGCTACGAAACAGGGAAAGGATCCCTCATCTCGAGCTAGGAGGCGGAAACGGGGCTCCCCTGGATGTGTGCATGACCCCACGTGCTTCCTCTCGAGTGGAGACGGGTATGTCGGGGAACTTCTTGAGTTGCAGCAAGGGTGTGAAGGACCCTTTGGAAGTTCCAGTGGTTAGATGTGATTAGCCTCGAGAAGTCTCAGCGGAAATGGGCCTCATCTCGCCTGGAGGGCAAAACCTCCTGGATTTTCTCGAGTTGCGGCAGGTGTTCTCAACTTACAACAGGGACCTCAGGGACCCGTTCTGGTGGCCTCAGGAAAGGCCAATCCCCATGCGAGTTTCTCGGGGGCCTCTCGGGATTCCTCTCCCGTCGATGCCGGGGCCTAAGACCTTGTGTGGAGTCGGGGCCGGAACCTGAGGATTCCTCTCCAGTGCTGACATGGATCTTGGGGTACTTCTGGAGTCTCCCCAGGGGAGTCAGTCCTCGTCTCGAATGTGGGCATGCATTTGCGCTTTCCTCCAGAGCGGTAGCAGCAGTGTCACGCAGTCGGCCGCGTGGATCAAAGGATCTATGGTTTTCCCTCGAGTCTTTCCCACGAGGCTTTCCCACGAGGCTTTCCCACAGGGCTGTCCCACGTGCACACGTGGTGGGAGTCGATCCTCGGCTTGAACGTCAAGGCAGTGCAGGGAAAACAGGTTCCTCTGGAATGGACTGACACATCTGGGGGACTCCGGGAATGGTGGCGCGACCCTGGAGTTCCTATCGCCTTTCCTGTGGAGAGCGCCTCCTCTTGAGATGCGAGGGGAACGCCGGGAATTCTTTCCCTACGAAACAAGGAAAGGATCCCTCATCTCGAGCTAGGAGGCGGAAACGGGGCTCCTCTGGATGTTTGCGGGACTCCACGTGCTTCCTCTAGAGTGGAGACGGGTATGTCGCGGAACTTCTTGAGTTGCAGCAAGGGTGTGAAGGACCCTTTGGAAGTTCCAGTGGTTAGATGTGATTAGCCTCGAGAAACCTCGAGGCAGTGCAGGGAAAACAGGTTCCTCTGGAATGGACTGACACATCTGGGGGTCTCTTGGAATGGTGGCACGACCCTGGAGTTCCTCTCGCCTTTCCTGTGGAGAGCGCCTCCTCTTGAGATGCGACGGGAACGCCGGGAATTGTTTCCCTACGAAACAGGGAAAGGATCCCTCATCTCGAGCTAGGATGCTGAAACGGGGCTCCCCTGGATGTGTGCGGCACCCCACGTGCTTCCTCTCGAGTGGAGACGGGTATGTCGCGGAACTGCTTGAGTTGCAGCAAGGGTGTGAAGGACCCTTTGGAAGTTCCAGTGGTTAGATGTGATTAGCCTCGAGAAGCCTCAGCGGAAATGGGCCTCATCACGCCTGGAGGGAAAAACCTCCTGGATTTTCTCGAGTTGCGGCAGGTGCTCTCGACTTACGACGGGGACCTCAGGGACCCGCTCTGGTGGCCTCAGGAAAGGCCAGTCCCCATGCGAGTTCCTCGGGGGCCTCTCGGGATTCCTCTCCCGTCGATGCCGGGGCCTAAGTCCTTGTGTGGAGTCGGGTCCTGAACCTGAGGATTCCTCTCCAGTGATGACATGGATCTTGGGGTACTTCTGGAGTCTCCCCAGGGGAGTCAGTCCTCGTCTCGAATGCGGGCATGCACTTGCGCTTTCCACCAGAGCGGTAGCAGCAGTGTCACGCAGTCCGCCGCGTGGATCAAAGAATCTATGGTTTTCCCTCGAGTCTTTCCCACGAGGCTTTCCCACAGGGCTGTCCCACGTGCACACGTGGTGGGAGTCGATCCTCGGCTTGAACGTCAAGGCAGTGCAGGGAAAACAGGTTCCTCTGGAATGGACTGACACATCTGGGGGACTCTTGGAATGGTGGCACGACCCTGGATTTCCTCTCGCCTTTCCTGTGGAGAGCGCCTCCTCTTGAGATGCGACGGGAACACCGGGAATTCTTTCCCTACGAAACAGGGAAAGGATCCCTCATCTCGTGCTAGGAGGCGGAAACGGGGCTCCCCTGGATGTGTGCTGGACCCTCGTGCTTCCTCTCGATTGGAGACGGGTATGTCGCGGAACTGCTTGAGTTGCAGCAAGGGTGTGAAGGACCCTTTGGAAGTTCCAGTGGTTAGATGTGATTAGCCTTGAGAAGCCTCAGCGGAAATGGGCCTCATCTCGCCTGGAGGGCAAAACCTCCTGGATTTTCTCGAGTTGCGGTAGGTGCTCTCGACTTACGACGGGGACCTCAGGGACCCGCTCTGGTGGCCTCAGGAAAGTCCAGTCCCCATGCGAGTTCCTCGGGGGCCTCTCGGGATTCCTCTCCCGTCGATGCCGGGGCCTAAGACCTTGTGTGGAGTCGGGGCCGGAACCTGAGGATTCCTCTCCAGTGCTGACATGGATCTTGGGGTACTTCTGGAGTCTCCCCAGGGGAGTCAGTCCTCGTCTCGAATGCGGGCATGCACTTGTGCTTTCCTCCAGAGCGGTAGCAGCAGTGTCACGCAGTCCGCCGCGTGGATCAAAGGATCTATGGTTTTCCCTCGAGTCTTTCCCACGAGGCTTTCCCACGGGGCTTTCCCACAGGGCTGTCCCACGTGCACACGTGGTGGGAGTCGATCGTCGGCTTGAACGTCAAGGCAGTGCAGGGAAAACAGGTTCCTCTGGAATGGACTGACACATCTGGGTGTCTCTTGGAATGCTGGCACGACCCTGGAGTTCCTCTCGCCTTTCCTGTGGAGAGCGCCTCCTCTTGAGATGCGACGGGAACGCCGGGAATTCTTTCCCTACGAAACAGGGAAAGGATCCCTCATCTCGAGTTAGGAGGCGGAAACGGGGCTTCCCTGGATGTTTGCATGACCCCACGTGCTTCCTCTCGAGTGGAGACGGGTATGTCGTGGAACTTCTTGAGTTGCAGCAAGGGTGTGATGGACCCTTTGAAAGTTCCAGTGGTTAGATGTGATTAGCCTCGAGAAGCCTCAGCGGAAATGGGCCTCATCTCGCCTGGAGGGCAAAACCTCCTGGATTTTCTCGAGTTGCGGCAGGTCCTCTCGACTTACGACGGGGACCTCAGGGACCCGATCTGGTGGCCTCAGGAGAGGCCAGTCCCCATGCGAGTTCCTCGGGGGCCTCTCGGGATTCCTCTCCCGTCGATGCCGGGGCCTAAGACCTTGTGTGGAGTCGGGGCCGGAAACTGAGGATTCCTCTCCAGTGCTGACAGGGATCTTGGGGTACTTTTGGAGTCTCCCCAGGGGAGTCAGTCCTCGTCTCGAATGTGGGCATGCACTTGCGCTTTCCTCCAGAACGGTAGCAGCAGTGTCAGGCAGTCCGCCGCGTGGATCAAAGGATCTATGGTTTTCCCTCGAGTCTTTCCCACGAGGCTTTCCCACGAGGCTTTCCCACAGGGCTGTCCCACGTGCACACGTGGTGGGAGTCGATCCTCGGCTTGAACGTCAAGGCAGTGCAGGGAAAACAGGTTCCTCTGTAATGGACTGACACATCTGGGTGTCTCTTGGAATGCTGGCACGACCCTGGAGTTCCTCTCGCCTTTCCTGTGGAGAGCGCCTCCTCTTGAGATGCGACGGGAACGCCGGAAATTCTTTCGCTACGAAACAGGGAAAGGATCCCTCATCTCGAGCTAGGAGGCGGAAACGGGGCTCCCCTGGATGTGTGCATGACCCCACGTGCTTCCTCTCGAGTGGAGACGGGTATGTCGGGGAACTTCTTGAGTTGCAGCAAGGGTGTGAAGGACCCTTTGGAAGTTCCAGTGGTTAGATGTGATTAGCCTCGAGAAGTCTCAGCGGAAATGGGCCTCATCTCGCCTGGAGGGCAAAACCTCCTGGATTTTCTCGAGTTGCGGCAGGTGTTCTCAACTTACAACAGGGACCTCAGGGACCCGTTCTGGTGGCCTCAGGAAAGGCCAATCCCCATGCGAGTTTCTCGGGGGCCTCTCGGGATTCCTCTCCCGTCGATGCCGGGGCCTAAGACCTTGTGTGGAGTCGGGGCCGGAACCTGAGGATTCCTCTCCAGTGCTGACATGGATCTTGGGGTACTTCTGGAGTCTCCCCAGGGGAGTCAGTCCTCGTCTCGAATGTGGGCATGCATTTGCGCTTTCCTCCAGAGCGGTAGCAGCAGTGTCACGCAGTCGGCCGCGTGGATCAAAGGATCTATGGTTTTCCCTCGAGTCTTTCCCACGAGGCTTTCCCACGAGGCTTTCCCACAGGGCTGTCCCACGTGCACACGTGGTGGGAGTCGATCCTCGGCTTGAACGTCAAGGCAGTGCAGGGAAAACAGGTTCCTCTGGAATGGACTGACACATCTGGGGGACTCCGGGAATGGTGGCGCGACCCTGGAGTTCCTATCGCCTTTCCTGTGGAGAGCGCCTCCTCTTGAGATGCGAGGGGAACGCCGGGAATTCTTTCCCTACGAAACAAGGAAAGGATCCCTCATCTCGAGCTAGGAGGCGGAAACGGGGCTCCTCTGGATGTTTGCGGGACTCCACGTGCTTCCTCTAGAGTGGAGACGGGTATGTCGCGGAACTTCTTGAGTTGCAGCAAGGGTGTGAAGGACCCTTTGGAAGTTCCAGTGGTTAGATGTGATTAGCCTCGAGAAACCTCGAGGCAGTGCAGGGAAAACAGGTTCCTCTGGAATGGACTGACACATCTGGGGGTCTCTTGGAATGGTGGCACGACCCTGGAGTTCCTCTCGCCTTTCCTGTGGAGAGCGCCTCCTCTTGAGATGCGACGGGAACGCCGGGAATTGTTTCCCTACGAAACAGGGAAAGGATCCCTCATCTCGAGCTAGGATGCTGAAACGGGGCTCCCCTGGATGTGTGCGGCACCCCACGTGCTTCCTCTCGAGTGGAGACGGGTATGTCGCGGAACTGCTTGAGTTGCAGCAAGGGTGTGAAGGACCCTTTGGAAGTTCCAGTGGTTAGATGTGATTAGCCTCGAGAAGCCTCAGCGGAAATGGGCCTCATCACGCCTGGAGGGAAAAACCTCCTGGATTTTCTCGAGTTGCGGCAGGTGCTCTCGACTTACGACGGGGACCTCAGGGACCCGCTCTGGTGGCCTCAGGAAAGGCCAGTCCCCATGCGAGTTCCTCGGGGGCCTCTCGGGATTCCTCTCCCGTCGATGCCGGGGCCTAAGTCCTTGTGTGGAGTCGGGGCCTGAACCTGAGGATTCCTCTCCAGTGATGACATGGATCTTGGGGTACTTCTGGAGTCTCCCCAGGGGAGTCAGTCCTCGTCTCGAATGCGGGCATGCACTTGCGCTTTCCACCAGAGCGGTAGCAGCAGTGTCACGCAGTCCGCCGCGTGGATCAAAGAATCTATGGTTTTCCCTCGAGTCTTTCCCACGAGGCTTTCCCACAGGGCTGTCCCACGTGCACACGTGGTGGGAGTCGATCCTCGGCTTGAACGTCAAGGCAGTGCAGGGAAAACAGGTTCCTCTGGAATGGACTGACACATCTGGGGGACTCTTGGAATGGTGGCACGACCCTGGATTTCCTCTCGCCTTTCCTGTGGAGAGCGCCTCCTCTTGAGATGCGACGGGAACACCGGGAATTCTTTCCCTACGAAACAGGGAAAGGATCCCTCATCTCGTGCTAGGAGGCGGAAACGGGGCTCCCCTGGATGTGTGCTGGACCCTCGTGCTTCCTCTCGATTGGAGACGGGTATGTCGCGGAACTGCTTGAGTTGCAGCAAGGGTGTGAAGGACCCTTTGGAAGTTCCAGTGGTTAGATGTGATTAGCCTTGAGAAGCCTCAGCGGAAATGGGCCTCATCTCGCCTGGAGGGCAAAACCTCCTGGATTTTCTCGAGTTGCGGTAGGTGCTCTCGACTTACGACGGGGACCTCAGGGACCCGCTCTGGTGGCCTCAGGAAAGTCCAGTCCCCATGCGAGTTCCTCGGGGGCCTCTCGGGATTCCTCTCCCGTCGATGCCGGGGCCTAAGACCTTGTGTGGAGTCGGGGCCCGAACCTGAGGATTCCTCTCCAGTGCTGACATGGATCTTGGGGTACTTCTGGAGTCTCCCCAGGGGAGTCAGTCCTCGTCTCGAATGCGGGCATGCACTTGCGCTTTCCTCCAGAGTGGTAGCAGCAGTGTCACGCAGTCCGCCGCGTGGATCAAAGGATCTATGGTTTACCCTCGAGTCTTTCCCACCAGGCTTTCCGACGAGGCTTTCCCACAGGGCAGGCCCACGTGCACACGTGGTGGGAGTCGATCCTCGGCTTGAACGTCAAGGCAGTGCAGGGAAAACAGGTTCCTCTGGAATGGATTGACACATCTGGGGGACTCTTGGAATGGTGGCAGGACCCTGGAGTTCCTCTCGCCTTTCCTGTGGAGAGCGCCTCCTCTTGATATGCGACGGGAACGCCGGGAATTCTTTCCCTACGAAACAGGGAAACGATCCCTCATCTCGACCTAGGAGGCGGCAACGGGGCTCCCCTGGATGTGTGCGGGACCCCACGTGCTTCCTCTCGAGTGGAGACGGGCATGTCGGGGAACTGCTTGAGTTGCAGCAAGGGTGTGAAGGACCCTTTGGAAGTTCCAGTGGTTAGATGTGATTAGCCTCGAGAAGCCTCAGCGGAAATGGGCCTCATCTCGCCTGGAGGGCAAAACCTCCTGGATTTTCTCGAGTTGCGGCAGGTGCTCTCGACTTACGACTGGGAACTCAGGGACCCGCTCTGGAGGCCTCAGGAAAGGCCAGTCCCCATGCGAGTTCCTCGGGGGCCTCTCGGGATTCCTCTCCCATTGATGCCGGGGTCTAAGACCTTGTGTGGAGTCGGGGCCGGAACCTGAGGATTCCTCTCCAGTGCTGACATGGATCTTGGGGTAATTCTGGAGTCTCCCCAGGGGAGTCAGTCCTCGTCTCGAATGCGGGCATGCACTTGCACTTTCCTCCAGAGCGGTAGCAGCAGTGTCACGCAGTCCGCCGCGTGGATCAAAGAATCTATGGTTTTCCCTCGTGTCTTTCCCACGAGGCTTTCCCACGAGGCTTTCCCACAGGGTTGTCCCACGTGCACACGTGGTGGGAGTCGATCCTCGGCTTGAAAGTCAAGGCAGTGCAGGGAAAACAGGTTCCTCTGGAATGGACTGACCCATCTGGGGGACTCTTGGAATGGTGGCACGACCCTGGAGTTCCTCTCGCCTTTCCTGTGGAGAGCGCCTCCTCTTGAGATGCGACGGGAACACCGGGAATTCTTTCCCTTCAAACAGGGAAAGGATCCCTCATCTCGAGCTAGGAGGCGGAAACGGGGCTCCCCTGGATGTGTGCTGGACCCTCGTGCTTCCTCTCGAGTGGAGACGGGTATGTCGCGGAACTGCTTGAGTTGCAACAAGGGTGTGAAGGACCCTTTGGAAGTTCCAGTGGTTAGATGTGATTAGCCTCGAGAAGCCTCAGCGGAAATGGGCCTCATCTCGCCTGGAGTGCAAAACCTCCTGGATTTTCTCGAGTTGCGGCAGATGCTCTCGACTTACGACGGGGACCTCAGGGACCCGCTCTGGTGGCCTCACGAAAGGCCAGTCCCCATGCGAGTTCCTCGGGGGCCTCTCGGGATTCCTCTCCGGTCGATGCCGGGGCCTAAGACCTTGTGTGGAGTCGGGGCCGGAACCTGAGGATTCCTCTCCAGTGCTGACATGGATCTTGGGGTACTTCTGGAGTCTCCCCAGGGGAGTCAGTCCTCGTCTCGAATGCGGGCATGCACTTGCGCTTTCCTCCAGAGCGGTAGCAGCATTGTCACGCAGTCCGCCGCGTGGATCAAAGGATATATGGATTTCCCTCGAGGCTTTCCCACGAGGCTTTCCCACGAGGCTTTCCCACAGGGCTGTCACACGTGCACACGTGGTGGGACTCGATCCTCGGGATGAACGTCAAGGCAGTGCAGGGAAAACAGGTTCCTCTGGAATGGACTGACACATCTGGGGGACTCTTGGAATGGTGGCACGACCCTGGAGTTCCTCTCGCCTTTCCTTTGGAGAGCGCCTCCTCTTGAGATGCGACGGGAACGCCGGGAATTCTTTCCCTACGAAACAGGGAAAGGATCCCTCATCTCGAGCTAGGAGGCGGAAACGGGGCTCCCCTGGATGTGTGCGGGAACCCACGTGCTTCCTCTCGAGTGGAGATGGGTATGTCGGGGAACTTCTTCAGTTGCAGCAAGGGTGTGAAGGACGCTTTGGAAGTTCCAGTGGTTAGATGTGATTAGCCTCGAGAAGCCTCAGCCGAAATGGGCCTCATCTCGCCTGGAGGGCAAAACCTCCTGGATTTTCTCGAGTTGCGGCAGGTGCTCTCGACTAACGAGGGGGACCTCAGGGACCGCTCTGGTGGCCTCAGGATAGGCCAGTCCCCACGCGAGTTCCACGGGGGCCTCTCGGGATTCCTCTCCCGTCGATGCCGGGGCCTAAGACCTTGTGTGGAGTCGGGGCCGGAACCTGAGGATTCATCTCCAGTGCTGACATGGATCTTGGGGTACTTCTGGAGTCTCCCCATGGGAGTCAGTCCTCGTCTCGAATGCGGGCATTCACTTGCGCTTCCCTCCAGTGCGGTAGGAGCAGTGTCACGCAGTCTGCAGCGTGGATCAAAGGATCTATGGTTTTCCCTCGAGTCTTTCCCACGAGGCTTTCCCACGAGGCGTTCCCCCAGGGATGTCCCACGTGCACACGTGGTGGGAGTCGATCCTCGGCTTGAACGTCAAGGCAGTGAAGGGAAAACAGGTTCCTCTGGAATGGACTGACACATCTGGGGGACTCTTGGAATGGTGGCACGACCCTGGAGTTCCTCTGGCCTTTCCAGTTGAGAGCGACTCCTCTTGAGATGCGACGGGAATGCCGGGAATTCTTTCCCTACGAAACAGGGTAAGGATCCCTCATCTCGAGCTAGGCGGCGGTAACGGGTCTCCCCTGGATGAGTGGGCGACCCTCGTGCTTTCTCTCGAGAGGAGACGGGTATGGAGGGGAACTTCTTGAGTTGCAGCAAGGGTGTGATTGACCATTTGGAAGTTCCAGTGGTTAGATGTGATTAGCCTCGAGAAACCTCAGCTGAAATGGGCCTCATTTCGCCTGGAGGGCAAAACCTCCTGGATTTTCTCGAGTTGCGGCAGATGCTCCCGACTTATGACGGGGACCTCAGGGACCCGCTCTCGTGGCCTCAGGAAAGTCCAGTCCCCATGCGAGTTCCTCGCGGGCCTCTCGGGATTCCTCTCCCGTCGATGCCGGGGCCTAAGACCTTGTGTGGAGTCGGGGCCGGAACCTGAGGATTCCTCTCCAGTGCTGACATGGATCTTGGGGTACTTCTGGAGTCTCCCCAGGGGAGTCAGTCCTCGTCTCGAATGCGGGCATACACTTGCGCTTTCCTCCAGAGCGGTAGCAGCAGTGTCACACAGTCCGCCGCGTGGATCAAAGGATCTATGGATTTCCCTCGAGTCTTTCCCACGAGGCTTTCCCACGAGGCTTTCCCACAGGGCTGTCTCACGTGCACACGTGGTGGGAGTCGATCCTCGGCTTGAACGTCAAGGCAGTGCAGGGAAAACAGGTTCCTCTGGAATGGACTGACACATCTGGGGGACTCTTGGAATGGTGGCACGACCCTGGAGTTCCTCTCGCCTTTCCTGTGGAAAGCGCCTCCTCTTGAGATGCGACGGGAACGCAGGGAATTCTTTCCCTACGAAACAGGGAAAGGATCCCTCATCTCGAGCTATCAGGCGGAAACAGGGCTCCGCTGGATGTGTGCGGGACCCTCGTGCTTCCTCTCGAGTGGACACGGGTATGTCGGGGAACTTCTTGAGTTGCAGCAAGGGTGTGAAGGACCCTTTGGAAGTTCCAGTGGTTAGATGTGATTAGCCTCGAGAAGCCTCAGCGGAAATGGGCCTCATCTCGCCTGGAGGGCAAAACCTCCTGGAATTTCTCGAGCTGCGGCAGGTGCTCTCGACTTACGACGGGGACCTCAGGGACCCGCTCTGGTGGCCTCAGGAAAGGCCAGTCGCCATTCGAGTTCCTCGGGGGCCTCTCGGGATTCCTCTCCCGTCGATGCCGGGGCCTAAGACCTTGTGTGGAGTCGGGGCCGGAACCTGAGGATTCCTCTCCAGTGCTGACATGGATCTTGGGGTATTCCGGAGTCTCCCCAGGGGAGTCATTCCTCCTCTCGAATGCGGGCATACCCTTGCGCTTTCCTCCAGAGCGGTAGCAGCTGTGTCACCCAGTCCGCCGCCTGGATCAAAGGATCTATGGTTTTCCCTCGAGTCTTTCCCAAGAGGCTTTCCCACGAGGCTTTCCCACAGGGCTGTCCCACGTGCACACGTGATGGGAGTCGATCCTCGGCTTGAACGTCAAGGCAGTGCAGGGAAAACAGGTTCCTCTGGAATGGACTGACACATCTGGGGAACTCTTGGAATGGTGGCACGACCCTGGAGTTCCTCTCGCCTTTCCTGTGGAGAGCGCCTCCTCTTGAGATGCGACGGGAACGCCGGGAATTCTTTCCCTACGAAACAGGGATAGGATCCCTCATCTCGAACTAGGAGGCGGAAACGGGGCTCCCCTGGATGTGTGCGGGACCCTCGTGCTTCCTCTCGAGTGGAGACGGGTATGTCGGGGAACTTCTTGAGTTGCAGCAAGGGTGTGAAGGACCCTTTGGAAGTTCCAGTGGTTAGATGTGATTAGCCTCGAGAAGCCTCAGCGGAAATGGGCCTCATCTCGCCTGGAGGGCAAAACCACCTGGATTTTCTCGAGTTGCGGCAGGTGCTCTCGACTTACGACGGGGAACTCAGGGACCCGCTCTGGTGGCCTCAGGAAAGGCCAGTCCCCATGCGAGTTGCTCGGGGGCCTCTCGGGATTCCTCTCCCGTCGATACCGGGGCCTAAGACCTTGTGTGGAGTCGGGGCCGGAACCTGAGGATTCCTTTCCAGTGCTGACATGGATCCTGGGGTACTTCTGGAGTCTCCCCAGGGGAGTCAGTCCTCGTCTCGAATGCGGGCATGCACTTGCGCTTTCCTCCAGAGCGGTAGCAGCAGTGTCACGCAGTCCGCCGCGTGGATCAAAAGATCTATGGTTTTCCCTCGAGTCTTTCCCACGAGGCTTTCCCACGAGGCTTTCCCACAGGGCTGTCCCACGTGCACACGTGGTGGGACTCGATCCTCGGCTTGAACGTCAAGGCAGTGCAGGGAAAACAGGTTCCTCTTGAATGGACTGACACATCTGGTGGTCTCTTGGAATGGTGGCACGACCCTGAAGTTCCTCTCGCCTTTCCTGTGGAGAGCGCCTCCTCTTGATATGCGACGGGAATGCCGGGAATTCTTTCCCTACGAAACAGGGAAAGGATCCCTCATCTAGAGCTAGGAGGCGGAAACGGGGCTCCCCTGGATGTGTGCGGGACCCCACGTGCTTCCTCTCGAGTGGAGACGGGCATGTCGGGGAACTGCTTGAGTTGCAGCAAGGGTGTGAAGGACCCTTTGGAAGTTCCAGTGGTTAGATGTGATTAGCCTCGAGAAGCCTCAGTGGAAATGGGCCTCATCTCGCCTGGAGGGCAAAACCTCCTGGATTGTCTCGAGTTGCGGCAGGTGCTCTCGACTTACGACTGGGAACTCAGGGACCCGCTCTGGAGGCCTCAGGAAAGGCCAGTCCCCATGCGAGTTCCTCGGGGGCCTCTCGGGATTCCTCTCCCATTGATGCCGGGGTCTAAGACCTTTTGTGGAGTCGGGGCCGGAAACTGAGGATTCCTCTCCAGTGCTGACATGGATCTTGGGGTACTTCTGGAGTCTCCCCAGGGGAGTCAGTCCTCGTCTCGAATGCGGGCATGCACTTGCACTTTCCTCCAGAGCGGTAGCAGCAGTGTCACGCAGTCCGCCGCGTGGATCAAAGAATCTATGGTTTTCCCTCGTGTCTTTCCCACGAGGCTTTCCCACGAGGCTTTCCCACAGGGCTGTCCCACGTGCACACGTGGTGGGAGTCGATCCTCGGCTTGAAAGTCAAGGCAGTGCAGGGAAAACAGGTTCCTCTGGAATGGACTGACCCATCTGGGGGACTCTTGGAATGGTGGCACGACCCTGGAGTTCCTCTCGCCTTTCCTGTGGAGAGCGCCTCCTCTTGAGATGCGACGGGAACACCGGGAATTCTTTCCCTACAAACAGGGAAAGGATCCCTCATCTCGAGCTAGGAGGCGGAAACGGGGCTCCCCTGGATGTGTGCTGGACCCTCGTGCGTCCTCTCGAGTGGAGACGGGTATGTCGCGGAACTGCTTGAGTTGCAACAAGGGTGTGAAGGACCCTTTGGAAGTTCCAGTGTTTAGATGTGATTAGCCTCGAGAAGCCTCGGCGGAAATGGGCCTCATCTCGCCTGGAGGGCAAAACCTCCTGAATTTTCTCGAGTTGCGGCAGGTGCTCTCGACTACGACGGGGACCTCAGGGACCCGCTCTGGAGGCCTCAGGAAAGGCCAGTCCCCATGCGAGTTCCTCGGGGGCCTCTCGGGATTCCTCTCCCGTCGATGCCGGGGCCTAAGACCTTGTGTGGAGTCGGGGCCGGAACCTGAGGAATCCTCTCCAGTGCTGACATGGATCTTGGGGTTCTTCTGGAGTCTCCCCAGGGGAGTCAGTCCTCGTCTCGAATGCGGGCATGCACTTGTGCTTTCCTCCAGAGTGGTAGCAGCATTGTCACGCAGTCCGCCGCGTGGATCAAAGGATCTATGGTTTTCCCTCGAGTCTTTCCCACCAGGCTTTCCGACGAGGCTTTCCCACAGGGCAGTCCCACGTGCACACGTGGTGGGAGTCGATCCTCGGCTTGAACGTCAAGGCAGTGCAGGGAAAACAGGTTCCTCTGGAATGGATTGACACATCTGGGGGACTCTTGGAATGGTGGCACGACCCTGGAGTTCCTCTCGCCTTTCCTGTGGAGAGCGCCTCCTCTTGAGATGCGACGGGAACGCCGGGAATTCTTTCACTACGAAACAGGGAAAGGATCTCTCATCTCGAGCTAGGAGGCGGAAACGGGGCTCCCCTGGATGTGTGCGGGACCCCACGTGCTTCCTCTCGAGTGGAGACGGTTATGTCGGGGAACATCTTGAGTTGCAGCAAGGGTGTGAAGGACCCTTTGGAAGTTCCAGTGGTTAGATGTGATTAGCCTCGAGAAGCCTCAGCGGAAATGGGCCTCATCTCGCCTGGAGTGCAAAACCTCCTGGATTTTCTCGAGTTGCGGCAGATGCTCTCGACTTACGACGGGGACCTCAGGGACCCGCTCTGGTGGCCTCAGGAAAGGCCAGTCCCCATGCGAGTTCCTCGGGGGCCTCTCGGGATTCCTCTCCGGTCGATGCCGGGGCCTAAGACCTTGTGTGGAGTCGGGGCCGGAACCTGAGGATTCCTCTCCAGTGCTGACATGGATCTTGGGGTACTTCTGGAGTCTCCCCAGGGGAGTCAGTCCTCGTCTCGAATGCGGGCATGCACTTGCGCTTTCCTCCAGAGCGGTAGCAGCAGTGTCACGCAGTCCGCCGCGTGGATCAAAGGATCTATGCTTTTCCCTCGAGTGTTTCCCACGAGGCTTTCCCACGAGGCTTTCCCACAGGGCTGTCACACGTGCACACGTGGTGGGACTCGATCCTCGGGTTGAACGTCAAGGCAGTGCAGGGAAAACAGGTTCCTCTGGAATGGACTGACACATCCGGGGGTCTCTTGGAATGGTGACACGACCGTGGAGTTCCTCTCGCCTTTCCTGTGGAGAGTGCCTCCTCTTGAGATGCGACGGGAACGCCGGGAATTCTTTCCCTCCGAAACAGGGAAAGGATCCCTCATCTCGAGCTAGGAGGCGGATACGAGGCTCCCCTGGATGTGTGCGGGAACCCACGTGCTTCCTCTCGAGTGGAGACGGGTATGTCGGGGAACTTCTTGAGTTGCAGCAAGGGTGTGAAGGACCCTTTGGAAGTTCCAGTGGTTAGATGTGATTAGCCTCGAGAAGCCTCAGCGGAAATGGGCCTCATCTCGCCTGGAGGGCAAAACCTCCTGGATTTTCTCGAGTTGCGGCAGGTGCTCTCGACTTACGACGGGGACCTCAGGGACCCGCTCTGGAGGCCTCAGGAAAGGCCAGTCCCCATGCGAGTTCCTCGGGGGCCTCTCGGGATTCCTCTCCCGTCGATGCCGGGGCCTAAGACCTTGTGTGGAGTCGGGGCCAGAACCTGAGGATTCCTCTCCAGTGCTGACATGGATCTTGGGGTACTTCTGGAGTCTCCCCAGGGGAGTCAGTCCTCGTCTCGAATGCGGGCATGCACTTGCGCTTTCCTCCAGAGTGGTAGCAGCAGTGTCACACAGTCCTCCGCGTGGATCAAAAGATCTATTGTTTTCCCTCGAGTCTTTCCCACTAGGCTTTCCCACGAGGCTTTCCCACAGGGCTGTCCCACGTGCACACGTGGTGGGAGTCGATCCTCGGCTTGAACGTCAAGGCAGAGCAGGGAAAACAGGTTCCTCTGGAATGGACTGACACAACTGGGGGACTCTTGGAATGGTGGCACGACCCTGGATTTCCTCTCGCCTTTCCTTTGGAGAGTGCCTCCTCTTGAGATGCGACGGGAACACCGGGAATTCTTTCCCTACGAAACAGGGAAAGGATCCCTCATCTCGAGCTAGGAGGCGGAAACGGGGCTCCCCTGGATGTGTGCTGGACCCTCGTGCTTCCTCTCGAGTGGAGACGGGTATGTCGCGGAACTGCTTGAGTTGCAACAAGGGTGTGAAGGACCCTTTGGAAGTTCCTGTGGTTAGATGTGATTAGCCTCGAGAAGCATCAGCGGAAATGGGCCTCATCTCGCCTGGAGGGCAAAACCTCCTGAATTTTCCCGAGTTGCGGCAGGTGCTCTCGACTTACGACGGGGACCTCAGGGACCCGCTCTGGAGGCCTCAGGAAAGGCCAGTCCCCATGCGAGTTCCTCGGGGGCCTCTCGGGATTCCTCTCCCGTCGATGCCGGGGACTAAGACCTTGTGTGGAGTCGGGGCCGGAACCTGAGGAATCCTCTCCAGTGCTGACATGGATCTTGGGGTACTTCTGGAGTCTCCCCAGGGGAGTCAGTCCTCGTCTCGAATGGGGGCATGCACTTGCGCTTTCCTCCAGAGTGGTAGCAGCAGTGTCACGCAGTCCGCCGCGTGGATCAAAGGATCTATGGTTTACCCTCGAGTCTTTCCCACCAGGCTTTCCGACGAGGCTTTCCCACAGGGCAGTCCCACGTGCACACGTGGTGGGAGTCGATCCTCGGCTTGAACGTCAAGGCAGTGCAGGGAAAACAGGTTCCTCTGGAATGGATTGACACATCTGGGGGACTCTTGGAATGGTGGCACGACCCTGGAGTTCCTCTCGCCTTTCCTGTGGAGAGCGCCTCCTCTTGAGATGCGAGGGGAACGCCGGGAATTCTTTCACTACGAAACAGGGAAAGGATCTCTCATCTCGAGCTAGGAGGCGGAAACGGGGCTCCCCTGGATGTGTGCGGGACCCCACGTGCTTCCTCTCGAGTGGAGACGGTTATGTCGGGGAACATCTTGAGTTGCAGCAAGGGTGTGAAGGACCCTTTGGAAGTTCCAGTGGTTAGATGTGATTAGCCTCGAGAAGCCTCAGCGGAAATGGGCCTCATCTCGCCTGGAGTGCAAAACCTCCTGGATTTTCTCGAGTTGCGGCAGATGCTCTCGACTTACGACGGGGACCTCAGGGACCCGCTCTGGTGGCCTCACGAAAGGCCAGTCCCCATGCGAGTTCCACGGGGGCCTCTCGGGATTCCTCTCCGGTCGATGCCGGGGCCTAAGACCTTGTGTGGAGTCGGGGCCGGAACCTGAGGATTCCTCTCCAGTGCTGACATGGATCTTGGGGTACTCTTGGAGTCTCCCCAGGGGAGTCAGTCCTCGTCTCGAATGCGGGCATGCACTTGCGCTTTCCTCCAGAGCGGTAGCAGCATTGTCACGCAGTCCGCCGCGTGGATCAAAGGATCTATTCTTTTCCCTCGAGTCTTTCCCACGAGGCTTTCCCACGAGGCTTTCCCACGAGGCTTTCCCACAGGGCTGTCACACGTGCACACGTGGTGGGACTCGATCCTCGGGTTGAACGTCAAGGCAGTGCAGGGAAAACATGTTCCTCTGGAATGGACTGACACATCCGGGGGTCTCTTGGAATGGTGACACGACCGTGGAGTTCCTCTCGCCTTTCCTGTGGAGAGTGCCTCCTCTTGAGATGCGAGGGGAACGCCGGGAATTCTTTCCCTCCGAAACAGGGAAAGGATCCCTCATCTCGAGCTAGGAGGCGGATACGAGGCTCCCCTGGATGTGTGCGGGAACCCACGTGCTTCCTCTCGAGTGGAGACGGGTATGTCGGGGAACTTCTTGAGTTGCAGCAAGGGTGTGAAGGACCCTTTGGAAGTTCCAGTGGTTAGATGTCATTAGCCTCGAGAAGCCTCAGCGGAAATGGGCCTCATCTCGCCTGGAGGGCAAAACCTCCTGGATTTTCTCGAGTTGCGGCAGGTGCTCTCGACTTACGACGGGGACCACAGGGACCCGCTCTGGAGGCCTCAGGAAAGGCCAGTCCCCATGCGAGTTCCTCGGGGGCCTCTCGGGATTCCTCTCCCGTCGATGCCGGGGCCTAAGACCTTGTGTGGAGTCGGGGCCGGAACCTGAGGATTCCTCTCCAGTGCTGACATGGATCTTGGGGTACTTCTGGAGTCTTCCCAGGGGAGTCAGTCCTCGTCTCGAATGCGGGCATGCACTTGCGCTTTCCTCCAGAGTGGTAGCAGCAGTGTCACGCAGTCCTCCGCGTGGATCAAAAGATCTATTTTTTTCCCTCGAGTCTTTCCCACGAGGCTTTCCCACGAGGCTTTCCCACAGGGCTGTCCCACGTGCACACGTGGTGGGAGTCGATCCTCGGCTTGAACGTCAAGGCAGTGCAGGGAAAACAGGTTCCTCTGGAATGGACTGACACATCTGGGGGACTCTTGGAATGGTGGCACGACCCTGGATTTCCTCTCGCCTTTCCTGTGGAGAGCGCCTCCTCTTGAGATGCTACGGGTACACCGGGAATTCTTTCCCTACGAAACAGGGAAAGGATCCCTCATCTCGAGCTAGGAGGCGGAAACGGGGCTCCCCTGGATGTGTGCTGGACCCTCGTGCTTCCTCTCGAGTGGAGACGGGTATGTCGCGGAACTGCTTGAGTTCCAACAAGGGTGTGAAGGACCCTTTGGAAGTTCCAGTGGTTAGATGTGATTAGCCTCGAGAAGCATCAGCGGAAATGGGCCTCATCTCGCCTGGAGGGCAAAACCTCCTGAATTTTCTCGAGTTGCGGCAGGTGCTCTCGACTTACGACGGGGACCTCAGGGACCCGCTCTGGAGGCCTCAGGAAAGGCCAGTCCCCATGCGAGTTCCTCGGGGGCCTCTCGGGATTCCTCTCCCGTCGATGCGGGGGCCTAAGACCTTGTGTGGAGTCGGGGCCGGAACCTGAGGAATCCTCTCCAGTGCTGACATGGATCTTGGGGTACTTCTGGAGTCTCCCCAGGGGAGTCAGTCCTCGTCTCGAATGGGGGCATGCACTTGCGCTTTCCTCCAGAGTGGTAGCAGCAGTGTCACGCAGTCCGCCACGTGGATCAAAGGATCTATGGTTTTCCCTCGAGTCTTTCCCACCAGGCTTTCCGACGAGGCTTTCCCACAGGGCAGTCCCACGTGCGCACGTGGTGGGAGTCGATCCTCGGCTTGAACGTCAAGGCAGTGCAGGGAAAACAGGTTCCTCTGGAATGGACTGACACATCTGGGGGTCTCTTGGAATGGTGGCAGGACCCTGGAGTTCCTCTCGCCTTTCCTGTGGAGAGCGCCTCCTCTTGATATGCGAAGGGAACGCCGGGAATTCTTTCCCTACAAAACAGGGAAAGGATCCCTCATCTCGAGCTAGGAGGCGGAAACGGGGCTCCCCTGGATGTGTGCGGGACCCCACGTGCTTCCTCTCGAGTGGAGACGGGCATGTCGGGGAACTGCTTGAGTTGCAGCAAGGGTGTGAAGGACCCTTTGGAAGTTCCAGTGGTTAGATGTGATTAGCCTCGAGAAGCCTCAGCGGAAATGGGCCTCATCTCGCCTGGAGGGCAAAACCTCCTGGATTTTCTCGAGTTGCGGCAGGTGCTCTCGACTTACGACTGGGAACTCAGGGACCCGCTCTGGAGGCCTCAGGAAAGGCCAGTCCCCATGCGAGTTCCTCGGGGGCCTCTCGGGATTCCTCTCCCATTGATGCCGGGGTCTAAGACCTTTTGTGGAGTCGGGGCCGGAACCTGAGGATTCCTCTCCAGTGCTGACATGGATCTTGGGGTACTTCTGGAGTCTCCCCAGGGGAGTCAGTCCTCGTCTCGAATGCGGGCATGCACTTGCGCTTTCCTCCAGAGCGGTAGCAGCATTGTCACGCAGTCCGCCGCGTGGATCAAAGGATATATGGATTTCCCTCGAGGCTTTCCCAAAAGGCTTTCCCACGAGGCTTTCCCACAGGGCTGTCACACGTGCACACGTGGTGGGACTCGATTCTCGGGATGAACGTCAAGGCAGTGCAGGGAAAACAGGTTCCTCTGGAATGGACTGACACATCTGGGGGACTCTTGGAATGGTGGCACGACCCTGGAGTTCCTCTCGCCTTTCCTTTGGAGAGCGCCTCCTCTTGAGATGCGAGGGGAACGCCGGGAATTCTTTCCCTACGAAACAGGGAAAGGATCCCTCATCTCGAGCTAGGAGGCGGAAACGGGGCTCCCCTGGATGTGTGCGGTAACCCACGTGCTTCCTCTCGAGTGGAGATGGGTATGTCGGGGAACTTCTTCAGTTGCAGCAAGGGTGTGAAGGACGCTTTGGAAGTTCCAGTGGTTAGATGTGATTAGCCTCGAGAAGCCTCAGCCGAAATGGGCCTCATCTCGCCTGGAGGGCAAAACCTCCTGGATTTTCTCGAGTTGCGGCAGGTGCTCTCGACTAACGAGGGGGACCTCAGGGACCGCTCTGGTGGCCTCAGGAAAGGCCAGTCCCCACGCGAGTTCCACGGGGGCCTCTCGGGATTCCTCTCCCGTCGATGCCGGGGCCTAAGACCTTGTGTGGAGTCGGGGCCGGAACCTGAGGATTCTTCTCCAGTGCTGACATGGATCTTGGGGTACTTCTGGAGTCTCCCCATGGGAGTCAGTCCTCGTCTCGAATGCGGGCATGCACTTGCGCTTCCCTCCAGTGCGGTAGGAGCAGTGTCACGCAGTCTGCAGCGTGGATCAAAGGATCTATGGTTTTCCCTCGAGTCTTTCCCACGAGGCTTTCCCACGAGGCGTTCCCCCAGGGATGTCCCACGTGCACACGTGGTGGGAGTCGATCCTCGGCTTGAACGTCAAGGCAGTGAAGGGAAAACAGGTTCCTCTGGAATGGACTGACACATCTGGGGGACTCTTGGAATGGTGGCACGACCCTGGAGTTCCTCTGGCCTTTCCAGTTGAGAGCGCCTCCTCTTGAGATGCGACGGGAATGCCGGGAATTCTTTCCCTACGAAACAGGGTAAGGATCCCTCATCTCGAGCTAGGCGGCGGTAACGGGTCTCCCCTGGATGAGTGGGCGACCCTCGTGCTTTCTCTCGAGAGGAGACGGGTATGGCGGGGAACTTCTTGAGTTGCAGCAAGGGTGTGATTGACCATTTGGAAGTTCCAGTGGTTAGATGTGATTAGCCTCGAGAAACCTCAGCTGAAATGGGCCTCATTTCGCCTGGAGGGCAAAACCTCCTGGATTTTCTCGAGTTGCGGCAGATGCTCCCGACTTATGACGGGGACCTCAGGGACCCACTCTCGTGGCCTCAGGAAAGTCCAGTCCCCATGCGAGTTCCTCGCGGGCCTCTCGGGATTCCTCTCCCGTCGATGCCGGGGCCTAAGACCTTGTGTGGAGTCGGGGCCGGAACCTGAGGATTCCTCTCCAGTGCTGACATGGATCTTGGGGTACTTCTGGAGTCTCCCCAGGGGAGTCAGTCCTCGTCTCGAATGCGGGCATACACTTGCGCTTTCCTCCAGAGCGGTAGCAGCAGTGTCACACAGTCCGCTGCGTGGATCAAAGGATCTATGGTTTTCCCTCGAGTCTTTCCCACGAGGCTTTCCCACGAGGCTTTCCCACAGGGCTGTCTCACGTGCACACGTGGTGGGAGTCGATCCTCCGCTTGAACGTCAAGGCAGTGCAGGGAAAACAGGTTCCTCTGGAATGGACTGACACATATGGGGGACTCTTGGAATGGTGGCACGACCCTGGAGTTCCTCTCGCCTTTCCTGTGGAAAGCGCCTCCTCTTGAGATGCGACGGGAACGCCGGGAATTCTTTCCCTACGAAACAGGGAAAGGATCCCTCATCTCGAGCTATCAGGCGGAAACGGGGCTCCCCTGGATGTGTGCGGGACCCTCGTGCTTCCTCTCGAGTGGACACGGGTATGTCGGGGAACTTCTTGAGTTGCAGCAAGGGTGTGAAGGACCCATTGGAAGTTCCAGTGGTTAGATGTGATTAGCCTCGAGAAGCCTCAGCGGAAATGGGCCTCATCTCGCCTGGAGGGCAAAACCTCCTGGAATTTCTCGAGTTGCGGCAGGTGCTCTCGACTTACGACGGGGACCTCAGGGACCCGCTCTGGTGGCCTCAGGAAAGGCCAGTCGCCATTCGAGTTCCTCGGGGGCCTCTCGGGATTCCTCTCCCGTCGATGCCGGGGACTAAGACCTTGTGTGGAGTCGGGGCCGGAACCTGAGGATTCCTCTCCAGTGCTGACATGGATCTTGGGGTATTCCGGAGTCTCCCCAGGGGAGTCATTCCTCCTCTCGAATGCGGGCATACCCTTGCGCTTTCCTCCAGAGCGGTAGCAGCAGTGTCACGCCGTCCGCCGCGTGGATCAAAGGATCTATGGTTTTCCCTCGAGTCTTTCCCTCGAGGCTTTCCCACGAGGCTTTCCCACAGGGCTGTCCCACGTGCACACGTGGTGGGAGTCGATCCTCGGCTTGGACGTCAAGGCAGAGCAGGGAAAACAGGTTCCTCTGGAATGGACTGACACATCTGGGGGACTCTTGGAATGGTGGCACGACCCTGGAGTTCCTCTCGCCTTTCCTGTGGAGAGCGCCTCCTCTTGAGATGCGATGGGAACGCCGGGAATTCTTTCCCTACGAAACAGGGAAAGGATCCCTCATCTAGAGCTAGGAGGCGGAAACGGGGCTCCCCTGGATGTGTGCGGGACCCCACGTGCTTCCTCTCGAGTGGAGACGGGTATGTCGGGGAACCTATTGAGTTGCAGCAAGGGTGTGAAGGACCCTTTGGAAGTTCCAGTGGTTAGACGTGATTAGCCTCGAGAAGCCTCAGCGGAAATGTGCCTTATCTCGCCTGGAGGGCAAAACCTGCTGTATTTTCTCGAGTTGCGGCAGGTGCTCTCGACTTACGAGGGGGACCTCAGGGACCCGATCTGGTGGCCTCAGGAAAGGCCAGTCCCCATGCGAGTTCCTCGGGGTCCTCTCCGGATTCCTCTCCCGTCGATGCCGGTGCCTAAGACTTTGTGTGGAGTCGGGGCCGGAACGTGAGGATTCCTCTCCAGTGCTGACATGGATCTTGGGGTACTTCTGGAGTCTCCCCAGGGGAGTCAGTCCTCGTCTCGAATGCGGGCATGCACTTGTGCTTTCCTCCAGAGCGGTAGCAGCAGTGTCACGCAGTCCGCCGCGTGGATCAAAGGATCTATGGTTTACCCTCGAGTCTGTCCCTCGAGTCTTTCCCACGAGTCGTTCCCACGAGGCATTCCCACAGGGCTGTCCCACGTGCACACGTGGTGGGAGTCGATCCTCGGCTTGAACGTCAAGGCAGTGCAGGGAAAACAGGTTCCTCTGGAATGGACTGACACATCTGGGGGACTCTTGGAATGGTGGCACGACCCTGGAGTTCCTCTCGCCTTTCCTGTGGTGAGCGCCTTCTCTTGAGATGCGACGGGAACGCCGGGAATTCTTTCCCTACGAAACAGGGAAAGGATCCCTCATCTCGAGCTAGGAGGCGGAAACGGGGCTTCCCTGCATGTGTGGGGACCCTCGTGCTTCATCTCGAGTTTACACGGGTATGTCGGGGAAATTCTTGAGTTGAAGCAAGGGTGTGAAGGACCCTTTGGAAGTTCCAGTGGTTAGATGTGATTAGCCTCGAGAAGCATCAGCGGAAATGGGCCTCATCTCGCCTGGAGGGCAAAACCTCCTGAATTTTCTCGAGTTGCGGCAGGTGCTCTCGACTTACGACGGGGACCTCAGGGACCCGCTCTGGAGGCCTCAGGAAAGGCCAGTCCCCATGCGAGTTCCTCGGGGGCCTCTCGGGATTCCTCTCCCGTCGATGCGGGGGCCTAAGACCTTGTGTGGAGTCGGGGCCGGAACCTGAGGAATCCTCTCCAGTGCTGACATGGATCTTGGGGTACTTCTGGAGTCTCCCCAGGGGAGTCAGTCCTCGTCTCGAATGGGGGCATGCACTTGCGCTTTCCTCCAGAGTGGTAGCAGCAGTGTCACGCAGTCCGCCACGTGAATCAAAGGATCTATGGTTTTCCCTCGAGTCTTTCCCACCAGGCTTTCCGACGAGGCTTTCCCACAGGGCAGTCCCACGTGCGCACGTGGTGGGAGTCGATCCTCGGCTTGAACGTCAAGGCAGTGCAGGGAAAACAGGTTCCTCTGGAATGGACTGACACATCTGGGGGACTCTTGGAATGGTGGCACGACCCTGGAGTTCCTCTCGCCTTTCCTGTGGAGAGCGCCTCCTCTTGAGATGCGACGGGAACGCCGGGAATTCTTTCCCTACGAAACAGGGAAAGGATCCCTCATCTCGAGCTAGGAGGCGGAAACGGGGCTCCCCTGGATGTGTGCGGGACCCTCGTGATTCCTCTCGAGTGGAGACGGGTATGTCGGGGAACTTCTTAAGTTGCAGCAAGGGTGTGAAGGACCCTTTGGAAGTTCCAGTGGTTAGATGTGATTAGCCTCGAGAAGCCTCAGTGGAAATGGGCCTCATCTCGCCTGGAGGGCAAAACCTCCTGGATTTTCACGAGTTGCGGCAGGTGCTCTCGACTTACGACGGGGACCTCGGGGACCCGCTCTGGTGGCTTCAGGAAAGGCGAGTCCCCATGCGAGTTCCTCGGGGGCCTCTCGGGATTCCTCTCCCGTCGATGCCGGGGCCTAAGACCTTGTGTGGAGTCGGGGCCGGAACCTGAGGATTCCTCTCCAGTGCTGACATGGATCTTGGGGTACTTCTGGAGTCTCCCCAGGGGAGTCAGTCCTCGTCTCGAATGCGGGCATGCACTTGCGCTTTCCTCCAGAGAGGTAGCAGCAGTGTCACGCAGTCCGCCGCATGGATCAAAGATCTATGGTTTTCCCTCGAGTTTTTCCCACGAGGCTTTCCCACGAGGCTTTCCCACAGGGCTGTCCCACGTGCATACGTGGTGGGAGTCGATCCTCGGCTTGAACGTCAAGGCAGTGCAGGGAAAACAGGTTCTTCTGGAATGGACAGACACATCTGGGGGACTCTTGGAATGGTGGCACGACCCTGGAGTTCTTCTCTCCTTTCCTGTGGAGAGCGCCTCCTCTTGAGATGCGACGGGAACGCCGGGAATTCTTTCGCTACGAAACAGGGAAAGGATCCCTCATCTCGAGCAAGGAGGCGGAAACGGGGCTCCCCTGGATGTGTCTGGGACCCTCGTGCTTCCTCTCGAGTTTAGACTGGTATGTCGGGGAACTTCTTGAGTTGCAGCAAGGGTGTGAAGGACCCTTTGGAAGTTCCAGTTGTTAGATGTGATTAGCCTCGAGAAGCCTCAGCGGAAATGGGCCTCATCTCGCCTGGAGTGCAAAACCTCCTGGATTTTCTCGAGTTGCGGCAGGTGCTCTCGACTTACGACGGGGACCTCGGGGACCCGCTCTGGTGGCATCAGGAAAGGCCAGTCCCCATGCGAGTTCCTCGGGGGCCTCTCGGGATTCCTCTCCCGTCGATGCCGGGGCCTAAGACCTTGTGTTGAGTCGGGGTCGGAACCTGAGGATTCCTCTCCAGTGCTGACATGGATCTTGGGGTACTTCTGAAGTCTCCCCAGGGGAGTCAGTCCTTGTCTCGAATGCGGGCATGCACTTGCGATTTCCTCCAGAGCGGTAGCAGCAGTGTCACGCAGTCCGCCGCGTGGATCAAAGGATCTATGGTTTTCCCTCCAGTCTTTCCCACGAGGCTTTCCCACAGGGCTGTCTCACGTGCACACGTGGTGGGAGTCGATCCTCGGCTTGAACGTCAAGGCAGTGCAGGGAAAACAGGTTCCTCTGGAATGGACTGACACATCTGGGGGAATCTTGGAATGGTGGCACTACCCTGAAGTTCCTCTCGCCTTTCCTGTGGAGAGCGCCTTCTCTTGAGATGCGATGGGAACGCCGGGAATTCTTTCCCTACGAAACAGGGAAAGGATCCCTCATCTCGAGCTAGGAGGCGGAAACGGGGCTCCCCTGGATGTGTGCGGGACCCTCGTGCTTCCTCTCGAGTGGAGACGGGTATGTCTGGGAACTTCTTGAGTTTCAGCAAGGGTGTGAAGGACCCTTTGGAAGTTCCAGTGGTTAGATGTGATTAGCCTCGAGAAGCCTCAGCGGAAATGGGCCTCATCTCGCCTGGAGGGTAAAACCTCCTGGATTTTCTCGAGTTGCGGCAGGTGCTCTCGACTTACGACGGGGACCTCAGGGACCCGCTCTCGTGGCCTCAGGAAAGGCCAGTCCCCATGCGAGTTCCTCGGGGGCCTCTCGGGATTCCTGTCCCGTCGATGCCGGGGCCTAAGACCTTGTGTGAAGTCGGGGCCGGAACCTGAGGATTCCTCTCCAGTGCTGACATGGATCTTGGGGTACTTCTGGAGTCTCCCCAGGGGAGTCAGTCCTCGTCTCGAATGCGGGAATGCCATTGCGCTCCTCCAGAGCGGTAGCAGCAGTGTCATGCAGTCCGCCGCGTGGATCAAAGGATCTATGGTTTCCCTCGAGTCTTTCCCACGAGTCTTTTCCACGAGGCTTTCTCACAGGGCTGTCCCACGTGCACACGTGGTGGGAGTCGATCCTCGGCTTGAACGTCAAGGCAGTGCAGGGAAAACAGGTTCCTCTGGAATGGACTGACACATCTGGGGGACTCTTGGAATGGTGGCACGACCCTGGAGTTCCTCTCTCCTTTCCTGTGGAGAGCGCCTTCTCTTGAGATGCGACGGGAACCCGGGAATTCTTTCCCTACGAAACAGGGAAAGGATCCCTCATCTCGAGCTAGGAGGCGGAAACGGGGCTCCCCTGGATGTGTGCGGGACCCTCGTGTTTCCTCTCGAGTTTAGACGGGTATGTCGGGGAACTTCTTGAGTTGCAGCAAGGGTGTGAAAGACCCTTTGGAAGTTCCAGTTGTTAGATGTGATTAGCCTCGAGAAGCCTCAGCGGAAATGGGCCTCATCTCGCCTGGAGTGCACAACCTCCTGGATTTTCTCGAGTTGCGGCAGGTGCTCTCGACTTACGACGGGGACCTCGGGGACCCGCTCTGGTGGCCTCAGGAGAGGCCAGTCCCCATGCGAGTTCCTCGGGGGCCTCTCGGGATTCCTCTCCCGTCGATGCTGGGGCCTAAGACCTTGTGTGGAGTCGGGGCCGGAACCTGAGGATTCCTCTCCAGTGCTGACATGGATCCTGGGGTTCTTCTGCAGTCTCCCCAGGGAAGTCACTCCCCGTCTCGAATGCGGGCATGCACTTGCGCTTTCCTCCAGAGCGGTAGCAGCAGTGTCACGCAGTCCGCCGCGTGGATTAAATGATCTATGGTTTTCCCTCGAGCCTTTCCCACGAGGCTTTCCCACGAGGCTTTCCCACAGGGCTGTCCCACGTGCACACGTGGTGGGAGTCGATCCTCGGCTTGAACGTCAAGGCAGTGCAGGGAAAACAGGTTCCTCTGGAATGGACTGACACATCTGGGGGACTCTTGGAATGGTGGCACGACCCTGGAGTTCCTCTCGCCTTTCCTGTGGAGAGTGCCTTCTCTTGAGATGCGACGGGAACGCCGGGAATTCTTTCCCTATGAAACAGGGAAAGCATTCCTCATCTCAGGCTCGGAGGCGGAAACGAGTCTCCCCTGGATGTTTGCGCGAGCCTGGTGCTTCCTTTCGAGTGGAGACGGGTATGTCAGGGAACTTCTTGAGTTGCAGCAAGGGTGTGAAGGACCCTTTGGAAGTTCCAGTGGTTAGATGTGATTAGCCTCGAGAAGCCTCAGCGGAAATGGGCCTCATCTCGCCTGGAGGGCAAAACCTCCTGGATTTTCTCGAGTTGCGGCAGGTGCTCTCGACTTACGATGGGGACATCAGGGACCCGCTCTGGTGGCCTCAGGAAAGGCCAGTTCCCATGCGAGTTCCTCGGGGACCTCTCGGGATTCCTCTCCGGTCGATGCCGGGGCCTAAGACCTTGTGTGGAGTCGGGGCCGGAACCTGAGGATTCCTCTCCAGTGCTGACATGGATTTTGGGGTACTTCTGGAGTCTCCGCAGGGGAGTCAGTCCTCGTCTCGAATGTGGGCATACACTTGCGCTTTCCTCCAGAGAGGTAGCAGCAGTGTCACCCAGTCCGCCGGGTGGATCAAAGGATCTATGGTTTTCCCTCGAGTCTTTCCCTCGAGTCTTTCCCACGAGGCTTTCCCACGAGGCTTTCCCACAGGGCTGTCCCACGTGCACACGTGGTGGGAGTCGATCCTCGGCTTGAACGTCAAGGCAGTGCAGGGAAAACAGTTTCCTCTGGAATGGACTGACACATCTGGGGACTCTTGGAATGGTGGCACGACCCTGGAGTTCCTCTCTCCTTTCCTGTGGAGAGCGCCTTCTCTTGAGATGCGACGGGAACCCCGGGAATTCTTTCCCTACGAAACAGGGAAAGGATCCCTAATCTCGAGCTAGGAGGCGGAAACGGGGCTCCCCTGGATGTGTGCGGGACCCTCGTGTTTCCTCTCGAGTTTAGACGGGTATGTCGGGGAACTTCTTGAGTTGCAGCAAGGGTGTGAAAGACCCTTTGGAAGTTCCAGTTGTTAGATGTGATTAGCCTCGAGAAGCCTCAGCGGAAATGGGCCTCATCTCGCCTGGAGTGCAAAACCTCCTGGATTTTCTCGAGTTGCGGCAGGTGCTCTCGACTTACGACGGGGACCTCGGGGACCCGCTCTGGTGGCCTCAGGAAAGGCCAGTCCCCATGCGAGTTCCTCGGGGGCCTCTCGGGATTCCTCTCCCGTCGATGCCGGGGCCTAAGACCTTGTGTTGAGTCGGGGTCGGAACCTGAGGATTCCTCTCCAGTGCTGACATGGATCTTGGGGTACTTCTGGAGTCTCCCCAGGGGAGTCAGTCCTCGTCTCGAATGCGGTCATGCACTTGCGCTTTCCTCCAGAGAGGTAGCAGCAGTGTCACGCAGTCCGCCGCGTGGATCAAAGGATCTATGGTTTTCCCTCGAGTCTTTCCCACGAGGCTTTCCCACGACGATTTCCCACAGGGCTGTCCCACGTGCACAAGTGGTTGGAGTCGATCCTCGGCTTGAACGTCAAGGCAGTGCAGGGAAAACAGGTTGCTCTGGAATGGACTGACACATCTGGGGGACTCTTCGAATGGTGGCACGACCCTGGAGTTCCTCTCGCCTTTCCTGTGGAGAGCGCCTCCTCTTGAGATGCGTCGGGAATGCCGCGAATTCTTTCCCTACGAAACAGGGAAAGGATCCCTCATCTCGAGCTAGGAGGCGGAAACGGGGCTCCCCTGGATGTGTGCGGGACCCTTGTGCTTCCTCTTGAGTGGAGACAGGTATGTCGGGGAACTTCTTGAGTTGCAACAAGGGTGTGAAGGACCCTTTGGAAGTTCCAGTGGTTAGATGTGATTAGCCTCGAGAAGCCCCAGCGGAAATGGGCCTCATCTCGCCTGGAGGGCAAAACCTCCTGGATTTTCTCGAGTTGGGGCAGGTGCTCTCGACTTACGACGGGGACCCCAGGGACCCCTCTGGTGGCCTCAGGAAAGGCCAGTCCCCATGCGAGTTCCTCGGGGGCCTCTCGGGATTCCTCTCCCGTCGATGCCGGGGCCTAAGACCTTGTGTGGAGTCGCGGCCAGAACCTGAGGATTCCTCTCCAGTGCTGACATGGATCTTGGGGTACTTCTGGAGTCTCCCCAGGGGAGTCAGTCCTTGTCTCGAATGCGGGCATGCACTTGCGCTTTCCTCCAGAGCGGTAGCAGCAGTGTCACTCATTCTGCCGCGTGGATCAAAGGGTCTATGGTTTTCCCTAGAGTCTTTCCCACGAGGCTTTCCCACGAGGCTTTCCCACAGGGCTGTCCCACGTGCACACGTGGTGGGAGTCGATCCTCGGCTTGAACGTCAAGGCAGTGCAGGGAAAACAGGTTCCTCTGGAATGGACTGAAACATCTGGGGGACTCTTGGAATGGTGGCACTACCCTGGAGTTCCTCTCGCCTTATCTGTGGAGAGCGCCTCCTCTTGAGATGCGACGGCAACGCCGGGAATTCTTTCCCTACGAAACAGGGAAAGGATCCCTCATCTCGAACTAGGAGGCGGAAACGGGGCTCCCCTAGATGTGTGCGGGACCCCACGTGCTTCCTCTCGAGTGGAGACGGGTATGTCGCGGAACTGCTTGAGTTGCAGCAAGGGTGTGAAGGACCCATTGGAAGTTCCAGTGGTTAGATGTGATTGGCCTCGAGAAGCCTCAGCGGAAATGGGCCTCATCTCGCCTGGAGGGCAAAACCTCCTGGATTTTCTCGAGTTGCGGCAGGTGCTCTCGACTTACGACGGGGACCTCAGGGACCCGCTCTGGTGGCCTCAGGAAAGGCCAGTCCCCATGCTAGTTTCTCGGGGGCCTCTCGGGATTCCTCTCCCGTCGATGCCGGGGCCTAAGACCTTGTGTGGAGTCGGGGCCGGAACCTGAGGATTCCTCTCCAGTGCTGACATGGATCTTGGGGTACTTCTGGAGTCTCCCCAGGGCAATCAGTCCTCGTCTCGAATGCGGGAATGCCATTGCGCTCCTCCAGAGCGGTAGCAGCAGTGTCATGCAGTCCGCCGCGTGGATCAAAGGATCTATGGTTTCCCTCGAGTCTTTCCCACGAGTCTTTTCCACGAGGCTTTCTCACAGGGCTGTCCCACGTGCACACGTGGTGGGAGTCGATCCTCGGCTTGAACGTCCAGGCAGTGCAGGGAAAACAGGTTCCTCTGGAATGGACTGACACATCTGGGGGACTCTTGGAATGGTGGCACGACCCTGGAGTTCCTTTCGCCTTTCCTGTGGAGAGCGCCTCCTCTTGAGATGCGACGGGAACGCCGGGAATTCTTTCCCTACGAAACACGGAAAGGATCCCTCATCTCGAGCTAGGAGGCGGAAACGGGGCTCCCCTGGATGTTTGCGGGACCCCACGTGCTTCCTCTTGAGTGGAGACGGGTATGTCGGGGAACTTCTTGAGATGCAGCAAGGGTGTGAAGGACCCTTTGGAAGTTCAAGTTGTTAGATGTGATTAGCCTCGAGAAGCCTCAGCGGAAATGGGCCTCATCTCGCCTGTAGGGCAAAAACTCCTGGATTTTCTCGAGTTGCGGCAGGTGCTCTCGACTTACGACGGGGACCTCGGGGACCCGCTCTGGTGGCCTCAGGAAAGGTCAGTCCCCATGCGAGTTCCTCGGGGGCCTCTCGGGATTCCTCTCCCGTCGATGCTGGGGCCTAAGACCTTGTGTGGAGTCGGGGCCGGAACCTGAGGATTCCTCTCCAGTGCTGACATGGATCCTGGGGTTCTTCTGCAGTCTCCCCAGGGAAGTCACTCCCCGTCTCGAATGCGGGCATGCACTTGCGCTTTCCTCCAGAGCGGTAGCAGCAGTGTCACGCAGTCCGCCGCGTGGATTAAATGATCTATGGTTTTCCCTCGAGCCTTTCCCACGAGGCTTTCCCACGAGGCTTTCCCACAGGGCTGTCCCACGTGCACACGTGGTGGGAGTCGATCCTCGGCTTGAACGTCAAGGCAGTGCAGGGAAAACAGGTTCCTCTGGAATGGACTGACACATCTGGGGGACTCTTGGAATGGTGGCACGACCCTGGAGTTCCTCTCGCCTTTCCTGTGGAGAGCGCCTTCTCTTGAGATGCGACGGGAACGCCGGGAATTCTTTCCCTATGAAACAGGGAAAGCATTCCTCATCTCAGGCTCGGAGGCGGAAACGGGTCTCCCCTGGATGTTTGCGCGAGCCTGGTGCTTCCTTTCGAGTGGAGACGGGTATGTCAGGGAACTTCTTGAGTTGCAGCAAGGGTGTGAAGGACCCTTTGGAAGTTCCAGTGGTTAGATGTGATTAGCCTCGAGAAGCCTCAGCGGAAATGGGCCTCATCTCACCTGGAGGGCAAAACCTCCTGGATTTTCTCGAGTTGCGGCAGGTGCTCTCGACTTACGATGGGGACATCAGGGACCCGCTCTGGTGGCCTCAGGAAAGGCCAGTTCCCATGCGAGTTCCTCGGGGACCTCTCGGGATTCCTCTCCGGTCGATGCCGGGGCCTAAGACCTTGTGTGGAGTCGGGGCCGGAACCTGAGGATTCCTCTCCAGTGCTGACATGGATTTTGGGGTACTTCTGGAGTCTCCGCAGGGGAGTCAGTCCTCGTCTCGAATGTGGGCATACACTTGCGCTTTCCTCCAGAGAGGTAGCAGCAGTGTCACCCAGTCCGCCGGGTGGATCAAAGGATCTATGGTTTTCCCTCGAGTCTTTCCCTCGAGTCTTTCCCACGAGGCTTTCCCACGAGGCTTTCCCACAGGGCTGTCCCACGTGCACACGTGGTGGGAGTCGATCCTCGGCTTGAACGTCAAGGCAGTGCAGGGAAAACAGTTTCCTCTGTAATGGACTGACACATCTGGGGACTCTTGGAATGGTGGCACGACCCTGGAGTTCCTCTCTCCTTTCCTGTGGAGAGCGCCTTCTCTTGAGATGCGACGGGAACCCGGGAATTCTTTCCCTACGAAACAGGGAAAGGATCCCTCATCTCGAGCTAGGAGGCGGAAACGGGGCTCCCCTGGATGTGTGCGGGACCCTCGTGTTTCCTCTCGAGTTTAGACGGGTATGTCGGGGAACTTCTTGAGTTGCAGCAAGGGTGTGAAAGACCCTTTGGAAGTTCCAGTTGTTAGATGTGATTAGCCTCGAGAAGCCTCAGCGGAAATGGGCCTCATCTCGCCTGGAGTGCACAACCTCCTGGATTTTCTCGAGTTGCGGCAGGTGCTCTCGACTTACGACGGGGACCTCGGGGACCCGCTCTGGTGGCCTCAGGAGAGGCCAGTCCCCATGCGAGTTCCTCGGGGGCCTCTCGGGATTCCTCTCCCGTCGATGCTGGGGCCTAAGACCTTGTGTGGAGTCGGGGCCGGAACCTGAGGATTCCTCTCCAGTGCTGACATGGATCCTGGGGTTCTTCTGCAGTCTCCCCAGGGAAGTCACTCCCCGTCTCAAATGCGGGCATGCACTTGCGCTTTCCTCCAGAGCGGTAGCAGCAGTGTCACGCAGTCCGCCGCGTGGATTAAATGATCTATGGTTTTCCCTCGAGCCTTTCCCACGAGGCTTTCCCACGAGGCTTTCCCACAGGGCTGTCCCACGTGCACACGTGGTGGGAGTCGATCCTCGGCTTGAACGTCAAGGCAGTGCAGGGAAAACAGGTTCCTCTGGAATGGACTGACACATCTGGGGGACTCTTGGAATGGTGGCACGACCCTGGAGTTCCTCTCGCCTTTCCTGTGGAGAGTGCCTTCTCTTGAGATGCGACGGGAACGCCGGGAATTCTTTCCCTATGAAACAGGGAAAGCATTCCTCATCTCAGGCTCGGAGGCGGAAACGAGTCTCCCCTGGATGTTTGCGCGAGCCTGGTGCTTCCTTTCGAGTGGAGACGGGTATGTCAGGGAACTTCTTGAGTTGCAGCAAGGGTGTGAAGGACCCTTTGGAAGTTCCAGTGGTTAGATGTGATTAGCCTCGAGAAGCCTCAGCGGAAATGGGCCTCATCTCGCCTGGAGGGCAAAACCTCCTGGATTTTCTCGAGTTGCGGCAGGTGCTCTCGACTTACGATGGGGACATCAGGGACCCGCTCTGGTGGCCTCAGGAAAGGCCAGTTCCCATGCGAGTTCCTCGGGGACCTCTCGGGATTCCTCTCCGGTCGATGCCGGGGCCTAAGACCTTGTGTGGAGTCGGGGCCGGAACCTGAGGATTCCTCTCCAGTGCTGACATGGATTTTGGGGTACTTCTGGAGTCTCCGCAGGGGAGTCAGTCCTCGTCTCGAATGTGGGCATACACTTGCGCTTTCCTCCAGAGAGGTAGCAGCAGTGTCACCCAGTCCGCCGGGTGGATCAAAGGATCTATGGTTTTCCCTCGAGTCTTTCCCTCGAGTCTTTCCCACGAGGCTTTCCCACGAGGCTTTCCCACAGGGCTGTCCCACGTGCACACGTGGTGGGAGTCGATCCTCGGCTTGAACGTCAAGGCAGTGCAGGGAAAACAGTTTCCTCTGGAATGGACTGACACATCTGGGGACTCTTGGAATGGTGGCACGACCCTGGAGTTCCTCTCTCCTTTCCTGTGGAGAGCGCCTTCTCTTGAGATGCGACGGGAACCCCGGGAATTCTTTCCCTACGAAACAGGGAAAGGATCCCTAATCTCGAGCTAGGAGGCGGAAACGGGGCTCCCCTGGATGTGTGCGGGACCCTCGTGTTTCCTCTCGAGTTTAGACGGGTATGTCGGGGAACTTCTTGAGTTGCAGCAAGGGTGTGAAAGACCCTTTGGAAGTTCCAGTTGTTAGATGTGATTAGCCTCGAGAAGCCTCAGCGGAAATGGGCCTCATCTCGCCTGGAGTGCAAAACCTCCTGGATTTTCTCGAGTTGCGGCAGGTGCTCTCGACTTACGACGGGGACCTCGGGGACCCGCTCTGGTGGCCTCAGGAAAGGCCAGTCCCCATGCGAGTTCCTCGGGGGCCTCTCGGGATTCCTCTCCCGTCGATGCCGCGGCCTAAGACCTTGTGTTGAGTCGGGGTCGGAACCTGAGGATTCCTCTCCAGTGCTGACATGGATCTTGGGGTACTTCTGGAGTCTCCCCAGGGGAGTCAGTCCTCGTCTCGAATGCGGTCATGCACTTGCGCTTTCCTCCAGAGATGTAGCAGCAGTGTCACGCAGTCCGCCGCGTGGATCAAAGGATCTATGGTTTTCCCTCGAGTCTTTCCCACGAGGCTTTCCCACGACGATTTCCCACAGGGCTGTCCCACGTGCACAAGTGGTTGGAGTCGATCCTCGGCTTGAACGTCAAGGCAGTGCAGGGAAAACAGGTTGCTCTGGAATGGACTGACACATCTGGGGGACTCTTCGAATGGTGGCACGACCCTGGAGTTCCTCTCGCCTTTCCTGTGGAGAGCGCCTCCTCTTGAGATGCGTCGGGAATGCCGCGAATTCTTTCCCTACGAAACAGGGAAAGGATCCCTCATCTCGAGCTAGGAGGCGGAAACGGGGCTCCCCTGGATGTGTGCGGGACCCTTGTGCTTCCTCTTGAGTGGAGACAGGTATGTCGGGGAACTTCTTGAGTTGCAACAAGGGTGTGAAGGACCCTTTGGAAGTTCCAGTGGTTAGATGTGATTAGCCTCGAGAAGCCCCAGCGGAAATGGGCCTCATCTCGCCTGGAGGGCAAAACCTCCTGGATTTTCTCGAGTTGGGGCAGGTGCTCTCGACTTACGACGGGGACCCCAGGGACCCCTCTGGTGGCCTCAGGAAAGGCCAGTCCCCATGCGAGTTCCTCGGGGGCCTCTCGGGATTCCTCTCCCGTCGATGCCGGGGCCTAAGACCTTGTGTGGAGTCGCGGCCAGAACCTGAGGATTCCTCTCCAGTGCTGACATGGATCTTGGGGTACTTCTGGAGTCTCCCCAGGGGAGTCAGTCCTTGTCTCGAATGCGGGCATGCACTTGCGCTTTCCTCCAGAGCGGTAGCAGCAGTGTCACTCATTCTGCCGCGTGGATCAAAGGGTCTATGGTTTTCCCTAGAGTCTTTCCCACGAGGCTTTCCCACGAGGCTTTCCCACAGGGCTGTCCCACGTGCACACGTGGTGGGAGTCGATCCTCGGCTTGAACGTCAAGGCAGTGCAGGGAAAACAGGTTCCTCTGGAATGGACTGAAACATCTGGGGGACTCTTGGAATGGTGGCACTACCCTGGAGTTCCTCTCGCCTTATCTGTGGAGAGCGCCTCCTCTTGAGATGCGACGGCAACGCCGGGAATTCTTTCCCTACGAAACAGGGAAAGGATCCCTCATCTCGAACTAGGAGGCGGAAACGGGGCTCCCCTGGATGTGTGCGGGACCCCACGTGCTTCCTCTCGAGTGGAGACGGGTATGTCGCGGAACTGCTTGAGTTGCAGCAAGGGTGTGAAGGACCCATTGGAAGTTCCAGTGGTTAGATGTGATTGGCCTCGAGAAGCCTCAGCGGAAATGGGCCTCATCTCGCCTGGAGGGCAAAACCTCCTGGATTTTCTCGAGTTGCGGCAGGTGCTCTCGACTTACGACGGGGACCTCAGGGACCCGCTCTGGTGGCCTCAGGAAAGGCCAGTCCCCATGCTAGTTTCTCGGGGGCCTCTCGGGATTCCTCTCCCGTCGATGCCGGGGCCTAAGACCTTGTGTGGAGTCGGGGCCGGAACCTGAGGATTCCTCTCCAGTGCTGACATGGATCTTGGGGTACTTCTGGAGTCTCCCCAGGGCAATCAGTCCTCGTCTCGAATGCGGGAATGCCATTGCGCTCCTCCAGAGCGGTAGCAGCAGTGTCATGCAGTCCGCCGCGTGGATCAAAGGATCTATGGTTTCCCTCGAGTCTTTCCCACGAGTCTTTTCCACGAGGCTTTCTCACAGGGCTGTCCCACGTGCACACGTGGTGGGAGTCGATCCTCGGCTTGAACGTCAAGGCAGTGCAGGGAAAACAGGTTCCTCTGGAATGGACTGACACATCTGGGGGACTCTTGGAATGGTGGCACGACCCTGGAGTTCCTTTCGCCTTTCCTGTGGAGAGCGCCTCCTCTTGAGATGCGACGGGAACGCCGGGAATTCTTTCCCTACGAAACACGGAAAGGATCCCTCATCTCGAGCTAGGAGGCGGAAACGGGGCTCCCCTGGATGTTTGCGGGACCCCACGTGCTTCCTCTTGAGTGGAGACGGGTATGTCGGGGAACTTCTTGAGATGCAGCAAGGGTGTGAAGGACCCTTTGGAAGTTCAAGTTGTTAGATGTGATTAGCCTCGAGAAGCCTCAGCGGAAATGGGCCTCATCTCGCCTGTAGGGCAAAAACTCCTGGATTTTCTCGAGTTGCGGCAGGTGCTCTCGACTTACGACGGGGACCTCGGGGACCCGCTCTGGTGGCCTCAGGAAAGGTCAGTCCCCATGCGAGTTCCTCGGGGGCCTCTCGGGATTCCTCTCCCGTCGATGCTGGGGCCTAAGACCTTGTGTGGAGTCGGGGCCGGAACCTGAGGATTCCTCTCCAGTGCTGACATGGATCCTGGGGTTCTTCTGCAGTCTCCCCAGGGAAGTCACTCCCCGTCTCGAATGCGGGCATGCACTTGCGCTTTCCTCCAGAGCGGTAGCAGCAGTGTCACGCAGTCCGCCGCGTGGATTAAATGATCTATGGTTTTCCCTCGAGCCTTTCCCACGAGGCTTTCCCACGAGGCTTTCCCACAGGGCTGTCCCACGTGCACACGTGGTGGGAGTCGATCCTCGGCTTGAACGTCAAGGCAGTGCAGGGAAAACAGGTTCCTCTGGAATGGACTGACACATCTGGGGGACTCTTGGAATGGTGGCACGACCCTGGAGTTCCTCTCGCCTTTCCTGTGGAGAGCGCCTTCTCTTGAGATGCGACGGGAACGCCGGGAATTCTTTCCCTATGAAACAGGGAAAGCATTCCTCATCTCAGGCTCGGAGGCGGAAACGGGTCTCCCCTGGATGTTTGCGCGAGCCTGGTGCTTCCTTTCGAGTGGAGACGGGTATGTCAGGGAACTTCTTGAGTTGCAGCAAGGGTGTGAAGGACCCTTTGGAAGTTCCAGTGGTTAGATGTGATTAGCCTCGAGAAGCCTCAGCGGAAATGGGCCTCATCTCGCCTGGAGGGCAAAACCTCCTGGATTTTCTCGAGTTGCGGCAGGTGCTCTCGACTTACGATGGGGACATCAGGGACCCGCTCTGGTGGCCTCAGGAAAGGCCAGTTCCCATGCGAGTTCCTCGGGGACCTCTCGGGATTCCTCTCCGGTCGATGCCGGGGCCTAAGACCTTGTGTGGAGTCGGGGCCGGAACCTGAGGATTCCTCTCCAGTGCTGACATGGATTTTGGGGTACTTCTGGAGTCTCCGCAGGGGAGTCAGTCCTCGTCTCGAATGTGGGCATACACTTGCGCTTTCCTCCAGAGAGGTAGCAGCAGTGTCACCCAGTCCGCCGGGTGGATCAAAGGATCTATGGTTTTCCCTCGAGTCTTTCCCTCGAGTCTTTCCCACGAGGCTTTCCCACGAGGCTTTCCCACAGGGCTGTCCCACGTGCACACGTGGTGGGAGTCGATCCTCGGCTTGAACGTCAAGGCAGTGCAGGGAAAACAGTTTCCTCTGTAATGGACTGACACATCTGGGGACTCTTGGAATGGTGGCACGACCCTGGAGTTCCTCTCTCCTTTCCTGTGGAGAGCGCCTTCTCTTGAGATGCGACGGGAACCCGGGAATTCTTTCCCTACGAAACAGGGAAAGGATCCCTCATCTCGAGCTAGGAGGCGGAAACGGGGCTCCCCTGGATGTGTGCGGGACCCTCGTGTTTCCTCTCGAGTTTAGACGGGTATGTCGGGGAACTTCTTGAGTTGCAGCAAGGGTGTGAAAGACCCTTTGGAAGTTCCAGTTGTTAGATGTGATTAGCCTCGAGAAGCCTCAGCGGAAATGGGCCTCATCTCGCCTGGAGTGCACAACCTCCTGGATTTTCTCGAGTTGCGGCAGGTGCTCTCGACTTACGACGGGGACCTCGGGGACCCGCTCTGGTGGCCTCAGGAGAGGCCAGTCCCCATGCGAGTTCCTCGGGGGCCTCTTGGGATTCCTCTCCCGTCGATGCCGCGGCCTAAGACCTTGTGTTGAGTCGGGGTCGGAACCTGAGGATTCCTCTCCAGTGCTGACATGGATCTTGGGGTACTTCTGGAGTCTCCCCAGGGGAGTCAGTCCTCGTCTCGAATGCGGTCATGCACTTGCGCTTTCCTCCAGAGATGTAGCAGCAGTGTCACGCAGTCCGCCGCGTGGATCAAAGGATCTATGGTTTTCCCTCGAGTCTTTCCCACGAGGCTTTCCCACGACGATTTCCCACAGGGCTGTCCCACGTGCACAAGTGGTTGGAGTCGATCCTCGGCTTGAACGTCAAGGCAGTGCAGGGAAAACAGGTTGCTCTGGAATGGACTGACACATCTGGGGGACTCTTCGAATGGTGGCACGACCCTGGAGTTCCTCTCGCCTTTCCTGTGGAGAGCGCCTCCTCTTGAGATGCGTCGGGAATGCCGCGAATTCTTTCCCTACGAAACAGGGAAAGGATCCCTCATCTCGAGCTAGGAGGCGGAAACGGGGCTCCCCTGGATGTGTGCGGGACCCTTGTGCTTCCTCTTGAGTGGAGACAGGTATGTCGGGGAACTTCTTGAGTTGCAACAAGGGTGTGAAGGACCCTTTGGAAGTTCCAGTGGTTAGATGTGATTAGCCTCGAGAAGCCCCAGCGGAAATGGGCCTCATCTCGCCTGGAGGGCAAAACCTCCTGGATTTTCTCGAGTTGGGGCAGGTGCTCTCGACTTACGACGGGGACCCCAGGGACCCCTCTGGTGGCCTCAGGAAAGGCCAGTCCCCATGCGAGTTCCTCGGGGGCCTCTCAGGATTCCTCTCCCGTCGATGCCGGGGCCTAAGACCTTGTGTGGAGTAGCGGCCAGAACCTGAGGATTCCTCTCCAGTGCTGACATGGATCTTGGGGTACTTCTGGAGTCTCCCCAGGGGAGTCAGTCCTTGTCTAGAATGCGGGCATGCACTTGCGCTTTCCTCCAGAGCGGTAGCAGCAGTGTCACTCATTCTGCCGCGTGGATCAAAGGGTCTATGGTTTTCCCTCGAGTCTTTCCCACGAGGCTTTCCCACGAGGCTTTCCCACAGGGCTGTCCCACGTGCACACGTGGTGGGAGTCGATCCTCGGCTTGAACGTCAAGGCAGTGCAGGGAAAACAGGTTCCTCTGGAATGGAGTGACACATCTGGGGGACTCTTGGAATGGTGGCACGACCCTGGAGTTCCTCTCGCCTTTCCTGTGGAGAGCGCCTCCTCTTGAGATGCGACGGGAACGCCGGGAATTCATTCCCTACGAAACAGTGAAAGGATCCCTCATCTCGAGCTAGGAGGCGGAAACGGGGCTCCCCTGGATGTGTGCGGGACCCCACGTGCTTCCTCTCGAGTGCAGACGAGTATGTCGGGGAACTTCTTGAGTTGCAGCAATGGTGTGAAGGATCTTTGGAAGTTCCAGAGGTTAGATGTGATTGGCCTCGAGAAGCCTCAGCGGAAATGGGCCTCATCGCGCCTGGAGGGCAAAATCTCCTGGATTTTCTCGAGTTGCGGCAGGTGCTCTCGACTTACGACGGGGACCTCAGGGAACCGCTCTGGTGGCCTCAGGAAAGGCCAGTCCCCATGCGAGTTCCTCGGGGGCGTCTCGGGATTCCTCTCCCGTCGATGCCGGGGCCTAAGACCTTGTGTGGAGTCGGGACCGGAACCTGAGGATTCCTCTCCAGTGCTGACATGGATCTTGGGGTACTTCTGGAGTCTCCCCAGGGGAGTCAGTCCTCGTCTCGAATGCGGGCATGCACTTGCGCTTTCCTCCAGAGCGGTAGCAGCAGTGTCACGCAGTCCGCCGCGTGGATCAAAGGATCTATGGTTTTCCCTCGAGTCTTTCCCACGAGGCTTTCCCACGAGGCTTTCCCACAGGGCTGTCCCACGTGCACACGTGGTGGGAGTCGATCCTCGGCTTGAACGTCAAGGCAGTGCAGGGAAAACAGGTTCCTCTGGAATGGACTGACACATCTGGGGGACTCTTGGAATGGTGGCACGACCCTGGAGTTCCTCTCGCCTTTCCTGTGGAGAGCGCCTCCTCTTGAGATGCGACGGGAACGCCGGGAATTCTTTCCCTAGGAAACAGGGAAAGGATCCCTCATCTCGAGCTAGGAGGCGGAAACGGGGCTCCCCTGGATGTGTTCGGGACCCACGTGCTTCCTCTCGAGTGGAGACGGGTATGTCGGGGAACTTCTTGAGTTGCAGCAAGGGTGTGAAGGACCCTTTGGAAGTTCCAGTTGTTAGACGTGATTAGCCTCGAGAAGCCTCAGCGGAAATGGGCCTCATCTCGCCTGGAGGGCAAAACCTCCTGGATTTTCTCGAGTTGCGGCAGGTGCTCTCGACTTACGACGGGGACCTCAGGGACCCGCTCTGGTGGCCTCAGGAAAGGCCAGTCCACATGCGAGTTCCTCGGGGGCCTCTCGGGATTCCTCTCCCGTCGATGCCAGGGCCTAAAACCTTGTGTGGAGTCGGGGCCGGAACCTGAGGATTCCTCTCCAGTGCTGACATGGATCTTGGGGTACTTCTGGAGTCTCCCCAGGGGAGTCAGTCCTCGTCTCGAATGCGGGCATGCACTTGCGCTTTCCTCCAGAGCGGTAGCAGCAGTGTCACACAGTCCGCCGCGTGGATCAAAGGATCTATGGTTTTCCCTCGAGTCTTTCCCACGATGCTTTCCCACTAGGCTTTCCCACAGGGCTGTCCCACGTGCACACGTGGTGGGAGTCGATCCTCGGCTTGAACGTCAAGGCAGTGCAGGGAAAAGAGTTTCCTCTGGAATGGACTGACACATCTGGGGGACTCTTGGAATGGTGGCATGACCCTGGAGTTCCTCTCGCCTTTCCTGTGGAGAGCGCCTCCTCTTGAGATGCGACGGGAACGCCGGGAATTCTTTCCCTACGAAACAGGGAAAGGATCCCTCATCTCGAGCTAGGAGGCGGAAACGGGTCTCCCCTGGATGTGTGCGGGACACCACGTGCTTCCTCTCGAGTGCACACGGGTATGTCGGGGAACTTCTTGAGTTGCAGCAAGGGTGTGAAGGACCCTTTGGAAGTTCCAGTTGTTAGACGTGATTAGCCTCGAGAAGCCTCAGCGGAAATGGGCCTCATCTCGCCTGGAGGGCAAAACCTCCTGGATTTTCTCGAGTTGCGGCAGGTGCTCTCGACTTACGACGGGGACCTCAGGGACCCGCTCTGGTGGCCTCAGGAAAGGCCAGTCCCCATGCGAGTTCCTCGGGGGCCTCTCGGGATTCCTCTCCCGTCGATGCCGGGGCCTAAGACTTTGTGTGGAGTCGGGGCCGGAACCTGAGGATTCCTCTCCAGTGCTGACATGGATCTTGGGGTACTTCTGGAGTCTCCCCAGGGGAGTCAGTCCTCGTCTCGAATGCGGGCATGCACTTGCGCTTTCCGCCAGAGCGGTAGCAGCAGTGTCACACAGTCCGCCGCGTGGATCAAAGGATCTATGGTTTTCCCTCGAGTCTTTCCCACGAGGCTTTCCCACGAGGCTTTCCCACAGGGCTGTCCCACGTGCACACGTGGTGGGAGTCGATCCTCGGCTTGAACGTCAAGGCAGTGCTGGGAAAAGAGTTTCCTCTGGAATGGACTGACACATCTGGGGGACTCTTGGAATGGTGGCATGACCCTGGAGTTCCTCTCGCCTTTCCTGTGGAGAGCGCCTCCTCTTGAGATACGACGGGAACGCCGGGAATTCTTTCCCTACGAAACAGGGAAAGGATCCCTCATCTCGAGCTAGGAGGCGGAAACGGGTCTCCCCTGTATGTGTGCGGGACACCACGTGCTTCCTCTCGAGTGGAGACGGGTATGTCGGGGAACTTCTTGAGTTGCAGCAAGGGTGTGAAGGACCCTTTGGAAGTTCGAGTTGTTAGACATGATTAGCCTCGAGAAGCCTCAGCGGAAATGGGCCTCATCTCGCCTGGAGGGCAAAACCTCCTGGATTTTCTCGAGTTGCGGCAGGTGCTCTCGACTTACGACGGGGACCTCAGGGACCCGCTCTGGTGGCCTCAGTAAAGGCCAGTCCACATGCGAGTTCCTCGGGGGCCTCTCGGGATTCCTCTCCCGTCGATGCCAGGGCCTAAAACCTTGTGTGGAGTCGGGGCCGGAACCTGAGGATTCCTCTCCAGTGCTGACATGGATCTTGGGGTACTTCTGGAGTCTCCCCAGGGGAGTCTGTCCTCGTCTCGAATGGGGGCATGCACTTGCGCTTTCCTCCAGAGCGGTAGCAGCAGTGTCACACAGTCCGCCGCGTGGATCAAAAGATCTATGGTTTTCCCTCGAGTCTTTCCCACGATGCTTTCCCACTAGGCTTTCCCATAGGGCTGTCCCACGAGCACACGTGGTGGGAGTCGATCCTCGGCTTGAACGTCAAGGCAGTGCAGGGAAAAGAGTTTCCTCTGGAATGGACTGACACATCTGGGGGACTCTTGGAATGGTGGCATGACCCTGGAGTTAATCTCGCCTTTCCTGTGGAGAGCGCCTCCTCTTGAGATGCGACGGGAACGCCGGGAATTCTTTCCCTACGAAACAGGGAAAGGATCCCTCATCTCGAGCTAGGAGGCGGAAACGGGTCTCCCCTGGATGTGTGCGGGACCCGACGTGCTTCCTCTCGAGTGCACACGGGTATGTCGGGGAACTTCTTGAGTTGCAGCAAGGGTGTGAAGGACCCTTTGGAAGGTCCAGTGGTTAGATGTGATTGGCCTCGAGAAGCCTCAGCGGAAATGGGCCTCATCTCGCCTGGAGGGCAAAACCTCCTGGATTTTCTCGAGTTGCGGCAGGTGCTCTCGACTTACGACGGGGACCTCAGGGACCCGCTCTGGTGGCCTCAGGAAAGGCCAGTCCCCATGCGAGTTCCTCGGGGGCCTCTCAGGATTCCTCTCCCGTCGATGCCGGTGCCTAAGACCTTGTGTGGAGTCGGGGCCGGAACCTGAGGATTCCTCTCCAGTGCTGACATGGATCTTGGGGTACTTCTGGAGTCTCCCCAGGGGAGTCTGTCCTCGTCTCGAATGCGGGCATGCACTTGCGCTTTCCTCCAGAGCGGTAGCAGCAGTGTCACGCAGACTGCCGCGTGGATCAAAGGATCTATGGTTTTCCCTCGAGTCTTTCCCACGAGGCTTTCCCACGAGGCTTTCCCACAGGGCTGTCCCACGTGCACACGTGGTGGGAGTCGATCCTCGGCTTGAACGTCAAGGCAGTGCAGGGAAAACAGGTTCCTCTGGAATGGACTGACACATCTGGGGGACTCTTGGAATGGTGGCACGACCCTGGAGTTCCTCTCGCCTTTCCTGTGGAGAGCGCCTCCACTTGAGATGCGACGGGAACGCCGGGAATTCTTTCCCTACGAAACAGGGAAAGGATCCCTCATCTCGAGCTAGGAGGCGGAAACGGGTCTCCCCTGGATGTGTGCGGGACCCCACGTGCTTCCTCTCGAGTGGAGACGGGTATGTCGGGGAACTTCTTGAGTTGCAGCAATGGTGTGAAGGATCTTTGGAAGTTCCAGTGGTTAGATGTGATTGGCCTCGAGAAGCCTCAGCGGAAATGGGCCTCATCTCGCCTGGAGGGCAAAATCTCCTGGATTTTCTCGAGTTGCGGCAGGTGCTCTCGACTTACGACGGGGACCTCAGGGAACCGCTCTGGTGGCCTCAGGAAAGGCCAGTCCCCATGCGAGTTCCTCGGGGGCCTCTCGGGATTCCTCTACCGTCGATGCCGGGGCCTAAGACCTTGTGTGGAGTCGGGACCGGAACCTGAGGATTCCTCTCCAGTGCTGACATGGATCTTGGGGTACTTCTGGAGTCTCCCCAGGGGAGTCAGTCCTCGTCTCGAATGCGGGCATGTACTTGCGCTTTCCTCCAGAGTGGTAGCAGCAGTGTCACGCAGTCCGCCGCGTGGATCAAAGGATCTATGGTTTTCCCTCGAGTCTTTCCCACGAGGCTTTCCCACGAGGCTTTCCCACAGGGCTGTCCCACGTGCACACGTGGTGGGAGTCGATCCTCGGCTTGAACGTCAAGGCAGTGCAGGGAAAACAGGTTCCTCTGGAATGGACTGACACATCTGGGGGACTCTTGTAATGGTGGCACGACCCTGGAGTTCCTCTCGCCTTTCCTGTGGAGAGCGCCTCCTCTTGAGATGCGACGGGAACGCCGGGAATTCTTTCCCTACGAAACAGGGAAAGGATCCCTCATCTCGAGCTTGGAGGCGGAAACGGGGCTCCCCTGGATGTGTGCGGGACCCACGTGCTTCCTCTCGAGTGGAGACGGGTATGTCGGGGAACTTCTTGAGTTGCAGCAAGGGTGTGAAGGACCCTTTGGAAGTTCCAGTTGTTAGACGTGATTAGCCTCGAGAAGCCTCAGCGGAAATGGGCCTCATCTCGCCTGGAGGGCAAAACCTCCTGGATTTTCTCGAGTTGCGGCAGGTGCTCTCGACTTACGACGGGGACCTCAGGGACCCGCTCTGGTGGCCTCAGGAAAGGCCAGTCCCCATGCGAGTTCCTCGGGGGCCTCTCAGGATTCCTCTCCCGTCGATGCCGGGGCATAAGACCTTGTGTGGAGTCGGGGCCGGAACCTGAGGATTCCTCTCCAGTGCTGACATGGATCTTGGGGTACTTCTGGAGTCTCCCCAGGGGAGTCACTCCTCGTCTCGAATGCGGGCATGCACTTGCGCTTTCCTCCAGAGCGGTAGCAGCAGTGTCACGCAGACTGCCGCGTGGATCAAAGGATCTATGGTTTTCCCTCGAGTCTTTCCCACGAGGCTTTCCCACGAGGCTTTCCCACAGGGCTGTCCCACGTGCACACGTGGTGGGAGTCGATCCTCGGCTTGAACGTCAAGGCAGTGCAGGGAAAACAGGTTCCTCTGGAATGGACTGACACATCTGGGGGACTCTTGGAATGGTGGCACGACCCTGGAGTTCCTCTCGCCTTTCCTGTGGAGAGCGCCTCCTCTTGAGATGCGACGGGAACGCCGGGAATTCTTTCCCTATGAAACAGGGAAAGGATCCCTTATCTCGAGCTAGGAGGCGGAAACGGGGCTCCCCTGGATGTGTTCGGGACCCACGTGCTTCCTCTCGAGTGGAGACGGGTATGTCGGGGAACTTCTTGAGTTGCAGCAAGGGTGTGAAGGACCCTTTGGAAGTTCCAGTTGTTAGACGTGATTAGCCTCGAGAAGCCTCAGCGGAAATGGGCCTCATCTCGCCTGGAGGGCAAAACCTCCTGGATTTTCTCGAGTTGCGGCAGGTGCTCTCGACTTACGACGGGGACCTCAGGGACCCGCTCTGGTGGCCTCAGGAAAGGCCAGTCCCCATGCGAGTTCCTCGGGGGCCTCTCGGGATTCCTCTCCCGTCGATGCCGCGGCCTAAGACCTTGTGTTGAGTCGGGGTCGGAACCTGAGGATTCCTCTCCAGTGCTGACATGGATCTTGGGGTACTTCTGGAGTCTCCCCAGGGGAGTCAGTCCTCGTCTCGAATGCGGGCATGCACTTGCGCTTTCCTCCAGAGCGGTAGCAGCAGTGTCACGCAGTCCGCCGCGTGGATCAAAGGATCTATTGTTTTCCCTCGAGTCTTTCCCACGAGGCTTTCCCACGAGGCTTTCCCACAGGGCTGTCCCACGTGCACACGTGGTGGGAGTCGATCCTCGGCTTGAACGTCAAGGCAGTGCAGGGAAAACAGGTTCCTCTGGAATGGACTGACACATCTGGGGGACTCTTGGAATGGTGTCAGGACCCTGGAGTTCCTCTCGCCTTTCCTGTGGAGAGCGCCTCCACTTGAGATGCGACGGGAACGCCGGGAATTCTTTCCCTACGAAACAGGGAAAGGATCCCTCATCTCGAGCTAGGAGGCGGAAACGGGTCTCCCCTGGATGTGTGCGGGACCCCACGTGCTTCCTCTCGAGTGGAGACGGGTATGTCGGGGAACTTCTTGAGTTGCAGCAATGGTGTGAAGGATCTTTGGAAGTTCCAGTGGTTAGATGTGATTGGCCTCGAGAAGCCTCAGCGGAAATGGGCCTCATCGCGCCTGGAGGGCAAAATCTCCTGGATTTTCTCGAGTTGCGGCAGGTGCTCTCGACTTACGACGGGGACCTCAGGGAACCGCTCTGGTGGCCTCAGGAAAGGCCAGTCCCCATGCGAGTTCCTCGGGGGCGTCTCGGGATTCCTCTCCCGTCGATGCCGGGGCCTAAGACCTTGTGTGGAGTCGGGACCGGAACCTGAGGATTCCTCTCCAGTGCTGACATGGATCTTGGGGTACTTCTGGAGTCTCCCCAGGGGAGTCAGTCCTCGTCTCGAATGCGGGCATGCACTTGCGCTTTCCTCCAGAGCGGTAGCAGCAGTGTCACGCAGTCCGCCGCGTGGATCAAAGGATCTATGGTTTTCCCTCGAGTCTTTCCCACGAGGCTTTCCCACGAGGCTTTCCCACAGGGCTGTCCCACGTGCACACGTGGTGGGAGTCGATCCTCGGCTTGAACGTCAAGGCAGTGCTGGGAAAAGAGTTTCCTCTGGAATGGACTGACACATCTGGGGGACTCTTGGAATGGTGGCATGACCCTGGAGTTCCTCTCGCCTTTCCTGTGGAGAGCGCCTCCTCTTGAGATACGACGGGAACGCCGGGAATTCTTTCCCTACGAAACAGGGAAAGGATCCCTCATCTCGAGCTAGGAGGCGGAAACGGGTCTCCCCTGGATGTGTGCGGGACACCACGTGCTTCCTCTCGAGTGCACACGGGTATGTCGGGGAACTTCTTGAGTTGCAGCAAGGGTGTGAAGGACCCTTTGGAAGTTCCAGTTGTTAGACATGATTAGCCTCGAGAAGCCTCAGCGGAAATGGGCCTCATCTCGCCTGGAGGGCAAAACCTCCTGGATTTTCTCGAGTTGCGGCAGGTGCTCTCGACTTACGACGGGGACCTCAGGGACCCGCTCTGGTGGCCTCAGGAAAGGCCAGTCCCCATGCGAGTTCCTCGGGGGCCTCTCGGGATTCCTCTCCCGTCGATGCCAGGGCCTAAAACCTTGTGTGGAGTCGGGGCCGGAACCTGAGGATTCCTCTCCAGTGCTGACATGGATCTTGGGGTACTTCTGGAGTCTCCCCAGGGGAGTCTGTCCTCGTCTCGAATGCGGGCATGCACTTGCGCTTTCCTCCAGAGCGGTAGCAGCATGTGTCACACATTCCGCCGCGTGGATCAAAGGATCTATGGTTTTCCCTCGAGTCTTTCCCACGATGCTTTCCCACTAGGCTTTCCCACAGGGCTGTCCCACGTGCACACGTGGTGGGAGTCGATCCTCGGCTTGAACGTCAAGGCAGTGCAGGGAAAAGAGTTTCCTCTGGAATGGACTGACACATCTGGGGGACTCTTGGAATGGTGGCATGACCCTGGAGTTCCTCTCGCCTTTCCTGTGGAGAGCGCCTCCTCTTGAGATACGACGGGAACGCCGGGAATTCTTTCCCTACGAAACAGGGAAAGGATCCCTCATCTCGAGCTAGGAGGCGGAAACGGGGCTCCCCTGGATGTGTGCGGGACACCACGTGCTTCCTCTCGAGTGCACACGGGTATGTCGGGGAACTTCTTGAGTTGCAGCAAGGGTGTGAAGGACCCTTTGGAAGGTCCAGTGGTTAGATGTGATTGGCCTCGAGAAGCCTCAGCGGAAATGGGCCTCATCTCGCCTGGAGGGCAAAACCTCCTGGATTTTCTCGAGTTGCGGCAGGTGCTCTCGACTTACGACGGGGACCTCAGGGACCCGCTCTGGTGGCCTCAGGAAAGGCCAGTCCCCATGCGAGTTCCTCGGGGGCCTCTCAGGATTCCTCTCCCGTCGATGCCGGTGCCTAAGACCTTGTGTGGAGTCGGGGCCGGAACCTGAGGATTCCTCTCCAGTGCTGACATGGATCTTGGGGTACTTCTGGAGTCTCCCCAGGGGAGTCAGTCCTCGTCTCGAATGCGGGCATACACTTGTGCTTTCCTCCAGAGCGGTAGCAGCAGTGTCACGCAGTCCGCCGCGTGGATCAAAGTATCTATGGTTTTCCCTCGAGTCTTTCCCACGAGGCTTTCCCACGAGGCTTTCCCACAGGGCTGTCCCACGTGCACACGTGGTGGGAGTCGATCCTCGGCTTGAACGTCAAGGCAGTGCAGGGAAAACAGGTTCCTCTGGAATGTACTGACACATCTGGGGGACTCTTGGAATGGTGGCACGACCCTGGAGTTCCTCTCGCCTTTCCTGTGGAGAGCGCCTCCTCTTGAGATGCGACGGGAACGCCGGGAAATCTTTCCCTACGAAACAGGGAAAGGATCCCTCATCTCGAGTTAGGAGTCGGAAACGGGGCTCCCCTGGATGTGTGCGGGACCCCACGTGCTTTCCCTCGAGTGGAGACGGGTATGTCGGGGAACTTCTTGAGTTACAGCAATGGTGTGAAGGACCCTTTGGAAGTTCCAGTGGTTAGATGTGATTGGCCTCGAGAAGCCTCAGCGGAAATGGGCCTCATCTCGCCTGGAGGGCAAAACCTCCTGGATTTTCTCGAGTTGCGGCAGGTGCTCTCGACTTACAACGGGGACCTCTGGGAACCGCTCTGGTGGCCTCAGGAAAGGCCAGTCCCCATGCGAGTTCCTCGGGGGCGTCTCGGGATTCCTCTCCCGTCGATGCCGGGGCCTAAGAACTTGTGTGGAGTCGGGGCCGGAACCTGAGGAATCCTCTCCAGTGCTGACATGGATTTGGGGTACTTCTGGAGTCTCCCCAGGGGAGGCAGTCCTCGTCTCGAATGCGGGCATGCACTTGCGCTTTCCTCCAGAGCGGTAGCAGCAGTGTCACGCAGTCCGCCGCATGGATCAAAGGATCTATGGTTTTCCCTCGAGTCTTTCCCACGAGGCTTTCCCACGAGGCTTTCCACAGGGCTGTCCCACGTGCACACGTGGTGGGAGTCGATCCTCGGCTTGAACGTCAAGGCAGTGCAGGGAAAACAGGTTCCTGTGGAATGGAGTGACACATCTGGGGGACTCTTGGAATGGTGGCACGACCCTGGAGTTCCTCTCGCCTTTCCTGTGGAGAGCGCCTCCTCTTGAGATGCGACGGGAACGCCGGGAATTCTTTCCCTCCTAAACAGGGAAAGGATCCCTCATCTCGAGCTAGGAGGCGGAAACGGGGCTCCCCTGGATGTGTGCGGGACCCCACGTGCTTCCTCTCGAGTGCAGACGGGTATGTCGGGGAGCTTCTTGAGTTGCAGCAATGGTGTGAAGGATCTTTGGAAGTTCCAGTGGTTAGATGTGATTGGCCTCGAGAAGCCTCAGCGGAAATGGGCCTCATCGCGCCTGGAGGGCAAAACCTCCTGGATTTTCTCGAGTTGCGGCAGGTGCTCTCGACTTACGACGGGGACCTCAGGGACCCGCTCTGGTGGCCTCAGGAAAGGCCAGTCCCCATGCGAGTTCCTCGGGGCCCTCTCCGGATTCCTCTCCCGTCGATGCCGGGGCCTAAGACTTTGTGTGGAGTCGGGGCCGGAACCTGAGGATTCCTCTCCAGTGCTGACATGGATCTTGGGGTACTTCTGGAGTCTCCCCAGGGGAGTCACTCCTCGTCTCGAATGCGGGCATGCACTTGCGCTTTCCTCCAGAGCGGTAGCAGCAGTGTCACGCAGACTGCCGCGTGGATCAAAGGATCTATGGTTTTCCCTCGAGTCTTTCCCACGAGGCTTTCCCACGAGGCTTTCCCACAGGGCTGTCCCACGTGCACACGTGGTGGGAGTCGATCCTCGGCTTGAACGTCAAGGCAGTGCAGGGAAAACAGGTTCCTCTGGAATGGACTGACACATCTGGGGGACTCTTGGAATGGTGGCACGACCCTGGAGTTCCTCTCGCCTTTCCTGTGGAGAGCGCCTCCTCTTGAGATGCGACGGGAACGCCGGGAATTCTTTCCCTATGAAAAAGGGAAAGGATCCCTCATCTCGAGCTAGGAGGCGGAAACGGGGCTCCCCTGGATGTGTTCGGGACCCACGTGCTTCCTCTCGAGTGGAGACGGGTATGTCGGGGAACTTCTTGAGTTGCAGCAATGGTGTGAAGGATCTTTGGAAGTTCCAGTGGTTAGATGTGATTGGCCTCGAGAAGCCTCAGCGGAAATGGGCCTCATCGCGCCTGGAGGGCAAAATCTCCTGGATTTTCTCGAGTTGCGGCAGGTGCTCTCGACTTACGACGGGGACCTCAGGGAACCGCTCTGGTGGCCTCAGGAAAGGCCAGTCCCCATGCGAGTTCCTCGGGGGCCTCTCGGGATTCCTCTACCGTCGATGCCGGGGCCTAAGACCTTGTGTGGAGTCGGGACCGGAACCTGAGGATTCCTCTCCAGTGCTGACATGGATCTTGGGTTACTTCTGGAGTCTCCCCAGGGGAGTCAGTCCTCGTCTCGAATGCGGGCATGCACTTGCGCTTTCCTCCAGAGCGGTAGCAGCAGTGTCACGCAGTCCGCCGCGTGGATCAAAGGATCTAAGGTTTTCCCTCGAGTCTTTCCCACGAGGCTTTCCCACGAGGCTTTCCCACAGGGCTGTCCCACGTGCACACGTGGTGGGAGTCGATCCTCGGCTTGAACGTCAAGGCAGTGCAGGGAAAACAGGTTCCTCTGGAATGGACTGACACATCTGGGGGACTCTTGGAATGGTGGCAAGACCCTGGAGTTCCTCTCTCCTTTCCTGTGGAGAGCGCCTCCTCTTGAGATGCGACGGGAAAGCCGGGAATTCTTTCCCTACGAAACAGGGAAAGGATCCCTCATCTCGAGCTAGGAGGCGGAAACGGGGCTCCCCTGGATGTGTGCGGGACCCACGTGCTTCCTCTCGAGTGGAGACGGGTATGTCGGGGAACTTCTTGAGTTGCAGCAATGGTGTGAAGGATCTTTGGAAGTTCCAGTGGTTAGATGTGATTGGCCTCGAGAAGCCTCAGCGGCAATGGGCCTCATCGCGCCTGGAGGGCAAAACCTCCTGGATTTTCTCGAGTTGCGGCAGGTGATCTCGACTTACGACGGGGACCTCAGGGACCCGCTCTGGTGGCCTCAAGAAAGGCCAGTCCTCATGCGAGTTCTTCGGGGGCCTCTCCGGATTCCTCTCCCGTCGATGCCGGGGCCTAAGACTTTGTGTGGAGTCGGGGCCGGAACCTGAGGATTCCTCTCCAGTGCTGACATGGATCTTGGGGTACTTCTGGAGTCTCCCCAGGGGAGTCACTCCTCGTCTCGAATGCGGGCATGCACTTGCGCTTTCCTCCAGAGCGGTAGCAGCAGTGTCACGCAGACTGCCGCGTGGATCAAAGGATCTATGGTTTTCCCTCGAGTCTTTCCCACGAGGCTTTCCCACGAGGCTTTCCCACAGGGCTGTCCCACGTGCACACGTGGTGGGAGTCGATCCTCGGCTTGAACGTCAAGGCAGTGCAGGGAAAACAGGTTCCTCTGGAATGGACTGACACATCTGGGGGACTCTTGGAATGGTGGCACGACCCTGGAGTTCCTCTCGCCTTTCCTGTGGAGAGCGCCTCCTCTTGAGATGCGACGGGAACGCCGGGAATTCTTTCCCTATGAAACAGGGAAAGGATCCCTCATCTCGAGCTAGGAGGCGGAAACGGGGCTCCCCTGGATGTGTTCGGGACCCACGTGCTTCCTCTCGAGTGGAGACGGGTATGTCGGGGAACTTCTTGAGTTGCAGCAAGGGTGTGAAGGACCCTTTGGAAGTTCCAGTTGTTAGACGTGATTAGCCTCGAGAAGCCTCAGCGGAAATGGGCCTCATCACGCCTGGAGGGCAAAACCTCCTGGATTTTCTCGAGTTGCGGCAGGTGCTCTCGACTTACGACGGGGACCTCAGGGACCCGCTCTGGTGGCCTCAGGAAAGGCCAGTCCCCATGCGAGTTCCTCGGGGGCCTCTCGGGATTCCTCTCCCGTCGATGCCGGGGCCTAAGACCTTGTGTGGAGTCGGGGCCGTAACCTGAGGATTCCTCTCCAGTGCTGACATGGATCTTGGGGTACTTCTGGAGTCTCCCCAGGGGAGTCAGTCCTCGTCTCGAATGCGGGCATGCACTTGCGCTTTCCTCCAGAGCGGTAGCAGCAGTGTCACGCAGTCCGCCGCGTGGATCAAAGGATCTATTGTTTTCCCTCGAGTCTTTCCCACGAGGCTTTCCCACGAGGCTTTCCCACAGGGCTGTCCCACGTGCAAACGTGGTGGGAGTCGATCCTCGGCTTGAACGTCAAGGCAGTGCAGGGAAAACAGTTTCCTCTGGAATGGACTGACACATCTGGGGGACTCTTGGAATGGTGTCAGGACCCTGGAGTTCCTCTCGCCTTTCCTGTGGAGAGCGCCTCCACTTGAGATGCGACGGGAACGCCGGGAATTCTTTCCCTACGAAACAGGGAAAGGATCCCTCATCTCGAGCTAGGAGGCGGAAACGGGTCTCCCCTGGATGTGCGCGGGACCCCACGTGCTTCCTCTCGAGTGGAGACGGGTATGTCGGGGAACTTCTTGAGTTGCAGCAATGGTGTGAAGGATCTTTGGAAGTTCCAGTGGTTAGATGTGATTGGCCTCGAGAAGCCTCAGCGGAAATGGGCCTCATCGCGCCTGGAGGGCAAAATCTCCTGGATTTTCTCGAGTTGCGGCACGTGCTCTCGACTTACGACGGGGACCTCAGGGACCCGCTCTGGTGGCCTCAGGAAAGGCCAGTCCCCATGCGAGTTCCTCGGGGGCCTCTCGGGATTCCTCTACCGTCGATGCCGGGGCCTAAGACCTTGTGTGGAGTCGGGACCGGAACCTGAGGATTCCTCTCCAGTGCTGACATGGATCTTGGGGTACTTCTGGAGTCTCCCCAGGGGAGTCAGTCCTCGTCTCGAATGCGGGCATGCACTTGCGCTTTCCTCCAGAGCGGTAGCAGCAGTGTCACGCAGTCCGCCGCGTGGATCAAAGGATCTATGGTTTTCCCTCGAGTCTTTCCCACGAGGCTTTCCCACGAGGCTTTCCCACAGGGCTGTCCCACGTGCACACGTGGTGGGAGTCGATCCTCGGCTTGAACGTCAAGGCAGTGCAGGGAAAACAGGTTCCTCTGGAATGGACTGACACATCTGGGGGCCTCTTGGAATGGTGGCACGACCCTGGAGTTCCTCTCGCCTTTCCTGTGGAGAGCGCCTCCTCTTGAGATGCGACGGGAAAGCCGGGAATTCTTTCCCTACGAAACAGGGAAAGGATCCCTCATCTCGAGCTAGGAGGCGGAAACGGGGCTCCCCTGGATGTGTGCGGGACCCACGTGCTTCCTCTCGAGTGGAGACGGGTATGTCGGGGAACTTCTTGAGTTGCAGCAAAGGTGTGAAGGACCCTTTGGAAGTTCCAGTTGTTAGACGTGATTAGCCTCGAGAAGCCTCAGCGGAAATGGGCCTCATCTCGCCTGGAGGGCAAAACCTCCTGGATTTTCTCGAGTTGCGGCAGGTGATCTCGACTTACGACGGGGACCTCAGGGACCCGCTCTGGTGGCCTCAGGAAAGGCCAGTCCCCATGCGAGTTCCTCGGGGGCGTCTCGGGATTCCTCTCCCGTCGATGCCGGGGCCTAAGACCTTGTGTGGAGTCGGGGCCGGAACCTGAGGATTCCTCTCCAGTGCTGACATGGATCTTGGGGTACTTCTGGAGTCTCCCCAGGGGAGTCAGTCCTCGTCTCGAATGCGGGCATGCACTTGCGCTTTCCTCCAGAGCGGTAGCAGCAGTGTCACACAGTCCGCCGCGTGGATCAAAGGATCTATGGTTTTCCCTCGAGTCTTTCCCACGAGGCTTTCCCACGAGGCTTTCCCACAGGGCTGTCCCACGTGCACACGTGGTGGGAGTCGATCCTCGGCTTGAACGTCAAGGCAGTGCTGGGAAAAGAGTTTCCTCTGGAATGGACTGACACATCTGGGGGGCTCTTGGAATGGTGGCACGACCCTGGAGTTCCTCTCGCCTTTCCTGTGGAGAGCGCCTCCTCTTGAGATGCGACGGGAACGCCGGGAATTCTTTCCCTACGAAACAGGGAAAGGATCCCTCATCTCGAGCTAAGAGGCGGAAACGGGGCTCCCCTGGATGTGTGCGGGAACCCACGTGCTTCCCCTCGAGTGGAGACGGGTATGTCGGGGAACTTCTTGAGTTGCAGCAATGGTTTGAAGGACCCTTTGGAGGTTCCAGTGGTTAGATGTGATTGGACTCGAGAAGCCTCAGTGGAAATGGGCCTCATCTCGCCTGGAGGGCAAAACCTCCTGGATTTTCTCGAGTTGCGGCAGGTGCTCTCGACTTACGACGGGGACCTCAGGGACCCGCTCTGGTGGCCTCAGGAAAGGCCTGTCCCCATGCGAGTTCCTCGGGGGCCTCTCGGGATTCCTCTACCGTCGATGCCGGGGCCTAAGACCTTGTGTGGAGTCGGGGCCGGAACCTGAGGATTCCTCTCCAGTGCTGACATGGATCTTGGGGTACTTCTGGAGTCTCCCCAGGGGAGTCAGTCCTCGTCTCGAATGCGGGCATGCACTTGCGCTTTCCTCCAGAGCGGTAGCAGCAGTGTCACGCAGTCCGCCGCGTGGATCAAAGGATCTATGGTTTTCCCTCGAGTCTTTCCCACGAGGCTTTCCCACGAGGCTTTCCCACAGGGCTGTCCCACGTGCACACGTGGTGGGAGTCGATCCTCGGCTTGAACTCAAGGCAGTGCAGGGAAAACAGGTTCCTCTGGAATGGACTGACACATCTGGGGGACTCTTGGAATGGTGGCACGACCCTGGAGTTCCTCTCGCCTTTCCTGTGGAGATCGCCTCCTCTTGAGATGCGACGGGAACACCGGGAATTCTTTCCCTACGAAACAGGGAAAGGATCCCTCATCTCGAGCTAGGAGGCGGAAACGGGGCTCCCCTGGATGTGTGCTGGACCCCACGTGCTTCTTCTCGAGTGGAGACGGGTATGTCGGGGAACTTCTTGAGTTGCAGCAAGGGTGTGAAGGACCCTTTGGAAGTTCCAGTGGTTAGACGTGATTAGCCTCGAGAAGCCTCAGCGGAAATGGGCCTCATCTCGCCTGGAGGGCAAAACCTCCTGGATTTTCTCGAGTTGCGGCAGGTGCTCTCGACTTACGACGGGGACCTCAGGGACCCGCTCTGGTGGCCTCAGGAAAGGCCAGTCCCCATGCGAGTTCCTCGGGGGCCTCTCGGGATTCCTCTCCCGTCGATGCCGGGGCCTAAGACCTTGTGTGGAGTCGGGGCCGCAACCTGAGGATTCCTCTCCAGTGCTGACATGGATCGTGGGGTACTTCTGGAGTCTCCCCAGGGGAGTCAGTCCTCGTCTCGAATGCGGGCATGCACTTGCGCTTTCCTCCAGAGCGGTAGCAGCAGTGTCATGCAGTCCACCGCGTGGATCAAAGGATCTATGGTTTTCCCTCGAGTCTTTCCCACGAGGCTTTCCCACGAGGCTTTCCCACAGGGCTGTCCCACGTGCACACGTGGTGGGAGTCGATCCTCGGCTTGAACGTCAAGGCAGTGCAGGGAAAACAGGTTCCTCTGGAATGGACTGACACATCTGGGGGACTCTTGGAATGGTGGCACGAGCCTGGAGTTCCTCTCGCCTTTCCTGTGGAGAGCGCCTCCTCTTGAGATGCGACGGGAACGCCGGGAATTCTTTCCCTACGAAACAGGGAAAGGATCCCACATCTCCTACTAGGAGGCGGAAACGGGGCTCCACTGGATGTGTGCGGGACCCCACGTGCTTCCTCTCGAGTAGAGACGGGTATGTCGGGGAACATCTTGAGTTGCAGCAAGGGTGTGAAGGACCCTTTGGAAGTTCCAGTGCTTAGACGTGATTAGCCTCGAGAAGCCTCAGCGGAAGTGTGCCTCATCTCGCCTGGAGGGCAAAACCTCCTGGATTTTCTCGAGTTGCGGCAGGTGCTCTCGACTTACGACGGGGACCTCAGGGACCCGCTCTGGTGGCCTCAGGAAAGGCCAGTCCCCATGCGAGTTCCTCGGGGGCCTCTCGGGATTCCTCTCCCGTCGATGCCGGGGCCTAAGACCTTGTGTGGAGTCGGGGCCGGAATCTGAGGATTCCTCTCCAGTGCTGACATGGATCTTGGGGTACTTCTGGAGTCTCCCCAGGGGAGTCAGTCCTCGTCTCGAATGCGGGCATGCACTTGCGCTTTCCTCCAGAGCGGTAGCAGCAGTGTCACGCAGTCCGCCGCCTGGATCAAAGGATCTATGGTTTTCCCTCGAGTCTTTCCCACGAGGCTTTCCCACGAGGCTTTCCCACAGGGCTGTCCCACGTGCACACGTGGTGGGAGTCGATCCTCGGCTTGAACGTCAAGGCAGTGCAGGGAAAACAGGTTCCTCTGGAATGGACTGACACATCTGGGGGACTCTTGGAATGGTGGCACGACCCTGGAGTTCCTCTCGCCTTTCCTGTGGAGAGCGCCTCCTCTTGAGATGCGACGGGAACGCCGGGAATTCTTTCCCTACGAAACAGGGAAAGGATCCCTCATCTCGAGCTAGGAGGCGGAAACGGGGCTCCCCTGGATGTGTGCGGGACCCTCGTGCTTCCTCTCGAGTGGAGACGGGTATGTCGGGGAACTTCTTGAGCTGCAGCAAGGGTGAGAAGGACCCTTTGGATGTTCCAGTGGTTAGATGTGAGTAGCCTCGAGAAGCCTCATCGGAAATGGGCCTCATCTCGCCTGGAGGGCAAAACCTCCTGGATTTTCTCGAGTTGCTGCAGGTGCTCTCGACTTACGACGGGGACCTCAGGGACCAGCTCTGGTGGCCTCAGGAAAGGCCAGTCCTCATGCGAGTTCCTCGGGGGCCTGTCGGGATTCCTCTCCCGTCGATGCCGGGGCCTAAGACCTTGTGTGGAGTCGGGGCCGGAACCTGAGGATTCCTCTCCAGTGCTGACATGGATCTTGGGGTACTTCTGGAGTCTCCCCAGGGGAGTCAGTCCTCGTCTCGAATGCGGGCATGCACTTGCGCTTTCCTCCAGGGCGGTAGCAGCAGTGTCACGCAGTCCGCCGCGTGGATCAAAGGATCTATGGTTTTCCCTCGAGTCTTTCCCACGAGTCTTTCCCACGAGGCTTTCCCACAGGGCTGTCCCACGTGCACACGTGGTGGGATTCGATCCTCGGCTTGAACGTCAAGGCAGTGCAGGGAAAACAGGTTCCTCTGGAATGGACTGACACATCTGGGAGACTCTTGGAATGGTGGCAAGACCCTGGAGTTCCTCTCGCCTTTCCTGTGGAGAGCGCCTCCTCTTGAGATGCGACGGGAACGCCGGGAATTCTTTCCCTACGAAACAGGGAAAGGATCCCTCATCTCGAGCTAGGAGGCGGAAACGGGGCTCCCCTGGATGTGTGCGGGACCCCACGTGCTTCCTCTCGAGTGGAGACGGGTATGTCGGGGAACTTCTTGAGTTGCAGCAAGGGTGTGAAGGACCCTTTGGAAGTTCCAGTGGTTAGACGTGATTAGCCTCGAGAAGCCTCAGCGGAAATGGGCCTCATCTCGCCTGGAGGGCAAAACCTCGTGGATTTTCTCGAGTTGCGGCAGGTGCTCTCGACTTACGACGGGGACCTCAGGGACCCGCTCTGGTGGCCTCAGGAAAGGTCAGTCCCCATGCGAGTTCCTCGGGGGCCTCTCGGGATTCCTCTCCCGTCGATGCCGGGGCCTAAGACCTTGTGTGGAGTCGGGGCCGGAACCTGAGGATTCCTCTCCAGTGCTGACATGGATCTTGGGGTACTTCTGGAGTCTCCCCAGGGGAGTCAGTCCTCGTCTCGAATGCGGGCATGCACTTGCGCTTTCCTCCAGAGCGGTAGCAGCAGTGTCACGCAATCCGCCGCGTGGATCAAAGGATCTATGGTTTTCCCTCGAGTCTTTCCCACGAGGCTTTCCCAGGAGGCTTTCCCACAGGGCTGTCCCAAGTGCACACGTGGTGGGAGTCGATCCTCAGCTTGAACGTCAAGGCAGTGCAGGGAAAACAGGTTCCTCTGGAATGGACTGACACATCTGGGGGACTCTTGGAATGGTGGCACGACCCTGGAGTTCCTCTCGCCTTTCCTGTGGAGAGCGCCTCCTCTTGAGATGCGTCGGGAACGCCGGGAATTCTTTCCCTACGAAACAGGGAAAGGATCCCTCATCTCGAGCTAGGAGGCGGAAACGGGGCTCCCCTGGATGTGTGCGGGACCCTCGTGCTTCCTCTCGAGTGGAGACGGGTATGTCGGGGAACTTCTTGAGTTGCAGCAAGGGTGTGAAGGACCCTTTGGAAGTTCCAGTGGTTAGAAGTGATTAGCTTCGAGAAGCCTCAGCGGAAATGGGCCTCATCTCGCCTGGAGGGCAAAACCTCCTGGATTTTCTCGAGTTGCGGCAGGTGCTCTCGACTTACGACGGGGACCTCAGGGACCCGCTCTGGTGGCCTCAGGAAAGGCCAGTCCCCATGCGAGTTCCTCGGGGGCCTCTCGGGATTCCTCTCCCGTCGATGCCGGGGCCTAAGACCTTGTGTGGATTCGGGGCCGGAACCTGAGGATTCCTCTCCAGTGCTGACATGGATCTTGGGGTACTTCTGGAGTCTCCCCAGGGGAGTCAGTCCTCGTCTCGAATGCGGGCATGCACTTGCGCTTACCTCCAGAGCGGTAGCAGCCGTGTCACGCAGTCCACCGCGTGGATCAAAGGATCTATGGTTTTCCCTCGAGTCTTTCCCACGAGGCTTTCCCACGAGGCTTTCCCACAGGGCTGTCCCACGTGCACACGTGGTGGGAGTCGATCCTCGGCTTGAACGTCAAGGCAGTGCAGGGAAAACAGGTTCCTCTGGAATGGACTGACACATCTGGGGGACTCTTGGAATGGTGGCACGAGCCTGGAGTTCCTCTCGCCTTTCCTGTGGAGAGCGCCTCCTCTTGAGATGCGACGGGAACGCCGGGAATTCTTTCCCTACGAAACAGGGAAAGGATCCCACATCTCCTACTAGGAGGCGGAAACGGGGCTCCACTGGATGTGTGCGGGACCCCACGTGCTTCCTCTCGAGTAGAGACGGGTATGTCGGGGAACATCTTGAGTTGCAGCAAGGGTGTGAAGGACCCTTTGGAAGTTCCAGTGCTTAGACGTGATTAGCCTCGAGAAGCCTCAGCGGAAGTGTGCCTCATCTCGCCTGGAGGGCAAAACCTCCTGGATTTTCTCGAGTTGCGGCAGGTGCTCTCGACTTACGACGGGGACCTCAGGGACCCGCTCTGGTGGCCTCAGGAAAGGCCAGTCCTCATGCGAGTTCCTGGGGGGCCTCTCGGGATTCCTCTCCCGTCGATGCCGGGTCCTAAGACCTTGTGTGGAGTCGGGGCCGGAATCTGAGGATTCCTCTCCAGTGCTGACATGGATCTTGGGGTACTTCTGGAGTCTCCCCAGGGGAGTCAGTCCTCGTCTCGAATGCGGGCATGCACTTGCGCTTTCCTCCAGAGCGGTAGCAGCAGTGTCACGCAGTCCGCCGCCTGGATCAAAGGATCTATGGTTTTCCCTCGAGTCTTTCCCACGAGGCTTTCCCACGAGGCTTTCCCACAGGGCTGTCCCACGTGCACACGTGGTGGGAGTCGATCCTCGGCTTGAACGTCAAGGCAGTGCAGGGAAAACAGGTTCCTCTGGAATGGACTGACACATCTGGGGGACTCTTGGAATGGTGGCACGACCCTGGAGTTCCTCTCGCCTTTCCTGTGGAGAGCGCCTCCTCTTGAGATGCGACGGGAACGCCGGGAATTCTTTCCCTACGAAACAGGGAAAGGATCCCTCATCTCGAGCTAGGAGGCGGAAACGGGGCTCCCCTGGATGTGTGCGGGACCCTTGTGCTTCCTCTCGAGTGGAGACGGGTATGTCGGGGAACTTCTTGAGCTGCAGCAAGGCTGAGAAGGACCCTTTGGATGTTCCAGTGGTTAGATGTGATTAGCCTCGAGAAGCCTCATCGGAAATGGGCCTCATCTCGCCTGGAGGGCAAAACCTCCTGGATTTTCTCGAGTTGCTGCAGGTGCTCTCGACTTACGACGGGGACCTCAGGGACCAGCTCTGGTGGCCTCAGGAAAGGCCAGTCCTCATGCGAGTTCCTCGGGGGCCTCTCGGGATTCCTCTACCGTCGATGCCGGGGCCTAAGACCTTGTGTGGAGTCGGGGCCGGAACCTGAGGATTCCTCTCCAGTGCTGACATGGATCTTGGGGTACTTCTGGAGTCTCCCCAGGGGAGTCAGTCCTCGTCTCGAATGCGGGCATGCACTTGCGCTTTCCTCCAGGGCGGTAGCAGCAATGTCACGCAGTCCGCCGCGTGGATCAAAGGATCTATGGTTTTCCCTCGAGTCTTTCCCACGAGTCTTTCCCACGAGGCTTTCCCACAGGGCTGTCCCACGTGCACACGTGGTGGGAGTCGATCCTCGGCTTGAACGTCAAGGCAGTGCAGGGAAAACAGGTTCCTCTGGAATGGACTGACACATCTGGGAGACTCTTGGAATGGTGGCAAGACCCTGGAGTTCCTCTCGCCTTTCCTGTGGAGAGCGCCTCCTCTTGAGATGCGACGGGAACGCCGTGAATTCTTTCCCTACGAAACAGGGAAAGGATCCCTCATCTCGAGCTAGGAGGCGGAAACGGGGCTCCCCTGGATGTGTGCGGGACCCCACGTGCTTCCTCTCGAGTGGAGACGGGTATGTCGGGGAACTTCTTGAGTTGCAGCAAGGGTGTGAAGGACCCTTTGGAAGTTCCAGTGGTTAGACGTGATTAGCCTCGAGAAGCCTCAGCGGAAATGGGCCTCATCTCGCCTGGAGGGCAAAACCTCGTGGATTTTCTCGAGTTGCGGCAGGTGCTCTCGACTTACGACGGGGACCTCAGGGACCCGCTCTGGTGGCCTCAGGAAAGGTCAGTCCCCATGCGAGTTCCTCGGGGGCCTCTCGGGATTCCTCTCCCGTCGATGCCGGGGCCTAAGACCTTGTGTGGAGTCGGGGCCGGAACCTGAGGATTCCTCTCCAGTGCTGACATGGATCTTGGGGTACTTCTGGAGTCTCCCCAGGGGAGTCAGTCCTCGTCTCGAATGCGGGCATGCACTTGCGCTTTCCTCCAGAGCGGTAGCAGCAGTGTCACGCAATCCGCCGCGTGGATCAAAGGATCTATGGTTTTCCCTCGAGTCTTTCCCACGAGGCTTTCCCAGGAGGCTTTCCCACAGGGCTGTCCCAAGTGCACACGTGGTGGGAGTCGATCCTCAGCTTGAACGTCAAGGCAGTGCAGGAAAAACAGGTTCCTCTGGAATGGACTGACACATCTGGGGGACTCTTGGAATGGTGGCACGACCCTGGAGTTCCTCTCGCCTTTCCTGTGGAGAGCGCCTCCTCTTGAGATGCGTCGGGAACGCCGGGAATTCTTTCCCTACGAAACAGGGAAAGGATCCCTCATCTCGAGCTAGGAGGCGGAAACGGGGCTCCCCTGGATGTGTGCGGGACCCTCGTGCTTCCTCTCGAGTGGAGACGGGTATGTCGGGGAACTTCTTGAGTTGCAGCAAGGGTGTGAAGGACCCTTTGGAAGTTCCAGTGGTTAGAAGTGATTAGCTTCGAGAAGCCTCAGCGGAAATGGGCCTCATCTCGCCTGGAGGGCAAAACCTCCTGGATTTTCTCGAGTTGCGGCAGGTGCTCTCGACTTACGACGGGGACCTCAGGGACCCGCTCTGGTGGCCTCAGGAAAGGCCAGTCCCCATGCGAGTTCCTCGGGGGCCTCTCGGGATTCCTCTCCCGTCGATGCCGGGGCCTAAGACCTTGTGTGGATTCGGGGCCGGAACCTGAGGATTCCTCTCCAGTGCTGACATGGATCTTGGGGTACTTCTGGAGTCTCCCCAGGGGAGTCAGTCCTCGTCTCGAATGCGGGCATGCACTTGCGCTTACCTCCAGAGCGGTAGCAGCCGTGTCACGCAGTCCACCGCGTGGATCAAAGGATTTATGGTTTTCCCTCGAGTCTTTCCCCCGAGGCTTTCCCACGAGGCTTTCCCACAGGGCTGTCCCACGTGCACACGTGGTGGGAGTCGATCCTCGGCTTGAACGTCAAGGCAGTGCAGGGAAAACAGGTTCCTCTGGAATGGACTGACACATCTGGGGGACTCTTGGAATGGTGGCACGACCCTTGAGTTCCTCTCGCCATTCCTGTGGAGAGCGCCTCCTCTTGAGATGCGACGGGAACGCCGGGAATTCTTTCCCTACGAAACAGGGAAAGGATCCCTCATCTCGAGCTAGGAGGCGGAAACGGGGCTCCCCTGGATGTGTGCGGGACCCCACGTGTTTCCTCTCGAGTGGAGACGGGTATGTCGGGGAACTTCTTGAGTTGCAGCAAGGGTGTGAAGGACCCTTTGGAAGTTCCAGTGGTTAGATGTGATTAGCCTCGAGAAGCCTCAGCGGAATTGGGCCTCATCTCGGCTGGAGGGCAAAACCTACTGGATTTTCTCGAGTTGCGGCAGGTGCTCTCGACTTACGACGGGGCCCTCAGGGACCCGCTCTGGTGGCATCAGGAAAGGCCAGTCCTCATGCGAGTTCCTCGGGGGCCTCTCGGGATTCCTCTCCCGTCGATGCCGGGGCCTAAGTCCTTGTGTGGAATCGGGGCCGGAACCTGAGGATTCCTCTCCAGTGCTGACATGGATCTTGGAGTACTTCTGGAGTCTCCCCAGGGGAGTCAGTCCCCGTCTCGAATGCGGGCATGCACTTGCGCTTTCCTCCAGAGCGGTAGCAGCAGTGCCACGCAGTACGCCGCGTGGATCAAAGGATCTATGGTTTTCCCTCGAGTCTTTCCCACGAGGCTTTCCCACGAGGCTTTTCCACAGGGCTGTCCCACGTGCACACGTGGTGGGAGTCGATCCTCGGCTTGAATGTCAAGGCAGTGCAGGGAAAACAGGTTCCTCTGGAATGGACTGACCCATCTGGGGGACTGTTGGAATGGTGGCACGACCCTGGTGTTCCTCTCGCCTTTCCTGTGGAGAGCGCCTCCTCTTGAGATGCGACTGGAACGCCGGGAATTCTTTCCCTACGAAACAGGGAAAGGATCCCTCATCTCGAGCTAGGAGGTGGAAACGGGGCTCCCCTGGATGTGTGCGGGACCCCACGTGCTTCCTCTCGATTGGAGACGGTTATGTCGTGGAACTTCTTGAGTTGCAGCAAGGGTGTGAAGGACCCTTTGGAAGTTCCAGTGGTTAGATGTGATTAGCCTCCAGAAGCCTCAGCGGAATTGGGCCTCATCTCGCCTGGAGGGCAAAACCTCATGGATCTTCTCGAGTTGCGGCAGGTGCTCTCGACTTACGACGGGGACCTCAGGGACCCGCTCTGGTGGCCTCAGGAAAGGCCAGTCCCCAAGTGAGTTCCTCGGGGGCCTCTCGGGATTCCTCTCCCGTTGATGCCGGGGCCTAAGACCTTGTGTGGAGACGGGGCCGGAACCTGAGGATTCCTCTCCAGTGCTGACATGGATCTCGGGGTACTTCTGGAGTCTCCCCAGGGGAGTCAGTCCTCGTCTCGAATGCGGGCATGCACTTGCGCTTTCCTCCAGAGCGGTGGCAGCAGTGTCACGCAGTCCGCCGCGTGGATCAAAGGATCTATGGTTTTCCCTCGAGTCTTTCCCACGAGGCTTTCCCACGAGGCTTTCCCACAGGGCTGTCCCACGTGCACACGTGGTGGGAGTCGATCCTCGGCTTGAACGTCAAGGCAGTGCAGGGAAAACAGGTTCCTCTGAAATGGACTGACACATCTGGGGGATTCGTGGAATGGTGGCACGACCCTGGAGTTCCTCTCGCCTTTCCTGTGGAGAGCGCCTCCTCTTGAGATACGAAGGGAACGCCGGGAATTCTTTCCCTACGAAATAGGGAAAGGATCCCTCATCTCGAGCAAGGAGGCGGAAACGGGGCTCCCCTGGATGTGTGCGGGACACTCGTGCTTCCTCTCGAGTGGAGACGGGTATGTCGGGGAACTTCTTGAGTTGCAGCAAGGGTGTGAAGGACCCTTTGAAAGTTCCAGTGGTTAGATGTGATTAGCCTCGAGAAGCCTCAGCGGAATTGGGCCTCATCTCGGCTGGAGGGCAAAACCTCCTGGATTTACTCGAGTTGCGGCAGGTGCTCTCGACTTACGACGGGGACCTCAGGGACCCGCTCTGGTGGCCTCAGGAAAGGCCAGTCCCCATGCGAGTTCCTCGGGGGCCTCTCGGGATTCCTCTCCCGTCGATGCCGGGGCCTAAGTCCTTGTGTGGAGTCGGGGCCGGAACCTGAGGATTCCTCTCCAGTGCTGACATGGATCTTGGGGTACTTCTGGAGTCTCCCCAGGGGAGTCAGTCCCCGTCTCGAATGTGGGCATGCACTTGCGCTTTCCTCCAGAGCGGTAGCAGCAGTGTCACGCAGTCCGCCGCGTGGATCAAAGGATCTATGCTTTTCCCTCGAGTCTTTCCCACGAGGCTTTCCCACGAGGCTTTCCCACAGGGCAGTCCCACGTGCACACGTGGTGGGAGTAGATCCTCGGCTTGAATGTCAAGGCAGTGCAGGGAAAACACGTTCCTCTGGAATGGACTTACCCATCTGGGGGACTGTTGGAATGGTGGCACGACCCTGGTGTTCCTCTCGCCTTTCCTGTGGAGAGCGCCTCCTCTTGAGATGCGACGGGAACGCCGGGAATTCTTTCCCTACGAAACAGGGAAAGGATCCCTCATCTCGAGCTAGGAGGCGGAAACGGGGCTCCCCTGGATGTGTGCGGGACCCCACGTGCTTCCTCTCGATTGGAGACGGTTATGTCGTGGAACTTCTTGAGTTGCAGCAAGGGTGTGAAGGACCCTTTGGAAGTTCCAGTGGTTAGATGTGATTAGCCTCGAGAAGCCTCAGCGGAAAAGGGCCTCATCTCGCCTGGAGGGCAAAACCTCCTGGATTTTCTCGAGTTGCGGCAGGTGCTCTCGACTTACGACGGGGACCTCAGGGACCCGCTCTGGTGGCCACAGGAAAGGCCAGTCCACATGTGTGTTCCTCGGGGGCCTCTCGGGATTCCTCTCCCGTGGATGCCGGGGCCTAAATCCTTGTGTGGAGTCGGGGCCGGAACCTGAGGATTCCTCTCCAGTGCTGACATGGATCTTGGGGTACTTCTGGAGTCTCCCCAGGGGAGTCAGTCCTCGTCTCGAATGCGGGCATGAACTTGCGCTTTCCTCCAGAGCGGTGGCAGCAGTGTCACGCAGTCCGCCGCGTGGATCAAAGGATCTATGGTTTTCCCTCGAGTCTTTCCCACGAGGCTTTCCCACGAGGCTTTCCCACAGGGCTGTCCCACGTGCACACGTGGTGGGAGTCGATCCTCGGCTTGAATGTCAAGGCAGTGCAGGGAAAACAGGTGCCTCTGGAATCACTGACACATCTGGGGGTCTCTTGGAATGGTGGCACGACCCTGGAGTTCCTCTCCCCTTTCCTGTGGAGAGTGCCTCCTTTTGAGTTGGGATGGGAACGCCGGGAATTCTTTCACTACGAAACAGGGAAAGGATCTTTCATCTCGAGCTAGCAGGCGGAAACGGGGCTCCCATGGATGTGTTCGGGACCCCACGTGCTTCCTCTCGAGTGGAGACGGGTATGTCGCGGAACTGCTTGAGTTGCAGCAAGGGTGTGAAGGACCCTTTGGAAGTTCCAGTGGTTAGATGTGATTAGCCTCGAGAAGCCTCAGCGGAAATGCGCCTCATCTCGCCTGGAGGGCAAAACCTCCAGGATTTTCTCGAGTTGCGGTAGGTGCTCTCGACTTACGACGGGGACCTCAGGGACCCGCTCTGGTGGCCTCAGGAAAGGCCAGTCCCCATGCGAGTTCCTCGGGGGCCTCTCGGGATTCCTCTTCCGTGGATGCCGGGGCCTAAGACCTTGTGTGGAGTCGGGGCCGGAACCTGAGGATTCCTCTCCAGTGCTGACATGGATCTTGGGGTACTTCTGGAGTCTCCCCAGGGGAGTCAGTCCTCGTCTCGAATGCGGGCATGCACTTGCGCTTTCCTCCAGAGCGGTAGCAGCAGTATCACGCAGTCCGCCGCGTGGATCAAAGGATCTATGGTTTTCCCTCGAGTCTTTCCCACGAGGCTTTCCCACGAGGCTTTCCCACAGGGCTGTCCCACGTGCACACGTGGTGGGAGTCGATCTTCGGCTTGAACGTCAAGGCAGTGCAGGGAAAACAGGTTCCTCTGGAATCGACTGACACATCTGGGGGTCTCTTGGAATGGTGGCACCACCCTGGAGTTCCTCTCGCCTTTCCTGTGGAGAGCGCCTCCTCTTGAGATGCGACGGGAACGCCGGGAATTCTTTCCCTACGAAACAGGGAAAAGATCCCTCATCTCGAGCTAGGAGGCGGAAACGGGGCTACCCTGGATATGTGCGGGACCCCACGTGCTTCCTCTCGAGTGGAGACGGGTATGTCGCGGAACTGCTTGAGTTGCAGCAAGGGTGTGAAGGACCATTTGGAAGTTCCAGTGGTTAGATGTGATTAGCCTCGAGAAGCCTCAGCGGAAATGGGCCTCATCTCGCCTGGAGGGCAAAACCTCCTGGATTTTCTCGAGTTGCTGCATGTGCTCTCGACTTTCGACGGGGACCTCAGGGACCCGCTCTGGAGGCCTCAGGAAAGGCCAGTCCCCATGCGAGTTCCACGGGGGCCTCTCGGGATTCCTCTCCCGTCGATGCCGGGGCCTAAGACCTTGTGTGGAGTCGGGGCCTGAACCTGAGGATTCCTCTCCATTGCTGACATGGATCTTGGGGTACTTCTGGAGTCTCCCCAGGGGAGTCAGTCCTCGTCTCGAATGCGGGCATGCACTTGCGCTTTCCTCCAGAGCGGTTGCTGCAGTGTCACGCAGTCCGCCGCGTGGATCAAAGGATCTATGGTTTTCCCTCGAGTCTTTCCCACGAGGCTTTCCCACGAGGCTTTCCCACAGGGCTGTCCCACGTGCACTCATGGTGGGAGTCGATCCTCGGCTTGAACGTCAAGGCAGTGCGGGGAAAACAGGTTCCTCTGGAATGGACTGACACATCTGGGGGACTCTTGGAATGGTGGCACGACCCTGGAGTTCCTCTCGCCTTTCCTGTGGAGAGCGCCTCCTCTTGAGATGCGACGGGAACGCCGGGAATTCTTTCCCTACTAAACAGGGAAAGGATCCCTCATCTCGAGCTAGGAGGCGGAAACGGGCCTCCCCTGGATGTGGGCGGGACCCCACGTGCTTCCTCTCGAGTGGAGACGGGTATGTTGCGGAACTGCTTGAGTTGCAGCAAGGGTGTGAAGGACCCTTTGGAAGTTCCAGTGGTTAGATGTGATTAGCCTCGAGAAGCCTCAGCGTAAATGGGCCTCATCTCGCCTGAAGGGCAAAACCTCCTGGATTTTCTCGAGTTGCGGCAGGTGCTCTAGACTTACCACGGGGACCTCAGGGACCCGCTCTGGTGTCCTCAGGAAAGGCCAGTCCCCATGCGAGTTCCTCGGGGGCCTCTCGGGATTCCTCTCCCGTGGATGCCGGGGCCTAAGACCTTGTGTGGAGTTGGGGCCGGAACCTGAGGATTCCTCTCCAGTGCTGACATGGATCTTGGGGTACTTCTGGAGTCTCCCCAGGGGAGTCAGTCCTCGTCTCGAATGCGGGCATGCACTTGCGCTTTCCTCCAGAGCGGTAGCAGCAGTGTCACGCAGTCCGCCGCGTGGATCAAAGGATCTATGGTTTTCCCTCGAGTCTTTCCCACGAGGCTTTCCCACGAGGCTTTCCCACAGGGCTGTCCCACGTGCACACGTGGTGGGAGCCGATCCTCGGCTTGAACGTCAAGGCAGTGCAGGGAAAACAGGTTCCTCTGGAATGGACTGACACCTCTGGGGGTCTCTTGGAATGGTGGCACGACCCTGGAGTTCCTCTCGCCTTTCCTGTGGAGAGTGCCTCCTTTTGAGATGCGACGGGAACGCCGGGAATTCTTTCCCTACGAAACAGGGAAAGGATCCCTCATCTCGAGCTAGGAGGCCGAAACGGGGCTCCCCTGGATGTGTGCGGGACCCCATGTGCTTCCTCTCAAGTGGAGACGGGTATGTCTGGGAACTTTTTGAGTTGCAGCAAGGGTGTGAAGGACACTTTGGAAGTTCCAGTGGTTAGATGTGATTAGCCTCGAGAAGCCTCAGCGGAAATGGGCCTCATCTCGCCTGGAGGGCAAAACCTCCTGGATTTTCTCGAGTTGCGGCAGGTGCTCTTGACTTACGACGGGGACCTCAGGGACCCGCTCTGGTGGCCTCAGGAAAGGCCAGTCCCCATGCGAGTTCCTCGAGGGCCACTTGGGATTCCTCTCCTGTCGATGCCGGGGACTAAGACCTTGTTTGGAGTCGGGGCCGGAACCTGAGGATTCCTCTCCAGTGCTGACATGGATCTTGGGGTACTTCTGGAGTCTCCCCAGGGGAGTCAGTCCTCGTCTCGAATGCGGGCATGCACTTGCGCTTTCCTCCAAAGCGGTAGCAGCAGTGTCACACAGTCCGCCGCGTGGACAAAAGGATCTTTGGTTTTCCCTCGAGTCTTTCGCACGAGGCTGTCCCACGAGGCTTTCCCACAGGGCTGTCCCACGTGCACACGTGGTGGGAGTCGATCCTCGGCTTGAACGTCAAGGCAGTTCAGGGAAAACAGGTTCCTTTGGAATGGACTGACACATCTGGGGGACTCATTGAATGGTGGCACGACCCTGGAGTTGCTCTCGCCTTTCCTGTGGAGAGCGCCTCCTCTTGAGATGCGAAGGGAACGCCTGGAATTCTTTCCCTACGAAATAGGGATAGGATCCCTCATCACGAACTAGGAGGCGGAAACGGGGCTCCCCTGGATGTGTGCGGCACCCCACGTGCTTCCTCTCGAGTGGAGAAGGGTATGTCGTGGAACTGCTTGAGTTGCAGCAAGGGTGTGAAGGACCCTTTGGAAGTTCCAGTGGTTAGATGTGATTAGCCTCGAGAAGCCTCAGCGGAAATGGGCCTCATCTCGCCTGGAGGGCAAAACCTCCTGGATTTTCTCGAGTTGCGGCAGGTGCTCTCCACTTACGACGGGGACCTCAGGGACCCGCTCTGGAGGCCTCAGGAAAGGCCAGTCCCCATGCGAGTTCCTCGGGGGCCTCTCGGGATTCCTCTCCCGTTGATGCCGGGGCCTAAGACCTTGTGTGGAGTCGGGGCCGGAACCTGAGGATTCCTCTCCAGTGCTGACATGGATCTTGGGGTACTTCTGGAAACTCCCCAGGGGAGTCAGTCCTCGTCTCGAATGCGGGCATGCACTTGCGCTTTCCTCCAGAGCGGTAGCAGCAGTGTCACGCAGTCCGCCGCGTGGATCAAAGGATCTATGGTTTTCCCTCGAGTCTTTCCCACGAGGCTTTCCCACGAGGCTTTCCCACAGGGCTGTCCCACGTGCACACGTGGTGGGAGTCGATCCTCGGCTTGAACGTCAAGGCAGTGCGGGGAAAACAGGTTCCTCTGGAATGGACTGACACATCTGGGGGACTCTTGGGATGGTGGCACGACCCTGGAGTTCCTCTTGCCTTTCCTGTGGAGAGCGCCTCCTCTTGAGATGCGACGGGAACGCCGGGAATTCTTTCCCTACGAAACAGGTAAAGGATCCCTCATCTCGAGCTAGGAGGCGGAAACTGGGCTCCCCTGGATGTGTGCGGGACCCCACGTGCTTCCTCTCGAGTGGAGACGGGTATGTCGGGGAACCTGCTTGAGTTGCAGCAAGGGTGTGAAGGACCCTTTGGAAGTTCCAGTGGTCAGATGTGATTAGCCTCGAGAAGCCTCAGCGGAAATGGGCCTCATCTCGCCTGGAGGGCAAAACCTCCTGGATTTTCTCGAGTTGCGGCAGGTGCTCTCGACTTACGACGGGGACCTCAGGGACGCGCTCTGGTGGCCTCAGGAAAGGCCAGTCCCCATGCGAGTTCCTCGGGGGCCTCTCGGGATTCCTCTCCCGTCGATGCCGGGGCCTAAGACCTTGTGTGGATTCGGGGCCGGAACCTGAGGATTCCTCTCCAGTGCTGACATGGATCTTGGGGTACTTCTGGAGTCTCCCCAGGGGAGTCAATCCTCGTCTCGAATGCGGGCATGCACTTGCGCTTTCCTCCAGAGTGGTAGGTGCAGTGTCACGCAGTCCGCCGCGTGGATCAAAGGATCTGTGGTTTTCCCTTGAGTCTTTCCCACGAGGCTTTCCCACAGGGCTGTCCCTCGTGCACACGTGGTGGGAGTCGATCCTCGGCTTGAACGTCAAGGCAGTGCAGGGAAAACAGGTTCCTCTGGAATGGACTGACACATCTGGGGGACTCTTGGAATGGTAGCACGACCCTGGAGTTCCTCTCGCCTTTCCTGTGGAGAGCGCCTCCTCTTGAGATGAGACGGGAACGCCGGGAATTCTTTCCCTACGAAACAGGGAAAGGATCCCTCATCTCGAGCTAGGAGGCGGAAACGGGGCTCCCCTGGATGTGTGCGGGACCCCACGTGCTTCCTCTCGAGTGGAGACGGGTATGTCGGGGAACTTCTTGAGTTGCAGGAAGGGTGTGATTGACCCTTTGGAAGTTCCAGTGGTTAGATGTGATTAGCCTCGAGAAGCCTCAGCGGAAATGGGCCTCATCTCGCCTGGAGGGCAAAACCTCCTGGATTTTCTCGAGTTGCGGCAGGTGCTCTCGACTTACGACGGGGACCTCAGGGACCCGCTCTGGTGGCCTCAGGAAAGGCCAGTCCCCATGCGAGTTCCTCGGGGGCCTCTCGGGATTCCTCTCCCGTCGATGCCGGGGCCTAAGACCTTGTGTGGAGTCGGGGCCGGAACCTGAGGATTCCTCTCCAGTGCTGACATGGATCTTGGGGTACATCTGGAGTCTCCCCAGGGGAGTCAGTCCTCGTCTCGAATGCGGGCATGCACTTGCGCTTTCCTCCAGAGCGGTAGCAGCAGTGTCACGCAGTCCGCCGCGTGAATCAAAGGATCTATGGTTTTCCCTCGAGTCTTTCCCACGAGGCTTTCCCACGAGGCTTTCCCACAGGGCTGTCCCACGTGCACACGTGGTGAGAGTCGATCCTCGGCTTGAACGTCAAGGCAGTACAGGGAAAACAGTTTCCTCTGGAATGGACTGACACATCTGGGGTCTCTTGGAATGGTGGCACGACCCTGGAGTTCCTCTCGCCTTTCCTGTGGAGAGCGCCTCCTCTTGAGATGCGACGGGAACGCCGGGAAACCTTTCCCTACGAAACAGGGATAGGATCCCTCATCTCGAACTAGGAGGAGGAAACGGGGCTCCCCTGGATGTGTGCGGGACCCCACGTGCTTCCTCTCGAGTGGAGACGGGTATGTCGTGGAACTGCTTGAGTTGCAGCAAGGGTGTGAAGGACCCTTTGGAAGTTCCAGTGGTTAAATGTGATTAGCCTCGAGAAGCCTCAGCGGAAATGGGCCTCATCTCGCCTGGAGGGCAAAACCTCCTGGATTTTCTCGAGTTGCGGCAGGTGCTCTCGACTTACGACGGGGACCTCAGGGACCCGCTCTGGAGGCCTCAGGAAAGGCCAGTCCCCATGCGATTTCCTTGGGGGCCTCTCGGGATTCTTCTCCCGTCGATGCCGGGGCCTAAGACCTTGTGTGGAGTCGGGGCCGGAACCTGAGGATTCCTCTCCAGTGCTGACATGGATCTTGGGGTACTTCTGGAGTCTCCCCAGGGGAGTCAGTCCTCGTCTCGAATGCGGGCATGCACTTGCGCTTTCCTCCAGAGCGGTAGCAGCAGTGTCACGCAGTCCGCCGCGTGGATCAAAGGATATATGGATTTCCCTCGAGTCTTTCCCACGAGGCTTTCCCACGAGGCTTTCCCACGAGGCTTTCCCACAGGGCTGTCACACGTGCACACGTGGTGGGACTCGATCCTCGGGTTGAACGTCAATGCAGTTCAGGGAAAACAGGTTCCTCTGGAATGGACTGACACATCTGGGGGTCTCTTGGAATGGTGCCACGACCCTGGAGTTCCTCTCGCCTTTCCTGTGGAGAGCGCCTCCTCTTGAGATGCGACGGGAACGCCGGGAATTCTTTCCCTAAGAAACAGGGAAAGGATCCCTCATCTCGAGCTAGGAGGCGGAAACGGGGCTCCCCTGGATGTGTGCGGGACCCTCGTGCTTCCTCTCGAGTGGAGACGGGTATGTTGGGGAACTTCTTGAGTTGCAGCAAGGGTGTGAAAGACCCTTTGGAAGTTCCAGTTGTTAGACGTGATTAGCCTCGAGAAGCCTCAGCGGAAATGGGACTCATCTCGCCTGGAGGGCAAAACCTCCTGGATTTTCTCGAGTTGCGACAGGTGCTCTCGACTTACGACGGGGACCTCAGGGACCCGCTCTGGTGGCCTCAGGAAAGGCCAGTCCCCATGCGAGTTCCTCGGGGGCCTCTCGGGATTCCTCTCCCGTCGATGCCGGGGCCTAAGACCTTGTGTGAAGTCGGGGCCGGACCTGAGGATTCCTCTCCAGTGCTGACATGGATCTTGGGGTACTTCTGGAGTCTCCCCAGGGGAGTCAGTCCTCGTCTCGAATGCGGGCATGCACTTGCGCTTTCCTCCATAGCGGTAGCAGCAGTGTCACGCAGTCCGCCGCGTGGTCAAAGGATCTATGGTTTTCCCTCGAGTCGTTCCCACGAGGCTTTCCCACGAGGCTTTCCCACAGGGCTGTCCCACGTGCACACGTGGTGGGAGTCGATCCTCGGCTTGAACGTCAAGGCAGTGCAGGGAAAAAAGGTTCCTCTGTAATGGACTGACACAACTGGGGGTCTCTTGGAATGCTGGCACGACCCTGGAGTTCCTCTCCCCTTCCTGTGGAGAGCGCCTCTTCTTGAGATGCGAGGGGAACGCCGGGAATTCTTTGCCTACGAAACAGGGAAAGGATCCCTCATCTCGAGCTAGGAGGCGGAAACGGGGCTCCTCTTGATGTGTGCGGGACCCTCGTGCTTCCTCTCGAGTGGAGACGGGTATGTTGGGGAAATTCTTGAGTTGCAGCAAGGGTGTGAAAGACCCTTTGGAATTTCCAGTTGTTAGACGTGATTAGCCTCGAGAAGCCTCACTGGAAATGGGACTCATCTCGCCTGGAGGGCAAAACCTCCTGGATTTTCTCGAGTTGCGGCAGGTGCTCTCGACTTACGACTGGGACCTCAAGGACCCGCTCTGGTGGCCTCAGGAAAGGCCAGTCCCCATGCGAGTTCCTCGGGGGCCTCTCGGGATTCCTCTCCCGTCGATGCCGGGGCCTAAGACCTTGTGTGAAGTCGGGGCCGGACCTGAGGATTCCTCTCCAGTGCTGACATGGATCTTGGGGTACTTCTGGAGTCTCCCCAGGGGAGTCAGTCCTCGTCTCGAATGCGGGCATGCACTTGCGCTTTCCTCCAGAGCGGTAGCAGCAGTGTCACGCAGTCCGCCGCGTGGATCATGGATCTATGGTTTTCCCTCGAGTCTTTCCCACGAGGCTTTCCCACGAGGCTTTCCCACAGGGCTGTCCCACGTGCACACGTGGTGGGAGTCGATCCTCGGCTTGAACGTCAAGGCAGTGCAGGGAAAAAAAGGTTCCTCTGTAATGGACTGACACAACTGGGGGTCTCTTGGAATGGTGGCACGACCCTGGAGTTCCTCTCCCCTTTCCTGTGGAGAGCGCCTCTTCTTGAGATGCGACGGGAACGCCGGGAATTCTTTCCCTACGAAACAGGGAAAGGATCCCTCATCTCGTGCTAGGAGGCGGAAAGGGGCTCCCCTGGATGTGTGCTGGACTCTCGTGCTTCCTCTCGAGTGGAGACAGGTATGTCGCGGAACTGCTTGAGTTGCAGCAAGGGTGTGAAGGACCCTTTGGAAGTTTCAGTGGTTAGATGTGATTAGCCTCGAGAAGCCTCAGCGGAAATGGGCCTCATCTCGCCTGGAGAGCAAAACCTCCTGAATTTTCTCGAATTGCGACAGGTGCTCTCGACTTACGACGGGGACCTCAGGGACCCGCTCTGGAGGCCTCAGGAAAGGCCAGTCCCCATGGGAGTTCCTCGGGGGACGCTCGGGATTCCTCTCCCGTCGATGCCCGGGCCTAAGACCTTGTGTGGATTCGGGGTCGGAACCTGAGGATTCCTCTCCAGTGCTGACATGGATCTTGGGGTACTTCTGGAGTCTCCCCAGGGGAGTCAGTCCTCGTCTCGAATGCGGGCATGCACTTGCGCTTTCCTCCAAAGTGGTAGCAGCAGTGTCACGCAGTCCGCCGCGTGGATCAATGGATCTATGGTTTTCCCTCGAGTCTTTCCCACGAGGCTTTCCCACGAGGCTTTCCCACAGGGCTGTCCCACGTGCACACGTGGTGGGAGTCGATCCTTGGCTTGAACGTCAAGGCAGTGCAGGGAAAACAGGTTCCTCTCGAATGGACTGACCCATCTGGGGGACTCTTGGAATGGTGGCACGACCCTGGAGTTCCTCTCGCCTTTCCTGTGGAGAGCGCCTCCTCTTGAGATGCGACGGGAACGCTGGGAATTCTTTCCCTACGAAAAAGGGAAAGGATCCCTCATCTCGAGCTAGGAGGCAGAAACGGGGCTCCCCTGGATGTGTGCGGGACCCCACGTGCTTCCTCTCGAGTGGAGACGGGTATGTCGGGGAACTTCTTGAGGTGCAGCAAGGGTGTGAAGGACCCTTTTAAGTTCCAGTGGTTAGATGTGATTAGTCTGGAGAAGCCTCAGCGGAAATGGGCCTCATCTCGCCTCGAGGGCAAAACCTCCTGGATTTTCTCGAGTTGCGACAGGTGCTCTCGACTTACGAGGGGGACCTCAGGGACCCGCTCCTGTGTCCTCAGGAAAGGCCAGTCCCCATGCGAGTTCCTCGGGGGCCTCTCGGGATTCCTCTCCCGTCGATGCCGGGGCCTAAGACCTTGTGTGGAGTCGGGGCCGGAACCTGAGGATTCCTCTCCAGTGCTGACATGGATCTAGGGGTAGTTCTGGAGTCTCCCCAGGGGAGTCAGTCCTCGTCTCGAATGCGGGCATGCACTTGCGCTTTCCTCCAGAGAGGTAGCAGCAGTGTCACGCAGTCCGCCGCGTGGATCAAAGGATCTATGTTTTTCCCTCGAGTCTTTCCCACGAGGCTTTCCCACGAGGCTTTCCCACAGGGCTGTCCCACGTGCACACGTGGTGGGAGTCGATCCTCGGCTTGAACGTCAACGCAGTGCAGGGAAAACAGGTTCCTCTGGAATGGACTGACACATCTGGCGGTCTCTTGGAATGGTGGCACGACCCTGGAGTTCCTCTCGCCTTTCCTGTGGAGAGCGCCTCCTCTTGGGATGCGACGGAAACGCCGGGAATTCTTTCCCTACGAAACAGGGAAAGGATTCCTCATCTCGAGCTAGGAGGCGGAAACGGGGCTCCCCTGGATGTGTGCGGGACCCCACGTGCTTCCTCTCGAGTGGAGACGGTTATGTCGGGGAACTTCTTAAGTTGCAGCATGGGTGTGAAGGACCATTTGGAAGTTCCAGTGGTTAGATGTGATTAGCCTCGAGAAGCCTCAACGGAAATGGGCCTCATCTCGCCTGGAGGGCAAAACCTCCTGGATTTTCTCGAGTTGCGGCAGGTGCTCTCGACTTACCACGGGGACCTCAGGGACCCGCTCTGGTGGCCTCAGGAAAGGCCAGTCCCCATGCGAGTTCCTCGGGGGCCTCTCGGGATTCCTCTCCCTTCGATGCCGGGGCCTAAGACCTTGTGTGGAGTCGAGGCCGGAACCTGAGGATTACTCTCCAGTGCTGATATGGATCTTGGGGTACTTCTGGAGTCTCCCCAGGGGAGTAAGTCCTCGTCTCGAATGCGGGACTGCACTTGCGCTTTCCTCCAGAGCGGTAGCAGCAGTGTCACGCAGTCCGCCGCGTGGATCAAAGGATCTATGGTTTTCCCTCGAGTCTTTCCCACGAGGCTTTCCCACGAGGCTTTCCCAAAGGCTGTCCCACGTGCACACGTGGTGTGGGTCGATCCTCGGCTTGAACGTCAAGGCAGTGCAGGGAAACAGGTTCCTCTGAAATGGACTGACACATCTGGGGGACTCTTGGAATGGTGGCACGACCCTGGAGTTCCTCTCGCCTTTCCTGTGGAGAGAGCCTCCTGTTGAGATGCGACGGGAACGCCGGGAATTCTTTCCCTACGAAACAGGGAAAGGATCCCTCATCTCGAGCTAGGAGGCGGAAACGGGGCTCCCCTGGATGTGTGCGGGACCCTCGTGCTTCCTCTCGAGTGGAGACGGGTATGTCGGGGAACTTCTGGACTTGCAGCAAGGGTGTGAAGGACCCTTTGGAAGTTCCAGTGGTTAGATGTGATTAGCCTCGAGAAGCCTCAGCGGAAATGGGCCACATCTCGCCTGGAGGGCAAAACCTCCTGGATTTTCTCGTGTTGTGGCAGGTGCTCTCGACTTACGACGGGGACCTCAGGGACCCGCTCTGGTGGCCTCAGGAAAGGCCAGTCCCCATGCGAGTTCCTCGGGGGCCTCTCGGGATTCTTCTCCCGTCGATGCCGGGGCCTATGACCTTGTGTGGAGTCGGGGCCGGAACCTGGGGTTTCCTCTGCAGTGCTGACATGGATCTTGGGGTACTTCTGGAGTCTCCCCAGGGGAGTCAGTCCTCCTCTCGAATGCCGGCATGCACTTGCGCTTTCCTCCAGACCGGTAGCAGCAGTGTCACGGATTCCGCCGCGTGGATCAAGGGATCTATGGCTTTCCCTCGAGTCTTTCCCACGAGGCTTTCCCACAGGGCTGTCCCACGTGCACACGTGGTGGGAGTCGATCCTCGGCTTGAACGTCAAGGCAGTGCAGGGAAAACAGGTTCCTCTGGAATGGACTGACACATCTGGGGGACTCTTGGAATGGTGGCACGACCCTGGAGTTCCTCTCGCCTTTCCTGTGGAGAGCGCCTCCTCTTGAGATGCGACGGGAACGCCGGGAATTCTTTCCCTACGAAACAGGGAAAGGATCCCTCATCTCGAGCTAGGAGGCGGAAACGGGGCTCCCCTGGATGTGTGCGGGACCCTCGTGCTTCCTCTCGAGTGGACACGGGTATGTCGGGGAACTTCTTGAGTTGCAGCAAGGGTGTGAAGGACTCTTTGGAAGTTCCAGTGGTTAGATGTGATTAGCCTCGAGAAACCTCACTGGAAATGGGCCACATCTCGCCTGGAGGGCAAAACCTCCTGGATTTTCTCGAGTTGTGGCATGTGCTCTCGACTTACGACGGGGACCTCGGGGACCCGCTCTGGTGGCCTCAGGAAAGGCCAGGCCCATGCGAGTTCCTCGTGGGCCTCTCGGTATTCCTCTCCCGTCGATGCCGCGGCCTAAGACCTTGTGTGGAGTCGGGGCCGGAACCTGAGGATTCCTCTCCAGTGCTGACATGGATCTTGGGGTACTTCTGGAGTCTCCCCAGGGGAGTCAGTCCTCGTCTCGAATGCGGGCATGCACTTGCGCTTTCCTCCAGAGTGGTAGCAGCAGTGTCACGCAGTCCGCCCCGTGGATCAAGGGATCTATGTCTTTCCCTCAAGGCTTTCCCACGATGCTTTCACACAGGGCTGGCCCACGTGCCACCGTGGTGGGAGTCGATCCTCGGCATGAACGTCGAGGCAGTGCAGGGAAAATACGTTCCTCTGGAATGGACTGACACATCTGGGGGACTCTTGGAATGGTGGCACGACCCTGGAGTTCCTATGCCTTTCCAGTTGAGAGCACCTCCTCTTGAGATGCGACGGGAATGCCGGGAATTCTTTCCCTACGAAACAGGGAAAGGATCCCTCATCTCGAGCTAGGAGGCGGATACGGGGCTCCCCTGGATGTGTGCGTGACCCTCCTGCTTCCTCTCGAGTGGAGATGGGTATGTCGGGGAACTTCTGGACTTGCAGCAAGGGTGTAAAGGACCCTTTGGAAGTTCCAGTGGTTAGATGTGATTAGCCTCGAGAAGCCTCAGCGGAAATGGGCCTCATCTCGCCTGGAGGGCAAGACCTCCTGGATTTTCTCGAGTTGCGGCAGGTGCTCTCGACTTACGACGGGTACCTCGGGACCCGCTCTGGTGGCCTCAGGAAAGGCCAGTCCCCATGCGAGTTCCTCTGGGGCCCCTCGGGATTCCTCTCCCGTCGATGCCGGGGCCTAAGACCTTGTGTGGAGTCGGGGCCGAAACCTGAGGATTCCTCTCCAGTGCTGACATGGATCTTGGGCTACTTCTGGAGTCTCCCCAGGGGAGTCAGTCCTCGTCTCGAATGCGGGCATGCACTTGCCCTTTCCTCCAGAGCGGTAGCAGCAGTGTCACGCAGTCTGCCACGTGGATCAATGGATCTATGGTTTTCCCTCGAGTCTTTCCCACGAGGCTTTCCCACGAGGCTTTCCCACAGGGCTGTCCCACGTGCACACGGGGTGGGAGTCGATCCTCGGCTTGAAAGTCAAGGCAGTGCAGGGAAAACAGGTTCCTCTGGAATGGACTGACACATCTGGGGGACTCTTGGAATGGTGGCACGATCCCGGACTTCCTCTCGCCTTTCCTGTGGAGAGCGTCTCCTCTTGAGATGCGACGGGAACTCCGGGAATTCTTTCCCTACGAAACAGGAAAGGATCCCTCATCTCGAGCTAGGAGGCGGAAACGGGGCTCCCCTGGATGTGTGCGGGACCCTCGTGCTTCCTCTCGAGTGGAGACGGGTATGTCGGGGAACTTCTTGAGTTGCAGCAAGGGTGTGAAGGACCCTTTGGAAATTTCAGTGGTTAGATGTGATTAGCCTCGAGAAGCCTCAGCGGAAATGGGCCTCATCTCGCCTGGAGGGCAAGACCTCCTGGATTTTCTCGAGTTGCGGCAGGTGCTCTCGACTTACGACGGGTACCTCGGGACCCGCTCTGGTGGCCTCAGGAAAGGCCAGTCCCCATGCGAGTTCCTCTGGGGCCCCTCGGGATTCCTCTCCCGTCGATGCCGGGGCCTAAGACCTTGTGTGGAGTCGGGGCCGGAACCTGAGGATTCCTCTCCAGTGCTGACATGGATCTTGGGCTACTTCTGGAGTCTCCCCAGGGGAGTCAGTCCTCGTCTCGAATGCGGGCATGCACTTGCGCTTTCCTCCAGAGCGGTAGCAGCAGTGTCACGCAGTCCGCCGCGTGGATCAAAGGATCTATGGTTTTCCCTCGAGACTTTCCCACGAGTCTTTCCCACGAGGCTTTCCCACAGGGCTGTCCCACGTGCACACGTGGTGGGAGTCGATCCTCGTCTTGAACGTCAAGGCAGTGCAGGGAAAACAGTTTCCTCTCGAATGGACTGACACATCTGGGGGACTCTTGGAATGGTGGCACGACCCTGGAGTTCCTCTCGCCTTTCCTGTGGAAAGCGCCTCCTCTTGAGATGCGACGGGAACGCCGGGAATTCTTTCCCTACGAAACAGGGAAAGGATCCCTCATCTCGAGCAAGGAGGCGGAAACGGGTCTCCCCCGGATGTGTGCGCGACCTTCGTGCTTCCTCTCGAGTGGAGACGGGTATGTCGGGGAACTTCTTGAGTTGCAGCAAGGGTGTGAAGGACCCTTTGGAAGTTCCAGTGGTTAGATGTGATTAGCCTCGAGAAGCCTCAGCGGAAATGGGCCTCATCTCGCCTGGAGGGCGAAACCTCCTGGAATTTCTCGAGTTGCGGCAGGTGCTCTCAACTTACGACGGGGACCTCGGGGACACGCTCTGCTGGCTGCAGAAAAGGCCAGTCCCCATGCAAGTTCCTCGGGAGCCTCTCGGGATTCCTCTCCCGTCGATGCCGGGGCCTAAGACCTTGAGTGGAGTCAGGGCCGGAACCTGAGGATTCCTCTCCAGTGCTGACATGGATCTTGGGGTACTTCTGGAGTCTCCCCAGGGGAGTCAGTCCTCGTCTCGAATGCGGGCATGCACTTGCCCTTTACTCCAGAGCGGAAGCAGCAGTGTCACGCAGTCCTCCACGTGGATCAAAGGATCTATGGTTTTCCCTCGAGTCTTTCCCACGAGGCTTTATCACGAGGCTTTCCCACAGGGCTCTCCCACGTGCACACGTGGTGGGAGTCGATCCTCGGCTTGAACATCAAGGCAGTGCAGGGAAAACAGGTTCTTCTGGAATGGACTGACACATCTGGGGGACTCTTGGAATGGTGGCACGACCCTGGAGTTCCTCTCGCCTTTCCTGTGGAGAGCGCCTCCTCTTGAGATACGACGGGAACGCTGGGAATTCTTTCCCTACGAAAAAGGGAAACGATCCCTCATCTCGAACTAGGAGGCGGAAACGGGGCTCCCCTTGATGTGTGCGGGACCCACGTGCTTCCTCTCTAGTGGAGACGGGAATGTCGCGGAACTGCTTGAGTTGCAGCAAGGGTGTGAAGGACCCTTTGGAAGTTCCAGTAGTTAGATGTGATTGGCCTCGAGAAGCCTCAGCGGAAATGGGCCTCATCTCGCCTGGAGGGCAAAAACTTCTGGATTTTCTCGAGTTGCGGCAGGTGCTCTCGACTTACGACGGGGACCTCAGGGACCCGCTCTGGTGGCCTCAGGAAAGGCCAGTCCCCATGAGAGTTCCTCGGGGGCCTCTCGGGAATCCTCTCCCGTCGAAGCCGGGGCCTAAGACCTTGTGTGGAGTCGGGCCGGAACCTGAGGATTCCTCTCCAGTGCTGACATGGATCTTGGGGTACTTCTGGAGTTTCCCCAGGGGAGTCAGTCCCCGTCTCGAATGCGGGCATGCACTTGCGCTTTCCTCCAGAGCGGTAGCAGCAGTGTCATGCAGTCCGCCGCGTGGATCAAAGGATCTATGGTTTTCCCTCGAGTCTTTCCCACGAGGCTTTCCCACGAGGCTTTCCCACAGGGCTGTCACACGTGCACACGTGGTGGGAGTCGATCCTCGGCTTGAACGTCAAGGCAGTGCAGGGAAAACAGGTTCCTCTGGAATGGACTGACACATCTGGGGGACTCTTGGAATGGTGGCACGATCCCGGAGTTCCTCTCGCCTTTCCTGTGGAGAGCGCCTCCTCTTGAGTTGCGACAGGACCGCCGGGAATTCTTTCCCTACGAAACAGGGAAAGGATCCCTCATCTCGAGCTAGGAGGTGGAAACGGGGCTCCCCTGGATGTGTGCGGGACCCCACGTGCTTCCTCTAGAGTGGAGATGGGTATGTCGCGGAACTGCTTGAGTTGCAGCAAGGGTGTGAAGGACCCTTTGGAAGTTCCATTAGTTAGATGTGATTGGCCTCGAGAAGCCTCAGCGGAAATGGGCCTCATCTCGCCTGGAGGGCAACACCTCCTGGATTTTCTCGAGATGCGGCAGGTGCTCTCGACTTACGACGGGGACCTCAGGGACCCGCTCTGGTGGCCTCAGGAAAGGCCAGGCCCCATGCGAGTTCCTCGGGGGCCTCTCGGGATTCCTCTCCCGTCGATGCCGGGGACTAAGACCTTGTGTGGAGTCGGGGCCGGAACCTGAGGATTCCAGTCCAGTGCTGACATGGATCTTGGGGTACTTCTGGAGTCTCCCCAGGGGAGTCAGTCCTCGTCTCGAATGCGGGCATGCACTTGCGCTTTCCTCCAGAGCCGTAGCAGCAGTGTCACGCAGTCCGCCACGTGGATCAAAGGATCTATGGTTTTCCCTCGAGTCTTTCCCACGAGGCTTTCCCACGAGGCTTTCCCACAGGGCTGTCACACGTGCACACGTGGTGGGAGTCGATCCTCGGCTTGAACGTCAAGGCAGTGCAGGGAAAACAGGTTCCTCTGGAATGGACTGACACATCTGGGGGACTCTTGGAATGGTGGCACGATCCCGGAGTTCCTCTCGCCTTTCCTGTGGAGAGCGCCTCCTCTTGAGATGCGAGGGGAACGCCGGGAATTCTTTCCCTAAGAAACAGGGAAAGGATCCCTCATCTCCAGCTAGGAGGAGGAAACGGGGCTCCCCTGGATGTGTGCGGGACCCCACGTGCTTCCTCTCGAGTGGAGACGGGTATGTCGGGGAACTTCTTGAGTTGCAGCAAGGGTGTGAAGGACCCTTAGGAAGTTCCAGTTGTTAGACGTGATTAGCCTCGAGAAGCCTCAGCGGAAATGGGCCTCATCTCGCCTGGAGGACAAAACCTCCTGGATTTTCTCGAGTTGCGGCAGGTGCTCTCGACTTACGACGGGGACCTCAGGGACCCGCTCTGGTGGCCTCAGGAAAGGCCAGTCCCCATGCGAGTTCCTCGGGGGCCGCTCGGGATTCCTCTCCCGTCGATGCCGGGGCCTAAGACCTTGTATGGAGTCGGGGCCGGAACCTGAGGATTCCTCTCCAATGCTGACATGGATCTTGGGGTACTTCTGGAGTCTCCCCAGGGGAGTCAGTCCTCGTCTCGAATGCGGGCATGCACTTGCGCTTTGCTCCAGAGCGGTAGCAGCAGTGTCACGCAGTCCGCCGCGTGGATCAAAGGATCTATGTTTTTCCCTCGAGTCTTTCCCACGAGGCTGTCCCACGCGGTTTTCCCACAGGGGTGTCCCAAGTGCACACGTGGTGGGAGTCGATCCTCGGCTTGAACGTCAAGGCAGTGCAGGGAAAACAGGTTCCTCTGGAATGGACTGACACATCTGGGGGACTCTTGGAATGGTGGCACGACCCTGGAGTTCCTCTCGCCTTTCCTGTGGAGAGGGCCTCCTCTTGAGATGCGATGGGAACCCCGGGAATTATTTCCCTACGAAACAGGGATAGGATCCCTCACCTCGAACTAGGAGGCGGATACGGGGCTCCCCTGGATGTGTGCCTCACCCCACGTGCTTCCTTTCGAGTGGAGACGGGTATGTCGGGTAACTGCTTGCGTTGCAGCTAGGGTGTGAAGGACCCTTTGGAAGTTCCAGTGGTTAGATGTGATTAGCCGCGAGAAGCCTCAGCGGAAATGGGCCTCATCTCGCCTGGAGGGCAAAACCTCCTGGATTTTCTCGAGTTGCGGCAGGTGCTCTCGACTTACGACGGGGACCTCAGGAACCCGCTCTGGTGGCCTCAGAAAAGGCCAGTCCCCATGCGAGTTCCTCGGGGGCCTCTCGGGATTCCTCTCCCGTCGATGCCGGGGCCTAAGACTTTGTGTGGAGTCGGGGCCGGAACCTGAGGATTCCTCTCCAGTGCTGACATGGGTCTTGGGGTACTTCTGGAGTCTCCCCAGGGGAGTCAGTCCTCGTCTCGAATGCGGGCATGCACTTGCGCTTTCCTCCAGAGCGGTAGCAGCAGTGTCACGCAGTCCGCCGCGTGGATCAAAGGATCTTTGGTTTTCCCTCGCGTCTTTCCCACGAGGCTTTCCCTCGAGGCTTTCCCACAGGGCTGTCCCACGTGCACACGTGGTGGGAGTCGATCCTCGGCTTGAACGTCAAGGCAGTGCAGGGAAAACAGGTTCCTCTGGAATGGACAGACACATCTGGGGGACTCTTGGAATGGTGGCACGACCCTCGAGTTCCTATCGCGTTTCCTGTGGAGAGCGCCTCCTCTGGAGATGCGACGGGAACCCCGGGAATTCTTTCCCTACGAAACAGGGAAAGGATCCCTCATCTCGAGCTAGGAGGCGGAAACGGGGCTCCCCTGGATGTGTGCGGGACCTTCGTGCTTCCTCTCGAGTGGAGACGGGTATGTCGGGGAACCTCTTGAGTTGCAGCAAGGGTGTGAAGGACCTTTAGGAAGTTCCAGTGGTTAGATGTGATTAGCCTCGAGAAGCCTCAGCGGAAATGGGCCTCATCTCGCCTGGAGGGCAAAACCTCCTGGATTTTCTCGAGTAGCGGCAGGTGCTCTCGACTTTCGACGGGGACCTCAGGGACCCGCTCTGGTGGCCTCAGGAAAGGCCAGTCCCCATGCGAGTTCCTCGGGGGCCTCTCGGGATTCCTCTCCCGTCGATGCCGGGGCCTAAGACCTTGTGTGGAGTCGGGGCTGGAACCTGAGGATTCCTCTCCAGTGCTTACATGGATCTTGGGGTACTTCTGGTGTCTCCCCAGGGGAGTCAGTCCTCGTCTCGAATGCGGGCATACAATTGCGCTTTCCTTCAGAGCGGTAGCAGCAGTGTCACGCAGTCCACCGCGTGGATCAAAGGATCTATGGTTTTCCCTCGAGTCTTTCCTACGAGGCTTTCCCACGAGGCTTTCCCACAGGGCTGTCCCACGTGCACACGTGGTGGGAGTCGATCCTCGGCTTGAACGTCAAGGCAGTGCAGGGAAAACAGGTTCCTCTGGAATGGACTGACACATCTGGGGGTCTCTTGGAATGGTGGCACGACCCTGGAGTTCCTCTCCCCTTTCCTGTGGAGAGCGCCTCCTCTTGAGATGCGACGGGAACGCCGGGAATTCTTTCCCTACGAAACAGGGAAAGGAACCGTCATCCCGAGCTAGGAGGCAGAAACGGGGCTCCCCTGGATGTGTGCGGGACTCCACGTGCTTCCTCTCGAGTGGAGACGGGTATGTCGGGGAACTTCTTGAGTTGCAGCAAGGGTGTGAAGGACCCTTTGGAAGTTCCAGTGGTTCGACGTGATTGGCCTTGAGAAGCCTCACCGGAAATGGGCCTCATCTCGCCTGGAGGGCAAAACCTCCTGGATTTTCTCGAGTTGCGGCAGGTGCTCTCGACTTACGACGGGGACCTCAGGGACCCGCTCTGGTGGCCTCAGGAAAGGCCAGTCCCCATGCCAGTTCCTCGGGGGCCTCTTGGGATTCCTCTCCCGTCGATGCCGGTGCCTAAGACCTTGTGTGGAGTGAGGGCCGAAACCTGAGTATTCCTCTCCAGTGCTGACATGGATCTTGGGGTACTTCTGGAGTCTCCCCAGGGGAGTCAGTCCTCGTCTCGAATGCGGGCATGCACTTGCGCTTTCCTCCAGAGCGGTAGCAGCAGTGTCAGGCAGACCGCCGCGTGGATGAAAGGATCTATGGTTTTCCCTCGAGTCTTTCCCACGAGGCTTTCCCACGAGGCTTTCCCACAGGGCTGTCCCAGGTGCATACGTGGTGGGAGTCGATCCTCGGCTTGAACGTCAAGGCAGTGCAGGGAAAACAGGTTCCTCTGGAATGGACTGACACAACTGGTGGTCTCTTGAAATGGTGGCACGACCCTGGAGTTCCTGTCGCCTTTCCTGTGGAGAGCGCCTCCTCTTGATATGCGACGGGAACGCCGGAAATTCTTTCGCTACTAAACAGGGAAAGGATCCCTCATCTCAAGCTAGGAAGCGGAAACGGGGCTCCCCTGGATGTGTGCTGTACCCCACGTGCTTCCTCTCGAGTGGAGACGGGTATGTCGGGGAACTTCTCGAGTTGCAGCAAGGGTGTGAAGGACCCTTTGGAAATTCCAGTGGTTAGATGTGATTAGCCTCGAGAAGCCTCAGCGGAAATGGGCCTCATCTCGCCTGGAGGGCAAAACCTCCTGGATTTTCTCGAGTTGCGGCAGGTGCTCTCGACTTGCGACGGGGACCTCAGGGACCCGCTCTGGATGCCTCAGGAAAGGCCAGTCCCCATGCGAGTTCCTCGGGGGCCTCTCGGGATTCCTCTCCCGTCGATGCCGGGGCCTAAGACCTTGTGTGGAGTCAGGGCCGGAACCTGAGCATTCCTCTCCAGTGCTGACATGGATCTTGGGCTACTTCTGGAGTCTCCCCAGGGGAGTCAGTCCTCGTCTCGAATGCGGGCATGCACTTGCGCTTTCCTCCAGAGCGGTAGCAGCAGTGTCACGCTGTCCGCCGCGTGGATCAAAGGATCTATGGTTTTCCCTCGAGTCTTTCCCACGAGGCTTTCCCACGAGTCTTTCCCACAAGGCTGTCCCACGTGCACAGATGGTGGGAGTCTATCCTCGGCTTGAACGTCAAGGCAGTGCAGGGAAAACAGGTTCCTCTGGAATGGACTGACACATCTGGTGGACTCTTGGAATGGTGGCACGACCCTGGAGTTCCTCTCGCCTTTCCTGTGGAGAGCGCCTCCTCTTGAGATGCGACGGGAACGCCGGGACTTCTTTCCCTAAGAAACAGGGAAAGGATCCCTCATCTCGAGCTAGGAGGCGGAAACGGGGCTCCCCTGGATGTGTGCGGGACCCCACGTGCTTCCTCTCGAGTGGAGACGGGTATGTCGGGGAACTTCTTGAGTTTCAGCAAGGGTGTGAAGGACCCTTAGGAAGTTCCAGTGGTTAGACGTGATTAGCCTCGAGAAGCCTCAGCGGAAATGGGCCTCATCTTGCCTGGCGGGCAAAACCTCCTGGATTTTATCGAGTTGCGGCAGGTGCTCTCGACTTACGACGGGGACCTCAGGGACCCGCTCTGGTGGCCTCAGGAAAGGCCAGTCCCCATGCGAGTTCCTCGGGGGACTCTCAGGATTCCTCTCCCGTCAATGCCGGGGACTAAGACCTTGTGTGGAGTCGCGGTCGGAACCTGAGGATTCCTCTCCAGTGCTGACATGGATCTTGGGGTACTTCTGGAGTCTCCCCAGGGGAGTCAGTCCTCGTCTCGAATGCGGGCATGCACTTGCGCTTTCCTACAGAGCGGTAGCAGCAGTGTCACGCAGTCTGCCGCGTGGATCAAAGGATTTATGGTTTTCCCTCGAGTCTTTCCCACGAGGCTTTCCCACAGGGCTGTCCCACGTTCACACGTGGTGGAAGTCGATCCTTGGCTTGAACGTCAAGGCAGTGCAGGGAAAACAGGTTCCTCTGGAATGGACTGACACATCTGAGGGACTCTTTGACTGGTGGCACGACCCTGGAGTTCCTCTCCCCTTTCCTGTGGAGAGCGCCTCCTCTTGAGATGCGACGGGAACGCCGGGAATTCTTTCCCTAGGAAACAGGGAAAGGATCCCTCATCTCGAGCTAGGAGGCGGAAACGGGGTTCCCATGGATGTGTGCGGGACCCCACGTTCTTCCTCTCGAGTGGAGACGGGTATGTCGGGGAACTTCTTGAGTTGCAGCAAGGGTTTGAAGAACCCTTTGGAGTTCCAGTGGTTAGATGTGATTAGCCTCGAGAAGCCTCAGCGGAAATGGGCCTCATCTCGCCTGGAGGACAAAACCTCCTGGATTTTCTCGAGTTGCGGCAGGTGCGCTCGACTTACGACGGGGACCTTAGGGACCCGCTCCGGTGGCCTCAGGAAAGGCCAGTCCCCATGCTAGTTCCTCGGGGGCCTCTCGGGATTCCTCTCCTGTCGATGCCGGGGCCTAAGACCTTGTGTGGAGTCGGGGCCGGAACCTGAGGATTCCTCTCCAGTGCTGACATGGATCTTGGGGTACTTCTGGAGTCTCCCCAGGGGTGTCAGTCCTCGTCTCGAATGCGGGCATGCACTTGCGCTTTCCTCCAGAGCAGTAGCAGCAGTGTCACGCAGTCCGCCGCGTGGATCAAAGGATCTATGGTTTTCCCTCGAGTCTTTCCAACGAGTCTTTCCCACGAGGCTTTCCCACAGGGCTGTCCCACGTGCACACGTGGTGGGAGTCGATCCTCGGCTTGAACGTTAAGGCAGTGCAGGGAAAACAGGTTCCTCTGGAATGGACTGACACATCTGGTGGTCTCTTGGAATGGTGGCACGACCCTGGAGTTCCTCTCCCCTTTCCTGTGGAGAGCGCCTCCTCTTGAGATGCGACGGGAACGCCGGGAATTCTTTCCCTACGAAAGACAGAAAGGATCCCTCATCTCGAGCTAGGAGGCGGAAACGGGGCTCCCCTGGATGTGTGCGGGACCCCACGTGCTTCCTCTCGAGTGGAGACGGGTATGTCGGGGAACTTCTTGAGTTGCAGCAAAGGTGTGAAGGACCCTTTGGAAGTTCCAGTGGTTAGATGTGATTAGCCTCGAGAAGCCTCAGCGGAAATGGCCCTCATCTCGCCTGGAGGGCAAAACCTCCTGGATTTTCTCGAGTTGCGGCAGGTGCTCTCGACTTGCGACGGTGACGTCAGGGACCCGCTCTGGTGGCCTCAGGAAAGGCCAGTCCCCATGCGAGTTCCTCGGGGGCCTCTTGGGATTCCTCTCCAGTCGATCCCGGGGCCTAAGTCCTTGTGTGGAGTCGGGGCCGGAACCTGAGGATTCCTCTCCAGTGCTGACATGGATCTTGGGGTACTTCTGGAGTCTCCCCAGGGGAGTCAGTCCTCGTCTCGAATGCGGGAATGCACTTGTGCTATCCTCCAGAGCGGTAGAAGCAGTGTCACGAATTCCGCCGCATGGATCAAAGGATCTATGATTTTCCCTCGAGTCTTTCCCACGAGGCTGTCCCAGGAGGCTTTCCCACAGGGCTGTTCCACGTGCACACGTGGTGGGATTCGATCCTCGGCTTGAACGTCAAGGCAGTTCAGGGAAAACAGGTTCCTCTGGAATGGACTGACACATCTGGGGGACTCTTGGAATGGTGGCACGACCCTGGAGTTCCTCTCGCCTTTCCTGTGGAGAGCGCCTCCTCTTGAGATGCGAAGGGAACGCCGGGAATTCTTTCCCTACGAAACAGGGATAGGATCCCTCATCTCGAACTAGGAGGCGGAAACGGGGCTCCCCTGGATGTGTGCGGCACCCCACGGGCTTCCTCTCGAGTGGAGACGGGTATGTCGCGGAACTGCTTGAGTTGCAGCAAGGGTGTGAAGGACCCTTTGGAAGTTCCAGTGGTTAGATGTGATTAGCCTCGAGAAGCCTCAGCGGAAATGGGCCTCATCTCGCCTGGAGGGCAAAACCTCATGGATTTTCTCGAGATGCGGCAGGTGCTCTCGACTTACGACGGGACCTCAGGGACCCGCTCTGGTGGCCTCAGGAAAGGCCAGTCCCCATGCGAGTTCCTCGCGGGCCTCTCAGGATACCTCTCCCGTCGATGCCGGGGCCTAAGACCTTGTGTGGAGTCGGGGCCGGAACCTGAGGATTCCTCTCCAGTGCTGACATGGATCTTGGGGTACTTCTGGAGTCTCCCCAGGGGAGTCAGTCCTCGTCTCGAATGCGGGCATGCACTTGCGCTTTCCTCCAGAGTGGTAGCAGCAGTATCACGCAGTCCGCCGCCTGGATCAAAGGATCTATGGTTTTCCCTCGAGTCTTTCCCACGAGGCTTTCCCACGAGGTTTTCCCACAGGGCTGTCCCACATGCACACGTGGTGGGAGTCGATCCTCGGCTTGAAAGTCAAGGCAGTGCAGGGAAAACAGGTTCCTCTGCAATGGACTGACATATCTGTGGGACTCTTGGAATGGTGGCACGACCCTGGAGTTCCTCTCGCCTTTCCTGTCGAGAGCGCCTCCTCTGGAGATGCGACGGGAACGCCGGGAATTCTTTCCCTACGAAACAGGGAAAGGATCCCTCATCTCGATCTAGGAGGCGGAAGCGGGGCTCCCCTGGATGTGTACGGGACCCCACGTGTTTCCTCTCGAGTGGAGACGGGTATGTCGCGGAACTGCATGAGTTGCAGCAAGGGTGTGAAGGACCCTTAGGAAGTTCCAGTTGTTAGACGTGATTAGCCTCGAGAAGCCTCAGCGGAAATGGGCCTCATCTCGCCTGGAGGGCAAAACCTCCTGGATTTTCTTGAGTTGCGACAGGTGCTCTCGACTTATGACGGGGACCTCAGGGACCCACTCTGGTGGCCTCAGGAAAGGCGAGTCCCCATGCGAGTTCCTCGGGGGCCGCTCGGGATTCCTCTCCCGTCGATGCCGGGGCCTAAGACCTTGTATGGAGTCGGGGCCGGAACCTGAGGATTCCTCTCCAATGCTGACATGGATCTTGGGGTACTTCTGGAGTCTCCCCAGGGGAGTCAGTCCTCGTCTCGAATGCGGGCATGCACTTGCGCTTTGCTCCAGAGCGGTAGCAGCAGTGTCACGCAGTCCGCCGCGTGGATCAAAGGATCTATGTTTTTCCCTCGAGTCTTTCCCACGAGGCTGTCCCACGCGGTTTTCCCACAGGGGTGTCCCAAGTGCACACGTGGTGGGAGTCGATCCTCGGCTTGAACGTCAAGGCAGTGCAGGGAAAACAGGTTCCTCTGGAATGGACTGACACATCTGGGGGACTCTTGGAATGGTGGCACGACCCTGGAGTTCCTCTCGCCTTTCCTGTGGAGAGGGCCTCCTCTTGAGATGCGATGGGAACCCCGGGAATTATTTCCCTACGAAACAGGGATAGGATCCCTCACCTCGAACTAGGAGGCGGATACGGGGCTCCCCTGGATGTGTGCCTCACCCCACGTGCTTCCTTTCGAGTGGAGACGGGTATGTCGGGTAACTGCTTGCGTTGCAGCTAGGGTGTGAAGGACCCTTTGGAAGTTCCAGTGGTTAGATGTGATTAGCCGCGAGAAGCCTCAGCGGAAATGGGCCTCATCTCGCCTGGAGGGCAAAACCTCCTGGATTTTCTCGAGTTGCGGCAGGTGCTCTCGACTTACGACGGGGACCTCAGGAACCCGCTCTGGTGGCCTCAGAAAAGGCCAGTCCCCATGCGAGTTCCTCGGGGGCCTCTCGGGATTCCTCTCCCGTCGATGCCGGGGCCTAAGACTTTGTGTGGAGTCGGGGCCGGAACCTGAGGATTCCTCTCCAGTGCTGACATGGGTCTTGGGGTACTTCTGGAGTCTCCCCAGGGGAGTCAGTCCTCGTCTCGAATGCGGGCATGCACTTGCGCTTTCCTCCAGAGCGGTAGCAGCAGTGTCACGCAGTCCGCCGCGTGGATCAAAGGATCTTTGGTTTTCCCTCGCGTCTTTCCCACGAGGCTTTCCCTCGAGGCTTTCCCACAGGGCTGTCCCACGTGCACACGTGGTGGGAGTCGATCCTCGGCTTGAACGTCAAGGCAGTGCAGGGAAAACAGGTTCCTCTGGAATGGACAGACACATCTGGGGGACTCTTGGAATGGTGGCACGACCCTCGAGTTCCTATCGCCTTTCCTGTGGAGAGCGCCTCCTCTGGAGATGCGACGGGAACCCCGGGAATTCTTTCCCTACGAAACAGGGAAAGGATCCCTCATCTCGAGCTAGGAGGCGGAAACGGGGCTCCCCTGGATGTGTGCGGGACCTTCGTGCTTCCTCTCGAGTGGAGACGGGTATGTCGGGGAACCTCTTGAGTTGCAGCAAGGGTGTGAAGGACCTTTAGGAAGTTCCAGTGGTTAGATGTGATTAGCCTCGAGAAGCCTCAGCGGAAATGGGCCTCATCTCGCCTGGAGGGCAAAACCTCCTGGATTTTCTCGAGTAGCGGCAGGTGCTCTCGACTTTCGACGGGGACCTCAGGGACCCGCTCTGGTGGCCTCAGGAAAGGCCAGTCCCCATGCGAGTTCCTCGGGGGCCACTCGGGATTCCTCTCCCGTCGATGCCGGGGCCTAAGACCTTGTGTGGAGTCGGGGCTGGAACCTGAGGATTCCTCTCCAGTGCTTACATGGATCTTGGGGTACTTCTGGTGTCTCCCCAGGGGAGTCAGTCCTCGTCTCGAATGCGGGCATACAATTGCGCTTTCCTTCAGAGCGGTAGCAGCAGTGTCACGCAGTCCGCCGCGTGGATCAAAGGATCTATGGTTTTCCCTCGAGTCTTTCCTACGAGGCTTTCCCACGAGGCTTTCCCACAGGGCTGTCCCACGTGCACACGTGGTGGGAGTCGATCCTCGGCTTGAACGTCAAGGCAGTGCAGGGAAAACAGGTTCCTCTGGAATGGACTGACACATCTGGGGGTCTCTTGGAATGGTGGCACGACCCTGGAGTTCCTCTCCCCTTTCCTGTGGAGAGCGCCTCCTCTTGAGATGCGACGGGAACGCCGGGAATTCTTTCCCTACGAAACAGGGAAAGGAACCGTCATCCCGAGCTAGGAGGCAGAAACGGGGCTCCCCTGGATGTGTGCGGGACTCCACGTGCTTCCTCTCGAGTGGAGACGGGTATGTCGGGGAACTTCTTGAGTTGCAGCAAGGGTGTGAAGGACCCTTTGGAAGTTCCAGTGGTTCGACGTGATTGGCCTTGAGAAGCCTCACCGGAAATGGGCCTCATCTCGCCTGGAGGGCAAAACCTCCTGGATTTTCTCGAGTTGCGGTAGGTGCTCTCGACTTACGACGGGGACCTCAGGGACCCGCTCTGGTGGCCTCAGGAAAGGCCAGTCCCCATGCCAGTTCCTCGGGGGCCTCTTGGGATTCCTCTCCCGTCGATGCCGGTGCCTAAGACCTTGTGTGGAGTGAGGGCCGAAACCTGAGTATTCCTCTCCAGTGCTGACATGGATCTTGGGGTACTTCTGGAGTCTCCCCAGGGGAGTCAGTCCTCGTCTCGAATGCGGGCATGCACTTGCGCTTTCCTCCAGAGCGGTAGCAGCAGTGTCAGGCAGACCGCCGCGTGGATGAAAGGATCTATGGTTTTCCCTCGAGTCTTTCCCACGAGGCTTTCCCACGAGGCTTTCCCACAGGGCTGTCCCAGGTGCATACGTGGTGGGAGTCGATCCTCGGCTTGAACGTCAAGGCAGTGCAGGGAAAACAGGTTCCTCTGGAATGGACTGACACAACTGGTGGTCTCTTGAAATGGTGGCACGACCCTGGAGTTCCTGTCGCCTTTCCTGTGGAGAGCGCCTCCTCTTGATATGCGACGGGATCGCCGGAAATTCTTTCGCTACTAAACAGGGAAAGGATCCCTCATCTCAAGCTAGGAAGCGGAAACGGGGCTCCCCTGGATGTGTGCTGTACCCCACGTGCTTCCTCTCGAGTGGAGACGGGTATGTCGGGGAACTTCTCGAGTTGCAGCAAGGGTGTGAAGGACCCTTTGGAAATTCCAGTGGTTAGATGTGATTAGCCTAGAGAAGCCTCAGCGGAAATGGGCCTCATCTCGCCTGGAGGGCAAAACCTCCTGGATTTTCTCGAGTTGCGGCAGGTGCTCTCGACTTGCGACGGGGACCTCAGGGACCCGCTCTGGATGCCTCAGGAAAGGCCAGTCCCCATGCGAGTTCCTCGGGGGCCTCTCGGGATTCCTCTCCCGTCGATGCCGGGGCCTAAGACCTTGTGTGGAGTCAGGGCCGGAACCTGAGCATTCCTCTCCAGTGCTGACATGGATCTTGGGCTACTTCTGGAGTCTCCCCAGGGGAGTCAGTCCTCGTCTCGAATGCGGGCATGCACTTGCGCTTTCCTCCAGAGCGGTAGCAAAAGTGTCACGCAGTCCGCCGCGTGGATCAAAGGATCTATGGTTTTCCCTCGAGTCTTTCCCACGAGGCTTTCCCACGAGGCGTTCCCACAAGGCTGTCCCACGTGCACAGATGGTGGGAGTCTATCCTCGGCTTGAACGTCAAGGCAGTGCAGGGAAAACAGGTTCCTCTGGAATGGACTGACACATCTGGTGGACTCTTGGAATGGTGGCACGACCCTGGAGTTCCTCTCGCCTTTCCTGTGGAGAGCGCCTCCTCTTGAGATGCGACGGGAACGCCGGGACTTCTTTCCCTAAGAAACAGGGAAAGGATCCCTCATCTCGAGCTAGGAGGCGGAAACGGGGCTCCCCTGGATGTGTGCGGGACCCCACGTGCTTCCTCTCGAGTGGAGACGGGTATGTCGGGGAACTTCTTGAGTTTCAGCAAGGGTGTGAAGGACCCTTAGGAAGTTCCAGTGGTTAGACGTGATTAGCCTCGAGAAGCCTCAGCGGAAATGGGCCTCATCTTGCCTGGCGGGCAAAACCTCCTGGATTTTATCGAGTTGCGGCAGGTGCTCTCGACTTACGACGGGGACCTCAGGGACCCGCTCTGGTGGCCTCAGGAAAGGCCAGTCCCCATGCGAGGTCCTCGGGGGACTCTCAGGATTCCTCTCCCGTCAATGCCGGGGACTAAGACCTTGTGTGGAGTAGCGGTCGGAACCTGAGGATTCCTCTCCAGTGCTGACATGGATCTTGGGGTACTTCTGGAATCTCCCCAGGGGAGTCAGTCCTCGTCTCGAATGCGGGCATGCACTTGCGCTTTCCTACAGAGCGGTAGCAGCAGTGTCACGCAGTCTGCCGCGTGGATCAAAGGATTTATGGTTTTCCCTCGAGTCTTTCCCACGAGGCTTTCCCACAGGGCTGTCCCACGTGCACACGTGGTGGAAGTCGATCCTTGGCTTGAACGTCAAGGCAGTGCAGGGAAAACAGGTTCCTCTGGAATGGACTGACACATCTGAGGGACTCTTGGAATGGTGGCACGACCCTGGAGTTCCTCTCCCCTTTCCTGTGGAGAGCGCCTCCTCTTGAGATGCGACGGGAACGCCGGGAATTCTTTCCCTAGGAAACAGGGAAAGGATCCCTCATCTCGAGCTAGGAGGCGGAAACGGGGTTCCCATGGATGTGTGCGGGACCCCACGTTCTTCCTCTCGAGTGGAGACGGGTATGTCGGGGAACTTCTTGAGTTGCAGCAAGGGTTTGAAGAACCCTTTGGAGTTCCAGTGGTTAGATGTGATTAGCCTCGAGAAGCCTCAGCGGAAATGGGCCTCATCTCGCCTGGAGGACAAAACCTCCTGGATTTTCTCGAGTTGCGGCAGGTGCGCTCGACTTACGACGGGGACCTTAGGGACCCGCTCCGGTGGCCTCAGGAAAGGCCAGTCCCCATGCTAGTTCCTCGGGGGCCTCTCGGGATTCCTCTCCTGTCGATGCCGGGGCCTAAGACCTTGTGTGGAGTCGGGGCCGGAACCTGAGGATTCCTCTCCAGTGCTGACATGGATCTTGGGGGTACTTCTGGAGTCTCCCCAGGGGTGTCAGTCCTCGTCTCGAATGCGGGCATGCACTTGCGCTTTCCTCCAGAGCAGTAGCAGCAGTGTCACGCAGTCCGCCGCGTGGATCAAAGGATCTATGGTTTTCCATCGAGTCTTTCCAACGAGTCTTTCCCACGAGGCTTTCCCACAGGGCCGTCCCACGTGCACACGTGGTGGGAGTCGATCCTCGGCTTGAACGTCAAGGCAGTGCAGGGAAAACAGGTTCCTCTGGAATGGACTGACACATCTGGTGGTCTCTTGGAATGGTGGCACGACCCTGGAGTTCCTCTCCCCTTTCCTGTGGAGAGCGCCTCCTCTTGAGATGCGACGGGAACGCCGGGAATTCTTTCCCTACGAAAGACAGAAAGGATCCCTCATCTCGAGCTAGGAGGCGGAAACGGGGCTCCCCTGGATGTGTGCGGGACCCCACGTGCTTCCTCTCGAGTGGAGACGGGTATGTCGGGGAACTTCTTGAGTTGCAGCAAAGGTGTGAAGGACCCTTTGGAAGTTCCAGTGGTTAGATGTGATTAGCCTCGAGAAGCCTCAGCGGAAATGGCCCTCATCTCGCCTGGAGGGCAAAACCTCCTGGATTTTCTCGAGTTGCGGCAGGTGCTCTCGACTTGCGACGGTGACGTCAGGGACCCGCTCTGGTGGCCTCAGGAAAGGCCAGTCCCCATGCGAGTTCCTCGGGGGCCTCTTGGGATTCCTCTCCAGTCGATCCCGGGGCCTAAGTCCTTGTGTGGAGTCGGGGCCGGAACCTGAGGATTCCTCTCCAGTGCTGACATGGATCTTGGGGTACTTCTGGAGTCTCCCCAGGGGAGTCAGTCCTCGTCTCGAATGCGGGAATGCACTTGTGCTATCCTCCAGAGCGGTAGAAGCAGTGTCACGAATTCCGCCGCATGGATCAAAGGATCTATGATTTTCCCTCGAGTCTTTCCCACGAGGCTGTCCCAGGAGGCTTTCCCACAGGGCTGTTCCACGTGCACACGTGGTGGGATTCGATCCTCGGCTTGAACGTCAAGGCAGTTCAGGGAAAACAGGTTCCTCTGGAATGGACTGACACATCTGGGGGACTCTTGGAATGGTGGCACGACCCTGGAGTTCCTCTCGCCTTTCCTGTGGAGAGCGCCTCCTCTTGAGATGCGAAGGGAACGCCGGGAATTCTTTCCCTACGAAACAGGGATAGGATCCCTCATCTCGAACTAGGAGGCGGAAACGGGGCTCCCCTGGATGTGTGCGGCACCCCACGGGCTTCCTCTCGAGTGGAGACGGGTATGTCGCGGAACTGCTTGAGTTGCAGCAAGGGTGTGAAGGACCTTTTGGAAGTTCCAGTGGTTAGATGTGATTAGCCTCGAGAAGCCTCAGCGGAAATGGGCCTCATCTCGCCTGGAGGGCAAAACCTCATGGATTTTCTCGAGATGCGGCAGGTGCTCTCGACTTACGACGGGACCTCAGGGACCCGCTCTGGTGGCCTCAGGAAAGGCCAGTCCCCATGCGAGTTCCTCGCGGGCCTCTCAGGATACCTCTCCCGTCGATGCCGGGGCCTAAGACCTTGTGTGGAGTCGGGGCCGGAACCTGAGGATTCCTCTCCAGTGCTGACATGGATCTTGGGGTAATTCTGGAGTCTCCCCAGGGGAGTCAGTCCTCGTCTCGAATGCGGGCATGCACTTGCGCTTTCCTCCAGAGTGGTAGCAGCAGTATCACGCAGTCCGCCGCCTGGATCAAAGGATCTATGGTTTTCCCTCGAGTCTTTCCCACGAGGCTTTCCCACGAGGTTTTCCCACAGGGCTGTCCCACATGCACACGTGGTGGGAGTCGATCCTCGGCTTGAAAGTCAAGGCAGTGCAGGGAAAACAGGTTCCTCTGCAATGGACTGACATATCTGTGGGACTCTTGGAATGGTGGCACGACCCTGGAGTTCCTCTCGCCTTTCCTGTCGAGAGCGCCTCCTCTGGAGATGCGATGGGAACGCCGGGAATTCTTTCCCTACGAAACAGGGAAAGGATCCCTCATCTCGATCTAGGAGGCGGAAGCGGGGCTCCCCTGGATGTGTACGGGACCCCACGTGTTTCCTCTCGAGTGGAGACGGGTATGTCGCGGAACTGCATGAGTTGCAGCAAGGGTGTGAAGGACCCTTTGGGAGTTCCAGCGGTTAGATGTGATTAGCCTAGAGAAGCCTCAGCGGAAATGGGCCTCATCTCGCCTGGAGGGCAAAACCTCCTGGATCTTCTCGAGTTGCGGCAGGTGCTCTCGACTTACGACGGGACCTCAGGGACCCGCTCTGGTGGCCTCAGGAAAGGCAAGTCCCCATGCGAGTTCCTCGGGGGCCTCTCGGGATTCCTCTCCCGTCGATGCCGGGGCCTAAGACCTTGTGTGGAGTCGGGGCCGGAACCTGAGGATTCCTCTCCAGTGCTGACATGGATCTTGGGGTACTTCTGGAGTCTCCCCAGGGGAGTCAGTCCTCGTCTCGAATGCGGGCATGCACTTGTGCTTTCCTCGAGAGTGGTAGCAGCAGTGTCACGCAGTCTGCCGCGTGGATCAAAGGATCTATGATTTTCCCTCGAGTCTTTCCCACGAGGCTTTCCCACGAGGTTTTCCCACAGGGCTGTCCCACCTGCACACGTGGTGGGAGTCGATCCTCGGCTTGAACGTCAAGGCAGTGCAGGGAAAACAGGTTCCTCTGGAATGGACTGACACATATGGGGGACTCTTGGAATGGTGGCACGACCCTGGAGTTCCTCTCGCCTTTCCTGTGGAGAGCGCCTCCTCTTGAGATGCGACGGGAACGCCGGGAATTCTTTCCCTACGAAACAGGGAAAGCATCCCTCATCTCGAGCTAGGAGGCGAAAGCGGGGCTCCCCTCGATGTGTACGGGACCCTCGTGCTTCCTCTCGAGTTTAGACGGGTATGTCGGGGAACTTCTTGAGTTGCAGCAAGGGTGTGAAGGACCCTTTGGAAGTTCCAGTAGTTAGATGTGATTAGCCTCGAGAAGCCTCAGCGGAAATGGCCCTCATCTCGCCTGGAGGGCAAAACCTCCTGGATTTTCTCGAGTTGCGGCAGGTGCTCTCGACTTGCGACGGGGACCTCAGGGACTCGCTGTGGTGTCCTCAGGAAAGGCCAGTCCCCATGCGAGTTCCTCGGGGGCCTCTTGGGATTCCTCTCCAGTCGATCCCGGGGCCTAAGTCCTTGTGTGGAGTCGGGGCCGGAACCTGAGGATTCCTCTCCAGTGCTGACATGGATCTTGGGGTACTTCTGGAGTCTCCCCAGGGGAGTCAGTCCTCGTCTCGAATGCGGGAATGCACTTGTGCTATCCTCCAGAGCGGTAGCAGCAGTGTCACGAATTCCGCCGCATGGATCAAAGGATCTATGATTTTCCCTCGAGTCTTTCCCACGAGGCTGTCCCAGGAGGCTTTCCCACAGGGCTGTTCCACGTGCACACGTGGTGGGAGTCGATCCTCGGCTTGAACGTCAAGGCAGTTCAGGGAAAACAGGTTCCTCTGAAATGGACTGACACATCTGGGGGACTCTTGGAATGGTGGCACGACCCTGGAGTTTCTCTCGCCTTTCCTTTGGAGAGCGCCTCCTCTTGAGATGCGACGGGAACGCCGGGAATTCTTTCCCTACGAAACAGGGAAAGGATCCCTCATTTCGAGCTACGAGGCGGACGGGGCTCCTCTGGATGTGTGCGGGACCCACGTGCTTCCTCTCGAGTGGAGACGGGTATGTCGCGGAACTTCTTGAGTTGCAGCAAGGGTGTGAAGGACCCTTAGGAAGTTCCAGTGGTTAGACGTGATTAGCCTCGAGAAGCCTCAGGGGAAATGGGCCTCATCTCGCCTGGAGGGCAAAACCTCCTGGATTTTCTCGAGTTGCGGCAGGTGCTCTCGACTTACGACCGGACCTCAGGGACCCGCTCTGGTGGCCTCAGGAAAGGCCAGTCCCCATGCGAGTTCCTCGCGGGCCTCTCGGGATTCCTCTCCCGTCGATGCCGGGGCCTAAGACCTTGTGTGGAGTCGGGGCCGGAACCTGAGGATTCCTCTCCAGTGCTGACATGGATCTTGGGGTACTTCTGGAGTCTCCCCAGGGGAGTCAATCCTCGTCTCGAATGCGGGCATGCACTTGTGCTTTCCTCCAGAGCTTTAGCAGCAGTGTCACGCAGTCCGCCGCGTGGATCAAAGGATCTATGGTTTTCCCTCGAGTCTTTCCCACGAGGCTTTCCCACGAGGCTTTCCCACAGGGCTGTACCACGTGCACACGTGGTGGGAGTCGATCCTCGGCTTGAACGTCAAGGCAGTGCAGGGAAAAAAGGTTCCTCTGGAATGGACTGACACATCTGGGGGTCTCTTGGAATGGTGACACGACCCTGGAGTTCCTCTCGCCTTTCCTGTGGAGAGTGCCTCCTATTGAGATGCGACGGGAACGCCGGGAATTCTTTCCCTACGAAACAGGGAAAGGATCCCTCATCTCGAGCTAGGAGGCGGAAACGGGGCTCCCTTGGATGTGTGCGGGACCCCATGTGCTTCCTCTCGAGTGGAGACGGGTATGTCGCGGAACTTCTTGAGTTGCAGCAAGGGTGTGAAGGACCCTTTGGAAGTTCCAGTGTTTAGATGAGATTAGCCTCGAGAAGCCTCAGCGGAAATGGGCCTCATCTCGCCTGGAGGGCAAAACCTCCTGGATTTTCTCGAGTTGCGGCAGGTGCTCTCGACTTACGACGGGGACTTCAGGGACCCGCTCTGCTGGCCTCAGGAAAGGCCAGGCCCCATGCGAGTTCCTCGCTGGCCTCTCCAGATTCCTCTCCCGTCGATGCCGGGGCCTAAGACCTTGTGTGGAGTCGGGGCCGGAACCTGAGAATTCCTCTCCAGTGCTGACATGGCTCTTGGGGTACTTCTGGAGTCTCCCCAGGGGAGTAAGTCCTCGTCTCGAATGCGGGCATGCACTTGCGCTTTCCTCCAGAGCGGTAGCAGCAGTGTCACGCAGTCCGCCACGTGGATAAAAGGATCTATGGTTTTCCCTCGAGTCTTTCCCACGAGGCTTTCCCACGAGGCTTTCCCACAGGGCTGTCCGACGTGCACACGTGGTGGGAGTCGATCCTCGGCTTGAACGTCAAGGCAGTACAGGGAAAAGAGGTTCCTCTGGAATAGACTGACACATCTGGGGTCTCTTGGAATGGTGGCACGACCCTGGAGTTTCTCTCGCCTTTCCTTTGGAGAGCGCCTCCTCTTGAGATGTGACGGGAACGCCGGGAATTCTTTCCCTACGAAACAGGGAAAGGATCCCTCATTTCGAGCTACGAGGCGGACGGGGCTCCTCTGGATGTGTGCGGGACCCACGTGCTTCCTCTCGAGTGGAGACGGGTATGTCGGGGAACTTCTTGAGTTGCAGCAAGGGTGTGAAGGACCCTTAGGAAATTCCAGTGGTTAGACGTGATTAGCCTCGAGAAGCCTCAGCGGAAATGGGCCTCATCTCGCCTGGAGGGCAAAACCTCCTGGATTTTCTCGAGTTGCGGCAGGTGCTCTCGACTTACGACGGGACCTCAGGGACACGCTCTGGTGGCCTCAGGAAAGGCCAGTCCCCATGCGAGTTCCTCGCGGGCCTCTCGGGATTCCTCTCCCGTCGATGCCGGGGCCTAAGACCTTGTGTGGAGTCGGGGCCGGAACCTGAGGATTCCTCTCCAGTGCTGACATGGATCTTGGGGTACTTCTGGAGTCTCCCCAGGGGAGTCAGTCCTCGTCTCGAATGCGGGCATGCACTTGCGCTTTCCTCCAGAGCGGTAGCAGCAGTGTCACGCAGTTCGCCGCGTGGATCAAAGGATCTATGGTTTTCCCTCGAGTCTTTCCCACGAGGCTGTCCCAGGAGGCTTTCCCACAGGGCTGTTCCACGTGCACACGTGGTGGGAGTCGATCCTCGGCTTGAACGTCAAGGCAGTGCAGGGAAAACAGGTTCCTCTGGAATGGACTGACACATCTGGGGGACTTTTGGAATGGTGGCACGACCCTGGAGTTCCTCTCGCCTTTCCTGTGGAGAGCGCCTCCTCTTGAGATGCGAAGGGAACGCCGGGAACTCTTTCCCTACGAAACAGGGATAGGATCCCTCATCTCGAACTAGGAGGCGGAAACGGGGCTCCCCTGGATGTGTGCGGCACCCCACGGTCTTCCTCTCGAGTGGAGACGGGTATGTCGTGGAAGTGCTTGAGTTGCAGCAAGGGTGTGAAGGACCCTTTGGAAGTTCCAGCGGTTAGATGTGATTAGCCTCGAGAAGCCTCAGCGGAAATGGGCCTCATCTCGCCTTGAGGGCAAAACCTCCTGGATTTTCTCGAGTTGCGGCAGGTGCTATCGACTTACGACGGTGACCTCAGGGACCCGCTCTGGTGGCCTCAGGAAAGGCCAGTCCCCATGCGAGTTCCTCGGGGGCCTCTCGGGATTCCTCTCCCGTCGATGCCGGGGCCTAAGACCTTGTGTGGAGTCGGGGCCGGAACCTGAGGATTCCTCTCCAGTGCTGACATGGATCTTGGGGTACTTCTGGAGTCTCCCCAGGGGAGTCAGTCCTCGTCTCGAATGTGGGCATGCACTTGCGCTTTCCTCCAAGCGGTAGCAGCAGTGTCACGCAGTCCGCCGCGTGGATCAAAGGATCTATGGTTTTCCCTCGAGTCTTTCCCACGAGGCTGTCCCACGAGGCTTTCCCACAGGGCTGTCCCACGTGCACACGTGGTGGGAGTCGATCCTCGGATTGAACGTCAAGGCAGTTCAGGGAAATCAGGTTCCTCTGGAATGGACTGACATATCTGGGGGACTCATGGAATGGTGGCACGACCCTGGAGTTCCTCTCGCCTTTCCTGTGGAGAGCGCCTCCTCTTGAGATGCGACGGGAACGCCGGGAATTCTTTCCCTACGAAACAGGGAAAGCATCCCTCATCTCGAGCTAGGAGGCGAAAGCGGGGCTCCCCTCGATGTGTACGGGACCCTCGTGCTTCCTCTCGAGTTTAGACGGGTATGTCGGGGAACTTCTTGAGTTGCAGCAAGGGTGTGAAGGACCCTTTGGAAGTTCCAGTAGTTAGATGTGATTAGCCTCGAGAAGCCTCAGCGGAAATGGCCCTCATCTCGCCTGGAGGGCAAAACCTCCTGGATTTTCTCGAGTTGCGGCAGGTGCTCTCGACTTGCGACGGGGACCTCAGGGACTCGCTGTGGTGTCCTCAGGAAAGGCCAGTCCCCATGCGAGTTCCTCGGGGGCCTCTTGGGATTCCTCTCCAGTCGATCCCGGGGCCTAAGTCCTTGTGTGGAGTCGGGGCCGGAACCTGAGGATTCCTCTCCAGTGCTGACATGGATCTTGGGGTACTTCTGGAGTCTCCCCAGGGGAGTCAGTCCTCGTCTCGAATGCGGGAATGCACTTGTGCTATCCTCCAGAGCGGTAGCAGCAGTGTCACGAATTCCGCCGCATGGATCAAAGGATCTATGATTTTCCCTCGAGTCTTTCCCACGAGGCTGTCCCAGGAGGCTTTCCCACAGGGCTGTTCCACGTGCACACGTGGTGGGAGTCGATCCTCGGCTTGAACGTCAAGGCAGTTCAGGGAAAACAGGTTCCTCTGAAATGGACTGACACATCTGGGGGACTCTTGGAATGGTGGCACGACCCTGGAGTTTCTCTCGCCTTTCCTTTGGAGAGCGCCTCCTCTTGAGATGCGACGGGAACGCCGGGAATTCTTTCCCTACGAAACAGGGAAAGGATCCCTCATTTCGAGCTACGAGGCGGACGGGGCTCCTCTGGATGTGTGCGGGACCCACGTGCTTCCTCTCGAGTGGAGACGGGTATGTCGCGGAACTTCTTGAGTTGCAGCAAGGGTGTGAAGGACCCTTAGGAAGTTCCAGTGGTTAGACGTGATTAGCCTCGAGAAGCCTCAGCGGAAATGGGCCTCATCTCGCCTGGAGGGCAAAACCTCCTGGATTTTCTCGAGTTGCGGCAGGTGCTCTCGACTTACGACCGGACCTCAGGGACCCGCTCTGGTGGCCTCAGGAAAGGCCAGTCCCCATGCGAGTTCCTCGCGGGCCTCTCGGGATTCCTCTCCCGTCGATGCCGGGGCCTAAGACCTTGTGTGGAGTCGGGGCCGGAACCTGAGGATTCCTCTCCAGTGCTGACATGGATCTTGGGGTACTTCTGGAGTCTCCCCAGGGGAGTCAATCCTCGTCTCGAATGCGGGCATGCACTTGTGCTTTCCTCCAGAGCTTTAGCAGCAGTGTCACGCAGTCCGCCGCGTGGATCAAAGGATCTATGGTTTTCCCTCGAGTCTTTCCCACGAGGCTTTCCCACGAGGCTTTCCCACAGGGCTGTACCACGTGCACACGTGGTGGGAGTCGATCCTCGGCTTGAACGTCAAGGCAGTGCAGGGAAAAAAGGTTCCTCTGGAATGGACTGACACATCTGGGGGTCTCTTGGAATGGTGACACGACCCTGGAGTTCCTCTCGCCTTTCCTGTGGAGAGTGCCTCCTATTGAGATGCGACGGGAACGCCGGGAATTCTTTCCCTACGAAACAGGGAAAGGATCCCTCATCTCGAGCTAGGAGGCGGAAACGGGGCTCCCTTGGATGTGTGCGGGACCCCATGTGCTTCCTCTCGAGTGGAGACGGGTATGTCGCGGAACTTCTTGAGTTGCAGCAAGGGTGTGAAGGACCCTTTGGAAGTTCCAGTGTTTAGATGAGATTAGCCTCGAGAAGCCTCAGCGGAAATGGGCCTCATCTCGCCTGGAGGGCAAAACCTCCTGGATTTTCTCGAGTTGCGGCAGGTGCTCTCGACTTACGACGGGGACTTCAGGGACCCGCTCTGCTGGCCTCAGGAAAGGCCTGGCCCCATGCGAGTTCCTCGCTGGCCTCTCCAGATTCCTCTCCCGTCGATGCCGGGGCCTAAGACCTTGTGTGGAGTCGGGGCCGGAACCTGAGAATTCCTCTCCAGTGCTGACATGGCTCTTGGGGTACTTCTGGAGTCTCCCCAGGGGAGTAAGTCCTCGTCTCGAATGCGGGCATGCACTTGCGCTTTCCTCCAGAGCGGTAGCAGCAGTGTCACGCAGTCCGCCACGTGGATAAAAGGATCTATGGTTTTCCCTCGAGTCTTTCCCACGAGGCTTTCCCACGAGGCTTTCCCACAGGGCTGTCCCACGTGCACACGTGGTGGGAGTCGATCCTCGGCTTGAACGTCAAGGCAGTACAGGGAAAAGAGGTTCCTCTGGAATAGACTGACACATCTGGGGTCTCTTGGAATGGTGGCACGACCCTGGAGTTTCTCTCGCCTTTCCTTTGGAGAGCGCCTCCTCTTGAGATGTGACGGGAACGCCGGGAATTCTTTCCCTACGAAACAGGGAAAGGATCCCTCATTTCGAGCTACGAGGCGGACGGGGCTCCTCTGGATGTGTGCGGGACCCACGTGCTTCCTCTCGAGTGGAGACGGGTATGTCGGGGAACTTCTTGAGTTGCAGCAAGGGTGTGAAGGACCCTTAGGAAATTCCAGTGGTTAGACGTGATTAGCCTCGAGAAGCCTCAGCGGAAATGGGCCTCATCTCGCCTGGAGGGCAAAACCTCCTGGATTTTCTCGAGTTGCGGCAGGTGCTCTCGACTTACGACGGGACCTCAGGGACCCGCTCTGGTGGCCTCAGGAAAGGCCAGTCCCCATGCGAGTTCCTCGCGGGCCTCTCGGGATTCCTCTCCCGTCGATGCCGGGGCCTAAGACCTTGTGTGGAGTCGGGGCCGGAACCTGAGGATTCCTCTCCAGTGCTGACATGGATCTTGGGGTACTTCTGGAGTCTCCCCAGGGGAGTCAGTCCTCGTCTCGAATGCGGGCATGCACTTGCGCTTTCCTCCAGAGCGGTAGCAGCAGTGTCACGCAGTTCGCCGCGTGGATCAAAGGATCTATGGTTTTCCCTCGAGTCTTTCCCACGAGGCTGTCCCAGGAGGCTTTCCCACAGGGCTGTTCCACGTGCACACGTGGTGGGAGTCGATCCTCGGCTTGAACGTCAAGGCAGTGCAGGGAAAACAGGTTCCTCTGGAATGGACTGACACATCTGGGGGACTTTTGGAATGGTGGCACGACCCTGGAGTTCCTCTCGCCTTTCCTGTGGAGGGCGCCTCCTCTTGAGATGCGAAGGGAACGCCGGGAATTCTTTCCCTACGAAACAGGGATAGGATCCCTCATCTCGAACTAGGAGGCGGAAACGGGGCTCCCCTGGATGTGTGCGGCACCCCACGGTCTTCCTCTCGAGTGGAGACGGGTATGTCGTGGAAGTGCTTGAGTTGCAGCAAGGGTGTGAAGGACCCTTTGGAAGTTCCAGCGGTTAGATGTGATTAGCCTCGAGAAGCCTCAGCGGAAATGGGCCTCATCTCGCCTTGAGGGCAAAACCTCCTGGATTTTCTCGAGTTGCGGCAGGTGCTCTCGACTTACGACGGTGACCTCAGGGACCCGCACTGGTGGCCTCAGGAAAGGCCAGTCCCCATGCGAGTTCCTCGGGGGCCTCTCGGGATTCCTCTCCCGTCGATGCCGGGGCCTAAGACCTTGTGTGGAGTCGGGGCCGGAACCTGAGGATTCCTCTCCAGTGCTGACATGGATCTTGGGGTACTTCTGGAGTCTCCCCAGGGGAGTCAGTCCTCGTCTCGAATGTGGGCATGCACTTGCGCTTTCCTCCAAGCGGTAGCAGCAGTGTCACGCAGTCCGCCGCGTGGATCAAAGGATCTATGGTTTTCCCTCGAGTCTTTCCCACGAGGCTGTCCCACGAGGCTTTCCCACAGGGCTGTCCCACGTGCACACGTGGTGGGAGTCGATCCTCGGATTGAACGTCTAGGCAGTTCAGGGAAATCAGGTTCCTCTGGAATGGACTGACATATCTGGGGGACTCATGGAATGGTGGCACGACCCTGGAGTTCCTCTCGCCTTTCCTGTGGAGAGCGCCTCCTCTTGAGATGCGACGGGAACGCCGGGAATTCTTTCCCTACGAAACAGGGATAGGATCCCTCATCTCGAACTAGGAGGCGGAAACGGGGCTCCCCTGGATGTGTGCGGGACCCCACGTGCTTCCTCTCGAGTGGAGACGGGTATGTCGGGGAGCTTCTTGAGTTGCAGCAAGGGTGTGAAGGACCCTTTGGAAGTTCCAGTGGTTAGATGTGATTAGCCTCGAGAACTTCAGCGGAAATGGGCCTCATCTCGCCTGGAGGGCAAAACCTCCTGGATTTTCTCGAGTTGTGGCAGGTGCACTCGACTTACGACAGGGACCTCAGAGACCCGCTCTGGAGGCCTCAGGAAAGGCCAGTCCCCATGCGAGTTCCTCGGGGGCCTCTCGGGATTCCTCTCCCGTCGATGACGGGGCCTAAGACCTTGTGTGGAGTCGGGGCCGGAACCTGAGGATTCCTCTCCAGTGCTGACATGGATCTTGGGGTACTTCTGGAGTCTCCCCAGGGGAGTCAGTCCTCGTCTCCAATGGGGGCATGCACTTGAACTTTTCTCCAGAGCGGTAGCAGCAGTGTCACGCATTCCGCCGCGTGGATCAAAGGATCTATGGTTTTCCCTCGAGTCTTTCCCACTAGGCTTTCCCACGAGGCTTTTCCACAGGGCTGTCCCACGTGCACACGTGCTGGGAGTCGATCCTCGGCTTGAACGTCAAGGCAGTACAGGGAAAAGAGGTTCCTCTGGAATGGACTGACACATCTGGAGTCTCTTGGAATGGTAGAACGACCCTGGAGTTCCTCTCGCCTTTCCTGTGGAGAGCGCCTCCTCTTGAGATGCGACGGGAACGCCTGGAATTCTTTCCCTACGAAACAGGGAAAGGATCCCTCATTTCGAGCTAGGAGGCGGAAACGGGGCTCCCCTGGATGTGTGCGGAACCCCACGGGCTTCCTCTCGAGTGGAGACGGGTATGTCGCGGAACTCCTTGAGTTGCAGCAAGGGTGTGAAAGACCCTTTGGAAGTTCCAGTGGTTAGATGTGATTAGCCTCGAGAAGCCTCAGCGGAAATGGGCCTCATCTCGCCTGGAGGGCAAAACCTCCTGGATTTTCTCGAGTTGCGGCAGGTGCTCTCGACTTACGACGGGGACCTCAGGGACCCGCTCTGGTGGCCTCAGGAAAGGCCAGTCCCCATGCAAGTTCCACGGGGGCCTCTTGGGATTCCTCTACCGTCGATGCCGGGGCCTAAGACCTTGTGTGGAGTCGGGGCCGGAACCTGAGGATTCCTCTCCAGTGCTGACATGGATCTTGGGGTACTTCTGGAGTCTCCCCAGGGGAGTCAGTCCTCGTCTCGAATGTGGGCATGCACTTGCGCTTTCCTCCAAGCGGTAGCAGCAGTGTCACGCAGTCCGCCGCGTGGATCAAAGGATCTATGGTTTTCCCTCGAGTCTTTCCCACGAGGCTGTCCCACGAGGCTTTCCCACAGGGCTGTCCCACGTGCACACGTGGTGGGAGTCGATCCTCGGATTGAACGTCAAGGCAGTTCAGGGAAATCAGGTTCCTCTGGAATGGACTGACACATCTGGGGGACTCATGGAATGGTGGCACGACCCTGGAGTTTCTCTCGCCTTTCCTGTGGAGAGCGCCTCCTCTTGAGATGCGACGGGAACGCCGGGAATTCTTTCCCTACGAAACAGGGATAGGATCCCTCATCTCGAACTAGGAGGCGGAAACGGGGCTCCCCTGGATGTGTGCAGGACCCCACGTGCTTCCTCTCGAGTGGAGACGGGTATGTCGCGGAACTGTTTGAGTTGCAGCAAGGTTGTGAAGGACCCTTTGGAATTTCCAGTGGTTAGATGTGATTAGCCTCGAGAAGCCTCAGAGGAAATGGGCCTCATCTCGCCTGGAGGGCAAAACCTCCTGGATTTTCTCGAGTTGCGGCAGGTGCTCTCGACTTACGACGGGGACCTCAGGGACCCGCTCTGGTGTCCTCAGGAAAGGCCAGGCCCCATGCGAGTTCCTCGGGGGCCTCTCGGGATTCCTCTCCCGTCGATGCCGGGGCCTAAGACCTTGTGTGGAGTCGGGGCCGGAACTGAGGATTCCTTCCAGTGCTGACAAGGATCTTGGGGTACTTCTGGAGTCTCCCCAGGGGAGTCAGTCCTCGTCTCGAATGCGGGCATGCACTTGCGCTTTCCTCCAGAGCGGTAGCAGCAGTGTCACGCAGTCCGCCGCGTGGATCAAAGGATCTATGGTTTTCCCTCGAGTTTTTCCCACGAGGCTTTTCCACAGGGCTGTCCCACGTGTACACGTGGTGGGAGTCGATGCTCGGCTTGAACGTCAAGGCAGTACAGGGAAAAGAGGTTCCTCTGTAATGGACTGACACATCTGGAGTCTCTTGGAATGGTAGCACGACCCTGGAGTTCCTCTCGCCTTTCCTGTGGAGAGCGCCTCCTCTTGAGATGCGACGGGAACGCCGGGAATTCTTTCCCTACGAAACAGGGAAAAGATCCCTCTTTTCGAGCTAGGACGCGGAAACGGGGCTCCTCTGGATGTGTGCGGGACCCTCGTGCTTCCTTTCGAGTGGAGACGGGTATGACGGGGAACTTCTTGAGTTGCAGAAAGGGTGTGAAGGACCCTTTGGAAGTTCCAGTGGTTAGATGTGATTAACCTCGAGAAGCCTCAGCGGAAAAGGGCCTCATCTCGCCTGGAGGGCAAAACCTCCTGGATTTTCTCGAGTTGGGGCAGGTGCTCTCGACTTACGACGGGGACTTCAGGGACCCGCTCTGGTGGCGTCAGGAAAGGCCAGTCCCCATGCGAGTTCCTCGGGGGCCTCTCCGGATTCCTCTCCCGTCGATGCCGGGGCCTAAGACCTTGTGTGGAGTCGGGGCCGGAACCTGAGGATTCCTCTCCAGTGCTGACATGGATCTTGGGGTACTTCTGGAGTCTCCCCAGGGGAGTCAGTCCTAGTCTCGAATGCGGGCATGCCCTTGCCCTTTCCTCCAAGCGGTAGCAGCACTGTCACGCAGTCCGCCGCGTGGATCAAAGGATCTATGGTTTTCCCTCGAGTCTTTCACACGAGGCTGTCCCACGAGGCTTTCCCACAGGGCTGTCCCACGTGCACACGTGGTGGGAGTCGATCCTCGGCTTGAACGTCAAGGCAGTTCAGGGAAATCAGGTTCCTCTGGAATGGACTGACACATCTGGGGGACTTTTGGAATGGTGGCACGACCCTGGAGTTCCTCTCGCCTTTCCTGTGGAGAGCGCATCCTCTTGAGATGCGACGGGAACGCCGGGAATTCTTTCCCTACGAAACAGGGATAGGATCCCTCATCTCGAACTACGAGGCGGAAACGAGGCTCCCCTGGATGTGTGCGGAACCCCACGTGCTTCCTCTCGAGTGGAGACGGGTATGTCGGGGAACTTCTTGAGTTGCAGCAAGGGTGTGAAGGACCCTTTGGAAGTTCCAGTGGTTAGATGTGATTAGCCTCGAGAAGCTTCAGCGGAAATGTGCCTCATCTCGCCTGGAGGGCAAAACCTCCTGGATTTTCTCGAGATGCGGCAGGTGCTCTCGACTTACGACAGGGACCTCAGAGACCCGCTCTGGAGGCCTCAGGAAAGGCCAGTCCCCATGCGAGTTCCTAGGGAGCCTCTCGGGATTCCTCTCCCGTCGATGCCGGGGCCTAAGACCTTGTGTGGAGTCGGGGCCGGAATCTGAGGATTCCTCTCCAGTGCTGACATGGATCTTGGGGTACTTCTGGAGTCTCCCAGGGGAGTCAGTCCTCGTCTCGAATGCGGGCATGCACTTGCGCTTTCCTCCAGAGCGGTAGCAGCAGTGTCACGCAGTCCGCCGCGTGGATCAAAGGATCTATGGTTTTCCCTCGAGTCTTTCCCACGAGGCTGTCCCACGAGGCTTTCCCACAGGGCTGTCCCACGTGCACACGTGGTGGGAGTCGATCCTCGGCTTGAACGTCAAGGCAGTTCAGGGAAAACAGGTTCCTCTGGAATGGACTGACATATCTGGGGGACTTTTGGAATGGTGGCACGACCCTGGAGTTCCTCTCGCCTTTCCTGTGGAGAGCGCCTCCTCTTGAGATGCGAAGGGAACGCCGGGAATTCTTTCCCTACGAAACAGGGATATGATCCCTCATCTCGAACTAGGAGGCGGAAACGGGGCTCCCCTAGATGTGTGCGGCACCCCACGGGCTTCCTCTCGAGTGGAGACGGGTATGTCGCGGAACTCCTTGAGTTGCAGCAAGGGTGTGAAGGACCCTAAGGAAGTTCCAGTGGTTAGATGTGATTAGCCTCGAGAAGCCTCAGCGGAAATGGGCCTCATCTCGCCTGGAGGGCAAAACCTCCTGGATTTTCTCGAGTTGCGGCAGGTGCTCTCGACTTACGACGGGGACCTCAGGGACCCGCTCTGTTGGCCTCAGGAAAGGCCAGTCCCCATGCCAGTTCCTCGGGGGCCTCTCGGGATTCCTCTCCCGTCGATGCCGGGGACTAAGACCTTGTGTGGATTCGGGGCCGGAACCTGAGGATTCCTCTCCAGTGCTGACATGGACCTTGGGGTACTTCTGGAGTCTCCCCAGGGGAGTCAGTCCTCGTCTCGAATGCGGGCATGCACTTGCGCTTTCCTCCAGAGCGGTAGCAGCAGTGTCACGCAGTTCGCCGCGTGGATCAAAGGATCTATGGTTTTCCCTCGAGTCTTTCCCACGAGGCTTTCCCACGAGGCTTTCCCACAGGGCTGTCCCACGTGCACACGTAGTGGGAGTCGATCCTCGGCTTGAACGTCAAGGCAGTGCAGGGAAAACAGGTTCCTCTGTAATGGACTGACACATCTGGGGGTCTCTTGGAATGCTGGAACGACCCTGGAGTTCCTCTCCCCTTTCCTGTGGAGAGCGCCTCCTCTTGAGATGCGACGGGAACGCCGGGAATTCTTTCCCTCCGAAACAGGGAAAGGATCCCTCATCTCGAGCTAGGAGGCGGAAACGGGGCTCCCCTGGATGTGTGCGGGACCCCACGTGCTTCCTCTCGAGTGGAGACGGGTATGTCGGGGAACTTCTTGAGTTGCAGCAAGGGTGTGAAGGACCCTTTGGAAGTTCCAGTGGTTAGATATGATTAGCCTCGAGAAGGCTCAGCGGAAATGGGCCTCATCTCGCCTGGAGGGCAAAACCTCCTGGATTTTCTCGAGTTGCGGCAGGTGCTCTCGAATTATGACGGGGACCTCAGGGACCCACTCTGGTGGCCTCAGGAAAGGCCAGTCCCCATGCGAGTTCCTCGGGGGCCTCTCGGGATTCCTCTCCCGTCGATGCCGGGGCCTAAGACCTTGTGTGGAGTCGGGGCCGGAACGTGAGGATTCCTCTCCAGTGCTGACATGGATCTTGGGGTACTTCTGGAGTCTCTCCAGGGGAGTCAGTCCTCGTCTCGAATGCGGGCATGCACTTGCGCTTTCCTCCAGAGCGGTAGCAGCAGTGTCACTCATTCCGCCGCGAGGATCAAAGGATCTATGGTTTTCCCTCGAGTCTTTCCCACGAGGCTTTCCCACCAGGCTTTCCCACAGGGCTGTCCCACGTGCACACGTGGTGGGAGTCGATCCGCGGCTTGAACGTCAAGGCAGTGGAGGGAAAACAGGTTCCTCTGGAATGGACTGACACATCTGGGGGACTCTTGGAATGGTGGCACGACCCTGGAGTTCCTCTCGCCTTTCCTGTGGAGAGCGCCTCCTCTTGAGATGCGAGGGGAACGCCGGGAATTCTTTCCCTACGAAACAGGGATAGGATCCCTCATCTCGAACTAGGAGGCGGAAACGGGGCTCCCCTGGATGTGTGCGGCACCCCACGGGCTTCCTCTCGAGTGGAGACGGGTATGTCGGGGAACTTCTTGAGTTGCAGAAAGGGTGTGAAGGACCCTTTGGAAGTTCCAGTGGTTAGATGTGATTAGCTTCGAGAAGCCTCAGCGGAAATGGGCCTCATCTCGCCTGGAGGGCAAAACCTCCTGGATTTTTTCGAGTTGCGGCAGGTGCTCTCAACTTACGAGGGGACATCAGGGACCCGCTCTGGTGGCCTCAGGAAAGGCCAGCCCCCATGCGAGTTCCTCGGGGGCCTCTCGGGATTCCTCTCCCGTCGATGCCGGGGCCTAAGACATTGTGTGGAGTCGGGGCCGGAACCTGAGGATTCCTCTCCAGTGCTGACATGGACCTTGGGGTACTTCTGGAGTCTCCCCAGGGGAGTCAGTCCTCGTCTCGAATGCGGGCATGCACTTGCGCTTTCCTCCAGAGCGGTAGCAACAGTGTCACGCAGACCGCCGCGTGGATCAAAGGATCTATGGTTTTCCCTCGAGTCTTTCCCACGGGGCTTTCCCCCGAGGCTTTCCCACAGGGCTGTCCCACGTGCACACGTAGTGGGAGTCGATCCTCGGCTTGAACGTCAATGCAGTGCAGGGAAAACAGGTTCCTCTGTAATGGACTGACACATCTGGGGGTCTCTTGGAATGGTGCCACGACCCTGGAGTTCCTCTCGCCTTTCCTGTGGAGAGCGCCTCCTCTTGAGATGCGACGGGAACGCCGGGAATTCTTTCCCTACGAAACAGGGAAAGGATCCCTCATCTCGAGCTAGGAGGCGGAAACGGGGCTCCCCTGGATGTGTGCGGGACCCCACGTGCTTCCTCTCGAGTGGAGACGGGTATGTCGGGGAACTTCTTGAGTTGCAGCAAGGGTGTGAAGTACCCTTAGGAAGTTCCAGTGGTTAGATGTGATTAGCCTCGAGAAGCCTCAGCGGAAATGGGCCTCATCTCGCCTGGAGGGCAAAACCTCCTGGATTTTCTCGAGTTGGGGCAGGTGCTCTCGACTTACGACGGGGACATCAGGGACCCGCTCTGGTGGCCTCAGGAAAGGCCAGTCCCCATGCGAGTTCCTCGGGGGCCTCTCGGGATTCCTCTCCCGTCGATGCCGGGGACTAAGACCTTGTGTGGAGTCCGGGCCGGAACCTGAGGATTCCTCTCCAGTGCTGACATGGATCTTGGGGTACTTCTGGAGTCTCTCCAGGGGAGTCAGTCCTCGTCTCGAATGCGAGCATGCACTTGCGCTTTCCTCCAGAGCGGGAGCAGCAGTGTCACGCATTCCGCCGCGAGGATCAAAGGATCTATGGTTTTCCCTCGAGTCTTTCCCACGAGGCTTTCCCACGGGGCTTTCCCACAGGGCTGTCCCACGTGCACACGTGGTGGGAGTCGATCGTCGGATTGAACGTCAAGGCAGTGCAGGGAAAACATGCTCCTCTGGAAAGGACTGACACATCTGGGTTACTCTTGGAATGGTGGCACGACCCTGGAGTTCCTCTCGCCTTTCCTGTGGAGAGCGCCTCCTCTTGAGATGCGACGTGAAGCCGGGAATTCTTTCCCTATGAAACAGGGAAAGGATCCCTCATGTCGAGCTAGGAGGAGGAAACGGGGCTCCCCTGGATGTGTGCGGGACCCCACGTGCTTCCTCTCGAGTGGAGACGGGTATGTCGGGGAACTTCTTGAGTTGCAGCAAGGGTGTGAAGGACCCTTTGGAAGTTCCAGTGGTTAGATGTGATTAGCCTCGAGAAGGCTCAGCGGAAATGGGCCTCATCTCGCCTGGAGGGCAAAACCTCCTGGATTTTCTCGAGTTGCGGCAGGTGCTCTCGTATTATGACGGGGACCTCAGGGACCCGCTCTGGTGGCCTCAGGAAAGGCCAGTCCCCATGCGAGTTCCTGGGGGGCCTCTCGGGATTCCTCTCCCGTCGATGCCGGGGCCTAAGACCTTGTGTGGAGTCGGGGCCTTGAAAGTGAGGATTCCTCTCCAGTGCTGACATGGATCTTGGGGTACTTCTGGAGTCTCCCTAGGGGAGTCAGTCCTCGTCTCGAATGCGGGCATGCACTTGCGCTTTCCTCCAGAGCGGTAGCAGCAGTGTCACGCATTCCGCCGCGAGGATCAAAGGATCTATGGTTTTCCCTCGAGTCTTTCCCACGAGGCTTTCCCACGAGGCTTTCCCACAGGGCTGTCCCACGTGCACACGTGGTGGGAGTCGATCCGCGGCTTGAACGTCAAGGCAGTGCAGGGAAAACAGGTTCCTCTGGAATGGACTGACACATCTGGGGGACTCTTGGAATGGTGGCACGACCCTGGAGTTCCTCTCGCCTTTCCTGTGGAGAGGGCCTCCTCTTGAGATGCAACGGGAACGCCGGGAATTCTTTCCCTACGAAACAGGGAAAGGATCCCTCATCTCGAGCTAGGCGGCGGAAACGGGGCTCCCCTGGATGTGTGCGGGACCCCACGTGCTTCCTCTCGAGTGGAGACGGGTATGTCGGGGAACTTCTTGAGTTGCAGCAAGGGTGTGAAGGACCCTTTGGAAGTTCCAGTGGTTAGATGTGATTAGCCTCGAGAAGCCTCAGCGGAAATGGGCCTCATCTCGCCTGGAGGGCAAAACCTCCTGGAATTTCTCGAGTTGCGGCAGGTGCTCTCGACTTACGACGGGGACCTCAGGGACCCGCTCTGGTGGCCTCAGGAAGGCCAGTCCCCATGCGAGTTTTTCGGGGGCCTCTCGGGATTCCTCTCCCGTCGATGCCGGGGCCTAAGACCTTGTGTGGTGTCGAGGCCTGAACCTGAGGTTTCCTCTCCAGTACTGACATGGATCTTGGGGTACATCTGGAGTCTCCCCAGGGGAGTCAGTCCTAGTCTCGAATGCGGGCATGCACTTGCGCTTTCCTCCAGTGCGGTAGCAGCAGTGTCACGCAGTCCGCCGCGTGGATCAAAGGATCTATGGTTTTCCCTCGAGTCTTTCCCACGAGGCTTTCCCACGAGGCTTTCCCACAGGGCTGTCCCACGTGCACACGTGGTGGGATTCGATCCTCGGCTTGAACGTCAAGTCAGTGCAGGGAAAACAGGTTCCCATGGAATGGACTGACCCATCTGGGGGACTCTTGGAATGGTGGCACGACCCTGGTGTTCCTCTCGCCTTTCCTGTGGAGAGCGCCTCCTCTTGAGATGCGACGGGAACGCCGGGAATTCTTTCGTTACGAAACAGGGAAAGGATCCCTCAACTCGAGCTGGAAGGCAGAAACGGGGCTCCCCTGGATGTGTGCGGGACCCTCGTGCTTCCTCTCGAGTGGATACGGGTATGTCGCGGAACTTCTTGAGTTGCAGCAAGGGTGTGAAGGACCCTTTGGAAGTTCCAGTGGTTAGATGTGATTAGCCTCGAGAAGCCTCAGCGGAAATGGGCCTCATCTCGCTTGGAGGGTAAAACTTCCTGGATTTTCTCGAGTTCCGGCAGGTGCTCTCGACTTACGACGGGGACCTCGGGGACCCGCTCTGGTGGCCTCAGGAAAAGCCAGTCCCCATGCGAGTTCTTCGGGGGCCTCTCGGGATTCCTCTCCCGTCGATGCCGGGGCCTAAGACCTTGTGTGGAGTCGGGGCCGGAACCTGAGGATTCCTCTCCAGTGCTGACATGGATCCTGGGGTACTTCTGCAGTCTCCCCAGGGGAGTCAGTCCTCGTCTCGACTGCGGGCATGCACTTGCGCTTTCCTCCAGAGCGGTAGCAGCAGTGTCTCGCAGTCTGCCGCGTGGATCAAAGGATCTATGGTTTTCCCTCGAGTCTTTCCCACGAGGCTTTCCCACGAGGCTTTCCCACAGGGCTGTCCCACGTGCACACGTGGTGGGAGTCGATCCTCGGCTTGAACGTCAAGGCAGTGCAGGGAAAACAGGTTCCTCTGGAATGGACTGACACATCTGGGGGACTCTTGGAATGGTGGCACGACACTGGAGTTCTTCTCGCCTTTCCTGTGGAGAGCGTCTCCTCTTGAGATGCGACGGGAACTCCGGGAATTCTTTCCCTACGAAACAGGAAATGATCCCTCATCTCGAGCTAGGAGGCGGAAACGGGGCTCCCCTGGATGTGTGCGGGACCCTCGTGCTTCCTCTCGAGTGAAGACTGGTATGTCGGGGAACTTCTTGAGTTGCAGCAAGGGTGTGAAGGACCCTTTGGAAGTTCCAGTGGATAGATGTGATTAGCCTCGAGAAGCCTCAGCGGAAATGGGCCTCATCTCGCCTGGAGGGCAAAACCTCCTGGATTTTCTCGAGTTGCGGCAGGTGCTCTCGACTTACGACGGGGACCTCAGGGACCCGCTCTGGTGGCCTCAGGAAAGGCCAGTCCCCATGCGAGTTCCTCGGGGGCCTCTCGGGATTCCTCTCCCGTCGATGCCGGGGCCTAAGACCTTGTGTGGAGTCGGGGCCGGAACCTGAGGATTCCTCTCCAGTGCTGACATGGATCTTGGGGTACTTCTGGAGTCTCCCCAGGGGAGTCAGTCCTCGTCTCGAATGCGGGCATGCACTTGCGCTTTCCTCCAGAGCGGTAGCAGCAGTGTAACGCAGTCCGCCGCGTGGATCAAAGGATCTATGGTTTTCCCTCGAGTCTTTCCCTCGAGGCTTTCCCACGAGGCTTTCCCACAGGGCTGTCCCACGTGCACACGTGGTGGGAGTCGATCCTCGGCTTGAACGTCAAGGCATTGCGGGGAAAACAGGTTCCTCTGGAATGGACTGACACATCTGGGGAACTCTTGGAATGGTGGCACGACCCTGGAGTTCCTCTCGCCTTTCCTGTGGAGAGCGCCTCCTCTTGAGATGCGACGGGAACGCCGGGAATTCTTTCCCTACGAAACAGGGAAAGGATCTCTCATCTCGAGCTAGGAGGCGGAAACGGGGCTCCCCTGCATGTGTGCGGGACCCCACGTGCTTCCTCTCGAGTGGAGACGGGTATGTCGCGGAACTGCTTGAGTTGCAGCAAGGGTGTGAAGGACCCTTTGGAAGTTCCAGTGGTTAGATGTGATTAGCCTCGAGAAGCCTCAGCAGAAATGGGCCTCATAACGCCTGGAGGGCAAAACATCCTGGATTTTCTCGAGTTGCGGCAGGTGCTCTCGACTTACGTCGGAGACCTCAGGGACCCGCTCTGGTGTCCTCAGGAAAGGCCAGTCCCCATGCGAGTTCCTCGGGGGCCTCTCGGGATTCCTCTCCCGTGTATGCCGGGGCCTAAGACCTTGTGTGGAGTCGGGGCCGGAACCTGAGGATTCCTCTCCAGTGCTGACATGGACCTTGGGGTACTTTTGGAGTCTCCCCAGGGGAGTCAGTCCTCGTCTCGAATGCGGGCATGCACCTGTGCTTTCCTCCAGAGCGGTAGCAGCAGTGTCACGCAGTCGGCCGCGTGGATCAAATGATCTATGGTTTTCCCTCGAGTCTTTCCCACGAGGCTTTCCCACGAGGCTTTCCCACAGGGCTGTACCACGTGCACACGTGGTGGGAGTCGATCCTCGGCTTGAACGTCAAGGCAGTGCAGGGAAAACAGGTTCCTCTGTAATGGACTGACACATCTGGGGGTCTCTTGGAATGGTGACACGACCCTGGAGTTCCTCTCGCCTTTCCTGTGGAGAGTGCCTCCTCTTGAGATGCGACGGGAACGCCGGGAATTCTTTCCCTACGAAACAGGGAAAGGATCCCTCATCTCGAGCTAGGAAGCGGAAACGGGGCTCCCCTGGATGTGTGCGGGACCCCATGTGCTTCCTCTCGAGTGGAGATGGGTATGTCGCGGAACTGCTTGAGTTGCAGCAAGGGTGTGAAGGACCCTTTGGAAGTTCCAGTGGTTAGATGTGATTAGCCTCGAGAAGCCTCAGCGGAATTGGGCCTCATCTCGGCTGGAGGGCAAAACCTCCTTGATTTTCTCGAGTTGCGGCAGGTGCTCTCGACTTACGACTGGGACCTCAGGGACCCGCTCTGGTGGCCTCAGGAAAGGCCAGTCCCCATGTGAGTTCCTCGGGGGCCTCTCGGGATTCCTCTCCCGTCGATGCCTGGGCCTAAGACCTTGTGTGGAGTCGGGGCCGGAACCTGAGGATTCCTCTCCAGTGCTGACATGGATCTTGGGGTACTTCTGGAGTCTCCCCAGGGGAGTCAGTCCTCGTCTCGAATGCGGGCATGCACTTGTGCTTTCCTCCAGAGCGGTAGCAGCAGTGTCACGCAGTCCGCCGCGTGGATCAAAGGATCTATGGTTTTCCCTCGAGTCTTTCCCACGAGGCTTTCCCACGGGGCTTTCCCACAGGGCTGTCCCACGTGCACACGTGGTGGGAGTCGATCGTCGGCTTGAACGTCAAGGCAGTGCAGGGAAAACAGGTTCCTCTGGAATGGACTGACACATCTGGGTGTCTCTTGGAATGCTGGCACGACCCTGGAGTTCCTCTCGCCTTAACTGTGGAGAGCGCCTCCTCTTGAGATGCGACGGGAACGCCGGGAATTCTTTCGCTACGAAACAGGGAAAGGATCCCTCATCTCGAGTTAGGAGGCGGAAACGGGGCTCCCCTGGATGTTTGCATGACTCCACGTGCTTCCTCTCGAGTGGAGACGGGTATGTCGTGGAACTTCTTGAGTTGCAGCAAGGGTGTGAAGGACCCTTTGAAAGTTCCAGTTGTTAGATGTGATTAGCCTCGAGAAGCCTCAGCGGAAATGGGCCTCATCTCGCCTGGAGGGCAAAACCTCCTGGATTTTCTCGAGTTGCGGCAGATCCTCTCGACTTACGACGGGGACCTCAGGGACCCGCTCTGGTGGCCTCAGGAGAGGCCAGTCCCCATGCGAGTTCCTCGGGGGCCTCTCGGGATTCCTCTCCCGTCGATGCCGGGGCCTAAGACCTTGTGTGGAGTCGGGGCCGGAAACTGATTATTCCTCTCCAGTGCTGACATGGATCCTGGGGTACTTTTGGAGTCTCCCCAGGGGAGTCAGTCCTCGTCTCGAATGTGGGCATGCACTTGCGCTTTCCTCCAGAACGGTAGCAGCAGTGTCACGCAGTCCGCCGCGTGGATCAAAGGATCTATGGTTTTCCCTCGAGTCTTTCCCACGAGGCTTTCCCACGAGGCTTTCCCACTGGGCAGTCCCACGTGCACACGTGGTGGGAGTCGATCCTCGGCTTGAACGTCAAGGCAGTGCGGGGAAAACAGGTTCCTCTGGAATGGACTGACACATCTGGGGGACTCTTGGAATGGTGGCACGACCCTGGAGTTCCTCTCGCCTTTCCTGTGGAGAGCGCCTCCTCTTGAGATGCGACGGGAACGCCGGGAATTCTTTCCCTACGAAACAGGGAAAGGATCCCTCATCTCGAGCTAGGAGGCGGAAACGGGGCTCCCCTGGATGTGTGCGGGACCCCACGTGCTTCCTCTCGAGTGGAGACGGGTATGTCGCGGAACTGCTTGAGTTGCAGCAAGGGTGTGAAGGACCCTTTGGAAGTTCCAGTGGTTAGATGTGATTAGCCTCGAGAAGCCTCAGCGGAAATGGGCCTCATCTCGCCTGGAGGGCAAAACCTCCTGGATTTTCTCGAGTTGCGGCAGGTGCTCTCGACTTATGACGGGGACCTCAGGGACCCGGTCTGGTGGCCTCAGGAACGGCCAGTACCCATGAGAGTTCCTCGGGGGCCTCTCGGGATTCCTCTCCCGTCGATGCCGGGGACTAAGACCTTGTGTGGATTCGGGGCCGGAACCTGAGGATTCCTCTCCAGTGCTGACATGGATCTTGGGGTACTTCTGGAGTCTCCCCAGGGGAGTCAGTCCTCGTCTCGAATGCGGGCATGCACTTGCGCTTTCCTCCAGAGCGGTAGCAGCAGTGTCACGCAGTCCGCCGCGTGGATCAAAGGATCTATGGTTTTCCCTCGAGTCTTTCCCACGAGGCTTTCCCACGAGGCTTTCCCACAGGGCAGTCCCACGTGCACACGTGGTGGGAGTCGATCCTCGGCTTGAACGTCAAGGCAGTGCAGGGAAAACAGGTTCCTCTGGAATGGACTGACCCATCTGGGGGACTCTTGGAATGGTGGCACGGCCCTGGAGTTCCTCTCGCCTTTCCTGTGGAGAGCGCCTCCTCTTGAGATGCGACGGGAACGCCGGGAATTCTTTCCCTATGAAACAGGGAAAGGATCCATCATCTCGAGCTAGGAGGCGGAGACGGGGCTCCCCTAGATGTGTGCGGGACCCCACGTGCTTCCTCTCGAGTGGAGACGGGTATGTCGGGGAACTTCTTGAGTTGCAGCAAGGGTGTGAAGGAGCCTTAGGAAGTTCCAGTGGTTAGATGTGATTAGCCTAGAGAAGCATCAGCGGAAATGGGCCTCATCTCGCCTGGAGGGCAAAACCTCCTGGATTTTCTCTAGTTGCGGCAGGTGCTCTCGACTTAAGACGGGGACCACAGGGACCCGCTCTGGTGGCCTCAGGAAAGGCCAGTACCCATGCGAGTTTCTCGGGGGCCTCTCGGGATTCCTCTCCCGTCGATGCCGGGGCCTAAGACCTTGTGTGGAGTCGGGGCCGGAACCTGAGGATTCCTCTCCAGTGCTGACATGGATCTTGGGGTACTTCTGGAGTCTCCCCAGGGGAGTCAGTCCTCGTCTCGAATGCGGGCATGCACTTGTGCTTTCCTCCAGAGCAGTAGCAGCAGTGTCACGCAGTCCGCCGCGTGGATCAAAGGATCTATGGTTTTCCCTCGAGTCTTTCCCACGAGGCTTTCCCACGGGGCTTTCCCACAGGGCTGTCCCACGTGCACACGTGGTGGGAGTCGATCGTCGGCTTGAACGTCAAGGCAGTGCAGGGAAAACAGGTTCCTCTGGAATGGACTGACACATCTGGGTGTCTCTTGGAATGCTGGCACGACCCTGGAGTTCCTCTCGCCTTTCCTGTGGAGAGCGCCTCCTCTTGAGATGCGACGGGAACGCCGGGAATTCTTTCCCTACGAAACAGGGAAAGGATCCCTCATCTCGAGTTAGGAGGCGGAAACGGGGCTTCCCTGGATGTTTGCATGACCCCACGTGCTTCCTCTCGAGTGGAGACGGGTATGTCGTGGAACTTCTTGAGTTGCAGCAAGGGTGTGATGGACCCTTTGAAAGTTCCAGTGGTTAGATGTGATTAGCCTCGAGAAGCCTCAGCGGAAATGGGCCTCATCTCGCCTGGAGGGCAAAACCTCCTGGATTTTCTCGAGTTGCGGCAGGTCCTCTCTACTTACGACGGGGACCTCAGGGACCCGCTCTGGTGGCCTCAGGAGAGGCCAGTCCCCATGCGAGTTCCTCGGGGGCCTCTCGGGATTCCTCTCCCGTCGATGCCGGGGCCTAAGACCTTGTGTGGAGTCGGGGCCGGAAACTGAGGATTCCTCTCCAGTGCTGACATGGATCTTGGGGTACTTTTGGAGTCTCCCCAGGGGAGTCAGTCCTCGTCTCGAATGTGGGCATGCACTTGCGCTTTCCTCCAGAACGGTAGCAGCAGTGTCACGCAGTCCGCCGCGTGGATCAAAGGATCTATGGTTTTCCCTCGAGTCTTTCCCACGAGGCTTTCCCACGAGGCTTTCCCACAGGGCTGTCCCACGTGCACACGTGGTGGGAGTCGATCCTCGGCTTGAACGTCAAGGCAGTGCAGGGAAAACAGGTTCCTCTGTAATGGACTGACACATCTGGGTGTCTCTTGGAATGCTGGCACGACCCTGGAGTTCCTCTCGCCTTTCCTGTGGAGAGCGCCTCCTCTTGAGATGCGACGGGAACGCCGGAAATTCTTTCGCTACGAAACAGGGAAAGGATCCCTCATCTCGAGCTAGGAGGCGGAAACGGGGCTCCCCTGGATGTGTGCATGACCCCACGTGCTTCCTCTCGAGTGGAGACGGGTATGTCGGGGAACTTCTTGAGTTGCAGCAAGGGTGTGAAGGACCCTTTGGAAGTTCCAGTGGTTAGATGTGATTAGCCTCGAGAAGCCTCAGCGGAAATGGGCCTCATCTCGCCTGGAGGGCAAAACCTCCTGGATTTTCTCGAGTTGCGGCAGGTGTTCTCAACTTACGACAGGGACCTCAGGGACCCGTTCTGGTGGCCTCAGGAAAGGCCAATCCCCATGCGAGTTTCTCGGGGGCCTCTCGGGATTCCTCTCCCGTCGATGCCGGGGCCTAAAACCTTGTGTGGAGTCGGGGCCGGAACCTGAGGATTCCTCTCCAGTGCTGACATGGATCTTGGGGTACTTCTGGAGTCTCCCCAGGGGAGTCAGTCCTCATCTCGAATGTGGGCATGCATTTGCGCTTTCCTCCAGAGCGGTAGCAGCAGTGTCACGCAGTCGGCCGCGTGGATCAAAGGATCTATGGTTTTCCCTCGAGTCTTTCCCACGAGGCTTTCCCACGAGGCTTTCCCACAGGGCTGTCCCACGTGCACACGTGGTGGGAGTCGATCCTCGGCTTGAACGTCAAGGCAGTGCAGGGAAAACAGGTTCCTCTGGAATGGACTGACACATCTGGGGGACTCCGGGAATGGTGGCGCGACCCTGGAGTTCCTATCGCCTTTCCTGTGGAGAGCGCCTCCTCTTGAGATGCGAGGGGAACGCCGGGAATTCTTTCCCTACGAAACAAGGAAAGGATCCCTCATCTCGAGCTAGGAGGCGGAAACGGGGCTCCCCTGGATGTTTGCGGGACTCCACGTGCTTCCTCTAGAGTGGAGACGGGTATGTCACGGAACTTCTTGAGTTGCAGCAAGGGTGTGAAGGACCCTTTGGAAGTTCCAGTGGTTAGATGTGATTAGTCTCGAGAAACCTCGAGGCAGTGCAGGGAAAACAGGTTCCTCTGGAATGGACTGACACATCTGGGGGTCTCTTGGAATGGTGGCACGACCCTGGAGTTCCTCTCGCCTTTCCTGTGGAGAGCGCCTCCTCTTTAGATGCGACGGGAACGCCGGGAATTCTTTCCCTACGAAGCAGGGAAAGGATCCCTCATCTCGAGCTAGGATGCTGAAACGGGGCTCCCCTGGATGTGTGCGGCACCCCACGTGCTTCCTCTCGAGTGGAGACGGGTATGTCGCGGAACTGCTTGAGTTGCAGCAAGGGTGTGAAGGACCCTTTGGAAGTTCCAGTGGTTAGATGTGATTAGCCTCGAGAAGCCTCCGCGGAAATGGGCCTCATCACGCCTGGAGGGAAAAACCTCCTGGATTTTCTCGAGTTGCGGCAGGTGCTCTCGACTTACGACGGGGACCTCAGGGACCCGCTCTGGTAGCCTCAGGAAAGGCCAGTCCCCATGCGAGTTCCTCGGGGGCCTCTCGGGATTCCTCTCCCGTCGATGCCGGGGCCTAAGTCCTTGTGTGGAGTCGGGGCCTGAACCTGAGGATTCCTCTCCAGTGCTGACATGGATCTTGGGGTACTTCTGGAGTCTCCCCAGGGGAGTCAGTCCTCGTCTCGAATGCGGGCATGCACTTGCGCTTTCCTCCAGAGCGGTAGCAGCAGTGTCACGAAGTCCGCCGCGTGGATCAAAGGATCTATGGTTTTCCCTCGAGTCTTTCCCACGAGGCTTTCCCACGAGGCTTTCCCACAGGGCTGTCCAACGTGCACACGTGGTGGGAGTCGATCCTCGGCTTGAACGTCAAGGCAGTGCAGGGAAAACAGGTTCCTCTGGAATGGAATGACACATCTGGGGGACTCTTGGAATGGTGGCACGACCCTGGAGTTCCTCTCGCCTTTCCTGTGGAGAGCGCCTCCTCTGGAGATGCGACGGGAACGCCGGCAATTCTTTCCCTACTAAACAGGGAAAGGATCCCTCATCTCGAGCTAGGAGGGGGAAACGGGGCTCCCCTGGATGTGTGCGGGAGCCCACGTGCTTCCTCTCGAGTGGAGACGGTTATGTCGGGGAACTTCTTGAGTTGCAGCAAGGGTGTGAAGGACCCTTTGGAAGTTCCAGTGGTTAGATGTGAATAGCCTCGAGAAGCCTCAGCGGAAATGGGCCTCATCTCGCCTGGAGGGCAAAACCTCCTGGATTTTCTCGAGTTGCGGCAGGTGCTCTCGACTTAAGACGGGGACCACAGGGACCCGCTCTGGTGGCCTCAGGAAAGGCCAGTACCCATGCGAGTTTCTCGGGGGCCTCTCGGGATTCCTCTCCCGTCGATGCCGGGGCCTAAGACCTTGTGTGGAGTCGGGGCCGGAACCTGAGGATTCCTCTCCAGTGCTGACATGGATCTTGGGGTACTTCTGGAGTCTCCCCAGGGGAGTCAGTCCTCGTCTCGAATGCGGGCATGCACTTGTGCTTTCCTCCAGAGCGGTAGCAGCAGTGTCACGCAGTCCGCCGCGTGGATCAAAGGATCTATGGTTTTCCCTCGAGTCTTTCCCACGAGGCTTTCCCACGGGGCTCTCCCACAGGGCTGTCCCACGTGCACACGTGGTGGGAGTCGATCGTCGGCTTGAACGTCAAGGCAGTGCAGGGAAAACAGGTTCCTCTGGAATGGACTGACACATCTGGGTGTCTCTTGGAATGCTGGCACGACCCTGGAGTTCCTCTCGCCTTTCCTGTGGAGAGCGCCTCCTCTTGAGATGCGACGGGAACGCCGGGAATTCTTTCCCTACGAAACAGGGAAAGGATCCCTCATCTCGAGCTAGGATGCTGAAACGGGGCTCCCCTGGATGTGTGCGGCACCCCACGTGCTTCCTCTCGAGTGGAGACGGGTATGTCGCGGAACTGCTTGAGTTGCAGCAAGGGTGTGAAGGACCCTTTGGAAGTTCCAGTGGTTAGATGTGATTAGCCTCGAGAAGCCTCAGCGGAAATGGGCCTCATCACGCCTGGAGGGAAAAACCTCCTGGATTTTCTCGAGTTGCGGCAGGTGCTCTCGACTTACGACGGGGACCTCAGGGACCCGCTCTGGTGGCCTTAGGAAAGGCCAGTCCCCATGCGAGTTCCTCGGGGGCCTCTCGGGATTCCTATCCCGTCGATGCCGGGGCCTAAGTCCTTGTGTGGATTCGGGGCCTGAACCTGAGGATTCCTCTCCAGTGCTGACATGGATCTTGGGGTACTTCTGGAGTCTCCCCAGGGGAGTCAGTCCTCGTCTCGAATGCGGGCATGCACTTGCGCTTTCCTCCAGAGCGGTAGCAGCAGTGTCACGAAGTCCGCCGCGTGGATCAAAGGATCTATGGTTTTCCCTCGAGTCTTTCCCACGAGGCTTTCCCACGAGGCTTTCCCACAGGGCTGTCCAACGTGCACACGTGGTGGGAGTCGATCCTCGGCTTGAACGTCAAGGCAGTGCAGGGAAAACAGGTTCCTCTGGAATGGAATGACACATCTGGGGGACTCTTGGACTGGTGCCACGACCCTGGAGTTCCTCTCGCCTTTCCTGTGGAGAGCGCCTCCTCTGGAGATGCGACGGGAACGCCGGCAATTCTTTCCCTACTAAACAGGGAAAGGATCCCTCATCTCGAGCTAGGAGGGGGAAACGGGGCTCCCCTGGATGTGTGCGGGAGCCCACGTGCTTCCTCTCGAGTGGAGACGGTTATGTCGGGGAACTTCTTGAGTTGCAGCAAGGGTGTGAAGGACCCTTTGGAAGTTCCAGTGGTTAGATGTGAATAGCCTCGAGAAGCCTCAGTGGAAATGGGCCTCATCTCGCCTGGAGGGCAAAACCTCCTGGATTTTCTCGAGTTGCGGCAGGTGCTCTCGACTTACGACGGGGACGTCAGGGACCCGCTCTGGAGGCCTCAGGAAAGGCCAGTCCCCATGCGAGTTCCTCGGGGGCCTCTCGGGATTCCTCTGCCGTCGATGCCGGGGTCTAAGACCTTGCGTGGAGTCGGGGCCGGAACCTGAGGATTCCTCTCCAGTACTGACATGGATCTTGGGGTACTTCTGGAGTCTCCCCAGGGGAGTCAGTCCTCGTCTCGAATGCGGGCATGCACTTGCGCTTTCCACCAGAGCGGTAGCAGCAGTGTCACGCAGTCCGCCGCGTGGATCAAAGAATCTATGGTTTTCCCTCGAGTCTTTCCCACGAGGCTTTCCCACAGGGCTGTCCCACGTGCACACGTGGTGGGAGTCGATCCTCGGCTTGAACGTCAAGGCAGTGCAGGGAAAACAGGTTCCTCTGGAATGGACTGACACATCTGGGGGACTCTTGGAATGGTGGCACGACCCTGGATTTCCTCTCGCCTTTCCTGTGGAGAGCGCCTCCTCTTGAGATGCGACGGGAACACCGGGAATTCTTTCCCTACGAAACAGGGAAAGGATCCCTCATCTCGTGCTAGGAGGCGGAAACGGGGCTCCCCTGGATGTGTGCTGGACCCTCGTGCTTCCTCTCGATTGGAGACGGGTATGTCGCGGAACTGCTTGAGTTGCAGCAAGGGTGTGAAGGACCCTTTGGAAGTTCCAGTGGTTAGATGTGATTAGCCTTGAGAAGCCTCAGCGGAAATGGGCCTCATCTCGCCTGGAGGGCAAAATCTCCTGGATTTTCTCGAGTTGCGGCAGGTGCTCTCGACTTACGACGGGGACATCAGGGACCCGCTCTGGTTTCCTCAGGAAAGGCCAGTCCCCATGCGAGTTCCTCGGGGGCCTCTCGGGATTCCTCTCCCGTTGATGCCGGGGCCTAAGACCTTGTGTGGAGTCGGGGCCGGAACCTGAGGATTCCTCTCCAGTGCTGACATGGATCTTGGGGTACTTCTGGAGTCTCCCCAGAGGAGTCAGTCCTCGTCTCGAATGCGGGCATGCACTTGCGCTTTCCTCCAGAGCGGTAGCAAAAGTGTCACGCAGTCCGCCGCGTGGATCAAAGGATCTATGGTTTTCCCTCGAGTCTTTCCCACGAGGCTTTCCCACGAGGCGTTCCCCCAGGGATGTCCCACGTGCACACGTGGTGGGAGTCGATCCTCGGCTTGAACGTCAAGGCAGTGCAGGGAAAACAGGTCCTCTGGAATGGACTGACACATCTGGGGGACTCTTGGAATGGTGCCACGACCCTGAGTTCCTCTCGCCTTTCCTGTGGAGAGCGCCTCCTCTTGAGATGCGACGGGAACGCCGGGAATTCTTTCCCTACGAAACAGGGAAAGGATCCCTCATCTCGAGCTAGGAGGCGGAAACGGGGCTCCCCTGGATGTGTGCGGGACCCTCGTGCTTCCTCTCGAGTGGAGACGGGTATGTCGGGGAACTTCTTGAGTTGCAGCAAGGGTGTGAAGGACCCTTTGGAAGTTCCAGTGGTTAGATGTGATTAGCCTCGAGAAGCCTCAGCGGAAATGGGCCTCATCTCGCCTGGAGGGCAAAACCTCCTGGATTTTCTCGAGTTGCGGTAGGTGCTCTCGACTTACGACGGGGACCTCAGGGACCCGCTCTGGTGGCCTCAGGAAAGTCCAGTCCCCATGCGAGTTCCTCGGGGGCCTCTCGGGATTCCTCTCCCGTCGATGCCGGGGCCTAAGACCTTGTGTGGAGTCGGGGCGCGAACCTGAGGATTCCTCTCCAGTGCTGACATGGATCTTGGGGTACTTCTGGAGTCTCCCCAGGGGAGTCAGTCCTCGTCTCGAATGCGGGCATGCACTTGTGCTTTCCTCCAGAGTGGTAGCAGCAGTGTCACGCAGTCCGCCGCGTGGATCAAAGGATCTATGGTTTACCCTCGAGTCTTTCCCACCAGGCTTTCCGACGAGGCTTTCCCACAGGGCAGTCCCACGTGCACACGTGGTGGGAGTCGATCCTCGGCTTGAACGTCAAGGCAGTGCAGGGAAAACAGGTTCCTCTGGAATGGATTGACACATCTGGGGGACTCTTGGAATGGTGGCACGACCCTGGAGTTCCTCTCGCCTTTCCTGTTGAGAGCGCCTCCTCTTGATATGCGAGGGGAACGCCGGGAATTCTTTCACTACGAAACAGGGAAAGGATCTCTCATCTCGAGCTAGGAGGCGGAAACGGGGCTCCCCTGGATGTGTGCGGGACCCCACGTGCTTCCTCTCGAGTGGAGACGGTTATGTCGGGGAACATCTTGAGTTGCAGCAAGGGTGTGAAGGACCCTTTGGAAGTTCCAGTGGTTAGATGTGATTAGCCTCGAGAAGCCTCAGCGGAAAGGGGCCTCATCTCGCCTGGAGTGCAAAACCTCCTGGATTTTCTCGAGTTGCGGCAGATGCTCTCGACTTACGACGGGGACCTCAGGGACCCGCTCTGGTGGCCTCACGAAAGGCCAGTCCCCATGCGAGTTCCTCGGGGGACTCTCGGGATTCCTCTCCGGTCGATGCCGGGGCCTAAGACCTTGTGTGGAGTCAGGGCCGGAACCTGAGGATTCCTCTCCAGTGCTGACATGGATCTTGGGGTACTTCTGGAGTCTCCCCAGGGGAGTCAGTCCTCGTCTCGAATGCGGGCATGCACTTGCGCTTTCCTCCAGAGCGGTAGCAGCATTGTCACGCAGTCCGCCGCGTGGATCAAAGGATCTATGTTTTCCCTCGAGTCTTTCCCACGAGGCTTTCCCACGAGGCTTTCCCACGAGGCTTTCCCACAGGGCTGTCACACGTGCACACGTGGTGGGACTCGATCCTCGGGTTGAACGTCAAGGCAGTGCAGGGAAAACAGGTTCCTCTGGAATGGACTGACACATCCGGGGGTCTCTTGGAATGGTGACACGACCCTGGAGTTCCTCTCGCCTTTCCTGTGGAGAGTGCCTCCTCTTGAGATGCGAGGGGAACGCCGGGAATTCTTTCCCTCCGAAACAGGGAAAGGATCCCTCATCTCGAGCTAGGAGGCGGATACGAGGCTCCCCTGGATGTGTGCGGGAACCCACGTGCTTCCTCTCGAGTGGAGACGGGTATGTCGGGGAACTTCTTGAGTTGCAGCAAGGGTGTGAAGGACCCTTTGGAAGTTCCAGTGGTTAGACGTGATTAGCCTCGAGAAGCCTCAGCGGAAATGGGCCTCATCTCGCCTGGAGGGCAAAACCTCCTGGATTTTCTCGAGTTGCAGCAGGTGCTCTCGACTTACGACGGGGACCTCAGGGACCCGCTCTGGTGGCCTCAGGAAAGGCCAGTCCCCATGCGAGTTCCTCGGGGGCCTCTCGGGATTCCTCTCCCGTCGATGCGGGGGCCTAAGACCTTGTGTGGAGTCGGGGCCGGAACCTGAGGAATCCTCTCCAGTGCTGACATGGATCTTGGGGTACTTCTGGAGTCTCCCCAGGGGAGTCAGTCCTCGTCTCGAATGGGGGCATGCACTTGCGCTTTCCTCCAGAGTGGTAGCAGCAGTGTCACGCAGTCCGCCACGTGGATCAAAGGATCTATGGTTTTCCCTCGAGTCTTTCCCACCAGGCTTTCCGACGAGGCTTTCCCACAGGGCAGTCCCACGTGCGCACGTGGTGGGAGTCGATCCTCGGCTTGAACGTCAAGGCAGTGCAGGGAAAACAGGTTCCTCTGGAATGGACTGACACATCTGGGGGTCTCTTGGAATGGTGGCAGGACCCTGGAGTTCCTCTCGCCTTTCCTGTGGAGAGCGCCTCCTCTTGATATGCGACGGGAACGCCGGGAATTCTTTCCCTACGAAACAGGGAAACGATCCCTCATCTCGAGCTAGGAGGCGGCAACGGGGCTCCCCTGGATGTGTGCGGGACCCCACGTGCTTCCTCTCGAGTGGAGACGGGCATGTCGGGGAACTGCTTGAGTTGCAGCAAGGGTGTGAAGGACCCTTTGGAAGTTCCAGTGGTTAGATGTGATTAGCCTCGAGAAGCCTCAGCGGAAATGGGCCTCATCTCGCCTGGAGGGCAAAACCTCCTGGATTTTCTCGAGTTGCGGCAGGTGCTCTCGACTTACGACTGGGAACTCAGGGACCCGCTCTGGAGGCCTCAGGAAAGGCCAGTCCCCATGCGAGTTCCTCGGGGGCCTCTCGGGATTCCTCTCCCATTGATGCCGGGGTCTAAGACCTTTTGTGGAGTCGGGGCCGGAACCTGAGGATTCCTCTCCAGTGCTGACATGGATCTTGGGGTACTTCTGGAGTCTCCCCAGGGGAGTCAGTCCTCGTCTCGAATGCGGGCATGCACTTGCACTTTCCTCCAGAGCGGTAGCAGCAGTGTCACGCAGTCCGCCGCGTGGATCAAAGAATCTATGGTTTTCCCTCGTGTCTTTCCCACGAGGCTTTCCCACGAGGCTTTCCCACAGGGCTGTCCCACGTGCACACGTGGTGGGAGTCGATCCTCGGCTTGAAAGTCAAGGCAGTGCAGGGAAAACAGGTTCCTCTGGAATGGACTGACCCATCTGGGGGACTCTTGGAATGGTGGCACGACCCTGGAGTTCCTCTCGCCTTTCCTGTGGAGAGCGCCTCCTCTTGAGATGCGACGGTAACACCGGGAATTCTTTCCCTTCAAACAGTGAAAGGATCCCTCATCTCGAGCTAGGAGGCGGAAACGGGGCTCCCCTGGATGTGTGCGGGAACCCACGTGCTTCCTCTCGAGTGGAGATGGGTATGTCGGGGAACTTCTTCAGTTGCAGCAAGGGTGTGAAGGACGCTTTGGAAGTTCCAGTGGTTAGATGTGATTAGCCTCGAGAAGCCTCAGCCGAAATGGGCCTCATCTCGCCTGGAGGGCAAAACCTCCTGGATTTTCTCGAGTTGCGGCAGGTGCTCTCGACTAACGAGGGGGACCTCAGGGACCGCTCTGGTGGCCTCAGGAAAGGCCAGTCCCCACGCGAGTTCCACGGGGGCCTCTCGGGATTCCTCTTCCGTCGATGCCGGGGCCTAAGACCTTGTGTGGAGTCGGGGCCGGAACCTGAGGATTCATCTCCAGTGCTGACATGGATCTTGGGGTACTTCTGGAGTCTCCCCATGGGAGTCAGTCCTCGTCTCGAATGCGGCATTCACTTGCGCTTCCCTCCAGTGCGGTAGGAGCAGTGTCACGCAGTCTGCAGCGTGGATCAAAGGATCTATGGTTTTCCCTCGAGTCTTTCCCACGAGGCTTTCCCACGAGGCGTTCCCCCAGGGATGTCCCACGTGCACACGTGGTGGGAGTCGATCCTCGGCTTGAACGTCAAGGCAGTGAAGGGAAAACAGGTTCCTCTGGAATGGACTGACACATCTGGGGGACTCTTGGAATGGTGGCACGACCCTGGAGTTCCTCTGGCCTTTCCAGTTGAGAGCGACTCCTCTTGAGATGCGACGGGAATGCCGGGAATTCTTTCCCTACGAAACAGGGTAAGGATCCCTCATCTCGAGCTAGGCGGCGGTAACGGGTCTCCCCTGGATGAGTGGGCGACCCTCGTGCTTTCTCTCGAGAGGAGACGGGTATGGCGGGGAACTTCTTGAGTTGCAGCAAGGGTGTGATTGACCATTTGGAAGTTCCAGTGGTTAGATGTGATTAGCCTCGAGAAACCTCAGCTGAAATGGGCCTCATTTCGCCTGGAGGGCAAAACCTCCTGGATTTTCTCGAGTTGCGGCAGATGCTCCCGACTTATGACGGGGACCTCAGGGACCCGCTCTCGTGGCCTCTGGAAAGTCCAGTCCCCATGCGAGTTCCTCGCGGGCCTCTCGGGATTCCTCTCCCGTCGATGCCGGGGCCTAAGACCTTGTGTGGAGTCGGGGCCGGAACCTGAGGATTCCTCTCCAGTGCTGACATGGATCTTGGGGTAATTCTGGAGTCTCCCCAGGGGAGTCAGTCCTCGTCTCGAATGCGGGCATACACTTGCGCTTTCCTCCAGAGCGGTAGCAGCAGTGTCACACAGTCCGCCGCGTGGATCAAAGGATCTATGGTTTTCCCTCGAGTCTTTCCCACGAGGCTTTCCCACGAGGCTTTCCCACAGGGCTGTCTCACGTGCACACGTGGTGGGAGTCGATCCTCGGCTTGAACGTCAAGGCAGTGCAGGGAAAACAGGTTCCTCTGGAATGGACTGACACATCTGGGGGACTCTTGGAATGGTGGCACGACCCTGGAGTTCCTCTCGCCTTTCCTGTGGAAAGCGCCTCCTCTTGAGATGCGACGGGAACGCAGGGAATTCTTTCCCTACGAAACAGGGAAAGGATCCCTCATCTCGAGCTATCAGGCGGAAACAGGGCTCCCCTGGATGTGTGCGGGACCCTCGTGCTTCCTCTCGAGTGGACACGGGTATGTCGGGGAACTTCTTGAGTTGCAGCAAGGGTGTGAAGGACCCTTTGGAAGTTCCAGTGGTTAGATGTGATTAGCCTCGAGAAGCCTCAGCGGAAATGGGCCTCATCTCGCCTGGAGGGCAAAACCTCCTGGAATTTCTCGAGCTGCGGCAGGTGCTCTCGACTTACGACGGGGACCTCAGGGACCCGCTCTGGTGGCCTCAGGAAAGGCCAGTCGCCATTCGAGTTCCTCGGGGGCCTCTCGGGATTCCTCTCCCGTCGATGCCGGGGCCTAAGACCTTGTGTGGAGTCGGGGCCGGAACCTGAGGATTCCTCTCCAGTGCTGACATGGATCTTGGGGTATTCCGGAGTCTCCCCAGGGGAGTCATTCCTCCTCTCGAATGCGGGCATACCCTTGCGCTTTCCTCCAGAGCGGTAGCAGCTGTGTCACCCAGTCCGCCGCCTGGATCAAAGGATCTATGGTTTTCCCTCGAGTCTTTCCCAAGAGGCTTTCCCACGAGGCTTTCCCACAGGGCTGTCCCACGTGCACACGTGATGGGAGTCGATCCTCGGCTTGAACGTCAAGGCAGTGCAGGGAAAACAGGTTCCTCTGGAATGGACTGACACATCTGGGGAACTCTTGGAATGGTGGCACGACCCTGGAGTTCCTCTCGCCTTTCCTGTGGAGAGCGCCTCCTCTTGAGATGCGACGGGAACGCCGGGAATTCTTTCCCTACGAAACAGGGATAGGATCCCTCATCTCGAACTAGGAGGCGGAAACGGGGCTCCCCTGGATGTGTGCGGGACCCTCGTGCTTCCTCTCGAGTGGAGACGGGTATGTCGGGGAACTTCTTGAGTTGCAGCAAGGGTGTGAAGGACCCTTTGGAAGTTCCAGTGGTTAGATGTGATTAGCCTCGAGAAGCCTCAGCGGAAATGGGCCTCATCTCGCCTGGAGGGCAAAACCACCTGGATTTTCTCGAGTTGCGGCAGGTGCTCTCGACTTACGACGGGGAACTCAGGGACCCGCTCTGGTGGCCTCAGGAAAGGCCAGTCCCCATGCGAGTTGCTCGGGGGCCTCTCGGGATTCCTCTCCCGTCGATACCGGGGCCTAAGACCTTGTGTGGAGTCGGGGCCGGAACCTGAGGATTCCTTTCCAGTGCTGACATGGATCCTGGGGTACTTCTGGAGTCTCCCCAGGGGAGTCAGTCCTCGTCTCGAATGCGGGCATGCACTTGCGCTTTCCTCCAGGGCGGTAGCAGCAGTGTCACGCAGTCCGTCGCGTGGATCAAAAGATCTATGGTTTTCCCTCGAGTCTTTCCCACGAGGCTTTCCCACGAGGCTTTCCCACAGGCCTGTCCCACGTGCACACGTGGTGGGACTCGATCCTCGGCTTGAACGTCAAGGCAGTGCAGGGAAAACAGGTTCCTCTTGAATGGACTGACACATCTGGTGGTCTCTTGGAATGGTGGCACGACCCTGAAGTTCCTCTGGCCTTTCCAGTTGAGAGCGCCTCCTCTTGAGATTCGACGGGAATGCCGGGAATTCTTTCCCTACGAAACAGGGTAAGGATCCCTCATCTCGAGCTAGGCGGCGGTAACGGGTCTCCCCTGGATGAGTGGGCGACCCTCGTGCTTTCTCTCGAGAGGAGACGGGTATGGCGGGGAACTTCTTGAGTTGCAGCAAGGGTGTGATTGACCATTTGGAAGTTCCAGTGGTTAGATGTGATTAGCCTCGAGAAACCTCAGCTGAAATGGGCCTCATTTCGCCTGGAGGGCAAAACCTCCTGGAATTTCTCGAGTTGCGGCAGGTGCTCTCGACTTACGACGGGGACCTCAGGGACCCGCTCTGGTGGCCTCAGGAAAGGCCAGTCGCCATTCGAGTTCCTCGGGGGCCTCTCGGGATTCCTCTCCCGTCGATGCCGGGGACTAAGACCTTGTGTGGAGTCGGGGCCGGAACCTGAGGATTCCTCTCCAGTGCTGACATGGATCTTGGGGTACTTCTTGAGTCTCCCCAGGGGAGTCAGTCCTCGTCTCGAATGCGGTCATGCACTTGCGCTTTCCTCCAGAGATGTAGCAGCAGTGTCACGCAGTCCGCCGCGTGGATCAAAGGATCTATGGTTTTCCCTCGAGTCTTTCCCACGAGGCTTTCCCACGACGATTTCCCACAGGGCTGTCCCACGTGCACAAGTGGTTGGAGTCGATCCTCGGCTTGAACGTCAAGGCAGTGCAGGGAAAACAGGTTGCTCTGGAATGGACTGACACATCTGGGGGACTCTTCGAATGGTGGCACGACCCTGGAGTTCCTCTCGCCTTTCCTGTGGAGAGCGCCTCCTCTTGAGATGCGTCGGGAATGCCGCGAATTCTTTCCCTACGAAACAGGGAAAGGATCCCTCATCTCGAGCTAGGAGGCGGAAACGGGGCTCCCCTGGATGTGTGCGGGACCCTTGTGCTTCCTCTTGAGTGGAGACAGGTATGTCGGGGAACTTCTTGAGTTGCAACAAGGGTGTGAAGGACCCTTTGGAAGTTCCAGTGGTTAGATGTGATTAGCCTCGAGAAGCCCCAGCGGAAATGGGCCTCATCTCGCCTGGAGGGCAAAACCTCCTGGATTTTCTCGAGTTGGGGCAGGTGCTCTCGACTTACGACGGGGACCCCAGGGACCCCTCTGGTGGCCTCAGGAAAGGCCAGTCCCCATGCGAGTTCCTCGGGGGCCTCTCGGGATTCCTCTCCCGTCGATGCCGGGGCCTAAGACCTTGTGTGGAGTAGCGGCCAGAACCTGAGGATTCGTCTCCAGTGCTGACATGGATCTTGGGGTACTTCTGGAGTCTCCCCAGGGGAGTCAGTCCTTGTCTAGAATGCGGGCATGCACTTGCGCTTTCCTCCAGAGCGGTAGCAGCAGTGTCACTCATTCTGCCGCGTGGATCAAAGGGTCTATGGTTTTCCCTCGAGTCTTTCCCACGAGGCTTTCCCACGAGGCTTTCCCACAGGGCTGTCCCACGTGCACACGTGGTGGGAGTCGATCCTCGGCTTGAACGTCAAGGCAGTGCAGGGAAAACAGGTTCCTCTGGAATGGACTGAAACATCTGGGGGACTCTTGGAATGGTGGCACTACCCTGGAGTTCCTCTCGCCTTATCTGTGGAGAGCGCCTCCTCTTGAGATGCGACGGCAACGCCGGGAATTCTTTCCCTACGAAACAGGGAAAGGATCCCTCATCTCGAACTAGGAGGCGGAAACGGGGCTCCCCTGGATGTGTGCGGGACCCCACGTGCTTCCTCTCGAGTGGAGACGGGTATGTCGCGGAACTGCTTGAGTTGCAGCAAGGGTGTGAAGGACCCATTGGAAGTTCCAGTGGTTAGATGTGATTGGCCTCGAGAAGCCTCAGCGGAAATGGGCCTCATCTCGCCTGGAGGGCAAAACCTCCTGGATTTTCTCGAGTTGCGGCAGGTGCTCTCGACTTACGACGGGGACCTCAGGGACCCGCTCTGGTGGCCTCAGGAAAGGCCAGTCCCCATGCGAGTTTCTCGGGGGCCTCTCGGGATTCCTCTCCCGTCGATGCCGGGGCCTAAGACCTTGTGTGGAGTCGGGGCCGGAACCTGAGGATTCCTCTCCAGTGCTGACATGGATCTTGGGGTACTTCTGGAGTTTCCCCAGGGGAGTCAGTCCTCGTCTCGAATGCGGGCATGCACTTGTGCTTTCCTCCATAGCGGTAGCAGCAGTGTCACGCAGTCAGCCACGTGGATCAAAGGATCTATGGTTTTCCCTCGAGTCTTTTCCACGAGGCTTTCTCACGAGGCTTTCCCACAGGGCTGTCCCACGTGCACACGTGGTGGGAGTCGATCCTCGGCTTGAACGTCAAGGCAGTGAAGGGAAAACAGGTTCCTCTGGAATGGACTGACACATCTGGGGGACTCTTGGAATGGTGGCACGACCCTGGAGTTCCTCTCGCCTTTCCTGTGGAGAGCGCCTCATCTTGAGATGCGACGGGAACACTGGGAATTCTTTCCCTACGAAACAGGGAAAGGATCCCTCATCTTGAGCTAGGAGGCGGAAACGGGGCTCCCCTGGATGTGTGCGGGACCCCCCGTGCTTCCTCTCGAGTGGAGACGGGTATGTCGGGGAACTTCTTGAGTTGCAGCAAGGGTGTGAAGGACACTTTGGAAGTTCCAGTGGTTAGACGTGATTGGCCTCGAGAAGCCTCAGCGGAAATGGGCCTCATCTCGCCTGGAGGGCAAAACCTCCTGGATTTTCTCGAGTTGCGGCAGGTGCTCTCGACTTACGAAGGGGACCTTAGGGACCCGCTCTGGTGGCCTCAGGAAAGGCTAGTCCCCATGCGAGTTCCTCGGGGGCCTCTCGGGTTTCCTCTCCCCTCGATGCCGGGGCCTAAGACCTTGTGTGGAGTCGGGGCCGGATCCTGAGGATTCCTCTCCAGTGCTGACATGGATCTTGGGGTACTTCTGGAGTCTCCACAGGGGAGTCAGTCCTCGTCTCGAATGCGGGCATGCACTTGCGCTTTCCTCCAGAGCGGTAGCAGCAGTGTCACGCAGTCCGCCGCGTGGATCAAAGGATCTATGGTTTTCCCTCGAGTCTTTCCCACGAGGCTTTCCCACGAGGCTTTCCCACAGGGCTGTCCCACGTGCACACGTGGTGGGAGTCGATCCTCGGCTTGAACGTCAAGGCAGGGCAGGGAAAAAAGGATCCTCTGGAATGGACTGACACATCTGGGGGACTCTTGGAATGGTGGCACGACCCTGGAGTTCCTCTCGCCTTTCCTGTGGAGAGCGCCTCCTCTTGATATGCGACGGGAACGCCGGGAATTCTTTCCCTACGAAACAGGGAAAGGATCCCTCATCTCGAGCTAGGAGGCGGAAACGGGGCTCCCCTGGATGTGTGCGGGACCCTCGTGCTTCCTCTTGAGTGGAGACAGGTATGTCGGGGAACTTCTTGAGTTGCAGCAAGGGTGTGAAGGACCCTTTGGAAGTTCCAGTGGTTAGATGTGATTAGCCTCGAGAAGCCCCAGCGGAAATGGGCCTCATCTCGCCTGGAGGGCAAAACCTCCTGGATTTTCTCGAGTTGCGGCAGGTGCTCTCGACTTACGACGGGGACCCCAGGGACCCCTCTGGTGGCCTCAGGAAAGACCAGTCCCCATGCGAGTTCCTCGGGGGCCTCTCGGGATTCCTCTCCCGTCGATGCCGGGGCCTAAGACCTTGTGTGGAGTCGCGGCCAGAACCTGAGGATTCCTCTCCAGTGCTGACATGGATCTTGGGGTACTTCTGGAGTCTCCCCAGGGGAGTCAGTCCTTGTCTCGAATGCGGGCATGCACTTGCGCTTTCCTCCAGAGCGGTAGCAGCAGTGTCACTCATTCTGCCGCGTGAATCAAAGGGTCTATGGTTTTCCCTCGAGTCTTTCCCACGAGGCTTTCACTCGAGGCTTTCCCACAGGGCTGTCCCACGTGCACACGTGTTGGGAGTCGATCCTCGGCTTGAACGTCAAGGCAGTGCAGGGAAAACAGGTTCCTCTGGAATGGACTGAAACATCTGGGGGACTCTTGGAATGGTGGCACTACCCTGGAGTTCCTCTCGCCTTACCTGTGGAGAGCGCCTCCTCTTGAGATGCGACGGCAACGCCTGGAATTCTTTCCCTACGAAACAGGGAAAGGATCCCTCATCTCGAACTAGGAGGCGGAAACGGGGCTCCCCTGGATGTGTGCGGGACCACACGTGCTTCCTCTCGAGTGGAGACGGGTATGTCGCGGAACTGCTTGAGTTGCAGCAAGGATGTGAAGGACCCTTTGGAAATTCCACTAGTTAGATGTGATTGGCCTCGAGAAGCCTCAGCGGAAATGGGCCTCATCTCGCCTGGAGGGCAAAACCTCCTGGATTTTCTCGAGTTGCGGCAGGTGCTCTCGACTTACGACGGGGACCTCAGGGACCCGCTCTGGTGGCCTCAGGAAAGGCCAGTCCCCATGCGAGTTTCTCGGGGGCCTCTCGGGATTCCTCTCCCGTCGATGCCGGGGCCTAAGACCTTGTGTGGAGTCGGGGCCGGATCCTGAGGATTCCTCTCCAGTGCTGACATGGATCTTGGGGTACTTCTGGAGTCACCCCAGGGGAGTCAGTCCTCGTCTCGAATGCGGGCATGCACTTGCGCTTTCCTCCAGAGCGGTAGCAGCAGTGTCATACAGTCTGCCGCGTGGATCAAAGGATCTATGGTTTTCCCTCGAGTCTTTCCCACGAGGCTTTCCCACGAGGCTTTCCCACAGGGCTGTCCCACGTGCACACGTGGTGGGAGTCGATCCTCGGCTTGAACGTCAAGGCAGTGCAGGGAAAACAGGATCCTCTGGAATGGACTGACACATCTGGGGGACTCTTGGTATGGTGGCACGACCCTGGAGTTCCTCTCGCCTTTCCTGTGGAGAGCGCCTCCTCTTGATATGCGACGGGAACGCCGGGAATTGTTTCCCTACGAAACAGGGAAAGGATCCCTCATCTCGAACTAGGAGGCGGAAACGGGGCTCCCCTGGATGTGTGCGGGACCCACGTGCTTCCTCTCGAGTGGAGACGGGTATGTCGTGGAACTGCCTGAGTTGCAGCAAGGGTGTGAAGGACCCTTTGGAAGTTCCAGTGGTTAGATGTGATTGGCCTCGAGAAGCTTCAGCGGAAATGGGCCTCATCTCGCCTGGAGGGCAAAACCTCCTGGATTTTCTCGAGTTGCGGCAGGTTCTCTCGACTTACGACGGGGACCTCGGGGACCCGCTCTGGTGGCCTCAGGAAAGGCCAGTCCCCATGCGAGTTCCTCGGGGACCTCTCGGGATTCCTCTCCCGTCGATGCCGGGGCCTAAGACCTTGTGTGGAGTCGGGGCCGGAACCTGAGGATTCCTCTCCAGTGCTGACATGGATCTTGGGGTACTTCTGGAGTCTCCCCAGGGCAATCAGTCCTCGTCTCGAATGCGGGCATGCACTTGCGCTTTCCTCCAGAGCGGTAGCAGCAGTGTCACGCAGTCCGCCGCGTGGGTCAAAGGATCTATGGTTTCCCTCGAGTCTTTCCCACGAGGCTTTTCCACGAGGCTTTCTCACAGGGCTGTCCCACGTGCACACGTGGTGGGAGTCGATCCTCAGCTTGAACGTCAAGGCAGTGCAGGGAAAACAGGTTCCTCTGGAATGGACTGAAACATCTGGGTGACTCTTGGAATGGTGGCACTACCCTGGAGTTCCTCTCGCCTTACCTGTGGAGAGCGCCTCCTCTTGATATGCGACGACAACGCCGGGAATTCTTTCCCTACGAAACAGGGAAAGGATCCCTCATCTCGAACTAGGAGGCGGAAACGGGGCTCCCCTGGATGTGTGCGGGACCCCACGTGCTTCCTCTCGAGTGGAGACGGGTATGTCGCGGAATTGCTTGAGTTGCAGCAAGGGTGTGAAGGACCCTTTGGAAGTTCCAGTGGTTAGATGTGATTGGCCTAGAGAAGCCTCAGCGGAAATGGGCCTCATCTCGCCTGGAGGGCAAAACCTCCTGGATTTTCTCGAGTTGCGGCAGGTGCTCTCGACTTACGACGGGGACCTCAGGGACCCGCTCTGGTGGCCTCAGGAAAGGCCAGTCCCCATGCGAGTTTCTCGGGGGCCTCTCGGGATTCCTCTCCCGTCGATGCCGGGGCCTAAGACCTTGTGTGGAGTCGGGGCCGGAACCTGAGGATTCCTCTCCAGCGCTGACATGGATCTTGGGGTACTTCTGGAGTTTCCCCAGGGGAGTCAGTCCTCGTTTAGAATGCGGGCATGCACTTGTGCTTTCCTCCAGAGCGGTAGCAGCAGTGTCACGCAGTCCGCCGCATGGATCAAAGGATCTATGGTTTTCCCTCGAGTCTTTCCCACGAGGCTTTCCCACGAGGCTTTCCCACAGGGCTGTCCCACGTGCACACGTGGTGGGAGTCGATCCTCGGCTTGAACGTCAAGGCAGTGCAGGGAAAACAGGTTCCTCTGGAATGGACTGACACATCTGGGGGACTCTTGGAATGGTGGCACGACCCTGGAGTTCCTCTCGCCTTTCCTGTGGAGAGGGCCTCCTCTTGAGATGCGACGGGAACACTGGGAATTCTTTCCCTACGAAACAGGGAAAGGATTCCTCATCTTGAGCTAGGAGGCGGAAACGGGGCTCCCCTGGATGTGTGCGGGACCCCACGTGCTTCCTCTCGAGTGGAGACGGGTATGTCGGGGAACTTCTTGAGTTGCAGCAGGGGTGTGAAGGACACTTTGCAAGTTCCAGTGGTTAGACGTGATTGGCCTCGAGAAGCCTCAGCGGAAATGGGCCTCATCTCGCTTGGAGGGCAAAACCTCCTGGATTTTCTCGAGTTGCGGCAGGTGCTCTCGACTTACGACGGGGACCTCAGCGACCCGCTATGGTGGCCTCAGGAAAGGCCAGTCCCCATGCGAGTTCCTCGGGGGCCTCTCGGGATTCCTCTCCCCTCGATGCCGGGGCCTAAGACTTTGTGTGGAGTCGGGCCGGATCCTGAGGATTCCTCTCCAGTGCTGACATGGATCTTGGGGTACTTCTGGAGTCTCCCCAGGGGAGTCAGTCCTCGTCTCGAATGCGGGCATGCACTTGCGCTTTCCTCCAGAGCGGTAGCAGCAGTGTCATACAGTCTGCCGCGTGGATCAAAGGATCTATGGTTTTCCCTCGAGTCTTTCCCACGAGGCTTTCCCACGAGGCTTTCCCACAGGGCTGTCCCACGTGCACACGTGGTGGGAGTCGATCCTCGGCTTGAACGTCAAGGCAGTGCAGGGAAAACTGGATCCTCTGGAATGGACTGACACATCTGGGGGACTCTTGGAATGGTGGCACGACCCTGGATTTCCTCTCGCCTTTCCTGTGGAGAGCGCCTCCTCTTGATATGCGACGGGAACGCCGGGAATTCTTTCCATACGAAACAGGGAAAGGATCCCTCATCTCGAACTAGCAGGCGGAAACGGGGCTCCCCTGGATGTGTGCGGGACCCACGTGCTTCCTCTCGAGTGGAGACGGGTATGTCGGGGAACTTCTTGAGTTGCAGCAAGGGTGTGAAGGACCCTTTGATAGTTCCAGTGGTTAGATGTGATTAGCCTCGAGAAGCCTCAGCGGAAATGGGCCTCATCTCGCCTGGAGGGTAAAACCTCCTGGATTTTCTCGAGTTGCGGCAGGTGCTCTCGACTTACGACGGGGACCTCAGGGACCCGCTCTGGTGGCCTCAGGAAAGGCCAGTCCCCATGCGAGTTCATCGGAGGCCTCTCGGGATTCCTCTCCCGTCGATGCCGGGGCCTAAGACCTTGTGTGGAGTCGGGGCCGGAACCTGAGGATTCCTCTCCAGTGCTGACATGGATCTTGGGGTACTTCTGGAGTCTCCCCAGGGCAATCAGTCCTCGTCTCGAATGCGGGAATGCCCTTGCGCTTTCCTCCAGAGCGGTAGCAGCAGTGTCACGCAGTCCGCCGCGTGGGTCAAAGGATCTATGGTTTCCCTCGAGTCTTTCCCACGAGGCTTTTCCACGAGGCTTTCTCACAGGGCTGTCCCACGTGCACACGTGGTGGGAGTCGATCCTTAGCTTGAACGTCAAGGCAGTGCAGGGAAAAAAGGTTCCTCTGGAATGGACTGACACATCTGGGGGACTCTTGGAATGGTGTCACGACCCTGGAGTTCCTCTCGCCTTTCCTGTGGAGAGCGCCTCCTCTTGAGATGCGACGGGAACGCCGGGAATTCTTTCCCTACGAAACAGGGAAAGGATCCCTCATCTCGAGCTAGGATGCGGAAACGGGGCTCCCCTGGATGTGTGCGGGACCCTCGTGCTTCCTCTCGAGTGGAGACGGGTATGTCGGGGAACTTCTTGAGTTGCAGCAAGGGTGTGAAGGACCCTTTGGAAGTTCCAGTGGTTAGATGTGATTAGCCTCGAGAAGCCTCAGCGGAAATGGGCCTCATCTCGCCTGGAGGGCAAAACCTCCTAGATTTTCTCGAATTGCGGCAGGTGCTCTCGACTTATGACGGGGACCTCAGGGACCCGCTCTGGTGGCCTCAGGAAAGGCAAGTCCCCATGCGAGTTCCTCGGGGGCCTCTCGGGATTCCTCTCCCGTCGATGCCGGGGCCTAAGACCTTGTGTGGAGTCGGGGCCCGAACCTGAGGATTCCTCTCCAATGCTGACATGGATCTTGGGGTACTTCTGGAGTCTCCCCAGGGGAGTCAGTCCTCGTCTCGAATGCGGGCATGCACTTGCGCTTTCCTCCAGAGCGGTAGCAGCAGTGTCACGCAGTCCGCCGCGTGGATCAAAGGATCTATGGTTTTCCCTCGAGTTTTTCCCACGAGGCTTTCCCACGAGGCTTTCCCACAGAGCTGTCCCACGTGCACACGTGGTGGGAGTCGATCGTCGGCTTGAACGTCAAGGCAGTGCAGGGAAAACAGGTTCCTCTGGAATGGACTGACACTTCTGGGGGACTCTTGGAATGGTGGCACGACCCTGGAGTTCCTATCGCCTTTCCTGTGGAGAGTGCCTCCTCTTGAGATGCGACGGGAACGCCGGGAAATCTTTCCCTACGAAACAGGGAAAGGATCCCTCATCTCGAGCTATGCGGCGGAAACGGGACTCCCCTGGATGTGTGCGGGACCCTCGTGCTTCCTCTCGAGTGGAGACGGGTATGTCGGGGAACTTCTTGAGTTGCAGCAAGGGTATGAAGGACCCTTTGGAAGTTCCAGTGGTAAGATGTGATTAGCCTCGAGAAGCCTCAGCGGAAATGGGCCTCATCTCGCCTGGAGGGCAAAACCTCCTGGATTTTCTCGAGTTGCGGCAGGTGCTCTCGACTTACGACGGGGACCTCGGGGACCCGCTCTGGTGGCCTCAGGAAAGGCCAGTCCCCATTTGAGTTCCTTGGGGGCCTCTCGGGATTCCTCTCCCGTCGATGCCGGGGACTAAGACCTTGTGTGGAGTCGGGGCCGGAACCTGAGGATTCCTGTCCAGTGTTGACATGGATCTTGGGGTACTTCTGGAGTCTCCCCAGGGGAGTCAGTCCTCGTCTCGAATGCGCGCATGCACTTGCGCTTTCCTCCAGAGCGGTAGCAGCAGTGTCACGCAGTCCGCCGCCTGGATCAAAGGATCTATGGTTTTCCCTCGAGTCTTTCCCACGAGGCTTTCCAACGAGGCTTTCCCACAGGGCTGTCCCACGTGCACACGTGGTGGGAGTCGATCCTCGGCTTGAACGTCAAGGCAGTGCAGGGAAAACAGGTTCCTCTGGAATGGACTGACACATCTGGGGGACTCTTGGAATGGTGGCACGACCCTGGAGTTCTTCTCGCCTTTCCTGTGGAGAGCGCCTCCTCTTGAGATGCGACGGGAACGCCGGGAATTCTTTCCCTACGAAACAGGGAAAGGATCCCTCATCTCGAGCTAGGCGGCGGAAACGGGGCTCCCCTGGATGTGTGCGGGACACTCGTGCTTCCTCTCGAGTGGAGACGGGTATGTCGGGGAACCTGTTGAGTTGCAGCAAGGGTGTGAAGGACCTTTTGGAAGTTCCAGTGGTTAGATGTGATTAGCCTCGAGAAGCCTCAGCGGAAATGGGCCTCATCTCGCCTGGAGGGCAAAACCTCCTGGATTTTCTCGAGTTACGGCACGTGCTCTCGACTTAAGACTGGGAACTCAGGGACCCGCTCTGGTGGCCTCAGGAAAGGCCAGTCCCCATGCGAGTTCCTCGGGGGCCTCTCGGGATTCCTCTCCCGTCGATGCCGGGGCCTAAGACCTTGTGTGGAGTCGGGTCCGGAACCTGAGGATTCCTCTCCAGTGCTGACATGGATCTTGGGGTACTTCTGGAGTCTCCCCAGGGGAGTCAGTCCTCGTCTCGAATGCGGGCATGCACTTGTGCTTTCCTCCAGAGCGGTAGCAGCAGTGTCACGCAGTCCGCCGCGTGGATCAAAGGATCTATGGTTTTCCCTCGAGTCTTTCCCACCAGGCTTTCCCACCAGGCTTTCCCACAGGGCTGTCCCACGTGCACACGTGGTGGGAGTCGATCCTCGGCTTGAAAGTTAAGGCAGTGCAGGGAAAAGAGGTTCCTCTGGAATGGACTGACACATCTGGGGGTCTCTTGGAATGGTGCCATGACCCTGGAGTTCCTCTCGCCTTTCCTGTGGAGAGCGCCTCCTCTTGAGTTGCGACGGGAACGCCGGGAATTCTTTCCCTAAGATACAGGGAAAAAATCCCTCATCTCGAGCTAGGAGGCGGAAACGGGGCTCCCCTGGATGTGTGCGGGACCCCACGTGCTTCCTCTCGAGTGGAGACGGGTATGTCGGGGAACGTCTTGAGTTGCAGCAAGGGTGTGAAGGACCCTTTGGAAGTTCCAGTGGTTAGATGTGATTAGCCTCGAGAAGCCTCAGCGGACATGGGCCTCATCTCGCCTGGAGGCCAAAACCTCCTGGATTTTCTCAAGTTGGTTCAGGTGCTCTCGACTTACGACTGGGACCTCAGGGACCCGCTCTGGTGGCCTCAGGAAAGGCCAGTCCCCATGCGAGTTCCTCGGGGGCCTCTCGGGATTCCTCTCCCGTCGATGCCGGGGCCTAATACCTTGTGTGGAGTCGGGACGGAACATGAGAATTCCTCTCCAGTGCTGACATGGATCTTGGGGTACTTCTGGAGTCTCCCCAGGGGAGTCAGTCATCGTCTCGAATGCGGGCATGCACTTATGCTTTCCTCCAGAGCGGTAGCAGCAGTGTCACGCAGTCCGCCGCGTGGATCAAAGGATCTATGGTTTTCCCTCGAGTCTTTCCCACGAGGCTTTCCCACGAGGCTTTCCCTCAGGGCTGTCCCACGTGCACACGTGGTGGGAGTCAATCCTCGGCTTGAACGTCAAGGCAGTGCAGGGAAAACAGGTTCCTCTGGAATGGACTGACACATCTGGGGGACTCTTGGAATGGTGGCACGACCCTGGAGTTCCTCTCGCCTTTCCTGTGGAGAGCGCCTCCTCTTGAGATGCGACGGGAACGCCGGGAATTCTTTCCCTACGAAACAGGGAAAGGATCCCTCATCTCGAGCTAGGAGGCGGAAACGGGGCTCCCCTGGATGTGTGCAGGACCCTCGTGCTTCCTCTCGAGTGGAGACGGGTATGTCGCGGAACTGCTTGAGTTGCAGCAAGGGTGTGAAGGTCCCTTTGGAAGTTCCAGTGGTTAGATGTGATTAGCCTCGAGAAGCCTCAGCGGAAATGGGCCTCATCTCGCCTGGAGGGCAAAACCTCCTGGATTTACTCGAGTTGCGGCAGGTGCTCTCGACTTACGACTGGGACCTCAGGGACTCGCTCTGGTGGCCTCAGGAAAGGCCAGTCCCCATGCGAGTTCCTCGGGGGCCTCTCGGGATTCCTCTCCCATCGATGCCGGGGCCTAAGACCTTGTGTGGAGTCGGTGCCGGAACCTGAGGTTTCCTCTCCAGTGCTGACATGGATCTTGGGGTACTTCTTGAGTCTCCCCAGGGGAGTCAGTCCTCGTCTCGAATGCGTGCATGCACTTGCGCTTTCCTCCAGAGCGGTAGCAGCAGTGTCACCCAGTCCGCCGCGTGGATCAAAGGATCTATGGTTTTCCCTCGAGTCTTTCCCAGGAGGCTTTCCCACGAGGCTTTCCCACAGGGCTGTCCCACGTGCACACGTGGTGGGAGTCGATCCTCGGCTTGAACGACAAGGCAGTGTAGGGAAAACAGGTTCCTCTGGAATGGACTGACACATCTGGGGGTCTCTTGGAATGGTGCCATGACCCTGGAGTTCATCTCGACTTTCCTGTGGAGAGCGCCTCCTCTTGAGATGCGACGGGAACGCCGGGAATTCTTTCCCTACGAAACAGGGATAGGATCCCTCATCTCGAGCTAGGAGGCGGAAACGGGGCTCCCCTGGATGTGTGCGGGACACTCGTGCTTCCTCTCGAGTGGAGACGGGTATGTCGGGGAACCTGTTGAGTTGCAGCAAGGGTGTGAAGGACCTTTTGGAAGTTCCAGTGGTTAGATGTGATTAGCCTCGAGAAGCCTCAGCGGAAATGGGCCTCATCTCGCCTGGAGGGCAAAACCTCCTGGATTTACTCGAGTTGCGGCAGGTGCTCTCGACTTACGACTGGGACCTCAGGGACTCGCTCTGGTGGCCTCAGGAAAGGCCAGTCCCCATGCGAGTTCCTCGGGGGCCTCTCGGGATTCCTCTCCCATCGATGCCGGGGCCTAAGACCTTGTGTGGAGTCGGTGCCGGAACCTGAGGTTTCCTCTCCAGTGCTGACATGGATCTTGGGGTACTTCTTGAGTCTCCCCAGGGGAGTCAGTCCTCGTCTCGAATGCGTGCATGCACTTGCGCTTTCCTCCAGAGCGGTAGCAGCAGTGTCACGCAGTCCGCCGCGTGGATCAAAGGATCTATGGTTTTCCCTCGAGTCTTTCCCACGAGGCTTTCCCACGAGGCTTTCCCACAGGGCTGTCCCACGTGCACACGTGGTGGGAGTCGATCCTCGGCTTGAACGACAAGGCAGTGTAGGGAAAGCAGGTTCCTCTGGAATGGACTGACACATCTGGGGGTCTCTTGGAATGGTGCCATGACCCTGGAGTTCATCTCGACTTTCCTGTGGAGAGCGCCTCCTCTTGAGATGCGACGGGAACGCCGGGAATTCTTTCCCTACGAAACAGGGATAGGATCCCTCATCTCGAGCTAGGAGGCGGAAACGGGGCTCCCCTGGATGTGTGCGGGACACTCGTGCTTCCTCTCGAGTGGAGACGGGTATGTCGGGGAACCTGTTGAGTTGCAGCAAGGGTGTGAAGGACCTTTTGGAAGTTCCAGTGGTTAGATGTGATTAGCCTCGAGAAGCCTCAGCGGAAATGGGCCTCATCTCGCCTGGAGGGCAAAACCTCCTGGATTTTCTCGAGTTACGGCAGGTGCTCTCGACTTAAGACTGGGAACTCAGGGACCCGCTCTGGTGGCCTCAGGAAAGGCCAGTCCCCATGCGAGTTCCTCGGGGGCCTCTCGGGATTCCTCTCCCGTCGATGCCGGGGCCTAAGACCTTGTGTGGAGTCGGGTCCGGAACCTGAGGATTCCTCTCCAGTGCTGACATGGATCTTGGGGTACTTCTGGAGTCTCCCCAGGGGAGTCAGTCCTCGTCTCGAATGCGGGCATGCACTTGTGCTTTCCTCCAGAGCGGTAGCAGCAGTGTCACGCAGTCCGCCGCGTGGATCAAAGGATCTATGGTTTTCCCTCGAGTCTTTCCCACCAGGCTTTCCCACCAGGCTTTCCCACAGGGCTGTCCCACGTGCACACGTGGTGGGAGTCGATCCTCGGCTTGAAAGTCAAGGCAGTGCAGGGAAAACAGGTTCCTCTGGAATGGACTTACACATCTGGGGGTCTCTTGGAATGGTGCCATGACCCTGGAGTTCCTCTCGCCTTTCCTGTGGAGAGCGCCTCCTCTTGAGTTGCGACGGGAACGCCGGGAATTCTTTCCCTAAGATACAGGGAAAAAATCCCTCATCTCGAGCTAGGAGGCGGAAACGGGGCTCCCCTGGATGTGTGCGGGACCCCACGTGCTTCCTCTCGAGTGGAGACGGGTATGTCGGGGAACGTCTTGAGTTGCAGCAAGGGTGTGAAGGACCCTTTGGAAGTTCCAGTGGTTAGATGTGATTAGCCTCGAGAAGCCTCAGCGGACATGGGCCTCATCTCGCCTGGAGGCCAAAACCTCCTGGATTTTCTCGAGTTGGTTCAGGTGCTCTCGACTTACGACTGGGACCTCAGGGACCCGCTCTGGTGGCCTCAGGAAAGGCCAGTCCCCATGCGAGTTCCTCGGGGGCCTATCGGGATTCCTCTCCCGTCGATGCCGGGGCCTAATACCTTGTGTGGAGTCGGGACGGAACATGAGAATTCCTCTCCAGTGCTGACATGGATCTTGGGGTACTTCTGGAGTCTCCCCAGGGGAGTCAGTCATCGTCTCGAATGCGGGCATGCACTTGTGCTTTCCTCCAGAGCGGTAGCAGCAGTGTCACGCAGTCCGCCGCGTGGATCAAAGGATCTATGGTTTTCCCTCGAGTCTTTCCCACGAGGCTTTCCCACGAGGCTTTCCCTCAGGGCTGTCCCACGTGCACACGTGGTGGGAGTCAATCCTCGGCTTGAACGTCAAGGCAGTGCAGGGAAAACAGGTTCCTCTGGAATGGACTGACACATCTGGGGGACTCTTGGAATGGTGGCACGACCCTGGAGTTCCTCTCGCCTTTCCTGTGGAGAGCGCCTCCTCTTGAGATGCGACGGGAACGCCGGGAATTCTTTCCCTACGAAACAGGGAAAGGATCCCTCATCTCGAGCTAGGAGGCGGAAACGGGGCTCCCCTGGATGTGTGCAGGACCCTCGTGCTTCCTCTCGAGTGGAGACGGGTATGTCGGGGAACCTGTTGAGTTGCAGCAAGGGTGTGAAGGACCCTTTGGAAGTTCCAGTGGTTAGATATGATTAGCCTCGAGAAGCCTCAGCGGAAATGGGCCTCATCTCGCCTGGAGGGCAAAACTTCCTGGATTTTCTCGAGTTGCGGCAGGTGCTCTCGACTTACGACGGGGACCTCAGGGACCCGTTCTGGTGGCCTCAGGAAAGGCCAGTCCCCATGCGAGTACCTCGGGGGCCTCTCGGGATTCCTCTCCCGTCGATGCCGGGGCCTAAGACCTTGTGTGAAGTCGGGGCCGGAACATGAGGATTCCTCTCCAGTGCTGACATGGATCTTGGGGTACTTCTGGAGTCTTCCGAGGGGAGTCAATCCTCGTCTCCAATGCGGGCAAGCAATTGCGCTTTCCTCCAGAGCAGTAGCAGCAGTGTCACGCAGTCCGCCGCGTGGATCAAAGGATCTATGGTTTTCCCTCGAGTCTTTCCCACGAGGCTTTCCGACGAGGCTTTCCCACAGGGCTGTCCCACGTGCACACGTGGTGGGAGTCGATCCTCGGCTTGAACGTCAAGGCAGTGCAGGGAAAACAGGTTCCTCTGGAATGGACTGACACATCTGGGGGACTCTTGGAATGGTGCCACGACCCTGGAGTTCCTCTCGCCTTTCCTGTGGAGAGCGCCTCCTCTTGAGATGCGACGGGAACGCCGGGAATTCTTTCCCTACGAAACAAGGAAAGGATCCCTCATCTCGAGCTAGGAGGCGGAAACGGGGCTCCCCTGGATGTGTGCGGGACCCCACGTGCTTCCTCTCGAGTGGAGACGGGTATGTCGGGGAACTTCTTGAGTTGCAGCAAGGGTGTGAAGCACCCTTTGGAAGTTCCAGTGGTTAGATGTGATTAGCCTCGAGAAGCCTCAGCGGAAATGGGCCTCACCTCGCCAGGAGGGCAAAACCTCCTGGATTTTCTCGAGTTGGGGCAGGTGCTCTCGACTTACGACGGGGACCTCAGGGACCCGCTCTGGTGGCCTCAGGAAAGGCCAGTCCCCATGCGAGTTCCTCGGGGGCCTCTCGGGATTACTCTCCCGTCGATGCCGGGGCCTAGGACCTAGTGTGGAGTCGGGGCCGGAACCTGAGGATTCCTCTCCAGTGCTGACATGGATCTTGGGGTACTTCTGGAGTCTCCCCAGGGGAGTCAGTCCTCGTCTCGAATGCGGGCATGCACTTTTGCTTTCCTACAGAGCGGTAGCAGCAGTGTCACGCAGTCCGCCGGGTGGATCAAAGGATCTATGGTTTTCCCTCTAGTCTTTCCCACGAGGCTTTCCCACGAGGCTTTCCCACAGGGCTGTACCACGTGCACACTTGGTGGGACTCGATCTTCGGCTTGAACGTCAAGGCAGTGCAGGGAAAACAGGTTCCTCTGGAATGGACTGACTCATCTGGGGGTCTCTTGGAATGGTGACACGACCCTGGAGTTCCTCTCGCCTTTCCTGTGGAGAGTGCCACCTCTTGAGATGCGACGGGAACGCCGGGAATTCTTTCCCTACGAAACAGGGAAAGGATCCCTCATCTCGAGCTAGGAGGCGGAAACGGGGCTCCCCTGGATGTGTGCGGGACCACACGTGCTTCCTCTCGAGTGGAGACGGGTATGTCGGGGAACTTCTTGAGTTGCAGCAAGGGTGTGAAGGACCCTTTGGAAGTTCCAGTGGTTAGATGTGATTAGCCTCGAGAAGCCTCAGCGGAAATGGGCCTCATCTCGCCTGGAGGGCAAATCCTCCTGGATTTTCTCGAGTTGCGGCACGTGCTCTCGACTTACGACGGGGACCTCAGGGACCCGCTCTGGTGGCCTCAGGAAAGGCCAGTCCCCATGCGAGTTCCTCGGGGGCCTCTCGGGATTCCTCTCCCGTCGATGCCGGGGCCTAGGACCTAGTGTGGAGTCGGGGCCGGAACCTGAGGATTCCTCTCCAGTGCTGACATCGATCTTGGGGTACTTCTGGAGTCTCCCCAGGGGAGTCAGTCCTCGTCTCGAATGCGGGCATGCACTTTTGCTTTCCTACAGAGCGGTAGCAGCAGTGTCACGCAGTCCGCCGGGTGGATCAAAGGATCTATGGTTTTCCCTCTAGTCTTTCCCACGAGGCTTTCCCACGAGGCTTTCCCACAGGGCTGTACCACGTGCACACTTGGTGGGACTCGATCTTCGGCTTGAACGTCAAGGCAGTGCAGGGAAAACAGGTTCCTCTGGAATGGACTGACACATCTGGGGGTCTCTTGGAATGGTGACACGACCCTGGAGTTCCTCTCGCCTTTCCTGTGGAGAGTGCCACCTCTTGAGATGCGACCGGAACGCCGGGAATTCTTTCCCTACGAAACAGGGAAAGGATCCCTCATCTCGAGCTAGGAGGCGGAAACGGGGCTCCCCTGGAAGTGTGCGGGACCCCACGTGCTTCCTCTCGAGTGGAGACGGGTATGTCGGGGAACTTCTTGAGTTGCAACAAGAGTGTGAAGGACCCTTTGGAAGTTCCAGTGGTTAGATGTGATTAGCCTCGAGAAGCCTCAGCGGAAATGGGCCTCATCTCGCCTGGAGGCCAAAACCTCCTGGATTTTCTCGAGTTGCGGCAGGTGCTCTCGACTTACGACGGGGACCTCAGGGACCCGTTCTGGTGGCCTCAGGAAAGGCCAGTCCCCATGCGAGTTCCTCGGGGGCCTCTCGGGATTACTCTCCCGTCGATGCCGGGGCCTAAGACGTTGTGTGGAGTCGGGGCCGGAACCTGAGGATTCCTCTCCAGTGCTGACATGGATCTTGGGGTACTTCTGGCGTCTCCCCAGGGGAGTCAGTCCTCGTCTCGAATGCGGGCATGCACTTGCGCTTTCCTCCAGAGCGGTAGCAGCAGTGTCACGCAGTCCACCGCGTGGATCAAAGGATCTATGGTTTTCCCTCCAGTCTTTCCCACGAGGCTTTCCGACGAGGCTTTCCCACAGGGCTGTCCCACGTGCACACGTGGTGGGAGTCGATCCTCGGCTTGCACGTCAAGGCAGTGCAGGGAAAACAGGTTCCTCTGAAATGGACTGACACATCTGGGGGACTCTTGGAATGGTGGCACGACCCTGGAGTTCCTCTCGCCTTTCCTGTGGAGAGCGCCTCGTCTTGAGATGCGACGGGAACGCCGGGAATTCTTTCCCTACTAAACAGGGAAAGGATCCCTCATCTCGAGCTAGGAGGCGGAAACGGGGCTCCCCTGGATGTGTGCGGGACCCCACGTGCTTCCTCTCGAGTGGAGACGGGTATGTCGGGGAACTTCTTGAGTTGCAGCAAGGGTGTGAAGGACCCTTTGGAAGTTCCAGTGGTTAGATGTGATTAGCCTCGAGAAGCCTCAGCGGAAATGGGCCTCATCTCGCCTTGAGGGCAAATCCTCCTGGATTTTCTCGAGTTGCGGCAGGTGCTCTCGACTTACGACGGGGACCTCAGGGACCCGTTCTGGTGGCCTGAGGAAAGGCCAGTCCCCATGCGAGTTCCTCGGGGGCCTCTCGGGATTCCTCTCCCGTCGATGCCGGGGCCTAAGACCTTGTGTGAAGTCCCGGCCGGAACCTGAGGATTCCTCTCCAGTGCTGACATGGATCTTGGGGTACTTCTGGAGTCTTCCGAGGGGAGTCAGTCCGCGTCTCGAATGCGGGCATGCACTTGTGCTTTCCTCCAGAGCAGTAGCAGCAGTGTCACGCAGTCCGCCGCGTGGATCAAAGGATCTATGGTTTTCCCTCTAGTCTTTCCCACGAGGCTTTCCCACGAGGCTTTCCCACAGGGCTGTCCCACGTGCACACGTGGTGGGAGTCGATCCTCGGCTTGAACGTCAAGGCAGTGCAGGGAAAACAGGTTCCTCTGGAATGGACTGACACATCTGGGGGACTCTTGGAATGGTGCCACGACCCTGGAGTTCCTCTCGCCTTTCCTGTGGAGAGCGCCTCGTCTTGAGATGCGACGGGAACGCCGGGAATTCTTTCCCTACTAAACAGGGAAAGGATCCCTCATCTCGAGCTAGGAGGCGGAAACGGGGCTCCCCTGGATGTGTGCGGGACCCCACGTGCTTCCTCTCGAGTGGAGACGGGTATGTCGGGTAACTTCTTGAGTTGCAGTAAGGGTGTGAAGACCCTTTGGAAGTTCCAGTGGCTGGATGCGATTAGCCTCGAGAAGCCTCAGCGGAAATGGGCCTCATCTCGCCTGGAGGGCAAAACCTCCTGGATTTTCTCGAGTTGCGGCAGGTGCTCTCGACTTACGACGGGGACCTCAGGGACACGCTCTGGAGTCCTCAGGAAAGGCCAGTCCCCATGCGAGTTCCTCGGGGGCCTCTCGGGATTCCTCTCCCGTCGATGCCCGGGCCTAAGACCTTGTGTGGAGTCGGGGCCGGAACCTGAGGATTCCTCTCCAGTGCTGACATGGATCTTCTGGTACTTCTGGAGTCTCCCTAGGGGAGTCAGTCCACGTCTCGAATGGGGGCATGCACTTGCGTTTTCCTCCAGAGTGGTAGCAGCAGTGTCACGCAGTCCGCCGCGTGGATCAAAGGATCTATGGTTTTCCCTCGAGTCTTTCCCACGAGGCTTTCCCATGAGGCTTTCCCACAGGGCTGTCCCACGTGCACACGTGGTGGGAGTCGATCCTCGGCTTGAACGTCAAGGAAGTGCAGGGAAAACAGGTTCCTCTGGAATGGACTGACCCATCTGGGGGACTCTTGGAATGGTGGCACTACCCTGGAGTTCCTCTCGCCTTTCCTGTGGAGAGCGCCTCCTCTTGAGATGCGACGGGAACGCCGGGAATTCTTTCCCTACGAAACAGGGAAAGGATCCCTCATCTCGAGCTAGGAGGCGGAAACGGGGCTTCCCTGGATGTGTGCGGGACCCCACGTGTTTCCTCTCGAGTGGAGACGGGTATGTCGGGGAACTTCTTGAGTTGCAGCAAGGGTGTGAAGGACCCTTTGGAAGTTCCAGTGGTTAGATGTGATTAGCCTGGAGAAGCCTCAGCGGAAATGAGCCTCATCTCGCCTGGAGGGCAAAACCTACTGGATTTTCTCGAGTTAGGGCAGGTGCTCTCGACTTATGAGGGGGACCTCAGGGACCCGCTCTGGTGGCCTCAGGAAAGGTCAGTCCCCATGCGAGTTCCTCGGGGGCCTCTCGGGATTCCTCTCCCGTCGATGCCGGGGCCTAAGACCTTGTGTGGAGTCGGGGCCGGAACCTGACGATTCCTCTCCAGTGCTGACATGGATCTTGGGGTCCTTCTGGAGTCTCCCCAGGGGAGTCAGTCCTCCTTTCGAATGCGGGCATGCACTTGCGCTTTCCTCCAGAGCAGTAGCAGCAGTGTCACGCAGTCCGCCGCGTGGATCAAAGGATCTATGGTTTTCCCTCGAGTCTTTCCCACGAGGCTTTCCCACGAGGCTTTCCCACAGGGCTGTCCCACGTGCACACGTGATGGGAGTCGATCCTCGGCTTGAACTTCAAGGCAGTGCAGGGAAAACAGGTTCCTCTGGAATGGACTGACCCATCTAGGGGACTCTTCGAATGGTGGCACGACCCTGGAGTTACTCTCGCCTTTCCTGTGGAGAGCGCCTCCTCTTGAGATGCAACGGGAACGCCGGGAATTCTTTCCCTACTAAACAGGGAAAGGATCCATCATCTCGAGCTAGGAGGCGGAAACGGGGCTCCCCTGGATGTGTGCGGACCCCACGTGCTTTCTCTCCAGTGGAGACGGTTATGTCGGGGAACTTCTTGGGTTGCAGCAAGGGTGTGAAGGACCCTTTGGAAGTTCCAGTGGTTAGATGCTATTAGCCTCGAGAAGCCTCAGCGGAAATGGGCCTCATCTCGCCTGGAGGGCAAAACCTCCTGGATTTTCTCGAGTTGCGGCAGGTGCTCTCGACTTACGACGGGGACTTCGAGGACCCGCTCTGGTGGCCTCAGGAAAGGCCATTCTCCATGCGAGTTCCTCCGGGGCCTCTCAGGATTCCTCTCCCGTCGATGCCGGGGACTAAGACCTTGTGTGGAATCGGGGCCGGAACCTGAGGTTTCCTCTCCAGTGCTGACATGGATCTTGGGCTACTTCTGGAGTCTCCCCAGTGGAGTCAGTGCTCGTCTCGAATGCGGGCATGCACTTGCGCTTTCCTCCAGAGTGGTAGCAGCAGTGTCACGCAGTCCGCCGCGTGGATCAAAGGATCTATGGTTTTCCCTCGAGTCTTTCCCACGAGGCTTTCCCACGAGGCTTTCCCACAGGGCTGTCCCACGTGCACACGTGGTGGGAGTCGATCCTCGGCTTGAACGTCAAGGCAGTGCAGGGAAAACAGGTTCCTCTGGAATGGACTGACCCATCTGGGGGACTCTTGGAATGGTGGCACGACCCTGGAGTTCCTCTCGCCTTTCCTGTGGAGAGCGCCTCCTCTTGAGATGTGATGGGAACGCCGGGAATTCTTTCCCTACGAAACAGGGAAAGGATCCCTAATCTCGAGCTAGGAGGCGGAAACGGGGCTCCCCTGGAAGTGTGCGGGACCCTCGTGCTTTCTCTCGAGTGGAGACGTGTATGTCGGGGAACTTCTTGAGTTGCAGCAAGGGTGTGAAGGACCCTTTCGAAATTCCAGAGGCTAGATATGATTAGCCTCGAGAAGCCTCAGCGGAAATGGGACTCATCTCACCTGGAGGGCAAAACCTCATGGATTTTCTCGAGTTGCGGCAGGTGCTCTCGACTTACGACGGGGACCTCGGGGACTCGCTCTGGTGGCCTCAGGAAAGGCCAGACCCCATGCGAGTTCCTCGGGGGCCTCTCGGGATTCATCTCCCGTCGATGCCGGGGCCTAAGACCTTGTGTGGAGTCGGGCCCGGAACCTGAGGATTCCTCTCCAGTGCTGACATGGATCTTGGGCTACTTCTGGAGTCTCCCCAGGGGAGTCAGTCCTCGTCTCGAATGCGGGCATGCACTTGCGCTTTCCTCCAGAGCGGTAGCAGCAGTGTCACGCAGTCTGCCGCGTGGATCAAAGGATCTATGTTTTTCCCTCGAGGTTTCCCATGAGGCTTTCCCACGAGGCTTTCCCACAGGGCTGTCCCACGTGCACACGTGGTGGGAGTCGATCCTCGGCTTGAACGTCAAGTCAGTACAGGGAAAACAGGTTCCTCTGGAATGGACTGACACATCTGGGGGACTCTTGGAATGGTGGCACGACCCTGGAGTTCCTCTCGCCTTTCCTGTGGAGAGCGCCTCCTCTTGAGATGCGACGGGAACGCCGGGAATTCTTTCCCTACGAAACAGGGAAAGGATCCCTCATCTCGAGCTAGGAGGCGGAAACGAGTCTCCCCTGTATGTGTGGGACCCTCGTGCTTCCTCTCGAGTGGAGACGTGTATGTCGGGGAGCTTCTTGAGTTGCAGCAAGGGTGTGAAGGACCCTTTGGAAGTTCCAGCGGTTAGATGTGATTAGCCTCGAGAAGCCTCAGCGGAAATTGGCCTCATCTCGCCTGAAGGGCAAAACTTCCTGGATTTTCTCGAGTTGCGGCAGGTGCTCTCGACTTACGACGGGGACCTCAGGGACCCGCTCTGGTGGCCTCAGGAAAGGCCAGTCCCCATGCGAGTTCCTCGGGGGCCTTTCGGGATTCCTCTCCCGTCGATGACGGGGCCTAAGACCTTGTGTGGAGTCGGGGCCGGAACCTGAGGATTCCTCTCCCATGCTGACATGGACCTTGGGGAACTTCTGGAGGCTCCCCAGGGGAGTCAGTCCTGGTCTCGAATGCGTGCATGCACTTGCACTTTCCTCCCGAGCGGTAGCAGCAGTGTCACGCAGTCCGCCGCGTGGATCAAAGGATCTATGGTTTTCCCACGAGTCTTTCCCACGAGGCTCTCCCACGAGGCTTTCCCACAGGGCTGTCCCACGTGCACACGTGGTGGGAGTCGATCCTCGGCTTGAACGTCAAGGCAGTGCAGGGAAAACAGGTTCCTCTGTAACGGACTGACACATCTGGGGGACTCTTGGAATGGTGGCACGACCCTGGAGTTCCTCTCGCCTTTCCTGTGGAGAGCGCCTCCTCTTGAGATGCCACGGGAACGCCGGGAATCTTTCCCTACGAAACAGGGAAAGGATCCCTCATCTCGAGCTAGGAGGCGGAAACGGGGCTCCCCTGGATGTGTGCGGGACTCTCGTGCTTTCTCTCGAGTGGAGACGTGTATGTCGGGGAACTTCTTGAGCTGCAGCAAGGGTGAGAAGGACCCTTTGGATGTTCCAGGGGTTAGATGTGATTACCCTCGAGAAGCCTCAGCGGAAATGGGCCTCATCTCGCCTGGAGGGCAAAACCTCCTGGATTTTCTCGAGTTGCGGCAGGTGGTCTCGACTTACGACGGGGACCTCAGGGACCCGCTCTGGTGGCCTCAGGAAAGGCCAGTCCCCATGCGAGTTCCTCGGGGGCCTCTCGGGATTACTCTCCCGTCGATGCCGGGGCCTAAGACCTTGTGTGGAGTCGGGGCCGGAACCTGAGGATTCCTCTCCAGTGCAGAAATGGATCTTGGGCTACTTCTGGAGTCTCCCCAGGGGAGTCAGTCCTCGTCTGGAATGCGGGCATGCACTTGCGCTTTCCTCCAGAGCGGTAGCAGCAGTGTCACGCAGTCCGCCGCGTGGATCAAAGGATCTATGGTTTTCCCTCGAGTCTTTCCCACGAGGCTTTCCCACGAGGCTTTCCCACAGGGCTGTCCCACGTGCACACGTGGTGGGAGTCGATCCTCGGCTTGAACATCAAGGCAGTGCAGGGAAATCAGGTTCCTCTGGAATGGACTGACACATCTGGGGGACTCTTGGAATGGTGGCACGACCCTGGAGTTCCTCTCGCCTTTCCTGTGGAGAGCGCCTCCTCTTGAGATACGACGGGAACGTCGGGAATTCTTTCCCTACGAAACAGGGAAAGGATCCCTCATCTCGATCTAGGAGGCGGTAACGGGGCTCCCCTGGATGTGTGCGGGACCCCACGTGCTTCCTCTAGAGTGGAGACGGGTATGTCGGGGAACTTCTTGAGTTGCAGCAAGGGTGTGAAGGACCCTTTGGAAGTTCCAGTGGTTTGATGTGATTAGCCTCGAGAAGCCTCAGCGCAAATGGGCCTCATCTCGCCTGGAGGGCAAAACCTCCTGGATTTTCTCGAGTTGCGGCAGGTGCTCTCGACTTACGACGGGGACCTCAGGAACCCGCTCTGGAGGCCTCAGGAAAGGCCAGTCCCCATGCGAGTTCCTCGGGGGCCTCTCGGGATTCCTCTCCCGTCGATGCCGGGGCCTAAGACCTTGTGTGGAGTCGGGGCCGGAACCTGAGGATTCCTCTCCAGTGTGACATGGATCTTGGGGTACTTCTGGAGTCTCCCCAGGGGAGTCAGTCCTCGTCTCGAATGCGGGCATGCACCTGCGCTTTCCTCCAGAGCAGTAGCAGCAGGGTCACGCAGTCCGCCGCGTGGATCAAAGGATCTATGGTTTTCCCTCGAGTCTTTCCCACGAGGCTTTCCCACGAGGCTTTCCCACAGGGCTGTCCCACGTGCACACGTGGTGGGAGTCGATCCTCGGCTTGAACCTCAAGGCAGTGCAGGGAAAACAGGTTCCTCTGGAATGGACTGACACCTCTGGGGGACTCTTGGAATGGTGGCACGACCCTGGAGTTCCTCTCGCCTTTCCTGTGGAGAGCGCCTCCTCTTGAGATACGACGGGAACGCCGGGAATTCTTTCCCTACGAAACAGGGAAAGGATCCCTCATCTCGATCTAGGAGGCGGAAACGGGGCTCCCCTGGATGTGTGCGGGACCCCAAGTGCTTCCTCTTGAGTGGAGACGGGTATGTCGGGGAACTTCTTGAGTTGCAGCAAGGGTGTGAAGGACCCTTTGGAAGTTCCAGTGGATAGATGTGATTAGCCTCGAGAAGCCTCAGCGGACATGGGCCTCATCTCGCCTGGAGGGCAAAACCTCCTGGATTTTTTTGAGTACCGGCAGGTGCTCTCGACTTACGACGGGGACCTCAGGGACCCGCTCTGGTGGCCTCAGGAAAAGCCAGTCCCCATGCGAGTTCCTCGGGGGCCTCTCGGGATTCCTCTCCCCTCGATGCCCGGGCCTAAGACCTTGTGTGGAGTCGGGGCCGGAATCTGAGGATTCCTCTCCAGTGCTGACATGGACCTTGGGGTACTTCTGGAGTCTCCCCAGGGGAGTCAGTCCTCGTCTCGAATGCGGGCATGCACTTGCGCTTTCCTCCAGAGCGGTAGCAGCAGTGTCACGCATTCCGCCGCGTGGATCAAAGGATCTATGGTTTTCCCTCGAGTCTTTCCCACGAGGCTTTCCCACAGGCCTGTCCCACGTGCACACGTAGTGGGAGTCGATCCTCGGCTTGAACGTCAAGGCAGTGCAGGGAAAAGAGGTTCCTCTGTAATGGACTGACACATCTGGGGGTTTCTTGGAATGGTGGCACGACTCTGGAGTTCCTCTTCCCTTTCCTGTGGAGAGCGCCTCCTCTTGAGTTGCGACGGGAACACCGGGAATTCTTTCCCTACGAAACAGGGAAAGGATCCCTCATCTCGAGCTATGAGGCGGAATCGGGTCTCCCCTGGATGTGTGCGGGACCCCACGTGCTTCCTCTTGAGTGGAGACGGGTATGTCGGGGAACTTCTTGAGTTGCAGCAATAGTGTGAAGGACCCTTTGGAACTTCCAGTGGTTAGATGTGATTAGCCTCGAGAAGCCTCAGCGGAAATGGGCCTCATCTCGCCTGGAGGGCAAAACCTCCTGGATTTTTTCGAGTTGCGGCAGGTGCTCTCGACATACGACGGGGACCTCAGGGAACCGATCTGGTGGCCTCAGGAAAGGCCAGTCCCCATGCGAGTTCCTCGCGGGCCTCTCGGGATTCCTCTCCCGTCGATGCCGGGGACTAAGACCTTGTGTGGAGTCGGGGCCGGAACCTGAGGATTCCTCTCCAGTGCTGACATGGATCTTGGGGTACTTCTGGAGTCTCCCCAGGGTAGTCAGTCCTCGTCTCGAATGCGGTCATGCACTTGCGCTTGCATCCAGAGCGGTAGCAGCAGTGTCACGCAGTCGCCGCGTGGATCAAAGGATCTATGGTTTTCCCTAGAGTCTTTCCCACGAGGCTTTCCCACGAGGCTTTCCCACAGGGCAGTACCACGTGCACACGTGGTGGGAGTCGATCCTCGGCTTGAACGTCAAGGCAGTGCAGGGAAAACAGGTTCCTCTGGAATGGACTGACACATCTGGAGGACTCTTGGAATGGTGGCACGATCCTGGAGTTCTTCTCGCCTTTCCTGTGGAGAGCGCCTCCTCTTGAGATGCGACGGGAACGCCGGGAATTCTTTCCCTTCGAAACAGGGAAAGGATCCCTCATCTCGAGCTAGGAGGTGGAAACGGGGCTCCCCTGGATGTGTGCGGGACCCCACGTGCTTCCGCTCCATTGGAGACGGGTATGTCGCGGAACTGCTTGAGTTGCAGCAAGGGTGTGAAGGACCCTTTGGAAGTTCCAGTGGTTAGATGTGATTAGCCTCGAGAAGCCTCAGCGGAAATGGGCCTCATCTCGCCTGGAGGGCAAAACCTCCTGGATTTTCTCGAGTTGCGGCAGGTGCTCTCGACTTACGACGGGGACCTCAGGAACCCGCTCTGGAGGCCTCAGGAAAGGCCAGTCCCCATGCGAGTTCCTCGGGGGCCTCTCGGGATTCCTCTCCCGTCGATGCCGGGGCCTAAGACCTTGTGTGGAGTCGGGGCCGGAATCTGAGGATTCCTCTCCAGTGCTGACATGGATCTTGGGGTAATTCTGGAGTCTCCCCAGGGGAGTCAGTCCTCGTCTCGAATGCGGGCATGCACTTGCACTTTCCTCCAGAGCGGTAGCAGCAGTGTCACGCAGTCCTCCGCGTGGATCAAAGGATCTTTGGTTTTCCCTCGAGTCTTTCCCACGAGGCTTTCCCACGAGGCTTTCCCACAGGGCTGTCCCACTTGCACACGTGGTGGGAGTCGATCCTCGGCTTGAACGTCAAGGCAGTGCAGGGAAAACAAGTTCCTCTGGAATGGACTGACACATCTGGGGGACTCTTGGAATGGAGGCACGACCCTGGAGTTCCTCTCGCCTTTCCTGTGGAGAGCGCCTCCTCTTGAGATACGACGGGAACGTCGGGAATTCTTTCCCTACGAAACAGGGAAAGGATCCCTCATCTCGATCTAGGAGGCGGTAACGGGGCTCCCCTGGGTGTGTGCGGGACCCCACGTGCTTCCTCTAGAGTGGAGACGGGTATGTCGGGGAACTTCTTGAGTTGCAGCAAGGGTGTGAAGGACCCTTTGGAGGTTCCAGTGGTTTGATGTGATTAGCCTCGAGAAGCCTCAGCGCAAATGGGCCTCATCTCGCCTGGAGGGCAAAACCTCCTGGATTTTCTCGAGTTGCGGCAGGTGCTCTCGACTTACGACGGGGACCTCAGGAACCCGCTCTGGAGGCCTCAGGAAAGGCCAGTCCCCATGCGAGCTCCTCCGGGGCCTCTCGGGATTCCTCTCCGGTCGATGCCGGGGCCTAAGACCTTGTGTGGAGTCGGGGCCGGAACCTGAGGATTCCTCTCCAGTGCTGACATGGATCTTGGGGTACTTCTGGAGTCTCCCCAGGGGAGTCAGTCCTCGTCTCGAATGCGGGCATGCACTTGTGCTTTCCTCCAGAGCGGTAGCAGCAGTGTCACGCAGTCCGCCGCGTGGATCAAAGGATCTATGGTTTTCCCTCGAGTCTTTCCCACGAGGCTTTCCCACGAGGCTTTCCCACAGGGCTGTCCCACGTGCACACGTGGTGGGAGTCGATCCTCGGCTTGAACGTCAAGGCAGTACAGGGAAAACAGGTTCCTCTGGAATGGACTGACACATCTGGGGTCTCTTGGAATGGTGGCACGACCCTGGAGTTCCTCTCGCCTTTCCTGTGGAGAGCGCCTCCTCTTGAGATGCGACGGGAACACCGGGAATTCTTTCCCTACGAAACAGGGATAGGATCCCTCATCTCGAACTTGGATTCGGAAAGGGGGCTCACCTGGATGTGTGTGGCACCCCACGTCCTTCCTCTCGAGTGGAGACGGGTATGTCGCGGAACTGCTTGAGTTGCAGCAAGGGTGTGAATGACCCATTGGAAGTTCCAGTGGTTAGATATGATTAGCCTCGAGAAGCCTCAGCGGACATGGGCCTCATCTCGCCTGGAGGGCAAAACCTCCTGGATTTTCTTGAGTACCGGCAGGTGCTCTCGACTTACGACGGGGACCTCAGGGACCCGCTCTGGTGGCCTCAGGAAAAGCCAGTCCCCATGCGAGTTCCTCGGGGGCCTCTCGGGATTCCTCTCCCCTCGATGCCCGGGCCTAAGACCTTGTGTGGAGTCGGGGCCGAAACCTGAGGATTCCTCTCCAGTGCTGACATGGACCTTGGGGTACTTCTGGAGTCTCCCCAGGGGAGTCAGTCCTCGTCTCGAATGCGGGCATGCACTTGTGCTTTCCTCCAGAGCGGTAGCAGCAGTGTCACGCAGTCCGCCGCGTGGATCAAAGGATCTATGGTTTTCCCTCGAGTCTTTCCCACGAGGCTTTCCCCCAGGCCTGTCCCACGTGCACACGTAGTGGGAGTCGATCCTCGGCTTGAACGTCAAGGCAGTGCAGGGAAAAGAGGTTCCTCTGTAATGGACTGACACATCTGGGGGTTTCTTGGAATGGTGGCACGACTCTGGAGTTCCTCTTCCCTTTCCTGTGGAGAGCGCCTCCTCTTGAGTTGCGACGGGAACACCGGGAATTCTTTCCCTACGAAACAGGGAAAGGATCCCTCATCTCGAGCTATGAGGCGGAAACGGGGCTCCCCTGGATGTGTGCCGGACCCAACGTTCTTCCTCTCGAGTGGAGACGGGTATGTCGGGGAACTTCTTGAGTTGCAGCAATAGTGTGAAGGACCCTTTGGAACTTCCAGTGGTTAGATGTGATTAGCCTCGAGAAGCCTCAGCGGAAATGTGCCTCATCTCGCCTGGAGGGCAAAACCTCCTGGATTTTTTCGAGTTGCGGCAGGTGCTCTCGACATACGACGGGGACCTCAGGGAACCGCTCTGGTGGCCTCAGGAAAGGCCAGTCCCCATGCGAGTTCCTCGGGGGCCTCTCGGGATTCCTCTCCCGTCGATGTCGGGGACTAAGACCTTGTGTGGAGTCGGGGCCGGAACCTGAGGATTCCTCTCCAGTGCTGACATGGATCTTGGGGTACTTCTGGAGTCTCCCCAGGGTAGTCAGTCCTCGTCTCGAATGCGGGCATGCACTTGCGCTTTCATCCAGAGCGGTAGCAGCAGTGTCACGCAGTCGCCGCGTGGATCAAAGGATCTATGGTTTTCCCTAGAGTCTTTCCCACGAGGCTTTCCCACGAGGCTTTCCCACAGGGCAGTACCACGTGCACACGTGGTGGGAGTCGATCCTCGGCTTGAACGTCAAGGCAGTGCAGGGAAAACAGGTTCCTCTGGAATGGACTGACACATCTGGAGGACTCTTGGAATGGTGACACGACCCTGGAGTTCCTCTCGCCTTTTCTGTGGAGAGCGCCTCCTCTTGAGATGCGACGGGAACGCTGGGAATTCTTTCCCTTCGAAACAGGGATAGGATCCCTCATCTCGAGCTAGGAGGTGGAAACGGGGCTCCCCTGGATGTGTGCGGGACCCCACGTGCTTCCGCTCCATTGGAGACGGGTATGTCGCGGAACTGCTTGAGTTGCAGCAAGGGAGTGAAGGACCCTTTGGAAGTTCCAGTGGTTAGATGTGATTAGCCTCGAGAAGCCTCAGCGGACATGGGCCTCATCTCGCCTGGAGGGCAAAACCTCCTGGATTTTCTCGAGTTGCGGCAGGTGCTCTCGACTTACGACGGGGACCTCAGGAACCCGCTCTGGAGGCCTCAGGAAAGGCCAGTCCCCATGCGAGTTCCTCGGGGGCCTCTCGGGATTCCTCTCCCGTCGATGCCGGGGCCTAAGACCTTGTGTGGAGTCGGGGCCGGAATCTGAGGATTCCTCTCCAGTGCTGACATGGATCTTGGGGTAATTCTGGAGTCTCCCCAGGGGAGTCAGTCCTCGTCTCGAATGCGGGCATGCACTTGCGCTTTCCTCCAGAGCGGTAGCAGCAGTGTCACGCAGTCCGCCGCGTGGATCAAAGGATCTATGGTTTTCCCTCGAGTCTTTCCCACGAGGCTTTCCCACCAGGCTTTCCCACAGGGCTGTCCCACTTGCACACGTGGTGGGAGTCGATCCTCGGCTTGAACGTCAAGGCAGTGCAGGGAAAACAAGTTCCTCTGGAATGGACTGACACATCTGGGGGACTCTTGGAATGGAGGCACGACCCTGGAGTTCCTCTCGCCTTTCCTGTGGAGAGCGCCTCCTCTTGAGATATGACGGGAACGTCGGGAATTCTTTCCCTACGAAACAGGGAAAGGATCCCTCATCTCGATCTAGGAGGCGGTAACGGGGCTCCCCTGGATGTGTGCGGGACCCCACGTGCTTCCTCTAGAGTGGAGACGGGTATGTCGGGGAACTTCTTGAGTTGCAGCAAGGGTGTGAAGGACCCTTTGGAAGTTCCAGTGGTTTGATGTGATTAGCCTCGAGAAGCCTCAGCGCAAATGGGCCTCATCTCGCCTGGAGGGAAAAACCTCCTGGATTTTCTAGAGTTGCGGCAGGTGCTCTCGACTTACGACGGGGACCTCAGGAACCCGCTCTGGAGGCCTCAAGAAAGGCCAGTCCCCATGCGAGTTCCTCGGGGGCCTCTCGGGATTCCTCTCCGGTCGAAGCCGGGGCCTAAGACCTTGTGTGGATTCGGGGCCGGAACCTGAGGATTCCTCTCCAGTGCTGACATGGATCTTGGGGTACTTCTGGAGTCTCCCCAGGGGAGTCAGTCCTCGTCTCGAATGCGGGCATGCACCTGCGCTTTCCTCCAGAGCAGTAGCAGCAGGGTCACGCAGTCCGACGCATGGATAAAAGGATCTATGGTTTTCCCTCGAGTCTTTCCCACGAGGCTTTCCCACGAGGCTTTCCCACAGGGCTGTCCCACGTGCACACGTGGTGGGAGTCGATCCTCGGCTTGAACGTCAAGGCAGTGCAGGGAAAACAGGTTCCTATGGAATGGACTGACACATCTGGGGGACTCTTGGAATGGTGGCACGACCCTGGAGTTCCTCTCGCCTTTCCTGTGGAGAGCGCCTCCTCTTGAGATACGACGGGAACGCCGGGAATTCTTTCCCTACGAAACAGGGAAAGGATCCCTCATCTCGATCTAGGAGGCGGAAACGGGGCTCCCCTGGATGTGTGCGGGACCCCAAGTGCTTCCTCTTGAGTGGAGACGGGTATGTCGGGGAACTTCTTGAGTTGCAGCAAGGGTGTGAAGGACCCTTTGGAAGTTCCAGTGGATAGATGTGATTAGCCTCGAGAAGCCTCAGCGGAAATGGGCAGCATCTCGCCTGGAGGGCAAAACCTCCTGGATTTTCTCGAGTTGCGGCAGGTGCTCTCGACTTACGACGGGGACCTCAGGGACCCGCTCTGGTGGCCTCAGGAAAGGCCAGTCCCCATGCGAGTTCAGCGGGGGCCTCTCGGGATTCCTCTCCCGTCGATGCCGGGGCCTAAGACCTTGTGTGGAGTCGGGGCCGGAACCTGAGGATTCCTCTCCAGTGCTGACATGGATCTTGGGGTACTTCTGGAGTCTCCCCAGGGGAGTCAGTCCTCGTCTCGAATGCGGGCATGCACTTGTGCTTTCCTCCAGAGCGGTAGCAGCAGTGTCACGCAGTCCGCCGCGTGGATCAAAGGATCTATGGTTTTCCCTCGAGTCTTTCCCACGAGGCTTTCCCACGAGGCTTTCCCACAGGGCTGTCCCACGTGCACACGTGGTGGGAGTCGATCCTCGGCTTGAACGTCAAGGCAGTACAGGGAAAACAGGTTCCTCTGGAATGGACTGACACATCTGGGGTCTCTTGGAATGGTGGCACGACCCTGGAGTTCCTCTCGCCTTTCCTGTGGAGAGCGCCTCCTCTTGAGATGCGACGGGAACACCGGGAATTCTTTCCCTACGAAACAGGGAAAGGATCCCTCATCTCGAACTTGGAGGCGGAAAGGGGGCTCCCCTGGATGTGTGTGACACCCCACGTGCTTCCTCTCGAGTGGAGACGGGTATGTCGCGGAACTGCTTGAGTTGCAGCAAGGGTGTGAAGGACCCATTGGAAGTTCCAGTGGTTAGATGTGATTAGCCTCGAGAAGCCTCAGCGGACATGGGCCTCATCTCGCCTGGAGGGCAAAACCTCCTGGATTTTCTTGAGTACCGGCAGGTGCTCTCGACTTACGACGGGGACCTCAGGGACCCGCTCTGGTGGCCTCAGGAAAAGCCAGTCCCCATGCGAGTTCCTCGGGGGCCTCTCGGGATTCCTCTCCCCTCCATGCCCGGGCCTAAGACCTTGTGTGGAGTCGGGGCCGGAACCTGAGGATTCCTCTCCAGTGCTGACATGGACCTTGGGGTACTTCTGGAGTCTCCCCAGGGGAGTCAGTCCTCGTCTCGAATGGGGGCATGCACTTGCGCTTTCCTCCAGAGCGGTAGCAGCAGTGTCACGCAGTCCGCCGCGTGGATCAAAGGATCGATGGTTTTCCCTGGAGTCTTTCCCACGAGGCTTTCCCACAGGCCTGTCCCACGTGCACACGTAGTGGGAGTCGATCCTCGGCTTGAACGTCAAGGCAGTGCAGGGAAAACAGGTTCCTCTGGAATGGACTGACACATCTGGGGGACTCTTGGAATGGTGGCACGACTCTGGAGTTCCTCTTCCCTTTCCTGTGGAGAGCGCCTCCTCTTGAGTTGCGACGGGAACACCGGGAATTCTTTCCCTACGAAACAGGGAAAGGATCCCTCATCTCGAGCTATGAGGCGGAAACGGGGCTCCCCTGGATGTGTGCGGGACCCAACGTGCTTCCTCTCGAGTGGAGACGGGTATGTCGGGGAACTTCTTGAGTTGCAGCAAGGGTGTGAAGGACCCTTTGGAAGTTCCAGTGGTTAGACGTGATTAGCCTCGAGAAGCCTCAGCGGAAATGGGCCTCATCTCGCCTGGAGGGTAAAACCTCCTGGATTTTCTCGAGTTGCGGCAGGTGCTCTCGACTTACGACGGGGACCTCAGGGACCCGCTCGGTGGCCTCAAGAAAGGCCAGTCCCCATGCGAGTTCCTCGGGGGCCTCTCGGGATTCCTCTCCCGTCGATGCCGGGGCCTAAGGCCTTGTGTGGAGTCGGGGCCGGAACCTGAGGATTCCTCTCCCGTGCTGACATGGACCTTGGGGAACTTCTGGAGCCTCCCCAGGGGAGTCAGTCCTCGTCTCGAATGCGGGCATGCACTTGCACTTTCCTCCAGAGCGTTAGCAGCAGTGTCACGCAGTCCGCCGCGTGGATCAAAGGATCTATGGTTTTCCCACAAGTCTTTCCCACGAGGCTTTCCCACGAGGCTTTCCCACAGGGCTGTCCCACGTGCACACGTGGTGGGAGTCGATCCTCGGCTTGAACGTCAAGGTAGTGCAGGGAAAACAGGTTCCTATGGAATGGACTGACACATCTGGGGGACTCTTGGAATGGTGGAACGACCCTGGAGTTCCTCTCGCCTTTCCTGTGGAGAGCGCCTCCTCTTGAGATGCGACGGGAACGCCGGGAATTCTTTCCCTAAGAAACAGGGAAAGGATCCCTCATCTCGAGCTAGGAGGCGGAAACGGGGCCCCCCTGGATGTGTGCGGGACCCCACGTGCTTCCTCTCGAGTGGAGACGGGTATGTCGCGAATCTGCTTGAGTTGCAGCAAGGGTGTGAAGGACCCTTTGGAAGTTCCAGTGGTTAGATATGATTAGCCTCGAGAAGCCTCAGCGGAAATGGGCCTCATCTCGCCTGGAGGGCAAAACCTCCTGGATTTTCTCGAGTTGCGGCAGGTGCTCTCGACTTACGACGGGGACCTCAGGGACCCGCTCTGGAGGCCTCAGGAAAGGCCAGTCCCCATGCGAGTTCCTCGGGGGCCTCTCGGGATTCCTCTCCCGTTGATGCCGGGGCCTAAGACCTTGTGTGGAGTGAGGATTCCTCTCCAGTGCTGACATGGATCTTGGGGTACTTCTGGAGTCTCCCCAGGGGAGTCAGTCCTCGTCTCGAATGCGGGCATGCACTTGCGCTTTCCTCCAGAGTGGTAGCAGCAGTGTCACGCAGTCCGCCGCGTGGATCAAAGGATCTATGTTTTCCCTCGAGTCTTTCCCACGAGGCTTTCCCACGAGGCTTTCCCACAGGGCTGTCCCACGTGCACACGTGGTGGGAGTCGATCCTCGGCTTGAACGTCAAGGCAGTGCAGGGAAAACAGGTTCCTCTGGAATGGACTGACCCATCTGGGGGACTCTTGGAATGGTGGCACGACCCTGGAGTTCCTCTCGCCTTTCCTGTGGAGAGCGCCTCCCCTTGAGATGCGACGGGAACGCCGGGAATTCTTTCCCTAGGAAACAGGGAAAGGATCCCTCATCTCGAGCTAGGAGGCGGAAACGGGGCTCCCCTGGATGTGATCGGGACCTCACGTGCTTCCTCTCGAGTGGAGACGGATATGTCCGGGAACTTCTTGAGTTGCAGCAAGGGTGTGAAGGACCCTTAGGAAGTTCCAGTGGTTAGACGTGATTAGCCTCGAGAAGCCTCAGCGGAAATGGCCCTCATCTCGCCTGAGGGCAAAACCTCCTGGATTTTCTCGAGTTGCGGCAGGTGCTCTCGACTTACGACGGGGACCTCAGGGATCCGCTCTGGTGGCCTCAGGAAAGGCAAGACCACATGGGAGTTCCTCGGGGGCCTCTCGGGATTCCTCTCCCGTCGATGCCGGGGCCTAAGACCTTGTGTGGAGTCGGGGCTGGAACCTGAGGATTTCTCTCCAGTGCTGACATGGATCTTGGGGTACTTCTGGAGTCTCCCCAGGGGAGTCAGTCCTCGTCTCGAATGCGGGCATGCACTTGCGCTTTCCTCCAGAGCGGTAGCAGCAGTGTCACGCAGTCCGCCGCGTGGATCACAGGATCTATGGTTTTCCCTCGAGTCTTTCCCACGAGGCTTTCCAACGAGGCTTTCCCACAGGGCTGTCCCACGTGCACACGTGGTGGGAGTCGATCCTCCGCTTGAACGTCAAGGCAGTGCAGGGAAAACAGGTTCCTCTGGAATGGACTGACACTTCTGCGGGTCTCTTGGAATGGTGGCACGACCCTGGAGTTCCTCTCGCCTTTCCTGTGGAGAGCGCCTCCTCTTGAGATGCGACGGGAACGCCGGGAATTCTTTCCCTACGAAACAGGGAAAGGATCCCTCATCTCGAGCTAGGAGGTGGAAACGGGGCTCCCCTGGATGTGTGCGGGACCCCACGTGCTTCCTCTCGAGTGGAGACGGGTATGTCGGGGAACTTCTTGAGTTGCAGCAAGGGTGTGAAGGAACCTTTGGAAGTTCCAGTGGTTAGATGTGATTAGCCTCGAGAAGCCTCAGCGGAAATGGGCCTCATCTCGCCTGGAGGGCAAAATCTCCTGGATTTTCTCGAGTTGCGGCAGGTGCTCTCGAATTACGATGGGGACCTCAGGGACCCGCTCTGGTGGCCTCAGGAAAGGCCAGTCCCCATGCGAGTTCCTCGGGGGCCTCTCGGGATTCCTCTCCCATCGATGCCGGGGCCTAAGACCTTGTGTTGAGTCGGGGCCGGAACCTGAGGATTCCTCTCCAGTGCTGACATGGATCTTGGGGTACTTCTGGAGTCTCCCCAGGGGAGTCAGTCCTCGTCTCGAATGCGGGCATGCACTTGCGCTTTCCTCCAAAGTAGTAGCAGCAGTGTCACGCAGTCCGCCGCGTGGATAAAAGGATCTATGGTTTTCCCTCGAGTCTTTCCCACGAGGCTTTCCCACGAGGCTTTCCCACAGGCTGGGTGACTCTTGGAATGGTGGCACGACCCTGGAGTTCCTCTCGCCTTTCCTGTGGAGAGCGCCTCCTCTTGAGATGCGACGGGAACGCCGGGAATTCTTTCCCTACGAAACAGGGAAAGGATCCCTCATCTCGAGCTAGGAGGCGGAAACGGGGCTCCCCTGGATGTGTGCGGGACCCTCGTGCTTCCTCTTCAGTGGAGACGGGTATGTCGGGGAACTTCTTGAGTTGCAGCAAGGGTGTGAAGGGCCCTTTGGAAGTTCCAGTGGTTAGATGTGATGAGCCTCGAGAAGCCTCAGCGGAAATGGGCCTCATCTCGCCTGGAGGGCAAAACCTCCTGGATTTTCTCGAGTTGCGGCAGGTGCTCTCGACTTACGACGGGGACCTCAGGGACCCGCTCTGGTGGCCTCAGGAAAGGCCAGTCCCCATGCGAGTTCCTCGGGGGCCTCTCGGGATTCCTCTCCTGTCGATGCTGGGGCCTAACACCTTGTGTGGAGTCGGGGCCGGAACCTGAGGATTCCTCTCCAGTGCTGACATGGATCTTGGGGTACTTCTGGAGTCTCCCCAGGGGAGTCAGTCCTCGTCTCGAATGCGGGCTTGCACTTGCGCTTTCCTCCAGAGCGGTAGCAGCAGTGTCCCGCGGTCCGCCGCGTGGATCAAGGGATCTATCGTTTTCCCTCGAGTCTTTCCCACGAGGCTTTCCCACGAGGCTTTCCCACAGGGCTGTCCCACGTGCACACGTGGTGTGAGTCGATCCTCGGCTTGAACGTCAAGGCAGTGCAGGGAAAACAGGTTCCTCTGGAATGGACTGACACATCTGGGGGACTCTTGGAATGGTGGCATGACCCGGGAGTTCCTCTTGCCTTTCCTGTGGAGAGCGCCTCCTCTTGAGATGCGACGGGAACGCCGGGAATTCCTTCCCTACGAAACAGGGAAAGGATCCCTCATCTCGAGCTAGGAGGCGGAAACGTGGCTCCCCTGAATGTGTGCGGGACCCTCCTGCTTCCTCTCGAGTGGAGACGGGTATGTCGGGGAACTTCTTGAGTTGCAGCAAGGGTGTGAAGGCCCCTTTGGAAGTTCCAGTGGTTAGATGTGATTAGCCTTGAGAAGCCTCAGCGGAAATGGGCCTCATCTCCCCTGGAGGGCAAAGCCTCCTGGATTTTCTCGAGTTGCGGCAGGTGCTCTCGACTTACGACGGGGACCTCAGGGACCCGCTCTGGTGGCCTCAGGAAAGGCCAGTCCCAATGCGAGTTCCTCGGGGGCCTCTCGGGATTCCTCTCCCGTCGATGCCGGGGCCTAACACCTTGTGTGGAGTCGGGGCCGGAACCTGAGGATTCCTCTCCAGTGCTGACATGGATCTTGGGGTACTTCTGGAGTCTCCCCAGGGGAGTCATTCCTCGTCTCGAATGCGGGCATGCACTTGCGCTTTCCTCCAGAGCGGTAGCAGCAGTGTCACGCGGTCCGCCGCGTGGATCAAGGGATCTATGTTTTTCCCTCGAGTCTTTCCCACGAGGCTTTCCCACGAGGCTTTCCCACAGGCTGGGTGACTCTTGGAATGGTGGCACGACCCTGGAGTTCCTCTCGCCTTTCCTGTGGAGAGCGTCTCCTCTTGAGATGCGACGGGAACTCCGGGAATTCTTTCCCTACGAAACAAGGAAAGGATCCCTCATCTCGAGCTCTGAGGCGGAAACGGGGCTCCCCTGGATGTGTGCGGGACCCTCGTGCTTCCTCTCGAGTGTAGACGGCTATGTCGGGGAACTTCTTGAGTTGCAGCAAGGGTGTCAAGGACCCTTTAGAAATTCCAGTGGTTAGATGTGAATAGCCTCGAGAAGCCTCAGCGGATATGGGCCTCATCTCGCCTCGAGGGCAAAACCTCCTGGATTTTCTCGAGTTGCGGCAGGTGCTCTCGACTTACGACGGAGACCTCAGGGACCCGCTCTGGTGGCCTCAGGAAAGGCCAGTCCCCATGCGAGTTCCTCGGGGGCCTCTCGGTATTCCTCTCCCGTCGATGCCGGGGCCTAACACCTTGTGTGGAGTCGGGGCCGGAACCTGAGGATTCTTCTCCAGTGCTGACATGTATCTTGGGGTACTTCTGGAGTCTCCCCAGGGGAGTCAGTCCTCGTTTCGAATGCGGGCATGCACTTGCGCTTTCCTCCAGAGCGGTAGCAGCAGTGTCACGCAGTCCGCCGCGTGGATCAAAGGATCTATGGTTTTCCCTCGAGTCTTTCCCACGAGGCTTTCCCACGAGGCTTTCCCACAGGGCTGTCCCACGTGCACACGTGTTGTGAATCGATCCTCGGCTTGAACGTCAAGGCAGTGCAGGGAAAAAAGGTTCCTCTGGAATTGACTGACACATCTGGGGGACTCTTGGAATGGTGGCACGAGCCTGGAGTTCCTCTCGCCTTTCCTGTGGAGAGCGCCTCCTCTTGAGATGCGACGGGAACGCCGGGAATTCTTTCCCTACCAAACAGGGAAAGGATCCCTCATCTCGAGCTAGGAGGCGGAAACGGGGCTCCCCTGGATGTGTGCGGGACCCTCGTGCTTCCTCTCGAGTGGAGACGGGTATGTCGGGGAACTTCTTGAGTTGCAGCAAGGGTGTCAAGGACCCTTTGGAAATTCCAGTGGTTAGATGTGATTAGCCTCGAGAAGCCTCAGCGGAAATGGGCCTCATCTCGCCTGGAGGGCAAAACCATCTGGATTTTCTCGAGTTGTGGCAGGTGCTCTCGACTTACGACGGAGACCTCAGGGACCCGCTCTGGTGGCCTCAGGAAAGGCCAGTCCCCATGCGAGTTCCTCGGGGGCCTCTCGGGATTCCTCTCCCTTCGATGCCGGGGCCTAAGACCTTGTGTGGATTCAGGGCGGGAACCTGAGGATTCTTCTCCAGTGCTGACATGGATCTTGGGGTACTTCTGGAGTCTCCCCAGGGGAGTCAGTCCTCGTCTCGAATGCGGGCATGCACTTGCGCTTTCCTCCAGAGTGGTAGCAGCAGTGTCACGCAGTCCGCCGCGTGGATCAAAGGATCTATGGTTTTCCCTTGAGTCTTTCCCATGAGGCTTTCCCACGAGGCTTTCCCACAGGGCTGTACCACGTGCACACTTGGTGGGACTCGATCTTCGGCTTGAACGTCAAGTCAGTGCAGGGAAAACAGGTTCCTCTGAAATGGACTGACACATCTGGGGGTCTCTTGGAATGGTGGCACGACCCTGGAGTTCCTCTCGCCTTTCCTGTGGAGAGCGCCTCCTCTTGAGATGCGACGGGAACGCCGGGAATTCTTTCCCTACGAAACAGGGAAAGGATCCCTCATCTCGAGCTAGGAGGCGGAAACGGGGCTCCCCTGGATGTGTGCGGGACCCTCGTGCTTCCTCTTCAGTGGAGACGGGTATGTCGGGGAACTTCTTGAGTTGCAGCAAGGGTGTGAAGGGCCCTTTGGAAGTTCCAGTGGTTAGATGTGATGAGCCTCGAGAAGCCTCAGCGGAAATGGGCCTCATCTCGCCTGGAGGGCAAAACCTCCTGGATTTTCTCGAGTTGCGGCAGGTGCTCTCGACTTACGACGGGGACCTCAGGGACCCGCTCTGGTGGCCTCAGGAAAGGCCAGTCCCCATGCGAGTTCCTCGGGGGCCTCTCAGGATTCCTCTCCCGTCGATGCCGGGGCCTAACACCTTGTGTGGAGTCGGGGCCGGAACCTGAGGATTCTTCTCCAGTGCTGACATGTATCTTGGGGTACTTCTGGAGTCTCCCCAGGGGAGTCAGTCCTCGTTTCGAATGCGGGCATGCACTTGCGCTTTCCTCCAGAGCGGTAGCAGCAGTGTCACGCAGTCCGCCGCGTGGATCAAAGGATCTATGGTTTTCCCTCGAGTCTTTCCCACGAGGCTTTCCCACGAGGCTTTCCCACAGGGCTGTCCCACGTGCACACGTGTTGTGAATCGATCCTCGGCTTGAACGTCAAGGCAGTGCAGGGAAAAAAGGTTCCTCTGGAATTGACTGACACATCTGGGGGACTCTTGGAATGGTGGCACGAGCCTGGAGTTCCTCTCGCCTTTCCTGTGGAGAGCGCCTCCTCTTGAGATGCGACGGGAACGCCGGGAATTCTTTCCCTACCAAACAGGGAAAGGATCCCTCATCTCGAGCTAGGTGGCGGAAACGGGGCTCCCCTGGATGTGTGCGGGACCCTCGTGCTTCCTCTCGAGTGGAGACGGGTATGTCGGGGAACTTCTTGAGTTGCAGCAAGGGTGTCAAGGACCCTTTGGAAATTCCAGTGGTTAGATGTGATTAGCCTCGAGAAGCCTCAGCAGAAATGGGCCTCATCTCGCCTGGAGGGCAAAACCATCTGGATTTTCTCGAGTTGTGGCAGGTGCTCTCGACTTACGACGGAGACCTCAGGGACCCGCTCTGGTGGCCTCAGGAAAGGCCAGTCCCCATGCGAGTTCCTCGGGGGCCTCTCGGGATTCCTCTCCCTTCGATGCCGGGGCCTAAGACCTTGTGTGGATTCAGGGCGGGAACCTGAGGATTCTTCTCCAGTGCTGACATGGATCTTGGGGTACTTCTGGAGTCTCCCCAGGGGAGTCAGTCCTCGTCTCGAATGCGGGCATGCACTTGCGCTTTCCTCCAGAGTGGTAGCAGCAGTGTCACGCAGTCCGCCGCGTGGATCAAAGGATCTATGGTTTTCCCTTGAGTCTTTCCCATGAGGCTTTCCCACGAGGCTTTCCCACAGGGCTGTACCACGTGCACACTTGGTGGGACTCGATCTTCGGCTTGAACGTCAAGTCAGTGCAGGGAAAACAGGTTCCTCTGAAATGGACTGACACATCTGGGGGTCTCTTGGAATGGTGACACGACCCTGGAGTTCCTCTCGCCTTTCCTGTGGAGAGTGCCTCCTCTTGAGATGCGACGGGAACGCCGGGAATTCTTTCCCTACGAAACAGGGAAAGGATCCCTCATCTCGAGCTAGGAGGCGGAAACGGGGCTCCCCTGGATGTGTGCGGGACCCCATGTGCTTCCTCTCGAGTGGAGACGGGTATGTCGGGGAACTTCGTGAGTTGCAGCAAGGGTGTGAAGGGCCCTTTGGAAGTTCCAGTGGTTAGATGTGATTAGCCTCGAGAAGCCTCAGCGGAAATGGGCCTCATCTCGCCTGGAGGGCAAAACCTCCTGGATTTTCTCAAGTTGCGGCAGGTGCTCTCGACTTACGACGGGGACCTCAGGGACACGCTCTGGTGGCCTCAGAAAAGGCCAGTCCCCATGCGAGTTCCTCGGGGGACTCTCGGGATTCCTCTCCCGTCGATGCCGGGGCCTAAGACCTTGTGTGGATTCGGGGCCGGAAGTGAGGATTCCTCTCCAGTGCTGACATGGATCTTGGGGTACTTCTGGAGTCTCCCCAGGGGAGTCAGTCCTCGTCTCGAATGCGGGCATGCACTTGCGCTTTCCTCCAGAGCGGTAGCAGCAGTGTCACGCAGTCCGCCGCGTGGATCAAAGGATCTATGGTTTTCCCTCGAGTCTTTCTCACGAGTCTTTCCCACGAGGCTTTCCCACAGGGCTGTCCCACGTGCACACGTGGTGGGAGTCGATCCTCGGCTTGAACGTCAAGGCAGTGCAGGGAAAACAGGTTCCTCTGGAATGGACTGACACATCTGGGGGTCTCTTGGAATGGTGCCACGACCCTGGAGTTCCTCTCGCCTTTCCTGTGGAGAGCACCTCCTCTTGAGATGCGACGGGAACGCCGGGAATTCTTTCCCAACTAAACAGGGAAAGGATCCTTCATCTCGAGCTAGGAGGCGGAAACGGGGCTCCCCTGGATGTGTGCGGGACCCCACGTGCTTCCTCTCGAGTGGAGACGGGTATGTCGCGGAACTGCTTGAGTTGCAGCAAGGGTGTGAAGGACCCTTTGGAAGTTCCAGTGGTTAGATGTGATTAGCCTCGAGAAGCCTCAGCGGAAATGGGCCTCATCTCGCCTGGAGGGCAAAACCTCCTGGATTTTCTCGAGTTGCGGCAGGTGCTCTCGACTTACGACGGGGACTTCAGGGACCCGTTCTGGTGGCCTCAGGAAAGGCCAGTCCCCATGCGAGTTCCTCGGGGGCCTCTCGGGATTCCTCTCCCGTCGATGCCGGGGCCTAAGACCTTGTGTGGATTCGGGGCCGGAACCTGAGTATTCCTCTCCAGTGCTGACATGGATCTTGGGGTACTTCTGGAGTCTTCCGAGGGGAGTCAGTCGTCGTCTCGAATGCGGGCATGCACTTGCGCTTTCCTCCAGAGCGGTAGCAGCAGTGTCACGCAGTCCAGCGCGTGGATCAAAGGATCTATGGTTTTCCCTCGAGTCGTTCCCATGAGGCTTTCCCACGAGGCTTTCCCACAGGGCTGTCCCACGTGCACACGTGGTGGGAGTCGATCCTTGGCTTGAACGTCAAGGCAGTGCAGGGAAAACAGGTTCCTCTGTAATGGACTGACACATCTGGTGGTCTCTTGGAATGGTGGCAGGACCCTGGAGTTCCTCTCGCCTTTCCTTTGGAGAGCGCATCCTCTTGAGATGCGACGGGAACGCCGGGAATTCTTTCCCTACGAAACAGGGAAGAGATCCCTCATCTCGAGCTAGGAGGCGGAAACGGGGCTCCCCTGGATGTGTGCGGGACCCCACGTGCTTCCTCTCGAGTGGAGACGGGTATGTCGGGGAACTGCTTGAGTTGCAGCAAGGGTGTGATGGACCCTTTGGAAGTTCCAGTGGTTAGATGTGATTAGCCTCGAGAAGCCTCAGCGGAAATGGGCCTCATCTCGCCTGGAGGGCAAAACCTCCTGGATTTTCTCGAGTTGCGGCAGGTGCTCTCGACTTACGACGGGGACCTCAGGGACCCACTCTGGAGGCCTCAGGAAAGGCCAGTCCGCATGCGAGTTCTTCGGGGGCCTCTCGGGATTCCTCTCCCGTCGATGCCGGGGCCTAAGACCTTGTGTGGACTCGGGGCCGGAACCTGAGGATTCCTCTCCAGTGCTGACATGGATCTTGGGGTACTTCTGGAGTCTCCCCAGGTGAGTCAGTCCTCGTCTCGAATGCGGGCATGCACTTGCGCTTTCCTCCAGAGCGGTAGCAGCAGTGTCACGCAGTCCACCGCGGGGATCAAAGGATCTATGGTTTTCCCTCGAGTCTTTCCCACGAGGCTTTCCCAAGAGGCTTTCCCACAGGGCTGCCCCACGTGCACACTTGGTGGGAGTCGATCCTCGGCTTGAACTTCAAGGCAGTGCAGGGAAAACAGGTTCCTCTGGAATGGACTGACACATCTGGGGGTCTCTTGGAATGGTGGCACGACTCTGGAAATCCTGTCCCCTTTCCTGTGGAGAGCGCCTCCTCTTGAGATGCGACGGGAACGCCGGGAATTCTTTCCCTACGAAACAGGGAAAGGATCCGTCATCTTGAGCTAGGAGGCGGAAACGGGGCTCCCCTGGATGTATGCGGGACCCCACGTGCTTCCTCTCGATTAGAGACGGGTATTTCGCGGAACTGCTTGAGTTGCAGCAAGGGTGTGAAGGACCCTTTGGAAGTTCCAGTGGTTAGATGTGATTAGACTCGAGAAGCCTCAGCAGAAATGGGCCTCATCTCGCCTGGAGGGCAAAATCTCCTGGATTTTCTCGAGTTGCGGCAGGTGCTCTCGACTTACGATGGGGACCTCAGGGACCCGCTCTGGTGGCCTCAGGAAAGGCCAGTCCCCATGCGAGTTCCTCAGGGGCCTCTCGGGATTCCTCTCCCGTGGATGCCGGGACCTAAGACCATGTGTGGAGTCGGGGCCGGAACCTGAGGATTCCTCTCCAGTGCTGACATGGATCTTGGGGTACTTCTGGAGTCTCCCCAGGGGAGTCAGTCCTCGTCTCCAATGCGGGCATGCACTTGCAATTTCCTCCAGAGCGGTAGCAGCAGTGTCACGCAGTCCGCCGCGTGGATCAAGGGATCTATGGTTTACCCTCGAGTCTTTCCCACGAGGCTTTCCCACGAGTCTTTCCCACAGGGCTGTCCCAGGTGCACACGTGGTGGGAGTCGATCCTCGGCTTGAACGTCAAGGTAGTGCAATGAAAACAGCTTCCTCGTGAATGGACTGACACATCTGGGGGACTCTTCGAATGGTGGCACGACCCTGGAGTTCCTCTCGCCTTTCCTGTGGAGAGCGCCTCCTCTTGAGATGCGACGGGAACTCCGGGAATTCTTTCCCTACCAAACAGGGAAAGGATCCCTCATCTCGAGCTAGGAGGCGGAAACGGGGCTCCCCTGGATGTGTGCGGGACCCTCGTGCTTCCTCTCGAGTGGAGACGGGTATGTCGGGGAACTTCTTGAGTTGCAGCAAGGGTGTCAAGGACCCTTTGGAAATTCCAGTGGTTAGATGTGATTAGCCTCGAGAAGCCTCAGCGGAAATAGGCCTCATCTCGCCTGGAGGGCAAAACCTCCTGGATTTTCTCGAGTTGCGGCAGGTGCTCTCGACTTACGACGGAGACCTCAGGGACCCGCTCTGGTGGCCTCAGGAAAGGCCAGTCCCCATGTGAGTTCCTCGGGGGCCTCTCGGGATTCCTCTCCTGTCGATGCCGGGGCCTAACACCTTGTGTGGAGTCGGGGCCGGAACCTCGGGATCCCTTTCCAGTGCTGACATGGATCTTGGGGTACTTCTGGAGTCTCCCCAGGGGACTCAGTCCTCGTCTCGAATGCGGGCATGCACTTGCGCTTTCCTCCAGAGCGGTAGCAGCAGTGTCACGCGGTCCGCCGCGTGGATCAAGGGATCTATGTTTTTCCCTCGAGTCTTTCCCACGAGGCTTTCCCACGAGGCTTTCCCACAGGCTGGGGGACTCTTGGAATGGTGGCACGACCCTGCAGTTCCTCTCGCCTTTCCTGTGGAGAGTGTCTCCTCTTGAGATGCGACGGGAACTCCGGGAATTCTTTCCCTACGAAAAAGGGAAAGGATCCCTCATCTCGAGCTAGGAGGCGGAAACGGGTTTCCCCTGGATGTGTGCGGGACCCTCGTGCTTCCTCTCGAGTGTAGACGGCTATGTCGGGGAACTTCTTGAGTTGCAGCAAGGGTGTCAAGGACCCTTTGGAAATTCCAGTGGTTAGATGTGAATAGCCTCGATAAGCCTCAGCGGAAATGGGCCTCATCTCGCCTCGAGGGCAAAACCTCCTGGATTTTCTCGAGTTGCGGCAGGTGCTCTCGACTTACGACGGAGACCTCAGGGACCCGCTCTGGTGGCCTCAGGAAAGGCCAGTCCCCATGCGAGTTCCTCGGGGGCCTCTCGGTATTCCTCTCCCGTCGATGCCGGGGCCTAACACCTTGTGTGGAGTCGGGGCCGGAACCTGAGGATTCTTCTCCAGTGCTGACATGGATCTTGGGGTACTTCTGGAGTCTCCCCAGGGGAGTCAGTCCTCGTTTCGAATGCGGGCATGCACTTGCGCTTTCCTCCAGAGCGGTAGCAGCAGTGTCACGCAGTCCGCCGCCTGGATCAAAGGATCTATGGTTTTCCCTCGAGTCTTTCCCACGAGGCTTTCCCACGAGGCTTTCCCACAGGGCTGTCCCACGTGCACACGTGGTGTGAGTCGATCCTCGGCTTGAACGTCAAGGCAGTGCAGGGAAAACAGGTTCCTCTGGAATGGACTGGCACATCTGGGGGACTCTTGGAATGGTGGCATGACCCTGGAGTTCCTCTCGCCTTTCCTGTGGAGAGCGCCTCCTCTTGAGATGCGACGGGAACGCCGGGAATTCTTTCCCTACGAAACAGGGAAAGGATCCCTCATCTCGAGTTAGGAGGCGGAAACGTGGCTCCCCTGAATGTGTGCGGGACCCTCCTGCTTCCTCTCGAGTGGAGACGCGTATGTCGGGGAACTTCTTGAGTTGCAGCAAGGGTGTGAAGGACCCTTTGGAAGTTCCAGTGGTTAGATGTGATTAGCCTTGAGAAGCCTCAGCGGAAATGGGCCTCATCTCCCCTGGAGGGCAAAGCCTCCTGGATTTTCTCGAGTTTTGGCAGGTGCTCTCGACTTACGACGGGGACCTCAGGGACCCGATCTGGTGGCCTCAGGCAAGGCAAGTCCCGATGCGAGTTCCTCCGGGGCCTCTCGGGATTTCTCTCCTGTCGATGCCGGGGCCTAACACCTTGTGTGGAGTCGGGGCCGGAACCTGAGGATTCCTCTCCAGTGCTGACATGGATCTTGGGGTACTTCTGGAGTCTCCCCAGGGGAGTCATTCCTCGTCTCGAATGCGGGCATGCACTTGCAATTTCCTCCAGAGCGGTAGCAGCAGTGTCACGCAGTCCGCCGCGTGGATCAAGGGATCTATGGTTTTCCCTCGAGTCTTTCCCACGAGGCTTTCCCACGTGGCTTTCCCACAGGGCTGTCCCACGTGCACACGTGGTGGGAGTCGATCCTCGGCTTGAACGTCAAGGCAGTGCAGTTAAAACAGGTTCCTCTGGAATGGACTGACACATCTGGGGGACTCTTGGAATGGTGGCACCACCCTGGAGTTCCTCTCGCCTTTCCTGTGGAGAGCGCCTCCTCTTGAGATGCGACGGGAACGCCGGGAATTCTTTCCCTACGAAACAGGGAAAGGATCCCTCATCTCGAGCTAGGAGGCGGAAACGGGGCTCCCCTGGATGTGTGCGGGACCCTCGTGCTTCCTCTCGAGTGGAGACGGTTATGTCGGGGAACTTCTTGAGTTGCAGCAAGGGTGTCAAGGACCCTTTGGAAATTCCAGTGGTTAGATGTGATTAGCCTCGAGAAGCCTCATTGGAAATGGGCCTCATCTCGCCTGGAGGGCAAAACCTCCTGGATTTTCTCGAGTTGTGGCAGGTGCTCTCGACTTACGACGGAGACCTCAGGGACCCGCTCTGGTGGCCTCAGGAACGGCCAGTCCCCATTCGAGTTCCTCGGGGGCCTCTCGGGATTCCTCTCCCGTGGATGCCGGTTCCTAAGACCTTGTGTGGAGTCGGGGCCGGAACCTGAGGATTCCTCTCCAGTGCTGACATGGATCTTGGGGTACTTCTGGAGTCTCCCCAGGGGAGTCATTCCTCGTCTCGAATGCGGGCATGCACTTGGGCTTTCCTCCAGAGCGGCAGCAGCAGTGTCACGCAGTCCGCCGCGTGGATCAAAGGATCTATGGTTTTCCCTCGAGTCTTTCCCACGAGGCTTTCCCACGAGGCTTTCCCACAGGGCTGTCCCACGTGCACACGTGGTGGGAGTCGATCCTCGGCTTGAACGTCAAGGCAGTGCAGGGAAAACAGGTTCCTCTGGAATGGACTGACCCATCTGGGGGACTCTTGGAATGGTGGCACGACCCTGGAGTTCCTCTCGCCTTTCCTGTGGAGAGCGCCTCCTCTTGAGATGCGACGGGAACGCCGGGAATTCTTTCCCTGCGAAACAGGGAAAGGATCCCTCATCTCGAGCTAGGAGGCGGAAACGGGGCTCCCCTGGATGTGTGCGGGACCCCACGTGCTTCCTCTCGAGTGGAAACGGGTATGTCGCGGAACTGCTTGAGTTGCAGCAAGGGTGTGAAGGACCCTTTGGAAGTTCCAGTGGTTAGATGTGATTAGCCTCGAGAAGCCTCAGCGGAAATGGGCCTCATCTCGCCTGGAGGGCAAAACCTCGTGGAATTTCTCGAGTTGCGGCAGATGCTCTCGACTTACGACGGGGACCTCAGGGACCCGCTCTGGTGGCCTCAGGAAAGGCCAGTCCCCATGCGAGTTCTTCGGGGGCCTCTCGGGATTCCTCTCCCGTCGATGCCGGGGCCTAACACCTTGTGTGGAGTCGGGGCCGGAATCTGAGGATTCCTCTCCAGTGCTGACATGGATCTTGGGGTACTTCTGGAGTCTCCCCAGGGGAGTCATTCCTCGTCTCGAATGCGGGCATGCACTTGCGCTTTCCTCCAGAGCGGTAGCAGCAGTGTCACGCGGTCCGCCGCGTGGATCAAGGGATCTATGTTTTTCCCTCGAGTCTTTCCCACGAGTCTTTCCCACGAGGCTTTCCCACAGGCTGGGTGACTCTTGGAATGGTGGCACGACCCTGGAGTTCCTCTCGCCTTTCCTGTGGAGAGCGTCTCCTCTTGAGATGCGACGGGAACTCCGGGAATTCTTTCCCTACGAAACAGGGAAAGGATCCCTCATCTCGAGCTCTGAGGCGGAAACGGGGCTCCCCTGGATGTGTGCGGGACCCTCGTGCTTCCTCTCGAGTGTAGACGGCTATGTCGGGGAACTTCTTGAGTTGCAGCAAGGGTGTCAAGGACCCTTTAGAAATTCCAGTGGTTAGATGTGAATAGCCTCGAGAAGCCTCAGCGGATATGGGCCTCATCTCGCCTCGAGGGCAAAACCTCCTGGATTTTCTCGAGTTGCGGCAGGTGCTCTCGACTTACGACGGAGACCTCAGGGACCCGCTCTGGTGGCCTCAGGAAAGGCCAGTCCCCATGCGAGTTCCTCGGGGGCCTCTCGGTATTCCTCTCCCGTCGATGCCGGGGCCTAACACCTTGTGTGGAGTCGGGGCCGGAACCTGAGGATTCTTCTCCAGTGCTGACATGTATCTTGGGGTACTTCTGGAGTCTCCCCAGGGGAGTCAGTCCTCGTTTCGAATGCGGGCATGCACTTGCGCTTTCCTCCAGAGCGGTAGCAGCAGTGTCACGCAGTCCGCCGCGTGGATCAAAGGATCTATGGTTTTCCCTCGAGTCTTTCCCACGAGGCTTTCCCACGAGGCTTTCCCACAGGGCTGTCCCACGTGCACACGTGTTGTGAATCGATCCTCGGCTTGAACGTCAAGGCAGTGCAGGGAAAAAAGGTTCCTCTGGAATTGACTGACACATCTGGGGGACTCTTGGAATGGTGGCACGAGCCTGGAGTTCCTCTCGCCTTTCCTGTGGAGAGCGCCTCCTCTTGAGATGCGACGGGAACGCCGGGAATTCTTTCCCTACCAAACAGGGAAAGGATCCCTCATCTCGAGCTAGGTGGCGGAAACGGGGCTCCCCTGGATGTGTGCGGGACCCTCGTGCTTCCTCTCGAGTGGAGACGGGTATGTCGGGGAACTTCTTGAGTTGCAGCAAGGGTGTCAAGGACCCTTTGGAAATTCCAGTGGTTAGATGTGATTAGCCTCGAGAAGCCTCAGCAGAAATGGGCCTCATCTCGCCTGGAGGGCAAAACCATCTGGATTTTCTCGAGTTGTGGCAGGTGCTCTCGACTTACGACGGAGACCTCAGGGACCCGCTCTGGTGGCCTCAGGAAAGGCCAGTCCCCATGCGAGTTCCTCGGGGGCCTCTCGGGATTCCTCTCCCTTCGATGCCGGGGCCTAAGACCTTGTGTGGATTCAGGGCGGGAACCTGAGGATTCTTCTCCAGTGCTGACATGGATCTTGGGGTACTTCTGGAGTCTCCCCAGGGGAGTCAGTCCTCGTCTCGAATGCGGGCATGCACTTGCGCTTTCCTCCAGAGTGGTAGCAGCAGTGTCACGCAGTCCGCCGCGTGGATCAAAGGATCTATGGTTTTCCCTTGAGTCTTTCCCATGAGGCTTTCCCACGAGGCTTTCCCACAGGGCTGTACCACGTGCACACTTGGTGGGACTCGATCTTCGGCTTGAACGTCAAGTCAGTGCAGGGAAAACAGGTTCCTCTGAAATGGACTGACACATCTGGGGGTCTCTTGGAATGGTGACACGACCCTGGAGTTCCTCTCGCCTTTCCTGTGGAGAGTGCCTCCTCTTGAGATGCGACGGGAACGCCTGGAATTCTTTCCCTACGAAACAGGGAAAGGATCCCTCATCTCGAGCTAGGAGGCGGAAACGGGGCTCCCCTGGATGTGTGCGGGACCCCATGTGCTTCCTCTCGAGTGGAGACGGGTATGTCGGGGAACTTCGTGAGTTGCAGCAAGGGTGTGAAGGGCCCTTTGGAAGTTCCAGTGGTTAGATGTGATTAGCCTCGAGAAGCCTCAGCGGAAATGGGCCTCATCTCGCCTGGAGGGCAAAACCTCCTGGATTTTCTCAAGTTGCGGCAGGTGCTCTCGACTTACGACGGGGACCTCAGGGACACGCTCTGGTGGCCTCAGAAAAGGCCAGTCCCCATGCGAGTTCCTCGGGGGACTCTCGGGATTCCTCTCCCGTCGATGCCGGGGCCTAAGACCTTGTGTGGATTCGGGGCCGGAAGTGAGGATTCCTCTCCAGTGCTGACATGGATCTTGGGGTACTTCTGGAGTCTCCCCAGGGGAGTCAGTCCTCGTCTCGAATGCGGGCATGCACTTGCGCTTTCCTCCAGAGCGGTAGCAGCAGTGTCACGCAGTCCGCCGCGTGGATCAAAGGATCTATGGTTTTCCCTCGAGTCTTTCTCACGAGTCTTTCCCACGAGGCTTTCCCACAGGGCTGTCCCACGTGCACACGTGGTGGGAGTCGATCCTCGGCTTGAACGTCAAGGCAGTGCAGGGAAAACAGGTTCCTCTGGAATGGACTGACACATCTGGGGGTCTCTTGGAATGGTGCCACGACCCTGGAGTTCCTCTCGCCTTTCCTGTGGAGAGCACCTCCTCTTGAGATGCGACGGGAACGCCGGGAATTCTTTCCCAACTAAACAGGGAAAGGATCCTTCATCTCGAGCTAGGAGGCGGAAACGGGGCTCCCCTGGATGTGTGCGGGACCCCACGTGCTTCCTCTCGAGTGGAGACGGGTATGTCGCGGAACTGCTTGAGTTGCAGCAAGGGTGTGAAGGACCCTTTGGAAGTTCCAGTGGTTAGATGTGATTAGCCTCGAGAAGCCTCAGCGGAAATGGGCCTCATCTCGCCTGGAGGGCAAAACCTCCTGGATTTTCTCGAGTTGCGGCAGGTGCTCTCGACTTACGACGGGGACTTCAGGGACCCGTTCTGGTGGCCTCAGGAAAGGCCAGTCCCCATGCGAGTTCCTCGGGGGCCTCTCGGGATTCCTCTCCCGTCGATGCCGGGGCCTAAGACCTTGTGTGGATTCGGGGCCGGAACCTGAGTATTCCTCTCCAGTGCTGACATGGATCTTGGGGTACTTCTGGAGTCTTCCGAGGGGAGTCAGTCGTCGTCTCGAATGCGGGCATGCACTTGCGCTTTCCTCCAGAGCGGTAGCAGCAGTGTCACGCAGTCCAGCGCGTGGATCAAAGGATCTATGGTTTTCCCTCGAGTCGTTCCCATGAGGCTTTACCACGAGGCTTTCCCACAGGGCTGTCCCACGTGCACACGTGGTGGGAGTCGATCCTTGGCTTGAACGTCAAGGCAGTGCAGGGAAAACAGGTTCCTCTGTAATGGACTGACACATCTGGTGGTCTCTTGGAATGGTGGCAGGACCCTGGAGTTCCTCTCGCCTTTCCTTTGGAGAGCGCATCCTCTTGAGATGCGACGGGAACGCCGGGAATTCTTTCCCTACGAAACAGGGAAGAGATCCCTCATCTCGAGCTAGGAGGCGGAAACGGGGCTCCCCTGGATGTGTGCGGGACCCCACGTGCTTCCTCTCGAGTGGAGACGGGTATGTCGGGGAACTGCTTGAGTTGCAGCAAGGGTGTGATGGACCCTTTGGAAGTTCCAGTGGTTAGATGTGATTAGCCTCGAGAAGCCTCAGCGGAAATGGGCCTCATCTCGCCTGGAGGGCAAAACCTCCTGGATTTTCTCGAGTTGCGGCAGGTGCTCTCGACTTACGACGGGGACCTCAGGGACCCACTCTGGAGGCCTCAGGAAAGGCCAGTCCGCATGCGAGTTCCTCGGGGGCCTCTCGGGATTCCTCTCCCGTCGATGCCGGGGCCTAAGACCTTGTGTGGACTCGGGGCCGGAACCTGAGGATTCCTCTCCAGTGCTGACATGGATCTTGGGGTACTTCTGGAGTCTCCCCAGGTGAGTCAGTCCTCGTCTCGAATGCGGGCATGCACTTGCGCTTTCCTCCAGAGCGGTAGCAGCAGTGTCACGCAGTCCACCGCGGGGATCAAAGGATCTATGGTTTTCCCTCGAGTCTTTCCCACGAGGCTTTCCCAAGAGGCTTTCCCACAGGGCTGCCCCACGTGCACACTTGGTGGGAGTCGATCCTCGGCTTGAACTTCAAGGCAGTGCAGGGAAAACAGGTTCCTCTGGAATGGACTGACACATCTGGGGGTCTCTTGGAATGGTGGCACGACTCTGGAAATCCTGTCCCCTTTCCTGTGGAGAGCGCCTCCTCTTGAGATGCGACGGGAACGCCGGGAATTCTTTCCCTACGAAACAGGGAAAGGATCCGTCATCTTGAGCTAGGAGGCGGAAACGGGGCTCCCCTGGATGTATGCGGGACCCCACGTGCTTCCTCTCGATTAGAGACGGGTATTTCGCGGAACTGCTTGAGTTGCAGCAAGGGTGTGAAGGACCCTTTGGAAGTTCCAGTGGTTAGATGTGATTAGACTCGAGAAGCCTCAGCAGAAATGGGCCTCATCTCGTCTGGAGGGCAAAATCTCCTGGATTTTCTCGAGTTGCGGCAGGTGCTCTCGACTTACGATGGGGACCTCAGGGACCCGCTCTGGTGGCCTCAGGAAAGGCCAGTCCCCATGCGAGTTCCTCAGGGGCCTCTCGGGATTCCTCTCCCGTGGATGCCGGGACCTAAGACCATGTGTGGAGTCGGGGCCGGAACCTGAGGATTCCTCTCCAGTGCTGACATGGATCTTGGGGTACTTCTGGAGTCTCCCCAGGGGAGTCAGTCCTCGTCTCCAATGCGGGCATGCACTTGCAATTTCCTCCAGAGCGGTAGCAGCAGTGTCACGCAGTCCGCCGCGTGGATCAAGGGATCTATGGTTTACCCTCGAGTCTTTCCCACGAGGCTTTCCCACGAGTCTTTCCCACAGGGCTGTCCCAGGTGCACACGTGGTGGGAGTCGATCCTCGGCTTGAACGTCAAGGTAGTGCAATGAAAACAGCTTCCTCGTGAATGGACTGACACATCTGGGGGACTCTTCGAATGGTGGCACGACCCTGGAGTTCCTCTCGCCTTTCCTGTGGAGAGCGCCTCCTCTTGAGATGCGACGGGAACTCCGGGAATTCTTTCCCTACCAAACAGGGACCGGATCCCTCATCTCGAGCTAGGAGGCGGAAACGGGGCTCCCCTGGATGTGTGCGGGACCCTCGTGCTTCCTCTCGAGTGGAGACGGGTATGTCGGGGAACTTCTTGAGTTGCAGCAAGGGTGTCAAGGACCCTTTGGAAATTCCAGTGGTTAGATGTGATTAGCCTCGAGAAGCCTCAGCGGAAATAGGCCTCATCTCGCCTGGAGGGCAAAACCTCCTGGATTTTCTCGAGTTGCGGCAGGTGCTCTCGACTTACGACGGAGACCTCAGGGACCCGCTCTGGTGGCCTCAGGAAAGGCCAGTCCCCATGTGAGTTCCTCGGGGGCCTCTCGGGATTCCTCTCCTGTCGATGCCGGGGCCTAACACCTTGTGTGGAGTCGGGGCCGGAACCTCGGGATCCCTTTCCAGTGCTGACATGGATCTTGGGGTACTTCTGGAGTCTCCCCAGGGGACTCAGTCCTCGTCTCGAATGCGGGCATGCACTTGCGCTTTCCTCCAGAGCGGTAGCAGCAGTGTCACGCGGTCCGCCGCGTGGATCAAGGGATCTATGTTTTTCCCTCGAGTCTTTCCCACGAGGCTTTCCCACGAGGCTTTCCCACAGGCTGGGGGACTCTTGGAATGGTGGCACGACCCTGCAGTTCCTCTCGCCTTTCCTGTGGAGAGTGTCTCCTCTTGAGATGCGACGGGAACTCCGGGAATTCTTTCCCTACGAAAAAGGGAAAGGATCCCTCATCTCGAGCTAGGAGGCGGAAACGGGTTTCCCCTGGATGTGTGCGGGACCCTCGTGCTTCCTCTCGAGTGTAGACGGCTATGTCGGGGAACTTCTTGAGTTGCAGCAAGGGTGTCAAGGACCCTTTGGAAATTCCAGTGGTTAGATGTGAATAGCCTCGATAAGCCTCAGCGGAAATGGGCCTCATCTCGCCTCGAGGGCAAAACCTCCTGGATTTTCTCGAGTTGCGGCAGGTGCTCTCGACTTACGACGGAGACCTCAGGGACCCGCTCTGGTGGCCTCAGGAAAGGCCAGTCCCCATGCGAGTTCCTCGGGGGCCTCTCGGTATTCCTCTCCCGTCGATGCCGGGGCCTAACACCTTGTGTGGAGTCGGGGCCGGAACCTGAGGATTCTTCTCCAGTGCTGACATGGATCTTGGGGTACTTCTGGAGTCTCCCCAGGGGAGTCAGTCCTCGTCTCGAATGCGGGCATGCACTTGCGCTTTCCTCCAGAGCGGTAGCAGCAGTGTCACGCAGTCCGCCGCCTGGATCAAAGGATCTATGGTTTTCCCTCGAGTCTTTCCCACGAGGCTTTCCCACGAGGCTTTCCCACAGGGCTGTCCCACGTGCACACGTGGTGTGAGTCGATCCTCGGCTTGAACGTCAAGGCAGTGCAGGGAAAACAGGTTCCTCTGGAATGGACTGGCACATCTGGGGGACTCTTGGAATGGTGGCATGACCCTGGAGTTCCTCTCGCCTTTCCTGTGGAGAGCGCCTCCTCTTGAGATGCGACGGGAACGCCGGGAATTCTTTCCCTACGAAACAGGGAAAGGATCCCTCATCTCGAGTTAGGAGGCGGAAACGTGGCTCCCCTGAATGTGTGCGGGACCCTCCTGCTTCCTCTCGAGTGGAGACGCGTATGTCGGGGAACTTCTTGAGTTGCAGCAAGGGTGTGAAGGACCCTTTGGAAGTTCCAGTGGTTAGATGTGATTAGCCTTGAGAAGCCTCAGCGGAAATGGGCCTCATCTCCCCTGGAGGGCAAAGCCTCCTGGATTTTCTCGAGTTTTGGCAGGTGCTCTCGACTTACGACGGGGACCTCAGGGACCCGATCTGGTGGCCTCAGGCAAGGCAAGTCCCGATGCGAGTTCCTCCGGGGCCTCTCGGGATTTCTCTCCTGTCGATGCCGGGGCCTAACACCTTGTGTGGAGTCGGGGCCGGAACCTGAGGATTCCTCTCCAGTGCTGACATGGATCTTGGGGTACTTCTGGAGTCTCCCCAGGGGAGTCATTCCTCGTCTCGAATGCGGGCATGCACTTGCAATTTCCTCCAGAGCGGTAGCAGCAGTGTCACGCAGTCCGCCGCGTGGATCAAGGGATCTATGGTTTTCCCTCGAGTCTTTCCCACGAGGCTTTCCCACGAGGCTTTCCCACAGGGCTGTCCCACGTGCACACGTGGTGGGAGTCGATCCTCGGCTTGAACGTCAAGGCAGTGCAGTTAAAACAGGTTCCTCTGGAATGGACTGACACATCTGGGGGACTCTTGGAATGGTGGCACCACCCTGGAGTTCCTCTCGCCTTTCCTGTGGAGAGCGCCTCCTCTTGAGATGCGACGGGAACGCCGGGAATTCTTTCCCTACGAAACAGGGAAAGGATCCCTCATCTCGAGCTAGGAGGCGGAAACGGGGCTCCCCTGGATGTGTGCGGGACCCTCGTGCTTCCTCTCGAGTGGAGACGGTTATGTCGGGGAACTTCTTGAGTTGCAGCAAGGGTGTCAAGGACCCTTTGGAAATTCCAGTGGTTAGATGTGATTAGCCTCGAGAAGCCTCAGCGGAAATGGGCCTCATCTCGCCTGGAGGGCAAAACCTCCTGGATTTTCTCGAGTTGTGGCAGGTGCTCTCGACTTACGACGGAGACCTCAGGGACCCGCTCTGGTGGCCTCAGGAACGGCCAGTCCCGATTCGAGTTCCTCGGGGGCCTCTCGGGATTCCTCTCCCGTGGATGCCGGTTCCTAAGACCTTGTGTGGAGTCGGGGCCGGAACCTGAGGATTCCTCTCCAGTGCTGACATGGATCTTGGGGTACTTCTGGAGTCTCCCCAGGGGAGTCATTCCTCGTCTCGAATGCGGGCATGCACTTGGGCTTTCCTCCAGAGCGGCAGCAGCAGTGTCACGCAGTCCGCCGCGTGGATCAAAGGATCTATGGTTTTCCCTCGAGTCTTTCCCACGAGGCTTTCCCACGAGGCTTTCCCACAGGGCTGTCCCACGTGCACACGTGGTGGGAGTCGATCCTCGGCTTGAACGTCAAGGCAGTGCAGGGAAAACAGGTTCCTCTGGAATGGACTGACCCATCTGGGGGACTCTTGGAATGGTGGCACGACCCTGGAGTTCCTCTCGCCTTTCCTGTGGAGAGCGCCTCCTCTTGAGATGCGACGGGAACGCCGGGAATTCTTTCCCTGCGAAACAGGGAAAGGATCCCTCATCTCGAGCTAGGAGGCGGAAACGGGGCTCCCCTGGATGTGTGCGGGACCCCACGTGCTTCCTCTCGAGTGGAAACGGGTATGTCGCGGAACTGCTTGAGTTGCAGCAAGGGTGTGAAGGACCCTTTGGAAGTTCCAGTGGTTAGATGTGATTAGCCTCGAGAAGCCTCAGCGGAAATGGGCCTCATCTCGCCTGGAGGGCAAAACCTCGTGGAATTTCTCGAGTTGCGGCAGATGCTCTCGACTTACGACGGGGACCTCAGGGACCCGCTCTGGTGGCCTCAGGAAAGGCCAGTCCCCATGCGAGTTCTTCGGGGGCCTCTCGGGACTCCTCTCCCTTCGATGCCGGGGCCTAAGACCTTGTGTGGAGTCGGCGCCGGAACATGAGGATTCCTCTCCAGTGCTGACATGGATCTTGGGGTACTTCTGGAGTCTCCCCAGGGGAGTCAGTCCACGTCCCGAATGCGGGAAGGCACTTGCGCTTTCCTCCAGAGCGGTGGCAGCAGTGTCACGCAGTCCGCCGCGTGGATCAAAGGATCTATGGTTTTCCCTCGAGTCTTTCCCACGAGGCTTTCCCACGAGGCTTTCCCACAGGGCTGTCCCACGTGCACACGTGGTGGGAGTCGATCCTCCGCTTGAACGTCAAGGCAGTGCAGGGAAAACAGGTTCCTCTGGAATGGACTGACCCATCTGGGGGACTCTTGGAATGGTGGCACGACCCTGCTGTTCCTCTCGCCTTTCCTGTGGAGAGCGCCTCCTCTTGAGATGCGACGGGAACGCCGGGAATTCTTTCCCTACGATACAGGGAAAGGATCCCTCATCTCGAGCTAGGAGGCGGAAACGGGGCTCCCCTGGATGTGTGCGGGACCCCACGTGCTTCCTCTCGAGTGGAGACGGTTATGTCGGGGAACTTCTTGAGTTGCAGCAAGGGTGTGAAGGACCCTTTGGAAGTTCCAGTGGTTAGATGTGATTAGCCTCGAGAAGCCTCAGCGGAAATGGGCCTCATCTCGCCTGGAGGGCAAAACCTCCTGGATTTTCTCGAGTTGCGGCAGGTGCTCTCGACTTACGACGGGGACCTCAGGGACCCGCTCTGGTGGCCTCAGGAAAGGCCAGTCCCCATGCGAGTTCCTCGGGGGCCTCTCGGGATTCCTCTCCCGTCGATGCCGGGGCCTAAGACCTTGTGTGGAGTCGGGGCCGGAACCTGAGGATTCCTCTCCAGTGCTGACATGGATCTTGGGGTACTTCTGGAGTCTCCCCAGGGGAGTCAGTCCTCGTCTCGAATGCGGGCATGCACTTGCGATTACCTCCAGAGCAGTATCAGCAGTGACACGCAGTCCGCCGCGTGGATCAAAGGATCTATGGTTTTCCCTCGAGTCTTTCCCACGAGGCTTTCCCACGAGGCTTTCCCACAGTGCTGTCCCACGTGCACACGTGGTGGGAGTCGATCCTCGGCTTGAACGTCAAGGCAGTGCGGGGAAAACAGGTTCCTCTGGAATGGACTGACACATCTGGGGGACTCTTGGAATGGTGGCACGACCCTGGAGTTCCTCTCGCCTTTCCTGTGGAGAGCGCCTCCTCTTGAAATGCGACGGGAACGCCGGGAATTCTTTCCCTACGAAACAGGGAAAGGATCCCTCATCTCGAGCTAGGAGGCGGAAACGGGGCTCCCCTGGATGTGTGCTGGACCCCACGTGCTTCCTCTCGTGTGGAGACGGGTATGTCGGGGAACTTCTTGAGTTGCAGCAAGGGTGAGAAGGACCCTTAGGAAGTTCCTGTGGTTAGACGTGATTAGCCTCGAGAAGCCTCAGTGGAAATGGGCCTCATCTCGCCTGGAGGGCAAAACCTCGTGGATTTTCTCGAGTTGCGGCAGGTGCTCTCGACTTACGACGGGGACCTCAGGGACCCGCTCTGGTGGCCTCAGGAAGGCCAGTCCCCATGCGAGTTCTTCGGGGGCCTCTCGGGATTCCTCTCCCGTCGATGCCGGTGCCTAAGACCTTGTCTGGAGTCGAGGCCGGATCCTGAGGATTCCTCTCCAGTGCTGACATGGATCTTGGGGTACTTCTTGAGTCTCCCCAGGGGAGTCAGTCCTCGTCTCGAATGCGGGCAAGCAGTTGCGCTTTCCTCCAGAGCGGTGGCAGCAGTGTCACGCAGTCCGCCACATGGATCAAAGGATCTATGGTTTTCCCTCGAGTCTTTCCCACGAGGCTTTCCCACGAGGCTTTCCCACAGGGCTGTCCCACGTGCACACGTGGTGGGAGTCGATCGTCAGCATGAACGTCAAGGCAGTGCAGGGAAAACAGGTTCCTCTGTAATGGACTGACACATCTGGGGGATTCGTGGAATGGTGGCACGACCCTGGAGTTCCTCTCGCCTTTCCTGTGGAGAGCTCCTCCTCTTCAGATGCGCCGGGAACGCCGGGAATTTTTTCCCTACGAAACAGGGAAAGGATCCCTCATCTCGAGCTAGGAGGCGGAAACGGGGCTCCCCTGGATGTGTGCGGGAGCCTCGTGCTTCCTCTCGAGTGGAGACGGGTATGTCGGGGAACTTCTTGCGTTGCAGTAAGGGTGTGAAGGACCCTTTGAAAGTTCCAGTGGTTAGATGTGATTAGCCTCGAGAAGCCTCAGCGGAATTGGGCCTCATCTCGGCTGGAGGGCAAAACCTCCTGGATTTTCTCGAGTTGCGGCAGGTGCTCTCGACTTACGACGGGGACCTCAGGGACCCGCTCTGGTGGCCTCAGGAAAGGCCAGTCCCCATGCGAGTTCCTCGGGGGCCTCTCGGGATTCCTCTCCCTTGGATGCCAGGGCCTAAGACCTTGTGTGGAGTCGGGGCCGGAACCTGAGGATTCCTCTCCAGTGCTGACATGGATCTTGGGGTACTTCTGGAGTCTCCCCAGGGGAGTCAGTCCCCGTCTCGAATGCGGGCATGCACTTGCGCTTTCCTCCAGAGCGGTAGCAGCAGTGTCACACAGTCCGCCGCGTGGATCAAAGGATCTATGGTTTTCCCTCGAGTCTTTCCCACGAGGCTTTCCCACGAGGCTTTATCACAGGGCTGTCCCACGTGCACACGTGGTGGGAGTCGATCCTCGGCTTGAACGTCAAGGCAGTGCAGAGAAAACAGGTTCCTCTGGAATGGACTGACACATCTGGGGGTCTCTTGGAATGGTGCCACGACCCTGGAGTTCCTCTCGCCTTTCCTGTGGAGAGCGCCTCCTCTTGAGATGCGACGGGGACGCCGGGAATTCTTTCCCTACGAAACATGGAAAGGATCCCTCATCTCGAGCTAGGAGGCGGAAACGGGGCTCCCCTGGATGTGTGCGGAACCCCACGTGCTTCCTCTCGAGTGGAGACGGGTATGTCGCGGAACTGCTTGAGTTGCAGCAAGGTTGTGAAAGACCCTTTGGAAGTTCCAGTGGTTAGATGTGATTAGCCTCGAGAACCCTCAGCGGAAATGGGCCTCATCTCGCCTGGAGGGCAAAACCTCCTGGATTTTCTCGAGTTGCGGCAGGTGCTCTCGACTTACGACGGGGACCTCAGGGACCCGCTCTGGAGGCCTCGGGAAAGGCCAGTTCCCATGCGAGTTCCTCAGGGGCCTCTCGGGATTCCTCTCCCGTCAATGCCGGGGCCTAAGACCTTGTGTGGAGTCGGGGCCGGAACCTGAGGATTCCTCTCCAGTGCTGACATGGATCTTGGGGTACTTCTGGAGTCTCCCCAGGGGAGTCAGTCCCCGTCTCGAATGCGGGCATGCACTTGCGCTTTCCTCCAGAGCGGTAGCAGCAGTGTCACGCAGTCCGCCGTGTGGATCAAAGGATCTATGGTTTTCCCTCGAGTCTTTCCCACGAGGCTTTCCCACGAGGCTTTCCCACAGGGCTGTCCCACGTGCACACGTGGTGGGAGTCGATCCTCGGCTTGAACGTCAAGGCAGTGCAGAGAAAACAGGTTCCTCTGGAATGGACTGACACATCTGGGGGTCTCTTGGAATGGTGCCACGACCCTGGAGTTCCTCTCGCCTTTCCTGTGGAGAGCGCCTCCTGTTGAGATGCGACGGGAACGCCGGGAATTCTTTCCCTACGAAACATGGAAAGGATCCCTCATCTCGAGCTAGGAGGCGGAAACGGGGCTCCCCTGGATGTGTGCGGGACCCCACGTGCTTCCTCTCGAGTGGAGACGGGTATGTCGCGGAACTGCTTGAGTTGCAGCAAGGTTGTGAAAGACCCTTTGGAAGTTCCAGTGGTTAGATGTGATTAGCCTCGAGAACCCTCAGCGGAAATGGGCCTCATCTCGCCTGGAGGGCAAAACCTCCTGGATTTTCTCGAGTTGCGGCAGGTGCTCTCGACTTACGACGGGGACCTCAGGGACCCGCTCTGGAGGCCTCGGGAAAGGCCAGTTCCCATGCGAGTTCCTCAGGGGCCTCTCGGGATTCCTCTCCCGTCAATGCCGGGGCCTAAGACCTTGTGTGGAGTCGGGGCCGGAACCTGAGGATTCCTCTCCAGTGCTGACATGGATCTTGGGGTACTTCTGGAGTCTCCCCAGGGGAGTCAGTCCCCGTCTCGAATGCGGGCATGCACTTGCGCTTTCCTCCAGAGCGGTAGCAGCAGTGTCACGCAGTCCGCCGCGTGGATCAAAGGATCTATGGTTTTCCCTCGAGTCTTTCCCACGAGGCTTTCCCACGAGGCTTTCCCACAGGGCTGTCCCACGTGCACACGTGGTGGGAGTCGATCCTCGGCTTGAACGTCAAGGCAGTGCAGAGAAAACAGGTTCCTCTGGAATGGACTGACACATCTGGGGGTCTCTTGGAATGGTGCCACGACCCTGGAGTTCCTCTCGCCTTTCCTGTGGAGAGCGCCTCCTGTTGAGATGCGACGGGAACGCCGGGAATTCTTTCCCTACGAAACATGGAAAGGATCCCTCATCTCGAGCTAGGAGGCGGAAACGGGGCTCCCCTGGATGTGTGCGGGACCCCACGTGCTTCCTCTCGAGTGGAGACGGGTATGTCGCGGAACTGCTTGAGTTGCAGCAAGGTTGTGAAAGACCCTTTGGAAGTTCCAGTGGTTAGATGTGATTAGCCTCGAGAACCCTCAGCGGAAATGGGCCTCATCTCGCCTGGAGGGCAAAACCTCCTGGATTTTCTCGAGTTGCGGCAGGTGCTCTCGACTTACGACGGGGACCTCAGGGACCCGCTCTGGAGGCCTCGGGAAAGGCCAGTTCCCATGCGAGTTCCTCAGGGGCCTCTCGGGATTCCTCTCCCGTCAATGCCGGGGCCTAAGACCTTGTGTGGAGTCGGGGCCGGAACCTGAGGATTCCTCTCCCGTGCTGACATGGATCTTGGGGTACTTCTGGAGTCTCCCCAGGGGAGTCATTCCTCGTCTCGAATGCGGGCATGCACTTACGCTTTCCTCCAGAGCGGTAGCAGCAGTGTCACGCAGTCCGCCGCGTGGATCAAAGGATCTATGGTTTTCCCTCGAGTCTTTCCCACGAGGCTTTCCCACGAGGCTTTCCCACAGGGCTGTCCCACGTGCACACGTGGTGGGAGTCGATCCTCGGCTTGAACGTCAAGGCAGTGCAGGGAAAACAGGTTCCTCTGGAATGGACTGACCCATCTGGGGGACTCTTGGAATGGTGGCACGACCCTGGAGTTCCTCTCGCCTTTCCTGTGGAGAGCGCCTCCTCTTGAGATGCGACGGGAACGCCGGGAATTCTTTCCCTGCGAAACAGGGAAAGGATCCCTCATCTCGAGCTAGGAGGCGGAAACGGGGCTCCCCTGGATGTGTGCGGGACCCCACGTGCTTCCTCTCGAGTGGAGACGGGTATGTCGCGGAACTGCTTGAGTTGCAGCAATGGTGTGAAGGACCCTTTGGAAGTTCCAGTGGTTAGATTTGATTAGCCTCGAGAAGCCTCATGGGAAATGGGCCTCATCTCGCCTGGAGGGCAAAACCTCGTGGAATTTCTCGAGTTGCGGCAGGTGCTCTCGACTTAACGACAGGGACCTCAGGGACCCGCTCTGGTGGCCTCAGGAAAGGCCAGTCCCCATGCGAGTTCCACGGGGGCCTCTCGGGATTCCTCTCCCGTGGATGCCGGGGCCTAAGACCTTGTGTGGAGTCGGGGCCGGAACCTGAGGATTCCTCTCCAGTGCTGACATGGATCTTGGGGTACTTCTGGAGTCTCCCCAGGGGAGTCAGTCCTCGTCTCGAATGCGGGCATGCACTTGCGCTTTCCTCCAGAGCGGTAGCAGCAGTGTCACGCAGTCCGCCGCGTGGATCAAAGGATCTATGGTTTTCCCTCGAGTCTTTCCCACGAGGCTTTCCCACGAGGCTTTCCCACAGGGCTGTCCCACGTGCACACGTGGTGGGAGTCGATCCTCGGCTTGAAAGTCATGGCAGTGCAGGGAAAACAGGTTCCTCTTGAATGGACTGACCCATCTGGGGGACTCTTGGAATGGTAGCACGACCCTGGAGTTCCTCTCGCCTTTCCTGTGGAGAGCGCCTCCTCTTGAGATGCGACGGGAACGCCGGGAATTCTTTCCCTACAAAACAGGGAAAGGATCCCTCATCTCGAGCTAGGAGGCGGAAACGGGTCTCCCCTGGATGTGTGCGGGACCCCACGTGCTTCCTCTCCAGTGGAGACGGGTATGTCAGGGAACTTCTTGAGTTGCAGCACGGGTGTGAAGGACCCTTTGGAAGTTCCAGTGGTTAGATGTGATTAGCCTCGAGAAGCCTCAGCGGAAATGGGCCTCATCACGCCTGGAGCGCAAAACCTCCTGGATTTTCTCGAGTTGCGGCAGATGCTCTCGACTTACGACGGGAACCTCAGGGACCCGCTCTGGTGGCCTCAGGAAAGGCCAGTCCCCATGCGAGTTCCTCGGGGGCCTCTCGGGATTCCTCTCCCGTCGATGCCGGGGCCTAAGACCTTGTGTGGAGTCGGGGCCGGAACCTGAGGATTCCTCTCCAGTGCTGACATGGATCTTGGGGTACTTCTGGAGTCTCCCCAGGGGAGTCAGTCCTCGTCTCGAATGCGGGCATGCACTTGCGCTTTCCTCCAGAGCGGTAGCAGCAGTGTCACGCAGTCCGCCGCGTGGATCAAAGGATCTATGGTTTTCCCTCGAGTCTTTCCCACGAGGCTTTCCCACGAGGCTTTCCCACAGGGCTGTCCCACGTGCACACGTGGTGGGAGTCGATCCTCGGCTTGAACGTCAAGGCAGTGCAGGGAAAACAGGTTCATCTGGAATGGACTGACACATCTGGGGGTCTCTTGGAATGGTGGCACGACCCTGGAGTTCCTCTCGCCTTTCCTGTGGAGAGCGCCTCCTCTTGATATGCGACGGGAACGTCGGGAATTCTTTCCCTACGAAACAGGGAAAGGATCCCTCATCTCGAGCTAGGAGGCGGAAACGGGGCTCCCCTGGATGTGTGCGGGACCCCACGTGCTTCCTCTCGAGTGGAGACGGGTATGTCGCGGAACTGCTTGAGTTGCAGCAAGGATGTGAATGACCCTTTGGAAGTTCCAGTGGTTAGATGTGATTAGCCTCGAGAAGCCTCAGCGGAAATGGGCCTCATCTCGCCTGGAGGGCAAAACCTCCTGGATTTTCTCGAGTTGCGGCAGGTGCTCTCGACTTACGACGGGGACCTCAGGGACCCGCTCTGTTGGCCTCAGGAAAGGCCAGTCCCCATGCGAGTTCCTCGGGGGCCTCTCGGGATTCCTCTCCCGTGGATGCCGGGGCCGAAGACCTTGTGTGGAGTCGGGGCCGGAATCTGAGGATTCCTCTCCAGTGCTGACTTGGATCTTGGGGTACTTCTGCAGTCTCCCCAGGGGAGTCAGTCCTCGTCTCGAATGCGGGCATGCACTTGCGCTTTCCTCCAGAGCGGTAGCAGCAGTGTCACGCAGTCCGCCGCGTGGATCAAAGGATCTATGGTTTTCCCTCGAGTCTTTCCCACGAGGCTTTCCCACGAGGCTTTCCCACAGGGCTGTCCCACGTGCACACGTGGTGGGAGTCGATCCTCGGCTTGAACGTCAAGGCAGTGCAGGGAAAACAGTTTCCTCTGGAATGGACTGACCCATCTGGGGGACTCTTGGAATGGTGGCACGACCCTGGAGTTCCTCTCGCCTTTCCTGTGGAGAGGGCCTCCTCTTGAGATGCGACGCGAACGCCGGGAATTCTTTCCCTACCAAACAGGGAAAGGATCCCTCATCTCGAGCTAGGAGGCGGAAACGGGGCTCCCCTGGATGTGTGCGGGACCCCACGTGCATCCTCTCGAGTGGAGACGGGTATGTCGGGGAACTGCTTGAGTTGCAGCAAGGGTGTGAAGGACCCTTTGGAAGTTCCAGTGGTTAGATGTGATTAGCCTCGAGAAGCCTCAGCGGAAATAGGCCTGATCTCGCCTGGAGGGCAAAACCTCGTGGATTTTCTCGAGTTGCGGCAGGTGCTCTCGACTTACGATGGGGACCTCAGGGACCCGCTCTGGTGGCCACAGGAACGGCCAGTCCCCATTCGAGTTCCTCGGGGGCCTCTCGGGATTCCTCTCCCGTGGATGCCGGGGCCTAAGACCTTGTGTGGAGTCGGGGCCGGAACCTGAGGATTCCTCTCCAGTGCTGACAGGGATCGTGGGGTACTTCTGGAGTCTCCCCAGGGGAGTCAGTCCTCGTCTCGAATGCGGGCATGCACTTGCGCTTTCCTCCAGAGCGGTAGCAGCAGTGTCACGCAGTCCGCCGCGTGGATCAAAGGATCTATGGTTTTCCCTCGAGTCTTTCCCACGAGGCTTTCCCACGAGGCTTTCCCACAGGGCTGTCCCACGTGCACACGTGGTGGGAGTCGATCCTCGGCTTGAAAGTCATGGCAGTGCAGGGAAAACAGGTTCCTCTTGAATGGACTGACCCATCTGGGGGACTCTTGGAATGGTAGCACGACCCTGGAGTTCCTCTCGCCTTTCCTGTGGAGAGCGCCTCCTCTTGAGATGCGACGGGAACGCCGGGAATTCTTTCCCTACAAAACAGGGAAAGGATCCCTCATCTCGAGCTAGGAGGCGGAAACGGGTCTCCCCTGGATGTGTGCGGGACCCCACGTGCTTCCTCTCCAGTGGAGACGGGTATGTCAGGGAACTTCTTGAGTTGCAGCACGGGTGTGAAGGACCCTTTGGAAGTTCCAGTGGTTAGATGTGATTAGCCTCGAGAAGCCTCAGCGGAAATGGGCCTCATCACGCCTGGAGCGCAAAACCTCCTGGATTTTCTCGAGTTGCGGCAGATGCTCTCGACTTACGACGGGAACCTCAGGGACCCGCTCTGGTGGCCTCAGGAAAGGCCAGTCCCCATGCGAGTTCCTCGGGGGCCTCTCGGGATTCCTCTCCCGTCGATGCCGGGGCCTAAGACCTTGTGTGGAGTCGGGGCCGGAACCTGAGGATTCCTCTCCAGTGCTGACATGGATCTTGGGGTACTTCTGGAGTCTCCCCAGGGGAGTCAGTCCTCGTCTCGAATGCGGGCATGCACTTGCGCTTTCCTCCAGAGCGGTAGCAGCAGTGTCACGCAGTCCGCCGCGTGGATCAAAGGATCTATGGTTTTCCCTCGAGTCTTTCCCACGAGGCTTTCCCACGAGGCTTTCCCACAGGGCTGTCCCACGTGCACACGTGGTGGGAGTCGATCCTCGGCTTGAACGTCAAGGCAGTGCAGGGAAAACAGGTTCATCTGGAATGGACTGACACATCTGGGGGTCTCTTGGAATGGTGGCACGACCCTGGAGTTCCTCTCGCCTTTCCTGTGGAGAGCGCCTCCTCTTGATATGCGACGGGAACGTCGGGAATTCTTTCCCTACGAAACAGGGAAAGGATCCCTCATCTCGAGCTAGGAGGCGGAAACGGGGCTCCCCTGGATGTGTGCGGGACCCCACGTGCTTCCTCTCGAGTGGAGACGGGTATGTCGCGGAACTGCTTGAGTTGCAGCAAGGATGTGAATGACCCTTTGGAAGTTCCAGTGGTTAGATGTGATTAGCCTCGAGAAGCCTCAGCGGAAATGGGCCTCATCTCGCCTGGAGGGCAAAACCTCCTGGATTTTCTCGAGTTGCGGCAGGTGCTCTCGACTTACGACGGGGACCTCAGGGACCCGCTCTGTTGGCCTCAGGAAAGGCCAGTCCCCATGCGAGTTCCTCGGGGGCCTCTCGGGATTCCTCTCCCGTGGATGCCGGGGCCGAAGACCTTGTGTGGAGTCGGGGCCGGAATCTGAGGATTCCTCTCCAGTGCTGACTTGGATCTTGGGGTACTTCTGCAGTCTCCCCAGGGGAGTCAGTCCTCGTCTCGAATGCGGGCATGCACTTGCGCTTTCCTCCAGAGCGGTAGCAGCAGTGTCACGCAGTCCGCCGCGTGGATCAAAGGATCTATGGTTTTCCCTCGAGTCTTTCCCACGAGGCTTTCCCACGAGGCTTTCCCACAGGGCTGTCCCACGTGCACACGTGGTGGGAGTCGATCCTCGGCTTGAACGTCAAGGCAGTGCAGGGAAAACAGTTTCCTCTGGAATGGACTGACCCATCTGGGGGACTCTTGGAATGGTGGCACGACCCTGGAGTTCCTCTCGCCTTTCCTGTGGAGAGGGCCTCCTCTTGAGATGCGACGCGAACGCCGGGAATTCTTTCCCTACCAAACAGGGAAAGGATCCCTCATCTCGAGCTAGGAGGCGGAAACGGGGCTCCCCTGGATGTGTGCGGGACCCCACGTGCTTCCTCTCGAGTGGAGACGGGTATGTCGGGGAACTGCTTGAGTTGCAGCAAGGGTGTGAAGGACCCTTTGGAAGTTCCAGTGGTTAGATGTGATTAGCCTCGAGAAGCCTCAGCGGAAATAGGCCTGATCTCGCCTGGAGGGCAAAACCTCGTGGATTTTCTCGAGTTGCGGCAGGTGCTCTCGACTTACGATGGGGACCTCAGGGACCCGCTCTGGTGGCCACAGGAACGGCCAGTCCCCATTCGAGTTCCTCGGGGGCCTCTCGGGATTCCTCTCCCGTGGATGCCGGGGCCTAAGACCTTGTGTGGAGTCGGGGCCGGAACCTGAGGATTCCTCTCCAGTGCTGACATGGATCGTGGGGTACTTCTGGAGTCTCCCCAGGGGAGTCAGTCCTCGTCTCGAATGCGGGCATGCACTTGCGCTTTCCTCCAGAGCGGTAGCAGCAGTGTCACGCAGTCCGCCGCGTGGATCAAAGGATCTATGGTTTTCCCTCGAGTCTTTCCCACGAGGCTTTCCCACGAGGCTTTCCCACAGGGCTGTCCCACGTGCACACGTGGTGGGAGTCGATCCTCGGCTTGAACGTCAAGGCAGTGCAGGGAAAACAGGTTCCTCTGGAATGGACTGACCCATCTGGGGGACTCTTGGAATGGTGGCACGACCCTGGAGTTCCTCTCGCCTTTCCTGTGGAGAGCCCCTCCTCTTGAGATGCGACGGGAACGCCGGGAATTCTTTCCCTACGAAACAGGGAAAGGATCCCTCATTTCGAGCTAGGAGTTGGAAACGGGGCTCCTCTGGATGTGTGCGGGACCCCATGTGCTTCCTCTCGAGTGGAGACGGGTATGTCGGGGAACTTCTTGAGTTGCAGCAAGGGTGTGAAGGACCCTTTGGAAGTTCCAGTGGTTAGATGTGATTAGCCTCGAGAAGCCTCAGCGGAAATGTGCCTCATTTCGCCTGAAGGGCAAAACCTCCTGGATTTTCTCAAGTTGTGGCAGGTGCTCTCGACTTACGATGGGGACCTCAGGGACCCGCTCTGGTGGCCTCAGGAAAGGCCAGTCCCCATGCGAGTTCCTCGGGGGCCTCTCGGGATTCCTGTTCCGTCGATGCCAGGGCCTAAGACCTTGTGTGGAGTAGGGGCCGGAACCTGAGGATTCCTCTCCAGTGCTGACATGGATCTTGGGGTACTTCTGGAGTCTCCCCAGGGGAGTCAGTCCTCGTCTCGAATGCGGGCATGCACTTGCGCTTTCCTCCAGAGCGGTAGCAGCAGTGTCACGCAGTCCGCCGCGTGGATCAAAGGATCTATGGTTTTCCCTCGAGTCTTTCCCACGAGGCTTTCCCACGAGGCTTTCCCACAGGGCTGTCCCACGTGCACACGTGGTGGGAGTCGATCCTCGGCTTGAACGTCAAGGCAGTGCAGGGAAAACAGGTTCCTCTGGAATGGACTGACACATCTGGGGCACCCTTGGAATGGTGGCACGACCCTGGAGTTACTCTCGCCTTTCCTGTGGAGAGCGCCTCCTCTTGAGTTGCGACGGGAACGCCGGGAATTCTTTCCCTACGAAAAAGGGAAAGGATCCCTCATCTCGAGCTAGGAGGCGGAAACGGGGCTCCCCTGGATGTGTGCTTGACCCTCGTGCTTCCTCTCGAGTGGAGACGGGTATGTCGGGGAAGTTCTTGAGTTGCAGCAAGGGTGAGAAGGACCCTTTGGATGTTCCAGTGGTTAGATGTGATTAGCTTCGAGAAGCCTCAGCGGAAATGGGCCTCATCTCGCCTGGAGGGCAAAACCTCCTGGATTTTCTCGAGTTGCGGCAGGTGCTCTCGACTTACGACGGGGACCTCAGGGACCTGCTCTGGTGGCCTCAGGAAAGGCCAGTCCCCATGCGAGTTCCTCGGGGGCCTCTCGGGATTCCTCTCCCGTCGATGCCGGGGCCTAAGACCTTGTGTGGAGTCGGGGCCGGAACCTGAGGATTCCTCTCCAGTGCTGACATGGATCTTGGGGTACTTCTGGAGTCTCCCCAGGGGAGTCAGTCCTCGTCTCGAATGTGGGCATGCACTTGCGCTTTCCTCCAGAGCGGTAGCAGCAGTGTCACGCAGTCCGCCGCATGGATCAAAGGATCTATGGTTTTCCCTCGAGTCTTTCCCACGAGGCTTTCCCACGAGGCTTTCCCACAGGGCTGTACCACGTGCACACGTGGTGGGAGTCGATCCTCGGCTTGAACGTCAAGGCAGTGCAGGGAAAACAGGTGCCTCTGGAATGGACTGACACCTTTGGGGGTCTCTTGGAATGGTGGCACGACCCTGGAGTTCCTCTCGCCTTTCCTGTGGAGAGTGCCTCCTTTTGAAATGCGACGGAAACGCCGGGAATTCTTTCCCTAAGAAACAGGGAAAGGATCCCTCATCTCGAGCTAGGAGGCGGAAACGGGGCTCCCCTGGATGTGTGCGGGACCCCATGTGCTTCCTCTCAAGTGGAGACGGGTATGTCGGGGAACTTCTTGAGTTGCAGCAAGGGTGTGAAGGACCCTTTGGAAGTTCCAGTGGTTAGATGTGATTAGCCTCGAGAAGCCTCAGCGGAAATGGGCCTCATCTCGCCTGGAGGGCAAAACCTCCTGGATTTTCTCGAGTTGCGGCAAGTGCTCTCGACTTACGACGGGGACCTCAGGGACCCGCTCTGGTGGCCTCAGGAAAGGCCAGTCCCCATGCGTGTTCCTCGAGGGCCGCTTGGGATTCCTCTCCTGTCGATGCCGGGGCCTAAGACCTTGTGTGGAGTCGGGGCAGGAACCTGAGGATTCCTCTCCAGTGCTGACATGGATCTTGGGGTACTTCTGGAGTCTACCCAGGGGAGTCAGTCCTCGTCTCGAATGCGGGCATGCACTTGCGCTTTCCTCCAGAGCGGTAGCAGCAGTGTCACACAGTCCGCCGCGTGGAAAAAAGGATCTTTGGTTTTCCCTCGAGTCTTTCCCACGAGGCTGTCCCACGAGGCTTTCCCACAGGGCTGTCCCACGTGCACACGTGGTGGGAGTCGATCCTCGGCTTGAACGTCAAGGCAGTTCGGGGAAAACAGGTTACTCTGGATTGGACTGACACATCTGGGGGCCTCGTGGAATGGTGGCACGACCCTGGAGTTGCTCTCGCCTTTCCTGTGGAGAGCGCCTCCTCTTGAGATGCGAAGGGAACGCAGGGAATTCTTTCCCTACGAAATAGGGATAGGATCGCTCATCTCGAACTAGGAGGCGGAAACGGGGCTCCCCTGGATGTGTGCGGCACCCCACGTGCTTCCTCTCGAGTGGAGACGGGTATGTCGCGGAACTGCTTGAGTTGCAGCAAGGGTGTGAAGGATCCTTTGGAAGTTCCAGTGGTTAGATCTGATTAGCCTCGGGAAGCCTCAGGGGAAATGGGCCTCATCTCGCATGGAGGGCAAAACCTCCTGGATTTTCTCGAGTTGCGGCAGGTGCTCTCGACTTACGACGGGGACCTCAGGGACCCGCTCTGGTGGCCTCAGGAAGGCCAGTCCCCATGCGAGCTCTTCGGGGGCCTCTCGGGATTCCTCTCCCGTCGATGCCGGGGCCTAAGACCTTGTGTGGAGTCGAGGCCGGAACCTGAGGATTCCTCTCCAGTGCTGACATGGATCTTGGGGTACTTCTGGAGTCTCCCCAGGGGAGTCAGTCCTCGTCTCGAATGCGGACATGCACTTGCGCTTTCCTCCAGAGCGGTGGCAGCAGTGTCACGCAGTCCGCCGCGTGGATCAAAGGATCTATGGTTTTCCCTCGAGTCTTTCCCACGAGGCTTTCCCACGAGGCTTTCCCACAGGGCTGTCCCACGTGCACACGTGGTGGGAGTCGATCCTCGGCTTGAATATCAAGGCAGTTCAGGGAAAACAGGTTCCTCTGGAATGGACTGACACATCTGGGGGTCTCTTGGAATGGTGGCACGACCCTGGAATTCCTCTCCCCTTTCCTGTGGAGAGCGCCTCCTCTTGAGATGCGAAGGGAACGCCGTGAATTCTTTCCCTATGAAACAGGGAAATGATCCCTCATCTCAAGCTAGGAGGCGGAAACGGGGCTCCCGTGGATGTGTGCGGGACCCTCGTGCTTCCTCTCGAGTGGAGACGGGTATGTCGGGGAACTTCTTGAGTTGCAGCAAGGGTGTGAAGGACCCTTTGGAAGTTCCAGTGGTTAGATGTGATTAGCCTCGAGAAGCCTCAGTGTAAATGGGCCTCATCATGCCTGGAGGGCAAAACGTCCTGGAATTTCTCGAGGTGCGGCAGGTGCTCTCGACTTACGACGGGGACCTCGCGGACCCGCTCTGGTGGCCTCAGGAAAGGCCAGTCCCCATGCGAGTTCCTCGGGGGCCTCTCGGGATTCCTCTCCCGTCGATGCCGGGGCCTAAGACCTTGTGTGGAGTCGGGGCCGGAACCTGAGGATTCCTCTCCAGTGCTGACATGGATCTTGGGGTATTTCTGGAGTCTCCCCAGGGGAGTCAGTCCTCGTCTCGAATGCGGGCATGCACTTGCTCTTTCCTCCAGAGCGGTAGCAGCAGTGTCACGCAGTCCGCCACCTGGATCAAAGGATCTATGGTTTTCCCTCGAGTCTTTCCCACGAGGCTTTCCCACGAGGCTTTCCCACAGGGCTGTCCCACGTGCACACGTGGTGGGAGTCGATCCTCGGCTTGAACGTCAAGGCAGTGCAGGGAAAACAGGTTCCTCTGGAATGGACTGACCCATCTGGGGGACTCTTGGAATGGTGGCACGACCCTGGAGTTCCTCTCGCCTTTCCTGTGGAGAGCGCCTCCTCTTGAGATGCGACGGGAACGCCGGGAATTCTTTCCCTACGAATCAGGGAAAGGATCCCTCATCTCGAGCTAGGAGGCGGAAACGGGGCTCCCCTGGATGTGTGCGGGACCCCACGTGCTTCCTCTCGAGTGGAGACGGGTATGTCGGGGAACTTCTTTAGTTGCAGCAAGGGTGTGAAGGACCCTTTGGAAGTTCCAGTGGTTAGATGTGATTAGCCTAGAGAAGCATCAGCGGAAATGGGCCTCAACTCGCCTGGAGGGCAAAACCTCCTGGATTTTCTCGAGTTGCGGCAGGTGCTCTCGACTTACGACGGGGACCTCAGGGACCCGCTCTGGAGGCCTCAGGAAAGGCCAGTCCCCATACGAGTTCCTCGGGGGCCTCTCGGGATTCCTCTCCCGTCGATTCCGGGGCCTAAGACCTTGTGTGGAGTCGGGGCCGGAACCTGAGGATTCCTCTCCAGTGCTGACATGGATCTTGGGGTACTTCTGGAGTCTCCCCAGGGGAGTCAGTCCTCGTCTCGAATGCGGGCATGCACTTGCGCTTTCCCCCAGAGCGGTAGCAGCAGTTTCACGCAGTCCGCCGCGTGGATCAAAGGATCTATGGTTTTCCCTCGAGTCTTTCCCATGAGGCTTTCCCAAGAGGCTTTCCCACAGGGCTGTCCAACGTGCACACGTGGTGGGAGTCGATCCTCGGCTTGAACGTCAAGGCAGTGCAGGGAAAACAGGTTCCTCTGGAATGGACTGACACATCTGGGGGACTCTTGGAATGGTGGCACGACCCTGGAGTTCCTCTCGCCTTTCCTGTGGAGAGCGCCTCCTCTTGAGATGCGACGGGAACGCCGTGAATTCTTTCCCTACGAAACAGGGAAAGGATCCCTCATCTCGAGCTAGGAGGCGGAAACGGGGCTCCCCTGGATGTGTGCGGGACCCCACGTGCTTCCTCTCGAGTGGAGACGGGTATGTCGGGGAACTTTTTGAGTTGCAGCAAGGGTGTGAAGGACCCTTTGGAAGTTCCAGTGGTTAGACGTGATTAGCCTCGAGAAGCCTCAGCGGAAATGGGCCTCATCTCGCCTGGAGTGCAAAACCTCCTGGATTTTCTCGAGTTGCGGCAGGTGCTCTCGACTTACGACGGGGACCTCAGGGACCCGCTCTGGTGGCCTCAGGAAAGGCCAGTCTCCATGCGAGTTCCTCAGGGGCCTCTCGGGATTCCTCTCCCGTCGATGCCGGGCCCTAAGACCTTGTGTGGAGTCGGGGCCGGAACCTGAGGATTCCTTTCCAGTGCTGACATGGATCTTGGGGTACTTCTGGAGTCTCCCCAGGGGAGTCAGTCCTCGTCTCGAATGCGGCATGCACTTGCGCTTTCCTCCAGAGCGGTAGCAGCAGTGTCAGGCAGTCCGCCTCTTAGATAAAAGGATCTATGGTTTTCCCTCGAGTATTTCCCACGAGGCTTTCCCACGAGGCTTTCCCACAGGGCTGTCCCACGTGCACACGTGGTCGGAGTCGATCCTAGGCTTGAACGTCAAGGCAGTGCAGGGAAAACAGGTTCCTCTGGAATGGACTGACACATCTGGGGGACTCTTGGAATGGTGGCAGGACCCTGGAGTTCCTCTCGCCTTTCCTGTGGAGAGCGCCTCCTCTTGAGATGCGACGGGAACGCCGGGAATTCTTTCCCTACGAAACAGGGAAAGGATCTCTCATCTCGAGCTAGGAGGCGGAAACGGGGCTCCCCTGGATGTGTGCGGGACCCCACGTGCTTCCTCTCGAGTGGAGACGGGTATGTCGGGGAACTTCTTGAGTTGCAGCAAGGGTGTGAAGGACCCTTTGGAAGTTCCAGTGGTTAGACGTGATTAGCCGCGAGAAGCCTCAGCGGAAATGGGCCTCATCTCGCCTGGAGGGCAAAACCTCCTGGATTTTCTCGAGTTGCGGCAGGTGCTCTCGACTTACGACGGGGACCTCAGGGACCCGCTCTGGTGGCCTCAGGAAAGGCCAGTCCCCATGCGAGTTCCTCGGGGGCCTCTCGGGATTCCTCTCCCGTCGATGCCGGGGCCTAAGACCTTGTGTGGAGTCGGGGCCGGAACCTGAGGATTCCTCTCCAGTGCTGACATGGATCTTGGGGTACTTCTGGAGTCTCCCCAGGGGAGTCAGTCCTCGTCTCGAATGTGGGCATGCACTTGCGCTTTCCTCCAGAGCGGTAGCAGCAGTGTCACGCAGTCCGCCGCGTGGATCAAAGGATCTATGGTTTTCCCTCGAGTCTTTCCCACGAGGCTTTCCCACGAGGCTTTCCCACAGGGCTGTACCACGTGCACACGTGGTGGGAGTCGATCCTCGGCTTGAAAGTCAAGGCAGTGCAGGGAAAACAGGTGCCTCTGGAATGGACTGACACCTTTGGGGGTCTCTTGGAATGGTGGCACGACCCTGGAGTTCCTCTCGCCTTTCCTGTGGAGAGTGCCTCCTTTTGAAATGCGACGGAAACGCCGGGAATTCTTTCCCTAAGAAACAGGGAAAGGATCCCTCATCTCGAGCTAGGAGGCGGAAACGGGGCTCCCCTGGATGTGTGCGGGACCCCATGTGCTTCCTCTCAAGTGGAGACGGGTATGTCGGGGAACTTCTTGAGTTGCAGCAAGGGTGTGAAGGACCCTTTGGAAGTTCCAGTGGTTAGATGTGATTAGCCTCGAGAAGCCTCAGCGGAAATGGGCCTCATCTCGCCTGGAGGGCAAAACCTCCTGGATTTTCTCGAGTTGCGGCAAGTGCTCTCGACTTACGACGGGGACCTCAGGGACCCGCTCTGGTGGCCTCAGGAAAGGCCAGTCCCCATGCGTGTTCCTCGAGGGCCGCTTGGGATTCCTCTCCTGTCGATGCCGGGGCCTAAGACCTTGTGTGGAGTCGGGGCAGGAACCTGAGGATTCCTCTCCAGTGCTGACATGGATCTTGGGGTACTTCTGGAGTCTCCCCAGGGGAGTCAGTCCTCGTCTCGAATGCGGGCATGCACTTGCGCTTTCCTCCAGAGCGGTAGCAGCTGTGTCACACAGTCCGCCGCGTGGAAAAAAGGATCTTTGGTTTTCCCTCGAGTCTTTCCCACGAGGCTGTCCCACGAGGCTTTCCCACAGGGCTGTCCCACGTGCACACGTGGTGGGAGTCGATCCTCGGCTTGAACGTCAAGGCAGTTCGGGGAAAACAGGTTACTCTGGAATGGACTGACACATCTGGGGGCCTCGTGGAATGGTGGCACGACCCTGGAGTTGCTCTCGCCTTTCCTGTGGAGAGCGCCTCCTCTTGAGATGCGAAGGGAACGCAGGGAATTCTTTCCCTACGAAATAGGGATAGGATCGCTCATCTCGAACTAGGAGGCGGAAACGGGGCTCCCCTGGATGTGTGCGGCACCCCACGTGCTTCCTCTCGAGTGGAGACGGGTATGTCGCGGAACTGCTTGAGTTGCAGCAAGGGTGTGAAGGATCCTTTGGAAGTTCCAGTGGTTAGATCTGATTAGCCTCGAGAAGCCTCAGGGGAAATGGGCCTCATCTCGCATGGAGGGCAAAACCTCCTGGATTTTCTCGAGTTGCGGCAGGTGCTCTCGACTTACGACGGGGACCTCAGGGACCCGCTCTGGTGGCCTCAGGAAGGCCAGTCCCCATGCGAGCTCTTCGGGGGCCTCTCGGGATTCCTCTCCCGTCGATGCCGGGGCCTAAGACCTTGTGTGGAGTCGAGGCCGGAACCTGAGGATTCCTCTCCAGTGCTGACATGGATCTTGGGGTACTTCTGGAGTCTCCCCAGGGGAGTCAGTCCTCGTCTCGAATGCGGGCATGCACTTGCGCTTTCCTCCAGAGCGGTGGCAGCAGTGTCACGCAGTCCGCCGCGTGGATCAAAGGATCTATGGTTTTCCCTCGAGTCTTTCCCACGAGGCTTTCCCACGAGGCTTTCCCACAGGGCTGTCCCACGTGCACACGTGGTGGGAGTCGATCCTCGGCTTGAATATCAAGGCAGTTCAGGGAAAACAGGTTCCTCTGGAATGGACTGAAACATCTGGGGGTCTCTTGGAATGGTGGCACGACCCTGGAATTCCTCTCCCCTTTCCTGTGGAGAGCGCCTCCTCTTGAGATGCGAAGGGAACGCCGTGAATTCTTTCCCTATGAAACAGGGAAATGATCCCTCATCTCAAGCTAGGAGGCGGAAACGGGGCTCCCGTGGATGTGTGCGGGACCCTCGTGCTTCCTCTCGAGTGGAGACGGGTATGTCGGGGAACTTCTTGAGTTGCAGCAAGGGTGTGAAGGACCCTTTGGAAGTTCCAGTGGTTAGATGTGATTAGCCTCGAGAAGCCTCAGTGTAAATGGGCCTCATCATGCCTGGAGGGCAAAACCTCCTGGAATTTCTCGAGGTGCGGCAGGTGCTCTCGACTTACGACGGGGACCTCGCGGACCCGCTCTGGTGGCCTCAGGAAAGGCCAGTCCCCATGCGAGTTCCTCGGGGGCCTCTCGGGATTCCTCTCCCGTCGATGCCGGGGCCTAAGACCTTGTGTGGAGTCGGGGCCGGAACCTGAGGATTCCTCTCCAGTGCTGACATGGATCTTGGGGTATTTCTGGAGTCTCCCCAGGGGAGTCAGTCCTCGTCTCGAATGCGGGCATGCACTTGCTCTTTCCTCCAGAGCGGTAGCAGCAGTGTCACGCAGTCCGCCACCTGGATCAAAGGATCTATGGTTTTCCCTCGAGTCTTTCCCACGAGGCTTTCCCACGAGGCTTTCCCACAGGGCTGTCCCACGTGCACACGTGGTGGGAGTCGATCCTCGGCTTGAACGTCAAGGCAGTGCAGGGAAAACAGGTTCCTCTGGAATGGACTGACCCATCTGGGGGACTCTTGGAATGGTGGCACGACCCTGGAGTTCCTCTCGCCTTTCCTGTGGAGAGCGCCTCCTCTTGAGATGCGACGGGAACGCCGGGAATTCTTTCCCTACGAATCAGGGAAAGGATCCCTCATCTCGAGCTAGGAGGCGGAAACGGGGCTCCCCTGGATGTGTGCGGGACCCCACGTGCTTCCTCTCGAGTGGAGACGGGTATGTCGGGGAACTTCTTTAGTTGCAGCAAGGGTGTGAAGGACCCTTTGGAAGTTCCAGTGGTTAGATGTGATTAGCCTAGAGAAGCATCAGCGGAAATGGGCCTCAACTCGCCTGGAGGGCAAAACCTCCTGGATTTTCTCGAGTTGCGGCAGGTGCTCTCGACTTACGACGGGGACCTCAGGGACCCGCTCTGGAGGCCTCAGGAAAGGCCAGTCCCCATACGAGTTCCTCGGGGGCCTCTCGGGATTCCTCTCCCGTCGATTCCGGGGCCTAAGACCTTGTGTGGAGTCGGGGCCGGAACCTGAGGATTCCTCTCCAGTGCTGACATGGATCTTGGGGTACTTCTGGAGTCTCCCCAGGGGAGTCAGTCCTCGTCTCGAATGCGGGCATGCACTTGCGCTTTCCCCCAGAGCGGTAGCAGCAGTTTCACGCAGTCCGCCGCGTGGATCAAAGGATCTATGGTTTTCCCTCGAGTCTTTCCCATGAGGCTTTCCCACGAGGCTTTCCCACAGGGCTGTCCAACGTGCACACGTGGTGGGAGTCGATCCTCGGCTTGAACGTCAAGGCAGTGCAGGGAAAACAGGTTCCTCTGGAATGGACTGACACATCTGGGGGACTCTTGGAATGGTGGCACGACCCTGGAGTTCCTCTCGCCTTTCCTGTGGAGAGCGCCTCCTCTTGAGATGCGACGGGAACGCCGTGAATTCTTTCCCTACGAAACAGGGAAAGGATCCCTCATCTCGAGCTAGGAGGCGGAAACGGGGCTCCCCTGGATGTGTGCGGGACCCCACGTGCTTCCTCTCGAGTGGAGACGGGTATGTCGGGGAACTTTTTGAGTTGCAGCAAGGGTGTGAAGGACCCTTTGGAAGTTCCAGTGGTTAGACGTGATTAGCCTCGAGAAGCCTCAGCGGAAATGGGCCTCATCTCGCCTGGAGTGCAAAACCTCCTGGATTTTCTCGAGTTGCGGCAGGTGCTCTCGACTTACGACGGGGACCTCAGGGACCCGCTCTGGTGGCCTCAGGAAAGGCCAGTCTCCATGCGAGTTCCTCAGGGGCCTCTCGGGATTCCTCTCCCGTCGATGCCGGGCCCTAAGACCTTGTGTGGAGTCGGGGCCGGAACCTGAGGATTCCTTTCCAGTGCTGACATGGATCTTGGGGTACTTCTGGAGTCTCCCCAGGGGAGTCAGTCCTCGTCTCGAATGCGGCATGCACTTGCGCTTTCCTCCAGAGCGGTAGCAGCAGTGTCAGGCAGTCCGCCTCTTAGATAAAAGGATCTATGGTTTTCCCTCGAGTATTTCCCACGAGGCTTTCCCACGAGGCTTTCCCACAGGGCTGTCCCACGTGCACACGTGGTCGGAGTCGATCCTAGGCTTGAACGTCAAGGCAGTGCAGGGAAAACAGGTTCCTCTGGAATGGACTGACACATCTGGGGGACTCTTGGAATGGTGGCAGGACCCTGGAGTTCCTCTCGCCTTTCCTGTGGAGAGCGCCTCCTCTTGAGATGCGACGGGAACGCCGGGAATTCTTTCCCTACGAAACAGGGAAAGGATCACTCATCTCGAGCTAGGAGGCGGAAACGGGGCTCCCCTGGATGTGTGCGGGACCCCACGTGCTTCCTCTCGAGTGGAGACGGGTATGTCGGGGAACTTCTTGAGTTGCAGCAAGGGTGTGAAGGACCCTTTGGAAGTTCCAGTGGTTAGACGTGATTAGCCGCGAGAAGCCTCAGCGGAAATGGGCCTCATCTCGCCTGGAGGGCAAAACCTCCTGGATTTTCTCGAGTTGCGGCAGGTGCTCTCGACTTACGACGGGGACCTCAGGGACCCGCTCTGGTGGCCTCAGGAAAGGCCAGTCCCCATGCGAGTTCCTCGGGGGCCTCTCGGGATTCCTCTCCCGTCGATGCCGGGGCCTAAGACCTTGTGTGGAGTCGGGGCCGGAACCTGAGGATTCCTCTCCAGTGCTGACATGGATCTTGGGGTACTTCTGGAGTCTCCCCAGGGGAGTCAGTCCTCGTCTCGAATGTGGGCATGCACTTGCGCTTTCCTCCAGAGCGGTAGCAGCAGTGTCACGCAGTCCGCCGCGTGGATCAAAGGATCTATGGTTTTCCCTCGAGTCTTTCCCACGAGGCTTTCCCACGAGGCTTTCCCACAGGGCTGTACCACGTGCACACGTGGTGGGAGTCGATCCTCGGCTTGAAAGTCAAGGCAGTGCAGGGAAAACAGGTGCCTCTGGAATGGACTGACACCTTTGGGGGTCTCTTGGAATGGTGGCACGACCCTGGAGTTCCTCTCGCCTTTCCTGTGGAGAGTGCCTCCTTTTGAAATGCGACGGAAACGCCGGGAATTCTTTCCCTAAGAAACAGGGAAAGATCCCTCATCTCGAGCTAGGAGGCGGAAACGGGGCTCCCCTGGATGTGTGCGGGACCCCATGTGCTTCCTCTCAAGTGGAGACGGGTATGTCGGGGAACTTCTTGAGTTGCAGCAAGGGTGTGAAGGACCCTTTGGAAGTTCCAGTGGTTAGATGTGATTAGCCTCGAGAAGCCTCAGCGGAAATGGGCCTCATCTCGCCTGGAGGGCAAAACCTCCTGGATTTTCTCGAGTTGCGGCAAGTGCTCTCGACTTACGACGGGGACCTCAGGGACCCGCTCTGGTGGCCTCAGGAAAGGCCAGTCCCCATGCGTGTTCCTCGAGGGCCGCTTGGGATTCCTCTCCTGTCGATGCCGGGGCCTAAGACCTTGTGTGGAGTCGGGGCAGGAACCTGAGGATTCCTCTCCAGTGCTGACATGGATCTTGGGGTACTTCTGGAGTCTCCCCAGGGGAGTCAGTCCTCGTCTCGAATGCGGGCATGCACTTGCGCTTTCCTCCAGAGCGGTAGCAGCAGTGTCACACAGTCCGCCGCGTGGAAAAAAGGATCTTTGGTTTTCCCTCGAGTCTTTCCCACGAGGCTGTCCCACGAGGCTTTCCCACAGGGCTGTCCCACGTGCACACGTGGTGGGAGTCGATCCTCGGCTTGAACGTCAAGGCAGTTCGGGGAAAACAGGTTACTCTGGAATGGACTGACACATCTGGGGGCCTCGTGGAATGGTGGCACGACCCTGGAGTTGCTCTCGCCTTTCCTGTGGAGAGCGCCTCCTCTTGAGATGCGAAGGGAACGCAGGGAATTCTTTCCCTACGAAATAGGGATAGGATCGCTCATCTCGAACTAGGAGGCGGAAACGGGGCTCCCCTGGATGTGTGCGGCACCCCACGTGCTTCCTCTCGAGTGGAGACGGGTATGTCGCGGAACTGCTTGAGTTGCAGCAAGGGTGTGAAGGATCCTTTGGAAGTTCCAGTGGTTAGATCTGATTAGCCTCGAGAAGCCTCAGGGGAAATGGGCCTCATCTCGCATGGAGGGCAAAACCTCCTGGATTTTCTCGAGTTGCGGCAGGTGCTCTCGACTTACGACGGGGACCTCAGGGACCCGCTCTGGTGGCCTCAGGAAGGCCAGTCCCCATGCGAGCTCTTCGGGGGCCTCTCGGGATTCCTCTCCCGTCGATGCCGGGGCCTAAGAGCTTGTGTGGAGTCGAGGCCGGAACCTGAGGATTCCTCTCCAGTGCTGACATGGATCTTGGGGTACTTCTGGAGTCTCCCCAGGGGAGTCAGTCCTCGTCTCGAATGCGGGCATGCACTTGCGCTTTCCTCCAGAGCGGTGGCAGCAGTGTCACGCAGTCCGCCGCGTGGATCAAAGGATCTATGGTTTTCCCTCGAGTCTTTCCCACGAGGCTTTCCCACGAGGCTTTCCCACAGGGCTGTCCCACGTGCACACGTGGTGGGAGTCGATCCTCGGCTTGAATATCAAGGCAGTTCAGGGAAAACAGGTTCCTCTGGAATGGACTGACACATCTGGGGGTCTCTTGGAATGGTGGCACGACCCTGGAATTCCTCTCCCCTTTCCTGTGGAGAGCGCCTCCTCTTGAGATGCGAAGGGAACGCCGTGAATTCTTTCCCTATGAAACAGGGAAATGATCCCTCATCTCAAGCTAGGAGGCGGAAACGGGGCTCCCGTGGATGTGTGCGGGACCCTCGTGCTTCCTCTCGAGTGGAGACGGGTCTGTCGGGGAACTTCTTGAGTTGCAGCAAGGGTGTGAAGGACCCTTTGGAAGTTCCAGTGGTTAGATGTGATTAGCCTCGAGAAGCCTCAGTGTAAATGGGCCTCATCATGCCTGGAGGGCAAAACCTCCTGGAATTTCTCGAGGTGCGGCAGGTGCTCTCGACTTACGACGGGGACCTCGCGGACCCGCTCTGGTGGCCTCAGGAAAGGCCAGTCCCCATGCGAGTTCCTCGGGGGCCTCTCGGGATTCCTCTCCCGTCGATGCCGGGGCCTAAGACCTTGTGTGGAGTCGGGGCCGGAACCTGAGGATTCCTCTCCAGTGCTGACATGGATCTTGGGGTATTTCTGGAGTCTCCCCAGGGGAGTCAGTCCTCGTCTCGAATGCGGGCATGCACTTGCTCTTTCCTCCAGAGCGGTAGCAGCAGTGTCACGCAGTCCGCCACCTGGATCAAAGGATCTATGGTTTTCCCTCGAGTCTTTCCCACGAGGCTTTCCCACGAGGCTTTCCCACAGGGCTGTCCCACGTGCACACGTGGTGGGAGTCGATCCTCGGCTTGAACGTCAAGGCAGTGCAGGGAAAACAGGTTCCTCTGGAATGGACTGACCCATCTGGGGGACTCTTGGAATGGTGGCACGACCCTGGAGTTCCTCTCGCCTTTCCTGTGGAGAGCGCCTCCTCTTGAGATGCGACGGGAACGCCGGGAATTCTTTCCCTACGAATCAGGGAAAGGATCCCTCATCTCGAGCTAGGAGGCGGAAACGGGGCTCCCCTGGATGTGTGCGGGACCCCACGTGCTTCCTCTCGAGTGGAGACGGGTATGTCGGGGAACTTCTTTAGTTGCAGCAAGGGTGTGAAGGACCCTTTGGAAGTTCCAGTGGTTAGATGTGATTAGCCTAGAGAAGCATCAGCGGAAATGGGCCTCAACTCGCCTGGAGGGCAAAACCTCCTGGATTTTCTCGAGTTGCGGCAGGTGCTCTCGACTTACGACGGGGACCTCAGGGACCCGCTCTGGAGGCCTCAGGAAAGGCCAGTCCCCATACGAGTTCCTCGGGGGCCTCTCGGGATTCCTCTCCCGTCGATTCCGGGGCCTAAGACCTTGTGTGGAGTCGGGGCCGGAACCTGAGGATTCCTCTCCAGTGCTGACATGGATCTTGGGGTACTTCTGGAGTCTCCCCAGGGGAGTCAGTCCTCGTCTCGAATGCGGGCATGCACTTGCGCTTTCCCCCAGAGCGGTAGCAGCAGTTTCACGCAGTCCGCCGCGTGGATCAAAGGATCTATGGTTTTCCCTCGAGTCTTTCCCATGAGGCTTTCCCACGAGGCTTTCCCACAGGGCTGTCCAACGTGCACACGTGGTGGGAGTCGATCCTCGGCTTGAACGTCAAGGCAGTGCAGGGAAAACAGGTTCCTCTGGAATGGACTGACACATCTGGGGGACTCTTGGAATGGTGGCACGACCCTGGAGTTCCTCTCGCCTTTCCTGTGGAGAGCGCCTCCTCTTGAGATGCGACGGGAACGCCGTGAATTCTTTCCCTACGAAACAGGGAAAGGATCCCTCATCTCGAGCTAGGAGGCGGAAACGGGGCTCCCCTGGATGTGTGCGGGACCCCACGTGCTTCCTCTCGAGTGGAGACGGGTATGTCGGGGAACTTTTTGAGTTGCAGCAAGGGTGTGAAGGACCCTTTGGAAGTTCCAGTGGTTAGACGTGATTAGCCTCGAGAAGCCTCAGCGGAAATGGGCCTCATCTCGCCTGGAGTGCAAAACCTCCTGGATTTTCTCGAGTTGCGGCAGGTGCTCTCGACTTACGACGGGGACCTCAGGGACCCGCTCTGGTGGCCTCAGGAAAGGCCAGTCTCCATGCGAGTTCCTCAGGGGCCTCTCGGGATTCCTCTCCCGTCGATGCCGGGCCCTAAGACCTTGTGTGGAGTCGGGGCCGGAACCTGAGGATTCCTTTCCAGTGCTGACATGGATCTTGGGGTACTTCTGGAGTCTCCCCAGGGGAGTCAGTCCTCGTCTCGAATGCGGCATGCACTTGCGCTTTCCTCCAGAGCGGTAGCAGCAGTGTCAGGCAGTCCGCCTCTTAGATAAAAGGATCTATGGTTTTCCCTCGAGTATTTCCCACGAGGCTTTCCCACGAGGCTTTCCCACAGGGCTGTCCCACGTGCACACGTGGTCGGAGTCGATCCTAGGCTTGAACGTCAAGGCAGTGCAGGGAAAACAGGTTCCTCTGGAATGGACTGACACATCTGGGGGACTCTTGGAATGGTGGCAGGACCCTGGAGTTCCTCTCGCCTTTCCTGTGGAGAGCGCCTCCTCTTGAGATGCGACGGGAACGCCGGGAATTCTTTCCCTACGAAACAGGGAAAGGATCACTCATCTCGAGCTAGGAGGCGGAAACGGGGCTCCCCTGGATGTGTGCGGGACCCCACGTGCTTCCTCTCGAGTGGAGACGGGTATGTCGGGGAACTTCTTGAGTTGCAGCAAGGGTGTGAAGGACCCTTTGGAAGTTCCAGTGGTTAGACGTGATTAGCCGCGAGAAGCCTCAGCGGAAATGGGCCTCATCTCGCCTGGAGGGCAAAACCTCCTGGATTTTCTCGAGTTGCGGCAGGTGCTCTCGACTTACGACGGGGACCTCAGGGACCCGCTCTGGTGGCCTCAGGAAAGGCCAGTCCCCATGCGAGTTCCTCGGGGGCCTCTCGGGATTCCTCTCCCGTCGATGCCGGGGCCTAAGACCTTGTGTGGAGTCGGGGCCGGAACCTGAGGATTCCTCTCCAGTGCTGACATGGATCTTGGGGTACTTCTGGAGTCTCCCCAGGGGAGTCAGTCCTCGTCTCGAATGTGGGCATGCACTTGCGCTTTCCTCCAGAGCGGTAGCAGCAGTGTCACGCAGTCCGCCGCGTGGATCAAAGGATCTATGGTTTTCCCTCGAGTCTTTCCCACGAGGCTTTCCCACGAGGCTTTCCCACAGGGCTGTACCACGTGCACACGTGGTGGGAGTCGATCCTCGGCTTGAAAGTCAAGGCAGTGCAGGGAAAACAGGTGCCTCTGGAATGGACTGACACCTTTGGGGGTCTCTTGGAATGGTGGCACGACCCTGGAGTTCCTCTCGCCTTTCCTGTGGAGAGTGCCTCCTTTTGAAATGCGACGGAAACGCCGGGAATTCTTTCCCTAAGAAACAGGGAAAGATCCCTCATCTCGAGCTAGGAGGCGGAAACGGGGCTCCCCTGGATGTGTGCGGGACCCCATGTGCTTCCTCTCAAGTGGAGACGGGTATGTCGGGGAACTTCTTGAGTTGCAGCAAGGGTGTGAAGGACCCTTTGGAAGTTCCAGTGGTTAGATGTGATTAGCCTCGAGAAGCCTCAGCGGAAATGGGCCTCATCTCGCCTGGAGGGCAAAACCTCCTGGATTTTCTCGAGTTGCGGCAAGTGCTCTCGACTTACGACGGGGACCTCAGGGACCCGCTCTGGTGGCCTCAGGAAAGGCCAGTCCCCATGCGTGTTCCTCGAGGGCCGCTTGGGATTCCTCTCCTGTCGATGCCGGGGCCTAAGACCTTGTGTGGAGTCGGGGCAGGAACCTGAGGATTCCTCTCCAGTGCTGACATGGATCTTGGGGTACTTCTGGAGTCTCCCCAGGGGAGTCAGTCCTCGTCTCGAATGCGGGCATGCACTTGCGCTTTCCTCCAGAGCGGTAGCAGCAGTGTCACACAGTCCGCCGCGTGGAAAAAAGGATCTTTGGTTTTCCCTCGAGTCTTTCCCACGAGGCTGTCCCACGAGGCTTTCCCACAGGGCTGTCCCACGTGCACACGTGGTGGGAGTCGATCCTCGGCTTGAACGTCAAGGCAGTTCGGGGAAAACAGGTTACTCTGGAATGGACTGACACATCTGGGGGCCTCGTGGAATGGTGGCACGACCCTGGAGTTGCTCTCGCCTTTCCTGTGGAGAGCGCCTCCTCTTGAGATGCGAAGGGAACGCAGGGAATTCTTTCCCTACGAAATAGGGATAGGATCGCTCATCTCGAACTAGGAGGCGGAAACGGGGCTCCCCTGGATGTGTGCGGCACCCCACGTGCTTCCTCTCGAGTGGAGACGGGTATGTCGCGGAACTGCTTGAGTTGCAGCAAGGGTGTGAAGGATCCTTTGGAAGTTCCAGTGGTTAGATCTGATTAGCCTCGAGAAGCCTCAGGGGAAATGGGCCTCATCTCGCATGGAGGGCAAAACCTCCTGGATTTTCTCGAGTTGCGGCAGGTGCTCTCGACTTACGACGGGGACCTCAGGGACCCGCTCTGGTGGCCTCAGGAAGGCCAGTCCCCATGCGAGCTCTTCGGGGGCCTCTCGGGATTCCTCTCCCGTCGATGCCGGGGCCTAAGAGCTTGTGTGGAGTCGAGGCCGGAACCTGAGGATTCCTCTCCAGTGCTGACATGGATCTTGGGGTACTTCTGGAGTCTCCCCAGGGGAGTCAGTCCTCGTCTCGAATGCGGGCATGCACTTGCGCTTTCCTCCAGAGCGGTGGCAGCAGTGTCACGCAGTCCGCCGCGTGGATCAAAGGATCTATGGTTTTCCCTCGAGTCTTTCCCACGAGGCTTTCCCACGAGGCTTTCCCACAGGGCTGTCCCACGTGCACACGTGGTGGGAGTCGATCCTCGGCTTGAATATCAAGGCAGTTCAGGGAAAACAGGTTCCTCTGGAATGGACTGACACATCTGGGGGTCTCTTGGAATGGTGGCACGACCCTGGAATTCCTCTCCCCTTTCCTGTGGAGAGCGCCTCCTCTTGAGATGCGAAGGGAACGCCGTGAATTCTTTCCCTATGAAACAGGGAAATGATCCCTCATCTCAAGCTAGGAGGCGGAAACGGGGCTCCCGTGGATGTGTGCGGGACCCTCGTGCTTCCTCTCGAGTGGAGACGGGTATGTCGGGGAACTTCTTGAGTTGCAGCAAGGGTGTGAAGGACCCTTTGGAAGTTCCAGTGGTTAGATGTGATTAGCCTCGAGAAGCCTCAGTGTAAATGGGCCTCATCATGCCTGGAGGGCAAAACCTCCTGGAATTTCTCGAGGTGCGGCAGGTGCTCTCGACTTACGACGGGGACCTCGCGGACCCGCTCTGGTGGCCTCAGGAAAGGCCAGTCCCCATGCGAGTTCCTCGGGGGCCTCTCGGGATTCCTCTCCCGTCGATGCCGGGGCCTAAGACCTTGTGTGGAGTCGGGGCCGGAACCTGAGGATTCCTCTCCAGTGCTGACATGGATCTTGGGGTATTTCTGGAGTCTCCCCAGGGGAGTCAGTCCTCGTCTCGAATGCGGGCATGCACTTGCTCTTTCCTCCAGAGCGGTAGCAGCAGTGTCACGCAGTCCGCCACCTGGATCAAAGGATCTATGGTTTTCCCTCGAGTCTTTCCCACGAGGCTTTCCCACGAGGCTTTCCCACAGGGCTGTCCCACGTGCACACGTGGTGGGAGTCGATCCTCGGCTTGAACGTCAAGGCAGTGCAGGGAAAACAGGTTCCTCTGGAATGGACTGACCCATCTGGGGGACTCTTGGAATGGTGGCACGACCCTGGAGTTCCTCTCGCCTTTCCTGTGGAGAGCGCCTCCTCTTGAGATGCGACGGGAACGCCGGGAATTCTTTCCCTACGAATCAGGGAAAGGATCCCTCATCTCGAGCTAGGAGGCGGAAACGGGGCTCCCCTGGATGTGTGCGGGACCCCACGTGCTTCCTCTCGAGTGGAGACGGGTATGTCGGGGAACTTCTTTAGTTGCAGCAAGGGTGTGAAGGACCCTTTGGAAGTTCCAGTGGTTAGATGTGATTAGCCTAGAGAAGCATCAGCGGAAATGGGCCTCAACTCGCCTGGAGGGCAAAACCTCCTGGATTTTCTCGAGTTGCGGCAGGTGCTCTCGACTTACGACGGGGACCTCAGGGACCCGCTCTGGAGGCCTCAGGAAAGGCCAGTCCCCATACGAGTTCCTCGGGGGCCTCTCGGGATTCCTCTCCCGTCGATTCCGGGGCCTAAGACCTTGTGTGGAGTCGGGGCCGGAACCTGAGGATTCCTCTCCAGTGCTGACATGGATCTTGGGGTACTTCTGGAGTCTCCCCAGGGGAGTCAGTCCTCGTCTCGAATGCGGGCATGCACTTGCGCTTTCCCCCAGAGCGGTAGCAGCAGTTTCACGCAGTCCGCCGCGTGGATCAAAGGATCTATGGTTTTCCCTCGAGTCTTTCCCATGAGGCTTTCCCACGAGGCTTTCCCACAGGGCTGTCCAACGTGCACACGTGGTGGGAGTCGATCCTCGGCTTGAACGTCAAGGCAGTGCAGGGAAAACAGGTTCCTCTGGAATGGACTGACACATCTGGGGGACTCTTGGAATGGTGGCACGACCCTGGAGTTCCTCTCGCCTTTCCTGTGGAGAGCGCCTCCTCTTGAGATGCGACGGGAACGCCGTGAATTCTTTCCCTACGAAACAGGGAAAGGATCCCTCATCTCGAGCTAGGAGGCGGAAACGGGGCTCCCCTGGATGTGTGCGGGACCCCACGTGCTTCCTCTCGAGTGGAGACGGGTATGTCGGGGAACTTTTTGAGTTGCAGCAAGGGTGTGAAGGACCCTTTGGAAGTTCCAGTGGTTAGATGTGATTAGCCTCGAGAAGCCTCAGCGGAAATGGGCCTCATCTCGCCTGGAGTGCAAAACCTCCTGGATTTTCTCGAGTTGCGGCAGGTGCTCTCGACTTACGACGGGGACCTCAGGGACCCGCTCTGGTGGCCTCAGGAAAGGCCAGTCTCCATGCGAGTTCCTCAGGGGCCTCTCGGGATTCCTCTCCCGTCGATGCCGGGCCCTAAGACCTTGTGTGGAGTCGGGGCCGGAACCTGAGGATTCCTTTCCAGTGCTGACATGGATCTTGGGGTACTTCTGGAGTCTCCCCAGGGGAGTCAGTCCTCGTCTCGAATGCGGCATGCACTTGCGCTTTCCTCCAGAGCGGTAGCAGCAGTGTCAGGCAGTCCGCCTCTTAGATAAAAGGATCTATGGTTTTCCCTCGAGTATTTCCCACGAGGCTTTCCCACGAGGCTTTCCCACAGGGCTGTCCCACGTGCACACGTGGTCGGAGTCGATCCTAGGCTTGAACGTCAAGGCAGTGCAGGGAAAACAGGTTCCTCTGGAATGGACTGACACATCTGGGGGACTCTTGGAATGGTGGCAGGACCCTGGAGTTCCTCTCGCCTTTCCTGTGGAGAGCGCCTCCTCTTGAGATGCGACGGGAACGCCGGGAATTCTTTCCCTACGAAACAGGGAAAGGATCACTCATCTCGAGCTAGGAGGCGGAAACGGGGCTCCCCTGGATGTGTGCGGGACCCCACGTGCTTCCTCTCGAGTGGAGACGGGTATGTCGGGGAACTTCTTGAGTTGCAGCAAGGGTGTGAAGGACCCTTTGGAAGTTCCAGTGGTTAGACGTGATTAGCCGCGAGAAGCCTCAGCGGAAATGGGCCTCATCTCGCCTGGAGGGCAAAACCTCCTGGATTTTCTCGAGTTGCGGCAGGTGCTCTCGACTTACGACGGGGACCTCAGGGACCCGCTCTGGTGGCCTCAGGAAAGGCCAGTCCCCATGCGAGTTCCTCGGGGGCCTATCGGGATTCCTCTCCCGTCGATGCCGGGGCCTAAGACCTTGTGTGGAGTCGGGGCCGGAACCTGAGGATTCCTCTCCAGTGCTGACATGGATCTTGGGGTACTTCTGGAGTCTCCCCAGGGGAGTCAGTCCTCGTCTCGAATGCGGGCATGCACTTGCGCTTTCCTCCAGAGCGGTAGCAGCAGTGTCATGCAGTCCACCGCGTGGATCAAAGGATCTATGGTTTTCCCTCGAGTCTTTCCCACGAGGCTTTCCCACGAGGCTTTCCCACAGGGCTGTCCCACGTGCACACGTGGTGGGAGTCGATCCTCGGCTTGAACGTCAAGGCAGTGCAGGGAAAACAGGTTCCTCTGGAATGGACTGACACATCTGGGGGACTCTTGGAATGGTGGCACGACCCTGGAGTTCCTCTCGTCTTTCCTGTGGAGAGCGCCTCCACTTGAGATGCGACGGGAACGCCGGGAATTCTTTCCCTACGAAACAGGGAAAGGATCCCTCATCTCGAGCTAGGAGGCGGAAACGGGGCTCCCCTGGATGTGTGCGGGACCCTCTTGCTTCCTCTCGAGTGGAGACCGGTATGTCGGGAAACTTCTTGAGTTGCAGCAAGGGTGTGAAGGACACTTTGGAAGTTCCAGTGGTTAGATTTGATTAGCCTCGAGAAGCCTCAGCGTAAATGGGCCTCATCTCGCCTGGAGGGCAAAACCTCCTGGATTTTCTCGAGTTGCGGCAGGTGCTCTCGACTTACGACGGGGACCTCAGGGACCCGCTCTGGTGGCCACAGGAAAGGCCAGTCCCCATGCGAGTTCCTCGGGGGCCTCTCGGGATTCCTCTCCCGTCGATGCCGGGGCCTAAGACCTTGTGTGGAGTCGGGGCCGGAACCTGAGGATTCCTCTCCAGTGCTGACATGGATCTTGGGGTACTTCTGGAGTCTCCCCAGGGGAGTCAGTCCTCGTCACGAATGCGGGCATGCACTTGTGCTTTCCTCCAGAGCGGTAGCAGCAGTGTCACGCAGTCCGCCGCGTGGATCAAAGGATCTATGGTTTTCCCTCGAGTCTTTCCCACGAGGCTTTCCCACGAGGCTTTCCCACAGGGCTGTCCCACGTGCACACGTGGTGGGAGTCGATCCTCGGCTTGAACTCAAGGCAGTGCAGGGAAAACAGGTTCCTCTGGAATGGACTGACACATCTGGGGGACTCTTGGAATGGTGGCACGACCCTGGAGTTCCTCTCGCCTTTCCTGTGGAGAGCGCCTCCTCTTGAGATGCGACGGGAACACCGGGAATTCTTTCCCTACGAAACAGGGAAAGGATCCCTCATCTCGAGCTAGGAGGCGGAAACGGGGCTCCCCTGGATGTGTGCTGGACCCCACGTGCTTCTTCTCGAGTGGAGACGGGTATGTCGGGGAACTTCTTGAGTTGCAGCAAGGGTGTGAAGGACCCTTTGGAAGTTCCAGTGGTTAGACGTGATTAGCCTCGAGAAGCCTCAGCGGAAATGGGCCTCATCTCGCCTGGAGGGCAAAACCTCCTGGATTTTCTCGAGTTGCGGCAGGTGCTCTCGACTTACGACGGGGACCTCAGGGACGCGCTCTGGTGGCCTCAGGAAAGGCCAGTCCCCATGCGAGTTCCTCGGGGGCCTCTCGGGATTCCTCTCCCGTCGATGCCGGGGCCTAAGACCTTGTTTGGAGTCGGGGCCGCAACCTGAGGATTCCTCTCCAGTGCTGACATGGATCTTGGGGTACTTCTGGAGTCTCCCCAGGGGAGTCAGTCCTCGTCTCGAATGCGGGCATGCACTTGCGCTTTCCTCCAGAGCGGTAGCAGCAGTGTCATGCAATCCACCGCGTGGATCAAAGGATCTATGGTTTTCCCTCGAGTCTTTCCCACGAGGCTTTCCCACAGGGCTGTCCCACGTGCACACGTGGTGGGAGTCGATCCTCGGCTTGAACGTCAAGGCAGTGCAGGGAAAACAGGTTCCTCTGGAATGGACTGACACATCTGGGGGACTCTTGGAATGGTGGCACGACCCTGGAGTTCCTCTCGCCTTTCCTGTGGAGAGCGCCTCCTCTTGAGATGCGACGGGAACGCCGGGAATTCTTTCCCTACGAAACAGGGAAAGGATCCCTCATCTCGACCTAGGAGGCGGAAACGGGGCTCCCCTGGATGTGTGCGGGACCCTCGTGCTTCCTCTCGAGTGGAGACGGGTATGTCGCGGAACTGCTTGAGTTGCAGCAAGGGTGTGAAGGACCCTTTGGAAGTTCCAGTGGTTAGATGTGAATATCCTCGAGAAGCCTCAGCGGAAATGGGCCTCATCTCGCCTGGAGGGCAAAACCTCCTGGATTTTCTCGAGTTGCGGCAGGTGCTCTCGACTTACGACGGGGACCTCAGGGACCCGCTCTGGTGGCCTCAGGAAAGGCCAGTCCCCATGCGAGTTCCTCGGGGGCATCTCGGGATTCCTCTCCCGTGGATGCCGGGGCCTAAGACCTTGTGTGGAGTCGGGGCCGGAACCTGAGGATTCCTCTCCAGTGCTGACATGGATCTTGGGGTACTTCTGGAGTCTCCCCAGGGGAGTCAGTCCTCGTCTCGAATGCGGGCATGCACTTGCGCTTTCCTCCAGGGCGGTAGCAGTAGTGTCCCGCAGTCCGCCGGGAGGATCAAAGGATCTATGGTTTTCCCTCGATTCTTTCCCACGAGGCTTTCCCACGAGGCTTTCCCACAGGGCTGTCCCACGTGCACACGTGGTGGGAGTCGATCCTCGGCTTGAACGTCAAGGCAGTGCAGGGAAAACAGGTTCCTCTGGAATGGACTGACACATCTGGGGGACTCTTGGAATGGTGGCACGACCCTGGAGTTCCTCTCGTCTTTCCTGTGGAGAGCGCCTCCTCTTGAGATGCGACGGGAACGCCGGGAATTCTTTCCCTACGAAACAGGGAAAGGATCCCTCATCTCGATCTAGGAGGCGGAAACGGGGCTCCCCTGGATGTGTGCGGGACCCTCGTGCTTCCTCTCGAGTGGAGACGGGTATGTCGGGGAACTTCTTGAGTTGCAGCAAGGGTAAGAAGGACCCTTTGGATATTCCAGTGGTTAGATGTGTTTAGCCTCGAGAAGCCTCAGCGGAAATGGGCCTCATCTCGCCTGGAGGGCAAAACCTCCTGGATTTTCTCGAGTTGCGGCAGGTGCTCTCGACTTAACGACAGGGACCTCAGGGACCCGCTCTGGTGGCCTCAGGAAAGGCCAGTCCCCATGCAAGTTCCTCGGGGGCCTCTCGGGATTCCTCTCCCGTCGATGCCGGGGCCTAAGACCTTGCGTGGAGTCGGGGCCGGAACCTGAGGATTCCTCTCCAGTGCTGACATGGATCTTGGGGTATTTCTGGACTCTCCCCAGGGCAGTCAGTCCTCGTCTCGAATGCGGGCATGCACTTGCGCTTTCCTCCAGAGCAGTAGCAGCAGTGTCACGCAGTCCGCCGCGTGGATCAAAGGATCTATGGTTTTCCCTCGAGTCTGTCCCACGAGGCTTTCCCACGAGGCTTTCCCACAGGGCTGTCCCACGTGCACACGTGGTGGGAGTCGATCCTCGGCTTGAACGTCAAGGCAGTGCAGGGAAAACAGCTTCCTCTGTAATGGACTGACACATCTGGGGGTCTCTTGGAATGGTGGCACGACCCTTGACTTCCTCTCGCCTTTCCTGTGGAGAGCGCCTCCTCTTGAGATGCGACGGGAACGCCGGGAACTCTTTCCCTACGAAACAGGGAAAGGATCCCTCATCTCGAGCTAGGAGGCGGAAACGGGGCTCCCCTGGATGTGTGCGGGACCCCACGTGCTTCCTCTCGAGTGCAGACGGGTATGTCGGGGAACTTCTTGAGTTGCAGCAAGGGTGTGAAGGACCCTTTGGAAGTTCCAGTGGTTAGATGTGATTAGCCTCGAGAAGCCTCAGCGGAAATGGGCCTCATCTCGCCTGGAGGGCAAAACCTCCTGGATTTTCTCGAGTTGCGGCAGGTGCTCTCGACTTACGACGGGGACCTCAGGGACCCGCTCTGGTGGCCTCAGGAAAGGCCAGTCCCCATGAGAGTTCCTCGGGGGCCTCTCGGGATTCCTCTCCCGTCGATGCCGGGGCCTAAGACCTTGTGTGGAGTCGGGGCCGGAACCTGAGGATTCCTCTCCAGTGCTGACATGGATCTTGGGGTTCTTCTGGAGTCTCCCCAGGGGAGTCAGTCCTCGTCTCGAATGCGGGCATGCACTTGCGCTTTCCTCCAGAGCGGTAGCAGCAGTGTCACGCAATCCGCCGCGTGGATCAAAGGATCTATGGTTTTCCCTCGAGTCTTTCCCACGAGGCTTTCCCACGAGGCTTTCCCACAGGGCTGTCCCACGTGCACACGTGGTGGGAGTCGATCCTCAGCTTGAACGTCAAGGCAGTGCAGGGAAAACAGGTTCCTCTGGAATGGACTGACACATCTGGGGGACTCTTGGAATGGTGGCACGACCCTGGAGTTCCTCTCGCCTTTCCTGTGGAGAGCGCCTCCTCTTGAGATGCGACGGGAACGCCGGGAATTCTTTCCCTACGAAACAGGGAAAGGATCCCTCATCTCGAGCTAGGAGGCGGAAACGGGGCTCCCCTGGATGTGTGCGGGACCCTCGTGCTTCCTCTCGAGTGGAGACATGTATGTCGGGGAACTTCTTGAGTTGCAGCAAGGGTGAGAAGGACCCTTTGGATGTTCCAGTGGTTAGATGTGATTAGCCTCGAGAAGCCTCAGCGGAAATGGGCCTCATCTCGCCTGGAGGTCAAAACCTCCTGGATTTTCTCGAGTTGCGGCAGGTGCTCTCGACTCTCGACCGGGACCTCAGGGACCCGCTCTGGTGGCCTCAGGAAAGGCCAGTCCCCATGCGAGTTCCTCGGGGGTCTCTCGGGATTCCTCTCCCGTCGATGCCGGGGCCTAAGACCTTGTGTGGAGTCGGGGCCGGAACCTGAGGATTCCTCTCCAGTGCTGACATGGATCTTGGGGTACTTCTGGAGTCTCCCCAGGGGAGTCAGTCCTCGTCTCGAATGCGGGCATGCACTTGCGTTTCCTCCAGAGCGGTAGCAGCAGTGTCACGCAGTCCGCCGCGTGGATCAAAGGATCTATTTTGTTCCCTCGAGTCTTTCCCACGAGGCTTTCCCACGAGGCTTTCCCTCAGGGCTGTCCCACGTGCACACGTGGTGGGAGTCGATCCTCAGCTTGAACGTCAAGGCAGTGCAGGGAAAACAGGTTCCTCTGGAATGGACTGACTCATCTGGGGGACTCTGGGAATGGTGGCAAGACCCTGGAGTTCCTCTCGCCTTTCCTGTGGAGAGCGCCTCCTCTTGAGATGCGACGGGAACGCCGGGAATTCTTTCCCTACGAAACAGGGAAAGGATCCCTCATCTCGAGCTAGGAGGCGGAAACGGGGCTCCCCTGGATGTGTGCGGGACCCCACGTGCTTCCTCTCGAGTGGAGACGGGTATGTCGGGGAACTTCTTGAGTTGCAGCAAGGGTGTGAAGGACCCTTTGGAAGTTCCAGTGGTTAGATGTGATTAGCCTCGAGAAGCCTCAGCGGAAATGGGCCTCATCTCGCCTGGAGGGCAAAACCTCCTGGATTTTCTCGAGTTGCGGCAGGTGCTCTCGACTTACGACGGGGACCTCAGGGACCCGCTCTGGTGGCCTCAGGAAAGGCCAGTCCCCATGCGAGTTCCTCGGGGGCCTCTCGGGATTCCTCTCCCGTCGATGCCGGGGCCTAAGACCTTGTGTGGAGTCGGGGCCGGAACCTGAGGATTCCTCTCCAGTGCTGACATGGATCTTGGGGTACTTCTGGAGTCTCCCCAGGGGAGTCAGTCCTCGTCTCGAATGCGGGCATGCACTTGCGCTTTCCTCCAGAGCGGTAGCAGCAGTGTCACGCAATCCGCCGCGTGGATCAAAGGATCTATGGTTTTCCCTCGAGTCTTTCCCACGAGGCTTTCCCACGAGGCTTTCCCACAGGGCTGTCCCACGTGCACACGTGGTGGGAGTCGATCCTCAGCTTGAACGTCAAGGCAGTGCAGGGAAAACAGGTTCCTCTGGAATGGACTGACACATCTGGGGGACTCTTGCAATGGTGGCACGACCCTGGAGTTCCTCTAGCCTTTCCTGTGGAGAGCGCCTCCTCTTGAGATGCGACGGGAACGCGGGGAATTCTTTCCCTACGAAACAGGGAAAGGATCCCTCATCTCGAGCTAGAAGGCGGAAACGGGGCTCCCCTGGATGTGTGCGGGACCCTCGTGCTTCCTCTCGAGTGGAGACGGGTATGTCGGGGAACTTCTTGAGTTGCAGCAAGGGTGAGAAGGACCCTTTGGTTGTTCCAGTGGTTAGATGTGATTAGCCTCGAGAAGCCTCAGCGGAAATGGGCCTCATCTCGCCTGGAGGTCAAAACCTCCAGGATTTTCTCGAGTTGCGGCAGGTGCTCTCGACTCTCGACCGGGACCTCAGGGACCCGCTCTGCTGGCCTCAGGAAAGGCCAGTCCCCATGCGAGTTCCTCGGGGGCCTCTCGGGATTCCTCTCCCGTCGATGCCGGGGCCTAAGACCTTGTGTGGAGTCGGGGCCGGAACCTGAGGATTCCTCTCCAGTGCTGACATGGATCTTGGGGTACTTCTGGAGTCTCCCCAGGGGAGTCAGTCCTCGTCTCGAATGCGGGCATGCACTTGCGTTTCCTCCAGAGCGGTAGCAGCAGTGTCACGCAGTCCGCCGCGTGGATCAAAGGATCTATGGTTTTCCCTCGAGTCTTTCCCACGAGGCTTTCCCACGAGGCTTTCCCACAGGGCTGTCCCACGTGCACACGTGGTGGGAGTCGATCCTCGGCTTGAACGTCAAGGCAGTGCAGGGAAAACAGGTTCCTCTGGAATGGACTGACACATCTGGGGGACTCTTGGAATGGTGGCCCGACCCTGGAGTTCCTCTCGCCTTTCCTGTGGAGAGCGCCTCTTCTTGAGATGCGACGGGAACGCCGGGAATTCTTTCCCTACGAAACAGGGAAAGGATCCCTCATCTCGAGCTAGCAGGCAGAAACGGGGCTCCCCTGGATGTGTGCGGGACCCCACGTGCTTCCTCTCGAGTGGAGACGGGTATGTCGGGTAACTTCTTGAGTTGCAGCAAGGGTGTGAAGGACCCTTTGGAAGTTCCAGTGGTTAGACGTGATTAGCCTCGAGAAGCCTCAGCGGAAATGGGCCTCATCTCGCCTGGAGGGCAAAACCTCCTGGATTTTCTCGAGTTGCGGCAGGTGCTCTCGACTTACGACGGGGACCTCAGGGACACGCTCTGGTGGCCTCAGGAAAGGCCAGTCCCCATGCGAGTTCCTGGGGGCTTTCGGGATTCCTCTCCCGTCGATGCCGGGGCCTAAGACCTTGTGTGGAGTCGGGGCCGGAACCTGAGGATTCCTCTCCAGTGCTGACAGGGATCTTGGGGTACTTCTGGAGTCTCCCCAGGGGAGTCAGTCCTCGTCTCGAATGCGGGCATGCACTTGCGCTTTCTCCAGGGCGGTAGCAGCAGTGTCACGCATTCCGCCGCGTGGATCAAAGGATCTATGGTTTTCCCTCGAGTCTTTCCCACGAGTCTTTCCCACGAGGCTTTCCCACAGGGCTGTCCCACGTGCACACGTGGTGGGAGTCGATCCTCGGCTTGAACGTCAAGGCAGTGCAGGGAAAACAGGTTCCTCTGGAATGGACTGACACATCTGGGGGACTCTGGGAATGGTGGCAAGATCCTGGAGTTCCTCTCGCCTTTCCTGTGGAGAGCGCCTCCTCTTGAGATGCGACGGGAACGCCGGGAATTCTTTCCCTACGAAACAGGGAAAGGATCCCTCATCTCGATCTAGGAGGCGGAAACGGGGCTCCCCTGGATGTGTGCGGGACCCCACGTGCTTCCTCTCGAGTGGAGACGGGTATGTCGGGGAACTTCTTGAGTTGCAGCAAGGGTGTGAAGGACCCTTTGGAAGTTCCAGTGGTTAGATGTGATTAGCCTCCAGAAGCCTCAACGGAAATGGGCCTCATCTCGCCTGGAGGGCAAAACCTCCTGGATTTTCTCGAGTTGCGGCAGGTGCTCTCGACGTACGACGGGGACCTCAGGAACCCGCTCTGGTGGCCTCAGGAAAGGCCAGTCCCCATGCGAGTTCCTCGGGGGCCTCTCGGGATTCCTCTCCCGTCGATGCCGGGGCCTAAGACCTTGTGTGGAGTCGGGGCCGGAACCTGAGGATTCCGCTCCAGTGCTGACATGGATCTTGGGGTACTTCTGGAGTCTCCCCAGGGAAGTCAGTCCTCGTCTCGAATGCGGGCATGCACTTGCGCTTTCCTCCAGAGCGGTAGCAGCAGTGTCACGCAGTCCGCCGCGTGGATCAAAGGATCTATGGTTTTCCCTCGAGTCTTTCCCACGAGGCTTTCCCACGAGGCTTTCCCACAGGACTGTCCCACGTGCACACGTGGTGGGAGTCGATCCTCGGCTTGAACGTCAAGGCAGTGCAGGGAAAACAGGTTCCTCTGGAATGGACTGACACATCTGGGGGACTCTTGGAATGGTGGCACGACCCTGGAGTTCCTCTCGCCTTTCCTGTGGAGAGCGCCTCCTCTTGAGATGCGACGGGAACGCCGGGAATTCTTTCCCTACGAAACAGGGAAAGGATCCCTCATCTCGAGCTAGGAGGCGGAAACGGGGCTCCCCTGGATGTGTGCGGGACCCTCGTGCTTCCTCTCGAGTGGAGACGGGTATGTCGCGGAACTTCTTGAGTTGCAGCAAGGGTGAGAAGGACCCTTTGGATGTTCCAGTGGTTAGATGTGATTAGCCTCGAGAAGCCTCAGCGGAAATGGGCCTCATCTCGCCTGGAGGGCAAAACCTCCTGGATTTTCTCGAGTTGCGGCAGGTGCTCTCGACTTACGACGGGGACCTCAGGGACCCGCTCTGGTGGCCTCAGGAAAGGCCAGTCCCCATGCGAGTTCCTCGGGGGCCTCTCGGGATTCCTCTCCCGTCGATGTCGGGGCCTAAGACCTTGTGTGGAGTCGGGGCCGGAACCTGAGGATTCCTCTCCAGTGCTGACATGGATCTTGGGGTACTTCTGGAGTCTCCCCAGGGGAGTCAGTCCTCGTCTCGAATGCGGGCATGCACTTGCGCTTTCCTCCAGAGCGGTGGCAGCAGTGTCACGCAGTCCGCCGCGTGGATCAAAGGATCTATGGTTTTCCCTCGAGTCTTTCCCACGAGGCTTTCCCACGAGGCTTTCCCACAGGGCTGTCCCACGTGCACACGTGGAGGGAGTCGATCCTCGGCTTGAACGTCAAGGCAGTGCAGGGAAAACAGGTTCCTCTGTAATGGACTGACACATCTGGGGGATTCGTGGAATGGTGGCACGACCCTGGAGTTCCTCTCGCCTTTCCTGTGGAGAGCGCCTCCTCTTGAGATGCGAAGGGAACGCCGGGAATTCTTTCCCTACGAAACAGGGAAAGGATCCCTCATCTCGAGCTAGGAGGCGGAAACGGGGCTCCCCTGGATGTGTGCGGGACACTCGTGCTTCCTCTCGAGTGGAGACGGGTATGTCGGGGAACTTCTTGAGTTGCAGCAAGGGTGTGAAGGACCCTTTGAAAGTTCCAGTTGTTAGATGTGATTAGCCTCGAGAAGCCTCAGCGGAATTGGGCCTCATCTCGGCTGGAGGGCAAAACCTCCTGGATTTTCTCGAGTTGCGGCAGGTGCTCTCCACTTACGACGGGGACCTCAGGGACCCGCTCTGGTGGCCTCAGGAAAGACCAGTCCCCATGCGAGTTCCTCGGGGGCCTCTCGGGATTCCTCTCCCGTCGATGCCGGGGCCTCAGTCCTTGTGTGGAGTCGGGGCCGGAACCTGAGGATTCCTCTCCAGTGCTGACATGGATCTTGGGGTACTTCTGGAGTCTCCCCAGGGGAGTCAGTCCCCGTCTCGAATGCGGGCATGCACTTGCGCTTTCCTCCAGAGCGGTAGCAGCAGTGTCACGCAGTCCGCCGCGTGGATCAAAATATCTATGGCTTTCCCTCGAGTCTTTCCCACGAGGCTTTCCCACGAGGCTTTCCCACAGGGCTGTCCCACGTGCACACGTGGTGGGAGTCGATCCTCGGCTTGAACGTCAAGGCAGTGCGGGGAAAACAGGTTCCTCTGGAATGGACTGACACATCTGGGGGTCTCTTGGAATGGTGGCACGACAATGGAGTTAATCTCCCCTTTCCTGTGGTGAGCGCCTCCTCTTGAGATGCGACGGGAACGCCAGGAATTCTTTCCCTACGAAACAGGGAAAGGATCCCTCATCTCGAGCTAGGAGGCGGAAACGGGGCTCCCCTGGTTCTGTGCGGGACCCCACGTGCTTCCTCTCGAGTGGAGACGGGTATGTCGGGGAACTTCTTCAGTTGCAGCAAGGGTGAGAAGGACCCTTAGGAAGTTCCAGTGGTTAGACGTGATTAGCATCGAGAAGCCTCAGCGGAAATGGGCCTCGTCTCGCCTGGAGGGCAAAACCTCCTGGATTTTCTCGAGTTGCGGCAGGTGCTCTCGACTTACGATGGGGACCTCAGGGACCCGCTCTGGTGGCCTCAGGAAAGGCCAGTCCCCATGCGAGTTCCTCGGGGGCCACTCGAGATTCCTCTCCCGTCGATGCCGGGGCCTAAGACCTTGTGTGGAGTCGGGGCCGGAACCTGAGGATTCCTCTCCAGTGCTGACATGGATCTTGGGGTACTTCTGGAGTCTCCCCAGGGGAGTCAGTCCTCGTCTCGAATGCGGGCATGCACTTGCGCTTTCCTCCAGAGCGGTAGCAGCAGTGTCACGCAGTCCGCCGCGTGGATCAAAGGATCTATGGTTTTCCCTCGAGTCTTTCACACGAGGGTTTCCCACGAGGCTTTCCCACAGGGCTGTCCCACGTGCACACGTGGTGGGAGTCGATCCTCGGCTTGAACGTCAAGGCAGTGCAGGGAAAACAGGTTCCTCTGGAATGGACTGACACCTCTGGGGGTCTCTTGGAATGGTGGCACGACCCTGGAGTTCCTCTCGCCTTTCCTGTGGAGAGTGCCTCCTTTTGAGATGCGACGGGAACGCCGGGAATTCTTTCCCTACGAAACAGGGAAAGGATCACTCATCTCGAGCTAGGAGGCGGAAACGGGGCTCCCCTGGATGTGTGCGGGACCCCACGTGCTTCCTCTCAAGTGGAGACGGGTATGTCTGGGAACTTTTTGAGTTGCAGTTAGGGTGTGAAGGACCCTTTGGAACTTCCAGAGGTTAGATGTGATTAGCCTCGAGAAGCCTCAGCGGAAATGGGCCTCATCTCGCCTGGAGGGCAAAACCTCCTGGATTTTCTCGAGTTGCGGCAGGTGCTCTCGACTTACGACGGGGACATCAGGGACCCGCACTGGTGGCCTCAGGAAAGGCCAGTCCCCATGCGAGTTCCTCGGGGGCCTCTCGGGATTCCTCTCCCGTGGATGCCGGGGCCTAAGACCTTGTGTGGAGTCGGGGCCGGAACCTGAGGATTCCTATCCAGTGCTGACATGGATCTTGGGGTACTTCTGGAGTCTCCCCAGGGGAGTCAGTCGCCATCTCGAATGCGGGCATGCACTTGCGCTTTCCTCCAGAGCGGTAGCAGCAGTGTCACGCAGTCCGCCGCGTGGATCAAAATATCTATGGCTTTCCCTAGAGTCTTTCCCACGAGGCTTTCCCACGAGGCTTTCCCACAGGGCTTTCCCACGTGCACATGTGGTGGGAGTGGATCCTCGGCTTGAACGTCAAGGCAGTGCGGGGACAACAGGTTCCTCTGGAATGGACTGACACATTTGGGGGACTCTTGGAATGGTGGCACGACCCTGGAGTTCCTCTCGCCTTTCCTGTGGAGAGCGCCTCCTCTTGAGATGCGACGGGAACGCCGGGAATTCTTTCCCTACGAAACAGGGAAAGGATCACTCATCTCGAGCTAGGAGGCGGAAACGGGGCTCCCCTGGATGTGTGCGGGACCCTCGTGCTTCCTCTCGAGTGGAGACGGGTATGTCGGGGAACTTCTTGAGTTGCAGCAAGGGTGAGAAGGACCCTTTGGTTGTTCCAGTGGTTAGATGTGATTAGCCTCGAGAAGCCTCAGCGGAAATGGGCCTCATCTCGCCTGGAGGGCAAAACCTCCTGGATTTTCTCGAGTTGCGGCAGGTGCTCTCGACTTACGACGGGGACCTCAGGGACACGCTCTGGTGGCCTCAGGAAAGGCCAGTCCCCATGCGAGTTCCTGGGGGCCTCTCGGGATTCCTCTCCCGTCGATGCCGGGGCCTAAGACCTTGTGTGGAGTCGGGGCCGGAACCTGAGGATTCCTCTCCAGTGCTGACATGGATCTTGGGGTACTTCTGGAGTCTCCCCAGGGGAGTCAGTCCTCGTCTCGAATGCGGGCATGCACTTGCGCTTTCTCCAGGGCGGTAGCAGCAGTGTCACGCATTCCGCCGCGTGGATCAAAGGATCTATGGTTTTCCCTAGAGTCTTTCCCACGAGTCTTTCCCACGAGGCTTTCCCACAGGGCTGTCCCACGTGCACACGTGGTGGGAGTCGATCCTCGGCTTGAACGTCAAGGCAGTGCAGGGAAAACAGGTTCCTCTGGAATGGACTGACTCATCTGGGGGACTCTGGGAATGGTGGCAAGATCCTGGAGTTCCTCTCGCCTTTCCTGTGGAGAGCGCCTCCTCTTGAGATGCGACGGGAACGCCGGGAATTCTTTCCCTACGAAACAGGGAAAGGATCCCTCATCTCGATCTAGGAGGCGGAAACGGGGCTCCCCTGGATGTGTGCGGGACCCCACGTGCTTCCTCTCGAGTGGAGACGGGTATGTCGGGGAACTTCTTGAGTTGCAGCAAGGGTGTGAAGGACCCTTTGGAAGTTCCAGTGGTTAGATGTGATTAGCCTCCAGAAGCCTCAACGGAAATGGGCCTCATCTCGCCTGGAGGGCAAAACCTCCTGGATTTTCTCGAGTTGCGGCAGGTGCTCTCGACGTACGACGGGGACCTCAGGGACCCGCTCTGGTGGCCTCAGGAAAGGCCAGTCCCCATGCGAGTTCCTCGGGGGCCTCTCGGGATTCCTCTCCCGTCGATGCCGGGGCCTAAGACCTTGTGTGGAGTCGGGGCCGGAACCTGAGGATTCCGCTCCAGTGCTGACATGGATCTTGGGGTACTTCTGGAGTCTCCCCAGGGAAGTCAGTCCTCGTCTCGAATGCGGGCATGCACTTGCGCTTTCCTCCAGAGCGGTAGCAGCAGTGTCACGCAGTCCGCCGCGTGGATCAAAGGATCTATGGTTTTCCCTCGAGTCTTTCCCACGAGGCTTTCCCACGAGGCTTTCCCACAGGACTGTCCCACGTGCACACGTGGTGGGAGTCGATCCTCGGCTTGAACGTCAAGGCAGTGCAGGGAAAACAGGTTCCTCTGGAATGGACTGACACATCTGGGGGACTCTTGGAATGGTGGCACGACCCTGGAGTTCCTCTCGCCTTTCCTGTGGAGAGCGCCTCCTCTTGAGATGCGACGGGAACGCCGGGAATTCTTTCCCTACGAAACAGGGAAAGGATCCCTCATCTCGAGCTAGGAGGCGGAAACGGGGCTCCCCTGGATGTGTGCGGGACCCTCGTGCTTCCTCTCGAGTGGAGACGGGTATGTCGGGGAACTTCTTGAGTTGCAGCAAGGGTGAGAAGGACCCTTTGGATGTTCCAGTGGTTAGATGTGATTAGCCTCGAGAAGCCTCAGCGGAAATGGGCCTCATCTCGCCTGGAGGGCAAAACCTCCTGGATTTTCTCGAGTTGCGGCAGGTGCTCTCGACTTACGACGGGGACCTCAGGGACCCGCTCTGGTGGCCTCAGGAAAGGCCAGTCCCCATGCGAGTTCCTCGGGGGCCTCTCGGGATTCCTCTCCCGTCGATGTCGGGGCCTAAGACCTTGTGTGGAGTCGGGGCCGGAACCTGAGGATTCCTCTCCAGTGCTGACATGGATCTTGGGGTACTTCTGGAGTCTCCCCAGGGGAGTCAGTCCCCATCTCGAATGCGGGCATGCACTTGCGCTTTCCTCCAGAGCGGTAGCAGCAGTGTCACGCAGTCCGCCGCGTGGATCAAAATATCTATGGCTTTCCCTCGAGTCTTTCCCACGAGGCTTTCCCACGAGGCTTTCCCACAGGGCTGTCCCACGTGCACACGTGGTGGGAGTCGATCCTCGGCTTGAACGTCAAGGCAGTGCGGGGACAACAGGTTCCTCTGGAATGGACTGACACATTTGGGGGACTCTTGGAATGGTGGCACGACCCTGGAGTTCCTCTCCCCTTTCCTGTGGAGAGCGCCTCCTCTTGAGATGCGACGGGAACGCCGGGAATTCTTTCCTTACGAAACAGGGAAAGGATCACTCATCTCGAGCTAGGAGGCGGAAACGGGGCTCCCCTGGATGTGTGCGGGACCCCACGTGCTTCCTCTCGAGTGGAGACGGGTATGTCGCGGAACTGCTTGAGTTGCAGCAGGGTGTGAAGGACCATTTGGAAGTTCCAGTGGTTAGATGTGATTAGCCTCGAGAAGCCTCAGCGGAAATGGGCCTCATCTTGCCTGGAGGGCAAAACCTCCTGGATTTTCTCGAGTTGCTGCATGTGCCCTCGACTTACGACGGGGACCTCAGGCACCCGCTCTGGAGGCCTCAGGAAAGGCCAGTCCCCATGCGAGTTCCACGGGGGCCTCTCGGGATTCCTCTCCCGTCGATGCCGGGGCCTAAGACCTTGTGTGGAGTCGGGGCCTGAACCTGAGGATTCCTCTCCATTGCTGACATGGATCTTGGGGTACTTCTGGAGTCTCCCCAGGGGATTCAGTCCTCGTCTCGAATGCGGGCATGCACTTGCGCTTTCCTCCAGAGCGGTAGCAGCAGTGTCACGCAGTCCGCCGCGTGGATCACAGGATCTATGTTTATCCCTCGAGTCTTTCCGACGAGGCTTTCCCACGAGGCTTTCCCACAGGGCTGTCCCACGTGCACACGTGGTGGGAGTCAATCCTCGGCTTGAACGTTAAGGCAGTGCAGGGAAAACAGGTTCCTCTGGAATGGACTGACACATCTGGGGGTCTCTTGGAATGGTGGCACGACAATGGAGTTAATCTCCCCTTTCCTGTGGTGAGCGCCTCCTCTTGAGATGCGACGGGAACGCCAGGAATTCTTTCCCTACGAAACAGGGAAAGGATCCCTCATCTCGAGCTAGGAGGCGGAAACGGGGCTCCCCTGGTTCTGTGCGGGACCCCACGTGCTTCCTCTCGAGTGGAGACGGGTATGTCGGGGAACTTATTCAGTTGCAGCAAGGGTGAGAAGGACCCTTAGGAAGTTCCAGTGGTTAGACGTGATTAGCCTCTAGAAGCCTCAGCGGAAATGGGCCTCGTCTCGCCTGGAGGGCAAAACCTCCTGGATTTTCTCGAGTTGCGGCAGGTGCTCTCGACTTACGATGGGGACCTCAGGGACCCGCTCTGGTGGCCTCAGGAAAGGCCAGTCCCCATGCGAGTTCCTCGGGGGCCACTCGAGATTCCTCTCCCGTCGATGCCGGGGCCTAAGACCTTGTGTGGAGTCGGGGCCGGAACCTGAGGATTCCTCTCCAGTGCTGACATGGATCTTGGGGTACTTCTGGAGTCTCCCCAGGGGAGTCAGTCCTCGTCTGGAATGCGGGCATGCACTTGCGCTTTCCTCCAGAGCGGTAGCAGCAGTGTCACGCAGTCCGCCGCGTGGATCAAAGGATCTATGGTTTTCCCTCGAGTCTTTCCCACGAGGCTTTCCCACGAGGCTTTCCCACAGGGCTGTCCCACGTGCACACGTGGTGGGAGTCGATCCTCGGCTTGAACGTCAAGGCAGTGCCGGGAAAACAGGTTCCTCTGGAATGGACTGACACCTCTGGGTGTCTCTTGGAATGGTGGCACGACCCTGGAGTTCCTCTCGCCTTTCCTGTGGAGAGTGCCTCCTTTTGAGATGCGACGGGAACGCCGGGAATTCTTTCCCTACGAAACAGGGAAAGGATCCCTCATCTCGAGCTAGGAGGCCGAAACGGGGCTCCCCTGGATGTGTGCGGGACCCCATGTGCTTCCTCTCAAGTGGAGACGGGTATGTCTGGGAACTTTTTGAGTTGCAGTTAGGGTGTGAAGGACCCTTTGGAAGTTCCAGAGGTTAGATGTGATTAGCCTCGAGAAGCCTCAGCGGAAATGGGCCTCATCTCGCCTGGAGGGCAAAACCTCCTGGATTTTCTCGAGTTGCGGCAGGTGCTCTCGACTTACGACGGGGACCTCAGGGACCCGCTCTGGTGGCCTCAGGAAAGGCCAGTCCCCATGCGAGTTCCTCGAGGGCCTCTTGGGATTCCTCTCCTGTCGATGCCGGGGCCTAAGACCTTGTTTGGAGTCTGGGCCGGAACCTGAGGATTCCTCTCCAGTGCTGACATGGATCTTGGGGTACTTCTGGAGTCTCCCCAGGGGAGTCAGTCCTCGTCTCGAATGCGGGCATGCACTTGCGCTTTCCTCCAAAGCGGTAGCAGCAGTGTCACACAGTCCGCCGCGTGGACAAAAGGATCTTTGGTTTTCCCTCGAGTCTTTCGCACGAGGCTGTCCCACGAGGCTTTCCCACAGGGCTGTCCCACGTGCACACGTGGTGGGAGTCGATCCTCGGCTTGAACGTCAAGGCAGTGCAGGGAAAACAGGTTCCTCTGGAATGGACTGACACATCTGGGGGACTCATGGAATGGTGGCACGACCCTGGAGTTGCTCTCGCCTTTCCTGTGGAGAGCGCCTCCTCTAGAGATGCGAAGGGAACGCCTGGAATTCTTTCCCTACGAAATAGGGATAGGATCCCTCATCTCGAACTAGGAGGCGGAAACGGGGCTCCCCTGGATGTGTGCGGCAACCCACGTGCTTCCTCTCGAGTGGAGACGGGTATGTCGCGGAATTGCTTGAGTTGCAGAAAGGGTGTGAAGGACCCTTTGGAAGTTCCAGTGGTTAGATGTGATTAGCCTCGAGAAGCCTAAGCGGAAATGGGCCTCATCTCGCCTGGAGTGCAAAACCTCCTGGATTTTCTCGAGTTGCGGCAGGTGCTCTCCACTTACGACGGGGACCTCAGGGACCCGCTCTGGAGGCCTCAGGAAAGGCCAGTCCCCATGCGAGTTCCTCGGGGGCCTCTCGGGATTCCTCTCCCTTTGATGCCGGGGCCTAAGACCTTGTGTGGAGTCGGGGCCGGAACCTGAGGATTCCTCTCCAGTGCTGACATGGATCTTGGGGTACTTCTGGAGACTCCCCAGGGGAGTCAGTCCTCGTCTCGAATGCGGGCATGCACTTGCGCTTTCCTCCAGAGAGGTAGCAGCAGTGTCACGCAGTCCGCCGCGTGAATCAAAGGATCTATGGTTTTCCCTTGAGTCTTTCCCAAGAGGCTTTCCCACGAGGCTTTCCCACAGGGCTGTCCCACGTGCACACGTGGTGGGAGTCCATCCTCGGCTTGAACGTCAAGGCAGTGCGGGGAAAACAGGTTCCTCTGGAATGGACTGACACATCTGGGGGACTCTTGGAATGGTGGCACGACCCTGGAGTTCCTCTCGCCTTTCCAGTGGAGAGCGCCTCCTCTTGAGATGCGACGGGAACGCCGGGAATTCTTTCCCTACGAAACAGGGAAAGGATCCCTCATCTCGAGCTAGGAGGCGGAAACGGGGCTCCCCTGGATGTGTGCGGGACCCCACGTGCTTCCTCTCGAGAGGAGACGGGTATGTCGCGGAACTGCTTGAGTTGCAGCAAGGGTGTGAAGGACCCTTTGGAAGTTGCAGTGGTTAGATGTGATTAGCCTCGAGAAGCCTCAGCGGAAATGGGCCTCATCTCTCCTGGAGGGCAAAACCTCCTGGATTTTCTCGAGTTGCGGCAGATGCTCTCGACTTACGACGGGGACCTCAGGGACCCGCTCTGGTGTCCTCAGGAAAGGCCAGTCCCCATGCGAGTTCCTCGGGGGCCTCTCGGGATTCCTCTCCCGTGGATGCCGGGGCCTAAGACCTTGTGTGGAGTCGGGGCCGGAACCTGAGTTTTCCTCTCCAGTGGTGACATGGATCTTGGGGTACTTCTGGAGTCTCCCCAGGGGAGTCAGTCCTCGTCTCGAATGCGGGCATGCACTTGCGCTTTCCTCCAGAGCGGTAGCAGCAGTGTCACGCAGTCCGCCGCGTGGATCAAAGGATCTATGGTTTTCCCTCGAGTCTTTCCCACGAGGCTTTCCCACGAGGCTTTCCCACAGGGCTGTCCCACGTGCACACGTGGTGGGAGTCGATCCTCGGCTTGAACGTCAAGGCAGTGCAGGGAAAACAGGTTCCTCTGGAATGGACTGACACATCTGGGGGTCTCTTGGAATGGTGGCACGACCCTGGAGTGCCTCTCCCCTTTCCTGTGGAGAGCGCCTCCTCTTGAGATGCGACGGGAACGCCAGGAATTCTTTCCCTACGAAACAGGGATAGGATCCCTCATCTCGAGCTAGGAGACGGAAACGGGGCTCCCCTGGTTCTGTGCGGGACCCCACGTGCTTCCTCTCGAGTGGATACGGTTATCTCGGGGAACATCTTGAGTTGCAGCAAGGGTGTGAAGGACCCTTTGGAAGTTCCAGTGGTCAGATGTGATTAGCCTCGAGAAGCCTCAGCGGAAATGGGCCTCATCTCGCCTGGAGGGCAAAACCTCCTGGATTTTCTCGAGTTGCGGCAGGTGCTCTCGACTCTCGACCGGGACCTCAGGGACCCGCTCTGGTGGCCTCAGGAAAGGCCAGTCCCCATGCGAGTTCCTCGGGGGTCTCTCGGGATTCCTCTCCCGTCGATGCCGGGGCCTAAGACCTTGTGTGGAGTCGGGGCCGGAACCTGAGGATTCCTCTCCAGTGCTGACATGGATCTTGGGGTACTTCTGGAGTCTCCCCAGGGGAGTCAGTCCTCGTCTCGAATGCGGGCATGCACTTGCGTTTCCTCCAGAGCGGTAGCAGCAGTGTCACGCAGTCCGCCGCGTGGATCAAAGGATCTATTTTTTTCCCTCGAGTCTTTCGCACGAGGCTTTCCCACGAGGCTTTCCCTCAGGGCTGTCCCACGTGCACACGTGGTGGGAGTCGATCCTCAGCTTGAACGTCAAGGCAGTGCAGGGAAAACAGGTTCCTCTGGAATGGACTGACTCATCTGGGGGACTCTGGGAATGGTGGCAAGACCCTGGAGTTCCTCTCGCCTTTCCTGTGGAGAGCGCCTCCTCTTGAGATGCGACGGGAACGCCGGGAATTCTTTCCCTACGAAACAGGGAAAGGATCCCTCATCTCGAGCTAGGAGGCGGAAACGGGGCTCCCCTGGATGTGTGCGGGACCCCACGTGCTTCCTCTCGAGTGGAGACGGGTATGTCGGGGAACTTCTTGAGTTGCAGCAAGGGTGTGAAGGACCCTTTGGAAGTTCCAGTGGTTAGATGTGATTAGCCTCGAGAAGCCTCAGCGGAAATGGGCCTCATCTCGCCTGGAGGGCAAAACCTCCTGGATTTTCTCGAGTTGCGGCAGGTGCTCTCGACTTACGACGGGGACCTCAGGGACCCGCTCTGGTGGCCTCAGGAAAGGCCAGTCCCCATGCGAGTTCCTCGGGGGCCTCTCGGGATTCCTCTCCCGTCGATGCCGGGGCCTAAGACCTTGTGTGGAGTCGGGGCCGGAACCTGAGGATTCCTCTCCAGTGCTGACATGGATCTTGGGGTACTTCTGGAGTCTCCCCAGGGGAGTCAGTCCTCGTCTCGAATGCGGGCATGCACTTGCGCTTTCCTCCAGAGCGGTAGCAGCAGTGTCACGCAATCCGCCGCGTGGATCAAAGGATCTATGGTTTTCCCTCGAGTCTTTCCCACGAGGCTTTCCCACGAGGCTTTCCCACAGGGCTGTCCCACGTGCACACGTGGTGGGAGTCGATCCTCAGCTTGAACGTCAAGGCAGTGCAGGGAAAACAGGTTCCTCTGGAATGGACTGACACATCTGGGGGACTCTTGCAATGGTGGCACGACCCTGGAGTTCCTCTAGCCTTTCCTGTGGAGAGCGCCTCCTCTTGAGATGCGACGGGAACGCGGGGAATTCTTTCCCTACGAAACAGGGAAAGGATCCCTCATCTCGAGCTAGAAGGCGGAAACGGGGCTCCCCTGGATGTGTGCGGGACCCTCGTGCTTCCTCTCGAGTGGAGACGGGTATGTCGGGGAACTTCTTGAGTTGCAGCAAGGGTGAGAAGGACCCTTTGGTTGTTCCAGTGGTTAGATGTGATTAGCCTCGAGAAGCCTCAGCGGAAATGGGCCTCATCTCGCCTGGAGGGCAAAACCTCCTGGATTTTCTCGAGTTGCGGCAGGTGCTCTCGACTTACGACGGGGACCTCAGGGACCCGCTCTGGTGGCCTCAGGAAAGGCCAGTCCCCATGCGAGTTCCTCGGGGGCCTCTCGGGATTCCTCTCCCGTCGATGTCGGGGCCTAAGACCTTGTGTGGAGTCGGGGCCGGAACCTGAGGATTCCTCTCCAGTGCTGACATGGATCTTGGGGTACTTCTGGAGTCTCCCCAGGGGAGTCAGTCCCCATCTCGAATGCGGGCATGCACTTGCGCTTTCCTCCAGAGCGGTAGCAGCAGTGTCACGCAGTCCGCCGCGTGGATCAAAATATCTATGGCTTTCCCTCGAGTCTTTCCCACGAGGTTTCCCACGAGGCTTTCCCACAGGGCTGTCCCACGTGCACACGTGGTGGGAGTCGATCCTCGGCTTGAACGTCAAGGCAGTGCGGGGACAACAGGTTCCTCTGGAATGGACTGACACATTTGGGGGACTCTTGGAATGGTGGCACGACCCTGGAGTTCCTCTCCCCTTTCCTGTGGAGAGCGCCTCCTCTTGAGATGCGACGGGAATGCCGGGAATTCTTTCCTTACGAAACAGGGAAAGGATCACTCTTCTCGAGCTAGGAGGCGGAAACGGGGCTCCCCTGGATGTGTGCGGGACCCCACGTGCTTCCTCTCGAGTGGAGACGGGTATGTCGCGGAACTGCTTGAGTTGCAGCAGGGTGTGAAGGACCATTTGGAAGTTCCAGTGGTTAGATGTGATTAGCCTCGAGAAGCCTCAGCGGAAATGGGCCTCATCTCGCCTGGAGGGCAAAACCTCCTGGATTTTCTCGAGTTGCTGCATGTGCCCTCGACTTACGACGGGGACCTCAGGGACCCGCTCTGGAGGCCTCAGGAAAGGCCAGTCCCCATGCGAGTTCCACGGGGGCCTCTCGGGATTCCTCTCCCGTCGATGCCGGGGCCTAAGACCTTGTGTGGAGTCGGGGCCTGAACCTGAGGATTCCTCTCCATTGATGACATGGATCTTGGGGTACTTCTGGAGTCTCCCCAGGGGATTCAGTCCTCGTCTCGAATGCGGGCATGCACTTGCGCTTTCCTCCAGAGCGGTAGCAGCAGTGTCACGCAGTCCGCCGCGTGGATCACAGGATCTATGGTTATCCCTCGAGTCTTTCCGACGAGGCTTTCCCACGAGGCTTTCCCACAGGGCTGTCCCACGTGCACACGTGGTGGGAGTCAATCCTCGGCTTGAACGTTAAGGCAGTGCAGGGAAAACAGGTTCCTCTGGAATGGACTGACACATCTGGGGGTCTCTTGGAATGGTGGCAAGACAATGGAGTTAATCTCCCCTCTCCTGTGGTGAGCGCCTCCTCTTGAGATGCGACGGGAACGCCAGGAATTCTTTCCCTACGAAACAGGGAAAGGATCCCTCATCTCGAGCTAGGAGGCGGAAACGGGGCTCCCCTGGTTCTGTGCGGGACCCCACGTGCTTCCTCTCGAGTGGAGACGGGTATGTCGGGGAACTTATTCAGTTGCAGCAAGGGTGAGAAGGACCCTTAGGAAGTTCCAGTGGTTAGACGTGATTAGCCTCTAGAAGCCTCAGCGGAAATGGGCCTCGTCTCGCCTGGAGGGCAAAACCTCCTGGATTTTCTCGAGTTGCGGCAGGTGCTCTCGACTTACGATGGGGACCTCAGGGACCCGCTCTGGTGGCCTCAGGAAAGGCCAGTCCCCATGCGAGTTCCTCGGGGGCCACTCGAGATTCCTCTCCCGTCGATGCCGGGGCCTAAGACCTTGTGTGGAGTCGGGGCCGGAACCTGAGGATTCCTCTCCAGTGCTGACATGGATCTTGGGGTACTTCTGGAGTCTCCCCAGGGGAGTCAGTCCTCGTCTGGAATGCGGGCATGCACTTGCGCTTTCCTCCAGAGCGGTAGCAGCAGTGTCACGCAGTCCGCCGCGTGGATCAAAGGATCTATGGTTTTCCCTCGAGTCTTTCCCACGAGGCTTTCCCACGAGGCTTTCCCACAGGGCTGTCCCACGTGCACACGTGGTGGGAGTCGATCCTCGGCTTGAACGTCAAGGCAGTGCAGGGAAAACAGGTTCCTCTGGAATGGACTGACACCTCTGGGTGTCTCTTGGAATGGTGGCACGACCCTGGAGTTCCTCTCGCCTTTCCTGTGGAGAGTGCCTCCTTTTGAGATGCGACGGGAACGCCGGGAATTCTTTCCCTACGAAACAGGGAAAGGATCCCTCATCTCGAGCTAGGAGGCCGAAACGGGGCTCCCCTGGATGTGTGCGGGACCCCATGTGCTTCCTCTCAAGTGGAGACGGGTATGTCTGGGAACTTTTTGAGTTGCAGTTAGGGTGTGAAGGACCCTTTGGAAGTTCCAGAGGTTAGATGTGATTAGCCTCGAGAAGCCTCAGCGGAAATGGGCCTCATCTCGCCTGGAGGGCAAAACCTCCTGGATTTTCTCGAGTTGCGGCAGGTGCTCTCGACTTACGACGGGGACCTCAGGGACCCGCTCTGGTGGCCTCAGGAAAGGCCAGTCCCCATGCGAGTTCCTCGAGGGCCTCTTGGGATTCCTCTCCTGTCGATGCCGGGGCCTAAGACCTTGTTTGGAGTCTGGGCCGGAACCTGAGGATTCCTCTCCAGTGCTGACATGGATCTTGGGGTACTTCTGGAGTCTCCCCAGGGGAGTCAGTCCTCGTCTCGAATGCGGGCATGCACTTGCGCTTTCCTCCAAAGCGGTAGCAGCAGTGTCACGCAGTCCGCCGCGTGGACAAAAGGATCTTTGGTTTTCCCTCGAGTCTTTCGCACGAGGCTGTCCCACGAGGCTTTCCCACAGGGCTGTCCCACGTGCACACGTGGTGGGAGTCGATCCTCGGCTTGAACGTCAAGGCAGTGCAGGGAAAACAGGTTCCTCTGGAATGGACTGACACATCTGGGGGACTCATGGAATGGTGGCACGACCCTGGAGTTGCAATCGCCTTTCCTGTGGAGAGCGCCTCCTCTAGAGATGCGAAGGGAACGCCTGGAATTCTTTCCCTACGAAATAGGGATAGGATCCCTCATCTCGAACTAGGAGGCGGAAACGGGGCTCCCCTGGATGTGTGCGGCACCCCACGTGCTTCCTCTCGAGTGGAGACGGGTATGTCGCGGAATTGCTTGAGTTGCAGAAAGGGTGTGAAGGACCCTTTGGAAGTTCCAGTGGTTAGATGTGATTAGCCTCGAGAAGCCTAAGCGGAAATGGGCCTCATCTCGCCTGGAGTGCAAAACCTCCTGGATTTTCTCGAGTTGCGGCAGGTGCTCTCGACTTACGACGGGGCCCTCAGGGACCCGCTCTGGTGGCCTCAGGAAAGGCCAGTCCCCATGCGAGTTCCTCGGGGGCCTCTCGGGATTCCTCTCCCTTTGATGCCGGGGCCTAAGACCTTGTGTGAACTCAGGGCCGGAACCTGAGGATTCCTCTCCAGTGCTGACATGGATCTTGGGGTACTTCTGGAGACTCCCCAGGGGAGTCAGTCCTCGTCTCGAATGCGGGCATGCACTTGCGCTTTCCTCCAGAGAGGTAGCAGCAGTGTCACGCAGTCCGCCGCGTGAATCAAAGGATCTATGGTTTTCCCTTGAGTCTTTCCCAAGAGGCTTTCCCACGAGGCTTTCCCACAGGGCTGTCCCACGTGCACACGTGGTGGGAGTCCATCCTCGGCTTGAACGTCAAGGCAGTGCGGGGAAAACAGGTTCCTCTGGAATGGACTGACACATCTGGGGGACTCTTGGAATGGTGGCACGACCCTGGAGTTCCTCTCGCCTTTCCAGTGGAGAGCGCCTCCTCTTGAGATGCGACGGGAACGCCGGGAATTCTTTCCCTACGAAACAGGGAAAGGATCCCTCATCTCGAGCTAGGAGGCGGAAACGGGGCTCCCCTGGATGTGTGCGGGACCCCACGTGCTTCCTCTAGAGAGGAGACGGGTATGTCGCGGAACTGCTTGAGTTGCAGCAAGGGTGTGAAGGACCCTTTGGAAGTTGCAGTGGTTAGATGTGATTAGCCTCGAGAAGCCTCAGCGGAAATGGGCCTCATCTCTCCTGGAGGGCAAAACCTCCTGGATTTTCTCGAGTTGCGGCAGATGCTCTCGACTTACGACGGGGACCTCAGGGACCCGCTCTGGTGTCCTCAGGAAAGGCCAGTCCCCATGCGAGTTCCTCGGGGGCCTCTCGGGATTCCTCTCCCGTGGATGCCGGGGCCTAAGACCTTGTGTGTAGTCGGGGCCGGAACCTGAGTATTCCTCTCCAGTGGTGACATGGATCTTGGGGTACTTCTGGAGTCTCCCCAGGGGAGTCAGTCCTCGTCTCGAATGCGGGCATGCACTTGCGCTTTCCTCCAGAGCGGTAGCAGCAGTGTCACGCAGTCCGCCGCGTGGATCAAAGGATCTATGGTTTTCCCTCGAGTCTTTCCCACGAGGCTTTCCCACGAGGCTTTCCCACAGGGCTGTCCCACGTGCACACGTGGTGGGAGTCGATCCTCGGCTTGAACGTCAAGGCAGTGCAGGGAAAACAGGTTCCTCTGGAATGGACTGACACATCTGGGGGTCTCTTGGAATGGTGGCACGACCCTGGAGTGCCTCTCCCCTTTCCTGTGGAGAGCGCCTCCTCTTGAGATGCGACGGGAACGCCAGGAATTCTTTCCCTACGAAACAGGGATAGGATCCCTCATCTCGAGCTAGGAGACGGAAACGGGGCTCCCCTGGTTCTGTGCGGGACCCCACGTGCTTCCTCTCGAGTGGATACGGTTATCTCGGGGAACATCTTGAGTTGCAGCAAGGGTGTGAAGGACCCTTTGGAAGTTCCAGTGGTCAGATGTGATTAGCCTCGAGAAGCCTCAGCGGAAATGGGCCTCATCTCGCCTGGAGGGCAAAACCTCCTGGATTTTCTCGAGTTGCGGCAGGTGCTCTCGACTTACGACGGGGACCTCAGGGACGCGCTCTGGTGGCCTCAGGAAAGGCCAGTCCCCATGCGAGTTCCTCGGGGGCCTCTCGGGATTCCTCTCCCGTCGATGCCGGGGCCTAAGACCTTGTGTGGATTCGGGGCCGGAACCTGAGGATTCCTCTCCAGTGCTGACATGGATCTTGGGGTACTTCTGGAGTCTCCCCAGGGGAGTCAATCCTCGTCTCGAATGCGGGCATGCACTTGCGCTTTCCTCCAGAGTGGTAGGAACAGTGTCACGCAGTCCGCCGCGTGGATCAAAGGATCTGTGGTTTTCCCTTGAGTCTTTCCCACGAGGCTTTCCCACAGGGCTGTCCCTCGTGCACACGTGGTGGGAGTCGATCCTCGGCTTGAACGTCAAGGCAGTGCAGGGAAAACAGGTTCCTCTGGAATGGACTGACACATCTGGGGGACTCTTGGAATGGTAGCACGACCCTGGAGTTCCTCTCGCCTTTCCTGTGGAGAGCGCCTCCTCTTGAGATGAGACGGGAACGCCGGGAATTCTTTCCCTACGAAACAGGGAAAGGATCCCTCATCTCGAGCTAGGAGGCGGAAACGGGGCTCCCCTGGATGTGTGCGGGACCCCACGTGCTTCCTCTCGAGTGGAGACGGGTATGTCGGGGAACTTCTTGAGTTGCAGGAAGGGTGTGATTGACCCTTTGGAAGTTCCAGTGGTTAGATGTGATTAGCCTCGAGAAGCCTCAGCGGAAATGGGCCTCATCTCGCCTTGAGGGCAAAACCTCCTGGATTTTCTCGAGTTGCGGCAGGTGCTCTCGACTTACGACGGGGACCTCAGGGACCCGCTCTGGTGGCCTCAGGAAAGGCCAGTCCCCATGCGAGTTCCTCGGGGGCCTCTCGGGATTCCTCTCCCGTCGATGCCGGGGCCTAAGACCTTGTGTGGAGTCGGGGCCGGAACCTGAGGATTCCTCTCCAGTGCTGACATGGATCTTGGGGTACATCTGGAGTCTCCCCAGGGGAGTCAGTCCTCGTCTCGAATGCGGGCATGCACTTGCGCTTTCCTCCAGAGCGGTAGCAGCAGTGTCACGCAGTCCGCCGCGTGGATCAAAGGATCTATGGTTTTCCCTCGAGTCTTTCCCACGAGGCTTTCCCACGAGGCTTTCCCACAGGGCTTTCCCACGTGCACACGTGGTGAGAGTCGATCTTCGGCTTGAACGTCAAGGCAGTACAGGGAAAACAGTTTCCTCTGGAATGGACTGACACATCTGGGGTCTCTTGGAATGGTGGCACGACCCTGGAGTTCCTCTCGCCTTTCCTGTGGAGAGCGCCTCCTCTTGAGATGCGACGGGAACGCCGGGAAATCTTTCCCTACGAAACAGGGATAGGATCCCTCATCTCGAACTAGGAGGAGGAAACGGGGCTCCCCTGGATGTGTGCGGGACCCCACGTGCTTCCTCTCGAGTGGAGACGGGTATGTCGCGGAACTGCTTGAGTTGCAGCAAGGGTGTGAAGGACCCTTTGGAAGTTCCAGTGGTTAGATGTGATTAGCCTCGAGAAGCCTCAGCGGAAATGGGCCTCATCTCTCCTGGAGGGCAAAACCTCATGGATTTTCTCGAGTTGCGGCAGGTGCTCTCGAGTTACGAAGGGGACCACAGGGAACCGCTCTGGTGGCCTCAGGAAAGGCCAGTCCCCATGCGAGTTCCTCGGGGGCCTCTTGGGATTCCTCTCCCGCCGATGCCGGGGCCTAAGACCTTGTGTGGAGTCGGCGCCGGAACATGAGGATTCCTCTCCAGTGTTGAAATGGATCTGGGGGTACTTCTGGAGTCTCCCTAGGGGAGTCAGTCCTCGTCTCGAATGCGGGCATGCACTTGCGCTTTCCTCCAGAGCGGTAGCAGCAGTGTCACGAAGTCCGCCGCGTGGATCAAAGGATCTATGGTTTTCCCTCGAGTCTTTCCCACGAGGCTTTCCCACGGGGCTTTCCCACAGGGCTGTCCCAAGTGCACATGTGGTGTGAGTCGATCCTCGGCTTGAACGTCAAGGCAGTGCAGGGAAAACAGGTTCCTCTGGAATGGACTGACACATCTGGGGGACTCTTGGAATGGTGGCACGACCCTGGAGTTCCTCTCGCCTTTCCTGTGGAGAGCGCCTCCTCTTGAGATGCGACGGGAACGCCGGGAATTCTTTCCCTAGGAAACAGGGAATGGATCCCTCATCTCGAGCTAGGAGGCGGAAACGGGGCTCCCCTGGATGTGTGCGGGACCCTCGTGATTCCTCTCGAGTGGAGACGGATATGTCGGGGAACTTCTGGACTTGCAGCAAGGGTGTGAAGGACCCTTTGGAAGTTCCAGTGGTTAGATGTGATTACCTCGAGAAGCCTCAGCGGAAATGGGTCTCATCTCGCCTGGAGGGCAAAACCTCCTGGATTTTCTCGAGTTGCGGCAGGTGCTCTCGACTTACGACGGGGACCTCAGGGACCCGCTCTAGTGGCCTCAGGAAAGGCCAGTCCCCATGCGAGTTCCTCGGGGGCCTCTCGGGATTCCTCTTCCTTCGATGCCGTGGCCTAAGACCTTGTGTGGAGTCGGGGCCGGAACCTGAGGATTCCTCTCCAGTGCTGACATGGATCTTGGGGTACTTCTGGAGTCTCCCCAGGGGAGTCAGTCTTCGTCTCGAATGCGGGCATGCACTTGTGCTTTCCTCTAGAGCGGTAGCAGCAGAGTTACGCAGTCCGCCGCGTGGATCAAAGGATCTATGGTTTTCCCTCGAGTCTTTCCCACGAGGCTTTCCCACGAGGCTTTCCCACAGGGCTGTCCCACGTGCACACGTGGTGGGAGTCGATCCTCGACTTGAACGTCAAGGCAGTGCAGGGAAAACAGTTTCCTCTCGAATGGACTGACCCATCTGGGGGACTCTTGGAATGGTGGCACGACCCTGGAGTTCCTCTCGCCTTTCCTGTGGAGAGCGCCTCCTCTTGAGATGCGACGGGAACGCCGGGAATTCTTTCCCTACGAAAAAGGGAAAGGATCCCTCATCTCGAGCTAGGAGGCAGAAACGGGGCTCCCCTGGATGTGTGCTGGACCCTCGTGCTTCCTCTCGAGTGGAGACGGGTATGTTGGGGAAAATCTTGAGTTGCAGCAAGAGTGTGAAGGACCCTTTGGAAGTTCCAGTGGTTAAATGTGATTAGCCTCGAGAAGCCTCAGCGGAAATGGGCCTCAACTCGCCTGGAGGGCAAAACCTCCTGGATTTTCTCGAGTTGCGGCAGGTGCTCTCGACTTACGACGGGGACCTCAGGGACCCGCTCTGGAGGCCTCAGGAAAGGCCAGTCCCCATGCGATTTCCTTGGGGGCCTCTCGGGATTCCTCTCCCGTCGATGCCGGGGCCTAAGACCTTGTGTGGAGTCGGGGCCGGAACCTGAGGATTCCTCTCCAGTGGTGACATGGATCTTGGGGTACTTCTGGAGTCTTCCGAGGGGAGTCAGTCATCGTCTCGAATGCGGGCATGCACTTGAGCTTTCCTCCAGAGCAGTAGCAGCAGTGTCACGCAGTCCGCCGTGTGGATCAAAGGATCTATGGTTTTCCCTCGAGTCTTTCCCACGAGGTTTTCCCACGAGGCTTTCCCACAGGGCTGTCCCACGTGCACACGTGGTGGGGGTCGATCCTCGGCTTGAACGTCAAGGCAGTGCAGGGAAAACAGCTTCCTCTGGAATGGACTGACACATCTAGGGGACTCTTGGAATGGTGGCACGACCCTGGAGTTCCTCTCGCCTTTCCTGTGGAGAGCGCCTCCTCTTGAGATGCGACGGGAACGCCGGGAATTCTTTCCTACGAAACAGGGATAGGATCCCTCATCTCGAACTAGGAGGCGGAAACGGGGCTCCCCTGGATGTGTGCGGCACCCCACGTGCTTCCTCTCGAGTGGAGACGGGTATGTCGTGGAACTGCTTGAGTTGCAGCAAGGGTGTGAAGGACCCTTTGAAAGTTCCAGTGGTTAGATGTGATTAGCCTCGAGAAGCCTCAGCGGAAATGGGCCTCATCTCGCCTGGAGGGCAAAACCTCCTGGATTTTCTCGAGTTGCGGCATGTGCTCTCGACTTACGACGGGGACCTCAGGGATCCGCTCTGGTGGCCTCAGGAAAGGCCAGTCCCCATGCGAGTTCATCGGGGGCCTCTCGGGATTCCTCTCCCGTCGATGCCGGGGCCTAAGACCTTGTGTGGAGTCGAGGCCGGAACCTGAGGATTACTCTCCAGTGCTGATATGGATCTTGGGGTACTTCTGGAGTCTCCCAGGGGAGTCAGTCCTCGTCTCGAATGCGGGAATGCACTTGCGCTTTCCTCCAGAGGGGTAGCAGCAGTGTCACGCAGTCCGCCGCGTGGATCAAAGGATCTATGGTTTTCCCTCGAGTCTTTCCCACGAGGCTTTCCCACGAGGCTTTCCCAAAGGCTGTCCCACGTTCACACGTGGTGGGGGTCGATTCTCGACTTGAACGTCAAGGCAGTGCAGGGAAACAGGTTCCTCTGAAATGGACTGACACATCTGGGGGACTCTTGGAATGGTGGCACGACCCTGGAGTTCCTCTCGCCTTTCCTGTGGAGAGAGCCTCCTGTTGAGATGCGACGGGAACGCCGGGAATTCTTTCCCTACGAAACAGGGAAAGGATCCCTCATCTCGAGCTTGGAGGCGGAAACGGGGCTCCCCTGGATGTGTGCGGGACCCTCGTGCTTCCTCTCGAGTGGAGACGGGTATGTCGGGGAACTTCTGGACTTGCAGCAAGGGTGTGAAGGACCCTTTGGAAGTTCCAGTGGTTAGATGTGATTAGCCTCGAGAAGCCTCAGCGGAAATGGGCCACATCTCGCCTGGAGGGCAAAACCTCCTGGATTTTCTCGTGTTGTGGCAGGTGCTCTCGACTTACGACGGGGACCTCAGGGACCCGCTCTGGTGGCCTCAGGAAAGGCCAGTCCCCATGCGAGTTCCTCGGGGGCCTCTCGGGATTCCTCTCCCGTCGATGCCGGGGCCTATGACCTTGTGTGGAGTCGGGGCCGGAACCTGGGGTTTCCTCTGCAGTGCTGACATGGATCTTGGGGTACTTCTGGAGTCTCCCCAGGGGAGTCAGTCCTCCTCTCGAATGCCGGCATGCACTTGCGCTTTCCTCCAGACCGGTAGCAGCAGTGTCACTGATTCCGCCGCGTGGATCAAGGGATCTATGGCTTTCCATCGAGTCTTTCCCACGAGGCTTTCCCACAGGGCTGTCCCACGTGCACACGTGGTGGGAGTCGATCCTCGGCTTGAACGTCAAGGCAGTGCAGGGAAAACAGGTTCCTCTGGAATGGACTGACACATCTGGGGGACTCTTGGAATGGTGGCACGACCCTGGAGTTCCTCTCGCCTTTCCTGTGGAGAGCGCCTCCTCTTGAGATGCGACGGGAACGCCGGGAAATCTTTCCCTACGAAACAGGGATAGGATCCCTCATCTCGAACTAGGAGGAGGAAACGGGGCTCCCCTGGATGTGTGCGGGACCCCACGTGCTTCCTCTCGAGTGGAGACGGGTATGTCGCGGAACTGCTTGAGTTGCAGCAAGGGTGTGAAGGACCCTTTGGAAGTTCCAGTGGTTAGATGTGATTAGCCTCGAGAAGCCTCAGCGGAAATGGGCCTCATCTCTCCTGGAGGGCAAAACCTCATGGATTTTCTCGAGTTGCGGCAGGTGCTCTCGAGTTACGAAGGGGACCACAGGGAACCGCTCTGGTGGCCTCAGGAAAGGCCAGTCCCCATGCGAGTTCCTCGGGGGCCTCTTGGGATTCCTCTCCCGCCGATGCCGGGGCCTAAGACCTTGTGTGGAGTCGGCGCCGGAACATGAGGATTCCTCTCCAGTGTTGAAATGGATCTGGGGGTACTTCTGGAGTCTCCCTAGGGGAGTCAGTCCTCGTCTCGAATGCGGGCATGCACTTGCGCTTTCCTCCAGAGCGGTAGCAGCAGTGTCACGAAGTCCGCCGCGTGGATCAAAGGATCTATGGTTTTCCCTCGAGTCTTTCCCACGAGGCTTTCCCACGGGGCTTTCCCACAGGGCTGTCCCAAGTGCACATGTGGTGTGAGTCGATCCTCGGCTTGAACGTCAAGGCAGTGCAGGGAAAACAGGTTCCTCTGGAATGGACTGACACATCTGGGGGACTCTTGGAATGGTGGCACGACCCTGGAGTTCCTCTCGCCTTTCCTGTGGAGAGCGCCTCCTCTTGAGATGCGACGGGAACGCCGGGAATTCTTTCCCTAGGAAACAGGGAATGGATCCCTCATCTCGAGCTAGGAGGCGGAAACGGGGCTCCCCTGGATGTGTGCGGGACCCTCGTGATTCCTCTCGAGTGGAGACGGATATGTCGGGGAACTTCTGGACTTGCAGCAAGGGTGTGAAGGACCCTTTGGAAGTTCCAGTGGTTAGATGTGATTACCTCGAGAAGCCTCAGCGGAAATGGGTCTCATCTCGCCTGGAGGGCAAAACCTCCTGGATTTTCTCGAGTTGCGGCAGGTGCTCTCGACTTACGACGGGGACCTCAGGGACCCGCTCTAGTGGCCTCAGGAAAGGCCAGTCCCCATGCGAGTTCCTCGGGGGCCTCTCGGGATTCCTCTTCCTTCGATGCCGTGGCCTAAGACCTTGTGTGGAGTCGGGGCCGGAACCTGAGGATTCCTCTCCAGTGCTGACATGGATCTTGGGGTACTTCTGGAGTCTCCCCAGGGGAGTCAGTCTTCGTCTCGAATGCGGGCATGCACTTGTGCTTTCCTCTAGAGCGGTAGCAGCAGAGTTACGCAGTCCGCCGCGTGGATCAAAGGATCTATGGTTTTCCCTCGAGTCTTTCCCACGAGGCTTTCCCACGAGGCTTTCCCACAGGGCTGTCCCACGTGCACACGTGGTGGGAGTCGATCCTCGACTTGAACGTCAAGGCAGTGCAGGGAAAACAGTTTCCTCTCGAATGGACTGACCCATCTGGGGGACTCTTGGAATGGTGGCACGACCCTGGAGTTCCTCTCGCCTTTCCTGTGGAGAGCGCCTCCTCTTGAGATGCGACGGGAAGGCCGGGAATTCTTTCCCTACGAAAAAGGGAAAGGATCCCTCATCTCGAGCTAGGAGGCAGAAACGGGGCTCCCCTGGATGTGTGCTGGACCCTCGTGCTTCCTCTCGAGTGGAGACGGGTATGTTGGGGAAAATCTTGAGTTGCAGCAAGAGTGTGAAGGACCCTTTGGAAGTTCCAGTGGTTAAATGTGATTAGCCTCGAGAAGCCTCAGCGGAAATGGGCCTCAACTCGCCTGGAGGGCAAAACCTCCTGGATTTTCTCGAGTTGCGGCAGGTGCTCTCGACTTACGACGGGGACCTCAGGGACCCGCTCTGGAGGCCTCAGGAAAGGCCAGTCCCCATGCGATTTCCTTGGGGGCCTCTCGGGATTCCTCTCCCGTCGATGCCGGGGCCTAAGACCTTGTGTGGAGTCGGGGCCGGAACCTGAGGATTCCTCTCCAGTGGTGACATGGATCTTGGGGTACTTCTGGAGTCTTCCGAGGGGAGTCAGTCATCGTCTCGAATGCGGGCATGCACTTGAGCTTTCCTCCAGAGCAGTAGCAGCAGTGTCACGCAGTCCGCCGTGTGGATCAAAGGATCTATGGTTTTCCCTCGAGTCTTTCCCACGAGGTTTTCCCACGAGGCTTTCCCACAGGGCTGTCCCACGTGCACACGTGGTGGGGGTCGATCCTCGGCTTGAACGTCAAGGCAGTGCAGGGAAAACAGCTTCCTCTGGAATGGACTGACACATCTAGGGGACTCTTGGAATGGTGGCACGACCCTGGAGTTCCTCTCGCCTTTCCTGTGGAGAGCGCCTCCTCTTGAGATGCGACGGGAACGCCGGGAATTCTTTCCTACGAAACAGGGATAGGATCCCTCATCTCGAACTAGGAGGCGGAAACGGGGCTCCCCTGGATGTGTGCGGCACCCCACGTGCTTCCTCTCGAGTGGAGACGGGTATGTCGTGGAACTGCTTGAGTTGCAGCAAGGGTGTGAAGTACCCTTTGGAAGTTCCAGTGGTTAGATGTGATTAGCCTCGAGAAGCCTCAGCGGAAATGGGCCTCATCTCGCCTGGAGGGCAAAACCTCCTGGATTTTCTCGAGTTGCGGCATGTGCTCTCGACTTACGACGGGGACCTCAGGGATCCGCTCTGGTGGCCTCAGGAAAGGCCAGTCCCCATGCGAGTTCCTCGGGGGCCTCTCGGGATTCCTCTCCCGTCGATGCCGGGGCCTAAGACCTTGTGTGGAGTCGAGGCCGGAACCTGAGGATTACTCTCCAGTGCTGATATGGATCTTGGGGTACTTCTGGAGTCTCCCAGGGGAGTCAGTCCTCGTCTCGAATGCGGGAATGCACTTGCGCTTTCCTCCAGAGGGGTAGCAGCAGTGTCACGCAGTCCGCCGCGTGGATCAAAGGATCTATGGTTTTCCCTCGAGTCTTTCCCACGAGGCTTTCCCACGAGGCTTTCCCAAAGGCTGTCCCACGTTCACACGTGGTGGGGGTCGATTCTCGACTTGAACGTCAAGGCAGTGCAGGGAAACAGGTTCCTCTGAAATGGACTGACACATCTGGGGGACTCTTGGAATGGTGGCACGACCCTGGAGTTCCTCTCGCCTTTCCTGTGGAGAGAGCCTCCTGTTGAGATGCGACGGGAACGCCGGGAATTCTTTCCCTACGAAACAGGGAAAGGATCCCTCATCTCGAGCTTGGAGGCGGAAACGGGGCTCCCCTGGATGTGTGCGGGACCCTCGTGCTTCCTCTCGAGTGGAGACGGGTATGTCGGGGAACTTCTGGACTTGCAGCAAGGGTGTGAAGGACCCTTTGGAAGTTCCAGTGGTTAGATGTGATTAGCCTCGAGAAGCCTCAGCGGAAATGGGCCACATCTCGCCTGGAGGGCAAAACCTCCTGGATTTTCTCGTGTTGTGGCAGGTGCTCTCGACTTACGACGGGGACCTCAGGGACCCGCTCTGGTGGCCTCAGGAAAGGCCAGTCCCCATGCGAGTTCCTCGGGGGCCTCTCGGGATTCCTCTCCCGTCGATGCCGGGGCCTATGACCTTGTGTGGAGTCGGGGCCGGAACCTGGGGTTTCCTCTGCAGTGCTGACATGGATCTTGGGGTACTTCTGGAGTCTCCCCAGGGGAGTCAGTCCTCCTCTCGAATGCCGGCATGCACTTGCGCTTTCCTCCAGACCGGTAGCAGCAGTGTCACTGATTCCGCCGCGTGGATCAAGGGATCTATGGCTTTCCATCGAGTCTTTCCCACGAGGCTTTCCCACAGGGCTGTCCCACGTGCACACGTGGTGGGAGTCGATCCTCGGCTTGAACGTCAAGGCAGTGCAGGGAAAACAGGTTCCTCTGGAATGGACTGACACATCTGGGGGACTCTTGGAATGGTGGCACGACCCTGGAGTTCCTCTCGCCTTTCCTGTGGAGAGCGCCTCCTCTTGAGATGCGACGGGAACGCCGGGAATTCTTTCCCTACGAAACAGGGAAAGGATCCCTCATCTCGAGCTAGGAGGCGGAAACGGGGCTCCCCTGGATGTGTGCGGGACCCTCGTGCTTCCTCTCGAGTGGACACGGGTATGTCGGGGAACTTCTTGAGTTGCAGCAAGGGTGTGAAGGACTCTTTGGAAGTTCCAGTGGTTAGATGTGATTAGCCTCGAGAAACCTCAGCGGAAATGGGCCACATCTCGCCTGGAGGGCAAAACCTCCTGGATTTTCTCGAGTTGTGGCAGGTGCTCTCGACTTACGACGGGGACCTCGGGGACCCGCTCTGGTGGCCTCAGGAAAGGCCAGTCCCCATGAGAGTTCAACGCGGGCCTCTCGGTATTCCTCTCCCGTCGATGCCGCGGCCTAAGACCTTGTGTGGAGTCGGGGCCGGAACCTGAGGATTCCTCTCCAGTGCTGACATGGATCTTGGGGTACTTCTGGAGTCTCCCCAGGGGAGTCAGTCCTCGTCTCGAATGCGGGCATGCACTTGCGCTTTCCTCCAGAGTGGTAGCAGCAGTGTCACGCAGTCCGCCGCGTGGATCAAGGGATCTATGTCTTTCCCTCAAGGCTTTCCAACGATGCTTTCACACAGGGCTGGCCCACGTGCCACCGTGGTGGGAGTCGATCCTCGGCATGAACGTCGAGGCAGTGCAGGGAAAATACGTTCCTCTGGAATGGACTGACACATCTGGGGGACTCTTGGAATGGTGGCACCACCCTGGAGTTCCTCTGCCTTTCCAGTTGAGAGCGCCTCCTCTTGAGATGCGACGGGAATGCCGGGAATTCTTTCCCTACGAAACAGGGAAAGGATCCCTCATCTCGAGCTAGGAGGCGGATACGGGGCTCCCCTGGATGTGTGCGGGACCCTCGTGCTTCCTCTCGAGTGGAGATGGGTATGTCGGGGAACTTCTGGACTTGCAGCAAGGGTGTAAAGGACCCTTTGGAAGTTCCAGTGGTTAGATGTGATTAGCCTCGAGAAGCCTCAGCGGAAATGGGCCTCATCTTGCCTGGAGGGCAAAACATCCTGGAAGTTCTCGAGGTGTGGCAGGTGCTCTCGACTTACGACGGGGACCTCTGGGACCCGCTCTGGTGGCCTCAGGAAAGGCCAGTCGCCATGCTAGTTCCTCGGGGGCCTCTGGGGATTCCTCTCCCGTCGATGCCGGGGCCTAAGACCTTGTGTGGAGTCGGGGCCGGAACCTGAGGATTCCTCTCCAGTGCTGACATGGATCTTGGGGTACTTCTGGAGTCTCCCCAGGGGAGTCAGTCCTCGTCTCGAATGCGGGCATGCACTTGCGCTTTCCTCCAGAGCGGTAGCAGCAGAGTCACGCAGTCCGCCACGTGGATCAAAGGATCTATGGTTTTCCCTCGAGTCTTTCCCACGAGGCTTTCTCACGAGGCTTTCCCACAGGGCTGTCCCACTTGCACACGTGGAGGGAGTCGATCCTCGGCTTGAACGTCAAGGCAGTGCAGGGAAAACAGATTCCTCTGGAATGGACTGACACATCTGGGGGACTCTTGGAATGGTGGCACGACCCTGGAGTTCCTCTCGCCTTTCCTGTGGAGAGCGCCTCCTCTTGAGATGCGACGGGAACGCCGGGAATTCTTTCCCTACTAAACAGGGAAAGGATCCCTCATCTCGAGCTAGGCGGCGGAAACGGGTCTCCCCCGGATGTGTGCCCGACCTTCGTGCTTTCTCTCGAGAGGAGACGGGTATGTCGGGGAACTTCTTGAGTTGCAGCAAGGGTGTGATTGACCCTTTGGAAGTTCCAGTGGTTAGATGTGATTAGCCTCGAAAAGCCTCAGCGGGAAATGGGCCTCATCTCGCCTGGAGGGCAAAACCTCCTGGATTTTCTCGAGTTGCGGCAGATGCTCTCGACTTACGACGGGGACCTCAGGGACCCGCTCTGGTGGCCTCAGGAAAGGCCAGTCCCCATGCGAGTTCCTCGGGGGCCTCTTGGGATTCCTCTCCCGTCGATGCCGGGGCCTAAGACCTTGTGTGGAGTCGGGGCCGGAACCTGAGGATTCCTCTCCAGTGCTGACATGGACCTTGGGGTACTTCTGGAGTCTCCCCAGGGGAGTCAGTCCTCGTCTCGAATGCGGGCATACACTTCCACTTTCCTCCAGAGTGGTAGCAGCAGTGTCACGCAGTCCGCCGCGTGGATCAAAGGATCTATGGTTTTCCCTCGAGTCTTTCCCACGAGGCTTTCCCACGAGGCTTTCCCACAGGGCTGTCCCACGTGCAGACGTGGTGGGAGTCGATCCTCGGCTTGAACGTCAAGGAAGTGCAGGGAAAACAGGTTCCTCTAGAATGGACTGACACATCTGAGGGTCTCTTGGAATGGTGGCACGACCCTGGAGTTCCTCTCGCCTTTCCTGTGGAGAGCGCCTCCTCTTGAGATGCGACAGGAAAGCCGGGAATTCTTTCCCTACGAAACAGGGAAAGGATCCCTCATCTCGAGCTAGGAGGCGGAAACGGGGCTCCCCTGGATGTGTGCGGGAACCCACGTGCTTCCTCTCGAGTCCAGACGGGTATGTCGCGGAACTCCTTGAGTTGCAGCAATGGTGTGAAAGACCCTTAGGAAGTTCCAGTGGTTAGACGTGATTAGCCTCGAGAAGCCTCAGCGGAAATGGGCCTCATCTCGCCTGGAGGGCAAAACCTCCTGGATTTTCTCGAGTTGCGGCAGGTGCTCTCGACTTACGACGGGGACCTCAGGGACCCGCTCTGGTGGCCTCAGGAAAGGCCAGTCCCCATGCGAGTTCCTCGGGGGCCTCTTGGGATTCCTCTCCTGTCAATGCCGGGGCCTAAGACCTTGTGTGGAGTCGGGGCCGGAACCTGAGGATTCCTCTCCAGTGCTGACATGGATCTTGGGCTACTTCTGGAGTCTCCCCAGGGGTGTCAGTCCTCGTCTCGAATGCGGGCATGCACTTGCGCTTTCCCCCAGAGCGGTAGCAGCAGTGTCACGCAGTCCGCCGCGTGGATCAAAGGATCTATGGTTTTCCCTCGAGTCTTTCCCACGAGGCTTACCCACGAGGCATTCCCACAGGGCTGTCCCACGTGCACCCGTGGTGGGAGTCGATCCTCGGCTTGAACGTCAAGGCAGTGCAGGGAAAACAGGTTCCTCTGGAATGGACTGACACATCTGGGGGACTCTTGGAATGGTGGCACGACCCTGGAGTTCCTCTCGCCTTTCCTGTGGAGAGCGCCTCCTCTTGAGATGCGACGGGACGTCGGGAATTCTTTCCCAACGAAACAGGGAAAGGAACCCTCATCTCGAGCTAGGAGGCGGAAACGGGGCTCACCTGGATGTGTGCGGGACCCTCGTGCTTCCTCTCGAGTGGAGACGGGTATGTCGGGGAACTTCTTGAGTTGCAGCAAGGGTGAGAAGGACCCTTTGGATGTTCCAGTGGTTAGATGTGATTAGCCTCGAGAAGCCTCAGCGGAAATGGGCCTCATCTCGCCTGGAGGGCAAAACCTCCTGGATTTTCTCGAGTTGCAGCAGGTGCTCTCGACTTATGACGGGGACCTCAGGGACCCGCTCTGGTGGCCTCAGGAAAGGCCAGTCCCCATGCGAGTTCCTCGGGGGCCTCTCGGGATTCATCTCCAGTCGATGCCGGGGCCTAAGACCTTATGTGGAGTCGGGGCCGGAATCTGAGGATTCCTCTCCAGTGCTGACATGGATCTTGGGGTACTTCTGGAGTCTCCCCAGGGGAGTCAGTCCTCGTCTCGAATGCGGGCATGCACTTGCGCTTTCCTCCAGAGCGGTAGCAGCAGTGTCACGCAGTCCGCCGCGTGGATCAAAGGATCTATGGTTTTCCCTCGAGTCTTTCCCACGAGGCTTTCCCACGAGGCTTTCCACAGGGCTGTCCCACGTGCACACGTGGTGGGAGTCGATCCTCGGCTTGAACGTCAAGGCAGTGCAGGGAAAACAGGTTCCTCTGGAATGGACTGACACATCTGGGGGTCTCTTGGAATGGTGCCACGACCCTGGAGTTCCTCTCGCCTGTCCTGTGGAGAGCGCCTCCTCTTGAGATGCGACGGGAACGCCGGGAATTCTTTCCCTACTAAACAGGGAAAGGATCCCTCATCTCGAGCTAGGAGGCGGAAACGGGGCTCCCCTGGATGTGTGCGGGACCCCACGTGCTTCCTCTAGAGTGGAGATGGGTATGTCGCGGAACTGGTTGAGTTACAGCAAGGGTGTGAAGGACCCTTTGGAATTTCGAGTGGTTACATGTGATTGGCCTCGAGAAGCCTCAGCGGAAATGGGCCTCATCTCGCCTTGAGGGCAAAACCTCCTGGATTTTCTCGAGTTGTGGCAGGTGCACTCGACTTACGACGGGGACCTCAGGGACCCGCTCTGGTGGCCTCAGGAAAGGCCAGTCCACATGCGAGTTCCTCGGGGGCCTCTCGGGATTCCTCTCCCGTCGATGCCGGGGCCTAAGACCTTGTGTGTAGTCGGGGCCGGAACCTGAGGATTCCTCTCCAGTTCTTACATGGACCTTGGGGTACTTCTGGAGTCTCCCCAGGGGAGTCAGTCCTCGTCTCGAACGCGGGCATGCACTTGCGCTTTCCTCCAGAGCGGTAGCAGCAGTGTCACGCAGTCCGCCACGTGGATCAAAGGATCTATGGTTTTCCCTCGAGTCTTTCCCAAGAGGCTTTCCCACCAGGCTTTCCCACAGGGCTGTCCCACATGCACACGTGGTGGGATTCGATCCTCGGCTTGAACGTCAAGGCAATGCAGGGAAAAGAGGTTCCTCTGTAATGGACTGACACATCTGCGGGTCTCTTGGAATGGTGGCACGACTCTGGAGATCCTCTCCCCTTTCCTGTTGAGAGCGCCTCCTCTTGAGATGCGACGGGAACGCCGGGAATTCTTTCCCTACGAAACAGGGAAAGGATCCCTCATCTCGAGCTACGAGGAGAAATCGGGGCTCCCCTGGATGTGTGCGGGACCCCACGTGCTTCCTCTCGAGTGAGACGGATATGTCGGGGAACTTCTTGAGTTGCAGTAAGGGTGTGAAGGACCCTTTGGAAGTTCCAGAGGTTAGATGTGATTAGCCTCGAGAAGCCTCAGCGGAAATGGGCCTCATCTCGCCTGGAGGGCAAAACCTCCTGGATTTTCTCGAGTTGCGGCAGGTGCTCTCGACTTACGACGGGGACCTCAGGGACCCGCTCTGGTGGCCTCAGGAAAGGCCAGTCCCCATGCGAGTTCCTCGGGGGCCTCTCGGGATTCCTCTCCCGTCGATGCCGGGGCCAAGACTTTGTGTGGAGTCGGGGCCGGAACCTGAGGATTCCTCTCCAGTGCTGACATGGACCTTGGGGTACTTCTGGAGTCTCCCCAGGGGAGTCAGTCCTCGTCTCGAATGCGGGCATGCACTTGCGCTTTCCTCCAGAGCGGTAGCAGCCGTGTCACTCAGTCTGCCGCGTGGATCAAAGGATCTATGGTTTTCCCTCGAGTCTTTCCCACGAGGCTTTCCCACGAGGCTTTCCCACAGGGCTGTCCCACGTGCACACGTGGTGGGAGTCGATCCTCGGCTTGAACGTCAAGGCAGTGCAGGGAAAACAGGTTCCTCTGGAATGGACTGACACATCTGGGGGACTCTTGGAATGGTGGCACGACCCTGGAGTTCCTCTCGCCTTTCCTGTGGAGAGCGCCTCCTCTTGAGATGTGACTTGAACGCCGGGAATTCTTTCCCTACGAAACAGGGAAAGGATCCCTCATCTCAAGCTAGGAGGCGGAAACGGGGCTCCCCTGGATGTATGCGCGACCCCGCGTGCTTCCTCTCGAGTGGAGACGGGTATGTCGGGGAACTTCTTGAGTTGCAGCAAGGGTGTGAAGGATCCTTTGGAAGATCCAGTGGTTAGATGTGAGTGGCCTCAAGAAGCCTCAGCGGAAATGGGCCTCATCTCGCCTGGAGGGCAAAACCTCCTGGATTTTCTCGAGTTGCGGCAGGTGCTCTCGACTTACGACGGGGACCTCTGGGAACCGCTCTGGTGGCCTCAGGAAAGGCCAGTCCCCATGCGAGTACCTCGGGGGCGTCTCGGGATTCCTCTCCCGTCGATGCCGGGGCCTAAGACCTTGTGTGGAGTCGGGGCCGGAACCTGAGGATTCCTCTCCAGTGCTGACATGGATCTTGGGGTACTTCTGGAGTCTCCCCAGGGGAGTCAGTCCTCGTCTCGAATGCCGGCATGCACTTGCGCTTTCCTCCAGAGCGGTAGCAGCAGTGTCACGCAGTCCGCCCCGTGGATCAAAGGATCTATGGTTTTCCCTCGAGTCTTTCCCACGAGGCTTTCCCACGGGGCTTTCCCACAGGGCTGTCCCACGTGCACACGTGGAGGGAGTCGATCCTCGGCTTGAACGTTAAGGCAGTGCAGGGAAAACAGGTTCCTCTGGAATGGACTGACATATCTGGGGGACTCTTGGAATGGTGGCACGACACTGAAGTTCCTCTCGCCTTTCCTGTGGAGAGCGCCTCCTCTTGAGATGCGACGGGAACGCCGGGAATTCTTTCCCTACGAAACAGGGAAAGGTCCCTCATCTCGAACTAGGAGGCGGAAACGGGGCTCCCCTTGATGTGTGCGGGACCCACGTGCTTCCTCTCTAGTGCAGACGGGAATGTCGCGGAACTGCTTGAGTTGCAGCAAGGGTGTGAAGGACCCTTTGGAAGTTCCAGTAGTTAGATGTGATTGGCCTCGAGAAGCCTCAGCGGAAATGGGCCTCATCTCGCCTGGAGGGCAAAAACTTCTGGATTTTCTCGAGTTGCGGCAGGTGCTCTCGACTTACGACGGGGACCTCAGGGACCAGCTCTGGTGGTCTCAGGAAAGGCCAGTCCCCATGAGGGTTCCTCGGGGGCCTCTCGGGAATCCTCTCCCTTCGATGCCGGGGCCTAAGACCTTGTGTGGAGTCGGGCCGGAACCTGAGGATTCCTCTCCAGTGCTGACATGGATCTTGGGGTACTTCTGGAGTTTCCCCAGGGGAGTCAGTCCCCGTCTCGAATGCGGGCATGCACTTGCGCTTTCCTCCAGAGCGGTAGCAGCAGTGTCATGCAGTCCGCCGCGTGGATCATAGGATCTATGTTTTCCCTCGAGTCTTTCCCACGAGGCTTTCCCACGAGGCTTTCCCACAGGGCTGTCACACGTGCACACGTGGTGGGAGTCGATCCTCGGCTTGAACGTCAAGGCAGTGCAGGGAAAACAGGTTCCTCTGGAATGGACTGACACATCTGGGGGTCTCTTGGAATGGTGCCACGACCCTGTAGTTCCTCTCGCCTTTCCTGTGGAGAGCGCCTCCTTTTGAGTTGCGACGGGACCGCCGGGAATTCTTTCCCTACGAAACAGGGAAAGGATCCCTCATCTCTAGCTAGGAGGCGGAAACGGGGCTCCCCTGGATGTGTGCGGGACCCCACGTGCTTCCTCTAGAGTGGAGATGGGTATGTCGCGGAACTGCTTGAGTTGCAGCAAGGGTGTGAAGGACCCTTTGGAAGTTCCAGTAGTTAGATGTGATTGGCCTCGAAAAGCCTCAGCGGAAATGGGCCTCATCTCGCCTGGAGGGCAACACCTCCTGGATTTTCTCGAGTTGCGGCAGGTGCTCTCGACTTACGACGGGGACCTCAGGGACCCGCTCTGGTGGCCTCAGGAAAGGCCAGTCCCCATGAGAGTTCCTCGGGGGCCTCTCGGGATTCCTCTCCCGTCGATGCCGGGGCCGAAGACCTTGTGTGGAGTCGGGGCCGGAACCTGAGGTTTCCTCTCCAGTGCTGACATGGATCTTGGGGTACTTCTGGAGTTTCCCCAGGGGAGTCAGTCCTCGTCTTGAATACGGGCATGCACTTGCGCTTTCCTCCAGAGCGGTAGCAGCAGTGTCACGCAGTCCGCCGCGTGGATCAAAGGATCTATGGTTTTCCCTCGAGTCTTTCCCACGAGGCTTTCCCACGAGGCTTTCCCACAGGGCTGTCACACGTGCACACGTGGTGGGAGTCGATCCTCGGCTTGAACGTCAAGGCAGTGCAGGGAAAACAGGTTCCTCTGGAATGGACTGACACATCTGGGGGTCTCTTGGAATGGTGCCACGACCCTGGAGTTCCTCTCGCCTTTCCTGTGGAGAGCGCATCCTCTTGAGATGCGACGGGACCGCCGGGAATTCTTTCCCTACGAAACAGGGAAAGGATCCCTCATCTCGAGCTAGGAGGCGGAAACGGGGCTCCCCTGGATGTGTGCGGGACCCCACGTGCTTCCTCTAGAGTGGAGATGGGTATGTCGCGGAACTGCTTGAGTTGCAGCAAGGGTGTGAAGGACCCTTTGGAATTTCGAGTGGTTAGATGTGATTGGCCTCGAGAAGCCTCAGCGGAAATGGGCCTCATCTCGCCTTGAGGGCAAAACCTCCTGGATTTTCTCGAGTTGTGGCAGGTGCTCTCGACTTAAGACGGGGACCTCAGGGACCCGCTCTGGTGGCCTCAGGAAAGGTCAGTCCCCATGCGAGTTCCTCGGGGGCCTCTCGGGATTCCTCTCCCGTCGATGCCGGGGCCTAAGACCTTGTGTGGAGTCGGGGCCGGAATCTGAGGATTCCTCTCCAGTGCTGACATGGACCTTGGGGTACTTCTGGAGTCTCCCCAGGGGAGTCAGTCCTCGTCTCGAATGCGGGCATGCACTTGCGCTTTCCTCCAGAGCGGTAGCAGCCGTGTCACTCAGTCTGCCGCGTGGATCAAAGGATCTATGGTTTTCCCTCGAGTCTTTCCCACGAGGCTTTCCCACGAGGCTTTCCCACAAGGCTGTCCCACGTGCACACGTGGTGGGAGTCGATCCTCGGCTTGAACGTCAAGGCAGTGCAGGGAAAACAGGTTCCTCTGGAATGGACTGACATATCTGGGGGACTCTTGGAATGGTGGCACGACCCTGAAGTTCCTCTCGCCTTTACTGTGGAGAGCGCCTCCTCTTGAGATGCGACGGGAACGCCGGGAATTCTTTCCCTACGAAACAGGGAAAGGTCCCTCATCTCGAGCTAGGAGGCGGAAACGGGGCTCCCCTGGATGTGTGCGGGACCCCACGTGCTTCCTCTCTAGTGGAGACGGGAATGTCGCGGAACTGCTTGAGTTGCAGCAAGGGTGTGAAGGACCCTTTGGAAGTTCCAGTGGTTAGATGTGATTAGCCTCGAGAAGCCTCAGCGGAAATGGGCCTCATCTCGCCTGGAGGGCAAAACCTCCTGATTTTCTCGACTTGCGGCAAGTGCTCTCAACTTACGACGGGGACCTCAGGGACCCGGTCTGGTGGCCGCAGAAAAGGCCAGTCCCCATGCGAGTTCCTCGGGGGCCTCTCGGGATTCCTCTCCCGTCGATGCCGGGGACTAAGACCATGTGTGGAGTCGGGGCCGAAACCTGAGGATTCCTCTCCAGTGCTGACATGGATCTTGGGGTACTTCTGGAGTCTCCCCAGGGGAGTCAGTCCTCGTCTCGAATGCGGGCATGCACTTGCGCTTTCCTCCAGAGCGGTAGCAGCAGTGTCACGCAGTCCGCCGCGTGGATCAAAGGATCTATGGTTTTCCCTCGAGTCTTTCCCACGAGGCTTTCCCACGAGGCTTTCCACAGGGCTGTCCCACGTGCACACGTGGTGGGAGTCGATCCTCGGCTTGAACGTCAAGGCAGTGCAGGGAAAACAGGTTCCTCTGGAATGGACTGACACATCTGGGGGTCTCTTGGAATGGTGCCACGACCCTGGAGTTCCTCTCGCCTTTCCTGTGGAGAGCGCCTCCTCTTGAGATGCGACGGGACCGCCGGGAATTCTTTCCCTACTAAACGGGGAAAGGATCCCTCATCTCGAGCTAGGAGGCGGAAACGGGGCTCCCCTGGATGTGTGCGGGACCCCACGTGCTTCCTCTAGAGTGGAGATGGGTATGTCGCGGAACTGGTTGAGTTACAGCAAGGGTGTGAAGGACCCTTTGGAATTTCGAGTGGTTACATGTGATTGGCCTCGAGAAGCCTCAGCGGAAATGGGCCTCATCTCGCCTTGAGGGCAAAACCTCCTGGATTTTCTCGAGTTGTGGCAGGTGCTCTCGACTTACGACGGGGACCTCAGGGACCCGCTCTGGTGGCCTCAGGAAAGGCCAGTCCACATGCGAGTTCCTCGGGGGCCTCTCGGGATTCCTCTCCCGTCGATGCCGGGGCCTAAGACCTTGTGTGGAGTCAGGGCCGGAACCTGAGGATTCCTCTCCAGTTCTTACATGGACCTTGGGGTACTTCTGGAGTCTCCCCAGGGGAGTCAGTCCTCGTCTCGAACGCGGGCATGCACTTGCGCTTGCCTCCAGAGCGGTAGCAGCAGTGTCACGCAGTCCGCCGCGTGGATCAAAGGATCTATGGTTTTCCCTCGAGTCTTTCCCAAGAGGCTTTCCCACCAGGCTTTCCCACAGGGCTGTCCCACATGCACACGTGGTGGGAGTCGATCCTCGGCTTGAACGTCAAGGCAGTGCAGGGAAAAGAGGTTCCTCTGTAATGGACTGACACATCTGGGGGTCTCTTGGAATGGTGGCACGACTCTGGAGATCCTCTCCCCTTTCCTGTTGAGAGCGCCTCCTCTTGAGATGCGACGGGAACGCCGGGAATTCTTTCCCTACGAAACAGGGAAAGGATCCCTCATCTCGAGCTACGAGGAGAAATCGGGGCTCCCCTGGATGTGTGCGGGACCCCACGTGCTTCCTCTCGAGTGAGACGGATATGTCGGGGAACTTCTTGAGTTGCAGTAAGGGTGTGAAGGACCCTTTGGAAGTTCCAGAGGTTAGATGTGATTAGCCTCGAGAAGCCTCAGCGGAAATGGGCCTCATCTCGCCTGGAGGGCAAAACCTCCTGGATTTTCTCGAGTGCGGCAGGTGCTCTCGACTTACGCCGGGGACCTCAGGGACCCGCTCTGGTGGCCTCAGGAAAGGCCAGTCCCCATGCGAATTCCTCGGGGGCCTCTCGGGATTCCTCTCCCGTCGATGCCGGGGCCAAGACTTTGTGTGGAGTCGGAGCCGGAACCTGAGGATTCCTCTCCAGTGCTGACAAGGATCTTGGGATACTTCTGGAGTCTCCCCAGGGGAGTCAGTCCTCGTCTCGAATGCGGGCATGCACTTGCGCTTTCCTCCAGAGCGGTAGCAGCCGTGTCACGCAGTCCGCCGCGTGGATCAAAGGATCTATGGTTTTCCCTCGAGTCTTTCCCACGAGGCTATCCCACAGGGCTGTCCCACGTTCACACGTGGTGGGACTCGATCCTCGGCTTGAACGTCAAGGCAGTGCAGGGAAAACAGGTTCCTCTGGAATGGACTGACACATCTAGGGGACTGTTGGAATGGTGGCACGATCCTGGAGTTCCTCTCGCCTTTCCTGTGGAGAGTGCCTCCTCTTGAGATGCGACGGGAACGCCGGGAATTCTTTCCCTACGAAACAGGGAAAGGATCCCTCATCTCGAGCTAGGAGGCGGAAACGGGGCTCCCCTGGATGTGTGCGGGACCCCACGTGCTTCCTCTCGAGTGTAGACCGGTATGTCGGGGAACTTCTTGAGTTGCAGCAATGGTGTGAAAGACCCTTAGGAAGTTCCAGTGGTTAGACGTGATTAGCCTCGAGAAGCCTCAGCGGAAATGGGCCTCATCTCGCCTGGAGGGCAAAACCTCCTGGATTTTCTCGAGTTGCGGCAGGTGCTCTCGACTTACGACGGGGACCTCAGGGACCCGCTCTGGTGGCCTCAGGAAAGGCCAGTCCCCATGCGAGTTCCTCGGGGGCCTCTCGGGATTCATCTCCCGTCGATGCCGGGGCCTAAGACCTTATGTGGAGTCGGGGCCGGAATCTGAGGATTCCTCTCCAGTGCTGACATGGACCTTGGGGTACTTCTGGAGTCTCCCCAGGGGAGTCAGTCCTCGTCTCGAATGCGGGCATGCACTTGCGCTTTCCTCCAGAGCGGTAGCAGCTGTGTCACTCAGTCTGCCGCGTGGATCAAAGGATCTATGGTTTTCCCTCGAGTCTTTCCCACGAGGCTTTCCCACGGGGCTTTCCCACAGGGCTGTCCCACGTGCACACGTGGAGGGAGTCGATCCTCGGCTTGAACGTTAAGGCAGTGCAGGGAAAACAGGTTCCTCTGGAATGGACTGACATATCTGGGGGACTCTTGGAATGGTGGCACGACCCTGAAGTTCCTCTCGCCTTTCCTGTGGAGAGCGCCTCCTCTTGAGATGCGACGGGAACGCCGGGAATTCTTTCCCTACGAAACAGGGAAAGGTCCCTCATCTCGAACTAGGAGGCGGAAACGGGGCTCCCCTTGATGTGTGCGGGACCCACGTGCTTCCTCTCTAGTGCAGACGGGAATGTCGCGGAACTGCTTGAGTTGCAGCAAGGGTGTGAAGGACCCTTTGGAAGTTCCAGTAGTTAGATGTGATTGGCCTCGAGAAGCCTCAGCGGAAATGGGCCTCATCTCGCCTGGAGGGCAAAAACTTCTGGATTTTCTCGAGTTGCGGCAGGTGCTCTCGACTTACGACGGGGACCTCAGGGACCAGCTCTGGTGGTCTCAGGAAAGGCCAGTCCCCATGAGAGTTCCTCGGGGGCCTCTCGGGAATCCTCTCCCGTCGATGCCGGGGCCTAAGACCTTGTGTGGAGTCGGGCCGGAACCTGAGGATTCCTCTCCAGTGCTGACATGGATCTTGGGGTACTTCTGGAGTTTCCCCAGGGGAGTCAGTCCCCGTCTCGAATGCGGGCATGCACTTGCGCTTTCCTCCAGAGCGGTAGCAGCAGTGTCATGCAGTCCGCCGCGTGGATCATAGGATCTATGTTTTCCCTCGAGTCTTTCCCACGAGGCTTTCCCACGAGGCTTTCCCACAGGGCTGTCACACGTGCACACGTGGTGGGAGTCGATCCTCGGCTTGAACGTCAAGGCAGTGCAGGGAAAACAGGTTCCTCTGGAATGGACTGACACATCTGGGGGTCTCTTGGAATGGTGCCACGACCCTGTAGTTCCTCTCGCCTTTCCTGTGGAGAGCGCCTCCTTTTGAGTTTCGACCGGACCGCCGGGAATTCTTTCCCTACGAAACAGGGAAAGGATCCCTCATCTCTAGCTAGGAGGCGGAAACGGGGCTCCCCTGGATGTGTGCGGGACCCCACGTGCTTCCTCTAGAGTGGAGATGGGTATGTCGCGGAACTGCTTGAGTTGCAGCAAGGGTGTGAAGGACCCTTTGGAAGTTCCAGTAGTTAGATGTGATTGGCCTCGAAAAGCCTCAGCGGAAATGGGCCTCATCTCGCCTGGAGGGCAACACCTCCTGGATTTTCTCGAGTTGCGGCAGGTGCTCTCGACTTACGACGGGGACCCCAGGGACCCGCTCTGGTGGCCTCAGGAAAGGCCAGTCCCCATGAGAGTTCCTCGGGGGCCTCTCGGGATTCCTCTCCCGTCGATGCCGGGGCCTAAGACCTTGTGTGGAGTCGGGGCCGGAACCTGAGGTTTCCTCTCCAGTGCTGACATGGATCTTGGGGTACTTCTGGAGTTTCCCCAGGGGAGTCAGTCCTCGTCTTGAATACGGGCATGCACTTGCGCTTTCCTCCAGAGCGGTAGCAGCAGTGTCACGCAGTCCGCCGCGTGGATCAAAGGATCTATGGTTTTCCCTCGAGTCTTTCCCACGAGGCTTTCCCACGAGGCTTTCCTACAGGGCTGTCACACGTGCACACGTGGTGGGAGTCGATCCTCGGCTTGAACGTCAAGGCAGTGCAGGGAAAACAGGTTCCTCTGGAATGGACTGACACATCTGGGGGTCTCTTGGAATGGTGCCACGACCCTGGAGTTCCTCTCGCCTTTCCTGTGGAGAGCGCCTCCTCTTGAGATGCGACGGGACCGCCGGGAATTCTTTCCCTACGAAACAGGGAAAGGATCCCTCATCTCGAGCTAGGAGGCGGAAACGGGGCTCCCCTGGATGTGTGCTGGACCCCACGTGCTTCCTCTAGAGTGGAGACGGGAATGTCGCGGAACTGCTTGAGTTGCAGCAAGGGTGTGAAGGACCATTTGGAAGTTCCAGTGGTTAGATGTGATTGGCCTCGAGAAGCCTCAGCGGAAATGGGCCTCATCTCGCCTGGAGGGCAAAACCTCCTGATTTTCTCGACTTGCGGCATGTGCTCTCAACTTACGACGGGGACCTCAGGGACCCGTTCTGGTGGCCGCAGAAAAGGCCAGTCCCCATGCGAGTTCCTCGGGGGCCTCTCGGGATTCCTCTCCCGTCGATGCCGGGGACTAAGACCATGTGTGGAGTCGGGGCCGAAACCTGAGGATTCCTCTCCAGTGCTGACATGGACCTTGGGGTACTTCTGGAGTCTCCCCAGGGGAGTCAGTCCTCGTCTCGAATGCGGGCATGCACTTGCGCTTTCCTCCAGAGCGGTAGCAGCAGTGTCACGCAGTCCGCCGCGTGGATCAATGGATCTATGTTTTTCCCTCGAGTCTTTCCCACGAGGCTTTCCCACGAGGCTTTCCCACAGGGCTGTCCCACGTGCACACGTGGTGGGAGTCGATCCTCGGCTTGAACGTCAAGGCAGTGCAGGGAAAACAGGTTCCTCTGGAATGGACTGACACATCTGGGGGTCTCTTGGAATGGTGCCACGACCCTGGAGTTCCTCTCGCCTTTCCTGTGGAGAGCGCCTCCTCTTGAGATGCGACGGGACCGCCGGGAATTCTTTCCCTACGAAACAGGGAAAGGATCCCTCATCTCGAGCTACGAGGAGAAATCGGGGCTCCCCTGGATGTGTGCGGGACCCCACGTGCTTCCTCTCGAGTGAGACGGATATGTCGGGGAACTTCTTGAGTTGCAGTAAGGGTGTGAAGGACCCTTTGGAAGTTCCAGAGGTTAGATGTGATTAGCCTCGAGAAGCCTCAGCGGAAATGGGCCTCATCTCGCCTGGAGGGCAAAACCTCCTGGATTTTCTCGAGTTGCGGCAGGTGATCTCGACTTACGACGGGGACCTCAGGGACCCGCTCTGGTGGCCTCAGGAAAGGCCAGTCCCCATGCGAGTTCCTCGGGGGCCTCTCGGGATTCCTCTCCCGTCGATGCCGGGGCCAAGACTTTGTGTGGAGTCGGGGCCGGAACCTGAGGATTCCTCGCCAGTGCTGACAAGTATCTTGGGCTACTTCTGGAGTCTCCCCAGGGGAGTCAGTCCTCGTCTCGAATGCGGGCATGCACTTGCGCTTTCCTCCAGAGCGGTAGAAGCCGTGTCACTCAGTCTGCCGCGTGGATCAAAGGATCTATGGTTTTCCCTCGAGTGTTTCCCACGAGGCTTTCCCACGGGGCTTTCCCACAGGGCTGTCCCACGTGCACACGTGGAGGGAGTCGATCCTCGGCTTGAACGTCAAGGCAGTGCAGGGAAAACAGGTTCCTCTGGAATGGAATGACACATCTGGAGGTCTCTTGGAATGGTGCCACGACCCTGGAGTTCCTCTCGCCTTTCCTGTGGAGAGCGCCTCCTCTTGAGATGCGACGGGACCGCCGGGAATTCTTTCCCTACGAAACAGGGAAAGGATCCCTCATCTCGAGCTAGGAGGCGGAAACGGGGCTCCCCTGGATGTGTGCGGGACCCCACGTGCTTCCTCTAGAGTGGAGATGGGTATGTCGCGGAACTGCTTGAGTTGCAGCAAGGGTGTGAAGGACCCTTTGGAATTTCGAGTGGTTAGATGTGATTGGCCTCGAGAAGCCTCAGCGGAAATGGGCCTCATCTCGCCTTGAGGGCAAAACCTCCTGGATTTTCTCGAGTTGCGGCAGGTGCTCTCGACTTAAGACGGGGACCTCAGGGACCCGTTCTGGTGGCCGCAGAAAAGGCCAGTCCCCATGCGAGTTCCTCGGGGGCCTCTCGGGATTCCTCTCCCGTCGATGCCGGGGACTAAGACCATGTGTGGAGTCGGGGCCGAAACCTGAGGATTCCTCTCCAGTGCTGACATGGATCTTGGGGTACTTCTGGAGTCTCCCCAGGGGAGTCAGTCCTCGTCTCGAATGCGGGCATGCACTTGCGCTTTCCTCCAGAGCGGTAGCAGCAGTGTCACGCAGTCCGCCGCGTGGATCAAAGGATCTATGGTTTTCCCTCGAGTCTTTCCCACGAGGCTTTCCCACGAGGCTTTCCCACAGGGCTGTCCCACGTGCACACGTGTTGGGAGTCGATCCTCGGCTTGAACGTCAAGGCAGTGCAGGAAAAACAGGTTCCTCTGGAATGGACTGACACATCTGGGGGTCTCTTGGAATGGTGCCACGACCCTGGAGTTCCTCTCGCCTTTCCTGTGGAGAGCCCCTCCTCTTGAGATGCGACGGGACCGCCGGGAATTCTTTCCCTACGAAACAGGGAAAGGATCCCTCATCTCGAGCTAGGAGGCGGAAACGGGGCTCCCCTGGATGTGTGCGGGACCCCACGTGCTTCCTCTAGAGTGGAGATGGGTATGTCGCGGAACTGGTTGAGTTACAGCAAGGGTGTGAAGGACCCTTTGGAATTTCGAGTGGTTACATGTGATTGGCCTCGAGAAGCCTCAGCGGAAATGGGCCTCATCTCGCCTTGAGGGCAAAACCTCCTGGATTTTCTCGAGTTGTGGCAGGTGCTCTCGACTTACGACGGGGACCTCAGGGACCCGCTCTGGTGGCCTCAGGAAAGGCCAGTCCACATGCGAGTTCCTCGGGGGCCTCTTGGGATTGCTCTCCCGTCGATGCTGGGGCCTAAGACCTTGTGTGCAGTCGGGGCCGGAACCTGAGGATTCCTCTCCAGTTCTTACATGGACCTTGGGGTACTTCTGGAGTCTCCCCAGGGGAGTCAGTCCTCGTCTCGAACGCGGGCATGCACTTGCGCTTTCCTCCAGAGCGGTAGCAGCAGTGTCACGCAGTCCGCCGCGTGGATCAAAGGATCTATGGTTTTCCCTCGAGTCTTTCCCAAGAGGCTTTCCCACCAGGCTTTCCCACAGGGCTGTCCCACATGCACACGTGGTGGGAGTCGATCCTCGGCTTGAACGTCAAGGCAGTGCAGGGAAAAGAGGTTCCTCTGTAATGGACTGACACATCTGGGGAACTCTTGGAATGGTGGCAAGACCCTGGAGTTCCTCTCGCCTTTCCTGTGGAGAGCGCCTCCTCTTGAGATGCGACGGGACTGCCGGGAATTCTTTCCCTACGAAACAGGGAAAGGATCCCTCATCTCGAGCTAGGAGGCGGAAACGGGGCTCCCCTGGATGTGTGCGGGACCCCACGTGCTTCCTCTCGAGTGTAGACCGGTATGTCGGGGAACTTCTTGAGTTGCAGCAATGGTGTGAAAGACCCTTAGGAAGTTCCAGTGGTTAGAACTGATTAGCCTCGAGAAGCCTCAGCAGAAATGGGCCTCATCTCGCCTGGAGGGCAAAACCTCCTGGATTTTCTCCAGTTGCGGCAGGTGCTCTCGACTTACGACGGGGACCTCAGGGACCCGCTCTGGTGGCCTCAGGAAAGGCCAGTCCCCATGCGAGTTCCTCGGGGGCCTCTTGGGATTCCTCTCCTGTCAATGCTGGGGCCTAAGACCTTGTGTGGAGTCGGGGCCGGAACCTGAGGATTCCTCTCCAGTGCTGACATGGATCTTGGGCTACTTCTGGAGTCTCCCCAGGGGTGTCAGTCCTCGTCTCGAATGCGGGCATGCACTTGCGCTTTCCCCCAGAGCGGTAGCAGCAGTGTCACGCAGTCCGCCGCGTGGATCAAAGGATCTATGGTTTTCCCTCGAGTCTTTCCCACGAGGCTTACCCACGAGGCATTCCCACAGGGCTGTCCCACGTGCACACGTGGTGGGAGTCGATCCTCGGCTTGAACGTCAATGCAGTGCAGGGAAAACAGGTTCCTCTGGAATGGAGTGACACATCTGGGGGACTCTTGCAATGGTGGCACGACCCTGGAGTTCCTCTCGCCTTTCCTGTGGAGAGCGCCTCCTCTTGAGATGCGACGGGACGTCGGGAATTCTTTCCCTACGAAACAGGGAAAGGAACCCTCATCTCGAGCTAGGAGGCGGAAACGGGGCTCACCTGGATGTGTGCGGGACCCTCGTGCTTCCTCTCGAGTGGAGACGGGTATGTCGGGGAACTTCTTGAGTTGCAGCAAGGGTGAGAAGGACCCTTTGGATGTTCCAGTGGTTAGATGTGATTAGCCTCGAGAAGCCTCAGCGGAAATGGGCCTCATCTCGCCTGGAGGGCAAAACCTCCTGGATTTTCTCGAGTTGCAGCAGGTGCTCTCGACTTATGACGGGGACCTCAGGGACCCGCTCTGGTGGCCTCAGGAAAGGCCAGTCCCCATGCGAGTTCCTCGGGGGCCTCTCGGGATTCATCTCCCGTCGATGCCGGGGCCTAAGACCTTGTGTGGAGTCGGGGCCGGAATCTGAGGATTCCTCTCCAGTGCTGACATGGACCTTGGGGTACTTCTGGAGTCTCCCCAGGGGAGTCAGTCCTCGTCTCGAATGCGGGCATGCACTTGCACTTTCCTCCAGAGCGGTAGCAGCCGTGTCACTCAGTCTGCCGCGTGGATCAAAGGATCTATGGTTTTCCCTTGAGTCTTTCCCACGAGGCTTTCCCACGAGGCTTTCCCACAAGGCTGTCCCACGTGCACACGTGGTGGGAGTCGATCCTCGGCTTGAACGTCAAGGCAGTGCAGGGAAAACAGGTTCCTCTGGAATGGACTGACATATCTGGGGGACTCTTGGAATGGTGGCACGACCCTGAAGTTCCTCTCGCCTTTACTGTGGAGAGCGCCTCCTCTTGAGATGCGACGGGAACGCCGGGAATTCTTTCCCTACGAAACAGGGAAAGGTCCCTCATCTCGAACTAGGAGGCGGAAACGGGGCTCCCCTGGATGTGTGCGGGACCCCACGTGCTTCCTCTCTAGTGGAGACGGGAATGTCGCGGAACTGCTTGAGTTGCAGCAAAGGTGTGAAGGACCCTTTGGAAGTTCCAGTGGTTAGATGTGATTAGCCTCGAGAAGCCTCAGCGGAAATGGGCCTCATCTCGCCTGGAGGGCAAAACCTCCTGATATTCTCGACTTGCGGCATGTGCTCTCAACTTACGACGGGGACCTCAGGGACCCGGTCTGGTGGCCGCAGAAAAGGCCAGTCCCCATGCGAGTTCCTCGGGGGCCTCTCGGGATTCCTCTCCCGTCGATCCCGGGGACTAAGACCATGTGTGGAGTCGGGGCCGAAACCTGAGGATTCCTCTCCAGTGCTGACATGGATCTTGGGGTACTTCTGGAGTCTCCCCAGGGGAGTCAGTCCTCGTCTCGAATGCGGGCATGCACTTGCGCTTTCCTCCAGAGCGGTAGCAGCAGTGTCACGCAGTCCGCCGCGTGGATCAAAGGATCTATGGTTTTCCCTCGAGTCTTTCCCACGAGGCTTTCCCACGAGGCTTTCCACAGGGCTGTCCCACGTGCACACGTGGTGGGAGTCGATCCTCGGCTTGAACGTCAAGGCAGTGCAGGGAAAACAGGTTCCTCTGGAATGGACTGACACATCTGGGGGTCTCTTGGAATGGTGCCACGACCCTGGAGTTCCTCTCGCCTTTCCTGTGGAGAGCGCCTCCTCTTGAGATGCGACGGGACCGCCGGGAATTCTTTCCCTACGAAACAGGGAAAGGATCCCTCATCTCGAGCTAGGAGGCGGAAACGGGGCTCCCCTGGATGTGTGCGGGACCCCACGTGCTTCCTCTAGAGTGGAGATGGGTATGTCGCGGAACTGGTTGAGTTACAGCAAGGGTGTGAAGGACCCTTTGGAATTTCGAGTGGTTACATGTGATTGGCCTCGAGAAGCCTCAGCGGAAATGGGCCTCATCTCGCCTTGAGGGCAAAACCTCCTGGATTTTCTAGAGTTGTGGCAGGTGCTCTCGACTTACGACGGGGACCTCAGGGACCCGCTCTGGTGGCCTCAGGAAAGGCCAGTCCACATGCGAGTTCCTCGGGGGCCTCTCGGGATTCCTCTCCCGTCGATGCTGGGGCCTAAGACCTTGTGTGGAGTCGGGGCCGGAACCTGAGGATTCCTCTCCAGTTCTTACATGGACCTTGGGGTACTTCTGGAGTCTCCCCAGGGGAGTCAGTCCTCGTCTCGAACGCGGGCATGCACTTGCGCTTTCCTCCAGAGCGGTAGCAGCAGTGTCACGCAGTCCGCCGCGTGGATCAAAGGATCTATGGTTTTCCCTCGAGTCTTTCCCAAGAGGCTTTCCCACCAGGCTTTCCCACAGGGCTGTCCCACATGCACACGTGGTGGGAGTCGATCCTCCGCTTGAACGTCAAGGCAGTGCAGGGAAAAGAGGTTCCTCTGTAATGGACTGACACATCTGGGGGTCTCTTGGAATGGTGGCACGACTCTGGAGATCCTCTCCCCTTTCCTGTTGAGAGCGCCTCCCCTTGAGATGCGACGGGAACGCCGGGAATTCTTTCCCTACGAAACAGGGAAAGGATCCCTCATCTCGAGCTACGAGGAGAAATCGGGGCTCCCCTGGATGTGTGCGGGACGCCACGTGCTTCCTCTCGAGTGAGACGGATATGTCGGGGAACTTCTTGAGTTGCAGTAAGGGTGTGAAGGACCCTTTGGAAGTTCCAGAGGTTAGATGTGATTAGCCTCCAGAAGCCTCAGCGGAAATGGGCCTCATCTCGCCTGGAGGGCAAAACCTCCTGGATTTTCTCGAGTTGCGGCAGGTGCTCTCGACTTACGACGGGGACCTCAGGGACCCGCTCTGGTGGCCTCAGGAAAGGCCAGTCCCCATGCGAGTTCCTCAGGGGCCTCTTGGGATTCCTCTCCTGTCAATGCCGGGGCCTAAGACCTTGTGTGGAGTCGGGGCCGGAACCTGAGGATTCCTCTCCAGTGCTGACATGGATCTTGGGCTACTTCTGGAGTCTCCCCAGGGGTGTCAGTCCTCGTCTCGAATGCGGGCATGCACTTGCGCTTTCCCCCAGAGCGGTAGCAGCAGTGTCACGCAGTCCGCCGCGTGGATCAAAGGATCTATGGTTTTCCCTCGAGTCTCTCCCACGAGGCTTACCCACGAGGCATTCCCACAGGGCTGTCCCACGTGCACACGTGGTGGGAGTCGATCCTCGGCTTGAACGTCAATGCAGTGCAGGGAAAACAGGTTCCTCTGGAATGGAGTGACACATCTGGGGGACTCTTGCAATGGTGGCACGACCCTGGAGTTCCTCTCGCCTTTCCTGTGGAGAGCGCCTCCTCTTGAGATGCGACGGGACGTCGGGAATTCTTTCCCTACGAAACAGGGAAAGGAACCCTCATCTCGAGCTAGGAGGCGGAAACGGGGCTCACCTGGATGTGTGCGGGACCCTCGTGCTTCCACTCGAGTGGAGACGGGTATGTCGGGGAACTTCTTGAGTTGCAGCAAGGGTGAGAAGGACCCTTTGGATGTTCCAGTGGTTAGATGTGATTAGCCTCGAGAAGCCTCAGCGGAAATGGGCCTCATCTCGCCTGGAGGGCAAAACCTCCTGGATTTTCTCGAGTTGCATCAGGTGCTCTCGACTTATGACGGGGACCTCAGGGACCCGCTCTGGTGGCCTCAGGAAAGGCCAGTCCCCATGCGAGTTCCTCGGGCGCCTCTCGGGATTCATCTCCCGTCGATGCCGGGGCCTAAGACCTTATGTGGAGTCGGGGCCGGATCTGAGGATTCCTCTCCAGTGCTGACATGGACCTTGGGGTACTTCTGGAGTCTCCCCAGGGGAGTCAGTCCTCGTCTCGAATGCGGGCATGCACTTGCGCTTTCCTCCAGAGCGGTAGCAGCCGTGTAACTCAGTCTGCCGCGTGGATCAAAGGATCTATGGTTTTCCCTTGAGTCTTTCCCACGAGGCTTTCCCACGAGGCTTTCCCACAAGGCTGTCCCACGTGCACACGTGGTGGGAGTCGATCCTCGGCTTGAACGTCAAGGCAGTGCAGGGAAAACAGGTTCCTCTGGAATGGACTGACATATCTGGGGGACTCTTGGAATGGTGGCACGACCCTGAAGTTCCTCTCGCCTTTACTGTGGAGAGCGCCTCCTCTTGAGATGCGACGGGAACGCCGGGAATTCTTTCCCTACGAAACAGGGAAAGGTCCCTCATCTCGAACTAGGAGGCGGAAACGGGGCTCCCCTGGATGTGTGCGGGACCCCACGTGCTTCCTCTCTAGTGGAGACGGGAATGTCGCGGAACTGCTTGAGTTGCAGCAAAGGTGTGAAGGACCCTTTGGAAGTTCCAGTGGTTAGATGTGATTAGCCTCGAGAAGCCTCAGCGGAAATGGGCCTCATCTCGCCTGGAGGGCAAAACCTCCTGATATTCTCGACTTGCGGCATGTGCTCTCAACTTACGACGGGGACCTCAGGGACCCGGTCTGGTGGCCGCAGAAAAGGCCAGTCCCCATGCGAGTTCCTCGGGGGCCTCTCGGGATTCCTCTCCCGTCGATGCCGGGGACTAAGACCATGTGTGGAGTCGGGGCCGAAACCTGAGGATTCCTCTCCAGTGCTGACATGGATCTTGGGGTACTTCTGGAGTCTCCCCAGGGGAGTCAGTCCTCGTCTCGAATGCGGACATGCACTTGCGCTTTCCTCCAGAGCGGTAGCAGCAGTGTCACGCAGTCCGCCGCGTGGATCAAAGGATCTATGGTTTTCCCTCGAGTCTTTCCCACGAGGCTTTCCCACGAGGCTTTCCACAGGGCTGTCCCACGTGCACACGTGGTGGGAGTCGATCCTCGGCTTGAACGTCAAGGCAGTGCAGGGAAAACAGGTTCCTCTGGAATGGACTGACACATCTGGGGGTCTCTTGGAATGGTGCCACGACCCTGGAGTTCCTCTCGCCTTTCCTGTGGAGAGCGCCTCCTCTTGAGATGCGACGGGACCGCCGGGAATTCTTTCCCTACGAAACAGGGAAAGGATCCCTCATCTCGAGCTAGGAGGCGGAAACGGGGCTCCCCTGGATGTGTGCGGGACCCCACGTGCTTCCTCTAGAGTGGAGATGGGTATGTCGCGGAACTGGTTGAGTTACAGCAAGGGTGTGAAGGACCCTTTGGAATTTCGAGTGGTTACATGTGATTGGCCTCGAGAAGCCTCAGCGGAAATGGGCCTCATCTCGCCTTGAGGGCAAAACCTCCTGGATTTTCTAGAGTTGTGGCAGGTGCTCTCGACTTACGACGGGGACCTCAGGGACCCGCTCTGGTGGCCTCAGGAAAGGCCAGTCCACATGCGAGTTCCTCGGGGGCCTCTCGGGATTCCTCTCCCGTCGATGCTGGGGCCTAAGACCTTGTGTGGAGTCGGGGCCGGAACCTGAGGATTCCTCTCCAGTTCTTACATGGACCTTGGGGTACTTCTGGAGTCTCCCCAGGGGAGTCAGTCCTCGTCTCGAACGCGGGCATGCACTTGCGCTTTCCTCCAGAGCGGTAGCAGCAGTGTCACGCAGTCCGCCGCGTGGATCAAAGGATCTATGGTTTTCCCTCGAGTCTTTCCCAAGAGGCTTTCCCACCAGGCTTTCCCACAGGGCTGTCCCACATGCACACGTGGTGGGAGTCGATCCTCGGCTTGAACGTCAAGGCAGTGCAGGGAAAAGAGGTTCCTCTGTAATGGACTGACACATCTGGGGGTCTCTTGGAATGGTGGCACGACTCTGGAGATCCTCTCCCCTTTCCTGTTGAGAGCGCCTCCCCTTGAGATGCGACGGGAACGCCGGGAATTCTTTCCCTACGAAACAGGGAAAGGATCCCTCATCTCGAGCTACGAGGAGAAATCGGGGCTCCCCTGGATGTGTGCGGGACGCCACGTGCTTCCTCTCGAGTGAGACGGATATGTCGGGGAACTTCTTGAGTTGCAGTAAGGGTGTGAAGGACCCTTTGGAAGTTCCAGAGGTTAGATGTGATTAGCCTCCAGAAGCCTCAGCGGAAATGGGCCTCATCTCGCCTGGAGGGCAAAACCTCCTGGATTTTCTCGAGTTGCGGCAGGTGCTCTCGACTTACTACGGGGACCTCAGGGACCCGCTCTGGTGGCCTCAGGAAAGGCCAGTCCCCATGCGAGTTCCTCGGGGGCCTCTCGGGATTCCTCTCCCGTCAATGCCGGGGCCAAGACTTTGTGTGGAGTCGGGGCCGGAACCTGAGGAATCCTCTCCAGTGCTGACAAGGATCTTGGGGTACTTCTGGAGTCTCCCCAGGGGAGTCAGTCCTCGTCTCGAATGCGGGCATGCACTTGCGCTTTCCTCCAGAGCGGTAGCAGCCGTGTCACTCAGTCTGCCGCGTGGATCAAAGGATCTATGGTTTTCCCTCGAGTCTTTCCCACGAGGCTATCCCACAGGGCTGTCCCACGTGCACACGTGGTGGGACTCGATCCTCGGCTTGAACGTCAAGGCAGTGCAGGGAAAACAGGTTCCTCTGGAATGGACTGACACATCTAGGGGACTCTTGGAATGGTGGCACGATCCTGGAGTTCCTCTCGCCTTTCCTGTGGAGAGCGCCTCCTCTTGAGATGCGACGGGAACGCCGGGAATTCTTTCCCTACGAAACAGGGAAAGGATCCCTCATCTCGAGCTAGGAGGCGGAAACGGGGCTCCCCTGGATGTGTGCGGGACCACACGTGATTCCTCTCGAGTGTAGACCGGTATGTCGGGGAACTTCTTGAGTTGCAGCAATGGTGTGAAAGACCCTTAGGAAGTTCCAGTGGTTAGACGTGATTAGCCTCGAGAAGCCTCAGCGGAAATGGGCCTCATCTCTCCTGGAGGGCAAAACCTCCTGGATTTTCTCGAGTTGCGGCAGGTGCTCTCGACTTACGACGGGGACCTCAGGGACCCGCTCTGGTGGCCTCAGGAAAGGCCAGTCCCCATGCGAGTTCCTCGGGGGCCTCTCGGGATTCCTCTCCCGTCAATGCCGGGGCCAAGACTTTGTGTGGAGTCGGGGCCGGAACCTGAGGATTCCTCTCCAGTGCTGACAAGGATCTTGGGGTACTTCTGGAGTCTCCCCAGGGGAGTCAGTCCTCGTCTCGAATGCGGGCATGCACTTGCGCTTTCCTCCAGAGCGGTAGCAGCCGTGTCACTCAGTCTGCCGCGTGGATCAAAGGATCTATGGTTTTCCCTCGAGTCTTTCCCACGAGGCTTTCCCACGAGGCTTTCCACAGGGCTGTCCCACGTGCACACGTGGTGGGAGTCGATCCTCGGCTTGAACGTCAAGGCAGTGCAGGGAAAACAGGTTCCTCTGGAATGGACTGACACATCTGGGTGTCTCTTGGAATGGTGCCACGACCCTGGAGTTCCTCTCGCCTTTCCTGTGGAGAGCGCCTCCTCTTGAGATGCGACGGGACCGCCGGGAATTCTTTCCCTACTAAACAGGGAAAGGATCCCTCATCTCGAGCTAGGAGGCGGAAACGGGGCTCCCCTGGATGTGTGCGGGACCCCACGTGCTTCCTCTAGAGTGGAGATGGGTATGTCGCGGAACTGGTTGAGTTACAGCAAGGGTGTGAAGGACCCTTTGGAATTTCGAGTGGTTACATGTGATTGGCCTCGAGAAGCCTCAGCGGAAATGGGCCTCATCGCGCCTGGAGGGCAAAACCTCCTGGATTTTCTCGAGTTGTGGCAGGTGCTCTCGACTTACGACGGGGACCTCAGGGACCCGCTCTGGTGGCCTCAGGAAAGGCCAGTCCACATGCGAGTTCCTCGGGGGCCTCTCGGGATTCCTCTCCCGTCGATGCCGGGGCCTCGGACCTTGTGTGGAGTCGGGGCCGGAACCTGAGGATTCCTCTCCAGTTCTTACATGGACCTTGGGGTACTTCTGGAGTCTCCCCAGGGGAGTCAGTCCTCGTCTCGAACGCGGGCATGCACTTGCGCTTTCCTCCAGAGCGGTAGCAGCAGTGTCACGCAGTCCGCCACGTGGATCAAAGGATCTATGGTTTTCCCTCCAGTCTTTCCCAAGAGGCTTTCCCACGAGGCTTTCCCACAGGGCTGTCCCACATGCACACGTGGTGGGAGTCGATCCTCGGCTTGAACGTCAAGGCAGTGCAGGGAAAAGAGGTTCCTCTGTAATGGACTGACACATCTGGGGGTCTCTTGGAATGGTGGCACGACTCTGGAGATCCTCTCCCCTTTCCTGTTGAGAGCGCCTCCTCTTGAGATGCGACGGGAACGCCGGGAATTCTTTCCCTACGAAACAGGGAAAGGATCCCTCATCTCGAGCTACGAGGAGTAATCAGGGCTCCCCTGGATGTGTGCGGGACCCCACGTGCTTCCATTCGAGTGAGACGGATATGTCGGGGAACTTCTTGAGTGGCAGTAAGTGTGTGAAGGACCCTTTGGAAGTTCCAGAGGTTAGATGTGATTAGCCTCGAGAAGCCTCAGCGGAAATGGGCCTCATCTCGCCTGGAGGGCAAAACCTCCTGGATTTTCTCGAGTTGCGGCAGGTGCTCTCGACTTACGACGGGGACCACAGGGACCCGCTCTGGTGGCCTCAGAAAAGGCCAGTCCCCATGCGAGTTCCTCGGGGGCCTCTCGGGATTCCTCTCCCGTCGATGCCGGGGCCAAGACTTTGTGTGGAGTCGGGGCCGGAACCTGAGGATTCCTCTCCAGTGCTGACAAGGATCTTGGGCTACTTCTGGAGTCTCCCCAGGGGAGTCGGTCCTCGTCTCGAATGCGGGCATGCACTTGCGCTTTCCTCCAGAGCGGTAGCAGCCGTGTCACTCAGTCTGCCGCGTGGATCAAAGGATCTATGGTTTTCCCTCGAGTCTTTCCCACGAGGCTATCCCACAGTGCTGTCCCACGTGCACACGTGGTGGGAGTCGATCCTCGGCTTGAACTCAAGGCAGTGCAGGGAAAACAGGTTCCTCTGGAATGGACTGACACATCTGGGGGACTCTTGGAATGGTGGCACGACCCTGGAGTTCCTCTCGCCTTTCCTGTGGAGAGCGCCTCCTCTTGAGATGCGACGGGAACGCCGGGAATTCTTTCCCTACGAAACAGGGAAAGGATCCCTCATCTCGACCTAGGAGGCGTAAACGGGGCTCCCCTGGATGTGTGCGGGACCCTCGTGCTTCCTCTCGAGTGGAGACGGGTATGTCGCGGAACTGCTTGAGTTGCAGCAAGGGTGTGAAGGACCCTTTGGAAGTTCCAGTGGTTAGATGTGATTAGCCTCGAGAAGCCTTAGCGGAAATGGGCCTCATCTCGCCTGGAGGGCAAAACCTCGTGGATTTTCTCGAGTTGCGGCAGGTGCTCTCGACTTACGACGGGGACCTCAGGGACCCGCTCTTGGGGCGTCAGGAAAGGCCAGTCCCCATGCGAGTTCCACGGGGGCCTCTCGGGATTCCTCTCCCGTCGATGCCGGGGCCTAAGACCTTGTGTGGAGTCGGGGCCGGAACCTGAGGATTCCTCTCCAGTGCTGACATGGATCTTGGGGTACTTCTGGAGTCTCCCCAGGGGAGTCAGTCCTCGTCTCGAATGCGGGCATGCACTTGCGCTTTCCTCCAGAGCGGTAGCAGCAGTGTCACGCAGTCCGCCGCGTGGATCAAAGGATCTATGGTTTTCCCTCGAGTCTTTCCCACGAGGCTTTCCCACGAGGCTTTCCCACAGGGCTGTCCCACGTGCACACATGGTGGGAGTCGATCCTCGGCTTGAACGTCAAGGCAGTGCAGGGAAAACAGGTTCCTCTGGAATGGACTGACACATCTGGGGGACTCTTGGAATGGTGGCACGAGCCTGGAGTTCCTCTCGCCTTTCCTGTGGAGAGCGCCTCCTCTTGAGATGCGACGGGAACGCCGGGAATTCTTTCCCTACGAAACAGGGAAAGGATCCCTCATCTTGAACTAGGAGGCGGAAACGGGGCTCCACTGGATGTGTGCGGGACCCCACGTGCTTCCTCTCGAGTGGAGACGGGTATGTCGGGGAACATCTTGAGTTGCAGCAAGGGTGTGAAGGACCCTTTGGAAGTTCCAGTGGTTAGACGTGATTAGCCTCGAGAAGCCTCAGCGGAAATGTGCCTCATCTCGCCTGGAGGGCAAAACCTCCTGGATTTTCTCGAGTTGCGGCAGGTGCTCTCGACTTACGACGGGGACCTCAGGGACCCGCTCTGGTGGCCTCAGGAAAGGCCAATCCCCATGCGAGTTCCTCGGGGGCCTCTCGGGATTCCTCTCCCTTCGATGCCGGGGCCTAAGACCTTGTGTGGAGTCGGGGCCGGAACCTGAGGATTCCTCTCCAGTGCTGACATGGATCTTGGGGTACTTCTGGAGTCTCCCCAGGGGAGTCAGTCCTCGTCTCGAATGCGGGCATGCACTTGCGCTTTCCTCCAGAGCGGTAGCAGCAGTGTCACGCAATCCGCCGCGTGGATCAAAGGATCTATGGTTTTCCCTCGAGTCTTTCCCACGAGGCTTTCCCACGAGGCGTTCCCACAGGGCTGTCCCACGTGCACACGTGGTGGGAGTCGATCCTCAGCTTGAACGTCAAGGCAGTGCAGGTAAAACAGGTTCCTCTGGAATGGACTGACACATCTGGGGGACTCTGGGAATGGTGGCACGACCCTGGAGTTCCTCTCGCCTTTCCTGTGGAGAGCGCCTCCTCTTGAGATGCGACGGGAACGCCGGGAATTCTTTCCCTACGAAACAGGGAAAGGATCCCTCATCTCGAGCTAGGAGGCGGAAACGGGGCTCCCCTGGATGTTTGCGGGACCCTCGTGCTTCCTCTCGAGTGGAGACGGGTATGTCGGGGAACTTCTTGAGTTGCAGCAAGGGTGAGAAGGGCCCTTTGGATGTTCCAGTGGTTAGATGTGATTAGCCTCGAGAAGCCTCAGCGGGAATGGGCCTCATCTCGCCTGGAGGGCAAAACCTCCTGGATTTTCTCGAGTTGCGGCAGGTGCTCTCGACTTACGACGGGGACCTCAGGGACGCGCTCTGGTGGCCTCAGGAAAGGCCAGTCCCCATGCGAGTTCCTCCCGGGCCTCTCGGGATTCCTCTCCCGTCGATGCCGGGGCCTAAGACCTTGTGTGGAGTCGGGGCCGGAACCTGAGGATTCCTCTCCAGTGCTGACATGGATCTTGGGGTACTTCTGGAGTCTCCCCAGGGGAGTCAGTCCTCGTCTCGAATGCGGGCATGCACTTGCGCTTTCCTCCAGAGCGGTAGCAGCAGTGTCACGCAGTCCGCCGCGTGGATCAAAGGATCTATGCTTTTCCCTCGAGTCTTTCCCACTAGGCTTTCCCACGAGGCTTTCCCACAGGGCTGTCCCACGTGCACACGTGGTGGGAGTCGATCCTCGGCTTGAACTCAAGGCAGTGCAGGGAAAACAGGTTCCTCTGGAATGGACTGACACTTCTGGGGGACTCTTGGAATGGTGGCACGACCCTGGAGTTCCTCTAGCCTTTCCTGTGGAGAGCGCCTCCTCTTGAGATGCGACGGGAACGCCGGGAATTCTTTCCCTACGAAACAGGGAAAGGATCCCTCATGTCGACCTAGGAGGCGTAAACGGGGCTCCCCTGGATGTGTGCGGGACCCTCGTGCTTCCTCTCGAGTGGAGACGGGTATGTCGCGGAACTGCTTGAGTTGCAGCAAGGGTGTGAAGGACCCTTTGGAAGTTCCAGTGGTTAGACGTGATTAGCCTCGAGAAGCCTCAGCGGAAATGTGCCTCATCTCACCTGGAGGACAAAACCTCCTGGATTTTCTCGAGTTGCGGCAGGTGCTCTCGACTTACGACGGGGACCTCAGGGACCCGCTCTGGTGGCCTCAGGAAAGGCCAGTCCCCATGCGAGTTCCTCGGGGGCCTCTCGGGATTCCTCTCCCATCGATGCCGGGGACTAAGACCTTGTGTGGTGTCGAGGCCGGAACCTGAGGATTCCTCTCCAGTGCTGACATGGATCTTGGGGTACTTCTGGAGTCTCCCCAGGGGAGTCAGTCCTCGTCTCGAATGCGGGCATGCACTTGCGCTTTCCTCCAGAGCGGTAGCAGCAGTGTCACGCAGTCCGCCGCGTGGATCAAAGGATCTATGGTTTTCCCTCGAGTCTTTCCCACGAGGCTTTCCCACGAGGCTTTCCCACAGGGCTGTCCCACGTGCACACGTGGTGGGAGTCGATCCTCGGCTTGAACGTCAAGGCAGTGCAGGGAAAACAGGTTCCTCTGGAATGGACTGACACATCCGGGGGAGTCTTGGAATGGTGGCACGACCGTGGAGTTCCTCTCGCCTTTCCTGTGGAGAGCGCCGACTCTTGAGATGCGACGGGAACGCCGGGAATTCTTTCCCTACGAAACAGGGAAAGGATCCCTCATCTCGAGCTAGGAGGCGGAAACGGGGCTCCCCTGGATGTGTGCGGGACCCCACGTGCTTGCTCTCGAGTGGAGACGGGTATGTCGGGGAACTTCTTGAGTTGCAGCAAGGGTGTGAAGGACCCTTTGGAAGTTCCAGTGGTTAGACGTGATTAGCCTCGAGAATCCTCAGCGGAAATGTGCCTCAACTCGCCTGGAGGGCAAAACCTCGTGGAATTTCTCGAGTTGTGGCAGGTGCTCTCGACTTACAACGGGGACCTCAGGGACCCGCTCTGGTGGCCTCAGGAAAGGCCAGTCCCCATGCGAGTTCCTCGGGGGCCTCTCGGGATTCCTCTCCCGTCGATGCCGGGGCCTAAGACCTTGTGTGGAGTCGGGGCCGGAACCTGAGGATTGCTCTCCAGTGCTGACATGGATCTTGGGGTACTTCTGGAGTCTCCCCAGGGGAGTCAGTCCTCGTCTCGAATGCGGGCATGCACTTGCGCTTTCCTCCAGTGCGGTAGCAGCAGTGTCACGCAGTCCGCCGCGTGGATCAAAGGATCTATGGTTTTCCCTCGAGTCTTTCCCACGAGGCTTTCCCACGAGGCTTTCCCACAGGGCTGTCCCACGTGCACACGTGGTGGGAGTCGATCCTCGGCTTGAACTCACGGCAGTGCAGGGAAAACAGGTTCCTCTGGAATGGACTGACACATCTGGGGGACTCTTGGAATGGTGGCACGACCCTGGAGTTCCTCTCGCCTTTCCTGTGGAGAGCGCCTCCTCTTGAGATGCGACGGGAACGCCGGGAATTCTTTCCCAACGAAACAGGGAAAGGATCCCTCATCTCGAGCTAGGAGGCGGAAACGGGGCTCCCCTGGATGTGTGCGGGACCCTCGTGCTTCCTCTCGAGTGGAGACGGGTATGTCGCGGAACTGCTTGAGTTGCAGCAAGGGTGTGAAGGACCCTTTGGAAGTTCCAGTGGTTAGACGTGATTAGCCTCGAGAAGCCTCAGCGGAAATGGGCCTCATCTCGCCTGGAGGGCAAAACCTCCTGGATTTTCTCGAGTTGCGGCAGGTGCTCTCGACTTACGACGGGGACCTCAAGGACCCGCTCTGGTGGCGTCAGGAAAGGCCAGTCCCCATGCGAGTTCCTCGGGGGCCTCTCGGGATTCCTCTCCCGTCGATGTCGGGGCCTAAGACCTTGTGTGGAGTCGGGGCCGAAACCTGAGGATTCCTCTCCAGTGCTGACATGGATCTTGGGGTACTTCTGGAGTCTCCCCAGGGGAGTCAGTCCTCGTCTCGAATGCGGGCATGCACTTGCGCTTTCCTCCAGAGCGGTAGCAGCAGTGTCACGCAGTCCGCCGCGTGGATCAAAGGATCTATGGTTTTCCCTCGAGTCTTTCCCACGAGGCTTTCCAACGAGGCTTTCCCACAGGGCTGTCCCACGTGCACACGTGGTGGGAGTCGATCCTCGGCTTGAACGTCAAGGCAGTGCAGGGAAAACAGGTTCCTCTGGAATGGACTGACACATCTGGGGGACTCTTGGAATGGTGGCACGACCCTGGAGTTCCTTTCGCCTTTCCTGTGTAGAGCGCCACCTCTTGAGATGCGACGGGAACGCCGGGAATTCTTTCCCTAGGAAACAGGGAAAGGATCCCTCATCTCGAGCTAGGAGGCGGAAACGGGGCTCCCCTGGATGTGTGCGGGATCCCACGTGCTTCCTCTCGAGTGGAGACGGGTATGTCGGGGAACAACTTGAGTTCCTGCAAGGTTGTGAAGGACCCTTTGGAAGTTCCAGTGGTTAGACGTGATTAGCCTCGAGAAGCCTCAGCGGAAATGGGCCTCATCTCGCCTGGAGGACAAAACCTCCTGGATTTTCTCGAGTTGCGGCAGGTGCTCTCGACTTACGACGGGGACCTCAGGGACCCGCTCTGGTGGCCTCAGGAAAGGCCAGTCCCCATGCGAGTTCCTCGGGGGCCTCTCGGGATTCCTCTCCCGTCGATGCCGGGGCCTAAGACCTTGTGTGGAGTCGGGGCCGGAACCTGAGGATTCCTCTCCAGTGCTAACATGGATCTTGGGGTACTTCTGGAGTCTCCCCTGGGAGTCAGTCCTCGTCTCGAATGCGGGCATGCACTTGCGCTTTCCTCCAGAGCGGTAGCAGCAGTGTCACGCAGTCCGCCGCGTGGATCAAAGGATCTATGGTTTTCCCTCGAGTCTTTCCCACGAGGCTTTCCCACGAGGCTTTCCCACAGGGCTGTCCCACGTGCACACGTGGTGGGAGTCGATCCTCGGCTTGAACGTCAAGGCAGTGCAGGGAAAACAGGTTCCTCTGGAATGGACTGACACATCCGGGGGAGTCTTGGAATGGTGGCACGACCGTGGAGTTCCTCTCGCCTTTCCTGTGGAGAGCGCCTCCTCTTGAGATGCGACGGGAACGCCGGGAATTCTTTCCCTACGAAACAGGGAAAGGATCCCTCATGTCAAGCTAGGAGGCGGAAACGGGGCTCCCCTGGATGTGTGCGGGACCCCACGTGCTTCCTCTCGAGTGAAGACGGGTATGTTGGGGAACTTCTTGAGTTGCAGCAAGGGTGTGAAGGACCCTTTGGAAGTTCCAGTGGTTAGACGTGATTAGCCTCGAGAAGCCTCAGCGGAAATGGGCCTCATCTCGCCTGGAGGGCAAAACCTCCTGGATTTTCTCGAGTTGCGGCAGGTGCTCTCGACTTACGACGGGCACCTCAAGGACCCGCTCTGGTGGCGTCAGGAAAGGCCAGTCCCCATGCGAGTTCCTCGGGGGCCTCTCGGGATTCCTCTCCCGTCGATGTCGGGGCCTAAGACCTTGTGTGGAGTCGGGGCCGGAACCTGAGGATTCCTCTCCAGTGCTGACATGGATCTTGGGGTACTTCTGGAGTCTCCCCAGGGGAGTCAGTCCTCGTCTCGAATGCGGGCATGCACTTGCGCTTTCCTCCAGAGCGGTAGCAGCAGTGTCACGCAGTCCGCCGCGTGGATCAAAGGATCTATGGTTTTCCCTCGAGTCTTTCCCACGAGGCTTTCCAACGAGGCTTTCCCACAGGGCTGTCCCACGTGCACACGTGGTGGGAGTCGATCCTCGGCTTGAACGTCAAGGCAGTGCAGGGAAAACAGGTTCCTCTGGAATGGACTGACACATCTGGGGGACTCTTGGAATGGTGGCACGACCCTGGAATTCCTTTCGCCTTTCCTGTGGAGAGCGCCACCTCTTGAGATGCGACGGGAACGCCGGGAATTCTTTCCCTAGGAAACAGGGAAAGGATCCCTCATCTCGAGCTAGGAGGCGGAAACGGGGCTCCCCTGGATGTGTACGGGATCCCACGTGCTTCCTCTCGAGTGGAGACGGGTATGTCGGGGAACAACTTGAGTTCCTGCAAGGGTGTGAAGGACCCTTTGAAAGTTCCAGTGGTTAGACGTGATTAGCCTCGAGAAGCCTCAGCGGAAATGGGCCTCATCTCGCCTGGAGGACAAAACCTCCTGGATTTTCTCGAGTTGCGGCAGGTGCTCTCGACTTACGACGGGGACCTCAGGGACCCGCTCTGGTGGCCTCAGGAAAGGCCAGTCCCCATGCGAGTTCCTCGGGGGCCTCTCGGGATTCCTCTCCCGTCGATGCCGGGGCCTAAGACCTTGTGTGGAGTCGGGGCCGGAACCTGAGGATTCCTCTCCAGTGCTAACATGGATCTTGGGGTACTTCTGGAGTCTCCCCTGGGAGTCAGTCCTCGTCTCGAATGCGGGCATGCACTTGCGCTTTCCTCCAGAGCGGTAGCAGCAGTGTCACGCAGTCCGCCGCGTGGATCAAAGGATCTATGGTTTTCCCTCGAGTCTTTCCCACGAGGCTTTCCCACGAGGCTTTCCCACAGGGCTGTCCCACGTGCACACGTGGTGGGAGTCGATCCTCGGCTTGAACGTCAAGGCAGTGCAGGGAAAACAGGTTCCTCTGGAATGGACTGACACATCCGGGGGAGTCTTGGAATGGTGGCACGACCGTGGAGTTCCTCTCGCCTTTCCTGTGGAGAGCGCCTCCTCTTGAGATGCGACGGGAACGCCGGGAATTCTTTCCCTACGAAACAGGGAAAGGATCCCTCATGTCAAGCTAGGAGGCGGAAACGGGGCTCCCCTGGATGTGTGCGGGACCCCACGTGCTTCCTCTCTAGTGAAGACGGGTATGTTGGGGAACTTCTTGAGTTGCAGCAAGGGTGTGAAGGACCCTTTGGAAGTTCCAGTGGTTAGACGTGATTAGCCTCGAGAAGCCTCAGCGGAAATGTGCCTCAACTCGCCTGGAGGGCAAAACCTCGTGGAATTTCTCGAGTTGCGGCAGGTGCTCTCGACTTACAACGGGGACCTCAGGGACCCGCTCTGGTGGCCTCAGGAAAGGCCAGTCCCCATGCGAGTTCCTCGGGGGCCTCTCGGGATTCCTCTCCCGTCGATGCCGGGGCCTAAGACCTTGTGTGGAGTCGGGGCCGGAACCTGAGGATTCCTCTCCAGTGCTGACATGGATCTTGGGGTACTTCTGGAGTCTCCCCAGGGGAGTCAGTCCTCGTCTCGAATGCGGGCATGCACTTGCGCTTTCCTCCAGAGCGGTAGCAGCAGTGTCACGCAGTCCGCCGCGTGGATCAAAGGATCTATGGTTTTCCCTCGAGTCTTTCCCACGAGGCTTTCCCACGAGGCTTTCCCACAGGGCTGTCCCACGTGCACACGTGGTGGGAGTCGATCCTCGGCTTGAACTCAAGGCAGTGCAGGGAAAACAGGTTCCTCTGGAATGGACTGACACATCTGGGGGACTCTTGGAATGGTGGCACGACCCTGGATTTCCTCTAGCCTTTCCTGTGGAGAGCGCCTCCTCTTGAGATGCGACGGGAACGCCGGGAATTCTTTCCCTACGAAACAGGGAAAGGATCCCTCATCTCGAGCTAGGAGGCGGAAACGGGGCTCCCCTGGATGTGTGCGGGACCCTCGGGCTTCCTCTCGAGTGGGGACGGGTATGTCGCGGAACTGCTTGAGTTGCAGCAAGGGTGTGAAGGACCCTTTGGAAGTTCCAGTGGTTAGATGTGATTAGCCTCGAGAAGCCTTAGCGGAAATGGGCCTCATCTCGCCTGGAGGGCAAAACCTCGTGGATTTTCTCGAGTTGCGGCAGGTGCTCTCGACTTACGACGGGGACCTCAGGGACCCGCTCTTGGGGCGTCAGGAAAGGCCAGTCCCCATGCGAATTCCTCGGGGGCCTCTCGGGATTCCTCTCCCGTCGATGCCGGGGCCTAAGACCTTGTGTGGAGTCGGGGCGGGAACCTGAGGATTCCTCTCCAGTGCTGACATGGATCTTGGGGTACTTCTGGAGTCTCCCCAGGGGAGTCAGTCCTCGTCTCGAATGCGGGCATGCACTTGCGCTTTCCTCCAGAGCGGTAGCAGCAGTGTCACGAAGTCCGCCGCGTGGATCAAAGGATCTATGGTTTTCCCTCGAGTCTTTCCCACGAGGCTTTCCCACGAGGCTTTCCCACAGGGCTGTCCCACGTGCACACGTGGTGGGAGTCGATCCTCGGCTTGAACGTCAAGGAAGTGCAGGGAAAACAGGTTCCTCTGGAATGGACTGACACATCTGGGGGACTCTTGGAATGGTGGCACGACCCTGGAGTTCCTCTCGTCTTTCCTGTGGAGAGCGCCTCCTCTTGAGATGCGACGGGAACGCCCGGAATTCTTTCCCTAGGAAACAGGGAAAGGATCCCTCATCTCGAGCTAGGAGGCGGAAACGGGGCTCCCCTGGATGTGTGCGGGACCCTCGTGCTTCCTCTCGAGTGGAGACTTCTTTGTCGAGGAACTTCTTGAGTTGTAGCAAGGGTGTGAAGGACCCTTTGGAAGTTCCAGTGGTTAGACGTGATTAGCCTCGAGAATCCTCAGCGGAAATGTGCCTCAACTCGCCTGGAGGGCAAAACCTCGTGGAATTTCTCGAGTTGTGGCAGGTGCTCTCGACTTACAACGGGGACCTCAGGGACCCGCTCTGGTGGCCTCAGGAAAGGCCAGTCCCCATGCGAGTTCCTCGGGGGCCTCTCGGGATTCCTCTCCCGTCGATGCCGGGGCCTAAGACCTTGTGTGGAGTCGGGGCCGGAACCTGAGGATTGCTCTCCAGTGCTGACATGGATCTTGGGGTACTTCTGGAGTCTCCCCAGGGGAGTCAGTCCTCGTCTCGAATGCGGGCATGCACTTGCGCTTTCCTCCAGTGCGGTAGCAGCAGTGTCACGCAGTCCGCCGCGTGGATCAAAGGATCTATGGTTTTCCCTCGAGTCTTTCCCACGAGGCTTTCCCACGAGGCTTTCCCACAGGGCTGTCCCACGTGCACACGTGGTGGGAGTCGATCCTCGGCTTGAACTCACGGCAGTGCAGGGAAAACAGGTTCCTCTGGAATATACTGACACATCTGGGGGACTCTTGGAATGGTGGCACGACCCTGGAGTTCCTCTCGCCTTTCCTGTGGAGAGCGCCTCCTCTTGAGATGCGACGGGAACGCCGGGAATTCTTTCCCTAGGAAACAGGGAAAGGATCCCTCATCTCGAGCTAGGAGGCGGAAACGGGGCTCCCCTGGATGTGTGCGGGACCCTCGTGCTTCCTCTCGAGTGGAGACGGGTATGTCGCGGAACTGCTTGAGTTGCAGCAAGGGTGTGAAGGACCCTTTGGAAGTTCCAGTGGTTAGACGTGATTAGCCTCGAGAAGCCTCAGCGGAAATGGGCCTCATCTCGCCTGGAGGGCAAAACCTCCTGGATTTTCTCGAGTTGCGGCAGGTGCTCTCGACTTACGACGGGGACCTCAAGGACCCGCTCTGGTGGCGTCAGGAAAGGCCAGTCCCCATGCGAGTTCCTCGGGGGCCTGTCGGGATTCCTCTCCCGTCGATGTCGGGGCCTAAGACCTTGTGTGGAGTCGGGGCCGGAACCTGAGGATTCCTCTCCAGTGCTGACATGGATCTTGGGGTACTTCTGGAGTCTCCCCAGGGGAGTCAGTCCTCGTCTCGAATGCGGGCATGCACTTGCGCTTTCCTCCAGAGCGGTAGCAGCAGTGTCACGCAGTCCGCCGCGTGGATCAAAGGATCTATGGTTTTCCCTCGAGTCTTTCCCACGAGGCTTTCCAACGAGGCTTTCCCACAGGGCTGTCCCACGTGCACACGTGGTGGGAGTCGATCCTCGGCTTGAACGTCAAGGCAGTGCAGGGAAAACAGGTTCCTCTGGAATGGACTGACACATCTGGGGGACTCTTGGAATGGTGGCACGACCCTGGAGTTCCTTTCGCCTTTCCTGTGGAGAGCGCCACCTCTTGAGATGCGCCGGGAACGCCGGGAATTCTTTCCCTAGGAAACAGGGAAAGGATCCCTCATCTCGAGCTAGGAGGCGGAAACGGGGCTCCCCTGGATGTGTGCGGGATCCCACGTGCTTCCTCTCGAGTGGAGACGGGTATGTCGGGGAACAACTTGAGTTCCTGCAAGGTTGTGAAGGACCCTTTGGAAGTTCCAGTGGTTAGACGTGATTAGCCTCGAGAAGCCTCAGCGGAAATGGGCCTCATCTCGCCTGGAGGACAAAACCTCCTGGATTTTCTCGAGTTGCGGCAGGTGCTCTCGACTTACGACGGGGACCTCAGGGACCCGCTCTGGTGGCCTCAGGAAAGGCCAGTCCCCATGCGAGTTCCTCGGGGGCCTCTCGGGATTCCTCTCCCGTCGATGCCGGGGCCTAAGACCTTGTGTGGAGTCGGGGCCGGAACCTGAGGATTCCTCTCCAGTGCTAACATGGATCTTGTGGTACTTCTGGAGTCTCCCCTGGGAGTCAGTCCTCGTCTCGAATGCGGGCATGCACTTGCGCTTTCCTCCAGAGCGGTAGCAGCAGTGTCACGCAGTCCGCCGCGTGGATCAAAGGATCTATGGTTTTCCCTCGAGTCTTTCCCACGAGGCTTTCCCACGAGGCTTTCCCACAGGGCTGTCCCACGTGCACACGTGGTGGGAGTCGATCCTCGGCTTGAACGTCAAGGCAGTGCAGGGAAAACAGGTTCCTCTGGAATGGACTGACACATCCGGGGGAGTCTTGGAATGGTGGCACGACCGTGGAGTTCCTCTCGCCTTTCCTGTGGAGAGCGCCTCCTCTTGAGATGCGACGGGAACGCCGGGAATTCTTTCCCTACGAAACAGGGAAAGGATCCCTCATGTCAAGCTAGGAGGCGGAAACGGGGCTCCCCTGGATGTGTGCGGGACCCCACGTGCTTCCTCTCGAGTGAAGACGGGTATGTTGGGGAACTTCTTGAGTTGCAGCAAGGGTGTGAAGGACCCTTTGGAAGTTCCAGTGGTTAGACGTGATTAGCCTCGAGAAGCCTCAGCGGAAATGGGCCTCATCTCGCCTGGAGGGCAAAACCTCCTGGATTTTCTCGAGTTGCGGCAGGTGCTCTCGACTTACGACGGGCACCTCAAGGACCCGCTCTGGTGGCGTCAGGAAAGGCCAGTCCCCATGCGAGTTCCTCGGGGGCCTCTCGGGATTCCTCTCCCGTCGATGCCGGGGCCTAAGACCTTGTGTGGAGTCGGGGCCGGAACCTGAGGATTCCTCTCCAGTGCTGACATGGATCTTGGGGTACTTCTGGAGTCTCCCCAGGGGAGTCAGTCCTCGTCTCGAATGCGGGCATGCACTTGCGCTTTCCTCCAGAGCGGTAGCAGCAGTGTCACGCAGTCCGCCGCGTGGATCAAAGGATCTATGGTTTTCCCTCGAGTCTTTCCCACGAGGCTTTCCCACGAGGCTTTCCCACAGGGCTGTCCCACGTGCACACGTGGTGGGAGTCGATCCTCGGCTTGAACTCAAGGCAGTGCAGGGAAAACAGGTTCCTCTGGAATGGACTGACACATCTGGGGGACTCTTGGAATGGTGGCACGACCCTGGATTTCCTCTAGCCTTTCCTGTGGAGAGCGCCTCCTCTTGAGATGCGACGGGAACGCCGGGAATTCTTTCCCTACGAAACAGGGAAAGGATCCCTCATCTCGAGCTAGGAGGCGGAAACGGGGCTCCCCTGGATGTGTGCGGGACCCTCGGGCTTCCTCTCGAGTGGGGACGGGTATGTCGCGGAACTGCTTGAGTTGCAGCAAGGGTGTGAAGGACCCTTTGGAAGTTCCAGTGGTTAGATGTGATTAGCCTCGAGAAGCCTTAGCGGAAATGGGCCTCATCTCGCCTGGAGGGCAAAACCTCGTGGATTTTCTCGAGTTGCGGCAGGTGCTCTCGACTTACGACGGGGACCTCAGGGACCCGCTCTTGGGGCGTCAGGAAAGGCCAGTCCCCATGCGAATTCCTCGGGGGCCTCTCGGGATTCCTCTCCCGTCGATGCCGGGGCCTAAGACCTTGTGTGGAGTCGGGGCGGGAACCTGAGGATTCCTCTCCAGTGCTGACATGGATCTTGGGGTACTTCTGGAGTCTCCCCAGGGGAGTCAGTCCTCGTCTCGAATGCGGGCATGCACTTGCGCTTTCCTCCAGAGCGGTAGCAGCAGTGTCACGAAGTCCGCCGCGTGGATCAAAGGATCTATGGTTTTCCCTCGAGTCTTTCCCACGAGGCTTTCCCACGAGGCTTTCCCACAGGGCTGTCCCACGTGCACACGTGGTGGGAGTCGATCCTCGGCTTGAACGTCAAGGAAGTGCAGGGAAAACAGGTTCCTCTGGAATGGACTGACACATCTGGGGGACTCTTGGAATGGTGGCACGACCCTGGAGTTCCTCTCGTCTTTCCTGTGGAGAGCGCCTCCTCTTGAGATGCGACGGGAACGCCCGGAATTCTTTCCCTAGGAAACAGGGAAAGGATCCCTCATCTCGAGCTAGGAGGCGGAAACGGGGCTCCCCTGGATGTGTGCGGGACCCTCGTGCTTCCTCTCGAGTGGAGACGGGTATGTCGGGGAACTTCTTGAGTTGCAGCAAGGGTGAGAAGGACCCTTTGGATGTTCCAGTGGTTAGATGTGATTAGCCTCGAGAAGCCTCAGCGGAAATGGGCCTCATCTCGCCTGGAGGTCAAAACCTCCTGGATTTTCTCGAGTTGCGGCAGGTGCTCTCGACTTACGACCGGGACCTCAGGGACCCGCTCTGGTGGCCTCAGGAAAGGCCAGTCCCCATGCGAGTTCCTCGGGGGCCTCTCGGGATTCCTCTCCCGTCGATGCCGGGGCCTAAGACCTTGTGTGGAGTCGGGGCCGGAACCTGAGGATTCCTCTCCAGTGCTGACATGGATCTTGGGGTACTTCTGGAGTCTCCCCAGGGGAGTCAGTCCTCGTCTCGAATGCGGGCATGCACTTGCGTTTCCTCCAGAGCGGTAGCAGCAGTGTCACGCAGTCCGCCGCGTGGATCAAAGGATCTATGGTTTTCCCTCGAGTCTTTCCCACGAGGCTTTCCCACGAGGCTTTCCCACAGGGCTGTCCCACGTGCACACGTGGTGGGAGTCGATCCTCGGCTTGAACGTCAAGGCAGTGCAGGGAAAACAGGTTCCTCTGGAATGGACTGACACATCCGGGGGAGTCTTGGAATGGTGGCACGACCCTGGAGTTCCTCTTGCCTTTCCTGTGGAGAGCGCCTCCTCTTGAGATGCGACAGGAACGCCGGGAATTCTTTCCCTACGAAACAGGGAAAGGATCCGTCATCTCGAGCTAGGAGGCGGAAACGGGGCTCCCCTGGATGTGTGCGGGACCCTCGTGCTTCCTCTCGAGTGGAGACGGGTATGTCGGGGAACTTCTTGAGTTGCAGCAAGGGTGAGAAGGACCCTTTGGATGTTCCAGTGGTTAGATGTGATTAGCCTCGAGAAGCCTCAGCGGAAATGGGCCTCATCTCGCCTGGAGGGCAAAACCTCCTGGATTTTCTCGAGTTGCGGCAGGTGCTCTCGACTTACGACGGGAACCTCAGGGACCCGCTCTGGTGGCCTCAGGAAAAGCCAGTCCCCATGCGCGTTCCTCGGGGGCCTCTCGGAATTCCTCTCCCGTCGATGCCGGGGCCTAAGACCTTGTGTGGAGTCGGGGCCGGAACCTGAGGATTCCTCTCCAGTGCTGACATGGATCTTGGGGTACTTCTGGAGTCTCCCCAGGGGAGTCAGTCCTCGTCTCGAATGCGGGCATGCACTTGCGCTTTCCTCCAGAGCGGTAGCAGAAGTGTCACGCAGTCCGCCGCGTGGATCAAAGGATCTATGGTTTTCCCTCGAGTCTTTCCCACGAGGCTTTCCCACGAGGCTTTACCACAGGGCTGTCCCACGTGCACACGTGGTGGGAGTCGATCCTCGGCTTGAACGTCAAGGCAGTGCAGGGAAAACAGGTTCCTCTCGAATGGACTGACACATCTGGGGGACTCTTGGAATGGTGTCACGACCCTGGAGTTCCTCTCGCCTTTCCTGTGGAGAGCGCCTCCTCTTGAGATGCGACGGTAACGCCGGGAATTCTTTCCCTACGAAACAGGGAAAGGATCCCTCATCTAGAGCTAGGAGGCGGAAACCGGGCTCCCCTGGATCTGTGCGGGACCCCACGTGCTTCCTCTCGAGTGGAGACGGGTATGTCGAGGAACTTCTTGAGTTGCAGCAAGGGTGTGAAGGACCCTTTGGAAGTTCCAGTGGTTAGACGTGATTGGCCTCGAGAAGCCTCAGCGGAAATGGACCTCATCTCGCCTGGAGGGCAAAACCTCCTGGATTTTCTCGAGTTGTGGCAGGTGCTCTCGACTTACGACGGGGACCTCAGGGACCCGCTCTGGTGGCCTCAGGAAAGGCCAGTCCCCATGCGAGTTCCTCGGGGGCCTCTCGGGATTCCTCTCCCGTCGATGCCGGGGCCTAAGACCTTGTGTGGAGTCGGGGCCGGAACCTGAGGATTCCTCTCCAGTGCTGACATGGATCTTGGGGTACTTCTGGAGTCTCCCCAGGGGAGTCAGTCCTCGTCTCGAATGCGGGCATGCACTTGCGCTTTCCTCCAGAGCGGTAGCAGCAGTGTCACGCATTCCTCCGCGTGGATCAAAGGATCTATGGTTTTCCCTCGAGTCTTTCCCACGAAGCTTTCCCACGAGGCTTTCCCACAGGGCTGTCCCACGTGCACACGTGGTGGGAGTCGATCCTCGGCTTGAAAGTCAAGGCAGTGCAGGGAAAACAGGTTCCTCTGGAATGGACTGACACATCTGGGGGACTCTTGGAATGGTGGCACGACCCTGGAGTTCCTCTCGCCTTTCCTGTGGAGAGCGCCTCCTCTTGAGATGCGACGGGAACGCCGGGAATTCTTTCCCTACGAAACAGGGAAAGGATCCCTCATCTCGAGCTAGGAGGCGGAAACGGGGCTCCCCTGGATGTGTGCGGGACCCACGTGCTTCCTCTCGAGTGGAGACGGGTATGTCGGGGAACTTCTTGAGTTGCAGCAAGGGTGTGAAGGACCCTTTGGAAGTTCCAGTGGTTAGACGTGTTTAGCCTCGAGAAGCCTCAGTGGAAATGGGCCTCATCTCGCCTGGAGGGCAAAACCTCCTGGATTTTCTCGAGTTGCGGCAGGTGCTCTCGACTTATGACGGGGACCTCAGGGACCCGCTCTGGTGGCCTCAGGAAAGGCCAGTCCCCATGCGAGTTCCTCGGGGGCGTCGCGGGATTCCTCTCCCGTCTATGCCGGGGCCTAAGACCTTGTGTGGAGTCGGGGCCGGAACCTGAGGATTCCTCTCCAGTGCTGACATGGATCTTGGGGTACTTCTGGAGTCTCCCCAGGGGAGTCAGTCCTCGTGTCGAATGCGGGCATGCACTTGCGCTTTCCTCCAGAGCGGTAGCAGCAGTGTCACGCAGTCCGCCGCGTGGATCAAAGGATCTATGGTTTTCCCTCGAGTCTTTCCCACGAGGCTTTCCCACGAGGCTTTCCCACAGGGCTGTCCCACGTGCACACGTGGTGGGAGTCGATCCTCGGCTTGAACGTCAAGGCAGTGGAGGGAAAACAGGTTCCTCTGGAATGGACTGACACATCTGGGGGACTCTTGGAATGGTGGCATGACTCTGGAGTTCCTCTCGCCTTTCCTGTGGAGAGCACCTCCTCTTGAGATGCGACGGGAACGCCGGGAATTCTTTCCCTACGAAACAGGGAAAGGATCCCTCATCTCGAGCTAGGAGGCGGATACGGGGCTCCCCTGGATGTGTGCGGGACACCACGTGCATCCTCTCGAGGGCAGACGGGTATGTCGGGGAACTTCTTGAGTTGCAGCAAGGGTGTGAAGGACCCTTTGGAAGTTCCAGTGGTTAGATGTGATTGGCCTCGAGAAGCCTCAGCGGAAATGGGCCTCATCTCGCCTGGAGGGCCAAACATCCTGGATTTTCTCGAGTTGCGGCAGGTGCTCTCGACTTTCGACGGGGACCTCAGGGACCCTCTCTGGTGGCCTCAGGAAAGGCCAGTCCCCATGCGAGTTCCTCGGGGGCCTCTCGGGATTCCTCTCCCGTCGATGCCGGGGCCTAAGACCTTGTGTGGAGTCGGGGCCGGAACCTGAGGATTCCTCTCCAGTGCTGACATGGATCTTGGGGTACTTCTGGAGTCCCCCAGGGGAGTCAGTCCTCGTCTCGAATGCGGGCATGCACTTGCGCTTTCCTCCAGAGCGGTAGCAGCAGTGTCACGCAGTCCGCCGCGTGGATCAAAGGATCTATGTTTTTCCCTCGAGTTTTTCCCACGAGGCTTTCCCACGAGGCTTTCCCACAGGGCTGTCCCACGTGCACACGTGGTGGGAGTCGATCCTCGGCTTGAACGTCAAGGCAGTGCAGGGAAAACAGGTTCCTCTGGAATGGACTGACACACCTGGGGGACTCTTGGAATGGTGGCATGACCCTGGAGTTCCTCTCGCCTTTCCTGTGGAGAGCGCCTCCTCTTGAGATGTGACGGGAACGCCGGGAATTCTTTCCCTACGAAACAGGGAAAGGATCCCTCATCTCGAGCTAAGAGGCGGAAACGGGGCTCCCCTGGATGTGTGCGGGACCCCACGTGCTTCCCCTCGAGTGGAGACGGGTATGTCGGGGAACTTCTTGAGTTGCAGCAATGGTTTGAAGGACCCTATGGAAGTTACAGTGGTTAGATGTGATTGGCCTCGAGAAGCCTCAGTGGAAATGGGCCTCATCTCGCCTGGAGGGCAAAACCTCCTGGATTTTCTCGAGTTGCGGCAGGTGCTCTCGACTTACGACGGGGACCTCAGGGAACCGCTCTGGTGGCCTCAGGAAAGGCCAGTCCCCATGCAAGTTCCTCGGGGGCCTCTCGGGATTCCTCTACCGTCGATGCCGGGGCCTAAGACCTTGTGTGGAGTCGGGGCCGGAACCTGAGGATTCCTCTCCAGTGCTGACATGGATCTTGGGGTACTTCTGGAGTCTCCCCAGGGGAGTCAGTCCTCGTCTCGAATGCGGGCATGCACTTGCGCTTTCCTCCAGAGCGGTAGCAGCAGTGTCACGCAGTCCGCCGCGTGGATCAAAGGATCTATGGTTTTCCCTCGAGTCTTTCCCACGAGGCTTTCCCACGAGGCTTTCCCACAGGGCTGTCCCACGTGCACACGTGGTGGGAGTCGATCCTCGGCTTGAACGTCAAGGCAGTGCAGGGAAAACAGGTTCCTCTCGAATGGACTGACACATCTGGGGGACTCTTGGAATGGTGGCACGACCCTGGAGTTCCTCTCGCCTTTCCTGTGGAGAGCGCCTCCTCTTGAGATGCGACGGGAACGGCGGGAATTCTTTCCCTACGAAACAGGGAAAGGATCCCTCATCTCGAGCTAGGAGGCGGAAACGGGGCTCCCCTGGATGTGTGCGGGACCCCACGTGCTTCCCCTCGAGTGGAGACGGGTATGTCGGGGAACTTCTTGAGTTGCAGCAAGGGTGTGAAGGACCCTTTGGAAGTTCCAGTGGTTAGATGTGATTGGCCTCGAGAAGCCTCAGTGGAAATGGGCCTCATCTCGCCTGGAGGGCAAAACCTCCTGGATTTTCTCGAGTTGCGGCAGGTGCTCTCGACTTACGACGGAGACCTCAGGGAACCGCTCTGGTGGCCTCAGGAAAGGCCAGTCCCCATGCGAGTTCCTCGGGGGCCTCTCGGGATTCCTCTCCCGTCGATGCCGGGGCCTAAGACCTTGTGTGGAGTCGGGGCCGGAACCTGAGGATTCCTCTCCAGTGCTGACATGGATTTGGGGTACTTCTGGAGTCTCCCCAGGGGAGTCAGTCCTCGTCTCGAATGCGGGCATGCACTTGCGCTTTCCTCCAGAGCGGTAGCAGCAGTGTCACGCAGTCTGCCGCGTGGATCAAAGGATCTATGGTTTTCCCTCGAGTCTTTCCCACGAGGCTTTTCCACGAGGCTTTCCCACAGGGCTGTCCCACGTGCACACGTGGTGGGAGTCGATCCTTGGCTTGAACGTCAAGGCAGTGCAGGGAAAACAGGTTCCTCTGGAATGGACTGACACATCTGGGGGACTCATGGAATGGTGGCATGACTCTGGAGTTCCTCTCGCCTTTCCTGTGGAGAGCGCCTCCTCTTGAGATGCGACGGGAACGCCGGGAATTCTTTCCCTACGAAACAGGGAAAGGATCCCTCATCTCGAGCCAGGAGGCGGAAACGGGGCTCCCCTGGATGTGTGCGGGACACCACGTGCTTCCTCTCGAGGGCAGACGGGTATGTCCTGGAACTTCTTGAGTTGCAGCAAGGGTGTGAAGGACCCTTTGGAAGTTCCAGTTGTTAGACGTGATTAGCCTCGAGAAGCCTCAGCGGAAATGGGCCTCATCTCGCCTGGAGGGCAAAACCTCCTGGATTTTCTCGAGTTGCGGCAGGTGCTCTCGACTTACGACGGGGACCTCAGGGACCCGCTCTGGTGGCCTCAGGAAAGGCCAGTCCCCATGCGAGTTCCTCGGGGGCCTCTCGGGATTCCTCTCCCGTCGATGCCGGGGCCTAAGACCTTGTGTGGAGTCGGGGCCGGAACCTGAGGATTCCTCTCCAGTGCTGACATGGATCTTGGGCTACTTCTGGAGTCTCCCCAGGGGAGTCAGTCCTCGTCTCGAATGCGGGCATGCACTTGCGCTTTCCTCCAGAGCGGTAGCAGCAGTGTCACGCAGTCCGCCGCGTGGATCAAAGGATCTATGGTTTTCCCTCGAGTCTTTCCCACGAGGCTTTCCCACGAGGCTTTCCCACAAGGCTGTCCCACGTGCACACGTGGTGGGAGTCGATCCTCGGCTTGAACGTCAAGGCAGTGCAGGGAAAACAGGTTCCTCTGGAATGGACTGACACATCTGGGGGACTCTTGGAATGGTGGCACGACCCTGGAGTTCCTCTCGCCTTTCCTGTGGAGAGCGCCTCCTCTTGAGATGCGACGGGAACGCCGGGAAATCTTTCCCTACGAAACAGGGAAAGGATCCCTCATCTCGAGTTAGGAGTCGGAAACGGGGCTCCCCTGGATGTGTGCGGGACCCCACGTGCTTCCCCTCGAGTGGAGACGGGTATGTCGGGGAACTTCTTGAGTTGCAGCAATGGTGTGAAGGACCCTTTGGAAGTTCCAGTGGTTAGATGTGATTGGTCTCGAGAACCCTCAGCGGAAATGGGCCTCATCTCGCCTGGAGGGCAAAACCTCCTGGATTTTCTCGAGTTGCGGCAGGTGCTCTCGACTTACGACGGGGACCTCAGGGAACCGCTCTGGTGGCCTCAGGAAAGGCCAGTCCCCATGCGAGTTCCTCGGGGCGTCTCGGGATTCCTCTCCCGTCGATGCCGGGGCCTAAGACCTTGTGTGGAGTCGGGGCCGGAACCTGAGGATTCCTCTCCAGTGCTGACATGGATTTGGGGTACTTCTGGAGTCTCCCCAGGGGAGTCAGTCCTCGTCTCAAATGCGGGCATGCACTTGCGCTTTCCTCCAGAGCGGTAGCAGCAGTGTCACGCAGTCCGCCGCGTGGATCAAAGGATCTATGGTTTTCCCTCGAGTCTTTCCCACGAGGCTTTCCCACGAGGCTTTCCCACAGGGCTGTCCCACGTTCACACGTGGTAGGAGTCGATCCTCGGCTTGAACGTCAAGGCAGTGCAGGGAAAACAGGTTCCTCTGGAATGGAGTGACACATCTGGGGGACTCTTGGAATGGTGGCACGACCCTGGAGTTCCTCTCGCCTTTCCTGTGGAGAGCGCCTCTTCTTGAGATGCGACGGGAACGCTGGGAATTCTTTCCCTACGAAACAGGGAAAGGATCCCTCATCTCGAGCTAGGAGGCGGAAACGGGGCTCCCCTGGATGTGTGCGGGACCCCACGTGCTTCCTCTCGAGTGGAGACGGGTATGTCGGGTAACTTCTTGAGTTGCAGCAATGGTGTGAAGGATCTTTGGAAGTTCCAGTGGTTAGATGTGATTGGCCTCGAGAAGCCTCAGCGGAAATGGGCCTCATCGCGACTGGAGGGCAAAATCTCCTGGATTTTCTCGAGTTGCGGCAGGTGCTCTCGACTTACGACGGGGACCTCAGGGAACCGCTCTGGTGGCCTCAGGAAAGGCCAGTCCCCATGCGAGTTCCTCGGGGGCGTCTCGGGATTCCTCTCCCGTCGATGCCGGGGCCTAAGACCTTGTGTGGAGTCGGGACCGGAACCTGAGGATTCCTCTCCAGTGCTGACATGGATCTTGGGGTACTTCTGGAGTCTCCCCAGGGGAGTCAGTCCTCGTCTCGATTGCGGGCATGCACTTGCGCTTTCCTCCAGAGCGGTAGCAGCAGTGTCACGCAGTCCGCCGCGTGGATCAAAGGATCTATGGTTTTCCCTCGAGTCTTTCCCACGAGGCTTTCCCACGAGGCTTTCCCACAGGGCTGTCCCACGTGCACACGTGGTGGGAGTCGATCCTCGGCTTGAACGTCAAGGCAGTGCAGGGAAAACAGGTTCCTCTGGAATGGACTGACACATCTGGGGGACTCTTGGAATGGTGGCATGACTCTGGAGTTCCTCTCGCCTTTCCTGTGGAGAGCGCCTCCTCTTGAGATGCGACGGGAACGCCGGGAATTCTTTCCCTACGAAACAGGGAAAGGATCCCTCATCTCGAGCTAGGAGGCGGAAACGGGGCTCCCCTGGATGTGTGCGGGACCCACGTGCTTCCTCTCGAGTGGAGACGGGTATGTCGGGGAACTTCTTGAGTTGCAGCAAGGGTGTGAAGGACCCTTTGGAAGTTCCAGTTGTTAGACGTGATTAGCCTCGAGAAGCCTCAGCGGAAATGGGCCTCATCTCGCCTGGAGGGCAAAACCTCCTGGATTTTCTCGAGTTGCGGCAGGTGCTCTCGACTTACGACGGGGACCTCAGGGACCCGCTCTGGTGGCCTCAGGAAAGGCCAGTCCCCATGCGAGTTCCACGGGGGCCTCTCGGGATTCCTCTCCCGTCGATGCCGGGGCCTAAGACCTTGTGTGGAGTCGGGGCCGGAACCTGAGGATTCCTCTCCAGTGCTGACATTGATCTTGGGGTACTTCTGGAGTCTCCCCAGGGGAGTCAGTCCTCGTCTCGAATGCGGACATACACTTGTGCTTTCCTCCAGAGCGGTAGCAGCAGTGTCACGCAGTCCGCCGCGTGGATCAAAGGATCTATGGTTTTCCCTCGAGTCTTTCCCACGATTCTTTCCCACGAGGCTTTCCCACAGGGCTGTCCCACGTGCACACGTGGTGGGAGTCGATCCTCGGCTTGAACGTCAAGGCAGTGCAGGGAAAACAGGTTCCTCTGGAATGGACTGACACATCTGGGGGACTCTTGGAATGGTGGCAAGACCCTGGAGTTCCTCTCGCCTTTCCTGTGGAGAGCGCCTCCTCTTGAGATGCGACGGGAACGCCGGGAATTCTTTCCCTACGAAACAGGGAAAGGATCCCTCATCTCGAGCTAGGAGGCGGAAACGGGGCTCCCCTGGATGTTTGCGGGACACCACGTGCATCCTCTCGAGGGCAGACGGGTATGTCGGGGAACTTCTTGAGTTGCAGCAGTGGTGTGAAGGACCCTTTGGAAGTTCCAGTGGTTAGATGTGATTGGCCTCGAGAAGCCTCAGCGGAAATGGGCCTCATCTCGCCTGGAGGGCCAAACATCCTGGATTTTCTCGAGTTGCGGCAGGTGCTCTCGACTTTCGACGGGGACCTCAGGGACCCGCTCTGGTGGCCTCAGGAAAGGCCAGTCCCCATGCGAGTTCCTCGGGGGCCTCTCGGGATTCCTCTCCCGTCGATGCCGGGGCCTAAGACCTTGTGTGGAGTCGGGGCCGGAACCTGAGGATTCCTCTCCAGTGCTGACATGGATTTGGGGTACTTCTGGAGTCTCCCCAGGGGAGTCAGTCCTCGTCTCGAATGCGGGCATGCACTTGCGCTTTCCTCCAGAGCGGTAGCAGCAGTGTCACGCAGTCTGCCGCGTGGATCAAAGGATCTATGGTTTTCCCTCGAGTCTTTCCCACGAGGCTTTTCCACGAGGCTTTCCCACAGGGCTGTCCCACGTGCACACGTGGTGGGAGTCGATCCTTGGCTTGAACGTCAAGGCAGTGCAGGGAAAACAGGTTCCTCTGGAATGGACTGACACATCTGGGGGACTCTTGGAATGGTGGCATGACTCTGGAGTTCCTCTCGCCTTTCCTGTGGAGAGCGCCTCCTCTTGAGATGCGACGGGAACGCCGGGAATTCTTTCCCTACGAAACAGGGAAAGGATCCCTCATCTCGAGCCAGGAGGCGGAAACGGGGCTCCCCTGGATGTGTGCGGGACACCACGTGCTTCCTCTCGAGGGCAGACGGGTATGTCCTGGAACTTCTTGAGTTGCAGCAAGGGTGTGAAGGACCCTTTGGAAGTTCCAGTTGTTAGACGTGATTAGCCTCGAGAAGCCTCAGCGGAAATGGGCCTCATCTCGCCTGGAGGGCAAAACCTCCTGGATTTTCTCGAGTTGCGGCAGGTGCTCTCGACTTACGACGGGGACCTCAGGGACCCGCTCTGGTGGCCTCAGGAAAGGCCAGTCCCCATGCGAGTTCCTCGGGGGCCTCTCGGGATTCCTCTCCCGTCGATGCCGGGGCCTAAGACCTTGTGTGGAGTCGGGGCCGGAACCTGAGGATTCCTCTCCAGTGCTGACATGGATCTTGGGCTACTTCTGGAGTCTCCCCAGGGGAGTCAGTCCTCGTCTCGAATGCGGGCATGCACTTGCGCTTTCCTCCAGAGCGGTAGCAGCAGTGTCACGCAGTCCGCCGCGTGGATCAAAGGATCTATGGTTTTCCCTCGAGTCTTTCCCACGAGGCTTTCCCACGAGGCTTTCCCACAAGGCTGTCCCACGTGCACACGTGGTGGGAGTCGATCCTCGGCTTGAACGTCAAGGCAGTGCAGGGAAAACAGGTTCCTCTGGAATGGACTGACACATCTGGGGGACTCTTGGAATGGTGGCACGACCCTGGAGTTCCTCTCGCCTTTCCTGTGGAGAGCGCCTCCTCTTGAGATGCGACGGGAACGCCGGGAAATCTTTCCCTACGAAACAGGGAAAGGATCCCTCATCTCGAGTTAGGAGTCGGAAACGGGGCTCCCCTGGATGTGTGCGGGACCCCACGTGCTTCCCCTCGAGTGGAGACGGGTATGTCGGGGAACTTCTTGAGTTGCAGCAATGGTGTGAAGGACCCTTTGGAAGTTCCAGTGGTTAGATGTGATTGGTCTCGAGAACCCTCAGCGGAAATGGGCCTCATCTCGCCTGGAGGGCAAAACCTCCTGGATTTTCTCGAGTTGCGGCAGGTGCTCTCGACTTACGACGGGGACCTCAGGGAACCGCTCTGGTGGCCTCAGGAAAGGCCAGTCCCCATGCGAGTTCCTCGGGGCGTCTCGGGATTCCTCTCCCGTCGATGCCGGGGCCTAAGACCTTGTGTGGAGTCGGGGCCGGAACCTGAGGATTCCTCTCCAGTGCTGACATGGATTTGGGGTACTTCTGGAGTCTCCCCAGGGGAGTCAGTCCTCGTCTCAAATGCGGGCATGCACTTGCGCTTTCCTCCAGAGCGGTAGCAGCAGTGTCACGCAGTCCGCCGCGTGGATCAAAGGATCTATGGTTTTCCCTCGAGTCTTTCCCACGAGGCTTTCCCACGAGGCTTTCCCACAGGGCTGTCCCACGTTCACACGTGGTAGGAGTCGATCCTCGGCTTGAACGTCAAGGCAGTGCAGGGAAAACAGGTTCCTCTGGAATGGAGTGACACATCTGGGGGACTCTTGGAATGGTGGCACGACCCTGGAGTTCCTCTCGCCTTTCCTGTGGAGAGCGCCTCTTCTTGAGATGCGACGGGAACGCTGGGAATTCTTTCCCTACGAAACAGGGAAAGGATCCCTCATCTCGAGCTAGGAGGCGGAAACGGGGCTCCCCTGGATGTGTGCGGGACCCCACGTGCTTCCTCTCGAGTGGAGACGGGTATGTCGGGTAACTTCTTGAGTTGCAGCAATGGTGTGAAGGATCTTTGGAAGTTCCAGTGGTTAGATGTGATTGGCCTCGAGAAGCCTCAGCGGAAATGGGCCTCATCGCGACTGGAGGGCAAAATCTCCTGGATTTTCTCGAGTTGCGGCAGGTGCTCTCGACTTACGACGGGGACCTCAGGGAACCGCTCTGGTGGCCTCAGGAAAGGCCAGTCCCCATGCGAGTTCCTCGGGGGCGTCTCGGGATTCCTCTCCCGTCGATGCCGGGGCCTAAGACCTTGTGTGGAGTCGGGACCGGAACCTGAGGATTCCTCTCCAGTGCTGACATGGATCTTGGGGTACTTCTGGAGTCTCCCCAGGGGAGTCAGTCCTCGTCTCGATTGCGGGCATGCACTTGCGCTTTCCTCCAGAGCGGTAGCAGCAGTGTCACGCAGTCCGCCGCGTGGATCAAAGGATCTATGGTTTTCCCTCGAGTCTTTCCCACGAGGCTTTCCCACGAGGCTTTCCCACAGGGCTGTCCCACGTGCACACGTGGTGGGAGTCGATCCTCGGCTTGAACGTCAAGGCAGTGCAGGGAAAACAGGTTCCTCTGGAATGGACTGACACATCTGGGGGACTCTTGGAATGGTGGCATGACTCTGGAGTTCCTCTCGCCTTTCCTGTGGAGAGCGCCTCCTCTTGAGATGCGACGGGAACGCCGGGAATTCTTTCCCTACGAAACAGGGAAAGGATCCCTCATCTCGAGCTAGGAGGCGGAAACGGGGCTCCCCTGGATGTGTGCGGGACCCACGTGCTTCCTCTCGAGTGGAGACGGGTATGTCGGGGAACTTCTTGAGTTGCAGCAAGGGTGTGAAGGACCCTTTGGAAGTTCCAGTTGTTAGACGTGATTAGCCTCGAGAAGCCTCAGCGGAAATGGGCCTCATCTCGCCTGGAGGGCAAAACCTCCTGGATTTTCTCGAGTTGCGGCAGGTGCTCTCGACTTACGACGGGGACCTCAGGGACCCGCTCTGGTGGCCTCAGGAAAGGCCAGTCCCCATGCGAGTTCCACGGGGGCCTCTCGGGATTCCTCTCCCGTCGATGCCGGGGCCTAAGACCTTGTGTGGAGTCGGGGCCGGAACCTGAGGATTCCTCTCCAGTGCTGACATTGATCTTGGGGTACTTCTGGAGTCTCCCCAGGGGAGTCAGTCCTCGTCTCGAATGCGGACATACACTTGTGCTTTCCTCCAGAGCGGTAGCAGCAGTGTCACGCAGTCCGCCGCGTGGATCAAAGGATCTATGGTTTTCCCTCGAGTCTTTCCCACGATTCTTTCCCACGAGGCTTTCCCACAGGGCTGTCCCACGTGCACACGTGGTGGGAGTCGATCCTCGGCTTGAACGTCAAGGCAGTGCAGGGAAAACAGGTTCCTCTGGAATGGACTGACACATCTGGGGGACTCTTGGAATGGTGGCAAGACCCTGGAGTTCCTCTCGCCTTTCCTGTGGAGAGCGCCTCCTCTTGAGATGCGACGGGAACGCCGGGAATTCTTTCCCTACGAAACAGGGAAAGGATCCCTCATCTCGAGCTAGGAGGCGGAAACGGGGCTCCCCTGGATGTTTGCGGGACACCACGTGCATCCTCTCGAGGGCAGACGGGTATGTCGGGGAACTTCTTGAGTTGCAGCAGTGGTGTGAAGGACCCTTTGGAAGTTCCAGTGGTTAGATGTGATTGGCCTCGAGAAGCCTCAGCGGAAATGGGCCTCATCTCGCCTGGAGGGCCAAACATCCTGGATTTTCTCGAGTTGCGGCAGGTGCTCTCGACTTTCGACGGGGACCTCAGGGACCCGCTCTGGTGGCCTCAGGAAAGGCCAGTCCCCATGCGAGTTCCTCGGGGGCCTCTCGGGATTCCTCTCCCGTCGATGCCGGGTCCTAAGACCTTGTGTGGAGTCGGGGCCGGAACCTGAGGATTCCTCTCCAGTGCTGACATGGATCTTGGGGTACTTCTGGAGTCTCCCCAGGGGAGTCAGTCCTCGTCTCGAATGCGGGCATGCACTTGCGCTTTCCTCCAGAGCGGTAGCAGCAGTGTCACGCAGTCCGCCGCGTGGATCAAAGGATCTATGTTTTTCCCTCGAGTCTTTCCCACGAGGCTTTCCCACGAGGCTTTCCCACAGGGCTGTCCCACGTGCACACGTGGTGGGAGTCGATCCTCGGCTTGAACGTCAAGGCAGTGCAGGGAAAACAGGTTCCTCTGGAATGGACTGACACACCTGGGGGACTCTTGGAATGGTGGCATGACCCTGGAGTTCCTCTCGCCTTTCCTGTGGAGAGCGCCTCCTCTTGAGATGTGACGGGAACGCCGGGAATTCTTTCCCTACGAAACAGGGAAAGGATCCCTCATCTCGAGCTAAGAGGCGGAAACGGGGCTCCCCTGGATGTGTGCGGGACCCCACGTGCTTCCCCTCGAGTGGAGACGGGTATGTCGGGGAACTTCTTGAGTTGCAGCAATGGTTTGAAGGACCCTATGGAGGTTCCAGTGGTTAGATGTGATTGGCCTCGAGAAGCCTCAGTGGAAATGGGCCTCATCTCGCCTGGAGGGCAAAACCTCCTGGATTTTCTCGAGTTGCGGCAGGTGCTCTCGACTTACGACGGGGACCTCAGGGAACCGCTCTGGTGGCCTCAGGAAAGGCCAGTCCCCATGCAAGTTCCTCGGGGGCCTCTCGGGATTCCTCTACCGTCGATGCCGGTGCCTAAGACCTTGTGTGGAGTCGGGGCCGGAACCTGAGGATTCCTCTCCAGTGCTGACATGGATCTTGGGGTACTTCTGGAGTCTCCCCAGGGGAGTCAGTCCTCGTCTCGAATGCGGGCATGCACTTGCGCTTTCCTCCAGAGCGGTAGCAGCAGTGTCACGCAGTCCTCCGCGTGGATCAAAGGATCTATGGTTTTCCCTCGAGTCTTTCCCACGAGGCTTTCCCACGAGGCTTTCCCACAGGGCTGTCCCACGTGCACACGTGGTGGGAGTCGATCCTCGGCTTGAACGTCAAGGCAGTGCAGGGAAAACAGGTTCCTCTCGAATGGACTGACACATCTGGGGGACTCTTGGAATGGTGGCACGACCCTGGAGTTCCTCTCGCCTTTCCTGTGGAGAGCGCCTCCTCTTGAGATGCGACGGGAACGGCGGGAATTCTTTCCCTACGAAACAGGGAAAGGATCCCTCATCTCGAGCTAGGAGGCGGAAACGGGGCTCCCCTGGATGTGTGCGGGACCCCACGTGCTTGCCCTCGAGTGGAGACGGGTATGTCGGGGAACTTCTTGAGTTGCAGCAAGGGTGTGAAGGACCCTTTGGAAGTTCCAGTGGTTAGATGTGATTGGCCTCGAGAAGCCTCAGAGGAAATGGGCCTCATCTCGCCTGGAGGGCAAAACCTCCTGGATTTTCTCGAGTTGCGGCAGGTGCTCTCGACTTACGACGGAGACCTCAGGGAACCGCTCTGGTGGCCTCAGGAAAGGCCAGTCCCCATGCGAGTTCCTCGGGGGCGTCTCGGGATTCCTCTCCCGTCGATGCCGGGGCCTAAGACCTTGTGTGGAGTCGGGGCCGGAACCTGAGGATTCCTCTCCAGTGCTGACATGGATTTGGGGTACTTCTGGAGTCTCCCCAGGGGAGTCAGTCCTCGTCTCGAATGCGGGCATGCACTTGCGCTTTCCTCCAGAGCGGTAGCAGCAGTGTCACGCAGTCCGCCGCGTGGATCAAAGGATCTATGATTTTCCCTCGAGTCTTTCCCACGAGGCTTTCCCACGAGGCTTTCCCACAGGGCTGTCCCACGTGCACACGTGGTGGGAGTCGATCCTTGGCTTGAACGTCAAGGCAGTGCAGGGAAGACAGGTTCCTCTGGAATGGACTGACACATCTGGGGGACTCTTGGAATGGTGGCATGACTCTGGAGTTCCTCTCGCCTTTCCTGTGGAGAGCGCCTCCTCTTGAGATGCGACGGGAACGCCGGGAATTCTTTCCCTACGAAACAGGGAAAGGATCCCTCATCTCGAGCTAGGAGGCGGAAACGGGGCTCCCCTGGATGTGTGCGGGACACCACGTGCTTCCTCTCGAGGGCAGACGGGTATGTCCTGGAACTTCTTGAGTTGCAGCAAGGGTGTGAAGGACCCTTTGGAAGTTCCAGTTGTTAGACGTGATTAGCCTCTAGAAGCCTCAGCGGAAATGGGCCTCATCTCGCCTGGAGGGCAAAACCTCCTGGATTTTCTCGAGTTGCGGCAGGTGCTCTAGACTTACGACGGGGACCTCAGGGACCCGCTCTGGTGGCCTCAGGAAAGACCAGTCCCCATGCGAGTTCCTCGGGGGCCTCTCGGGATTCCTCTCCCGTCGATGCCGGGGCCTAAGACCTTGTGTGGAGTCGGGGCCGGAACCTGAGGATTCCTCTCCAGTGCTGACATGGATCTTGGGGTACTTCTGGAGTCTCCCCAGGGGAGTCAGTCCTCGTCTCGAATGCGGGCATACACTTGTGCTTTCCTCCAGAGCGGTAGCAGCAGTGTCACGCAGTCCGCCGCGTGGATCAAAGGATCTATGGTTTTCCCTCGAGTCTTTCCCACGAGGCTTTCCCACGAGGCTTTCCCACAGGGCTGTCCCACGTGCACACGTGGTGGGAGTCGATCCTCGGCTTGAACGTCAAGGCAGTGCAGGGAAAACAGGTTCCTCTGGAATGGACTGACACATCTGGGGGACTCTTGGAATGGTGGCACGACCCTGGAGTTCCTCTCGCCTTTCCTGTGGAGAGCGCCTCCTCTTGAGATGCGACGGGAACGCCGGGAAATCTTTCCCTACGAAACAGGGAAAGGATCCCTCATCTCGAGTTAGGAGTCGGAAACGGGGCTCCCCTGGATATGTGCGGGACCCCACGTGCTTCCCCTCGAGTGGAGACGGGTATGTCGGGGAACTTCTTGAGTTGCAGCAATGGTGTGAAGGACCCTTTGGAAGTTCCAGTGGTTAGATGTGATTGGCCTCGAGAAGCCTCAGCGGAAATGGGCCTCATCTCGCCTGGAGGGCAAAACCTCCTGGATTTTCTCGAGTTGCGGCAGGTGCTCTCGACTTACGACGGGGACCTCAGGGAACCGCTCTGGTGGCCTCAGGAAAGGCCAGTCCCCATGCGAGTTCCTCGGGGGAGTCTCGGGATTCCTCTCCCGTCGATGCCGGGGCCTAAGACCTTGTGTGGAGTCGGGGCCGGAACCTGAGGATTCCTCTCCAGTGCTGACATGGATCTTGGGGTACTTCTGGAGTCTCCCCAGGGGAGTCAGTCCTCGTCTCGAATGCGGGCATGCACTTGCGCTTTCCTCCAGAGCGGTAGCAGCAGTGTCACGCAGTCCGCCGCGTGGATCAAAGGATCTATGGTTTTCCCTCGAGTCTTTCCCACGAGGCTTTCCCACGAGGCTTTCCCACAGGGCTGTCCCACGTGCACACGTGGTGGGAGTCGATCCTCGGCTTGAACGTCAAGGCAGTGCAGGGAAAACAGGTTCCTCTGGAATGGACTGACACATCTGGGGGACTCTTGGAATGGTGGCACGACCCTGGAGTTCCTCTCGCCTTTCCTGTGGAGAGCGCCTCCTCTTGAGATGCGACGGGAACGCCGGGAAATCTTTCCCTACGAAACAGGGAAAGGATCCCTCATCTCGAGTTAGGAGTCGGAAACGGGGCTCCCCTGGATGTGTGCAGGACCCCACGTGCTTCCCCTCGAGTGGAGACGGGTATGTCGGGGAACTTCTTGAGTTGCAGCAATGGTGTGAAGGACCCTTTGGAAGTTCCAGTGGTTAGATGTGATTGGTCTCGAGAACCCTCAGCGGAAATGGGCCTCATCTCGCCTGGAGGGCAAAACCTCCTGGATTTTCTCGAGTTGCGGCAGGTGCTCTCGACTTACGACGGGGACCTCAGGGAACCGCTCTGGTGGCCTCAGGAAAGGCCAGTCCCCATGCGAGTTCCTCGGGGGCGTCTCGGGATTCCTCTCCCGTCGATGCCGGGGCCTAAGACCTTGTGTGGAGTCGGGGCCGGAACCTGAGGATTCCTCTCCAGTGCTGACATGGATTTGGGGTACTTCTGGAGTCTCCCCAGGGGAGTCAGTCCTCGTCTCGAATGCGGGCATGCACTTGCGCTTTCCTCCAGAGCGGTAGCAGCAGTGTCACGCAGTCCGCCGCGTGGATCAAAGGATCTATGGTTTTCCCTCGAGTCTTTCCCACGAGGCTTTCCCACGAGGCTTTCCCACAGGGCTGTCCCACGTGCACACGTGGTGGGAGTCGATCCTCGGCTTGAACGTCAAGGCAGTGCAGGGAAAACAGGTTCCTCTGGAATGGAGTGACACATCTGGGGGACTCTTGGAATGGTGGCACGACCCTGGAGTTCCTCTCGCCTTTCCTGTGGAGAGCGCCTCCTCTTGAGATGCGACGGGAACGCCGGGAATTCTTTCCCTACGAAACAGGGAAAGGATCCCTCATCTCGAGCTAGGAGGCGGAAACGGGGCTCCCCTGGATGTGTGCGGGACCCCACGTGCTTCCTCTCGAGTGCCGACGGGTATGTCGGGGAACTTCTTGAGTTGCAGCAATGGTGTGAAGGACCCTTTGGAAGTTCCAGTGGTTAGATGTGATTGGCCTCGAGAAGCCTCAGCGGAAATGGGCCTCATCTCGCCTGGAGGGCAAAACCTCCTGGATTTTCTCGAGTTGCGGCAGGTGCTCTCGACTTACGACGGGGACCTCAGGGACCCGCTCTGGTGGCCTCAGGAAAGGCCAGTCCCCATGCGAGTTCCTCGGGGGCCCCTCGGGATTCCTCTCCCGTCGATGCCGGGGCCTAAGACCTTGTGTGGAGTGGGGGCCGGAACCTGAGGATTCCTCTCCAGTGCTGACATGGATCTTGGGGTACTTCTGGAGTCTCCCCAGGGGAGTCAGTCCTCGTCTCGAATGCGGGCATGTACTTGCGCTTTCCTCCAGAGCGGTAGCAGCAGTGTCACGCAGTCCGCCGCGTGCATCAAAGGATCTATGGTTTTCCCTCGAGTCTTTCCCACGAGGCTTTCCCACGAGGCTTTCCCACAGGGCTGTCCCACGTGCACACGTGGTGGGAGTCGATCCTTGGCTTGAACGTCAAGGCAGTGCAGGGAAAACAGGTTCCTCTGGAATGGAGTGACACATCTGGGGGACTCTTGGAATGGTGGCACGACCCTGGAGTTCCTCTCGGCTTTCCTGTGGAGAGCGCCTCCTCTTGAGATGCGACGGGAACGCCGGGAATTCATTCCCTACGAAACAGGGAAAGGATCCCTCATCTCGAGCTAGGAGGCGGAAACGGGGCTCCCCTGGATGTGTGCGGCACCCCACGTGCTTCCTCTCGAGTGCAGACGAGTATGTCGGGGAACTTCTTGAGTTGCAGCAATGGTGTGAAGGATCTTTGGAAGTTCCAGTGGTTAGATGTGATTGGCCTCGAGAAGCCTCAGCGGAAATGGGCCTCATCGCGCCTGGAGGGCAAAATCTCCTGGATTTTCTCGAGTTGCGGCAGGTGCTCTCGACTTACGACGGGGACCTCAGGGAACCGCTGTGGTGGCCTCAGGAAAGGCCAGTCCCCATGCGAGTTCCTCGGGGGCGTCTCGGGATTCCTCTCCCGTCGATGCCGGGGCCTAAGACCTTGTGTGGAGTCGGGACCGGAACCTGAGGATTCCTCTCCAGTGCTGACATGGATCTTGGGGTACTTCTGGAGTCTCCCCAGGGGAGTCAGTCCTCGTCTCGAATGCGGGCATGCACTTGCGCTTTCCTCCAGAGCGGTAGCAGCAGTGTCACGCAGTCCGCCGCGTGGATCAAAGGATCTATGGTTTTCCCTCGAGTCTTTCCCACGAGGCTTTCCCACGAGGCTTTCCCACAGGGCTGTCCCACGTGCACACGTGGTGGGAGTCGATCCTCGGCTTGAACGTCAAGGCAGTGCAGGGAAAACAGGTTCCTCTGGAATGGACTGACACATCTGGGGGACTCTTGGAATGGTGGCACGACCCTGGAGTTCCTCTCGCCTTTCCTGTGGAGAGCGCCTCCTCTTGAGATGCGACGGGAACGCCGGGAATTCTTTCCCTACGAAACAGGGAAAGGATCCCTCATCTCGAGCTAGGAGGCGGAAACGGGGCTCCCCTGGATGTGTTCGGGACCCACGTGCTTCCTCTCGAGTGGAGACGGGTATGTCGGGGAACTTCTTGAGTTGTAGCAATGGTTTGAAGGACCCTATGGAGGTTCCAGTGGTTAGATGTGATTGGCCTCGAGAAGCCTCAGTGGAAATGGGCCTCATCTCGCCTGGAGGGCAAAACCTCCTGGATTTTCTCGAGTTGCGGCAGGTGCTCTCGACTTACGACGGGGACCTCAGGGAACCGCTCTGGTGGCCTCAGGAAAGGCCAGTCCCCATGCAAGTTCCTCGGGGGCCTCTCGGGATTCCTCTACCGTCGATGCCGGTGCCTAAGACCTTGTGTGGAGTCGGGGCCGGAACCTGAGGATTCCTCTCCAGTGCTGACATGGATCTTGGGGTACTTCTGGAGTCTCCCCAGGGGAGTCAGTCCTCGTCTCGAATGCGGGCATGCACTTGCGCTTTCCTCCAGAGCGGTAGCAGCAGTGTCACGCAGTCCGCCGCGTGGATCAAAGGATCTATGATTTTCCCTCGAGTCTTTCCCACGAGGCTTTCCCACGAGGCTTTCCCACAGGGCTGTCCCACGTGCACACGTGGTGGGAGTCGATCCTTGGCTTGAACGTCAAGGCAGTGCAGGGAAGACAGGTTCCTCTGGAATGGACTGACACATCTGGGGGACTCTTGGAATGGTGGCATGACTCTGGAGTTCCTCTCGCCTTTCCTGTGGAGAGCGCCTCCTCTTGAGATGCGACGGGAACGCCGGGAATTCTTTCCCTACGAAACAGGGAAAGGATCCCTCATCTCGAGCTAGGAGGCGGAAACGGGGCTCCCCTGGATGTGTGCGGGACACCACGTGCTTCCTCTCGAGGGCAGACGGGTATGTCCTGGAACTTCTTGAGTTGCAGCAAGGGTGTGAAGGACCCTTTGGAAGTTCCAGTTGTTAGACGTGATTAGCCTCTAGAAGCCTCAGCGGAAATGGGCCTCATCTCGCCTGGAGGGCAAAACCTCCTGGATTTTCTCGAGTTGCGGCAGGTGCTCTAGACTTACGACGGGGACCTCAGGGACCCGCTCTGGTGGCCTCAGGAAAGACCAGTCCCCATGCGAGTTCCTCGGGGGCCTCTCGGGATTCCTCTCCCGTCGATGCCGGGGCCTAAGACCTTGTGTGGAGTCGGGGCCGGAACCTGAGGATTCCTCTCCAGTGCTGACATGGATCTTGGGGTACTTCTGGAGTCTCCCCAGGGGAGTCAGTCCTCGTCTCGAATGCGGGCATACACTTGTGCTTTCCTCCAGAGCGGTAGCAGCAGTGTCACGCAGTCCGCCGCGTGGATCAAAGGATCTATGGTTTTCCCTCGAGTCTTTCCCACGAGGCTTTCCCACGAGGCTTTCCCACAGGGCTGTCCCACGTGCACACGTGGTGGGAGTCGATCCTCGGCTTGAACGTCAAGGCAGTGCAGGGAAAACAGGTTCCTCTGGAATGGACTGACACATCTGGGGGACTCTTGGAATGGTGGCACGACCCTGGAGTTCCTCTCGCCTTTCCTGTGGAGAGCGCCTCCTCTTGAGATGCGACGGGAACGCCGGGAAATCTTTCCCTACGAAACAGGGAAAGGATCCCTCATCTCGAGTTAGGAGTCGGAAACGGGGCTCCCCTGGATATGTGCGGGACCCCACGTGCTTCCCCTCGAGTGGAGACGGGTATGTCGGGGAACTTCTTGAGTTGCAGCAATGGTGTGAAGGACCCTTTGGAAGTTCCAGTGGTTAGATGTGATTGGCCTCGAGAAGCCTCAGCGGAAATGGGCCTCATCTCGCCTGGAGGGCAAAACCTCCTGGATTTTCTCGAGTTGCGGCAGGTGCTCTCGACTTACGACGGGGACCTCAGGGAACCGCTCTGGTGGCCTCAGGAAAGGCCAGTCCCCATGCGAGTTCCTCGGGGGAGTCTCGGGATTCCTCTCCCGTCGATGCCGGGGCCTAAGACCTTGTGTGGAGTCGGGGCCGGAACCTGAGGATTCCTCTCCAGTGCTGACATGGATCTTGGGGTACTTCTGGAGTCTCCCCAGGGGAGTCAGTCCTCGTCTCGAATGCGGGCATGCACTTGCGCTTTCCTCCAGAGCGGTAGCAGCAGTGTCACGCAGTCCGCCGCGTGGATCAAAGGATCTATGGTTTTCCCTCGAGTCTTTCCCACGAGGCTTTCCCACGAGGCTTTCCCACAGGGCTGTCCCACGTGCACACGTGGTGGGAGTCGATCCTCGGCTTGAACGTCAAGGCAGTGCAGGGAAAACAGGTTCCTCTGGAATGGACTGACACATCTGGGGGACTCTTGGAATGGTGGCACGACCCTGGAGTTCCTCTCGCCTTTCCTGTGGAGAGCGCCTCCTCTTGAGATGCGACGGGAACGCCGGGAAATCTTTCCCTACGAAACAGGGAAAGGATCCCTCATCTCGAGTTAGGAGTCGGAAACGGGGCTCCCCTGGATGTGTGCAGGACCCCACGTGCTTCCCCTCGAGTGGAGACGGGTATGTCGGGGAACTTCTTGAGTTGCAGCAATGGTGTGAAGGACCCTTTGGAAGTTCCAGTGGTTAGATGTGATTGGTCTCGAGAACCCTCAGCGGAAATGGGCCTCATCTCGCCTGGAGGGCAAAACCTCCTGGATTTTCTCGAGTTGCGGCAGGTGCTCTCGACTTACGACGGGGACCTCAGGGAACCGCTCTGGTGGCCTCAGGAAAGGCCAGTCCCCATGCGAGTTCCTCGGGGGCGTCTCGGGATTCCTCTCCCGTCGATGCCGGGGCCTAAGACCTTGTGTGGAGTCGGGGCCGGAACCTGAGGATTCCTCTCCAGTGCTGACATGGATTTGGGGTACTTCTGGAGTCTCCCCAGGGGAGTCAGTCCTCGTCTCGAATGCGGGCATGCACTTGCGCTTTCCTCCAGAGCGGTAGCAGCAGTGTCACGCAGTCCGCCGCGTGGATCAAAGGATCTATGGTTTTCCCTCGAGTCTTTCCCACGAGGCTTTCCCACGAGGCTTTCCCACAGGGCTGTCCCACGTGCACACGTGGTGGGAGTCGATCCTCGGCTTGAACGTCAAGGCAGTGCAGGGAAAACAGGTTCCTCTGGAATGGAGTGACACATCTGGGGGACTCTTGGAATGGTGGCACGACCCTGGAGTTCCTCTCGCCTTTCCTGTGGAGAGCGCCTCCTCTTGAGATGCGACGGGAACGCCGGGAATTCTTTCCCTACGAAACAGGGAAAGGATCCCTCATCTCGAGCTAGGAGGCGGAAACGGGGCTCCCCTGGATGTGTGCGGGACCCCACGTGCTTCCTCTCGAGTGCCGACGGGTATGTCGGGGAACTTCTTGAGTTGCAGCAATGGTGTGAAGGACCCTTTGGAAGTTCCAGTGGTTAGATGTGATTGGCCTCGAGAAGCCTCAGCGGAAATGGGCCTCATCTCGCCTGGAGGGCAAAACCTCCTGGATTTTCTCGAGTTGCGGCAGGTGCTCTCGACTTACGACGGGGACCTCAGGGACCCGCTCTGGTGGCCTCAGGAAAGGCCAGTCCCCATGCGAGTTCCTCGGGGGCCCCTCGGGATTCCTCTCCCGTCGATGCCGGGGCCTAAGACCTTGTGTGGAGTGGGGGCCGGAACCTGAGGATTCCTCTCCAGTGCTGACATGGATCTTGGGGTACTTCTGGAGTCTCCCCAGGGGAGTCAGTCCTCGTCTCGAATGCGGGCATGTACTTGCGCTTTCCTCCAGAGCGGTAGCAGCAGTGTCACGCAGTCCGCCGCGTGCATCAAAGGATCTATGGTTTTCCCTCGAGTCTTTCCCACGAGGCTTTCCCACGAGGCTTTCCCACAGGGCTGTCCCACGTGCACACGTGGTGGGAGTCGATCCTTGGCTTGAACGTCAAGGCAGTGCAGGGAAAACAGGTTCCTCTGGAATGGAGTGACACATCTGGGGGACTCTTGGAATGGTGGCACGACCCTGGAGTTCCTCTCGGCTTTCCTGTGGAGAGCGCCTCCTCTTGAGATGCGACGGGAACGCCGGGAATTCATTCCCTACGAAACAGGGAAAGGATCCCTCATCTCGAGCTAGGAGGCGGAAACGGGGCTCCCCTGGATGTGTGCGGCACCCCACGTGCTTCCTCTCGAGTGCAGACGAGTATGTCGGGGAACTTCTTGAGTTGCAGCAATGGTGTGAAGGATCTTTGGAAGTTCCAGTGGTTAGATGTGATTGGCCTCGAGAAGCCTCAGCGGAAATGGGCCTCATCGCGCCTGGAGGGCAAAATCTCCTGGATTTTCTCGAGTTGCGGCAGGTGCTCTCGACTTACGACGGGGACCTCAGGGAACCGCTGTGGTGGCCTCAGGAAAGGCCAGTCCCCATGCGAGTTCCTCGGGGGGGTCTCGGGATTCCTCTCCCGTCGATGCCGGGGCCTAAGACCTTGTGTGGAGTCGGGACCGGAACCTGAGGATTCCTCTCCAGTGCTGACATGGATCTTGGGGTACTTCTGGAGTCTCCCCAGGGGAGTCAGTCCTCGTCTCGAATGCGGGCATGCACTTGCGCTTTCCTCCAGAGCGGTAGCAGCAGTGTCACGCAGTCCGCCGCGTGGATCAAAGGATCTATGGTTTTCCCTCGAGTCTTTCCCACGAGGCTTTCCCACGAGGCTTTCCCACAGGGCTGTCCCACGTGCACACGTGGTGGGAGTCGATCCTCGGCTTGAACGTCAAGGCAGTGCAGGGAAAACAGGTTCCTCTGGAATGGACTGACACATCTGGGGGACTCTTGGAATGGTGGCACGACCCTGGAGTTCCTCTCGCCTTTCCTGTGGAGAGCGCCTCCTCTTGAGATGCGACGGGAACGCCGGGAATTCTTTCCCTACGAAACAGGGAAAGGATCCCTCATCTCGAGCTAGGAGGCGGAAACGGGGCTCCCCTGGATGTGTTCGGGACCCACGTGCTTCCTCTCGAGTGGAGACGGGTATGTCGGGGAACTTCTTGAGTTGCAGCAAGGGTGTGAAGGACCCATTGGAAGTTCCAGTTGTTAGACGTGATTAGCCTCGAGAAGCCTCAGCGGAAATGGGCCTCATCTCGCCTGGAGGGCCAAACATCCTGGATTTTCTCGAGTTGCGGCAGGTGCTCTCGACTTTCGACGGGGACCTCAGGGACCCGCTCTGGTGGCCTCAGGAAAGGCCAGTCCCCATGCGAGTTCCTCGTGGGCCTCTCGGGATTCCTCTCCCGTCGATGCCGGGGCCTAAGACCTTGTGTGGAGTCGGGGCCGGAACCTGAGGATTCCTCTCCAGTGCTGACATGGATCTTGGGGTACTTCTGGAGTCTCCCCAGGGGAGTCAGTCCTCGTCTCGAATGCGGGCATGCACTTGCGCTTTCCTCCAGAGCGGTAGCAGCAGTGTCACGCAGTCCGCCGCGTGGATCAAAGGATCTATGGTTTTCCCTCGAGTCTTTCCCACGAGGCTTTCCCACGAGGCTTTCCCACAAGGCTGTCCCACGTGCACACGTGGTGGGAGTCGATCCTCGGCTTGAACGTCAAGGCAGTGCAGGGAAAACAGGTTCCTCTGGAATGGACTGACACACCTGGGGGACTCTTGGAATGGTGGCATGACTCTGGAGTTCCTCTCGCCTTTCCTGTGGAGAGCGCCTCCTCTTGAGATGTGACGGGAACGCCAGGAATTCTTTCCCTACGAAACAGGGAAAGGATCCCTCATCTCGAGCTAAGAGGCGGAAACGGGGCTCCCCTGGATGTGTGCGGGACCCCACGTGCTTCCCCTCGAGTGGAGACGGGTATGTCGGGGAACATCTTGAGTTGCAGCAATGGTTTGAAGGACCCTATGGAGGTTCCAGTGGTTAGATGTGATTGGCCTTGAGAAGCCTCAGTGGAAATGGGCCTCATCTCGCCTGGAGGGCAAAACCTCCTGGATTTTCTCGAGTTGCGGCAGGTGCTCTCGACTTACGACGGGGACCTCAGGGAACCGCTCTGGTGGCCTCAGGAAAGACCAGTCCCCATGCAAGTTCCTCGGGGGCCTCTCGGGATTCCTCTACCGTCGATGCCGGGGCCTAAGACCTTGTGTGGAGTCGGGGCCGGAACCTGAGGATTCCTCTCCAGTGCTGACATGGATCTTGGGGTACTTCTGGAGTCTCCCCAGGGGAGTCAGTCCTCGTCTCGAATGCGGGCATGCACTTGCGCTTTCCTCCAGAGCGGTAGCAGCAATGTCACGCAGTCCGCCGCGTGGATCAAAGGATCTATGGTTTTCCCTCGAGTCTTTCCCACGAGGCTTTCCCACGAGGCTTTCCCACAGGGCTGTCCCACGTGCACACGTGGTGGGAGTCGATCCTCGGCTTGAACGTCAAGGCAGTGCAGGGAAAACAGGTTCCTCTCGAATGGACTGACACATCTGGGGGACTCTTGGAATGGTGGCACGACCCTGGAGTTCCTCTCGCCTTTCCTGTGGAGAGCGCCTCCTCTTGAGATGCGACGGGAACGGCGGGAATTCTTTCCCTACGAAACAGGGAAAGGATCCCTCATCTCGAGCTAGGAGGCGGAAACGGGGCTCCCCTGGATGTGTGCGGGACCCCACGTGCTTCCCCTCGAGTGGAGACGGGTATGTCGGGGAACTTCTTGAGTTGCAGCAAGGGTGTGAAGGACCCTTTGGAAGTTCCAGTGGTTAGATGTGATTGGCCTCGAGAAGCCTCAGTGGAAATGGGCCTCATCTCGCCTGGAGGGCAAAACCTCCTGGATTTTCTCGAGTTGCGGCAGGTGCTCTCGACTTACGACGGAGACCTCAGGGAACCGCTCTGGTGGCCTCAGGAAAGGCCAGTCCCCATGCGAGTTCCTCGGGGGCCTCTCGGGATTCCTCTCCCGTCGATGCCGGGGCCTAAGACCTTGTGTGGAGTCGGGGCCGGAACCTGAGGATTCCTCTCCAGTGCTGACATGGATTTGGGGTACTTCTGGAGTCTCCCCAGGGGAGTCAGTCCTCGTCTCGAATGCGGGCATGCACTTGCGCTTTCCTCCAGAGCGGTAGCAGCAGTGTCACGCAGTCCGCCGCGTGGATCAAAGGATCTATGGTTTTCCCTCGAGTCTTTCCCACGAGGCTTTCCCACGAGGCTTTCCCACAGGGCTGTCCCACGTGCACACGTGGTGGGAGTCGATCCTTGGCTTGAACGTCAAGGCAGTGCAGGGAAGACAGGTTCCTCTGGAATGGACTGACACATCTGGGGGACTCTTGGAATGGTGGCATGACTCTGGAGTTCCTCTCGCCTTTCCTGTGGAGAGCGCCTCCTCTTGAGAAGCGACGGGAACGCCGGGAATTCTTTCCCTACGAAACAGGGAAAGGATCCCTCATCTCGAGTTAGGAGTCGGAAACGGGGCTCCCCTGGATGTGTGCGGGACCCCACGTGCTTCCCCTCGAGTGGAGACGGGTATGTCGGGGAACTTATTGAGTTGCAGCAATGGTGTGAAGGACCCTTTGGAAGTTCCAGTGGTTAGATGTGATTGGCCTCGAGAAGCCTCAGCGGAAATGGGCCTCATCTCGCCTGGAGGGCAAAACCTCCTGGATTTTCTCGAGTTGCGGCAGGTGCTCTCGACTTACGACGGGGACCTCAGGGAACCGCTCTGGTGGCCTCAGGAAAGGCCAGTCCCCATGCGAGTTCCTCGGGGGCGTCTCGGGATTCCTCTCCCGTCGATGCCGGGGCCTAAGACCTTGTGTGGAGTCGGGGCCGGTACCTGAGGATTCCTCTCCAGTGCTGACATGGATCTTGGGTTACTTCTGGAGTCTCCCCAGGGGAGTCAGTCCTCGTCTCGAATGCGGGCATGCACTTGCGCTTTCCTCCAGAGCGGTAGCAGCAGTGTCACGCAGTCCGCCGCGTGGATCAAAGGATCTATGGTTTTCCCTCGAGTCTTTCCCACGAGGCTTTCCCACGAGGCTTTCCCACAGGGCTGTCCCACGTGCACACGTGGTGGGAGTCGATCCTCGGCTTGAACGTCAAGGCAGTGCAGGGAAAACAGGTTCCTCTGGAATGGACTGACACATCTGGGGGACTCTTGGAATGGTGGCACGACCCTGGAGTTCCTCTCGCCTTTCCTGTGGAGAGGGCCTCCTCTTGAGATGCGACGGGAACGCCGGGAAATCTTTCCCTACGAAACAGGGAAAGGATCCCTCATCTCGAGTTAGGAGTCGGAAACGGGGCTCCCCTGGATGTATGCGGGATCCCACGTGATTCCTCTCGAGGGCAGACGGGTATGTCCTGGAACTTCTTGAGTTGCAGCAAGGGTGTGAAGGACCCTTTGGAAGTTCCAGTGGTTAGATGTGATTGGCCTCGAGAAGCCTCAGCGGAAATGGGCCTCATCTCGCCTGGAGGGCAAAACCTCCTGGATTTTCTCGAGTTGCGGCAGGTGCTCTCGACTTACAACGGGGACCTCAGGGACCCGCTCTGGTGGCCTCAGGAAAGGCCAGTCCCCATGCGAGTTCCTCGGGGGCGTCTCGGGATTCCTCTCCCGTCGATGCCGGGGCCTAAGACCTTGTGTGGAGTCGGGGCCGGAACCTGAGGATTCCTCTCTAGTGATGATATGGATCTTGGGGTACTTCTGGAGTCTCCCCAGGGGAGTCAGTCCTCGTCTCGAATGCGGGCATGCACTTGCGCTTTCCTCCAGAGCGGGAGCAGCAGTGTCACGCAGTCCGCCGCGTGGATCAAAGGATCTATGTTTTTCCCTCGAGTCTTTCCCACGAGGCTTTCCCACGAGGCTTTCCCACAGGGCTGTCCCACGTGCACACGTGGTGGGAGTCGATCCTCGGCTTGAACGTCAAGGCAGTGCAGGGAAAACAGGTTCCTCTGGAATGGACTGACACACCTGGGGGACTCTTGGAATGGTGGCATGACCCTGGAGTTCCTCTCGCCTTTCCTGTGGAGAGCGCCTCCTCTTGAGATGCGACGGGAACGCCGGGAATTCTTTCCCTACGAAACAGGGAAAGGATCCCTCATCTCGAGCTAGGAGGCGGAAACGGGGCTCCCCTGGATGTGTGCGGGACCCCACGTGCTTCCTCTCGAGTGCCGACGGGTATGTCGGGGAACTTCTTGAGTTGCAGCAATGGTGTGAAGGACCCTTTGGAAGTTCCAGTGGTTAGATGTGATTGGCCTCGAGAAGCCTCAGCGGAAATGGGCCTCATCTCGCCTGGAGGGCAAAACCTCCTGGATTTTCTCGAGTTGCGGCAGGTGCTCTCGACTTACGACGGGGACCTCAGGGACCCGCTCTGGTGGCCTCAGGAAAGGCCAGTCCCCATGCGAGTTCCTCGGGGGCCCCTCGGGATTCCTCTCCCGTCGATGCCGGGGCCTAAGACCTTGTGTGGAGTGGGGGCCGGAACCTGAGGATTCCTCTCCAGTGCTGACATGGATCTTGGGGTACTTCTGGAGTCTCCCCAGGGGAGTCAGTCCTCGTCTCGAATGCGGGCATGTACTTGCGCTTTCCTCCAGAGCGGTAGCAGCAGTGTCACGCAGTCCGCCGCGTGCATCAAAGGATCTATGGTTTTCCCTCGAGTCTTTCCCAAGAGGCTTTCCCACGAGGCTTTCCCACAAGGCTGTCCCACGTGCACACGTGGTGGGAGTCGATCCTTGGCTTGAACGTCAAGGCAGTGCAGGGAAAACAGGTTCCTCTGGAATGGACTGACACATCTGGGGGACTCTTGGAATGGTGGCACGACCCTGGAGTTCCTCTCGCCTTTCCTGTGGAGAGCGCCTCCTCTTGAGATGCGACGGGAACGCCGGGAATTCTTTCCCTGCGAAACAGGGAAAGGATCCCTCATCTCGAGCTAGGAGTCGGAAACGGGGCTCCCCTGGATGTGTGCGGGACCCACGTGCTTCCTCTCGAGTGGAGACGGGTATGTCGGGGAACTTCTTGAGTTGCAGCAAGGGTGTGAAGGACCCTTTGGAAGTTCCAGTTGTTAGACGTGATTAGCCTCGAGAAGCCTCAGCGGAAATGGGCCTCATCTCGCCTGGAGGGCAAAACCTCCTGGATTTTCTCGAGTTGCGGCAGGTGCTCTCGACTTACGACGGGGACCTCAGGGACCCGCTCTGGTGGCCTCAGGAAAGGCCAGTCCACATGCGAGTTCCACGGGGGCCTCTCGGGATTCCTCTCCCGTCGATGCCGGGGCCTAAGACCTTGTGTGGAGTCGGGGCCGGAACCTGAGGATTCCTCTCCAGTGCTGACATTGATCTTGGGGTACTTCTGGAGTCTCCCCAGGGGAGTCAGTCCTCGTCTCGAATGCGGGCATACACTTGTGCTTTCCTCCAGAGCGGTAGCAGCAGTGTCACGCAGTCCGCCGCGTGGATCAAAGGATCTATGGTTTTCCCTCGAGTCTTTCCCACGATTCTTTCCCACGAGGCTTTCCCACAGGGCTGTCCCACGTGCACACGAGGTGGGAGTCGATCCTCGGCTTGAACGTCAAGGCAGTGCAGGGAAAACAGGTTCCTCTGGAATGGACTGACACATCTGGGGGACTCTTGGAATGGTGGCACGACCCTGGAGTTCCTCTCGCCTTTCCTGTGGAGAGCGCCTCCTCTTGAGATGCGACGGGAACGCCGGGAAATCTTTCCCTACGAAACAGGGAAAGGATCCCTCATCTCGAGTTACGAGTCGGAAACGGGGCTCCCCTGGATGTGTGCGGGACCCCACGTGCTTCCCCTCGAGTGGAGACGGGTATGTCGGGGAACTTCTTGAGTTGCAGCAATGGTGTGAAGGACCCGTTGGAAGTTCCAGTGGTTAGATGTGATTGGCCTCGAGAAGCCTCAGCGGAAATGGGCCTCATCTCGCCTGGAGGGCAAAACCTCCTGGATTTTCTCGAGTTGCGGCAGGTGCTCTCGACTTACGACGGGGACCTCTGGGAACCGCTCTGGTGGCCTCAGGAAAGGCCAGTCCCCATGCGAGTTCCTCGGGGGCGTCTCGGGATTCCTCTCCCGTCGATGCCGGGGCCTAAGATCTTGTGTGGAGTCGGGGCCGGAACCTGAGGAATCCTCTCCAATGCTGACATGGATTTGGGGTACTTCTGGAGTCTCCCCAGGGGAGTCAGTCCTCGTCTCGAATGCGGGCATGCACTTGCGCTTTCCTCCAGAGCGGTAGCAGCAGTGTCACGCAGTCCGCCGCATGGATCAAACGATCTATGGTTTTCCCTCGAGTCTTTCCCACGAGGCTTTCCCACGAGGCTTTCCACAGGGCTGTCCCACGTGCACACGTGGTGGGAGTCGATCCTCTGCTTGAACGTCAAGGCAGTGCAGGGAAAACAGGTTCCTCTGGAATGGAGTGACACATCTGGGGGACTCTTGGAATGGTGGCACGACCCTGGAGTTCCTCTCGCCTTTCCTGTGGAGAGCGCCTCCTCTTGAGATGCGACGGGAACGCCGGGAATTCATTCCCTACGAAACAGGGAAAGGATCCCTCATCTCGAGCTAGGAGGCGGAAACGGGGCTCCCCTGGATGTGTGCGGGACCCCACGTGCTTCCTCTCGAGTGCAGACGAGTATGTCGGGGAACTTCTTGAGTTGCAGCAATGGTGTGAAGGATCTTTGGAAGTTCCAGAGGTTAGATGTGATTGGCCTCGAGAAGCCTCAGCGGAAATGGGCCTCATCGCGCCTGGAGGGCAAAATCTCCTGGATTTTCTCGAGTTGCGGCAGGTGCTCTCGACTTACGACGGGGACCTCAGGGAACCGCTCTGGTGGCCTCAGGAAAGGCCAGTCCCCATGCGAGTTCCTCGGGGGCGTCTCGGGATTCCTCTCCCGTCGATGCCGGGGCCTAAGACCTTGTGTGGAGTCGGGACCGGAACCTGAGGATTCCTCTCCAGTGCTGACATGGATCTTGGGGTACTTCTGGAGTCTCCCCAGGGGAGTCAGTCCTCGTCTCGAATGCGGGCATGCACTTGCGCTTTCCTCCAGAGCGGTAGCAGCAGTGTCACGCAGTCCGCCGCGTGGATCAAAGGATCTATGGTTTTCCCTCGAGTCTTTCCCACGAGGCTTTCCCACGAGGCTTTCCCACAGGGCTGTCCCACGTGCACACGTGGTGGGAGTCGATCCTCGGCTTGAACGTCAAGGCAGTGCAGGGAAAACAGGTTCCTCTGGAATGGACTGACACATCTGGGGGACTCTTGGAATGGTGGCACGACCCTGGAGTTCCTCTCGCCTTTCCTGTGGAGAGCGCCTCCTCTTGAGATGCGACGGGAACGCCGGGAATTCTTTCCCTACGAAACAGGGAAAGGATCCCTCATCTCGAGCTAGGAGGCGGAAACGGGGCTCCCCTGGATGTGTGCGGGACCCCACGTGCTTCCTCTCGAGTGCCGACGGGTATGTCGGGGAACTTCTTGAGTTGCAGCAATGGTGTGAAGGACCCTTTGGAAGTTCCAGTGGTTAGATGTGATTGGCCTCGAGAAGCCTCAGCGGAAATGGGCCTCATCTCGCCTGGAGGGCAAAACCTCCTGGATTTTCTCGAGTTGCGGCAGGTGCTCTCGACTTACGACGGGGACCTCAGGGACCCGCTCTGGTGGCCTCAGGAAAGGCCAGTCCCCATGCGAGTTCCTCGGGGGCCCCTCGGGATTCCTCTCCCGTCGATGCCGGGGCCTAAGACCTTGTGTGGAGTGGGGGCCGGAACCTGAGGATTCCTCTCCAGTGCTGACATGGATCTTGGGGTACTTCTGGAGTCTCCCCAGGGGAGTCAGTCCTCGTCTCGAATGCGGGCATGCACTTGCGCTTTCCTCCAGAGCGGTAGCAGCAGTGTCACGCAGTCCGCCGCGTGCATCAAAGGATCTATGGTTTTCCCTCGAGTCTTTCCCAAGAGGCTTTCCCACGAGGCTTTCCCACAAGGCTGTCCCACGTGCACACGTGGTGGGAGTCGATCCTTGGCTTGAACGTCAAGGCAGTGCAGGGAAAACAGGTTCCTCTGGAATGGACTGACACATCTGGGGGACTCTTGGAATGGTGGCACGACCCTGGAGTTCCTCTCGCCTTTCCTGTGGAGAGCGCCTCCTCTTGAGATGCGACGGGAACGCCGGGAATTCTTTCCCTGCGAAACAGGGAAAGGATCCCTCATCTCGAGCTAGGAGGCGGAAACGGGGCTCCCCTGGATGTGTGCGGGACCCACGTGCTTCCTCTCGAGTGGAGACGGGTATGTCGGGGAACTTCTTGAGTTGCAGCAAGGGTGTGAAGGACCCTTTGGAAGTTCCAGTTGTTAGACGTGATTAGCCTCGAGAAGCCTCAGCGGAAATGGGCCTCATCTCGCCTGGAGGGCAAAACCTCCTGGATTTTCTCGAGTTGCGGCAGGTGCTCTCGACTTACGACGGGGACCTCAGGGACCCGCTCTGGTGGCCTCAGGAAAGGCCAGTCCACATGCGAGTTCCACGGGGGCCTCTCGGGATTCCTCTCCCGTCGATGCCGGGGCCTAAGACCTTGTGTGGAGTCGGGGCCGGAACCTGAGGATTCCTCTCCAGTGCTGACATTGATCTTGGGGTACTTCTGGAGTCTCCCCAGGGGAGTCAGTCCTCGTCTCGAATGCGGGCATACACTTGTGCTTTCCTCCAGAGCGGTAGCAGCAGTGTCACGCAGTCCGCCGCGTGGATCAAAGGATCTATGGTTTTCCCTCGAGTCTTTCCCACGATTCTTTCCCACGAGGCTTTCCCACAGGGCTGTCCCACGTGCACACGTGGTGGGAGTCGATCCTCGGCTTGAACGTCAAGGCAGTGCAGGGAAAACAGGTTCCTCTGGAATGGACTGACACATCTGGGGGACTCTTGGAATGGTGGCACGACCCTGGAGTTCCTCTCGCCTTTCCTGTGGAGAGCGCCTCCTCTTGAGATGCGACGGGAACGCCGGGAAATCTTTCCCTACGAAACAGGGAAAGGATCCCTCATCTCGAGTTACGAGTCGGAAACGGGGCTCCCCTGGATGTGTGCGGGACCCCACGTGCTTCCCCTCGAGTGGAGACGGGTATGTCGGGGAACTTCTTGAGTTGCAGCAATGGTGTGAAGGACCCGTTGGAAGTTCCAGTGGTTAGATGTGATTGGCCTCGAGAAGCCTCAGCGGAAATGGGCCTCATCTCGCCTGGAGGGCAAAACCTCCTGGATTTTCTCGAGTTGCGGCAGGTGCTCTCGACTTACGACGGGGACCTCTGGGAACCGCTCTGGTGGCCTCAGGAAAGGCCAGTCCCCATGCGAGTTCCTCGGGGGCGTCTCGGGATTCCTCTCCCGTCGATGCCGGGGCCTAAGATCTTGTGTGGAGTCGGGGCCGGAACCTGAGGAATCCTCTCCAATGCTGACATGGATTTGGGGTACTTCTGGAGTCTCCCCAGGGGAGTCAGTCCTCGTCTCGAATGCGGGCATGCACTTGTGCTTTCCTCCAGAGCGGTAGCAGCAGTGTCACGCAGTCCGCCGCATGGATCAAACGATCTATGGTTTTCCCTCGAGTCTTTCCCACGAGGCTTTCCCACGAGGCTTTCCACAGGGCTGTCCCACGTGCACACGTGGTGGGAGTCGATCCTCGGCTTGAACGTCAAGGCAGTGCAGGGAAAACAGGTTCCTCTGGAATGGAGTGACACATCTGGGGGACTCTTGGAATGGTGGCACGACCCTGGAGTTCCTCTCGCCTTTCCTGTGGAGAGCGCCTCCTCTTGAGATGCGACGGGAACGCCGGGAATTCATTCCCTACGAAACAGGGAAAGGATCCCTCATCTCGAGCTAGGAGGCGGAAACGGGGCTCCCCTGGATGTGTGCGGGACCCCACGTGCTTCCTCTCGAGTGCAGACGAGTATGTCGGGGAACTTCTTGAGTTGCAGCAATGGTGTGAAGGATCTTTGGAAGTTCCAGAGGTTAGATGTGATTGGCCTCGAGAAGCCTCAGCGGAAATGGGCCTCATCGCGCCTGGAGGGCAAAATCTCCTGGATTTTCTCGAGTTGCGGCAGGTGCTCTCGACTTACGACGGGGACCTCAGGGAACCGCTCTGGTGGCCTCAGGAAAGGCCAGTCCCCATGCGAGTTCCTCGGGGGCGTCTCGGGATTCCTCTCCCGTCGATGCCGGGGCCTAAGACCTTGTGTGGAGTCGGGACCGGAACCTGAGGATTCCTCTCCAGTGCTGACATGGATCTTGGGGTACTTCTGGAGTCTCCCCAGGGGAGTCAGTCCTCGTCTCGAATGCGGGCATGCACTTGCGCTTTCCTCCAGAGCGGTAGCAGCAGTGTCACGCAGTCCGCCGCGTGGATCAAAGGATCTATGGTTTTCCCTCGAGTCTTTCCCACGAGGCTTTCCCACGAGGCTTTCCCACAGGGCTGTCCAACGTGCACACGTGGTGGGAGTCGATCCTCGGCTTGAACGTCAAGGCAGTGCAGGGAAAACAGGTTCCTCTGGAATGGACTGACACATCTGGGGGACTCTTGGAATGGTGGCACGACCCTGGAGTTCCTCTCGCCTTTCCTGTGGAGAGCGCCTCCTCTTGAGATGCGACGGGAACGCCGGGAATTCTTTCCCTACGAAACAGGGAAAGGATCCCTCATCTCGAGCTAGGAGGCGGAAACGGGGCTCCCCTGGATGTGTGCGGGACACCACGTGCTTCCTCTCGAGTGCACACGGGTATGTCGGGGAACTTCTGGAGTTGCAGCAAGGGTGTGAAGGACCCTTTGGAAGTTCCAGTGGTTAGACGTGATTAGCCTCGAGAAGCCTCAGCGGAAATGGGCCTCATCTCGCCTGGAGGGCAAAACCTCCTGGATTTTCTCGAGTTGCGGCAGGTGCTCTCGACTTACGACGGGGACCTCAGGGACCCGCTCTGGTGGCCTCAGGAAAGGAGAGTCCCCATGCGAGTTCCTCGGGGGCCTCTCGGGATTCCTCTCCCGTCGATGCCGGGGCCTAAGACTTTGTGTGGAGTCGGGGCCGGAACCTGAGAATTCCTCTCCAGTGCTGACATGGATCTTGGGGTACTTCTGGAGTCTCCCCAGGGGAGTCAGTCCTCGTCTCGAATGCGGGCATGCACTTGCGCTTTCCGCCAGAGCGGTAGCAGCAGTGTCACACAGTCCGCCGCGTGGATCAAAGGATCTATGGTTTTCCCTCGAGTCTTTCCCACGAGGCTTTCCCACGAGGCTTTCCCACAGGGCTGTCCCACGTGCACACGTGGTGGGAGTCGATCCTCGGCTTGAACGTCAAGGCAGTGCTGGGAAAAGAGTTTCCTCTGGAATGGACTGACACATCTGGGGGACTCTTGGAATGGTGGCATGACCCTGGAGTTCCTCTCGCCTTTCCTGTGGAGAGCGCCTCCTCTTGAGATACGACGGGAACGCCGGGAATTCTTTCCCTACGAAACAGGGAAAGGATCCCTCATCTCGAGCTAGGAGGCGGAAACGGGTCTCCCCTGTATGTGTGCGGGACACCACGTGCTTCCTCTCGAGTGGAGACGGGTATGTCGGGGAACTTCTTGAGTTGCAGCAAGGGTGTGAAGGACCCTTTGGAAGTTCGAGTTGTTAGACATGATTAGCCTCGAGAAGCCTCAGCGGAAATGGGCCTCATCTCGCCTGGAGGGCAAAACCTCCTGGATTTTCTCGAGTTGCGGCAGGTGCTCTCGACTTACGACGGGGACCTCAGGGACCCGCTCTGGTGGCCTCAGGAAAGGCCAGTCCCCATGCGAGTTCCTCGGGGGCCTCTCAGGATTCCTCTCCCGTCGATGCCGGTGCCTAAGACCTTGTGTGGAGTCGGGGCCGGAACCTGAGGATTCCTCTCCAGTGCTGACATGGATCTTGGGGTACTTCTGGAGTCTCCCCAGGGGAGTCAGTCCTCGTCTCGAATGCGGGCATACACTTGTGCTTTCCTCCAGAGCGGTAGCAGCAGTGTCACGCAGTCCGCCGCGTGGATCAAAGGATCTATGGTTTTCCCTCGAGTCTTTCCCACGAGGCTTTCCCACGAGGCTTTCCCACAGGGCTGTCCCACGTGCACACGTGGTGGGAGTCGATCCTCGGCTTGAACGTCAAGGCAGTGCAGGGAAAACAGGTTCCTCTGGAATGTACTGACACATCTGGGGGACTCTTGGAATGGTGGCACTACCCTGGAGTCCCTCTCGCCTTTCCTGTGGAGAGCGCCTCCTCTTGAGATGCGACGGGAACGCCGGGAAATCTTTCCCTACGAAACAGGGAAAGGATCCCTCATCTCGAGTTAGGAGTCGGAAACGAGGCTCCCCTGGATGTGTGCGGGACCCCACGTGCTTTCCCTCGAGTGGAGACGGGTATGTCGGGGAACTTCTTGAGTTACAGCAATGGTGTGAAGGACCCTTTGGAAGTTCCAGTGGTTAGATGTGATTGGCCTCGAGAAGCCTCAGCGGAAATGGGCCTCATCTCGCCTGGAGGGCAAAACCTCCTGGATTTTCTCGAGTTGCGGCAGGTGCTCTCGACTTACAACGGGGACCTCTGGGAACCGCTCTGGTGGCCTCAGGAAAGGCCAGTCCCCATGCGAGTTCCTCGGGGGCGTCTCGGGATTCCTCTCCCGTCGATGCCGGTGCCTAAGACCTTGTGTGGAGTCGGGGCCGGAACCTGAGGAATCCTCTCCAGTGCTGACATGGATTTGGGGTACTTCTGGAGTCTCCCCAGGGGAGTCAGTCCTCGTCTCGAATGCGGGCATGCACTTGCGCTTTCCTCCAGAGCGGTAGCAGCAGTGTCACGCAGTCCGCCGCATGGATCAAACGATCTATGGTTTTCCCTCGAGTCTTTCCCACGAGGCTTTCCCACGAGGCTTTCCACAGGGCTGTCCCACGTGCACACGTGGTGGGAGTCGATCCTCGGCTTGAACGTCAAGGCAGTGCAGGGAAAACAGGTTCCTGTGGAATGGAGTGACACATCTGGGGGACTCTTGGAATGGTGGCACGACCCTGGAGTTCCTCTCGCCTTTCCTGTGGAGAGCGCCTCCTCTTGAGATGCGCCGGGAATGCCGGGAATTCATTCCCTACGAAACAGGGAAAGGATCCCTCATCTCGAGCTAGGAGGCGGAAACGGGGCTCCCCTGGATGTGTGCGGGACCCCACGTGCTTCCTCTCGAGTGCAGACGGGTATGTCGGGGAGCTTCTTGAGTTGCAGCAATGGTTTGAAGGATCTTTGGAAGTTCCAGTGGTTAGATGTGATTGGCCTCGAGAAGCCTCAGCGGAAATGGGCCTCATCGCGCCTGGAGGGCAAAACCTCCTGGATTTTCTCGAGTTGCGGCAGGTGCTCTCGACTTACGACGGGGACCTCAGGGACCCGCTCTGGTGGCCTCAGGAAAGGCCAGTCCCCATGCGAGTTCCTCGGGGGCCTCTCCGGATTCCTCTCCCGTCGATGCCGGGGCCTAAGACCTTGTGTGGAGTCGGGGCCGGAACCTGAGGATTCCTCTCCAGTGCTGACATGGATCTTGGGGTACTTCTGGAGTCTCCCCAGGGGAGTCAATCCTCGTCTCGAATGCGGGCATGCACTTGCGCTTTCCTCCAGAGCGGTAGCAGCAGTGTCACGCAGACTGCCGCGTGGATCAAAGGATCTATGGTTTTCCCTCGAGTCTTTCCCACGAGGCTTTCCCACGAGGCTTTCCCACAGGGCTGTCCCACGTGCACACGTGGTGGGAGTCGATCCTCGGCTTGAACGTCAAGGCAGTGCAGGGAAAACAGGTTCCTCTGGAATGGACTGACACATCTGGGGGACTCTTGGAATGGTGGCACGACCCTGGAGTTCCTCTCGCCTTTCCTGTGGAGAGCGCCTCCTCTTGAGATGCGACGGGAACGCCGGGAATTCTTTCCCTATGAAACAGGGAAAGGATCCCTCATCTCGAGCTAGGAGGCGGAAACGGGGCTCCCCTGGATGTGTTCGGGACCCACGTGCTTCCTCTCGAGTGGAGACGGGTATGTCGGGGAACTTCTTGAGTTGCAGCAATGGTGTGAAGGACCCTTTGGAAGTTCCAGTTGTTAGACGTGATTAGCCTCGAGAAGCCTCAGCGGAAATGGGCCTCATCTCGCCTGGAGGGCAAAACCTCCTGGATTTTCTCGAGTTGCGGCAGGTGCTCTCGACTTACGACGGGGACCTCAGGGACCCGCTCTGGTGGCCTCAGGAAAGGCCAGTCCCCATGCGAGTTCCTCGGGGGCCTCTCGGGATTCCTCTCCCGTCGATGCCGGGGCCTAAGACCTTGTGTGGAGTCGGGGCCGGAACCTGAGGATTCCTCTCCAGTGCTGACATGGATCTTGGGGTACTTCTGGAGTCTCCCCAGGGGAGTCAGTCCTCGTCTCGAATGCGGGCATGCACTTGCGCTTTCCTCCAGAGCGGTAGCAGCAGTGTCACGCAGTCCGCCGCGTGGATCAAAGGATCTATTGTTTTCCCTCGAGTCTTTCCCACGAGGCTTTCCCACGAGGCTTTCCCACAGGGCTGTCCCACGTGCACACGTGGTGGGAGTCGATCCTCGGCTTGAACGTCAAGGCAGTGCAGGGAAAACAGGTTCCTCTGGAATGGACTGACACATCTGGGGGACTCTTGGAATGGTGTCAGGACCCTGGAGTTCCTCTCGCCTTTCCTGTGGAGAGCGCCTCCACTTGAGATGCGACGGGAACGCCGGGAATTCTTTCCCTACGAAACAGGGAAAGGATCCCTCATCTCGAGCTAGGAGGCGGAAACGGGTCTCCCCTGGATGTGTGCGGGACCCCACGTGCTTCCTCTCGAGTGGAGACGGGTATGTCGGGGAACTTCTTGAGTTGCAGCAATGGTGTGAAGGATCTTTGGAAGTTCCAGTGGTTAGATGTGATTGGCCTCGAGAAGCCTCAGCGGAAATGGGCCTCATCTCGCCTGGAGGGCAAAATCTCCTGGATTTTCTCGAGTTGCGGCAGGTGCTCTCGACTTACGACGGGGACCTCAGGGAACCGCTCTGGTGGCCTCAGGAAAGGCCAGTCCCCATGCGAGTTCCTCGGGGGCGTCTCGGGATTCCTCTCCCGTCGATGCCGGGGCCTAAGACCTTGTGTGGAGTCGGGACCGGAACCTGAGGATTCCTCTCCAGTGCTGACATGGATCTTGGGGTACTTCTGGAGTCTCCCCAGGGGAGTCAGTCCTCGTCTCGAATGCGGGCATGCACTTGCGCTTTCCTCCAGAGCGGTAGCAGCAGTGTCACGCAGTCCGCCGCGTGGATCAAAGGATCTATGGTTTTCCCTCGAGTCTTTCCCACGAGGCTTTCCCACGAGGTTTTCCCACAGGGCTGTCCCACGTGCACACGTGGTGGGAGTCGATCCTCGGCTTGAACGTCAAGGCAGTGCAGGGAAAACAGGTTCCTCTGGAATGGACTGACACATCTGGGGGACTCTTGGAATGGTGGCACGACCCTGGAGTTCCTCTCGCCTTTCCTGTGGAGAGCGCCTCCTCTTGAGAGGCGACGGGAACGCCGGGAATTCTTTCCCTACGAAACAGGGAAAGGATCCCTCATCTCGAGCTAGGAGGCGGAAACGGGGCTCCCCTGGATGTGTGCGGGACACCACGTGCTTCCTCTCGAGTGCACACGGGTATGTCGGGGAACTTCTTGAGTTGCAGCAAGGGTGTGAAGGACCCTTTGGAAGTTCCAGTTGTTAGACATGATTAGCCTCGAGAAGCCTCAGCGGAAATGGGCCTCATCTCGCCTGGAGGGCAAAACCTCCTGGATTTTCTCGAGTTGCGGCAGGTGCTCTCGACTTACGACGGGGACCTCAGGGACCCGCTCTGGTGGCCTCAGGAAAGGCCAGTCCACATGCGAGTTCCTCGGGGGCCTCCCGGGATTCCTCTCCCGTCGATGCCAGGGCCTAAAACCTTGTGTGGAGTCGGGGCCGGAACCTGAGGATTCCTCTCCAGTGCTGACATGGATCTTGGGGTACTTCTGGAGTCTCCCCAGGGGACTCTGTCCTCGTCTCGAATGCGGGCATGCACTTGCGCTTTCCTCCAGAGCGGTAGCAGCAGTGTCACACAGTCCGCCGCGTGGATCAAAGGATCTATGTTTTTCCCTCGAGTCTTTCCCACGATGCTTTCCCACTAGGCTTTCCCACAGGGCTGTCCCACGTGCACACGTGGTGGGAGTCGATCCTCGGCTTGAACGTCAAGGCAGTGCAGGGAAAACAGGTTCGTCTGGAATGGACTGACACATCTGGGGGACTCTTGGAATGGTGGCATGACCCTGGAGTTCCTCTCGCCTTTCCTGTGGAGAGCGCCTCCTCTTGAGATGCGACGGGAACGCCGGGAATTCTTTCCCTACGAAACAGGGAAAGGATCCCTCATCTCGAGCTAGGAGGCGGAAACGGGGCTCCCCTGGATGTGTGCGGGACACCACGTGCTTCCTCTCGAGTGCACACGGGTATGTCGGGGAACTTCTTGAGTTGCAGCAAGGGTGTGAAGGACCCTTTGGAAGGTCCAGTGGTTAGATGTGATTGGCCTCGAGAAGCCTCAGCGGAAATGGGCCTCATCTCGCCTGGAGGGCAAAACCTCCTGGATTTTCTCGAGTTGCGGCAGGTGCTCTCGACTTACGACGGGGACCTCAGGGACCCGCTCTGGTGGCCTCAGGAAAGGCCAGTCCCCATGCGAGTTCCTCGGGGGCCTCTCAGGATTCCTCTCCCGTCGATGCCGGGGCCTAAGACCTTGTGTGGAGTCGGGGCCGGAACCTGAGGATTCCTCTCCAGTGCTGACATTGATCTTGGGGTACTTCTGGAGTCTCCCCAGGGGAGTCAGTCCTCGTCTCGAATGCGGGCATACACTTGTGCTTTCCTCCAGAGCGGTAGCAGCAGTGTCACGCAGTCCGCCGCGTGGATCAAAGGATCTATGGTTTTCCCTCGAGTCTTTCCCACGAGGCTTTCCCACGAGGCTTTCCCACAGGGCTGTCCCACGTGCACACGTGGTGGGAGTCGATCCTCGGCTTGAACGTCAAGGCAGTGCAGGGAAAACAGGTTCCTCTGGAATGTAGTGACACATCTGGGGGACTCTTGGAATGGTGGCACGACCCTGGAGTTCCTCTCGCCTTTCCTGTGGAGAGCGCCTCCTCTTGAGATGCGACGGGAACGCCGGGAAATCTTTCCCTACGAAACAGGGAAAGGATCCCTCATCTCGAGTTAGGAGTCGGAAACGGGGCTCCCCTGGATGTGTGCGGGACCCCACGTGCTTTCCCTCGAGTGGAGACGGGTATGTCGGGGAACTTCTTGAGTTACAGCAATGGTGTGAAGGACCCTTTGGAAGTTCCAGTGGTTAGATGTGATTGGCCTCGAGAAGCCTCAGCGGAAATGGGCCTCATCTCGCCTGGAGGGCAAAACCTCCTGGATTTTCTCGAGTTGCGGCAGGTGCTCTCGACTTACGACGGGGACCTCAGGGACCCGCTCTGGTGGCCTCAGGAAAGGCCAGTCCCCATGCGAGTTCCTCGGGGGCCTCTCCGGATTCCTCTCCCGTCGATGCCGGGGCCTAAGCCTTTGTGTGGAGTCGGGGCCGGAACCTGAGGATTCCTCTCCAGTGCTGACATGGATCTTGGGGTACTTCTGGAGTCTCCCCAGGGGAGTCACTCCTCGTCTCGAATGCGGGCATGCACTTGCGCTTTTCTCCAGAGCGGTAGCAGCAGTGTCACGCAGACTGCCGCGTGGATCAAAGGATCTATGGTTTTCCCTCGAGTCTTTCCCACGAGGCTTTCCCACGAGGCTTTCCCACAGGGCTGTCCCACGTGCACACGTGGTGGGAGTCGATCCTCGGCTTGAACGTCAAGGCAGTGCAGGGAAAACAGGTTCCTCTGGAATGGACTGACACATCTGGGGGACTCTTGGAATGGTGGCACGACCCTGGAGTTCCTCTCGCCTTTCCTGTGGAGAGCGCCTCCTCTTGAGATGCGACGGGAACGCCGGGAATTCTTTCCCTATGAAACAGGGAAAGGATCCCTCATCTCGAGCTAGGAGGCGGAAACGGGGCTCCCCTGGATGTGTTCGGGACCCACGTGCTTCCTCTCGAGTGGAGACGGGTATGTCGGGGAACTTCTTGAGTTGCAGCAATGGTGTGAAGGATCTTTGGAAGTTCCAGTGGTTAGATGTGATTGGCCTCGAGAAGCCTCAGCGGAAATGGGCCTCATCTCGCCTGGAGGGCAAAACCTCCTGGATTTTCTCGAGTTGCGGCAGGTGCTCTCGACTTACGACGGGGACCTCAGGGAACCGCTCTGGTGGCGTCAGGAAAGGCCAGTCCCCATGCGAGTTCCTCGGGGGCCTCTCGGGATTCCTCTACCGTCGATGCCGGGGCCTAAGACCTTGTGTGGAGTCGGGACCGGAACCTGAGGATTCCTCTCCAGTGCTGACATGGATCTTGGGGTACTTCTGGAGTCTCCCCAGGGGAGTCAGTCCTCGTCTCGAATGCGGGCATGCACTTGCGCTTTCCTCCAGAGCGGTAGCAGCAGTGTCACGCAGTCCGCCGCGTGGATCAAAGGATCTATGGTTTTCCCTCGAGTCTTTCCCACGAGGCTTTCCCACGAGGCTTTCCCACAGGGCTGTCCCACGTGCACACGTGGTGGGAGTCGATCCTCGGCTTGAACGTCAAGGCAGTGCAGGGAAAACAGGTTCCTCTGGAATGGACTGACACATCTGGGGGACTCTTGGAATGGTGGCAAGACCCTGGAGTTCCTCTCGCCTTTCCTGTGGAGAGCGCCTCCTCTTGAGATGCGACGGGAATGCCGGGAATTCTTTCCCTACGAAACAGGGAAAGGATCCCTCATCTCGAGCTAGGAGGCGGAAACGGGGCTCCCCTGGATGTGTGCGGGACCCACGTGCTTCCTCTCGAGTGGAGACGGGTATGTCGGGGAACTTCTTTAGTTGCAGCAATGGTGTGAAGGATCTTTGGAAGTTCCAGTGGTTAGATGTGATTGGCCTCGAGAAGCCTCAGCGGCAATGGGCCTCATCGCGCCTGGAGGGCAAAACCTCCTGGATTTTCTCGAGTTGCGGCAGGTGATCTCGACTTACGACGGGGACCTCAGGGACCCGCTCTGGTGGCCTCAGGAAAGGCCAGTCCCCATGCGAGTTCTTCGGGGGCCTCTCCGGATTCCTCTCCCGTCGATGCCGGGGCCTAAGACTTTGTGTGGAGTCGGGGCCGGAACCTGAGGATTCCTCTCCAGTGCTGACATGGATCTTGGGGTACTTCTGGAGTCTCCCCAGGGGAGTCACTCCTCGTCTCGAATGCGGGCATGCACTTGCGCTTTCCTCCAGAGCGGTAGCAGCAGTGTCACGCAGACTGCCGCGTGGATCAAAGGATCTATGGTTTTCCCTCGAGTCTTTCCCACGAGGCTTTCCCACGAGGCTTTCCCACAGGGCTGTCCCACGTGCACACGTGGTGGGAGTCGATCCTCGGCTTGAACGTCAAGGCAGTGCAGGGAAAACAGGTTCCTCTGGAATGGACTGACACATCTGGGGGACTCTTGGAATGGTGGCACGACCCTGGAGTTCCTCTCGCCTTTCCTGTGGAGAGCGCCTCCTCTTGAGATGCGACGGGAACGCCGGGAATTCTTTCCCTATGAAACAGGGAAAGGATCCCTCATCTCGAGCTAGGAGGCGGAAACGGGGCTCCCCTGGATGTGTGCGGGACCCACGTGCTTCCTCTCGAGTGGAGACGGGTATGTCGGGGAACTTCTTGAGTTGCAGCAAGGGTGTGAAGGACCCTTTGGAAGTTCCAGTTGTTAGACGTGATTAGCCTCGAGAAGCCTCAGCGGAAATGGGCCTCATCACGCCTGGAGGGCAAAACCTCCTGGATTTTCTCGAGTTGCGGCAGGTGCTCTCGACTTACGACGGGGACCTCAGGGACCCGCTCTGGTGGCCTCAGGAAAGGCCAGTCCCCATGCGAGTTCCTCGGGGGCCTCTCGGGATTCCTCTCCCGTCGATGCCGGGGCCTAAGACCTTGTGTGGAGTCGGGGCCGTAACCTGAGGATTCCTCTCCAGTGCTGACATGGATCTTGGGGTACTTCTGGAGTCTCCCCAGGGGAGTCAGTCCTCGTCTCGAATGCGGGCATGCACTTGCGCTTTCCTCCAGAGCGGTAGCAGCAGTGTCACGCAGTCCGCCGCGTGGATCAAAGGATCTATTGTTTTCCCTCGAGTCTTTCCCACGAGGCTTTCCCACGAGGCTTTCCCACAGGGCTGTCCCACGTGCACACGTGGTGGGAGTCGATCCTCGGCTTGAACGTCAAGGCAGTGCAGGGAAAACAGGTTCCTCTGGAATGGACTGACACATCTGGGGGACTCTTGGAATGGTGTCAGGACCCTGGAGTTCCTCTCGCCTTTCCTGTGGAGAGCGCCTCCACTTGAGATGCGACGGGAACGCCGGGAATTCTTTCCCTACGAAACAGGGAAAGGATCCCTCATCTCGAGCTAGGAGGCGGAAACGGGTCTCCCCTGGATGTGCGCGGGACCCCACGTGCTTCCTCTCGAGTGGAGACGGGTATGTCGGGGAACTTCTTGAGTTGCAGCAATGGTGTGAAGGATCTTTGGAAGTTCCAGTGGTTAGATGTGATTGGCCTCGAGAAGCCTCAGCGGAAATGGGCCTCATCGCGCCTGGAGGGCAAAATCTCCTGGATTTTCTCGAGTTGCGGCACGTGCTCTCGACTTACGACGGGGACCTCAGGGACCCGCTCTGGTGGCCTCAGGAGAGGCCAGTCCCCATGCGAGTTCCTCGGGGCCCTCTCGGGATTCCTCTACCGTCGATGCCGGGGCCTAAGACCTTGTGTGGAGTCGGGACCGGAACCTGAGGATTCCTCTCCAGTGCTGACATGGATCTTGGGGTACTTCTGGAGTCTCCCCAGGGGAGTCAGTCCTCGTCTCGAATGCGGGCATGCACTTGCGCTTTCCTCCAGAGCGGTAGCAGCAGTGTCACGCAGTCCGCCGCGTGGATCAAAGGATCTATGGTTTTCCCTCGAGTCTTTCCCACGAGGCTTTCCCACGAGGCTTTCCCACACGGCTGTCCCACGTGCACACGTGGTGGGAGTCGATCCTCGGCTTGAACGTCAAGGCAGTGCAGGGAAAACAGGTTCCTCTCGAATGGACTGACACATCTGGGGGACTCTTGGAATGGTGGCACGACCCTGGAGTTCCTCTCGCCTTTCCTGTGGAGAGCGCCTCCTCTTGAGATGCGACGGGAACGCCGGGAATTCTTTCCCTACGAAACAGGGAAAGGATCCCTCATCTCGAGCTAGGAGGCGGAAACGGGGCTCCCCTGGATGTGTGCGGGACCCACGTGCTTCCTCTCGAGTAGAGACGGGTATGTCGGGGAACTTCTTGAGTTGCAGCAAGGGTGTGAAGGACCCTTTGGAAGTTCCAGTTGTTAGACGTGATTAGCCTCGAGAAGCCTCAGCGGAAATGGGCCTCATCTCGCCTGGAGGGCAAAACCTCCTGGATTTTCTCGAGTTGCGGCAGGTGCTCTCGACTTACGACGGGGACCTCAGGGACCCGCTCTGGTGGCCTCAGGAAAGGCCAGTCCCCATGCGAGTTCCTCGGGGGCCTCTCGGGATTCCTCTCCCGTCGATGCCGGGGCCTAAGACCTTGTGTGGAGTAGGGGCCGGAACCTGAGGATTCCTCTCCAGTGCTGACATGGATCTTGGGGTACTTCTGGAGTCTCCCCAGGGGAGTCAGTCCTCGTCTCGAATGCGGGCATGCACTTGCGCTTTCCTCCAGAGCGGTAGCAGCAGTGTCACGCATTCCGCCGCGTGGATCAAAGGATCTATGGTTTTCCCTCGAGTCTTTCCCACGAGGCTTTCCCACGAGGCTTTCCCACAGGGCTGTCCCACGTGCACACGTGGTGGGAGTCGATCCTCGGCTTGAACGTCAAGGCAGTGCAGGGAAAAAAGGTTCCTCTGGAATGGACTGACACATCTGGGGGACTCTTGGAATGGTGTCACGACCCTGGAATTCCTCTCGCCTTTCCTGTGGAGAGCGCCTCCACTTGAGATGCGACGGGAACGCCGGGAATTCTTTCCCTACGAAACAGGGAAAGGATCCCTCATCTCGAGCTAGGAGGCGGAAACGGGGCTCCCCTGGATGTGTGCGGGACCCCACGTGCTTCCTCTCGCGTGCAGACGGGTATGTCGGGGAACTTCTTGAGTTGCAGCAATGGTGTGAAGGATCTTTGGAAGTTCCAGTGGTTAGATGTGATTGGACTCGAGAAGCCTCAGCGGAAATGGGCCTCATCGCGCCTGGATGGCAAAATCTCCTGGATTTTCTCGAGTTGCGGCAGGTGCTCTCGAATTACGACGGGGACCTCAGGGACCCGCTCTGGTGGCCTCAGGAAAGGCCAGTCCCCATGCGAGTTCCTCGGGGGCGTCTCGGGATTCCTCTCCCGTCGATGCCGGGGCCTAAGACCTTGTGTGGAGTCGGGACCGGAACCTGAGGATTCCTCTCCAGTGCTGACATGGATCTTGGGGTACTTCTGGAGTCTCCCCAGGGGAGTCAGTCCTCGTCTCGAATGCGGGCATGCACTTGCGCTTTCCTCCAGAGCGGTAGCAGCCGTGTCACTCAGTCTGCCGCGTGGATCAAAGGATCTATGGTTTTCCCTCGAGTCTTTCCCACGAGGCTTTCCCACGAGGCTTTCCACAGGGCTGTCCCACGTGCACACGTGGTGGGAGTCGATCCTCGGCTTGAACGTCAAGGCAGTGCAGGGAAAACAGGTTCCTCTGGAATGGACTGACACATCTGGGTGTCTCTTGGAATGGTGCCACGACCCTGGAGTTCCTCTCGCCTTTCCTGTGGAGAGCGCCTCCTCTTGAGATGCGACGGGACCGCCGGGAATTCTTTCCCTACTAAACAGGGAAAGGATCCCTCATCTCGAGCTAGGAGGCGGAAACGGGGCTCCCCTGGATGTGTGCGGGACCCCACGTGCTTCCTCTAGAGTGGAGATGGGTATGTCGCGGAACTGGTTGAGTTACAGCAAGGGTGTGAAGGACCCTTTGGAATTTCGAGTGGTTACATGTGATTGGCCTCGAGAAGCCTCAGCGGAAATGGGCCTCATCGCGCCTGGAGGGCAAAACCTCCTGGATTTTCTCGAGTTGTGGCAGGTGCTCTCGACTTACGACGGGGACCTCAGGGACCCGCTCTGGTGGCCTCAGGAAAGGCCAGTCCACATGCGAGTTCCTCGGGGGCCTCTCGGGATTCCTCTCCCGTCGATGCCGGGGCCTCGGACCTTGTGTGGAGTCGGGGCCGGAACCTGAGGATTCCTCTCCAGTTCTTACATGGACCTTGGGGTACTTCTGGAGTCTCCCCAGGGGAGTCAGTCCTCGTCTCGAACGCGGGCATGCACTTGCGCTTTCCTCCAGAGCGGTAGCAGCAGTGTCACGCAGTCCGCCACGTGGATCAAAGGATCTATGGTTTTCCCTCCAGTCTTTCCCAAGAGGCTTTCCCACGAGGCTTTCCCACAGGGCTGTCCCACATGCACACGTGGTGGGAGTCGATCCTCGGCTTGAACGTCAAGGCAGTGCAGGGAAAAGAGGTTCCTCTGTAATGGACTGACACATCTGGGGGTCTCTTGGAATGGTGGCACGACTCTGGAGATCCTCTCCCCTTTCCTGTTGAGAGCGCCTCCTCTTGAGATGCGACGGGAACGCCGGGAATTCTTTCCCTACGAAACAGGGAAAGGATCCCTCATCTCGAGCTACGAGGAGTAATCAGGGCTCCCCTGGATGTGTGCGGGACCCCACGTGCTTCCATTCGAGTGAGACGGATATGTCGGGGAACTTCTTGAGTGGCAGTAAGTGTGTGAAGGACCCTTTGGAAGTTCCAGAGGTTAGATGTGATTAGCCTCGAGAAGCCTCAGCGGAAATGGGCCTCATCTCGCCTGGAGGGCAAAACCTCCTGGATTTTCTCGAGTTGCGGCAGGTGCTCTCGACTTACGACGGGGACCACAGGGACCCGCTCTGGTGGCCTCAGAAAAGGCCAGTCCCCATGCGAGTTCCTCGGGGGCCTCTCGGGATTCCTCTCCCGTCGATGCCGGGGCCAAGACTTTGTGTGGAGTCGGGGCCGGAACCTGAGGATTCCTCTCCAGTGCTGACAAGGATCTTGGGCTACTTCTGGAGTCTCCCCAGGGGAGTCGGTCCTCGTCTCGAATGCGGGCATGCACTTGCGCTTTCCTCCAGAGCGGTAGCAGCCGTGTCACTCAGTCTGCCGCGTGGATCAAAGGATCTATGGTTTTCCCTCGAGTCTTTCCCACGAGGCTATCCCACAGTGCTGTCCCACGTGCACACGTGGTGGGAGTCGATCCTCGGCTTGAACTCAAGGCAGTGCAGGGAAAACAGGTTCCTCTGGAATGGACTGACACATCTGGGGGACTCTTGGAATGGTGGCACGACCCTGGAGTTCCTCTCGCCTTTCCTGTGGAGAGCGCCTCCTCTTGAGATGCGACGGGAACGCCGGGAATTCTTTCCCTACGAAACAGGGAAAGGATCCCTCATCTCGACCTAGGAGGCGTAAACGGGGCTCCCCTGGATGTGTGCGGGACCCTCGTGCTTCCTCTCGAGTGGAGACGGGTATGTCGCGGAACTGCTTGAGTTGCAGCAAGGGTGTGAAGGACCCTTTGGAAGTTCCAGTGGTTAGATGTGATTAGCCTCGAGAAGCCTTAGCGGAAATGGGCCTCATCTCGCCTGGAGGGCAAAACCTCGTGGATTTTCTCGAGTTGCGGCAGGTGCTCTCGACTTACGACGGGGACCTCAGGGACCCGCTCTTGGGGCGTCAGGAAAGGCCAGTCCCCATGCGAGTTCCACGGGGGCCTCTCGGGATTCCTCTCCCGTCGATGCCGGGGCCTAAGACCTTGTGTGGAGTCGGGGCCGGAACCTGAGGATTCCTCTCCAGTGCTGACATGGATCTTGGGGTACTTCTGGAGTCTCCCCAGGGGAGTCAGTCCTCGTCTCGAATGCGGGCATGCACTTGCGCTTTCCTCCAGAGCGGTAGCAGCAGTGTCACGCAGTCCGCCGCGTGGATCAAAGGATCTATGGTTTTCCCTCGAGTGTTTCCCACGAGGCTTTCCCACGAGGCTTTCCCACAGGGCTGTCCCACGTGCACACATGGTGGGAGTCGATCCTCGGCTTGAACGTCAAGGCAGTGCAGGGAAAACAGGTTCCTCTGGAATGGACTGACACATATGGGGGACTCTTGGAATGGTGGCACGACCCTGGAGTTCCTCTCGCCTTTCCTGTGGAGAGCGCCTCCTCTTGAGATGCGACGGGAACGCCGGGAATTCTTTCCCTACGAAACAGGGAAAGGATCCCTCATCTCGAGCTAGGAGGCGGAAACGGGGCTCCCCTGTATGTGTGCGGAACAACACGTGCTTCCTCTCGAGTGCAGACGGGTATGTCGGGGAACTTCTTGAGTTGCAGCAAGGGTGTGAAGGACCCTTTGGAATTTCCAGTGGTTAGATGTGATTGGCCTCGAGAAGCCTCAGCGGAAATGGGCCTCATCTCGCCTGGAGGGCAAAACCTCCTGGATTTTCTAGAGTTGCGGCAGGTGCTCTCGACTTACGACGGGGACCTCAGGGACCCGCTCTGGTGGCCTCAGGAAAGGCCAGTCCCCATGCGAGTTCCTCGGGGGCCTCTCGGGATTCCTCTCCCGTCGATGCCGGGGCCTAAGACCTTGTGTGGAGTCGGGGCCGGAACCTGAGGATTCCTCTCCAGTGCTGACATGGATCTTGGGGTACTTCTGGAGTCTCCCCAGGGGAGTCAGTCCTCGTCTCGAATGCGGGCATGCACTTGCGCTTTCCTCCAGAGCGGTAGCAGCAGTGTCACGCAGTCCGGCGCGTGGATCAAAGGATCTATGGTTTTCCCTCGAGTCTTTCCCACGAGGCTTTCCCACGAGGCTTTACCACAGGGCTGTTCCACGGGCACACGTGGTGGGAGTCGATCCTCGGCTTGAACGTCAAGGCAGTGCAGGGAAAACAGGTTCCTCTGGAATGGACTGACACATCTGGGGGACTCTTGGAATGGTTGCATGACCCTGGAGTTCCTCTCGCCTTTCCTGTGGAGAGCGCCTCCTCTTGAGATGCGACGGGAACGCCGGGAATTCTTTCCCTACGAAACAGGGAAAGGATCCCTCATCTCGAGCTAGGAGGCGGAAACAGGGCTCCCCTGGATGTGTGCGGAACAACACGTGCTTCCTCTCGAGTGCAGACGGGTATGTCGGGGAACTTCTTGAGTTGCAGCAAGGGTGTGAAGGACCCTTTGGAATTTCCAGTGGTTAGATGTGATTGGCCTCGAGAAGCCTCAGCGGAAATGGGCCTCATCTCGCCTGGAGGGCAAAACCTCCTGGATTTTCTCGAGTTGCGGCAGGTGCTCTCGACTTACGACGGGGACCTCAGGGACCCGCTCTGGTGGCCTCAGGAAAGGCCAGTCCCCATGCGAGTTCCTCGGGGGCCTCTCGGGATTCCTCTCCCGTCGATGCCGGGGCCTAAGACCTTGTGTGGAGTCGGGGCAGGAAACTGAGGATTCCTCTCCAGTGCTGACATGGATCTTGGGGTACTTCTGGAGTCTCCCCAGGGGAGTCAGTCCTCGTCTCGAATGCGGGCATGCACTTGCGCTTTCCTCCAGAGCGGTAGCAGCAGTGTCACGCAGTCCGGGGCATGGATCAAAGGATCTATGGTTTTCCCTCGAGTCTTTCCCACGAGGCTTTCCCACGAGGCTTTCCCACAGGGCTGTCCCACGTGCACACGTGGTGGGAGTCGATCCTCGGCTTGAACGTCAAGGCAGTGCAGGGAAAACAGGTTCCTCTGGAATGGACTGACACATCTGGGGGACTCTTGGAATGGTGGCACGACCCTGGAGTTCCTCTCGCCTTTCTTGTGGAGAGCGCCTCCTCTTGAGAGGCGACGGGAACGCCGGGAATTCTTTCCCTACGAAACAGGGAAAGGATCCCTCATCTCGAGCTAGGAGGCGGAAACGGGGCTCCCCTGGATGTGTGCGGGACCCCACGTGCTTCCTCTCGAGTGGAGACGGGTATGTCGGGGAACTTCTTGAGTTGCAGCAAGGGTGTGAAGGACCCTTTGGAAGTTCCAGTGGTTAGATGTGATTGGCCTCGAGAAGCCTCAGCGGAAATGGGCCTAATCTCGCCTGGAGGGCAAAACCTCCTGGATTTTCTCGAGTTGCGGCAGGTGCTCTCGACTTACGACGGGGACCTCAGGGACCCGCTCTGGTGGCCTCAGGAAAGGCCAGTCCCCATGCGAGTTCCTCGGGGGCCTCTCGGGATTCCTCTCCCGTCGATGCCGGGGCCTAAGACCTTGTGTGGAGTCGGGGCAGGAACCTGAGGATTCCTCTCCAGTGCTGACATGGATCTTGGGGTACTTCTGGAGTCTCCCCAGGGGAGTCAGTCCTCGTCTCGAATGCGGGCATGCACTTGCCCTTTCCTCCAGAGCGGTAGCAGCAGTGTCACGCAGTCCGCCGCGTGGATCAAAGGATCTATGGTTTTCCCTCGAGTCTTTCCCACGAGGCTTTCCCACGAGGCTTTCCCACAGGGCTGTCCCACGGGCACACGTGGTGGGAGTCGATCCTCGGCTTGAACGTCAAGGCAGTGAAGGGAAAACTGGTTCCTCTGGAATGGACTGACACATCTGGGGGACTCTTGGAATGGTGGCACGACCCTGGAGTTCCTCTCGCCTTTCCTGTGGAGAGCGCCTCCTCTTGACATGCGACGGGAACGCCGGGAATTCTTTCCCTACGAAACAGGGAAAGGATCCCTCATCTCGAGCTAGGAGGCGGAAACAGGGCTCATCTGGATGTGTGCGGGACCCACGTGCTTCCTTTCGAGTGCAGACGGGTGTGTCGGGGAACTTCTTGAGTTGCAGCAAGGGTGTGAAGGACCCTTTGGAAGTTCCAGTGGTTAGATGTGATTGGCCTCGAGAATCCTCAGCAGAAATGGGCCTCATCTCGCCTGGAGGGCAAAACCTCCTGGATTTTCTCGAGTTGTGGCAGGTGCTCTCGACTTACGACGAGGACCTCAGGGAACCGCTCTGGTGGCCTCAGGAAAGGCCAGTCCCCATGCGAGTTCCTTGGGGGCCTCTCGGGATTCCTCTCCCGTCGATGCCGGGGCCTAAGACCTTGTGTGGAGTCGGGGCCGGAACCTGAGGATTCCTCTCCAGTGCTGACATGGATCTTGGGGTACTTCTGGAGTCTCCCCAGGGGAGTCAGTCCTCGTCTCGAATGCGGGCATGCACTTGCGCTTTCCTCCAGAGCGGTAGCAGCAGTGTCACGCAGTCCGCTGCGTGGATCAAAGGATCTATGGTTTTCCCTCGTGTCTTTCCCACGAGGCTTTCCCACGAGGCTTTCCCACAGGGCTGTCCCACGTGCACACGTTGTGGGAGTCGATCCTCGGCTTGAACGTCAAGGCAGTGCAGGGAAAACAGGTTCCTCTGGAATGGACTGACACATCTGGGGGACTCTTGGAATGGTGTCACGACCCTGGAGTTCCTCTCGCCTTTCCTGTGGAGAGCGCCTCCTCTTGAGATACGACGGGAACGCCGGGAATTCTTTCCCTACGAAAAAGGGAAAGGATCCCTCATCTCGAGCTAGGGGGCGGAAACGGAGCTCCCCTGGATGTGTGCGGGACCCCACGTGCTTCCTCTCGAGTGGAGACGGGTATGTCAGGGAACTTCTTGAGTTGCAGCAATGGTGTGAAGGACCCTTTGGAAGTTCCAGTGGTTATATGTTATTGACCTAGAGAAGCCTCAACGGAAATGGGCCTCATCTCGCCTGGAGGGCAAAACCTCCTGGATTTTCTCGAGTTGCGGCAGGTGCTCTCGACTTACGACGGGGACCTCAGGGACCCGCTCTGGTGGCCCCAGGAAAGGCCAGTCCCCATGCGAGTTCCTCGGGGGCGTCTCGGGATTCCTCTCCCGTCGATGCCGGGGCCTAAGACCTTCTGTGGAGTCGGGGCCGGGACCTGAGGATTCCTCTCCAGTGCTGACATGGATTTTGGGGTACTTCTGGAGTCTCCCCAGGGGAGTCAGTCCTCGTCTCGAATGCGGGCATGCACTTGCGCTTTCCTCCAGAGCGGTAGCAGCAGTGTCACGCAGTCCGCCGCGTGGATCAAAGGATCTCTGGTTTTCCCTCCAGTCTTTCCCACGAGGCTTTCCCACGAGGCTTTCCCACAGGGCTGTCCCACGTGCACACGTGGTGGGAGTCGATCCTCGGCTTGAACGTCAAGGCAGTGCAGGGAAAACAGGTTCCTCTGGAATGGACTGACACATCTGGGGGACTCTTGGAATGGTGGCACGACCCTGGAGTTCCTCTCGCCTTTCCTGTGGAGAGCGCCTCCTCTTGAGATGCGACGGGAACGCCGGGAATTCTTTCCCTACGAAACAGGGAAAGGATCCCTCATCTCGAGCTAGGAGGCGGAAACGGGGCTCCCCTGTATGTGTGCGGAACAACACGTGCTTCCTCTCGAGTGCAGACGGGTATGTCGGGGAACTTCTTGAGTTGCAGCAAGGGTGTGAAGGACCCTTTGGAATTTCCAGTGGTTAGATGTGATTGGCCTCGAGAAGCCTCAGCGGAAATGGGCCTCATCTCGCCTGGAGGGCAAAACCTCCTGGATTTTCTAGAGTTGCGGCAGGTGCTCTCGACTTACGACGGGGACCTCAGGGACCCGCTCTGGTGGCCTCAGGAAAGGCCAGTCCCCATGCGAGTTCCTCGGGGGCCTCTCGGGATTCCTCTCCCGTCGATGCCGGGGCCTAAGACCTTGTGTGGAGTCGGGGCCGGAACCTGAGGATTCCTCTCCAGTGCTGACATGGATCTTGGGGTACTTCTGGAGTCTCCCCAGGGGAGTCAGTCCTCGTCTCGAATGCGGGCATGCACTTGCGCTTTCCTCCAGAGCGGTAGCAGCAGTGTCACGCAGTCCGGCGCGTGGATCAAAGGATCTATGGTTTTCCCTCGAGTCTTTCCCACGAGGCTTTCCCACGAGGCTTTACCACAGGGCTGTCCCACGGGCACACGTGGTGGGAGTCGATCCTCGGCTTGAACGTCAAGGCAGTGCAGGGAAAACAGGTTCCTCTGGAATGGACTGACACATCTGGGGGACTCTTGGAATGGTTGCATGACCCTGGAGTTCCTCTCGCCTTTCCTGTGGAGAGCGCCTCCTCTTGAGATGCGACGGGAACGCCGGGAATTCTTTCCCTACGAAACAGGGAAAGGATCCCTCATCTCGAGCTAGGAGGCGGAAACAGGGCTCCCCTGGATGTGTGCGGAACAACACGTGCTTCCTCTCGAGTGCAGACGGGTATGTCGGGGAACTTCTTGAGTTGCAGCAAGGGTGTGAAGGACCCTTTGGAATTTCCAGTGGTTAGATGTGATTGGCCTCGAGAAGCCTCAGCGGAAATGGGCCTCATCTCGCCTGGAGGGCAAAACCTCCTGGATTTTCTCGAGTTGCGGCAGGTGCTCTCGACTTACGACGGGGACCTCAGGGACCCGCTCTGGTGGCCTCAGGAAAGGCCAGTCCCCATGCGAGTTCCTCGGGGGCCTCTCGGGATTCCTCTCCCGTCGATGCCGGGGCCTAAGACCTTGTGTGGAGTCGGGGCAGGAAACTGAGGATTCCTCTCCAGTGCTGACATGGATCTTGGGGTACTTCTGGAGTCTCCCCAGGGGAGTCAGTCCTCGTCTCGAATGCGGGCATGCACTTGCGCTTTCCTCCAGAGCGGTAGCAGCAGTGTCACGCAGTCCGGGGCATGGATCAAAGGATCTATGGTTTTCCCTCGAGTCTTTCCCACGAGGCTTTCCCACGAGGCTTTCCCACAGGGCTGTCCCACGTGCACACGTGGTGGGAGTCGATCCTCGGCTTGAACGTCAAGGCAGTGCAGGGAAAACAGGTTCCTCTGGAATGGACTGACACATCTGGGGGACTCTTGGAATGGTGGCACGACCCTGGAGTTCCTCTCGCCTTTCTTGTGGAGAGCGCCTCCTCTTGAGAGGCGACGGGAACGCCGGGAATTCTTTCCCTACGAAACAGGGAAAGGATCCCTCATCTCGAGCTAGGAGGCGGAAACGGGGCTCCCCTGGATGTGTGCGGGACCCCACGTGCTTCCTCTCGAGTGGAGACGGGTATGTCGGGGAACTTCTTGAGTTGCAGCAAGGGTGTGAAGGACCCTTTGGAAGTTCCAGTGGTTAGATGTGATTGGCCTCGAGAAGCCTCAGCGGAAATGGGCCTCATCTCGCCTGGAGGGCAAAACCTCCTGGATTTTCTCGAGTTGTGGCAGGTGCTCTCGACTTACGACTAGGACCTCAGGGAACCGCTCTGGTGGCCTCAGGAAAGGCCAGTCCCCATGCGAGTTCCTTGGGGGCCTCTCGGGATTCCTCTCCCGTCGATGCCGGGGCCTAAGACCTTGTGTGGAGTCGGGGCCGGAACCTGAGGATTCCTCTCCAGTGCTGACATGGATCTTGGGGTACTTCTGGAGTCTCCCCAGGGGAGTCAGTCCTCGTCTCGAATGCGGGCATGCACTTGCGCTTTCCTCCAGAGCGGTAGCAGCAGTGTCACGCAGTCCGCTGCGTGGATCAAAGGATCTATGGTTTTCCCTCGTGTCTTTCCCACGAGGCTTTACCACGAGGCTTTCCCACAGGGCTGTCCCACGTGCACACGTTGTGGGAGTCGATCCTCGGCTTGAACGTCAAGGCAGTGCAGGGAAAACAGGTTCCTCTGGAATGGACTGACACATCTGGGGGACTCTTGGAATGGTGTCACGACCCTGGAGTTCCTCTCGCCTTTCCTGTGGAGAGCGCCTCCTCTTGAGATACGACGGGAACGCCGGGAATTCTTTCCCTACGAAACAGGGAAAGGATCCCTCATCTCGAGCTAGGAGGCGGAAACGGAGCTCCCCTGGATGTGTGCGGGACCCCACGTGCTTCCTCTCGAGTGGAGACGGGTATGTCAGGGAACTTCTTGAGTTGCAGCAATGGTGTGAAGGACCCTTTGGAAGTTCCAGTGGTTATATGTTATTGACCTCGAGAAGCCTCAACGGAAATGGGCCTCATCTCGCCTGGAGGGCAAAACCTCCTGGATTTTCTCGAGTTGCGGCAGGTGCTCTCGACTTACGACGGGGACCTCAGGGACCCGCTCTGGTGGCCCCAGGAAAGGCCAGTCCCCATGCGAGTTCCTCGGGGGCGTCTCGGGATTCCTCTCCCGTCGATGCCGGGGCCTAAGACCTTCTGTGGAGTCGGGGCCGGGACCTGAGGATTCCTCTCCAGTGCTGACATGGATCTTGGGGTACTTCTGGAGTCTCCCCAGGGGAGTCAGTCCTCGTCTCGAATGCGGGCATGCACTTGCGCTTTCCTCCAGAGCGGTAGCAGCAGTGTCACGCAGTCCGCCGCGTGGATCAAAGGATCTATGGTTTTCCCTCGAGTCTTTCCCACGAGGCTTTCCCACGAGGCTTTCCCACAGAGCTGTCCCACGTGCACACGTGGTGGGAGTCGATCCTCGGCTTGAACGTCAAGGCAGTGCAGGGAAAACAGGTTCCTCTGGAATGGACTGACACATCTGGGGGACTCTTGGAATGGTGGCATGACCCTGGAGTTCCTCTCCCCTTTCCTGTGGAGAGCGCCTCCTCTTGAGATGCGACGGGAACGCCGGGAATTCTTTCCCTACGAAACAGGGAAAGGATCCCTCATCTCGAGCTAGGAGGCGGAAACGGGGCTCCCCTGAATGTGTGCGGGACACCACGTGCTTCCTCTCGAGTGGAGACGGGTATGTCGGGGAACTTCTTGAGTTGCAGCAAGGGTGTGAAGGACCCTTTGGAATGTCCAGTGGTTATATGTGATTGGCCTCGAGAAGCCTAAGCGGAAATGGGCCTCATCTCGCCTGGAGGGCAAAACCTCCTGGATTTTCTCGAGTTGCGGCAGGTGCTCTCGACTTACGACGGGGACCTCAGGGACCCGCTCTGGTGGCCTCAGGAAAGGCCAGTCCCCATGCGAGTTCCTCGGGGGCCTCTCGGGATTCCTCTCCCGTCGATGCCGGGGCCTAAGACCTTGTGTGGAGTCGGGGCCGGAACCTGAGGATTCCTCTCCAGTGCTGACATGGATCTTGGGGTACTTCTGGAGTCTCCCCAGGGGAGTCAGTCCTCGTCTCGAATGCGGGCATGCACTTGCGCTTTCCTCCAGAGCGGTAGCAGCAGTGTCACGCAGTCCGCCGCGTGGATCAAAGGATCTCTGGTTTTCCCTCGAGTCTTTCCCACGAGGCTTTCCCACATTGCTGTCCCACGTGCACACGTGGTGGGAGTCGATCCTTGGCTTGAACGTCAAGGCAGGGCAGGGAAAACAGGTTCCTCTGGAATGGACTGACACATCTGGGGGACTCTTGGAATGGTTTCACGACCCTGGAGTTCCTCTCGCCTTTCCTGTGGAGAGCGCCTCCTCTTGAGATGCGACGGGAACGCCGGGAATTCTTTCCCTACGAAACAGGGAAAGGATCCCTCATCTCGAGCTAGGAGGCGGAAACAGGGCTCATCTGGATGTGTGCGGGACCCACGTGCTTCCTCTCGAGTGCAGACGGGTGTGTCGGGGAACTTCTTGAGTTGCAGCAAGGGTGTGAAGGACCCTTTGGAAGTTCCAGTGGTTAGATGTGATTGGCCTCGAGAATCCTCAGCAGAAATGGGCCTCATCTCGCCTGGAGGGCAAAACCTCCTGGATTTTCTCGAGTTGTGGCAGGTGCTCTCGACTTACGACGGGGACCTCAGGGAACCGCTCTGGTGGCCTCAGGAAAGGCCAGTCCCCATGCGAGTTCCTTGGGGGCCTCTCGGGATTCCTCTCCCGTCGATTCCGGGGCCTAAGACCTTGTGTGGAGTCGGGGCCGGAACCTGAGGATTCCTCTCCAGTGCTGACATGGATCTTGGGGTACTTCTGGAGTCTCCCCAGGGGAGTCAGTCCTCGTCTCGAATGCGGGCATGCACTTGCGCTTTCCTCCAGAGCGGTAGCAGCAGTGTCACGCAGTCCGCTGCGTGGATCAAAGGATCTATGGTTTTCCCTCGTGTCTTTCCCACGAGGCTTTCCCACGAGGCTTTCCCACAGGGCTGTCCCACGTGCACACGTGGTGGGAGTCGATCCTCGGCTTGAACGTCAAGGCAGTGCAGGGAAAACAGGTTCCTCTGGAATGGACTGACACATCTGGGGGACTCTTGGAATGGTGTCACGACCCTGGAGTTCCTCTGGCCTTTCCTGTGGAGAGCGCCTCCTCTTGAGATACGACGGGAACGCCGGGAATTCTTTCCCTACGAAACAGGGAAAGGATCCCTCATCTCGAGCTAGGAGGCGGAAACGGAGCTCCCCTGGATGTGTGCGGGACCCCACGTGCTTCCTCTCGAGTGGAGACGGGTATGTCGGGGAACTTCTTGAGTTGCAGCAATGGTGTGAAGGACCCTTTGGAAGTTCCAGTGGTTAGATGTGATTGGCCTCGAGAAGCCTCAGCGGAAATGGGCCTCATCTCGCCTGGAGGGCAAAACCTCCTGGATTTTCTCGAGTTGCGGCAGGTGCTCTCGACTTACGACGGGGACCTCAGGGACCCGCTCTGGTGGCCCCAGGAAAGGCCAGTCCCCATGCGAGTTCCTCGGGGGCGTCTCGGGATTCCTCTCCCATCGATGCCGGGGCCTAAGACCTTGTGTGGAGTCGGGGCCGGGACCTGAGGATTCCTCTCCAGTGCTGACATGGATCTTGGGGTACTTCTGGAGTCTCCCCAGGGGAGTCAGTCCTCGTCTCGAATGCGGGCATGCACTTGCGCTTTCCTCCAGAGCGGTAGCAGCAGTGACACGCAGTCCGCCGCGTGGATCAAAGGATCTATGGTTTTCCCTCGAGTCTTTCCCACGAGGCTTTCCCACGAGGCTTTCCCACAGAGCTGTCCCACGTGCACACGTGGTGGGAGTCGATCCTCGGCTTGAACGTCAAGGCAGTGCAGGGAAAACAGGTTCCTCTGGAATGGACTGACACATCTGGGGGACTCTTGGAATGGTGGCATGACCCTGGAGTTCCTCTCGCCTTTCCTGTGGAGAGCGCCTCCTCTTGAGATGCGACGGGAACGCCGGGAATTCTTTCCCTACGAAACAGGGAAAGGATCCCTCACCTCGAGCTAGGGGGCGGAAACGGGGCTCCCCTGAATGTGTGCGGGACCCCACGTGCTTCCTCTCGAGTGAAGACGGGTATGTCGGGGAACTTCTTGAGTTGCAGCAATGGTGTGAAGGACCCTTTGGAAGTTCCAGTGGTTAGATGTGATTGGCCTCGAGAAGCCTCAGCGGAAATGGGCCTCATCTCGCCTGGAGGGCAAAACCTCCTGGATTTTCTCGAGTTGCGGCAGGTGATCTCGACTTACGACGGGGACCTCAGGGACCCGCTCTGGTGGCCTCAGGAAAGGCCAGTCCCCATGCGAGTTCCTCGGGGGCCTCTCGGGATTCCTCTCCCGTCGATGCCGGGGCCTAAGACCTTGTGTGGATTCGGAGCCGGAACCTGAGGATTCCTCTCCATTGCTGACATGGATCTTGGGGTACTTCTGGAGTCTCCCCAGCGGAGTCAGTCCTCGTCTCGAATGCGGGCATGCACTTGCGCTTTCCTCCAGAGCGGTAGCAGCAGTGTCACGCAGTCCGCCGCGTGGATCAAAGGATCTATGGTTTTCCCTCGAGTATTTCCCACGAGGCTTTCCCACGAGGCTTTCCCACAGGGCTGTCCCACGTGCACACGTGGTGGGAGTCGATCCTCGGCTTGAACGTCAAGGCAGTGCAGGGAAAACTGGTTCCTCTGGAATGGACTGACACATCTGGGGGACTCTTGGAATGGTGGCACGACCCTGGAGTTCCTCTCGCCTTTCCTGTGGAGAGCGCCTCCTCTTGACATGCGACGGGAACGCCGGGAATTCTCTCCCTACGAAACAGGGAAAGGATCCCTCATCTCGAGCTAGGAGGCGGAAACAGGGCTCATCTGGATGTGTGCGGGACCCACGTGCTTCCTCTCGAGTGCAGCCGGGTGTGTCGGGGAACTTCTTGAGTTGCAGCAAGGGTGTGAAGGACCCTTTGGAAGTTCCAGTGGTTAGATGTGATTGGCCTCGAGAAGCCTCAGCAGAAATGGGCCTCATCTCGCCTGGAGGGCAAAACCTCCTGGATTTTCTCGAGTTGTGGCAGGTGCTCTCGACTTACGACGGGGACCTCAGGGAACCGCTCTGGTGGCCTCAGGAAAGGCCAGTCCCCATGCGAGTTCCTCGGGGGCCTCTCGGGATTCCTCTCCCGTCGATGCCGGAGCCTTAGACCTTGTGTGGAGTCGGGGCCGGAACCTGAGGATTCCTCTCCAGTGCTGACATGGATCTTGGGGTACTTCTGGAGTCTCCCCAGGGGAGTCAGTCCTCGTCTCGAATGCGGGCATGCACTTGCGCTTTCCTCCAGAGCGGTAGCAGCAGTGTCACGCAGTCCGCCGCGTGGATCAAAGGATCTATGGTTTTCCCTCGAGTCTTTCCCAAGAGGCTTTCCCACGAGGCTTTCCCACAGGGCTGTCCCACGTGCACACGTGGTGGGAGTCGATCCTTGGCTTGAACGTAAAGGCAGTGCAGGGAAAACAGGTTCCTCTGGAATGGACTGACACATCTGGGGGACTCTTGGAATGGTGTCACGACCCTGGAGTTCCTCTCGCCTTTCCTGTGGAGAGCGCCTCCTCTTGAGATGCGACGGGAACGCCGGGAATTCTTTCCCTATGAAACAGGGAAAGGATCCATCATCTCGAGCTAGGAGGCGGAAACGGAGCTCCCCTGGATGTGTGCGGGACCCCACGTGATTCCTCTCGAGTGGAGACGGGTATGTCGGGGAACTTCTTGAGTTGCAGCAACGGTGTGAAGGACCCTTTGGAAGTTCCAGTGGTTAGATGTGATTGGCCTCGAGAAGCCTCAGCGGAAATGGGCCTCATCTCGCCTGGAGGGCAAAACCTCCTGGATTTTCTCGAGTTGGGGCAGGTGCTCTCGACTTACGACGGGGACCTCAGGGACCCGCTCTGGTGGCCTCAGGAAAGGCCAGTCCCCATGCGAGTTCCTCGGGGGCCTCTCGGGATTCCTCTCCCGTCGATGCCGGGGCCTAAGACCTTGTGTGGAGTCGGGACCGGACCCTGAGGATTCCTCTCCAGTGCTGACATGGATCTTGGGGTACTTCTGGAGTCTCCCCAGGGGAGTCAGTCCTCGTCTCGAATGCCAGCATGCAATTGCGCTTTCCTCCAGAGCGGTAGCAGCAGTGTCACGCTGTCCGCCGCGTGGATCAAAGGATCTATGGTTTTCCCTCGAGTCTTTCCCACGAGGCTTTCACACGAGGCTTTCCCACAGGGCTGTCCCACGTGCACACGTGGTGGGAGTCGATCCTCGGCTTGAACGTCAAGGCAGTGCAGGGAAAACAGGTTCCTCTGGAATGGACTGACACATCTGGGGGACTCTTCGAATGGTGGCACGACCCTGGAGTTCCTCTCGCCTTTCCTGTGGAGAGCGCCTCTTCTTGACATGCGACGGGAACGCCGGGAATTCTTTCCCTACGAAACAGGGAAAGGATCCCTCATCTCGAGCTAGGAGGCGGAAACGGGGCTCCCCTGGATGTGGGCGGGACACCACGTGCTTCCTCTCGAGTGCAGACGGGTATGTCGGGGAACTTCTTGAGTTGCAGCAAGGGTGTGCAGGACCCTTTGGAAGTTCCAGTGGTTAGATGTGATTGGCCTCGAGAAGCCTCAGCGGAAATGGGCCTCATCTCGCCTGGAGGGCAAAACCTCCTGGATTTTCTCGAGTTGCGGCAGGTGCTCTCGACTTACGACGGGGACTTCTGGGACCCGCTCTGGTGGCCTCAGGAAAGGCCAGTCCCCATGCGAGTTCCTCGGGGGCCTCTCGGGATTCCTCTCCCGTCGATGCCGGGGCCTAAGACCTTGTGTGGAGTCGGGGCCGGAACCTGAGGATTCCTCTCCAGTGCTGACATGGATCTTGGGGTACTTCTGGAGTCTCCCCAGGGGAGTCAGTCCTCGTCTCGAATGCGGGCATGCACTTGCGCTTTCCTCCAGAGCGGTAGCAGCAGTGTCACGCAGTCCGCCGCGTGGATCAAAGGATCTATGGTTTTCCCTCGAGTCTTTCCCACGAGGCTTTCCCACGAGGCTTTCCCACAGGGCTGTCCCACGTGCACACGTGGTGGGAGTCGATCCTCGGCTTGAACGTCAAGGCAGTGCAGGGAAAACAGGTTCCTCTGGAATGGACTGACACATCTGGGGGACTCTTGGAATGGTGGCACGACCCTGGAGTTCCTCTCGCCTTTCCTGTGGAGAGTGCCTCCTCTTGAGATGCGACGGGAACGCCGGGAATTCTTTCCCAACGAAACAGGGAAAGGATCCCTCATCTCGAGCTAGGAGGCGGAAACGGGGCTCCCCTGGATGTGTGCGGGAATCCACGTGCTTCCTCTCGAGTGGAGACGGGTATGTCGGGGAACTTCTTGAGTTGCAGCAAGGGTGTGAAGGACCCTTTGGAAGTTCCAGTGGTTAGACGTGACTAGCCTCGAGAAGCCTCAGCGGAAATGGGCCTCATCTCGCCTGGAGGGCAAAACCTCCTGGATTTTCTCGAGTTGCGGCAGGTGCTCTCGACTTACGACGGGGACCTCAGGGACCCGCTCTGGTGGCCTCAGGAAAGGCCAGTCCCCATGCGAGTTCCTCGGGGGCGTCTCGGGATTCCTCTCCCGTCGATGCCGGGGCCTAAGACCTTGTGTGGAGTCGGGGCCGGAACCTGAGGATTTCTCTGCAGTGCTGACATGGATCTTGGGGTACTTCTGGAGTCTCCCCAGGGGAGTCAGTCCTCGTCTCGAATGCGGGCATGCACTTGCGCTTTCCTCCAGAGAGGTAGCAGCAGTGTCACGCAGTCCGCCGCGTGGATCAAAGGATCTATGGTTTTCCCTCGAGTCTTTCCCACGAAGCTTTCCCACGAGGCTTTCCCACAGGGCTGTCCCACGTGCACACGTGGTGGGAGTTGATCCTCGGCTTGAACGTCACGGCAGTGCAGGGAAAACAGGTTCCTCTGGAATGGACTGACACTTCTGGGGGACTCTTGGAATGGTGGCATGACCCTGGAGTTCCTCTCGCCTTTCCTGTGGAGAGCGCCTCCTCTTGAGATGCGACGGGAACGCCGGGAATTCTTTCCCTACGGAACATTGAAAGGATCCCTCATCTCGAGCTAGGAGGCGGAAACGGGGCTCCCCTGGATGTGTGCGGGACACCACGTGCTTCCTCTCGAGTGGAGACGGGTATGTCGGGGAACTTCTTGAGTTGCAGCAACGGTGTGAAGGACCCTTTGGAAGTTCCACTGGTTAGATGTGATTGGCCTCGAGAAGCCTCAGCGGAAATGGGCCTCATCTCGCCTGGAGGGCAAAACCTCCTGGATTTTCTCGAGTTGCGGCAGGTGCTCTCGACTTACGACGGGGACCTCAGGGACCCGCTCTGGTGGCCTCAGGAAAGGCCAGTCCCCATGCGAGTTCCACGGGGGCCTCTCGGGATTCCTCTCCCGTCGATGCCAGGGCCTAAGACCTTGTGTGGAGTCGGGGCCGGAACCTGAGGATTCCTCTCCAGTGCTGACATGGATCTTGGGGTACTTCTGGAGTCTCCCCAGGGGAGTCAGTCCTCGTCTCGAATGCGGGCATGCACTTGCGCTTTCCTCCAGAGCGGTAGCAGCAGTGTCACGCAGTCCTCCGCGTGGATCAAAGGATCTATGGTTTCCCTCGAGTCTTTCCCTCGAGGCTTTCCCACGAGGCTTTCCCACAGGGCTGTCCCACGTGCACACGTGGTGGGAGTCGATCCTCGGCTTGAACGTCAAGGCAGTGCAGGGAAAACAGGTTCCTCTGGAACGGACTGACACATCTGGGGGACTCTTGGAATGGTGGCACGACCCTGGAGTTCCTCTCGCCTTTCCTGTGGAGAGCGCCTCCTCTTGAGATGCGACGGGAACGCCGGGAATTCTTTCCCTACGAAACAGGGAAAGGATCCCTCATCTCGAGCTAGGAGGCGGAAAAGGGTTCCCCTGGATGTTTGCGGGACCCCACGTGCTTCCTCTCGAGTGGAGACGGGTATGTCGGGGAAGTTCTTGAGTTGCAGCAAGGGTGTGAAGGACCCTTTGGAAGTTCCAGCGGTTAGACGTGATTAGCCTCGAGAAGCCTCAGCGGAAATGGGCCTCATCTCGCCTGGAGGGCAAAACCTCCTGGATTTTCTCGAGTTGCGGCAGGTGCTCTCGACTTACGACGGGGACCTCAGGGACCCGCTCTGGTGGCCTCAGGAAAGGCCAGTCCCCATGCGAGTTCCTCGGGGGCCTCTCGGGATCCCTCTCCCGTCGATGCCGGGGCCTAAGTATTTGTGTGGAGTCGGGGCCGGAACCTGAGGATTCCTCTCCAGTGCTGACATGGATCTTGGGGTACTTCTGGAGTCTCCCCAGGGGAGTCAGTCCTCGTCTCGAATGCGGGCATGCACTTGCGCTTTCCTCCAGAGCGGTAGCAGCAGTGTCACGCAGTCCGCCGCGTGGATCAAAGGATCTATGGTTTTCCCTCGAGTCTTTCCTACGAGGCTTTCCCACGAGGCTTTCCCACAGGGCAGTCCCACGTGCACACGTGGTGGGAGTCGATCCTCGGCTTGAACGTCAAGGCAGTGCAGGGAAAAAAGGTTCCTCTGGATTGGACTGACACATCTGGGGGACTCTTGGAATGGTGGCACGACCCTGGAGTTCCTCTCGCCTTTCCTGTGGAGAGCGCCTCCTCTTGAGATGCGACGGGAACGCCGGGAATTCTTTCCCTACGAAACAGGGAAAGGATCCCTCATCTCGAGCTAGGAGGCGGAAAAGGGTTCCCGTGGATGTGTGCGGGACCCCACGTGCTTCCTCTCGAGTGGAGACGGGTATGTCGGGGAACTTCTTGAGTTGCAGCAAGGGTGTGAAGGACCCTTTGGAAGTTCCAGTGGTTAGATGTGATTGGCCTCGAGAAGCCTCAGCGGAAATGGGCCTCATCTCTCCTGGAGGGCAAAACCTCCTGGATTTTCTCGAGTTGCGGCAGGTGCTCTCGACTTACGACGGGGACCTCAGGGACCCGCTCTGGTGGCCTCAGGAAAGGCCAGTCCCCATGCGAGTTCCTCGGGGGCCTCTCGGGATTCCTCTCCCGTCGATGCCGGGGCCTAAGACCTTGTGTGGAGTCGGGGCCGGAACCTGAGGATTCCTCTCCAGTGCTGACATGGATCTTGGGGTACTTCTGGAGTCTCCCCAGGGGAGTCAGTCCTCGTCTCGAATGCGGACATGCACTTGCGCTTTCCTCCAGAGCGGTAGCAGCAGTGTCACGCAGTCCGCCGCGTGGATCAAAGGATGTTTGCTTTTCCCTCGAGTCTTTCCCACGAGGCTTTCCCACGAGGCTTTCCCACAGGGCTGTCCCACGTGCACACGTGGTGGGAGTCGATCCTCGGCTTGAACGTCAAGGCAGTGCAGGGAAAACAGGTTCCTCTGGAATGGACTGACACATCTGGCGGACTCTTGGAATGGTGGCACGACACTGGAGTTCCTCTCGCCTTTCCTGTGGAGAGCGCCTCCTCTTGAGATGCGACGGGAACGCCGGGAATTCTTTCCCTACGAAACAGGGAAAGGATCCCTCATCTCGAGCTAGGAGGCGGAAACGGGGCTCCCCTGGATGTGTGCGGGACACCACGTGCTTCTTCTCAAGTGGAGACGGGTTTGTCAGGGAACTTCTTGAGTTGCAGCAAGGGTGTGAAGGACCCTTTGGAAGTTCCAGTGGTTAGATGTGATTGGCCTCGAGAAGCCTCAGCGGAAATGGGCGTCATCTCGCCTGGAGGGCAAAACCTCCTGGATTTTCTCGAGTTGCGGCAGGTGCTCTCGACTTACGACGGGGACCTCAGGGACCCGCTCTGGTGGCCTCAGGAAAGGCCAGTCACCATGCGAGTTCCTCGGGGGCCTCTCGGGATTCCTCTCCCGTCGGTGCCGGGGCCTAAGACCTTGTGTGGAGTAGGGGCCGGAACCTGAGGATTCCTCTCCAGTGCTGACATGAATCTTGGGGTACTTCTGGAGTCTCCCCAGGGGAGTCAGTCCTTGTCTCGAATGTGGGCCTGCACTTGCGCTTTCCTCCAGGGTGGTAGCAGCAGTGTCACGCAGTCCGCCGCGTGGATCAAAGGATCTATGGTTTTCCCTGGAGTCTTTCCCACGAGGCTTTCCCACGAGACTTTCCCACAGGGCTGTCCCACGTGCACACGTGGTGGGAGTCGATCCTCGGCTTGAACGTTAAAGCAGTGCAGGGAAAACAGGTTCCTCTGGAATGGACTGACACATCTGGGGGACTCTTGGAATGGTGGCACGACCCTGGAGTTCCTCTCGCCTTTCCTGTGGAGAGCGCCTCCTCTTGAGATGCTACGGGAACGCCGGAAATTCTTTCCCTACGAAACAGGGAAAGGATCCCTCATCTCGAGCTAGGAGGCGGAAACGGGGCTCCCCTGGATGTGTGCGGGACACCACGTGCTTCCTCTCGAGTGCAGACGGGTATGTCGGGGAACTTCTTGAGTTGCAGCAAGGGTGTGAAGGACCCTTTGGAAGTTCCAGTGGTTAGATGTGATTGGCCTCGAGAAGCCTCAACGGAAATGGGCCTCATCTCGCCTGGAGGGCAAAACCTCCTGGATTTTCTCGAGTTGCGGCAGGTGCTCTCGACTTACGACGGGGACCTCAGGGACCCGCTCTGGTGGCCTCAGGAAAGGCCAGTCCCCATGCGAGTTCCTCGGGGGCCTCTCGGGATTCCTCTCCCGTCGATGCCGGGGCCTAAGACCTTGTGTGGAGTCGGGGCCTGAACCTGAGGATTCCTCTCCAGTGCTGACATGGATCTTGGGGTACGTCTGGAGTCTCCCCAGGGGAGTCAGTCCTCGTCTCGAATGCGGGCATGCACTTGCGCTTTCCTCCAGTGCGGTAGCAGCAGTGTCACGCAGTCTACCGTGTGGATCAAAGGATCTATGGTTTTCCCTCGAGTCTTTCCCACGAGGGTTTCCCACAGGGCTCTCCCACGTGCACACGTGGTGGGAGTCGATCCTCGGCTTGAACGTCAAGGCAGTGCAGGGAAAACAGGTTCCTCTGGAATGGCCTGACACATCTGGGGGACTCTTGAAATGGTGGCACGACCCTGGAGTTCCTCTCGCCTTTCCTGTGGAGAGCGCCTCCTCTTGAGATGCGACGGGAACGCCGGGAATTCTTTCCCTACGAAACAGGGAAAGGATCCCTCATCTCGAGCTAGGAGGCGGAAACGGGGCTTCCCTGGATGTGTGCGGGACCCACGTGCTTCCTCTCGAGTGGAGACGGGTATGTCGGGGAACTTCTTGAGTTGCAGCAAGGGTGTGAAGGACCCTTTGGAAGTTCCAGTGGTTAGAGGTGATTGGCCTCGAGAAGCCTCAGCGGAAATGGGCCTCATCTCGCCTGGAGAGCAAAACCTCCTGGATTTTCTCGAGTTGCGGCAGGTGCTCTCGACTTACGACGGGGACCTCAGGGACCCGCACTGGTGGCCTCAGGAAAGGCCAGTCCCCATGCGAGTTCCTCGGGGGCCTCTCGGGATTCCTCTCCCGTCGATGCCCGGGCCTAAGACCTTGTGTGGAGTCGGTGCCGGAACCTGAGGATTCTTCTCCAGTGCTGACATGGATCTAGGGGTACTTCTGGAGTCTCCCCAGGGGAGTCAGTCCTCGTCTCGAATGCGGGCATGCACTTGCGCTTTCCTCCAGAGCGGTAGCAGCAGTGTCACGCAGTCCGCCGCGTGGATCAAAGGATCTATGGTTTTCCCTCGAGTCTTTCCCACGAGGCTTTCCCACGAGGCTTTCCCACAGGGCTGTCCCACGTGCACACGTGGTGGGAGTCGATCCTCGGCTTGAACGTCAAGGCAGTGCAGGGAAAACAGGTTCCTCTGGAATGGACTGACACATCTGGGGGACTCTTGGAATGGTGGCACGACCCTGGAGTTCCTCTCGCCTTTCCTGTGGAGAGCGCCTCCTCTTGAGATGCGACGGGAACGCCGGGAATTCTTTCCCTACGAAACAGGGAAAGGATCCCTCATCTCGAGCTAGGAGGCGGAAACGGGGCTCCCCTGGATGTGTGCGGGACCCACGTGATTCCTCTCGAGTGGAGACGGGTATGTCGGGGAACTTCTTGAGTTGCAGCAAGGGTGTGAAGGACCCTTTGGAAGTTCCAGTGGTTAGACGTGATTCTCCTCGAGAAGCCTCAGCGGAAATGGGCCTCATCTCGCCTGGAGGGCAAAATCTCCTGGATTTTCTCGAGTTGCGGCAGGTGCTCTCGACTTACGACGGGGACCTCAGGGACCCGCTCTGGTGGCCTCAGGAAAGGCCAGTCCCCATGCGAGTTCCTCGGGGGCCTCTCGGGATTCCTCTCCCGTCGATGCCGGTGCCTAAGACCTTGTGTGGAGTCTGGGCCGGAACCTGAGGATTCCTCTCCAGTGCTGACATGGATCTTGGGGTACTTCTGGAGTCTCCCCAGGGGAGTCAGTCCTCGTCTCGAATGCGGGCATGCACTTGCGCTTTCCTCCAGAGCGGTAGCAGCAGTGTCACGCAGTCCGCCGCGTGGATCAAAGGATCTATGGTTTTCCCTCGAGTCTTTCCCACGAGGCTTTCCCACGAGGCTTTCCCACAGGGCTGTCCCACGTGCACACGTGGTGGGAGTCGATCCTCGGCTTGAACGTCAAGGCAGTGCAGGGAAAACAGGTTCCTCTGGAATGGACTGACACATCTGGGGGACTCTTGGAATGGTGGCACGACCCTGGAGTTCCTCTCGCCTTTCCTGTGGAGAGCGCCTCCTCTTGAGATGCGACGGGAACGCCGGGAATTCTTTCCCTACGAAACAGGGAAAGGATCCCTCATCTCGAGCTAGGAGGCGGAAACGGGGCTCCCCTGGATGTGTGCGGGACCCACGTGCTTCCTCTCGAGTGGAGACGGGTATGTCGGGGAACTTCTTGAGTTGCAGCAACGGTGTGAAGGACCCTTTGGAAGTTCCAGTGGTTAGACGTGATTAGCCTCGAGAAGCCTCAGCTGAAATGGGCCTCATCTCGCCTGGAGGGCAAAATCTCCTGGATTTCCTCGAGTTACGGCAGGTGCTCTCGACTTACGACGGGGACCTCAGGGACCCGCTCTGGTGGCCTCAGGAAAGGCCAGTCCCCATGCGAGTTCCTCGGGGGCCTCTCGGGATTCCTCTCCCGTCGATGCCCGGGCCTAAGACCTTGTGTGGAGTCGGGGCCGGAACCTGAGGATTCCTCTCCAGTGCTGACATGGATCTAGGGGTACTTCTGGAGTCTCCCCAGGGGAGTCAGTCCTCGTCTCGAATGCGGGCATGCACTTGCGCTTTCCTCCAGAGCGGTAGCAGCAGTGTCACGCAGTCCGCCGCGTGGATCAAAGGATCTATGGTTTTCCCTCGAGTCTTTCCCACGAGGCTTTCCCACGAGGCTTTCCCACAGGGCTGTCCCACGTGCACACGTGGTGGGAGTCGATCCTCGGCTTGAACGTCAAGGCAGTGCAGGGAAAACAGGTTCCTCTGGAATGGACTGACACATCTGGGGGACTCTTGGAATGGTGGCACGACCCTGGAGTTCCTCTCGCCTTTCCTGTGGAGAGCGCCTCCTCTTGAGATGCGACGGGAACGCCGGGAATTCTTTCCCTACGAAACAGGGAAAGGATCCCTCATCTCGAGCTAGGAGGCGGAAACGGGGCTCCCCTGGATGTGTGCGGGACCCACGTGATTCCTCTCGAGTGGAGACGGGTATGTCGGGGAACTTCTTGAGTTGCAGCAAGGGTGTGAAGGACCCTTTGGAAGTTCCAGTGGTTAGACGTGATTAGCCTCGAGAAGCCTCAGCGGAAATGGGCCTCATCTCGCCTGGAGGGCAAAATCTCCTGGATTTTCTCGAGTTACGGCAGGTGCTCTCGACTTACGACGGGGACCTCAGGGACCCGCTCTGGTGGCCTCAGGAAAGGCCAGTCCCCATGCGAGTTCCTCGGGGGCCTCTCGGGATTCCTCTCCCGTCGATGCCGGTGCCTAAGACCTTGTGTGGAGTCTGGGCCGGAACCTGAGGATTCCTCTCCAGTGCTGACATGGATCTTGGGGTACTTCTGGAGTCTCCCCAGGGGAGTCAGTCCTCGTCTCGAATGCGGGCATGCACTTGCGCTTTCCTCCAGAGCGGTAGCAGCAGTGTCACGCAGTCCGCCGCGTGGATCAAAGGATCTATGGTTTTCCCTCGAGTCTTTCCCACGAGGCTTTCCCACGAGGCTTTCCCACAGGGCTGTCCCACGTGCACACGTGGTGGGAGTCGGTCCTCGGCTTGAACGTCAAGGCAGTGCAGGGAAAACAGGTTCCTCTGGAATGGACTGACACATCTGGGGGACTCTTGGAATGGTGGCACGACCCTGGAGTTCCTCTCGCCTTTCCTGTGGAGAGCGCCTCCTCTTGAGATGCGACGGGAACGCCGGGAATTCTTTCCCTACGAAACAGGGAAAGGATCCCTCATCTCGAGCTAGGAGGCGGAAACGGGGCTCCCCTGGATGTGTGCGGGACCCACGTGCTTCCTCTCGAGTGGAGACGGGTATGTCGGGGAACTTCTTGAGTTGCAGCAACGGTGTGAAGGACCCTTTGGAAGGTCCAGTGGTTAGACGTGATTAGCCTCGAGAAGCCTCAGCGGAAATGGGCCTCATCTCGCCTGGAGGGCAAAATCTCCTGGATTTCCTCGAGTTACGGCAGGTGCTCTCGACTTACGACGGGGACCTCAGGGACCCGCTCTGGTGGCCTCAGGAAAGGCCAGTCCACATGCGAGTTCCTCGGGGGCCTCTCGGGATTCCTCTCCCGTCGATGCCGGGGCCTAAGACCTTGTGTGGAGTCTGGGCCGGAACCTGAGGATTCCTCTCCAGTGCTTACATGGATCTTGGGGTACTTCTGGAGTCTCCCCAGGGGAGTCAGTCATCGTCTCGAATGCGGGCATGCACTTGCGCTTTCCTCCAGAGCGGTAGCAGCAGTGTCACGCAGTCCGCCGCGTGGATCAAAGGATCTATGGTTTTCCCTCGAGTCTTTCCCACGAGGCTTTCCCACGAGGCTTTCCCACAGGGCTGTCCCACGTGCACACGTGGTGGGAGTCGATCCTCGGCTTGAACGTCAAGGCAGTGCAGGGAAAACAGGTTCCTCTGGAATGGACTGACACATCTGGGGGACTCTTGGAATGGTGGCACGACCCTGGAGTTCCTCTCGCCTTTCCTGTGGAGAGCGCCTCCTCTTGAGATGCGACGGGAACGCCGGGAATTCTTTCCCTACGAAACAGGGAAAGGATCCCTCATCTCGAGCTAGGAGGCGGAAACGGGGCTCCCCTGGATGTGTGCGGGACCCACGTGATTCCTCTCGAGTGGAGACGGGTATGTCGGGGAACTTCTTGAGTTGCAGCAAGGGTGTGAAGGACCCTTTGGAAGTTCCAGTGGTTAGACGTGATTAGCCTCGAGAAGCCTCAGCGGAAATGGGCCTCATCTCGCCTGGAGGGCAAAATCTCCTGGATTTCCTCGAGTTACGGCAGGTGCTCTCGACTTACGACGGGGACCTCAGGGACCCGCTCTGGTGGCCTCAGGAAAGGCCAGTCCCCATGCGAGTTCCTCGGGGGCCTCTCGGGATTCCTCTCCCGTCGATGCCGGGGCCTAAGACCTTGTGTGGAGTCGGGGCCGGAACCTGAGGATTCCTCTCCAGTGCTGACATGGATCTTGGGGTACTTCTGGAATCTCCCCAGGGGAGTCAGTCCTCGTCTCGAATGCGGGCATGCACTTGCGCTTTCCTCCAGAGCGGTAGCAGCAGTGTCACACAGTCCGCCGCGTGGATCAAAGGATCTATGGTTTTCCCTCGAGTCTTTCCCACGAGGCTTTCCCACGAGGCTTTCCCACAGGGCTGTCCCACGTGCACACGTGGTGGGCGTCGATCCTCGGCTTGAACGTCACGGCAGTGCAGGGAAAACAGGTTCCTCTGGAATGGACTGACACATCTGGGGGACTCTTGGAATGGTGGCACGACCCTGGAGTTCCTCTCGCCTTTCCTGTGGAGAGCGCCTCCTCTTGAGATGCGACGGGAACGCCGGGAATTCTTTTCCTACGAAACACGGCAAGGATCCCTCATCTCGAGCTAGGAGGCGGAAACGGGGCTCCCCTGGATGTGTGCGGGACCCCACGTGCTTCCTCTCGAGTGGAGACGTGTATGTCGGGGAACTTCTTGAGTTGCAGCAAGGGTGTGAAGGACCCTTTGGAAGTTCCAGTGGTAAGATGTGATTGGCCTCGAGAAGCCTCAGCGGATATGGGCCTCATCTCGCCTGGAGGGCAAAACCTCCTGGATTTTCTCGAGTTGCGGCAGGTGCTCTCGACTTACGACGGGGACCTCAGGGACCCGCTCTGGTGGCCTCAGGAAAGGCCAGTCCCCATGCGAGTTCCTCGGGGGCCTCTCGGGATTCCTCTCCCGTGGATGCCGGGGCCTAAGACCTTGTGTGGAATCGGGGCCGGAACCTGAGGATTCCTCTCCAGTGCTGACATGGATCTTGGGGTACTTCTGGAATCTCCCCAGGGGAGTCAGTCCTCGTCTCGAATGCGGGCATGCACTTGCGCTTTCCTCCAGAGCGGTAGCAGCAGTGTCACCCAGTCTGCCGCGTGGATCAAAGGATCTATTGTTTTCCCTCGAGTCTTTCCCACGAGGCTTTCCCACAGGGCTGTCCCACGTGCACACGTGGTGGGAGTCGATCCTCGGCTTGAACGTCAAGGCAGTGCAGGGAAAACAGGTTCCTCTGGAATGGCCTGACACATCTGGGGGACTCTTGGAATGGTGGCACGACCCTGGAGTTCCTCTCGCCTTTCCTGTGGAGAGCGCCTCCTCTTGAGATGCGACGGGAACGCCGGGAATTCTTTCCCTACGAAACAGGGAAAGGATCCCTCATCTTGAGCTAGGAGGCGGAAACGGGGCTTCCCTGGATGTGTGCGGGACCCACGTGCTTCCTCTCGAGTGGAGACGGGTATGTCGGGGAACTTCTTGAGTTGCAGCAAGGGTGTGAAGGACCCTTTGGAAGTTCCAGTGGTTAGAGGTGATTGGCCTCGAGAAGCCTCAGCGGAAATGGGCCTCATCTCGCCTGGAGAGCAAAACCTCCTGGATTTTCTCGAGTTGCGGCAGGTGCTCTCGACTTACGACGGGGACCTCAGGGACCCGCACTGGTGGCCTCAGGAAAGGCCAGTCCCCATGCGAGTTCCTCGGGGGCCTCTCGGGATTCCTCTCCCGTCGATGCCCGGGCCTAAGACCTTGTGTGGAGTCGGGGCCGGAACCTAAGGATTCCTCTCCAGTGATGACATGGATCTAGGGGTACTTCTGGAGTCTCCCCAGGGGAGTCAGTCCTCGTCTCGAATGCGGGCATGCACTTGCGCTTTCCTCCAGAGCGGTAGCAGCAGTGTCACGCAGTCCGCCGCGTGTATCAAAGGATCTATGGTTTTCCCTCGAGTCTTTCCCACGAGGCTTTCCCACAGGGCTGTGCCACGTGCACACGTGGTGGGAGTCGATCCTCGGCTTGAACGTCAAGGCAGTGCAGGGAAAACAGGTTCCTCTGGAATGGACTGACACATCTGGGGGACTCTTGGAATAGTGGCATGACCCTGGAGTTCCTCTCGCCTTTCCTGTGGAGAGCGCCTCCTCTTGAGATGCGACGGGAACGCCGGGAATTCTTTCCCTACGAAACAGGGAAAGGATCCCTCATCTCGAGCTAGGAGGCGGAAACGGGGCTACCCTGGATGTTTGCGGGACACCACGTGCTTCCTCTCGAGTGCAGACGGGTATGTCGGGGAACTTCTTGAGTTGCAGCAAGGGTGTGAAGGACCCTATGGAAGTTCCAGTGGTTAGATGTGATTGGCCTCGAGAAGCCTCAGCGGAAATGGGCCTCATCTCGCCTGGAGGGCAAAACCTCCTGGATTTTCTCGAGTTGCGGCAGGTGCTCTCGACTTACGACGGGGACCTCAGGGACCCGCTCTGGTGGCCTCAGGAAAGGCCAGTCACCATGCGAGTTCCTCGGGGGCCTCTCGGGATTCCTCTCCCGTCGGTGCCGGGGCCTAAGACCTTGTGTGGAGTCGGGGCCGGAACCTGAGAATTCCTCTCCAGTGCTGAAATGGATCTTGGGGTACTTCTGGAGTCTCCCCAGGGGAGTCAGTCCTCGTCTCGAATGCGGGCATGCACTTGCGCTTTCCTCCAGAGCGGTAGCAGCAGTGTCACGCAGTCCGCCGCGTGGATCAAAGGATCTATGGTTTTCCCTCGAGTCTTTCCCACGAGGCTTTCCCACGAGGCTTTCCCACAGGGCTGTCCCACGTGCACACGTGGTGGGAGTCGATCCTCGGCTTGAACGTCAAGGCAGTGCAGGGAAAACAGGTTCCTCTGGAATGGACTGACACATCTGGGGGACTCTTGGAATGGTGGCACGACCCTGGAGTTCCTCTCGCCTTTCCTGTGGAGAGCGCCTCCTCTTGAGATGCGACGGGAACGCCGGGAATTCTTTCCCTACGAAACAGGGAAAGGATCCCTCATCTCGAGCTAGGAGGCGGAAACGGGGCTCCCCTGGATGTGTGCGGGACCCACGTGATTCCTCTCGAGTGGAGACGGGTATGTCGGGGAACTTCTTGAGTTGCAGCAAGGGTGTGAAGGACCCTTTGGAAGTTCCAGTGTTTAGACGTGATTAGCCTCGAGAAGCCTCAGCGGAAATGGGCCTCATCTCTCCTGGAGGGCAAAATCTCCTGGATTTTCTCGAGTTACGGCAGGTGCTCTCGACTTACGACGGGGACCTCAGGGACCCGCTCTGGTGGCCTCAGGAAAGGCCAGTCCCCATGCGAGTTCCTCGGGGGCCTCTCGGGATTCCTCTCCCGTCGATGCCGGTGCCTAAGACCTTGTGTGGAGTCGGGGCCGGAACCTGAGGATTCCTCTCCAGTGCTGACATGGATCTTGGGGTACTTCTGGAATCTCCCCAGGGGAGTCAGTCCTCGTCTCGAATGCGGGCATGCACTTGCGCTTTCCTCCAGAGCGGTAGCAGCAGTGTCACGCAGTCCGCCGCGTGGATCAAAGGATCTATGGTTTTCCCTCGAGTCTTTCCCACGAGGCTTTCCCACGAGGCTTTCCCACAGGGCTGTCCCACGTGCACACGTGGTGGGAGTCGATCCTCGGCTTGAACGTCAAGGCAGTGCAGGGAAAACAGGTTCCTCTGGAATGGACTGACACATCTGGGGGACTCTTGGAATGGTGGCACGACCCTGGAGTTCCTCTCGCCTTTCCTGTGGAGAGCGCCTCCTCTTGAGATGCGACGGGAACGCCGGGAATTCTTTCCCTACGAAACAGGGAAAGGATCCCTCATCTCGAGCTAGGAGGCGGAAACGGGGCTCCCCTGGATGTGTGCGGGACCCACGTGATTCCTCTCGAGTGGAGACGGGTATGTCGGGGAACTTCTTGAGTTGCAGCAAGGGTGTGAAGGACCCTTTGGAAGTTCCAGTGGTTAGACGTGATTAGCCTCGAGAAACCTCAGCGGAAATGGGCCTCATCTCGCCTGGAGGGCAAAATCTCCTGGATTTTCTCGAGTTACGGCAGGTGCTCTCGACTTACGACAGGGACCTCAGGGACCCGCTCTGGTGGCCTCAGGAAAGGCCAGTCCCCATGCGAGTTCCTCGGGGGCCTCTCGGGATTCCTCTCCCGTCGATGCCGGGGCCTAAGACCTTGTGTGGAGTCGGGGCCGGAACCTGAGGATTCCTCTCCAGTGCTGACATGGATCTTGGGGTACTTCTGGAATCTCCCCAGGGGAGTCAGTCCTCGTCTCGAATGCGGGCATGCACTTGCGCTTTCCTCCAGAGCGGTAGCAGCAGTGTCACGCAGTCCGCCGCATGGATCAAAGGATCTATGGTTTTCCCTCGAGTCTTTCCCACGAGGCTTTCCCACGAGGCTTTCCCACAGGGCTGTCCCACGTGCACACGTGGTGGGCGTCGATCCTCGGCTTGAACGTCAAGGCAGTGCAGGGAAAACAGGTTCCTCTGGAATGGACTGACACATCTGGGGGACTCTTGGAATGGTGGCACGACCCTGGAGTTCCTCTCGCCTTTCCTGTGGAGAGCGCCTCCTCTTGAGATGCGACGGGAACGCCGGGAATTCTTTTCCTACGAAACAGGGCAAGGATCCCTCATCTCCAGCTAGGAGGCGGAAACGGGGCTCCCCTGGATGTGTGCGGGACCCCACGTGCTTCCTCTCGAGTGGAGACGTGTATGTCGGGGAACTTCTTGAGTTGCAGCAAGGGTGTGAAGGACCCTTTGGAAGTTCCAGTGGTAAGATGTGATTGGCCTCGAGAAGCCTCAGCGGAAATGGGCCTCATCTCGCCTGGAGGGCAAAACCTCCTGGATTTTCTCGAGTTGCGGCAGGTGCTCTCGACTTACGACGGGGACCTCAGGGACCCGCTCTGGTGGCCTCAGGAAAGGCCAGTCCCCATGCGAGTTCCTCGGGGGCCTCTCGGGATTCCTCTCCCGTTGATGCCGGGGCCTAAGACCTTGTGTGGAATCGGGGCCGGAACCTGAGGATTCCTCTCCAGTGCTGACATGGATCTTGGGGTACTTCTGGAATCTCCCCAGGGGAGTCAGTCCTCGTCTCGAATGCGGGCATGCACTTGCGCTTTCCTCCAGAGCGGTAGCAGCAATGTCACCCAGTCTGCCGCGTGGATCAAAGGATCTATTGTTTTCCCTCGAGTCTTTCCCACGACGCTTTCGCACAGGGCTGTCCCACGTGCACACGTGGTGGGAGTCGATCCTCGGCTTGAACGTCAAGGCAGTGCAGGGAAAACAGGTTCCTCTGGAATGGACTGACACATCTGGGGGACTCTTGGAATGGTGGCACGACTCTGGAGTTCCTCTCGCCTTTCCTGTGGAGAGCGCCTCCTCTTGAGATGCGACGGGAACGCCGGGAATTCTTTCCCTACGAAACAGGGAAAGGATCCCTCATCTCGAGCTAGGAGGCGGAAACGGGGCTCCCCTGGATGTGTGCGGGACCCACGTGCTTCCTCTCGAGTGGAGACGGGTATGTCGGGGAACTTCTTGAGTTGCAGCAAGGGTGTGAAGGACCCTTTGGAAGTTCCAGTGGTTAGACGTGATTAGCCTCGAGAAGCCTCAGCGGAAATGGGCCTCATCTCGCCTGGAGGGCAAAACCTCCTGGATTTTCTCGAGTTGCGGCAGGTGCTCTCGACTTACGACGGGGACCTCAGGGACCCGCACTGGTGGCCTCAGGAAAGGCCAGTCCCCATGCGAGTTCCTCGGGGGCCTCTCGGGATTCCTCTCCCGTCGATGCCCGGGCCTAAGACCTTGTGTGGAGTCGGGGCCGGAACCTGAGAATTCCTCTCCAGTGCTGACATGGATCTTGGGGTACTTCTGGAGTCTCCCCAGGGGAGTCAGTCCTCGTCTCGAATGCGGGCATGCACTTGCGCTTTCCTCCAGAGCGGTAGCAGCAGTGTCACGCAGTCCGCCGCGTGGATCAAAGGATCTATGGTTTTCCCTCGAGTCTTTCCCACGAGGCTTTCCCACAGGGCTGTGCCACGTGCACACGTGGTGGGAGTCGATCCTCGGCTTGAACGTCAAGGCAGTGCAGGGAAAACAGGTTCCTCTGGAATGGACTGACACATCTGGGGGACTCTTGGAATAGTGGCATGACCCTGGAGTTCCTCTCGCCTTTCCTGTGGAGAGCGCCTCCTCTTGAGATGCGACGGGAACGCCGGGAATTCTTTCCCTACGAAACAGGGAAAGGATCCCTCATCTCGAGCTAGGAGGCGGAAACGGGGCTACCCTGGATGTTTGCGGGACACCACGTGCTTCCTCTCGAGTGCAGACGGGTATGTCGGGGAACTTCTTGAGTTGCAGCAAGGGTGTGAAGGACCCTTTGGAAGTTCCAGTGGTTAGATGTGATTGGCCTCGAGAAGCCTCAGCGGAAATGGGCCTCATCTCGCCTGGAGGGCAAAACCTCCTGGATTTTCTCGAGTTGCGGCAGGTGCTCTCGACTTACGACGGGGACCTCAGGGACCCGCTCTGGTGGCCTCAGGAAAGGCCAGTCACCATGCGAGTTCCTCGGGGGCCTCTCGGGATTCCTCTCCCGTCGGTGCCGGGGCCTAAGACCTTGTGTGGAGTCGGGGCCGGAACCTGAGAATTCCTCTCCAGTGCTGACATGGATCTTGGGGTACTTCTGGAGTCTCCCCAGGGGAGTCAGTCCTCGTCTCGAATGCGGGCATGCACTTGCGCTTTCCTCCAGAGCGGTAGCAGCAGTGTCACGCAGTCCGCCGCGTGGATCAAAGGATCTATGGTTTTCCCTCGAGTCTTTCCCACGAGGCTTTCCCACGAGGCTTTCCCACAGGGCTGTCCCACGTGCACACGTGGTGGGAGTCGATCCTCGGCTTGAACGTCAAGGCAGTGCAGGGAAAACAGGTTCCTCTGGAATGGACTGACACATCTGGGGGACTCTTGGAATGGTGGCACGACCCTGGAGTTCCTCTCGCCTTTCCTGTGGAGAGCGCCTCCTCTTGAGATGCGACGGGAACGCCGGGAATTCTTTCCCTACGAAACAGGGAAAGGATCCCTCATCTCGAGCTAGGAGGCGGAAACGGGGCTCCCCTGGATGTGTGCGGGACCCACGTGATTCCTCTCGAGTGGAGACGGGTATGTCGGGGAACTTCTTGAGTTGCAGCAAGGGTGTGAAGGACCCTTTGGAAGTTCCAGTGGTTAGACGTGATTAGCCTCGAGAAGCCTCAGCGGAAATGGGCCTCATCTCTCCTGGAGGGCAAAATCTCCTGGATTTTCTCGAGTTACGGCAGGTGCTCTCGACTTACGACGGGGACCTCAGGGACCCGTTCTGGTGGCCTCAGGAAAGGCCAGTCCCCATGCGAGTTCCTCGGGGGCCTCTCGGGATTCCTCTCCCGTCGATGCCGGTGCCTAAGACCTTGTGTGGAGTCGGGGCCGGAACCTGAGGATTCCTCTCCAGTGCTGACATGGATCTTGGGGTACTTCTGGAATCTCCCCAGGGGAGTCAGTCCTCGTCTCGAATGCGGGCATGCACTTGCGCTTTCCTCCAGAGCGGTAGCAGCAGTGTCACGCAGTCCGCCGCGTGGATCAAAGGATCTATGGTTTTCCCTCGAGTCTTTCCCACGAGGCTTTCCCACGAGGCTTTCCCACAGGGCTGTCCCACGTGCACACGTGGTGGGAGTCGATCCTCGGCTTGAACGTCAAGGCAGTGCAGGGAAAACAGGTTCCTCTGGAATGGACTGACACATCTGGGGGACTCTTGGAATGGTGGCACGACCCTGGAGTTCCTCTCGCCTTTCCTGTGGAGAGCGCCTCCTCTTGAGATGCGACGGGAACGCCGGGAATTCTTTCCCTACGAAACAGGGAAAGGATCCCTCATCTCGAGCTAGGAGGCGGAAACGGGGCTCCCCTGGATGTGTGCGGGACCCACGTGATTCCTCTCGAGTGGAGACGGGTATGTCGGGGAACTTCTTGAGTTGCAGCAAGGGTGTGAAGGACCCTTTGGAAGTTCCAGTGGTTAGACGTGATTAGCCTCGAGAAACCTCAGCGGAAATGGGCCTCATCTCGCCTGGAGGGCAAAATCTCCTGGATTTTCTCGAGTTACGGCAGGTGCTCTCGACTTACGACAGGGACCTCAGGGACCCGCTCTGGTGGCCTCAGGAAAGGCCAGTCCCCATGCGAGTTCCTCGGGGGCCTCTCGGGATTCCTCTCCCGTCGATGCCGGGGCCTAAGACCTTGTGTGGAGTCGGGGCCGGAACCTGAGGATTCCTCTCCAGTGCTGACATGGATCTTGGGGTACTTCTGGAATCTCCCCAGGGGAGTCAGTCCTCGTCTCGAATGCGGGCATGCACTTGCGCTTTCCTCCAGAGCGGTAGCAGCAGTGTCACGCAGTCCGCCGCGTGGATCAAAGGATCTATGGTTTTCTCTCGAGTCTTTCCCACGAGGCTTTCCCACGAGGCTTTCCCACAGGGCTGTCCCACGTGCACACGTGGTGGGCGTCGATCCTCGGCTTGAACGTCAAGGCAGTGCAGGGAAAACAGGTTCCTCTGGAATGGACTGACACATCTGGGGGACTCTTGGAATGGTGGCACGACCCTGGAGTTCCTCTCGCCTTTCCTGTGGAGAGCGCCTCCTCTTGAGATGCGACGGGAACGCCGGGAATTCTTTTCCTACGAAACAGGGCAAGGATCCCTCATCTCCAGCTAGGAGGCGGAAACGGGGCTCCCCTGGATGTGTGCGGGACCCCACGTGCTTCCTCTCGAGTGGAGACGTGTATGTCGGGGAACTTCTTGAGTTGCAGCAAGGGTGTGAAGGACCCTTTGGAAGTTCCAGTGGTAAGATGTGATTGGCCTCGAGAAGCCTCAGCGGAAATGGGCCTCATCTCGCCTGGAGGGCAAAACCTCCTGGATTTTCTCGAGTTGCGGCAGGTGCTCTCGACTTACGACGGGGACCTCAGGGACCCGCTCTGGTGGCCTCAGGAAAGGCCAGTCCCCATGCGAGTTCCTCGGGGGCCTCTCGGGATTCCTCTCCCGTTGATGCCGGGGCCTAAGACCTTGTGTGGAATCGGGGCCGGAACCTGAGGATTCCTCTCCAGTGCTGACATGGATCTTGGGGTACTTCTGGAATCTCCCCAGGGGAGTCAGTCCTCGTCTCGAATGCGGGCATGCACTTGCGCTTTCCTCCAGAGCGGTAGCAGCAGTGTCACCCAGTCTGCCGCGTGGATCAAAGGATCTATTGTTTTCCCTCGAGTCTTTCCCACGACGCTTTCCCACAGGGCTGTCCCACGTGCACACGTGGTGGGAGTCGATCCTCGGCTTGAACGTCAAGGCAGTGCAGGGAAAACAGGTTCCTCTGGAATGGACTGACACATCTGGGGGACTCTTGGAATGGTGGCACGACTCTGGAGTTCCTCTCGCCTTTCCTGTGGAGAGCGCCTCCTCTTGAGATGCGACGGGAACGCCGGGAATTCTTTCCCTACGAAACAGGGAAAGGATCCCTCATCTCGAGCTAGGAGGCGGAAACGGGGCTCCCCTGGATGTGTGCGGGACCCACGTGCTTCCTCTCGAGTGGAGACGGGTATGTCGGGGAACTTCTTGAGTTGCAGCAAGGGTGTGAAGGACCCTTTGGAAGTTCCAGTGGTTAGACGTGATTAGCCTCGAGAAGCCTCAGCGGAAATGGGCCTCATCTCACCTGGAGGGCAAAACCTCCTGGATTTTCTCGAGTTGCGGCAGGTGCTCTCGACTTACGACGGGGACCTCAGGGACCCGCTCTGGTGGCCTCAGGAAAGGCCAGTCCCCATGCGAGTTCCTAGGGGGCCTCTCGGGATTCCTCTCCCGTCGATGCCGGGGCCTAAGACCTTGTGTGGAGTCGGGGCCGGAACCTGAGGATTCCTCTCCAGTGCTGACATGGATCTTGGGGTACTTCTGGAGTCTCCAAAGGGGAGTCAGTCCTCGTCTCGAATGCGGGCATGCACTTGCGCTTTCCTCCAGAGCGGTAGCAGCAGTGTCACGCAGTCCGCCGCGTCGATCAAAAGATCTATGGTTTTCCCTCGAGTCTTTCCCACGAGGCTTTCCCACGAGGCTTTCCCACAGGGCTGTCCCACGTGCACACGTGGTGGGAGTCGATCCTCGGCTTGAACGTCAAGGCAGTGCAGGGAAAACAAGTTCCTCTGGAATGGACTGACACATCTGGGGGACTCTTGGAATGGTGGCACGACCCTGGAGTTCCTCTCGCCTTTCCTGTGGAGAGCGCCTCCTCTTGAGATGCGACGGGAACGCCGGGAATTCTTTCCCTACGAAACAGGGAAAGGATCCCTCATCTCGAGCTAGGAGGTGGAAACGGGGCTCCCCTGGATGTGTGAGGGACACCACGTGCTTCCTCTCGAGTGCAGACGGGTATGTCGGGGATCTTCTTGAGTTGCAGCAAGGGTGTGAAGGACCCTTTGGAAGTTCCAGTTGTTAGATGTGATTGGCCTCCAGAAGCCTCAGCGGAAATGGGCCTCATCTCGCCTGGAGGGCAAAACCTCCTGGATTTTCTCGAGTTGCGGCAGGTGTTCTCGACTTACGACGGGGACCTCAGGGACCCGCTCTGGTGGCCTCAGGAAAGGCCAGTCCCCATGCGAGTTCCTCGGGGGCCTCTCGGGATTCCTCTCCCGTCGATGCCGGGGCCTAAGACCTTGTGTGGAGTCGGGGCCGGAACCTGAGGATTCCTCTCCAGTGCTGACATGGATCTTGGGGTACTTCTGGAGTCTCCCCAGGGGAGTCAGTCCTCGTCTCGAATGCGGGCATGCACTTGCGCTTTCCTCCAGAGCGGTAGCAGCAGTGTCACGCAGTCCGCCGCGTGGATCAAAGGATCTATGGTTTTCCCTCGAGTCTTTCCCACGAGGCTTTCCCACGAGGCTTTCCCACAGGGCTGTCCCACGTGCACACGTGGTGGGAGTCGATCCTCGGCTTGAACGTCAAGGCAGTGCAGGGAAAACAGGTTCCTCTGGAATGGACTGACACATCTGGGGGACTCTTGGAATGGTGGCACGACCGTGGAGTTCCTCTCGCCTTTCCTGTGGAGAGCGCCTCCTCTTGAGATGCGACGGGAACGCCGGGAATTCTTTCCCTACGAAACAGGGAAAGGATCCCTCATCTCGAGCTAGGAGGCGGAAACGGGGCTCCCCTGGATGTGTGCGGGACACCACGTGCTTCCTCTCGAGTGCAGACGGGTATGTCGGGGAACTTCTTGAGTTGCAGCAAGGGTGTGAAGGACCCTTTGGAAGTTCCAGTGGTTAGATGTGATTGGCCTCGAGAAGCCTCAGCGGAAATGGGCCTCATCTCGCCTGGAGGGCAAAACCTCCTGGATTTTCTCGAGTTGCGGCAGGTGCTCTCGACTTACGACGGGGACCTCAGGGACCCGCTCTGGTGGCCTCAGGAAAGGCCAGTCACCATGCGAGTTCCTCGGGGGCCTCTCGGGATTCCTCTCCCGTCGGTGCCGGGGCCTAAGACCTTGTGTGGAGTAGGGGCCGGAACCTGAGGATTCCTCTCCAGTGCTGACATGAATCTTGGGGTACTTCTGGAGTCTCCCCAGGGGAGTCAGTCCTTGTCTCGAATGCGGGCATGCACTTGCGCTTTCCTCCAGGGTGGTAGCAGCAGTGTCACGCAGTCCGCCGCGTGGATCAAAGGATCTATGGTTTTCCCTGGAGTCTTTCTCACGAGGCTTTCCCACGAGGCTTTCCCACAGGGCTGTCCCACGTGCACACGTGGTGGGAGTCGATCCTCGGCTTGAACGTTAAAGCAGTGCAGCGAAAACAGGTTCCTCTGGAATGGACTGACACATCTGGGGGACTCTTGGAATGGTGGCACGACCCTGGAGTTCCTCTCGCCTTTCCTGTGGAGAGCGCCTCCTCTTGAGATGCTACGGGAACGCCGGAAATTCTTTCCCTACGAAATAGGGAAAGGATCCCTCATCTCGAGTTAGGAGGCGGAAACGGGGCTCCCCTGGATGTGTGCGGGACACCACGTGCTTCCTCTCGAGTGCAGACGGGTATGTCGGGGAACTTCTTGAGTTGCAGCAAGGGTGTGAAGGACCCTTTGGAAGTTCCAGTGGTTAGATGTGATTGGCCTCGAGAAGCCTCAACGGAAATGGGCCTCATCTCGCCTGGAGGGCAAAACCTCCTGGATTTTCTTGAGTTGCGGCAGGTGCTCTCGACTTACGACGGGGACCTCAGGGACCCGCTCTGGTGGCCTCAGGAAAGGCCAGTCCCCATGCGAGTTCCTCGGGGGCCTCTCGGGATTCCTCTCCCGTCGATGCCGGGGCCTAAGACCTTGTGTGGAGTCGGGGCCTGAACCTGAGGATTCCTCTCCAGTGCTGACATGGATCTTGGGGTACTTCTGGAGTCTCCCCAGGGGAGTCAGTCCTCGTCTCGAAGGCGGGCATGCATTGCGCTTTCCTCCAGTGCGGTAGCAGCAGTGTCACGCAGTCTACCGCGTGGATCAAAGGATCTATGGTTTTCCCTCGAGTCTTTCCCACGAGGCTTTCCCACAGGGCTGTCCCACGTGCACACGTGGTGGGAGTCGATCCTCGGCTTGAACGTCAAGGCAGTGCAGGGAAAACAGGTTCCTCTGGAATGGACTGACACATCTGGGGGACTCTTGGAATGGTGGCACGACCCTGGAGTTCCTCTCGCCTTTCCTGTGGAGAGCGCCTCCTCTTGAGATGCGACGGGAACGCCGGGAATTCTTTCCCTACGAAACAGGGAAAGGATCCCTCATCTCGAGCTAGGAGGCGGAAACGGGGCTCCCCTGGATGTGTGCGGGACCCACGTGATTCCTCTCGAGTGGAGACGGGTATGTCGGGGAACTTCTTGAGTTGCAGCAAGGGTGTGAAGGACCCTTTGGAAGTTCCAGTGGTTAGATGTGATTAGCCTCGAGAAGCCTCAGCGGAAATGGGCCTCATCTCTCCTGGAGGGCAAAATCTCCTGGATTTTCTCGAGTTACGGCAGGTGATCTCGACTTACGACGGGGACCTCAGGGACCCGCTCTGGTGGCCTCAGGAAAGGCCAGTCCCCATGCGAGTTCCTCGGGGGCCTCTCGGGATTCCTCTCCCGTCGATGCCGGTGCCTAAGACCTTGTGTGGAGTCGGGGCCGGAACCTGAGGATTCCTCTCCAGTGCTGACATGGATCTTGGGGTACTTCTGGAATCTCCCCAGGGGAGTCAGTCCTCGTCTCGAATGCGGGCATGCACTTGCGCTTTCCTCCAGAGCGGTAGCAGCAGTGTCACGCAGTCCGCCGCGTGGATCAAAGGATCTATGGTTTTCCCTCGAGTCTTTCCCACGAGGCTTTCCCACGAGGCTTTCCCACAGGGCTGTCCCACGTGCACACGTGGTGGGAGTCGATCCTCGGCTTGAACGTCAAGGCAGTGCAGGGAAAACAGGTTCCTCTGGAATGGAGTGACACATCTGGGGGACTCTTGGAATGGTGGCACGACCCTGGAGTTCCTCTCGCCTTTCCTGTGGAGAGCGCCTCCTCTTGAGATGCGACGGGAACGCCGGGAATTCTTTTCCTACGAAACAGGGCAAGGATCCCTCATCTCGAGCTAGGAGGCGGAAACGGGGCTCCCCTGGATGTGTGCGGGACCCCACGTGCTTCCTCTCGAGTGGAGACGTGTATGTCGGGGAACTTCTTGAGTTGCAGCAAGGGTGTGAAGGACCCTTTGGAAGTTCCAGAGGTAAGATGTGATTGGCCTCGAGAAGCCTCAGCGGAAATGGGCCTCATCTCGCCTGGAGGGCAAAACCACCTGGATTTTCTCGAGTTGCGGCAGGTGCTCTCGACTTACGACGGGGACCTCAGGGAACCGATCTTGTGGCCTCAGGAAAGGCCAGTCCCCATGCGAGTTCCTCGGGGGCCTCTCGGGATTCCTCTCCCGTAGATGCCGGGGCCTAAGACCTTGTGTGGAATCGGGGCCGGAACCTGAGGATTCCTCTCCAGTGCTGACATGGATCTTGGGGTACTTCTGGAATCGCCCCAGGGGAGTCAGTCCTCGTCTCGAATGCGGGCATGCACTTGCGCTTTCCTCCAGAGCGGTAGCAGCAGTGTCACCCAGTCTGCCGCGTGGATCAAAGGATCTATGGTTTTCCCTCGAGTCTTTCCCACGACGCTTTCCCACAGGGCTGTCCCACGTGCACACGTGGTGGGAGTCGATCCTCGGCTTGAACGTCAAGGCAGTGCAGGGAAAACAGGTTCCTCTGGAATGGACTGACACATCTGGGGGACTCTTGGAATGGTGGCACGACCCTGGAGTTCCTCTCGCCTTTCCTGTGGAGAGCGCCTCCTCTTGAGATGCGACGGGAACGCCGGGAATTCTTTCCCTAGGAAACAGGGAAAGGATCCCTCATCTCGAGCTAGGAGGCGGAAACGGGGCTCCCCTGGATGTGTGAGGGACCCAAGTGCTTCCTCTCGAGTGGAGACGGGTATGTCGGGGAACTTCTTGAGTTGCAGCAAGGGTGTGAAGGACCCTTTGGAAGTTCCAGTGGTTAGACGTGATTAGCCTCGAGAAGCCTCAGCGGAAATGGGCCTCATCTCGCCTGGAGGGCAAAACCTCCTGAATTTTCTCGAGTTGCGGCAGGTGCTCTCGACTTACGACGGGGACCTCAGGGACCCGCTCTGGTGGCCTCAGGAAAGGCCAGTCCCCATGCGAGTTCCTAGGGGGCCTCTCGGGATTCTTGTCCCGTCGATGCCGGGGCCTAAGACCTTGTGTGGAGTCGGGGCCGGAACCTGAGGATTCCTCTCCAGTGCTGACATGGATCTTGGGGTACTTCTGGAGTCTCCCCAGGGGAGTCAGTCCTCGTCTCGAATGCGGGCATGCACTTGCGCTTTCCTCCAGAGCGGTAGCAGCAGTGTCACGCAGTCCGCCGCGTGGATCAAAAGATCTATGGTTTTCCCTCGAGTCTTTCCCACGAGGCTTTCCCACGAGGCTTTCCCACAGGGCTGTCCCACGTGCACACGTGGTGGGAGTCGATCCTCGGCTTGAACGTCAAGGCAGTGCAGGGAAAACAAGTTCCTCTGGAATGGACTGACACATCTGGGGGACTCTTGGAATGGTGGCACGACCCTGGAGTTCCTCTCGCCTTTCCTGTGGAGAGCGCCTCCTCTTGAGATGCGACGGGAACGCCGGGAATTCTTTCCCTACGAAACAGGGAAAGGATCCCTCATCTCGAGCTAGGAGGCGGAAACGGGGCTCCCCTGGATGTGTGCGGGACACCACGTGCTTCCTCTCGAGTGCAGACGGGTATGTCGGGGATCTTCTTGAGTTGCAGCAAGGGTGTGAAGGACCCTTTGGAAGTTCCAGTGGTTAGATGTGATTGGCCTCCAGAAGCCTCAGCGGAAATGGGCCTCATCTCGCCTGGAGGGCAAAACCTCCTGGATTTTCTCGAGTTGCGGCAGGTGCTCTCGACTTACGACGGGGACCTCAGGGACCCGCTCTGGTGGCCTCAGGAAAGGCCAGTCCCCATGCGAGTTCCTCGGGGGCCTCTCGGGATTCCTCTCCCGTCGATGCCGGGGCCTAAGACCTTGTGTGGAGTCGGGGCCGGAACCTGAGGATTCCTCTCCAGTGCTGACATGGATCTTGGGGTACTTCTGGAGTCTCCCCAGGGGAGTCAGTCCTCGTCTCGAATGCGGGCATGCACTTGCGCTTTCCTCCAGAGCGGTAGCAGCAGTGTCACGAAGTCCGCCGCGTGGATCAAAGGATCTATGGTTTTCCCTCGAGTCTTTCCCACGAGGCTTTCCCACGAGGCTTTCCCACAGGGCTGTCCCACGTGCACACGTGGTGGGAGTCGATCCTCGGCTTGAACGTCAAGGCAGTGCAGGGAAAACAGGTTCCTCTGGAATGGACTGACACATCTGGTGGACTCTTGGAATGGTGGCATGACCCTGAAGTTCCTCTCGCCTTTCCTGTTTAGAGCGCCTCCTCTTGAGATGCGACGGGAACGCCGGGAATTCTTTCCCTACGAAACAGGGAAAGGATCCCTCATCTCGAGCTAGGAGGCGGAAACGGGGCTCCCCTGGATGTGTGCGGGACCCACGTGCTTCCTCTCGAGTGGAGACGGGTATGTTGGGGAACTTCTTGAGTTGCAGCAAGGGTGTGAAGGACCCTTTGGAAGTTCCAGTTGTTAGACGTGATTAGCCTCGAGAAGCCTCAGCGGAAATGGGCCTCATCTCGCCTGGAGGGCAAAACCTCCTGGATTTTCTCGAGATGCGGCAGGTGCTCTCGACTTACGACGGCGACCTCAGGGACCCGCTCTGGTGGCCTCAGGAAAGGCCAGTCCCCATGCGAGTTCCTCGGGGGCGTCTCGGGATTCCTCTCCCGTCGATGCCCGGGCCTAAGACCTTGTGTGGAGTCGGGGCCGGAACCTGAGGATTCCTCTCCAGTGCTGACATGGATCTTGGGGTACTTCTGGAGTCTCCCCAGGGGAGTCAGTCCTCGTCTCGAATGCGGGCATGCACTTGCGCTTTCCTCCAGAGCGGTAGCAGCAGTGTCACGCAGTCCGCCGCGTGGATCAAAGGATCTATGGTTTTCCCTCGAGTCTTTCCCACGAGTCTTTCCCACGAGGCTTTCCCACAGGGCTGTCCCACGTGCACACGTGGTGGGAGTCGATCCTCGGCTTGAACGTCAAGGCAGTGCAGGGAAAACAGGTTCCTCTGGAATGGACTGACACATCTGGGGGACTCTTGGAATGGTGGAACGACCCTGGAGTTCCTCTCGCCTTTCCTGTGGAGAGCGCCCCTCTTCAGATGCGACGGGAACGCCGGGAATTCATTCCCTACGAAACAGGGAAAGGATCCCTCATCTCGTGCTAGGAGGCGGAAACGGGGCTCCCCTGGATGTGTGCGGGACCCACGTGCTTCCTCTCGAGTGGAGACGGGTATGTCGGGGAACTTCTTGAGTTGCAGCAAGGGTGTGAAGGACCCTTTGGAAGTTCCAGTGGTTAGATGTGATTGGCCTCTAGAAGCCTCAGCGGAAATGGGCCTCATCTCGCCTGGAGGGCAAAACCTACTGGATTTTCTCGAGTTGCGGCAGGTGCTCTCGACTTACGACGGGGACCTCAGGGAAACGATCTGGTGGCCTAGGAAAGGCCAGTCCCCATGCCAGTTCCTCGGGGGCCTCTCGGGATTCCTCTCCCGTCGATGCCGGGGCCTAAGACCTTGTGTGGAGTCGGGGCCGGAACCTGAGGATTCCTCTCCAGTGCTGACATGGATCTTGGGGTACTTCTGGAGTCTCCCCAGGGGAGTCAGTCCTCGTCTCGAATGCGGGCATGCACTTGCGCTTTCCTCCAGAGCGGTAGCAGCAGTGTCACGCAGTCCGCCGCGTGGATCAAAGGATCTATGGTTTTCCCTCGAGTCTTTCCCACGAGGCTTTCCCACGAGGCTTTCCCACAGGGCTGTCCCACGTGCACACGTGGTGGGAGTCGATCCTCGGTTTGAACGTCAAGGCAGTGCAGGGAAAACAGGTTCCTCTGGAATGGACTGACACATCTGGGGGACTCTTGGAATGGTGGCATGACCCTGGAGTTCCTCTCGCCTTTCCTGTGGAGAGCGCCTCCTCTTGAGATGCGACGGGAACGCCGGGAATTCTTTCCCTACGAAACACTGAAAGGATCCCTCATCTCGAGCTAGGAGGCGGAAACGGGGCTCCCCTGGATGTGTGCGGGACACCACGTGCTTCCTCTCGAGTGCAGACGGGTATGTCGGGGAACTTCTTGAGTTGCAGCAATGGTGTGAAGGACCCTTTGGAAGTTCCAGTGGTTAGATGTGATTGGCCTCGAGAAGCCTCAGCAGAAATGGGCCTCATCTCTCCTGGAGGGCAAAACCTCCTGGATTCTCTCGAGTTGCGGCAGGTGCTCTCGACTTACGACGGGGACCTCAGGGACCCGCTCTGGTGGCCTCAGGAAAGGCCAGTCCCCATGCGAGTTCCTCGGGGGCCTCTCGGGATTCCTCTCCCGTCGATGCCGGGGCCTAAGACCTTGTGTGGAGTCGGGGCCGGAACCTGAGGATTCCTCTCCAGTGCTGACATGGATCTTGGGGTACTTCTGGAGTCTCCCCAGGGGAGTCAGTCCTCGTCTCAAATGCGGGCATGCACTTGCGCTTTCCTCCAGAGCGGTAGCAGCAGTGTCACGTAGTCCGCCGCGTGGATCAAAGGATCTATGGTTTTCCCTCGAGTCTTTCCCACGAGGCTTTCCCACGACGCTTTCCCACAGGGCTGTCCCACGTGCACACGTGGTGGGAGTCGATCCTCGGTTTGAACGTCAAGGCAGTGCAGGGAAAACAGGTTCCTCTGGAATGGACTGACACATCTGGGGGACTCTTGGAATGGTGTCATGACCCTGGAGTTCCTCTCGCCTTTCCTGTGGTGAGCGCCTCCTCTTGAGATGCGACGGGAACGCCGGGAATTCTTTCCCTACGAAACAGGGAAAGGATCCTTCATCTGGAGCTAGGAGGCGGAAACGGGCTCCCCTGGATGTGTGCGGGACCCCACGTGCTTCCTCTCGAGTGGAGACGGGTATGTCGGGGAACTTCTTGAGTTGCAGCAATGGTGTGAAGGACCCTTTGGAAGTTCCAGTGGTTAGATGTGATTGGCCTCGAGAAGCCTCAGCGGAAATGGGCCTCATCTCGCCTGGAGGGCAAAACCTCCTGGATTTTCTCGAGTTGCGGCAGGTGCTCTCGACTTACGACGGGGACCTCAGGGAACCGCTCTGGTGGCCTCAGGAAAGGCCAGTCCCCATGCGAGTTCCTCGGGGGCCTCTCGGGATTCCTCTCCCGTCGATGCCGGGGCCTAAGCCCTTGTGTGGAGTCGGGGCCGGAACCTGAGGATTCCTCTCCAGTGCTGACATGGATCTTGGGGTACTTCTGGAGTCTCCCCAGGGGAGTCAGTCCTCGTCTCGAATGCGGGCATGCACTTGCTCTTTCCTCCAGAGCGGTAGCAGCAGTGTCACGCAGTCCGCCGCGTGGATCAAAGGATCTATTGTTTTCCCTCGAGTCTTTCCCACGAGGCTTTCCCACGAGGCTTTCCCACAGGGCTGTCCCACGTGCACACGTGGTGGGAGTCGATCCTCGGCTTGAACGTCAAGGCAGTGCAGGGAAAACAGGTTCCTCTGGAATGGACTGACACATCTTGGGGACTCTTGGAATGGTGTCATGACCCTGGAGTTCCTCTCGCCTTCCCTGTGGAGAGCGCCTCCTCTTGAGATGCGACGGGAACGCCGGGAATTCTTTCCCTACGAAACAGGGAAACGCTCCCTCATCTCGAGCTAGGAGGCGGAAACGGGGCTCCCCTGGATGTGTGCGGGACCCCACGTGCTTCCTCTCGAGTGGAGATGGGTATGTCGGGGAACTTCTTGAGTTGCAGCAATGGTGTGAAGGACCCTTTGGAAGTTCCAGTGGTTAGATGTGATTGGCCTCGAGAAGCCTCAGCGGAAATGGGCCTCCTCTCGCCTGGAGGGCAAAACCTCCTGGATTTTCTCGAGTTGCGACAGGTGCTCTCGTCTTACGACGGGGACCTCAGCGAACCGCTCTGGTGGCCTCAGGAAAGGCCAGTCCCCATGCGAGTTCCTCGGGGGCGTCTCGGGATTCCTCTCCCGTCGATGCCGGGGCCTAAGACCTTGTGTGGAGTCGGGGCCGGAACCTGAGGATTCCTCTCCAGTGCTGACATGGATCTTGGGGTATTCTGGAGTCTCCCCAGGGGAGTCAGTCCTCGTCTCGAATGCGGGCATGCATTGCGCTTTCCTCCAGAGCGGTAGCAGCAGTGTCACGCAGTCCGCCGCGTGGATCAAAGGATCTATGGTTTTCCCTCGAGTCTTTCCCACGAGGCTTTCCCACGAGGCTTTCCCACAGGGTTGTCCCACGTGCACACGTCGTGGGAGTCGATCCTCGGCTTGAACGTCAAGGCAGTGCAGGGAAAACAGGTTCCTCTGGAATGGACTGACACATCTGGGGGACTCTTGGAATGGTGGCACGACCCTGGAGTTCCTCTCGCCTTTCCTGTGGAGAGCGCCTCCTCTTGAGATGCGACGGGAACGCCGGGAATTCTTTCCCTACGAAACAGGGAAAGGATCCCTCATCTCGAGCTAGGAGGCGGAAACGGGGCTCCCCTGGATGTGTGCGGGACACCACGTGCTTCCTCTCGAGTGCAGACGGGTATGTCGGGGATCTTCTTGAGTTGCAGCAAGGGTGTGAAGGACCCTTTGGAAGTTCCAGTGGTTAGATGTGATTGGCCTCCAGAAGCCTCAGCGGAAATGGGCCTCATCTCGCCTGGAGAGCAAAACCTCCTGGATTTTCTCGAGTTGCGGCAGGTGCTCTCGACTTACGACGGGGACCTCAGGGACCCGCTCTGGTGGCCTCAGGAAAGGCCAGTCCCCATGCGAGTTCCTCGGGGGCCTCTCGGGATTCCTCTCCCGTCGATGCCGGGGCCTAAGACCTTGTGTGGAGTCGGGGCCGGAACCTGAGGATTCCTCTCCAGTGCTGACATGGATCTTGGGGTACTTCTGGAGTCTCCCCAGGGGAGTCAGTCCTCGTCTCGAATGCGGGCATGCACTTGCGCTTTCCTCCAGAGCGGTAGCAGCAGTGTCACGAAGTCCGCCGGGTGGATCAAAGGATCTATGGTTTTCCCTCGAGTCTTTCCCACGAGGCTTTCCCACGAGGCTTTCCCACAGGGCTGTCCCACGTGCACACGTGGTGGGAGTCGATCCTCGGCTTGAACGTCAAGGCAGTGCAGGGAAAACAGGTTCCTCTGGAATGGACTGACCCATCCGGGGGACTCTTGGAATGGTGGCACGACCCTGGAGTTCCTCTCGCCTTTCCTGTGGAGAGCGCCTCCTCTTGAGATGCGACGGGAACGCCGGGAATTCTTTCCCTACGAAACAGGGAAAGGATCCCTCATCTCGAGCTAGGAGGCGGAAACGGGGCTCCCCTGGATGTGTGCGGGACCCCACGTGCTTCCTCTCGAGTGGAGATGGGTATGTCGGGGAACTTCTTGAGTTGCAGCAAGGGTGTGAAGGACCATTTGGAAGTTCCAGTGGTTAGATGTGATTGGCCTCGAGAAGCCTCAGCGGAAATGGGCCTCATCTCGCCTGGAGGGCAAAACCTCCTGGATTTTCTCGAGTTGCGGCAGGTGCTCTCGACTTAAGACGGGGACCTCAGGGACACGCTCTGGTGGCCTCAGGAAAGGCCAGTCCCCATGCGAGTTCCTCGGGGGCCTCTCGGGATTCCTCTACCGTCGATGCCGGGGCCTAAGACCTTGTGTGGAGTCGGGGCCGGAACCTGAGGATTCCTCTCCAGTGCTGACATGGATCTCGGGGTACTTCTGGAGTCTCCCCAGGGGAGTCAGTCCTCGTCTCGAATGCGGGCATGCACTTGCTCTTTCCTCCAGAGCGGTAGCAGCAGTGTCACGCAGTCTGCTGCGTGGATCAAAGGATCTATGGTTTTCCCCCGAGTCTTTCCCACGAGGCTTTCCCACGAGGCTTTCCCACAGGGCTGTCCCACGTGCACACGTGGTGGGAGTCGATCCTCGGCTTGAACGTCAAGGCAGTGCAGGGAAAACAGGTTCCTCTGGAATGGACTGACACATCTGGTGGACTCTTGGAATGGTGGCATGACCCTGAAGTTCCTCTCGCCTTTCCTGTTTAGAGCGCCTCCTCTTGAGATGCGACGGGAACGCCGGGAATTCTTTCCCTACGAAACAGGGAAAGGATCCCTCATCTCGAGCTAGGAGGCGGAAACGGGGCTCCCCTGGATGTGTGCGGGACCCACGTGCTTCCTCTCGAGTGGAGACGGGTATGTTGGGGAACTTCTTGAGTTGCAGCAAGGGTGTGAAGGACCCTTTGGAAGTTCCAGTTGTTAGACGTGATTAGCCTCGAGAAGCCTCAGCGGAAATGGGCCTCATCTCGCCTGGAGGGCAAAACCTCCTGGATTTTCTCGAGATGCGGCAGGTGCTCTCGACTTACGACGGCGACCTCAGGGACCCGCTCTGGTGGCCTCAGGAAAGGCCAGTCCCCATGCGAGTTCCTCGGGGGCGTCTCGGGATTCCTCTCCCGTCGATGCCCGGGCCTAAGACCTTGTGTGGAGTCGGGGCCGGAACCTGAGGATTCCTCTCCAGTGCTGACATGGATCTTGGGGTACTTCTGGAGTCTCCCCAGGGGAGTCAGTCCTCGTCTCGAATGCGGGCATGCACTTGCGCTTTCCTCCAGAGCGGTAGCAGCAGTGTCACGCAGTCCGCCGCGTGGATCAAAGGATCTATGGTTTTCCCTCGAGTCTTTCCCACGAGTCTTTCCCACGAGGCTTTCCCACAGGGCTGTCCCACGTGCACACGTGGTGGGAGTCGATCCTCGGCTTGAACGTCAAGGCAGTGCAGGGAAAACAGGTTCCTCTGGAATGGACTGACACATCTGGGGGACTCTTGGAATGGTGGAACGACCCTGGAGTTCCTCTCGCCTTTCCTGTGGAGAGCGCCCCTCTTCAGATGCGACGGGAACGCTGGGAATTCATTCCCTACGAAACAGGGAAAGGATCCCTCATCTCGTGCTAGGAGGCGGAAACGGGGCTCCCCTGGATGTGTGCGGGACCCACGTGCTTCCTCTCGAGTGGAGACGGGTATGTCGGGGAACTTCTTGAGTTGCAGCAATGGTGTGAAGGACCCTTTGGAAGTTCCAGTGGTTAGATGTGATTGGCCTCTAGAAGCCTCAGCGGAAATGGGCCTCATCTCGCCTGGAGGGCAAAACCTACTGGATTTTCTCGAGTTGCGGCAGGTGCTCTCGACTTACGACGGGGACCTCAGGGAAACGATCTGGTGGCCTAGGAAAGGCCAGTCCCCATGCCAGTTCCTAGGGGGCCTCTCGGGATTCCTCTCCCGTCGATGCCGGGGCCTAAGACCTTGTGTGGAGTCGGGGCCGGAACCTGAGGATTCCTCTCCAGTGCTGACATGGATCTTGGGGTACTTCTGGAGTCTCCCCAGGGGAGTCAGTCCTCGTCTCGAATGCGGGCATGCACTTGCGCTTTCCTCCAGAGCGGTGGCAGCAGTGTCACGCAGTCCGCCGCGTGGATCAAAGGATCTATGGTTTTCCCTCGAGTCTTTCCCACGAGGCTTTCCCACGAGGCTTTCCCACAGGGCTGTCCCACGTGCACACGTGGTGGGAGTCGATCCTCGGTTTGAACGTCAAGGCAGTGCAGGGAAAACAGGTTCCTCTGGAATGGACTGACACATCTGGGGGACTCTTGGAATGGTGGCATGACCCTGGAGTTCCTCTCGCCTTTCCTGTGGAGAGCGCCTCCTCTTGAGATGCGACGGGAACGCCGGGAATTCTTTCCCTACGAAACACTGAAAGGATCCCTCATCTCGAGCTAGGAGGCGGAAACGGGGCTCCCCTGGATGTGTGCGGGACACCACGTGCTTCCTCTCGAGTGCAGACGGGTATGTCGGGGAACTTCTTGAGTTGCAGCAATGGTGTGAAGGACCCTTTGGAAGTTCCAGTGGTTAGATGTGATTGGCCTCGAGAAGCCTCAGCAGAAATGGGCCTCATCTCTCCTGGAGGGCAAAACCTCCTGGATTCTCTCGAGTTGCGGCAGGTGCTCTCGACTTACGACGGGGACCTCAGGGACCCGCTCTGGTGGCCTCAGGAAAGGCCAGTCCCCATGCGAGTTCCTCGGGGGCCTCTCGGGATTCCTCTCCCGTCGATGCCGGGGCCTAAGACCTTGTGTGGAGTCGGGGCCGGAACCTGAGGATTCCTCTCCAGTGCTGACATGGATCTTGGGGTACTTCTGGAGTCTCCCCAGGGGAGTCAGTCCTCGTCTCAAATGCGGGCATGCACTTGCGCTTTCCTCCAGAGCGGTAGCAGCAGTGTCACGTAGTCCGCCGCGTGGATCAAAGGATCTATGGTTTTCCCTCGAGTCTTTCCCACGAGGCTTTCCCACGACGCTTTCCCACAGGGCTGTCCCACGTGCACACGTGGTGGGAGTCGATCCTCGGTTTGAACGTCAAGGCAGTGCAGGGAAAACAGGTTCCTCTGGAATGGACTGACACATCTGGGGGACTCTTGGAATGGTGTCATGACCCTGGAGTTCCTCTCGCCTTTCCTGTGGAGAGCGCCTCCTCTTGAGATGCGACGGGAACGCCGGGAATTCTTTCCCTACGAAACAGGGAAAGGATCCTTCATCTGGAGCTAGGAGGCGGAAACGGGCTCCCCTGGATGTGTGCGGGACCCCACGTGCTTCCTCTCGAGTGGAGACGGGTATGTCGGGGAACTTCTTGAGTTGCAGCAATGGTGTGAAGGACCCTTTGGAAGTTCCAGTGGTTAGATGTGATTGGCCTCGAGAAGCCTCAGCGGAAATGGGCCTCATCTCGCCTGGAGGGCAAAACCTCCTGGATTTTCTCGAGTTGCGGCAGGTGCTCTCGACTTACGACGGGGACCTCAGGGAACCGCTCTGGTGGCCTCAGGAAAGGCCAGTCCCCATGCGAGTTCCTCGGGGGCCTCTCAGGATTCCTCTCCCGTCGATGCCGGGGCCTAAGCCCTTGTGTGGAGTCGGGGCCGGAACCTGAGGATTCCTCTCCAGTGCTGACATGGATCGTGGGGTACTTCTGGAGTCTCCCCAGGGGAGTCAGTCCTCGTCTCGAATGCGGGCATGCACTTGCTCTTTCCTCCAGAGCGGTAGCAGCAGTGTCACGCAGTCCGCCGCGTGGATCAAAGGATCTATTGTTTTCCCTCGAGTCTTTCCCACGAGGCTTTCCCACGAGGCTTTCCCACAGGGCAGTCCCACGTGCACACGTGGTGGGAGTCGATCCTCGGCTTGAACGTCAAGGCAGTGCAGGGAAAACAGGTTCCTCTGGAATGGACTGACACATCTTGGGGACTCTTGGAATGGTGTCATGACCCTGGAGTTCCTCTCGCCTTCCCTGTGGAGAGCGCCTCCTCTTGAGATGCGACGGGAACGCCGGGAATTCTTTCCCTACGAAACAGGGAAAGGATCCCTCGTCTCGAGCTAGGAGGCGGAAACGGGGCTCCCCTGGATGTGTGCGGGACCCCACGTGCTTCCTCTCGAGTGGAGATGGGTATGTCGGGGAACTTCTTGAGTTGCAGCAATGGTGTGAAGGACCCTTTGGAAGTTCCAGTGGTTAGATGTGATTGGCCTCGAGAAGCCTCAGCGGAAATGGGCCTCCTCTCGCCTGGAGGGCAAAACCTCCTGGATTTTCTCGAGTTGCGACAGGTGCTCTCGTCTTACGACGGGGACCTCAGCGAACCGCTCTGGTGGCCTCAGGAAAGGCCAGTCCCCATGCGAGTTCCTCGGGGGCGTCTCGGGATTCCTCTCCCGTCGATGCCGGGGCCTAAGACCTTGTGTGGAGTCGGGGCCGGAACCTGAGGATTCCTCTCCAGTGCTGACATGGATCTTGGGGTACTTCTGGAGTCTCCCCAGGGGAGTCAGTCCTCGTCTCGAATGCGGGCATGCACTTGCTCTTTCCTCCAGAGCGGTAGCAGCAGTGTCACGCAGTCTGCTGCGTGGATCAAAGGATCTATGGTTTTCCCCCGAGTCTTTCCCACGAGGCTTTCCCACGAGGCTTTCCCACAGGGCTGTCCCACGTGCACACGTGGTGGGAGTCGATCCTCGGCTTGAACGTCAAGGCAGTGCAGGGAAAACAGGTTCCTCTGGAATGGACTGACACATCTGGTGGACTCTTGGAATGGTGGCATGACCCTGAAGTTCCTCTCGCCTTTCCTGTTTAGAGCGCCTCCTCTTGAGATGCGACGGGAACGCCGGGAATTCTTTCCCTACGAAACAGGGAAAGGATCCCTCATCTCGAGCTAGGAGGCGGAAACGGGGCTCCCCTGGATGTGTGCGGGACCCACGTGCTTCCTCTCGAGTGGAGACGGGTATGTTGGGGAACTTCTTGAGTTGCAGCAAGGGTGTGAAGGACCCTTTGGAAGTTCCAGTTGTTAGACGTGATTAGCCTCGAGAAGCCTCAGCGGAAATGGGCCTCATCTCGCCTGGAGGGCAAAACCTCCTGGATTTTCTCGAGATGCGGCAGGTGCTCTCGACTTACGACGGCGACCTCAGGGACCCGCTCTGGTGGCCTCAGGAAAGGCCAGTCCCCATGCGAGTTCCTCGGGGGCGTCTCGGGATTCCTCTCCCGTCGATGCCCGGGCCTAAGACCTTGTGTGGAGTCGGGGCCGGAACCTGAGGATTCCTCTCCAGTGCTGACATGGATCTTGGGGTACTTCTGGAGTCTCCCCAGGGGAGTCAGTCCTCGTCTCGAATGCGGGCATGCACTTGCGCTTTCCTCCAGAGCGGTAGCAGCAGTGTCACGCAGTCCGCCGCGTGGATCAAAGGATCTATGGTTTTCCCTCGAGTCTTTCCCACGAGTCTTTCCCACGAGGCTTTCCCACAGGGCTGTCCCACGTGCACACGTGGTGGGAGTCGATCCTCGGCTTGAACGTCAAGGCAGTGCAGGGAAAACAGGTTCCTCTGGAATGGACTGACACATCTGGGGGACTCTTGGAATGGTGGAACGACCCTGGAGTTCCTCTCGCCTTTCCTGTGGAGAGCGCCCCTCTTCAGATGCGACGGGAACGCTGGGAATTCATTCCCTACGAAACAGGGAAAGGATCCCTCATCTCGTGCTAGGAGGCGGAAACGGGGCTCCCCTGGATGTGTGCGGGACCCACGTGCTTCCTCTCGAGTGGAGACGGGTATGTCGGGGAACTTCTTGAGTTGCAGCAAGGGTGTGAAGGACCCTTTGGAAGTTCCAGTGGTTAGATGTGATTGGCCTCTAGAAGCCTCAGCGGAAATGGGCCTCATCTCGCCTGGAGGGCAAAACCTACTGGATTTTCTCGAGTTGCGGCAGGTGCTCTCGACTTACGACGGGGACCTCAGGGAAACGATCTGGTGGCCTAGGAAAGGCCAGTCCCCATGCCAGTTCCTAGGGGGCCTCTCGGGATTCCTCTCCCGTCGATGCCGGGGCCTAAGACCTTGTGTGGAGTCGGGGCCGGAACCTGAGGATTCCTCTCCAGTGCTGACATGGATCTTGGGGTACTTCTGGAGTCTCCCCAGGGGAGTCAGTCCTCGTCTCGAATGCGGGCATGCACTTGCGCTTTCCTCCAGAGCGGTGGCAGCAGTGTCACGCAGTCCGCCGCGTGGATCAAAGGATCTATGGTTTTCCCTCGAGTCTTTCCCACGAGGCTTTCCCACGAGGCTTTCCCACAGGGCTGTCCCACGTGCACACGTGGTGGGAGTCGATCCTCGGTTTGAACGTCAAGGCAGTGCAGGGAAAACAGGTTCCTCTGGAATGGACTGACACATCTGGGGGACTCTTGGAATGGTGGCATGACCCTGGAGGTCCTCTCGCCTTTCCTGTGGAGAGCGCCTCCTCTTGAGATGCGACGGGAACGCCGGGAATTCTTTCCCTACGAAACACTGAAAGGATCCCTCATCTCGAGCTAGGAGGAGGAAACGGGGCTCCCCTGGATGTGTGCGGGACACCACGTGCTTCCTCTCGAGTGCAGACGGGTATGTCGGGGAACTTCTTGAGTTGCAGCAATGGTGTGAAGGACCCTTTGGAAGTTCCAGTGGTTAGATGTGATTGGCCTCGAGAAGCCTCAGCAGAAATGGGCCTCATCTCTCCTGGAGGGCAAAACCTCCTGGATTCTCTCGAGTTGCGGCAGGTGCTCTCGACTTACGACGGGGACCTCAGGGACCCGCTCTGGTGGCCTCAGGAAAGGCCAGTCCCCATGCGAGTTCCTCGGGGGCCTCTCGGGATTCCTCTCCCGTCGATGCCGGGGCCTAAGACCTTGTGTGGAGTCGGGGCCGGAACCTGAGGATTCCTCTCCAGTGCTGACATGGATCTTGGGGTACTTCTGGAGTCTCCCCAGGGGAGTCAGTCCTCGTCTCAAATGCGGGCATGCACTTGCGCTTTCCTCCAGAGCGGTAGCAGCAGTGTCACGTAGTCCGCCGCGTGGATCAAAGGATCTATGGTTTTCCCTCGAGTCTTTCCCACGAGGCTTTCCCACGACGCTTTCCCACAGGGCTGTCCCACGTGCACACGTGGTGGGAGTCGATCCTCGGTTTGAACGTCAAGGCAGTGCAGGGAAAACAGGTTCCTCTGGAATGGACTGACACATCTGGGGGACTCTTGGAATGGTGTCATGACCCTGGAGTTCCTCTCGCCTTTCCTGTGGAGAGCGCCTCCTCTTGAGATGCGACGGGAACGCCGGGAATTCTTTCCCTACGAAACAGGGAAAGGATCCTTCATCTGGAGCTAGGAGGCGGAAACGGGCTCCCCTGGATGTGTGCGGGACCCCACGTGCTTCCTCTCGAGTGGAGACGGGTATGTCGGGGAACTTCTTGAGTTGCAGCAATGGTGTGAAGGACCCTTTGGAAGTTCCAGTGGTTAGATGTGATTGGCCTCGAGAAGCCTCAGCGGAAATGGGCCTCATCTCGCCTGGAGGGCAAAACCTCCTGGATTTTCTCGAGTTGCGGCAGGTGCTCTCGACTTACGACGGGGACCTCAGGGAACCGCTCTGGTGGCCTCAGGAAAGGCCAGTCCCCATGCGAGTTCCTCGGGGGCCTCTCAGGATTCCTCTCCCGTCGATGCCGGGGCCTAAGCCCTTGTGTGGAGTCGGGGCCGGAACCTGAGGATTCCTCTCCAGTGCTGACATGGATCTTGGGGTACTTCTGGAGTCTCCCCAGGGGAGTCAGTCCTCGTCTCGAATGCGGGCATGCACTTGCTCTTTCCTCCAGAGCGGTAGCAGCAGTGTCACGCAGTCCGCCGCGTGGATCAAAGGATCTATTGTTTTCCCTCGAGTCTTTCCCACGAGGCTTTCCCACGAGGCTTTCCCACAGGGCAGTCCCACGTGCACACGTGGTGGGAGTCGATCCTCGGCTTGAACGTCAAGGCAGTGCAGGGAAAACAGGTTCCTCTGGAATGGACTGACACATCTTGGGGACTCTTGGAATGGTGTCATGACCCTGGAGTTCCTCTCGCCTTCCCTGTGGAGAGCGCCTCCTCTTGAGATGCGACGGGAACGCCGGGAATTCTTTCCCTACGAAACAGGGAAAGGATCCCTCGTCTCGAGCTAGGAGGCGGAAACGGGGCTCCCCTGGATGTGTGCGGGACCCCACGTGCTTCCTCTCGAGTGGAGATGGGTATGTCGGGGAACTTCTTGAGTTGCAGCAATGGTGTGAAGGACCCTTTGGAAGTTCCAGTGGTTAGATGTGATTGGCCTCGAGAAGCCTCAGCGGAAATGGGCCTCCTCTCGCCTGGAGGGCAAAACCTCCTGGATTTTCTCGAGTTGCGACAGGTGCTCTCGTCTTACGACGGGGACCTCAGCGAACCGCTCTGGTGGCCTCAGGAAAGGCCAGTCCCCATGCGAGTTCCTCGGGGGCGTCTCGGGATTCCTCTCCCGTCGATGCCGGGGCCTAAGACCTTGTGTGGAGTCGGGGCCGGAACCTGAGGATTCCTCTCCAGTGCTGACATGGATCTTGGGGTATTCTGGAGTCTCCCCAGGGGAGTCAGTCCTCGTCTCGAATGCGGGCATGCATTGCGCTTTCCTCCAGAGCGGTAGCAGCAGTGTCACGCAGTCCGCCGCGTGGATCAAAGGATCTATGGTTTTCCCTCGAGTCTTTCCCACGAGGCTTTCCCACGAGGCTTTCCCACAGGGTTGTCCCACGTGCACACGTCGTGGGAGTCGATCCTCGGCTTGAACGTCAAGGCAGTGCAGGGAAAACAGGTTCCTCTGGAATGGACTGACACATCTGGGGGACTCTTGGAATGGTGGAACGACCCTGGAGTTCCTCTCGCCTTTCCTGTGGAGAGCGCCCCTCTTGAGATGCGACGGGAACGCCGGGAATTCATTCCCTACGAAACAGGGAAAGGATCCCTCATCTCGTGCTAGGAGGCGGAAACGGGGCTCCCCTGGATGTGTGCGGGACCCACGTGCTTCCTCTCGAGTGGAGACGGGTATGTCGGGGAACTTCTTGAGTTGCAGCAAGGGTGTGAAGGACCCTTTGGAAGTTCCAGTGGTTAGATGTGATTGGCCTCTAGAAGCCTCAGCGGAAATGGGCCTCATCTCGCCTGGAGGGCAAAACCTACTGGATTTTCTCGAGTTGCGGCAGGTGCTCTCGACTTACGACGGGGACCTCAGGGAAACGATCTGGTGGCCTAGGAAAGGCCAGTCCCCATGCCAGTTCCTAGGGGGCCTCTCGGGATTCCTCTCCCGTCGATGCCGGGGCCTAAGACCTTGTGTGGAGTCGGGGCCGGAACCTGAGGATTCCTCTCCAGTGCTGACATGGATCTTGGGGTACTTCTGGAGTCTCCCCAGGGGAGTCAGTCCTCGTCTCGAATGCGGGCATGCACTTGCGCTTTCCTCCAGAGCGGTAGCAGCAGTGTCACGCAGTCCGCCGCGTGGATCAAAGGATCTATGGTTTTCCCTCGAGTCTTTCCCACGAGGCTTTCCCACGAGGCTTTCCCACAGGGCTGTCCCACGTGCACACGTGGTGGGAGTCGATCCTCGGCTTGAACGTCAAGGCAGTGCAGGGAAAACAGGTTCCTCTGAAATGGACTGACACATCTGGGGGACTCTTGGAATGGTGGCATGACCCTGGAGTTCCTCTCGCCTTTCCTGTGGAGAGCGCCTCCTCTTGAGATGCGACGGGAACGCCGGGAATTCTTTCCCTACGAAACACTGAAAGGATCCCTCATCTCGAGCTAGGAGGCGGAAACGGGGCTCCCCTGGATGTGTGCGGGACACCACGTGCTTCCTCTCGAGTGCAGACGGGTATGTCGGGGAACTTCTTGAGTTGCAGCAATGGTGTGAAGGACCCTTTGGAAGTTCCCTTGGTTAGATGTGATTGGCCTCGAGAAGCCTCAGCAGAAATGGGCCTCATCTCTCCTGGAGGGCAAAACCTCCTGGATTCTCTCGAGTTGCGGCAGGTGCTCTCGACTTACGACGGGGACCTCAGGGACCCGCTCTGGTGGCCTCAGGAAAGGCCAGTCCCCATGCGAGTTCCTCGGGGGCCTCTCGGGATTCCTCTCCCGTCGATGCCGGGGCCTAAGACCTTGTGTGGAGTCGGGGCCGGAACCTGAGGATTCCTCTCCAGTGCTGACATGGATCTTGGGGTACTTCTGGAGTCTCCCCAGGGGAGTCAGTCCTCGTCTCAAATGCGGGCATGCACTTGCGCTTTCCTCCAGAGCGGTAGCAGCAGTGTCACGTAGTCCGCCGCGTGGATCAAAGGATCTATGGTTTTCCCTCGAGTCTTTCCCACGAGGCTTTCCCACGACGCTTTCCCACAGGGCTGTCCCACGTGCACACGTGGTGGGAGTCGATCCTCGGTTTGAACGTCAAGGCAGTGCAGGGAAAACAGGTTCCTCTGGAATGGACTGACACATCTGGGGGACTCTTGGAATGGTGTCATGACCCTGGAGTTCCTCTCGCCTTTCCTGTGGAGAGCGCCTCCTCTTGAGATGCGACGGGAACGCCGGGAATTCTTTCCCTACGAAACAGGGAAAGGATCCTTCATCTGGAGCTAGGAGGCGGAAACGGGCTCCCCTGGATGTGTGCGGGACCCCACGTGCTTCCTCTCGAGTGGAGACGGGTATGTCGGGGAACTTCTTGAGTTGCAGCAATGGTGTGAAGGACCCTTTGGAAGTTCCAGTGGTTAGATGTGATTGGCCTCGAGAAGCCTCAGCGGAAATGGGCCTCATCTCGCCTGGAGGGCAAAACCTCCTGGATTTTCTCGAGTTGCGGCAGGTGCTCTCGACTTACGACGGGGACCTCAGGGAACCGCTCTGGTGGCCTCAGGAAAGGCCAGTCCCCATGCGAGTTCCTCGGGGGCCTCTCGGGATTCCTCTCCCGTCGATGCCGGGGCCTAAGCCCTTGTGTGGAGTCGGGGCCGGAACCTGAGGATTCCTCTCCAGTGCTGACATGGATCTTGGGGTACTTCTGGAGTCTCCCCAGGGGAGTCAGTCCTCGTCTCGAATGCGGGCATGCACTTGCTCTTTCCTCCAGAGCGGTAGCAGCAGTGTCACGCAGTCCGCCGCGTGGATCAAAGGATCTATTGTTTTCCCTCGAGTCTTTCCCACGAGGCTTTCCCACGAGGCTTTCCCACAGGGCTGTCCCACGTGCACACGTGGTGGGAGTCGATCCTCGGCTTGAACGTCAAGGCAGTGCAGGGAAAACAGGTTCCTCTGGAATGGACTGACACATCTTGGGGACTCTTGGAATGGTGTCATGACCCTGGAGTTCCTCTCGCCTTCCCTGTGGAGAGCGCCTCCTCTTGAGATGCGACGGGAACGCCGGGAATTCTTTCCCTACGAAACAGGGAAAGGATCCCTCGTCTCGAGCTAGGAGGCGGAAACGGGGCTCCCCTGGATGTGTGCGGGACCCCACGTGCTTCCTCTCGAGTGGAGATGGGTATGTCGGGGAACTTCTTGAGTTGCAGCAATGGTGTGAAGGACCCTTTGGAAGTTCCAGTGGTTAGATGTGATTGGCCTCGAGAAGCCTCAGCGGAAATGGGCCTCCTCTCGCCTGGAGGGCAAAACCTCCTGGATTTTCTCGAGTTGCGACAGGTGCTCTCGTCTTACGACGGGGACCTCAGCGAACCGCTCTGGTGGCCTCAGGAAAGGCCAGTCCCCATGCGAGTTCCTCGGGGGCGTCTCGGGATTCCTCTCCCGTCGATGCCGGGGCCTAAGACCTTGTGTGGAGTCGGGGCCGGAACCTGAGGATTCCTCTCCAGTGCTGACATGGATCTTGGGGTATTCTGGAGTCTCCCCAGGGGAGTCAGTCCTCGTCTCGAATGCGGGCATGCATTGCGCTTTCCTCCAGAGCGGTAGCAGCAGTGTCACGCAGTCCGCCGCGTGGATCAAAGGATCTATGGTTTTCCCTCGAGTCTTTCCCACGAGGCTTTCCCACGAGGCTTTCCCACAGGGTTGTCCCACGTGCACACGTCGTGGGAGTCGATCCTCGGCTTGAACGTCAAGGCAGTGCAGGGAAAACAGGTTCCTCTGGAATGGACTGACACATCTGGGGGACTCTTGGAATGGTGGCACGACCCTGGAGTTCCTCTCGCCTTTCCTGTGGAGAGCGCCTCCTCTTGAGATGCGACGGGAACGCCGGGAATTCTTTCCCTACGAAACAGGGAAAGGATCCCTCATCTCGAGCTAGGAGGCGGAAACGGGGCTCCCCTGGATGTGTGCGGGACCCACGTGCTTCCTCTCGAGTGGAGACGGGTATGTCGGGGAACTTCTTGAGTTGCAGCAAGGGTGTGAAGGACCCTTTGGAAGTTCCAGTTGTTAGACGTGATTAGCCTCGAGAAGCCTCAGCGGAAATGGGCCTCATCTCGCCTGGAGGGCAAAACCTCCTGGATTTTCTCGAGTTGCGGCAGGTGCTCTCGACTTACGACGGGGACCTCAGGGACCCGCTCTGGTGGCCTCAGGAAAGGCCAGTCCCCATGCGAGTTCCTCGGGGGCCTCTCGGGATTCCTCTCCCGTCGATGCCGGGGCCTAAGACCTTGTGTGGAGTCGGGGCCGGAACCTGAGGATTCCTCTCCAGTGCTGACATGGATCTTGGGGTACTTCTGGAGTCTCCCCAGGGGAGTCAGTCCTCGTCTCGAATGCGGGCATGCACTTGCGCTTTCCTCCAGAGCGGTAGCAGCAGTGTCACGCAGTCCGCCGCGTGGATCAAAGGATCTATGGTTTTCCCTCGAGTCTTTCCCACGAGTCTTTCCCACGAGGCTTTCCCACAGGGCTGTCCCACGTGCACACGTGGTGGGAGTCGATCCTCGGCTTGAACGTCAAGGCAGTGCAGGGAAAACAGGTTCCTCTGGAATGGACTGACACATCTGGGGGACTCTTGGAATGGTGGCACGACCCTGGAGTTCCTCTCGCCTTTCCTGTGGAGAGCGCCTCCTCTTGAGATGCGACGGGAACGCCGGGAATTCTTTCCCTACGAAACAGGGAAAGGATCCCTCATCTCGAGCTAGGAGGCGGAAACGGGGCTCCCCTGGATGTGTGCGGGACACCACGTGCTTCCTCTCGAGTGCAGACGGGTATGTCGGGGAACTTCTTGAGTTGCAGCAAGGGTGTGAAGGACCCTTTGGAAGTTCCAGTGGTTAGATGTGATTGGCCTCGAGAAGCCTCAGCGGAAATGGGCCTCATCTCGCCTGGAGGGCAAAACCTCCTGGATTTTCTCGAGTTGCGGCAGGTGCTCTCGACTTACGACGGGGACCTCAGGGACACGCTCTGGTGGCCTCAGGAAAGGCCAGTCCCCATGGGAGTTCCTCGGGGGCCTCTCGGGATTCCTCTCCCGTCGATGCCGGGGCCTAAGACCTTGTGTGGAGTCGGGGCCGGAACCTGAGGATTCCTCTCCAGTGCTGACATGGATCTCGGGGTACTTCTGGAGTCTCCCCAGGGGAGTCAGTCCTCGTCTTGAAAGCGGGCATGCACTTGCGCTTTCCTCCAGAGCGGTAGCAGCATTGTCACGCAGTCCGCCGCGTGGATCAAAGGATCTATGGTTTTCCCTCGAGTCTTTCCCACGAGGCTTTCCCACGAGGCTTTCCCGCAGGGCTGTCCCACGTGCACACGTGGTGGGAGTCGATCCTCGGCTTGAACGTCAAGGCAGTGCAGGGAAAACAGGTTCCTCTGGAATGGACTGACACATCTGGGGGACTCTTGGAATGGTGGAACGACCCTGGAGTTCCTCTCGCCTTTCCTGTGGAGAGCGCCCCTCTTGAGATGCGACGGGAACGCCGGGAATTCTTTCCCTACGAAACAGGGAAAGGATCCCTCATCTCGTGCTAGGAGGCGGAAACGGGGCTCCCCTGGATGTGTGCGGGACCCACGTGCTTCCTCTCGAGTGGAGACGGGTATGTCGGGGAACTTCTTGAGTTGCAGCAAGGGTGTGAAGGACCCTTTGGAAGTTCCAGTGGTTAGATGTGATTGGCCTCTAGAAGCCTCAGCGGAAATGGGCCTCATCTCGCCTGGTGGGCAAAACCTACTGGATTTTCTCGAGTTGCGGCAGGTGCTCTCGACGTACGACGGGGACCTCAGGGAAACGCTCTGGTGGCCTCAGGAAAGGCCAGTCCCCATGCGAGTTCCTCGGGGGCGTCTCGGGATTGCTCTCCCGTCGATGCCGGGGCCTAAGACCTTGTGTGGAGTCGGGGCCGGAACCTGAGGATTCCTCTCCAGTGCTGACATGGATCTTGGGGTACGTCTGGAGTCTCCTCAGGGGAGTCAGTCCACGTCTCGAATGCGGGCATGCATTGCGCTTTCCTCCAGAGCGGTAGCAGCAGTGTCACGCAGTCCGCCGCGTGGATCAAAGGATCTATGGTTTTCCCTCGAGTCTTTCCCACGAGGCTTTCCCACGAGGCTTTCCCACAGGGCTGTCCCACGTGCACACGTGGTGGGAGTCGATCCTCGGCTTGAATGTCAAGGCAGTGCAGGGAAAACAGTTTCCTCTGAAATGGACTGACACATCTGGGGGACTCTTGGTATTGTGGCACGACCCTGGAGTTCCTCTCGCCTTTCCTGTGGAGAGCGCCTCCTGTTGAGATGCGACGGGAACGCCGGGAATTCTTTCCCTACGAAACAGGGAAAGGATCCCTCATCTCGAGCTAGGAAGCGGAAACGGGGCTCCCCTGGATGTGTGCGGGACACCACGTGCTTCCTCTCGAGTGGAGACGGGTATGTCGGGGAACTTCTTGAGTTGCAGCAAGGGTGTGAAGGACCCTTTGGAAGTTCCAGTGGTTAGATGTGATTGGCCTCGAGAAGCCTCAGCGGAAATGGGCCTCATCTCGCCTGGAGGGCAAAACCTCCTGGATTTTCTCGAGTTGCGGCAGGTGCTCTCGACTTACGACGGGGACTTCAGGGAACCGCTCTGGTGGCCTCAGGAAAGGCCAGTCCCCATGCGAGTTCCTCGGGGGCCTCTCGGGATTCCTCTCCCGTCGATGCCGGGGCCTAAGACCTTGTGTGGAGTCGGGGCCGGAACCTGAGGATTCCTCTCCAGTGCTGACATGGATCTTGGGGTACTTCTGGAGTCTCCCCAGGGGAGTCAGTCCTCGTTTCGAATGCGGGCAAGCACTTGCGCTTTCCTCCAGAGCGGTAGCAGCAGTGTCACGCAGTCCGCCGCGTGGATCAAAGGATCTATGGTTTTCCCTCGAGTCTTTCCCACGAGGCTTTCCCACGATGCTTTCCCACAGGGCTGTCCCACGTGCACACGTGGTGGGAGTCGATCCTCGGTTTGAACGTCAAGGCAGTGCAGGGAAAACAGGTTCCTCTGGAATGGACTGACACATCTGGGGGACTCTTGGAATGGTGGCATGACCCTGGAGTTCCTCTCGCCTTTCCTGTGGAGAGCGCCTCCTCTTGAGATGCGACGGGAACGCCGGGAATTCTTTCCCTACGAAACACTGAAAGGATCCCTCTTCTCGAGCTAGGAGGCGGAAACGGGGCTCCACTGGATGTGTGCGGGACACCACGTGCTTCCTCTCGAGTGCAGACGGGTATGTCGGGGAACTTCTTGAGTTGCAGCAATGGTGTGAAGGACCCTTTGGAAGTTCCTGTGGTTAGATGTGATTGGCCTCGAGAAGCCTCAGCAGAAATGGGCCTCATTTCGCCTGGAGGGCAAAACCTCCTGGATTTTCTCGAGTTGCGGCAGGTGCTCTCGACTTACGACAGGGACCTCAGGGACCCGCTCTGGTGGCCTCAGGAAAGGCCAGTCCCCATGCGAGTTCCTCGGGGGCGTCTCGGGATTCTTCTCCCGTCGATGCCGGGGCCTAAGACCTTGTGTGGAGTCGGGGCCGGAACCTGAGGATTCCTCTCCAGTGCTGACATGGATCTTGGGGTACTTCTGGAGTCTCCCCAGGGGAGTCAGTCCTCGTCTCGAATGCGGGCATGCACTTGCGCTTTCCTCCAGAGCGGTAGCAGCAGTGTCACGCAGTCCGCCGCGTGGATCAAAGGATCTATGGTTTTCCCTCGAGTCTTTCCCACGAGGCTTTCCCACGAGGCTTTCCCACAGGGCTGTCCCACGTGCACACGTGGTGGGAGTCGATCCTCGGCTTGAACGTCAAGGCAGTGCAGGGAAAACAGGTTCCTCTGGAATGGACTGACACAGCTGGGGGACTCTTGGAATGGTGGCACGACCCTGGAGTTCCTCTCGCCTTTCCTGTGGAGAGCGCCTCCTCTTGAGATGCGACGGGAACGCCGGGAATTCTTTCCCTACGAAACAGGGAAAGGATCCCTCATCTCGAGCTAGGAGGCGGAAACGGGGCTCCCCTGGATGTGTGCGGGACCCCACGTGCTTCCTCTCGAGTGCAGACGGGTATGTCGGGGAACTTCTTGAGTTGCAGCAAGGGTGTGAAGGACCCTTTGGAAGTTCCAGTGGTTAGATGTGATTGGCCTCGAGAAGCCTCAGCGGAAATGGGCCTCATCTCGCCTGGAGGGCAAAACCTCCTGGATTTTCTCGAGTTGCGGCAGGTGCTCTCGACGTACGACGGGGACCTCAGGGACACGCTCTGGTGGCCTCAGGAAAGGCCAGTCCCCATGCGAGTTCCTCGGGGGCCTCTCGGGATTCCTCTCCCGTCGATGCAGGGGCCTAAGACCTTGTGTGGAGTCGGGGTCGGAACCTGAGGATTCCTCTCCAGTGCTGACATGGATCTCGGGGTACTTCTGGAGTCTCCCCAGGGGAGTCAGTCCTCGTCTCGAATGCGGGCATGCACTTGCGCTTTCCTCCAGAGCGGTAGCAGCAGTGTCACGCAGTCTGCTGCGTGGATCAAAGGATCTATGGTTTTCCCTCGAGTCTTTCCCACGAGGCTTTCCCACGAGGCTTTCCCACAGGGCTGTCCCACGTGCACACGTGGTGGGAGTCGATCCTCGGCTTGAACGTCAAGGCAGTGCAGGGAAAACAGGTTCCTCTGGAATGGACTGACACATCTGGGGGACTCTTGGAATGGTGGCATGACCCTGGAGTTCCTCTCGCCTTTCCTGTTTAGAGCGCCTCCTCTTGAGATGCGACGGGAACGCCGGGAATTCTTTCCCTACGAAACAGGGAAAGGATCCCTCATCTCGAGCTAGGAGGCGGAAACGGGGCTCCCCTGGATGTTTGCGGGACACCACGGGCTTCCTCTCGAGTGCAGACGGGTATGTCGGGGAACTTCTTGAGTTGCAGCAAGGGTGTGAAGGACCCTTTGGAAGTTCCAGTGGTTAGATGTGATTGGCCTCGAGAAGCCTCAGCAGAAATGGGCCTCATCTCGCCTGGAGGGCAAAACCTCCTGGATTTTCTCGAGTTGCGGCAGGTGCTCTCGACTTACGACAGGGACCTCAGGGACCCGCTCTGGTGGCCTCAGGAAAGGCCAGTCCCCATGCGAGTTCCTCGGGGGCGTCTCGGGATTCTTCTCCCGTCGATGCCGGGGCCTAAGACCTTGTGTGGAGTCGGGGCCGGAACCTGAGGATTCCTCTCCAGTGCTGACATGGATCTTGGGGTACTTCTGGAGTCTCCCCAGGGGAGTCAGTCCTCGTCTCGAATGCGGGCATGCACTTGCGCTTTCCTCCAGAGCGGTAGCAGCAGTGTCACGCAGTCCGCCGCGTGGATCAAAGGATCTATGGTTTTCCCTCGAGTCTTTCCCACGAGGCTTTCCCACGAGGCTTTCCCACAGGGCTGTCCCACGTGCACACGTGGTGGGAGTCGATCCTCGGCTTGAACGTCAAGGCAGTGCAGGGAAAACAGGTTCCTCTGGAATGGACTGACACAGCTGGGGGACTCTTGGAATGGTGGCACGACCCTGGAGTTCCTCTCGCCTTTCCTGTGGAGAGCGCCTCCTCTTGAGATGCGACGGGAACGCCGGGAATTCTTTCCCTACGAAACAGGGAAAGGATCCCTCATCTCGAGCTAGGAGGCGGAAACGGGGCTCCCCTGGATGTGTGCGGGACCCCACGTGCTTCCTCTCGAGTGCAGACGGGTATGTCGGGGAACTTCTTGAGTTGCAGCAAGGGTGTGAAGGACCCTTTGGAAGTTCCAGTGGTTAGATGTGATTGGCCTCGAGAAGCCTCAGCGGAAATGGGCCTCATCTCGCCTGGAGGGCAAAACCTCCTGGATTTTCTCGAGTTGCGGCAGGTGCTCTCGACGTACGACGGGGACCTCAGGGACACGCTCTGGTGGCCTCAGGAAAGGCCAGTCCCCATGCGAGTTCCTCGGGGGCCTCTCGGGATTCCTCTCCCGTCGATGCAGGGGCCTAAGACCTTGTGTGGAGTCGGGGTCGGAACCTGAGGATTCCTCTCCAGTGCTGACATGGATCTCGGGGTACTTCTGGAGTCTCCCCAGGGGAGTCAGTCCTCGTCTCGAATGCGGGCAAGCACTTGCGCTTTCCTCCAGAGCGGTAGCAGCAGTGTCACGCAGTCCGCCGCGTGGATCAAAGGATCTATGGTTTTCCCTCGAGTCTTTCCCACGAGGCTTTCCCACGATGCTTTCCCACAGGGCTGTTCCACGTGCACACGTGGTGGGAGTCGATCCTCGGTTTGAACGTCAAGGCAGTGCAGGGAAAACAGGTTCCTCTGGAATGGACTGACACATCTGGGGGACTCTTGGAATGGTGGCATGACCCTGGAGTTCCTCTCGCCTTTCCTGTGGAGAGCGCCTCCTCTTGAGATGCGACGGGAACGCCGGGAATTCTTTCCCTACGAAACACTGAAAGGATCCCTCATCTCGAGCTAGGAGGCGGAAACGGGGCTCCACTGGATGTGTGCGGGACACCACGTGCTTCCTCTCGAGTGCAGACGGGTATGTCGGGGAACTTCTTGAGTTGCAGCAATGGTGTGAAGGACCCTTTGGAAGTTCCAGTGGTTAGATGTGATTGGCCTCGAGAAGCCTCAGCAGAAATGGGCCTCATCTCGCCTGGAGGGCAAAACCTCCTGGATTTTCTCGAGTTGCGGCAGGTGCTCTCGACTTACGACAGGGACCTCAGGGACCCGCTCTGGTGGCCTCAGGAAAGGCCAGTCCCCATGCGAGTTCCTCGGGGGCGTCTCGGGATTCTTCTCCCGTCGATGCCGGGGCCTAAGACCTTGTGTGGAGTCGGGGCCGGAACCTGAGGATTCCTCTCCAGTGCTGACATGGATCTTGGGGTACTTCTGGAGTCTCCCCAGGGGAGTCAGTCCTCGTCTCGAATGCGGGCATGCACTTGCGCTTTCCTCCAGAGCGGTAGCAGCAGTGTCACGCAGTCCGCCGCGTGGATCAAAGGATCTATGGTTTTCCCTCGAGTCTTTCCCACGAGGCTTTCCCACGAGGCTTTCCCACAGGGCTGTCCCACGTGCACACGTGGTGGGAGTCGATCCTCGGCTTGAACGTCAAGGCAGTGCAGGGAAAACAGGTTCCTCTGGAATGGACTGACACAGCTGGGGGACTCTTGGAATGGTGGCACGACCCTGGAGTTCCTCTCGCCTTTCCTGTGGAGAGCGCCTCCTCTTGAGATGCGACGGGAACGCCGGGAATTCTTTCCCTACGAAACAGGGAAAGGATCCCTCATCTCGAGCTAGGAGGCGGAAACGGGGCTCCCCTGGATGTGTGCGGGACCCCACGTGCTTCCTCTCGAGTGCAGACGGGTATGTCGGGGAACTTCTTGAGTTGCAGCAAGGGTGTGAAGGACCCTTTGGAAGTTCCAGTGGTTAGATGTGATTGGCCTCGAGAAGCCTCAGCGGAAATGGGCCTCATCTCGCCTGGAGGGCAAAACCTCCTGGATTTTCTCGAGTTGCGGCAGGTGCTCTCGACGTACGACGGGGACCTCAGGGACACGCTCTGGTGGCCTCAGGAAAGGCCAGTCCCCATGCGAGTTCCTCGGGGGCCTCTCGGGATTCCTCTCCCGTCGATGCAGGGGCCTAAGACCTTGTGTGGAGTCGGGGCCGGAACCTGAGGATTCCTCTCCAGTGCTGACATGGATCTTGGGGTACTTCTGGAGTCTCCCCAGGGGAGTCAGTCCTCGTCTCGAATGCGGGCATGCACTTGCGCTTTCCTCCAGAGCGGTAGCAGCAGTGTCACGCAGTCCGCCGCGTGGATCAAAGGATCTATGGTTTTCCCTCGAGTCTTTCCCACGAGGCTTTCCCACGAGGCTTTCCCACAGGGCTGTCCCACGTGCACACGTGGTGGGAGTCGATCCTCGGCTTGAACGTCAAGGCAGTGCAGGGAAAACAGGTTCCTCTGAAATGGACTGACACATCTGGGGGACTCTTGGAATGGTGGCATGACCCTGGAGTTCCTCTCGCCTTTCCTGTGGAGAGCGCCTCCTCTTGAGATGCGACGGGAACGCCGGGAATTCTTTCCCTACGAAACACTGAAAGGATCCCTCATCTCGAGCTAGGAGGCGGAAACGGGGCTCCCCTGGATGTGTGCGGGACACCACGTGCTTCCTCTCGAGTGCAGACGGGTATGTCGGGGAACTTCTTGAGTTGCAGCAATGGTGTGAAGGACCCTTTGGAAGTTCCCTTGGTTAGATGTGATTGGCCTCGAGAAGCCTCAGCAGAAATGGGCCTCATCTCTCCTGGAGGGCAAAACCTCCTGGATTCTCTCGAGTTGCGGCAGGTGCTCTCGACTTACGACGGGGACCTCAGGGACCCGCTCTGGTGGCCTCAGGAAAGGCCAGTCCCCATGCGAGTTCCTCGGGGGCCTCTCGGGATTCCTCTCCCGTCGATGCCGGGGCCTAAGACCTTGTGTGGAGTCGGGGCCGGAACCTGAGGATTCCTCTCCAGTGCTGACATGGATCTTGGGGTACTTCTGGAGTCTCCCCAGGGGAGTCAGTCCTCGTCTCAAATGCGGGCATGCACTTGCGCTTTCCTCCAGAGCGGTAGCAGCAGTGTCACGTAGTCCGCCGCGTGGATCAAAGGATCTATGGTTTTCCCTCGAGTCTTTCCCACGAGGCTTTCCCACGACGCTTTCCCACAGGGCTGTCCCACGTGCACACGTGGTGGGAGTCGATCCTCGGTTTGAACGTCAAGGCAGTGCAGGGAAAACAGGTTCCTCTGGAATGGACTGACACATCTGGGGGACTCTTGGAATGGTGTCATGACCCTGGAGTTCCTCTCGCCTTTCCTGTGGAGAGCGCCTCCTCTTGAGATGCGACGGGAACGCCGGGAATTCTTTCCCTACGAAACAGGGAAAGGATCCTTCATCTGGAGCTAGGAGGCGGAAACGGGCTCCCCTGGATGTGTGCGGGACCCCACGTGCTTCCTCTCGAGTGGAGACGGGTATGTCGGGGAACTTCTTGAGTTGCAGCAATGGTGTGAAGGACCCTTTGGAAGTTCCAGTGGTTAGATGTGATTGGCCTCGAGAAGCCTCAGCGGAAATGGGCCTCATCTCGCCTGGAGGGCAAAACCTCCTGGATTTTCTCGAGTTGCGGCAGGTGCTCTCGACTTACGACGGGGACCTCAGGGAACCGCTCTGGTGGCCTCAGGAAAGGCCAGTCCCCATGCGAGTTCCTCGGGGGCGTCTCGGGATTCCTCTCCCGTCGATGCCGGGGCCTAAGACCTTGTGTGGAGTCGGGGCCGGAACCTGAGGATTCCTCTCCAGTGCTGACATGGATCTTGGGGTATTCTGGAGTCTCCCCAGGGGAGTCAGTCCTCGTCTCGAATGCGGGCATGCATTGCGCTTTCCTCCAGAGCGGTAGCAGCAGTGTCACGCAGTCCGCCGCGTGGATCAAAGGATCTATGGTTTTCCCTCGAGTCTTTCCCACGAGGCTTTCCCACGAGGCTTTCCCACAGGGTTGTCCCACGTGCACACGTCGTGGGAGTCGATCCTCGGCTTGAACGTCAAGGCAGTGCAGGGAAAACAGGTTCCTCTGGAATGGACTGACACATCTGGGGGACTCTTGGAATGGTGGCACGACCCTGGAGTTCCTCTCGCCTTTCCTGTGGAGAGCGCCTCCTCTTGAGATGCGACGGGAACGCCGGGAATTCTTTCCCTACGAAACAGGGAAAGGATCCCTCATCTCGAGCTAGGAGGCGGAAACGGGGCTCCCCTGGATGTGTGCGGGACCCACGTGCTTCCTCTCGAGTGGAGACGGGTATGTCGGGGAACTTCTTGAGTTGCAGCAAGGGTGTGAAGGACCCTTTGGAAGTTCCAGTTGTTAGACGTGATTAGCCTCGAGAAGCCTCAGCGGAAATGGGCCTCATCTCGCCTGGAGGGCAAAACCTCCTGGATTTTCTCGAGTTGCGGCAGGTGCTCTCGACTTACGACGGGGACCTCAGGGACCCGCTCTGGTGGCCTCAGGAAAGGCCAGTCCCCATGCGAGTTCCTCGGGGGCCTCTCGGGATTCCTCTCCCGTCGATGCCGGGGCCTAAGACCTTGTGTGGAGTCGGGGCCGGAACCTGAGGATTCCTCTCCAGTGCTGACATGGATCTTGGGGTACTTCTGGAGTCTCCCCAGGGGAGTCAGTCCTCGTCTCGAATGCGGGCATGCACTTGCGCTTTCCTCCAGAGCGGTAGCAGCAGTGTCACGCAGTCCGCCGCGTGGATCAAAGGATCTATGGTTTTCCCTCGAGTCTTTCCCACGAGTCTTTCCCACGAGGCTTTCCCACAGGGCTGTCCCACGTGCACACGTGGTGGGAGTCGATCCTCGGCTTGAACGTCAAGGCAGTGCAGGGAAAACAGGTTCCTCTGGAATGGACTGACACATCTGGGGGACTCTTGGAATGGTGGCACGACCCTGGAGTTCCTCTCGCCTTTCCTGTGGAGAGCGCCTCCTCTTGAGATGCGACGGGAACGCCGGGAATTCTTTCCCTACGAAACAGGGAAAGGATCCCTCATCTCGAGCTAGGAGGCGGAAACGGGGCTCCCCTGGATGTGTGCGGGACACCACGTGCTTCCTCTCGAGTGCAGACGGGTATGTCGGGGAACTTCTTGAGTTGCAGCAAGGGTGTGAAGGACCCTTTGGAAGTTCCAGTGGTTAGATGTGATTGGCCTCGAGAAGCCTCAGCGGAAATGGGCCTCATCTCGCCTGGAGGGCAAAACCTCCTGGATTTTCTCGAGTTGCGGCAGGTGCTCTCGACTTACGACGGGGACCTCAGGGACACGCTCTGGTGGCCTCAGGAAAGGCCAGTCCCCATGGGAGTTCCTCGGGGGCCTCTCGGGATTCCTCTCCCGTCGATGCCGGGGCCTAAGACCTTGTGTGGAGTCGGGGCCGGAACCTGAGGATTCCTCTCCAGTGCTGACATGGATCTCGGGGTACTTCTGGAGTCTCCCCAGGGGAGTCAGTCCTCGTCTTGAATGCGGGCATGCACTTGCGCTTTCCTCCAGAGCGGTAGCAGCATTGTCACGCAGTCCGCCGCGTGGATCAAAGGATCTATGGTTTTCCCTCGAGTCTTTCCCACGAGGCTTTCCCACGAGGCTTTCCCGCAGGGCTGTCCCACGTGCACACGTGGTGGGAGTCGATCCTCGGCTTGAACGTCAAGGCAGTGCAGGGAAAACAGGTTCCTCTGGAATGGACTGACACATCTGGGGGACTCTTGGAATGGTGGAACGACCCTGGAGTTCCTCTCGCCTTTCCTGTGGAGAGCGCCCCTCTTGAGATGCGACGGGAACGCCGGGAATTCTTTCCCTACGAAACAGGGAAAGGATCCCTCATCTCGTGCTAGGAGGCGGAAACGGGGCTCCCCTGGATGTGTGCGGGACCCACGTGCTTCCTCTCGAGTGGAGACGGGTATGTCGGGGAACTTCTTGAGTTGCAGCAAGGGTGTGAAGGACCCTTTGGAAGTTCCAGTGGTTAGATGTGATTGGCCTCTAGAAGCCTCAGCGGAAATGGGCCTCATCTCGCCTGGTGGGCAAAACCTACTGGATTTTCTCGAGTTGCGGCAGGTGCTCTCGACGTACGACGGGGACCTCAGGGAAACGCTCTGGTGGCCTCAGGAAAGGCCAGTCCCCATGCGAGTTCCTCGGGGGCGTCTCGGGATTGCTCTCCCGTCGATGCCGGGGCCTAAGACCTTGTGTGGAGTCGGGGCCGGAACCTGAGGATTCCTCTCCAGTGCTGACATGGATCTTGGGGTACGTCTGGAGTCTCCTCAGGGGAGTCAGTCCACGTCTCGAATGCGGGCATGCATTGCGCTTTCCTCCAGAGCGGTAGCAGCAGTGTCACGCAGTCCGCCGCGTGGATCAAAGGATCTATGGTTTTCCCTCGAGTCTTTCCCACGAGGCTTTCCCTCGAGGCTTTCCCACAGGGCTGTCCCACGTGCACACGTGGTGGGAGTCGATCCTCGGCTTGAATGTCAAGGCAGTGCAGGGAAAACAGTTTCCTCTGAAATGGACCGACACATCTGGGGGACTCTTGGTATTGTGGCACGACCCTGGAGTTCCTCTCGCCTTTCCTGTGGAGAGCGCCTCCTGTTGAGATGCGACGGGAACGCCGGGAATTCTTTCCCTACGAAACAGGGAAAGGATCCCTCATCTCGAGCTAGGAGGCGGAAACGGGGCTCCCCTGGATGTGTGCGGGACACCACGTGCTTCCTCTCGAGTGGAGACGGGTATGTCGGGGAACTTCTTGAGTTGCAGCAAGGGTGTGAAGGACCCTTTGGAAGTTCCAGTGGTTAGATGTGATTGGCCTCGAGAAGCCTCAGCGGAAATGGGCCTCATCTCGCCTGGAGGGCAAAACCTCCTGGATTTTCTCGAGTTGCGGCAGGTGCTCTCGACTTACGACGGGGACTTCAGGGAACCGCTCTGGTGGCCTCAGGAAAGGCCAGTCCCCATGCGAGTTCCTCGGGGGCCTCTCGGGATTCCTCTCCCGTCGATGCCGGGGCCTAAGACCTTGTGTGGAGTCGGGGCCGGAACCTGAGGATTCCTCTCCAGTGCTGACATGGATCTTGGGGTACTTCTGGAGTCTCCCCAGGGGAGTCAGTCCTCGTTTCGAATGCGGGCAAGCACTTGCGCTTTCCTCCAGAGCGGTAGCAGCAGTGTCACGCAGTCCGCCGCGTGGATCAAAGGATCTATGGTTTTCCCTCGAGTCTTTCCCACGAGGCTTTCCCACGATGCTTTCCCACAGGGCTGTCCCACGTGCACACGTGGTGGGAGTCGATCCTCGGTTTGAACGTCAAGGCAGTGCAGGGAAAACAGGTTCCTCTGGAATGGACTGACACATCTGGGGGACTCTTGGAATGGTGGCATGACCCTGGAGTTCCTCTCGCCTTTCCTGTGGAGAGCGCCTCCTCTTGAGATGCGACGGGAACGCCGGGAATTCTTTCCCTACGAAACACTGAAAGGATCCCTCTTCTCGAGCTAGGAGGCGGAAACGGGGCTCCACTGGATGTGTGCGGGACACCACGTGCTTCCTCTCGAGTGCAGACGGGTATGTCGGGGAACTTCTTGAGTTGCAGCAATGGTGTGAAGGACCCTTTGGAAGTTCCTGTGGTTAGATGTGATTGGCCTCGAGAAGCCTCAGCAGAAATGGGCCTCATTTCGCCTGGAGGGCAAAACCTCCTGGATTTTCTCGAGTTGCGGCAGGTGCTCTCGACTTACGACAGGGACCTCAGGGACCCGCTCTGGTGGCCTCAGGAAAGGCCAGTCCCCATGCGAGTTCCTCGGGGGCGTCTCGGGATTCTTCTCCCGTCGATGCCGGGGCCTAAGACCTTGTGTGGAGTCGGGGCCGGAACCTGAGGATTCCTCTCCAGTGCTGACATGGATCTTGGGGTACTTCTGGAGTCTCCCCAGGGGAGTCAGTCCTCGTCTCGAATGCGGGCATGCACTTGCGCTTTCCTCCAGAGCGGTAGCAGCAGTGTCACGCAGTCCGCCGCGTGGATCAAAGGATCTATGGTTTTCCCTCGAGTCTTTCCCACGAGGCTTTCCCACGAGGCTTTCCCACAGGGCTGTCCCACGTGCACACGTGGTGGGAGTCGATCCTCGGCTTGAACGTCAAGGCAGTGCAGGGAAAACAGGTTCCTCTGGAATGGACTGACACAGCTGGGGGACTCTTGGAATGGTGGCACGACCCTGGAGTTCCTCTCGCCTTTCCTGTGGAGAGCGCCTCCTCTTGAGATGCGACGGGAACGCCGGGAATTCTTTCCCTACGAAACAGGGAAAGGATCCCTCATCTCGAGCTAGGAGGCGGAAACGGGGCTCCCCTGGATGTGTGCGGGACCCCACGTGCTTCCTCTCGAGTGCAGACGGGTATGTCGGGGAACTTCTTGAGTTGCAGCAAGGGTGTGAAGGACCCTTTGGAAGTTCCAGTGGTTAGATGTGATTGGCCTCGAGAAGCCTCAGCGGAAATGGGCCTCATCTCGCCTGGAGGGCAAAACCTCCTGGATTTTCTCGAGTTGCGGCAGGTGCTCTCGACGTACGACGGGGACCTCAGGGACACGCTCTGGTGGCCTCAGGAAAGGCCAGTCCCCATGCGAGTTCCTCGGGGGCCTCTCGGGATTCCTCTCCCGTCGATGCAGGGGCCTAAGACCTTGTGTGGAGTCGGGGTCGGAACCTGAGGATTCCTCTCCAGTGCTGACATGGATCTCGGGGTACTTCTGGAGTCTCCCCAGGGGAGTCAGTCCTCGTCTCGAATGCGGGCATGCACTTGCGCTTTCCTCCAGAGCGGTAGCAGCAGTGTCACGCAGTCTGCTGCGTGGATCAAAGGATCTATGGTTTTCCCTCGAGTCTTTCCCACGAGGCTTTCCCACGAGGCTTTCCCACAGGGCTGTCCCACGTGCACACGTGGTGGGAGTCGATCCTCGGCTTGAACGTCAAGGCAGTGCAGGGAAAACAGGTTCCTCTGGAATGGACTGACACATCTGGGGGACTCTTGGAATGGTGGCATGACCCTGGAGTTCCTCTCGCCTTTCCTGTTTAGAGCGCCTCCTCTTGAGATGCGACGGGAACGCCGGGAATTCTTTCCCTACGAAACAGGGAAAGGATCCCTCATCTCGAGCTAGGAGGCGGAAACGGGGCTCCCCTGGATGTTTGCGGGACACCACGGGCTTCCTCTCGAGTGCAGACGGGTATGTCGGGGAACTTCTTGAGTTGCAGCAAGGGTGTGAAGGACCCTTTGGAAGTTCCAGTGGTTAGATGTGATTGGCCTCGAGAAGCCTCAGCAGAAATGGGCCTCATCTCGCCTGGAGGGCAAAACCTCCTGGATTTTCTCGAGTTGCGGCAGGTGCTCTCGACTTACGACAGGGACCTCAGGGACCCGCTCTGGTGGCCTCAGGAAAGGCCAGTCCCCATGCGAGTTCCTCGGGGGCGTCTCGGGATTCTTCTCCCGTCGATGCCGGGGCCTAAGACCTTGTGTGGAGTCGGGGCCGGAACCTGAGGATTCCTCTCCAGTGCTGACATGGATCTTGGGGTACTTCTGGAGTCTCCCCAGGGGAGTCAGTCCTCGTCTCGAATGCGGGCATGCACTTGCGCTTTCCTCCAGAGCGGTAGCAGCAGTGTCACGCAGTCCGCCGCGTGGATCAAAGGATCTATGGTTTTCCCTCGAGTCTTTCCCACGAGGCTTTCCCACGAGGCTTTCCCACAGGGCTGTCCCACGTGCACACGTGGTGGGAGTCGATCCTCGGCTTGAACGTCAAGGCAGTGCAGGGAAAACAGGTTCCTCTGGAATGGACTGACACAGCTGGGGGACTCTTGGAATGGTGGCACGACCCTGGAGTTCCTCTCGCCTTTCCTGTGGAGAGCGCCTCCTCTTGAGATGCGACGGGAACGCCGGGAATTCTTTCCCTACGAAACAGGGAAAGGATCCCTCATCTCGAGCTAGGAGGCGGAAACGGGGCTCCCCTGGATGTGTGCGGGACCCCACGTGCTTCCTCTCGAGTGCAGACGGGTATGTCGGGGAACTTCTTGAGTTGCAGCAAGGGTGTGAAGGACCCTTTGGAAGTTCCAGTGGTTAGATGTGATTGGCCTCGAGAAGCCTCAGCGGAAATGGGCCTCATCTCGCCTGGAGGGCAAAACCTCCTGGATTTTCTCGAGTTGCGGCAGGTGCTCTCGACGTACGACGGGGACCTCAGGGACACGCTCTGGTGGCCTCAGGAAAGGCCAGTCCCCATGCGAGTTCCTCGGGGGCCTCTCGGGATTCCTCTCCCGTCGATGCAGGGGCCTAAGACCTTGTGTGGAGTCGGGGTCGGAACCTGAGGATTCCTCTCCAGTGCTGACATGGATCTCGGGGTACTTCTGGAGTCTCCCCAGGGGAGTCAGTCCTCGTCTCGAATGCGGGCAAGCACTTGCGCTTTCCTCCAGAGCGGTAGCAGCAGTGTCACGCAGTCCGCCGCGTGGATCAAAGGATCTATGGTTTTCCCTCGAGTCTTTCCCACGAGGCTTTCCCACGATGCTTTCCCACAGGGCTGTTCCACGTGCACACGTGGTGGGAGTCGATCCTCGGTTTGAACGTCAAGGCAGTGCAGGGAAAACAGGTTCCTCTGGAATGGACTGACACATCTGGGGGACTCTTGGAATGGTGGCATGACCCTGGAGTTCCTCTCGCCTTTCCTGTGGAGAGCGCCTCCTCTTGAGATGCGACGGGAACGCCGGGAATTCTTTCCCTACGAAACACTGAAAGGATCCCTCATCTCGAGCTAGGAGGCGGAAACGGGGCTCCACTGGATGTGTGCGGGACACCACGTGCTTCCTCTCGAGTGCAGACGGGTATGTCGGGGAACTTCTTGAGTTGCAGCAATGGTGTGAAGGACCCTTTGGAAGTTCCAGTGGTTAGATGTGATTGGCCTCGAGAAGCCTCAGCAGAAATGGGCCTCATCTCGCCTGGAGGGCAAAACCTCCTGGATTTTCTCGAGTTGCGGCAGGTGCTCTCGACTTACGACAGGGACCTCAGGGACCCGCTCTGGTGGCCTCAGGAAAGGCCAGTCCCCATGCGAGTTCCTCGGGGGCGTCTCGGGATTCTTCTCCCGTCGATGCCGGGGCCTAAGACCTTGTGTGGAGTCGGGGCCGGAACCTGAGGATTCCTCTCCAGTGCTGACATGGATCTTGGGGTACTTCTGGAGTCTCCCCAGGGGAGTCAGTCCTCGTCTCGAATGCGGGCATGCACTTGCGCTTTCCTCCAGAGCGGTAGCAGCAGTGTCACGCAGTCCGCCGCGTGGATCAAAGGATCTATGGTTTTCCCTCGAGTCTTTCCCACGAGGCTTTCCCACGAGGCTTTCCCACAGGGCTGTCCCACGTGCACACGTGGTGGGAGTCGATCCTCGGCTTGAACGTCAAGGCAGTGCAGGGAAAACAGGTTCCTCTGGAATGGACTGACACAGCTGGGGGACTCTTGGAATGGTGGCACGACCCTGGAGTTCCTCTCGCCTTTCCTGTGGAGAGCGCCTCCTCTTGAGATGCGACGGGAACGCCGGGAATTCTTTCCCTACGAAACAGGGAAAGGATCCCTCATCTCGAGCTAGGAGGCGGAAACGGGGCTCCCCTGGATGTGTGCGGGACCCCACGTGCTTCCTCTCGAGTGCAGACGGGTATGTCGGGGAACTTCTTGAGTTGCAGCAAGGGTGTGAAGGACCCTTTGGAAGTTCCAGTGGTTAGATGTGATTGGCCTCGAGAAGCCTCAGCGGAAATGGGCCTCATCTCGCCTGGAGGGCAAAACCTCCTGGATTTTCTCGAGTTGCGGCAGGTGCTCTCGACGTACGACGGGGACCTCAGGGACACGCTCTGGTGGCCTCAGGAAAGGCCAGTCCCCATGCGAGTTCCTCGGGGGCCTCTCGGGATTCCTCTCCCGTCGATGCAGGGGCCTAAGACCTTGTGTGGAGTCGGGGTCGGAACCTGAGGATTCCTCTCCAGTGCTGACATGGATCTCGGGGTACTTCTGGAGTCTCCCCAGGGGAGTCAGTCCTCGTCTCGAATGCGGGCATGCACTTGCGCTTTCCTCCAGAGCGGTAGCAGCAGTGTCACGCAGTCTGCTGCGTGGATCAAAGGATCTATGGTTTTCCCTCGAGTCTTTCCCACGAGGCTTTCCCACGAGGCTTTCCCACAGGGCTGTCCCACGTGCACACGTGGTGGGAGTCGATCCTCGGCTTGAACGTCAAGGCAGTGCAGGGAAAACAGGTTCCTCTGGAATGGACTGACACATCTGGGGGACTCTTGGAATGGTGGCATGACCCTGGAGTTCCTCTCGCCTTTCCTGTTTAGAGCGCCTCCTCTTGAGATGCGACGGGAACGCCGGGAATTCTTTCCCTACGAAACAGGGAAAGGATCCCTCATCTCGAGCTAGGAGGCGGAAACGGGGCTCCCCTGGATGTTTGCGGGACACCACGGGCTTCCTCTCGAGTGCAGACGGGTATGTCGGGGAACTTCTTGAGTTGCAGCAAGGGTGTGAAGGACCCTTTGGAAGTTCCAGTGGTTAGATGTGATTGGCCTCGAGAAGCCACAGCGGAAATGGGCCTCATCTCGCCTGGAGGGCAAAACCTCCTGGATTTTCTCGAGTGCGGCAGGTGCTCTCGACTTACGACGGGGACCTCAGGGACCCGCTCTGGTGGCCTCAGGAAAGGCCAGTCCCCATGCGAGTTCCTCGGGGGCGTCTCGGGATTCCTCTCCCGTCGATGCCGGGGCCTAAGGCCTTGTGTGGAGTCGGGGCCGGAACCTGAGGATTCCTCTCCAGTGCTGACATGGATCTTGGGGTACTTCTGGAGTCTCCCCAGGGGAATCAGTCCTCGTCTCGAATGCGGGCATGCATTGCGCTTTCCTCCAGAGCGGTAGCAGCAGTGTCACGCAGTCCGCCGCGTGGATCAAAGGATCTATGGTTTTCCCTCGAGTCTTTCCACGAGGCTTTCCCACGAGGCTTTCCCACAGGGCTGTCGCACGTGCACACGTGGTGGGAGTCGATCCTCGGCTTGAACGTCAAGGCAGTGCAGGGAAAACAGGTTCCTCTGGAATGGACTGACACATCTGGGGGACTCTTGGAATGGTGGCACGACCCTGGAGTTCCTCTCGCCTTTCCTGTGGAGAGCGCCTCCTCTTGAGATGCGACGGGAACGCCGGGAATTCTTTCCCTACGAAACAGGGAAAGGATCCCTCATCTCGAGCTAGGAGGCGGAAACGGGGCTCCCCTGGATGTGTGCGGGACCCACGTGCTTCCTCTCGAGTGCAGACGGGTATGTCGGGGAACTTCTTGAGTTGCAGCAATGGTGTGAAGGACCCTTTGGAAGTTCCAGTGGTTAGATGTGATTGGCCTCGAGAAGCCTCAGCAGAAATGGGCCTCATCTCGCCTGGAGGGCAAAACCTCCTGGATTTTCTCGAGTTGCGGCAGGTGCTCTCGACTTACGATGGGGACCTCAGGGACCCGCTCTGGTGGCCTCAGGAAAGGCCAGTCCCCATGCGAGTTCCTCGGGGGCATCTCGGGATTCCTCTCCCGTCGATGCCGGGGCCTAAGACCTTGTGTGGAGTCGGGGCCGGAACCTGAGGATTCCTCTCCAGTGCTGACATGGATCTTGGGGTACTTCTGGAGTCTCCCCAGGGGAGTCAGTCCTCGTCTCGAATGCGGGCATGCACTTGCGCTTTCCTCCAGAGCGGTAGCAGCAGTGTCACGCAGTCCGCCGCGTGGATCAAAGGATCTATGGTTTTCCCTCGAGTCTTTCCCACGAGGGTTTCCCACGAGGCTTTCCCACAGGGCTGTCCCACGTGCACACGTGGTGGGAGTCGATCCTCGGCTTGAACGTCAAGGCAGTGCAGGGAAAACAGGTTCCTCTGGAATGGACTGACACATCTGGGGGACTCTTGGAATGGTGGCACGACCCTGGAGTTCCTCTCGCCTTTCCTGTGGAGAGGGCCTCCTCTTGAGATGCGACGGGAACGCCGGGAATTCTTTCCCTACGAAACAGGGAAAGGATCCCTCGTCTCGAGCTAGGAGGCGGAAATGGGGCTCCCCTGGATGTGTGCGGGACCCACGTGCTTCCTCTCGAGTGCAGACGGGTATGTCGGGGAACTTCTTGAGTTGCAGCAAGGGTGTGAAGGACCCTTTGGAAGTTCCAGTGGTTAGACGTGATTAGCCTCGAGAAGCCTCAGCGGAAATGGGCCTCATCTCTCCTGGAGGGCAAAACCTCCTGGATTTTCTCGAGTTGCGGCAGGTGCTCTCGACTTACGACGGGGACCTCAGGGACCCGCTCTGGTGGCCTCAGGAAAGGCCAGTCCCCATGCGAGTTCCTCGGGGGTATCTCGGGATTCCTCTCCCGTCGATGCCGGGGCCTAAGACCTTGTGTGGAGTCGGGGCCGGAACCTGAGGATTCCTCTCCAGTGCTGACATGGATCTTGGGGTACTTCTGGAGTCTCCCCAGGGGAGTCAGTCCTCGTTTCGAATGCGGGCAAGCACTTGCGCTTTCCTCCAGAGCGGTAGCAGCAGTGTCACGCAGTCCGCCGCGTGGATCAAAGGATCTATGGTTTTCCCTCGAGTCTTTCCCACGAGGCTTTCCCACGATGCTTTCCCACAGGGCTGTCCCACGTGCACACGTGGTGGGAGTCGATCCTCGGTTTGAACGTCAAGGCAGTGCAGGGAAAACAGGTTCCTCTGGAATGGACTGACACATCTGGGGGACTCTTGGAATGGTGGCATGACCCTGGAGTTCCTCTCGCCTTTCCTGTGGAGAGCGCCTCCTCTTGAGATGCGACGGGAACGCCGGGAATTCTTTCCCTACGAAACACTGAAAGGATCCCTCATCTCGAGCTAGGAGGCGGAAACGGGGCTCCACTGGATGTGTGCGGGACACCACGTGCTTCCTCTCGAGTGCAGACGGGTATGTCGGGGAACTTCTTGAGTTGCAGCAATGGTGTGAAGGACCCTTTGGAAGTTCCAGTGGTTAGATGTGATTGGCCTCGAGAAGCCTCAGCAGAAATGGGCCTCATCTCGCCTGGAGGGCAAAACCTCCTGGATTTTCTCGAGTTGCGGCAGGTGCTCTCGACTTACGACAGGGACCTCAGGGACCCGCTCTGGTGGCCTCAGGAAAGGCCAGTCCCCATGCGAGTTCCTCGGGGGCGTCTCGGGATTCTTCTCCCGTCGATGCCGGGGCCTAAGACCTTGTGTGGAGTCGGGGCCGGAACCTGAGGATTCCTCTCCAGTGCTGACATGGATCTTGGGGTACTTCTGGAGTCTCCCCAGGGGAGTCAGTCCTCGTCTCGAATGCGGGCATGCACTTGCGCTTTCCTCCAGAGCGGTAGCAGCAGTGTCACGCAGTCCGCCGCGTGGATCAAAGGATCTATGGTTTTCCCTCGAGTCTTTGCACGAGGCTTTCCCACGAGGCTTTCCCACAGGGCTGTCCCACGTGCACACGTGGTGGGAGTCGATCCTCGGCTTGAACGTCAAGGCAGTGCAGGGAAAACAGGTTCCTCTGGAATGGACTGACACAGCTGGGGGACTCTTGGAATGGTGGCACGACCCTGGAGTTCCTCTCGCCTTTCCTGTGGAGAGCGCCTCCTCTTGAGATGCGACGGGAACGCCGGGAATTCTTTCCCTACGAAACAGGGAAAGGATCCCTCATCTCGAGCTAGGAGGCGGAAACGGGGCTCCCCTGGATGTGTGCGGGACCCCACGTGCTTCCTCTCGAGTGCAGACGGGTATGTCGGGGAACTTCTTGAGTTGCAGCAAGGGTGTGAAGGACCCTTTGGAAGTTCCAGTGGTTAGATGTGATTGGCCTCGAGAAGCCTCAGCGGAAATGGGCCTCATCTCGCCTGGAGGGCAAAACCTCCTGGATTTTCTCGAGTTGCGGCAGGTGCTCTCGACGTACGACGGGGACCTCAGGGACACGCTCTGGTGGCCTCAGGAAAGGCCAGTCCCCATGCGAGTTCCTCGGGGGCCTCTCGGGATTCCTCTCCCGTCGATGCAGGGGCCTAAGACCTTGTGTGGAGTCGGGGTCGGAACCTGAGGATTCCTCTCCAGTGCTGACATGGATCTCGGGGTACTTCTGGAGTCTCCCCAGGGGAGTCAGTCCTCGTCTCGAATGCGGGCATGCACTTGCGCTTTCCTCCAGAGCGGTAGCAGCAGTGTCACGCAGTCTGCTGCGTGGATCAAAGGATCTATGGTTTTCCCTCGAGTCTTTCCCACGAGGCTTTCCCACGAGGCTTTCCCACAGGGCTGTCCCACGTGCACACGTGGTGGGAGTCGATCCTCGGCTTGAACGTCAAGGCAGTGCAGGGAAAACAGGTTCCTCTGGAATGGACTGACACATCTGGGGGACTCTTGGAATGGTGGCATGACCCTGGAGTTCCTCTCGCCTTTCCTGTTTAGAGCGCCTCCTCTTGAGATGCGACGGGAACGCCGGGAATTCTTTCCCTACGAAACAGGGAAAGGATCCCTCATCTCGAGCTAGGAGGCGGAAACGGGGCTCCCCTGGATGTTTGCGGGACACCACGGGCTTCCTCTCGAGTGCAGACGGGTATGTCGGGGAACTTCTTGAGTTGCAGCAAGGGTGTGAAGGACCCTTTGGAAGTTCCAGTGGTTAGACGTGATTGGCCTCGAGAAGCCACAGCGGAAATGGGCCTCATCTCGCCTGGAGGGCAAAACCTCCTGGATTTTCTCGAGTGCGGCAGGTGCTCTCGACTTACGACGGGGACCTCAGGGACCCGCTCTGGTGGCCTCAGGAAAGGCCAGTCCCCATGCGAGTTCCTCGGGGGCGTCTCGGGATTCCTCTCCCGTCGATGCCGGGGCCTAAGGCCTTGTGTGGAGTCGGGGCCGGAACCTGAGGATTCCTCTCCAGTGCTGACATGGATCTTGGGGTACTTCTGGAGTCTCCCCAGGGGAATCAGTCCTCGTCTCGAATGCGGGCATGCATTGCGCTTTCCTCCAGAGCGGTAGCAGCAGTGTCACGCAGTCCGCCGCGTGGATCAAAGGATCTATGGTTTTCCCTCGAGTCTTTCCCACGAGGCTTTCCCACGAGGCTTTCCCACAGGGCTGTCCCACGTGCACACGTGGTGGGAGTCGATCCTCGGCTTGAACGTCAAGGCAGTGCAGGGAAAACAGGTTCCTCTGGAATGGACTGACACATCTGGGGGACTCTTGGAATGGTGGCACGACCCTGGAGTTCCTCTCGCCTTTCCTGTGGAGAGCGCCTCCTCTTGAGATGCGACGGGAACGCCGGGAATTCTTTCCCTACGAAACAGGGAAAGGATCCCTCATCTCGAGCTAGGAGGCGGAAACGGGGCTCCCCTGGATGTGTGCGGGACCCACGTGCTTCCTCTCGAGTGCAGACGGGTATGTCGGGGAACTTCTTGAGTTGCAGCAATGGTGTGAAGGACCCTTTGGAAGTTCCAGTGGTTAGATGTGATTGGCCTCGAGAAGCCTCAGCAGAAATGGGCCTCATCTCGCCTGGAGGGCAAAACCTCCTGGATTTTCTCGAGTTGCGGCAGGTGCTCTCGACTTACGATGGGGACCTCAGGGACCCGCTCTGGTGGCCTCAGGAAAGGCCAGTCCCCATGCGAGTTCCTCGGGGGCATCTCGGGATTCCTCTCCCGTCGATGCCGGGGCCTAAGACCTTGTGTGGAGTCGGGGCCGGAACCTGAGGATTCCTCTCCAGTGCTGACATGGATCTTGGGGTACTTCTGGAGTCTCCCCAGGGGAGTCAGTCCTCGTCTCGAATGCGGGCATGCACTTGCGCTTTCCTCCAGAGCGGTAGCAGCAGTGTCACGCAGTCCGCCGCGTGGATCAAAGGATCTATGGTTTTCCCTCGAGTCTTTCCCACGAGGGTTTCCCACGAGGCTTTCCCACAGGGCTGTCCCACGTGCACACGTGGTGGGAGTCGATCCTCGGCTTGAACGTCAAGGCAGTGCAGGGAAAACAGGTTCCTCTGGAATGGACTGACACATCTGGGGGACTCTTGGAATGGTGGCACGACCCTGGAGTTCCTCTCGCCTTTCCTGTGGAGAGGGCCTCCTCTTGAGATGCGACGGGAACGCCGGGAATTCTTTCCCTACGAAACAGGGAAAGGATCCCTCGTCTCGAGCTAGGAGGCGGAAACGGGGCTCCCCTGGATGTGTGCGGGACCCACGTGCTTCCTCTCGAGTGCAGACGGGTATGTCGGGGAACTTCTTGAGTTGCAGCAAGGGTGTGAAGGACCCTTTGGAAGTTCCAGTGGTTAGACGTGATTAGCCTCGAGAAGCCTCAGCGGAAATGGGCCTCATCTCTCCTGGAGGGCAAAACCTCCTGGATTTTCTCGAGTTGCGGCAGGTGCTCTCAACTTACGACGGGGACCTCAGGGACCCGCTCTGGTGGCCTCAGGAAAGGCCAGTCCCCATGCGAGTTCCTCGGGGGTATCTCGGGATTCCTCTCCCGTCGATGCCGGGGCCTAAGATCTTGTGTGGAGTCGGGGCCGGAACCTGAGGATTCCTCTCCAGTGCTGACATGGATCTTGGGGTACTTCTGGAGTCTCCCCAGGGGAGTCAGTCCTCGTCTCGAATGCGGGCATGCACTTGCGCTTTCCTCCAGAGCGGTAGCAGCATTGTCACGCAGTCCGCCGCGTGGATCAAAGGATCTATGGTTTTCCCTCGAGTCTTTCCCACGAGGCTTTCCCACGAGGCTTTCCCACAGGGCTGTCCCACGTGCACACGTGGTGGGAGTCGATCCTCGGCTTGAACGTCAAGGCAGTGCAGGGAAAACAGGTTCCTCTGGAATGGACTGACACATCTGGGGGACTCTTGGAATGGTGGCACGACCCTGGAGTTCCTCTCGCCTTTCCTGTGGAGAGGGCCTCCTCTTGAGATGCGACGGGAACACCGGGAATTCTTTCCCTACGAGACAGCGAAAGGATCCCTCATCTCGAGCTAGGAGGCGGAAACGGGGCTCCCCTGGATGTGTGCGGGACCCACGTGCTTCCTCTCGAGTGCAGACGGGTATGTCGGGGAACTTCTTGAGTTGCAGCAATGGTGTGAAGGACCCTTTGGAAGTTCCAGTGGTTAGATGTGATTGGCCTCGAGAAGCCTCAGCAGAAATGGGCCTCATCTCGCCTGGAGGGCAAAACCTCCTGGATTTTCTCGAGTTGCGGCAGGTGCTCTCGACTTACGATGGGGACCTCAGGGACCCGCTCTGGTGGCCTCAGGAAAGGCCAGTCCCCATGCGAGTTCCTCGGGGGCATCTCGGGATTCCTCTCCCGTCGATGCCGGGGCCTAAGACCTTGTGTGGAGTCGGGGCCGGAACCTGAGGATTCCTCTCCAGTGCTGACATGGATCTTGGGGTACTTCTGGAGTCTCCCCAGGGGAGTCAGTCCTCGTCTCGAATGCGGGCATGCACTTGCGCTTTCCTCCAGAGCGGTAGCAGCAGTGTCACGCAGTCCGCCGCGTGGATCAAAGGATCTATGGTTTTCCCTCGAGTCTTTCCCACGAGGGTTTCCCACGAGGCTTTCCCACAGGGCTGTCCCACGTGCACACGTGGTGGGAGTCGATCCTCGGCTTGAACGTCAAGGCAGTGCAGGGAAAACAGGTTCCTCTGGAATGGACTGACACATCTGGGGGACTCTTGGAATGGTGGCACGACCCTGGAGTTCCTCTCGCCTTTCCTGTGGAGAGGGCCTCCTCTTGAGATGCGACGGGAACGCCGGGAATTCTTTCCCTACGAAACAGGGAAAGGATCCCTCGTCTCGAGCTAGGAGGCGGAAACGGGGCTCCCCTGGATGTGTGCGGGACCCACGTGCTTCCTCTCGAGTGCAGACGGGTATGTCGGGGAACTTCTTGAGTTGCAGCAAGGGTGTGAAGGACCCTTTGGAAGTTCCAGTGGTTAGACGTGATTAGCCTCGAGAAGCCTCAGCGGAAATGGGCCTCATCTCTCCTGGAGGGCAAAACCTCCTGGATTTTCTCGAGTTGCGGCAGGTGCTCTCGACTTACGACGGGGACCTCAGGGACCCGCTCTGGTGGCCTCAGGAAAGGCCAGTCCCCATGCGAGTTCCTCGGGGGTATCTCGGGATTCCTCTCCCGTCGATGCCGGGGCCTAAGACCTTGTGTGGAGTCGGGGCCGGAACCTGAGGATTCCTCTCCAGTGCTGACATGGATCTTGGGGTACTTCTGGAGTCTCCCCAGGGGAGTCAGTCCTCGTTTCGAATGCGGGCAAGCACTTGCGCTTTCCTCCAGAGCGGTAGCAGCAGTGTCACGCAGTCCGCCGCGTGGATCAAAGGATCTATGGTTTTCCCTCGAGTCTTTCCCACGAGGCTTTCCCACGATGCTTTCCCACAGGGCTGTCCCACGTGCACACGTGGTGGGAGTCGATCCTCGGTTTGAACGTCAAGGCAGTGCAGGGAAAACAGGTTCCTCTGGAATGGACTGACACATCTGGGGGACTCTTGGAATGGTGGCATGACCCTGGAGTTCCTCTCGCCTTTCCTGTGGAGAGCGCCTCCTCTTGAGATGCGACGGGAACGCCGGGAATTCTTTCCCTACGAAACACTGAAAGGATCCCTCATCTCGAGCTAGGAGGCGGAAACGGGGCTCCACTGGATGTGTGCGGGACACCACGTGCTTCCTCTCGAGTGCAGACGGGTATGTCGGGGAACTTCTTGAGTTGCAGCAATGGTGTGAAGGACCCTTTGGAAGTTCCAGTGGTTAGATGTGATTGGCCTCGAGAAGCCTCAGCAGAAATGGGCCTCATCTCGCCTGGAGGGCAAAACCTCCTGGATTTTCTCGAGTTGCGGCAGGTGCTCTCGACTTACGACAGGGACCTCAGGGACCCGCTCTGGTGGCCTCAGGAAAGGCCAGTCCCCATGCGAGTTCCTCGGGGGCGTCTCGGGATTCTTCTCCCGTCGATGCCGGGGCCTAAGACCTTGTGTGGAGTCGGGGCCGGAACCTGAGGATTCCTCTCCAGTGCTGACATGGATCTTGGGGTACTTCTGGAGTCTCCCCAGGGGATTCAGTCCTCGTCTCGAATGCGGGCATGCACTTGCGCTTTCCTCCAGAGCGGTAGCAGCAGTGTCACGCAGTCCGCCGCGTGGATCAAAGGATCTATGGTTTTCCCTCGAGTCTTTGCACGAGGCTTTCCCACGAGGCTTTCCCACAGGGCTGTCCCACGTGCACACGTGGTGGGAGTCGATCCTCGGCTTGAACGTCAAGGCAGTGCAGGGAAAACAGGTTCCTCTGGAATGGACTGACACAGCTGGGGGACTCTTGGAATGGTGGCACGACCCTGGAGTTCCTCTCGCCTTTCCTGTGGAGAGCGCCTCCTCTTGAGATGCGACGGGAACGCCGGGAATTCTTTCCCTACGAAACAGGGAAAGGATCCCTCATCTCGAGCTAGGAGGCGGAAACGGGGCTCCCCTGGATGTGTGCGGGACCCCACGTGCTTCCTCTCGAGTGCAGACGGGTATGTCGGGGAACTTCTTGAGTTGCAGCAAGGGTGTGAAGGACCCTTTGGAAGTTCCAGTGGTTAGATGTGATTGGCCTCGAGAAGCCTCAGCGGAAATGGGCCTCATCTCGCCTGGAGGGCAAAACCTCCTGGATTTTCTCGAGTTGCGGCAGGTGCTCTCGACGTACGACGGGGACCTCAGGGACACGCTCTGGTGGCCTCAGGAAAGGCCAGTCCCCATGCGAGTTCCTCGGGGGCCTCTCGGGATTCCTCTCCCGTCGATGCAGGGGCCTAAGACCTTGTGTGGAGTCGGGGTCGGAACCTGAGGATTCCTCTCCAGTGCTGACATGGATCTCGGGGTACTTCTGGAGTCTCCCCAGGGGAGTCAGTCCTCGTCTCGAATGCGGGCATGCACTTGCGCTTTCCTCCAGAGCGGTAGCAGCAGTGTCACGCAGTCTGCTGCGTGGATCAAAGGATCTATGGTTTTCCCTCGAGTCTTTCCCACGAGGCTTTCCCACGAGGCTTTCCCACAGGGCTGTCCCACGTGCACACGTGGTGGGAGTCGATCCTCGGCTTGAACGTCAAGGCAGTGCAGGGAAAACAGGTTCCTCTGGAATGGACTGACACATCTGGGGGACTCTTGGAATGGTGGCATGACCCTGGAGTTCCTCTCGCCTTTCCTGTTTAGAGCGCCTCCTCTTGAGATGCGACGGGAACGCCGGGAATTCTTTCCCTACGAAACAGGGAAAGGATCCCTCATCTCGAGCTAGGAGGCGGAAACGGGGCTCCCCTGGATGTTTGCGGGACACCACGGGCTTCCTCTCGAGTGCAGACGGGTATGTCGGGGAACTTCTTGAGTTGCAGCAAGGGTGTGAAGGACCCTTTGGAAGTTCCAGTGGTTAGACGTGATTGGCCTCGAGAAGCCACAGCGGAAATGGGCCTCATCTCGCCTGGAGGGCAAAACCTCCTGGATTTTCTCGAGTGCGGCAGGTGCTCTCGACTTACGACGGGGACCTCAGGGACCCGCTCTGGTGGCCTCAGGAAAGGCCAGTCCCCATGCGAGTTCCTCGGGGGCGTCTCGGGATTCCTCTCCCGTCGATGCCGGGGCCTAAGGCCTTGTGTGGAGTCGGGGCCGGAACCTGAGGATTCCTCTCCAGTGCTGACATGGATCTTGGGGTACTTCTGGAGTCTCCCCAGGGGAATCAGTCCTCGTCTCGAATGCGGGCATGCATTGCGCTTTCCTCCAGAGCGGTAGCAGCAGTGTCACGCAGTCCGCCGCGTGGATCAAAGGATCTATGGTTTTCCCTCGAGTCTTTCCCACGAGGCTTTCCCACGAGGCTTTCCCACAGGGCTGTCCCACGTGCACACGTGGTGGGAGTCGATCCTCGGCTTGAACGTCAAGGCAGTGCAGGGAAAACAGGTTCCTCTGGAATGGACTGACACATCTGGGGGACTCTTGGAATGGTGGCACGACCCTGGAGTTCCTCTCGCCTTTCCTGTGGAGAGCGCCTCCTCTTGAGATGCGACGGGAACGCCGGGAATTCTTTCCCTACGAAACAGGGAAAGGATCCCTCATCTCGAGCTAGGAGGCGGAAACGGGGCTCCCCTGGATGTGTGCGGGAGCCACGTGCTTCCTCTCGAGTGCAGACGGGTATGTCGGGGAACTTCTTGAGTTGCAGCAATGGTGTGAAGGACCCTTTGGAAGTTCCAGTGGTTAGATGTGATTGGCCTCGAGAAGCCTCAGCAGAAATGGGCCTCATCTCGCCTGGAGGGCAAAACCTCCTGGATTTTCTCGAGTTGCGGCAGGTGCTCTCGACTTACGATGGGGACCTCAGGGACCCGCTCTGGTGGCCTCAGGAAAGGCCAGTCCCCATGCGAGTTCCTCGGGGGCATCTCGGGATTCCTCTCCCGTCGATGCCGGGGCCTAAGACCTTGTGTGGAGTCGGGGCCGGAACCTGAGGATTCCTCTCCAGTGCTGACATGGATCTTGGGGTACTTCTGGAGTCTCCCCAGGGGAGTCAGTCCTCGTCTCGAATGCGGGCATGCACTTGCGCTTTCCTCCAGAGCGGTAGCAGCAGTGTCACGCAGTCCGCCGCGTGGATCAAAGGATCTATGGTTTTCCCTCGAGTCTTTCCCACGAGGGTTTCCCACGAGGCTTTCCCACAGGGCTGTCCCACGTGCACACGTGGTGGGAGTCGATCCTCGGCTTGAACGTCAAGGCAGTGCAGGGAAAACAGGTTCCTCTGGAATGGACTGACACATCTGGGGGACTCTTGGAATGGTGGCACGACCCTGGAGTTCCTCTCGCCTTTCCTGTGGAGAGGGCCTCCTCTTGAGATGCGACGGGAACGCCGGGAATTCTTTCCCTACGAAACAGGGAAAGGATCCCTCGTCTCGAGCTAGGAGGCGGAAACGGGGCTCCCCTGGATGTGTGCGGGACCCACGTGCTTCCTCTCGAGTGCAGACGGGTATGTCGGGGAACTTCTTGAGTTGCAGCAAGGGTGTGAAGGACCCTTTGGAAGTTCCAGTGGTTAGACGTGATTAGCCTCGAGAAGCCTCAGCGGAAATGGGCCTCATCTCTCCTGGAGGGCAAAACCTCCTGGATTTTCTCGAGTTGCGGCAGGTGCTCTCGACTTACGACGGGGACCTCAGGGACCCGCTCTGGTGGCCTCAGGAAAGGCCAGTCCCCATGCGAGTTCCTCGGGGGTATCTCGGGATTCCTCTCCCGTCGATGCCGGGGCCTAAGATCTTGTGTGGAGTCGGGGCCGGAACCTGAGGATTCCTCTCCAGTGCTGACATGGATCTTGGGGTACTTCTGGAGTCTCCCCAGGGGAGTCAGTCCTCGTCTCGAATGCGGGCATGCACTTGCGCTTTCCTCCAGAGCGGTAGCAGCATTGTCACGCAGTCCGCCGCGTGGATCAAAGGATCTATGGTTTTCCCTCGAGTCTTTCCCACGAGGCTTTCCCACGAGGCTTTCCCACAGGGCTGTCCCACGTGCACACGTGGTGGGAGTCGATCCTCGGCTTGAACGTCAAGGCAGTGCAGGGAAAACAGGTTCCTCTGGAATGGACTGACACATCTGGGGGACTCTTGGAATGGTGGCACGACCCTGGAGTTCCTCTCGCCTTTCCTGTGGAGAGGGCCTCCTCTTGAGATGCGACGGGAACACCGGGAATTCTTTCCCTACGAGACAGCGAAAGGATCCCTCATCTCGAGCTAGGAGGCGGAAACGGGGCTCCCCTGGATGTGTGCGGGACCCACGTGCTTCTTCTCGAGTGCAGACGGGTATGTCGGGGAACTTCTTGAGTTGCAGCAAGGGTGTGAAGGACCCTTTGGAAGTTCCAGTGGTTAGACGTGATTAGCCTCGAGAAGCCTCAGCGGAAATGGGCCTCATCTCGCCTGGAGGGCAAAACCTCCTGGATTTTCTCGAGTTGCGGCAGGTGCTCTCGTCTTACGACGGGGACCTCAGGGACCCGCTCTGGTGGCCTCAGGAAAGGCCAGTCCCCATGCGAGTTCCACGGGGGCCTCTCGGGATTCCTCTCCCGTCGATGCCGGGGCCTAAGACCTTGTGTGGAGTCGGGGCCGGAACCTGAGGATTCCTCTCCAGTGCTGACATGGATCTTGGGGTACTTCTGGAGTCTCCCCAGGGGAGTCAGTCCTCGTCTCGAATGCGGGCATGCACTTGCGCTTTCCTCCAGAGCGGTAGCAGCAGTGTCACGCAGTCCGCCGCGTGGATCAAAGGATCTATGGTTTTCCCTCGAGTCTTTCCCATGAGGCTTTCCCACGAGGCTTTCCCACAGGGCTGTCCCACGTGCACACGTGGTGGGAGTCGATCCTCGGCTTGAACGTCAAGGCAGTGCAGGGAAAACAGGTTCCTCTGGAATGGACTGACACATCTGGGGGACTCTTGGAATGGTGGCACGACCCTGGAGTTCCTCTCGCCTTTCCTGTGGAGAGCGCCTCCTCTTGAGATGCGACGGGAACGCCGGAAATTCTTTCCCTACGAAACAGGGAAAGGATCCCTCATCTCGAGCTAGGAGGCGGAAACGGGGCTCCCCTGGATGTGTGCGGGACACCACGTGCTTCATCTCGAGTGCAGACTGGTTTGTCGGGGAACTTCTTGAGTTGCAGCAAGGGTGTGAAGGACCCTTTGGAAGTTCCAGTGGTTAGATGTGATTGGCCTCGAGAAGCCTCAGCGGAAATGGGCCTCATCTCGCCTGGAGGGCAAAACTTCCTGGATTTTCTCGAGTTGCGGCAGGTGATCTCGACTTACGACGGGGACCTCAGGGACCCCCTCTGGTGGCCTCAGGAAAGGCCAGTCCCCATGCGAGTTCCTCGTGGGCCTCTCGGGATTCCTCTCCCGTAGATGCCGGGGCCTAAGACCTTGTGTGGAGTCGGGGCCGGAACCAGAGGATTCCTCTCCAGTGCTGACATGGATCTTGGGGTACTTCTGGAGTCTCCCCAGGGGAGTCAGTCCTCGTCTCGAATGCGGGCATGCACTTGCGCTTTCCTCCAGAGCGGTAGCAGCAGTGTCACGCAGTCCGCCGCGTGGATCAAAGGATCTATGGTTTTCCCTCGAGTCTTTCCCACGAGGCTTTCCCACGAGGCTTTCCGACAGGGCTGTCCCACGTGCACACGTGGTGGGAGTCGATCCTCGGCTTGAACGTCAAGGCAGTGCAGGGAAAACAGGTTCCTCTGGTATGGACTGACACATCTGGGGGACTCTTGGAATGGTGGCATGACCCTGGAGTTCCTCTCGCCTTTCTTGTGGAGAGCGCCTCCTCTTGAGATGCGACGGGAACGCGGGGAATTCTTTCCCTACGAAACAGGGAAAGGATCCCTCATCTCGAGCTAGGAGGCGGAAACGGGGCTCCCCTGGATGTGTGCGGGACCCCACGTGCTTCCTCTCGAGTGGAGACGGGTATGTCGGGGAAATTCTTGAGTTGCAGCAGTGGTGTGAAGGACCCTTTGGAAGTTCCAGTGGTTAGATGTGATTGGCCTCGAGAAGCCTCAGCGGAAATGGGCCTCATCTCGCCTGGAGGGCAAAACCTCCTGGATTTTCTCGAGTTGCTGCAGGTGCTCTCGACTTACGACGGGGACCTCAGGGAACCGCTCTGGTGGCCTCAGGAAAGGCCAGTCCCCATGCGAGTTCCTCGGGGGCCTCTCGTGATTCCTCTCCCGTCGATGCCGGGGCCTAAGACCTTGTGTGGAGTCGGGGCCGGAACCTGAGGATTCCTCTCCAGTGCTGACATGGATCTTGGGGTACTTCTGGAGTCTCCCCAGGGGAGTCAGTCCTCGTCTCGAATGCGGGCATGCACTTGCGCTTTCCTCCAGAGCGGTAGCAGCAGTGTCACGCAGTCCGCCGCGTGGATCAAAGGATCTATGGTTTTCCCTCGAATCTTTCCCACGAGGCTTTCCCACGAGGCTTTCCCACAGGGCTGTCCCACGTGCACACGTGGTGGGAGTCGATCCTCGGCTTGAACGTCAAGGCAGTGCAGGGAAAACAGGTTCCTCTGGAATGGACTGACACATCTGGGGGACTCTTGGAATGGTGGCACGACCCTGGAGTTCCTCTCGCCTTTCCTGTGGAGAGCGCCTCCTCTTGAGATGCGACGGGAACGCCGGGAATTCTTTCCCTACGAAACAGGAAAAGGATCCCTCATCTCGAGCTAGGAGGCGGAAACGGGGCTCCCCTGGATGTGTGCGGGACACCACGTGCTTCCTCTCGAGTGGAGACGGGTTTGTCGGGGAACTTCTTGAGTTGCAGGAAGGGTGTGAAGGACCCTTTGGAAGTTCCAGTGGTTAGACGTGATTGGCCTCGAGAAGCCTCTGTGGAAATGGGCCTCATCTCGCCTGGAGGGCAAAACCTCCTGGATTTTCTCGAGTTGCGGCAGGTGCTCTCGACTTACGACGGGGACTTCAGGGACCCGCTCTGGTGGCCTCAGGAAAGGCCAGTCCCCATGCGAGTTCCTCGGGGGCCACTCGGAATTCCTCTCCCGTCGATACCGGGGCCTAAGACCTTGTGTGGAGCCGGAGCCGGAACCTGAGGATTCCTCTCCAGTGCTGACATGGATCTTGGGGTACTTCTGGAGTCTCCCCAGGGGAGTCAGTCCTCGTCTCGAATGCGGGCATGCACTTGCGCTTTCCTCCAGAGCGGTAGCAGCAGTGTCACGCAGTCCGCCGGGTGGATCAAAGGATCTATGGTTTTCCCTCGAGTCTTTCCCACGAGGCTTTCCCACGAGGCTTTCCCACAGGGCTGTCCCACGTGCACACGTGGTGGGAGTCGATTCTCGGCTTGAACGTCAAGGCAGTGCAGGGAAAACAGGTTCCTCTGGAATGGACTGACACATCTGGGGGACTCTTGGAATGGTGGCACGACCCTGGAGTTCCTCTCGCCTTTCCTGTCGAGAGCGCCTCCTCTTGAGATGCGACGGGAATGCCGGGAATTCTTTCCCTATGAAACAGGGAAAGGATCCCTCATCTCGAGCTAGGAGGCGGAAACGGGGCTCCCCTGGATGTGTGCGGGACACCACGTGCTTCCTCTCGAGTGGAGACGGGTATGTCGGGGAACTTCTTCAGTTGCAGCAAGGGTGTGAAGGACCCTTTGGAAGTTCCAGTGGTTTGATGTGATTGGCCTCGAGAAGCCTCAGAGGAAATGGGCCTCATCTCGCCTGGAGGGCAAACCCTCCTGGATTTTCTCGAGTTGCGGCAGGTGCTCTCGACTTACGACGGGGACCTCAGGGACCCGCTCTGGTGGCCTCAGGAAAGGCCAGTCCCCATGCGAGTTCCTCGGGGGCCTCTCGGGATTCCTCTCCCGTCGATGCCGGGGCCTAAGACTTTGTGTGGAGTCGGGGCCGGAACCTGAGGATTCCTCTCCAGTGCTGACATGGATCTTGGGGTACTTCTGGAGTCTCCCCAGGGGAGTCAGTCCTCGTCTCGAATGCGGGCATGCACTTGCGCTTTCCTCCAGAGCGGTAGCAGCAGTGTCACGCAGTCCTCCGCGTGGATCAAAGGATCTATGGTTTTCCCTCGAGTCTTTCCCACGAGGCTTTCCCACGAGGCTTTCCCACAGGGCTGTCCCACGTGCACACGTGGTGGGAGTCGATCCTCGGCTTGAACGTCAAGGCAGTGCAGGGAAAACAGGTTCCTCTGGAATGGACTGACACATCTGGGGGACTCTTGGAATGGTGGCACTACCCTGGAGTTCCTCTCGCCTTTCCTGTGGAGAGCGCCTCCTCTTGAGATGCGACGGGAACGCCGGGAATTCTTTCCCTAGGAAACAGGGAAAGGATCCCTCATCTCGAGCTAGGAGGCGGAAACGGAGCTCCCCTGGATGTGTGCGGGACCCCACGTGCTTCCTCTCGAGTGGAGACGGGTATGTCGGGGAACTTCTTGAGTTGCAGCAATGGTGTGAAGGACCCTTTGGAAGTTCCAGTGGTTAGATGTGATTGGCCTCGAGAAGCCTCAGCGGAAATGGGCCTCATCTCGCCTGGAAGGCAAAACCTCCTGGATTTTCTCGAGTTGCGGCAGGTGCTCTCGACTTACGACGGGGACCTCAGGGACCCGCTCTGGTGGCCTCAGGAAAGGCCAGTCCCCATGCGAGTTCCTCGGGGGCCTCTCGGGATTCCTCTCCCGTCGATGCCGGGGCCTAAGACCTTGTGTGGAGTCGGGGCCGGAACCGGAGGATTCCTCTCCAGTGCTGACAAGGATCTTGGGGTACTTCTGGAGTCTCCCCAGGGGAGTCAGTCCTCGTCTCGAATGCGGGCATGCACTTGCGCTTTCCTCCAGAGCGGTAGCAGCAGTGTCACGCAGTCCGCCGCGTGGATCAAAGGATCTATGGTTTCCCTCGAGTCTTTCCCACGAGGCTTTCCCACGAGGCTTTCCCACAGGGCTGTCCCACGTGCACACGTGGTGGGAGTCGATCCTCGGCTTGAACGTCAAGGCAGTGCAGGGAAAACAGGTTCCTCTGGAATGGACTGACACATCTGGGGGACTCTTGGAATGGTGGCACGACCCTGGAGTTCCTCTCGCCTTTCCTGTGGAGACCGCCTCCTCTTGAGATGCGATGGGAACGCCGGGAATTCTTTCCCTACGAAACAGGGAAAGGATCCCTCATCTCGAGCTAGGAGGCTTAAACGGGGCTCCCCAGGATGTGTGCGGGACCCCACGTGCTTCCTCTCGAGTGGAGACGGGTATGTCGGGGAACTTCTTCAGTTGCAGCAAGGGTGTGAAGGACCCTTTGGAAGTTCCAGTGGTTAGATGTGATTGGCCTCGAGAAGCCTCAGCGGAAATGGGCCTCATCTCGCCTGGAGGGCAAAACCTCCTGGATTTTCTCGAGTTGCGGCAGGTGCTCTCGACTTACGACGGGGACCTCACGGACCCGCTCTGGTGGCCTCAGGAAAGGCCAGTCCCCATGCAAGTTCCTCGGGGGCCTCTCGGGATGCCTCTCCCGTCGATGCCGGGGCCTAAGACCTTGTGTGGAGTCGGGGCCGGAACCTGAGGATTCCTCTCCAGTGCTGACATGGATCTTGGGGTACTTCTGGAGTCTCCCCAGGGGAGTCAGTCCTCGTCTCGAATGCGGGCATGCACTTGCGCTTTCCTCCAGAGCGGTAGCAGCAGTGTCACGCAATCCGCCGCGTGGATCCAAGGATCTATGGTTTTCCCTCGAATCTTTCCCACGAGGCTTTCCCACGAGGCTTTCCCACAGGGCTGTCCCACGTGCACACGTGGTGGGAGTCGATCCTCGGCTTGAACGTCAAGGCAGTGCAGGGAAAACAGGTTCCTCTGGAATGGACTGACACATCTGGGGGACTCTTGGAATGGTGGCACGACCCTGGAGTTCCTCTCGCCTTTCCTGTGGAGAGCGCCTCCTGTTGAGATGCGACGGGAACGCCGGGAATTCTTTCCCTACGAAACAGGGAAAGGATCCCTCATCTCGAGCTAGGAGGCGGAAACGGGGCTCCCCTGGATGTGTGCGGGACACCACGTGCTTCCTCTCGAGTGGAGACGGGTTTGTCGGGGAACTTCTTGAGTTGCAGGAAGGGTGTGAAGGACCCTTTGGAAGTTCCAGTGGTTAGACGTGATTGGCCTCGAGAAGCCTCTGTGGAAATGGGCCTCATCTCGCCTGGAGGGCAAAACCTCCTGGATTTTCTCGAGTTGCGGCAGGTGCTCTCGACTTACGACGGGGACTTCAGGGACCCGCTCTGGTGGCCTCAGGAAAGGCCAGTCCCCATGCGAGTTCCTCGGGGGCCACTCGGGATTCCTCTCCCGTCGATGCCGGGGCCTAAGACCTTGTGTGGAGCCGGGGCCGGAACCTGAGGATTCCTCTCCAGTGCTGACATGGATCTTGGGGTACTTCTGGAGTCTCCCCAGGGGAGTCAGTCCTCGTCTCGAATGCGGGCATGCACTTGCGCTTTCCTCCAGAGCGGTAGCAGCAGTGTCACGCAGTCCGCCGCGTGGATCAAAGTATCTATGGTTTTCCCTCGAGTCTTTCCCACGAGGCTTTCCCACGAGGCTTTCCCACAGGGCTGTCCCACGTGCACACGTGGTGGGAGTCGATCCTCGGCTTGAACGTCAAGGCAGTGCAGGGAAAACAGGTTCCTCTGGAATGGACTGACACATCTGGGGGACTCTTGGAATGGTGGCACGACCCTGGAGTTCCTCTCGCCTTTCCTGTGGAGAGCGCCTCCTCTTGAGATGCGACGGGAATGCCGGGAATTCTTTCCCTACGAAACAGGGAAAGGATCCCTCATCTCGAGCTAGGAGGCGGAAACGGGGCTCCCCTGGATGTGTGCGGGACCCCACGTGCTTCCTCTCGAGTGGAGACGGGTATGTCGGGGAACTTCTTGAGTTGCAGCAATGGTGTGAAGGACCCTTTGGAAGTTCCAGTGGTTAGATGTGATTGGCCTCGAGAAGCCTCAGCGGAAATGGGCCTCATCTCGCCTGGAGGGCAAAACCTCCTGGATTTTCTCAAGTTGCGGCAGGTGCTCCCGACTTACGACGGGGACCTCAGGGACCCGCTCTGGTGGCCTCAGGAAAGGCCAGTCCCCATGCGAGTTCCTCGGGGGCCTCTCGGGATTCCTCTCCCGTCGATGCCGGGGCCTAAGACCTTGTGTGGAGTCGGGGCCGGAACCGGAGGATTCCTCTCCAGTGCTGACAAGGATCTTGGGGTACTTCTGGAGTCTCCCCAGGGGAGTCAGTCCTCGTCTCGAATGCGGGCATGCACTTGCGCTTTCCTCCAGAGCGGTAGCAGCAGTGTCACGCAGTCCGCCGCGTGGATCAAAGGATCTATGGTTTCCCTCGAGTCTTTCCCACGAGGCTTTCCCACGAGGCTTTCCCACAGGGCTGTCCCACGTGCACACGTGGTGGGAGTCGATCCTCGGCTTGAACGTCAAGGCAGTGCAGGGAAAACAGGTTCCTCTGGAATGGACTGACACATCTGGGGGACTCTTCGAATGGTGGCATGACCCTAGAGTTCCTCTCGCCTTTCATGTGGAGAGCGCCTCCTCTTGAGATGCGACGGGAACGCCGGGAATTCTTTCCCTACGAAACAGGGAAAGGATCCCTCATCTCGAGCTAGGAGGTGGAAACGGGGCTCCCCTGGATGTGTGCGGGACCCCACGTGCTTCCTCTCGAGTGAAGACGGGTATGTCGGGGAACTTCTTGAGTTGCAGCAATGGTGTGAAGGACCCTTTGGAAGTTCCAGTGGTTAGATGTGACTGGCCTCGAGAAGCCTCAGCGGAAATGGGCCTCATCTCGCCTGGAGGGCAAAACCTCCTGGATTTTCTCGAGTTGCGGCAGGTGCTCTCGACTTACGACGGGGACCTCAGGGACCAGCTCTGGTGGCCTCAGGAAAGGCCAGTCCCCATGCGAGTTCCTCGGGGGCCTCTCGGGATTCCTCTCCCGTCGATGCCGGGGCCTAAGACCTTGTGTGGAGTCGGGGCCGGAACCTGAGGATTCCTCTCCAGTGCTGACATGGATCTTGGGGTACTTCTGGAGTCTCCCCAGGGGAGTCAGTCCTCGTCTCGAATGCGGGCATGCACTTGCGCTTTCCTCCAGAGCGGTAGCAGCAGTGTCACGCAGTCCGCCACGTGGATCAAAGGATCTATGGTTTTCCCTCGAGTCTTTCCCACGAAGCTTTCCCACGAGGCTTTCCCACAGGGCTGTCCCACGGGCACACGTGGTGGGAGTCGATCCTCGGCTTGAACGTCAAGGCAGTGCAGGGGAAACAGGTTCCTCTGGAATGGACTGACACATCTGGGGGACTCTTGGACTGGTGGCATGACCCTGGAGTTCCTCTCGCCTTTCCTGTGGAGAGCGCCTCCTCTTGAGATGCGACGGGAACGCCGGGAATTCTTTCCCTACGAAACAGGGAAAGGATCCCTCATCTCGAGCTAGGAGGCGGAAACGGGGCTCCCCTGGATGTGTGCGGGACACCACGTGCTTCCTCTCGAGTGCAGACGGGTATGTCGGGGAACTTCTTGAGTTGCAGCAAGGGTGTGAAGGACCCTTTGGAAGTTCCAGTGGTTAGATGTGCTTGGCCTCGAGAAGCCTCAGCGGAAATGGGCCTCATCTCGCCTGGAGGGCAAAACCTCCTGGATTTTCTCGAGTTGCGGCAGGTGCTCTCGACTTAAGACGGGGACCTCAGGGACCCGCTCTGGTGGCCTCAGGTAAGGCCAGTCCCCATGCGAGTTCCTCGGGGGCCTCTCGGGATTCCTCTCCCGTCGATGCCGGGGCCTAAGACCTTGTGTGGAGTCGGGGCCGGAACCTGAGGATTCCTCTCCAGTGCTGACATGGATCTTGGGGTTCTTCTGGAGTCTCCCCAGGGGAGTCAGTCCTCGTCTCGAATGCGGGCATGCACTTGCGCTTTCCTCCAGAGCGGTAGGAGCAGTGTCACGCAGTCCGCCGCGTGGATCAAAGGATCTATGGTTTTCCCTCGAGTCTTTCCCACGAGGCTTTCCCACGAGGCTTTCCCACAGGGCTGTCACACGTGCACACGTGGTGGGAGTCGATCCTCGGCTTGAACGTCAAGGCAGTGCAGGGAAAACAGGTTCCTCTGGAATGGACTGACACATCTGGGGGACTCTTTGAATGGTGTCACGACCCTGGAGTTCCTCTCGCCTTTCCTGTGGAGAGCGCCTCCTCTTGAGATGCGACGTGAACGCCGGGAATTCTTTCCCTACGAAACAGGGAAAGGATCCCTCACCTCGAGCTTGGGGGCGGAAACGGGGCTCCCCTGGATGTGTGCGGGACCCCACCTGCTTCCTCTCGAGTGGAGACGGGTATGTCGGGGAACTTCTTGAGTTGCAGCAATGGTGTGAAGGACCCTTTGGAAGTTCCAGTGGTTAGATGTGATTGGCCTCGAGAAGCCTCAGCGGAAATGGGCCTCATCTCGCCTGGAGGGCAAAACCTCCTGGATTTTCTCGAGTTGCGGCAGGTGCTCTCGACTTACGACGGGGACCTCAGGGAACCGCTCTGGTGGCCTCAGAAAGGCCAGTCCCCATGCGAGTTCCTCGGGGGCCTCTCGGGATTCCTCTCCCGTCGATGCCGGGGCCTAAGACCTTGTGTGGAGTCGGAGCCGGAACCTGAGGATTCCTCTCCAGTGCTGACATGGATCTTGGGGTACTTCTGGAGTCTCCCCAGGGGAGTCAGTCCTCGTCTCGAATGCGGGCATGCACTTGCGCTTTCCTCCATAGCGGTAGCAGCAGTGTCACGCAGTCCGACGTGTGGATCAAAGGATCTATGGTTTTCCCTCGAGTCTTTCCCACGAGGCTTTCCCACGAGGCTTTCCCACAGGGCTGTCCCACGTGCACACGTGGTGGGAGTCGATCCTCGGCTTGAACGTCAAGGCAGTGCAGGGAAAACAGGTTCCTCTGGAATGGACTGACACATCTGGGGGACTCTTGGAATGGTGGCACGACCCTGGAGTTCCTCTCGCCTTTCCTGTGGAGAGCGCCTCCTCTTGAAATGCGACGGGAACGCCGGGAATTCTTTCCCTACGAAACAGGGAAAGGATCCCTCATCTCGAGCTAGGAGGCGGAAACGGGGCTCCCCTGGATGTGGGCGGGACCCAAGTGCTTCCTCTCGAGTGGAGACGGGTATGTCGGGGAACTTCTTGAGTTGCAGCAAGGGTGTGAAGGACCCTTTGGAAGTTCCAGTGGTTAGACGTGATTAGCCTCGAGAAGCCTCAGCGGAAATGGGCCTCATCTCGCCTGGAGGGCAAAACCTCCTGGATTTTCTCGAGTTGCGGCAGGTGCTCTCGACTTAAGACCGGGACTTCAGGGACCCGCTCTGGTGGCCTCAGGAAAGGCCAGTCCCCATGCCAGTTCCTCGGGGGCCTCTCGGGATTCCTCTCCCGTCGATGCCGGGGCCTAAGACCTTGTGTGGAGTCGGGGCCGGAACCTGAGGATTCCTCTCCAGTGCTGACATGGATCTTGGGGTACTTCTGGAGTCTCCCCAGGGGAGTCAGTCCTCGTCTCGAATGCAGGCATGCACTTGCGCTTTCCTCCACAGTGGTAGCAGCAGTGTCACGCAGTCCGCCGCGTGGATCAAAGGATCTATGGTTTTCCCTCGAGTCTTTCCCACGAGGCTTTCCCACGAGGCTTTCCCACAGGGCTGTCCCATGTGCACACGTGGTGGGAGTCGATCCTCGGCTTGAACGTCAAGGCAGTGCAGGGAAAACAGGTTCCTCTGGAATGGACTGACACATCTGGGGGACACTTGGAATGGTGGCATGACCCTGGAGTTCCTCTCGCCTTTCCTGTGGAGAGCGCCTCCTCTTGAGATGCGACGGGAACGCCGGGAATTCTTTCCCTACGAAACAGGGAAAGGATCCCTCATCTCGAGCTAGGAGGCGGAAACGGGGCTCCCCTGGATGTGTGCGGGACACCACGTGCTTCCTCTCCAGTGCAGACGGGTATGTCGGGGCACTTCTTGAGTTGCAGCAAGGGTGTGAAGGACCCTTTGGAAGTTCCAGTGGTTAGATGTGATTGGCCTCGAGCAGCCTCAGCGGAAATGGGCCTCATCTTGCCTGGAGGTGAAAACCTCCTGGATTTTCTCGAGTTGCGGCAGGTGCTCTCGACTTACGACGGGGACCTCAGGGACCCGCTCTGGTGGCCTCAGGAAAGGCCAGTCCCCATGCGAGTTCCTCGGGGGCGTCTCGGGATTCCTCTCCCGTCGATGCCGGGGCCTAAGACCTTGTGTGGAGACGGGGCCGGAACCTGAGGATTCCTCTCCAGTGCTGAGATGGATCTTGGGGTACTTCTGGAGTCTCCCCAGGGGAGTCAGTCCTCGTCTTGATTGCGGGCATGCACTTGCGCTTTCCTCCAGAGCGGTAGCAGCAGTGTCACGCAGTCCGCCGCGTGGATCAAAGGATCTATGGTTTTCCCTCGAGTCTTTCCCACGAGGCTTTCCCACGAGGCTTTCCCACAGGGCTGTCCCACGTGCACACGTGGTGGGAGTCGATCCTCGGCTTGAAAGTCAAGGCAGTGCAGGGAAAACAGGTTCCTCTGGAATGGACTGACACATCTGGGGGACTCTTGGAATGGTGTCACGACCCTGGAGTTCCTCTCTCCTTTCCTGTGGAGAGCGCCTCCTTTGAGATGTGACGGGAACGCCGGGAATTCTTTCCCTACGAAACAGGGAAAGGATCCCTCATCTCGAGCTAGGAGGCGGAAACGGGGCTCCCCTGGATGTGTGCGGGACCCAACGTGCTTCCTCTCGAGTGCAGACGGGTATGTCGGGGAACTTCTTGAGTTGCAGCAAGGGTGTGAAGGACCCTTTGGAAGTTCCAGTGGTTAGATGTGATTGGCCTCGAGAAGCCTCAGCGGAAATGGGCCTCATCTCGCCTGGAGGGCAAAACCTCCTGGATTTTCTCGAGTTGCGGCAGGTGCTCTCGACTTACGACGGGGACATCACGGACCCGCTCTGGTGGCCTCAGGAAAGGCCAGTCCCCATGCGAGTTCCTCGGGGGCCTCTCGGGATTCCTCTCCCGTCGATGCCGGGGCCTAAGACCTTGTGTGGAGTCGGGGCCGGAACCTGAGGATTCCTCTCCAGTGCTGACATGGATCTTGGGGTACTTCTGGAGTCTCCCCAGGGGAGTCAGTCCTCGTCTCGAATGCGGGCATGCACTTGCGCTTTCCTCCAGAGCGGTAGCAGCAGTGTCACGCAGTCCGCCGCGTGGATCAAAGGATCTATGGTTTTCCCTCGAGTCTTTCCCACGAGGCTTTCCCACAGGGCTGTCCCACGTGCACACGTGGTGGGAGTCGATCCTCGGCTTGAACGTCAAGGCAGTGCAGGGAAAACAGGTTCCTCTGGAATGGACTGACGCATCTGGGGGACTCTTGGAATGGTGGCACGACCCTGGAGTTCCTCTCGCCTTTCCTGTGGAGAGCGCCTCCTCTTGAGATGCGACGGGAACGCCGGGAATTCTTTCCCTATGAAACAGGGAAAGGATCCCTCATCTCGAGCTAGGAGGCGGAAACGGGGCTCCCCTGGATGTGTGCGGGACCCCACGTGCTTCCTCTCGAGTGGAGACGGGTATGTCGGGGAACTTCTTGAGTTGCAGCAAGGGTGTGCAGGACCCTTTGGAAGTTCCAGTGGTTAGATGTGATTGGCCTCGAGAAGCCTCAGCGGAAATGGGCCTCATCTCGCCTGGAGGGCAAAACCTCCTGGATTTTCTCGAGTTGCGGCAGGTGCTCTCGACTTACGACGGGGACCTCAGGGACCCGCTCTGGTGGCCACAGGAAAGGCCAGTCCCCATGCGAGTTCCTCGGGTTCTCTCGGGATTCCTCTCCCGTCGATGCCGGGGCCTAAGACCTTGTGTGGAGTCGGGGCCGGAACCTGAGGATTCCTCTCCAGTGCTGACATGGATCTTGGGGTACCTCTGGAGTCTCCCCAGGGGAGTCAGTCCTCGTCTCGAATGCGGGCATGCACTTGCGCTTTCCTCCAGAGCGGTAGCAGCAGTGTCACGCAGTCCGCCGCGTGGATCAAAGGATCTATGGTTTTCCCTCGAGTCTTTCCCACGAGGCTTTCCCACGAGGCTTTCCCACAGGGCTGTCCCACGTGCACACGTGGTGGGAGTCGATCCTCGGCTTGAACGTCAAGGCAGTGCAGGGAAAACAGGTTCCTCTCGAATGGACTGACACATCTGGGGGACTCTTGGAATGGTGGCATGACCCTGGAGTTCCTCTCGCCTTTCCTGTGGAGAGCGCCTCCTCTTGAGATGCGACGGGAACGCCGGGAATTCTTTCCCTACGAAACAGGGAAAGGATCCCTCATCTCGAGCTAGGAGGCGGAAACGGGGCTCCCCTGGATGTGTGCGGGACACCACGTGCTTCCTCTCGAGTGCAGACCGGTATGTCAGGGAACTTCTTGAGTTGCAGCAAGGGTGTGAAGGACCCTTTGGAAGGTCCAGAGGTTAGATGTGATTGGCCTCGAGAAGCCTCAGCGGAAATGGGCCTCATCTCGCCTGGAGGGCAAAACCTCCTGGATTTTCTGGAGTTGCGGCAGGTGCTGTCGACTTACGACGGGGACCTCAGGGACCCGCTCTAGTGGCCTCAGGAAAGGCCAGTCCCCATGCGAGTTCCTCGGGGGCCTCTCGGGATTCCTCTCCCGTCGATGCCGGGTCCTAAGACCTTGTGTGGACTCGGAGCCGGAACCTGAGGATTCCTCTCCAGTGCTGACATGGAATTTGGGGTACTTCTGGAGTCTCCCCAGGGGAGTCAGTCCTCGTCTCGAATGCGGGCACGCACTTGCGCTTTCCTCCAGAGCGGTAGCAGCAGTGTCTCGCAGTCCGCCGCGTGGATCAAAGGATCTATGGTTTTCCCTCGAGTCTTTCCCACGAGGCTTTCCCACGAGGCTTTCCCACAGGGCTGTCCCACGTGCACACGTGGTGGGAGTCGATCCTCGGCTTGAACGTCAAGGCAGTGCAGGGAAAACAGGTTCCTCTGGAATGGACTGACACATCTGGGGGACACTTGGAATGGTGGCATGACCCTGGAGTTCCTCTCGCCTTTCCTGTGGAGAGCGCCTCCTCTTGAGATGCGACGGGAACGCCGGGAATTCTTTCCCTACGAAACAGGGAAAGGATCCCTCATCTCGAGCTAGGAGGCGGAAACGGGGCACCCCTGGATGTGTGCGGGACACCACATGCTTCCTCTCGAGTGCAGACGGGTATGTCGAGGCACTTCTTGAGTTGCAGCAAGGGTGTGAAGGACCCTTTGGAAGTTCCAGTGGTTAGATGTGATTGGCCTCGAGCAGCCTCAGTGGAAATGGGCCTCATCTCGCCTGGAGGTGAAAACCTCCTGGATTTTCTCGAGTTGCGGCAGGTGCTCTCGACTTACGACGGGGACCTCAGGGACCCGCTCTGGTGGCCTCAGGAAAGGCCAGTCCCCATGCGAGTTCCTCGGGGGCGTCTCGGGATTCCTCTCCCGTCGATGCCGGGGCCTCAGACCTTGTGTGGAGTCGGGGCCGGAACCTGAGGATTCCTCTCCAGTGCTGACATGGATCTTGGGGTACTTCTGGAGTCTCCCCAGGGGAGTCAGTCCTCGTCTCGATTGCGGGCATGCACTTGCGCTTTCCTCCAGAGCGGTAGCAGCAGTGTCACGCAGTCCGCCGCGTGGATCAAAGGATCTATGGTTTTCCCTCGAGCCTTTCCCACGAGGCTTTCCCACGAGGCTTTCCCACAGGGCTGTCCCACGTGCACACGTGGTGGGAGTCGATCCTCAGCTTGAACGTCAAGGCAGTGCAGGGAAAACAGGTTCCTCAGGAATGGACTGACACATCTGGGGGACTCTTGGAATGGTGTCACGACCCTGGAGTTCCTCTCGCCTTTCCTGTGGAGAGCGCCTCCTCTTGAGATGCGACGGGAACGCCGGGAATTCTTTCCCTACGAAACAGGGAAAGGATCCCTCATCTCGAGCTAGGAGGCGTAAACGGGGCTCCCCTGGATGTGTGCGGGACCCCACGTGCTTCCTCTCGTGTGGAGACGGGTATGTCGGGGAACTTCTTGAGTTGCAGCAAGGGTGTGAAGGACCCTTTGGAAGTTCCAGTGGTTAGATGTGATTGGCCTCGAGAAGCCTCAGCGGAAATGGGCCTCATCTCGCCTGGAGGGTAAAACCTCCTGGATTTTCTCGAGTTGCGGCACGTGCTCTCGACTTGCGACGGGGACCTCAGGGAACCGCTCTGGTGGCCTCAGGAAAGGCCAGTCCCCATGCGAGTTCCTCGGGGGCGTCTCGGGATTCCTCTCCCGTCGATGCCGGTGCCTAAGACCTTGTGTGGAGTCGGGGCCGGAACCTGAGGATTCCTCTCCAGTGCTGACATGGATCTTGCGGTACTTCTGGAGTCTCCCCAGAGGAGTCAGTCCTCGTCTCGAATGCGGGCATGCACTTGCGCTTTCCTCCAGAGCGGTAGGAGCAGTGTCACGCAGTCCGCCGCGTGGATCAAAGGATCTATGGTTTTCCCTCGAGTCTTTCCCACGAGTCTTTCCCACGAGGCTTTCCCACAGGGCTGTCCCACGTGCACACGTGGTGGGAGTCGATCCTCGGCTTGAACGTCTAGGCAGTGCAGGGAAAACCGGTTCCTCTGGAATGGACTGACATATCTGGGGGACTCTTGGAATGGTGGCACGACCCTGGAGTTCCTCTCGCCTTTCCTGTGGAGAGCGCCTCCTCCTGAGATGCGACGGGAACGCCGGGAATTCTTTCCCTACGAAACAGGGAAAGGATCCCTTATCTCGACTTAGGAGGCGGAAACGGGGCTCCCCTGGATGTGTGCGGGACACCACGTGCTTCCTCTCGAGTGGAGACGGGTATGTCGGGGAACTTCTTGAGTTGCAGTAAGGGTGTGAAGGACCCTTTGGAAGTTCCAGTGGTTAGATGTGATTGGCCTCGAGAAGCCTCAGCGGAAATGGGCCTCATCTCGCCTGGAGGGCAAAACCTCCTGGATTTTCTCGAGTTGCGGCAGGTGCTCTCGACTTACGACGGGGACCTCAGGGACCCGCTCTGGTGGCCTCAGGAAAGGCCAGTCCCCATGCGAGTTCCTCGGGGGCCTCTCGGGATTCCTCTCCCGTCGATGCCGGGGCCTAAGACCTTGTGTGGAGTCGGGGCCGGAACCTGAGGATTCCTCTCCAGTGCTGACATGGATCTTGGGGTACTTCTGGAGTCTCCCCAGGGGAGTCAATTCTCGTCTCGAATGCGGGCATGCACTTGCGCTTTCCTCCAGAGCGGTAGCAGCAGTGTCACGCAGTCCGCCGCGTGGATCAAAGGATCTATGGTTTTCCCTCGAGTCTTTCCCACGAGGCTTTCCCACGAGGCTTTCCCACAGGGCTGTCCCACGTTCACACGTGGTGGGAGTCGATCCTCGGCTTGAACGTCAAGGCAGTGCAGGGAAAACAGGTTCCTCTGGAATGGACTGACACATCTGGGGGACTCTTTGAATGGTGTCACGACCCTGGAGTTCCTCTCGCCTTTCCTGTGGAGAGCGCCTCCTCTTGAGATGCGACGTGAACGCCGGGAATTCTTTCCCTACGAAACAGGGAAAGGATCCCTCATCTCGAGCTAGGAGGCGGAAACGGGGCTCCCCTGGATGTGGGCGGGACCCAAGTGCTTCCTCTCGAGTGGAGACGGGTATGTCGGGGAACTTCTTGAGTTGCAGCAAGGGTGTGAAGGACCCTTTGGAAGTTCCAGTGGTTAGACGTGATTAGCCTCGAGAAGCCTCAGCGGAAATGGGCCTCATCTCGCCTGGAGGGCAAAACCTCCTGGATTTTCTCGAGTTGCGGCAGGTGCTCTCGACTTAAGACCGGGACTTCAGGGACCCGCTCTGGTGGCCTCAGGAAAGGCCAGTCCCCATGCCAGTTCCTCGGGGGCCTCTCGGGATTCCTCTCCCGTCGATGCCGGGGCCTAAGACCTTGTGTGGAGTCGGGGCCGGAACCTGAGGATTCCTCTCCAGTGCTGACATGGATCTTGGGGTACTTCTGGAGTCTCCCCAGGGGAGTCAGTCCTCGTCTCGAATGCAGGCATGCACTTGCGCTTTCCTCCACAGCGGTAGCAGCAGTGTCACGCAGTCCGCCGCGTGGATCAAAGGATCTATGGTTTTCCCTCGAGTCTTTCCCACGAGGCTTTCCCACAGGGCTGTCCCACGTGCACACGTGGTGGGAGTCGATCCTCGGCTTGAACGTCAAGGCAGTGCAGGGAAAACAGGTTCCTCTGGAATGGACTGACACATCTGGGGGACTCTTGGAATGGTGGCATGACCCTGGAGTTCCTCTCGCCTTTCCTGTGGAGAGCGCCTCCTCTTGAGATGCGACGGGAACGCCGGGAATTCTTTCCCTACGAAACAGGGAAAGGATCCCTCATCTCGAGCTAGGAGGCGGAAACGGGGCTCCCCTGGATGTGTGCGGGACACCACGTGCTTCCTCTCGAGTGCAGACCGGTATGTCAGGGAACTTCTTGAGTTGCAGCAAGGGTGTGAAGGACCCTTTGGAAGGTCCAGAGGTTAGATGTGATTGGCCTCGAGAAGCCTCAGCGGAAATGGGCCTCATCTCGCCTGGAGGGCAAAACCTCCTGGATTTTCTGGAGTTGCGGCAGGTGCTCTCGACTTACGACGGGGACCTCAGGGACCCGCTCTAGTGGCCTCAGGAAAGGCCAGTCCCCATGCGAGTTCCTCGGGGGCCTCTCGGGATTCCTCTCCCGTCGATGCCGGGTCCTAAGACCTTGTGTGGAGTCGGAGCCGGAACCTGAGGATTCCTCTCCAGTGCTGACATGGATCTTGGGGTACTTCTGGAGTCTCCCCAGGGGAGTCAGTCCTCGTCTCGAATGCGGGCATGCACTTGCGCTTTCCTCCAGAGCGGTAGCAGCAGTGTCTCGCAGTCCGCCGCGTGGATCAAAGGATCTATGGTTTTCCCTCGAGTCTTTCCCACGAGGCTTTCCCACGAGGCTTTCCCACAGGGCTGTCCCACGTGCACACGTGGTGGGAGTCGATCCTCGGCTTGAACGTCAAGGCAGTGCAGGGAAAACAGGTTCCTCAGGAATGGACTGACACATCTGGGGGACTCTTGGAATGGTGTCACTACCCTGGAGTTCCTCTCGCCTTTCCTGTGGAGAGCGCCTCCTCTTGAGATGCGACGGGAACGCCGGGAATTCTTTCCCTACGAAACAGGGAAAGGATCCCTCATCTCGAGCTAGGAGGCGGAAACGGGGCTCCCCTGGATGTGTGCGGGACCCCACGTGCTTCCTCTCGTGTGGAGACGGGTATGTCGGGGAACTTCTTGAGTTGCAGCAAGGGTGTGAAGGACCCTTTGGAAGTTCCAGTGGTTAGATGTGATTGGCCTCGAGAAGCCTCAGCGGAAATGGGCCTCATCTCGCCTGGAGGGTAAAACCTCCTGGATTTTCTCGAGTTGCGGCAGGTGCTCTCGACTTGCGACGGGGACCTCAGGGAACCGCTCTGGTGGCCTCAGGAAAGGCCAGTCCCCATGCGAGTTCCTCGGGGGCGTCTCGGGATTCCTCTCCCGTCGATGCCGGGGCCTAAGACCTTGTGTGGAGTCGGGGCCGGAACCTGAGGATTCCTCTCCAGTGCTGACATGGATCTTGCGGTACTTCTGGAGTCTCCCCAGAGGAGTCAGTCCTCGTCTCGAATGCGGGCATGCACTTGCGCTTTCCTCCAGAGCGGTAGGAGCAGTGTCACGCAGTCCGCCGCGTGGATCAAAGGATCTATGGTTTTCCCTCGAGTCTTTCCCACGAGTCTTTCCCACGAGGCTTTCCCACAGGGCTGTCCCACGTGCACACGTGGTGGGAGTCGATCCTCGGCTTGAACGTCAAGGCAGTGCAGGGAAAACAGGTTCCTCTGGAATGGACTGACATATCTGGGGGACTCTTGGAATGGTGGCACGACCCTGGAGTTCCTCTCGCCTTTCCTGTGGAGAGCGCCTCCTCCTGAGATGCGACGGGAACGCCGGGAATTCTTTCCCTACGAAACAGGGAAAGGATCCCTTATCTCGACTTAGGAGGCGGAAACGGGGCTCCCCTGGATGTGTGCGGGACACCACGTGCTTCCTCTCGAGTGGAGACGGGTATGTCGGGGAACTTCTTGAGTTGCAGTAAGGGTGTGAAGGACCCTTTGGAAGTTCCAGTGGTTAGATGTGATTGGCCTCGAGAAGCCTCAGCGGAAATGGGCCTCATCTCGCCTGGAGGGCAAAACCTCCTGGATTTTCTCGAGTTGCGGCAGGTGCTCTCGACTTACGACGGGGACCTCAGGGACCCGCTCTGGTGGCCTCAGGAAAGGCCAGTCCCCATGCGAGTTCCTCGGGGGCCTCTCGGGATTCCTCTCCCGTCGATGCCGGGGCCTAAGACCTTGTGTGGAGTCGGGGCCGGAACCTGAGGATTCCTCTCCAGTGCTGACATGGATCTTGGGGTACTTCTGGAGTCTCCCCAGGGGAGTCAATTCTCGTCTCGAATGCGGGCATGCACTTGTGCTTTCCTCCAGAGCGGTAGCAGCAGTGTCACGCAGTCCGCCGCGTGGATCAAAATATCTATGGTTTTCCCTCGAGTCTTTCCCACGAGGCTTTCCCACGAGGCTTTCCCACAGGGCTGTCCCACGTTCACACGTGGTGGGAGTCGATCCTCGGCTTGAACGTCAAGGCAGTGCAGGGAAAACAGGTTCCTCTGGAATGGACTGACACATCTGGGGGACTCTTTGAATGGTGTCACGACCCTGGAGTTCCTCTCGCCTCTCCTGTGGAGAGCGCCTTCTCTTGAGATGCGACGGGAACGCCGGGAATTCTTTCCCTACGAAACAGGGAAAGGATCCCTCACCTCGAGCTTGGGGGCGGAAACGGGGCTCCCCTGGATGTGTGCGGGACCCCACCTGCTTCCTCTCGAGTGGAGACGGGTATGTCGGGGAACTTCTTGAGTTGCAGCAATGGTGTGAAGGACCCTTTGGAAGTTCCAGTGGTTAGATGTGATTGGCCTCGAGAAGCCTCAGCGGAAATGGGCCTCATCTCGCCTGGAGGGCAAAACCTCCTGGATTTTCACGAGTTGCGGCAGGTGCTCTCGACTTACGACGGGGACCTCAGGGAACCGCTCTGGTGGCCTCAGAAAGGCCAGTCCCCATGCGAGTTCCTCGGGGGCCTCTCGGGATTCCTCTCCCGTCGATGCCGGGGCCTAAGACCTTGTGTGGAGTCGGAGCCGGAACCTGAGGATTCCTCTCCAGTGCTGACATGGATCTTGGGGTACTTCTTGAGTCTCCCCAGGGGAGTCAGTACTCGTCTCGAATGCGGGCATGCACTTGCGCTTTCCTCCATAGCGGTAGCAGCAGTGTCACGCAGTCCGACGTGTGGATCAAAGGATCTATGGTTTTCCCTCGAGTCTTTCCCACGAGGCTTTCCCACGAGGCTTTCCCACAGGGCTGTCCCACGTGCACACGTGGTGGGAGTCGATCCTCGGCTTGAACGTCAAGGCAGTGCAGGGAAAACAGGTTCCTCTGGAATGGACTGACACATCTGGGGGACTCTTGGAATGGTGGCACGACCCTGGAGTTCCTCTCGCCTTTCCTGTGGAGAGCGCCTCCTCTTGAAATGCGACGGGAACGCCGGGAATTCTTTCCCTACGAAACAGGGAAAGGATCCCTCATCTCGAGCTAGGAGGCGGAAACGGGGCTCCCCTGGATGTGGGCGGGACCCAAGTGCTTCCTCTCGAGTGGAGACGGGTATGTCGGGGAACTTCTTGAGTTGCAGCAAGGGTGTGAAGGACCCTTTGGAAGTTCCAGTGGTTAGACGTGATTAGCCTCGAGAAGCCTCAGCGGAAATGGGCCTCATCTCGCCTGGAGGGCAAAACCTCCTGGATTTTCTCGAGTTGCGGCAGGTGCTCTCGACTTAAGACCGGGACTTCAGGGACCCGCTCTGGTGGCCTCAGGAAAGGCCAGTCCCCATGCCAGTTCCTCGGGGGCCTCTCGGGATTCCTCTCCCGTCGATGCCGGGGCCTAAGACCTTGTGTGGAGTCGGGGCCGGAACCTGAGGATCCCTCTCCAGTGCTGACATGGATCTTGGGGTACTTCTGCAGTCTCCCCAGGGGAGTCAGTCCTCGTCTCGAATGCAGGCATGCACTTGCGCTTTCCTCCACAGCGGTAGCAGCAGTGTCACGCAGTCCGCCGCGTGGAGCAAAGGATCTATGGTTTTCCCTCGAGTCTTTCCCACGAGGCTTTCCCACGAGGCTTTCCCACAGGGCTGTCCCATGTGCACACGTGGTGGGAGTCGATCCTCGGCTTGAACGTCAAGGCAGTGCAGGGAAAACAGGTTCCTCTGGAATGGACTGACACATCTGGGGGACACTTGGAATGGTGGCATGACCCTGGAGTTCCTCTCGCCTTTCCTGTGGAGAGCGCCTCCTCTTGAGATGCGACGGGAACGCCGGGAATTCTTTCCCTACGAAACAGGGAAAGGATCCCTCATCTCGAGCTAGGAGGCGGAAACGGGGCTCCCCTGGATGTGTGCGGGACACCACGTGCTTCCTCTCCAGTGCAGACGGGTATGTCGGGGCACTTCTTGAGTTGCAGCAAGGGTGTGAAGGACCCTTTGGAAGTTCCAGTGGTTAGATGTGATTGGCCTCGAGCAGCCTCAGCGGAAATGGGCCTCATCTTGCCTGGAGGTGAAAACCTCCTGGATTTTCTCGAGTTGCGGCAGGTGCTCTCGACTTACGACGGGGACCTCAGGGACCCGCTCTGGTGGCCTCAGGAAAGGCCAGTCCCCATGCGAGTTCCTCGGGGGCGTCTCGGGATTCCTCTCCCGTCGATGCCGGGGCCTAAGACCTTGTGTGGAGTCGGGGCCGGAACCTGAGGATTCCTCTCCAGTGCTGAGATGGATCTTGGGGTACTTCTGGAGTCTCCCCAGGGGAGTCAGTCCTCGTCTTGATTGCGGGCATGCACTTGCGCTTTCCTCCAGAGCGGTAGCAGCAGTGTCACGCAGTCCGCCGCGTGGATCAAAGGATCTATGGTTTTCCCTCGAGTCTTTCCCACGAGGCTTTCCCACGAGGCTTTCCCACAGGGCTGTCCCACGTGCACACGTGGTGGGAGTCGATCCTCGGCTTGAAAGTCAAGGCAGTGCAGGGAAAACAGGTTCCTCTGGAATGGACTGACACATCTGGGGGACTCTTGGAATGGTGTCACGACCCTGGAGTTCCTCTCGCCTTTCCTGTGGAGAGCGCCTCCTTTGAGATGTGACGGGAACGCCGGGAATTCTTTCCCTACGAAACAGGGAAAGGATCCCTCATCTCGAGCTAGGAGGCGGAAACGGGGCTCCCCTGGATGTGTGCGGGACCCAACGTGCTTCCTCTCGAGTGCAGACGGGTATGTCGGGGAACTTCTTGAGTTGCAGCAAGGGTGTGAAGGACCCTTTGGAAGTTCCAGTGGTTAGATGTGATTGGCCTCGAGAAGCCTCAGCGGAAATGGGCCTCATCTCGCCTGGAGGGCAAAACCTCCTGGATTTTCTCGAGTTGCGGCAGGTGCTCTCGACTTACGACGGGGACATCACGGACCCGCTCTGGTGGCCTCAGCAAAGGCCAGTCCCCATGCGAGTTCCTCGGGGGCCTCTCGGGATTCCTCTCCCGTCGATGCCGGGGCCTAAGACCTTGTGTGGAGTCGGGGCCGGAACCTGAGGATTCCTCTCCAGTGCTGACATGGATCTTGGGGTACTTCTGGAGTCTCCCCAGGGGAGTCAGTCCTCGTCTCGAATGCGGGCATGCACTTGCGCTTTCCTCCAGAGCGGTAGCAGCAGTGTCACGCAGTCCGCCGCGTGGATCAAAGGATCTATGGTTTTCCCTCGAGTCTTTCCCACGAGGCTTTCCCACAGGGCTGTCCCACGTGCACACGTGGTGGGAGTCGATCCTCGGCTTGAACGTCAAGGCAGTGCAGGGAAAACAGGTTCCTCTGGAATGGACTGACGCATCTGGGGGACTCTTGGAATGGTGGCACGACCCTGGAGTTCCTCTCGCCTTTCCTGTGGAGAGCGCCTCCTCTTGAGATGCGACGGGAACGCCGGGAATTCTTTCCCTATGAAACAGGGAAAGGATCCCTCATCTCGAGCTAGGAGGCGGAAACGGGGCTCCCCTGGATGTGTGCGGGACCCCACGTGCTTCCTCTCGAGTGGAGACGGGTATGTCGGGGAACTTCTTGAGTTGCAGCAAGGGTGTGCAGGACCCTTTGGAAGTTCCAGTGGTTAGATGTGATTGGCCTCGAGAAGCCTCAGCGGAAATGGGCCTCATCTCGCCTGGAGGGCAAAACCTCCTGGATTTTCTCGAGTTGCGGCAGGTGCTCTCGACTTACGACGGGGACCTCAGGGACCCGCTCTGGTGGCCACAGGAAAGGCCAGTCCCCATGCGAGTTCCTCGGGTCCTCTCGGGATTCCTCTCCCGTCGATGCCGGGGCCTAAGACCTTGTGTGGAGTCGGGGCCGGAACCTGAGGATTCCTCTCCAGTGCTGACATGGATCTTGGGGTACTTCTGGAGTCTCCCCAGGGGAGTCAGTCCTCGTCTCGAATGCGGGCATGCACTTGCGCTTTCCTCCAGAGCGGTAGCAGCAGTGTCACGCAGTCCGCCGCGTGGATCAAAGGATCTATGGTTTTCCCTCGAGTCTTTCCCACGAGGCTTTCCCACGAGGCTTTCCCACAGGGCTGTCCCACGTGCACACGTGGTGGGAGTCGATCCTCGGCTTAAACGTCAAGGCAGTTCAGGGAAAACAGGTTCCTCTCGAATGGACTGACACATCTGGGGGACTCTTGGAATGGTGGCACGACCCTGGAGTTCCTCTCGCCTTTCCTGTGGAGAGCGCCTCCTCTTGAGATGCGACGGGAACGCCGGGAATTCTTTCGCTACGAAACAGGGAAAGGATCCCACATCTCGAGCTAGGAGGCGGAAACCGGGCTCCCCTGGATGTGTGCGGGACACCACGTGCTTCCTCTCGAGTGCAGACGGGTATGTCGGGGAACTTCTTGAGTTGCAGCAATGGTGTGAAGGACCCTTTGGAAGGTCCAGTGGTTAGATGTGATTGGCCTCGAGAAGCCTCAGCGGAAATGGGCCTCATCTGGCCTGGAGGGCAAAACCTCCTGGATTTTCTCGAGTTGCGGCAGGTGCTCTCGACTTACGACGGGGACCTCGGGGACCCGCTCTGGTGGCCTCAGGAAAGGCCAGTCCCCATGCGAGTTCCTCGCGGGCCTCTCGTGATTCCTCTCCCGTCGCTGCCGGGGCCTAAGACCTTGTGTGGTGTCGGGGCCGGAACCTGAGGATTCCTCTCCAGTGCTGACATGGATCTTGGGGTACTTCTGGAGTCTCCACAGGGGAGTCAGTCCTCGTCTCGAATGCGGGCATGCACTTGCGCTTTCCTCCAGAGCGGTAGCAGCAGTGTCACGCAGTCCGCCGCGTGGATCAAAGGATCTATGGTTTTCCCTCGAGTCTTTCCCACGAGGCTTTCCCACGAGGCTTTCCCACAGGGCTGTCCCACGTGCACACGTGGTGGGAGTCGATCCTCGGCTTGAACGTCAAGGCAGTGCAGGGAAAACAGGTTCCTCTGGAATGGACTGACACATCTGGGGGACTCTTGGAATGGTGGCACGACCCTGGATTTCCTCTCGCCTTTCCTGTGGAGAGCGCCTCCTCTTGAGATGCGACGGGAACGCCGGGAATTCTTTCCCTATGAAACAGGGAAAGGATCCCTCATCTCGAGCTAGGAGGCGGAAACGGGGCTCCCCTGGATGTGTGCGGGACCCAACGTGCTTCCTCTCGAGTGCAGACGGGTATGTCGGGGAACTTCTTGAGTTGCAGCAAGGGTGTGAAGGACCCTTTGGAAGTTCCAGTGGTTAGATGTGATTGGCCTCGAGAAGCCTCAGCGGAAATGGGCCTCATCTCGCCTGGAGGGCAAAACCTCCTGGATTTTCTCGAGTTGCGGCAGGTGCTCTCGACTTACGACGGGGATATCACGGACTCGCTCTGGTGGCCTCAGGAAAGGCCAGTCCCCATGCGAGTTCCTCGGGGGCCTCTCGGGATTCCTCTCCCGTCGATGCCGGGGCCTAAGACCTTGTGTGGAGTCGGGGCCGGAACCTGAGGATTCCTCTCCAGTGCTGACATGGATCTTGGGGTACTTCTGGAGTCTCCCCAGGGGAGTCAGTCCTCGTCTCGAATGCGGGCATGCACTTGCGCTTTCCTCCAGAGCGGTAGCAGCAGTGTCACGCAGTCCGCCGCGTGGATCAAAGGATCTATGGTTTTCCCTCGAGTCTTTCCCACGAGGCTTTCCCACAGGGCTGTCCCACGTGCACACGTGGTGGGAGTCGATCCTCGGCTTGAACGTCAAGGCAGTGCAGGGAAAACAGGTTCCTCTGGAATGGACTGACGCATCTGGGGGACTCTTGGAATGGTGGCACGACCCTGGAGTTCCTCTCGCCTTTCCTGTGGAGAGCGCCTCCTCTTGAGATGCGACGGGAACGCCGGGAATTCTTTCCCTATGAAACAGGGAAAGGATCCCTCATCTCGACCTAGGAGGCGGAAACGGGGCTCCCCTGGATGTGTGCGGGACCCCACGTGCTTCCTCTCGAGTGGAGACGGGTATGTCGGGGAACTTCTTGAGTTGCAGCAAGGGTGTGCAGGACCCTTTGGAAGTTCCAGTGGTTAGATGTGATTGGCCTCGAGAAGCCTCAGCGGAAATGGGCCTCATCTCGCCTGGAGGGCAAAACCTCCTGGATTTTCTCGAGTTGCGGCAGGTGCTCTCGACTTACGACGGGGACCTCAGGGACCCGCTCTGGTGGCCACAGGAAAGGCCAGTCCCCATGCGAGTTCCTCGGGTCCTCTTGGGATTCCTCTCCCGTCGATGCCGGGGCCTAAGACCTTGTGTGGAGTCGGGGCCGGAACCTGAGGATTCCTCTCCAGTGCTGACATGGATCTTGGGGTACTTCTGGAGTCTCCTCAGGGGAGTCAGTCCTCGTCTCGAATGCGGGCATGCACTTGCGCTTTCCTCCAGAGCGGTAGCAGCAGTGTCACGCAGTCCGCCGCGTGGATCAAAGGATCTATGGTTTTCCCTCGAGTCTTTCCCACGAGGCTTTCCCACGAGGCTTTCCCACAGGGCTGTCCCACGTGCACACGTGGTGGGAGTCGATCCTCGGCTTAAACGTCACGGCAGTGCAGGGAAAACAGGTTCCTCTGGAATGGACTGACACATCTGGGGGACTCTTGGAATGGTGGCACGACCCTGGAGTTCCTCTCGCCTTTCCTGTGGAGAGCGCCTCCTCTTGAGATGCGACGGGAACGCCGGGAATTCTTTCCCTACGAAACAGGGAAAGGATCCCTCATCTCGAGCTAGGAGGCGGAAACCGGGCTCCCCTGGATGTGTGCGGGACACCACGTGCTTCCTCTCGAGTGCAGACGGGTATGTCGGGGAACTTCTTGAGTTGCAGCAATGGTGTGAAGGACCCTTTGGAAGGTCCAGTGGTTAGATGTGATTGGCCTCGAGAAGCCTCAGCGGAAATGGGCCTCATCTGGCCTGGAGGGCAAAACCTCCTGGATTTTCTCGAGTTGCGGCAGGTGCTCTCGACTTACGACGGGGACCTCGGGGACCCGCTCTGGTGGCCTCAGGAAAGGCCAGTCCCCATGCGAGTTCCTCGGGGGCCTCTCGGGATTCCTCTCCCGTCGATGCCGGGGCCTAAGACCTTGTGTGGTGTCGGGGCCGGAACCTGAGGATTCCTCTCCAGTGCTGACATGGATCTTGGGGTACTTCTGGAGTCTCCCCAGGGGAGTCAGTCCTCGTCTCGAATGCGGGCATGCACTTGCGCTTTCCTCCAGAGCGGTAGCAGCAGTGTCACGCAGTCCGCCGCGTGGATCAAAGGATCTATGGTTTTCCCTCGAGTCTTTCCCACGAGGCTTTCCCACGAGGCTTTCCCACAGGGCTGTCCCACGTGCACACGTGGTGGGAGTCGATCCTCGGCTTGAACGTCAAGGCAGTGCAGGGAAAACAGGTTCCTCTGGAATGGACTGACACATCTGGGGGACTCTTGGAATGGTGGCACGACCCTGGAGTTCCTCTCGCCTTTCCTGTGGAGAGCGCCTCCTCTTGAGATGCGACGGGAACGCCGGAATTCTTTCCCTATGAAACAGGGAAAGGATCCCTCATCTCGAGCTAGGAGGCCGAAACGGGACTCCCTTGGATGTGTGCGGGACCCCACGTTCTTCCTCTCGAGTGGAGACGGGTATGTCGGGGAACTTCTTGAGTTGCAGCAACGGTGTGCAGGACCCTTTGGAAGTTCCAGTGGTTAGATGTGATTGGCCTCGAGAAGCCTCAGCGGAAATGGGCCTCATCTCGCCTGGAGGGCAAAACCTCCTGGATTTTCTCGAGTTGCGGCAGGTGCTCTCGACTTACGACGGGGACCTCAGGGACCCGCTCTGGTGGCCACAGGAAAGGCCAGTCCCCATGCGAGTTCCTCGGGGGCCTCTCGGGATTCCTCTCCCGTCGATGCCGGGGCCTAAGACCTTGTGTGGAGTCGGGGCCGGAACCTGAGGATTCCTCTCCAGTGCTGACATGGATCTTGGGGTACTTCTGGAGTCTCCCCAGGGGAGTCAGTCCTCGTCTCGAATGCGGGCATGCACTTGCGCTTTCCTCCAGAGCGGTAGCAGCAGTGTCACGCAGTCCGCCGCGTGGATCAAAGGATCTATGGTTTTCCCTTGAGTCTTTCCCACGAGGCTTTCCCACGAGGCTTTCCCACAGGGCTGTCCCACGTGCACACGTGGTGGGAGTCGATCCTCGGCTTGAACGTCAAGGCAGTGCAGGGAAAACAGGTTCCTCTGGAAAGGACTGACACATCTGGGGGACTCTTGGAATGGTGTCACGACCCTGGAGTTCCTCTCGCCTTTCCTGTGGAGAGCGCCTCCTCTTGAGAGGCGACGGGAACGCCGGGAATTCTTTCCCCACGAAACAGGGAAAGGATCCCTCATCTCGAGCTAGGAGGCTGAAACGGGGCTCCCCTGGATGTGTGCGGGACCCCACGTGCTTCCTCTCGAGTGGAGACGGGTATATCGGGGAACTTCTTGAGTTGCAGCAATGGTGTGAAGGACCCTTTGGAAGTTCCAGTGGTTAGATGTGCTTGGCCTCGAGAAGCCTCAGCGGAAATGGGCCTCATCTCGCCTGGAGGGCAAAACCTCCTGGATTTTCTCGAGTTGCGGCAGGTGCTCTCGACTTACGACGGGGACCTCAGGGACCCGCTCTGGTGGCCTCAGGAAAGGCCAGTCCCCATGCGAGTTCCTCGGGGGCCTCTCGGGATTCCTCTCCCGTCGATGCCGGGGCCTAAGACCTTGTGTGGAGTCGGGGCCGGAACCTGAGGATTCCTCTCCAGTGCTGACATGGATCTTGGGGTACTTCTGGAGTCTCCCCAGGGGAGTCAGTCCTCGTCTCGAATGCGGGCATGCACTTGCGCTTTCCTCCAGAGCGGTAGCAGCAGTGTCACGCAGTCCGCCGTGTGGATCAAAGGATCTATGGTTTTCCCTCGAGTCTTTCCCACGAGGCTTTCCCACGAGGCTTTCCCACAGGGCTGTCCCACGTGCCCACGTTGTGGGAGTCGATCCTCGGCTTGAACGTCAAGGCAGTGCAGGGAAATCAGGTTCCTCTGGAATGGACTGACACATCTGGGGGACTCTTGGAATCGTGTCACGACCCTGGAGTCCCTCTCGCCTTTCCTGTGGAGAGCGCCTCCTCTTGAGATGCGACGGGAACGCCGGGAATTCTTTCCCTACGAAACAGGGAAAGGATCCCTCATCTCGAGCTAGGAGGCGGAAACGGAGCTCCCCTGGATGTGTGCGGGACCCCACGTGCTTCCTCTCGAGTGGAGACGGGTATGTCGGGGAACTTCTTGAGTTGCAGCAACGGTGTGAAGGACCCTTTGGAAGTTCCATTGGTTAGACGTGATTGGCCTCGAGAAGCCTCAGCGGAAATGGGCCTCATCTCGCCTGGAGGGCAAAACCTCCTGGATTTTCTCGAGTTGCGGCAGGTGCTCTCGACTTACGACGGGGACCTCAGGGACCCGCTCCGGTGGCCTCAGGAAAGGCCAGTCCCCATGCGAGTTCCTCGGGGGCCTCTCGGGATTCCTCTCCCGTCGATGCCGGGGCCTAAGACCTTGTGTGGAGTCGGGGCCGGAACCTGAGGATTCCTCTGCAGTGCTGACATGGATCTTGGGGTACTTCTGGAGTCTCCCCAGGGGAGTCAGTCCTCGTCTCGAATGCGGGGATGCACTTGCGCTTTCCTCCAGAGCGGTAGCAGCAGTGTCACGCAGTCCGCCGTGTGGATCAAAGGATCTATGGTTTTCCCTCGAGTCTTTCCCACGAGGCTTTCCCACAGGGCTGTCCCACGTGCACACGTGGTGGGAGTCGATCCTCGGCTTGAACGTCAAGGCAGTGCAGGGAAAACAGGTTCCTCTGGAATGGACTGACACTTCTGGGGGACTCTTTGAATGGTGTCACGACCCTGGAGTTCCTCTCGCCTTTCCTGTGGAGAGCACCTCCTCTTGAGATGCAACGGGAATGCTGGGAATTCTTTCCCTACGAAACAGGGAAAGGATCCCTCATCTCGAGCTAGGAGGCGGAAACGGGGCTCCCCTGGATGTGTGCGGGACACCACGTGCTTCCTCTCGAGTGCAGACGGGTATGTCGGGGAACTTCTTGAGTTGCAGCAATGGTGTGAAGGACCCTTTGGAAGTTCCAGTGGTTAGATGTGATTGGCCTCGAAAAGCCTCAGCGGAAATGGGCGTCATCTCGCCTGGAGGGCAAAACCTCCTGGATTTTCTCGAGTTGCGGCAGGTGCTCTCGACTTACGACGGGGACCTCAGGGAACCGCTCTGGTGGCCTCAGGAAAGGCCAGTCCCCTGCGAGTTCCTCGGGGGCCTCTCGGGATACCTCTCCCGTCGATGCCGGGGCCTAAGACCTTGTGTGGAGTCGGGGCCGGAACCTGAGGATTCCTCTCCAGTGCTGACATGGATCTTGGGGTACTTCTGGAGTCTCCCCAGGGGAGTCAGTCCTCGTCTCGAATGCGGGCATGCACTTGCGCTTTCCTCCAGAGCGGTAGCAGCAGTGTCACGCAGTCTGCCGCGTGGATCAAAGGATCTATGGTTTTCCCACGAGTCTTTCCCACGAGGCTTTCCCACGAGACTTTCCCACAGGGCTGTCCCACGTGCACACGTGGTGGGAGTCGATCCTCGGCTTGAACGTCAAGGCAGTGCAGGGAAAACAGGTTCCTGTGGAATGGACTGACACATCTGGGGGACTCTTGGAATGGTGGCATGACCCTGGAGTTCCTCTCGCCTTTCCTGTGGAGAGCGCCTCCTCTTGAGATACGACGGGAACGCCGGGAATTCTTTCCCTAGGAAACAGGGAAAGGATCCCTCATCTCGAGCTAGGAGGCGGAAACGGGGCTCCCCTGGATGTGTGCGGGACACCACGTGCTTCCTCTCGAGTGGAGACGGGTATGTCGGGGAACTTCTTGAGTTGCAGCAACGGTGTGAAAGACCCTTTTGAAGCTCCAGTGGTTAGATGTGATTGGCCTCGAGAAGCCTCAGCGGAAATGGGCGTCATCTCGCCTGGAGGGCAAAACCTCCTGGATTTTCTCGAGTTGCGGCAGGTGCTCTCGACTTACGACGGGGACCTCGGGGACCCGCTCTGGTGGCCTCAGGAAAGGCCAGTCCCCAAGCGAGTTCCTCGGGGGCCTCTCGGGATTCCTCTCCCGTCGATGCCGGGGCCTAAGACCTTGTGTGGAGTCGGGGCCGGAACCTGAGGATTCCTCTCCAGTGCTGACATGGATCTTGGGGTACTTCTGGAGTCTCCACAGGGGAGTCAGTCCTCGTCTCGAATGCGGGCATGCACTTGCGCTTTCCTCCAGAACGGTAGCAGCAGTGTCACGCAGTCCGCCGCGTGGATCAAAGGATCTATGATTTTCCCTCGAGTCTTTCCCACGAGGCTTTCCCACGAGGCTTTCCCACAGGGCTGTCCCACGTGCACACGTGGTGGGAGTCGATCCTCGGTTTGAACGTCAAGGCAGTGCAGGGAAAACAGGTTCCTCTGGAATGGACTGACACATCTGGGGGACTCTTGGAATGGTGGCACGACCCTGGAGTTCCTCTCGCCTTTCCTGTGGAGAGCGCCTCCTCTTGAGATGCGACGGGAACGCCGGGAATTCTTTCCTTACGAAACAGGGAAAGGATCCCTCATCTCGAGCTAGGAGGCGGAAACGGAGCTCCCCTGGATGTTTGCGGGACCCCACGTGCTTCCTCTCGAGTGGAGACGGGTATGTCGGGATACTTCTTGAGTTGCAGCAACGGTGTGAAGGACCCTTTGGAAGTTCCAGTGGTTAGATGTGATTGGCCTAGAGAAGCCTCAGCGGAAATGGGCCTCATCTCGCCTGGAGGGCAAAACCTCCTGGATTTTCTCGAGTTGCGGCAGGTGCTCTCGACTTACGACGGGGACCTCAGGGAACCGCTCTGGTGGCCTCAGGAAAGGCCAGTCCCCATGCGAGTTCCTCGGGGGCCTCTCGGGATTCATCTCCCATCGATGCCGGGGCCTAAGACCTTGTGTGGAGTCGGGGCCGGAACCTGAGGATTCCTCTCCAGTGCTGACATGGATCTTGGGGTACTTCTGGAGTCTCCCCAGGGGAGTCAGTCCTCGTCTCGAATGCGGGCATGCACTTGCGCTTTCCTCCAGAGCGGTAGCAGCAGTGTCACGCAGTCCGCCGTGTGGATCAAAAGATCTATGGTTTTCCCTCGAGTCTTTCCCACTAGGCTTTCCCACAGGGCTGTCCCACGTGCACACGTGGTGGGAGTCGATCCTCGGCTTGAACGTCAAGGCAGTGCAGGCAACACAGGTTCCTCTGGAATGGACTGACACATCTGGGGGACTCTTGGAATGGTGGCACGACCCTGGAATTCCTCTCGCCTTTCCTGTGGAGAGCGCCTCCTCTTGAGATGCGACGGGAACGCCGGGAATTCTTTCCCTACCAAACAGGGAAAGGATCCCTCATCTCGATCTAGGAGGCGGAAACGGGGCTCCCCTGGATGTGTGCGGGACCCCACGTGCTTCCTCTCGAGTGGAGACGGGTATGTCGGGGAACTTCTTGAGTTGCAGCAATGGTGTGAAGGACCCTTTTGAAGTTCCAGTGGTTAGATGTGATTGGCCTCGAGAAGCCTCAGCGGAAATGGGCCTCATCTCGCCTGGAGGGCAAAACCTCCTGGATTTTCTTGAGTTGCGGCAGGTGCTCTCGACTTATGACGGGGACCTCAGGGAACCGCTCTGGTGGCCTCAGGAAAGGCCAGTCCCCATGAGAGTTCCTCGGGGGCCTCTCGGGATTCCTCTCCCGTCGATGCCGGGGCCTAAGACCTTGTGTGGAGTCGGGGCCAGAACCTGAGGATTCCTCTCCAGTGCTGACATGGATCTTGGGGTACTTCTGGAGTCTCCCCAGGGGAGTCAGTCCTCGTCTCGAATGCGGGCATGCACTTGCGCTTTCCTGCAGAGCGGTAGCAGCAGTGTCACTCAGTCCGCCGCGTGGATCAAAGGATCTATGGTTTTCCCTCGAGTCTTTCCCACGAGGCTTTTCCACGAGGCTTTCCCACAGGGCTGTCCCACGTGCACACGTGGTGGGAGTCGATCCTCGGCTTGAACGTCAAGGCAGTGCAGGCAACACAGGTTCCTCTGGAATGGACTGACACATCTGGGGGACTCTTGGAATGGTGGCACGACCCTGGAGTTCCTCTCGCCTTTCCTGTGGAGAGCGCCTCCTCTTGAGATGCGACGGGAACGCCGGGAATTCTTTCCCTACGAAACAGGGAAAGGATCCCACATCTCGAGCTAGGAGGCGGAAACGGGGCTCCCCTGGATGTGTGCGGGACCCCACGTGCTTCCCCTCGAGTGGAGAGGGGTATGTCGTGGAACTTCTTCTGTTGCAGCAAGGGTGTGAAGGACCCTTTGGAAGTTCCAGTGGTTAGATGTGATTAGCCTCGAGAAGCCTCAGCGGAAATGGGCCTCATCTCGCCTGGAGGGCAAAACCTCCTGGATTTTCTCGAGTTGCGGCAGGTGCTCTCGACTTACGATGAGGACCTCAGGGAACCGCTCTGGTGGCCTCAGGAAAGGCCAGTCCCCATGCGAGTTCCTCTGGGGATTCCTCTCCCGTCGATGCAGGGGCCTAAGACCTTGTGTGGAGTCGGGGCCGAAACCTGATGATTCCTCTCCAGTGCTGACATGGATCTTGGGGTACTTTTGGAGTCTCCACAGGGGAGTCAGTCCTCGTCTCGAATGCGGGCATGCACTTGCGCTTTCCTCCAGAGCGGTAGCAGCAGTGTCACCCAGTCCGCCGCGTGGATCAAAGGATCTATGGTTTTCCCTCGAGTCTTTCCAACGAGGCTTTCCCACGAGGCTTTCCCACAGGGCTGTCCCACGTGCACACGTCGTGGGAGTCGATCCTCGGCTTGAACGTCAAGGCAGTGCAGGGAAAACAGGTTCCACTGGAATGGACTGACACATCGGGGGGACTCTTGGAATGGTGGCACGACCCTGGTGTTCCTCTCGCCTTTCCTGTGGAGAGCGCCTCCTCTTGAGATGCGACGGGAACGCCGGGAATTCTTTCCCTACGAAACAGGGAAAGGATCCCTCATCTCGAGCTAGGAGGCGGAAACGGGGCTCCCCTGGAAGTGTGTGGGACCCCACGTGCTTCCCCTCGAGTGGAGACGGGTATGTCGGGGAACTTCTTTAGTTGCAGCAAGGGTGTGAAGGACCCTTTGGAAGTTCCAGTGGTTAGATGTGATTGGCCTCGAGAAGCCTCAGCGGAAATGGGCCTCATCTCGCCTGGAGGGCAAAACCTCCTGGATTTTCTCGAGTTGCGGCAGGTGCTCTCGACTTACGACGGGGATCTCAGGGACCCGCTCTGGTGGCCTCAGGAAAGGCCAGTCCCCATGCGAGTTCCTCGAGGGCGTCTCGGGATTCCTCTCCCGTCGATGCCGGGGCCTAAGACCTTGTGTGGAGTCGGGGCCGGAACCTGAGGATTCCTCTCCAGTGCTGACATGGATCTTGGGGTACTTCTGGAGTCTCCCCAGGGGAGTCAGTCCTCGTCTCGAATGCGGGCATGCACTTGCGCTTTCCTCCAGAGCGGTAGCAGCACTGTCACGCAGTCTGCCGCGTGGATCAAAGGATCTATGATTTTCCCTCGAGTCTTTCCCACGAGGCTTTCCCACAGGGCTGTCCCACGTGCACACGTTGTGGGAGTCGATCCTCGGCTTGAACGTCAAGGCAGTGCAGGGAAAACAGGTTCCTCTGGAATGGACTGACACATCTGGGGGACTCTTGGAATGGTGTCACGACCCTGGAGTTCCTCTCGCCTTTCCTGTGGAGAGCGCCTCCTCTTGAGATGCGACGGGAACGCCGGGAATTCTTTCCCTACGAAACAGGGAAAGGATCCCTCATCTCGAGCTAGGAGGCGGAAATGGGGCTCCCCTGGATGTGTGCGGGACCCCACGTGCTTCCTCTCGAGTGCAGACGGGTATGTCGGGGAACTTCTTTATTTGCAGCAAGGGTGTGAAGGACTCTTTGGAAGTTCCAGTGTTTAGACGTGATTAGCCTCGAGAAGCCTCAGCGGAAATGAGCCTCATCTCGCCTGAAGGGCAAAACCTCCTGGATTTTCTCGAGTTGCGGCAGGTGCTCTCGACTTACGACGGGGACCTCAGGGACCCGCTCTGGTGGCCTCAGGAAAAGCCAGTCCCCATGCGAGTTCCTCGGGGGCCTCTCGGGATCCCTCTCCCGTCGATGCCGGGGCCTAAGACCTTGTGTGGAGTCGGGGCCGGAACCTGAGGATTCCTCTCCAGTGCTGACATGGATCTTGGGGTACTTCTGGAGTCTCCCCAGGGGAGTCAGTCCTCGTCTCGAATGCGGGCATGCACTTGCGCTTTCCTCCAGAGCGGTAGCAGCAGTGTCACGCAGTCTTCCGCGTGGATCAAAGGATCTATGTTTTTCCATCGAGTCTTTCCCACGAGGCTTTCCCACGAGGCTTTCCCACAGGGCTGTCCCACGTGCCCACGTGGTGGGAGTCGATCCTCGGCTTGAACGTCAAGGCAGTGCAGGGGAAACAGGTTCCTCTGGAATGGACTGACACATCTGGGGGACTCTTGGAATGGTGGCATGACCCTGGAGTTCCTCTCGCCTTTCCTGTGGAGAGCGCCTCCTCTTGAGATGCGACGGGAACGCCGGGAATTCTTTCCCTACGAAACAGGGAAAGGATCCCTCATCTCGAGCTAGGAGGTGGAAACGGGGCTCCCCTGGAAGTGTGTGGGACCCCACGTGCTTCCCCTCGAGTGGAGACGGGTATGTCGGGGAACTTCTTTAGTTGCAGCAAGGGTGTGAAGGACCCTTTGGAAGTTCCAGTGGTTAGATGTGATTAGCCTCGAGAAGCCTCAGCAGAAATGGGCCTCATCTCGCCTGGAGGGCAAAACCTCCTGGATTTTCTCGAGTTGCGGCAGGTGCTCTCGACTTACGACGAGGACCTCAGGGACCCGCTCTGGTGGCCTCAGGAAAGGCCAGTCCCCATGCAAGTTCCTCGGGGGCCTCTCGGGATTCCTCTCCCGTCGATGCCGGGGACTAAGACCTTGTGTGGAGTCGGGGCCGGAACCTGAGGATTCCTCTCCAGTGCTGACATGGATCTTGGGGTACTTCTGGAGTCTCCCCAGGGGAGTCAGTCCTCGTCTCGAATGCGGGCATGCACTTGCGCTTTCCTCCAGAGCGGTAGCAGCAGTGTCACGCAGTCCGCCGCGTTGATCAAAGGATCTATGGTTTTCCGTCGAGTCTTTCCCACGAGGCTTTCCCACGAGGCTTTCCCACAGGGCTGTCCCACGTGCACACGTGGTGGGAGTCGATCCTCGGCTTGAACGTCAAGGCAGTGCAGGGAAAACAGGTTCCTCTGTAATGGACTGACACATCTGGGGGTCTCTTGGAATGGTGGCACGACCCTGGAGTTCCTCTCCCCTTTCCTGTGGAGAGCGCCTCCTCTTGATATGCGACGGGATCGCCGGGAATTCTTTCCCTACGAAACAGGGAAAGGATCCCTCATCTCGAGCTAGGAGGCGGAAACGGGGCTCCCCTGGATGTGTGCGGGACCCCACGTGCTTCCTCTCGAGTGGAGACGGGTATGTCGTGGAACTTCTTGAGTTGCAGCAAGGGTGTGAAGGACCCTTTGGAAGTTCCAGTGGTTAGACGTGATTAGCCTCGAGAAGCCTCAGCGGAAATGGGCCTCATCTCGCCTGGAGGGCAAAACCTCCTGGATTTTCTCGAGTTGCGGCAGGTGCTCTCGACTTACGACGGGGACCTCAGGGAACCGCTCTGGTGGCCTCAGGAAAGGCCTGTCCCCATGCGAGTTCCTCGGGGGCCTCTCGGGATTCCTCTCCCATCGATGCCGGGGCCTAAGACCTTGTGTGGAGTCGGGGCCGGAACCTGAGGATTCCTCTCCAGTGCTGACATGGATCTTGGGGTACTTCTGGAGTCTCCCCAGGGGAGTCAGTCCTCGTCTCGAATGCGGGCATGCACTTGCGCTTTCCTCCAGAGCGGTAGCAGCAGTGTCACGCAGTCCGCCGCGTGGATCAAAGGATCTATGGTTTTCCCTCGAGTCTTTCCCACGAGGCTTTCCCACGAGGCTTTCCCACAGGGCTGTCCCACGTGCACACGTGGTGGGAGTCGATCCTCGGCTTGAACGTCAAGGCAGTGCAGGGAAAACAGGTTCCTCTGGAATGGACTGACACATCTGGGGGTCTCTTGGAATGGTGGCACGACCCTGGAGTTCCTCTCCCCTTTCCTGTGGAGAGCGCCTCCTCTTGATATGCGACGGGATCGCCGGGAATTCTTTCCCTACGAAACAGGGAAAGGATCCCTCATCTCGAGCTAGGAGGCGGAAACGGGGCTCCCCTGGATGTGTGCGGGACCCCACGTGCTTCCTCTCGAGTGGAGACGGGTATGTCGGGGAACTTCTTGAGTTGCAGCAAGGGTGTGAAGGACCCTTTGGAAGTTCCAGTGGTTAGACGTGATTAGCCTCGAGAAGCCTCAGCGGAAATGGGCCTCATCTCGCCTGGAGGGCAAAACCTCCTGGATTTTCTCGAGTTGCGGCAGGTGCTCTCGACTTACGACGGGGACCTCAGGGAACCGCTCTGGTGGCCTCAGGAAAGGCCTGTCCCCATGCGAGTTCCTCGGGGGCCTCTCGGGATTCCTCTCCCATCGATGCCGGGGCCTAAGACCTTGTGTGGAGTCGGGGCCGGAACCTGAGGATTCCTCTCCAGTGATGACATGGATCTTGGGGTACTTCTGGAGTCTCCCCAGGGGAGTCAGTCCTCGTCTCGAATGCGGGCATGCACTTGCGCTTTCCTCCAGAGCGGTAGCAGCAGTGTCACGCAGTCCGCCGCGTGGATCAAAGGATCTATGGTTTTCCCTCGAGTCTTTCCCACGAGGCTTTCCCACGAGGCTTTCCCACAGGGCTGTCCCACGTGCACACGTGGTGGGAGTCGATCCTCGGCTTGAACGTCAAGGCAGTGCAGGGAAAACAGGTTCCTCTGGAATGGACTGACACATCTGGGGGACTCTTGGAATGGTGGCACGACCCTGGAGTTCCTCTCGCCTTTCCTGTGGAGAGCGCCTCCTCTTGAGATGCGACGGGAACGCCGGGAATTCTTTCCCTATGAAAAAGGGAAAGGATCCCTCATCTCGAGCTAGGAGGCGGAAACGGGGCTCCCCTGGATGTGTGCGGGACCCCACGTGCTTCCTCTCGAGTGCAGACGGGTATGTCGGGGAACTTCTTGAGTTGCAGCAAGGGTGTGAAGGAACCTTTGGAAGTTCCAGTGTTTAGACGTGATTAGCCTGGAGAAGCCTCAGCGGAAATGAGCCTCATCTCGCCGGGAGGGCAAAACCTCCTGGATTTTCTCGAGTTGCGGCAGGTGATCTCGACTTACGACGAGGACCTCAGGGACCCGCTCTGGTGGCCTCAGGAAAAACCAGTCCCCATGCGAGTTCCTCGGGGGCCTCTCGGGATCCCTCTCCCGTCGATGCCGGGGCCTAAAAACTTGTGTGGACTCGGGGCCGGAACCTGAGGATTCCTCTCCAGTGCTGACATGGATCTTGGGGTACTTCTGGAGTCTCCCCAGGGGAGTCAGTCCTCGTCTCGAATGCGGGCATGCACTTGCGCTTTCCTCCAGAGCGGTAGCAGCAGTGTCACCCAGTCCGCCGCATGGATCAAAGGATCTATGTTTTTCCCTCGAGTCTTTCCCATGAGGCTTTCCCACGAGGCTTTCCCACAGGGCTGTCCCACGTGCACACGTGGTGGGAGTCGATCCTCGGCTTGAACGTCAAGGCAGTGCAGGGAAAACAGGTTCCTCTGGAATGGACTGACACATCTGGGGGACTCTTGGAATGGTGTCACGACCCTGGAGTTCCTCTCGCCTTTCCTGTGGAGAGCGCCTCCTCTTGAGATGCGACGGGAACGCCGGGAATTCTTTCCCTACGAAGCAGGGAAAGGATCCCTCATCTCGAGCTAGGAAGCGGAAACGGGGCTCCCCTGGATGTGTGCGGGACCCCACGTGCTTCCCCTCTAGTGGAGACGGGTATGTCGGGGAACTTCTTGAGTTGCAGCAATGGTGTGAAGGACCCTTTGGAGGTTCCAGTGGTTAGATGTGATTGGCCTCGAGAAGCCTCAGCGGAAATGGGCCTCATCTCGCCTGGAGGGCAAAACCTCCTGGATTTTCTCGAGTTGCGGCAGGTGCTCTCGACTTACGACGAGGACCTCAGGGAACCGCTCTGGTGGCCTCAGTAAAGGCCAGTCCCCATGCGAGTTCCTCTGGGGATTCCTCTCCCGTCGATGCCGGGGCCTAAGACCTTGTGTGGAGTCGGGGCCGGAACCTGAGGATTCCTCTCCAGTGCTGACATGGATCTTGGGGTACTTCTGGAGTCTCCCCAGGGGAGTCAGTCCTCGTCTCGAATGCGGGCATGCACTTGCGCTTTCCTCCAGAGCGGTAGCAGCAGTGTCACGCAGTCCCCCGCGTGGATCAAAGGATCTATGGTTTTCCCTCGAGTCTTTCCCACGAGGCTTTCCCACGAGGCTTTCCCACAGGGCTGTCCCACGTGCACACGTGGTGGGAGTTGATCCTCGGCTTGAACGTCAAGGCAGTGCAGGGAAAACAGGTTCCTCTGGAATGGACTGACACATTTGCGGGACTCTTGGAATGGTGTCACGACCCTGGAGTTCCTCTCGCCTTTCCTGTGCAGAGTGCCTCCTCTTGAGATGCGACGGGAAGGCCGGGAATTCTTTCCCTACGAAACAGGGAAAGGATCCCTCATCTCGAGCTAGGAGGCGGAAACGGGGCTCCCCTGGATGTGTGCGGGACCCCACGTGCTTCCTCTCGAGTGGAGACGGGTATGTCGGGGAACTTCCTGAGTTGCAGCAATGGTGTGAAGGACCCTTTGGAAGTTCCAGTGGTTAGATGTGATTGACCTCGAGAAGCCTCAGCGGAAATGGGCCTCATCTCGCCTGGAGGGCAAAACCTCCTGGATTTTCTCGAGTTGCGGCAGGTGCTCTCGACTTACGACGGGGACCTCAGGGAACCGCTCTGGTGGCCTCAGGAAAGGCCAGTCCCCATGCGAGTTCCACGGGGGCCTCTCGGGATACCTCTCCCGTCGATGCCGGGGCCTAAGACCTTGTGTGGAGTCGGGGCCGGAACCTGAGGATTCCTCTCCAGTGCTGACATGGATCTTGGGGTACTTCTGGAGTCTCCCCAGGGGAGTCAGTCCTCGTCTCGAATGCGGGCATGCACTTGCGGTTTCCTCCAGAGCGGTAGCAGCAGTGTCACGCAGTCTGCCGCGTGGTTCAAAGGATCTATGGTTTTCCCTCGAGTCTTTCCCACGAGGCTTTCCACGAGGCTTTCCCACAGGGCTGTCCCACGTGCACACGTGGTGGGAGTCGATCCTCGGCTTGAACGTCAAGGCAGTGCAGGGAAATCAGGTTCCTCTGGAATGGACTGACACATCTGGGGGACTCTTGGAATGGTGGCACGACCCTGGAGTTCCTCTCGCCTTTCCTGTGGAGAGCGCCTCCTCTTGAGATGCGACGGGAACGCCGGGAATTCTTTCCCTACGAAACAGGGAAAGGATCCCTCACCTAGAGTTAGGGGGCGGAAACGGAGCTCCCCTGGATGTGTGCGGGACCCCACGTGCTTCCTCTCGAGTGGAGACGGGTATGTCGGGGAACTTCTTGAGTTGCAGCAATGGTGTGAAGGACCCTTTGGAAGTTCCAGTGGTTAGATGTGATTGGCCTCAAGAAGCCTCAGCGGAAATGGGCCTCCTCTCGCCTGGAGGGCAAAACCTCCTGGATTTTCTCGAGTTGCGGCAGGTGCTCTCGACTTACGACGGGGACCTCGCGACCCGCTCTGGTGGCATCAGGAAAGGCCAGTCCCCATGCGAGTTCCTCGGGGGCCTCTCGGGATTCCTCTCCCGTCGATGCCGGGGCCTAAGACCTTGTGTGGAGTCGGGGCCGGAACCTGAGGATTCCTCTCCAGTGCTGACATGGATCTTGGGGTACTTCTGGAGTCTCCCCAGGGGAGTCAGTCCTCGTCTCGAATGCGGGCATGCACTTGCGCTTTCGTCCAGAGCGGTAGCAGCAGTGTCACGCAGTCCGCCGCGTTGATCAAAGGATCTATGGTTTTCCCTCGAGTCTTTCCCACGAGGCTTTCCCACGAGGCTTTCCCACAGGGCTGTCCCACGTGCACACGTGGTGGGAGTCGATCCTCGGCTTGAACGTCAAGGCAGTGGAGGGAAAACAGGTTCCTCTGTAATGGACTGATACATCTGGGGGTCTCTTGGAATGGTGGCACGACCCTGGAGTTCCTCTCCCCTTTCCTGTGGAGAGCGCCTCCTCTTGATATGCGACGGGATCGCCGGGAATTCTTTCCCTACGAAACAGGGAAAGGATCCCTCATCTCGAGCTAGGAGGCCGAAACGGGGCTCCCCTGGATGTGTGCGGGACCCCACGTGCTTCCTCTCGAGTGGAGACGGGTATGTCGGGGAACTTCTTGAGTTGCAGCAAGGGTGTGAAGGACCCTTTGGAAGTTCCAGTGGTTAGACGTGATTAGCCTCGAGAAGCCTCAGCGGAAATGGGCCTCATCTCGCCTGGAGGGCAAAACCTCCTGGATTTTCTCGAGTTGCGGCAGGTGCTCTCGACTTACGACGGGGACCTCAGGGAACCGCTCTGGTGGCCTCAGGAAAGGCATGTCCCCATGCGAGTTCCTCGGGGGCCTCTCGGGATTCCTCTCCCATCGATGCCGGGGCCTAAGACCTTGTGTGGAGTCGGGGCCGGAACCTGAGGATTCCTCTCCAGTGCTGACATGGATCTTGGGGTACTTCTGGAGTCTCCCCAGGGGAGTCAGTCCTCGTCTCGAATGCGGGCATGCACTTGCGCTTTCCTCCAGAGCGGTAGCAGCAGTGTCACGCAGTCCGCCGCGTGGATCAAAGGATCTATGGTTTTCCCTCGAGTCTTTCCCACGAGGCTTTCCCACGAGGCTTTCCCACAGGGCTGTCCCACGTGCACAAGTGGTGGGAGTGGATCCTCGGCTTGAACGTCAAGGCAGTGCAGGGAAAACAGGTTCCTCTGGAATGGACTGACACATCTGGGGGACTCTTGGAATGGTGGCACGACCCTGGAGTTCCTCTCGCCTTTCTTGTGGAGAGCGCCTCCTCTTGAGATGCGACGGGAACGCCGGGAATTCTTTCCCTATGAAAAAGGGAAAGGATCCCTCATCTCGAGCTAGGAGGCCGAAACGGGGCTCCCCTGGATGTGTGCGGGACCCCACGTGCTTCCTCTCGAGTGCAGACGGGTATGTCGGGGAACTTCTTGAGTTGCAGCAAGGGTGTGAAGGAACCTTTGGAAGTTTCAGTGTTTAGACGTGATTAGCCTGGAGAAGCCTCAGCGGAAATGAGCCTCATCTCGCCGGGAGGGCAAAACCTCCTGGATTTTCTCGAGTTGCGGCAGGTGATCTCGACTTACGACGAGGACCTCAGGGACCCGCTCTGGTGGCCTCAGGAAAAACCAGTCCCCATGCGAGTTCCTCGGGGGCCTCTCGGGATCCCTCTCCCGTCGATGCCGGGGCCTAAGACCTTGTGTGGACTCGGGGCCGGAACCTGAGGATTCCTCTCCAGTGCTGACATGGATCTTGGGGTACTTCTGGAGTCTCCCCAGGGGAGTCAGTCCTCGTCTCGAATGCGGGCATGCACTTGCGCTTTCCTCCAGAGCGGTAGCAGCAGTGTCACGCAGTCCGCCGCATGGATCAAAGGATCTATGTTTTTCCCTCGAGTCTTTCCCACGAGGCTTTCCCACGAGGCTTTCCCACAGGGCTGTCCCACGTGCACACGTGGTGGGAGTCGATCCTCGGCTTGAACGTCAAGGCAGTGCAGGGAAAACAGGTTCCTCTGGAATGGACTGACACATCTGGGGGACTCTTGGAATGGTGTCACGACCCTGGAGTTCCTCTCGCCTTTCCTGTGGAGAGCGCCTCCTCTTGAGATGCGACGGGAACGCCGGGAATTCTTTCCCTACGAAACAGGGAAAGGATCCCTCATCTCGAGCTAGGAGGCGGAAACGGGGCTCCCCTGGATGTGTGCGGGACCCCACGTGCTTCCTCTCGAGTGCAGACGGGTATGTCGGGGAACTTCTTGAGTTGCAGCAAGGGTGTGAAGGACCCTTTGGAAGTTCCAGTGTTTAGACGTGGTTAGCCTCGAGAAGCCTCAGAGGAAATGAGCCTCATCTCGCCTGAAGGGCAAAACCTCCTGGATTTTCTCGAGTTGCGGCAGGTGATCTCGACTTACGACGGGGACCTCAGAGACCCGCTCTGGAGGCCTCAGGAAAAGCCAGTCCCCATGCGAGTTCCTCGGGGGCCTCTCGGGATTCCTCTCCCGTCGATGCCGGGGCCTAAGACCTTGTGTGGAGTCGGGGCCGGAACCTGAGGATTCCTCTCCAGTGCTGACATGGATCTTGGGGTACTTCTGGAGTCTCCCCAGGGGAGTCAGTCCTCGTCTCGAATGCGGGCATGCACTTGCGCTTTCCTCCTGAGCGGTAGCAGCAGTGTCACGCAGTCCGCCGCGTGGATCAAAGGATCTATGGTTTTCCCTCGAGTCTTCCCCCGAGGCTTTCCCACGAGGCTTTCCCACAGGGCTGTCCCACGTGCACACGTGGTGGGAGTCGATCCTCGGCTTGAACGTCAAGGCAGTGCAGGGAAATCAGGTTCCTCTGGAATGGACTGACACATCTGGGGGACTCTTGGAATGGTGGCACTACCCTGGAGTTCCTCTCGCCTTTCCTGTGGAGAGCGCCTCCTCTTGAGATGCGACGGGAACGCCGGGAATTCTTTCCCTACGAAACAGGGAAAGGATCCCTCATCTCGAGCTAGGAGGCGGAAACGGGGCTCCCCTGGATGTGTGCGGGACCCACGTGCTTCCTCTCGAGTGGAGACGGGTATGTCGGGGAACTTCTTGAGTTGCAGCAACGGTGTGAAGGACCCTTTGGAAGTTCCAGTGGTTAGACGTGATTAGCCTCGAGAAGCCTCAGCGGAAATGGGCCTCATCTCGCCTGGAGGGCAAAACCTCCTGGATTTTCTCGAGTTGCGGCAGGTGCTCTCGACTTACGACGGGGACCTCAGGGACCCGCTCTGGTGGCCTCAGGAAAAACCAGTCCCCATGCGAGTTCCTCGGGGGCCTCTCGGGATTCCTCTCCCGTCGATGCCGGGGCCTAAGACCTTGTGTGGAGTCGGGGCCGGAACCTCAGGATTCCTCTCCAGTGCTGACATGGATCTTGGGGTATTTCTGGAGTCTCCCCAGGGGAGTCAGTCCTCGTCTCGAATGCGGGCATGCACTTGCGCTTTCCTCTAGAGCGGTAGCAGCAGTGTCACGCAGTCCGCCGCGTGGATCAAAGGATCTATGGTTTTCCCTCGAGTCTTTCCCACGAGGCTTTCCACGAGGCTTTCCCACAGGGCTGTCCCACGTGCACACGTGGTGGGAGTCGATCCTCGGCTTGAACGTCAAGGCAGTGCAGGGAAAACAGGTTCCTCTGGAATGGACTGACACATCTGGGGGACTCTTGGAATGGTGGCACGACCCTGGAGTTCCTCTCGCATTTCCTGTGGAGAGCGCCTCCTCTTGAGATGCGACGGGAACGCCGGGAATTCTTTCCCTACGAAACAGGGAAAGGATCCCTCATCTCGAGCTAGGAGGCGGAAACGGGGCTCCCCTGGATGTGTGCGGACCCCACGTGCTTCCTCTCGAGTGGAGACGGCTATGTCGGGGAACTTCTTGAGTTGCAGCAAGGGTGTGAAGGACCCTTTGGAAGTTCCAGTGGTTAGATGTGATTGGCCTCGAGAAGCCTCAGCGGAAATGGGCCTCATCTCGCCTGGAGGTCAAAACCTCGTGGATTTTCTCGAGTTGCGACAGGTGCTCTCGACTTACGACGGGGACCTCAGGGACCCGCTCTGGTGGCCTCGGGAAAGGCCAGTCCCCATGCGAGTTCCTCGGGGGCCTCTCGGGATTCCTCTCCCATCGATGCCGGGGCCTAAGACCTTGTGTGGAGTCGGGGCCGGAACCTGAGGATTCCTCTCCAGTGCTGACATGGATCTTGGAGTACTTCTTGAGTCTCCCCAGGGGAATCAGTCCTCGTCTCGAATGCGGGCATGCATTGCGCTTTCCTCCAGAGCGGTAGCAGCAGTGTCACGCAGTCCGCCGCGTGGATCAAAGGATCTATGGTTTTCCCCCGAGTCTTTCCCACGAGGCTTTCCCACTAGGCTTTCCCACAGGGCTGTCCCACGTGCACACGTGGTGGGAGTCGATCCTCGGCTTGAACGTCAAGGCAGTGCAGGGAAAACAGGTTCCTCTGGAATGGACTGACATATCTGGGGGACTCTTGGAATGGTGGCATGACCCTGGAGTTCCTCTCGCCTTTCCTGTGGAGAGCGCCTCCTCTTGAGATGCGACAGGAACGCCGGGAATTCTTACCCTACGAAACAAGGAAGGGATCCCTCATCTCGAGCTAGGAGGCGGAAACGGGGCTCCCCTGGATGTGTGCGGGACACCACGTGCTTCCTCTCGAGTGCAGACGGGTATGTCGGGGAACTTCTTGAGTTGCAGCAAGGGTGTGAAGGACCCTTTGGAAGTTCCAGTGGTTAGATGTGATTGGCCTCGAGAAGCCTCAGCGGAAATGGGCCTCATCTCGCCTGGAGGGCAAAACCTCCTGGATTTTCTCGAGTTGTGGCAGGTGCTCTCGACTTACGACGGGGACCTCAGGGACCCGCTCTGGTGGCCTCAGGAAAGGCCAGTCCCCATGCGAGTTCCTCGCGGGCCTCTCGGGATTCCTCTCCCGTCGATGCCGGGGCCTAAGACCTTGTGTGGAGTCGGGGCCGGAACCTGAGGATTCCTCTCCAGTGCTGACATGGATCTTGGGGTACTTCTGGAGTCTCCCCAGGGGAGTCAGTCCTCGTCTCGAATGCGGGCATGCACTTGCGCTTTCCTCCAGAGCGGTAGCAGCAGTGTCACGCAGTCCGCCGCGTGGATCAAAGGATCTATGGTTTTCCCTCGAGTCTTTCCCACGAGGCTTTCCCACGAGGCTTTCCCACAGGGCTGTCCCACGTGCACACGTGGTGGGAGTCGATCCTCGGCTTGAACGTCAAGGCAGTGCAGGGAAAACAGGTTCCTCTGGAATGGACTGACACATCTGGGGGACTCTTGGAATGGTGTCACGACCCTGGAGTTCCTCTCGCCTTTCCTGTGGAGAGCGCCTCCTCTTGAGATGCGACGGGAACGCCGGGAATTCTTTCCCTACGAAACAGGGAAAGGATCCCTCATCTCGAGCTACGAGGCGGAAACAGGGCTCCCCTGGATGTGTGCGGGAACCAACGTGCTTCCTCTCGAGTGGAGACGGGTATGTCGGGGAACTTCTTGAGTTGCAGCAAGGGTGTGAAGGACCCTTTGGAAGTTCCAGTGGTTAGATGTGATTGGCCTCGAGAAGCCTCAGCGGAAATGGGCCTCATCTCGCCTGGAGGGCAAAACCTCCTGGATTTTCTCGAGTTGCGGCAGGTGCTCTCGACTTACGACGGGGACCTCAGGGACCCGCTCTGGTGGCCTCAGGAAAGGCCAGTCCCAATGCGAGTTCCTCGGGGGCGTCTCGGGATTCCTCTCCCGTCGATGCCGGGGCCTAAGACCTTGTGTGGAGTCGGGGCCGGAACCTGAGGATTCCTCTCCAGTGCTGACATGGATCTTGGGGTACTTCTGGAGTCTCCCCAGGTGAGTCAGTCCTCGTCTCGAATGCGGGCATGCATTGCGCTTTCCTCCAGAGCGGTAGCAGCAGTGTCACGCAGTCCGCCGCGTGGATCAAAGGATCTATGGTTTTCCCCCGAGTTTTTCCCACGAGGCTTTCCCACGAGGCTTTCCCACAGGGCTGTCCCACGTGCACACGTGGTGGGAGTCGATCCTCGGCTTGAACGTCAAGGCAGTGCAGGGAAAACAGGTTCCTCTGGAATGGACTGACACATCTGGGGGACTCTTGGAATGGTGGCATGACCCTGGAGTTCCTCTCGCCTTTCCTGTGGAGAGCGCCTCCTCTTGAGATGCGACGGGAACGCCGGGAATTCTTTCCCTACGAAACAGGGAAAGGATCCCTTATCTCGAGCTAGGAGGCGGAAACGGGGCTCCCCTGGATGTGTGCGGGACACCACGTGCTTCCTCTCGAGTGCAGACGGGTATGTCGGGGAACTTCTTGAGTTGCAGCAAGGGTGTGAAGGACCCTTTGGAAGTTCCAGTGGTTAGATGTGATTGGCCTCGAGAAGCCTCAGCGGAAATGGGCCTCATCTCGCCGGGAGGGCAAAACCTCCTGGATTTTCTCGAGTTGCGGCAGGTGCTTTCGACTTACGACGGGGACCTCAGGGACCCGCTCTGGTGGCCTCAGGAAAGGCCAGTCCCCATGCGAGTTCCTCGGGGGCCTCTCGGGATTCCTCTCCCGTCGATGCCGGGGCCTAAGATCTTGTGTGGAGTCGGGGCCGGAACCTGAGGATTCCTCTCCAGTGCTGACATGGATCTTGGGGTTCTTCTGGAGTCTCCCCAGGGGAGTCAGTCCTCGTCTCGAATGCGGGCATGCACTTGCGCTTTCCTCCAGAGCGGTAGCAGCAGTGTCACGCAGTCCGCCGCGTGGATCAAAGGATGTATGGTTTTCCCTCGAGTCTTTCCCACGAGGCTTTCCCACGAGGCTTTCCCACAGGGCTGTCCCACGTGCACACGTGGTGGGAGTCGATCCTCGGCTTGAACGTCAAGGCAATGCAGGGAAAACAGGTTCCTCTGGAATGGACTGACACATCTGGGGGACTCTTGGAATGGTGGCACGACCCTGGAGTTCCTCTCGCCTTTCCTGTGGAGAGCGCCTCCTCTTGAGATGCTACGGGAACGCCGGGAATTCTTTCCCTACGAAACAGGGAAAGGATCCCTCATCTCGAGCTAGGAGGCGAAAACGGGGCTCCCCTGGATGTGTGCGGGACCCACGTGCTTCCTCTGGAGTGGAGACGGGTATGTCGGGGAACTTCTTGAGTTGCAGCAAGGGTGTGAAGGACCCTTTGGAAGTTCCAGTGGTTAGATGTGATTGGCCTCGAGAAGCCTCAGCGGAAATGGGCCTCATCTCGCCGGGAGGGCAAAACCTCCTGGATTTTCTCGAGTTGCGGCAGGTGCTCTCGACTTACGACGGGGACCTCAGGGACCCGCTCTGGTGGCCTCAGGAAAGGCCAGTCCCCATGCGAGTTCCTCGGGGGCCTCTCGGGATTCCTCTCCCGTCGATGCCGGGGCCTAAGATCTTGTGTGGAGTCAGGGCCGGAACCTGAGGATTCCTCTCCAGTGATGACATGGATCTTGGGGTACTTCTGGAGTCTCCCCAGGTGAGTCAGTCCTCGTCTCGAATGCGGGCATGCATTGCGCTTTCCTCCAGAGCGGTAGCAGCAGTGTCACGCAGTCCGCCGCGTGGATCAAAGGATCTATGGTTTTCCCTCGAGTTTTTCCCACGAGGCTTTCCCACGAGGCTTTCCCACAGGGCTGTCCCACGTGCACACGTGGTGGGAGTCGATCCTCGGCTTGAACGTCAAGGCAGTGCAGGGAAAACAGGTTCCTCTGGAATGGACTGACACATCTGGGGGACTCTTGGAATGGTGGCACGACCCTGGAGTTCCTCTCGCCTTTCCTGTGGAGAGCGCCTCCTCTTGAGATGCGACGGGAACGCCGGGAATTCTTTCCCTACGAAACAGGGAAAGGATCCCTCATCTCGAGCTAGGAGGCGAAAACGGGGCTCCCCTGGATGTGTGCGGGACCCACGTGCTTCCTCTGGAGTGGAGACGGGTATGTCGGGGAACTTCTTGAGTTGCAGCAAGGGTGTGAAGGACCCTTTGGAAGTTCCAGTGGTTAGATGTGATTGGCCTCGAGAAGCCTCAGCGGAAATGGGCCTCATCTCGCCGGGAGGGCAAAACCTCCTGGATTTTCTCGAGTTGCGGCAGGTGCTCTCGACTTACGACGGGGACCTCAGGGACCCGCTCTGGTGGCCTCAGGAAAGGCCAGTCCCCATGCGAGTTCCTCGGGGGCCTCTCGGGATTCCTCTCCCGTCGATGCCGGGGCCTAAGATCTTGTGTGGAGTCGGGGCCGGAACCTGAGGATTCCTCTCCAGTGCTGACATGGATCTTGGGGTTCTTCTGGAGTCTCCCCAGGGGAGTCAGTCCTCGTCTCGAATGCGGGCATGCACTTGCGCTTTCCTCCAGAGCGGTAGCAGCAGTGTCACGCAGTCCGCCGCGTGGATCAAAGGATGTATGGTTTTCCCTCGAGTCTTTCCCACGAGGCTTTCCCACGAGGCTTTCCCACAGGGCTGTCCCACGTGCACACGTGGTGGGAGTCGATCCTCGGCTTGAACGTCAAGGCAATGCAGGGAAAACAGGTTCCTCTGGAATGGACTGACACATCTGGGGGACTCTTGGAATGGTGGCACGACCCTGGAGTTCCTCTCGCCTTTCCTGTGGAGAGCGCCTCCTCTTGAGATGCGACGGGAACGCCGGGAATTCTTTCCCTACGAAACAGGGAAAGGATCCCTCATCTCGAGCTTGGAGGCGAAAACGGGGCTCCCCTGGATGTGTGCGGGACCCACGTGCTTCCTCTGGAGTGGAGACGGGTATGTCGGGGAACTTCTTGAGTTGCAGCAAGGGTGTGAAGGACCCTTTGGAAGTTCCAGTGGTTAGACGTGATTAGCCTCAAGAAACCTCAGCGGAAATGGGCCTCATCGCGCCTGGAGGGCAAAACTTCCTGGATTTTCTCGAGTTGCGGCAGGTGCTCTCGTCTTACGACGGGGACCTCAGGGACCCGCTCTGGTGGCCTCAGGAAAGGCCAGTCCCCATGTGAGTTCCTCGGGGGCCTCTCGTGATTCCTCTCCCGTCGATGCCGGGGCCTAAGACCTTGTGTGGAGTCGGGGCCGGAACCTGAGGATTCCTCTCCAGTGCTGACATGGATCTTGGGGTACTTCTGGAGTCTCCCCAGGTGAGTCAGTCCTCGTCTCGAATGCGGGCATGCATTGCGCTTTCCTCCAGAGCGGCAGCAGCAGTGTCACGCAGTCCGCCGCGTGGATCAAAGGATCTGTGGTTTTCCCTCGAGTCTTTCCCACGAGGCTTTCCCACAGGGCTGTCCCAAGTGCACACCTGGTGGGAGTCGATCCTCGGCTTCAACGTCAAGGCAGTGAAGGGAAAACAGGTTCCTCTGGAATGGACTGACACATCTGGGGGACTCTTGGAATGGTGGCATGACCCTGGAGTTCCTCTCGCCTTTCCTGTGGAGAGCGCCTCCTCTTGAGATGCGATGGGAAAGCCGGGAATTCTTTCCCTACGAAACAGGGAAAGGATCCCTCATCTCGAGCTAGGAGGCGGAAACGGGGCTCCCCTGGATGTGTGCGGGAAACCACGTGCTTCCTCTCGAGTGCAGACGGGTATGTCTGGGAACTTCTTGAGTTGCAGCAAGGGTGTGAAGGACCCTTTGGAAGTTCCAGTGGTTAGATGTGATTGGCCTCGAGAAGCCTCAGCGGAAATGGGCCTCATCTCGCCTGGAGGGCAAAACCTCCTGGATTTTCTCGAGTTGCGGCAGGTGCTCTCGACTTACGACGGGGACCTCAGGGACCCGCTTGTTGGCCTCAGGAAAGGCCAGTCCCCATGCGAGTTCCTCGGGGGCCTCTCGGGATTCCTCTCCCGTCGATGCCGGGGCCTAAGACCTTGTGTGGAGTAGGGGCCGGAACCTGAGGATTCCTCTCCAGTGCTGACATGGATCTTGGGGTACTTCTGGAGTCTCCCCAGGGGAGTCAGTCCTCGTCTCAAATGCGGGCATGCACTTGCGCTTTCCTCCAGAGCGGTAGCAGCAGTGTCACGCAGTCCGCCACATGGATCAAAGGATCTATGGTTTTCCCTCGAGTCTTTCCCACGAGGCTTTCCCACGAGGCTTTCCCACAGGGCTGTCCCACGTGCACACGTGGTGGGAGTCGATCCTCGGCTTGAACGTCAAGGCAGTGCAGGGAAAACAGGTTGCTCTGGAATGGACTGACACATCTGGGGGACTCTTGAACTGGTGGCACGACCCTGGAGTTCTTCTCGCCTTTCCTGTGGAGAGCGCCTCCTCTTGAGATGCGACGGGAACGCCGAGAATTCTTTCACTACGAAACAGGGAAAGGATCCCTCATCTCGAGCTAGGAGCCGGAAACGGGGCTCCCCTGGATGTGGGCGGGACCCCACGTGCTTTCTCTCGAGTGGAGACGGGTATGTCGGGGAACTTCTTGAGTTGCAGCAACGGTGTGAAGGACCCTTTGGAAGTTCCAGTGGTTAGATGTGATTGGCCTCGAGAAGCCTCAGCGGAAATGGGCCTCATCTCGCCTGGAGGGCAAAACCTCCTGGATTTTCTCGAGTTGCGGCATGTGCTCTCGACTTACGACGGGGACCTCAGGGACCCGCTCTGGTGGCCTCAGGAAAGGCCAGTCCCCATGCGAGTTCCTCGGGGGCCTCTCAGGATTCCACTCCCGTTGATGCCGGGGCCTAAGACCTTGTGTGGAGTCGGGGCCGGAACCTGAGGATTCCTCTCCAGTGCTGACATGGATCTTGGGGTACTTCTGGAGTCTCCCCAGGGGAGTCAGTCCTCGTCTCGAATGCGGGCATGCACTTGCGCTTTCCTCCAGAGCGGTAGCAGCAGTGTCACGCAGTCCGCCGCGTGGATCAAAGGATCTATGGTTTTCCCTCGAGGCTTTCCCACGAGGCTTTCCCACGAGGCTTTCCCACAGGGCTGTCCCACGTGCACACGTGGTGGGAGTCGATCCTCGGCTTGAACGTCAAGGCAGAGCAGGGAAAACAGGTTCCTCTGGAATGGACTGACACATCTGGGGGACTCTTGGAATGGTGTCACGACCCTGGAGTTCCTCTCGCCTTTTCTGTGGAGAGCGCCTCCTCTTGAGATGCGACGGGAACGCCGGGAATTCTTTCCCTACGAAACAGGGAAAGGATCCCTCATCTCGAGCTGGAGGCGGAAACGGGGCTCCCCTGGATGTGTGCGGGACCCCACGTGCATCCTCTCGAGTGGAGACGGGTATGTCGGGGAACTTCTTGAGTTGCAGCAAGGGTGTGAAGGACCCTTTGGAAATTCCAGTGGTTAGATGTGATTGGCCTCGAGAAGCCTCAGCGGAAATGGGCCTCATCTCGCCTGGAGGGCAAAACCTCCTGGATTTTCTCGAGTTGCGGCAGGTGCTCTCGACTTACGACGGGGACCTCAGGGACCCGCTCTGGTGGCCTCAGGAAAGGCCAGTCCCCATGCGAGTTCCTCGGGGGCCTCTCGGGATTCCTCTCCCGTCGATGCCGGGGCCTAAGATCTTGTGTGGAGTCGGGGCCGGAACCTGAGGATTCCTCTCCAGTGCTGACATGGATCTTGGGGTTCTTCTGGAGTCTCCCCAGGGGAGTCAGTCCTCGTCTCGAATGCGGGCATGCACTTGCGCTTTCCTCCAGAGCGGTAGCAGCAGTGTCACGCAGTCCGCCGCGTGGATCAAAGGATGTATGGTTTTCCCTCGAGTCTTTCCCACGAGGCTTTCCCACGAGGCTTTCCCACAGGGCTGTCCCACGTGCACACGTGGTGGGAGTCGATCCTCGGCTTGAACGTCAAGGCAATGCAGGGAAAACAGGTTCCTCTGGAATGGACTGACACATCTGGGGGACTCTTGGAATGGTGGCACGACCCTGGAGTTCCTCTCGCCTTTCCTGTGGAGAGCGCCTCCTCTTGAGATGCGACGGGAACGCCGGGAATTCTTTCCCTACGAAACAGGGAAAGGATCCCTCATCTCGAGCTAGGAGGCGAAAACGGGGCTCCCCTGGATGTGTGCGGGACCCACGTGCTTCCTCTGGAGTGGAGACGGGTATGTCGGGGAACTTCTTGAGTTGCAGCAAGGGTGTGAAGGACCCTTTGGAAGTTCCAGTGGTTAGATGTGATTGGCCTCGAGAAGCCTCAGCGGAAATGGGCCTCATCTCGCCGGGAGGGCAAAACCTCCTGGATTTTCTCGAGTTGCGGCAGGTGCTCTCGACTTACGACGGGGACCTCAGGGACCCGCTCTGGTGGCCTCAGGAAAGGCCAGTCCCCATGCGAGTTCCTCGGGGGCCTCTCGGGATTCCTCTCCCGTCGATGCCGGGGCCTAAGATCTTGTGTGGAGTCAGGGCCGGAACCTGAGGATTCCTCTCCAGTGATGACATGGATCTTGGGGTACTTCTGGAGTCTCCCCAGGTGAGTCAGTCCTCGTCTCGAATGCGGGCATGCATTGCGCTTTCCTCCAGAGCGGTAGCAGCAGTGTCACGCAGTCCGCCGCGTGGATCAAAGGATCTATGGTTTTCCCTCGAGTTTTTCCCACGAGGCTTTCCCACGAGGCTTTCCCACAGGGCTGTCCCACGTGCACACGTGGTGGGAGTCGATCCTCGGCTTGAACGTCAAGGCAGTGCAGGGAAAACAGGTTCCTCTGGAATGGACTGACACATCTGGGGGACTCTTGGAATGGTGGCACGACCCTGGAGTTCCTCTCGCCTTTCCTGTGGAGAGCGCCTCCTCTTGAGATGCGACGGGAACGCCGGGAATTCTTTCCCTACGAAACAGGGAAAGGATCCCTCATCTCGAGCTAGGAGGCGAAAACGGGGCTCCCCTGGATGTGTGCGGGACCCACGTGCTTCCTCTGGAGTGGAGACGGGTATGTCGGGGAACTTCTTGAGTTGCAGCAAGGGTGTGAAGGACCCTTTGGAAGTTCCAGTGGTTAGATGTGATTGGCCTCGAGAAGCCTCAGCGGAAATGGGCCTCATCTCGCCGGGAGGGCAAAACCTCCTGGATTTTCTCGAGTTGCGGCAGGTGCTCTCGACTTACGACGGGGACCTCAGGGACCCGCTCTGGTGGCCTCAGGAAAGGCCAGTCCCCATGCGAGTTCCTCGGGGGCCTCTCGGGATTCCTCTCCCGTCGATGCCGGGGCCTAAGATCTTGTGTGGAGTCGGGGCCGGAACCTGAGGATTCCTCTCCAGTGCTGACATGGATCTTGGGGTTCTTCTGGAGTCTCCCCAGGGGAGTCAGTCCTCGTCTCGAATGCGGGCATGCACTTGCGCTTTCCTCCAGAGCGGTAGCAGCAGTGTCACGCAGTCCGCCGCGTGGATCAAAGGATGTATGGTTTTCCCTCGAGTCTTTCCCACGAGGCTTTCCCACGAGGCTTTCCCACAGGGCTGTCCCACGTGCACACGTGGTGGGAGTCGATCCTCGGCTTGAACGTCAAGGCAATGCAGGGAAAACAGGTTCCTCTGGAATGGACTGACACATCTGGGGGACTCTTGGAATGGTGGCACGACCCTGGAGTTCCTCTCGCCTTTCCTGTGGAGAGCGCCTCCTCTTGAGATGCGACGGGAACGCCGGGAATTCTTTCCCTACGAAACAGGGAAAGGATCCCTCATCTCGAGCTTGGAGGCGAAAACGGGGCTCCCCTGGATGTGTGCGGGACCCACGTGCTTCCTCTGGAGTGGAGACGGGTATGTCGGGGAACTTCTTGAGTTGCAGCAAGGGTGTGAAGGACCCTTTGGAAGTTCCAGTGGTTAGACGTGATTAGCCTCAAGAAACCTCAGCGGAAATGGGCCTCATCGCGCCTGGAGGGCAAAACTTCCTGGATTTTCTCGAGTTGCGGCAGGTGCTCTCGTCTTACGACGGGGACCTCAGGGACCCGCTCTGGTGGCCTCAGGAAAGGCCAGTCCCCATGTGAGTTCCTCGGGGGCCTCTCGTGATTCCTCTCCCGTCGATGCCGGGGCCTAAGACCTTGTGTGGAGTCGGGGCCGGAACCTGAGGATTCCTCTCCAGTGCTGACATGGATCTTGGGGTACTTCTGGAGTCTCCCCAGGTGAGTCAGTCCTCGTCTCGAATGCGGGCATGCATTGCGCTTTCCTCCAGAGCGGCAGCAGCAGTGTCACGCAGTCCGCCGCGTGGATCAAAGGATCTGTGGTTTTCCCTCGAGTCTTTCCCACGAGGCTTTCCCACAGGGCTGTCCCAAGTGCACACCTGGTGGGAGTCGATCCTCGGCTTCAACGTCAAGGCAGTGAAGGGAAAACAGGTTCCTCTGGAATGGACTGACACATCTGGGGGACTCTTGGAATGGTGGCATGACCCTGGAGTTCCTCTCGCCTTTCCTGTGGAGAGCGCCTCCTCTTGAGATGCGATGGGAAAGCCGGGAATTCTTTCCCTACGAAACAGGGAAAGGATCCCTCATCTCGAGCTAGGAGGCGGAAACGGGGCTCCCCTGGATGTGTGCGGGAAACCACGTGCTTCCTCTCGAGTGCAGACGGGTATGTCTGGGAACTTCTTGAGTTGCAGCAAGGGTGTGAAGGACCCTTTGGAAGTTCCAGTGGTTAGATGTGATTGGCCTCGAGAAGCCTCAGCGGAAATGGGCCTCATCTCGCCTGGAGGGCAAAACCTCCTGGATTTTCTCGAGTTGCGGCAGGTGCTCTCGACTTACGACGGGGACCTCAGGGACCCGCTTGTTGGCCTCAGGAAAGGCCAGTCCCCATGCGAGTTCCTCGGGGGCCTCTCGGGATTCCTCTCCCGTCGATGCCGGGGCCTAAGACCTTGTGTGGAGTAGGGGCCGGAACCTGAGGATTCCTCTCCAGTGCTGACATGGATCTTGGGGTACTTCTGGAGTCTCCCCAGGGGAGTCAGTCCTCGTCTCAAATGCGGGCATGCACTTGCGCTTTCCTCCAGAGCGGTAGCAGCAGTGTCACGCAGTCCGCCACATGGATCAAAGGATCTATGGTTTTCCCTCGAGTCTTTCCCACGAGGCTTTCCCACGAGGCTTTCCCACAGGGCTGTCCCACGTGCACACGTGGTGGGAGTCGATCCTCGGCTTGAACGTCAAGGCAGTGCAGGGAAAACAGGTTGCTCTGGAATGGACTGACACATCTGGGGGACTCTTGAACTGGTGGCACGACCCTGGAGTTCTTCTCGCCTTTCCTGTGGAGAGCGCCTCCTCTTGAGATGCGACGGGAACGCCGAGAATTCTTTCACTACGAAACAGGGAAAGGATCCCTCATCTCGAGCTAGGAGCCGGAAACGGGGCTCCCCTGGATGTGGGCGGGACCCCACGTGCTTTCTCTCGAGTGGAGACGGGTATGTCGGGGAACTTCTTGAGTTGCAGCAACGGTGTGAAGGACCCTTTGGAAGTTCCAGTGGTTAGATGTGATTGGCCTCGAGAAGCCTCAGCGGAAATGGGCCTCATCTCGCCTGGAGGGCAAAACCTCCTGGATTTTCTCGAGTTGCGGCATGTGCTCTCGACTTACGACGGGGACCTCAGGGACCCGCTCTGGTGGCCTCAGGAAAGGCCAGTCCCCATGCGAGTTCCTCGGGGGCCTCTCAGGATTCCACTCCCGTTGATGCCGGGGCCTAAGACCTTGTGTGGAGTCGGGGCCGGAACCTGAGGATTCCTCTCCAGTGCTGACATGGATCTTGGGGTACTTCTGGAGTCTCCCCAGGGGAGTCAGTCCTCGTCTCGAATGCGGGCATGCACTTGCGCTTTCCTCCAGAGCGGTAGCAGCAGTGTCACGCAGTCCGCCGCGTGGATCAAAGGATCTATGGTTTTCCCTCGAGGCTTTCCCACGAGGCTTTCCCACGAGGCTTTCCCACAGGGCTGTCCCACGTGCACACGTGGTGGGAGTCGATCCTCGGCTTGAACGTCAAGGCAGAGCAGGGAAAACAGGTTCCTCTGGAATGGACTGACACATCTGGGGGACTCTTGGAATGGTGTCACGACCCTGGAGTTCCTCTCGCCTTTTCTGTGGAGAGCGCCTCCTCTTGAGATGCGACGGGAACGCCGGGAATTCTTTCCCTACGAAACAGGGAAAGGATCCCTCATCTCGAGCTGGAGGCGGAAACGGGGCTCCCCTGGATGTGTGCGGGACCCCACGTGCATCCTCTCGAGTGGAGACGGGTATGTCGGGGAACTTCTTGAGTTGCAGCAAGGGTGTGAAGGACCCTTTGGAAATTCCAGTGGTTAGATGTGATTGGCCTCGAGAAGCCTCAGCGGAAATGGGCCTCATCTCGCCTGGAGGGCAAAACCTCCTGGATTTTCTCGAGTTGCGGCAGGTGCTCTCGACTTACGACGGGGACCTCAGGGACCCGCTCTGGTGGCCTCAGGAAAGGCCAGTCCCCATGCGAGTTCCTCGGGGGCCTCTCGGGATTCCTCTCCCGTCGATGCCGGGGTCTAAGACCTTGTGTGGAGTCGGGGCTGGAACCTGAGGATTCCTCTCCAGTGCTGACATGGATCTTGGGGTACTTCTGGAGTCTCCCCAGGGGAGTCAGTCCTCGTCTCGAATGCGGGCATGCACTTGCGCTTTCCTCCAGAGCGGTAGCAGCAGTGTCACGCAGTCCGCCGCGTGGATCAAAGGATCTGTCGTTTTCCCTCGAGTCTTTGCCACGAGTCTTTCCCACGAGGCTTTCCCACAGGGCTGTCCCACGTGCACACGTGGTGGGAGTCGATCCTCGGCTTGAGCGTCAAGGCAGTGCAGGGAAAACAGGTTCCTCTGGAATGGACTGACACATCTGGGGGACTCTTGGAATGGTGGCACGACCCTGGAGTTCCTCTCGCCTTTCCTGTGGAGAGCGCCTCCTCTTGAGAAGCGACGGGAACGCCGGGAATTCTTTCCCTACGAAACAGGGAAAGGATCCCTTATCTCGAGCTAGGAGGCGGAAACGGGGCTCCCCTGGATGTGTGCGGGACCCCACGTGCTTCCTCTCGTGTGGAGACGGGTATGTCGGGGAACTTCTTGAGTTGCAGCAACGGTGTGAAGGACCCTTTGGAAGTTCCAGTGGTTAGACGTGATTAGCCACTAGAAGCCTCAGCGGAAATGGGCCTCATCTCGCCTGGAGGGCAAAACCTCCTGGATTTTCTCGAGTTGCGGCAGGTGCTCTCGACTTACGACGAGGACCTCAGGGACCCGCTCTGGTGGCCTCAGGAAAGGCCAGTCCCCATGCGAGTTCCTCTGGGGATTCCTCTCCCGTCGATGCCGGGGCCTAAGACCTTGTGTGGAGCCGGGGCCGGAACCTGAGGATTCCTATCCAGTGCTGACATGGATCTTGGGGTACTTCTGGAGTCTCCCCAGGGGAGTCAGTCCTCGTCTCGAATGCGGGCATGCACTTGCGCTTTCCTCCAGAGCGGTAGCAGCAGTGTCACGCAGTCCGCCGCGTGGATCAAAGGATCTATGGTTTTCCCTCGAGTCTTTCCCACGAGGCTTTCCCACGAGGCTTTCCCACAGGGCTGTCCCACGTGCACACGTGGTGGGAGTCGATCCTCGGCTTGAACGTCAAGGCAGTGCAGGGAAAACAGGTTCCTCTGGAATGGACTGACACATCTGGGGGACTTTTGGAATGGTGTCACGACCCTGGAGTTCCTCTCGCCTTTCCTGTGGAGAGCGTCTCCTCTTGAGATGCGACGGGAACGCCGGGAATTCTTTCCCTACGAAACAGGGAAAGGATCCCTCATCTCGAGCTAGGGGGCGGAAACGGAGCTCCCTTGGATGTGTGCGTGACCCCACGTGCTTCCTCTCGAGTGCAGACGGGTATGTCGGGGAACTTCTTGAGTTGCAGCAATGGTGTGAAGGACCCTTTGGAAGTTCCAGTGGTTAGATATGATTGGCCTCGAGAAGCCTCAGGGGAAATGGGCCTCATCTCGCCTGGAGGGCAAAACCTCCTGGATTTTCTCCAGTTGCGGCAGGTGCTCTCGTCTTACGACGGGGACCTCAGGGAACCGCTCTGGTGGCCTCAGGAAAGGCCAGTCCCCATGCGAGTTCCACGGGGGCCTCTCGGGATTCCTCTCCCGTCAATGCCGGGGCCTAAGACCTTGTGTGGAGTCGGGGCCGGAACCTGAGGATTCCTCTCCAGTGCTGACATGGATCTTGGGGTACTTCTGGAGTCTCCCCAGGGGAGTCAGTCCTCGTCTCGAATGTGGGCATGCACTTGCGCTTTCCTCCAGAGCGGTAGCAGCAGTGTCACGCAGTCCGCCGCGTGGATCAAAGGATCTATGGTTTTCCCTCGAGTCTTTCCCACGAGGATTTCCCACGAGGCTTTCCCACAGGGCTGACCCACGTGCACACGTGGTGGGAGTCGATCCTCGGCTTGAACGTCAAGGCAGTGCAGGGAAAACAGGTTCCTCTGGAATGGACTGACACATCTGGGGGACTCTTGGAATGGTGGCACGACCCTGGAGTTCCTCTCGCCTTTCCTGTGGAGAGCGCCTCCTCTTGAGATGCGACGGGAACGCCGGGAATTCTTTCCCTACGAAACAGGGCAAGGATCCCTCATCTCGAGTACTAGGCGGAAACAGGGCTCCCCTGGATGTGTGCGGGACCCACGTGCTTCCTCTCGAGTGGAGACGGGTATGTCTGGGAACTTCTTGAGTTGCTGCAAGGGTGTGAAGGACCCTTTGGAAGTTCCAGTGGTTAGAAGTGATTAGTCCCGAGAAGCCTCAGCGGAAATGGGCCTCATCTCGCCTGGAGAGCATAACCTCCTGGATTTTCTCGAGTTGCGGCAGGTACTCTCGACTTACGACGGGAACCTCAGAGACCCGCTCTGGTGGCCTCAGGAAAGGCCAGTCCCCATGCGAGTTCCTCGGGTCCTCTCGGGATTCCTCTCCCGTCGATGCTGGGGCCTAAGACCTTGTGTGGAGTCGGGGCCGGAACCTGAGGATTCCTCTCCAGTGCTGACATGGATCTTGGGGTACTTCTGGAGTCTCCCCAGGGGAGTCAGTCCTCGTCTCGAATGCGGGCATGCACTTGCGCTTTCCTCCAGAGCGGTAGCAGCAGTGTCACGCAGTCCACCGCGTGGATGAAAGGATCTATGGTTTTCCCTCGAGTCTTTCACACGAGGCTTTCCCACGAGGCTTTCCCACAGGGCTGTCCCACGTGCACACGTGGTGGGAGTCGATCCTCGGCTTGAACGTCAAGGCAGTGCAGGGAAAACAGGTTCCTCTGGAATGGACTGACACATCTGGGGGTCTCTTGGAATGGTGCCACGACCCTGGAGTTCCTCTCGCCTTTCCTTTGGAGAGCGCCTCCTCTTGAGATGCGACGGGAACGCCGGGAATTCTTTCCCTAAGAAACAGGGAAAGGATCCCTCATCTCAAGCTAGGAGGTGGAAACGGGGCTCCCCTGGATGTGTGCGGAACCCACGTGCTTCCTCTCGAGTGGAGACGGGTATGTCGGGGAACTTCTTGAGTTGCAGCAAGGGTGTTTAGGACCCTTTGGAAGTTCCAGTGGTTAGACGTGATTAGCCTCGAGAAGCCTCAGCGGAAATGGGCCTCATCTCGCCTGGAGGGCAAAACCTCCTGGATTTTCTCGAGTTGCGGCAGGTGCTCTCGACTTACGACGGGGACCTCAGGGACCCGCTCTGGTGGCCTCAGGAAAGGCCAGTCCCCATGCGAGTTCCTCGGGGGCCTCTCGGGATTCCTCTCCCGTCGATGCCGGGGCCTAAGACCTTGTGTGGATTCGGGGCCGGAACCTGAGGATTCCTCTCCAGTGCTGACATGGATCTTGGGGTACTTCTGGAGTCTCCCCAGGGGAGTCAGTCCTCGTCTCGAATGCGGGCATGCACTTGCGCTTTCCTCCAGAGCGGTAGCAGCAGTGTCACGCAGTCCGCCGCGTGGATCAAAGGATCTATGGTTTTCCCTCGAGTCTTTCCCACGAGGCTTTCCCACGAGGCTTTCCCACAGGGCTGTCCCACGTGCACACGTGGTGGGAGTCGATCCTCGGCTTGAAAGTCAAGGCAGTGCAGGGAAAACAGGTTCCTCTGGAATGGACTGACACATCTGGGGGACTCTTGGAATGGTGGCACGACCCGGGAGTTCCTCTCGCCTTTCCTGTGGAGAGCGCCTCCTCTTGAGATGCGACGGGAACGCCGGGAATTCTTTCCCTACGAAACAGGGAAAGGATCCCTCATCTCGAGCTAGGAAGCGGAAACGGGGCTGCCCTGGATGTGTGCGGGACCCCACGTGCTTCCTCTCGAGTGGAGACGGGTATGTCGGGGAACTTCTTGAGTTGCAGCAAGGGTGTGAAGGACCCTTTGGAAATTCCAGTGGTTAGACGTGATTAGCCTCGAGAAGCCTCAGCGGAAAAGGGCCTCATCTCGCCTGGAGGGCAAAACCTCCTGGATTTTCTCGAGTTGCGGCAGGTGCTCTCGACTTACGACGGGGACGTCAGGGACCCGCTCTGGTGGCGTCAGGAAAGGCCAGTCCCCATGCGAATTCCTCGGGGGCCTCTCGGGATTACTCTCCCGTCGATGCCGGGGCCTAAGACCTTGTGTGGAGTCGGGGCCGGAACCTGAGGATTCCTATTCAGTGCTGACATGGATCTTGGGGTACTTCTGGAGTCTCCCCAGGGGAGTCAGTCCTCATCTCGAATGCGGGCATGCACTTGCGCTTTCTTCCAGAGCGGTAGCAGCAGTGTCACGCAGTCCGCCGCGTGCATCAAAGGATCTATGGTTTTCCCTCGAGCCTTTCCCACGAGGCTTTCCCCCGAGGCTTTCCCTCAGGGCTGTCCCACGTGCACACTTGGTGGGAGTCGATCCTCGTCTTGAACGTCAAGGCAGTGCAGGGAAAACAGGTTCCTCTGGAAAGGACTGACACATCTGGGCGTCTCTTGGAATGGTGGCACGACCCTGGAGTTCCTCTCGCCTTTCCTGTGGAGAGCGCCTCCTCTTGAGATGCGACGGGAACGCCGGGAATTCTTTCCCTACGAAACAGGAAAGGATCCCTCATCTCGAGATAGGAGGCGGAAACGGGGCTCCCCTGGATGTGTGCGGGACCCCACGTGCTTCCTCTCGAGTGGAGACGGGTATGTCCGGGAACTTCTTGAGTTGCAGCAAGGGTGTGAAGGACCCTTTGGAAGTTCCAGTGGTTAGACGTGATTAGCCTCGAGAAGCCTCAGCGGAAATGGGCCTCATCTCGCCTGGAGGGCAAAACCTCCTGGATTTTCTCGAGTTGCGGCAGGTGCTCTCGACTTACGACGGGGACCTCAGGGACCCGCTCTTGTGGCCTCAGGAAAGGCCAGTCCCCATGCGAGTTCCTCGGGGGCCTCTCGGGATTCCTCTCCCGTCGATGCCGGGGCCTAAGACCTTGTGTGGAGTCGGGGCCGGAACCTGAGGATTCCTCTCCAGTGCTGACATGGATCTTGGGGTACTTCTGGAGTCTCCCCAGGGGAGTCAGTCCTCGTCTCGAATGCGGGCATGCACTTGCGCTTTCCTCCAGAGCGATAGCAGCAGTGTCACGCAGTCCGCCGCGTGGATCAAAGGATCTATGGTTTTCCCTCGAGTCTTTCCAACGAGGCTTTCCCACGAGGCTTTCCCACAGGGCTGTCCCACGTGCACACGTGGTGGGAGTCGATCCTCGGCTTGAACGTCAAGGCAGTGCAGGGAAAACAGGTTCCTCTGGAATGGACTGACACATCTGGGGGACTCTTGGAATGGTGGCACGACCCTGGAGTTCCTCTCGCCTTTCCTGTGCAGAGCGCCTCCTCTTGAGATGCGACGGGAACGCCGGGAATTCTTTCCCTACGAAACAGGGAAAGGATCCCTCATCTCGAGCTAGGAGGCGGAAATGGGGCTCCCCTGGATGTGTGCGGGACCCCACGTGCTTCCTCTCGGGTGGAGACGGGTATGTCGGGGAACTTCTTGAGTTGCAGCAAGGGTGTGAAGGACCCATTGGAAGTTCCAGTGGTTAGACGTGATTAGCCTCGAGAAGCCTCAGCGGAAATGGGCCTCATCTCGCCTGGAGGGCAAAACCTCCTGGATTTTCTCGAGTTGCGGCAGGTGCTCTCGACTTACGACGGGGACCTCAGGGACCCGCTCTGGTGGCCTCAGGAAAGGCCAGTCCCCATGCGAATTCCTCGGGGGCCTCTCGGGATTACTCTCCCGTCGATGCCGGGGCCTAAGACCTTGTGTGGAGTCGGGGCCGGAACCTGAGGATTCCTATTCAGTGCTGACATGGATCTTGGGGTACTTCTGGAGTCTCCCCAGGGGAGTCAGTCCTCATCTCGAATGCGGGCATGCACTTGCGCTTTCCTCCAGAGCGGTAGCAGCAGTGTCACGCAGTCCGCCGCGTGCATCAAAGGATCTATGGTTTTCCCTCGAGCCTTTCCAACGAGGCTTTCCCCCGAGGCTTTCCCACAGGGCTGTCCCACGTGCACACGTTGTGGGAGTGGATCCTCGGCTTGAACGTCAAGGCAGTGCAGGGAAAACAGGTTCCTCTGGAATGGACTGACACATCTGGGGGACTCTTGGAATGGTGGCACGACCCTGGAGTTCCTCTCGCCTTTCCTGTGGAGAGCGCCTCCTCTTGAGATGCGACGGGAAGGCCGGGAATTCTTTCCCTACGAAACAGGGAAAGGATCCCTCATCTCGAGCTAGGAGGCGGAAACGGGGCTCCCCTGGATGTGTGCGGGACCCCACGTGCTTCCTCTCGAGTGCAGACGGGTATGTCGGGGAACTTCTTGAGTTGCAGCAAGGGTGTGAAGGACCCTTTGGAAGTTCCAGTGGTTAGACGTGATTCGCCTCGAGAAGCCTCAGCGGAAATGGGCCTCATCTCGCCTGGAGGGCAAAACCTCCTGGATTTTCTCGAGTTGCGGCAGGTGCTCTCGACTTACGACGGGGACCTCAGGGACCCGCTCTGGTGGCCTCAGGAAAGGCCAGTCCCTATGCGAATTCCTCGGGGGCCTCTCGGGATTACTCTCCCGTCGATGCCGGGGCCTAAGACCTTGTGTGGAGTCGGAGCCGGAACCTGAGGATTCCTCTCCAGTGCTGACATGGATCTTGGGGTACTTCTGGAGTCTCCCCAGGGGAGTCAGTCCTCGTCTCGAATGCGGGCATGCACTTGCGCTTTCCTCTAGAGCGGTAGCAGCAGTGTCACGCAGTCCGCCGCGTGGATCAAAGGATCTATGGTTTTACCTCGAGTCTTTCCAACGAGGCTTTCCCACGAGGCTTTCCCACAGGGCTGTCCCACGTGCACACGTGGTGGGAGTGGATCCTCGGCTTGAACGTCAAGGCAGTGCAGGGAAAACATGTTCCTCTGGAATGGACTGACACATCGGGGGACTCTTGGAACGGTGGCACTACCCTGGAGTTCCTCTCGCCTTTCCTGTGGAGAGCGTCTCCTCTTGAGATGCGACGGGAACGCCGGGAATTCTTTCCCTACGAAACAGGGAAAGGATCCCTCATCTCGAGCTAGGAGGCGGAAACGGGACTCCCCTGGATGTGTGCGGGACCCCACGTGCTTCCTCTCGAGTGGAGACGGGTATGTCGGGGAACTTCTTGAGTTGCTGCAAGGGTGTGAAGGACCCTTTGGAAGTTCCAGTGGTTAGAAGTGATTAGTCCCGAGAAGCCTCAGCGGAAATGGGCCTCATCTCGCCTGGAGAGCATAACCTCCTGGATTTTCTCGAGTTGCGGCAGGTACTCTCGACTTACGACGGGAACCTCAGAGACCCGCTCTGGTGGCCTCAGGAAAGGCCAGTCCCCATGCGAGTTCCTCGGGTCCTCTCGGGATTCCTCTCCCGTCGATGCTGGGGCCTAAGACCTTGTGTGGAGTCGGGGCCGGAACCTGAGGATTCCTCTCCAGTGCTGACATGGATCTTGGGGTACTTCTGGAGTCTCCCCATGGGAGTCAGTCCTCGTCTCGAATGCGGGCATGCACTTGCGCTTTCCTCCAGAGCGGTAGCAGCAGTGTCACGCAGTCCACCGCGTGGATGAAAGGATCTATGGTTTTCCCTCGAGTCTTTCACACGAGGCTTTCCCACGAGGCTTTCCCACAGGGCTGTCCCACGTGCACACGTGGTGGGAGTGGATCCTCGGCTTGAACGTCAAGGCAGTGCAGGGAAAACAGGTTCCTCTGGAATGGACTGACACATCTGGGGGTCTCTTGGAATGGTGCCACGACCCTGGAGTTCCTCTCGCCTTTCCTTTGGAGAGCGCCTCCTCTTGAGATGCGACGGGAACGCCGGGAATTCTTTCCCTACGAAACAGGGAAAGGATCCCTCATCTCGAGCTAGGAGGCGGAAACGGGGCTCCCCTGGATGTGTGCGGAACCCACGTGCTTCCTATCGAGTGGAGACGGGTATGTCGGGGAACTTCTTGAGTTGCAGCAAGGGTGTTTAGGACCCTTTGGAAGTTCCAGTGGTTAGACGTGATTAGCCTCGAGAAGCCTCAGCGGAAATGGGCCTCATCTCGCCTGGAGGGCAAAACCTCCTGGATTTTCTCGAGTTGCGGCAGGTGCTCTCGACTTACGACGGGGACCTCAGGGACCCGCTCTGGTGGCCTCAGGAAAGGCCAGTCCCCATGCGAGTTCCTCGGGGGCCTCTCGGGATTCCTCTCCCGTCGATGCCGGGGCCTAAGACCTTGTGTGGAGTCGGGGCCGGAACCTGAGGATTCCTCTCCAGTGCTGACATGGATCTTGGGGTACTTCTGGAGTCTCCCCAGGGGAGTCAGTCCTCGTCTCGAATGCGGGCATGCACTTGCGCTTTCCTCCAGAGCGGTAGCAGCAGTGTCACGCAGTCCGCCGCGTGGATAAAAGGATCTATGGTTTTCCCTCGAGTCTTTCCCACGAGGCTTTCCCACGAGGCTTTCCCACAGGGCTGTCCCACGTGCACACGTGGTGGGAGTCGATCCTCGGCTTGAAAGTCAAGGCAGTGCAGGGAAAACAGGTTCCTCTGGAATGGACTGACACATCTGGGGGACTCTTGGAATGGTGGCACGACCCGGGAGTTCCTCTCGCCTTTCCTGTGGAGAGCGCCTCCTCTTGAGATGCGACGGGAACGCCGGGAATTCTTTCCCTACGAAACAGGGAAAGGATCCCTCATCTCGAGCTAGGAAGCGGAAACGGGGCTGCCCTGGATGTGTGCGGGACCCCACGTGCTTCCTCTCGAGTGGAGACGGGTATGTCGGGGAACTTCTTGAGTTGCAGCAAGGGTGTGAAGGACCCTTTGGAAATTCCAGTGGTTAGACGTGATTAGCCTCGAGAAGCCTCAGCGGAAAAGGGCCTCATCTCGCCTGGAGGGCAAAACCTCCTGGATTTTCTCGAGTTGCGGCAGGTGCTCTCGACTTACGACGGGGACGTCAGGGACCCGCTCTGGTGGCGTCAGGAAAGGCCAGTCCCCATGCGAATTCCTCGGGGGCCTCTCGGGATTACTCTCCCGTCGATGCCGGGGCCTAAGACCTTGTGTGGAGTCGGGGCCGGAACCTGAGGATTCCTATTCAGTGCTGACATGGATCTTGGGGTACTTCTGGAGTCTCCCCAGGGGAGTCAGTCCTCATCTCGAATGCGGGCATGCACTTGCGCTTTCTTCCAGAGCGGTAGCAGCAGTGTCACGCAGTCCGCCGCGTGCATCAAAGGATCTATGGTTTTCCCTCGAGCCTTTCCCACGAGGCTTTCCCCCGAGGCTTTCCCACAGGGCTGTCCCACGTGCACACTTGGTGGGAGTCGATCCTCGGCTTGAACGTCAAGGCAGTGCAGGGAAAACAGGTTCCTCTGGAAAGGACTGACACATCTGGGCGTCTCTTGGAATGGTGGCACGACCCTGGAGTTCCTCTCGCCTTTCCTGTGGAGAGCGCCTCCTCTTGAGATGCGACGGGAACGCCGGGAATTCTTTCCCTACGAAACAGGGAAAGGATCCCTCATCTCGAGATAGGAGGCGGAAACGGGGCTCCCCTGGATGTGTGCGGGACCCCACGTGCTTCCTCTCGAGTGGAGACGGGTATGTCCGGGAACTTCTTGAGTTGCAGCAAGGGTGTGAAGGACCCTTTGGAAGTTCCAGTGGTTAGACGTGATTAGCCTCGAGAAGCCTCAGCGGAAATGGGCCTCATCTCGCCTGGAGGGCAAAACCTCCTGGATTTTCTCGAGTTGCGGCAGGTGCTCTCGACTTACGACGGGGACCTCAGGGACCCGCTCTTGTGGCCTCAGGAAAGGCCAGTCCCCATGCGAGTTCCTCGGGGGCCTCTCGGGATTCCTCTCCCGTCGATGCCGGGGCCTAAGACCTTGTTTGGAGTCGGGGCCGGAACCTGAGGATTCCTCTCCAGTGCTGACATGGATCTTGGGGTACTTCTGGAGTCTCCCCAGGGGAGTCAGTCCTCGTCTCGAATGCGGGTATGCACTTGCGCTTTCCTCCAGAGCGATAGCAGCAGTGTCACGCAGTCCGCCGCGTGGATCAAAGGATCTATGGTTTTCCCTCGAGTCTTTCCCACGAGGCTTTCCCACGAGGCTTTCCCACAGGGCTGTCCCACGTGCACACGTGGTGGGAGTCGATCCTCGGCTTGAACGTCAAGGCAGTGCAGGGAAAACAGGTTCCTCTGGAATGGACTGACACATCTGGGGGACTCTTGGAATGGTGGCACGACCCTGGAGTTCCTCTCGCCTTTCCTGTGCAGAGCGCCTCCTCTTGAGATGCGACGGGAACGCCGGGAATTCTTTCCCTACGAAACAGGGAAAGGATCCCTCATCTCGAGCTAGGAGGCGGAAACGGGGCTCCCCTGGATGTGTGCGGGACCCCACGTGCTTCCTCTCGAGTGGAGACGGGTATGTCGGGGAACTTCTTGAGTTGCAGCAATGGTGTGAAGGACCCTTTGGAAGTTCCAGTGGTTAGACGTTATTAGCCTCGAGAAGCCTCAGCGGAAATGGGCCTCATCTCGCCTGGAGGGCAAAACCTCCTGGATTTTCTCGAGTTGCGGCAGGTGCTCTCGACTTACGACGGGGACCTCAGGGACCCGCTCTGGTGGCCTCAGGAAAGGCCAGTGCCCATGCGAGTTCCTCGGGGGCCTCTCGGGATTCCTCTCCCGTCGATGCCGGGGCCTAAGACCTTGTGTGGAGTCGGGGCCGGAACCTGAGGATTCCTCTCCAGTGCTGACATGGATCTTGGGGTACTTCTGGAGTCTCCCCAGGGGAGTCAGTCCTCGTCTCGAATGCGGGCATGCACTTGCGCTTTCCTCCAGAGCGATAGCAGCAGTGTCACGCAGTCCGCCGCGTGGATCAAAGGATCTATGGTTTTCCCTCGAGTCTTTCCCACGAGGCTTTCCCACGAGGCTTTCCCACAGGGCTGTCCCACGTGCACACGTGGTGGGAGTCGATCCTCGGCTTGAACGTCAAGGCAGTGCAGGGAAAACAGGTTCCTCTGGAATGGACTGACACATCTGGGGGACTCTTGGAATGGTGGCACGACCCTGGAGTTCCTCTCGCCTTTCCTGTGCAGAGCGCCTCCTCTTGAGATGCGACGGGAACGCCGGGAATTCTTTCCCTACGAAACAGGGAAAGGATCCCTCATCTCGAGCTAGGAGGCGAAAACGGGGCTCCCCTGGATGTGTGCGGGACCCCACGTGCTTCCTCTCGGGTGGAGACGGGTATGTCGGGGAACTTCTTGAGTTGCAGCAAGGGTGTGAAGGACCCTTTGGAAGTTCCAGTGGTTAGACGTGATTAGCCTCGAGAAGCCTCAGCGGAAATGGGCCTCATCTCCTGGAGGGCAAAACATCCTGGATTTTCTCGAGTTGCGGCAGGTGCTTTCGACTTACGACGGGGACCTCAGGGACCCGCTCTGGTGGCCTCAGGAAAGGCCAGTCCCCATGCGAGTTCCTCGGGGGCCTCTCGGGATTCCTCTCCCGTCGATGCCGGGGCCTAATACCTTGTGTGGAGTCGGGGCCGGAACCTGAGGATTCCTCTCCAGTGCTGACATGGATCTTGGGGTACTTCTGGAGTCTCCCCAGGGGAGTCAGTACTCGTCTCGAATGTGGGCATGCACTTGGGCTTTCCTCCAGAGCGGTAGCAGCAGTGTCACGCAGTCCGCCGCGTGGATCAAAGGATCTATGGTTTTCCCTCGAGTCTTTCCCACGAGGCTTTCCCACGAGGCTTTCCCACAGGGCTGTCCCACGTGCACACGTGGTGGGAGTGGATCCTCGGCTTGAACGTCAAGGCAGTGCAGGGAAAACAGGTTCCTCTGGAATGGACTGACACATCTGGGGGACTCTTGGAATGGTGGCACGACCCTGGAGTTCCTCTCGCCTTTCCTGTGGAGAGCGCCTCCTCTTGAGATGCGACGGGAACGCCGGGAATTCTTTCCCTACGAAACATTGAAAGGATCCCTCATCTCGAGCTAGGAGGCGGAAACGGGGCTCCCCTGGATGTGTGCGGGAACCCACGTGCTTCCTCTCGAGTGGAGACGGGTATGTCGGGGAACTTCTGGAGTTGCAGCAAGGGTGTGAAGGACCCTTTGGAAGTTCCAGTGGTTACACGTGATTAGCCTCGAGAAGCCTCAGCGGAAATGGGCCTCATCTCGCCTGGAGGGCAAAACCTCCTTGATTTTCTCGAGTTGCGGCAGGTGCTCTCGACTTACGACGGGGACCTCAGGGACCCGCTCTGGTGGCCTCAGGAAAGGCCAGTCCCCATGCGAGTTCCTCGGGGGCCTCTCGGGATTCCTCTCCCGTCGATGCCGGGGCCTAAGACCTTGTGTGGAGTCGGGGCCGGAACCTGAGGATTCCTCTCCAGTGCTGACATGGATCTTGGGGTACTTCTGGAGTCTCCCCAGGGGAGTCAGTCCTCGTCTCGAATGTGGGCATGCACTTGCGCTTTCCTCCAGAGCGGTAGCAGCAGTGTCACGCAGCCCGCCGCGTGGATCAAAGGATCTATGGTTTTCCCTCGAGTCTTTCCCACGAGGCTTTCCCACGAGGCTTTCCCACAGGGCTGTCCCACGTGCACACGTGGTGGGAGTCGATCCTCGGCTTGAACGTCAAGGCAGTGCAGGGAAAACAGGTTCCTCTGGAATGGACTGACACATCTGGGGGACTCTTGGAATGGTGGCACGACCCTGGAGTTCCTCTCGCCTTTCCTGTGGAGAGCGCCTCCTCTTGAGATGCGACGGGAACGCCGGGAATTCTTTCCCTACGAAACAGGGAAAGGATCCCTCATCTCGAGCTAGGAGGTGGAAACGGGGCTCCCCTGGATGTGTGCGGGACCCCACGTGCTTCCTCTCGAGTGGAGACGGGTATGTCGGGGAACTTCTTGAGTTGCAGCAAGGGTGTGAAGGACCCTTTGGAAGTTCCAGTGGTTAGACGTGATTAGCCTCGAGAAGCCTCAGCGGAAATGGGCCTCATCTCGCCTGGAGGGCAAAACCTCCTGGATTTTCTCGAGTTGCGGCAGGTGCTCTCGACTTACGACGGGGACCTCAGGGACCCGCTCTGGTGGCCTCAGGAAAGGCCAGTCCCCATGCGAGTTCCTCGGGGGCCTCTCGGCATTCCTCTCCCGTCGATGCCGGGGCCTAAGACCTTGTGTGGAGTCGGGGCCGGAACCTGAGGATTCCTCTCCAGTGCTGACATGGATCTTGGGGTACTTCTGGAGTCTCCCCAGGGGAGTCAGTCCTCGTCTCGAATGCGGGCATGCACTTGCGCTTTCCTCCAGAGCGGTAGCAGCAGTGTCACGCAGTCCGCCGCGTGGATCAAAGGATCTATGGTTTTCCCTCGAGTCTTTCCCACGAGGCTTTCCCACGAGGCTTTCCCACAGGGCTGTCCCACGTGTACAAGTGGTGGGAGTGGATCCTCGGCTTGAACGTCAAGGCAGTGCAGGGAAAACAGGTTCCTCTGGAATGGACTGACACATCTGGGGGACTCTTGGAATGGTGGCACGACCCTGGAGTTCCTCTCGCCTTTCCTGTGGAGAGCGCCTCCTCTTGAGATGCGACGGGAACGCTGGGAATTCTTTCCCTACGAAACAGGGAAAGGATCCCTCATCTCGAGCTAGGAGGCGGAAACGGGGCTCCCCTGGATGTGTGCGGGACCCCACGTGCTTCCTCTCGAGTGGAGACGGGTATGTCGGGGAACTTCTTGAGTTGCAGCAAGGGTGTGAAGGACCCTTTGGAAGTTCCAGTGGTTACACGTGATTAGCCTCGAGAAGCCTCAGCGGAAATGGGCCTCATCTCGCCTGGAGGGCAAAACCTCCTTGATTTTCTCGAGTTGCGGCAGGTGCTCTCGACTTACGACGGGGACCTCAGGGACCCGCTGTGGTGGCCTCAGAAAAGGCCAGTCCCCGTGCGAGTTCCTCGGGGGCCTCTCGGGATTCCTCTCCCGTCGATGCCGGGGCCTAAGACCTTGTGTGGAGTCGGGGCCGGAACCTGAGGATTCCTCTCCAGTGCTGACATGGATCTTGGGGTACTTCTGGAGTCTCCCCAGGGGAGTCAGTCCTCGTCTCGAATGCGGGCATGCACTTGCGCTTTCCTCCAGAGCGGTAGCAGCAGTGTCACTCAGTCCGCCGCGTGGATCAAAGGATCTACGGTTTTCCCTCGAGTCTTTCCCACGAGGCTTTCCCACGAGGCTTTCCCACAGGGCTGTCCCACGTGCACACGTGGTGGGACTCGATCCTCGGCTTGAACGTCAAGGCAGTGCAGGGAAAAAAGGTTCCTCTGGAATGGACTGACACATCTGGGGGACTATTGGAATGGTGGCACGACCCTGGAGTTCCTCTCGCCTTTCCTGTGGAGAGCACCTCCTCTTGAGATGCGACGGGAACGCCGGGAATTCTTTCCCTACGAAACAGGGAAAGGATCCCTCATCTCGAGCTAGGAGCGGAAACGGGGCTCCCCTGGATGTGTGCGGGACCCCACGTGCTTCCTCTCGAGTGGAGACGGGTATGTCAGGAACTGCTTAATTTGCAGCAAGGGTGTGAAGGACCCTTTGGAAGTTCCAGTGGTTAGATGTGATTAGCCTCGAGAAGCCTCAGCGGAAATGGGCCTCATCTCGCCTGGAGGGCAAAACCTCCTGGATTTTCTCGAGTTGCGGCAGGTGCTCTCGACTTACGATGGGGACCTCATGGACCCGCTCTGGTGGCCTCAGGAAAGGCCAGTCCCCATGCGAATTCCTCGGGGGCCTCTCGGGATTCCTCTCCCGTCGATGCCGGGGCCTAAGACCTTGTGTGGAGTCGGGGCCGGAACCTGAGGATTCCTCTCCAGTGCTGACATGGATCTTGGGGTACTTCTGGAGTCTCCCCAGGGGAGTCAGTCCTCGTCTCGATGCGGGCATGCACTTGCGCTTTCCTCCAGAGCGGTAGCAGCAGTGTCACGCAGTCCGCCGCGTGGATCAAAGGATCTATGGTTTTCCCTCGAGTCTTTCCCACGAGGCTTTCCCACGAGGCTTTCCCACAGGGCTGTCCCACGTGCACACGTGGTGGGAGTCGATCCTCGGCTTGAACGTCAAGGCAGTGCAGGGAAAACAGGTTCCTCTGGTATGGACTGACACATCTGGGGGACTCTTGGAATGGTGGCACGACCCTGGAGTTCCTCTCGCCTTTCCTGTGGAGAGCGCCTCCTCTTGAGATGCGACGGGAACGCCGGGAATTCTTTCCCTACGAAACAGGGAAAGGATCCCTCATCTCGAGCTAGGAGGCGGAAACGGGGCTCCCCTGGATGTGTGCGGGACCCCACGTGCTTCCTCTCGGGTGGAGACGGGTATGTCGGGGAACTTCTTGAGTTGCAGCAAGGGTGTGAAGGACCCTTTGGAAGTTCCAGTGGTTAGACGTGATTAGCCTCGAGAAGCCTCAGCGGAAATGGGCCTCATCTCGCCTGGAGGGCAAAACCTCCTGGATTTTCTCGAGTTGCGGCAGGTGCTCTCGACTTACGACGGGGACCTCAGGGACCCGCTCTGGTGGCCTCAGGAAAGGCCAGTCCCCATGCGAATTCCTCGGGGGCCTCTCGGGATTACTCTCCCGTCGATGCCGGGGCCTAAGACCTTGTGTGGAGTCGGGGCCGGAACCTGAGGATTCCTATTCAGTGCTGACATGGATCTTGGGGTACTTCTGGAGTCTCCCCAGGGGAGTCAGTCCTCATCTCGAATGCGGGCATGCACTTGCGCTTTCCTCCAGAGCGGTAGCAGCAGTGTCACGCAGTCCGCCGCGTGCATCAAAGGATCTATGGTTTTCCCTCGAGCCTTTCCCACGAGGCTTTCCCCCGAGGCTTTCCCACAGGGCTGTCCCACGTGCACACGTTGTGGGAGTGGATCCTCGGCTTGAACGTCAAGGCAGTGCAGGGAAAACAGGTTCCTCTGGAATGGACTGACACATCTGGGGGACTCTTGGAATGGTGGCACGACCCTGGAGTTCCTCTCGCCTTTCCTGTGGAGAGCGCCTCCTCTTGAGATGCGACGGGAACGCCGGGAATTCTTTCCCTACGAAACAGGGAAAGGATCCCTCATCTCGAGCTAGGAGGCGGAAACGGGGCTCCCCTGGATGTGTGCGGGACCCCACGTGCTTCCTCTCGAGTGCAGACGGGTATGTTGGGGAACTTCTTGAGTTGCAGCAAGGGTGTGAAGGACCCTTTGGAAGTTCCAGTGGTTAGACGTGATTCGCCTCGAGAAGCCTCAGCGGAAATGGGCCTCATCTCGCCTGGAGGGCAAAACCTCCTGGATTTTCTCGAGTTGCGGCAGGTGCTCTCGACTTACGACGGGGACCTCAGGGACCCGCTCTGGTGGCCTCAGGAAAGGCCAGTCCCTATGCGAATTCCTCGGGGGCCTCTCGGGATTACTCTCCCGTCGATGCCGGGGCCTAAGACCTTGTGTGGAGTCGGAGCCGGAACCTGAGGATTCCTCTCCAGTGCTGACATGGATCTTGGGGTACTTCTGGAGTCTCCCCAGGGGAGTCAGTCCTCGTCTCGAATGCGGGCATGCACTTGCGCTTTCCTCTAGAGCGGTAGCAGCAGTGTCACGCAGTCCGCCGCGTGGATCAAAGGATCTATGGTTTTACCTCGAGTCTTTCCAACGAGGCTTTCCCACGAGGCTTTCCCACAGGGCTGTCCCACGTGCACACGTGGAGGGAGTGGATCCTCGGCTTGAACGTCAAGGCAGTGCAGGGAAAACATGTTCCTCTGGAATGGACTGACACATCTGGGGGACTCTTGGAACGGTGGCACTACCCTGGAGTTCCTCTCGCCTTTCCTGTGGAGAGCGCCTCCTCTTGAGATGCGACGGGAACGCCGGGAATTCTTTCCCTACGAAACAGGGAAAGGATCCCTCATCTCGAGCTAGGAGGCGGAAACGGGACTCCCCTGGATGTGTGCGGGACCCCACGTGCTTCCTCTCGAGTGGAGACGGGTATGTCGGGGAACTTCTTGAGTTGCAGCAAGGGTGTGAAGGACCCTTTGGAAGTTCCAGTGGTTAGATGTGATTAGCCTCGAGAAGCCTCAGCGGAAATGGGCCTCATCTCGCCTGGAGGGCAAAACCTCCTGGATTTTCTCGAGTTGCGGCAGGTGCTCTCGACTTACGATGGGGACCTCATGGACCCGCTCTGGTGGCCTCAGGAAAGGCCAGTCCCCATGCGAATTCCTCGGGGGCCTCTCGGGATTCCTCTCCCGTCGATGCCGGGGCCTAAGACCTTGTGTGGAGTCGGGGCCGGAACCTGAGGATTCCTCTCCAGTGCTGACATGGATCTTGGGGTACTTCTGGAGTCTCCCCAGGGGAGTCAGTCCTCGTCTCGAATGCGGGCATGCACTTGCGCTTTCCTCCAGAGCGGTAGCAGCAGTGTCACGCAGTCCGCCGCGTGGATCAAAGGATCTATGGTTTTCCCTCGAGTCTTTCCCACGAGGCTTTCCCACGAGGCTTTCCCACAGGGCTGTCCCACGTGCACACGTGGTGGGAGTCGATCCTCGGCTTGAACGTCAAGGCAGTGCAGGGAAAACAGGTTCCTCTGGAATGGACTGACACATCTGGGGGACTCTTGGAATGGTGGCACGACCCTGGAGTTCCTCTCGCCTTTCCTGTGGAGAGCGCCTCCTCTTGAGATGCGACGGGAACGCCGGGAATTCTTTCCCTACGAAACAGGGAAAGGATCCCTCATCTCGAGCTAGGAGGCGGAAACGGGGCTCCCCTGGATGTGTGCGGGACCCCACGTGCTTCCTCTCGGGTGGAGACGGGTATGTCGGGGAACTTCTTGAGTTGCAGCAAGGGTGTGAAGGACCCTTTGGAAGTTCCAGTGGTTAGACGTGATTAGCCTCGAGAAGCCTCAGCGGAAATGGGCCTCATCTCGCCTGGAGGGCAAAACCTCCTGGATTTTCTCGAGTTGCGGCAGGTGCTCTCGACTTACGACGGGGACCTCAGGGACCCGCTCTGGTGGCCTCAGGAAAGGCCAGTCCCCATGCGAATTCCTCGGGGGCCTCTCGGGATTACTCTCCCGTCGATGCCGGGGCCTAAGACCTTGTGTGGAGTCGGGGCCGGAACCTGAGGATTCCTATTCAGTGCTGACATGGATCTTGGGGTACTTCTGGAGTCTCCCCAGGGGAGTCAGTCCTCATCTCGAATGCGGGCATGCACTTGCGCTTTCCTCCAGAGCGGTAGCAGCAGTGTCACGCAGTCCGCCGCGTGCATCAAAGGATCTATGGTTTTCCCTCGAGCCTTTCCCACGAGGCTTTCCCCCGAGGCTTTCCCACAGGGCTGTCCCACGTGCACACGTTGTGGGAGTGGATCCTCGGCTTGAACGTCAAGGCAGTGCAGGGAAAACAGGTTCCTCTGGAATGGACTGACACATCTGGGGGACTCTTGGAATGGTGGCACGACCCTGGAGTTCCTCTCGCCTTTCCTGTGGAGAGCGCCTCCTCTTGAGATGCGACGGGAACGCCGGGAATTCTTTCCCTACGAAACATGGAAAGGATCCCTCATCTCGAGCTAGGAGGCGGAAACGGGGCTCCCCTGGATGTGTGCGGGACACCACGTGCTTCCTCTCGAGTGCAGACGGGTATGTTGGGGAACTTCTTGAGTTGCAGCAAGGGTGTGAAGGACCCTTTGGAAGTTCCAGTGGTTAGACGTGATTCGCCTCGAGAAGCCTCAGCGGAAATGGGCCTCATCTCGCCTGGAGGGCAAAACCTCCTGGATTTTCTCGAGTTGCGGCAGGTGCTCTCGACTTACGACGGGGACCTCAGGGACCCGCTCTGGTGGCCTCAGGAAAGGCCAGTCCCTATGCGAATTCCTCGGGGGCCTCTCGGGATTACTCTCCCGTCGATGCCGGGGCCTAAGACCTTGTGTGGAGTCGGAGCCGGAACCTGAGGATTCCTCTCCAGTGCTGACATGGATCTTGGGGTACTTCTGGAGTCTCCCCAGGGGAGTCAGTCCTCGTCTCGAATGCGGGCATGCACTTGCGCTTTCCTCTAGAGCGGTAGCAGCAGTGTCACGCAGTCCGCCGCGTGGATCAAAGGATCTATGGTTTTACCTCGAGTCTTTCCAACGAGGCTTTCCCACGAGGCTTTCCCACAGGGCTGTCCCACGTGCACACGTGGAGGGAGTGGATCCTCGGCTTGAACGTCAAGGCAGTGCAGGGAAAACATGTTCCTCTGGAATGGACTGACACATCTGGGGGACTCTTGGAACGGTGGCACTACCCTGGAGTTCCTCTCGCCTTTCCTGTGGAGAGCGCCTCCTCTTGAGATGCGACGGGAACGCCGGGAATTCTTTCCCTACGAAACAGGGAAAGGATCCCTCATCTCGAGCTAGGAGGCGGAAACGGGACTCCCCTGGATGTGTGCGGGACCCCACGTGCTTCCTCTCGAGTGGAGACGGGTATGTCGGGGAACTTCTTGAGTTGCAGCAAGGGTGTGAAGGACCCTTTGGAAGTTCCAGTGGTTAGACGTGATTCGCCTCGAGAAGCCTCAGCGGAAATGGGCCTCATCTCGCCTGGAGGGCAAAACCTCCTGGATTTTCTCGAGTTGCGGCAGGTGCTCTCGACTTACGACGGGGACCTCAGGGACCCGCTCTGGTGGCCTCAGGAAAGGCCAGTCCCTATGCGAATTCCTCGGGGGCCTCTCGGGATTACTCTCCCGTCGATGCCGGGGCCTAAGACCTTGTGTGGAGTCGGAGCCGGAACCTGAGGATTCCTCTCCAGTGCTGACATGGATCTTGGGGTACTTCTGGAGTCTCCCCAGGGGAGTCAGTCCTCGTCTCGAATGCGGGCATGCACTTGCGCTTTCCTCTAGAGCGGTAGCAGCAGTGTCACGCAGTCCGCCGCGTGGATCAAAGGATCTATGGTTTTACCTCGAGTCTTTCCAACGAGGCTTTCCCACGAGGCTTTCCCACAGGGCTGTCCCACGTGCACACGTGGTGGGAGTCGATCCTCGGCTTGAACGTCAAGGCAGTGCAGGGAAAACAGGTTCCTCTGGAATGGACTGACACATCTGGGCGTCTCTTGGAATGGTGGCACGACCCTGGAGTTCCTCTCGCCTTTCCTGTGGAGAGCGCCTCCTCTTGAGATGCGACGGGAACGCCGGGAATTCTTTCCCTACGAAACAGGGAAAGGATCCCTCATCTCGAGATAGGAGGCGGAAACGGGGCTCCCCTGGATGTGTGCGGGACCCCACGTGCTTCCTCTCGAGTGGAGACGGGTATGTCGGGGAACTTCTTGAGTTGCAGCAAGGGTGTGAAGGACCCTTTGGAAGTTCCAGTGGTTAGACGTGATTAGCCTCGAGAAGCCTCAGCGGAAATGGGCCTCATCTCGCCTGGAGGGCAAAACCTCCTGGATTTTCTCGAGTTGCGGCAGGTGCTCTCGACTTACGACGGGGACCTCAGGGACCCACTCTTGTGGCCTCAGGAAAGGCCAGTCCCCATGCGAGTTCCTCGGGGGCCTCTCGGGATTCCTCTCCCGTCGATGCCGGGGCCTAAGACCTTGTGTGGAGTCGGGGCCGGAACCTGAGGATTCCTCTCCAGTGCTGACATGGATCTTGGGGTACTTCTGGAGTCTCCCCAGGGGAGTCAGTCCTCGTCTCGAATGCGGGCATGCACTTGCGCTTTCCTCCAGAGCGATAGCAGCAGTGTCACGCAGTCCGCCGCGTGGATCAAAGGATCTATGGTTTTCCCTCGAGTCTTTCCCACGAGGCTTTCCCACGAGGCTTTCCCACAGGGCTGTCCCACGTGCACACGTGGTGGGAGTCGATCCTCGGCTTGAACGTCAAGGCAGTGCAGGGAAAACAGGTTCCTCTGGAATGGACTGACACATCTGGGGGACTCTTGGAATGGTGGCACGACCCTGGAGTTCCTCTCGCCTTTCCTGTGCAGAGCGCCTCCTCTTGAGATGCGACGGGAACGCCGGGAATTCTTTCCCTACGAAACAGGGAAAGGATCCCTCATCTCGAGCTAGGAGGCGGAAACGGGGCTCCCCTGGATGTGTGCGGGACCCCACGTGCTTCCTCTCGGGTGGAGACGGGTATGTCGGGGAACTTCTTGAGTTGCAGCAAGGGTGTGAAGGACCCTTTGGAAGTTCCAGTGGTTAGACGTGATTAGCCTCGAGAAGCCTCAGCGGAAATGGGCCTCATCTCGCCTGGAGGGCAAAACCTCCTGGATTTTCTCGAGTTGCGGCAGGTGCTCTCGACTTACGACGGGGACCTCAGGGACCCGCTCTGGTGGCCTCAGGAAAGGCCAGTCCCCATGCGAATTCCTCGGGGGCCTCTCGGGATTACTCTCCCGTCGATGCCGGGGCCTAAGACCTTGTGTGGAGTCGGGGCCGGAACCTGAGGATTCCTATTCAATGCTGACATGGATCTTGGGGTACTTCTGGAGTCTCCCCAGGGGAGTCAGTCCTCATCTCGAATGCGGGCATGCACTTGCGCTTTCCTCCAGAGCGGTAGCAGCAGTGTCACGCAGTCCGCCGCGTGCATCAAAGGATCTATGGTTTTCCCTCTAGCCTTTCCCACGAGGCTTTCCCCCGAGGCTTTCCCACAGGGCTGTCCCACGTGCACACGTTGTGGGAGTGGATCCTCGGCTTGAACGTCAAGGCAGTGCAGGGAAAACAGGTTCCTCTGGAATGGACTGACACATCTGGGGGACTCTTGGAATGGTGGCACGACCCTGGAGTTCCTCTCGCCTTTCCTGTGGAGAGCGCCTCCTCTTGAGATGCGACGGGAACGCCGGGAATTCTTTCCCTACGAAACAGGGAAAGGATCCCTCATCTCGAGCTAGGAGGCGGAAACGGGGCTCCCCTGGATGTGTGCGGGACCCCACGTGCTTCCTCTCGAGTGCAGACGGGTATGTCGGGGAACTTCTTGAGTTGCAGCAAGGGTGTGAAGGACCCTTTGGAAGTTCCAGTGGTTAGACGTGATTCGCCTCGAGAAGCCTCAGCGGAAATGGGCCTCATCTCGCCTGGAGGGCAAAACCTCCTGGATTTTCTCGAGTTGCGGCAGGTGCTCTCGACTTACGACGGGGACCTCAGGGACCCGCTCTGGTGGCCTCAGGAAAGGCCAGTCCCTATGCGAATTCCTCGGGGGCCTCTCGGGATTACTCTCCCGTCGATGCCGGGGCCTAAGACCTTGTGTGGAGTCGGAGCCGGAACCTGAGGATTCCTCTCCAGTGCTGACATGGATCTTGGGGTACTTCTGGAGTCTCCCCAGGGGAGTCAGTCCTCGTCTCGAATGCGGGCATGCACTTGCGCTTTCCTCTAGAGCGGTAGCAGCAGTGTCACGCAGTCCGCCGCGTGGATCAAAGGATCTATGGTTTTACCTCGAGTCTTTCCAACGAGGCTTTCCCACGAGGCTTTCCCACAGGGCTGTCCCACGTGCAAACGTGGTGGGAGTGGATCCTCGGCTTGAACGTCAAGGCAGTGCAGGGAAAACATGTTCCTCTGGAATGGACTGACACATCTGGGGGACTCTTGGAACGGTGGCACTACCCTGGAGTTCCTCTCGCCTTTCCTGTGGAGAGCGCCTCCTCTTGAGATGCGACGGGAACGCCGGGAATTCTTTCCCTACGAAACAGGGAAAGGATCCCTCATCTCGAGCTAGGAGGCGGAAACGGGACTCCCCTGGATGTGTGCGGGACCCCACGTGCTTCCTCTCGAGTGGAGACGGGTATGTCGGGGAACTTCTTGAGTTGCTGCAAGGGTGTGAAGGACCCTTTGGAAGTTCCAGTGGTTAGAAGTGATTAGTCCCGAGAAGCCTCAGCGGAAATGGGCCTCATCTCGCCTGGAGAGCATAACCTCCTGGATTTTCTCGAGTTGCGGCAGGTACTCTCGACTTACGACGGGAACCTCAGAGACCCGCTCTGGTGGCCTCAGGAAAGGCCAGTCCCCATGCGAGTTCCTCGGGTCCTCTCGGGATTCCTCTCCCGTCGATGCTGGGGCCTAAGACCTTGTGTGGAGTCGGGGCCGGAACCTGAGGATTCCTCTCCAGTGCTGACATGGATCTTGGGGTACTTCTGGAGTCTCCCCATGGGAGTCAGTCCTCGTCTCGAATGCGGGCATGCACTTGCGCTTTCCTCCAGAGCGGTAGCAGCAGTGTCACGCAGTCCACCGCGTGGATGAAAGGATCTATGGTTTTCCCTCGAGTCTTTCCCACGAGGCTTTCCCACGAGGCTTTCCCACAGGGCTGTCCCACGTGCACACGTGGTGGGAGTCGATCCTCGGCTTGAACGTCAAGGCAGTGCAGGGAAAACAGGTTCCTCTGGAATGGACTGACACATCTGGGGGTCTCTTGGAATGGTGCCACGACCCTGGAGTTCCTCTCGCCTTTCCTTTGGAGAGCGCCTCCTCTTGAGATGCGACGGGAACGCCCGGAATTCTTTCCCTAAGAAACAGGGAAAGGATCCCTCATCTCGAGCTAGGAGGCGGAAACGGGGCTCCCCTGGATGTGTGCGGAACCCACGTGCTTCCTATCGAGTGGAGACGGGTATGTCGGGGAACTTCTTGAGTTGCAGCAAGGGTGTTTAGGACCCTTTGGAAGTTCCAGTGGTTAGACGTGATTAGCCTCGAGAAGCCTCAGCGGAAATGGGCCTCATCTCGCCTGGAGGGCAAAACCTCCTGGATTTTCTCGAGTTGCGGCAGGTGCTCTCGACTTACGACGGGGACCTCAGGGACCCGCTCTGGTGGCCTCAGGAAAGGCCAGTCCCCATGCGAGTTCCTCGGGGGCCTCTCGGGATTCCTCTCCCGTCGATGCCGGGGCCTAAGACCTTGTGTGGAGTCGGGGCCGGAACCTGAGGATTCCTCTCCAGTGCTGACATGGATCTTGGGGTACTTCTGGAGTCTCCCCAGGGGAGTCAGTCCTCGTCTCGAATGCGGGCATGCACTTGCGCTTTCCTCCAGAGCGGTAGCAGCAGTGTCACGCAGTCCGCCGCGTGGATCAAAGGATCTATGGTTTTCCCTCGAGTCTTTCCCACGAGGCTTTCCCACGAGGCTTTCCCACAGGGCTGTCCCACGTGCACACGTGGTGGGAGTCGATCCTCGGCTTGAAAGTCAAGGCAGTGCAGGGAAAACAGGTTCCTCTGGAATGGACTGACACATCTGGGGGACTCTTGGAATGGTGGCACGACCCGGGAGTTCCTCTCGCCTTTCCTGTGGAGAGCGCCTCCTCTTGAGATGCGACGGGAACGCCGGGAATTCTTTCCCTACGAAACAGGGAAAGGATCCCTCATCTCGAGCTAGGAAGCGGAAACGGGGCTGCCCTGGATGTGTGCGGGACCCCACGTGCTTCCTCTCGAGTGGAGACGGGTATGTCGGGGAACTTCTTGAGTTGCAGCAAGGGTGTGAAGGACCCTTTGGAAATTCCAGTGGTTAGACGTGATTAGCCTCGAGAAGCCTCAGCGGAAAAGGGCCTCATCTCGCCTGGAGGGCAAAACCTCCTGGATTTTCTCGAGTTGCGGCAGGTGCTCTCGACTTACGACGGGGACGTCAGGGACCCGCTCTGGTGGCGTCAGGAAAGGCCAGTCCCCATGCGAATTCCTCGGGGGCCTCTCGGGATTACCCTCCCGTCGATGCCGGGGCCTAAGACCTTGTGTGGAGTCGGGGCCGGAACCTGAGGATTCCTCTCCAGTGCTGACATGGATCTTGGGGTACTTCTGGAGTCTCCCCAGGGGAGTCAGTCCTCATCTCGAATGCGGGCATGCACTTGCGCTTTCTTCCAGAGCGGTAGCAGCAGTGTCACGCAGTCCGCCGCGTGCATCAAAGGATCTATGGTTTTCCCTCGAGCCTTTCCCACGAGGCTTTCCCCCGAGGCTTTCCCACAGGGCTGTCCCACGTGCACACTTGGTGGGAGTCGATCCTCGGCTTGAACGTCAAGGCAGTGCAGGGAAAACAGGTTCCTCTGGAAAGGACTGACACATCTGGGCGTCTCTTGGAATGGTGGCACGACCCTGGAGTTCCTCTCGCCTTTCCTGTGGAGAGCGCCTCCTCTTGAGATGCGACGGGAACGCCGGGAATTCTTTCCCTACGAAACAGGGAAAGGATCCCTCATCTCGAGATAGGAGGCGGAAACGGGGCTCCCCTGGATGTGTGCGGGACCCCACGTGCTTCCTCTCGAGTGGAGACGGGTATGTCCGGGAACTTCTTGAGTTGCAGCAAGGGTGTGAAGGACCCTTTGGAAGTTCCAGTGGTTAGACGTGATTAGCCTCGAGAAGCCTCAGCGGAAATGGGCCTCATCTCGCCTGGAGGGCAAAACCTCCTGGATTTTCTCGAGTTGCGGCAGGTGCTCTCGACTTACGACGGGGACCTCAGGGACCCGCTCTTGTGGCCTCAGGAAAGGCCAGTCCCCATGCGAGTTCCTCGGGGGCCTCTCGGGATTCCTCTCCCGTCGATGCCGGGGCCTAAGACCTTGTTTGGAGTCGGGGCCGGAACCTGAGGATTCCTCTCCAGTGCTGACATGGATCTTGGGGTACTTCTGGAGTCTCCCCAGGGGAGTCAGTCCTCGTCTCGAATGCGGGCATGCACTTGCGCTTTCCTCCAGAGCGATAGCAGCAGTGTCACGCAGTCCGCCGCGTGGATCAAAGGATCTATGGTTTTCCCTCGAGTCTTTCCCACGAGGCTTTCCCACGAGGCTTTCCCACAGGGCTGTCCCACGTGCACACGTGGTGGGAGTGGATCCTCGGCTTGAACGTCAAGGCAGTGCAGGGAAAACAGGTTCCTCTGGAATGGACTGACACATCTGGGGGACTCTTGGAATGGTGGCACGACCCTGGAGTTCCTCTCGCCTTTCCTGTGCAGAGCGCCTCCTCTTGAGATGCGACGGGAACGCCGGGAATTCTTTCCCTACGAAACAGGGAAAGGATCCCTCATCTCGAGCTAGGAGGCGGAAACGGGGCTCCCCTGGATGTGTGCGGGACCCCACGTGCTTCCTCTCGAGTGGAGACGGGTATGTCGGGGAACTTCTTGAGTTGCAGCAATGGTGTGAAGGACCCTTTGGAAGTTCCAGTGGTTAGACGTTATTAGCCTCGAGAAGCCTCAGCGGAAATGGGCCTCATCTCGCCTGGAGGGCAAAACCTCCTGGATTTTCTCGAGTTGCGGCAGGTGCTCTCGACTTACGACGGGGACCTCAGGGACCCGCTCTGGTGGCCTCAGGAAAGGCCAGTGCCCATGCGAGTTCCTCGGGGGCCTCTCGGGATTCCTCTCCCGTCGATGCCGGGGCCTAAGACCTTGTGTGGAGTCGGGGCCGGAACCTGAGGATTCCTCTCCAGTGCTGACATGGATCTTGGGGTACTTCTGGAGTCTCCCCAGGGGAGTCAGTCCTCGTCTCGAATGCGGGCATGCACTTGCGCTTTCCTCCAGAGCGATAGCAGCAGTGTCACGCAGTCCGCCGCGTGGATCAAAGGATCTATGGTTTTCCCTCGAGTCTTTCCCACGAGGCTTTCCCACGAGGCTTTCCCACAGGGCTGTCCCACGTGCACACGTGGTGGGAGTCGATCCTCGGCTTGAACGTCAAGGCAGTGCAGGGAAAACAGGTTCCTCTGGAATGGACTGACACATCTGGGGGACTCTTGGAATGGTGGCACGACCCTGGAGTTCCTCTCGCCTTTCCTGTGCAGAGCGCCTCCTCTTGAGATGCGACGGGAACGCCGGGAATTCTTTCCCTACGAAACAGGGAAAGGATCCCTCATCTCGAGCTAGGAGGCGAAAACGGGGCTCCCCTGGATGTGTGCGGGACCCCACGTGCTTCCTCTCGGGTGGAGACGGGTATGTCGGGGAACTTCTTGAGTTGCAGCAAGGGTGTGAAGGACCCTTTGGAAGTTCCAGTGGTTAGACGTGATTAGCCTCGAGAAGCCTCAGCGGAAATGGGCCTCATCTCCTGGAGGGCAAAACATCCTGGATTTTCTCGAGTTGCGGCAGGTGCTCTCGACTTACCACGGGGACCTCAGGGACCCGCTCTGGTGGCCTCAGGAAAGGCCAGTCCCCATGCGAGTTTCTCGGGGGCCTCTCGGGATTCCTCTCCCGTCGATGCCGGGGCCTAATACCTTGTGTGGAGTCGGGGCCGGAACCTGAGGATTCCTCTCCAGTGCTGACATGGATCTTGGGGTACTTCTGGAGTCTCCCCAGGGGAGTCAGTACTCGTCTCGAATGTGGGCATGCACTTGCGCTTTCCTCCAGAGCGGTAGCAGCAGTGTCACGCAGCCCGCCGCGTGGATCAAAGGATCTATGGTTTTCCCTCGAGTCTTTCCCACGAGGCTTTCCCACGAGGCTTTCCCACAGGGCTGTCCCACGTGCACACGTGGTGGGAGTGGATCCTCGGCTTGAACGTCAAGGCAGTGCAGGGAAAACAGGTTCCTCTGGAATGGACTGACACATCTGGGGGACTCTTGGAATGGTGGCACGACCCTGGAGTTCCTCTCGCCTTTCCTGTGGAGAGCGCCTCCTCTTGAGATGCGACGGGAACGCCGGGAATTCTTTCCCTACGAAACATTGAAAGGATCCCTCATCTCGAGCTAGGAGGCGGAAACGGGGCTCCCCTGGATGTGTGCGGGACCCACGTGCTTCCTCTCGAGTGGAGACGGGTATGTCGGGGAACTTCTGGAGTTGCAGCAAGGGTGTGAAGGACCCTTTAGAAGTTCCAGTGGTTAGACGTGATTAGCCTCGAGAAGCCTCAGCGGAAATGGGCCTCATCTCGCCTGGAGGGCAAAACCTCCTGGATTTTCTCGAGTTGCGGCAGGTGCTCTCGACTTACGACGGGGACCTCAGGGACCCGCTCTGGTGGCCTCAGGAAAGGCCAGTCCCCATGCGAGTTCCTCGGGGGCCTCTCGGGATTCCTCTCGCGTCGATGCCGGGGCCTAAGACCTTGTGTGGAGTCGGGGCCGGAACCTGAGGATTCCTCTCCAGTGCTGACATGGATCTTGGGGTACTTCTGGAGTCTCCCCAGGGGAGTCAGTCCTCGTCTCGAATGTGGGCATGCACTTGCGCTTTCCTCCAGAGCGGTAGCAGCAGTGTCACGCAGCCCGCCGCGTGGATCAAAGGATCTATGGTTTTCCCTCGAGTCTTTCCCACGAGGCTTTCCCACGAGGCTTTCCCACAGGGCTGTCCCACGTGCACACGTGGTGGGAGTCGATCCTCGGCTTGAACGTCAAGGCAGTGCAGGGAAAACAGGTTCCTCTGGAATGGACTGACACATCTGGGGGACTCTTGGAATGGTGGCACGACCCTGGAGTTCCTCTCGCCTTTCCTGTGGAGAGCGCCTCCTCTTGAGATGCGACGGGAACGCCGGGAATTCTTTCCCTACGAAACAGGGAAAGGATCCCTCATCTCGAGCTAGGAGGTGGAAACGGGGCTCCCCTGGATGTGTGCGGGACCCCACGTGCTTCCTCTCGAGTGGAGACGGGTATGTCGGGGAACTTCTTGAGTTGCAGCAAGGGTGTGAAGGACCCTTTGGAAGTTCCAGTGGTTAGACGTGATTAGCCTCGAGAAGCCTCAGCGGAAATGGGCCTCATCTCGCCTGGAGGGCAAAACCTCCTGGATTTTCTCGAGTTGCGGCAGGTGCTCTCGACTTACGACGGGGACCTCAGGGACCCGCTCTGGTGGCCTCAGGAAAGGCCAGTCCCCATGCGAGTTCCTCGGGGGCCTCTCGGCATTCCTCTCCCGTCGATGCCGGGGCCTAAGACCTTGTGTGGAGTCGGGGCCGGAACCTGAGGATTCCTCTCCAGTGCTGACATGGATCTTGGGGTACTTCTGGAGTCTCCCCAGGGGAGTCAGTCCTCGTCTCGAATGCGGGCATGCACTTGCGCTTTCCTCCAGAGCGGTAGCAGCAGTGTCACGCAGTCCACCGCGTGGATCAAAGGATCTATGGTTTTCCCTCGAGTCTTTCCCACGAGGCTTTCCCACGAGGCTTTCCCACAGGGCTGTCCCACGTGTACAAGTGGTGGGAGTGGATCCTCGGCTTGAACGTCAAGGCAGTGCAGGGAAAACAGGTTCCTCTGGAATGGACTGACACATCTGGGGGACTCTTGGAATGGTGGCACGACCCTGGAGTTCCTCTCGCCTTTCCTGTGGAGAGCGCCTCCTCTTGAGATGCGACGGGAACGCCGGGAATTCTTTCCCTACGAAACAGGGAAAGGATCCCTCATCTCGAGCTAGGAGGCGGAAACGGGGCTCCCCTGGATGTGTGCGGGACCCCACGTGCTTCCTCTCGAGTGGAGACGGGTATGTCGGGGAACTTCTTGAGTTGCAGCAAGGGTGTGAAGGACCCTTTGGAAGTTCCAGTGGTTACACGTGATTAGCCTCGAGAAGCCTCAGCGGAAATGGGCCTCATCTCGCCTGGAGGGCAAAACCTCCTTGATTTTCTCGAGTTGCGGCAGGTGCTCTCGACTTACGACGGGGACCTCAGGGACCCGCTGTGGTGGCCTCAGAAAAGGCCAGTCCCCGTGCGAGTTCCTCGGGGGCCTCTCGGGATTCCTCTCCCGTCGATGCCGGGGCCTAAGACCTTGTGTGGAGTCGGGGCCGGAACCTGAGGATTCCTCTCCAGTGCTGACATGGATCTTGGGGTACTTCTGGAGTCTCCCCAGGGGAGTCAGTCCTCGTCTCGAATGCGGGCATGCACTTGCGCTTTCCTCCAGAGCGGTAGCAGCAGTGTCACGCAGTCCGCCGCGTGGATCAAAGGATCTACGGTTTTCCCTCGAGTCTTTCCCACGAGGCTTTCCCACGAGGCTTTCCCACAGGGCTGTCCCACGTGCACACGTGGTGGGACTCGATCCTCGGCTTGAACGTCAAGGCAGTGCAGGGAAAAAAGGTTCCTCTGGAATGGACTGACACATCTGGGGGACTATTGGAATGGTGGCACGACCCTGGAGTTCCTCTCGCCTTTCCTGTGGAGAGCACCTCCTCTTGAGATGCGACGGGAACGCCGGGAATTCTTTCCCTACGAAACAGGGAAAGGATCCCTCATCTCGAGCTAGGAGCGGAAACGGGGCTCCCCTGGATGTGTGCGGGACCCCACGTGCTTCCTCTCGAGTGGAGACGGGTATGTCAGGAACTGCTTAAGTTGCAGCAAGGGTGTGAAGGACCCTTTGGAAGTTCCAGTGGTTAGATGTGATTAGCCTCGAGAAGCCTCAGCGGAAATGGGCCTCATCTCGCCTGGAGGGCAAAACCTCCTGGATTTTCTCGAGTTGCGGCAGGTGCTCTCGACTTACGATGGGGACCTCATGGACCCGCTCTGGTGGCCTCAGGAAAGGCCAGTCCCCATGCGAATTCCTCGGGGGCCTCTCGGGATTCCTTTCCCGTCGATGCCGGGGCCTAAGACCTTGTGTGGAGTCGGGGCCGGAACCTGAGGATTCCTCTCCAGTGCTGACACGGATCTTGGGGTACTTCTGGAGTCTCCCCAGGGGAGTCAGTCCTCGTCTCGAATGCGGGCATGCACTTGCGCTTTCCTCCACAGCGGTAGCAGCAGTGTCACGCAGTCCACCGCGTGGATCAAAGGATCTATGGTTTTCCCTCGAGGCTTTCCCGCGAGGCTTTCCCACAGGGCTGTCCCACGTGCACACGTGGTGGGAGTGGAACCTCGGCTTGAACGTCAAGGCAGTGCAGGGAAAACAGGTTCCTCTGGAATGGACTGACACATCTGGGGGACTCTTGGAATGGTGGCACGACCCTGGAGTTCCTCTCGACTTTCCTGTGGAGAGCGCCTCCTCTTGAGATGCGACGGGAACGCCGGGAATTCTTTCCATACGAAACAGGGAAAGGATCCCTCATCTCGAGCTAGGAGGCGGAAACGGGGCTCCCTGGATGTGTGCGGGACCCCACGTGCTTCCTCTCGAGTGGAGACGGGTATGTCGGGGAACTTCTTGAGTTGCAGCAAGGGTGTGAAGGACCCTTTGGAAGTTCCAGTGGTTAGACGTGATTAGCCTCGAGAAGCCTCAGCGGAAATGGGCCTCATCTCGCCTGGAGGGCAAAACCTCCTGGATTTTCTCGAGTTGCGGCAGGTGCTCTCGACTTACGACGGGGACCTCAGGGACCCGCTCTGGTGGCCTCAGGAAAGGCCTGTCCCCATGCGAGTTCCTCGGGGGCCTCTCGGGATTCCTCTCCTGTCGATGCCGGGGCCTAAGACCTTGTGTGGAGTCGGGGCCCGAACCTGAGGATTCCTCTCCAGTGCTGACATGGATCTTGGGGTACTTCTGGAGTCTCCCCAGGGGAGTCAGTCCTCGTCTCGAATGCGGGCATGCAATTGCGCTTTCCTCCAGAGCGGTAGCAGCAGTGTCACGCAGTCCGCCGCGTGGATCAAAGGATCTATGGTTTTCCCTCGAGTCTTTCCCACGAGGCTTTCCCACGAGGCTTTCCCACAGGGCTGTCCCACGTGCACACGTGGTGGGAGTGGATCCTCGGCTTGAACGTCAAGGCAGTGCAGGGAAAACAGGTTCCTCTGGAATGGACTGACACATCTGGGGGACTCTTGGAATGGTGGCACCACCCTGGAGTTCCTCTCGCCTTTCCTGTGGAGAGCGCCTCCTCTTGAGATGCGACGGGAACGCCGGGAATTCTTTCCCTAAGAAACAGGGAAAGGATCCCTCATCTCGAGCTAGGAGGCGGAAACGGGGCTCCCCTGGATGTGTGCGGGAACCCACGTGCTTCCTCTCGAGTGGAGACGGGTATGTCGGGGAACTTCTGGAGTTGCAGCAAGGATGTGAAGGACCCTTTGGAAATTCCAGTGGTTAGACGTGATTAGCCTCGAGAAGCCTCAGCGGAAATGGGCCTCATCACACCTGGAGGGCAAAACCTCCTGGATTTTCTCGAGTTGCGGCAGGTGCTCTCGACTTACGACCGGGACCTCAGGGACCCGCTCTGGTGGCCTCAGGAAAGGCCAGTCCCCATGCGAGTTCCTCGGGGGCCTCTCGGCATTCCTCTCCCGTCGATGCCGGGGCCTAAGACCTTGTGTGGAGTCGGGGCCGGAACCTGAGGATTCCTCTCCAGTGCTGACATGGATCTTGGGGTACTTCTGGAGTCTCCCCAGGGGAGTCAGTCCTCGTCTCGAATGCGGGCATGCACTTGCGCTTTCCTCCAGAGCGATAGCAGCAGTGTCACGCAGTCCGCCGCGTGGATCAAAGGATCTATGGTTTTCCCTCGAGTCTTTCCCACGAGGCTTTCCCACGAGGCTTTCCCACAGGGCTGTCCCACGTGCACACGTGGTGGGAGTCGATCCTCGGCTTGAACGTCAAGGCAGTGCAGGGAAAACAGGTTCCTCTGGAATGGACTGACACATCTGGGGGACTCTTGGAATGGTGGCACGACCCTGGAGTTCCTCTCGCCTTTCCTGTGCAGAGCGCCTCCTCTTGAGATGCGACGGGAACGCCGGGAATTCTTTCCCTACGAAACAGGGAAAGGATCCCTCATCTCGAGCTAGGAGGCGAAAACGGGGCTCCCCTGGATGTGTGCGGGACCCCACGTGCTTCCTCTCGGGTGGAGACGGGTATGTCGGGGAACTTCTTGAGTTGCAGCAAGGGTGTGAAGGACCCTTTGGAAGTTCCAGTGGTTAGACGTGATTAGCCTCGAGAAGCCTCAGCGGAAATGGGCCTCATCTCCTGGAGGGCAAAACATCCTGGATTTTCTCGAGTTGCGGCAGGTGCTCTCGACTTACGACGGGGACCTCAGGGACCCGCTCTGGTGGCCTCAGGAAAGGCCAGTCCCCATGCGAGTTCCTCGGGGGCCTCTCGGGATTCCTCTCCCGTCGATGCCGGGGCCTAAGACCTTGTGTGGAGTCGGGGCCGGAACCTGAGGATTCCTCTCCAGTGCTGACATGGATCTTGGGGTACTTCTGGAGTCTCCCCAGGGGAGTCAGTCCTCGTCTCGAATGTGGGCATGCACTTGCGCTTTCCTCCAGAGCGGTAGCAGCAGTGTCACGCAGCCCGCCGCGTGGATCAAAGGATCTATGGTTTTCCCTCGAGTCTTTCCCACGAGGCTTTCCCACGAGGCTTTCCCCCAGGGCTGTCCCACGTGCACACGTGGTGGGAGTCGATCCTCGGCTTGAACGTCAAGGCAGTGCAGGGAAAACAGGTTCCTCTGGAATGGACTGACACATCTGGGGGACTCTTGGAATGGTGGCACGACCCTGGAGTTCCTCTCGCCTTTCCTGTGGAGAGCGCCTCCTCTTGAGATGCGACGGGAACGCCGGGAATTCTTTCCCTACGAAACAGGGAAAGGATCCCTCATCTCGAGCTAGGAGGTGGAAACGGGGCTCCCCTGGATGTGTGCGGGACCCCACGTGCTTCCTCTCGAGTGGAGACGGGTATGTCGGGGAACTTCTTGAGTTGCAGCAAGGGTGTGAAGGACCCTTTGGAAGTTCCAGTGGTTAGACGTGATTAGCCTCGAGAAGCCTCAGCGGAAATGGGCCTCATCTCGCCTGGAGGGCAAAACCTCCTGGATTTTCTCGAGTTGCGGCAGGTGCTCTCGACTTACGACCGGGACCTCAGGGACCCGCTCTGGTGGCCTCAGGAAAGGCCAGTCCCCATGCGAGTTCCTCGGGGGCCTCTCGGCATTCCTCTCCCGTCGATGCCGGGGCCTAAGACCTTGTGTGGAGTCGGGGCCGGAACCTGAGGATTCCTCTCCAGTGCTGACATGGATCTTGGGGTACTTCTGGAGTCTCCCCAGGGGAGTCAGTCCTCGTCTCGAATGCGGGCATGCACTTGCGCTTTCCTCCAGAGCGGTAGCAGCAGTGTCACGCAGTCCGCCGCGTGGATCAAAGGATCTATGGTTTTCCCTCGAGTCTTTCCCACGAGGCTTTCCCACGAGGCTTTCCCACAGGGCTGTCCCACGTGTACAAGTGGTGGGAGTGGATCCTCGGCTTGAACGTCAAGGCAGTGCAGGGAAAACAGGTTCCTCTGGAATGGACTGACACATCTGGGGGACTCTTGGAATGGTGGCACGACCCTGGAGTTCCTCTCGCCTTTCCTGTGGAGAGCGCCTCCTCTTGAGATGCGACGGGAACGCCGGGAATTCTTTCCCTACGAAACAGGGAAAGGATCCCTCATCTCGAGCTAGGAGGCGGAAACGGGGCTCCCCTGGATGTGTGCGGGACCCCACGTGCTTCCTCTCGAGTGGAGACGGGTATGTCGGGGAACTTCTTGAGTTGCAGCAAGGGTGTGAAGGACCCTTTGGAAGTTCCAGTGGTTACACGTGATTAGCCTCGAGAAGCCTCAGCGGAAATGGGCCTCATCTCGCCTGGAGGGCAAAACCTCCTTGATTTTCTCGAGTTGCGGCAGGTGCTCTCGACTTACGACGGGGACCTCAGGGACCCGCTGTGGTGGCCTCAGAAAAGGCCAGTCCCCGTGCGAGTTCCTTGGGGGCCTCTCGGGATTCCTCTCCCGTCGATGCCGGGGCCTAAGACCTTGTGTGGAGTCGGGGCCGGAACCTGAGGATTCCTCTCCAGTGCTGACATGGATCTTGGGGTACTTCTGGAGTCTCCCCAGGGGAGTCAGTCCTCGTCTCGAATGCGGGCATGCACTTGCGCTTTCCTCCAGAGCGGTAGCAGCAGTGTCACGCAGTCCGCCGCGTGGATCAAAGGATCTACGGTTTTCCCTCGAGTCTTTCCCACGAGGCTTTCCCACGAGGCTTTCCCACAGGGCTGTCCCACGTGCACACGTGGTGGGACTCGATCCTCGGCTTGAACGTCAAGGCAGTGCAGGGAAAAAAGGTTCCTCTGGAATGGACTGACACATCTGGGGGACTATTGGAATGGTGGCACGACCCTGGAGTTCCTCTCGCCTTTCCTGTGGAGAGCACCTCCTCTTGAGATGCGACGGGAACGCCGGGAATTCTTTCCCTACGAAACAGGGAAAGGATCCCTCATCTCGAGCTAGGAGGCGGAAACGGGGCTCCCCTGGATGTGTGCGGGACCCCACTTGCTTCCTCTCGAGTGGAGACGGGTATGTCGCGGAACTGCTTGAGTTGCAGCAAGGGTGTGAAGGACCCTTTGGAAGTTCCAGTGGTTAGATGTGATTAGCCTCGAGAAGCCTCAGCGGAAATGGGCCTCATCTCGCCTGGAGGGCAAAACCTCCTGGATTTTCTCGAGTTGCGGCAGATGCTCTCGACTTACGACGGGGACCACAGGAACCCGCTCTGGTGGCCTCAGGAAAGGCCAGTCCCCATGCGAGTTCCTCGCGGGCCTCTCGGGATTCCTCTCCCGTCGATGCCAGGGCCTAAGACCTTGTGTGGAGTCGGGGCCGGAACCTGAGGATTCCTCTCCAGTGGTGACATGGATCTTGGGGTACTTCTGGAGTCTCCCCAGGGGAGTCAGTCCTCGTCTCGAATGCGGGCATGCACTTGCGCTTTCCTCCAGAGCGGTAGCAGCAGTGTCACGCAGTCCGCCGCGTGGATCAAAGGATCTATGATTTTCCCTCGAGTCTTTCCCACGAGGCTTTCCCACGAGGCTTTCCCACAGGGCTGTCCCACGTGCACACGTGGTGGGAGTCGATCCTCGGGTTGAACGTCAAGGCAGTGCAGGGAAAACAGGTTCCTCTGGTATGGACTGACACATCTGGGGGTCTCTTGGAATGTTGGCACGACCCTGGAGTTCCTCTCGCCTCTCCTGTGGAGAGCGCCTCCTCTTGAGATGCGAAGGGAACGCCGGGAAATCTTTCCCTACAAAACAGTGAAAGGATCCCTCATCTCGAGCTGGGAGGCGGAAACGGGGCTCCCCTGGATGTGTGCGGGACCCTCGTGCTTCCTCTCGAGTGGAGACGGGTATGTCGGGGAACTTCTTGAGTTGCAGCAAGGGTGTGAATGACCCTTTGGAAGTTCCAGTGGTTAGATGTGATTGGCCTCGAGAAGCCTCAGCGGAAATGGGCCTCATCTCGCCTGGAGGGCAAAACCTCCTGGATTTTCTCGAGTTGCGGCAGGTGCTCTCGACTTACGACGGGGACGTCAGGGACCCGCTCTGGTGGCCTCAGGAAAGCCCAGTCCCCATGCAAATTCCTCGGGGGCCTCTCGGGATTACTCTCCCGTCGATGCCGGGGCCTAAGACCTTGTGTGGAGTCGGGGCCGGAACCTGAGGATTCCTCTCCAGTGCTGACATGGATCTTGGGGTACTTCTGGAGTCTCCCCAGGGGAGTCAGTCCTCGTCTCGAATGCGGGCATGCACTTGCGCTTTCCTCCAGAGCGGTAGCAGCTGTGTCCGCAGTCCGCCGCGTGGATCAAAGGATCTATGGTTTTCCCTCGAGGCTTTCCCACGAGGCTTTCCCACGAGGCTTTCCCACAGGGCTGTCCTACGTGCACACGTGGTTGGAGTCGATCCTCGGCTTGAACGTCAAGGCAGTGCAGGGAAAACAGGTTCCTCTGAAATGGACTGACACATCTGGGCGTTTCTTGGAATGTTGGCACGACCCTGGAGTTCCTCTCGACTCTCCTGTGGAGAGCGCCTCCTCTTGAGATGCGACGGGTACACCGGGAATTCTTTCCCTAAGAAACAGGGAAAGGATCCCTCATCTCGAGCTAGGAGGCGGAAACGGGGCTCCCCTGGATGTGTGCGGGACCCTCGTGCTTCCTCTCGAGTGGAGACGGGTATGTAGGGGAACTTCTTGAGTTGCAGCAAGGGTGTGAAGGACCCTTTGGAAGTTCCAGTGGTTAGATGTGATTAGCCTCGAGAAGCCTCAGCGGAAATGGGCCTCATCTCGCCTGGAGGGCAAAACCTCCTGGATTTTCTCGAGTTGCGCCAGGTGCTCTCGACTTATGACGAGGACCTCAGGGACCCGCTCTGGTGGCCTCAGGAAAGGCCAGTCCCCATGCGAGTTCCTCGGGGGCCTCTCGGGATTCCTCTCCCGTCGATGCCGGGGCCAAGACCTTGTGTGGAGTCGGGACCGGAACCTGACGATTCCTCTCCAGTGCTGACATGGATCTTGGGGTACTTCTGGAGTCTCCCCAGGGGAGACAGTCCTCGTCTCGAATGCGGGCATGCACTTGCGCTTTTCTCCAGAGCGGTAGCAGCAGTGTCCCGCAGTCCTCCGCGTGGATCACAGGATCTATGGTTTTCCCTCGAGTCTTTCCCACGAGGCTTTCCCACGAGGCTTTCCCACAGGGCTGTCCCACGTGCACACGTGGTGGGAGTCGATCCTCGGCTTGAACGTCAAGGCAGTGCAGGGAAAACAGGTTCCACTGGAATGGACTTACACATCTGGGGTACTCATGGAATGGTGGCACGACCCTGGAGTTCCTCTCGCCTTTCCTGTGGAGAGCGCCTCCTCTTGAGATGGGACGGGAACGCCGGGAATTCTTTCCCTAAGAAACAGGGAAAGGATCCCTCATCTCGAGCTGGGAGGCGGAAACGGGGCTCCCCTGGATGTGTGCGGGACCCTTGTGCTTCCTCTCGAGGGGAGACGGGTATGTCGGGGAACTTCTTGAGTTGCAGCGAGGGTGTGAAGGACCCTTTGGAAATTCCAGTGGTTAGATGTGATTAGCCTCTAGAAGCCTCAGCGGAAATGGGCCTCATCTCGCCTGGAGGTCAAAACCTCCTGGATTTTCTCGAGTTGCGGCAGGTGCTCTCGACTTACGACGGGGACCTCAGGGACCCGCTCTGGTGGCCTCAGGAAAGGCCAGTCCCCATGCGACTTCCTCGGGGGCCTCTCGGGATTCCTCTCCCGTCGATGCCGGGGCCGAAGACCTTGTGTGGAGTCGGGGCCGGAACCTGAGGATTCCTCTCCAGTGCTGACATGGATCTTGGGGTACTTCTGGAGTCTCCCCAGCGGAGTCAGTCCTCGTCTCGAATGCGGGCATGCACTTGCGCTATCCTCCATAGCGGTAGCAGCAGTGTCAAGCAGTCCGCCGCGTGGATCAAAGGATCTATGGTTTTCCCTCGAGTCTTTCCCACGAGGCTTTCCCACGAGGCTTTCCCACAGGGCTGTCCCACGTGCACACGTGGTGGGAGTCGATCCTCGGCTTGAACGTCAAGGCAGTGCAGGGAAAACAGGATCCTCTGGAATGGACTGACACATCTGGGGGTCTCTTGGAATGGTGGCACCACCCTGGAGTTCCTCTCGCCTTTCCTGTGGAGAGCGCCTCCTCTTGAGATGCGACGGGAACGCCGGGAATTCTTTCCCTACGAAACAGGGAAAGGATCCCTCATCTCGAGCTAGGAGGCGGAATCGGGGCTCCCCTGGATGTGTGCGGGACCCCACGTGCTTCCTCTCGAGTGGAGACGGGTATGTCGGGGAACTTCTTGAGTTGCAGCAAGGGTGTGAAGGACCCTTTGGAAGTTCCAGTGGTTAGACGTGATTAGCCTCGAGAAGCCTCAGCGGAAATGGGCCTCATCTCGCCTGGAGGGCAAAACCTCCTGGATTTTCTCGAGTTGCGGCAGGTGCTCTCGACTTACGACGGGGACCTCAGGGACCCGCTCTGGTGGCCTCAGGAAAGGCCAGTCCCCATGCGAGTTCCTCGGGGGCCTCTCGGGATTCCTCTCCCGTCGATGCCGGGGCCTAAGACCTTGTGTGGAGTCGGGGCCGGAACCTGAGGATTCCTCTCCAGTGCTGACATGGATCTTGGGGTACTTCTGGAGTCTCCCCAGGGGAGTCAGTCCTCGTCTCGAATGTGGGCATGCACTTGCGCTTTCCTCCAGAGCGGTAGCAGCAGTGTCACGCAGCCCGCCGCGTGGATCAAAGGATCTATGGTTTTCCCTCGAGTCTTTCCCACGAGGCTTTCCCACGAGGCTTTCCCCCAGGGCTGTCCCACGTGCACACGTGGTGGGAGTCGATCCTCGGCTTGAACGTCAAGGCAGTGCAGGGAAAACAGGTTCCTCTGGAATGGACTGACACATCTGGGGGACTCTTGGAATGGTGGCACGACCCTGGAGTTCCTCTCGCCTTTCCTGTGGAGAGCGCCTCCTCTTGAGATGCGACGGGAACGCCGGGAATTCTTTCCCTACGAAACAGGGAAAGGATCCCTCATCTCGAGCTAGGAGGTGGAAACGGGGCTCCCCTGGATGTGTGCGGGACCCCACGTGCTTCCTCTCGAGTGGAGACGGGTATGTCGGGGAACTTCTTGAGTTGCAGCAAGGGTGTGAAGGACCCTTTGGAAGTTCCAGTGGTTAGACGTGATTAGCCTCGAGAAGCCTCAGCGGAAATGGGCCTCATCTCGCCTGGAGGGCAAAACCTCCTGGATTTTCTCGAGTTGCGGCAGGTGCTCTCGACTTACGACGGGGACCTCAGGGACCCGCTCTGGTGGCCTCAGGAAAGGCCAGTCCCCATGCGAGTTCCTCGGGGGCCTCTCGGGATTCCTCTCCCGTCGATGCCGGGGCCTAAGACCTTGTGTGGAGTCGGGGCCGGAACCTGAGGATTCCTCTCCAGTGCTGACATGGATCTTGGGGTACTTCTGGAGTCTCCCCAGGGGAGTCAGTCCTCGTCTCGAATGCGGGCATGCACTTGCGCTTTCCTCCAGAGCGGTAGCAGCAGTGTCACGCAGTCCGCCGCGTGGATCAAAGGATCTATGGTTTTCCCTCGAGTCTTTCCCACGAGGCTTTCCCACGAGGCTTTCCCACAGGGCTGTCCCACGTGTACAAGTGGTGGGAGTGGATCCTCGGCTTGAACGTCAAGGCAGTGCAGGGAAAACAGGTTCCTCTGGAATGGACTGACACATCTGGGGGACTCTTGGAATGGTGGCACGACCCTGGAGTTCCTCTCGCCTTTCCTGTGGAGAGCGCCTCCTCTTGAGATGCGACGGGAACGCCGGGAATTCTTTCCCTACGAAACAGGGAAAGGATCCCTCATCTCGAGCTAGGAGGCGGAAACGGGGCTCCCCTGGATGTGTGCGGGACCCCACGTGCTTCCTCTCGAGTGGAGACGGGTATGTCGGGGAACTTCTTGAGTTGCAGCAAGGGTGTGAAGGACCCTTTGGAAGTTCCAGTGGTTACACGTGATTAGCCTCGAGAAGCCTCAGCGGAAATGGGCCTCATCTCGCCTGGAGGGCAAAACCTCCTTGATTTTCTCGAGTTGCGGCAGGTGCTCTCGACTTACGACGGGGACCTCAGGGACCCGCTGTGGTGGCCTCAGAAAAGGCCAGTCCCCGTGCGAGTTCCTCGGGGGCCTCTCGGGATTCCTCTCCCGTCGATGCCGGGGCCTAAGACCTTGTGTGGAGTCGGGGCCGGAACCTGAGGATTCCTCTCCAGTGCTGACATGGATCTTGGGGTACTTCTGGAGTCTCCCCAGGGGAGTCAGTCCTCGTCTCGAATGCGGGCATGCACTTGCGCTTTCCTCCAGAGCGGTAGCAGCAGTGTCACGCAGTCCGCCGCGTGGATCAAAGGATCTACGGTTTTCCCTCGAGTCTTTCCCACGAGGCTTTCCCACGAGGCTTTCCCACAGGGCTGTCCCACGTGCACACGTGGTGGGACTCGATCCTCGGCTTGAACGTCAAGGCAGTGCAGGGAAAAAAGGTTCCTCTGGAATGGACTGACACATCTGGGGGACTATTGGAATGGTGGCACGACCCTGGAGTTCCTCTCGCCTTTCCTGTGGAGAGCACCTCCTCTTGAGATGCGACGGGAACGCCGGGAATTCTTTCCCTACGAAACAGGGAAAGGATCCCTCATCTCGAGCTAGGAGGCGGAAACGGGGCTCCCCTGGATGTGTGCGGGACCCCACTTGCTTCCTCTCGAGTGGAGACGGGTATGTCGCGGAACTGCTTGAGTTGCAGCAAGGGTGTGAAGGACCCTTTGGAAGTTCCAGTGGTTAGATGTGATTAGCCTCGAGAAGCCTCAGCGGAAATGGGCCTCATCTCGCCTGGAGGGCAAAACCTCCTGGATTTTCTCGAGTTGCGGCAGATGCTCTCGACTTACGACGGGGACCACAGGAACCCGCTCTGGTGGCCTCAGGAAAGGCCAGTCCCCATGCGAGTTCCTCGCGGGCCTCTCGGGATTCCTCTCCCGTCGATGCCAGGGCCTAAGACCTTGTGTGGAGTCGGGGCCGGAACGTGAGGATTCCTCTCCAGTGGTGACATGGATCTTGGGGTACTTCTGGAGTCTCCCCAGGGGAGTCAGTCCTCGTCTCGAATGCGGGCATGCACTTGCGCTTTCCTCCAGAGCGGTAGCAGCAGTGTCACGCAGTCCGCCGCGTGGATCAAAGGATCTATGATTTTCCCTCGAGTCTTTCCCACGAGGCTTTCCCACGAGGCTTTCCCACAGGGCTGTCCCACGTGCACACGTGGTGGGAGTCGATCCTCGGCTTGAACGTCAAGGCAGTGCAGGGAAAACAGGTTCCTCTGGTATGGACTGACACATCTGGGGGTCTCTTGGAATGTTGGCACGACCCTGGAGTTCCTCTCGCCTCTCCTGTGGAGAGCGCCTCCTCTTGAGATGCGAAGGGAACGCCGGGAAATCTTTCCCTACAAAACAGTGAAAGGATCCCTCATCTCGAGCTGGGAGGCGGAAACGGGGCTCCCCTGGATGTGTGCGGGACCCTCGTGCTTCCTCTCGAGTGGAGACGGGTATGTCGGGGAACTTCTTGAGTTGCAGCAAGGGTGTGAATGACCCTTTGGAAGTTCCAGTGGTTAGATGTGATTGGCCTCGAGAAGCCTCAGCGGAAATGGGCCTCATCTCGCCTGGAGGGCAAAACCTCCTGGATTTTCTCGAGTTGCGGCAGGTGCTCTCGACTTACGACGGGGACGTCAGGGACCCGCTCTGGTGGCCTCAGGAAAGGCCAGTCCCCATGCAAATTCCTCGGGGGCCTCTCGGGATTACTCTCCCGTCGATGCCGGGGCCTAAGACCTTGTGTGGAGTCGGGGCCGGAACCTGAGGATTCCTCTCCAGTGCTGACATGGATCTTGGGGTACTTCTGGAGTCTCCCCAGGGGAGTCAGTCCTCGTCTCGAATGCGGGCATGCACTTGCGCTTTCCTCCAGAGCGGTAGCAGCTGTGTCCGCAGTCCGCCGCGTGGATCAAAGGATCTATGGTTTTCCCTCGAGGCTTTCCCACGAGGCTTTCCCACGAGGCTTTCCCACAGGGCTGTCCTACGTGCACACGTGGTTGGAGTCGATCCTCGGCTTGAACGTCAAGGCAGTGCAGGGAAAACAGGTTCCTCTGAAATGGACTGACACATCTGGGCGTTTCTTGGAATGTTGGCACGACCCTGGAGTTCCTCTCGACTCTCCTGTGGAGAGCGCCTCCTCTTGAGATGCGACGGGTACACCGGGAATTCTTTCCCTAAGAAACAGGGAAAGGATCCCTCATCTCGAGCTAGGAGGCGGAAACGGGGCTCCCCTGGATGTGTGCGGGACCCTCGTGCTTCCTCTCGAGTGGAGACGGGTATGTAGGGGAACTTCTTGAGTTGCAGCAAGGGTGTGAAGGACCCTTTGGAAGTTCCAGTGGTTAGATGTGATTAGCCTCGAGAAGCCTCAGCGGAAATGGGCCTCATCTCGCCTGGAGGGCAAAACCTCCTGGATTTTCTCGAGTTGCGCCAGGTGCTCTCGACTTATGACGAGGACCTCAGGGACCCGCTCTGGTGGCCTCAGGAAAGGCCAGTCCCCATGCGAGTTCCTCGGGGGCCTCTCGGGATTCCTCTCCCGTCGATGCCGGGGCCAAGACCTTGTGTGGAGTCGGGACCGGAACCTGACGATTCCTCTCCAGTGCTGACATGGATCTTGGGGTACTTCTGGAGTCTCCCCAGGGGAGACAGTCCTCGTCTCGAATGCGGGCATGCACTTGCGCTTTTCTCCAGAGCGGTAGCAGCAGTGTCCCGCAGTCCTCCGCGTGGATCACAGGATCTATGGTTTTCCCTCGAGTCTTTCCCACGAGGCTTTCCCACGAGGCTTTCCCACAGGGCTGTCCCACGTGCACACGTGGTGGGAGTCGATCCTCGGCTTGAACGTCAAGGCAGTGCAGGGAAAACAGGTTCCACTGGAATGGACTTACACATCTGGGGTACTCATGGAATGGTGGCACGACCCTGGAGTTCCTCTCGCCTTTCCTGTGGAGAGCGCCTCCTCTTGAGATGGGACGGGAACGCCGGGAATTCTTTCCCTAAGAAACAGGGAAAGGATCCCTCATCTCGAGCTGGGAGGCGGAAACGGGGCTCCCCTGGATGTGTGCGGGACCCTTGTGCTTCCTCTCGAGGGGAGACGGGTATGTCGGGGAACTTCTTGAGTTGCAGCGAGGGTGTGAAGGACCCTTTGGAAATTCCAGTGGTTAGATGTGATTAGCCTCTAGAAGCCTCAGCGGAAATGGGCCTCATCTCGCCTGGAGGTCAAAACCTCCTGGATTTTCTCGAGTTGCGGCAGGTGCTCTCGACTTACGACGGGGACCTCAGGGACCCGCTCTGGTGGCCTCAGGAAAGGCCAGTCCCCATGCGACTTCCTCGGGGGCCTCTCGGGATTCCTCTCCCGTCGATGCCGGGGCCGAAGACCTTGTGTGGAGTCGGGGCCGGAACCTGAGGATTCCTCTCCAGTGCTGACATGGATCTTGGGGTACTTCTGGAGTCTCCCCAGCGGAGTCAGTCCTCGTCTCGAATGCGGGCATGCACTTGCGCTATCCTCCATAGCGGTAGCAGCAGTGTCAAGCAGTCCGCCGCGTGGATCAAAGGATCTATGGTTTTCCCTCGAGTCTTTCCCACGAGGCTTTCCCACGAGGCTTTCCCACAGGGCTGTCCCACGTGCACACGTGGTGGGAGTCGATCCTCGGCTTGAACGTCAAGGCAGTGCAGGGAAAACAGGATCCTCTGGAATGGACTGACACATCTGGGGGTCTCTTGGAATGGTGGCACCACCCTGGAGTTCCTCTCGCCTTTCCTGTGGAGAGCGCCTCCTCTTGAGATGCGACGGGAACGCCGGGAATTCTTTCCCTACGAAACAGGGAAAGGATCCCTCATCTCGAGCTAGGAGGCGGAATCGGGGCTCCCCTGGATGTGTGCGGGACCCCACGTGCTTCCTCTCGAGTGGAGACGGGTATGTCGGGGAACTTCTTGAGTTGCAGCAAGGGTGTGAAGGACCCTTTGGAAGTTCCAGTGGTTAGACGTGATTAGCCTCGAGAAGCCTCAGCGGAAATGGGCCTCATCTCGCCTGGAGGGCAAAACCTCCTGGATTTTCTCGAGTTGCGGCAGGTGCTCTCGACTTACGACGGGGACCTCAGGGACCCGCTCTGGTGGCCTCAGGAAAGGCCAGTCCCCATGCGAGATCCTCGGGGGCCTCTCGGGATTCCTCTCCCGTCGATGCCGGGGCCTAAGACCTTGTGTGGAGTCGGGGCCGGAACCTGAGGATTCCTCTCCAGTGCTGACATGGATCTTGGGGTACTTCTGGAGTCTCCCCAGGGGAGTCAGTCCTCGTCTCGAATGCTGGCATGCACTTGCGTTTTCCTCCAGAGCGGTAGCAGCATTGTCACGCAGTCCGCCGCGTGGATCAAAGGATCTATGGTTTTCCCTCGAGTCTTTCCCACGAGGCTTTCCCACGAGGCTTTCCCACAGGGCTGTCCCACGTGCACACGTGGTGGGAGTGGATCCTCGGCTTGAACGTCAAGGCAGTGCAGGGAAAACAGGTTCCTCTGGAATGGACTGACACATCTGGGGGACTCTTGGAATGGTGGCACGACCCTGGAGTTCCTCTCTCCTTTCCTGTGGAGAGCGCCTCCTCTTGAGATGCGACGGGAACGCCGGGAATTCTTTCCCTACGAAACAGGGAAAGGATCCCTCATCTCGAGCTAGGAGGTGGAAACGGGGCTCCCCTGGATGTGTGCGGGACCCCACGTGCTTCCTCTCGAGTGGAGACGGGTATGTCGGGGAACTTCTTGAGTTGCAGCAAGGGTGTGAAGGACCCTTTGGAAGTTCCAGTGGTTAGACGTGATTAGCCTCGAGAAGCCTCAGCGGAAATGGGCCTCATCTCGCCTGGAGGGCAAAACCTCCTGGATTTTCTCGAGTTGCGGCAGGTGCTCTCGACTTACGACGGGGACCTCAGGGACCCGCTGTGGTGGGCTCAGAAAAGGCCAGTCCCCGTGCGAGTTCCTCGGGGGCCTATCGGGATTCCTCTCCCGTCGATGCCGGGGCCTAAGACCTTGTGTGGCGTCGGGGCCGGAACCTGAGGATTCCTCTCCAGTGCTGACATGGATCTTGGGGTACTTCTGGAGTCTCCCCAGGGGAGTCAGTCCTCGTCTCGAATGCGGGCCTGCACTTGCGCTTTCCTCCAGAGCGGTAGCAGCAGTGTCACTCAGTCCGCCGCGTGCATCAAAGGATCTATGGTTTTCCCTCGAGGCTTTCCCACGAGGCTTTCCCACGAGGCTTTCCCACAGGGCTGTCCCACGTGCACACGTGGTGGGAGTCGATCCTCGGCTTGAACGTCAAGGCAGTGCAGGGAAAACAGGATCCTCTGGAATGGACTGACACATCTGGGGGTCTCTTGGAATGGTGGCACCACCCTGGAGTTCCTCTCGCCTTTCCTGTGGAGAGCGCCTCCTCTTGAGATGCGACGGGAACGCCGGGAATTCTTTCCCTACGAAACAGGGAAAGGATCCCTCATCTCGAGCTAGGAGGCGGAAACGGGGCTCCCCTGGATGTGTGCGGGACCCCACGTGCTTCCTCTCGAGTGGAGACGGGTATGTCGGGGAACTTCTTGAGTTGCAGCAAGGGTGTGAAGGACCCTTTGGAAGTTCCAGTGGTTAGACGTGATTAGCCTCGAGAAGCCTCAGCGGAAATGGGCCTCATCTCGCCTGGAGGGCAAAACCTCCTGGATTTTCTCGAGTTGCGGCAGGTGCTCTCGACTTACGACGGGGACCTCAGGGACCCGCTCTGGTGTCCTCAGGAAAGGCCAGTCCCCATGCGAGTTCCTCGGGGGCCTCTCGGGATTCCTCTCCCGTCGATGCTGGGGCCTAAGACCTTGTGTGGAGTCGGGGCCGGAACCTGAGGATTCCTCTCCAGTGCTGACATGGATCTTGGGGTACTTCTGGAGTCTCCCCAGGGGAGTCAGTCCTCGTCTCGAATGCGGGCATGCACTTGCGCTTTCCTCCAGAGCGGTAGCAGCAGTGTCACGCAGTCCGCCGCGTGGATCAAAGGATCTATGGTTTTCCCTCGAGTCTTTCCCACGAGGCTTTCCCTCAGGGCTTTCCCACGTGCACACGTGGTGGGAGTCGATCCTCGGCTTGAACGTCAAGGCAGTGCAGGGAAAACAGGTTCCTCTGGAATGGACTGACACATCTGGGGGACTCTTGGAATGGTGGCACGACCCTGGAGTTCCTCTCGCCTTTCCTGTGGAGAGCGCCTCCTCTTGAGATGCGACGGGAACGCCGGGAATTCTTTCCCTACGAAACAGGGAAAGGATCCCTCATCTCGAGCTAGGAGGCGGAAACGGGGCTCCCCTGGATGTGTGCGGGACCCCACGTGCTTCCTCTCTAGTGGAGACGGGTATGTCGGGGAACTTCTTAAGTTGCAGCAAGGGTGTGAAGGACCCTTTGGAAGTTCCAGTGGTTAGACGTGATTAGCCTCGAGAAGACTCAGCGGAAAGGGGCCTCATCTCGCCTGGAGGGCAAAACCTCCTGTATTTTCTCGAGTTGCGGCAGGTGCTCTCGACTTACCACGGGGACCTCATGGACCCGCTCTGGTGGCCTCAGGAAAGGCCAGTCCCCATGCGAGTTCCTCGGGGGCCTCTCGGGATTCCTCTCCCGTCGATGCCGGGGCCTAAGACCTTGTGTGGGCTCGGGGCCGGAACCTGAGGATTCCTCTCCAGTGCTGACATGGATCTTGGGGTTCTTCTGGAATCTCCCCAGGGGAGTCAGTCCTCGTCTCGAATGCAGGCATGCACTTGCGCTTTCCTCCAGATCGGTAGCAGCAGTGTCACGCAGTCCGCCGCGTGGATCACAGGATCTATGGTTTTCCCTCGAGTCTTTCCCACGAGGTTTTCCCACGAGGCTTTCCCACAGGGCTGTCCCACGTGCACACGTGGTGTGAGTCGATCCTCAGCTTGAACGTCAAGGCAGTGCAGGGAAAACAGGTTCCTCTGGAATGGACTGACACATCTTGGGGACTCTTGGAATGTTGGCACGACCCTGGAGTTCCTCTCGCCTTTCCTGTGGAGAGCGCCTCCTCTTGAGATGCGACGGGAACGCCGGGAATTCTTTCCCTATGAAACTGGGATAGGATCCCTCATCTCGAGCTGGGTGGCGGAAACGGGGCTCCCCTGGATGTGTGCGGGACCCTTGTGCTTCCTCTCGAGGGGAGACGGGTATGTCGGGGAACTTCTTGAGTTGCAGCGAGGGTGTGAAAGACTCTTTGGAAATTCCAGTGCTTAGATGTGATTAGCCTCGAGAAGCCTCAGCGGAAATGGGCCTCATCTCGCCTGGAGGTCAAAACCTCCTGGATTTTCTCGAGTTGCGGCAGGTGCTCTCGACTTATGACGTGGACCTCAGGGACCCGCTCTGGTGGCCTCAGGAAAGCCCAGTCCCCATGCGAGTTCTTCGGGGTCAACTCGGGATTCCTCTCCCGTCGATGCCGGGTCCTAAGACCTTGTGTGAAGTCGGGGCCGGAACCTGCGGATTCCTCTCCAGTGCTGACATGGATCTTGGGGGTACTTCTGGAGTCTCCCCAGGGGAGTCAGTCCTCGTCTCGAATGCGGGCATGCACTTGCGCTTTCCTCCAGAGCGGTAGCAGCAGTGTCACGCAGTCCGCCGCGTGGATCAAAGCATCTATGGTTTTCCCTCGAGTCTTTCCCACGAGGCTTTCCCACGAGGCTTTCCCACAGGGCTGTCCCACGTGCACACGTGGTTGGAGTCGATCCTCGGCTTGAATGTCAAGGCAGTGCAGGGAAAACAGATTCCTCTGGAATGGACTGACACATCTGGGGGTCTCTTGCAATGGTGCCACGACCCTGGAGTTCCTCTCGCCTTTCCTGTGGAGAGCGCCACCTCTTGAGATGCGACAGGAACGCCGGGAATTCTTTCCCTACGAAAAAGGGAAAGGATCCCTCATCTCGAGCTAGGAGGCGGAAACGGGGCTCCCCTGGATGTGTGCGGGACCCCACGTGCTTCCTCTCGAGTGGAGACGGGTATGTCGGGGAACTTCTTGAGTTGCAGCAATGGTGTGAAGGACCCTTTGGAAGTTCCAGTGGTTAGAGGTGATTAGCCTCGAGAAGCCTCAGCGGAAATGGGCCTCATCTCGCCTGGAGGGCAAAAACTCCTGGATTTTCTCGAGTTGCGGCAGGTGCTCTCGACTTACGACGGGGACCTCGGGGACCCGCTCTGGTGGCCTCAGGAAAGGCCAGTCCCCATGCAAGTTCCACGGGGGCCTCTCGGGATTCCCCTCCCGTCGATGCTGGGGCCTAAGACCTTGTTTGGAGTCGGGGCCGGAACTTGAGGATTCCTCTCCAGTGCTGACATGGATCTTGGGGTACTTCTGGAGTCTCCCCAGGGGAGTCAGTCCTCGACTCGAATGAGCTCATGCACTTGCGCTTTCCTCCAGAGCGGTAGTAGCAGTGTCACGCAGTCCGCCGCGTGGATCAAAGGATCTATGGTTTTCCCTCGAGGCTTTCCCACGAGGCTTTCCCACGAGGCTTTCCCACAGGGCTGTCCCACGTGCACACGTGGTGGGAGTCGATCCTCGGCTTGAACGTCAAGGCAGTGCAGGGAAAAGAGGTTCCTCTGGAATGGACTGACACATCTGGGGGACTCTTGGAATGGTGGCACGACCCTGGAGTTCCTCTCGCCTTTCCTGTGGAGAGCGCCTCCTCTTGAGATGCGACGGGAACGCCGGGAATTCTTTCCTAAGAAACAGGGAAAGGATCCCTCATCTCGAGCTAGGAGGCGGAAACGGGGCTCCCCTGGATGTGTGCGGGACCCCCGTGCTTCCTCTCGAGTGGAGACGGGTATGTCGGAGAACTTCTTGAGTTGCAGCAAGGGTGTGAAGGACCCTTTGGAAATTCCAGTGGTTAGAGGTGATTAGCCTCGAGAAGCCTCAGCGGAAATGGGCCTCATCTCGCCTGGAGGGCAAAACCTCCTGGATTTTCTCGAGTTGCGGCAGGTGCTCTCGACTTACGACGTGGACCTCAGGGACCCGCTCTGGTGGCCTCAGGAAAGCCCAGTCCCCATGCGAGTTCCTCGGGGGCCTCTCGGGATTCCTCTCCCGTCGATGCCGGGGCCTAAGACCTTGTGTGGAGTGCGGGCCGGAACCTGAGGATACCTCTCCAGTGCTGACATGGATCTTGGGGTACTTCTGGAGTCTCCCCAGGGGAGTCAGTCCTTGTCTCGAATGCGCGCATGCACTTGCACTTTCCTCCAGAGCGGTAGCAGCAGTGTCAGGCAGTCCGCCGCGTGGATCAAAGGATCTATGGTTTTCTCTCGAGTCTTTCCCACGAGGCTTTCCCACGAGGCTTTCCCACAGGGCTGTCCCACGTGCACACGTGGTGGGAGTCGATCCTCGGCTTGAACGTCAAGGCAGTGCAGGGAAAACAGGTTCCTCTGGAATGGACTGACACATCTGGGGGACTCTTGGAATGGTGGCACGACCCTGGAGTTCCTCTCGCCTTTCCTGTGGAGAGCGCCTCCTCTTGAGATGCGACGGGAACGCCGGGAATTCTTTCCCTACGAAACAGTGAAAGGATACCTCATCTCTAGCTAGGAGGCCGAAACGGGGCTTCCCTGGATGTGTTCGGGACCCTCGTGCTTCCTTTCGAGTGGAGACGGGTATGTCGGGGAACTTCTTGATTTGCAGCAATGGTCTGAAGGACCCTTTGGAAGTTCCAGTGGTTAGATGTGATTAGCCTCGAGAAGCCTCAGCGGAAATGGGCCTGATCTCGCCTGGAGGGCAAAAACTCCTGGATTTTCTCGAGTTGCGGAGGGGCTCTCGACTTACGACGGGGACCTCAGGGACCCGCTCTGGTGGCCTCAGGAAAGCCCAGTCCCCATGCGAGTTCCTAGGGGGCTTCTCGGGATTCCTCTCCCGTCGATGCCGGGGCCTACGACCTTGTGTGGAGTCGGGGCCCGAACTTGAGTACTCCTCTCCAGTGCTGACATGGATCTTGGGGTACTTCTGGAGTCTCCCCAGGGGAGTCAGTCCTCGTCTCGAATGCGGGCATGCCCTTGCGCTTTCCTCCAGCGCGGTAGCATCAGTGTCACGCAGTCCGCAGTGTGCATCAAAGGATCTATGGTTTTCCCTCGGGTCTTTCCCAGGAGGCTAGCCCACGAGGCTTTCCCACAGGGCTGTCCCACGTGCACACGTTGTGGGAGTCGATCCTCGGCTTGAACGTCAAGGCAGTGCTGGGAAAACAGGTTCCTCTGGAATGGACTGACACATCTGGGGGACTCTTGGAATGGTGGCACGACCCTGGAGTTCCTCTCTCCTTTCCTGTGGAGAGCGCCTCCTCTTGAGATGGGACGGGAACGCCGGGAAATCTTTCCCTACTAAACAAGGATAGGATCCCTCATCTCGAGCTAGGAGGCGGAAAAGGGGCTTCCCTGGATGTGTGCGGGACCCTCGTGCTTCCTCTCGAGTGGAGACGTGTATGTCGGGGAACTTCTTGATTTGCAGCAAGGGTGTGAAGGACCCTTTGGAAATTCCAGTGGTTAGATGTGATTAGCCTCGAGAAGCCTCAGCGGAAATGGGCCTCATCTCGCCTGGAGGGCAAAACCTCCTGGATTTTCTCGAGTTGCGGCAGGTGCTCTCGACTTACGACGTGGACCTCAGGGACCCGCTCTGGTGGCCTCAGGAAATCCCAGTCCCCATGCGAGTTCTTCGGGGGTCTCTCGGGATTCCTCTCCCGTCGATGCCGGGGCCTAAGACCTTGTGTGGAGTCGGGGCAGGAACCTGAGGATTCCTCTCCAGTGCTGACATGGATCTTGGGGTACTTCTGGAGTCTCCCCAGGGGAGTCAGTCCTCGTCTCGAATGCGCGCATGCACTTGCGCTTTCCTCCAGAGCGGTAGCAGCAGTGTCACCCAGTCCGCCGCGTGGATCAAAGGATCTATGGTTTTCCCTCGAGTCTTTCCCACGAGGCTTTCCCACGAGGCTTTCCCACAGGGCTGTCCCACGTGCACACGTGGTGGGAGTCGATGCTCGGCTTGAACGTCAAGGCAGTGCATGGAAAACAGGTTCCTCTGGAATGGACTGACACATCTGGGGGACTCTTGGAATGGTGGCACGACCCTGTAATTCCTCTCACCTTTCCTGTGGAGAGCGCCTCCTCTTGAGATGCGACGGGAACGCCGGGAATTCTTTCCCTACGCAACAGGGAAAGGATCCCTCATCTCGAGCTAGGAGGCGGAAACGGGGCTCCCCTGGATGTGTGCGGGACTCTCGTGCTTCCTCTCGAGTGGAGACGGGTATGTCGGGGAACTTCTTGAGTTGCAGCAAGGGTGTGAAGGACCCTTTGGAAGTTTCAGTGGTTAGATGTGATTAGCCTCGAGAAGCCTCAGCGGAAATGGGCATCATCTCGCCTGGAGGGCAAAACCTCCTGGATTTTTTCAAGTTGCGGCAGGTGCTCTCGACTTACGACGGGGACCTCAGGGACCCGCTCTGGTGGCCTCAGGAAAGGCCAGTCCCCATGCGAGTTCCTCGGGGGACTCTAGGGATTCCTCTCCCGTCGATGCCGGGGCCTAAGACCTTGTGTGGAGTCGGGGCCGGAACCTGAGGATTCCTCTCCAGTGCTGACATGGATCTTGGGGTACTTCTGGAGTCTCCCCAGGGGAGTCAGTCCTCGTCTCGAATGCGGGCATGCTCTTGCGCTTTCCTCCAGAACGGTAGCAGCAGTGTCATGCAGTCCGCCGCGTGGATCAAAGGATCTGTGGTTTTCCCTCGAGACTTTCCCACGAGGCTTTCCCACGAGGCTTTCCCACAGGGCTGTCCCACGTGCACACGTGGTGGGAGTCGATCCTCGGCTTGAACGTCAAGGCAGTGCAGGGAAAACAGGTTCCTCTGGATTGGACTGATACATCTGGGGGACTCTTGGAATGGTGGCACGACCCTGGAGTTCCTCTCGCCTTTCCTGTGGAGAGCGCCTCCTCTTGAGATGCGACGGGAACGCCGGGAATTCTTTCCCTACGAAACAGGGAAAGGATCCCTCATCTCGAGCTTGGAGGCGGAAAAGGGGCTTCCCTGGATGTGTGCGGGACCCTCGTGCTTCCTCTCGAGTGGAGACGGGTATGTCGGGGAACTTCTTGAGTTGCAGCAAGGGTGTGAAGGACCCTTTGGAATTTCCAGTGGTTATATGTGATTAGCCTCGAGAAGCCTCAGCGGAAATGGGCCTCATCTCGCCTGGAGGGCAAAACCTCCTGGATTTTCTCGAGTTGCGGCATGTGCTCTCGACTTACGACGGGGACCTCGGGGACCCGCTCTGGTGGCCTCAGGAAAGGCCAGTCCCCATGCGAGATCCTCGGGGGCCTCTCGGGATTCCTCTCCCGTCGATGCCGGGGCCTAAGACCTTGTGTGGAGTCGGGGCCGGAACCTGAGGATTCCTCTCCAGTGCTGACATGGATCTTGGGGTACTTCTGGAGTCTCCCCAGGGGAGTCAGTCCTCGTCTCGAATGCGCGCATGCACTTGCGCTTTCCTCCAGAGCGGTAGCAGCAGTGTCACCCAGTCCGCCCCGTGGATTAAAGTATCTATGGTTTTCCCTCGAGTCTTTCCCACGAGGCTTTCCCACGAGGCTTTCCCACAGGGCTGTCCCACGTGCACACGTGGTGGGAGTCGATGCTCGGCTTGAACGTCAAGGCAGTGCATGGAAAACAGCTTCCTCTGGAATGGACTGACACATCTGGGGGACTCTTGGAATGGTGGCACGACCCTGTAATTCCTCTCACCTTTCCTGTGGAGAGCGCCTCCTCTTGAGATGCGACCCGAACGCCGGGAATTCTTTCCCTACGAAACAGGGAAAGGATCCCTCATCTCGAGCTAGGAGGCGGAAACGGGGCTCCCCTGGATGTGTGCGGGCCCCTCGTGCTTCCTCTCGAGTGGAGACGGGTATGTCGGGGAACTTCTTGAGTTGCAGCAAGGGTGTGAAGGACCCTTTGGAAGTTTCAGTGGTTTGATGTGATTAGCCTCGAGAAGCCTCAGCGGAAATGGGCCTCATCTCGCCTGGAGGGCAAAACCTCCTGGATTTTTTCAAGTTGCGGCAGGTGCTCTCGACTTACGACGGGGACCTCAGGGACCCGCTCTGGTGGCCTCAGGAAAGGCCAGTCCCCATGCGAGTTCCTCGGGGGCCGCTCGGGATTCCTCTCCCGTCGATGCCAGGGCCTATGACCTTGTGTGGAGTCGGGGCCGGAACCTGAGGATTCCTCTCCAGTGCTGACATGGATCTTGGGGTACTTCTGGAGTCTCCCCAGGGGAGTCAGTCCTCGTCTCGAATGCGGGCATGCACTTGCGCTTTCCTCCAGAGCGGTAGCAGCAGTGTCATGCAGTCCGCCGCGTGGATCAAAGGATCTGTGGTTTTCCCTCGAGACTTTCCCACGAGGCTTTCCCACGAGGCTTTCCCACAGGGCTGTCCCACGTGCACACGTGGTGGGAGTCGATCCTCGGCTTGAACGTCAAGGCAGTGCAGGGAAAACAGGTTCCTCTGGAATGGACTGACACATCTGGGGGACTCTTGGAATGGTGGCACGACCCTGGAGTTCCTCTCGCCTTTCCTGTGGAGAGCGCCTCCTCTTGAGATGCGACGGGAACGCCGGGAATTCTTTCCCTACGAAACAGGGAAAGGATCCCTCATCTCGAGCTAGGAGGCGGAAACGGGGCTCCCCTGGATGTGTGCGGGACCCTCGTGCTTCCTCTCGAGTGGAGACGGGTATGTCGGGGAACTTCTTGAGTTGCAGCAAGGGTGGGAAGGACCCTTTGGAAGTTCCAGTGGTTAGATGTGATTAGCCTCGAGAAGCCTCATCGGAAATGGGCTCATCTCGCCTGGAGGGCAAAACCTCCTGGATTTTCTCGAGTTGCGGCAGGTGCTCTCGACTTACGACGGGGACCTCAGGGACCCGCTCTGGTGGCCTCAGTAAAGGCCAGTCCCCATGCGAGGTCCTCGGGGGCCTCTCGGGATTCCTCTCCCATCGATGCCGGGGCCTAAGCCCTTGTGTGGAGTCAGGGCCCGAACCTGAGGATTCCTCTCCAGTGCTGACATGGATCTTGGGATACTTCTGGAGTCTCCCCAGGGAATCAGTCCTCGTCTCGAATGCGGGCATGCACTTGCGCTTTCCTCCAGAGCGGTAGCAGCAGTGTCACGCTGTCCCCCGCGTGGAGCAAAGAATCTATGGTTTTCCCTCGAGTCTTTCCCACGAGGCTTTCCCACGAGGCTTTCCCACAGGGCTGTCCCACGTGCACACGTGGTGGGAGTCGATCCTCGGCTTGAACGTCAAGGCAGTGCAGGGAAAACAGGTTCCTCTGGAATGGACTGACACATCTGGGGGACTCTTGGAATGGTGGCACGACCCTGGAGTTCCTCTCGCCTTTCCTGTGGAGAGCGCCTCCTCTTGAGATGCGACGGGAACGCCGGGAATTCTTTCCCTACGAAACAGGGAAAGGATCCCTCATCTCGAGCTAGGAGGCGGAAACGGGGCTCCCCTGGATGTGTGCGGGACCCTCGTGCTTCCTCTCGAGTGGAGACGGTTATGTCGGGGACCTTCTTGAGTTGCAGCAAGGGTGTGAAGGACCCTTTGGAAGTTCCAGTGGTTAGATGTGATTAGCCTCGAGAAGCCTCATCGGAAATGGGCTCATCTCGCCTGGAGGGCAAAACCTCCTGGATTTTCTCGAGTTGCGGCAGGTGCTCTCGACTTACGACGGGGACCTCAGGGACCCGCTCTGGTGGCCTCAGTAAAGGCCAGTCCCCATGCGAGGTCCTCGGGGGCCTCTCGGGATTCCTCTCCCATCGATGCCGGGGCCTAAGCCCTTGTGTGGACTCAGGGCCCGAACCTGAGGATTCCTCTCCAGTGCTGACATGGATCTTGGGATACTTCTGGAGTCTCCCCAGGGAATCAGTCCTCGTCTCGAATACGGGCATGCACTTGCGCTTTCCTCCAGAGCGGTAGCAGCAGTGTCACGCAGTCCCCCGCGTGGAGCAAAGGATCTATGGTTTTCTCTCGAGTCTTTCCCACGAGGCTTTCCCACGAGGCTTTCCCACAGGGCTGTCCCACGTGCACACGTGGTGGGAGTCGATCCTCGGCTTGAACGTCAAGGCAGTGCCGGGAAAACAGGTTCCTCTGGAATGGACTGACACATCTGGGGGACTCTTGGAATGGTGGCACGACCCTGGAGTTCCTCTTGCCTTTCCTGTGGAGAGCGCCTCCTCTTGAGATGCGACGGGAACGCCGGGAATTCTTTCCCGACCAAGCAGGGAAAGGATCCCTCATCTGGAACTACAATGCGGAAACGGGGCTCCTCTTGATGTGGGCGGGACCATTGTGCTTCCTCTAGAGTGGACAGGGGTAGTCGGGGAACTTCTTGAGTTGCAGCAAGGGTGTGAAGGACCTTTTGGAAGTTCCAGAGGTTAATTGTGATTAGTGTCGAGAAGCATCGGCGAAAATGGGGCTCATTTCGCCTGGAGGGAATACCTCCTGGATTTTCTCGAGTTGCGGCAGGTGCTCTTGTCTTACGACGGTGACTTAAGGCACCCGCTCTGGTGGCCTCAGGACTGGCCAGTCCCCATTCGAGTTGCTCGGGGGCCGCTCGGGATTCCTCTCCCTTCGATGCCGGGGCCAAAGACCTTGTGTGGAGTCGGAGGCGGAACCTGAGGATTCCTCTCCAGTGCTGACATGGATCTTGCGGTACTTCTGGAGTCTGCCCAGGAGAGTCAGTCCTCGTCTCGAGAGGGGGCATGCACGTGCGCTTTCCTCCCGAGCTGTAGTAGCAGTGTCACGCTTCCCGTCGTGTCGATCATGGGATCTGTGGCTTTCCCTCGAGGCTTTCCAATGAGGCTTTCCCACGAGGCTTTCCCACAGGGCTGTCTCACGTGCCACCCTGGTGTGAGTCGATCCTCGGCGTGAAAGTCGAGGCAGTGCAGGGAAAGGAGGTTCCTCTGGAATGGACTGGGACATCTGGGGGACTCTGGGAATGGTGGCACGACCCTGGAGTTCCTCTCGCCTTTCCTTTGGAGAGCGCCTGCTCTTGAGATGCGACGGGAACGCCGGGCATTCTTTCCCGACCAAGCAGGGAAAGGATCCCTCATCTCGAGCTACGAGGTGGAAACGGGGCTCCTCTGGATGTGGGCCGAACCCCGTGCTTTCTTTCGACTGGAGACGGGTATGTCGGGGAACTTCTTGAGTTGCAGTAAGGGTGTCAAGGACCCTTTGGAAGTTCCAGAGGTTAGATGTGATTAGCCTCGAGACGCCTCAGCCAAAATGGGCCACATCTCGCCCGGAGGGGGGAACCTCCTGGTTTTCTCGAGTTGCGGCTTGTGCTCTCGACTTACGACGGGGACCTCATGGACCCGCTCTGTTGGCCTCAGGAAAGGTCATTCCCCATGCGAGTTGCTCGGTGGCCTCTCAGGATTCCTCGCCCGTCGATGCCGGCGCCTAAGACCTTGTGTGGAGTCGGACCAGAACCTGAGGATTCCTCTCCCGTGCTCACATGGATCTTGGCGTACTTCTGGAGTCTCCCAAGGGGCGTCAGTCCTCGTCTCGAGTGGGGTCATGCAGGTGTGCTTTCCTCCTGAGCAGTAGCAGCAGTGTCTCGCTTCCCGTCTTGTGGATCAAGGGATCTGTGTCTTTCCCTCGAGGCTTTTCCATGGGCTTTCCCACAGGGCTATTCCACGTGCCACCATGCAGTGCTGGGAAAACAGGAACCTCCTTCCCCACATAGGGGGTACACTGTCCCCTTGGGCGTGTATCTCCGGGGCATTCGCGCTTGGGGGTTGCCACGGATGTTGGCCTCAGGCTCCACATGAGAAAAGCCCCTAATGGCATTAGCTGCCGGTCCAGACGCTGGCCCCTCAGGTCTCTGGCCGGAGCCTTGGGCTCCAGGCAACTCAAAGCCCTCGGGGCTGGTGCTCTGGGACTGCTGTAGGGAAAGGACGCCAGGAGCCCACGGAGGAGTTGGGGAGGCGCAGGTGGCATATGGAGGCGAGGACAGCGTGGGATCTAGGTGGAGGCGCTGGAGAGAGCGTCCGTTGTCCCGGAATGCCTCGGAGGAGCCAGCGGGGGACAGTCCAGGCCCAGGGACCTGTGGTATGTGAAAAGGTGGGAAACCCCAGAACAAGGCAGGCTGGGAAAGGGGGCGTGGGCGGCCAATTCAAAGGGACCTAGGGGGCGTTTCCTGGGCGGTGAGCTCCCTTGGCACTGCTGAGGGCCCCTGATTGATCCACCCGGGGTTGATCCCACCATCCGCTGCGAGGGAGGGCCACAAACCAAAGCCCCCGAACTGCCCACCCACCCCAACGGGGATCTTGGCGGTCCGGGGCACAGCTGTGCCCGGGAAAAGCCCACTCACTCCACGGGACTCCGTCCAGGGTCTCTGCTTGGAAAGAGGCCAGGGGCGGCCCCCTCCATCTACGCACCCAAACCCTATTGACGTCAATGGGGGTGGAGACGCCTCCCGCTCTCCAGAGTCCTGGGCTGCTGGGTCCCCGCCCACTCGGCCAGCAGTCTGCAGCGCTCCTGTGTGCCTCTCCCACCATGGCTTCGTCCAGCTCCTCCAGCACCTCAACCGGTACGTTTGCCCTCGGTCCCTGGGGTCGGATCACATCTCAGGGGATTTGCGGGTGGCCCGGGCAAGGGCTCTCGGCCCACGTGTCGACCCCCGCTCCCGCCCAAGAATGGCGGGGACCCATCGGCCGGGCCCGGGGTTCCCAGGCGTCAGGTGTGCCCAAAGTTGGAGGGCGTTGCATCGTTCGTTCATCTTGCTCCTTTGGCACACACATGGCTTCTCCGTTCTCTTTTCTGGGAAGACAGTGTTGTTTTAGGGGGCGTGCTGCGGGAGTCAGGGGCCGGTGGGAGCGGGTGCTGTGCTGGGATGAGGCCCTTTATCCTCACATCTTCCTGTGGGAACGGGAGTCGGGGAGCTCTGTGGCCTTGCCGCCTTCAGTGGCTTCCTCTGCACACGGGCTTAGTGCCTTCTGCCTTCTGTCAGTCGTTACGGGGTTTGGGCTTCGCTTTGGCGGCCTTGGCCTTGGCCCTGGCCTGGGCCTTGGCCTTACCCTTGGCGTTGCCCTTGCCCTTGCCCTTGGCCTTCGGCTTGGCCTTCCCTAGGCCTTGTCCTTGGCCTTACCTTGTCCTTGCCCTTACCTTTTCCTTGCCCTTAAACTTAAACTTGATCTTGACTTTGACCTTGAACTTGAACTTGACCTTGACTTTGACCTTGAACTTGACCTTGACTTTGACCTTGAACTTGACCTTGACCTTGACCTTGAACTTGAACTTGACCTTGAACTTGAACTTGACTTTGACCTTGAACTTGACCTTGACCTTGAACTTGAACTTGACCTTGACTTTGACCTTGAACTTGAACTTGACCTTGACTTTGACCTTGAACTTGAACTTGAACTTGACTTTGACCTTGAACTTGAACTTGACCTTGAGTTTGACCTTGACCTTGACCTTGAACTTGACCTTGACCTTGACCTTGACCTTGACCTTGAACTTGACCAACAACGGGAGACCAGATTTGCTCAGAGCACCGGAGGTCCAGAGGCAGGGCCAGGTATCTCCCCTTCCCTTTGTGATCATTGCAAAGACATTCCTAGCTGATAGCGGGAGTGCCCATGAAGAAGCAAGCAGTGGGAGTGTGTTTGACACGACTGTGTGCCTCAACTCCACAATGGGCCTTTCCTCTCGAAGTAGGCCCCATGTCCCCTTGGGGAGATGTCATGCCTCTTTTCTCCACACTGCCAAAGGGTGGAGCAAAGCTCGCTCTGTCAGAGGTACAAAAACAGCAATTAAATGGATTTTCAAGCTCTTGCTAGGCTGCACCCTTTCAGGGCCCACTTTACTGAAACAGGTGCTCTGTGGCCCCCGGTTGGGTATGCAGGTTCACAAACAGGGTGAGATCCTGTCCAAGCCAACAATTTTCCTGAAAGACCTAGGCTCACTAAAGCTCTCCTCCAGAGCAAAGGGGATAGAGGAGATGTATGGAGGAGTCTTTGCCTTTCCCTGTGAGTGTGGGGCTACTCCCTACGGCCCCAAGCTCAGGGATAACTGCCTCTAAGAAAGGAATGGCAAGAAGCGCTAATCTTGGAGGTTGGGACAGGGAGTTCGCAGCATGTGGGGAAAGAAAGACTTCTTCGGGAAAGAAGAGGCAACCACCGGGGGTGTGTTCGCAAGCCTCTATTTGGAAGGAACACGTTTGCTTATACAACTCAAGACCTCCAGATCTGCTCAGAGGACTGAAGTTCCAGAGACAGGGCCATGTATCTCCCCTTCCCTTTGAGATCCTTGCCAAGACATTCCTAGCAGATTGTCGGAGTGCCCATGAAGAAGCAAGCAGCGGGAGTGTGCTTGACATCACTGGCTGCCTACCTGGGCTCAGCTCCTCAAGGGGCCTTTCTCTCCTGGTAGGCCCTATGTCCCCTTTGGGAGACGGTTGTGCCCTCTTCCCTCCACACTGCCAAAGGGTGGAGGTGGAGCAAACTCGTTCTCTCCGAGGTAAAAGAAAGACAAATTGGATGGATCTTTAAGCTCTTGCTATGCTGCACCCCTCCAGGACCCACTCGAGCAAAACAGGTGCCCTGTGGCCCCCAGGTCGGGTATGCAGGTTCACACACCGGGTGTGATCCCGTCAAAGCCAAGAATTTTCCTGACAGACCTAGGCTCACTAGAGCTCTCCTCCAGAGGAAAGGGGACAGAAAAGATGTGTGTGTGGAGGTGGCTCTGCCTTTCCAGGTCCCAATCTCAGGGATAACTGCCCCTAAGAAAGGAACTGCTGCTGCTGCTGCTGCTGCTGCTGCTGCTGCTGCTGCTGCTGCTGCTGCTAAGTTGGTTCAGTCGTGTTCGACTCTGTGCGACGCCATAGACGGTAGCCCACTAGGCTCCCCCGTCCCTGGGATTCTCCAGGCAAGAACAGTAAGTGGGTTGCCATTGCCTTCTCCAATGCATGAAAGTGAAAATGAAAGTGCAGTCGCTCAGTCGTGTCCGACCCTCAGCGACCCCATGGACTGCAGCCTACCAGGCTTCTCTGTCCATAGGATTTTCTGAAAGGAACTGCAAGAAGCACTTTTCCAGGAGGCTGGGAAAGGGAGTTTGCAGGATGTGGGGAAAGAGAGCCTCCTTCGGGGAAGAATAGGCGGCCACTTGTTTTGTGTTGCAAACCTCTATTTGGAAGGAACAGGTTAGCTTATACAAAGGGAGACCTCCAGATCTGCTCAGAGGACCGAAGTTGCAGAGGCAGGTCGGTGTATCTTCCCTTCACTTTGCGATCCTTGCAAAGACATTCCTTGCTGCTAGATGACTCAGCAAGGGCCTTTGAGACTGTTGTTTTCTTTCCTAGGTTCAAAGATTCCTTCAGTTCCTAATATAGATATCCTAGAAATGATATGACATCCGTGAAAATCTGATATGTCCTGGTCAAATGCTGTCAGTTATCATTCCAGTTATCATATTAAAGCATTTCAAGTCGCAGCAGTGACCAGATGACATTGTCAATTTCTATTTCATCAGGTTTTAACCATGTCCTCTGTGGTTTCACACTGATGCCTTTGCAGAAATACTGCTACTTCAAGATATATGGAAAATACTTTTTTTAAGCTTACTGATAATTTGTTTGTTTGTTTGCTTGTCTTCTGGTAAGCTGGTACCAGATGGAATTTAGTCTCCTCTCTAGGTTAAGAGAACTAAGTTTTCTTAGAATGCAATTTTTGATCACAGACTATGAGTTTCTCTACCTTTCATTGATTTATAATTGTTTTCATCATCTGTTTTTTTACTTCGGTAAAGTAAATAAGCCTTATTTAAGATTTTGGTACATGTAGGATGGACTAAGCTTTCCCCACTCTTGCAAGTTCCCTTAACCCTTCAGATTCTTCTCGTGGGACCAAGATCTCACTTTCCTCCAGAGGGACAATCCAAGCTTTTTATCAGTTGATCTGCCCCTGACATCAGAGTCAAGTTGAGCACGAGTTGGCCTATAATTTAGGCATGAAACTATGACTACATAAAGAAAAGGTGACTTTATGATTCAGGGATGGCCATGATATGCCTTGCACTTCAGAGAAAATGGGTTAAAATGATTTTTTTTTCCTTCAAAACTGCACACCCAGTTCTTTCAGCATATGCAATTGAAAACATCTAGTCATTAGGTCAGTTTTCATTCCAATCCCAAAGAAAGGCAATGACAAAGATTATTCAAGCTGCTGCACAATTGCACTCATCTCACACACTAGTAAAGTAATGCTCAAAATTCTCCAAGTTCACATGAACTGTGAACTTCCAGATGTTCAAGAGGGATTTAAAAAATGCAGAGAAACCAGAGATCAAATTGCCAACATCCACTGGATCATTGAAAAAGCAAGAGAGTTCCGGAAAAAAAAAAAACCATCTATTTCTGCTTTATTGACAATGCCAAAGCCTTTGACTGTGTGGATCACAAGAAACTGGGAAAAATTCTGAAAGAGATGGGAATACCAGACCACCTGACCTGTCTCTTGAGAAACCTGTATGCAGGTCAGGAAGAAACAGTTCGAACTGGACATGGAACAACAGACTGGTTCTACATAGGAAAAGGAACATGTCAAGGCTGTATATTGTCACCCTGCTTATTTAACTTATATGCAGAGTACAGCATGAGAAACACTGGGCTGGAGGAAGCACACGCTGGAATCAAGGTTGCTGGGAGAAATATCAATAATCTCAGATATTCAGATGACACCACCCTTATGGCAGAAAGTGAAGAAGAGCTAAAGAGTCTCCTGATGAAAGTGAAAGAGGAGAGTGAAAAAGTTAGCTTAAAGCTCAGCATTCAGAAAACTACAATCATTGCATCCAGTCTCATCACTTCATGGCAAATAGATGGGAAAACATTGGAAACAGCAGCAGACTATTTTGGGGGGCTTGGAAATCCCTGCAGGTGATGGCTGCCTCCATGAACTTAAAACATATCTATGACTTGGAAGAAAAGTGATGACCAAACTAGACAGCATATTAAAAAGCCGAGACGTTGCTTTGCCAACAAAGATCCATCCGGTCAAGGCTATGGTTTTTCCATATGTCATGGATGGATATGAAAGATGCACTATAAAGAAAGTGACAGCTGAAAATGTGATGCTTTTGAACTGTGGTGTTGGAGAAGATGCTTGTAGGTCGCTTAGACTACAAGGAGACGCAACCACTCCATCCTAAAGGAAATCAGGTCTGAATATCCATTGGAAGGACTAATACTGAACCTGAAACTCCAATACTTTGGCCACTTGATGTGAAGAGCTGACTCACTTGGAAGTTGCTTTGATTTGCCTATGAGTGTGGGAGCCCTCCCTGGGCAAAGGGCCTCAGGGGTCATTGCCACTGAATCATGACATCCAAGCAAGCGCATTCCAGCTGTGTGACATGCAGGAAGCAGGAGACTGGGACATCTGTCTTCCTTAGAGGAAGGAAAGTCATCCACAGAGAGTGTGTTTTCAGGCCTCTCTTTGCAGCAAGTGTTTTGCTTCTCAGACATCAGAGCTGCAGGCTTGCTCTGAGGGCCTCAATTCCAGAGTCAGGGCTGTGTGTCTCACTGCACTTTCCAAGCATTGCAGACACATTCCTAGGTTGGAGCAGTGCTTCCCATGAGAAAGAAGCCTCGGGAGTGTGTCTGAGCGGGCTGAGTGCCATGCTAGGGTCACCTAGTCGAGGGCACCTTGCACATCCAATGGGCCCCAGGCGAGTAGCTATGGACCGGCCCCTCGGTTGAGATATCCCAAAGCAGGGAACAAAGCTAGCTCTGTCTGTCAGAAGGAGGAAAACAGCAATGGGATGGATTTTCAAGCAGTTGCTAAGTCACACCATGTGAGGGCTCCGCGGGAAAGAAATGCGAATTTTGGCCTCTAGGCCCAGTATCCAGATGTGTGCACAGGATATTTTCCCCACAGGATCCAAGAATGTTCCAGACAGACCTAAGCTCACTAGCTCTCTCCTGCAGAGGAAATGAAATATTGTTGCTGAACCACGAAAAGATGCTGGGATTCTTGGCTTATGGAGGAGAAGAATTCAATCCAGGGCCCAAGACGAGGCTTGATTGCTCAGAGCTTTTGTGCAATCGAGTCTTATTCAAGTAGAAAGGAGATAGAGAAAGCTTCTGACAGAGACATCACAAGGGGCAGAAAGTGTACCCCCTTGCTAGTGTTAGTAATGGAGTTATATACTCTCCAATAAGTTATTACAACGAACAAAAGAATGTCTGGAGGTTGTAAAGACTCACTAGACCTACTCCCATCATTTACATTTTAAGATAACAGGATTAGCCAGAAGGTTTTTCCAGAGACCGTCCTCAAGAAGGATGCATGATTGTTATGTAATCCGAAGGAATGTAGAGGGAAAAAAGTGTGCCCTTTCTTCCTCCTTGAGAATTCTAGACCCCTCTCTCCTTGGGGACCCTCGAACTTCTTATAAACCTGCCTTGGCAATGACTCTCTCCGAAACATGATTGAACAGCCGTTTGGAGCTTCCTTTGACTTTCCCTGGGAGGGAGGGAGCCCTCCCTGAGCACAGGGCCTCAGGGGCCATGGCCAATGAAAACTAATCTCCCAGTAAGTGCTTTTCAGCCCTGTGTGACTCTCAGCCCACAGGAGGCTGAGAAAACTCTCTTCCTTGGAGGAAGGAAAGGCAGCCCAAGAGTGTGTTTTCAGGCCTGTATCTTGCAGCAAGTGTTTGGCTTGTTAGACATAAGACCTGCAGGCCTGCTCCAACAGACTCCATTCCAGAATCAGGGCCTTGTGTCTCCCTGCAGTTTCCTGGCCTCGCAAACACATTCCTAGGGGAGAGCAGTCCTGCCCATGGGGAAGCAGGCTGCGGGAGTGTGTCTGAGGGGGCCAGGTGCCATGCTGGGGTCACCTGGTCGAGGGCACCTTGCACCTCCAATGGACCCCAGGCAAGGAGTTGCAGGCCACCACCTTGCTTCTGAAATCCCAAAGTGGGGAGCAAAGCTCGCTCTGTCAGAGGGAAGAAAACAGCAACAGGATGGATTTTCAAGCAGTTGCTAGGCTGTACTGCGTTAGGGCTCCAAGGAAGAAAAATGCAGATGTTAGCCCCTACGACTGGTATCCAGGTGGGCTCCCAGGATGATTTCCCCGCAGGATCCAAGAACGTTCCAGACAGACCTGGGCTCACTAGCTCCCTCCTGCAGAGGAAACATGATAGAACAGCTGTTTGGAGGTTGCTTTGACTTCCCCTGGGAGGGTAGGATCCCTCCCTGGGTGCAGGGCCTCAGGGGCCATTGCCGCTGAGAAATGCCCTCTAAGCCAGACCTTTCCAGCCTTGTATGACTCAGCACGGAGGAGACTGGAAAAGCTATCTTCCTTGGAGGAAGGAAAGGCAGCCCCAGAGAGTGTGTTTTCACACCTGTATCTCGCAGCAAGCGTTTGCCGTCTCAGACGTCAGACCTCCAGGCCTGCTCCAACGGCCTCAGTTCCAGAGTCAGGGCCGTGTGTCTCCCTGCATTTTCTGAGCCTTGGGAACACATTCCTAGGTCAGAACAGTCCTGCCCATGGGGAAGGAGGCTGCGGGAGTGTGTCTGAGGGGGTCGGGTGCCATGCTGGGGTCCAGTAGACCTGGTACCTCCAATAGACCCCAGGACAACAGCGGTGGGGCTCCCCCTGGCTTCCGAAATGCCAAAGCGAGAAGCAAAGCTAGCTCTATCAGAAGGAAGAAAAGAGCAATTAGATGGATGTTCAGGCTGTTGCTGGGCCGCACCACTTCAGGTTACCCCCCGAGAGGAGCAGGCGCCCTGTGGCCCCTCGGTCCCATATGCAGGTTAACACACAGGATGTGTCCCCATAGGAGCCAAGAATTTTCCTGACAGACCTAGGCTCACTAGAGCTCTCCTACAGGGCAAAAGGGATAGAACAGACTGTGGATGTGACTCTGCCTTTCCCAGCGAGCATGGGGCCCTCCCTACGGCCCCGGGCTCCAGGGAAAATTGTCCCTGAAAAATGACCTCCAAGAAGCGCTTTTCCAGCAGGCTGGGATGCAGAGTTCACAGGATGTGGGGAAAGTGATCGTCCTTCAGGGAAGAAGAGGCAGCCACCCAGTGTGTGTTTGCAAGCCTGTATTTGGAAGAAACTGGTTTGCTTCTTCAAGGGGAGACCTCCAGGTCTGCTCAGAGGACCGAAATTCCAGAGGCAGCACCATGCATCTCCCCTGTCCTTTCTGAGCCTTGGAAAGACATTCCTAGCTTATAGCGGTATTGCTCATGAAGAAGCAGGATGCAGGAATGTGTCAGACATGACTGGGTGCCTTCCTGGGTTCAGCTCCGTGAGGGGCCTTTCCACTCAGAGTAGGTCCCATGCCTCCTTGGGGAGGAAGTGGGGCCCGCTTGCCTTCAAATTGCCAAAGGCTGGAACAAAGCTAGTTCTATCAGAGGTAAGAAAAGAGCAATTGGATGGATGTGGAAGCTGTTGCTGGGCCGCACTGCTTCAGGCCCCCCACCCCTCCGGCCCCGAGAGAAACAGGCGCCCTGTGGCCCCTCGGTCCTGTATGCAGTTTCACACATAGAATGTGTCCCCATAGGAGCCAAGAATTTTCCTGACAGACCTAGGCTCACTAGAGCTCTCCTACAGAGCAAAGGGGATGGGACAGATGTGTGGCTGTGGCTCTGCCTTTCCCTGGGAGTGTGGAGCCACTCCCTATGGCCCCGGGCTCCAGGGGAAATTGCCCCTGAATAATGACCTCCAAGAAGCGCTTTTCCAACTGGCTGAGACGTGGAGTTCTCAGGATGCAGGGAAAGCGAGTGTCCCTTCGGGGAAGCAAAGGCAGTCACCTGTTATCATTACTTACTAGAATAGTAGGTACCTTCTCTGGTTGGGCAGAGGCCTTCCCTACCTGATCTGAAAAAGAAAATGAAGTAGCTCGCTGATTTGAGAAATAATTCCCAGACTTGGGTTTCCAACCAGTATAGAATCCGACAATGGCCCTGTCTTTGTAGCCGCGTTAATTAACAGGTATGTGAAGCTCTAAATATCAGTGGAAATTACATACAGCATATAGGCCCCAGTGTTCTGGAATGGTGGAAAGAAACAACCAAACTCTTGAAGAGACTCTTTCAAAATGGATCATAGAGACTGACTGTACATGGATGGGCTTGCTTCTGGCAGACTTACTCATATTACGGGTAACTGCACGTTCCCATAGTTGTTGTCCTTATGAAATTTTCTATGGGAGAACCACCCACCCCAAATGAGGCAGGTGTTAGCAGATTTGCCACAAGTAAGGAGGTGGGATTTCACAGCAGCTGGAACAATTAGGTAAGGTAATAAATCAGGTAACTAAGTTTGTGTAAAAAGAAATATCATTACCCCTTGAGGAACAGATTCATGAATTTGTGCTCAGTGATCAGGTGTGGCTCAATGACTGGAAACACAATTCCTTGGCCTGACATCGGAAAGGTCCTTATACTGTTGTTTTAGCCACAATTCTGAAAGAGAAGGGAATACTAGACCACCTAACCTGCCTCTTGAGAAATCTGTATGAAGGTCAGGAAGCAACAGTTAGAGCAGGACATGGAACAACATACTGGTTCCAAAAAGGAAAAGGAGTATGTCAAGGCTGTATATTGTCACCCTGTTTATTTAGCTTATATGCAGACTACATCATGAAAAATGCTGGGATGGAAGATACCTGAGCTGGAATCAAGATTGCCGGAAGAAATAGCAATAAACTTAGATATGCAGATGTCACCACCATTATGGCAGAATGGGAAGAGGAACGCGTATGTCGGGGAACTTCTTGAGTTGCAGCAAAGGTGTGAAGGACCCTTTCGAAGTTCCAGAGGTTAGGTGTGGTTAGTCTCGAGATGCCTCAGCAGAAATGGGCCTCATGGCGCCTGGAATGGAGAGGCTTCTAGATATTCCCCAGTTTCAGCAGGTGCTCTCAAGTTACCACGGGGACTTCAGGGACCCGCTCTGGCGGCCTCAGGAAAGGCCAGTCATCATGCGTGTTGCTAGGGGGCCTCTCGTGATTCCTCTCCCGTCGGTGCCGGGGCCTAAGACGTTGTGTGGAGTCGGGGCCGGAACCTGAGGATTCCTCACCAATGCCGACATGGATCTTGGGGTAATTATGGAGTCTCCCCAGGGGAGTCAGTCCTCGTCTCGAGAGGGGGCATGCAGGTGCGCTTTCCTCCTGATCTGTAGCAGCAGTGTCACGCTTCCCATCTCGTGAGTCATGGGATCTGTGGCTTACCCACGAGGCTTTCGCACAGGGCTGTCCCACGTGCCACCGTGGTGGGAGTCGATCCTCGGCGTGAAACTCGAGGCAGTGCAGGGAAAACAGGTTCCGCTGGAATGGACTGAGACATCTGGGGGACTCTGGGAATGGCGCAACGACCCTGGAGTTCCTCTCGCCTTTCCTGTGGAGAGCGCCTCCTCTTGAGATGCGCCAGGAACGCCCAGAAATCTTTCCCGGGCAAGCAGCGAAAGGATCCCTCATCTCGAGCTACGAGGCGGAAACGGGACTCCTCTGGATGTGTGCAGGACCCGCGTGCTTCCTCTCGAGTGGAGACGGGTATGTCCGGGAACTTCTTGAGTTGCAGCACGGGTGTGAAGGACCTTTTGGAAGTTCCAGAGGTTAGGTGTGACTAGCCTTCAAAAGGAACAGCGGAAATGGGCCTCATCTTGCCTGGAGGGCAAAACCTCCTGGATTTTCTCGAGTTGCGGCAGGTGCTCTCTACTTATGACAGGGACCTCAGGGACCCGCTCTGGTGGCCTCAGGAAAGGCCAGTCCCCATGTGAGTTGGTCGCGGGCCTCTCGGGATTCCTCTCCCTTGGATGCTGGAGCCTAAGACCTTGTGTGGAGTCGGGCCCGGAACCTGAGGATTCCTCTCCAGTGCTGACATGGATCTTGGGGTACTTCTGGAGTCTCCCCAGGGAAGTAAGTCCTCGTTTCGAATGGGGGCATGCAAGTGCCCTTTCCTCCAGAGCTGTAGCAGCAGTGTCACGCTTCCTATCAACTGCATCATGGTATCTGTGGCTTTCCCTCGAGGTTTTCCCACAAGGCTTTCCCATGAGGCTTTCCCACAGGGCTGTCCCATGTGCCACCGTGGTGTGAGTCGATCTGCGGCGTGAAAGTCGAGGCAGTGGAGGGAAAACACCTTCCTCTGGAATGGACTGGGACATCTGGGGGACTCTGAGAATGGTGGCACGACCCTGGAGTTCCTCTCGCCTTTCCTGTGGAGAGCGCCTCCTCTTGAGATGCGACAGGAACGCCCAGAATTCTTTCCCGACCAAGCAGGGAAAGGATCCCTCATCTGGAACTACAATGCGGAAACGGGGCTCCTCTTGATGTGGGCGGGACCATTGTGCTTCCTCTAGAGTGGACAGGGGTAGTCGGGGAACTTCTTGAGTTGCAGCAAGGGTGTGAAGGACCTTTTGGAAGTTCCAGAGGTTAGTTGTGATTAGTGTCGAGAAGCATCGGCGGAAATGGGCCTCATTTCGCCTGGAGGCGAGTACCTCCTGGATTTTCTCGAGTTGCGGCAGGTGCTCTCGTCTTACGACGGTGACTTAAGGCACCCGCTCTGGTGGCCTCAGGACTGGCCAGTCCCCATTCGACTTGCTCGGGGGCCGCTCGGGATTCCTCTCCCTTCGATGCCGGGGCCTAAGACCTTGTGTGGAGTCGGAGGCGGAACCTGAGGATTCCTCTCCAGTGCTGACATGGATCTTGCGGTACTTCTGGAGTCTGCCCAGGAGAGTCAGTCCTCGTCTCGAGAGGGGGCATGCACGTGCGCTTTCCTCCCGAGCTGTAGTAGCAGTGTCACGCTTCCCGTCGTGTCGATCATGGGATCTGTGGCTTTCCCTCGAGGCTTTCCCACGAGGCTTTCCCACGAGGCTTTCCCACAGGGCTGTCTCACGTGCCACCCTGGTGTGAGTCGATCCTCGGCGTGAAAGTCGAGGCAGTGCAGGGAAAGGAGGTTCCTCTGGAATGGACTGGGACATCTGGGGGTCTCTTGGAATGGTGGCACGACCCTGGAGTTCCTCTCGCCTTTCCTTTGGAGAGCGCCTGCTCTTGAGATGCGACGGGAACGCCGGGCATTCTTTCCCCACCAAGCAGGGAAAGGATCCCTCATCTCGAGCTACGAGGTGGAAACGGGGCTCCTCTGGATGTGGGCCGAACCCCGTGCTTTCTTTCGACTGGAGACGGGTATGTCGGGGAACTTCTTGAGTTGCAGTAAAGGTGTCAAGGACCCTTTGGAAGTTCCAGAGGTTAGATGTGATTAGCCTCGAGACGCCTCAGCCAAAATGGGCCACATCTCGCCCGGAGGGGGGAACCTCCTGGTTTTCTCGAGTTGCGGCTTGTGCTCTCGACTTACGACGGGGACCTCATGGACCCGCTCTGTTGGCCTCAGGAAAGGTCATTCCCCATGCGAGTTGCTCGGTGGCCTCTCAGGATTCCTCGCCCGTCGATGCCGGCGCCTAAGACCTTGTGTGGAGTCGGACCAGAACCTGAGGATTCCTCTCCCGTGCTCACATGGATCTTGGCGTACTTCTGGAGTCTCCCAAGGGGCGTCAGTCCTCGTCTCGAGTGGGGTCATGCAGATGTGCTTTCCTCCTGAGCAGTAGCAGCAGTGTCTCGCTTCCCGTCTTGTGGATCAAGGGATCTGTGTCTTTCCCTCGAGGCTTTTCCATGGGCTTTCCCACAGGGCTATTCCACGTGCCACCATGCAGTGCTGGGAAAACAGGAACCTCCTTCCCCACATAGGGGGTACACTGTCCCCTTGGGCGTGTATCTCCGGGGCATTCGCGCTTGGGGGTTGCCACGGATGTTGGCCTCAGGCTCCACATGAGAAAAGCCCCTAATGGCATTAGCTGCCGGTCCAGACGCTGGCCCCTCAGGTCTCTGGCCGGAGCCTTGGGCTCCAGGCAACTCAAAGCCCTCGGGGCTGGTGCTCTGGGACTGCTGTAGGGAAAGGACGCCAGGAGCCCACGGAGGAGTTGGGGAGGCGCAGGTGGCATATGGAGGCGAGGACAGCGTGGGATCTAGGTGGAGGCGCTGGAGAGAGCGTCCGTTGTCCCGGAATGCCTCGGAGGAGCCAGCGGGGGACAGTCCAGGCCCAGGGACCTGTGGTATGTGAAAAGGTGGGAAACCCCAGAACAAGGCAGGCTGGGAAAGGGGGCGTGGGCGGCCAATTCAAAGGGACCTAGGGGGCGTTTCCTGGGCGGTGAGCTCCCTTGGCACTGCTGAGGGCCCCTGATTGATCCACCCGGGGTTGATCCCACCATCCGCTGCGAGGGAGGGCCACAAACCAAAGCCCCCGAACTGCCCACCCACCCCAACGGGGATCTTGGCGGTCCGGGGCACAGCTGTGCCCGGGAAAAGCCCACTCACTCCACGGGACTCCGTCCAGGGTCTCTGCTTGGAAAGAGGCCAGGGGCGGCCCCCTCCATCTACGCACCCAAACCCTATTGACGTCAATGGGGGCGGAGACGCCTCCCGCTCTCCAGAGTCCTGGGCTGCTGGGCCCCCGCACACTCGGCCAGTAGTCTGCAGCGCTCCTGTGTGCCTCTCCCACCATGGCTTCGTCCAGCTCCTCCAGCACCTCAAGCGGTACGTTTGCCCTCGGTCCCTGGGGTCGGATCACGTCTCAGGGGATTTGCGGGTGGCCCGGGCAAGGGCTCTCGGCCCACGTGTCGACCCCCGCTCCCGCCCGAGAACGGCGGGGACCCATCGGCCGGGCCCGGGGTTCCCAGGCGTCAGGTGTGCCCAAAGTTGGAGGGCGTTGCATCGTTCGTTCATCTTGCTCCTTTGGCACACACATGGCTTCTCCGTTCTCTTTTCTGGGAAGACAGTGTTGTTTTAGGGGGCGTGCTGCGGGAGTCAGGGGCCGGTGGGAGCGGGTGCTGTGCTGGGATGAGGCCCTTTATCCTCACATCTTCCTGTGGGAACGGGAGTCGGGGAGCTCTGTGGCCTTGCCGCCTTCAGTGGCTTCCTCTGCACACGGGCTTAGTGCCTTCTGCCTTCTGTCAGTCGTTAAGGGGTTTGGGCTTCGCTTTGGCGGCCTTGGCCTTGGCCCTGGCCTGGGCCTTGGCCTTACCCTTGGCGTTGCCCTTGCCCTTGCCCTTGGCCTTCGGCTTGGCCTTCCCTAGGCCTTGTCCTTGGCCTTACCTTGTCCTTGCCCTTACCTTTTCCTTGCCCTTAAACTTAAACTTGACCTTGACTTTGACCTTGAACTTGAACTTGACCTTGACTTTGAACTTGAACTTGACCTTGACCTTGAACTTGAACTTGAACTTGACTTTGACCTTGAACTTGACCTTGAACTTGAACTTGAACTTGAACTTGACCTTGACTTTGACCTTGAACTTGAACTTGACCTTGAACTTGAACTTGACCTTGACTTTGACCTTGAACTTGAACTTGAACTTGACCTTGAACTTGAACTTGACCAACAACGGGAGACCAGATTTGCTCAGAGCACCGGAGGTCCAGAGGCAGGGCCGTGTATCTCCCCTTCCCTTTGTGATCATTGCAAAGACATTCCTAGCTGATAGCGGGAGTGCCCATGAAGAAGCAAGCAGTGGGAGTGTGTTTGACACGACTGTGTGCCTCAACTCCACAAGGGGCCTTTCCTCTCGAAGTAGGCCCCATGTCCCCTTGGGGAGGGTGTCATGCCTCTTTTCTCCACACTGCCAAAGGGTGGAGCAAAGCTCGCTCTGTCAGAGGTACAAAAACAGCAATTGAATGGATTTTCAAGCTCTTGCTAGGCTGCACCCTTTCAGGGCCCACTTTACTGAAACAGGTGCTCTGTGGCCCCCGGTTGGGTATGCAGGTTCACAAACAGGGTGAGATCCTGTCCAAGCCAACAATTTTCCTGAAAGACCTAGGCTCACTAAAGCTCTCCTCCAGAGCAAAGGGGATAGAGGAGATGTATGGAGGAGTCTTTGCCTTTCCCTGTGAGTGTGGGGCTACTCCCTACGGCCCCAAGCTCAGGGATAACTGCCTCTAAGAAAGGAATGGCAAGAAGCGCTAATCTTGGAGGTTGGGACAGGGAGTTCGCAGCATGTGGGGAAAGAAAGACTTCTTCGGGGAAGAAGAGGCAACCACCGGGGGTGTGTTCGCAAGCCTCTATTTGGAAGGAACACGTTTGCTTATACAACTCAAGACCTCCAGATCTGCTCAGAGGACTGAAGTTCCAGAGACAGGGCCATGTATCTCCCCTTCCCTTTGAGATCCTTGCCAAGACATTCCTAGCAGATTGTCGGAGTGCCCATGAAGAAGCAAGCAGTGGGAGTGTGCTTGACATCACTGGCTGCCTACCTGGGCTCAGCTCCTCAAGGGGCCTTTCTCTCCTGGTAGGCCCTATGTCCCCTTTGGGAGACGGTTGTGCCCTCTTCCCTCCACACTGCCAAAGGGTGGAGGTGGAGCAAACTCGTTCTCTCCGAGGTAAAAGAAAGACAAATTGGATGGATCTTTAAGCTCTTGCTATGCTGCACCCCTCCAGGACCCACTCGAGCAAAACAGGTGCCCTGTGGCCCCCAGGTCGGGTATGCAGGTTCACACACCGGGTGTGATCCCGTCAAAGCCAAGAATTTTCCTGACAGACCTAGGCTCACTAGAGCTCTCCTCCAGAGGAAAGGGGACAGAAAAGATGTGTGTGTGGAGGTGGCTCTGCCTTTCCAGGTCCCAATCTCAGGGATAACTGCCCCTAAGAAAGGAACTGCTGCTGCTGCTGCTGCTGCTGCTGCTGCTGCTGCTGCTGCTGCTGCTGCTGCTAAGTTGGTTCAGTCGTGTTCGACTCTGTGCGACGCCATAGACGGTAGCCCACTAGGCTCCCCCGTCCCTGGGATTCTCCAGGCAAGAACAGTAAATGGGTTGCCATTGCCTTCTCCAATGCATGAAAGTGAAAATGAAAGTGCAGTCGCTCAGTCGTGTCCGACCCTCAGCGACCCCATGGACTGCAGCCTACCAGGCTTCTCTGTCCATAGGATTTTCTGAAAGGAACTGCAAGAAGCACTTTTCCAGGAGGCTGGGAAAGGGAGTTTGCAGGATGTGGGGAAAGAGAGCCTCCTTCGGGGAAGAATAGGCGGCCACTTGTTTTGTGTTGCAAACCTCTATTTGGAAGGAACAGGTTAGCTTATACAAAGGGAGACCTCCAGATCTGCTCAGAGGACCGAAGTTGCAGAGGCAGGTCGGTGTATCTTCCCTTCACTTTGCGATCCTTGCAAAGACATTCCTTGCTGCTAGATGACTCAGCAAGGGCCTTTGAGACTGTTGTTTTCTTTCCTAGGTTCAAAGATTCCTTCAGTTCCTAATATAGATATCCTAGAAATGATATGACATCCGTGAAAATCTGATATGTCCTGGTCAAATGCTGTCAGTTATCATTCCAGTTATCATATTAAAGCATTTCAAGTCGCAGCAGTGACCAGATGACATTGTCAATTTCTATTTCATCAGGTTTTAACCATGTCCTCTGTGGTTTCACACTGATGCCTTTGCAGAAATACTGCTACTTCAAGATATATGGAAAATACTTTTTTTAAGCTTACTGATAATTTGTTTTTTTGTTTGCTTGTCTTCTGGTAAGCTGCTACCAGATGGAATTTAGTCTCCTCTCTAGGTTAAGAGAACTAAGTTTTCTTAGAATGCAATTTTTGATCACAGACTATGAGTTTCTCTACCTTTCATTGATTTATAATTGTTTTCATCATCTGTTTTTTTACTTCGGTAAAGTAAATAAGCCTTATTTAAGATTTTGGTACATGTAGGATGGACTAAGCTTTCCCCACTCTTGCAAGTTCCCTTAACCCTTCAGATTCTTCTCGTGGGACCAAGATCTCACTTTCCTCCAGAGGGACAATCCAAGCTTTTTATCAGTTGATCTGCCCCTGACATCAGAGTCAAGTTGAGCACGAGTTGGCCTATAATTTAGGCATGAAACTATGACTACATAAAGAAAAGGTGACTTTATGATTCAGGGATGGCCATGATATGCCTTGCACTTCAGAGAAAATGGGTTAAAATGATTTTTTTTTCCTTCAAAACTGCACACCCAGTTCTTTCAGCATATGCAATTGAAAACATCTAGTCATTAGGTCAGTTTTCATTCCAATCCCAAAGAAAGGCAATGACAAAGATTATTCAAGCTGCTGCACAATTGCACTCATCTCACACACTAGTAAAGTAATGCTCAAAATTCTCCAAGTTCACATGAACTGTGAACTTCCAGATGTTCAAGAGGGATTTAAAAAATGCAGAGAAACCAGAGATCAAATTGCCAACATCCACTGGATCATTGAAAAAGCAAGAGAGTTCCGGAAAAAAAAAAAAAACCCATCTATTTCTGCTTTATTGACAATGCCAAAGCCTTTGACTGTGTGGATCACAAGAAACTGGGAAAAATTCTGAAAGAGATGGGAATACCAGACCACCTGACCTGTCTCTTGAGAAACCTGTATGCAGGTCAGGAAGAAACAGTTCGAACTGGACATGGAACAACAGACTGGTTCTACATAGGAAAAGGAACATGTCAAGGCTGTATATTGTCACCCTGCTTATTTAACTTATATGCAGAGTACAGCATGAGAAACACTGGGCTGGAGGAAGCACACGCTGGAATCAAGGTTGCTGGGAGAAATATCAATAATCTCAGATATTCAGATGACACCACCCTTATGGCAGAAAGTGAAGAAGAGCTAAAGAGTCTCCTGATGAAAGTGAAAGAGGAGAGTGAAAAAGTTAGCTTAAAGCTCAGCATTCAGAAAACTACAATCATTGCATCCAGTCTCATCACTTCATGGCAAATAGATGGGAAAACATTGGAAACAGCAGCAGACTATTTTGGGGGGCTTGGAAATCCCTGCAGGTGATGGCTGCCTCCATGAACTTAAAACATATCTATGACTTGGAAGAAAAGTGATGACCAAACTAGACAGCATATTAAAAAGCCGAGACGTTGCTTTGCCAACAAAGATCCATCCGGTCAAGGCTATGGTTTTTCCATATGTCATGGATGGATATGAAAGATGCACTATAAAGAAAGTGACAGCTGAAAATGTGATGCTTTTGAACTGTGGTGTTGGAGAAGATGCTTGTAGGTCGCTTAGACTACAAGGAGACGCAACCACTCCATCCTAAAGGAAATCAGGTCTGAATATCCATTGGAAGGACTAATACTGAACCTGAAACTCCAATACTTTGGCCACTTGATGTGAAGAGCTGACTCACTTGGAAGTTGCTTTGATTTGCCTATGAGTGTGGGAGCCCTCCCTGGGCAAAGGGCCTCAGGGGTCATTGCCACTGAATCATGACATCCAAGCAAGCGCATTCCAGCTGTGTGACATGCAGGAAGCAGGAGACTGGGACATCTGTCTTCCTTAGAGGAAGGAAAGTCATCCACAGAGAGTGTGTTTTCAGGCCTCTCTTTGCAGCAAGTGTTTTGCTTCTCAGACATCAGAGCTGCAGGCTTGCTCTGAGGGCCTCAATTCCAGAGTCAGGGCTGTGTGTCTCACTGCACTTTCCAAGCATTGCAGACACATTCCTAGGTTGGAGCAGTGCTTCCCATGAGAAAGAAGCCTCGGGAGTGTGTCTGAGCGGGCTGAGTGCCATGCTAGGGTCACCTAGTCGAGGGCACCTTGCACATCCAATGGGCCCCAGGCGAGTAGCTATGGACCGGCCCCTCGGTTGAGATATCCCAAAGCAGGGAACAAAGCTAGCTCTGTCTGTCAGAAGGAGGAAAACAGCAATGGGATGGATTTTCAAGCAGTTGCTAAGTCACACCATGTGAGGGCTCCGCGGGAAAGAAATGCGAATTTTGGCCTCTAGGCCCAGTATCCAGATGTGTGCACAGGATATTTTCCCCACAGGATCCAAGAATGTTCCAGACAGACCTAAGCTCACTAGCTCTCTCCTGCAGAGGAAATGAAATATTGTTGCTGAACCACGAAAAGATGCTGGGATTCTTGGCTTATGGAGGAGAAGAATTCAATCCAGGGCCCAAGACGAGGCTTGATTGCTCAGAGCTTTTGTGCAATCGAGTCTTATTCAAGTAGAAAGGAGATAGAGAAAGCTTCTGACAGAGACATCACAAGGGGCAGAAAGTGTACCCCCTTGCTAGTGTTAGTAATGGAGTTATATACTCTCCAATAAGTTATTACAACGAACAAAAGAATGTCTGGAGGTTGTAAAGACTCACTAGACCTACTCCCATCATTTACATTTTAAGATAACAGGATTAGCCAGAAGGTTTTTCCAGAGACCGTCCTCAAGAAGGATGCATGATTGTTATGTAATCCGAAGGAATGTAGAGGGAAAAAAGTGTGCCCTTTCTTCCTCCTTGAGAATTCTAGACCCCTCTCTCCTTGGGGACCCTCGAACTTCTTATAAACCTGCCTTGGCAATGACTCTCTCCGAAACATGATTGAACAGCCGTTTGGAGCTTCCTTTGACTTTCCCTGGGAGGGAGGGAGCCCTCCCTGAGCACAGGGCCTCAGGGGCCATGGCCAATGAAAACTAATCTCCCAGTAAGTGCTTTTCAGCCCTGTGTGACTCTCAGCCCACAGGAGGCTGAGAAAACTCTCTTCCTTGGAGGAAGGAAAGGCAGCCCAAGAGTGTGTTTTCAGGCCTGTATCTTGCAGCAAGTGTTTGGCTTGTTAGACATAAGACCTGCAGGCCTGCTCCAACAGACTCCATTCCAGAATCAGGGCCTTGTGTCTCCCTGCAGTTTCCTGGCCTCGCAAACACATTCCTAGGGGAGAGCAGTCCTGCCCATGGGGAAGCAGGCTGCGGGAGTGTGTCTGAGGGGGCCAGGTGCCATGCTGGGGTCACCTGGTCGAGGGCACCTTGCACCTCCAATGGACCCCAGGCAAGGAGTTGCAGGCCACCACCTTGCTTCTGAAATCCCAAAGTGGGGAGCAAAGCTCGCTCTGTCAGAGGGAAGAAAACAGCAACAGGATGGATTTTCAAGCAGTTGCTAGGCTGTACTGCGTTAGGGCTCCAAGGAAGAAAAATGCAGATGTTAGCCCCTACGACTGGTATCCAGGTGGGCTCCCAGGATGATTTCCCCGCAGGATCCAAGAACGTTCCAGACAGACCTGGGCTCACTAGCTCCCTCCTGCAGAGGAAACATGATAGAACAGCTGTTTGGAGGTTGCTTTGACTTCCCCTGGGAGGGTAGGATCCCTCCCTGGGTGCAGGGCCTCAGGGGCCATTGCCGCTGAGAAATGCCCTCTAAGCCAGACCTTTCCAGCCTTGTATGACTCAGCACGGAGGAGACTGGAAAAGCTATCTTCCTTGGAGGAAGGAAAGGCAGCCCCAGAGAGTGTGTTTTCACACCTGTATCTCGCAGCAAGCGTTTGCCGTCTCAGACGTCAGACCTCCAGGCCTGCTCCAACGGCCTCAGTTCCAGAGTCAGGGCCGTGTGTCTCCCTGCATTTTCTGAGCCTTGGGAACACATTCCTAGGTCAGAACAGTCCTGCCCATGGGGAAGGAGGCTGCGGGAGTGTGTCTGAGGGGGTCGGGTGCCATGCTGGGGTCCAGTAGACCTGGTACCTCCAATAGACCCCAGGACAACAGCGGTGGGGCTCCCCCTGGCTTCCGAAATGCCAAAGCGAGAAGCAAAGCTAGCTCTATCAGAAGGAAGAAAAGAGCAATTAGATGGATGTTCAGGCTGTTGCTGGGCCGCACCACTTCAGGTTACCCCCCGAGAGGAGCAGGCGCCCTGTGGCCCCTCGGTCCCATATGCAGGTTAACACACAGGATGTGTCCCCATAGGAGCCAAGAATTTTCCTGACAGACCTAGGCTCACTAGAGCTCTCCTACAGGGCAAAAGGGATAGAACAGACTGTGGATGTGACTCTGCCTTTCCCAGCGAGCATGGGGCCCTCCCTACGGCCCCGGGCTCCAGGGAAAATTGTCCCTGAAAAATGACCTCCAAGAAGCGCTTTTCCAGCAGGCTGGGATGCAGAGTTCACAGGATGTGGGGAAAGTGATCGTCCTTCAGGGAAGAAGAGGCAGCCACCCAGTGTGTGTTTGCAAGCCTGTATTTGGAAGAAACTGGTTTGCTTCTTCAAGGGGAGACCTCCAGGTCTGCTCAGAGGACCGAAATTCCAGAGGCAGCACCATGCATCTCCCCTGTCCTTTCTGAGCCTTGGAAAGACATTCCTAGCTTATAGCGGTATTGCTCATGAAGAAGCAGGATGCAGGAATGTGTCAGACATGACTGGGTGCCTTCCTGGGTTCAGCTCCGTGAGGGGCCTTTCCACTCAAAGTAGGTCCCATGCCTCCTTGGGGAGGAAGTGGGGCCCGCTTGCCTCCAAATTGCCAAAGGCTGGAACAAAGCTAGTTCTATCAGAGGTAAGAAAAGAGCAATTGGATGGATGTGGAAGCTGTTGCTGGGCCGCACTGCTTCAGGCCCCCCACCCCTCCGGCCCCGAGAGAAACAGGCGCCCTGTGGCCCCTCGGTCCTGTATGCAGTTTCACACATAGAATGTGTCCCCATAGGAGCCAAGAATTTTCCTGACAGACCTAGGCTCACTAGAGCTCTCCTACAGAGCAAAGGGGATGGGACAGATGTGTGGCTGTGGCTCTGCCTTTCCCTGGGAGTGTGGAGCCACTCCCTATGGCCCCGGGCTCCAGGGGAAATTGCCCCTGAATAATGACCTCCAAGAAGCGCTTTTCCAACTGGCTGAGACGTGGAGTTCTCAGGATGCAGGGAAAGCGAGTGTCCCTTCGGGGAAGCAAAGGCAGTCACCTGTTATCATTACTTACTAGAATAGTAGGTACCTTCTCTGGTTGGGCAGAGGCCTTCCCTACCTGATCTGAAAAAGAAAATGAAGTAGCTCGCTGATTTGAGAAATAATTCCCAGACTTGGGTTTCCAACCAGTATAGAATCCGACAATGGCCCTGTCTTTGTAGCCGCGTTAATTAACAGGTATGTGAAGCTCTAAATATCAGTGGAAATTACATACAGCATATAGGCCCCAGTGTTCTGGAATGGTGGAAAGAAACAACCAAACTCTTGAAGAGACTCTTTCAAAATGGATCATAGAGACTGACTGTACATGGATGGGCTTACTTCTGGCAGACTTACTCATATTACGGGTAACTGCACGTTCCCATAGTTGTTGTCCTTATGAAATTTTCTATGGGAGAACCCCCCACCCCAAATGAGGCAGGTGTTAGCAGATTTGCCACAAGTAAGGAGGTGGGATTTCACAGCAGCTGGAACAATTAGGTAAGGTAATAAATCAGGTAACTAAGTTTGTGTAAAAAAAAAATATCATTCCCCCTTGAGGAACAGATTCATGAATTTGTGCCCAGTGATCAGGTGTGGCTCAATGACTGGAAACACAATTCCTTGGCCTGACATCGGAAAGGTCCTTATACTGTTGTTTTAGCCACAATTCTGAAAGAGAAGGGAATACTAGACCACCTAACCTGCCTCTTGAGAAATCTGTATGAAGGTCAGGAAGCAACAGTTAGAGCAGGACATGGAACAACATACTGGTTCCAAAAAGGAAAAGGAGTATGTCAAGGCTGTATATTGTCACCCTGTTTATTTAGCTTATATGCAGACTACATCATGAAAAATGCTGGGATGGAAGATACCTGAGCTGGAATCAAGATTGCCAGAAGAAATAGCAATAAACTTAGATATGCAGATGTCACCACCATTATGGCAGAATGGGAAGAGGAACGCGTATGTCGGGGAACTTCTTGAGTTGCAGCAAAGGTGTGAAGGACCCTTTCGAATTCCAGAGGTTAGGTGTGGTTAGTCTCGAGATGCCTCAGCAGAAATGGGCCTCATGTCGCCTGGAATGGAGAGGCTTCTGGATATTCCCCAGTTTCAGCAGGTGCTCTCAAGTTACCACGGGGACTTCAGGGACCCGCTCTGGCGGCCTCAGGAAAGGCCAGTCATCATGCGTGTTGCTAGGGGGCCTCTCGTGATTCCTCTCCCGTCGGAACCGGGGCCTAAGAAGTTATGTGGATTCGGGGCCGGAACCTGAGGATTCCTCACCAATGCTGACATGGATCATGGGGTAATTATGGAGTCTCCCCAGGGGAGTCAGTCCTCGTCTCGAGAGGGGGCATGCAGGTGCGCTTTCCTCCTGATCTGTAGCAGCAGTGTCACGCTTCCCATCTCGTGATTCATGGGATCTGCGGCTTTCCCTCCAGGATTTTCCACGAGGCTTTCCCACGAGGCTTTCCCACAGGGCTGTCCCACTAGGCTTTCGCACAGGGCTGTCTCACGTGCCACCTTGGTGGCAGTCGATCCTCGGCGTGAAAGTCGAGGCAGTGCAGGGAAAACAGGTTCCTCTGGAATGGACTGAGACATCTGGGGGACTCTTGGAATGGTGGAACGACGCTGGCATACCTCTCGCCTTTCCTGTGGAGAGCGCCTCCTCTTGAGATGCGACGGGAACGCCGGGAATTCTTTCCCGGCCACCAGCGAAAGGATCCCTCATCACGAGCTACGAGCAGAAACGGGGCTCTTCTGGATGTGGGCCGGACCCTCGTGCTTCCTCTCGAGTGGAGACAGGTATGTCAGGCAACTTCTTGAGTTGCAGCAAGGGTGTGAAGGACCTTTTGGAAGTTACAGACTTTAGGTTTGATTAGCTTCGAGAAGCCTCAACGGAAATGGGCCTCATCTCGCCTGGAGGGAAAAACCTCCTGGATTTTCTCGAGTTGCGGCAGGTGCTCTCGACTTACGACGGGGACCTCAGGGACACTCTCCGGTGGCCTTAGGAAAGGCCAGTCCCCATGCGAGTTGCTCGGGGGCCTCTCGGCATTCCTCTCCGTTCGATGCCGGGGCCTAAGACCTTGTGTGGAGTCGGGGCCAGAACCTGAGGATTCCTCTCCAGGGCTGACATGGATCTTGGGGTACTTCTGGAGTCTCCCCAGGAGAGTAAGTCCTCGTCTCGAATGGGGGCATGCACGTGCGCTTTCCTCCAGAGCAGTAGCAGCAGTGTCACGCTTCCTATCGCGTGGATCAAGGGATCTGTGGCTTTCCCTCGAGGCTTTCCCACGAGGTTTTCCCACGTGGCTTTCCCACGAGGCTTTCCCACGTGGCTTTCCCACGAGGCTTTAACACAGGGCTGTCCCACCTGCCACCGTGGTGGGAGTCGATCCTCGGCGTGAAAGTCGAGGCAGTGCATGGAAAATAGGTTCCTCTGGAATGGACTGAGACATCTGGGGGCTCTCGGAATGGTGGCACGACGCTGGAGTTCCTCTCGCCTTTCCTATTGCGACTGCCTCCTCTTGAAATGCAACGGGAACGCCGAGAATTCTTCCCCGACCAAGAAGCGAAAGGATGCCTCATCTCGAGCCACTAGGCGGAAACGAGGCTCCTCTGGATGTGCCCAGGACCCTCGTGCTTCCTCTAGAGTGGAGACGGGTAAGTCGGGGAACTTCTCGAGTGGCAGCAAGGGAGTGAAGGACCTTTTGGAAGTTCCAGAGGTTAGGTGTGATTAGCCTCGAGAAGCATCAGTGGAAATGGGACTCTTCTCGCCTGGAGGGCAAAACCTCCTGGATTTTTTCGAGTTGCGGCTGGTGCTCTCGACTTACCACGGGGACCTCAGGGACACGATCTGGTGGCCTCAGGAAAGGCCAGTCCCCATGCAGGTTTCTCGTGGGCATCTTGGGATTCCTCTCACTTTGATGCCGGGGCCTAAGACCTTGTGTGGAGTTGGGCCCGGAACATGAGGATTCCTCTCCAGTGTTGAAATGGATCTTGGGTCACTTCTGGAGTCTCCCCAGGGGAGTGAGTCCTCGTCTCGAGAGGGGGCATGCACGTGCGCTTTCCTTCCGACCTGTAGCAGCAGTGTCACGCTTCCCGTCGCGTGGATCAAGGGATCTGTGGCTTTCCCTCGAGGCTTTCCCACGAGGCTATCCCACAGGGCTGTCCCACGTGAGACTGTGGTGGGAGTCGATCCTCGGCGTGAAAGTCGAGGCAGTGCAGGGAAAACAGTTTCCTCCGGAATGGACTGAGACATCTGGGGGACTCTTGGAATGGTGGCACGACACTGGAGTTGCTCTCACCTTTCCTGTGGAGAGCACCTCCTCTTGCGATGCGACGGGAACGCCCAGGATTCTCTCCCGAACAATCAGCGAAAGGATCCCTCATCTCCATCTACGAGGCGGAAACGGAGCTCTTCTGGATGTGGGCGGGACCCACGTGCTTTCTCTCGAGTGGAGAGGGGTATGTCGGGGAACTTCTTGAGTTGCAACAAGGGTGTGAAGGACCCTTTGGAAGTTCCAGAGGTTAGATGTGATTAGCCTCGAGACGCCTCAGTGGAAATGGGCCTCATCGAGCCTGGATGGGAGAACTTCCTGGATTTTCTCGAGTTTTGGCAGGTGGTCTCGTCTTACGACGGTGACCTAAGGAACCCGCTCTGGTGACCTCAGGACTGGCCAGTCCCCATACGACTTGTTCGGTGGCCTCCTGGGATAACACTCCCGTCGATGCCAGGGCCTAAGTTGTTGTGTGGAGTCGGGGCCGGAACCTGAGAATTCCTCTCCAGTGCTGAAATGGATATTGGGGTAATTCTGGAGTCTCCCCAGGGAAGTCAGCCCTCCGCTCTAAGGGACATGCACGTGCGCTTTCCTCCCGAGCTGTAGCAGCAGTGTGACGCTTGCCATCGCGTCGATCATGGGATCTGTGGCTTTCCCTCGAGGATTTCCCTCGAAGCTTTCTCACGAGGATTTCGTACAGAGCTGTCCAACGTGCCACCGTGGTCGGAGTCGATCCTTGGCGTGAAAGTAGAGGCAGCACAGGGAAAACAGGTCCTCTGGAATGGACTGAGACAATGGGGGACTCTTGGTTTGGTGGCACGACCCTGGTGTTCCTTTCGCGTTTCCTGTGGAGAACCCATCCTCTTGAGATGGGACGGGAATGCCCAGAATTCTTTCCCGACCAAGCAGGGAAAGGATCCCTCATGTCAAGCTAGGAGGCGGAACGGGGCTCCTCTGGATATGGGCGGGAACTTCGTGCTTCCTCTCGAGTGGAGACAGGTAAGTCGGGGAACTTCTTCAGTTGCAGCAAGGGTGTGAAGGACCTTTTGAAAGTCCCAGATGTTAGGTGTGATTAGCCTCGAAACGCCTCAGCGGAAATGGGCCTCATCTCACCTGGAGGGCAAAACCTCGTGGATTTTCTCGAGTTGCGGCAGGTGCTCTCGACTTACGACGGGGACCTCAGGGACCCGCTCTGGTGGCCTCAGGAAAGGCCAGTCCCCATGCGAGTTTCTCGGGGTCCTCTCAGGATTCCTCTCCCTTTGATGCCAGGGCCTAAAACCTTGTGTGGAATCCGGGCCGGAACCTGAGGATTCCTCTCCAGTGCTGACATGGATCTTGGGGTACTTCTGGAGTCTTCCCAGGGGAGTAAGTCCTCGTCTCCAATGGGGGCATGCACGTGCGCTTTCCTCCAGAGTGGTAGCAGCAGTGTCACGCTACCGTCGCGTGGATCAAGGGATCTGTGGCTTTCCCTCAAAGCTTTCCCACGAGGCTTTCCCACAGGGCTCTCCCACGTGCCACCGTGGTGGTAGTCGATCCTCGGCGAGAAAGTCGAGGCAGTGCAGGGAAAACAGGTTCCTCTAGAATGGACTGAGATATTTGGGGGACTCTTGGAATGGCGGCACGACGCTGGAGTTCCTCTCGCCTTTCCTGTGGAGAGTACCTCCTCTTGAGATGCGACGGGAATGCCCAGAATTCTTTCCCGACCAAGCAGGGAAAGGATCCCTCATCTCAAGGGGCGAGGCGGAAATGGGGCTTCTCTGGATGTGGGCGGGACCCTCGTGCTTCCTCTAGAGTGGAGAGGGGTATGTCAGGGAACTACTTGAGTTGCAGCAAGGGTGTGAAGGACCTTTTGGAAGTTCCAGAGGTTAGGTGTGATTAGCCTCGAGACTCCTCAGCGAAAATGGGCCTCATCTCGCCTGCAGGGCAAAACCTCCTGGATTTTCTCGAGTTGCGGCAGGTGCTGTCGAATTAAGTCGGGGACCTCAGGGACCCGCTCTTGTGGCCTCAGGAAAGGCCAGTCCCCATGCGAGTTGCTCGCGGGCCTCTGGGGATTCCTCACCGTTGGATGCCGGATCCTAAGACCTTGTGTGGAGTCGGGGCCGGAACCTGAGGATTCCTCTCCAGTGCTGACACGGATCTTGGGGTACTTCTGGAGTCTCCTCAGCGGAGTAAGTCCTCGTCTCGAATGGGGGCATGCACGTGCGCTTTCCTCCAGAGCGGCAGCAGCAGCGTCACGCTTCCCGTCGCGTGGACAAGGGATCTGTGGCTATACCTCGAGGTTTTCCCACGAGGCTTTCCCAAGAGGCTTTCCCACAGGTCTGTCCCATGTGCCCCCGTGGTTGGAGTCGATCCTTGCCGTGAAAGTCGAGTCAGTGCAGGGAAAACAGGTTCCTCTGGAATGGGCGGAGACATATGGGGGACTCTTGGAATGGTGGCACGACGCTGATGTTCCTCTCGCCTTTCCTGTGGAGAGCGCCTCCTCTTGAGATGCGACGGGAACGCCGGGAATTCTTTCCCGACCAAGCAGGGAAAGGATCCCTCATCTCGAGCTACGAGGCGGAAACGGGCTCCTCTGGAGGTGGGCGGGACCCTCGTGCTTTCTCTAGAGTGGAGACGGGGATGTCGGGGAAATTCTTGAGTTGAAGCAAGGTGTGAAGGACCTTTTGGAAGTTCCAGAGGTTAGGTGTGATTAGCCTCGAGAAGCCTCACTGGAAATGGTCCTCATCTCGCATGGAGGCCAAAACCTCCTGGATTTTCTCGAGTTTCGGCAGGTGCTCAAGACTTATAACGGGGTCCTCCGGGACCGGCTCTGGTGGCCTCAGGAAAGGCCAGTCAGCATGCGAGTTCCTCGGGGGCCTCTCGGGATTCCTCTCCAGTCCATGCCGGGGCCTAAGACCTTGTGTGGAGTCGGGGCCTGAACCTGCGGATTCCTCTCCAGTGCTGACATGGATCTTGGGGTACTTCTGGAGGCTCCCCAGGGGAGTAAGTCCTCGTCTCGAATGGGGTCATGCACGTGCGCTTTCCTCCCGATCGGTAGCAGCAGTGTCACGCTTCCGGTCGCGTTTATCAAGGGATCTGTGGCTTTCCCTGGAGGCTTTCCCACCAGGCTTTCCCACGAGGCTTTCCCACAGGGCTGTCCCATGTGCCACCGTGGTGGGAGTCGATCCTCGGCGTGAAAGTAGAGGCAGTGCATGGAAAACAGGTTCCTCTGAAATGGACTGAGACAATGGGGGACTCTTGGTTTGGTGACACGACGATGGTGTTCCTTTCGCCTTTCCTGTGTAAAACGCATCCTCTTGAGATGGGACGGGAATGCCCAGAATTCCTTCCCGATCAAGCAGCCAAAGGATCCCTCATGTCGAGCTAGGAGGCGGAAACGGGGCTCCTCTGGATGTGGGCGGGACCCTCGTGCTTCCTCTCGAGTGGAGACAGGTATGTCGGGGAACTTCTTGAGTTGCAGCAAGGGTGTGAAGGACCTTTTGAAAGTCCCAGATGTTAGGTGTGATTAGCCTTGAGACGCCTCAGCGGAAATGGGCCCCATATCGCCTGGAGGGCAAAACCTCCTGGATTTTCTCGAGTTGCGGCAGGTGCTCTCGACTTATGTCGGGGACCTCAGGGACCCGCTCTGGTGGCCTCAGGAAAGGCCAGTCCAGATTCGAGTTCCTCGGGTGCCTTTGGGGATTCCTCTCCCTTCGATGCCGGGGCCTAAGGCCTGTGTGGAGGCGGGGCCGGAACCTGAGGATTCCTCTCCTATGCTGACATGGATCTTGGGGTACTTCTGGAGTCTCCTCAGGGGAGTAAGTCCTCATCTCGAATGGGGACATGCACCTGCGCTTTCCTCCAGAGCTCTAGCAGCAGTGTCACGCTTTCCATCGCCTGGATCAAGGGATCTGTGACTTTCACTCCAGGCTTTCCTAGGAGGCTTTCTCACGAGGCTTCCCCACAGGGGTCCCACGTGCCACCTTGGTTTGAGTCGATCCTCGGCGTGAAAGTCGAGGCAGTGCAGGGAAAACAGGTTCCTCTGAAATGACTGAGATATTTGGGGGACTCTTGGAATGGTGGCACGATGCTGGAGATCCGCTCGCCTTTGCTGTGGAGAGCGCCTCCTCTTGAATTGCGACAGGAATGCCCAGAATTCTTTCCCGACCAAGCAGGGAAAGTGTCCCTCATCTTGAGCTACGAGGAAGAAACAGGGCTCCTCTTGATGTGGGCGGGACCCTCATGCTTCCTCTAGAGTGGAGGCAGGGAAGTCGGGGAACGTCTTGAGTTGCAGCAAGGGTGTGAAGGACCTTTTGGAAGTTCCAGGGCTTAGATGTGATTAGCCTTGAGAAGCTTCAGCGGAAATGGGCCTCATCTCGCCTGGAGGGCTAAACCTCCTGGATTTTCTCGAGTTGTGGCACGTACTCTCGACTTACGACGGGGACCTCAGGGACCCGCTCTTGTGGCCTCAGGAAAGGCCAGTCCCAATGCAAGTTGCTCAGGGGCCTCTCGGGATTTCTCTCCCTTTGATGCCGGGGCCTAAGACCTTGTGTGGAGGCGGTGCTGGAACCTGAAGATTCCTCTCCAGTGCTGACATGGATCTTGGGGTACTTCTGGAGTCTCCCCAGGGGAGTAAGTCCTCGTCTCAAATGGGGGCATGCACGTGCGCTTTCCTCCATAGCGGCAGCAGCAGTGTCACGCTTCCCATCTCCTGGATCAAGATATCTGTGTCTTTCCCTAGAGGCTTTCCCACGAGGCTTTTCCACGAGGCTTTCCCACTGGGCTGTCACACGTGCCAGCGTGGTGGGAGTCGATCCTCTGCGTGGGAGTCGATCCTCTGCGTGAAAGCCGAGGCAGTGCAGGGCAAACAGGTTCCTCTGGAATGGACTGAGACATCTCGGGGACTCTTGGAATGGTGGCACGACGCTGGAGTTCCTCTCGCCTTTCCTGTGGAGAGCGCCTCCTCTTGTGGTGAGAGGGGAACGCCGGGAATTCTTTCCGGACAAAGCAGCGAAATGTCCCTCATCTCGAGCTACGAGGCAGAAACGGGGCTCCTCTGGATGTGGATGGGAGACTCGTGCTTCCTCTAGAGTGGAGACGCGCATGTCAGGCAACTTCTTGAGTTGCAGCAAGGGTGTGAAGGACCTTTTGGAAGTTCCAGAGGCTAGAAGTGATTAGCCTGGAGAAGCCTCAGCGGAAATGGGCCTCATCTCGCCTGGAGGGAAAAACCTCCTGGATTTACTCGAGTTGCGGCAGGTGCTCTCGTCTTACGACGGTGACCTAAGGGACCGGCTCTGGTGGCCTCAGGACTGGCCAGTCCCCATTCCAGTGGCTCGGGAGCCTCTCGGGATTCCTCTCCCGTCGATGCCGGGCCTAAGACCTTGTGTGGAGTCAGGGCCGGATCCTAAGGATTCCTCTCCAGTGCGGAAATGGAACTTTGGGTACTTCTGGAGTCTCCCCAGGGGAGTCAGTCCTCGTCTCTAGAGGGGACATGCAAATGGGCTTTCCTCCCGCGCTGGAGCAGAAATGTCACGCTTCCGGTCGGGTCGATCATGGGATCTGTGGCTTTCCCTCGAGGCTTTCCCCCGAGGCTTTCCCAGGAGGCTTTCCCACAGGGCTGTCCCACGTGCCACCGTGGTGGGAGTCCATCCTCGGCATGAAAGTCGAAGCAGTGGAGCAAAACAGTTTCCTCTGGAATGGACTGAGACATCTGCGGGACTCTTGGAATGTGGACACGACCCTGGAGTTACTCTCGCCTTTCCTGTGGAGAGCGCCTCCTCTTCAGATGCGACGTGAACGCTGGGAATGCTTTCCCGACCAAGCAGGGAAAGGATCCCTCATCTTGAGCTACGAGGCGGAAACGGGGCTCCTCTGGATGTGGGCGGGCCCCCGTTCTTCCTCTAGAATGGAGACCTGTATGTCGGGAAACTTCTTGATTTGAAGCAAGTGTGTGAAGGACCTTTTGGAATTTCGAGAAGTTAGGTGTGATTAGCATTGAGAAGGCTCAGCGGAAATGGGTCTCATCTCGCCTGGAGGGCAAAACTTTCTGGATTTTCTCGAGTTGGGGCAGGTGCTCTCGACTTACGACGGGGACCTCAGGGACCCTCTCTGGTGGCCTCAGGAAAGGCTAGTTCCCTTGCGAGTTGCTCGGGGCCCTCTCGGGATTCTTCTCCCTTCGATGCCGGGGCCTAAGACCTTGTGTGGAGTCGAGACCGGGACCTGAGGATTCCTCTCCAGTGCTGACATGGATCTTGGGGTACTTCTGGAGTCTCCCAGTGGAGTAAGTCCTCGTCTCGAATGGGGGCATGCACGTGCGCTTTCCTCCAGAGCAGTAGAAGTAGTGCCATGCTTCCCGTCGCGTGGATCAAGGGATCTGTGGCTTTCCTTCGATGCTTTCCCATGAGGCTTTCCCACGAGGCTTTCCCGCAGGGCTGTCCCACGTGAGACAGTGGTGGGAGTCGATCCTCGGCGTGAAAGTCAAGGCAGTGCAGGGAAAACAGGTTCCTCCGGAATGGACTGAGACATCTGGGGGCTCTTGGAATGGTGGCACGACACTGGAGTTCCTCTCGCCTTTCCTGTGGAGAGCACCGCCTCTTGTGATGCGACGGGAACGCCCAGGATTCTCTCCCGAACAAGCAGTGAAAGGATCCCTCATCTCTACCTACGAGGCGGGAACGGAGCTCTTCTGGATGTGGGCGGGACCCACGTGCTACCTCTCGAGTGGAGAGGGGTATGTCGGCGAACTTCTTGAGATGCAGCAATGGTGTGAAGGACCCTTTGGAAGTTCCAGAGGTTAGATGTGATTAACCTCGAGACGCCTCACCGAAAATGGGCCTCATCGAGCCTGGATGGGAGAACTTCCTGGATTTTCTCGAGTTTTGGCAGGTGGTCTCGTCTTACGACGGTGACCTAATGAACCCGCTCTGGTGACCTCAGGACTGGCCAGTCCCCATACGACTTGTTCGGTGGCCTCCTGGGATTACACTGCCGTTGATGCCGGGGCCTAAGAGGTTGTGTGGAGTCGGGGCCGGAACCTGAGGCTTCCTCTCCAGTGCTGAAATGGATATTGGGGTAATTCTTGAGTCTCCCCAGGGAAGTCAGTCCTCGTCTCAAGAAGGGGCATGCACGTGCGCTTTCCTCCTGAGCTGTAGCAGCAGTTTCACGCTTCCCATCGCGTGAGTCATGGGATCTGTGGCTTTCCCTCCAGGATTTAACATGAGGCATTCCCACGAGGCTTTCCCACAGGGCTGTCACACGTGCCACCGTGGTGGGAGTCGATCCTCGGCGTGAAAGTCGAGGCAGTGCAGGGAAAAAAGGTTCCTCTAGAATGGAATGAAACATCTGGGGTTTTCTGGGAATGGTGGCACGACGCTGGAGTTCTAGCCTTTCCTGTGGAGAGCACCTCCTAATTGAGATGCGACAGGAATGCACAGAATTCTTTCCCAAACACGCAGCGAAAGGATTCCTCATCTCGAGCTACGTAGCGGAAACGGGGCTCCTCTGGATGTGGCCGGGACCCTCGTGTTTCCTCTAGATGTGAGACGGGTATGTCAGGCAACTTCTTGAGCTGCAGCAAGGGTGCGAAAGACCTTTTGGAAATTCCATAGGTTAGGTGTGATTAGCTTCGGAAAGCCTCAGTGGAAATGGGCCTCATCTCTCCTGGAGGGCAAAACCTCTTGGATTCTGTCGAGTTGCGGCAGGTGCTCTCAACTTCCGACGGGGACCTCATGGACCCGCTCTGGTTGCCTCAGGAAAGGCCAGTCCCTATGCGAGTTGCACGGGGGCCACTCAGGATAACTTTCCCTTCGAAGCCGGGGCCTAAGACCTTGTGTGGAGTCGTGCCTGGAACATGAGGTTTCCTCTCCAGTGCTGACATGGATCGTGGGGTACTTCTGGAGTCTCCCCAGGGGAGTAAGTCCTCGTCTCGAATGGGTGCATGCACATGTGCTTTCCTCCAGAGCTGTAGCTGCAGTGTCACTCTTCCCGTCCCGTGGATCAAGGGATCTGTGGCTTTCCCTCGAGGCTTTCCCACGAGGCTTTCCACTAGGCTTTCCCACAGGGCTGCTTCACGTGCCACCGTTGTGGCTGTCGATCCTCGGCGAGAAAGTCGAGGCAGTGCAGGGAAAACAGGTTCCTCTGAAATGAACTGAGAAATCTGGGGGACTCGGAATGGTGGCGCGGCCCTGGAGTTCCTCTTGCCTTTCCTGTGGAGACGGCCTCCTCTTGAGATGCAACGGGAACGACGGGAATTCTTTCCCAACCAAGCAGGGAAAGGATCCCTCATCTCGAGCTATGAGGCAGAAACGGGCTCCCCTGGATGTGCGAGGGAGCCTCGTGCTCCCTCTAGAGTGGATACAGGTATGTCGGGGTCCTTCTTGAGTTGCGGCAAGTGTGTGAAGGACCTTTTAGAATTTCCACAAATTAGGTGTGATTAGCCTTGAGAAGCCTCAGAGGAAATGGGCCTCATCTCGCCTGGAGGGCAAAACCTCCTGGATTTTCTCGAGTTGGGGCAGGTGCTCTCGACTTACGATGGGGACCTCAGGGACCCGCTCTGGTGACTTCAGGAAAGGCCAGTCCCCATGCGAGTTGCTCGGGGGCCTCTCGGGATTCCTCTCCCGTCGATGCCGGGGTCTAAGACCTTGTGTGGAGCCGGGGCCGGAAAATGAAGATTCCACTCCAGTGCTGACATGGATCTTGGGGTTCTTCTGAAGTCCCCCGAGGGGAGGCAGTACTCGTCTTTAGAGGGGGCATGCACGTTCGCTTTCATCCCGAGGTGTAACAACAGTGTCACGCCTCCCGGCACGCCGATCATGGGATCTGTGGCTTACCCACGAGGCTTTCCCATGAGGCTTTCCCACAGGGCTGTCCCACGTGCTACCGTGGTGTGAGTCGATGCTCGGTGTGAAACTCGAGGCAATGCAGGGAAAACAGGTTCCTCTGGAATGGACTGAGATATCTGGGGGACTCTGGGAATGGTGGCACGACGCTGGAGTTCCTCTCGCCTTTCCTGTGGGGAGCGCCTCCACTTCAGATGCAACAGGAACTCCCAGAATTATTTCCTGAAAAAGCTGCGAAAGGATCCCTCATCTTGAGCTACGAGGCGGACACGGGGCTCCTCTGGATGTGGGCGGGACCGTCGTGATTCCTCTCGAGTGGAGATGGGTATGTTAGGGAACTTCTTGAGTTGCAGCAAGGGTGTGAAGGACCTTTTAGAAGTTCCAGAGGTTAGATGTGATTACCTTCCAGAAGCCTCAGCGGAAATGGGCGTCATCTCGCCTGGAGTGCCAAACCTCCTTGATTTTCCCGAGTTGCCGCAGGTGCTCTCAACTTACGACGGGGACTTTAGGGACCAGCTCTGGTGGCCTCAAGACTGGCCCGTCCCCATCCGAATTGCTCGGGGTCCTCTCGGGTTTCCTCTTCCGTAGATGCCGGGGCCTAAGTCCTTGTGTGGAGTTGGGGCCGGAACATGAGGATTCCTCTCCAGTACTGACATGGATCTTGGAGTACTTTTGGAGTCTCCCCAAGGGAGTAAGTCCTCGTCTCGAATGGGGGCATGCACGTGCGCTTTCCTCCGAGCTGTAGCACCAGCGTCACGATTCCTGTCGCGTGGATCAAGGGATCTGTGGCTTTCCCTCGAGGCTTTCCCACGAGGCTTTCCCACAGGGCTGTCCCACGTGAGACCGTGGTTGGAGTCGATCCTCCTCGTGAAAGTCAAGGCAGTGCAGGGAAAACAGTTTCCTCAGGAATGTTCTGAGACATCTGGGGGACTCTTGGAATGGTGGCACTACGCTGGAGTTGCTCTCAGCTTTCCTGTGGAGAGCCCCTACTCTTGAGATGCGACGGGAACGCCCAGGAATCTCTCCTGAACAAGCAGCGAAAGGATTCCTCATCTCGACCTACGAGGCGGAAATGGAGCTCTTCTGGATGTGGGTGGGACCCACGTGCTTCCTCTCAAGTGGAGAGGGGTATCTCGGGGAACTTCTTGAGTTGCAGGAAGGGTGTCAAGGACCCTTTGAAAGTTCCAGAGCTTAGGTGTGATTAGCCTTGAGAAGCCTCAGCGGAAATGGTCCTCATCTCACCTGGAGGGCAAATCCTCCTGGATTTTCTCGAGTTGCCGCAGGTGCTCTCGACATACGACGGGGACCTCTGGGACCCGCTCTGGTGGCCTCAGGAAAGGGCAGTCCCCATGCGAGTTGCACGTGGGCCTCTCGGTTACCTCTCCCTTCGATGCCTGCGCCTAATACCTTGTGTGGAGGCGGGGCCGGAATCGGAGGATTCCTCTCCAGTGCTGACATGGATAATGGGGTACTTCTGGAGTCTCCCCAGGGGAGTTAGTCCTCGTCTCAAATGGGGGCATGCACGTGTGCTTTCCTCCAGAGCAGTAGCAGCTGTGTCATGCTTTCCATCGCCTGGAACAAGGGATCTGTGGCTTTCCCTCGAGGCTTTCCCACGAGCCTTTCCCACAGGGCTGTCACACGTGCCACTGTGGTGGGAGTCAATCCTCGGCGTGAAAGTCGAGGCAGTGCAGGGAAAACAGGTTCCACTGGAATGGACTGAGACTTCTGGGGAACTCTTGGAATGGTGGCACGACGCTGGAGTTCCTCTCGCCTTTCCTGTGGAGAGCACCTCCTCTTGAGGTGAGAGTGGAACGCCGGGAATTCTTTCCCGACAAAGCAGCGAAATGTCCCTCATCTCGAGGCGGAAACGGGTCTCCTCTGGATGTGGCCGGGACCCTTGTGCTTCCTATAGAGTGGAGACGGGTATGTCAGGCAACTTCTTGAGTTACAGCAAGGGTGTGAAGGAACTTTTGGAAGTTACAGAGGTTAGGTTTGATTAGCTTCGAGAAGCCTCAGCGGAAATGGGCTCTTCTCGCCTGGAGGGCAACACCTCCTAGATTTTTTCGAGTTGCGGCAGGTGCTCTCGATTTACGACGGGGACCTCAGGGACTCGCTCTGGTGGCCTCAGGCAATGCCAGTCCTCATGCGAGTTGCTCGGGTGCCTCATGGGATTCCTCTCCCGTCGATGCCGGGGCCTGAGATCTTGTGTGGCGTCGGGGCGGAACATGAGGATTCCTCTTCAGTGCTGACATGGATCTTGGGGGAACTTCTGGAGTCTCCCTAGGGGAGTAAGTCCTCGTCTCGAGAGGGGGTCATGCACGTGCGCTTTCCTCCAGATCGGTAGCAGCAGTGACACGCAGTCCGATGCGTGGATCAAAGGATCTATGGTTTTCCCTCGAGTCTTTCCCACGAGGCTTTCCCACGAGGCTTTCCCATGAGGCTTTCCCACAGGGCTGTCCCACGTGCACACGTGGTGGGAGTCGATCCTCGGCTTAAACGTCAAGGTAGTGCAGGGAAAACTGGTTCCGCTGGAATGGACTGAAACACATGGGGGACTCTTGGAATCGTGACACGACCCCGGAGTTCCTCTCGCCTTTCCTGTGGAGAGCGCATCCTCTTGAGATGTGACTGGAACGCCGGGAATTCTTTCCCTAAGTAACAGGGAAAGGATCCCTCATCTCGAGCTAGGAGGCGGAAACGGGGCTCCCCTGGATGTGTGCGGGACCCTCGTGCTTCCTCTCGAGTGGAGACCGGTATGTTGGGGAACTTCTTGAGTTGCAGCAAGGGTGTGAAGGACCCTTTGGAAGTTCCAGTGGTTAGATGTGATTAGCCTCGAGAAGCCTCAGCGGAAATGGGCCTCATCTCGCCTGGAGGGCAAAACCTCCTGGATTTTCTCGAGTTGCGGCAGGTGCTCTCGACTTACGACGGGGACCTCAGGGACCCGCTCTGGTGGCCTCAGGAAAGGCCAGTCCCCATGCGAGTTCCTCGGGGGCCTTTCGGGATTCCTCTCCCGTCGATGCCGGGGCCTAAGACCTTGCGTGGAGTCGGGGCCAGAACCTGAGGATTCCTCTCCAGTGCTGACATGGATCTTGGGGTACTTCTGGAGTCTCCCCAGGGGAGTCAGTCCTCGTCTTGAATGCGGGCATGCAATTGCGCTTTCCTCCAGAGCGGTCGCAGCAGTGTCACGCAGTCCACCGCGTGGATCAAAGGATCTATGGTTTTCCCTCGAGTCTTTCCCACGAAGCTTTCCCACGAGGCTTTCCCACAGGGCTGTCCCACGTGCACACGTGGTGGGAGTCGATCCTCGGCTTGAACGTCAAGGCAGTGAAGGGAAAACAGGTTCCTCTGGAATGGACTGACACATCTGGGGGACTCTTGGAATGGTGGCACTACCCTGGAGATCCTCTCTCCTTTCCTGTGGAGAGCGCCTCCTCTTGAGATGCGACGGGAACGCCGGAAATTCTTTCCCTACGAAACAGGGAAAGGATCCCTCATCTCGAGCTAGGAGGCGGAAACGGGGCTCCCCTGGATGTGTGCGGTACCCTCGTGCTTCCTCTCGAGTGGAGACGGGTATGTCGGGGAACTTCTTGAGTTGAAGCAAGGGTGTGAAGGACCCTTTGGAAGTTCCAGTGGTTAGATGTGATTAGCCTCGAGAAGCCTCAGCGTAAATGGGCCTCATCTCGCCTGGAGGGCAAAACCTCCTGGATTTTCTCGAGTTGCGGCAGGTGCTCTCGACTTACGACGGGGACCTCAGGGAAACGCTCTGGTGGACTCAGGAAAGGCCAGTCCCCATGCGAGTTCCTCGGGGGCCTTTCGGGATTCCTCTCCCGTCGATGCCGGGGCCTAAGACCTTGTGTGGAGTCGGGGCCGGAACCTGAGGATTCCTCTCCAGTGCTGACATGGATCTTGGGGTACTTCTGAAGTCTCCCCAGGGGAGTCAGTCCTCGTCTCGAATGCGGGCATGCACTTGCGCTTTCCTCCAGAGCGGTAGCAGCAGTGTCACGCAGTCCGCCGCGTGGATCAAAGGATCTATGGTTTTCCCTCGAGTCTTTCCCACGAGGCTTTCCCACGAGGCTTTCCCACAGGGCTGTCCCACGTGCACACGTGGTGGGAGTCGATCCTCGGCTTGAACGTCAAGGCAGTGCAGCGAAAAATGTTTCCTCTGGAATGGACTGACACATCTGGGGAACTCTTGGAATGGTGGCACGACCCTGGAGTTCCTCTCGCCTTTCCTGTGGAGAGCGCCTCCTCTTGAGGTGCGACGGGAACGCCGGGAATTCTTTCCCTACGAAACAGGGAAAGGATCCCTCATCTCGAGCTAGGAGGCGGAAACGGGGCTCTGCTGGATGTGTGCGGGACCCTCGTCCTTCCTCTCGAGTGGAGACGAGTATGTCAGGGAACTTCTTGAGTTGCAGCAAGGGTGTGAAGGACCCTTTGGAAGTTCCAGTGGTTAGATGTGATTAGCCTCGAGAAGCCTCAGCGGAAATGGGCCTCATCTCGCCTGGAGGGCAAAACCTCCTGGATTTTCTCGAGTTGCGGCAGGTGCTCTCGACTTACGACGGGGACCTCAGGGACCCGCTCTGGTGGCCTCAGGAAAGGCCAGTCCCCATGCGAGTTCCTCGGGGGCGTCTCGGGATTCCTCTCCCGTCGATGCCGGGGCCTAAGACCTTGTGTGGAGTCGGGGACGGAACCTGAGGATTCCTCTCCAGTTCTGACATGGATCTTGGGGTACTTCTGGAGTCTCCCCAGGGGAGTCAGTCCTCGTCTCGAATGCGGGCATGCACTTGCGCTTTCCTCCAGAGCGGTAGCAGCAGTGTCACGCAGTCTGCCCCGTGGATCAAAGGATCTATGGTTTTCCCTCGAGTCTTTCCCACGAGGCTTTCCCACGAGGCTTTCCCACAGGGCTGTCCCACGTGCACACGTGGTGGGAGTCGATCCTCGGCTTGAACGTCAAGGCAGTGCAGGGAAAACAGGTTCCTCTGGAATGGACTGAAACACATGGGGGACTCTTGGAATCGTGGCACGACCCCGGAGTTCCTCTCGCCTTTCCTGTGGAGAGCGCCTCCTCTTGAGATGTGACGGGAACGCCGGGAATTCTTTCCCTACGAAACAGGGAAAGGATCCCTCATCTCGAGCTAGGAGGCGGAAACGGGGCTCCCCTGGATGTGTGCGGGACCCTCGTGCTTCCTCTCGAGTGGAGACCGGTATGTTGGGGAACTTCTTGAGTTGCAGCAAGGGTGTGAAGGACCCTTTGGAAGTTCCAGTGGTTAGATGTGATTAGCCTCGAGAAGCCTCAGCGGAAATGGGCCTCATCTCGCCTGGAGGGCAAAACCTCCTGGATTTTCTCGAGTTGCGGCAGGTGCTCTCAACTTACGACGGGGACCTCAGGGACCCGCTCTGGTGGCCACAGGAAAGGCCAGTCCCCATGCGATTTCCTCGGGGGCCTCTCGGGATTCCTCTCCCGTCGATGCCGGGGCCTAAGACCTTGTGTGGAGTCGGGGCCGGAACCTGAGGATTCCTCTCCAGTGCTGACATGGATCTTGGGGTACTTCTGGAGTCTCCCCAGGGGAGTCAGTCCTCGTCTTGAATGCGGGCATGCACTTGCGCTTTCCTCCAGAGCGGTCGCAGCAGTGTCACGCAGTCCACCGCGTGGAGCAAAGGATCTATGCTTTTCCCTCGAGTCTTTCCCACGAGCCTTTCCCATGAGGCTTTCCCACGAGGCTTTCCCACAGGGCTGTCCCACGTGCACACGTGGTGGGAGTCGATCCTCGGCTTGAACGTCAAGGCAGTGCAGGGAAAACAGGTTCCTCTGTAATGGACTGACATATCTGGGGGTCTCTTGGAATGGTGGCACGACCCTGGAGTTCCTCTCCCCTTTCCTGTGGAGAGCGACTCCTCTTGAGATGCGACGGAAACGCCAGGAATTCTTTCCCTATGAAACAGGGAAAGGATCCCTCATCTCGAGCTAGGAGGCGGAAACTGTGCTCCCCTGGATGTGTGCGGGACCCCACGTGCTTCCTCTCGAGTGGAGACGGGTATGTCGGGGAACTTCTTGAGTCGCAGCAAGGGTGTGAAGGACCCGTTGGAAGTTCCAGTATTTAGACGTGATTAGCCTCGAGAAGCCTCAGCGGAAATGGGCCTCATCTCGCCTGGAGGGCAAAACCTCCTGGATTTTCTCGAGTTGCGGCAGGTGCTCTCGACTTACGACGGGGACCTCAGGGACCCGCTCGGGTGGCCTCAGGAAAGGCCAGTCCCCATGCGAGTTCCTCGGGGGCCTCTCGGGATTCCTCTCCCGTCGATGCCGGGGCCTAAGACCTTGTGTGGAGTCGGGGCCGGAACCTGAGGATTCCTCTCCAGTGCTGACATGGATCTTGGGGTACTTCTGGAGTCTCCCCAGGGGAGTCAGTCCTCGTCTCGAATGCGGGCATGCCCTTGCGCTTTCCTCCAGAGCGGTAGCAGCAGTGTCACGCAGTCCGCCGCGTGGATCAAAGGATCTATGGTTTTCCCTCGAGTCTTTCCCACGAGGCTTTCCCACCAGGCTTTCCCACAGGGCGGTCCCACGTGCACACGTGGTGGGAGTCGATCCTCGGCTTGAACGTCAAGGCAGTGCAGGGAAAACAGGTTCTTCTGGAATGGACTGAAACATCTGGGGGACTCTTGGAATGGTGGCACGACCTTGGAGTTCCTCTCGCCTTTCTGTGGAGAGCGCCTCCTCTTGAGATGCGACGGGAACGCCGGGAAATCTTTCCCTACGAAACAGGGAAAGGATCCCTCATCTCGAGCTAGGAGGCGGAAACGGGGCTCCCCTGGATGTGTGCGGGACCCTCGTGCTTCCTCTCGAGTGGAGACGGGTATGTCGGGGAACTTCTTGAATTGCAGCAAGGGTGTGAAGGACCCTTTTGAAGTTCCAGTGGTTAGATGTGATTAGCCTCGAGAAGCCTCAGCGGAAATGGGCCTCATCTCGCCTGGAGGGCAAAACTTCCTGGATTTTCTCGAGTTGCCGCAGGGGCTCTCGACTTACGACGAGGACCTCAGGGACCCGATCTGGTGGCCTCAGGAAAGGCCAGTCCCCATGCGAGTTCCTCTGGGGATTCCTCTCCCGTCGATGCCGGGGCCTAAGACCTTGTGTGGAGTCGGGGCCGGAACCTGAGGATTCCTCTCCAGTGCTGACATGGATCTTGGGGTACTTCTGGAGTCTCCCCAGGGGAGTCAGTCCTCGTCTCGAATGCGGGCATGCACTTGCGCTTTCCTCCAGAGCGGTAGCAGCAGTGTCACGCAGTCCGCCTCATGGATCAAAGGATCTATGGTTTTCCCTCGAGTCTTTCCCACGAGGCTTTCCCACGAGGCTTTCCCACAGGGCTGTCCCACGTGCACACGTGGTGGGAGTCGATCCTTGGCTTGAACGTCAAGGCAGTGCAGGGAAAACAGGTTCCTCTGGAATGGACTGACACATCTGGGGGACTCTTGGAATGGTGGCACAAGCCTGGAGTTCCTCTCGCCTTTCCTGTGAAGAGCGCCTCCTCTTGTGATGCGACGGGAACGCCGGGAATTCTTTCCCTACGAAACAGGGAAAGGATCCCTCATCTCGAGCTAGGAGGCGGAAACCGGGCTCCCCTGGATGTGTGCGGGACCCTCGTGCTTCCTCTCGAGTGGAGACGGGTATGTCGGGGAACTTCTTGAGTTGCAGCAAGGGTGTGAAGGACCCTTTGGAATTTCCAGTGTTTAGACGTGATTAGCCTCGAGAAGCCTCAGCGGAAATGAGCCTCATCTCGCCTGGAGGGCAAAACCTCCTGGATTTTCTCGAGTTGCGGCAGGTGATCTCGACTTACGACGGGGACCACAGGGACCCGCTCTGGTGGCCTCAGGAAAGGCCAGTCCCCATGCGAGTTCCTCTGGGGATTCCTCTCCCGTCGATGCCGGGGCCTAAGACCTTGTGTGGAGTCGGGGCCGGAACCTGAGGATTCCTCTCCAGTGCTGACATGGATCTTGGGGTACTTCTGGAGTCTCCCCAGGGGAGTCAGTCCTCGTCTCGAATGCGGGCATGCACTTGCGCTTTCCTCCAGAGCGGTAGCAGTAGTGTCACGCAGTCCGCCGCGTGGATCAAAGGATGTTTGGTTTTCCCTCGAGTCTTTCCCACGAGGCTTTCCCACGAGGCTGTCCCACGTGCACACGTGGTGGGAGTCGATCCTCGGCTTGAACGTCAAGGCAGTGCAGGGAAAACAGGTTCCTCTGGAATGGACTGACACATCTGGGGGACTCTTGGAATGGTGGCACGACCCTGGAGTTCCTCTCGCCTTTCCTGTGGAGAGCGCCTCCTCTTGAGATGCGACCCGAACGCCGGGAATTCTTTCCCTACGAAACAGGGAAAGGATCCCTCATCTCGAGCTAGGAGGCGGAAACGGGGCTCCCCTGGATGTGTGCGGGACCCACGTGCTTCCTCTCGAGTGGAGACGGGTATGTCGGGGAACTTCTTGAGTTGCAGCAAGGGTGTGAAGGACCCTTTGGAAGTTCCAGTGGTTAGACGAGATTAGCCTCGAGAAGCCTCAGCGGAAATGGGCCTCATCTCGCCTGGAGGGCAAAACCTCCTGGATTTTCTCGAGTTGCGGCAGGTGCTCTCGACTTACGACGGGGACCTCAGGGACCCGCTCTGGTGGCCTCAGGAAAGGCCAGTCCCCATGCGAGTTCCTCGGGGGCCTCTCGGGATTCCTCTCCCGTCGATGCCGGGGCCTAAGACCTTGTGTGGAGTCGGGGCCGGAACCTGAGGATTCCTCTCCAGTGCTGACATGGATCTTGGGCTACTTCTGGAGTCTCCCCAGGGGAGTCAGTCCTCGTCTCGAATGCGGGCATGCACTTGCGCTTTCCTCCAGAGCGGTAGCAGCAGTGTCACGCAGTCCGCCGCGTGGATCAAAGGATCTATGGTTTTCCCTCGAGTCTTTCCCACGAGGCTTTCCCACGAGGCTTTCCCACAGGGCTGTCCCACGTGCACACGTGGTGGGAGTCGATCCTCGGCTTGAACGTCAAGGCAGTGCAGGGAAAACAGGTTCCTCTGGAATGGACTGACACATCTGGGGGACTCTTGGAATGGTGGCACGACCCTGGAGTTCCTCTCGCCTTTCCTGTGGAGAGCACCTCCTCTTGAGATGCGACGGGAACGCCGGGAATTCTTTCCCTACGAAACAGGGAAAGGATCCCTCATCTCGAGCTAGGAGGCGGAAACGGGGCTCCCCTGGATGTGTGCGGGACCCACGTGCTTCCTCTCGAGTGGAGACGGGTATGTCGGGGAACTTCTTGAGTTGCAGCAAGGGTGTGAAGGACCCTTTGGAAGTTCCAGTGGTTAGACGTGATTAGCCTCGAGAAGCCTCAGCGGAAATGGGCCTCATCTCGCCTGGAGGGCAAAACCTCCTGGATTTTCTCGAGTTGCGGCAGGTGCTCTCGACTTACGACGGGGACCTCAGGGACCCGCTCTGGTGGCCTCAGGAAAGGCCAGTCCCCATGCGAGTTCCTCGGGGGCCTCTCGGGATTCCTCTCCCGTCGATGCCGGGGCCTAAGACCTTGTGTGGAGTCGCGGCCGGAACCTGAGCATTCCTCTCCAGTGCTGACATGGATCTTGGGGTACTTCTGGAATCTCCCCAGGGGAGTCAGTCCTCGTCTCGAATGCGGGCATGCACTTGCGCTTTCCTCCAGAGCTGTAGCAGCAGTGTCACGCAGTCCGCCGCGTGGATCAAAGGATCTATGGTTTTCCCTCGAGTCTTTCCCACGAGGCTTTCCCACGAGGCTTTCCCACAGGGCTGTCCCACGTGCACACGTGGTGGGAGTCGATCCTCGGCTTGAACGTCAAGGCAGTGCAGGGAAAACAGGTTCCTCTGGAATGGACTGACACATCTGGGGGACTCTTGGAATGGTGTCTCGACCCTGGAGTTCCTCTAGCCTTTCCTGTGGAGATCGTCTCCTCTTGAGATGCGACGGGAACGCCGGGAATTCTTTCCCTACGAAACAGGGAAAGGATCCCTCATCTCGAGCTAGGAGGCGGAAACGGGGCTCCCCTGGATGTGTGCGGGACCCACGTGCTTCCTCTCGAGAGGAGACGGGTATGTCGGGGAACTTCTTGAGTTGCAGCAAGGGTGTGAAGGACCCTTTGGAAGTTCCAGTGGTTAGACGTGATTAGCCTCGAGAAGCCTCAGCGGAAATGGGCCTCATCTCGCCTGGAGGGCAAAACCTCCTGGATTTTCTCGAGTTGCGGCAGGTGCTCTCGACTTACGACGGGGACCTCAGGGACCCGCTCTGGTGGCCTCAGGAAGGGCCAGTCCCCATGCGAGTTCCTCGGGGGCCTCTCGGGATTCCTCTCCCGTCGATGCCGGGGCCTAAGACCTTGTGTGGAGTCGGGGCCGGAACCTGAGGATTCCTCTCCAGTGCTGACATGGATCTTGGGCTACTTCTGGAGTCTCCCCAGGGGAGTCAGTCCTCGTCTCGAATGCGGGCATGCACTTGCGCTTTCCTCCAGAGCGGTAGCAGCACTGTCACGCAGTCGGCCGCGTGGATCAAAGGATCTATGGTTTTCCCTCGAGTCTTTCCCACGAGGCTTTCCCACGAGGCTTTCCCACAGGGCTGTCCCAGGTGCACACGTGGTGGGAGTCGATCCTCGGCTTGAACGTCAAGGCAGTGCAGGGAAAACAGGGTCCTCTGGAATGGACTGACACATCTGGGGGACTCTTGGAATGGTGGCACGACCCTGGAGTTCCTCTCGCCTTTCCTGTGGAGAGCGCCTCCTCTTGAGATACGACGGGAACGCCGGGAATTCTTTCCCTACGAAACAGGGAAAGGATCCCTCATCTCGAGCTAGGAGGCGGATACGGGGCTCCTCTGGATGTGTGCGGGTCCCACGTGCTTCCTCTCGAGTGGAGACGGGTATGTCGGGGAACTTCTTGAGTTGCAGCAAGGGTGTGAAGGACCCTTTGGAAGTTCCAGTGGTTAGACGTGATTAGCCTCGAGAAGCCTCAGCGGAAATGGGCCTCATCTCGCCTGGAGGGCAAAACCTCCTGGATTTTCTCGAGTTGCGGCAGGTGCTCTCGACTTACGACGGGGACCTCAGGGACCCGCTCTGGTGGCCTCAGGAAAGGCCAGTCCCCATGCGAGTTCCTCGGGGGCGTCTCGGGATTCCTCTCCCGTCGATGCCGGGGCCTAAGACCTTGTGTGGAGTCGGGGCCGGAACCTGAGGATTCCTCTCCAGTGCTGACATGGATCTTGGGGTACTTCTGGAGTCTCCCCAGGGGAGTCAGTCCTCGTCTCGAATGCGGGCATGCACTTGCGCTTTCCTCCAGAGAGGTAGCAGCAGTGTCACGCAGTCTGCCGCGTGGATCAAAGGATCTATGGTTTTCCCTCGAGTCTTTCCCACGAGGCTTTCCCACGAGGCTTTCCCACAGGGCTGTCCCAGGTGCACACGTGGTGGGAGTCGATCCTCGGCTTGAACGTCAAGGCAGTGCAGGGAAAACAGGTTCCTCTGGAATGGACTGACACATCTGGGGGACTCTTGGAATGGTGTCACGACCCTGGAGTTCATCTCGCATTTCCTGTGGAGAGCGCCTCCTCTTGAAATGCGACGGGAACGCCGGGAATTCTTTCCCTACGAAACAGGGAAAGGATCCCTCATCTCGAGCTAGGAGGCGGAAACGGGGCTCCCCTGAATGTGTGCGGGACACCACGTGCTTCCTCTCGAGTGCAGACGGGTATGTCGGGGAACTTCTTGAGTTGCAGCAAGGGTGTGAAGGACCCTTTGGAAGTTCCAGTGGTTAGATGTGATTGGCCTCGAGAAGCCTCAGCGGAAATGGGCCTCATCTCGCCTGGAGGGCAAAACCTCCTGGATTTTCTCGAGTTGCGGCAGGTGCTCTCGACTTACGACGGGGACCTCAGGGAACCGCTCTGTTGGCCTCAGGAAAGGCCAGTCCCCATGCGAGTTCCATGGGGGCGTCTCGGGATTCCTCTCCCGTCGATGCCTGGGCATAAGACCTTGTGTGGAGTCGGGGCCGGAACCTGAGGATTCCTCTCCAGTGCTGACATGGATCTTGGGGTACTTCTGGAGTCTCCCCAGGGGAGTCAGTCCTCGTCTCGAATGCGCGCATGCACTTGCGCTTTCCTCGAGAGCGGTAGCAGCAGTGTCACGCAGTCCGCCGCGTGGATCAAAGGATCTATGGTTTTCCCTCGAGTCTTTCCCACGAGGCTTTCCCACGAGGCTTTCCCACAGGGCTGTCCCAAGTGCACACGTGGTGGGAGTCGATCCTCGGCTTGAACGTCAAGGCAGTGCAGGGAAAACAGGTTCCTCTGGAATGGACTGACACATCTGGGGGACTCTTGGAATGGTGGCACGACCCTGGAGTTCCTCTCGCCTTTCCTGTGGAGAGCGCCTCCTCTTGAGATGCGACGGGAACGCCGGGAATTCTTTCCCTACGAAACAGGGAAAGGATCCCTCATCTCGAGCTAGGAGGCGGAAACGGGGCTCCCCTGGATGTGTGCGGGACACCACGTGCTTCCTCTCGAGTGCAGACGGGTATGTCGGGGAACTTCTTGAGTTGCAGCAAGGGTGTGAAGGACCCTTTGGAAGTTCCAGTGGTTAGACGTAATTAGCCTCGAGAAGCCTCAGCGGAAATGGGCCTCATCTCGCCTGGAGGGCAAAACCTCGTGGATTTTCTCGAGTTGCGGCAGGTGCTCTCGACTTACGACGGGGACCTCAGGGACCCGCTCTGGTGGCCTCAGGAAAGGCCAGTACCCATGCGAGTTCCTCGGGGGCCTCTCGGGATTCCTCTCCGGTCGATGCCGGGGACTAAGACCTTGTGTGGAGTCGCGGCCGGAACCTGAGGATTCCTCTCCAGTGCTGACATGGATCTTGGGGTACTTCTGGAGTCTCCCCAGGGGAGTCAGTCCTCGTCTCGAATGCGGACATGCACTTGCACTTTCCTACAGAGCGGTAGCAGCAGTGTCACGCAGTCCGCCGCGTGGATCAAAGGATCTATGGTTTTCCCTCGAGTCTTTCCCACGAGGCTTTCCCACGAGGCTTTCCCACAGGGCTGTCCCACGTGCACACGTGGTGGGAGTCGATCCTCGGCTTGAACGTCAAGGCAGTGCAGGGAAAACAGGTTCCTCTGGAATGGACTGACACATCTGGGGGACTCTTGGAATGGTGGCACGACCCTGGAGTTCCTCTCGCCTTTCCTGTGGAGAGCGCCTCCTCTTGAGATGCGACGGGAACGCCGGGAATTCTTTCCCTTCGAAACAGGGAAAGGATCCCTCATCTCGAGCTAGGAGGCGGAAACGGGGCTCCCCTGGAAGTGTGCGGGACACCACGTGCTTCCTCTCGAGTGGAGACGGGTATGTCGGGGAACTTCTTGAGTTGCAGCAAGGGTGTGAAGGACCCTTTGGAAGTTCCAGTGGTTAGATGTGATTGGCCTCGAGAAGCCTCAGCGGAAATGGGCCTCATCTCGCCTGGAGGGCAAAACCTCCTGGATTTTCTCGAGTTGCGGCAGGTGCTCTCGACTTACGACGGGGACCTCAGGGAACCGCTCTGGTGGCCTCAGGAAAGGCCAGTCCCCATGCGAGTTCCTTGGGGGCGTCTCGGGATTCCTCTCCCGTCGATGCCTGGGCATAAGACCTTGTGTGGAGTCGGGGCCGGAACCTGAGGATTCCTCTCCAGTGCTGACATGGATCTTGGGGTACTTCTGGAGTCTCCCCAGGGGAGTCAGTCCTCGTCTCGAATGCGGGCATGCACTTGCGCTTTCCTCGAGAGCGGTAGCAGCAGTGTCACGCAGTCCGCCGCGTGGATCAAAGGATCTATGGTTTTCCCTCGAGTCTTTCCCACGAGGCTTTCCCACGAGGCTTTCCCACAGGGCTGTCCCACGTGCACACGTGGTGGGAGTCGATCCTCGGCTTGAACGTCAAGGCAGTGCAGGGAAAACAGGTTCCTCTGGAATGGACTGACACATCTGGGGGACTCTTGGAATGGTGTCACGACCCTGGAGTTCCTCTCGCCTTTCCTGTGGAGAGCGCCTCCTCTTGAGATGCGACGGGAACGCCGGGAATTCTTTCCCTACGAAACAGGGAAAGGATCCCTCATCTCGAGCTAGGAGGCGGAAACGGGGCTCCCCTGGATGTGTGCGGGACCCACGTGCTTCCTCTCGAGTGGAGACGGGTATGTCGGGGAACTTCTTGAGTTGCAGCAAGGGTGTGAAGGACCCTTTGGAAGTTCCAGTGGTTAGATGTGATTGGCCTCGAGTAGCCTCAGCGGAAATGGGCCTCATCTCGCCTGGAGGGCAAAACCTCGTGGATTTTCTCGAGTTGCGGCAGGTGCTCTCGACTTACGACGGGGACCTCAGGGACCCGCTCTGGTGGCCTCAGGAAAGGCCAGTCCCCATGCGAGTTCCTCGGGGGCCTCTCGGGATTCCTCTCCCGTCGATGCCGCGGCCTAAGACCTTGTGTGGAGTCGCGGCCGGAACCTGAGGATTCCTCTCCAGTGCTGACATGGATCTTGGGGTACTTCTGGAGTCTCCCCAGGGGAGTCAGTCCTCGTCTCGAATGCGGGCATGCACTTGCGCTTTCCTCCAGAGCGGTAGCAGCAGTGTCACGCAGTCCGCCGCGTGGATCAAAGGATCTATGGTTTTCCCTCGAGTCTTTCCCACGAGGCTTTCCCACGAGGCTTTCCCACAGGGCTGTCCCAGGTGCACACGTGGTGGGAGTCGATCCTCGGCTTGAACGTCAAGGCAGTGCAGGGAAAACAGGGTCCTCTGGAATGGACTGACACATCTGGGGGACTCTTGGAATGGTGGCACGACCCTGGAGTTCCTCTCGCCTTTCCTGTGAAGAGCGCCTCCTCTTGAGATGCGACGGGAACGCCGGGAATTCTTTCCCTACAAAACAGGGAAAGGATCCCTCATCTCGAGCTAGGAGGCGGATACGGGGCTCCCCTGGATGTGTGCGGGTCCCACGTGCTTCCTCTCGAGTGGAGACGGGTATGTCGGGGAACTTCTTGAGTTGCAGCAAGGGTGTGAAGGACCCTTTGGAAGTTCCAGTGGTTAGACGTGATTAGCCTCGAGAAGCCTCAGCGGAAATGGGCCTCATCTCGCCTGGAGGGCAAAACCTCCTGGATTTTCTCGAGTTGCGGCAGGTGCTCTCGACTTACGACGGGGACCTCAGGGACCCGCTCTGGTGGCCTCAGGAAAGGCCAGTCCCCATGCGAGTTCCTCGGGGGCGTCTCGGGATTCCTCTCCCGTCGATGCCGGGGCCTAAGACCTTGTGTGGAGTCGGGGCCGGAACCTGAGGATTCCTCTCCAGTGCTGACATGGATCTTGGGGTACTTCTGGAGTCTCCCCAGGGGAGTCAGTCCTCGTCTCGAATGCGGGCATGCACTTGCGCTTTCCTCGAGAGCGGTAGCAGCAGTGTCACGCAGTCCGCCGCGTGGATCAAAGGATCTATGGTTTTCCCTCGAGTCTTTCCCAGGAGGCTTTCCCACGAGGCTTTCCCACAGGGCTGTCCCACGTGCACACGTGGTGGGAGTCGATCCTCGGCTTGAACGTCAAGGCAGTGCAGGGAAAACAGGTTCCTCTGGAATGGACTGACACATCTGGGGGACTCTTGGAATGGTGTCTCGACCCTGGAGTTCCTCTCGCCTTTCCTGTGGAGAGCGTCTCCTCTTGAGATGCGACGGGAACGCCGGGAATTCTTTCCCTACGAAACAGGGAAAGGATCCCTCATCTCGAGCTAGGAGGCGGAAACGGGGCCCCCCTGGATGTGTGCGGGACCCACGTGCTTCCTCTCGAGTGGAGACGGGTATGTCGGGGAACTTCTTGAGTTGCAGCAAGGGTGTGAAGGACCCTTTGGAAGTTCCAGTGGTTAGATGTGATTGGCCTCGAGAAGCCTCAGCGGAAATGGGCCTCATCTCGCCTGGAGGGCAAAACCTCCTGGATTTTCTCGAGTTGCGGCAGGTGCTCTCGACTTACGACGGGGACCTCAGGGACCCGCTCTGGTGGCCTCAGGAAGGGCCAGTCCCCATGCGAGTTCCTCGGGGGCCTCTCGGGATTCCTCTCCCGTCGATGCCGGGGCCTAAGACCTTGTGTGGAGTCGGGGCCGGAACCTGAGGATTCCTCTCCAGTGCTGACATGGATCTTGGGCTACTTCTGGAGTCTCCCCAGGGGAGTCAGTCCTCGTCTCGAATGCGGGCATGCACTTGCGCTTTCCTCCAGAGCGGTAGCAGCACTGTCACGCAGTCGGCCGCGTGGATCAAAGGATCTATGGTTTTCCCTCGAGTCTTTCCCACGAGGCTTTCCCACGAGGCTTTCCCACAGAGCTGTCCCACGTGCACACGTGGTGGGAGTCGATCCTCGGCTTGAACGTCAAGGCAGTGCAGGGAAAACAGGTTCCTCTGGAAGGGACTGACACATCTGGGGGACTCTTGGAATGGTGTCACGACCCTAGAGTTCCTCTCGCCTTTCCTGTGGAGAGCGCCTCCTCTTGAGATGCGACGGGAACGCCGGGAATTCTTTCCCTACGAAACAGGGAAAGGATCCCTCATCTCGAGCTAGGAGGCGGAAACGGGGCTCCCCTGGATGTGTGCGGGACACCACGTGCTTCCTCTCGAGTGCAGACGGGTATGTCGGGGAACTTCTTGAGTTGCAGCAAGGGTGTGAAGGACCCTTTGGAAGTTCCAGTGGTTAGACGTAATTAGCCTCGAGAAGCCTCAGCGGAAATGGGCCTCATCTCGCCTGGAGGGCAAAACCTCGTGGATTTTCTCGAGTTGCGGCAGGTGCTCTCGACTTACGACGGGGACCTCAGGGACCCGCTCTGGTGGCCTCAGGAAAGGCCAGTACCCATGCGAGTTCCTCGGGGGCCTCTCGGGATTCCTCTCCGGTCGATGCCGGGGACTAAGACCTTGTGTGGAGTCGCGGCCGGAACCTGAGGATTCCTCTCCAGTGCTGACATGGATCTTGGGGTACTTCTGGAGTCTCCCCAGGGGAGTCAGTCCTCGTCTCGAATGCGGACATGCACTTGCACTTTCCTACAGAGCGGTAGCAGCAGTGTCACGCAGTCCGCAGCGTGGATCAAAGGATCTATGGTTTTCCCTCGAGTCTTTCCCACGAGGCTTTCCCACGAGGCTTTCCCACAGGGCTGTCCCACGTGCACACGTGGTGGGAGTCGATCCTCGGCTTGAACGTCAAGGCAGTGCAGGGAAAACAGGTTCCTCTGGAATGGACTGACACATCTGGGGGACTCTTGGAATGGTGGCACGACCCTGGAGTTCCTCTCGCCTTTCCTGTGGAGAGCGCCTCCTCTTGAGATGCGACGGGAACGCCGGGAATTCTTTCCCTTCGAAACAGGGAAAGGATCCCTCATCTCGAGCTAGGAGGCGGAAACGGGGCTCCCCTGGATGTGTGCGGGACACCACGTGCTTCCTCTCGAGTGGAGACGGGTATGTCGGGGAACTTCTTGAGTTGCAGCAAGGGTGTGAAGGACCCTTTGGAAGTTCCAGTGGTTAGATGTGATTGGCCTCGAGAAGCCTCAGCGGAAATGGGCCTCATCTCGCCTGGAGGGCAAAACCTCCTGGATTTTCTCGAGTTGCGGCAGGTGCTCTCGACTTACGACGGGGACCTCAGGGAACCGCTCTGGTGGCCTCAGGAAAGGCCAGTCCCCATGCGAGTTCCTTGGGGGCGTCTCGGGATTCCTCTCCCGTCGATGCCTGGGCATAAGACCTTGTGTGGAGTCGGGGCCGGAACCTGAGGATTCCTCTCCAGTGCTGACATGGATCTTGGGGTACTTCTGGAGTCTCCCCAGGGGAGTCAGTCCTCGTCTCGAATGCGGGCATGCACTTGCGCTTTCCTCGAGAGCGGTAGCAGCAGTGTCACGCAGTCCGCCGCGTGGATCAAAGGATCTATGGTTTTCCCTCGAGTCTTTCCCAGGAGGCTTTCCCACGAGGCTTTCCCACAGGGCTGTCCCACGTGCACACGTGGTGGGAGTCGATCCTCGGCTTGAACGTCAAGGCAGTGCAGGGAAAACAGGTTCCTCTGGAATGGACTGACACATCTGGGGGACTCTTGGAATGGTGTCACGACCCTGGAGTTCCTCTCGCCTTTCCTGTGGAGAGCGCCTCCTCTTGAGATGCGACGGGAACGCCGGGAATTCTTTCCCTACGAAACAGGGAAAGGATCCCTCATCTCGAGCTAGGAGGCGGAAACGGGGCTCCCCTGGATGTGTGCGGGACCCACGTGCTTCCTCTCGAGTGGAGACGGGTATGTCGGGGAACTTCTTGAGTTGCAGCAAGGGTGTGAAGGACCCTTTGGAAGTTCCAGTGGTTAGATGTGATTGGCCTCGAGTAGCCTCAGCGGAAATGGGCCTCATCTCGCCTGGAGGGCAAAACCTCGTGGATTTTCTCGAGTTGCGGCAGGTGCTCTCGACTTACGACGGGGACCTCAGGGACCCGCTCTGGTGGCCTCAGGAAAGGCCAGTCCCCATGCGAGTTCCTCGGGGGCCTCTCGGGATTCCTCTCCCGTCGATGCCGCGGCCTAAGACCTTGTGTGGAGTCGCGGCCGGAACCTGAGGATTCCTCTCCAGTGCTGACATGGATCTTGGGGTACTTCTGGAGTCTCCCCAGGGGAGTCAGTCCTCGTCTCGAATGCGGGCATGCACTTGCGCTTTCCTCCAGAGCGGTAGCAGCAGTGTCACGCAGTCCGCCGCGTGGATCAAAGGATCTATGGTTTTCCCTCGAGTCTTTCCCAGGAGGCTTTCCCACGAGGCTTTCCCACAGGGCTGTCCCAGGTGCACACGTGGTGGGAGTCGATCCTCGGCTTGAACGTCAAGGCAGTGCAGGGAAAACAGGGTCCTCTGGAATGGACTGACACATCTGGGGGACTCTTGGAATGGTGGCACGACCCTGGAGTTCCTCTCGCCTTTCCTGTGGAGAGCGCCTCCTCTTGAGATACGACGGGAACGCCGGGAATTCTTTCCCTACGAAACAGGGAAAGGATCCCTCATCTCGAGCTAGGAGGCGGATACGGGGCTCCCCTGGATGTGTGCGGGTCCCACGTGCTTCCTCTCGAGTGGAGACGGGTCTGTCGGGGAACTTCTTGAGTTGCAGCAAGGGTGTGAAGGACCCTTTGGAAGTTCCAGTGGTTAGACGTGATTAGCCTCGAGAAGCCTCAGCGGAAATGGGCCTCATCTCGCCTGGAGGGCAAAACCTCCTGGATTTTCTCGAGTTGCGGCAGGTGCTCTCGACTTACGACGGGGACCTCAGGGACCCGCTCTGCTGGCCTCAGGAAAGGCCAGTCCCCATGCGAGTTCCTCGGGGGCGTCTCGGGATTCCTCTCCCGTCGATGCCGGGGCCTAAGACCTTGTGTGGAGTCGGGGCCGGAACCTGAGGATTCCTCTCCAGTGCTGACATGGATCTTGGGGTACTTCTGGAGTCTCCCCAGGGGAGTCAGTCCTCGTCTCGAATGCGGGCATGCACTTGCGCTTTCCTCCAGAGAGGTAGCAGCAGTGTCACGCAGTCTGCCGCGTGGATCAAAGGATCTATGGTTTTCCCTCGAGTCTTTCCCACGAGGCTTTCCCACGAGGCTTTCCCACAGGGCTGTCCCAGGTGCACACGTGGTGGGAGTCGATCCTCGGCTTGAACGTCAAGGCAGTGCAGGGAAAACAGGTTCCTCTGGAATGGACTGACACATCTGGGGGACTCTTGGAATGGTGTCACGACCCTGGAGTTCCTCTCGCATTTCCTGTGGAGAGCGCCTGCTCTTGAAATGCGACGGGAACGCCGGGAATTCTTTCCCTACGAAACAGGGAAAGGATCCCTCATCTCGAGCTAGGAGGCGGAAACGGGGCTCCCCTGAATGTGTGCGGGACACCACGTGCTTCCTCTCGAGTGCAGACGGGTATGTCGGGGAACTTCTTGAGTTGCAGCAAGGGTGTGAAGGACCCTTTGGAAGTTCCAGTGGTTAGATGTGATTGGCCTCGAGAAGCCTCAGCGGAAATGGGCCTCATCTCGCCTGGAGGGCAAAACCTCCTGGATTTTCTCGAGTTGCGGCAGGTGCTCTCGACTTACGACGGGGACCTCAGGGAACCGCTCTGTTGGCCTCAGGAAAGGCCAGTCCCCATGCGAGTTCCTTGGGGGCGTCTCGGGATTCCTCTCCCGTCGATGCCTGGGCATAAGACCTTGTGTGGAGTCGGGGCCGGAACCTGAGGATTCCTCTCCAGTGCTGACATGGATCTTGGGGTACTTCTGGAGTCTCCCCAGGGGAGTCAGTCCTCGTCTCGAATGCGGGCATGCACTTGCGCTTTCCTCGAGAGCGGTAGCAGCAGTGTCACGCAGTCCGCCGCGTGGATCAAAGGATCTATGGTTTTCCCTCGAGTCTTTCCCAGGAGGCTTTCCCACGAGGCTTTCCCACAGGGCTGTCCCACGTGCACACGTGGTGGGAGTCGATCCTCGGCTTGAACGTCAAGGCAGTGCAGGGAAAACAGGTTCCTCTGGAATGGACTGACACATCTGGGGGACTCTTGGAATGGTGTCTCGACCCTGGAGTTCCTCTCGCCTTTCCTGTGGAGAGCGTCTCCTCTTGAGATGCGACGGGAACGCCGGGAATTCTTTCCCTACGAAACAGGGAAAGGATCCCTCATCTCGAGCTAGGAGGCGGAAACGGGGCCCCCCTGGATGTGTGCGGGACCCACGTGCTTCCTCTCGAGTGGAGACGGGTATGTCGAGGAACTTCTTGAGTTGCAGCAAGGGTGTGAAGGACCCTTTGGAAGTTCCAGTGGTTAGACGTGATTAGCCTCGAGAAGCCTCAGCGGAAATGGGCCTCATCTCGCCTGGAGGGCAAAACCTCGTGGATTTTCTCGAGTTGCGGCAGGTGCTCTCGACTTACGACGGGGACCTCAGGGACCCGCTCTGGTGGCCTCAGGAAAGGCCAGTCCCCATGCGAGTTCCTCGGGGGCCTCTCGGGATTCCTCTCCCGTCGATGCCGCGGCCTAAGACCTTGTGTGGAGTCGCGGCCGGAACCTGAGGATTCCTCTCCAGTGCTGACATGGATCTTGGGGTACTTCTGGAGTCTCCCCAGGGGAGTCAGTCCTCGTCTCGAATGCGGGCATGCACTTGCGCTTTCCTCCAGAGCGGTAGCAGCAGTGTCACGCAGTCCGCCGCGTGGATCAAAGGATCTATGGTTTTCCCTCGAGTCTTTCCCACGAGGCTTTCCCACGAGGCTTTCCCACAGGGCTGTCCCACGTGCACACGTGGTGGGACTCGATCCTCGGCTTGAACGTCAAGGCAGTGCAGGGAAAACAGGGTCCTCTGGAATGGACTGACACATCTGGGGGACTCTTGGAATGGTGGCACGACCCTGGAGTTCCTCTCGCCTTTCCTGTGGAGAGCGCCTCCTCTTGAGATACGACGGGAACACCGGGAATTCTTTCCCTACGAAACAGGGAAAGGATCCCTCATCTCGAGCTAGGAGGCGGATACGGGGCTCCCCTGGATGTGTGTGAGACCCACGTTCTTCCTCTCGAGTGGAGACGGGTATGTCGGGGAACTTCTTGAGTTGCAGCAAGGGTGTGAAGGACCCTTTGGAAGTTCCAGTGGTTAGACGTGATTAGCCTCGAGAAGCCTCAGCGGAAATGGGCCTCATCTCGCCGGGAGGGCAAAACCTCCTGGATTTTCTCGAGTTGCGGCAGGTGCTCTCGACTTACGACGGGGACCTCAGGGACCCGCTCTGGTGGCCTCAGGAAAGGCCAGTCCCCATGCGAGTTCCTCGGGGGCGTCTCGGGATTCCTCTCCCGTCGATGCCGGGGCCTAAGACCTTGTGTGGAGTCGGGGCCGGAACCTGAGGATTCCTCTCCAGTGCTGACATGGATCTTGGGGTACTTCTGGAGTCTCCCCAGTGGAGTCAGTCCTCGTCTCGAATGCGGGCATGCACTTGCGCTTTCCTCAAGAGCGGTAGCAGCAGTGTCACGCAGTCCGCCCCGTGGATCAAAGGATCTATGGTTTTCCCTCGAGTCTTTCCCACGAGGCTTTCCCACGAGGCTTTCCCACAGGGCTGTCCCAGGTGCACACGTGGTGGGAGTCGATCCTCGGCTTGAACGTCAAGGCAGTGCAGGGAAAACAGGTTCCTCTGGAATGGACTGACACATCTGGGGGACTCTTGGAATGGTGTCACGACCCTGGAGTTCATCTCGCATTTCCTGTGGAGAGCGCCTCCTCTTGAAATGCGACGGGAACGCCGGGAATTCTTTCCCTACGAAACAGGGAAAGGATCCCTCATCTCGAGCTAGGAGGCGGAAACGGGCCTCCCCTGGATGTGTGCGGGACCCCACGTGCTTCCTCTCGAGTGGAGACGGGTATGTCGGGGAACTTCTTGAGTTGCAGCAATGGTGTGAAGGACCCTTTGTAAGTTCCAGTGGTTAGATGTGATTGGCCTCGAGAAGCCTCAGCGGAAATGGGCCTCATCTCGCCTGGAGGGCAAAACCTCGTGGATTTTCTCGAGTTGCGGCAGGTGCTCTCGACTTACGACGGGGACCTCAGGGACCCGCTCTGGTGGCCTCAGGAAAGGCCAGTCCCCATGCGAGTTCCTCAGGGGCCTCTCGGGATTCCTCTCCTGTCGATGCCGGGGCCTAAGACCTTGCGTGGAGTCGGGGCCGGAACCTGTGGATTCCTCTCCAGTGCTGACATGGATCTTGGGGTACTTCTGGAGTCTCCCCAGGGGAGTCAGTCCTCGTCTCGAATGCGGGCATGCACTTGCGCTTTCCTCCAGAGCGGTAGCAGCAGTGTCACGCAGTCCGCCGCATGGATCAAAGGATCTATGGTTTTCCCTCGAGTCTTTCCCACGAGTCTTTCCCACGAGGCTTTCCCACAGGGCTGTCCCACGTGCACACGTGCTGGGAGTCGATCCTCGGCTTGAACGTCAAGGCAGTGCAGGGAAAACAGGTTCCTCTGGAATGGACTGACACATTTGGGGGACTCTTGGAATGGTGGCACGACCCTGGAGTTCCTTTCGCCTTTCCTGTGGAGAGCGCCTCCTCTTGAGATGCGACGGGAACGCCGGGAATTCTTTCCCTACGAAACAGGGAAAGGATCCCTCATCTCGAGCTAGGAGGCGGAAACGGGGCTCCCCTGGATGTGTGCGGGACGCCACGTGCTTCCTCTCGAGTGGAGACGGGTATGTCGGGGAACTTCTTGAGTTGCAGCAAGGGTGTGAAGGACCCTTTGGAAGTTCCAGTGGTTAGATGTGATTGGCCTCGAGAAGCCTCAGCGGAAATGAGCCTCATCTCGCCTGTAGGGCAAAACCTCCTGGATTTTCTCGAGTTGCGGCAGGTGCTCTCGACTTACGACGGGGACCTCAGGGACCCGCTCTGGTGGCCTCAGGAAAGGCCAGTCCCCATGCGAGTTCCTCGGGGGCCTCTCGGGATTCCTCTCCCGTCGATGCCGGGGCCTAAGGCCTTGTGTGGAGTCGGGGCCGGAACCTGAGGATTCCTCTCCAGTGCTGACATGGATCTTGGGGTACTTCTGGAGTCTCCCCAGGGGAGTCAGTCCTCGTCTCGAATGCGGGCATGCCCTTGCGCTTTCCTCCAGAGCGGTAGCAGCAGTGTCACGCAGTCCGCCGCATGGATCAAAGGATCTATGGTTTTCCCTCGAGTCTTTCCCACGAGGCTTTCCCACGAGGCTTTCCCACAGGGCTGTCCCACGTGCACACGTGGTGGGAGTCGATCCTCAGCTTGAACGTCAAGCAGTTCAGGGAAAACAGGTTCCTCTGGAATGGACTGACACATCTGGGGGACTCTTGGAATGTTGTCACGACCCTGGAGTTCCTCTCGCATTTCCTGTGGAGAGCGCCTCCTCTTGAGATGCGACGGGAACGCCGGGAATTCTTTCCCTACGAAACAGGGAAAGGATCCCTCATCTCGAGCTAGGAGGCGGAAACGGGGCTCCCCTGGATGTGTGTGGGACCCCACGTGCTTCCTCTCGAGTGGAGACGGGTATTTCGGGGAACTTCTTGAGTTGCAGCAATGGTGTGAAGGACCCTTTGGAAGGTCCAGTGGTTAGATGTGATTGGCCTCGAGAAGCCTCAGCGGAAATGGGCCTTATCTCGCCTGGAGGGCAAAACCTCCTGGATTTTCTAGAGTTGCGGCAGGTGCTCTCGACTTACGACGGGGACCTCAGGGAACCGCTCTGGTGGCCTCAGGAAAGGCCAGTCCCCATGAGAGTTCCTTGGGGGCCTCTCGGGATTCCTCTCCCGTCGATGCCGGGGCCTAAGACCTTGTGTGGAGTCGGGGCCGGAACCTGAGGATTCCTCTCCAGTGCTGACATGGATCTTTGGGTACGTCTGGAGTCTCCCCAGGGGAGTCAGTCCTCGTCTCGAATGCGGGCATGCATTGCGCTTTCCTCCAGAGCGGTAGCAGCAGTGTCACGCAGTCCGCCGCGTGGATCAAAGGATCTATGGTTTTCCCTCAAGTCTCCCACGAGGCTTTCCCACGAGGCTTTCCCACAGGGCTTTCCCACGTGCACACGTGGTGGGAGTCGATCCTCGGCTTGAACGTCAAGGCAGTGCAGGGAAAACAGGTTCCTCTGGAATGGACTGACACATCTGGGGGACTCTTGGAATGGTGGCACGACCCTGGAGTTCCTCTCGCCTTTCCTGTGGAGAGCGCCTCCTCTTGAGATGCGACGGGAACGCCGGGAATTCTTTCCCTACGAAACAGGGAAAGGATCCCTCATCTCGAGCTAGGAGGCGGAAACGGGGCTCCCCTGGATGTGTGCGGGACGCCACGTGCTTCCTCTCGAGTGGAGACGGGTATGTCGGGGAACTTCTTGAGTTGCAGCAAGGGTGTGAAGGACCCTTTGGAAGTTCCAGTGGTTAGATGTGATTGGCCTCGAGAAGCCTCAGCGGAAATGAGCCTCATCTCGCCTGTAGGGCAAAACCTCCTGGATTTTCTCGAGTTGCGGCAGGTGCTCTCGACTTACGACGGGGACCTCAGGGACCCGCTCTGGTGGCCTCAGGAAAGGCCAGTCCCCATGCGAGTTCCTCGGGGGCCTCTCGGGATTCCTCTCCCGTCGATGCCGGGGCCTAAGGCCTTGTGTGGAGTCGGGGCCGGAACCTGAGGATTCCTCTCCAGTGCTGACATGGATCTTGGGGTACTTCTGGAGTCTCCCCAGGGGAGTCAGTCCTCGTCTCGAATGCGGGCATGCCCTTGCGCTTTCCTCCAGAGCGGTAGCAGCAGTGTCACGCAGTCCGCCGCATGGATCAAAGGATCTATGGTTTTCCCTCGAGTCTTTCCCACGAGGCTTTCCCACGAGGCTTTCCCACAGGGCTGTCCCACGTGCACACGTGGTGGGAGTCGATCCTCAGCTTGAACGTCAAGCAGTTCAGGGAAAACAGGTTCCTCTGGAATGGACTGACACATCTGGGGGACTCTTGGAATGTTGTCACGACCCTGGAGTTCCTCTCGCATTTCCTGTGGAGAGCGCCTCCTCTTGAGATGCGACGGGAACGCCGGGAATTCTTTCCCTACGAAACAGGGAAAGGATCCCTCATCTCGAGCTAGGAGGCGGAAACGGGGCTCCCCTGGATGTGTGTGGGACCCCACGTGCTTCCTCTCGAGTGGAGACGGGTATTTCGGGGAACTTCTTGAGTTGCAGCAATGGTGTGAAGGACCCTTTGGAAGGTCCAGTGGTTAGATGTGATTGGCCTCGAGAAGCCTCAGCGGAAATGGGCCTTATCTCGCCTGGAGGGCAAAACCTCCTGGATTTTCTCGAGTTGCGGCAGGTGCTCTCGACTTACGACGGGGACCTCAGGGACCCGCTCTGGTGGCCTCAGGAAAGGCCAGTCCCCATGAGAGTTCCTTGGGGGCCTATCGGGATTCCTCTCCCGTCGATGCCGGGGCCTAAGACCTTGTGTGGAGTCGGGGCCGGAACCTGAGGATTCCTCTCCAGTGCTGACATGGATCTTTGGGTACGTCTGGAGTCTCCCCAGGGGAGTCAGTCCTCGTCTCGAATGCGGGCATGCATTGCGCTTTCCTCCAGAGCGGTAGCAGCAGTGTCACGCAGTCCGCCGCGTGGATCAAAGGATCTATGGTTTTCCCTCAAGTCTCCCACGAGGCTTTCCCACGAGGCTTTCCCACAGGGCTTTCCCACGTGCACACGTGGTGGGAGTCGATCCTCGGCTTGAACGTCAAGGCAGTGCAGGGAAAACAGGTTCCTCTGGAATGGACTGACACATCTGGGGGACTCTTGGAATGGTGGCACGACCCTGGAGTTCCTCTCGCCTTTCCTGTGGAGAGCGCCTCCTCTTGAGATGCGACGGGAACCCCGGGAATTCTTTCCCTAAGAAACAGGGAAAGGATCCCTCATCTCGAGCTAGGAGGCGGAAACGGGGCTCCCCTGGATGTGTGCGGGAGCCCACGTGCTTCCTCTCGAGTGGAGACGGGAATGTCGGGGAACTTCTTGAGTTGCAGCAATGGTGTGAAGGACCCTTTGGAAGTTCCAGTGGTTAGATGAGATTGGCCTCGAGAAGCCTCAGCGGAAATGGGCCTCATCTCGCCTGGAGGGCAAAACCTCCTGGATTTTCTCGAGTTGCGGCTGGTGCTCTCGACTTACGACGGGGACCTCAGGGACCCGCTCTGGTGGCCTCAGGAAAGGCCAGTCCCCATGCGAGTTCCTCGGGGGCCTCTCGGGATTCCTCTCCCGTCGATGCCGGGGCCTAAGACCTCGTGTGGAGTCAGGGCCGGAACCTGAGGATTCCTCTCCAGTGCTGACATAGATCTTGGGGTACTTCTGGAGTCTCCCCAGGGGAGTCAGTCCTCGTCTCGAATGCGGGCATGCATTGCGCTTTCCTCCAGAGCGGTAGCAGCAGTGTCACGCAGTCCGCCGCGTGGAGCAAAGGATCTATGGTTTTCCCTCTAGTCTTTCCCACGAGGCTTTCCCACGAGGCTTTCCCACGAGGCTGTCCCACGTGCACACGTGGTGGGAGTCGATCCTCGGCTTGATCGTCAAGGCAGTGCAGGGAAAACAGGTTCCTCTGGAATGCACTGACACGTCTGGGGGACTCTTGGAATGTTGGCACGACCCTGGAGTTCCTCTCACCCTTCCTGTGGAGAGCGCCTCCTCTTGAGATGCGACGGGAACGCCGGGAATTCTTTCCCTACGAAACAGGGAAAGGATCCCTCATCTCGAGCTAGGAGGCGGAAACGGGGCTCCCCTGGATGTGTGCGGGACACCACGTGCTTCCTCTCGAGTAGAGACGGGTATGTCGGGGAACTTCTTGAGTTGCAGCAAGGGTGTGAAGGACCCTTTGGAAGTTCCAGTGGTTAGATGTGATTGGCCTCGAGAAGCCTCAGCGGAAATGGGCCTCATCTCTCCTGGAGGGCAAAACCTCCTGGATTTTCTCGAGTTGCGGCAGGTGCTCTCGACTTACGACGGGGACCTCAGGGACCCGCTCTGGTGGCCTCAGGAAAGGCCAGTCCCCATGCGAGTTCCTCGGGGGCCTCTCGGGATTCCTCTCCCGTCGATGCCATGGCCTAAGACCTTGTGTGGAGTCGGGGCCGGAACATGAGGATTCCTCTCCAGTGCTGACATGGATCTTGGGGTACTTCTGGAGTCTCCCCAGGGGAGTCAGTCCTCGTCTCGAATGCGGGCATGCACTTGCGCTTTCCTCCAGAGCGGTAGCAGCAGTGTAACGCAGTCCGCCGCGTGGATCAAAGGATCTATGGTTTTCCCTCGAGTCTTTCCCAGGAGGCTTTCCCACGAGGCTTTCCCACAGGGTTGTCCCATGTGCACACGTGGTGGGAGTCGATCCTCGGCTTGAACGTCAAGGCAGTGCAGGGAAAACAGGTTCCTCTGGAATGGACTGACACATCTGGGGGACTCTTGGAATGGTGGCACGACCCTGGAGTTCCTCTCGCCTTTCCTGTGGAGAGCGCCTCCTCTTGAGATGCGACGGGAACGCCGGGAATTCTTTCCCTACGAAACAGGGAAAGGATCCCTCATCTCGAGCTAGGAGGCGGATACGGGGCTCCCCTGGATGTGTGTGGGACCCACGTTCTTCCTCTCGAGTGGAGACGGGTATGTCGGGGAACTTCTTGAGTTGAAGCAAGGGTGTGAAGGACCCTTTGGAAGTTCCAGTGGTTAGACGTGATTTGCCTCGAGAAGCCTCAGGGGAAATGGGCCTCATCTCCCCGGGAGGGCAAAACCTCCTGGATTTTCTCGAGTTGCGGCAGGTGCTCTCGACTTACGACGGGGACCTCAGGGACCCGCTCTGGTGGCCTCAGGAAAGGCCAGTCCCCATGCGAGTTCCTCGGGGGCGTCTCGGGATTCCTCTCCCGTCGATGCCGGGGCCTAAGACCTTGTGTGGAGTCGGGGCCGGAACCTGAGGATTCCTCTCCAGTGCTGACATGGATCTTGGGGTACTTCTGGAGTCTCCCCAGTGGAGTCAGTCCTCGTCTCGAATGCGGGCATGCACTTGCGCTTTCCTCCAGAGCGGTAGCAGCAGTGTCACGCAGTCCGCCGCGTGGATCAAAGGATCTATGGTTTTCCCTCGAGTCTTTCCCACGAGGCTTTCCCACGAGGCTTTCCCACAGGGCTGTCCCAGGTGCACACGTGGTGGGAGTCGATCCTCGGCTTGAACGTCAAGGCAGTGCAGGGAAAACAGGTTCCTCTGGAATGGACTGACACATCTGGGGGACTCTTGGAATGGTGTCACGACCCTGGAGTTCATCTCGCATTTCCTGTGGAGAGCGCCTCCTCTTGAAATGCGACAGGAACGCCGGGAATTCTTTCCCTACGAAACAGGGAAAGGATCCCTCATCTCGAGCTAGGAGGCGGAAACGGGGCTCCCCTGGATGTGTGCGGGACCCCACGTGCTTCCTCTCGAGTGGAGACGGGTATGTCGGGGAACTTCTTGAGTTGCAGCAATGGTGTTAAGGACCCTTTGGAAGTTCCAGTGGTTAGATGTGATTGGCCTCGAGAAGCCTCAGCGGAAATGGGCCTCAACTCGCCTGGAGGGCAAAACCTCCTGGATTTTCTCGAGTTGCGGCAGGTGCTCTCGACTTACGACGGGGACTTCAGGGACCCGCTCTGGTGGCCTCAGGAAAGGCCAGTCCCCATGCGAGTTCCTCGGTGGCCTCTCGGGATTCCTCTCCCGTCGATGCCGGGGCCTAAGACCTTGTGTGGAGTCGGGGCCGGAACCTGAGGATTCCTCTCCAGTGCTGACATTGATCTTGGGGTACGTCTGGAGTCTCCCCAGGGGAGTCAGTCCTCGTCTCGAATGCGGGCATGCATTGCGCTTTCCTCCAGAGCGGTAGCAGCAGTGTCACGCAGTCCGCCGCGTGGATCAAAGGATCTATGGTTTTCCCTCGAGTCTTTCCCACGAGGCTTTCCCACGAGGCTTTCCCACAGGGCTGTCCCACGTGCACACGTGGTGGGAGTCGATCCTCGGCTTGAACGTCAAGGCAGTGCAGGGAAAACAGGTTCTTCTGGAATGGACTGACACATCTGGGGGACTCTTGGAATGGTGGCACGACCCTGGAGTTCCTCTCGCCTTTCCTGTGGAGAGTGCCTCCTCTTGAGATGCGACGGGAACGCCGGGAATTCTTTCCCTACGAAACAGGGAAAGGATCCCTCATCTCGAGCCAGGAGGCGGAAACGGGGCTCCCCTGGATGTGTGTGGGACACCACGTGCTTCCTCTCGAGTGGAGACGGGTATGTCGGGGAACTTCTTGAGTTGCAGCAAGGGTGTGAAGGACCCTTTGGAAGTTCCAGTGGTTAGACGTGATTAGCCTCGAGAAGCCTCAGCGGAAATGGGCCTCATCTCGCCTGGAGGGCAAAACCTCGTGGATTTTCTCGAGTTGCGGCAGGTGCTCTCGACTTACGACGGGGACCTCAGGGACCCGCTCTGGTGGCCTCAGGAAAGGCCAGTCCCCATGCGAGTTCCTCAGGGGCCTCTCGGGATTCCTCTCCTGTCGATGCAGGGGCCTAAGACCTTGCGTGGAGTCGGGGCCGGAACCTGTGGATTCCTCTCCAGTGCTGACATGGATCTTTGGGTACTTCTGGAGTCTCCCCAGGGGAGTCAGTCCTCGTCTCGAATGCGGGCATGCACTTGCGCTTTCCTCCAGAGCGGTAGCAGCAGTGTCACGCAGTCCGCCGCATGGATCAAAGGATCTATGGTTTTCCCTCGAGTCTTTCCCACGAGGCTTTCCCACGAGGCTTTCCCACAGGGCTGTCCCACGTGCACACGTGGTGGGAGTCGATCCTCGGCTTGAACGTCAAGGCAGTGCAGGGAAAACAGGTTCCTCTGGAATGGACTGACACATTTGGGGGACTCTTGGAATGGTGGCACGACCCTGGAGTTCCTTTCGCCTTTCCTGTGGAGAGCGCCTCCTCTTGAGATGCGACGGGAACGCCGGGAATTCTTTCCCTACGAAACAGGGAAAGGATCCCTCATCTCGAGCTAGGAGGCGGAAACGGGGCTCCCCTGGATGTGTGCGGGACCCCACGTGCTTCCTCTCGAGTGGAGACGGGTATGTCGGGGAACTTCTTGAGTTACAGCAAGGGTGTGAAGGACCCTTTGGAAGTTCCAGTGGTTAGATGTGATTGGCCTCGAGAAGCCTCAGCGGAAATGAGCCTCATCTCGCCTGTAGGGCAAAACCTCCTGGATTTTCTCGAGTTACGGCAGGTGCTCTCGACTTACGACGGGGACCTCAGGGACCCGCTCTGGTGGCCTCAGGAAAGGCCAGTCCCCATGCGAGTTCCTCGGGGGCCTCTCGGGATTCCTCTCCCGTCGATGCCGGGGCCTAAGGCCTTGTGTGGAGTCGGGGCCGGAACCTGAGGATTCCTCTCCAGTGCTGACATGGATCTTGGGGTACTTCTGGAGTCTCCCCAGGGGAGTCAGTCCTCGTCTCGAATGCGGGCATGCCCTTGCGCTTTCCTCCAGAGCGGTAGCAGCAGTGTCACGCAGTCCGCCGCATGGATCAAAGGATCTATGGTTTTCCCTCGAGTCTTTCCCACGAGGCTTTCCCACGAGGCTTTCCCACAGGGCTGTCCCACGTGCACACGTGGTGGGAGTCGATCCCCAGCTTGAACGTCAAGGCAGTGCAGGGAAAACAGGTTCCTCTGGAATGGACTGACACAACTGGGGGACTCTTGGAATGGTGTCACGACCCTGGAGTTCCTCTCGCATTTCCTGTGGAGAGCGCCTCCTCTTGAGATGCGACGGGAACGCCGGGAATTCTTTCCCTACGAAACAGGGAAAGGATCCCTCATCTCGAGCTAGGAGGCGGAAACGGGGCTCCCCTGGATGTGTGTGGGACCCCACGTGCTTCCTCTCGAGTGGAGACGGGTATTTCGGGGAACTTCTTGAGTTGCAGCAAGGGTGTGAAGGACCCTTTGGAAGTTCCAGTGGTTAGATGTGATTGGCCTCGAGAAGCCTCAGCGGAAATGGGCCTTATCTCGCCTGGAGGGCAAAACCTCCTGGATTTTCTAGAGTTGCGGCAGGTGCTCTCGACTTACGACGGGGACCTCAGGGAACCGCTCTGGTGGCCTCAGGAAAGGCCAGTCCCCATGAGAGTTCCTCGGGGGCCTCTCGGGATTCCTCTCCCGTCGATGCCGGGGCCTAAGACCTTGTGTGGAGTCGGGGCCGGAACCTGAGGATTCCTCTCCAGTGCTGACATGGATCTTGGGGTACGTCTGGAGTCTCCCCAGGGGAGTCAGTCCTCGTCTCGAATGCGGGCATGCATTGCGCTTTCCTCCAGAGCGGTAGCAGCAGTGTCACGCAGTCCGCCGCGTGGATCAAAGGATCTATGGTTTTCCCTCAAGTCTCCCACGAGGCTTTCCCACGAGGCTTTCCCACAGGGCTTTCCCACGTGCACACGTGGTGGGAGTCGATCCTCGGCTTGAACGTCAAGGCAGTGCAGGGAAAACAGGTTCCTCTGGAATGGACTGACACATCTGGGGGACTCTTGGAATGGTGGCACGACCCTGGAGTTCCTCTCGCCTTTCCTGTGGAGAGCGCCTCCTCTTGAGATGCGACGGGAACGCCGGGAATTCTTTCCCTAAGAAACAGGGAAAGGATCCCTCATCTCGAGCTAGGAGGCGGAAACGGGGCTCCCCTGGATGTGTGCGGGAGCCCACGTGCTTCCTCTCGAGTGGAGACGGGAATGTCGGGGAACTTCTTGAGTTGTAGCAATGGTGTGAAGGACCCTTTGGAAGTTCCAGTGGTTAGATGAGATTGGCCTCGAGAAGCCTCAGCGGAAATGGGCCTCATCTCGCCTGGAGGGCAAAACCTCCTGGATTTTCTCGAGTTGCGGCAGGTGCTCTCGACTTACGACGGGGAACTCTGGGACCCGCTCTGGTGGCCTCAGGAAAGGCCAGTCCCCATGCGAGTTCCTCGGGGGCCTCTCGGGATTCCTCTCCCGTCGATAACGGGGCCTAAGACCTCGTGTGGAGTCAGGGCCGGAACCTGAGGATTCCTCTCCAGTGCTGACATAGATCTTGGGGTACTTCTGGAGTCTCCCCAGGGGAGTCAGTCCTCGTCTCGAATGCGGGCATGCATTGCGCTTTCCTCCAGAGCGGTAGCAGCAGTGTCACGCAGTCCGCCGCGTGGAGCAAAGGATCTATGGTTTTCCCTCTAGTCTTTCCCACGAGGCTTTCCCACGAGGCTTTCCCACGAGGCTGTCCCACGTGCACACGTGGTGGGAGTCGATCCTCGGCTTGATCGTCAAGGCAGTGCAGGGAAAACAGGTTCCTCTGGAATGCACTGACACATCTGGGGGACTCTTGGAATGTTGGCACGACCCTGGAGTTCCTCTCGCCTTTCCTGTGGAGAGCGCCTCCTCTTGAGATGCGACGGGAACGCCGGGAATTCTTTCCCTACGAAACAGGGAAAGGATCCCTCATCTCGAGCTAGGAGGCGGAAACGGGGCTCCCCTGGATCTGTGCGGGACACCACGTGCTTCCTCTCGAGTAGAGACGGGTATGTCGGGGAACTTCTTGAGTTGCAGCAAGGGTGTGAAGGACCCTTTGGAAGTTCCAGTGGTTAGATGTGATTGGCCTCGAGAAACCTCAGCGGAAATGGGCCTCATCTCGCCTGGAGGGCAAAACCTCCTGGATTTTCTCGAGTTGCGGCAGGTGCTCTCGACTTACGACGGGGACCTCAGGGACCCGCTCTGGTGGCCTCAGGAAAGGCCAGTCCCCATGCGAGTTCCTCGGGGGCCTCTCGGGATTCCTCTCCCGTCGATGCCATGGCCTAAGACCTTGTGTGGAGTCGGGTCCGGAACCTGAGGATTCCTCCCCAGTGCTGACATGGATCTTGGGGTACTTCTGGAGTCTCCCCAGGGGAGTCAGTCCTCGTCTCGAATGCGGGCATGCACTTTCCCTTTCCTCCAGAGCGGTAGCAGCAGTGTCACGCAGTCCGCCGCGTGGATCAAAGGATCTATGGTTTTCCCTCGAGTCTTTCCCAGGAGGCTTTCCCACGAGGTTTTCCCACAGGGCTGTCCCACGTGCACACGTGGTGGGAGTCGATCCTCGGCTTGAACGTCAAGGCAGTGCAGGGAAAACAGGTTCCTCTGGAATGGACTGACACATCTGGGGGACTCTTGGAATGGTGTCTCGACCCTGGAGTTTCTCTCGCCTTTCCTGTGGAGAGCGCCTCCTCTTGAGATGCGACGGGAACGCCGGGAATTCTTTCCCTACGAAACAGGGAAAGGATCCCTCATCTCGAGCTAGGAGGCGGAAACGGGGCTCCCCTGGATGTGTGCGGGACCCCACGTGCTTCCTCTCGAGTGGAGACGGGTATGTCGGGGAACTTCTTGAGTTGCAGCAATGGTGTGACGGACCCTTTGGAAGTTCCAGTGGTTAGATGTGATTGGCTTCGAGAAGCCTCAGCGGAAATGGGCCTCATCTCGCCTGGAGGGCAAAACCTCCTGGATTTTCTCGAGTTGCGGCAGGTGCTCTCGACTTACAACGGGGACCTCAGGGACCCGTTCTGGTGGCCTCAGGAAAGGCCAATCCCCATGCGAGTTCCTCGGGGGCCTCTCGGGATTCCTCTCCCGTCTATGCCGGGGCGTAAGACCTTGTGTGGAGTCGGGGCCGGAACCTGAGGATTCCTCCCCAGTGCTGACATGGATCTTGGGGTACTTCTGGAGTCTCCCCAGGGGAGTCAGTCCTCGTCTCGAATGCGGGCATGCACTTGCGCTTTCCTCCAGAGCGGTAGCAGCAGTGTCACGCAGTCCGCCGCGTAGATCAAAGGATCTATGGTTTTCCCTTGAGTCTTTCCCACGAGGCTTTCCCACGAGGCTTTCCCACAGGGCTGTCCCACGTGCACACGTGGTGGGAGTCGATCCTCGGCTTGAACGTCAAGGCAGTGCAGGGAAAACAGGTTCCTCTGGAATGGAATGAAACATCTGGGGGACTCTTGGAATGGTGTCACGACCCTGGAGTTCCTCTCGCCTTTCCTGTGGAGAGCGCCTCCTCTTGAGATGCGACGGGAACGCCGGGAATTCTTTCCCTACGAAACAGGGAAAGGATCCCTCATCTCGAGCTAGGAGGCGGAAACGGGGCTCCCCTGGATGTGTGCGGGACCCCACGTGCTTCCTCTCGAGTGGAGACGGGTATGTCGGGGAACTTCTTGAGTTGCAGCAATGGTGTGAAGGACCCTTTGGAAGTTCCAGTGGTTAGATGTGATTGGCCTCGAGAAGCCTCAGCGGAAATGGGCCTCATCTCGCCTGGAGGGCAAAACCTCCTGGATTCACTCGAGTTGCGGCAGGTGCTCTCGACTTACGACGGGGACCTCAGGGACCCGCTCTGGTGGCCTCAGGAAAGGCCAGTCCCCATGCGAGTTCCTCGGGGGCCTCTCGGGATTCCTCTCCCGTCGATGCCGGGGCCTAAGACCTTGTGTGGAATCGGGGCCGGAACCTGAGGATTCCTCTCCAGTGCTGACATGGATCTTGGGGTACTTCTGGAGTCTCCCCAGGGGAGTCAGTCCTCGTCTCGAATGCGGGCATGCACTTGCGCTTTCCTCCAGAGCGGTAGCAGCAGTGTCACGCAGTCCGCCGCGTGGATCAAAGGATCTATGGTTTTCCCTCGAGTCTTTCCCACGAGGCTTTCCCACGAGGCTTTCCCACAGGGCTGTCCCACGTGCACACGTGGTGGGGGTCGATCCTCGGCTTGAACGTCAAGGCAGTGCAGGGAAAACAGGTTCCTCTGGAATGGACTGACACATCTGGGGGCTCTTGGAATGGTGGCATGACCCTGGAGTTCCTCTCGCCTTTCCTGTGGAGAGCGCCTCCTCTTGAGATGCGACGGGAACGCCGGGAATTCTTTCCCTACGAAACAGGGAAAGGATCCCTCATCTCGAGCTAGGAGGCGGAAACGGGGCTCCCCTGGATGTGTGCGGGACCCCAAGTGCTTCCTCTCGAGTGGAGACGGGTATGTCGGGGAACTTCTTGAGTTGCAGCAAGGGTGTGAAGGACCCTTTGGAAGTTCCAGTGGTTAGATGTGATTGGCCTCGAGAAGCCTCAGCGGAAATGGGCCTCATCTCGCCTGGAGGGCAAAACCTCCTGGATTTTCTCGAGTTGCGGCAGGTGCTCTCGACTTACGACGAGGACCTCAGGGACCCGCTCTGGTGGCCTCAGGAAAGGCCAGTCCCCATGTGAGTTCCTCGGGGGCGTCTCGGGATTCCTCTCCCGTCGATGCCGGGGCCTAAGACCTTGTGTGGAATCGGGGCCGGAACCTGAGGATTCCTCTCCAGTGCTGACATGGATCTTGGGGTACTTCTGGAGTCTCCCCAGGGGAGTCAGTCCTCGTCTCGAATGCGGGCATGCACTTGCGCTTTCCTCCAGAGCGGTAGCAGCAGTGTCACGCAGTCCGCCGCGTGGATCAAAGGATCTATGGTTTTCCCTCGAGTCTTTCCCACGAGGCTTTCCCACGAGGCTTTCCCACAGGGCTGTCCCACGTGCACACGTGGTGGGAGTCGATCCTCGGCTTGAATGTCAAGGCAGTGCAGGGAAAACAGGTTCCTCTGGAATGGACTGACACATCTGGGGGATTCTTGGAATGGTGGCACGACCCTGGAGTTCCTCTCGCCTTTCCTGTGGAGAGCTCCTCCAATTGAGATGCGACGGGAACGCCGGGAATTCTTTCCCTACGAAACAGGGAAAGGATCCCTCTTCTCGAGCTAGGAGGCGGAAACGGGGCTCCCCTGGATGTGTGCGGGACACCACGTGCTTCCTCTCGAGTGCAGACGGGTATGTCGGGGAACTTCTTGAGTTGCAGCAAGGGTGTGAAGGACCCTTTGGAAGTTCCAGTGGTTAGATGTGATTGGCCACGAGAAGCTTCAGTGGAAATGGGCCTCATCTCGCCTGGAGGGCAAAACCTCCTGGATTTTCTCGAGTTGCGGCAGGTGCTCTCGACTTACGACGGGGACCTCAGGGAACCGCTCTGGTGGCCTCAGGAAAGGCCAGTCCCCATGCGAGTTTCTCGGGGGCGTCTCGGGATTCCTCTCCCGTCGATGCCGGGGCCTAAGACCTTGTGTGGAGTCGGGACCGGAACCTGAGGATTCCTCTCCAGTGCTGACATGGATCTTGGGGTACTTCTGGAGTCTCCCCAGGGGAGTCAGTCCTCGTCTCGAATGCGGGCATGCACTTGCGCTTTCCTCCAGAGCGGTAGCAGCAGTGTCACGCAGTCCGCCGCATGGATCAAAGGATCTATGGTTTTCCCTCGAGTCTTTCCCACGAGGCTTTCCCACGAGGCTTTCCCACAGGGCTGTCCCACGTGCACACGTGGTGGGAGTCGATCCTCGGCTTGAACGTCAAGGCAGTGCAGGGAAAACAGGTTCCTCTGGAATGGACTGACACATCTGGGGGACTCTTGGAATGGTGGCACGACCCTGGAGTTCCTCTCGCCTTTCCTGTGTAGAGCGCCTCCTCTTGAGATGCGACGGGAACTCCGGGAATTCTTTCCCTACGAAACAGGGAAAGAATCCCTCATCTCGAGCTAGGAGGCGGAAACGGGGCTCCCCTGGATGTGTGCGGGACACCACGTGCTTCCTCTCGAGTGCAGACGGGTATGTCGGGGAACTTCTTGAGTTGCAGCAAGGGTGTGAAGGACCCTTTGGAAGTTCCAGTGGTTAGATGTGATTGGCCACGAGAAGCTTCAGTGGAAATGGGCCTCATCTCGCCTGGAGGGCAAAACCTCCTGGATTTTCTCGAGTTGCGGCAGGTGCTCTCGACTTACGACGGGGACCTCAGGGAACCGCTCTGGTGGCCTCAGGAAAGGCCAGTCCCCATGCGAGTTTCTCGGGGGCGTCTCGGGATTCCTCTCCCGTCGATGCCGGGGCCTAAGACCTTGTGTGGAGTCGGGGCCGGAACCTGAGGATTCCTCTCCAGTGCTGACATGGATCTTGGGGTACTTCTGGAGTCTCCCCAGGGGAGTCAGTCCTCGTCTCGAATGCGGGCATGCACTTGCGCTTTCCTCCAGAGCGGTAGCAGCAGTGTCACGCAGTCCGCCGCATGGATCAAAGGATCTATGGTTTTCCCTCGAGTCTTTCCCACGAGGCTTTCCCACGAGGCTTTCCCACAGGGCTGTCCCACGTGCACACGTGGTGGGAGTCGATCCTCGGCTTGAACGTCAAGGCAGTGCAGGGAAAACAGGTTCCTCTGGAATGGACTGACACATCTGGGGGACTCTTGGAATGGTGGCACGACCCTGGAGTTCCTCTCGCCTTTCCTGTGTAGAGCGCCTCCTCTTGAGATGCGACGGGAACTCCGGGAATTCTTTCCCTACGAAACAGGGAAAGAATCCCTCATCTCGAGCTAGGAGGCGGAAACGGGGCTCCCCTGGATGTGTGCGGGACACCACGTGCTTCCTCTCGAGTGCAGACGGGTATGTCGGGGAACTTCTTGAGTTGCAGCAAGGGTGTGAAGGACCCTTTGGAACTTCCAGTGGTTAGATGTGATTGGCCTCGAGAAGCCTCAGCGGAAATGGGCCTCATCTCGCCTGGAGGGCAAAACCTCCTGGATTTTCTCGAGTTGTGGCAGGTGCTCTCGACTTACGACGGGGACCTCAGGGACCCGCTCTGGTGGCCTCAGGAAAGGCCAGTCACCATGCGAGTTCCTCGGGGGCGTCTCGGGATTCCTCTCCCGTCGATGCCGGGGCCTAAGACCTTGTGTGTAGTCGGGGCCGGAACCTGAGGATTCCTCTCCAGTGCTGACATGGATCTTGGGGTACTTCTGGAGTCTCCCCAGGGGAGTCAGTCCTCGTCTCGAATGCGGGCATGCACTTGCGCTTTCCTCCAGAGCGGTAGCAGCAGTGTCACGCAGTCCGCCGCGTGGATCAAAGGATCTATGGTTTTCCCTCGAGTCTTTCCCACGAGGCTTTCCCACGAGGCTTTCCCACAGGGCTGTCCCATGTGCACACGTGGTGGGAGTCGATCCTCGGCTTGAACGTCAAGGCAGTGCAGGGAAAACAGGTTCCTCTGGAATGGACTGACACATCTGGGGGACTCTTGGAATGGTGGCACGACCCTGGAGTTCCTCTCGCCTTTCCTGTGGAGAGGGCCTCCTCTTGAGATGCGACGGGAACGCCGGGAATTCTTTCCCTACGAAACAGGGAAAGGATCCCTCATCTCGAGCTAGGAGGCGGAAACGGGGCTCCCCTGGATGTGTGCGGGACCCCACGTGCTTCCTCTCGAGTGGAGACGGGTATGTCGGGGAACTTCTTTAGTTGCAGCAATGGTGTGAAGGACCCTTTGGAAGTTCCAGTGGTTAGATGTGATTGGCCTCGAGAAGCCTCAGCGGAAATGGGCCTCATCTCGCCTGGAGGGCAAAACCTCCTGGATTTACTCGAGTTGCTGCACGTGCTCTTGACTTACGACGGGGACCTCAGGGACCCGCTCTGGTGGCCTCAGGAAAGGCCAGTCCCCATGCGAGTTCCTCGGGGGCCTCGCGGGATTCCTCTCCCTTCGATGCCGGGGCCTAAGACCTTGTGTGTAGTCGGGGCCGGAACCTGAGGATTCCTCTCCAGTGCTGACATGGATCTTGGGGTACTTCTGGAGTCTCCCCAGGGGAGTCAGTCCTCGTCTCGAATGCGGGCATGCACTTGCGCTTTCCTCCAGAGCGGTAGCAGCAGTGTCACGCAGTCCGCCACGTGGATCAAAGGATCTATGCTTTTCCCTCGAGTTTTTCCCAGGAGGCTTTCCCACGAGGCTTTCTCACAGGGCTGTCCCACGTGCACACGTGGTGGGAGTCGATCCTCGGCTTGAACGTCAAGGCAGTGCAGGGAAAACAGGTTCCTCTGGAATGGACTGACACATCTGGGGGACTCTTGGAATGGTGGCACGACCCTGGAGTTCCTCTAGCCTTTCCTGTGGAGAGCGCCTCCTCTTGAGATGCGACGGGAATGCCGGGAATTCTTTCCCTACGAAACAGGGAAAGGATCCCTCATCTCGAGCTAGGAGGCGGAAACGGGGCTCCCCTGGATGTGTGCGCGACCCTACGTGCTTCCTCTCGAGTGGAGACGGGTATGTCGGGGAACTTCTTGAGTTTCAGCAATGCTGTGAAGGACCCTTTGGAAGTTCCAGTGGTTAGATGTGATTGGCCTTGAGAAGCCTCAGCGGAAATGGCCTCATCTGGCCTGGAGGGCAAAATCTCCTGGATTTACTCGAGTTGCGGCAGGTGCTCTAAACTTACGACGGGGACCTCAGGGACCCGCTCTGGTGGCCTCAGGAAAGGCCAGTCCCCATGCGAGTTCCTCGGGGGCCTCTCGGGATTCCTCTCCCGTCGATGCCGGGTCCTAAGACCTTGTGTGGAGTCGGGGCCGGAACCTGAGGATTCCTCTCCAGTGCTGACATGGATCTTGGGGTACTTCTGGAGTCTCCCCAGGGGAGTCAGTAATCGTCTCGAATGCGTGCATGCACTTGCGCTTTCCTCCAGAGCGGTAGCAGCAGTGTCACGCAGTCCGCCGCGTGGATCAAAGGATCTATGGTTTTCCCTCGAGTCTTTCCCACGAGGCTTTCCCACGAGGCTTTCCCACAGGGCTGTCCCACGTGCACACGTGGTGGGAGTCGATCCTCGGCTTGAACGTCAAGACAGTGCAGGGAAAACAGGTTCCTCTGGAATGGACTGACACATCTGGGGGACTCTTGGAATGGTGTCTCGACCCTGGAGTTCCTCTCGCCTTTCCTGTGGAGAGCGCCTCCTCTTGAGATTAGACGGGAACACCGGGAATTCTTTCCCTACGAAACAGGGAAAGGATCCCTCATCTCGAGCTAGGAGGCGGAAACGGGGCTCCCCTGGATGTGTGCGGGACACCACGTGCTTCCTCTCGAGTGGAGACGGGTATGTCGGGGAACTTCTTGAGTTGCAGCAAGGGTGTGAAGGACCCTTTGGAAGTTCCAGTGGTTAGATGTGATTGGCCTCGAGAAGCCTCAGCGGAAATGGGCCTCATCTCGCCTGGAGGGCAAAACCTCCTGGATTTTCTCGAGTTGCGGCAGTTGCTCTCGACTTATGACGGGGACCTCAGGGACCCGCTCTGGTGGCCTCAGGAAAGGCCAGTCCCCATGGGAGTTCCTCGGGGGCCTCTCGGGATTCCTCTCCCGTCGATGCCGGGGCCTAAGACCTTGTGTGGAGTCGGGGCCGGAACCTCAGGATTCCTCTCCAGTGCTGACATGGATCTTGGGGTACTTCTGGAGTCTCCCCAGGGGAGTCAGTCCTCGTCTCGAATGCGGGCATGCACTTGCGCTTTCCTCCAGAGCGGTAGCAGCAGTGTCACGCAGTCCGCCGCGTGGATCAAAGGATCTATGGTTTTCCCTCGAGTCTTTCCCACGAGGCTTTCCCACGAGGCTTTCCCACAGGGCTGTCCCACGTGCACACGTGGTGGGAGTCGATCCTCGGCTTGAACGTCAAGGCAGTGCAGGGAAAACAGGTTCCTCTGGAATGGACTGACACATCTGGGGGACTCTTGGAATGGTGTCTCGACCCTGGAGTTTCTCTCGCCTTTCCTGTGGAGAGCGCCTCCTCTTGAGATGCGACGGGAACGCCGGGAATTCTTTCCCTACGAAACAGGGAAAGGATCCCTCATCTCGAGCTAGGAGGCGGAAACGGGGCTCCCCTGGATGTGTGCGGGACCCCACGTGCTTCCTCTCGAGTGGAGACGGGTATGTCGGGGAACTTCTTGAGTTGCAGCAATGGTGTGACGGACCCTTTGGAAGTTCCAGTGGTTAGATGTGATTGGCTTCGAGAAGCCTCAGCGGAAATGGGCCTCATCTCGCCTGGAGGGCAAAACCTCCTGGATTTTCTCGAGTTGCGGCAGGTGCTCTCGACTTACGACGGGGACCTCAGGGACCCGCTCTGGTGGCCTCAGGAAAGGCCAGTCCCCATGCGAGTTCCTCGGGGGCCTCTCGGGATTCCTTTCCCGTCGATGCCGGGGCCTAAGAACTTGTGTGGAGTCGGGGCCGGAACCTGAGGATTCCTCTCCAGTGCTGACATGGATCTTGGGGTACTTCTGGAGTCTCCCCAGGGGAGTCAGTCCTCGTCTCGAATGCGGGCATGCACTTGCGCTTTCCTCCAGAGCGGAAGCAGCAGTGTCACGCAGTCCGCCGCGTGGATCGAAGGATCTATGGTTTTCCCTCGAGTCTTTCCCACGAGGCTTTCCCACGAGGCTTTCCCACAGGGCTGTCCCACGTGCACACGTGGTGGGAGTCGATCCTCGGCTTGAACGTCAAGGCAGTGCAGGGAAAACAGGTTCCTCTGGAATGGACTGACACATCTGGGAGACTCTTGGAATGGTGGCACGACCCTGGAGTTCCTCTCGCCTTTCCTGTGGAGAGCGCCTCCTCTTGAGATGCGACGGGAACTCCGGGAATTCTTTCCCTACGAAACAGGGAAATGATCCCTCTTCTCGAGCTAGGAGGCGGAAACGGGGCTCCCCTGGATGTGTGCGGGACCCCACGTGCTTCCTCTCGAGTGCAGACGGGTATGTCGGGGAACTTCTTGAGTTGCAGCAAGGGTGTGAAGGACCCTTTGGAAGTTCCAGTGGTTAGATGTGATTGGCCTCGAGAAGCATCAGCGGAAATGGGCCTCATCTCGCCTGGAGGGCAAAACCTCCTGGATTTTCTCGAGTTGCGGCAGGTGCTCTCGACTTACGACGGGGACCTCAGGGACCCGCTCTGGTGGCCTCAGGAAAGGCCAGTCCACATGCGAGTTCCTCGGGGGCCTCTCGGGATTCCTCTCCCGTCGATGCCGGGGCCTAAGACCTTGTGTGGAGTCGGGGCCGGAACCTGAGGATTCCTCTCCAGTGCTGACATGGATCTTGGGGTACTTCTGGAGTCTCCCCAGGGGAGTCAGTCCTCGTCTCGAATGCGGGCATGCACTTGCGCTTTCCTCCAGAGCTGTAGCAGCAGTGTCACGCAGTCCGCCGCGTGGATCAAAGGATCTATGGTTTTCCCTCGAGTCTTTCCCACGAGGCTTTCCCACGAGGCTTTCCCACAGGGCTGTCCCACGTGCACACGTGGTGGGAGTCGATCCTCGGCTTGAACGTCAAGGCAGTGCAGGAAAAACAGGTTCCTCTGGAATGGACTGACACATCTGGGGGACTCTTGGAATGGTGGCATGACCCTGGAGTTCCTCTCGCCTTTCCTGTGGAGAGCGCCTCCTCCTGAGATGCGACGGGAACGCCTGGAATTCTTTCCCTACGAAACAGGGAAAGGATCCCTCATCTCGAGCTAGGAGGCGGAAACGGGGCTCTCCTGGATGTGTGCGGGACACCACGTGCTTCCTCTCGAGTGCAGACGGGTATGTCGGGGAACTTCTTGAGTTGCAGCAAGGGTGTGAAGGACCCTTTGGAAGTTCCAGTGGTTAGATGTGATTGGCCTCGAGAAGCCTCAGCGGAAATGGGCCTCATCTCGCCTGGAGGGCAAAACCTCCTGGATTTTCTCGAGTTGTGGCAGGTGCTCTCGACTTACGACGGGGACCTCAGGGACCCGCTCTGGTGGCCTCAGGAAAGGCCAGTCCCCATGCGAGTTCCTCGGGAGCCTATCGGGATTCCTCTCCCGTCGATGCCGGGGCCTAAGACCTTGTGTGGAGTCGGGGCCGGAACCTGAGGATTCCTCTCCAGTGCTGACATGGATCTTGGGGTACTTCTGGAGTCTCCCCAGGGGAGTCAGTCCTCGTCTCGAATGCGGGCATGCACTTGCGCTTTCCTCCAGAGCGGTAGCAGCAGTGTCACGCAGTCCGCCGCGTGGATCAAAGGATCTATGGTTTTCCCTCGAGTCTTTCCCACGAGGCTTTCCCACGAGGCTTTCCCACAGGGCTGTCCCACGTGCACACGTGGTGGGAGTCGATTCTCGGCTTGAACGTCAAGGCAGTGCAGGGAAAACAGGTTCCTCTGGAATGGACTGACACATCTGGGGGACTCTTGGAATGGTGGCATGACCCTGCAGTTCCTCTCGCCTTTCCTGTGGAGAGCGCCTCCTCTTGAGATGCGACGGGAACGCCGGGAATTCTTTCCCTACGAAACAGGGAAAGGATCCCTCATCTCGAGCTAGGAGGCGGAAACGGGGCTCCCCTGGATGTGTGCGGGACACCACGTGCTTCCTCTCGAGTGCAGACGGGTATGTCGGGGAACTTCTTGAGTTGCAGCAAGGGTGTGAAGGACCCTTTGGAAGTTCCAGTGGTTAGATGTGATTGTCCTCGAGAAGCCTCAGCGGAAATGGGCCTCATCTCGCCTGGAGGGCAAAACCTCCTGGATTTTCTCGAGTTGCGGCAGGTGCTCTCGACTTACGACGGGGACCTCAGGGACCCGCTCTGGTGGCCTCAGGAAAGGCCAGTCCCCATGCGAGTTCCTCGGGGGCGTCTCGGGATTCCTCTCCCGTCGATGCCGGGGCCTAAGACCTTGTGTGGAGTCGGGGCCGGAACCTGAGGATTCCTCTCCAGTGCTGACCTGGATCTTGGGGTACTTCTGGAGTCTCCCCAGGGGAGTCAGTCCTCGTCTCGAATGCGGGCATGCACTTGCGCTTTCCTCCAGAGCGGTAGCAGCAGTGTCACTCAGTCTGCCCCGTGGATCAAAGGATCTATGGTTTTCCCTCGATTCTTTCCCACGAGGCTTTCCACGAGGCTTTCCCACAGGGCTGTCCCACGTGCACACGTGGTGGGTGTCGATCCTCGGCTTGAACGTCAAGGCAGTGCAGGGAAAACAGGTTCCTCTGGAATGGACTGACACATCTGGGGGACTCTTGGAATGGTGGCACGACTATGGAGTTCCTCTCGCCATTCCTGTGGAGAGCGCCTCCTCTTGAGATGCGATGGGAACGCCGGGAATTCTTTCCCTACGAAACAGGGAAAGGATCCCTCATCTCGAGCTAGGAGGCGGAAACGGGGCTCCCCTGGATGTGTGCGGGACCCCACGTGCTTCCTCTCGAGTGGAGACGGGTATGTCGGGGAACTTCTTGAGTTGCAGCAAGGGTGTGAATGACCCTTTGGAAGTTCCAGTGGTTAGACGTGATTAGCCTCGAGAAGCCTCAGCGGAAATGGGCCTCATCTCGCCTGGAGGGCAAAACCTCCTGGATTTTCTCGAGTTGCGGCAGGTGCTCTCGACTTACGACGGGGACCTCAGGGACCCGCTCTGGTGGCCTCAGGAAAGGCCAGTCCCCAGGCGAGTTCCTCGGGGGCCTCTCGGGATTCCTATCCCGTCGATGCCGGGGCCTAAGACCTTGTGTGGAGTCGGGGCCGGAACCTGAGGATTCCTCTCCAGTGCTGACATGGATCTTGGGGTACTTCTGGAGTGTCCCCAGGGGAGTCAGTCCTCGTCTCGAATGCGGGCATGCACTTGCGCTTTCCTCCAGAGCGGTAGCAGCAGTGTCACGCAGTCCGCCGCGTGGATCAAAGGATCTATGGTTTTCCCTCGAGTCTTTCCCACGAGGCTTTCCCACGAGGCTTTCTCACAGGGCTGTCCCACGTGCACACGTGGTGGGAGTCGATCCTCGGCTTGAACGTCAAGGCAGTGCAGGGAAAACAGGTTCCTCTGGAATGGACTGACACATCTGGGGGACTCTTGGAATGGTGGCACGACCCTGGAGTTCCTCTCGCCTTTCCTGTGGAGAGCGCCTCCTCTTGAGATGCGACGGGAACGCCGGGAATTCTTTCCCTACGAAACAGGGAAAGGATCCCTCATCTCGAGCTAGGAGGCGGAAACGGGGCTCCCCTGGATGTGTGCGGGACACCACGTGCTTCCTCTCGAGTGCAGACGGGTATGTCGGGGAACTTCTTGAGTTGCAGCAAGGGTGTGAAGGACCCTTTGGAAGTTCCAGTGGTTAGATGTGATTGGCCTCGAGAAGCCTCAGCGGAAATGGGCCTTATCTCGCCTGGAGGGCAAAACCTCCTGGATTTTCTCGAGTTGCGGCAGGTGCTCTTGACTTACGACGGGGACCTCAGGGACCCGCTCTGGTGGCCTCAGGAAAGGCCAGTCCCCATGCGAGTTCCTCGGGGGCGTCTCGGGATTCCTCTTCCGTCGATGCCGGGGCCTAAGACCTTGTGTGGACTCGGGGCCGGAACCTGAGGATTCCTCTCCAGTGCTGACATGGATCTTGGGGAACTTCTGGAGTCTCCCCAGGGGAGTCAGTCCTCGTCTCGAATGCGGGCATGCACTTGCGCTTTCCTCCAGAGCGGTAGCAGCAGTGTCACGCAGTCCGCCGCGTGGATCAAAGGATCTATGGTTTTCCCTCGAGTCTTTCCCACGAGGCTTTCCCACGAGGCTTTCCCACAGGGCTGTCCCACGTGCACACGTGGTGGGAGTCGATCCTCGGCTTGAACGTCAAGGCAGTGCAGGGAAAACAGGTTCCTCTGGAATGGACTGACACATCTGGGGGACTCTTGGAATGGTGGCACGACCCTGGAGTTCCTCTCGCCTTTCCTGTGGAGAGCGCCTCCTCTTGAGATGCGACGGGAATGCCGGGAATTCTTTCCCTACGAAACAGGGAAAGGATCCCTCATCTCGAGCTAGGAGGCGGAAACGGCGCTCCCCTGGATGTGTGCGGGACACCACGTGCTTCCTCTCGAGTGGAGACGGGTATGTCGGGAAACTTCTTGAGTTGAAGCAAGGGTGTGAAGGACCCTTTGGAAGTTCCAGTGGTTAGATGTGATTGGCCTCGAGAAGCCTCAGCGGAAATGGGCCTCATCTGGCCTGGAGGGCAAAATCTCCTGGATTTACTCGAGTTGCGGCAGGTGCTCTAGACTTACGACGGGGATCTCAGGGACCCGCTCTGGTGGCCTCAGGAAAGGCCAGTCCCCATGCGTGTTCCTCGGGGGCCTCTCGGGATTCCTCTCCCGTCGATGCCGGGGCCTAAGACCTTGTGTGGAGTCGGGGCCGGAACCTGAGGATTCCTCTCCAGTGCTGACATGGATCTTGGGGTACTTCTGGAGTCTCCCCAGGGGAGTCAGTAATCGTCTCGAATGCGTGCATGCACTTGCGCTTTCCTCCAGAGCGGTAGCAGCAGTGTCACGCAGTCCGCCGCGTGGATCAAAGGATCTATGGTTTTCCCTCGAGTCTTTCCCACGAGGCTTTCCCACGAGGCTTTCCCACAGGGCTGTCCCACGTGCACACGTGGTGGGAGTCGATCCTCGGCTTGAACGTCAAGACAGTGCAGGGAAAACAGGTTCCTCTGGAATGGACTGACACATCTGGGGGACTCTTGGAATGGTGTCTCGACCCTGGAGTTCCTCTCGCCTTTCCTGTGGAGAGCGCCTCCTCTTGAGATGCGACGGGAACACCGGGAATTCTTTCCCTACGAAACAGGGAAAGGATCCCTCATCTCGAGCTAGGAGGCGGAAACGGGGCTCCCCTGGATGTGTGCGGGACACCACGTGCTTCCTCTCGAGTGGAGACGGGTATGTCGGGGAACTTCTTGAGTTGCAGCAAGGGTGTGAAGGACCCTTTGGAAGTTCCAGTGGTTAGATGTGATTGGCCTCGAGAAGCCTCAGCGGAAATGGGCCTCATCTCGCCTTGAGGGCACAACCTCCTGGATTTTCTCGAGTTGCGGCAGTTGCTCTCGACTTATGACGGGGACCTCAGGGACCCGCTCTGGTGGCCTCAGGAAAGGCCAGTCCCCATGCGAGTTCCTCGGGGGCCTCGCGGGATTCCTCTCCCGTCGATGCCGGGGCCTAAGACCTTGTGTGGAGTCGGGGCCGGAACCTGAGGATTCCTCTCCAGTGCTGACATGGATCTTGGGGTACTTCTGGAGTCTCCCCAGGGGAGTCAGTCCTCGTCTCGAATGCGGGCATGCACATTCCCTTTCCTCCAGAGCGGTAGCAGCAGTGTCACGCAGTCCGCCGCGTGGATCAAAGGATCTATGGTTTTCCCTCGAGTCTTTCCCAGGAGGCTTTCCCACGAGGCTTTCCCACAGGGCTGTCCCACGTGCACACGTGGTGGGAGTCGATCCTCGGCTTGAACGTCAAGGCAGTGCAGGGAAAACAGGTTCCTCTGGAATGGACTGACACATCTGGGGGACTCTTGGAATGGTGTCTCGACCCTGGAGTTTCTCTCGCCTTTCCTGTGGAGAGCGCCTCCTCTTGAGATGCGACGGGAACGCCGGGAATTCTTTCCCTACGAAACAGGGAAAGGATCCCTCATCTCGAGCTAGGAGGCGGAAACGGGGCTCCCCTGGATGTGTGCGGGACCCCACGTGCTTCCTCTCGAGTGGAGACGGGTATGTCGGGGAACTTCTTGAGTTGCAGCAATGGTGTGACGGACCCTTTGTAAGTTCCAGTGGTTAGATGTGATTGGCTTCGAGAAGCCTCAGCGGAAATGGGCCTCATCTCGCCTGGAGGGCAAAACCTCCTGGATTTTCTCGAGTTGCGGCAGGTGCTCTCGACTTACGACGGGGACCTCAGGGACCCGTTCTGGTGGCCTCAGGAAAGGCCAATCCCCATGCGAGTTCCTCGGGTGCCTCTCGGGATTCCTCTCCCGTCTATGCCGGGGCCTAAGACCTTGTGTGGAGTCGGGGCCGGAACCTGAGGATTCCTCCCCAGTGCTGACATGGATCTTGGGGTACTTCTGGAGTCTCCCCAGGGGAGTCAGTCCTCGTCTCGAATGCGGGCATGCACTTGCGCTTCCCTCCAGAGCGGTAGCAGCAGTGTCACGCAGTCCGCCGCGTGGATCAAAGGATCTATGGTTTTCCCTTGAGTCTTTCCCACGAGGCTTTCCCACAGGGCTGTCCCACGTGCACACGTGGTGGGAGTCGATCCTCGGCTTGAACATCAAGGCAGTGCAGGTAAAACAGGTTCCTCTGGAATGGAATGACACATCTGGGGGACTCTTGGAATGGTGTCACGACCCTGGAGTTCCTCTCGCCTTTCCTGTGGAGAGCGCCTCCTCTTGAGATGCGACGGGAACGCCGGGAATTCTTTCCCTACGAAACAGGGAAAGGATCCCTCATCTCGAGCTAGGAGGCGGAAACGGGGCTCCCCTGGATGTGTGCGGGACACCACGTGCTTCCTCTCGAGTGGAGACGGGTATGTCGGGGAACTTCTTGAGTTGCAGCAAGGGTGTGAAGGACCCTTTGGAAGTTCCAGTGGTTAGATGTGATTGGCCTCGAGAAGCCTCAGCGGAAATGGGCCTCATCTCGCCTGGAGGGCAAAACCTCCTGGATTTTCTCGAGTTGCGGCAGGTGCTCTCGACTTACGACGGGGACCTCAGGGACCCGCTCTGGTGGCCTCAGGAAAGGCCAGTCCCCATGCGAGTTCCTCGGGGGCCTCTCGGGATTCCTCTCCCGTCGATGCCGGGGCCTAAGACCTTGTGTGGAGTCGGGGCCGGAACCTGAGGATTCCTCTCCAGTGCTGACATGGATCTTGGGGTACTTCTGGAGTCTCCCCAGGGGAGTCAGTCCTCGTCTCGAATGCGGGCATGTACTTGCGCTTTTCTCCAGAGCGGTAGCAGCAGTGTCACGCAGTCCGCCGCGTGGATCAAAGGATCTATGGTTTTCCCTCGAGTCTTTCCCACGAGGCTTTCCCACGAGGCTTTCCCACAGGGCTGTCCCACGTGCACACGTGGTGGGAGTCGATCCTCGGCTTGAACGTCAAGGCAGTGCAGGGAAAACAGGTTCCTCTGGAATGGACTGACACATCTGGGGGACTCTTGGAATGGTGTCTCGACCCTGGAGTTTCTCTCGCCTTTCCTGTGGAGAGCGCCTCCTCTTGAGATGCGACGGGAACGCCGGGAATTCTTTCCCTACGAAACAGGGAAAGGATCCCTCATCTCGAGCTAGGAGGCGGAAACGGGGCTCCCCTGGATGTGTGCGGGACCCCACGTGCTTCCTCTCGAGTGGAGACGGGTATGTCGGGGAACGTCTTGAGTTGCAGCAATGGTGTGAAGGACCCTTTGGAAATTCCAGTGGTTAGATGTGATTGGCTTCCAGAAGCCTCAGCGGAAATGGGCCTCATCTCGCCTGGAGGGCAAAACCTCGTGGATTTTCTCGAGTTGCGGCAGGTGCTCTCGACTTACGACGGGGACCTCAGGGACCCGCTCTGGTGGCCTCAGGAAAGGCCAGTCCCCATGCGAGTTCCTCGGGGGCCTCTCGGGATTCCTCTCCCGTCGATGCCGGGGCCTAAGACCTTGTGTGGAGTCGGGTCCGGAACCTGAGGATTCCTCTCCAGTGCTGACATGGAACTTGGGGTACTTCTGGAGTCTCCCCAGGGGAGTCAGTCCTCGTCTCGAATGCGGGCATGCACTTGCGCTTTCCTCCAGAGCGGTAGCAGCAGTGTCACGCAGTCCGCCGCGTGGATCAAAGGATCTATGGTTTTCCCTTGAGTCTTTCCCACGAGGCTTTCCCACGAGGCTTTCCCAAAGGGCTGTCCCACGTGCACACGTGGTGGGAGTCGATCCTCGGCTTGAACGTCAAGGCAGTGCAGGGAAAACAGGTTCCTCTGGAATGGAATGACACATCTGGGGGACTCTTGGAATGGTGTCACGACCCTGGAGTTCCTCTCGCCTTTCCTGTGGAGAGCGCCTCCTCTTGAGATGCGACGGGAACGCCGGGAATTCTTTCCCTACGAAACAGGGAAAGGATCCCTCATCTCGAGCTAGGAGGCGGAAACGGGGCTCCCCTGGATGTGTGCGGGACCCCACGTGCTTCCTCTCGAGTGGAGACGGGTATGTCGGGGAACTTCTTGAGTTGCAGCAATGGTGTGAAGGACCCTTTGGAAGTTCCAGTGGTTAGATGTGATTGGCCTCGAGAAGCCTCAGCGGAAATGGGCCTCATCTCGCCTGGAGGGCAAAACCTCCTGGATTTTCTCGAATTGCGGCAGGTGCCCTCGACTTTCGACGGGGAACTCGGGGACCCGCTCTGGTGGCCTCAGGAAAGGCCAGTCCCCATGCGAGTTCCTCGGGGGCCTCTCGGGATTCCTCTCCCGTCGATGCCGGGGCCTAAGACCTTGTGTGGAGTCGGGTCCGGAACCTGAGGATTCCTCTCCAGTGCTGACATGGATCTTGGGGTTCTTCTGGAGTCTCCCCAGGGGAGTCAGTCCTCGTATCGAATGCGGGCATGCACTTTCCCTTTCCTCCAGAGCGGTAGCAGCAGTGTCACGCAGTCCGCCGCGTGGATCAAAGGATCTATGGTTTTCCCTCGAGTCTTTCCCAGGAGGCTTTCCCACGAGGCTTTCCCACAGGGCTGTCCCACGTGCACACGTGGTGGGAGTCGATCCTCGGCTTGAACGTCAAGGCAGTGCAGGGAAAACAGGTTCCTCTGGAATGGACTGACACATCTGGGGGACTCTTGGAATGGTGTCTCGACCCTGGAGTTTCTCTCGCCTTTCCTGTGGAGAGCGCCTCCTCTTGAGATGCGACGGGAACGCCGGGAATTCTTTCCCTACGAAACAGGGAAAGGATCCCTCATCTCGAGCTAGGAGGCGGAAACGGGGCTCCCCTGGATGTGTGCGGGACCCCACGTGCTTCCTCTCGAGTGGAGACGGGTATGTCGGGGAACTTCTTGAGTTGCAGCAATGGTGTGAAGGACCCTTTGGAAGTTCCAGTGGTTAGATGTGATTGGCTTCGAGAAGCCTCAGCGGAAATGGGCCTCATCTCGCCTGGAGGGCAAAACCTCCTGGATTTTCTCGAGTTGCGGCAGGTGCTCTCGACTTACGACGGGGACCTCAGGGACCCGTTCTGGTGGCCTCAGGAAAGGCCAATCCCCATGCGAGTTCCTCGGGGGCCTCTCGGGATTCCTCTCCCGTCTATGCCGGGGCGTAAGACCTTGTGTGGAGTCGGGGCCGGAACCTGAGGATTCCTCCCCAGTGCTGACATGGATCTTGGGGTACTTCTGGAGTCTCCCCAGGGGAGTCAGTCCTCGTCTCGAATGCGGGCATGCACTTGCGCTTCCCTCCAGAGCGGTAGCAGCAGTGTCACGCAGTCCGCCGCGTGGATCAAAGGATCTATGGTTTTCCCTCGAGTCTTTCCCACGAGGCTTTCCCACAGGGCTGTCCCACGTGCACACGTGGTGGGAGTCGATCCTCGGCTTGAACGTCAAGGCAGTGCAGGGAAAACAGGTTCCTCTGGAATGGAATGACACATCTGGGGGACTCTTGGAATGGTGTCACGACCCTGGAGTTCCTCTCGCCTTTCCTGTGGAGAGCGCCTCCTCTTGAGATGCGACGGGAACGCCGGGAATTCTTTCCCTACGAAACAGGGAAAGGATCCCTCATCTCGAGCTAGGAGGCGGAAACGGGGCTCCCCTGGATGTGTGCGGGACACCACGTGCTTCCTCTCGAGTGGAGACGGGTATGTCGGGGAACTTCTTGAGTTGCAGCAAGGGTGTGAAGGACCCTTTGGAAGTTCCAGTGGTTAGATGTGATTGGCCTCGAGAAGCCTCAGCGGAAATGGGCCTCATCTCGCCTGGAGGGCAAAACCTCCTGGATTTTCTCGAGTTGAGGCAGGTGCTCTCGACTTACGACGGGGACCTCAGGGACCCGCTCTGGTGGCCTCAGGAAAGGCCAGTCCCCATGCGAGTTCCTCGGGGGCCTCTCGGGATTCCTCTCCCGTCGATGCCGGGGCCTAAGACCTTGTGTGGAGTCGGGGCCGGAACCTGAGGATTCCTCTCCAGTGCTGACATGGATCTTGGGGTACTTCTGGAGTCTCCCCAGGGGAGTCAGTCCTCGTCTCGAATGCGGGCATGCACTTGCGCTTTCCTCCAGAGCGGTAGCAGCAGTGTCACGCAGTCCGCCGCGTGGATCAAAGGATCTATGGTTTTCCCTTGAGTCTTTCCCACGAGGCTTTCCCACGAGGCTTTCCCAAAGGGCTGTCCCACGTGCACACGTGGTGGGAGTCGATCCTCGGCTTGAACGTCAAGGCAGTGCAGGGAAAACAGGTTCCTCTGGAATGGACTGACACATCTGGGGGACTCTTGGAATGGTGGCACGACCCTGGAGTTCCTCTCGCCTTTCCTGTGGAGAGCGCCTCCTCTTGAGATGCGACGGGAACGCCGGGAATTCTTTCCCTACGAAACAGGGAAAGGATCCCTCATCTCGAGCTAGGAGGCGGAAACGGGGCTCCCCTGGATGTGTGCGGGACCCCACGTGCTTCCTCTCGAGTGGAGACGGGTATGTCGGGGAACTTCTTGAGTTGCAGCAATGGTGTGAAGGACCCTTTGGAAGTTCCAGTGGTTAGATGTGATTGGCCTCGAGAAGCCTCAGCGGAAATGGGCCTCATCTCGCCTGGAGGGCAAAACCTCCTGGATTTTCTCGAATTGCGGCAGGTGCCCTCGACTTTCGACGGGGAACTCGGGGACCCGCTCTGGTGGCCTCAGGAAAGGCCAGTCCCCATGCGAGTTCCTCGGGGGCCTCTCGGGATTCCTCTCCCGTCGATGCCGGGGCCTAAGACCTTGTGTGGAGTCGGGTCCGGAACCTGAGGATTCCTCTCCAGTGCTGACATGGATCTTGGGGTTCTTCTGGAGTCTCCCCAGGGGAGTCAGTCCTCGTCTCGAATGCGGGCATGCACTTTCCCTTTCCTCCAGAGCGGTAGCAGCAGTGTCACGCAGTCCGCCGCGTGGATCAAAGGATCTATGGTTTTCCCTCGAGTCTTTCCCAGGAGGCTTTCCCACGAGGCTTTCCCACAGGGCTGTCCCACGTGCACACGTGGTGGGAGTCGATCCTCGGCTTGAACGTCAAGGCAGTGCAGGGAAAACAGGTTCCTCTGGAATGGACTGACACATCTGGGGGACTCTTGGAATGGTGTCTCGACCCTGGAGTTTCTCTCGCCTTTCCTGTGGAGAGCGCCTCCTCTTGAGATGCGACGGGAACGCCGGGAATTCTTTCCCTACGAAACAGGGAAAGGATCCCTCATCTCGAGCTAGGAGGCGGAAACGGGGCTCCCCTGGATGTGTGCGGGACCCCACGTGCTTCCTCTCGAGTGGAGACGGGTATGTCGGGGAACTTCTTGAGTTGCAGCAATGGTGTGAAGGACCCTTTGGAAGTTCCAGTGGTTAGATGTGCTTGGCTTCGAGAAGCCTCAGCGGAAATGGGCCTCATCTCGCCTGGAGGGCAAAACCTCCTGGATTTTCTCGAGTTGCGGCAGGTGCTCTCGACTTACGACGGGGACCTCAGGGACCCGTTCTGGTGGCCTCAGGAAAGGCCAATCCCCATGCGAGTTCCTCGGGGGCCTCTCGGGATTCCTCTCCCGTCTATGCCGGGGCGTAAGACCTTGTGTGGAGTCGGGGCCGGAACCTGAGGATTCCTCCCCAGTGCTGACATGGATCTTGGGGTACTTCTGGAGTCTCCCCAGGGGAGTCAGTCCTCGTCTCGAATGCGGGCATGCACTTGCGCTTCCCTCCAGAGCGGTAGCAGCAGTGTCACGCAGTCCGCCGCGTGGATCAAAGGATCTATGGTTTTCCCTCGAGTCTTTCCCACGAGGCTTTCCCACAGGGCTGTCCCACGTGCACACGTGGTGGGAGTCGATCCTCGGCTTGAACGTCAAGGCAGTGCAGGGAAAACAGGTTCCTCTGGAATGGACTGACACATCTGGGGGACTCTTGGAATGGTGGCACGACCCTGGAGTTCCTCTCGCCTTTCCTGTGGAGAGCGCCTCCTCTTGAGATGCGATGGGAACGCCGGGAATTCTTTCCTACGAAACAGGGAAAGGATCCCTCATCTCGAGCTAGGAGGCGGAAACGGGGCTCCCCTGGATGTGTGCGGGACCCCACGTGCTTCCTCTCGAGTGGAGACGGGTATGTCGGGGAACTTCTTGAGTTGCAACAAGGGTGTGAAGGACCCTTTGGAAGTTCCAGTGGTTAGACGTGATTAGCCTCGAGAAGCCTCAGCGGAAATGGGCCTCATCTCGCCTGGAGGGCAAAACGTCCTGGATTTTCTCGAGTTGCGGCAGGTGCTCTCGACTTACGACGGGGACCTCAGGGACCCGCTCTGGTGGCCTCAGGAAAAGCCAGTCCCCATGCGAGTTCCTCGGGGGCCTCTCGGGATTCCTCTCCCGTCGATGCCGGGGCCTAAGACCTTGTGTGGAGTCGGGGCCGGAACCTGAGGATTCCTCTCCAGTGCTGACATGGATCTTGGGGTACTTCTGGAGTCTCCCCAGGGGAGTCAGTCCTCGTCTCGAATGCGGGCATGCACTTGCGCTTTCCTCCAGAGCGGTAGCAGCAGTGTCACGCAGTCCGCCGCGTGGATCAAAGGATCTATGGTTTTCCCTCGAGTCTTTCCCACGAGGCTTTCCCACGAGGCTTTCCCACAGGGCTGTCCCACGTGCACAGGTGGTGGGAGTCGATCCTCGGCTTGAACGTCAAGGCAGTGAAGGGAAAACAGGTTCCTCTGTAATGGACTGACACATCTGGGCGTCTCTTGGAATGGTGGCACGACCCTGGAGTTCCTCTCGCCTCTCCTGTGGAGAGCCCCTCCTCTTGAGATGCGACGGGAACCCCGGGAATTCTTTCCCTACGAACCAGGGAAAGGATCCCTCATCTCGAGCTAGGAGGCGGAAACGGGGCTCCCCTGGATGTGTGCGGGACCCCACGTGCTTCCTCTCGAGTGGAAATGGGTATGTCGGGGAACTTCTTGAGTTGCAGCAAGGGTGTGAAGGACCCTTTGGAAGTTCCAGGGTTAGATGTGATTGGCCTCGAGAAGCCTCAGCGGATATGGGCCTCATCTCGCCTGGAGGGCAAAACCTCCTGGATTTTCTCGAGTTACGGCAGGTGCTCTCGACTTACGACCGGGACCTCAGGGACCCGCTCTGGTGGCCTCAGGAAAGGCCAGTCCCCATGCGAGTTCCTCGGGGGCCTCTCGGCATTCCTCTCCCGTCGATGCCGGGGCCTAAGACCTTGTGTGGAGTCGGGGCCGGAACCTGAGGATTCCTCTCCAGTGCTGACATGGATCTTGGGGTACTTCTGGAGTCTCTCCAGGGGAGTCAGTCCTTGTCTCGAATGCGGGCATGCACTTGGGCTTTCCTCCAGAGCGGTAGCAGCAGTGTCACGCAGTCCGCCGCGTGGATCAAAGGATCTATGGTTTTCCCTCGAGTCTTTCCCACGAGGCTTTCCCACGAGGCTTTCCCACAGGGCTGTCCCACGTGCACACGTGGTGGGAGTCGATCCTCGGCTTGAACGTCAAGGCAGTGCAGGGAAAACAGGTTCCTCTGGAATGGACTGACACATCTGGGGGACTCTAGGAATGGTGGCACGACCCTGGAGTTCCTCTCGCCTTTCCTGTGGAGAGCGCCTCCTCTTGAGATGCGACGGGAACGCCGGGAATTCTTTACCTACGAAACAGGGAAAGGATCCCTCATCTCGAGCTAGGAGGCGGAAACGGGGCTCCCCTGGATGTGTGCGGGACCCCACGTGCTTCCTCTCGATTGGAGACGGGTATGTCGGGGAACATCTTGAGTTGCAGCAAGGGTGTGAAGGACCCTTTGGAAGTTCCAGTGGTTAGACGTGATTAGCCTCGAGAAGCCTCAGCGGAAATGGGCCTCATCTCGCCTGGAGGGCAAAACCTCCTGGATTTTCTCGAGTTGCGGCAGGTGCTCTCGACTTACGACGGGGACCTCAGGGACCCGCTCTGGTGGCCTCAGGAAAGGCCAGTCCCCATGCGAGTTCCTCGGGAGCCTCTCGGGATTCCTCTCCCGTCGATGCCGGGGCCTAAGACCTTGTGTGGAGTCGGGGCCGGAACCTGAGGATTCCTCTCCAGTGCTGACATGGATCTTGGGGTACTTCTGGAGTCTCCCCAGGGGAGTCAGTCCTCGTCTCGAATGCGGGCATGCACTTGCGCTTTCCTCCAGAGCGGTAGCAGCAGTGTCACGCAGTCCGCCGCGTGGTTCAAAGGATCTATGGTTTTCCCTCGAGTCTTTCCCACGAGGCTTTCCCACGAGGCTTTCCCACAGGGCTGTCCCACGTGCACAGGTGGTGGGAGTCGATCCTCGGCTTGAACGTCAAGGCAGTGCAGGGAAAACAGGTTCCTCTGTAATGGACTGACATATCTGGGCGTCTCTTGGAATGGTGGCACGACCCTGGAGTTCCTCTCGCCTCTCCTGTGGAGAGCCCCTCCTCTTGAGATGCGACGGGAACCCCGGGAATTCTTTCCCTACGAACCAGGGAAAGGATCCCTCATCTCGAGCTAGGAGGCGGAAACGGGGCTCCCCTGGATGTGTGCGGGACCCCACGTGCTTCCTCTCGAGTGGAGACGGGTATGTCGGGGAACATCTTGAGTTGCAGCAAGGGTGTGAAGGACCCTTTGGAAGTTCCAGTGGTTAGACGTGATTAGCCTCGAGAAGCCTCAGCGGAAATGGGCCTCATCTCGCCTGGAGGGCAAAACCTCCTGGATTTTCTCGAGTTGCGGCATGTGCTCTCGACTTACGACGGGGACCTCGGGGTACCGCTCTGGTGACCTCAGGAAATGCCAGTCCCCATGCGAGTTCCTCGGGGGCCTCTCGGGATTCCTCTCCCATTGATGCCGGGGCCTAAGACCTTGTGTGGAGTCGGGGCCGGAACCTGAGGATTCCTCTCCAGTGCTGACATGTATCATGGGGTACTTCTGGAGTCTCCCCAGGGAGTCAGTCCTCGTTTCGAATGCGGGCATGTACTTGCGCTTTCCTCCAGAGCGGTAGCAGCAGTGTCACGCAGTCCGCCGCGTGGATCAAAGGATCTATGGTTTTCCTTCGAGTCTTTCCCACGAGGCTTTCCCACGAGGCTTTCCCACAGGGCTGTCCCACGTGCACACGTGGTGGGAGTGGATCCTCGGCTTGAACGTCAAGGCAGTGCAGGGAAAACAGGTTCCTCTGGAATGGACTGACACATCTGGGGGACTCTTGGAATGGTGGCACGACCCTGGAGTTCCTCTCGCCTTTCCTGTGGAGAGCGCCTCCTCTTGAGATGCGACGGGAACCCCGGGAATTCTTTCCCTACGAAACAGGGAAAGGATCCCTCATCTCGAGCTAGGAGGCGGAAACGGGGCTCCCCTGGATGTGTGCGGGATACCACGTGCTTCCTATCGAGTGGAGACGGGTATGTCGGGGAACTTCTTGAGAAACAGCAAGGGTGTGAAGGACCCTTTGGAAGTTCCAGTGGTTAGATGTGATTGGCCTCGAGAAGCCTCAGCGGAAATGGGCCTCATCTCGCCTGGAGGGCAAAACCTCCTGGATTTTCTCGAGTTGCGGCAGGTGCTCTCGACTTACGACGGGGACCTCAGGGACCCGCTCTGGTGGCCTCAGGAAAGGCCAGTCCCCATGTGAGTTCCTCGGGGGCCTCTCGGGATTCCTCTCCCGTCGTTGCCGGGGCCTAAGACCTTGTGTGGAGTCGGGGCCGGAACCTGAGGATTCCTCTCCAGTGCTTACATGGATCTTGGGGTACTTCTGGAGTCTCCCCAGGGGAGTCAGTCCTCGTCTCGAATGCGGGCATGCACTTGCGCTTTCCTCCAGAGCGGTAGCAGCAGTGTCACGCAGTCCGCCGCGTGGATCAAAGGATCTATGGTTTTCCCTCGAGTCTTTCCCACGAGGCTTTCCCACGAGGCTTTCCCACAGGGCTGTCCCACGTGCACACGTGGTGGTAGTCGATCCTCGGCTTGAACGTCAAGGCAGTGCAGGGAAAACAGGTTCCTCTGGAATGGACTGACACATCTGGGGGACTCTTGGAATGGTGGCACGACCCTGGAGTTCCTCTCGCCTTTCCTGTGGAGAGCGCCTCCTCTTGAGATGCGACGGGAACGCCGGGAATTCTTTCCTACGAAACAGGGAAAGGATCCCTCATCTCGAACTAGGAGGCGGAAACGGGGCTCCCCTGGATGTGTGCGGGACCCCACGTGCTTCCTCTCGAGTGGAGACGGGTATGTCGGGGAACTTCTTGAGTTGCAACAAGGGTGTGAAGGACCCTTTGGAAGTTCCAGAGGTTAGACGTGATTAGCCTCGAGAAGCCTCAGCGGAAATGGGCCTCATCTCGCCTGGAGGGCAAAACCTCCTGGATTTTCTCGAGTTGCGGCAGGTGCTCTCGACTTACGACGGGGACCTCAGGGACCCGCTCTGGTGGCCTCAGGAAAAGCCAGTCCCCATGCGAGTTCCTCGGGGGCCTCTCGGGATTCCTCTCCCGTCGATGCCGGGGCCTAAGACCTTGTGTGGAGTCGGGGCCGGAACCTGAGGATTCCTCTCCAGTGCTGACATGGATCTTGGGGTACTTCTGGAGTCTCCCCAGGGGAGTCAGTCCTCGTCTCGAATGCGGGCATGCACTTGCGCTTTCCTCCAGAGCGGTAGCAGCAGTGTCACGCAGTCCGCCGCGTGGATCAAAGGATCTATGGTTTTCCCTCGAGTCTTTCCCACGAGGCTTTCCCACGAGGCTTTCCCACAGGGCTGTCCCACGTGCACAGGTGGTGGGAGTCGATCCTCGGCTTGAACGTCAAGGCAGTGCAGGGAAAACAGGTTCCTCTGTAATGGACTGACACATCTGGGCGTCTCTTGGAATGGTGGCACGACCCTGGAGTTCCTCTCGCCTCTCCTGTGGAGAGCCCCTCCTCTTGAGATGCGACGGGAACCCCGGGAATTCTTTCCCTACGAAACAGGGAAAGGATCCCTCATCTCGAGCTAGGAGGCGGAAACGGGGCTCCCCTGGATGTGTGCGGGACCCCACGTGCTTCCTCTCGAGTGGAAATGGGTATGTCGGGGAACTTCTTGAGTTGCAGCAAGGGTGTGAAGGACCCTTTGGAAGTTCCAGGGTTAGATGTGATTGGCCTCGAGAAGCCTCAGCGGATATGGGCCTCATCTCGCCTGGAGGGCAAAACCTCCTGGATTTTCTCGAGTTACGGCAGGTGCTCTCGACTTACGACCGGGACCTCAGGGACCCGCTCTGGTGGCCTCAGGAAAGGCCAGTCCCCATGCGAGTTCCTCGGGGGCCTCTCGGCATTCCTCTCCCGTCGATGCCGGGGCCTAAGACCTTGTGTGGAGTCGGGGCCGGAACCTGAGGATTCCTCTCCAGTGCTGACATGGATCTTGGGGTACTTCTGGAGTCTCTCCAGGGGAGTCAGTCCTTGTCTCGAATGCGGGCATGCACTTGGGCTTTCCTCCAGAGCGGTAGCAGCAGTGTCACGCAGTCCGCCGCGTGGATCAAAGGATCTATGGTTTTCCCTCGAGTCTTTCCCACGAGGCTTTCCCACGAGGCTTTCCCACAGGGCTGTCCCACGTGCACACGTGGTGGGAGTCGATCCTCGGCTTGAACGTCAAGGCAGTGCAGGGAAAACAGGTTCCTCTGGAATGGACTGACACATCTGGGGGACTCTAGGAATGGTGGCACGACCCTGGAGTTCCTCTCGCCTTTCCTGTGGAGAGCGCCTCCTCTTGAGATGCGACGGGAACGCCGGGAATTCTTTCCCTACGAAACAGGGAAAGGATCCCTCATCTCGAGCTAGGAGGCGGAAACGGGGCTCCCCTGGATGTGTGCGGGACCCCACGTGCTTCCTCTCGAGTGGAGACGGGTATGTCGGGGAACTTCTTGAGTTGCAGCAAGGGTGTGAAGGACCCTTTGGAAGTTCCAGTGGTTAGACGTGATTAGCCTCTAGAAGCCTCAGCGGAAATGGGCCTCATCTCGCCTGGAGGGCAAAACCTCCTGGATTTTCTCGAGTTGCGGCAGGTGCTCTCGACTTACGACGGGGACCTCAGGGACCCGCTCTGGTGGCCTCAGGAAAGGCCAGTCCCCATGCGAATTCCTCGGGGGCCTCTCGGGATTACTCTCCCGTCGATGCCGGGGCCTAAGACCTTGTGTGGAGTCGGGGCCGGAACCTGAGGATTCCTCTCCAGTGCTGACATTGATCTTGGGGTACTTCTGGAGTCTCCCCAGGGGAGTCAGTCCTCGTCTCGAATGCGGGCATGCACTTGCGCTTTCCTCTAGAGCGGTAGCAGCAGTGACACGCAGTCCGCCGCGTGGATCAAAAGATCTATGGTTTTCCCTCGAGTCTTTCCCACGAGGCTTTCCCACGAGGCTTTCCCACAGGGCTGTCCCACGTGCACAGGTGGTGGGAGTCGATCCTCGGCTTGAACGTCAAGGCAGTGCAGGGAAAACAGGTTCCTCTGGAATGGACTGACACATCTGGGGGACTCTTGGAATGGTGGCACGACCCTGGAGTTCCTCTCGCCTTTCCTGTGGAGAGCGCCTCCTCTTGAGATGCGACGGGAACGCCGGGAATTCTTTCCCTACGAAACAGGGAAAGGATCCCTCATCTCGAGCTAGGAGGCGGAAACGGGGCTCCCCTGGATGTGTGCGGGACACCACGTGCTTCCTCTCGAGTGGAGACGGGTATGTCGGGGAACTTCTTGAGTAGCAGCAAGGGTGTGAAGGACCCTTTGGAAGTTCCAGTGTTTAGATGTGATTGGCCTCGAGAAGCCTCAGCGGAAATGGGACTCATCTCGCCTGGAGGGCAAAACCTCCTGGATTTTCTCGAGTTGCGGCAGGTGCTCTCGTCTTACGATGGGGACCTCAGGGACCCGCTCTGGTGGCCTCAGGAAAGGCCAGTCCACATGCGAGTTCCTCGGGGGCCTCTCGGCATTCCTCTCCCGTCGATGCAGGGGCCTAAGACCTTGTGTGGAGTCGGGGCCGGAACCTGAGGATTCCTCTCCAGTGCTGACATGGATCTTGGGGTACTTCTGGAGTCTCCCCAGGGGAGTCAGTCCTCGTCTCGAATGCGGGCATGCACTTGCGCTTTCCTCCAGAGCGGTAGCAGCAGTGTCACGCAGTCCGCCGCGTGGATCAAAGGATCTATGATTTTCCCTGGAGTCTTTCCCACGAGGCTTTCCCACGAGGCTTTCCCACAGGGCTGTCCCACGTGCACACGTGGTGGGAGTGGATCCTCGGCTTGAACGTCAAGGCAGTGCAGGGAAAACAGGTTCCTCTGGGATGGACTGACACATCTGGGGGACTCTTGGAATGGTGGCACGACCCTGGAGTTCCTCTCGCCTTTCCTGTGGAGAGCGCCTCCTCTTGAGATGCGACGGGAACGCCGGGAATTCTTTCCCTACGAAACAGGGAAAGGATCCCTCATCTCGAGCTACGAGGCGGAAACGGGGCTCCCCTGGATGTGTGCGGGAACCTCGTGCTTCCTCTCGAGTGGAGACGGGTATGTCGGGGAACTTCTTGAGTTACAGCAAGGGTGTGAAGGACCCTTTGGAAGTTCCAGTGGTTAGACGTGATTAGCCTCGAGAAGCCTCAGCGGAAATGGGCCTCATCTCGCCTGGAGGGCAAAACCTCCTGGATTTTCTCGAGTTGCGGCAGGTGCTCTCGACTTACGACGGGGACCTCAGGGACCCGCTCTGGTGGCCTCAGGAAAGGCCAGTCCCCATGCGAGTTCCTCGGGGGCCTCTCGGGATTCCTCTCCCGTCGATGCCGGGGCCTAAGACCTTGTGTGGAGTCGGGGCCGGAACCTGAGGATTCCTCTCCAGTGCTGACATGGATCTTGGGGTACTTCTGGAGTCTTCCCAGGGGAGTCAGTCCTCGTCTCGAATGCGGGCATGCACTTGCGCTTTCCTCCAGAGCGGTAGCAGCAGTGTCACGCAGTCCGCCGCGTGGATCAAAGGATCTATGGTTTTCCCTCGAGTGTTTCCCACGAGGCTTTCCCACGAGGCTTTCCCACGAGGCTTTCCCACAGGGCTGTCCCACGTGCACACGTGGTGGGAGTCGATCCTCGGCTTGAACGTCAAGGCAGTGAAGGGAAAACAGGTTCCTCTGGAATGGACTGACACATCTGGGGGACTCTTGGAATGGTGGCACGACCCTGGAGTTCCTCTCGCCTTTCCTGTGGAGAGCGCCTCCTCTTGAGATGCGACGGGAACGCCGGGAATTCTTTCCCTACGAAACAGGGAAAGGATCCCTCATCTCGAGCTAGGAGGCGGAAACGGGGCTCCCCTGGATGTGTGCGGGACCCCACGTGCTTCCTCTCGAGTGGAGACGGGTATGTCGGGGAAATTCTTGAGTTGCAACAAGGGTGTGAAGGACCCTTTGGAAGTTCCAGTGGTTAGACGTGATTAGCATCGAGAAGCCTCACCGGAAATGGGCCTCATCTCGCCTGGAGGGCAAAACCTCCTGGATTTTCTCGAGTTGCGGCAGGTTCTCTCGACTTACGATGGGGACCTCAGGGACCCGCTCTGGTGGCCTCAGGAAAGGCCAGTCCCCATGCGAGTTCCTCGGGGGCCTCTCGGCATTCCTCTCCCGTCGATGCCGGGGCCTAAGACCTTGTGTGGAGTCGGGGCCGGAACCTGAGGATTCCTCTCCAGTGCTGACATGGATCTTGGGGTACTTCTGGAGTCTCCCCAGGGGAGTCAGTCCTCGTCTCGAATGCGGGCATGCACTTGCACTTTCCTCCAGAGCGGTAGCAGCAGTGTCACGCAGTCCGCCGCGTGGATCAAAGGATCTATGGTTTTCCCTCGAGTCTTTCCCACGAGGCTTTCCCACGAGGCTTTCCCACAGGGCTGTCTCACGTGCACACGTGGTGGGAGTGGATCCTCGGCTTGAACGTCAAGGCAGTGAAGGGAAAACAGGTTCCTCTGGAATGGACTGACACATCTGGGGGACTCTTGGAATGGTGTCACGACCCTGGAGTTCCTCTCGCCTTTCCTGTGGAGAGCGCCTCCTCTTGAGATGCGACGGGAACGCCGGGAATTCTTTCCCTACGAAACAGGGAAAGGATCCCTCATCTCGAGCTAGGAGGCGGAAACGGGTCTCCCCTGGATGTGTGCGGGACCCCACGTGCTTCCTCTCGAGTGGAGACGGGTATGTCGGGGAACTTCTTGAGTTACAGCAAGGGTGTGAAGGACCCTTTGGAAGTTCCAGTGGTTAGATGTGATTGGCCTCGAGAAGCCTCAGCGGAAATGAGCCTCATCTCGCCTGTAGGGCAAAACCTCCTGGATTTTCTCGAGTTACGGCAGGTGCTCTCGACTTACGACGGGGACCTCAGGGACCCGCTCTGGTGGCCTCAGGAAAGGCCAGTCCCCATGCGAGTTCCTCGGGGGCCTCTCGGGATTCCTCTCCCGTCGATGCCGGGGCCTAAGGCCTTGTGTGGAGTCGGGGCCGGAACCTGAGGATTCCTCTCCAGTGCTGACATGGATCTTGGGGTACTTCTGGAGTCTCCCCAGGGGAGTCAGTCCTCGTCTCGAATGCGGGCATGCATTGCGCTTTCCTCCAGAGCGGTAGCAGCAGTGTCACGCAGTCCGCCGCGTGGATCAAAGGATCTATGGTTTTCCCTCAAGTCTCCCACGAGGCTTTCCCACGAGGCTTTCCCACAGGGCTTTCCCACGTGCACACGTGGTGGGAGTCGATCCTCGGCTTGAACGTCAAGGCAGTGCAGGGAAAACAGGTTCCTCTGGAATGGACTGACACATCTGGGGGACTCTTGGAATGGTGGCACGACCCTGGAGTTCCTCTCGCCTTTCCTGTGGAGAGCGCCTCCTCTTGAGATGCGACGGGAACGCCGGGAATTCTTTCCCTAAGAAACAGGGAAAGGATCCCTCATCTCGAGCTAGGAGGCGGAAACGGGGCTCCCCTGGATGTGTGCGGGAGCCCACGTGCTTCCTCTCGAGTGGAGACGGGAATGTCGGGGAACTTCTTGAGTTGTAGCAATGGTGTGAAGGACCCTTTGGAAGTTCCAGTGGTTAGATGAGATTGGCCTCGAGAAGCCTCAGCGGAAATGGGCCTCATCTCGCCTGGAGGGCAAAACCTCCTGGATTTTCTCGAGTTGCGGCAGGTGCTCTCGACTTACGACGGGGAACTCTGGGACCCGCTCTGGTGGCCTCAGGAAAGGCCAGTCCCCATGCGAGTTCCTCGGGGGCCTCTCGGGATTCCTCTCCCGTCGATAACGGGGCCTAAGACCTCGTGTGGAGTCAGGGCCGGAACCTGAGGATTCCTCTCCAGTGCTGACATAGATCTTGGGGTACTTCTGGAGTCTCCCCAGGGGAGTCAGTCCTCGTCTCGAATGCGGGCATGCATTGCGCTTTCCTCCAGAGCGGTAGCAGCAGTGTCACGCAGTCCGCCGCGTGGAGCAAAGGATCTATGGTTTTCCCTCTAGTCTTTCCCACGAGGCTTTCCCACGAGGCTTTCCCACGAGGCTGTCCCACGTGCACACGTGGTGGGAGTCGATCCTCGGCTTGATCGTCAAGGCAGTGCAGGGAAAACAGGTTCCTCTGGAATGCACTGACACATCTGGGGGACTCTTGGAATGTTGGCACGACCCTGGAGTTCCTCTCGCCTTTCCTGTGGAGAGCGCCTCCTCTTGAGATGCGACGGGAACGCCGGGAATTCTTTCCCTACGAAACAGGGAAAGGATCCCTCATCTCGAGCTAGGAGGCGGAAACGGGGCTCCCCTGGATCTGTGCGGGACACCACGTGCTTCCTCTCGAGTAGAGACGGGTATGTCGGGGAACTTCTTGAGTTGCAGCAAGGGTGTGAAGGACCCTTTGGAAGTTCCAGTGGTTAGATGTGATTGGCCTCGAGAAACCTCAGCGGAAATGGGCCTCATCTCGCCTGGAGGGCAAAACCTCCTGGATTTTCTCGAGTTGCGGCAGGTGCTCTCGACTTACGACGGGGACCTCAGGGACCCGCTCTGGTGGCCTCAGGAAAGGCCAGTCCCCATGCGAGTTCCTCGGGGGCCTCTCGGGATTCCTCTCCCGTCGATGCCATGGCCTAAGACCTTGTGTGGAGTCGGGTCCGGAACCTGAGGATTCCTCCCCAGTGCTGACATGGATCTTGGGGTACTTCTGGAGTCTCCCCAGGGGAGTCAGTCCTCGTCTCGAATGCGGGCATGCACTTTCCCTTTCCTCCAGAGCGGTAGCAGCAGTGTCACGCAGTCCGCCGCGTGGATCAAAGGATCTATGGTTTTCCCTCGAGTCTTTCCCAGGAGGCTTTCCCACGAGGTTTTCCCACAGGGCTGTCCCACGTGCACACGTGGTGGGAGTCGATCCTCGGCTTGAACGTCAAGGCAGTGCAGGGAAAACAGGTTCCTCTGGAATGGACTGACACATCTGGGGGACTCTTGGAATGGTGTCTCGACCCTGGAGTTTCTCTCGCCTTTCCTGTGGAGAGCGCCTCCTCTTGAGATGCGACGGGAACGCCGGGAATTCTTTCCCTACGAAACAGGGAAAGGATCCCTCATCTCGAGCTAGGAGGCGGAAACGGGGCTCCCCTGGATGTGTGCGGGACCCCACGTGCTTCCTCTCGAGTGGAGACGGGTATGTCGGGGAACTTCTTGAGTTGCAGCAATGGTGTGACGGACCCTTTGGAAGTTCCAGTGGTTAGATGTGATTGGCTTCGAGAAGCCTCAGCGGAAATGGGCCTCATCTCGCCTGGAGGGCAAAACCTCCTGGATTTTCTCGAGTTGCGGCAGGTGCTCTCGACTTACAACGGGGACCTCAGGGACCCGTTCTGGTGGCCTCAGGAAAGGCCAATCCCCATGCGAGTTCCTCGGGGGCCTCTCGGGATTCCTCTCCCGTCTATGCCGGGGCGTAAGACCTTGTGTGGAGTCGGGGCCGGAACCTGAGGATTCCTCCCCAGTGCTGACATGGATCTTGGGGTACTTCTGGAGTCTCCCCAGGGGAGTCAGTCCTCGTCTCGAATGCGGGCATGCACTTGCGCTTTCCTCCAGAGCGGTAGCAGCAGTGTCACGCAGTCCGCCGCGTAGATCAAAGGATCTATGGTTTTCCCTTGAGTCTTTCCCACGAGGCTTTCCCACGAGGCTTTCCCACAGGGCTGTCCCACGTGCACACGTGGTGGGAGTCGATCCTCGGCTTGAACGTCAAGGCAGTGCAGGGAAAACAGGTTCCTCTGGAATGGAATGACACATCTGGGCGTCTCTTGGAATGGTGTCACGACCCTGGAGTTCCTCTCGCCTTTCCTGTGGAGAGCGCCTCCTCTTGAGATGCGACGGGAACGCCGGGAATTCTTTCCCTACGAAACAGGGAAAGGATCCCTCATCTCGAGCTAGGAGGCGGAAACGGGGCTCCCCTGGATGTGTGCGGGACCCCACGTGCTTCCTCTCGAGTGGAGACGGGTATGTCGGGGAACTTCTTGAGTTGCAGCAATGGTGTGAAGGACCCTTTGGAAGTTCCAGTGGTTAGATGTGATTGGCCTCGAGAAGCCTCAGCGGAAATGGGCCTCATCTCGCCTGGAGGGCAAAACCTCCTGGATTCACTCGAGTTGCGGCAGGTGCTCTCGACTTACGACGGGGACCTCAGGGACCCGCTCTGGTGGCCTCAGGAAAGGCCAGTCCCCATGCGAGTTCCTCGGGGGCCTCTCGGGATTCCTCTCCCGTCGATGCCGGGGCCTAAGACCTTGTGTGGAATCGGGGCCGGAACCTGAGGATTCCTCTCCAGTGCTGACATGGATCTTGGGGTACTTCTGGAGTCTCCCCAGGGGAGTCAGTCCTCGTCTCGAATGCGGGCATGCACTTGCGCTTTCCTCCAGAGCGGTAGCAGCAGTGTCACGCAGTCCGCCGCGTGGATCAAAGGATCTATGGTTTTCCCTCGAGTCTTTCCCACGAGGCTTTCCCACGAGGCTTTCCCACAGGGCTGTCCCACGTGCACACGTGGTGGGGGTCGATCCTCGGCTTGAACGTCAAGGCAGTGCAGGGAAAACAGGTTCCTCTGGAATGGACTGACACATCTGGGGGCTCTTGGAATGGTGGCATGACCCTGGAGTTCCTCTCGCCTTTCCTGTGGAGAGCGCCTCCTCTTGAGATGCGACGGGAACGCCGGGAATTCTTTCCCTACGAAACAGGGAAAGGATCCCTCATCTCGAGCTAGGAGGCGGAAACGGGGCTCCCCTGGATGTGTGCGGGACCCCAAGTGCTTCCTCTCGAGTGGAGACGGGTATGTCGGGGAACTTCTTGAGTTGCAGCAAGGGTGTGAAGGACCCTTTGGAAGTTCCAGTGGTTAGATGTGATTGGCCTCGAGAAGCCTCAGCGGAAATGGGCCTCATCTCGCCTGGAGGGCAAAACCTCCTGGATTTTCTCGAGTTGCGGCAGGTGCTCTCGACTTACGACGAGGACCTCAGGGACCCGCTCTGGTGGCCTCAGGAAAGGCCAGTCCCCATGTGAGTTCCTCGGGGGCGTCTCGGGATTCCTCTCCCGTCGATGCCGGGGCCTAAGACCTTGTGTGGAATCGGGGCCGGAACCTGAGGATTCCTCTCCAGTGCTGACATGGATCTTGGGGTACTTCTGGAGTCTCCCCAGGGGAGTCAGTCCTCGTCTCGAATGCGGGCATGCACTTGCGCTTTCCTCCAGAGCGGTAGCAGCAGTGTCACGCAGTCCGCCGCGTGGATCAAAGGATCTATGGTTTTCCCTCGAGTCTTTCCCACGAGGCTTTCCCACGAGGCTTTCCCACAGGGCTGTCCCACGTGCACACGTGGTGGGAGTCGATCCTCGGCTTGAATGTCAAGGCAGTGCAGGGAAAACAGGTTCCTCTGGAATGGACTGACACATCTGGGGGATTCTTGGAATGGTGGCACGACCCTGGAGTTCCTCTCGCCTTTCCTGTGGAGAGCGCCTCCTCTTGAGATGCGACGGGAACGCCGGGAATTCTTTCCCTACGAAACAGGGAAAGGATCCCTCTTCTCGAGCTAGGAGGCGGAAACGGGGCTCCCCTGGATGTGTGCGGGACACCACGTGCTTCCTCTCGAGTGCAGACGGGTATGTCGGGGAACTTCTTGAGTTGCAGCAAGGGTGTGAAGGACCCTTTGGAAGTTCCAGTGGTTAGATGTGATTGGCCACGAGAAGCTTCAGTGGAAATGGGCCTCATCTCGCCTGGAGGGCAAAACCTCCTGGATTTTCTCGAGTTGCGGCAGGTGCTCTCGACTTACGACGGGGACCTCAGGGAACCGCTCTGGTGGCCTCAGGAAAGGCCAGTCCCCATGCGAGTTTCTCGGGGGCGTCTCGGGATTCCTCTCCCGTCGATGCCGGGGCCTAAGACCTTGTGTGGAGTCGGGACCGGAACCTGAGGATTCCTCTCCAGTGCTGACATGGATCTTGGGGTACTTCTGGAGTCTCCCCAGGGGAGTCAGTCCTCGTCTCGAATGCGGGCATGCACTTGCGCTTTCCTCCAGAGCGGTAGCAGCAGTGTCACGCAGTCCGCCGCATGGATCAAAGGATCTATGGTTTTCCCTCGAGTCTTTCCCACGAGGCTTTCCCACGAGGCTTTCCCACAGGGCTGTCCCACGTGCACACGTGGTGGGAGTCGATCCTCGGCTTGAACGTCAAGGCAGTGCAGGGAAAACAGGTTCCTCTGGAATGGACTGACACATCTGGGGGACTCTTGGAATGGTGGCACGACCCTGGAGTTCCTCTCGCCTTTCCTGTGTAGAGCGCCTCCTCTTGAGATGCGACGGGAACTCCGGGAATTCTTTCCCTACGAAACAGGGAAAGAATCCCTCATCTCGAGCTAGGAGGCGGAAACGGGGCTCCCCTGGATGTGTGCGGGACACCACGTGCTTCCTCTCGAGTGCAGACGGGTATGTCGGGGAACTTCTTGAGTTGCAGCAAGGGTGTGAAGGACCCTTTGGAAGTTCCAGTGGTTAGATGTGATTGGCCACGAGAAGCTTCAGTGGAAATGGGCCTCATCTCGCCTGGAGGGCAAAACCTCCTGGATTTTCTCGAGTTGCGGCAGGTGCTCTCGACTTACGACGGGGACCTCAGGGAACCGCTCTGGTGGCCTCAGGAAAGGCCAGTCCCCATGCGAGTTTCTCGGGGGCGTCTCGGGATTCCTCTCCCGTCGATGCCGGGGCCTAAGACCTTGTGTGGAGTCGGGGCCGGAACCTGAGGATTCCTCTCCAGTGCTGACATGGATCTTGGGGTACTTCTGGAGTCTCCCCAGGGGAGTCAGTCCTCGTCTCGAATGCGGGCATGCACTTGCGCTTTCCTCCAGAGCGGTAGCAGCAGTGTCACGCAGTCCGCCGCATGGATCAAAGGATCTATGGTTTTCCCTCGAGTCTTTCCCACGAGGCTTTCCCACGAGGCTTTCCCACAGGGCTGTCCCACGTGCACACGTGGTGGGAGTCGATCCTCGGCTTGAACGTCAAGGCAGTGCAGGGAAAACAGGTTCCTCTGGAATGGACTGACACATCTGGGGGACTCTTGGAATGGTGGCACGACCCTGGAGTTCCTCTCGCCTTTCCTGTGTAGAGCGCCTCCTCTTGAGATGCGACGGGAACTCCGGGAATTCTTTCCCTACGAAACAGGGAAAGAATCCCTCATCTCGAGCTAGGAGGCGGAAACGGGGCTCCCCTGGATGTGTGCGGGACACCACGTGCTTCCTCTCGAGTGCAGACGGGTATGTCGGGGAACTTCTTGAGTTGCAGCAAGGGTGTGAAGGACCCTTTGGAACTTCCAGTGGTTAGATGTGATTGGCCTCGAGAAGCCTCAGCGGAAATGGGCCTCATCTCGCCTGGAGGGCAAAACCTCCTGGATTTTCTCGAGTTGTGGCAGGTGCTCTCGACTTACGACGGGGACCTCAGGGACCCGCTCTGGTGGCCTCAGGAAAGGCCAGTCACCATGCGAGTTCCTCGGGGGCGTCTCGGGATTCCTCTCCCGTCGATGCCGGGGCCTAAGACCTTGTGTGTAGTCGGGGCCGGAACCTGAGGATTCCTCTCCAGTGCTGACATGGATCTTGGGGTACTTCTGGAGTCTCCCCAGGGGAGTCAGTCCTCGTCTCGAATGCGGGCATGCACTTGCGCTTTCCTCCAGAGCGGTAGCAGCAGTGTCACGCAGTCCGCCGCGTGGATCAAAGGATCTATGGTTTTCCCTCGAGTCTTTCCCACGAGGCTTTCCCACGAGGCTTTCCCACAGGGCTGTCCCATGTGCACACGTGGTGGGAGTCGATCCTCGGCTTGAACGTCAAGGCAGTGCAGGGAAAACAGGTTCCTCTGGAATGGACTGACACATCTGGGGGACTCTTGGAATGGTGGCACGACCCTGGAGTTCCTCTCGCCTTTCCTGTGGAGAGGGCCTCCTCTTGAGATGCGACGGGAACGCCGGGAATTCTTTCCCTACGAAACAGGGAAAGGATCCCTCATCTCGAGCTAGGAGGCGGAAACGGGGCTCCCCTGGATGTGTGCGGGACCCCACGTGCTTCCTCTCGAGTGGAGACGGGTATGTCGGGGAACTTCTTTAGTTGCAGCAATGGTGTGAAGGACCCTTTGGAAGTTCCAGTGGTTAGATGTGATTGGCCTCGAGAAGCCTCAGCGGAAATGGGCCTCATCTCGCCTGGAGGGCAAAACCTCCTGGATTTACTCGAGTTGCTGCACGTGCTCTTGACTTACGACGGGGACCTCAGGGACCCGCTCTGGTGGCCTCAGGAAAGGCCAGTCCCCATGCGAGTTCCTCGGGGGCCTCGCGGGATTCCTCTCCCTTCGATGCCGGGGCCTAAGACCTTGTGTGTAGTCGGGGCCGGAACCTGAGGATTCCTCTCCAGTGCTGACATGGATCTTGGGGTACTTCTGGAGTCTCCCCAGGGGAGTCAGTCCTCGTCTCGAATGCGGGCATGCACTTGCGCTTTCCTCCAGAGCGGTAGCAGCAGTGTCACGCAGTCCGCCACGTGGATCAAAGGATCTATGCTTTTCCCTCGAGTTTTTCCCAGGAGCCTTTCCCACGAGGCTTTCTCACAGGGCTGTCCCACGTGCACACGTGGTGGGAGTCGATCCTCGGCTTGAACGTCAAGGCAGTGCAGGGAAAACAGGTTCCTCTGGAATGGACTGACACATCTGGGGGACTCTTGGAATGGTGGCACGACCCTGGAGTTCCTCTAGCCTTTCCTGTGGAGAGCGCCTCCTCTTGAGATGCGACGGGAATGCCGGGAATTCTTTCCCTACGAAACAGGGAAAGGATCCCTCATCTCGAGCTAGGAGGCGGAAACGGGGCTCCCCTGGATGTGTGCGCGACCCTACGTGCTTCCTCTCGAGTGGAGACGGGTATGTCGGGGAACTTCTTGAGTTTCAGCAATGCTGTGAAGGACCCTTTGGAAGTTCCAGTGGTTAGATGTGATTGGCCTTGAGAAGCCTCAGCGGAAATGGCCTCATCTGGCCTGGAGGGCAAAATCTCCTGGATTTACTCGAGTTGCGGCAGGTGCTCTAAACTTACGACGGGGACCTCAGGGACCCGCTCTGGTGGCCTCAGGAAAGGCCAGTCCCCATGCGAGTTCCTCGGGGGCCTCTCGGGATTCCTCTCCCGTCGATGCCGGGTCCTAAGACCTTGTGTGGAGTCGGGGCCGGAACCTGAGGATTCCTCTCCAGTGCTGACATGGATCTTGGGGTACTTCTGGAGTCTCCCCAGGGGAGTCAGTAATCGTCTCGAATGCGTGCATGCACTTGCGCTTTCCTCCAGAGCGGTAGCAGCAGTGTCACGCAGTCCGCCGCGTGGATCAAAGGATCTATGGTTTTCCCTCGAGTCTTTCCCACGAGGCTTTCCCACGAGGCTTTCCCACAGGGCTGTCCCACGTGCACACGTGGTGGGAGTCGATCCTCGGCTTGAACGTCAAGACAGTGCAGGGAAAACAGGTTCCTCTGGAATGGACTGACACATCTGGGGGACTCTTGGAATGGTGTCTCGACCCTGGAGTTCCTCTCGCCTTTCCTGTGGAGAGCGCCTCCTCTTGAGATTCGACGGGAACACCGGGAATTCTTTCCCTACGAAACAGGGAAAGGATCCCTCATCTCGAGCTAGGAGGCGGAAACGGGGCTCCCCTGGATGTGTGCGGGACACCACGTGCTTCCTCTCGAGTGGAGACGGGTATGTCGGGGAACTTCTTGAGTTGCAGCAAGGGTGTGAAGGACCCTTTGGAAGTTCCAGTGGTTAGATGTGATTGGCCTCGAGAAGCCTCAGCGGAAATGGGCCTCATCTCGCCTGGAGGGCAAAACCTCCTGGATTTTCTCGAGTTGCGGCAGTTGCTCTCGACTTATGACGGGGACCTCAGGGACCCGCTCTGGTGGCCTCAGGAAAGGCCAGTCCCCATGGGAGTTCCTCGGGGGCCTCTCGGGATTCCTCTCCCGTCGATGCCGGGGCCTAAGACCTTGTGTGGAGTCGGGGCCGGAACCTCAGGATTCCTCTCCAGTGCTGACATGGATCTTGGGGTACTTCTGGAGTCTCCCCAGGGGAGTCAGTCCTCGTCTCGAATGCGGGCATGCACTTGCGCTTTCCTCCAGAGCGGTAGCAGCAGTGTCACGCAGTCCGCCGCGTGGATCAAAGGATCTATGGTTTTCCCTCGAGTCTTTCCCACGAGGCTTTCCCACGAGGCTTTCCCACAGGGCTGTCCCACGTGCACACGTGGTGGGAGTCGATCCTCGGCTTGAACGTCAAGGCAGTGCAGGGAAAACAGGTTCCTCTGGAATGGACTGACACATCTGGGGGACTCTTGGAATGGTGTCTCGACCCTGGAGTTTCTCTCGCCTTTCCTGTGGAGAGCGCCTCCTCTTGAGATGCGACGGGAACGCCGGGAATTCTTTCCCTACGAAACAGGGAAAGGATCCCTCATCTCGAGCTAGGAGGCGGAAACGGGGCTCCCCTGGATGTGTGCGGGACCCCACGTGCTTCCTCTCGAGTGGAGACGGGTATGTCGGGGAACTTCTTGAGTTGCAGCAATGGTGTGACGGACCCTTTGGAAGTTCCAGTGGTTAGATGTGATTGGCTTCGAGAAGCCTCAGCGGAAATGGGCCTCATCTCGCCTGGAGGGCAAAACCTCCTGGATTTTCTCGAGTTGCGGCAGGTGCTCTCGACTTACGACGGGGACCTCAGGGACCCGCTCTGGTGGCCTCAGGAAAGGCCAGTCCCCATGCGAGTTCCTCGGGGGCCTCTCGGGATTCCTTTCCCGTCGATGCCGGGGCCTAAGAACTTGTGTGGAGTCGGGGCCGGAACCTGAGGATTCCTCTCCAGTGCTGACATGGATCTTGGGGTACTTCTGGAGTCTCCCCAGGGGAGTCAGTCCTCGTCTCGAATGCGGGCATGCACTTGCGCTTTCCTCCAGAGCGGAAGCAGCAGTGTCACGCAGTCCGCCGCGTGGATCGAAGGATCTATGGTTTTCCCTCGAGTCTTTCCCACGAGGCTTTCCCACGAGGCTTTCCCACAGGGCTGTCCCACGTGCACACGTGGTGGGAGTCGATCCTCGGCTTGAACGTCAAGGCAGTGCAGGGAAAACAGGTTCCTCTGGAATGGACTGACACATCTGGGAGACTCTTGGAATGGTGGCACGACCCTGGAGTTCCTCTCGCCTTTCCTGTGGAGAGCGCCTCCTCTTGAGATGCGACGGGAACTCCGGGAATTCTTTCCCTACGAAACAGGGAAATGATCCCTCTTCTCGAGCTAGGAGGCGGAAACGGGGCTCCCCTGGATGTGTGCGGGACCCCACGTGCTTCCTCTCGAGTGCAGACGGGTATGTCGGGGAACTTCTTGAGTTGCAGCAAGGGTGTGAAGGACCCTTTGGAAGTTCCAGTGGTTAGATGTGATTGGCCTCGAGAAGCATCAGCGGAAATGGGCCTCATCTCGCCTGGAGGGCAAAACCTCCTGGATTTTCTCGAGTTGCGGCAGGTGCTCTCGACTTACGACGGGGACCTCAGGGACCCGCTCTGGTGGCCTCAGGAAAGGCCAGTCCACATGCGAGTTCCTCGGGGGCCTCTCGGGATTCCTCTCCCGTCGATGCCGGGGCCTAAGACCTTGTGTGGAGTCGGGGCCGGAACCTGAGGATTCCTCTCCAGTGCTGACATGGATCTTGGGGTACTTCTGGAGTCTCCCCAGGGGAGTCAGTCCTCGTCTCGAATGCGGGCATGCACTTGCGCTTTCCTCCAGAGCTGTAGCAGCAGTGTCACGCAGTCCGCCGCGTGGATCAAAGGATCTATGGTTTTCCCTCGAGTCTTTCCCACGAGGCTTTCCCACGAGGCTTTCCCACAGGGCTGTCCCACGTGCACACGTGGTGGGAGTCGATCCTCGGCTTGAACGTCAAGGCAGTGCAGGAAAAACAGGTTCCTCTGGAATGGACTGACACATCTGGGGGACTCTTGGAATGGTGGCATGACCCTGGAGTTCCTCTCGCCTTTCCTGTGGAGAGCGCCTCCTCCTGAGATGCGACGGGAACGCCTGGAATTCTTTCCCTACGAAACAGGGAAAGGATCCCTCATCTCGAGCTAGGAGGCGGAAACGGGGCTCTCCTGGATGTGTGCGGGACACCACGTGCTTCCTCTCGAGTGCAGACGGGTATGTCGGGGAACTTCTTGAGTTGCAGCAAGGGTGTGAAGGACCCTTTGGAAGTTCCAGTGGTTAGATGTGATTGGCCTCGAGAAGCCTCAGCGGAAATGGGCCTCATCTCGCCTGGAGGGCAAAACCTCCTGGATTTTCTCGAGTTGTGGCAGGTGCTCTCGACTTACGACGGGGACCTCAGGGACCCGCTCTGGTGGCCTCAGGAAAGGCCAGTCCCCATGCGAGTTCCTCGGGAGCCTATCGGGATTCCTCTCCCGTCGATGCCGGGGCCTAAGACCTTGTGTGGAGTCGGGGCCGGAACCTGAGGATTCCTCTCCAGTGCTGACATGGATCTTGGGGTACTTCTGGAGTCTCCCCAGGGGAGTCAGTCCTCGTCTCGAATGCGGGCATGCACTTGCGCTTTCCTCCAGAGCGGTAGCAGCAGTGTCACGCAGTCCGCCGCGTGGATCAAAGGATCTATGGTTTTCCCTCGAGTCTTTCCCACGAGGCTTTCCCACGAGGCTTTCCCACAGGGCTGTCCCACGTGCACACGTGGTGGGAGTCGATTCTCGGCTTGAACGTCAAGGCAGTGCAGGGAAAACAGGTTCCTCTGGAATGGACTGACACATCTGGGGGACTCTTGGAATGGTGGCATGACCCTGCAGTTCCTCTCGCCTTTCCTGTGGAGAGCGCCTCCTCTTGAGATGCGACGGGAACGCCGGGAATTCTTTCCCTACGAAACAGGGAAAGGATCCCTCATCTCGAGCTAGGAGGCGGAAACGGGGCTCCCCTGGATGTGTGCGGGACACCACGTGCTTCCTCTCGAGTGCAGACGGGTATGTCGGGGAACTTCTTGAGTTGCAGCAAGGGTGTGAAGGACCCTTTGGAAGTTCCAGTGGTTAGATGTGATTGTCCTCGAGAAGCCTCAGCGGAAATGGGCCTCATCTCGCCTGGAGGGCAAAACCTCCTGGATTTTCTCGAGTTGCGGCAGGTGCTCTCGACTTACGACGGGGACCTCAGGGACCCGCTCTGGTGGCCTCAGGAAAGGCCAGTCCCCATGCGAGTTCCTCGGGGGCGTCTCGGGATTCCTCTCCCGTCGATGCCGGGGCCTAAGACCTTGTGTGGAGTCGGGGCCGGAACCTGAGGATTCCTCTCCAGTGCTGACCTGGATCTTGGGGTACTTCTGGAGTCTCCCCAGGGGAGTCAGTCCTCGTCTCGAATGCGGGCATGCACTTGCGCTTTCCTCCAGAGCGGTAGCAGCAGTGTCACTCAGTCTGCCCCGTGGATCAAAGGATCTATGGTTTTCCCTCGATTCTTTCCCACGAGGCTTTCCACGAGGCTTTCCCACAGGGCTGTCCCACGTGCACACGTGGTGGGTGTCGATCCTCGGCTTGAACGTCAAGGCAGTGCAGGGAAAACAGGTTCCTCTGGAATGGACTGACACATCTGGGGGACTCTTGGAATGGTGGCACGACTATGGAGTTCCTCTCGCCATTCCTGTGGAGAGCGCCTCCTCTTGAGATGCGATGGGAACGCCGGGAATTCTTTCCCTACGAAACAGGGAAAGGATCCCTCATCTCGAGCTAGGAGGCGGAAACGGGGCTCCCCTGGATGTGTGCGGGACCCCACGTGCTTCCTCTCGAGTGGAGACGGGTATGTCGGGGAACTTCTTGAGTTGCAGCAAGGGTGTGAATGACCCTTTGGAAGTTCCAGTGGTTAGACGTGATTAGCCTCGAGAAGCCTCAGCGGAAATGGGCCTCATCTCGCCTGGAGGGCAAAACCTCCTGGATTTTCTCGAGTTGCGGCAGGTGCTCTCGACTTACGACGGGGACCTCAGGGACCCGCTCTGGTGGCCTCAGGAAAGGCCAGTCCCCAGGCGAGTTCCTCGGGGGCCTCTCGGGATTCCTATCCCGTCGATGCCGGGGCCTAAGACCTTGTGTGGAGTCGGGGCCGGAACCTGAGGATTCCTCTCCAGTGCTGACATGGATCTTGGGGTACTTCTGGAGTGTCCCCAGGGGAGTCAGTCCTCGTCTCGAATGCGGGCATGCACTTGCGCTTTCCTCCAGAGCGGTAGCAGCAGTGTCACGCAGTCCGCCGCGTGGATCAAAGGATCTATGGTTTTCCCTCGAGTCTTTCCCACGAGGCTTTCCCACGAGGCTTTCTCACAGGGCTGTCCCACGTGCACACGTGGTGGGAGTCGATCCTCGGCTTGAACGTCAAGGCAGTGCAGGGAAAACAGGTTCCTCTGGAATGGACTGACACATCTGGGGGACTCTTGGAATGGTGGCACGACCCTGGAGTTCCTCTCGCCTTTCCTGTGGAGAGCGCCTCCTCTTGAGATGCGACGGGAACGCCGGGAATTCTTTCCCTACGAAACAGGGAAAGGATCCCTCATCTCGAGCTAGGAGGCGGAAACGGGGCTCCCCTGGATGTGTGCGGGACACCACGTGCTTCCTCTCGAGTGCAGACGGGTATGTCGGGGAACTTCTTGAGTTGCAGCAAGGGTGTGAAGGACCCTTTGGAAGTTCCAGTGGTTAGATGTGATTGGCCTCGAGAAGCCTCAGCGGAAATGGGCCTTATCTCGCCTGGAGGGCAAAACCTCCTGGATTTTCTCGAGTTGCGGCAGGTGCTCTTGACTTACGACGGGGACCTCAGGGACCCGCTCTGGTGGCCTCAGGAAAGGCCAGTCCCCATGCGAGTTCCTCGGGGGCGTCTCGGGATTCCTCTTCCGTCGATGCCGGGGCCTAAGACCTTGTGTGGACTCGGGGCCGGAACCTGAGGATTCCTCTCCAGTGCTGACATGGATCTTGGGGAACTTCTGGAGTCTCCCCAGGGGAGTCAGTCCTCGTCTCGAATGCGGGCATGCACTTGCGCTTTCCTCCAGAGCGGTAGCAGCAGTGTCACGCAGTCCGCCGCGTGGATCAAAGGATCTATGGTTTTCCCTCGAGTCTTTCCCACGAGGCTTTCCCACGAGGCTTTCCCACAGGGCTGTCCCACGTGCACACGTGGTGGGAGTCGATCCTCGGCTTGAACGTCAAGGCAGTGCAGGGAAAACAGGTTCCTCTGGAATGGACTGACACATCTGGGGGACTCTTGGAATGGTGGCACGACCCTGGAGTTCCTCTCGCCTTTCCTGTGGAGAGCGCCTCCTCTTGAGATGCGACGGGAATGCCGGGAATTCTTTCCCTACGAAACAGGGAAAGGATCCCTCATCTCGAGCTAGGAGGCGGAAACGGCGCTCCCCTGGATGTGTGCGGGACACCACGTGCTTCCTCTCGAGTGGAGACGGGTATGTCGGGAAACTTCTTGAGTTGAAGCAAGGGTGTGAAGGACCCTTTGGAAGTTCCAGTGGTTAGATGTGATTGGCCTCGAGAAGCCTCAGCGGAAATGGGCCTCATCTGGCCTGGAGGGCAAAATCTCCTGGATTTACTCGAGTTGCGGCAGGTGCTCTAGACTTACGACGGGGATCTCAGGGACCCGCTCTGGTGGCCTCAGGAAAGGCCAGTCCCCATGCGTGTTCCTCGGGGGCCTCTCGGGATTCCTCTCCCGTCGATGCCGGGGCCTAAGACCTTGTGTGGAGTCGGGGCCGGAACCTGAGGATTCCTCTCCAGTGCTGACATGGATCTTGGGGTACTTCTGGAGTCTCCCCAGGGGAGTCAGTAATCGTCTCGAATGCGTGCATGCACTTGCGCTTTCCTCCAGAGCGGTAGCAGCAGTGTCACGCAGTCCGCCGCGTGGATCAAAGGATCTATGGTTTTCCCTCGAGTCTTTCCCACGAGGCTTTCCCACGAGGCTTTCCCACAGGGCTGTCCCACGTGCACACGTGGTGGGAGTCGATCCTCGGCTTGAACGTCAAGACAGTGCAGGGAAAACAGGTTCCTCTGGAATGGACTGACACATCTGGGGGACTCTTGGAATGGTGTCTCGACCCTGGAGTTCCTCTCGCCTTTCCTGTGGAGAGCGCCTCCTCTTGAGATGCGACGGGAACACCGGGAATTCTTTCCCTACGAAACAGGGAAAGGATCCCTCATCTCGAGCTAGGAGGCGGAAACGGGGCTCCCCTGGATGTGTGCGGGACACCACGTGCTTCCTCTCGAGTGGAGACGGGTATGTCGGGGAACTTCTTGAGTTGCAGCAAGGGTGTGAAGGACCCTTTGGAAGTTCCAGTGGTTAGATGTGATTGGCCTCGAGAAGCCTCAGCGGAAATGGGCCTCATCTCGCCTTGAGGGCACAACCTCCTGGATTTTCTCGAGTTGCGGCAGTTGCTCTCGACTTATGACGGGGACCTCAGGGACCCGCTCTGGTGGCCTCAGGAAAGGCCAGTCCCCATGCGAGTTCCTCGGGGGCCTCGCGGGATTCCTCTCCCGTCGATGCCGGGGCCTAAGACCTTGTGTGGAGTCGGGGCCGGAACCTGAGGATTCCTCTCCAGTGCTGACATGGATCTTGGGGTACTTCTGGAGTCTCCCCAGGGGAGTCAGTCCTCGTCTCGAATGCGGGCATGCACATTCCCTTTCCTCCAGAGCGGTAGCAGCAGTGTCACGCAGTCCGCCGCGTGGATCAAAGGATCTATGGTTTTCCCTCGAGTCTTTCCCAGGAGGCTTTCCCACGAGGCTTTCCCACAGGGCTGTCCCACGTGCACACGTGGTGGGAGTCGATCCTCGGCTTGAACGTCAAGGCAGTGCAGGGAAAACAGGTTCCTCTGGAATGGACTGACACATCTGGGGGACTCTTGGAATGGTGTCTCGACCCTGGAGTTTCTCTCGCCTTTCCTGTGGAGAGCGCCTCCTCTTGAGATGCGACGGGAACGCCGGGAATTCTTTCCCTACGAAACAGGGAAAGGATCCCTCATCTCGAGCTAGGAGGCGGAAACGGGGCTCCCCTGGATGTGTGCGGGACCCCACGTGCTTCCTCTCGAGTGGAGACGGGTATGTCGGGGAACTTCTTGAGTTGCAGCAATGGTGTGACGGACCCTTTGTAAGTTCCAGTGGTTAGATGTGATTGGCTTCGAGAAGCCTCAGCGGAAATGGGCCTCATCTCGCCTGGAGGGCAAAACCTCCTGGATTTTCTCGAGTTGCGGCAGGTGCTCTCGACTTACGACGGGGACCTCAGGGACCCGTTCTGGTGGCCTCAGGAAAGGCCAATCCCCATGCGAGTTCCTCGGGTGCCTCTCGGGATTCCTCTCCCGTCTATGCCGGGGCCTAAGACCTTGTGTGGAGTCGGGGCCGGAACCTGAGGATTCCTCCCCAGTGCTGACATGGATCTTGGGGTACTTCTGGAGTCTCCCCAGGGGAGTCAGTCCTCGTCTCGAATGCGGGCATGCACTTGCGCTTCCCTCCAGAGCGGTAGCAGCAGTGTCACGCAGTCCGCCGCGTGGATCAAAGGATCTATGGTTTTCCCTTGAGTCTTTCCCACGAGGCTTTCCCACAGGGCTGTCCCACGTGCACACGTGGTGGGAGTCGATCCTCGGCTTGAACATCAAGGCAGTGCAGGTAAAACAGGTTCCTCTGGAATGGAATGACACATCTGGGGGACTCTTGGAATGGTGTCACGACCCTGGAGTTCCTCTCGCCTTTCCTGTGGAGAGCGCCTCCTCTTGAGATGCGACGGGAACGCCGGGAATTCTTTCCCTACGAAACAGGGAAAGGATCCCTCATCTCGAGCTAGGAGGCGGAAACGGGGCTCCCCTGGATGTGTGCGGGACACCACGTGCTTCCTCTCGAGTGGAGACGGGTATGTCGGGGAACTTCTTGAGTTGCAGCAAGGGTGTGAAGGACCCTTTGGAAGTTCCAGTGGTTAGATGTGATTGGCCTCGAGAAGCCTCAGCGGAAATGGGCCTCATCTCGCCTGGAGGGCAAAACCTCCTGGATTTTCTCGAGTTGCGGCAGGTGCTCTCGACTTACGACGGGGACCTCAGGGACCCGCTCTGGTGGCCTCAGGAAAGGCCAGTCCCCATGCGAGTTCCTCGGGGGCCTCTCGGGATTCCTCTCCCGTCGATGCCGGGGCCTAAGACCTTGTGTGGAGTCGGGGCCGGAACCTGAGGATTCCTCTCCAGTGCTGACATGGATCTTGGGGTACTTCTGGAGTCTCCCCAGGGGAGTCAGTCCTCGTCTCGAATGCGGGCATGTACTTGCGCTTTTCTCCAGAGCGGTAGCAGCAGTGTCACGCAGTCCGCCGCGTGGATCAAAGGATCTATGGTTTTCCCTCGAGTCTTTCCCACGAGGCTTTCCCACGAGGCTTTCCCACAGGGCTGTCCCACGTGCACACGTGGTGGGAGTCGATCCTCGGCTTGAACGTCAAGGCAGTGCAGGGAAAACAGGTTCCTCTGGAATGGACTGACACATCTGGGGGACTCTTGGAATGGTGTCTCGACCCTGGAGTTTCTCTCGCCTTTCCTGTGGAGAGCGCCTCCTCTTGAGATGCGAGGGGAACGCCGGGAATTCTTTCCCTACGAAACAGGGAAAGGATCCCTCATCTCGAGCTAGGAGGCGGAAACGGGGCTCCCCTGGATGTGTGCGGGACCCCACGTGCTTCCTCTCGAGTGGAGACGGGTATGTCGGGGAACGTCTTGAGTTGCAGCAATGGTGTGAAGGACCCTTTGGAAATTCCAGTGGTTAGATGTGATTGGCTTCCAGAAGCCTCAGCGGAAATGGGCCTCATCTCGCCTGGAGGGCAAAACCTCGTGGATTTTCTCGAGTTGCGGCAGGTGCTCTCGACTTACGACGGGGACCTCAGGGACCCGCTCTGGTGGCCTCAGGAAAGGCCAGTCCCCATGCGAGTTCCTCGGGGGCCTCTCGGGATTCCTCTCCCGTCGATGCCGGGGCCTAAGACCTTGTGTGGAGTCGGGTCCGGAACCTGAGGATTCCTCTCCAGTGCTGACATGGAACTTGGGGTACTTCTGGAGTCTCCCCAGGGGAGTCAGTCCTCGTCTCGAATGCGGGCATGCACTTGCGCTTTCCTCCAGAGCGGTAGCAGCAGTGTCACGCAGTCCGCCGCGTGGATCAAAGGATCTATGGTTTTCCCTTGAGTCTTTCCCACGAGGCTTTCCCACGAGGCTTTCCCAAAGGGCTGTCCCACGTGCACACGTGGTGGGAGTCGATCCTCGGCTTGAACGTCAAGGCAGTGCAGGGAAAACAGGTTCCTCTGGAATGGAATGACACATCTGGGGGACTCTTGGAATGGTGTCACGACCCTGGAGTTCCTCTCGCCTTTCCTGTGGAGAGCGCCTCCTCTTGAGATGCGACGGGAACGCCGGGAATTCTTTCCCTACGAAACAGGGAAAGGATCCCTCATCTCGAGCTAGGAGGCGGAAACGGGGCTCCCCTGGATGTGTGCGGGACCCCACGTGCTTCCTCTCGAGTGGAGACGGGTATGTCGGGGAACTTCTTGAGTTGCAGCAATGGTGTGAAGGACCCTTTGGAAGTTCCAGTGGTTAGATGTGATTGGCCTCGAGAAGCCTCAGCGGAAATGGGCCTCATCTCGCCTGGAGGGCAAAACCTCCTGGATTTTCTCGAATTGCGGCAGGTGCCCTCGACTTTCGACGGGGAACTCGGGGACCCGCTCTGGTGGCCTCAGGAAAGGCCAGTCCCCATGCGAGTTCCTCGGGGGCCTCTCGGGATTCCTCTCCCGTCGATGCCGGGGCCTAAGACCTTGTGTGGAGTCGGGTCCGGAACCTGAGGATTCCTCTCCAGTGCTGACATGGATCTTGGGGTTCTTCTGGAGTCTCCCCAGGGGAGTCAGTCCTCGTCTCGAATGCGGGCATGCACTTTCCCTTTCCTCCAGAGCGGTAGCAGCAGTGTCACGCAGTCCGCCGCGTGGATCAAAGGATCTATGGTTTTCCCTCGAGTCTTTCCCAGGAGGCTTTCCCACGAGGCTTTCCCACAGGGCTGTCCCACGTGCACACGTGGTGGGAGTCGATCCTCGGCTTGAACGTCAAGGCAGTGCAGGGAAAACAGGTTCCTCTGGAATGGACTGACACATCTGGGGGACTCTTGGAATGGTGTCTCGACCCTGGAGTTTCTCTCGCCTTTCCTGTGGAGAGCGCCTCCTCTTGAGATGCGACGGGAACGCCGGGAATTCTTTCCCTACGAAACAGGGAAAGGATCCCTCATCTCGAGCTAGGAGGCGGAAACGGGGCTCCCCTGGATGTGTGCGGGACCCCACGTGCTTCCTCTCGAGTGGAGACGGGTATGTCGGGGAACTTCTTGAGTTGCAGCAATGGTGTGAAGGACCCTTTGGAAGTTCCAGTGGTTAGATGTGATTGGCTTCGAGAAGCCTCAGCGGAAATGGGCCTCATCTCGCCTGGAGGGCAAAACCTCCTGGATTTTCTCGAGTTGCGGCAGGTGCTCTCGACTTACGACGGGGACCTCAGGGACCCGTTCTGGTGGCCTCAGGAAAGGCCAATCCCCATGCGAGTTCCTCGGGGGCCTCTCGGGATTCCTCTCCCGTCTATGCCGGGGCGTAAGACCTTGTGTGGAGTCGGGGCCGGAACCTGAGGATTCCTCCCCAGTGCTGACATGGATCTTGGGGTACTTCTGGAGTCTCCCCAGGGGAGTCAGTCCTCGTCTCGAATGCGGGCATGCACTTGCGCTTCCCTCCAGAGCGGTAGCAGCAGTGTCACGCAGTCCGCCGCGTGGATCAAAGGATCTATGGTTTTCCCTCGAGTCTTTCCCACGAGGCTTTCCCACAGGGCTGTCCCACGTGCACACGTGGTGGGAGTCGATCCTCGGCTTGAACGTCAAGGCAGTGCAGGGAAAACAGGTTCCTCTGGAATGGAATGACACATCTGGGGGACTCTTGGAATGGTGTCACGACCCTGGAGTTCCTCTCGCCTTTCCTGTGGAGAGCGCCTCCTCTTGAGATGCGACGGGAACGCCGGGAATTCTTTCCCTACGAAACAGGGAAAGGATCCCTCATCTCGAGCTAGGAGGCGGAAACGGGGCTCCCCTGGATGTGTGCGGGACACCACGTGCTTCCTCTCGAGTGGAGACGGGTATGTCGGGGAACTTCTTGAGTTGCAGCAAGGGTGTGAAGGACCCTTTGGAAGTTCCAGTGGTTAGATGTGATTGGCCTCGAGAAGCCTCAGCGGAAATGGGCCTCATCTCGCCTGGAGGGCAAAACCTCCTGGATTTTCTCGAGTTGAGGCAGGTGCTCTCGACTTACGACGGGGACCTCAGGGACCCGCTCTGGTGGCCTCAGGAAAGGCCAGTCCCCATGCGAGTTCCTCGGGGGCCTCTCGGGATTCCTCTCCCGTCGATGCCGGGGCCTAAGACCTTGTGTGGAGTCGGGGCCGGAACCTGAGGATTCCTCTCCAGTGCTGACATGGATCTTGGGGTACTTCTGGAGTCTCCCCAGGGGAGTCAGTCCTCGTCTCGAATGCGGGCATGTACTTGCGCTTTTCTCCAGAGCGGTAGCAGCAGTGTCACGCAGTCCGCCGCGTGGATCAAAGGATCTATGGTTTTCCCTCGAGTCTTTCCCACGAGGCTTTCCCACGAGGCTTTCCCACAGGGCTGTCCCACGTGCACACGTGGTGGGAGTCGATCCTCGGCTTGAACGTCAAGGCAGTGCAGGGAAAACAGGTTCCTCTGGAATGGACTGACACATCTGGGGGACTCTTGGAATGGTGTCTCGACCCTGGAGTTTCTCTCGCCTTTCCTGTGGAGAGCGCCTCCTCTTGAGATGCGACGGGAACGCCGGGAATTCTTTCCCTACGAAACAGGGAAAGGATCCCTCATCTCGAGCTAGGAGGCGGAAACGGGGCTCCCCTGGATGTGTGCGGGACCCCACGTGCTTCCTCTCGAGTGGAGACGGGTATGTCGGGGAACGTCTTGAGTTGCAGCAATGGTGTGAAGGACCCTTTGGAATTTCCAGTGGTTAGATGTGATTGGCTTCGAGAAGCCTCAGCGGAAATGGGCCTCATCTCGCCTGGAGGGCAAAACCTCGTGGATTTTCTCGAGTTGCGGCAGGTGCTCTCGACTTACGACGGGGACCTCAGGGACCCGCTATGGTGGCCTCAGGAAAGGCCAGTCCCCATGCGAGTTCCTCGGGGGCCTCTCGGGATTCCTCTCCCGTCGATGCCGGGGCCTAAGACCTTGTGTGGAGTCGGGTCCGGAACCTGAGGATTCCTCTCCAGTGCTGACATGGATCTTGGGGTACTTCTGGAGTCTCCCCAGGGGAGTCAGTCCTCGTCTCGAATGCGGGCATGCACTTGCGCTTTCCTCCAGAGCGGTAGCAGCAGTGTCACGCAGTCCGCCGCGTGGATCAAAGGATCTATGGTTTTCCCTTGAGTCTTTCCCACGAGGCTTTCCCACGAGGCTTTCCCAAAGGGCTGTCCCACGTGCACACGTGGTGGGAGTCGATCCTCGGCTTGAACGTCAAGGCAGTGCAGGGAAAACAGGTTCCTCTGGAATGGAATGACACATCTGGGGGACTCTTGGAATGGTGTCACGACCCTGGAGTTCCTCTCGCCTTTCCTGTGGAGAGCGCCTCCTCTTGAGATGCGACGGGAACGCCGGGAATTCTTTCCCTACGAAACAGGGAAAGGATCCCTCATCTCGAGCTAGGAGGCGGAAACGGGGCTCCCCTGGATGTGTGCGGGACCCCACGTGCTTCCTCTCGAGTGGAGACGGGTATGTCGGGGAACTTCTTGAGTTGCAGCAATGGTGTGAAGGACCCTTTGGAAGTTCCAGTGGTTAGATGTGATTGGCCTCGAGAAGCCTCAGCGGAAATGGGCCTCATCTCGCCTGGAGGGCAAAACCTCCTGGATTTTCTCGAATTGCGGCAGGTGCCCTCGACTTTCGACGGGGAACTCGGGGACCCGCTCTGGTGGCCTCAGGAAAGGCCAGTCCCCATGCGAGTTCCTCGGGGGCCTCTCGGGATTCCTCTCCCGTCGATGCCGGGGCCTAAGACCTTGTGTGGAGTCGGGTCCGGAACCTGAGGATTCCTCTCCAGTGCTGACATGGATCTTGGGGTTCTTCTGGAGTCTCCCCAGGGGAGTCAGTCCTCGTCTCGAATGCGGGCATGCACTTTCCCTTTCCTCCAGAGCGGTAGCAGCAGTGTCACGCAGTCCGCCGCGTGGATCAAAGGATCTATGGTTTTCCCTCGAGTCTTTCCCAGGAGGCTTTCCCACGAGGCTTTCCCACAGGGCTGTCCCACGTGCACACGTGGTGGGAGTCGATCCTCGGCTTGAACGTCAAGGCAGTGCAGGGAAAACAGGTTCCTCTGGAATGGACTGACACATCTGGGGGACTCTTGGAATGGTGTCTCGACCCTGGAGTTTCTCTCGCCTTTCCTGTGGAGAGCGCCTCCTCTTGAGATGCGACGGGAACGCCGGGAATTCTTTCCCTACGAAACAGGGAAAGGATCCCTCATCTCGAGCTAGGAGGCGGAAACGGGGCTCCCCTGGATGTGTGCGGGACCCCACGTGCTTCCTCTCGAGTGGAGACGGGTATGTCGGGGAACTTCTTGAGTTGCAGCAATGGTGTGAAGGACCCTTTGGAAGTTCCAGTGGTTAGATGTGCTTGGCTTCGAGAAGCCTCAGCGGAAATGGGCCTCATCTCGCCTGGAGGGCAAAACCTCCTGGATTTTCTCGAGTTGCGGCAGGTGCTCTCGACTTACGACGGGGACCTCAGGGACCCGTTCTGGTGGCCTCAGGAAAGGCCAATCCCCATGCGAGTTCCTCGGGGGCCTCTCGGGATTCCTCTCCCGTCTATGCCGGGGCGTAAGACCTTGTGTGGAGTCGGGGCCGGAACCTGAGGATTCCTCCCCAGTGCTGACATGGATCTTGGGGTACTTCTGGAGTCTCCCCAGGGGAGTCAGTCCTCGTCTCGAATGCGGGCATGCACTTGCGCTTCCCTCCAGAGCGGTAGCAGCAGTGTCACGCAGTCCGCCGCGTGGATCAAAGGATCTATGGTTTTCCCTCGAGTCTTTCCCACGAGGCTTTCCCACAGGGCTGTCCCACGTGCACACGTGGTGGGAGTCGATCCTCGGCTTGAACGTCAAGGCAGTGCAGGGAAAACAGGTTCCTCTGGAATGGACTGACACATCTGGGGGACTCTTGGAATGGTGGCACGACCCTGGAGTTCCTCTCGCCTTTCCTGTGGAGAGCGCCTCCTCTTGAGATGCGATGGGAACGCCGGGAATTCTTTCCTACGAAACAGGGAAAGGATCCCTCATCTCGAGCTAGGAGGCGGAAACGGGGCTCCCCTGGATGTGTGCGGGACCCCACGTGCTTCCTCTCGAGTGGAGACGGGTATGTCGGGGAACTTCTTGAGTTGCAACAAGGGTGTGAAGGACCCTTTGGAAGTTCCAGTGGTTAGACGTGATTAGCCTCGAGAAGCCTCAGCGGAAATGGGCCTCATCTCGCCTGGAGGGCAAAACGTCCTGGATTTTCTCGAGTTGCGGCAGGTGCTCTCGACTTACGACGGGGACCTCAGGGACCCGCTCTGGTGGCCTCAGGAAAAGCCAGTCCCCATGCGAGTTCCTCGGGGGCCTCTCGGGATTCCTCTCCCGTCGATGCCAGGGCCTAAGACCTTGTGTGGAGTCGGGGCCGGAACCTGAGGATTCCTCTCCAGTGCTGACATGGATCTTGGGGTACTTCTGGAGTCTCCCCAGGGGAGTCAGTCCTCGTCTCGAATGCGGGCATGCACTTGCGCTTTCCTCCAGAGCGGTAGCAGCAGTGTCACGCAGTCCGCCGCGTGGATCAAAGGATCTATGGTTTTCCCTCGAGTCTTTCCCACGAGGCTTTCCCACGAGGCTTTCCCACAGGGCTGTCCCACGTGCACAGGTGGTGGGAGTCGATCCTCGGCTTGAACGTCAAGGCAGTGCAGGGAAAACAGGTTCCTCTGTAATGGACTGACACATCTGGGCGTCTCTTGGAATGGTGGCACGACCCTGGAGTTCCTCTCGCCTCTCCTGTGGAGAGCCCCTCCTCTTGAGATGCGACGGGAACCCCGGGAATTCTTTCCCTACGAAACAGGGAAAGGATCCCTCATCTCGAGCTAGGAGGCGGAAACGGGGCTCCCCTGGATGTGTGCGGGACCCCACGTGCTTCCTCTCGAGTGGAAATGGGTATGTCGGGGAACTTCTTGAGTTGCAGCAAGGGTGTGAAGGACCCTTTGGAAGTTCCAGGGTTAGATGTGATTGGCCTCGAGAAGCCTCAGCGGATATGGGCCTCATCTCGCCTGGAGGGCAAAACCTCCTGGATTTTCTCGAGTTACGGCAGGTGCTCTCGACTTACGACCGGGACCTCAGGGACACGCTCTGGTGGCCTCAGGAAAGGCCAGTCCCCATGCGAGTTCCTCGGGGGCCTCTCGGCATTCCTCTCCCGTCGATGCCGGGGCCTAAGACCTTGTGTGGAGTCGGGGCCGGAACCTGAGGATTCCTCTCCAGTGATGACATGGATCTTGGGGTACTTCTGGAGTCTCTCCAGGGGAGTCAGTCCTTGTCTCGAATGCGGGCATGCACTTGGGCTTTCCTCCAGAGCGGTAGCAGCAGTGTCACGCAGTCCGCCGCGTGGATCAAAGGATCTATGGTTTTCCCTCGAGTCTTTCCCACGAGGCTTTCCCACGAGGCTTTCCCACAGGGCTGTCCCACGTGCACACGTGGTGGGAGTCGATCCTCGGCTTGAACGTCAAGGCAGTGCAGGGAAAACAGGTTCCTCTGGAATGGACTGACACATCTGGGGGACTCTAGGAATGGTGGCACGACCCTGGAGTTCCTCTCGCCTTTCCTGTGGAGAGCGCCTCCTCTTGAGATGCGACGGGAACGCCGGGAATTCTTTACCTACGAAACAGGGAAAGGATCCCTCATCTCGAGCTAGGAGGCGGAAACGGGGCTCCCCTGGATGTGTGCGGGACCCCACGTGCTTCCTCTCGATTGGAGACGGGTATGTCGGGGAACATCTTGAGTTGCAGCAAGGGTGTGAAGGACCCTTTGGAAGTTCCAGTGGTTAGACGTGATTAGCCTCGAGAAGCCTCAGCGGAAATGGGCCTCATCTCGCCTGGAGGGCAAAACCTCCTGGATTTTCTCGAGTTGCGGCAGGTGCTCTCGACTTACGACGGGGACCTCAGGGACCCGCTCTGGTGGCCTCAGGAAAGGCCAGTCCCCATGCGAGTTCCTCGGGAGCCTCTCGGGATTCCTCTCCCGTCGATGCCGGGGCCTAAGACCTTGTGTGGAGTCGGGGCCGGAACCTGAGGATTCCTCTCCAGTGCTGACATGGATCTTGGGGTACTTCTGGAGTCTCCCCAGGGGAGTCAGTCCTCGTCTCGAATGCGGGCATGCACTTGCGCTTTCCTCCAGAGCGGTAGCAGCAGTGTCACGCAGTCCGCCGCGTGGATCAAAGGATCTATGGTTTTCCCTCGAGTCTTTCCCACGAGGCTTTCCCACGAGGCTTTCCCACAGGGCTGTCCCACGTGCACAGGTGGTGGGAGTCGATCCTCGGCTTGAACGTCAAGGCAGTGCAGGGAAAACAGGTTCCTCTGTAATGGACTGACATATCTGGGCGTCTCTTGGAATGGTGGCACGACCCTGGAGTTCCTCTCGCCTCTCCTGTGGAGAGCCCCTCCTCTTGAGATGCGACGGGAACCCCGGGAATTCTTTCCCTACGAACCAGGGAAAGGATCCCTCATCTCGAGCTAGGAGGCGGAAACGGGGCTCCCCTGGATGTGTGCGGGACCCCACGTGCTTCCTCTCGAGTGGAGACGGGTATGTCGGGGAACATCTTGAGTTGCAGCAAGGGTGTGAAGGACCCTTTGGAAGTTCCAGTGGTTAGACGTGATTAGCCTCGAGAAGCCTCAGCGGAAATGGGCCTCATCTCGCCTGGAGGGCAAAACCTCCTGGATTTTCTCGAGTTGCGGCATGTGCTCTCGACTTACGACGGGGACCTCGGGGTACCGCTCTGGTGACCTCAGGAAATGCCAGTCCCCATGCGAGTTCCTCGGGGGCCTCTCGGGATTCCTCTCCCATTGATGCCGGGGCCTAAGACCTTGTGTGGAGTCGGGGCCGGAACCTGAGGATTCCTCTCCAGTGCTGACATGTATCATGGGGTACTTCTGGAGTCTCCCCAGGGAGTCAGTCCTCGTTTCGAATGCGGGCATGTACTTGCGCTTTCCTCCAGAGCGGTAGCAGCAGTGTCACGCAGTCCGCCGCGTGGATCAAAGGATCTATGGTTTTCCTTCGAGTCTTTCCCACGAGGCTTTCCCACGAGGCTTTCCCACAGGGCTGTCCCACGTGCACACGTGGTGGGAGTGGATCCTCGGCTTGAACGTCAAGGCAGTGCAGGGAAAACAGGTTCCTCTGGAATGGACTGACACATCTGGGGGACTCTTGGAATGGTGGCACGACCCTGGAGTTCCTCTCGCCTTTCCTGTGGAGAGCGCCTCCTCTTGAGATGCGACGGGAACCCCGGGAATTCTTTCCCTACGAAACAGGGAAAGGATCCCTCATCTCGAGCTAGGAGGCGGAAACGGGGCTCCCCTGGATGTGTGCGGGATACCACGTGCTTCCTATCGAGTGGAGACGGGTATGTCGGGGAACTTCTTGAGAAACAGCAAGGGTGTGAAGGACCCTTTGGAAGTTCCAGTGGTTAGATGTGATTGGCCTCGAGAAGCCTCAGCGGAAATGGGCCTCATCTCGCCTGGAGGGCAAAACCTCCTGGATTTTCTCGAGTTGCGGCAGGTGCTCTCGACTTACGACGGGGACCTCAGGGACCCGCTCTGGTGGCCTCAGGAAAGGCCAGTCCCCATGTGAGTTCCTCGGGGGCCTCTCGGGATTCCTCTCCCGTCGTTGCCGGGGCCTAAGACCTTGTGTGGAGTCGGGGCCGGAACCTGAGGATTCCTCTCCAGTGCTTACATGGATCTTGGGGTACTTCTGGAGTCTCCCCAGGGGAGTCAGTCCTCGTCTCGAATGCGGGCATGCACTTGCGCTTTCCTCCAGAGCGGTAGCAGCAGTGTCACGCAGTCCGCCGCGTGGATCAAAGGATCTATGGTTTTCCCTCGAGTCTTTCCCACGAGGCTTTCCCACGAGGCTTTCCCACAGGGCTGTCCCACGTGCACACGTGGTGGTAGTCGATCCTCGGCTTGAACGTCAAGGCAGTGCAGGGAAAACAGGTTCCTCTGGAATGGACTGACACATCTGGGGGACTCTTGGAATGGTGGCACGACCCTGGAGTTCCTCTCGCCTTTCCTGTGGAGAGCGCCTCCTCTTGAGATGCGACGGGAACGCCGGGAATTCTTTCCTACGAAACAGGGAAAGGATCCCTCATCTCGAACTAGGAGGCGGAAACGGGGCTCCCCTGGATGTGTGCGGGACCCCACGTGCTTCCTCTCGAGTGGAGACGGGTATGTCGGGGAACTTCTTGAGTTGCAACAAGGGTGTGAAGGACCCTTTGGAAGTTCCAGAGGTTAGACGTGATTAGCCTCGAGAAGCCTCAGCGGAAATGGGCCTCATCTCGCCTGGAGGGCAAAACCTCCTGGATTTTCTCGAGTTGCGGCAGGTGCTCTCGACTTACGACGGGGACCTCAGGGACCCGCTCTGGTGGCCTCAGGAAAAGCCAGTCCCCATGCGAGTTCCTCGGGGGCCTCTCGGGATTCCTCTCCCGTCGATGCCGGGGCCTAAGACCTTGTGTGGAGTCGGGGCCGGAACCTGAGGATTCCTCTCCAGTGCTGACATGGATCTTGGGGTACTTCTGGAGTCTCCCCAGGGGAGTCAGTCCTCGTCTCGAATGCGGGCATGCACTTGCGCTTTCCTCCAGAGCGGTAGCAGCAGTGTCACGCAGTCCGCCGCGTGGATCAAAGGATCTATGGTTTTCCCTCGAGTCTTTCCCACGAGGCTTTCCCACGAGGCTTTCCCACAGGGCTGTCCCACGTGCACAGGTGGTGGGAGTCGATCCTCGGCTTGAACGTCAAGGCAGTGCAGGGAAAACAGGTTCCTCTGTAATGGACTGACACATCTGGGCGTCTCTTGGAATGGTGGCACGACCCTGGAGTTCCTCTCGCCTCTCCTGTGGAGAGCCCCTCCTCTTGAGATGCGACGGGAACCCCGGGAATTCTTTCCCTACGAAACAGGGAAAGGATCCCTCATCTCGAGCTAGGAGGCGGAAACGGGGCTCCCCTGGATGTGTGCGGGACCCCACGTGCTTCCTCTCGAGTGGAAATGGGTATGTCGGGGAACTTCTTGAGTTGCAGCAAGGGTGTGAAGGACCCTTTGGAAGTTCCAGGGTTAGATGTGATTGGCCTCGAGAAGCCTCAGCGGATATGGGCCTCATCTCGCCTGGAGGGCAAAACCTCCTGGATTTTCTCGAGTTACGGCAGGTGCTCTCGACTTACGACCGGGACCTCAGGGACCCGCTCTGGTGGCCTCAGGAAAGGCCAGTCCCCATGCGAGTTCCTCGGGGGCCTCTCGGCATTCCTCTCCCGTCGATGCCGGGGCCTAAGACCTTGTGTGGAGTCGGGGCCGGAACCTGAGGATTCCTCTCCAGTGCTGACATGGATCTTGGGGTACTTCTGGAGTCTCTCCAGGGGAGTCAGTCCTTGTCTCGAATGCGGGCATGCACTTGGGCTTTCCTCCAGAGCGGTAGCAGCAGTGTCACGCAGTCCGCCGCGTGGATCAAAGGATCTATGGTTTTCCCTCGAGTCTTTCCCACGAGGCTTTCCCACGAGGCTTTCCCACAGGGCTGTCCCACGTGCACACGTGGTGGGAGTCGATCCTCGGCTTGAACGTCAAGGCAGTGCAGGGAAAACAGGTTCCTCTGGAATGGACTGACACATCTGGGGGACTCTAGGAATGGTGGCACGACCCTGGAGTTCCTCTCGCCTTTCCTGTGGAGAGCGCCTCCTCTTGAGATGCGACGGGAACGCCGGGAATTCTTTCCCTACGAAACAGGGAAAGGATCCCTCATCTCGAGCTAGGAGGCGGAAACGGGGCTCCCCTGGATGTGTGCGGGACCCCACGTGCTTCCTCTCGAGTGGAGACGGGTATGTCGGGGAACTTCTTGAGTTGCAGCAAGGGTGTGAAGGACCCTTTGGAAGTTCCAGTGGTTAGACGTGATTAGCCTCTAGAAGCCTCAGCGGAAATGGGCCTCATCTCGCCTGGAGGGCAAAACCTCCTGGATTTTCTCGAGTTGCGGCAGGTGCTCTCGACTTACGACGGGGACCTCAGGGACCCGCTCTGGTGGCCTCAGGAAAGGCCAGTCCCCATGCGAATTCCTCGGGGGCCTCTCGGGATTACTCTCCCGTCGATGCCGGGGCCTAAGACCTTGTGTGGAGTCGGGGCCGGAACCTGAGGATTCCTCTCCAGTGCTGACATTGATCTTGGGGTACTTCTGGAGTCTCCCCAGGGGAGTCAGTCCTCGTCTCGAATGCGGGCATGCACTTGCGCTTTCCTCTAGAGCGGTAGCAGCAGTGACACGCAGTCCGCCGCGTGGATCAAAAGATCTATGGTTTTCCCTCGAGTCTTTCCCACGAGGCTTTCCCACGAGGCTTTCCCACAGGGCTGTCCCACGTGCACAGGTGGTGGGAGTCGATCCTCGGCTTGAACGTCAAGGCAGTGCAGGGAAAACAGGTTCCTCTGGAATGGACTGACACATCTGGGGGACTCTTGGAATGGTGGCACGACCCTGGAGTTCCTCTCGCCTTTCCTGTGGAGAGCGCCTCCTCTTGAGATGCGACGGGAACGCCGGGAATTCTTTCCCTACGAAACAGGGAAAGGATCCCTCATCTCGAGCTAGGAGGCGGAAACGGGGCTCCCCTGGATGTGTGCGGGACACCACGTGCTTCCTCTCGAGTGGAGACGGGTATGTCGGGGAACTTCTTGAGTAGCAGCAAGGGTGTGAAGGACCCTTTGGAAGTTCCAGTGTTTAGATGTGATTGGCCTCGAGAAGCCTCAGCGGAAATGGGACTCATCTCGCCTGGAGGGCAAAACCTCCTGGATTTTCTCGAGTTGCGGCAGGTGCTCTCGTCTTACGATGGGGACCTCAGGGACCCGCTCTGGTGGCCTCAGGAAAGGCCAGTCCACATGCGAGTTCCTCGGGGGCCTCTCGGCATTCCTCTCCCGTCGATGCAGGGGCCTAAGACCTTGTGTGGAGTCGGGGCCGGAACCTGAGGATTCCTCTCCAGTGCTGACATGGATCTTGGGGTACTTCTGGAGTCTCCCCAGGGGAGTCAGTCCTCGTCTCGAATGCGGGCATGCACTTGCGCTTTCCTCCAGAGCGGTAGCAGCAGTGTCACGCAGTCCGCCGCGTGGATCAAAGGATCTATGATTTTCCCTGGAGTCTTTCCCACGAGGCTTTCCCACGAGGCTTTCCCACAGGGCTGTCCCACGTGCACACGTGGTGGGAGTCGATCCTCGGCTTGAACGTCAAGGCAGTGAAGGGAAAACAGGTTCCTCTGGAATGGACTGACACATCTGGGGGACTCTTGGAATGGTGGCACGACCCTGGAGTTCCTCTCGCCTTTCCTGTGGAGAGCGCCTCCTCTTGAGATGCGACGGGAACGCCGGGAATTCTTTCCCTACGAAACAGGGAAAGGATCCCTCATCTCGAGCTAGGAGGCGGAAACGGGGCTCCCCTGGATGTGTGCGGGACCCCACGTGCTTCCTCTCGAGTGGAGACGGGTATGTCGGGGAAATTCTTGAGTTGCAACAAGGGTGTGAAGGACCCTTTGGAAGTTCCAGTGGTTAGACGTGATTAGCCTCGAGAAGCCTCAGCGGAAATGGGCCTCATCTCGCCTGGAGGGCAAAACCTCCTGGACTTTCTCGAGTTGCGGCAGGTGCTCTCGACTTACGACGAGGACCTCAGGGACCCGCTCTGGTGGCCTCAGGAAAGGCCAGTCCCCATGCGAGTTCCTCGGGGGCCTCTCGGGATTCCTCTCCCGTCGATGCCGGGGCCTAAGACCTTGTGTGGAGTCGGGGCCGGAAACTGAGGATTCCTCTCCAGTGCTGACATGGAACTTGGGGTACTTCTGGAGTCTCCCCAGGGGAGTCAGTCCTCGTCTCGAATGGGGGCATGCACTTGCGCTTTCCTCCATAGCGGTAGCAGCAGTGTCACGCAGTCCGCCGCGTGGATCAAAGGATCTATGGTTTTCCCTCGAGTCTTTCCCACGAGGCTTTCCCACAGGGCTGTCCCACGTGCACACGTGGTGGGAGTCGATCCTTGGCTTGAACGTCAAGGCAGTGCAGGGAAAACAGGTTCCTCTGGAATGGACTGACACATCTGGGGGACTCTTGGAATGGAGGCACGACCCTGGAGTTCCTCTCAACTTTCCTGTGGAGAGCGCCTCCTCTTGAGATGCGACGGGAACGCCGGGAATTCTTTCCCTACGAAACAGGGAAAGGATCCCTCATCTCGAGCTAGGAGGCGGAAACGGGGCTCCCCTGGATGTGTGCGGGGCCCCACGTGCTTCCTCTCGAGTGGAGACGGGTATGTCGGGGAACTTCTTGAGTTGCAGCAAGGGTGTGAAGGACCCGTTGGACGTTCCAGTATTTAGACGTGATTAGCCTCGAGAAGCCTCAGCGGAAATGGGCCTCATCTCGCCTGGAGGGCAAAACCTCCTGGATTTTCTCGAGTTGCGGCAGGTGCTCTCGACTTACGACGAGGACCTCAGGGACCCGCTCTGGTGGCCTCAGGAAAGGCCAGTCCCCATGCGAGTTCCTCGGGGGCCTCTCGGGATTCCTTTCCCGTCGATGCCGGGGCCTAAGACCTTGTGTGGAGTCGGGGCCGGAACCTGAGGATTCCTCTCCAGTGCTGACATGGATCTTGGGGTACTTTGGGAGTCTCCCCAGGGGAATCAGTCCTCGTCTCGAATGCGGGCATGCACTTGCACTTTCCTCCAGAGCGGTAGCAGCAGTGTCACGCAGTCCGCCGCGTGGATCAAAGGATCTATGGTTTTCCCTCGAGTCTTTCCCACGAGGCTTTCCCACGAGGCTTTCCCACAAGGCTGTCCCACGTGCACACGTGGTGGGACTCGATCCTCGGCTTGAATGTCAAGGCAGTGCAGGGAAAACAGGTTCCTCTGGAATGGACTGACACATCTGGGGGACTCTTGGAATGGTGGCACGACCCTGGAGTTCCTCTCGCCTTTCCTGTGGAGAGCGCCTCCTCTTGAGATGCGACGGGAACGCCGGGAATTCTTTCCCTACGAAACAGGGAAAGGATCCCTCATCTCGAGCTAGGAGGCGGAAACGGGGCTACCCTGGATGTGTGCGGGACCCTCGTGCTTCCATTCGAGTGGAGACGGGTATGTCGGGGAACTTCTTGAGTTGCAGCAAGGGTGTGAAGGACCCTTTGGAAGTTCCAGTGGTTAGATGTGATTAGCCACGAGAAGCCTCAGCGGAAATGGGCCTCATCTCGCCTGGAGGGCAAAACCTCCTGGATTTTCTCGAGTTGCGGCAAGTGCTCTCGACCTACGACGGGGACCTCAGGGACCCACTCCGGTGGCAACAGGAAAGGCCAGTCCCCATGCGAGTTCCTCGGGGGCCTCTGGGGATTCCTCTCCCGTCGATGCCGGGGCCTAAGACCTTGTGTGGAGAAGGGGCCGGAACCTGAAGATTCCTCTCCAGTGCTGACATGGATCTTGGGGTACTTCTGGAGTCTCCCCAGGGGAGTCAGTCCTCGTCTCGAATGCGGGCATGCACTTGCACTTTCCTCCAGAGCGGCAGCAGCAGTGTCACGCAGTCCTCCGCGTGGATCAATGGATCTATGGTTTTCCCTGGAGTCTTTCCCACGAGGCTTTCCCACGAGGCTTTCCCACAGGGCTGTCCCACGGCACACGTGGTGGGAGTGGATCCTCGGCTTGAACGTCAAGGCAGTGCAGGGAAAACAGGTTCCTCTGTAATGGACTGACATATCTGGGGGTCTCTTGGAATGGTGGCATGACCCTGGAGTTCCTCTCCCCTTTCCTGTGGAGAGCACCTCCTCTTGAGATGCGACGGGAACGCCGGGAATTCTTTCCCTATGAAACAGGGAAAGGATCCCTCATCTCGAGCTAGGAGGCGGAAACGGTGCTCCCCTGGATGTGTGCGGGACCCCACGTGCTTCCTCTGGAGTGGAGACGGGTATGTTGGGGAACTTCTTTAGTCGCAGCAAGGGTGTGAAGGACCCGTTGGAAGTTCCAGTATTTAGAGGTGATTAGCCTCGAGAAGCCTCAGCGGAAATGGGCCTCATCTCGCCTGGAGGGCAAAACCTCCTGGATTTTCTCGAGTTGCGGCAGGTGCTCTCGACTTACGACGGGGACCTCAGGGACCCGCTCTGGTGGCCTCAGGAAAGGCCAGTCCCCATGCGAGTTCCTCGGGGGCCTCTGGGAATTCCTCTCCCGTCGATGCCGGGGCCTAAGACCTTGTGTGGAGTCGGGGCCGGAACCTGAGGATTCCTCTCCAGTGCTGACATGGATCTTGGGGTACTTCTGGAGTCTCCCCAGGGGAGTCAGTCCTCGTCTCGAATGCGGGCATGCACTTGCGCTTTCCTCCAGAGCGGTAGCAGAAGTGTCACGCAGTCCGCCGCGTGGATCAAAGGATCTATGGTTTTCCCTCGAGTCTTTCCCACGAGGCTTTCCCACGAGGCTTTCCCACAGGGCTGTCCCACGTGCACACGTGGTGAGAGTCGATCCTCGGCTTGAACGTCAAGGCAGTGCAGGGAAAACAGGTTCCTCTGGAATGGACTGACACATCTGGGGGACTCTTGGTATGGTGGCACGACCCTGGAGTTCCTCTCGCCTTTCCTGTGGAGAGCGCCACCTCTTGAGATGCGACGGGAACGCCGGGAATTCTTTCCCTACGAAACAGGGAAAGGATCCCTCATCTCGAGCTAGGAGGCGGAAAAGGGGCTCCCCTGGATGTGTGCCGGACACCACGTGCTTCCTCTCGAGTGGAGACGGGTATGTCGGGGAACTTCTTGAGTTGCAGCAAGGGTGTGAAGGACCCTTTGGAAGTTCCAGTGGTTAGTTGTGATTGGCCTCGAGAAGCCTCAGCGGAAATGGGCTTCATCTCGCCTGGAGGGCAAAACCGCCTGGATTTTCTCGAGTTGCGGCAGGTGATCTCGACTTACGACGGGGACCTCAGGGACCCCCTCTGGTGGCCTCAGGAAAAGCCAGTCCCCATGCGAGTTCCTCGGGGGCCTCTCGGGATCCCTCTCCCGTCGATGCCGGGGCCTAAGTCCTTGTGTGGAGTCGGGGCCGGAACCTGAGGATTCCTCTCCAGTGCTGACATGGATCTTGGGGTACTTCTGGAGTCTCCCCAGGGGAGTCAGTCCTCGTCTCGAATGCGGGCATGCACTTGCGCTTTCCTCCAGAGCCGTAGCAGCAGTGTCACGGAGCCCGCCGCGTGGATCAAAGGATCTATGGTTTTCCCTCGAGTCTTTCCCACTAGGCTTTCCCACGAGGCTTTCCCACAGGGCTGTCCCACGTGCACACGTGGTGGGAGTCGATCCTCGGCTTGAAAGTCAAGGAAGTGCAGGGAAAACAGGTTCCTCTATAATGGACTGACACATCTGGGGGTCTCTTGGAATGGTGGCACGACCCTGGAGTTCCTCTCCCCTTTCCTGTGGAGAGCGCCTCCTCTTGAGATGCGACGGGAACGCCGGGAATTCTTTCCCTACGAAACAGGGAAAGGATCCCTCATCTCGAGCTAGGAGGCGAAACGGGGCTCCCCTGGATGTGTGCGGGACCCCACGTGCTTCCTCTCGAGTGGAGACGGGTATGTCGGGGAACTTCTTGAGCTGCAGCAAGGGTGTGAAGGACCCTTTGGAAGTTCCAGTGGTTCGATGTGATTGGCCTCGAGAAGCCTCAGCGGAAATGGGCCTCATCTCGCCTGGAGGGCAAAACCTCCTGGATTTACTCAAGTTGCGGCAGGTGCTCTCGACTTTCGACGGGGACCTCAGGGACCCGCTCTGGTGGCCTCAGGAAAGGCCAGTCCCCATGCGAGTTCCTCGGGGGCCTCTGGGGATTCCTCTCCCGTCGATGCCGGGGCCTAAGACCTTGTGTGGAGTCGGGGCCGGAACCTGAGGATTCCTCTCCAGTGCTGACATGGATCTTGGGGTACTTCTGGAGTCTCCCCAGGGGAGTCAGTCCTCGTCTCGAATGCGGGCATGCACTTGCGCTTTCCACCAGAGCGGTAGCAGCAGTGTCATGCAGTCCGCCGCGTGGATCAAAGGATCTATGGTTTTCCCTCGAGTCTTTCCCACGAGGCTTTCCCACGAGGCTTTCCCACAGGGCTGTCCCACGTGCACACGTGGTGGGAGTGGATCCTCGGCTTGAACGTCAAGGCAGTGCAGGGAAAACAGGTTCCTCTGGAATGGACTGACACATCTGGGGGACTCTTGGAATGGTGTCACAACCCTGGAGTTCCTCTCGCCTTTCCTGTGGAGAGCGCATCCTCTTGAGATGCGACGGGAACGCCGGGAATTCTTTCCCTACGAAACAGGGAAAGGATCCCTCATCTCGAGCTAGGAGGCGGAAACGGGGCTCCCCTGGATGTGTGCGGGACACCACGTGCTTCCTCTCGAGTGGAGACGGGTATGTCGGGGAACTTCTTGAGCTGCAGCAAGGGTGTGAAGGACCCTTTGGAAGTTCCAGTGGTTAGATGTGATTAGCCTCGAGAAGCCTCAGCGGAAATGGGCCTCATCTCGCCTGGAGGGCAAAACCTCCTGGATTTTCTCGAGTTGCGGCAGGTGCTCTCGACTTACGACGGGGACCTCAGGGACCCGCTCTGGTGGCCTCAGGAAAGGCCAGTCCCCATGCGAGTTCCTCGGGGGCCTCTGGGGATTCCTCTCCCATCGATGCCGGTGCCTAAGACCTTGTGTGGAGTCGGGGCCGGAACCTGAGGATTCCTCTCCAGTGCTGACATGGATCTTGGGGTACTTCTGGAGTCTCCCCAGGGGAGTCAGTCCTCGTCTCGAATGCGGGCATGCACTTGCGCTTTCCTCCAGAGCGGTAGCAGCAGTGTCACGCAGTCCGCCGCGTGGATCAAAGGATCTATGGTTTTCCCTCGAGTCTTTCCCAAGAGGCTTTCCCACAGGGCTGTCCCACGTGCACACGTGGTGAGAGTCGATCCTCGGCTTGAACGTCAAGGCAGTGCAGGGAAAACAGGTTCCTCTGGAATGGACTGACACATCCTGGGGACTCTTGGAATGGTGGCACGACCCCGGAGTTCCTCTCGCCTTTCCTGTGGAGAGCGCCTCCTCTTGAGGTACGACGGGAACGCCGGGAATTCTTTCCCTACGAAACAGGGAAAGGATCGCTCATCTCGAGCTAGGAATCGGAAACGGGGCTCCCCTGGATGTGTGCGGGACCCCACGTGATTCCTCTCGAGTGGAGACGGGTATGTCGGGGAACTTCTTGAGCTGCAGCAAGGGTGTGAAGGACCCTTTGGAAGTTCCAGTGGTTCGATGTGATTGGCCTCGAGAAGCCTCAGCGGAAATGGGCCTCATCTCGCCTGGAGGGCAAAACCTCCTGGATTTTCTCGAGTTGCGGCAGGTTCTCTCGACTTTCGACGGGGACCTCAGGGACCCGCTCTGGTGGCCTCAGGAAAGGCCAGTCCCCATGCGAGTTCCTCGGGGGCCTCTGGGGATTCCTCTCCCGTCGATGCCGGGGCCTAAGACCTTGTGTGGAGTCGGGGCCGGAACCTGAGGATTCCACTCCAGTGCTGTCATGGATCTTGGGGTACTTCTGGAGTCTCCCCAGGGGAGTCAGTCCTCGTCTCTAATGCGGGCATGCACTTGCGCTTTCCTCCAGAGCGGTAGCAGCAGTGTCACTGAGCCCGCCGCGTCGATCAAAGGATCTATGGTTTTCCCTCGAGTCTTTCCCACTAGGCTTTCCCACGAGGCTTTCCCACAGGGCTGTCCCACGTGCACACGTGGTGGGAGTCGATCCTCGGTTTGAAAGTCAAGGCAGTGCAGGGAAAACAGGTTCCTCTGTAATGGACTGACACATCTGGGGGTCTCTTGGAATGGTGGCACGACCCTGGAGTTCCTCTCCCCTTACCTGTGGAGAGCGCCTCCTCTTGAGATACGACGGGAACGCCGGGAATTCTTTCCCTACGAAACAGGGAAAGGATCCCTCATCTCGAGCTAGGAGGCGAAACGGGGCTCCCCTGGATGTGTGCGGGACACCACGTGCGTCCTCTCGAGTGGATACGGGTATGTCGGGGAACTTCTTGAGCTGCAGCAAGGGTGTGAAGGACCCTTTGGAAGTTCCAGTGGTTCGATGTGATTGGCCTCGAGAAGCCTCAGCGGAAATGGGCCTCATCTCGCCTGGAGGGCAAAACCTCCTGGATTTTCTCGAGTTGCGGCATGTGCTCTTGACTTTCGACGGGGACCTCAGGGACCCGCTCTGGTGGCCTCAGGAAAGGCCAGTCCCCATGCGAGTTCCCCGGGGGCCTCTGGGGATTCCTCTCCCGTCGATGCCGGGGCCTAAGACCTTGTGTGGAGTCGGGGCCGGAACCTGAGGATTCCTCTCCAGTGCTGACATGGATCTTGGGGTACTTCTGGAGTCTCCCCAGGGGAGTCAGTCCTCGTCTCGAATGCCGGCATGCACTTGCGCTTTCCACCAGAGCGGTAGCAGCAGTGTCACGCAGTCCGCCGCGTGGATCAAAGGATCTATGGTTTTCCCTCGAGTCTTTCCCACGAGGCTTTCCCACGAGGCTTTCCCACAGGGCTGTCCCACGTGCACACGTGGTGGGAGTCGATCCTCGGCTTGAACGTCAAGGCAGTGCAGGGAAAACAGGTTCCTCTGGAATGGACTGACACATCTGGGGGACTCTTGGAATGGTGTCACGACCCTGGAGTTCCTTTCGCCTTTCCTGTGGAGAGCGCCTCCTCTTGAGATGCGACGGGAACGCCGGGAATTCTTTCCCTACGAAACAGGGAAAGGATCCCTCATCTCGAGCTAGGAGGCGGAAACGGGGCTCCCCTGGATGTGTGCCGGACCCCACGTGCTTCCTCTCGAGTGGAGATGGGTATGTCGGGGAACTTCTTGAGTTGCAGCAAGGGTGTGAAGCACCCTTTGGAAGTTCCAGTGGTTAGATGTGATTGGCCTCGAGAAGCCTCAGCGGAAATGTGCCTCATCTCGCCTGGAGGGCAAAACCGCCTGGATTTTCTATGTTGCGGCAGGTGCTCTCGACTTTCGACGAGGACCTCAGGGACCCGCTCTGGTGGCCTCAGGAAAGGCCAGTCCCCATGCGAGTTCCTCTGGGGATTCCTCTCCCGTCGATGCCGGGGCCTAAGACCTTGTGTGGAGTCGGGGCCGGAACCTGAGGATTCCTCTCCAGTGCTGACATGGATCTTGGGGTACTTCTGGAGTCTCCCCAGGGGAGTCAGTCCTCGTCTCGAATGCGGGCATGCACTTGCGCTTTCCTCCAGAGCGGTAGCAGCAGTGTCACGCAGTCCGCCGCGTGGATCAAAGGATCTATGGTTTTCCCTCGAGTCTTTCCCACGAGGCTTTCCCACGAGGCTTTCCCGCAGGGCTTCCCACGTGCACACGTGGTGGGAGTCGATCCTCGGCTTGAACGTCAAGGCAGTGCAGGGAAAACAGGTTCCTCTGAAATGGACTGACACATCTGGGGGACTCTTGGAATGGTGTCACGACCCTGGAGTTCCTCTCGCCTTTCCTGTGGAGAGCGCCTCCTCTTGAGATGCGACGGGAACGCCGGGAATTCTTTCCCTACGAAACAGGGAAAGGATCCCTCATCTCGAGTTAGGAGGCGGAAACGGGGCTCCCCTGGATGTGTGCGGGACACCACGTGCTTCCTCTCGAGTGCAGACGGTTATGTCGGGGAACTTCTTGAGTTGCAGCAATGGTGTGAAGGACCCTTTGGAAGTTCCAGTGGTTAGATGTGATTGGCCTCGAGAAGCCTCAGCGGAAATGGGCCTCATCTCGCCTGGAGGGCAAAACCTCCTGGATTTTCTCGAGTTGCGGCAGGTGCTCTCGACTTTCGACGGGGACCTCAGGGACCCGCTCTGGTGGCCTCAGGAAAGGCCAGTCCCCATGCGAGTTCCTCGGGGGCCTCTGGGGATTCCTCTCCCGTCGATGCCGGGGCCTAAGACCTTGTGTGGAGTCGGGGCCGGAACCTGAGGATTCCTCTCCAGTGCTGACATGGATCTTGGGGTACTTCTGGAGTCTCCCCAGGGGAGTCAGTCCTCGTCTCGAATGCGGGCATGCACTTGCGCTTTCCTCCAGAGCGGTAGCAGCAGTGTCACGCAGTCCGCCGCGTGGATCAAAGGATCTATGGTTTTCCCTCGAGTCTTTCCCACGAGGCTTTCCCACGAGGCTTTCCCACAGGGCTGTCCCACGTGCACACGTGGTGGGAGTCGATCCTCGGCTTGAACGTCAAGGCAGTGCAGGGAAAACAGGTTCCTCTGGAAAGGACTGACACATCTGGGGGACTCTTGGAATGGTGGCACGACCCTGGAGTTCCTCTCGCCTTTCCTGTGGAGAGCGCCTCCTCTTGAGATGCGACGGGAACGCCGGGAATTCTTTCCCTACGAAACAGGGAAAGGATCCCTCATCTCGAGCTAGGAAGCGGAAACGGGGCTCCCCTGGATGTGTGCGGGACCCACGTTCTTCCTCTCGATTGGAGACGGGTATGTCGGGGAACTTCTTGAGTTGCAGCAATGGTGTGAAGGACCCTTTGGAAGTTCCAGTGGTTAGATGTGATTGGCCTCGAGAAGCCTCAGCGGAAATGGGCCTCATCTCGCCTGGAGGGCAAAACCTCCTGGATTTTCTCGAGTTGCGGCAGGTGCTCTCGACTTACGACGGGGACCTCAGGGAACCGCTCTGGTGGCCTCAGGAAAGGCCAGTCCCCATGCGAGTTCCTCGGGGGGCCTCTCTGGATTCCTCTCCCGTCGATGCCAGGGCCTAAGACCTTGTGTGGAGTCGGGGCCGGAACCTGAGGATTCCTCTCCAGTGCTGACATGGATCTTGGGGTACTTCTGGAGTCTCCCCAGGGGAGTCAGTCCTCGTCTCGAATGCGGGCATGCACTTGCGCTTTCCTCCAGAGCGGTAGCAGCAGTGTCACGCAGTCCGCCGCGTGGATCAAAGGATCTATGGTTTTCCCTCGAGTCTTTCCCACGAGGCTTTCCCACGAGGCTTTCCCACAGGGCTGTCCCACGTGCACACAGGGTGGGAGTCGATCCTCGGATTGAACGTCAAGGCAGTGCAGGGAAAACAGGTTCCTCTGGAATGGACTGACACATCTGGGGGACTCTTGGAATGGTGGCACGACCATGGAGTTCCTCTCGCCTTTCCTGTGGAGAGCGCCTCCTCTTGAGATGCGACGGGAACGCAGGGAATTCTTTCCCTACGAAACAGGGAAAGGATCCCTCATCTCGAGCTAGGAGGCGAAACGGGGCTCCCCTGGATATGTGCGGACACCACGTGCTTCCTCTCGAGTGGAGACGGGTATGTCGGGGAACTTCTTGAGTTGCAGCAAGGGTGTGAAGGACCCTTTGGAAGTTCCAGTGGTTAGATGTGATTGGCCTCGAGAAGCCTCAGCGGAAATGGGCCTCATCTCGCCTGGAGGGCAAAACCTCCTGGATTTTCTCGAGTTGCGGCAGGTGCTCTCGACTTACGACGGGGACCTCAGGGACCCGCTCTGGTGGCCTCAGGAAAGGCCAGTCCCCATGCGAGTTCCTCGGGGGCCTCTGGGGATTCCTCTCCCGTCGATGCCGGGGCCTAAAACCTTGTGTGGAGTCGGGGCCGGAACCTGAGGATTCCTCTCCAGTGCTGACATGGATCTTGGGGTACTTCTGGAGTCTCCCCAGGGGAGTCAGTCCTCGTCTCGAATGCGGGCATGCACTTGCGCTTTCCTCCAGAGCGGTAGCAGCAGTGTCACGCAGTCCGCCGCGTGGATCAAAGATCTATGGTTTTCCCTCGAGTCTTTCCCACGAGGCTTTCCCACGAGGCTTTCCCGCAGGGCTGTCCCACGTGCACACGTGGTGGGAGTCGATCCTCGGCTTGAACGTCAAGGCAGTGCAGGGAAAACAGGTTCCTCTGGAATGGACTGACACATCTGGGGGACTCTTGGAATGGTGGCACGACCCTGGAGTTCCTCTCGCCTTTCCTGTGGAGAGCGCATCCTCTTGAGATGCGACGGGAACGCCGGCAATTCTTTCCCTACGAAACAGGGAAAGGATCCCTCATCTCGAGCTAGGAGGCGGAAACGGGGCTCCCCTGGATGTGTGCGGGACCCCACGTGCTTCCTCTCGAGTGAAGACGGGTATGTCGCGGAACTTCTTGAGTTGCAGCAAGGGTGTGAAGGACCCTTTGGAAGTTCCAGTGGTTAGACGTGATTAGCCTCGAGAAGCCTCAGCGGAAATGGGCCTCATCTCGCCTGGAGGGCAAAACCTCCTGGATTTTCTCGAGTTGCGGCAGGTGCTTTCGACTTACGACGGGGACCTCAGGGACCCGCTCTGGTGGCCTCAGGAAAGGCCAGTCCCCTTGCGAGTTCCTCGGGGGCCTCTCGGCATTCCTCTCCCATCGATGCCGGTGCCTAAGACCTTTCGTGGAGTCGGGGCCGGAACCTGAGGATTCCTCTCCAGTGCTGACATGGATCTTGGGGTACTTCTGGAGTCTCCCCAGGGGAGTCAGTCCTCGTCTCGAATGCGGGCATGCACTTGCGCTTTCCTCCAGAGCGGTAGCAGCAGTGTCACGCAGTCCGCCGCGTGGATCAAAGGATCTATGGTTTTCCCTCGAGTCTTTCCCACGAGGCTTTCCCACGAGGCTTTCCCGCAGGGCTGTCCCACGTGCACACGTGGTGGGAGTCGATCCTCGGCTTGAACGTCAAGGCAGTGCAGGGAAAACAGGTTCCTCTGGAATGGACTGACACATCTGGGGGTCTCTTGGAATGGTGCCACGAGCCTGGAGTTCCTCTCTCCTTTCCTGTGGAGAGCGCCACCTCTTGACTTGCGACGGGAACGCCGGGAATTCTTTCCCTACGAAACAGGGAAAGGATCCCTCATCTCGAGCTAGGAGGCGGAAACGGGGCTCCCCTGGATGTGTGCGGGACCCTCGTGCTTCCATTCGAGTGGAGACGGGTATGTCGGGGAACTTCTTGAGTTGCAGCAAGGGTGTGAAGGACCCTTTGGAAGTTCCAGTGGTTAGATGTGATTAGCTTCGAGAAGCCTCAGCGGAAATGGGCCTCATCTCGCCTGGAGGGCAAAACCGCCTGGATTTTCTCGAGTTGCGGCAGGTGCTCTCGACTTACGACGAGGACCTCAGGGACCCGCTCTCGTGGCCTCAGGAAAAGCCAGTCCCCATGCGAGTTCCTCGGGGGCCTCCTGGGATCCCTCTCCCGTCGATGCCGGGGCCTAAGTCCTTGTGTGGAGTCGGGGCCGGAACCTGAGGATTCCTCTCCAGTGCTGACATGGATCTTGGGGTACTTCTGGAGTCTCCCCAGGGGAGTCAGTCCTCGTCTCGAATGCGGGCATGCACTTGCGCTTTCCTCCAGAGCCGAAGCAGCAGTGTCACGGAGCCCGCCGCGTGGATCAAAGGATCTATGGTTTTCCCTCGAGTCTTTCCCACGAGGCTTTCCCACGAGGCTTTCCCAGAGGGCTGTCCCACGTGCACACGTGGTGGGAGTCGATCCTTGGCCTGAACGTCAAGGCAGTGCAGGGAAAACAGGTTCCTCTGGAATGGACTGACACATCTGGGGGTCTCTTGGAATGGTGGCACGACCCTGGAGTTCCTCTCCCCTTTCCTGTGGAGAGCGCCTCCTCTTGAGATGCGACGGGAACGCCGGGAATTCTTTCCCTACGAAACAGGGAAAGGATCCCTCATCTCGAGCTAGGAGGCGAAACGGGGCTCCCCTGGATGTGTGCGGAACACCACGTGCTTCCTCTCGAGTGGAGACGGGTATGTCGGGGAACTTCTTGAGCTGCAGCAAGGGTGTGAAGGACCCTTTGGAAGTTCCAGTGGTTCTATGTGATTGGCCTCGAGAAGCCTCAGCGGAAATAGGCCTCATCTCGCCTGGAGGGCAAAACCTCCTGGATTTTCTCGAGTTGCGGCAGGTGCTCTCGACTTTCGACGGGGACCTCAGGGACCCGCTCTGGTGGCCTCAGGAAAGGCCAGTCCCCATGCGAGTTCCTCGGGGGCCTCTCGCGATTCCTCTCCCGTCGATGCCGGGGCCTAAGACCTTGTGTGGAGTCGGGGCCGGAACCTGAGGATTCCTCTCCAGTGCTGACATGGATCTTGGGGTATTTCTGGAGTCTCCCCAGGAGAGTCAGTCCTCGTCTCGAATGCGGGCATGCACTTGCGCTTTCCTCCAGAGCGGTAGCAGCAGTGTCACGCAGTCCGCCGCGTGGATCAAAGGATCTATGGTTTTCCCTCGAGTCTTTCAAACGAGGCTTTCCCACGAGGCTTTCCCACAGGGCTGTCACACGTGCACACGTGGTGGGAGTCGATCCTCGGCTTGAACGTCAAGGCAGTGCAGGGAAAACAGGTTCCTCTGGAATGGACTGACACATCTGGGGGACTCTTGGAATGGTGGCACGACCCTTCAGTACCTCTCGCCTTTCCTGTGGAGAGCGCCTCCTCTTGAGATGCGATGGGAACGCCGAGAATTCTTTCCCTACGAAACAGGGAAAGGATCCCTCATCTCGAACTAGGAGGCGGAAACGGGGCTCCCCTGGATGTGTGCGGGACCCCACGTGCTTCCTCTCGAGTGGAGACGGGTATGTCGGGGATCTTCTTGAGTTGCAGCAAGGGTGTGAAGGACCCTTTGGAAGTTCCAGTGGATAGATGTGATTGGCCTCGAGAAGCCTCAGCGGAAATGGGCCTCATCTCTCCTGGAGGGCAAAACCTCCTGGATTTTCTCGAGTTGCGACAGGTGCTCTCGGCTTACGACGGGGACCTCAGGGACCCGCTCTGGTGGCCTCAGGAAAGGCCAGTCCCCATGCGAGTTCCTCGGGGGCCTCTCGGGATTCCTCTCCCGTCGATGCCGGGGCCTAAGACCTTGTGTGGAGTCGGGGCCGGAACCTGAGGATTCCTCTCCAGTGCTGACATGGATCTTGGGGTACTTCTGGAGTCTCCCCAGGGGAGTCAGTCCTCGTCTCGAATGCGGGCATGCACTTGCGCTTTCCTCCAGAGCGGTAGCAGCAGTGTCACGCAGTCCGCCGCGTGGATCAAAGGATCTATGGTTTGCCCTCGAGTCTTTCCCACGAGGCTTTCCCACTAGGCTTTCCCGCAGGGCTGTCCCACGTGCACACGTGGTGGGAGTGGATCCTCGGCTTGAACGTCAAGGCAGTGCAGGGAAAACAGTTTCCTCTGGAATGGACTGACACATCTGGGGGACTCTTGGAATGGTGGCACGACCCTGGAGTTCCTCTCGCCTTTCCTGTGGAGAGCGCCTCCTCTTGAGATGCGACGGGAACGCCGGGAATTCTTTCCCTACGAAACAGGGAAAGGATCCCTCATCTCGAGCTAGGAGGCGGAAACGGGGCTCCCCTGGATGTGTGCGGGACCCCACGTGCTTCCTCTCGAGTGGAGACGGGTATGTCGGGGAACTTCTTGATTTGCAGCAAGGGTGTGAAGGACCCTTTGGAAGTTCCAGTGGTTAGACGTGATTAGGCTCCAGAAGCCTCAGCGGAAATGGGCCTCAACTCGCCTGGAGGGCAAAACCTCCTGGATTTTCTCGAGTTGCGGCAGGTGCTCTCGACTTACGACGGGGACCTCAGGGACCCGCTCTGGTGGCCTCAGGAAAGGCCAGTCCCCATGCGAGTTCCTCGGGGGCCTCTCGGGATTCCTCTCCCGTCGATGCCGGGGCCTAAGACCTTGTGTGGAGTCGGGGCTGGAACCTGAGGATTCCTCTCCAGTGCTGACATGGATCTTGGGGTACTTCTGGAGTCTCCCCAGGTGAGTCAGTCCTCGTCTCGAATGCGGGCATGCACTTGCGCTTTCCTCCAGAGCGGTAGCAGCAGTGTCACGCAGTCCGCCGCGTGGATCAAAGGATCTATGGTTTTCCCTCGAGTCTTTCCCACGAGGCTTTCCCACGAGGCTTTCCCACAGGTCTGTCCCACGTGCACACGTGGTGGGAGTCGATCCTCGGCTTGAACGTCAAGGCAGTGCCGGGAAAACAGGTTCCTCTGGAATGGACTGACACATCTGGGGGTCTCTTGGAATGGTGCCACGAGCCTGGAGTTCCTCTCTCCTTTCCTGTGGAGAGCGCCACCTCTTGACTTGCGACGGGAACGCCGGGAATTCTTTCCCTACGAAACAGGGAAAGGATCCCTCATCTCGAGCTAGGAGGCGGAAACGGGGCTCCCCTGGATGTGTGCGGGACCCTCGTGCTTCCATTCGAGTGGAGACGGGTATGTCGGGGAACTTCTTGAGTTGCAGCAAGGGTGTGAAGGACCCTTTGGAAGTTCCAGTGGTTAGATGTGATTAGCCACGAGAAGCCTCAGCGGAAATGGGCCTCATCTCGCCTGGAGGGCAAAACCGCCTGGATTTTCTCGAGTTGCGGCAGGTGCTCTCGACTTACGACGAGGACCTCAGGGACCCGCTCTGGTGGCCTCAGGAAAGGCCAGTCCCCATGCGAGTTCCTCGGGGGCCTCTCGGGATCCCTCTCCCGTCGATGCCGGGGCCTAAGTCCTTGTGTGGAGTCGGGGCCGGAACCTGAGGATTCCTCTCCAGTGCTGACATGGATCTTGGGGTACTTCTGGAGTCTCCCCAGGGGAGTCAGTCCTCGTCTCGAATGCGGGCATGCACTTGCGCTTTCCTCCAGAGCCGAAGCAGCAGTGTCACGGAGCCCGCCGCGTGGATCAAAGGATCTATGGTTTTCCCTCGAGTCTTTCCCACGAGGCTTTCCCACGAGGCTTTCCCAGAAGGCTGTCCCACGTGCACACGTGGTGGGAGTCGATCCTCGGCTTGAACGTCAAGGCATTGCAGGGAAAACAGGTTCCTCTGGAATGGACTGACACATCTGGGGGTCTCCTGGAATGGTGGCACGACCCTGGAGTTCCTCTCCCCTTTCCTGTGGAGAGCGCCTCCTCTTGAGATTCGACGGGAACGCCGGGAATTCTTTCCCTACGAAACAGGGAAAGGATCCCTCATCTCGAGCTAGGAGGCGAAACGGGGCTCCCCTGGATGTGTGCGGAACACCACGTGCTTCCTCTTGAGTGGAGACGGGTATGTCGGGGAACTTCTTGAGCTGCAGCAAGGGTGTGAAGGACCCTTTGGAAGTTCCAGTGGTTCTATATGATTGGCCTCGAGAAGCCTCAGCGGAAATAGGCCTCATCTCGCCTGGAGGGCAAAACCTCCTGGATTTTCTCGAGTTGCGGCAGGTGCTCTCGACTTTCGACGGGGACCTCAGGGACCCGCTCTGGTGGCCTCAGGAAAGGCCAGTCCCCATGCGAGTTCCTCGGGGGCCTCTCGGGATTCCTCTCCCTTCGATGCCGGGGCCTAAGACCTTGTGTGGAGTCGGGGCCGGAACCTGAGGATTCCTCTCCAGTGCTGACATGGATCTTGGGGTATTTCTGGAGTCTCCCCAGGAGAGTCAGTCCTCGTCTCGAATGCGGGCATGCAATTGCGCTTTCCTCCAGAGCGGTAGCAGCAGTGTCACGCAGTCCCCCGCGTGGATCAAAGGATCTATGTTTTTCCCTCGAGTCTTTCAAACGAGGCTTTCCCACGAGGCTTTCCCACGAGGCTTTCCCTCAGGGCTGTCCCACGTGCACACGTGGTGGGAGTCGATCCTCGGCTTGAACGTCAAGGCAGTGCAGGGAAAACAGGTTCCTCTGGAATGGACTGACACATCTGGGGGACTCTTGGAATGGTGGCACGACCCTGGAGTTCCTCTCGCCTTTCCTGTGGAGAGCGCCTCCTCTTGAGATGCGACGGGAACGCCGGGAATTCTTTCTCTACGAAACAGGGAAAAGATCCCTCATCTCGAGCTAGGAGGCGGAAACGGGGCTCCCCTGGATGTGTGCGGGACCCCACGTGCTTCCTTTCGAGTGGAGACGGGTATGTCGGGGAACTTCTTGAGCTGCAGCAAGGGTGTGAAGGACCCTTTGGATGTTCCAGTGGTTCGATGTGATTGGCCTCGAGAAGCCTCAGCGGAAATGGGCCTCATCTCGCCTGGAGGGCAAAACCTCCTGGATTTTCTCGAGTTGCGGCAGGTGCTCTCGACTTACGACGGGGACCTCAGGGACCCGCTCTGGTGGCCTCAGGAAAGGCCAGTCCCCATGCGAGTTCCTCGGGGGCCTCTCGGGATTCCTCTCCCGTCGATGCCGGGGCCTAAGACCTTGTGTGGAGTCGGGGCCGGAACCTGAGGATTCCTCTCCAGTGCTGACATGGATCTTGGGCTACTTCTGGAGTCTCCCCAGGGGAGTCAGTCCTCGTCTCGAATGCGGGCATGCACTTGCGCTTTCCTCCAGAGCGGTAGGAGCAGTGTCACGCAGTCCGCCGCGTGGATCAAAGGATCTATGGTTTTCCCTCGAGTCTTTCCCACGATGCTTTCCCATGAGGCTTTCCCACAGGGCTGTCCCACGTGCACACGTGGTGGGATTGGATCCTCGGGTTGAACGTCAAGGCAGTGCAGGGAAAATAGGTTCCTCTGGAATGGACTGACACATCTGGGGGACTCTTGGAATGGTGGCACGACCCTGGAGTTCCTCTCGCCTTTCCTGTGGAGAGCGCCTCCTCTTGAGATGCGACGGGAACGCCGGGAATTCTTTCCCTACGAAACAGGGAAAGGATCCCTCATCTCGAGCTAGGAGGCGGAAACGGGGCTCCCCTGGATGTGTGCGGGACCCCACGTGCTTCCTCTCGAGTGGAGACGGGTATGTCGGGGAACTTCTTGAGTTGCAGCAAGGGTGTGAAGGACCCTTTGGAAGTTCCAGTGGTTAGATGTGATTGGCCTCGAGAAGCCTCAGCGGAAATGGGCCTCATCTCGCCTGGAGGGCAAAACCGCCTGGATTTTCTCGAGTTGCGGCAGGTGCTCTCGACTTACGACGGGGACCTCATGGACCCTCTCTGGTGGCCTCAGAACAGGCCAGTCCCCATGCGAGTTCCTCGTGGGCCTCTCGGGATTCCTCTCCCGTCGATGCCGGGGCCTAAGACCTTGTGTGGAGTCGGGGCCGGAACCTGAGGATTCCTCTCCAGTGCTGACATGGATCTTGGGGTACTTCTGGAGTCTCCCCAGGGGAGTCAGTCCTCGTCTCGAATGCGGGCATGCACTTGCCCTTTCCTCCAGAGCGGTAGCAGCAGTATCACGCAGTCCGCCGCGTGGATCAAAGGATCTATGGTTTTCCCTCGAGTCTTTCCCACGAGGCTTTCCCACGAGGCTTTCCCACAGGGCTGTCCCACGTGCACACGTGGTGGGAGTCGATCCTCGGCTTGAACGTCAAGGCAGTGCAGGGAAAACAGGTTCCTCTGGAATGGACTGACACCTCTGGGGGACTCTTGGAATGGTGGCACGACCCTGGAGTTCCTCTCGCCTTTCCTGTGGAGAGCGCCTCCTCTTGAGATGCGACGGGAACGCCGGGAATTCTTTCCCTACGAAACAGGGAAAGGATCCCTCATCTCGAGCTAGGAGGCGGAAATGGGGCTCCCCTGGATGTGGGCGGGACCCCACGTGCTTCCTCTCGAGTGGAGACGGGTATGTCGGGGAACTTCTTGAGTTGCAGCAAGGGTGTGAAGGACCCTTTGGAAGTTCCAGTGGATAGATGTGATTGGCCTCGAGAAGCCTCAGCGGAAATGGGCCTCATCTCTCCTGGAGGGCAAAACCTCCTGGATTTTCTCGAGTTGCGGCAGGTGCTCTCGACTTACGACGGGGACCTCAGGGACCCGCTCTGGTGGCCTCAGGAAAGGCCAGTCCCCATGCGAGTTCCTCGGGGGCCTCTCGGGATTCCTCTCCCGTCGATGCCGGGGCCTAAGACCTTGTGTGGAGTCGGGGCCGGAACCTGAGGATTCCTCTCCAGTGCTGACATGGATCTTGGGGTACTTCTGGAGTCTCCCCAGGGGAGTCAGTCCTCGTCTCGAATGCGGGCATGCACTTGCGCTTTCCTCCAGAGCGGTAGCAGCAGTGTCACGCAGTCCGCCTCGTGGATCAAAGGATCTATGGTTTTCCCTCGAGTCTTTCCCACGAGGCTTTCCCACGAGGCTTTCCCACAGGGCTGTCACACGTGCACACGTGGTGGGAGTCGATCCTCGGCTTGAACGTCAAGGCAGTGCAGGGAAAACAGGTTCCTCTGGAATGGACTGACACATCTGGGGGACTCTTGGAATGGTGGCACGACCCTTCAGTTCCTCTCGCCTTTCCTGTGGAGAGCACCTCCTCTTGAGATGCGATGGGAACGTCGAGAATTCTTTCCCTACGAAACAGGGAAAGGATACCTCATCTCGAGCTAGGAGGCGGAAACGGGGCTCCCCTGGATGTGTGCGGGACCCCACGTTCTTCCTCTCGAGTGGAGACGGGTATGTCGGGGACCTTCTTGAGTTGCAGCAAGGGTGTGAAGGACCCTTTGGAAGTTCCAGTGGTTAGATGTGATTAGCCTCGAGAAGCCTCAGCGGAAATGGGCCTCATCTCGCCTGGAGGGCAAAACCTCCTGGATTTTCTAGATTTCCGGCAGGTGCTCTCGACTTACGACGGGGAACTCAGGGACACGCTCTGGTGGCCTCAGGAAAGTCCAGTCCCCATGCGAGTTCATCGGGGGCCTCTCGGGATTCCTCTCCCGTCGATGCCGGCGCCTAAGACCTTGTGTGGAGTCGGGGCCGGAACCTGAGGATTCCTCTCCAGTGCTGACATGGATCTTGGGGTACTTCTGGAGTCTCCCCAGGGGAGTCAGTCCTCGTCTCGAATGCGGGCATGCACTTGCGCTTTCCTCCAGAGCGGTAGCAGCAGTGTCACGCAGTCCGCCGCGTGGATCAAAGGATCTATGGTTTTCCCTCGAGTCTTTCCCACGAGGCTTTCCCACGAGGCTTTCCCACAGGGCTGTCCCACGTGCACAGGTGGTGGGAGTCGATCCTCGGCTTGAACGTCAAGGCAGTGCAGGGAAAACAGGTTCCTCTGGAATGGACTGACACATCTGGGGGACTCTTGGAATGGTGGCACGACCCTGGAGTTCCTCTCGCCTTTCCTGTGGAGAGCGCCTCCTCTTGAGATGCGACGGGAACGCCGGGAATTCTTTCCCTACGAAACAGGGAAAGGATCCCTCATCTCGAGCTAGGAGGCGGAAAAGGGGCTCCCCTGGATGTGTGCCGGACCCCACGTGCTTCCTCTCGAGTTGAGACGGGTATGTCGGGGAACTTCTTGAGTTGCAACAAGGGTGTGAAGGACCCTTTGGAAGTTCCAGTGGTTAGATGTGATTGGCCTCGAGAAGCCTCAGCGGAAATGGGCTTCATCTCGCCTGGAGGGCAAAACCGCCTGGATTTTCTCGAGTTGCGGCAGGTGCTCTCGACTTACGACGAGGACCTCAGGGACCCGCTCTGGTGGCCTCAGGAAAGGCAAGTCCCCATGCGAGTTCCTCTGGGGATTCCTCTCCCGTCGATGCCGGGGCCTAAGACCTTGTGTGAAGTCGGGGCCGGAACCTGAGGATTCCTCTCCAGTGCTGACATGGATCTTGGGGTACTTCTGGAGTCTCCCCAGGGGAGTCAGTCCTCGTCTCGAATGCGGGCATGCACTTGCGCTTTCCTCCAGAGCGGTAGCAGAAGTGTCACGCAGTCCGCCCAATGGATCAAAGGATCTATGGTTTTCCCTCGAGGCTTTCCCACGAGGCTTTCCCACGAGGCTTTCCCTCAGGGCTGTCCCACGTGCACACGTGGTGGGAGTCGATCCTCGGCTTGAACGTCAAGGCAGTGCAGGGAAAACAGGTTCCTCTGGAATGGACTGACACATCTGGGGGACTCTTGGAATGGTGGCACGACCCTGGAGTTCCTCTCGCCTTTCCTGTGGAGAGCGCCTCCTCTTGAGATGCGACGGGAACGCCGGGAATTCTTTCTCTACGAAACAGGGAAAGGATCCCTCATCTCGAGCTAGGAGGCGGAAACGGGGCTCCCCTGGATGTGTGCGGGACCCCACGTGCTTCCTTTCGAGTGGAGACGGGTATGTCGGGGAACTTCTTGAGTTGCAGCAAGGGTGTGAAGGACCCTTTGGAAGTTCCAGTGTTTAGACGTGATTAGCCTCGAAAACCTCTGCGGAAATGAGCCTCATCTCGCCTGGAGGGCAAAACATCCTGGATTTTCTCAAGTTGCGGCAGGTGATCTCGACTTACGACGGGGACCTCAGGGACCCGCTCTGGTGGCCTCAGGAAAAGCCAGTCCCCATGCGAGTTCCTTGGGGGCCTCTCGAGATCCCTCTCCCGTCGATGCCGGGGCCTAAGTCCTTGTGTGGAGTCGGGGCCGGAACCTGAGGATTCCTCTCCAGTGCTGACATGGATCTTGGGGTACTTCTGGAGTCTTCCCAGGGGAGTCAGTCCTCGTCTCGAATGCGGTCATGCACTTGCGCTTTCCTCCAGAGCCGTAGCAGCAGTGTCACGGAGCCCGCCGCGTGGATCAAAGGATCTATGGTTTTCCCTCGAGTCTTTCCCACGAGGCTTTCCCACGAGGCTTTCCCACAGGGCTGTCCCACGTGCACACGTGGTGGGAGTCGATCCTCGGCTTGAATGTCAAGGCAGTGCAGGGAAAACAGGTTCCTCTGTAATGGACTGACACATCTGGGGGTCTCTTGGAATGGTGGCACGACCCTGGAGTTCCTCTCCCCTTTCCTGTGGAGAGCGCCTCCTCTTGAGATGCGACGGGAACGCCGGGAATTCTTTCCCTACGAAACAGGGAAAGGATCCCTCATCTCGAGCTAGGAGGCGAAACGGGGCTCCCCTGGATGTGTGCGGGATACCACGTGCTTCCTCTCGAGTGGAGACGGTTATGTCGGGGAACTTCTTGAGCTGCAGCAAGGGTGTGAAGTACCCTTTGGAAGTTCCAGTGGTTAGATGTGATTGGCCTCGAGAAGCCTCAGCGGAAATGGGCCTCATCTCGCCTGGAGGGCAAAACCTCCTGGATTTTCTCGAGTTGCGGCAGGTGCTCTCGACTTTCGACGGGGACCTCAGGGACCCGCTCTGGTGGCCTCAGGAAAGGCCAGTCCCCATGCGAGTTCCTCGGGGGCCTCTGGGGATTCCTCTCCCGTCGATGCCGGTGCCTAAGACCTTGTGTGGAGTCGGGGCCGGAACCTGAGGATTCCTCTCCAGTGCTGACATGGATCTTGGGATACTTCTGGAGTCTCCCCAGGGGAGTCAGTCCTCGTCTCGAATGCGGGCATGCACTTGCGCTTTCCACCAGAGCGGTAGCAGCAGTGTCACGCAGTCCGCCGCGTGGATCAAAGGATCTATGGTTTTCCCTCGAGTCTTTCCCACGAGGCTTTCCCACGAGGCTTTCCCACAGGGCTGTCCCACGTGCACACGTGGTGGGAGTCGATCCTCGGCTTGAACGTCAAGGCAGTGCAGGGAAAACAGGTTCCTCTGGAATGGACTGACACATCTGGGGGACTCTTGGAATGGTGTCGCGACCCTGGAGTTCCTCTCGCCTTTCCTGTGGAGAGCGCCTCCTCTTGAGATGCGACGGGAACGCCGGGAATTCTTTCCCTACGAAACAGGGAAAGGATCCCTCATCTCGAGCTAGGAGGCGGAAACGGGGCTCCCCTGGATGTGTGCCGGACCCCACGTGCTTCCTCTCGAGTGGAGACGGGTATGTCGGGGAACTTCTTGAGTTGCAGCAATGGTGTGAAGGACCCTTTGGAAGTTCCAGTGGTTAGATGTGATTGGCTTCGAGAAGCCTCAGCGGAAATGGGCCTCATCTCGCCTGGAGGGCAAAACCTCCTGGATTTTCTCGAGTTGCGGCAGGTGCTCTCGATTACGACGGGGACCTCAGGGACCCGCTCTGGTGGCCTCAGGAAAGGCCAGTCCCGATGCGAGTTCCTCGGGGGCCTCTGGGGATTCCTCTCCCATTGATGCCGGTGCCTAAGACCTTGTGTGGAGTCGGGGCGGGAACCTGAGGATTCCTCTCCAGTGCTGACATGGATCTTGGGGTATTTCTGTTGTCTCCCCAGGAGAGTCAGTCCTCGTCTCGAATGCGGGCATGCACTTGCGCTTTCCTCCAGAGCGGTAGGAGCAGTGTCACGCAGTCCGCCGCGTGGATCAAAGGATCTATGGTTTTCCCTCGAGTCTTTCCCACGATGCTTTCCCATGAGGCTTTCCCACAGGGCTGTCCCACGTGCACACGTGGTGGGATTGGATCCTCGGCTTGAACGTCAAGGCAGTGCAGGGAAAACAGGTTCCTCTGGAATGGACTGACACCTCTGGGGGACTCTTGGAATGGTGGCACGACCCTGGAGTTCCTCTCGCCTTTCCTGTGGAGAGCGCCTCCTCTTGAGATGCGACGGGAACGCCGGGAATTCTTTCCCTACGAAACAGGGAAAGGATCCCTCATCTCGAGCTAGGAGGCGGAAATGGGGCTCCCCTGGATGTGGGCGGGACCCCACGTGCTTCCTCTCGAGTGGAGACGGGTATGTCGGGGAACTTCTTGAGTTGCAGCAAGGGTGTGAAGGACCCTTTGGAAGTTCCAGTGGATAGATGTGATTGGCCTCGAGAAGCCTCAGCGGAAATGGGCCTCATCTCGCCTGGAGGGCAAAACCTCCTGGATTTTCTCGAGTTGCGGCAGGTGCTCTCGACTTACGATGGGGACCTCAGGGACCCGCTCTGGTGGCCTCAGGAAAGGCCAGTCCCCATGCGAGTTCCTCGGGGGCCTCTCGGGATTCCTCTCCCGTCGATGCCGGGGCCTAAGACCTTGTGTGGAGTCGGGGCCGGAACCTGAGGATTCCTCTCCAGTGCTGACATGGATCTTGGGGTACTTCTGGAGTCTCCCCAGGGGAGTCAGTCCTCGTCTCGAATGCGGGCATGCACTTGCACTTTCCTCCAGAGCGGTAGCAGCAGTGTCACGCAGTCCGCCTCGTGGATCAAAGGATCTATGGTTTTCCCTCGAGTCTTTCCCACGAGGCTTTCCCACGAGGCTTTCCCACAGGGCTGTCACACGTGCACACGTGGTGGGAGTCGATCCTCGGCTTGAACGTCAAGGCAGTGCAGGGAAAACAGGTTCCTCTGGAATGGACTGACACATCTGGGGGACTCTTGGAATGGTGGCACGACCCTTCAGTTCCTCTCGCCTTTCCTGTGGAGAGCGCCTCCTCTTGAGATGCGATGGGAACGTCGAGAATTCTTTCCCTACGAAACAGGGAAAGGATACCTCATCTCGAGCTAGGAGGCGGATACGGGGCTCCCCTGGATGTGTGCGGGACCCCACGTGCTTCCTCTCGAGTGGAGACGGGTATGTCGGGGACCTTCTTGAGTTGCAGCAAGGGTGTGAAGGACCCTTTGGAAGTTCCAGTGGTTAGATGTGATTAGCCTCGAGAAGCCTCAGCGGAAATGGGCCTCATCTCGCCTGGAGGGCAAAACCTCCTGGATTTTCTAGATTTGCGGCAGGTGCTCTCGACTTACGACGGGGAACTCAGGGACACGCTCTGGTGGCCTCAGGAAAGTCCAGTCCCCATGCGAGTTCATCGGGGGCCTCTCGGGATTCCTCTCCCGTCGATGCCGGCGCCTAAGACCTTGTGTGGAGTCGGGGCCGGAACCTGAGGATTCCTCTCCAGTGCTGACATGGATCTTGGGGTACTTCTGGAGTCTCCCCAGGGGAGTCAGTCCTCGTCTCGAATGCGGGCATGCACTTGCGCTTTCCTCCAGAGCGGTAGCAGCAGTGTCACGCAGTCCGCCGCGTGGATCAAAGGATCTATGGTTTTCCCTCGAGTCTTTCCCACGAGGCTTTCCCACGAGGCTTTCCCACAGGGCTGTCCCACGTGCACTTGTGGTGGGATTCGATCCTCGGCTTGAACGTCAAGGCAGTGCAGGGAAAACAGGTTCCTCTGGAATGGACTGACACATCTGGGGGACTCTTGGAATGGTGGCACGACCCTGGAGTTCCTCTCGCCTTTCCTGTGGAGAGCGCCTCCTCTTGAGATGCGACGGGAACGCCGGGAATTCTTTCCCTACGAAACAGGGAAAGGATCCCTCATCTCGAGCTAGGAGGCGGAAAAGGGGCTCCCCTGGATGTGTGCCGGACCCCACGTGCTTCCTCTCGAGTTGAGACGGGTATGTCGGGGAACTTCTTGAGTTGCAGCAAGGGTGTGAAGGACCCTTTGGAAGTTCCAGTGGTTAGATGTGATTGGCCTCGAGAAGCCTCAGCGGAAATGGGCTTCATCTCGCCTGGAGGGCAAAACCGCCTGGATTTTCTCGAGTTGCGGCAGGTGCTCTCGACTTACGACGAGGACCTCAGGGACCCGCTCTGGTGGCCTCAGGAAAGGCAAGTCCCCATGCGAGTTCCTCTGGGGATTCCTCTCCCGTCGATGCCGGGGCCTAAGACCTTGTGTGAAGTCGGGGCCGGAACCTGAGGATTCCTCTCCAGTGCTGACATGGATCTTGGGGTACTTCTGGAGTCTCCCCAGGGGAGTCAGTCCTCGTCTCGAATGCGGGCATGCACTTGCGCTTTCCTCCAGAGCGGTAGCAGAAGTGTCACGCAGTCCGCCCAATGGATCAAAGGATCTATGGTTTTCCCTCGAGGCTTTCCCACGAGGTTTCCCACGAGGCTTTCCCTCAGGGCTGTCCCACGTGCACACGTGGTGGGAGTCGATCCTCGGCTTGAACGTCAAGGCAGTGCAGGGAAAACAGGTTCCTCTGGAATGGACTGACACATCTGGGGGACTCTTGGAATGGTGGCACGACCCTGGAGTTCCTCTCGCCTTTCCTGTGGAGAGCGCCTCCTCTTGAGATGCGACGGGAACGCCGGGAATTCTTTCCCTACGAAAGAGGGAAAGGATCCCTCATCTCGAGCTAGGAGGCGGAAACGGGGCTCCCCTGGATGTGTGCGGGACCCCACGTGCTTCCTTTCGAGTGGAGACGGGTATGTCGGGGAACTTCTTGAGTTGCAGCAAGGGTGTGAAGGACCCTTTGGAAGTTCCAGTGTTTAGACGTGATTAGCCTCGAAAACCTCTGCGGAAATGAGCCTCATCTCGCCTGGAGGGCAAAACATCCTGGATTTTCTCAAGTTGCGGCAGGTGATCTCGACTTACGACGGGGACCTCAGGGACCCGCTCTGGTGGCCTCAGGAAAAGCCAGTCCCCATGCGAGTTCCTTGGGGGCCTCTCGAGATCCCTCTCCCGTCGATGCCGGGGCCTAAGTCCTTGTGTGGAGTCGGGGCCGGAACCTGAGGATTCCTCTCCAGTGCTGACATGGATCTTGGGGTACTTCTGGAGTCTTCCCAGGGGAGTCAGTCCTCGTCTCGAATGCGGGCATGCACTTGCGCTTTCCTCCAGAGCCGTAGCAGCAGTGTCACGGAGCCCGCCGCGTGGATCAAAGGATCTATGGTTTTCCCTCGAGTCTTTCCCACGAGGCTTTCCCACGAGGCTTTCCCACAGGGCTGTCCCACGTGCACACGTGGTGGGAGTCGATCCTTGGCTTGAATGTCAAGGCAGTGCAGGGAAAACAGGTTCCTCTGTAATGGACTGACACATCTGGGGGTCTCTTGGAATGGTGGCACGACCCTGGAGTTCCTCTCCCCTTTCCTGTGGAGAGCGCCTCCTCTTGAGATGCGACGGGAACGCCGGGAATTCTTTCCCTACGAAACAGGGAAAGGATCCCTCATCTCGAGCTAGGAGGCGAAACGGGGCTCCCCTGGATGTGTGCGGGATACCACGTGCTTCCTCTCGAGTGGAGACGGTTATGTCGGGGAACTTCTTGAGCTGCAGCAAGGGTGTGAAGGACCCTTAGGAAGTTCCAGTGGTTCGATGTGATTGGCCTCGAGAAGCCTCAGCGGAAATGGGCCTCATCTCGCCTGGAGGGCAAAACCTCCTGGATTTTCTCGAGTTGCGGCAGGTGCTCTCGACTTTCGACGGGGACCTCAGGGACCCGCTCTGGTGGCCTCAGGAAAGGCCAGTCCCCATGCGAGTTCCTCGGGGGCCTCTGGGGATTCCTCTCCCGTCGATGCCGGGGCCTAAGACCTTGTGTGGAGTCGGGGCCGGAACCTGAGGATTCCTCTCCAGTGCTGACATGGATCTTGGGGTACTTCTGGAGTCTCCCCAGGGGAGTCAGTCCTCGTCTCGAATGCGGGCATGCACTTGCACTTTCCTCCAGAGCGGTAGCAGCAGTGTCACGCAGTCCGCCTCGTGGATCAAAGGATCTATGGTTTTCCCTCGAGTCTTTCCCACGAGGCTTTCCCACGAGGCTTTCCCACAGGGCTGTCACACGTGCACACGTGGTGGGAGTCGATCCTCGGCTTGAACGTCAAGGCAGTGCAGGGAAAACAGGTTCCTCTGGAATGGACTGACACATCTGGGGGACTCTTGGAATGGTGGCACGACCCTTCAGTTCCTCTCGCCTTTCCTGTGGAGAGCGCCTCCTCTTGAGATGCGATGGGAACGTCGAGAATTCTTTCCCTACGAAACAGGGAAAGGATACCTCATCTCGAGCTAGGAGGCGGATACGGGGCTCCCCTGGATGTGTGCGGGACCCCACGTGCTTCCTCTCGAGTGGAGACGGGTATGTCGGGGACCTTCTTGAGTTGCAGCAAGGGTGTGAAGGACCCTTTGGAAGTTCCAGTGGTTAGATGTGATTAGCCTCGAGAAGCCTCAGCGGAAATGGGCCTCATCTCGCCTGGAGGGCAAAACCTCCTGGATTTTCTAGATTTGCGGCAGGTGCTCTCGACTTACGACGGGGAACTCAGGGACACGCTCTGGTGGCCTCAGGAAAGTCCAGTCCCCATGCGAGTTCATCGGGGGCCTCTCGGGATTCCTCTCCCGTCGATGCCGGCGCCTAAGACCTTGTGTGGAGTCGGGGCCGGAACCTGAGGATTCCTCTCCAGTGCTGACATGGATCTTGGGGTACTTCTGGAGTCTCCCCAGGGGAGTCAGTCCTCGTCTCGAATGCGGGCATGCACTTGCGCTTTCCTCCAGAGCGGTAGCAGCAGTGTCACGCAGTCCGCCGCGTGGATCAAAGGATCTATGGTTTTCCCTCGAGTCTTTCCCACGAGGCTTTCCCACGAGGCTTTCCCACAGGGCTGTCCCACGTGCACTTGTGGTGGGATTCGATCCTCGGCTTGAACGTCAAGGCAGTGCAGGGAAAACAGGTTCCTCTGGAATGGACTGACACATCTGGGGGACTCTTGGAATGGTGGCACGACCCTGGAGTTCCTCTCGCCTTTCCTGTGGAGAGCGCCTCCTCTTGAGATGCGACGGGAACGCCGGGAATTCTTTCCCTACGAAACAGGGAAAGGATCCCTCATCTCGAGCTAGGAGGCGGAAAAGGGGCTCCCCTGGATGTGTGCCGGACCCCACGTGCTTCCTCTCGAGTTGAGACGGGTATGTCGGGGAACTTCTTGAGTTGCAGCAAGGGTGTGAAGGACCCTTTGGAAGTTCCAGTGGTTAGATGTGATTGGCCTCGAGAAGCCTCAGCGGAAATGGGCTTCATCTCGCCTGGAGGGCAAAACCGCCTGGATTTTCTCGAGTTGCGGCAGGTGCTCTCGACTTACGACGAGGACCTCAGGGACCCGCTCTGGTGGCCTCAGGAAAGGCAAGTCCCCATGCGAGTTCCTCTGGGGATTCCTCTCCCGTCGATGCCGGGGCCTAAGACCTTGTGTGAAGTCGGGGCCGGAACCTGAGGATTCCTCTCCAGTGCTGACATGGATCTTGGGGTACTTCTGGAGTCTCCCCAGGGGAGTCAGTCCTCGTCTCGAATGCGGGCATGCACTTGCGCTTTCCTCCAGAGCGGTAGCAGAAGTGTCACGCAGTCCGCCCAATGGATCAAAGGATCTATGGTTTTCCCTCGAGGCTTTCCCACGAGGTTTCCCACGAGGCTTTCCCTCAGGGCTGTCCCACGTGCACACGTGGTGGGAGTCGATCCTCGGCTTGAACGTCAAGGCAGTGCAGGGAAAACAGGTTCCTCTGGAATGGACTGACACATCTGGGGGACTCTTGGAATGGTGGCACGACCCTGGAGTTCCTCTCGCCTTTCCTGTGGAGAGCGCCTCCTCTTGAGATGCGACGGGAACGCCGGGAATTCTTTCCCTACGAAAGAGGGAAAGGATCCCTCATCTCGAGCTAGGAGGCGGAAACGGGGCTCCCCTGGATGTGTGCGGGACCCCACGTGCTTCCTTTCGAGTGGAGACGGGTATGTCGGGGAACTTCTTGAGTTGCAGCAAGGGTGTGAAGGACCCTTTGGAAGTTCCAGTGTTTAGACGTGATTAGCCTCGAAAACCTCTGCGGAAATGAGCCTCATCTCGCCTGGAGGGCAAAACATCCTGGATTTTCTCAAGTTGCGGCAGGTGATCTCGACTTACGACGGGGACCTCAGGGACCCGCTCTGGTGGCCTCAGGAAAAGCCAGTCCCCATGCGAGTTCCTTGGGGGCCTCTCGAGATCCCTCTCCCGTCGATGCCGGGGCCTAAGTCCTTGTGTGGAGTCGGGGCCGGAACCTGAGGATTCCTCTCCAGTGCTGACATGGATCTTGGGGTACTTCTGGAGTCTTCCCAGGGGAGTCAGTCCTCGTCTCGAATGCGGGCATGCACTTGCGCTTTCCTCCAGAGCCGTAGCAGCAGTGTCACGGAGCCCGCCGCGTGGATCAAAGGATCTATGGTTTTCCCTCGAGTCTTTCCCACGAGGCTTTCCCACGAGGCTTTCCCACAGGGCTGTCCCACGTGCACACGTGGTGGGAGTCGATCCTTGGCTTGAATGTCAAGGCAGTGCAGGGAAAACAGGTTCCTCTGTAATGGACTGACACATCTGGGGGTCTCTTGGAATGGTGGCACGACCCTGGAGTTCCTCTCCCCTTTCCTGTGGAGAGCGCCTCCTCTTGAGATGCGACGGGAACGCCGGGAATTCTTTCCCTACGAAACAGGGAAAGGATCCCTCATCTCGAGCTAGGAGGCGAAACGGGGCTCCCCTGGATGTGTGCGGGATACCACGTGCTTCCTCTCGAGTGGAGACGGTTATGTCGGGGAACTTCTTGAGCTGCAGCAAGGGTGTGAAGGACCCTTAGGAAGTTCCAGTGGTTCGATGTGATTGGCCTCGAGAAGCCTCAGCGGAAATGGGCCTCATCTCGCCTGGAGGGCAAAACCTCCTGGATGTTCTCGAGTTGCGGCAGGTGCTCTCGACTTTCGACGGGGACCTCAGGGACCCGCTCTGGTGGCCTCAGGAAAGGCCAGTCCCCATGCGAGTTCCTCGGGGGCCTCTGGGGATTCCTCTCCCGTCGATGCCGGGGCCTAAGACCTTGTGTGGAGTCGGGGCCGGAACCTGAGGATTCCTCTCCAGTGCTGACATGGATCTTGGGATACTTCTGGAGTCTCCCCAGGGGAGTCAGTCCTCGTCTCGAATGCTGGCATGCACTTGCGCTTTCCACCAGAGCGGTAGCAGCAGTGTCACGCAGTCCGCCGCGTGGATCAAAGGATCTATGGTTTTCCCTCGAGTCTTTCCCACGAGGCTTTCCCACGAGGCTTTCCCACAGGGCTGTCCCACGTGCACACGTGGTGGGAGTCGATCCTCGGCTTGAACGTCAAGGCAGTGCAGGGAAAACAGGTTCCTCTGGAATGGACTGACACATCTGGGGGACTCTTGGAATGGTGTCACGACCCTGGAGTTCCTCTCGCCTTTCCTGTGGAGAGCGCCTCCTCTTGAGATGCGACGGGAACGCCGGGAATTCTTTCCCTACGAAACAGGGAAAGGATCCCTCATCTCGAGCTAGGAGGCGGAAACGGGGCTCCCCTGGATGTGTGCCGGACCCCACGTGCTTCCTCTCGAGTGGAGACGGGTATGTCGGGGAACTTCTTGAGTTGCAGCAATGGTGTGAAGGACCCTTTGGAAGTTCCAGTGGTTAGATGTGATTGGCTTCGAGAAGCCTCAGCGGAAATGGGCCTCATCTCGCCTGGAGGGCAAAACCTCCTGGATTTTCTCGAGTTGCGGCAGGTGCTCTCGATTACGACGGGGACCTCAGGGACCCGCTCTGGTGGCCTCAGGAAAGGCCAGTCCCGATGCGAGTTCCTCGGGGGCCTCTGGGGATTCCTCTCCCATTGATGCCGGTGCCTAAGACCTTGTGTGGAGTCGGGGCGGGAACCTGAGGATTCCTCTCCAGTGCTGACATGGATCTTGGGGTATTTCTGTTGTCTCCCCAGGAGAGTCAGTCCTCGTCTCGAATGCGGGCATGCACTTGCGCTTTCCTCCAGAGCGGTAGGAGCAGTGTCACGCAGTCCGCCGCGTGGATCAAAGGATCTATGGTTTTCCCTCGAGTCTTTCCCACGATGCTTTCCCATGAGGCTTTCCCACAGGGCTGTCCCACGTGCACACGTGGTGGGATTGGATCCTCGGCTTGAACGTCAAGGCAGTGCAGGGAAAACAGGTTCCTCTGGAATGGACTGACACATCTGGGGGACTCTTGGAATGGTGGCACGACCCTGGAGTTCCTCTCGCCTTTCCTGTGGAGAGCGCCTCCTCTTGAGATGCGACGGGAACGCCGGGAATTCTTTCCCTACGAAACAGGGAAAGGATCCCTCATCTCGAGCTAGGAGGCGGAAACGGGGCTCCCCTGGATGTGTGCGGGACCCCACGTGCTTCCTCTCGAGTGGAGACGGGTATGTCGGGGAACTATTTGAGTTGCAGCAAGGGTGTGAAGGACCCTTTGGAAGTTCCAGGGGTTAGATGTGATTGGCCTCGAGAAGCCTCAGCGGAAATGGGCCTCATCTCGCCTGGAGGGCAAAACCGCCTGGATTTTCTCGAGTTGCGGCAGGTGCTCTCGACTTACGACGGGGACCTCAGGGACCCGCTCTGGTGGCCTCAGAACAGGCCAGTCCCCATGCGAGTTCCTCGTGGGCCTCTCGGGATTCCTCTCCCGTCGATGCCGGGGCCTAAGACCTTGTGTGGAGTCGGGGCCGGAACCTGAGGATTCCTCTCCAGTGCTGACATGGATCTTGGGGTACTTCTGGAGTCTCCCCAGGGGAGTCAGTCCTCGTCTCGAATGCGGGCATGCACTTGCGCTTTCCTCCAGAGCGGTAGCAGCAGTATCACGCAGTCCGCCGCGTGGATCAAAGGATCTATGGTTTTCCCTCGAGTCTTTCCCACGAGGCTTTCCCACGAGGCTTTCCCACAGGGCTGTCCCACGTGCACACGTGGTGGGAGTCGATCCTCGGCTTGAACGTCAAGGCAGTGCAGGGAAAACAGGTTCCTCTGGAATGGACTGACACCTCTGGGGGACTCTTGGAATGGTGGCACGACCCTGGAGTTCCTCTCGCCTTTCCTGTGGAGAGCGCCTCCTCTTGAGATGCGACGGGAACGCCGGGAATTCTTTCCCTACGAAACAGGGAAAGGATCCCTCATCTCGAGCTAGGAGGCGGAAATGGGGCTCCCCTGGATGTGGGCGGGACCCCACGTGCTTCCTCTCGAGTGGAGACGGGTATGTCGGGGAACTTCTTGAGTTGCAGCAAGGGTGTGAAGGACCCTTTGGAAGTTCCAGTGGATAGATGTGATTGGCCTCGAGAAGCCTCAGCGGAAATGGGCCTCATCTCTCCTGGAGGGCAAAACCTCCTGGATTTTCTCGAGTTGCGGCAGGTGCTCTCGACTTACGACGGGGACCTCAGGGACCCGCTCTGGTGGCCTCAGGAAAGGCCAGTCCCCATGCGAGTTCCTCGGGGGCCTCTCGGGATTCCTCTCCCGTCGATGCCGGGGCCTAAGACCTTGTGTGGAGTCGGGGCCGGAACCTGAGGATTCCTCTCCAGTGCTGACATGGATCTTGGGGTACTTCTGGAGTCTCCCCAGGGGAGTCAGTCCTCGTCTCGAATGCGGGCATGCACTTGCGCTTTCCTCCAGAGCGGTAGCAGCAGTGTCACGCAGTCCGCCTCGTGGATCAAAGGATCTATGGTTTTCCCTCGAGTCTTTCCCACGAGGCTTTCCCACGAGGTTTCCCACAGGGCTGTCACACGTGCACACGTGGTGGGAGTCGATCCTCGGCTTGAACGTCAAGGCAGTGCAGGGAAAACAGGTTCCTCTGGAATGGACTGACACATCTGGGGGACTCTTGGAATGGTGGCACGACCCTTCAGTTCCTCTCGCCTTTCCTGTGGAGAGCGCCTCCTCTTGAGATGCGATGGGAACGTCGAGAATTCTTTCCCTACGAAACAGGGAAAGGATACCTCATCTCGAGCTAGGAGGCGGAAACGGGGCTCCCCTGGATGTGTGCGGGACCCCACGTGCTTCCTCTCGAGTGGAGACGGGTATGTCGGGGACCTTCTTGAGTTGCAGCAAGGGTGTGAAGGACCCTTTGGAAGTTCCAGTGGTTAGATATGATTAGCCTCGAGAAGCCTCAGCGGAAATGGGCCTCATCTCGCCTGGAGGGCAAAACCTCCTGGATTTTCTAGATTTGCGGCAGGTGCTCTCGACTTACGACGGGGAACTCAGGGACACGCTCTGGTGGCCTCAGGAAAGTCCAGTCCCCATGCGAGTTCATCGGGGGCCTCTCGGGATTCCTCTCCCGTCGATGCCGGCGCCTAAGACCTTGTGTGGAGTCGGGGCCGGAACCTGAGGATTCCTCTCCAGTGCTGACATGGATCTTGGGGTACTTCTGGAGTCTCCCCAGGGGAGTCAGTCCTCGTCTCGAATGCGGGCATGCACTTGCGCTTTCCTCCAGAGCGGTAGCAGCAGTGTCACGCAGTCCGCCGCGTGGATCAAAGGATCTATGGTTTTCCCTCGAGTCTTTCCCACGAGGCTTTCCCACGAGGCTTTCCCACAGGGCTGTCCCACGTGCACTTGTGGTGGGAGTCGATCCTCGGCTTGAACGTCAAGGCAGTGCAGGGAAAACAGGTTCCTCTGGAATGGACTGACACATCTGGGGGACTCTTGGAATGGTGGCACGACCCTGGAGTTCCTCTCGCCTTTCCTGTGGAGAGCGCCTCCTCTTGAGATGCGACGGGAACGCCGGGAATTCTTTCCCTACGAAACAGGGAAAGGATCCCTCATCTCGAGCTAGGAGGCGGAAAAGGGGCTCCCCTGGATGTGTGCCGGACCCCACGTGCTTCCTCTCGAGTTGAGACGGGTATGTCGGGGAACTTCTTGAGTTGCAGCAAGGGTGTGAAGGACCCTTTGGAAGTTCCAGTGGTTAGATGTGATTGGCCTCGAGAAGCCTCAGCGGAAATGGGCTTCATCTCGCCTGGAGGGCAAAACCGCCTGGATTTTCTCGAGTTGCGGCAGGTGCTCTCGACTTACGACGAGGACCTCAGGGACCCGCTCTGGTGGCCTCAGGAAAGGCAAGTCCCCATGCGAGTTCCTCTGGGGATTCCTCTCCCGTCGATGCCGGGGCCTAAGACCTTGTGTGGAGTCGGGGCCGGAACCTGAGGATTCCTCTCCAGTGCTGACATGGATCTTGGGGTACTTCTGGAGTCTCCCCAGGGGAGTCAGTCCTCGTCTCGAATGCGGGCATGCACTTGCGCTTTCCTCCAGAGCGGTAGCAGAAGTGTCACGCAGTCCGCCCAATGGATCAAAGGATCTATGGTTTTCCCTCGAGGCTTTCCCACGAGGCTTTCCCACGAGGCTTTCCCTCAGGGCTGTCCCACGTGCACACGTGGTGGGAGTCGATCCTCGGCTTGAACGTCAAGGCAGTGCAGGGAAAACAGGTTCCTCTGGAATGGACTGACACATCTGGGGGACTCTTGGAATGGTGGCACGACCCTGGAGTTCCTCTCGCCTTTCCTGTGGAGAGCGCCTCCTCTTGAGATGCGACGGGAACGCCGGGAATTCTTTCTCTACGAAACAGGGAAAGGATCCCTCATCTCGAGCTAGGAGGCGGAAACGGGGCTCCCCTGGATGTGTGCGGGACCCCACGTGCTTCCTTTCGAGTGGAGACGGGTATGTCGGGGAACTTCTTGAGCTGCAGCAAGGGTGTGAAGGACCCTTTGGAAGTTCCAGTGTTTAGACGTGATTAGCCTCGAAAACCTCTGCGGAAATGAGCCTCATCTCGCCTGGAGGGCAAAACATCCTGGATTTTCTCAAGTTGCGGCAGGTGATCTCGACTTACGACGGGGACCTCAGGGACCCGCTCTGGTGGCCTCAGGAAAAGCCAGTCCCCATGCGAGTTCCTTGGGGGCCTCTCGAGATCCCTCTCCCGTCGATGCCGGGGCCTAAGTCCTTGTGTGGAGTCGGGGCCGGAACCTGAGGATTCCTCTCCAGTGCTGACATGGATCTTGGGGTACTTCTGGAGTCTTCCCAGGGGAGTCAGTCCTCGTCTCGAATGCGGGCATGCACTTGCGCTTTCCTCCAGAGCCGTAGCAGCAGTGTCACGGAGCCCGCCGCGTGGATCAAAGGATCTATGGTTTTCCCTCGAGTCTTTCCCACGAGGCTTTCCCACGAGGCTTTCCCACAGGGCTGTCCCACGTGCACACGTGGTGGGAGTCGATCCTTGGCTTGAATGTCAAGGCAGTGCAGGGAAAACAGGTTCCTCTGTAATGGACTGACACATCTGGGGGTCTCTTGGAATGGTGGCACGACCCTGGAGTTCCTCTCCCCTTTCCTGTGGAGAGCGCCTCCTCTTGAGATGCGACGGGAACGCCGGGAATTCTTTCCCTACGAAACAGGGAAAGGATCCCTCATCTCGAGCTAGGAGGCGAAACGGGGCTCCCCTGGATGTGTGCGGGATACCACGTGCTTCCTCTCGAGTGGAGACGGTTATGTCGGGGAACTTCTTGAGCTGCAGCAAGGGTGTGAAGGACCCTTAGGAAGTTCCAGTGGTTCGATGTGATTGGCCTCGAGAAGCCTCAGCGGAAATGGGCCTCATCTCGCCTGGAGGGCAAAACCTCCTGGATTTTCTCGAGTTGCGGCAGGTGCTCTCGACTTTCGACGGGGACCTCAGGGACCCGCTCTGGTGGCCTCAGGAAAGGCCAGTCCCCATGCGAGTTCCTCGGGGGCCTCTGGGGATTCCTCTCCCGTCGATGCCGGGGCCTAAGACCTTGTGTGGAGTCGGGGCCGGAACCTGAGGATTCCTCTCCAGTGCTGACATGGATCTTGGGGTACTTCTGGAGTCTCCCCAGGGGAGTCAGTCCTCGTCTCGAATGCGGGCATGCACTTGCACTTTCCTCCAGAGCGGTAGCAGCAGTGTCACGCAGTCCGCCTCGTGGATCAAAGGATCTATGGTTTTCCCTCGAGTCTTTCCCACGAGGCTTTCCCACGAGGCTTTCCCACAGGGCTGTCACACGTGCACACGTGGTGGGAGTCGATCCTCGGCTTGAACGTCAAGGCAGTGCAGGGAAAACAGGTTCCTCTGGAATGGACTGACACATCTGGGGGACTCTTGGAATGGTGGCACGACCCTTCAGTTCCTCTCGCCTTTCCTGTGGAGAGCGCCTCCTCTTGAGATGCGATGGGAACGTCGAGAATTCTTTCCCTACGAAACAGGGAAAGGATACCTCATCTCGAGCTAGGAGGCGGATACGGGGCTCCCCTGGATGTGTGCGGGACCCCACGTGCTTCCTCTCGAGTGGAGACGGGTATGTCGGGGACCTTCTTGAGTTGCAGCAAGGGTGTGAAGGACCCTTTGGAAGTTCCAGTGGTTAGATGTGATTAGCCTCGAGAAGCCTCAGCGGAAATGGGCCTCATCTCGCCTGGAGGGCAAAACCTCCTGGATTTTCTAGATTTGCGGCAGGTGCTCTCGACTTACGACGGGGAACTCAGGGACACGCTCTGGTGGCCTCAGGAAAGTCCAGTCCCCATGCGAGTTCATCGGGGGCCTCTCGGGATTCCTCTCCCGTCGATGCCGGCGCCTAAGACCTTGTGTGGAGTCGGGGCCGGAACCTGAGGATTCCTCTCCAGTGCTGACATGGATCTTGGGGTACTTCTGGAGTCTCCCCAGGGGAGTCAGTCCTCGTCTCGAATGCGGGCATGCACTTGCGCTTTCCTCCAGAGCGGTAGGAGCAGTGTCACGCAGTCCGCCGCGTGGATCAAAGGATCTATGGTTTTCCCTCGAGTCTTTCCCACGAGGCTTTCCCACGAGGCTTTCCCACAGGGCTGTCCCACGTGCACTTGTGGTGGGATTCGATCCTCGGCTTGAACGTCAAGGCAGTGCAGGGAAAACAGGTTCCTCTGGAATGGACTGACACATCTGGGGGACTCTTGGAATGGTGGCACGACCCTTCAGTTCCTCTCGCCTTTCCTGTGGAGAGCGCCTCCTCTTGAGATGCGACGGGAACGCCGGGAATTCTTTCCCTACGAAACAGGGAAAGGATCCCTCATCTCGAGCTAGGAGGCGGAAAAGGGGCTCCCCTGGATGTGTGCCGGACCCCACGTGCTTCCTCTCGAGTTGAGACGGGTATGTCGGGGAACTTCTTGAGTTGCAGCAAGGGTGTGAAGGACCCTTTGGAAGTTCCAGTGGTTAGATGTGATTGGCCTCGAGAAGCCTCAGCGGAAATGGGCTTCATCTCGCCTGGAGGGCAAAACCGCCTGGATTTTCTCGAGTTGCGGCAGGTGCTCTCGACTTACGACGAGGACCTCAGGGACCCGCTCTGGTGGCCTCAGGAAAGGCAAGTCCCCATGCGAGTTCCTCTGGGGATTCCTCTCCCGTCGATGCCGGGGCCTAAGACCTTGTGTGAAGTCGGGGCCGGAACCTGAGGATTCCTCTCCAGTGCTGACATGGATCTTGGGGTACTTCTGGAGTCTCCCCAGGGGAGTCAGTCCTCGTCTCGAATGCGGGCATGCACTTGCGCTTTCCTCCAGAGCGGTAGCAGAAGTGTCACGCAGTCCGCCCAATGGATCAAAGGATCTATGGTTTTCCCTCGAGGCTTTCCCACGAGGTTTCCCACGAGGCTTTCCCTCAGGGCTGTCCCACGTGCACACGTGGTGGGAGTCGATCCTCGGCTTGAACGTCAAGGCAGTGCAGGGAAAACAGGTTCCTCTGGAATGGACTGACACATCTGGGGGACTCTTGGAATGGTGGCACGACCCTGGAGTTCCTCTCGCCTTTCCTGTGGAGAGCGCCTCCTCTTGAGATGCGACGGGAACGCCGGGAATTCTTTCCCTACGAAAGAGGGAAAGGATCCCTCATCTCGAGCTAGGAGGCGGAAACGGGGCTCCCCTGGATGTGTGCGGGACCCCACGTGCTTCCTTTCGAGTGGAGACGGGTATGTCGGGGAACTTCTTGAGTTGCAGCAAGGGTGTGAAGGACCCTTTGGAAGTTCCAGTGTTTAGACGTGATTAGCCTCGAAAACCTCTGCGGAAATGAGCCTCATCTCGCCTGGAGGGCAAAACATCCTGGATTTTCTCAAGTTGCGGCAGGTGATCTCGACTTACGACGGGGACCTCAGGGACCCGCTCTGGTGGCCTCAGGAAAAGCCAGTCCCCATGCGAGTTCCTTGGGGGCCTCTCGAGATCCCTCTCCCGTCGATGCCGGGGCCTAAGTCCTTGTGTGGAGTCGGGGCCGGAACCTGAGGATTCCTCTCCAGTGCTGACATGGATCTTGGGGTACTTCTGGAGTCTTCCCAGGGGAGTCAGTCCTCGTCTCGAATGCGGGCATGCACTTGCGCTTTCCTCCAGAGCCGTAGCAGCAGTGTCACGGAGCCCGCCGCGTGGATCAAAGGATCTATGGTTTTCCCTCGAGTCTTTCGCACGAGGCTTTCCCACGAGGCTTTCCCACAGGGCTGTCCCACGTGCACACGTGGTGGGAGTCGATCCTTGGCTTGAATGTCAAGGCAGTGCAGGGAAAACAGGTTCCTCTGTAATGGACTGACACATCTGGGGGTCTCTTGGAATGGTGGCACGACCCTGGAGTTCCTCTCCCCTTTCCTGTGGAGAGCGCCTCCTCTTGAGATGCGACGGGAACGCCGGGAATTCTTTCCCTACGAAACAGGGAAAGGATCCCTCATCTCGAGCTAGGAGGCGAAACGGGGCTCCCCTGGATGTGTGCGGGATACCACGTGCTTCCTCTCGAGTGGAGACGGTTATGTCGGGGAACTTCTTGAGCTGCAGCAAGGGTGTGAAGGACCCTTAGGAAGTTCCAGTGGTTCGATGTGATTGGCCTCGAGAAGCCTCAGCGGAAATGGGCCTCATCTCGCCTGGAGGGCAAAACCTCCTGGATTTTCTCGAGTTGCGGCAGGTGCTCTCGACTTTCGACGGGGACCTCAGGGACCCGCTCTGGTGGCCTCAGGAAAGGCCAGTCCCCATGCGAGTTCCTCGGGGGCCTCTGGGGATTCCTCTCCCGTCGATGCCGGGGCCTAAGACCTTGTGTGGAGTCGGGGCCGGAACCTGAGGATTCCTCTCCAGTGCTGACATGGATCTTGGGATACTTCTGGAGTCTCCCCAGGGGAGTCAGTCCTCGTCTCGAATGCTGGCATGCACTTGCGCTTTCCACCAGAGCGGTAGCAGCAGTGTCACGCAGTCCGCCGCGTGGATCAAAGGATCTATGGTTTTCCCTCGAGTCTTTCCCACGAGGCTTTCCCACGAGGCTTTCCCACAGGGCTGTCCCACGTGCACACGTGGTGGGAGTCGATCCTCGGCTTGAACGTCAAGGCAGTGCAGGGAAAACAGGTTCCTCTGGAATGGACTGACACATCTGGGGGACTCTTGGAATGGTGTCACGACCCTGGAGTTCCTCTCGCCTTTCCTGTGGAGAGCGCCTCCTCTTGAGATGCGACGGGAACGCCGGGAATTCTTTCCCTACGAAACAGGGAAAGGATCCCTCATCTCGAGCTAGGAGGCGGAAACGGGGCTCCCCTGGATGTGTGCCGGACCCCACGTGCTTCCTCTCGAGTGGAGACGGGTATGTCGGGGAACTTCTTGAGTTGCAGCAATGGTGTGAAGGACCCTTTGGAAGTTCCAGTGGTTAGATGTGATTGGCTTCGAGAAGCCTCAGCGGAAATGGGCCTCATCTCGCCTGGAGGGCAAAACCTCCTGGATTTTCTCGAGTTGCGGCAGGTGCTCTCGATTACGACGGGGACCTCAGGGACCCGCTCTGGTGGCCTCAGGAAAGGCCAGTCCCGATGCGAGTTCCTCGGGGGCCTCTGGGGATTCCTCTCCCATTGATGCCGGTGCCTAAGACCTTGTGTGGAGTCGGGGCGGGAACCTGAGGATTCCTCTCCAGTGCTGACATGGATCTTGGGGTATTTCTGTTGTCTCCCCAGGAGAGTCAGTCCTCGTCTCGAATGCGGGCATGCACTTGCGCTTTCCTCCAGAGCGGTAGGAGCAGTGTCACGCAGTCCGCCGCGTGGATCAAAGGATCTATGGTTTTCCCTCGAGTCTTTCCCACGATGCTTTCCCATGAGGCTTTCCCACAGGGCTGTCCCACGTGCACACGTGGTGGGATTGGATCCTCGGCTTGAACGTCAAGGCAGTGCAGGGAAAACAGGTTCCTCTGGAATGGACTGACACATCTGGGGGACTCTTGGAATGGTGGCACGACCCTGGAGTTCCTCTCGCCTTTCCTGTGGAGAGCGCCTCCTCTTGAGATGCGACGGGAACGCCGGGAATTCTTTCCCTACGAAACAGGGAAAGGATCCCTCATCTCGAGCTAGGAGGCGGAAACGGGGCTCCCCTGGATGTGTGCGGGACCCCACGTGCTTCCTCTCGAGTGGAGACGGGTATGTCGGGGAACTATTTGAGTTGCAGCAAGGGTGTGAAGGACCCTTTGGAAGTTCCAGGGGTTAGATGTGATTGGCCTCGAGAAGCCTCAGCGGAAATGGGCCTCATCTCGCCTGGAGGGCAAAACCGCCTGGATTTTCTCGAGTTGCGGCAGGTGCTCTCGACTTACGACGGGGACCTCAGGGACCCGCTCTGGTGGCCTCAGAACAGGCCAGTCCCCATGCGAGTTCCTCGTGGGCCTCTCGGGATTCCTCTCCCGTCGATGCCGGGGCCTAAGACCTTGTGTGGAGTCGGGGCCGGAACCTGAGGATTCCTCTCCAGTGCTGACATGGATCTTGGGGTACTTCTGGAGTCTCCCCAGGGGAGTCAGTCCTCGTCTCGAATGCGGGCATGCACTTGCGCTTTCCTCCAGAGCGGTAGCAGCAGTATCACGCAGTCCGCCGCGTGGATCAAAGGATCTATGGTTTTCCCTCGAGTCTTTCCCACGAGGCTTTCCCACGAGGCTTTCCCACAGGGCTGTCCCACGTGCACACGTGGTGGGAGTCGATCCTCGGCTTGAACGTCAAGGCAGTGCAGGGAAAACAGGTTCCTCTGGAATGGACTGACACCTCTGGGGGACTCTTGGAATGGTGGCACGACCCTGGAGTTCCTCTCGCCTTTCCTGTGGAGAGCGCCTCCTCTTGAGATGCGACGGGAACGCCGGGAATTCTTTCCCTACGAAACAGGGAAAGGATCCCTCATCTCGAGCTAGGAGGCGGAAATGGGGCTCCCCTGGATGTGGGCGGGACCCCACGTGCTTCCTCTCGAGTGGAGACGGGTATGTCGGGGAACTTCTTGAGTTGCAGCAAGGGTGTGAAGGACCCTTTGGAAGTTCCAGTGGATAGATGTGATTGGCCTCGAGAAGCCTCAGCGGAAATGGGCCTCATCTCTCCTGGAGGGCAAAACCTCCTGGATTTTCTCGAGTTGCGGCAGGTGCTCTCGACTTACGACGGGGACCTCAGGGACCCGCTCTGGTGGCCTCAGGAAAGGCCAGTCCCCATGCGAGTTCCTCGGGGGCCTCTCGGGATTCCTCTCCCGTCGATGCCGGGGCCTAAGACCTTGTGTGGAGTCGGGGCCGGAACCTGAGGATTCCTCTCCAGTGCTGACATGGATCTTGGGGTACTTCTGGAGTCTCCCCAGGGGAGTCAGTCCTCGTCTCGAATGCGGGCATGCACTTGCGCTTTCCTCCAGAGCGGTAGCAGCAGTGTCACGCAGTCCGCCTCGTGGATCAAAGGATCTATGGTTTTCCCTCGAGTCTTTCCCACGAGGCTTTCCCACGAGGTTTCCCACAGGGCTGTCACACGTGCACACGTGGTGGGAGTCGATCCTCGGCTTGAACGTCAAGGCAGTGCAGGGAAAACAGGTTCCTCTGGAATGGACTGACACATCTGGGGGACTCTTGGAATGGTGGCACGACCCTTCAGTTCCTCTCGCCTTTCCTGTGGAGAGCGCCTCCTCTTGAGATGCGATGGGAACGTCGAGAATTCTTTCCCTACGAAACAGGGAAAGGATACCTCATCTCGAGCTAGGAGGCGGAAACGGGGCTCCCCTGGATGTGTGCGGGACCCCACGTGCTTCCTCTCGAGTGGAGACGGGTATGTCGGGGACCTTCTTGAGTTGCAGCAAGGGTGTGAAGGACCCTTTGGAAGTTCCAGTGGTTAGATATGATTAGCCTCGAGAAGCCTCAGCGGAAATGGGCCTCATCTCGCCTGGAGGGCAAAACCTCCTGGATTTTCTAGATTTGCGGCAGGTGCTCTCGACTTACGACGGGGAACTCAGGGACACGCTCTGGTGGCCTCAGGAAAGTCCAGTCCCCATGCGAGTTCATCGGGGGCCTCTCGGGATTCCTCTCCCGTCGATGCCGGCGCCTAAGACCTTGTGTGGAGTCGGGGCCGGAACCTGAGGATTCCTCTCCAGTGCTGACATGGATCTTGGGGTACTTCTGGAGTCTCCCCAGGGGAGTCAGTCCTCGTCTCGAATGCGGGCATGCACTTGCGCTTTCCTCCAGAGCGGTAGCAGCAGTGTCACGCAGTCCGCCGCGTGGATCAAAGGATCTATGGTTTTCCCTCGAGTCTTTCCCACGAGGCTTTCCCACGAGGCTTTCCCACAGGGCTGTCCCACGTGCACTTGTGGTGGGAGTCGATCCTCGGCTTGAACGTCAAGGCAGTGCAGGGAAAACAGGTTCCTCTGGAATGGACTGACACATCTGGGGGACTCTTGGAATGGTGGCACGACCCTGGAGTTCCTCTCGCCTTTCCTGTGGAGAGCGCCTCCTCTTGAGATGCGACGGGAACGCCGGGAATTCTTTCCCTACGAAACAGGGAAAGGATCCCTCATCTCGAGCTAGGAGGCGGAAAAGGGGCTCCCCTGGATGTGTGCCGGACCCCACGTGCTTCCTCTCGAGTTGAGACGGGTATGTCGGGGAACTTCTTGAGTTGCAGCAAGGGTGTGAAGGACCCTTTGGAAGTTCCAGTGGTTAGATGTGATTGGCCTCGAGAAGCCTCAGCGGAAATGGGCTTCATCTCGCCTGGAGGGCAAAACCGCCTGGATTTTCTCGAGTTGCGGCAGGTGCTCTCGACTTACGACGAGGACCTCAGGGACCCGCTCTGGTGGCCTCAGGAAAGGCAAGTCCCCATGCGAGTTCCTCTGGGGATTCCTCTCCCGTCGATGCCGGGGCCTAAGACCTTGTGTGGAGTCGGGGCCGGAACCTGAGGATTCCTCTCCAGTGCTGACATGGATCTTGGGGTACTTCTGGAGTCTCCCCAGGGGAGTCAGTCCTCGTCTCGAATGCGGGCATGCACTTGCGCTTTCCTCCAGAGCGGTAGCAGAAGTGTCACGCAGTCCGCCCAATGGATCAAAGGATCTATGGTTTTCCCTCGAGGCTTTCCCACGAGGCTTTCCCACGAGGCTTTCCCTCAGGGCTGTCCCACGTGCACACGTGGTGGGAGTCGATCCTCGGCTTGAACGTCAAGGCAGTGCAGGGAAAACAGGTTCCTCTGGAATGGACTGACACATCTGGGGGACTCTTGGAATGGTGGCACGACCCTGGAGTTCCTCTCGCCTTTCCTGTGGAGAGCGCCTCCTCTTGAGATGCGACGGGAACGCCGGGAATTCTTTCTCTACGAAACAGGGAAAGGATCCCTCATCTCGAGCTAGGAGGCGGAAACGGGGCTCCCCTGGATGTGTGCGGGACCCCACGTGCTTCCTTTCGAGTGGAGACGGGTATGTCGGGGAACTTCTTGAGTTGCAGCAAGGGTGTGAAGGACCCTTTGGAAGTTCCAGTGTTTAGACGTGATTAGCCTCGAAAACCTCTGCGGAAATGAGCCTCATCTCGCCTGGAGGGCAAAACATCCTGGATTTTCTCAAGTTGCGGCAGGTGATCTCGACTTACGACGGGGACCTCAGGGACCCGCTCTGGTGGCCTCAGGAAAAGCCAGTCCCCATGCGAGTTCCTTGGGGGCCTCTCGAGATCCCTCTCCCGTCGATGCCGGGGCCTAAGTCCTTGTGTGGAGTCGGGGCCGGAACCTGAGGATTCCTCTCCAGTGCTGACATGGATCTTGGGGTACTTCTGGAGTCTTCCCAGGGGAGTCAGTCCTCGTCTCGAATGCGGGCATGCACTTGCGCTTTCCTCCAGAGCCGTAGCAGCAGTGTCACGGAGCCCGCCGCGTGGATCAAAGGATCTATGGTTTTCCCTCGAGTCTTTCCCACGAGGCTTTCCCACGAGGCTTTCCCACAGGGCTGTCCCACGTGCACACGTGGTGGGAGTCGATCCTCGACTTGAACGTCAAGGCAGTGCAGGGAAAACAGGTTCCTCTGGAATGGACTGACACATCTGGGTGACTCTTGGAATGGTGTCACGACCCTGGAGTTCCTCTCGCATTTCCTGTGGAGAGCGCCTCCTCTTGAGATGCGACGGGAACGCCGGGAATTCTTTCCCTACGAAACAGGGAAAGGATCCCTCATCTCGAGCTAGGAGGCGGAAACGGGGCTCCCCTGGATGTGTGCGGGACACCACGTGCTTCCTCTCGAGTGCAGATGGGTATGTCGGGGAACTTCTTGAGTTGCAGCAAGGGTGTGAAGGACCTTTTGGAAGTTCCAGTGGTTAGATGTGATTGGCCTCGAGAAGCCTCAGCGGAAATGGGCCTCATCTCGCCTGGAGGGCAAAACCTCCTGGATTTTCTCGAGTTGCGGCAGGTGCTCTCGACTTACGATGGGGACCTCAGGGACCCGCTCTGGTGGCCTCAGGAAAGGCCAGTCCCCATGCGAGTTCCTCGTGGGCCTCTCGGGATTCCTCTCCCATCGATGCCGGGGCCTAAGACCTTGTGTGGAGTCGGGGCCGGAACCTGAGGATTCCTCTCCAGTACTGACATGGATCTTGGGTACTTCTGGAGTCTCCCCAGGGGAGTCAGTCCTCGTCTCGAATGCGGGCATGCACTTGCGCTTTCCTCCAGAGCGGTAGCAGCAGTGTCACGCAGTCCGCCGCGTGGATCAAAGGATCTATGGTTTTCCCTCGAGTCTTTCCCACGAGGCTTTCCCACGAGGCTTTCCCACAGGGCTGTCCCACGTGCACACGTGGTGGGAGTCGATCCTCGGCTTGAACGTCAAGGCAGTGCAGGGAAAACAGGTTCCTCTGGAATGGACTGACACATCTGGGGGACTCTTGGAATGGTGGCACGACCCTGGAGTTCCTCTCGTCTTTCCTGTGGAGAGCGCCTCCTCTTGAGATGCGACGGGAACGCCGGGAATTCTTTCCCTACGAAACAGGGAAAGGATCCCTCATCTCGAGCTAGGAGGCGGAAACGGGGCTCCCCTGGATGTGTGCGGGACCCCACGTGCTTCCTCTCGAGCGGAGACGGGTATGTCGGGGAACTTCTTGAGTTGCAGCAAGGGTGTGAAGGACCCTTTGGAAGTTCCAGTGGTTAGATGTGATTGAACTCGAGAAGCCTCAGCGGAAATGGGCCTCATCTCGCCTGGAGGGCAAAACCTCCTGGATTTTCTCGAGTTGCGGCAGGTGCTCTCGACTTACGACGGGGACCTCAGGGACCCGCTCTGGTGGCCTCAGAACAGGCCAGTCCCCATGCGAGTTCCTCGGGGGCCTCTCGGGATTCCTCTCCCGTCGATGCCGGGGCCTAAGACCTTGTGTGGACTCGGGGCCGGAACCTGAGGATTCCTCTCCAGTGCTGACATGGATCTTGGGGTACTTCTGGAGTCTCCCCAGGGGAGTCAGTCCTCGTCTCGAATGCGGGCATGCACTTGCGCTTTCCTCCAGAGCGGTAGCAGCAGTGTCACGCAGTCCGCCGCGTGGATCAAAGAATCTATGGTTTTCCCTCGAGTCTTTCCCACGAGGCTTTCCCACGAGGCTTTCCCACAGGGCTGTCCCACGTGCACACGTGGTGGGAGTGGATCCTCGGCTTGAACGTCAAGGCAGTGCAGGGAAAACAGGTTCCTCTGGAATGGACTGACACATCTGGGGGACTCTTGGAATGGTGGCACGACCCTGGAGTTCCTCTCGCCTTTCCTGTGGAGAGCGCCTCCTCTTGAGATGCGACGGGAACGCCGGGAATTCTTTCCCTACGAAACAGGGAAAGGATCCCTCATCTCGAGCTAGGAGGCGGAAACGGGGCTCCCCTGGATGTGTGCGGGACCCACGTGCTTCCTCTCGAGTGGAGACGGGTATGTCGGGGAACTTCTTGAGTTGCAGCAAGGGTGTGAAGGACCCTTTGGAAGTTCCAGTGGTTAGACGTGATTAGCCTCGAGAAGCCTCAGCGGAAATGGGCATCATCTCGCCTGGAGGGCAAAACCTCCTGGATTTTCTCTAGTTGCGGCAGGTGCTCTCGACTTACGACGGGACCTCAGGGATCCGCTCTGGTGGCCTCAGGAAAGGCCAGTCCCCATGCGATTTCCTCGGGGGCCTCTCGGGATTCCTCTCCCGTCGATGCCGGGGCCTAAGACCTTGTGTGGAGTCGGGGCCGGAACGTGAGGATTCCTCTCCAGTGCTGACATGGATCTTGGGGTACTTCTGGAGTCTCCCCAGGGGAGTCAGTCCTCGTCTCGAATGCGGGCATGCACTTGCGCTTTCCTCCAGAGCGGTAGCAGCAGTGTCACGCAGTCCGCCGCGTGGATCAAAGGATCTATGGTTTTCCCTCGAGTCTTTCCCACGAGGCTTTCCCACGAGGCTTTCCCACAGGGCTGTCCCACGTGCACACGTGGTGGGAGTGGATCCTCGGCTTGAACGTCAAGGCAGTGCAGGGAAAACAGGTTCCTCTGGAATGGACTGACACATCTGGGGGACTCTTGGAATGGTGGCACGACCCTGGAGTTCCTCTCGCCTTTCCTGTGGAGAGCGCCTCCTCTTGAGATGCGACGGGAACGCCGGGAATTCTTTCCCTACGAAACAGGGAAAGGATCCCTCATCTCGAGCTAGGAGGCGGAAACGGGGCTCCCCTGGATGTGTGCGGGACCCCACGTGCTTCCTCTCGAGTGCAGACGGGTATGTCGGGGAACTTCTTGAGTTGCAGCAATGGTGTGAAGGACCCTTTGGAAGTTCCAGTGGTTAGACATGATTAGCCTCGAGAAGCCTCAGTGGAAATGGGCCTCATCTCGCCTGGAGGGCAAAACCTCCTGGATTTTCTCGAGTTGCGGCAGGTGCTCTCGACTTACGACGGGGACCTCAGGGACACGCTCTGGTGGCCTCAGGAAAGGCCAGTCCCCATGCGAGTTCCTCGGGGGCCTCTCGGGATTCCTCTCCCGTCGATGCCGGGGCCTAAGACCTTGTGTGGAGTCGAGCCCGGAACCTGAGGATTCCTCTCCAGTGCTGACATGGATCTTGGGGTACTTCTGGAGTCTCCCCAGGGGAGTCAGTCCTCGTCTCGAATGCGGGCATGCACTTGCGCTTTCCTCCAGAGCGGTAGCAGCAGTGTCACGCAGTCCGCCGCGTGGATCAAAGGATCTATGGTTTTCCCTCGAGTCTTTCCCACGAGGCTTTCCCACGAGGCTTTCCCACAGGGCTGTCCCACGTGCACACGTGGTGGGAGTCGATCCTCGGCTTGAACGTCAAGGCAGTGCAGGGAAAACAGGTTCCTCTGGAATGGACTGACACATCTGGGGGACTCTTGGAATGGTGTCTCGACCCTGGAGTTCCTCTCGCCTTTCCTGTGGAGAGCGCCTCCTCTTGAGATGCGACGGGAACGCCGGGAATTCTTTCCCTACGAAACAGGGAAAGGATCCCTCATCTCGAGCTAGGAGGCGGAAACGGGGCTCCCCTGGATGTGTGCGGGACCCCACGTGCTTCCTCTCGAGTGCAGACGGGTATGTCGGGGAACTTCTTGAGTTGCAGCAATGGTGTGAAGGACCCTTTGGAAGTTCCAGTGGTTAGACGTGATTAGCCTCGAGAAGCCTCAGTGGAAATGGGCCTCATCTCGCCTGGAGGGCAAAACCTCCTGGATTTTCTCGAGTTGCGGCAGGTGCTCTCGACTTACGACGGGGAACTCAGGGACACGCTCTGGTGGCCTCAGGAAAGGCCAGTCCCCATGCGAGTTCCTCGGGGGCCTCTCGGGATTCCTCTCCCATCGATGCCGGGGCCTAAGACCTTGTGTGGAGTCGGGGCCGGAACCTGAGGATTCCTCTCCAGTACTGACATGGATCTTGGGTACTTCTGGAGTCTCCCCAGGGGAGTCAGTCCTCGTCTCGAATGCGGGCATGCACTTGCGCTTTCCTCCAGAGCGGTAGCAGCAGTGTCACGCAGTCCGCCGCGTGGATCAAAGGATCTATGGTTTTCCCTCGAGTCTTTCCCACGAGGCTTTCCCACGAGGCTTTCCCACAGGGCTGTCCCACGTGCACACGTGGTGGGAGTCGATCCTCGGCTTGAACGTCAAGGCAGTGCAGGGAAAACAGGTTCCTCTGGAATGGACTGACACATCTGGGGGACTCTTGGAATGGTGGCACGACCCTGGAGTTCCTCTCGTCTTTCCTGTGGAGAGCGCCTCCTCTTGAGATGCGACGGGAACGCCGGGAATTCTTTCCCTACGAAACAGGGAAAGGATCCCTCATCTCGAGCTAGGAGGCGGAAACGGGGCTCCCCTGGATGTGTGCGGGACCCCACGTGCTTCCTCTCGAGCGGAGACGGGTATGTCGGGGAACTTCTTGAGTTGCAGCAAGGGTGTGAAGGACCCTTTGGAAGTTCCAGTGGTTAGATGTGATTGAACTCGAGAAGCCTCAGCGGAAATGGGCCTCATCTCGCCTGGAGGGCAAAACCTCCTGGATTTTCTCGAGTTGCGGCAGGTGCTCTCGACTTACGACGGGGACCTCAGGGACCCGCTCTGGTGGCCTCAGAACAGGCCAGTCCCCATGCGAGTTCCTCGGGGGCCTCTCGGGATTCCTCTCCCGTCGATGCCGGGGCCTAAGACCTTGTGTGGAGTCGGGGCCGGAACCTGAGGATTCCTCTCCAGTGCTGACATGGATCTTGGGGTACTTCTGGAGTCTCCCCAGGGGAGTCAGTCCTCGTCTCGAATGCGGGCATGCACTTGCGCTTTCCCCAGAGCGGTAGCAGCAGTGTCACGCAGTCCGCCGCGTGGATCAAAGGATCTATGGTTTTCCCTCGAGTCTTTCCCACAAGGCTTTCCACGAGGCTTTCCCACAGGGCTGTCCCACGTGCACACGTGGTGGGAGTCGATCCTCGGCTTGAACGTCAAGGCAGTACAGGGAAAACAGGTTCCTCTGGAATGGACTGGCACATCTGGGGGACTCTTGGAATGGTGGCACGACCCTGGAGTTCCTCTCGCCTTTCCTGTGGAGAGCGCCTCCTCTTGAGATGCGACGGGAACGCCGGGAATTCTTTCCCTACGAAACAGGGAAAGGATCCCTCATCTCGAGCTAGGAGGCGGAAACGGGGCTCCCCTGGATGTGTGCGGGACCCCACGTGCTTCCTCTCGAGTGCAGACGGGTATGTCGGGGAACTTCTTGAGTTGCAGCAATGGTGTGAAGGACCCTTTGGAAGTTCCAGTGGTTAGATGTGATTGGCCTCGAGAAGCCTCAGCGGAAATGGGCCTCATCTCGCCTGGAGGGCAAAACCTCCTGGATTTTCTCGAGTTGCGGCAGGTGCTCTCGACTTACGACGGGGACCTCAGGGAAACGCTCTGGTGGCCTCAGGAAAGGCCAGTCCCCATGCGAGTTCCTCGGGCGCGTCTCGGGATTCCTCTCCCGTTGATGCCGGGGCCTAAGACCTTGTGTGGAGTCGGGGCCGGAAACTGAGGATTCCTCTCCAGTGCTGACATGGATCTTGGGCTACTTCTGGAGTCTCCCCGGGGGAGTCAGTCCTCGTCTCTAATGCGGGCATGCACTTGCGCTTTCCTCCAGAGCGGTAGCAGCAGTGGCACGCAGTCCGCCGCGTGGATCAAAAGATCTATGGTTTTCCCTCGAGTCTTTCCCACGAGGCTTTCCCACGAGGCTTTCCCACAGGGCTGTCCCACGTGCACAAGTGGTGGGAGTCGATCCTCGGCTTGAACGTCAAGGCAGTGCAGGGAAAACAGGTTCCTCTGGAATGGACTGACACATCTGGGGGACTCTTGGAATGGTGTCACGACCCTGGAGTTCCTCTCGCCTTTCCTTTGGAGAGCGCCTCCTCTTGAGATGCGACGGGTACGCCGGGAATTCTTTCCCTACGAAACAGGGAAAGGATCCCTCATCTCGAGCTAGGAGGCAGAAACGGGGCTCCCCTGGATGTGTGCGGGAACCCACGTGATTCCTCTCGAGTGGAGACGGGTATGTCGGGGAACTTCTTGAGTTGCAGCAAGGGTGTGAAGGACCCTTTGGAAGTTCCTGTGGTTAGATGTGATTGGCCTGGAGAAGCCTCAGCGGAAATGGGCCTCATCTCGCCTGGAGGGCAAAACCTCCTGGATTTTCTCGAGTTGCGGCAGGTGCTCTCGACTTACGACGGGGACCTCAGGGACCCGCTCTGGTGGCCTCAGGAAAGGCCAGTCCCCATGCGAGTTCCTTGGGGGCCTCTCGGGATACCTCTCCCGTCGATGCCGGGGCCTAAGACCTTGTGTGGAGTCGGGGCCGGAACCTGAGGATTCCTCTCCAGTGCTGACATGGATCTTGGGGTACTTCTGGAGTCTCCCCAGGGGAGTCAGTCCTCGTCTCGAATGCGGGCATGCATTGCGCTTTCCTCCAGAGCGGTAGCAGCAGTGTCACGCAGTCCGCCGCGTGGATCAAAGGATCTATGGTTTTCCCTCGAGTCTTTCCCACGAGGCTTTCCCACGAGGCTTTCCCACAGGGCTGTCCCACGTGCACACGTGGTGGGAGTCGATCCTCGGCTTGAACGTCAAGGCAGTGCAGGGAAAACAGGTTCCTCTGGAATGGACTGACACATCTGGGGGACTCTTGGAATGGTGGCACGACCCTGGAGTTCCTCTCGCCTTTCCTGTGGAGAGCGCCTCCTCTTGAGATGCGACGGGAACGCCGGGAATTCTTTCCCTACGAAACAGGGAAAGGATCCCTCATCTCGAGCTAGGAGGCGGAAACGGGGCTCCCCTGGATGTGTGCGGGACCCCACGTGCTTCCTCTCGAGTGGAGACTGGTATGTCGGGGAACTTCTTGAGTTGCAGCAAGGGTGTGAAGGACCCTTTCGAAGTTCCAGTGGTTAGATGTGATTGGCCTCGAGAAGCCACAGCGGAAATGGGCCTCATCTCGCCTGGAGGGCAAAACCTCCTGGATTTTCTCGAGTTGCGGCAGGTGCTCTCGACTTACGACGGGGACCTCAGGGACCCGCTCTGGTGGCCTCAGGAAAGGCCAGTCCCCATGCGAGTTCCTCGGGGGCCTCTCGGGATTCCTCTCCCGTCGATGCCGGGGCCTAAGACCTTGTGTGGAGTCGGGGCCGGAACCTGAGGATTCCTCTCCAGTGCTGACATGGATCTTGGGGTACTTCTGGAGTCTCCCCAGGGGAGTCAGTCCTCGTCTCGAATGCGGGCATGCATTGCGCTTTCCTCCAGAATAGTAGCAGCAGTGTCACGCAGTCCGCCGCGTGGATCAAAGGATCTATGGTTTTCCCTCGAGTCTTTCCCACGAGGCTTTCCCACGAGGCTTTCCCACAGGGCTGTCCCACGTGCACACGTGGTGGGAGTCGATCCTCGGCTTGAACGTCAAGGCAGTGCAGGGAAAACAGTTTCCTCTGGAATGGACTGGCACATCTGGGGGACTCTTGGAATGGTGGCACGACCCTGGAGTTCCTCTCGCCTTTCCTGTGGAGAGCTCCTCCTCTTGAGATGCGACGGGAACGCCGGGAATTCTTTCCCTACGAAACAGGAAAAGGATCCCTCATCTCGAGCTAGGAGGCGGAAACGGGGCTCCCCTGGATGTGTGCGGGACCCCACGTGCTTCCTCTCGAGTGGAGACGGGTATGTCGGGGAACTTCTTGAGTTGCAGCAAGGGTGTGAAGGACCCTTTGGAAGTTCCAGTTGTTAGACGTGATTGGCCTCGAGAAGCCTCAGCGGAAATGGGCCTCATCTCGCCTGGAGGGCAAAACCTCCTGGATATTCTCGAGTTGCGGCAGGTGCTCTCGACTTACGACGGGGACCTCAGGGACCCGCTCTGGTGGCCTCAGGAAAGGCCAGTCCCCATGCGAATTCCTCGGGGGCCTCTCGGGATTCCTCTCCCGTCGATGCCGGGGCCTAAACCTTGTGTGTAGTCGGGGCCGGAACCTGAGGATTCCTCTCCAGTGCTGACATGGATCTTGGGGTACTTCTGGAGTCTCCCCAGGGGAGTCAGTCCTCGTCTCGAATGCGGGCATGCACTTGCGCTTTCCTCCAGAGCGGTAGCAGCAGTGTCACGCAGTCCGCCGCGTGGATCAAAGGATCTATGGTTTTCCCTCGAGTCTTTCCCACGAGGCTTTCCCACGAGGCTTTCCCACAGGGCTGTCCCACGTGCACACGTGGTGGGAGTCGATCCTCGGCTTGAACTTCAACGCAGTGAAGGGAAAACAGGTTCCTCTGGAATGGACTGACACATCTGGGGGACTCTTGGAATGGTGGAACGACCCTGCAGTTCCTCTCGCCTTTCCTGTGGAGAGCGCCTCCTCTTGAGATGCGACGGGAACGCCGGGAATTCTTTCCCTACGAAACAGGGAAAGGATCCCTCATCTCGAGCTAGGAGGCGTAAACGGGGCTCCCCTGGATGTGTGCGGGACCCCACGTGCTTCCTCTCGAGTGGAGACGGGTATGTCGGGGAACTTCTTGAGGTGCAGCAAGGGTGTGAAGGACCCTTTGGAAGTTCCAGTGGTTAGACGTGATTAGCCTCGAGAAGCCTCAGCGGAAATGGGCCTCATCTCGCCTGGAGGGCAAAACATCCTGGATTTTCTCGAGTTGCGGCAGGTGCTCTCGACTTACGACGGGGACCTCAGGGACCCGCTCTGGTGGCCTCAGGAAAGGCCAGTCCCCATGCGAGTTCCTCGGGGGCCTCTCGGGATTCCTCTCCCGTCGATGCCGGGGCCTAAGACCTTGTGTGGAGTCGGGGCCGGAAACTGAGGATTCCTCTCCAGTGCTGACATGGATCTTGGGGTACTTCTGGAGTCTCCCCGGGGGAGTCAGTCCTCGTCTCGAATGCGGGCATGCCCTTGCGCTTTCCTCCAGAGCGGTAGCAGCAGTGGCACGCAGTCCGCCGCGTGGATCAAAAGATCTATGGTTTTCCCTCGAGTCTTTCCCACGAGGCTTTCCCACGAGGCTTTCCCACAGGGCTGTCCCACGTGCACAAGTGGTGGGAGTCGATCCTCGGCTTGAACGTCAAGGCAGTGCAGGGAAAACAGGTTCCTCTGGAATGGACTGACACATCTGGGGGACTCTTGGAATGGTGTCACGACCCTGGAGTTCCTCTCGCCTTTCCTTTGGAGAGCGCCTCCTCTTGAGATGCGACGGGAACGCCGGGAATTCTTTCCCTACGAAACAGGGAAAGGATCCCTCATCTCGAGCTAGGAGGCGGAAACGGGGCTCCCCTGGATGTGTGCGGGAACCCACGTGCTTCCTCTCGAGTGGAGACGGGTATGTCGCGGAACTGCTTCAGTTGCAGCAAGGGTGTGAAGGACCCTTTGGAAGTTCCTGTGGTTAGATGTGATTGGCCTCGAGAAGCCTCAGCGGAAATGGGCCTCATCTCGCCTGGAGGGCAAAACCTCCTGGATTTTCTCGAGTTGCGGCAGGTGCTCTCGACTTACGACGGGGACCTCAGGGACCCGCTCTGGTGGCCTCAGGAAAGGCCAGTCCCCATGCGAGTTCCTTGGGGGCCTCTCGGGATACCTCTCCCGTCGATGCCGGGGCCTAAGACCTTGTGTGGAGTCGGGGCCGGAACCTGAGGATTCCTCTCCAGTGCTGACATGGATCTTGGGGTACTTCTGGAGTCTCCCCAGGGGAGTCAGTCCTCGTCTCGAATGCGGGCATGCATTGCGCTTTCCTCCAGAGCGGTAGCAGCAGTGTCACGCAGTCCGCCGCGTGGATCAAAGGATCTATGGTTTTCCCTCGAGTCTTTCCCACGAGGCTTTCCCACGAGGCTTTCCCACAGGGCTGTCCCACGTGCACACGTGGTGGGAGTCGATCCTCGGCTTGAACGTCAAGGCAGTGCAGGGAAAACAGGTTCCTCTGGAATGGACTGACACATCTGGGGGACTCTTGGAATGGTGGCACGACCCTGGAGTTCCTCTCGCCTTTCCTGTGGAGAGCGCCTCCTCTTGAGATGCGACGGGAACGCCGGGAATTCTTTCCCTACGAAACAGGGAAAGGATCCCTCATCTCGAGCTAGGAGGCGGAAACGGGGCTCCCCTGGATGTGTGCGGGACCCCACGTGCTTCCTCTCGAGTGGAGACTGGTATGTCGGGGAACTTCTTGAGTTGCAGCAAGGGTGTGAAGGACCCTTTCGAAGTTCCAGTGGTTAGATGTGATTGGCCTCGAGAAGCCTCAGCGGAAATGGGCCTCATCTCGCCTGGAGGGCAAAACCTCCTGGATTTTCTCGAGTTGCGGCAGGTGCTCTCGACTTACGACGGGGACCTCAGGGACCCGCTCTGGTGGCCTCAGGAAAGGCCAGTCCCCATGCGAGTTCCTCGGGGGCCTCTCGGGATTCCTCTCCCGTCGATGCCGGGGCCTAAGACCTTGTGTGGAGTCGGGGCCGGAACCTGAGGATTCCTCTCCAGTGCTGACATGGATCTTGGGGTACTTCTGGAGTCTCCCCAGGGGAGTCAGTCCTCGTCTCGAATGCGGGCATGCACTTGCGCTTTCCTCCAGAGCGGTAGCAGCAGTGTCACGCAGTCCGCCGCGTGGATCAAAGGATGTTTGGTTTTCCCTCGAGTCTTTCCCACGAGGCTTTCCCACGAGGCTGTCCCACGTGCACACGTGGTGGGAGTCGATCCTCAGCTTGAACGTCAAGGCAGTGCAGAGAAAACTGGTTCCTCTGGAATGGACTGACACATCTGGGGGACTCTTGGAATGGTGGCACGACCCTGGAGTTCCTCTCGCCTTTCCTCTGGAGAGCGCCTCCTCTTGAGATGCGACGGGAACGCCGGGAATTCTTTCCCTACGAAACAGGGAAAGGATCCCTCATCTCGAGCTAGGAGGCGGAAACGGGGCTCCCCTTGATGTGTGCGGGACCCCACGTGCTTCCTCTCGAGTGGAGACGGGTATGTCGGGGAACTTCTTGAGTTGCAGCAATGATGTGAAGGACCCTTTGGAAGTTCCAGTGGTAAGATGTGATTGGCCTCGAGAAGCCTCAGCGGAAATGGGCCTCATCTCGCCTGGAGGGCAAAACCTCCTGGATTTTCTCGAGTTGCGGCAGGTGCTCTCGACTTACGACGGGGACCTCAGGGAACCGCTCTGGTGGCCTCAGGAAAGGCCAGTCCCCATGCGAGTTCCTCGGGGGCGTCTCGGGATTCCTCTCCCGTCGATGCCGGGGCCTAAGACCTTGTGTGGAGTCGGGGCCGGAACCTGAGGATTCCTCTCCAGTGCTGACATGGATCTTGGGGTACGTCTGGAGTCTCCCCAAGGGAGTCAGTCCTCGTCTCGAATGCGGGCATGCATTGCGCTTTCCTCCAGAGCTGTAGCAGCAGTGTCACGCAGTCCGCCGCGTGGATTAAAGGATCTATGGTTTTCCCTCGAGTCTTTCCCACGAGGCTTTCCCACAGGGCTTTCCCACGTGCACACGTAGTGGGAGTCGATCCTCGGCTTGAACGTCAAGGCAGTGCAGGGAAAACAGGTTCCTCTGGAATGGACTGACACATCTGGGGGACTCTTGGAATGGTGGCACGACCCTGGAGTTCCTCTCGCCTTTCCTGTGGAGAGCGCCTCCTCTTGAGATGCGACGGGAACGCCGGGAATTCTTTCCCTACGAAACAGGGAAAGGATCCCTCATCTCGAGCTAGGAGGCGGAAACGGGGCTCCCCTGGATGTGTGCGGGACACCACGTGCTTCCTCTCGAGTGCAGACGGGTATGTCGGGGAACTTCTTGAGTTGCAGCAATGGTGTGAAGTCCCTTTGGCAGTTCCAGTGGTTAGATGTGATTGGCCTCGAGAAGCCTCAACGGAAATGGGCCTCATCTCGCCTGGAGGGCAAAACCTCCTGGATTTTCTCGAGTTGCGGCAGGTGCTCTCGACTTACGACGGGGACCTCAGGGAACCGCTCTGGTAGCCTCAGGAAAGGCCAGTCCCCAAGCGAGTTCCTCGGGGGCGTCTCGGGATTCCTCTCCCGTCGATGCCGGGGCCTAAGACCTTGTGTGGAGTCGGGGCCGGAACCTGAGGATTCCTCTCCAGTGCTGACATGGATCTTGGGGTACTTCTGGAGTCTCCCCAGGGGAGTCAGTCCTCGTCTCGAATGCGGGCATGCACTTGCGCTTTCCTCCAGAGCGGTAGCAGTAGTGTCACGCAGTCCGCCGCGTGGATCAAAGGATCTATGGTTTTCCCTCGAGGCTTTCCCACGAGGCTTTCCACGAGGCTTTCCCACAGGGCTGACCCACGTGCACACGTGGTGGGAGTCGATCCTCGGCTTGAACGTCAAGGCAGTGCAGGGAAAACAGGTTCCTCTGGAATGGACTGACACATCTGGGGGACTCTTGGAATGGTGGCACGACCCTGGAGTTCCTCTCGCCTTTCCTGTGGAGAGTGCCTCCTCTTGAGATGCGACGGGAACGCCGGGAATTCTTTCCCTACGAAACAGGGAAAGGATCCCTCATCTCGAGCTAGGAGGCGGAAACGGGGCTCCCCTGGATGTGTGCGGGACCCACGTGCTTCCTCTCGAGTGGAGACGGGTATGTCGGGGAACTTCTTGAGTTGCAGCAAGGGTGTGAAGGACCCTTTGGAAGTTCCAGTGGTTAGACGTGATTAGCCTCGAGAAGCCTCAGCGGAAATGGGCCTCATCTCGCCTGGAGGGCAAAACCTCCTGGATTTTCTCGAGTTGCGGCAGGTGCTCTCGACTTACGACGGGGACCTCAGGGAACCGCTCTGGTGGCCTCAGGAAAGGCCAGTCCCCATGCGAGTTCTTCGGGGGCCTCTCGGGATTTCTCTCCCGTCGATGCCGGGGCCTAAGACCTTGTGTGGAGTCGGGGCCGGAACCTGAGGATTCCTGTCCAGTGCTGACATGGATCTTGGGGTACTTCTGGAGTCTCCCCAGGGGAGTCAGTCCTCGTCTCGAATGCGGGCATGCATTGCGCTTTCCTTCAGAGCGGTAGCAGCAGTGTCACGCAGTCCGCCGCGTGGATCAAAGGATCTATGGTTTTCCCTCGAGTCTTTCCCACGAGGCTTCCCCACGAGTCTTTCCCATAGGGCTGTCCCACGTGCACACGTGGTGGGAGTCGATCCTCGGCTTGAACGTCAAGGCAGTGCAGGGAAAACAGGTTCCTCTGGAATGGACTGACACATCTGGGGGACTCTTGGAATGGTGTCACGACCATGGAGTTCCTCTCCCCTTTCCTGTGGAGAGCGCCTCCTCTTGAGATGCGACGGGAACGCCGGGAATTCTTTCCCTACGAAACAGGGAAAGGATCCCTCATCTCGAACTAGGAGGCGGAAACGGGGCTACCCTGGATGTGTGCGGGACCCACGTGCTTCCTCTCGAGTGGAGACGGGTATGTCGGGGAACTTCTTGAGTTGCAGCAAGGGTGTGAAGGACCCTTTGGAATTTCCAGTGGTTAGACGTGATTAGCCACGAGAAGCCTCATTGGAAATGGGCCTCATCTCGCCTGGATGGCAAAACCTCCTGGATTTTCTCGAGTTGCGGCAGGTGCTCTCGACTTACGACGGGGACCTCAGGGACCCGCTCTGGTGGCCTCAGGAAAGGCCAGTCCCCATGTGAGTTCCTCGGGGGCCTCTCGGGATTCCTCTCCCGTCGATGCCGGGGCCTAAGACCTTGTGTGGAGTCGGGGCTGGAACCTGAGGATTCCTTTCCAGTGCTGACATGGATCTTGGGGTACTTCTGGAGTCTCCCCAGGGGAGTCAGTCCTCGTCTCGAATGCGGGCATGCACTTGCGCTTTCCTCCAGAGCTGTAGCAGCAGTGTCACGCAGTCCGCCGCGTGGATCAAAGGATCTATGGTTTTCCCTCGAGTCTTTCCCACGAGGCTTTCCCACGAGGCTTTCCCACAGGGCTGTCCCACGTGCAAACGTGGTGGGAGTCGATCCTCGGCTTGAACGTCAAGGCAGTGCAGGGAAAACAGGTTCCTCTGGAATGGACTGACACATCTGGGGGACTCTTGGAATGGTGGCATGACCCTGGAGTTCCTCTCGCCTTTCCTGTGGAGAGCGCCTCCTCCTGAGATGCGACGGGAACGCCGGGAATTCTTTCCCTACGAAACAGGGAAAGGATCCCTCATCTCGAGCTAGGAGGCGGAAACGGGGCTCTCCTGGATGTGTGCGGGACACCACGTGCTTCCTCTCGAGTGCAGACGGGTATGTCGGGGAACTTCTTGAGTTGCAGAAAGGGTGTGAAGGACCCTTTGGAAGTTCCAGTGGTTAGATGTGATTGGCCTCGAGAAGCCTCAGCGGAAATGGGCCTCATCTCGCCTGGAGGGCAAAACCTACTGGATTTTCTCGAGTTGCGGCAGGTGCTCTCGACTTACGACGGGGACCTCAGGGACCCGCTCTGGTGGCCTCAGGAAAGGCCAGTCCCCATGCGAGTTCCTCGGGGGCCTCTCGGGATTCCTCTCCCGTCGATGCCGGGGCCTAAGACCTTGTGTGGAGTCGGGGCCGGAACCTGAGGATTCCTCTCCAGTGCTGACATGGATCTTGGGGTACTTCTGGAGTCTCCCCAGGGGAGTCAGTCCTCGTCTCGAATGCGGGCATGCACTTGCGCTTTCCTCCAGAGCGGTAGCAGCAGTGTCACGCAGTCCGCCGCGTGGATCAAAGGATCTATGGTTTTCCCTCGAGTCTTTCCCACGAGGCTTTCCCACGAGGCTTTCCCACAGGGCTGTCCCACGTGCACACGTGGTGGGAGTCGATCCTCGGCTTGAACGTCAAGGCAGTGCAGGGAAAACAGGTTCCTCTGGAATGGACTGACACATCTGGGGGACTCTTGGAATGGTGGCATGACCCTGGAGTTCCTCTCGCCTTTCCTGTGGAGAGCGCCTCCTCTTGAGATGCGACGGGAACGCCGGGAATTCTTTCCCTACGAAACAGGGAAAGGATCCCTCATCTCGAGCTAGGAGGCGGAAACGGGGCTCCCCTGGATGTGTGCGGGACACCACGTGCTTCCTCTCGAGTGCAGACGGGTATGTCGCGGAACTTCTTGAGTTGCAGCAAGGGTGTGAAGGACCCTTTGGAAGTTCCAGTGGTTAGATGTGATTGGCCTCGAGAAGCATCAGCGGAAATGGGCCTCATCTCGCCTGGAGGGCAAAACCTCCTGGATTTTCTCGAGTTGCGGCAGGTGCTCTCGACTTACGACGGGGACCACAGGGACCCGCTCTGGTGGCCTCAGGAAAGGCCAGTCCCCATGCGAGTTCCTCGGGGGCCTCTCGGGATTCCTCTCTCGTCGATGGCGGGGCCTAAGACCTTGTGTGGAGTCGGGGCCGGAAACTGAGGATTCCTCTCCAGTGCTGACATGGATCTTGGGGTACTTCTGGAGTCTCCCCAGGGGAGTCAGTCCTCGTCTCGAATGCGGGCATGCATTGCGCTTTCCTCCAGAGCGGTAGCAGCAGTGTCACACAGTCCGCCGCGTGGATCAAAGGATCTATGATTTTCCCTCGAGTCTTTCCCACGAGGCTTTCCCACGAGGCTTTCCCACAGGGCTGTCCCACGTGCACACGTGGTGGGAGTCGATCCTCGGCTTGAACGTCAAGGCAGTGCAGGGAAAACAGGTTCCTCTGGAATGGACTGACACATCTGGGGGACTCTTGGAATGGTGGCACGACCCTGGAGTTCCTCTCGCCTTTCCTGTGGAGAGCGCCTCCTCTTGAGATGCGACGGGAATGCCGGGAATTCTTTCCCTACGAAACAGGGAAAGGATCCCTCATCTCGAGCTAGGAGGCGGAAACGGCGCTCCCCTGGATGTGTGCGGGACACCACGTGCTTCCTCTCGAGTGGAGACGGGTATGTCGGGAAACTTCTTGAGTTGAAGCAAGGGTGTGAAGGACCCTTTGGAAGTTCCAGTGGTTAGATGTGATTGGCCTCGAGAAGCCTCAGCGGAAATGGGCCTCATCTCGCCTGGAGGGCAAAACCTCCTGGATTTTCTCGAGTTGCGGCAGGTGCTCTCGACTTACGACGGGGACCTCAGGGACCCGCTCTGGTGGCCTCAGGAAAGGCCAGTCCCCATGCGAGTTCCTCGGGGGCCTCTCGGGATTCCTCTCCCGTCGATGCCGGGGCCTAAGAACTTGTGTGGAGTCGGGGCCGGAACCTGAGGATTCCTCTCCAGTGCTGACATGGATCTTGGGGTACTTCTGGAGTCTCCCCAGGGGAGTCAGTCCTCGTCTCGAATGCGGGCATGCACTTGCGCTTTCCTCCAGAGCGGTAGCAGCAGTGTCACGCAGTCCGCCGCGTGGATCAAAGGATCTATGGTTTTCCCTCGAGTCTTTCCCACGAGGCTTTCCCACGAGGCTTTCCCACAGGGCTGTCCCACGTGCACACGTGGTGGGAGTCGATCCTCGGCTTGAACGTCAAGGCAGTGCAGGGAAAACAGGTTCCTCTGGAATGGACTGACACATCTGGGGGACTCTAGGAATGGTGGCATGACCCTGGAGTTCCTCTCGCCTTTCCTGTGGAGAGCGCCTCCTCTTGAGATGCGACAGGAACGCCGGGAATTCTTTCCCTACGAAACAGGGAAAGGATCCCTCATCTCGAGCTAGGAGGCGGAAACGGGTCTCCCCTGGATGTGTGCGGGACACCACGTGCTTCCTCTCGAGTGCAGACGGGTATGTCGGGGAACTTCTTGAGTTGTAGCAAGGGTGTGAAGGACCCTTTGGAAGTTCCAGTGGTTAGATGTGATTGGCCTCGAGAAGCATCAGCGGAAATGGGCCTCATCTCGCCTGGAGGGCAAAACCTCCTGGATTTTCTCGAGTTGCGGCAGGTGCTCTCGACTTACGACGGGGACCTCAGGGACCCGCTCTGGTGGCCTCAAGAAAGGCCAGTCCCCATGCGAGTTCCTCGGGGGCCTCTCGGGATTCCTCTCCCGTCGATGCCGGGGCCTAAGACCTTGTGTGGAGTCGAGCCCGGAACCTGAGGATTCCTCTCCAGTGCTGACATGGATCTTGGGGTACTTCTGGAGTCTCCCCAGGGGAGTCAGTCCTCGTCTCGAATGCGGGCATGCATTGCGCTTTCCTCCAGAGCGGTAGCAGCAGTGTCACACAGTCCGCCGCGTGGATCAAAGGATCTATGGTTTTCCCTCGAGTCTTTCCCACGAGGCTTTCCCACGAGGCTTTCCCACAGGGCTGTCCCACGTGCACACGTGGTGGGAGTCGATCCTCGGCTTGAACGTCAAGGCAGTGCAGGGAAAACAGGTTCCTCTGGAATGGACTGACACATCTGGGGGACTCTTGGAATGGTGGCACGACCCTGGAGTTCCTCTCGCCTTTCCTGTGGAGAGCGCCTCCTCTTGAGATGCGACGGGAATGCCGGGAATTCTTTCCCTACGAAACAGGGAAAGGATCCCTCATCTCGAGCTAGGAGGCGGACACGGGGCTCCCCTGGATGTGTGCGGGACACCACGTGCTTCCTCTCGAGTGGAGACGGGTATGTCGGGAAACTTCTTGAGTTGAAGCAAGGGTGTGAAGGACCCTTTTGAAGTTCCAGTGGTTAGATGTGATTGGCCTCGAGAAGCCTCAGCGGAAATGGGCCTCATCTCGCCTGGAGGGCAAAACCTCCTGGATTTTCTCGAGTTGCGGCAGGTGCTCTCGACTTACGACGGGGACCTCAGGGACCCGCTCTGGTGGCCTCAGGAAAGGCCAGTCCCCATGCGAGTTCCTCGGGGGCCTCTCGGGATTCCTCTCCCGTCGATGCCGGGGCCTAAGAACTTGTGTGGAGTCGGGGCCGGAACCTGAGGATTTCTCTCCAGTGCTGACATGGATCTTGGGGTACTTCTGGAGTCTCCCAGGGGAGTCAGTCATCGTCTCGAATGCGGGCATGCACTTGCGCTTTCCTCCAGAGCGGAAGCAGCAGTGTCACGCAGTCCGCCGCGTGGATCAAAGGATCTATGGTTTTCCCTCGAGTCTTTCCCACGAGGCTTTCCCACGAGGCTTTCCCACAGGGCTGTCCCACGTGCACACGTGGTGGGAGTCGATCCTCGGCTTGAACGTCAAGGCAGTGCAGGGAAAACAGGTTCCTCTGGAATGGACTGACACATCTGGGAGACTCTTGGAATGGTGGCACGACCCTGGAGTTCCTCTCGCCTTTCCTGTGGAGAGCGCCTCCTCTTGAGATGCGACGGGAACTCCGGGAATTCTTTCCCTACGAAACAGGGAAAGGATCCCTCTTATCGAGCTAGGAGGCGGAAACGGGGCTCCCCTGGATGTGTGCGGGACCCCACGTGCTTCCTCTCGAGTGCAGACGGGTAAGTCGGGGAAATTCTTGAGTTGCAGCAAGGGTGTGAAGGACCCTTTGGAAGTTCCAGTGGTTAGACGTGATTGGCCTCGAGAAGACTCAGCGGAAATGGGCCTCATCTCGCCTGGAGGGCAAAACCTCCTGGATTTTCTCGAGTTGCTGCAGGTGCTCTCGACTTACGACGGGGACCTCAGGGACCCGCTCTGGTGGCCTCAGGAAAGGCCAGTCCCCATGCGAGTTCCTCGGGGGCCTCTCGGGATTCCTCTCCCGTCGATGCCGGGGCCTAAGACCTTGTGTGGAGTCGGGGCCGGAACCTGAGGATTCCTCTCCAGTGCTGACATGGATCTTGGGGTACTTCTGGAGTCTCCCCAGGGGAGTCAGTCCTCGTCTCGAATGCGGGCATGCACTTGCGCTTTCCTCCAGAGCTGTAGCAGCAGTGTCACGCAGTCCGCCGCGTGGATCAAAGGATCTATGGTTTTCCCTCGAGTCTTTCCCACGAGGCTTTCCCACGAGGCTTTCCCACAGGGCTGTCCCACGTGCACACGTGGTGGGAGTCGATCCTCGGCTTGAACGTCAAGGCAGTGCAGGGAAAACAGGTTCCTCTGGAATGGAATGACACATCTGGGGGACCCTTGGAATGGTGGCACGACCCTGGAGTTCCTCTCGCCTTTCCTGTGGAGAGCGCCTCCTCTTGAGATGCGACGGGAACGCCGGGAATTCTTTCCCTACGAAAGAGGGAAAGGATCCCTCATCTCGAGCTAGGAGGCGGAAACGGGGCTCCCCTGGATGTGTGCGGGACACCACGTGCTTCCTCTCGAGTGGAGACGGGTATGTCGGGGAACTTCTTGAGTTGCAGCAAGGGTGTGAAGGACCCTTTGGAAGTTCCAGTGGTTAGATGTGATTGGCCTCGAGAAGCCTCAGCGGAAATGGGCCTCATCTCGCCTGGAGGGCAAAACCTCCTGGATTTTCTCGAGTTGCGGCAGGTGCTCTCGACTTATGACGGGGACCTCAGGGACCCGCTCTGGTGGCCTCAGGAAAGGCCAGTCCCCATGCGAGTTCCTCGGGGGCCTCTCGGGATTCCTCTCCCGTCGATGCCGGGGCCTAAGACCTTGTGTGGAGTCGGGGCCGGAACCTGAGGATTCCTCTCCAGTGCTGACATGGATCTTGGGGTACTTCTGGAGTCTCCCCAGGGGAGTCAGACCTCGTCTCGAATGCGGGCATGCACTTGCGCTTTCCTCCAGAGCGGTAGCAGCAGTGTCACGCAGTCCGCCGCGTGGATCAAAGGATCTATGGTTTTCCCTCGAGTCTTTCCCACGAGGCTTTCCCACGAGGCTTTCCCACAGGGCTGTCCCACGTGCACACGTGGTGGGAGTCGATCCTCGGCTTGAACGTCAAGGCAGTGCAGGGAAAACAGGTTCCTCTGGAATGGACTGACACATCTGGGGGACTCTTGGAATGGTGGCACGACCCTGGAGTTCCTCTCGCCTTTCCTGTGGAGAGCGCCTCCTCTTGAGATGCGACGGGAACGCCGGGAATTCTTTCCCTACGAAACAGGGAAAGGATCCCTCATCTCGAGCTAGGAGGCGGAAACGGGGCTCCCCTGGATGTGTGCGGGACACCACGTGCTTCCTCTCGAGTGCAGACGGGTATGTCGCGGAACTTCTTGAGTTGCAGCAAGGGTGTGAAGGACCCTTTGGAAGTTCCAGTGGTTAGATGTGATTGGCCTCGAGAAGCATCAGCGGAAATGGGCCTCATCTCGCCTGGAGGGCAAAACCTCCTGGATTTTCTCGAGTTGCGGCAGGTGCTCTCGACTTACGACGGGGACCTCAGGGACCCGCTCTGGTGGCCTCAGGAAAGGCCAGTCCCCATGCGAGTTCCTCGGGGGCCTCTCGGGATTCCTCTCTCGTCGATGGCGGGGCCTAAGACCTTGTGTGGAGTCGGGGCCGGAAAGTGAGGATTCCTCTCCAGTGCTGACATGGATCTTGGGGTACTTCTGGAGTCTCCCCAGGGGAGTCAGTCCTCGTCTCGAATGCGGGCATGCATTGCGCTTTCCTCCAGAGCGGTAGCAGCAGTGTCACACAGTCCGCCGCGTGGATCAAAGGATCTATGGTTTTCCCTCGAGTCTTTCCCACGAGGCTTTCCCACGAGGCTTTCCCACAGGGCTGTCCCACGTGCACACGTGGTGGGAGTCAATCCTCGGCTTGAACGTCAAGGCAGTGCAGGGAAAACAGGTTCCTCTGGAATGGACTGACACATCTGGGGGACTCTTGGAATGGTGGCACGACCCTGGAGTTCCTCTTGCCTTTCCTGTGGAGAGCGCCTCCTCTTGAGATGCGACGGGAACGCCGGGAATTCTTTCCCTACGAAACAGGGAAAGGATCCCTCATCTCGAGCTAGGAGGCGGAAACGGGGCTGCCCTGGATGTGTGTGGGACACCACGTGCTTCCTCTCGAGTGGAGACTGGTATGTCGGGGAACTTCTTGAGTTGCAGCAAGGGTGTGAAGGACCCTTTGGAAGTTCCAGTGGTTAGATGTGATTGGCCTCGAGAAGCCTCAGCGGAAATGGGCCTCATCTCGCCTGGAGGGCAAAACCTCCTGGATTTTCTCGAGTTGCGGCAGGTGCTCTCGACTTACGACGGGGACCTCAGGGACCCGCTCTGGTGGCCTCAGGAAAGGCCAGTCCCCATGCGAGTTCCTCGGGGGCCTCTCGGGATTCCTCTCCCGTCGATGCCGGGGCCTAAGACCTTGTGTGGAGTCGGGGCCGGAACCTGAGGATTCCTATCCAGTGCTGACATGGATCTTGGGGTACTTCTGGAGTGTCCCCAGGGGAGTCAGTCCTCGTCTCGAATGCGGGCATGCACTTGCGCTTCCCTCCAGAGCGGTAGCAGCAGTGTCACGCAGTCCGCCGCGTGGATCAAAGGATGTTTGGTTTTCCCTCGAGTCTTTCCCACGAGGCTTTCCCACGAGGCTTTCCCACAGGGCTGTCCCACGTGCACACGTGGTGGGAGTCGATCCTCGGCTTGAACGTCAATTCAGTGCAGGGAAAACAGGTTCCTCTGGAATGGACTGACACATCTGGGGGACTCTTGGAATGGTGGCACGACCCTGGAGTTCCTCTCGCCTTTCCTGTGGAGAGCGCCTCCTCTTGAGATGCGACGGGAACGCCGGGAATTCTTTCCCTACGAAACAGGGAAAGGATCCCTCATCTCGAGCTAGGAGGCGGAAACGGGGCTCCCCTGGATGTGTGCGGGACACCACGTGCTTCCTCTCGAGTGCAGACGGGTATGTCGGGGAACTTCTTGAGTTGCAGCAAGGGTGTGAAGGACCCTTTGGAAGTTCCAGTGGTTAGATGTGATTGGCCTCGAGAAGCCTCAGCGGAAATGGGCCTTATCTCGCCTGGAGGGCAAAACCTCCTGGATTTTTTCGAGTTGCGGCAGGTGCTCTCGACTTACGACGGGGACCTCAGGGACCCGCTCTGGTGGCCTCAGGAAAGGCCAGTCCCCATGCGAGTTCCTCGGGAGCGTCTCGGGATTCCTCTCCCGTCGATGCCGGGGCCTAAGACCTTGTGTGGACTCGGGGCCGGAACCTGAGGATTCCTCTCCAGTGCTGACATGGATCTTGGGGAACTTCTGGAGTCTCCCCAGGGGAGTCAGTCCTCGTCTCGAATGCGGGCATGCACTTGCGCTTTCCTCCAGAGCGGTAGCAGCATTGTCACGCAGTCCGCCGCGTGGATCAAAGGATCTATGGTTTTCCCTCGAGTCTTTCCCACGAGGCTTTCCCACGAGGCTTTCCCACAGGGCTGTCCCACGTGCACACGTGGTGGGAGTCGATCCTCGGCTTGAACGTCAAGGCAGTGCAGGGAAAACAGGTTCCTCTGGAATGGACTGACACATCTGGGGGACTCTTGGAATGGTGGCACGACCCTGGAGTTCCTCTCGCCTTTCCTGTGGAGAGCGCCTCCTCTTGAGATGCGACGGGAATGCCGGGAATTCTTTCCCTACGAAACAGGGAAAGGATCCCTCATCTCGAGCTAGGAGGCGGAAACGGCGCTCCCCTGGATGTGTGCGGGACACCACGTGCTTCCTCTCGAGTGGAGACGGGTATGTCGGGAAACTTCTTGAGTTGAAGCAAGGGTGTGAAGGACCCTTTGGAAGTTCCAGTGGTTAGATGTGATTGGCCTCGAGAAGCCTCAGCGGAAATGGGCCTCATCTCGCCTGGAGGGCAAAACCTCCTGGATTTTCTCGAGTTGCGGCAGGTGCTCTCGACTTACGACGGGGACCACAGGGACCCGCTCTGGTGGCCTCAGGAAAGGCCAGTCCCCATGCGAGTTCCTCGGGGGCCTCTCGGGATTCCTCTCCCGTCGATGCCGGGGCCTAAGAACTTGTGTGGAGTCGGGGCCGGAACCTGAGGATTCCTCTCCAGTGCTGACATGGATCTTGGGGTACTTCTGGAGTCTCCCCAGGGGAGTCAGTCCTCGTCTCGAATGCGGGCATGCACTTGCGCTTTCCTCCAGAGCGGTAGCAGCAGTGTCACGCAGTCCGCCGCGTGGATCAAAGGATCTATGGTTTTCCCTCGAGTCTTTCCCACGAGGCTTTCCCACGAGGCTTTCCCACAGGGCTGTCCCACGTGCACACGTGGTGGGAGTCGATCCTCGGCTTGAACGTCAAGGCAGTGCAGGGAAAACAGGTTCCTCTGGAATGGACTGACACATCTGGGGGACTCTTGGAATGGTGGCATGACCCTGGAGTTCCTCTCGCCTTTCCTGTGGAGAGCGCCTCCTCTTGAGATGCGACGGGAACGCCGGGAATTCTTTCCCTACGAAACAGGGAAAGAATCCCTCATCTCGAGCTTGGAGGCGGAAACGGGGCTCCCCTGGATGTGTGCGGGACACCACGTGCTTCCTCTCGAGTGCAGACGGGTATGTCGGGGAACTTCTTGAGTTGAAGCAAGGGTGTGAAGGACCCTTTGGAAGTTCCAGTGGTTAGATGTGATTGGCCTCGAGAAGCATCAGCGGAAATGGGCCTCATCTCGCCTGGAGGGCAAAACCTCCTGGATTTTCTCGAGTTGCGGCAGGTGCTCTCGACTTACGACGGGGACCACAGGGACCCGCTCTGGTGGCCTCAGGAAAGGCCAGTCCCCATGCGAGTTCCTCGGGGGCCTCTCGGGATTCCTCTCCCGTCGATGGCGGGGCCTAAGACCTTGTGTGGAGTCGGGGCCGGAAACTGAGGATTCCTCTCCAGTGCTGACATGGATCTTGGGGTACTTCTGGAGTCTCCCCAGGGGAGTCAGTCCTCGTCTCGAATGCGGGCATGCATTGCGCTTTCCTCCAGAGCGGTAGCAGCAGTGTCACACAGTCCGCCGCGTGGATCAAAGGATCTATGATTTTCCCTCGAGTCTTTCCCACGAGGCTTTCCCACGAGGCTTTCCCACAGGGCTGTCCCACGTGCACACGTGGTGGGAGTCGATCCTCGGCTTGAACGTCAAGGCAGTGCAGGGAAAACAGGTTCCTCTGGAATGGACTGACACATCTGGGGGACTCTTGGAATGGTGGCACGACCCTGGAGTTCCTCTCGCCTTTCCTGTGGAGAGCGCCTCCTCTTGAGATGCGACGGGAATGCCGGGAATTCTTTCCCTACGAAACAGGGAAAGGATCCCTCATCTCGAGCTAGGAGGCGGAAACGGCGCTCCCCTGGATGTGTGCGGGACACCACGTGCTTCCTCTCGAGTGGAGACGGGTATGTCGGGAAACTTCTTGAGTTGAAGCAAGGGTGTGAAGGACCCTTTGGAAGTTCCAGTGGTTAGATGTGATTGGCCTCGAGAAGCCTCAGCGGAAATGGGCCTCATCTCGCCTGGAGGGCAAAACCTCCTGGATTTTCTCGAGTTGCGGCAGGTGCTCTCGACTTACGACGGGGACCTCAGGGACCCGCTCTGGTGGCCTCAGGAAAGGCCAGTCCCCATGCGAGTTCCTCGGGGGCCTCTCGGGATTCCTCTCCCGTCGATGCCGGGGCCTAAGAACTTGTGTGGAGTCGGGGCCGGAACCTGAGGATTCCTCTCCAGTGCTGACATGGATCTTGGGGTACTTCTGGAGTCTCCCCAGGGGAGTCAGTCCTCGTCTCGAATGCGGGCATGCACTTGCGCTTTCCTCCAGAGCGGTAGCAGCAGTGTCACGCAGTCCGCCGCGTGGATCAAAGGATCTATGGTTTTCCCTCGAGTCTTTCCCACGAGGCTTTCCCACGAGGCTTTCCCACAGGGCTGTCCCACGTGCACACGTGGTGGGAGTCGATCCTCGGCTTGAACGTCAAGGCAGTGCAGGGAAAACAGGTTCCTCTGGAATGGACTGACACATCTGGGGGACTCTTGGAATGGTGGCATGACCCTGGAGTTCCTCTCGCCTTTCCTGTGGAGAGCGCCTCCTCTTGAGATGCGACAGGAACGCCGGGAATTCTTTCCCTACGAAACAGGGAAAGGATCCCTCATCTCGAGCTAGGAGGCGGAAACGGGTCTCCCCTGGATGTGTGCGGGACACCACGTGCTTCCTCTCGAGTGCAGACGGGTATGTCGGGGAACTTCTTGAGTTGCAGCAAGGGTGTGAAGGACCCTTTGGAAGTTCCAGTGGTTAGATGTGATTGGCCTCGAGAAGCCTCAGCGGAAATGGGCCTCATCTCGCCTGGAGGGCAAAACCTCCTGGATTTTCTCGAGTTGCGGCAGGTGCTCTCGACTTACGACGGGGACCTCAGGGACCCGCTCTGGTGGCCTCAGGAAAGGCCAGTCCCCATGCGAGTTCCTCGGGGGCGTCTCGGGATTCCTCTCCCGTCGATGCCGGGGCCTAAGACCTTGTGTGGAGTCGGGGCCGGAACCTGAGGATTCCTCTCCAGTGCTGACCTGGATCTTGGGGTACTTCTGGAGTCTCCCCAGGGGAGTCAGTCCTCGTCTCGAATGCGGGCATGCACTTGCGCTTTCCTCCAGAGCGGTAGCAGCAGTGTCACTCAGTCTGCCCCGTGGATCAAAGGATCTATGGTTTTCCCTCGATTCTTTCCCACGAGGCTTTCCACGAGGCTTTCCCACAGGGCTGTCCCACGTGCACACGTGGTGGGTGTCGATCCTCGGCTTGAACGTCAAGGCAGTGCAGGGAAAACAGGTTCCTCTGGAATGGACTGACACATCTGGGGGACTCTTGGAATGGTGGCACGACTATGGAGTTCCTCTCGCCATTCCTGTGGAGAGCGCCTCCTCTTGAGATGCGACGGGAACGCCGGGAATTCTTTCCCTACGAAACAGGGAAAGGATCCCTCATCTCGAGCTAGGAGGCGGAAACGGGGCTCCCCTGGATGTGTGCGGGACCCCACGTGCTTCCTCTCGAGTGGAGACGGGTATGTCGGGGAACTTCTTGAGTTGCAGCAAGGGTGTGAATGACCCTTTGGAAGTTCCAGTGGTTAGACGTGATTAGCCTCGAGAAGCCTCAGCGGAAATGGGCCTCATCTCGCCTGGAGGGCAAAACCTCCTGGATTTTCTCGAGTTGCGGCAGGTGCTCTCGACTTACGACGGGGACCTCAGGGACCCGCTCTGGTGGCCTCAGGAAAGGCCAGTCCCCAGGCGAGTTCCTCGGGGGCCTCTCGGGATTCCTCTCCCGTCGATGCCGGGGCCTAAGACCTTGTGTGGAGTCGGGGCCGCAACCTGAGGATTCCTCTCCAGTGCTGACATGGATATTGGGGTACTTCTGGAGTGTCCCCAGGGGAGTCAGTCCTCGTCTCGAATGCGGGCATGCACTTGCGCTTTCCTCCAGAGCGGTAGCAGCAGTGTCACGCAGTCCGCCGCGTGGATCAAAGGATCTATGGTTTTCCCTCGAGTCTTTCCCACGAGGCTTTCCCACGAGGCTTTCCCACAGGGCTGTCCCACGTGCACACGTGGTGGGAGTCGATCCTCGGCTTGAACGTCAAGGCAGTGCAGGGAAAACAGGTTCCTCTGGAATGGACTGACACATCTGGGGGACTCTTGGAATGGTGGCACGACCCTGGAGTTCCTCTCGCCTTTCCTGTGGAGAGCGCCTCCTCTTGAGATGCGACGGGAACGCCGGGAATTCTTTCCCTACGAAACAGGGAAAGGATCCCTCATCTCGAGCTAGGAGGCGGAAACGGGGCTCCCCTGGATGTGTGCGGGACACCACGTGCTTCCTCTCGAGTGCAGACGGGTATGTCGGGGAACTTCTTGAGTTGCAGCAAGGGTGTGAAGGACCCTTTGGAAGTTCCAGTGGTTAGATGTGATTGGCCTCGAGAAGCCTCAGCGGAAATGGGCCTCATCTCGCCTGGAGGGCAAAACCTCCTGGATTTTCTCGAGTAGCGGCAGGTGCTCTCGACTTACGACGGGGACCTCAGGGACCCGCTCTGGTGGCCTCAGGAAAGGCCAGTCCCCATGCGAGTTCCTCGGGGGCCTCTCGGGATTCCTCTCCCGTCGATGCCGGGGCCTAAGAACTTGTGTGGAGTCGGGGCCGGAACCTGAGGATTCCTCTCCAGAGCTGACATGGATCTTGGGGTACTTCTGGAGTTTCCCCAGGGGAGTCAGTCCTCGTCTCGAATGCGGGCATGCACTTGCGCTTTCCTCCAGAGCGGTAGCAGCAGTGTCACGCAGTCCGCCGCGTGGATCAAAGGATCTATGGTTTTCCCTCGAGTCTTTCCCACGAGGCTTTCCCACGAGGCTTTCCCACAGGGCTGTCCCACGTGCACACGTGGTGGGAGTCGATCCTCGGCTTGAACGTCAAGGCAGTGCAGGGAAAACAGGTTCCTCTGGAATGGACTGACACATCTGGGGGACTCTTGGAATGGTGGCATGACCCTGCAGTTCCTCTCGCCTTTCCTGTGGAGAGCCCCTCCTCTTGAGATGCGACGGGAACGCCGGGAATTCTTTCCCTGCGAAACAGGGAAAGGATCCCTCATCTCGAGCTAGGAGGCGGAAACGGGGCTCCCCTGGATGTGTGCGGGACACCACGTGCTTCCACTCGAGTGCAGACGGGTATGTCGGGGAACTTCTTGAGTTGCAGCAAGGGTGTGAAGGACCCTTTGGAAGTTCCAGTGGTTAGATGTGATTGGCCTCGAGAAGCATCAGCGGAAATGGGCCTCATCTCGCCTGGAGGGCAAAACCTCCTGGATTTTCTCGAGTTGCGGCAGGTGCTCTCGACTTACGACGGGGACCTCAGGGACCCGCTCTGGTGGCCTCAGGAAAGGCCAGTCCCCATGCGAGTTCCTCGGGGGCCTCTCGGGATTCCTCTCCCGTCGATGCCGGGGCCTAAGACCTTGTGTGGAGTCGGGGCCGGAACCTGAGGATTCCTCTCCAGTGCTGACATGGATCTTGGGGAACTTCTGGAGTCTCCCCAGGGGAGTCAGTCCTCGTCTCGAATGCGGGCATGCACTTGCGCTTTCCTCCAGAGCGGTAGCAGCAGTGTCACGCAGTCCGCCGCGTGGATCAAAGGATCTATGGTTTTCCCTCGAGTCTTTCCCACGAGGCTTTCCCACGAGGCTTTCCCACAGGGCTGTCCCACGTGCACACGTGGTGGGAGTCGATCCTCGGCTTGAACGTCAAGGCAGTGCAGGGAAAACAGGTTCCTCTGGAATGGACTGACCCATCTGGGGGACTCTTGGAATGGTGGCACGACCCTGGAGTTCCTCTCGCCTTTCCTGTGGAGAGCGCCTCCTCTTGAGATGCGACGGGAACGCCGGGAATTCTTTCCCTACGAAACAGGGAAAGGATCCCTCATCTCGAGCTAGGAGGCGGAAACGGGGCTCCCCTGGATGTGTGCGGGACACCACGTGCTTCCTCTCGAGTGCAGACGGGTATGTCGCGGAACTTCTTGAGTTGCAGCAAGGGTGTGAAGGACCCTTTGGAAGTTCCAGTGGTTAGATGTGATTGGCCTCGAGAAGCATCAGCGGAAATGGGCCTCATCTCGCCTGGAGGGCAAAACCTCCTGGATTTTCTCGAGTTGCGGCAGGTGCTCTCGACTTACGACGGGGACCTCAGGGACCCGCTCTGGTGGCCTCAGGAAAGGCCAGTCCCCATGCGAGTTCCTCGGGGGCCTCTCGGGATTCCTCTCTCGTCGATGGCGGGGCCTAAGACCTTGTGTGGAGTCGGGGCCGGAACGTGAGGATTCCTCTCCAGTGCTGACATGGATCTTGGGGTACTTCTGGAGTCTCCCCAGGGGAGTCAGTCCTCGTCTCGAATGCGGGCATGCATTGCGCTTTCCTCCAGAGCGGTAGCAGCAGTGTCACACAGTCCGCCGCGTGGATCAAAGGATCTATGGTTTTCCCTCGAGTCTTTCCCACGAGGCTTTCCCACGAGGCTTTCCCACAGGGCTGTCCCACGTGCACACGTGGTGGGAGTCAATCCTCGGCTTGAACGTCAAGGCAGTGCAGGGAAAACAGGTTCCTCTGGAATGGACTGACACATCTGGGGGACTCTTGGAATGGTGGCACGACCCTGGAGTTCCTCTTGCCTTTCCTGTGGAGAGCGCCTCCTCTTGAGATGCGACGGGAACGCCGGGAATTCTTTCCCTACGAAACAGGGAAAGGATCCCTCATCTCGAGCTAGGAGGCGGAAACGGGGCTGCCCTGGATGTGTGTGGGACACCACGTGCTTCCTCTCGAGTGGAGACTGGTATGTCGGGGAACTTCTTGAGTTGCAGCAAGGGTGTGAAGGACCCTTTGGAAGTTCCAGTGGTTAGATGTGATTGGCCTCGAGAAGCCTCAGCGGAAATGGGCCTCATCTCGCCTGGAGGGCAAAACCTCCTGGATTTTCTCGAGTTGCGGCAGGTGCTCTCGACTTACGACGGGGACCTCAGGGACCCGCTCTGGTGGCCTCAGGAAAGGCCAGTCCCCATGCGAGTTCCTCGGGGGCCTCTCGGGATTCCTCTCCCGTCGATGCCGGGGCATAAGACCTTGTGTGGAGTCGGGGCCGGAACCTGAGGATTCCTATCCAGTGCTGACATGGATCTTGGGGTACTTCTGGAGTGTCCCCAGGGGAGTCAGTCCTCGTCTCGAATGCGGGCATGCACTTGCGCTTTCCTCCAGAGCGGTAGCAGCAGTGTCACCCAGTCCGCCGCGTGGATCAAAGGATCTATGGTTTTCCCTCGAGTCTTTCCCACGAGGCTTTCCCACGAGGCTTTCCCACAGGGCTGTCCCACGTGCACACGTGGTGGGAGTCGATCCTCGGCTTGAACGTCAAGGCAGTGCAGGGAAAACAGGTTCCTCTGGAATGGACTGACACATCTGGGGGACTCTTGGAATGGTGGCACGACCCTGGAGTTCCTCTCGCCTTTCCTGTGGAGAGCGCCTCCTCTTGAGATGCGACGGGAACGCCGGGAATTCTTTCCCTACGAAACAGGGAAAGGATCCCTCATCTCGAGCTAGGAGGCGGAAACGGGGCTCCCCTGGATGTGTGCGGGACACCACGTGCTTCCTCTCGAGTGCAGACGGGTATGTCGGGGAACTTCTTGAGTTGCAGAAAGGGTGTGAAGGACCCTTTGGAAGTTCCAGTGGTTAGATGTGATTGGCCTCGAGAAGCCTCAGCGGAAATGGGCCTTATCTCGCCTGGAGGGCAAAACCTCCTGGATTTTTTCGAGTTGCGGCAGGTGCTCTCGACTTACGACGGGGACCTCAGGGACCCGCTCTGGTGGCCTCAGGAAAGGCCAGTCCCCATGCGAGTTCCTCGGGAGCGTCTCGGGATTCCTCTCCCGTCGATGCCTGGGCCTAAGACCTTGTGTGGACTCGGGGCCGGAACCTGAGGATTCCTCTCCAGTGCTGACATGGATCTTGGGGAACTTCTGGAGTCTCCCCAGGGGAGTCAGTCCTCGTCTCGAATGCGGGCATGCACTTGCGCTTTCCTCCAGAGCGGTAGCAGCAGTGTCACGCAGTCCGCCGCGTGGATCAAAGGATCTATGGTTTTCCCTCGAGTCTTTCCCACGAGGCTTTCCCACGAGGCTTTCCCACAGGGCTGTCCCACGTGCACACGTGGTGGGAGTCGATCCTCGGCTTGAACGTCAAGGCAGTGCAGGGAAAACAGGTTCCTCTGGAATGGACTGACACATCTGGGGGACTCTTGGAATGGTGGCACGACCCTGGAGTTCCTCTCGCCTTTCCTGTGGAGAGCGCCTCCTCTTGAGATGCGACGGGAACGCCGGGAATTCTTTCCCTACGAAACAGGGAAAGGATCCCTCATCTCGAGCTAGGAGGCGGAAACGGGGCTCCCCTGGATGTGTGCGGGACACCACGTGGTTCCTCTCGAGTGGAGACGGGTATGTCGGGGAACTTATTGAGTTGCAGCAAGGGTGTGAAGGACCCTTTGGAAGTTCCAGTGGTTAGATGTGATTGGCCTCGAGAAGCCTCAGCGGAAATGGGCCTCATCTCGCCTGGAGGGCAAAACCTCCTGGATTTTCTCGAGTTGCGGCAGGTGCTCTCGACTTACGACGGGGACCACAGGGACCCGCTCTGGTGGCCTCAGGAAAGGCCAGTCCCCATGCGAGTTCCTCGGGGGCCTCTCGGGATTCCTCTCCCGTCGATGCCGGGGCCTAAGAACTTGTGTGGAGTCGGGGCCGGAACCTGAGGATTCCTCTCCAGTGCTGACATGGATCTTGGGGTACTTCTGGAGTCTCCCCAGGGGAGTCAGTCCTCGTCTCGAATGCGGGCATGCACTTGCGCTTTCCTCCAGAGCGGTAGCAGCAGTGTCACGCAGTCCGCCGCGTGGATCAAAGGATCTATGGTTTTCCCTCGAGTCTTTCCCACGAGGCTTTCCCACGAGGCTTTCCCACAGGGCTGTCCCACGTGCACACGTGGTGGGAGTCGATCCTCGGCTTGAACGTCAAGGCAGTGCAGGGAAAACAGGTTCCTCTGGAATGGACTGACACATCTGGGGGACTCTTGGAATGGTGTCACGACCCTGGAGTACCTCTCGCCTATCCTGTGGAGAGCGCCTCCTCTTGAGATGCGACGGGAACGCCGGGAATTCTTTCCCTACGAAACAGGGAAAGGATCCCTCATCTCGAGCTAGGAGGCGGAAACGGGGCTCCCCTGGATGTGTGCGGGACCCACGTTCTTCCTCTCGAGTGGAGACGGGTATGTCGGGGAACTTCTTGAGTTGCAGCAATGGTGTGAAGGACCCTTTGGAAGTTCCAGTGGTTAGATGTGATTGGCCTCGAGAAGCCTCAGCGGAAATGGGCCTCATCTCGCCTGGAGGGCAAAACCTCCTGGATTTTCTCGAGTTGCGGCAGGTGCTCTCGACTTACGACGGGGACCTCAGGGAGCCGCTCTGGTGGCCTCAGGAAAGGCCAGTCCCCATGCGAGTTCCTCGGGGGCGTCTCGGGATTCCTCTCCCGTCGATGCCGGGGCCTAAGACCTTGTGTGGACTCGGGGCCGGAACCTGAGGATTCCTCTCCAGTGCTGACATGGATCTTGGGGAACTTCTGGAGTCTCCCCAGGGGAGTCAGTCCTCGTCTCGAATGCGGGCATGCACTTGCGCTTTCCTCCAGAGCGGTAGCAGCAGTGTCACGCAGTCCGCCGCGTGGATCAAAGGATCTATGGTTTTCCCTCGAGTCTTTCCCACGAGGCTTTCCCACGAGGCTTTCCCACAGGGCTGTCCCACGTGCACACGTGGTGGGAGTCGATCCTCGGCTTGAACGTCAAGGCAGTGCAGGGAAAACAGGTTCCTCTGGAATGGACTGACACATCTGGGGGACTCTTGGAATGGTGGCACGACCCTGGAGTTCCTCTCGCCTTTCCTGTGGAGAGCGCCTCCTCTTGAGATGCGACGGGAATGCCGGGAATTCTTTCCCTACGAAACAGGGAAAGGATCCCTCATCTCGAGCTAGGAGGCGGAAACGGCGCTCCCCTGGATGTGTGCGGGACACCACGTGCTTCCTCTCGAGTGGAGACGGGTATGTCGGGAAACTTCTTGAGTTGAAGCAAGGGTGTGAAGGACCCTTTGGAAGTTCCAGTGGTTAGATGTGATTGGCCTCGAGAAGCCTCAGCGGAAATGGGCCTCATCTCGCCTGGAGGGCAAAACCTCCTGGATTTTCTCGAGTTGCGGCAGGTGCTCTCGACTTACGACGGGGACCTCAGGGACCCGCTCTGGTGGCCTCAGGAAAGGCCAGTCCCCATGCGAGTTCCTCGGGGGCCTCTCGGGATTCCTCTCCCGTCGATGCCGGGGCCTAAGAACTTGTGTTGAGTCGGGGCCGGAACCTGAGGATTCCTCTCCAGTGCTGACATGGATCTTGGGGTACTTCTGGAGTCTCCCCAGGGGAGTCAGTCCTCGTCTCGAATGCGGGCATGCACTTGCGCTTTCCTCCAGAGCGGTAGCAGCAGTGTCACGCAGTCCGCCGCGTGGATCAAAGGATCTATGGTTTTCCCTCGAGTCTTTCCCACGAGGCTTTCCCACGAGGCTTTCCCACAGGGCTGTCCCACGTGCACACGTGGTGGGAGTCGATCCTCGGCTTGAACGTCAAGGCAGTGCAGGGAAAACAGGTTCCTCTGGAATGGACTGACACATCTGGGGGACTCTTGGAATGGTGGCATGACCCTGGAGTTCCTCTCGCCTTTCCTGTGGAGAGCTCCTCCTCTTGAGATGCGACGGGAACGCCGGGAATTCTTTCCCTACGAAACAGGGAAAGAATCCCTCATCTCGAGCTAGGAGGCGGAAACGGGGCTCCCCTGGATGTGTGCGGGACACCACGTGCTTCCTCTCGAGTGCAGACGGGTATGTCGGGGAACTTCTTGAGTTGCAGCAAGGGTGTGAAGGACCCTTTGGAAGTTCCAGTGGTTAGATGTGATTGGCCTCGAGAAGCCTCAGCGGAAATGGGCCTCATCTCGCCTGGAGGGCAAAACCTCCTGGATTTTCTCGAGTTGCGGCAGGTGCTCTCGACTTACGACGGGGACCTCAGGGACCCGCTCTGGTGGCCTCAAGAAAGGCCAGTCCCCATGCGAGTTCCTCGGGGGCCTCTCGGGATTCCTCTCCCGTCGATGCCGGGGCCTAAGACCTTGTGTGGAGTCGAGCCCGGAACCTGAGGATTCCTCTCCAGTGCTGACATGGATCTTGGGGTACTTCTGGAGTCTCCCCAGGGGAGTCAGTCCTCGTCTCGAATGCGGGCATGCATTGCGCTTTCCTCCAGAGCGGTAGCAGCAGTGTCACACAGTCCGCCGCGTGGATCAAAGGATCTATGTTTTTCCCTCGAGTCTTTCCCACGAGGCTTTCCCACGAGGCTTTCCCACAGGGCTGTCCCACGTGCACACGTGGTGGGAGTCGATCCTCGGCTTGAACGTCAAGGCAGTGCAGGGAAAACAGGTTCCTCTGGAATGGACTGACACATCTGGGGGACTCTTGGAATGGTGGCACGACCCTGGAGTTCCTCTCGCCTTTCCTGTGGAGAGCGCCTCCACTTGAGATGCGACGGGAACGCCGGGAATTCTTTCCCTACGAAACAGGGAAAGGATACCTCATCTCGAGCTAGGAGGCGGAAACGGGGCTCCCCTGGATGTGTCCGGGACACCACGTGCTTCCTCTCGAGTGCAGACAGGTATGTCGGGGAACTTGTTGAGTTGCAGCAAGGGTGTGAAGGACCCTTTGGAAGTTCCAGTGGTTAGATGTGATTGGCCTCGAGAAGCCTCAGCGGAAATGGGCCTTATCTCGCCTGGAGGGCAAAACCTCCTGGATTTTCTCGAGTTGCGGCAGGTGCTCTCGACTTACGACGGGGACCTCAGGGACCCGCTCTGGTGGCCTCAGGAAAGGCCAGTCCCCATGCGAGTTCCTCGGGGGCGTCTCGGGATTCCTCTCCCGTCGATGCCGGGGCCTAAGACCTTGTGTGGAGTCGTGGCCGGAACCTGAGGATTCCTCTCCAGTGCTGACATGGATCTTGGGGAACTTCTGGAGTCTCCCCAGGGGAGTCAGTCCTCGTCTCGAATGCGGGCATGCACTTGCGCTTTCCTCCAGAGCGGTAGCAGCAGTGTCACGCAGTCCGCCGCGTGGATCAAAGGATCTATGGTTTTCCCTCGAGTCTTTCCCACGAGGCTTTCCCACAGGGCTGTCCCACGTGCACACGTGGTGGGAGTCGATCCTCGGCTTGATCGTCAAGGCAGTGCAGGGAAAACAGGTTCCTCTGGAATGGACTGACCCATCTGGGGGACTCTTGGAATGGTGGCACGACCCTGGAGTTCCTCTCGCCTTTCCTGTGGAGAGCGCCTCCTCTTGAGATGCGACGGGAATGCCGGGAATTCTTTCCCTACGAAACAGGGAAAGGATCCCTCATCTCGAGCTAGGAGGCGGAAACGGCGCTCCCCTGGATGTGTGCGGGACACCACGTGCTTCCTCTCGAGTGGAGACGGGTATGTCGGGAAACTTCTTGAGTTGAAGCAAGGGTGTGAAGGACCCTTTGGAAGTTCCAGTCGTTAGATGTGATTGGCCTCGAGAAGCCTCAGCGGAAATGGGCCTCATCTCGCCTGGAGGGCAAAACCTCCTGGATTTTCTCGAGTTGCGGCAGGTGCTCTCGACTTACGACGGGGACCTCAGGGACCCGCTCTGGTGGCCTCAGGAAAGGCCAGTCCCCATGCGAGTTCCTCGGGGGCCTCTCGGGATTCCTCTCCCGTCGATGCCGGGGCCTAAGAACTTGTGTGGAGTCGGGGCCGGAACCTGAGGATTTCTCTCCAGTGCTGACATGGATCTTGGGGTACTTCTGGAGTCTCCCAGGGGAGTCAGTCATCGTCTCGAATGCGGGCATGCACTTGCGCTTTCCTCCAGAGCGGAAGCAGCAGTGTCACGCAGTCCGCCGCGTGGATCAAAGGATCTATGGTTTTCCCTCGAGTCTTTCCCACGAGGCTTTCCCACGAGGCTTTCCCACAGGGCTGTCCCACGTGCACACGTGGTGGGAGTCGATCCTCGGCTTGAACGTCAAGGCAGTGCAGGGAAAACAGGTTCCTCTGGAATGGACTGACACATCTGGGAGACTCTTGGAATGGTGGCACGACCCTGGAGTTCCTCTCGCCTTTCCTGTGGAGAGCGCCTCCTCTTGAGATGCGACGGGAACTCCGGGAATTCTTTCCCTACGAAACAGGGAAAGGATCCCTCTTATCGAGCTAGGAGGCGGAAACGGGGCTCCCCTGGATGTGTGCGGGACCCCACGTGCTTCCTCTCGAGTGCAGACGGGTAAGTCGGGGAAATTCTTGAGTTGCAGCAAGGGTGTGAAGGACCCTTTGGAAGTTCCAGTGGTTAGACGTGATTGGCCTCGAGAAGACTCAGCGGAAATGGGCCTCATCTCGCCTGGAGGGCAAAACCTCCTGGATTTTCTCGAGTTGCTGCAGGTGCTCTCGACTTACGACGGGGACCTCAGGGACCCGCTCTGGTGGCCTCAGGAAAGGCCAGTCCCCATGCGAGTTCCTCGGGGGCCTCTCGGGATTCCTCTCCCGTCGATGCCGGGGCCTAAGACCTTGTGTGGAGTCGGGGCCGGAACCTGAGGATTCCTCTCCAGTGCTGACATGGATCTTGGGGTACTTCTGGAGTCTCCCCAGGGGAGTCAGTCCTCGTCTCGAATGCGGGCATGCACTTGCGCTTTCCTCCAGAGCTGTAGCAGCAGTGTCACGCAGTCCGCCGCGTGGATCAAAGGATCTATGGTTTTCCCTCGAGTCTTTCCCACGAGGCTTTCCCACGAGGCTTTCCCACAGGGCTGTCCCACGTGCACACGTGGTGGGAGTCGATCCTCGGCTTGAACGTCAAGGCAGTGCAGGGAAAACAGGTTCCTCTGGAATGGAATGACACATCTGGGGGACCCTTGGAATGGTGGCACGACCCTGGAGTTCCTCTCGCCTTTCCTGTGGAGAGCGCCTCCTCTTGAGATGCGACGGGAACGCCGGGAATTCTTTCCCTACGAAAGAGGGAAAGGATCCCTCATCTCGAGCTAGGAGGCGGAAACGGGGCTCCCCTGGATGTTTGCGGGACACCACGTGCTTCCTCTCGAGTGGAGACGGGTATGTCGGGGAACTTCTTGAGTTGCAGCAAGGGTGTGAAGGACCCTTTGGAAGTTCCAGTGGTTAGATGTGATTGGCCTCGAGAAGCCTCAGCGGAAATGGGCCTCATCTCGCCTGGAGGGCAAAACCTCCTGGATTTTCTCGAGTTGCGGCAGGTGCTCTCGACTTATGACGGGGACCTCAGGGACCCGCTCTGGTGGCCTCAGGAAAGGCCAGTCCCCATGCGAGTTCCTCGGGGGCCTCTCGGGATTCCTCTCCCGTCGATGCCGGGGCCTAAGACCTTGTGTGGAGTCGGGGCCGGAACCTGAGGATTCCTCTCCAGTGCTGACATGGATCTTGGGGTACTTCTGGAGTCTCCCCAGGGGAGTCAGACCTCGTCTCGAATGCGGGCATGCACTTGCGCTTTCCTCCAGAGCGGTAGCAGCAGTGTCACGCAGTCCGCCGCGTGGATCAAAGGATCTATGGTTTTCCCTCGAGTCTTTCCCACGAGGCTTTCCCACGAGGCTTTCCCACAGGGCTGTCCCACGTGCACACGTGGTGGGAGTCGATCCTCGGCTTGAACGTCAAGGCAGTGCAGGGAAAACAGGTTCCTCTGGAATGGACTGACACATCTGGGGGACTCTTGGAATGGTGTCACGACCCTGGAGTACCTCTCGCCTATCCTGTGGAGAGCGCCTCCTCTTGAGATACGACGGGAACGCCGAGAATTCTTTCCCTACGAAACAGGGAAAGGATCCCTCATCTCGAGCTAGGAGGCGGAAACGGGGCTCCCCTGGATGTGTGCGGGACCCACGTGCTTCCTCTCGAGTGGAGACGGGTATGTCGGGGAACTTCTTGAGTTGCAGCAATGGTGTGAAGGACCCTTTGGAAGTTTCAGTGGTTAGATGTGATTGGCCTCGAGAAGCCTCAGCGGAAATGGGCCTCATCTCGCCTGGAGGGCAAAACCTCCTGGATTTTCTCGAGTTGCGGCAGGTGCTCTCGACTTACGACGGGGACCTCAGGGAGCCGCTCTGGTGGCCTCAGGAAAGACCAGTCCCCATGCGAGTTCCTCGGGGGCCTCTCGGGATTCCTCTCCCGTCGATGCCGGGGCCTAAGAACTTGTGTGGAGTCGGGGCCGGAACCTGAGGATTCCTCTCCAGTGCTGACATGGATCTTGGGGTACTTCTGGAGTCTCCCCAGGGGAGTCAGTCCTCGTCTCGAATGCGTGCATGCACTTGCGCTTTCCTCCAGAGCGGTAGCAGCAGTGTCACGCAGTCCGCCGCGTGGATCAAAGGATCTATGGTTTTCCCTCGAGTCTTTCCCACGAGGCTTTCCCACGAGGCTTTCCCACAGGGCTGTCCCACGTGCACACGTGGTGGGAGTCGATCCTCGGCTTGAACGTCAAGGCAGTGCAGGGAAAACAGGTTCCTCTGGAATGGACTGACACATCTGGGGGACTCTTGGAATGGTGGCACGACCCTGGAGTTCCTCTCGCCTTTCCTGTGGAGAGCGCCTCCTCTTGAGATGCGACGGGAACGCCGGGAATGCTTTCCCTACGAAACAGTTAAAGGATCCCTCATCTCGAGCTAGGAGGCGGAAACGGGGCTCCCCTGGATGTGTGCGGGACCCCACGTGCTTCCTCTCGAGTGGAGACGGGTATGTCGCGGAATTGCTTCAGTTGCAGCAAGGGTGTGAAGGACCCTTTGGAAGTTCCAGTGGTTAGACGTGATTGGCCTCGAGAAGCCTCAGCGGAAATGGGCCTCATCTCGCCTGGAGGGCAAAACCTCCTGGATTTTCTCGAGTTGCGGCAGGTGCTCTCGACTTACGACGGGGACCTCAGGGAACCGCTCTGGTGGCCTCAGGAAAGGCCAGTCCCCATGCGAGTTCCTCGGTGGCCTCTCGGGATTCCTCTCCCGTCGATGCCGGGGCCTAAGACCTTGTGTGGAGTCGGGGCCGGAACCTGAGGATTCCTCTCCAGTGCTGACATGGATCTTGGGGTACTTCTGGAGTCTCCCCAGGGGAGTCAGTCCTCGTCTCGAATGCGAGCATGCACTTGCACTTTCCTCCAGAGCTGTAGCAGCAGTGTCACGCAGTCCGCCGCGTGGATCAAAGGATCTATGGTTTTCCCTCGAGTCTTTCCCACGAGGCTTTCCCACGAGGCTTTCCCACAGGGCTGTCCCACGTGCACACGTGGTGGGAGTCGATCCTCGGCGTGAACGTCAAGGCAGTGCAGGGAAAACAGGTTCCTCTGGAATGGACTGACACATCTGGGGGACTCTTGGAATGGTGGCATGACCCTGGAGTTCCTCTTTCCTTTCCTGTGGAGAGCGCCTCCTCTTGAGATGCGACGGGAACGCCGGGAATTCTTACCCTACGAAACAGGGAAAGGATCCCTCATCTCGAGATAGGAGGCGGAAACGGGGCTCCCCTGGATGTGTGCGGGACACCACGTGCTTCCTCTCGAGTGCAGACGGGTATGTCGGGGAACTTCTTGAGTTGCAGCAAGGGTGTGAAGGACCCTTTGGAAGTTCCAGTGGTTAGATGTGATTGGCCTCGAGAAGCCTCAGCGGAAATGGGCCTCATCTCGCCTGGAGGGCAAAACCTTCTGGATTTTCTCGAGTTGCGGCAGGTGCTCTCGACTTACGACGGGGACCTCAGGGACCCGCTCTGGTGGCCTCAGGAAAGGCCAGTCCCCATGCGAGTTCCTCGGGGGCCTCTCGGGATTCCTCTCCCGTTGATGCCGGGGCCTAAGACCTTGTGTGGAGTCGGGGCCGGAACCTGAGGATTCCTCTCCAGTGCTGACATGGATCTTGGGGTACTTCTGGAGTCTCCCCAGCGGAGTCAGTCCTCGTCTCGAATGCGGGCATGCACTTGCGCTTTCCTCCAGAGCGGTAGCAGCAGTGTCACGCAGTCCGCCGCGTGGATCAAAGGATCTATGGTTTTCCCTCGAGTCTTTCCCACGAGGCTTTCCCACGAGGCTTTCCCACAGGGCTGTCCCACGTGCACACGTGGTGGGAGTCGATCCTCGGCTTGAACGTCAAGGCAGTGCAGGGAAAACAGGTTCCTCTGGAATGGACTGACACATCTGGGGGACCCTTGGAATGGTGGCACGACCCTGGAGTTCCTCTCGCCTTTCCTGTGGAGAGCGCCTCCTCTTGAGATGCGACGGGAACGCCGGGAATTCTTTCCCTAAGAAAGAGGGAAAGGATCCCTCATCTCGAGCTAGTAGGCGGAAACGGGGCTCCCCTGGATGTGTGCGGGACCCACGTGCTTCCTCTCGAGTGGAGACGGGTATGTCGGGGAACTTCTTGAGTTGCAGCAAGGGTGTGAAGGACCCTTTGGAAGTTCCAGTGGTTAGACGTGATTAGCCTCGAGAAGCCTCAGCGGAAATGGGCCTCATCTCGCCTGGAGGGCAAAACCTCCTGGATTTTCTCGAGTTGCGGCAGGTGCTCTCGACTTACGACGGGGACCTCAGGGAGCCGCTCTGGTGGCCTCAGGAAAGGCCAGTCCCCATGCGACTTCCTCGGGGGCCTCTCGGGATTCCTCTCCCGTCGATGCCGGGGCCTAAGACCTTGTGTGGAGTCGGGGCCGGAACCTGAGGATTCCTCTCCAGTGCTGACATGGATCTTGGGGTACTTCTGGAGTCTCCCCAGGGGAGTCAGTCCTCGTCTCGAATGCGGGCATGCACTTGCGCTTTCCTCCAGAGCGGTAGCAGCAGTGTCACGCAGTCCGCCGCGTGGATCAAAGGATCTATGGTTTTCCCTCGAGTCTTTCCCACGAGGCTTTCCCACGAGGCTTTCCCACAGGGCTGTCCCACGTGCACACGTGGTGGGAGTCGATCCTCGGCTTGAACGTCAAGGCAGTGCAGGGAAAACAGGTTCCTCTGGAATGGACTGACACATCTGGGGGACTCTTGGAATGGTGGCACGACCCTGGAGTTCCTCTCGCCTTTCCTGTGGAGAGTGCCTCCTCTTGAGATGCGACGGGAACGCCGGGAATTCTTTCCCTACGAAACAGGGAAAGGATCCCTCATCTCGAGCTAGGAGGCGGAAACGGGGCTCCCCTGGATGTGTGCGGGACCCCACGTGCTTCCTCTCGAGTGGAGACGGGTATGTCGGGGAACTTTTGAGTTGCAGCAAGGGTGTGAAGGACCCTTTGGAAGTTCCAGTGGTTAGACGTGATTATCCTCGAGAAGCCTAAGCGGAAATGGGCCTCATCTCGCCTGGAGGGCAAAACCTCCTGGATTTTCTCGAGTTGCGGCAGGTGCTCTCGACTTATGACGGGGACCTCAGGGACCCGCTCTGGTGGCCTCAGGAAAGGCCAGTCCCCATGCGAGTTCCTCGGGGGCCTCTGGGGATTCCTCTCCCGTCGATGCCGGGGCCTAAGACCTTGTGTGGAGTCGGGGCCGGAACCTGAGGATTCCTCTCCAGTGCTGACATGGATCTTGGGGTACTTCTGGAGTCTCCCCAGGGGAGTCAGTCCTCGTCTCGAATGCGGGCATGCACTTGCGCTTTCCTCCAGAGCGGTAGCAGCAGTGTCACGCAGTCCGCCGCGTGGATCAAAGGATCTATGGTTTTCCCTCGAGTCTTTCCCACGAGGCTTTCCCACGAGGCTTTCCCACAGGGCTGTCCCACGTGCACACGTGGTGGGAGTCGATCCTCGGTTTGAACGTCAAGGCAATGCAGGGAAAACAGGTTCCTCTGGAATGGACTGACACATCTGGGGGTCTCTTGGAATGGTGGCACGACCCTGGAGTTCCTCTCGCCTTTCCTGTGGAGAGCGCCACCTCTTGAGATGCGACGGGAACGCCGGGAATTCTTTCCCTACGAAACAGGGAAAGGATCCCTCATCTCGAGCTAGGAGGCGGAAACGGGGCTCCCCTGGATGTGTGCGGGACCCCACGTGCTTCCTCTCGAGTGGAGACGGGTATGTCGCGGAACTGCTTCAGTTGTAGCAAGGGTGTGAAGGACCCTTTGGAAGTTCCAGTGGTTAGATGTGATTAGCCTCGAGAAGCCTCAGCGGAAATGGGCCTCATCTCGCCTGGAGGGCAAAACCTCCTGGATTTTCTCGAGTTGCGGCAGGTGCTCTGGACTTACGACGGGGACGTCAGGGACCCGCTCTGGTGGCCTCAGGAAAGGCCAGTCCCCATGCGAGTTCCTCGGGGGCCTCTCGGGATTCCTCTCCCGTCGATGCTGGGGCCTAAGACCTTGTGTGGAGTCGGGGCCGGAACCTGAGGATTCCTCTCCAGTGCTGACATGGATCTTGGGGTACTTCTGGAGTCTCCCCAGGGGAGTCAGTCCTCGTCTCGAATGCGGGCATGCACTTACGCTTTTCTCCAGAGCGGTAGCAGCTGTGTCACACAGTCCGCCGCGTGGATCAAAGGATCTATGGTTTTCCCTCGAGTCTTTCCCACGAGGCTTTCCCACGAGGCTTTCCCACAGGGCTGTCCCACGTGCACACGTGGTGGGAGTCGATCCTCGGCTTGAACGTCAAGGCAGTGCAGGGAAAACAGGTTCCTCTGGAATGGACTGACACATCTGGGGGACTCTTGGAATGGTGGCACGACCCTGGAGTTCCTCTCGCCTTTCCTGTGGAGAGCGCCTCCTCTTGAGATGCGACGGGAACGCCGGGAATTCTTTCCCTACGAAACAGGGAAAGGATCCCTCATCTCGAGCTAGGAGGCGGAAACGGGGCTCCACTGGATGTGTGCGGGACCCCACGTGCTTGCTCTCGAGTGGAGACGGGTATATCGGGGAACTTTTGAGTTGCAGCAAGGGTGTGAAGGACCCTTTGGAAGTTCCAGTGGTTAGACGTGATTAGCCTCGAGAAGCCTCAGCGGAAATGGGCCTCATCTCGCCTGGAGGGCAAAACCTCCTGGATTTTCTCGAGTTGCGGCAGGTGCTCTCGACTTATGACGGGGACCTCAGGGACACGCTCTGGTGGCCTCAGGAAAGGCCAGTCCCCATGCGAGTTCCTCGGGGGCCTCTGGGGATTCCTCTCCCGTCGATGCCGGGGCCTAAGACCTTGTGTGGACTCGGGGCCGGAACCTGAGGATTCCTCTCCAGTGCTGACATGGATCTTGGGGTACTTCTGGAGTCTCCCCAGGGGAGTCAGTCCTCGTCTCGAATGCGGGCATGCACTTGCGCTTTCCTCCAGAGCGGTAGCAGCAGTGTCACGCAGTCCGCCGCGTGGATCAAAGGATCTATGGTTTTCCCTCGAGTCTTTCCCACGAGGCTTTCCCACGAGGCTTTCCCACAGGGCTGTCCCACGTACACACGTGGTGGGAGTCGATCCTCGGCTTGAACGTCAAGGCAATGCAGGGAAAACAGGTTCCTCTGGAATGGACTGACACATCAGGGGGTCTCTTGGAATGGTGCCACGACCCTGGAGTTCCTCTCGCCTTTCCTGTGGAGAGCGCCACCTCTTGAAATGCGACGGGAACGCCGGGAATTCTTTCCCTACGAAACAGGGAAAGGATCCCTCATCTCGAGCTAGGAGGCGGAAACGGGGCTCCCCTGGATGTGTGCGGGACCCCACGTGCTTCCTCTCGAGTGGAGACGGGTATGTCGCGGAACTGCTTCAGTTGTAGCAAGGGTGTGAAGGACCCTTTGGAAGTTCCAGTGGTTAGATGTGATTAGCCTCGAGAAGCCTCAGCGGAAATGGGCCTCATCTCGCCTGGAGGGCAAAACCTCCTGGATTTTCTCGAGTTGCGGCAGGTGCTCTCGACTTACGACGGGGACGTCAGGGACCCGCTCTGGTGGCCTCAGGAAAGGCCAGTCCCCATGCGAGTTCCTCGGGGGCCTCTCGGGATTCCTCTCCCGTCGATGCTGGGGCCTAAGACCTTGTGTGGAGTCGGGGCCGGAACCTGAGGATTCCTCTCCAGTGCTGACATGGATCTTGGGGTACTTCTGGAGTCTCCCCAGGGGAGTCAGTCCTCGTCTCGAATGCGGGCATGCACTTGCGCTTTTCTCCAGAGCGGTAGCAGCAGTGTCACGCAGTCTGTCGCGTGGATCAAAGGATCTATGGTTTTCCCTCGAGTCTTTCCCACGAGGCTTTCCCACGAGGCTTTCCCACAGGGCTGTCCCACGTGCACACGTGGTGGGAGTCGATCCTCGGCTTGAACGTCAAGGCAGTGCAGGGAAAACAGGTTCCTCTGGAATGGACTGACACATCTGGGGGACTCTTGGAATGGTGGCACGACCCTGGAGTTCCTATCGCCTTTCCTGTGGAGAGCGCCTCCTCTTGAGATGCGACGGGAACGCCGGGAATTCTTTCCCTACGAAACAGGGAAAGGATCCCTCATCTCGAGCTAGGAGGCGGAAACGGGGCTCCCCTGGATGTGTGCGGGACCCCACGTGCTTCCTCTCGAGTGGAGACGGGTATGTCGGGGAACTTCTTGAGTTGCAGCAAGGGTGTGAAGGACCCTTTGGAAGTTCCAGTGGTTAGATGTGATTAGCCTCGAGAAGCCTCAGCGGAAATGGGCCTCATCTCGCCTGGAGGGCAAAACCTCCTGGATTTTCTCGAGTTGCGGCAGGTGCTCTCGACTTATGACGCGGACCTCAGGGACCCGCTCTGGTGGCCTCAGGAAAGGCCAGTCCCCATGCGAGTTCCTCGGGGGCCTCTGGGGATTCCTCTCCCGTCGATGCCGGGGCCTAAGACCGTGTGTGGAGTCGGGGCCGGAACCTGAGGATTCCTCTCCAGTGCTGACATGGATCTTGGGGTACTTCTGGAGTCTCCCAAGGGGAGTCAGTCCTCGTCTCGAATGCGGGCATGCACTTGCGCTTTCCTCCAGAGCGGTAGCAGCAGTGTCACGCAGTCTGCCGCGTGGATCAAAGGATCTATGGTTTTCCCTCGAGTCTTTCCCACGAGGCTTTCCACGAGGCTTTCCCACAGGGCTGTCCCACGTGCACACGTGGTGGGAGTCGATCCTAGGCTTGAACGTCAAGGCAGTGCAGGGAAAACAGGTTCCTCTGGAATGGACTGACACATCTGGGGGACTCTTGGAATGGTGGCACGACCCTGGAGTTCCTCTCGCCTTTCCTGTGGAGAGCGCATCCTCTTGAGATGCGACGGGAACGCCGGGAATTCTTTCCCTACGAAACAGGGAAAGGATCCCTCATCTCGAGCTAGGAGGCGGAAACGGGGCTCCCCTGGATGTGTGCGGGACCCCACGTGCTTCCTCTCGAGTGGAGACGGGTATGTCGCGGAACTTCTTGAGTTGCAGCAAGGGTGTGAAGGACCCTTTGGAAGTTCCAGTGGTTAGACGTGATTATCCTCGAGAAGCCTAAGCGGAAATGGGCCTCATCTCGCCTGGAGGGCAAAACCTCCTGGATTTTCTCGAGTTGCGGCAGGTGCTCTCGACTTATGACGGGGACCTCAGGGACCCGCTCTGGTGGCCTCAGGAAAGGCCAGTCCCCATGCGAGTTCCTCGGGGGCCTCTGGGGATTCCTCTCCCGGCGATGCCGGGGCCTAAGACCTTGTGTGGAGTCGGGGCCGGAACCTGAGGATTCCTCTCCAGTGCTGACATGGATCTTGGGGTACTTCTGGAGTCTCCCCAGGGGAGTCAGTCCTCGTCTCGAATGCGGGCATGCACTTGCGCTTTCCTCCAGAGCGGTAGCAGCAGTGTCACGCAGTCCGCCGTGTGGATCAAAGGATCTATGGTTTTCCCTCGAGTCTTTCCCACGAGGCTTTCCCACGAGGCTTTCCCACAGGGCTGTCCCACGTGCACACGTGGTGGGAGTCGATCCTCGGCTTGAACGTCAAGGCAATGCAGGGAAAACAGGTTCCTCTGGAATGGACTGACACATCTGGGGGTCTCTTGGAATGGTGGCACGACCCTGGAGTTCCTCTCGCCTTTCCTGTGGAGAGCGCCACCTCTTGAGATGCGACGGGAACGCCGGGAATTCTTTCCCTAGGAAACAGGGAAAGGATCCCTCATCTCGAGCTAGGAGGCGGAAACGGGGCTCCCCTGGATGTGTGCGGGACCCCACGTGCTTCCTCTCGAGTGGAGACGGGTATGTCGCGGAACTGCTTCAGTTGTAGCAAGGGTGTGAAGGACCCTTTGGAAGTTCCAGTGGTTAGATGTGATTAGCCTCGAGAAGCCTCAGCGGAAATGGGCCTCATCTCGCCTGGAGGGCAAAACCTCCTGGATTTTCTCGAGTTGCGGCAGGTGCACTCGACTTACGACGGGGACGTCAGGGACCCGCTCTGGTGGCCTCAGGAAAGGCCAGTCCCCATGCGAGTTCCTCGGGGGCCTCTCGGGATTCCTCTCCCGTCGATGCTGGGGCCTAAGACCTTGTGTGGAGTCGGGGCCGGAACCTGAGGATTCCTCTCCAGTGCTGACATGGATCTTGGGGTACTTCTGGAGTCTCCCCAGGGGAGTCAGTCCTCGTCTCGAATGCGGGCATGCACTTGCGCTTTTCTCCAGAGCGGTAGCAGCTGTGTCACGCAGTCCGCCGCGTGGATCAATGGATCTATGGTTTTCCCTCGAGTCTTTCCCACGAGGCTTTCCCACGAGGCTTTCCCACAGGGCTGTCCCACGTGCACACGTGGTGGTAGTCGATCCTCGGCTTGAACGTCAAGGCAGTGCAGGGAAAAGAGTTTCCTCTGGAATGGACTGACACATCTGGGGGACTCTTGGAATGGTGGCACGACCCTGGAGTTCCTCTCGCCTTTCCTGTGGAGAGCGCCTCCTCTTGAGATGCGACGGGAACGCCGGGAATTCTTTCCCTACGAAACAGGGAAAGGATCCCTCATCTCGAGCTAGGAGGCGGAAACGGGGCTCCACTGGATGTGTGCGGGACCCCACGTGCTTCCTCTCGAGTGGAGACGGGTATATCGGGGAACTTTTGAGTTGCAGCAAGGGTGTGAAGGACCCTTTGGAAGTTCCAGTGGTTAGACGTGATTAGCCTCGAGAAGCCTCAGCGGAAATGGACCTCATCTCGCCTGGAGGGCAAAACCTCCTGGATTTTCTCGAGTTGCGGCAGGTGCTCTCGACTTATGACGGGGACCTCAGGGACCCGCTCTGGTGGCCTCAGGAAAGGCCAGTCCCCATGCGAGTTCCTCGGGGGCCTCTGGGGATTCCTCTCCCGTCGATGCCGGGGCCTAAGACCTTGTGTGGACTCGGGGCCGGAACCTGAGGATTCCTCTCCAGTGCTGACATGGATCTTGGGGTACTTCTGGAGTCTCCCCAGGGGAGTCAGTCCTCGTCTCGAATGCGGGCATGCACTTGCGCTTTCCTCCAGAGCGGTAGCAGCAGTGTCACGCAGTCCGCCGCGTGGATCAAAGGATCTATGGTTTTCCCTCGAGTCTTTCCCACGAGGCTTTCCCACGAGGCTTTCCCACAGGGCTGTCCCACGTACACACGTGGTGGGAGTCGATCCTCGGCTTGAACGTCAAGGCAATGCAGGGAAAACAGGTTCCTCTGGAATGGACTGACACATCAGGGGGTCTCTTGGAATGGTGCCACGACCCTGGAGTTCCTCTCGCCTTTCCTGTGGAGAGCGCCACCTCTTGAGATGCGACGGGAACGCCGGGAATTCTTTCCCTACGAAACAGGGAAAGGATCCCTCATCTCGAGCTAGGAGGCGGAAACGGGGCTCCCCTGGATGTGTGCGGGACCCCACGTGCTTCCTCTCGAGTGGAGACGGGTATGTCGCGGAACTGCTTCAGTTGTAGCAAGGGTGTGAAGGACCCTTTGGAAGTTCCAGTGGTTAGATGTGATTAGCCTCGAGAAGCCTCAGCGGAAATGGGCCTCATCTCGCCTGGAGGGCAAAACCTCCTGGATTTTCTCGAGTTGCAGCAGGTGCTCTCGACTTACGACGGGGACGTCAGGGACCCGCTCTGGTGGCCTCAGGAAAGGCCAGTCCCCATGCGAGTTCCTCGGGGGCCTCTCGGGATTCCTCTCCCGTCGATGCTGGGGCCTAAGACCTTGTGTGGAGTCGGGGCCGGAACCTGAGGATTCCTCTCCTGTGCTGACATGGATCTTGGGGTACTTCTGGAGTCTCCCCAGGGGAGTCAGTCCTCGTCTCGAATGCGGGCATGCACTTGCGCTTTTCTCCAGAGCGGTAGCAGCAGTGTCACGCAGTCCGTCGCGTGGATCAAAGGATCTATGGTTTTCCCTCGAGTCTTTCCCACGAGGCTTTCCCACGAGGCTTTCCCACAGGGCTGTCCCACGTGCACACGTGGTGGGAGTCGATCCTCGGCTTGAACGTCAAGGCAGTGCAGGGAAAACAGGTTCCTCTGGAATGGACTGACACATCTGGGGGACTCTTGGAATGGTGGCACGACCCTGGAGTTCCTCTCGCCTTTCCTGTGGAGAGCGCCTCCTCTTGAGATGCGACGGGAACGCCGGGAATTCTTTCCCTACGAAACAGGGAAAGGATCCCTCATCTCGAGCTAGGAGGCGGAAACGGGGCTCCCCTGGATGTGTGCGGGACCCCACGTGCTTCCTCTCGAGTGGAGACGGGTATGTCGGGGAACTTCTTGAGTTGCAGCAAGGGTGTGAAGAACCCTTTGGAAGTTCCAGTGGTTAGATGTGATTAGCCTCGAGAAGCCTCAGCGGAAATGGGCCTCATCTCGCCTGGAGGGCAAAACCTCCTGGATTTTCTCGAGTTGCGGCAGGTGCTCTCGACTTATGACGCGGACCTCAGGGACCCGCTCTGGTGGCCTCAGGAAAGGCCAGTCCCCATGCGAGTTCCTCGGGGGCCTCTCGGGATTCCTCTCCCGTCGATGCCGGGGCCTAAGACCTTGTGTGGAGTCTGGGCCGGAACCTGAGGATGCTTCTCCAGTGCTGACATGGATCTTGGGGTACATCTGGAGTCTCCCCAGGGGAGTCAGTCCTCGTCTCGAATGCGGGCATGCACTTGCGCTTTGCTCCAGAGCGGTAGCAGCAGTGTCACGCAGTCCGCCTCGTGGATCAAAGGATCTATGGTTTTCCCTCGAGTCTTTCCCACGAGGCTTTCCCACGAGGCTTTCCCACAGGGCTGTCCCACGTGCACACATGGTGGGAGTCGATCCTCGGCTTGAACGTCAAGGCAGTGCAGGGAAAACAGGTTCCTCTGGAATGGACTGACACATCTGGGGGACTCTTGGAATGGTGGCACGACCCTGGAGTTCCTCTCGCCTTTCCTGTGTAGAGCGCCTCCTCTTGAGATGCGACGGGAACGCCGGGAATTCTTTCCCTACGAAACAGGGAAAGGATCCCTCATCTCGAGCTAGGAGGCGGAAACGGGGCTCCCCTGGATGTGTGCGGGACCCCACGTGCTTCCTCTCGCGTGGAGACGGGTATGTCGGGGAACTTCTTGAGTTGCAGCAAGGGTGTGAAGGACCCTTTGGAAGTTCCAGTGGTTAGACGTGATTAGGCTCGAGAAGCCTCAGCGGAAATGGGCCTCATCTCGCCTGGAGGGCAAAACCTCCTGGATTTTCTCGAGTTGCGGCAGGTGCTCTCGACTTACGACGGGGACCTCAGGGACCCGCTCTGGTGGCCTCAGGAAAGGCCAGTCCCCATGCGAGTTCCTCGGGGGCCTCTCGGAATTCCTCTCCCGTCGATTCTGGGGCCTAAGACCTTGTGTGGAGTCGGGGCCGGAACCTGAGGATTCCTCTCCAGTGCTGACATGGATCTTGGGGTACTTCTGGAGTCTCCCCAGGGGAGTCAGTCCTCGTCTCGAATGCGGTCATGCACTTGCGCTTTCCTCCAGAGCGGTAGCAGCAGTGTCACGCAGTCCGTCGCTTGGATCAAAGGATCTATGGTTTTCCCTCGAGTCTTTCCCACGAGGCTTTCCCACGAGGCTTTCCGATAGGGCTGTCCCACGTGCACACGTGTTGGGAGTCGATCCTCGGCTTGAACGTCAAGGCAGTGCAGGGAAAACAGGTTCCTCTGGAATGGACTGACACATCTGGGCGTCTCTTGGAATGGTGGCACGACCCTGGAGTTCCTCATGCCTTTCCTGTGGAGAGCGCCTCCTCTGGAGATGCGACGGGAACGCCGGGAATTCTTTCCCTATGAAACAGGGAAAGGATCCCTCATCTCGAGCTAGGAGGCGGAAACGGGGCTCCCCTGGATGTGTGCGGGACCCCACGTGCTTCCTCTCGAGTGGAGACGGGTATGTCGGGGAAATTCTTGAGTTGCAGCAAGGGTGTGAAGGACCCTTTGGAAGTTCCAGTGGTTAGACGTGATTAGCCTCGAGAAGCCTCAGCGGAAATGGGCCTCATCTCGCCTGGAGGGCAAAACCTCCTGGATTTTCTCGAGTTGCGGCAGGTGCTCTCGACTTACGACGGGGACCTCAGGGACCCGCTCTGGTGGCCTCAGGAAAGGCCAGTCCCCATGCGAGTTCCTCGGGGGCCTCTCGGAATTCCTCTCCCGTCGATGCCGGGGCCTAAGACCTTGTGTGGAGTCGGGGCCGGAACCTGAGGATTCCTCTCCAGTGCTGACATGGATCTTGGGGTACTTCTGGAGTCTCCCCAGGGGAGTCAGTCCTCGTCTCGAATGCGGGCATGCACTTGGGCTTTCCTCCAGAGCGGTAGCAGCAGTGTCACGCAGTCCGCCGCGTGGATCAAAGGATCTATGGTTTTCCCTCGAGTCTTTCCCACGAGGCTTTCCCACGAGGCTTTCCCACAGGGCTGTCCCACGTGCACACGTGGTGGGAGTCGATCCTCGGCTTGAACGTCAAGGCAGTGCAGGGAAAACAGGTTCCTCTGGAATGGACTGACACATCTGGGGGACTCTTGGAATGGTGGCACGACCCTGGAGTTCCTCTCGCCTTTCCTGTGGAGAGCGCCTCCTCTTGAGATGCGACGGGAACGCCGGGAATTCTTTCCCTACGAAACAGGGAAAGGATCCCTCATCTCGAGCTAGGAGGCGGAAACGGGGCTCCCCTGGATGTGTGCGGGACCCCACGTGCTTCCTCTCGAGTGGAGACGGTATGTCGGGGAACTTCTTGAGTTGCAGCAATGGTGTGAAGGACCCTTTGGAAGTTCCAGTGGATAGATGTGATTGGCCTCGAGAAGCCTCAGCGGAAATGGGCCTCATCTCGCCTGGAGGGCAAAACCTCCTGGATTTTCTCGAGTTGCGGCAGGTGCTCTCGACTTACGACGGGGACCTCAGGGACCCGCTCTGGGGGCCTCAGGAAAGGCCAGTCCCCATGCGAGTTCCTCGGGGGCCTCTCGGGATTCCTCTCCCGTCGATGCCGGGGCCTAAGACCTTGTGTGGAGTCGGGGCCGGAACCTGAGGATTCCTCTCCAGTGCTGACATGGATCTTGGGGTACTTCTGGAGTCTCCCCAGGGGAGTCAGTCCTCGTCTCGAATGCGGGCATGCACTTGCGCTTTCCTCCAGAGCGGTAGCAGCAGTGTCACGCAGTCCGCCGCGTGGATCAAAGGATCTATGGTTTTCCCTCGAGTCTTTCCCACGAGGCTTTCCCACGAGGCTTTCCCACAGGGCTGTCCCACGTGCACACGTGGTGGGAGTCGATCCTCGGCTTGAACGTCAAGGCAGTGCAGGGAAAACAGGTTCCTCTGGAATGGACTGACACATCTGGGGGACTCTTGGAATGGTGGCACGACCCTGGAGTTCCTCTCGCCTTTCCTGTGGAGAGCGCCTCCTCTTGAGATGCGACGGGAACGCCGGGAATTCTTTCCCTACGAAACAGGGAAAGGATCCCTCATCTCGAGCTAGGAGGCGGAAACGGGGCTCCCCTGGATGTGTGCGGGACCCCACGTGCTTCCTCTCGAGTGGAGACGGGTATGTCGGGGAACTTCTTGAGTTGCAGCAAGGGTGTGAAGGACCCTTTGGAATTTCCAGTGGTTAGACGTGATTAGCCTCGAGAAGCCTCAGAGGAAATGGGCCTCATCTCGCCTGGAGGGCAAAACCTCCTGGATTTTCTCGAGTTGCGGCAGGTGCTCTCGACTTACGACGGGGACCTCAGGGACCCGCTCTGGTGGCCTCAGGAAAGGCCAGTCCCCATGCGAGTTCCTCGGGGGCCTCTCGGCATTCCTCTCCCGTCGATGCCGGGGCCTAAGACCTTGTGTGGAGTCGGGGCCGGAACCTGAGGATTCCTCTCCAGTGCTGACATGGATCTTGGGGTACTTCTGGAGTCTCCCCAGGGGAGTCAGTCCTCGTCTCGAATGCGGGCATGCACTTGCGCTTTCCTCCAGAGCGGTAGCTGCAGTGTCACGCAGTCCGCCGCGTGGATCAAAGGATCTATGGTTTTCCCTCGAGTCTTTCCCACGAGGCTTTCCCACGAGGCTTTCCCACAGGGCTGTCCCACGTGCACACGTGGTGGGAGTCGATCCTCGGCTTGAACGTCAAGGCAGTGCAGGGAAAACAGGTTCCTCTGGAATGGAGTGACACATCTGGGGGTCTCTTGGAATGGTGCCACGACCCTTGAGTTCCTCTCGCCTTTCCTGTGGAGAGCGCCACCTCTTGAGATGCGACGGGAACGCCGGGAATTCTTTCCCTACGAAACAGGGAAAGGATCCCTCATCTCGAGCTAGGAGGCGGAAACGGGGCTGCCCTGGATGTGTGCGGGACCCCACGTGCTTCCTCTCGAGTGGAGACGGGTATGTCGCGGAACTGCTTCAGTTGCAGCAAGGGTGTGAAGGACCCTTTGGAAGTTCCAGTGTTTAGACGTGATTAGCCTCGAGAAGCCTCAGCGGAAATGGGCCTCATCTCGCCTGGAGGGCAAAACCTCCTGGATTTTCTCGAGTTGCGGCAGGTGCTCTCGACTTATGACGGGGACCTCAGGGACCCGCTCTGGTGGCCTCAGGAAAGGCCAGTCCCCATGCGAGTTCCTCCGGGGCCTCTCGGCATTCCTCTCCCGTCGATGCCTGGGCCTAAGACCTTGTGTGGAGTCGGGGCCGGAACCTGAGGATTCCTCTCCAGTGCTGACATGGATCTTAGGTTACTTCTGGAGTCTCCCCAGGGGAGTCAGTCCTCGTCTAGAATGCGGGCATGCACTTGCGCTTTCCTCCAGAGCGGTAGCAGCAGTGTCACGCAGTCCGCCGCGTGGATCAAAGGATCTATGGTTTTCCCTCGAGTCTTTCCCACGAGGCTTTCCCACGAGGCTTTCCTACAGGGCTGTCCCACGTGCACACGTGTTGGGAGTCGATCCTCGGGTTGAACGTCAAGGCAGTGCAGGGAAAACAGGTTCCTCTGGAATGGACTGACACATCTGGGGGTCTCTTGGAATGGTGGCACGACCCTGGAGTTCCTCTCGCCTTTCCTGTGGAGAGCGCCTCCTCTTGAGATGCGACGGGAACGCCGGGAATTCTTTCCCTACGAAACAGGGAAAGGATCCCTCATCTCGAGCTAGGAGGCGGAAACGGGGCTCCCCTGGATGTGTGCGGGACCCCACGTGCTTCCTCTCGAGTGGAGACGGGTATGTCGGGGAACTTCTTGAGTTGCAGCAAGGGTGTGAAGGACCCTTTGGAAGTTCCAGTGGTTAGACGTGATTAGCCTCGAGAAGCCTCAGCGGAAATGGGCCTCATCTCGCTTGGAGGGCAAAATCTCCTGGAATTTCTCGAGTTGCGGCAGGTGCTCTCGACTTACGACGGGGACCTCAGGGACCCGCTCTGGTGGCCTCAGGAAAGGCCAGTCCCCATGCGAGTTCCTCGGGGGCCTCTCGGGATTCCTCTCCCTTCGATTCCGGGGCCTAAGACCTTGTGTGGAGTCGGGGCCGGAACCTGAGGATTCCTCTCCAGTGCTGACATGGATCTTGGGGTACTTCTGGAGTCTCCCCAGGTGAGTCAGTCTTCGTCTCGAATGCGGGCATGCACTTGCGCTTTCCTCCAGAGCGGTAGCAGCAGTGTCACGCAGTCCGCCGCGTGGATCAAAGGATCTATGGTTTTCCCTCGAGTCTTTCCCACGAGGCTTTCCCACGAGGCATTCCCACAGGGCTGTCCCACGTGCACACGTGGTGGGAGTCGATCCTCGGCTTGAACGTCAAGGCAGTGCAGGGAAAACAGGTTCCTCTGGAATGGACTGACACATCTGGGGGTCTCTTGGAATGGTGCCACGACCCTGGAGTTCCTCTCGCCTTTCCTGTGGAGAGCGCCACCTCTTCCAGATGCGACGGGAACACCGGGAATTCTTTCCCTACGAAACAGGGAAAGGATCCCTCATCTCGAGCTAGTAGGCGGAAACGGGGCTGCCCTGGATGTGTGCGGGACCCCACGTGCTTCCTCTCGAGTGGAGACGGGTATGTCGCGGAACTGCTTCCGTTGCAGCAAGGGTGTGAAGGACCCTTTGGAAGTTCCAGTGGTTAGATGTGATTAGCCTCGAGAAGCCTCAGCGGAAATGGGCCTCATCTCGCCTGGAGGGCAAAACCTCCTGGATTTTCTCGAGTTGCGGCAGGTGCTCTCCACTTACGACGGGGACCTCAGGGACCCGCTCTGGTGGCCTCAGGAAAGGCCAGTCCCCATGCGAGTTCCTCGGGGGCCTCTCGGCATTCCTCTCCCGTCGATGCCGGGGCCTAAGACCTTGTGTGGAGTCGGGGCCGGAACCTCAGGATTCCTCTCCAGTGCTTACATGGATCTTGGGGTACTTCTGGAGTCTCCCCAGGGGAGTCAGTCCTCGTCTCGAATGCGGGCATGCACTTGCGCTTTCCTCCAGAGCGGTAGCAGCAGTGTCACGCAGTCCGCCGCGTGGATTAAAGGATCTGTGGTTTTCCCTCGAGTCTTTCCCACGAGACTTTCCCACGAGGCTTTCCCACAGGGCTGTCCCACGTGCACACGTGGTGGGAGTCGATCCTCGGGTTGAACGTCAAGGCAGTGCAGGGAAAACAGGTTCCTCTGGAATGGACTGACACATCGGGGGGTCTCTTGGAATGGTGCCACGACCTTGGAGTTCCTCTCGCCTTTCCTGTGGAGAGCGCCACCTCTTGAGATGCGACGGGAACGCCGGGAATTCTTTCCCTACGAAACAGGGAAAGGATCCCTCATCTCGAGCTAGGAGGCGGAAACGGGGCTCCCCTGGATGTGTGCGGGACCCCACGTGCTTCCTCTCGAGTGGAGACGGGTATGTCGCGGAACTGCTTCAGTTGCAGCAAGGGTGTGAAGGACCCTTTGGAAGTTCCAGTGGTTAGACGTGATTAGCCTCGAGAAGCCTCAGCGGAAATGGGCCTCATCTCGCCTGGAGGGCAAAACCTCCTGGAATTTCTCGAGTTGCGGCAGGTGCTCTCGACTTACGACGGGGACCTCAGGGACCCGCTCTGGTGGCCTCAGGAAAGGCCAGTCCCCATGCGAGTTCCTCGGGGGCCTCTCGGGATTCCTCTCCCTTCGATGCCGGAGCCTAAGACCTTGTGTGGAGTCGGGGCCGGAACCTGAGGATTCCTCTCCAGTGCTGACATGGATCTTGGGGTACTTCTGGAGTCTCCCCAGGGGAGTCAGTCTTCGTCTCGAATGCGGGCATGCACTTGCGCTTTCCTCCAGAGCGGTAGCAGCAGTGTCACGCAGTCCGCCGCGTGGATCAAAGGATCTATGGTTTTCCCTCGAGTCTTTCCCACGAGGCTTTCCCACGAGGCTTTCCCACAGGGCTGTCCCACGTGCACACGTGGTGGGAGTCGATCCTCGGCTTGAACGTCAAGGCAGTGCAGGGAAAACAGGTTCCTCTGGAATGGACTGACACATCTGGGGGACTCTTGGAATGGTGGCACGACCCTGGAGTTCCTCTCGCCTTTCCTGTGGAGAGCGCCTCCTCTTGAGATGCGACGGGAACGCCGGGAATTCTTTCCCTACGAAACAGGGAAAGGATCCCTCATCTTTAGCTAGGAGGCGGAAACGGGGCTCCGCTGGATGTGTGCGGGACCCCACGTGCTTCCTCTCGAATGGAAACGGGTATGTCGGGGAACTTCTTGAGTTGCAACAAGGGTGTGAAGGACCCTTTGGAAGTTCCAGTGGTTAGACGTGATTAGCCTCGAGAAGCCTCAGCGGAAATGGGCCTCATCTCGCCTGGAGGGCAAAACCTCCTGGATTTTCTCGAGTTGCAGCAGGTGCTCTCGACTTATGACGGGGACCTCAGGGACCCGCTCTGGTGGCCTCAGGAAAGGCCAGTCCCCATGCGAGTTCCTCGGGGGCCTCTCGGCATTCCTCTCCCGTCGATGCCGGGGCCTAAGACCTTGTGTGGAGTCGGGCCCGGAACCTGAGGATTCCTCTCCAGTGCTGACATGGATCTTGGGGTACTTCTGCAGTCTCCCCAGGGGAGTCAGTCCTCGTCTCGAATGCGGGCATGCACTTGCGCTTTCCTCCAGAGCGGTAGCAGCAGTGTCACGCAGTCCGCCGCGTGGATCAAAGGATCTATGGTTTTCCCTCGAGTCTTTCCCACGAGGCTTTCCCACGAGGCTTTCCCACAAGGCTGTCCCACGTGCACACGTGGTGGGAGTCGATCCTCGGCTTGAACGTCAAGGCAGTGCAGGGAAAACAGGTTCCTCTGGAATGGACTGACACATCTGGGGGACTATTGGAATGGTGGCACGACCCTGGAGTTCCTCTCGCCTTTCCTGTGGAGAGCACCTCCTCTTGAGATGCGACGGGAACGCCGGGAATTCTTTCCCTACGAAACAGGGAAAGGATCCCTCATCTCGAGCTAGGAGGCGGAAACGGGGCTCCCCTGGATGTGTGCGGGACCCCACGTGCTTCCTCTCGAGTGGAGACGGGTATGTCACGGAACTGCTTCAGTTGCAGCAAGGGTGTGAAGGACCCTTTGGATGTTCCAGTGGTTAGACGTGATTAGCCTCGAGAAGCCTCAGCGGAAATGGGCCTCATCTCGCCTGGAGGGCAAAACCTCCTGGATTTTCTCGAGTTGCGGCAGGTGCTCTCGACTTATGACGGGGACCTAAGGGACCCGCTCTGGTGGCCTCAGGAAAGGCCAGTCCCCATGCGAGTTCCTCGGGGGCCTCTCGGCATTCCTCTCCCGTCGATGCCGGGGCCTAAGAACTTGTGTGGAGTCGGGGCCGGAACCTGAGGATTCCTCTCCAGTGCTGACATGGATCTTGGGGTACTTCTGGAGTCTCCCCAGGGGAGTCAGTCCTCGTCTCGAATGCGGGCATGCACTTGCGCTTTCCTCCAGAGCGGTAGCAGCAGTGTCACGCAGTCCGCCGCGTGGATCAAAGGATCTATGGTTTTCCCTCGAGTCTTTCCCACGAGGCTTTCCCACGAGGCTTTCCCACAGGGCTGTCCCACGTGCACACGTGGTGGGAGTCGATCCTCGGCTTGAACGTCAAGGCAGTGCAGGGAAAACAGGTTCCTCTGGAATGGACTGACACATCTGGGGTCTCTTGGAATGGTGCCACGACCCTGGAGTTCCTCTCGCCTTTCCTGTGGAGAGCGCCACCTCTTCCAGATGCGACGGGAACGCCGGGAATTCTTTCCCTACGAAACAGGGAAAGGATCCCTCATCTCGAGCTAGGAGGCGGAAACGGGGCTCCCCTGGATGTGTTCGGGACACCACGTGCTTCCTCTCGAGTGGAGACGGGTATGTCGCGGAATTGCTTCCGTTGCAGCAAGGGTGTGAAGGACCCTTTGGAAGTTCCAGTGGTTAGACGTGATTAGCCTAGAGAAGCCTCAGCGGAAATGGGCCTCATCTCGCCTGGAGGGCAAAACCTCCTGGATTTTCTCGAGTTGCGGCAGGTGCTCTCGACTTACGACGGGGACCTCAGGGACCCGCTCTGGTGGCCTCAGGAAAGGCCAGTCCCCATGCGAGTTCCTCGGGGGCCTCTCGGGATTCCTCTCCCGTCGATGCCGGGGCCTAAGACCTTGTGTGGAGTCGGGGCCGGAACCTGAGGATTCCTCTCCAGTGCTGACCTGGATCTTGGGGTACTTCTGGAGTCTCCCCAGGAGAGTCAGTCCTCGTCTCGAATGCGGGCATGCACTTGCGCTTTCCTCCAGAGCGGTAGCAGCAGTGTCACGCAGTCCGCCGCGTGGATCAAAGGATCTATGTTTTTCCCTCGAGTCTTTCCCACGAGGCTTTCCCACGAGGCTTTCCCACAGGGCTGTCCCACGTGCACACGTGGTGGGAGTCGATCCTCGGCTTGAACGTCAAGGCAGTGCAGGGAAAACAGGTTCCTCTGGAATGGACTGACACATCTGGGGGACTTTTGGAATGGTGGCACGACCCTGGAGTTCCTCTCGCCTTTCCTGTGGAGAGCGCCTCCTCTTGAGATGCAACGGGAACGCCGGGAATTCTTTCCCTACGAAACAGGGAAAGGATCCCTCATCTCGAGCTAGGAGGCGGAAACGGGGCTCCGCTGGATGTGTGCGGGACCCCACGTGCTTCCTCTCGAGTGGAGACGGGTATGTCGGGGAACTTCTTGAGTTGCAGCAAGGGTGTGAAGGACCCTTTGGAAGTTCCAGTGGTTAGACGTGATTAGCCTCGAGAAGCCTCAGCGGAAATGGGCCTCATCTCGCCTGGAGGGCAAAACCTCCTGGATTTTCTCGAGTTGCGGCAGGTGCTCTCGACTTATGACGGGGACCTCAGGGACCCGCTCTGGTGGCCTCAGGAAAGGCCAGTCCCCATGCGAGTTCCTCGGGGGCCTCTGGGGATTCCTCTCCCGTCGATGCCGGGGCCTAAGACCTTGTGTGGAGTCGGGGCCGGAACCTGAGGATTCCTCTCCAGTGCTGACATGGATCTTGGGGTACTTCTGGAGTCTCCCCAGGGGAGTCAGTCCTCGTCTCGAATGCGGGCATGCACTTGCGCTTTCCTCCAGAGCGGTAGGAGCAGTGTCACGCAGTCCACCGTGTGGATCAAAGGATCTATGGTTTTCCCTCGAGTCTTTCCCACGAGGCTTTCCCACGAGGCTTTCAAACAGGGCTGTCCCACGTGCACACGTGGTGGGAGTCGATCCTCGGGTTGAACGTCAAGGCAGTGCAGGGAAAACAGGTTCCTCTGGAATGGACTGACACATCTGGGGGTCTCTTGGAATGGTGCCACGACCCTGGAGTTCCTCTCGCCTTTCCTGTGGAGAGCGCCACCTCTTGAGATGCGACGGGAACGCCGGGAATTCTTTCCCTACGAAACCGGGAAAGGATCCCTCATCTCGAGCTAGGAGGCGGAAACGGGGCTGCCCTGGATGTGTGCGGGACCCCACGTGCTTCCTCTCGAGTGGAGACGGGTATGTCGCGGAACTGCTTCCGTTGCAGCAAGGGTGTGAAGGACCCTTTGGAAGTTCCAGTGTTTAGACGTGATTAGCCTCGAGAAGCCTCAGCGGAAATGGGCCTCATCTCGCCTGGAGGGCAAAACCTCCTGGATTTTCTCGAGTTGCGGCAGGTGCTCTCGACTTACGACGGGGACCTCAGGGACCCGCTCTGGTGGCCTCAGGAAAGGCCAGTCCACATGCGAGTTCCTCGGGGGCCTCTCAGCATTCCTCTCCCGTCGATGCCGGGGCCTAAGACCTTGTGTGGAGTCGGGGCCGGAACCTGAGGATTCCTCTCCAGAGCTGACATGGATCTTGGGGTACTTCTGGAGTCTCCCCAGGAGAGTCAGTCCTAGTCTCGAATGCGGGCATGCACTTGCGCTTTCCTCCAGAGCGGTAGCAGCAGTGTCACGCAGTCCGCCGCGTGGATCAAAGGATCTATGGTTTTCCCTCGAGTCTTTCCCACGAGGCTTTCCCACGAGGCTTTCCCACAGGGCTGTCCCACGTGCACACGTGGTGGGAGTCAATCCTCGGCTTGAACGTCAAGGCAGTGCAGGGAAAACAGGTTCCTCTGGAATGGACTGACACATCTGGGGGACTCTTGGAATGGTGGCACGACCCTCTAGTTCCTCTCGCCTTTCCTGTGGAGAGCGCCACCTCTTGAAATGCGACGGGAACGCCGGAATTCTTTCCCTACGAAACAGGGAAAGGATCCCTCATCTCGAGCTAGGAGGCGGAAACGGGGCTCCCCTGGATGTGTGCGGGACCCCACGTGCTTCCTCTCGAGTGGAGACGGGTATGTCGCGGAACTGCTTCAGTTGCAGCAAGGGTGTGAAGGACCCTTTGGAAGTTCCAGTGGTTAGATGTGATTAGCCTCGAGAAGCCTCAGCGGAAATGGGCCTCATCTCGCCTGGAGGGCAGAACCTCCTGGATTTTCTCGAGTTGCGGCAGGTGCTCTCGACTTACGACGGGGACCTCAGGGACCCGCTCTGGTGGCCTCAGGAAAGGCCAGTCCCCATGCGAGTTCCTCGGGGGCCTCTCGGGATTCCTCTCCCGTCGATGCCGGGGCCTAAGACCTTGTGTGGAGGCGGGGCCGGAACCTGAGGATTCCTCTCCAGTGCTGACATGGATCTTGGGGTACTTCTGGAGTCTCCCCAGGGGAGTCAGTCCTCGTCTCGAATGCGGGCATGCACTTGCGCTTTCCTCCAGAGCGGTAGCAGCAGTGTCACGCAGTCCGCCGCGTGGATCAAAGGATCTACGGTTTTCCCTCGAGTCTTTCCCACGAGGCTTTCCCACGAGGCTTTCCCACAGGGCTGTCCCACGTGCACACGTGGTGGGAGTCGATCCTCGGCTTGAACGTCAAGGCAGTGCAGGGAATACAGGTTCCTCTCGAATGGACTGACACATCTGGGGGACTCTTGGAATGGTGGCACGACCCTGGAGTTCCTCTCGCCTTTCCTGTGGAGAGCGCCTCCTCTTGAGATGCGACGGGAACGCCGGGAATTCTTTCCCTACGAAACAGGGAAAAGATCGCTCATCTCGAGCTAGGAGGCGGAAACGGGGCTCCCCTGGATGTGTGCGGGACCCCACGTGCTTCCTCTCGAGTGGAGACGGGTATGTCGGGGAACTTCTTGAGTTGCAGCAAGGGTGTGAAGGACCCTTTGGAAGTTCCAGTGGTTAGACGTGATTAGCCTCGAGAAGCCTCAGCGGAAATGGGCCTCATCTCGCCTGGAGGGCAAAACCTCCTGGAATTTCTCGAGTTGCGGCAGGTGCTCTCGACTTACGACGGGGACCTCAGGGACCCGCTCTGGTGGCCTCAGGAAAGGCCAGTCCCCATGCGAGTTCCTCGGGGGCCTCTCGGGATTCCTCTCCCTTCGATGCCGGGGCCTAAGACCTTGTGTGGAGTCGGGGCCGGAACCTGAGGATTCCTCTCCAGTGCTGACATGGATCTTGGGGTACTTCTGGAGTCTCCCCAGGGGAGTTAGTCTTCGTCTCGAATGCGGGCATGCACTTGCGCTTTCCTCCAGAGCGGTAGCAGCAGTGTCACGCAGTCCGCCGCGTGGATCAAAGGATCTATGGTTTTCCCTCGAGTCTTTCCCACGAGGCTTTCCCACGAGGCTTTCCCACAGGGCTGTCCCACGTGCACACGTGGTGGGAGTCGATCATCGGCTTGAACGTCAAGGCAGTGCAGGGAAAACAGGTTCCTCTGGAATGGACTGACACATCTGGGGGTCTCTTGAAATGGTGCCACGACCCTGGAGTTCCTCTCGCCTTTCCTGTGGAGAGCGCCACCTCTTGAGATGCGACGGGAACGCCGGGAATTCTTTCCCTACGAAACAGGGAAAGGATCCCTCATCTCGAGCTAGGAGGCGGAAACGGGGCTCCCCTGGATGTGTGCGGGACCCCACGTGCTTCCTCTCGAGTGGAGACGGGTATGTCGGGGAACTTCTTGAGTTGCAGCAAGGGTGTGAAGGACCCTTTGGAAGTTCCAGTGGTTAGACGTGATTAGGCTCGAGAAGCCTCAGCGGAAATGGGCCTCATCTCGCCTGGAGGGCAAAACCTCCTGGATTTTCTCGAGTTGCGGCAGATGCTCTCGACTTACGACGGGGACCTCAGGGACCCGCTCTGGTGGCCTCAGGAAAGGCCAGTCCCCATGCGAGTTCCTCGGGGGCCTCTCGGGATTCCTCTCCCGTCGATGCTGGGGCCTAAGACCTTGTGTGGAGTCGGGGCCGGAACCTGAGGATTCCTCTCCAGTGCTGACATGGATCTTGGGGTACTTCTGGAGTCTCCCCAGGGGAGTCAGTCCTCGTCTCGAATGCGGGCATGCACTTGCGCTTTTCTCCAGAGCGGTAGCAGCAGTGTCACTCAGTCCGTCGCGTGGATCAAAGGATCTATGGTTTTCCCTCGAGTCTTTCCCACGAGGCTTTCCCACGAGGCTTTCCCATAGGGCTGTCCCACGTGCACACGTGGTGGGAGTCGATCCTCGGCTTGAACGTCAAGGCAGTGCAGGGAAAACAGTTTCCTCTGGAATGGACTGACACATCTGGGGGACTCTTGGAATGGTGGCACGACCCTGGAGTTCCTCTCGCCTTTCCTGTGGAGAGCGCCTCCTCTTGAGATGCGACGGGAACGCCGGGAATTCTTTCCCTACGAAACAGGGAAAGGATCCCTCATCTCGAGATAGGAGGTGGAAACGGGGCTCCCCTGGATGTGTGCGGGACCCCACGTGCTTCCTCTCGAGTGGAGACGGGTATGTCGTGGAACTTCTTGAGTTGCAGCAAGGGTGTGAAGGACCCTTTGGAAGTTCCAGTGGTTAAACGTGATTAGCCTCGAGAAGCCTCAGCGGAAATGGGCCTCATCTCGCCTGGAGGGCAAAACCTCCTGGATTTTCTCGAGTTGCGGCAGGTGCTCTCGACTTACGACGGGGACCTCAGGGACCCGCTCTGGTGGCCTCAGGAAAGGCCAGTCCCCATGCGAGTTCCTCGGGGGCCTCTCGGGATTCCTCTCCCGTCGATGCCGGGGCCTAAGACCTTGTGTGGAGTCGGGGCCGGAACCTGAGGATTCCTCTCCAGTGCTGACATGGATCTTGGGGTACTTCTGGATTCTCCCCAGGGGAGTCAGTCCTCGTCTCGAATGCGGGCATGCACTTGCGCTTTCCTCCAGAGCGGTAGCAGCAGTGTCACGCAGTCCGCCGCGTGGATCAAAGGATCTATGGTTTTCCCTCGAGTCTTTCCCACGAGGCTTTCCCACGAGGCTTTCCCACAGGGCTGTCCCACGTGCACACGTGGTGGGAGTCGATCCTCGGCTTGAACGTCAAGGCAGTGCAGGGAAAACAGGTTCCTCTGGAATGGACTGACACATCTGGGGGACTCTTGGAATGGTGGCACGACCCTGGAGTTCCTCTGGCCTTTCCTGTGGAGAGCGCCTCCTCTTGAGATGCGACGGGAACGCCGGGAATTCTTTCCCTACGAAACAGGTAAAGGATCCCTCATCTCGAGCTAGGAGGCGGAAACGGGGCTCCCCTGGATGTGTGCGGGACCCCACGTGCTTCCTCTCGAGTGGAGACGGGTATGTCGGGGAACTGCTTGAGTTGCAGCAAGGGTGTGAAGGACCCTTTGGAAGTTCCAGTGGTTAGATGTGATTAGCCTCGAGAGCCTCAGCGGAAATGGGCCTCATCTCGCCTGGAGGGCAAATCCTCCTGGATTTTCTCGAGTTGCGGCAGGTGCTCTCGACTTACGACGGGGACCTCAGGGACCCGCTCTGGTGGCCTAAGGAAAGGCCAGTCCCCATGCGAGTTCCTAGTGGGCCCTTAGGGATTCCTCTGCCGTCGATGCCGGGGCCTAAGACCTTGTGTGGAGTCGGGGCCGGAACCTGAGGATTCCTCTCCAGTGCTGACCTGGATCTTGGGGTACTTCTGGAGTCTCCCCAGGGGAGTCAGTCCTCGTCTCGAATGCGGGCATGCACTTGCGCTTTCCTCCAGAGCGGTAGCAGCAGTGTCACGCAGTCCGCCGCATGGGTCAAAGGATCCATGGTTTTCCCTCCAGTCTTTCCCACGAGGCTTTCCCACGAGGCTTTCCCACAGGGCTGTCCCACGTGCACACGTGTTGGAAGTCGATCCTCGGCTTGAACGTCAAGGCAGTGCAGGGAAAACAGGTTCCTCTGGAATGGACTGACACATCTGCGGGACTCTTGGAATGGTGGCACGACCCTGGAGTTCCTCTCGCCTTTCCTGTGGAGAGCGCCTCCTCTTGAGATGCGACGGGAACGCCGGGAATTCTTTCCCTACGAAACAGGGAAAGGATCCCTCATCTCGAGCTAGGAGGCGGAAACGGGGCTGCCCTGGATGTGTGCGGGACCCCACGTGCTTCCTCTCGAGTGGATACGAGTATGTCGGGGAACTTCTTGAGTTGCAGCAAGGGTGTGAAGGACCCTTTGGAAGTTCCAGTGGTTAGACGTGATTAGGCTCGAGAAGCCTCAGCGGAAATGGGCCTCATCTCGCCTGGAGGGCAAAACCTCCTGGATTTTCTCGAGTTGCGGCAGGTGCTCTCGACTTACGACGGGGACCTCAGGGACCCGCTCTGGTGGCCTCAGGAAAGGCCAGTCCCCATGCGAGTTCCTCGGGGGCCTCTAGGGATTCCTCTCCCGTCGATGCCGGGGCCTAAGACCTTGTGTGGAGTCGGGGCCGGGACCTGAGGATTCCTCTCCAGTGCTGACATGGATCTTGGGGTACTTCTGGAGTCTCCCCAGGGGAGTCAGTCCTCGTCTCGAATGCGGGCATGCACTTGCGCTTTCCTCCAGAGCGGTAGCAGCAGTGTCACGCAGTCCGCCGCGTGGATCAAAGGATCTATGGTTTTCCCTCGAGTCTTTCCCACGAGGCTTTCCCACGAGGCTTTCCCACAGGGCTGTCCCACGTGCACACGTGGTGGGAGTCGATCCTCGGGTTGAACGTCAAGGCAGTGCAGGGAAAACAGGTTCCTCTGGAATGGACTGACACATCTGGGGGACTCTTGGAATGGTGGCACGACCCTGGAGTTCCTCTCGCCTTTCCTGTGGAGAGCGCCTCCTCTTGAGATGCGACGGGAACGCCGGGAATTCTTTCCCTACGAAACAGGGAAAGGATCCCTCATCTCGAGCTAGGAGGCGGAAACGGGGCTCCCCTGGATGTGTGCGGGACCCCACGTGCTTCCTCTCGAGTGGAGACGGGTATGTCGGGGAACTTCTTGAGTTGCAGCAAGGGTGTGAAGGACCCATGGAAGTTCCAGTGGTTAGACGTGATTAGCCTCGAGAAGCCTCAGCGGAAATGGGCCTCATTTCGCCTGGAGGGCAAAACCTCCTGGATTTTCTCGAGTTGCGGCAGGTGCTCTCGACTTACGACGGTGACCTCAGGGACCCGCTCTGGTGGCCTCAGGAAAGGCCAGTCCCCATGCGAGTTCCTCGGGGGCCTCTCGGGATTCTTCTCCCGTCGATGCCGGGGCCTAAGACCTTGTGTGGAGTCGGGGCCGGAACCTGAGGATTCCTCTCCAGTGCTGACATGGATCTTGGGGTACTTCTGGAGTCTCCCCAGGGGAGTCAGTCCTCGTCTCGAATGCGGGCATGCACTTGCGCTTTCCTCCAGAGCGTTAGCAGCAGTGTCACGCAGTCCGCCGCGTGGATCAAAGGATCTATGGTTTTCCCTCGAGTCTTTCCCACGAGGCTTTCCCACGAGGCTTTCCCACAGGGCTGTCCCACGTGCACACGTGGTGGGAGTCGATCCTCGGCTTCAACGTCAAGGCAGTGCAAGGAAAACAGGTTCCTCTGGAATGGACTGACACATCTGGGGGACTCTTGGAATGGTGGCACGACCCTGGAGTTCCTCTCGCCTTTCCTGTGGAGAGCGCCTCCTCTTGAGATGCGACGGGAACGCCGGGAATTCTTTCCCTACGAAACAGGGAAAGGATCCCTCATCTCGAGCTAGGAGGCGGAAACGGGGCTGCCCTGGATGTGTGCGGGACCCCACGTGCTTCCTCTCGAGTGGAGACGGGTATGTCGCGGAACTGCTTCAGTTGCAGCAAGGGTGTGAAGGACCCTTTGGAAGTTCCAGTGGTTAGACGTGATTAGTCTCGAGAAGCCTCAGCGGAAATGGGCCTCATCTCGCCTGGAGGGCAAAACCTCCTGGATTTTCTCGAGTTGCGGCAGGTGCTCTCGACTTACGACGGGGACCTCAGGGACCCGCTCTGGTGGCCTCAGGAAAGGCCAGTCCCCATGCGAGTTCCTCGGGGGCCTCTCGGGATTCCTCTCCCGTCGATGCTGGGGCCTAAGACCTTGTGTGCAGTCGGGGCCGGAACCTGAGGATTCCTCTCCAGTGCTGACATGGATCTTGGGGTACTTCTGGAGTCTCCCCAGGGGAGTCAGTCCTCGTCTCGAATGCGGGCATGCACTTGCGCTTTTCTCCAGAGCGGTAGCAGCAGTGTCACTCAGTCCGTCGCGTGGATCAAAGGATCTATGGTTTTCCCTCGAGTCTTTCCCACGAGGCTTTCCCACGAGGCTTTCCCATAGGGCTGTCCCACGTGCACACGTGGTGGGAGTCGATCCTCGGCTTGAACGTCATGGCAGTGCAGGGAAAACAGGTTCCTCTGGAATGGACTGACACATCTGGGGGACTCTTGGAATGGTGGCACGACCCTGGAGTTCCTCTGGCCTTTCCTGTGGAGAGCGCCTCCTCTTGAGATGCGACGGGAACGCCGGGAATTCTTTCCCTACGAAACAGGGAAAGGATCCCTCATCTCGAGCTAGGAGGCGGAAACGGGGCTCCCCTGGATGTGTGCGGGACCCCACGTGCTTCCTCTCGAGTGGAGACGGGTATGTCGGGGAACTTCTTGAGTTGCAGCAAGGGTGTGAAGGACCCTTTGGAAGTTCCAGTGGTTAGACGTGATTAGGCTCGAGAAGCCTCAGCGGAAATGGGCCTCATCTCGCCTGGAGGGCAAAACCTCCTGGATTTTCTCGAGTTGCGGCAGGTGCTCTCGACTTACGACGGGGACCTCAGGGACCCGCTCTGGTGGCCTCAGGAAAGGCCAGTCCCCATGCGAGTTCCTCGGGGGCCTCTCGGGATTCCTCTCCCGTCGATGCCGGGGCCTAAGACCTTGTGTGGAGTCGGGGCCGGGACCTGAGGATTCCTCTCCAGTGCTGACATGGATCTTGGGGTACTTCTGGAGTCTCCCCAGGGGAGTCAGTCCTCGTCTCGAATGCGGGCATGCACTTGCGCTTTCCTCCAGAGCGGTAGCAGCAGTGTCACGCAGTCCGCCGCGTGGATCAAAGGATCTATGGTTTTCCCTCGAGTCTTTCCCACGAGGCTTTCCCACGAGGCTTTCCCACAGGGCTGTCCCACGTGCACACGTGGTGGGAGTCGATCCTCGGCTTGAACGTCAAGGCAGTGCAGGGAAAACAGGTTCCTCTGGAATGGACTGACACATCTGGGGGACTCTTGGAATGGTGGCACGACCCTGGAGTTCCTCTCGCCTTTCCTGTGGAGAGCGCCTCCTCTTGAGATGCGACGGGAACGCCGGGAATTCTTTCCCTACGAAACAGGGAAAGGATCCCTCATCTCGAGCTAGGAGGCGGAAACGGGGCTCCCCTGGATGTGTTCGGGACCCCACGTGCTTCCTCTCGAGTGGAGACGGGTATGTCGGGGAACTTCTTGAGTTGCAGCAAGGGTGTGAAGGACCCATGGAAGTTCCAGTGGTTAGACGTGATTAGCCTCGAGAAGCCTCAGCGGAAATGGGCCTCATTTCGCCTGGAGGGCAAAACCTCCTGGATTTTCTCAAGTTGCGGCAGGTGCTCTCAACTTACGACGGTGACCTCAGGGACCCGCTCTGGTGGCCTCAGGAAAGGCCAGTCCCCATGCGAGTTCCTCGGGGGCCTCTCGGGATTCTTCTCCCGTCGATGCCGGGGCCTAAGACCTTGTGTGGAGTCGGGGCCGGAACCTGAGGATTCCTCTCCAGTGCTGACATGGATCTTGGGGTACTTCTGGAGTCTCCCCAGGGGAGTCAGTCCTCGTCTCGAATGCGGGCATGCACTTGCGCTTTCCTCCAGAGCGTTAGCAGCAGTGTCACGCAGTCCGCCGCGTGGATCAAAGGATCTATGGTTTTCCCTCGAGTCTTTCCCACGAGGCTTTCCCACGAGGCTTTCCCACAGGGCTGTCCCACGTGCACACGTGGTGGGAGTCGATCCTCGGCTTGAACGTCAAGGCAGTGCAGGGAAAACAGGTTCCTCTGGAATGGACTGACACATCTGGGGGACTCTTGGAATGGTGGCACGACCCTGGAGTTCCTCTCGCCTTTCCTGTGGAGAGCGCCTCCTCTTGAGATGCGACGGGAACGCCGGGAATTCTTTCCCTACGAAACAGGGAAAGGATCCCTCATCTCGAGCTAGGAGGCGGAAACGGGGCTCCCCTGGATGTGTGCGGGACCCCACGTGCTTCCTCTCGAGTGGAGACGGGTATGTCGCGGAACTGCTTCAGTTGCAGCAAGGGTGTGAAGGACCCTTTGGAAGGTCCAGTGGTTAGACGTGATTAGCCTCGAGAAGCCTCAGCGGAAATGGGCCTCATCTCGCCTGGAGGGCAAAACCTCCTGGATTTTCTCGAGTTGCGGCAGGTGCTCTCGACTTATGACGCGGACCTCAGGGACCCGCTCTGGTGGCCTCAGGAAAGGCCAGTCCCCATGCAAGTTCCTCGGGGGCCACTCGGGATTCCTCTCCCGTCGATGCCGGGGCCTAAGACCTTGTGTGGAGTCGGGGCCGGAATCTGAGGATTCCTCTCCAGTGCTGACATGGATCTTGGGGTACTTCTGGAGTCTCCCCAGGGGAGTCAGTCCTCGTCTCGAATGCGGGCATGCACTTGCGCTTTCCTCCAGAGCGGTAGCAGCAGTGTCACGCAGTCCGCCGCGTGGATCAAAGGATCTATGGTTTTCCCTCGAGTCTTTCCCACGAGGCTTTCCCACGAGGCTTTCCCACAGGGCTGTCCCACGTGCACACGTGTTGGGAGTCGATCCTCGGGTTGAACGTCAAGGCAGTGCAGGGAAAACAGGTTCCTCTGGAATGGACTGACACATCTGGGGGTCTCTTGGAATGGTGGCACGACCCTGGAGTTCCTCTCGCCTTTCCTGTGGAGAGCGCCTCCTCTTGAGATGCGACGGGAACGCCGGGAATTCTTTCCCTACGAAACAGGGAAAGGATCCCTCATCTCGAGCTAGGAGGCGGAAACGGGGCTGCCCTGGATGTGTGCGGGACCCCACGTGCTTCCTCTCGAGTGGAGACGGGTATGTCGCGGAACTGCTTCAGTTGCAGCAAGGGTGTGAAAGACCCTTTGGAAGTTCCAGTGGTTAGACGTGATTAGCCTCGAGAAGCCTCAGCGGAAATGGGCCTCATCTCGCCTGGAGGGCAAAACCTCCTGGATTTTCTCGAGTTGCGGCAGGTGCTCTCGACTTATGACGCGGACCTCAGGGACCCGCTCTGGTGGCCTCAGGAAAGGCCAGTCCCCATGCGAGTTCCTCGGGGGCCTCTCGGCATTCCTCTCCCGTCGATGCCGGGGCCTAAGACCTTGTGTGGAGTCGGGGCCGGAACCTGAGGATTCCTCTCCAGTGCTGACATGGATCTTGGGGTACTTCTGGAGTCTCCCCAGGGGAGTCAGTCCTCGTCTCGAATGCGGGCATGCACTTGCGCTTTCCTCCAGAGCGGTAGCAGCAGTGTCACGCAGTCCGCCGCGTGGATCAAAGGATCTATGGTTTTCCCTCGAGTCTTTCCCACGAGGCTTTCCCACGAGGCTTTCCCACAGGGCTGTCCCACGTGCACACGTGGTGGGAGTCGATCCTCGGGTTGAACGTCAAGGCAGTGCAGGGAAAATAGGTTCCTCTGGAATGGACTGACACATCTGGGGGTCTCTTGGAATGGTGGCACGACCCTGGAGTTCCTCTCGCCTTTCCTGTGGAAAGCGCCTTCTCTTGAGATGCGACGGGAACGCCGGGAATTCTTTCCCTACGAAACAGGGAAAGGATCCCTCATCTCGAGCTAGGAGGCGGAAACGGGGCTGCCCTGGATGTGTGCGGGACCCCACGTGCTTCCTCTCGAGTGGAGACGGGTATGTCGCGGAACTGCTTCAGTTGCAGCAAGGGTGTGAAGGACCCTTTGGAAGTTCCAGTGTTTAGAAGTGATTAGCCTCGAGAAGCCTCAGCGGAAATGGGCCTCATCTCGCCTGGAGGGCAAAACCTCCTGGATTTTCTCGAGTTGCGGCAGGTGCTCTCGACTTACGACGGGGACCTCAGGGACCCGCTCTGGTGGCCTCAGGAAAGGCCAGTCCCCATGCGAGTTCCTCGGGGGCCTCTCGGCATTCCTCTCCCGTCGATGCCGGGGCCTAAGACCTTGTGTGGAGTCGGGGCCGGAACCTGAGGATTCCTCTCCAGAGCTGACATGGATCTTGGGGTACTTCTGGAGTCTCCCCAGGAGAGTCAGTCCTCGTCTCGAATGCGGGCATGCACTTGCGCTTTCCTCCAGAGCGGTAGCAGCAGTGTCACGCAGTCCGCCGCGTGGATCAAAGGATCTATGGTTTTCCCTCGAGTCTTTCACACGAGGTTTTCCCACGAGGCTTTCCCACAGGGCTGTCCCACGTGCACACGTGGTGGGAGTCGATCCTCGGGTTGAACGTCAAGGCAGTGCAGGGAAAACAGGTTCCTCTGGAATGGACTGACACATCTGGGGGACTCTTGGAATGGTGGCACGACCCTGGAGTTCCTCTCGCCTTTCCTGTGGAGAGCGCCTCCTCTTGAGATGCGACGGGAACGCCGGAATTCTTTCCCTACGAAACAGGGAAAGGATCCCTCATCTCGAGCTAGGAGGCGGAAACGGGGCTCCCCTGGATGTGTGCGGGACCCCACGTGCTTCCTCTCCAGTGGAGACGGGTATGTCGCGGAACTGCTTCCGTTGCAGCAAGGGTGTGAAGGACCCTTTGGAAGTTCCAGTGGTTAGATGTGATTAGCCTCGAGAAGCCTCAGCGGAAATGGGCCTCATCTCGCCTGGAGGGCAAAACCTCCTGGATTTTCTCGAGTTGCGGCAGGTGCTCTCCACTTACGACGGGGACCTCAGGGACCCGCTCTGGTGGCCTCAGGAAAGGCCAGTCCCCATGCGAGTTCCTCGGGGGCCTCTCGGCATTCCTCTCCCGTCGATGCCGGGGCCTAAGACCTTGTGTGGAGTCGGGGCCGGAACCTCAGGATTCCTCTCCAATGCTGACATGGATCTTGGGGTACTTCTGGAGTCTCCCCAGGGGAGTCAGTCCTCGTCTCGAATGCGGGCATGCACTTGCGCTTTCCTCCAGAGCGGTATCAGCAGTGTCACGCAGTCCGCCGCGTGGATTAAAGGATCTATGGTTTTCCCTCGAGTCTTTCCCACGAGGCTTTCCCACGAGGCTTTCCCACAGGGCTGTCCCACGTGCACACGTGGTGGGAGTCGATCCTCGGGTTGAACGTCAAGGCAGTGCAGGGAAAACAGGTTCCTCTGGAATGGACTGACATATCTGGGGGTCTCTTGGAATGGTGCCACGACCTTGGAGTTCCTCTCGCCTTTCCTGTGGAGAGCGCCACCTCTTGAGATGCGACGGGAACGCCGGGAATTCTTTCCCTACGAAACAGGGAAAGGATCCCTCATCTCGAGCTAGGAGGCGGAAACGGGGCTCCGCTGGATGTGTGCGGGACCCCACGTGCTTCCTCTCGAGTGGAGACGGGTATGTCGCGGAACTGCTTCAGTTGCAGCAAGGGTGTGAAGGACCTTTGGAAGTTCCAGTGGTTAGACGTGATTAGCCTCGAGAAGCCTCAGCGGAAATGGGCCTCATCTCGCCTGGAGGGCAAAACCTCCTGGAATTTCTCGAGTTGCGGCAGGTGCTCTCGACTTACGACGGGGACCTCAGGGACCCGCTCTGGTGGCCTCAGGAAAGGCCAGTCCCCATGCGAGTTCCTCGGGGGCCTCTCGGGATTCCTCTCCCTTCGATGCCGGAGCCTAAGACCTTGTGTGGAGTCGGGGCCGGAACCTGAGGATTCCTCTCCAGTGCTGACATGGATCTTGGGGTACTTCTGGAGTCTCCCCAGGGGTGTCAGTCTTCGTCTCGAATGCGGGCATGCACTTGCGCTTTCCTCCAGAGCGGTAGGAGCAGTGTCACGCAGTCCGCCGCGTGGATCAAAGGATCTATGGTTTTCCCTCGAGTCTTTCCCACGAGGCTTTCCCACGAGGCTTTCCCACAGGGCTGTCCCACGTGCACACGTGGTGGGAGTCGATCCTCGGCTTGAACGTCAAGGCAGTGCAGGGAAAACAGGTTCCTCTGGAATGGACTGACACATCTGGGGGACTCTTGGAATGGTGGCACGACCCTGGAGTTCCTCTCGCCTTTCCTGTGGAGAGCACCTCCTCTTGAGATGCGACGGGAACGCCGGGAATTCTTTCCCTACGAAACAGGGAAAGTATCCCTCATCTCGAGCTAGGAGGCGGAAACGGGGCTCCCCTGGATGTGTGCGGGACCCCACGTGCTTCCTCTCGAGTGGAGACGGGTATGTCGCGGAACTGCTTCAGTTGCAGCAAGGGTGTGAAGGACCCTTTGGAAGTTCCAGTGGTTAGACGTGATTAGCCTCGAGAAGCCTCAGCGGAAATGGGCCTCATCTCGCCTGGAGGGCAAAACCTCCTGGATTTTCTCGAGTTGCGGCAGGTGCTCTCGACTTATGACGGGGACCTAAGGGACCCGCTCTGGTGGCCTCAGGAAAGGCCAGTCCCCATGCGAGTTCCTCGGGGGCCTCTCGGCATTCCTCTCCCGTCGATGCCGGGGCCTAAGAACTTGTGTGGAGTCGGGGCCGGAACCTGAGGATTCCTCTCCAGTGCTGACATGGATCTTGGGGTACTTCTGGAGTCTCCCCAGGGGAGTCAGTCCTCGTCTCGAATGCGGGCATGCACTTGCGCTTTCCTCCAGAGCGGTAGCAGCAGTGTCACGCAGTCCGCCGCGTGGATCAAAGGATCTATGGTTTTCCCTCGAGTCTTTCCCACGAGGCTTTCCCACGAGGCTTTCCCACAGGGCTGTCCCACGTGCACACGTGGTGGGAGTCGATCCTCGGCTTGAACGTCAAGGCAGTGCAGGGAAAACAGGTTCCTCTGGAATGGACTGACACATCTGGGGGTCTCTTGGAATGGTGGCACGACCCTGGAGTTCCTCTCGCCTTTCCTGTGGAGAGCGCCACCTCTTCCAGATGCGACGGGAACGCCGGGAATTCTTTCCCTACGAAACAGGGAAAGGATCCCTCATCTCGAGCTAGGAGGCGGAAACGGGGCTGCCCTGGATGTGTGCGGGACCCCACGTGCTTCCTCTCGAGTGGAGACGGGTATGTCGCGGAACTGCTTCAGTTGCAGCAAGGGTGTGAAAGACCCTTTGGAAGTTCCAGTGGTTAGACGTGATTAGCCTCGAGAAGCCTCAGCGGAAATGGGCCTCATCTCGCCTGGAGGGCAAAACCTCCTGGAATTTCTCGAGTTGCGGCAGGTGCTCTCGATTTACGACGGGGACCTCAGGGACCCGCTCTGGTGGCCTCAGGAAAGGCCAGTCCCCATGCGAGTTCCTCGGGGGCCTCTCGGGATTCCTCTCCCTTCGATGCCGGAGCCTAAGACCTTGTGTGGAGTCGGGGCCGGAACCTGAGGATTCCTCTCCAGTGCTGACATGGATCTTGGGGTACTTCTGGAGTCTCCCCAGGGGAGTCAGTCTTCGTCTCGAATGCGGGCATGCACTTGCGCTTTCCTCCAGAGCGGTAGCAGCAGTGTCACGCAGTCCGCCGCGTGGATCAAAGGATCTATGGTTTTCCCTCGAGTCTTTCCCACGAGGCTTTCCCACGAGGCTTTCCCACAGGGCTGTCCCACGTGCACACGTGGTGGGAGTCGATCCTCGGGTTGAACGTCAAGGCAGTGCAGGGAAAACAGGTTCCTCTGGAATGGACTGACACATCTGGGGGACTCTTGGAATGGTGGCACGACCCTGGAGTTCCTCTCGCCTTTCCTGTGGAGAGCGCCTCCTCTTGAGATGCGACGGGAACGCCGGGAATACTTTCCCTACGAAACAGGGAAAGGATCCCTCATCTCGAGCTAGGAGGCGGAAACGGGGCTCCGCTGGATGTGTGCGGGACCCCACGTGCTTCCTCTCGAGTGGAGACGGGTATGTCGGGGAACTTCTTGAGTTGCAACAAGGGTGTGAAGGACCCTTTGGAAGTTCCAGTGTTTAGACGTGATTAGCCTCGAGAAGCCTCAGCGGAAATGGGCCTCATCTCGCCTGGAGGGCAAAACCTCCTGGATTTTCTCGAGTTGCAGCAGGTGCTCTCGACTTATGACGGGGACCTCAGGGACCCGCTCTGGTGGCCTCAGGAAAGGCCAGTCCCCATGCGAGTTCCTCGGGGGCCTCTCGGCATTCCTCTCCCGTCGATGCCGGGGCCTAAGACCTTGTGTGGAGTCGGGCCCGGAACCTGAGGATTCCTCTCCAGTGCTGACATGGATCTTGGGGTACTTCTGCAGTCTCCCCAGGGGAGTCAGTCCTCGTCTCGAATGCGGGCATGCACTTGCGCTTTCCTCCAGAGCGGTAGGAGCAGTGTCACGCAGTCCGCCGCGTGGATCAAAGGATCTATGGTTTTCCCTCGAGTCTTTCCCACGAGGCTTTCCCACGAGGCTTTCCCACAGGGCTGTCCCACGTGCACACGTGGTGGGAGTCGATCCTCGGCTTGAACGTCAAGGCAGTGCAGGGAAAACAGGTTCCTCTGGAATGGACTGACACATCTGGGGGACTCTTGGAATGGTGGCACGACCCTGGAGTTCCTCTCGCCTTTCCTGTGGAGAGCGCCTCCTCTTGAGATGCGACGGGAACGCCGGGAATTCTTTCCCTACGAAACAGGGAAAGGATCCCTCATCTCGAGCTAGGAGGCGGAAACGGGGCTGCCCTGGATGTGTGCGGGACCCCACGTGCTTCCTCTCGAGTGGAAACGGGTATGTCGCGGAACTGCTTCAGTTGCAGCAAGGGTGTGAAGACCCTTTGGAAGTTCCAGTGGTTAGACGTGATTAGCCTCGAGAAGCCTCAGCGGAAATGGGCCTCATCTCGCCTGGAGGGCAAAACCTCCTGGAATTTCTCGAGTTGCGGCAGGTGCTCTCGACTTACGACGGGGACCTCAGGGACCCGCTCTGGTGGCCTCAGGAAAGGCCAGTCCCCATGCGAGTTCCTCGGGGGCCTCTCGGGATTCCTCTCCCTTCGATGCCGGAGCCTAAGACCTTGTGTGGAGTCGGGGCCGGAACCTGAGGATTCCTCTCCAGTGCTGACATGGATCTTGGGGTACTTCTGGAGTCTCCCCAGGGGAGTCAGTCTTCGTCTCGAATGCGGGCATGCACTTGCGCTTTCCTCCAGAGCGGTAGCAGCAGTGTCACGCAGTCCGCCGCGTGGATCAAAGGATCTATGGTTTTCCCTCGAGTCTTTCCCACGAGGCTTTCCCACGAGGCTTTCCCACAGGGCTGTCCCACGTGCACACGTGGTGGGAGTCGATCCTCGGGTTGAACGTCAAGGCAGTGCAGGGAAAACAGGTTCCTCTGGAATGGACTGACACATCTGGGGGACTCTTGGAATGGTGGCACGACCCTGGAGTTCCTCTCGCCTTTCCTGTGGAGAGCGCCTCCTCTTGAGATGCGACGGGAACGCCGGGAATTCTTTCCCTACGAAACAGGGAAAGGATCCCTCATCTCGAGCTAGGAGGCGGAAACGGGGCTCCGCTGGATGTGTGCGGGACCCCACGTGCTTCCTCTCGAGTGGAGACGGGTATGTCGGGGAACTTCTTGAGTTGCAACAAGGGTGTGAAGGACCCTTTGGAAGTTCCAGTGTTTAGACGTGATTAGCCTCGAGAAGCCTCAGCGGAAATGGGCCTCATCTCGCCTGGAGGGCAAAACCTCCTGGATTTTCTCGAGTTGCAGCAGGTGCTCTCGACTTATGACGGGGACCTCAGGGACCCGCTCTGGTGGCCTCAGGAAAGGCCAGTCCCCATGCGAGTTCCTCGGGGGCCTCTCGGCATTCCTCTCCCGTCGATGCCGGGGCCTAAGACCTTGTGTGGAGTCGGGCCCGGAACCTGAGGATTCCTCTCCAGTGCTGACATGGATCTTGGGGTACTTCTGCAGTCTCCCCAGGGGAGTCAGTCCTCGTCTCGAATGCGGGCATGCACTTGCGCTTTCCTCCAGAGCGGTAGGAGCAGTGTCACGCAGTCCGCCGCGTGGATCAAAGGATCTATGGTTTTCCCTCGAGTCTTTCCCACGAGGCTTTCCCACGAGGCTTTCCCACAGGGCTGTCCCACGTGCACACGTGGTGGGAGTCGATCCTCGGCTTGAACGTCAAGGCAGTGCAGGGAAAACAGGTTCCTCTGGAATGGACTGACACATCTGGGGGACTCTTGGAATGGTGGCACGACCCTGGAGTTCCTCTCGCCTTTCCTGTGGAGAGCGCCTCCTCTTGAGATGCGACGGGAACGCCGGGAATTCTTTCCCTACGAAACAGGGAAAGGATCCCTCATCTCGAGCTAGGAGGCGGAAACGGGGCTCCCCTGGATGTGTGCGGGACCCCACGTGCTTCCTCTCGAGTGGAGACGGGTATGTCGCGGAACTGCTTCAGTTGCAGCAAGGGTGTGAAGGACCCTTTGGAAGTTCCAGTGGTTAGACGTGATTAGCCTCCAGAAGCCTCAGCGGAAATGGGCCTCATCTCGCCTGGAGGGCAAAACCTCCTGGATTTTCTCGAGTTGCGGCAGGTGCTCTCGACTTACGACGCGGACCTCAGGGACCCGCTCTGTTGGCCTCAGGAAAGGCCAGTCCCCATGGGAGTTCCTCGGGGGCCTCTTGGGATTCCTCTCCCGTCGATGCCGGGGCCTAAGACCTTGTGTGGAGTCGGGGCCGGAACCTGAGGATTCCTCTCCAGTGCTGACATGGATCTTGGGGTACTTCTGGAGTCTCCCCAGGGGAGTCAGTCCTCGTCTCGAATGCGGGCATGCACTTGCGCTTTCCTCCAGAGCGGTAGCAGCAGTGTCACGCAGTCCGCCGCGTGGATCAAAGGATCTATGGTTTTCCCTCGAGTCTTTCCCACGAGGCTTTCCCACGAGGCTTTCCCACAGGGCTGTCCCACGTGCACACGTGGTGGGAGTCGATCCTCGGGTTGAACGTCAAGGCAGTGCAGGGAAAATAGGTTCCTCTGGAATGGACTGACACATCTGGGGGTCTCTTGGAATGGTGGCACGACCCTGGAGTTCCTCTCGCCTTTCCTGTGGAAAGCGCCTCCTCTTGAGATGCGACGGGAACGCCGGGAATTCTTTCCCTACGAAACAGGGAAAGGATCCCTCATCTCGAGCTAGGAGGCGGAAACGGGGCTGCCCTGGATGTGTGCGGGACCCCACGTGCTTCCTCTCGAGTGGAGACGGGTATGTCGCGGAACTGCTTCAGTTGCAGCAAGGGTGTGAAGGACCCTTTGGAAGTTCCAGTGTTTAGACGTGATTAGCCTAGAGAAGCCTCAGCGGAAATGGGCCTCATCTCGCCTGGAGGGCAAAACCTCCTGGATTTTCTCGAGTTGCGGCAGGTGCTCTCGACTTACGACGGGGACCTCAGGGACCCGCTCTGGTGGCCTCAGGAAAGGCCAGTCCCCATGCGAGTTCCTCGGGGGCCTCTCGGCATTCCTCTCCCGTCGATGCCGGGGCCTAAGACCTTGTGTGGAGTCGGGGCCGGAACCTGAGGATTCCTCTCCAGAGCTGACATGGATCTTGGGGTACTTCTGGAGTCTCCCCAGGAGAGTCAGTCCTCGTCTCGAATGCGGGCATGCACTTGCGCTTTCCTCCAGAGCGGTAGCAGCAGTGTCACGCAGTCCGCCGCGTGGATCAAAGGATCTATGGTTTTCCCTCGAGTCTTTCCCACGAGGCTTTCCCACGAGGCTTTCCCACAGGGCTGTCCCACGTGCACACGTGGTGGGAGTCGATCCTCGGCTTGAACGTCAAGGCAGTGCAGGGAAAACAGGTTCCTCTGGAATGGACTGACACATCTGGGGGACTCTTGGAATGGTGGCACGACCCTGGAGTTCCTCTCGCCTTTCCTGTGGAGAGCGCCTCCTCTTGAGATACGACGGGAACGCCGGGAATTCTTTCCCTACGAAACAGGGAAAGGATCCCTCATCTCGAGCTCGGAGGCGGAAACGGGGCTCCGCTGGATGTGTGCGGGACCCCACGTGCTTCCTCTCGAGTGGAGACGGGTATGTCGGGGAACTTCTTGAGTTGCAACAAGGGTGTGAAGGACCCTTTGGAAGTTCCAGTGTTTAGACGTGATTAGCCTCGAGAAGCCTCAGCGGAAATGGGCCTCATCTCGCCTGGAGGGCAAAACCTCCTGGATTTTCTCGAGTTGCAGCAGGTGCTCTCGACTTATGACGGGGACCTCAGGGACCCGCTCTGGTGGCCTCAGGAAAGGCCAGTCCCCATGCGAGTTCCTCGGGGGCCTCTCGGCATTCCTCTCCCGTCGATGCCGGGGCCTAAGACCTTGTGTGGAGTCGGGCCCGAAACCTGAGGATTCCTCTCCAGTGCTGACATGGATCTTGGGGTACTTCTGCAGTCTCCCCAGGGGAGTCAGTCCTCGTCTCGAATGCGGGCATGCACTTGCGCTTTCCTCCAGAGCGGTAGGAGCAGTGTCACGCAGTCCGCCGCGTGGATCAAAGGATCTATTGTTTTCCCTCGAGTCTTTCCCACGAGGCTTTCCCACGAGGCTTTCCCACAGGGCTGTCCCACGTGCACACGTGGTGGGAGTCGATCCTCGGCTTGAACGTCAAGGCAGTGCAGGGAAAACAGGTTCCTCTGGAATGGACTGACACATCTGGGGGACTCTTGGAATGGTGGCACGACCCTGGAGTTCCTCTCGCCTTTCCTGTGGAGAGCGCCTCCTCTTGAGATGCGACGGGAACGCCGGGAATTCTTTCCCTACGAAACAGGGAAAGGATCCCTCATCTCGAGCTAGGAGGCGGAAACGGGGCTGCCCTGGATGTGTGCGGGACCCCACGTGCTTCCTCTCGAGTGGAAACGGGTATGTCGCGGAACTGCTTCAGTTGCAGCAAGGGTGTGAAAGACCCTTTGGAAGTTCCAGTGGTTAGACGTGATTAGCCTCGAGAAGCCTCAGCGGAAATGGGACTCATCTCGCCTGGAGGGCAAAACCTCCTGGAATTTCTCGAGTTGCGGCAGGTGCTCTCGACTTACGACGGGGACCTCAGGGACCCGCTCTGGTGGCCTCAGGAAAGGCCAGTCCCCATGCGAGTTCCTCGGGGGCCTCTCGGGATTCCTCTCCCTTCGATGCCGGGGCCTAAGACCGTGTGTGGAGTCGGGGCCGGAACCTGAGGATTCCTCTCCAGTGCTGACATGGATCTTGGGGTACTTCTGGAGTCTCCCCAGGGGAGTCAGTCTTCGTCTCGAATGCGGGCATGCACTTGAGCTTTCCTCCAGAGCGGTAGCAGCAGTGTCACGCAGTCCGCCGCGTGGATCAAAGGATCTATGGTTTTCCCTCGAGTCTTTCCCACGAGGCTTTCCCACGAGGCTTTCCCACAGGGCTGTCCCACGTGCACACGTGGTGGGAGTCGATCCTCGGGTTGAACGTCAAGGCAGTGCAGGGAAAACAGGTTCCTCTGGAATGGACTGACACATCTGGGGGACTCTTGGAATGGTGGCACGACCCTGGAGTTCCTCTCGCCTTTCCTGTGGAGAGCGCCTCCTCTTGAGATGCGATGGGAACGCCGGGAATTCTTTCCCTACGAAACAGGGAAAGGATCCCTCATCTCGAGCTAGGAGGCGGAAACGGGGCTCCGCTGGATGTGTGCGGGACCCCACGTGCTTCCTCTCGAGTGGAGACGGGTATGTCGGGGAACTTCTTGAGTTGCAACAAGGGTGTGAAGGACCCTTTGGAAGTTCCAGTGTTTAGACGTGATTAGCCTCGAGAAGCCTCAGCGGAAATGGGCCTCATCTCGCCTGGAGGGCAAAACCTCCTGGATTTTCTCGAGTTGCAGCAGGTGCTCTCGACTTATGACGGGGACCTCAGGGACCCGCTCTGGTGGCCTCAGGAAAGGCCAGTCCCCATGCGAGTTCCTCGGGGGCCTCTCGGCATTCCTCTCCCGTCGATGCCGGGGCCTAAGACCTTGTGTGGAGTCGGGCCCGGAACCTGAGGATTCCTCTCCAGTGCTGACATGGATCTTGGGGTACTTCTGCAGTCTCCCCAGGGGAGTCAGTCCTCGTCTCGAATGCGGGCATGCACTTGCGCTTTCCTCCAGAGCGGTAGGAGCAGTGTCACGCAGTCCGCCGCGTGGATTAAAGGATCTATGGTTTTCCCTCGAGTCTTTCCCACGAGGCTTTCCCACGAGGCTTTCCCACAGGGCTGTCCCACGTGCACACGTGGTGGGAGTCGATCCTCGGCTTGAACGTCAAGGCAGTGCAGGGAAAACAGGTTCCTCTGGAATGGACTGACACATCTGGGGGACTCTTGGAATGGTGGCACGACCCTGGAGTTCCTCTCGCCTTTCCTGTGGAGAGCGCCTCCTCTTGAGATGCGACGGGAACGCCGGGAATTCTTTCCCTACGAAACAGGGAAAGGATCCCTCATCTCGAGCTAGGAGGCGGAAACGGGGCTCCCCTGGATGTGTGCGGGACCCCACGTGCTTCCTCTCGAGTGGAGACGGGTATGTCGCGGAACTGCTTCAGTTGCAGCAAGGGTGTGAAGGACCCTTTGGAAGTTCCAGTGGTTAGACGTGATTAGCCTCCAGAAGCCTCAGCGGAAATGGGCCTCATCTCGCCTGGAGGGCAAAACCTCCTGGATTTTCTCGAGTTGCGGCAGGTGCTCTCGACTTATGACGCGGACCTCAGGGACCCGCTCTGTTGGCCTCAGGAAAGGCCAGTCCCCATGGGAGTTCCTCGGGGGCCTCTTGGGATTCCTCTCCCGTCGATGCCGGGGCCTAAGACCTTGTGTGGAGTCGGGGCCGGAACCTGAGGATTCCTCTCCAGTGCTGACATGGATCTTGGGGTACTTCTGGAGTCTCCCCAGGGGAGTCAGTCCTCGTCTCGAATGCGGGCATGCACTTGCGCTTTCCTCCAGAGCGGTAGCAGCAGTGTCACGCAGTCCGCCGCGTGGATCAAAGGATCTATGGTTTTCCCTCGAGTCTTTCCCACGAGGCTTTCCCACGAGGCTTTCCCACAGGGCTGTCCCACGTGCACACGTGGTGGGAGTCGATCCTCGGGTTGAACGTCAAGGCAGTGCAGGGAAAATAGGTTCCTCTGGAATGGACTGACACATCTGGGGGTCTCTTGGAATGGTGGCACGACCCTGGAGTTCCTCTCGCCTTTCCTGTGGAAAGCGCCTCCTCTTGAGATGCGACGGGAACGCCGGGAATTCTTTCCCTACGAAACAGGGAAAGGATCCCTCATCTCGAGCTAGGAGGCGGAAACGGGGCTGCCCTGGATGTGTGCGGGACCCCACGTGCTTCCTCTCGAGTGGAGACGGGTATGTCGCGGAACTGCTTCAGTTGCAGCAAGGGTGTGAAGGACCCTTTGGAAGTTCCAGTGTTTAGACGTGATTAGCCTAGAGAAGCCTCAGCGGAAATGGGCCTCATCTCGCCTGGAGGGCAAAACCTCCTGGATTTTCTCGAGTTGCGGCAGGTGCTCTCGACTTACGACGGGGACCTCAGGGACCCGCTCTGGTGGCCTCAGGAAAGGCCAGTCCCCATGCGAGTTCCTCGGGGGCCTCTCGGCATTCCTCTCCCGTCGATGCCGGGGCCTAAGACCTTGTGTGGAGTCGGGGCCGGAACCTGAGGATTCCTCTCCAGAGCTGACATGGATCTTGGGGTACTTCTGGAGTCTCCCCAGGAGAGTCAGTCCTCGTCTCGAATGCGGGCATGCACTTGCGCTTTCCTCCAGAGCGGTAGCAGCAGTGTCACGCAGTCCGCCGCGTGGATCAAAGGATCTATGGTTTTCCCTCGAGTCTTTCCCACGAGGCTTTCCCACGAGGCTTTCCCACAGGGCTGTCCCACGTGCACACGTGGTGGGAGTCGATCCTCGGCTTGAACGTCAAGGCAGTGCAGGGAAAACAGGTTCCTCTGGAATGGACTGACACATCTGGGGGACTCTTGGAATGGTGGCACGACCCTGGAGTTCCTCTCGCCTTTCCTGTGGAGAGCGCCTCCTCTTGAGATACGACGGGAACGCCGGGAATTCTTTCCCTACGAAACAGGGAAAGGATCCCTCATCTCGAGCTCGGAGGCGGAAACGGGGCTCCGCTGGATGTGTGCGGGACCCCACGTGCTTCCTCTCGAGTGGAGACGGGTATGTCGGGGAACTTCTTGAGTTGCAACAAGGGTGTGAAGGACCCTTTGGAAGTTCCAGTGGTTAGACGTGATTAGCCTCGAGAAGCCTCAGCGGAAATGGGCCTCATCTCGCCTGGAGGGCAAAACCTCCTGGATTTTCTCGAGTTGCAGCAGGTGCTCTCGACTTATGACGGGGACCTCAGGGACCCGCTCTGGTGGCCTCAGGAAAGGCCAGTCCCCATGCGAGTTCCTCGGGGGCCTCTCGGCATTCCTCTCCCGTCGATGCCGGGGCCTAAGACCTTGTGTGGAGTCGGGCCCGAAACCTGAGGATTCCTCTCCAGTGCTGACATGGATCTTGGGGTACTTCTGCAGTCTCCCCAGGGGAGTCAGTCCTCGTCTCGAATGCGGGCATGCACTTGCGCTTTCCTCCAGAGCGGTAGGAGCAGTGTCACGCAGTCCGCCGCGTGGATCAAAGGATCTATGGTTTTCCCTCGAGTCTTTCCCACGAGGCTTTCCCACGAGGCTTTCCCACAGGGCTGTCCCACGTGCACACGTGGTGGGAGTCGATCCTCGGCTTGAACGTCAAGGCAGTGCAGGGAAAACAGGTTCCTCTGGAATGGACTGACACATCTGGGGGACTCTTGGAATGGTGGCACGACCCTGGAGTTCCTCTCGCCTTTCCTGTGGAGAGCGCCTCCTCTTGAGATGCGACGGGAACGCCGGGAATTCTTTCCCTACGAAACAGGGAAAGGATCCCTCATCTCGAGCTAGGAGGCGGAAACGGGGCTGCCCTGGATGTGTGCGGGACCCCACGTGCTTCCTATCGAGTGGAAACGGGTATGTCGCGGAACTGCTTCAGTTGCAGCAAGGGTGTGAAAGACCCTTTGGAAGTTCCAGTGGTTAGACGTGATTAGCCTCGAGAAGCCTCAGCGGAAATGGGCCTCATCTCGCCTGGAGGGCAAAACCTCCTGGAATTTCTCGAGTTGCGGCAGGTGCTCTCGACTTACGACGGGGACCTCAGGGACCCGCTCTGGTGGCCTCAGGAAAGGCCAGTCCCCATGCGAGTTCCTCGGGGGCCTCTCGGGATTCCTCTCCCTTCGATGCCGGAGCCTAAGACCTTGTGTGGAGTCGGGGCCGGAACCTGAGGATTCCTCTCCAGTGCTGACATGGATCTTGGGGTACTTCTGGAGTCTCCCCAGGGGAGTCAGTCTTCGTCTCGAATGCGGGCATGCACTTGCGCTTTCCTCCAGAGCGGTAGCAGCAGTGTCACGCAGTCCGCCGCGTGGATCAAAGGATCTATGGTTTTCCCTCGAGTCTTTCCCACGAGGCTTTCCCACGAGGCTTTCCCACAGGGCTGTCCCACGTGCACACGTGGTGGGAGTCGATCCTCGGGTTGAACGTCAAGGCAGTGCAGGGAAAACAGGTTCCTCTGGAATGGACTGACACATCTGGGGGACTCTTGGAATGGTGGCACGACCCTGGAGTTCCTCTCGCCTTTCCTGTGGAGAGCGCCTCCTCTTGAGATGCGACGGGAACGCCGGGAATTCTTTCCCTACGAAACAGGGAAAGGATCCCTCATCTCGAGCTAGGAGGCGGAAACGGGGCTCCGCTGGATGTGTGCGGGACCCCACGTGCTTCCTCTCGAGTGGAGACGGGTATGTCGGGGAACTTCTTGAGTTGCAACAAGGGTGTGAAGGACCCTTTGGAAGTTCCAGTGTTTAGACGTGATTAGCCTGGAGAAGCCTCAGCGGAAATGGGCCTCATCTCGCCTGGAGGGCAAAACCTCCTGGATTTTCTCGAGTTGCAGCAGGTGCTCTCGACTTATGACGGGGACCTCAGGGACCCGCTCTGGTGGCCTCAGGAAAGGCCAGTCCCCATGCGAGTTCCTCGGGGGCCTCTCGGCATTCCTCTCCCGTCGATGCCGGGGCCTAAGACCTTGTGTGGAGTCGGGCCCGGAACCTGAGGATTCCTCTCCAGTGCTGACATGGATCTTGGGGTACTTCTGCAGTCTCCCCAGGGGAGTCAGTCCTCGTCTCGAATGCGGGCATGCACTTGCGCTTTCCTCCAGAGCGGTAGGAGCAGTGTCACGCAGTCCGCCGCGTGGATCAAAGGATCTATGGTTTTCCCTCGAGTCTTTCCCACGAGGCTTTCCCACGAGGCTTTCCCACAGGGCTGTCCCACGTGCACACGTGGTGGGAGTCGATCCTCGGCTTGAACGTCAAGGCAGTGCAGGGAAAACAGGTTCCTCTGGAATGGACTGACACATCTGGGGGACTCTTGGAATGGTGGCACGACCCTGGAGTTCCTCTCGCCTTTCCTGTGGAGAGCGCCTCCTCTTGAGATGCGACGGGAACGCCGGGAATTCTTTCCCTACGAAACAGGGAAAGGATCCCTCATCTCGAGCTAGGAGGCGGAAACGGGGCTCCCCTGGATGTGTGCGGGACCCCACGTGCTTCCTCTCGAGTGGAGACGGGTATGTCGCGGAACTGCTTCAGTTGCAGCAAGGGTGTGAAGGACCCTTTGGAAGTTCCAGTGGTTAGACCTGATTAGCCTCCAGAAGCCTCAGCGGAAATGGGCCTCATCTCGCCTCGAGGGCAAAACCTCCTGGATTTTCTCGAGTTGCGGCAGGTGCTCTCGACTTATGACGCGGACCTCAGGGACCCGCTCTGTTGGCCTCAGGAAAGGCCAGTCCCCATGCGAGTTCCTCGGGGGCCTCTTGGGATTCCTCTCCCGTCGATGCCGGGGCCTAAGACCTTGTGTGGAGTCGGGGCCGGAACCTGAGGATTCCTCTCCAGTGCTGACATGGATCTTGGGGTACTTCTGGAGTCTCCCCAGGGGAGTCAGTCCTCGTCTCGAATGCGGGCATGCACTTGCGCTTTCCTGCAGAGCGGTAGCAGCAGTGTCACGCAGTCCGCCGCGTGGATCAAAGGATCTATGGTTTTCCCTCGAGTCTTTCCCACGAGGCTTTCCCACGAGGCTTTCCCACAGGGCTGTCCCACGTGCACACGTGGTGGGAGTCGATCCTCGGGTTGAACGTCAAGGCAGTGCAGGGAAAATAGGTTCCTCTGGAATGGACTGACACATCTGGGGGTCTCTTGGAATGGTGGCACGACCCTGGAGTTCCTCTCGCCTTTCCTGTGGAAAGCGCCTCCTCTTGAGATGCGACGGGAACGCCGGGAATTCTTTCCCTACGAAACAGGGAAAGGATCCCTCATCTCGAGCTAGGAGGTGGAAACGGGGCTGCCCTGGATGTGTGCGGGACCCCACGTGCTTCCTCTCGAGTGGAGACGGGTATGTCGCGGAACTGCTTCAGTTGCAGCAAGGGTGTGAAGGACCCTTTGGAAGTTCCAGTGTTTAGACGTGATTAGCCTAGAGAAGCCTCAGCGGAAATGGGCCTCATCTCGCCTGGAGGGCAAAACCTCCTGGATTTTCTCGAGTTGCGGCAGGTGCTCTCGACTTACGACGGGGACCTCAGGGACCCGCTCTGGTGGCCTCAGGAAAGGCCAGTCCCCATGCGAGTTCCTCGGGGGCCTCTCGGCATTCCTCTCCCGTCGATGCCGGGGCCTAAGACCTTGTGTGGAGTCGGGGCCGGAACCTGAGGATTCCTCTCCAGAGCTGACATGGATCTTGGGGTACTTCTGGAGTCTCCCCAGGAGAGTCAGTCCTCGTCTCGAATGCGGGCATGCACTTGCGCTTTCCTCCAGAGCGGTAGCAGCAGTGTCACGCAGTCCGCCGCGTGGATCAAAGGATCTATGGTTTTCCCTCGAGTCTTTCCCACGAGGCTTTCCCACGAGGCTTTCCCACAGGGCTGTCCCACGTGCACACGTGGTGGGAGTCGATCCTCGGGTTGAACGTCAAGGCAGTGCAGGGAAAACAGGTTCCTCTGGAATGGACTGACACATCTGGGGGACTCTTGGAATGGTGGCACGACCCTGGAGTTCCTCTCGCCTTTCCTGTGGAGAGCGCCTCCTCTTGAGATGCGACGGTAACGCCGGAATTCTTTCCCTACGAAACAGGGAAAGGATCCCTCATCTCGAGCTAGGAGGCGGAAACGGGGCTCCCCTGGATGTGTGCGGGACCCCACGTGCTTCCTGTCGAGTGGAGACGGGTGTGTCGCGGAACTGCTTCCGTTGCAGCAAGGGTGTGAAGGACCCTTTGGAAGTTCCAGTGGTTAGATGTGATTAGCCTCGAGAAGCCTCAGCGGAAATGGGCCTCATCTCGCCTGGAGGGCAAAACCTCCTGGATTTTCTCGAGTTGCGGCAGGTGCTCTCGACTTATGACGGGGACCTCAGGGACCCGCTCTTGTGGCCTCAGGAAAGGCCAGTCCCCATGCGAGTTCCTCGGGGGCCTCTCGGCATTCCTCTCCCAAGATGCCGGGGCCTAAGACCTTGTGTGGAGTCGGGGCCGGAACCTGAGGATTCCTCTCCAGTGCTGACATGGATCTTGGGGTACTTCTGGAGTCTCCCCAGGGGAGTCAGTCCTCGTCTCGAATGCGGGCATGCACTTGCGCTTTCCTCCAGAGCGGTAGCAGCAGTGTCACGCAGTCCGCCGCGTGGATCAAAGGATCTATGGTTTTCCCTCGAGTCTTTCCCACGAGGCTTTCCCACGAGGCTTTCCCACAGGGCTGTCCCACGTGCACACGTGGTGGGAGTCGATCCTCGGCTTGAACGTCAAGGCAGTGCAAGGAATACAGGTTCCTCTGGAATGGACTGACACATCTGGGGGACTCTTGGAATGGTGGCACGACCCTGGAGTTCCTCTCGCCTTTCCTGTGGAGAGCGCCTCCTCTTGAGATGCGACGGGAACGCCGGGAATTCTTTCCCTACGAAACAGGGAAAGGATCCCTCATCTCGAGCTAGGAGGCGGAAACGGGGCTCCCCTGGATGTGTGCGGGACCCCACGTGCTTCCTCTCGAGTGGAGACGGGTATGTCGGGGAACTTCTTGAGTTGCAGCAAGGGTGTGAAGGACCCTTTGGAAGTTCCAGTGGTTAGACGTGATTAGCCTCGAGAAGCCTCAGCGGAAATGGGCCTCATCTCGCCTGGAGGGCAAAATCTCCTGGAATTTCTCGAGTTGCGGCAGGTGCTCTCGACTTACGACGGGGACCTCAGGGACCCGCTCTGGTGGCCTCAGGAAAGGCCAGTCCCCATGCGAGTTCCTCGGGGGCCTCTCGGGATTACTCTCCCTTCGATGCCGGGGCCTAAGACCTTCTGTGGAGTCGGGGCCGGAACCTGAGGATTCCTCTCCAGTGCTGACATGGATCTTGGGGTACTTCTGGAGTCTCCCCAGGTGAGTCAGTCTTCGTCTCGAATGCGGGCATGCACTTGCGCTTTCCTCCAGAGCGGTAGCAGCAGTGTCACGCAGTCCGCCGCGTGGATCAAAGGATCTATGGTTTTCCCTCGAGTCTTTCCCACGAGGCTTTCCCACGAGGCTTTCCCACAGGGCTGTCCCACGTGCACACGTGGTGGGAGTCGATCCTCGGCTTGAAAGTCAAGGCAGTGCAGGGAAAACAGGTTCCTCTGGAATGGACTGACACATCTGGGGGTCTCTTGGAATGGTGGCACGACCCTGGAGTTCCTCTCGCCTTTCCTGTGGAGAGCGCCACCTCTTCCAGATGCGACGGGAACGCCGGGAATTCTTTCCCTACGAAACAGGGAAAGGATCCCTCATCTCGAGCTAGTAGGCGGAAACGGGGCTGCCCTGGATGTGTGCGGGACCCCACGTGCTTCCTCTCGAGTGGAGACGGGTATGTCGCGGAACTGCTTCCGTTGCAGCAAGGGTGTGAAGGACCCTTTGGAAGTTCCAGTCGTTAGATGTGATTAGCCTCGAGAAGCCTCAGCGGAAATGGGCCTCATCTCGCCTGGAGGGCAAAACCTCCTGGATTTTCTCGAGTTGCGGCAGGTGCTCTCGACTTACGACGGGCACCTCAGGGACCCGCTCTGGTGGCCTCAGGAAAGGCCAGTCCCCATGCGAGTTCCTCGGGGGCCTCTCGGCATTCCTCTCCCGTCGATGCCGGGGTCTAAGACCTTGTGTGGAGTCGGGGCCGGAACCTGAGGATTCCTCTCCAGTGCTGACATGGATCTTCGGGTTCTTCTGGAGTCTCCCCAGGGGAGTCAGTCCTCGTCTCGAATGCGGGCATGCACTTGCGCTTTCCTCCATAGCGGTAGCAGCAGTGTCACGCAGTCCGCCGCGTGGATCAAAGGATCTATGGTTTTCCCTCGAGTCTTTCCCACGAGGCTTTCCCACGAGGCTTTCCCACAGGGCTGTCCCACGTGCACACGTGGTGGGAGTCGATCCTCGGCTTGAACGTCAAGGCAGTGCAGGGAAAACAGGTTCCTCTGGAATGGACTGACACATCTGGGGGACTCTTGGAATGGTGTCACGACCCTGGAGTTCCTCTCGCCTTTCCTGTGGAGAGCGCCTCCTCTTGAGATGCGACGGGAACGCCGGGAATTCTTTCCCTACGAAACAGGGAAAGGATCCCTCATCTCGAGCTAGGAGGCGGAAACGGGGCTCCCCTGGATGTGTGCGGGACACCACGTGCTTCCTCTCGAGTGGAGACGGGTATGTCGGGAAACTTCTTGAGTTGCAGCAAGGGTGTGAAGGACCCTTTGGAAGTTCCAGTGCTTAGATGTGATTAGCCTCGAGAAGCCTCAGCGGAAATGGGCCTCATCTCGCCTGGAGGGCAAAACCTCCTGGATTTTCTCCAGTTGCGGCAGGTGCTCTCGACTTACGACGGGCACATCAGGGACCCGCTCTGGTGGCCTCAGGAAAGGCCAGTCCCCATGCGAGTTCCTCGGGGGCCTCTCGGCATTCCTCTCCCGTCAATGCCGGGGCCTAAGACCTTGTGTGGAGTCGGGGCCGGAACCTGAGGATTCCTCTCCAGTGCTGACATGGATCTTGGGGTACTTCTGGAGTCTCCCCAGGAGAGTCAGTCCTCGTCTCGAATGCGGGCATGCACTTGCGCTTTCCTCCAGAGCGGTAGCAGCAGTGTCACGCAGTCCGCCGCGTGGATCAAAGGATCTCTGGTTTTCCCTCGAGTCTTTCCCACGAGGCTTTCCCACGAGGCTTTCCCACAGGGCTGTCCCACATGCACACGTGGTGGGAGTCGATCCTCGGCTTGAACGTCAAGGCAGTGCAGGAAAAACAGGTTCCTCTGGAATGGACTGACACATCTGGGGGTCTCTTGGAATGGTGGCACGACCCTGGAGTTCCTCTCGCCTTTCCTGTGGAGAGCGCCACCTCTTGAGATGCGACGGGAACGCCAGGAATTCTTTCCCTACGAAACAGGGAAAGGATCCCTCATCTCGAGCTAGGAGGCGGAAACGGGGCTCCCCTGGATGTGTGCGGGACCCCACGTGCTTCCTCTCGAGTGGAGACGGGTATGTCGCGGAACTGCTTCAGTTGCAGCAAGGGTGTGAAGGACCCTTTGGAAGTTCCAGTGGTTAGACGTGATTAGCCTCGAGAAGCCTCAGCGGAAATGGGCCTCATCTCGCCTGGAGGGCAAAACCTCCTGGATTTTCTCGAGTTGCGGCAGGTGCTCTCGACTTACGACGGGGACCTCAGGGACCCGCTCTGGTGGCCTCAGGAAAGGCCAGTCCCCATGCGAGTTCCTCGGGGGCCTCTCGGGATTCCTCTCCCGTCCATGCCGGGGCCTAAGACCTTGTGTGGAGTCGGGGCCGGAACCTGAGGATTCCTCTCCAGTGCTGACATGGATCTTGGGGTACTTCTGGAGTCTCCCCAGGGGAGTCAGTCCTCGTCTCGAATGCGGGCATGCACTTGCGCTTTCCTCCAGAGCGGTAGCAGCAGTGTCACGCAGTCCGCCGCGTGGATCAAAGGATCTATGGTTTTCCCTCGAGTCTTTCCCACGAGGCTTTCCCACGAGGCTTTCCCACAGGGCTGTCCCACGTGCACACGTGGTGGGAGTCGATCCTCGGCTTGACGTCAAGGCAGTGCAGGGAAAACAGGTTCCTCTGGAATGGACTGACACATCTGGGGGACTCTTGGAATGGTGGCACGACCCTGGAGTTCCTCTCGCCTTTCCTGTGGAGAGCGCCTCCTCTTGAGATGCGACGGGAACGCCGGGAATTCTTTCCCTACGAAACAGGGAAAGGATCCCTCATCTCGAGCTAGGAGGCGGAAACGGGGCTCCCCTGGATGTGTGCGGGACCCCACGTGCTTCCTCTCGAGTGGAGACGGGTATGTCGGGGAACTTCTTGAGTTGCAGCAAGGGTGTGAAGGACCCTTTGGAAGTTCCAGTGGTTAGACGTGATTAGCCTCGAGAAGCCTCAGCGGAAATGGGCCTCATCTCGCCTGGAGGGCAAAACCTCCTGGATTTTCTCGAGTTGCGGCAGGTGCTCTCGACTTATGACGGGGACCTCAGGGACCCGCTCTGGTGGCCTCAGGAAAGGCCAGTCCCCATGCGAGTTCCTCGGGGGCCTCTCGGGATTCCTCTCCCGTCGATGCCGGGGCCTAAGACCTTGTGTGGAGTCGGGGCCGGAACCTGAGGATTCCTCTCCAGTGCTGACATGGATCTTGGGGTACTTCTGGAGTCTCCCCAGGGGAGTCAGTCCTCGTCTCGAATGCGGGCATGCACTTGCGCTTTCCTCCAGAGCGGTAGCAGCAGTGTCACGCAGTCCGCCGCGTGGATCAAACAATCTATGGTTTTCCCTCGAGTCTTTCCCACGAGGCTTTCCCACGAGGCTTTCCCACAGGGCTGTCCCACGTGCACACGTGGTGGGAGTGGATCCTCGGCTTGAACGTCAAGGCAGTGCAGGGAAAACAGGTTCCTCTGGAATGGACTGACACATCTGGGGGACTCTTGGAATGGTGGCACGACCCTGGAGTTCCTCTCGCCTTTCCTGTGGAGAGCGCCTCCTCTTGAGATGCGACGGGAACGCCGGGAATTCTTTCCCTACGAAACAGGGAAAGGATCCCTCATCTCGAGCTAGGAGGCGGAAACGGGGCTCCCCTGGATGTGTGCGGGACCCCACGTGCTTCCTCTCGAGTGGAGACGGGTATGTCGGGGAACTTCTTGAGTTGCAGCAAGGGTGTGAAGGACCCATGGAAGTTCCAGTGGTTAGACGTGATTAGCCTTGAGAAGCCTCAGCGGAAATGGGCCTCATCTCGCCTGGAGGGCAAAACCTCCTGGATTTTCTCGAGTTGCGGCAGGTGCTCTCGACTTACGACGGTGACCTCAGGGACCCACTCTGGTGGCCTCAGGAAAGGCCAGTCCCCATGCGAGTTCCTCGGGGGCCTCTCGGGATTTCTCTCCCGTCGATGCCGGGGCCTAAGACCTTGTGTGGAGTCGGGGCCGGAACCTGAGGATTCCTCTCCAGTGCTGACATGGATCTTGGGGTACTTCTGGAGTCTCCCCAGGGGAGTCAGTCCTCGTCTCGAATGCGGGCATGCACTTGCGCTTTCCTCCAGAGCGGTAGCAGCAGTGTCACGCAGTCCGCCGCATGGATCAAAGGATCTATGGTTTTCCCTCGAGTCTTTCCCACGAGGCTTTCCCACGAGGCTTTCCCACAGGGCTGTCCCACGTGCACACGTGGTGGGAGTCGATCCTCGGCTTGAACGTCAAGGCAGTGCAGGGAAAACAGGTTCCTCTGGAATGGACTGACACATCTGGGGGACTCTTGGAATGGTGGCACGACCCTGGAGTTCCTCTCGCCTTTCCTGTGGAGAGCGCCTCCTCTTGAGATGCGACGGGAACGCCGGGAATTCTTTCCCTACGAAACAGGGAAAGGATCCCTCATCTCGAGCTAGGAGGCGGAAACGGGGCTCCCCTGGATGTGTGCGGGACCCCACGTGCTTCCTCTCTAGTGGAGACGGGTATGTCGCGGAACTGCTTCAGTTGCAGCAAGGGTGTGAAGGACCCTTTGGAAGGTCCAGTGGTTAGACGTGATTAGCCTCGAGAAGCCTCAGCGGACATGGGCCTCATCTCGCCTGGAGGGCAAAACCTCCTGGATTTTCTCGAGTTGCGGCAGGTGCTCTCGACTTACGATGGGGACATCAGGGACCCGCTCTGGTGGCCTCAGGAAAGGCCAGTCCCCATGCGAGTTCCTCGGGGGCCTCTCGGCATTCCTCTCCCGTCGATGCCGGGGCCTAAGACCTTGTGTGGAGTCGGGGCCGGAACCTGAGGATTCCTCTAAAGTGCTGACATGGATCTTGGGGTACTTCTGGAGTCTCCCCAGGGGAGTCAGTCCTCGTCTCGAATGCGGGCATGCACTTGCGCTTTCCTCCAGAGCGGTAGCAGCAGTGTCACGCAGTCCGCCGCGTGGATCAAAGGATCTATGGTTTTCCCTCGAGTCTTTCCCACGAGGCTTTCCCACGAGGCTTTCCCACAGGGCTGTCCCACGTGCACACGTGGTGGGAGTCGATCCTCGGCTTGACGTCAAGGCAGTGCAGGGAAAACAGGTTCCTCTGGAATGGACTGACACATCTGGGGGACTCTTGGAATGGTGGCACGACCCTGGAGTTCCTCTCGCCTTTCCTGTGGAGAGCGCCTCCTCTTGAGATGCGACGGGAACGCCGGGAATTCTTTCCCTACGAAACAGGGAAAGGATCCCTCATCTCGAGCTAGGAGGCGGAAACGGGGCTCCCCTGGATGTGTGCGGGACCCCACGTGCTTCCTCTCGAGTGGAGACGGGTATGTCGGGGAACTTCTTGAGTTGCAGCAAGGGTGTGAAGGACCCTTTGGAAGTTCCAGTGGTTAGACGTGATTAGCCTCGAGAAGCCTCAGCGGAAATGGGCCTCATCTCGCCTGGAGGGCAAAACCTCCTGGATTTTCTCGAGTTGCGGCAGGTGCTCTCGACTTATGACGGGGACCTCAGGGACCCGCTCTGGTGGCCTCAGGAAAGGCCAGTCCCCATGCGAGTTCCTCGGGGGCCTCTCGGGATTCCTCTCCCGTCGATGCCGGGGCCTAAGACCTTGTGTGGAGTCGGGGCCGGAACCTGAGGATTCCTCTCCAGTGCTGACATGGATCTTGGGGTACTTCTGGAGTCTCCCCAGGGGAGTCAGTCCTCGTCTCGAATGCGGGCATGCACTTGCGCTCTCCTCCAGAGCGGTAGCAGCAGTGTCACGCAGTCCGCCGCGTGGATCAAACAATCTATGGTTTTCCCTCGAGTCTTTCCCACGAGGCTTTCCCACGAGGCTTTCCCACAGGGCTGTCCCACGTGCACACGTGGTGGGAGTGGATCCTCGGCTTGAACGTCAAGGCAGTGCAGGGAAAACAGGTTCCTCTGGAATGGACTGACACATCTGGGGGACTCTTGGAATGGTGGCACGACCCTGGAGTTCCTCTCGCCTTTCCTGTGGAGAGCGCCTCCTCTTGAGATGCGACGGGAACGCCGGGAATTCTTTCCCTACGAAACAGGGAAAGGATCCCTCATCTCGAGCTAGGAGGCGGAAACGGGGCTCCCCTGGATGTGTGCGGGACCCCACGTGCTTCCTCTCGAGTGGAGACGGGTATGTCGGGGAACTTCTTGAGTTGCAGCAAGGGTGTGAAGGACCCATGGAAGTTCCAGTGGTTAGACGTGATTAGCCTTGAGAAGCCTCAGCGGAAATGGGCCTCATCTCGCCTGGAGGGCAAAACCTCCTGGATTTTCTCGAGTTGCGGCAGGTGCTCTCGACTTACGACGGTGACCTCAGGGACCCACTCTGGTGGCCTCAGGAAAGGCCAGTCCCCATGCGAGTTCCTCGGGGGCCTCTCGGGATTTCTCTCCCTTCGATGCCGGGGCCTAAGACCTTGTGTGGAGTCGGGGCCGGAACCTGAGGATTCCTCTCCAGTGCTGACATGGATCTTGGGGTACTTCTGGAGTCTCCCCAGGGGAGTCAGTCCTCGTCTCGAATGCGGGCATGCACTTGCGCTTTCCTCCAGAGCGGTAGCAGCAGTGTCACGCAGTCCGCCGCATGGATCAAAGGATCTATGGTTTTCCCTCGAGTCTTTCCCACGAGGCTTTCCCACGAGGCTTTCCCACAGGGCTGTCCCACGTGCACACGTGGTGGGAGTCGATCCTCGGCTTGAACGTCAAGGCAGTGCAGGGAAAACAGGTTCCTCTGGAATGGACTGACACATCTGGGGGACTCTTGGAATGGTGGCACGACCCTGGAGTTCCTCTCGCCTTTCCTGTGGAGAGCGCCTCCTCTTGAGATGCGACGGGAACGCCGGGAATTCTTTCCCTACGAAACAGGGAAAGGATCCCTCATCTCGAGCTAGGAGGCGGAAACGGGGCTCCCCTGGATGTGTGCGGGACCCCACGTGCTTCCTCTCTAGTGGAGACGGGTATGTCGCGGAACTGCTTCAGTTGCAGCAAGGGTGTGAAGGACCCTTTGGAAGGTCCAGTGGTTAGACGTGATTAGCCTCGAGAAGCCTCAGCGGAAATGGGCCTCATCTCGCCTGGAGGGCAAAACCTCCTGGATTTTCTCGAGTTGCGGCAGGTGCTCTCGACTTACGATGGGGACCTCAGGGACCCGCTCTGGTGGCCTCAGGAAAGGCCAGTCCCCATGCGAGTTCCTCGGGGGCCTCTCGGCATTCCTCTCCCGTCGATGCCGGGGCCTAAGACCTTGTGTGGAGTCGGGGCCGGAACCTGAGGATTCCTCTAAAGTGCTGACATGGATCTTGGGGTACTTCTGGAGTCTCCCCAGGGGAGTCAGTCCTCGTCTCGAATGCGGGCATGCACTTGCGCTTTCCTCCAGAGCGGTAGCAGCAGTGTCACGCAGTCCGCCGCGTGGATCAAAGGATCTATGGTTTTCCCTCGAGTCTTTCCCACGAGGCTTTCCCACGAGGCTTTCCCACAGGGCTGTCCCACGTGCACACGTGGTGGGAGTGGATCCTCGGCTTGAACGTCAAGGCAGTGCAGGGAAAACAGGTTCCTCTGGAATGGACTGACACATCTGGGGGACTCTTGGAATGGTGGCACGACCCTGGAGTTCCTCTCGCCTTTCCTGTGGAGAGCGCCTCCTCTTGAGATGCGACGGGAACGCCGGGAATTCTTTCCCTACGAAACAGGGAAAGGATCCCTCATCTCGAGCTAGGAGGCGGAAACGGGGCTCCCCTGGATGTGTGCGGGACCCCACGTGCTTCCTCTCGAGTGGAGACGGGTATGTCGGGGAACTTCTTGAGTTGCAGCAAAGGTGTGAAGGACCCTTTGGAAGTTCCAGTGGTTAGACGTGATTAGCCTCCAGAAGCCTCAGCGGAAATGGGCCTCATCTCGCCTCGAGGGCAAAACCTCCTGGATTTTCTCGAGTTGCGGCAGGTGCTCTCGACTTATGACGCGGACCTCAGGGACCCGCTCTGGTGGCCTCAGGAAAGGCCAGTCCCCATGCGAGTTCCTCGGGGGCCTCTCGGGATTCCTCTCCCGTCGATGCCGGGGCCTAAGACCTTGTGTGGAGTCGGGGCCGGAACCTGAGGATTCCTCTCCAGTGCTGACATGGATCTTGGGGTACTTCTGGAGTCTCCCCAGGGGAGTCAGTCCTCGTCTCGAATGCGGGCATGCACTTGCGCTTTCCTCCAGAGCGGTAGCAGCAGTGTCACGCAGTCCGCCGCGTGGATCAAAGGATCTATGGTTTTCCCTCGAGTCTTTCCCACGAGGCTTTCCCACGAGGCTTTCCCACAGGTCTGTCCCACGTGCACACGTGGTGGGAGTCGATCCTCGGGTTGAACGTCAAGGCAGTGCAGGGAAAATAGGTTCCTCTGGAATGGACTGACACATCTGGGGGTCTCTTGGAATGGTGGCACGACCCTGGAGTTCCTCTCGCCTTTCCTGTGGAAAGCGCCTCCTCTTGAGATGCGACGGGAACGCCGGGAATTCTTTCCCTACGAAACAGGGAAAGGATCCCTCATCTCGAGCTAGGAGGCGGAAACGGGGCTGCCCTGGATGTGTGCGGGACCCCACGTGCTTCCTCTCGAGTGGAGACGGGTATGTCGTGGAACTGCTTCCGTTGCAGCAAGGGTGTGAAGGACCCTTTGGAAGTTCCAGTGGTTAGACGTGATTAGCCTCGAGAAGCCTCAGCGGAAATGGGCCTCATCTCGCCTGGAGGGCAAAACCTCCTGGATTTTCTCGAGTTGCGGCAGGTGCTCTCGACTTACGACGGGGACCTCAGGGACCCGCTCTGGTGGCCTCAGGAAAGGCCAGTCCCCATGCGAGTTCCTCGGGGGCCTCTCGGCATTCCTCTCCCGTCGATGCCGGGGCCTAAGACCTTGTGTGGAGTTGGGGCCGGAACGTGAGGATTCCTCTCCAGTGCTGACATGGATCTTGGGGTACTTCTGGAGTCTCCCCAGGGGAGTCAGTCCTCATCTCGAATGCGGGCATGCACTTGCGCTTTCCTCCAGAGCGGTAGCAGCAGTGTCACGCAGTCCGCCGCGTGGATCAAAGGATCTATGGTTTTCCCTAGAGTCTTTCCCACGAGGCTTTCCCACGAGGCTTTCCCACAGGGCTGTCCCACGTGCACACGTGGTGGGAGTCGATCCTCGGCTTGAACGTCAAGGCAGTGCAGGGAAAACAGGTTCCTCTGGAATGGACTGACACATCTGGGGGACTCTTGGAATGGTGGCACGACCCTGGAGTTCCTCTCGCCTTTCCTGTGGAGAGCGCCTCCTCTTGAGATGCGACGGGAACGCCGGGAATTCTTTCCCTACGAAACAGGGAAAGGATCCCTCATCTCGAGCTAGGAGGCGGAAACGGGGCTCCCCTGGATGTGTGCGGGACCCCACGTGCTTCCTCTCGAGTGGAGACGGGTATGTCGGGGAACTTCTTGAGTTGCAGCAAAGGTGTGAAGGACCCTTTGGAAGTTCCAGTGGTTAGACGTGATTAGCCTCCAGAAGCCTCAGCGGAAATGGGCCTCATCTCGCCTCGAGGGCAAAACCTCCTGGATTTTCTCGAGTTGCGGCAGGTGCTCTCGACTTATGACGCGGACCTCAGGGACCCGCTCTGGTGGCCTCAGGAAAGGCCAGTCCCCATGCGAGTTCCTCGGGGGCCTCTCGGGATTCCTCTCCCGTCGATGCCGGGGCCTAAGACCTTGTGTGGAGTCGGGGCCGGAACCTGAGGATTCCTCTCCAGTGCTGACATGGATCTTGGGGTACTTCTGGAGTCTCCCCAGGGGAGTCAGTCCTCGTCTCGAATGCGGGCATGCACTTGCGCTTTCCTCCAGAGCGGTAGCAGCAGTGTCACGCAGTCCGCCGCGTGGATCAAACAATCTATGGTTTTCCCTCGAGTCTTTCCCACGAGGCTTTCCCACGAGGCTTTCCCACAGGGCTGTCCCACGTGCACACGTGGTGGGAGTCGATCCTCGGGTTGAACGTCAAGGCAGTGCAGGGAAAATAGGTTCCTCTGGAATGGACTGACACATCTGGTGGTCTCTTGGAATGGTGGCACGACCCTGGAGTTCCTCTCGCCTTTCCTGTGGAAAGCGCCTCCTCTTGAGATGTGACGGGAACGCCGGGAATTCTTTCCCTACGAAACAGGGAAAGGATCCCTCATCTCGAGCTAGGAGGCGGAAACGGGGCTGCCCTGGATGTGTGCGGGACCCCACGTGCTTCCTCTCGAGTGGAGACGGGTATGTCGCGGAACTGCTTCAGTTGCAGCAAGGGTGTGAAGGACCCTTTGGAAGTTCCAGTGTTTAGACGTGATTAGCCTCGAGAAGCCTCAGCGGAAATGGGCCTCATCTCGCCTGGAGGGCAAAACCTCCTGGATTTTCTCGAGTTGCGGCAGGTGCTCTCGACTTATGACGGGGACCTCAGGGACCCGCTCTGGTGGCCTCAGGAAAGGCCAGTCCCCATGCGAGTTCCTCGGGGGCCTCTCGGCATTCCTCTCCCGTCGATGCCGGGGCCTAAGACCTTGTGTGGAGTCGGGGCCGGAACCTGAGGATTCCTCTCCAGAGCTGACATGGATCTTGGGGTACTTCTGGAGTCTCCCCAGGAGAGTCAGTCCTCGTCTCGAATGTGGGCATGCACTTGCGCTTTCCTCCAGAGCGGTAGCAGCAGTGTCACGCAGTCCGCCGCGTGGATCAAAGGATCTATGGTTTTCCCTCGAGTCTTTCCCACGAGGCTTTCCCACGAGGCTTTCCCACAGGGCTGTCCCACGTGCACACGTGGTGGGAGTCGATCCTCGGCTTGAACGTCAAGGCAGTGCAGGGAAAACAGGTTCCTCTGGAATGGACTGACACATCTGGGGGACTCTTGGAATGGTGGCACGACCCTGGAGTTCCTCTCGCCTTTCCTGTGGAGAGCGCCTCCTCTTGAGATGCGACGGGAACGCCGGAATTCTTTCCCTACGAAACAGGGAAAGGATCCCTCATCTCGAGCTAGGAGGCGGAAACGGGGCTCCCCTGGATGTGTGCGGGACCCCACGTGCTTCCTCTCCAGTGGAGACGGGTATGTCGCGGAACTGCTTCCGTTGCAGCAAGGGTGTGAAGGACCCTTTGGAAGTTCCAGTGGTTAGATGTGATTAGCCTCGAGAAGCCTCAGCGGAAATGGGCCTCATCTCGCCTGGAGGGCAAAACCTCCTGGATTTTCTCGAGTTGCGGCAGGTGCTCTCGACTTACAACGGGGACCTCAGGGACCCGCTCTGGTGGCCTCAGGAAAGGCCAGTCCCCATGCGAGTTCCTCGGGGGCCTCTCGGGATTCCTCTCCCTTCGATGCCGGGGCCTAAGACCTTGTGTGGAGTCGGGGCCGGAACCTGAGGATTCCTCTCCAGTGCTGACATGGATCTTGGGGTACTTCAGGATTCTCCCCAGGTGAGTCAGTCTTCGTCTCGAATGCGGGCATGCACTTGCGCTTTCCTCCAGAGCGGTAGCAGCAGTGTCACGCAGTCCGCCGCGTGGATCAAAGGATCTATGGTTTTCCCTCGAGTCTTTCCCACGAGGCTTTCCCACGAGGCTTTCCCACAGGGCTGTCCCACGTGCACACGTGGTGGGAGTCGATCCTCGGCTTGAACGTCAAGGCAGTGCAGGGAAAACAGGTTCCTCTGGAATGGACTGACACATCTGGGGGTCTCTTGGAATGGTGCCACGACCCTGGAGTTCCTCTCGCCTTTCCTGTGGAGAGCGCCACCTCTTCCAGATGCGACGGGAACGCCGGGAATTCTTTCCCTACGAAACAGGGAAAGGATCCCTCATCTCGAGCTAGTAGGCGGAAACGGGGCTGCCCTGGATGTGTGCGGGACCCCACGTGCTTCCTCTCGAGTGGAGACGGGTATGTCGCGGAACTGCTTCCGTTGCAGCAAGGGTGTGAAGGACCCTTTGGAAGTTCCAGTGGTTAGATGTGATTAGCCTCGAGAAGCCTCAGCGGAAATGGGCCTCATCTCGCCTGGAGGGCAAAACCTCCTGGATTTTCTCGAGTTGCGGCAGGTGCTCTCCACTTACGACGGGGACCTCAGGGACCCGCTCTGGTGGCCTCAGGAAAGGCCAGTCCCCATGCGAGTTCCTCGGGGGCCTCTCGGCATTCCTCTCCCGTCGATGCCGGGGCCTAAGACCTTGTGTGGAGTCGGGGCCGGAACCTCAGGATTCCTCTCCAATGCTGACATGGATCTTGGGGTACTTCTGGAGTCTCCCCAGGGGAGTCAGTCCTCGTCTCGAATGCGGGCATGCACTTGCGCTTTCCTCCAGAGCGGTAGCAGCAGTGTCACGCAGTCCGCCGCGTGGATTAAAGGATCTATGGTTTTCCCTCGAGTCTTTCCCACGAGGCTTTCCCACGAGGCTTTCCCACAGGGCTGTCCCACGTGCACACGTGGTGGGAGTCGATCCTCGGGTTGAACGTCAAGGCAGTGCAGGGAAAACAGGTTCCTCTGGAATGGACTGACATATCTGGGGGTCTCTTGGAATGGTGCCACGACCTTGGAGTTCCTCTCGCCTTTCCTGTGGAGAGCGCCACCTCTTGAGATGCGACGGGAACGCCGGGAATTCTTTCCCTACGAAACAGGGAAAGGATCCCTCATCTCGAGCTAGGAGGCGGAAACGGGGCTCCCCTGGATGTGTGCGGGACCCCACGTGCTTCCTCTCGAGTGGAGACGGGTATGTCGCGGAACTGCTTCAGTTGCAGCAAGGGTGTGAAGGACCTTTGGAAGTTCCAGTGGTTAGACGTGATTAGCCTCGAGAAGCCTCAGCGGAAATGGGCCTCATCTCGCCTGGAGGGCAAAACCTCCTGGAATTTCTCGAGTTGCGGCAGGTGCTCTCGACTTACGACGGGGACCTCAGGGACCCGCTCTGGTGGCCTCAGGAAAGGCCAGTCCCCATGCGAGTTCCTCGGGGGCCTCTCGGCATTCCTCTCCCGTCGATGCCGGGGCCTAAGACCTTGTGTGGAGTCGGGCCCGGAACCTGAGGATTCCTCTCCAGTGCTGACATGGATCTTGGGGTACTTCTGCAGTCTCCCCAGGGGAGTCAGTCCTCGTCTCGAATGCGGGCATGCACTTGCGCTTTCCTCCAGAGCGGTAGGAGCAGTGTCACGCAGTCCGCCGTGTGGATCAAAGGATCTATGGTTTTCCCTCGAGTCTTTCCCACGAGGCTTTCCCACGAGGCTTTCCCACAGGGCTGTCCCACGTGCACACGTGGTGGGAGTCGATCCTCGGCTTGAACGTCAAGGCAGTGCAAGGAAAACAGGTTCCTCTGGAATGGACTGACACATCTGGGGGACTCTTGGAATGGTGGCACGACCCTGGAGTTCCTCTCGCCTTTCCTGTGGAGAGCACCTCCTCTTGAGATGCGACGGGAACGCCGGGAATTCTTTCCCTACGAAACAGGGAAAGTATCCCTCATCTCGAGCTAGGAGGCGGAAACGGGGCTCCCCTGGATGTGTGCGGGACCCCACGTGCTTCCTCTCGAGTGGAGACGGGTATGTCGCGGAACTGCTTCAGTTGCAGCAAGGGTGTGAAGGACCCTTTGGAAGTTCCAGTGGTTAGACGTGATTAGCCTCGAGAAGCCTCAGCGGAAATGGGCCTCATCTCGCCTGGAGGGCAAAACCTCCTGGATTTTCTCGAGTTGCGGCAGGTGCTCTCGACTTATGACGGGGACCTAAGGGACCCGCTCTGGTGGCCTCAGGAAAGGCCAGTCCCCATGCGAGTTCCTCGGGGGCCTCTCGGCATTCCTCTCCCGTCGATGCCGGGGCCTAAGAACTTGTGTGGAGTCGGGGCCGGAACCTGAGGATTCCTCTCCAGTGCTGACATGGATCTTGGGGTACTTCTGGAGTCTCCCCAGGGGAGTCAGTCCTCGTCTCGAATGCGGGCATGCACTTGCGCTTTCCTCCAGAGCGGTAGCAGCAGTGTCACGCAGTCCGCCGCGTGGATCAAAGGATCTATGGTTTTCCCTCGAGTCTTTCCCACGAGGCTTTCCCACGAGGCTTTCCCACAGGGCTGTCCCACGTGCACACGTGGTGGAAGTCGATCCTCGGCTTGAACGTCAAGGCAGTGCAGGGAAAACAGGTTCCTCTGGAATGGACTGACACATCTGGGGGTCTCTTGGAATGGTGGCACGACCCTGGAGTTCCTCTCGCCTTTCCTGTGGAGAGCGCCACCTCTTCCAGATGCGACGGGAACGCCGGGAATTCTTTCCCTACGAAACAGGGAAAGGATCCCTCATCTCGAGCTAGGAGGCGGAAACGGGGCTGCCCTGGATGTGTGCGGGACCCCACGTGCTTCCTCTCGAGTGGAGACGGGTATGTCGCGGAACTGCTTCAGTTGCAGCAAGGGTGTGAAAGACCCTTTGGAAGTTCCAGTGGTTAGACGTGATTAGCCTCGAGAAGCCTCAGCGGAAATGGGCCTCATCTCGCCTGGAGGGCAAAACCTCCTGGAATTTCTCGAGTTGCGGCAGGTGCTCTCGACTTACGACGGGGACCTCAGGGACCCGCTCTGGTGGCCTCAGGAAAGGCCAGTCCCCATGCGAGTTCCTCGGGGGCCTCTCGGGATTCCTCTCCCTTCGATGTCGGAGCCTAAGACCTTGTGTGGAGTCGGGGCCGGAACCTGAGGATTCCTCTCCAGTGCTGACATGGATCTTGGGGTACTTCTGGAGTCTCCCCAGGGGAGTCAGTCTTCGTCTCGAATGCGGGCATGCACTTGCGCTTTCCTCCAGAGCGGTAGCAGCAGTGTCACGCAGTCGGCCGCGTGGATCAAAGGATCTATGGTTTTCCCTCGAGTCTTTCCCACGAGGCTTTCCCACGAGGCTTTCCCACAGGGCTGTCCCACGTGCACACGTGGTGGGAGTCGATCCTCGGGTTGAACGTCAAGGCAGTGCAGGGAAAACAGGTTCCTCTGGAATGGACTGACACATCTGGGGGACTCTTGGAATGGTGGCACGACCCTGGAGTTCCTCTCGACTTTCCTGTGGAGAGCGCCTCCTCTTGAGATGCGACGGGAACGCCGGGAATTCTTTCCCTACGAAACAGGGAAAGGATCCCTCATCTCGAGCTAGGAGGCGGAAACGGGGCTGCCCTGGATGTGTGCGGGACCCCACGTGCTTCCTCTCGAGTGGAGACGGGTATGTCGCGGAACTGCTTCAGTTGCAGCAAGGGTGTGAAGGACCCTTTGGAAGTTCCAGTGTTTAGACGTGATTAGCCTAGAGAAGCCTCAGCGGAAATGGGCCTCATCTCGCCTGGAGGGCAAAACCTCCTGGATTTTCTCGAGTTACGGCAGGTGCTCTCGACTTATGACGCGGACCTCAGGGACCCGCTCTGGTGGCCTCAGGAAAGGCCAGTCCCCATGCGAGTTCCTCGGGGGCCTCTCGGCATTCCTCTCCCGTCGATGCCGGGGCCTAAGACCTTGTGTGGAGTCGGGCCCGGAACCTGAGGATTCCTCTCCAGTGCTGACATGGATCTTGGGGTACTTCTGCAGTCTCCCCAGGGGAGTCAGTCCTCGTCTCGAATGCGGGCATGCACTTGCGCTTTCCTCCAGAGCGGTAGCAGCAGTGTCACGCAGTCCGCCGCGTGGATCAAAGGATCTATGGTTTTCCCTCGAGTCTTTCCCACGAGGCTTTCCCACGAGGCTTTCCCACAGGGCTGTCCCACGTGCACACGTGTTGGGAGTCGATCCTCGGGTTGAACGTCAAGGCAGTGCAGGGAAAACAGGTTCCTCTGGAATGGACTGACACATCTGGGGGTCTCTTGGAATGGTGGCACGACCCTGGAGTTCCTCTCGCCTTTCCTGTGGAGAGCGCCTCCTCTTGAGATGCGACGGGAACGCCGGGAATTCTTTCCCTACGAAACAGGGAAAGGATCCCTCATCTCGAGCTAGGAGGCGGAAACGGGGCTGCCCTGGATGTGTGCGGGACCCCACGTGCTTCCTCTCGAGTGGAGACGGGTATGTCGCGGAACTGCTTCAGTTGCAGCAAGGGTGTGAAAGACCCTTTGGAAGTTCCAGTGGTTAGACGTGATTAGCCTCGAGAAGCCTCAGCGGAAATGGGCCTCATCTCGCCTGGAGGGCAAAACCTCCTGGATTTTCTCGAGTTGCGGCAGGTGCTCTCGACTTACGACGGGGACCTCAGGGACCCGCTCTGGTGGCCTCAGGAAAGGCCAGTCCCCATGCGAGTTCCTCGGGGGCCTCTCGGCATTCCTCTCCCGTCGATGCCGGGGCCTAAGACCTTGTGTGGAGTCGGGGCCGGAACGTGAGGATTCCTCTCCAGTGCTGACATGGATCTTGGGGTACTTCTGGAGTCTCCCCAGGGGAGTCAGTCCTCATCTCGAATGCGGGCATGCACTTGCGCTTTCCTCCAGAGCGGTAGCAGCAGTGTCACGCAGTCCGCCGCGTGGATCAAAGGATCTATGGTTTTCCCTAGAGTCTTTCCCACGAGGCTTTCCCACGAGGCTTTCCCACAGGGCTGTCCCACGTGCACACGTGGTGGGAGTCGATCCTCGGCTTGAACGTCAAGGCAGTGCAGGGAAAACAGGTTCCTCTGGAATGGACTGACACATCTGGGGGACTCTTGGAATGGTGGCACGACCCTGGAGTTCCTCTCGCCTTTCCTGTGGAGAGCGCCTCCTCTTGAGATGCGACGGGAACGCCGGGAATTCTTTCCCTACGAAACAGGGAAAGGATCCCTCATCTCGAGCTAGGAGGCGGAAACGGGGCTCCCCTGGATGTGTGCGGGACCCCACGTGCTTCCTCTCGAGTGGAGACGGGTATGTCGGGGAACTTCTTGAGTTGCAGCAAAGGTGTGAAGGACCCTTGGGAAGTTCCAGTGGTTAGACGTGATTAGCCTCCAGAAGCCTCAGCGGAAATGGGCCTCATCTCGCCTCGAGGGCAAAACCTCCTGGATTTTCTCGAGTTGCGGCAGGTGCTCTCGACTTATGACGCGGACCTCAGGGACCCGCTCTGGTGGCCTCAGGAAAGGCCAGTCCCCATGCGAGTTCCTCGGGGGCCTCTCGGGATTCCTCTCCCGTCGATGCCGGGGCCTAAGACCTTGTGTGGAGTCGGGGCCGGAACCTGAGGATTCCTCTCCAGTGCTGACCTGGATCTTGGGGTACTTCTGGAGTCTCCCCAGGGGAGTCAGTCCTCGTCTCGAATGCGGGCATGCACTTGCGCTTTCCTCCAGAGCGGTAGCAGCAGTGTCACGCAGTCCGCCGCGTGGATCAAAGGATCTATGGTTTTCCCTCGAGTCTTTCCCACGAGGCTTTCCCACGAGGCTTTCCCACAGGGCTGTCCCACGTGCACACGAGGTGGGAGTCGATCCTCGGGTTGAACGTCAAGGCAGTGCAGGGAAAATAGGTTCCTCTGGAATGGACTGACACATCTGGGGGTCTCTTGGAATGGTGGCACGACCCTGGAGTTCCTCTCGCCTTTCCTGTGGAAAGCGCCTCCTCTTGAGATGCGACGGGAACGCCGGGAATTCTTTCCCTACGAAACAGGGAAATGATCCCTCATCTCGAGCTAGGAGGCGGAAACGGGGCTCCCCTGGATGTGTGCAGGACCCCACGTGCTTCCTCTCGAGTGGAGACGGGTATGTCGCGGAACTGCTTCAGTTGCAGCAAGGGTGTGAAGGACCCTTTGGAAGTTCCAGTGTTTAGACGTGATTAGCCTCGAGAAGCCTCAGCGGAAATGGGCCTCATCTCGCCTGGAGGGCAAAACCTCCTGGATTTTCTCGAGTTGCGGCAGGTGCTCTCGACTTACGACGGGGACCTCAGGGACCCGCTCTGGTGGCCTCAGGAAAGGCCAGTCCCCATGCGAGTTCCTCGGGGGCCTCTCGGCATTCCTCTCCCGTCGATGCCGGGGCCTAAGACCTTGTGTGGAGTCGGGGCCGGAACCTGAGGATTCCTCTCCAGAGCTGACATGGATCTTGGGGTACTTCTGGAGTCTCCCCAGGAGAGTCAGTCCTCGTCTCGAATGCGGGCATGCACTTGCGCTTTCCTCCAGAGCGGTAGCAGCAGTGTCACGCAGTCCGCCGCGTGGATCAAAGGATCTATGGTTTTCCCTCGAGTCTTTCACACGAGGCTTTCCCACGAGGCTTTCCCACAGGGCTGTCCCACGTGCACACGTGGTGGGAGTCGATCCTCGGCTTGAACGTCAAGGCAGTGCAGGGAAAACAGGTTCCTCTGGAATGGACTGACACATCTGGGGGACTCTTGGAATGGTGGCACGACCCTGGAGTTCCTCTCGCCTTTCCTGTGGAGAGCGCCTCCTCTTGAGATGCGACGGGAACGCCGGAATTCTTTCCCTACGAAACAGGGAAAGGATCCCTCATCTCGAGCTAGGAGGCGGAAACGGGGCTCCCCTGGATGTGTGCGGGACCCCACGTGCTTCCTCTCGAGTGGAGACGGGTGTGTCGCGGAACTGCTTCCGTTGCAGCAAGGGTGTGAAGGACCCTTTGGAAGTTCCAGTGGTTAGATGTGATTAGCCTCGAGAAGCCTCAGCGGAAATGGGCCTCATCTCGCCTGGAGGGCAAAACCTCCTGGATTTTCTCGAGTTGCGGCAGGTGCTCTCGACTTACAACGGGGACCTCAGGGACCCGCTCTGGTGGCCTCAGGAAAGGCCAGTGCCCATGCGAGTTCCTCGGGGGCCTCTCGGGATTCCTCTCCCTTCGATGCCGGGGCCTAAGACCTTGTGTGGAGTCGGGGCCGGAACCTGAGGATTCCTCTCCAGTGCTGACATGGATCTTGGGGTACTTCAGGAGTCTCCCCAGGTGAGTCAGTCTTCGTCTCGAATGCGGGCATGCACTTGCGCTTTCCTCCAGAGCGGTAGCAGCAGTGTCACGCAGTCCGCCGCGTGGATCAAAGGATCTATGGTTTTCCCTCGAGTCTTTCCCACGAGGCTTTCCCACGAGGCTTTCCCACAGTGCTGTCCCACGTGCACACGTGGTGGGAGTCGATCCTCGGCTTGAACGTCAAGGCAGTGCAGGGAAAACAGGTTCCTCTGGAATGGACTGACACATCTGGGGGTTTCTTGGAATGGTGCCACGACCCTGGAGTTCCTCTCGCCTTTCCTGTGGAGAGCGCCACCTCTTCCAGATGCGACGGGAACGCCGGGAATTCTTTCCCTACGAAACAGGGAAAGGATCCCTCATCTCGAGCTAGTAGGCGGAAACGGGGCTGCCCTGGATGTGTGCGGGACCCCACGTGCTTCCTCTCGAGTGGAGACGGGTATGTCGCGGAACTGCTTCCGTTGCAGCAAGGGTGTGAAGGACCCTTTGGAAGTTCCAGTGGTTAGATGTGATTAGCCTCGAGAAGCCTCAGCGGAAATGGGCCTCATCTCGCCTGGAGGGCAAAACCTCCTGGATTTTCTCGAGTTGCGGCAGGTGCTCTCCACTTACGACGGGGACCTCAGGGACCCGCTCTGGTGGCCTCAGGAAAGGCCAGTCCCCATGCGAGTTCCTCGGGGGCCTCTCGGCATTCCTCTCCCGTCGATGCCGGGGCCTAAGAACTTGTGTGGAGTCGGGGCCGGAACCTCAGGATTCCTCTCCAATGCTGACATGGATCTTGGGGTACTTCTGGAGTCTCCCCAGGGGAGTCAGTCCTCGTCTCGAATGCGGGCATGCACTTGCGCTTTCCTCCAGAGCGGTAGCAGCAGTGTCACGCAGTCCGCCGCGTGGATTAAAGGATCTATGGTTTTCCCTCGAGTCTTTCCCACGAGGCTTTCCCACGAGGCTTTCCCACAGGGCTGTCCCACGTGCACACGTGGTGGGAGTCGATCCTCGGGTTGAACGTCAAGGCAGTGCAGGGAAAACAGGTTCCTCTGGAATGGACTGACATATCTGGGGGTCTCTTGGAATGGTGCCACGACCTTGGAGTTCCTCTCGCCTTTCCTGTGGAGAGCGCCACCTCTTGAGATGCGACGGGAACGCCGGGAATTCTTTCCCTACGAAACAGGGAAAGGATCCCTCATCTCGAGCTAGGAGGCGGAAACGGGGCTCCCCTGGATGTGTGCGGGACCCCACGTGCTTCCTCTCGAGTGGAGACGGGTATGTCGCGGAACTGCTTCAGTTGCAGCAAGGGTGTGAAGGACCTTTGGAAGTTCCAGTGGTTAGACGTGATTAGCCTCGAGAAGCCTCAGCGGAAATGGGCCTCATCTCGCCTGGAGGGCAAAACCTCCTGGAATTTCTCGAGTTGCGGCAGGTGCTCTCGACTTACGACGGGGACCTCAGGGACCCGCTCTGGTGGCCTCAGGAAAGGCCAGTCCCCATGCGAGTTCCTCGGGGGCCTCTCGGCATTTCTCTCCCGTCGATGCCGGGGCCTAAGACCTTGTGTGGAGTCGGGCCCGGAACCTGAGGATTCCTCTCCAGTGCTGACATGGATCTTGGGGTACTTCTGCAGTCTCCCCAGGGGAGTCAGTCCTCGTCTCGAATGCGGGCATGCACTTGCGCTTTCCTCCAGAGCGGTAGGAGCAGTGTCACGCAGTCCGCCGCGTGGATCAAAGGATCTATGGTTTTCCCTCGAGTCTTTCCCACGAGGCTTTCCCACGAGGCTTTCCCACAGGGCTGTCCCACGTGCACACGTGGTGGGAGTCGATCCTCGGCTTGAACGTCAAGGCAGTGCAGGGAAAACAGGTTCCTCTGGAATGGACTGACACATCTGGGGGACTCTTGGAATGGTGGCACGACCCTGGAGTTCCTCTCGCCTTTCCTGTGGAGAGCGCCTCCTCTTGAGATGCGACGGGAACGCCGGGAATTCTTTCCCTACGAAACAGGGAAAGGATCCCTCATCTCGAGCTAGGAGGCGGAAACGGGGCTCCCCTGGATGTGTGCGGGACCCCACGTGCTTCCTCTCGAGTGGAGACGGGTATGTCGGGGAACTTCTTGAGTTGCAGCAAGGGTGTGAAGGACCCTTTGGAAGTTCCAGTGGTTAGACGTGATTAGCCTCGAGAAGCCTCAGCGGAAATGGGCCTCATCTCGCCTCGAGGGCAAAACCTCCTGGATTTTCTCGAGTTGCGGCAGGTGCTCTCGACTTATGACGCGGACCTCAGGGACCCGCTCTGTTGGCCTCAGGAAAGGCCAGTCCCCATGCGAGTTCCTCGGGGGCCTCTTGGGATTCCTCTCCCGTCGATGCCGGGGCCTAAGACCTTGTGTGGAGTCGGGGCCGGAACCTGAGGATTCCTCTCCAGTGCTGACATGGATCTTGGGGTACTTCTGGAGTCTCCCCAGGGGAGTCAGTCCTCGTCTCGAATGCGGGCATGCACTTGCGCTTTCCTCCAGAGCGGTAGCAGCAGTGTCACGCAGTCCGCCGCGTGGATCAAAGGATCTATGGTTTTCCCTCGAGTCTTTCCCACGAGGCTTTCCCACGAGGCTTTCCCACAGGGCTGTCCCACGTGCACACGTGGTGGGAGTTGATCCTCGGCTTGAACGTCAAGGCAGTGCAGGGAAAACAGGTTCCTCTGGAATGGACTGACACATCTGGGGGACTCTTGGAATGGTGGCACGACCCTGGAGTTCCTCTCGCCTTTCCTGTGGAGAGCGCCTCCTCTTGAGATGCGACGGTAACGCCGGAATTCTTTCCCTACGAAACAGGGAAAGGATCCCTCATCTCGAGCTAGGAGGCGGAAACGGGGTTCCCCTGGATGTGTGCGGGACCCCACGTGCTTCCTCTCTAGTGGAGACGGGTGTGTCGCGGAACTGCTTCCGTTGCAGCAAGGGTGTGAAGGACCCTTTGGAAGTTCCAGTGGTTAGATGTGATTAGCCTCGAGAAGCCTCAGCGGAAATGGGCCTCATCTCGCCTGGAGGGCAAAACCTCCTGGATTTTCTCGAGTTGCGGCAGGTGCTCTCGACTTACGACGGGGACCTCAGGGACCCGCTCTTGTGGCCTCAGGAAAGGCCAGTCCCCATGCGAGTTCCTCGGGGGCCTCTCGGCATTCCTCTCCCAAGATGCCGGGGCCTAAGACCTTGTGTGGAGTCGGGGCCGGAACCTGAGGATTCCTCTCCAGTTCTGACATGGATCTTGGGGTACTTCTGGAGTCTCCCCAGGGGAGTCAGTCCTCGTCTCGAATGCGGGCATGCACTTGCGCTTTCCTCCAGAGCGGTAGCAGCAGTGTCACGCAGTCCGCCGCGTGGATCAAAGGATCTATGGTTTTCCCTCGAGTCTTTCCCACGAGGCTTTCCCACGAGGCTTTCCCACAGGGCTGTCCCACGTGCACACGTGGTGGGAGTCGATCCTCGGCTTGAACGTCAAGGCAGTGCAGGGAATACAGGTTCCTCTGGAATGGACTGACACATCTGGGGGACTCTTGGAATGGTGGCACGACCCTGGAGTTCCTCTCGCCTTTCCTGTGGAGAGCGCCTCCTCTTGAGATGCGACGGGAACGCCGGGAATTCTTTCCCTACGAAACAGGGAAAGGATCCCTCATCTCGAGCTAGGAGGCGGAAACGGGGCTCCCCTGGATGTGTGCGGGACCCCACGTGCTTCCTCTCGAGTGGAGACGGGTATGTCGGGGAACTTCTTGAGTTGCAGCAAGGGTGTGAAGGACCCTTTGGAAGTTCCAGTGGTTAGACGCGATTAGCCTCGAGAAGCCTCAGCGGAAATGGGCCTCATCTCGCCTGGAGGGCAAAACCTCCTGGATTTTCTCGAGTTGCGGCAGGTGCTCTCGACTTACGACGGGCACCTCAGGGACCCGCTCTGGTGGCCTCAGGAAAGGCCAGTCCCCATGCGAGTTCCTCGGGGGCCTCTCGGCATTCCTCTCCCGTCGATGCCGGGGTCTAAGACCTTGTGTGGAGTCGGGGCCGGAACCTGAGGATTCCTCTCCAGTGCTGACATGGATCTTCGGGTTCTTCTGGAGTCTCCCCAGGGGAGTCAGTCCTCGTCTCGAATGCGGGCATGCACTTGCGCTTTCCTCCATAGCGGTAGCAGCAGTGTCACGCAGTCCGCCGCGTGGATCAAAGGATCTATGGTTTTCCCTCGAGTCATTCCCACGAGGCTTTCCCACGAGGCTTTCCCACAGGGCTGTCCCACGTGCACACGTGGTGGGAGTCGATCCTCGGCTTGAACGTCAAGGCAGTGCAGGGAAAACAGGTTCCTCTGGAATGAACTGACACATCTGGGGGACTCTTGGAATGGTGGCACGACCCTGGAGTTCCTCTCGCCTTTCCTGTGGAGAGCGCCTCCTCTTGAGATGCGACGGGAACGCCGGGAATTCTTTCCCTACGAAACAGGGAAAGGATCCCTCATCTCGAGCTAGGAGGCGGAAACGGGGCTCCCCTGGATGTGTGCGGGACACCACGTGCTTCCTCTCGAGTGGAGACGGGTATGTCGGGAAACTTCTTGAGTTGCAGCAAGGGTGTGAAGGACCCTTTGGAAGTTCCAGTGCTTAGATGTGATTAGCCTCGAGAAGCCTCAGCGGAAATGGGCCTCATCTCGCCTGGAGGGCAAAACCTCCTGGATTTTCTCCAGTTGCGGCAGGTGCTCTCGACTTACGACGGGCACATCAGGGACCCGCTCTGGTGGCCTCAGGAAAGGCCAGTCCCCATGCGAGTTCCTCGGGGGCCTCTCGGCATTCCTCTCCCGTCAATGCCGGGGCCTAAGACCTTGTGTGGAGTCGGGGCCGGAACCTGAGGATTCCTCTCCAGTGCTGACATGGATCTTGGGGTACTTCTGGAGTCTCCCCAGGAGAGTCAGTCCTCGTCTCGAATGCGGGCATGCACTTGCGCTTTCCTCCAGAGCGGTAGCAGCAGTGTCACGCAGTCCGCCGCGTGGATCAAAGGATCTATGGTTTTCCCTCGAGTCTTTCCCACGAGGCTTTCCCACGAGGCTTTCCCACAGGGCTGTCCCACATGCACACGTGGTGGGAGTCCATCCTCGCCTTGAACATCAAGGCAGTGCAGGAAAAACAGGTTCCTCTGGAATGGACTGACACATCTGGGGGTCTCTTGGAATGGTGGCACGACCCTGGAGTTCCTCTCGCCTTTCCTGTGGAGAGCGCCACCTCTTGAGATGCGACGGGAACGCCGGGAATTCTTTCCCTACGAAACAGGGAAAGGATCCCTCATCTCGAGCTAGGAGGCGGAAACGGGGCTCCCCTGGATGTGTGCGGGACCCCACGTGCTTCCTCTCGAGTGGAGACGGGTATGTCGCGGAACTGCTTCAGTTGCAGCAAGGGTGTGAAGGACCCTTTGGAAGTTCCAGTGGTTAGACGTGATTAGCCTCGAGAAGCCTCAGCGGAAATGGGCCTCATCTCGCCTGGAGGGCAAAACCTCCTGGATTTTCTCGAGTTGCGGCAAGTGCTCTCGACTTACGACGGGGACCTCAGGGACCCGCTCTGGTGGCCTCAGGAAAGGCCAGTCCCCATGCGAGTTCCTCGGGGCCCTCTCGGGATTCCTCTCCCGTCCATGCCGGGGCCTAAGACCTTGTGTGGAGTCGGGGCCGGAACCTGAGGATTCCTCTCCAGTGCTGACATGGATCTTGGGGTACTTCTGGAGTCTCCCCAGGGGAGTCAGTCCTCGTCTCGAATGCGGGCATGCACTTGCGCTTTCCTCCAGAGCGGTAGCAGCAGTGTCACGCAGTCCGCCGCGTGGATCAAAGGATCTATGGTTTTCCCTCGAGTCTTTCCCACGAGGCTTTCCCACGAGGCTTTCCCACAGGGCTGTCCCACGTGCACACGTGGTGGGAGTCGATCCTCGGCTTGACGTCAAGGCAGTGCCGGGAAAACAGGTTCCTCTGGAATGGACTGACACATCTGGGGAACTCTTGGAATGGTGGCACGACCCTGGAGTTCTTCTCGCCTTTCCTGTGGAGAGCGCCTCCTCTTGAGATGCGACGGGAACGCCGGGAATTCTTTCCCTACGAAACAGGGAAAGGATCCCTCATCTCGAGCTAGGAGGCGGAAACGGGGCTCCCCTGGATGTGTGCGGGACCCCACGTGCTTCCTCTCGAGTGGAGACGGGTATGTCGGGGAACTTCTTGAGTTGCAGCAAGGGTGTGAAGGACCCTTTGGAAGTTCCAGTGGTTAGACGTGATTAGCCTCGAGAAGCCTCAGCGGAAATGGGCCTCATCTCGCCTGGAGGGCAAAACCTCCTGGATTTTCTCGAGTTGCGGCAGGTGCTCTCGACTTATGACGGGGACCTCAGGGACCCGCTCTGGTGGCCTCAGGAAAGGCCAGTCCCCATGCGAGTTCCTCGGGGGCCTCTCGGGATTCCTCTCCCGTCGATGCCGGGGCCTAAGACCTTGTGTGGAGTCGGGGCCGGAACCTGAGGATTCCTCTCCAGTGCTGACATGGATCTTGGGGTACTTCTGGAGTCTCCCCAGGGGAGTCAGTCCTCGTCTCGAATGCGGGCATGCACTTGCGCTTTCCTCCAGAGCGGTAGCAGCAGTGTCACGCAGTCCGCCGCGTGGATCAAACAATCTATGGTTTTCCCTCGAGTCTTTCCCACGAGGCTTTCCCACGAGGCTTTCCCACAGGGCTGTCCCACGTGCACACGTGGTGGGAGTGGATCCTCGGCTTGAACGTCAAGGCAGTGCAGGGAAAACAGGTTCCTCTGGAATGGACTGACACATCTGGGGGACTCTTGGAATGGTGGCACGACCCTGGAGTTCCTCTCGCCTTTCCTGTGGAGAGCGCCTCCTCTTGAGATGCGACGGGAACGCCGGGAATTCTTTCCCTACGAAACAGGGAAAGGATCCCTCATCTCGAGCTAGGAGGCGGAAACGGGGCTCCCCTGGATGTGTGCGGGACCCCACGTGCTTCCTCTCTAGTGGAGACGGGTATGTCGCGGAACTGCTTCAGTTGCAGCAAGGGTGTGAAGGACCCTTTGGAAGGTCCAGTGGTTAGACGTGATTAGCCTCGAGAAGCCTCAGCGGAAATGGGCCTCATCTCGCCTGGAGGGCAAAACCTCCTGGATTTTCTCGAGTTGCGGCAGGTGCTCTCGACTTACGATGGGGACCTCAGGGACCCGCTCTGGTGGCCTCAGGAAAGGCCAGTCCCCATGCGAGTTCCTCGGGGGCCTCTCGGCATTCCTCTCCCGTCGATTCCGGGGCCTAAGACCTTGTGTGGAGTCGGGGCCGGAACCTGAGGATTCCTCTAAAGTGCTGACATGGATCTTGGGGTACTTCTGGAGTCTCCCCAGGGGAGTCAGTCCTCGTCTCGAATGCGGGCATGCACTTGCGCTTTCCTCCAGAGCGGTAGCAGCAGTGTCACGCAGTCCGCCGCGTGGATCAAAGGATCTATGGTTTTCCCTCGAGTCTTTCCCACGAGGCTTTCCCACGAGGCTTTCCCACAGGGCTGTCCCACGTGCACACGTGGTGGGAGTGGATCCTCGGCTTGAACGTCAAGGCAGTGCAGGGAAAACAGGTTCCTCTGGAATGGACTGACACATCTGGGGGACTCTTGGAATGGTGGCACGACCCTGGAGTTCCTCTCGCCTTTCCTGTGGAGAGCGCCTCCTCTTGATATGCGACGGGAACACCGGGAATTCTTTCCCTACGAAACAGGGAAAGGATCCCTCATCTCGAGCTAGGAGGCGGAAACGGGGCTGCCCTGGATGTGTGCGGGACCCCACGTGCTTCCTCTCGAGTGGAGACGGGTATGTCGCGGAACTGCTTCAGTTGCAGCAAGGGTGTGAAAGACCCTTTGGAAGTTCCAGTGGTTAGACGTGATTAGCCTCGAGAAGCCTCAGCGGAAATGGGCCTCATCTCGCCTGGAGGGCAAAACCTCCTGGATTTTCTCGAGTTGCGGCAGGTGCTCTCGACTTACGACGGGGACCTCAGGGACCCGCTCTGGTGGCCTCAGGAAAGGCCAGTCCCCATGCGAGTTCCTCGGGGGCCTCTCGGCATTCCTCTCCCGTCGATGCCGGGGCCTAAGACCTTGTGTGGAGTCGGGGCCGGAACGTGAGGATTCCTCTCCAGTGCTGACATGGATCTTGGGGTACTTCTGGAGTCTCCCCAGGGGAGTCAGTCCTCATCTCGAATGCGGGCATGCACTTGCGCTTTCCTCCAGAGCGGTAGCAGCAGTGTCACGCAGTCCGCCGCGTGGATCAAAGGATCTATGGTTTTCCCTAGAGTCTTTCCCACGAGGCTTTCCCACGAGGCTTTCCCACAGGGCTGTCCCACGTGCACACGTGGTGGGAGTCGATCCTCGGCTTGAACGTCAAGGCAGTGCAGGGAAAACAGGTTCCTCTGGAATGGACTGACACATCTGGGGGACTCTTGGAATGGTGGCACGACCCTGGAGTTCCTCTCGCCTTTCCTGTGGAGAGCGCCTCCTCTTGAGATGCGACGGGAACGCCGGGAATTCTTTCCCTACGAAACAGGGAAAGGATCCCTCATCTCGAGCTAGGAGGCGGAAACGGGGCTCCGCTGGATGTGTGCGGGACCCCACGTGCTTCATCTCGAGTGGAGACGGGTATGTCGGGGAACTTCTTGAGTTGCAACAAGGGTGTGAAGGACCCTTTGGAAGTTCCAGTGGTTAGACGTGATTAGCCTCGAGAAGCCTCAGCGGAAATGGGCCTCATCTCGCCTGGAGGGCAAAACCTCCTGGATTTTCTCGAGTTGCAGCAGGTGCTCTCGACTTATGACGGGGACCTCAGGGACCCGCTCTGGTGGCCTCAGGAAAGGCCAGTCCCCATGCGAGTTCCTCGGGGTCCTCTCGGCATTCCTCTCCCGTCGATGCCGGGGCCTAAGACCTTGTGTGGAGTCGGGGCCGGAACCTGAGGATTCCTCTCCAGTGCTGACATGGATCTTGGGGTACTTCTGGAGTCTCCCCAGGGGAGTCAGTCCTCGTCTCGAATGCGGGCATGCACTTGCGCTTTCCTCCAGAGCGGTAGGAGCAGTGTCACGCAGTCCGCCGCGTGGATCAAAGGATCTATGGTTTTCCCTCGAGTCTTTCCCACGAGGCTTTCCCACGAGGCTTTCCCACAGGGCTGTCCCACGTGCACACGTGGTGGGAGTCGATCCTCGGCTTGAACGTCAAGGCAGTGCAGGGAAAACAGGTTCCTCTGGAATGGACTGACACATCTGGGGGACTCTTGGAATGGTGGCACGACCCTGGAGTTCCTCTCGCCTTTCCTGTGGAGAGCACCTCCTCTTGAGATGCGACGGGAACGCCGGGAATTCTTTCCCTACGAAACAGGGAAAGTATCCCTCATCTCGAGCTAGGAGGTGGAAACGGGGCTCCCCTGGATGTGTGCGGGACCCCACGTGCTTCCTCTCGAGTGGAGACGGGTATGTCGCGGAACTGCTTCAGTTGCAGCAAGGGTGTGAAGGACCCTTTGGAAGTTCCAGTGGTTAGACGTGATTAGCCTCGAGAAGCCTCAGCGGAAATGGGCCTCATCTCGCCTGGAGGGCAAAACCTCCTGGATTTTCTCGAGTTGCGGCAGGTGCTCTCGACTTACGACGGGGACCTCAGGGACCCGCTCTGGTGGCCTCAGGAAAGGCCAGTCCCCATGCGAGTTCCTCGGGGGCCTCTGGGCATTCCTCTCCCGTCGATGCCGGGGCCTAAGACCTTGTGTGGAGTCGGGGCCGGAACCTGAGGATTCCTCTCCAGAGCTGACATGGATCTTGGGGTACTTCTGGAGTCTCCCCAGGGGAGTCAGTCCTCGTCTCGAATGCGGGCATGCACTTGCGCTTTCCTCCAGAGCGGTAGCAGCAGTGTCACGCAGTCCGCCGCGTGGATCAAAGGATCTATGGTTTTCCCTCGAGTCTTTCCCACGAGGCTTTCCCACGAGGCTTTCCCACAGGGCTGTCCCACGTGCACACGTGGTGGGAGTCGATCCTCGGCTTGAACGTCAAGGCAGTGCAGGGAAAACAGGTTCCTCTGGAATGGACTGACACATCTGGTGGACTCTTGGAATGGTGGCACGACCCTGGAGTTCCTCTCGCCTTTCCGGTGGAGAGCGCCACCTCTTGAGATGCGACGGGAACGCCGGGAATTCTTTCCCTACGAAACAGGGAAAGGATCCCTCATCTCGAGCTAGGAGGCGGAAACGGGGCTCCCCTGGATGTGTGCGGGACCCCACGTGCTTCCTCTCGAGTGGAGTCGGGTATGTCGCGGAACTGCTTCCGTTGCAGCAAGGGTGTGAAGGACCCTTTGGAAGTTCCAGTGGTTAGATGTGATTAGCCTCGAGAAGCCTCAGCGGAAATGGGCCTCATCTCGCCTGGAGGGCAAAACCTCCTGGATTTTCTCGAGTTGCGGCAGGTGCTCTCGACTTACGACGGGGACCTCAGGGACCCGCTCTGGTGGCCTCAGGAAAGGCCAGTCCCCATGCGAGTTCCTCGGGGGCCTCTCGGCATTCCTCTCCCGTCGATGCCGGGGACTAAGATCTTGTGTGGAGTCGGGGCCGGAACCTGAGGATTCCTCTCCAGAGCTGACATGGATCTTGGGGTACTTCTGGAGTCTCCCCAGGGGAGTCAGTCCTCGTCTCGAATGCGGGCATGCACTTGCGCTTTCCTCCAGAGCGGTAGCAGCAGTGTCACACAGTCCGCCGCGTGGATCAAAGGATCTATGGTTTTCCCTCGAGTCTTTCCCACGAGGCTTTCCCACGAGGCTTTCCCACAGGGCTGTCCCACGTGCACACGTGGTGGGAGTCGATCCTCGGCTTGAACGTCAAGGCAGTGCAGGGAATACAGGTTCCTCTGGAATGGACTGACACATCTGGGGGACTCTTGGAATGGTGGCACGACCCTGGAGTTCCTCTCGCCTTTCCTGTGGAGAGCGCCTCCTCTTGAGATGCGACGGGAACGCCGGGAATTCTTTCCCTACGAAACAGGGAAAGGATCCCTCATCTCGAGCTAGGAGGCGGAAACGGGGCTCCCCTGGATGTGTGCGGGACCCAACGTGCTTCCTCTCGAGTGGAGACGGGTATGTCGGGGAACTTCTTGAGTTGCAGCAAGGGTGTGAAGGACCCTTTGGAAGTTCCAGTGGTTAGACGTGATTAGCCTCGAGAAGCCTCAGCGGAAATGGGCCTCATCTCGCCTGGAGGGCAAAACCTCCTGGATTTTCTCGAGTTGCGGCAGGTGCTCTCGACTTACGACGGGGACCTCAGGGACCCGCTCTGGTGGCCTCAGGAAAGGCCAGTCCCCATGCGAGTTCCTCGGGGGCCTCTCGGCATTCCTCTCCCGTCGATGCCGGGGCCTAAGACCTTGTGTGGAGTCGGGGCCGGAACCTGAGGATTCCTCTCCAGTGCTGACATGGATCTTGGGGTACTTCTGGAGTCTCCCCAGGGGAGTCAGTCCTCGTCTCGAATGCGGGCATGCACTTGCGCTTTCCTCCAGAGCGGTAGCTGCAGTGTCACGCAGTCCGCCGCGTGGATCAAAGGATCTATGGTTTTCCCTCGAGACTTTCCCACGAGGCTTTCCCACGAGGCTTTCCCACAGGGCTGTCCCACGTGCACACGTGGTGGGAGTCGATCCTCGGCTTGAACGTCAAGGCAGTGCAGGGAAAACAGGTTCCTCTGGAATGGACTGACACATCTGGGGGTCTCTTGGAATGGTGCCACGACCCTGGAGTTCCTCTCGCCTTTCCTGTGGAGAGCGCCTCCTCTTGAGATGCGACGGGAACGCCGGGAATTCTTTCCCTACGAAACAGGGAAAGGATCCCTCATCTCGAGCTAGGAGGCGGAAACGGGGCTCCCCTGGATGTGTGCGGGACCCAACGTGCTTCCTCTCGAGTGGAGACGGGTATGTCGGGGAACTTCTTGAGTTGCAGCAAGGGTGTGAAGGACCCTTTGGAAGTTCCAGTGGTTAGACGTGATTAGCCTCGAGAAGCCTCAGCGGAAATGGGCCTCATCTCGCCTGGAGGGCAAAACCTCCTGGATTTTCTCGAGTTGCGGCAGGTGCTCTCGACTTACGACGGGGACCTCAGGGACCCGCTCTGGTGGCCTCAGGAAAGGCCAGTCCCCATGCGAGTTCCTCGGGGGCCTCTCGGCATTCCTCTCCCGTCGATGCCGGGGCCTAAGACCTTGTGTGGAGTCGGGGCCGGAACCTGAGGATTCCTCTCCAGGGCTGACATGGATCTTGGGGTACTTCTGGAGTCTCCCCAGGGGAGTCAGTCCTCGTCTCGAATGCGGGCATGCACTTGCGCTTTCCTCCAGAGCGGTAGCTGCAGTGTCACGCAGTCCGCCGCGTGGATCAAAGGATCTATGGTTTTCCCTCGAGACTTTCCCACGAGGCTTTCCCACGAGGCTTTCCCACAGGGCTGTCCCACGTGCACACGTGGTGGGAGTCGATCCTCGGCTTGAACGTCAAGGCAGTGCAGGGAAAACAGGTTCCTCTGGAATGGACTGACACATCTGGGGGTCTCTTGGAATGGTGCCACGACCCTTGAGTTCCTCTCGCCTTTCCTGTGGAGAGCGCCACCTCTTGAGATGCGACGGGAACGCCGGGAATTCTTTCCCTACGAAACAGGGAAAGGATCCCTCATCTCGAGCTAGGAGGCGGAAACGGGGCTCCCCTGGATGTGTGCGGGACCCCACGTGCTTCCTCTCGAGTGGAGACGGGTATGTCGCGGAACTGCTTCAGTTGCAGCAAGGGTGTGAAGGACCCTTTGGAAGTTCCAGTGTTTAGACGTGATTAGCCTCGAGAAGCCTCAGCGGAAATGGGCCTCATCTCGCCTGGAGGGCAAAACCTCCTGGATTTTCTCGAGTTGCGGCAGGTGCTCTCGACTTATGACGGGGACCTCAGGGACCCGCTCTGGTGGCCTCAGGAAAGGCCAGTCCCCATGCGAGTTCCTCGGGGGCCTCTCGGCATTCCTCTCCCGTCGATGCCGGGGCCTAAGACCTTGTGTGGAGTCGGGGCCGGAACGTGAGGATTCCTCTCCAGTGCTGACATGGATCTTGGGGTACTTCTGGAGTCTCCCCAGGGGAGTCAGTCCTCATCTCGAATGCGGGCATGCACTTGCGCTTTCCTCCAGAGCGGTAGCAGCAGTGTCACGCAGTCCGCCGCGTGGATCAAAGGATCTATGGTTTTCCCTAGAGTCTTTCCCACGAGGCTTTCCCACGAGGCTTTCCCACAGGGCTGTCCCACGTGCACACGTGGTGGGAGTCGATCCTCGGCTTGAACGTCAAGGCAGTGCAGGGAAAACAGGTTCCTCTGGAATGGACTGACACATCTGGGGGACTCTTGGAATGGTGGCACGACCCTGGAGTTCCTCTCGCCTTTCCTGTGGAGAGCGCCTCCTCTTGAGATGCGACGGGAACGCCGGGAATTCTTTCCCTACGAAACAGGGAAAGGATCCCTCATCTCGAGCTAGGAGGCGGAAACGGGGCTCCCCTGGATGTGTGCGGGACCCCACGTGCTTCCTCTCGAGTGGAGACGGGTATGTCGGGGAACTTCTTGAGTTGCAGCAAGGGTGTGAAGGACCCTTTGGAAGTTCCAGTGGTTAGACGTGATTAGCCTCGAGAAGCCTCAGCGGAAATGGGCCTCATCTCGCCTCGAGGGCAAAACCTCCTGGATTTTCTCGAGTTGCGGCAGGTGCTCTCGACTTATGACGGGGACCTCAGGGACCCGCTCTGGTGGCCTCAGGAAAGGCCAGTCCCCATGCGAGTTCCTCGGGGGCCTCTCGGGATTCCTCTCCCGTCGATGCCGGGGCCTAAGACCTTGTGTGGAGTCGGGGCCGGAACCTGAGGATTCCTCTCCAGTGCTGACATGGATCTTGGGGTACTTCTGGAGTCTCCCCAGGGGAGTCAGTCCTCGTCTCGAATGCGGGCATGCACTTGCGCTTTCCTCCAGAGCGGTAGCAGCAGTGTCACGCAGTCCGCCGCGTGGATCAAAGGATCTATGGTTTTCCCTCGAGTCTTTCCCACGAGGCTTTCCCACGAGGCTTTCCCACAGGGCTGTCCCACGTGCACACGTGGTGGGAGTCGATCCTCGGGTTGAACGTCAAGGCAGTGCAGGGAAAATAGGTTCCTCTGGAATGGACTGACACATCTGGGGGTCTCTTGGAATGGTGGCACGACCCTGGAGTTCCTCTCGCCTTTCCTTTGGAAAGCGCCTCCTCTTGAGATGCGACGGGAACGCCGGGAATTCTTTCCCTACGAAACAGGGAAAGGATCCCTCATCTCGAGCTAGGAGGCGGAAACGGGGCTGCCCTGGATGTGTGCGGGACCCCACGTGCTTCCTCTCGAGTGGAGACGGGTATGTCGCGGAACTGCTTCAGTTGCAGCAAGGGTGTGAAGGACCCTTTGGAAGTTCCAGTGTTTAGACGTGATTAGCCTCGAGAAGCCTCAGCGGAAATGGGCCTCATCTCGCCTGGAAGGCAAAACCTCCTGGATTTTCTCGAGTTGCGGCAGGTGCTCTCGACTTACGACGGGGACCTCAGGGACCCGCTCTGGTGGCCTCAGGAAAGGCCAGTCCCCATGCGAGTTCCTCGGGGGCCTCTCGGCATTCCTCTCCCGTCGATGCCGGGGCCTAAGACCTTGTGTGGAGTCGGGGCCGGAACCTGAGGATTCCTCTCCAGAGCTGACATGGATCTTGGGGTACTTCTGGAGTCTCCCCAGGAGAGTCAGTCCTCGTCTCGAATGCGGGCATGCACTTGCGCTTTCCTCCAGAGCGGTAGCAGCAGTGTCACGCAGTCCGCCGCGTGGATCAAAGGATCTATGGTTTTCCCTAGAGTCTTTCCCACGAGGCTTTCCCACGAGGCTTTCCCACAGGGCTGTCCCACGTGCACACGTGGTGGGAGTCGATCCTCGGCTTGAACGTCAAGGCAGTGCAGGGAATACAGGTTCCTCTGGAATGGACTGACACATCTGGGGGACTCTTGGAATGGTGGCACGACCCTGGAGTTCCTTTCGCCTTTCCTGTGGAGAGCGCCTCCTCTTGAGATGCGACGGGAACGCCGGGAATTCTTTCCCTACGAAACAGGGAAAGGATCCCTCATCTCAAGCTAGGAGGCGGAAACGGGGCTCCCCTGGATGTGTGCGGGACCCCACGTGCTTCCTCTCGAGTGGAGACGGGTATGTCGGGGAACTTCTTGAGTTGCAGCAAGGGTGTGAAGGACCCTTTGGAAGTTCCAGTGGTTAGACGTGATTAGCCTCGAGAAGCCTCAGCGGAAATGGGCCTCATCTCGCCTGGAGGGCAAAATCTCCTGGAATTTCTCGAGTTGCGGCAGGTGCTCTCGACTTACGATGGGGACCTCAGGGACCCGCTCTGGTGGCCTCAGGAAAGGCCAGTCCCCATGCGAGTTCCTCGGGGGCCTCTCGGGATTCCTCTCCCTTCGATTCCGGGGCCTAAGACCTTGTGTGGAGTCGGGGCCGGAACCTGAGGATTCCTCTCCAGTGCTGACATGGATCTTGGGGTACTTCTGGAGTCTCCCCAGGTGAGTCAGTCTTCGTCTCGAATGCGGGCATGCACTTGCGCTTTCCTCCAGAGCGGTAGCAGCAGTGTCACGCAGTCCGCCGCGTGGATCAAAGGATCTATGGTTTTCCCTCGAGTCTTTCCCACGAGGCTTTCCCACGAGGCTTTCCCACAGGGCTGTCCCACGTGCACACGTGGTGGGAGTTGATCCTCGGCTTGAACGTCAAGGCAGTGCAGGGAAAACAGGTTCCTCTGGAATGGACTGACACATCTGGGGGTCTCTTGGAATGGTGCCACGACCCTGGAGTTCCTCTCGCCTTTCCTGTGGAGAGCGCCACCTCTTCCAGATGCGACGGGAACGCCGGGAATTCTTTCCCTACGAAACAGGGAAAGGATCCCTCATCTCGAGCTAGTAGGCGGAAACGGGGCTGCCCTGGATGTGTGCGGGACCACACGTGCTTCCTCTCGAGTGGAGACGGGTATGTCGCGGAACTGCTTCCGTTGCAGCAAGGGTGTGAAGGACCCTTTGGAAGTTCCAGTGGTTAGATGTGATTAGCCTCGAGAAGCCTCAGCGGAAATGGGCCTCATCTCGCCTGGAGGGCAAAACCTCCTGGATTTTCTCGAGTTGCGGCAGGTGCTCTCCACTTACGACGGGGACCTCAGGGACCCGCTCTGGTGGCCTCAGGAAAGGCCAGTCCCCATGCGAGTTCCTCGGGGGCCTCTCGGCATTCCTCTCCCGTCGATGCCGGGGCCTAAGACCTTGTGTGGAGTCGGGGCCGGAACCTCAGGATTCCTCTCCAGTGCTGACATGGATCTTGGGGTACTTCTGGAGTCTCCCCAGGGGAGTCAGTCCTCGTCTCGAATGCGGGCATGCACTTGCGCTTTCCTCCAGAGCGGTAGCAGCAGTGTCACGCAGTCCGCCGCGTGGATTAAAGGATCTATGGTTTTCCCTCGAGTCTTTCCCACGAGGCTTTCCCACGAGGCTTTCCCACAGGGCTGTCCCACGTGCACACGTGGTGGGAGTCGATCCTCGGGTTGAACGTCAAGGCAGTGCAGGGAAAACAGGTTCCTCTGGAATGGACTGACACATCTGGGGGTCTCTTGGAATGGTGCCACGACCTTGGAGTTCCTCTCGCCTTTGCTGTTGAGAGCGCCACCTCTTGAGATGCGACGGGAACGCCGGGAATTCTTTCCCTACGAAACAGGGAAAGGATCCCTCATCTCGAGCTAGGAGGCGGAAACGGGGCTCCCCTGGATGTGTGCGGGACCCCACGTGCTTCCTCTCGAGTGGAGACGGGTATGTCGCGGAACTGCTTCAGTTGCAGCAAGGGTGTGAAGGACCCTTTGGAAGTTCCAGTGGTTAGACGTGATTAGCCTCGAGAAGCCTCAGCGTAAATGGGCCTCATCTCGCCTGGAGGGCAAAACCTCCTGGAATTTCTCGAGTTGCGGCAGGTGCTCTCGACTTACGACGGGGACCTCAGGGACCCGCTCTGGTGGCCTCAGGAAAGGCCAGTCCCCATGCGAGTTCCTCGGGGGCCTCTCGGGATTCCTCTCCCTTCGATGCCGGAGCCTAAGACCTTGTGTGGAGTCGGGGCCGGAACCTGAGTATTCCTCTCCAGTGCTGACATGGATCTTGGGGTACCTCTGGAGTCTCCCCAGGGGAGTCAGTCTTCGTCTCGAATGCGGGCATGCACTTGCGCTTTCCTCCAGAGCGGTAGCAGCAGTGTCACGCAGTCCGCCGCGTGGATCAAAGGATCTATGGTTTTCCCTCGAGTCTTTCCCACGAGGCTTTCCCACGAGGCTTTCCCACAGGGCTGTCCCACGTGCACACGTGGTGGGAGTCGATCCTCGGCTTGAACGTCAAGGCAGTGCAGGGAAAACAGGTTCCTCTGGAATGGACTGACACATCTGGGGGACTCTTGGAATGGTGGCACGACCCTGGAGTTCCTCTCGCCTTTCCTGTGGAGAGCGCCTCCTCTTGAGATGCGACGGGAACGCCGGGAATTCTTTCCCTACGAAACAGGGAAAGGATCCCTCATCTCGAGCTAGGAGGCGGAAACGGGGCTCCGCTGGATGTGTGCGGGACCCCACGTGCTTCCTCTCGAGTGGAGACGGGTATGTCGGGGAACTTCTTGAGTTGCAACAAGGGTGTGAAGGACCCTTTGGAAGTTCCAGTGGTTAGACGTGATTAGCCTCGAGAAGCCTCAGCGGAAATGGGCCTCATCTCGCCTGGAGGGCAAAACCTCCTGGATTTTCTCGAGTTGCAGCAGGTGCTCTCGACTTATGACGGGGACCTCAGGGACCCGCTCTGGTGGCCTCAGGAAAGGCCAGTCCCCATGCGAGTTCCTCGGGGGCCTCTCGGCATTCCTCTCCCGTCGATGCCGGGGCCTAAGACCTTGTGTGGAGTCGGGCCCGGAACCTGAGGATTCCTCTCCAGTGCTGACATGGATCTTGGGGTACTTCTGCAGTCTCCCCAGGGGAGTCAGTCCTCGTCTCGAATGCGGGCATGCACTTGCGCTTTCCTCCAGAGCGGTAGGAGCAGTGTCACGCAGTCCGCCGCGTGGATCAAAGGATCTATGGTTTTCCCTCGAGTCTTTCCCACGAGGCTTTCCCACGAGGCTTTCCCACAGGGCTGTCCCACGTGCACACGTGGTGGGAGTCGATCCTCGGCTTGAACGTCAAGGCAGTGCAGGGAAAACAGGTTCCTCTGGAATGGACTGACACATCTGGGGGACTCTTGGAATGGTGGCACGACCCTGGAGTTCCTCTCGCCTTTCCTGTGGAGAGCACCTCCTCTTGAGATGCGACGGGAACGCCGGGAATTCTTTCCCTACGAAACAGGGAAAGTATCCCTCATCTCGAGCTAGGAGGCGGAAACGGGGCTCCCCTGGATGTGTGCGGGACCCCACGTGCTTCCTCTCGAGTGGAGACGGGTATGTCGCGGAACTGCTTCAGTTGCAGCAAGGGTGTGAAGGACCCTTTGGAAGTTCCAGTGGTTAGACGTGATTAGCCTCGAGAAGCCTCAGCGGAAATGGGCCTCATCTCGCCTGGAGGGCAAAACCTCCTGGATTTTCTCGAGTTGCGGCAGGTGCTCTCGACTTATGACGGGTACCTAAGGGACCCGCTCTGGTGGCCTCAGGAAAGGCCAGTCCCCATGCGAGTTCCTCGGGGGCCTCTCGGCATTCCTCTCCCGTCGATGCCGGGGCCTAAGAACTTGTGTGGAGTCGGGGCCGGAACCTGAGGATTCCTCTCCAGTGCTGACATGGATCTTGGGGTACTTCTGGAGTCTCCCCAGGGGAGTCAGTCCTCGTCTCGAATGCGGGCATGCACTTTCGCTTTCCTCCAGAGCGGTAGCAGCAGTGTCACGCAGTCCGCCGCGTGGATCAAAGGATCTATGGTTTTCCCTCGAGTCTTTCCCACGAGGCTTTCCCACGAGGCTTTCCCACAGGGCTCTCCCACGTGCACACGTGGTGGGAGTCGATCCTCGGCTTGAACGTCAAGGCAGTGCAGGGAAAACAGGTTCCTCTGGAATGGACTGACACATCTGGGGTCTCTTGGAATGGTGCCACGACCCTGGAGTTCCTCTCGCCTTTCCTGTGGAGAGCGCCACCTCTTCCAGATGCGACGGGAACGCCGGGAATTCTTTCCCTACGAAACAGGGAAAGGATCCCTCATCTCGAGCTAGTAGGCGGAAACGGGGCTCCCCTGGATGTGTTCGGGACCCCACGTGCTTCCTCTCGAGTGGAGACGGGTATGTCGCGGAATTGCTTCCGTTGCAGCAAGGGTGTGAAGGACCCTTTGGAAGTTCCAGTGGTTAGACGTGATTAGCCTCGAGAAGCCTCAGCGGAAATGGGCCTCATCTCGCCTGGAGGGCAAAACCTCCTGGATTTTCTCGAGTTGCGGCAGGTGCTCTCGACTTACGACGGGGACCTCAGGGACCCGCTCTGGTGGCCTCAGGAAAGGCCAGTCCCCATGCGAGTTCCTCGGGGGCCTCTCGGGATTCCTCTCCCGTCGATGCCGGGGCCTAAGACCTTGTGTGGAGTCGGGGCCGGAACCTGAGGATTCCTCTCCAGTGCTGACCTGGATCTTGGGGTACTTCTGGAGTCTCCCCAGGGGAGTCAGTCCTCGTCTCGAATGCGGGCATGCACTTGCGCTTTCCTCCAGAGCGGTAGCAGCAGTGTCACGCAGTCCGCCGCGTGGATCAAAGGATCTATGTTTTTCCCTCGAGTCTTTCCCACGAGGCTTTCCCACGAGGTTTTCCCACAGGGCTGTCCCACGTGCACACGTGGTGGGAGTCGATCCTCGGCTTGAACTTCAAGGCAGTGCAGGGAAAACAGGTTCCTCTGGAATGGACTGACACATCTGGGGGACTCTTGGAATGGTGGCACGACCCTGGAGTTCCTCTCGCCTTTCCTGTGGAGAGCGCCTCCTCTTGAGATGCGACGGGAACGCCGGGAATTCTTTCCCTACGAAACAGGGAAAGGATCCCTCATCTCGAGCTAGGAGGCGGAAACGGGGCTCCGCTGGATGTGTGCGGGACCCCACGTGCTTCCTCTCGAGTGGAGACGGGTATGTCGGGGAACTTCTTGAGTTGCAGCAAGGGTGTGAAGGACCCTTTGGAAGTTCCAGTGGTTAGACGTGATTAGCCTCGAGAAGCCTCAGCGGAAATGGGCCTCATCTCGCCTGGAGGGCAAAACCTCCTGGATTTTCTCGAGTTGCGGCAGGTGCTCTCGACTTATGATGGGGACCTCATGGACCCGCTCTGGTGGCCTCAGGAAAGGCCAGTCCCCATGCGAGTTCCTCGGGGGCCTCTGGGGATTCCTCTCCCGTCGATGCCGGGGCCTAAGACCTTGTGTGGAGTCGGGCCCGGAACCTCAGGATTCCTCTCCAGTGCTGACATGGATCTTGGGGTACTTCTGGAGTCTCCCCAGGGGAGTCAGTCCTCGTCTCGAATGCGGGCATGCACTTGCGCTTTCCTCCAGAGCGGTAGGAGCAGTGTCACGCAGTCCGCCGCGTGGATCAAAGGATCTATGGTTTTCCCTCGAGTATTTCCCACGAGGCTTTCCCACGAGGCTTTCCCACAGGGCTGTCCCACGTGCACACGTGGTGGGAGTCGATCCTCGAGTTGAACGTCAAGGCAGTGCAGGGAAAACAGGTTCCTCTGGAATGGACTGACACATCTGGGGGTCTCTTGGAATGGTGCCACGACCCTGGAGTTCCTCTCGCCTTTCCTGTGGAGAGCGCCACCTCTTGAGATGCGACGGGAACGCCGGGAATTCTTTCCCTACGAAACCGGGAAAGGATCCCTCATCTCGAGCTAGGAGGCGGAAACGGGGCTGCCCTGGATGTGTGCGGGACACCACGTGCTTCCTCTCGAGTGGAGACGGGTATGTCGCGGAACTGCTTCCGTTGCAGCAAGGGTGTGAAGGACCCTTTGGAAGTTCCAGTGGTTAGATGTGATTAGCCTCGAGAAGCCTCAGCGGAAATGGGCCTCATCTCGCCTGGAGGGCAAAACCTCCTGGATTTTCTCGAGTTGCGGCAGGTGCTCTCCACTTACGACGGGGACCTCAGGGACCCGCTCTGGTGGCCTCAGGAAAGGCCAGTCCCCATGCGAGTTCCTCGGGGGCCTCTCGGCATTCCTCTCCCGTCGATGCCGGGGCCTAAGACCTTGTGTGGAGTCGGGGCCGGAACCTGAGGATTCCTCTCCAGTGCTGACATGGATCTTGGGGTACTTCTGGAGTCTCCCCAGGGGAGTCAGTCCTCGTCTCGAATGAGGGCATGCACTTGCGCTTTCCTCCAGAGCGGTAGCAGCAGTGTCACGCAGTCCGCCGCGTGGATCAAAGGATCTATGGTTTTCCCTCGAGTCTTTCCCACGAGGCTTTCCCACGAGGCTTTCCCACAGGGCTGTCCCACGTGCACACGTGGTGGGAGTCGATCCTCGGGTTGAACGTCAAGGCAGTGCAGGGAAAACAGGTTCCTCTGGAATGGACTGACACATCTGGGGGACTCTTGGAATGGTGGCACGACCCTGGAGTTCCTCTCGCCTTTCCTGTGGAGAGCGCCTCCTCTTGAGATGCGACGGGAACGCCGGGAATTCTTTCCCTACGAAACAGGGAAAGGATCCCTCATCTCGAGCTAGGAGGCGGAAACGGGGCTGCCCTGGATGTGTGTGGGACCCCAAGTGCTTCCTCTCGAGTGGAGACGGGTATGTCGCGGAACTGCTTCAGTTGCAGCAAGGGTGTGAAGGACCCTTTGGAAGTTCCAGTGTTTAGACGTGATTAGCCTCGAGAAGCCTCAGCGGTAATGGGCCTCATCTCGCCTGGAGGGCAAAACCTCCTGGATTTTCTCGAGTTGCGGCAGGTGCTCTCGACTTACGACGGGGACCTCAGGGACCCGCTCTGGTGGCCTCAGGAAAGGCCAGTCCACATGCGAGTTCCTCGGGGGCCTCTCAGCATTCCTCTCCCGTCGATGCCGGGGCCTAAGACCTTGTGTGGAGTCGGGGCCGGAACCTGAGGATTCCTCTCCAGAGCTGACATGGATCTTGGGGTACTTCTGGAGTCTCCCCAGGAGAGTCAGTCCTCGTCTCGAATGCGGGCATGCACTTGCGCTTTCCTCCAGAGCGGTAGCAGCAGTGTCACGCAGTCCGCCGCGTGGATCAAAGGATCTATGGTTTTCCCTCGAGTCTTTCCCACGAGGCTTTCCCACGAGGCTTTCCCACAGGGCTGTCCCACGTGCACACGTAGTGGGAGTCAATCCTCGGCTTGAACGTCAAGGCAGTGCAGGGAAAACAGGTTCCTCTGGAATGGACTGACACATCTGGGGGACTCTTGGAATGGTGGCACGACCCTCTAGTTCCTCTCGCCTTTCCTGTGGAGAGCGCCACCTCTTGAGATGCGACGGGAACGCCGGAATTCTTTCCCTACGAAACAGGGAAAGGATCCCTCATCTCGAGCTAGGAGGCGGAAACGGGGCTCCCCTGGATGTGTGCGGGACCCCACGTGCTTCCTCTCGAGTGGAGACGGGTATGTCGCGGAACTGCTTCCGTTGCAGCAAGGCTGTGAAGGACCCTTTGGAAGTTCCAGTGGTTAGATGTGATTAGCCTCGAGAAGCCTCAGCGGAAATGGGCCTCATCTCGCCTGGAGGGCAAAACCTCCTGGATTTTCTCGAGTTGCGGCAGGTGCTCTCGACTTACGACGGGGACCTCAGGGACCCGCTCTGGTGGCCTCAGGAAAGGCCAGTCCCCATGCGAGTTCCTCGGGGGCCTGTCGGGATTCCTCTCCCTTCGATGCCGGGGCCTAAGACCTTGTGTGGAGTCGGGGCCGGAACCTGAGGATTCCTCTCCAGTGCTGACATGGATCTTGGGGTACTTCTGGAGTCTCCCCAGGGGAGTCAGTCTTCGTCTCGAATGCGGGTATGCACTTGTGCTTTCCTCCAGAGCGGTAGCAGCAGTGTCACGCAGTCCGCCGCGTGGATCAAAGGATCTATGGTTTTCCCTCGAGTCTTTCCCACGAGGCATTCCCACGAGGCTTTCCCACAGGGCTGTCCCACGTGCACACGTGGTGGGAGTCGATCATCGGCTTGAACGTCAAGGCAGTGCAGGGAAAACAGGTTCCTCTGGAATGGACTGACACATCTGGGGGTCTCTTGAAATGGTGCCACGACCCTGGAGTTCCTCTCGCCTTTCCTGTGGAGAGCGCCACCTCTTGAGATGCGACGGGAACGCCGGGAATTCTTTCCCTACGAAACAGGGAAAGGATCCCTCATCTCGAGCTAGGAGGCGGAAACAGGGCTCCCCTGGATGTGTGCGGGACCCCACGTGCTTCCTCTCGAGTGGAGACGGGTATGTCGGGGAACTTCTTGAGTTGCAGCAAGGGTGTGAAGGACCCTTTGGAAGTTCCAGTGGTTAGACTTGATTAGGCTCGAGAAGCCTCAGCGGAAATGGGCCTCATCTCGCCTGGAGGGCAAAACCTCCTGGATTTTCTCGAGTTGCGGCAGGTGCTCTCGACTTACGACGGGGACCTCAGGGACCCGCTCTGGTGGCCTCAGGAAAGGCCAGTCCCCATGCGAGTTCCTCGGGGGCCTCTCGGGATTCCTCTCCCGTCGATGCTGGGGCCTAAGACCTTGTGTGGAGTCGGGGCCGGAACCTGAGGATTCCTCTCCAGTGCTGACATGGATCTTGGGGTACTTCTGGAGTCTCCCCAGGGGAGTCAGTCCTCGTCTCGAATGCGGGCATGCACTTGCGCTTTTCTTCAGAGCGGTAGCAGCAGTGTCACGCAGTCCGTCGCGTGGATCAAAGGATCTATGGTTTTCCCTCGAGTCTTTCCCACGAGGCTTTCCCACGAGGCTTTCCCATAGGGCTGTCCCACGTGCACACGTGGTGGGAGTCGATCCTCGGCTTGAACGTCAAGGCAGTGCAGGGAAAACAGGTTCCTCTGGAATGGACTGACACATCTGGGGGACTCTTGGAATGGTGGCACGACCCTGGAGTTCCTCTCGCCTTTCCTGTGGAGAGCGCCTCCTCTTGAGATGCGACGGGAACGCCGGGAATTCTTTCCCTACGAAACAGGGAAAGGATCCCTCATCTCGAGATAGGAGGTGGAAACGGGGCTCCCCTGGATGTGTGCGGGACCCCACGTGCTTCCTCTCGAGTGGAGACGGGTATGTCGTGGAACTTCTTGAGTTGCAGCAAGGGTGTGAAGGACCCTTTGGAAGTTCCAGTGGTTAAACGTGATTAGCCTCGAGAAGCCTCAGCGGAAATGGGCCTCATCTCGCCTGGAGGGCAAAACCTCCTGGATTTTCTCGAGTTGCGGCAGGTGCTCTCGACTTATGACGGGGACCTAAGGGACCCGCTCTGGTGGCCTCAGGAAAGGCCAGTCCCCATGCGAGTTCCTCGGGGGCCTCTCGGGATTCCTCTCCCGTCGATGCCGGGGCCTAAGAACTTGTGTGGAGTCGGGGCCGGAACCTGAGGATTCCTCTCCAGTGCTGACATGGATCTTGGGGTACTTCTGGAGTCTCCCCAGGGGAGTCAGTCCTCGTCTCGAATGAGGGCATGCACTTGCGCTTTCCTCCAGAGCGGTAGCAGCAGTGTCACGCAGTCCGCCGCGTGGATCAAAGGATCTATGGTTTTCCCTCGAGTCTTTCCCACGAGGCTTTCCCACGAGGCTTTCCCACAGGGCTGTCCCACGTGCACACGTGGTGGGAGTCGATCCTCGGGTTGAACGTCAAGGCAGTGCAGGGAAAACAGGTTCCTCTGGAATGGACTGACACATCTGGGGGACTCTTGGAATGGTGGCACGACCCTGGAGTTCCTCTCGCCTTTCCTGTGGAGAGCGCCTCCTCTTGAGATGCGACGGGAACGCCGGGAATTCTTTCCCTACGAAACAGGGAAAGGATCCCTCATCTCGAGCTAGGAGGCGGAAACGGGGCTGCCCTGGATGTGTGTGGGACCCCAAGTGCTTCCTCTCGAGTGGAGACGGGTATGTCGCGGAACTGCTTCAGTTGCAGCAAGGGTGTGAAGGACCCTTTGGAAGTTCCAGTGTTTAGACGTGATTAGCCTCGAGAAGCCTCAGCGGAAATGGGCCTCATCTCGCCTGGAGGGCAAAACCTCCTGGATTTTCTCGAGTTGCGGCAGGTGCTCTCGACTTACGACGGGGACCTCAGGGACCCGCTCTGGTGGCCTCAGGAAAGGCCAGTCCACATGCGAGTTCCTCGGGGGCCTCTCAGCATTCCTCTCCCGTCGATGCCGGGGCCTAAGACCTTGTGTGGAGTCGGGGCCGGAACCTGAGGATTCCTCTCCAGAGCTGACATGGATCTTGGGGTACTTCTGGAGTCTCCCCAGGAGAGTCAGTCCTAGTCTCGAATGCGGGCATGCACTTGCGCTTTCCTCCAGAGCGGTAGCAGCAGTGTCACGCAGTCCGCCGCGTGGATCAAAGGATCTATGGTTTTCCCTCGAGTCTTTCCCACGAGGCTTTCCCACGAGGCTTTCCCACAGGGCTGTCCCACGTGCACACGTGGTGGGAGTCAATCCTCGGCTTGAACGTCAAGGCAGTGCAGGGAAAACAGGTTCCTCTGGAATGGACTGACACATCTGGGGGACTCTTGGAATGGTGGCACGACCCTCTAGTTCCTCTCGCCTTTCCTGTGGAGAGCGCCACCTCTTGAGATGCGACGGGAACGCCGGAATTCTTTCCCTACGAAACAGGGAAAGGATCCCTCATCTCGAGCTAGGAGGCGGAAACGGGGCTCCCCTGGATGTGTGCGGGACCCCACGTGCTTCCTCTCGAGTGGAGACGGGTATGTCGCGGAACTGCTTCCGTTGCAGCAAGGCTGTGAAGGACCCTTTGGAAGTTCCAGTGGTTAGATGTGATTAGCCTCGAGAAGCCTCAGCGGAAATGGGCCTCATCTCGCCTGGAGGGCAAAACCTCCTGGATTTTCTCGAGTTGCGGCAGGTGCTCTCGACTTACGACGGGGACCTCAGGGACCCGCTCTGGTGGCCTCAGGAAAGGCCAGTCCCCATGCGAGTTCCTCGGGGGCCTGTCGGGATTCCTCTCCCTTCGATGCCGGGGCCTAAGACCTTGTGTGGAGTCGGGGCCGGAACCTGAGGATTCCTCTCCAGTGCTGACATGGATCTTGGGGTACTTCTGGAGTCTCCCCAGGGGAGTCAGTCTTCGTCTCGAATGCGGGTATGCACTTGTGCTTTCCTCCAGAGCGGTAGCAGCAGTGTCACGCAGTCCGCCGCGTGGATCAAAGGATCTATGGTTTTCCCTCGAGTCTTTCCCACGAGGCATTCCCACGAGGCTTTCCCACAGGGCTGTCCCACGTGCACACGTGGTGGGAGTCGATCATCGGCTTGAACGTCAAGGCAGTGCAGGGAAAACAGGTTCCTCTGGAATGGACTGACACATCTGGGGGTCTCTTGAAATGGTGCCACGACCCTGGAGTTCCTCTCGCCTTTCCTGTGGAGAGCGCCACCTCTTGAGATGCGACGGGAACGCCGGGAATTCTTTCCCTACGAAACAGGGAAAGGATCCCTCATCTCGAGCTAGGAGGCGAAACAGGGCTCCCCTGGATGTGTGCGGGACCCCACGTGCTTCCTCTCGAGTGGAGACGGGTATGTCGGGGAACTTCTTGAGTTGCAGCAAGGGTGTGAAGGACCCTTTGGAAGTTCCAGTGGTTAGACTTGATTAGGCTCGAGAAGCCTCAGCGGAAATGGGCCTCATCTCGCCTGGAGGGCAAAACCTCCTGGATTTTCTCGAGTTGCGGCAGGTGCTCTCGACTTACGACGGGGACCTCAGGGACCCGCTCTGGTGGCCTCAGGAAAGGCCAGTCCCCATGCGAGTTCCTCGGGGGCCTCTCGGGATTCCTCTCCCGTCGATGCTGGGGCCTAAGACCTTGTGTGGAGTCGGGGCCGGAACCTGAGGATTCCTCTCCAGTGCTGACATGGATCTTGGGGTACTTCTGGAGTCTCCCCAGGGGAGTCAGTCCTCGTCTCGAATGCGGGCATGCACTTGCGCTTTTCTTCAGAGCGGTAGCAGCAGTGTCACGCAGTCCGTCGCGTGGATCAAAGGATCTATGGTTTTCCCTCGAGTCTTTCCCACGAGGCTTTCCCACGAGGCTTTCCCATAGGGCTGTCCCACGTGCACACGTGGTGGGAGTCGATCCTCGGCTTGAACGTCAAGGCAGTGCAGGGAAAACAGGTTCCTCTGGAATGGACTGACACATCTGGGGGACTCTTGGAATGGTGGCACGACCCTGGAGTTCCTCTCGCCTTTCCTGTGGAGAGCGCCTCCTCTTGAGATGCGACGGGAACGCCGGGAATTCTTTCCCTACGAAACAGGGAAAGGATCCCTCATCTCGAGATAGGAGGTGGAAACGGGGCTCCCCTGGATGTGTGCGGGACCCCACGTGCTTCCTCTCGAGTGGAGACGGGTATGTCGTGGAACTTCTTGAGTTGCAGCAAGGGTGTGAAGGACCCTTTGGAAGTTCCAGTGGTTAAACGTGATTAGCCTCGAGAAGCCTCAGCGGAAATGGGCCTCATCTCGCCTGGAGGGCAAAACCTCCTGGATTTTCTCGAGTTGCGGCAGGTGCTCTCGACTTACGACGGGGACCTCAGGGACCCGCTCTGGTGGCCTCAGGAAAGGCCAGTCCCCATGCGAGTTCCTCGGGGGCCTCTCGGGATTCCTCTCCCGTCGATGCCGGGGCCTAAGACCTTGTGTGGAGTCGGGGCCGGAACCTGAGGATTCCTCTCCAGTGCTGACATGGATCTTGGGGTACTTCTGGAGTCTCCCCAGGGGAGTCAGTCCTCGTCTCGAATGCGGGCATGCACTTGCGCTTTCCTCCAGAGCGGTAGCAGCAGTGTCACGCAGTCCGCCGCGTGGATCAAAGGATTTATGGTTTTCCCTCGAGTCTTTCCCACGAGGCTTTCCCACGAGGCTTTCCCACAGGGCTGTCCCACGTGCACACGTGGTGGGAGTCGATCCTCGGCTTGAACGTCAAGGCAGTGCAGGGAAAACAGGTTCCTCTGGAATGGACTGACACATCTGGGGGACTCTTGGAATGGTGGCACGACCCTGGAGTTCCTCTGGCCTTTCCTGTGGAGAGCGCCTCCTCTTGAGATGCGACGGGAACGCCGGGAATTCTTTCCCTACGAAACAGGGAAAGGATCCCTCATCTCGAGCTAGGAGGCGGAAACGGGGCTCCCCTGGATGTGTGCGGGACCCCACGTGCTTCCTCTCGAGTGGAGACGGGTATGTCGGGGAACTGCTTGAGTTGCAGCAAGGGTGTGAAGGACCCTTTGGAAGTTCCAGTGGTTAGATGTGATTAGCCTCGAGAGCCTCAGCGGAAATGGGCCTCATCTCGCCTGGAGGGCAAAACCTCCTGGATTTTCTCGAGTTGCGGCAGGTGCTCTCGACTTACGACGGGGACCTCAGGGACCCGCTCTGGTGGCCTCAGGAAAGGCCAGTCCCCATGCGAGTTCCTCGGGGGCCTCTCGGCATTCCTCTCCCGTCGATGCCGGGGCCTAAGACCTTGTGTGGAGTCGGGGCCGGAACCTGAGGATTCCTCTCCAGTGCTGACATGGATCTTGGGGTACTTCTGGAGTCTCCCCAGGGGAGTCAGTCCTCGTCTCGAATGCGGGCATGCACTTGCGCTTTCCTCCAGAGCGGTAGCAGCAGTGTCACGCAGTCCGCCGCGTGGGTCAAAGGATCTATGGTTTTCCCTCCAGTCTTTCCCACGAGGCTTTCCCACGAGGCTTTCCCACAGGGCTGTCCCACGTGCACACGTGTTGGAAGTCGATCCTCGGCTTGAACGTCAAGGCAGTGCAGGGAAAACAGGTTCCTCTGGAATGGACTGACACATCTGGGGGTCTCTTGAAATGGTGCCACGACCCTGGAGTTCCTCTCGCCTTTCCTGTGGAGAGCGCCACCTCTTGAGATGCGACGGGAACGCCGGGAATTCTTTCCCTACGAAACAGGGAAAGGATCCCTCATCTCGAGCTAGGAGGCGGAAACAGGGCTCCCCTGGATGTGTGCGGGACCCCACGTGCTTCCTCTCGAGTGGAGACGGGTATGTCGGGGAACTTCTTGAGTTGCAGCAAGGGTGTGAAGGACCCTTTGGAAGTTCCAGTGGTTAGACTTGATTAGGCTCGAGAAGCCTCAGCGGAAATGGGCCTCATCTCGCCTGGAGGGCAAAACCTCCTGGATTTTCTCGAGTTGCGGCAGGTGCTCTCGACTTACGACGGGGACCTCAGGGACCCGCTCTGGTGGCCTCAGGAAAGGCCAGTCCCCATGCGAGTTCCTCGGGGCCTCTCGGGATTCCTCTCCCGTCGATGCTGGGGCCTAAGACCTTGTGTGGAGTCGGGGCCGGAACCTGAGGATTCCTCTCCAGTGCTGACATGGATCTTGGGGTACTTCTGGAGTCTCCCCAGGGGAGTCAGTCCTCGTCTCGAATGCGGGCATGCACTTGCGCTTTTCTTCAGAGCGGTAGCAGCAGTGTCACCCAGTCCGTCGCGTGGATCAAAGGATCTATGGTTTTCCCTCGAGTCTTTCCCACGAGGCTTTCCCACGAGGCTTTCCCATAGGGCTGTCCCACGTGCACACGTGGTGGGAGTCGATCCTCGGCTTGAACGTCAAGGCAGTGCAGGGAAAACAGGTTCCTCTGGAATGGACTGACACATCTGGGGGACTCTTGGAATGGTGGCACGACCCTGGAGTTCCTCTCGCCTTTCCTGTGGAGAGCGCCTCCTCTTGAGATGCGACGGGAACGCCGGGAATTCTTTCCCTACGAAACAGGGAAAGGATCCCTCATCTCGAGATAGGAGGTGGAAACGGGGCTCCCCTGGATGTGTGCGGGACCCCACGTGCTTCCTCTCGAGTGGAGACGGGTATGTCGTGGAACTTCTTGAGTTGCAGCAAGGGTGTGAAGGACCCTTTGGAAGTTCCAGTGGTTAAACGTGATTAGCCTCCAGAAGCCTCAGCGGAAATGGGCCTCATCTCGCCTGGAGGGCAAAACCTCCTGGATTTTCTCGAGTTGCGGCAGGTGCTCTCGACTTATGACGGGGACCTAAGGGACCCGCTCTGGTGGCCTCAGGAAAGGCCAGTCCCCATGCGAGTTCCTCGGGGGCCTCTCGGGATTCCTCTCCCGTCGATGCCGGGGCCTAAGAACTTGTGTGGAGTCGGGGCCGGAACCTGAGGATTCCTCTCCAGTGCTGACATGGATCTTGGGGTACTTCTGGAGTCTCCCCAGGGGAGTCAGTCCTCGTCTCGAATGAGGGCATGCACTTGCGCTTTCCTCCAGAGCGGTAGCAGCAGTGTCACGCAGTCCGCCGCGTGGATCAAAGGATCTATGGTTTTCCCTCGAGTCTTTCCCACGAGGCTTTCCCACGAGGCTTTCCCACAGGGCTGTCCCACGTGCACACGTGGTGGGAGTCGATCCTCGGGTTGAACGTCAAGGCAGTGCAGGGAAAACAGGTTCCTCTGGAATGGACTGACACATCTGGGGGACTCTTGGAATGGTGGCACGACCCTGGAGTTCCTCTCGCCTTTCCTGTGGAGAGCGCCTCCTCTTGAGATGCGACGGGAACGCCGGGAATTCTTTCCCTACGAAACAGGGAAAGGATCCCTCATCTCGAGCTAGGAGGCGGAAACGGGGCTGACCTGGATGTGTGTGGGACCCCAAGTGCTTCCTCTCGAGTGGAGACGGGTATGTCGCGGAACTGCTTCAGTTGCAGCAAGGGTGTGAAGGACCCTTTGGAAGTTCCAGTGTTTAGACGTGATTAGCCTCGAGAAGCCTCAGCGGAAATGGGCCTCATCTCGCCTGGAGGGCAAAACCTCCTGGATTTTCTCGAGTTGCGGCAGGTGCTCTCGACTTACGACGGGGACCTCAGGGACCCGCTCTGGTGGCCTCAGGAAAGGCCAGTCCACATGCGAGTTCCTCGGGGGCCTCTCAGCATTCCTCTCCCGTCGATGCCGGGGCCTAAGACCTTGTGTGGAGTCGGGGCCGGAACCTGAGGATTCCTCTCCAGAGCTGACATGGATCTTGGGGTACTTCTGGAGTCTCCCCAGGAGAGTCAGTCCTCGTCTCGAATGCGGGCATGCACTTGCGCTTTCCTCCAGAGCGGTAGCAGCAGTGTCACGCAGTCCGCCGCGTGGATCAAAGGATCTATGGTTTTCCCTCGAGTCTTTCCCACGAGGCTTTCCCACGAGGCTTTCCCACAGGGCTGTCCCACGTGCACACGTGGTGGGAGTCAATCCTCGGCTTGAACGTCAAGGCAGTGCAGGGAAAACAGGTTCCTCTGGAATGGACTGACACATCTGGGGGACTCTTGGAATGGTGGCACGACCCTCTAGTTCCTCTCGCCTTTCCTGTGGAGAGCGCCACCTCTTGAGATGCGACGGGAACGCCGGAATTCTTTCCCTACGAAACAGGGAAAGGATCCCTCATCTCGAGCTAGGAGGCGGAAACGGGGCTCCCCTGGATGTGTGCGGGACCCCACGTGCTTCCTCTCGAGTGGAGACGGGTATGTCGCGGAACTGCTTCCGTTGCAGCAAGGCTGTGAAGGACCCTTTGGAAGTTCCAGTGGTTAGATGTGATTAGCCTCGAGAAGCCTCAGCGGAAATGGGCCTCATCTCGCCTGGAGGGCAAAACCTCCTGGATTTTCTCGAGTTGCGGCAGGTGCTCTCGACTTACGACGGGGACCTCAGGGACCCGCTCTGGTGGCCTCAGGAAAGGCCAGTCCCCATGCGAGTTCCTCGGGGGCCTGTCGGGATTCCTCTCCCTTCGATGCCGGGGCCTAAGACCTTGTGTGGAGTCGGGGCCGGAACCTGAGGATTCCTCTCCAGTGCTGACATGGATCTTGGGGTACTTCTGGAGTCTCCCCAGGGGAGTCAGTCTTCGTCTCGAATGCGGGTATGCACTTGTGCTTTCCTCCAGAGCGGTAGCAGCAGTGTCACGCAGTCCGCCGCGTGGATCAAAGGATCTATGGTTTTCCCTCGAGTCTTTCCCACGAGGCATTCCCACGAGGCTTTCCCACAGGGCTGTCCCACGTGCACACGTGGTGGGAGTCGATCATCGGCTTGAACGTCAAGGCAGTGCAGGGAAAACAGGTTCCTCTGGAATGGACTGACACATCTGGGGGTCTCTTGAAATGGTGCCACGACCCTGGAGTTCCTCTCGCCTTTCCTGTGGAGAGCGCCACCTCTTGAGATGCGACGGGAACGCCGGGAATTCTTTCCCTACGAAACAGGGAAAGGATCCCTCATCTCGAGCTAGGAGGCGGAAACAGGGCTCCCCTGGATGTGTGCGGGACCCCACGTGCTTCCTCTCGAGTGGAGACGGGTATGTCGGGGAACTTCTTGAGTTGCAGCAAGGGTGTGAAGGACCCTTTGGAAGTTCCAGTGGTTAGACTTGATTAGGCTCGAGAAGCCTCAGCGGAAATGGGCCTCATCTCGCCTGGAGGGCAAAACCTCCTGGATTTTCTCGAGTTGCGGCAGGTGCTCTCGACTTACGACGGGGACCTCAGGGACCCGCTCTGGTGGCCTCAGGAAAGGCCAGTCCCCATGCGAGTTCCTCGGGGGCCTCTCGGGATTCCTCTCCCGTCGATGCTGGGGCCTAAGACCTTGTGTGGAGTCGGGGCCGGAACCTGAGGATTCCTCTCCAGTGCTGACATGGATCTTGGGGTACTTCTGGAGTCTCCCCAGGGGAGTCAGTCCTCGTCTCGAATGCGGGCATGCACTTGCGCTTTTCTTCAGAGCGGTAGCAGCAGTGTCACGCAGTCCGTCGCGTGGATCAAAGGATCTATGGTTTTCCCTCGAGTCTTTCCCACGAGGCTTTCCCACGAGGCTTTCCCATAGGGCTGTCCCACGTGCACACGTGGTGGGAGTCGATCCTCGGCTTGAACGTCAAGGCAGTGCAGGGAAAACAGGTTCCTCTGGAATGGACTGACACATCTGGGGGACTCTTGGAATGGTGGCACGACCCTGGAGTTCCTCTCGCCTTTCCTGTGGAGAGCGCCTCCTCTTGAGATGCGACGGGAACGCCGGGAATTCTTTCCCTACGAAACAGGGAAAGGATCCCTCATCTCGAGCTAGGAGGCGGAAACGGGGCTGACCTGGATGTGTGTGGGACCCCAAGTGCTTCCTCTCGAGTGGAGACGGGTATGTCGCGGAACTGCTTCAGTTGCAGCAAGGGTGTGAAGGACCCTTTGGAAGTTCCAGTGTTTAGACGTGATTAGCCTCGAGAAGCCTCAGCGGAAATGGGCCTCATCTCGCCTGGAGGGCAAAACCTCCTGGATTTTCTCGAGTTGCGGCAGGTGCTCTCGACTTACGACGGGGACCTCAGGGACCCGCTCTGGTGGCCTCAGGAAAGGCCAGTCCACATGCGAGTTCCTCGGGGGCCTCTCAGCATTCCTCTCCCGTCGATGCCGGGGCCTAAGACCTTGTGTGGAGTCGGGGCCGGAACCTGAGGATTCCTCTCCAGAGCTGACATGGATCTTGGGGTACTTCTGGAGTCTCCCCAGGAGAGTCAGTCCTCGTCTCGAATGCGGGCATGCACTTGCGCTTTCCTCCAGAGCGGTAGCAGCAGTGTCACGCAGTCCGCCGCGTGGATCAAAGGATCTATGGTTTTCCCTCGAGTCTTTCCCACGAGGCTTTCCCACGAGGCTTTCCCACAGGGCTGTCCCACGTGCACACGTGGTGGGAGTCAATCCTCGGCTTGAACGTCAAGGCAGTGCAGGGAAAACAGGTTCCTCTGGAATGGACTGACACATCTGGGGGACTCTTGGAATGGTGGCACGACCCTCTAGTTCCTCTCGCCTTTCCTGTGGAGAGCGCCACCTCTTGAGATGCGACGGGAACGCCGGAATTCTTTCCCTACGAAACAGGGAAAGGATCCCTCATCTCGAGCTAGGAGGCGGAAACGGGGCTCCCCTGGATGTGTGCGGGACCCCACGTGCTTCCTCTCGAGTGGAGACGGGTATGTCGCGGAACTGCTTCCGTTGCAGCAAGGCTGTGAAGGACCCTTTGGAAGTTCCAGTGGTTAGATGTGATTAGCCTCGAGAAGCCTCAGCGGAAATGGGCCTCATCTCGCCTGGAGGGCAAAACCTCCTGGATTTTCTCGAGTTGCGGCAGGTGCTCTCGACTTACGACGGGGACCTCAGGGACCCGCTCTGGTGGCCTCAGGAAAGGCCAGTCCCCATGCGAGTTCCTCGGGGGCCTGTCGGGATTCCTCTCCCTTCGATGCCGGGGCCTAAGACCTTGTGTGGAGTCGGGGCCGGAACCTGAGGATTCCTCTCCAGTGCTGACATGGATCTTGGGGTACTTCTGGAGTCTCCCCAGGGGAGTCAGTCTTCGTCTCGAATGCGGGTATGCACTTGTGCTTTCCTCCAGAGCGGTAGCAGCAGTGTCACGCAGTCCGCCGCGTGGATCAAAGGATCTATGGTTTTCCCTCGAGTCTTTCCCACGAGGCATTCCCACGAGGCTTTCCCACAGGGCTGTCCCACGTGCACACGTGGTGGGAGTCGATCATCGGCTTGAACGTCAAGGCAGTGCAGGGAAAACAGGTTCCTCTGGAATGGACTGACACATCTGGGGGTCTCTTGAAATGGTGCCACGACCCTGGAGTTCCTCTCGCCTTTCCTGTGGAGAGCGCCACCTCTTGAGATGCGACGGGAACGCCGGGAATTCTTTCCCTACGAAACAGGGAAAGGATCCCTCATCTCGAGCTAGGAGGCGGAAACAGGGCTCCCCTGGATGTGTGCGGGACCCCACGTGCTTCCTCTCGAGTGGAGACGGGTATGTCGGGGAACTTCTTGAGTTGCAGCAAGGGTGTGAAGGACCCTTTGGAAGTTCCAGTGGTTAGACTTGATTAGGCTCGAGAAGCCTCAGCGGAAATGGGCCTCATCTCGCCTGGAGGGCAAAACCTCCTGGATTTTCTCGAGTTGCGGCAGGTGCTCTCGACTTACGACGGGGACCTCAGGGACCCGCTCTGGTGGCCTCAGGAAAGGCCAGTCCCCATGCGAGTTCCTCGGGGGCCTCTCGGGATTCCTCTCCCGTCGATGCTGGGGCCTAAGACCTTGTGTGGAGTCGGGGCCGGAACCTGAGGATTCCTCTCCAGTGCTGACATGGATCTTGGGGTACTTCTGGAGTCTCCCCAGGGGAGTCAGTCCTCGTCTCGAATGCGGGCATGCACTTGCGCTTTTCTTCAGAGCGGTAGCAGCAGTGTCACGCAGTCCGTCGCGTGGATCAAAGGATCTATGGTTTTCCCTCGAGTCTTTCCCACGAGGCTTTCCCACGAGGCTTTCCCATAGGGCTGTCCCACGTGCACACGTGGTGGGAGTCGATCCTCGGCTTGAACGTCAAGGCAGTGCAGGGAAAACAGGTTCCTCTGGAATGGACTGACACATCTGGGGGACTCTTGGAATGGTGGCACGACCCTGGAGTTCCTCTCGCCTTTCCTGTGGAGAGCGCCTCCTCTTGAGATGCGACGGGAACGCCGGGAATTCTTTCCCTACGAAACAGGGAAAGGATCCCTCATCTCGAGATAGGAGGTGGAAACGGGGCTCCCCTGGATGTGTGCGGGACCCCACGTGCTTCCTCTCGAGTGGAGACGGGTATGTCGTGGAACTTCTTGAGTTGCAGCAAGGGTGTGAAGGACCCTTTGGAAGTTCCAGTGGTTAAACGTGATTAGCCTCGAGAAGCCTCAGCGGAAATGGGCCTCATCTCGCCTGGAGGGCAAAACCTCCTAGATTTTCTCGAGTTGCGGCAGGTGCTCTCGACTTACGACGGGGACCTCAGGGACCCGCTCTGGTGGCCTCAGGAAAGGCCAGTCCCCATGCGAGTTCCTCGGGGGCCTCTCGGGATTCCTCTCCCGTCGATGCCGGGGCCTAAGACCTTGTGTGGAGTCGGGGCCGGAACCTGAGGATTCCTCTCCAGTGCTGACATGGATCTTGGGGTACTTCTGGAGTCTCCCCAGGGGAGTCAGTCCTCGTCTCGAATGCGGGCATGCACTTGCGCTTTCCTCCAGAGCGGTAGCAGCAGTGTCACGCAGTCCGCCGCGTGGATCAAAGGATTTATGGTTTTCCCTCGAGTCTTTCCCACGAGGCTTTCCCACGAGGCTTTCCCACAGGGCTGTCCCACGTGCACACGTGGTGGGAGTCGATCCTCGGCTTGAACGTCAAGGCAGTGCAGGGAAAACAGGTTCCTCTGGAATGGACTGACACATCTGGGGGACTCTTGGAATGGTGGCACGACCCTGGAGTTCCTCTGGCCTTTCCTGTGGAGAGCGCCTCCTCTTGAGATGCGACGGGAACGCCGGGAATTCTTTCCCTACGAAACAGGGAAAGGATCCCTCATCTCGAGCTAGGAGGCGGAAACGGGGCTCCCCTGGATGTGTGCGGGACCCCACGTGCTTCCTCTCGAGTGGAGACGGGTATGTCGGGGAACTGCTTGAGTTGCAGCAAGGGTGTGAAGGACCCTTTGGAAGTTCCAGTGGTTAGATGTGATTAGCCTCGAGAGCCTCAGCGGAAATGGGCCTCATCTCGCCTGGAGGGCAAAACCTCCTGGATTTTCTCGAGTTGCGGCAGGTGCTCTCGACTTACGACGGGGACCTCAGGGACCCGCTCTGGTGGCCTCAGGAAAGGCCAGTCCCCATGCGAGTTCCTCGGGGGCCTCTCGGGATTCCTCTCCCGTCGATGCCGGGGCCTAAGACCTTGTGTGGAGTCGGGGCCGGAACCTGAGGATTCCTCTCCAGTGCTGACATGGATCTTGGGGTACTTCTGGAGTCTCCCCAGGGGAGTCAGTCCTCGTCTCGAATGCGGGCATGCACTTGCGCTTTCCTCCAGAGCGGTAGCAGCAGTGTCACGCAGTCCGCCGCGTGGGTCAAAGGATCTATGGTTTTCCCTCCAGTCTTTCCCACGAGGCTTTCCCACGAGGCTTTCCCACAGGGCTGTCCCACGTGCACACGTGTTGGAAGTCGATCCTCGGCTTGAACGTCAAGGCAGTGCAGGGAAAACAGGTTCCTCTGGAATGGACTGACACATCTGCGGGACTCTTGGAATGGTGGCACGACCCTGGAGTTCCTCTCGCCTTTCGTGTGGAGAGCGCCTCCTCTTGAGATGCGACGGGAACGCCGGGAATTCTTTCCCTACGAAACAGGGAAAGGATCCCTCATCTCGAGCTAGGAGGCGGAAACGGGGCTCCCCTGGGTGTGTGCGGGACCCCACGTGCTTCCTCTCGAGTGGAGACGAGTATGTCGGGGAACTTCTTGAGTTGCAGCAAGGGTGTGAAGGACCCTTTGGAAGTTCCAGTGGGTAGACGTGATTAGGCTCGAGAAGCCTCAGCGGAAATGGGCCTCATCTCGCCTGGAGGGCAAAACCTCCTGGATTTTCTCGAGTTGTGGCAGGTGCTCTCGACTTACGACGGGGACCTCAGGGACCCGCTCTGGTGGCCTCAGAAAAGGCCAGTCCCCATGCGAGTTCCTCGGGGGCCTCTCGGGATTCCTCTCCCGTCGATGCCGGGGCCTAAGACCTTGTGTGGAGTCGGGGCCGGGACCTGAGGATTCCTCTCCAGTGCTGACATGGATCTTGGGGTACTTCTGGAGTCTCCCCAGGGGAGTCAGTCCTCGTCTCGAATGCGGGCATGCACTTGCGCTTTCCTCCAGAGCGGTAGCAGCAGTGTCACGCAGTCCGCCGCGTGGATCAAAGGATCTATGGTTTTCCCTCGAGTCTTTCCCACGAGGCTTTCCCACGAGGCTATCCCACAGGGCTGTCCCACGTGCACACGTGGTGGGAGTCGATCCTCGGCTTGAACGTCAAGGCAGTGCAGGGAAAACAGGTTCCTCTGGAATGGACTGACACATCTGGGGGACTCTTGGAATGGTGGCACGACCCTGGAGTTCCTCTCGCCTTTCCTGTGGAGAGGGCCTCCTCTTGAGATGCGACGGGAACGCCGGGAATTCTTTCCCTACGAAACAGGAAAAGGATCCCTCATCTCGAGCTAGGAGGCGGAAACGGGGCTCCCCTGGATGTGTGCGGGACCCCACGTGCTTCCTCTCGAGTGGAGACGGGTATGTCGGGGAACTTCTTGAGTTGCAGCAAGGGTGTGAAGGACCCTTTGGAAGTTCCAGTGGTTAGACGTGATTAGCCTGGAGAAGCCTCAGCGGAAATGGGCCTCATCTCGCCTGGAGGGCAAAACCTCCTGGAATTTCTCGAGTTGCGGCAGGTGCTCTCGACTTACGACGGGGACCTCAGGGACCCGCTCTGGTGGCCTCAGGAAAGGCCAGTCCCCATGCGAGTTCCTCGGGGGCCTCTCGGCATTCCTCTCCCGTCGATGCCGGGGCCTAAGACCTTGTGTGGAGTCGGGGCCGGAACGTGAGGATTCCTCTCCAGTGCTGACATGGATCGTGCGGTACTTCTGGAGTCTCCCCAGGGGAGTCAGTCCTCGTCTCGAATGCGGGCATGCACTTGCGCTTTCCTCCAGAGCGGTAGCAGCAGTGTCACGCAGTCCGCCGCGTGGATCAAAGGATCTATGGTTTTCCCTAGAGTCTTTCCCACGAGGCTTTCCCACGAGGCTTTCCCACAGGGCTGTCCCACGTGCACACGTGGTGGGAGTCGATCCTCGGCTTGAACGTCAAGGCAGTGCAGGGAAAACAGGTTCCTCTGGAATGGACTGACACATCTGGGGGACTCTTGGAATGGTGGCACGACCCTGGAGTTCCTCTCGCCTTTCCTGTGGAGAGCGCCTCCTCTTGAGATGCGACGGGAACGCCGGGAATTCTTTCCCTACGAAACAGGGAAAGGATCCCTCATCTCGAGCTAGGAGGCGGAAACGGGGCTCCCCTGGATGTGTGCGGGACCCCACGTGCTTCCTCTCGAGTGGAGACGGGTATGTCGGGGAACTTCTTGAGTTGCAGCAAGGGTGTGAAGGACCCTTTGGAAGTTCCAGTGTTTAGACGTGATTAGCCTCGAGAAGCCTCAGCGGAAATGGGCCTCATCTCGCCTGGAGGGCAAAACCTCCTGGATTTTCTCGAGTTGCGGCAGGTGCTCTCGACTTACGACGGGGACCTCAGGGACCCGCTCTGGTGGCCTCAGGAAAGGCCAGTCCCCATGCGAGTTCCTCGGGGGCCTCTCGGCATTCCTCTCCCATCGATGCCGGGGCCTAAGACCTTGTGTGGAGTCGGGGCCGGAACCTGAGGATTCCTCTCCAGAGCTGACATGGATCTTGGGGTACTTCTGGAGTCTCCCCAGGAGAGTCAGTCCTCGTCTCGAATGCGGGCATGCACTTGCGCTTTCCTCCAGAGCGGTAGCAGCAGTGTCACGCAGTCCGCCGCGTGGATCAAAGGATCTATGGTTTTCCCTCGAGTCTTTCCCACGAGGCTTTCCCACGAGGCTTTCCCACAGGGCTGTCCCACGTGCACACGTGGTGGGAGTCGATCCTCGGCTTGAACGTCAAGGCAGTGCAGGGAAAACAGGTTCCTCTGGAATGGACTGACACATCTGGGGGACTCTTGGAATGGTGGCACGACCCTGGAGTTCCTCTCGCCTTTCCTGTGGAGAGCGCCTCCTCTTGAGATGCGACGGGAACGCCGGAATTCTTTCCCTACGAAACAGGGAAAGGATCCCTCATCTCGAGCTAGGAGGCGGAAACGGGGCTCCCCTGGATGTGTGCGGGACCCCACGTGCTTCCTCTCGAGTGGAGACGGGTATGTCGCGGAACTGCTTCCGTTGCAGCAAGGGTGTGAAGGACCTTTTGGAAGTTCCAGTGGTTAGACGTGATTAGCCTCGAGAAGCCTCAGCGGAAATGGGCCTCATCTCGCCTGGAGGGCAAAACCTCCTGGATTTTCTCGAGTTGCGGCAGGTGCTCTCGACTTACGACGGGGACCTCAGGGACCCGCTCTTGTGGCCTCAGGAAAGGCCAGTCCCCATGCGAGTTCCTCGGGGGCCTCTCGGCATTCCTCTCCCGTCGATGCCGGGGCCTAAGACCTTGTGTGGAGTCGGGGCCGGAAACTGAGGATTCCTCTCCAGTGCTGACATGGATCTTGGGGTACTTCTGGAGTCTCCCCAGGAGAGTCAGTCCTCGTCTCGAATGCGGGCATGCACTTGCGCTTTCCTCCAGAGCGGTAGCAGCAGTGTCACGCAGTCCGCCGCGTGGATCAAAGGATCTATGGTTTTCCCTCGAGTCTTTCCCACGAGGCTTTCCCACGAGGCTTTCCCACAGGGCTGTCCCACGTGCACACGTGGTGGGAGTCGATCCTCGGCTTGAACGTCAAGGCAGTGCAGGGAAAACAGGTTCCTCTGGAATGGACTGACACATCTGGGGGACTCTTGGAATGGTGGCACGACCCTGGAGTTCCTCTCGCCTTTCCTGTGGAGAGCGCCTCCTCTTGAGATGCGACGGGAACGCCGGAATTCTTTCCCTACGAAACAGGGAAAGGATCCCTCATCTCGAGCTAGGAGGCGGAAACGGGGCTCCCCTGGATGTGTGCGGGACCCCACGTGCTTCCTCTCGAGTGGAGACGGGTATGTCGCGGAACTGCTTCCGTTGCAGCAAGGGTGTGAAGGACCTTTTGGAAGTTCCAGTGGTTAGACGTGATTAGCCTCGAGAAGCCTCAGCGGAAATGGGCCTCATCTCGCCTGGAGGGCAAAACCTCCTGGATTTTCTCGAGTTGCGGCAGGTGCTCTCGACTTACGACGGGGACCTCAGGGACCCGCTCTTGTGGCCTCAGGAAAGGCCAGTCCCCATGCGAGTTCCTCGGGGGCCTCTCGGCATTCCTCTCCCGTCGATGCCGGGGCCTAAGACCTTGTGTGGAGTCGGGGCCGGAAACTGAGGATTCCTCTCCAGTGCTGACATGGATCTTGGGGTACTTCTGGAGTCTCCCCAGGGGAGTCAGTCCTCGTCTCGAATGCGGGCATGCACTTGCGCTTTCCTCCAGAGCGGTAGCAGCAGTGTCACGCAGTCCGCCGCGTGGATCAAAGGATCTATGGTTTTCCCTCGAGTCTTTCCCACGAGGCTTTCCCACGAGGCTTTCCCACAGGGCTGTCCCACGTGCACACGTGGTGGGAGTCGATCCTCGGCTTGAACGTCAAGGCAGTGCAGGGAATACAGGTTCCTCTGGAATGGACTGACACATCTGGGGGACTCTTGGAATGGTGGCACGACCCTGGAGTTCCTCTCGCCTTTCCTGTGGAGAGCGCCTCCTCTTGAGATGCGACGGGAACGCCGGGAATTCTTTCCCTACGAAACAGGGAAAGGATCCCTCATCTCGAGCTAGGAGGCGGAAACGGGGCTCCCCTGGATGTGTGCGGGACCCCACGTGCTTCCTCTCGAGTGGAGACGGGTATGTCGGGGAACTTCTTGAGTTGCAGCAAGGGTGTGAAGGACCCTTTGGAAGTTCCAGTGGTTAGACGTGATTAGCCTCGAGAAGCCTCAGCGGAAATGGGCCTCATCTCGCCTCGAGGGCAAAACCTCCTGGATTTTCTCGAGTTGCGGCAGGTGCTCTCGACTTATGATGCGGACCTCAGGGACCCGCTCTGGTGGCCTCAGGAAAGGCCAGTCCCCATGCGAGTTCCTCGGGGGCCTCTCGGGATTCCTCTCCCGTCGATGCCGGGGCCTAAGACCTTGTGTGGAGTCGGGGCCGGAACCTGAGGATTCCTCTCCAGTGCTGACATGGATCTTGGGGTACTTCTGGAGTCTCCCCAGGGGAGTCAGTCCTCGTCTCGAATGCGGGCATGCACTTGCGCTTTCCTCCAGAGCGGTAGCAGCAGTGTCACGCAGTCCGCCGCGTGGATCAAAGGATCTATGGTTTTCCCTCGAGTCTTTCCCACGAGGCTTTCCCACGAGGCTTTCCCACAGGGCTGTCCCACGTGCACACGTGGTGGGAGTCGATCCTCGGGTTGAACGTCAAGGCAGTGCAGGGAAAACAGGTTCCTCTGGAATGGACTGACACATCTGGGGGTCTCTTGGAATGGTGCCACGACCTTGGAGTTCCTCTCGCCTTTCCTGTGGAGAGCGCCACCTCTTGAGATGCGACGGGAACGCCGGGAATTCTTTCCCTACGAAACAGGGAAAGGATCCCTCATCTCGAGCTAGGAGGCGGAAACGGGGCTCCCCTGGATGTGTGCGGGACCCCACGTGCTTCCTCTCGAGTGGAGACGGGTATGTCGCGGAACTGCTTCCGTTGCAGCAAGGGTGTGAAGGACCTTTTGGAAGTTCCAGTGGTTAGACGTGATTAGCCTCGAGAAGCCTCAGCGGAAATGGGCCTCATCTCGCCTGGAGGGCAAAACCTCCTGGATTTTCTCGAGTTGCGGCAGGTGCTCTCGACTTACGACGGGGACCTCAGGGACCCGCTCTTGTGGCCTCAGGAAAGGCCAGTCCCCATGCGAGTTCCTCGGGGGCCTCTCGGCATTCCTCTCCCGTCGATGCCGGGGCCTAAGACCTTGTGTGGAGTCGGGGCCGGAAACTGAGGATTCCTCTCCAGTGCTGACATGGATCTTGGGGTACTTCTGGAGTCTCCCCAGGGGAGTCAGTCCTCGTCTCGAATGCGGGCATGCACTTGCGCTTTCCTCCAGAGCGGTAGCAGCAGTGTCACGCAGTCCGCCGCGTGGATCAAAGGATCTATGGTTTTCCCTCGAGTCTTTCCCACGAGGCTTTCCCACGAGGCTTTCCCACAGGGCTGTCCCACGTGCACACGTGGTGGGAGTCGATCCTCGGCTTGAACGTCAAGGCAGTGCAGGGAATACAGGTTCCTCTGGAATGGACTGACACATCTGGGGGACTCTTGGAATGGTGGCACGACCCTGGAGTTCCTCTCGCCTTTCCTGTGGAGAGCGCCTCCTCTTGAGATGCGACGGGAACGCCGGGAATTCTTTCCCTACGAAACAGGGAAAGGATCCCTCATCTCGAGCTAGGAGGCGGAAACGGGGCTCCCCTGGATGTGTGCGGGACCCCACGTGCTTCCTCTCGAGTGGAGACGGGTATGTCGTGGAACTTCTTGAGTTGCAGCAAGGGTGTGAAGGACCCTTTGGAAGTTCCAGTGGTTAAACGTGATTAGCCTCGAGAAGCCTCAGCGGAAATGGGCCTCATCTCGCCTGGAGGGCAAAACCTCCTAGATTTTCTCGAGTTGCGGCAGGTGCTCTCGACTTACGACGGGGACCTCAGGGACCCGCTCTGGTGGCCTCAGGAAAGGCCAGTCCCCATGCGAGTTCCTCGGGGGCCTCTCGGGATTCCTCTCCCGTCGATGCCGGGGCCTAAGACCTTGTGTGGAGTCGGGGCCGGAACCTGAGGATTCCTCTCCAGTGCTGACATGGATCTTGGGGTACTTCTGGAGTCTCCCCAGGGGAGTCAGTCCTCGTCTCGAATGCGGGCATGCACTTGCGCTTTCCTCCAGAGCGGTAGCAGCAGTGTCACGCAGTCCGCCGCGTGGATCAAAGGATTTATGGTTTTCCCTCGAGTCTTTCCCACGAGGCTTTCCCACGAGGCTTTCCCACAGGGCTGTCCCACGTGCACACGTGGTGGGAGTCGATCCTCGGCTTGAAAGTCAAGGCAGTGCAGGGAAAACAGGTTCCTCTGGAATGGACTGACACATCTGGGGGACTCTTGGAATGGTGGCACGACCCTGGAGTTCCTCTGGCCTTTCCTGTGGAGAGCGCCTCCTCTTGAGATGCGACGGGAACGCCGGGAATTCTTTCCCTACGAAACAGGGAAAGGATCCCTCATCTCGAGCTAGGAGGCGGAAACGGGGCTCCCCTGGATGTGTGCGGGACCCCACGTGCTTCCTCTCGAGTGGAGACGGGTATGTCGGGGAACTGCTTGAGTTGCAGCAAGGGTGTGAAGGACCCTTTGGAAGTTCCAGTGGTTAGATGTGATTAGCCTCGAGAGCCTCAGCGGAAATGGGCCTCATCTCGCCTGGAGGGCAAAACCTCCTGGATTTTCTCGAGTTGCGGCAGGTGCTCTCGACTTACGACGGGGACCTCAGGGACCCGCTCTGGTGGCCTCAGGAAAGGCCAGTCCCCATGCGAGTTCCTCGGGGGCCTCTCGGGATTCCTCTCCCGTCGATGCCGGGGCCTAAGACCTTGTGTGGAGTCGGGGCCGGAACCTGAGGATTCCTCTCCAGTGCTGACATGGATCTTGGGGTACTTCTGGAGTCTCCCCAGGGGAGTCAGTCCTCGTCTCGAATGCGGGCATGCACTTGCGCTTTCCTCCAGAGCGGTAGCAGCAGTGTCACGCAGTCCGCCGCGTGGGTCAAAGGATCTATGGTTTTCCCTCCAGTCTTTCCCACGAGGCTTTCCCACGAGGCTTTCCCACAGGGCTGTCCCACGTGCACACGTGTTGGAAGTCGATCCTCGGCTTGAACGTCAAGGCAGTGCAGGGAAAACAGGTTCCTCTGGAATGGACTGACACATCTGCGGGACTCTTGGAATGGTGGCACGACCCTGGAGTTCCTCTCGCCTTTCGTGTGGAGAGCGCCTCCTCTTGAGATGCGACGGGAACGCCGGGAATTCTTTCCCTACGAAACAGGGAAAGGATCCCTCATCTCGAGCTAGGAGGCGGAAACGGGGCTCCCCTGGATGTGTGCGGGACCCCACGTGCTTCCTCTCGAGTGGAGACGAGTATGTCGGGGAACTTCTTGAGTTGCAGCAAGGGTGTGAAGGACCCTTTGGAAGTTCCAGTGGGTAGACGTGATTAGGCTCGAGAAGCCTCAGCGGAAATGGGCCTCATCTCGCCTGGAGGGCAAAACCTCCTGGATTTTCTCGAGTTGTGGCAGGTGCTCTCGACTTACGACGGGGACCTCAGGGACCCGCTCTGGTGGCCTCAGAAAAGGCCAGTCCCCATGCGAGTTCCTCGGGGGCCTCTCGGGATTCCTCTCCCGTCGATGCCGGGGCCTAAGACCTTGTGTGGAGTCGGGGCCGGGACCTGAGGATTCCTCTCCAGTGCTGACATGGATCTTGGGGTACTTCTGGAGTCTCCCCAGGGGAGTCAGTCCTCGTCTCGAATGCGGGCATGCACTTGCGCTTTCCTCCAGAGCGGTAGCAGCAGTGTCACGCAGTCCGCCGCGTGGATCAAAGGATCTATGGTTTTCCCTCGAGTCTTTCCCACGAGGCTTTCCCACGAGGCTATCCCACAGGGCTGTCCCACGTGCACACGTGGTGGGAGTCGATCCTCGGCTTGAACGTCAAGGCAGTGCAGGGAAAACAGGTTCCTCTGGAATGGACTGACACATCTGGGGGACTCTTGGAATGGTGGCACGACCCTGGAGTTCCTCTCGCCTTTCCTGTGGAGAGGGCCTCCTCTTGAGATGCGACGGGAACGCCGGGAATTCTTTCCCTACGAAACAGGAAAAGGATCCCTCATCTCGAGCTAGGAGGCGGAAACGGGGCTCCCCTGGATGTGTTCGGGACCCCACGTGCTTCCTCTCGAGTGGAGACGGGTATGTCGGGGAACTTCTTGAGTTGCAGCAAGGGTGTGAAGGACCCTTTGGAAGTTCCAGTGGTTAGACGTGATTAGCCTGGAGAAGCCTCAGCGGAAATGGGCCTCATCTCGCCTGGAGGGCAAAACCTCCTGGAATTTCTCGAGTTGCGGCAGGTGCTCTCGACTTACGACGGGGACCTCAGGGACCCGCTCTGGTGGCCTCAGGAAAGGCCAGTCCCCATGCGAGTTCCTCGGGGGCCTCTCGGCATTCCTCTCCCGTCGATGCCGGGGCCTAAGACCTTGTGTGGAGTCGGGGCCGGAACGTGAGGATTCCTCTCCAGTGCTGACATGGATCGTGCGGTACTTCTGGAGTCTCCCCAGGGGAGTCAGTCCTCATCTCGAATGCGGGCATGCACTTGCGCTTTCCTCCAGAGCGGTAGCAGCAGTGTCACGCAGTCCGCCGCGTGGATCAAAGGATCTATGGTTTTCCCTAGAGTCTTTCCCACGAGGCTTTCCCACGAGGCTTTCCCACAGGGCTGTCCCACGTGCACACGTGGTGGGAGTCGATCCTCGGCTTGAACGTCAAGGCAGTGCAGGGAAAACAGGTTCCTCTGGAATGGACTGACACATCTGGGGGACTCTTGGAATGGTGGCACGACCCTGGAGTTCCTCTCGCCTTTCCTGTGGAGAGCGCCTCCTCTTGAGATGCGACGGGAACGCCGGGAATTCTTTCCCTACGAAACAGGGAAAGGATCCCTCATCTCGAGCTAGGAGGCGGAAACGGGGCTCCCCTGGATGTGTGCGGGACCCCACGTGCTTCCTCTCGAGTGGAGACGGGTATGTCGGGGAACTTCTTGAGTTGCAGCAAGGGTGTGAAGGACCCTTTGGAAGTTCCAGTGGTTAGACGTGATTAGCCTCCAGAAGCCTCAGCGGAAATGGGCCTCATCTCGCCTCGAGGGCAAAACCTCCTGGATTTTCTCGAGTTGCGGCAGGTGCTCTCGACTTACGACGGGGACCTCAGGGACCCGCTCTGGTGGCCTCAGGAAAGGCCAGTCCCCATGCGAGTTCCTCGGGGGCCTCTCGGCATTCCTCTCCCATCGATGCCGGGGCCTAAGACCTTGTGTGGAGTCGGGGCCGGAACCTGAGGATTCCTCTCCAGAGCTGACATGGATCTTGGGGTACTTCTGGAGTCTCCCCAGGAGAGTCAGTCCTCGTCTCGAATGCGGGCATGCACTTGCGCTTTCCTCCAGAGCGGTAGCAGCAGTGTCACGCAGTCCGCCGCGTGGATCAAAGGATCTATGGTTTTCCCTCGAGTCTTTCCCACGAGGCTTTCCCACGAGGCTTTCCCACAGGGCTGTCCCACGTGCACACGTGGTGGGAGTCGATCCTCGGCTTGAACGTCAAGGCAGTGCAGGGAAAACAGGTTCCTCTGGAATGGACTGACACATCTGGGGGACTCTTGGAATGGTGGCACGACCCTGGAGTTCCTCTCGCCTTTCCTGTGGAGAGCGCCTCCTCTTGAGATGCGACGGGAACGCCGGAATTCTTTCCCTACGAAACAGGGAAAGGATCCCTCATCTCGAGCTAGGAGGCGGAAACGGGGCTCCCCTGGATGTGTGCGGGACCCCACGTGCTTCCTCTCGAGTGGAGACGGGTATGTCGCGGAACTGCTTCCGTTGCAGCAAGGGTGTGAAGGACCTTTTGGAAGTTCCAGTGGTTAGACGTGATTAGCCTCGAGAAGCCTCAGCGGAAATGGGCCTCATCTCGCCTGGAGGGCAAAACCTCCTGGATTTTCTCGAGTTGCGGCAGGTGCTCTCGACTTACGACGGGGACCTCAGGGACCCGCTCTTGTGGCCTCAGGAAAGGCCAGTCCCCATGCGAGTTCCTCGGGGGCCTCTCGGCATTCCTCTCCCGTCGATGCCGGGGCCTAAGACCTTGTGTGGAGTCGGGGCCGGAAACTGAGGATTCCTCTCCAGTGCTGACATGGATCTTGGGGTACTTCTGGAGTCTCCCCAGGGGAGTCAGTCCTCGTCTCGAATGCGGGCATGCACTTGCGCTTTCCTCCAGAGCGGTAGCAGCAGTGTCACGCAGTCCGCCGCGTGGATCAAAGGATCTATGGTTTTCCCTCGAGTCTTTCCCACGAGGCTTTCCCACGAGGCTTTCCCACAGGGCTGTCCCACGTGCACACGTGGTGGGAGTCGATCCTCGGCTTGAACGTCAAGGCAGTGCAGGGAATACAGGTTCCTCTGGAATGGACTGACACATCTGGGGGACTCTTGGAATGGTGGCACGACCCTGGAGTTCCTCTCGCCTTTCCTGTGGAGAGCGCCTCCTCTTGAGATGCGACGGGAACGCCGGGAATTCTTTCCCTACGAAACAGGGAAAGGATCCCTCATCTCGAGCTAGGAGGCGGAAACGGGGCTCCCCTGGATGTGTGCGGGACCCCACGTGCTTCCTCTCGAGTGGAGACGGGTATGTCGGGGAACTTCTTGAGTTGCAGCAAGGGTGTGAAGGACCCTTTGGAAGTTCCAGTGGTTAGACGTGATTAGCCTCGAGAAGCCTCAGCGGAAATGGGCCTCATCTCGCCTGGAGGGCAAAATCTCCTGGAATTTCTCGAGTTGCGGCAGGTGCTCTCGACTTACGACGGGGACCTCAGGGACCCGCTCTGGTGGCCTTAGGAAAGGCCAGTCCCCATGCGAGTTCCTCGGGGGCCTCTCGGGATTACTCTCCCTTCGATGCCGGGGCCTAAGACCTTGTGTGGAGTCGGGGCCGGAACCTGAGGATTCCTCTCCAGTGCTGACATGGATCTTGGGGTACTTCTGGAGTCTCCCCAGGTGAGTCAGTCTTCGTCTCGAATGCGGGCATGCACTTGCGCTTTCCTCCAGAGCGGTAGCAGCAGTGTCACGCAGTCCGCCGCGTGGATCAAAGGATCTATGGTTTTCCCTCGAGTCTTTCCCACGAGGCTTTCCCACGAGGCTTTCCCACAGGGCTGTCCCACGTGCACACGTGGTGGGAGTCGATCCTCGGGTTGAACGTCAAGGCAGTGCAGGGAAAACAGGTTCCTCTGGAATGGACTGACACATCTGGGGGTCTCTTGGAATGGTGGCACGACCCTGGAGTTCCTCTCGCCTTTCCTGTGGAGAGCGCCACCTCTTCCAGATGCGACGGGAACGCCGGGAATTCTTTCCCTACGAAACAGAGAAAGGATCCCTCATCTCGAGCTAGTAGGCGGAAACGGGGCTGCCCTGGATGTGTGCGGGACCCCACGTGATTCCTCTCGAGTGGAGACGGGTATGTCGCGGAACTGCTTCCGTTGCAGCAAGGGTGTGAAGGACCCTTTGGAAGTTCCAGTGGTTAGATGTGATTAGCCTCGAGAAGCCTCAACGGAAATGGGCCTCATCTCGCCTGGAGGGCAAAACCTCCTGGATTTTCTCGAGTTGCGGCAGGTGCTCTCCACTTACGACGGGGACCTCAGGGACCCGCTCTGGTGGCCTCAGGAAAGGCCAGTCCCCATGCGAGTTCCTCGGGGGCCTCTCGGCATTCCTCTCCCGTCGATGCCGGGGCCTAAGTCCTTGTGTGGAGTCGGGGCCGGAACCTGAGGATTCCTCTCCAGTGCTGACATGGATCTTGGGGTACTTCTGGAGTCTCCCCAGGGGAGTATGTCCTCGTCTCGAATGCGGGCATGCACTTGCGCTTTCCTCCAGAGCGGTAGCAGCAGTGTCACGCAGTCCGCCGCGTGGATTAAAGGATCTATGGTTTTCCCTCGAGTCTTTCCCACGAGGCTTTCCCACGAGGCTTTCCCACAGGGCTGTCCCACGTGCACACGTGGTGGGAGTCGATCCTCGGGTTGAACGTCAAGGCAGTGCAGGGAAAACAGGTTCCTCTGGAATGGACTGACACATCTGGGGGACTTTTGGAATGGTGGCATGACCCTGGAGTTCCTCTCGCCTTTCCTGTGGAGAGCGCCACCTCTTGAGATGCGACGGGAACGCCGGGAATTCTTTCCCTACGAAACAGGGAAAGGATCCCTCATCTCGAGCTAGGAGGCGGAAACGGGGCTCCCCTGGATGTGTGCGGGACCCCACGTGCTTCCTCTCGAGTGGAGACGGGTATGTCGCGGAACTGCTTCAGTTGCAGCAAGGGTGTGAATGACCCTTTGGAAGTTCCAGTGGTTAGACGTGATTAGCCTCGAGAAGCCTCAGCGGAAATGGGCCTCATCTCGCCTGGAGGGCAAAACCTCCTGGAATTTCTCGAGTTGCGGCAGGTGCTCTCGACTTACGACGGGGACCTCAGGGACCCGCTCTGGTGGCCTCAGGAAAGGCCAGTCCCCATGCGAGTTCCTCGGGGGCCTCTCGGGATTCCTCTCCCGTCGATGCCCGGGCCTAAGACCTTGTGTGGAGTCGGGGCCGGAACCTGAGGATTCCTCTCCAGTGCTGACATGGATCTTGGGGTACTTCTGGAGTCTCCCCAGGGGAGTCTGTCTTCCTCTCGAATGCGGGCATGCACTTGCACTTTCCTCCAGAGCGGTAGCAGCAGTGTCACGCAGTCCGCCACGTTGATCAAAGGATCTATGGTTTTCCCTCGAGTCTTTCCCACGAGGCTTTCCCACGAGGCTTTCCCACAGGGCTGTCCCACGTGCACACGTGGTGGGAGTCGATCCTCGGCATGAACGTCAAGGCAGTGCAGGGAAAACAGGTTCCTCTGGAATGGACTGACACATCTGGGGGACTCTTGGAATGGTGGCACGACCCTGGAGTTCCTCTCGCCTTTCCTGTGGAGAGCGCCTCCTCTTGAGATGCGACGGGAACGCCGGGAATTCTTTCCCTACGAAACAGGGAAAGGATCCCTCATCTCGAGCTAGGAGGCGGAAACGGGGCTCCGCTGGATGTGTGCGGGACCCCACGTGCTTCCTCTCGAGTGGAGACGGGTATGTCGGGGAACTTCTTGAGTTGCAGCAAGGGTGTGAAGGACCCTTTGTAAGTTCCAGTGGTTAGACGTGATTAGCCTCGAGAAGCCTCAGCGGAAATGGGCCTCATCTCGCCTGGAGGGCAAAACCTCCTGGAATTTCTCGAGTTGCGGCAGGTGCTCTCGACTTACGACGGGGACCTCAGGGACCCGCTCTGGTGGCCTCAGGAAAGGCCAGTCCCCATGCGAGTTCCTCGGGGGCCTCTCGGGATTCCTCTCCCGTCGATGCCGGGGCCTAAGACCTTGTGTGGAGTCGGGGCCGGAAACTGAGGATTCCTCTCCAGTGCTGACATGGATCTTGGGGTACTTCTGGAGTCTCCCCAGGGGAGTCAGTCTTCGTCTCGAATGCGGGCATGCACTTGCGCTTTCCTCCAAAGCGGTAGCAGCAGTGTCACGCAGTCCGCCTCGTGGATCAAAGGATCTATGGTTTTCCCTCGAGTCTTTCCCACGAGGCTTTCCCACGAGGCTTTCCCACAGGGTTGTCCCACGTGCACACGTGGTGGGAGTCGATCCTCGGCTTGAACGTCAACGCAGTGCAGGGAAAACAGGTTCCTCTGGAATGGACTGACACATCTGGGGGTCTCTTGAAATGGTGCCACGACCCTGGAGTTCCTCTCGCCTTTCCTGTGGAGAGCGCCACCTCTTGAGATGCGACGGGAACGCCGAGAATTCTTTCCCTACGAAACAGGGAAAGGATCCCTCATCTCGAGCTAGGAGGCGGAAACGGGGCTCCGCTGGATGTGTGCGGGACCCCACGTGCTTCCTCTCGAGTGGAGACGGGTATGTCGGGGAACTTCTTGAGTTGCAGCAAGGGTGTGAAGGACCCTTTGGAAGTTCCAGTGGTTAGACGTGATTAGACTCGAGAAGCCTCAGCGGAAATGGGCCTCATCTCGCCTGGAGGGCAAAACCTCCTGGATTTTCTCGAGTTGCGGCAGGTGCTCTCGACTTACGACGGGGACCTCAGGGACCCGCTCTGGTGGCCTCAGGAAAGGCCAGTCCCCATGCGAGTTCCTCGGGGGCCTCTCGGGATTCCTCTCCCGTCGATGCTGGGGCCTAAGACCTTGTGTGGAGTCGGGGCCGGAACCTGAGGATTCCTCTCCAGTGCTGACATGGATCTTGGGGTACTTCTGGAGTCTCCCCAGGGGAGTCAGTCCTCGTCTCGAATGGGGGCATGCACTTGCGCTTTTCTCCAGAGCGGTAGCAGCAGTGTCACGCAGTCCGTCGCGTGGATCAAAGGATCTATGGTTTTCCCTCGAGTCTTTCCCACGAGGCTTTCCCACGAGGCTTTCCCATAGGGCTGTCCCACGTGCACACGTGGTGGGAGTCGATCCTCGGCTTGAACGTCAAAGCAGTGCAGGGAAAACAGGTTCCTCTGGAATGGACTGACACATCTGGGGGACTCTTGGAATGGTGGCACGACCCTGGAGTTCCTCTGGCCTTTCCTGTGGAGAGCGCCTCCTCTTGAGATGCGACGGGAACGCCGGGAATTCTTTCCCTACGAAACTGGGAAAGGATCCCTCATCTCGAGCTAGGAGGCGGAAACGGGGCTCCCCTGGATGTGTGCGGGGCCCCACGTGCTTCCTCTCGAGTGGAGACGGGTATGTCGGGGAACTGCTTGAGTTGCAGCAAGGGTGTGAAGGACCCTTTGGAAGTTCCAGTGGTTAGATGTGATTAGCCTCGAGAGCCTCAGCGGAAATGGGCCTCATCTCGCCTGGAGGGCAAATCCTCCTGGATTTTATCGAGTTGCGGCAGGTGCTCTCGACTTACGACGGGGACCTCACGGACCCGCTCTGGTGGCCTAAGGAAAGGCCAGTCCCCATGCGAGTTCCTAGTGGGCCCTTAGGGATTCCTCTGCCGTCGATGCCGGGGCCTAAGACCTTGTGTGGAGTCGGGGCCGGAACCTGAGGATTCCTCTCCAGTGCTGACATGGATCTTGGGGTACTTCTGGAGTCTCCCCAGGGGAGTCAGTCCTCGTCTCGAATGCGGGCATGCACTTGCGCTTTCCTCCAGAGCGGTAGCAGCAGTGTCACGCAGTCCGCCGCGTGGATCAAAGGATCTATGGTTTTCCCTCGAGTCTTTCCCACGAGGCTTTCCCACGAGGCTTTCCCACAGGGCTGTCCCACGTGCACACGTGGTGGGAGTCGATCCTCGGGTTGAACGTCACGGCAGTGCAGGGAAAATAGGTTCCTCTGGAATGGACTGACACATCTGGGGGTCTCTTGGAATGGTGGCACGACCCTGGAGTTCCTCTCGCTTTTCCTGTGGAAAGCGCCTCCTCTTGAGATGCGACGGGAACGCCGGGAATTCTTTCCCTACGAAACAGGGAAAGGATCCCTCATCTCGAGCTAGGAGGCGGAAACGGGGCTGCCCTGGATGTGTGCGGGACCCCACGTGCTTCCTCTCGAGTGGAGACGGGTATGTCGCGGAACTGCTTCAGTTGCAGCAAGGGTGTGAAGGACCCTTTGGAAGTTCCAGTGTTTAGACGTGATTAGCCTCGAGAAGCCTCAGCGGAAATGGGCCTCATCTCGCCTGGAGGGCAAAACCTCCTGGATTTTCTCGAGTTGCGGCAGGTGCTCTCGACTTACGACGGGGACCTCAGGGACCCGCTCTGGTGGCCTCAGGAAAGGCCAGTCCCCATGCGAGTTCCTCGGGGGCCTCTCGGCATTCCTCTCCCGTCGATGCCGGGGCCTAAGACCTTGTGTGGAGTCGGGGCCGGAACCTGAGGATTCCTCTCCAGAGCTGACATGGATCTTGGGGTACTTCTGGAGTCTCCCCAGGAGAGTCAGTCCTCGTCTCGAATGCGGGCATGCACTTGCGCTTTCCTCCAGAGCGGTAGCAGCAGTGTCACGCAGTCCGCCGCGTGGATCAAAGGATCTATGGTTTTCCCTCGAGTCTTTCCCACGAGGCTTTCCCACGAGGCTTTCCCACAGGGCTGTCCCACGTGCACACGTGGTGGGAGTCGATCCTCGGCTTGAACGTCAAGGCAGTGCAGGGAAAACAGGTTCCTCTGGAATGGACTGACACATCTGGGGGACTCTTGGAATGGTGGCACGACACTGGAGTTCCTCTCGCCTTTCCTGTGGAGAGCGCCTCCTCTTGAGATGCGACGGGAACGCCGGAATTCTTTCCCTACGAAACAGGGAAAGGATCCCTCATCTCGAGCTAGGAGGCGGAAACGGGGCTGCCCTGGATGTGTGCGGGACCCCACGTGCTTCCTCTCGAGTGGAGACGGGTATGTCGCGGAACTGCTTCCGTTGCAGCAAGGGTGTGAAGGACCCTTTGGAAGTTCCAGTGGTTAGATGTGATTAGCCTCGAGAAGCCTCAGCGGAAATGGGCCTCATCTCGCCTGGAGGGCAAAACCTCCTGGATTTTCTCGAGTTGCGGCAGGTGCTCTCGACTTACGACGGGGACCTCAGGGACCCGCTCTGGTGGCCTCAGGAAAGGCCAGTCCCCATGCGAGTTCCTCGGGGGCCTCTCGGGATTCCTCTCCCTTCGATGCCGGGGCCTAAGACCTTGTGTGGAGTCGGGGCCGGAACCTGAGGATTCCTCTCCAGTGCTGACATGGATCTTGGGGTACTTCTGGAGTCTCCCCAGGTGAGTCAGTCTTCGTCTCGAATGCGGGCATGCACTTGCGCTTTCCTCCAGAGCGGTAGCAGCAGTGTCACGCAGTCCGCCGCGTGGATCAAAGGATCTATGGTTTTCCCTCGAGTCTTTCCCACGAGGCTTTCCCACGAGGCTTTCCCACAGGGCTGTCCCACGTGCACACGTGGTGGGAGTCGATCCTCGGCTTGAACGTCAAGGCAGTGCAGGGAAAACAGGTTCCTCTGGAATGGACTGACACATCTGGGGGTTTCTTGGAATGGTGCCACGACCCTGGAGTTCCTCTCGCCTTTCCTGTGGAGAGCGCCACCTCTTCCAGATGCGACGGGAACGCCTGGAATTCTTTCCCTACGAAACAGGGAAAGGATCCCTCATCTCGAGCTAGTAGGCGGAAACGGGGCTGCCCTGGATGTGTGCGGGACCCCACGTGCTTCCTCTCGAGTGGAGACGGGTATGTCGCGGAACTGCTTCCGTTGCAGCAAGGGTGTGAAGGACCCTTTGGAAGTTCCAGTGGTTAGACGTGATTAGCCTCGAGAAGCCTCAGCGGAAATGGGCCTCATCTCGCCTAGAGGGCAAAACCTCCTGGATTTTCTCGAGTTGCAGCAGGTGCTCTCGACTTATGACGGGGACCTCAGGGACCCGCTCTGGTGGTCTCAGGAAAGGCCAGTCCCCATGCGAGTTCCTCGGGGGCCTCTCGGCATTCCTCTCCCGTCGATGCCGGGGCCTAAGACCTTGTGTGGAGTCGGGCCCGGAACCTGAGGATTCCTCTCCAGTGCTGACATGGATCTTGGGGTACTTCTGCAGTCTCCCCAGGGGAGTCAGTCCTCGTCTCGAATGCGGGCATGCACTTGCGCTTTCCTCCAGAGCGGTAGGAGCAGTGTCACGCAGTCCGCCGCGTGGATCAAAGGATCTATGGTTTTCCCTCGAGTCTTTCCCACGAGGCTTTCCCACGAGGCTTTCCCACAGGGCTGTCCCACGTGCACACGTGGTGGGAGTCGATCCTCGGGTTGAACGTCAAGGCAGTGCAGGGAAAACAGGTTCCTCTGGAATGGACTGACACATCTGGGGGACTCTTGGAATGGTGGCACGACCCTGGAGTTCCTCTCGCCTTTCCTGTGGAGAGCGCCTCCTCTTGAGATGCGACGGGAACGCCGGGAATTCTTTCCCTACGAAACAGGGAAAGGATCCCTCATCTCGAGCTAGGAGGCGGAAACGGGGCTCCCCTGGATGTGTGCGGGACCCCACGTGCTTCCTCTCGAGTGGAGACGGGTATGTCGGGGAACTTCTTGAGTTGCAGCAAGTGTGTGAAGGACCCTTTGGAAGTTCCAGTGGTTAGACGTGATTAGCCTCGAGAAGCCTCAGCGGAAATGGGCCTCATCTCGCCTGGAGGGCAAAATCTCCTGGAATTTCTCGAGTTGCGGCAGGTGCTCTCGACTTACGACGGGGACCTCAGGGACCCGCTCTGGTGGCCTTAGGAAAGGCCAGTCCCCATGCGAGTTCCTCGGGGGCCTCTCGGGATTACTCTCCCTTCGATGCCGGGGCCTAAGACCTTGTGTGGAGTCGGGGCCGGAACCTGAGGATTCCTCTCCAGTGCTGACATGGATCTTGGGGTACTTCTGGAGTCTCCCCAGGTGAGTCAGTCTTCGTCTCGAATGCGGGCATGCACTTGCGCTTTCCTCCAGAGCGGTAGCAGCAGTGTCACGCAGTCCGCCGCGTGGATCAAAGGATCTATGGTTTTCCCTCGAGTCTTTCCCACGAGGCTTTCCCACGAGGCTTTCCCACAGGGCTGTCCCACGTGCACACGTGGTGGGAGTCGATCCTCGGGTTGAACGTCAAGGCAGTGCAGGGAAAACAGGTTCCTCTGGAATGGACTGACACATCTGGGGGTCTCTTGGAATGGTGGCACGACCCTGGAGTTCCTCTCGCCTTTCCTGTGGAGAGCGCCACCTCTTCCAGATGCGACGGGAACGCCGGGAATTCTTTCCCTACGAAACAGAGAAAGGATCCCTCATCTCGAGCTAGTAGGCGGAAACGGGGCTGCCCTGGATGTGTGCGGGACCCCACGTGCTTCCTCTCGAGTGGAGACGGGTATGTCGCGGAACTGCTTCCGTTGCAGCAAGGGTGTGAAGGACCCTTTGGAAGTTCCAGTGGTTAGATGTGATTAGCCTCGAGAAGCCTCAGCGGAAATGGGCCTCATCTCGCCTGGAGGGCAAAACCTCCTGGATTTTCTCGAGTTGCGGCAGGTGCTCTCCACTTACGACGGGGACCTCAGGGACCCGCTCTGGTGGCCTCAGGAAAGGCCAGTCCCCATGCGAGTTCCTCGGGGGCCTCTCGGCATTCCTCTCCCGTCGATGCCGGGGCCTAAGACCTTGTGTGGAGTCGGGGCCGGAACCTGAGGATTCCTCTCCAGTGCTGACATGGATCTTGGGGTACTTCTGGAGTCTCCCCAGGGGAGTATGTCCTCGTCTCGAATGCGAGCATGCACTTGCGCTTTCCTCCAGAGCGGTAGCAGCAGTGTCACGCAGTCCGCCGCGTGGATTAAAGGATCTATGGTTTTCCCTCGAGTCTTTCCCACGAGGCTTTCCCACGAGGCTTTCCCACAGGGCTGTCCCACGTGCACACGTGGTGGGAGTCGATCCTCGGGTTGAACGTCAAGGCAGTGCAGGGAAAACAGGTTCCTCTGGAATGGACTGACACATCTGGGGGTCTCTTGGAATGGTGCCACGACGTTGGAGTTCCTCTCGCCTTTCCTGTGGAGAGCGCCACCTCTTGAGATGCGACGGGAACGCCGGGAATTCTTTCCCTACGAAACAGGGAAAGGATCCCTCATCTCGAGCTAGGAGGCGGAAACGGGGCTCCCCTGGATGTGTGCGGGACCCCACGTGCTTCCTCTCGAGTGGAGACGGGTATGTCGCGGAACTGCTTCAGTTGCAGCAAGGGTGTGAATGACCCTTTGGAAGTTCCAGTGGTTAGACGTGATTAGCCTCGAGAAGCCTCAGCGGAAATGGGCCTCATCTCGCCTGGAGGGCAAAACCTCCTGGAATTTCTCGAGTTGCGGCAGGTGCTCTCGACTTACGACGGGGACCTCAGAGACCCGCTCTGGTGGCCTCAGGAAAGGCCAGTCCCCATGCGAGTTCCTCGGGGGCCTCTCGGGATTCCTCTCCCGTCGATGCCGGGGCCTAAGACCTTGTGTGTTGTCGGGGCCGGAAACTGAGGATTCCTCTCCAGTGCTGACATGGATCTTGGGGTACTTCTGGAGTCTCCCCAGGGGAGTCAGTCTTCGTCTCGAATGCGGGCATGCACTTGCGCTTTCCTCCAGAGCGGTAGCAGCAGTGTCACGCAGTCCGCCGCGTGGATCAAAGGATCTATGGTTTTCCCTCGAGTCTTTCCCACGAGGCTTTCCCACGAGGCTTTCCCACAGGGTTGTCCCACGTGCACACGTGGTGGGAGTCGATCCTCGGCTTGAACGTCAAGGCAGTGCAGGGAAAACAGGTTCCTCTGGAATGGACTGACACATCTGGGGGTCTCTTGAAATGGTGCCACGACCCTGGAGTTCCTCTCGCCTTTCCTGTGGAGAGCGCCACCTCTTGAGATGCGACGGGAACGCCGGGAATTCTTTCCCTACGAAACAGGGAAAGGATCCCTCATCTCGAGCTAGGAGGCGGAAACGGGGCTCCGCTGGATGTGTGTGGGACCCCACGTGCTTCCTCTCGAGTGGAGACGGGTATGTCGGGGAACTTCTTGAGTTGCAGCAAGGGTGTGAAGGACCCTTTGGAAGTTCCAGTGGTTAGACGTGATTAGACTCGAGAAGCCTCAGCGGAAATGGGCCTCATCTCGCCTGGAGGGCAAAACCTCCTGGATTTTCTCGAGTTGCGGCAGGTGCTCTCGACTTACGACGGGGACCTCAGGGACCCGCTCTGGTGGCCTCAGGAAAGGCCAGTCCCCATGCGAGTTCCTCGGGGGCCTCTCGGGATTCCTCTCCCGTCGATGCTGGGGCCTAAGACCTTGTGTGGAGTCGGGGCCGGAACCTGAGGATTCCTCTCCAGTGCTGACATGGATCTTGGGGTACTTCTGGAGTCTCCCCAGGGGAGTCAGTCCTCGTCTCGAATGGGGGCATGCACTTGCGCTTTTCTCCAGAGCGGTAGCAGCAGTGTCACGCAGTCCGTCGCGTGGATCAAAGGATCTATGGTTTTCCCTCGAGGCTTTCCCACGAGGCTTTCCCACGAGGCTTTCCCATAGGGCTGTCCCACGTGCACACGTGGTGGGAGTCGATCCTCGGCTTGAACGTCAAAGCAGTGCAGGGAAAACAGGTTCCTCTGGAATGGACTGACACATCTGGGGGACTCTTGGAATGGTGGCACGACCCTGGAGTTCCTCTGGCCTTTCCTGTGGAGAGCGCCTCCTCTTGAGATGCGACGGGAACGCCGGGAATTCTTTCCCTACGAAACTGGGAAAGGATCCCTCATCTCGAGCTAGGAGGCGGAAACGGGGCTCCCCTGGATGTGTGCGGGGCCCCACGTGCTTCCTCTCGAGTGGAGACGGGTATGTCGGGGAACTGCTTGAGTTGCAGCAAGGGTGTGAAGGACCCTTTGGAAGTTCCAGTGGTTAGATGTGATTAGCCTCGAGAGCCTCAGCGGAAAGGGGCCTCATCTCGCCTGGAGGGCAAATCCTCCTGGATTTTATCGAGTTGCGGCAGGTGCTCTCGACTTACGACGGGGACCTCAGGGACCCGCTCTGGTGGCCTAAGGAAAGGCCAGTCCCCATGCGAGTTCCTAGTGGGCCCTTAGGGATTCCTCTGCCGTCGATGCCGGGGCCTAAGACCTTGTGTGGAGTCGGGGCCGGAACCTGAGGATTCCTCTCCAGTGCTGACATGGATCTTGGGGTACTTCTGGAGTCTCCCCAGGGGAGTCAGTCCTCGTCTCGAATGCGGGCATGCACTTGCGCTTTCCTCCAGAGCGGTAGCAGCAGTGTCACGCAGTCCGCCGCGTGGGTCAAAGGATCTATGGTTTTCCCTCCAGTCTTTCCCACGAGGCTTTCCCACGAGGCTTTCCCACAGGGCTGTCCCACGTGCACACGTGTTGGAAGTCGATCCTCGGCTTGAACGTCAAGGCAGTGCAGGGAAAACAGGTTCCTCTGGAATGGACTGACACATCTGCGGGACTCTTGGAATGGTGGCACGACCCTGGAGTTCCTCTCGCCTTTCCTGTGGAGAGCGCCTCCTCTTGAGATGCGACGGGAACGCCGGGAATTCTTTCCCTACGAAACAGGGAAAGGATCCCTCATCTCGAGCTAGGAGGCGGAAACGGGGCTCCCCTGGATGTGTGCGGGACCCCACGTGCTTCCTCTCGAGTGGAGACGGGTATGTCGGGGAACTTCTTGAGTTGCAGCAAGGGTGTGAAGGACCCTTTGGAAGTTCCAGTGGTTAGACGTGATTAGCCTCCAGAAGCCTAAGCGGAAATGGGCCTCATCTCGCCTGCAGGGCAAAACCTCCTGGATTTTCTCGAGTTGCGGCAGGTGCTCTCGACTTACGACGGGGACCTCAGGGACCCGCTCTGGTGGCCTCAGGAAAGGCCAGTCCCCATGCGAGTTCCTCGGGGGCCTCTAGGGATTCCTCTCCCGTCGATGCCGGGGCCTAAGACCTTGTGTGGAGTCGGGGCCGGGACCTGAGGATTCCTCTCCAGTGCTGACATGGATCTTGGGGTACTTCTGGAGTCTCCCCAGGGGAGTCAGTCCTCGTCTCGAATGCGGGCATGCACTTGCGCTTTCCTCCAGAGCGGTAGCAGCAGTGTCACGCAGTCCGCCGCGTGGATCAAAGGATCTATGGTTTTCCCTCGAGTCTTTCCCACGAGGCTTTCCCACGAGGCTTTCCCACAGGGCTGTCCCACGTGCACACGTGTTGGGAGTCGACCCTCGGGTTGAACGTCAAGGCAGTGCAGGGAAAACAGGTTCCTCTGGAATGGACTGACACATCTGGGGGTCTCTTGGAATGGTGGCACGACCCTGGAGTTCCTCTCGCCTTTCCTGTGGAGAGCGCCTCCTCTTGAGATGCGACGGGAACGCCGGGAATTCTTTCCCTACGAAACAGGGAAAGGATCCCTCATCTCGAGCTAGGAGGCGGAAACGGGGCTGCCCTGGATGTGTGCGGGACCCCACGTGCTTCCTCTCGAGTGGAGACGGGTATGTCGCGGAACTGCTTCAGTTGCAGCAAGGGTGTGAAAGACCCTTTGGAAGTTCCAGTGGTTAGACGTGATTAGCCTCGAGAAGCCTCAGCGGAAATGGGCCTCATCTCGCCTGGAGGGCAAAACCTCCTGGATTTTCTCGAGTTACGGCAGGTGCTCTCGACTTACGACGGGGACCTCAGGCACCCGCTCTGGTGGCCTCAGGAAAGGCCAGTCCCCATGCGAGTTCCTCGGGGGCCTCTCGGCATTCCTCTCCCGTCGATGCCGGGGCCTAAGACCTTGTGTGGAGTCGGGGCCGGAACGTGAGGATTCCTCTCCAGTGCTGACATGGATCTTGGGGTATTTCTGGAGTCTCCCCAGGGGAGTCAGTCCTCATCTCGAATGTGGGCATGCACTTGCGCTTTCCTCCAGAGCGGTAGCAGCAGTGTCACGCAGTCCGCCGCGTGGATCAAAGTATCTATGGTTTTCCCTAGAGTCTTTCCCACGAGGCTTTCCCACGAGGCTTTCCCACAGGGCTGTCCCACGTGCACACGTGGTGGGAGTCGATCCTCGGCTTGAACGTCAAGGCAGTGCAGGGAAAACAGGTTCCTCTGGAATGGACTGACACATCTGGGGGACTCTTGGAATGGTGGCACGACCCTGGAGTTCCTCTCGCCTTTCCTGTGGAGAGCGCCTCCTCTTGAGATGCGACGGGAACGCCGGGAATTCTTTCCCTACGAAACAGGGAAAGGATCCCTCATCTCGAGCTAGGAGGCGGAAACGGGGCTCCCCTGGATGTGTGCGGGACCCCACGTGCTTCCTCTCGAGTGGAGACGGGTATGTCGGGGTACTTCTTGAGTTGCAGCAAAGGTGTGAAGGACCCTTTGGAAGTTCCAGTGGTTAGACGTGATTAGCCTCCAGAAGCCTCAGCGGAAATGGGCCTCATCTCGCATGGAGGGCAAAACCTCCTGGATTTTCTCGAGTTGCGGCAGGTGCTCTCGACTTACGACGGGGACCTCAGGGACCCGCTCTGGTGGCCTCAGGAAAGGCCAGTCCCCATGCGAGTTCCTCGGGGGCCTCTCGGCATTCCTCTCCCGTCGATGCCGGGGCCTAAGACCTTGTGTGGAGTCGGGGCCGGAACCTGAGGATTCCTCTCCAGAGCTGACATGGATCTTGGGGTACTTCTGGAGTCTCCCCAGGAGAGTCAGTCCTCGTCTCGAATGCGGGCATGCACTTGCGCTTTCCTCCAGAGCGGTAGCAGCAGTGTCACGCAGTCCGCCGCGTGGATCAAAGGATCTATGGTTTTCCCTCGAGTCTTTCCCACGAGGCTTTCCCACGAGGCTTTCCCACAGGGCTGTCCCACGTGCACACGTGGTGGGAGTCGATCCTCGGCTTGAACGTCAAGGCAGTGCAGGGAAAACAGGTTCCTCTGGAATGGACTGACACATCTGGGGGACTCTTGGAATGGTGGCACGACACTGGAGTTCCTCTCGCCTTTCCTGTGGAGAGCGCCTCCTCTTGAGATGCGACGGGAACGCCGGAATTCTTTCCCTACGAAACAGGGAAAGGATCCCTCATCTCGAGCTAGGAGGCGGAAACGGGGCTGCCCTGGATGTGTGCGGGACCCCACGTGCTTCCTCTCGAGTGGAGACTGGTATGTCGCGGAACTGCTTCCGTTGCAGCAAGGGTGTGAAGGACCCTTTGGAAGTTCCAGTGGTTAGATGTGATTAGCCTCGAGAAGCCTCAGCGGAAATGGGCCTCATCTCGCCTGGAGGGCAAAACCTCCTGGATTTTCTCGAGTTGCGGCAGGTGCTCTCGACTTACGACGGGGACCTCAGGGACCCGCTCTGGTGGCCTCAGGAAAGGCCAGTCCCCATGCGAGTTCCTCGGGGGCCTCTCGGGATTCCTCTCCCTTCGATGCCGGGGCCTAAGACCTTGTGTGGAGTCGGGGCCGGAACCTGAGGATTCCTCTCCAGTGCTGACATGGATCTTGGGGTACTTCTGGAGTCTCCCCAGGTGAGTCAGTCTTCGTCTCGAATGCGGGCATGCACTTGCGCTTTCCTCCAGAGCGGTAGCAGCAGTGTCACGCAGTCCGCCGCGTGGATCAAAGGATCTATGGTTTTCCCTCGAGTCTTTCCCACGAGGCTTTCCCACGAGGCTTTCCCACAGGGCTGTCCCACGTGCACACGTGGTGGGAGTCGATCCTCGGCTTGAACGTCAAGGCAGTGCAGGGAAAACAGGTTCCTCTGGAATGGACTGACACATCTGGGGGTTTCTTGGAATGGTGCCACGACCCTGGAGTTCCTCTCGCCTTTCCTGTGGAGAGCGCCACCTCTTCCAGATGCGACGGGAACGCCGGGAATTCTTTCCCTACGAAACAGGGAAAGGATCCCTCATCTCGAGCTAGTAGGCGGAAACGGGGCTGCCCTGGATGTGTGCGGGACCCCACGTGCTTCCTCTCGAGTGGAGACGGGTATGTCGCGGAACTGCTTCCGTTGCAGCAAGGGTGTGAAGGACCCTTTGGAAGTTCCAGTGGTTAGATGTGATTAGCCTCGAGAAGCCTCAGCGGAAATGGGCCTCATCTCGCCTGGAGGGCAAAACCTCCTGGAATTTCTCGAGTTGCGGCAGGTGCTCTCGACTTACAACGGGGACCTCAGGGACCCGCTCTGGTGGCCTCAGGAAAGGCCAGTCCCCATGCGAGTTCCTCGGGGGCCTCTCGGGATTCCTCTCCCTTCGATGCCGGAGCCTAAGACCTTGTGTGGAGTCGGGGCCGGAACCTGAGGATTCCTCTCCAGTGCTGACATGGATCTTGGGGTACTTCTGGAGTCTCCCCAGGGGAGTCAGTCTTCGTCTCGAATGCGGGCATGCACTTGCGCTTTCCTCCAGAGCGGTAGCAGCAGTGTCACGCAGTCCGCCGCGTGGATCAAAGGATCTATGGTTTTCCCTCGAGTCTTTCCCACGAGGCTTTCCCACGAGGCTTTCCCACAGGGCTGTCCCACGTGCACACGTGGTGGGAGTCGATCCTCGGGTTGAACGTCAAGGCAGTGCAGGGAAAACAGGTTCCTCTGGAATGGACTGACACATCTGGGGGACTCTTGGAATGGTGGCACGACCCTGGAGTTCCTCTCGCCTTTCCTGTGGAGAGCGCCTCCTCTTGAGATGCGACGGGAACGCCGGGAATTCTTTCCCTACGAAACAGGGAAAGGATCCCTCATCTCGAGCTAGGAGGCGGAAACGGGGCTCCGCTGGATGTGTGCGGGACCCCACGTGCTTCCTCTCGAGTGGAGACGGGTATGTCGGGGAACTTCTTGAGTTGCAACAAGGGTGTGAAGGACCCTTTGGAAGTTCCAGTGGTTAGACGTGATTAGCCTCGAGAAGCCTCAGCGGAAATGGGCCTCATCTCGCCTGGAGGGCAAAACCTCCTGGATTTTCTCGAGTTGCAGCAGGTGCTCTCGACTTATGACGGGGACCTCAGGGACCCGCTCTGGTGGTCTCAGGAAAGGCCAGTCCCCATGCGAGTTCCTCGGGGGCCTCTCGGCATTCCTCTCCCGTCGATGCCGGGGCCTAAGACCTTGTGTGGAGTCGGGCCCGGAACCTGAGGATTCCTCTCCAGTGCTGACATGGATCTTGGGGTACTTCTGCAGTCTCCCCAGGGGAGTCAGTCCTCGTCTCGAATGCGGGCATGCACTTGCGCTTTCCTCCAGAGCGGTAGCAGCAGTGTCACGCAGTCCGCCGCATGGATCAAAGGATTTATGGTTTTCCCTCGGGTCTTTCCCACGAGGCTTTCCCACGAGGCTTTCCCACAGGGCTGTCCCACGTGCACACGTGGTGGGAGTCGATCCTCGGCTTGAACGTCAAGGCAGTGCAGGGAAAACAGGTTCCTCTGGAATGGACTGACACATCTGGGGGACTCTTGGAATGGTGGCACGACCCTGGAGTTCCTCTCCCCTTTCCTGTGGAGACCGCCTCCTCTTGAGATGCGACGGGAACGCCGGGAATTCTTTCCCTAGGAAACAGGGAAAGGATCCCTCATCTCGAGCTAGGAGGCGGAAACGGGGCTCCCCTGCATGTGTGCGGGACACCACGTGCTTCCTCTCGAGTGGAGACGGGTATGTCGGGGAACTTCTTGAGTTGCAGCAAGGGTGTGAAGGACCATTTGGAAGTTCCAGTGGTTAGATGTGATTGGCCTCGAGAAGCCTCAGCGGAAATGGGCCTCATCTCGCCTGGAGGGCAAAACCTCCTGGATTTTCTCGAGTTGCGGCAGGTGCTCTCGACTTACGACGGGGACCTCAGGGACCCGCTCTGGCGGCCTCAGGAAAGGCCAGTCCCCATGCGAGTTCCTCGGGGGCCTCTCGGGATTCCTCTCCCGTCGATGCCGGGGCCTAAGACCTTGTGTGGAGTCGGGGCCGGAACCTGAGGATTCCTCTCCAGTGCTGACATGGATCTTGGGGTACTTCTGGAGTCTCCCCAGGGGAGTCAGTCCTCGTCTCGAATGCGGGCATGCACTTGCGCTTTCCTCCAGAGCGGTAGCAGCAGTGTCACGCAGTCCGCCGCGTGGATCAAAGGATCTATGGTTTTCCCTCGAGTCTTTCCCACGAGGCTTTCCCACGAGGCTTTCCCACAGGGCTGTCCCACGTGCACACGTGGTGGGAGTCGATCCTCGGGTTGAACGTCAAGGCAGTGCAGGGAAAATAGGTTCCTCTGGAATGGACTGACACATCTGGGGGTCTCTTGGAATGGTGGCACGACCCTGGAGTTCCTCTCGCCTTTCCTGTGGAAAGAGCCTCCTCTTGAGATGCGACGGGAACGCCGGGAATTCTTTCCCTACGAAACAGGGAAAGGATCCCTCATCTCGAGCTAGGAGGCGGAAACGGGGCTGCCCTGGATGTGTGCGGGACCCCACGTGCTTCCTCTCGAGTGGAGACGGGTATGTCGCGGAACTGCTTCAGTTGCAGCAAGGGTGTGAAGGACCCTTTGGAAGTTCCAGTGTTTAGACGTGATTAGCCTCGAGAAGCCTCAGCGGAAATGGGCCTCATCTCGCCTGGAGGGCAAAACCTCCTGGATTTTCTCGAGTTGCGGCAGGTGCTCTCGACTTACGACGGGGACCTCAGGGACCCGCTCTGGTGGCCTCAGGAAAGGCCAGTCCCCATGCGAGTTCCTCGGGGGCCTCTCGGCATTCCTCTCCCGTCGATGCCGGGGCCTAAGACCTTGTGTGGAGTCGGGGCCGGAACCTGAGGATTCCTCTCCAGAGCTGACATGGATCTTGGGGTACTTCTGGAGTCTCCCCAGGAGAGTCAGTCCTCGTCTCGAATGCGGGCATGCACTTGCGCTTTCCTCCAGAGCGGTAGCAGCAGTGTCACGCAGTCCGCTGCGTGGATCAAAGGATCTATGGTTTTCCCTCGAGTCTTTCCCACGAGGCTTTCCCACGAGGCTTTCCCACAGGGCTGTCCCACGTGCACACGTGGTGGGAGTCGATCCTCGGCTTGAACGTCAAGGCAGTGCAGGGAAAACAGGTTCCTCTGGAATGGACTGACACATCTGGGGGACTCTTGGAATGGTGGCACGACACTGGAGTTCCTCTCGCCTTTCCTGTGGAGAGCGCCTCCTCTTGAGATGCGACGGGAACGCCGGAATTCTTTCCCTACGAAACAGGGAAAGGATCCCTCATCTCGAGCTAGGAGGCGGAAACGGGGCTGCCCTGGATGTGTGCGGGACCCCACGTGCTTCCTCTCGAGTGGAGACGGGTATGTCGCGGAACTGCTTCCGTTGCAGCAAGGGTGTGAAGGACCCTTTGGAAGTTCCAGTGGTTAGATGTGATTAGCCTCGAGAAGCCTCAGCGGAAATGGGCCTCATCTCGCCTGGAGGGCAAAACCTCCTGGATTTTCTCGAGTTGCGGCAGGTGCTCTCGACTTACGACGGGGACCTCAGGGACCCGCTCTGGTGGCCTCAGGAAAGGCCAGTCCCCATGCGAGTTCCTCGGGGGCCTCTCGGGATTCCTCTCCCTTCGATGCCGGGGCCTAAGACCTTGTGTGGAGTCGGGGCCGGAACCTGAGGATTCCTCTCCAGTGCTGACATGGATCTTGGGGTACTTCTGGAGTCTCCCCAGGTGAGTCAGTCTTCGTCTCGAATGCGGGCATGCACTTGCGCTTTCCTCCAGAGCGGTAGCAGCAGTGTCACGCAGTCCGCCGCGTGGATCAAAGGATCTATGGTTTTCCCTCGAGTCTTTCCCACGAGGCTTTCCCACGAGGCTTTCCCACAGGGCTGTCCCACGTGCACACGTGGTGGGAGTCGATCCTCGGCTTGAACGTCAAGGCAGTGCAGGGAAAACAGGTTCCTCTGGAATGGACTGACACATCTGGGGGTTTCTTGGAATGGTGCCACGACCCTGGAGTTCCTCTCGCCTTTCCTGTGGAGAGCGCCACCTCTTCCAGATGCGACGGGAACGCCGGGAATTCTTTCCCTACGAAACAGGGAAAGGATCCCTCATCTCGAGCTAGTAGGCGGAAACGGGGCTGCCCTGGATGTGTGCGGGACCCCACGTGCTTCCTCTCGAGTGGAGACGGGTATGTCGCGGAACTGCTTCCGTTGCAGCAAGGGTGTGAAGGACCCTTTGGAAGTTCCAGTGGTTAGATGTGATTAGCCTCGAGAAGCCTCAGCGGAAATGGGCCTCATCTCGCCTGGAGGGCAAAACCTCCTGGAATTTCTCGAGTTGCGGCAGGTGCTCTCGACTTACGACGGGGACCTCAGGGACCCGCTCTGGTGGCCTCAGGAAAGGCCAGTCCCCATGCGAGTTCCTCGGGGGCCTCTCGGGATTCCTCTCCCTTCGATGCCGGAGCCTAAGACCTTGTGTGGAGTCGGGGCCGGAACCTGAGGATTCCTCTCCAGTGCTGACATGGATCTTGGGGTACTTCTGGAGTCTCCCCAGGGGAGTCAGTCTTCGTCTCGAATGCGGGCATGCACTTGCGCTTTCCTCCAGAGCGGTAGCAGCAGTGTCACGCAGTCCGCCGCGTGGATCAAAGGATCTATGGTTTTCCCTCGAGTCTTTCCCACGAGGCTTTCCGACGAGGCTTTCCCACAGGGCTGTCCCACGTGCACACGTGGTGGGAGTCGATCCTCGGGTTGAACGTCAAGGCAGTGCAGGGAAAACAGGTTCCTCTGGAATGGACTGACACATCTGGGGGACTCTTGGAATGGTGGCACGACCCTGGAGTTCCTCTCGCCTTTCCTGTGGAGAGCGCCTCCTCTTGAGATGCGACGGGAACGCCGGGAATTCTTTCCCTACGAAACAGGGAAAGGATCCCTCATCTCGAGCTAGGAGGCGGAAACGGGGCTCCGCTGGATGTGTGCGGGACCCCACGTGCTTCCTCTCGAGTGGAGACGGGTATGTCGGGGAACTTCTTGAGTTGCAACAAGGGTGTGAAGGACCCTTTGGAAGTTCCAGTGGTTAGACGTGATTAGCCTCGAGAAGCCTCAGCGGAAATGGGCCTCATCTCGCCTGGAGGGCAAAACCTCCTGGATTTTCTCGAGTTGCAGCAGGTGCTCTCGACTTATGACGGGGACCTCAGGGACCCGCTCTGGTGGTCTCAGGAAAGGCCAGTCCCCATGCGAGTTCCTCGGGGGCCTCTCGGCATTCCTCTCCCGTCGATGCCGGGGCCTAAGACCTTGTGTGGAGTCGGGCCCGGAACCTGAGGATTCCTCTCCAGTGCTGACATGGATCTTGGGGTACTTCTGCAGTCTCCCCAGGGGAGTCAGTCCTCGTCTCGAATGCGGGCATGCACTTGCGCTTTCCTCCAGAGCGGTAGCAGCAGTGTCACGCAGTCCGCCGCATGGATCAAAGGATTTATGGTTTTCCCTCGGGTCTTTCCCACGAGGCTTTCCCACGAGGCTTTCCCACAGGGCTGTCCCACGTGCACACGTGGTGGGAGTCGATCCTCGGCTTGAACGTCAAGGCAGTGCAGGGAAAACAGGTTCCTCTGGAATGGACTGACACATCTGGGGGACTCTTGGAATGGTGGCACGACCCTGGAGTTCCTCTCCCCTTTCCTGTGGAGACCGCCTCCTCTTGAGATGCGACGGGAACGCCGGGAATTCTTTCCCTACGAAACAGGGAAAGGATCCCTCATCTCGAGCTAGGAGGCGGAAACGGGGCTCCCCTGCATGTGTGCGGGACACCACGTGCTTCCTCTCGAGTGGAGACGGGTATGTCGGGGAACTTCTTGAGTTGCAGCAAGGGTGTGAAGGACCATTTGGAAGTTCCAGTGGTTAGATGTGATTGGCCTCGAGAAGCCTCAGCGGAAATGGGCCTCATCTCGCCTGGAGGGCAAAACCTCCTGGATTTTCTCGAGTTGCGGCAGGTGCTCTCGACTTACGACGGGGACCTCAGGGACCCGCTCTGGCGGCCTCAGGAAAGGCCAGTCCCCATGCGAGTTCCTCGGGGGCCTCTCGGGATTCCTCTCCCGTCGATGCCGGGGCCTAAGACCTTGTGTGGAGTAGGGGCCGGAAACTGAGGATTCCTCTCCAGTGCTGACATGGATCTTGGGGTACTTCTGGAGTCTCCCCAGGGGAGTCAGTCCTCGTCTCGAATGCGGGCATGCACTTGCGCTTTCCTCCAGAGCGGTTGCAGCAGTGTCACGCAGTCCGCCGCGTGGATCAAAGGATCTATGGTTTTCCCTCGAGTCTTTCCCACGAGGCTTTCCCACGAGGCTTTCCCACAGGGCTGTCCCACGTGCACACGTGGTGGGAGTCGATCCTCGGCTTGAACGTCCAGGCAGTGCAGGGAAAACAGGTTCCTCTGGAATGGACTGACACATCTGGGGGACTCTTGGAATGGTGGCACGACCCTGGAGTTCCTCTCGCCTTTCCTGTGGAGAGCGCCTCCTCTTGAGATGCGACGGGAACGCCGGGAATTCTTTCCCTACGAAACAGGGAAAGGATCCCTCATCTCGAGCTAGGAGGCGGAAACGGGGCTCCCCTGGATGTGTGCGGGACCCCACGTGCTTCCTCTCGAGTGGAGACGGGTATGTCGGGGAACTTCTTGAGTTGCAGCAATGGTGTGAAGGACCCTTTGGAAGTTCCAGTGGTTAGATTTGATTGGCCTCGAGAAGCCTCAGCGGAAATGGGCCTCATCTCGCCTGGAGGGCAAAACCTCCTGGATTTTCTCGAGTTGCGGCAGGTGCTCTCGACTTACGACGGGGACCTCAGGGAACCGCTCAGGTGGCCTCAGGAAAGGCCAGTCCCCATGCGAGTTCCTCGGGGGCCTCTCGGGATTCCTCTCCCGTCGATGCCGGGGCCTAAGACCTTGTGTGGAGTCGGGGCCGGAACCTGAGTATTCCTCTCCAGTGCTGACATGGATCTTGGGGTACTTCTGGAGTCTCCCCAGGGGAGTCAGTCCTCGTCTCGAATGCGGGCATGCACTTGCGCTTTCCTCCAGAGCGGTAGCAGCAGTGTCACGCAGTCCGCCGCGTGGATCAAAGGATGTATGGTTTTCCCTCGAGTCTTTCCCACGAGGCTTTCCCACGAGGCTTTCCCACAGGGCTGTCCCACGTGCACACGTGGTGGGAGTCGATCCTCGGCTTGAACGTCAAGGCAGTGCAGGGAAAACAGGTTCCTCTGGAATGGACTGACACATCTGGGGGACTCTTGGAATGGTGGCATGACACTGGAGTTCCTCTCGCCTTTCCTGTGGAGAGCGCCTCCTCTTGAGATGCGACGGGAACGCCGGGAATTCTTTCCCTACGAAACAGGGAAAGGATCCCTCATCTCGAGCTAGGAGGCGGAAACGGGGCTCCCCTGGATGTGTGCGTGACACCACGTGCTTCCTCTCGAGTGCAGACGGGTATGTCGGGGAACTTCTTGAGTTGCAGCAAGGGTGTGAAGGACCCTTTGGAAGTTCCAGTGGTTAGATGTGATTGGCCTCGAGAAGCCTCAGCGGAAATGGGCCTCATCTCGCCTGGAGGGCAAAACCTCCTGGATTTTCTCGAGTTGCGGCAGGTGCTCTCGACTTACGACGGGGACCTCAGGGACCCGCTCTGGTGGCCTCAGGAAAGGCCAGTCCCCATGCGAGTTCCTCGGGGGCCTCTCGGGATTCCTCTCCCGTCGATGCCGGGGCCTAAGACCTTGTGTGGAGTCGGGGCCGGAACCTGAGGATTCCTCTCCAGTGCTGACATGGATCTTGGGGTACTTCTGGAGTCTCCCCAGGGGAGTCAGTCCTCGTCTCGAATGCGGGCATGCACTTGCGCTTTCCTCCAGAGCGGTAGCAGCAGTGTCACGCAGTCCGCCGCGTGGATCAAAGGATTTATGGTTTTCCCTCGGGTCTTTCCCACGAGGCTTTCCCACGAGGCTTTCCCACAGGGCTGTCCCACGTGCACACGTGGTGGGAGTCGATCCTCGGCTTGAACGTCAAGGCAGTGCAGGGAAAACAGGTTCCTCTGGAATGGACTGACACATCTGGGGGACTCTTGGAATGGTGGCACGACCCTGGAGTTCCTCTCCCCTTTCCTGTGGAGACCGCCTCCTCTTGAGATGCGACGGGAACGCCGGGAATTCTTTCCCTACGAAACAGGGAAAGGATCCCTCATCTCGAGCTAGGAGGCGGAAACGGGGCTCCCCTGCATGTGTGCGGGACACCACGTGCTTCCTCTCGAGTGGAGACGGGTATGTCGGGGAACTTCTTGAGTTGCAGCAAGGGTGTGAAGGACCATTTGGAAGTTCCAGTGGTTAGATGTGATTGGCCTCGAGAAGCCTCAGCGGAAATGGGCCTCATCTCGCCTGGAGGGCAAAACCTCCTGGATTTTCTCGAGTTGCAGCAGGTGCTCTCGACTTACGACGGGGACCTCAGGGACCCGCTCTGGCGGCCTCAGGAAAGGCCAGTCCCCATGCGAGTTCCTCGGGGGCCTCTCGGGATTCCTCTCCCGTCGATGCCGGGGCCTAAGACCTTGTGTGGAGTAGGGGCCGGAAACTGAGGATTCCTCTCCAGTGCTGACATGGATCTTGGGGTACTTCTGGAGTCTCCCCAGGGGAGTCAGTCCTCGTCTCGAATGCGGGCATGCACTTGCGCTTTCCTCCAGAGCGGTAGCAGCAGTGTCACGCAGTCCGCCGCATGGATCAAAGGATTTATGGTTTTCCCTCGGGTCTTTCCCACGAGGCTTTCCCACGAGGCTTTCCCACAGGGCTGTCCCACGTGCACACGTGGTGGGAGTCGATCCTCGGCTTGAACGTCAAGGCAGTGCAGGGAAAACAGGTTCCTCTGGAATGGACTGACACATCTGGGGGACTCTTGGAATGGTGGCACGACCCTGGAGTTCCTCTCCCCTTTCCTGCGGAGACCGCCTCCTCTTGAGATGCGACGGGAACGCCGGGAATTCTTTCCCTACGAAACAGGGAAAGGATCCCTCATCTCGAGCTAGGAGGCGGAAACGGGGCTCCCCTGCATGTGTGCGGGACACCACGTGCTTCCTCTCGAGTGGAGACGGGTATGTCGGGGAACTTCTTGAGTTGCAGCAAGGGTGTGAAGGACCATTTGGAAGTTCCAGTGGTTAGATGTGATTGGCCTCGAGAAGCCTCAGCGGAAATGGGCCTCATCTCGCCTGGAGGGCAAAACCTCCTGGATTTTCTCGAGTTGCGGCAGGTGCTCTCGACTTACGACGGGGACCTCAGGGGCCCGCTCTGGCGGCCTCAGGAAAGGCCAGTCCCCATGCGAGTTCCTCGGGGGCCTCTCGGGATTCCTCTCCCGTCGATGCCGGGGCCTAAGACCTTGTGTGGAGTAGGGGCCGGAAACTGAGGATTCCTCTCCAGTGCTGACATGGATCTTGGGGTACTTCTGGAGTCTCCCCAGGGGAGTCAGTCCTCGTCTCGAATGCGGGCATGCACTTGCGCTTTCCTCCAGAGCGGTTGCAGCAGTGTCACGCAGTCCGCCGCGTGGATCAAAGGATCTATGGTTTTCCCTCGAGTCTTTCCCACGAGGCTTTCCCACGAGGCTTTCCCACAGGGCTGTCCCACGTGCACACGTGGTGGGAGTCGATCCTCGGCTTGAACGTCCAGGCAGTGCAGGGAAAACAGGTTCCTCTGGAATGGACTGACACATCTGGGGGACTCTTGGAATGGTGGCACGACCCTGGAGTTCCTCTCGCCTTTCCTGTGGAGAGCGCCTCCTCTTGAGATGCGACGGGAACGCCGGGAATTCTTTCCCTACGAAACAGGGAAAGGATCCCTCATCTCGAGCTAGGAGGCGGAAACGGGGCTCCCCTGGATGTGTGCGGGACCCCACGTGCTTCCTCTCGAGTGGAGATGGGTATGTCGGGGAACTTCTTGAGTTGCAGCAATGGTGTGAAGGACCCTTTGGAAGTTCCAGTGGTTAGATGTGATTGGCCTCGAGAAGCCTCAGCGGAAATGGGCCTCATCTCGCCTGGAGGGCAAAACCTCCTGGATTTTCTCGAGTTGCGGCAGGTGCTCTCGACTTACGACGGGGACCTCAGGGACCCGCTCTGGTGGCCTCAGGAAAGGCCAGTCCCCATGCGAGTTCCTTGGGGGCCTCTCGGGATTCCTCTCCCGTCGATGCCGGGGCCTAAGACCTTGTGTGGAGTCGGGGCCGGAACCTGAGGATTCCTCTCCAGTGCTGACATGGATCTTGGGGTACTTCTGGAGTCTCCCCAGGGGAGTCAGTCCTCGTCTCGAATGCGGGCATGCACTTGCGCTTTCCTCCAGAGCGGTAGCAGCAGTGTCACGCAGTCCGCCGCGTGGATCAAAGGATCTATGGTTTTCCCTCGAGTCTTTCCCACGAGGCTTTCCCACGAGGCTTTACCACAGGGCTCTCCCACGTGCAGACGTGGTGGGAGTCGATCCTCGGCTTGAACGTCAAGGCAGTGCAGGGAAAACAGGTTCCTCTGGAATGGACTGACACATCTGGGGGACTCTTGGAATGGTGGCACGACCCTGGAGTTCCTCTCGCCTTTCCTGTGGAGAGCACCTCCTCTTGAGATGCGACGGGAACGCCGGGAATTCTTTCCCTACGAAACAGGGAAAGGATCCCTCATCTCGAGCTAGGAGGCGGAAACGGGGCTCCCCTGGATGTGTGCGGGACCCCACGTGCTTCCTCTCGAGTGGAGACGGGTATGTCGCGGAACTGCTTCAGTTGCAGCAAGGGTGTGAAGGACCCTTTGGAAGTTCCAGTGGTTAGACGTGATTAGCCTCGAGAAGCCTCAGCGGAAATGGGCCTCATCTCGCCTGGAGGGCAAAACCTCCTGGATTTTCTCGAGTTGCGGCAGGTGCTCTCGACTTATGACGGGGACCTAAGGGACCTGCTCTGGTGGCCTCAGGAAAGGCCAGTCCCCATGCGAGTTCCTCGGGGGCCTCTCGGCATTCCTCTCCCGTCGATGCCGGGGCCTAAGAACTTGTGTGGAGTCGGGGCCGGAACCTGAGGATTCCTCTCCAGTGCTGACATGGATCTTGGGGTACTTCTGGAGTCTCCCCAGGGGAGTCAGTCCTCGTCTCGAATGCGGGCATGCACTTGCGCTTTCCTCCAGAGCGGTAGCAGCAGTGTCACGCAGTCCGCCGCGTGGATCAAAGGATCTATGGTTTTCCCTCGAGTCTTTCCCACGAGGCTTTCCCACGAGGCTTTCCCACAGGGCTGTCCCACGTGCACACGTGGTGGGAGTCGATCCTCGGCTTGAACGTCAAGGCAGTGCAGGGAAAACAGGTTCCTCTGGAATGGACTGACACATCTGGGGGTCTCTTGGAATGGTGCCACGACCCTGGAGTTCCTCTCGCCTTTCCTGTGGAGAGCGCCACCTCTTCCAGATGCGACGGGAACGCCGGGAATTCTTTCCCTGCGAAACAGGGAAAGGATCCCTCATCTCGAGCTAGGAGGCGGAAACGGGGCTGCCCTGGATGTGTGCGGGACCCCACGTGCTTCCTCTCGAGTGGAGACGGGTATGTCGCGGAACTGCTTCAGTTGCAGCAAGGGTGTGAAAGACCCTTTGGAAGTTCCAGTGGTTAGACGTGATTAGCCTCGAGAAGCCTCAGCGGAAATGGGCCTCATCTCGCCTGGAGGGCAAAACCTCCTGGAATTTCTCGAGTTGCGGCAGGTGCTCTCGACTTACGACGGGGACCTCAGGGACCCGCTCTGGTGGCCTCAGGAAAGGCCAGTCCCCATGCGAGTTCCTCGGGGGCCTCTCGGGATTCCTCTCCCTTCGATGCCGGAGCCTAAGACCTTGTGTGGAGTCGGGGCCGGAACCTGAGGATTCCTCTCCAGTGCTGACATGGATCTTGGGGTACTTCTGGAGTCTCCCCAGGGGAGTCAGTCTTCGTCTCGAATGCGGGCATGCACTTGCGCTTTCCTCCAGAGCGGTAGCAGCAGTGTCACGCAGTCCGCCGCGTGGATCAAAGGATCTATGGTTTTCCCTCGAGTCTTTCCCACGAGGCTTTCCCACGAGGCTTTCCCACAGGGCTGTCCCACGTGCACACGTGGTGGGAGTCGATCCTCGGGTTGAACGTCAAGGCAGTGCAGGGAAAACAGGTTCCTCTGGAATGGACTGACACATCTGGGGGACTCTTGGAATGGTGGCACGACCCTGGAGTTCCTCTCGCCTTTCCTGTGGAGAGCGCCTCCTCTTGAGATGCGACGGGAACGCCGGGAATTCTTTCCCTACGAAACAGGGAAAGGATCCCTCATCTCGAGCTAGGAGGCGGAAACGGGGCTCCGCTGGATGTGTGCGGGACCCCACGTGCTTCCTCTCGAGTGGAGACGGGTATGTCGGGGAACTTCTTGAGTTGCAACAAGGGTGTGAAGGACCCTTTGGAAGTTCCAGTGGTTAGACGTGATTAGCCTCGAGAAGCCTCAGCGGAAATGGGCCTCATCTCGCCTGGAGGGCAAAACCTCCTGGATTTTCTCGAGTTGCAGCAGGTGCTCTCGACTTATGACGGGGACCTCAGGGACCCGCTCTGGTGGTCTCAGGAAAGGCCAGTCCCCATGCGAGTTCCTCGGGGGCCTCTCGGCATTCCTCTCCCGTCGATGCCGGGGCCTAAGACCTTGTGTGGAGTCGGGCCCGGAACCTGAGGATTCCTCTCCAGTGCTGACATGGATCTTGGGGTACTTCTGCAGTCTCCCCAGGGGAGTCAGTCCTCGTCTCGAATGCGGGCATGCACTTGCGCTTTCCTCCAGAGCGGTAGGAGCAGTGTCACGCAGTCCGCCGCGTGGATCAAAGGATCTATGGTTTTCCCTCGAGTCTTTCCCACGAGGCTTTCCCACGAGGCTTTCCCACAGGGCTGTCCCACGTGCACACGTGGTGGGAGTCGATCCTCGGCTTGAACGTCAAGGCAGTGCAGGGAAAACAGGTTCCTCTGGAATGGACTGACACATCTGGGGGACTCTTGGAATGGTGGCACGACCCTGGAGTTCCTCTCGCCTTTCCTGTGGAGAGCACCTCCTCTTGAGATGCGACGGGAACGCCGGGAATTCTTTCCCTACGAAACAGGGAAAGGATCCCTCATCTCGAGCTAGGAGGCGGAAACGGGGCTCCCCTGGATGTGTGCGGGACCCCACGTGCTTCCTCTCGAGTGGAGACGGGTATGTCGCGGAACTGCTTCAGTTGCAGCAAGGGTGTGAAGGACCCTTTGGAAGTTCCAGTGGTTAGACGTGATTAGCCTCGAGAAGCCTCAGCGGAAATGGGCCTCATCTCGCCTGGAGGGCAAAACCTCCTGGATTTTCTCGAGTTGCGGCAGGTGCTCTCGACTTATGACGGGGACCTAAGGGACCTGCTCTGGTGGCCTCAGGAAAGGCCAGTCCCCATGCGAGTTCCTCGGGGGCCTCTCGGCATTCCTCTCCCGTCGATGCCGGGGCCTAAGAACTTGTGTGGAGTCGGGGCCGGAACCTGAGGATTCCTCTCCAGTGCTGACATGGATCTTGGGGTACTTCTGGAGTCTCCCCAGGGGAGTCAGTCCTCGTCTCGAATGCGGGCATGCACTTGCGCTTTCCTCCAGAGCGGTAGCAGCAGTGTCACGCAGTCCGCCGCGTGGATCAAAGGATCTATGTTTTTCCCTCGAGTCTTTCCCACGAGGCTTTCCCACGAGGCTTTCCCACAGGGCTGTCCCACGTGCACACGTGGTGGGAGTCGATCCTCGGCTTGAACGTCAAGGCAGTGCAGGGAAAACAGGTTCCTCTGGAATGGACTGACACATCTGGGGGTCTCTTGGAATGGTGCCACGACCCTGGAGTTCCTCTCGCCTTTCCTGTGGAGAGCGCCACCTCTTCCAGATGCGACGGGAACGCCGGGAATTCTTTCCCTGCGAAACAGGGAAAGGATCCCTCATCTCGAGCTAGGAGGCGGAAACGGGGCTGCCCTGGATGTGTGCGGGACCCCACGTGCTTCCTCTCGAGTGGAGACGGGTATGTCGCGGAACTGCTTCAGTTGCAGCAAGGGTGTGAAAGACCCTTTGGAAGTTCCAGTGGTTAGACGTGACTAGCCTCGAGAAGCCTCAGCGGAAATGGGCCTCATCTCGCCTGGAGGGCAAAACCTCCTGGAATTTCTCGAGTTGCGGCAGGTGCTCTCGACTTACGACTGGGACCTCAGGGACCCGCTCTGGTGGCCTCAGGAAAGGCCAGTCCCCATGCGAGTTCCTCGGGGGCCTCTCGGGATTCCTCTCCCTTCGATGCCGGAGCCTAAGACCTTGTGTGGAGTCGGGGCCGGAACCTGAGGATTCCTCTCCAGTGCTGACATGGATCTTGGGGTACTTCTGGAGTCTCCCCAGGGGAGTCAGTCTTCGTCTCGAATGCGGGCATGCACTTGCGCTTTCCTCCAGAGCGGTAGCAGCAGTGTCACGCAGTCTGCCGCGTGGATCAAAGGATCTATGGTTTTCCCTCGAGTCTTTCCCACGAGGCTTTCCCACGAGGCTTTCCCACAGGGCTGTCCCACGTGCACACGTGGTGGGAGTCGATCCTCGGGTTGAACGTCAAGGCAGTGCAGGGAAAACAGGTTCCTCTGGAATGGACTGACACATCTGGGGGACTCTTGGAATGGTGGCACGACCCTGGAGTTCCTCTCGCCTTTCCTGTGGAGAGCGCCTCCTCTTGAGATGCGACGGGAACGCCGGGAATTCTTTCCCTACGAAACAGGGAAAGGATCCCTCATCTCGAGCTAGGAGGCGGAAACGGGGCTCCGCTGGATGTGTGCGGGACCCCACGTGCTTCCTCTCGAGTGGAGACGGGTATGTCGGGGAACTTCTTGAGTTGCAACAAGGGTGTGAAGGACCCTTTGGAAGTTCCAGTGGTTAGACGTGATTAGCCTCGAGAAGCCTCAGCGGAAATGGGCCTCATCTCGCCTGGAGGGCAAAACCTCCTGGATTTTCTCGAGTTGCAGCAGGTGCTCTCGACTTATGATGGGGACCTCAGGGACCCGCTCTGGTGGCCTCAGGAAAGGCCAGTCCCCATGCGAGTTCCTCGGGGGCCTCTCGGCATTCCTCTCCCGTCGATGCCGGGGCCTAAGACCTTGTGTGGAGTCGGGCCCGGAACCTGAGGATTCCTCTCCAGTGCTGACATGGATCTTGGGGTACTTCTGCAGTCTCCCCAGGGGAGTCAGTCCTCGTCTCGAATGCGGGCATGCACTTGCGCTTTCCTCCAGAGCGGTAGGAGCAGTGTCACGCAGTCCGCCGCGTGGATCAAAGGATCTATGGTTTTCCCTCGAGTCTTTCCCACGAGGCTTTCCCACGAGGCTTTCCCACAGGGCTGTCCCACGTGCACACGTGGTGGGTGTCGATCCTCGGCTTGAACGTCAAGGCAGTGCAGGGAAAACAGGTTCCTCTGGAATGGACTGACACATCTGGGGGACTCTTGGAATGGTGGCACGACCCTGGAGTTCCTCTCGCCTTTCCTGTGGAGAGCACCTCCTCTTGAGATGCGACGGGAACGCCGGGAATTCTTTCCCTACGAAACAGGGAAAGGATCCCTCATCTCGAGCTAGGAGGCGGAAACGGGGCTCCCCTGGATGTGTGCGGGACCCCACGTGCTTCCTCTCGAGTGGAGACGGGTATGTCGCGGAACTGCTTCAGTTGCAGCAAGGGTGTGAAGGACCCTTTGGAAGTTCCAGTGGTTAGACGTGATTAGCCTCGAGAAGCCTCAGCGGAAATGGGCCTCATCTCGCCTGGAGGGCAAAACCTCCTGGATTTTCTCGAGTTGCGGCAGGTGCTCTCGACTTATGACGGGGACCTAAGGGACCCGCTCTGGTGGCCTCAGGAAAGGCCAGTCCCCATGCGAGTTCCTCGGGGGCCTCTCGGGATTCCTCTCCCGTCGATGCCGGGGCCTAAGACCTTGTGTGGAGTCGGGGCCGGAACCTGAGGATTCCTCTCCAGTGCTGACATGGATCTTGGGGTACTTCTGGAGTCTCCCCAGGGGAGTCAGTCCTCGTCTCGAATGCGGGCATGCACTTGCGCTTTCCTCCAGAGCGGTAGCAGCAGTGTCACGCAGTCCGCCGCGTGGATCAAAGGATCTATGGTTTTCCCTCGAGTCTTTCCCACGAGGCTTTCCCACGAGGCTTTCCCACAGGGCTGTCCCACGTGCACACGTGGTGGGAGTCGATCCTCGGCTTGAACGTCAAGGCAGTGCAGGGAAAACAGGTTCCTCTGGAATGGACTGACACATCTGGGGGTCTCTTGGAATGGTGCCACGACCCTGGAGTTCCTCTCGCCTTTCCTGTGGAGAGCGCCACCTCTTCCAGATGCGACGGGAACGCCGGGAATTCTTTCCCTACGAAACAGGGAAAGGATCCCTCATCTCGAGCTAGGAGGCGGAAACGGGGCTGCCCTGGATGTGTGCGGGACCCCACGTGCTTCCTCTCGAGTGGAGACGGGTATGTCGCGGAACTGCTTCAGTTGCAGCAAGGGAGTGAAAGACCCTTTGGAAGTTCCAGTGGTTAGACGTGATTAGCCTCGAGAAGCCTCAGCGGAAATGGGCCTCATCTCGCCTGGAGGGCAAAACCTCCTGGATTTTCTCGAGTTGCGGCAGGTGCTCTCGACTTACGACGGGGACCTCAGGGACCCGCTCTGGTGGCCTCAGGAAAGGCCAGTCCCCATGCGAGTTCCTCGGGGGCCTCTCGGCATTCCTCTCCCGTCGATGCCGGGGCCTAAGACCTTGTGTGGAGTCGGGCCCGGAACCTGAGGATTCCTCTCCAGTGCTGACATGGATCTTGGGGTACTTCTGGAGTCTCCCCAGGGGAGTCAGTCCTCATCTCGCATGCGGGCATGCACTTGCGCTTTCCTCCAGAGCGGTAGCAGCAGTCTCACGCAGTCCGCCGCGTGGATCAAAGGATCTATGGTTTTCCCTAGAGTCTTTCCCACGAGGCTTTCCCACGAGGCTTTCCCACAGGGCTGTCCCACGTGCACACGTGGTGGGAGTCGATCCTTGGCTTGAACGTCAAGGCAGTGCAGGGAAAACAGGTTCCTCTGGAATGGACTGACACATCTGGGGGACTCTTGGAATGGTGGCACGACCCTGGAGTTCCTCTCGCCTTTCCTCTGGAGAGCGCCTCCTCTTGAGATGCGACGGGAACGCCGGGAATTCTTTCCCTACGAAACAGGGAAAGGATCCCTCATCTCGAGCTAGGAGGCGGAAACGGGGCTCCCCTGGATGTGTGCGGGACCCCACGTGCTTCCTCTCGAGTGGAGACGGGTATGTCGGGGAACTTCTTGAGTTGCAGCAAGGGTGTGAAGGACCCTTTGGAAGTTCCAGTGGTTAGACGTGATTAGCCTCGAGAAGCCTCAGCGGAAATGGGCCTCATCTCGCCTCGAGGGCAAAACCTCCTGGATTTTCTCGAGTTGCGGCAGGTGCTCTCGACTTATGACGCGGACCTCAGGGACCCGCTCTGTTGGCCTCAGGAAAGGCCAGTCCCCATGCGAGTTCCTCGGGGGCCTCTCGGGATTCCTCTCCCGTCGATGCTGGGGCCTAAGACCTTGTGTGGAGTCGGGGCCGGAACCTGAGGATTCCTCTCCAGTGCTGACATGGATCTTGGGGTACTTCTGGAGTCTCCCCAGGGGAGTCAGTCCTCGTCTCGAATGCGGGCATGCACTTGCGCTTTCCTCCAGAGCGGTAGCAGCAGTGTCACGCAGTCCGCCGCGTGGATCAAAGGATCTATGGTTTTCCCTCGAGTCTTTCCCACGAGGCTTTCCCACGAGGCTTTCCCACAGGGCTGTCCCACGTGCACACGTGGTGGGAGTCGATCCTCGGGTTGAACGTCAAGGCAGTGCAGGGAAAATAGGTTCCTCTGGAATGGACTGACACATCTGGGGGTCTCTTGGAATGGTGGCACGACCCTGGAGTTCCTCTCGCCTTTCCTGTGGAAAGCGCCTCCTCTTGAGATGCGACGGGAACGCCGGGAATTCTTTCCCTACGAAACAGGGAAAGGATCCCTCATCTCGAGCTAGGAGGCGGAAACAGGGCTGCCCTGGATGTGTGCGGGACCCCACGTGCTTCCTCTCGAGTGGAGACGGGTATGTCGCGGAACTGCTTCAGTTGCAGCAAGGGTGTGAAGGACCCTTTGGAAGTTCCAGTGTTTAGACGTGATTAGCCTCGAGAAGCCTCAGCGGAAATGGGCCTCATCTCGCCTGGAGGGCAAAACCTCCTGGATTTTCTCGAGTTGCGGCAGGTGCTCTCGACTTACGACGGGGACCTCAGGGACCCGCTCTGGTGGCCTCAGGAAAGGCCAGTCCCCATGCGAGTTCCTCGGGGGCCTCTCGGCATTCCTCTCCCGTCGATGCCGGGGCCTAAGACCTTGTGTGGAGTCGGGGCCGGAACCTGAGGATTCCTCTCCAGAGCTGACATGGATCTTGGGGTACTTCTGGAGTCTCCCCAGGAGAGTCAGTCCTCGTCTCGAATGCGGGCATGCACTTGCGCTTTCCTCCAGAGCGGTAGCAGCAGTGTCACGCAGTCCGCCGCGTGGATCAAAGGATCTATGGTTTTCCCTCGAGTCTTTCCCACGAGGCTTTCCCACGAGGCTTTCCCACAGGGCTGTCCCACGTGCACACGTGGTGGGAGTCGATCCTCGGCTTGAACGTCAAGGCAGTGCAGGGAAAACAGGTTCCTCTGGAATGGACTGACACATCTGGGGGACTCTTGGAATGGTGGCACGACCCTTGAGTTCCTCTCGCCTTTCCTGTGGAGAGCGCCTCCTCTTGAGATGCGACGGGAACGCCGGAATTCTTTCCCTACGAAACAGGGAAAGGATCCCTCATCTCGAGCTAGGAGGCGGAAACGGGGCTCCCCTGGATGTGTGCGGGACCCCACGTGCTTCCTCTCGAGTGGAGACGGGTATGTCGCGGAACTGCTTCCGTTGCAGCAAGGGTGTGAAGGACCCTTTGGAAGTTCCAGTGGTTAGATGTGATTAGCCTCGAGAAGCCTCAGCGGAAATGGGCCTCATCTCGCCTGGAGGGCAAAACCTCCTGGATTTTCTCGAGTTGCGGCAGGTGCTCTCGACTTACGACGGGGACCTCAGGGACCCGCTCTTGTGGCCTCAGGAAAGGCCAGTCCCCATGCGAGTTCCTCGGGGGCCTCTCGGCATTCCTCTCCCGTCGATGCCGGGGCCTAAGACCTTGTGTGGATTCGGGGCCGGAAACTGAGGATTCCTCTCCAGTGCTGACATGGATCTTGGGGTACTTCTGGAGTCTCCCCAGGGGAGTCAGTCCTCGTCTCGAATGCGGGCATGCACTTGCGCTTTCCTCCAGAGCGGTAGCAGCAGTGTCACGCAGTCCGCCGCGTGGATCAAAGGATCTATGGTTTTCCCTCGAGTCTTTCCCACGAGGCTTTCCCACGAGGCTTTCCCACAGGGGTGTCCCACGTGCACACCTGGTGGGAGTCGATCCTCGGCTTGAACGTCAAGGCAGTGCAGGGAATACAGGTTCCTCTGGAATGGACTGACACATCTGGGGGACTCTTGGAATGGTGGCACGACCCTGGAGTTCCTCTCGCCTTTCCTGTGGAGAGCGCCTCCTCTTGAGATGCGACGGGAAAGCCGGGAATTCTTTCCCTACGAAACAGGGAAAGGATCCCTCATCTCGAGCTAGGAGGCGGAAACGGGGCTCCCCTGGATGTGTGCGGGACCCCACGTGCTTCCTCTCGAGTGGAGACTGGTATGTCGGGGAACTTCTTGAGTTGCAGCAAGGGTGTGAAGGACCCTTTGGAAGTTCCAGTGGTTAGACGTGATTAGCCTCGAGAAGCCTCAGCGGAAATGGGCCTCATCTCGCCTGGAGGGCAAAATCTCCTGAAATTTCTCGAGTTGCGGCAGGTGCTCTCGACTTACGACGGGGACCTCAGGGACCCGCTCTGGTGGCCTCAGGAAAGGCCAGTCCCCATGCGAGTTCCTCGGGGGCCTCTCGGGATTACTCTCCCTTCGATGCCGGGGCCTAAGACCTTGTGTGGAGTCGGGGCCGGAACCTGAGGATTCCTCTCCAGTGCTGACATGGATCTTGGGGTACTTCTGGAGTCTCCCCAGGTGAGTCAGTCTTCGTCTCGAATGCGGGCATGCACTTGCGCTTTCCTCCAGAGCGGTAGCAGCAGTGTCACGCAGTCCGCCGCGTGGATCAAAGGATCTATGGTTTTCCCTCGAGTCTTTCCCACGAGGCTTTCCCACGAGGCTTTCCCACAGGGCTGTCCCACGTGCACACGTGGTGGGAGTCGATCCTCGGCTTGAACGTCAAGGCAGTGCAGGGAAAACAGGTTCCTCTGGAATGGACTGACACATCTGGGGGTCTCTTGGAATGGTGGCACGACCCTGGAGTTCCTCTCGCCTTTCCTGTGGAGAGCGCCACCTCTTCCAGATGCGACGGGAACGCCGGGAATTCTTTCCCTACGAAACAGGGAAAGGATCCCTCATCTCGAGCTAGTAGGCGGAAACGGGGCTGCCCTGGATGTGTGCGGGACCCCACGTGCTTCCTCTCGAGTGGAGACGGGTATGTCGCGGAACTGCTTCCGTTGCAGCAAGGGTGTGAAGGACCCTTTGGAAGTTCCAGTGGTTAGATGTGATTAGCCTCGAGAAGCCTCAGCGGAAATGGGCCTCATCTCGCCTGGAGGGCAAAACCTCCTGGATTTTCTCGAGTTGCGGCAGGTGCTCTCCACTTACGACGGGGACCTCAGGGACCCGCTCTGGTGGCCTCAGGAAAGGCCAGTCCCCATGCGAGTTCCTCGGGGGCCTCTCGGCATTCCTCTCCCGTCGATGCCGGGGCCTAAGACCTTGTGTGGAGTCGGGGCCGGAACCTGAGGATTCCTCTCCAGTGCTGACATGGATCTTGGGGTACTTCTGGAGTCTCCCCAGGGGAGTCAGTCCTCGTCTCGAATGCGGGCATGCACTTGCGCTTTCCTCCAGAGCGGTAGCAGCAGTGTCACGCAGTCCGCCGCGTGGATTAAAGGATCTATGGTTTTCCCTCGAGTCTTTCCCACGAGGCTTTCCCACGAGGCTTTCCCACAGGGCTGTCCCACGTGCACACGTGGTGGGAGTCGATCCTCGGGTTGAACGTCAAGGCAGTGGAGGGAAAACAGGTTCCTCTGGAATGGACTGACACATCTGGGGGTCTCTTGGAATGGTGCCACGACGTTGGAGTTCCTCTCGCCTTTCCTGTGGAGAGCGCCACCTCTTGAGATGCAACGGGAACGCCGGGAATTCTTTCCCTACGAAACAGGGAAAGGATCCCTCATCTCGAGCTAGGAGGCGGAAACGGGGCTCCCCTGGATGTGTGCGGGACCCCACGTGCTTCCTCTCGAGTGGAGACGGGTATGTCGCGGAACTGCTTCAGTTGCAGCAAGGGTGTGAATGACCCTTTGGAAGTTCCAGTGGTTAGACGTGATTAGCCTCGAGAAGCCTCAGCGGAAATGGGCCTCATCTCGCCTGGAGGGCAAAACCTCCTGGAATTTCTCGAGTTGCGGCAGGTGCTCTCGACTTACGACGGGGACCTCAGGGACCCGCTCTGGTGGCCTCAGGAAAGGCCAGTCCCCATGCGAGTTCCTCGGGGGCCTCTCGGGATTCCTCTCCCGTCGATGCCGGGGCCTAAGACCTTGTGTGGAGTCGGGGCCGGAACCTGAGGATTCCTCTCCAGTGCTGACATGGATCTTGGGGTACTTCTGGAGTCTCCCCAGGGGAGTCAGTCTTCCTCTCGAATGCGGGCATGCACTTGCGCTTTCCTCCAGAGCGGTAGCAGCAGTGTCACGCAGTCCGCCGCGTGGATCAAAGGATCTATGGTTTTCCCTCGAGTCTTTCCCACGAGGCTTTCCCACGAGGCTTTCCCACAGGGCTGTCCCACGTGCACACGTGGTGGGAGTCGATCCTCGGGTTGAACGTCAAGGCAGTGCAGGGAAAACAGGTTCCTCTGGAATGGACTGACACATCTGGGGGACTCTTGGAATGGTGGCACGACCCTGGAGTTCCTCTCGCCTTTCCTGTGGAGAGCGCCTCCTCTTGAGATGCGACGGGAACGCCGGGAATTCTTTCCCTACGAAACAGGGAAAGGATCCCTCATCTCGAGCTAGGAGGCGGAAACGGGGCTCCGCTGGATGTGTGCGGGACCCCACGTGCTTCCTCTCGAGTGGAGACGGGTATGTCGGGGAACTTCTTGAGTTGCAGCAAGGGTGTGAAGGACCCTTTGGAAGTTCCAGTGGTTAGACGTGATTAGCCTCGAGAAGCCTCAGCGGAAATGGGCCTCATCTCGCCTGGAGGGCAAAACGTCCTGGAATTTCTCGAGTTGCGGCAGGTGCTCTCGACTTACGACGGGGACCTCAGGGACCCGCTCTGGTGGCCTCAGGAAAGGCCAGTCCCCATGCGAGTTCCTCGGGGGCCTCTCGGGATTCCTCTCCCGTCAATGCCGGGGCCTAAGACCTTGTGTGGAGTCGGGGCCGGAAACTGAGGTTTCCTCTCCAGTGCTGACATGGATCTTGGGGTACTTCTGGAGTCTCCCCAGGGGAGTCAGTCTTCGTCTCGAATGCGGGCATGCACTTGCGCTTTCCTCCAGAGCGGTAGCAGCAGTGTCACGCAGTCCGCCGCGTGGATCAAAGGATCTATGGTTTTCCCTCGAGTCTTTCCCACGAGGCTTTCCCACGAGGCTTTCCCACAGGGTTGTCCCACGTGCACACGTGGTGGGAGTCGATCCTCGGCTTGAACGTCAAGGCAGTGCAGGGAAAACAGGTTCCTCTGGAATGGACTGACACATCTGGGGGTCTCTTGAAATGGTGCCACGACCCTGGAGTTCCTCTCGCCTTTCCTGTGGAGAGCGCCACCTCTTGAGATGCGACGGGAACGCCGGGAATTCTTTCCCTACGAAACAGGGAAAGGATCCCTCATCTCGAGCTAGGAGTCGGAAACGGGGCTCCCCTGGATGTGTGCGGGACCCCACGTGCTTCCTCTCGAGTGGAGACGGGTATGTCGGGGAACTTCTTGAGTTGCAGCAAGGGTGTGAAGGACCCTTTGGAAGTTCCAGTGGTTAGACGTGATTAGGCTCGAGAAGCCTCAGCGGAAATGGGCCTCATCTCGCCTGGAGGGCAAAACCTCCTGAATTTTCTCGAGTTGCGGCAGGTGCTCTCGACTTACGACGGGGACCTCAGGGACCCGCTCTGTTGGCCTAAGGAAAGGCCAGTCCCCATGCGAGTTCCTCGGGGGCCTCTCGGGATTCCTCTGCCGTCGATGCCGGGGCCTAAGACCTTGTATGGAGTCGGGGCCGGAACCTGAGGATTCCTCTCCAGTGCTGACATGGATCTTGGGGTACTTCTGGAGTCTCCCCAGGGGAGTCAGTCCTCGTCTCGAATGCGGGCATGCACTTGCCCTTTCCTCCAGAGCGGTATCAGCAGTGTCACGCAGTCCGCCGCGTGGGTCAAAGGATCTATGGTTTTCCCTCCAGTCTTTCCCACGAGGCTTTCCCACGAGGCTTTCCCACAGGGCTGTCCCACGTGCACACGTGTTGGAAGTCGATCCTCGGGTTGAACGTCAAGGCAGTGCAGGGAAAACAGGTTCCTCTGGAATGGACTGACACATCTGCGGGACTCTTGGAATGGTGGCACGACCCTGGAGTTCCTCTCGCCTTTCCTGTGGAGAGCGCCTCCTCTTGAGATGCGACGGGAACGCCGGGAATTCTTTCCCTACGAAACAGGGAAAGGATCCCTCATCTCGAGCTAGGAGGCGGAAACGGTTCTCCCCTGGATGTGTGCGGGACCCCACGTGCTTCCTCTCGAGTGGAGACGGGTATGTCGGGGAACTTCTTGAGTTGCAGCAAGGGTGTGAAGGACCCATGGAAGTTCCAGTGGTTAGACGTGATTAGCCTCGAGAAGCCTCAGCGGAAATGGGCCTCATTTCGACTGGAGGGCAAAACCTCCTGGATTTTCTCGAGTTGCGGCAGGTGCTCTCAACTTACGACGGTGACCTCAGGGACCCGCTCTGGTGGCCTCAGGAAAGGCCAGTCCCCATGCGAGTTCCTCGGGGGTCTCTCGGGATTCTTCTCCCGTCGATGCCGGGGCCTAAGACCTTGTGTGGAGTCGGGGCCGGAACCTGAGGATTCCTCTCCAGTGCTGACATGGATCTTGGGGTACTTCTGGAGTCTCCCCAGGGGAGTCAGTCCTCGTCTCGAATGCGGGCATGCACTTGCGCTTTCCTCCAGAGCGGTAGCAGCAGTGTCACCCAGTCCGCCGCGTGGATAAAAGGATCTATGGTTTTCCCTCGAGTCTTTCCCACGAGGCTTTCCCACGAGGCTTTCCCACAGGGCTGTCCCACGTGCACACGTGGTGGGAGTCGATCCTCGGCTTGAACGTCAAGGCAGTGCAGGGAAAACAGGTTCCTCTGGAATGGACTGACACATCTGGGGACTCTTGGAATGGTGGCATGACCCTGGAGTTCCTCTCCCCTTTCCTGTGGAGAGCGCCTCCTCTTGAGATGCGACGGGAACGCCGGGAATTCTTTCCCTACGAAACAGGGAAAGGATCCCTCATCTCGAGCTAGGAGGCGGAAACGGGGCTCCCCTGGATGTGTGCGGGACCCCACGTGCTTCCTCTCGAGTGGAGACGGGTATGTCGGGGAACTTCTTGAGTTGCAGCAAGGGTGTGAAGGACCCTTTGGAAGTTCCAGTGGTTAGACGTGATTAGCCTCGAGAAGCCTCAGCGGAAATGGGCCTCATCTCGCCTGGAGGGCAAAACCTCCTGGATTTTCTCGAGTTGCGGCAGGTGCTCTCGACTTACGACGGGGACCTCAGGGACCCGCTCTGGTGGCCTCAGGAAAGGCCAGTCCCCATGCGAGTTCCTCGGGGGCCTCTCGGGATTCCTCTCCCGTCCATGCCGGGGCCTAAGACCTTGTGTGGAGTCGGGGCCGGAACCTGAGGATTCCTCTCCAGTGCTGACATGGACCTTGGGGTACTTCTGGAGTCTCCCCAGGGGAGTCAGTCCTCGTCTCGAATGCGGGCATGCACTTGCACTTTCCTCCAGAGCGGTAGCAGCAGTGTCACGCAGTCCGCCGCGTGGATCAAAGGATCTATGGTTTTCCCTCGAGTCTTTCCCACGAGGCTTTCCCACGAGGCTTTCCCACAGGGCTGTCCCACGTGCACACGTGGTGGGAGTCGATCCTCGGCTTGAACGTCAAGGCAGTGCAGGGAAAACAGGTTCCTCTGGAATGGACTGACACATCTGGGGGACTCTTGGAATGGTGGCACGACCCTGGAGTTCCTCTCCCCTTTCCTGTGGAGACCGCCTCCTATTGAGATGCGACGGGAACGCCGGGAATTCTTTCCCTACGAAACAGGGAAAGGATCCCTCATCTCGAGCTAGGAGTCGGAAACGGGGCTCCCCTGGATGTGTGCGGGACCCCACGTGTTTCCTCTCGAGTGGAGACGGGTATGTCGGGGAACTTCTTGAGTTGCAGCAAGGGTGTGAAGGACCCTTTGGAAGTTCCAGTGGTTAGACGTGATTAGCCTCGAGAAGCCTCAGCGGAAATGGGCCTCATCTCGCCTGGAGGGCAAAACCTCCTGGATTTTCTCGAGTTGCGGCAGGTGCTCTCGACTTACGACAGGGACTTCAGGGACCCGCTCTGGTGGCCTCAGGAAAGGCCAGTCCCCATGCGAGTTCCTCGGGGGCCTCTCGGGATTCCTCTCCCGGCGATGCCGGGGCCTAAGACCTTGTGTGGAGTCGGGGCCGGAACCTGAGGATTACTCTCCAGTGCTGACATGGATCTTGGGGTACTTCTGGAGTCTCCCCAGGGGAGTCAGTCCTCGTCTCGAATGCGGGCATGCACTTGCGCTTTCCTCCAGAGCGGTAGCAGCAGTGTCACGCAGTCCGCCGCGTGGATCAAAGGATCTATGGTTTTCCCTCGAGTCTTTCCCACGAGGCTTTCCCACGAGGCTTTCCCACAGGGCTGTCCCACGTGCACAGGTGGTGGGAGTCGATCCTCGACTTGAAAGTCAAGGCAGTGCAGGGAAAACAGGTTCCTCTGGAATGGACTGACACATCTGGGGGTCTCTTGGAATGGTGCCACGACCCTGGAGTTCCTCTCCCCTTTCCTGTGTAGAGCGCCACCTATTGAGATGCGACGGGAACGCTGGGAATTCTTTCCCTACGAAACAGGGAAAGGATCCCTCATTTCGAGCTAGGAGGCGGAAACGGGGCTCCCCTGGATGTGTGCGGGACACCACGTGCTTCCTTTCGAGTGGAGACGGGTATGTCGCGGAACTGCTTCAGTTGCAGCAAGGGTGTGAAGGACCCTTTGGAAGTTCCAGTGGTTAGACGTGATTAGCCTCGAGAAGCCTCAGCGGAAATGGGCCTCATCTCGCCTGGAGGGCAAAACCTCCTGGATTTTCTCGAGTTGCGGCAGGTGCTCTCGACTTACGACGGGGACCTCAGGGACCCGCTCTGGTGGCCTCAGGAAAGGCCAGTCCCCATGCGAGTTCCTCGGGGGCCCCTCGGGATTCCTCTCCCGTCCATGCCGGGGCCTAAGACCTTGTGTGGAGTCGGGGCCGGAACCTGAGGATTCCTCTCCAGTGCTGACATGGATCTTGGGGTACTTCTGGAGTCTCCCCAGGGGAGTCAGTCCTCGTCTCGAATGCGGGCATGCACTTGCGCTTTCCTCCAGAGCGGTAGCAGCAGTGTCACGCAGTCCTCCGCGTGGATCAAAGGATCTATGGTTTTCCCTCGAGTCTTTCCCACGAGTCTTTCCCACGAGGCTTTCCCACAGGGCTGTCCCACGTGCACACGTGGTGGGAGTCGATCCTCGGCTTGAACGTCAAGGCAGTGCAGGGAAAACAGGTTCCTCTGGAATGGACTGACACATCTGGGGGACTCTTGGAATGGTGGCACGACCCTGGAGTTCCTCTCGCCTTTCCTGTGGAGAGCGCCTCCTCTTGAGATGCGACGGGAACGCCGGGAATTCTTTCCCTACGAAACAGGGAAAGGATCCCTCATCTCGAGCTAGGAGTCGGAAACGGGGCTCCCCTGGATGTGTGCGGGACCCCACGTGTTTCCTCTCGAGTGGAGACGGGTATGTCGGGGAACTTCTTGAGTTGCAGCAAGGGTGTGAAGGACCCTTTGGAAGTTCCAGTGGTTAGACGTGATTAGCCTCGAGAAGCCTCAGCGGAAATGGGCCTCATCTCGCCTGGAGGGCAAAACCTCCTGGATTTTCTCGAGTTGCGGCAGGTGCTCTCGACTTACGACAGGGACTTCAGGGACCCGCTCTGGTGGCCTCAGGAAAGGCCAGTCCCCATGCGAGTTCCTCGGGGGCCTCTCGGGATTCCTCTCCCGTCGATGCCGGGGCCTAAGACCTTGTGTGGAGTCGGGGCCAGAACCTGAGGATTCCTCTCCAGTGCTGACATGGATCTTGGGGTACTTCTGGAGTCTCCCCAGGGGAGTCAGTCCTCGTCTCGAATGCGGGCATGCACTTGCGCTTTCCTCCAGAGCGGTAGCAGCAGTGTCACGCAGTCCGCCGTGTGGATCAAAGGATCTATGTTTTTCCCTCGAGTCTTTCCCACGAGGCTTTCCCACGAGGCTTTCCCACAGGGCTGTCCCACGTGCACCCGTGGTGGGAGTCGATCCTCGGCTTGAACGTCAAGGCAGTGCAGGGAAAACAGGTTCTTCTGGAATGGACTGACACATCTGGGGGTGTCTTGGAATGGTGGCACGACCCTGGAGTTCCTCTCGCCTTTCCTGTGGAGAGCGCCACCTCTTGAGATGCGACGGGAACGCCGGGAATTCTTTCCCTACGAAACAGGGAAAGGATTCCTTATCTCGAGCTAGGAGGCGGAAACGGGGCTCCCCTGGATGTGTGCGGGACCCCACGTGCTTCCTCTCGAGTGGAGACGGGTATGTCGGGGAACTTCTTGAGTTGCAGCAAGGGTGTGAAGGACCCTTTGGAAGTTCCAGTGGTTAGACGTGATTAGCCTCGAGAAGCCTCAGCGGAAATGGGCCTCATCTCGCCTGGAGGGCAAAACCTCCTGGATTTTCTCGAGTTGCGGCAGGTGCTCTCGATTTATGACGGGGACCTCACGGACCCGCTCTGGTGGCCTCAGGAAAGGCCAGTCCCCATGCGAGTTCCTCGGGGGCCTCTCGGGATTCCTCTCCCGGCGATGCCGGGGCCTAAGACCTTGTGTGGAGTCGGGGCCGGAACCTGAGGATTCCTCTCCAGTGCTGACATGGATCTTGGGGTACTTCTGGAGTCTCCCCAGGGGAGTCAGTCCTCGTCTCGAATGCGGGCATGCACTTGCGCTTTCCTCCAGAGCGGTAGCAGCAGTGTCACGCAGTCCTCCGCGTGGATCAAAGGATCTATGGTTTTCCCTCGAGTCTTTCCCACGAGTCTTTCCCACGAGGCTTTCCCACAGGGCTGTCCCACGTGCACACGTGGTGGGAGTCGATCCTCGGCTTGAACGTCAAGGCAGTGCAGGGAAAACAGGTTCCTCTGGAATGGACTGACACATCTGGGGGACTCTTGGAATGGTGGCACGACCCTGGAGTTCCTCTCGCCTTTCCTGTGAAGAGCGCCTCCTCTTGAGATGCGACGGGAACGCCGGGAATTCTTTCCCTACGAAACAGGGAAAGGATCCCTCATCTCGAGCTAGGAGGCGGAAACGGGGCTCCCCTGGATGTGTGCGGGACCCCACGTGCTTCCTCTCGAGTGAAGACGGGTATGTCGGGGAACTTCTTGAGTTGCAGCAAGGGTGTGAAGGACCCTTTGGAAGTTCCAGTGGTTAGACGTCATTAGCCTCGAGAAGCCTCAGCGGAAATGGGCCTCATCTCGCCTGGAGGGCAAAACCTCCTGGATTTTCTCGAGTTGCGGCAGGTGCTCTCGACTTATGATGGGGACCTCAGGGACCCGCTCTGGTGGCCTCAGGAAAGGCCAGTCCCCATGCGAGTTCCTCGGGGGCCTCTCGGGATTCCTCTCCCGTCGATGCCGGGGCCTAAGACCTTGTGTGGAGTCGGGGCCGGAACCTGAGGATTCCTCTCCAGTGCTGACATGGATCTTGGGGTACTTCTGGAGTCTCCCCAGGGGAGTCAGTCCTCGTCTCGAATGCGGGCATGCACTTGGGCTTTCCTCCAGAGCGGTAGGAGCAGTGTCACGCAGTCCGCCGCGTGGATCAAAGGATCTATGGTTTTCCCTCGAGTCTTTCCCACGAGGCTTTCCCACGAGGCTTTCCCACAGGGCTGTCCCACGTGCACACGTGGTGGGAGTCGATCCTCGGCTTGAACGTCAAGGCAGTGCAGGGAAAACAGGTTCCTCTGGAATGGACTGACACATCTGGGGGTCTCTTGGAATGGTGCCACGACCCTGGAGTTCCTCTCGCCTTTCCTGTGGAGAGCGCCACCTCTTGAGATGCGACGGGAACGCCGGGAATTCTTTCCCTACGAAACAGGGAAAAGATCCCTCATCTCGAGCTAGGAGGCGGAAACGGGGCTCCCCTGGATGTGTGCGGGACCCCACGTGCTTCCTCTCGAGTGGAGACGGGTATGTCGCGGAACTGCTTCAGTTGCAGCAAGGGTGTGAAGGACCCTTTGGAAGTTCCAGTGGTTAGACGTGATTAGCCTCGAGAAGCCTCAGCGGAAATGGGCCTCATCTCGCCTGGAGGGCAAAACCTCCTGGATTTTCTCGAGTTGCGGCAGGTGCTCTCGACTTACGACGGGGACCTCAGGGAACCGCTCTGGTGGCCTCAGGAAAGGCCAGTCCCCATGCGAGTTCCTCGGGGGCCTCTCGGCATTCCTCTCCCGTCGATGCCGGGGCCTAAGACCTTGTGTGGAGTCGGGGCCGGAACCTGAGGATTCCTCTCCAGTGCTGACATGGATCTTGGGGTACTTCTGCAGTCTCCCCAGGGGAGTCAGTCCTCGTCTCGAATGCGGGCATGCACTTGAGCTTTCCTCCAGAGCGGTAGCAGCAGTGTCACGCAGTCCGCCGCGTGGATCAAAGGATCTATGGTTTTCCCTCGAGTCTTTCCCACGAGGCTTTCCCACGAGGCTTTCCCACAGGGCTGTCCCACGTGCACACGTGGTGGGAGTCGATCCTCGGCTTGAACGTCAAGGCAGTGCAGGGAATACAGGTTCCTCTGGAATGGACTGACACATCTGGGGGACTCTTGGAATGGTGGCACGACCCTGGAGTTCCTCTCGCCTTTCCTGTGGAGAGCGCCTCCTCTTGAGATGCGACGGGAACGCCGGGAATTCTTTCCCTACGAAACAGGGAAAGGATCCCTCATCTCGAGATAGGAGGCGGAAACGGGGCTCCCCTGGATGTGTGCGGGACCCCACGTGCTTCCTCTCGAGTGGAGACGGGTATGTCGGGGAACTTCTTGAGTTGCAGCAAGGGTGTGAAGGACCCTTTGGAAGTTCCAGTGGTTAGACGTGATTAGCCTCGAGAAGCCTCAGCGGAAATGGGCCTCATCTCGCCTGGAGGGCAAAACCTCCTGGATTTTCTCGAGTTGCGGCAGGTGCTCTCGACTTACGACGGGGACCTCAGGGACCCGCTCTGGTGGCCTCAGGAAAGGCCAGTCCCCATGCGAGTTCCTCGGGGGCTTCTCGGGATTCCTCTCCCGTCGATGCCCGGGCCTAAGTCCTTGTGTGGAGTCGGGGCCGGAACCTGAGGATTCCTCTCCAGTGCTGACATGGATCTTGGGGTACTTCTGGAGTCTCCCCAGGGGAGTCAGTCCTCGTCTCGAATGCGGGCATGCACTTGCGCTTTCCTCCAGAGCGGTAGCAGCAGTGTCACGCAGTCCGCCGTGAGGATCAAAGGATCTATGGTTTTCCCTCGAGTCTTTCCCACGTGTCTTTCCCACGAGGCTTTCCCACAGGGCTGTCCCACGTGCACACGTGGTGGGAGTCGATCCTCGGCTTGAACGTCAAGGCAGTGCAGGGAAAACAGGTTCCTCTGGAATGGACTGACACATCTGGGGGTCTCTTGGAATGGTGCCACGACCCTGGAGTTCCTCTCGCCTTTCCTGTGGAGAGCGCCACCTCTTGAGATGCCACGGGAACGCCGGGAATTCTTTCCCTACGAAACAGGGAAAGGATTCCTCATCTCGAGCTAGGAGGCGGAAACGGGGCTCACCTGGATGTGTGCGGGACCCCACGTGCTTCCTCTCGAGTGGAGACAGGTATGTCGCGGAACTGCTTCAGTTGCAGCAAGGGTGTAGGACCCTTTGGAAGTTCCAGTGGTTAGACGTGATTAGCCTCGAGAAGCCTCAGCGGAAATGGGCCTCATCTCGCCTGGAGGGCAAAACCTCCTGGATTTTCTCGAGTTGCGGCAGGTGCTCTCGACTTACGACGGGGACCTCAGGGACCCGCTCTGGTGGCCTCAGGAAAGGCCAGTCCCCATGCGAGTTCCTCGGGGGCCTCTCGGGATTCCTCTCCCGTCGATGCCGGGGCCTAAGACCTTGTGTGGAGTCGGGGCCGGAACCTGAGGATTCCTCTCCAGTGCTGACCTGGATCTTAGGGTACTTCTGGAGTCTCCCCAGGGGAGTCAGTCCTCGTCTCCAATGCGGGCATGCACTTGCGCTTTCCTTCAGAGCGGTAGCAGCAGTGTCACGCAGTCCGCCGCGTGGATCAAAGGATCTATGGTTTTCCCTCGAGTCTTTCCCACGAGGCTTTCCCACGAGGCTTTCCCACAGGGCTGTCCCACGTGCACACGTGGTGGGAGTCGATCCTCGGCTTGAACGTCAAGGCAGTGCAGGGAAAACAGGTTCCTCTGGAATGGACTGACACATCTGGGGGTCTCTTGGAATGGTGGCACGACCCTGGAGTTCCTCTCGCCTTTCCTGTGGAGAGCGCCACCTCTTGAGATGCGACGGGAACGCCGGGAATTCTTTCCCTACGAAACAGGGAAAGGATCCCTCATCTCGAGCTAGGAGGGGGAAACGGGGCTCGCCTGGATGTGTGCGGGACCCCACGTGCTTCCTCTCGAGTGGAGACGCGTATGTCGCGGAACTGCTTCAGTTGCAGCAAGGGTGTGAAGGACCCTTTGGAAGTTCCAGTGGTTAGACGTGATTAGCCTCGAGAAGCCTCAGCGGAAATGGGCCTCATCTCGCCTGGAGGGCAAAACCTCCTGGATTTTCTCGAGTTGCGGCAGGTGCTCTCGACTTAGGACGGGGACCTCAGGGACCCGCTCTGGTGGCCTCAGGAAAGGCCAGTCCCCATGCGAGTTCCTCGGGGGCCTCTCGGGATTCCTCTCCCGTCGATGCCGGGGCCTAAGACCTTGTGTGGAGTCGGGGCCGGAACCTGAGGATTCCTCTCCAGTGCTGACATGGATCTTGGGGTACTTCTGGAGTCTCCCCAGGGGAGTCAGTCCTCGTCTCGCATGCGGGCATGCACTTGCGCTTTCCTCCAGAGCGGTAGCAGCCGTGTCACGCAGTCCGCCGCGTGGATCAAAGGATCTATGGTTTTCCCTCGAGTCTTTCCCACGAGGCTTTCCCACGAGGCTTTCCCACAGGGCTGTGCCACGTGCACACGTGGTGGGAGTGGATCCTCGGCTTGAACGTCAAGGCAGTGCAGGGAAAACAGGTTCCTCTGGAATGGACTGACACATCTGGGGGTCTCTTGGAATGGTGGCACGACCCTGGAGTTCCTCTCGCCTTTCCTGTGGAGAGCGCCACCTCTTGAGATGCGACGGGAACGCCGGGAATTCTTTCCCTACGAAACAGGGAAAGGATCCCTCATCTCGAGCTAGGAGGCGGAAACGGGGCTCCCCTGGATGTGTGCGGGACCCCACGTGCTTCCTCTCGAGTGGAGACGGGTATGTCGCTGAACTGCTTCAGTTGCAGCAAGGGTGTGAAGGACCCTTTGGAAGTTCCAGTGGTTAGATGTGATTAGCCTCGAGAAGCCTCAGCGGAAATGGGCCTCATCTCGCCTGGAGGGCAAAACCTCCTGGATTTTCTCGAGTTGCGGCAGGTGCTCTCGACTTACGACGGGGACCTCAGGGACCCGCTCTGGTGGCCTCAGGAAAGGCCAGTCCACATGCGAGTTCCTCGGGGGCCTCTCGGGATTCCTCTCCCGTCGATGCCGGGGCCTAAGACCTTGTGTGGAGTCGGGGCCGGAACCTGAGTATTCCTCTCCAGAGCTGACATGGATCTTGGGGTACTTCTGGAGTCTCCCCAGGAGAGTCAGTCCTCGTCTCGAATGCGGGCATGCACTTGCGCTTTCCTCCAGAGCGGTAGCAGCAGTGTCACGCAGTCCGCCGCGTGGATCAAAGGATCTATGTTTTTCCCTCGAGTCTTTCCCACGAGGCTTTCCCACGAGGCTTTCCCACAGGGCTGTCCCACGTGCACACGTGGTGGGAGTCGATCCTCGGCTTGAACGTCAAGGCAGTGCAGGGAAAACAGGTTCCTCTGGAATGGACTGACACATCTGGGGGACTCTTGGAATGGTGGCACGACCCTGGAGTTCCTCTCGCCTTTCCTGTGGAGAGCGCCTCCTCTTGAGATGCGACGGGAACGCCGGGAATTCTTTCCCTACGAAACAGGGAAAGGATCCCTCATCTCGAGCTAGGAGGCGGATACGGGGCTCCCCTGGATGTGTGCGGGACCCCACGTGCTTCCTCTCGAGTGGAGACGGGTATGTCGGGGAACTTCTTGAGTTGCAGCAAGGGTGTGAAGGACCCTTTGGAAGTTCCAGTGGTTAGACGTGATTAGCCTCGAGAAGCCTCAGCGGAAATGGGCCTCATCTCGCCTGGAGGGCAAAACCTCCTGGATTTTCTCGAGTTGCGGCAGGTGCTCTCGACTTACGACGGGGACCTCAGGGACCCGCTCTGGTGGCCTCAGGAAAGGCCAGTCCCCATGCGAGTTCCTCGGGGGCCTCTCGGGATTCCTCTCCCTTCGATGCCGGGGCCTAAGACCTTGTGTGGAGTCGGGGCCGGAACCTGAGGATTCCTCTCCAGTGCTGACATGGATCTTGGGGTACTTCTGGCGTCTCCTCAGGGGAGTCAGTCTTCGTCTCGAATGCGGGCATGCACTTGGGCTTTCCTCCAGAGCGGTAGCAGCAGTGTCACGCAGTCCGCCGCGTGGATCAAAGGATCTATGGTTTTCCCTCGAGTCTTTCCCACGAGGCTTTCCCACGAGGCTTTCCCACAGGGCTGTCCCACGTGCACACGTGGTGGGAGTCGATCCTCGGCTTGAACGTCAAGGCAGTGCAGGGAAAACAGGTTCCTCTGGAATGGACTGACACATCTGGGGGTCTCTTGGAATGGTGGCACGACCCTGGAGTTCCTCTCGCCTTTCCTGTGGAGAGCGCCACCTCTTGAGATGCGACGGGAACGCCGGGAATTCTTTCCCTACGAAACAGGGAAAGGATCCCTCATCTCGAGCTAGGAGGCGGAAACGGGGCTCCCCTGGATGTGTGCGGGACCCCACGTGCTTCCTCTCGAGTGGAGACGGGTATGTCGCGGAACTGCTTCAGTTGCAGCAAGGGTGTGAAGGACCCTTTGGAAGTTCCAGTGGTTAGATGTGATTAGCCTCGAGAAGCCTCAGCGGAAATGGGCCTCATCTCGCCTGGAGGGCAAAACCTCCTGGATTTTCTCGAGTTGCGGCAGGTGCTCTCGACTTACGACGGGGACCTCAGGGACCCGCTCTGGTGGCTTCAGGAAAGGCCAGTCCCCATGCGAGTTCCTTGGGGGCCTCTCGGGATTCCTCTCCCGTCGATGCCGGGGCCTAAGACCTTGTGTGGAGTCGGGGCCGGAACCTGAGGTTTCCTCTCCAGTGCTGACATGGATCTTGGGGCACCTCTGGAGTCTCCCCAGGGGAGTCAGTCCTCGTCTCGAATGCGGGCATGCACTTGCGCTTTCCTCCAGAGCGGTAGCAGCAGTGTCACGCAGTCCGCCGCGTGGATCAAAGGATCTATGGTTTTCCCTCGAGTCTTTCCCACGAGGCTTTCCCACGAGGCTTTCCCACAGGGCTGTCCCACGTGCACGCGTGGTGGGATTCGATCCTCGGCTTGAACGTCAAGGCAGTGCAGGAAAAAAAGTTTCCTCTGTAATGGACTGACACATCTGTGGGTCTCTTGGAATGGTGGCACGACTCTGGAGATCCTCTCCCCTTTCCTGTTGAGAGCGCCTCCTCTTGAGATGTGACGGGAACGCGGGGAATTCTTTCCCTACCAAACAGGGAAAGGATCCCTCATCTCGAGCTATGAGGCGGAAACGGGGTTCCCCTGGATGTGTGCTGGACCCCACGTGCTTCCTCTCGAGTGGAGACGGGTATGTCGGGGAACTTCTTGAGTTGCAGCAAGGGTGTGAAGGACCCTTTGGAAGTTCCAGTGGTTAGACGTGATTAGCCTCGAGAAGCCTCAGCGGAAATGGGCCTCATCTCGCCTGGAGGGCAAAACCTCCTGGATTTTCTCGAGTTGCGGCAGGTGCTCTCGACTTACGACGGGGACCTCGGGGACCCGCTCTGGTGGCCTCAGGAAAGGCCAGTCCCCATGCGAGTTCCTCGGGCGCCTCTCGGGATTCCTCTCCCGTCGATGCCGGGGCCTAAGACCTGGTGTGAAGTCGGGGCTGGAACCTGAGGATTCCTCTCCAGTGCTGACATGGATCTTGGGGTACTTCTGGAGTCTCCCCAGGGGAGTCAGTCCTCGTCTCGAATGCGGGCATGCACTTACGCTTTCCTCCAGAGCGGTAGCAGCAGTGTCACGCAGTCCGCCCCGTGGATCAAAGGATCTATGGTTTTCCCTCGAGTCTTTCCCACGAGGCTTTCCCAAGAGGCTTTCCCACAGGGCTGTCCCACGTGCACACGTGGTGGGAGTCGATCCTCGGCTTGAACGTCAAGGCAGTGCAGGGAAAACAGGTTCCTCTGGAATGGACTGACCCATCTGGGGGACTCTTGGAATGGTGGCACGACCCTGGAGTTCCTCTCGCCTTTCCTGTGGAGAGCGCCTCCTCTAGAGATGCGACGGGAACGCCGGGAATTCTTTCCCTACGAAACAGGGAAAGGATCCCTCATCTCGAGCTAGGAGGCGGAAACGGGGCTCCCCTGGATGTGTGCTGGACCCTCGTGCTTCCTCTCGAGTGGAGACGTGTATGTCGGGGAACTTCTTGAGTTGCAGCAAGGGTGTGAAGGACCCTTTGGAAATTCCAGAGGTTAGATGTGATTAGCCTCGAGAAGCCTCAGCGGAAATGGGCCTCGTCTCACCTGGAGGGCAAAACCTCCTGGATTTTCTCGATTTGCGGCAGGTGCTCTCGACTTACGACGGGGACCTCGGGGATCCGCTCTGGTGGACTCAGGAAAGGCCAGTCCCCATGCGAGTTCCTCGGGGGCCTCTCGGGATTCATCTCCCGTCGATGCCGGGGCCTAAGACCTTGTGTGGAGTCTGGGCCGGAACCTGAGGATTCCTCTCCAGTGCTGACATGGATCTTGGACTACTTCTGTAGTCTCCCCAGGGGAGTCAGTCCTCGTGTCGAATGCGGGCATGCACTTGCGCTTTCCTCCAGAGCGGTAGCAGCAGTGTCACGCAGTCCGCCGCGTGGATCAAAGGATCTATGGTTTTCCCTCGAGTCTTTCCCACGAGGCCTTCCCACGAGGCTTTCCCACAGGGCTGTCCCACGTGCACACGTGGTGGGAGTCGATCCTCGGCTTGAACGTCAAGGCAGTGCAGGGAAAACAGGTTCCTCTGGAATGGACTGACACAGTGTGGGTCTCTTGGAATGGTGGCACGACTCTGGAGATCCTCTCCCCTTTCCTGTGGAGAGCGCCTCCTCTTGAGATGCGACGGGAACGCGGGGAATTCTTTCCCTACGAAACAGGGAAAGGATCCCTCATCTCGAGCTAGGAGGCGGAAACGGGGTTCCCCTGGATGTGTGCTGGACCCCACGTGCTTCCTCTCGAGTGGAGACGGGTATGTCGCGGAACTGCTTGAGTTGCAGCAAGGGTGTGAAGGACCCTTTGGAAGTTCCAGTGGTTAGATGTGATTAGCCTCGAGAAGCCTCAGCGGAAGTGGGCCTCATCTCGCCTGGAGGGCAAAACCTCCTGGATTTTCTCGAGTTGCGGCAGTTGCTCTCGAGTTACGACGGGGACCTCAGGGACCCGCTCTGGTGGCCTCAGGAAAGTCCAGTCCCTATGCGAATTCCTCGGGGGCCTCTCGGGATTCCTCTCCCGTCGATGCCGGGGCCTAAGACCTTGTGTGGAGTCGGGGCCGAAACCTGAGTATTCCTCTCCAGAGCTGACATGGATCTTGGGGTACTTCTGGAGTCTCCCCAGGGGAGTCAGTGCTCGTCTCGAATGCGGGCATGCACTTGCGCTTTCCTCCAGAGCGGTAGCAGCAGTGTCACGCAGTCCGCCTCGTGGATTAAAGGATCTATGGTTTTCCCTCGAGTCTTTCCCACGAGGCTTTCCCACGAGGCTTTCCCACAGGGCTGTCCCACGTGCACACGTGGTGGGAGTCGATCCTCGGCTTGAACGTCAAGGCAGTGCAGGGAAAACAGATTCCTCTGGAATGGACTGACCCATCTGGGGGACTCTTGGAATGGTGGCACGACCCTGGAGTTCCTCTCGCCTTTCCTGTGGAGAACACCTTCTCTTGAGATGCGACGGGAACGCCGGGAATTCTTTCCCTACGAAACAGGGAAAGGATCCCTCATCTCGAGCTAGGAGGCGGAAACGGGTCTCCCCTGGATGTGTGCGGGACCCTCGTGCTTCCTTTCGAGTGGAGACGGGTATGTCGGGGAACTTCTTGAGTTGCAGCAAGGGTGTGAAGGACCCTTTGGAAGTTCCAGTGGTTAGATGTGATTAGCCTCGAGAAGCCTCAGCGGAAATGGGCCTCATCTCGCCTGGAGGGCAAAACCTCCTGGATTTTCTCGAGTTGCGGCAGGTGCTCTCGATTTACGACGGGGACCTCGGGGACCCTCTCTGGTGGCCTCAGGAAAGGCCAGTCCCCATGCGAGTTCCTCGGGGGCCTCTCGGGATTCGTATCCCTTCGATGCCGGGGCCTAAGACCTTGTGTGGAGTCGGGGCCGGAACCTGAGGATTCCTCTCCAGTGCTGACATGGATCTTGGGGTACTTCTGGAGTCTCCCCAGGGGAGTCAGTCCTCGTCTCGAATGCGGGAATGCCCTTGCGCTTTCCTCCAGAGCGGTAGGAGCAGTGTCACGCAGTCCGCCGCGTGGATCAAAGGATCTATGGTTTTCCCTCGAGTCTTTCCCACGAGGCTTTCCCACGAGGCTTTCCCACAGGGCTGTCCCACGTGCACACGTGGTGGGAGTCGATCCTCGGCATGAACGTCAAGGCAGTGCAGGGAAAACAGATTCCTCTGGAATGGACTGACACATCTGGGGGACTCTTGGAATGGTGGCACGACCCTGGAGTTCCTCTCGCCTTTCCTGTGGAGAGCGCCTTCTCTTGAGATGCGACGGGAATGCCGGGAATTCTTTCCCTACGAAACAGGGAAAGGATCCCTCATCTCGAGCTAGGAGGCGGAAACGGGTCTCCCCTGGATGTGTGCGGGACCCTCGTGCTTCCTCTCGAGTGGAGACGGGTATGTCGGGGAACTTCTTGAGTTGCAGCAAGGGTGTGAAGGACCCTTTGGAAGTTCCAGTGGTTAGATGTGATTAGCCTCGAGAAGCCTCAGCGGAAATGGGCCTCATCTCGCCTGGAGGGCAAAACCTCCTGGATTTTCTCGAGTTGCGGCAGGTGCTCTCGACTTACGACGGGGACCTCGGGGACCCGCTCTGGTGGCCTCAGGAAAGGCCAGTCCCCATGCGAGTTCCTCGGGGGCCTCTCGGGATTCCTCTCCCGTCGATGCCGGGGCCTAAGACCTTGTGTGGAGTCGGGACCGGAACCTGAGGATTCCTCTCCAGTGCTGACATGGATCTTGGGGTATTTCTGGAGTCTCCCCAGGGGAGTCAGTCCTCGTCTCGAATGCGGGAATGCCCTTGCGCTTTCCTCCAGAGCGGTAGGAGCAGTGTCACGCAGTCCGCCCCGTGGATCAAAGGATCTATGGTTTCCCTCGTGTCTTTCCCACGAGGCTTTCCCACGAGGCTTTCCCACAGGGCTGTCCCACGTGCACACGTGGTGGGAGTCAATCCTCGGCTTGAACGTCAAGGCAGTGCAGGGAAAACAGGTTCCTCTGGAATGGACTGACACATCTGGGGGACTCTTGGATTGGTGGCACGACCCTGGAGTTCCTCTCGCCTTTCCTGTGGAGAGCGCCTCCTCTTGAGATGCGACGGGAACACCGGGAATTCTTTCCCTACGAAACAGGGAAAGGATCCCTCATCTCGAGCTAGGAGGCGGAAACGGGGCTCCCCTGGATGTGTGCGCGACCGTCGTGCTTCCTCTGGAGTGGAGACTGGTATGTCGGGGATCTTCTTGAGTTGCAGCAAGGGTGTGAAGGACCCTTTGGAAGTTCCAGTGGTTAGACGTGATTAGCCTCGAGAAGCCTCAGCGGAAGTGGGCCTCATCTCGCCTGGAGGGCAAAACCTCCTGGATTTTCTCGAGTTGCGGCAGGTTCTCTCGACTTACGACTGGGACCTCAGGGACCCGCTCTGGTGGCCTCAGGAAAGGCCAGTCCCCATGCGAGTTCCTCAGGGGGCTCTCGGGATTCCTCTCCCGTCGATGCCGGGGCCTAAGACCTTGTGTGGAGTTGGGGCCGGAACCTGAGAATTCCTCTCCAGTGCTGACATGGATCTTGGGGTACTTCTGGAGTCTCCCCAGGGGAGTCAGTCCTCGTCTCGAATGTGGGCATGCACTTGCGCTTTCCTCCAGAGCGGTAGCAGCAGTGTCACGCAGTCCGCCGTGTGGATCAAAGGATCTATGGTTTTCCCTCGAGTCTTTCCCACGAGGCTTTCCCACGAGGCTTTCCCACAGGGCTGTCCCACGGGCACACGTGGTGGGACTCGATCCTCGGCTTGAACGTCAAGGCAGTGCAGGGAAAACAGGTTCCTCTGGAATGGACTGACACATCTGGGGGACTCTTGGAATGGTGGCACGACCCTGGAGTTCCTCTCGCCTTTCCTGTGGAGAGCGCCTCCTCTTGAGATGCGACGGGAACGCCGGGAATTCTTTCCCTACGAAACAGGGAAAGGATCCCGCATCTCGAGCTAGGAGGCGGAAACGGGGCTCCCCTGGATGTGTGCGGGACCCTCGTGCTTCCTCTCGAGTGGAGACGTGTATGTCGGGGAACTTCTTGAGTTTCAGCAAGGGTGTGAAGGACCCTTTGGAAGTTCCAGAGGTTAGATGTGATTAGCCTCGAGAAGCCTCAGCGGAAATGGGCCTCATCTCGCCTGGAGGGTAAAACCTCCTGGATTTTCTCGAGTTGCGCAGGTGCTCTCGACTTACGTTGGGGACCTCGGGGACCCGCTCTGGTGGCCTCAGGAAAGGCCAGTCCCCATGCGAGTTCCTCGGGGGCCTCTCGGGATTCCTCTCCCGTCGATGCCGGGGCCTAAGATCTTGTGTGGAGTCGGGGCCGGAACCTGAGGATTCCTCTCCAGTGCTGACATGGATCTTGGGGTACTTCTGGAGTCTCCCCAGGGGAGTCAGTCCTCGTCTCGAATGTGGGCAACCACTTGCGCTTTCCTCCTGAGCGGTAGCAGCAGTGTCACGCAGTCCGCCGCGTGGATCAAAGGATCTATGGTTTTCCCTCGAGTCTTTCCCACGAGGCTTTCCCACGAGGCTTTCCCACAGGGCTGTCCCACGTGCACACGTGGTGGGACTCGATCCTCGGCTTGAACGTCAAGGCAGTGCAGGGAAAACAGGTTCCTCTGGAATGGACTGACACATCTGGGGGACTCTTGGAATGGTGGCACGACCCTGGAGTTCCTCTCGCCTTTCCTGTGGAGAGCGCCTCCTCTTGAGATGCGACGGGAACGCCGGGAATTCTTTCCCTACGAAACAGGGAAAGGATCCCTCACCTCGAGCTAGGAGGCGGAAACGGGGCTCCCCTGGATGTGTGCGGGACCCCACTCGCTTCCTCTCGAGTGGAGACGGGTATGTCGGGGAACTTCTTGAGTTGCAGCAGGGGTGTGAAGAACCCTTTGGAAGTTCCAGTGGTTAGACGTGATTAGCCTCGAGAAGCCTCAGTGGAAATGGGCCTCATCTCGCCTGGAGGGCAAAACCTCCTGGATTTTCTTGAGTTGCGGCAGGTTCTCTCGACTTACGACTGGGACCTTAGGGACCCGCTCTGGTGGCCTCAGGAAAGGCCAGTCCCTATGCGAGTTACTCAGGGGGCTCTCGGGATTCCTCTCCCGTAGATGCCGGGGCTAAGACCTTGTGTGGAGTCGGGGCCGGAACCTGAGAATTCCTCTCCAGTGCTGACATGGATCTTGGGGTACTTCTGGAGTCTCCCCAGGGGAGTCAGTCCTCGTCTCGAATGCGGGCATGCACTTGCGCTTTCCTCCAGAGCGGTAGCAGCAGTGTCACGCAGTCCGCTGCGTGGATCAAAGGATCTATGGTTTTCCCTCGAGTCTTTCCCACGAGGCTTTCCCACGAGGCTTTCCCACAGGGCTGTCCCACGTGCACACGTGGTGGGAGTCGATCCTCGGCTTGAACGTCAAGGCAGTGCAGGGAAAACAGGTTCCTCTGGAATGGACTGACACATCTGGGGGACTCTTGGAATGGTGGCACGACCCTGGAGTTCCTCTCCCCTTTCCTGTGGAGAGCGCCTCCTCTTAAGATGCGACGGGAACGCCGGGAATTCTTTCCCTACGAAACAGGGAAAGGATCCCTCATCTCGAGCTAGGAGGCGGAAACGGGGCTCCCCTGGATGTGTGCGGGACCCTCGTGCTTCCTATCTAGTGGAGACGGGTATGTCGGGGAACTTCTTGAGTTGCAGCAAGGGTGTGAAGGGCCCTTTGAAAGTTCCAGTGGTTAGATGTGATTAGCCTCGAGAAGCCTCAGCGGAAATGGGCCTCATCTCGCCTGGAGGGCAAAACCTCCTGGATTTTCTCGACTTGCGGCAGGAGCTCTCGACTTACGACGGGGACCTCAGGGACCCGCTCTGGTGGCCTCAGGAAAGGCCAGTCCCCATGCGAGTTCCTGGGGGGCCTCTCGGGATTCCTCTCCCGTCGATGCCGGGGCCTACGACCTTGTGTGGAGTCGGGGCCGGAACTTGAGGATTCCTCTCCAGTGCTGACATGGATCTTGGGGTACTTGTGGAGTCTCCACAGGGGAGTCAGTCCGCGTCTCGAATGCGGGCATGCATTTGCGCTTTCCTCCAGAGCGGTTGCAGCAGTGTCACGCAGTCCGCCGCGTGGATCAAAGGATCTATGGTTTTCCCTCGAGTCTTTCCCACGAGGCTTTCCCAAGAGGCTTTCCCACAGGGCTGTCCCACGTGCACACGTGGTGGGAGACGATCCTCGGCTTGAACGTCAAGGCAGTGCAGGGACAACAGGTTCCTCTGGAATGGACTGACACATCTGGGGGACTCTTGGAATGGTGGCAGGACCCTGGAGTTCCTCTCGCCTTTCCTGTGGAGAGCGCCTTCTCTTGAGATGCGACGGGAACGCCGGGAATTCTTTCCCTACGAAACAGGGAAAGGATCCCTCATCTCGAGCTAGGAGGCGGAAACGGGTCTCCCCTGGATGTGTGCGGGACCCTCGTGCTTCCTCTCGAGTGGAGACGGGTATGTCGGGGAACTTCTTGAGTTGCAGCAAGGGTGTGAAGGACCCTTTGGAAGTTCCAGTGGTTAGATGTGATTAGCCTCGAGAAGCCTCAGCGGAAATGGGCCTCATCTCGCCTGGAGGGCAAAACCTCCTGGATTTTCTCGAGTTGCGGCAGGTGCTCTCGACTTACGACGGGGACCTCGGGGACCCGCTCTGGTGGCCTCAGGAAAGGCCAGTCCCCATGCGAGTTCCTCGGGGGCCTCTCGGGATTCCTCTCCCGTCGATGCCGGGGCCTAAGACCTTGTGTGGAGTCGGGGCCGGAACCTGAGGATTCTTCTCCAGTGCTGACATGGATCTTGGGGTATTTCTGGAGTCTCCCCAGGGGAGTCAGTCCTCGTCTCGAATGCGGGCATGCACTTGCGCTTTCCTCCAGAGCGGTAGCAGCAGTGTCACGCAGTCCACCGAGTGGATCAAAGGAGCTATGGTTTTCCCTCGAGGCTTTCCCACGAGGCTTTCCCACAGGGCTGTCCCACGTGCACACGTGGTGGGAGTGGATCCTCGGCTTGAACGTCAAGGCAGTGCAGGGAAAACAGGTTCCTCTGGAATGGACTGACACATGTGGGGGACTCTAGGAATGGTGGCACGACCCTGGAGTTCCTCTCGCCTTTCCTGTGGAGAGCGCCTCCTCTTGAGATGCGACGGGAACGCCGGGAATTCTTTCCCTATGAAACAGGGAAAGGATCCCTCATCTCGAGATAGGCGGCGGAAACGGGGCTCCCCTGGATGTGTGCGCGATCCTTGTGCTTCCTCTCGAGTGGAGACTGGTATATCGGGGATCTTCTTGAGTTGCAGCAAGGGTGTGAAGGACCCTTTGGAAGTTCCATTGGTTAGACGTGATTAGCCTCGAGAAACCTCAGCGGAAATGGGCCTCATCTCGCCAGGACGGCAAAACCTCCTGGATTTTCTCGAGTTGCGGCAGGTGCTCTCGACTTACGACGGGGACCTCAGGGACCCGCTCTGGTGGCCTCAGGAAAGGCCAGTCCCATGCGAGTTCCTCGGGGCCTCTCGGGATTCCTCTCCCGTCGATGCCGGGGCCTAAGACCTTGTGTGGAGTCGGGGCCGGAAACTGAGGATTCCTCTCCAGTGCTGACATGGATCTTGGGGTACTTCTGGAGTCTCCCCAGGGGAGTCAGTCCTCGTCTCGAATGCGGGCATGCACTTGCGCTTTCCTCCTGAGCGGTAGCAGCAGCGTCACGCAATCAGCCACGTGGATCAAAGGATCTATGGTTTTCCCTCGAGTCTTTCCCACGAGGCTTTCCCACGAGGCTTTCCCACAGGGCTGTCCCACGTGCACACGTGGTGGGAGTCGATCCTCGGCTTGAACGTCAAGGCAGTGCAGGGAAAACAGGTTCCTCTGGAATGGACTGACACATCTGGGGGACTCTTGTAATGGTGGCACGACCCTGGAGTTTCTCTCGCCTTTCCTGTGGAGATCGCCTCCTCTTGAGATGCGACGGGAACGCCGGGAATTCTTTCCCTACGAAACAGGGAAAGGATCCCTCACCTCGAGCTAGGAGGCGGAAACGGGGCTCCCCTGGATGTGTGCGGGACCCCACGTGCTTCCTCTCGAGTGGAGACGGGTATGTCGGGGAACTTCTTGAGTTGCAGCAAGGGTGTGAAGGACCCTTGGAAGTTCCAGTGGTTAGACGTGATTAGCCTCGAGAAGCCTCAGCGGAAATGGGCCTCATCTCGCCTGGAGGGCAAAACCACCTGGATTTTCTCGAGTTGCGGCAGGTTCTCTCGACTTACGACTGGGACCTCAGAGACCCGCTCTGGTGGCCTCAGTAAAGGCCAGTCCCGATGCGAGTTCCTCAGGGGGCTCTCGGGATTCCTCTCCCGTCGATGTCGGGGCCTAAGACCTTGTGTGGAGTCGGGGCCGCAACCTGAGAATTCCTCTCCAGTGCTGACATGGATCTTGGGGTACTTCTGGAGTCTCCCCAGAGGAGTCAGTCCTCGTCTCGAATGCGGGCATGCACTTTCGCTTTCCTCCAGAGCGGTAGCAGCAGTGTCACGCAGTCCGCCACGTGGATCAAAGGATCTATGGTTTTCCCTCGAGTCTTTCCCACGAGGCTTTCCCACGAGGCTTTCCCACAGGGCTGTCCCACGTGCACACGTGGTGGGACTCGATCCTCGGCTTGAACGTCAAGGCAGTGTAGGGAAAACAGGTTCCTCTGGAATGGACTGACACATCTGGGGGTCTCTTGGAATGACGGCACGACTCTGGAGTTCCTCTCGCCTTTCCTGTGGAGAGCGCCCCCTCTTGAGATGCGACGGGAACGCCGGGAATTCTTTCCCTACGAAACAGGGAAAGGATCCCTCATCTCGAGCTAGGAGGCGGAAACGGGGCTCCCCTGGATGTGTGCGGGACCCTCGTGCTTCCTCTCGAGTGGAGATGTGTATGTCGGGGAACTTCTTGAGTTGCAGCAAGGGTGTGAAGGACCCTTTGGAAGTTCCAGTGGTTAGATGTGATTAGCCTCGAGAAGCCTCAGCGGAAATGGGCCTCATCTCGCCTGGAGGGCAAAACCTCCTGGATTTTCTCGAGTTGTGGCAGGTGCTCTCGACTTAAGACGGGGACCTCAGGGACCCGCTCTGGTGGCCTCAGGAAAGGCCAGTCCCCATGCGAGTTCCTCGGGGGCCTCTCGGGATTCCTCTCCCGTCGATGCCGGGGCCTAAGACCTTGTGTGGAGTCGGGGCCGGAACCTGAGGGTTCCTCTCCAGTGCTGACATGGATCTTGGGGTACTTCTGGAGACTCCCCAGGGGAGTCAGTCCTCGTCTCGAATGCGGGCATGCACTTGCGCTTTCCTCCAGAGCGGTAGCAGCAGTGTCACGCAGTCCGCCGCGTGGATCAAAGGAGCTATGGTTTTCCCTCGAGGCTTTCCCACGAGGCTTTCCCACAGGGCTGTCCCACGTGCACACGTGGTGGGAGTCGATCCTCGGCTTGAACGTCAAGGCAGTGCAGGGAAAACAGGTTCCTCTGGAATGGACTGACATATCTGAGGGACTCTTGGAATGGTGGCACGACCCTGGAGTTCCTCTCGCCTTTCCTGTGGAGAGCGCCTCCTCTTGAGATGCGACGGGAACGCCGGGAATTCTTTCCCTACGAAACAGGGAAAGGATCCCTCACCTCGAGCTAGGAGGCGGAAACGGGGCTCCCCTGGATGTGTGCGGGACCCCACGTGCTTCCTCTCGAGTGGAGACGGGTATGTCGGGGAACTTCTTGAGTTGCATCAAGGGTGTGAAGGACCCTTGGAAGTTCCAGTGGTTAGACGTGATTAGCCTCGAGAAGCCTCAGCGGAAATGGGCCTCATCTCGCCTGGAGGGCAAAACCTCCTGGATTTTCTCGAGTTGCGGCAGGTTCTCTCGACTTACAACTGGGACCTCAGGGACCCGCTCTGGTGGCCTCAGGAAAGGCCAGTCCCCATGCGAGTTCCTCAGGGGGCTCTCGGGATTCCTCTCCCGTCGATGCCGGGGCCTAAGACCTTGTGTGGAGTCGGGGCCGGAACCTGAGAATTCCTCTCCAGTGCTGACATGGATCTTGGGGTACTTCTGGAGTCTCCCCAGGGGAGTCAGTCCTCGTCTCGAATGCGGGCATGCACTTGCGCTTTCCTCCAGAGCGGTAGCAGCAGTGTCACGCAGTCCGCCGCGTGGATCAAAGGAGCTATGGTTTTCCCTCGAGGCTTTCCCACGAGGCTTTCCCACAGGGCTGTCCCACGTGCACACGTGGTGGGAGTCGATCCTCGGCTTGAACGTCAAGGCAGTGCAGGGAAAACAGATTCCTCTGGAATGGACTGACCCATCTGGGGGACTCTTGGAATGGTGGCACGACCCTGGAGTTCCTCTCGCCTTTCCTGTGGAGAGCGCCTTCTCTTGAGATGCGACGGGAACGCCGGGAATTCTTTCCCTACGAAACAGGGAAAGGATCCCTCATCTCGAGCTAGGAGGCGGAAACGGGTCTCCCCTGGATGTGTGCGGGACCCTCGTGCTTCCTTTCGAGTGGAGACGGGTATGTCGGGGAACTTCTTGAGTTGCAGCAAGGGTGTGAAGGACCCTTTGGAAGTTCCAGTGGTTAGATGTGATTAGCCTCGAGAAGCCTCAGCGGAAATGGGCCTCATCTCGCCTGGAGGGCAAAACCTCCTGGATTTTCTCGAGTTGCGGCAGGTGCTCTCGATTTACGACGGGGACCTCGGGGACCCTCTCTGGTGGCCTCAGGAAAGGCCAGTCCCCATGCGAGTTCCTCGGGGGCCTCTCGGGATTCGTATCCCTTCGATGCCGGGGCCTAAGACCTTGTGTGGAGTCGGGGCCGGAACCTGAGGATTCCTCTCCAGTGCTGACATGGATCTTGGGGTACTTCTGGAGTCTCCCCAGGGGAGTCAGTCCTCGTCTCGAATGCGGGAATGCCCTTGCGCTTTCCTCCAGAGCGGTAGGAGCAGTGTCACGCAGTCCGCCGCGTGGATCAAAGGATCTATGGTTTTCCCTCGAGTCTTTCCCACGAGGCTTTCCCACGAGGCTTTCCCACAGGGCTGTCCCACGTGCACACGTGGTGGGAGTCGATCCTCGGCATGAACGTCAAGGCAGTGCAGGGAAAACAGATTCCTCTGGAATGGACTGACACATCTGGGGGACTCTTGGAATGGTGGCACGACCCTGGAGTTCCTCTCGCCTTTCCTGTGGAGAGCGCCTTCTCTTGAGATGCGACGGGAATGCCGGGAATTCTTTCCCTACGAAACAGGGAAAGGATCCCTCATCTCGAGCTAGGAGGCGGAAACGGGTCTCCCCTGGATGTGTGCGGGACCCTCGTGCTTCCTCTCGAGTGGAGACGGGTATGTCGGGGAACTTCTTGAGTTGCAGCAAGGGTGTGAAGGACCCTTTGGAAGTTCCAGTGGTTAGATGTGATTAGCCTCGAGAAGCCTCAGCGGAAATGGGCCTCATCTCGCCTGGAGGGCAAAACCTCCTGGATTTTCTCGAGTTGCGGCAGGTGCTCTCGACTTACGACGGGGACCTCGGGGACCCGCTCTGGTGGCCTCAGGAAAGGCCAGTCCCCATGCGAGTTCCTCGGGGGCCTCTCGGGATTCCTCTCCCGTCGATGCCGGGGCCTAAGACCTTGTGTGGAGTCGGGACCGGAACCTGAGGATTCCTCTCCAGTGCTGACATGGATCTTGGGGTATTTCTGGAGTCTCCCCAGGGGAGTCAGTCCTCGTCTCGAATGCGGGAATGCCCTTGCGCTTTCCTCCAGAGCGGTAGGAGCAGTGTCACGCAGTCCGCCCCGTGGATCAAAGGATCTATGGTTTCCCTCGTGTCTTTCCCACGAGGCTTTCCCACGAGGCTTTCCCACAGGGCTGTCCCACGTGCACACGTGGTGGGAGTCAATCCTCGGCTTGAACGTCAAGGCAGTGCAGGGAAAACAGGTTCCTCTGGAATGGACTGACACATCTGGGGGACTCTTGGATTGGTGGCACGACCCTGGAGTTCCTCTCGCCTTTCCTGTGGAGAGCGCCTCCTCTTGAGATGCGACGGGAACACCGGGAATTCTTTCCCTACGAAACAGGGAAAGGATCCCTCATCTCGAGCTAGGAGGCGGAAACGGGGCTCCCCTGGATGTGTGCGCGACCGTCGTGCTTCCTCTGGAGTGGAGACTGGTATGTCGGGGATCTTCTTGAGTTGCAGCAAGGGTGTGAAGGACCCTTTGGAAGTTCCAGTGGTTAGACGTGATTAGCCTCGAGAAGCCTCAGCGGAAGTGGGCCTCATCTCGCCTGGAGGGCAAAACCTCCTGGATTTTCTCGAGTTGCGGCAGGTTCTCTCGACTTACGACTGGGACCTCAGGGACCCGCTCTGGTGGCCTCAGGAAAGGCCAGTCCCCATGCGAGTTCCTCAGGGGGCTCTCGGGATTCCTCTCCCGTCGATGCCGGGGCCTAAGACCTTGTGTGGAGTTGGGGCCGGAACCTGAGAATTCCTCTCCAGTGCTGACATGGATCTTGGGGTACTTCTGGAGTCTCCCCAGGGGAGTCAGTCCTCGTCTCGAATGTGGGCATGCACTTGCGCTTTCCTCCAGAGCGGTAGCAGCAGTGTCACGCAGTCCGCCGTGTGGATCAAAGGATCTATGGTTTTCCCTCGAGTCTTTCCCACGAGGCTTTCCCACGAGGCTTTCCCACAGGGCTGTCCCACGGGCACACGTGGTGGGACTCGATCCTCGGCTTGAACGTCAAGGCAGTGCAGGGAAAACAGGTTCCTCTGGAATGGACTGACACATCTGGGGGACTCTTGGAATGGTGGCACGACCCTGGAGTTCCTCTCGCCTTTCCTGTGGAGAGCGCCTCCTCTTGAGATGCGACGGGAACGCCGGGAATTCTTTCCCTACGAAACAGGGAAAGGATCCCGCATCTCGAGCTAGGAGGCGGAAACGGGGCTCCCCTGGATGTGTGCGGGACCCTCGTGCTTCCTCTCGAGTGGAGACGTGTATGTCGGGGAACTTCTTGAGTTTCAGCAAGGGTGTGAAGGACCCTTTGGAAGTTCCAGAGGTTAGATGTGATTAGCCTCGAGAAGCCTCAGCGGAAATGGGCCTCATCTCGCCTGGAGGGTAAAACCTCCTGGATTTTCTCGAGTTGCGCAGGTGCTCTCGACTTACGTTGGGGACCTCGGGGACCCGCTCTGGTGGCCTCAGGAAAGGCCAGTCCCCATGCGAGTTCCTCGGGGGCCTCTCGGGATTCCTCTCCCGTCGATGCCGGGGCCTAAGATCTTGTGTGGAGTCGGGGCCGGAACCTGAGGATTCCTCTCCAGTGCTGACATGGATCTTGGGGTACTTCTGGAGTCTCCCCAGGGGAGTCAGTCCTCGTCTCGAATGTGGGCAACCACTTGCGCTTTCCTCCTGAGAGGTAGCAGCAGTGTCACGCAGTCCGCCGCGTGGATCAAAGGATCTATGGTTTTCCCTCGAGTCTTTCCCACGAGGCTTTCCCACGAGGCTTTCCCACAGGGCTGTCCCACGTGCACACGTGGTGGGACTCGATCCTCGGCTTGAACGTCAAGGCAGTGCAGGGAAAACAGGTTCCTCTGGAATGGACTGACACATCTGGGGGACTCTTGGAATGGTGGCACGACCCTGGAGTTCCTCTCGCCTTTCCTGTGGAGAGCGCCTCCTCTTGAGATGCGACGGGAACGCCGGGAATTCTTTCCCTACGAAACAGGGAAAGGATCCCTCACCTCGAGCTAGGAGGCGGAAACGGGGCTCCCCTGGATGTGTGCGGGACCCCACTCGCTTCCTCTCGAGTGGAGACGGGTATGTCGGGGAACTTCTTGAGTTGCAGCAGGGGTGTGAAGAACCCTTTGGAAGTTCCATTGGTTAGACGTGATTAGCCTCGAGAAGCCTCAGTGGAAATGGGCCTCATCTCGCCTGGAGGGCAAAACCTCCTGGATTTTCTTGAGTTGCGGCAGGTTCTCTCGACTTACGACTGGGACCTCAGGGACCCGCTCTGGTGGCCTCAGGAAAGGCCAGTCCCTATGCGAGTTACTCAGGGGGCTCTCGGGATTCCTCTCCCGTAGATGCCGGGGCTAAGACCTTGTGTGGAGTCGGGGCCGGAACCTGAGAATTCCTCTCCAGTGCTGACATGGATCTTGGGGTACTTCTGGAGTCTCCCCAGGGGAGTCAGTCCTCGTCTCGAATGCGGGCATGCACTTGCGCTTTCCTCCAGAGCGGTAGCAGCAGTGTCACGCAGTCCGCTGCGTGGATCAAAGGATCTATGGTTTTCCCTCGAGTCTTTCCCACGAGGCTTTCCCACGAGGCTTTCCCACAGGGCTGTCCCACGTGCACACGTGGTGGGAGTCGATCCTCGGCTTGAACGTCAAGGCAGTGCAGGGAAAACAGGTTCCTCTGGAATGGACTGACACATCTGGGGGACTCTTGGAATGGTGGCACGACCCTGGAGTTCCTCTCGCCTTTCCTGTGGAGAGCGCCTCCTCTTGAGATGCGACGGGAACGCCGGGAATTCTTTCCCTACGAAACAGGGAAAGGATCCCTCATCTCGAGCTAGGAGGCGGAAACGGGGCTCCCCTGGATGTGTGCGGGACCCCACGTGCTTCCTCTCGAGTGGAGACGGGTATGTCGGGGAACTGCTTCAGTTGCAGCAAGGGTGTGAAGGGCCCTTTGAAAGTTCCAGTGGTTAGATGTGATTAGCCTCGAGAAGCCTCAGCGGAAATGGGCCTCATCTCGCCTGGAGGGCAAAACCTCCTGGATTTTCTCGACTTGCGGCAGGAGCTCTCGACTTACGACGGGGACCTCAGGGACCCGCTCTGGTGGCCTCAGGAAAGGCCAGTCCCCATGCGAGTTCCTGGGGGGCCTCTCGGGATTCCTCTCCCGTCGATGCCGGGGCCTACGACCTTGTGTGGAGTCGGGGCCGGAACTTGAGGATTCCTCTCCAGTGCTGACATGGATCTTGGGGTACTTGTGGAGTCTCCACAGGGGAGTCAGTCCGCGTCTCGAATGCGGGCATGCATTTGCGCTTTCCTCCAGAGCGGTTGCAGCAGTGTCACGCAGTCCGCCGCGTGGATCAAAGGATCTATGGTTTTCCCTCGAGTCTTTCCCACGAGGCTTTCCCAAGAGGCTTTCCCACAGGGCTGTCCCACGTGCACACGTGGTGGGAGACGATCCTCGGCTTGAACGTCAAGGCAGTGCAGGGACAACAGGTTCCTCTGGAATGGACTGACACATCTGGGGGACTCTTGGAATGGTGGCAGGACCCTGGAGTTCCTCTCGCCTTTCCTGTGGAGAGCGCCTTCTCTTGAGATGCGACGGGAACGCCGGGAATTCTTTCCCTACGAAACAGGGAAAGGATCCCTCATCTCGAGCTAGGAGGCGGAAACGGGTCTCCCCTGGATGTGTGCGGGACCCTCGTGCTTCCTCTCGAGTGGAGACGGGTATGTCGGGGAACTTCTTGAGTTGCAGCAAGGGTGTGAAGGACCCTTTGGAAGTTCCAGTGGTTAGATGTGATTAGCCTCGAGAAGCCTCAGCGGAAATGGGCCTCATCTCGCCTGGAGGGCAAAACCTCCTGGATTTTCTCGAGTTGCGGCAGGTGCTCTCGACTTACGACGGGGACCTCGGGGACCCGCTCTGGTGGCCTCAGGAAAGGCCAGTCCCCATGCGAGTTCCTCGGGGGCCTCTCGGGATTCCTCTCCCGTCGATGCCGGGGCCTAAGACCTTGTGTGGAGTCGGGGCCGGAACCTGAGGATTCTTCTCCAGTGCTGACATGGATCTTGGGGTATTTCTGGAGTCTCCCCAGGGGAGTCAGTCCTCGTCTCGAATGCGGGCATGCACTTGCGCTTTCCTCCAGAGCGGTAGCAGCAGTGTCACGCAGTCCGCCGAGTGGATCAAAGGAGCTATGGTTTTCCCTCGAGGCTTTCCCACGAGGCTTTCCCACAGGGCTGTCCCACGTGCACACGTGGTGGGAGTCGATCCTCGGCTTGAACGTCAAGGCAGTGCAGGGAAAACAGGTTCCTCTGGAATGGACTGACACATGTGGGGGACTCTAGGAATGGTGGCACGACCCTGGAGTTCCTCTCTCCTTTCCTGTGGAGAGCGCCTCCTCTTGAGATGCGACGGGAACGCCGGGAATTCTTTCCCTATGAAACAGGGAAAGGATCCCTCATCTCGAGATAGGCGGCGGAAACGGGGCTCCCCTGGATGTGTGCGCGATCCTTGTGCTTCCTCTCGAGTGGAGACTGGTATATCGGGGATCTTCTTGAGTTGCAGCAAGGGTGTGAAGGACCCTTTGGAAGTTCCAGTGGTTAGACGTGATTAGCCTCGAGAAACCTCAGCGGAAATGGGCCTCATCTCGCCAGGACGGCAAAACCTCCTGGATTTTCTCGAGTTGCGGCAGGTGCTCTCGACTTACGACGGGGACCTCAGGGACCCGCTCTGGTGGCCTCAGGAAAGGCCAGTCCCATGCGAGTTCCTCGGGGCCTCTCGGGATTCCTCTCCCGTCGATGCCGGGGCCTAAGACCTTGTGTGGAGTCGGGGCCGGAAACTGAGGATTCCTCTCCAGTGCTGACATGGATCTTGGGGTATTTCTGGAGTCTCCCCAGGGGAGTCAGTCCTCGTCTCGAATGCGGGCATGCACTTGCGCTTTCCTCCTGAGCGGTAGCAGCAGCTTCACGCAATCAGCCACGTGGATCAAAGGATCTATGGTTTTCCCTCGAGTCTTTCCCACGAGGCTTTCCCACGAGGCTTTCCCACAGGGCTGTCCCACGTGCACACGTGGTGGGAGTCGATCCTCGGCTTGAACGTCAAGGCAGTGCAGGGAAAACAGGTTCCTCTGGAATGGACTGACACATCTGGGGGACTCTTGTAATGGTGGCACGACCCTGGAGTTTCTCTCGCCTTTCCTGTGGAGATCGCCTCCTCTTGAGATGCGACGGGAACGCCGGGAATTCTTTCCCTACGAAACAGGGAAAGGATCCCTCACCTCGAGCTAGGAGGCGGAAACGGGGCTCCCCTGGATGTGTGCGGGACCCCACGTGCTTCCTCTCGAGTGGAGACGGGTATGTCGGGGAACTTCTTGAGTTGCAGCAAGGGTGTGAAGGACCCTTGGAAGTTCCAGTGGTTAGACGTGATTAGCCTCGAGAAGCCTCAGCGGAAATGGGCCTCATCTCGCCTGGAGGGCAAAACCACCTGGATTTTCTCGAGTTGCGGCAGGTTCTCTCGACTTACGACTGGGACCTCAGAGACCCGCTCTGGTGGCCTCAGTAAAGGCCAGTCCCGATGCGAGTTCCTCAGGGGGCTCTCGGGATTCCTCTCCCGTCGATGTCGGGGCCTAAGACCTTGTGTGGAGTCGGGGCCGCAACCTGAGAATTCCTCTCCAGTGCTGACATGGATCTTGGGGTACTTCTGGAGTCTCCCCAGAGGAGTCAGTCCTCGTCTCGAATGCGGGCATGCACTTTCGCTTTCCTCCAGAGCGGTAGCAGCAGTGTCACGCAGTCCGCCACGTGGATCAAAGGATCTATGGTTTTCCCTCGAGTCTTTCCCACGAGGCTTTCCCACGAGGCTTTCCCACAGGGCTGTCCCACGTGCACACGTGGTGGGACTCGATCCTCGGCTTGAACGTCAAGGCAGTGTAGGGAAAACAGGTTCCTCTGGAATGGACTGACACATCTGGGGGTCTCTTGGAATGACGGCACGACTCTGGAGTTCCTCTCGCCTTTCCTGTGGAGAGCGCCCCCTCTTGAGATGCGACGGGAACGCCGGGAATTCTTTCCCTACGAAACAGGGAAAGGATCCCTCATCTCGAGCTAGGAGGCGGAAACGGGGCTCCCCTGGATGTGTGCGGGACCCTCGTGCTTCCTCTCGAGTGGAGATGTGTATGTCGGGGAACTTCTTGAGTTGCAGCAAGGGTGTGAAGGACCCTTTGGAAGTTCCAGTGGTTAGATGTGATTAGCCTCGAGAAGCCTCAGCGGAAATGGGCCTCATCTCGCCTGGAGGGCAAAACCTCCTGGATTTTCTCGAGTTGTGGCAGGTGCTCTCGACTTAAGACGGGGACCTCAGGGACCCGCTCTGGTGGCCTCAGGAAAGGCCAGTCCCCATGCGAGTTCCTCGGGGGCCTCTCGGGATTCCTCTCCCGTCGATGCCGGGGCCTAAGACCTTGTGTGGAGTCGGGGCCGGAACCTGAGGGTTCCTCTCCAGTGCTGACATGGATCTTGGGGTACTTCTGGAGACTCCCCAGGGGAGTCAGTCCTCGTCTCGAATGCGGGCATGCACTTGCGCTTTCCTCCAGAGCGGTAGCAGCAGTGTCACGCAGTCCGCCGCGTGGATCAAAGGAGCTATGGTTTTCCCTCGAGGCTTTCCCACGAGGCTTTCCCACAGGGCTGTCCCACGTGCACACGTGGTGGGAGTCGATCCTCGGCTTGAACGTCAAGGCAGTGCAGGGAAAACAGGTTCCTCTGGAATGGACTGACATATCTGAGGGACTCTTGGAATGGTGGCACGACCCTGGAGTTCCTCTCGCCTTTCCTGTGGAGAGCGCCTCCTCTTGAGATGCGACGGGAACGCCGGGAATTCTTTCCCTACGAAACAGGGAAAGGATCCCTCACCTCGAGCTAGGAGGCGGAAACGGGGCTCCCCTGGATGTGTGCGGGACCCCACGTGCTTCCTCTCGAGTGGAGACGGGTATGTCGGGGAACTTCTTGAGTTGCATCAAGGGTGTGAAGGACCCTTGGAAGTTCCAGTGGTTAGACGTGATTAGCCTCGAGAAGCCTCAGCGGAAATGGGCCTCATCTCGCCTGGAGGGCAAAACCTCCTGGATTTTCTCGAGTTGCGGCAGGTTCTCTCGACTTACAACTGGGACCTCAGGGACCCGCTCTGGTGGCCTCAGGAAAGGCCAGTCCCCATGCGAGTTCCTCAGGGGGCTCTCGGGATTCCTCTCCCGTCGATGCCGGGGCCTAAGACCTTGTGTGGAGTCGGGGCCGGAACCTGAGAATTCCTCTCCAGTGCTGACATGGATCTTGGGGTACTTCTGGAGTCTCCCCAGGGGAGTCAGTCCTCGTCTCGAATGCGGGCATGCACTTGCGCTTTCCTCCAGAGCGGTAGCAGCAGTGTCACGCAGTCCGCCGCGTGGATCAAAGGATCTATGGTTTTCCCTCGAGTCTTTCCCACGAGGCTTTCCCACGAGGCTTTGCCACAGGCCTGTCCCACATGCACACGTGGTGGGAGTCGATCCTCGGCTTGAACGTCAAGGCAGTGCAGGGAAAACAGGTTCCTCTGTAATGGACTGACACATCTGGGGGTCTCTTGGAATGGCGGCACGACTCTGGAGTTCCTCTTCCCTTTCCTGTGGAGAGCGCCTCCTCTTGAGATGCGACGGGAACGCCGGGAATTCTTTCCCTACGAAACAGGGAAAGGATCCCTCACCTCGAGCTAGGAGGCGGAAACGGGGCTCTCCTGGATGTGTGCGGGACCCCACGTGCTTCCTCTCGACTGGAGACGGTTATGTCGAGGAACTTCTTGAGTTGCAGCAAGGGTGTGAAGGACCCTTGGAAGTTCCAGTGGTTAGACGTGATTAGCCTCGAGAAGCCTCAGCGGAAATGGGCCTCATCTCGCCTGGAGGGCAAAACCTCCTGGATTTTCTCGAGTTGCGGCAGGTGCTCTCGACTTCAGACGGGGACCTCAGGGACCCGCTCTGGTGGCCTCAGGAAAGGCCAGTCCCCATGCGAGTTCCTCGGGGGCCTCTCGGGATTCCTCTCCCGACGATGCCGGGGCCTAAGACCTTGTGTGGAGTCGGGGCCGGAACCTGAGGATTCCTCTCCAGTGCTGACATGGATCTTGGGGTACTTCTGGAGTCTCCCCAGGGGAGTCAGTCCTCGTCTCGAATGCGGGCATGCACTTGCGCTTTCCTCCAGAGCAGTAGCAGCAGTGTCACGCAGTACGCCGCGTGGATCAAAGGAGCTATGGTTTTCCCTCGAGGCTTTCCCACGAGGCTTTCCCACAGGGCTGTCCCACGTGCACACGTGGTGGGAGTCGATCCTCGGCTTGAACGTCAAGGCAGTGCAGGGAAAACAGGTTCCTCTGGAATGGACTGACACATCTGGGGGACTCTAGGAATGGTGGCACGACCCTGGAGTTCCTCTCGCCTTTCCTGTGGAGAGCGCCTCCTCTTGAGATGCGACGGGAACGCCGGGAATTCTTTCCCTACGAAACAGGGAAAGGATCCCTCATCTCGAGCTAGGCGGCGGAAACGGGGCTCCCCTGGATGTGTGCGCGATCCTTGTGCTTCCTCTCGAGTGGAGACTGGTATGTCGGGGAACTTCTTGAGTTGCAGCAAGGGTGTGAAGGACCCTTTGGAAGTTCCAGTGGTTAGACGTGATTAGCCTCGAGAAGCCTCAGCGGAAATGGGCCTCATCTCGCCTGGAGGGCAAAACCTCCTGGATTTTCTCGAGTTGCGGCAGGTGCTCTCGACTTACGAGGGGACCTCAGGGACCCGCTCTGGTGGCCTCAGGAAAGGCCAGTCCCCATGCGAGGTCCTCGGGGGCCTCTCGGGATTCCTCTCCCGTCGATGCCGGGGCCTAAGACCTTGTGTGGAGTCGGGGCCGGAATCTGAGGATTCCTCTCCAGTGCTGACATGGATCTTGGGGTACTTCTGGAGTCTCCCCAGGGGAGTCAGTCCTCGTCTCGAATGCGGGCATGCACTTGAGCTTTCCTCCAGAGCGGTAGCAGCAGTGTCACTCAGTCTGCCGCATGGATCAAAGGATCTATGGTTTTCCCTCGAGTCTTTCCCACGAGGCTTTCCCACGAGGCTTTCCCACAGGGCTGTCCCACGTGCACACGTGGTGGGAGTCGATCCTCGGCTTGAACGTCAAGGCAGTGCAGGGAAAACAGGTTCCTCTGGAATGGACTGACACATCTGGGGGACTCTTGGAATGGTGGCACGACCCTGGAGTTCCTCTCGCCTTTCCTGTGGAGAGCGCCTCCTCTTGAGATGCGACGGGAACGCCGGGAATTCTTTCCCTACGAAACAGGGAAAGGATCCCTCATCTCGAGCTAGGAAGCGGAAATGGGGCTCCCCTGGATGTGTGCGGGACCCTCGTGCTTCCTCTCGAGTGGAGACGTGTATGTCGGGGAACTTCTTGAGTTGCAGCAAGGGTGTGAAGGACCCTTTGGAAGTACCAGTGGTTTGATGTGATTAGCCTCGAGAAGCCTCAGCGGAAATGGGCCTCATCTCGCCTGGAGGGCAAAACCTCCTGGATTTTCTCGAGTTGTGGCAGGTGCTCTCGACTTACGACGGGGACCTCAGGGACCCGCTCTGGTGGCCTCAGGAAAGGCCAGTCCCCATGCGAGTTCCTCGGGGGCCTCTCGGGATTCCTCTCCCGTCGATGCCGGGGCCTAAGACCTTGTGTGGAGTCGGGGCCGGAACCTGAGGATTCCTCTCCAGTGCTGACATGGATCTTGGGGTACTTCTGGAGTCTCCCCAGGGGAGTCAGTCCTCGTCTCGAATGCGGGCATGCACTTGCGCTTTCCTCCAGAGCAGTAGCAGCAGTGTCACGCAGTACGCCGCGTGGATCAAAGGAGCTATGGTTTTCCCTCGAGGCTTTCCCACGAGGCTTTCCCACAGGGCTGTCCCACGTGCACACGTGGTGGGAGTGGATCCTCGGCTTGAACGTCAAGGCAGTGCAGGGAAAACAGGTTCCTCTGGAATGGACTGACGCATCTGGGGGACTCTAGGAATGGTGGCACGACCCTGGAGTTCCTCTAGCCTTTCCTGTGGAGAGCGCCTCCTCTTGAGATGCGACGGGAACGCCGGGAATTCTTTCCCTACGAAACAGGGAAAGGATCCCTCATCTCGAGCTAGGCGGCGGAAACGGGGCTCCCCTGGATGTGTGCGCGATCCTTGTGCTTCCTCTCGAGTGGAGACTGGTATGTCGGGGAACTTCTTGAGTTGAAGCAAGGGTGTGAAGGACCCTTTGGAAGTTCCAGTGGTTAGACGTGATTAGCCTCGAGAAGCCTCAGCGGAAATGGGCCTCATCTCGCCTGGAGGGCAAAACCTCCTGGATTTTCTCGAGTTGCGGCAGGTGCTCTCGACTTACGACGGGGACCACAGGGACCCGCTCTGGTGGCCTCAGGAAAGGCCAGTCCCCATGCGAGTTCCTCGGGGGCCTCTCGGGATTCCTCTCCTGTCGATGCCGGGGCCTAAGACCTTGTGTGGAGTCGGGGCCGGAACCTGAGGATTCCTCTCCAGTGCTGACATGGATCTTGGAGTACTTCTGGAGTCTCCCCAGGGGAGTCAGTCCTCGTCTCGAATACGGGCATGCACTTGCGCTTTCCTCCAGAGCGGTAGCAGCAGTGTCACGCAGTCCGCCTCGTGGATCAAAGGATCTATGGTTTTCCCTCGAGTCTTTCCCACGAGGCTTTCCCACGAGGCTTTGCCACAGGCCTGTCCCACATGCACACGTGGTGGGAGTCGATCCTCGGCTTGAACGTCAAGGCAGTGCAGGGAAAACAGGTTCCTCTGGAATGGACTGACACATCTGGGGGACTCTTGGAATGGTGGCACTACCCTGGAGTTCCTCTCGCCTTTCCTGTGGAGAGCGCCTCCTCTTGAGATGCGACGGGAACGCCGGGAATTCTTTCCCTACGAAACAGGGAAAGGATCCCTCACCTCGAGCTAGGAGGCGGAAACGGGGCTCCCCTGGATGTGTGCGGGACCCCACGTGCTTCCTCTCGAGTGGAGACGGGTATGTCGGGGAACTTCTTGATTTGCAGCAAGGGTGTGAAGGACCCTTGGAAGTTCCAGTGGTTAGACGTGATTAGCCTCGAGAAGCCTCAGCGGAAATGGGCCTCATCTCGCCTGGAGGGCAAAACCTCCTGGATTTTCTCGAGTTGCGGCAGGTTCTCTCGACTTACAACTGGGACCTCAGGGACCCGCTCTGGTGGCCTCAGGAAAGGCCAGTCCCCATGCGAGTTCCTCAGGGGGCTCTCGGGATTCCTCTCCCGTCGATGCCGGGGCCTAAGACCTTGTGTGGAGTCAGGGCCGGAACCTGAGAATTCCTCTCCAGTGCTGACATGGATCTTGGGGTACTTCTGGAGTCTCCCCAGGGGAGTCAGTCCTCGTCTCGAATGCGGGCATGCACTTGCGCTTTCCTCCAGAGCGGTAGCAGCAGTGTCACGCAGTCCGCCGCGTGGATCAAAGGATCTATGGTTTTCCCTCGAGTCTTTCCCACGAGGCTTTCCCACGAGGCTTTGCCACAGGCCTGTCCCACATGCACACGTGGTGGGAGTCGATCCTCGGCTTGAACGTCAAGGCAGTGCAGGGAAAACAGGTTCCTCTGTAATGGACTGACACATCTGGGGGTCTCTTGGAATGGCGGCACGACTCTGGAGTTCCTCTTCCCTTTCCTGTGGAGAGCGCCTCCTCTTGAGATGCGACGGGAACGCCGGGAATTCTTTCCCTACGAAACAGGGAAAGGATCCCTCACCTCGAGCTAGGAGGAGGAAACGGGGCTCTCCTGGATGTGTGCGGGACCCCACGTGCTTCCTCTCGACTGGAGACGGTTATGTCGAGGAACTTCTTGAGTTGCAGCAAGGGTGTGAAGGACCCTTGGAAGTTCCAGTGGTTAGACGTGATTAGCCTCGAGAAGCCTCAGCGGAAATGGGCCTCATCTCGCCTGGAGGGCAAAACCTCCTGGATTTTCTCGAGTTGCGGCAGGTGCTCTCGACTTCAGACGGGGACCTCAGGGACCCGCTCTGGTGGCCTCAGGAAAGGCCAGTCCCCATGCGAGTTCCTCGGGGGCCTCTCGGGATTCCTCTCCCGTCGATGCCGGGGCCTAAGACCTTGTGTGGAGTCGGGGCCGGAACCTGAGGATTCCTCTCCAGTGCTGACATGGATCTTGGGGTACTTCTGGAGTCTCCCCAGGGGAGTCCGTCCTCGTCTCGAATGCGGGCATGCACTTGCGCTTTCCTCCAGAGCAGTAGCAGCAGTGTCACGCATTCCGCCGCGTGGATCAAAGGAGCTATGGTTTTCCCTCGAGGCTTTCCCACGAGGCTTTCCCACAGGGCTGTCCCACGTGTACACGTGGTGGGAGTCGATCCTCGGCTTGAACGTCAAGGCAGTGCAGGGAAAACAGGTTCCTCTGGAATGGACTGACACATCTGGGGGACTCTAGGAATGGTGGCACGACCCTGGAGTTCCTCTCGCCTTTCCTGTGGAGAGCGCCTCCTCTTGAGATGCGACGGGAACGCCGGGAATTCTTTCCCTACGAAAAAGGGAAAGGATCCCTCATCTCGAGCTAGGCGGCGGAAACGGGGCTCCCCTGGATGTGTGCGCGATCCTTGTGCTTCCTCTCGAGTGGAGACTGGTATGTCGGGGAACTTCTTGAGTTGCAGCAAGGGTGTGAAGGACCCTTTGGAAGTTCCAGTGGTTAGACGTGATTAGCCTCGAGAAGCCTCAGCGGAAATGGGCCTCATCTCGCCTGGAGGGCAAAACCTCCTGGATTTTCTCGAGTTGCGGCAGGTGCTCTCGACTTACGACGGGGACCACAGGGACCCGCTCTGGTGGCCTCAGGAAAGGCCAGTCCCCATGCGAGTTCCTCGGGGCCTCTCGGGATTCCTCTCCCGTCAATGCCGGGGCCTAAGACCTTGTGTGGAGTCGGGGCCGGAACCTGAGGATTCCTCTCCAGTGATGACATGGACCTTGGGGTACTTCTGGAGTCTCCCCAGGGGAGTCAGTCCTCGTCTCGAATGCGGGCATGCACTTGCGCTTTCCTCCAGAGCGGTAGCAGCAGTGTCACGCAGTCCGCCGCGTGGATCAAAGGATCTATGTTTTTCCCTCGAGTCTTTCCCACGAGGCTTTCCCACGAGGCTTTCCCACAGGGCTGTCCCACGTGCACACGTGGTGGGAGTCGATCCTCGGCTTGAACGTCAAGGCAGTGCAGGGAAAACAGGTTCCTCTGGAATGGACTGACACATCTGGGGGACTCTTGGAATGGTGGCACGACCCTGGAGTTCCTCTCGCCTTTCCTGTGGAGAGCGCCTTCCCTTGAGATGCGACGGGAACGCCGGGAATTCTTTCCCTACGAAACAGGGAAAGGATCCCTCATCTCGAGCTAGGAGGCGGAAACGGGTCTCCCCTGGATGTGTTCGGGACCCTCGTGCTTCCTCTCGAGTGGAGATGGGTATGTCGGGGAACTTCTTGAGTTGGAGCAAGGGTGTGAAGGACCCTTTGGAAGTTCCAGTGGTTAGATGTGATTAGCCTCGAGATGCCTCAGCGGAAATGGGCCTCATCTCGCCTGGAGGGTAAAACCTCCTGGATTTTCTCGAGTTGCGGCAGGTGCTCTCGACTTACGACGGGGACCTCAGGGACCCGCTCTGGTGGCCTCAGGAAAGGCCAGTCCCCATGCGAGGTCCTCGGGGGCCTCTCGGGATTCCTCTCCCGTCGATGCCGGGGCCTAAGACCTTGTGTGGAGTCGGGGCCGGAATCTGAGGATTCCTCTCCAGTGCTGTCATGGATCTTGGGGTACTTCTGGAGTCTCCCCAGGGGAGTCAGTCCTCGTCTCGAATGCGGGCATGCACTTGAGCTTTCCTCCAGAGCGGTAGCAGCAGTGTCACTCAGTCTGCCGCATGGATAAAAGGATCTATGGTTTTCCCTCGAGTCTTTCCCACGAGGCTTTCCCACGAGGCTTTCCCACAGGGCTGTCCCACGTGCACACGTGGTGGGAGTCGATCCTCGGCTTGAACGTCAAGGCAGTGCAGGGAAAACAGGTTCCTCTGGAATGGACTGACACATCTGGGGGACTCTTGGAATGGTGGCACGACCCTGGAGTTCCTCTCGCCTTTCCTGTGGAGAGCGCCTCCTCTTGAGATGCGACGGGAACTCCGGGAATTCTTTCCCTACGAAACAGGGAAAGGATCCCTCATCTCGAGCTAGGAAGCGGAAATGGGGCTCCCCTGGATGTGTGCGGGACATTCGTGCTTCCTCTCGAGTGGAGACGTGTATGTCGGGGAACTTCTTGAGTTGCAGCAAGGGTGTGAAGGACCCTTTGGAAGTACCAGTGGTTTGATGTGATTAGCCTCGAGAAGCCTCAGCGGAAATGGGCCTCATCTCGCCTGGAGGGCAAAACCTCCTGGATTTTCTCGAGTTGCGGCAGGTGCTCTCGACTTACGACGGGGACCTCAGGGACCCGCTCTGGTGGCCTCAGGAAAGGCCAGTCCCCATGCGAGTTCCTCGGGGGCCTCTCGGGATTCCTCTCCCGTCGATGCCGGGGCCTAAGACCTTGTGTGGAATCGGGGCCGGAACCTGAGAATTCCTCTCCAGTGCTGACATGGATCTTGGGGTACTTCTGGAGTCTCCCCAGGGGAGTCAGTCCTCGTCTCGAATGCGGGCATGCACTTTCGCTTTCCTCCAGAGCGGTAGCAGCAGTGTCACGCAGTCCGCCGCGTGGATCAAAGGATCTATGGTTTTCCCTCGAGTCTTTCCCACGAGGCTTTCCCACGAGGCTTTCCCACAGGGCTGTCCCACGTGCACACGTGGTGGGACTCGATCCTCGGCTTGAACGTCAAGGCAGTGCAGGGAAAACAGGTTCCTCTGGAATGGACTGACACATCTGGGGGTCTCTTGGAATGGCGGCACGACCCTGGAGTTCCTCTCGCCTTTCCTGTGGAGAGCGCCCCCTCTTGAGATGCGACGGGAACGCCGGGAATTCTTTCCCTACGAAACAGGGAAAGGATCCCTCATCTCGAGCTAGGAGGCGGAAACGGGGCTCCCCTGGATGTGTGCGAGACCCTCGTGCTTCCTCTCGAGTGGAGACGGGTATGTCGGGGAACTTCTTGAGTTGCAGCAAGGGTGTGAAGGACCCTTTGGAAGTTCCAGTGGTTAGATGTGATTAGCCTCGAGAAGCCTCAGCGGAAATGGGCCTCATCTCGCCTGGAGGGCAAAACCTCCTGGATTTTCTCGAGTTGTGGCAGGTGCTCTCGACTTAAGACGGGGACCTCAGGGACCCGCTCTGGTGGCCTCAGGAAAGGCCAGTCCCCATGCGAGTTCCTCGGGGGCCTCTCGGGATTCCTCTCCCGTCGATGCCGGGGCCTAAGACCTTGTGTGGAGTCGGGGCCGGAACCTGAGGATTCCTCTCCAGTGCTGACATGGATCTTGGGGTACTTCTGGAGTCTCCCCAGGGGAGTCAGTCCTCGTCTCGAATGCGGGCATGCACTTGCGCTTTCCTCTAGAGCGGTAGCAGCAGTGTCACGCAGTCCGCCGCGTGGATCAAAGGAGCTATGTTTTTCCCTCGAGGCTTTCCCACGAGGCTTTCCCACAGGGCTGTCCCACGTGCACACGTGGTGGGAGTCGATCCTCGGCTTGAACGTCAAGGCAGTGCAGGGAAAACAGGTTCCTCTGGAATGGACTGACACATCTGGGGGACTCTTGGAATGGTGGCACGACCCTGGAGTTCCTCTCGCCTTTCCTGTGGAGAGCGCCTCCTCTTGAGATGCGACGGGAAAGCCGGGAATTCTTTCCCTACGAAACAGGGAAAGGATCCCTCATCTCGAGCTAGGAGGCGGAAACGGGGCTCCCCTGGATGTGTGCGGGACCCCACGTGCTTCCTCTCGAGTGGAGACGGTTATGTCGGGGCACTTCTTGAGTTGCAGCAAGGGTGTGAAGGACCCTTTGGAAGTTAGAGTGGTTAGATGTGATTAGCCTCGAGAAGCCTCATCGGAAATGGGCCTCATCTCGCCTGGAGGGCAAAACCTCGTGGATTTTCTCGAGTTGCGGCAGGTGCTCTCGACTTACGACGGGGACCTCAGGGACCCGCTCTGGTGGCCTCAGGAAAGGCCAGTCCCCATGCGAGTTCCTCGGGGGCCTCTCGGGATTCCTCTCCCGTCGATCCCGGGGCCTAAGACCTTGTGTGGAGTCGGGGCCGGAACCTGAGGATTTCTCTCCAGTGCTGACATGGATCTTGGGGTAATTCTGGAGTCTCCCCAGGGGAGTCAGTCCTCGTCTCGAATGCGGGCATGCACTTGCGCTTTCCTCCAGAGCGGTAGCAGCAGTGTCACGCAGTCCGCCGCGTGGATCAAAGGATCTATGTTTTTCCCTCTAGTCTTTCCCACGAGGCTTTCCGACGAGGCTTCCCCACAGGGCTGTCCCACGTGCACTCGTGGTGGGAGTCGATCCTCGGCTTGAACGTCAAGGCAGTGCAGGGAAAACAGGTTCCTCTGGAATGGACTGACCCACCTGGGGGACTCTTGGAATGGTGGCACGACCCTGGAGTTCCTCTCGCCTTTCCTGTGGAGAGCGCCTCCTCTTGAGATGCGACGGGAACGCCGGGAATTCTTTCCCTACGAAACAGGGAAAGGATCCCTCATCTCGAACTAGGAGGCGGAAACGGGGCTCCCCAGGATGTGTGCGGCACCCCACGTGTTCCTGTCGAGTGGAGACGGGTATGTCGCGGAACTGCTTGAGTTGAAGCAGGGGTGTGAAGGACCCTTTGGAAGTTCCAGTGGTTAGATGTGATTAGCCTCGAGAAACCTCGAGGCAGTGCAGGGAAAACAGGTTCCTCTGGAATGGACTGACACATCTGGGGGACTCTTGGAATGGTGGCACGACCCTGGAGTTCCTCTCGCCTTTCCTGTGGAGAGCGCCTCCTCTTGAGTTGCGACGGGAACGCCGGGAATTCTTTCCCTACGAAACAGGGAAAGGATCCCTCATCTCGAGCTAGGAGGCGTAAACGGGGCTCCCCTGGATGTGTGCGGGACCCTCGTGCTTTCTCTCGAGTGGAGACGGCTGTGTCGGGGAACTTCTTGAGTTGCAGCAAGGGTGTGAAGGACCCTTTGGAAGTTCCAGTGGTTAGATGTGATTAGCCTCGAGAAGCCTCAGCGGAAATGGGCCTCATTTCGCCTGGAGAGGAAAACCTCATGGATTTTCTCGAGTTGCGGCAGGTGCTCTCGACTTACGACGGGGACCTCAGGGACCCGCTCTGGTGGCCTCAGGAAAGGCCAGTCCCCATGCGAGTTCCTCGGGGGCCTCTCGGGATTCCTCTCCCGTCGATGCCGGGGCCTAAGACCTTGTGTGGAGTCGAGGCCGGAACCTGAGGATTCCTCTCCAGTGCTGACATGGATCTTGGGGTACTTCTGGAGTCTCCCCAGGGGAGTCAGTCCTCGTCTCGAATGCGGGCATGCACTTGCGCTTTCCTCCAGAGCGGTAGCAGCAGTGTCACGAAGTCCGCCGCGTGGATCAAAGGATCTATGGTTTTCCCTCGAGTCTTTCCCACGAGGCTTTCCCACGAGGCTTTCCCACAGGGCTGTTCCACGTGCACACGTGGTGGGAGTCGATCCTCGGCTTGAACGTCAAGGCAGTGCAGGGAAAACAGGTTCCTCTGGAATGGACTGACACATCTGGGGGACTCTTGGAATGGTGGCAAGACCCTTGAGTTCCTCTCCCCTTTGCTGTGGAGAGCGCCTCCTCTTGAGATGCGACGGGAACGCCGGGAATTCTTTCCCTACGAAACAGGGAAAGGATCCCTGATCTCGAGCTAGGAGGCGGAAACGGGGCTCCCCTGGATGTGTGCGGGACCCTCGTGCTTCCTCTCGAGTGGACTCGGGTAGGTCGGGGAACTTCTTGAGTTGCAGCAAGGGTGTGAAGGACCCTTTGTAAGTTCCAGTGGTTAGATGTGATTAGCCTCGAGAAGCCTCAGCGGAAATGGGCCTCATCTCGCCTGAAGGGCAAAACCTCCTGGATTTTCCCGAGTTGCGGCAGATGCTCTCGACTTACGATGGGGACCTCAGGGACCCGCTCTGGTGGCCTCAGGAAAGGCCAGTCCCCATGCGAGTTCCTCGGGGGCCTCTCGGGATTCCTCTCCCGTCGATACCGGGGCCTAAGACCTTGTGTGGAGTCGGGCCCGGAACCTGAGGATTCCTCTCCAGTGCTGACATGGATCTTGGGGTACTTCTGGAGTCTCCCCAGGGGAGTCAGTCCTCGTCTCGAATGCGGGCATGCAATTGCGCTTTCCTCCAGAGCGGTAGCAGCAGTGTCAGGCAGTCCGCCGCGTGGATCAAAGGATCTATGGTTTTCCCTCGAGCCTTTCCCACGAGGCTTTCCCACGAGGCTTTCCCCCAGGGATGTCCCACGTGCACACGTGGTGGGAGTCGATCCTCGGCTTGAACGTCAAGGCAGTGCAGGGAAAACAGGTTCCTCTGTAATGGACTGACACATCTGGGTGTCTCTTGGAATGCTGGCACGACCCTGGAGTTCCTCTCGCCTTTCCTGTGGAGAGCACCTCCTCTTGAGATGCGACGGGAACGCCGGGAATTCTTTCGCTACGAAACAGTGAAAGGATCCCTCATCTCGAGCTAGGAGGCGGAAACGGGGCTCCCCTGGATGTGTGCATGACCCCCCGTGCTTCCTCTCGAGTGTGGACGGGTATGTCGGGGAACTTCTTGAGTTGCAGCAAGGGTGTGAAGGACCCTTTGGAAGTTCCATTGGTTAGATGTGATTAGCCTCGAGAAGCCTCAGCGGAAATGGGCCTCATCTCGCCTGGAGGGCAAAACTTCCTGGATTTTCTCGAGTTGTGGCAGGTGCTCTCGACTTACGTCGGGGACCTCAGGGACCCGCTCTGGTGGCCTCAGGAAAGGCCAGTCCCCATGCGAGTTCCTCGGGGGCCTCTCGGGATTCCTCTCCCGTCGATGCCGGGTCCTAAGACCTTGTGTGGAGTCGGGGCCGGAACCTGAGGATTCCTCTCCAGTGCTGACATGGATCTTGGGGTACTTCTGGAGTCTCCCCAGGGGAGTCAGTCCTCGTCTCGAATGCGGGCATGCATTTGCACTTCCCTCCAGTGCGGTAGGAGCAGTGTCACGCAGTCTGCAGCGTGGATCAAAGGATCTATAGTTTTCCCTCGAGTCTTTCCCACCAGGCTTTCCCACGAGGCTTTCCCCCAGGGTTGTCCCACGTGCACACGTGGTGTGAGTCGATCCTCGGCTTGAACGTCAAGGCAGTGCAGGGAAAACAGGTTCCTCTGGAATGGACTGACACATCTGGGGGACTCTTGGAATGGTGGCACGACCCTGGAGTTCCTCTCGCCTTTACTGTGGAGAGCGCCTCCTCTTGAGATGCGAGGGGAACGCCGGGAATTCTTTCCCTACGAAACAGGGAAAGAATCCCTCATCTCGAGCTAGGAGGCGGAAACAGGGCTACCCTGGATGTGTGCGGGACCCTCGTGCTTCCTCTCGAATGGAGACGGGTATGTCGGGGAACTTCTGAACTTGCAGCAAGGGTGTGAAGGACCCTTTGGAAGTTCCAGTGGTTAGATGTGATTAGCCTCGAGAAGCCTCAGCGGAAATGGGCCTCATCTCGCCTGGAGGGTAAAACCTCCTGGATTTTCTCGAGTTGCGGCAGGTGCTCTCGACTTACGATGGGGACCTCAGGGACCCGCTCTGGTGGCCTCAGGAAAGGCCAGTCCCCATGCGAGTTCCTCGGGGGCCTCTCGGGATTCCTCTCCCGTCGATGCCGGGGCCTAAGACCTTGTGTGGAGTCGGGGCCGGAACCTGAGGATTCCTCTCCAGTGCTGACATGGATCCTGGGGTACTTCTGGAGTCTCCCCAGGGGAGTCAGTCCTCGTCTCGAATGCGGACATGCACTTGCGCTTTCCTCCAGAGAGGTAGCAGCAGTGTCACGCAGTCCGCCGCGTGGATCAAAGGATCTATGGTTTTCCCTCGAGTCTTTCCCACGTGGCTTTCCCACGAGGCTTTCCCACAGGGCTGTCCCACGTGCACACGTGGTGGGAGTCGATCCTCGGATTGAACGTCAAGGCAGTACAGGGAAAACAGGTTCCTCTGGAATGGACTGACACATCTGGGGGACTCTTGGAATGGTTGCACGACCCTGGAGTTCCTCTCGCCTTTCCTGTGGAGAGCGCCTCCTCTTGAGATGCGACGGGAACGCCGGGAATTCTTTCCCTACAAAACAGGGTTAGGATCCCTCATCTCGAACTAGGAGGCGGAAACGGGGCTCCCCAGGATGTGTGCGGCACCCCACGTGTTCCTCTCGAGTGGAGACGGGTATGTCGCGGAACTGCTTGAGTTGAAGCAAGGGTGTGAAGGACCCTTTGGAAGTTCCAGTGGTTAGATGTGATTAGCCTCGAGAAACCTCGAGGCAGTGCAGGGAAAACTGGTTCCTCTGGAATGGACTGACACATCTGGGGGACTCTTGGAATGGTGGCACGACCCTGGAGTTCCTCTCGCCTTTCCTGTGGAGAGGGCCTCCTCTTGAGTTGCGACGGGAACGCCGGGAATTCTTTCCCTCCGAAACAGGGAAAGGATCCCTCATCTCGAGCTAGGAGGCGTAAACGGGGCTCCCCTGGATGTGTGCGGGACCCTCGTGCTTTCTCTCGAGTGGAGACGGCTGTGTCGGGGAACTTCTTGAGTTGCAGCAAGGGTGTGAAGGACCCTTTGGAAGTTCCAGTGGTTAGATGTGATTAGCCTCGAGAAGCCTCAGCGGAAATGGGCCTCATTTCGCCTGGAGAGGAAAACCTCATGGATTTTCTCGAGTTGCGGCAGGTGCTCTCGACTTACGACGGGGACCTCAGGGACCCGCTCTGGTGGCCTCAGGAAAGGCCAGTCCCCATGCGAGTTCCTCGGGGGCCTTCCGGGATTCCTCTCCCGTCGATGCCGGGGCCTAAGACCTTGTGTGGAATCGGGGCCGGAACCTGAGGATTCCTCTCCAGTGCTGACATGGATCTTGGGGTACTTCTGGAGTCTCCCCAGGGGAGTCAGTCCTCGTCTCGAATGCGGGCCTGCACTTGCGCTTTCCTCCAGAGCGGTAGCAGCACTGTCACGCAGTCCGCCGCGTGGATCAAAGGATTTATGGTTTTCCCTCGAGTCTTTCCCACGAGGCTTTCCCACGAGGCTTTCCCACAGGGCTGTCCCACGTGCACAAGTGGTGGGAGTCGATCCTCGGCTTGAACGTCAAGGCATTGCAGGGAAAACAGGTTCCTCTGTAATGGACTGACACATCTGGGTGTCTCTTGGAATGCTGGCACGACCCTGGAGTTCCTCTCGCCTTTCCTGTGGAGAGCGCCTCCTCTTGAGATGCGACGGGAACGCCGGGAATTCTTTCCCTACGAAACAGGGAAAGGATCCCTCATCTCGAGCTAGGAAGCGGAAACGGTGCTTCCCTGGATGTGTGCATGACCCCACGTGCTTCCTCTCGAGTGGAGACGGGTATGTCGGGGAACTTCTTGAGTTGCAGCACGGGTGTGAAGGACCCATTGGAAGTTCCAGTGGTTAGATGTGATTAGCCTCGAGAAGCCTCAGCGGAAATGGGCCTCATCTCGCCTGGAGGGCAAAACCTCCTGGATTTTCTCGAGTTGCGGCAGGTGCTCTCAACTTACGACTGGGACCTCAGGGACCGGCTCTGGTGGCCTCAGGAAATGCCAGTCCCCATGCGAGTTCCTCGGGGGCCTCTCGGGATTCCTCTCCCGTCGATGCCGGGGCCTAAGACCTTGTGTGGAGTCGGGCCCGCAACCTGAGGATTCCTCTCCAGTGCTGACATGGATCTTGGGGTACTTCTGGAGTCTCCCCAGGGGAGTCAGTCCTCGTCTCGAATGCGGGCATGCACTTGCGCTTTCCTCCAGAGGGGTAGCAGCAGTGTCACACAGTCCGACGCGTGTATCAAAGGATCTATGGTTTTCCCTCGAGTCTTTCCCACGAGGCTTTCCCACGAGGCTTTCCCACAGGGCTGTCCCACGTGCACACGTGGTGAGAGTCGATCCTCTGCTTGAACGTCAAGGCAGTGCAGGGAAAACAGGTTCCTCTGGAAAGGACTGACACATCTGGGGGACTCTTGGAATGGCGGCACGACCCTGGAGTTCCTCTCGCCTTTCCTGTGGAGAGCGCCTCCTCTTGAGATGCGACGGGAACGCCGGGAATTCTTTCCCTACGAAACAGGGAAAGGATCCCTCATCTCGAGCTAGGAGGCGGAAACGGGGCTCCCCTGGATGTGTGCGGGACCCCATGTGCTTCCTCTCGAGTGGACACGGGTATGTCGGGTACTTCTTGAGTTGCAGCAAGGGTGTGAAGGACCCTTTGGAAGTTCCAGTGGTTAGATGTGATTAGCCTCGAGAGCCTCAGCGGAAATGGGCCTCATCTCGCCTTGACGGCAAAACCTCCTGGATTTTCTCGACTTGCGGCAGGTGCTCTCGACTTACGACGGGGTCCTCAGGGACCCGCTCTGGTGGCCTCAGGAAAGGCCAGTCCCCATGCGAGTTCCTCGTTGACCTCTTGGGATTCCTCTCCCGTCGATGCCGGGGCCTAAGACCTTGTGTGGAGTCGGGGCCGGAACCTGGGGATTCCTCTCCAGTGCTGACATGGATCTTGGGGTACTTCTGGAGTCTCCCCAGGGGAGTCAGTCCTCGTCTCGAATGCGGGCATGCACTTGCGCTTTCCTCTAGAGCGGTAGCAGCAGTGTCACGCAGTCCGCCGCGTGGATCAAAGGAGCTATGTTTTTCCCTCGAGGCTTTCCCACGAGGCTTTCCCACAGGGCTGTCCCACGTGCACACGTGGTGGGAGTCGATCCTCGGCTTGAACGTCAAGGCAGTGCAGGGAAAACAGGTTCCTCTGGAATGGACTGACACATCTGGGGGACTCTTGGAATGGTGGCACGACCCTGGAGTTCCTCTCGCCTTTCCTGTGGAGAGCGCCTCCTCTTGAGATGCGACGGGAAAGCCGGGAATTCTTTCCCTACGAAACAGGGAAAGGATCCCTCATCTCGAGCTAGGAGGCGGAAACGGGGCTCCCCTGGATGTGTGCGGGACCCCACGTGCTTCCTCTCGAGTGGAGACGGTTATGTCGGGGCACTTCTTGAGTTGCAGCAAGGGTGTGAAGGACCCTTAGGAAGTTCCAGTGGTTAGACGTGATTAGCCTCGAGAAGCCTCAGGGGAAATGGGCCTCATCTCGCCTGAAGGGCAAAACCTCCTGGATTTTCTCGAGTTGCGGCAGGTGCTCTCGACTTACGACGGGGACCTCAGGGACCCGCTCTGGTGGCCTCAGGAAAGGCCAGTCCCCATGCGAGTTCCTCGGGGGCCTCCCGGGATTCCTCTCCCGTCGATGCCGGGGCCTAAGACCTTGTGTGGAATCGGGGCCGGAACCTGAGGATTCCTCTCCAGTGCTGACATGGATCTTGGGGTACTTCTGGAGTCTCCCCAGGGGAGTCAGTCCTCGTCTCGAATGCGGGCCTGCACTTGCGCTTTCCTCCAGAGCGGTAGCAGCACTGTCACGCAGTCCGCCGCGTGGATCAAAGGATTTATGGTTTTCCCTCGAGTCTTTCCCACGAGGCTTTCCCACGAGGCTTTCCCACAGGGCTGTCCCACGTGCACAAGTGGTGGGAGTCGATCCTCGGCTTGAACGTCAAGGCATTGCAGGGAAAACAGGTTCCTCTGTAATGGACTGACACATCTGGGTGTCTCTTGGAATGCTGGCACGACCCTGGAGTTCCTCTCGCCTTTCCTGTGGAGAGCGCCTCCTCTTGAGATGCGACGGGAACGCCGGGAATTCTTTCCCTACGAAACAGGGAAAGGATCCCTCATCTCGAGCTAGGAAGCGGAAACGGTGCTTCCCTGGATGTGTGCATGACCCCACGTGCTTCCTCTCGAGTGGAGACGGGTATGTCGGGGAACTTCTTGAGTTGCAGCACGGGTGTGAAGGACCCATTGGAAGTTCCAGTGGTTAGATGTGATTAGCCTCGAGAAGCCTCAGCGGAAATGGGCCTCATCTCGCCTGGAGGGCAAAACCTCCTGGATTTTCTCGAGTTGCGGCAGGTGCTCTCAACTTACGACTGGGACCTCAGGGACCGGCTCTGGTGGCCTCAGGAAATGCCAGTCCCCATGCGAGTTCCTCGGGGGCCTCTCGGGATTCCTCTCCCGTCGATGCCGGGGCCTAAGACCTTGTGTGGAGTCGGGCCCGCAACCTGAGGATTCCTCTCCAGTGCTGACATGGATCTTGGGGTACTTCTGGAGTCTCCCCAGGGGAGTCAGTCCTCGTCTCGAATGCGGGCATGCACTTGCGCTTTCCTCCAGAGGGGTAGCAGCAGTGTCACACAGTCCGCCGCGTGTATCAAAGGATCTATGGTTTTCCCTCGAGTCTTTCCCACGAGGCTTTCCCACGAGGCTTTCCCACAGGGCTGTCCCACGTGCACACGTGGTGAGAGTCGATCCTCTGCTTGAACGTCAAGGCAGTGCAGGGAAAACAGGTTCCTCTGGAAAGGACTGACACATCTGGGGGACTCTTGGAATGGCGGCACGACCCTGGAGTTCCTCTCGCCTTTCCTGTGGAGAGCGCCTCCTCTTGAGATGCGACGGGAACGCCGGGAATTCTTTCCCTACGAAACAGGGAAAGGATCCCTCATCTCGAGCTAGGAGGCGGAAACGGGGCTCCCCTGGATGTGTGCGGGACCCCATGTGCTTCCTCTCGAGTGGACACGGGTATGTCGGGTACTTCTTGAGTTGCAGCAAGGGTGTGAAGGACCCTTTGGAAGTTCCAGTGGTTAGATGTGATTAGCCTCGAGAGCCTCAGCGGAAATGGGCCTCATCTCGCCTTGACGGCAAAACCTCCTGGATTTTCTCGACTTGCGGCAGGTGCTCTCGACTTACGACGGGGTCCTCAGGGACCCGCTCTGGTGGCCTCAGGAAAGGCCAGTCCCCATGCGAGTTCCTCGTTGACCTCTTGGGATTCCTCTCCCGTCGATGCCGGGGCCTAAGACCTTGTGTGGAGTCGGGGCCGGAACCTGGGGATTCCTCTCCAGTGCTGACATGGATCTTGGGGTACTTCTGGAGTCTCCCCAGGGGAGTCAGTCCTCGTCTCGAATGCGGGCATGCACTTGCGCTTTCCTCTAGAGCGGTAGCAGCAGTGTCACGCAGTCCGCCGCGTGGATCAAAGGAGCTATGTTTTTCCCTCGAGGCTTTCCCACGAGGCTTTCCCACAGGGCTGTCCCACGTGCACACGTGGTGGGAGTCGATCCTCGGCTTGAACGTCAAGGCAGTGCAGGGAAAACAGGTTCCTCTGGAATGGACTGACACATCTGGGGGACTCTTGGAATGGTGGCACGACCCTGGAGTTCCTCTCGCCTTTCCTGTGGAGAGCGCCTCCTCTTGAGATGCGACGGGAAAGCCGGGAATTCTTTCCCTACGAAACAGGGAAAGGATCCCTCATCTCGAGCTAGGAGGCGGAAACGGGGCTCCCCTGGATGTGTGCGGGACCCCACGTGCTTCCTCTCGAGTGGAGACGGTTATGTCGGGGCACTTCTTGAGTTGCAGCAAGGGTGTGAAGGACCCTTTGGAAGTTAGAGTGGTTAGATGTGATTAGCCTCGAGAAGCCTCATCGGAAATGGGCCTCATCTCGCCTGGAGGGCAAAACCTCGTGGATTTTCTCGAGTTGCGGCAGGTGCTCTCGACTTACGACGGGGACCTCAGGGACCCGCTCTGGTGGCCTCAGGAAAGGCCAGTCCCCATGCGAGTTCCACGGGGGCCTCTCGGGATTCCTCTCCCGTCGATCCCGGGGCCTAAGACCTTGTGTGGAGTCGGGGCCGGAACCTGAGGATTTCTCTCCAGTGCTGACATGGATCTTGGGGTAATTCTGGAGTCTCCCCAGGGGAGTCAGTCCTCGTCTCGAATGCGGGCATGCACTTGCGCTTTCCTCCAGAGCGGTAGCAGCAGTGTCACGCAGTCCGCCGCGTGGATCAAAGGATCTATGTTTTTCCCTCTAGTCTTTCCCACGAGGCTTTCCGACGAGGCTTCCCCACAGGGCTGTCCCACGTGCACTCGTGGTGGGAGTCGATCCTCGGCTTGAACGTCAAGGCAGTGCAGGGAAAACAGGTTCCTCTGGAATGGACTGACCCACCTGGGGTCTCTTGGAATGGTGGCACGACCCTGGAGTTCCTCTCGCCTTTCCTGTGGAGAGCGCCTCCTCTTGAGATGCGACGGGAACGCCGGGAATTCTTTCCCTACGAAACAGGGAAAGGATCCCTCATCTCGAACTAGGAGGCGGAAACGGGGCTCCCCAGGATGTGTGCGGCACCCCACGTGTTCCTGTCGAGTGGAGACGGGTATGTCGCGGAACTGCTTGAGTTGAAGCAAGGGTGTGAAGGACCCTTTGGAAGTTCCAGTGGTTAGATGTGATTAGCCTCGAGAAACCTCGAGGCAGTGCAGGGAAAACAGGTTCCTCTGGAATGGACTGACACATCTGGGGGACTCTTGGAATGGTGGCACGACCCTGGAGTTCCTCTCGCCTTTCCTGTGGAGAGCGCCTCCTCTTGAGTTGCGACGGGAACGCCGGGAATTCTTTCCCTACGAAACAGGGAAAGGATCCCTCATCTCGAGCTAGGAGGCGTAAACGGGGCTCCCCTGGATGTGTGCGGGACCCTCGTGCTTTCTCTCGAGTGGAGACGGCTGTGTCGGGGAACTTCTTGAGTTGCAGCAAGGGTGTGAAGGACCCTTTGGAAGTTCCAGTGGTTAGATGTGATTAGCCTCGAGAAGCCTCAGCGGAAATGGGCCTCATTTCGCCTGGAGAGGAAAACCTCATGGATTTTCTCGAGTTGCGGCAGGTGCTCTCGACTTACGACGGGGACCTCAGGGACCCGCTCTGGTGGCCTCAGGAAAGGCCAGTCCCCATGCGAGTTCCTCGGGGGCCTCTCGGGATTCCTCTCCCGTCGATGCCGGGGCCTAAGACCTTGTGTGGAGTCGAGGCCGGAACCTGAGGATTCCTCTCCAGTGCTGACATGGATCTTGGGGTACTTCTGGAGTCTCCCCAGGGGAGTCAGTCCTCGTCTCGAATGCGGGCATGCACTTGCGCTTTCCTCCAGAGCGGTAGCAGCAGTGTCACGAAGTCCGCCGCGTGGATCAAAGGATCTATGGTTTTCCCTCGAGTCTTTCCCACGAGGCTTTCCCACGAGGCTTTCCCACAGGGCTGTTCCACGTGCACACGTGGTGGGAGTCGATCCTCGGCTTGAACGTCAAGGCAGTGCAGGGAAAACAGGTTCCTCTGGAATGGACTGACACATCTGGGGGACTCTTGGAATGGTGGCAAGACCCTTGAGTTCCTCTCCCCTTTGCTGTGGAGAGCGCCTCCTCTTGAGATGCGACGGGAACGCCGGGAATTCTTTCCCTACGAAACAGGGAAAGGATCCCTCATCTCGAGCTAGGAGGCGGAAACGGGGCTCCCCTGGATGTGTGCGGGACCCTCGTGCTTCCTCTCGAGTGGACTCGGGTAGGTCGGGGAACTTCTTGAGTTGCAGCAAGGGTGTGAAGGACCCTTTGTAAGTTCCAGTGGTTAGATGTGATTAGCCTCGAGAAGCCTCAGCGGAAATGGGCCTCATCTCGCCTGAAGGGCAAAACCTCCTGGATTTTCCCGAGTTGCGGCAGATGCTCTCGACTTACGATGGGGACCTCAGGGACCCGCTCTGGTGGCCTCAGGAAAGGCCAGTCCCCATGCGAGTTCCTCGGGGGCCTCTCGGGATTCCTCTCCCGTCGATACCGGGGCCTAAGACCTTGTGTGGAGTCGGGCCCGGAACCTGAGGATTCCTCTCCAGTGCTGACATGGATCTTGGGGTACTTCTGGAGTCTCCCCAGGGGAGTCAGTCCTCGTCTCGAATGCGGGCATGCAATTGCGCTTTCCTCCAGAGCGGTAGCAGCAGTGTCAGGCAGTCCGCCGCGTGGATCAAAGGATCTATGGTTTTCCCTCGAGCCTTTCCCACGAGGCTTTCCCACGAGGCTTTCCCCCAGGGATGTCCCACGTGCACACGTGGTGGGAGTCGATCCTCGGCTTGAACGTCAAGGCAGTGCAGGGAAAACAGGTTCCTCTGTAATGGACTGACACATCTGGGTGTCTCTTGGAATGCTGGCACGACCCTGGAGTTCCTCTCGCCTTTCCTGTGGAGAGCACCTCCTCTTGAGATGCGACGGGAACGCCGGGAATTCTTTCGCTACGAAACAGTGAAAGGATCCCTCATCTCGAGCTAGGAGGCGGAAACGGGGCTCCCCTGGATGTGTGCATGACCCCCCGTGCTTCCTCTCGAGTGTGGACGGGTATGTCGGGGAACTTCTTGAGTTGCAGCAAGGGTGTGAAGGACCCTTTGGAAGTTCCATTGGTTAGATGTGATTAGCCTCGAGAAGCCTCAGCGGAAATGGGCCTCATCTCGCCTGGAGGGCAAAACCTCCTGGATTTTCTCGAGTTGTGGCAGGTGCTCTCGACTTACGTCGGGGACCTCAGGGACCCGCTCTGGTGGCCTCAGGAAAGGCCAGTCCCCATGCGAGTTCCTCGGGGGCCTCTCGGGATTCCTCTCCCGTCGATGCCGGGTCCTAAGACCTTGTGTGGTTCGGGGCCGGAACCTGAGGATTCCTCTCCAGTGCTGACATGGATCTTGGGGTACTTCTGGAGTCTCCCCAGGGGAGTCAGTCCTCGTCTCGAATGCGGGCATGCATTTGCACTTCCCTCCAGTGCGGTAGGAGCAGTGTCACGCAGTCTGCAGCGTGGATCAAAGGATCTATAGTTTTCCCTCGAGTCTTTCCCACCAGGCTTTCCCACGAGGCTTTCCCCCAGGGTTGTCCCACGTGCACACGTGGTGTGAGTCGATCCTCGGCTTGAACGTCAAGGCAGTGCAGGGAAAACAGGTTCCTCTGGAATGGACTGACACATCTGGGGGACTCTTGGAATGGTGGCACGACCCTGGAGTTCCTCTCGCCTTTACTGTGGAGAGCGCCTCCTCTTGAGATGCGAGGGGAACGCCGGGAATTCTTTCCCTACGAAACAGGGAAAGAATCCCTCATCTCGAGCTAGGAGGCGGAAACAGGGCTACCCTGGATGTGTGCGGGACCCTCGTGCTTCCTCTCGAGTGGAGACGGTTATGTCGGGGAACTTCTTGAGTTCCAGCAAGGGTGTGAAGGACCCTTTGGAAGTTCCAGTGGTCAGATGTGATTAGCCTCGAGAAGCCTCAGCGGAAATGGGCCTCATCTCGCCTGGAGGGCAAAACCTCCTGGATTTTCTCGAGTTGCGGCAGGTGCTCTCGACTTACGACGGGGACCACAGGGACCCGCTCCTGTGGCCTCAGGAAAGGCGAGTCCCCATGCGAGTTCCTCGGGCGACTATCGGGATTCCTCTCCCGTCGATGCCGGGGCCTAAGACCTTGTGTGGAGTCGGGGCCGGAACCTGAGGATTCCTCTCCAGTGCTGACATGGATCTTGGGGTACTTCTGGAGTCTCCCCAGGGGAGTCAGTCCTCGTCTCGAATGCGGGCATGCACTTGCGCTTTCCTCCAGAGCGGTAGCAGCAGTGTCAGGCAGTCCGCCGCGTGGATCAAAGGATCTATGGTTTTCCCTCGAGTCTTTCCCACGAGGCTTTCCCACGGGGCTTTCCCACAGGGCTGTCCCACGTGCACACGTGGTGGGAGTCGATCGTCGGCTTGAACGTCAAGGCAGTGCAGGGAAAACAGGTTCCTCTGGAATGGACTGACACATCTGGGGGACTCCTGGAATGGTGGCACGACCCTGGAGTTCCTCTCGCCTTTCCTGTGGAGAGCGCCTCCGCTTGAGATGCGACGGGAACGCCGGGAATTCTTTCCCTACGAAACAGGGTTAGGATCCCTCATCTCGAGCTAGGAGGCGGAAACGGGGCTCCCATGGAAGTGTGCGGGACCCCACGTGCTTCCTCTCGAGTGGAGACGGGTATGTCGGGGAACTTCTTGAGTTGCAGCAAGTGTGTGAAGGACCCTTTGGAAGTTGCAGTGGTTAGATGTGATTAGCCTCGAGAAGCCTCAGCGGAAATGGGCCTCATCTCGCCTGGAGGGCAAAACCTCCTGGATTTTTTCGAGTTGCGGCAGGTGCTCTCGACTAACGAGGGGGACCTCTGGGACCGCTCTGATGGCCTCAGGAAAGGTCAGTCCCCATGCGAGTTCCTCGGGGGCCTCTCGGGATTCCTCTCCCGTCTATGCCGGGGCCTAAGACCTTGTGTGGAGTCGGGGCCGGAACCTGAGGATTCCTCTCCAGTGCTGACATGGATCTTGGGGTACTTCTGGAGTCTCCCCAGGGGAGTCAGTCCTCGTCTCGAATGCGGGCATGCACTTGCGCTTCTCTCCAGGGCGGTAGGAGCAGTGTCACGCAGTCTGCAGCGTGGATCAAAGGATCTATAGTTTTCCCTCGAGTCTTTCCCACGAGGCTTTCCCACGAGGCGTTCCCCCAGGGATGTCCCACGTGCACACGTGGTGGGAATCGATCCTCGGCTTGAACGTCAAGGCAGTGCAGGGAAAACAGGTTCCTCTGGAATGGACTGACACATCTGGGGGACTCTTGGAATGGTGGCACGACCCTGGAGTTCCTCTCGCCTTTCCTGTGGAGAGGGCCTCCTCTTGAGATGCGACGGGAACGCCGGGAATTCTTTCCCTACGAAACAGGGATAGGATCCCTCATCTCGAACTAGGAGGCGGAAACGGGGCTCCACTGGATGTGTGCGGCACCCCACGTGCTTCCTCTCGAGTGGAGACGGGTATGTCGGGGAACGTCTGGACATGCAGCAAGGGTGTGAAGGACCCTTTGGAAGTTCCAGTGGTTATATGTGATTAGACTCGAGAAGCCTCAGCGGAAATGGGCCTCATCTCGCCTGGAGGGCAAAACCTCCTGGATTTTCTCGAGTTGTGGCAGGTGCTCTCGACTTACGACTGGGACCTCAGGGACCCGCTCTGGTGGCCTCAGGAAAGGCCAGTCCCCATGCGAGTTCCTCGGGGGCCTCTCGGGATTCCTCTCCCGTCGATGCCGGGGCCTAAGACCTTGTGTGGAGTCGGGGCCGGAATCTGAGGATTCCTCTCCAGTGCTGACATGGATCTTGGGGTACTTCTGGAGTCTCCCCAGGGGAGGTAGTCCTTCTCTCGAATGCGGGCATGCACTTGAGCTTTCCTCCAGAGCGGTAGCAACAGTGTCACTCAGTCTGCCGCGTGGATCAAAGGATCTATGGTTTTCCCTCGAGTCTTTCCCACGAGGCTTTCCCACGAGGCTTTCCCCCAGGGCTGTCCCACGTGCACACGTGTTGGGAGTCGATCCTCGGCTTGAACGTCAAGGAAGTGCAGGGAAAACAGGTTCCTCTGGAATGGACTGACACATCTGGGGACTCTTGGAATGGTGGCACGAGCCTGGAGTTCCTCTCGCCTTTCCTGTGGAGAGCGCCTCCTCTTGAGATGCGACGGGAACGCCTGGAATTCTTTCCCTACGAAACAGGGAAAGGATCCCTCATCTCGAGCTAGGAAGCGGAAACGGGGCTCCCCTGGATGTGTGCAGGACCCTCGTGCTTCCTCTCGAGTGGAGACGTGTATGTCGGGGAACTTCTTGAGTTGCAGCAAGGGTGTGAAGGACCCTTTGGAAGTTCCACTGGTTAGATGTGATTAGCCTCGAGAAGCCTCAGCGGAAATGGGCCTCATCTCGCCTGGAGGGCAAAACCTCCTGGATTTTCTCGAGATGTGGTAGGTGCTCTCGACTTACGACGGGGACCTCAGGGACCCGCTCTGGAGGCCTCAGGAAAGGCCAGTCCCCAGGCGAGTTCCTCGGGGGCCGCTCGGGATTCCTCTCCCGTCGATGCCGGGGTCTAAGACCTTGTGTGGAGTCGGGGCCGGAACCTGAGGATTCCTCTCCAGTGCTGACATGGATCTTGGGGTACTTCTGGAGTCTCCCCAGGGGAGTCAGTCCTCGTCTCGAATGCGGGCATGCACTTGCGCTTTCCTCCAGAGTGGTAGCAGCAGTGTCACGCAGTCCGCCGCTTGGATCAAAGGATCTATGGTTTTCCCTCGAGTCTTTCCCACGAGGCTTTCCCACAGGGCTGTCCCACGCGCACACGTGGTGGGAGCCGATCCTCGGCTTGAACGTCAAGGCAGTGCAGGGAAAACAGGTTCCTCTGGAATGGACTGACACATCTGGGGGTCTCTTGGAATGGTGCCACGACCCTGGAGTTCCTCTCGCCTTTCCTGTGGAGAGCGCCTCCTCTTGAGATGCGACGGGAACGCCGGGAATTCTTTCCCTACGAAACAGGGAAAGGATCCCTCATCTCGAGCTAGGAGGCGGAAACGGGGCTCCCCTGGATGTGTGCGGGACCCCACGTGCCTCCTCTCGAGTGGAGACGGTTATGTCGTGGAACTGCTTGAGTTGCAGCAAGGGTGTGAAGGACCCTTTGGAAGTTCCAGTGGTCAGATGTGATTAGCCTCGAGAAGCCTCAGCGGAAATGGGCCTCATCTCGCCTGGAGGGCAAAACCTCCTGGATTTTCTCGAGTTGCGGCAGGTGCTCTCGACTTACGACGGGGACCACAGGGACCCGCTCCTGTGGCCTCAGGAAAGGCGAGTCCCCTAGCGAGTTCCTCGGGGGACTATCGGGATTCCTCTCCCGTCGATGCCGGGGCCTAAGACCTTGTGTGGAGTCGGGGCCGGAACCTGAGGATTCCTCTCCAGTGCTGACATGGATCTTGGGGTACTTCTGGAGTCTCCCCAGGGGAGTCAGTCCTCGTCTCGAATGCGGGCATGCACTTGCGCTTTCCTCCAGAGCGGTAGCAGCAGTGTCAGGCAGTCCGCCGCGTGGATCAAAGGATCTATGGTTTTCCCTCGAGTCTTTCCCACGAGGCTTTCCCACGGGGCTTTCCCACAGGGCTGTCCAACGTGCACACGTGGTGGGAGTCGATCGTCGGCTTGAACGTCAAGGCAGTGCAGGGAAAACAGGTTCCTCTGGAATGGACTGACACATCTGGGGGACTCCTGGAATGGTGGCACGACCCTGGAGTTCCTCTGGCCTTTCCTGTGGAGAGCGCCTCCTCTTGAGATGCGACGGGAACGCCGGGAATTCTTTCCCTACGAAACAGGGTTAGGATCCCTCATCTCGAGCTAGGAGGCGGAAACGGGGCTCCCATGGAAGTGTGCGGGACCCCACGTGCTTCCTCTCGAGTGGAGACGGGTATGTCGGGGAACTTCTTGAGTTGCAGCAAGTGTGTGAAGGACCCTTTGGAAGTTGCAGTGGTTAGATGTGATTAGACTCGAGAAGCCTCAGCGGAAATGGGCCTCATCTCGCCTGGAGGGCAAAACCTCCTGGATTTTCTCGAGTTGTGGCAGGTGCTCTCGACTTACGACTGGGACCTCAGGGACCCGCTCTGGTGGCCTCAGGAAAGGCCAGTCCCCATGCGAGTTCCTCGGGGGCCTCTCGGGATTCCTCTCCCGTCGATGCCGGGGCCTAAGACCTTGTGTGGAGTCGGGGCCGGAACCTGAGGATTCCTCTCCAGTGCTGACATGGATCTTGGGCGACTTCTGGAGTCTCCCCAGGGGAGTCAGTCCTCGTCTCGAATGCGGGCATGTACTTGCGCTTTCCTCCAGAGTGGTAGCAGCAGTGTCACGCAGTCCGCCGCGTGGATCAAAGGATCTATGGTTTTCCCTCGAGTCTTTCCCACGAGGCTTTCCCACGAGGCTTTCCCACAGGGCTGTCCCAAGTGCACCCGTGGTGGGAGTCGATCCTCGGCTTGAACGTCAAGGCAGTGCGGGGAAAACAGGTTCCTCTGGAATGGACTGACACATCTGGGGGACTCTTGGAATGGTGGCACGACCCTGGAGTTCCTCTCGCCTTTCCTGTGGAGAGAGCCTCCTCTTGAGATGCGACGGGAACGCCGGGAATTCTTTCCCTACGAAACAGGGATAGGATCCCTCATCTCGAACTAGTAGGCGGAAACGGGGCTCCCCTGGATGTGTTCGGCACCCCACGTGCTTCCTCTCGGGTGGAGACGGGTATGTCGTGGAACTGCTTGAGTTGCAGCAAGGGTGTGAAGGACCCTTTGGAAGTTCCAGTGGTTAGATGTGATTAGCCTCGAGAAGCCTCAGCGGAAATGGGCCTCATCTCGCCTGGAGGGCAAAACCTCATGGATTTTCTCGAGTTGCGGCAGGTGCTCTCGACTTACGACGGGGACCTCAGGGACCCGCTCTGGTGGCCTCAGGAAAGGCGAGTCCCCATGCGAGGTCCTCGGGGGCTTCTCGGGATTCCTCTCCCGTCGATGCCGGGGCCTAAGACCTTGTGTGGATTCGAGGCCGGAACCTGAGGATTCCTCTCCAGTGCTGACATGGATCTTGGGGTACTTCTGGAGTCTCCCAGGGGAGTCAGTCCTCGTCTCGAATGCGGGCATGCACTTGCGCTTTCCTCCAGAGCGGTAGCAGCAGTGTCACGAAGTCCGCCGCGTGGATCAAGGGATATATGGCTTTCTCTCGAGTCTTTCCCACGAGGCTTTCCCACAGGGCTGTCCCACGTGCACACGTGGTGGGAGTCGATCCTCGGCTTGAACGTCAAGGCAGTGCAGGGAAAACAGGTTCCTCTGGAATGGACTGACACATCTGGGGGACTCTTGGAATGGTGGCACGACCCTGGAGTTCCTCTCGCCTTTCCTGTGGAGAGCGCCTTCCCTTGAGATGCGACGGGAACGCCGGGAATTCTTTCCCTACGAAACAGGGAAAGGATCCCTCATCTCGAGCTAGGAGGCGGAAACGGGGCTCCCCTGGATGTGTGCGAGAACCTCGTGCTTCCTTTCGAGTGGAGATGTGTATGTCGGGGAACTTCTTGAGTTGCAGCAAGGGTGTGAACGACCCTTTGGAAGTTCCAGTGGTTAGATGTGATTAGCCTCGAGAAGCCTCAGCGGAAATGGGCATCATCTCGCCTGGAGGGTAAAACCTCCTGGATTTTCTCGAGTTGCGGCAGGTGCTCTCGACTTACGAGGGGACCTCAGGGACCCGCTCTGGTGGCCTCAGGAAAGGCCAGTCCCCATGCGAGTTCCTCGGGGGCCTCTAGGGATTCCTCTCCCGTCGATGCTGGGGCCTAAGACCTTGTGTGGAGTCGGGGCCGGAATCTGAGGATTCCTCTCCAGTGCTGACATGGATCTTGGGCTACTTCTGGAGTCTCCCCAGGGGAGGTAGTCCTTCTCTCGAATGCGGGAATGCACTTGCGCTTTCCTCCAGAGTGGTAGCAGCAGTGTCACGCAGTCCGCCGCGTGGATCAAAGGATCAATGTTTTTCCCTCGAGTCTTTCCCATGAGGCTTTCCCACGAGGCTTTCCCACAGGGCTGTCCCACGTGCACACGTGGTGGGACTCGATCCTCGGCTTGAACGTCAAGGCAGTGCAGGGAAAACAGATTCCTCTGGAATGGACTGACACATCTGCGGGACTCATGGAATGGTGGCACGACCCTGGAGTTCCTCTCGCCTTTCCTGTGGAGAGCGCCTCCTCTTGAGATGCGACGGGAACGCCGGGAATTCTTTCCCTACGAAACAGGGAAAGGATCCCTCATCTCGATCTGGAAGGCGGAAACGGGGCTCCCCTAGATGTGTGCGGGACCCTCGTGCTTCCTCTCGAGTGGAGACGGGTATGTCGGGGTACTTCTTGAGTTGCAGCTAGGGTGTGAAGGACCCTTTGGGAATTCCAGTGGTTAGATATGATTAGCCTCGAGAAGCCTCAGCGGAAATGGGCCTCATCTCGCCTGGAGGGCAAAACCTCATGGATTTTCCCGAGTTGCGGCAGGTGCTCTCGACTTACGACGGGGACCTCAGGGACCCGCTCTGGTGGCCTCAGGAAAGGCCAGTCCCCATGCGAGTTCGTCGGGGGCCTCTCGGGATTCCTCTCCCGTCGATTCCGGGGCCTAAGACCTTGTTTGGAGTCAGGGCCGGAACCTGAGGATTCCTCTCCAGTGCTGATATGGATCTTGGGGTACTTCTGGAGTCTCCCCAGGGGAGTCAGTCCTCGTCTCGAATGCGGGCATGCACTTGCGCTTTCCTCCAGAGCGGTAGCAGCAGTGTCATTCAGTCCGCCGCGTGGATCAAAGGATCTATGGTTTTCCCTCCAGTCTTTCCCACGTAGCTTTCCCACGAGGCTTTCCCACGAGGCTTTCCCACAGGGCTGTCCCACGTGCACACGTGGTGGGAGTCGATCCTCGGCTTGAACGTCAAGGCAGAGCAGGGAAAACAGGTTCCTCTGGAATCGACTGACACATCTGGGGGTCTCTTGGAATGGTGGCACGACCCTGGAGTTCCTCTCGTCTTTCCTGTGGAGAGCGCCTTCTCTTGAGATGCGACGGATACACCGGGAATTCTTTCCCTACGAAACAGGGAAAGGATCCCTCATCTCGAGCTAGGCGGCGGAAACGGTGCTCCCCTGGATGGGTGCGCGACCCTCGTGCTTCCTCTGGAGTGGAGACTGGTATGTCGGGGATCTTCTTGAGTTGCAGCAAGGGTGTGAAGGACCCTTTGGAAGTTCCACTGGTTAGATGTGATTAGCCTCGAGAAGCCTCAGCGGAAATGGGCCTCATCTCGCCTGGAGGGCAAAACCTCCTGGATTTTCTCCTGTTGCGCAGGTGCTCTCGACTTACGACGGGGACCTCGAGTGCCCGCTCTGGTGGCCTCAGGAAAGGCCAGTCCCCATGCGAGTTCCTTGGGGGCCTCTAGGGATTCCTCTCCCGTCGAAGCCGGGGCCTAAGACCTTGTGTGGAGTCGGGGCCGGAACCTGAGGATTCCTCTCCAGTGCTGACATGGATCTTGGGGTACTTCTGGAGTCTCCCCAGGGGAGTCAGTCCTCGTCTCGAATGCGGGCATGCACTTGCGCTTTCCTCCAGAGTGATAGCAGCAGTGTCATGCAGTCCGCCGCATGGATCAAAGGATCTATGGTTTTCCCACGAGTCTTTCCCACGAGGCTTTCCCACGAGGCTTTCCCACAGGGCTGTCCCACGTGCACACGTGGTGGGAGTCGATCCTCGGCTTGAACGTCAAGGTAGTGCAGGGAAAACAGGTTCCTCTGGAATGGACTGACACATCTGGGGGACTCTTGGAATGGTGGCAGGACCCTGGAGTTCCTCTCGCCTTTCCTGTGGAGAGCGCCTCCTCTTGAGATGCGACGGGAACGCCGGGAATTCTTTCCCTACGAAACAGGGAAAGGATCCCTCATCTCGAGCTAGGAGGCGGAAACGGGGCTCCCCTGGATGTGTGCGGGACCCTCGTGCTTCCTCTCGAGTGAAGACGGGTATGTCGGGGTACTTCTTGAGATGCAGCAAGGGTGTGAAGGACCCTTTGGAAGTTCCAGTGGTTAGGTGTGATTAGCCTCGAGAAGCCTCAGCGGAAATGGGCCTCATCTCGCCTGGAGGGCAAAACCTCCTGGATTTTCTCGAGTTGCGGCAGGTGCTCTCGACTTACGACCGGGACCTCGGGGACCCGCTCTGGTGGCCTCAGGAAAGGCCAGTCCCCATGCGAGTTCCTCGGGGGCCTCTCGGGATTCCTCTCCCGTCGATGCCGGGGCCTAAGACCTTGTGTGGAGTCGGGGCCGGAACCTGAGGATTCCTCTCCAGTGCTGACATGGATCCTGGGGTACTTCTGGAGTCTCCCCAGGGGAGTCAGTCCTCGTCTCGAATGCGGACATGCACTTGCGCTTTCCTCCAGAGCGGTAGCAGCAGTGTCACGCAGTCCGTCGCGTGGATCAAAGGATCTATGGTTTTCCCTCGAGTCTTTCCCACGAGGCTTTCCCAAAGGGCTGTCCCACGTGCACAAGTGGTGGGACTCGATCCTCGGCTTGAACGTCAAGGCAGTGCAGGGAAAACAGGTTCCTCTGGAATGGACTGACACATCTGGGGGACTCATGGAATGGTGGCACGACCCTGGAGTTCCTCTCGCCTTTCCTGTGGAGAGCGCCTCCTCTTGAGATGCGACGGGAACGCCGGGAATTCTTTCCCTACGAAACAGGGAAAGGATCCCTCATCTCGAGCTAGGAGGCGGAAACGGGGCTCCCCTGGATGTGTGCCGGACCCCACGTGCTTCCTCTCGAGTGGAGACGGGTATGTCGGGGAACTTCTTGAGTTGCAGCAAGGGTGTGAAGGACCCTTTGGAAGTTCCAGTGGTTAGACGTGATTAGCCTCGAGAAGCCTCAGCGGAAATGGGCCTCAACTCGCCTGGAGGGCAAAACCTCCTGGATTTTCTCGAGATGTGGTAGGTGCTCTCGACTTACGACGGGGACCTCAGGGACCCGCTCTGGTGGCCTCAGGAAAGGCCAGTCCCCATGAGAGTTCCTCGGGGGCCTCTCGGGATTCCTCTCCCGTCGATGCCGGGGCCTAAGACCTTGTGTGGAGTCGGGGCCGGAACCTGAGGATTCCTCTCCAGTGCTGACATGGATCTTGGGGTACTTCTGGAGTCTCCCCAGGGGAGTCAGTCCTCGTCTCGAATGCGGGCATGCACTTGCGCTTTCCTCCAGAGCTGTAGCAGCAGTGTCACGCAGTCCGCCGCGTGGATCAAAGGATCTACGGTTTTCCCTCGAGTCTTTCCCACGAGGCTTTCCCACGAGGCTTTCCCACAGGGTTGTCCCACGTGCACACGCGGTGGGAGTCGATCCTCGGCTTGAACGTCAAGGCAGTGCAGGGAAAACAGGTTCCTCTGGAATGGACTGACACATCTGCGGCACTCTTGGAATGGTGGCACGACCCTGGAGTTCCTCTCGCCTTTCCTGTGGAGAGCGCCTCCTCTTGCGATGCGACGGGAACGCCGGGAATTCTTTCCCTACGAAACAGGGATAGGATCCCTCATCTCGAGCTAGGAGGCGGAAACGGGGCTCCCATGGAAGTGTGCGGGACCCTCGTGCTTCCTCTCTAGTGGAGACGGCTATGTCGGGGAACTTCTTGAGTTGCAGCAAGGGTGTGAAGGACCCTTGGGAAGTTCCAGTGGTTAGATGTGATTAGCCTCGAGAAGCCTCAGCGGAAATGGGCCTCATCTCGCCTGGAGGGCAAAACCTCCTGGATTTTCTCGAGTTGCTTCAGGTGCTCTCGACTTTCGACGGGGACCTCAGGGACCCGCTCTGGTGGCCTCAGGAAAGGCCAGTCCCCATGCGAGTTCCTCGGGGGCCTCTCGGGATTCCTCTCCCGTCGATTCCGGGGCCTAAGACCTTGTGTGGAGTCGGGGCCGGAACCTGAGGATTCCTCTCCAGTGCTGACATGGATCTTGGGGGTATTTCTGGAGTCTCCCCAGGGGAGTCAGTCCTCGTCTCGAATGCGGGCATGCACTTGCGCTTTCCTCCAGAGCGGTAGCAGCAGTGTCACGCAGTCCGCCGCGTGGATCAAAGGATCTATCGTTTTCCCTCGAGTCTTTCCCACGAGGCTTTCCCACGAGGCTTTCCCACAGGGCTGTCCCACTTGCACACGTGGAGGGAGTCGATCCTCGGCTTGAACGTCAAGTCAGTGCAGGGAAAACAGTTTCCTCTGGAATGGACTGACACATCTGGGGGACTCTTGGAATGGTGGCACGACCCTGGAGTTCCTCTCGCCTTTCCTGTGGAGAGCGCCTCCTCTTGAGATGCGACGGGAATGCCGGGAATTCTTTCCCTACTAAACAGGGAAAGGATCCCTCATCTCGAGCTAGGCGGCGGAAACGGGGCTCCCCTGGATGTGTGCGGGACCCTCGTGCTTCCTCTCGAGAGGAGACGGGTATGTCGGGGAACTTCTTGAGTTGCAGAAAGGGTGTGATTGACCCTTTGGAAGTTCCAGTGGTTAGATGTGATTAGCCTCGAGAAGCCTCAGGGGAAATGTGCCTCATCTCGCCTGGAGGGCAAAACCTCCTGGATTTTCTCGAGTTGCGGCAGATGCTCTCGACTTATGACGGGGACCTCAGGGACCCGATTTGGTGGCCTCAGGAAAGGCCAGTCCCCATGCGAGTTCCTCGGGGGCCTCTCGGGATTCCTCTCCCGTCGATGCCGGGGCCTAAGACCTTGTGTGGAGTCGGGGCCGGAACCTGAGGATTCCTCTCCAGTGCTGTCATGGATCTTGGGGTACTTCTTGAGTCTCCCCAGGGGAGTCAGTCCTCGTCTCGAATGCGGGCATGCACTTGCGCTTTCCTCCAGAGCGGTAGCAGCAGTGTCACGCAGTCCGCCGCGTGGATCAAAGGATCTATGGTTTTCCCTCGAGTCTTTCCCACGAGGCTTTTCCACGAGGCTTTCCCACAGGGCTGTCCCACGTGCACAGGTGGTGGGAGTCGATCCTCGTCTTGAACGTCAAGGCAGTGCAGGGAAAACAGGTTCCTCTGGAATGGACTGACACATCTGGGGGTCTCTTGGAATGCTGGCACGACCCTGGAGTTCCTCTCCCCTTTCCTGCGGAGAGCGCCTTTTCTTGAGATTCGACGGGAACGCCGGGAATTCTTTCCTTACGAAACAGGGAAAGGATCCCTCATTTCGAGCTAGGAGGCGGAAACGGCCCTCCCCTGGATGTGTGCGGGACCCCACGTGATTCCTCTCTAGTGGAGACGGGTATGTCGGGGAACTTCTCGAGTTGCAGCAATGGTGTGAAGGACCCTTTGGAAGTTCCAGTGGTTAGATGTGATTAGCCTCGAGAAGCCTCAGCGGAAATGGGCCTCTTCTCGCCTGGAGGGCAAAACCTCCTGGATTTTCTCGAGTTGCGGCATGTGCTCTCGACTTACGACGGGGACCTCAGGGACCCGCTCTGGTGGCCTCAGGAAAGGCCAGTCCCCATGCGAGCTCCTCGGGGGCCTCTTGGGATTCCTCTCCCGTCGATGCCGGGGCCTAAGACCTTGTGTGGAGTCAGGGCCGGAACCTGAGGATTCCTCTCCAGTGCTGACATGGATCTTGGGGTACTTCTGGAGTCTCCCCAGGGGAGTCAGTCCTCGTCTCGAATGCGGGCATGCACTTGCGCTTTCCTCCAGAGCGGTAGCAGCAGTGTCACGCAGTCCGCTGCGTGGATCAAAGGATCTATGGTTTTCCCTCGAGTCTTTCCCACGAGGCTTTCCCACGAGGCTTTTCCACAGGGATGTCCCACGTGCACACGTGGTGGCAGTCGATCCTCGGTTGAACGTCAAGGCAGTACAGGGAAAAGAGGTTCCTCTGGAATGGACTGACACATCTGGGGTCTCTTGGAATGGTAGCACGACCCTGGAGTTCCTCTCGCCTTTCCTGTGGAGAGCGCCTCCTCTTGAGATGCGACGGAAACGCCGGGAATTCTTTCCCTACGAAACAGGGAAAGGATCCCTCATTTCGAGCTAGGAGGCGGAAACGGGGCTCCTCTGGATGTGTGCGGGACCCTCGTGCTTCCTCTCGAGTGGAGACGGGTATGTCGGGGACCTTCTTGAGTTGCAGCAAGGGTGTGAAGGACCCTTTGGAAGTTCCAGTGGTTAGATGTGATTAGCCTCGAGAAGCCTCAGGGGAAATGGGCCTCATCTCGCCTGGAGGGCAAAACCTCCTGGATTTTCCCGAGTTGCGGCAGGTGCTCTCGACTTACGACGGGGACCTCAGGGACCCGCTCTGGTGGCCTCAGGAAAGGCCAGTCCCCATGCGAGTTCCTCGGGGGCCTCTAGGGATTCCTCTCCCGTCGATGCCGGGGCCTAAGACCTTGTGTGGAGTCGGGGCCGGAACCTGAGGATTCCTCTCCAGTGCTGACATGGATCTTGGGGTACTTCTGGAGTCTCCCCAGGGGAGTCAGTCCTCGTCTCGAATGCGGGCATGCACTTGCGCTTTCCTCCAGAGCGGTAGCAGCAGTGTCACGCAGTCCGCCGCGTGGATCAAAGGATCTATGGTTTTCCCTCGAGTCTTTCCCACGAGGCTGTCCCACGAGGCTTTCCCACAGGGCTGTACCACGTGCACACGTGGTGGGAGTCGATCCTCGGCTTGAACGTCAAGGCAGTTCAGGGAAATCAGGTTCCTCTGGAATGGACTGACACATCTGGGGGACTTTTGGAATGGTGGCAGGACCTTGGAGTTCCTCTCGCCTTTCCTGTGGAGAGCGCCTCCTCTTGAGATGCGACGGGAACGCCGGGAATTCTTTCCCTAGGAAACAGGGAAAGGATCCCTCATCTCGAGCTAGGAGGAGGAAACGGGGTTCCCCTGGATGTGTGCGGGACCCCACGTGCTTCCTCTCGAGTGGAGACGGGTATGTCGGGGAACTTCTTGAGTTGCAGCAAGGGTGTGAAGGACCCTTTGAAATTTCCATTGGTTAGATGTGATTAGCCTCGAGAAGCCTCAGCGGAAATGGGCCTCATCTCGCCTGGAGGGCAAAACCTCCTGGATTTTCTCGAGTTGCGGCAGGTGCTCTCGACTTACGACGGGGACCTCAGGGACACGCTCTTGTGGCCTAAGGAAAGGCCAGTCCCCATGCGAGTTCCTTGGGGGCCTCTCGGGATTCCTCTCCCGTCGATGCCGGGGTCTAAGACCTTGTGTGGAGTCGGGGCCGGAACCTGAGGATTCCTCTCCAGTGCTGACATGGATCTTGGGGTACTTCTGGAGTCTCCTCAGGGGAGTCAGTCCTCGTCTCGAATGCGGGCATGCACTTGCGCTTTCCTCCAGAACGGTAGCAGTAGTGTCACGCAGTCCACCGCGTGGATCAACGGATCTATGGTTTTCCCTCGATTTTTTCCCACGAGGCTGTCCCAGGAGGCTTTCCCACACGGCTGTCCCACGTGCACACGTTGTGGGAGTCGATCCTCGGCTTGAACGTCAAGGCAGTTCAGGGAAAACAGGTTCCTCTGGAATGGACTGACACATCTGGGGGACTCTTGGAATGGTGGCACGACCCTGGAGTTCCTCTCCCCTTTCCTGTGGAGAGCGCCTCCTCTTGAGATGCGACGGGAACGCCGGGAATTCTTTCCCTACGAAACAGGGATAGGATCCCTCATCTCGAACTAGGAGGCGGAAACGGGGCTCCCCTGGATGTGTGCGGGACCCCACGTGCTTCCTCTCGAGTGGAGACGGGTATGTCGGGGAACTTCTTGAGTTGCAGCAAGGGTGTGAAGGACCCTTTGAAAGTTCTAGTGGTTAGATGTGATTAGCCTCGAGAAGCCTCAGCGGAAATGTGCCTCATCTCGCCTGGAGGGCAAAACCTCCTGGATTTTTTCGAGTTGCGGCAGGTGCTCTCGACTTACGACGGGGACCTCAGGGACCCGCTCTGGTGGCCTCAGGAAAGGCCAGTCCCCATGCGAGTTCCTTGGGGGCCTCTCGGGATTCCTCTCCCGTCGATGCCGGGGTCTAAGACCTTGTGTGGAGTCGGGGCCGGAACCTGAGGATTCCTCTCCAGTGCTGACATGGATCTTGGGGTACTTCTGGAGTCTCCTCAGGGGAGTCAGTCCTCGTCTCGAATGCGGGCATGCACTTGCGCTTTCCTCCAGAACGGTAGCAGCAGTGTCACGCAGTCCACCGCGTGGATCAACGGATCTATGGTTTTCCCTCGAGTCTTTCCCACGAGGCTGTCCCACGAGGCTTTCCCACAGGGCTGTCCCACGTGCACACATGGTGGGACTCGATCCTCGGCTTGAACGTCAAGGCAGTTCAGGGAAAACAGGTTCCTCTGGAATGGACTGACACATCTGGGGGACTCTTGGAATGGTGGCACGACCCTGGAGTTCCTCTCCCCTTTCCTGTGGAGAGCGCCTCCTCTTGAGGTGCGACGGGAACTCCGGGAATTCTTTCCCTACGAAACAGGGATAGGATCCCTCATCTCGAACTAGGAGGCGGAAACGGGGCTCCCCTGGATGTGTGCGGGACCCTCGTGCTTCCTCTCGAGTGGAGACGGGTATTTCGGGGAACTTCTTGAGTTGCAGCACGGGTGTGAAAGACCCTTTGGAAGTTCCAGTGGTTAGATGTGATTAGCCTCGAGAAGCCTCAGTGGAAATGGGCCTCATCTCGCCTGGAGGGCAAAATCTCCTGGATTTTCTCGAGTTGCGGCAGGTGCTCTCGACTTACGACGGGGACCTCAGGGACCCGCTATGGTGGCCTCAGGAAAGGCCAGTCCCCATGCGAGTTCCTCGGGGGCCTCTCGGGATTCCTCTCCCGTCGATGCCGGGGCCTAAGACCTTGTGTGGAGTCGGGGCCGGAACCTGAGGATTCCTCTCCAGTGCTGACATGGATCTTGGGGTACTTCTGGAGTCTCCCCAGGGGAGTCAGTCCTTCTCTCGAATGCGGGCATGCACTTGCGCTTTCCTCCAGAGCGGTAGCAGCAGTGTCACGCAGTCCGCCTTGAGGATCAAAGGATCTATGGTTTTCCCTCGAGTCTTTCCCACGAGGCTTTCCCACGAAGCTTTCCCACAGGGCTGTCCCACGTGCACACCTTGTCCGAGTCGATCCTCGGCTTGAAGGTCAAGGCAGTGCAGGGAAAACAGGTTCCTCTGGAATGGACTGACACATCTGGGGGACTCTTGGAATGGTGGCACGACCCTGGAGTTCCTCTCGCCTTTCCTGTGGAGAGCGCCTCCTCTTGAGATGCGACGGGAACGCCGGGAATTCTTTCCCTACAAAACAGGGAAAGGATCCCTCATCTCGAGCTAGGAGGCGGAAACGGGGCTCCCCTTGATGTGTGCGGGACACCACGTGCTTCCTCTCGAGTGGAGACGGGTATGTCGGGGAACTTCTTGAGTTGCAGCAATGGTGTGAAGGACCCTTTGGAAGTTCCAGTGGTTAGATGTGATTGGCCTCGAGAAGCCTCAGCGGAAATGGGCCTCATCTCGCCTGGAGGGCAAAACCTCCTGGATTTTCTAGAGTTGCGGCAGGTGCTCTCGACTTACGACGGGGACCTCAGGGACCCGCTCTGGTGGCCTCAGGAAAGGCCAGTCCCCATGCGAGTTCCTCGGGGGCCTCTCGGGATTCCTCTCCCGTCGATGCCGGGGCCTAAGACCTTGTGTGGAGTCGGGGCCGGAACCTGAGGATTCCTCTCCAGTGCTGACATGGATCTTGGGGTACTTCTGGAGTCTCCCCAGGGGAGTCAGTCCTCGTCTCGAATGCGGGCATGCACTTGCGCTTTCCTCCAGAGCGGTAGCAGCAGTGTCACGCAGTCCGCCGCGTGGATCAAAGGATCTATGGTTTTCCATCGAGTCTTTCCCACGAGGCTTTCCCACGAGGCTTTCCCACAGGGCTGTCCCACGTGCACACGTGGTGGGAGTCGATCCTCGGCTTGAAAGTCAAGGCAGTGCAGGGAAAACAGGTTCCTCTGGAATGGACTGACACATCTGGGGGACTCTTGGAATGGTGGCATGACCCTGGAGTTCCTCTCGCCTTTCCTGTGGAGAGCGCCTCCTCTTGAGATGCGACGGGAACGCCGGGAATTCTTTCCCTACGAAACAGGGAAAGGATCCCTCATCTCGAGCTAGGAGGCGGAAACGGGGGTCCCCTGGATGTGTGCGGGACACCACGTGCTTCCTCTTGAGTGCAGCCGGGTATGTCGGGGAACTTCTTGACTTGCAGCAAGGGTGTGAAGGACCCTTTGGAAGTTCCAGTGGTTAGATGTGATTGGCCTCGAGAAGCCTCAGCAGAAATGGGCCTCATCTCGCCTGGAGGGCAAAACCTCCTGGATTCTCTCGAGTTGCGGCAGGTGCTCTCGACTTACGACGGGGACCTCAGGGACCCTCTCTGGTGGCCTCAGGAAAGGCCAGTCCCCATGCGAGTTCCTCGGGGGCCTCTCGGGATTCCTCTCCCGTCGATGCCGGGGCCTAAGATCTTGTGTGGAGTCGGGGCCGGAACCTGAGGATTCCTCTCCAGTGCTGACATGGATCTTGGGGTACTTCTGGAGTCTCCCCAGGGGAGTCAGTCCTCGTCTCGAATGCGGGCATGCACTTGCGCTTTCCTCCAGAGCGGTAGCAGCAGTGTCACGCAGTCCGCCGCGTGGATCAAAGGATGTATGGTTTTCCCTCGAGTCTTTCCCACGAGGCTTTCCCACGAGGCTTTCCCACAGGGCTGTCCCACGTGCACACGTGGTGGGAGTCGATCCTCGGCTTGAACGTCAAGGCAATGCAGGGAAAACAGGTTCCTCTGGAATGGACTGACACATCTGGGGGACTCTTGGAATGGTGGCACGACCCTGGAGTTCCTCTCGCCTTTCCTGTGGAGAGCGCCTCCTCTTGAGATGCGACGGGAACGCCGGGAATTCTTTCCCTACGAAACAGGGAAAGGATACCTCATCTCGAGCTAGGAGGCGAAAACGGGGCTCCCCTGGATGTGTGCGGGACCCACGTGCTTCCTCTCGAGTGGAGACGGGTATGTCGGGGAACTTCTTGAGTTGCAGCAAGGGTGTGAAGGACCCTTTGGAAGTTCCAGTGGTTAGACGTGATTGGCCTCGAGAAGCCTCAGCGGAAATGGGCCTCATCTCGCCTGGAGGGCAAAACCTCCTGGATTTTCTCGAGTTGCGGCAGGTGCTCTCGACTTACGACGGGGACCTCAGGGACCAGCTCTGGTGGCCTCAGGAAAGGCCAGTCCCCATGCGAGTTCCTCGGGGGCCTCTCGGGATTCCTCTCCCGTCGATGCCGGGGCCTAAGACCTTGTGTGGAGTCGGGGCCGGAACCTGAGGATTCCTCTCCAGTGCTGACATGGATCTTGGGGTACTTCTGGAGTCTCCCCAGGGGAGTCAGTCCTCGTATCAAATGCGGGCATGCACTTGCGCTTTCCTCCAGAGCGGTAGCAGCATTGTCAAGCAGTCCGCCGCGTGGATCAAAGGATCTATGGTTTTCCCTCGAGTCTTTCCCACGAGGCTTTCCCACGAGGCTTTCCCACGAGGCTTTCCCACAGGGCTGTCCCACGTGCACACGTGGTGGGAGTCGATCCTCGGCTTGAACGTCAAGGCAGTGCAGGGAAAACAGGTTCCTCTGGAATGGACTGACATATCTGGGGGACTCTTGGAATGGTGGCATGACCCTGGAGTTCCTCTCGCCTTTCCTTTGGAGAGTGCCTCCTCTTGAGATGCGACGGGAACGCCGGGAATTCTTACCCTACGAAACAGGGAAGGGATCCCTCATCTCGAGCTAGGAGGCGGAAACGGGGCTCCCCTGGATGTGTGCGGGACACCACGTGCTTCCTCTCGAGTGCAGACGGGTATGTCGGGGAACTTCTTGAGTTGCAGCAAGGGTGTGAAGGACCCTTTGGAAGTTCCAGTGGTTAGATGTGATTGGCCTCGAGAAGCCTCAGCGGAAATGGGCCTCATCTCGCCTGGAGGGCAAAACCTCCTGGATTTTCTCGAGTTGTGGCAGGTGCTCTCGACTTACGACGGGGACCTCAGGGACCCGCTCTGGTGGCCTCAGGAAAGGCCAGTCCCCATGCGAGTTCCTCGCGGGCCTCTCGGGATTCCTCTCCCGTCGATGCCGGGGCCTAAGACCTTGTGTGGAGTCGGGGCCGGAACCTGAGGATTCCTCTCCAGTGCTGACATGGATCTTGGGGTAATTCTGGAGTCTCCCCAGGGGAGTCAGTCCTCGTCTCAAATGCGGGCATGCACTTGCGCTTTCCTCCAGAGCGGTAGCAGCATTGTCACGCAGTCCTCCGCGTGGATCAAAGGATGTTTGGTTTTCCCTCGAGTCTTTCCCACGAGGCTCTCCCACGAGGCTTTCCCACAGGGCTGTCCCACGTGCACACATGGTGGGAGTCGATCCTCGGCTTGAACGTCAAGGCAGTGCAGGGAAAACAGGTTCCTATGGAATGGACTGACACATCTGGGGGACTCTTGGAATGGTGGCATGACCCTGGAGTTCCTCTCGCCTTTCCTGTGGAGAGCGCCTCCTCTTCAGATGCGACGGGAACGCCGGGAATTCTTTCCCTACGAAACAGGGAAAGGATCCCTTATCTCGAGCTAGGAGGCGGAAACGGGGCTCCCCTGGATGTGTGCGGGACACCACGAGCTTCCTCTCGAGTGCAGACGGGTATGTCGGGGAACTTCTTGAGTTGCAGCAAGGGTGTGAAGGACCCTTTGGAAGTTCCAGTGGTTAGATGTGATTGGCCTCGAGAAGCCTCAGCGGAAATGGGCCTCATCTCGCCGGGAGGGAAAAACCTCCTGGATTTTCTCGCGTTGCGGCAGGTGCTCTCGACTTACGACGGGGACCTCAGGGACCCGCTCTGGTGGCCTCAGGAAAGGCCAGTCCCCATGCGAGTTCCTCGGGGGCCTCTCGGGATTCCTCTCCCGTCGATGCCGGGGCCTAAGATCTTGTGTGGAGTCGGGGCCGGAACCTGAGGATTCCTCTCCAGTGCTGACATGGATCTTGGGGTACTTCTGGAGTCTACCCAGGGGAGTCAGTCCTCGTCTCGAATGCGGGCATGCACTTGCGCTTTCCTCCAGAGCGGTAGCAGCAGTGTCACGCAGTCCGCCGCGTGGATCAAAGGATGTATGGTTTTCCCTCGAGTCTTTCCCACGAGGCTTTCCCACGAGGCTTTCCCACAAGGCTGTCCCACGTGCACACGTGGTGGGAGTCGATCCTCGGCTTGAACGTCAAGGCAATGCAGGGAAAACAGGTTCCTCTGGAATGGACTGACACATCTGGGGGACTCTTGGAATGGTGGCACGACCCTGGAGTTCCTCTCGCCTTTCCTGTGGAGAGCGCCTCCTCTTGAGATGCGACGGGAACGCCGGGAATTCTTTCCCTACGAAACAGGGAAAGGATCCCTCATCTCGAGCTAGGAGGCGAAAACGGGGCTCCCCTGGATGTGTGCGGGACCCACGTGCTTCCTCTCGAGTGGAGACGGGTATGTCGGGGAACTTCTTGAGTTGCAGCAAGGGTGTGAAGGACCCTTTGGAAGTTCCAGTGGTTAGACGTGATTAGCCTCAAGAAGCCTCAGCGGAAATGGGCCTCATCGCGCCTGGAGGGCAAAACTTCCTGGATTTTCTCGAGTTGCGGCAGGTGCTCTCGACTTACGACGGGGACCTCAGGGACCCGCTCTGGTGGCCTCAGGAAAGGCCAGTCCCCATGCGAGTTCCTCGGGGGCCTCTCGGGATTCCTCTCCCGTCGATGCCGGTGCCTAAGACCTTGTGTGGAGTCGGGGCCGGAACCTGAGGATTCCTCTCCAGTGCTGACATGGATCTTGGGGTACTTCTGGAGTCTCCCCAGGGGAGTCAGTCCTCGTCTTGAATGCGGGCATGCACTTGCGCTTTCCTCCAGAGCGGTAGCAGCTGTGTCACGCAGTCCGCCGCGTGGATCAAAGGATCTATGGTTTTCCCTCGAGTCTTTCCCACGAGGCTTTCCCACGAGGCTTTCCCACAGGGCTGTCCCACGTGCACACGTGGTGGGAGTCGATCCTCGGCTTGAACGTCAAGGCAGTGCAGGGAAAACAGGTTCCTCTGGAATGGACTGACACATCTGGGGGACTCTTGGAATGGTGGCACGACCCTGGAGTTCCTCTCGCCTTTCCTGTGGAGAGCGCCTCCTCTTGAGATGCGACGGGAACGCCGGGAATTCTTTCCCTACGAAACAGGGAAAGGATCCCTCATCTCGAGCTAGGAGGCGGAAACGGGGCTCCCCTGGATGTGTGCGGGACACCACGTGCTTCCTCTCGAGTGCAGCCGGGTATGTCGGGGAACTTCTTGACTTGCAGCAAGGGTGTGAAGGACCCTTTGGAAGTTCCAGTGGTTAGATGTGATTGGCCTCGAGAAGCCTCAGCAGAAATGGGCCTCATCTCGCCTGGAGGGCAAAACCTCCTGGATTCTCTCGAGTTGCGGCAGGTGCTCTCGACTTACGACGGGGACCTCAGGGACCCGCTCTGGTGGCCTCAGGAAAGGCCAGTCCCCATGCGAGTTCCTCGGGGGCCTCTCGGGATTCCTCTCCCGTCGATGCCGCGGCCTAAGACCTTGTGTGGAGTCGGGGCCGGAACCTGAGGATTCCTCTCCAGTGCTGACATGGATCTTGGGGTACTTCTGGAGTCTCCCCAGGGGAGTCAGTCTTCGTCTCGAATGCGGGCATGCATTGCGCTTTCCTCCAGAGCGGTAGCAGCAGTGTCACGCAGTCCGCCGCGTGGATCAAAGGATCTATGGTTTTCCCCCGAGTCTTTCCCACGAGGCTTTCCCACGAGGCTTTCCCACAGGGCTGTCCCACGTGCACACGTGGTGGGAGTCGATCCTCGGCTTGAACGTCAAGGCAGTGCAGGGTAAACAGGTTCCTCTGGAATGGACTGACACATTTGGGCGACTCTTGGAATGGTGTCACGACCCTGGAGTTCCTCTCGCATTTCCTGTGGAGAGCGCCTCCTCTTGAGATGCGACGGGAACGCCGGGAATTCTTTCCCTACGAAACAGGGAAAGGATCCCTCATCTCGAGCTAGGAGGCGGAAACGGGGCTCCCCTGAATGTGTGCGGGACACCACGTGCTTCCTCTCGAGTGCAGACGGGTATGTCGGGGAACTTCTTGAGTTGCAGCAAGGGTGTGAAGGACCCTTTGGAAGTTCCAGTGGTTAGACGTGATTGGCCTCGAGAAGCCTCAGCGGAAATGGGCCTCATCTCGCCTGGAGGGCAAAACCTCCTGGATTTTCTCGAGTTGCGGCAGGTGCTCTCGACTTACGACGGGGACCTCAGGGACCAGCTCTGGTGGCCTCAGGAAAGGCCAGTCCCCATGCGAGTTCCTCGGGGGCCTCTCGGGATTCCTCTCCCGTCGATGCCGGGGCCTAAGACCTTGTGTGGAGTCGGGGCCGGAACCTGAGGATTCCTCTCCAGTGCTGACATGGATCTTGGGGTACTTCTGGAGTCTCCCCAGGGGAGTCAGTCCTCGTCTCAAATGCGGGCATGCACTTGCGCTTTCCTCCAGAGCGGTAGCAGCAGTGCCACGCAGTCCGCCGCGTGGATCAAAGGATCTATGGTTTTCCCTCGAGTCTTTCCCACGAGGCTTTCCCACGAGGCTTTCCCACAGGGCTGTCCCACGTGCACACGTGGTGGGAGTCGATCCTCGGCTTGAACGTCAAGGCAGTGCAGGGAAAACAGGTTCCTCTGGAATGGACTGACATATCTGGGGGACTCTTGGAATGGTGGCATGACCCTGGAGTTCCTCTCGCCTTTCCTGTGGAGAGCGCCTCCTCTTGAGATGCGACGGGAACGCCGGGAATTCTTACCCTACGAAACAGGGAAGGGATCCCTCATCTCGAGCTAGGAGGCGGAAACGGGGCTCCCCTGGATGTGTGCGGGACACCACGTGCTTCCTCTCGAGTGCAGCCGGGTATGTCGGGGAACTTCTTGAGTTGCAGCAAGGGTGTGAAGGACCCTTTGGAAGTTCCAGTGGTTAGATGTGATTGGCCTCGAGAAGCCTCAGCGGAAATGGGCCTCATCTCGCCTGGAGGGCAAAACCTCCTGGATTTTCTCGAGTTGCGGCAGGTGCTCTCCACTTACGACGGGGACCTCAGGGACCCGCTCTGGTGGCGTCAGGAAAGGCCAGTCCCCATGCGAGTTCCTCGGGGGCCTCTCGGGATTCCTCTCCCGTCGATGCCGGGGCCTAAGACCTTGTGTGGAGTCGGGGCCGGAACCTGAGGATTCCTCTCTAGTGCTGACATGGATCTTGGGGTATTTCTGGAGTCTCCCCAGGGCAGTCAGTCCTCGTCTCGAATGCGGGCATGCACTTGCGCTTTCCTCCAGAGCGGTAGCAGCAGTGTCACGCAGTCCGCCGCGTGGATCAAACGATGTATGGTTTTCCCTCGAATCTTTCCCACGAGGCTTTCCCACGAGGCTTTCCCACAGGGCTGTCCCACGTGCACACGTGGTGGGAGTCGATCCTCGGCTTGAACGTCAAGGAAGTGAAGGGAAAACAGGTTCCTCTGGAATGGACTGACACATCTGGGGGACTCTTGGAATGGTGGCATGACCCTGGAGTTCCTCTCGCCTTTCCTGTGGAGAGCGCCTCCTCTTGAGATGCGACGGGAACACCGAGAATTCTTTCCCTACGAAACAGGGAAAGGATCCCTCATCTCGAGCTAGGAGGCGGAAACGGGGCTTCCCTGGATGTATGCGGGACACCACGTGCTTCCTCTCGAGTGCAGACGGGTATGTCGGGGAACTTCTTGAGTTGCAGCAAGGGTGTGAAGGACCCTTTGGAAGTTCCAGGGGTTAGATGTGATTGGCCTCGAGAAGCCTCAGCGGAAATGGGCCTCATCACGCCTGGAGGGCAAAACCTCCTGGATTTTCTCGAGTTGTGGCAGGTGCTCTCGACTTACGACGGGGACCTCAGGGACCCGCTCTGGTGGCCTCAGGAAAGGCCAGTCCCCATGCGAGTTCCTCGGGGGCCTCTCGGGATTCCTCTCCCGTCGATGTCGGGGCCTAAGACCTTGTGTGGAGTCGGGGCCGGAACCTGAGGATTCCTCTCCAGTGCTGACATGGATCTTGGGGTACTTCTGGAGTCTCCCCAGGGGAGTCAGTCCCCGTCTTGAATGCGTGCATGCACTTGCGCTTTCCTCCAGAGCGGTAGCAGCAGTGTCACGCAGTCCGCCGCGTGGATCAAAGGATCTATGGTTTTCCCTCGAGTCTTTCCCACGAGGCTTTCCCACGAGGCTTTCCCACAGGGCTGTCCCACGTGCACACGTGGTGGGAGTCGATCCTCGGCTTGAACGTCAAGGCAGTGCAGGGAAAACAGGTTCCTCTGGAATGGACTGACACATCTGGGGGAGTCGTGGAATGGTGGCACGACCCTGGAGTTCCTCGCGCCTTTCCTGTGGAGAGCGCCTCCTCTTGAGATGCGACGGGAACGCCGGGAATTCTTTCCCTACGATACAGGGAAAGGATCCCTGATCTCGAGCTAGGAGGCGGAAACGGGGCTCCCCTGGATGTGTGCGGGACCCACGTGCTTCCTCTCGAGGGAAGACGGGTATGTCGGGGAACTTCTTGAGTTGCAGCAAGGGTGTGAAGGACCCTTTGGAAGTTCCAGTGGTTAGACGTGATTGGCCTCGAGAAGCCTCAGCGGAAATGGGCCTCATCTCGCCTGGAGGGCAAAACCTCCTGGATTTTCTCGAGTTGCGGCAGGTGCTCTCGACTTACGACGGGGACCTCAGGGACCCGCTCTGGTGGCCTCAGGAAAGGCCAGTCACCATGCGAGTTCCTCGGGGGCCTCTCGGTATTCCTCTCCCGTCGATGCCGGGGCCTAAGACCTTGTGTGGAGTCGGGGCCGGAACCTGAGGATTCCTCTCCAGTGCTGACATGGATCTTGGGGTACTTCTGGAGTCTCCCCAGGGGAGTCAGTCCTCGTCTCGAATGCGGGCATGCACTTGCGCTTTCCTCCAGAGCGGTAGCAGCAGTGTCACGCAGTCCGCCGCGTGGATCAAAGGATCTATGGTTTTCCCTCGAGTCTTTCCCACGAGGCTTTCCCACGAGGCTTTCCCACAGGGCTGTCCCACGTGCACACGTGGTGGGAGTCGATCCTCGGCTTGAACGTCAAGGAAGTGAAGGGAAAACAGGTTCCTCTGGAATGGACTGACACATCTGGGGGACTCTTGGAATGGTGGCATGACCCTGGAGTTCCTCTCGCCTTTCCTGTGGAGAGCGCCTCCTCTTGAGATGCGACGGGAACACCGAGAATTCTTTCCCTACGAAACAGGGAAAGGATCCCTCATCTCGAGCTAGGAGGCGGAAACGGGGCTCCCCTGGATGTATGCGGGACACCACGTGCTTCCTCTCGAGTGGAGACGGGTATGTCGGGGAACTTCTTGAGTTGCAGAAAGGGTGTGAAGGACCCTTTGGAAGTTCCAGTGGTTAGATGTGATTGGCCTCGAGAAGCCTCAGCGGAAATGGGCCTCATCTCGCCTGGAGGGCAAAACCTCCTGGATTTTCTCGAGTTGCGGCAGGTGCTCTCGACTTACGACAGGGACCTCAGGGACCCGCTCTGGTGGCCTCAGGAAAGGCCAGTCCCCATGCGAGTTCCTCGGGGGCCTCTCGGGATTCCTCTCCCGTCGATGTCGGGGCCTAAGACCTTGTGTGGAGTCGGGGCCGGAACCTGAGGATTCCTCTCTAGTGCTGACATGGATCTTGGGGTACTTCTAGTGTCTCCCCAGGTTAGTCAGTCCTCGTCTCGAATGCGGGCATGCACTTGCGCTTTCCTCCAGAGCGGTAGCAGCAGTGTCACGCAGTCCGCTGCGTGGATCAAAGGATCTATGGTTTTCCCTCGAGTCTTTCCCACGAGGCTTTCCCACGAGGCTTTCCCACAGGGCTGTCCCACGTGCACACGTGGTGGGAGTCGATCCTCGGCTTGAACGTCAAGGCAGTGCAGGGAAAACAGGTTCCTCTGGAATGGACTGACACATCTGGGGGACTCTTGGAATGGTGGCACGACCCTGGAGTTTCTCTTCCCTTTCCTGTGGAGAGCGCCTCCTCTTGAGATGCGACGGGAACGCCGGGAATTCTTGCCCTACTAAACAGGGAAAGGATCCCTCATCTCGAGCTAGGAGGCGGAAACCGTGCTTCCCTGGATGTGTGCGGGACCCCACGTGCTTCCTCTAGAGTGGAGACGGGTATGTCGGGGAACTTCTTGAGTTGCAGCAAGGGTGTGAAGGACCCTTTGGAAGTTCCAGTGGTTAGATGTGATTGGCCTCGAGAAGCCTCAGCGGAAATGGGCCTCATCTCGCCTGGAGGGCAAAACCTCCTGGATTTTCTCTAGTTGCGGCAGGTGCTCTCCACTTACGACGGGGACCTCAGGGACCCGCTCTGGTGGCCTTAGGAAAGGCCAGTCCCCATGCGAGTTCCTCGGGGGCCTCTCGGGATTCCTCTCCCGTCGATGCCGGGGCCTAAGACCTTGTGTGGAGTCGGGCCTGGAACCTGAGGATTCCTCTCCAGTGCTGACATGGATCTTGGGGTACTTCTGGAGTCTCCCCAGGGGAGTCTGTCCTCGTCTCGAAGGCGGGCATTCACTTGCGCTTTCCTCCAGAGCGGCAGCAGCAGTGTCACGCAGTCCGCCGCGTGGATCAAAGGATCTGTGGTTTTCCCTCGAGTCTTTCCCACGAGGCTTTCCCACGAGGCTTTCCCACAGGGCTGTCCCACGTGCACACGTGGTGGGAGTCGATCCTCGGCTTGAACGTCAAGGAAGTGCAGGGAAAACAGGTTCCTCTGGAATGGACTGACACATCTGGGGGACTCTTGGAATGGTGGCACGACCCTGGAGTTCCTCTCGCCTTTCCTGTGGAGAGCGCCTCCTCTTGAGATGCAACGGGAACGCCGGCAATTCTTTCCCTACTAAACAGGGAAAGGATCCCTCATCTCGAGCTAGGAGGCGGAAACGGTGCTCCCCTGGATGTGTGCGGGACCCCACGTGCTTCCTCTCGAGTGGAGACGGGTATGTCGGGGAACTTCTGGAGTTGCAGCAAGGGTGTGAAGGACCCTTTGGAAGTTCCAGTGGTTAGACGTGATTAGCCTCGAGAAGCCTCAGCGGAAATGGGCCTCATCTCGCCTGGAGAGCAAAACCTCCTGGATTTTCTCGAGTTGCGGCAGGTGCTCTCGACTTACGACGGGGACCTCAGGGACCCGCTCTGGTGGCCTCAGGAAAGGCCAGTCCCCATGCGAGTTCCTCGGGGGCCTCTCAGGATTCCACTTCCGTCGATGCCGGGGCCTCAGACCTTGTGTGGAGTCGGGGCCGGAACCTGAGGATTCCTCTCCAGTGCTGACATGGATCTTGGGGTACTTCTGGAGTCTCCCCAGGGGATTCAGTCCTCGTCTCGAATGCGGGCATGCACTTGCGCTTTCCTCCAGAGCGGTAGCAGCAGTGTCATGCAGTCCGCCGCGTGGATCAAAGGATCTATGGTTTTCCCTCGAGTCTTTCCAAGGAGGCTTTCCCACGAGGCTTTCCCACAGGGCTGTCCCACGTGCACACGTGGTGGGAGTCGATCCTCGGCTTGAACGTCAAGGCAGTGCAGGGAAAACAGGTTCCTCTGGAATGGACTGACACATCTGGGGGACTCTTGGAATGGTGGCACGACCCTGGAGTTCCTCTCGCCTTTCCTGTGGAGAGCGCCTCCTCTTGAGATGCGACGGGAACGCCGGGAAATCTTTCCCTACGAAACAGGGAAAGGATCCCTCATCTCGAGCTAGGAGGCGGAAACGGGGCTCCCCTGGATGTGTGCGGGAGCCACGTGCTTCGTCTCGAGTGGAGACGGGTATGTCGGGGAACTTCTTGAGTTGCAGCAAGGGTGTGAATGACCCTTTGGAAGTTCCAGTGGTTAGACGTGATTGGCCTCGAGAAGCCTCAGCGGAAATGGGCCTCATCTCGCCTGGAGGGCAAAACCTCCTGGATTTTCTCGAGTTGCGGCAGGTGCTCTCGACTTACGACGGGGACCTCAGGGACCTGCTCTGGTGGCCTAAGGAAAGGCCAGTCCCCATGCGAGTTCCTCGGGGGCGTCTCGGGATTCCTCTCCCGTCGATGCCGGGGCCTAAGACCTTGTGTGGAGTCGGGGCCGGAACCTGAGGATTCCTCTCCAGTGCTGACATGGATCTTGGGGTACTTCTGGAGTCTCCCCAGGGGAGTAAGTCCTCGTCTCGAATGCGGGCATGCACTTGCGCTTTCCTCCAGAGCGGTAGCAGCAGTGTCACGCAGTCCGCCGCGTGGATCAAAGGATCTATGGTTTTCCCTCGAGTCTTTCCCACGAGGCTTTCCCACGAGACTTTCCCACAGGGCTGTCCCACGTGCACACGTGGTGGGAGTCGATCCTCGGCTTGAAAGTCAAGGCAGTGCAGGGAAAACAGGTTCCTCTGGAATGGACTGACACATCTGGGGGCTCTTGGAATGGTGGCACGACCCTGGAGTTCCTCTCGCCTTTCCTGTGGAGAGCGCCTCCTCTTGAGATGCGACGGGAACGCCGGGAATTCTTTCCCTACGAAACAGGGAAAGGTTCCCTCATCTCGAGCTAGGAGGCGGAAACGGGGCTCCACTGGATGTGTGCGGGACCCCACGTGCTTCCTCTTGAGTGGAGACGGGTATGTCGGGGAACTTCTTGAGTTGCAGCAATGGTGTGAAGGACCCTTTGGAAGTTCCAGTGGTTAGATGTGATTGGCCTCGAGAAGCCTCAGCGGAAATGGGCCTCATCTCGCCTGGAGGGCAAAACCTCCTGGATTTCGTCGAGTTGCGGCAGGTGCTCTCGACTTACGACGGGGACCTCAGGGACCCGCTCTGGTGGCCTCAGGAAAGGCCAGTCCCCATGCGAGTTCCTCGGGGGCCTCTCGGGATTCCTCTCCCGTCCATGCCGGGGCCTAAGACCTTGTGTGGAGTCGGGGCTGGAACCTGAGGATTCCTCTCCAGTGTTGAAATGAATCTTGGGGTACTTCTGGAGTCTCCCCAGGGGAGTCAGTCCTCGTCTCGAATGCGGGCATGCACTTGCGCTTTCCTCCAGAGCGGTAGCAGCAGTGTCACGCAGTCCACCGCGTGGATCAAAGGATCTGTGGTTTTCCCCCGAGTCTTTCCCACGAGGCTTTCCCACGAGGCTTTCCCACAGGGCTGTCCCACGTGCACACGTGGTGGGAGTCGATCCTCGGCTTGAACGTCAAGGCAGTGCAGGGAAAACAGGTTCCTCTGGAATGGACTGACACATCTGGGGGACTCTTGGAATGGTGTCACGACCCTGGAGTTCCTCTCGCCTTTCCTGTGGAGAGCGTCTCCTCTTGAGATGCGACGGGAACGCCGGGAATTCTTTCCCTACGAAACAGGGAAAGGATCCCTCATCTCGAGCTAGGGGGCGGAAACGGAGCTCCCCTGGATGTGTGCGGGACCCCACGTGCTTCCTCTCGAGTGGAGACGGGTATGTCGGGGAACTTCTTGAGTTGCAGCAATGGTGTGAAGGACCCTTTGGAAGTTCCAGTGGTTAGATATGATTGGCCTCGAAAAGCCTCAGGGGAAATGGGCCTCATCTCGCCTGGAGGGCAAAACCTCCTGGATTTTCTCGAGTTGCGGCAGGTGCTCTCGTCTTCCGACGGGGACCTCAGGGAACCGCTCTGGTGGCCTCAGGAAAGGCCAGTCCCCATGCGAGTTCCACGGGGGCCTCTCGGGATTCCTCTCCCGTCAATGCCGGGGCCTAAGACCTTGTGTGGAGTCGGGGCCGGAACCTGAGGATTCCTCTCCAGTGCTGACATGGATCTTGGGGTACTTCTGGAGTCTCCCCAGGGGAGTCAGTCCTCGTCTCGAATGTGGGCATGCACTTGCGCTTTCCTCCAGAGCGGTAGCAGCAGTGTCACGCAGTCCGCCGCGTGGATCAAAGGATCTATGGTTTTCCCTCGAGTCTTTCCCACGAGGATTTCCCACGAGGCTTTCCCACAGGGCTGTCCCACGTGCACACGTGGTTGGAGTCGATCCTCGGCTTGAACGTCAAGGCAGTGCAGGGAAAACAGGTTCCTCTGGAATGGACTGACAAATCTGGGGGACTCTTGGAATGGTGGCACGACCCTGGAGTTCCTCTCGCCTTTCCTGTGGAGAGCGCCTCCTCTTGAGATGCGACGGGAACGCCGGGAATTCTTTCCCTACGAAACAGGGCAAGGATCCCTCATCTCGAGTACGAGGCGGAAACAGGGCTCCCCTGGATGTGTGCGGGACCCACGTGCTTCCTCTCGAGTGGAGACGGGTATGTCGGGGAACTTCTTGAGTTGCAGCAAGGGTGTGAAGTACCCTTTGGAAGTTCCAGTGGTTAGACGTGATTAGCCACGAGAAGCCTCAGCGGAAATGGGCCTCATCTCGCCTGGAGAGCAAAACCTCCTGGATTTTCTCGAGTTGCGGCAGGTGCTCTCGACTTACGACGGGGACCTCAGGGACCCGCTCTGGTGGCCTCAGGAAAGGCCAGTCCCCATGCGAGTTCCTCGGGGGCCTCTCAGGATTCCACTTCCGTCGATGCCGGGGCCTCAGACCTTGTGTGGAGTCGGGGCCGGAACCTGAGGATTCCTCTCCAGTGCTGACATGGATCTTGGGGTACTTCTGGAGTCTCCCCAGGGGAGTCAGTCCTCGTCTCGAATGCGGGCATGCACTTGCGCTTTCCTCCAGAGCGGTAGCAGCAGTGTCATGCAGTCCGCCGCGTGGATCAAAGGATCTATGGTTTTCCCTCGAGTCGTTCCAACGAGGCTTTCCCACGAGGCTTTCCCACAGGGCTGTCCCACGTGCACACGTGGTGGGAGTCGATCCTCGGCTTGAACGTCAAGGCAGTGCAGGGAAAACAGGTTCCTCTGGAATGGACTGACACATCTGGGGGACTCTTGGAATGGTGGCACGACCCTGGAGTTCCTCTCGCCTTTCCTGTGGAGAGCGCCTCCTCTTGAGATGCGACGGGAACGCCGGGAAATCTTTCCCTACGAAACAGGGAAAGGATCCCTCATCTCGAGCTAGGAGGCGGAAACGGGGCTCCCCTGGATGTGTGCGGGAGCCACGTGCTTCGTCTCGAGTGGAGACGGGTATGTCGGGGAACTTCTTGAGTTGCAGCAAGGGTGTGAATGACCCTTTGGAAGTTCCAGTGGTTAGACGTGATTGGCCTCGAGAAGCCTCAGCGGAAATGGGCCTCATCTCGCCTGGAGGGCAAAACCTCCTGGATTTTCTCGAGTTGCGGCAGGTGCTCTCGACTTACGACGGGGACCTCAGGGACCTGCTCTGGTGGCCTAAGGAAAGGCCAGTCCCCATGCGAGTTCCTCGGGGGCCTCTCGGGATTCCTCTCCCGTCGATGCCGGGGCCTAAGACCTTGTGTGGAGTCGGGACCGGGACCTGAGGATTCCTCTCCAGTGCTGACATGGATCTTGGGGTACTTCTGGAGTCTCCCCAGGGGAGTCAGTCCTCGTCTGGAATGCGGGCATGCACTTGCGCTATCCTCCAGAGCGGTAGCAGCAGTGGCATCAGTCCGCCGTGTGCATCAAAGGATCTATGGTTTTCCCTCGAGTCTTTCCCACGAGGCCTTCCCACAGGGCTGTCCCACGTGCACACGTGTTGGGAGTCGATCCTCGGCTTGAACGTCAAGGCAGTGCAGGGAAAACAGGTTCCTCTGGAATGGACTGACATATCTGGGGGACACTTTGGATGGAGGCACGACGCTGGAGTCCTCTCGACTTTCCTGTGGAGAGCGCCTCCTCTTGAGATGCGACGGGAACGCCGGGAATTCTTTCCCTACGAAACAGGGAAAGGATCCCTCATCTCGAGCTAGGAGGCGGAAACGGGGCTCCCCTGGATGTGTGCGGGAACCTCGTGCTTCGTCTCGAGTGGAGACGGGTATGTCGGGGAACTTCTTGAGTTGCAGCAAGGGTGTGAAGGACCCTTTGGAAGTTCCAGTGTTTAGATGTGATTAGCCTCGAGAAGCCTCAGCGGAAATGGGCCTCATCTCGCCTGGAGGGCAAAACCTCCTGGATTTTCTCGAGTTGCGGCAGGTGCTCTCGACTTACGACCGGGACCTCAGGGACCCGCTCTGGTGGCCTCAGGAAAGGCCAGTCCCCATGCGAGTTCCTCGGGGGCCTCTCGGCATTCCTCTCCCGTCGATGCCGGGGCCTAAGACCTTGTGTGGCGTCGGGGCCGGAACCTGAGGATTCCTCTCCAGTGCTGACATGGATCTTGGGGTACTTCTGGAGTCTCCCCAGGGGAGTCAGTCCTCGTCTCGAATGCGGGCATGCACTTGCGCTTTCCTCCAGAGCGGTAGCAGCAGTGTCACGCAGTCCGCCGCGTGGATCAAAGGATCTATGGTTTTCCCTCGAGTCTTTCCCACGAGGCTTTCCCACGAGACTTTCCCACAGGGCTGTCCCACGTGCACACGTGGTGGGAGTCGATCCTCGGCTTGAAAGTCAAGGCAGTGCAGGGAAAACAGGTTCCTCTGGAATGGACTGACACATCTGGGGGCTCTTGGAATGGTGGCACGACCCTGGAGTTCCTCTCGCCTTTCCTGTGGAGAGCGCCTCCTCTTGAGATGCGACGGGAACGCCGGGAATTCTTTCCCTAAGAAACAGGGAAAGGTTCCCTCATCTCGAGCTAGGAGGCGGAAACGGGGCTCCCCTGGATGTGTGCGGGACCCCACGTGCTTCCTCTTGAGTGGAGACGGGTATGTCGGGGAACTTCTTGAGTTGCAGCAATGGTGTGAAGGACCCTTTGGAAGTTCCAGTGGTTAGATGTGATTGGCCTCGAGAAGCCTCAGCGGAAATGGGCCTCATCTCGCCTGGAGGGCAAAACCTCCTGGATTTCGTCGAGTTGCGGCAGGTGCTCTCGACTTACGACGGGGACCTCAGGGACCCGCTCTGGTGGCCTCAGGAAAGGCCAGTCCCCATGCGAGTTCCTCGGGGGCCTCTCGGGATTCCTCTCCCGTCAATGCCAGGGCCTAAGACCTTGTGTGGAGTCGGGGCCGGAACCTGAGGATTCCTCTCCAGTGCTGACATGGATCTTGGGTACTTCTGGAGTCTACCCAGGGGAGTCAGTCCTCGTCTGGAATGCGGGCATGCACTTGCGCTATCCTCCAGAGCGGTAGCAGCAGTGTCAAGCAGTCCTCCGCCTGCATCAAAGGATCTATGGTTTTCCCTCGAGTCTTTCCCACGAGGCTTTCCCACGAGGCCTTCCCACAGGGCTGTCCCACGTGCACACGTGGTGGGACTCGATCCTCGGCTTTAACGTCAAGGCAGTGCAGGGAAAACAGGTTCCTCTGGAATGGACTGACATATCTGGGGGACACTTTGGATGGTGGTACGACGCTGGAGTCCTCTCGCCTTTCCTGTGGAGAGCGCCTCCTCTTGAGATGCGACGGGAACGCCGGGAATTCTTTCCCTTCGAAACAGGGAAAGGATCCCTCATCTCGAGCTAGGAGGCGGAAACGGGGCTCCCCTGGATGTGTGCGGGAACCTCGTGCTTCCTCTCGAGTGGAGACGGGTATGTCGGGGAACTTCTTGAGTTGCAGCAATGGTGTGAAGGACCCTTTGGAAGTTCCAGTGTTTAGATGTGATTAGCCTCGAGAAGCCTCAGCGGAAATGGGCCTCATCTCGCCTGGAGGGCAAAACCTCCTGGATTTTCTCGAGTTGCGGCAGGTGCTCTCGACTTCCGACGGGGACCTCAGGGAACCGCTCTGTTGGCCTCAGGAAAGGCCAGTCCCCATGCGAGTTCCTCGGTGGCCTCTCGGGATTCCTCTCCCGTCGATGCCGGGGCCGAAGACCTTGTGTGGAGTCGGGGCCGGAACCAGAGCATTCCTCTCCAGCGCTGACATGGATCTTGGGGTACTTCTGGAGTCTCCCCAGGGGAGTCAGTCCTCGTCTGGAATGCGGGCATGCACTTGCGCTTTCCTCCAGAGCGGTAGCAGCAGTGTCACGCAGTCCGCCGCGTGGATCAAAGGATCTATGGTTTTCCCTCGAGTCTTTCCCACGAGGCTTTCCCACGAGGCTTTCCCACAGGGCTGTCCCACGTGCACACGTGGTGGGAGTCGATCCTCGGCTTGAACGTCAAGGCAGTGCAGGGAAAACAGGTTCCTCTGGAATGGACTGACACATCTGGGGGACTCTTGGAATGGTGGCACGACCGTGGAGTTCCTCTCGCCTTTCCTGTGGAGAGCGCCTCCTCTTGAGATGCGACGGGAACGCCGGGAATTCTTTCCCTACGAAACAGGGAAAGGTTCCCTCATCTCGAGCTAGGAGGCGGAAACGCGGCTCCCCTGGATGTGTGCGGGACCCCACGTGCTTCCTCTTGAGTGGAGACGGGTATGTCGGGGAACTTCTTGAGTTGCAGCAATGGTGTGAAGGACCCTTTGGAAGTTCCAGTGGTTAGATGTGATTGGCCTCGAGAAGCCTCAGCGGAAATGGGCCTCATCTCGCCTGGAGTGCAAAACCTCCTGAATTTTCTCGAGTTTCGGCAGGTGCTCTCGACTTCCGACGGGGACCTCAGGGAACCGCTCTGTTGGCCTCAGGAAAGGCCAGTCCCCATGCGAGTTCCTTGGGGGCCTCTCGGGATTCCTCTCCCGTCGATGCCGGGGCCTAAGACCTTGTGTGGAGTAGGGGCCGGAACCTCAGGATTCCTCTCCAGTGCTGACATGGATCTTGGGGTACTTCTGGAGTCTCCCCAGGGGAGTCAGTCCTCGTCTCGAATGCGGGCATGCATTGCGCTTTCCTCCAGAGCGGTAGCAGCAGTGTCACGCAGTCCGCCGCGTGGATCAAAGGATCTATGGTTTTCCCTCGAGTCTTTCCCACGAGGCTTTCCCACGAGGCTTTCCCACAGGGCTGTCCCACGTGCACACGTGGTGGGAGTCGATCCTCGGCTTGAACGTCAAGGAAGTGCAGGGAAAACATGTTCCTCTGGAATGGACTGACACATCTGGGGGACTCTTGAAATGGTGGCAGGACCCTGGAGTTCCTCTCGCCTTTCCTGTGGAGAGCGCCTCCTCTTGAGATGCGACGGGAACGCCGGGAATTCTTTCCCTACGAAACAGGGAAAGGATCCCTCATCTCAAGTTAGGAGTCGGAAACGGGGCTCCCCTGGATGTGTGCGGGACACCACGTGCTTCCTCTCGAGTGGAGACGGGTATGTCGGGTAACTTCTTGAGTTGCAGCAAGGGTGTGAAGGACCCTTTGGAAGTTCCAGTGGTTAGATGTGATTGACCTCGAGAAGCCTCAGCGGAAATGGGCCTCATCTCGCCTGGAGGGCAAAACCTCCTGGATTTTCTCGAGTTTCGGCAGGTGCTCTCGACTTACGACGGGGACTCAGGGACCCGCTCTGGTGGCCTCAGGAAAGGCCAGTCCCCATGCGAGTTCCTCGGGGGCCTCTCGGGATTCCTCTCCCGTCGATGCCGGGGCCTAAGACCTTGTGTGGAGTCGGGGCCGGGACCTGAGGATTCCTCTCCAGTGCTGACATGGATCTTGGGGTACTTCTGGAGTCTCCCCAGGGGAGTCAGTCCTCGTCTGGAATGCGGGCATGCACTTGCGCTATCCTCCAGAGCGGTAGCAGCAGTGGCATCAGTCCGCCGTGTGCATCAAAGGATCTATGGTTTTCCCTCGAGTCTTTCCCACGAGGCCTTCCCACAGGGCTGTCCCACGTGCACACGTGTTGGGAGTCGATCCTCGGCTTGAACGTCAAGGCAGTGCAGGGAAAACAGGTTCCTCTGGAATGGACTGACATATCTGGGGGACACTTTGGATGGAGGCACGACGCTGGAGTCCTCTCGACTTTCCTGTGGAGAGCGCCTCCTCTTGAGATGCGACGGGAACGCCGGGAAATCTTTCCCTACGAAACAGGGAAAAGATCCCTCATCTCGAGCTAGGAGGCGGAAACGGGGCTCCCCTGGATGTGTGCGGGAGCCACGTGCTTCTTCTCGAGTGGAGACGGGTATGTCGGGGAACTTCTTGAGTTGCAGCAAGGGTGTGAATGACCCTTTGGAAGTTCCAGTGGTTAGACGTGATTGGCCTCGAGAAGCCTCAGCGGAAATGGGCCTCATCTCGCCTGGAGGGCAAAACCTCCTGGATTTTCTCGAGTTGCGGCAGGTGCTCTCGACTTACGACGGGGACCTCAGGGACCTGCTCTGGTGGCCTAAGGAAAGGCCAGTCCCCATGCGAGTTCCTCGGGGGCCTCTAGGGATTCCTCTCCCGTCGATGCCGGGGCCTAAGACCTTGTGTGGAGTCGGGGCCGGAACCTGAGGATTCCTCTCCAGTGCTGACATGGATCTTGGGGTACTTCTGGAGTCTCCCCAGGGGAGTAAGTCCTCGTCTCGAATGCGGGCATGCACTTGCGCTTTCCTCCAGAGCGGTAGCAGCAGTGTCACGCAGTCCGCCGCGTGGATCAAAGGATCTATGGTTTTCCCTCGAGTCTTTCCCACGAGGCTTTCCCACGAGACTTTCCCACAGGGCTGTCCCACGTGCACACGTGGTGGGAGTCGATCCTCGGCTTGAAAGTCAAGGCAGTGCAGGGAAAACAGGTTCCTCTGGAATGGACTGACACATCTGGGGGCTCTTGGAATGGTGGCACGACCCTGGAGTTCCTCTCGCCTTTCCTGTGGAGAGCGCCTCCTCTTGAGATGCGACGGGAACGCCGGGAATTCTTTCCCTACGAAACAGGGAAAGGTTCCCTCATCTCGAGCTAGGAGGCGGAAGCGGGGCTCCCCTGGATGTGTGCGGGACCCCACGTGCTTCCTCTTGAGTGGAGACGGGTATGTCGGGGAACTTCTTGAGTTGCAGCAATGGTGTGAAGGACCCTTTGGAAGTTCCAGTGGTTAGATGTGATTGGCCTCGAGAAGCCTCAGCGGAAATGGGCCTCATCTCGCCTGGAGGGCAAAACCTCCTGGATTTCGTCGAGTTGCGGCAGGTGCTCTCGACTTACGACGGGGACCTCAGGGACCCGCTCTGGTGGCCTCAGGAAAGGCCAGTCCCCATGCGAGTTCCTCGGGGGCCTCTCGGCATTCCTCTCCCGTCGATGCCGGGTCCTAAGACCTTGTGTGGAGTCGGGGCCGGAACCTGAGGATTCCTCTGCAGTGCTGACATGGATCTTGGGGTACTTCTGGAGTCTCCCCAGGGGAGTCAGTCCTCGTCTCGAATGCGGGCATGCACTTGCGCTTTCCTCCAGAGCGGTAGCAGCAGTGTCATGCAGTTCGCCGCGTGGATCAAAGGATCTATGGTTTTCCCTCGAGTCTTTCCAACGAGGCTTTCCCACGAGGCTTTCCCACAGGGCTGTCCCACGTGCACACGTGGTGGGAGTCGATCCTCGGCTTGAACGTCAAGGCAGTGCATGGAAAACAGGTTCCTCTGGAATGGACTGACACATCTGGGGGACTCTTGGAATGGTGGCACGACCCTGGAGTTCCTCTCGCCTTTCCTGTGGAGAGCGCCTCCTCTTGAGATGCGACGGGAACGCCGGGAAATCTTTCCCTACGAAACAGGGAAAGGATCCCTCATCTCGAGCTAGGAGGCGGAAACGGGGCTCCCCTGGATGTGTGCGGGAGCCACGTGCTTCGTCTCGAGTGGAGACGGGTATGTCGGGGAACTTCTTGAGTTGCAGCAAGGGTGTGAATGACCCTTTGGAAGTTCCAGTGGTTAGACGTGATTGGCCTCGAGAAGCCTCAGCGGAAATGGGCCTCATCTCGCCTGGAGGGCAAAACCTCCTGGATTTTCTCGAGTTGCGGCAGGTGCTCTCGACTTACGACGGGGACATCAGGGACCTGCTCTGGTGGCCTAAGGAAAGGCCAGTCCCCATGCGAGTTCCTCGGGGGCCTCTAGGGATTCCTCTCCCGTCGATGCCGGGGCCTAAGACCTTGTGTGGAGTCGGGGCCGGAACCTGAGGATTCCTCTCCAGTGCTGACATGGATCTTGGGGTACTTCTGGAGTCTCCCCAGGGGAGTAAGTCCTCGTCTCGAATGCGGGCATGCACTTGCGCTTTCCTCCAGAGCGGTAGCAGCAGTGTCACGCAGTCCGCCGCGTGGATCAAAGGATCTATGGTTTTCCCTCGAGTCTTTCCCACGAGGCTTTCCCACGAGACTTTCCCACAGGGCTGTCCCACGTGCACACGTGGTGGGAGTCGATCCTCGGCTTGAAAGTCAAGGCAGTGCAGGGAAAACAGGTTCCTCTGGAATGGACTGACACATCTGGGGGCTCTTGGAATGGTGGCACGACCCTGGAGTTCCTCTCGCCTTTCCTGTGGAGAGCGCCTCCTCTTGAGATGCGACGGGAACGCCGGGAATTCTTTCCCTACGAAACAGGGAAAGGTTCCCTCATCTCGAGCTAGGAGGCGGAAACGGGGCTCCCCTGGATGTGTGCGGGACCCCACGTGCTTCCTCTTGAGTGGAGACGGGTATGTCGGGGAACTTCTTGAGTTGCAGCAATGGTGTGAAGGACCCTTTGGAAGTTCCAGTGGTTAGATGTGATTGGCCTCGAGAAGCCTCAGCGGAAATGGGCCTCATCTCGCCTGGAGGGCAAAACCTCCTGGAATTCGTCGAGTTGCGGCAGGTGCTCTCGACTTTCGACGGGGACCTCAGGGACCCGCTCTGGTGGCCTCAGGAAAGGCCAGTCCCCATGCGAGTTCCTCGGGGGCCTCTCGGCATTCCTCTCCCGTCGATGCCGGGTCCTAAGACCTTGTGTGGAGTCGGGGCCGGAACCTGAGGATTCCTCTGCAGTGCTGACATGGATCTTGGGGTACTTCTGGAGTCTCCCCAGGGGAGTCAGTCCTCGTCTCGAATGCGGGCATGCACTTGCGCTTTCCTCCAGAGCGGTAGCAGCAGTGTCATGCAGTCCGCCGCGTGGATCAAAGGATCTATGGTTTTCCCTCGAGTCTTTCCAACGAGGCTTTCCCACGAGGCTTTCCCACAGGGCTGTCCCACGTGCACACGTGGTGGGAGTCGATCCTCGGCTTGAACGTCAAGGCAGTGCAGGGAAAACAGGTTCCTCTGGAATGGACTGACACATCTGGGGGACTCTTGGAATGGTGGCACGACCCTGGAGTTCCTCTCGCCTTTCCTGTGGAGAGCGCCTCCTCTTGAGATGCGACGGGAACGCCGGGAAATCTTTCCCTACGAAACAGGGAAAGGATCCCTCATCTCGAGCTAGGAGGCGGAAACGGGGCTCCCCTGGATGTGTGCGGGAGCCACGTGCTTCGTCTCGAGTGGAGACGGGTATGTCGGGGAACTTCTTGAGTTGCAGCAAGGGTGTGAATGACCCTTTGGAAGTTCCAGTGGTTAGACGTGATTGGCCTCGAGAAGCCTCAGCGGAAATGGGCCTCATCTCGCCTGGAGGGCAAAACCTCCTGGATTTTCTCGAGTTTCGGCAGGTGCTCTCGACTTACGACAGGGACCTCAGGGACCTGCTCTGGTGGCCTAAGGAAAGGCCAGTCCCCATGCGAGTTCCTCGGGGGCCTCTAGGGATTCCTCTCCCGTCGATGCCGGGGCCTAAGACCTTGTGTGGAGTCGGGGCCGGAACCTGAGGATTCCTCTCCAGTGCTGACATGGATCTTGGGGTACTTCTGGAGTCTCCCCAGGGGAGTAAGTCCTCGTCTCGAATGCGGGCATGCACTTGCGCTTTCCTCCAGAGCGGTAGCAGCAGTGTCACGCAGTCCGCCGCGTGGATCAAAGGATCTATGGTTTTCCCTCGAGTCTTTCCCACGAGGCTTTCCCACGAGACTTTCCCACAGGGCTGTCCCACGTGCACACGTGGTGGGAGTCGATCCTCGGCTTGAAAGTCAAGGCAGTGCAGGGAAAACAGGTTCCTCTGGAATGGACTGACACATCTGGGGGCTCTTGGAATGGTGGCACGACCCTGGAGTTCCTCTCGCCTTTCCTGTGGAGAGCGCCTCCTCTTGAGATGCGACGGGAACGCCGGGAATTCTTTCCCTACGAAACAGGGAAAGGTTCCCTCATCTCGAGCTAGGAGGCGGAAACGGGGCTCCCCTGGATGTGTGCGGGACCCCACGTGCTTCCTCTTGAGTGGAGACGGGTATGTCGGGTAACTTCTTGAGTTGCAGCAAGGGTGTGAAGGACCCTTTGGAAGTTCCAGTGGTTAGATGTGATTGACCTCGAGAAGCCTCAGCGGAAATGGGCCTCATCTCGCCTGGAGGGCAAAACCTCCTGGATTTTCTCGAGTTGCGGCAGGTGCTCTCGACTTACGACGGGGACTCAGGGACCCGCTCTGGTGGCCTCAGGAAAGGCCAGTCCCCATGCGAGTTCCTCGGGGGCCTCTCGGGATTCCTCTCCCGTCGATGCCGGGGCCTAAGACCTTGTGTGGAGTCGGGGCCGGGACCTGAGGATTCCTCTCCAGTGCTGACATGGATCTTGGGGTACTTCTGGAGTCTCCCCAGGGGAGTCAGTCCTCGTCTGGAATGCGGGCATGCACTTGCGCTATCCTCCAGAGCGGTAGCAGCAGTGGCATCAGTCCGCCGTGTGCATCAAAGGATCTATGGTTTTCCCTCGAGTCTTTCCCACGAGGCCTTCCCACAGGGCTGTCCCACGTGCACACGTGTTGGGAGTCGATCCTCGGCTTGAACGTCAAGGCAGTGCAGGGAAAACAGGTTCCTCTGGAATGGACTGACACATCTGGGGGACTCTTGGAATGGTGGCACGACCCTGGAGTTCCTCTCCCCTTTCCTGTGGAGAGCGCCTCCTCTTGAGATGCGACGGGAACGCCGGGAATTCTTTCCCTACGAAACAGGGAAAGGATCCCTCATCTCGAGCTAGGGGGCGGAAACGGGGCTCCCCTGGATGTGTGCGGGACACCACGTGCTTCCTCTCGAGTGCAGACGGGTATGTCGGGGAACTTCTTGAGTTGCAGCAAGGGTGTGAAGGACCCTTTGGAAGTTCCAGTGGTTAGACGTGATTAGCCTCGAGAAGCCTCAGCGGAAATGGGCCTCATCTCGCCTGGAGGGCAAAACCTCCTGGATTTTCTCGAGTTGCGGCAGGTGCTCTCGACTTACGACGGGGACCTCAGGGAACCGCTCTGGTGGCCTCAGGAAAGGCCAGTCCCCATGCGAGTTCCTCGGGGGCCTCTCGGCATTCCTCTCCCGTCGATGCCGGGTCCTAAGACCTTGTGTGGAGTCGGGGCCGGAACCTGAGGATTCCTCTCCAGTGCTGACATGGATCTTGGGGTACTTCTGGAGTCTCCCCAGGGGAGTCAGTCCTCGTCTCGAATGCGGGCATGCACTTGCGCTTTCCTCCAGAGCGGTAGCAGCAGTGTCACCCAGTCCGCCACGTGGATCAAAGGATCTATGGTTTTCCCTCGAGTCTTTCCCACGAGGCTTTCCCACGAGGCTTTCCCACAGGGCTGTCCCACGTGCACACTTGGTGGGAGTGGGTCCTCGGCTTGAACGTCAAGGCTGTGCAGGGAAAACAGGTTCCTGGGGAATGGACTGACACATCTGGGGGACTCTTGGAATGGTGGCACGACCCTGGAGTTCCTCTCGCCTTTCCTGTGGAGAGCGCCTCCTCTTGAGATGCGACGGGAACGCCGGGAATTCTTTCCCTACGAAACAGGGAAAGGACCCCTCATCTCGAGCTAGGAGGTGGAAACGGGGCTCCCCTGGATGTGTGCGGGACCCCACGTGCTTCCTCTCGAGTGGAGACGGGTATGTCGGGGAACTTCTTGAGTTGCAGCAAGGGTGTGAAGGACCCTTTGGAAGTTCCAGTGGTTAGACGTGATTAGCCTCCAGAAGCCTCAGCGGAAATGGGCCTCATCTCGCCTGGAGGGCAAAACATCCTGGATTTTCTCGAGTTGCGGCAGGTGCTCTCGACTTACGACGGGGACCTCAGGGACCCGCTCTGGTGGCCTCAGGAAAGACCAGTCCCCATGCGAGTTCCTCGGGGGCCTCTCGGGATTCCTCTCCCGTTGATGCTGGGCCCTAAGACCTTGTGTGGAGTCGGGGCCGGAACCTGAGGATTCCTCTCCAGTGCTGACATGGATCTTGGGGTACTTCTGGAGTCTCCCCAGGGGAGTCAGTCCTCGTCTCGAATGCTGGCATGCACTTGCGCTTACCTCCTGATCGGTAGCAGCAGTGTCACGCATTCCGCCGCGTGGATCAAAGGATCTATGGTTTTCCCTCGAGTCTTTCCCACGAGGCTTTCCCACGAGGCTTTCCCACAGGGCTGTCCCACGTGCACACGTGGTGGGAGTCGATCCTCGGCTTGAACGTCAAGGCAGTGCAGGGAAAACAGGTTCCTCTGGAATGGACTGACACATCTGGGGGTCTCTTGGAATGGTACCACGACCCTGGAGTTCCTCTCGCCTTTCCTGTGGAGAGCGCCACCTCTTGAGATACGACGGGAACGCCGGGAATTCTTTCCATACGAAACAGGGAAAGGATCCCTCATCTCGAGCTAGGAGGCGGAAACGGGGCTCCCCTGGATGTGTGCGGGACCCCACGTGCTTCCTCTCGAGTGGAGACGGGTATGTTGCGGAACTGCTTGAGTTGCAGCAAGGGTGTGAAGGACCTTTTGGATGTTCCAGCGGTTAGATGTGATTAGCCTCGAGAAGCCTCAGCGGAAATGGGCCTCATCTCGCCTGGAGGGCAAAACCTCCTGGATTTTCTCGAGTTGCGGCAGGTGCTCTCGACTTACGATGGGGACCTCAGGGACCCGCTCTGGTGGCCTCAGGAAAGGCCAGTCCCCATGCGAGTTCCTCGGGGGCCTCTCGGCATTCCTCTCCCGTCGATGCCGGTGCCTAAGACCTTGTGTGGAGTCGGGGCCGGAACCTGAGGATTCCTCTCCAGTGCTGACATGGATCTTGGGGTACTTCTGGAGTCTCCCCAGGGGAGTCAGTCCTCGTCTCGAATGCGGGCATGCACTTGCACTTTCCTCCAGAGCGGTAGCAGCAGTGTCACTCAGTCCGCCGCGTGGATCAAAGGATCTATGGTTGTCCCTCGAGTCTTTCCCACGAGGCTTTCCCACGAGGCTTTCCCACAGGGCTGTCCCACGTGCACACGTGGTGGGAGTCGATCCTCGGCTTGAACGTCAAGGCAGTGCAGGGAAAACAGGTTCCTCTGGAATGGACTGACACCTCTGGGGGACTCTTGGAATGGTGGCATGACCCTGGAGTTCCTCTCGCCTTTCCTGTGGAGAGCGCCTCCTCTTGAGATGCGACGGGAACGCCGGGAATTCTTTCCCTACGAAACAGGGAAAGGATCCCTCATCTCGAGCTAGGGGGCGGAAACGGGGCTCCCCTGGATGTGTGCGGGACCCCACGTGCTTCCTCTCGAGTGGAGACGGGTATGTCGGGGAACTTCTTGAGTTGCAGCAAGGGTGTGAAGGACCCTTTGGAAGTTCCATTGGTTTGATGTGATTAGCCTCGAGAAGCCTCAGCGGAAATGGGCCTCATCTCGCCTGGAGGGCAAAACCTCCTGGATTTTCTCGAGTTGCGGCAGGTGCTCTCGACTTACGACGGGGACCTCAGGGAACCGCTCTGGTGGCCTCAGGAAAGGCCAGTCCCCATGCGAGTTCCTCGGGGGCCTCTCGGCATTCCTCTCCCGTCGATGCCGGGTCCTAAGACCTTGTGTGGAGTCGGGGCCGGAACCTGAGGATTCCTCTCCAGTGCTGACATGGATCTTGGGGTACTTCTGGAGTCTCCCCAGGGGAGTCAGTCCTCGTCTCGAATGCGGGCATGCACTTGCGCTTTCCTCCAGAGCGGTAGCAGCAGTGTCACCCAGTCCGCCACGTGGATCAAAGGATCTATGGTTTTCCCTCGAGTCTTTCCCACGAGGCTTTCCCACGAGGCTTTCCCACTGGGCTGTCCCACGTGCACACGTGGTGGGAGTGGATCCTCGGCTTGAACGTCAAGGCAGTGCAGGGAAAACAGGTTCCTCTGGAATGGACTGACACATCTGGGGGACTCTTGGAATGGTGGCACGACCCTGGAGTTCCTCTCGCCTTTCCTGTGGAGAGCGCCTCCTCTTGAGATGCGACGGGAACGCCGGGAATTCTTTCACTACGAAACAGGGAAAGGACCCCTCATCTCGAGCTAGGAGGCGGAAACGGGGCTCCCCTGGATGTGTGCGGGACCCCACGTGCTTCCTCTCGAGTGGAGACGGGTATGTCGGGGAACTTCTTGAGTTGCAGCAAGGGTGTGAAGGACCCTTTGGAAGTTCCAGTGGTTAGACGTGATTAGCCTCGAGAAGCCTCATCGGAAATGGGCCTCATCTCGCCTGGAGGGCAAAACCTCCTGGATTTTCTCGAGTTGCGGCAGGTGCTCTCGACTTACGACGGGGACCTCAGGGACCCGCTCTGGTGGCCTCAGGAAAGGCCAGTCCCCATGCGAGTTCCTCGGGGGCCTCTCGGCATTCCTCTCCCGTCGATGCCGGGGCCTAAGACCTTGTGTGGAGTCGGGGCCGGAACCTGAGGATTCCTCTCCAGTGCTGACATGGATCTTGGGGTACTTCTGGAGTCTCCCCAGGGGAGTCAGTCCTCGTCTCGAATGCGGGCATGCACTTGCGCTTTCCTCCTGATCGGTAGCAGCAGTGTCACGCAGTCCGCCGCGTGGATCAAAGGATCTATGGTTTTCCCTCGAGTCTTTCCCACGAGGCTTTCCCACGAGCCTTTCCCACAGGGTTGACCCACGTGCACACGTGGTGGGAGTGGATCCTCGGCTTGAACGTCAAGGCAGTGCAGGGAAAACAGGTTCCTCTGGAATGGACTGACACATCTGGGGGACTCTTGGAATTGTGGCACGACCCTGGAGTTCCTCTCGCCTTTCCTGTGGAGAGCGCCTCCTCTTGAGATGCGACGGGAACGCCGGGAATTCTTTCCCTACGAAACAGGGAAAGGATCCCTCATCTCGAGCTAGGAAGCGGAAACGGGGCTCCCCTGGATGTGTGCGGGACCCCACGTGCTTCCTCTTGAGTGGAGACGGGTATGTCGGGGAACTTCTTGAGTTGCAGCAAGGGTGTGAAGGACCCATGGAAGTTCCAGTGGTTAGACGTGATTAGCCTCGAGAAGCCTCAGCGGAAATGGGCCTCATCTCGCCTGGAGGGCAAAACCTCCTGGATTTTCTCGAGTTGCGGCAGGTGCTCTCGACTTACGACGGGGACCTCAGGGACCCGCTCTGGTGGCCTCAGGAAAGGCCAGTCCCCATGCGAGTTCCTCGGGGGTCTCTCGGCATTCCTCTCCCGTCGATGCCGGGGCCTAAGACCTTGTGTGGAGTCGGGGCCGGAACCTGAGGATTCCTCTCCAGTGCTGACATGGATCTTGGGGTACTTCTGGAGTCTCCCCAGGGGAGTCAGTCCTCGTCTCGAATGCGGGCATGCACTTGCGCTTTCCTCCAGAGCGGTAGCAGCAGTGTCACGCAGTCCGCCGCGTGGATCAAAGGATCTATGGTTTTCCCTCGAGTCTTTCCCACGAGGCTTTCCCACGAGGCTTTCCCACAGGGCTGTACCACGTGCACAGGTGGTGGGAGTCGATCCTCGGCTTGAACGTCAAGGCAGTGCAGGGAAAACAGGTTCCTCTGGAATGGACTGACACTTCTGGGGGTCTCTTGGAATGGTGGCACGACCCTGGAGTTCCTCTCGCCTTTCCTGTGGAGAGCGCCACCTCTTGAGATGCGACGGGAACGCCGGGAATTCTTTCCCTACGAAACAGGGAAAGGATCCCTCATCTCGAGCTAGGAGGCGGAAACGGGGCTGCCCTGGATGTGTGCGGGACCCCACGTGCTTCCTCTCGAGTGGAGACGGGTATGTCGCGGAACTGCTTCACTTGCAGCAAGGGTGTGAAGGACCCTTTGGAAGTTCCAGTGGTTAGACGTGATTAGCCTCGAGAAGCCTCAGCGGAAATGGGCCTCATCTCGCCTGGAGGGCAAAACCTCCTGGATTTTCTCGAGTTGCGGCAGGTGCTCTCGACTTACGACGGGGACCTCAGGGACCCGCTCTGGTGGCCTCAGGAAAGGCCAGTCCCCATGCGAGTTCCTCGGGGGCCTCTCGGCATTCCTCTCCCGTCGATGCCGGGGCCTAAGACCTTGTGTGGAGTCGGGGCCGGAACCTGAGGATTCCTCTCCAGTGCTGACATGGATCTTGGGGTACTTCTGGAGTCTCCCCAGGGGAGTCAGTCCTCGTCTCGAATGCGGGCATGCACTTGCGCTTTCCTCCAGAGCGGTAGCAGCAGTGTCACGCAGTCCGCCGCGTGGATCAAAGGATCTATGGTTTTCCCTCGAGTCTTTCCCACGAGGCTTTCCCACGAGGCTTTCCCACAGGGCTGTCCCACGTGCACACGTGGTTGGAGTCGATCCTCGGCTTGAACGTCAAGGCAGTGCAGGGAAAACAGGTTCCTCTGGAATGGACTGACACATCTGGGGGTCTCTTGGAATGGTGTCACGACCCTGGAGTTCCTCTCGCCTTTCCTGTGGAGAGCGCCACCTCTTGAGATGCGACGGGAACGCCGGGAATTCTTTCCCTACGAAACAGGGAAAGGATCCCTCATCTCGAGCTAGGAGGCGGAAACGGGGCTGCCCTGGATGTGTGCGGGACCCCACGTGCTTCCTCTCGAGTGGAGACGGGTATGTCGCGGAACTGCTTCAGTTGCAGCAAGGGTGTGAAGGACCCTTTGGAAGTTCCAGTGGTTAGACGTGATTAGCCTCAAGAAGCCTCAGCGGAAATGGGCCTCATCTCGCCTGGAGGGCAAAACCTCCTGGATTTTCTCGAGTTGCGGCAGGTGCTCTCGACTTATCACGGGGACCTCAGGGACCCGCTCTGGTGGCCTCAGGAAAGGCCAGTCCCCATGCGAGTTCCTCAGGGGCCTCTCGGCATTCCTCTCCCGTCGATGCCGGGGCCTAAGACCTTGTGTGGAGTCGGGGCCGGAACCTGAGGATTCCTCTGCAGTGCTGACATGGATCTTGGGGTACTTCTGGCGTCTCCCCAGGGGAGTCAGTCCTCGTCTCGAATGCGGGCATGCACTTGCGCTTTCCTCCAGAGCGGTAGCAGCAGTGTCACGCAGTCCGCCACGTGGATCAAAGGATCTATGATTTTCCCTCGAGTCTTTCCCACGAGGCTTTCCCACGAGGCTTTCCCACAGGGCTGTCCCACGTGCACACGTGGTGGGAGTGGATCCTCGGCTTGAACGTCAAGGCAGTGCAGGGAAAACAGGTTCTTCTGGAATGGACTGACACATCTGGGGGACTCTTGGAATGGTGGCACGACCCTGGAGTTCCTCTCGCCTTTCCTGTGGAGAGCGCCTCCTCTTGAGATGCGACGGGAACGCCGGGAATTCTTTCCCTACGAAACAGGGAATGGACCCCTCATCTCGAGCTAGGAGGCGGAAACGGGGCTCCCCTGGATGTGTGCGGGACCCCACGTGCTTCCTTTCGAGTGGAGACGGGTATGTCGGGGAACTTCTTGAGTTGCAGCAAGGGTGTGAAGGACCCTTTGGAAGTTCCAGTGGTTAGACGTGATTAGCCTCGAGAAGCCTCAGCGGAAATGGGCCTCATCTCGCCTGGAGGGCAAAACCTCCTGGATTTTCTCGAGTTGCGGCAGGTGCTCTCGACTTACGACGGGGACCTCAGGGACCCGCTCTGGTGGCCTCAGGAAAGGCCAGTCCCCATGCGAGTTCCTCGGGGGCCTCTAGGGATTCCTCTCCCGTCGATGCCGGGGCCTAAGACCTTGTGTGGAGTCGGGGCCGGAACCTGAGGATTCCTCTCCAGTGCTGACATGGATCTTGGGGTACTTCTGGAGTCTCCCCAGGGGAGTCAGTCCTCGTCTCGAATGCGGGCATGCACTTGCGCTTTCCTCCACAGCGGTAGCAGCAGTGTCACGCAGTCCGCCGCGTGGATCAAAGGATCTATGGTTTTCCCTCGAGTCTTTCCCACGAGGCTTTCCCACGAGGCTTTCCCACAGGGTTGTCCCACGTGCACACGTGGTGGGAGTGGATCCTCGGCTTGAACGTCAAGGCAGTGCAGGGAAAACAGGTTCCTCTGGAATGGACTGACACATCTGGGGGACTCTTGGAATTGTGGCACGACCCTGGAGTTCCTCTCACCTTTCCTGTGGAGATCGCCTCCTCTTGAGATGCGACGGGAACGCCGGGAATTCTTTCCCTACGAAACAGGGAAAGGATCCCTCATCTCGAGCTAGGAGGCGGAAACGGGGCTCCCCTGGATGTGTGCGGGACCCCACGTGCTTCCTCTCGAGTGGAGACGGGTATGTTGGGGAACTTCTTGAGTTGCAGCAAGGGTGTGAAGGACCCATGGAAGTTCCAGTGGTTAGACGTGATTAGCCTCGAGAAGCCTCAGCGGAAATGGGCCTCATCTCGCCTGGAGGGCAAAACCTCCTGGATTTTCTCGAGTTGCGGCAGGTGCTCTCGACTTACGACGGTGACCTCAGGGACCCGCTCTGGTGGCCTCAGGAAAGGCCAGTCCCCATGCGAGTTCCTCGGGGGCCTCTCGGCATTCCTCTCCCGTCGATGCCGGGGCCTAAGACCTTGTGTGGAGTCGGGGCCGGAACCTGAGGATTCCTCTCCAGTGCTGACATGGATCTTGGGGTACTTCTGGAGTCTCCCCAGGGGAGTCAGTCCTCGTCTCGAAGGCGGGCATGCACTTGGGCTTTCCTCCAGAGCGGTAGCAGCAGTGTCACGCAGTCCGCCGCGTGGATCAAAGGATCTATGGTTTTCCCTCGAGTCTTTCCCACGAGGCTTTCCCACGAGGCTTTCCCACAGGGCTGTCCCACTTGCACACGTGGTGGGAGTGGATCCTCGGCTTGAACGTCAAGGCAGTGCAGGGAAAACAGGTTCCTCTGGAATGGACTGACACATCTGGGGGACTCTTGGAATGGTGGCACGACCCTGGAGTTCCTCTCGCCTTTCCTGTGGAGAGCGCCTCCTCTGGAGATGCGACGGGAACGCCGGGAATTCTTTGCCTACGAAACAGGGAAAGGATCCCTCATCTCGAGCTAGGAGGCGGAAACGGGGCTCCCCTGGATGTGTGCGGGACCCCACGTGCTTCCTCTCCAGTGGAGACGGGTATGTCGCGGAACTGCTTCAGTTGCAGCAAGGGTGTGAAGGACCCATTGGAAGTTCCAGTGGTTAGACGTGATTAGCCTCGAGAAGCCTCAGCGGAAATGGGCCTCATCTCGCCTGGAGGGCAAAACCTCCTGGATTTTCTCGAGTTGCGGCGGTGCTCTCGACTTACGACGTGGACCTCAGGGACCCGCTCTGGTGGCCTCAGGAAAGGCCAGTCCCCATGCGAGTTCCTCGGGGGCCTCTCGGCATTCCTCTCCCGTCGATGCCGGGGCCTAAGACCTTGTGTGGAGTCGGGGCCGGAACCTGAGGATTCCTCTCCAGTGCTGACATGGATCTTGGGGTACTTCTGGAGTCTCCCCAGGGGAGTCAGTCCTCGTCTCGAATGCGGGCATGCACTTGCGCTTTCCTCCAGAGCGGTAGCAGCAGTGTCACGCAGTCCGCCGCGTGGATCAAAGGATCTATGGTTTTCCCTCGAGTCTTTCCCACGAGGCTTTCCCACAGGGCTGTCCCACGTGCACACGTGGTTGGAGTCGAACCTCGGCTTGAACGTCAAGGCAGTGCAGGGAAAACAGGTTCCTCTGGAATGGACTGACACATCTGGGGTTCTCTTGGAATGGTGTCACGACCCTGGAGTTCCTCTCGCCTTTCCTGTGGAGAGCGCCACCTCTTGAGATGCGACGGGAACGCCGGGAATTCTTTCCCTACGAAACAGGGAAAGGATCCCTCATCTCGAGCTAGGAGGCGGAAACGGGGCTGCCCTGGATGTGTGCGGGACCCCACGTGCTTCCTCTCGAGTGGAGACGGGTATGTCGCGGAACTGCTTCAGTTGCAGCAAGGGTGTGAAGGACCCTTCGGAAGTTCCAGTGGTTAGACGTGATTAGCCTCGAGAAGCCTCAGCGGAAATGGGCCTCATCTCGCCTGGAGGGCAAAACCTCCTGGATTTTCTCGAGTTGCGGCAGGTGCTCTCGACTTACGACGGGGACCTCAGGGACCCGCTCTGGTGGCCTCAGGAAAGGCCAGTCCCCATGCGAGTTCCTCGGGGGCCTCTCGGCATTCCTCTCCCGTCGATGCCGGGGCCTAAGACCTTGTGTGGAGTCGGGGCCGGAACCTGAGGATTCCTCTCCAGTGCTGACATGGATCTTGGGGTACTTCTGGAGTCTCCCCAGGGGAGTCAGTCCTCGTCTCGAAAGCGGGCATGCACTTGCGCTTTTCTCCAGAGCGGTAGCAGCAGTGTCACGCAGTCCGTCGCGTGGATCAAAGAATCTATGGTTTTCCCTCGAGTCTTTCCCACGAGGCTTTCCCACGAGGCTTTCCCACAGGGCTGTCCCACGTGCACACGTGGTGGGAGTCGATCCTCGGCTTGAACGTCAAGGCAGTGCAGGGAAAACAGGTTCCTCTGGAATGGACTGACACATCTGGGGGACTCTTGGAATGGTGGCACGACCCTGGAGTTCCTCTCGCCTTTCCTGTGGAGAGCGCCTCCTCTTGAGATGCGACGGGAACGCCGGGAATTCTTTCCCTAAGAAACAGGGAAAGGATCCCTCATCTCGAGCTAGGAGGCGGAAACGGGGCTCCCCTGGATGTGTGCGGGACCCCACGTGCTTCCTCTCGAGTGGAGACGGGTATGTCGGGGAACTTCTTGAGTTGCAGCAAGGGTGTGAAGGACCCTTTGGAAGTTCCAGTGTTTTGACGTGATTAGCCTCGAAAAGCCTCAGCGGAAATGGGCCTCATCTCGACTGGAGGGCAAAACCTCCTGAATTTTCTCGAGTTGCGGCAGGTGCTCTCGACTTATGACGGGGACCTCAGGGACCCGCTCTGGGGGCCTCAGGAAAGGCCAGTCCCCATGCGAGTTCCTCGGGGGCCTCTCGGGATTCCTCTCCCGTCGATGCCGGTGCCTTAAACCTTGTGTGGAGTCGGGGCCGGAACCTGAGGATTCCTCTCCAGAGCTGACATGGATCTTGGGGTACTTCTGGAGTCTCCCCAGGAGAGTCAGTCCTCGTCTCGAATGCGGGCATACACTTGCGCTTTCCTCCAGAGCGGTAGCAGCAGTGTCACGCAGTCCGCCGCGTGGATCAAAGGATCTATGGTTTTCCCTCGAGTCTTTCCCACGATTCTTTCCCACGAGGCTTTCCCACAGGGCTGTCCCACGTGCACACGTGGTGGGAGTCGATCCTCGGCTTGAACGTCAAGGCAGTGCAGGGAAAACAGGTTCCTCTGGAATGGACTGACACATCTGGGGGACTCTTGGAATGGTGGCACGACCCTGGAGTTCCTCTCGCCTTTCCTGTGGAGAGCGCCACCTCTTGAGATGCGACGGGAACGCCGGAATTCTTTCCCTACGAAACAGGGAAAGGATCCCTCATCTCGAGCTAGGAGGCGGAAACGGGGTTCCCCTGGATGTGTGCGGGACCCCACGTGCTTCCTCTCGAGTGGAGACGGGTATGTCGCGGAACTGCTCCCGTTGCAGCAAGGGTGTGAAGGACCCTTTGGAAGTTCCAGTGGTTAGATGTGATTAGCCTCGAGAAGCCTCAGCGGAAATGGGCCTCATCTCGCCTGGAGGCAAAACCTCCTGGATTTTCTCGAGTTGCGGCAGGTGCTCTCGACTTACGACGGGGACCTCAGGGACCCGCTCTGGTGGCCTCAGGAAAGGCCAGTCCCCATGCGAGTTCCTCGGGGTCCTCTCGGCATTCCTCTCCCGTCGATGCCGGGGCCTAAGACCTTGTGTGGAGTCGGGGCCGGAACCTGAGGATTCCTCTCCAGTGCTGACATGGATCTTGGGGTACTTCTGGAGTCTCCCCAGGGGAGTCAGTCCTCGTCTCGAATGCGGGCATGCACTTGAGCATTCCTCCAGAGCGGTAGCAGCAGTGTCACGCAGTCCGCCGCGTGGATCAAAGGATCTATGGTTTTCCCTCGAGTCTTTCCCACGAGGCTTTCCCACGAGGCTTTCCCACAGGGCTGTCCCACGTGCACACGTGGTGGGAGTCGAACCTCGGCTTGAACGTCAAGGCAGTGCAGGGAATACAGGTTCCTCTGGAATGGACTGACACATCTGGGGGACTCTTGGAATGGTGGCACGACCCTGGAGTTCCTCTCGCCTTTCCTGTGGAGAGCGCCTCCTCTTGAGATGCGACGGGAACGCCGGGAATTCTTTCCCTACGAAACAGGGAAAGGATCCCTCATCTCGAGCTAGGAGGCGGAAACGGGGCTCCCCTGGATGTGGGCGGGACCCCACGTGCTTCCTCTCGAGTGGAGACGGGTATGTCGAGGAACTTCTTGAGTTGCAGCAAGGGTGTGAAGGACCCTGTGGAAGTTCCAGTGGTTAGACGTGATTAGCCTCGAGAAGCCTCAGCGGAAATGGGCCTCATCTCGCCTGGAGGGCAAAACCTCCTGGAATTTCTCGAGTTGCGGCAGGTGATCTCGACTTACGACGGGGACCTCAGGGACCCGCTCAGGTGGCCTCAGGAAAGGCCAGTCCCCATGCGAGTTCCTCGGGGGCCTCTCGGGATTCTTCTCCCGTCGATGCCGGGGCCTAAGACCTTGTGTGGAGTCGGGGCCGGAACCTGAGGATTCCTCTCCAGTGCTGACATGGATCTTGGGGTACTTCTGGAGTCTCCCCAGGGGAGTCAGTCCTCGTCTCGAATGCGGGCATGCACTTGCGCTTTCCTCCAGAGCGGTAGCAGCAGTGTCACGCAGTCCGCCGCGTGGATCAAAGGATCTATGTTTTTCCCTCGAGTCTTTCCCACGAGGCTTTCCCACGAGGCTTTCCCACAGGGCTGTCCCACGTGCACACGTGGTGGGAGTGGATCCTCGGCTTTAACGTCAAGGCAGTGCAGGGAAAACAGGTTCCTCTGGAATGGACTGACACATCTGGGGGACTCTTGGAATGGTGGCACGACCCTGGAGTTCCTCTCGCCTTTCCTGTGGAGAGCGCCTCCTCTTGAGATGTGACGGGAACGCCGGGAATTCTTTCCCTACGAAACAGGGAAAGGATCCCTCATCTCGAGTTAGGAGGCGGAAACGGGTCTCCCCTGGATGTGTGCGGGACACCACGTGCTTCCTCTCGAGTGCAGACGGGTATGTCGGGGATCTTCTTGAGTTGCAGCAACGGTGTGAAGGACCCTTTGGAAGTTCCAGTGGTTAGATGTGATTGGCCTCGAGAAGCCTCAGCGGAAATGGGCCTCATCTCGCCTGGAGGGCAAAACCTCCTGGATTTTCTCGAGTTGCGGCAGGTGCTCTCGACTTACGACGGGGACCTCAGGGACCCGCTATGGTGGCCTCAGGAAAGGCCAGTCCCCTTGCGAGTTCCTCGGGGGCCTCTCGGGATTCCTCTCCCGTCGATGCCGGGGCCTAAGACCTTGTGTGGAGTCGGGGCCGGAACCTGAGGATTCCTCTCCAGTGCTGACATGGATCTTGGGGTACTTCTGGAGTCTCCCCAGGGGAGTCAGTCCTCGTCTCGAATGCGGGCATGCACTTGCGCTTTCCTCCAGAGCGGTAGCAGCAGTGTCACGCAGTCTGCCGCGTGGATCAAAGGATCTATGGTTTTCCCTCGAGTCTTTCCCACGAGGCTTTCCCACGAGGCTTTCCCACAGGGCTGTCCCACGTGCACACGTGGTGGGAGTCGATCCTCCGCTTGAACGTCAAGGCAGTGCAGGGAAAACAGGTTCCTCTGGAATGGACTGACACATCTGGGGGACTCTTGGAATGGTGGCACGACCCTGGAGTTCCTCTCGCCTTTCCTGTGGAGAGCGCCTCCTCTTGAGATGCAACGGGAACGCCGGGAATTCTTTCCCTACGAAACAGGGAAAGGATCCCTCATCTCGAGCTAGGAGGCGGAAACGGGGCTCCCCTGGATGTGTGCGGGACCCCACGTGCTTCCTCTCGAGTGGAGACGGGTATGTCGGGGAACTTCTTGAGTTGCAGCAAGGGTGTGAAGGACCCTTTGGAAGTTCCAGTGGTTAGATGTGATTGGCCTCGAGAAGCCTCAGCGGAAATGGGCCTCATCTCGCCTGGAGGGCAAAACCTCCTGGATTTTCTCGAGTTGCGGCAGGTGCTCTCGACTTACGACGGGGACCTCAGGGACCCGCTCTGGTGGCCTCAGGAAAGGCCAGTCCCCATGCGAGTTCCTCGGGGGCCTCTCGGGATTCCTCTCCCGTCGATGCCGGGGCCTAAGACCTTGTGTGGAGTCGGGGCCGGAACCTGAGGATTCCTCTCCAGTGCTGACATGGATCTTGGGGTACTTCTGGAGTCTCCCCAGGGGAGTCAGTCCTCGTCTCGAATGCGGGCATGCACTTGCGCTTTCCTCCAGAGCGGTAGCAGCATTGTCACGCAGTCCGCCGCGTGGATCAAAGAATCTATGGTTTTCCCTCGAGTCTTTCCCACGAGGCTTTCCCACGAGGCTTTCCCACAGGGCTGTCCCACGTGCACACGTGGTGGGAGTCGATCCTCGGCTTGAACGTCAAGGCAGTGCAGGGAAAAGAGTTTCCTCTGGAATGGACTGGCACATCTGGGGGACTCTTGGAATGGTGGCACGACCCTGGAGTTCCTCTCGCCTTTCCTGTGGAGAGCGCCTCCTCTTGAGTTGCGACGGGAACGCCGGGAATTCTTTCCCTACGAAACAGGGAAAGGATCCCTCATCTCGAGCTAGGAGACGGAAACGGGGCTCCCCTGGATGTGTGCGGGACCCACGTGCTTCCTCTCGAGTGGAGACGGGTATGTCGGGGAACTTCTTGAGTTGCAGCAAGGGTGTGAAGGACCCTTTGGAAGTTCCAGTGGTTAGACGTGATTGGCCTCGAGAAGCCTCAGCGTAAATGGGCCTCATCTCGCCTGGAGGGCAAAACCTCCTGGATTTTCTCGAGTTGCGGCAGGTGCTCTCGACTTACGACGGGGACCTCACGGACCCGCTCTGGTGGCCTCAGGAAAGGCCAGTCCCCATGCGAGTTCCTCGGGGGCCTCTCGGGATTCCTCTCCCGTCGATGCCGGGGCCTAAGACCTTGTGTGGAGTCGGGGCCGAAACCTGAGGATTCCTCTCCAGTGCTGACATGGATCTTGGGGTACTTCTGGAGTCTCCCCTGGGGAGTCAGTCCTCGTCTAGAATGCGGGCATGCACTTGCGCTTTCCTCCGGAGCGTTAGCAGCAGTGTCACGCAGTCCGCCGCGTGGATCAAAGGATCTATGGTTTTCCCTCGAGTCTTTCCCACGAGGCTTTCCCACGAGGCTTTCCCACAGGGCTGTCCCACGTGCACACGTGGTGGGAGTCGATCCTCGGCTTGAACGTCAAGGCAGTGCAGGGAAAACAGGTTCCTCTGGAATGGACTGACACATCTGGGGGACTCTTGGAATGGTGGCATGACCCTGGAGTTCGTCTCGCCCTTCCTGTGGAGAGCGCGACTTCTTGAGATGCGACGGGAACGCCGGGAATTCTTTCCCTACGAAACAGTGAAAGGATCCCTCATCTCGAGCTAGGAGGCGGAAACGGGGCTCCCCTGGATGTGTGCGGGACCCCACGTGCTTCCTCTCGAGTGGAGACGGGTATGTCGGGGAACTTCTTGATTTGCAGCAAGGGTGTGAAGGACTCTTTGGAAGTTCCAGTGGTTAGACGTGATTGGCCTCGAGAAGCCTCAGCGGAAATGGGCCTCATCTCGCCTGGAGGGCAAAACCTCCTGGATTTTCTCGAGTTGCGGCAGGTGCTCTCGACTTACGACGGGGACCTCAGGGACCCGCTCTGGTGGCCTCAGGAAAGGCCAGTCCCCATGCGAGTTCCTCGGGGGCCTCTCGGGATTCCTCTCCCGTCGATGCCGGGGCCTAAGACCTTGTGTGGAGTCGGGGCCGGAACCTGAGGATTCCTCTCCAGTGCTGACATGGATCTTGGGGTACTTCTGGAGTCTCCCCAGGGGAGTCAGTCCTCGTCTCGAATGCGGGCATGCACTTGCGCTTTCCTCCAGAGCGGTAGCAGCAGTGTCACGCAGTCCGCCGCGTGGATCAAAGGATCTATGGTTTTCCCTCGAGTCTTTCCCACGAGGCTTTCCCACGAGGCTTTCCCACAGGGCTGTCCCACGTGCACACGTGGTGGGAGTCGATCCTCGGCTTGAACGTCAAGGCAGTACAGGGAAAACAGGTTCCTCTGGAATGGAGTGACACATCTGGGGGACTCTTGGAATGGTGTCTCGACCCTGGAGTTCCTCTCGCCTTTCCTGTGGAGAGCGCCTCCTCTTGAGATGCGACGGGAACGCCGGGAATTCTTTCCCTAGGAAACAGGGAAAGGATCCCTCATCTCGAGCTAGGAGGCGGAAACGGGGCTCCCCTGGATGTGTGTGGGACACCACGTGCTTCCTCTCGAGTGGAGACGGGTATGTCGGGGAACTTCTTGAGTTGCAGCAAGGGTGTGAAGGACCCTTTGGAAGTTCCAGTGGTTAGACGTGATTGGCCTCGAGAAGCCTCAGCGTAAATGGGCCTCATCTCGCCTGGAGGGCAAAACCTCCTGGATTTTCTCGAGTTGCGGCAGGTGCTCTCGACTTACGACGGGGACCTCACGGACCCGCTCTGGTGGCCTCAGGAAAGGCCAGTCCCCATGCGAGTTCCTCGGGGGCCTCTCGGGATTCCTCTCCCGTCGATGGCGGGGCCTAAGACCTTGTGTGGAGTCGGGGCAGAAACCTGAGGATTCCTCTCCAGTGCTGACATGGAATTGGGGTACTTCTGGAGTCTCCCCTGGGGAGTCAGTCCTCGTCTAGAATGCGGGCATGCACTTGCGCTTTCCTCCAGAGCGTTAGCAGCAGTGTCACGCAGTCCGCCGCGTGGATCAAAGGATCTATGGTTTTCCCTCGAGTCTTTCCCACGAGGCTTTCCCATGAGGCTTTCCCACAGGGCTGTCCCACGTGCACACGTGGTGGGAGTCGATCCTCGGCTTGAACGTCAAGGCAGTGCAGGGAAAACAGGTTCCTCTGGAATGGACTGACACATCTGGGGGACTCTTGGAATGGTGGCATGACCCTGGAGTTCCTCTCGCCCTTCCTGTGGAGAGCGCGACTTCTTGAGATGCGACGGGAACGCCGGGAATTCTTTCCCTACGAAACAGGGAAAGGATCCCTCATCTCGAGCTAGGAGGCGGAAACGGGGCTCCCCTGGATATGTACGGGACCCCACGTGCTTCCTCTCGAGTGGAGACGGGTATGTCGGGGAACTTCTTGAGTTGCAGCAAGGGTGTGAAGGACCCTTTGGAAGTTCCATTGGTTAGACGTGATTGGCCTCGAGAAGCCTCAGCGGAAATGGGCCTCATCTCGCCTGGAGGGCAAAACCTCCTGGATTTTCTCGAGTTGCGGCAGGTGCTCTCGACTTACGACGGGGACCTCAGGGACCCGCTCTGGTGGCCTCAGGAAAGGCCAGTCCCCATGCGAGTTCCTCGGGGGCCTCTCGGGATTCCTCTCCCGTCGATGCCGGGGCCTAAGACCTTGTGTGGAGTCGGGGCCGGAACCTGAGGATTCCTCTCCAGTGCTGACATGGATCTTGGGGTACTTCTGGAGTCTCCCCAGGGGAGTCAGTCCTCGTCTCGAATGCGGGCATGCACTTGCGCTTCCCTCCAGAGCGGTAGCAGCAGTGTCACGCAGTCCGCCTCGTGGATCAAAGGATGTTTGTTTTTCCCTCGAGTCTTTCCCACGAGGCTTTCCCTCGAGGCTTTCCCACAGGGCTGTCCCACGTGCACACGTGGTGGGAGTCGATCCTCGGCTTGAACGTCAAGGCAGTGCAGGGAAAACAGGTTCCTCTGGAATGGACTGACACATCTGGGGGACCCTTGGAATGGTGGCACGACCCTGGAGTTCCTCTCGCCTTTCCTGTGGAGAGCGCCTCCTCTTGAGATGCGACGGGAACGCCGGGAATTCTTTCCCTACGAAACAGGGAAAGGATCCCTCATCTCGAGCTAGGAGGCGGAAACGGGGCTCCCCTGGATGTGTGCGTGACCCACGTGCTTCCTCTCGAGTGGAGACGGGTATGTCGGGGAACTTCTTGAGTTGCAGCAAGGGTGTGAAGGACCCTTTGGAAGTTACAGTGGTTAGACGTGATTAGCCTCGAGAAGCCTCAGCGGAAATGGGCCTCATCTCGCCTGGAGGGCAAAACCTCCTGGATTCTCTCGAGTTGCGGCAGGTGCTCTCGACTTTCGACGGGGACCTCAGGGACCCGCTCTGGTGGCCTCAGGAAAGGCCAGTCCCCAGGCGAGTTCCTCGGGGGCCTCTCGGGATTCCTCTCCCGTCGATGCCGGGGCCTAAGACCTTGTGTGGAGTCGGGGCCGGAACCTGAGGATTCCTCTCCAGTGCTGACATGGATCTTGGGGTACTTCTGGAGTCTCCCCAGGGGAGTCAGTCCTCGTCTCGAATGCGGGCATGCACTTGCGCTTTCCTCCAGAGCGGTAGCAGCAGTGTCACGCAGTCCGCCGCGTGGATCAAAGGATCTATGGTTTTCCCTCGAGTCTTTCCCACGAGGCTTTCCCACGAGGCTTTCCCACAGGGCTGTCCCACGTGCACACGTGGTGGGAGTCGATCCTCTGCTTGAACGTCAAGGCAGTACAGGGAAAACAGGTTCCTCTGGAATGGAGTGACACATCTGTGGGACTCTTGGAATGGTGGCATGACCCTGGAGTTCCTCTCGCCTTTCCTGTGGAGAGCGCCTCCTCTTGAGATGCGACGGGAACGCCGGGAATTCTTTCCCTACGAAACAGGGAAAGGATCCCTCATCTCGAGCTAGGAGGCGGAAACGGGGCTCCCCTGGATGTGTGTGGGACACCACGTGCTTCCTCTCGAGTGGAGACGGGTATGTCGTGGAACTTCTTGAGTTGCAGCAAGGGTGTGTAGAACCCTTTGGAGGTTCCAGTGGTTACATGTGATTGGCCTCGAGAAGCCTCAGCGGAAATGGGGCTCATCTCACCTGGAGGGCAAAACCTCCTGGATTTTCTCGAGTTGCGGCAGGTGCTCTCGACTTACGACGGGGACCTCAGGGACCCGCTCTGGTGGCCTCAGGAAAGGCCAGTCCCCATGCGAGTTCATCGGGGGCCTCTCGGGATTCCTCTCCCGTCGATTCCGGGGCCTAAGACCTTGTGTGGAGTCGGGGCCGGAACCTGAGGATTCCTCTCCAGTGCTGACATGGATCTTGGGGTACTTCTGGAGTCTCCCCAGGGGAGTCAGTCCTCGTCTCGAATGTGGGCATGCACTTGCGCTTTCCTCCAGAGCTGTAGCAGCAGTGTCACGCAGTCCGTCGCTTGGATCAAAGTATGTATGGTTTTCCCTCGAGTCTTTCCCACGAGGCTTTCCCACGAGGCTTTCCCACAGGGCTGTCCCACGTGCACACGTGGTGAGAGTCGATCTTCTGCTTGAACGTCAAGGCAGTGCAGGGAACACAGGTTCCTCTGGAATGGACTGACACATCTGGGGGACACTTGGAATGGTGACATGACCCTGGAGTTCCTCTCGCCTTTCCTGTGGAGAGCGCCTCCTCTTGAGATGCGACGGGAACGCCGGGAATTCTTTCCCTGCGAAACAGGGAAAGGATCCCTCATCTCGAGCTGGGAGGCGGAAACGGGGCTCCCCTGGATGTGTGCGGGACACCACGTGCTTCCTCTCGAGTGCAGACGGGTATGTCGGGGAACTTCTTGAGTTGCAGCAAGGGTGTGAAGGACCCTTTGGAAGTTCCAGTGGTTAGATGTGATTGGCCTCGAGCAGCCTCAGCGGAAATGGGCCTCATCTCGCCTGGAGGGCAAAACCTCCTGGATTTTCTCGAGTTGCGGCAGGTGCTCTCGACTTACGACGGGGACCTCAGGGACCCGCTCTGGTGGCCTCAGGAAAGGCCAGTCCCCATGCGAGTTCCTCGGGGGCCTCTCGGGATTCCTCTCCCGTCGATGCCGGGGCCTAAGACCTTGTGTGGAGTCGGGGCCGGAACCTGAGGATTCCTCTCCAGTGCTGACATGGATCTTGGGGTAATTCTGGAGTCTCCCCAGGGGAGTCAGTCCTGGTCTCGAATGCGGGCATGCACTTGCGCTTTCCTCCAGAGCGGTAGCAGCAGTGTCACGCAGTCCGCCGCGTGGATCAAAGGATCTATGGTTTTCCCTCGAGTCTTTCCCACGAGGCTTTCCCACGAGGCTTTCCCACAGGGCTGTCCCACGTGCACACGTGGTGGGAGTCGATCCTCGGCTTGAATGTTAAGGCAGTGCAGGGAAAACAGGTTCCTCTGGAATGGACTGACACATCTGGGGGACTCTTGGAATGGTGGCACGACCCTGCAGTTCCTCTCGCCTTTCCTGTGGAGAGCGCCTCCTCTTGAGATGCGACGGGAACGCCGGGAATTCTTTCCCTACGAAACAGGTAAAGGATCCCTCATCTCGAGCTAGGAGGCGGAAACGGGGCTCCCCTGGATGTGTGCGGGACCCCACGTGCTTCCTCTCGAGTGGAGACGGGTATGTCGGGGAACTTCTTGAGTTGCAGCAATGGTGTGAAGGACCCTTTGGAAGTTCCAGTGGTTAGATGTGATTGGCCTCGAGAAGCCTCAGCGGAAATGGGCCTCATCTCGCCTGGAGGGCAAAACCTCCTGGATTTTCTCGAGTTGCGGCAGGTGCTCTCGACTTACGACGGGGACCTCAGGGACCCGCTCTGGTGGCCTCAGGAAAGGCCAGTCCCCATGCGAGTTCCTCGGAGGCCTCTCGGGATACCTCTCCCGTCGATGCCGGGGCCTAAGACCTTGTGTGGAGTCGGGGCCGGAACCTGAGGATTCCTCTCCAGTGCTGACATGGATCTTGGGGTACTTCTGGAGTCTCCCCAGGGGAGTCAGTCCTCGTCTCTAACGCGGGCATGCACTTGCGCTTTCCTCCAGAGCAGTAGCAGCAGTGTCACGAGTCTTCCGCGTGGATCAAAGGATCTATGGTTTTCCCTCGAGTCTTTCCCACGAGGCTTTCCCACGAGGCTTTCCCACAGGGCTGTCCCACGGGCACACGTGGTGGGAGTCGATCCTCGGCTTGAACGTCAAGGCAGTGCAGGGAAAACAGGTTCCTCTGGAATGGACTGACACATCTGGGGGACTCTTGGAATTGTGGCACGACCCTGGAGTTCCTCTCGCCTTTCCTGTGGAGAGCGCCTCCTCTTGAGATGCGACGGGAACGCCGGGAATTCTTTCCCTACGAAACAGGAAAAGGATCCCTCATCTCAAGCTAGGAGGCGGAAACGCGGCTCCCCTGGATGTGTGCGGGACCCACGTGCTTCCTCTCGAGTGGAGACGGGTATGTCGGGGAACTTCTTGAGTTGCAGCAAGGGTGTGAAGGACCTTTTGGAAGTTCCAGTGGTTAGACGTGATTAGCCTCGAGAAGACTCAGCGGAAATGGGCCTCATCTCGCCTGGAGGGCAAAACCTCCTGGATTTTCTCGAGTTGCGGCAGGTGCTCTCGACTTACGACGGGGATCTCAGGGACTCGCTCTGGTGGCCTCAGGAAAGGCCAGTCCCCATGCGAGTTCCTCGGGGGCCTCTCGGGATTCCTCTCCCGTCGATGCCGGGGCCTAAGTCCTTGTTTGGAGTCGGGGCCGGAACCTGAGGATTCCTCTCCAGTGCTGACATGGATCTTGGGGTACTTCTGGAGTCCCCCCAGGGGAGTCAGTCCTCGTCTCGAATGCGGGCATGCACTTGCGCTTTCCTCTAGAGCGGTAGCAGCAGTGTCACCCAGTCCGCCGCGTGGATCAAAGGACCGATGATTTTCCCTCGAGTCTTTCCCACGAGGCTTTCCACGAGGTTTTCCCAAAGGGCTGTCCCACGTGCACACGTGGTGGGAGTCGATCCTCGGCTTGACCGTCAAGGCAGTGCAGGGAAAACAGGTTCCTCTGGAATGGACTGACACATCTGGGGGACTCTTGGAATGGTGGCACGACCCTGGAGTTCCTCTCGCCTTTCCTGTGGAGAGCGCCTCCTCTTGAGATGCGACGGGAACGCCGGGAATTCTTTCCCTACGAAACAGGGAAAGGATCCCTCATCTCGAGCTAGGAGGCGGAAACGGGGCTCCTCTGGATGTGTGCGGGACACCACGTGCTTCCTCTCGAGTGCAGACGGGTATGTCGGGGAACTTCTTGAGTTGCAGCAATGGTGTGAAGGACCCTTTGTAAGTTCCAGTGGTTAGATGTGATTGGCCTCGAGAAGCCTCAGCGGAAATGGGCCTCATCTCGCCTGGAGGGCAAAACCTCCTGGATTTTCTCGAGTTGCGGCAGGTGCTCTCGACTTACGACGGGGACCTCAGGGAACCGCTCTGGTGGCCTCAGGAAAGGCCAGTCCCCATGCGAGTTCCTCGTGGGCCTCTCGGGATTCCTCTCCCGTCGATGCCGGGGCCTAAGACCTTGTGTGGAGTCGGGGCCGGAACCTGAGGATTCCTCTCCAGTGCTGACATGGATCTTGGGGTACTTCTGGAGTCTCCCCAGGGGAGTCAGTCCTCGTCTCGAATGCGGGCATGCACTTGCGCTTTCCTCCAGAGCGGTAGCAGCAGTGTCACGCAGTCCGCCGCGTGGATCAAAGGATCTATGGTTTTCCCTCGAGTCTTTCCCACGAGGCTTTCCCACGAAGCTTTCCCACAGGGCTGTCCCACGTGCACACGTGGTGGGAGTCGATCCTCGGCTTGAACGTCATGGCAGTGCAGGGAAAACAGGTTCCTCTGGAATGGACTGACACATCTGGGGGACTCTTGGAATGGTGGCACGACCCTGGAGTTCCTCTCGCCTTTCCTGTGGAGAGCGCCTCCTCTTGAGATGCGACGGGAACGCCGGGAATTCTTTCCCTACGAAACAGGGAAAGGATCCCTCATCTCGAGGTAGGAGGTGGAAACGAGGCTCCCCTGGATGTCTGCGGGACACCACGTGCTTCCTCTCGAGTGCAGACGGGTATGTCGGGGAACTTCTTGAGTTGCAGCAAGGGTGTGAAGGACCCTTTGGAAGGTCCAGTGGTTAGATGTGGTTGGCCTCGAGAAGCCTCAGCGGAAATGGGCCTCATCTCGCCTGGAGGGCAAAACCTCCTGGATTTTCTCGAGTTGCGGCAGGTGCTCTCGACTTACGACGGGGACCTCAGGGACGCGCTCTGGTGGCCTCAGGAAAGGCCAGTCCCCATGCGAGTTCCTCGGGGGCCTCTCGGGATTCCTCTCCCGTCGATGCCGGGGCCTAAGACCTTGTGTGGAGTCGGGGCCGGAACCTGAGGATTCCTCTCCAGTGCTGACATGGATCTTGGGGTACTTCTGGAGTCTCCCCAGGGGAGTCAGTCCTCGTCTCGATTGCGGGCATGCACTTGTGCTTTCCTCCAGAGCGGTAGCAGCAGTGTCACGCAGTCCGCCGCGTGGATCAAAGGATCTATGGTTTTCCCTCGAGTCTTTCCCACGAGGCTTTCCCACGAGGCTTTCCCACAGGGCTGTCCCACGTGCACACGTGGTGGGAGTCGATCCTCGGCTTGAACGTCAAGGCAGTGCAGGGAAAACAGGTTCCTCTGGAATGGACTGACACATCTGGGGGACTCTTGGAATGGTGGCACGACCCTGGAGTTCCTCTCGCCTTTCCTGTGGAGAGCGCCTCCTCTTGAGATGCGACGGGAACGCCGGGAATTCTTTCCCTACGAAACAGGGAAAGGATCCCTCATCTCGAGCTAGGAGGCGTAAACGGGGCTCCCCTGGATGTGTGCGAGACCCACGTGCTTCCTCTCGAGTGGAGACGGGTATGTCGGGGAACTTCTTGAGTTGCAGCAAGGGTGTGAAGGACCCTTTGGAAGTTCCAGTGGTTAGACGTGATTAGCCTCGAGAAGCCTCAGCGGAAATGGGCCTCATCTCGCCTGGAGGGCAAAACCTCCTGGATTTTCTCGAGTTGCGGCAGGTGCTCTCGACTTACGACGGGGACCTCAGGGACCCGCTCTGGTGGCCTCAGGAAAGGCCAGTCCCCATGCGAGTTCCTCGGGGGCCTCTCGGCATTCCTCTCCCGTCGATGCCGGGGCCTAAGACCTTGTGTGGAGTCGGGGCCGGAACCTGAGGATTCCTCTCCAGTGCTGACATGGATCTTGGGGTACTTCTGGAGTCTCCCCAGGGGAGTAAGTCCTCGTCTCGAATGCGGGCATGCACTTGCGCTTTCCTCCAGAGCGGTAGCAGCAGTGTCACGCAGTCCGCCGCGTGGATCAAAGGATCTATGGTTTTCCCTCGAGTCTTTCCCACGAGGCTTTCCCACGAGGCTTTCCCACAGGGCTGTCCCACGTGCACACGTGGTGAGAGTCGATCTTCTGCTTGAACGTCAAGGCAGTGCAGGGAACACATGTTCCTCTGGAATGGACTGACACATCTGGGGGACACTTGGAATGGTGACATGACCCTGGAGTTCCTCTCGCCTTTCCTGTGGAGAGCGCCTCCTCTTGAGATGCGACGGGAACGCCGGGAATTCTTTCCCTGCGAAACAGGGAAAGGATCCCTCATCTCGAGCTAGGAGGCGGAAACGGGGCTCCCCTGGATGTGTGCGGGACACCACGTGCTTCCTCTCGAGTGCAGACGGGTATGTCGGGGAACTTCTTGAGTTGCAGCAAGGGTGTGAAGGACCCTTTGGAAGTTCCAGTGGTTAGATGTGATTGGCCTCGAGCAGCCTCAGCGGAAATGGGCCTCATCTCGCCTGGAGGGCAAAACCTCCTGGATTTTCTCGAGTTGCGGCAGGTGCTCTCGACTTACGACGGGGACCTCAGGGACCCGCTCTGGTATCCTCAGGAAAGGCCAGTCCCCATGCGAGTTCCTCGGGGGCCTCTCGGGATTCCTCTCCCGTCGATGCCGGGGCCTAAGACCTTGTGTGGAGTCGGGGCCGGAACCTGAGGATTCCTCTCCAGTGCTGACATGGATCTTGGGGTACTTCTGGAGTCTCCCCAGGGGAGTCAGTCCTGGTCTCGAATGCGGGCATGCACTTGCGCTTTCCTCCAGAGCGGTAGCAGCAGTGTCACGCAGTCCGCCGCGAGGATCAAAGGATCTATGGTTTTCCCTCGAGTCTTTCCCACGAGGCTTTCCCACGAGGCTTTCCCACAGGGCTGTCCCACGTGCACACGTGGTGGGAGTCGATCCTCGGCTTGAACGTCAAGGCAATGCAGGGAAAACAGGTTCCTCTGGAATGGACTGACACATCTGCGGGACACTTGGAATGGTGACATGACCCTGGAGTTCCTCTCGCCTTTCCTGTGGAGAGCGCCTCCTCTTGAGATGCGACGGGAACGCCAGGAATTCTTTCCCTACGAAACAGGGAAAGGATCCCTCATCTCGAGCTAGGAGGCGGAAACGGGGCTCCCCTGGATGTGTGCGGAACACCACGTGCTTCCTCTCGAGTGCAGACGGGTATGTCGGGGAACTTCTTGAGTTGCAGCAAGGGTGTGAAGGACCCTTTGGAAGTTCCAGTGGTTAGATGTGATTGGCCTCGAGCAGCCTCAGCGGAAATGGGCCTCATCTCGCCTGGAGGGCAAAACCTCCTGGATTTTCTCGAGTTGCGGCAGGTGCTCTCGACTTACGACGGGGACCTCATGGACCCGCTCTGGTGGCCTCAGGAAAGGCCAGTCCCCATGCGAGTTCCTCGGGGGCCTCTCGGGATCCCTCTCCCGTCGATGCCGGGGCCTAAGACCTTGTGTGGAGTCGGGGCCGGAACCTGAGGATTCCTCTCCAGTGCTGACATGGATCTTGGGGTACTTCTGGAGTCTCCCCAGGGGAGTCAGTCCTCGTCTCGAATGCGGGCACGCACTTGCGCTTTCCTCCAGAGCGGTAGCAGCAGTGTCACGCAGTCCCCCGCGTGGATCAAAGGATCTATGGTTTTCCCTCGAGTCTTTCCCACGAGGCTTTCCCACGAGGCTTTCCCACAGGGCTGTCCCACGTGCACACGTGGTGGGAGTCGATCCTCGGCTTGAATGTTAAGGCAGTGCAGGGAAAACAGGTTCCTCTGGAATGGACTGACACATCTGGGGGACTCTTGGAATGGTGGCACGACCCTGCAGTTCCTCTCGCCTTTCCTGTGGAGAGCGCCTCCTCTTGAGATGCGACGGGAACGCCGGGAATTCTTTCCCTACGAAACAGGGAAAGGATCCCTCATCTCGAGCTAGGAGGCGGAAACGGGGCTCCCCTGGATGTTTGCGGGACACCACGTGCTTCCTCTCGAGTGCAGACGGGTATGTCGGGGAACTTCTTGAGTTGCAGCAAGGGTGTGAAGGACCCTTTGGAAGTTCCATTGGTTAGATGTGATTGGCCTCGAGAAGCCTCAGCGGAAATGGGCCTCATCTCGCCTGGAGGGCAAAACCTCCTGGATTTTCTCGAGTTGCGGCAGGTGCTCTCGACTTACGACGGGGACCTCAGGGACCCGCTCTGGTGGCCTCAGGAAAGGCCAGTCCCCATGCGAGTTCCTCGGGGGCCTCTCGGGATTCCTCTCCCGTCGATGCCGGGGCCTAAGACCTTGTGTGGAGTCGGGGCCGGAACCTGAGGATTCCTCTCCAGTGCTGACATGGATCTTGGGGTACTTCTGGAGTCTCCCCAGGGGAGTCAGTCCTCGTCTCGAATGCGGGCATGCACTTGCGCTTTCCTCCAGAGCGGTAGCAGCAGTGTCACCCAGTCCGCCGCGTGGATCAAAGGATCTATGGTTTTCCCTCGAGTCTTTCCCACGAGGCTTTCCCACTAGGCCTTCCCACAGGGCTGTCCCACGTGCACACGTGGTGGGAGTCGATCCTCTGCTTGAACGTCAAGGCAGTGCAGGGAACACAGATTCCTCTGGAATGGACTGACACATCTGGGGGACACTTGGAATGGTGACATGACCCTGGAGTTCCTCTCGCCTTTCCTGTGGAGAGCGCCTCCTCTTGAGATGCGACGGGAACGCCGGGAATTCTTTCCCTGCGAAACAGGGAAAGGATCCCTCATCTCGAGCTAGGAGGCGGAAACGGGGCTCCCCTGGATGTGTGCGGGACACCACGTGCTTCCTCTCGAGTGCAGACGGGTATGTCGGGGAACTTCTTGAGTTGCAGCAAGGGTGTGAAGGACCCTTTGGAAGTTCCAGTGGTTAGATGTGATTGGCCTCGAGCAGCCTCAGCGGAAATGGGCCTCATCTCGCCTGGAGGTGAAAACCTCCTGGATTTTCTCGAGTTGCGGCAGGTGCTCTCGACTTACGACGGGGACCTCAGGGACGCGCTCTGGTGGCCTCAGGAAAGGCCAGTCCCCATGCGAGTTCCTCGGGGGCCTCTCGGGATTCCTCTCCCGTCGATGCCGGGGCCTAAGACCTTGTGTGGAGTCGGGGCCGGAACCTGAGGATTCCTCTCCAGTGCTGACATGGATCTTGGGGTACTTCTGGAGTCTCCCCAGGGGAGTCAGTCCTCGTCTCGATTGCGGGCATGCACTTGTGCTTTCCTCCAGAGCGGTAGCAGCAGTGTCACGCAGTCCGCCGCGTGGATCAAAGGATCTATGGTTTTCCCTCGAGTCTTTCCCACGAGGCTTTCCCACGAGGCTTTCCCACAGGGCTGTCCCACGTGCACACGTGGTGGGAGTCGATCCTCGGCTTGAATGTTAAGGCAGTGCAGGGAAAACAGGTTCCTCTGGAATGGACTGACACATCTGGGGGACTCTTGGAATGGTGGCACGACCCTGCAGTTCCTCTCGCCTTTCCTGTGGAGAGAGCCTCCTCTTGAGATGCGACGGGAACGCCGGGAATTCTTTCCCTACGAAACAGGTAAAGGATCCCTCATCTCGAGCTAGGAGGCGGAAACGGGGCTCCCCTGGATGTGTGCGGGACCCCACGTGCTTCCTCTCGAGTGGAGACGGGTATGTCGGGGAACTTCTTGAGTTGCAGCAATGCTGTGAAGGACCCTTTGGAAGTTCCAGTGGTTAGATGTGATTGGCCTCGAGAAGCCTCAGCGGAAATGGGCCTCATCTCGCCTGGAGGGCAAAACCTCCTGGATTTTCTCGAGTTGCGGCAGGTGCTCTCGACTTACGACGGGGACCTCAGGGACCCGCTCTGGTGGCCTCAGGAAAGGCCAGTCCCCATGCGAGTTCCTCGGGGGCCTCTCGGGATCCCTCTCCCGTCGATGCCGGGGCCTAAGACCTTGTGTGGAGTCGGGGCCGGAACCTGAGGATTCCTCTCCAGTGCTGACATGGATCTTGTGGTACTTCTGGAGTCTCCCCAGGGGAGTCAGTCCTCGTCTCGAATGCGGGCATGCACTTGCGCTTTCCTCCAGAGCGGTAGCAGCAGTGTCACGCAGTCCGCCGCGTGGATCAAAGGATCTATGGTTTTCCCTCGAGTTTTCCCACGAGGCTTTCCCACGAGGCCTTCCCACAGGGCTGTCCCACGTGCACACGTGGTGGAAGTCGATCCTCTGCTTGAACGTCAAGGCAGTGCAGGGAACACAGGTTCCTCTGGAATGGACTGACACATCTGGGGGACACTTGGAATGGTGACATGACCCTGGAGTTCCTCTCGCCTTTCCTGTGGAGAGCGCCTCCTCTTGAGATGCGACGGGAACGCCGGGAATTCTTTCCCTGCGAAACAGGGAAAGGATCCCTCATCTCGAGTTAGGAGGCGGAAACGGGGCTCCCCTGGATGTGTGCGGGACACCACGTGCTTCCTCTCGAGTGCAGACGGGTATGTCGGGGAACTTCTTGAGTTGCAGCAAGGGTGTGAAGGACCCTTTGGAAGTTCCAGTGGTTAGATGTGATTGGCCTCGAGCAGCCTCAGCGGAAATGGGCCTCATCTCGCCTGGAGGGCAAAACCTCCTGGATTTTCTCGAGTTGCGGCAGGTGCTCTCGAGTTACGACGAGGACCTCAGGGACCCGCTCTCGTGGCCTCAGGAAAGGCCAGTCCCCATGCGAGTTCCTCGGGGGCCTCTCGGGATTCCTCTCCCGTCGATGCCGGGGCCTAAGACCCTGTGTGGAGTCGGGGCTGGAACCTGAGGATTCCTCTCCAGTGCTGACATGGATCTTGGGGTACTTCTGGAGTCTCCCCAGGGGAGTCAGTCCTCGTCTCGAATGCGGACATGCACTTGCGCTTTCCTCCAGAGCGGTAGCAGCAGTGTCACGCAGTCCGCCGCGTGGATCAAAGGATCTGTGGTTTTCCCTCGAGTCTTTCCCACGAGGCTTTCCCACGAGGCTTTCCCACAGGGCTGTCCCACGTGCACACGTGGTGGGAGTCGATCCTCGGCTTGAACGTCAAGGCAGTGCAGGGAAAACAGGTTCCTCTGGAATGGACTGACACATCTGGGGGACTCTTGGAATGGTGTCACGACCCTGGAGTTCCTCTCGCCTTTCCTGTGGAGAGCGCCTCCTCTTGAGATGCGACGGGAACGCCGGGAATTCTTTCCCTACGAAACAGGGCAAGGATGCCTCATCTCGAGCTAGGAGGCGGAAACGGGGCTCCCCTGGATGTGTGCGTGACCCCACGTGCTTCCTCTCTAGTGGAGACGGGTATGTCGCGGATCTTCTTGAGTTGCAGCAAGGGTGTGAAGGACCCTTTGGAAGTTCCAGTGGTTAGATGTGATTGGCCTCGAGAAGCCTCAGCGGAAATGGGCCTCATCTCGCCTGGAGGGCAAAACCTCCTGGATTTTCTCGAGTTGCTGCAGGTGCTCTCGAGTTACGACGAGGACCTCAGGGACCCGCTCTAGTGGCCTCAGGAAAGGCCAGTCCCCATGCGAGTTCCTCTGGGGATTCCTCTCCCGTCGATGCCGGGGCCTAAGACCTTGTGTGGAGTCGGGGCCGGAACCTGAGGATTCCTCTCCAGTGCTGACATGGATCTTGGGGTACTTCTGGAGTCTCCCCAGGGGAGTCAGTCCTGGTCTCGAATGCGGGCATGCACTTGCGCTTTCCTCCAGAGCGGTAGCAGCAGTGTCACGCAGTCCGCCACGTGGATCAAAGGATCTATGGTTTTCCCTCGAGTCTTTCCCACGAGGCTTTCCCACGAGGCTTTCCCACAGGGCTGTCCCACGTGCACACGTGGTGGGAGTCGATCCTCGGCTTGAACGTCAAGGCAGTGCAGGGAAAACAGGTTCCTCTGGAATGGTCTGACACATCTGGAGGACTCTTGGAATGGTGTCACGACCCTGGAGTTCCTCTCGCCTTTCCTGTGGAGAGCGCCTCCTCTTGAGATGCGACGGGAACGCCGGGAATTCTTTCCCTACGAAACAGGGAAAGGATCCCTCATCTCGAGCTAGGAGGCGGAAACGGGGCTCCCCTGGATGTGTGCGGGACCCCACGTGCTTCCTCTCGAGTGGAGACGGGTATGTCGGGGAACTTCTTGAGTTGCAGCAATGGTGTGAAGGACCCTTTGGAAGTTCCAGTGGTTAGATGTGATTGGCCTCGAGAAGCCTCAGCGGAAATGGGCCTCATCTCGCCTGGAGGGCAAAACCTCCTGGATTTTCTCGAGTTGCGGCAGGTGCTCTCGACTTACGACGGGGACCTCAGGGACCCGCTCTGGTGGCCTCAGGAAAGGCCAGTCCCCATGCGAGTTCCTCGGGGGCCTCTCGGGATTCCTCTCCCGTCGATGCCGGGGCCTAAGACCTTGTGTGGAGTCGGGGCCGGAACCTGAGGATTCCTCTCCAGTGCTGACATGGATCTTGGGGTACTTCTGGAGTCTCCCCAGGGGAGTCAGTCCTCGTCTCGAATGCGGGCATGCACTTGTGCTTTCCTCCAGAGCGGTAGCAGCAGTGTCACGCAGTCCGCCGCGTGGATCAAAGGATCTATGGTTTTCCCTCGAGTCTTTCCCACGAGGCTTTCCCACGAGGCTTTACCACAGGGCTGTCCCACGTGCACACGTGGTGGGAGTCGATCCTCGGTTTGAACGTCAAGGCAGTGCAGGAAAAACAGGTTCCTCTGGAATGGTCTGACACATCTGGGGGACTCTTGGAATGGTGTCACGACCCTGGAGTTCCTCTCGCCTTTCCTGTGGAGAGCGCCTCCTCTTGAGATGCGACGGGAACGCCGGGAATTCTTTCCCTACGAAACAGGGAAAGGATCCCTCATCTCGAGCTATGAGGCGGAAACGGGGCTCCCCTGGATGTGTGCGGGACCCCACGTGCTTCCTCTCGAGTGGAGACGGGTATGTCGGGGAACTTCTTGAGTTGCAGCAATGGTGTGAAGGCCCTTTGGAAGTTCCAGTGGTTAGATGTGATTGGCCTCGAGAAGCCTCAGCGGAAATGGGCCTCATCTCGCCTGGAGGGCAAAACCTCCTGGATTTTCTCGAGTTGCGGCAGGTGCTCTCGACTTACGACGGGGATCTCAGGGACCCGCTCTGGTGGCCTCAGGAAAGGCCAGTCCCCATGCGAGTTCCTCGGGGGCCTCTCGGGATTCCTCTCCCGTCGATGCCGGGGCCTAAGACCTTGTGTGGAGTCGGGGCCGGAACCTGAGGATTCCTCTCCAGTGCTGACATGGATCTTGGGGTACTTCTGGAGTCTCCCCAGGGGAGTCAGTCCTCGTCTCGAATGCGGGCATGCACTTGCGCTTTCCTCCAGAGCGGTAGCAGCAGTGTCACGCAGTCCGCCGCGTGGATCAAAGGATCTATGGTTTTCCCTCGAGTCTTTCCCACGAGGCTTTCCCACGAGGCTTTCCCACAGGGCTGTCCCACGTGCACACGTGGTGGGAGTCGATCCTCGGCTTGAACGTCAAGGCAGTGCAGGGAAAACAGGTTCCTCTGGAATGGTCTGACACATCTGGGGGACTCTTGGAATGGTGTCACGACCCTGGAGTTCCTCTCGCCTTTCCTGTGGAGAGCGCCTCCTCTTGAGATGCGACGGGAACGCCGGGAATTCTTTCCCTACGAAACAGGGAAAGGATCCCTCATCTCGAGCTGGGAGGCGGAAACGGGGCTCCCCTGGATGTGTGCGGGACCCCACGTGCTTCCTCTCGAGTGGAGACGGGTATGTCGGGGAACTTCTTGAGTTGCAGCAATGGTGTGAAGGACCCTTTGGAAGTTCCAGTGGTTAGATGTGATTGGCCTCGAGAAGCCTCAGCGGAAATGGGCCTCATCTCGCCTGGAGGGCAAAACCTCCTGGATTTTCTCGAGTTGCGGCAGGTGCTCTCGACTTACGACAGGGACCTCAGGGACCCGCTCTTGTGGCCTCAGGAAAGGCCAGTCCCCATGCGAGTTCCTCGGGGGCCTCTCGGGATTCCTCTCCCGTCGATGCCGGGGCCTAAGACCTTGTGTGGAGTCGGGGCCGGAACCTGAGGATTCCTCTCCAGTGCTGACATGGATCTTGGGGTACTTCTGGAGTCTCCCCAGGGGAGTCAGTCCTCGTCTCGAATGCGGGCATGCACTTGCGCTTTCCTCCAGAGCGGTAGCAGCAGTGTCACGCAGTCCGCCGCGTGGATCAAAGGATCTATGGTTTTCCCTCGAGTCTTTCCCACGAGGCTTTCCCACGAGGCTTTCCCACAGGGCTGTCCCACGTGCACACGTGGTGGGAGTCGATCCTCGGCTTGAACGTCAAGGCAGTGCAGGGAAAACAGGTTCCTCTGGAATGGTCTGACACATCTGGGGGACTCTTGGAATGGTGTCACGACCCTGGAGTTTCTCTCGCCTTTCCTGTGGAGAGCGCCTCCTCTTGAGATGCGACGGGAACGCCGGGAATTCTTTCCCTACGAAACAGGGAAAGGATCCCTCATCTCGAGCTAGGAGGCGGAAACGGGGCTCCCCTGAATGTGTGCGGGACCCCACGTGCTTCCTCTCGAGTGGAGACGGGTATGTCGGGGAACTTCTTGAGTTGCAGCAATGGTGTGAAGGACCCTTTGGAAGTTCCAGTGGTTAGATGTGATTGGCCTCGAGAAGCCTCAGCGGAAATGGGCCTCATCTCGCCTGGAGGGCAAAACCTCCTGGATTTTCTCGAGTTGCGGCAGGTGCTCTCGACTTACGACGGGGACCTCAGGGACCCGCTCTTGTGGCCTCAGGAAAGGCCAGTCCCCATGCGAGTTCCTCGGGGGCCTCTCGGGATTCCTCTCCCGTCGATGCCGGGGCCTAAGACCTTGTGTGGAGTCGGGGCCGGAACCTGAGGATTCCTCTCCACTGCTGACATGGATCTTGGGGTACTTCTGGAGTCTCCCCAGGGGAGTCAGTCCTCGTCTCGAATGCGGGCATGCACTTGCGCTTTCCTCCAGAGCGGTAGCAGCAGTGTCACGCAGTCCGCCGCGTGGATCAAAGGATCTATGGTTTTCCCTCGAGTCTTTCCCACGAGGCTTTCCCACGAGGCTTTCCCACAGGGCTGTCCCACGTGCACACGTGGTGGGAGTCGATCCTCGGCTTGAACGTCAAGGCAGTGCAGGGAAAACAGTTTCCTCTGGAATGGACTGACACATCTGGGGGACTCTTGGAATGGTGGCACGACCCTGGAGTTCCTCTCGCCTTTCCTGTGGAGAGCGCCTCCTCTTGAGATGCGACGGGAACGCCGGGAATTCTTTCCCTACGAAACAGGGAAAGGATCCCTCATCTCGAGATAGGAGGTGGAAACGGGGCTCCCCTGGATGTGTGCGTGACCCCACGTGCTTCCTCTCGAGTGGAGACGGGTATGTCGGGGATCTTCTTGAGTTGCAGCAAGGGTGTGAAGGACCCTTTGGAAGTTCCAGTGGTTAGATGTGATTGGCCTCGAGAAGCCTCAGCGGAAATGGGCCTCATCTCGCCTGGAGGGCAAAACCTCCTGGATTTTCTCGAGTTGCGGCAGGTGCTCTCGAGTTACGCCGAGGACCTCAGGGACCAACTCTCGTGGCCTCAGGAAAGGCCAGTCCCCATGCGAGTTCCTCTGGGGATTCCTCTCCCGTCGATGCCGGGGCCTAAGACCTTGTGTGGAGTCGGGGCCGGAACCTGAGGATTCCTCTCCAGTGCTGACATGGATCTTGGGGTACTTCTGGAGTCTCCCCAGGGGAGTCAGTCCTCGTCTCGAATGCGGGCATGCACTTGCGCTTTCCTCCAGAGCGGTAGCAGCAGTGTCACGCAGTCCGCCGCGTGGATCAAAGGATCTATGGTTTTCCCTCGAGTCTTTCCCACGAGGCTTTCCCACGAGGCTTTCCCACAGGGCTGTCCCACGTGCACACGTGGTGGGAGTCGATCCTCGGCTTGAACGTCAAGGCAGTGCAGGGAAAACAGGTTCCTCTGGAATGGTCTGACACATCTGGGGGACTCTTGGAATGGTGTCACGACCCTGGAGTTTCTCTCGCCTTTCCTGTGGAGAGCGCCTCCTCTTGAGATGCGACGGGAACGCCGGGAATTCTTTCCCTACGAAACAGGGAAAGGATCCCTCATCTCGAGCTAGGAGGCGGAAACGGGGCTCCCCTGAATGTGTGCGGGACCCCACGTGCTTCCTCTCGAGTGGAGACGGGTATGTCGGGGAACTTCTTGAGTTGCAGCAATGGTGTGAAGGACCCTTTGGAAGTTCCAGTGGTTAGATGTGATTGGCCTCGAGAAGCCTCAGCGGAAATGGGCCTCATCTCGCCTGGAGGGCAAAACCTCCTGGATTTTCTCGAGTTGCGGCAGGTGCTCTCGACTTACGACGGGGACCTCAGGGACCCGCTCTGGTGGCCTCAGGAAAGGCCAGTCCCCAGGCGAGTTCCTCGGGGGCCTCTCGGGATTCCTCTCCCGTCGATGCCGGGGCCTAAGACCTTGTGTGGAGTCGGGGCCGGAACCTGAGGATTCCTCTCCAGTGCTGACATGGATCTTGGGGTACTTCTGGAGTCTCCCCAGGGGAGTCAGTCCTCGTCTCGAATGCGGGCATGCACTTGCGCTTTCCTCCAGAGCGGTAGCAGCAGTGTCACGCAGTCCGCCGCGTGGATCAAAGGATCTATGGTTTTCCCTCGAGTCTTTCCCACGAGGCTTTCCCACGAGGCTTTCCCACAGGGCTGTCCCACGTGCACACGTGGTGGGAGTCGATCCTCAGCTTGAACGTCAAGGCAGTGCAGGGAAAACAGGTTCCTCTGGAATGGTCTGACACATCTGGGGGACTCTTGGAATGGTGTCACGACCCTGGAGTTCCTCTCGCCTTTCCTGTGGAGAGCGCCTCCTCTTGAGATGCGACGGGAACGCCGGGAATTCTTTCCCTACGAAACAGGGAAAGGATCCCTCATCTCGAGCTGGGAGGCGGAAACGGGGCTCCCCTGGATGTGTGCGGGACCCCACGTGCTTCCTCTCGAGTGGAGACGGGTATGTCGGGGAACTTCTTGAGTTGCAGCAATGGTGTGAAGGACCCTTTGGAAGTTCCAGTGGTTAGATGTGATTGGCCTCGAGAAGCCTCAGCGGAAATGGGCCTCATCTCGCCTGGAGGGCAAAACCTCCTGGATTTTCTCGAGTTGCGGCAGGTGCTCTCGACTTCCGACGGGGACCTCAGGGACCCGCTCTTGTGGCCTCAGGAAAGGCCAGTCCCCATGCGAGTTCCTCGGGGGCCTCTCGGGATTCCTCTCCCGTCGATGCCGGGGCCTAAGACCTTGTGTGGAGTCGGGGCCGCAACCTGAGGATTCCTCTCCAGTGCTGACATGGATCTTGGGGTACTTCTGGAGTCTCCCCAGGGGAGTCAGTCCTCGTCTCGAATGTGGGCATGCACTTGGGCTTTCCTCCAGAGCGGTAGCAGCAGTGTCACGCAGTCCGCCGCGTGGATCAAAGGATCTATGGTTTTCCCTCGAGTCTTTCCCACGAGGCTTTCCCACGAGGCTTTCCCACAGGGCTCTCCCACGTGCACACGTGGTGGGAGTCGATCCTCGGCTTGAACGTCAAGGCAGTGCAGGGAAAACAGGTTCCTCTGGAATGGACTGACACATCTGGGGGACTCTTGGAATGGTGGCACGACCCTGGAGTTCCTCTCACCTTTCCTGTGGAGAGCGCCTCCTCTTGAGATGCGACGGGAACGCCGGGAATTCTTTCCCTACGAAACAGGGAAAGGATCCCTCATCTCGAGGTAGGAGGTGGAAACGGGGCTCCCCTGGATGTCTGCGGGACACCACGTGCTTCCTCTCGAGTGCAGAGGGGTATGTCGGGGAACTTCTTGAGTTGCAGCAAGGGTGTGAAGGACCCTTTGGAAGGTCCAGTGGTTAGATGTGGTTGGCCTCGAGAAGCCTCAGCGGAAATGGGCCTCATCTCGCCTGGAGGGCAAAACCTCCTGGATTTTCTCGAGTTGCGTCATGTGCTCTCGACTTACGAAGAGGACCTCAGGGACCAGCTCTGGTGGCCTCAGGAAAGGCCAGTCCCCATGCGAGTTCCTCTGGGGATTCCTCTCCCGTCGATGCCGGGGCCTAAGACCTTGTGTGGAGTCGGGGCCGGAACCTGAGGATTCCTTTCCAGTGCTGACATGGATCTTGGGGTACTTCTGGAGTCTCCCCAGGGGAGTCAGTCCTCGTCTTGAATGCGGGCATGCACTTGCGCTTTCCTCCAGAGCGGTAGCAGCAGTGTCTCGCAGTCCGCCTCGTGGATCAAAGGATCTATGGTTTTCCCTCGAGTCTTTCCCACGAGGCTTTCCCACGAGGCTTTCCCACAGGGCTGTCCCACGTGCACACGTGGTGGGAGTCGATCCTCGGCTTGAACGTCAAGGCAGTGCAGGGAAAACAGGTTCCTCTGGAATGGTCTGACACATCTTGGGGACTCTTGGAATGGTGTCACGACCCTGGAGTTCCTCTCGCCTTTCCTGTGGAGAGCGCCTCCTCTTGAGATGCGACGGGAACGCCGGGAATTCTTTCCCTACGAAACAGGGAAAGGATCCCTCATCTCGAGCTAGGAGGCGGAAACGGGGCTCCCCTGGATGTGTGCGTGACCCCACGTGCTTCCTCTCGAGTGGAGACGGGTATGTCGGGAAACTTCTTGAGTTGCAGCAATGGTGTGAAGGACCCTTTGGAAGTTCCAGTGGTTAGATGTGATTGGCCTCGAGAAGCCTCATCGGAAATGGGCCTCATCTCGCCTGGAGGGCAAAACCTCCTGGATTTTCTCGAGTTGCGGCAGGTGCTCTCGACTTACGACGGGGACCTCAGGGACCCGCTCTGGTGGCCTCAGGAAAGGCCAGTCCCCATGCGAGTTCCTCGGGGGCCTCTCGGGATTCCTCTCCGGTCGATGCCGGGGCCTAAGACCTTGTGTGGAGTCGGGGCCGGAACCTGAGGATTCCTCTCCAGTGCTGACATGGATCTTGGGGTACTTCTGGAGTCTCCCCAGGGGAGTCAGTCCTCGTCTCGAATGCGGGCATGCACTTGCGCTTTCCTCCAGAGCGGTAGCAGCAGTGTCACGCAGTCCGCCGCGTGGATCAAAGGATCTATGGTTTTCCCTCGAGTCTTTCCCACGAGGCTTTCCCACGAGGCTTTCCCACAGGGCTGTCCCACGTGCACACGTGGTGGGAGTCGATCCTCGGCTTGAATGTCAAGGCAGTGCAGGGAAAACAGGTTCCTCTAGAATGGACTGACACATCTGGGGGACTCTTGGAATGGTGGCACGACCCTGCAGTTCCTCTCGCCTTTCCTGTGGAGAGCGCCTCCTCTTGAGATGCGACGGGAACGCCGGGAATTCTTTCCCTACGAAACAGGGAAAGGATCCCTCATCTCGAGCAAGGAGGCGGAATCGGGGCTCCCCTGGATGTGTGCGGGACCCCACGTGCTTCCTCTCGAGTGGAGACGGGTATGTCGGGGAATTTCTTGAGTTGCAGCAATGGTGTTTAGGACCCTTTGGAAGTTCCAGTGGTTAGATGTGATTGGCCTCGAGAAGCCTCAGCGGAAATGGGCCTCATCTCGCCTGGAGGGCAAAACCTCCTGGATTTTCTCGAGTTGCGGCAGGTGCTCCCGACTTACGACGGGGACCTCAGGGACCCGCTCTGGTGGCCTCAGTAAAGGCCAGTCCCCATGCGAGTTCCTCGGGGGCCTCTCGGGATTCCTCTCCCGTCGATGCCGGGGCCTAAGACCTTGTGTGGAGTCGGGGCCGGAACCTGAGGATTCCTCTCCAGTGCTGACATGGATCTTGGGGTACTTCTCTAGTCTCCCCAGGGGAGTCAGTCCTCGTCTCGAATGCCGGCATGCACTTGCGCGTTCCTCCAGAGCGGTAGCAGCAGTGTCACGCAGTCCGCCGCGTGGATCAAAGGATCTATGGTTTTCCCTCGAGTCTTTCCCATGAGGCTTTCCCACGAGGCTTTCCCACAGGGCTGTCCCACGTGCACACGTGGTGGGAGTCGATCCTCGGCTTGAACGTCAAGGCAGTGCAGGGAAAACAGGTTCCTCTGGAATGGACTGACACATCTGGGGGACTCTTGGAATGGTGTCACGACCCTGGAGTTCCTCTCGCCTTTCCTGTGGAGAGCGCCTCCTCTTGAGATGCGACGGGAACGCCGGGAATTCTTTCCCTAAGAAACAGGGTAAGGATCCCTCATCTCGAGCTAGGAGGCGGAAACGGAGCTCCCCTGGATGTGTGCGGGACCCCACGTGCTTCCTCTCGAGTGGAGACGGGTATGTCGGGGAACTTCTTGAGTTCCAGCAATGGTGTGAAGGACCCTTTGGAAGTTCCAGTGGTTAGATGTGATTGGCCTCGAGAAGCCTCAGCGGAAATGGGCCTCATCTCGCCTGGAGGGCAAAACCTCCTGGATTTTCTCGAGTTGCGGCAGGTGCTCTCGACTTACGACGGGGACCTCAGGGACCCGCTCTGGTGGCCTCAGAAAGGCCAGTCCCCATGCGAGTTCCTCGGGGGCCTCTCGGGATTCCTCTCCCGTTGATGCCGGGGCCTAGGACCTGTTTGGAGTCGGGGCCGGAACCTGAGGATTCCTCTCCAGTGCTGACATGGATCTTGGGGTACTTCTGGAGTCTCCCCAGGGGAGTCAGTCCTCGTCTCGAATGCAGGCATGCACTTGCGCTTTCCTCCAGAGCGGTAGCAGCAGTGTCACACAGTCCGCCGCGTGGATCAAAGGATCTATGGTTTTCCCTCGAGTCTTTCCCACGAGGCTTTCCCACGAGGCTTTCCCACAGGGCTGTCCCACGTGCACACGTGGTGGGAGTCGATCCTCGGCTTGAACGTCAAGGCAGTTCAGGGAAAACAGTTTCCTCTGGAATGGTCTGACACATCTGGGGGACTCTTGGAATGGTGTCACGACCCTGGAGTTCCTCTCGCCTTTCCTGTGGAGAGCGCCTCCTCCTGAGATGCGACGGGAACGCCGGGAATTCTTTCCCTACGAAACAGGGAAAGGATCCCTCATCTCGAGCTAGGAGGCGGAAACGGGGCTCCCCTGGATGTGTGCGGGACCCCACGTGCTTCCTCTCGAGTGGAGATGGGTATGTCGGGGAACTTCTTGAGTTGCAGCAATGGTGTGAAGGACCCTTTGGAAGTTCCAGTGGTTAGATGTGATTGGCCTCTAGAAGCCTCAGCGGAAATGGGCCTCATCTCGCCTGGAGGTGAAAACCTCCTGGATTTTCTCGAGTTGCGGCAGGTTCTCTCGACTTACGACGGGGACCTCAGGGACCCGCTCTGGTGGCCTCAGTAAAGGCCAGTCCCCATGCGAGTTCCTCGGGGGCCTCTCGGGATTCCTCTCCCGTCGATGCCGGGGCCTAAGACCCTGTGTGGAGTCGGGGCTGGAACCTGAGGATTCCTCTCCAGTGCTGACATGGATCTTGGGGTACTTCTGGAGTCTCCCCAGGGGAGTCAGTCCTCGTCTCGAATGCGGGCATGCACTTGCGCTTTCCTCCAGAGCGGTAGCAGCAGTGTCACGCAGTCCGCCGCGTGGATCAAAGGATCTATGGTTTTCCCTCGAGTCTTTCCCACGAGGCTTTCCCACGAGGCTTTCCCACAGGGCTGTCCCACGTGCACACGTGGTGGGAGTCGATCCTCGGCTTGAACGTCAAGGCAGTGCAGGGAAAACAGGTTCCTCTGGAATGGACTGACACATCTGGGGGACTCTTGGAATGGTGGCACGACCCTGGAGTTCCTCTCGCCTTTCCTGTGGAGAGCGCCTCCTCTTGAGATGCGACGGGAATGCCGGGAATTCTTTCCCTACGAAACAGGGAAAGGATCCCTCATCTCGAGCTAGGAGGCGGAAACGGTGCTCCCCTGGATGTGTGCGGGACCCCACGTGCTTCCTCTCGAGTGGAGACGGGTATGTCGGGGAACTTCTTGAGTTGCAGCAAGGGTGTGAAGGACCCTTTGGAAGTTCCAGTGGTTAGATGTGATTGGCCTCGAGAAGCCTCAGCGGAAATGGGCCTCATCTCGCCTGGAGGGCAAAACCTCCTGGATTTTCTCGAGTTGCGGCAGGTGCTCTCGACTTCCGACGGGGACCTCAGGGAACCGCTCTGGTGGCCTCAGGAAAGGCCAGTCCCCATGCGAGTTCCTCGGGGGCCTCTCGGGATTCCTCTCCCGTCGATGCCGGGGCCTAAGACCTTGTGTGGAGTCGGGGCCGGAACCTGAGGTTTCCTCTCCAGTGCTGACATGGATCTTGGGGTACTTCTGGAGTCTCCCCAGGGGAGTCAGTCCTCGTCTCGAATGCGGGCATGCACTTGCGCTTCCTCCAGAGCGGTAGCAGCAGTGTCACGCAGTCCGCCGCGTGGATCAAAGGATCTATGGTTTTCCCTCGAGTCTTTCCCACGAGGCTTTCCCACGAGGCTTTCCCACAGGGCTGTCCCACGTGCACACGTGGTGGGAGTCGATCCTCGGCTTGAACGTCAAGGCAGTGCAGGGAAAACAGGTTCCTCTGGAATGGACTGACACATCTGGGGGACTCTTGGAATGGTGTCACGACCCTGGAGTTCCTCTCGCCTTTCCTGTGGAGAGCGCCTCCTCTTGAGATGCGACGGGAACGCCGGGAATTCTTTCCCTACGAAACAGGGAAAGGATCCCTCATCTCGAGCTAGGGGGCGGAAACGGAGCTCCCCTGGATGTGTGCGGGACCCCACGTGCTTCCTCTCGAGTGGAGACGGGTATGTCGGGGAACTTCTTGAGTTGCAGCAATGGTGTGAAGGACCCTTTGGAAGTTCCAGTGGTTAGATGTGATTGGCCTCGAGAAGCCTCAGCGGAAATGGGCCTCATCTCGCCTGGAGGGCAAAACCTCCTGGATTTTCTCGAGTTGCGGCAGGTGCTCTCCACTTACGACGGGGACCTCAGGGACCCGCTCTGGTGGCCTCAGAAAGGCCAGTCCCCATGCGAGTTCCTCGGGGGCCTCTCGGGATTCCTCTCCCGTTGATGCCGGGGCCTAAGACCTGTGTGGAGTCGGGGCCGGAACCTGAGGATTCCTCTCCAGTGCTGACATGGATCTTGGGGTACTTCTGGAGTCTCCCCAGGGGAGTCAGTCCTCGTCTCGAATGCGGGCATGCACTTGCGCTTTCCTCCAGAGCGGTAGCAGCAGTGTCACACAGTCCGCCGCGTGGATCAAAGGATCTATGGTTTTCCCTCGAGTCTTTCCCACGAGGCTTTCCCACGAGGCTTTCCCACAGGGCTGTCCCACGTGCACACGTGGTGGGAGTCGATCCTCGGCTTGAACGTCAAGGCAGTTCAGGGAAAACAGGTTCCTCTGGAATGGACTGACACATCTGGGGGACACTTGGAATGGTGTCACGACCCTGGAGTTCCTCTCGCCTTTCCTGTGGAGAGCGCCTCCTCTTGAGATGCGACGGGAACGCCGGGAATTCTTTCCCTACGAAACAGGGAAAGGATCCCTCATGTCGAGCTAGGAGGCGGAAACGGGGCTCCCCTGGATGTGTGCGGGACCCACGTGCTTCCTCTCGAGTGGAGACGGGTATGTCAGGGAACTTCTTGAGTTGCAGCAAGGGTGTGAAGGACCCTTTGGAAGTTCCAGTGGTTAGACGTGATTAGCCTCGAGAAGCCTCAGCGGAAATGGGCCTCATCTCGCCTGGAGGTGAAAACCTCCTGGATTTTCTCGAGTTGCGGCAGGTTCTCTCGACTTACGACGGGGACCTCAGGGACCCGCTCTGGTTGCCTCAGTAAAGGCCAGTCCCCATGCGAGTTCCTCGGGGGCCTCTCGGGATTCCTCTCCCGTCGATGCCGGGGCCTAAGACCCTGTGTGGAGTCGGGGATGGAACCTGAGGATTCCTCTCCAGTGCTGACATGGATCTTGGGGTACTTCTGGAGTCTCCCCAGGGGAGTCAGTCCTCGTCTCGAATGCGGACATGCACTTGCGCTTTCCTCCAGAGCTGTAGCAGCAGTGTCACGCAGTCCGCCGCGTGGATCAAAGGATCTGTGGTTTTCCCTCGAGTCTTTCCCACGAGGCTTTCCCACGAGGCTTTCCCACAGGGCTGTCCCACGTGCACACGTGGTGGGAGTCGATCCTCGGCTTGAACGTCAAGGCAGTGCAGGGAAAACAGGTTCCTCTGGAATGGACTGACACATCTGGGGGACTCTTGGAATGGTGTCACGACCCTGGAGTTCCTCTCGCCTTTCCTGTGGAGAGCGCCTCCTCTTGAGATGCGACGGGAACGCCGGGAATTCTTTCCCTACGAAACAGGGAAAGGATCCCTCATCTCGAGCTAGGAGGCGGAAACGGGGCTCCCCTGGATGTGTGCGGGACCCCACGTGCTTCCTCTCGAGTGGAGACGGGTATGTCGGGGAACTTCTTGAGTTGCAGCAATGGTGTGAAGGACCCTTTGGAAGTTCCAGTGGTTAGATGTGATTGGCCTCGAGAAGCCTCAGCGGAAATGGGCCTCATCTCGCCTGGAGGGCAAAACCTCCTGGATTTTCTCGAGTTGCGGCAGGTGCTCTCGACTTACGACGGGGACCTCAGGGACCCGCTCTGGTGGCCTCAGAAAGGCCAGTCCCCATGCGAGTTCCTCGGGGGCCTCTCGGGATTCCTCTCCCGTTGATGCCGGGGCCTAAGACCTTGTGTGGAGTCGGGGCCGGAACCTGAGGATTCCTCTCCAGTGCTGACATGGATCTTGGGGTACTTCTGGAGTCTGCCCAGGGGAGTCAGTCCTCGTCTCGAATGCGGGCATGCACTTGCGCTTTCCTCCAGAGCGGTAGCAGCAGTGTCACGCAGTCCGCCGCGTGGATCAAAGGATCTATGGTTTTCCCTCGAGTCTTTCCCACGAGGCTTTCCCACGAGGCTTTCCCACAGGGCTGTCCCACGTGCACACGTGGTGGGAGTCGATCCTCGGCTTGAACGTCAAGGCAGTGCAGGGAAAACAGGTTCCTCTGGAATGGACTGACACATCTGGGGGACTCTTGGAATGGTGGCACGACCCTGGAGTTCCTCTCGCCTTTCCTGTGGAGAGCGCCTCCTCTTGAGATGCGACTTGAACGCCGGGAATTCTTTCCCTACGAAACAGGGAAAGGATCCCTCATCTCGAGCTAGGAGGCGGAAACGGGTCTCCCCTGGATGTGTGCGGGACCCACGTGCTTCCTCTCGAGTGGAGACGGGTATGTCAGGGAACTTCTTGAGTTGCAGCAAGAGTGTGAAGGACCCTTTGGAAGTTCCAGTGGTTAGACGTGATTTGCCTCGAGAAGCCTCAGCGGAAATGGGCCTCATCTCGCCTGGAGGTGAAAACCTCCTGGATTTTCTCGAGTTGCGGCAGGTTCTCTCGACCTACGACGGGGACCTCAGGGACCCGCTCTGGTGGCCTCAGGAAAGGCCAGTCCCCATGCGAGTTCCTCGGGGGCCTCTCGGGATTCCTCTCCCGTCGATGCCGGGGCCTAAGACCCTGTGTAGAGTCGGGGCTGGAACCTGAGGTTTCCTCTCCAGTGCTGACATGGATCTTGGGGTACTTCTGGAGTCTCCCCAGGGGAGTCAGTCCTCGTCTCGAATGCGGGCATGCACTTGCGCTTCCTCCAGAGCGGTAGCAGCAGTGTCACGCAGTCCGCCGCGTGGATCAAAGGATCTATGGTTTTCCCTCGAGTCTTTCCCACGAGGCTTTCCCACGAGGCTTTCCCACAGGGCTGTACCACGTGCACACGTGGTGGGAGTCGATCCTCGGCTTGAACGTCAAGGCAGTGCAGGGAAAACAGGTTCCTCTGGAATGGACTGACACATCTGGGGGACTCTTGGAATGGTGTCACGACCCTGGAGTTCCTCTCGCCTTTCCTGTGGAGAGCGCCTCCTCTTGAGATGCGACGGGAACGCCGGGAATTCTTTCCCTACGAAACAGGGAAAGGATCCCTCATCTCGAGCTAGGAGGCGGAAACGGAGCTCCCCTGGATGTGTGCGGGACCCCACGTGCTTCCTCTCGAGTGGAGACGGGTATGTCGGGGAACTTCTTGATTTGCAGCAATGGTGTGAAGGACCCTTTGGAAGTTCCAGTGGTTAGATGTGATTGGCCTCGAGAAGCCTCAGCGGAAATGGGCCTCATCTCGCCTGGAGGGCAAAACCTCCTGGATTTTCTCGAGTTGCGGCAGGTGCTCCCGACTTACGACGGGGACCTCAGGGACCCGCTCTGGTGGCCTCAGGAAAGGCCAGTCCCCATGCGAGTTCCTCGGGGGCCTCTCGGGATTCCTCTCCCGTCGATGCCGGGGCCTAAGACCTTGTGTGGAGTCGGGGCCGGAACCTGAGGATTCCTCTCCAGTGCTGACATGGATCTTGGGGTACTTCTGGAGTCTCCCCAGGGGAGTCAGTCCTCGTCTCGAATGCGGGCATGCACTTGCGCTTTCCTCCAGAGCGGTAGCAGCAGTGTCACGCAGTCCGCCGCGTGGATCAAACGATCTATGGTTTTCAGTCGAGTCTTTCCCACGAGGCTTTCCCACGAGGCTTTCCCACAGGGCTGTCCCACGTGCACACGTGGTGGGAGTCGATCCTCGGCTTGAACGTCAAGGCAGTGCAGGGAAAACAGGTTCCTCTGGAATGGACTGACACATCTGGGGGACACTTGGAATGGTGGCATGACCCTGGAGTTCCTCTCGCCTTTCCTGTGGAGAGCGCCTCCTCTTGAGATGCGACGGGAACGCCGGGAATTCTTTCCCTACGAAACAGGGAAAGGATCCCTCATCTCGAGCTAGGAGGCGGAAACGGGGCTCCCCTGGATGTGTGCGGGACACCACGTGATTCCTCTCGAGTGCAGATTGGTATGTCGGGGAACTTCTTGAGTTGCAGCAAGGGTGTGAAGGACCCTTTGGAAGTTACAGTGGTTAGATGTGATTGGCCTCGAGAAGCCTCAGTGGAAATGGGCCTCATCTCGCCTGGAGGGCAAAACCTCCTGGATTTTCTCGAGTTGCGGCAGGTGCTCTCGACTTACGACGGGGACCTCAGGGACCCGCTCTGGTGGCCTCAAGAAAGGCCAGTCCCCATGCGAGTTCCTCGAGGGCGTCTCGGGATTCCTCTCCCGTCGATGCCGGGACCTAAGACCTTGTGTGGAGTCGGGGCCGGAACCTGAGGATTCCTCTCCAGTGCTGACATGGATCTTGGGGTACTTCTGGAGTCTCCCCAGGGGAGTCAGTCCTCGTCTCGAATGCGGGCATGCACTTGCGCTTTCCTCCAGAGCGGTAGCAGCAGTGTCACGCAGTCCGCCGCGTGGATCAAAGGATCTATGGTTTTCCCTCGAGTCTTTCCCACGAGGCTTTCCCACGAGGCTTTCCCACAGGGCTGTCCCACGTGCACACGTGGTGGGAGTCGATCCTCGGCTTGAACGTCAAGGCAGTGCAGGGAAAACAGGTTCCTCTGGAATGGACTGACACATCTGGGGGACTCTTGGAATAGTGTCACGACCCTGGAGTTCCTCTCGTCTTTCCTGTGGAGAGTGCCTCCTCTTGAGATGCGACGGGAACGCCGGGAATTCTTTCCCTACGAAACAGGGAAAGGATCCCTCATCTCGAGCTAGGAGGCGGAAACGGGGCTCCCCTCGATGTGTGCGGGACCCACGTGCTTCCTCTCGAGTGGAGACGGGTTTGTCGGGGAACTTCTTGAGTTGCAGCAACGGTGTGAAGGACCCTTTGGAAGTTCCAGTGGTTAGATGTGATTGGCCTCGAGAAGCCTCAGCGGAAATGGGCCTCATCTCGCCTGGAGGACAAAACCTCCTGGATTTTCTCGAGTTGCGGCAGGTGCTCTCGACTTACGACGGGGACCTCAGGTAACCGCTCTGGTGGCCTCAGGAAAGGCCAGTCCCCATGCGATTTCCTCGGGGGCCTCTCGGGATTCCTCTCCCGTCGATGCCGGGGCCTAAGACCTTGTGTGGAGTCGGGGCCGGAACCTGAGGATTTCTCTTCAGTGCTGACATGGATCTTGGGGTACTTCTGTAGTCTCCCCAGGTGAGTCAGTCCTCGTCTCGAATGCGGGCATGCACTTGCGCTTTCCTCCAGAGCGGTAGCAGCAGTGTCACGCAGTCCGCCGCGTGGATCAAAGGATCTATGGTTTTCCCTCGAGTCTTTCCCACGAGGCTTTCCCACGAGGATTTCCCACAGGGCTGTCCCACGTGCACACGTGGTGGGAGTCGATCCTTGGCTTGAACGTCAAGGCAGTGCAGGGAAAACAGTTTCCTCTGGAATGGTCTGACACATCTGGGGGACTCTTGGAATGGTGTCACGACCCTGGAGTTCCTCTCGCCTTTCCTGTGGAGAGCGCCTCCTCCTGAGATGCGACGGGAACGCCGGGAATTCTTTCCCTACGAAACAGGGAAAGGATCCCTCATCTCGAGCTAGGAGGCGGAAACGGGGCTCCCCTGGATGTGTGCGGGACCCCACGTGCTTCCTCTCGAGTGGAGATGGGTATGTCGGGGAACTTCTTGAGTTGCAGCAATGGTGTGAAGGACCCTTTGGAAGTTCCAGTGGTTAGATGTGATTGGCCTCTAGAAGCCTCAGCGGAAATGGGCCTCATCTCGCCTGGAGGGCAAAACCTCCTGGATTTTCTCGAGTTGCGGCAGGTTCTCTCGACTTACGACGGGGACCTCAGGGAACCGCTCTGGTGGCCTCAGGAAAAACCAGTCCCCATTCGAGTTCCACGGGGGCTTCTCGGGATTCCTCTCCCGTCGATGCCGGGGCCTAAGACCTTGTGTGGAGTCGGGGCCGGAACCTGAGGATTCCTCTCGAGTACTGACATGGATCTTGGGGTACTTCTGGAGTCTCCCCAGGGGAGTCAGTCCTTGTGTCGAATGCGGGCATGCACTTGCGCTTTCCTCCAGAGCGGTAGCAGCAGTGTCACGCAGTCCGCCGCATGGATCAAAGGATCTATGGTTTTCCCTCGAGTCTTTCCCACTAGGCTTTCCCACGAGGCTTTCCCACAGGGCTGTCCCACGTGCACACGTGGTGGGAGTGGATCCTCGGCTTGAACGTCAAGGCAGTGCAGGGAAAACAGGTTCCTCTGGAATGGACTGACACATCTGGGGGACTCTTGGAATGGTGGCACGACCCTGGAGTTCCTCTCGCATTTCCTGTGGAGAGCGCCTCCTCTTGAGATGCGACGGGAACGCCGGGAATTCTTTCCCTACGAAACAGGGAAAGGATCCCTCATCTCGAGCTAGGAGGCGGAAACGGGGCTCCCCTGGATGTGTGCGGGACCCCACGTGCTTCCTCTCGAGTGGAGACGGGTATGTCGGGGAACTTCTTGAGTTGCAGTAAGGGTGTGAAGGACCCTTTGGAAGTTCCAGTGGTTAGACGTGATTAGCCTCGAGAAAACTCAGCGGAAATGGGCCTCATCTCGCCTGGAGGGCAAAACCTCCTGGATTTTCTCGAGTTGCGGCAGGTGCTCTCGACTTACGACGGGGACCTCAGGGACCCGCTCTGGTGGCCTCAGGAAAGGCCAGTCCCCATGCGAGTTCCTCCGGGGCCTCTCGGGATTCCTCTTCCGTCGATGCCGGGCCTAAGACCTTGTGTGGAGTCGGGGCCGGAACCTGAGGATTCCTCTTCAGTGCTGACATGGATCTTGGGGTATATCTGGAGTCTCCCAAGGGGAGTCAGTCCTCGTCTCGAATGCGGGCATGCACTTGCGCTTTCCTCCAGAGCGGTAGCAGCAGTGTCACGCAGTCCGCCGCGTGGATCAAAGGATCTATGGTTTTCCCTCGAGTCTTTCCCACGAGGCTTTCCCACGAGGCTTTCCCACAGGGCTGTCCCACGTGCACACGTGGTGGGAGTCGATCCTCGGCTTGAACGTCAAGGCAGTGCAGGGAAAACAGGTTCCTCTGGAATGGACTGACACATCTGGGGGACTCTTGGAATGGTGGCACGACCCTGGAGTTCCTCTCGCCTTTCCTGTGGAGAGCGTCTCCTCTTGAGATGCGACGGGAACGCCGGGAATTCTTTCTCTACGAATCAGGGAAAGGATCCCTCATCTCGAGCTAGGAGGCGGAAACGGGGCTCCCCTGGATGTGGGCGGGACACCACGTGCTTCCCCTCGAGTGGAGACGGGTATGTCGGGGAACTTCTTGATTTGCAGCAATGGTGTGAAGGACCCTTTGGAAGTTCCAGTGGTTAGATGTGATTGGCCTCGAGAAGCCTCAGCGGAAATGGGCCTCATCTCGCCTGGAGGTGAAAACCTCCTGAATTTTCTCGAGTTGCGGCAGGTGCTCTCGACTTACGACGAGGACCTCAGGGACCCGCTCTGGTGGCCTCAGGAAAGGCCAGTCCCCATGCGAGTTCCTCGGGGGCCTCTCAGGATTCCACTCCCGTCGATGCCGGGGCCTAAGACCTTGTGTGGAGTCGGGGCCAGAACCTGAGGATTCCTCTCCAGTGCTGACATGGATCTTGGGGTACTTCTGGAGTCTCCCCAGCGGAGTCAGTCCTTGTCTCGAATGCGGACATGCACTTGCGCTTTCCTCCAGAGCTGTAGCAGCAGTGTCACGCAGTCCTCCGCGTGGATCAAAGGATCTGTGGTTTTCCCTCGAGTCTTTCCCACGAGGCTTTCCCACGAGGCTTTCCCACAGGGCTGTCCCAAGTGCACACGTGGTGGGAGTCGATCCTCGGCTTGAACGTCAAGGCAGTTCAGGGAAAACAGGTTCCTCTGGAATGGACTGACACATCTGGGGGACTCTTGGAATGGTGGCACGACCCTGGAGTTCCTCTCGCCTTTCCTGTGGAGAGCGCCTCCTCTTGAGATGCGACGGGAACGCCGGGAATTCTTTCCCTGCAAAACAGGGAAAGGATCCCTCATCTCGAGCTAGGAGGCGGAAACGGGGCTCCCCTGGATGTGTGCCGGACCCCACGTGCTTCCTCTCGAGTGGAGACGGGTATGTCGGGGACCTTCTTGAGTTGCAGCAAGGGTGTGAAGGACCCTTTGGAATTTCCAGTGGTTAGATGTGATTGGCCTCGAGAAGCCTCAGCGGAAATGGGCCTCATCTCGCCTGGAGGGCAAAACCTCCTGGATTTTCTCGAGTTGCGTCAAGTGCTCTCGACTTACGACGAGGACCTCAGGGACCCGCTCTGGTGGCCTCAGGAAAGGCCAGTCCCCATGCGAGTTCCTCTGGGGATTTTCTCCCGTCGATGCCGGGGCCTAAGACCTTGTGTGGAGTCGGGGCCGGAACCTGAGGATTCCTCTCCAGTGCTGACATGGATCTTGGGGTACTTCTGGAGTCTCCCCAGGGGAGTCAGTCCTCGTCTGGAATGCGGGCATGCCCTTGCACTTTCCTCCAGAGCGGTAGCAGCAGTGTCACGCAGTCCGCCGCGTGGATCAAAGGATCTATGGTTTTCCCTCGAGTCTTTCCCACGAGGCTTTCCCACGAGGCTTTCCCACAGGGTTGTCCCACGTGCACACGTGGTGGGAGTGGATCCTCGGCTTCAACGTCAAGGCAGTGCAGGGAAAACAGGTTCCTCTGGAATGGACTGACACATCTGGGGGACTCTTGGAATGGTGGCACAACCCTGGAGTTCCTCTCGCCTTTCCTGTGGAGAGCGCCTCCTCTTGAGATGCGACGGGAACGCCGGGAATTCTTTCCCTAAGAAACAGGGAAAGGATCCCTCATCTCGAGCTAGGAGGCGGAAACGGGGCTCCCCTGAATGTGTGCGGGACTCTCGTGCTTCCTCTCGAGTGGAGACGGTTATGTCGGGGAACTTCTTGAGTTGCAGCAAGGGTGTGAAGGACCCTTTGGAAATACCAGTGGTTAGAGTTGATTATCCTCGAGAAGCCTCAGCGGAAATGGGCCTCATCTTGCCTGGAGGGCCAAACCTCCTGGATTTTCTCGAGTTGCGGCAGGTGCACTCGACTTACGACGGGGACCTCGGGGACCCGCTCTGGTGGCCTCAGGAAAGGCCAGTCCCCATGCGAGTTCCTCGGGGGCCTCTCGGGATTCCTCTCCCGTCGATGCCGGGGCCTAAGACCTTGTGTGGAGTCGGGGCCGGAACCTGAGGATTCCTCTCCAGTGCTGACATGGATCTTGGGGTACTTCTGGAGTCTCCCCAGGGGAGTCAGTCCTCGTCTCGAATGCGGGCATGCACTTGCGCTTTCCTCCAGAGCGGTAGCAGCAGTGTCACGCAGTCCGCCGCGTGGATCAAAGGATCTATGGTTTTCCCTCGAGTCTCTCCCACGAGGCTTTCCCACGAGGCTTTCCCACAGGGCTGTCCCACGTGCACACGTGGTGGGAGTCGATCCTCGGCTTGAACGTCAAGGCAGTGCAGGGAAAACAGGTTCCTCTGGAATGGTCTGACACATCTGGGGGACTCTTGGAATGGTGGCACGACCCTGGAGTTCCTCTCGCCTTTCCTGTGGAGAGCGCCTCCTCTTGAGATGCGACGGGAACGCCGGGAATTCTTTCCCTAAGAAACAGGGAAAGGATCCCTCATCTCGAGCTAGGAGGCGGAAACGGGGCTCCCCTGAATGTGTGCGGGACCCTCGTGCTTCCTCTCGAGTGGAGACGGGTATGTCGGAGAACTTCTTGAGTTGCAGCAAGGGTGTGAAGGACCCTTTGGAAATTCCAGTGGTTAGAGGTGATTATCCTCGAGAAGCCTCAGCGGAAATTGGCCTCATCTTGCCTGGAGGGCCAAACCTCCTGGATTTTCTCGAGTTGCGGCAGGTGCTCTCGACTTACGACGGGGACCTCATGGACCCGCTCTGTTGGCCTCAGGAAAGGTCATTCCCCATGCGAGTTGCTCGGTGGCCTCTCAGGATTCCTCGCCCGTCGTTGCCGGCGCCTAAGACCTTGTGTGGAGTCGGACCAGAACCTGAGGATTCCTCTCCCGTGTTCACATGGATCTTGGCGTACTTCTGGAGTCTCCCAAGGGGCGTCAGTCCTCGTCTCGAGTGGGTTCATGCAGGTGTGCTTTCCTCCTGAGCAGTAGCAGCAGTGTCTCGCTTCCCGTCTTGTGGATCAAGGGATCTGTGTCTTTCCCTCGAGGCTTTTCCATGGGCTTTCCCACAGGGCTATTCCACGTGCTACCATGCAGTGCTGGGAAAACAGGAACCTCCTTCCCCACATAGGGGGTACACTGTCCCCTTGGGCGTGTATCTCCGGGGCATTCGCGCTTGGGGGTTGCCACGGATGTTGGCCTCAGGCTCCACATGAGAAAAGCCCCTAATGGCATTAGCTGCCGGTCTAGACGCTGGCCCCTCAGGTCTCTGGCCGGAGCCTTGGGCTCCAGGCAACTCAAAGCCCTCGGGGCTGGTGCTCTGGGACTGCTGTAGGGAAAGGACGCCAGGAGCCCACGGAGGAGTTGGGGAGGCGCAGGTGGCATATGGAGGCGAGGACAGCGTGGGATCTAGGTGGAGGCGCTGGAGAGAGCGTCCGTTGTCCCGGAATGCCTCGGAGGAGCCAGCGGGGGACAGTCCAGGCCCAGGGACCTGTGGTATGTGAAAAGGTGGGAAACCCCAGAACAAGGCAGGCTGGGAAAGGGGGCGTGGGCGGCCAATTCAAAGGGACCTAGGGGGCGTTTCCTGGGCGGTGAGCTCCCTTGGCACTGCTGAGGGCCCCTGATTGATCCACCCGGGGTTGATCCCACCATCCGCTGCGAGGGAGGGCCACAAACCAAAGCCCCCGAACTGCCCACCCACCCCAACGGGGATCTTGGCGGTCCGGGGCACAGCTGTGCCCGGGAAAAGCCCACTCACTCCACGGGACTCCGTCCAGGGTCTCTGCTTGGAAAGAGGCCAGGGGCGGCCCCCTCCATCTACGCACCCAAACCCTATTGACGTCAATGGGGGTGGAGACGCCTCCCGCTCTCCAGAGTCCTGGGCTGCTGGGTCCCCGCCCACTCGGCCAGCAGTCTGCAGCGCTCCTGTGTGCCTCTCCCACCATGGCTTCGTCCAGCTCCTCCAGCACCTCAAGCGGTACGTTTGCCCTCGGTCCCTGGGGTCGGATCACGTCTCAGGGGATTTGCAGGTGGCCCGGGCAAGGGCTCTCGGCCCACGTGTTGACCCCCGCTCCCGCCTGAGAACGACGGGGACCCATCGGCCGGGCCCGGGGTTCCCAGGCGTCAGGTGTGCCCAAAGTTGGAGGGCGTTGCATCGTTCGTTCATCTTGCTCCTTTGGCACACACATGGCTTCTCCGTTCTCTTTTCTGGGAAGACAGTGTTGTTTTAGGGGGCGTGCTGCGGGAGTCAGGGGCCGGTGGGTGCGGGTGCTGTGCTGGGATGAGGCCCTTTATCCTCACATCTTCCTGTGGGAACGGGAGTCGGGGAGCTCTGTGGCCTTGCCGCCTTCAGTGGCTTCCTCTGCACACGGGCTTAGTGCCTTCTGCCTTCTGTCAGTCGTTACGGGGTTTGGGCTTCGCTTTGGCGGCCTTGGCCTTGGCCCTGGCCTGGGCCTTGGCCTTACCCTTGGCGTTGCCCTTGCCCTTGCCCTTGGCCTTCGGCTTAGCCTTCCCTAGGCCTTGTCCTTGGCCTTACCTTGTCCTTGCCCTTACCTTTTCCTTGCCCTTAAACTTAAACTTGACCTTGACTTTGACCTTGAACTTGAACTTGACCTTGACTTTGACCTTGAACTTGAACTTGACCTTGACCTTGAACTTGAACTTGACTTTGACCTTGAACTTGAACTTGACCTTGAACTTGAACTTGACCTTGACCTTGAACTTGAACTTGACCTTGACCTTGAACTTGAACTTGACCTTGAACTTGAACTTGACCTTGACTTTGACCTTGAACTTGAACTTGACTTTGACCTTGAACTTGACTTTGACCTTGAACTTGAACTTGACCTTGACTTTGACCTTGAACTTGAACTTGAACTTGAACTTGACTTTGACCTTGAACTTGACCTTCACTTTGACCTTGAACTTGAACTTGACCTTGACCTTGAACTTGAACTTGAACTTGACCAACAACGGGAGACCAGATTTGCTCAGAGCACCGGAGGTCCAGAGGCAGGGCCGTGTATCTCCCCTTCCCTTTGTGATCATTGCAAAGACATTCCTAGCTGATAGCGGGAGTGCCCATGAAGAAGCAAGCAGTGGGAGTGTGTTTGGCACGACTGTGTGCCTCAACTCCACAAGGGGCCTTTCCTCTCGAAGTAGGCCCCATGTCCCCTTGGGGAGGGTGTCATGCCTCTTTTCTCCACACTGCCAAAGGGTGGAGCAAAGCTCGCTCTGTCAGAGGTACAAAAACAGCAATTGAATGGATTTTCAAGCTCTTGCTAGGCTGCACCCTTTCAGGGCCCACTTTACTGAAACAGGTGCTCTGTGGCCCCCGGTTGGGTATGCAGGTTCACAAACAGGGTGAGATCCTGTCCAAGCCAACAATTTTCCTGAAAGACCTAGGCTCACTAAAGCTCTCCTCCAGAGCAAAGGGGATAGAGGAGATGTATGGAGGAGTCTTTGCCTTTCCCTGTGAGTGTGGGGCTACTCCCTACGGCCCCAAGCTCAGGGATAACTGCCTCTAAGAAAGGAATGGCAAGAAGCGCTAATCTTGGAGGTTGGGACAGGGAGTTCGCAGCATGTGGGGAAAGAAAGACTTCTTCGGGAAAGAAGAGGCAACCACCGGGGGTGTGTTCACAAGCCTCTATTTGGAAGGAACACGTTTGCTTATACAACTCAAGACCTCCAGATCTGCTCAGAGGACTGAAGTTCCAGAGACAGGGCCATGTATCTCCCCTTCCCTTTGAGATCCTTGCCAAGACATTCCTAGCAGATTGTCGGAGTGCCCATGAAGAAGCAAGCAGCGGGAGTGTGCTTGACATCACTGGCTGCCTACCTGGGCTCAGCTCCTCAAGGGGCCTTTCTCTCCTGGTAGGCCCTATGTCCCCTTTGGGAGAGGGTTGTGCCCTCTTCCCTCCACACTGCCAAAGGGTGGAGGTGGAGCAAACTCGTTCTCTCCGAGGTAAAAGAAAGACAAATTGGATGGATCTTTAAGCTCTTGCTATGCTGCACCCCTCCAGGACCCACTCGAGCAAAACAGGTGCCCTGTGGCCCCTAGGTCGGGTATGCAGGTTCACACACCGGGTGTGATCCCGTCAAAGCCAAGAATTTTCCTGACAGACCTAGGCTCACTAGAGCTCTCCTCCAGAGGAAAGGGGACAGAAAAGATGTGTGTGTGGAGGTGGCTCTGCCTTTCCAGGTCCCAATCTCAGGGATAACTGCCCCTAAGAAAGGAACTGCTGCTGCTGCTGCTGCTGCTGCTGCTGCTGCTGCTGCTGCTGCTGCTGCTGCTGCTAAGTTGGTTCAGTCGTGTTCGACTCTGTGCGACGCCATAGACGGTAGCCCACTAGGCTCCCCCGTCCCTGGGATTCTCCAGGCAAGAACAGTAAGTGGGTTGCCATTGCCTTCTCCAATGCATGAAAGTGAAAATGAAAGTGCAGTCGCTCAGTCGTGTCCGACCCTCAGCGACCCCATGGACTGCAGCCTACCAGGCTTCTCTGTCCATAGGATTTTCTGAAAGGGACTGCAAGAAGCACTTTTCCAGGAGGCTGGGAAAGGGAGTTTGCAGGATGTGGGGAAAGAGAGCCTCCTTCGGGGAAGAATAGGCGGCCACTTGTTTTGTGTTGCAAACCTCTATTTGGAAGGAACAGGTTAGCTTATACAAAGGGAGACCTCCAGATCTGCTCAGAGGACCGAAGTTGCAGAGGCAGGTCGGTGTATCTTCCCTTCACTTTGCGATCCTTGCAAAGACATTCCTTGCTGCTAGATGACTCAGCAAGGGCCTTTGAACTGTTGTTTTCTTTCCTAGCTTCAAAGATTCCTTCAGTTCCTAATATAGATATCCTAGAAATGATATGACATCCGTGAAAATCTGATATGTCCTGGTCAAATGCTGTCAGTTATCATTCTAGTTATCATATTAAAGCATTTCAAGTCGCAGCAGTGACCAGATGACATTGTCAATTTCTATTTCATCAGGTTTTAACCATGTCCTCTGTGGTTTCACACTGATGCCTTTGCAGAAATACTGCTACTTCAAGATATATGGAAAATACTTTTTTTAAGCTTACTGATAATTTGTTTGTTTGTTTGCTTGTCTTCTGGTAAGCTGCTACCAGATGGAATTTAGTCTCCTCTCTAGGTTAAGAGAACTAAGTTTTCTTAGAATGCAATTTTTGATCACAGACTATGAGTTTCTCTACCTTTCATTGATTTATAATTGTTTTCATCATCTGTTTTTTTACTTCAGTAAAGTAAATAAGCCTTATTTAAGATTTTGGTACATGTAGGATGGACTAAGCTTTCCCCACTCTTGCAAGTTCCCTTAACCCTTCAGATTCTTCTCGTGGGACCAAGATCTCACTTTCCTCCAGAGGGACAATCCAAGCTTTTTATCAGTTGATCTGCCCCTGACATCAGAGTCAAGTTGAGCACGAGTTGGCCTATAATTTAGGCATGAAACTATGACTACATAAAGAAAAGGTGACTTTATGATTCAGGGATGGCCATGATATGCCTTGCACTTCAGAGAAAATGGGTTAAAATGATTTTTTTTTTCCTTCAAAACTGCACACCCAGTTCTTTCAGCATATGCAATTGAAAACATCTAGTCATTAGGTCAGTTTTCATTCCAATCCCAAAGAAAGGCAATGACAAAGACTATTCAAGCTGCTGCACAATTGCACTCATCTCACACACTAGTAAAGTAATGCTCAAAATTCTCCAAGTTCACATGAACTGTGAACTTCCAGATGTTCAAGAGGGATTTAAAAAATGCAGAGAAAGCAGAGATCAAATTGCCAACATCCACTGGATCATTGAAAAAGCAAGAGAGTTCCGGAAAAAAAAAAAAAACCATCTATTTCTGCTTTATTGACAATGCCAAAGCCTTTGACTGTGTGGATCACAAGAAACTGGGAAAAATTCTGAAAGAGATGGGAATACCAGACCACCTGACCTGTCTCTTGAGAAACCTGTATGCAGGTCAGGAAGAAACAGTTCGAACTGGACATGGAACAACAGACTGGTTCTACATAGGAAAAGGAACATGTCAAGGCTGTATATTGTCACCCTGCTTATTTAACTTATATGCAGAGTACAGCATGAGAAACACTGGGCTGGAGGAAGCACACGCTGGAATCAAGGTTGCTGGGAGAAATATCAATAATCTCAGATATTCAGATGACACCACCCTTATGGCAGAAAGTGAAGAAGAGCTAAAGAGTCTCCTGATGAAAGTGAAAGAGGAGAGTGAAAAAGTTAGCTTAAAGCTCAGCATTCAGAAAACTACAATCATTGCATCCAGTCTCATCACTTCATGGCAAATAGATGGGAAAACATTGGAAACAGCAGCAGACTATTTTGGGGGGCTTGGGAATCACTGCAGGTGATGGCTGCCTCCATGAACTTAAAACATATTTATGACTTGGAAGAAAAGTGATGACCAAACTAGACAGCATATTAAAAAGCTGAGACGTTGCTTTGCCAACAAAGATCCATCCGGTCAAGGCTATGGTTTTTCCATATGTCATGGATGGATATGAAAGATGCACTATAAAGAAAGTGACAGCTGAAAATGTGATGCTTTTGAACTGTGGTGTTGGAGAAGATGCTTGTAGGTCGCTTAGACTACAAGGAGACGCAACCACTCCATCCTAAAGGAAATCAGGTCTGAATATCCATTGGAAGGACTAATACTGAACCTGAAACTCCAATACTTTGGCCACTTGATGTGAAGAGTTGACTCACTTGGAAGTTGCTTTGATTTGCCTATGAGTGTGGGAGCCCTCCCTGGGCAAAGGGCCTCAGGGGTCATTGCCACTGAATCATGACATCCAAGCAAGCGCATTCCAGCTGTGTGACATGCAGGAAGCAGGAGACTGGGACATCTGTCTTCCTTAGAGGAAGGAAAGTCATCCACAGAGAGTGTGTTTTCAGGCCTCTCTTTGCAGCAAGTGTTTTGCTTCTCAGACATCAGAGCTGCAGGCTTGCTCTGAGGGCCTCAATTCCAGAGTCAGGGCTGTGTGTCTCACTGCACTTTCCAAGCATTACAGACACATTTCTAGGTTGGAGCAGTGCTTCCCATGAGAAAGAAGCCTCGGGAGTGTGTCTGAGCGGGCTGAGTGCCATGCTAGGGTCACCTAGTCGAGGGCACCTTGCACATCCAATGGGCCCCAGGCGAGTAGCTATGGACCGGCCCCTCGGTTGAGATATCCCAAAGCAGGGAACAAAGCTAGCTCTGTCTGTCAGAAGGAGGAAAACAGCAATGGGATGGATTTTCAAGCAGTTGCTAAGTCACACCACGTGAGGGCTCCGCGGGAAAGAAATGCGAATTTTGGCCTCTAGGCCCAGTATCCAGATGTGTGCACAGGATATTTTCCCCACAGGATCCAAGAATGTTCCAGACAGACCTAAGCTCACTAGCTCTCTCCTGCAGAGGAAATGAAATATTGTTGCTGAACCACGAAAAGATGCTGGGATTCTTGGCTTATGGAGGAGAAGAATTCAATCCAGGGCCCAAGACGAGGCTTGATTGCTCAGAGCTTTTGTGCAATCGAGTCTTATTCAAGTAGAAAGGAGATAGAGAAAGCTTCTGACAGAGACATCACAAGGGGCAGAAAGTGTACCCCCTTGCTAGTGTTAGTAATGGAGTTATATACTCTCCAATAAGTTATTACAACGAACAAAAGAATGTCTGGAGGTTGTAAAGACTCACTAGACCTACTCCCATCATTTACATTTTAAGATAACAGGATTAGCCAGAAGGTTTTTCCAGAGACCGTCCTCAAGAAGGATGCATGATTGTTATATAATCCGAAGGAATGTAGAGGGAAAAAAGTGTGCCCTTTCTTCCTCCTTGAGAATTCTAGACCCCTCTCTCCTTGGGGACCCTCGAACTTCTTATAAACCTGCCTTGGCAATGACTCTCTCCGAAACATGATTGAACAGCCGTTTGGAGCTTCCTTTGACTTTCCCTGGGAGGGAGGGAGCCCTCCCTGAGCACAGGGCCTCAGGGGCCATGGCCAATGAAAACTAATCTCCCAGTAAGTGCTTTTCAGCCCTGTGTGACTCTCAGCCCACAGGAGGCTGAGAAAACTCTCTTCCTTGGAGGAAGGAAAGGCAGCCCAAGAGTGTGTTTTCAGGCCTGTATCTTGCAGCAAGTGTTTGGCTTGTTAGACATAAGACCTGCAGGCCTGCTCCAACAGACTCCATTCCAGAATCAGGGCCTTGTGTCTCCCTGCAGTTTCCTGGCCTCGCAAACACATTCCTAGGGGAGAGCAGTCCTGCCCATGGGGAAGCAGGCTGCGGGAGTGTGTCTGAGGGGGCCAGGTGCCATGCTGGGGTCACCTGGTCGAGGGCACCTTGCACCTCCAATGGACCCCAGGCAAGGAGTTGCAGGCCACCACCTTGCTTCTGAAATCCCAAAGTGGGGAGCAAAGCTCGCTCTGTCAGAGGGAAGAAAACAGCAACAGGATGGATTTTCAAGCAGTTGCTAGGCTGTACTGCGTTAGGGCTCCAAGGAAGAAAAATGCAGATGTTAGCCCCTACGACTGGTATCCAGGTGGGCTCCCAGGATGATTTCCCCGCAGGATCCAAGAACGTTCCAGACAGACCTGGGCTCACTAGCTCCCTCCTGCAGAGGAAACATGATAGAACAGCTGTTTGGAGGTTGCTTTGACTTCCCCTGGGAGGGTAGGATCCCTCCCTGGGTGCAGGGCCTCAGGGGCCATTGCCGCTGAGAAATGCCCTCTAAGCCAGACCTTTCCAGCCTTGTATGACTCAGCACGGAGGAGACTGGAAAAGCTATCTTCCTTGGAGGAAGGAAAGGCAGCCCCAGAGAGTGTGTTTTCACACCTGTATCTCGCAGCAAGCGTTTGCCGTCTCAGACGTCAGACCTCCAGGCCTGCTCCAACGGCCTCAGTTCCAGAGTCAGGGCCGTGTGTCTCCCTGCATTTTCTGAGCCTTGGGAACACATTCCTAGGTCAGAACAGTCCTGCCCATGGGGAAGGAGGCTGCGGGAGTGTGTCTGAGGGGGTCGGGTGCCATGCTGGGGTCCAGTAGACCTGGTACCTCCAATAGACCCCAGGACAACAGCGGTGGGGCTCCCCCTGGCTTCCGAAATGCCAAAGCGAGAAGCAAAGCTAGCTCTATCAGAAGGAAGAAAAGAGCAATTAGATGGATGTTCAGGCTGTTGCTGGGCCGCACCACTTCAGGTTACCCCCCGAGAGGAGCAGGCGCCCTGTGGCCCCTCGGTCCCATATGCAGGTTAACACACAGGATGTGTCCCCATAGGAGCCAAGAATTTTCCTGACAGACCTAGGCTCACTGGAGCTCTCCTACAGGGCAAAAGGGATAGAACAGACTGTGGATGTGACTCTGCCTTTCCCAGCGAGCATGGGGCCCTCCCTACGGCCCCGGGCTCCAGGGAAAATTGTCCCTGAAAAATGACCTCCAAGAAGCGCTTTTCCAGCAGGCTGGGATGCAGAGTTCACAGGATGTGGGGAAAGTGATCGTCCTTCAGGGAAGAAGAGGCAGCCACCCAGTGTGTGTTTGCAAGCCTGTATTTGGAAGAAACTGGTTTGCTTCTTCAAGGGGAGACCTCCAGGTCTGCTCAGAGGACCGAAATTCCAGAGGCAGCACCATGCATCTCCCCTGTCCTTTCTGAGCCTTGGAAAGACATTCCTAGCTTATAGCGGTATTGCTCATGAAGAAGCAGGATGCAGGAATGTGTCAGACATGACTGGGTGCCTTCCTGGGTTCAGCTCCGTGAGGGGCCTTTCCACTCAAAGTAGGTCCCATGCCTCCTTGGGGAGGAAGTGGGGCCCGCTTGCCTCCAAATTGCCAAAGGCTGGAACAAAGCTAGTTCTATCAGAGGTAAGAAAAGAGCAATTGGATGGATGTGGAAGCTGTTGCTGGGCCGCACTGCTTCAGGCCCCCCACCCCTCCGGCCCCGAGAGAAACAGGCGCCCTGTGGCCCCTCTGTCCTGTATGCAGTTTCACACATAGAATGTGTCCCCATAGGAGCCAAGAATTTTCCTGACAGACCTAGGCTCACTAGAGCTCTCCTACAGAGCAAAGGGGATGGGACAGATGTGTGGCTGTGGCTCTGCCTTTCCCTGGGAGTGTGGAGCCACTCCCTATGGCCCCGGGCTCCAGGGGAAATTGCCCCTGAATAATGACCTCCAAGAAGCGCTTTTCCAACTGGCTGAGACGTGGAGTTCTCAGGATGCAGGGAAAGCGAGTGTCCCTTCGGGGAAGCAAAGGCAGTCACCTGTTATCATTACTTACTAGAATAGTAGGTACCTTCTCTGGTTGGGCAGAGGCCTTCCCTACCTGATCTGAAAAAGAAAATGAAGTAGCTCGCTGATTTGAGAAATAATTCCCAGACTTGGGTTTCCAACCAATATAGAATCCGACAATGGCCCTGTCTTTGTAGCCGCGTTAATTAACAGGTATGTGAAGCTCTAAATATCAGTGGAAATTACATACAGCATATAGGCCCCAGTGTTCTGGAATGGTGGAAAGAAACAACCAAACTCTTGAAGAGACTCTTTCAAAATGGATCATAGAGACTGACTGTACATGGATGGGCTTACTTCTGGCAGACTTACTCATATTACGGGTAACTGCACGTTCCCATTGTTGTTGTCCTTATGAAATTTTCTATGGGAGAACCCCCCACCCCAAATGAGGCAGGTGTTAGCAGATTTGCCACAAGTAAGGAGGTGGGATTTCACAGCAGCTGGAAAAATTAGGTAAGGTAATAAATCAGGTAACTAAGTTTGTGTAAAAAAAAAATATCATTCCCCCTTGAGGAACAGATTCATGAATTTGTGCTCAGTGATCAGGTGTGGCTCAATGACTGGAAACACAATTCCTTGGCCTGACATCGGAAAGGTCCTTATACTGTTGTTTTAGCCACAATTCTGAAAGAGAAGGGAATACTAGACCACCTAACCTGCCTCTTGAGAAATCTGTATGAAGGTCAGGAAGCAACAGTTAGAGCAGGACATGGAACAACATACTGGTTCCAAAAAGGAAAAGGAGTATGTCAAGGCTGTATATTGTCACCCTGTTTATTTAGCTTATATGCAGACTACATCATGAAAAATGCTGCGATGGAAGATACCTGAGCTGGAATCAAGATTGCCGGAAGAAATAGCAATAAACTTAGATATGCAGATGTCACCACCATTATGGCAGAATGGGAAGAGGAACGCGTATGTCGGGGAACTTCTTGAGTTGCAGCAAAGGTGTGAAGGACCCTTTCGAAGTTCCAGAGGTTAGGTGTGGTTAGTCTCGAGATGCCTCAGCAGAAATGGGCCTCATGTCGCCTGGAATGGAGAGGCTTCTGGATATTCCCCAGTTTCAGCAGGTGCTCTCAAGTTACCACGGGGACTTCAGGGACCCGCTCTGGCGGCCTCAGGAAAGGCCAGTCATCATGCGTGTTGCTAGGGGGCCTCTCGTGATTCCTCTCCCGTCGGTGCCGGGGCCTAAGAAGTTGTGTAGAGTCGGGGCCGGAACCTGAGGATTCCTCACCAATGCTGACATGGATCATGGGGTAATTATGGAGTCTCCCCAGGGGAGTCAGTCCTCGTCTCGAGAGGGGGCATGCAGGTGCGCTTTCCTCCTGATCTGTAGCAGCAGTGTCACGCTTCCCATCTCGTGAGTCATGGGATCTGCGGCTTTCCCTCCAGGATTTTCCACGAGGCTTTCCCACGAGGCTTTCCCACAGGGCTGTCCCACTAGGCTTTCGGACAGGGCTGTCTCACGTGCCACCTTGGTGGCAGTCGATCCTCGGCGTGAAAGTCGAGGCAGTGCAGGGAAAACAGGTTCCTCTGGAATGGACTGAGACATCTGGGGGACTCTTGGAATGGTGGAACGACGCTGGCATACCTCTCGCCTTTCCTGTGGAGAGCGCCTCCTCTTGAGATGCGACGGGAACGCCGGGAATTCTTTCCCGATCAAGCAGCCAAAGGATCCCTCATGTCGAGCTAGGAGGCGGAAACGGGGCTCCTCTGGATGTGGGCGGGACCCTCGTGCTTCCTCTCGAGTGGAGACAGGTATGTCGGGGAACTTCTTGAGTTGCAGCAAGGGTGTGAAGGACCTTTTGAAAGTCCCAGATGTTAGGTGTGATTAGCCTTGAGATGCCTCAGCGGAAATGGGCCCCATCTCGCCTGGAGGGCAAAACCTCCTGGATTTTCTCGAGTTGTGGCAGGTGCTCTCGACTTATGTCGGGGACCTCAGGGACCCGCTCTGGTGGCCTCAGGAAAGGCCAGTCCCCTGCGAGTTGCTCGGGTGCCTTTGGGGATTCCTCTCCCTTCGATGCCGGGGCCTAAGGCCTGTGTGGAGGCGGGGCCGGAACCTGAGGATTCCTCTCCTATGCTGACATGGATCTTGGGGTACTTCTGGAGTCTCCTCAGGGGAGTAAGTCCTCATCTCGAATGGGGACATGCACCTGCGCTTTCCTCCAGAGCTCTAGCAGCAGTGTCACGCTTTCCATCGCCTGGATCAAGGGATCTGTGACTTTCACTCCAGGCTTTCCCAGGAGGCTTTCTCACGAGGCTTCCCCACAGGGGTCCCACGTGCCACCTTGGTATGGGTCGATCCTCGGCGTGAAAGTCGAGGCAGTGCAGGGAAAACAGGTTCCTCTGAAATGACTGAGATATTTGGGGGACTCTTGGAATGGTGGCACGATGCTGGAGATCCGCTCGCCTTTGCTGTGGAGAGCGCCTCCTCTTGAAATGCGACAGGAATGCCCAGAATTCTTTCCCGACCAAGCAGGGAAAGTGTCCCTCATCTTGAGCTACGAGGAAGAAACAGGGCTCCTCTGGATGTGGGCGGGACCCTCATGCTTCCTCTAGAGTGGAGACAGGGAAGTCGGGGAACGTCTTGAGTTGCAGCAAGGGTGTGAAGGACCTTTTGGAAGTTCCAGGGCTTAGATGTGATTAGCCTTGAGAAGCTTCAGCGGAAATGGGCCTAATCTCGCCTGGAGGGCAAAACCTCCTGGATTTTCTCGAGTTGCGGCAGGTACTCTAGACTTACGACGGGGACCTCAGGGACCCGCTCTTGTGGCCTCAGGAAAGGCCAGTCCCAATGCAAGTTGCTCGGGGGCCTCTCGGGATTTCTCTCCCTTTGATGCCGGGGCCTAAGACCTTGTGTGGAGGCGGTGCTGGAACCTGAAGATTCCTCTCCAGTGCTGACATGGATCTTGGGGTACTTCTGGAGTCTCCCCAGGGGAGTAAGTCCTCGTCTCAAATGGGGGCATGAACGTGCGCTTTCCTCCATAGCGGCAGCAGCAGTGTCACGCTTCCCATCTCCTGGATCAAGATATCTGTGGCTTTCCCTAGAGGCTTTCCCACGAGGCTTTTCCACGATGCTTCCCACTGGGCTGTCACACGTGCCAGCGTGGTGGGAGTCGATCCTCTGCGTGGGAGTCGATCCTCTGCGTGAAAGCCGAGGCAGTGCAGGGCAAACAGGTTCCTCTGGAATGGACTGAGACATCTCGGGGACTCTTGGAATGGTGGCACGACGCTGGAGTTCCTCTCGCCTTTCCTGTGGAGAGCGCCTCCTCTTGTGGTGAGAGGGGAACGCCGGGAATTCTTTCCGGACAAAGCAGCGAAATGTCCCTCATCTTGAGCTACGAGGCAGAAACGGGGCTCCTCTGGATGTGGATGGGAGACTCGTGCTTCCTCTAGAGTGGAGACGCGCATGTCAGGCTACTTCTTGAGTTGCAGCAAGGGTGTGAAGGACCTTTTGGAAGTTCCAGAGGCTAGAAGTGATTAGCCTGGAGAAGCCTCAGCGGAAATGGGCCTCATCTCGCCTGGAGGGAAAAACCTCCTGGATTTACTCGAGTTGCGGCAGGTGTTCTCGTCTTACGACGGTGACCTAAGGGACCGGCTCTGGTGGCCTCAGAACTGGCCAGTCCCCATTCCAGTGGCTCGGGAGCCTCTCGGGATTCCTCTCCCGTCGATGCCGGGCCTAAGACCTTGTGTGGAGTCAGGGCCGGATCCTAAGGATTCCTCTCCAGTGCTGACATGGAACTTTGGGTACTTCTGGAGTCTCCCCAGGGGAGTCAGTCCTCGTCTCTAGAGGGGACATGCAAATGGGCTTTCCTCCCGCGCTGGAGCAGAAATGTCACGCTTCCCGTCGGGTCGATCATGGGATCTGTGGCTTTCCCTCGAGGCTTTCCCCCGAGGCTTTCCCAGGAGGCTTTCCCACAGGGCTGTCCCACGTGCCACCGTGGTGGGAGTCCATCCTCGGCATGAAAGTCGAAGCAGTGGAGCAAAACAGTTTCCTCTGGAATGGACTGAGACATCTGCGGGACTCTTGGAATGTGGACACGACCCTGAAGTTACTCTCGCCTTTCCTGTGGAGAGCGCCTCCTCTTCAGATGCGACGTGAACGCTGGGAATGCTTTCCCGACCAAGCAGGGAAAGGATCCCTCATCTCGAGCTACGAGGCGGAAACGGGGCTCCTCTGGATGTGGGCGGGACCCTCGTTCTTCCTCTAGAATGGAGACCTGTATGTCGGGAAACTTCTTGATTTGAAGCAAGTGTGTGAAGGACCTTTTGGAATTTCGAGAAGTTAGGTGTGATTAGCATTGAGAAGGCTCAGCGGAAATGGGTCTCATCTCGCCTGGAGGGCAAAACCTTCTGGATTTTCTCGAGTTGGGGCAGGTGCTCTCGACTTACGACGGGGACCTCAGGGACCCTCTCTGGTGGCCTCAGGAAAGGCTAGTTCCCATGCGAGTTGCTCGGGGCCCTCTCGGGATTCTTCTCCCTTCGATGCCGGTGCCTAAGACCTTGTGTGGAGTCGAGACCGGGACCTGAGGATTCCTCTCCAGTGCTGACATGGATCTTGGGGTACTTCTGGAGTCTCCCAGTGGAGTAAGTCCTCGTCTCGAATGGGGGCATGCACGTGCGCTTTCCTCCATAGCAGTAGAAGTAGTGCCATGCTTCCCGTCGCGTGGATCAAGGGATCTGTGGCTTTCCTTCGATGCTTTCCCATGAGGCATTCCCACGAGGCTTTCCCGCAGGGCTGTCCCACGTGAGACAGTGGTGGGAGTCGATCCTCGGCGTGAAAGTCAAGGCAGTGCAGGGAAAACAGGTTCCTCCGGAATGGACTGAGACATCTGGGGGCTCTTGGAATGGTGGCACGACCCTGGAGTTCCTCTCGCCTTTCCTGTGGAGAGCGCCGCCTCTTGTGATGCGACGGGAACGCCCAGGATTCTCTCCCGAACAAGCAGTGAAAGGATCCCTCATCTCTACCTACGAGGCGGGAACGGAGCTCTTCTGGATGTGGGCGGGACCCACGTGCTACCTCTCGAATGGAGAGGGGTATGTCGGGGAACTTCTTGAGATGCAGCAATGGTGTGAAGGACCCTTTGGAAGTTCCAGAGGTTAGATGTGATTAGCCTCGAGACGCCTCAGCGAAAATGGGCCTCATCGAGCCTGGATGGGAGAACTTCCTGGATTTTCTCGAGTTTTGGCAGGTGGTCTCGTCTTACGACGGTGACCTAAGGAACCCGCTCTGGTGACCTCAGGACTGGCCAGTCCCCATACGACTTGTTCGGTGGCCTCCTGGGATTACACTGCCGTTGATGCCGGGGCCTAAGAGGTTGTGTGGAGTCGGGGCCGGAACCTGAGGCTTCCTCTCCAGTGCTGAAATGGATATTGGGGTAATTCTTGAGTCTCCCCAGGGAAGTCAGTCCTCGTCTCAAGAAGGGGCATGCACGTGCGCTTTCCTCCTGAGCTGTAGCAGCAGTTTCACGCTTCCCATCGCGTGAGTCAAGGGATCTGTGGCTTTCCCTCGAGGATTTAACATGAGGCATTCCCACGAGGCTTTCCCACAGGGCTGTCACACGTGCCACCGTGGTGGGAGTCGATCCTCGGCGTGAAAGTCGAGGCAGTGCAGGGAAAACAGGTTCCTCTAGAATGGAATGAAACATCTGGGGTTTTCTGGGAATGGTGGCACGACGCTGGAGTTCTAGCCTTTCCTGTGGAGAGCACCTCCTAATTGAGATGCGACAGGAATGCACAGAATTCTTTCCCGAACACGCAGCGAAAGGATTCCTCATCTCGAGCTACGTAGCGGAAACGGGGCTCCTCTGGATGTGGCCGGGACCCTCGTGTTTCCTCTAGATGTGAGACGGGTATGTCAGGCAACTTCTTGAGCTGCAGCAAGGGTGCGAAAGACCTTTTGGAAATTCCATAGGTTAGGTGTGATTAGCTTCGGAAAGCCTCAGTGGAAATGGGCCTCATCTCTCCTGGAGGGCAAAACCTCTTGGATTCTGTCGAGTTGCGGCAGGTGCTCTCAACTTCCGACGGGGACCTCATGGACCCGCTCTGGTTGCCACAGGAAAGGCCAGTCCCTATGCGAGTTGCACGGGGGCCACTCAGGATAACTTTCCCTTCGAAGCCGGGGCCTAAGACCTTGTGTGGAGTCGTGCCTGGAACATGAGGTTTCCTCTCCAGTGCTGACATGGATCGTGGGGTACTTCTGGAGTCTCCCCCGGGGAGTAAGTCCTCGTCTCCAATGGGTGCATGCACGTGTGCTTTCCTCCAGAGCTGTAGCTGCAGTGTCACTCTTCCCGTCCCGTGGATCAAGGGATCTGTGGCTTTCCCTCGAGGCTTTCCTACGAGGCTTTCCACTAGGCTTTCCCACAGGGCTGCTTCACGTGCCACCGTTGTGGCTGTCGATCCTCGGCGAGAAAGTCGAGGCAGTGCAGGGAAAACAGGTTCCTCTGAAATGAACTGAGAAATCTGGGGGACTCGGAATGGTGGCGCGGCCCTGGAGTTCCTCTTGCCTTTCCTGTGGAGACGGCCTCCTCTTGAGATGCAACGGGAACGACGGGAATTCTTTCCCAACCAAGCAGGGAAAGGATCCCTCATCTCGAGCTACAAGGCGTAAACGGGGGCTCCTCTGGATGTGGGCGGGACCCTCGTGCTTCCTCTACAGTGGAGACGGAGATGTCGGGGAACTTCTTGAGTTGCAGCAAGGGTGTGAAGTACCTTTTGGAAGTTCCAGAGGTTAGGTGTGATTAGCCTCGAGAAGCCTCAGTGGAAATGGGCCTCATCTCGCCTGGAGGGCAAAACCGCTTGGATTTTCTCGAGTTGTGGCAGGTGCTCTCGACTTAAGGCGGGGACATCAGGGACCTGCTCTGGTGGCCTCAGGACTGGTCAGTCCCCAATCGAGTTGCTCGGGGGCCTCTCGTGATTACTTTACCGTCGATGCCGGGGCCTAAGTCCTTGTGTGGAGTCGGGCCCAGAACCTGAGGATTCCTCTGCAGTGCTGACATGGATTTTCGGGTACGTCTGGAGTCTCCCCATTGGAGTAAGTCCTCGTCTCGAATGGGGGCATGCACGTGCGCCTTCCTCAACAACTGTAGCAGCAGTGTCATTCTTCCCATCGCCTACATCAAGTGATCTGTGCCTTTCCCTTGAGGATTTCCCACGAGGTGTTCCCACCAGTCCTTCCCACAGGGCTGTCCCACGTGCCACCGAGTTGTGAGTCGATCCTCGGCTTGAATGTCGAGGCAGTGCAGGGAAAACAGATTCCTCTGGAATGGACTAAGACATCTAGCCGACTCTTGGAATGGTGGCACGACGCTGGAGTTCCTCTCGCCTTCCCAATGGAGAGCGCCTCCTCTTGAGATGCGAAGGGAACGCCGGGAATTCTTGCCCGACGAAGCAGGGAAAGGATCCCACATCTCGAGCAACGAAGCAGAAACGGGGCTCCTCTGGATGTGGGCGGGACCCTCGTGCTTCCTCTCGAGTGGAGACGGCTATGTCGGGGAACTTCTTGAGTTGCAGCAAGGTTGTGAAGGACCCTTTGGAAGTTCCAGTGGTTAGATGTGATTGGCCTCGAGAAGCCTCAGCGGAAATGGGCCTCATCTCGCCTGGAGGGCAAAACCTCCTGGATTTTCTCGAGTTGCGGCAGGTGCTCTCGAGTTGCGGCACGAGATCTCGACTTACGACGGGGACCTCAGGGAACCGCTCTGGTGGCCTCAGGAAAGGCCAGTCCCCATGCGAGTTCCTCGGGGGCGTCTCGTTATTCCTCTCCCGTTGATGCCGGGGCCTAAGACCTTGTGTGGAGTCGGGGCCGGAACCTGAGGATTCCTCTCCAGTGCTGACATGGATCTTGGGGTACTTCTGGAGTCTCCCCAGGGGAGTCAGTCCTCGTCTCGAATGCGGGCATGCACTTGCTCTTTCCTCCAGAGCGGTAGCAGCAGTGTAACACAGTCCGCCGCGTGGATCAAAGGATCTATGGTTTTCCCTCGAGTCTTTCCCACGAGGCTTTCCCACGAGGCTTTCCCACAGGGCTGTCCCACGTGCACAGGTGGTGGGAGTCGATCCTCGGCTTGAACGTCAAGGCAGTGCAGGGAAAACAGGTTCCTCTGGAATGGACTGACACATCTGGGGGACTCTTGGAATGGTGGCACGACCCTTCAGTTCCTCTCGCCTTTCCTGTGGAGAGCGCCTCCTCTTGAGATGCGACGGGAACGCCGGGAATTCTTTCCCTACGAAACAGGGAAAGGATCCCTCATCTCGAGCTAGGAGGCGGAAACGGGGCTCCCCTGGATGTGTGCGGGACACCACGTGCTTCCTCTCGAGTGCAGACGGGTATGTCGGGAAACTTCTTGAGTTGCAGCAAGGGTGTGAAGGACCCTTTGGAAGTTCCAGTGGTTAGATGTGATTGGCCTCTAGAAGCCTCAGCGGAAATGGGCCTCATCTCGCCTGGAGGGCAAAACCTCCTGGATTTTTTCGAGTTGCGGCAGGTGCTCTCGACTTACGACGGGGACCTCAGGACCCGCTCTGGTGGCCTCAGGAAAGGCCAGTCCCCATGCGAGTTCCTCGGGGGCCTCTCGGGATTCCTCTCCCGTCGATGCCGGGGCCTAAGACCTTGTGTGGAGTCGGGGCCGGAACCTGAGGATTCGTCTCCAGGGCTGACATGGATCTTGGGGTACTTCTGGAGTCTCCCCAGGGGAGTCAGTCCTCGTCTCGAATGCGGGCATGCACTTGCGCTTTCCTCCAGAGCGGTAGCAGCAGTGTCACGCAGTCCGCCGCGTGGATCAAAGGATCTATGGTTTTCCCTCGAGTCTTTCCCACGAGGCTTTCCCACGAGGCTTTCCCACAGGGCTGTCCCACGTGCACACGTGGTGGGAGTCGATCCTCGGCTTGAACGTCAAGGCAGTGCAGGGAAAACAGGTTCCTCTGGAATGGACTGACACATCTGGGGGACTCTTGGAATGGTGGCACGACCCTGGAGTTCCTCTCGCCTTTCCTGTGGAAAGCGCCTTCTCTTGAGATGCGACGGGAACGCCGGGAATTCTTTCCCTACGAAACAGGGAAAGGATCCCTCATCTCGAGCTAGGAGGCGGAATCGGGGCTCCCCTGGATGTGTGCGGGACACCACGTGCTTCCTCTCGAGTGGAGACGGGTATGTCGGGGAACTTCTTGAGTTGCAGCAAGGGTGTGAAGGACCCTTTGGAAGTTCCAGTGGTTAGACGTGATTGGCCTCGAGAAGCCTCAGCGGAAATGGGCCTCATCTCGCCTGGAGGGCAAAACCTCCTGGATTTTCTCGAGTTGCGGCAGGTGCTCTCGACTTACGACGGGGACCTCAGGGACCCGCTCTGGTGGCCTCAGGAAAGGCCAGTCCCCATGCGAGTTCCTCGGGGGCGTCTCGGGATTCCTCTCCCGTCGATGCCGGGGCCTAAGACCTTGTGTGGAGTCGGGGCCGGAACCTGAGGATTCCTCTCCAGTGCTGACATGGATCTTGGGGTAGTTCTGGAGTCTCCCCAGGGGAGTCAGTCCTCGTCTCGAATGCGGGCATGCACTTGCTCTTTCCTCCAGAGCGGTAGCAGCAGTGTCACGCAGTCCGCCGCGTGGATCAAAGGATCTATGGTTTTCCCTCGAGTCTTTCCCACGAGGCTTTCCCACGAGGCTTTCCCACAGGGCTGTCCCACGTGCACAGGTGGTGGGAGTCGATCCTCGGCTTGAATGTCAAGGCAGTGCAGGGAAAACAGGTTCCTCTGGAATGGACTGACACATCTGAGGGACTCTTGGAATGGTGGAACGACCCTGGAGTTCCTCTCGCCTTTCCTGTGGAGAGCGCCTCCGCTTGAGATGCGACGGGAACGCCGGGAATTCTTTCCCTACGAAACAGGGAAAGGATCCCTCATCTCGAGCTAGGAGGCGGAAACGGGGCTCCCCTGGATGTGTGCGGGACACCACGTGCTTCCTCTCGAGTGCAGACCGATATGTCGGGGAACTTTTTGAGTTGCAGCAAGGGTGTGAAGGACCCTTTGGAAGTTCCAGTGGTTAGATGTGATTGGCCTCGAGAAGCCTCAGCGGAAATGGGCCTCATCTCGCCTGGAGGGCAAAACCTCCTGGATTTTCTCGAGTTGCGGCAGGTGCTCTCGACTTACGACGGGGACCTCAGGGACCCGCTCTGGTGGCCTCAGGAAAGGCCAGTCCCCATGCGAGTTCCTCGGGGGCCTCTCGGGATTCCTCTCCCGTCGATGCCGGGGCCTAAGACCTTGTGTGGAGTCGGGGCCGGAACCTGAGGATTCCTCTCCAGTGCTGACATGGATCTTGGGGTACTTCTGGAGTCTCCCCAGGGGAGTCAGTCCTCGTCTCGAATGCGGGCATGCACTTGCGCTTTCCTCCAGAGCGGTATCAGCAGTGTCACGCAGTCCGCCGCGTGGATCAAAGGATCTATGGTTTTCCCTCGAGTCTTTCCCACGAGGCTTTCCCACGAGGCTTTCCCACAGGACTGTCCCACGTGCACACGGGGTGGGAGTCGATCTTCGGCTTGAACGTCAAGGCAGTGCAGGGAAAACAGGTTCCTCTGGAATGGACTGACACATCTGGGGACTCTTGGAATGGTGGCACAACCCTGGAGTTCCTCTCGCCTTTCCTGTGGAGAGCGCCTCCTCTTGAGATGCGACGGGAACGCCGGGAATTCTTTCCCTACGAAACAGGGAAAGGATCCCTCATCTCGAGCTAGGAGGCGGAAACGGGGCTCCCCTGGATGTGTGCTGGACACCACATGCTTCCTCTCGAGTGGAGACGGGTATGTCGGGGAACTTCTTGAGTTGCAGCAAGGGTGTAAGGACCCTTTGGAAGTTCCAGTGGTTAGACGTGATTGGCCTCGAGAAGCCTCAGCGGAAATGGGCCTCATCTCGCCTGGAGGGCAAAACCTCCTGGATTTTCTCGAGTTGCGGCAGGTGCTCTCGACTTACGACGGGGACCTCAGGGACCCGCTCTGGTGGCCTCAGGAAAGGCCAGTCCCCATGCGAATTCCTCGGGGGCCTCTCGGGATTCCTCTCCCGTCGATGCCGGGGCCTAAGACCTTGTGTGGAGTCGGGGCCGGAACCTGAGGATTCCTCTCCAGTGCTGATATGGATCCTGGGGTACTTCTGGAGTCTCCCCAGGGGAGTCAGTCCTCGTCTCGAATGCGGGCATGCACTTGCGCTTTCCTCCAGAGCGGTAGCAGCAGTGTCACGCAGTCCGCCGCGTGGATCAAAGGATCTATGGTTTTCCCTCGAGTCTTTCCCACGAGGCTTTCCCACGAGGCTTTCCCACAGGACTGTCCCACGTGCACACGTGGTGGGAGTCGATCCTCGGCTTGAACGTCAAGGCAGTGCAGGGAAAACAGGTTCCTCTGGAATGGACTGACACATCTGGGGGACTCTTGGAATGGTGGCACGACCCTGGAGTTCCTCTCGCCTCTCCTGTGGGGAGCGCCTCCTCTTGAGATGCGACGGGAACGCCGGGAATTCTTTCCCTACGAAACAGGGAAAGGATCCCTCATCTCGAGCTAGGAGGCGGAAACGGGGCTCCCCTGGATGTGTGCGGGACACCACATGCTTCCTCTCGAGTGGAGACGGGCATGTCGGGGAACTTTTTGAGTTGCAGCAAGGGTGTGAAGGACCCTTTGGAAGTTCCAGTGGTTAGACGTGATTGGCCTCGAGAAGCCTCAGCGGAAATGGGCCTCATCTCGCCTGGAGGGCAGAACCTCCTGGATTTTCTCGAGTTGCGGCAGGTGCTCTCGACTTACTACGGGGACCTCAGGGACCCGCTCTGGTGGCCTCAGGAAAGGCCAGTCCCCATGCGAGTTCCTCGGGGGCCTCTCGGGATTCCTCTCCCGTCGATGCCGGGGCCTAAGACCTTGTGTGGAGTCGGGGCCGGAACCTGAGGATTCCTCTCCAGTGCTGACATGGATCTTGGGGTACTTCTGGAGTCTCCCCAGGGGAGTCAGTCCTCGTCTCGAATGCGGGCATGCACTTGCGCTTTCCTCCAGAGCGGTAGCAGCAGTGTCACGCAGTCCGCCGCGTGGATCAAAGGATCTATGGTTTTCCCTCGAGTCTTTCCCACGAGGCTTTCCCACGAGGCTTTCCCACAGGGCTGTCCCACGTGCACACGTGGTGGGAGTCGATCCTCGGCTTGAATGTCAAGGCAGTGCAGGGAAAACAGGTTCCTCTGGAATGGACTGACACATCTGGGGGACTCTTGGAATGGTGGCACGACCCTGGAGTTCCTCTCGCCTTTCCTGTGGAGAGCGCCTCCTCTTGAGATGCGACGGGAACGCCGGGAATTCTTTCCCTACGAAACAGGGAAAGGATCCCTCATCTCGAGCTAGGAGGCGGAAACGGGGCTCCCCTGGATGTGTGCGGGACACCACGTGCTTCCTCTCGAGTGCAGACGGGTATGTCGGGGAACTTCTTGAGTTGCAGCAAGGGTGTGAAAGACCCTTTGGAAGTTCCAGTGGTTAGATGTGATTGGCCTCGAGAAGCCTCAGCGGAAATGGGCCTCATCTCGCCTGGAGGGCAAAACCTCCTGGATTTTCTCAAGTTGCGGCATTTGCTCTCGACTTACGACGGGGACCTCAGGGACCCGCTCTGGTGGCCTCAGGAAAGGCCAGTCCCCATGCGAGTTCCTCGGGGGCCTCTCGGGATTCCTCTCCCGTCGATGCCGGGGCCTAAGACCTTGTGTGGAGTCGGGGCCTGAACCTGAGGATTCCTCTCCAGTGCTGATATGGATCCTGGGGTACTTCTGGAGTCTCCCCAGGGGAGTCAGTCCTCGTCTCGAATGCGGGCATGCACTTGCGGTTTCCTCCAGAGCGGTAGCAGCAGTGTCACGCAGTCCGCCGCGTGGATCAAAGGATCTATGGTTTTCCCTCGAGTGTTTCAAACGAGGCTTTCCCACGAGGCTTTCCCACAGGACTGTCCCACGTGCACACGTGGTGGGAGTCGATCCTCGGCTTGAACGTCAAGGCAGTGCAGGGAAAACAGGTTCCTCTGGAATGGACTGACACATCTGGGGGACTCTTGGAATGGTGGCACGACCCTGGAGTTCCTCTCGCCTTTCCTGTGGAGAGCGCCTCCTCTTGAGATGCGACGGGAACGCCGGGAATTCTTTCCCTACGAAACAGGGAAAGGATCCCTCATCTCGAGCTAGGAGGCGGAAACGGGGCTCCCCTGGATGTGTGCGGGACACCACATGCTTCCTCTCGAGTGGAGACGGGTATGTCGGGGAACTTCTTGAGTTGCAGCAAGGGTGTGAAGGACCCTTTGGAAGTTCAGTGGTTAGACGTGATTGGCCTCGAGAAGCCTCAGCGGAAATGGGCCTCATCTCGCCTGGAGGGCAAAACCTCCTGGATTTTCTCGAGTTGCGGCAGGTGCTCTCGACTTACGACGGGGACCTCAGGGACCCGCTCTGGTGGCCTCAGGAAAGGCCAGTCCCCATGCGAGTTCCTCGGGGGCCTCTCGGGATTCCTCTCCCGTCGATGCCGGGGCCTAAGACCTTGTGTGGAGTCGTGGCCAGAACCTGAGTATTCCTCTCCAGTGCTGACATGGACCTTGGAGTACTTCTGGAGTCTCCCCAGGGGAGTCAGTCCTCGTCTCGAATGCGGGCATGCACTTGCACTTTCCTCCAGAGCGGTAACAGCAGTGTCACGCAGTCCGCCGCGTGGATCAAAGGATCGATGGTTTTCCCTCGAGTCTTTCCCACGAGGCTTTCCCACGAGGCTTTCCCACAGGGCTGTCCCACGTGCACACGTGGTGGGAGTCGATCCTCGGCTTGAACGTCAAGGCAGTGCAGGGAAAACAGGTTCTTCTGGAATGGACTGACACATCTGGGGGACTCTTGGAATGGTGGCACGACCCTGGAGTTCCTCTCGCCTTTCCTGTGGAGAGCGCCTCCTCTTGAGATGCGACGGGAACGCCGGGAATTCTTTCCCTACGAAACAGGGAAAGGATCCCTCATCTCGAGCTAGGAGGCGGAAACGGGGCTCCCCTGGATGTGTGCGGGACCCACGTGCTTCCTCTCGAGTGGAGACGGGTATGTCGGGGAACCTCTTGAGTTGCAGCAAGGGTGTGAAGGACCCTTTGGAAGTTCCAGTGGTTAGACGTGATTAGCCTCGAGAAGCCTCAGCGGAAATGGGCCTCATCTCGCCTGGAGGGCAAAACCTCCTGGATTTTCTCGAGTTGCGGCAGGTGCTCTCGACTTACGACGGGGACCTCAGGGACCCGCTCTGGTGGCCTCAGGAAAGGCCAGTCCCCATGCGAGTTCCTCGGGAGCCTCTCGGGATTCCTCTCCCGTCGATGCCGGGGCCTAAGACCTTGTGTGGAGTCGGGGCCGGAACCTGAGGATTCCTCTCCAGTGCTGACATGGATCTTGGGGTACTTCTGGAGTCTCCCCAGGGGAGTCAGTCCTCGTCTCGAATGCGGGCATGCACTTGCGCTTACCTCCAGAGCGGTAGCAGCAGTGTCACGCAGTCCGCCGCGTGGATCAAAGGATCTATGGTTTTCCCTCGAGTCTTTCCCACGAGGCTTTCCCACGAGGCTTTCCCACAGGGCTGTCCCACGTGCACACGTGGTGGGAGTGGATCCTCGTCTTGAACGTCAAGGCAGTGCAGGGAAAACAGGTTCCTCTGGAATGGACTGACACATCTGGGCGTCTCTAGGAATGGTGGCACGACCCTGGAGTTCCTCTCGCCTCTCCTGTGGAGATCGCCTCCTCTTGAGAGGCGACGGGAACGCCGGGAATTCTTTCCCTAAGAAACAGGGAAAGAATCCCTCATCTCGAGCTAGGAGGCGGAAACGGGGCTCCCCTGGATGTGTGCGGGACCCCACGTGCTTCCTCTCGAGTGGAGACGGGTATGTCGGGGAACTTCTTGAGTTGCAGCAAGGGTGTGAAGGACCCTTTGGAAGTTCCAGTGGTTAGACGTGATTAGCCTCGAGAAGCCTCAGCGGAAATGGGCCTCATCTCGCCTGGAGGGCAAAACCTCCTGGATTTTCTCGAGTTGCGGCAGGTGCTCTCGACTTACGACGGGGACCTCAGGGACCCGCTCTGGTGGCCTCAGGAAAGGCCAGTCCCCATGCGAGTTCCTCGGGGGCCTCTCGGCATTCTCCTCCCGTCGATGCCGGGGCCTAAGACCTTGTGTGGAGTCGGGGCCGGAACCTGAGGATTCCTCTCCAGTGCTGACATGGATCTTGGGGTGTTTCTGGAGTCTCCCCAGGGGAGTCAGTCCTCGTCTCGAATGCGGGCATGCACTTGCGCTTTCCTCCAGAGCGGTAGCAGCAGTGTCACGCAGTCCGCCGCGTGGATCAAAGGATCTATGATTTTCCCTCGAGTCTTTCCCACGAGGCTTTCCCACGAGGCTTTCCCACAGGGCTGTCCCACGTGCACACGTGGTGGGAGTCGATCCTCGGCTTGAACGTCAAGGCAGTGCAGGGAAAACAGGTTCCTCTGGAATGGACTGACACATCTGGGGGACTCTTGGAATGGTGGCACGACCCTGGAGTTCCTCTCGCCTTTCCTGTGGAGAGCGCCTCCTCTTGAGATGCGACGGGAACGCCGGGAATTCTTTCCCTACGAAACAGGGAAAGGATCCCTCATCTCGAGCTAGGAGGCGGAAACGGGGCTCCCCTGGATGTGTGCGGGACCCCACGTGCTTCCTCTCGAGTGGAGACGGGTATGTCGGGGAACTTCTTGAGTTGCAGCAAGGGTGTGAAGGACCCTTTGGATGTTCCAGTGGTTAGACGTGATTGGCCTCGAGAAGCCTCAGCGGAAATGTGCCTCATCTCGCCTGGAGGGCAAAACCTCCTGGATTTTCTCGATTTGCGGCAGGTGCCCTCGACTTACGACGGGGACCTCAGGGACCCGCTCTGGTGGCCTCAGGAAAGGCCAGTCCCCATGCGAATTCCTCGGGGGCCTCTCGGGATTACTCTCCCGACGATGCCGGGGCCTAAGACCTTGTGTGGAGTCGGGGCCGGAACCTGAGGATTCCTCTCCAGTGCTGACATGGATCTTGGGGTACTTCTGGAGTCTCCCCAGGGGAGTCAGTCCTCGTCTCGAATGCGGGCATGCACTTGCGCTTTCCTCTAGAGCGGAAGCAGCAGTGTCACGCAGTCTGCCGCGTGGATCAAAGGATCTATGGTTTTCCCTCGAGTCTTTCCCACGAGGCTTTCCCACGAGGCTTTCCCACAGGGCTGTCCCACGTGCACAGGTGGTGGGAGTCGATCCTCGGCTTGAACGTCAAGGCAGTGCAGGGAAAACAGGTTCCTCTGGAATGGACTGACACATCTGGGGGTCTCTAGGAATGGTGGCACGACCCTGGAGTTCCTCTCGCCTCTCCTGTGGAGAGCGCCTCCTCTTGAGATGCGACGGCAACGCCGGGAATTCTTTCCCCAAGAAAGAGGGAAAGGATCCCTCATCTCGAGCTAGGAGGCGGAAACGGGGCTCCCCTGGATGTGTGCGGGACCCCACGTGCTTCCTCTCGAGTGGAGACGGGTATGTCGGGGAACTTCTTGAGTTGCAGCAAGGGTGTGAAGGACCCTTTGGAAGTTCCAGTGGTTGGACGTGATTAGCCTCGAGAAGCCTCAGCGGAAATGGGCCTCATCTCGCCTGGAGGGCAAAACCTCCTGGATTTTCTCGAGTTGCGGCAGGTGCTCTCGACTTACGACGGGTACCTCAGGGACCCGCTCTGGTGGCCTCAGGAAAGGCCAGTCCCCATGCGAGTTCCTCGGGGGCCCCTCGGCATTCTCCTCCCGTCGATGCCGGGGCCTAAGACCTTGTGTGGAGTCGGGGCCGGAACCTGAGGATTCCTCTCCAGTGCTGACATGGATCTTGGGGTATTTCTGGAGTCTCCCCAGGGGAGTCAGTCCTCGTCTCGAATGCGGGCATGCACTTGCGCTTTCCTCCAGAGCGGTAGCAGCAGTGTCACGCAGTCCTCCGCGTGGATCAAAGGAGCTATGGTTTTCCCTCGAGTCTTTCCCACGAGGCTTTCCCACGAGGCTTTCCCAGAGGGCTGTCCCACGTGCACCCGTGGTGGCAGTCGATCCTCGGCTTGAACGTCAAGGCAGTGCAGGGAAAACAGGTTCCTCTGGAATGGACTGACACATCTGGGGGAATCTTGGAATGTTGGCACGACCCTGGAGTTCCTCTCGCCTTTCCTGTGGAGAGCGCCTCCTCTTGAGATGCGACGGGAACGCCGGGAATGCTTTCCCTACCAAACAGGGAAAGGATCCCTCATCTCGAGCTAGGAGGCGGAAACGGGGCTCCCCTGGATGTGTGCGGGACTCCACGTGCTTCCTCTCGAGTGGAGACGGGTATGTCGGGGAACTTCTTGATTTGCAGCAATGGTGTGAAGGACCCTTTGGAAGTTCCAGTGGTTAGACGTGATTAGCCTCGAGAAGCCTCAGCGGAAATGGGCCTCATCTCGCCTGGAGGGCAAAACCTCCTGGATTTTCTCGAGTTGTGGCAGGTGCTCTCGACTTACGACGGGGACCTCAGGGACCCGCTCTGGTGGGCTCAGGAAAGGCCAGTCCCCATGCGAGTTCCTCGGGGGCCTCTCGGGATTCCTCTCCCGTCGATGCCGGGGCCTAAGACCTTGTGTGGAGTCGGGGCCGGAACCTGAGGATTCCTCTCCAGTGCTGACATGGATCTTGGGGTACTTCTGGAGTCTCCCCAGGGGAGTCAGTCCTCGTCTCGAATGCGGGCATGCACTTGCGCTTTCCTCCAGAGCGGTAGCAGCAGTGTCACGCAGTCCGCCGCGTGGATCAAAGGATCTATGGTATTCCCTCGAGTCTTTCCCACGAGGCTTTCCCACGAGGCTTTCCACAGGGCTGTCCCACGTGCACACGTGGTGGGAGTCGATCCTCGGCTTGAACGTCAAGGTAGTGCAGGGAAAACACATTCCTCTGGAATGGACTGACACATCTGGGGGACTCTTGGAATGGTGGCACGACCCTGGAGTTCCTCTCGCCTTTCCTGTGGAGAGCGCCTCCTCTTGAGATGCGACGGGAACGCAGGGAATTCATTCCCTACGAAAAAGGGAAAGGATCCCTCATCTCGAGCTTGGAGGCGGAAATGGGGCTCCCCTGGATGTTTGCGGGACCCCACGTGCTTCCTCTCGAGTGGAGACGGGTATGTCGGGGAACTTCTTGAGTTGCAGCAAGGGTGTGAAGGACCCTTTGGAAGTTCCAGTGGTTAGACGTGATTAGCCTCGAGAAGCCTCAGCGGAAATGGGCCTCATCTCGCCTGGAGGGCAAAACCTCCTGGATTTTCTCGAGTTGCGGCAGGTGCTCTCGACTTACGATGGGGACCACAGGGACCCGCTCTGGTGGCCTCAGGAAAGGCCAGTCCCCATGCGAGTTCCTCGGGGGCCTCTCGGGACTCCTCTCCCGTCGATGCCGGGGCCTAAGACCTTGTGTGGAGTCGGGGCCGGAAACTGAGGATTCCTCTCCAGTGCTGACATGGATCTTGGGGTACTTCTGGAGTCTCCCCAGGGGAGTCAGTCCTCGTCTCGAATGCGGGCATGCACTTGCGCTTTCCTCCAGAGCGGTAGCAGCAGTGTCACGCAGTCCGCCGCGTGGATCAAAGGATCTATGGTATTCCCTCGAGTCTTTCCCACGAGGCTTTCCCACGAGGCTTTCCACAGGGCTGTCCCACGTGCACACGTGGTGGGAGTCGATCCTCGGCTTGAACGTCAAGGTAGTGCAGGGAAAACACATTCCTCTGGAATGGACTGACACATCTGGGGGACTCTTGGAATGGTGGCACGACCCTGGAGTTCCTCTCGCCTTTCCTGTGGAGAGCGCCTCCTCTTGAGATGCGACGGGAACGCAGGGAATTCATTCCCTACGAAAAAGGGAAAGGATCCCTCATCTCGAGCTTGGAGGCGGAAATGGGGCTCCCCTGGATGTTTGCGGGACCCCACGTGCTTCCTCTCGAGTGGAGACGGGTATGTCGGGGAACTTCTGGAGTTGCAGCAAGGGTGTGAAGGACCCTTTGGAAGTTCCAGTGGTTAGATGTGATTGGCCTCGAGAAGCCTCAGCGGAAATGGGCCTCATCTCGCCTGGAGGGCAAAACCTCCTGGATTTTCTCGAGTTGCGGCAGGTGCTCTCGACTTACGACGGGGACCTCAGGGACCCGCTCTGGTGGCCTCAGGAAAGGCCAGTCCCCATGCGAGTTCCTCCGGGGCCTCTCGGGATTCCTCTCCTGTCGATGCCGGCGCCGAAGACCTTGTGTGGAGTCGGGGCCGGAACCTGAGGATTCCTCTCCAGTGGTGACATGGATCTTGGGGTACTTCTGGAGTCTCCCCATGGGAGTCAGTCCTCGTCTCGAATGCGGGCATGCACTTGCACTTTTCTCCAGAGCGGTAGCAGCAGTGTCACGCAGTCCACCGCGTGGATCAAAGGATCTATGGTTTTCCCTCGAGTCTTTCCCTCGAGGCTTTCCCACGAGGCTTTCCCACAGGGCTGTCCCACGAGCACACGTGGTGGGAGTCGATCCTCGGCTTGAACGTCAAGGCAGTGCAGGGAAAACAGTTTCCTCTGTAATGGACAGACACATCTGGGGTCTCTTGGAATGGTCGCACGACCCTGGAGTTCCTCTCGCCTTTTCTGTGGGAGCGCCTCCTCTTGAGATGCGACGGTAACGCCGGGAATTCTTTCCTTACGAAACAGGGAAAGGATCCCTCATCTCGAGCTAGGAGGCGGAAACGGGGCTCCCCTGAATGTGTGCGGGACCCCACGTGCTTCCTCTTGAGTGGAGACGGGTATGTCGGGGAATTTCTAGAGTTGCAGCAAGGGTGTGAAGGACCCTTTGGAAGTTCCAGTGGTTAGATGTGATTAGCCTCGAGAAGCCTCAGCGGAAATGGGCCTCATCTCGCCTGGAGGGCAAAACCTCCTGGATTTTCTCGAGTTGCGGCAGGTGCTCTCGACTTACGACGAGGACCTCAGGGACCCGCTCTGGTGACCTCAGGAAAGGCCAGTCCCCATGCGAGTTCCTCGGGGGCCTCTCGGGATTACTCTCCCGTCGATGCCGGGGCCTAAGACCTTGTGTGGAGTCGGGGCCGGAACCTGAGGATTCCTCTCCAGTGCTGACATGGATCTTGGGGTACTTCTGGAGTCTCCCCAGGGGAGTCAGTCCTCGTCTCGAATGCGGGCATGCACTTGTGCTTTCCTCCAGAGCGGTAGCAGCAGTGTCACGCAGTCCGCCGCGTGGATCAAAGGATCTATGGTATTCCCTCGAGTCTTTCCCACGAGGCTTTCCCACGAGGCTTTCCTCAGGGCTGTCCCACGTGCACACGTGGTGGGACTCGATCCTCGGCTTGAACGTCAAGGTAGTGCAGGGAAAACACATTCCTCTGGAATGGACTGACACATCTGGGGGACTCTTGGAATGGTGGCACGACCCTGGAGTTCCTCTCGGCTTTCCTGTGGAGAGCGCCTCCTCTTGAGATGCGACGGGAACGCCGGGAATTCATTCCCTACGAAAAAGGGAAAGGATCCCTCATCTCGAGCTTGGAGGCGGAAATGGGGCTCCCCTGGATGTTTGCGGGACCCCACGTGCTTCCTCTCGAGTGGAGACGGCTATGTCGGGGAACTTCTTGAGTTGCAGCAAGGGTGTGAAGGACCCTTTGGAAGTTCCAGTGGTTAGATGTGATTGGCCTCGAGAAGCCTCAGCGGAAATGGGCCTCATCTCGCCTGGAGGGCAAAACCTCCTGGATTTTCTCGAGTTGCGGCAGGTGCTCTCGACTTATGACGGGGACGTCAGGGACCCGCTCTGGTGGCCTCAGGAAAGGCCAGTCCCCATGCGAGTTCCTCCGGGGCCTCTCGGGATTCCTCTCCTGTCGATGCCGGGGCCTAAGACCTTGTGTGGAGTCGGGGCCGGAACCTGAGGATTCCTCTCCAGTGGTGACATGGATCTTGGGGTACTTCTGGAGTCTCCCCATGGGAGTCAGTCCTCGTCTCGAATGCGGGCATGCACTTGCACTTTTCTCCAGAGCGGTAGCAGCAGTGTCACGCAGTCCACCGCGTGGATCAAAGGATCTATGGTTTTCCCTCGAGTCTTTCCCACGAGGCTTTCCCACGAGGCTTTCCCACAGGGCTGTCCCACGTGCACAGGTGGTGGGAGTCGATCCTCGGCTTGAACGTCAAGACAGTGCAGGGAAAACAGGTTCCTCTATAATGGACTGACACATCTGGGCGTCTCTTGGAATGGTGGCACGACCCTGGAGTTCCTCTCGGCTCTCCTGTGGAGAGCGCCTCCTCTTGAGATGCGACGGGAACGCGGGAATTCTTTCCCTAAGAAACAGGGAAAGGATCCCTCATCTCGAGCTAGGAGGCGGAAACGGGGCTCCCCTGGATGTGTGCGGGACCCCACGTGCTTCCTCTCGAGTGGAGACGGGTATGTCGGGGAACTTCTTGAGTTGCAGCAAGGGTGTGAAGGACCCTTTGGAAGTTCCAGTGGTTAGATGTGATTAGCCTCGAGAAGCCTCAGCGGAAATGGGCCTCATCTCGCCTGGAGGGCAAAACCTCCTGGATTTTCTCGAGTTGCGGCAGGTGCTCTCGACTTACGATGGGGACCTCAGGGACCCGCTCTGGTGGCCTCAGGAAAGGCCAGTCCCCATGCGAGTTCCTCGGGGGCCTCTCGGGACTCCTCTCCCGTTGATGCCGGGGCCTAAGATCTTGTGTGGAGTCGGGGCCGGAAACTGAGGATTCCTCTCCAGTGCTGACATGGATCTTGGGGTACTTCTGGAGTCTCCCCAGGGGAGTCAGTCCTCGTCTCGAATGCGGGCATGCACTTGCGCTTTCCTCCAGAGCGGTAGCAGCAGTGCCACGCAGTCCTCCGCGTGGATCAAAGGATCTATGGTTTTCCCTCGAGTCTTTCCCACGAGGCTTTCCCACGAGGCTTTCCCACAGGGCTGTCCCACGTGCACACGTGGTGGGAGTCGATCCTCGGCTTGAACGTCAAGGCAGTGCAGGGAAAACAGGTTCCTCTGGAATGGACTGACACATCTGGGGGACTCTTGGAATGGTGGCACGACCCTGGAGTTCCTCTCGCCTTTCCTGTGGAGAGCGCCTCCTCTTGAGATGCGACGGGAACGCCGGGAATTCTTTCCCTACGAAACAGGGAAATGATCCCTCATCTCGAGCTAGGAGGCGGAAACGGGGCTCCCCTGGATGTGTGCGGGACCCCACGTGCTTCCTCTCGAGTGTAGACGGGTATGTCGCGGAACTGCTTGAGTTGCAGCAAGGGTGTGAAGCACCCTTTGGAAGTTCCAGTGGTTAGATGTGATTAGCCTCGAGAAGCCTCAGCGGAAATGGGCCTCATCTCGCCTGGAGGGCAAATCCTCCTGGATTTTCTCGAGTTGTGGAAGGTGCTCTCGACTTACGATGGGGACCTCAGGGACCCGCTCTGGTGGCCTCAGGAAAGGCCAGTCCCCATGCGAGTTCCTCGGGGGCCTCTCGTGATTCCTCTCCCGTCGATGAGGGGCCTAAGACCTTTTGTGGAGTCGGGGCCGGAACCTGAGGATTCCTCTCCAGTGCTGACATGGATCTTGGGGTACTTCTGGAGTCTCCCCAGGGGAGTCAGTCCTCGTCTCGAATGCGGGCATGCACTTGCTCTTTCCTGCAGAGCGGTAGCAGCAGTGTCACGCAGTCCGCCGCGTGGATCAAAGGATCTATGGTTTTCCCTCGAGTCTTTCCCACGAGGCTTTCCCACGAGGCTTTCCCACAGGGCTGTCCCACGTGCACACGTGGTGGGAGTGGATCCTCGGCTTGAACGTCAAGGCAGTGCAGGGAAAACAGGTTCACCTGGAATGGACTGACACATCTGGGGGACTCTTGGAATGGTGGCACGACCCTGGAGTTCCTCTCGCCTTTCCTGTGGAGAGCGCCTCCTCTTGAGATGCGACGGGAACGCCGGGAATTCTTTCCCTACGAAACAGGGAAAGGATCCCTCATCTCGAGCTAGGAGGCGGAAACGGGGCTCCCCTGGATGTGTGCGGGACCCCACGTGCTTCCTCTCGAGTGGAGACGGGTATGTCGGGGAACTTCTTGAGTTGCAGCAAGGGTGTGAAGGACCCTTTGGAAGTTCCAGTGGTTAGATGTGATTGGCCTCGAGAAGCCTCAGCGGAAATGGGCCTCATCTCGCCTGGAGGGCAAAACCTCCTGGATTTTCTCGAGTTGCGGCAGGTGCTCTCGACTTACGACGGGGACCTCAGGGACCCGCTCTGTTGGCCTCAGGAAAGGCCAGTCCCCATGCGAGTTCCTCCGGGGCCTCTCGGGATTCCTCTCCCGTCGATGCCGGCGCCGAAGACCTTGTGTGGAGTCGGGGCCGGAACGTGAGGATTCCTCTCCAGTGCTGACATGGATCTTGGGGTACTTCTGGAGTCTCCCCATGGGAGTCAGTCCTCGTCTCGAATGCGGGCATGCACTTGCGCTTTCCTCCAGAGCGGTAGCAGCAGTGTCACGCAGTCCACCGCGTGGATCAAAGGATCTATGGTTTTCCCTCGAGTCTTTCCCACGAGGCTTTCCCACGAGGCTTTCCCACAGGGCTGTCCCACGTGCACAGGTGGTGGGAGTCGATCCTCGGCTTGAACGTCAAGGCAGTGCAGGGAAAACAGGTTCCTCTATAATGGACTGACACATCTGGGCGTCTCTTGGAATGGTGGCACGACCCTGGAGTTCCTCTCGCCTCTCCTGTGGAGAGCGCCTCCTCTTGAGATGCGACGGGAACGCCGGGAATTCTTTCCCTAAGAAACAGGGAAAGGATCCCTCATCTCGAGCTAGGAGGCGGAAACGGGGCTCCCCTGGATGTGTGCGGGACCCCACGTGCTTCCTCTCGAGTGGAGACGGGTATGTCGGGGAACTTCTTGAGTTGCAGCAAGGGTGTGAAGGACCCTTTGGAAGTTCCAGTGGTTAGATGTGATTAGCCTCGAGAAGCCTCAGCGGAAATGGGCCTCATCTCGCCTGGAGGGCAAAACCTCCTGGATTTTCTCGAGTTGCGGCAGGTGCTCTCGACTTACGATGGGGACCTCAGGGACCCGCTCTGGTGGCCTCAGGAAAGGCCAGTCCCCATGCGAGTTCCTCGGGGGCCTCTCGGGACTCCTCTCCCGTTGATGCCGGGGCCTAAGATCTTGTGTGGAGTCGGGGCCGGAAACTGAGGATTCCTCTCCAGTGCTGACATGGATCTTGGGGTATTTCTGGAGTCTCCCCAGGGGAGTCAGTCCTCGTCTCGAATGCGGGCATGCACTTGCGCTTTCCTCCAGAGCGGTAGCAGCAGTGTCACGCAGTCCTCCGCGTGGATCAAAGGAGCTATGGTTTTCCCTCGAGTCTTTCCCACGAGGCTTTCCCACGAGGCTTTCCCAGAGGGCTGTCCCACGTGCACCCGTGGTGGGAGTCGATCCTCGGCTTGAACGTCAAGGCAGTGCAGGGAAAACAGGTTCCTCTGGAATGGACTGACACATCTGGGGGAATCTTGGAATGTTGGCACGACCCTGGAGTTCCTCTCGCCTTTCCTGTGGAGAGCGCCTCCTCTTGAGATGCGACGGGAACGCCGGGAATGCTTTCCCTACCAAACAGGGAAAGGATCCCTCATCTCGAGCTAGGAGGCGGAAACGGGGCTCCCCTGGATGTGTGCGGGACTCCACGTGCTTCCTCTCGAGTGGAGACGGGTATGTCGCGGAACTGCTTCAGTTGCAGCAAGGGTGTGAAGGACCCTTTGGAAGTTCCAGTGGTTAGATGTGATTAGCCTCGAGAAGCCTCAGCGGAAATGGGCCTCATCTCGCCTGGAGGGCAAAACCTCCTGGATTTTCTCGAGTTGCGGCAGGTGCTCTCGACTTACGATGGGGACCTCAGGGACCCGCTCTGGTGGCCTCAGGAAAGGCCAGTCCCCATGCGAGTTCCTCGGGGGCCTCTCGGGATTCCTCTTCCGTCGATGCCGGGGCCTAAGACCTTGTGTGGAGTCGGGCCCGGAACCTGATGATTCCTTTCCAGTGCTGACATGGATCTTGGGGTACTTCTGGAGTCTCCCCAGGGGAGTCAGTCCTCGTCTCGAATGCGGGCATGCACTTGCGCTTTCCTCCAGAGCGGTAGCAGCAGTGTCACGCAGTCCGCCGCGTGGATCAAAGGATCTATGGTTTTCCCTCGAATCTTTCCCACGAGGCTTTCCCACGAGGCTTTCCCACAGGGCTGTCCCACGTGCACACGTGGTGGGAGTCTATCCTCGGCTTGAACGTCAAGGCAGTGCAGGGAAAACAGTTTCCTCTGGAATGGACTGACACATCTGGGGGACTCTTGGAATGGTGGCACGACCCTGGAGTTCCTCTCGCCTTTCCTGTGGAGAGCGCCTCCTCTTGAGATGCGACGGGAACGCCAGGAATTCTTTCCCTACGAAACAGGGAAAGGATCCCTCATCTCGAGCTAGGAGGCGGAAACGGGGCTCCCCTGGATGTGTGCGGGACCCCACGTGCTTCCTCTCGAGTGGAGACGGGTATGTCGCGGAACTGCTTGAGTTGCAGCAAGGGTGTGAAGCACCCTTTGGAAGTTCCAGTGGTTAGATGTGATTAGCCTCGAGAAGCCTCAGCGGAAATGGGCCTCATCTCGCCTGGAGGGCAAATCCTCCTGGATTTTCTCGAGTTGTGGCAGGTGCTCTCGACTTACGATGGGGACCACAGGGACCCGCTCTGGTGGCCTCAGGAAAGGCCAGTCCCCATGCGAGTTCCTCGGGGGCCTCTCGGCATTCCTCTCCCGTCGATGCCGGGGCCTAAGACCTTGTGTGGAGTCAGGGCCGGAACCTGAGGATTCCTCTCCAGTGCTGACATGGATCTTGGGGTACTTCTGGAGTCTCCCCAGGGGAGTCACTCCTCGTCTCGAATGCGGGCATGCACTTGCCCTTTCCTGCAGAGCGGTAGCAGCAGTGTCACGCAGTCCGCCGCGTGGATCAAAGGATCTATGGTTTTCCCTCGAGTCTTTCCCACGAGGCTTTCCCACGAGGCTTTCCCACAGGGCTGTCCCACGAGCACACGTGGTGGGAGTCGATCCTCGGCTTGAACGTCAAGGAAGTGCAGGGAAAACAGTTTCCTCTGTAATGGACAGACACATCTGGGGTCTCTTGGAATGGTCGCACGACCCTGGAGTTCCTCTCGCCTTTTCTGTGGGAGCGCCTCCTCTTGAGATGCGACGGTAACGCCGGGAATTCTTTCCCTACGAAACAGGGAAAGGATCCCTCATCTCGAGCTAGGAGGCGGAAACGGGGCTCCCCTGAATGTGTGCGGGACCCCACGTGCTTCCTCTTGAGTGGAGACGGGTATGTCGGGGAATTTCTAGAGTTGCAGCAAGGGTGTGAAGGACCCTTTGGAAGTTCCAGTGGTTAGATGTGATTAGCCTCGAGAAGCCTCAGCGGAAATGGGCCTCATCTCGCCTGGAGGGCAAAACCTCCTGGATTTTCTCGAGTTGCGGCAGGTGCTCTCGACTTACGACGAGGACCTCAGGGACCCGCTCTGGTGACCTCAGGAAAGGCCAGTCCCCATGCGAGTTCCTCGGGGGCCTCTCGGGATTACTCTCCCGTCGATGCCGGGGCCTAAGACCTTGTCTGGAGTCGGGGCCGGAACCTGAGGATTCCTCTCCAGTGCTGACATGGATCTTGGGGTACTTCTGGAGTCTCCCCAGGGGAGTCAGTCCTCGTCTCGAATGCGGGCATGCACTTGCGCTTTCCTCCAGAGCGGTAGCAGCAGTGTCACGCAGTCCGCCGCGTGGATCAAAGGATCTATGGTATTCCCTCGAGTCTTTCCCACGAGGCTTTCCCACGAGGCTTTCCTCAGGGCTGTCCCACGTGCACACGTGGTGGGAGTCGATCCTCGGCTTGAACGTCAAGGTAGTGCAGGGAAAACACATTCCTCTGGAATGGACTGACACATCTGGGGGACTCTTGGAATGGTGGCACGACCCTGGAGTTCCTCTCGGCTTTCCTGTGGAGAGCGCCTCCTCTTGAGATGCGACGGGAACGCAGGGAATTCATTCCCTACGAAAAAGGGAAAGGATCCCTCATCTCGAGCTTGGAGGCGGAAATGGGGCTCCCCTGGATGTTTGCGGGACCCCACGTGCTTCCTCTCGAGTGGAGACGGGTATGTCGGGGAACTTCTTGAGTTGCAGCAAGGGTGTGAAGGACCCTTTGGAAGTTCCAGTGGTTAGATGTGATTGGCCTCGAGAAGCCTCAGCGGAAATGGGCCTCATCTCGCCTGGAGGGCAAAACCTCCTGGATTTTCTCGAGTTGCGACAGGTGCTCTCGACTTACGACGGGGACCTCAGGGACCCGCTCTGGTGGCCTCAGGAAAGGCCAGTCCCCATGCGAGTTCCTCCGGGGCCTCTCGGGATTCCTCTCCTGTCGATGCCGGCGCCGAAGACCTTGTGTGGAGTCGGGGCCGGAACCTGAGGATTCCTCTCCAGTGGTGACATGGATCTTGGGGTACTTCTGGAGTCTCCCCATGGGAGTCAGTCCTCGTCTCGAATGCGGGCATGCACTTGCACTTTTCTCCAGAGCGGTAGCAGCAGTGTCACGCAGTCCACCGCGTGGATCAAAGGATCTATGGTTTTCCCTCGAGTCTTTCCCACGAGTCTGTCCCACGAGGCTTTCCCACAGGGCTGTCCCACGAGCACACGTGGTGGGAGTCGATCCTCGGCTTGAACGTCAAGGCAGTGCAGGGAAAACAGTTTCCTCTGTAATGGACAGACACATCTGGGGTCTCTTGGAATGGTCGCACGACCCTGGAGTTCCTCTCGCCTTTTCTGTGGGAGCGCCTCCTCTTGAGATGCGACGGGAACGCCGGGAATTCTTTCCCTACGAAACAGGGAAAGGATCCCTCATCTCGAGCTAGGAGGCGGAAACGGGGCTCCCCTGAATGTGTGCGGGACCCCACGTGCTTCCTCTTGAGTGGAGACGGGTATGTCGGGGAATTTCTAGAGTTGCAGCAAGGGTGTGAAGGACCCTTTGGAAGTTCCAGTGGTTAGATGTGATTAGCCTCGAGAAGCCTCAGCGGAAATGGGCCTCATCTCGCCTGGAGGGCAAAACCTCCTGGATTTTCTCGAGTTGCGGCAGGTGCTCTCGACTTACGATGGGGACCTCAGGGACCCGCTCTGGTGGCCTCAGGAAAGGCCAGTCCCCATGCGAGTTCCTCGGGGGCCTCTCGGGACTCCTCTCCCGTTGATGCCGGGGCCTAAGATCTTGTGTGGAGTCGGGGCCGGAAACTGAGGATTCCTCTCCAGTGCTGACATGGATCTTGGGGTACTTCTGGAGTCTCCCCAGGGGAGTCAGTCCTCGTCTCGAATGCGGGCATGCACTTGCGCTTTCCTCCAGAGCGGTAGCAGCAGTGCCACGCAGTCCTCCGCGTGGATCAAAGGATCTATGGTTTTCCCTCGAGTCTTTCCCACGAGGCTTTCCCACGAGGCTTTCCCACAGGGCTGTCCCACGTGCACACGTGGTGGGAGTCGATCCTCGGCTTGAACGTCAAGGCAGTGCAGGGAAAACAGGTTCCTCTGGAATGGACTGACACATCTGGGGGACTCTTGGAATGGTGGCACGACCCTGGAGTTCCTCTCGCCTTTCCTGTGGAGAGCGCCTCCTCTTGAGATGCGACGGGAACGCCGGGAATTCTTTCCCTACGAAACAGGGAAATGATCCCTCATCTCGAGCTAGGAGGCGGAAACGGGGCTCCCCTGGATGTGTGCGGGACCCCACGTGCTTCCTCTCGAGTGTAGACGGGTATGTCGCGGAACTGCTTGAGTTGCAGCAAGGGTGTGAAGCACCCTTTGGAAGTTCCAGTGGTTAGATGTGATTAGCCTCGAGAAGCCTCAGCGGAAATGGGCCTCATCTCGCCTGGAGGGCAAATCCTCCTGGATTTTCTCGAGTTGTGGAAGGTGCTCTCGACTTACGATGGGGACCTCAGGGACCCGCTCTGGTGGCCTCAGGAAAGGCCAGTCCCCATGCGAGTTCCTCGGGGGCCTCTCGTGATTCCTCTCCCGTCGATGAGGGGCCTAAGACCTTTTGTGGAGTCGGGGCCGGAACCTGAGGATTCCTCTCCAGTGCTGACATGGATCTTGGGGTACTTCTGGAGTCTCCCCAGGGGAGTCAGTCCTCGTCTCGAATGCGGGCATGCACTTGCGCTTTCCTGCAGAGCGGTAGCAGCAGTGTCACGCAGTCCGCCGCGTGGATCAAAGGATCTATGGTTTTCCCTCGAGTCTTTCCCACGAGGCTTTCCCACGAGGCTTTCCCACAGGGCTGTCCCACGTGCACACGTGGTGGGAGTGGATCCTCGGCTTGAACGTCAAGGCAGTGCAGGGAAAACAGGTTCACCTGGAATGGACTGACACATCTGGGGGACTCTTGGAATGGTGGCACGACCCTGGAGTTCCTCTCGCCTTTCCTGTGGAGAGCGCCTCCTCTTGAGATGCGACGGGAACGCCGGGAATTCTTTCCCTACGAAACAGGGAAAGGATCCCTCATCTCGAGCTAGGAGTCGGAAACGGGGCTCCCCTGGATGTGTGCGGGACCCCACGTGCTTCCTCTCGAGTGGAGACGGGTATGTCGGGGAACTTCTTGAGTTGCAGCAAGGTTGTGAAGGACCCTTTGGAAGTTCCAGTGGTTAGACGTGATTAGCCTCGAGAAGCCTCAGCGGAAATGGGCCTCATCTCGCCTGGAGGGCAAAACCTCCTGGATTTTCTCGAGTTGCGGCAGGTGCTCTCGACTTACGATGGGGACCACAGGGACCCGCTCTGGTGGCCTCAGGAAAGGCCAGTCCCCATGCGAGTTCCTCGGGGGCCTCTCGGGACTCCTCTCCCGTCGATGCCGGGGCCTAAGACCTTGTGTGGAGTCGGGGCCGGAAACTGAGGATTCCTCTCCAGTGCTGACATGGATCTTGGGGTACTTCTGGAGTCTCCCCAGGGGAGTCAGTCCTCGTCTCGAATGCGGGCATGCACTTGCGCTTTCCTCCAGAGCGGTAGCAGCAGTGTCACGCAGTCCGCCGCGTGGATCAAAGGATCTATGATTTTCCCTCGAGTCTTTCCCACGAGGCTTTCCCACGAGGCTTTCCCACAGGGCTGTCCCACGTGCACACGTGGTGGGAGTGGATCCTCGGCTTGAACGTCAAGGCAGTGCAGGGAAAACAGGTTCCTCTGGAATGGACTGACACATCTGGGGGACTCTTGGAATGGTGGCACGACCCTGGAGTTCCTCTCGCCTTTCCTGTGGAGAGCGCCTCCTCTTGAGATGCGACGGGAACGCCGGGAATTCTTTCCCTACGAAACAGGGAAAGAATCCCTCGTCTCGAGCTAGGAGGCGGAAACGGGGCTCCCCTGGATGTGTGCGGGACCCCACGTGCTTCCTCTCGAGTGGAGACGGGTATGTCGGGGAACTTCTTGAGTTGCAGCAAGGGTGTGAAGGACCCTTTGGAAGTTCCAGCGGTTAGATGTGATTAGCCTCGAGAAGCCTCAGCGGAAATGGGCCTCATCTCGCCTGGAGGGCAAAACCTCCTGGATTTTCTCGAGTTGCGACAGGTGCTCTCGACTTACGATGGGGACCTCCGGGACCCGCTCTGGTGGCCTCAGGAAAGGCCAGTCCCCATGCGAGTTCCTCGGGGGCCTCTCGGCATTCTCCTCCCGTCGATGCCGGGGCCTAAGACCTTGTGTGGAGTCGGGGCCGGAACCTGAGGATTCCTCTCCAGTGCTGACATGGATCTTGGGGTACTTCTGGAGTCTCCCCAGGGGAGTCAGTCCTCGTCTCGAATGCGGGCATGCACTTGCGCTTTCCTCCAGAGCGGTAGCAGCAGTGTCACGCAGTCCGCCGCGTGTATCAAAGGATCTATGATTTTCCCTCGAGTCTTTCCCACGAGGCTTTCCCACGAGGCTTTCCCACAGGGCTGTCCCACGTGCACACGTGGTGGGAGTGGATCCTCGGCTTGAACGTCAAGGCAGTGCAGGGAAAACAGGTTCCTCTGGAATGGACTGACACATCTGGGGGACTCTTGGAATGGTGGCACGACCCTGGAGTTCCTCTCGCCTTTCCTGTGGAGAGCTCCTCCTCTTGAGATGCGACGGGAACGCCGGGAATTCTTTCCCTACGAAACAGGGAAAGAATCCCTCGTCTCGAGCTAGGAGGCGGAAACGGGGCTCCCCTGGATGTGTGCGGGACCCCACGTGCTTCCTCTCGAGTGGAGACGGGTATGTCGGGGAACTTCTTGAGTTGCAGCAAGGGTGTGAAGGACCCTTTGGAAGTTCCAGTGGTTAGACGTGATTAGCCTCGAGAAGCCTCAGCGGAAATGGGCCTCATCTCGCCTGGAGGGCAAATCCTCCTGGATTTTCTCGAGTTGTGGAAGGTGCTCTCGACTTACGATGGGGACCTCAGGGACCCGCTCTGGTGGCCTCAGGAAAGGCCAGTCCCCATGCGAGTTCCTCGGGGGCCTCTCGTGATTCCTCTCCCGTCGATGAGGGGCCTAAGACCTTTTGTGGAGTCGGGGCCGGAACCTGAGGATTCCTCTCCAGTGCTGACATGGATCTTGGGGTACTTCTGGAGTCTCCCCAGGGGAGTCAGTCCTCGTCTCGAATGCGGGCATGCACTTGCGCTTTCCTGCAGAGCGGTAGCAGCAGTGTCACGCAGTCCGCCGCGTGGATCAAAGGATCTATGGTTTTCCCTCGAGTCTTTCCCACGAGGCTTTCCCACGAGGCTTTCCTCAGGGCTGTCCCACGTGCACACGTGGTGGGACTCGATCCTCGGCTTGAACGTCAAGGTAGTGCAGGGAAAACACATTCCTCTGGAATGGACTGACACATCTGGGGGACTCTTGGAATGGTGGCACGACCCTGGAGTTCCGCTCGCCTTTCCTGTGGAGAGCGCCTCCTCTTGAGATGCGACGGGAACGCCGGGAATTCATTCCCTACGAAAAAGGGAAAGGATCCCTCATCTCGAGCTTGGAGGCGGAAATGGGGCTCCCCTGGATGTGTGAGGAACCCCACGTGCTTCCTCTCGAGTGGTGACGGCTATGTCGGGGAACTTCTTGAGTTGCAGCAAGGGTGTGAAGGACCCTTTGGAAGTTCAAGTGGTTAGATGTGATTGGCCTCGAGAAGCCTCAGCGGAAATGGGCCTCATCTCGCCTGGAGGGCAAAACCTCCTGGATTTTCTCGAGTTGCGGCAGGTGCTCTCGACTTACGACGGGGACCTCAGGGACCCGCTCTGGTGGCCTCAGGAAAGGCCAGTCCCCATGCGATTTCCTCCGGGGCCTCTCGGGATTCCTCTCCCGTCGATGCCGGCGCCGAAGACCTTGTGTGGAGTCGCGGCCGGAACGTGAGGATTCCTCTCCAGTGCTGACATGGATCTTGGGGTACTTCTGGAGTCTCCCCATGGGAGTCAGTCCTGGTCTCGAATGCGGGCATGCACTTGCGCTTTCCTCCAGAGCGGTAGCAGCAGTGTCACGCAGTCCACCGCGTGGATCAAAGGATCTATGGTTTTCCCTCGAGTCTTTCCGACGAGGCTTTCCCACGAGGCTTTCCCACAGGGCTGTCCCACGTGCACAGGTAGTGGGAGTCGATCCTCGGCTTGAACGTCAAGGCAGTGCAGGGAAAACAGGTTCCTCTATAATGGACTGACACATCTGGGCGTCTCTTGGAATGGTGGCACGACCCTGGAGTTCCTCTCGCCTCTCCTGTGGAGAGCGCCTCCTCTTGAGATGCGACGGGAACGCCGGGAATTCTTTCCCTAAGAAACAGGGAAAGGATCCCTCATCTCGAGCTAGGAGGCGGAAACGGGGCTCCCCTGGATGTGTGCGGGACCCCACGTGCTTCCTCTCGAGTGGAGACGGGTATGTCGGGGAACTTCTTGAGTTGCAGCAAGGGTGTGAAGGACCCTTTGGAAGTTCCAGTGGTTAGATGTGATTAGCCTCGAGAAGCCTCAGCGGAAATGGGCCTCATCTCGCCTGGAGGGCAAAACCTCCTGGATTTTCTCGAGTTGCGGCAGGTGCTCTCGACTTACGATGGGGACCTCAGGGACCCGCTCTGGTGGCCTCAGGAAAGGCCAGTCCCCATGCGAGTTCCTCGGGGGCCTCTCGGGACTCCTCTCCCGTTGATGCCGGGGCCTAAGATCTTGTGTGGAGTCGGGGCCGGAAACTGAGGATTCCTCTCCAGTGCTGACATGGATCTTGGGGTACTTCTGGAGTCTCCCCAGGGGAGTCAGTCCTCGTCTCGAATGCGGGCATGCACTTGCGCTTTCCTCCAGAGCGGTAGCAGCAGTGCCACGCAGTCCTCCGCGTGGATCAAAGGATCTATGGTTTTCCCTCGAGTCTTTCCCACGAGGCTTTCCCACGAGGCTTTCCCACAGGGCTGTCCCACGTGCACACGTGGTGGGAGTCGATCCTCGGCTTGAACGTCAAGGCAGTGCAGGGAAAACAGGTTCCTCTGGAATGGACTGACACATCTGGGGGACTCTTGGAATGGTGGCACGACCCTGGAGTTCCTCTCGCCTTTCCTGTGGAGAGCGCCTCCTCTTGAGATGCGACGGGAACGCCGGGAATTCTTTCCCTACGAAACAGGGAAATGATCCCTCATCTCGAGCTAGGAGGCGGAAACGGGGCTCCCCTGGATGTGTGCGGGACCCCACGTGCTTCCTCTCGAGTGTAGACGGGTATGTCGCGGAACTGCTTGAGTTGCAGCAAGGGTGTGAAGCACCCTTTGGAAGTTCCAGTGGTTAGATGTGATTAGCCTCGAGAAGCCTCAGCGGAAATGGGCCTCATCTCGCCTGGAGGGCAAATCCTCCTGGATTTTCTCGAGTTGTGGAAGGTGCTCTCGACTTACGATGGGGACCTCAGGGACCCGCTCTGGTGGCCTCAGGAAAGGCCAGTCCCCATGCGAGTTCCTCGGGGGCCTCTCGTGATTCCTCTCCCGTCGATGAGGGGCCTAAGACCTTTTGTGGAGTCGGGGCCGGAACCTGAGGATTCCTCTCCAGTGCTGACATGGATCTTGGGGTACTTCTGGAGTCTCCCCAGGGGAGTCAGTCCTCGTCTCGAATGCGGGCATGCACTTGCGCTTTCCTGCAGAGCGGTAGCAGCAGTGTCACGCAGTCCGCCGCGTGGATCAAAGGATCTATGGTTTTCCCTCGAGTCTTTCCCACGAGGCTTTCCCACGAGGCTTTCCCACAGGGCTGTCCCACGTGCACACGTGGTGGGAGTGGATCCTCGGCTTGAACGTCAAGGCAGTGCAGGGAAAACAGGTTCACCTGGAATGGACTGACACATCTGGGGGACTCTTGGAATGGTGGCACGACCCTGGAGTTCCTCTCGCCTTTCCTGTGGAGAGCGCCTCCTCTTGAGATGCGACGGGAACGCCGGGAATTCTTTCCCTACGAAACAGGGTAAGGATCCCTCATCTCGAGCTAGGAGGCGGAAACGGGGCTCCCCTGGATGTGTGCGGGACCCCACGTGCTTCCTCTCGAGTGGAGACGGGTATGTCGGGGAACTTCTTGAGTTGCAGCAAGGGTGTGAAGGACCCTTTGGAAGTTCCAGTGGTTAGACGTGATTAGCCTCGAGAAGCCTCAGCGGAAATGGGCCTCATCTCGCCTGGAGGGCAAAACCTCCTGGATTTTCTCGAGTTGCGGCAGGTGCTCTCGACTTACGATGGGGACCACAGGGACCCGCTCTGGTGGCCTCAGGAAAGGCCAGTCCCCATGCGAGTTCCTCGGGGGCCTCTCGGGACTCCTCTCCCGTCGATGCCGGGGCCTAAGACCTTGTGTGGAGTCGGGGCCGGAAACTGAGGATTCCTCTCCAGTGCTGACATGGATCTTGGGGTACTTCTGGAGTCTCCCCAGGGGAGTCAGTCCTCGTCTCGAATGCGGGCATGCACTTGCGCTTTCCTCCAGAGCGGTAGCAGCAGTGTCACGCAGTCCGCCGCGTGGATCAAAGGATCTATGGTTTTCCCTCGAGTCTTTCCCACGAGGCTTTCCCACGAGGCTTTCCCACAGGGTTGTCCCACGTGCACACGTGGTGGGAGTGGATCCTCGGCTTGAACGTCAAGGCAGTGCAGGGAAAACAGGTTCCTCTGGAATGGACTGACACATCTGGGGGACTCTTGGAATGGTGGCACGACCCTGGAGTTCCTCTCGCCTTTCCTGTGGAGAGCGCCTCCTCTTGAGATGCGACGGGAACGCCGGGAATTCTTTCCCTACGAAACAGGGAAAGGATCCCTCATCTCGAGCTAGGAGGCGGAAACGGGGCTCCCCTGGATGTGTGCGGGACCCCACGTGCTTCCTCTCGAGTGGAGACGGGTATGTCGGGGAACTTCTTGAGTTGCAGCAAGGGTGTGAAGGACCCTTTGGAAGTTCCAGCGGTTAGATGTGATTAGCCTCGAGAAGCCTCAGCGGAAATGGGCCTCATGTCGCCTGGAGGGCAAAACCTCCTGGATTTTCTCGAGTTGCGACAGGTGCTCTCGACTTACGATGGGGACCTCCGGGACCCGCTCTGGTGGCCTCAGGAAAGGCCAGTCCCCATGCGAGTTCCTCGGGGGCCTCTCGGCATTCTCCTCCCGTCGATGCCGGGGCCTAAGACCTTGTGTGGAGTCGGGGCCGGAACCTGAGGATTCCTCTCCAGTGCTGACATGGATCTTGGGGTACTTCTGGAGTCTCCCCAGGGGAGTCAGTCCTCGTCTCGACTGCGGGCATGCACTTGCGCTTTCCTCCAGAGCGGTAGCAGCAGTGTCACGCAGTCCGCCGCGTGTATCAAAGGATCTATGATTTTCCCTCGAGTCTTTCCCACGAGGCTTTCCCACGAGGCTTTCCCACAGGGCTGTCCCACGTGCACACGTGGTGGGAGTGGATCCTCGGCTTGAACGTCAAGGCAGTGCAGGGAAAACAGGTTCCTCTGGAATGGACTGACACATCTGGGGGTCTCTTGGAATGGTGGCACGACCCTGGAGTTCCTCTCGCCTTTCCTGTGGAGAGCGCCTCCTCTTGAGATGCGAGGGGAACGCCGGGAATTCATTCCCTACGAAAAAGGGAAAGGATCCCTCATCTCGAGCTTGGAGGCGGAAATGGGGCTCCCCTGGATGTGTGAGGGACCCCACGTGCTTCCTCTCGAGTGGAGACGGCTATGTCGGGGAACTTCTTGAGTTGCAGCAAGGGTGTGAAGGACCCTTGGGAAGTTCCAGTGGTTAGATGTGATTGGCCTCGAGAAGCCTCAGCGGAAATGGGCCTCATCTCGCCTGGAGGGCAAAACCTCCTGGATTCTCTCGAGTTGCGGCAGGTGCTCTCGACTTACGACGGGGACCTCAGGGACCCGCTCTGGTGGCCTCAGTAAAGGCCAGTCCCCAAGCGAGTTCCTCCGGGGCCTCTCGGGATTCCTCTCCCGTCGATGCCGGCGCCGAAGACCTTGTGTGGAGTCGGGGCCGGAACGTGAGGATTCCTCTCCAGTGCTGACATGGATCTAGGGGTACTTCTGGAGTCTCCCCATGGGAGTCAGTCCTAGTCTCGAATGCGGGCATGCACTTGCGCTTTCCTCCAGAGCGGTAGCAGCAGTGTCACGCAGTCCACCGCGTGGATCAAAGGATCTATGGTTTTCCCTCGAGTCTTTCCCACGAGGCTTTCCCACGAGGCTTTCCCACAGGGCTGTCCCACGAGCACACGTGGTGGGAGTCGATCCTCGGCTTGAACGTCAAGGCAGTGCAGGGAAAACAGTTTCCTCTGTAATGGACAGACACATCTGGGGTCTCTTGGAATGGTCGCACGACCCTGGAGTTCCTCTCGCCTTTTCTGTGGGAGCGCCTCCTCTTGAGATGCGACGGTAACGCCGGGAATTCTTTCCCTACGAAACAGGGAAAGGATCCCTCATCTCGAGCTAGGAGGCGGAAACGGGGCTCCCCTGAATGTGTGCGGGACCCCACGTGCTTACTCTTGAGTGGAGACGGGTATGTCGGGGAATTTCTAGAGTTGCAGCAAGGGTGTGAAGGACCCTTTGGAAGTTCCAGTGGTTAGATGTGATTAGCCTCGAGAAGCCTCAGCGGAAATGGGCCTCATCTCGCCTGGAGGGCAAAACCTCCTGGATTTTCTCGAGTTGCGGCAGGTGCTCTCGACTTACGACGAGGACCTCAGGGACCCGCTCTGGTGACCTCAGGAAAGGCCAGTCCCCATGCGAGTTCCTCGGGGGCCTCTCGGGATTACTCTCCCGTCGATGCCGGGGCCTAAGACCTTGTCTGGAGTCGGGGCCGGAACCTGAGGATTCCTCTCCAGTGCTGACATGGATCTTGGGGTACTTCTGGAGTCTCCCCAGGGGAGTCAGTCCTCGTCTCGAATGCGGGCATGCACTTGCGCTTTCCTCCAGAGCGGTAGCAGCAGTGTCACGCAGTCCGCCGCGTGGATCAAAGGATCTATGGTATTCCCTCGAGTCTTTCCCACGAGGCTTTCCCACGAGGCTTTCCTCAGGGCTGTCCCACGTGCACACGTGGTGGGAGTCGATCCTCGGCTTGAACGTCAAGGTAGTGCAGGGAAAACACATTCCTCTGGAATGGACTGACACATCTGGGGGACTCTTGGAATGGTGGCACGACCCTGGAGTTCCTCTCGCCTTTCCTGTGGAGAGCGCCTCCTCTTGAGATGCGACGGGAACGCAGGGAATTCATTCCCTACGAAAAAGGGAAAGGATCCCTCATCTCGAGCTTGGAGGCGGAAATGGGGCTCCCCTGGATGTTTGCGGGACCCCACGTGCTTCCTCTCGAGTGGAGACGGGTATGTCGGGGAACTTCTTGAGTTGCAGCAAGGGTGTGAAGGACCCTTTGGAAGTTCCAGTGGTTAGATGTGATTGGCCTCGAGAAGCCTCAGCGGAAATGGGCCTCATCTCGCCTGGAGGGCAAAACCTCCTGGATTTTCTCGAGTTGCGACAGGTGCTCTCGACTTACGACGGGGACCTCAGGGACCCGCTCTGGTGGCCTCAGGAAAGGCCAGTCCCCATGCGAGTTCCTCCGGGGCCTCTCGGGATTCCTCTCCTGTCGATGCCGGCGCCGAAGACCTTGTGTGGAGTCGGGGCCGGAACCTGAGGATTCCTCTCCAGTGGTGACATGGATCTTGGGGTACTTCTGGAGTCTCCCCATGGGAGTCAGTCCTCGTCTCGAATGCGGGCATGCACTTGCACTTTTCTCCAGAGCGGTAGCAGCAGTGTCACGCAGTCCACCGCGTGGATCAAAGGATCTATGGTTTTCCCTCGAGTCTTTCCCACGAGGCTTTCCCACGAGGCTTTCCCACAGGGCTGTCCCACGAGCACACGTGGTGGGAGTCGATCCTCGGCTTGAACGTCAAGGCAGTGCAGGGAAAACAGTTTCCTCTGTAATGGACAGACACATCTGGGGTCTCTTGGAATGGTCGCACGACCCTGGAGTTCCTCTCGCCTTTTCTGTGGGAGCGCCTCCTCTTGAGATGCGACGGTAACGCCGGGAATTCTTTCCCTACGAAACAGGGAAAGGATCCCTCATCTCGAGCTAGGAGGCGGAAACGGGGCTCCCCTGAATGTGTGCGGGACCCCACGTGCTTCCTCTTGAGTGGAGACGGGTATGTCGGGGAATTTCTAGAGTTGCAGCAAGGGTGTAAAGGACCCTTTGGAAGTTCCAGTGGTTAGATGTGATTAGCCTCGAGAAGCCTCAGCGGAAATGGGCCTCATCTCGCCTGGAGGGCAAAACCTCCTGGATTTTCTCGAGTTGCGGCAGGTGCTCTCGACTTACGATGGGGACCTCAGGGACCCGCTCTGGTGGCCTCAGGAAAGGCCAGTCCCCATGCGAGTTCCTCGGGGGCCTCTCGGGACTCCTCTCCCGTTGATGCCGGGGCCTAAGATCTTGTGTGGAGTCGGGGCCGGAAACTGAGGATTCCTCTCCAGTGCTGACATGGATCTTGGGGTACTTCTGGAGTCTCCCCAGGGGAGTCAGTCCTCGTCTCGAATGCGGGCATGCACTTGCGCTTTCCTCCAGAGCGGTAGCAGCAGTGCCACGCAGTCCTCCGCGTGGATCAAAGGATCTATGGTTTTCCCTCGAGTCTTTCCCACGAGGCTTTCCCACGAGGCTTTCCCACAGGGCTGTCCCACGTGCACACGTGGTGGGAGTCGATCCTCGGCTTGAACGTCAAGGCAGTGCAGGGAAAACAGGTTCCTCTGGAATGGACTGACACATCTGGGGGACTCTTGGAATGGTGGCACGACCCTGGAGTTCCTCTCGCCTTTCCTGTGGAGAGCGCCTCCTCTTGAGATGCGACGGGAACGCCGGGAATTCTTTCCCTACGAAACAGGGAAAGGATCCCTCATCTCGAGCTAGGAGGCGGAAACGGGGCTCCCCTGGATGTGTGCGGGACCCCACGTGCTTCCTTTCGAGTGTAGACGGGTATGTCGCGGAACTGCTTGAGTTGCAGCAAGGGTGTGAAGCACCCTTTGGAAGTTCCAGTGGTTAGATGTGATTAGCCTCGAGAAGCCTCAGCGGAAATGGGCCTCATCTCGCCTGGAGGGCAAATCCTCCTGTATTTTCTCGAGTTGTGGAAGGTGCTCTCGACTTACGATGGGGACCTCAGGGACCCGCTCTGGTGGCCTCAGGAAAGGCCAGTCCCCATGCGAGTTCCTCGGGGGCCTCTCGTGATTCCTCTCCCGTCGATGAGGGGCCTAAGACCTTTTGTGGAGTCGGGGCCGGAACCTGAGGATTCCTCTCCAGTGCTGACATGGATCTTGGGGTACTTCTGGAGTCTCCCCAGGGGAGTCAGTCCTCGTCTCGAATGCGGGCATGCACTTGCGCTTTCCTGCAGAGCGGTAGCAGCAGTGTCACGCAGTCCGCCGCGTGGATCAAAGGATCTATGGTTTTCCCTCGAGTCTTTCCCACGAGGCTTTCCCACGAGGCTTTCCCACAGGGCTGTCCCACGTGCACACGTGGTGGGAGTGGATCCTCGGCTTGAACGTCAAGGCAGTGCAGGGAAAACAGGTTCACCTGGAATGGACTGACACATCTGGGGGACTCTTGGAATGGTGGCACGACCCTGGAGTTCCTCTCGCCTTTCCTGTGGAGAGCGCCTCCTCTTGAGATGCGACGGGAACGCCGGGAATTCTTTCCCTACGAAACAGGGAAAGGATCCCTCATCTCGAGCTAGGAGGCGGAAACGGGGCTCCCCTGGATGTGTGCGGGACCCCACGTGCTTCCTCTCGAGTGGAGACGGGTATGTCGGGGAACTTCTTGAGTTGCAGCAAGGGTGTGAAGGACCCTTTGGAAGTTCCAGTGGTTAGACGTGATTAGCCTCGAGAAGCCTCAGCGGAAATGGGCCTCATCTCGCCTGGAGGGCAAAACCTCCTGGATTTTCTCGAGTTGCGGCAGGTGCTCTCGACTTACGATGGGGACCACAGGGACCCGCTCTGGTGGCCTCAGGAAAGGCCAGTCCCCATGCGAGTTCCTCGGGGGCCTCTCGGGACTCCTCTCCCGTCGATGCCGGGGCCTAAGACCTTGTGTGGAGTCGGGGCCGGAAACTGAGGATTCCTCTCCAGTGCTGACATGGATCTTGGGGTACTTCTGGAGTCTCCCCAGGGGAGTCAGTCCTCGTCTCGAATGCGGGCATGCACTTGCGCTTTCCTCCAGAGCGGTAGCAGCAGTGTCACGCAGTCCGCCGCGTGGATCAAAGGATCTATGGTTTTCCCTCGAGTCTTTCCCACGAGGCTTTCCCACGAGGCTTTCCCACAGGGTTGTCCCACGTGCACACGTGGTGGGAGTGGATCCTCGGCTTTAACGTCAAGGAAGTGCAGGGAAAACAGGTTCCTCTGGAATGGACTGACACATCTGGGGGACTCTTGGAATGGTGGCACGACCCTGGAGTTCCTCTCGCCTTTCCTGTGGAGAGCGCCTCCTCTTGAGATGCGACGGGAACGCCGGGAATTCTTTCCCTACGAAACAGGGAAAGGATCCCTCATCTCGAGCTAGGAGGCGGAAACGGGGCTCCCCTGGATGTGTGCGGGACCCCACGTGCTTCCTCTCGAGTGGAGACGGGTATGTCGGGGAACTTCTTGAGTTGCAGCAAGGGTGTGAAGGACCCTTTGGAAGTTCCAGCGGTTAGATGTGATTAGCCTCGAGAAGCCTCAGCGGAAATGGGCCTCATCTCGCCTGGAGGGCAAAACCTCCTGGATTTTCTCGAGTTGCGACAGGTGCTCTCGACTTACGATGGGGACCTCCGGGACCCGCTCTGGTGGCCTCAGGAAAGGCCAGTCCCCATGCGAGTTCCTCGGGGGCCTCTTGGCATTCTCCTCCCGTCGATGCCGGGGCCTAAGACCTTGTGTGGAGTCGGGGCCGGAACCTGAGGATTCCTCTCCAGTGCTGACATGGATCTTGGGGTACTTCTGGAGTCTCCCCAGGGGAGTCAGTCCTCGTCTCGACTGCGGGCATGCACTTGCGCTTTCCTCCAGAGCGGTAGCAGCAGTGTCACGCAGTCCGCCGCGTGTATCAAAGGATCTATGATTTTCCCTCGAGTCTTTCCCACGAGGCTTTCCCACGAGGCTTTCCCACAGGGCTGTCCCACGTGCACACGTGGTGGGAGTGGATCCTCGGCTTGAACGTCAAGGCAGTGCAGGGAAAACAGGTTCCTCTGGAATGGACTGACACATCTGGGGGACTCTTGGAATGGTGGCACGACCCTGGAGTTCCTCTCGCCTTTCCTGTGGAGAGCGCCTCCTCTTGAGATGCGACGGGAACGCCGGGAATTCTTTCCCTACGAAACAGGGAAAGAATCCCTCGTCTCGAGCTAGGAGGCGGAAACGGGGCTCCCCTGGATGTGTGCGGGACCCACGTGCTTCCTCTCGAGTGGAGACGGGTATGTCGGGGAACTTCTTGAGTTGCAGCAAGGGTGTGAAGGACCCTTTGGAAGTTCCAGCGGTTAGATGTGATTAGCCTCGAGAAGCCTCAGCGGAAATGGGCCTCATCTCGCCTTGAGGGCAAAACCTCCTGGATTTTCTCGAGTTGCGACAGGTGCTCTCGACTTACGATGGGGACCTCCGGGACCCGCTCTGGTGGCCTCAGGAAAGGCCAGTCCCCATGCGAGTTCCTCGGGGGCCTCTCGGCATTCTCCTCCCGTCGATGCCGGGGCCTAAGACCTTGTGTGGAGTCGGGGCCGGAACCTGAGGATTCCTCTCCAGTGCTGACATGGATCTTGGGGTACTTCTGGAGTCTCCCCAGGGGAGTCAGTCCTCGTCTCGAATGCGGGCATGCACTTGCGCTTTCCTCCAGAGCGGTAGCAGCAGTGTCACGCAGTCCGCCGCGTGTATCAAAGGATCTATGATTTTCCCTCGAGTCTTTCACAAGAGGCTTTCCCACGAGGCTTTCCCACAGGGCTGTCCCACGTGCACACGTGGTGGGAGTGGATCCTCGGCTTGAACGTCAAGGCAGTGCAGGGAAAACAGGTTCCTCTGGAATGGACTGACACATCTGGGGGACTCTTGGAATGGTGGCACGACCCTGGAGTTCCTCTCGCCTTTCCTGTGGAGAGCTCCTCCTCTTGAGATGCGACGGGAACGCCGGGAATTCTTTCCCTACGAAACAGGGAAAGAATCCCTCGTCTCGAGCTAGGAGGCGGAAACGGGGCTCCCCTGGATGTGTGCGGGACCCCACGTGCTTCCTCTCGAGTGGAGACGGGTATGTCGGGGAACTTCTTGAGTTGCAGCAAGGGTGTGAAGGACCCTTTGGAAGTTCCAGTGGTTAGACGTGATTAGCCTCGAGAAGCCTCAGCGGAAATGGGCCTCATCTCGCCTGGAGGGCAAATCCTCCTGGATTTTCTCGAGTTGTGGAAGGTGCTCTCGACTTACGATGGGGACCTCAGGGACCCGCTCTGGTGGCCTCAGGAAAGGCCAGTCCCCATGCGAGTTCCTCGGGGGCCTCTCGTGATTCCTCTCCCGTCGATGAGGGGCCTAAGACCTTTTGTGGAGTCGGGGCCGGAACCTGAGGATTCCTCTCCAGTGCTGACATGGATCTTGGGGTACTTCTGGAGTCTCCCCAGGGGAGTCAGTCCTCGTCTCGAATGCGGGCATGCACTTGCGCTTTCCTGCAGAGCGGTAGCAGCAGTGTCACGCAGTCCGCCGCGTGGATCAAAGGATCTATGGTTTTCCCTCGAGTCTTTCCCACGAGGCTTTCCCACGAGGCTTTCCTCAGGGCTGTCCCACGTGCACACGTGGTGGGACTCGATCCTCGGCTTGAACGTCAAGGTAGTGCAGGGAAAACACATTCCTCTGGAATGGACTGACACATCTGGGGGACTCTTGGAATGGTGGCACGACCCTGGAGTTCCGCTCGCCTTTCCTGTGGAGAGCGCCTCCTCTTGAGATGCGACGGGAACGCCGGGAATTCATTCCCTACGAAAAAGGGAAAGGATCCCTCATCTCGAGCTTGGAGGCGGAAATGGGGCTCCCCTGGATGTGTGAGGAAACCCACGTGCTTCCTCTCGAGTGGTGACGGCTATGTCGGGGAACTTCTTGAGTTGCAGCAAGGGTGTGAAGGACCCTTTGGAAGTTCAAGTGGTTAGATGTGATTGGCCTCGAGAAGCCTCAGCGGAAATGGGCCTCATCTCGCCTGGAGGGCAAAACCTCCTGGATTTTCTCGAGTTGCGGCAGGTGCTCTCGACTTACGACGGGGACCTCAGGGACCCGCTCTGGTGGCCTCAGGAAAGGCCAGTCCCCATGCGAGTTCCTCCGGGGCCTCTCGGGATTCCTCTCCCGTCGATGCCGGCGCCGAAGACCTTGTGTGGAGTCGCGGCCGGAACGTGAGGATTCCTCTCCAGTGCTGACATGGATCTTGGGGTACTTCTGGAGTCTCCCCATGGGAGTCAGTCCTGGTCTCGAATGCGGGCATGCACTTGCGCTTTCCTCCAGAGCGGTAGCAGCAGTGTCACGCAGTCCACCGCGTGGATCAAAGGATCTATGGTTTTCCCTCGAGTCTTTCCGACGAGGCTTTCCCACGAGGCTTTCCCACAGGGCTGTCCCACGTGCACAGGTAGTGGGAGTCGATCCTCGGCTTGAACGTCAAGGCAGTGCAGGGAAAACAGGTTCCTCTATAATGGACTGACACATCTGGGCGTCTCTTGGAATGGTGGCACGACCCTGGAGTTCCTCTCGCCTCTCCTGTGGAGAGCGCCTCCTCTTGAGATGCGACGGGAACGCCGGGAATTCTTTCCCTAAGAAACAGGGAAAGGATCCCTCATCTCGAGCTAGGAGGCGGAAACGGGGCTCCCCTGGATGTGTGCGGGACCCCACGTGCTTCCTCTCGAGTGGAGACGGGTATGTCGGGGAACTTCTTGAGTTGCAGCAAGGGTGTGAAGGACCCTTTGGAAGTTCCAGTGGTTAGATGTGATTAGCCTCGAGAAGCCTCAGCGGAAATGGGCCTCATCTCGCCTGGAGGGCAAAACCTCCTGGATTTTCTCGAGTTGCGGCAGGTGCTCTCGACTTACGATGGGGACCTCAGGGACCCGCTCTGGTGGCCTCAGGAAAGGCCAGTCCCCATGCGAGTTCCTCGGGGGCCTCTCGTGATTCCTCTCCCGTCGATGAGGGGCCTAAGACCTTCTGTGGAGTCGGGGCCGGAACCTGAGGATTCCTCTCCAGTGCTGACATGGATCTTGGGGTACTTCTGGAGTCTCCCCAGGGGAGTCAGTCCTCGTCTCGAATGCGGGCATGCACTTGCGCTTTCCTGCAGAGCGGTAGCAGCAGTGTCACGCAGTCCGCCGCGTGGATCAAAGGATCTATGGTTTTCCCTCGAGTCTTTCCCACGAGGCTTTCCCACGAGGCTTTCCCACAGGGCTGTCCCACGTGCACACACGTGGTGGGAGTGGATCCTCGGCTTGAACGTCAAGGCAGTGCAGGGAAAACAGGTTCACCTGGAATGGACTGACACATCTGGGGGACTCTTGGAATGGTGGCACGACCCTGGAGTTCCTCTCGCCTTTCCTGTGGAGAGCGCCTCCTCTTGAGATGCGACGGGAACGCCGGGAATTCTTTCCCTACGAAACAGGGAAAAGATCCCTCATCTCGAGCTAGGAGGCGGAAACGGGGCTCCCCTGGATGTGTGCGGGACCCCACGTGCTTCCTCTCGAGTGGAGACGGGTATGTCGGGGAACTTCTTGAGTTGCAGCAAGGGTGTGAAGGACCCTTTGGAAGTTCCAGTGGTTAGACGTGATTAGCCTCGAGAAGCCTCAGCGGAAATGGGCCTCATCTCGCCGGGAGGGCAAAACCTCCTGGATTTTCTCGAGTTGCGGCAGGTGCTCTCGACTTACGATGGGGACCACAGGGACCCGCTCTGGTTGCCTCAGGAAAGGCCAGTCCCCATGCGAGTTCCTCGGGGGCCTCTCGGGACTCCTCTCCCGTCGATGCCGGGGCCTAAGACCTTGTGTGGAGTCGGGGCCGGAAACTGAGGATTCCTCTCCAGTGCTGACATGGATCTTGGGGTACTTCTGGAGTCTCCCCAGGGGAGTCAGTCCTCGTCTCGAATGCGGGCATGCACTTGCGCTTTCCTCCAGAGCGGTAGCAGCAGTGTCACGCAGTCCGCCGCGTGGATCAAAGGATCTATGGTTTTCCCTCGAGTCTTTCCCACGAGGCTTTCCCACGAGGCTTTCCCACAGGGTTGTCCCACGTGCACACGTGGTGGGAGTGGATCCTCGGCTTGAACGTCAAGGCAGTGCAGGGAAAACAGGTTCCTCTGGAATGGACTGACACATCTGGGGGACTCTTGGAATGGTGGCACGACCCTGGAGTTCCTCTCGCCTTTCCTGTGGAGAGCGCCTCCTCTTGAGATGCGACGGGAACGCCGGGAATTCTTTCCCTACGAAACAGGGAAAGGATCCCTCATCTCGAGCTAGGAGGCGGAAACGGGGCTCCCCTGGATGTGTGCGGGACCCCACGTGCTTCCTCTCGAGTGGAGACGGGTATGTCGGGGAACTTCTTGAGTTGCAGCAAGGGTGTGAAGGACCCTTTGGAAGTTCCAGTGGTTAGACGTGATTAGCCTCGAGAAGCCTCAGCGGAAATGGGCCTCATTTCGCCTGGAGGGCAAAACCTCCTGGATTTTCCCGAGTTGCGGCAGGGTCTCTCGACTTACGACGGGGACCTCAGGGACACGCTCTGGTGGCCTCAGGAAAGGCCAGTCCCCATGCGAGTTCCCCGGGGGCCTCTCGGCATTCCTCTCCCGTCGATGCCGGTGCCTAAGACCTTGTGTGGAGTCGTGGCCAGAACCTGAGTATTCCTCTCCAGTGCTGACATGGACCTTGGAGTACTTCTGGAGTCTCCCCAGGGGAGTCAGTCCTCGTCTCGAATGCGGGCATGCACTTGCGCTTTCCTCCAGAGCGGTAGCAGCAGTGTCACTCAGTCCGCCGCATGGATCAAAGGATCTATGGTTTTCCCTCGAGTCTTTCCCACGAGGCTTTCCCACGAGGCTTTCCCACAGGGCTGTCCCACGTGCATACGTGGTGGAAGTCGATCCTCGGCTTGAACGTCAAGGCAGTGCAGGGAAAACATGTTCCTCTGGAATGGACTGACACATCTGGGGGACTCTTGGAATGGTGGCACGACCCTGGAGTTCCTCTCGCCTTACCTGTGGAGAGCGCCTCCTCTTGAGATGCGACGGGAACGCCGGGAATTCTTTCCCTACGAAACAGGGAAAGGATCCCTCATCTCGAGCTAGGAGGCGGAAACGGGGCTCCCTGGATGTGTGCGGGACCCTCGTGCTTCCTCTCGAGTGGAGACGGGTATGTCGGGGAACCTCTTGAGTTGTAGCAAGCGTGTGAAGGACCTTTTGGAAGTTCCAGTGGTTGGATGTGATTAGCCTCGAGAAGCCTCAGCGGAAATGGGCCTCATCTCGCCTGGAGGGCAAAACCTCCTGGAATTTCTCGAGTTGCGGCAGGTGCTCTCGACTTACGACGGGGACCTCAGGGACCCGCTCTGGTGGCCTCAGGAAAGGCCAGTCCCCATGCGACTTCCTCGGGGGCCTCTCGGGATTCCTCTCCCGTTGATGCCGGTGCCTAAGACCTTGTGTGGAGTCGTGGCCAGAACCTGAGTATTCCTCTCCAGTGCTGACATGGACCTTGGAGTACTTCTGGAGTCTCCCCAGGGGAGTCAGTCCTCGTCTCGAATGCGGGCATGCACTTGCGCTTTCCTCCAGAGCGGTAGCAGCAGTGTCACGCAGTCCGCCGCGTGGATCAAAGGATCTATGGTTTTTCCTAGAGTCCTTCCCACGAGGCTTTCCCACGAGGCTTTCCCACAGGGCTGTCCCACGTGCACACGTGGTGGGAGTCGATCCTCGGCTTGAACGTCAAGGCAGTGCAGGGAAAACAGGTTCCTCTGGAATGGACTGACACATCTGGGGGACTCTTGGAATGGTGTCACGACCCTGGAGTTCCTCTCGCCTTTCCTGTGGAGAGCGCCTCCTCTTGAGATGCGACGGGAACGCCGGGAATTCTTTCCCAACGAAACAGGGAAAGGATCCCTCATCTCGAGCTAGGAGATGGAAACGGGGCTCCCCTGGATGTGTGCGGACCCTCGTGCTTCCTCTCGAGTGGAGACGGGTATGTCGGGGAACTTCTTGAGTTGCAGCAACGGTGTGAAGGACGCTTTGGAAGTTCCAGTGGTTAGATGTGATTAGCCTCGAGAAGCCTCAGCGGAAATGAGCCTCATCTCGCCTGGAGGGCAAAACCTCCTGGATTTTCTCGAGTTGAGGCAGGTGCTCTCGACTTACGACGGGGACCTCAGGGACCCGCTCTGGTGGCCTCAGGAAAGGCCTGTTCCCATGCGAGTTCCTCGGGGGCCTCTCAGGATTCCTCTGCCGTCGATGCCGGGGCCTAAGACCTTGTGTGGAGTCGGGGCCGGAACCTGTGGATTCCTCTCCAGTGCTCACATGGATCTAGGGGTACTTCTGGAGTCTCCCCAGGGGAGTCAGTCCTCGTCTCGAAGCCGGCATGCAATTGCGCTTTCCTCCAGAGCGGTAGCAGCAGTGTCACGCAGTCCGCCGCGTGGATCAAAGGATCTATGGTTTTCCCTCGAGTCTTTCCCACGAGGCTTTCCCACGAGGCTTTCCCACAGGCCTGTCCCACGTGCACACGTGGTGGGAGTGGATCCTCGGCTTGAACGTCAAGGCAGTGCAGGGAAAACAGGTTCACCTGGAATGGACTGACACATCTGGGGGACTCTTGGAATGGTGGCACGACCCTGGAGTTCCTCTCGCCTTTCCTGTGGAGAGCGCCTCCTCTTGAGATGCGACGGGAACGCCGGGAATTCTTTCCCTACGAAACAGGGAAAGGATCCCTCATCTCGAGCTAGGAGGCGGAAACGGGGCTCCCCTGGATGTGTGCGGGACCCCACGTGCTTCCTCTCGAGTGGAGACGGGTATGTCGGGGAACTTCTTGAGTTGCAGCAAGGGTGTGAAGGACCCTTTGGAAGTTCCAGTGGTTAGACGTGATTAGCCTCGAGAAGCCTCAGCGGAAATGGGCCTCATCTCGCCTGGAGGGCAAAACCTCCTGGATTTTCTCGAGTTGCGGCAGGTGCTCTCGACTTACGATGGGGACCACAGGGACCCGCTCTGGTGGCCTCAGGAAAGGCCAGTCCCCATGTGAGTTCCTCGGGGGCCTCTCGGGACTCCTCTCCCGTCGATGCCGGGGCCTAAGACCTTGTGTGGAGTCGGGGCCGGAAACTGAGGATTCCTCTCCAGTGCTGACATGGATCTTGGGGTACTTCTGGAGTCTCCCCAGGGGAGTCAGTCCTCGTCTCGAATGCGGGCATGCACTTGCGCTTTCCTCCAGAGCGGTAGCAGCAGTGTCACGCAGTCCGCCGCGTGGATCAAAGGATCTATGGTTTTCCCTCGAGTCTTTCCCACGAGGCTTTCCCACGAGGCTTTCCCACAGGGTTGTCCCACGTGCACACGTGGTGGGAGTGGATCCTCGGCTTGAACGTCAAGGCAGTGCAGGGAAAACAGGTTCCTCTGGAATGGACTGACACATCTGGGGGACTCTTGGAATGGTGGCACGACCCTGGAGTTCCTCTCGCCTTTCCTGTGGAGAGCGCCTCCTCTTGAGATGCGACGGGAACGCCGGGAATTCTTTCCCTACGAAACAGGGAAAGGATCCCTCATCTCGAGCTAGGAGGCGGAAACGGGGCTCCCCTGGATGTGTGCGGGACCCCACGTGCTTCCTCTCGAGTGGAGACGGGTATGTCGGGGAACTTCTTGAGTTGCAGCAAGGGTGTGAAGGACCCTTTGGAAGTTCCAGCGGTTAGATGTGATTAGCCTCGAGAAGCCTCAGCGGAAATGGGCCTCATCTCGCCTGGAGGGCAAAACCTCCTGGATTTTCTCGAGTTGCGACAGGTGCTCTCGACTTACGATGGGGACCTCCGGGACCCGCTCTGGTGGCCTCAGGAAAGGCCAGTCCCCATGCGAGTTCCTCGGGGGCCTCTCGGCATTCTCCTCCCGTCGATGCCGGGGCCTAAGACCTTGTGTGGAGTCGGGGCCGGAACCTGAGGATTCCTCTCCAGTGCTGACATGGATCTTGGGGTACTTCTGGAGTCTCCCCAGGGGAGTCAGTCCTCGTCTCGACTGCGGGCATGCACTTGCGCTTTCCTCCAGAGCGGTAGCAGCAGTGTCACGCAGTCCGCCGCGTGTATCAAAGGATCTATGATTTTCCCTCGAGTCTTTCCCACGAGGCTTTCCCACGAGGCTTTCCCACAGGGCTGTCCCACGTGCACACGTGGTGGGAGTGGATCCTCGGCTTGAACGTCAAGGCAGTGCAGGGAAAACAGGTTCCTCTGGAATGGACTGACACATCTGGGGGACTCTTGGAATGGTGGCACGACCCTGGAGTTCCTCTCGCCTTTCCTGTGGAGAGCGCCTCCTCTTGAGATGCGACGGGAACGCCGGGAATTCATTCCCTACGAAAAAGGGAAAGGATCCCTCATCTCGAGCTTGGAGGCGGAAATGGGGCTCCCCTGGATGTGTGAGGGACCCCACGTGCTTCCTCTCGAGTGGAGACGGCTATGTCGGGGAACTTCTTGAGTTGCAGCAAGGGTGTGAAGGACCCTTTGGAAGTTCCAGTGGTTAGATGTGATTGGCCTCGAGAAGCCTCAGCGGAAATGGGCCTCATCTCGCCTGGAGGGCAAAACCTCCTGGATTTTCTTGAGTTGCGGCAGGTGCTCTCGACTTACGACGGGGACCTCAGGGACCCGCTCTGGTGGCCTCAGTAAAGGCCAGACCCCAAGCGAGTTCCTCCGGGGCCTCTCGGGATTCCTCTCCCGTCGATGCCGGCGCCGAAGACCTTGTGTGGAGTCGGGGCCGGAACGTGAGGATTCCTCTCCAGTGCTGACATGGACCTTGGAGTACTTCTGGAGTCTCCCCATGGGAGTCAGTCCTCGTCTCGAATGCGGGCATGCACTTGCGCTTTCCTCCAGAGCGGTAGCAGCAGTGTCACTCAGTCCGCCGCATGGATCAAAGGATCTATGGTTTTCCCTCGAGTCTTTCCCACGAGGCTTTCCCACGAGGCTTTCCCACAGGGCTGTCCCACGTGCATACGTGGTGGAAGTCGATCCTCGGCTTGAACGTCAAGGCAGTGCAGGGAAAACATGTTCCTCTGGAATGGACTGACACATCTGGGGGACTCTTGGAATGGTGGCACGACCCTGGAGTTCCTCTCGCCTTACCTGTGGAGAGCGCCTCCTCTTGAGATGCGACGGGAACGCCGGGAATTCTTTCCCTACGAAACAGGGAAAGGATCCCTCATCTCGAGCTAGGAGGCGGAAACGGGGCTCCCTGGATGTGTGCGGGACCCTCGTGCTTCCTCTCGAGTGGAGACGGGTATGTCGGGGAACCTCTTGAGTTGTAGCAAGCGTGTGAAGGACCTTTTGGAAGTTCCAGTGGTTGGATGTGATTAGCCTCGAGAAGCCTCAGCGGAAATGGGCCTCATCTCGCCTGGAGGGCAAAACCTCCTGGAATTTCTCGAGTTGCGGCAGGTGCTCTCGACTTACGACGGGGACCTCAGGGACCCGCTCTGGTGGCCTCAGGAAAGGCCAGTCCCCATGCGACTTCCTCGGGGGCCTCTCGGGATTCCTCTCCCGTCGATGCCGGTGCCTAAGACCTTGTGTGGAGTCGTGGCCAGAACCTGAGTATTCCTCTCCAGTGCTGACATGGACCTTGGAGTACTTCTGGAGTCTCCCCAGGGGAGTCAGTCCTCGTCTCGAATGCGGGCATGCACTTGCGCTTTCCTCCAGAGCGGTAGCAGCAGTGTCACGCAGTCCGCCGCGTGGATCAAAGGATCTATGGTTTTTCCTAGAGTCCTTCCCACGAGGCTTTCCCACGAGGCTTTCCCACAGGGCTGTCCCACGTGCACACGTGGTGGGAGTCGATCCTCGGCTTGAACGTCAAGGCAGTGCAGGGAAAACAGGTTCCTCTGGAATGGACTGACACATCTGGGGGACTCTTGGAATGGTGTCACGACCCTGGAGTTCCTCTCGCCTTTCCTGTGGAGAGCGCCTCCTCTTGAGATGCGACGGGAACGCCGGGAATTCTTTCCCAACGAAACAGGGAAAGGATCCCTCATCTCGAGCTAGGAGATGGAAACGGGGCTCCCCTGGATGTGTGCGGACCCTCGTGCTTCCTCTCGAGTGGAGACGGGTATGTCGGGGAACTTCTTGAGTTGCAGCAACGGTGTGAAGGACGCTTTGGAAGTTCCAGTGGTTAGATGTGATTAGCCTCGAGAAGCCTCAGCGGAAATGAGCCTCATCTCGCCTGGAGGGCAAAACCTCCTGGATTTTCTCGAGTTGAGGCAGGTGCTCTCGACTTACGACGGGGACCACAGGGACCCGCTCTGGTGGCCTCAGGAAAGGCCAGTTCCCATGCGAGTTCCTCGGGGGCCTCTCAGGATTCCTCTGCCGTCGATGCCGGGGCCTAAGACCTTGTGTGGAGTCGGGGCCGGAACCTGTGGATTCCTCTCCAGTGCTCACATGGATCTAGGGGTACTTCTGGAGTCTCCCCAGGGGAGTCAGTCCTCGTCTCGAAGCCGGCATGCAATTGCGCTTTCCTCCAGAGCGGTAGCAGCAGTGTCACGCAGTCCGCCGCGTGGATCAAAGGATCTATGGTTTTCCCTCGAGTCTTTCCCACGAGGCTTTCCCACGAGGCTTTCCCACAGGCCTGTCCCACGTGCACACGTGGTGGGAGTCGATCCTCGGCTTGAAGGTCAAGGCAGTGCAGGGAAAACAGGTTCCTCTGGAATGGACTGACACATCTGGGGGTCTCTTGGAATGATGGCACGACTCTGGAGTTCATCTCGCCTTTCCTGTGGAGAGCGCCTCCTCTTGAGATGCGACGGGATCGCCGGGAATTCTTTCCCTACGAAACAGGGAAAGGATCCCTCATCTCGAGCTAGGAGGCGGAAACGGGGCTCCCCTGGATGTGTGCGGGACCCCACGTGCTTCCTCTCGAGTGGAGACGGGTATGTCGGGGAACTTTTTGAGTTGCAGCAAGGGTGTGAAGGACCCTTTGGAAGTTCCAGTGGTTAGACGTGATTAGCCTCGAGAAGCCTCAGCGGAAATGGGCCTCATCTCGCCTGGAGGGCAAAACCTCCTGGATTTTCTCGAGTTGCGGCAGGTGCTCTCGACTTACGATGGGGACCACAGGGACCCGCTCTGGTGGCCTCAGGAAAGGCCAGTCCCCATGCGAGTTCCTCGGGGGCCTCTCGGGACTCCTCTCCCGTCGATGCCGGGGCCTAAGACCTTGTGTGGAGTCGGGGCCGGAAACTGAGGATTCCTCTCCAGTGCTGACATGGATCTTGGGGTACTTCTGGAGTCTCCCCAGGGGAGTCAGTCCTCGTCTCGAATGCGGGCATGCACTTGCGCTTTCCTCCAGAGCGGTAGCAGCAGTGTCACGCAGTCCGCCGCGTGGATCAAAGGATCTATGGTTTTCCCTCGAGTCTTTCCCACGAGGCTTTCCCACGAGGCTTTCCCACAGGGTTGTCCCACGTGCACACGTGGTGGGAGTGGATCCTCGGCTTGAACGTCAAGGCAGTGCAGGGAAAACAGGTTCCTCTGGAATGGACTGACACATCTGGGGGACTCTTGGAATGGTGGCACGACCCTGGAGTTCCTCTCGCCTTTCCTGTGGAGAGCGCCTCCTCTTGAGATGCGACGGGAACGCCGGGAATTCTTTCCCTACGAAACAGGGAAAGGATCCCTCATCTCGAGCTAGGAGGCGGAAACGGGGCTCCCCTGGATGTGTGCGGGACCCCACGTGCTTCCTCTCGAGTGGAGACGGGTATGTCGGGGAACTTCTTGAGTTGCAGCAAGGGTGTGAAGGACCCTTTGGAAGTGCCAGCGGTTAGATGTGATTAGCCTCGAGAAGCCTCAGCGGAAATGGGCCTCATCTCGCCTGGAGGGCAAAACCTCCTGGATTTTCTCGAGTTGCGACAGGTGCTCTCGACTTACGATGGGGACCTCCGGGACCCGCTCTGGTGGCCTCAGGAAAGGCCAGTCCCCATGCGAGTTCCTCGGGGGCCTCTCGGCATTCTCCTCCCGTCGATGCCGGGGCCTAAGACCTTGTGTGGAGTCGGGGCCGGAACCTGAGGATTCCTCTCCAGTGCTGACATGGATCTTGGGGTACTTCTGGAGTCTCCCCAGGGGAGTCAGTCCTCGTCTCGACTGCGGGCATGCACTTGCGCTTTCCTCCAGAGCGGTAGCAGCAGTGTCACGCAGTCCGCCGCGTGTATCAAAGGATCTATGATTTTCCCTCGAGTCTTTCCCACGAGGCTTTCCCACGAGGCTTTCCCACAGGGCTGTCCCACGTGCACACGTGGTGGGAGTGGATCCTCGGCTTGAACGTCAAGGCAGTGCAGGGAAAACAGGTTCCTCTGGAATGGACTGACACATCTGGGGGACTCTTGGAATGGTGGCACGACCCTGGAGTTCCTCTCGCCTTTCCTGTGGAGAGCGCCTCCTCTTGAGATGCGACGGGAACGCCGGGAATTCATTCCCTACGAAAAAGGGAAAGGATCCCTCATCTCGAGCTTGGAGGCGGAAATGGGGCTCCCCTGGATGTGTGAGGGACCCCACGTGCTTCCTCTCGAGTGGAGACGGCTATGTCGGGGAACTTCTTGAGTTGCAGCAAGGGTGTGAAGGACCCTTTGGAAGTTCCAGTGGTTAGATGTGATTGGCCTCGAGAAGCCTCAGCGGAAATGGGCCTCATCTCGCCTGGAGGGCAAAACCTCCTGGATTTTCTCGAGTTGCGGCAGGTGCTCTCGACTTACGACGGGGACCTCAGGGACCCGCTCTGGTGGCCTCAGTAAAGGCCAGTCCCCAAGCGAGTTCCTCCGGGGCCTCTCGGGATTCCTCTCCCGTCGATGCCGGCGCCGAAGACCTTGTGTGGAGTCGGGGCCGGAACGTGAGGATTCCTCTCCAGTGCTGACATGGATCTAGGGGTACTTCTGGAGTCTCCCCATGGGAGTCAGTCCTAGTCTCGAATGCGGGCATGCACTTGCGCTTTCCTCCAGAGCGGTAGCAGCAGTGTCACGCAGTCCACCGCGTGGATCAAAGGATCTATGGTTTTCCCTCGAGTCTTTCCCACGAGGCTTTCCCACGAGGCTTTCCCACAGGGCTGTCCCACGTGCACAGGTGGTGGGAGTCGATCCTCGGCTTGAACGTCAAGGCAGTGCAGGGAAAACAGGTTCCTCTATAATGGACTGACACATCTGGGCGTCTCTTGGAATGGTGGCACGACCCTGGAGTTCCTCTCGCCTCTCCTGTGGAGAGCGCCTCCTCTTGAGATGCGACGGGAACGCCGGGAATTCTTTCCCTACGAAACAGGGAAAGGATCCCTCATCTCGAGCTAGGAGGCGGAAACGGGGCTCCCCTGGATGTGTGCGGGACCCCACGTGCTTCCTCTCGAGTGGAGACGGGTATGTCGGGGAACTTCTTGAGTTGCAGCAAGGGTGTGAAGGACCCTTTGGAAGTTCCAGTGGTTAGACGTGATTAGCCTCGAGAAGCCTCAGCGGAAATGGGCCTCATCTCGCCGGGAGGGCAAAACCTCCTGGATTTTCTCGAGTTGCGGCAGGTGCTCTCGACTTACGATGGGGACCACAGGGACCCGCTCTGGTTGCCTCAGGAAAGGCCAGTCCCCATGCGAGTTCCTCGGGGGCCTCTCGGGACTCCTCTCCCGTCGATGCCGGGGCCTAAGACCTTGTGTGGAGTCGGGGCCGGAAACTGAGGATTCCTCTCCAGTGCTGACATGGATCTTGGGGTACTTCTGGAGTCTCCCCAGGGGGTCAGTCCTCGTCTCGAATGCGGGCATGCACTTGCGCTTTCCTCCAGAGCGGTAGCAGCAGTGTCACGCAGTCCGCCGCGTGGATCAAAGGATCTATGGTTTTCCCTCGAGTCTTTCCCACGAGGCTTTCCCACGAGGCTTTCCCACAGGGTTGTCCCACGTGCACACGTGGTGGGAGTGGATCCTCGGCTTGAACGTCAAGGCAGTGCAGGGAAAACAGGTTCCTCTGGAATGGACTGACACATCTGGGGGACTCTTGGAATGGTGGCACGACCCTGGAGTTCCTCTCGCCTTTCCTGTGGAGAGCGCCTCCTCTTGAGATGCGACGGGAACGCCGGGAATTCTTTCCCTACGAAACAGGGAAAGGATCCCTCATCTCGAGCTAGGAGGTGGAAACGGGGCTCCCCTGGATGTGTGCGGGACCCCACGTGCTTCCTCTCGAGTGGAGACGGGTATGTCGGGGAACTTCTTGAGTTGCAGCAAGGGTGTGAAGGACCCTTTGGAAGTTCCAGTGGTTAGACGTGATTAGCCTCGAGAAGCCTCAGCGGAAATGGGCCTCATTTCGCCTGGAGGGCAAAACCTCCTGGATTTTCCCGAGTTGCGGCAGGGTCTCTCGACTTACGACGGGGACCTCAGGGACACGCTCTGGTGGCCTCAGGAAAGGCCAGTCCCCATGCGAGTTCCCCGGGGGCCTCTCGGGATTCCTCTCCCGTCGATGCCGGTGCCTAAGACCTTGTGTGGAGTCGTGGCCAGAACCTGAGTATTCCTCTCCAGTGCTGACATGGACCTTGGAGTACTTCTGGAGTCTCCCCAGGGGAGTCAGTCCTCGTCTCGAATGCGGGCATGCACTTGCGCTTTCCTCCAGAGCGGTAGCAGCAGTGTCACTCAGTCCGCCGCATGGATCAAAGGATCTATGGTTTTCCCTCGAGTCTTTCCCACGAGGCTTTCCCACGAGGCTTTCCCACAGGGCTGTCCCACGTGCATACGTGGTGGAAGTCGATCCTCGGCTTGAACGTCAAGGCAGTGCAGGGAAAACATGTTCCTCTGGAATGGACTGACACATCTGGGGGACTCTTGGAATTTTGTCACGACCCTGGAGTTCCTCTCGCCTTTCCTGTGGAGAGCGCCTCCTCTTGAGATGCGACGGGAACGCCGGGAATTCTTTCCCAACGAAACTGGGAAAGGATCCCTCATCTCGAGCTAGGAGATGGAAACGGGGCTCCCCTGGATGTGTGCGGACCCTCGTGCTTCCTCTCGAGTGGAGACGGGTATGTCGGGGAACTTCTTGAGTTGCAGCAACGGTGTGAAGGACGCTTTGGAAGTTCCAGTGGTTAGATGTGATTAGCCTCGAGAAGCCTCAGCGGAAATGAGCCTCATCTCGCCTGGAGGGCAAAACCTCCTGGATTTTCTCGAGTTGAGGCAGGTGCTCTCGACTTACGACGGGGACCACAGGGACCCGCTCTGGTGGCCTCAGGAAAGGCCAGTTCCCATGCGAGTTCCTCGGGGGCCTCTCAGGATTCCTCTGCCGTCGATGCCGGGGCCTAAGACCTTGTGTGGAGTCGGGGCCGGAACCTGTGGATTCCTCTCCAGTGCTCACATGGATCTAGGGCTACTTCTGGAGTCTCCCCAGGGGAGTCAGTCCTCGTCTCGAAGCCGGCATGCAATTGCGCTTTCCTCCAGAGCGGTAGCAGCAGTGTCACGCAGTCCGCCGCGTGGATCAAAGGATCTATGGTTTTCCCTCGAGTCTTTCCCACGAGGCTTTCCCACGAGGCTTTCCCACAGGCCTGTCCCACGTGCACACGTGGTGGGAGTCGATCCTCGGCTTGAAGGTCAAGGCAGTGCAGGGAAAACAGGTTCCTCTGGAATGGACTGACACATCTGGGGGTCTCTTGGAATGATGGCACGACTCTGGAGTTCATCTCGCCTTTCCTGTGGAGAGCGCCTCCTCTTGAGATGCGACGGGATCGCCGGGAATTCTTGCCCTACGAAACAGGGAAAGGATCCCTCATCTCGAGCTAGGAGACGGAAACGGGGCTCCACTGGATGTGTGCGGGACCCTCGTGCTTCCTCTCGAGTTGAGACGTGTATGTCGGGGAACTTCTTGAGTTGCAGCAAGGGTGTGAAGGACCCTTTGGAAGTTCCAGCGGTTAGATGTGATTAGCCTCGAGAAGCCTCAGCGGAAATGGGCCTCATCTCGCCTGGAGGGCAAAACCTCCTGGATTTTCTCGAGTTGCGACAGGTGCTCTCGACTTACGATGGGGACCTCCGGGACCCGCTCTGGTGGCCTCAGGAAAGGCCAGTCCCCATGCGAGTTCCTCGGGGGCCTCTCGGCATTCTCCTCCCGTCGATGCCGGGGCCTAAGACCTTGTGTGGAGTCGGGGCCGGAACCTGAGGATTCCTCTCCAGTGCTGACATGGATCTTGGGGTACTTCTGGAGTCTCCCCAGGGGAGTCAGTCCTCGTCTCGACTGCGGGCATGCACTTGCGCTTTCCTCCAGAGCGGTAGCAGCAGTGTCACGCAGTCCGCCGCGTGTATCAAAGGATCTATGATTTTCCCTCGAGTCTTTCCCACGAGGCTTTCCCACGAGGCTTTACCACAGGGCTGTCCCACGTGCACACGTGGTGGGAGTGGATCCTCGGCTTGAACGTCAAGGCAGTGCAGGGAAAACAGGTTCCTCTGGAATGGACTGACACATCTGGGGGACTCTTGGAATGGTGGCACGACCCTGGAGTTCCTCTCGCCTTTCCTGTGGAGAGGGCCTCCTCTTGAGATGCGACGGGAACGCCGGGAATTCATTCCCTACGAAAAAGGGAAAGGATCCCTCATCTCGAGCTTGGAGGCGGAAATGGGGCTCCCCTGGATGTGTGAGGGACCCCACGTGCTTCCTCTCGAGTGGAGACGGCTATGTCGGGGAACTTCTTGAGTTGCAGCAAGGGTGTGAAGGACCCTTTGGAAGTTCCAGTGGTTAGATGTGATTGGCCTCGAGAAGCCTCAGCGGAAATGGGCCTCATCTCGCCTGGAGGGCAAAACCTCCTGGATTTTCTCGAGTTGCGGCAGGTGCTCTCGACTTACGACGGGGACCTCAGGGACCCGCTCTGGTGGCCTCAGTAAAGGCCAGTCCCCAAGCGAGTTCCTCCGGGGCCTCTCGGGATTCCTCTCCCGTCGATGCCGGCGCCGAAGACCTTGTGTGGAGTCGGGGCCGGAACGTGAGGATTCCTCTCCAGTGCTGACATGGATCTAGGGGTACTTCTGGAGTCTCCCCATGGGAGTCAGTCCTAGTCTCGAATGCGGGCATGCACTTGCGCTTTCCTCCAGAGCGGTAGCAGCAGTGTCACGCAGTCCACCGCGTGGATCAAAGGATCTATGGTTTTCCCTCGAGTCTTTCCCACGAGGCTTTCCCACGAGGCTTTCCCACAGGGCTGTCCCACGTGCACAGGTGGTGGGAGTCGATCCTCGGCTTGAACGTCAAGGCAGTGCAGGGAAAACAGGTTCCTCTATAATGGACTGACACATCTGGGCGTCTCTTGGAATGGTGGCACGACCCTGGAGTTCCTCTCGCCTCTCCTGTGGAGAGCGCCTCCTCTTGAGATGCGACGGGATCGCCGGGAATTCTTTCCCTACGAAACAGGGAAAGGATCCCTCATCTCGAGCTAGGAGGCGGAAACGGGGCTCCCCTGGATGTGTGCGGGACCCCACGTGCTTCCTCTCGAGTGGAGACGGGTATGTCGGGGAACTTCTTGAGTTGCAGCAAGGGTGTGAAGGACCCTTTGGAAGTTCCAGTGGTTAGACGTGATTAGCCTCGAGAAGCCTCAGCGGATTGGGCCTCATCTCGCCGGGAGGGCAAAACCTCCTGGATTTTCTCGAGTTGCGGCAGGTGCTCTCGACTTACGATGGGGACCACAGGGACCCGCTCTGGTTGCCTCAGGAAAGGCCAGTCCCCATGCGAGTTCCTCGGGGGCCTCTCGGGACTCCTCTCCCGTCGATTCCGGGGCCTAAGACCTTGTGTGGAGTCGGGGCCGGAAACTGAGGATTCCTCTCCAGTGCTGACATGGATCTTGGGGTACTTCTGGAGTCTCCCCAGGGGAGTCAGTCCTCGTCTCGAATGCGGGCATGCACTTGCGCTTTCCTCCAGAGCGGTAGCAGCAGTGTCACGCAGTCCGCCGCGTGGATCAAAGGATCTATGGTTTTCCCTCGAGTCTTTCCCACGAGGCTTTCCCACGAGGCTTTCCCACAGGGTTGTCCCACGTGCACACGTGGTGGGAGTGGATCCTCGGCTTGAACGTCAAGGCAGTGCAGGGAAAACAGGTTCCTCTGGAATGGACTGACACATCTGGGGGACTCTTGGAATGGTGGCACGACCCTGGAGTTCCTCTCGCCTTTCCTGTGGAGAGCGCCTCCTCTTGAGATGCGACGGGAACGCCGGGAATTCTTTCCCTACGAAACAGGGAAAGGATCCCTCATCTCGAGCTAGGAGGCGGAAACGGGGCTCCCCTGGATGTGTGCGGGACCCCACGTGCTTCCTCTCGAGTGGAGACGGGTATGTCGGGGAACTTCTTGAGTTGCAGCAAGGGTGTGAAGGACCCTTTGGAAGTTCCAGTGGTTAGACGTGATTAGCCTCGAGAAGCCTCAGCGGAAATGGGCCTCATTTCGCCTGGAGGGCAAAACCTCCTGGATTTTCCCGAGTTGCGGCAGGGTCTCTCGACTTACGACGGGGACCTCAGGGACACGCTCTGGTGGCCTCAGGAAAGGCCAGTCCCCATGCGAGTTCCCCGGGGGCCTCTCGGCATTCCTCTCCCGTCGATGCCGCGGCCTAAGACCTTGTGTGGAGTCGGGTCCGGAACCTGAGGATTCCTCTCCAGTGCTGACATGGATCTTGGGGTACTTCTGGAGTCTCCCCAGGGGAGTCAGTCCTCGTCTCGAATGCGGGCATGCACCTGCGCTTTCCTCCAGAGCGGTAGCAGCAGTGTCACGCAGTCCGCCGCGTGGATCAAAAGATCTATGGTTTTCCCTCGAGTCTTTCCCACGAGGCTTTCCCACGAGGCTTTCCCACAGGGCTGTCCCACGTGCACACGTGGTGGGAGTCGATCCTCGGCTTGAACGTCAAGGCAGTGCAGGGAAAACAGGTTCCTCTGGAATGGACTGACACATCTGGGGGACTCTTGGAATGGTGGCACGACCCTGGAGTTCCTCTCGCCTTTCCTGTGGAGAGCGCCTCCTTTTGAGATGCGACTGGAACGCCGGGAATTCTTTCCCTACGAAACAGGGAAAGGATCCCTCATCTCGAGCTAGGAGGCGGAAACGGGGCTCCCCTGGATGTGTGCGGGACCCCACGTGCTTCCTCTCGAGTGGAGAAGGGTATGTCGGGGAACTTATTGAGTTGCAGCAAGGGTGTGAAGGACCCTTTGGAAGTTCCAGTGGTTAGACGTGATTGGCCTCGAGAAGCCTCAGCGGAAATGTGCCTCATCTCCCCTGGAGGGCAAAACCTCCTGGATTTTCTCGAGTTGCGGAAGGTGCTCTCGACTTACGATGGGGACCTCAGGGACCCGCTCTGGTGGCCTCAGGAAAGGCCAGTCCCCATGCGAATTCCTCGGGGGCCTATCGGGATTACTCTCCCGACGATGCCGGGGCCTAAGACCTTGTGTGGAGTCGGGGCCGGAACCTGAGGATTCCTCTCCAGTGCTGACATGGATCTTGGGGTACTTCTGGAGTCTCCCCAGGGGAGTCAGTCCTCGTCTCGAATGCGGGCATGCACTTGCGCTTTCCTCTAGAGCGGTAGCAGCAGTGTCATGCAGTCCGCCGCGTGGATCAAAGGATCTATGGTTTTCCCTCGAGTCTTTCCCACGAGGCTTTCCCACGAGGCTTTCCCACAGGGCTGTCCCACGTGCACACGTGGTGGGAGTCGATCCTCGGCTTGAACGTCAAGGCAGTGCAGGGAAAACAGGTTCCTCTGGAATGGACTGACACATCTGGGCGTCTCTAGGAATGGTGGTACGACCCTGGAGTTCCTCTCGCCTCTCCTGTGGAGATCGCCTCCTCTTGAGATGCGACGGGAACGCCGGGAATTCTTTCCCTACGAAACAGGGAAAGGATCCCTCATCTCGAGCTAGGAGGCGGAAACGGGGCTCCCCTGGATGTGTGCGGGACCCAACGTGCTTCCTCTCGAGTGGAGACGGGTATGTCGGGGAACTTCTTCAGTTGCAGCAAGGGTGTGAAGGACCCTTTGGAAGTTCCAGCGGTTAGATGTGATTAGCCTCGAGAAGCCTCAGCGGAAATGGGCCTCATCTCGCCTGGAGGGCAAAACCTCCTGGATTTTCTCGAGTTGCGACAGGTGCTCTCGACTTACGATGGGGACCTCAGGGACCCGCTCTGGTGGACTCAGGAAAGGCCAGTCCCCATGCGAGTTCCTCGGGGGCCTCTCGGCATTCTCCTCCCGTCGATGCCGGGGCCTAAGACCTTGTGTGGAGTCGGGGCCGGAACCTGAGGATTCCTCTCCAGTGCTGACATGGATCTTGGGGTACTTCTGGAGTCTCCCCAGGGGAGTCAGTCCTCGTCTCGAATGCGGGCATGCACTTGCGCTTTCCTCTAGAGCGGTAGCAGCAGTGTCACGCAGTCCGCCGCGTGGATCAAAGGATCTATGGTTTTCCCTCGAGTCTTTCCCACGAGGCTTTCCCACGAGGCTTTCCCACAGGGCTGTCCCACGTGCACAGGTGGTGGGAGTCGATCCTCGGCTTGAACGTCAAGGCAGTGCAGGGAAAACAGGTTCCTCTGTAATGGACTGACACATCTGGGCGTCTCTAAGAATGGTGGCACGACCCTGGAGTTCCGCTCGCCTTTCTTGTGGAGAGCGCCTCCTCTTGAGATGCGACGGGAACGCCGGGAATTCTTTCCCTAAGAAACAGGGAAAGGATCCCTCATCTCGATCTAGGAGGCGGAAACGGGGCTCCCCTGGATGTGTGCGGGACCCCACGTGCTTCCTCTCGAGTGGAGACGGGTATGTCGGGGAACTTCTTGAGTTGCAGCAAGGGTGTGAAGGACCCTTTGGAAGTTCCAGTGGTTAGATGTGATTAGCCTCGAGAAGCCTCAGCGGAAATGGGCCTCATCTCGCCTGGAGGGCAAAACCTCCTGGATTTTCTCGAGTTGCGACAGGTGCTCTCGACTTACGATGGGGACCTCAGGGACCCGCTCTGGTGGCCTCAGGAAAGGCCAGTCCCCATGCGAGTTCCTCTGGGGCCTCTCGGCATTCTCCTCCCGTCGATGCCGGGGCCTAAGACCTTGTGTGGAGTCGGGGCCGGAACCTGAGGATTCCTCTCCAGTGCTGACATGGATCTTGGGGTACTTCTGGAGTCTCCCCAGGGGAGTCAGTCCTCGTCTCGAATGCGGGCATGCACTTGCGCTTTCCTCCAGAGCGGTAGCAGCAGTGTCACGCAGTCCGCCGCGTGGATCAAAGGATCTATGGTTTTCCCTCGAGTCTTTCCCACGAGGCTTTCCCACGAGGCTTTCCCACAGGGCTGTCCCACGTGCACACGTGGTGGGAGTGGATCCTCGGCTTGAACGTCAAGGCAGTGCAGGGAAAACAGGTTCCTCTGGAATGGACTGACACATCTGGGGGACTCTTGGAATGGTGGCACGACCCTGGAGTTCCTCTCGCCTTTCCTGTGGAGAGCGCCTCCTCTTGAGATGCGACGGGAACGCCGGGAATTCTTTCCCTACGAAACAGGGAAAGGATCCCTCATCTCGAGCTAGGAGGCGGAAACGGGGCTCCCCTGGATGTGTGCGGGACCACACGTGCTTCCTCTCGAGTGGAGACGGGTATGTCGGGGAACTTCTTGAGTTGCAGCAAGGGTGTGAAGGACCCTTTGGAAGTTCCAGTGGTTAGACGTGATTAGCCTCGAGAAGCCTCAGCGGAAATGGGCCTCATCTCGCCTGGAGGGCAAAACCTCCTGGATTTTCTCGAGTTGCGGCAGGTGCTCTCGACTTACGACGGGGACCTCAGGGACCCGCTCTGGTGGCCTCAGGAAAGGCCAGTCCCCATGCGAGTTCCTCGGGGGCCTCTCGGGATTCCTCTCCCGTCGATGCCGGGGCCTAAGTCCTTGTGTGGAGTCGGGGCCGGAACCTGAGGATTCCTCTCCAGTGCTGACATGGATCTTGGGGTACTTCTGGAGTCTCCCCAGGGGAGTCAGTCCTCGTCTCGAATGCGGGCATGCACTTGCGCTTTCCTCCAGAGCGGTAGCAGCAGTGTCACGCAGTCCGCCGCGTGGATCAAAGGATCTATGGTTTTCCCTCGAGTCTTTCCCACGAGGCTTTCCCACGAGGCTTTCCCACAGGGCTGTCCCACGTGCACACGTGGTGGGAGTGGATCCTCGGCTTGAACGTCAAGGCAGTGCAGGGAAAACAGGTTCCTCTGGAATGGACTGACACATCTGGGGGACTCTTGGAATGGTGGCACGACCCTGGAGTTCCTCTCGCCTTTCCTGTGGAGAGCGCCTCCTCTTGAGATGCTACGGCAACGCCGGGAATTCTTTCCCCAAGAAAGAGGGAAAGGATCCCTCATCTCGAGCTAGGAGGCGGAAACGGGGCTCCCCTGGATGTGTGCGGGACCACACGTGCTTCCTCTCGAGTGGAGACGGGTATGTCGGGGAACTTCTTGAGTTGCAGCAAGGGTGTGAAGGACCCTTTGGAAGTTCCAGTGGTTAGACGTGATTAGCCTCGAGAAGCCTCAGCGGAAATGGGCCTCATCTCGCCTGGAGGGCAAAACCTCCTGGATTTTCTCGAGTTGCGGCAGGTGCTCTCGACTTACGACGGGGACCTCAGGGACCCGCTCTGGTGGCCTCAAGAAAGGCCAGTCCCCATGCGAGTTCCTCGGGGGCCTCTCGGCATTCCTCTCCCGTCGATGCCGGGGCCTAAGACCTTGTGTGGAGTCGGGGCCGGAACCTGAGGATTCCTCTCCAGTGCTGACATGGATCTTGGGGTACATCTGGAGTCTCCCCAGGGGAGTCAGTCCTCGTCTCGAATGCGGGCATGCACTTGCGCTTTCCTCCAGAGCGGTAGCAGCAGTGTCACGCAGTCGGCCGCGTGGATCAAAGGATCTATGGTTTTCCCTCGAGTCTTTCCCACGAGGCTTTCCCACGAAGCTTTCCCACAGGGCTGTCCCACGTGCACACGTGGTGGGAGTCGATCCTCGGCTTGAACGTCAAGGCAGTGCAGGGAAAACAGGTTCCTCTGGAATGGACTGACACATCTGGGGGACTCTTGGAATGGTGGCACGACCCTGGAGTTCCTCTCCCCTTTCCTGTGGAGAGCGCCTCCTCTTGAGATGCGACGGGAACGCCGGGAATTCTTTCCCTACCAAACAGGGAAAGGATCCCTCATCTCGAGCTAGGAGGCGGAAACGGGGCTCCCCTGGATGTGTGCGGGACCCCACGTGCTTCCTCTCGAGTGGAGACGGGTATGTCGGGGAACTTCTTGAGTTGCAGCAAGGGTGTGAAGGACCCTTTGGAAGTTCCAGTTGTTAGACGTGATTAGCCTAGAGAAGCCTCAGCGGAAATGGGCCTCATCTCGCCTGGAGGGCAAAACCTCCTGGATTTTCTCGAGTTGCGGCAGGTGCTCTCGACTTACGACGGGGACCTCAGGGACCCGCTCTGGTGGCCTCAGGAAAGGCCAGTCCCCATGCGAGTTCCTCGGGGGCCTCTCGGGATTCCTCTCCCGTCGATGCCGGGGCCTAAGACCTTGTGTGGAGTCGGGGCCGGGACCTGAGGATTCCTCTCCAGTGCTGACATGGATCTTGGGGTACTTCTGGAGTCTACCCAGGGGAGTCAGTCCTCGTCTCGAATGCGGGGATGCACTTGCGCTTTCCTCCAGAGCGGTAGCAGCAGTGTCACGCAGTCCGCCGCGTGGATCAAAGGATCTATGGTTTTCACTCGAGTCTTTCCCACGAGGCTTTCCCACGAGGCTTTCCACAGGGCTGTCCCACGTGCACACGTGGTGGGACTCGATCCTCGGCTTGAACGTCAAGGCAGTGCAGGGAAAACAGGTTCCTCTGGAATGGACTGACACATCTGGGGGACTCTTGGAATGGTGGCACGACCCTGGAGTTCCTCTCGCCTTTCCTGTGGAGAGTGCCTCCTCTTGATATGCGACGGGAACGCCGGGAATTCTTTCCTTACTAAAAAGGGAAAGGATCCCTCATCTCTAGCTAGGAGGCGGAAATGGGGCTCCCCTGGATGTGTGCGGGACCCCACGTGCTTCCTCTCGAGTGGAGACGGGTATGTCGGGGAACTTCTTGAGTTGCAGCAAGGGTGTGAAGGACCCTTTGGAAGTTCCAGTGGTTAGACGTGATTAGCCTCGAGAAGCCTCAGCGGAAATGGGCCTCATTTCGCCTGGAGGGCAAAACCTCCTGGATTTTCCCGAGTTGCGGCAGGGTCTCTCGACTTACGACGGGGACCTCAGGGACACGCTCTGGTGGCCTCAGGAAAGGCCAGTCCCCATGCGAGTTCCCCGGGGGCCTCTCGGCATTCCTCTCCCGTCGATGCCGCGGCCTAAGACCTTGTGTGGAGTCGGGGCCGGAACCTGAGGATTCCTCTCCAGTGCTGACATGGATCTTGGGGTACTTCTGGAGTCTCCCCAGGGGAGTCAGTCCTCGTCTCGAATGCGGGCATGCACCTGCGCTTTCCTCCAGAGCGGTAGCAGCAGTGTCACGCAGTCCGCCGCGTGGATCAAAAGATCTATGGTTTTCCCTCGAGTCTTTCCCACGAGGCTTTCCCACGAGGCTTTCCCACAGGGCTGTCCCACGTGCACACGTGGTGGGAGTGGATCCTCGGCTTGAACGTCAAGGCAGTGCAGGGAAAACAGGTTCCTCTGGAATGGACTGACACATCTGGGGGACTCTTGGAATGGTGGCACGACCCTGGAGTTCCTCTCGCCTTTCCTGTGGAGAGCGCCTCCTCTTGAGATGCGACGGGAACGCCAGGAATTCTTTCCCTACGAAACAGGGAAAGGATCCCTCATCTCGAGCTAGGAGGCGGAAACGGGGCTCCCCTGGATGTGTGCGGGACCCCACGTGCTTCCTCTCGAGTGGAGACGGGTATGTCGGGGAACTTCTTGAGTTGCAGCAAGGGTGTGAAGGACCCTTTGGAAGTTCCAGTGGTTAGACGTGATTAGCCTCGAGAAGCCTCAGCGGAAATGGGCCTCATCTCGCCTGGAGGGCAAAACCTCCTGGATTTTCTCGAGTTGCGGCAGGTGCTCTCGACTTACGACGGGGACCTCAGGGACCCGCTATGGCGGCCTCAGGAAAGGCCAGTCCCCATGCGAGTTCCTTGGGGGCCTCTCGGCATTCCTCTCCCGTCGATGCCGGGGCCTAAGACCTTGTGTGGAGTCGGGGCCGGAACCTGAGGATTCCTCTCCAGTGCTGACATGGATCTTGGGGTACTTCTGGAGTCTCCCCAGGGGAGTCAGTCCTCGTCTCGAATGCGGGCATGCACTTGCGCTTTCCTCCAGAGCGGTAGCAGCAGTGTCACGCAGTCCGCCGCGTGGATCAAAGGATCTATGGTTTTCCCTCGAGTCTTTCCCACGAGGCTTTCCCACGAGGCTTTCCCACAGGGCTGTCCCACGTGCACACGTGGTGGGAGTGGATCCTCGTCTTGAACGTCAAGGCAGTGCAGGGAAAACAGGTTCTTCTGGAATGGACTGACACATCTGGGGGACTCTTGGAATGGTGGCACGACCCTGGAGTTCCTCTCGCCTTTCCTGTGGAGAGCGCCTCCTTTTGAGATGCGACTGGAACGCCGGGAATTCTTTCCCTACGAAACAGGGAAAGGATCCCTCATCTCGAGCTAGGAGGCGGAAACGGGGCTCCCCTGGATGTGTGCGGGACCCCACGTGCTTCCTCTCGAGTGGAGAAGGGTATGTCGGGGAACTTATTGAGTTGCAGCAAGGGTGTGAAGGACCCTTTGGAAGTTCCAGTGGTTAGACGTGATTGGCCTCGAGAAGCCTCAGCGGAAATGTGCCTCATCTCCCCTGGAGGGCAAAACCTCCTGGATTTTCTCGAGTTGCGGAAGGTGCTCTCGACTTACGATGGGGAGCTCAGGGACCCGCTCTGGTGGCCTCAGGAAAGGCCAGTCCCCATGCGAATTCCTCGGGGGCCTATCGGGATTACTCTCCCGACGATGCCGGGGCCTAAGACCTTGTGTGGAGTCGGGGCCGGAACCTGAGGATTCCTCTCCAGTGCTGACATGGATCTTGGGGTACTTCTGGAGTCTCCCCAGGGGAGTCAGTCCTCGTCTCGAATGCGGGCATGCACTTGCGCTTTCCTCTAGAGCGGTAGCAGCAGTGTCATGCAGTCCTCCGCGTGGATCAAAGGATCTATGGTTTTCCCTCGAGTCTTTCCCACGAGGCTTTCCCACGAGGCTTTCCCACAGGGCTGTCCCACGTGCACACGTGGTGGGAGTCGATCCTCGGCTTGAACGTCAAGGCAGTGCAGGGAAAACAGGTTTCTCTGGAATGGACTGACACATCTGGGCGTCTCTAGGAATGGTGGTACGACCCTGGAGTTCCTCTCGCCTCTCCTGTGGAGATCGCCTCCTCTTGAGATGCGACGGGAACGCCGGGAATTCTTTCCCTACGAAACAGGGAAAGGATCCCTCATCTCGAGCTAGGAGGCGGAAACGGGGCTCCCCTGGATGTGTGCGGGACCCCACGTGCTTCCTCTCGAGTGGAGACGGGTATGTCGGGGAACTTCTTGAGTTGCAGCAAGGGTGTGAAGGACCCTTTGGAAGTTCCAGCGGTTAGATGTGATTAGCCTCGAGAAGCCTCAGCGGAAATGGGCCTCATCTCGCCTGGAGGGCAAAACCTCCTGGATTTTCTCGAGTTGCGACAGGTGCTCTCGACTTACGATGGGGACCTCAGGGACCCGCTCTGGTGGCCTCAGGAAAGGCCAGTCCCCATGCGAGTTCCTCGGGGGCCTCTCGGCATTCTCCTCCCGTCGATGCCGGGGCCTAAGACCTTGTGTGGAGTCGGGGCCGGAACCTGAGGATTCCTCTCCAGTGCTGACATGGATCTTGGGGTACTTCTGGAGTCTCCCCAGGGGAGTCAGTCCTCGTCTCGAATGCGGGCATGCACTTGCGCTTTCCTCTAGAGCGGTAGCAGCAGTGTCACGCAGTCCGCCGCGTGGATCAAAGGATCTATGGTTTTCCCTCGAGTCTTTCCCACGAGGCTTTCCCACGAGGCTTTCCCACAGGGCTGTCCCACGTGCACAGGTGGTGGGAGTCGATCCTCGGCTTGAACGTCAAGGCAGTGCAGGGAAAACAGTTTCCTCTGTAATGGACTGACACATCTGGGCGTCTCTAGGAATGGTGGCACGACCCTGGAGTTCCTCTCGCCTCTCCTGTGGAGATCGCCTCCTCTTGAGATGTGACGGGAACGCCGGGAATTCTTTCCCTAAGAAACAGGGAAAGGATCCCTCATCTCGAGCTAGGAGGCGGAAACGGGGCTCCCCTGGATGTGTGCGGGACCCCACGTGCTTCCTCTCGAGTGGAGACGGGTATGTCGGGGAACTTCTTGAGTTGCAGCAAGGGTGTGAAGGACCCTTTGGAAGTTCCAGTGGTTAGATGTGATTAGCCTCGAGAAGCCTCAGCGGAAATGGGCCTCATCTCGCCTGGAGGGCAAAACCTCCTGGATATTCTCGAGTTGCGGCAGGTGCTCTCGACTTACGACGGGGACCTCGGGGACCCGCTCTGGTGACCTCAGGAAAGGCCAGTCCCCATGCGAGTTCCTCGGGGGCCTCTCGGGATTCCTCTCCCGTCGATGCCGGGGCCTAAGACTTTGTGTGGAGTCGGGGCCGGAACCTGAGGATTCCTCTCCAGTGCTGACATGGATCTTGGGGTACTTCTGGAGTCTCCCCAGGGGAGTCAGTCCTCGTCTCGAATGCGGGCATGCACTTGCGCTTTCCTCTAGAGCGGTAGCAGCAGTGTCACGCAGTCCGCCGCGTGGATCAAAGGATCTATGGTTTTCCCTCGAGTCTTTCCCACGAGGCTTTCCCACGAGGCTTTCCCACAGGGCTGTCCCACGTGCACAGGTGGTGGGAGTCGATCCTCGGCTTGAACGTCAAGGCAGTGCAGGGAAAACAGGTTCCTCTGTAATGGACTGACACATCTGGGCGTCTCTAAGAATGGTGGCACGACCCTGGAGTTCCGCTCGCCTTTCTTGTGGAGAGCGCCTCCTCTTGAGATGCGACGGGAACGCCGGGAATTCTTTCCCTAAGAAACAGGGAAAGGATCCCTCATCTCGAGCTAGGAGGCGGAAACGGGGCTCCCCTGGATGTGTGCGGGACCCCACGTGCTTCCTCTCGAGTGGAGACGGGTATGTCGGGGAACTTCTTGAGTTGCAGCAAGGGTGTGAAGGACCCTTTGGAAGTTCCAGTGGTTAGATGTGATTAGCCTCGAGAAGCCTCAGCGGAAATGGGCCTCATCTCGCCTGGAGGGCAAAACCTCCTGGATTTTCTCGAGTTGCGACAGGTGCTCTCGACTTACGATGGGGACCTCAGGGACCCGCTCTGGTGGCCTCAGGAAAGGCCAGTCCCCATGCGAGTTCCTCTGGGGCCTCTCGGCATTCTCCTCCCGTCGATGCCGGGGCCTAAGACCTTGTGTGGAGTCGGGGCCGGAACCTGAGGATTCCTCTCCAGTGCTGACATGGATCTTGGGGTACTTCTGGAGTCTCCCCAGGGGAGTCAGTCCTCGTCTCGACTGCGGGCATGCACTTGCGCTTTCCTCCAGAGCGGTAGCAGCAGTGTCACGCAGTCCGCCGCGTGGATCAAAGGATCTATGGTTTTCCCTCGAGTCTTTCCCACGAGGCTTTCCCACGAGGCTTTCCCACAGGGCTGTCCCACGTGCACACGTGGTGGGAGTGGATCCTCGGCTTGAACGTCAAGGCAGTGCAGGGAAAACATGTTCCTCTGGAATGGACTGACACATCTGGGGGACTCTTGGAATGGTGGCACGACCCTGGAGTTCCTCTCGCCTTTCTTGTGGAGAGCGCCTCCTCTTGAGATGCGACGGGAACGCCGGGAATTCTTTCCCTACGAAACAGGGAAAGGATCCCTCATCTCGAGCTAGGAGGCGGAAACGGGGCTCCCCTGGATGTGTGCGGGACCCCACGTGCTTCCTCTCGAGTGGAGACGGGTATGTCGGGGAACTTCTTGAGTTGCAGCAAGGGTGTGAAGGACCCTTTGGAAGTTCCAGCGGTTAGATGTGATTAGCCTCGAGAAGCCTCAGCGGAAATGGGCCTCATCTCGCCTGGAGGGCAAAACCTCCTGGATTTTCTCGAGTTGCGACAGGTGCTCTCGACTTACGATGGGGACCTCAGGGACCCGCTCTGGTGGCCTCAGGAAAGGCCAGTCCCCATGCGAGTTCCTCTGGGGCCTCTCGGCATTCTCCTCCCGTCGATGCCGGGGCCTAAGACCTTGTGTGGAGTCGGGGCCGGAACCTGAGGATTCCTCTCCAGTGCTGACATGGATCTTGGGGTACTTCTGGAGTCTCCCCAGGGGAGTCAGTCCTCGTCTCGAATGCGGGCATGCACTTGCGCTTTCCTCCAGAGCGGTAGCAGCAGTGTCACGCAGTCCGCCGCGTGGATCAAAGGATCTATGGTTTTCCCTCGAGTCTTTCCCACGAGGCTTTCCCACGAGGCTTTCCCACAGGGCTGTCCCACGTGCACACGTGGTGGGAGTGGATCCTCGGCTTGAACGTCAAGGCAGTGCAGGGAAAACAGGTTCCTCTGGAATGGACTGACACATCTGGGGGACTCTTGGAATGGTGGCACGACCCTGGAGTTCCTCTCGCCTTTCCTGTGGAGAGCGCCTCCTCTTGAGATGCGACGGGAACGCCGGGAATTCTTTCCCTACGAAACAGGGAAAGGATCCCTCATCTCGAGCTAGGAGGCGGAAACGGGGCTCCCCTGGATGTGTGCGGGACCACACGTGCTTCCTCTCGAGTGGAGACGGGTATGTCGGGGAACTTCTTGAGTTGCAGCAAGGGTGTGAAGGACCCTTTGGAAGTTCCAGTGGTTAGACGTGATTAGCCTCGAGAAGCCTCAGCGGAAATGGGCCTCATCTCGCCTGGAGGGCAAAACCTCCTGGATTTTCTCGAGTTGCGGCAGGTGCTCTCGACTTACGACGGGGACCTCAGGGACCCGCTCTGGTGGCCTCAGGAAAGGCCAGTCCCCATGCGAGTTCCTCGGGGGCCTCTCGGGATTCCTCTCCCGTCGATGCCGGGGCCTAAGTCCTTGTGTGGAGTCGGGGCCGGAACCTGATGATTCCTCTCCAGTGCTGACATGGATCTTGGGGTACTTCTGGAGTCTCCCCAGGGGAGTCAGTCCTCGTCTCGAATGCGGGCATGCACTTGCGCTTTCCTCTAGAGCGGTAGCAGCAGTGTCATGCAGTCCGCCGCGTGGATCAAAGGATCTATGGTTTTCCCTCGAGTCTTTCCCACGAGGCTTTCCCACGAGGCTTTCCCACAGGGCTGTCCCACGTGCACACGTGGTGGGAGTCGATCCTCGGCTTGAACGTCAAGGCAGTGCAGGGAAAACAGGTTCCTCTGGAATGGACTGACACATCTGGGCGTCTCTAGGAATGGTGGTACGACCCTGGAGTTCCTCTCGCCTCTCCTGTGGAGATCGCCTCCTCTTGAGATGCGACGGGAACGCCGGGAATTCTTTCCCTACGAAACAGGGAAAGGATCCCTCATCTCGAGCTAGGAGGCGGAAACGGGGCTCCCCTGGATGTGTGCGGGACCCAACGTGCTTCCTCTCGAGTGGAGACGGGTATGTCAGGGAACTTCTTGAGTTGCAGCAAGGGTGTGAAGGACCCTTTGGAAGTTCCAGCGGTTAGATGTGATTAGCCTCGAGAAGCCTCAGCGGAAATGGGCCTCATCTCGCCTGGAGGGCAAAACCTCCTGGATTTTCTCGAGTTGCGACAGGTGCTCTCGACTTACGATGGGGACCTCAGGGACCCGCTCTGGTGGCCTCAGGAAAGGCCAGTCCCCATGCGAGTTCCTCGGGGGCCTCTCGGCATTCTCCTCCCGTCGATGCCGGGGCCTAAGACCTTGTGTGGAGTCGGGGCCGGAACCTGAGGATTCCTCTCCAGTGCTGACATGGATCTTGGGGTACTTCTGGAGTCTCCCCAGGGGAGTCAGTCCTCGTCTCGAATGCGGGCATGCACTTGCGCTTTCCTCTAGAGCGGTAGCAGCAGTGTCACGCAGTCCGCCGCGTGGATCAAAGGATCTATGGTTTTCCCTCGAGTCTTTCCCACGAGGCTTTCCCACGAGGCTTTCCCACAGGGCTGTCCCACGTGCACACGTGGTGGGAGTCGATCCTCGGCTTGAACGTCAAGGCAGTGCAGGGAAAACAGGTTCCTCTGGAATGGACTGACACATCTGGGCGTCTCTAGGAATGGTGGCACGACCCTGGAGTTCCTCTCGCCTCTCCTGTGGAGATCGCCTCCTCTTGAGATGTGACGGGAACGCCGGGAATTCTTTCCCTAAGAAACAGGGAAAGGATCCCTCATCTCGAGCTAGGAGGCGGAAACGGGGCTCCCCTGGATGTGTGCGGGACCCCACGTGCTTCCTCTCGAGTGGAGACGGTTATGTCGGGGAACTTCTTGAGTTGCAGCAAGGGTGTGAAGGACCCTTTGGAAGTTCCAGTGGTTAGATGTGATTAGCCTCGAGAAGCCTCAGCGGAAATGGGCCTCATCTCGCCTGGAGGGCAAAACCTCCTGGATATTCTCGAGTTGCGGCAGGTGCTCTCGACTTACGACGGGGACCTCGGGGACCCGCTCTGGTGACCTCAGGAAAGGCCAGTCCCCATGCGAGTTCCTCGGGGGCCTCTCGGGATTCCTCTCCCGTCGATGCCGGGGCCTAAGACTTTCTGTGGAGTCGGGGCCGGAACCTGAGGATTCCTCTCCAGTGCTGACATGGATCTTGGGGTACTTCTGGAGTCTCCCCAGGGGAGTCATTCCTCGTCTCGACTGCGGGCATGCACTTGCGCTTTCCTCCAGAGCGGTAGCAGCAGTGTCACGCAGTCCGCCGCGTGGATCAAAGGATCTATGGTTTTCCCTCGAGTCTTTCCCACGAGGCTTTCCCACGAGGCTTTCCCACAGGGCTGTCCCACGTGCACACGTGGTGGGAGTGGATCCTCGGCTTGAACGTCAAGGCAGTGCAGGGAAAACATGTTCCTCTGGAATGGACTGACACATCTGGGGGACTCTTGGAATGGTGGCACGACCCTGGAGTTCCTCTCGCCTTTCTTGTGGAGAGCGCCTCCTCTTGAGATGCGACGGGAACGCCGGGAATTCTTTCCCTACGAAACAGGGAAAGGATCCCTCATCTCGAGCTAGGAGGCGGAAACGGGGCTCCCCTGGATGTGTGCGGGACCCCACGTGCTTCCTCTCGAGTGGAGACGGGTATGTCGGGGAACTTCTTGAGTTGCAGCAAGGGTGTGAAGGACCCTTTGGAAGTTCCAGCGGTTAGATGTGATTAGCCTCGAGAAGCCTCAGCGGAAATGGGCCTCATCTCGCCTGGAGGGCAAAACCTCCTGGATTTTCTCGAGTTGCGACAGGTGCTCTCGACTTACGATGGGGACCTCAGGGACCCGCTCTGGTGGACTCAGGAAAGGCCAGTCCCCATGCGAGTTCCTCTGGGGCCTCTCGGCATTCTCCTCCCGTCGATGCCGGGGCCTAAGACCTTGTGTGGAGTCGGGGCCGGAACCTGAGGATTCCTCTCCAGTGCTGACATGGATCTTGGGGTACTTCTGGAGTCTCCCCAGGGGAGTCAGTCCTCGTCTCGAATGCGGGCATGCACTTGCGCTTTCCTCCAGAGCGGTAGCAGCAGTGTCACGCAGTCCGCCGCGTGGATCAAAGGATCTATGGTTTTCCCTCGAGTCTTTCCCACGAGGCTTTCCCACGAGGCTTTCCCACAGGGCTGTCCCACGTGCACACGTGGTGGGAGTGGATCCTCGGCTTGAACGTCAAGGCAGTGCAGGGAAAACAGGTTCCTCTGGAATGGACTGACACATCTGGGGGACTCTTGGAATGGTGGCACGACCCTGGAGTTCCTCTCGCCTTTCCTGTGGAGAGCGCCTCCTCTTGAGATGCGACGGGAACGCCGGGAATTCTTTCCCTACGAAACAGGGAAAGGATCCCTCATCTCGAGCTAGGAGGCGGAAACGGGGCTCCCCTGGATGTGTGCGGGACCACACGTGCTTCCTCTCGAGTGGAGACGGGTATGTCGGGGAACTTCTTGAGTTGCAGCAAGGGTGTGAAGGACCCTTTGGAAGTTCCAGTGGTTAGACGTGATTAGCCTCGAGAAGCCTCAGCGGAAATGGGCCTCATCTCGCCTGGAGGGCAAAACCTCCTGGATTTTCTCGAGTTGCGGCAGGTGCTCTCGACTTACGACGGGGACCTCAGGGACCCGCTCTGGTGGCCTCAGGAAAGGCCAGTCCCCATGCGAGTTCCTCGGGGGCCTCTCGGGATTCCTCTCCCGTCGATGCCGGGGCCTAAGTCCTTGTGTGGAGTCGGGGCCGGAACCTGAGGATTCCTCTCCAGTGCTGACATGGATCTTGGGGTACTTCTGGAGTCTCCCCAGGGGAGTCAGTCCTCGTCTCGAATGCGGGCATGCACTTGCGCTTTCCTCCAGAGCGGTAGCAGCAGTGTCACGCAGTCCGCCGCGTGGATCAAAGGATCTATGGTTTTCCCTCGAGTCTTTCCCACGAGGCTTTCCCACGAGGCTTTCCCACAGGGCTGTCCCACGTGCACACGTGGTGGGAGTGGATCCTCGGCTTGAACGTCAAGGCAGTGCAGGGAAAACAGGTTCCTCTGGAATGGACTGACACATCTGGGGGACTCTTGGAATGGTGGCACGACCCTGGAGTTCCTCTCGCCTTTCCTGTGGAGAGCGCCTCCTCTTGAGATGCTACGGCAACGCCGGGAATTCTTTCCCCAAGAAAGAGGGAAAGGATCCCTCATCTCGAGCTAGGAGGCGGAAACGGGGCTCCCCTGGATGTGTGCGGGACCACACGTGCTTCCTCTCGAGTGGAGACGGGTATGTCGGGGAACTTCTTGAGTTGCAGCAAGGGTGTGAAGGACCCTTTGGAAGTTCCAGTGGTTAGACGTGATTAGCCTCGAGAAGCCTCAGCGGAAATGGGCCTCATCTCGCCTGGAGGGCAAAACCTCCTGGATTTTCTCGAGTTGCGGCAGGTGCTCTCGACTTACGACGGGGACCTCAGGGACCCGCTCTGGTGGCCTCAAGAAAGGCCAGTCCCCATGCGAGTTCCTCGGGGGCCTCTCGGCATTCCTCTCCCGTCGATGCCGGGGCCTAAGACCTTGTGTGGAGTCGGGGCCGGGACCTGAGGATTCCTCTCCAGTGCTGACATGGATCTTGGGGTACTTCTGGAGTCTACCCAGGGGAGTCAGTCCTCGTCTCGAATGCGGGGATGCACTTGCGCTTTCCTCCAGAGCGGTAGCAGCAGTGTCACGCAGTCCGCCGCGTGGATCAAAGGATCTATGGTTTTCCCTCGAGTCTTTCCCACGAGGCTTTCCCACGAGGCTTTCCACAGGGCTGTCCCACGTGCACACGTGGTGGGACTCGATCCTCGGCTTGAACGTCAAGGCAGTGCAGGGAAAACAGGTTCCTCTGGAATGGACTGACACATCTGGGGGACTCTTGGAATGGTGGCACGACCCTGGAGTTCCTCTCGCCTTTCCTGTGGAGAGTGCCTCCTCTTGATATGCGACGGGAACGCCGGGAATTCTTTCCTTACTAAAAAGGGAAAGGATCCCTCATCTCTAGCTAGGAGGCGGAAATGGGGCTCCCCTGGATGTGTGCGGGACCCCACGTGCTTCCTCTCGAGTGGAGACGGGTATGTCGGGGAAATTCTTGAGTTGCAGCAAGGGTGTGAAGGACCGTTTGGAAGTTCCAGTGGTTAGACGTGATTAGCCTCGAGAAGCCTCAGCGGAAATGGGCCTCATCTCGCCTGGAGGGCAAAACCTCCTGGATTTTCTCGAGTTGCGGCAGGTGCTCTCGACTTACGACGGGGACCTCAGGGACCCGCTCTGGTGGCCTCAGGAAAGGCCAGTCCCCATGCGAGTTCCTCGGGGGCCTCTCGGCATTCCTCTCCCGTCGCTGCCGGGGCCTAAGACCTTGTGTGGAGTCGGGGCCGGAACCTGAGGATTCCTCTCCAGTGCTGACATGGATCTTGGGGTACTTCTGGAGTCTCCCTAGGGGAGTCAGTCCTCGTCTCGAATGCGGGCATGCACTTGCGCTTTCCTCCAGAGCGGTAGCAGGAGTGTCACGCAGTCCGCCGCGTGGATCAAAGGATCTATTGTTTTCCCTCGTGTCTTTCCCACGAGGCTTTACCACGAGGCTTTCCCACAGGGCTGTCCCACGTGCACACGTTGTGGGAGTGGATCCTCGGCTTGAACGTCAAGGCAGTGCAGGGAAAAAATGTTCCTCTGGAATGGACTGACACATCTGGGGGACTCTTGGAATGGTGGCACGACCCTGGAGTTCCTCTCGCCTTTCCTGTGGAGAGCGCCTCCTCTTGAGATGCGACGGGAACGCCGGGAAATCTTTCCCTACGAAACAGGGAAAGGATCCCTCATCTCGAGCTAGGAGGCGGAAACGGGGCTCCCCTGGATGTGTGCGGGACCCCACGTGCTTCCTCTCGAGTGGAGACGGGTATGTCGGGGAACTTCTTGAGTTGCAGCAAGGGTGTGAAGGACCCTTTGGAAGTTCCAGTTGTTAGACGTGATTAGCCTCGAGAAGCCTCAGCGGAAATGGGCCTCATCTCGCCTGGAGGGCAAAACCTCCTGGATTTTCTCGAGTTGCGGCAGGTGCTCTCGACTTACGACGGGGACCTCAGGGACCCGCTCTGGTGGCCTCAAGAAAGGCCAGTCCCCATGCGAGTTCCTCGGGGGCCTCTCGGGATTCCTCTCCCGTCGATGCCGGGGCCTAAGACCTTGTGTGGAGTCGGGGCCGGAACCTGAGGATTCCTCTCCAGTGCTGACATGGATCTTGGGGTACTTCTGGAGTCTCCCCAGGGGAGTCAGTCCTCGTCTCGAATGCGGGCATGCACTTGCGCTTTCCTCCAGAGCGGTAGCAGCAGTGTCACGCAGTCGGCCGCGTGGATCAAAGGATCTATGGTTTTCCCTCGAGTCTTTCCCACGAGGCTTTCCCACGAAGCTTTCCCACAGGGCTGTCCCACGTGCACACGTGGTGGGAGTCGATCCTCGGCTTGAACGTCAAGGCAGTGCAGGGAAAACAGGTTCCTCTGGAATGGACTGACACATCTGGGGGACTCTTGGAATGGTGGCACGACCCTGGAGTTCCTCTCCCCTTTCCTGTGGAGAGCGCCTCCTCTTGAGATGCGACGGGAACGCCGGGAATTCTTTCCCTACCAAACAGGGAAAGGATCCCTCATCTCGAGCTAGGAGGCGGAAACGGGGCTCCCCTGGATGTGTGCGGGACCCCACGTGCTTCCTCTCGAGTGGAGACGGGTATGTCGGGGAACTTCTTGAGTTGCAGCAAGGGTGTGAAGGACCCTTTGGAAGTTCCAGTGGTTAGACGTGATTAGCCTCGAGAAGCCTCAGCGGAAATGGGCCTCATCTCGCCTGGAGGGCAAAACCTCCTGGATTTTCTCGAGTTGCGGCAGGTGCTCTCGACTTACGACGGGGACCTCAGGGACCCGCTCTGGTGGCCTCAGGAAAGGCCAGTCCCCATGCGAGTTCCTCGGGGGCCTCTCGGGATTCCTCTCCCGTCGATGCCGGGGCCTAAGACCTTGTGTGGAGTCGGGGCCGGGACCTGAGGATTCCTCTCCAGTGCTGACATGGATCTTGGGGTACTTCTGGAGTCTACCCAGGGGAGTCAGTCCTCGTCTCGAATGCGGGGATGCACTTGCGCTTTCCTCCAGAGCGGTAGCAGCAGTGTCACGCAGTCCGCCGCGTGGATCAAAGGATCTATGGTTTTCACTCGAGTCTTTCCCACGAGGCTTTCCCACGAGGCTTTCCACAGGGCTGTCCCACGTGCACACGTGGTGGGACTCGATCCTCGGCTTGAACGTCAAGGCAGTGCAGGGAAAACAGGTTCCTCTGGAATGGACTGACACATCTGGGGGACTCTTGGAATGGTGGCACGACCCTGGAGTTCCTCTCGCCTTTCCTGTGGAGAGTGCCTCCTCTTGAGATGCGACGGGAACGCCGGGAATTCTTTCCTTACTAAAAAGGGAAAGGATCCCTCATCTCTAGCTAGGAGGCGGAAATGGGGCTCCCCTGGATGTGTGCGGGACCCCACGTGCTTCCTCTCGAGTGGAGACGGGTATGTCGGGGAAATTCTTGAGTTGCAGCAAGGGTGTGAAGTACCGTTTGGAAGTTCCAGTGGTTAGACGTGATTAGCCTCGAGAAGCCTCAGCGGAAATGGGCCTCATCTCGCCTGGAGGGCAAAACCTCCTGGATTTTCTCGAGTTGCGGCAGGTGCTCTCGACTTACGACGGGGACCTCAGGGACCCGCTCTGGTGGCCTCAGGAAAGGCCAGTCCCCATGCGAGTTCCTCGGGGGCCTCTCGGGATTCCTCTCCCGTCGCTGCCGGGGCCTAAGACCTTGTGTGGAGTCGGGGCCGGAACCTGAGGATTCCTCTCCAGTGCTGACATGGATCTTGGGGTACTTCTGGAGTCTCCCTAGGGGAGTCAGTCCTCGTCTCGAATGCGGGCATGCACTTGCGCTTTCCTCCAGAGCGGTAGCAGCAGTGTCACGCAGTCCGCCGCGTGGATCAAAGGATCTATTGTTTTCCCTCGTGTCTTTCCCACGAGGCTTTCCCACGAGGCTTTCCCACAGGGCTGTCCCACGTGCACACGTTGTGGGAGTGGATCCTCGGCTTGAACGTCAAGGCAGTGCAGGGAAAACATGTTCCTCTGGAATGGACTGACACATCTGGGGGACTCTTGGAATGGTGGCACGACCCTGGAGTTCCTCTCGCCTTTCCTGTGGAGAGCTCCTCCTCTTGAGATGCGACGGGAACGCCGGGAATTCTTTCCCTACGAAACAGGGAAAGGATCCCTCATCTCGAGCTAGGAGGCGGAAACGGGGCTCCCCTGGATGTGTGCGGGACCCCATGTGCTTCCTCTCGAGTGGAGACGGGTATGTCGGGGAACTTCTTGAGTTGCAGCAAGGGTGTGAAGGACCCTTTGGAAGTTCCAGTTGTTAGACGTGATTAGCCTCGAGAAGCCTCAGCGGAAATGGGCCTCATCTCGCCTGGAGGGCAAAACCTCCTGGATTTTCTCGAGTTACGGCAGGTGCTCTCGACTTACGACGGGGACCTCAGGGACCCGCTCTGGTGGCCTCAGGAAAGGCCAGTCCCCTTGCTAATTCCTCGGGGGCCTCTCGGGATTACTCTCCCGTCGATGCCGGGGCCTAAGACCTTGTGTGGAGTCGGGGCCGGAAACTGAGGATTCCTCTCCAGTGCTGACATGGATCTTGGGGTACTTCTGGAGTCTCCCCAGGGGAGTCAGTCCTCGTCTCGAATGCGGGCATGCACTTGCGCTTTCCTCCAGAGCGGTAGCAGCAGTGTCACGCAGTCCGCCGCGTGGATCAAAGGATCTATGGTTTTCCCTCGAGTTTTCCCACGAGGCTTTCCCACGAGGCTTTCCCACAGGGCTGTCCCACGTGCACACGTGGTGGGAGTGGATCCTCGGCTTGAACGTCAAGGCAGTGCAGGGAAAACAGGTTCCTCTGGAATGGACTGACACATCTGGGGGACTCTTGGAATGGTGGCATGACCCTGGAGTTCCTCTCGGCTTTCCTGTGGAGAGCGCCTCCTCTTGAGATGCGACGGCAACGCCGGGAATTCTTTCCCTACGAAACAGGGAAAGGATCCCTCATCTCGAGCTAGGAGGCGGAAACGGGTCTCCCCTGGATGTGTGCGGGACCCCACGTGCTTCCTCTCGACTGGAGACGGGTATGTCGGGGAATTTCTTGAGTTGCAGCAAGGGTGTGAAGGACCCTTTGGAAGTTCCAGTGGTTAGACGTGATTAGCCTCGAGAAGCCTCAGCGGAAATGGGCCTCATCTCGCCTGGAGGGCAAAACCTCCTGGATTTTCTCGAGTTGCGGCAGGTGCTCTCGACTTACGACGGGGACCTCAGGGACCCGCTCTGGTGGCCTCAGGAAAGGCCAGTCCCCATGCGAGTTCCTCGGGGGCCTCTCGGGATTCCTCTCCCGTCGATGCCGGGGCCTAAGACCTTGTGTGGAGTCGGGGCCGGGACCTGAGGATTCCTCTCCAGTGCTGACATGGATCTTGGGGTACTTCTGGAGTCTCCCCAGGGGAGTCAGTCCTCGTCTCGAATGCGGGCATGCACTTGCGCTTTCCTCCAGAGCGGTAGCAGCAGTGTCACGCAGTCCGCCGCGTGGATCAAAGGATCTATGGTTTTCACTCGAGTCTTTCCCACGAGGCTTTCCCACGAGGCTTTCCACAGGGCTGTCCCACGTGCACACGTGGTGGGACTCTATCCTCGGCTTGAACGTGAAGGCAGTGCAGGGAAAACAGGTTCCTCTGGAATGGACTGACACATCTGGGGGACTCTTGGAATGGTGGCATGACCCTGGAGTTCCTCTCGGCTTTCCTGTGGAGAGCGCCTCCTCTTGAGATGCGACGGGAACGCCGGGAATTCTTTCCCTACGAAACAGGGAAAGGATCCCTCATCTCGAGCTAGGAGGCGGAAACGGGGCTCCCCTGGATGTGTGCGGGACCCCACGTGCTTCCTCTCGAGTGGAGACGGTTATGTCGGGGAACTTCTTGAGTTGCAGCAATGCTGTGAAGGACCCTTTGGAAGTTCCAGTGGTTAGACGTGATTACCCTCGAGAAGCCTCAGCGGAAATGGGCCTCATCTCGCCTGGAGGGCAAAACCTCCTGGATTTTCTCGAGTTGCGGCAGGTGCTCTCGACTTACGACGGGGACCTCAGGGACCCGCTCTGGTGGACTCAGGAAAGGCCAGTCCCCATGCGAGTTCCTCGGGGGCCTCTCGGGATCCCTCTCCCGTCGATGCCGGGGCCTAAGACCTTGTGTGGAGTCGGGGCCGGAACCTGAGGATTCCTCTCCAGTGCTGACATGGATCTTGGGGTACTTCTGGAGTCTCCCCAGGGGAGTCAGTCCTCGTCTCGAATGCGGGCATGCACTTGCGCTTTCCTCCAGAGCGGTAGCAGCAGTGTCACGCAGTCCGCCGCGTGGATCAAAGGATCTATGGTTTTCCCTCGAGTTTTCCCACGAGGCTTTCCCACGAGGCTTTCCCACAGGGCTGTCCCACGTGCACACGTGGTGGGAGTCGATCCTCGGCTTGAACGTCAAGGCACTGCAGGGAAAACAGGTTCCTCTGGAATGGACTGACACATCTGGGGGACTCTTGGAATGGTGGCATGACCCTGGAGTTCCTCTCGGCTTTCCTGTGGAGAGCGCCTCCTCTTGAGATGCGACGGGAACGCCGGGAATTCTTTCCCTACGAAACAGGGAAAGGATCCCTCATCTCGAGCTAGGAGGCGGAAACGGGGCTCCCCTGGATGTGTGCGGGACCCCACGTGCTTCCTCTCGAGTGGAGACGGGTATGTCGGGGAACTTCTTGAGTTGCAGCAATGCTGTGAAGGACCCTTTGGAAGTTCCAGTGGTTAGACGTGATTAGCCTCGAGAAGCCTCAGCGGAAATGGGCCTCATCTCGCCTGGAGGGCAAAACCTCCTGGATTTTCTCGAGTTGCGGCAGGTGCTCTCGACTTACGACGGGGACCTCAGGGACCCGCTCTGGTGGACTCAGGAAAGGCCAGTCCCCATGCGAGTTCCTCGGGGGCCTCCCGGGATCCCTCTCCCGTCGATGCCGGGGCCTAAGACCTTGTGTGGAGTCGGGGCCGGAACCTGAGGATTCCTCTCCAGTGCTGACATGGATCTTGGGGTACTTCTGGAGTCTCCCCAGGGGAGTCAGTCCTCGTCTCGAATGCGGGCATGCACTTGCGCTTTCCTCCAGAGCGGTAGCAGCAGTGTCACGCAGTGCGCCGCGTGGATCAAAGGATCTATGGTTTTCCCTCGAGTCTTTCCCACGAGGCTTTCCCACGAGGCTTTCCCACAGGGCTGTCCCACGTGCACACGTGGTGGGAGTGGATCCTCGGCTTGAACGTCAAGGCAGTGCAGGGAAAACAGGTTCCTCTGGAATGGACTTACACATCTGGGGGACTCTTGGAATGGTGGCACGACCCTGGAGTTCCTCTCGCCTTTCCTGTGGAGAGCGCCTCCTCTTGAGATGCGACGGGAACGCCGGGAATTCTTTCCCTACGAAACAGAGAAAGGATCCCTCATCTCGAGCTAGGAGGCGGAAACGGGGCTCCCCTGGATGTGTGCGGGACACCACGTGCTTCCTCTCGAGTGCAGACGGGTATGTCGGGGAACTTCTTGAGTTGCAGCAAGGGTGTGAAGGACCCTTTGGAAGTTCCAGAGGTTAGATGTGATTGGCCTCGAGAAGCCTCAGCGGAAATGGGCCTCATCTCGCCTGGAGGGCAAAACCTCCTGGATTTTCTCGAGTTGCGGCAGGTGCTCTCGACTTACGACGGGGACCTCAGGGAACCGCTCTGGTGGCCTCAGGAAAGGCCAGTCCCCATGCGAGTTCCTCGGGGGCCTCTCGGGATTCCTCTCCCGTCGATGCCGGGGCCTAAGACCTTGTGTGGAGTCGGGGCCGGAAACTGAGGATTCCTCTCCAGTGCTGACATGGATCTGGGGTACTTCTGAAGTCTCCCCAGGGGAGTCAGTCCTCGTCTCGAATGCGGACATGCATTGCGCTTTCCTCCAGAGCGGTAGCAGCAGTGTCACGCAGTCCGCCGCGTGGATCAAAGGATCTATGGTTTTCCCTCGAGTCATTCCCACGAGGCTTTCCCTCGAGGCTTTCCCACAGGGCTGTCCCGCGTGCACACGTGGTGGGAGTCGATCCTCGGCTTGAACGTCAAGGCAGTGCAGGGAAAACAGGTTCCTCTGGAATGGACTGACACATCTGGGGGACTCTTGGAATGGTGGCACGACCCTGGAGTTCCTCTCGCCTTTCCTGTGGAGAGCGCCTCCTCTTGAGATGCGACGGGAACGCAGTGAATTCTTTCCCTACGAAACAGGGAAAGGATCCCTCATCTCGAGCTAGGAGGCGGAAACGGGCCTCCCCTGGATGTGTGCGGGACACCACGTGCTTCCTCTCGAGTGGAGACGGGTATGTCGGGGAACTTCTTGAGTTGCAGCAAGGGTGTGAAGGACCCTTTGGAAGTTCCAGTGGTTAGACGTGATTGGCCTCGAGAAGCCTCAGCGGAAATGGGCCTCATCTCGCCTGGAGGGCAAAACCTCCTGGATTTTCTCGAGTTGCGGCAGGTGCTCTCGATTTACGACGGGGACCTCAGGGACCCGCTCTGGTGGCCTCAGGAAAGGCCAGTCCCCATGCGAGTTCCTCGGGGGCGTCTCGGGATTCTTCTCCCGTCGATGCCGGTGCCTAAGACCTTGTGTGGAGTCAGGGCCGGAACCTGAGGATTCCTCTCCAGGGCTGACATGGATCTTGGGGTACTTCTGGAGTCTCCCCAGGGGAGTCAGTCCTTGTCTCGAATGCGGGCATGCACTTGCGCTTTCCTCCAGAGCGGTAGCAGCAGTGTCACGCAGTCCGCCGCGTGGATCAAAGGATCTATGGTTTTCCCTCGAGTCTTTCCCACGAGGCTTTCCCACGAGGCTTTCCCACAGGGCTGTCCCACGTGCACACGTGGTGGGAGTCGATCCTCGGCTTGAACGTCAAGGCAGTGCAGGGAAAACAGGTTCCTCTGGAATGGACTGACACATCTGGGGGACTCTTGGAATGGTGGCACGACCCTGGAGTTCCTCTCGCCTTTCCTGTGGAGAGCGCCTCCTCTTGAGATGCGACGGGAACGCCGGGAATTCTTTCCCTACGAAACAGGGAAAGGATCCCTCATCTCGAGCTAGGAGGCGGAAACGGGGCTCCCCTGGATGTGTGTGGGACCCACGTGCTTCCTCCCGAGTGGAGACGGGTATGTCGGGGAACTTCTTGAGTTGCAGCAAGGGTGTGAAGGACCCTTTGGAAGTTCCAGTGGTTAGACGTGATTAGCCTCGAGAAGCCTCAGTGGAAATGGGCCTCATCTCGCCTGGAGGGCAAAACCTCCTGGATTTTCTCGAGTTGCGGCAGGTGCTCTCGACTTACGACGGGGACCTCAGGGACCCGCTCTGGTGGCCTCAGGAAAGGCCAGTCCCCATGCGAGTTCCTCGGGAGCCTCTCGGGATTCCTCTCCCGTCGATGCCGGTGCCTAAGACCTTGTGTGGAGTCGGGGCCGGAACCTGAGGATTCCTCTCCAGTGCTGACATGGATCTTGGGGTACTTCTGGAGTCTCCCCAGGGGAGTCAGTCCTCGTCTCGAATGCGGGCATGCACTTGCGCTTTCCTCCAGAGCGGTAGCAGCAGTGTCACGCAGTCCGCCGCGTGGATCAAAGGATCTATGGTTTTCCCTCGAGTCTTTCCCACGAGGCTTTCCCACGAGGCTTTCCCACAGGGCTGTCCCACGTGCACACGTGGTGGGAGTCGATCCTCGGCTTGAAAGTCAAGGCAGTGCAGGGAAAACAGGTTCCTCTGGAATGGACTGACACATCTGGGGGACTCTTGGAATGGTGTCACGACCCTGGAGTTCCTCTCTACTTTCCTGTGGAGAGCGCCTCCTCTTGAGATGCGACGGGAACGCCGGGAATTCTTTCCCTACGAAACAGGGAAAGGATCCCTCATCTCGAGCTAGGAGGTGGAAACGGGGCTCCCCTGGATGTGTGCGGGAACCCACGTGCTTCTTCTCGAGTGGAGACGGGTATGTCGGGGAACTTCTTGAGTTGCAGCAATGGTGTGAAGGATCCTTTGGAAGATCCAGTGGTTAGATGTGAGTGGCCTCGAGAAGCCTCAGCGGAAATGGGCCTCATCTCGCCTGGAGGGCAAAACCTCCTGGATTTTCTCGAGTTGCGGCAGGTGCTCTCGACTTCCGACGGGGACCTCAGGGAACCGCTCTGGTGGCCTCAGGAAAGGCCAGTTCCCATGCGAGTTCCTCGGGGGCGTCTCGGGATTCCTCTCCCGTCGATGCCGGGGCCTAAGACCTTGTGTGGAGTCGGGGCCGGAACCTGAGGATTCCTCTCCAGTGCTGACGTGGATCTTGGGGTACTTCTGGAGTCTCCCCAGGGGAATCAGTCCTCGTCTCGAATGCGGGCATGCATTGCGCTTTCCTCAAGAGCGGTAGCAGCAGTGTCACGCAGTCCGCCGCGTGGATCAAAGGATCTATGGTTTTCCCTCGAGGCTTTCCCACGAGGCTTTCCCACAGGGCTGTCCCACGTGCACACGTGGTGGGAGTCGATCCTCGGCTTGAACGTCAAGGCAGTGCAGGGAAAACAGGTTCCTCTGGAATGGACTGACACATCTGGGGGACTCTTGGAATGGTGGCACGACCCTGGAGTTCCTCTCGCCTTTCCTGTGGAGAGCGCCTCCTCTTGAGATGCGACGGGAACGCCGGGAATTCTTTCCCTACGAAACAGAGAAAGGATCCCTCATCTCGAGCTAGGAGGCGGAAACGGGGCTCCCCTGGATGTGTGCGGGACACCACGTGCTTCCTCTCGAGTGCAGACGGGTATGTCGGGGAACTTCTTGAGTTGCAGCAAGGGTGTGAAGGACCCTTTGGAAGTTCCAGAGGTTAGATGTGATTGGCCTCGAGAAGCCTCAGCGGAAATGGGCCTCATCTCGCCTGGAGGGCAAAACCTCCTGGATTATCTCGAGTTGCGGCAGGTGCTCTCGACTTACGACGGGGACATCAGGGAACCGCTCTGGTGGCCTCAGGAAAGGCCAGTCCCCATGCGAGTTCCTCGGGGGCGTCTCGGGATTCCTCTCCCGTCGATGCCGGGGCCTAAGACCTTGTGTGGAGTCGGGGCCGGAACCTGAGGATTCCTCTCCAGTGCTGACATGGATCTTGGGGTACTTCTGGAGTCTCCCCAGGGGAGTCAGTCCTCGTCTCGAATGCGGGCATGCACTTGCGCTTTCCTCCAGAGCGGTAGCAGCAGTGTCACGGAGTCTGCCGCGTGGATCAAAGGATCTATGGTTTTCCCTCAAGTCTTTCCCACGAGGCTTTCCCACGAGGCTTTCCCACAGGGCTCTCCCACGTGTACACGTGGTGGGAGTCGATCCTCGGCTTGAACGTCAAGGCAGTGCAGGGAAAACAGGTTCCTCTGGAATGGACTGACACATCTGGGGGACTCTTGGAATGGTGTCACGACCCTGGAGTTCCTCTCGCCTTTCCTGTGGAGAGCGCCTCCTCTTGAGATGCGACGGGAACGCCGGGAATTCTTTCCCTACGAAACAGGGAAAGGATCCCTCATCTCGAGCTAGGAGGCGGAAACGGGGCTCCCCTGGATGTGTGCGGGACCCCACGTGCTTCCTCTCGAGTGGAGACGGGTATGTCGGGGAACTTCTTGAGTTGCAGCAAGGGCGTGAAGGACCCTTTGGAAGTTCCAGTGGTTAGACGTGATTGGCCTCGAGAAGCCTCAGCGGAAATGGGCCTCATCTCGCCTGGAGGGCAAAACCTCCTGGATTTTCTCGAGTTGCGGCAGGTGCTCTCGATTTACGACGGGGACCTCAGGGACCCGCTCTGGTGGCCTCAGGAAAGGCCAGTCCCCATGCGAGTTCCTCGGGGGCGTCTCGGGATTCTTCTCCCGTCGATGCCGGTGCCTAAGACCTTGTGTGGAGTCAGGGCCGGATCCTGAGGATTCCTCTCCAGGGCTGACATGGATCTTGGGGTACTTCTGGAGTCTCCCCAGGGGAGTCAGTCCTCGTCTCGAATGCGGGCATGCACTTGCGCTTTCCTCCAGAGCGGTAGCAGCAGTGTCACGCAGTCCGCCGCGTGGATCAAAGGATCTATGGTTTTCCCTCGAGTCTTTCCCACGAGGCTTTCCCACGAGGCTTTCCCACAGGGCTGTCCCACGTGCACACGTGGTGGGAGTCGATCCTCGGCTTGAACGTCAAGGCAGTGCAGGGAAAACAGGTTCCTCTGGAATGGACTGACACATCTGGGGGACTCTTGGAATGGTGGCACGACCCTGGAGTTCCTCTCGCCTTTCCTGTGGAGAGCGCCTCCTCTTGAGATGCGACGGGAACGCCGGGAATTCTTTCCCTACGAAACAGGGAAAGGATCCCTCATCTCGAGCTAGGAGGCGGAAACGGGGCTCCCCTGGATGTGTGTGGGACCCACGTGCTTCCTCCCGAGTGGAGACGGGTATGTCGGGGAACTTCTTGAGTTGCAGCAAGGGTGTGAAGGACCCTTTGGAAGTTCCAGTGGTTAGACGTGATTAGCCTCGAGAAGCCTCAGTGGAAATGGGCCTCATCTCGCCTGGAGGGCAAAACCTCCTGGATTTTCTCGAGTTGCGGCAGGTGCTCTCGACTTACGACGGGGACCTCAGGGACCCGCTCTGGTGGCCTCAGGAAAGGCCAGTCCCCATGCGAGTTCCTCGGGAGCCTCTCGGGATTCCTCTCCCGTCGATGCCGGTGCCTAAGACCTTGTGTGGAGTCGGGGCCGGAACCTGAGGATTCCTCTCCAGTGCTGACATGGATCTTGGGGTACTTCTGGAGTCTCCCCAGGGGAGTCAGTCCTCGTCTCGAATGCGGGCATGCACTTGCGCTTTCCTCCAGAGCGGTAGCAGCAGTGTCACGCAGTCCGCCGCGTGGATCAAAGGATCTATGGTTTTCCCTCGAGTCTTTCCCACGAGGCTTTCCCACGAGGCTTTCCCACAGGGCTGTCCCACGTGCACACGTGGTGGGAGTCGATCCTCGGCTTGAAAGTCAAGGCAGTGCAGGGAAAACAGGTTCCTCTGGAATGGACTGACACATCTGGGGGACTCTTGGAATGGTGTCACGACCCTGGAGTTCCTCTCTACTTTCCTGTGGAGAGCGCCTCCTCTTGAGATGCGACGGGAACGCCGGGAATTCTTTCCCTACGAAACAGGGAAAGGATCCCTCATCTCGAGCTAGGAGGTGGAAACGGGGCTCCCCTGGATGTGTGCGGGAACCCACGTGCTTCTTCTCGAGTGGAGACGGGTATGTCGGGGAACTTCTTGAGTTGCAGCAATGGTGTGAAGGATCCTTTGGAAGATCCAGTGGTTAGATGTGAGTGGCCTCGAGAAGCCTCAGCGGAAATGGGCCTCATCTCGCCTGGAGGGCAAAACCTCCTGGATTTTCTCGAGTTGCGGCAGGTGCTCTCGACTTACGACGGGGACCTCAGGGAACCGCTCTGGTGGCCTCAGGAAAGGCCAGTTCCCATGCGAGTACCTCGGGGGCGTCTCGGGATTCCTCTTCCGTCGATGCCGGGGCCTAAGACCTTGTGTGGAGTCGGGGCCGGAACCTGAGGATTCCTCTCCAGTGCTGACATGGATCTTGGGGTACTTCTGGAGTCTCCCCAGGGGAATCAGTCCTCGTCTCGAATGCGGGCATGCATTGCGCTTTCCTCAAGAGCGGTAGCAGCAGTGTCACGCAGTCCGCCGCGTGGATCAAAGGATCTATGGTTTTCCCTCGAGGCTTTCCCACGAGGCTTTCCCACAGGGCTGTCCCACGTGCACACGTGGTGGGAGTCGATCCTCGGCTTGAACGTCAAGGCAGTGCAGGGAAAACAGGTTCCTCTGGAATGGACTGACACATCTGGGGGACTCTTGGAATGGTGGCACGACCCTGGAGTTCCTCTCGCCTTTCCTGTGGAGAGCGCCTCCTCTTGAGATGCGACGGGAACGCCGGGAATTCTTTCCCTACGAAACAGAGAAAGGATCCCTCATCTCGAGCTAGGAGGCGGAAACGGGGCTCCCCTGGATGTGTGCGGGACACCACGTGCTTCCTCTCGAGTGCAGACGGGTATGTCGGGGAACTTCTTGAGTTGCAGCAAGGGTGTGAAGGACCCTTTGGAAGTTCCAGAGGTTAGATGTGATTGGCCTCGAGAAGCCTCAGCGGAAATGGGCCTCATCTCGCCTGGAGGGCAAAACCTCCTGGATTATCTCGAGTTGCGGCAGGTGCTCTCGACTTACGACGGGGACATCAGGGAACCGCTCTGGTGGCCTCAGGAAAGGCCAGTCCCCATGCGAGTTCCTCGGGGGCCTCTCGGGATTCCTCTCCCGTCGATGCCGGGGCCTAAGACCTTGTGTGGAGTCGGGGCCGGAACCTGAGGATTCCTCTCCAGTGCTGACATGGATCTTGGGGTACTTCTGGAGTCTCCCCAGGGGAGTCAGTCCTCGTCTCGAATGCGGGCATGCACTTGCGCTTTCCTCCAGAGCGGTAGCAGCAGTGTCACGCAGTCTGCCGCGTGGATCAAAGGATCTATGGTTTTCCCTCAAGTCTTTCCCACGAGGCTTTCCCACGAGGCTTTCCCACAGGGCTCTCCCACGTGTACACGTGGTGGGAGTCGATCCTCGGCTTGAACGTCAAGGCAGTGCAGGGAAAACAGGTTCCTCTGGAATGGACTGACACATCTGGGGGACTCTTGGAATGGTGGCACGACCCTGGAGTTCCTCTCGCCTTTCCTGTGGAGAGCGCCTCCTCTTGAGATGCGACGGGAACGCCGGGAATTCTTTCCCTACGAAACAGGGAAAGGATCCCTCATCTCGAGCTAGGAGGCGGAAACGGGGCTCCCCTGGATGTGTGCGGGACCCCACGTGCTTCCTCTCGAGTGCAGACGGGTATGTCGGGGAGCTTCTTGAGTTGCAGCAAGGGTGTGAAGGACCCTTTGGAAGTTCCAGTGGTTAGATGTGATTAGCCTCGAGAAGCCTCAGCGGAAATGGGCCTCATCTCGCCTGGATGCAAAACCTCCTGGATTTTCTCGAGTTGCGGCAGGTGCTCTCGACTTACGACGGGGACCTCAGGGACCCGCTCTGGTGGCCTCAGGAAAGGCCAGTCTCCATGCGAGTTCCTCAGGGGCCTCTGGGGATTCCTCTCCCGTTGATGCCGGGGCCTAAGACGTTCTGTGGAGTCGGGGCCGGAACCTGAGGATTCCTCTCCAGTGCTGACATGGATCTTGGGGTACTTCTGGAGTCTCCCCAGGGGAGTCAGTCCTCGTCTCGAATGCGGGCATGCACTTGCGCTTTCCTCCAGAGCGGTAGCAGCAGTGTCACGCACTCCGCCGCGTGGATCAAAGGATCTATGGTTTTCCCTCGAGTCTTTCCCACGAGGCTTTCCCACGAGGCTTTCCCACAGAGCTGTCCCACGTGCACACGTGGTGGGAGTCGATCCTCGGCTTGAACGTCAAGGCAGTGCAGGGAAAACAGGTTCCTCTGGAATGGACTGACACATCTGGGGGACTCTTGGAATGGTGGCACGACCCTGGAGTTCCTCTCGCCTTTCCTGTGGAGAGCGCCTCCTCTTGAGATGCGACGGGAACGCCAGGAATTCTTTCCCTACGAAACAGAGAAAGGATCCCTCATCTCGAGCTAGGAGGCGGAAACGGGGCTCCCCTGGATGTGTGCGGGACCCCACGTGCTTCCTCTGGAGTGGAGACGGGTATGGTGGGGAGCTTCTTTAGTCGTAGCAAGGGTGTGAAAGACCCGTTGGAAGTTCCAGTAATTAGACGTGATTAGCCTCGAGAAGCCTCAGCGGAAATGGGCCTCATCTCGCCTGGAGGGCAAAACCGCCTGGATTTTCTCGAGTTGCGGCAGGTGCTCTCGACTTACGACGGGGACCTCAGGGACCCGCTCTGGTGGCCTCAGGAAAGGCCAGTCCCCATGCGAGTTCCTCGGGGGCCTCTCGGGATTCCTCTCCCATCGATGCCGGTGCCTAAGACCTTGAGTGGAGTCGGGGCCGGAACCTGAGGATTCCTCTCCAGTGCTGACATGGATCTTGGGGTACTTCTGGAGTCTCCCCAGGGGAGTCAGTCCTCGTCTCGAATGCGGGCATGCACTTGCGCTTTCCTCCAGAGCGGTAGCAGCAGTGTCACGCAGTCCGCCGCGTGGATCAAAGGATCTATGGTTTTCCCTGGAGTCTTTCCCACGAGGCTTTCCCACGAGGCTTTCCCACAGGGCTGTCCCACGTGCACACGTGGTGGGAGTCGATCCTCGGCTTGAACGTCAAGGCAGTGCAGGGAAAACAGGTTCCTCTGGAATGGACTGACACATCTGGGGGACTCTTGGAATGGTGGCACGACCCTGGAGTTCCTCTCGCCTTTCCTGTGGAGAGCGCCTCCTCTTGAGATGCGACAGGAACGCCGGGAATTCTTTCCCTCCGAAACAGAGAAAGGATCCCTCATCTCGAGCTAGGAGGCGGAAACGGGGCTCCCCTGGATGTGTGCGGGACACCACGTGCTTCCTCTCGAGTGCAGACGGGTATGTCGGGGAACTTCTTGAGTTGCAGCAAGGGTGTGAAGGACCCTTTGGAAGTTCCAGAGGTTAGATGTGATTGGCCTCGAGAAGCCTCAGCGGAAATGGGCCTCATCTCGCCTGGAGGGCAAACCTCCTGGATTTTCTCGAGTTGCGGCAGGTGCTCTCGACTTACGACGGGGACATCAGGGAACCGCTCTGGTGGCCTCAGGAAAGGCCAGTCCCCATGCGAGTTCCTCGTGGGCCTCTCGGGATTCCTATCCCGTCGATGCCGGGGCCTAAGACCTTGTGTGGAGTCGGGGCCGGAACCTGAGGATTCCTCTCCAGTGCTGACATGGATCTTGGGGTACTTCTGGAGTCTCCCCAGGGGAGTCAGTCCTCGTCTCGAATGCGGGCATGCACTTGCGCTTTCCTCCAGAGCGGTAGCAGCAGTGTCACGCAGTCTGCCGCGTGGATCAAAGGATCTATGGTTTTCCCTCGAGTCTTTCCCACGAGGCTTTCCCACGAGGCTTTCCCACAGGGCTGTCCCACGTGCACATGTGGTGGGAGTCGATCCTCGGCTTGAACGTCAAGGCAGTGCAGGGAAAACAGGTTCCTCTGGAATGGACTGACACATCTGGGGGACTCTTGGAATGGTGGCACGACCCTGGAGTTCCTCTCGCCTTTCCTGTGGAGAGAGCCTCCTCTTGAGATGCGACGGGAACTCCGGGAATTCTTTCCCTACGAAACAGGGAAAGGATCCCTCATCTCGAGCTAGGAGGCGGAAACGGGGCTCCCCTGGATGTGTGCGGGACCCACGTGCTTCCTCTGGAGTGGAGACGGGTATGGTGGGGAGCTTCTTTAGTCGTAGCAAGGGTGTGAAAGACCCGTTGGAAGTTCCAGTAATTAGACGTGATTAGCCTCGAGAAGCCTCAGCGGAATTGGGCCTCATCTCGCTTGGAGGGCAAAACCTCCAGGATTTTCTCGAGTTGCGGCAGGTGCTCTCGACTTACGACGGGGACCTCAGGGACCCGCTGTGGTGGCCTCAGGAAAGGCCAGTCCCCATGCGAGTTCCTCGGGGGCCTCTGGGGATTCCTCTCCCGTCGATGCCGGGGCCTAAGACCTTCTGTGGAGTCGGGGCCGTAACCTGAGGATTCCTCTCCAGTGCTGACATGGATCTGGGGTACTTCTGAAGTCTCCCCAGGGGAGTCAGTCCTCGTCTCGAATGCGGGCATGCACTTGCGCTTTCCTCCAGAGCGGTAGCAGCAGTGTCACGCAGTCCGCCGCATGGATCAAAGGATCTATGGTTTTCCCTGGAGTCTTTCCCACGAGGCTTTCCCACGAGGCTTTCCCACAGGGCTGTCCCACGTGCACACGTGGTGGGAGTCGATCCTCGGCTTGAACGTCAAGGCAGTGCAGGGAAAACAGGTTCCTCTGGAATGGACTGACACATCTGGGGGACTCTTGGAATGGTGGCACGACCCTGGAGTTCCTCTCGCCTTTCCTGTGGAGAGCGCCTCCTCTTGAGATGCGACGGGAACGCCGGGAATTCTTTCCCTCCGAAACAGAGAAAGGATCCCTCATCTCGAGCTAGGAGGCGGAAACGGGGCTCCCCTGGATGTGTGCGGGACCCCACGTGCTTCCTCTCGAGTGGAGACGGGTATGTCGGGGAACTTCTTGAGTTGCAGCAAGGGTGTGAAGGACCCTTTGGAAGTTCCAGAGGTTAGATGTGATGGGCCTCGAGAAGCCTCAGCGGAAATGGGCCTCATCTCGCCTGGAGGGCAAACCTCCTGGATTTTCTCGAGTTGCGGCAAGTGCTCTCGACTTACGCCGAGGACCTCAGGGACCCGCTCTGGTAGCCTCAGGAAAGGCCAGTCCCCATGCGAGTTCCTCTCGGGATTCCTATCCGGTCGATGCCGGGGCCTAAGACCTTGTGTGGAGTCGGGGCCGGAACCTGAGGATTCCTCTCCAGTGCTGACATTGATCGTGGGGTACTTCTGGAGTCTCCCCAGGGGAGTCAGTCCTCGTCTCGAATGCGGGCATGCACTTGCGCTTTCCTCCAGAGCGGTAGCAGCAGTGTCACGCAGTCCGCCGCGTGGATCAAAGGATCTATGGTTTTCCTCGAGTCTTTCCCACGAGGCTTTCCCACGAGGCTTTCCCACAGGGCTGTCCCACTTGCACACGTGGTGGGAGTCGATCCTCGGCTTGAACGTCAAGGCAGTGCAGGGAAAACAGGTTCCTCTGGAATGGACTGACACATCTGGGGGACTCTTGGAATGGTGTCACGACCCTGGAGTTCCTCTCGCCTTTCCTGTGGAGAGCGCCTCCTCTTGAGATGCGACGAGAACGCCGGGAATTCTTTCCCTACGAAACAGGGAAAGGATCCCTCATCTCGAGCGAGGAGGCGGAAACGGGGCTACCCTGGATGTGTGCGGGACCCCACGTGCTTCCTCTCGAGTGCAGACGGGTATGTCGGGGAACTTCTTGAGTTGCAGCAAGGGTGTGAAGGACCCTTTGGAAGATCCAGTGTTTAGACGTGAATAGCCTCGAGAAGCCTCAGCGGAAATGAGCCTCATGTCGCCTGGAGGGCAAAACCTCCTGGATTTTCTCGAGTTGCGGCAAGTGCTCTCGACTTAGGACGGGGACCTCAGGGACCCGCTCTGGTGGCCTCAGGAAAAGCCAGTCCCCATGAGAGTTCCTCGGGGGCCTCTCGGGATCCCTCTCCCGTCGATGCCGGGGCCTAAGACCTTGTGTGGAGTCGGGGCCGGAACCTGAGGATTCCTCTCCAGTGCTGACATGGATCTTGGGGTACTTCTGGAGTCTCCCCAGGGGAGTCAGTCCTCGTCTCGAATGCGGGCATGCACTTGCGCTTTCCTCCAGAGCGGTAGCAGCAGTTTCACGCAGTCCGCCGCGTGGATCAAAGGATCTATGGTTTTCCCTCGAGTCTTTCCCACGAGGCTTTCTCAAGAGGCTTTCCCACAGGGCTGTCCCATGTGCACACGTGGTGGGAGTCGATCCTCGGCTTGAACGTCAAGGCAGTGCAGGGAAAACAGGTTCCTGTGGAATGGACTGACACATCTGGGGGTCTCTTGGAATGGTGGCACGACCCTGGAGTTCCTCTCGCCTTTCCTGTGGAGAGCGCCTCCTCTTGATATGCGACGGGAACGCCGGGAATTCTTTCCCTACGAAACAGGGAAAGGATCCCTCATCTCGAGCTAGGAGGCGGAAACGGGGCTCCCCTGGATGTGTGCGGGACCCCACGTGCTTCCTTTCGAGTAGAGACGGGTATGTCGGGGAACTTCTTGAGTTGCAGCAAGGGTGTGAAGGACCCTTTGGAAGTTCCAGTGGTGAGATGTGATTGGCCTCGAGAAGCCTCAGCGGAAATGGGCCTCAGCTCGCCTGGAGGGCAAAACCTCCAGGAATTTCTCGAATTGCGGCAGTTGCTCTCGACTTACGACGGGGACCTCAGGGACCCGCTCTGGTGGCCTCAGGAAAGGCCAGTCCCCATGCGAGTTCCTCGGGGGCCTCTCGGGATTCCTCTCCCATCGATTCCGGGGCCTAAGACCTTGTGTGGAGTCGGGGCCGGAACCTGAGGAATTCTCTCCAGTGCTGACATGGATCTTGGGGTACTTCTGGAGTCTCCCCAGGGGAGTCAGTCCTCCTCTCGAATGCGGGCATGCACTTGCGATTTCCTCCAGAGCGGTAGCAGCAGTGTCACGCAGTCCGCCGCGTGGATCAAAGGATCTATGGTTTTCCCTCGAGTCTTTCCCACGAGGCTTTCCCACGAGGCTTTCCCACAGGGCTGTCCCACGTGCACACGTGGTGGGAGTCGATCCTCGGCTTGAACGTCAAGGCAGTGCAGGGAAAACAGGTTCCTCTGAAATGGACTGACACATCTGGGGGACTCTTGGAATGGTGTCTCGACCCTGGAGTTCCTCTCGCCTTTCCTGTGGAGAGCGCCTCCTCTTGAGATGCGACGGGAACCCCGGGAATTCTTTCCCTTCGAAACAGGGAAATGATCCCTCATCTCGAGCTAGGAGGCGGAAACGGGGCTCCCCTGGATGTGTGCGGGACCCCACGTGCTTCCTCTCGAGTGGAGACAGGTATGTCGGGGAAATTCTTGAGTTGCAGCAAGGGTGTGAAGGACCCTTTGGAACTTCCAGTGGTTAGATGTGATTGGCCTCGAGAAGCCTCAGCGGAAATGGGCCTCATCTCGCCTGGAGGGCAAAACCTCCTGGATTTTCTCGAGTTGCATCAGGTGCTCTCGGCTTACGAGGGGGACCTCAGGGAACCGCTCTGGTGGCCTCAGGAAAGGCCAGTCCCCATGCGAGTTCCTCGGGGGCGTCTCGGGATTCCTCTCCCGTCGATGCCGGGGCCTAAGACCTTGTGTGGAGTTGAGGCCGGAACCTGAGGATTCCTCTCCAGTGCTGACATGGATCTTGGGGTACTTCTGGAGTCTCCCCGGGGGAGTCAGTCCTCGTCTCGAATGCGGGCATGCACTTGCGCTTTCCTCCAGAGCGGTAGCAGCAGTGTCACGCAGTCTGCCGCGTGGATCAAAGGATCTATGGTTTTCCCTCGAGTCTTTCCCACGAGGTTTTCCCACGAGGCTTTCCCACAGGGCTGTCCCACGTGCACACGTGGTGGGAGTCGATCCTCGGCTTGAACGTCAAGGCAGTGCAGGGAAAACAGGTTCCTCTGGAATGGACTGACACATCTGGGGGACTCTTGGAATGGTGGCACGACCATGGAGTTCCTCTCGCGTTTCCTGTGGAGAGCGCCTCCTCTTGAGATGCGACGGGAACGCCGGGAATTCTTTCCCTACGAAACAGGGAAAGGATCCCTCATCTCGAGCTAGGAGGCGGAAACGGGGCTCCCCTGGATGTGTGCGGGACCCACGTGCTTCCTCTCGAGTGGAGACGGGTATGTCGGGGAACTTCTTGAGTTGCAGCAAGGGTGTGAAGGACCCTTTGGAAGTTCCAGTGGTTAGATGTGATTGGCCTCGAGAAGCCTCAGCGTAAATGGGCCTCATCTCGCCTGGAGGGCAAAACCTCCTGGATTTTCTCGAGTTGCGGCAGGTGCTCTCGACTTACGACGGGGACCTCAGGGACCCGCTCTGGTGGCCTCAGGAAAGGCCAGTCCCCATGCGAGTTCCTCGGGGGCCTCTCGGGATTCCTCTCCCGTCGATGCCGGGGCCTAAGACCTTGTGTGGAGTCGGGGACGGAACCTGAGGATTCCTCTCCAGTGCTGACATGGATCTTGGGGTACTTCTGGAGTCTCCCCAGGGGAGTCAGTCCTCGTCTCGAATGCGGGCATGCACTTGCGCTTTCCTCCAGAGCGGTAGCAGCAGTGTCACGCAGTCCGCCGCGTGGATCAAAGGATCTATGGTTTTCCCTCGAGTCTTTCCCACGAGGCTTTCCCACGAGGCTTTCCCACAGGGCTGTCCCACGTGCACACGTGGTGGGAGTCGATCCTCGGCTTGAACGTCAAGGCAGTGCAGGGAAAACAGGTTCCTCTGGAATGGACTGACACATCTGGGGGACTCTTGGAATGGTGTCACGACCCTGGAGTTCCTCTCGCCTATCCTGTGGAGAGCGCCTCCTCTTGAGATGCGACGGGAACGCCGGGAATTCTTTCCCTACGAAACAGGGAAAGGATCCCTCATCTCGAGCTAGGAGGCGGAAACGGGGCTCCCCTGGATGTGTGCGGGACCCCACGTGCTTCCTCTCGAGTGGAGACGGGTATGTCGGGGAACTTCTTGAGTTGCAGCAAGGGTGTGAAGGACCCTTTGGAAGTTCCAGTGGTTAGATGTGATTGGCCTCGAGAAGCCTCAGCGGAAATGGGCCTCATCTCGCCTGGAGGGCAAAACCTCCTGGATTTTCTCGAGTTGCGGCAGGTGCTCTCGGCTTACGAGGGGGACCTCAGGGAACCGCTCTGGTGGCCTCAGGAAAGGCCAGTCCCCATGCGAGTTCCTCGGGGGCCTCTCGGGATTCCTCTCCCGTCGATGCCGGGGCCTAAGACCTTGTGTGGAGTCGGGGACGGAACCTGAGGATTCCTCTCCAGTGCTGACATGGATCTTGGGGTACTTCTGGAGTCTCCCCAGGGGAGTCAGTCCTCGTCTCGAATGCGGGCATGCACTTGCGCTTTCCTCCAGAGCGGTAGCAGCAGTGTCACGCAGTCCGCCGCGTGGATCAAAGGATCTATGGTTTTCCCTCGAGTCTTTCCCACGAGGCTTTCCCACGAGGCTTTCCCACAGGGCTGTCCCACGTGCACACGTGGTGGGAGTCGATCCTCGGCTTGAACGTCAAGGCAGTGCAGGGAAAACAGGTTCCTCTGGAATGGACTGACACATCTGGGGGACTCTTGGAATGGTGTCACGACCCTGGAGTTCCTCTCGCCTTTCCTGTGGAGAGCGCCTCCTCTTGAGATGCGACGGGAACGCCGGGAATTCTTTCCCTACGAAACAGGGAAAGGATCCCTCATCTCGAGCTAGGAGGCGGAAACGGGGCTCCCCTGGATGTGTGCGGGACCCCACGTGCTTCCTCTCGAGTGGAGACGGGTATGTCGGGGAACTTCTTGAGTTGCAGCAAGGGTGTGAAGGACCCTTTGGAAGTTCCAGTGGTTAGATGTGATTGGCCTCGAGAAGCCTCAGCGGAAATGGGCCTCATCTCGCCTGGAGGGCAAAACCTCCTGGATTTTCTCGAGTTGGGGCAGGTACTCTCGGCTTACGAGGGGGACCTCAGGGAACCGCTCTGGTGGCCTCAGGAAAGGCCAGTCCCCATGCGAGTTCCTCGGGGGCCTCTCGGGATTCCTCTCCCGTCGATGCCGGGGCCTAAGACCTTGTGTGGAGTTGAGGCCGGAACCTGAGGATTCCTCTCCAGTGCTGACATGGATCTTGGGGTACTTCTGGAGTCTCCCGAGGGGAGTCAGTCCTCGTCTCGAATGCGGGCATGCACTTGCGCTTTCCTCCAGAGCGGTAGCAGCAGTGTCACGCAGTCTGCCGCGTGGATCAAAGGATCTATGGTTTTCCCTCGAGTCTTTCCCACGAGGTTTTCCCACGAGGCTTTCCCACAGGGCTGTCCCACGTGCACACGTGGTGGGAGTCGATCCTCGGCTTGAACGTCAAGGCAGTGCAGGGAAAACAGGTTCCTCTGGAATGGACTGACACATCTGGGGGACTCTTGGAATGGTGGCACGACCATGGAGTTCCTCTCGCCTTTCCTGTGGAGAGCGCCTCCTCTTGAGATGCGACGGGAACGCCGGGAATTCTTTCCCTACGAAACAGGGAAAGGATCCCTCATCTCGAGCTAGGAGGTGGAAACGGGGCTCCCCTGGATGTGTGCGGGAACCATGTGCTTCCTCTCGAGTGGAGACGGGTATGTCGGGGAACTTCTTGAGTTGCAGCAAGGGTCTGAAAGACCCTTTGGAAGTTCCAGTGGTTAGACGAGATTAGCCTCGAGAAGCCTCAGCGGAAATGGGCCTCATCGCGCCTGGAGGGCAAAACCTCCTGGAATTTCTCGAGTTGCGGCAGGTGCTCTCGACTTACGACGGGGACCTCAGGGACCCGCTCTGGTGGCCTCAGGAAAGGCCAGTCCCCATGCGAGTTCCTCGGGGGCCTCTGGGGATTCCTCTCCCGTCGATGCGGGGGCCTAAGACCTTGTGTGGAGTCGGGGCCGGAACCTGAGGATTCCTCTCCAGTGCTGACATGGATCTTGGGGTACTTCTGGAGTCTCCCCAGGGGAGTCAGTCCTCGTCTCGAATGCGGGCATGCACTTGCGCTTTCCTCCAGAGCGGTAGCAGCAGTGTCACGCAGTCCGCCGCGTGGATCAAAGGATCTATGGTTTTCCCTCGAGTCTTTCCCACGAGGCTTTCCCACGAGGCTTTCCTACAGGGCTGTCCCACGTGAACACGTGGTGGGAGTCGATCCTCGGCTTGATCGTCAAGGCAGTGCAGGGAAAACAGGTTCCTCTGGAATGGACTGACACATCTGGGGGACTCTTGGAATGGTGGCACGACCCTGGAGTTCCTCTCGCCTTTCCTGTGGAGAGCGCCTCCTCTTGAGATGCGACGGGAACGCCGGGAATTCTTTCCCTACGAAACAGGGAAAGGATCCCTCATCTCGAGCTAGGAGGCGGAAACGGGGCTCCCCTGGATGTGTGCGGGACCCCACGTGCTTCCTCTCGAGTGGAGACGGGTATGTCGGGGAACTTCTTGAGTTGCAGCAATGGTGTGAAGGACCCTTTGGAAGTTCCAGTGGTTAGATGTGATTGGCCTCGAGAAGCCTCAGCGGAAATGGGCCTCATCTCGCCTGGAGGGCAAAACCTCCTGGATTTTCTCGAGTTGCTGCAGGTGCTCTCGACTTACGACGGGGACCTCAGGGACCCGCTCTGGTGGCCTCAGGAAAGGCCAGTCCCCATGCGAGTTCCTCGGGGGCCTCTCGGGATTCCTCTCCCGTCGATGCCGGGGCCTAAGACCTTGTGTGGAGTCGGGGCCGGAACCTGAGGATTCCTCTCCAGTGCTGACATGGATCTTGGGGTACTTCTGGAGTCTCCCCGGGGGAGTCAGTCCTCGTCTCGAATGCGGGCATGCACTTGCGCTTTCCTCCAGAGCGGTAGCAGCAGTGTCACGCAGTCCGCCGCGTGGATCAAAGGATCTATGGTTTTCCCTCGAGTCTTTCCCACGAGGCTTTCCCACGAGGCTTTCCCACAGGGCTGTCCCACGTGCACACGTGGTGGGAGTCGATCCTCGGCTTGAACGTCAAGGCAGTGCAGGGAAATCAGGTTCCTCTGGAATGGACTGACACATCTGGGGGACTCTTGGAATGGTGGCACGACCCTGAAGTTCCTCTCGCCTTTCCTGTGGAGAGCGCCTCCTCTTGAGATGCGACGGGAACGCCGGGAATTCTTTCCCTACGAAACAGGGAAAGGATCCCTCATCTCGAGCTAGGAGGCGGAAACGGGGCTCCCCTGGATGTGTGCGGGACCCCACGTGCTTCCTCTCGAGTGGAGACGGGTATGTCGGGGAACTTCTTGAGTTGCAGCAATGGTGTGAAGGACCCTTTGGAAGTTCCAGTGGTTAGATGTGATTGGCCTCGAGAAGCCTCAGCGGAAATGGGCCTCATCTCGCCTGGAGGGCAAAACCTCATGGATTTTCTCGAGTTGCTGCAGGTGCTCTCGACTTACGACGGGGACCTCAGGGACCCGCTCTGGTGGCCTCAGGAAAGGCCAGTCCCCATGCGAGTTCCTCGGGGGCCTCTCGGGATTCCTCTCCCGTCGATGCCGGGGCCTAAGACCTTGTGTGGAGTCGGGGCCGGAACCTGAGGATTCCTCTCCAGTGCTGACATGGATCTTGGGGTACTTCTGGAGTCTCCCCGGGGGAGTCAGTCCTCGTCTCGAATGCGGGCATGCACTTGCGCTTTCCTCCAGAGCGGTAGCAGCAGTGTCACGCAGTCCGCCGCGTGGATCAAAGGATCTATGGTTTTCCCCCGAGTCTTTCCCACGAGGCTTTCCCACGAGGCTTTCCCACAGGGCTGTCCCACGTGCACACGTGGTGGGAGTCGATCCTCGGCTTGAACGTCAAGGCAGTGCAGGGAAAACAGGTTCCTCTGGAATGGACTCACACATCTGGGGGACTCTTGGAATGGTGGCATGACCCTGGAGTTCCTCTCGCCTTTCCTGTGGAGAGCGCCTCCTCTTGAGATGCGACGGGAACACCGGGAATTCTTTCCCTACGAAACAGGGAAAGGATCCCTCATCTCGAGCTAGGAGGCGGAAACCGGGCTCCCCTGGATGTGTGCGGGACACCACGTTCTTCCTCTCGAGTGCAGACGGGTATGTCGGGGAACTTCTTGAGTTGCAGCAAGGGTGTGAAGGACCCTTTGGAAGTTCCAGTGGTTAGATGTGATTAGCCTCGAGAAGCCTCAGCGGAAATGGGCCTCATCTCGCCTGGAGGGAAAAACCTCCTGGATTTTCTCGAGTTGCGGCAGGTGCTCTCGACTTACGACGGGGACCTCAGGGACCCGCTCTGGTGGCCTCAGGAAAGGCCAGTCCCCATGCGAGTTCCTCGGGGGCCTCTCGGGATTCCTCTCCCGTCGATGCCGGGGCCTAAGACCTTGTGTGGAGTCGGGGCTGGAACCTGAGGATTCCTCTCCAGTGCTGACATGGATCTTGGGGTACTTCTGGAGTCTCCCCAGGGGAGTCAGTCCTCGTCTCGAATGCGGGCATGCACTTGCGCTTTCCTCCAGAGCGGTAGCAGCAGTGTCACGCAGTCCGCCGCGTGGATCAAAGGATCTATGGTTTTCCCTCGAGTCTTTCCCACGAGGCTTTCCCACGAGGCTTTCCTACAGGGCTGTCCCACGTGAACACGTGGTGGGAGTCGATCCTCGGCTTGATCGTCAAGGCAGTGCAGGGAAAACAGGTTCCTCTGGAATGGAATGACACATCTGGGGGACTCTTGGAATGGTGGCACGACCCTGGAGTTCCTCTCGCCTTTCCTGTGGAGAGCGCCTCCTCTTGAGATGCGACGGGAACGCCGGGAATTCTTTCCCTACGAAACAGGGAAAGGATCCCTCATCTCGAGCTAGGAGGCGGAAACGGGGCTCCCCTGGATGTGTGCGGGACCCCACGTGCTTCCTCTCGAGTGGAGACGGGTATGTCGGGGAACTTCTTGAGTTGCAGCAATGGTGTGAAGGACCCTTTGGAAGTTCCAGTGGTTAGATGTGATTGGCCTCTAGAAGCCTCAGCGGAAATGGGCCTCATCTCGCCTGGAGGGCAAAACCTCCTGGATTTTCTCGAGTTGCGGCAGGTGCTCTCGACTTACGCCGGGGACCTCAGGGACCCGCTCTGGTGGCCTCAGGAAAGGCCAGTCCCCATGCGAGTTCCTCGGGGGCCTCTCGGGATTCCTCTCCCGTCGATGCCGGGGCCTAAGACCTTGTGTGGAGTCGGGGCCGGAACCTGAGGATTCCTCTCCAGTGCTGACATGGATCTTGGGGTACTTCTGGAGTCTCCCCGGGGGAGTCAGTCCTCGTCTCGAATGCGGGCATGCACTTGCGCTTTCCTCCAGAGCGGTAGCAGCAGTGTCACGCAGTCCGCCGCGTGGATCAAAGGATCTATGGTTTTCCCTCGAGTCTTTCCCACGAGGCTTTCCCACGAGGCTTTCCCACAGGGCTGTCCCACGTGAACACGTGGTGGGAGTCGATCCTCGGCTTGATCGTCAAGGCAGTGCAGGGAAAACAGGTTCCTCTGGAATGGACTGACACATCTGGGGGACTCTTGGAATGGTGGCACGACCCTGGAGTTCCTCTCGCCTTTCCTGTGGAGAGCGCCTCCTCTTGAGATGCGACGGGAACACCGGGAATTCTTTCCCTACGAAACAGGGAAAGGATCCCTCATCTCGAGCTAGGAGGCGGAAACCGGGCTCCCCTGGATGTGTGCGGGACACCACGTTCTTCCTCTCGAGTGCAGACGGGTATGTCGGGGAACTTCTTGAGTTGCAGCAAGGGTGTGAAGGACCCTTTGGAAGTTCCAGTGGTTAGATGTGATTAGCCTCGAGAAGCCTCAGCGGAAATGGGCCTCATCTCGCCTGGAGGGAAAAACCTCCTGGATTTTCTCGAGTTGCGGCAGGTGCTCTCGACTTACGACGGGGACCTCAGGGACCCGCTCTGGTGGCCTCAGGAAAGGCCAGTCCCCATGCGAGTTCCTCGGGGGCCTCTCGGGATTCCTCTCCCGTCGATGCCGGGGCCTAAGACCTTGTGTGGAGTCGGGGCTGGAACCTGAGGATTCCTCTCCAGTGCTGACATGGATCTTGGGGTACTTCTGGAGTCTCCCCAGGGGAGTCAGTCCTCGTCTCGAATGCGGGCATGCACTTGCGCTTTCCTCCAGAGCGGTAGCAGCAGTGTCACGCAGTCCGCCGCGTGGATCAAAGGATCTATGGTTTTCCCTCGAGTCTTTCCCACGAGGCTTTCCCACGAGGCTTTCCTACAGGGCTGTCCCACGTGAACACGTGGTGGGAGTCGATCCTCGGCTTGATCGTCAAGGCAGTGCAGGGAAAACAGGTTCCTCTGGAATGGACTGACACATCTGGGGGACTCTTGGAATGGTGGCACGACCCTGGAGTTCCTCTCGCCTTTCCTGTGGAGAGCGCCTCCTCTTGAGATGCGACGGGAACGCCGGGAATTCTTTCCCTACGAAACAGGGAAAGGATCCCTCATCTCGAGCTAGGAGGCGGAAACGGGGCTCCCCTGGATGTGTGCGGGACCCCACGTGCTTCCTCTCGAGTGGAGACGGGTATGTCGGGGAACTTCTTGAGTTGCAGCAATGGTGTGAAGGACCCTTTGGAAGTTCCAGTGGTTAGATGTGATTGGCCTCTAGAAGCCTCAGCGGAAATGGGCCTCATCTCGCCTGGAGGGCAAAACCTCCTGGATTTTCTCGAGTTGCGGCAGGTGCTCTCGACTTACGCCGGGGACCTCAGGGACCCGCTCTGGTGGCCTCAGGAAAGGCCAGTCCCCATGCGAGTTCCTCGGGGGCCTCTCGGGATTCCTCTCCCGTCGATGCCGGGGCCTAAGACCTTGTGTGGAGTCGGGGCCGGAACCTGAGGATTCCTCTCCAGTGCTGACATGGATCTTGGGGTACTTCTGGAGTCTCCCCGGGGGAGTCAGTCCTCGTCTCGAATGCGGGCATGCACTTGCGCTTTCCTCCAGAGCGGTAGCAGCAGTGTCACGCAGTCCGCCGCGTGGATCAAAGGATCTATGGTTTTCCCTCGAGTCTTTCCCACGAGGCTTTCCCACGAGGCTTTCCTACAGGGCTGTCCCACGTGAACACGTGGTGGGAGTCGATCCTCGGCTTGATCGTCAAGGCAGTGCAGGGAAAACAGGTTCCTCTGGAATGGACTGACACATCTGGGGGACTCTTGGAATGGTGGCACGACCCTGGAGTTCCTCTCGCCTTTCCTGTGGAGAGCGCCTCCTCTTGAGATGCGACGGGAACGCCGGGAATTCTTTCCCTACGAAACAGGGAAAGGATCCCTCATCTCGAGCTAGGAGGCGGAAACGGGGCTCCCCTGGATGTGTGCGGGACCCACGTGCTTCCTCTCGAGTGGAGACGGGTATGTCGGGGAACTTCTTGAGTTGCAGCAATGCTGTGAAGGACCCTTTGGAAGTTCCAGTGGTTAGACGTGATTAGCCTCGAGAAGCCTCAGCGGAAATGGGCCTCATCGCGCCTGGAGGGCAAAACCTCCTGGATTTTCTCGAGTTGCTGCAGGTGCTCTCGACTTACGACGGGGACCTCAGGGACCCGCTCTGGTGGCCTCAGGAAAGGCCAGTCCCCATGCGAGTTCCTCGGGGGCATCTCGGGATTCCTCTCCCGTCATTGCCGGGGCCTAAGACCTTGTGTGGAGTCGGGGCCGGAACCTGAGGATTCCTCTCCAGTGCTGACATGGATCTTGGGGTACTTCTGGAGTCTCCCCAGGGGAGTCAGTCCTCGTCTCGAATGCGGGCATGCACTTGCGCTTTCCTCCAGAGCGGTAGCAGCAGTGTCACGCAGTCCGCCGCGTGGATCAAAGGATGTATGGTTTTCCCCCGAGTCTTTCCCACGAGGCTTTCCCACGAGGCTTTCCCACAGGGCTGTCCCACGTGCACACGTGGTGGGAGTCGATCCTCGGCTTGAACGTCAAGGCAGTGCAGGGAAAACAGGTTCCTCTGGAATGGACTGACACATCTGTGGGACTCTTGGAATGGTGGCATGACCCTGGAGTTCCTCTCGCCTTTCCTGTGGAGAGCGCCTCCTCTTGAGATGCGACGGGAACACCGGGAATTCTTTCCCTACGAAACAGGGAAAGGATCCCTCATCTCGAGCTAGGAGGCGGAAACCGGGCTCCCCTGGATGTGTGCGGGACACCACGTTATTCCTCTCGAGTGCAGACGGGTATGTCGGGGAACTTCTTGAGTTGCAGCAAGGGTGTGAAGGACCCTTTGGAAGTTCCAGTGGTTAGATGTGATTAGCCTCGAGAAGCCTCAGCGGAAATGGGCCTCATCTCGCCTGGAGGGCAAAACCTCCTGGATTTTCTCGAGTTGCGGCAGGTGCTCTCGACTTACGACGGGGACCTCAGGGACCCGCTCTGGTGGCCTCAGGAAAGGCCAGTCCCCATGCGAGTTCCTCGGGGGCCTCTCGGGATTCCTCTCCCGTCGATGCCGGGGCCTAAGACCTTGTGTGGAGTCGGGGCTGGAACCTGAGGATTCCTCTCCAGTGCTGACATGGATCTTGGGGTACTTCTGGAGTCTCCCCAGTGGAGTCAGTCCTCGTCTCGAATGCGGGCATGCACTTGCGCTTTCCTCCAGAGCGGTAGAAGCAGTGTCACGCAGTCCGCCGCGTGGATCAAAGGATCTATGGTTTTCCCTCGAGTCTTTCCCACGAGGCTTTCCCACGAGGCTTTCCCACAGGGCTGTCCCACGTGCACACGTGGTGGGAGTAGATCCTCGGCTTGAACGTCAAGGCAGTGCAGGGAAAACAGGTTCCTCTGGAATGGACTGACACATCTGGGGGACTCTTGGAATGGTGGCACGACCCTGGAGTTCCTCTCGCCTTTCCTGTGGAGAGCGCCTCCTCTTGAGATGCGACGGGAACGCCGGGAATTCTTTCCCTACGAAACAGGGAAAGGATCCCTCATCTCGAGCTAGGAGGCGGAAACCGGGCTCCCCTGGATGTGTGCGGGACACCACGTTCTTCCTCTCGAGTGCAGACGGGTATGTCGGGGAACTTCTTGAGTTGCAGCAAGGGTGTGAAGGACCCTTTGGAAGTTCCAGTGGTTAGATGTGATTAGCCTCGAGAAGCCTCAGCGGAAATGGGCCTCATCTCGCCTGGAGGGAAAAACCTCCTGGATTTTCTCGAGTTGCGGCAGGTGCTCTCGACTTACGACGGGGACCTCAGGGACCCGCTCTGGTGGCCTCAGGAAAGGCCAGTCCCCATGCGAGTTCCTCGGGGGCCTCTCGGGATTCCTCTCCCGTCGATGCCGGGGCCTAAGACCTTGTGTGGAGTCGGGGCTGGAACCTGAGGATTCCTCTCCAGTGCTGACATGGATCTTGGGGTACTTCTGGAGTCTCCCCAGGGGAGTCAGTCCTCGTCTCGAATGCTGGCATGCACTTGCGCTTTCCTCCAGAGCGGTAGCAGCAGTGTCACGCAGTCCGCCGCGTGGATCAAAGGATCTATGGTTTTCCCTCGAGTCTTTCCCACGAGGCTTTCCCACGAGGCTTTCCTACAGGGCTGTCCCACGTGAACACGTGGTGGGAGTCGATCCTCGGCTTGATCGTCAAGGCAGTGCAGGGAAAACAGGTTCCTCTGGAATGGACTGACACATCTGGGGGACTCTTGGAATGGTGGCACGACCCTGGAGTTCCTCTCGCCTTTCCTGTGGAGAGCGCCTCCTCTTGAGATGCGACGGGAACGCCGGGAATTCTTTCCCTACGAAACAGGGAAAGGATCCCTCATCTCGAGCTAGGAGGCGGAAACGGGGCTCCCCTGGATGTGTGCGGGACCCCACGTGCTTCCTCTCGAGTGGAGACGGGTATGTCGGGGAACTTCTTGAGTTGCAGCAATGGTGTGAAGGACCCTTTGGAAGTTCCAGTGGTTAGATGTGATTGGCCTCTAGAAGCCTCAGCGGAAATGGGCCTCATCTCGCCTGGAGGGCAAAACCTCCTGGATTTTCTCGAGTTGCGGCAGGTGCTCTCGACTTACGCCGGGGACCTCAGGGACCCGCTCTGGTGGCCTCAGGAAAGGCCAGTCCCCATGCGAGTTCCTCGGGGGCCTCTCGGGATTCCTCTCCCGTCGATGCCGGGGCCTAAGACCTTGTGTGGAGTCGGGGCCGGAACCTGAGGATTCCTCTCCAGTGCTGACATGGATCTTGGGGTACTTCTGGAGTCTCCCCGGGGGAGTCAGTCCTCGTCTCGAATGCGGGCATGCACTTGCGCTTTCCTCCAGAGCGGTAGCAGCAGTGTCACGCAGTCCGCCGCGTGGATCAAAGGATCTATGGTTTTCCCTCGAGTCTTTCCCACGAGGCTTTCCCACGAGGCTTTCCTACAGGGCTGTCCCACGTGAACACGTGGTGGGAGTCGATCCTCGGCTTGATCGTCAAGGCAGTGCAGGGAAAACAGGTTCCTCTGGAATGGACTGACACATCTGGGGGACTCTTGGAATGGTGGCACGACCCTGGAGTTCCTCTCGCCTTTCCTGTGGAGAGCGCCTCCTCTTGAGATGCGACGGGAACGCCGGGAATTCTTTCCCTACGAAACAGGGAAAGGATCCCTCATCTCGAGCTAGGAGGCGGAAACGGGGCTCCCCTGGATGTGTGCGGGACCCACGTGCTTCCTCTCGAGTGGAGACGGGTATGTCGGGGAACTTCTTGAGTTGCAGCAAGGGTGTGAAGGACCCTTTGGAAGTTCCAGTGGTTAGACGTGATTAGCCTCGAGAAGCCTCAGCGGAAATGGGCCTCATCGCGCCTGGAGGGCAAAACCTCCTGGATTTTCTCGAGTTGCTGCAGGTGCTCTCGACTTACGACGGGGACCTCAGGGACCCGCTCTGGTGGCCTCAGGAAAGGCCAGTCCCCATGCGAGTTCCTCGGGGGCATCTCGGGATTCCTCTCCCGTCATTGCCGGGGCCTAAGACCTTGTGTGGAGTCGGGGCCGGAACCTGAGGATTCCTCTCCAGTGCTGACATGGATCTTGGGGTACTTCTGGAGTCTCCCCAGGGGAGTCAGTCCTCGTCTCGAATGCGGGCATGCACTTGCGCTTTCCTCCAGAGCGGTAGCAGCAGTGTCACGCAGTCCGCCGCGTGGATCAAAGGATGTATGGTTTTCCCCCGAGTCTTTCCCACGAGGCTTTCCCACGAGGCTTTCCCACAGGGCTGTCCCACGTGCACACGTGGTGGGAGTCGATCCTCGGCTTGAACGTCAAGGCAGTGCAGGGAAAACAGGTTCCTCTGGAATGGACTGACACATCTGTGGGACTCTTGGAATGGTGGCATGACCCTGGAGTTCCTCTCGCCTTTCCTGTGGAGAGCGCCTCCTCTTGAGATGCGACGGGAACACCGGGAATTCTTTCCCTACGAAACAGGGAAAGGATCCCTCATCTCGAGCTAGGAGGCGGAAACCGGGCTCCCCTGGATGTGTGCGGGACACCACGTTATTCCTCTCGAGTGCAGACGGGTATGTCGGGGAACTTCTTGAGTTGCAGCAAGGGTGTGAAGGACCCTTTGGAAGTTCCAGTGGTTAGATGTGATTAGCCTCGAGAAGCCTCAGCGGAAATGGGCCTCATCTCGCCTGGAGGGCAAAACCTCCTGGATTTTCTCGAGTTGCGGCAGGTGCTCTCGACTTACGACGGGGACCTCAGGGACCCGCTCTGGTGGCCTCAGGAAAGGCCAGTCCCCATGCGAGTTCCTCGGGGGCCTCTCGGGATTCCTCTCCCGTCGATGCCGGGCCTAAGACCTTGTGTGGAGTCGGGGCTGGAACCTGAGGATTCCTCTCCAGTGCTGACATGGATCTTGGGGTACTTCTGGAGTCTCCCCAGTGGAGTCAGTCCTCGTCTCGAATGCGGGCATGCACTTGCGCTTTCCTCCAGAGCGGTAGAAGCAGTGTCACGCAGTCCGCCGCGTGGATCAAAGGATCTATGGTTTTCCCTCGAGTCTTTCCCACGAGGCTTTCCCACGAGGCTTTCCCACAGGGCTGTCCCACGTGCACACGTGGTGGGAGTAGATCCTCGGCTTGAACGTCAAGGCAGTGCAGGGAAAACAGGTTCCTCTGGAATGGACTGACACATCTGGGCGACTCTTGGAATGGTGGCACGACCCTGGAGTTCCTCTCGCCTTTCCTGTGGAGAGCGCCTCCTCTTGAGATGCGACGGGAACGCCGGGAATTCTATCCGTAGGAAACAGGGAAAGGATCCCTCATCTCGAGCTAGGAGGCGGAAACGGGGCTCCCCTGGATGTGTTTGGGACCGCACGTGCTTCCTCTCGAGTGGAGACGGCTATGTCGGGGAACTTCTTGAGTTGCAGCAATGGTGTGAAGGACCCTTTGGAAGTTCCAGTGGTTAGATGTGATTGGCCTCGAGAAGCCTCAGCGGAAATGGACCTCATCTCGCCTGGAGGGCAAAACCTCCTGGATTTTCTCGAGTTGCGGCAGGTGCTCTCGACTTACGACGGGGACCTCAGGGACCCGCTCTGGTGGCCTCAGGAAAGGCCAGTCCCCATGCGAGTTCCTCGGGGGCCTCTCGGGATTCCTCTCCCGGCGATGCCGGGGCCTAAGACCTTGTGTGGAGTCGGGGCCGGAACCTGAGGATTCCTCTCCAGTGCTGACATGGATCTTGGGGTACTTCTGGAGCCTCCCCGGTGGAGTCAGTCCTCGTCTCGAATGCTTGCATGCACTTGCGCTTTCCTCCAGAGCGGTAGCAGCAGTGTCACGCAGTCCGCCGCGTGGATCAAAGGATCTATGGTTTTCCCTCGAGTCTTTCCCACGAGGCTTTCCCACGAGGCTTTCCCACAGGGCTGTCCCACGTGCACACGTGGTGGGAGTCGATCCTCGGCTTGAACGTCAAGGCAGTGCAGGGAAAACAGGTTCCTCTGGAATGGACTGACACATCTGGGGGACTCTTGGAATGGTGTCACGACCATGGAGTTCCTCTCGCCTTTCCTGTGGAGAGCGCCTCCTCTTGAGATGCGACGGGAACGCCGGGAATTCTATCCGTAGGAAACAGGGAAAGGATCCCTCATCTCGAGCTAGGAGGCGGAAATGGGGCTCCCCTGGATGTGTGCGGGACAACACGTGCTTCCTCTCGAGTGGAGACGGGTATGTCGGGGAACTTCTTGAGTTGCAGCAAGGGTATGAAGGACCCTTTGGAAGTTCCAGTGGTTAGATGTGATTGGCCTCGAGAAGCCTCAGCGGAAATGGGCCTCATCTCGCCTGGAGGGCAAAACCTCCTGGATTTTCTCGAGTTGCGGCAGGTGCTCTCGACTTACGACGGGGACCTCAGGGACCCGCTCTGGTGGCCTCAGGAAAGGCCAGTCCCCATGCGAGTTCCTCGGGGGCATCTCGGGATTCCTCTCCCGTCGATGCCGGGGCCTAAGACCTTGTGTGGAGTCGGGGCCGGAACCTGAGGATTCCTCTCCAGTGCTTACATGGATCTTGGGGTACTTCTGGAGTCTCCCCGGGGGAGTCAGTCCTCGTCTCGAATGCGGGCATGCACTTGCGCTTTCCTCCAGAGCGGTAGCAGCAGTGTCACGCAGTCTGCCGCGTGGAACAAAGGATCTATGGTTTTCCCTCGAGTCTTTCCCACGAGGCTTTCCCACGAGGCTTTCCCACAGGGCTGTCCCACGTGCACACGTGGTGGTAGTCGATCCTCTGCTTGAACGTCAATGCAGTGCAGGGAAAACAGGTTCCTCTGAAATGGACTGACACATTTGGGGGACTCTTGGAATGGTGGCACGACCCTGGAGTTCCTCTCGCCTTTCCTGTGGAGAGCGCCTCCTCTTGAGATGCGACGGGAACGCCGGGAATTCTTTCCCTACGAAACAGGGAAAGGATCCCTCATCTCGAGCTAGGAGGTGGAAACGGGGCTCCCCTGGATGTGTGCGGGACCCATGTGCTTCCTCTCGAGTGGAGACGGGTATGTCGGGGAACTTCTTGAGTTGCAGCAAGGGTGTGAAAGACCCTTTGGAAGTTCCAGTGGTTAGACGAGATTAGCCTCGAGAAGCCTCAGCGGAAATGGGCCTCATCGCGCCTGGAGGGCAAAACCTCCTGGAATTTCTCGAGTTGCGGCAGGTGCTCTCGACTTACGACGGGGACCTCAGGGACCCGCTCTGGTGGCCTCAGGAAAGGCCAGTCCCCATGCGAGTTCCTCGGGGTCCTCTGGGGCTTCCTCTCCCGTCGATGCGGGGGCCTAAGACCTTGTGTGGAGTCGGGGCCGGAACCTGAGGATTCCTCTCCAGTGCTGACATGGATCTTGGGGTACTTCTGGAGTCTCCCCAGGGGAGTCAGTCCTCGTCTCGAATGCGGGCCTGCACTTGCGCTTTCCTCCAGACCGGTAGCAGCAGTGTCACGCAGTCCGCCGCGTGGAACAAAGGATCTATGGTTTTCTCTCGAGTCTTTCCCACGAGGCTTTCCCACGAGGCTTTCCCACAGGGCTGTCCCACGTGCACACGTGGTGGTAGTCGATCCTCGGCTTGAACGTCAATGCAGTGCAGGGAAAACAGGTTCCTCTGGAATGGACTGACACATTTGGGGGACTCTTGGAATGGTGGCACGACCCTGGAGTTCCTCTCGCCTTTCCTGTGGAGAGCGCCTCCTCTTGAGATGCGACGGGAACCCCGGGAATTCTTTCCCTACGAAACAGGGAAAGGATCCCTCATCTCGAGCTAGGAGGTGGAAACGGGGCTCCCCTGGATGTGTGCGGGACCCATGTGCTTCCTCTCGAGTGGAGACGGGTATGTCGGGGAACTTCTTGAGTTGCAGCAAGGGTGTGAAGGACCCTTTGGAAGTTCCAGTGGTTAGATGTGATTGGCCTCGAGAAGCCTCAGCGGAAATGGGCCTCATCTCGCCCGGAGGGCAAAACCTCCTGGATTTTCTCGAGTTGCGGCAGGTGCTCTCGACTTACGACGGGGACCTCAGGGACCCGCTCTGGTGGCCTCAGGAAAGGCCAGTCCCCATGCGAGTTCCTCGGGGGCCTCTCGGGATTCCTCTCCCGTCGATGCCGGGGCCTAAGACCTTGTGTGGAGTCGGGGCCGGAACCTGAGGATTCCTCTCCAGTGCTGACATGGATCTTGGGGTACTTCTGGAGTCTCCCCGGGGGAGTCAGTCCTCGTCTCGAATGCGGGCATGCACTTGCGCTTTCCTCCAGAGCGGTAGCAGCAGTGTCACGCAGTCCGCCGCGTGGATCAAAGGATCTATGGTTTTCCCTCGAGTCTTTCCCACGAGGCTTTCCCACGAGGCTTTCCCACAGGGCTGTCCCACGTGCACACGTGGTGGGAGTCGATCCTCGGCTTGAACGTCAAGGCAGTGCAGGGAAATCAGGTTCCTCTGGAATGGACTGACACATCTGGGGGACTCTTGGAATGGTGGCACGACCCTGGAGTTCCTCTCGCCTTTCCTGTGGAGAGCGCCTCCTTTGAGATGCCACGGGAACGCCGGGAATTCTTTCCCTACGAAACAGGGAAAGGATCCCTCATCTCGAGCTAGGAGGCGGAAACGGGGCTCCCCTGGATGTGTGCGGGACCCACGTGCTTCCTCTCGAGTGGAGACGGGTATGTCGGGGAACTTCTTGAGTTGCAGCAAGGGTGTGAAGGACCCTTTGGAAGTTCCAGTGGTTAGACGTGATTAGCCTCGAGAAGCCTCAGCGGAAATGGGCCTCATCTAGCCTGGAGGGCAAAACCTCCTGGATTTTCTCGAGTTGCGGCAGGTGCTCTCGACTTACGACGGGGACCTCAGGGACCCGCTCTCGTGGCCTCAGGAAAGGCCAGTCCCCATGCGAGTTCCTCGGGGGCATCTCGGGATTCCTCTCCCGTCATTGCCGGGGCCTAAGACCTTGTGTGGAGTCGGGGCCGGAACCTGAGGATTCCTCTCCAGTGCTGACATGGATCTTCGGGTACTTCTGGAGTCTCCCCAGTGGAGTCAGTCCTCGTCTCGAATGCGGGCATGCACTTGCGCTTTCCTCCAGAACGGTAGAAGCAGTGTCACGCAGTCCGCCGCGTGGATCAAAGGATCTATGGTTTTCCCTCGAGTCTTTCCCACGAGGCTTTCCCACGAGGCTTTCCCACAGGGCTGTCCCACGTGCACACGTGGTGGGAGTCGATCCTCGGCTTGAACTTCAAGGCAGTGCAGGGAAAACAGGTTCCTCTGGAATGGACTGACACATCTGGGGGACTCTTGGAATGGTGGCACGACCCTGGAGTTCCTCTCGCCTTTCCTGTGGAGAGCGCCTCCTCTTGAGATGCGACGGGAACGCCGGGAATTCTATCCGTAGGAAACAGGGAAAGGATCCCTCATCTCGAGCTAGGAGGCGGAAACGGGGCTCCCCTGGATGTGTGCGGGACAACACGTGCTTCCTCTCGAGTGGAGACGGGTATGTCGGGGAACTTCTTGAGTTGCAGCAAGGGTGTGAAGGACCCTTTGGAAGTTCCAGAGGTTAGACGTGATTAGCCTCGAGAAGCCTCAGCGGAAATGGGCCTCATCTCGCCTGGAGGGCAAAACCTCCTGGATTTTCTCGAGTTGCGGCATGTGCTCTCGACTTACGACGGGGACCTCAGGGACCCGCTCTGGTGGCCTCAGGAAAGGCCAGTCCCCATGCGAGTTCCTCGGGGGCATCTCGGGATTCCTCTCCCGTCATTGCCGGGGCCTAAGACCTTGTGTGGAGTCGGGGCCGGAACCTGAGGATTCCTCTCCAGTGCTGACATGGATCTTGGGGTACTTCTGGAGTCTCCCCAGGGGAGTCAGTACTCGTCTCGAATGCGGGCATGCACTTTCGCTTTCCTCCAGAGCGGTAGCAGCAGTGTCACGCAGTCCGCCGCGTGGATCAAAGGATGTATGGTTTTCCCAAGAGTCTTTCCCACGAGGCTTTCCCACAGGGCTGTCCCACGTGCACACGTGGTGGGAGTCGATCCTCGGCTTGAACGTCAAGGCAGTGCAGGGAAAACAGGTTCCTCTGGAATGGACTGACACATCTGGGGGACTCTTGGAATGGTGGCATGACCCTGGAGTTCCTCTCGCCTTTCCTGTGGAGAGCGCCTCCTCTTGAGATGCGACGGGAACACCGGGAATTCTTTCCCTACGAAACAGGGAAAGGATCCCTCATCTCGAGCTAGGAGGCGGAAACCGGGCTCCCCTGGATGTGTGCGGGACACCACGTGCTTCCTCTCGAGTGCAGACGGGTATGTCGGGGAACTTCTTGAGTTGCAGCAAGGGTGTGAAGGACCCTTTGGAAGTTCCAGTGGTTAGATGTGATTAGCCTCGAGAAGCCTCAGCGGAAATTGGCCTCATCTCGCCTGGAGGGCAAAACCTCCTGGATTTTCTCGAGTTGCGGCAGGTGCTCTCGACTTACGACGGGGACCTCAGGGACCCGCTCTGGTGGCCTCAGGAAAGGCCAGTCCCCATGCGAGTTCCTCGGGGGCGTCTCGGGATTCCTCTCCCGTCGATGCCGGGGCCTAAGACCTTGTGTGGAGTCGGGGCTGAAACCTGAGGATTCCTCTCCAGTGCTGACATGGATCTTGGGGTACTTCTGGAGTCTCCCCAGTGGAGTCAGTCCTCGTCTCGAATGCGGGCATGCACTTGTGCTTTCCTCCAGAGCGGTAGAAGCAGTGTCACGCAGTCCGCCGCGTGGATCAAAGGATCTATGGTTTTCCCTCGAGTCTTTCCCACGAGGCTTTCCCACGAGGCTTTCCCACAGGGCTGTCCCACGTGCACACGTGGTGGGAGTCGATCCTCGGCTTGAACGTCAAGGCAGTGCAGGGAAAACAGGTTCCTCTGGAATGGACTGACACATCTGGGGGACTCTTGGAATGGTGGCACGACCCTGGAGTTCCTCTCGCCTTTCCTGTGGAGAGCGCCTCCTCTTGAGATGCGACGGGAACGCCGGGAATTCTATCCGTAGGAAACAGGGAAAGGATCCCTCATCTCGAGCTAGGAGGCGGAAACGGGGCTCCCCTGGATGTGTGCGGGACAACACGTGCTTCCTCTCGAGTGGAGACGGGTATGTCGGGGAACTTCTTGAGTTGCAGCAAGGGTATGAAGGACCCTTTGGAAGTTCCAGTTGTTAGATGTGATTGGCCTCGAGAAGCCTCAGCGGAAATGGGCCTCATCTCGCCTGGAGGGCAAAACCTCCTGGATTTTCTCGAGTTGCGGCAGGTGCTCTCGACTTACGACGGGGACCTCAGGGACCCGCTCTGGTGGCCTCAGGAAAGGCCAGTCCCCATGCGAGTTCCTCGGGGGCCTCTCGGGATTCCTCTCCCGTCGATGCCGGGGCCTAAGACCTTGTGTGGAGTCGGGGCCGGAAACTGAGGATTCCTCTCCAGTGCTGACATGGATCTTGGGGTACTTCTGGAGTCTCCCCAGGGGAGTCAGTCCTCGTCTCGAATGCGGGCATGCACTTGCGCTTTCCTCCAGAGCGGTAGCAGCAGTGTCACGCAGTCTGCCAAATGGGTCAAAGGATCTATGGTTTTCCCTCGAGTCTTTCCCACGAGGCTTTCCCACGAGGCTTTCCCACAGGGCTGTCCCAAGTGCACACGTGGTGGGAGTCGATCCTCGGCTTGAACGTCAAGGCAGTGCAGGGAAAACAGGTTCCTCTGGAATGGACTGACACATCTGGGGGACTCTTGGAATGGTGGCACGACCCTGGAGTTCCTCTCGCCTTTCCTGTGGAGAGCGCCTCCTCTTGAGATGCGACGGGAACGCCGGGAATTCTTTCCCTACGAATCAGGGAAAGGATCCCTCATCTCGAGCTAGGAGGCGCAAACGGGGCTCCCCTGGATGTGTGCGGGACCCCACGTGCTTCCTCTCGAGTGGAAACGGGTATGTCGGGGAACTTCTTGAGTTGCAGCAAGGGTGTGAAAGACCCTTTGGAAGTTCCAGTGGTTAGACGAGATTAGCCTCGAGAAGCCTCAGCGGAAATGGGCCTCATCGCGCCTGGAGGGCAAAACCTCCTGGAATTTCTCGAGTTGCGGCAGTTGCTCTCGACTTACGACGGGGACCTCAGGGACCCGCTCTGGTGGCCTCAGGAAAGGCCAGTCCCCATGCGAGTTCCTCGGGGGCCTCTGGGGATTCCTCTCCCGTCGATGCGGGGGCCTAAGACCTTGTGTGGAGTCGGGGCCGGAACCTGAGGATTCCTCTCCAGTGCTGACATGGATCTTGGGGTACTTCTGGAGTCTCCCCAGGGGAGTCAGTCCTCGTCTCGAATGCGGGCATGCACTTGCGCTTTCCTCCAGAGCGGTAGCAGCAGTGTCACGCAGTCTGCCAAATGGGTCAAAGGATCTATGGTTTTCCCTCGAGTCTTTCCCACGAGGCTTTCCCACGAGGCTTTCCCACAGGGCTGTCCCAAGTGCACACGTGGTGGGAGTCGATCCTCGGCTTGAACGTCAAGGCAGTGCAGGGAAAACAGGTTCCTCTGGAATGGACTGACACATCTGGGGGACTCTTGGAATGGTGGCACGACCCTGGAGTTCCTCTCGCCTTTCCTGTGGAGAGCGCCTCCTCTTGAGATGCGACGGGAACGCCGGGAATTCTTTCCCTACGAATCAGGGAAAGGATCCCTCATCTCGAGCTAGGAGGCGCAAACGGGGCTCCCCTGGATGTGTGCGGGACCCCACGTGCTTCCTCTCGAGTGGAAACGGGTATGTCGGGGAACTTCTTGAGTTGCAGCAAGGGTGTGAAAGACCCTTTGGAAGTTCCAGTGGTTAGACGAGATTAGCCTCAAGAAGCCTCAGCGGAAATGGGCCTCATCGCGCCTGGAGGGCAAAACCTCCTGGAATTTCTCGAGTTGCGGCAGGTGCTCTCGACTTACGACGGGGACCTCAGGGACCCGCTCTGGTGGCCTCAGGAAAGGCCAGTCCCCATGCGAGTTCCTCGGGGGCCTCTGGGGATTCCTCTCCCATCGATGCGGGGGCCTAAGACCTTGTGTGGAGTCGGGGCCGGAACCTGAGGATTCCTCTCCAGTGCTGACATGGATCTTGGGGTACTTCTGGAGTCTCCCCAGGGGAGTCAGTCCTCGTCTCGAATGCGGGCATGCACTTGCGCTTTCCTCCAGAGCGGTAGCAGCAGTGTCACGCAGTCTGCCAAATGGGTCAAAGGATCTATGGTTTTCCCTCGAGTCTTTCCCACGAGGCTTTCCCACGAGGCTTTCCCACAGGGCTGTCCCAAGTGCACACGTGGTGGGAGTCGATCCTCGGCTTGAACGTCAAGGCAGTGCAGGGAAAACAGGTTCCTCTGGAATGGACTGACACATCTGGGGGACTCTTGGAATGGTGGCACGACCCTGGAGTTCCTCTCGCCTTTCCTGTGGAGAGCGCCTCCTCTTGAGATGCGACGGGAACGCCGGGAATTCTTTCCCTACGAATCAGGGAAAGGATCCCTCATCTCGAGCTAGGAGGCGCAAACGGGGCTCCCCTGGATGTGTGCGGGACCCCACGTGCTTCCTCTCGAGTGGAAACGGGTATGTCGGGGAACTTCTTGAGTTGCAGCAAGGGTGTGAAAGACCCTTTGGAAGTTCCAGTGGTTAGACGAGATTAGCCTCGAGAAGCCTCAGCGGAAATGGGCCTCATCGCGCCTGGAGGGCAAAACCTCCTGGAATTTCTCGAGTTGCGGCAGTTGCTCTCGACTTACGACGGGGACCTCAGGGACCCGCTCTGGTGGCCTCAGGAAAGGCCAGTCCCCATGCGAGTTCCTCGGGGGCCTCTGGGGATTCCTCTCCCGTCGATGCGGGGGCCTAAGACCTTGTGTGGAGTCGGGGCCGGAACCTGAGGATTCCTCTCCAGTGCTGACATGGATCTTGGGGTACTTCTGGAGTCTCCCCAGGGGAGTCAGTCCTCGTCTCGAATGCGGGCATGCACTTTCGCTTTCCTCCAGAGCGGTAGCAGCAGTGTCACGCAGTCCGCCGCGTGGATCAAAGGATCTATGGTTTTCCCTCGAGTCTTTCCCACGAGGCTTTCCCACGAGGCTTTCCTACAGGGCTGTCCCACGTGAACACGTGGTGGGAGTCGATCCTCGGCTTGATCGTCAAGGCAGTGCAGGGAAAACAGGTTCCTCTGGAATGGACTGACACATCTGGGGGACTCTTGGAATGGTGGCACGACCCTGGAGTTCCTCTCGCCTTTCCTGTGGAGAGCGCCTCCTCTTGAGATGCGACGGGAACGCCGGGAATTCTTTCCCTACGAAACAGGGAAAGGATCCCTCATCTCGAGCTAGGAGGCGGAAACGGGGCTCCCCTGGATGTGTGCGGGACCCCACGTGCTTCCTCTCGAGTGGAGACGGGTATGTCGGGGAACTTCTTGAGTTGCAGCAATGGTGTGAAGGACCCTTTGGAAGTTCCAGTGGTTAGATGTGATTGGCCTCGAGAAGCCTCAGCGGAAATGGGCCTCATCTCGCCTGGAGGGCAAAACCTCCTGGATTTTCTCGAGTTGCGGCAGGTGCTCTCGACGTACGACGGGGACCTCAGGGACCCGCTCTGGTGGCCTCAGGAAAGGCCAGTCCCCATGCGAGTTCCTCGGGGGCCTCTCGGGATTCCTCTCCCGTCGATGCCGGGGCCTAAGACCTTGTGTGGAGTCGGGGCCGGGACCTGAGGATTCCTCTCCAGTGCTGACATGGATCTTGGGGTACTTCTGGAGTCTCCCCGGGGGAGTCAGTCCTCGTCTCGAATGCGGGCATGCACTTGCGCTTTCCTCCAGAGCGGTAGCAGCAGTGTCACGCAGTCCTCCGCGTGGATCAAAGGATCTATGGTTTTCCCTCGAGTCTTTCCCACGAGGCTTTCCCACGAGGCTTTCCCACAGGGCTGTCCCACGTGCACACGTGGTGGGAGTCGATCCTCGGCTTGAACGTCAAGGCAGTGCAGGGAAATCAGGTTCCTCTGGAATGGACTGACACATCTGGGGGACTCTTGGAATGGTGGCACGACCCTGGAGTTCCTCTCGCCTTTCCTGTGGAGAGCGCCTCCTTTGAGATGCGACGGGAACGCCGGGAATTCTTTCCCTACGAAACAGGGAAAGGATCCCTCATCTCGAGCTAGGAGGCGGAAACGGGGCTCCCCTGGATGTGTGCGGGACCCACGTGCTTCCTCTCGAGTGGAGACGGGTATGTCGGGGAACTTCTTGAGTTGCAGCAAGGGTGTGAAGGACCCTTTGGAAGTTCCAGTGGTTAGACGTGATTAGCCTCGAGAAGCCTCAGCGGAAATGGGCCTCATCGCGCCTGGAGGGCAAAACCTCCTGGATTTTCTCGAGTTGCTGCAGGTGCTCTCGACTTACGACGGGGACCTCAGGGACCCGCTCTGGTGGCCTCAGGAAAGGCCAGTCCCCATGCGAGTTCCTCGGGGGCATCTCGGGATTCCTCTCCCGTCATTGCCGGGGCCTAAGACCTTGTGTGGAGTCGGGGCCGGAACCTGAGGATTCCTCTCCAGTGCTGACATGGATCTTGGGGTACTTCTGGAGTCTCCCCAGGGGAGTCAGTACTCGTCTCGAATGCGGGCATGCACTTGCGCTTTCCTCCAGAGCGGTAGCAGCAGTGTCACGCAGTCCGCCGCGTGGATCAAAGGATGTATGGTTTTCCCCCGAGTCTTTCCCACGAGGCTTTCCCACGAGGCTTTCCCACAGGGCTGTCCCACGTGCACACGTGGTGGGAGTCGATCCTCGGCTTGAACGTCAAGGCAGTGCAGGGAAAACAGGTTCCTCTGGAATGGACTGACACATCTGTGGGACTCTTGGAATGGTGGCATGACCCTGGAGTTCCTCTCGCCTTTCCTGTGGAGAGCGCCTCCTCTTGAGATGCGACGGGAACACCGGGAATTCTTTCCCTACGAAACAGGGAAAGGATCCCTCATCTCGAGCTAGGAGGCGGAAACCGGGCTCCCCTGGATGTGTTTGGGACCCCACGTGCTTCCTCTCGAGTGCAGACGGGTATGTCGGGGAACTTCTTGAGTTGCAGCAAGGGTGTGAAGGACCCTTTGGAAGTTCCAGTGGTTAGATGTGATTAGCCTCGAGAAGCCTCATCGGAAATGGGCCTCATCTCGCCTGGAGGGCAAAACCTCCTGGATTTTCTCGAGTTGCGGCAGGTGCTCTCGACTTACGACGCGGACCTCAGGGACCCGCTCTGGTGGCCTCAGGAAAGGCCAGTCCCCATGCGAGTTCCTCGGGGGCCTCTCGGGATTCCTCTCCCGTCGATGCCGGGGCCTAAGACCTTGTGTGGAGTCGGGGCCGGAACCTGAGGATTCCTCTCCAGTGCTGACATGGATCTTGGGGTACTTCTGGAGTCTCCCCAGGGGAGTCAGTCCTCGTCTCGAATGCGGGCATGCACTTGCGCTTTCCTCCAGAGCGGTAGCAGCAGTGTCACGCAGTCCGCCGCGTGGATCAAAGGATCTATGGTTTTCCCTCGAGTCTTTCCCACGAGGCTTTCCCACGAGGCTTTCCCACAGGGCTGTCCCACGAGCACACGTGGTGGGAGTCGATCCTCGGCTTGAACGTCAAGGCTGTGCAGGGAAAACAGGTTCCTCTTGAATGGACTGACACATCTGGGGGACTCTTGGAATGGTGTCACGACCCTGGAGTTCCTCTCGCCTTTCCTGTGGAGAGCGCCTCCTCTTGTGATGCGACGGGAACACCGGGAATTCTTTCCCTACGAAACAGGGAAAGGATCCCTCATCTCGAGCTAGGAGGCGGAAACGGGGCTCCCCTGGATGTGTGCGGGACACCACGTGCTTCATCTCGAATGCAGACGGGTATGTGGGGGAACTTCTTGAGTTGCAGCAAGGGTGTGAAGGACCCTTTGGAAGTTCCAGTGGTTAGATGTGATTGGCCTCGAGAAGCCTCAGCGGAAATGGACCTCATCTCGCCTGGAGGGCAAAACCTCCTGGATTTTATCGAGTTGCAGCAGGTGCACTCGACTTACGACGGGTACCCCAGGGACCCGCTCTGGTGGCCTCAGGAAAGGCCAGGCCCCATGTGAGTTCCTCAGGGGCGTCTCGGGATTCCTCTCCCGTCGATGCCGGGGCCTAAGACCTTGTGTGGATTCGGGGCCGGAACCTGAGGATTCCTCTCCAGTGCTGACATGGATCTTGGGGTACTTCTGGAGTCTTCCCAGGGGAGTCAGTCCTCGTCTCGAGTGCGGGCATGCACTTGCGCTTTCCGCCAGAGCGGTAGCAGCAGTGTCACGCAGTCCGCCGCGTGGATCAAAGGATCTATGGTTTTCCCTCGAGTCTTTCCCACGAGGCTTTCCCACGAGGCTTTCCCACTGGGCTGTCCCACGTGCACACGTGGTGGGAGTCGATCCTCGGCTTGAACTTCAAGGCAGTGCAGGGAAAACAGGTTCCTCTGGAATGGACTGACACATCTGGGGGACTCTTGGAATGGTGTCACGACCCTGGAGTTCCTCTCGCCTTTCCTGTGGAGAGCGCCTCCTCTTGAGATGCGACGGGAACGCCGGGAATTCTTTCCCAAGAAACAGGGAAAGGATCACTCATCTCGAGCTAGGAGGCGGAAACGGGGCTCCCCTGGATGTGTGCGGGACACCACGTGCTTCCTCTCGAGTGGAGACGGGTATGTCGCAGAACTGCTTGAGTTGCAGCAAGGGTGTGAAGGACCGTTTGGAAGTTCCAGTGGTTAGATGTGATTGGCCTCGAGAAGCCTCAGCGGAAATGGGCCTCATCTCGCCTGGAGGGCGAAACCTCCTGGATTTTCTCGAGTTGTGGCAGGGGCTCTCGACTTACGACGGGGACCTCAGGGACCCGCTCTGGTGGCCTCAGAAAAGGCCAGTCCCCATGCGAGTTCCTCGGGGGCCTCTCGGGATTCCTCTCCCGTCAATGCAAGGGCCTAAGACCTTGTGTGGAGTCGGGGCCGGAACCTGAGGTTTCCTCTCCAGTGCTGACATGGATCTTGGGGTACTTCTGGAGTCTCCCCAGGGGAGTCAGTCCTCGTCTCGAATGCGGGCATGCACTTGCGCTTTCCTCCAGAGCGGTAGCAGCAGTGTCACGCAGTCCGCCGCGTGGATCAAAGGATCTATGGTTTTCCCTCGAGTCTTTCCCACGAGGCTTTCCCACGAGGCTTTCCCACAGGGCTGTCCCACGTGCACACGTGGTGGGAGTTGATCCTCAGCTTGAACGTCAAGGCAGTGAAGGAAAAAAAGGTTCCTCTTGAATGGACTGACACATCTGGGGGACTCTTGGAATGGTGGCACGACCCTGGAGTTCCTCTCGCCTTTCCTGTGGAGAGCGCCTCCTCTTGAGATGCGACGGGAACGCCGGGAATTCTTTCCCTACGAAACAGGGAAAGGATCCCTCATCTCGAGCTAGGAGGCGGAAATGGGGCTCCCCTGGATGTTTGCGGGACCCCACGTGCTTCCTCTCGATGGAGACGGGTATGTCGGGGAACTTCTTGAGTTGCAGCAAGGGTGTGAAGGACCCTTTGGAAGTTCCAGTGGTTAGATGTCTTTGGCCTCGAGAAGCCTCATCGGAAATGGGCCTCATCTCGCCTGGAGGGCAAAACCTCCTGGATTTTCTCGAGTTGCGGCAGGTGCTCTCGACTTACGACGGGGAACTCAGGGACCCGCTCTGGTGGCCTCAGGAAAGGCCAGTCCCCATGCGAGTTCCTCGGGGGCCTCTCGGGATTCCTCTCCCGTCGATGCCGGGGCCGAAAACTTTGTGTGGAGTCGGGGCCGGAACCTGAGGATTCCTCTCCAGTGCTGACATGGATCTTGGGGTACTTCTGGAGTCTCCCCAGGGGAGTCAGTCCTCGTCTGGAATGCGGGCATGCACTTGCGCTATCCTCCAGAGCGGAAGCAGCAGTGTCAAGCAGTCCGCCGCGTGCATCAAAGGATCTATGGATTTCCCTCGAGTTTTTCCCACGAGGCTTTCCCACGAGGCTTTCCCACAGGGCTGTCCCACGTGCACACGTGGTGGGAGTCGATCCTCGGCTTGAACGTCAAGGCTGTGCAGGGAAAACGGGTTCCTCTGGAATGGACTGACACATCTGGGGGACTCTTGGAATGGTGGCACGACCCTGGAGTTCCTCTCGCCTTTCCTGTGGAGAGCGCCTCCTCTTGAGATGCGACGGGAACGCCGGAATTCTTTCCCTACGAAACAGGGAAAGGATCCCTCATTTCGAGCTTGGAGGCAGAAACGGGGCTCCCCTGGATGTGTGCGGGACCCCACGTGCTTCCTCTCGAGTGGAGACAGGTACGTCGGGGAACTTCTTGAGTTGCAGCAAGGGTGTGAAGGACCCTTTGGAAGTTCCAGTGGTTAGATGTGATTAGCCTCGAGAAGCCTCAGCGGAAATGGGCCTCATCTCGCCTGAAGGGCAAAACCTCCTGGATTTTCTCGAGTTGCGGCAGGTGCTCTCGACTTACGACGGGGACCTCAGAGACCCGCTCTGGTGGCCTCAGGAAAGCCCAGTCCCCATGCGAGTTCCTCGGGGGCCTCTCGGGATTCCTCTCCCGTCGATGCCGGGGCCTAAGACCTTGTGTGGAGTCGGGGCCGGAACCTGAGGATTCCTCTCCAGTGCTGACATGGATCTTGGGGTACTTCTGGAGTCTCCCCAGGGGAGTCAGTCCTCGTCTCGAATGCGGGCATGCACTTGCGCTTTCCTCCAGAGCGGTAGCAGCAGTGTCACGCAGTCCGCCGCGTGGATCAAAGGATCTATGGTTTTCCCTCGAGTCTTTCCCACGAGGCTTTCCCACAGGGCTGTCCCACGTGCACACGTGTTGGGAGTGGATCCTCGGCTTGAACGTCAAGGCAGTGCAGGGAAAACAGGTTCCTCTGGAATGGACTGACACATCTGGGGGACTCTTGGAATGGTGGCACGACCCTGGAGTTCCTCTCGCCTTTCCTGTGGAGAGCGCCTCCTCTTGAGATGCGACGGGAACGCCGGGAATTCTTTCCATACGAAACAGGGAAAGGATCCCTCATCTCGAGCTAGGAGGCGGAAACGGGGCTCCCCTGGATGTGTGCGGGACCCCACGTGCTTCCTCTCGAGTGGAGACGGGTATGTCGGGGAACTTCTTGAGTTGCAGCAAGGGTGTGAAGGACCCTTTGGAAGTTCCAGTGGTTAGACGTGATTAGCCTCGAGAAGCCTCAGCGGAAATGGGCCTCATCTCGCCTGGAGGGCAAAACCTCCTGGATTTTCTCGAGTTGCGGCAGGTGCTCTCGACTTACGACGGGGACCTCAGGGACCCGCTCTGGTGGCCTCAGGAAAGGCAGTCCCCATGCGAGTTCCTCGGGGGCCTCTCGGCATTCCTCTCCCGTCGATGCCGGGGCCTAAGACCTTGTGTGGAGTCGGGGCCGGAACCTGAGGATTCCTCTCCAGTGCTGACATGGATCTTGGGGTACTTATGGAGTCTCCCCAGGGGAGTCAGTCCTCGTCTCGAATGCGGGCATGCACTTGCGCTTTCCGCCAGAGCGGTAGCAGCAGTGTCACGCAGTCCGCCGCGTGGATCAAAGGATATATGGTTTTCCCTCGAGTCTTTCCCACGAGGCTTTCCCACGAGGCTTTCCCACTGGGCTGTCCCACGTGCACACGTGGTGGGAGTCGATCCTCGGCTTGAACTTCAAGGCAGTGCAGGGAAAACAGGTTCCTCTGGAATGGACTGACACATCTGGGGGACTCTTGGAATGGTGTCACGACCCTGGAGTTCCTCTCGCCTTTCCTGTGGAGAGCGCCTCCTCTTGAGATGCGACGGGAACGCCGGGAATTCTTTCCCAAGAAACAGGGAAAGGATCACTCATCTCGAGCTAGGAGGCGGAAACGGGGCTCCCCTGGATGTGTGCGGGACACCACGTGCTTCCTCTCGAGTGGAGACGGGTATGTCGCAGAACTGCTTGAGTTGCAGCAAGGGTGTGAAGGACCGTTTGGAAGTTCCAGTGGTTAGATGTGATTGGCCTCGAGAAGCCTCAGCGGAAATGGGCCTCATCTCGCCTGGAGGGCGAAACCTCCTGGATTTTCTCGAGTTGTGGCAGGGGCTCTCGACTTACGACGGGGACCTCAGGGACCCGCTCTGGTGGCCTCAGAAAAGGCCAGTCCCCATGCGAGTTCCTCGGGGGCCTCTCGGGATTCCTCTCCCGTCAATGCAAGGGCCTAAGACCTTGTGTGGAGTCGGGGCCGGAACCTGAGGTTTCCTCTCCAGTGCTGACATGGATCTTGGGGTACTTCTGGAGTCTCCCCAGGGGAGTCAGTCCTCGTCTCGAATGCGGGCATGCACTTGCGCTTTCCTCCAGAGCGGTAGCAGCAGTGTCACGCAGTCCGCCGCGTGGATCAAAGGATCTATGGTTTTCCCTCGAGTCTTTCCCACGAGGCTTTCCCACGAGGCTTTCCCACAGGGCTGTCCCACGTGCACACGTGGTGGGAGTTGATCCTCAGCTTGAACGTCAAGGCAGTGAAGGAAAAAAAGGTTCCTCTTGAATGGACTGACACATCTGGGGGACTCTTGGAATGGTGGCACGACCCTGGAGTTCCTCTCGCCTTTCCTGTGGAGAGCGCCTCCTCTTGAGATGCGACGGGAACGCCGGGAATTCTTTCCCTACGAAACAGGGAAAGGATCCCTCATCTCGAGCTAGGAGGCGGAAATGGGGCTCCCCTGGATGTTTGCGGGACCCCACGTGCTTCCTCTCGATGGAGACGGGTATGTCGGGGAACTTCTTGAGTTGCAGCAAGGGTGTGAAGGACCCTTTGGAAGTTCCAGTGGTTAGATGTCTTTGGCCTCGAGAAGCCTCATCGGAAATGGGCCTCATCTCGCCTGGAGGGCAAAACCTCCTGGATTTTCTCGAGTTGCGGCAGGTGCTCTCGACTTACGACGGGGAACTCAGGGACCCGCTCTGGTGGCCTCAGGAAAGGCCAGTCCCCATGCGAGTTCCTCGGGGGCCTCTCGGGATTCCTCTCCCGTCGATGCCGGGGCCGAAAACCTTGTGTGGAGTCGGGGCCGGAACCTGAGGATTCCTCTCCAGTGCTGACATGGATCTTGGGGTACTTCTGGAGTCTCCCCAGGGGAGTCAGTCCTCGTCTGGAATGCGGGCATGCACTTGCGCTATCCTCCAGAGCGGAAGCAGCAGTGTCAAGCAGTCCGCCGCGTGCATCAAAGGATCTATGGATTTCCCTCGAGTTTTTCCCACGAGGCTTTCCCACGAGGCTTTCCCACAGGGCTGTCCCACGTGCACACGTGGTGGGAGTCGATCCTCGGCTTGAACGTCAAGGCTGTGCAGGGAAAACGGGTTCCTCTGGAATGGACTGACACATCTGGGGGACTCTTGGAATGGTGGCACGACCCTGGAGTTCCTCTCGCCTTTCCTGTGGAGAGCGCCTCCTCTTGAGCTGCGACGGGAACGCCGGAATTCTTTCCCTACGAAACAGGGAAAGGATCCCTCATTTCGAGCTTGGAGGCAGAAACGGGGCTCCCCTGGATGTGTGCGGGACCCCACGTGCTTCCTCTCGAGTGGAGACAGGTACGTCGGGGAACTTCTTGAGTTGCAGCAAGGGTGTGAAGGACCCTTTGGAAGTTCCAGTGGTTAGATGTGATTAGCCTCGAGAAGCCTCAGCGGAAATGGGCCTCATCTCGCCTGAAGGGCAAAACCTCCTGGATTTTCTCGAGTTGCGGCAGGTGCTCTCGACTTACGACGGGGACCTCAGAGACCCGCTCTGGTGGCCTCAGGAAAGGCCAGTCCCCATGCGAGTTCCTCGGGGGCCTCTCGGGATTCCTCTCCCGTCGATGCCGGGGCCTAAGACCTTGTGTGGAGTCGGGGCCGGAACCTGAGGATTCCTCTCCAGTGCTGACATGGATCTTGGGGTACTTCTGGAGTCTCCCCAGGGGAGTCAGTCCTCGTCTCGAATGCGGGCATGCACTTGCGCTTTCCTCCAGAGCGGTAGCAGCAGTGTCACGCAGTCCGCCCTGTGGATCAAAGGATCTATGGTTTTCCCTCGAGTCTTTCCCACGAGGCTTTCCCACAGGGCTGTCCCACGTGCACACGTGTTGGGAGTGGATCCTCGGCTTGAACGTCAAGGCAGTGCAGGGAAAACAGGTTCCTCTGGAATGGACTGACACATCTGGGGGACTCTTGGAATGGTGGCACGACCCTGGAGTTCCTCTCGCCTTTCCTGTGGAGAGCGCCTCCTCTTGAGATGCGACGGGAACGCCGGGAATTCTTTCCATACGAAACAGGGAAAGGATCCATCATCTCGAGCTAGGAGGCGGAAACGGGGCTCCCCTGGATGTGTGCGGGACCCCACGTGCTTCCTCTCGAGTGGAGACGGGTATGTCGGGGAACTTCTTGAGTTGCAGCAAGGGTGTGAAGGACCCTTTGGAAGTTCCAGTGGTTAGACGTGATTAGCCTCGAGAAGCCTCAGCGGAAATGGGCCTCATCTCGCCTGGAGGGCAAAACCTCCTGGATTTTCTCGAGTTGCGGCAGGTGCTCTCGACTTACGACGGGGACCTCAGGGACCCGCTCTGGTGGCCTCAGGAAAGGCAGTCCCCATGCGAGTTCCTCGGGGGCCTCTCGGCATTCCTCTCCCGTCGATGCCGGGGCCTAAGACCTTCTGTGGAGTCGGGGCAGGAACCTGAGGATTCCTCTCCAGTGCTGACATGGATCTTGGGGTACTTCTGGAGTCTCCCCAGGGGAGTCAGTCCTCGTCTCGAATGCGGGCATGCACTTGCGCTTTCCTCCAGAGCGGTAGCAGCAGTGTCACGCAGTCCACCGCGTGGATCAAAGGATCTATGGTTTTCCCTCGAGTCTTTCCCACGAGGCTTTCCCACGAGGCTTTCCCACAGGGCTGTCCCACGTGCACACGTGGTGGGAGTCGATCCTCGGCTTGAACGTCTAGGCAGTGCAGGGAAAACAGGTTCCTCTGGAATGGACTGACACATCTGGGGGACTCTTGGAATGGTGGCACGACCCTGGAGTTCCTCTCGCCTTTCCTGTGGAGAGCGCCTCCTCTTGAGATGCTACGGGAACGCCGGGAATTCTTTCCCTACGAAACAGGGAAAGGATCCCTCATCTCGAGCTAGGAGGCGGAAACGGGGCTCCCCTGGATGTGTGCGGGACCCCACGTGCTTCCTCTCGAGTGGAGACGGGTATGTCGGGGAACTTCTTGAGTTGCAGCAAGGGTGTGAAGGACCCTTTGGAAGTTCCAGTGGTTAGATGTGATTAGCCTCGAGAAGCCTCAGCGGAAATGGGCCTCATCTCGCCTGGAAGGCAAAACCTCCTGGATTTTATCGAGTTGCAGCAGGTGCACTCGACTTACGACGGGTACCCCAGGGACCCGCTCTGGTGGCCTCAGGAAAGGCCAGGCCCCATGTGAGTTCCTCAGGGGCGTCTCGGGATTCCTCTCCCGTCGATGCCGGGGCCTAAGACCTTGTGTGGATTCGGGGCCGGAACCTGAGGATTCCTCTCCAGTGCTGACATGGATCTTGGGGTACTTCTGGAGTCTTCCCAGGGGAGTCAGTCCTCGTCTCGAGTGCGGGCATGCACTTGCGCTTTCCGCCAGAGCGGTAGCAGCAGTGTCACGCAGTCCGCCGCGTGGATCAAAGGATCTATGGTTTTCCCTCGAGTCTTTCCCACGAGGCTTTCCCACGAGGCTTTCCCACTGGGCTGTCCCACGTGCACACGTGGTGGGAGTCGATCCTCGGCTTGAACTTCAAGGCAGTGCAGGGAAAACAGGTTCCTCTGGAATGGACTGACACATCTGGGGGACTCTTGGAATGGTGTCACGACCCTGGAGTTCCTCTCGCCTTTCCTGTGGAGAGCGCCTCCTCTTGAGATGCGACGGGAACGCCGGGAATTCTTTCCCAAGAAACAGGGAAAGGATCACTCATCTCGAGCTAGGAGGCGGAAACGGGGCTCCCCTGGATGTGTGCGGGACACCACGTGCTTCCTCTCGAGTGGAGACGGGTATGTCGCAGAACTGCTTGAGTTGCAGCAAGGGTGTGAAGGACCGTTTGGAAGTTCCAGTGGTTAGATGTGATTGGCCTCGAGAAGCCTCAGCGGAAATGGGCCTCATCTCGCCTGGAGGGCGAAACCTCCTGGATTTTCTCGAGTTGTGGCAGGGGCTCTCGACTTACGACGGGGACCTCAGGGACCCGCTCTGGTGGCCTCAGAAAAGGCCAGTCCCCATGCGAGTTCCTCGGGGGCCTCTCGGGATTCCTCTCCCGTCAATGCAAGGGCCTAAGACCTTGTGTGGAGTCGGGGCCGGAACCTGAGGTTTCCTCTCCAGTGCTGACATGGATCTTGGGGTACTTCTGGAGTCTCCCCAGGGGAGTCAGTCCTCGTCTCGAATGCGGGCATGCACTTGCGCTTTCCTCCAGAGCGGTAGCAGCAGTGTCACGCAGTCCGCCGCGTGGATCAAAGGATCTATGGTTTTCCCTCGAGTCTTTCCCACGAGGCTTTCCCACGAGGCTTTCCCACAGGGCTGTCCCACGTGCACACGTGGTGGGAGTTGATCCTCAGCTTGAACGTCAAGGCAGTGAAGGAAAAAAAGGTTCCTCTTGAATGGACTGACACATCTGGGGGACTCTTGGAATGGTGGCACGACCCTGGAGTTCCTCTCGCCTTTCCTGTGGAGAGCGCCTCCTCTTGAGATGCGACGGGAACGCCGGGAATTCTTTCCCTACGAAACAGGGAAAGGATCCCTCATCTCGAGCTAGGAGGCGGAAATGGGGCTCCCCTGGATGTTTGCGGGACCCCACGTGCTTCCTCTCGATGGAGACGGGTATGTCGGGGAACTTCTTGAGTTGCAGCAAGGGTGTGAAGGACCCTTTGGAAGTTCCAGTGGTTAGATGTCTTTGGCCTCGAGAAGCCTCATCGGAAATGGGCCTCATCTCGCCTGGAGGGCAAAACCTCCTGGATTTTCTCGAGTTGCGGCAGGTGCTCTCGACTTACGACGGGGAACTCAGGGACCCGCTCTGGTGGCCTCAGGAAAGGCCAGTCCCCATGCGAGTTCCTCGGGGGCCTCTCGGGATTCCTCTCCCGTCGATGCCGGGGCCGAAAACTTTGTGTGGAGTCGGGGCCGGAACCTGAGGATTCCTCTCCAGTGCTGACATGGATCTTGGGGTACTTCTGGAGTCTCCCCAGGGGAGTCAGTCCTCGTCTGGAATGCGGGCATGCACTTGCGCTATCCTCCAGAGCGGAAGCAGCAGTGTCAAGCAGTCCGCCGCGTGCATCAAAGGATCTATGGATTTCCCTCGAGTTTTTCCCACGAGGCTTTCCCACGAGGCTTTCCCACAGGGCTGTCCCACGTGCACACGTGGTGGGAGTCGATCCTCGGCTTGAACGTCAAGGCTGTGCAGGGAAAACGGGTTCCTCTGGAATGGACTGACACATCTGGGGGACTCTTGGAATGGTGGCACGACCCTGGAGTTCCTCTCGCCTTTCCTGTGGAGAGCGCCTCCTCTTGAGATGCGACGGGAACGCCGGAATTCTTTCCCTACGAAACAGGGAAAGGATCCCTCATTTCGAGCTTGGAGGCAGAAACGGGGCTCCCCTGGATGTGTGCGGGACCCCACGTGCTTCCTCTCGAGTGGAGACAGGTACGTCGGGGAACTTCTTGAGTTGCAGCAAGGGTGTGAAGGACCCTTTGGAAGTTCCAGTGGTTAGATGTGATTAGCCTCGAGAAGCCTCAGCGGAAATGGGCCTCATCTCGCCTGAAGGGCAAAACCTCCTGGATTTTCTCGAGTTGCGGCAGGTGCTCTCGACTTACGACGGGGACCTCAGAGACCCGCTCTGGTGGCCTCAGGAAAGCCCAGTCCCCATGCGAGTTCCTCGGGGGCCTCTCGGGATTCCTCTCCCGTCGATGCCGGGGCCTAAGACCTTGTGTGGAGTCGGGGCCGGAACCTGAGGATTCCTCTCCAGTGCTGACATGGATCTTGGGGTACTTCTGGAGTCTCCCCAGGGGAGTCAGTCCTCGTCTCGAATGCGGGCATGCACTTGCGCTTTCCTCCAGAGCGGTAGCAGCAGTGTCACGCAGTCCGCCGCGTGGATCAAAGGATCTATGGTTTTCCCTCGAGTCTTTCCCACGAGGCTTTCCCACAGGGCTGTCCCACGTGCACACGTGTTGGGAGTGGATCCTCGGCTTGAACGTCAAGGCAGTGCAGGGAAAACAGGTTCCTCTGGAATGGACTGACACATCTGGGGGACTCTTGGAATGGTGGCACGACCCTGGAGTTCCTCTCGCCTTTCCTGTGGAGAGCGCCTCCTCTTGAGATGCGACGGGAACGCCGGGAATTCTTTCCATACGAAACAGGGAAAGGATCCCTCATCTCGAGCTAGGAGGCGGAAACGGGGCTCCCCTGGATGTGTGCGGGACCCCACGTGCTTCCTCTCGAGTGGAGACGGGTATGTCGGGGAACTTCTTGAGTTGCAGCAAGGGTGTGAAGGACCCTTTGGAAGTTCCAGTGGTTAGACGTGATTAGCCTCGAGAAGCCTCAGCGGAAATGGGCCTCATCTCGCCTGGAGGGCAAAACCTCCTGGATTTTCTCGAGTTGCGGCAGGTGCTCTCGACTTACGACGGGGACCTCAGGGACCCGCTCTGGTGGCCTCAGGAAAGGCAGTCCCCATGCGAGTTCCTCGGGGGCCTCTCGGCATTCCTCTCCCGTCGATGCCGGGGCCTAAGACCTTGTGTGGAGTCGGGGCCGGAACCTGAGGATTCCTCTCCAGTGCTGACATGGATCTTGGGGTACTTATGGAGTCTCCCCAGGGGAGTCAGTCCTCGTCTCGAATGCGGGCATGCACTTGCGCTTTCCGCCAGAGCGGTAGCAGCAGTGTCACGCAGTCCGCCGCGTGGATCAAAGGATATATGGTTTTCCCTCGAGTCTTTCCCACGAGGCTTTCCCACGAGGCTTTCCCACTGGGCTGTCCCACGTGCACACGTGGTGGGAGTCGATCCTCGGCTTGAACTTCAAGGCAGTGCAGGGAAAACAGGTTCCTCTGGAATGGACTGACACATCTGGGGGACTCTTGGAATGGTGTCACGACCCTGGAGTTCCTCTCGCCTTTCCTGTGGAGAGCGCCTCCTCTTGAGATGCGACGGGAACGCCGGGAATTCTTTCCCAAGAAACAGGGAAAGGATCACTCATCTCGAGCTAGGAGGCGGAAACGGGGCTCCCCTGGATGTGTGCGGGACACCACGTGCTTCCTCTCGAGTGGAGACGGGTATGTCGCAGAACTGCTTGAGTTGCAGCAAGGGTGTGAAGGACCGTTTGGAAGTTCCAGTGGTTAGATGTGATTGGCCTCGAGAAGCCTCAGCGGAAATGGGCCTCATCTCGCCTGGAGGGCGAAACCTCCTGGATTTTCTCGAGTTGTGGCAGGGGCTCTCGACTTACGACGGGGACCTCAGGGACCCGCTCTGGTGGCCTCAGAAAAGGCCAGTCCCCATGCGAGTTCCTCGGGGGCCTCTCGGGATTCCTCTCCCGTCAATGCAAGGGCCTAAGACCTTGTGTGGAGTCGGGGCCGGAACCTGAGGTTTCCTCTCCAGTGCTGACATGGATCTTGGGGTACTTCTGGAGTCTCCCCAGGGGAGTCAGTCCTCGTCTCGAATGCGGGCATGCACTTGCGCTTTCCTCCAGAGCGGTAGCAGCAGTGTCACGCAGTCCGCCGCGTGGATCAAAGGATCTATGGTTTTCCCTCGAGTCTTTCCCACGAGGCTTTCCCACGAGGCTTTCCCACAGGGCTGTCCCACGTGCACACGTGGTGGGAGTTGATCCTCAGCTTGAACGTCAAGGCAGTGAAGGAAAAAAAGGTTCCTCTTGAATGGACTGACACATCTGGGGGACTCTTGGAATGGTGGCACGACCCTGGAGTTCCTCTCGCCTTTCCTGTGGAGAGCGCCTCCTCTTGAGATGCGACGGGAACGCCGGGAATTCTTTCCCTACGAAACAGGGAAAGGATCCCTCATCTCGAGCTAGGAGGCGGAAATGGGGCTCCCCTGGATGTTTGCGGGACCCCACGTGCTTCCTCTCGATGGAGACGGGTATGTCGGGGAACTTCTTGAGTTGCAGCAAGGGTGTGAAGGACCCTTTGGAAGTTCCAGTGGTTAGATGTCTTTGGCCTCGAGAAGCCTCATCGGAAATGGGCCTCATCTCGCCTGGAGGGCAAAACCTCCTGGATTTTCTCGAGTTGCGGCAGGTGCTCTCGACTTACGACGGGGAACTCAGGGACCCGCTCTGGTGGCCTCAGGAAAGGCCAGTCCCCATGCGAGTTCCTCGGGGGCCTCTCGGGATTCCTCTCCCGTCGATGCCGGGGCCGAAAACCTTGTGTGGAGTCGGGGCCGGAACCTGAGGATTCCTCTCCAGTGCTGACATGGATCTTGGGGTACTTCTGGAGTCTCCCCAGGGGAGTCAGTCCTCGTCTGGAATGCGGGCATGCACTTGCGCTATCCTCCAGAGCGGAAGCAGCAGTGTCAAGCAGTCCGCCGCGTGCATCAAAGGATCTATGGATTTCCCTCGAGTTTTTCCCACGAGGCTTTCCCACGAGGCTTTCCCACAGGGCTGTCCCACGTGCACACGTGGTGGGAGTCGATCCTCGGCTTGAACGTCAAGGCTGTGCAGGGAAAACGGGTTCCTCTGGAATGGACTGACACATCTGGGGGACTCTTGGAATGGTGGCACGACCCTGGAGTTCCTCTCGCCTTTCCTGTGGAGAGCGCCTCCTCTTGAGATGCGACGGGAACGCCGGAATTCTTTCCCTACGAAACAGGGAAAGGATCCCTCATTTCGAGCTTGGAGGCAGAAACGGGGCTCCCCTGGATGTGTGCGGGACCCCACGTGCTTCCTCTCGAGTGGAGACAGGTACGTCGGGGAACTTCTTGAGTTGCAGCAAGGGTGTGAAGGACCCTTTGGAAGTTCCAGTGGTTAGATGTGATTAGCCTCGAGAAGCCTCAGCGGAAATGGGCCTCATCTCGCCTGAAGGGCAAAACCTCCTGGATTTTCTCGAGTTGCGGCAGGTGCTCTCGACTTACGACGGGGACCTCAGAGACCCGCTCTGGTGGCCTCAGGAAAGGCCAGTCCCCATGCGAGTTCCTCGGGGGCCTCTCGGGATTCCTCTCCCGTCGATGCCGGGGCCTAAGACCTTGTGTGGAGTCGGGGCCGGAACCTGAGGATTCCTCTCCAGTGCTGACATGGATCTTGGGGTACTTCTGGAGTCTCCCCAGGGGAGTCAGTCCTCGTCTCGAATGCGGGCATGCACTTGCGCTTTCCTCCAGAGCGGTAGCAGCAGTGTCACGCAGTCCGCCGCGTGGATCAAAGGATCTATGGTTTTCCCTCGAGTCTTTCCCACGAGGCTTTCCCACAGGGCTGTCCCACGTGCACACGTGTTGGGAGTGGATCCTCGGCTTGAACGTCAAGGCAGTGCAGGGAAAACAGGTTCCTCTGGAATGGACTGACACATCTGGGGGACTCTTGGAATGGTGGCACGACCCTGGAGTTCCTCTCGCCTTTCCTGTGGAGAGCGCCTCCTCTTGAGATGCGACGGGAACGCCGGGAATTCTTTCCATACGAAACAGGGAAAGGATCCATCATCTCGAGCTAGGAGGCGGAAACGGGGCTCCCCTGGATGTGTGCGGGACCCCACGTGCTTCCTCTCGAGTGGAGACGGGTATGTCGGGGAACTTCTTGAGTTGCAGCAAGGGTGTGAAGGACCCTTTGGAAGTTCCAGTGGTTAGACGTGATTAGCCTCGAGAAGCCTCAGCGGAAATGGGCCTCATCTCGCCTGGAGGGCAAAACCTCCTGGATTTTCTCGAGTTGCGGCAGGTGCTATCGACTTACGACGGGGACCTCAGGGACCCGCTCTGGTGGCCTCAGGAAAGGCAGTCCCCATGCGAGTTCCTCGGGGGCCTCTCGGCATTCCTCTCCCGTCGATGCCGGGGCCTAAGACCTTCTGTGGAGTCGGGGCAGGAACCTGAGGATTCCTCTCCAGTGCTGACATGGATCTTGGGGTACTTCTGGAGTCTCCCCAGGGGAGTCAGTCCTCGTCTCGAATGCGGGCATGCACTTGCGCTTTCCTCCAGAGCGGTAGCAGCAGTGTCACGCAGTCCACCGCGTGGATCAAAGGATCTATGGTTTTCCCTCGAGTCTTTCCCACGAGGCTTTCCCACGAGGCTTTCCCACAGGGCTGTCCCACGTGCACACGTGGTGGGAGTCGATCCTCGGCTTGAACGTCTAGGCAGTGCAGGGAAAACAGGTTCCTCTGGAATGGACTGACACATCTGGGGGACTCTTGGAATGGTGGCACGACCCTGGAGTTCCTCTCGCCTTTCCTGTGGAGAGCGCCTCCTCTTGAGATGCTACGGGAACGCCGGGAATTCTTTCCCTACGAAACAGGGAAAGGATCCCTCATCTCGAGCTAGGAGGCGGAAACGGGGCTCCCCTGGATGTGTGCGGGACCCCACGTGCTTCCTCTCGAGTGGAGACGGGTATGTCGGGGAACTTCTTGAGTTGCAGCAAGGGTGTGAAGGACCCTTTGGAAGTTCCAGTGGTTAGATGTGATTAGCCTCGAGAAGCCTCAGCGGAAATGGGCCTCATCTCGCCTGGAAGGCAAAACCTCCTGGATTTTCTCGAGTTGCGGCAGGTGCTCTCGACTTACGACGGGGACGTCAGGGACCCGCTCTGGTGGCCTCAGGAAAGGCCAGTTCCCATGCGACTTCCTCGGGGGCCTCTCGGGATTCCTCTCCCGTCGATGCCGGGGCCGAAGACCTTGTGTGGAGTCGGGGCCGGAACCTGAGGATTCCTCTCCAGTGCTGACATGGATCTTGGGGTACTTCTGGAGTCTCCCCAGGGGAGTCAGTCCTCGTCTCGAATGCGGGCATGCACTTGCGCTATCCTCCAGATCGGTAGCAGCAGTGTCAAGCAGTCCGCCGCGTGCATCAAAGGATCTATGGTTTTCCCTCGAGTCTTTCCCACAAGGCTTTCCCACGAGGCTTTCCCACAGGGCTGTCCCACGTGCACACGTGGTGGGAGTCGATCCTCGGCTTGAACGTCAAGGCAGTGCAGGGAAAACAGGTTCCTCTGGAATGGACTGACACATCTGGGGGACTCTTGGAATGGTGGCACGACCCTGGAGTTCCTCTCGCCTTTCCTGCGGAGAGCGCCTCCTCTTGAGTTGCGACGGGAACGCCGGAATTCTTTCCCTACGAAACAGGGAAAGGATACCTCATTTCGAGCTTGGAGGCAGAAACGGGGCTCCCCTGGATGTGTGCGGGACCCCACGTGCTTCCTCTCGAGTGGAGACAGGTATGTCGGGGAACTTCTTGAGTTGCAGCAAGGGTGTGAAGGACCCTTTGGAAGTTCCAGTGGTTAGATGTGATTAGCCTCGAGAAGCCTCAGCGGAAATGGGCCTCATCTCGCCTGGAGGGCAAAACCTCCTGGATTTTCTCGAGTTGCGGCAGGTGCTCTCGACTTACGACGGGGACCTCAGAGACCCGCTCTGGTGGCCTCAGGAAAGGCCAGTCCCAATGCGAGATCCTCGGGTCCTCTCGGGATTCCTCTCCCGTCGATGCTGGGGCCTAAGACCTTGTGTGGAGTCGGGGCCGGAACCTGAGGATTCCTCTCCAGTGCTGACATGGATCTTGGGGTACTTCTGGAGTCTCCCCAGGGGAGTCAGTCCTCGTCTCGAATGCGGGTATGCACTTGCGCTTTCCTCCAGAGCGGTAGCAGCAGTGTCACGCAGTCCGCCACGTGGATCAAAGGATCTATGGTTTTCCCTCGAGTCTTTCCCACGAGGCTTTCCCACGAGGCTTTCCCACTGGGTTGTCCCACGTGCACACGTGGTGGGAGTCGATCCTCGGCTTGAACGTCAAGGCAGTGCAGGGAAAACAGGTTCCTCTGAAATGGACTGACATATCTTGGGGTCTCTTGGAATGGTGGCACGACCCTGGAGTTCCTCTCGCCTTTCCTGTGGAGAGCGCCTCCTCTTGAGATGCGACGGGAATGCCGGGAATTCTTTCCTACGAAACAGGGATAGGATCCCTCATCTCGAGCTAGGAGGCGGAAACGGGGCTACCCTGGATGTGTGGGGGACCCTCGTGCTTCCTCTCGAGTGGAGACGGGTATGTCAGGGAACTTCTAGAGTTGCAGCAAGGGTGTGAAGGACCCTTTGGAAGTTCAAGTGGTTAGATGTGATTAGCCTCGAGAAGCCTCAGCGTAAATGGACTTCATCTCGCCTGGAGGGCAAAATCTCCTGGATTTTCTCGAGTTGCGGCAGGTGCTCTCGACTTACGACGGGGACCACAGGGACCCGCTCTGGTGACCTCAGGAAAGGCCAGTCCCCATGCGAGTTCCTCGGGGGCCTCTCAGGATTCCTCTCCCGTCGATGCCGGGGCCTAAGACCTTGTGTGGAGTCGGGGCCGGAACCTGAGGATTCCTCTCCAGTGCTGACATGGATCTTGGGGTACTTCTGGAGTCTCCCCAGGGGAGTCAGTCCTCGTCTCGAATGCGGGCATGCACTTGCGCTTTCCTCCAGAGCGGTAGCAGCAGTGTCACGCAGTCCGCCGCGTGGATCAAAGGATCTATGGTTTTCCCTCGAGTCTTTCCCACGAGGCTTTCCAACGAGGCTTTCCACAGGGCTGTCTCACGTGCACACGTGGTGTGACTCGATCTTCGGCTTGAACGTCAAGGCAGTGCAGGGAAAACAGGTTCCTCTGGAATGGACTGACACATCTGGGGGACTCTTGGAATGGTGGCACGACCCTGGAGTTCCTCTCGCCTTTCCTGTGGAGAGCGCCTCCTCTTGAGATGCGACGGGAACGCCGGGAATTCTTTCCCTACGAAACAGGGAAAGGATCCCTCATCTCGAGCTAGGAGGCGGAAATGGGGCTACCATGGATGTTTGCGGGACCCCACGTACTTCCTCTCGAGTGGAGACGGGTATGTCGGGGAACTTCTTGAGTTGCAGCAAGGGTGTGAAGGACCCTTTGGAAGTTCCAGTGGTTAGATGTCTTTGGCCTCGAGAAGCCTCAGCGGAAATGGGCCTCATCTCGCCTGGAGGGCAAAACCTCCTGGATTTTCTCGAGTTGCTTCAGGTGCTCTCGACTTACGACGGGGACCTCAGGGACCCGCTCTGGTGGCCTCAAGAAAGGCCAGTCCCCATGCGAGTTCCTCGGGGGCCTCTCGGGATTCCTCTCCCATCGATGCCGGGGCCGAAGACCTTGTGTGGAGTCGGGGCCGGAACCTGAGGATTCCTCTCCAGTGCTGACATGGATCTTGGGGTACTTCTGGAGTCTCCCCAGGGGAGTAAGTCCTCGTCTCGAATGCGGGCATGCACTTGCGCTTTCCTCCAGAGCGGTAGCAGCAGTGTCACGCAGTCCGCCGCGTGGATCAAAGGATCTATGGTTTTCCCTCGAGTCTTTCCCACGAGGCTTTCCCACGAGGCTTTCCCACAGGGCTGTCCCACGTGCACACGTGTTGGGAGTGGATCCTCGGCTTGAACGTCAAGGCAGTGCAGGGAAAACAGGTTCCTCTGGAATGGACTGACACATCTGGGGGACTCTTGGAATGGTGGCACGACCCTGGAGTTCCTCTCGCCTTTCCTGTGGAGAGCGCCTCCTCTTGAGATGCGACGGGAACGCCGGGAATTCTTTCCCTACGAAACAGGGAAAGGATCCCTCATCTCGAGCTAGGAGGCGGAAACGGGGCTCCCCTGGATGTGTGCGGGACCCCACGTGCTTCCTCTCGAGTGGAGACGGGTATGTCGGGGAACTTCTTGAGTTGCAGCAAGGGTGTGAAGGACCCTTTGGAAGTTCCAGTGGTTAGACGTGATTAGCCTCGAGAAGCCTCAGCGGAAATGGGCCTCATCTCGCCTGGAGGGCAAAACCTCCTGGATTTTCTCGAGTTGCGGCAGGTGCTCTCGACTTACGACGGGGACCTCAGGGACCCGCTCTGGTGGCCTCAGGAAAGGCAGTCCCCATGCGAGTTCCTCGGGGGCCTCTCGGCATTCCTCTCCCGTCGAGTCCGGGGCCTAAGACCTTGTGTGGAGTCGGGGCCGGAACCTGAGGATTCCTCTCCAGTGCTGACATGGATCTTGGGGTACTTATGGAGTCTCCCCAGGGGAGTCAGTCCTCGTCTCGAATGCGGGCATGCACTTGCGCTTTCCTCCAGTGCGGTAGCAGCAGTGTCACGCAGTCCGCCGCGTGGATCAAAGGATCTATGGTTTTCCCTCGAGTCTTTCCCACGAGGCTTTCCCACGAGGCTTTCCCACAGGGCTGTCCCACGTGCACACGTGGTGGGAGTGGATCCTCGGCTTGAACGTCAAGGCAGTGCAGGGAAAACAGGTTCCTCTGGAATGGACTGACACATCTGGGGGACTCTTGGAATGGTGGCACGACCCTGGAGTTCCTCTCGCCTTTCCTGTGGAGAGCGCCTCCACTTGAGATGCGACGGGAACGCCGGGAATTCTTTCCCTACGAAACAGGGAAAGGATCCCTCATCTCGAGCTAGGAGGCGGAAACGGGGCTCCCCTGGATGTGTGCGGGACCCCACGTGCTTCCTCTCGAGTGGAGACGGGTATGTCGGGGAACTTCTTGAGTTGCAGCAAGGGTGTGAAGGACCCTTTGGAAGTTCCAGTGGTTAGACGTGATTAGCCTCAAGAAGCCTCAGCGGAAATGGGCCTCATCTCGCCTGGAGGGCAAAACCTCCTGGATTTTCTCGAGTTGCGGCAGGTGCTCTCGACTTACGACGGGGACCTCAGGGACCCGCTCTGGTGGCCTCAGGAAAGGCAGTCCCCATGCGAGTTCCTCGGGGGCCTCTCGGCATTCCTCTCCCGTCGATGCCGGGGCCTAAGACCTTCTGTGGAGTCGGGGCCGGAACCTGAGGATTCCTCTCCAGTGCTGACATGGATCTTGGGGTACTTCTGGAGTCTCCCCAGGGGAGTCAGTCCTCGTCTCGAATGCGGGCATGCACTCGCTCTTTCCTCCAGAGCGGTAGCAGCAGTGTCACGCAGTCCGCCGCGTGGATCAAAGGATCCATGGTTTTCCCTCCAGTCTTTCCCACGAGGCTTTCCCACGAGGCTTTCCCACAGGGCTGTCCCACGTGCACACGTGGTGGGAGTCGATCCTCGGCTTGAACGTCAAGGCAGTGCAGGGAATACAGGTTCCTCTGGAATGGACTGACACATCTGGGGGACTCTTGGAATGGTGGCACGACCCTTCAGTTCCTCTCGCCTTTCCTGTGGAGAGCGCCTCCTCTTGAGATGCGACGGGAACGCCGGGAATTCTTTCCCTACGAAACAGGGAAAGGATCCCTCATCTCGAGCTAGGAGGCGGAAACCGGGCTCCCCTGGATGTGTGCGGGACCCCACGTGCTTCCTCTCGAGTGGAGACGGGTATGTCGGGGAACTTCTTGAGTTGCAGCAAGGGTGTGAAGGACCCTTTGGAAGTTCAAGTGGTTAGATGTGATTCGCCTCGAGAAGCCTCAGCGGAAATGGGCCTCATCTCGCCTGGAGGGCAAAACCTCCTGGATTTTCTCGAGTTGCGGCAGGTGCTGTCGACTTCGACGGGGACCTCAGGGACCCGCTCTGGTGGCCTCAGGAAAGGCCAGTCCCCATGTGAATTCCTCGGCGGCCTCTCGGGATTACTCTCCCGTCAATGCCGGGGCCAAGGCATTGTGTGGAGTCGGGGCCGGAACCTGAGGATTCCTCTCCTGTGCTGACATGGATCTTGGGGTACTTCTGGAGTCTCCCCAGGGGAGTCAGTCCTCGTCTCGAATGCGGGCATGCACTTGCGCTTTCCTCCAGAGCGGTAGCAGCAGTGTCACGCAGTCCGCCGCGTGGATCAAAGGATCTATGGTTTTCCCTCGAGTCTTTCCCACGAGGCTTTCCCACGAGGCTTTCCCACAGGGCTGTCCCACGTGCACACGTGGTGGGAGTGGATCCTCGGCTTGAACGTCAAGGCAGTGCAGGGAAAACAGGTTCCTCTGGAATGGACTGACACATCTGGGGGACTCGTGGAATGGTGGCACGACCCTGGAGTTCCTCTCGCCTTTCCTGTGGAGAGCGCCTCCTCTTGAGATGCGACGGGAACGCCGGGAATTCTTTCCCTACGAAACAGGGAAAGGATCCCTCATCTCGAGCTAGGAGGCGGAAACGGGGCTCCCCTGGATGTGTGCGGGACCCCACGTGCTTCCTCTCGAGTGGAGACGGGTATGTCGGGGAACTTCTTGAGTTTCAGCAAGGGTGTGAAGGACCCTTTGGAAGTTCCAGTGGTTAGACGTGATTAGCCTCGAGAAGCCTCAGCGGAAATGGGCCTCATCTCGCCTGGAGGGCAAAACCTCCTGGATTTTCTCGAGTTGCGGCAGGTGCTCTCGACTTACGACGGGGACCTCAGGGACCCGCTCTGGTGGCCTCAGGAAAGGCCAGTCCCCATGAGAATAACTCGGGGGCCTCTCGGGATTCCTCTCCCGTCGATGCCGGGGCCTAAGACCTTGTGTGGAGTCGGGGCGGGAACCTGAGGATTCCTCTCCAGTGCTGACATGGATCTTGGGGTACTTCTGGAGTCTCCCCGGGGGAGTCAGTCCTCGTCTCGAATGCGGGCATGCACTTGCGCTTTCCTCTAGAGCGGTAGCAGCAGTGTTACGCAGTCCGCCGCGTGGATCAAAGGATCTATGGTTTTCCCTCGAGTCTTTCCCACGAGGCTTTCCCACGAGGCTTTCCCACAGGGCTGTCCCACGTGCACACGTGGTGGGAGTCGATCCTCGGCTTGAACGTCAAGGCAGTGCAGGGAAAACAGGTTCCTCTGGAATGGACTGACACATCTGGGCGTCTCTTGGAATGGTGGCACGACCCTGGAGTTCCTCTCGCCTCTCCTGTGGAGAGCCCCTCCTCTTGAGATGCGACGGGAACGCCGGGAATTCTTTCCCTACGAAACAGGGAAAGGATCCCTCATCTCGAGCTAGGAGGCGGAAACGGGGCTCCCCTGGATGTGTGCGGGACCCCACGTGCTTCCTCTCGAGTGGAGACGGGTATGTCGGGGAATTTCTTGAGTTGCAGCAAGGGTGTGAAGGACCCTTTGGAAGTTCCAGTGGTTAGATGTGATTAGCCTCGAGAAGCCTCAGCGGAAATGGGCCTCATCTCGCCTGGAGGGCAAAACCTCCTGGATTTTCTCGACTTGCGGCATGTGCTCTCGACTTACGACGGGGACCTCGGGTTCCCGCTCTGGTGACCTCAGGAAATGCCAGTCCCCATGCGAGTTCCTCGGGGGCCTCTCGGGATTCCTCTCCAGTCAATGCCGGGGCCTAAGACCTTGTGTGGAGTCGGGGCCGGAACCTGAGGATTCCTCTCCAGTGCTGACATGGATCTTGGGGTACTTCTGGAGTCTCCCCAGGGGAGTCAGTCCTCGTCTCGAATGCGGGCATGCACTTGCGCTTTCCTCCAGAGCGGTAGCAGCAGTGTCACGCAGTCCGCTGCGTGGATCAAAGGATCTATGGTTTTCCCTCGAATCTTTCCCACGAGGCTTTCCAACGAGGCTTTCCACCAGGCTGTCTCACGTGCACACGTGGTGTGACTCGATCCTCGGCTTGAACGTCAAGGCAGTGCAGGGAAAACAGGTTCCTCTGGAATGGACTGACACATCTGGGGCGCTCTTGGAATGGTGGCACGACCCTGGAGATCCTCTCGCCTTTCCTGTGGAGAGCGCCTCCTCTTGAGATGCGACGGGAACGCCGGGAATTCTTTCCCTACGAAACAGGGAAAGGATCCCTCATCTCGAGCTAGGAGGCGGAAATGGGGCTCCCATGGATGTTTGCGGGACCCCACGTACTTCCTCTCGAGTGGAGACGGGTATGTCGGGGAACTTCTTGAGTTGCAGCAAGGGTGTGAAGGACCCTTTGGAAGTTCCAGTGGTTAGATGTCTTTGGCCTCGAGAAGCCTCAGGGGAAATTGGCCTCATCTCGCCTGGAGGGCAAAACCTCCTGGATTTTCTCGAGTTGCGGCAGGTGCTCTCGACTTACGACGGGGACCTCAGGGACCCGCTCTGGTGGCCTCAGGAAAGGCCAGTCCCCATGCGACTTCCACGGGGGCCTCTTGGGATTCCTCTCCCGTCGATACCGGGGCCGAAAACCTTGTGTGGAGTCGGGGCCGGAACCTGAGGATTCCTCTCCAGTGCTGACATGGATCTTGGGGTACTTCTGGAGTCTCCCCAGGGGAGTCAGTCCTCGTCTGCAATGCGGGCATGCACTTGCGCTATCCTCCAGAGCGGTAGCAGCAGTGTCATGCAGTCCGCCGCGTGCATCAAAGGATCTATGGTTTTCCCTCGAGCCTTTCCCACGAGGCTTTCCCACGAGGCTTTCCCACAGGGCTGTCCCACGTGCACACGTGGTGGGAGTGGAACCTCGGCTTGAACGTCAAGGCAGTGCAGGGAAAACAGGTTCCTCTGTAATGGACTGACACATCTGGGGGACTCTTGGAATGGTGGCACGACCCTGGAGTTCCTGTCGCCTTTCCTCTGGAGAGCGCCTCCTCTTGAGATGCGACGGTTACGCCGGGAATTCTTTCCCTACGAAACAGGGAAAGGATCCCTCATCTCGAGCTAGGAGGCGGAAACGGGGCTCCCCTGGATGTGTGCGGGACCCCACGTGCTTCCTCTCGAGTGGAGACGGGTATGTCGGGGAACTTCTTGAGTTGCAGCAAGGGTGTGAAGGACCCTTTGGAAGTTCCAGTGGTTAGACGTGATTAGCCTCGAGAAGCCTCAGCGGAAATGGGCCTCATCTCGCCTGGAGGGCAAAACCTCCTGGATTTTCTCGAGTTGCGGCAGGTGCTCTCGACTTACGACGGGGACCTCAGGGACCCGCTCTGGTGACCTCAGGAAAGGCCAGTCCCCATGCGAGTTCCTCGGGGGCCTCTCGGGATTCCTCTCCCGTCGATGCCGGGGCCTAAGACCTTGTGTGGAGTCGGGGCCGGAACCTGAGGATTACTCTCCAGTGCTGACATGGATCTTGGGGTACTTCTGGAGTCTCCCCAGGGGAGTCAGTCCTCGTCTCGAATGCGGGCATGCACTTGCGCTTTCCTCCAGAGCGGTAGCAGCAGTGTCACGCAGTCCGCCGCGTGGATCAAAGGATCTATGGTTTTCCCTCGAGTCTTTCCCACGAGGCTTTCCCACGAGGCTTTCCCACAGGGCTGTCCCACGTGCACTCGTGGTGGGAGTCGATCCTCGGCTTGAACGTCAAGGCAGTGCAGGGAAAACAGGTTCCTCTGGAATGGACTGACACATCTGGGGGTCTCTTGGAATGGTGCCACGACCCTGGAGTTCCTCTCGCCTTTCCTGTGGAGAGCGCCTCCTCTTGAGATGCGACGGGAACGCCGGGAATTCTTTCCTACGAAACAGGGAAAGGATCCCTCATCTCGAGCTAGGAGGCGGAAACGGGGCTTCCCTGGATGTGTGCGGGACCCTCGTGCTTCCTCTCGAGTGGAGACGGGTATGTCGGGGAACTTCTAGAGTTGCAGCAAGGTTGTGAAGGACCCTTTGGAAGTTCAAGTGGTTAGATGTGATTAGCCTCGAGAAGCCTCAGCGGAAATGGACTTCATCTCGCCTGGAGGGCAAATTCTCCTGGATTTTCTCGAGTTGCGGCAGGTGCTCTCGACTTACGACGGGGACCTCAGGGACCCGCTCTGGTGACCTCAGGAAAGGCCAGTCCCCATGCGAGTTCCTCGGGGGCCTCTCGGGATTCCTCTCCCGTCGATGCCGGGGCCTAAGACCTTGTGTGGAGTCGGGGCCGGAACCTGAGGATTACTCTCCAGTGCTGACATGGATCTTGGGGTACTTCTGGAGTCTCCCCAGGGGAGTCAGTCCTCGTCTCGAATGCGGGCATGCACTTGCGCTTTCCTCCAGAGCGGTAGCAGCAGTGTCACGCAGTCCGCTGCGTGGATCAAAGGGTCTATGGTTTTCCCTCGAATCTTTCCCACGAGGCTTTCCAACGAGGCTTTCCACAGGGCTGTCTCACGTGTACACGTGGTGTGACTCGATCCTCGGCTTGAACGTCAAGGCAGTGCAGGGAAAACAGGTTCCTCTGGAATGGACTGACACATCTGGGGGGCTCTTGGAATGGTGGCACGACCCTGGAGATCCTCTCGCCTTTCCTGTGGAGAGCGCCTCCTCTTGAGATGCGACGGGAACGCCGGGAATTCTTTCCCTACGAAACAGGGAAAGGATCCCTCATCTCGAGCTAGGAGGCGGAAATGGGGCTCCCATGGATGTTTGCGGGACCCCACGTACTTCCTCTCGAGTGGAGACGGGTATGTCGGGGAACTTCTTGAGTTGCAGCAAGGGTGTGAAGGACCCTTTGGAAGCTCCAGTGGTTAGATGTCTTTGGCCTCGAGAAGCCTCAGGGGAAATTGGCCTCATCTCGCCTGGAGGGCAAAACCTCCTGGATTTTCTCGAGTTGCGGCAGGTGCTCTCGACTTACGACGGGGACCTCAGGGACCCGCTCTGGTGGCCTCAGGAAAGGCCAGTCCCCATGCGACTTCCACGGGGGCCTCTTGGGATTCCTCTCCCGTCGATGCCGGGGCCGAAAACCTTGTGTGGAGTCGGGGCCGGAACCTGAGGATTCCTCTCCAGTGCTGACATGGATCTTGGGGTACTTCTGGAGTCTCCCCAGGGGAGTCAGTCCTCGTCTGCAATGCGGGCATGCACTTGCGCTATCCTCCAGAGCGGTAGCAGCAGTGTCATGCAGTCCGTCGCGTGCATCAAAGGATCTATGGTTTTCCCTCGAGCCTTTCCCACGAGGCTTTCCCACGAGGCTTTCCCACAGGGCTGTCCCACGTGCACACGTGGTGGGAGTCGATCCTCGGCTTGAACGTCTAGGCAGTGCAGGGAAAACAGGTTCCTCTGGAATGGACTGACACATCTGGGGGACTCTTGGAATGGTGTCACGACCATGGAGTTCCTCTCGCCTTTCCTGTGGAGAGCGCCTCCTCTTGAGATGCGACGGTTACGCCGGGAATTCTTTCCCTACGAAACAGGGAAAGGATCCCTCATCTCGAGCTAGGAGGCGGAAACGGGGCTCCCCTGGATGTGTGCGGGACCCCACGTGCTTCCTCTCGAGTGGAGACGGGTATGTCGGGGAACTTCTTGAGTTGCAGCAAGGGTGTGAAGGACCCTTTGGAAGTTCCAGTGGTTAGACGTGATTAGCCTCGAGAAGCCTCAGCGGAAATGGGCCTCATCTCGCCTGGAGGGCAAAACCTCCTGGATTTTCTCGAGTTGCGGCAGGTGCTCTCGACTTACGACGGGGACCTCAGGGACCCGCTCTGGTGACCTCAGGAAAGGCCAGTCCCCATGCGAGTTCCTCGGGGGCCTCTCGGGATTCCTCTCCCGTCGATGCCGGGGCCTAAGACCTTGTGTGGAGTCGGGGCCGGAACCTGAGGATTACTCTCCAGTGCTGACATGGATCTTGGGGTACTTCTGGAGTCTCCCCAGGGGAGTCAGTCCTCGTCTCGAATGCGGGCATGCACTTGCGCTTTCCTCCAGAGCGGTAGCAGCAGTGTCACGCAGTCCGCCGCGTGGATCAAAGGATCTATGGTTTTCCCTCGAGTCTTTCCCACGAGGCTTTCCCACGAGGCTTTCCCACAGGGCTGTCCCACGTGCACTCGTGGTGGGAGTCGATCCTCGGCTTGAACGTCAAGGCAGTGCAGGGAAAACAGGTTCCTCTGGAATGGACTGACACATCTGGGGGTCTCTTGGAATGGTGCCACGACCCTGGAGTTCCTCTCGCCTTTCCTGTGGAGAGCGCCTCCTCTTGAGATGCGACGGGAACGCCGGGAATTCTTTCCCTACGAAACAGGGAAAGGATCACTCATCTCGAGCTAGGAGGCGGAAACGGGGCTACCCTGGATGTGTGCGGGACCCTCGTGCTTCCTCTCGAGTGGAGACGGGTATGTCGGGGAACTTCTAGAGTTGCAGCAAGGTTGTGAAGGACCCTTTGGAAGTTCAAGTGGTTAGATGTGATTAGCCTCGAGAAGCCTCAGCGGAAATGGACTTCATCTCGCCTGGAGGGCAAAATCTCCTGGATTTTCTCGAGTTGCGGCAGGTGCTCTCGACTTACGACAGGGACCTCAGGGACCCGCTCTGGTGACCTCAGGAAAGGCCAGTCCCCATGCGAGTTCCTCGGGGGCCTCTCGGGATTCCTCTCCCGTCGATGCCGGGGCCTAAGACCTTGTGTGGAGTCGGGGCCGGAACCTGAGGATTACTCTCCAGTGCTGACATGGATCTTGGGGTACTTCTGGAGTCTCCCCAGGGGAGTCAGTCCTCGTCTCGAATGCGGGCATGCACTTGCGCTTTCCTCCAGAGCGGTAGCAGCAGTGTCACGCAGTCCGCTGCGTGGATCAAAGGATCTATGGTTTTCCCTCGAATCTTTCCCACGAGGCTTTCCAACGAGGCTTTCCACAGGGCTGTCTCACGTGCACACGTGGTGTGACTCGATCCTCGGCTTGAACGTCAAGGCAGTGCAGGGAAAACAGGTTCCTCTGGAATGGACTGACACATCTGGGGGGCTCTTGGAATGGTGGCACGACCCTGGAGATCCTCTCGCCTTTCCTGTGGAGAGCGCCTCCTCTTGAGATGCGACGGGAACGCCGGGAATTCTTTCCCTACGAAACAGGGAAAGGATCCCTCATCTCGAGCTAGGAGGCGGAAATGGGGCTCCCATGGATGTTTGCGGGACCCCACGTACTTCCTCTCGAGTGGAGACGGGTATGTCGGGGAACTTCTTGAGTTGCAGCAAGGGTGTGAAGGACCCTTTGGAAGTTCCAGTGGTTAGATGTCTTTGGCCTCGAGAAGCCTCAGGGGAAATTGGCCTCATCTCGCCTGGAGGGCAAAACCTCCTGGATTTTCTCGAGTTGCGGCAGGTGCTCTCGACTTACGACGGGGACCTCAGGGACCCGCTCTGGTGGCCTCAGGAAAGGCCAGTCCCCATGCGACTTCCACGGGGGCCTCTTGGGATTCCTCTCCCGTCGATGCCGGGGCCGAAAACCTTGTGTGGAGTCGGGGCCGGAACCTGAGGATTCCTCTCCAGTGCTGACATGGATCTTGGGGTACTTCTGGAGTCTCCCCAGGGGAGTCAGTCCTCGTCTGCAATGCGGGCATGCACTTGCGCTATCCTCCAGAGCGGTAGCAGCAGTGTCATGCAGTCCGCCGCGTGCATCAAAGGATCTATGGTTTTCCCTCGAGCCTTTCCCACGAGGCTTTCCCACGAGGCTTTCCCACAGGGCTGTCCCACGTGCACACGTGGTGGGATTGGAACCTCGGCTTGAACGTCAAGGCAGTGCAGGGAAAACAGGTTCCTCTGTAATGGACTGACACATCTGAGGGACTCTTGGAATGGTGGCACGACCCTGGAGTTCCTGTCGCCTTTCCTCTGGAGAGCGCCTCCTCTTGAGATGCGACGGTTACGCCGGGAATTCTTTCCCTACGAAACAGGGAAAGGATCCCTCATCTCGAGCTAGGAGGCGGAACCGGGGCTCCCCTGGATGTGTGCGGGACCCCACGTGCTTCCTCTCGAGTGGAGAAGGGTATGTCGGGGAACTTCTTGAGTTGCAGCAAGGGTGTGAAGGACCCTTTGGAAGTTCCAGTGGTTAGACGTGATTAGCCTCGAGAAGCCTCAGCGGAAATGGGCCTCATCTCGCCTGGAGGGCAAAATCTCCTGGATTTTCTCGAGTTGCGGCAGGTGCTCTCGACTTACGACGGGGACCTCAGGGACCCGCTCTGGTGACCTCAGGAAAGGCCAGTCCCCATGCGAGTTCCTCGGGGGCCTCTCGGGATTCCTCTCCCGTCGATGCCGGGGCCTAAGACCTTGTGTGGAGTCGGGGCCGGAACCTGAGGATTACTCTCCAGTGCTGACATGGATCTTGGGGTACTTCTGGAGTCTCCCCAGGGGAGTCAGTCCTCGTCTCGAATGCGGGCATGCACTTGCGCTTTCCTCCAGAGCGGTAGCAGAAGTGTCACGCAGTCCGCCGCGTGGATCAAAGGATCTATGGTTTTCCCTCGAGTCTTTCCCACGAGGCTTTCCCACGAGGCTTTCCCACAGGGCTGTCCCACGTGCACTCGTGGTGGGAGTCGATCCTCGGCTTGAACGTCAAGGCAGTGCAGGGAAAACAGGTTCCTCTGGAATGGACTGACACATCTGGGGGTCTCTTGGAATGGTGCCACGACCCTGGAGTTCCTCTCGCCTTTCCTGTGGAGAGCGCCTCCTCTTGAGATGCGACGGGAACGCCGGGAATTCTTTCCTACGAAACAGGGAAAGGATCCCTCATCTCGAGCTAGGAGGAGGAAACGGGGCTACCCTGGATGTGTGCGGGACCCTCGTGCTTCCTCTCGAGTGGAGACGGGTATGTCGGGGAACTTCTAGAGTTGCAGCAAGGTTGTGAAGGACCCTTTGGAAGTTCAAGTGGTTAGATGTGATTAGCCTCGAGAAGCCTCAGCGGAAATGGACTTCATCTCGCCTGGAGGGCAAAATCTCCTGGATTTTCTCGAGTTGCGGCAGGTGCTCTCGACTTACGACGGGGACCTCCGGGACCCGCTCTGGTGACCTCAGGAAAGGCCAGTCCCCATGCGAGTTCCTCGGGGGCCTCTCGGGATTCCTCTCCCGTCGATGCCGGGGCCTAAGACCTTGTGTGGAGTCGGGGCCGGAACCTGAGGATTACTCTCCAGTGCTGACATGGATCTTGGGGTACTTCTGGAGTCTCCCCAGGGGAGTCAGTCCTCGTCTCGAATGCGGGCATGCACTTGCGCTTTCCTCCAGAGCGGTAGCAGCAGTGTCACGCAGTCCGCTGCGTGGATCAAAGGATCTATGGTTTTCCCTCGAATCTTTCCCACGAGGCTTTCCAACGAGGCTTTCCACAGGGCTGTCTCACGTGCACACGTGGTGTGACTCGATCCTCGGCTTGAACGTCAAGGCAGTGCAGGGAAAACAGGTTCCTCTGGAATGGACTGACACATCTGGGGGGCTCTTGGAATGGTGGCACGACCCTGGAGATCCTCTCGCCTTTCCTGTGGAGAGCGCCTCCTCTTGAGATGCGACGGGAACGCCGGGAATTCTTTCCCTACGAAACAGGGAAAGGATCCCTCATCTCGAGCTAGGAGGCGGAAATGGGGCTCCCATGGATGTTTGCGGGACCCCACGTACTTCCTCTCGAGTGGAGACGGGTATGTCGGGGAACTTCTTGAGTTGCAGCAAGGGTGTGAAGGACCCTTTGGAAGTTCCAGTGGTTAGATGTCTTTGGCCTCGAGAAGCCTCAGGGGAAATTGGCCTCATCTCGCCTGGAGGGCAAAACCTCCTGGATTTTCTCGAGTTGCGGCAGGTGCTCTCGACTTACGACGGGGACCTCAGGGACCCGCTCTGGTGGCCTCAGGAAAGGCCAGTCCCCATGCGACTTCCACGGGGGCCTCTTGGGATTCCTCTCCCGTCGATGCCGGGGCCGAAAACCTTGTGTGGAGTCGGGGCCGGAACCTGAGGATTCCTCTCCAGTGCTGACATGGATCTTGGGGTCCTTCTGGAGTCTCCCCAGGGGAGTCAGTCCTCGTCTGCAATGCGGGCATGCACTTGCGCTATCCTCCAGAGCGGTAGCAGCAGTGTCATGCAGTCCGCCGCGTGCATCAAAGGATCTATGGTTTTCCCTCGAGCCTTTCCCACGAGGCTTTCCCACGAGGCTTTCCCACAGGGCTGTCCCACGTGCACACGTGGTGGGAGTGGAACCTCGGCTTGAACGTCAAGGCAGTGCAGGGAAAACAGGTTCCTCTGTAATGGACTGACACATCTGGGGGACTCTTGGAATGGTGGCACGACCCTGGAGTTCCTGTCGCCTTTCCTCTGGAGAGCGCCTCCTCTTGAGATGCGACGGTTACGCCGGGAATTCTTTCCCTACGAAACAGGGAAAGGATCCCTCATCTCGAGCTAGGAGGCGGAAACGGGGCTCCCCTGGATGTGTGCGGGACCCCACGTGCTTCCTCTCGAGTGGAGACAGGTATGTCGGGGAACTTCTTGAGTTGCAGCAAGGGTGTGAAGGACCCTTTGGAAGTTCCAGTGGTTAGACGTGATTAGCCTCGAGAAGCCTCAGCGGAAATGGGCCTCATCTCGCCTGGAGGGCAAAACCTCCTGGCTTTTCTCGAGTTGCGGCAGGTGCTCTCGACTTACGACGGGGACCTCAGGGACCCGCTCTGGTGACCTCAGGAAAGGCCAGTCCCCATGCGAGTTCCTCGGGGGCCTCTCGGGATTCCTCTCCCGTCGATGCCGGGGCCTAAGACCTTGTGTGGAGTCGGGGCCGGAACCTGAGGATTACTCTCCAGTGCTGACATGGATCTTGGGGTACTTCTGGAGTCTCCCCAGGGGAGTCAGTCCTCGTCTCGAATGCGGGCATGCACTTGCGCTTTCCTCCAGAGCGGTAGCAGCAGTGTCACGCAGTCCGCCGCGTGGATCAAAGGATCTATGGTTTTCCCTCGAGTCTTTCCCACGAGGCTTTCCCACGAGGCTTTCCCACAGGGCTGTCCCACGTGCACTCGTGGTGGGAGTCGATCCTCGGCTTGAACGTCAAGGCAGTGCAGGGAAAACAGGTTCCTCTGGAATGGACTGACACATCTGGGGGTCTCTTGGAATGGTGCCACGACCCTGGAGTTCCTCTCGCCTTTCCTGTGGAGAGCGCCTCCTCTTGAGATGCGACGGGAACGCCGGGAATTCTTTCCTACGAAACAGGGAAAGGATCCCTCATCTCGAGCTAGGAGGCGGAAACGGGGCTACCCTGGATGTGTGCGGGACCCTCGTGCTTCCTCTCGAGTGGAGACGGGTATGTCGGGGAACTTCTAGAGTTGCAGCAAGGTTGTGAAGGACCCTTTGGAAGTTCAAGTGGTTAGATGTGATTAGCCTCGAGAAGCCTCAGCGGAAATGGACTTCATCTCGCCTGGAGGGCAAAATCTCCTGGATTTTCTCGAGTTGCGGCAGGTGCTCTCGACTTACGACGGGGACCTCAGGGACCCGCTCTGGTGACCTCAGGAAAGGCCAGTCCCCATGCGAGTTCCTCGGCGGCCTCTCGGGATTCCTCTCCCGTCGATGCCGGGGCCTAAGACCTTGTGTGGAGTCGGGGCCGGAACCTGAGGATTACTCTCCAGTGCTGACATGGATCTTGGGGTACTTCTGGAGTCTCCCCAGGGGAGTCAGTCCTCGTCTCGAATGCGGGCATGCACTTGCGCTTTCCTCCAGAGCGGTAGCAGCAGTGTCACGCAGTCCGCTGCGTGGATCAAAGGATCTATGGTTTTCCCTCGAATCTTTCCCACGAGGCTTTCCAACGAGGCTTTCCACAGGGCTGTCTCACGTGCACACGTGGTGTGACTCGATCCTCGGCTTGAACGTCAAGGCAGTGCAGGGAAAACAGGTTCCTCTGGAATGGACTGACACATCTGGGGGGCTCTTGGAATGGTGGCACGACCCTGGAGATCCTCTCGCCTTTCCTGTGGAGAGCGCCTCCTCTTGAGATGCGACGGAAACGCCGGGAATTCTTTCCCTACGAAACAGGGAAAGGATCCCTCATCTCGAGCTAGGAGGCGGAAATGGGGCTCCCATGGATGTTTGCGGGACCCCACGTACTTCCTCTCGAGTGGAGACGGGTATGTCGGGGAACTTCTTGAGTTGCAGCAAGGGTGTGAAGGACCCTTTGGAAGTTCCAGTGGTTAGATGTCTTTGGCCTCGAGAAGCCTCAGGGGAAATTGGCCTCATCTCGCCTGGAGGGCAAAACCTCCTGGATTTTCTCGAGTTGCGGCAGGTGCTCTCGACTTACGACGGGGACCTCAGGGACCCGCTCTGGTGGCCTCAGGAAAGGCCAGTCCCCATGCGACTTCCACGGGGGCCTCTTGGGATTCCTCTCCCGTCGATGCCGGGGCCGAAAACCTTGTGTGGAGTCGGGGCCGGAACCTGAGGATTCCTCTCCAGTGCTGACATGGATCTTGGGGTACTTCTGGAGTCTGCCCAGGGGAGTCAGTCCTCGTCTGCAATGCGGGCATGCACTTGCGCTATCCTCCAGAGCGGTAGCAGCAGTGTCATGCAGTCCGCCGCGTGCATCAAAGGATCTATGGTTTTCCCTCGAGCCTTTCCCACGAGGCTTTCCCACGAGGCTTTCCCACAGGGCTGTCCCACGTGCACACGTGGTGGGAGTGGAACCTCGGCTTGAACGTCAAGGCAGTGCAGGGAAAACAGGTTCCTCTGTAATGGACTGACACATCTGGGGGACTCTTGGAATGGTGGCACGACCCTGGAGTTCCTGTCGCCTTTCCTCTGGAGAGCGCCTCCTCTTGAGATGCGACGGTTACGCCGGGAATTCTTTCCCTACGAAACAGGGAAAGGATCCCTCATCTCGAGCTAGGAGGCGGAAACGGGGCTCCCCTGGATGTGTGCGGGACCCCACGTGCTTCCTCTCGAGTGGAGACGGGTATGTCGGGGAACTTCTTGAGTTGCAGCAAGGGTGTGAAGGACCCTTTGGAAGTTCCAGTGGTTAGACGTGATTAGCCTCGAGAAGCCTCAGCGGAAATGGGCCTCATCTCGCCTGGAGGGCAAAATCTCCTGGATTTTCTCGAGTTGCGGCAGGTGCTCTCGACTTACGACGGGGACCTCAGGGACCCGCTCTGGTGACCTCAGGAAAGGCCAGTCCCCATGCGAGTTCCTCGGGGGCCTCTCGGGATTCCTCTCCCGTCGATGCCGGGGCCTAAGACCTTGTGTGGAGTCGGGGCCGGAACCTGAGGATTCCTCTCCAGTGCTGACATGGATCTTGGGGTACTTCTGGAGTCTCCCCAGGGGAGTCAGTCCTCGTCTCGAATGCGGGCATGCACTTGCGCTTTCCTCCAGAGCGGTAGCAGCAGTGTCACGCAATCCGCCACGTGGATCAAAGGATCTATGGTTTTCCCTCGAGTCTTTCCCACGAGGCTTTCCAACGAGGCTTTCCACAGGGCTATCTCACGTGCACACGTGGTGTGACTCGATCCTCGGCTTGAACGTCAAGGCAGTGCAGGGAAAACAGGTTCCTCTGGAATGGACTGACACATCTGGGGGACTCTTGGAATGGTGGCACGACCCTGGAGTTCCTCTCGCCTTTCCTGTGGAGAGCGCCTCCTCTTGAGATGCGACGGGAACGCCGGGAATTCTTTCCCTACGAAACAGGGAAAGGATCCCTCATCTCGAGCTAGGAGGCGGAAATGGGGCTCCCATGGATGTTTGCGGGACCCCACGTACTTCCTCTCGAGTGGAGACGGGTATGTCGGGGAACTTCTTGAGTTGCAGCAAGGGTGTGAAGGACCCTTTGGAAGTTCCAGTGGTTAGACGTCTTTGGCCTCGAGAAGCCTCAGCGGAAATGGGCCTCATTTCGCCTGGAGGGCAAAACCTCCTGGATTTTCTCGAGTTGCGGCAGGTGCTCTCGACTTACGACGGGGACCTCAGGGACCCGCTCTGGTGGCCTCAGGAAAGGCCAGTCCCCATGCGACTTCCACGGGGGCCTCTCGGGATTCCTCTCCCGTCGATGCCGGGGCCGAAAACCTTGTGTGGAGTCGGGGCCGGAACCTGAGGATTCCTCTCCAGTGCTGACATGGATCTTGGGGTACTTCTGGAGTCTCCCCAGGGGAGTCAGTCCTCGTCTGGAATGCGGGCATGCACTTGCGCTATCCTCCAGAGCGGTAGCAGCAGTGTCAAGCAGTCCGCCGCGTGCATCAAAGGATCTATGGTTTTCCCTCGAGTCTTTCCCACGAGGCTTTCCCACGAGGCTTTCCCACAGGGCTCTCCCACGTGCACACGTGGTGGGAGTGGAACCTCGGCTTGAACGTCAAGGCAGTGCAGGGAAAACAGGTTCCTCTGGAATGGACTGACACATCTGGGGGACTCTTGGAATGGTGGCACGACCCTGGAGTTCCTCTCGCCTTTCCTGTGGAGAGCGCCTCCTCTTGAGATGCGACGGGAACGCCGGGAATTCTTTCCCTACGAAACAGGGAAAGGATCCCTCATCTCGAGCTAGGAGGCGGAAACGGGGCTCCCCTGGATGTGTGCGGGACCCCACGTGCTTCCTCTCGAGTGGAGACGGGTATGTCGGGGAACTTCTTGAGTTGCAGCAAGGGTGTGAAGGACCCTTTGGAAGTTCCAGTGGTTAGACGTGATTAGCCTCGAGAAGCCTCAGCGGAAATGGGCCTCATCTCGCCTGGAGGGCAAAACCTCCTGGATTTTCTCGAGTTGCGGCAGGTGCTCTCGACTTACGACGGGGACCTCAGGGACCCGCTCTGGTGACCTCAGGAAAGGCCAGTCCCCATGCGAGTTCCTCGGGGGCCTCTCGGGATTCCTCTCCCGTCGATGCCGGGGCCTAAGACCATGTGTGGAGTCGGGGCCGGAACCTGAGGATTCCTCTCCAGTGCTGACATGGATCTTGGGGTACTTCTGGAGTCTCCCCAGGGGAGTCAGTCCTCGTTTCGAATGCGGGCATGCACTTGCGCTTTCCTCCAGAGCGGTAGCAGCAGTGTCACGCAGTCCGCCGCGTGGATCAAAGGATCTATGGTTTTCCCTCGAGTCTTTCCCACGAGGCTTTCCCACGAGGCTTTCCCACAGGGCTGTCCCACGTGCACACGTGGTGGGAGTGGATCCTCGGCTTGAACGTTAAGGCAGTGCAGGGAAAACAGGTTCCTCTGGAATGGACTGACACATCTGGGGGTCTCTTGGAATGGTGCCACGACCCTGGAGTTCCTCTCGCCTTTCCTGTGGAGAGCGCCACCTCTTGAGATGCGACGGGAACGCCGGGAATTCTTTCCCTAGGAAACAGGGAAAGGATCCCTCATCTCGAGCTAGGAGGCGGAAACGGGGCTCCCCTGGATGTGTGCGGGACCCCACGTGCTTCCTCTCGAGTGGAGACGGGTATGTCGCGGAACTTCTAGAGTTGCAGCAATGGTGTGAAGGACCCTTTGGAAGTTCCAGCGGTTAGATATGATTAGCCTCGAGAAGCCTCAGCGGAAATGGACTTCATCTCGCCTGGAGGGCAAAATCTCCTGGATTTTCTCGAGTTGCGGCAGGTGCTCTCGACTTACCACGGGGACCTCAGGGACCCGCTCTGGTGACCTCAGGAAAGGCCAGTCCCCATGCGAGTTCCTCGGGGGCCTCTCGGGATTCCTCTCCCGTCGATGCCGGGGCCTAAGACCTTGTGTGGAGTCGGGGCCGGAACCTGAGGATTACTCTCCAGTGCTGACATGGATCTTGGGGTACTTCTGGAGTCTCCCCAGGGGAGTCAGTCCTCGTCTCGAATGAGGGCATGCACTTGCGCTATCCTCCAGAGCGGTAGCAGCAGTGTCACGCAGTCCGCCGCGTGGATCAAATTATCTATGGTTTTCCCTCGAGTCTTTCCCACGAGGCTTTCCAACGAGGCTTTCCACAGGGCTGTCTCACGTGCACACGTGGTGGGAGTCGATCCTCGGCTTGAACGTCAAGGCAGTGCAGGGAAAACAGGTTCCTCTGGAATGGACTGACACATCTGGGGGTCTCTTGGAATGGTGGCACGACCCTGGAGTTCCTCTCGCCTTTCCTGTGGAGAGCGCCTCCTCTTGAGATGCGACGGGAACGCCGGGAATTCTTTCCCTACGAAACAGGGAAAGGATCCCTCATCTCGAGCTAGGAGGCGGAAATGGGGCTCCCATGGATGTTTGCGGGACCCCACGTACTTCCTCTCGAGTGGAGACGGGTATGTCGGGGAACTTCTTGAGTTGCAGCAAGGGTGTGAAGGACCCTTTGGAAGTTCCAGTGGTTAGATGTCTTTGGCCTCGAGAAGCCTCAACGGAAATGGGCCTCATCTCGCCTGGAGGGCAAAACCTCCTGGATTTTCTCGAGTTGCGGCAGGTGCTCTCGACTTACGACGGGGACCTCAGGGACCCGCTCTGGTGGCCTCAGGAAAGGCCAGTCCCCATGCGACTTCCACGGGGGCCTCTTGGGATTCCTCTCCCGTCGATGCCGGGGCCGAAAACCTTGTGTGGAGTCGGGGCCGGAACCTGAGGATTCCTCTCCAGTGCTGACATGGATCTTGGGGTACTTCTGGAGTCTCCCCAGGGGAGTCAGTCCTCGTCTGCAATGCGGGCATGCACTTGCGCTATCCTCCAGAGCGGTAGCAGCAGTGTCATGCAGTCCGTCGCGTGCATCAAAGGATCTATGGTTTTCCCTCGAGCCTTTCCCACGAGGCTTTCCCACGAGGCTTTCCCACAGGGCTATCCCACGTGCACACGTGGTGGGAGTGGAACCTCGGCTTGAACGTCAAGGCAGTGCAGGGAAAACAGGTTCCTCTGTAATGGACTGACACATCTGGGGGACTCTTGGAATGGTGGCACGACCCTGGAGTTCCTCTCGCCTTTCCTCTGGAGAGCGCCTCCTCTTGAGATGCGACGGGAACGCCGGGAATTCTTTCCCTACGAAACAGGGAAAGGATCCCTCATCTCGAGCTAGGAGGCGGAAACGGGGCTCCCCTGGATGTGTGCGGGACCCCACGTGCTTCCTCTCGAGTGGAGACAGGTATGTCGGGGAACTTCTTGAGTTGCAGCAAGGGTGTGAAGGACCCTTTGGAAGTTCCAGTGGTTAGACGTGATTAGCCTCGAGAAGCCTCAGCGGAAATGGGCCTCATCTCTCCTGGAGGGCAATACCTCCTGGATTTTCTCGAGTTGCGGCAGGTGCTCTCGACTTACGACGGGGACCTCAGGGACCCGCTCTGGTGGCCTCAGGAAAGGCCAGTCCCCATGCGAGTTCCTCGGGGGCCTCTCGGGATTCCTCTCCCGTCGATGCCGGGGCCTAAGACCTTGTGTGGAGTCGGGGCCGGAACCTGAGGATTCCTCTCCAGTGCTAACATGGATCTTGGGGTACTTCTGGAGTCTCCCCAGGGGAGTCAGTCCTCGTCTCGAATGCGGGCATGCACTTGCGCTTTCCTCCAGAGCGGTAGCAGCAGTGTCACGCAGTCCGCCTCGTGGATCAAAGGATCTATGGTTTTCCCTCGAGTCTTTCCCACGAGGCTTTCCCACGAGGCTTTCCCACAGGGCTGTCCCACGTGCACAAGTGGTGGGAGTCGATCCTCGGCTTGAACGTCAAGGCAGTGCAGGGAAAACAGGTTCCTCTGGAATGGACTGACACATCTGGGGGTCTCTTGGAATGGTGCCACGACCCTGGAGTTCCTCTCGCCTTTCCTGTCGAGAGCGCCACCTCTTGAGATGCGACAGGAACGCCGGGAATTCTTTCCCTACGAAACAGGGAAAGGATCCCTCATCTCGAGCTAGGAGGCGGAAACCGGGCGCCCCTGGATGTGTGCGGGACCCCACGTGCTTCCTCTCGAGTGGAGACGGGTATGTCGCGGAACTGCTTGAGTTGCTGCAATGGTGTGAAGGACCCTTTGGAAGTTCCAGTGGTTAGACGAAAATAGCCTCGAGAAGCCTCAGCGGAAATGGGCCTCATCTCGCCTGGAGGGCAAAACCTCCTGGATTTTCTCGAGTTGCGGCAGGTGCTCTCGACTTACGATGGGGACCTCAGGGACCCGCTCTGGTGGCCTCAGGAAAGGCCAGTCCCCATGCGAGTTCCTCGGGGGCCTCTCGGGATTCCTCTCCCGTCGATGCCGGGGCCTAAGACCTTGTGTGGAGTCGGGGCCGGATCCTGAGGATTCCTCTCCAGTGCTGACATGGATCTTGGGGTACTTCTGGAGTCTCCCCAGGGGAGTCAGTCCTCGTCTCGAATGCGAGCATGCACTTGCGCTTTCCTCCAGAGCGGTAGCAGCAGTGTCACGCAGTCCGCCGCGTGGTTCAAAGGATCTATGGTTTTCCCTCGAGTCTTTCCCACGAGGCTTTCCCACGAGGCTTTCCCACAGGGCTGTCCCACGTGCACACGTGGTGGGAGTCGATCCTTGGCTTGAACGTCAAGGCAGTGCAGGGAAAACAGGTTCCTCTGGAATGGACTGACACATCTGGGGGTCTCTTGGAATGGTGGCACGACCCTGGAGTTCCTCTCGCCTTTCCTGTGGAGAGCGCCTCCTCTTGAGATGCGACGGGAACGCCGGGAATTCTTTCCCTACGAAACAGGGAAAGGATCCCTCATCTCGAGCTAGGAGGCGGAAACGGGGCTCCCCTGGATGTGTGCGGGACCCCACGTGCTTCCTCTCGAGTGGAGACGGGTATGTCGGGGAACTTCTTGAGTTGCAGCAAGGGTGTGAAGGACCCTTTGGAAGTTCCAGTGGTTAGACGTGATTAGCCTCGAGAAGCCTCAGCGGAAATGGGCCTCATCTCGCCTGGAGGGCAAAACCTCCTGGATTTTCTCGAGTTGCGGCAGGTGCTCTCGACTTACGACGGGGACCTCAGGGACCCGCTCTGGTGGCCTCAGGAAAGGCAGTCCCCATGCGAGTTCCTCGGGGGCCTCTCGGCATTCCTCTCCCGTCGATGCCGGGGCCTAAGACCTTCTGTGGAGTCGGGGCCGGAACCTGAGGATTCCTCTCCAGTGCTGACATGGATCTTGGGGTACTTCTGGAGTCTTCCCAGGGGAGTCAGTCCTCGTCTCGAATGCGGGCATGCACTTGCGCTTTCCTCCAGAGCGGTAGCAGCAGTGTCACGCAGTCCCCCGCGTTGATCAAAGGATCTATGTTTTTCCCTCGAGTCTTTCCCACGAGGCTTTCCCACGAGGCTTTCCCACAGGGCTGTTCCACGTGCACACGTGGTGGGAGTCGATCCTCGGCTTGAACGTCAAGGCAGTGCAGGGAAAACAGGTTCCTCTGTAATGGACTGACACATCTGGGGGACTCTTGGAATGGTGGCACGACCCTGGAGTTCCTCTCTCCTTTCCTATGGAGAGCGCCTCCTCTTGAGATGCGACGGGAACGCCGGGAATTCTTTCCCTACGAAACAGGGAAAGGATCCATCATCTCGAGCTAGGAGGCGGAAATGGGGCTCCCCTGGATGTGTGCGGGACCCCACGTGCTTCCTCTCGAGTGGAAACGGGTATGTCGGGGAACTTCTTGAGTTGCAGCAAGGGTGTGAAGGACCCTTTGGAAGTTCCAGTGGTTAGACGCGATTAGCCTCGAGAAGCCTCAGCGGAAATGGGCCTCATCTCGCCTGGAGGGCAAAACCTCCTGGATTTTCTCGAGTTGCGGCAGGTGCTCTCGAATTACGACGGGGACATCAGGGACCCGCTCTAGTGGCCTCAGGAAAGGCCAGTCCCCATGCGAGTTCCTCGGGGGCCTCTCGGGATTCCTCTCCCGTCGATGCCGAGGCCTAAGACCTTGTGTGGAGTCGGGGCCGGAACCTTAGGATTCCTCTCCAGTGCTGACATGGATCTTGGGGTACTTCTGGAGTCTCCCCAGGGGAGTCAGTCCTCGTCTCGAATGCGGGCATGCACTTGCGCTTTCCGCCAGAGCGGTAGCAGCAGTGTCACGCAGTCCGCCACGTGGATCAAAGGACCTATGTTTTTCCCTCGAGTCTTTCCCACGAGGCTTTCCCACGAGGCTTTCCCACAGGGCTGTCCCACGTGCACACGTGGTGGGAGTGGATCCTCGGCTTGAACGTCAAGGCAGTGCAGGGAAAACAGGTTCCTCTGGAATGGACTGACACATCTGGGGGACTCTTGGAATGGTGCCACGACCCTGGAGTTCCTCTCGCCTTTCCTGTGGAGAGCGCCTCCTCTTGAGATGCGACGGGAACGCCGGGAATTCTTTCCCTACGAAACAGGGAAAGGATCCCTCATCTCGAGCTAGGAGGCGGAAACGGGGCTCCCCTGGATGTGTGCGGGACCCCACGTGCTTCCTCTCGAGTGGAGACGGGTATGTCGGGGAACATCTTGAGTTGCAGCAAGGGTGTGAAGGACCCTTTGGAAGTTCCAGTGGTTAGACGTGATTAGCCTCGAGAAGCCTCAGCGGAAATGGGCCTCATCTCGCCTGGAGGGCAAAACCTCCTGGATTTTCTCGAGTTGCGGCAGGTGCTCTCGACTTACGACGGGGACCTGAGGGACCCGCTCTGGTGGCCTCAGGAAAGGCAGTCCCCATGCGAGTTCCTCGGGGGCCTCTCGGCATTCCTCTCCCGTCGATGCCGGGGCCTAAGACCTTCTGTGGAGTCGGGGCCGGAACCTGAGGATTCCTCTCCAGTGCTGACATGGATCTTGGGGTACTTCTGGAGTCTCCCCAGGGGAGTCAGTCCTCGTCTCGAATGCGGGCATGCACTTGCGCTTTCCTCCAGAGCGGTAGCAGAAGTGTCACGCATTCCGCCGCGTGGATCAAAGGATCTATGGTTTTCCCTCGAGTCTTTCACACGAGGCTTTCCCACGAGGCTTTCCCACAGGGCTGTGCCACGTGCACTCGTGGTGGGAGTCGATCCTCGGCTTGAACGTCAAGGCAGTGCAGGGAAAACAGGTTCCTCTGGAATGGACTGACACATCTGGGGGTCTCTTGGAATGGTGCCACGACCCTGGAGTTCCTCTCGCCTTTCCTGTGGAGAGCGCCTCCTCTTGAGATGCGACGGGAACGCCGGGAATTCTTTCCTACGAAACAGGGAAAGGATCCCTCATCTCGAGCTAGGAGGCGGAAACGGGGCTACCCTGGATGTGTGCGGGACCCTCGTGCTTCCTCTCGAGTGGAGACGGGTATGTCGGGGAACTTCTAGAGTTGCAGCAAGGTTGTGAAGGACCCTTTGGAAGTTCAAGTGGTTAGATGTGATTAGCCTCGAGAAGCCTCTGCGGAAATGGACTTCATCTCGCCTGGAGGGCAAAATCTCCTGGATTTTCTCGAGTTGCGGCAGGTGCTCTCGACTTACGACAGGGACCTCAGGGACCCGCTCTGGTGACCTCAGGAAAGGCCAGTCCCCATGCGAGTTCCTCGGGGGCCTCTCGGGATTCCTCTCCCGTCGATGCCGGGGCCTAAGACCTTGTGTGGAGTCGGGGCCGGAACCTGAGGATTACTCTCCAGTGCTGACATGGATCTTGGGGTACTTCTGGAGTCTCCCCAGGGGAGTCAGTCCTCGTCTCGAATGCGGGCATGCACTTGCGCTTTCCTCCAGAGCGGTAGCAGCAGTGTCACGCAGTCCGCTGCGTGGATCAAAGGATCTATGGTTTTCCCTCGAATCTTTCCCACGAGGCTTTCCAACGAGGCTTTCCACAGGGCTGTCTCACGTGCACACGTGGTGTGACTCGATCCTCGGCTTGAACGTCAAGGCAGTGCAGGGAAAACAGGTTCCTCTGGAATGGACTGACACATCTGGGGGGCTCTTGGAATGGTGGCACGACCCTGGAGATCCTCTCGCCTTTCCTGTGGAGAGCGCCTCCTCTTGAGATGCGACGGGAACGCCGGGAATTCTTTCCCTACGAAACAGGGAAAGGATCCCTCATCTCGAGCTAGGAGGCGGAAATGGGGCTCCCATGGATGTTTGCGGGACCCCACGTACTTCCTCTCGAGTGGAGACGGGTATGTCGGGGAACTTCTTGAGTTGCAGCAAGGGTGTGAAGGACCCTTTGGAAGTTCCAGTGGTTAGATGTCTTTGGCCTCGAGAAGCCTCAGGGGAAATTGGCCTCATCTCGCCTGGAGGGCAAAACCTCCTGGATTTTCTCGAGTTGCGGCAGGTGCTCTCGACTTACGACGGGGACCTCAGGGACCCGCTCTGGTGGCCTCAGGAAAGGCCAGTCCCCATGCGACTTCCACGGGGGCCTCTTGGGATTCCTCTCCCGTCGATGCCGGGGCCGAAAACCTTGTGTGGAGTCGGGGCCGGAACCTGAGGATTCCTCTCCAGTGCTGACATGGATCTTGGGGTACTTCTGGAGTCTCCCCAGGGGAGTCAGTCCTCGTCTGCAATGCGGGCATGCACTTGCGCTATCCTCCAGAGCGGTAGCAGCAGTGTCATGCAGTCCGCCGCGTGCATCAAAGGATCTATGGTTTTCCCTCGAGCCTTTCCCACGAGGCTTTCCCACGAGGCTTTCCCACAGGGCTGTCCCACGTGCACACGTGGTGGGAGTGGAACCTCGGCTTGAACGTCAAGGCAGTGCAGGGAAAACAGGTTCCTCTGTAATGGACTGACACATCTGGGGGACTCTTGGAATGGTGGCACGACCCTGGAGTTCCTGTCGCCTTTCCTCTGGAGAGCGCCTCCTCTTGAGATGCGACTGTTACGCCGGGAATTCTTTCCCTACGAAACAGGGAAAGGATCCCTCATCTCGAGCTAGGAGGCGGAAACGGGGCTCCCCTGGATGTGTGCGGGACCCCACGTGCTTCCTCTCGAGTGGAGACGGGTATGTCGGGGAACTTCTTGAGTTGCAGCAAGGGTGTGAAGGACCCTTTGGAAGTTCCAGTGGTTAGACGTGATTAGCCTCGAGAAGCCTCAGCGGAAATGGGCCTCATCTCGCCTGGAGGGCAAAATCTCCTGGATTTTCTCGAGTTGCGGCAGGTGCTCTCGACTTACGACGGGGACCTCAGGGACCCGCTCTGGTGACCTCAGGAAAGGCCAGTCCCCATGCGAGTTCCTCGGGGGCCTCTCGGGATTCCTCTCCCGTCGATGCCGGGGCCTAAGACCTTGTGTGGAGTCGGGGCCGGAACCTGAGGATTCCTCTCCAGTGCTGACATGGATCTTGGGGTACTTCTGGAGTCTCCCCAGGGGAGTCAGTCCTCGTCTCGAATGCGGGCATGCACTTGCGCTTTCCTCCAGAGCGGTAGCAGCAGTGTCACGCAATCCGCCACGTGGATCAAAGGATCTATGGTTTTCCCTCGAGTCTTTCCCACGAGGCTTTCCAACGAGGCTTTCCACAGGGCTATCTCACGTGCACACGTGGTGTGACTCGATCCTCGGCTTGAACGTCAAGGCAGTGCAGGGAAAACAGGTTCCTCTGGAATGGACTGACACATCTGGGGGACTCTTGGAATGGTGGCACGACCCTGGAGTTCCTCTCGCCTTTCCTGTGGAGAGCGCCTCCTCTTGAGATGCGACGGGAACGCCGGGAATTCTTTCCCTACGAAACAGGGAAAGGATCCCTCATCTCGAGCTAGGAGGCGGAAATGGGGCTCCCATGGATGTTTGCGGGACCCCACGTACTTCCTCTCGAGTGGAGACGGGTATGTCGGGGAACTTCTTGAGTTGCAGCAAGGGTGTGAAGGACCCTTTGGAAGTTCCAGTGGTTAGACGTCTTTGGCCTCGAGAAGCCTCAGCGGAAATGGGCCTCATTTCGCCTGGAGGGCAAAACCTCCTGGATTTTCTCGAGTTGCGGCAGGTGCTCTCGACTTACGACGGGGACCTCAGGGACCCGCTCTGGTGGCCTCAGGAAAGGCCAGTCCCCATGCGACTTCCACGGGGGCCTCTAGGGATTCCTCTCCCGTCGATGCCGGGGCCGAAAACCTTGTGTGGAGTCGGGGCCGGAACCTGAGGATTCCTCTCCAGTGCTGACATGGATGTTGGGGTACTTCTGGAGTCTCCCCAGGGGAGTCAGTCCTCGTCTGGAATGCGGGCATGCACTTGCGCTATCCTCCAGAGCGGTAGCAGCAGTGTCAAGCAGTCCGCCGCGTGCATCAAAGGATCTATGGTTTTCCCTCGAGTCTTTCCCACGAGGCTTTCCCACGAGGCTTTCCCACAGGGCTCTCCCACGTGCACACGTGGTGGGAGTGGAACCTCGGCTTGAACGTCAAGGCAGTGCAGGGAAAACAGGTTCCTCTGGAATGGACTGACACATCTGGGGGACTCTTGGAATGGTGGCACGACCCTGGAGTTCCTCTCGCCTTTCCTGTGGAGAGCGCCTCCTCTTGAGATGCGACGGGAACGCCGGGAATTCTTTCCCTACGAAACAGGGAAAGGATCCCTCATCTCGAGCTAGGAGGCGGAAACGGGGCTCCCCTGGATGTGTGCGGGACCCCACGTGCTTCCTCTCGAGTGGAGACGGGTATGTCGGGGAACTTCTTGAGTTGCAGCAAGGGTGTGAAGGACCCTTTGGAAGTTCCAGTGGTTAGACGTGATTAGCCTCGAGAAGCCTCAGCGGAAATGGGCCTCATCTCGCCTGGAGGGCAAAACCTCCTGGATTTTCTCGAGTTGCGGCAGGTGCTCTCGACTTACGACGGGGACCTCAGGGACCCGCTCTGGTGACCTCAGGAAAGGCCAGTCCCCATGCGAGTTCCTCGGGGGCCTCTCGGGATTCCTCTCCCGTCGATGCCGGGGCCTAAGACCATGTGTGGAGTCGGGGCCGGAACCTGAGGATTCCTCTCCAGTGCTGACATGGATCTTGGGGTACTTCTGGAGTCTCCCCAGGGGAGTCAGTCCTCGTCTCGAATGCGGGCATGCACTTGCGCTTTCCTCCAGAGCGGTAGCAGCAGTGTCACGCAGTCCGCCGCGTGGATCAAAGGATCTATGGTTTTCCCTCGAGTCTTTCCCACGAGGCTTTCCCACGAGGCTTTCCCACAGGGCTGTCCCACGTGCACACGTGGTGGGAGTGGATCCTCGGCTTGAACGTTAAGGCAGTGCAGGGAAAACAGGTTCCTCTGGAATGGACTGACACATCTGGGGGTCTCTTGGAATGGTGCCACGACCCTGGAGTTCCTCTCGCCTTTCCTGTGGAGAGCGCCACCTCTTGAGATGCGACGGGAACGCCGGGAATTCTTTCCCTAGGAAACAGGGAAAGGATCCCTCATCTCGAGCTAGGAGGCGGAAACGGGGCTCCCCTGGATGTGTGCGGGACCCCACGTGCTTCCTCTCGAGTGGAGACGGGTATGTCGCGGAACTTCTAGAGTTGCAGCAATGGTGTGAAGGACCCTTTGGAAGTTCCAGCGGTTAGATATGATTAGCCTCGAGAAGCCTCAGCGGAAATGGACTTCATCTCGCCTGGAGGGCAAAATCTCCTGGATTTTCTCGAGTTGCGGCAGGTGCTCTCGACTTACCACGGGGACCTCAGGGACCCGCTCTGGTGACCTCAGGAAAGGCCAGTCCCCATGCGAGTTCCTCGGGGGCCTCTCGGGATTCCTCTCCCGTCGATGCCGGGGCCTAAGACCTTGTGTGGAGTCGGGGCCGGAACCTGAGGATTACTCTCCAGTGCTGACATGGATCTTGGGGTACTTCTGGAGTCTCCCCAGGGGAGTCAGTCCTCGTCTCGAATGCGGGCATGCACTTGCGCTATCCTCCAGAGCGGTAGCAGCAGTGTCACGCAGTCCGCCGCGTGGATCAAATTATCTATGGTTTTCCCTCGAGTCTTTCCCACGAGGCTTTCCAACGAGGCTTTCCACAGGGCTGTCTCACGTGCACACGTGGTGGGAGTCGATCCTCGGCTTGAACGTCAAGGCAGTGCAGGGAAAACAGGTTCCTCTGGAATGGACTGACACATCTGGGGGTCTCTTGGAATGGTGGCACGACCCTGGAGTTCCTCTCGCCTTTCCTGTGGAGAGCGCCTCCTCTTGAGATGCGACGGGAACGCCGGGAATTCTTTCCCTACGAAACAGGGAAAGGATCCCTCATCTCGAGCTAGGAGGCGGAAATGGGGCTCCCATGGATGTTTGCGGGACCCCACGTACTTCCTCTCGAGTGGAGACGGGTATGTCGGGGAACTTCTTGAGTTGCAGCAAGGGTGTGAAGGACCCTTTGGAAGTTCCAGTGGTTAGATGTCTTTGGCCTCGAGAAGCCTCAACGGAAATGGGCCTCATCTCGCCTGGAGGGCAAAACCTCCTGGATTTTCTCGAGTTGCGGCAGGTGCTCTCGACTTACGACGGGGACCTCAGGGACCCGCTCTGGTGGCCTCAGGAAAGGCCAGTCCCCATGCGACTTCCACGGGGGCCTCTTGGGATTCCTCTCCCGTCGATGCCGGGGCCGAAAACCTTGTGTGGAGTCGGGGCCGGAACCTGAGGATTCCTCTCCAGTGCTGACATGGATCTTGGGGTACTTCTGGAGTCTCCCCAGGGGAGTCAGTCCTCGTCTGAAATGCGGGCATGCACTTGGGCTATCCTCCAGAGCGGTAGCAGCAGTGTCATGCAGTCCGTCGCGTGCATCAAAGGATCTATGGTTTTCCCTCGAGCCTTTCCCACGAGGCTTTCCCACGAGGCTTTCCCACAGGGCTATCCCACGTGCACACGTGGTGGGAGTGGAACCTCGGCTTGAACGTCAAGGCAGTGCAGGGAAAACAGGTTCCTCTGTAATGGACTGACACATCTGGGGGACTCTTGGAATGGTGGCACGACCCTGGAGTTCCTCTCGCCTTTCCTCTGGAGAGCGCCTCCTCTTCAGATGCGACGGGAACGCCGGGAATTCTTTCCCTACGAAACAGGGAAAGGATCCCTCATCTCGAGCTAGGAGGCGGAAACGGGGCTCCCCTGGATGTGTGCGGGACCCCACGTGCTTCCTCTCGAGTGGAGACAGGTATGTCGGGGAACTTCTTGAGTTGCAGCAAGGGTGTGAAGGACCCTTTGGAAGTTCCAGTGGTTAGACGTGATTAGCCTCGAGAAGCCTCAGCGGAAATGGGCCTCATCTCTCCTGGAGGGCAATACCTCCTGGATTTTCTCGAGTTGCGGCAGGTGCTCTCGACTTACGACGGGGACCTCAGGGACCCGCTCTGGTGGCCTCAGGAAAGGCCAGTCCCCATGCGAGTTCCTCGGGGGCCTCTCGGGATTCCTCTCCCGTCGATGCCGGGGCCTAAGACCTTGTGTGGAGTCGGGGCCGGAACCTGAGGATTCCTCTCCAGTGCTAACATGGATCTTGGGGTACTTCTGGAGTCTCCCCAGGGGAGTCAGTCCTCGTCTCGAATGCGGGCATGCACTTGCGCTTTCCTCCAGAGCGGTAGCAGCAGTGTCACGCAGTCCGCCGCGTGGATCAAAGGATCTATGGTTTTCCCTCGAGTCTTTCCCACGAGGCTTTCCCACGAGGCTTTCCCACAGGGCTGTCCCACGTGCACAAGTGGTGGGAGTCGATCCTCGGCTTGAACGTCAAGGCAGTGCAGGGAAAACAGGTTCCTCTGGAATGGACTGACACATCTGGGGGTCTCTTGGAATGGTGCCACGACCCTGGAGTTCCTCTCGCCTTTCCTGTCGAGAGCGCCACCTCTTGAGATGCGACAGGAACGCCGGGAATTCTTTCCCTACGAAACAGGGAAAGGATCCCTCATCTCGAGCTAGGAGGCGGAAACGGGGCGCCCCTGGATGTGTGCGGGACCCCACGTGCTTCCTCTCGAGTGGAGACGGGTATGTCGCGGAACTGCTTGAGTTGCTGCAATGGTGTGAAGGACCCTTTGGAAGTTCCAGTGGTTAGACGAAAATAGCCTCGAGAAGCCTCAGCGGAAATGGGCCTCATCTCGCCTGGAGGGCAAAACCTCCTGGATTTTCTCGAGTTGCGGCAGGTGCTCTCGACTTACGATGGGGACCTCAGGGACCCGCTCTGGTGGCCTCAGGAAAGGCCAGTCCCCATGCGAGTTCCTCGGGGGCCTCTCGGGATTCCTCTCCCGTCGATGCCGGGGCCTAAGACCTTGTGTGGAGTCGGGGCCGGATCCTGAGGATTCCTCTCCAGTGCTGACATGGATCTTGGGGTACTTCTGGAGTCTCCCCAGGGGAGTCAGTCCTCGTCTCGAATGCGAGCATGCACTTGCGCTTTCCTCCAGAGCGGTAGCAGCAGTGTCACGCAGTCCGCCGCGTGGTTCAAAGGATCTATGGTTTTCCCTCGAGTCTTTCCCACGAGGCTTTCCCACGAGGCTTTCCCACAGGGCTGTCCCACGTGCACACGTGGTGGGAGTCGATCCTTGGCTTGAACGTCAAGGCAGTGCAGGGAAAACAGGTTCCTCTGGAATGGACTGACACATCTGGGGGTCTCTTGGAATGGTGGCACGACCCTGGAGTTCCTCTCGCCTTTCCTGTGGAGAGCGCCTCCTCTTGAGATGCGACGGGAACGCCGGGAATTCTTTCCCTACGAAACAGGGAAAGGATCCCTCATCTCGAGCTAGGAGGCGGAAACGGGGCTCCCCTGGATGTGTGCGGGACCCCACGTGCTTCCTCTCGAGTGGAGACGGGTATGTCGGGGAACTTCTTGAGTTGCAGCAAGGGTGTGAAGGACCCTTTGGAAGTTCCAGTGGTTAGACGTGATTAGCCTCGAGAAGCCTCAGCGGAAATGGGCCTCATCTCGCCTGGAGGGCAAAACCTCCTGGATTTTCTCGAGTTGCGGCAGGTGCTCTCGACTTACGACGGGGACCTCAGGGACCCGCTCTGGTGGCCTCAGGAAAGGCAGTCCCCATGCGAGTTCCTCGGGGGCCTCTCGGCATTCCTCTCCCGTCGATGCCGGGGCCTAAGACCTTCTGTGGAGTCGGGGCCGGAACCTGAGGATTCCTCTCCAGTGCTGACATGGATCTTGGGGTACTTCTGGAGTCTTCCCAGGGGAGTCAGTCCTCGTCTCGAATGCGGGCATGCACTTGCGCTTTCCTCCAGAGCGGTAGCAGCAGTGTCACGCAGTCCCCCGCGTTGATCAAAGGATCTATGTTTTTCCCTCGAGTCTTTCCCACGAGGCTTTCCCACGAGGCTTTCCCACAGGGCTGTTCCACGTGCACACGTGGTGGGAGTCGATCCTCGGCTTGAACGTCAAGGCAGTGCAGGGAAAACAGGTTCCTCTGTAATGGACTGACACATCTGGGGGACTCTTGGAATGGTGGCACGACCCTGGAGTTCCTCTCTCCTTTCCTATGGAGAGCGCCTCCTCTTGAGATGCGACGGGAACGCCGGGAATTCTTTCCCTACGAAACAGGGAAAGGATCCATCATCTCGAGCTAGGAGGCTGAAATGGGGCTCCCCTGGATGTGTGCGGGACCCCACGTGCTTCCTCTCGAGTGGAAACGGGTATGTCGGGGAACTTCTTGAGTTGCAGCAAGGGTGTGAAGGACCCTTTGGAAGTTCCAGTGGTTAGACGCGATTAGCCTCGAGAAGCCTCAGCGGAAATGGGCCTCATCTCGCCTGGAGGGCAAAACCTCCTGGATTTTCTCGAGTTGCGGCAGGTGCTCTCGAATTACGACGGGGACATCAGGGACCCGCTCTAGTGGCCTCAGGAAAGGCCAGTCCCCATGCGAGTTCCTCGGGGGCCTCTCGGGATTCCTCTCCCGTCGATGCCGAGGCCTAAGACCTTGTGTGGAGTCGGGGCCGGAACCTTAGGATTCCTCTCCAGTGCTGACATGGATCTTGGGGTACTTCTGGAGTCTCCCCAGGGGAGTCAGTCCTCGTCTCGAATGCGGGCATGCACTTGCGCTTTCCGCCAGAGCGGTAGCAGCAGTGTCACGCAGTCCGCCACGTGGATCAAAGGACCTATGGTTTTCCCTCGAGCCTTTCCCACGAGGCTTTCCCACGAGGCTTTCCCACAGGGCTGTCCCACGTGCACACGTGGTGGGAGTGGATCCTCGGCTTGAACGTCAAGGCAGTGCAGGGAAAACAGGTTCCTCTGGAATGGACTGACACATCTGGGGGACTCTTGGAATGGTGCCACGACCCTGGAGTTCCTCTCGCCTTTCCTGTGGAGAGCGCCTCCTCTTGAGATGCGACGGGAACGCCGGGAATTCTTTCCCTACGAAACAGGGAAAGGATCCCTCATCTCGAGCTAGGAGGCGGAAACGGGGCTCCCCTGGATGTGTGCGGGACCCCACGTGCTTCCTCTCGAGTGGAGACGGGTATGTCGGGGAACTTCTTGAGTTGCAGCAAGGGTGTGAAGGACCCTTTGGAAGTTCCAGTGGTTAGACGTGATTAGCCTCGAGAAGCCTCAGCGGAAATGGGCCTCATCTCGCCTGGAGGGCAAAACCTCCTGGATTTTCTCGAGTTGCGGCAGGTGCTCTCGACTTACGACGGGGACCTGAGGGACCCGCTCTGGTGGCCTCAGGAAAGGCAGTCCCCATGCGAGTTCCTCGGGGGCCTCTCGGCATTCCTCTCCCGTCGATGCCGGGGCCTAAGACCTTCTGTGGAGTCGGGGCCGGAACCTGAGGATTCCTCTCCAGTGCTGACATGGATCTTGGGGTACTTCTGGAGTCTCCCCAGGGGAGTCAGTCCTCGTCTCGAATGCGGGCATGCACTTGCGCTTTCCTCCAGAGCGGTAGCAGCAGTGTCACGCAGTCCCCCGCGTGGATCAAAGGATCTATGGTTTTCCCTCGAGTCTTTCCCACGAGGCTTTCCCACGAGGCTTTCCCACAGGGCTGTTCCACGTGCACACGTGGTGGGAGTCGATCCTCGGCTTGAACGTCAAGGCAGTGCAGGGAAAACAGGTTCCTCTGGAATGGACTGACACATCTGGGGGACTCTTGGAATGGTGGCACGACCCTGGAGTTCCTCTCTCCTTTCCTATGGAGAGCGCCTCCTCTTGAGATGCGACGGGAACGCCGGGAATTCTTTCCCTACGAAACAGGGAAAGGATCCATCATCTCGAGCTAGGAGGCGGAAACGGGGCTCCCCTGGATGTGTGTGGGACCCCACGTGCTTCCTCTCGAGTGGAAACGGGTATGTCGCGGAACTTCTTGAGTTGCAGCAAGGGTGTGAAGGACCCTTTGGAAGTTAAAGTGGTTAGACGTGATTAGCCTCGAGAAGCCTCAGCGGAAATGGGCCTCATCTCGCCTGGAGGGCAAAACCTCCTGGATTTTCTCGAGTTGCGGCAGGTGCTCTCGACTTACGACGGGGACCTCGGGGACCCGCTCTAGTGGCCTCAGGAAAGGCCAGTCCCCATGCGAGTTCCTCGGGGGCCTCTCGGGATTCCTCTCCCGTCGATGCCGGGGCCTAAGACCTTGTGTGGAGTCGGGGCCGGAACCTGAGGATTCCTCTCCAGTGCTGACATGGATCTTGGGGTACTTCTGGAGTCTCCCCAGGGGAGTCAGTCCTCGTCTCGAATGCGGGCATGCACTTGCGCTTTCCTCCAGAGCGGTAGCAGCAGTGTCACGCAGTCCGCCGCGTGGATCAAATTATCTATGGTTTTCCCTCGAGTCTTTCCCACGAGGCTTTCCAACGAGGCTTTCCACAGGGCTGTCTCACGTGCACACGTGGTGGGAGTCGATCCTCGGCTTGAACGTCAAGGCAGTGCAGGGAAAACAGGTTCCTCTGGAATGGACTGACACATCTGGGGGGCTCTTGGAATGGTGGCACGACCCTGGAGTTCCTCTCGCCTTTCCTGTGGAGAGCGCCTCCTCTTGAGATGCGACGGGAACGCCGGGAATTCTTTCCCTACGAAACAGGGAAAGGATCCATCATCTCGAGCTAGGAGGCGGAAATGGGGCTCCCCTGGATGTGTGCGGGACCCCACGTGCTTCCTCTCGAGTGGAAACGGGTATGTCGGGGAACTTCTTGAGTTGCAGCAAGGGTGTGAAGGACCCTTTGGAAGTTCCAGTGGTTAGACGCGATTAGCCTCGAGAAGCCTCAGCGGAAATGGGCCTCATCTCGCCTGGAGGGCAAAACCTCCTGGATTTTCTCGAGTTGCGGCAGGTGCTCTCGAATTACGACGGGGACATCAGGGACCCGCTCTAGTGGCCTCAGGAAAGGCCAGTCCCCATGCGAGTTCCTCGGGGGCCTCTCGGGATTCCTCTCCCGTCGATGCCGAGGCCTAAGACCTTGTGTGGAGTCGGGGCCGGAACCTTAGGATTCCTCTCCAGTGCTGACATGGATCTTGGGGTACTTCTGGAGTCTCCCCAGGGGAGTCAGTCCTCGTCTCGAATGCGGGCATGCACTTGCGCTTTCCGCCAGAGCGGTAGCAGCAGTGTCACGCAGTCCGCCACGTGGATCAAAGGACCTATGGTTTTCCCTCGAGTCTTTCCCACGAGGCTTTCCCAGGAGGCTTTCCCACAGGGCTGTCCCACGTGCACACGTGGTGGGAGTGGATCCTCGGCTTGAACGTCAAGGCAGTGCAGGGAAAACAGGTTCCTCTGGAATGGACTGACACATCTGGGGGACTCTTGGAATGGTGGCACGACCCTGGATTTCCTGTCCCCTTTCCTGTGGAGAGCGCCTCCTCTTGAGATGCGACGGGAACGCCGGGAATTCTTTCCCTACGAAACAGGGAAAGGATCCCTCATCTCGAGCTAGGAGGCGGAAACGGGGCTCCCCTGGATGTGTGCGGGACCCCACGTGCTTCCTCTCGAGTGGAGACGGGTATGTCGGGGAACTTCTTGAGTTGCAGCAAGGGTGTGAAGGACCCTTTGGAAGTTCCAGTGGTTAGACGTGATTAGCCTCGAGAAGCCTCAGCGGAAATGGGCCTCATCTCGCCTGGAGGGCAAAACCTCCTGGATTTTCTCGAGTTGCGGCAGGTGCTCTCGACTTACGACGGGGACCTGAGGGACCCGCTCTGGTGGCCTCAGGAAAGGCAGTCCCCATGCGAGTTCCTCGGGGGCCACTCGGCATTCCTCTCCCGTCGATGCCGGGGCCTAAGACCTTCTGTGGAGTCGGGGCCGGAACCTGAGGATTCCTCTCCAGTGCTGACATGGATCTTGGGGTACTTCTGGAGTCTCCCCAGGGGAGTCAGTCCTCGTCTCGATAGCGGGCATGCACTTGCGCTTTCCTCCAGAGCGGTAGCAGCAGTGTCACGCAGTCCCCCGCGTGGATCAAAGGATCTATGGTTTTCCCTCGAGTCTTTCCCACGAGGCTTTCCCACGAGGCTTTCCCACAGGGCTGTTCCACGTGCACACGTGGTGGGAGTCGATCCTCGGCTTGAACGTCAAGGCAGTGCAGGGAAAACAGGTTCCTCTGGAATGGACTGACACATCTGGGGGACTCTTGGAATGGTGGCACGACCCTGGAGTTCCTCTCTCCTTTCCTATGGAGAGCGCCTCCTCTTGAGATGCGACGGGAACGCCGGGAATTCTTTCCCTACGAAACAGGGAAAGGATCCATCATCTCGAGCTAGGAGGCGGAAACGGGGCTCCCCTGGATGTGTGTGGGACCCCACGTGCTTCCTCTCGAGTGGAAACGGGTATGTCGCGGAACTTCTTGAGTTGCAGCAAGGGTGTGAAGGACCCTTTGGAAGTTAAAGTGGTTAGACGTGATTAGCCTCGAGAAGCCTCAGCGGAAATGGGCCTCATCTCGCCTGGAGGGCAAAACCTCCTGGATTTTCTCGAGTTGCGGCAGGTGCTCTCGACTTACGACGGGGACCTCGGGGACCCGCTCTAGTGGCCTCAGGAAAGGCCAGTCCCCATGCGAGTTCCTCGGGGGCCTCTCGGGATTCCTCTCCCGTCGATGCCGGGGCCTAAGACCTTGTGTGGAGTCGGGGCCGGAACCTGAGGATTCCTCTCCAGTGCTGACATGGATCTTGGGGTACTTCTGGAGTCTCCCCAGGGGAGTCAGTCCTCGTCTCGAATGCGGGCATGCACTTGCGCTTTCCTCCAGAGCGGTAGCAGCAGTGTCACGCAGTCCGCCGCGTGGATCAAATTATCTATGGTTTTACCTCGAGTCTTTTCCACGAGGCTTTCCAACGAGGCTTTCCACAGGGCTGTCTCACGTGCACACGTGGTGGGAGTCGATCCTCGGCTTGAACGTCAAGGCAGTGCAGGGAAAACAGGTTCCTCTGGAATGGACTGACACATCTGGGGGGCTCTTGGAATGGTGGCACGACCCTGGAGTTCCTCTCGCCTTTCCTGTGGAGAGCGCCTCCTCTTGAGATGCGACGGGAACGCCGGGAATTCTTTCCCTACGAAACAGGGAAAGGATCCCTCATCTCGAGCTAGGAGGCGGAAATGGGGCTCCCATGGATGTTTGCGGGACCCCACGTACTTCCTCTCGAGTGGAGACGGGTATGTCGGGGAACTTCTTGAGTTGCAGCAAGGGTGTGAAGGACCCTTTGGAAGTTCCAGTGGTTAGATGTCTTTGGCCTCGAGAAGCCTCAGCGGAAATGGGCCTCATCTCGCCTGGAGGGCAAAACCTCCTGGATTTTCTCGAGTTGCGGCAGGTGCTCTCGACTTACGACGGGGACCTCAGGGACCCGCTCTGGTGGCCTCAGGAAAGGCCAGTCCCCATGCGACTTCCACGGGGGCCTCTTGGGATTCCTCTCCCGTCGATGCCGGGGCCGAAAACCTTGTGTGGAGTCGGGGCCGGAACCTGAGGATTCCTCTCCAGTGCTGACATGGATCTTGGGGTACTTCTGGAGTCTCCCCAGGGGAGTCAGTCCTCGTCTCGAATGCGGGCATGCACTTGCGCTATCCTCCAGAGCGGTAGCAGCAGTGTCATGCAGTCCGTCGCGTGCATCAAAGGATCTATGGTTTTCCCTCGAGCCTTTCCCACGAGGCTTTCCCACGAGGCTTTCCCACAGGGCTATCCCACGTGCACACGTGGTGGGAGTGGAACCTCGGCTTGAACGTCAAGGCAGTGCAGGGAAAACAGGTTCCTCTGTAATGGACTGACACATCTGGGGGACTCTTGGAATGGTGGCACGACCCTGGAGTTCCTCTCGCCTTTCCTCTGGAGAGCGCCTCCTCTTGAGATGCGACGAGAACGCCGGGAATTCTTTCCCTACGAAACAGGGAAAGGATCCCTCATCTCGAGCTAGGAGGCGGAAACGGGGCTCCCCTGGATGTGTGCGGGACCCCACGTGCTTCCTCTCGAGTGGAGACAGGTATGTCGGGGAACTTCTTGAGTTGCAGCAAGGGTGTGAAGGACCCTTTGGAAGTTCCAGTGGTTAGACGTGATTAGCCTCGAGAAGCCTCAGCGGAAATGGGCCTCATCTCTCCTGGAGGGCAATACCTCCTGGATTTTCTCGAGTTGCGGCAGGTGCTCTCGACTTACGACGGGGACCTCAGGGACCCGCTCTGGTGGCCTCAGGAAAGGCCAGTCCCCATGCGAGTTCCTCGGGGGCCTCTCGGGATTCCTCTCCCGTCGATGCCGGGGCCTAAGACCTTGTGTGGAGTCGGGGCCGGAACCTGAGGATTCCTCTCCAGTGCTAACATGGATCTTGGGGTACTTCTGGAGTCTCCCCAGGGGAGTCAGTCCTCGTCTCGAATGCGGGCATGCACTTGCGCTTTCCTCCAGAGCGGTAGCAGCAGTGTCACGCAGTCCGCCGCGTGGATCAAAGGATCTATGGTTTTCCCTCGAGTCTTTCCCACGAGGCTTTCCCACGAGGCTTTCCCACAGGGCTGTCCCACGTGCACACGTGGTGGGAGTCGATCCTCGGCTTGAACGTCAAGGCAGTGCAGGGAAAACAGGTTCCTCTGGAATGGACTGACACATCTGGGGGTCTCTTGGAATGGTGCCACGACCCTGGAGTTCCTCTCGCCTTTCCTGTCGAGAGCGCCACCTCTTGAGATGCGACAGGAACGCCGGGAATTCTTTCCCTACGAAACAGGGAAAGGATCCCTCATCTCGAGCTAGGAGGCGGAAACGGGGCGCCCCTGGATGTGTGCGGGACCCCACGTGCTTCCTCTCGAGTGGAGACGGGTATGTTGGGGAACTTCTTGAGTTGCAGCAAGGGTGTGAAGGACCCTTTGGAAGTTCCAGTGGTTAGACGTGATTAGCCTCGAGAAGCCTCAGCGGAAATGGGCCTCATCTCGCCTGGAGGGCAAAAACTCCTGGATTTTCTCGAGTTGCGGCAGGTGCTCTCGACTTACGACGGGGACCTCAGGGACCCGCTCTGGTGGCCTCAGGAAAGGCAGTCCCCATGCGAGTCCCTCCGGGGCCTCTCGGCATTCCTCTCCCGTCGATGCCGGGGCCTAAGACCTTCTGTGGAGTCGGGGCCGGAACCTGAGGATTCCTCTCCAGTGCTGACATGGATCTTGGGGTACTTCTGGAGTCTTCCCAGGGGAGTCAGTCCTCGTCTCGAATGCGGGCATGCACTTGCGCTTTCCTCCAGAGCGGTAGCAGCAGTGTCACGCAGTCCCCCGCGTGAATCAAAGGATCTATGTTTTTCCCTCGAGTCTTTCCCACGAGGCTTTCCCACGAGGCTTTCCCACAGGGCTGTTCCACGTGCACACGTGGTGGGAGTCGATCCTCGGCTTGAACGTCAAGGCAGTGCAGGGAAAACAGGTTCCTCTGGAATGGACTGACACATCTGGGGGACTCTTGGAATGGTGGCACGACCCTGGAGTTCCTCTCTCCTTTCCTATGGAGAGCGCCTCCTCTTGAGATGCGACGGGAACGCCGGGAATTCTTTCCCTACGAAACAGGGAAAGGATCCATCATCTCGAGCTAGGAGGCGGAAATGGGGCTCCCCTGGATGTGTGCGGGACCCCACGTGCTTCCTCTCGAGTGGAAACGGGTATGTCGGGGAACTTCTTGAGTTGCAGCAAGGGTGTGAAGGACCCTTTGGAAGTTCCAGTGGTTAGACGCGATTAGCCTCGAGAAGCCTCAGCGGAAATGGGCCTCATCTCGCCTGGAGGGCAAAACCTCCTGGATTTTCTCGAGTTGCGGCAGGTGCTCTCGACTTACGACGGGGACCTCAGGGACCCGCTCTAGTGGCCTCAGGAAAGGCCAGTCCCCATGCGAGTTCCTCGGGGGCCTCTCGGGATTCCTCTCCCGTCGATGCCGAGGCCTAAGACCTTGTGTGGAGTCGGGGCCGGAACCTTAGGATTCCTCTCCAGTGCTGACATGGATCTTGGGGTACTTCTGGAGTCTCCCCAGGGGAGTCAGTCCTCGTCTCGAATGCGGGCATGCACTTGCGCTTTCCGCCAGAGCGGTAGCAGCAGTGTCACGCAGTCCGCCACGTGGATCAAAGGATCTATGGTTTTCCCTCGAGTCTTTCCCACGAGGCTTTCCCACGAGGCTTTCCCAAAGGGCTCTCCCACATGCACAGGTGGTGGGAGTCGATCCTCGGCTGAACGTCAAGGCAGTGCAGGGAAAACAGGTTCCTCTGGAATGGACTGACACATCTGGGGGACTCTTGGAATGTTGGCACGACCCTGGAGTTCCTCTCGCCTTTCCTGTGGAGAGCGCCTCCTCTTGAGATGCGACGGGAACGCCGGGAATTCTTTCCCTACGAAACAGGGTAACGATCCCTCATCTCGAGCTAGGAGGCGGAAACGGGGCTCCCCTGGATGGGTGTGGGACCCCACGTGCTTCCTCTCGAGTGGTGACGGGTATGTCGGGGAACTTCCTGAGTTGCAGGAAGGGTGTGAAGGACCCTTTGGAATTTCCAGTGGTTAGACGTGATTAGCCTCGAGAAGCCTCAGCGGAAATGGGCCTCATCTCGCCTGGAGGGCAAAACCTCCTGGATTTTCTCGAGTTGGGGCAGGTGCTCTCGACTTACGACGGGGACCTGAGGGACCCGCTCTGGTGGCCTCAGGAAAGGCCAGTCCCCATGCGACTTCCACGGGGGCCTCTCGGGATTCCTCTCCCGTCGATGCCGGGGCCTAAGACCTTGTGTGGAGTCGGGGCCGGAACCTGAGGATTCCTCTCCAGTGCTGACATGGATCTTGGGGTACTTCTGGAGTCTCCCCAGGGGAGTCAGTCCTCGTCTCGAATGCGGGCATGCACTTGCGCTTTCCTCCAGAGCGGTAGCAGCAGTGTCACGCAGTCCGCCGCGTGGATCAAAGGATCTATGGTTTTCCCTCGAGTCTTTCCCACGAGGCTTTCCCACGAGGCTTTCCCACAGGGCTGTCCCACGTGCACACGTGGTGGGAGTCGATCCTCGGCTTGAACGTCAAGGCAGTGCAGGGAAAACAGGTTCCTCTGGAATGGACTGACACATCTGGGGGACTCTTGGAATGTTGGCACGACCCTGGAGTTCCTCTCGCCTTTCCTGTGGAGAGCGCCTCCTCTTGAGATGCGACGGGAACGCCGGGAATTCTTTCCCTACGAAACAGGGAAAGGATCCCTCATCTCGAGCTAGGAGGCGGAAACGGGTCTCCCCTGGATGTGTGCGGGACCCCACGTGCTTCCTCTCGAGTGGAGACGGGTATGTCGGGGAACTTCTTGAGATGCAGCAAGGGTGTGAAGGACCCTTTGGAAGTTCCAGTGGTTAGACGTGATTAGCCTCGAGAAGCCTCAGCGGAAATGGGCCTCATCTCGCCTGGAGGGCAAAACCTCCTGGATTTTCTCGAGTTGCGGCAGGTGCTCTCGACTTACGACGGGGACCTCAGGGACCCGCTCTTGTGGCCTCAGGAAAGGCCAGTCCCCATGCGAGTTCCTCGGGGGCCTCTCGGGATTCCTCTCCCGTCGATGCCAGGGCCTAAGACCTTGTGTGGAGTCGGGGCCGGAACCTGAGGATTCCTCTCCAGGGCTGACATGGATCTTCGGGTAATTCTGGAGTCTCCCCAGGGGAGTCAGTCCTCGTCTCGAATGCGGGCATGCACTTGCGCTTTCCTCCAGAGCGGTAGCAGCAGTGTCACGCAGTCCGCCGCGTGGATCAAAGGATCTATGGTTTTCCCTCGAGTCTTTCCCAAGAGTCTTTCCCACGAGGCTTTCCCACAGGGCTGTCCCACGTGCACACGTGGTGGGAGTGGATCCTCGGCTTGAACGTCAAGGCAGTGCAGGGAAAACAGGTTCCTCTGGAATGGACTGACACATCTGGGGGACTCTTGGAATGGTGGCACGACCCTGGAGTTCCTCTCGCCTTTCCTGTGGAGAGCGCCTCCTCTTGAGATGCGACGGGAACGCCGGGAATTCTTTCCCTACGAAACAGGGAAAGGATCCCTCATCTCGAGCTAGGAGGCGGAAACGGGGCTCCCCTGGATGTGTGCGGGACCCCACGTGCTTCCTCTCGAGTGGAGACGGGTATGTCGGGGAACTTCTTGAGTTGCAGCAAGGGTGTGAAGGACCCTTTGGAAGTTCCAGTGGTTAGACGTGATTAGCCTCGAGAAGCCTCAGCGGAAATGGGCCTCATCTCGCCTGGAGGGCAAAACCTCCTGGATTTTCTCGAGTTGCGGCAGGTGCTCTCGACTTACGACGGGGACCTCAGGGACCCGCTCTGGTGGCCTCAGGAAAGGCCAGTCCCCATGCGAGTTCCTCGGGGGCCTCTCGGCATTCCTCTCCCGTCGATGCCGGGGCCTAAGAACTTGTGTGGAGTCGGGGCCGGAACCTGAGGATTCCTCTCCAGTGCTGACATGGATCTTGGGGTACTTCTGGAGTCTCCCCAGGGGAGTCAGTCCTCGTCTCGAATGCGGGCATGCACTTGCGCTTTCCTCCAGAGCGGTAGCAGCAGTGTCACGCAGTCCGCCGCGTGGATCAAAGGATCTATGGTTTTCCCTCGAGTCTTTCCACGAGGCTTTCCCACGAGGCTTTCCCACAGGGCTGTCCCACGTGCACACGTGGTGGGAGTCGATCCTCGGCTTGAACGTCAAGGCAGTGCAGGGAAAACAGGTTCCTCTGGAATGGACTGACACATCTGGGGGACTCTTGGAATGGTGGCACGACCCTGGAGTTCCTCTCGCCTTTCCTGTGGAGTGCGCCTCCTCTTGAGATGCGACGGGAACGCCGGGAATTCTTTCCCTACGAAACAGGGAAAGGATCCCTCATCTCGAGCTAGGAGGCGGAAACGGGGCTCCCCTGGATGTGTGCGGGACCCCACGTGCTTCCTCTCGAGTGGAGACGGGTTTGTCGGGGAACTTCTTGAGATGCAGCAAGGGTGTGAAGGACCCTTTGGAAGTTCCAGTGGTTAGACGTGATTAGCCTCGAGAAGCCTCAGCGGAAATGGGCCTCACCTCGCCTGGAGGGCAAAACCTCCTGGATTTTCTCGAGTTGCGGCAGGTGCTCTCGACTTACGACGGGGACCTCAGGGACCCGCTCTGGTGGCCTCAGGAAAGGCCAGTCCCCATGCGAGTTCCTCGGGGGCCTCTCGGGATTCCTCTCCCGTCGATGCCGGGCCTAAGACCTTGTGTGGAGTCGGGGCCGGAACCTGAGGATTCCTCTCCAGTGCTGACATGGATCTTGGGGTACTTCTGGAGTCTCCCCAGGGGAGTCAGTCCTCGTCTCGAATGCGGGCATGCACTTGCGCTTTCCTCCAGAGCGGTAGCAGCAGTGTCACGCAGTCCGCCGCGTGGATCAAAGGATCTATGGTTTTCCCTCGAGTCTTTCCCACGAGGCTTTCCCACGAGGCTTTCCCACAGGGCTGTCCCACGTGCACACGTGGTGGGAGTGGATCCATGGCTTGAACGTCAAGGCAGTGCAGGGAAAACAGGTTCCTCTGGAATGGACTGACACATCTGGGGGACTCTTGGAATGGTGGCACGACCCTGGAGTTCCTCTCGCCTTTCCTGTGGAGAGCGCCTCCTCTTGAGATGCGACGGGAACGCCGGAAAATCTTTCCCTACGAAACAGGGAAAGGATCCGTCATCTCGAGCTAGGAGGGGGAAACGGGGTTCCCCTGGATGTGTGCGGGACCCCACGTGCTTCCTCTCGAGTGGAGACGGGTATGTCGCAGAACTGCTTGAGTTTTAGCAAGGATGTGAAGGACCCGTTGGAAGTTCCAGTGGTTAGACGTGATTAGCCTCGAGAAGCCTCAGCGGAAATGGGCCTCATCTCGCCTGGAGGGCAAAACCTCCTGGATTTTCTCGAGTTGCGGCAGGTGCTCTCGAGTTACGTCGGGGACCTCAGGGACCCGCTCTGGTGGCCTCAGGAAAGGCCAGTCCCCATGCGAGTTCCTCGGGGGCCTCTTGGGATTCCTCTCCCGTCGATGCCGGGGCCTAAGACCTTGTGTGGAGTCGTTGCCGGAACCTGAGGATTCCTCTCCAGTGCTGACATGGATCTTGGGGTACTTCTGGAGTCTCCCCAGGGGAGTCAGTCCTCGTCTCGAATGCGGGCATGCACTTGCGCTTTCCTCCAGAGCGGTAGCAGCAGTGTCACGCAGTCCGCTGCGTGGATCAAAGGATCTATGGTTTTCCCTCGAGTCTTTCCCACGAGGCTTTCCCACGAGGCTTTCCCACAGGGCTGTCCCACGTGCACACGTGGTGGGAGTCGATCCTCGGCTTGAACGTCAAGGCAGTGCAGGGAAAACAGGTTCCTCTGGAATGGACTGACACATCTGGGGGACTCTTGGAATGGTGGCACGACCCTGGAGTTCCTCTCGCCTTTCCTGTGGAGAGTGCCTCCTCTTGAGATGCGACGGGAACGCCGGGAATTCTTTCCCTAAGAAACATGGAAAGGATCCCTCATCTCGAGCTAGGAGGCGGAAAAGGGGCTCCCCTGGATGTGTGCGGGACCCCACGTGCTTCCTCTCGAGTGAGACGTGTATGTCGGGGAACTTCTTGAGTTGCAGCAAGGGTGTGAAGGACCCTTTGGAAGTTCCAGTGGTTAGACGTGATTAGCCTCGAGTAGCCTCAGCGGAAATGGGCCTCATCTCGCCTGGAGTGCAAAACCTCCTGGATTTTCTCGAGTTGCGGCAGGTGCTCTCGACTTACGACGGGGACCTCAGGGACCCGCTCTGGTGGCCTCAGGAAAGGCCAGTCCCCATGCGAGTTCCTCTGGGGCCTCTGGGGATTCCTCTCCCGTCGATGCCGGGGCCTAAGACCTTGTGTGGATTCCGGGCCGGAAACTGAGGATTCCTCTCCAGTGGTGACATGGATCTTGGGGTACTTCTGGAGTCTCCCCAGGGGAGTCAGTCCTCGTCTCGAATGCGGGCATGCACTTTCGCTTTCCTCCAGAGCGGTAGCAGCAGTGTCACGCAGTCCGCCGCGTGGATCAAAGGATCTATGGTTTTCCCTCGAGTCTTTCCCACGAGGCTTTCCCACGAGGCTTTCCCACAGGGCTGTCCCACGTGCACACGTGGTGGGAGTCGATCCTCGGCTTGAACGTCAAGGCAGTGCAGGGAAAACAGGTTCCTCTGGAATGGACTGACACATCTGGGGTCTCTTGGAATGGTGGCACGACCCTTGAGTTCCTCTCGGCTTTCCTGTGCAGAGCTCCTCCTTTTGAGATGCGACGGGAACGCCGGGAATTCTTTCCCTACGAAACAGGGAAAGGATCCCTCATCTCGAGCTAGGAGGCGGAAAAGGGGCTCCCGTGGATGTGTGCGGGACCCCACGTGTTTCGCCTCGAGTGGAGACGGGTATGTCGCGGAACTGCTTGAGTTGCAGCAAGGGTATGAAGGACCCTTTGGAAGTTCCAGTGGTTAGATGTGATTAGCCTCGAGAAGCCTCAGCAGAAATGGGCCTCATCACGCCTGGAGGGCAAAACGTCCTGGATTTTCTCGAGTTGCGGCAGGTGGTCTCGACTTACGACGGGGACCTCAGGGACCCGCTCTGGTGGCCTCAGGAAAGGCCAGTCCCCATGCGAGTTCCTCGGGGGCTTCAGGGGATTCCTCTCCCGTCGATGCCGGGGCCTAAGACCTTGTGTGGATTCGGGGCCGGAAACTGAGGATTCCTCTCCAGTGCTGACATGGATCTTGGGGTACTTCTGGAGTCTCCCCAGGGGAGTCAGTCCTCGTCTCGAATGCGGGCATGCACTTGCGCTTTCCTCCAGAGCGGTAGCAGCAGTGTCACGCAGTCCGCTGCGTGGATCAAAGGATCTATGGTTTTCCCTCGAGTCTTTCCCACGAGGCTTTCCCACGAGGCTTTCCCACAGGGCTGTCCCACGTGCACACGTGGTCGGAGTCGATCCTTGGCTGGAACGTCAAGGCAGTGCAGGGAAAACAGTTTCCTCTGGAATGGACTGACACATCTGGGGGTCTCTTGGAATGGTGGCACGACCCTGGAGTTCCTCTCCCCTTTCCTGTGGAGAGCGCCTCCTCTTGAGATGCGACGGGAACGCCGGGAATTCTTTCCCTACGAAACAGGGAATGGATCCCTCATCTCGAGCTAGGAGGCGGAAACGCGGCTCCCCTGGATGTGTGCGGGACCCCACGTGCTTCCTCTCGAGTGGAGACGGGTATGTCGGGGAACTTCTTGAGTTGCAGCAATGGTGTGAAGGACCCTTTGGAAGTTCCAGTGGTTAGATGTGATTAGCCTCGAGAAGCCTCAGCGGAAATGGGCCTCATCTCGCCTGGAGGGCAAAACCTCCTGGATTTTCTCGAGTTGCGGCAGGTGCTCTCGACTTACGACGGGGACCTCAGGGACCCGCTCTGGTGGCCTCAGGAAAGGCCAGTCCCCATGCGAGTTCCTCGGGGGCCTCTCGGGATTCCTCTCCCGTCGATGCCGAGGCCGAAGACCTTGTGTGGAGTCGGGGCCGGAACCTGAGGATTCCTCTCCAGTGCTGACATGGATCTTGGGGTACTTCTGGAGTCTCCCCAGGGGAGTCAGTCCTCGTCTCGAATGCGGCCATGCACATGCGCTTTCCTCCACAGCGGTAGCAGTAGTGTCACGCGGTCCGCCGCGTGGATCAAAGGATCTATGGTTTTCCCTCGAGTCTTTCCCACGAGGCTTTCCCACGAGGCTTTCCCACAGGGCTGTCCCACGTGCACACGTGGTGGGAGTCGATCCTCGGCTTGAACGTCAAGGCAGTGCAGGGAAAACAGGTTCCTCTGGAATGGACTGACACATCTGGGGGACTCTTGGAATGGTGGCACGACCCTGGAGTTCCTCTCGCCTTTCCTGTGGAGAGCGCCTCCTCTTGAGATGCGACGGGAACGCCGGGAATTCTTTCCCTACGAAACAGGGAAAGGATCCCTCATCTCGAGCTAGGAGGCGGAAACGGGGCTCCCCTGGATGTGTGCGGGACCCACGTGCTTCCTCTCGAGTGGAGACGGGTATGTCGGGGAACTTCTTGAGTTGCAGAAAGGGTGTGAAGGACCCTTTGGAAGTTCCAGTGGTTAGACGTGATTGGCCTCGAGAAGCCTCAGTGGAAATGGGCCTCATCTCGCCTGGAGGGCAAAACCTCCTGGATTTTCTCGAGTTGTGGCAGGTGCTCTCGACTTACGACGGGGACCTCAGGGACCCGCTCTGGTGGCCTCAGGAAAGGCCAGTCCCCATGCGAGTTCCTCGGGGGCCTCTCGGGATTCCTCTCCCGTCGATGCCGGGTCCTAAGACCTTGTGTGGAGTCGGGGCCGGAACCTGAGGATTCCTCTTCAGTGCTGACATGGATCTTGGGGTACTTCTGGAGTCTCCCCAGGGGAGTCAGTCCTCGTCTCGAATGCGGGCATGCACTTGCGCTTTCCTCCAGAGCGGTAGCAGCAGTGTCACGCAGTCCGCCGCGTGGATCAAAGGATCTATGGTTTTCCCTCGAGTCTTTCCCACGAGGCTTTCCCACGAGGCTTTCCCACAGGGCTGGCCCACGTGCACACGTGGTGGGAGTCGATCCTCGGCTTGAACGTCAAGGCAGTGCAGGGAATGCAGGTTCCTCTGGAATGGACTGACACATCTGGGGGACTCTTGGAATGGTGGCCCGACCCTGGGGTTCCTCTCGCCTTTCCTGTGGAGAGCGCCTCCTCTTGAGATGCGACGGGAACGCCGGGAATTCTTTCCCTACGAAACAGGGAAAGGATCCCTCATCTCGAGCTAGGAGGCGGAAACGGGGCTCCCCTGGATGTGTGCGGGACACCACGTGCTTCCTCTCGAGTGCAGACGGGTCTGTCGGGGAACTTATTGAGTTGCAGCAAGGGTGTGAAGGACCCTTTGGAAGTTCCAGTGGTTAGAGGTGATTGGCCTCGAGAAGCCTCAGCGGAAATGGGCCTCATCTCCCCTGGAGGGCAAAACCTCCTGGATTTTCTCGAGTTGGGGCAGGTGCTCTCGACTTACGACGGGGACCTCAGGGAACCGCTCTGGTGGCCTCAGGAAAGGCCAGTCCCCATGCGATTTCCTTGGGGGCCTCTCGGGATTCCTCTCCCGTCGAAGCCGGGGCCTAAGACCGTGTGTGGAGTCGGGGCCGGAACCTGAGGATTCCTCTCCAGTGCTGACATGGATCTTGGGGTACTTCTGGAGTCTCCCCAGGGGAGTCAGTCCTCGTCTCGAATGCGGGCATGCACTTGCGCTTTCCTCCAGAGCGGTAGCAGCAGTGTCACGCAGTCTGCCGCGTGGATCAAAGGATCTATGGATTTCCCTCGAGTCTTTCCCACGAGGCTTTCCCACGAGGCTTTCCCACAGGGCTGTCCCACGTGCACACGTGGTGGGAGTCGATCCTCGGCTTGAACGTCAAGGCAGTGCAGGGAAAACCGGTTCCTCTGGAATGGACTGACACATCTGGGGGACTCTTGGAATGGTGGCACGACCCTGGAGTTCCTCTCGCCTTTCCTGTGGAGAGCGCCTCCTCTTGAGATGCGACGGGAACGCCGGGAATTCTTTCCCTACGAAACAGGGAAAGGATCCCTCATCTCGAGCTAGGAGGCGGGAACGGGGCTCCCCTGGATGTGTGCGGGACCCACGTGCTTCGTCTCGAGTGGAGACGGGTATGTCGGGGAACTTCTTGAGTTGCATCAAGGGTGTGAATGACCCTTTGGAAGTTCAGTGGTTAGACGTGATTAGCCTCGAGAAGCCTCAGCGAAAATGGGCCTCATCTCGCCTGGAGGGCAAAACCTCCTGGATTTTCTCGAGTTGCGACAGGTGCTCTCGACTTACGACGGGGACCTCAGGGACCCGCTCTGCTGGCCTCAGGAAAGGCCAGTCCCCAAGCGAGTTCCTCGGGGGCCTCTGGGGATTCCTCTCCCGTCGATGCCGGGGCCTAAGACCTTGTGAGGAGTCGGGGCCGGAACCTGAGGATTCCTCTCCAGTGCTGACATGGATCTTGGGGTACTTCTGGAGTCTCCCCAGGGGAGTCAGTCCTCGTCTCGAATGCGGGCATGCACTTGCGCTTTCCTCCAGAGCGGTAGCAGCAGTGTCACGCAGTCCGCCGCGTGGATCAAAGGATCTGTGGTTTTCCCTCGAGTCTTTCCCACGAGGCTTTCCCACGAGGCTTTCCCACAGGGCTGTCCCACGTGCACACTTGGTGGGAGTCGATCCTCGGCTTGAACGTCAAGGCAGTGCAGGGAAAACAGGTTCCTCTGGAGTGGACTGACACATCTGGGGGACTCTTGGAATGGTGGCATGACCCTGGAGTTCCTCTCGCCTTTCCTGTGGAGAGCGCCTCCTCTTGAGATGCGACGGGAACGCCGGGAATTCTTTCCCTACGAAACAGGGAAAGGATCCCTCATCTCGAGCTAGGAGGCGGAAACGGGGCTCCCCTGGATGTGTGCGGGACCCCAGGTGCTTCCTCTCGAGTGCAGACGGGTATGTCGGGGAACTTCTTGAGTTGCAGCAAGGGTGTGAAGGACCCTTTGGAAGTTCCAGTGGTTAGATGTGATTGGCCTCGAGAAGCCTCAGCGGAAATGGGCCTCATCTCGCCTGGAGGTGAAAACCTCCTGGATTTTCTCGAGTTGCGGCAGGTGCTCTCGACTTACGACGGGGACCTCAGGGACCCGCTCTGGTGGCCTCAGGAAAGGCCAGTCCCCATGCGAGTTCCTCGGGGGCCTCTCGGGATTCCTCTCCCGTCGATGCCGGGGCCTAAGACCTTGTGTGGAGTCGGGGCCGGAACCTGAGGATTCCTCTCCAGTGCTGACATGGATCTTGGGGTACTTCTGGAGTCTCCCCAGGGGAGTCAGTCCTCGTCTCGAATGCGGGAAAGCACTTGCGCTTTCCTCCAGGGCGGTAGCAGCAGTGTCACGCAGTCCGCCGCGTGGATCAAAGGATCTATGGTTTTCCCTCGAGTCTTTCCCACGAGGCTTTCCCACGAGGCTTTCCCAAAGGGCTGTCCCACGTGCACACGTGGTGGGAGTCGATCCTCGGCTTGAACGTCAAGGCAGTGCAGGGAAAACAGGTTCCTCTGGAATGGACTGACACATCTGGGGGACTCTTGGAATGGTGGCACGACCCTGGAGTTCCTCTCGCCTTTCCTGTGGAGAGCGCCTCCTCTTGAGATGCGACGGGAACGCCGGGAATTCTTTCCCTACGAAACAGGGAAAGGATCCCTCATCTCGAGCTAGGAAGCGGAAACGGGGCTCCCCTGGATGTGTGCAGGACACCACGTGCTTCCACACGAGTGGAGACGGGTATGTCGGGGAACTTCTTGAGTTGCAGCAAGGGTGTGAAGGACCCTTTGGAAGTTCCAGTGGTTAGATGTGATTGGCCTCGAGAAGCCTCAGCGGAAATGGGCCTCATCTCGCCTGGAGGGCAAAACCTCCTGGATTTTCTCGAGTTGCGGCAGGTGCTCTCGACTTACGACGGGGACCTGAGGGACCCGCTCTGGTGGCCTCAGGAAAGGCCAGTCCCCATGCGAGTTCCTCGGGGGCCTCTCGGGATTCCTCTCCCGTCGATGCCGGGGCCTAAGACCTTGTGTGGAGTCGGGGCCGGAACCTGAGGATTCCTCTCCAGTGCTGACATGGATCTTGGGGTACTTCTGGAGTCTCCCCAGGGGAGTCAGTCCTCGTCTCGAATGCGGGCATGCACTTGCGCTTTCCTCCAGAGCGGTAGCAGCAGTTTCACGCAGTCCGCCTCGTGGATCAAAGAATCTATGGTTTTCCCTCGAGTCTTTCCCACGAGGCTTTCCCACGAGGCTTTCCCACAGGGCTGTCCCACGTGCACACGTGGTGGGAGTCGATCCTCGGCTTGAACGTCAAGGCAGTGCAGGGAAAACAGGTTCCTCTGGAGTGGACTGACACATCTGGGGGACTCTTGGAATGGTGGCACGACCCTGGAGTTCCTCTCGCCTTTCCTGTGGAGAGCGCCTCCTCTTGAGATGCGACGGGAACGCCGGGAATTCTTTCCCTACGAAACAGGGAAAGGATCCCTCATCTCGAGCTAGGAGGCGGGAACGGGGCTCCCCTGGATGTGTGCGGGACCCCACGTGCTTCCTCTCGAGTGGAGACGTGTATTTCGGGGAACTTCTTGAGTTGCAGCAAGGGTGTGAAGGACCCTTTGGAAGTTCCAGTGGTTAGACGTGATTAGCCTCGAGAAGCCTCAGCGGAAATGGGCCTCATCTCGCCTGGAGGGCAAAACCTCCTGGATTTTCTCGAGTTTCGGCAGGTGCTCTCGACTTACGACGGTGACCTCAGGGACCCACTCTGGTGGCCTCAGAAAGGCCAGTCCCCATGCGAGTTCCTCGGGGGCCTCTCGGGATTCCTCTCCCGTCGATGCCGGGGCCTAAGACCTTGTGTGGAGTCGGGGCCGGAACCTGAGGATTCCTCTCCAGTGCTGACATGGATCTTGGGGTACTTCTGGAGTCTCCCCAGGGGAGTCAGTCCTCGTCTCGAATGCGGGCATGCACTTGCGCTTTCCTCCAGAGCGGTAGCAGCAGTGTCACGCAGTCCGCCGCGTGGATCAAAGGATCTATGGTTTTCCCTCGAGTCTTTCCCACGAGGCTTTCCCACGAGGCTTTCCCACAGGGCTGTCCCACGTGCACACGTGGTGGGAGTCGATCCTCGGCTTGAACGTCAAGGCAGTGCAGGGAAAACAGGTTCCTCTGGAGTGGACTGACACATCTGGGGGACTCTTGGAATGGTGGCATGACCCTGGAGTTCCTCTCGCCTTTCCTGTGGAGAGCGCCTCCTCTTGAGATGCGACGGGAACGCCGGGAATTCTTTCCCTACGAAACAGGGAAAGGATCTCTCATCTCGAGCTAGGAGGCGGAAACGGGGCTCCCCTGGATGTGTGCGGGACCCCAGGTGCTTCCTCTCGAGTGCAGACGGGTATGTCGGGGAACTTCTTGAGTTGCAGCAAGGGTGTGAAGGACCCTTTGGAAGCTCCAGTGGTTAGATGTGATTGGCCTCGAGAAGCCTCAGCGGAAATGGGCCTCATCTCGCCTGGAGGTGAAAACCTCCTGGATTTTCTCGAGTTGCGGCAGGTGCTCTCGACTTACGACGGGGACCTCAGGGACCCGCTCTGGTGGCCTCAGGAAAGGCCAGTCCCCATGCGAGTTCCTCGGGGGCCTCTCGGGATTCCTCTCCCGTCGATGCCGGGGCCTAAGACCTTGTGTGGAGTCGGGGCCGGAACCTGAGGATTCCTCTCCAGTGCTGACATGGATCTTGGGGTACTTCTGGAGTCTCCCCAGGGGAGTCAGTCCTCGTCTCGAATGCGGGAAAGCACTTGCGCTTTCCTCCAGAGCGGTAGCAGCAGTGTCACGCAGTCCGCCGCGTGGATCAAAGGATCTATGGTTTTCCCTCGAGTCTTTCCCACGAGGCTTTCCCACGAGGCTTTCCCAAAGGGCTGTCCCACGTGCACACGTGGTGGGAGTCGATCCTCGGCTTGAACGTCAAGGCAGTGCAGGGAAAACAGGTTCCTCTGGAATGGACTGACACATCTGGGGGACTCTTGGAATGGTGGCACGACCCTGGAGTTCCTCTCGCCTTTCCTGTGGAGAGCGCCTCCTCTTGAGATGCGACGGGAACGCCGGGAATTCTTTCCCTACGAAACAGGGAAAGGATCCCTCATCTCGAGCTAGGAAGCGGAAACGGGGCTCCCCTGGATGTGTGCAGGACACCACGTGCTTCCTCACGAGTGGAGACGGGTATGTCGGGGAACTTCTTGAGTTGCAGCAAGGGTGTGAAGGACCCTTTGGAAGTTCCAGTGGTTAGATGTGATTGGCCTCGGGAAGCCTCAGCGGAAATGGGCCTCATCTCGCCTGGAGGGCAAAACCTCCTGGATTTTCTCGAGTTGCGGCAGGTGCTCTCGACTTACGACGGGGACCTCAGGGACCCGCTCTGGTGGCCTAAGGAAAGGCCAGTCCCCATGCGAGTTCCTCGGGGGACTCTCGGGATTCCTCTCCCGTCGATGCCGGGGCCTAAGACCTTGTGTGGAGTCGGGGCCGGAACCTGAGGATTCCTCTCCAGTGCTGACATGGATCTTGGGGTACTACTGGAGTCTCCCCAGGGGAGTCAGTCCTCGTCTCGAATGCGGGCATGCACTTGCGCTTTCCTCCAGAGCGGTAGCAGCAGTTTCACGCAGTCCGCCTCGTGGATCAAAGAATCTATGGTTTTCCCTCGAGTCTTTCCCACGAGGCTTTCCCACTAGGCTTTCCCACAGGGCTGTCCCACGTGCACACGTGGTGGGAGTCGATCCTCGGCTTGAACGTCAAGGCAGTGCAGGGAAAACAGGTTCCTCTGGAATGGACTGACACATCTGGGGGACTCTTGGAATGGTGGCACGACCCTGGAGTTCCTCTCGCCTTTCCTGTGGAGAGCGCCTCCTCTTGAGATGCGACGGGAACGCCGGGAATTCTTTCCCTACGAAACAGGGAAAGGATCCCTCATCTCGAGCTAGGAGGCGGGAACGGGGCTCCCCTGGATGTGTGCGGGACCCCACGTGCTTCCTCTCGAGTGGAGACGTGTATTTCGGGGAACTTCTTGAGTTGCAGCAAGGGTGTGAAGGACCCTTTGGAAGTTCCATTGGTTAGACGTGATTAGCCTCGAGAAGCCTCAGCGGAAATGGGCCTCATCTCGCCTGGAGGGCAAAACCTCCTGGATTTTCTCGAGTTTCGGCAGGTGCTCTCGACTTACGACGGTGACCTCAGGGACCCACTCTGGTGGCCTCAGAAAGGCCAGTCCCCATGCGAGTTCCTCGGGGGCCTCTCGGGATTCCTCTCCCGTCGATGCCGGGGCCTAAGACCTTGTGTGGAGTCGGGGCCGGAACCTGAGGATTCCTCTCCAGTGCTGACATGGATCTTGGGGTACTTCTGGAGTCTCCCCAGGGGAGTCAGTCCTCGTCTCGAATGCGGGCATGCACTTGCGCTTTCCTCCAGAGCGGTAGCAGCAGTTTCACGCAGTCCGCCGCGTGGATCAAAGGATCTATGGTTTTCCCTCGAGTCTTTCCCACGAGGCTTTCCCACGAGGCTTTCCCACAGGGCTGTCCCACGTGCACACGTGGTGGGAGTCGATCCTCGGCTTGAACGTCAAGGCAGTGCAGGGAAAACAGGTTCCTCTGGAGTGGACTGACACATCTGGGGGACTCTTGGAATGGTGGCATGACCCTGGAGTTCCTCTCGCCTTTCCTGTGGAGAGCGCCTCCTCTTGAGATGCGACGGGAACGCCGGGAATTCTTTCCCTACGAAACAGGGAAAGGATCTCTCATCTCGAGCTAGGAGGCGGAAACGGGGCTCCCCTGGATGTGTGCGGGACACCAGGTGCTTCCTCTCGAGTGCAGACGGGTATGTCGGGGAACTTCTTGAGTTGCAGCAAGGGTGTGAAGGACCCTTTGGAAGTTCCAGTGGTTAGATGTGATTGGCCTCGAGAAGCCTCAGCGGAAATGGGCCTCATCTCGCCTGGAGGTGAAAACCTCCTGGATTTTCTCGAGTTGCGGCAGGTGCTCTCGACTTACGACGGGGACCTCAGGGACCCGCTCTGGTGGCCTCAGGAAAGGCCAGTCCCCATGCGATTTCCTTGGGGGCCTCTCGGGATTCCTCTCCCGTCGATGCCGGGGCCTAAGACCGTGTGTGGAGTCGGGGCCGGAACCTGAGGATTCCTCTCCAGTGCTGACATGGATCTTGGGGTACTTCTGGAGTCTCCCCAGGGGAGTCAGTCCTCGTCTCGAATGCGGGCATGCACTTGCGCTTTCCTCCAGAGCGGTAGCAGCAGTGTCACGCAGTCTCCCGCGTGGATCAAAGGATCTATGGATTTCCCTCGAGTCTTTCCCACGAGGCTTTCCCACGAGGCTTTCCCACAGGGCTGTCCCACGTGCACACGTGGTGGGAGTCGATCCTCGGCTTGAACGTCAAGGCAGTGCAGGGAAAACCGGTTCCTCTGGAATGGACTGACACATCTGGGGGACTCTTGGAATGGTGGCACGACCCTGGAGTTCCTCTCGCCTTTCCTGTGGAGAGCGCCTCCTCTTGAGATGCGACGGGAACGCCGGGAATTCTTTCCCTACGAAACAGGGAAAGGATCCCTCATCTCGAGCTAGGAGGCGGAAACGGGGCTCCCCTGGATGTGTGCGGGACCCACGTGCTTCCTCTCGAGTGGAGACGGTTATGTCGGGGAACTTCTTGAGTTGCAGCAAGGGTGTGAAGGACCCTTTGGAAGTTCAGTGGTTAGACGTGATTAGCCTCGAGAAGCCTCAGCGGAAATGGGCCTCATCTCGCCTGGAGGGCAAAACCTCCTGGATTTTCTCGAGTTGCGACAGGTGCTCTCGACTTACGACGGGGACCTCAGGGACCCGCTCTGCTGGCCTCAGGAAAGGCCAGTCCCCAAGCGAGTTCCTCTGGGGCCTCTCGGGATTCCTCTCCCGTCGATGCCGGGGCCTAAGACCTTGTGAGGAGTCGGGGCCGGAACCTGAGGATTCCTCTCCAGTGCTGACATGGATCTTGGGGTACTTCTGGAGTCTCCCCAGGGGAGTCAGTCCTCGTCTCGAATGCGGGCATGCACTTGCGCTTTCCTCCAGAGCGGTAGCAGCAGTGTCACGCAGTCCGCCGCGTGGATCAAAGGATCTGTGGTTTTCCCTCGAGTCTTTCCCACGAGGCTTTCCCACGAGGCTTTCCCACAGGGCTGTCCCACGTGCACACGTGGTGGGAGTCGATCCTCGGCTTGAACGTCAAGGCAGTGCAGGGAAAACAGGTTCCTCTGGAGTGGACTGACACATCTGGGGGACTCTTGGAATGGTGGCATGACCCTGGAGTTCCTCTCGCCTTTCCTGTGGAGAGCGCCTCCTCTTGAGATGCGACGGGAACGCCGGGAATTCTTTCCCTACGAAACAGGGAAAGGATCTCTCATCTCGAGCTAGGAGGCGGAAACGGGGCTCCCCTGGATGTGTGCGGGACACCAGGTGCTTCCTCTCGAGTGCAGACGGGTATGTCGGGGAACTTCTTGAGTTGCAGCAAGGGTGTGAAGGACCCTTTGGAAGTTCCAGTGGTTAGATGTGATTGGCCTCGAGAAGCCTCAGCGGAAATGGGCCTCATCTCGCCTGGAGGTGAAAACCTCCTGGATTTTCTCGAGTTGCGGCAGGTGCTCTCGACTTACGACGGGGACCTCAGGGACCCGCTCTGGTGGCCTCAGGAAAGGCCAGTCCCCATGCGATTTCCTTGGGGGCCTCTCGGGATTCCTCTCCCGTCGATGCCGGGGCCTAAGACCGTGTGTGGAGTCGGGGCCGGAACCTGAGGATTCCTCTCCAGTGCTGACATGGATCTTGGGGTACTTCTGGAGTCTCCCCAGGGGAGTCAGTCCTCGTCTCGAATGCGGGCATGCACTTGCGCTTTCCTCCAGAGCGGTAGCAGCAGTGTCACGCAGTCTGCCGCGTGGATCAAAGGATCTATGGATTTCCCTCGAGTCTTTCCCAGGAGGCTTTCCCACGAGGCTTTCCCACAGGGCTGTCCCACGTGCACACGTGGTGGGAGTCGATCCTCGGCTTGAACGTCAAGGCAGTGCAGGGAAAACCGGTTCCTCTGGAATGGACTGACACATCTGGGGGACTCTTGGAATGGTGGCACGACCCTGGAGTTCCTCTCGCCTTTCCTGTGGAGAGCGCCTCCTCTTGAGATGCGACGGGAACGCCGGGAATTCTTTCCCTACGAAACAGGGAAAGGATCCCTCATCTCGAGCTAGGAGGCGGAAACGGGGCTCCCCTGGATGTGTGCGGGACCCACGTGCTTCGTCTCGAGTGGAGACGGGTATGTCGGGGAACTTCTTGAGTTGCATCAAGGGTGTGAATGACCCTTTGGAAGTTCAGTGGTTAGACGTGATTAGCCTCGAGAAGCCTCAGCGGAAATGGGCCTCATCTCGCCTGGAGGGCAAAACCTCCTGGAATTTCTCGAATTGCGGCAGTTGCTCTCGACTTACGACGGGGACCTCAGGGACCCGCTCTGGTGGCCTCAGGAAAGGCCAGTCCCCAAGCGAGTTCCTCGGGGGCCTCTCGGGATTCCTCTCACGTCGATGCCGGGGCCTAAGACCTTGTGTGGAGTCGGGCCGGAACCTGAGGATTCCTCTCCAGTACTGACATGGATCTTGGGGTACTTCTGGAGTCTCCCCAGGGGAGTCAGTCCTCGTCTCGAATGCGGGCATGCACTTGCACTTTCCTCCAGAGCGGTAGCAGCAGTGTCACGCAGTCCGCCGCGTGGATCAAAGGATCTATGGTTTTCCCTCGAGTCTTTCCCACGAGGCTTTCCCACGAGGCTTTCCCACAGGGCTGTCCCACGTGCACACGTGGTGGGAGTCGATCCTCGGCTTGAACGTCAAGGCAGTGCAGGGAAAACCGGTTCCTCTGGAATGGACTGACACATCTGGGGGACTCTTGGAATGGTGGCACGACCCTTGAGTTCCTCTCGCCTTTCCTGTGGAGAGCACCTCCTCTTGAGATGCGACGGGAACGCCGGGAATTCTTTCCCTACGAAACAGGGAAAGGATCCCTCATCTCGAGCTAGGAGGCGGAAACGGGGCTCCCCTGGATGTGTGCGGGACCCACGTGCTTCCTCTCGAGTGGAGACGGTTATGTCGGGGAACTTCTTGAGTTGCAGCAAGGGTGTGAAGGACCCTTTGGAAGTTCAGTGGTTAGACGTGACTAGCCTCGAGAAGCCTCAGCGGAAATGGGCCTCATCTCGCCTGGAGGGCAAAACCTCCTGGATTTTCTCGAGTTGCGACAGGTGCTCTCGACTTACGACGGGGACCTCAGGGACCCGCTCTGCTGGCCTCAGGAAAGGCCAGTCCCCAAGCGAGTTCCTCGGGGGCCTCTCGGGATTCCTCTCCCGTCGATGCCGGGGCCTAAGACCTTGTGAGGAGTCGGGGCCGGAACCTGAGGATTCCTCTCCAGTGCTGACATGGATCTTGGGGTACTTCTGGAGTCTCCCCAGGGGAGTCAGTCCTCGTCTCGAATGCGGGCATGCACTTGCGCTTTCCTCCAGAGCGGTAGCAGCAGTGTCACGCAGTCCGCCGCGTGGATCAAAGGATCTATGGTTTTCCCTCGAGTCTTTCCCACGAGGCTTTCCCACGAGGCTTTCCCACAGGGCTGTCCCACGTGCACACTTGGTGGGAGTCGATCCTCGGCTTGAACGTCAAGGCAGTGCAGGGAAAACAGGTTCCTCTGGAGTGGACTGACACATCTGGGGGACTCTTGGAATGGTGGCATGACCCTGGAGTTCCTCTCGCCTTTCCTGTGGAGAGCGCCTCCTCTTGAGATGCGACGGGAACGCCGGGAATTCTTTCCCTACGAAACAGGGAAAGGATCCCTCATCTCGAGCTAGGAGGCGGAAACGGGGCTCCCCTGGATGTGTGCGGGACCCCAGGTGCTTCCTCTCGAGTGCAGACGGGTATGTCGGGGAACTTCTTGAGTTGCAGCAAGGGTGTGAAGGACCCTTTGGAAGTTCCAGTGGTTAGATGTGATTGGCCTCGAGAAGCCTCAGCGGAAATGGGCCTCATCTCGCCTGGAGGGCAAAACCTCCTGGATTTTCTCGAGTTGCGGCAGGTGCTCTCGACTTACGACGGGGACCTCAGGGACCCGCTCTGGTGGCCTCAGGAAAGGCCAGTCCCCATGCGAGTTCCTCGGGGGCCTCTCGGGATTCCTCTCCCGTCGATGCCGGGGCCTAAGACCTTGTGTGGAGTCGGGGCCGGAACCTGAGGATTCCTCTCCAGTGCTGACATGGATCTTGGGGTACTTCTGGAGTCTCCCCAGGGGAGTCAGTCCTCGTCTCGAATGCGGGAAAGCACTTGCGCTTTCCTCCAGAGCGGTAGCAGCAGTGTCACGCAGTCCGCCGCGTGGATCAAAGGATCTATGGTTTTCCCTCGAGTCTTTCCCACGAGGCTTTCCCACGAGGCTTTCCCACAGGGCTTTCCCACGTGCACACGTGGTGGGAGTCGATCCTCGGCTTGAACGTCAAGGCAGTGCAGGGAAAACAGGTTCCTCTGGAATGGACTGACACATCTGGGGGACTCTTGGAATGGTGGCACGACCCTGGAGTTCCTCTCGCCTTTCCTGTGGAGAGCGCCTCCTCTTGAGATGCGACGGGAACGCTGGGAATTCTTTCCCTACGAAACAGGGAAAGGATCCCTCATCTCCAGCTGGGAGGCGGAAACGGGGCTCCCCTGGATGTGTGCAGGACACCACGTGCTTCCTCACGAGTGGAGACGGGTATGTCGGGGAACTTCTTGAGTTGCAGCAAGGGTGTGAAGGACCCTTTGGAAGTTCCAGTGGTTAGATGTGATTGGCCTCGAGAAGCCTCAGCGGAAATGGGCCTCATCTCGTCTGGAGGGCAAAACCTCCTGGATTTTCTCGAGTTGCGGCAGGTGCTCTCGACTTACGACGGGGACCTCAGGGACCCACTCTGGTGGCCTCAGAAAGGCCAGTCCCCATGCGAGTTCCTCGGGGGCCTCTCGGGATTCCTCTCCCGTCGATGCCGGGGCCTAAGACCTTGTGTGGAGTCGGGGCCGGAACCTGAGGATTCCTCTCCAGTGCTGACATGGATCTTGGGGTACTTCTGGAGTCTCCCCAGGGGAGTCAGTCCTCGTCTCGAATGCGGGCATGCACTTGCGCTTTCCTCCAGAGCGGTAGCAGCAGTGTCACGCAGTCCGCCGCGTGGATCAAAGGATCTATGGTTTTCCCTCGAGTCTTTCCCACGAGGCTTTCCCACGAGGCTTTCCCACAGGGCTGTCCCACGTGCACACGTGGTGGGAGTCGATCCTCGGCTTGAACGTCAAGGCAGTGCAGGGAAAACAGGTTCCTCTGGAATGGACTGACACATCTGGGGGACTCTTGGAATGGTGGCACGACCCTGGAGTTCCTCTCGCCTTTCCTGTGGAGAGCGCCTCCTCTTGAGATGCGACGGGAACGCCGGGAATTCTTTCCCTACGAAACAGGGAAAGGATCCCTCATCTCGAGCTAGGAGGCGGGAACGGGGCTCCCCTGGATGTGTGCGGGACCCCACGTGCTTCCTCTCGAGTGGAGACGTGTATTTCGGGGAACTTCTTGAGTTGCAGCAAGGGTGTGAAGGACCCTTTGGAAGTTCCAGTGGTTAGACGTGATTAGCCTCGAGAAGCCTCAGTGGAAATGGGCCTCATCTCGTCTGGAGGGCAAAACCTCCTGAATTTTCTCGAGTTGCGGCAGGTGCTCTCGACTTACGACGGGGACCTCAGGGACCCACTCTGGTGGCCTCAGAAAGGCCAGTCCCCATGCGAGTTCCTCGGGGGCCTCTCGGGATTCCTCTCCCGTCGATGCCGGGGCCTAAGACCTTGTGTGGAGTCGGGGCCGGAACCTGAGGATTCCTCTCCAGTGCTGACATGGATCTTGGGGTACTTCTGGAGTCTCCCCAGGGGAGTCAGTCCTCGTCTCGAATGCGGGCATGCACTTGCGCTTTCCTCCAGAGCGGTAGCAGCAGTGTCACGCAGTCCGCCGCGTGGATTAAAGGATCTATGGTTTTCCCTCGGGTCTTTCCCACGAGGCTTTCCCACGAGGCTTTCCCACAGGGCTGTCCCACGTGCACACGTGGTGGGAGTCGATCCTCGGCTTGAACGTCAAGGCAGTGCAGGGAAAACAGGTTCCTCTGGAATGGACTGACACATCTGGGGGACTCTTGGAATGGTGGCACGACCCTGGAGTTCCTCTCGCCTTTCCTGTGGAGAGCGCCTCCTCTTGAGATGCGACGGGAACGCCCGGAATTCTTTCCCTAAGAAACAGGGAAAGGATCCCTCATCTCGAGCTAGGAGGCGGAAACGGGGCGCCCCTGGATGTGTGCGGGACCCCACGTGCTTCCTCTCGAGTGGAGACGGGTATGTCGGGGAACTGCTTGAGTTGCAGCAAGGGTGTGAAGGACCCTTTGGAAGTTCCAGTGGTTAGACGTGATTGGCCTCGAGAAGCCTCAGCGGAAATGGGCCTCATCTCGCCTGGAGGGCAAAACCTCCTGGATTTTCTCGAGTTGCGGCAGGTGCTCTCGACTTACGACGGGGACCTCAGGGACCCGCTCTGGTGGCCTCAGGAAAGGCCAGTCCCCATGCGAGTTCCTCGGGGGCCTCTCGGGATTCCTCTCCCGTCGATGCCGGGGCCTAAGACCTTGTGTGGAGTCGGGGCCGGAACCTGAGGATTCCTCTCCAGTGCTGACATGGATCTTGGGGTACTTCTGGAGTCTCCCCAGGGGAGTCAGTCCTCGTCTCGAATGCGGGAAAGCACTTGCGCTTTCCTCCAGAGCGGTAGCAGCAGTGTCACGCAGTCCGCCGCGTGGATCAAAGGATCTATGGTTTTCCCTCGAGTCTTTCCCACGAGGCTTTCCCACGAGGCTTTCCCAAAGGGCTGTCCCACGTGCACACGTGGTGGGAGTCGATCCTCGGCTTGAACGTCAAGGCAGTGCAGGGAAAACAGGTTCCTCTGGAATGGACTGACACATCTGGGGGACTCTTGGAATGGTGGCACGACCCTGGAGTTCCTCTCGCCTTTCCTGTGGAGAGCGCCTCCTCTTGAGATGCGACGGGAACGCCGGGAATTCTTTCCCTACGAAACAGGGAAAGGATCCCTCATCTCGAGCTAGGAAGCGGAAACGGGGCTCCCCTGGATGTGTGCAGGACACCACGTGCTTCCTCACGAGTGGAGACGGGTATGTCGGGGAACTTCTTGAGTTGCAGCAAGGGTGTGAAGGACCCTTTGGAAGTTCCAGTGGTTAGATGTGATTGGCCTCGGGAAGCCTCAGCGGAAATGGGCCTCATCTCGCCTGGAGGGCAAAACCTCCTGGATTTTCTCGAGTTGCGGCAGGTGCTCTCGACTTACGACGGGGACCTCAGGGACCCGCTCTGGTGGCCTCAGGAAAGGCCAGTCCCCATGCGAGTTCCTCTGGGGCCTCTGGGGATTCCTCTCCCGTCGATGCCGGGGCCTAAGACCTTGTGTGGAGTCGGGGCCGGAACCTGAGGATTCCTCTCCAGTGCTGACATGGATCTTGGGGTACTTCTGGAGTCTCCCCAGGGGAGTCAGTCCTCGCCTCGAATGCGGGCATGCACTTGCGCTTTCCTCCAGAGCGGTAGCAGCAGTTTCACGCAGTCCGCCTCGTGGATCAAAGAATCTATGGTTTTCCCTCGAGTCTTTCCCACGAGGCTTTCCCACTAGGCTTTCCCACAGGGCTGTCCCACGTGCACACGTGGTGGGAGTCGATCCTCGGCTTGAACGTCAAGGCAGTGCAGGGAAAACAGGTTCCTCTGGAATGGACTGACACATCTGGGGGACTCTTGGAATGGTGGCACGACCCTGGAGTTCCTCTCGCCTTTCCTGTGGAGAGCGCCTCCTCTTGAGATGCGACGGGAACGCCGGGAATTCTTTCCCTACGAAACAGGGAAAGGATCCCTCATCTCGAGCTAGGAGGCGGGAACGGGGCTCCCCTGGATGTGTGCGGGACCCCACGTGCTTCCTCTCGAGTGGAGACGTGTATTTCGGGGAACTTCTTGAGTTGCAGCAAGGGTGTGAAGGACCCTTTGGAAGTTCCATTGGTTAGACGTGATTAGCCTCGAGAAGCCTCAGCGGAAATGGGCCTCATCTCGCCTGGAGGGCAAAACCTCCTGGATTTTCTCGAGTTTCGGCAGGTGCTCTCGACTTACGACGGTGACCTCAGGGACCCACTCTGGTGGCCTCAGAAAGGCCAGTCCCCATGCGAGTTCCTCGGGGGCCTCTCGGGATTCCTCTCCCGTCGATGCCGGGGCCTAAGACCTTGTGTGGAGTCGGGGCCGGAACCTGAGGATTCCTCTCCAGTGCTGACATGGATCTTGGGGTACTTCTGGAGTCTCCCCAGGGGAGTCAGTCCTCGTCTCGAATGCGGGCATGCACTTGCGCTTTCCTCCAGAGCGGTAGCAGCAGTTTCACGCAGTCCGCCGCGTGGATCAAAGGATCTATGGTTTTCCCTCGAGTCTTTCCCACGAGGCTTTCCCACGAGGCTTTCCCACAGGGCTGTCCCACGTGCACACGTGGTGGGAGTCGATCCTCGGCTTGAACGTCAAGGCAGTGCAGGGAAAACAGGTTCCTCTGGAGTGGACTGACACATCTGGGGGACTCTTGGAATGGTGGCATGACCCTGGAGTTCCTCTCGCCTTTCCTGTGGAGAGCGCCTCCTCTTGAGATGCGACGGGAACGCCGGGAATTCTTTCCCTACGAAACAGGGAAAGGATCTCTCATCTCGAGCTAGGAGGCGGAAACGGGGCTCCCCTGGATGTGTGCGGGACACCAGGTGCTTCCTCTCGAGTGCAGACGGGTATGTCGGGGAACTTCTTGAGTTGCAGCAAGGGTGTGAAGGACCCTTTGGAAGTTCCAGTGGTTAGATGTGATTGGCCTCGAGAAGCCTCAGCGGAAATGGGCCTCATCTCGCCTGGAGGTGAAAACCTCCTGGATTTTCTCGAGTTGCGGCAGGTGCTCTCGACTTACGACGGGGACCTCAGGGACCCGCTCTGGTGGCCTCAGGAAAGGCCAGTCCCCATGCGATTTCCTTGGGGGCCTCTCGGGATTCCTCTCCCGTCGATGCCGGGCCTAAGACCGTGTGTGGAGTCGGGTCCGGAACCTGAGGATTCCTCTCCAGTGCTGACATGGATCTTGGGGTACTTCTGGAGTCTCCCCAGGGGAGTCAGTCCTCGTCTCGAATGCGGGCATGCACTTGCGCTTTCCTCCAGAGCGGTAGCAGCAGTGTCACGCAGTCTCCCGCGTGGATCAAAGGATCTATGGATTTCCCTCGAGTCTTTCCCACGAGGCTTTCCCACGAGGCTTTCCCACAGGGCTGTCCCACGTGCACACGTGGTGGGAGTCGATCCTCGGCTTGAACGTCAAGGCAGTGCAGGGAAAACCGGTTCCTCTGGAATGGACTGACACATCTGGGGGACTCTTGGAATGGTGGCACGACCCTGGAGTTCCTCTCGCCTTTCCTGTGGAGAGCGCCTCCTCTTGAGATGCGACGGGAACGCCGGGAATTCTTTCCCTACGAAACAGGGAAAGGATCCCTCATCTCGAGCTAGGAGGCGGAAACGGGGCTCCCCTGGATGTGTGCGGGACCCACGTGCTTCGTCTCGAGTGGAGACGGGTATGTCGGGGAACTTCTTGAGTTGCATCAAGGGTGTGAATGACCGTTTGGAAGTTCAGTGGTTAGACGTGATTAGCCTCGAGAAGCCTCAGCGGAAATGGGCCTCATCTCGCCTGGAGGGCAAAACCTCCTGGAATTTCTCGAGTTGCGGCAGGTGCTCTCGACTTACGACGGGGACCTCAGGGACCCGCTCTGGTGGCCTCAGGAAAGGCCAGTCCCCAAGCGAGTTCCTCGGGGGCCTCTCGGGATTCCTCTCACGTCGATGCCGGGGCGTAAGACCTTGTGTGGAGTCGGGCCGGAACCTGAGGATTCCTCTCCAGTACTGACATGGATCTTGGGGTACTTCTGGAGTCTCCCCAGGGGAGTCAGTCCTCGTCTCGAATGCGGGCATGCACTTGCGCTTTCCTCCAGAGCGGTAGCAGCAGTGTCACGCAGTCCGCCGCGTGGATCAAAGGATCTGTGGTTTTCCCTCGAGTCTTTCCCACGAGGCTTTCCCACGAGGCTTTCCCACAGGGCTGTCCCACGTGCACACGTGGTGGGAGTCGATCCTCGGCTTGAACGTCAAGGCAGTGCAGGGAAAACAGGTTCCTCTGGAGTGGACTGACACATCTGGGGGACTCTTGGAATGGTGGCATGACCCTGGAGTTCCTCTCGCCTTTCCTGTGGAGAGCGCCTCCTCTTGAGATGCGACGGGAACGCCGGGAATTCTTTCCCTACGAAACAGGGAAAGGATCTCTCATCTCGAGCTAGGAGGCGGAAACGGGGCTCCCCTGGATGTGTGCGGGACACCAGGTGCTTCCTCTCGAGTGCAGACGGGTATGTCGGGGAACTTCTTGAGTTGCAGCAAGGGTGTGAAGGACCCTTTGGAAGTTCCAGTGGTTAGATGTGATTGGCCTCGAGAAGCCTCAGCGGAAATGGGCCTCATCTCGCCTGGAGGTGAAAACCTCCTGGATTTTCTCGAGTTGCGGCAGGTGCTCTCGACTTACGACGGGGACCTCAGGGACCCGCTCTGGTGGCCTCAGGAAAGGCCAGTCCCCATGCGATTTCCTTGGGGGCCTCTCGGGATTCCTCTCCCGTCGATGCCGGGGCCTAAGACCGTGTGTGGAGTCGGGGCCGGAACCTGAGGATTCCTCTCCAGTGCTGACATGGATCTTGGGGTACTTCTGGAGTCTCCCCAGGGGAGTCAGTCCTCGTCTCGAATGCGGGCATGCACTTGCGCTTTCCTCCAGAGCGGTAGCAGCAGTGTCACGCAGTCTGCCGCGTGGATCAAATGATCTATGGATTTCCCTCGAGTCTTTCCCAGGAGGCTTTCCCACGAGGCTTTCCCACAGGGCTGTCCCACGTGCACACGTGGTGGGAGTCGATCCTCGGCTTGAACGTCAAGGCAGTGCAGGGAAAACCGGTTCCTCTGGAATGGACTGACACATCTGGGGGACTCTTGGAATGGTGGCACGACCCTGGAGTTCCTCTCGCCTTTCCTGTGGAGAGCGCCTCCTCTTGAGATGCGACGGGAACGCCGGGAATTCTTTCCCTACGAAACAGGGAAAGGATCCCTCATCTCGAGCTAGGAGGCGGAAACGGGGCTCCCCTGGATGTGTGCGGGACCCACGTGCTTCGTCTCGAGTGGAGACGGGTATGTCGGGGAACTTCTTGAGTTGCATCAAGGGTGTGAATGACCCTTTGGAAGTTCAGTGGTTAGACGTGATTAGCCTCGAGAAGCCTCAGCGGAAATGGGCCTCATCTCGCCTGGAGGGCAAAACCTCCTGGAATTTCTCGAGTTGCGGCAGGTGCTCTCGACTTACGACGGGGACCTCAGGGACCCGCTCTGGTGGCCTCAGGAAAGGCCAGTCCCCAAGCGAGTTCCTCGGGGGCCTCTCGGGATTCCTCTCACGTCGATGCCGGGGCCTAAGACCTTGTGTGGAGTCGGGCCGGAACCTGAGGATTCCTCTCCAGTACTGACATGGATCTTGGGGTACTTCTGGAGTCTCCCCAGGGGAGTCAGTCCTCGTCTCGAATGCGGGCATGCACTTGCGCTTTCCTCCAGAGCGGTAGCAGCAGTGTCACGCAGTCCGCCGCGTGGATCAAAGGATCTGTGGTTTTCCCTCGAGTCTTTCCCACGAGGCTTTCCCACGAGGCTTTCCCACAGGGCTGTCCCACGTGCACACTTGGTGGGAGTCGATCCTCGGCTTGAACGTCAAGGCAGTGCAGGGAAAACAGGTTCCTCTGGAGTGGACTGACACATCTGGGGGACTCTTGGAATGGTGGCATGACCCTGGAGTTCCTCTCGCCTTTCCTGTGGAGAGCGCCTCCTCTTGAGATGCGACGGGAACGCCGGGAATTCTTTCCCTACGAAACAGGGAAAGGATCCCTCATCTCGAGCTAGGAGGCGGAAACGGGGCTCCCCTGGATGTGTGCGGGACCCCAGGTGCTTCCTCTCGAGTGCAGACGGGTATGTCGGGGAACTTCTTGAGTTGCAGCAAGGGTGTGAAGGACCCTTTGGAAGTTCCAGTGGTTAGATGTGATTGGCCTCGAGAAGCCTCAGCGGAAATGGGCCTCATCTCGCCTGGAGGGCAAAACCTCCTGGATTTTCTCGAGTTGCGGCAGGTGCTCTCGACTTACGACGGGGACCTCAGGGACCCGCTCTGGTGGCCTCAGGAAAGGCCAGTCCCCATGCGAGTTCCTCGGGGGCCTCTCGGGATTCCTCTCCCGTCGATGCCGGGGCCTAAGACCTTGTGTGGAGTCGGGGCCGGAACCTGAGGATTCCTCTCCAGTGCTGACATGGATCTTGGGGTACTTCTGGAGTCTCCCCAGGGGAGTCAGTCCTCGTCTCGAATGCGGGAAAGCACTTGCGCTTTCCTCCAGAGCGGTAGCAGCAGTGTCACGCAGTCCGCCGCGTGGATCAAAGGATCTATGGTTTTCCCTCGAGTCTTTCCCACGAGGCTTTCCCACGAGGCTTTCCCACAGGGCTTTCCCACGTGCACACGTGGTGGGAGTCGATCCTCGGCTTGAACGTCAAGGCAGTGCAGGGAAAACAGGTTCCTCTGGAATGGACTGACACATCTGGGGGACTCTTGGAATGGTGGCACGACCCTGGAGTTCCTCTCGCCTTTCCTGTGGAGAGCGCCTCCTCTTGAGATGCGACGGGAACGCTGGGAATTCTTTCCCTACGAAACAGGGAAAGGATCCCTCATCTCCAGCTGGGAGGCGGAAACGGGGCTCCCCTGGATGTGTGCAGGACACCACGTGCTTCCTCACGAGTGGAGACGGGTATGTCGGGGAACTTCTTGAGTTGCAGCAAGGGTGTGAAGGACCCTTTGGAAGTTCCAGTGGTTAGATGTGATTGGCCTCGAGAAGCCTCAGCGGAAATGGGCCTCATCTCGTCTGGAGGGCAAAACCTCCTGGATTTTCTCGAGTTGCGGCAGGTGCTCTCGACTTACGACGGGGACCTCAGGGACCCACTCTGGTGGCCTCAGAAAGGCCAGTCCCCATGCGAGTTCCTCGGGGGCCTCTCGGGATTCCTCTCCCGTCGATGCCGGGGCCTAAGACCTTGTGTGGAGTCGGGGCCGGAACCTGAGGATTCCTCTCCAGTGCTGACATGGATCTTGGGGTACTTCTGGAGTCTCCCCAGGGGAGTCAGTCCTCGTCTCGAATGCGGGCATGCACTTGCGCTTTCCTCCAGAGCGGTAGCAGCAGTGTCACGCAGTCCGCCGCGTGGATCAAAGGATCTATGGTTTTCCCTCGAGTCTTTCCCACGAGGCTTTCCCACGAGGCTTTCCCACAGGGCTGTCCCACGTGCACACGTGGTGGGAGTCGATCCTCGGCTTGAACGTCAAGGCAGTGCAGGGAAAACAGGTTCCTCTGGAATGGACTGACACATCTGGGGGACTCTTGGAATGGTGGCACGACCCTGGAGTTCCTCTCGCCTTTCCTGTGGAGAGCGCCTCCTCTTGAGATGCGACGGGAACGCCGGGAATTCTTTCCCTACGAAACAGGGAAAGGATCCCTCATCTCGAGCTAGGAGGCGGGAACGGGGCTCCCCTGGATGTGTGCGGGACCCCACGTGCTTCCTCTCGAGTGGAGACGTGTATTTCGGGGAACTTCTTGAGTTGCAGCAAGGGTGTGAAGGACCCTTTGGAAGTTCCAGTGGTTAGACGTGATTAGCCTCGAGAAGCCTCAGTGGAAATGGGCCTCATCTCGTCTGGAGGGCAAAACCTCCTGAATTTTCTCGAGTTGCGGCAGGTGCTCTCGACTTACGACGGGGACCTCAGGGACCCACTCTGGTGGCCTCAGAAAGGCCAGTCCCCATGCGAGTTCCTCGGGGGCCTCTCGGGATTCCTCTCCCGTCGATGCCGGGGCCTAAGACCTTGTGTGGAGTCGGGGCCGGAACCTGAGGATTCCTCTCCAGTGCTGACATGGATCTTGGGGTACTTCTGGAGTCTCCCCAGGGGAGTCAGTCCTCGTCTCGAATGCGGGCATGCACTTGCGCTTTCCTCCAGAGCGGTAGCAGCAGTGTCACGCAGTCCGCCGCGTGGATTAAAGGATCTATGGTTTTCCCTCGGGTCTTTCCCACGAGGCTTTCCCACGAGGCTTTCCCACAGGGCTGTCCCACGTGCACACGTGGTGGGAGTCGATCCTCGGCTTGAACGTCAAGGCAGTGCAGGGAAAACAGGTTCCTCTGGAATGGACTGACACATCTGGGGGACTCTTGGAATGGTGGCACGACCCTGGAGTTCCTCTCGCCTTTCCTGTGGAGAGCGCCTCCTCTTGAGATGCGACGGGAACGCCCGGAATTCTTTCCCTACGAAACAGGGAAAGGATCCCTCATCTCGAGCTAGGAGGCGGAAACGGGGCGCCCCTGGATGTGTGCGGGACCCCACGTGCTTCCTCTCGAGTGGAGACGGGTATGTCGCGGAACTGCTTGAGTTGCAGCAAGGGTGTGAAGGACCCTTTGGAAGTTCCAGTGGTTAGACGTGATTGGCCTCGAGAAGCCTCAGCGGAAATGGGCCTCATCTCGCCTGGAGGGCAAAACCTCCTGGATTTTCTCGAGTTGCGGCAGGTGCTCTCGACTTACGACGGGGACCTCAGGGACTCGCTCAGGTGGCCTCAGGAAAGGCCAGTCCCCATGCGAGTTCCTCGGGGGCCTATCGGGATTCCTCTCCCGTCGATGCCGGGGCCTAAGACCTTGTGTGGAGTCGGGGCCGGAACCTGAGGATTCCTCTCCAGTGCTGAAATGGATCTTGGGGTACTTCTGGAGTCTCCCCAGGGGAGTCAGTCCTCGTCTCGAATGCGGGCATGCACTTGCGCTTTCCTCCAGAGCGGTAGCAGCAGTGTCACGCAGTTCCCCGCGTGGATCAAAGGATCTATGGTTTTCCCTCGAGTCTTTCCCACGAGGCATTCCCACGAGGCTTTCCCACAGGGCGGTCTCACGTGCGCACGTGGTGGGAGTCGATCCTCGGTTTGAAAGTCAAGGCAGTGCAGGGAAAACAGGTTCCTCTGGAATGGACTGACACATCTGGGGGACTCTTGGAATTGTGGCACGACCCTGAAGTTCCTCTCGCCTTTCCTGTGGAGAGCGCCTCCTCCTGAGATGCGACGGGAACGCCGGGAATTCTTTCCCTACGAAACAGGGAAAGGATCCCTCATCTCGAGCTAGGAGGCGGAAACGGCGCTCCCCTGGATGTGTGCGGGACCCTCGTGCTTCCTCTCGAGTGGAGACGGGTATGTCGGGGTACTTCTTGAGTTGCATCAAGGGTGTGAAGGACCCTTTGGAAGTTCCAGTGGTTAGATGTGATTAGCCTCGAGAAGCCTCAGCGGAAATGGGCCTCATCTCGCCTGGAGGGCAAAACCTCCTGGATTTTCTCGAGTTTCGGCAGGTGCTCTCGACTTACGACGGGGACCTCAGGGACCCACTCTGGTGGCCTCAGAAAGGCCAGTCCCCATGCGAGTTCCTCGGGGGCCTCTCGGGATTCCTCTCCCGTCGATGCCGGGGCATAAGACCTTGTGTGGAGTCGGGGCCGGAACCTGAGGATTCCTCTCCAGTGCTGACATGGATCTTGGGGTACTTCTGGAGTCTCCCCAGGGGAGTCAGTCCTCGTCTCGAATGCGGGCATGCACTTGCGCTTTCCTCCAGAGCGGTAGCAGCAGTGTCACGCAGTCCGCCGCGTGGATCAAAGGATCTATGGTTTTCCCTCGAGTCTTTCCCACGAGGCTTTCCCACGAGGCTTTCCCACAGGGCTGTCCCACGTGCACACGTGGTGGGAGTCGATCCTCGGCTTGAACGTCAAGGCAGTGCAGGGAAAACAGGTTCCTCTGGAATGGACTGACACATCTGGGGGACTCTTGGAATGGTGGCACGACCCTGGAGTTCCTCTCGCCTTTCCTGTGGAGAGCGCCTCCTCTTGAGATGCGACGGGAACGCCGGGAATTCTTTCCCTACGAAACAGGGAAAGGATCCCTCATCTCGAGCTAGGAGGCGGGAACGGGGCTCCCCTGGATGTGTGCGGGACCCCACGTGCTTCCTCTCGAGTGGAGACGTGTATTTCGGGGAACTTCTTGAGTTGCAGCAAGGGTGTGAAGGACCCTTTGGAAGTTCCAGTGGTTAGACGTGATTAGCCTCGAGAAGCCTCAGTGGAAATGGGCCTCATCTCGTCTGGAGGGCAAAACCTCCTGAATTTTCTCGAGTTGCGGCAGGTGCTCTCGACTTACGACGGGGACCTCAGGGACCCACTCTGGTGGCCTCAGAAAGGCCAGTCCCCATGCGAGTTCCTCGGGGGCCTCTCGGGATTCCTCTCCCGTCGATGCCGGGGCCTAAGACCTTGTGTGGAGTCGGGGCCGGAACCTGAGGATTCCTCTCCAGTGCTGACATGGATCTTGGGGTACTTCTGGAGTCTCCCCAGGGGAGTCAGTCCTCGTCTCGAATGCGGGCATGCACTTGCGCTTTCCTCCAGAGCGGTAGCAGCAGTGTCACGCAGTCCGCCGCGTGGATTAAAGGATCTATGGTTTTCCCTCGGGTCTTTCCCACGAGGCTTTCCCACGAGGCTTTCCCACAGGGCTGTCCCACGTGCACACGTGGTGGGAGTCGATCCTCGGCTTGAACGTCAAGGCAGTGCAGGGAAAACAGGTTCCTCTGGAATGGACTGACACATCTGGGGGACTCTTGGAATGGTGGCACGACCCTGGAGTTCCTCTCGCCTTTCCTGTGGAGAGCGCCTCCTCTTGAGATGCGACGGGAACGCCCGGAATTCTTTCCCTACGAAACAGGGAAAGGATCCCTCATCTCGAGCTAGTAGGCGGAAACGGGGCTCCCCTGGATGTGTGCGGGACCACACGTGCTTCCTCTCGAGTGGAGACGGGTATGTCGCGGAACTGCTTGAGTTGCCGCAAGGGTGTGAAGGACCCTTTGGAAGTTCCAGTGGTTAGACGTGATTGGCCTCGAGAAGCCTCAGCGGAAATGGGCCTCATCTCGCCTGGAGGGCAAAACCTCCTGGATTTTCTCGAGTTGCGGCAGGTGCTCTCGACTTACGACGGGGACCTCAGGGACCCGCTCAGGTGGCCTCAGGAAAGGCCAGTCCCCATGCGAGTTCCTCGGGGGCCTCTTGGGATTCCTCTCCCGTCGATGCCGGGGCCTAAGACCTTGTGTGGAGTCCGGGCCGGAACCTGAGGATTCCTCTCCAGTGCTGAAATGGATCTTGGGGTACTTCTGGAGTCTCCCCAGGGGAGTCAGTCCTCGTCTCGAATGCGGGATTGCACTTGCACTTTCCTCCAGAGCGGTAGCAGCAGTGTCACGCAGTCCGCCGCGTGGGTCAAAGGATCTATGGTTTTCCCTCGAGTCTTTCCCACGAGGCTTTCCCACGAGGCTTTCCCACAGGGCTGTCTCACGTGCGCACGTGGTGGGAGTCGATCCTCGGTTTGAAAGTCAAGGCAGTGCAGGGAAAACAGGTTCCTCTGGAATGGACTGACACATCTGGGGGACTCTTGGAATTGTGGCACGACCCTGAAGTTCCTCTCGCCTTTCCTGTGGAGAGCGCCTCCTCCTGAGATGCGACGGGAACGCCGGGAATTCTTTCCCTACGAAACAGGGAAAGGATCCCTCATCTCGAGCTAGGAGGCGGAAAAGGGGCTCCCGTGGATGTGTGCGGGACCCCACGTGTTTCGCCTCGAGTGGAGACGGGTATGTCGCGGAACTTCTTGAGTTGCAGCAAGGGTGTGTAGGACCCTTTGGAAGTTCCAGTGGTTAGATGTGATTGGCCTCGAGAAGCCTCAGCGGAAATGGGCCTCATCACGCCTGGAGGGCAAAACCTTCTGGATTTTCTCGAGTTGCGGCAGGAGCTCTCGACTTACGACGGGGACCTCAGGGACCCGCTCTGGTGGCCTCAGGAAAGGCCAGTCCCCATGCGAGTTCCTCGGGGGCCTCTCGGGATTCCTCTCCCGTCGATTCCGGGTCCTAAGACCTTGTGTGGAGTCGGGGCCGGAACCTGAGGATTCCTCTTCAGTGCTGACATGGATCTTGTGGTACTTCTGGAGTCTCCCCAGGGGAGTCAGTCCTCGTCTCGAATGCGGGCAGGCACTTGCGCTTTCCTCCAGAGCGGTAGCAGCAGTGTCACGCAGTCCGCCGCGTGGATCAAAGGATCTATGGTTTTCCCTCGAGTCTTTCCCACGAGGCTTTCTCACGAGGCTTTCCCACAGGGCTGTCCCACGTGCACACGTGGTGGGAGTCGATCCTCGGCTTGAACGTCAAGGCAGTGCAGGGAAAACCGGTTCCTCTGGAATGGACTGACACATCTGGGGGACTCTTGGAATGGTGGCACGACCCTGGGGTTCCTCTCGCCTTTCCTGTGGAGAGCGCCACCTCTTGAGATGCGACGGGAACGCCGGGAATTCTTTCCCTACGAAACAGGGAAAGGATCCCTCATCTCGAGCTAAGAGGCGGAAATGGGGCTCCCCTGGATGTGTGCGGGACCCACGTGCTTCGTCTCGAGTGGAGACGGGTATGTCGGGGAACTTCTTGAGTTGCAGCAAGGGTGTGAATGACCCTTTGGAAGTTCAGTGGTTAGACGTGATTAGCCTCGAGAAGCCTCAGCGGAAATGGGCCTCATCTCGCCTGGAGGTGAAAACCTCCTGGATTTTCTCGAGTTGCGGCAGGTGCTCTCGACTTACGACGGGGACCTCAGGGACCCGCTCTGGTGGCCTCAGGAAAGGCCAGTCCCCAAGCGAGTTCCTCGGGGGCCTCTCGGGATTCCTCTCACGTCGATGCCGGGGCCTAAGACCTTGTGTGGAGTCGGGCCGGAACCTGAGGATTCCTCTCCAGTAGTGACATGGATCTTGGGGTACTTCTGGAGTCTCCCCAGGGGAGTCAGTCCTCGTCTCGAATGCGGGCATGCACTTGCGCTTTCCTCCAGGGCGGTAGCAGCAGTGTCACGCAGTCCGCCGCGTGGATCAAAGGATCTATGGTTTTCCCTCGAGTCTTTCCCACGAGTCTTTCCCACGAGGCTTTCCCACAGGGCTGTCCCACGTGCACACGTGGTGGGAGTCGATCCTCGGCTTGAACGTCAAGGCAGTGCAGGGAAAACAGGTTCCTCTGGAATGGACTGACACATCTGGGGACTGACACATCTGGGGGACTCTTGGAATGGTGGCACGACCCTGGAGTTCCTCTCGCCTTTCCTGTGGAGAGCGCCTCCTCTTGAGATGCGACGGGAACGCCGGGAATTCTTTCCCTACGAAACAGGGAAAGGATGCCTCATCTCGAGCTAGGAGGCGGGAACGGGGCTCCCCTGGATGTGTGCGGGACCCCACGTGCTTCCTCTCGAGTGCAGACGGGTATGTCGGGGAACTTATTGAGTTGCAGCAAGGGTGTGAAGGACCCTTTGGAAGTTCCAGTGGTTAGACGTGATTGGCCTCTAGAAGCCTCAGCGGAAATGGGCCTCATCTCCCCTGGAGGGCAAAACCTCCTGGATTTTCTCGAGTTGCGGCAGGTGCTCTCGACTTACGACGGGGACCTCAGGGACCCGCTCTGGTGGCCTCAGGAAAGGCCAGTCCCCATGCGAGTTCCTTGGGGGCCTCTCGGGATTCCTCTCCCGTCGATGCCGGGGCCTATGACCGTGTGTGGAGTCGGGGCCGGAACCTGAGGATTCCTCTCCAGTGCTGACTTGGATCTTGGGGTACTTCTGGAGTCTCCCCAGGGGAGTCAGTTCTCGTCTCGAATGCGGGCATGCACTTGCGCTTTCCTCCAGAGCGGTAGCAGCAGTGTCACGCAGTCTGCCGCGTGGATCAAAGGATCTATGGATTTCCCTCGAGTCTTTCCCACGAGGCTTTCCCACGAGGCTTTCCCACAGGGCTGTCCCACGTGCACACGTGGTGGGAGTCGATCCTCGGCTTGAACGTCAAGGCAGTGCAGGGAAAACCGGTTCCTCTGGAATGGACTGACACATCTGGGGTCTCTTGGAATGGTGGCACGACCCTGGAGTTCCGCTCGCCTTTCCTGTGGAGAGTGCCTCCTCTTGAGATGCGACAGGAACGCCGGGAATTCTTTCCCTACGAAACAGGGAAAGGATCCCTCATCTCGAGCTAGGAGGCGGAAACGGGGCTCCCCTGGATGTGTGCGGGACCCACGTGCTTCCTCTCGAGTGGAGACGGGTATGTCGGGGAACTTCTTGAGTTGCAGCAAGGGTGTGAAGGACCCTTTGGAAGTTCCAGTGGTTAGATGTGATTGGCCTCGAGAAGCCTCAGCGGAAATGGGCCTCATCTCGCCTGGAGGGCAAAAGCTCCTGGATTTTCTCGAGTTGCGGCAGGTGCTCTCGACTTACGACGGGGACCTCAGGGACCCGCTCTGGTGGCCTCAGGAAAGGCCAGTCCCCATGCGAGTTCCTCGGGGGCCTCTCGGGATTCCTCTCCCGTCGATGCCGGGGCCTAAGACCTTGTGTGGAGTCGGGGCCGGAACCTGAGGATTCCTCTCCAGTGCTGACATGGATCTTGGGGTACTTCTGGAGTCTCCCCAGGGGAGTCAGTCCTCGTCTCGAATGCGGGCATGCACTTGCGCTTTCCTCCAGAGCGGTAGCAGCAGTGTCACGCAGTCCGCCGCGTGGATCAAAGGATCTATGGTTTTCCCTCGAGTCTTTCCCACGAGGCTTTCCCACGAGGCTTTCCCACAGGGCTGTCCCACGTGCACACGTGGTGGGAGTCGATCCTCGGCTTGAACGTCAAGGCAGTGCAGGGAAAACAGGTTCCTCTGGAATGGACTGACACATCTGGGGGACTCTTGGAATGGTGACAGGACCCTGGAGTTCCTCTCGCCTTTCCTGTGGAGAGCGCCTCCTCTTGAGATGCGACGGGAACGCCGGGAATTCTTTCCCTACGAAACAGGGAAAGGATCCCTCATCTCGAGCTAGGAGGCGGAAACGGGGCTCCCCTGGATGTGTGCGGGACACCACGTGCTTCCTCACGAGTGGAGACGGGTATGTCGGGGAACTTCTTGAGTTGCAGCAAGGGTGTGAAGGACCCTTTGGAAGTTCCAGTGGTTAGATGTGATTGGCCTCGAGAAGCCTCAGCGGAAATGGGCCTCATCTTGCCTGGAGAGGAAAAACCTCCTGGATTTTCTCGAGTTGCGGCAGGTGCTCTCGACTTACGACGGGGACCTCAGGGACCCGCTCTGGTGGCCTCAGGAAAGGCCAGTCCCCATGCGAGTTCCTCGGGGGCCTCTCGGGATTCCTCTCCCGTCGATGCCGGGGCCTAAGACCTTGTGTGGAGTCGGGGCCGGAACCTGAGGATTCCTCTCCAGTGCTGACATGGATCTTGGGGTACTTCTGGACTCTCCCCAGGGGAGTCAGTCCTCGTCTCGAATGCGGGCATGCACTTGCGCTTTCCTCCAGAGCGGTAGCAGCAGTGTCACGCAGTCCGCCGCGTGGATCAAAGGATCTATGGTTTTCCCTCGAGTCTTTCCCACGAGGCTTTCCCACGAGGCTTTCCCACAGGGCTGTCCCACGTGCACACGTGGTGGGAGTCGATCCTCGGCTTGAACGTCAAGGCAGTGCAGGGAAAACAGGTTCCTCTGGAATGGACTGACACATCTGGGGGACTCTTGGAATGGTGGCACGACCCTGGAGTTCCTCTCGCCTTTCCTGTGGAGAGCGCCTCCTCTTGAGATGCGACGGGAACGCCGGGAATTCTTTCCCTACGAAACAGGGAAAGGATGCCTCATCTCGAGCTAGGAGGCGGGAACGGGGCTCCCCTGGATGTGTGGGGGACCCCACGTGCTTCCTCTCGAGTGGAGACGTGTATTTCGGGGAACTTCTTGAGTTGCAGCAAGGGTGTGAAGGACCCTTTGGAAGTTCCAGTGGTTAGACGTGATTAGCCTCGAGAAGCCTCAGTGGAAATGGGCCTCATCTCGTCTGGAGGGCAAAACCTCCTGGATTTTCTCGAGTTGCGGCAGGTGCTCTCGACTTACGACGGGGACCTCAGGGACCCACTCTGGTGGCCTCAGAAAGGCCAGTCCCCATGCGAGTTCCTCGGGGGCCTCTCGGGATTCCTCTCCCGTCGATGCCGGGGCCTAAGACCTTGTGTGGAGTCGGGGCCGGAACCTGAGGATTCCTCTCCAGTGCTGACATGGATCTTGGGGTACTTCTGGAGTCTCCCCAGGGGAGTCAGTCCTCGTCTCGAATGCGGGCATGCACTTGCGCTTTCCTCCAGAGCGGTAGCAGCAGTGTCACGCAGTCCGCCGCGTGGATCAAAGGATCTATGGTTTTCCCTCGAGTCTTTCCCACGAGGCTTTCCCACGAGGCTTTCCCACAGGGCTGTCCCACGTGCACACGTGGTGGGAGTCGATCCTCGGCTTGAACGTCAAGGCAGTGCAGGGAAAGCAGGTTCCTCTGGAATGGACTGACACATCTGGGGGACTCTTGGAATGTGGCACGACCCTGGAGTTCCTCTCGCCTTTCCTGTGGAGAGCGCCTCCTCTTGAGATGCGACGGGAACGCCGGGAATTCTTTCCCTACGAAACAGGGAAAGGATCCCTCATCTCGAGCTAGGAGGGGGAAACGGGGCTCCCCTGGATGTGGGCGGGACACCACGTGCTTCCTCTCGAGTGGAGACGGGTATGTCGGGGAACTTCTTGAGTTGCAGCAAGGGTGTGAAGGACCCTTTGGAAGTTCCAGTGGTTAGACGTGATTAGCCTCGAGAAGCCTCAGCGGAAATGGGCCTCATCTCGCCTGGAGGGCAAAACCTCCTGGATTTTCTCGAGTTGCGGCAGGTGCTCTCGACTTACGACGGAGACCTCAGGGACCCGCTCTGGTGGCCTCAGGAAAGGCCAGTCCCCATGCGAGTTCCTTGGGGCCCTCTCGGGATTCCTCTCCCGTCGATGCCGGGCCTAAGACCTTGTGTGGAGTCGGGGCCGGAACCTGAGGATTCCTCTCCAGTGCTGACATGGATCTTGAGGTACTTCTGGAGTCTCCCCAGGGGAGTCAGTCCTCGTCTCGAATGCGGGCATGCACTTGCGCTTTCCTGCAGAGCGGTAGCAGAAGTGTCACGCAGTCCGCCGCTTGGATCAAAGGATCTATGCTTTTCCCTCGAGTCTTTCCCACGAGGCTTTCCCACGAGGCTTTCCCACAGGGCTGTCCCACGTTCACACGTGGTGGGAGTCGATCCTCGGCTTGAACGTCAAGGCAGTGCAGGGAAAACAGGTTCCTCTGGAATGGACTGACACATCTGGGGGACTCTTGGAATGTGGCACGACCCTGGAGTTCCTCTCGCCTTTCCTGTGGAGAGCGCCTCCTCTTGAGATGTGACGGGAACGCCGGGAATTCTTTCCCTACGAAACAGGGAAAGGATCCCTCATCTCGAGCTAGGAGGGGGAAACGGGGCTCCCCTGGATGTGTGCGGGACCCACGTGTTTCGTCTCAAGTGGAGACGGGTATGTCGGGGAACTTCTTGAGTTGCATCAAGGGTGTGAATGACCCTTTGGAAGTTCAGTGGTTAGACGTGATTAGCCTCGAGAAGCCTCAGCGGAAATGGGCCTCATCTCGCCTGGAGGGCAAAACCTCCTGGATTTTCTCGAGTTGCGGCAGGTGCTCTCGACTTACGACGGGGACCTCAGGGACCCGCTCTGGTGGCCTCAGGAAAGGCCAGTCCCCAAGCGAGTTCCTCGGGGGCCTCTCGGGATTCCTCTCACGTCGATGCCGGGGCCTAAGACCTTGTGTGGAGTCGGGCCGGAACCTGAGGATTCCTCTCCAGTGCTGACATGGATCTTGGGGTACTTCTGGAGTCTCCCCAGGGGAGTCAGTCCTCGTCTCGAATGCGGGCATGCACTTGCGCTTTCCTCCAGAGCGGTAGCAGCAGTGTCACGCAGTCCGCCGCGTGGATCAAAGGATCTGTGGTTTTCCCTCGAGTCTTTCCCACGAGGCTTTCCCACGAGGCTTTCCCACAGGGCTGTCCCACGTGCACACTTGGTGGGAGTCGATCCTCGGCTTGAACGTCAAGGCAGTGCAGGGAAAACAGGTTCCTCTGGAGTGGACTGACACATCTGGGGGACTCTTGGAATGGTGGCATGACCCTGGAGTTCCTCTCGCCTTTCCTGTGGAGAGCGCCTCCTCTTGAGATGCGACGGGAACGCCGGGAATTCTTTCCCTACGAAACAGGGAAAGGATCCCTCATCTCGAGCTAGGAGGCGGAAACGGGGCTCCCCTGGATGTGTGCGGGACCCCAGGTGCTTCCTCTCGAGTGCAGACGGGTATGTCGGGGAACTTCTTGAGTTGCAGCAAGGGTGTGAAGGACCCTTTGGAAGTTCCAGTGGTTAGATGTGATTGGCCTCGAGAAGCCTCAGCGGAAATGGGCCTCATCTCGCCTGGAGGGCAAAACCTCCTGGATTTTCTCGAGTTGCGGCAGGTGCTCTCGACTTACGACGGGGACCTCAGGGACCCGCTCTGGTGGCCTCAGGAAAGGCCAGTCCCCATGCGAGTTCCTCGGGGGCCTCTCGGGATTCCTCTCCCGTCGATGCCGGGGCCTAAGACCTTGTGTGGAGTCGGGGCCGGAACCTGAGGATTCCTCTCCAGTGCTGACATGGATCTTGGGGTACTTCTGGAGTCTCCCCAGGGGAGTATGTCCTCGTCTCGAATGCGGGAAAGCACTTGCGCTTTCCTCCAGAGCGGTAGCAGCAGTGTCACGCAGTCCGCCGCGTGGATCAAAGGATCTATGGTTTTCCCTCGAGTCTTTCCCACGAGGCTTTCCCACGAGGCTTTCCCACAGGGCTGTCCCACGTGCACACGTGGTGGGAGTCGATCCTCGGCTTGAACGTCAAGGCAGTGCAGGGAAAACAGGTTCCTCTGGAATGGACTGACACATCTGGGGGACTCTTGGAATGGTGTCACGACCCTGGAGTTCCTCTCGCCTTTCCTGTGGAGAGCGCCTCCTCTTGAGATGCGACGGGAACGCCGGGAATTCTTTCCCTACGAAACAGGGAAAGGATCCCTCATCTCGAGCTAGGAGGCGGGAACGGGGCTCCCCTGGATGTGTGCGGGACCCCACGTGCTTCCTCTCGAGTGGAGACGTGTATTTCGGGGAACTTCTTGAGTTGCAGCAAGGGTGTGAAGGACCCTTTGGAAGTTCCAGTGGTTAGACGTGATTAGCCTCGAGAAGCCTCAGCGGAAATGGGCCTCATCTCGTCTGGAGGGCAAAACCTCCTGGATTTTCTCGAGTTGCGGCAGGTGCTCTCGACTTACGACGGGGACCTCAGGGACCCACTCTGGTGGCCTCAGAAAGGCCAGTCCCCATGCGAGTTCCTCGGGGGCCTCTCGGGATTCCTCTCCCGTCGATGCCGGGGCCTAAGACCTTGTGTGGAGTCGGGGCCGGAACCTGAGGATTCCTCTCCAGTGCTGACATGGATCTTGGGGTACTTCTGGAGTCTCCCCAGGGGAGTCAGTCCTCGTCTCGAATGCGGGCATGCACTTGCGCTTTCCTCCAGAGCGGTAGCAGCAGTGTCACGCAGTCCGCCGCGTGGATCAAAGGATCTATGGTTTTCCCTCGAGTCTTTCCCACGAGGCTTTCCCACGAGGCTTTCCCACAGGGCTGTCCCACGTGCACACGTGGTGGGAGTCGATCCTCGGCTTGAACGTCAAGGCAGTGCAGGGAAAACAGGTTCCTCTGGAATGGACTGACACATCTGGGGGACTCTTGGAATGGTGGCACGACCCTGGAGTTCCTCTCGCCTTTCCTGTGGAGAGCGCCTCCTCTTGAGATGCGACGGGAACGCCCGGAATTCTTTCCCTACGAAACAGGGAAAGGATCCCTCATCTCGAGCTAGGAGGCGGAAACGGGGCTCCCCTGGATGTGTGCGGGACCCCACGTGCTTCCTCTCGAGTGGAGACGGGTATGTCGCGGAACTGCTTGAGTTGCAGCAAGGGTGTGAAGGACCCTTTGGAAGTTCCAGTGGTTAGACGTGATTAGCCTCGAGAAGCCTCAGCGGAAATGGGCCTCATCTCGCCTGGAGGGCAAAACCTCCTGGATTTTCTCGAGTTGCGGCAGGTGCTCTCGACTTACGACGGGGACCTCAGGGACCCGCTCTGGTGGCCTCAGGAAAGGCCAGTCCCCATGCGAGTTCCTCGGGGGCCTCTCGGGATTCCTCTCCCGTCGATGCCGGGGCCTAAGACCTTGTGTGGAGTCAGGGCCGGAACCTGAGGATTCCTCTCCAGTGCTGACATGGATCTTGGGGTACTTCTGGAGTCTCCCCAGGGGAGTCAGTCCTCGTCTCGAATGCGGGCATGCACTTGCGCTTTCCTCCAGAGCGGTAGCAGCAGTGTCACGCAGTCCGCCGCGTGGATCAAAGGATCTATGGTTTTCCCTCGAGTCTTTCCCACGAGGCATTCCCACGAGGCTTTCCCACAGGGCTGTCTCACGTGCGCACATGGTGGGAGTCGATCCTCGGTTTGAAAGTCAAGGCAGTGCAGGGAAAACAGGTTCCTATGGAATGGACTGACACATCTGGGGGACTCTTGGAATTGTGGCACGACCCTGAAGTTCCTCTCGCCTTTCCTGTGGAGAGCGCCTCCTCCTGAGATGCGACGGGAACGCCGGGAATTCTTTCCCTACGAAACAGGGAAAGGATCCCTCTTCTCGAGCTAGGAGGCGGAAACGCGGTTCCCCTGGATGTGTGCGGGACCCCACGTGCTTCCTCTCGAGTGGAGACGGGTATGTCGCAGAACTGCTTGAGTTTTAGCAAGGGTGTGAAGGACCCTTTGGAAGTTCCAGTGGTTAGACGTGATTAGCCTCGAGAAGCCTCAGCGGAAATGGGCCTCATTTCGCCTGGAGGGCAAAACCTCCTGGATTTTCTCGAGTTGCGGCAGGTGCTCTCGAGTTACGTCGGGGACCTCAGGGACCCGCTCTGGTGGCCTCAGGAAAGGCCAGTCCCCATGCGAGTTCCTCGGGGGCCTCTTGGGATTCCTCTCCCGTCGATGCCGGGGCCTAAGACCTTGTGTTTAGTCGGGGCCGGAACCTGAGGATTCCTCTCCAGTGCTGACATGGATCTTGGGGTACTTCTGGAGTCTCCCCAGGGGAGTCAGTCCTCGTCTCGAATGCGGGATTGCACTTGCACTTTCCTCCAGAGCGGTAGTAGCAGTGTCACGCAGTCCGCCGCGTGGATCAAAGGATCTATGTTTCTCCCTCGAGTCTTTCCCACGAGGCTTGCCCACGAGGCTTTCCCACAGGGCTGTCCCACGTGCACACGTGGTGGGAGTTGATCCTCGGCTTGAAAGTCAAGGCAGTGCAGGGAAAACAGGTTCCTCTGGAATGGACTGACACATCTGGGGGACTCTTGGAATGGTGGCACGACCCTGGAGTTCCTCTCACCTTTCCTGTGGAGAGTGCCACCTCTTGAGATGCGACAGGAACGCCGGGAGTTCTTTCCCTACGAAACAGGGAAAGGATCCCTCATCTCGAGCTAGGAGGCGGAAACGGGGCTCCCCTGGATGTGTGCGGGACCCTCGTGCTTCCTCTCGAGTGGAGACAGCTATGTCGGGGAACTTCTTGAGTTGCAGCAAGGGTGTGAAGGACCCTTTGGAAGTTCCAGTGGTTAGATGTCATTAGCCTCGAGAAGCCTCAGCGGAAATGTGCCTCATCTCGCCTGCAGGGCAAAACCTCCTGGATTTTCTAGAGTTGCGGCAGGTGCTCTCGACTTACGACGGGGACCTAAGAGACCCGCTCTGGTGGCCTCAGGAAAGGCCAGTCCCCATGCGAGTTCCTCGGGGGCCTCTCGGGATTCCTCTCCCGTCGATGCCGGGGCCTAAGACCTTGTGTGGAGTCGGGGCCGGAACCTGAGGATTCCTCTCCAGTGCTGACTTGGATCTTGGGGTAATTCTGGAGTCTCGCCAGGGGAGTCCGTCCTCGTCTCAAATGCGGGCATGCACATTCGCTTTCCTCCAGAGCGGTAGCAGCAGTGTCAAGCAGTCCCCCGCGTGGATCAAGGGATCTATGGCCTTCCCTCGAGGCTTTACCACGAGGCTTTCCCACAGGGCTGTCCCACGTGCCACCGTGGCGGGAGTCGATACTCGGCTTGAACTTCAAGGGAGTGCAGGGAAAACGGGTTCCTCTGGAATGGACTGACACATCTGGGGGACTCTTGGAACGGTGGCACGACCCTGGAGTTCCTCTCGCCTTTCCTGTGGAGAGCGCCTCCTCTTGAGATGCGAAGGGAACGCCGGGAATTCTTTCCCTACCAAACAGGGAAAGGATCCCTCATCTCGAGCTAGGAGGCGGAAACGGGGCTCCCCTGGATGTGTGCGGGACCCTCGTGCTTCCTCTCGAGTGGAGACGGGTATGTCGGGGAACTTCTGGACTTGCAGTAAGGGTGTGAAGAACCCTTTGGAAGTTCCAGTGGTTAGATGTGATTAGCCTCCAGAAGCCTCAGCGGAAATGGGCCTCATCTCGCCTGGAGGGCAAAACCTCCTGGAATTTCTCGAGTTGCGGCAGGTGCTCTCGACTTACGACGGGGACCTCAGGGACCCGCTCTGGTGGCCTCAGGAAAGGCCAGTCCCCATGCGAGTTCCTCGGGGGCCTCTCGGGATTCCTCTCCCGTCGATGCCGGGGCCTAAGACCTTGTGTGGAGTCGGGGCCGGAACCTGAGGATTCCTCTCCAGTGCTGACATGGATCTTGGGGTACTTCTGGAGTCTCCCCAGGGGAGTCAGTCCTCGTCTCGAATGCTGGCATGCACTTGCGCTTTCCTCCAGAGCGGTAGCAGCAGTGTCACGCAGTCCGCCGCGTGGATCAAAGGATCTATGGTTTTCCCTCGAGTCTTTCCCACGAGGCTTTCCCACGAGGCTTTCCCACAGGGCTGTCCAACGTGCACACGTGGTGGGAGTCGATCCTCGGCTTGAACGTCAAGGCAGTGCAGGGAAAACAGGTTCCTCTGGAATGGACTGACACATCTGGGGGACTCTTGGAATGGTGGCATGACCCTGGAGTTCCTCTCGCCTTTCCTGTGGAGAGCGCCTCCTCTTGAGATGCGACGGGAACGCCGGGAATTCTTTCCCTACGAAACAGGGAAAGGATCCCTCATCTCGAGCTAGGAGGCGGAAACGGGGCTCCCCTGGATGTGTGCGGGACCCTCGTGCTTCCTCTCGAGTGGAGTCGTGTATGTCGGGGAACTTCTGGACTTGCAGCAAGGGTGTGAAGGACCCTTTGGAAGTTCCAGTGGTTAGATGTGATTAGCCTCCAGAAGCCTCAGCGGAAATGGGCCTCATCTCGCCTGGAGGGCAAAACCTCCTGGATTTTCTCGAGTTGCGGCAGGTGCTCTCGACTTACGACGGGGACCTCAGGGACCCGCTCTGGTGGCCTCAGGAAAGGCCAGTCCCCATGCGAGTTCCTCGGGGGCCTCTCGGGATTCCTCTCCCGTCGATGCCGGGGCCTAAGACCTTGTGTGGAGTCGGGGCCGGAACCTGAGGATTCCTCTCCAGTGCTGACATGGATCTTGGGGTACTTCTGGAGTCTCCCCAGGGGAGTCAGTCCTCGTCTCGAATGCTGGCATGCACTTGCGCTTTCCTCCAGAGCGGTAGCAGCAGTGTCACGCAGTCCGCCGCGTGGATCAAAGGATCTATGGTTTTCCCTCGAGTCTTTCCCACGAGGCTTTCCCACGAGGCTTTCCCACAGGGCTGTCCCACGTGCACACGTGGTGGGAGTCGATCCTCGGCTTGAACGTCAAGGCAGTGCAGGGAAAACAGGTTCCTCTGGAATGGACTGACACATCTGGGGGACTCTTGGAATGGTGGCATGACCCTGGAGTTCCTCTCGCCTTTCCTGTGGAGAGCGCCTCCTCTTGAGATGCGACGGGAACGCCGGGAATTCTTTCCCTACGAAACAGGGAAAGGATCCCTCATCTCGAGCTAGGAGGCGGAAACGGGGCTCCCCTGGATGTGTGCGGGACCCTCGTGCTTCCTCTCGAGTGGAGACGTGTATGTCGGGGAACTTCTGGACTTGCAGCAAGGGTGTGAAGGACCCTTTGGAAGTTCCAGTGGTTAGATGTGATTAGCCTCCAGAAGCCTCAGCGGAAATGGGCCTCATCTCGCCTGGAGGGCAAAACCTCCTGGATTTTCTCGAGTTGCGGCAGGTGCTCTCGACTTACGACGGGGACCTCAGGGACCCGCTCTGGTGGCCTCAGGAAAGGCCAGTCCCCATGCGAGTTCCTCGGGGGCCTCTCGGGATTCCTCTCCCGTCGATGCCGGGGCCTAAGACCTTGTGTGGAGTCGGGGCCGGAACCTGAGGATTCCTCTCCAGTGCTGACATGGATCTTGGGGTAATTCTGGAGTCTCCCCAGGGCAGTCCGTCCTCATCTCGAATGAGGGCATGCACTTGCGCTTTCCTCCAGAGCGGTAGCAGCAGTGTCACGCAGTCCGCCGCGTGGATCAAAGGATCTATGGTTTTCCCTCGAGTCTTTCCGACGAGGCTTGCCCACGAGGCTTTCCCACAGGGCTGTCCCACGTGCACACGTGGTGGGATTTGATCCTCGGCTTGAACGTCAAGGCAGTGCAGGGAAAACAGGTTCCTCTGGAATGGACTGACACATCTGGGGGACTCTTGGAATGGTGGCACGACCTGGAGTTCCTCTCGGCTTTCCTGTGGAGAGCGCCTCCTCTTGAGATGCGACGGGAACGCCGGGAATTCTTTCCCTACGAAACAGGGAAAGGATCCCTCATCTCGAGCTAGGAGGCGGAAACGGGGCTCCCCTGGATGTGTGCGGGACCCTCGTGCTTCCTCTCGAGTGGAGACGGGTATGTCGGGGAACTTCTGGACTTGCAGTAAGGGTGTGAAGAACCCTTTGGAAGTTCCAGTGGATAGATGTGATTAGCCTCGAGAAGCCTCAGCGGAAATGGGCCTCATCTCACCTGGAGGGCAAATCCTCCTGGATTTTCTCGATTTGCGGCAGGTGCTCTCGACTTACGACGGGGACCTCAGGGACCCGCTCTGGTGGCCTCAGGAAAGGCCAGTCCCCATGCGAGTTCCTCGGGGGCCTCTCGGGATTCCTCTCCCGTCGATGCCGGGGCCTAAGACCTTGTGTGGAGTCGGGGCCGGAACCTGAGGATTCCTCTCCAGTGCTGACATGGATCTTGGGGTACTTCTGGAGTCTCCCCAGGGGAGTCAGTCCTCGTCTCGAATGCTGGCATGCACTTGCGCTTTCCTCCAGAGCGGTAGCAGCAGTGTCACGCAGTCCGCCGCGTGGATCAAAGGATCTATGGTTTTCCCTCGAGTCTTTCCCACGAGGCTTTCCCACGAGGCTTTCCCACAGGGCTGTCCCACGTGCACACGTGGTGGGAGTCGATCCTCGGCTTGAACGTAAAGGCAGTGCAGGGAAAACAGGTTCCTCTGGAATGGACTGACACATCTGGGGGACTCTTGGAATGGTGGCATGACCCTGGAGTTCCTCTCGCCTTTCCTGTGGAGAGCGCCTCCTCTTGAGATGCGACGGGAACGCCGGGAATTCTTTCCCTACGAAACAGGGAAAGGATCCCTCATCTCGAGCTAGGAGGCGGAAACGGGGCTCCCCTGGATGTGTGCGGGACCCTCGTGATTCCTCTCGAGTGGAGACGTGTATGTCGGGGAACTTCTGGACTTGCAGCAAGGGTGTGAAGGACCCTTTGGAAGTTCCAGTGGTTAGATGTGATTAGCCTCCAGAAGCCTCAGCGGAAATGGGCCTCATCTCGCCTGGAGGGCAAAACCTCCTGGATTTTCTCGAGTTGCGGCAGGTGCTCTCGACTTACGACGGGGACCTCAGGGACCCGCTCTGGTGGCCTCAGGAAAGGCCAGTCCCCATGCGAGTTCCTCGGGGGCCTCTCGGGATTCCTCTCCCGTCGATGCCGGGGCCTAAGACCTTGTGTGGAGTCGGGGCCGGAACCTGAGGATTCCTCTCCAGTGCTGACATGGATCTTGGGGTAATTCTGGAGTCTCCCCAGGGCAGTCCGTCCTCATCTCGAATGAGGGCATGCACTTGCGCTTTCCTCCAGAGCGGTAGCAGCAGTGTCACGCAGTCCGCCGCGTGGATCAAAGGATCTATGGTTTTCCCTCGAGTCTTTCCGACGAGGCTTGCCCACGAGGCTTTCCCACAGGGCTGTCCCACGTGCACACGTGGTGGGATTTGATCCTCGGCTTGAACGTCAAGGCAGTGCAGGGAAAACAGGTTCCTCTGGAATGGACTGACACATCTGGGGGACTCTTGGAATGGTGGCACGACCTGGAGTTCCTCTCGGCTTTCCTGTGGAGAGCGCCTCCTCTTGAGATGCGACGGGAACGCCGGGAATTCTTTCCCTACGAAACAGGGAAAGGATCCCTCATCTCGAGCTAGGAGGCGGAAACGGGGCTCCCCTGGATGTGTGCGGGACCCTCGTGCTTCCTCTCGAGTGGAGACGGGTATGTCGGGGAACTTCTGGACTTGCAGTAAGGGTGTGAAGAACCCTTTGGAAGTTCCAGTGGATAGATGTGATTAGCCTCGAGAAGCCTCAGCGGAAATGGGCCTCATCTCACCTGGAGGGCAAATCCTCCTGGATTTTCTCGATTTGCGGCAGGTGCTCTCGACTTACGACGGGGACCTCAGGGACCCGCTCTGGTGGCCTCAGGAAAGGCCAGTCCCCATGCGAGTTCCTCGGGGGCCTCTCGGGATTCCTCTCCCGTCGATGCCGGGGCCTAAGACCTTGTGTGGAGTCGGGGCCGGAACCTGAGGATTCCTCTCCAGTGCTGACATGGATCTTGGGGTACTTCTGGAGTCTCCCCAGGGGAGTCAGTCCTCGTCTCGAATGCTGGCATGCACTTGCGCTTTCCTCCAGAGCGGTAGCAGCAGTGTCACGCAGTCCGCCGCGTGGATCAAAGGATCTATGGTTTTCCCTCGAGTCTTTCCCACGAGGCTTTCCCACGAGGCTTTCCCACAGGGCTGTCCCACGTGCACACGTGGTGGGAGTCGATCCTCGGCTTGAACGTAAAGGCAGTGCAGGGAAAACAGGTTCCTCTGGAATGGACTGACACATCTGGGGGACTCTTGGAATGGTGGCATGACCCTGGAGTTCCTCTCGCCTTTCCTGTGGAGAGCGCCTCCTCTTGAGATGCGACGGGAACGCCGGGAATTCTTTCCCTACGAAACAGGGAAAGGATCCCTCATCTCGAGCTAGGAGGCGGAAACGGGGCTCCCCTGGATGTGTGCGGGACCCTCGTGATTCCTCTCGAGTGGAGACGTGTATGTCGGGGAACTTCTGGACTTGCAGCAAGGGTGTGAAGGACCCTTTGGAAGTTCCAGTGGTTAGATGTGATTAGCCTCCAGAAGCCTCAGCGGAAATGGGCCTCATCTCGCCTGGAGGGCAAAACCTCCTGGATTTTCTCGAGTTGCGGCAGGTGCTCTCGACTTACGACGGGGACCTCAGGGACCCGCTCTGGTGGCCTCAGGAAAGGCCAGTCCCCATGCGAGTTCCTCGGGGGCCTCTCGGGATTCCTCTCCCGTCGATGCCGGGGCCTAAGACCTTGTGTGGAGTCGGGGCCGGAACCTGAGGATTCCTCTCCAGTGCTGACATGGATCTTGGGGTAATTCTGGAGTCTCCCCAGGGCAGTCCGTCCTCATCTCGAATGAGGGCATGCACTTGCGCTTTCCTCCAGAGCGGTAGCAGCAGTGTCACGCAGTCCGCCGCGTGGATCAAAGGATCTATGGTTTTCCCTCGAGTCTTTCCGACGAGGCTTGCCCACGAGGCTTTCCCACAGGGCTGTCCCACGTGCACACGTGGTGGGAGTTGATCCTCGGCTTGAACGTCAAGGCAGTGCAGGGAAAACAGGTTCCTCTGGAATGGACTGACACATCTGGGGGACTCTTGGAATGGTGGCATGACCCTGGAGTTCCTCTCGGCTTTCCTGTGGAGAGCGCCTCCTCTTGAGATGCGACGGGAACGCCGGGAATTCTTTCCCTACGAAACAGGGAAAGGATCCCTCATCTCGAGCTAGGAGGCGGAAACGGGGCTCCCCTGGATGTGTGCGGGACCCTCGTGCTTCCTCTCGAGTGGAGACGGGTATGTCGGGGAACTTCTTGAGTTGCAGCAAGGGTGTGAAGGACCCTTTGGAAGTTCCAGTGGTTAGATGTGATTAGCCTCGAGAAGCCTCAGCGGAAATGGGCATTATCTCGCCTGGAGGGCAAAACCTCCTGGATTTTCTAGAGTTGCGGCAGGTGCTCTCGACTTACGACGGGGCCCTCAGGGACCCGCTCTGGTGGCCTCAGGAAAGGGCAGTCCCCATGCGAGTTCCTCGGGGGCCTCTCCGGATTCCTCTTCCGTCGTTGCCCGGGACTAAGACCTTGTGTGGATTCGGGGCCGGAACCTGAGGATTCCTCTCAAGGGCTGACATGGATCTTTGGGTACTTCTTGAGTCTCCCCAGGGCAGTCAGTCCTCGTCTCGAATGCGGGCATGCACTTGCGTTTTCCTCCAGAGCGGTAGCAGCAGTGTCACGCAATCCTTCGCGTGGATCAAAGGATCTATGGTTTTCCCTCGAGTCTTTCCCATGAGGCTTTCCCACGAGGCTTTCCCACAGGGCTGTCCCACGTGCACACGTGGTGGGAGTCGATCCTCGGCTTGAACGTCAAGGCAGTTCAGGGAAAACAGGTTCCTCTGGAGTGGACTGACACATCTGGGGGACTCTTGGAATGGTTCAACGACCCTGGAGTTCCTCTCGCCTTTCCTGTGGAGAGCGCCTCCTCTTGAGATGCGACGGGAACGCCGGGAATTCTTTCCCTAAGAAACAGGGAAATGATCCCACATCTCGAGCTAGGAGGCGGAAACGGGGCTCCCCTGGATGTGTGCGGGACCCTCGTGCTTCCTCTCGAGTGGAGACGGGTATGTCGGGGAACTTCTGGACTTGCAGCAAGGGTGTGAAGGACCCTTTGGAAGTTCCAGTGGTTAGATGTGATTAGCCTCGAGAAGCCTCAGCGGAAATGGGCCTCATCTCGCCTGGAGGGCAAAACCTCCTGGATTTTCTCGAGTTGCGGCAGGTGCTCTCGACTTACGACGGGGCCCTCAGGGACCCGCTCTGGTGGCCTCAGGAAAGGCCAGTCCCCATGCGAGTTCCTCGGGTCCTCTCGGGATTCCTCTCCCGTCGATGCTGGGGCCTAAGACCTTGTGTGGAGTCGGGGCCGGAACCTGAGGATTCCTCCCCAGTGCTGACATGGATCTTGGGGTCATTCTGGAGTCTCCCCAGGGCAGTCCGTCCTCATCTCGAATGAGGGCATGCACTTGCGCTTTCCTCCAGAGCGGTAGCAGCAGTGTCACGCAGTCCGCCGCGTGGATCAAAGGATCTATGGTTTTCCCTCGAGTCTTTCCGACGAGGCTTGCCCACGAGGCTTTCCCACAGGGCTGTCCCACGTGCACACGTGGTGGGAGTCGATCCTCGGCTTGAACGTCAAGGCAGTGCAGGGAAAACAGGTTCCTCTGGAATGGACTGACACATCTGGGGGACTCTTGGAATGGTGGCACGACGCTGGAGTTCCTCTCGCCTTTCCTGTGGAGGGCACCTCCTCGTGAGATGCGACGGGAACGCCGGAAATTCTTTCCCTACGAAACAGGGAAAGGATCCCTCATCTCGAGCTAGGAGGCGGAAACGGGGCTCCCCTGCATGTGTGCGGGACCCTCGTGCTTCCTCTCGAGTGGACACGGGTATGTCGGGGAACTTCTGGACTTGCAGCAAGGGTGTGAAGGACCCTTTGGAAGTTCCAGTGGTTAGATGTGATTAGCCTCCAGAAGCCTCAGCGGAAATGGGCCTCATCTCGCCTGGAGGGCAAAACCTCCTGGATTGTCTCGAGTTGCGGCAGGTGCTCTCGACTTACGACGGGGACCTCAGGGACCCGCTCTGGTGGCCTCAGGAAAGGCCAGTCCCCATGCGAGTTCCTCGGGGGCCTCTCGGGATTCCTCTCCTGTCGATGCCGGGGCCTAAGACCTTGTGTGGAGTCGGGGCCGGAACCTGAGGATTCCTCTCCAGTGCTGACATGGATCTTGGGGTACTTCTGGAGTCTCCCCAGGGGAGTCAGTCCTCGTCTCGAATGCGGGCATGCACTTGCGCTTTCCTCCAGAGCGGTAGCAGCATTGTCACGCTGTCCGCCGCGTGGATCAAATGATCTATGGTTTTCCCTCGAGTCTTTCCCACGAGGCTTTCCCACGAGGCTTTCCCACAGGGCTGTCCCACGTGCACACGTGGTGGGAGTCGATCCTCGGCTTGAACGTCAAGGCAGTGCAGGGAAAACAGGTTCCTCTGGAATGGACTGACACATCTGGGGGACTCTTGGAATGGTGTCACGACCCTGAAGTTCCTCTCGCCTTTCCTGTGGAGAGCGCCTCCTCTTGAGATGCGACGGGAACGCCGGGAATTCTTTCCCTACGAAACAGGGAAAGGATCCCTCATCTCGAGCTAGGAGGCGGAAACGGGGCTCCCCTGGATGTGTGCGGGACCCTCGTGCTTCCTCTCGAGTGGAGACGTGTATGTCGGGGAACTTCTGGACTTGCAGCAAGGGTGTGAAGGACCCTTTGGAAGTTCCAGTGGTTAGATGTGATTAGCCTCCAGAAGCCTCAGCGGAAATGGGCCTCATCTCGCCTGGAGGGCAAAACCTCCTGGGTTTTCTCGAGTTGGGGCAGGTGCTCTCGACTTACGACGGGGACCTCAGGGACCCGCTCTGGTGGTTTCAGGAAAGGCCAGTCCCCATGCGAGTTCCTCGGGGGCCTCTCGGGATTCCTCTCCCGTCGATGCCGGGGCCTAAGACCTTGTGTGGAGTCGGGGCCCGAACCTGAGGATTCCTCTCCAGTGCTGACATGGATCTTGGGGTAATTCTGGAGTCTCCCCAGGGCAGTCCGTCCTCATCTCGAATGAGGGCATGCACTTGCGCTTTCCTCCAGAGCGGTAGCAGCAGTGTCACGCAGTCCGCCGCGTGGATCAAAGGATCTATGGTTTTCCCTCGAGTCTTTCCGACGAGGCTTGCCCACGAGGCTTTCCCACAGGGCTGTCCCACGTGCACACGTGGTGGGAGTCGATCCTCGGCTTGAACGTCAAGGCAGTGCAGGGAAAACAGGTTCCTCTGGAATGGACTGACACATCTGGGGGACTCTTGGAATGGTGGCACGACCCTGGAGTTCCTCTCGCCTTTCCTGTGGAGAGCGACTCCTCGTGAGATGCGACGGGAACGCCGGGAATTCTTTCCCTACGAAACAGGGAAAGGATCCCTCATCTCGAGCTAGGAGGCGGAAACGGGGCTCCCCTGGATGTGTGCGGGACCCTCGTGCTTCCTCTCGAGTGGACACGGGTATGTCGGGGAACTTGTGCACTTGCAGCAAGGGTGTGAAGGACCCTTTGGAAGTTCCAGTGGTTAGATGTGATTAGCCTCGAGAAGCCTCAGCGGAAATGGGCATTATCTCGCCTGGAGGGCAAAACCTCCTGGATTTTCTCGAGTTGCGGCAGGTGCTCTCGACTTACGACCGGGCCCTCAGGGACCCGCTCTGGTGGCCTCAGGAAAGGGCAGTCCCCATGCGAGTTCCTCGGTGGCCTCTCCGGATTCCTCTCCCGTCGATGCCCGGGACTAAGACCTTGTGTGGATTCGGGGCCGAAACCTGAGGATTCCTATCAAGGGCTGACATGGATCTTTGGGTACTTCTGGAGTCTCCCCAGGGCAGTCAGTCCTCGTCTCGAATGCGGGCATGCACTTGCGTTTTCCTCCAGAGCGGTAGCAGCAGTGTCTCGCAATCCGCCGCGTGGATCAAAGGATCTATGGTTTTCCCTCGAGTCTTTCCCATGAGGCTTTCCCACGAGGCTTTCCCACAGGGCTGTCCCACGTGCACACGTGGTGGGAGTCGATCCTCCGCTTGAACGTCAAGGCAGTTCAGGGAAAACAGGTTCCTCTGGAGTGGACAGACACATCTGGGGGACTCTTGGAATGGTTCAACGACCCTGGAGTTCCTCTCGCCTTTCCTGTGGAGAGCGCCTCCTCTTGAGATGCGACGGGAACGCCGGGAATTCTTTCCCTAAGAAACAGGGAAATGATCCCACATCTCGAGCTAGGAGGCGGAAACGGGGCTCCCCTGGATGTGTGCGGGACCCTCGTGCTTCCTCTCGAGTGGACACGGGTATGTCGGGGAACTTGTGCACTTGCAGCAAGGGTGTGAAGGACCCTTTGGAAGTTCCAGTGGTTAGATGTGATTAGCCTCGAGAAGCCTCAGCGGAAATGGGCATTATCTCGCCTGGAGGGCAAAACCTCCTGGATTTTCTCGAGTTGCGGCAGGTGCTCTCGACTTACGACCGGGCCCTCAGGGACCCGCTCTGGTGGCCTCAGGAAAGGGCAGTCCCCATGCGAGTTCCTCGGTGGCCTCTCCGGATTCCTCTCCCGTCGATGCCCGGGACTAAGACCTTGTGTGGATTCGGGGCCGAAACCTGAGGATTCCTATCAAGGGCTGACATGGATCTTTGGGTACTTCTGGAGTCTCCCCAGGGCAGTCAGTCCTCGTCTCGAATGCGGGCATGCACTTGCGTTTTCCTCCAGAGCGGTAGCAGCAGTGTCTCGCAATCCGCCGCGTGGATCAAAGGATCTATGGTTTTCACTCGAGTCTTTCCCACGAGGCTTTCCCACGAGGCTTTCCCACAGGGCTGTCCCACGTGCACACGTGGTGGGAGTCGATCCTCCGCTTGAACGTCAAGGCAGTTCAGGGAAAACAGGTTCCTCTGGAGTGGACAGACACATCTGGGGGACTCTTGGAATGGTTCAACGACCCTGGAGTTCCTCTCGCCTTTCCTGTGGAGAGCGCCTCCTCTTGAGATGCGACGGGAACGCCGGGAATTCTTTCCCTAAGAAACAGGGAAATGATCCCACATCTCGAGCTAGGAGGCGGAAACGGGGCTCCCCTGGATGTGTGCGGGACCCTCGTGCTTCCTCTCGAGTGGACACGGGTATGTCGGGGAACTTCTTGAGTTGCAGCAAGGGTGTGAAGGACCCTTTGGAAGTTCCAGTGGTTAGACGTGATTAGCCTCGAGAAGCCGCAGCGGAAATGGGCCTCATCTCACCTGGAGGGCAAAACCTCCTGGATTTTCTCGAGTTGCGGCAGGTGCTCTCGACTTACGACGGGGACCTCAGGGACCCGCTCTGGTGGCCTCAGGAAAGGCCAGTCCCCATGCGAGTTCCTCGGAGGCCTCTCGGGATTCCTCTCCCGTCGATGCCGGGTCCTAAGACCTTGTGTTGGGTCGAGGCCGGAACCTGAGGATTCCTTCCCAGTGCTGACATGGATCTTGGGGTACTTCTGGAGTCTCCCCAGGGGAGTCACTCCTCGTCTCGAATGCGGGCATGCACTTCCGCTTTCCTCCAGAGCGGTAGCAGCAGTGTCACGCAGTCCGCCGCGTGGATCAAAGGATCTATGGTTTTCGCTCGAGTTTTTGCGACGAGGCTTGCCCACGAGGCTTTCCCACAGGGCTGTCCCACGTGCACACGTGGTGGGAGTCGATCCTCGGCTTGAACGTCAAGGCAGTGCAGGGAAAACAGGTTCCTCTGGAATGGACTGAGACATCTGGGGGACTCTTGGAATGGTGGCACGACGCTGGAGTTCCTCTCGCCTTTCCTGTGGAGAGCGCCACCTCTTGAGGTGAGAGGGGAACGCCGGGAATTCGTTCCGGACAAAGCAGCAAAATGTCCCTCAACTCGATCTACGAGGCGGAAACGGGGCTCCTCTGGATGTGGATGGGATCCTCGTTCTTCCTCTAGAGTGGAGACGGGTATGTCAGGCAACTTCTTGAGTTGCAGCAAGGGTGTGAAGGACCTTTTGAAAGTTCCAGAAGCTAGACGTGATTAGCCTGGAGAAGCCTCAGCGGAAATGGGCCTCATCTCGCCTGGAGGGCAAAACCTCCTGGAATTTCTCGAGTTGAGACAGGTGATCTCGTCTTACGACGGTGACCTAAGGGACCCGCTCTGGTGGCCTCAGGACTGGCCAGTCCCCTTTCCAGTGGCTCGCGAGCCTCTCGGGATTCCTCTCCCGTCGATGCCAGGCCTAAGACCTTGTGTGGAGTCAGGGCCGGAACCTGAGGATTCCTCTCCAGTGCTGACATGGAACTTTGCGTACTTCTGGAGTCACCCCAGGGGAGTCAGTCCTCGTCTCCAGAGGGGACATGCAAATGGGCTTTCCTCCCGCGCTGGAGTAGCTATGTCACGCTTCCGGTCGGGTCGATCATGGGATCTGTGGCTTTCCCTCAAGGCTTTCCCCCGAGGCATTCCCACGAGGCTTTCCCACAGGGGTGTCCCACGTGCCACAGTGGTGGGAGACCATCCTCGGCGTGAAAGTCGAGGCAGTGGAGCAAAACAGGTTCCTCTGGAATGGTCTGAGACATCTGGGGGACTCTTGGAATGGTGGTACGACCCTGGAGTTCCTCTCGCCTTTCCTGTGCAGAGCGCCTCCTCTTGAGATGCGCCGGGAACGCCGGGAATTCTTTCCCTACGAAACAGGGAAAGGATCCCTCATCTCGAGCTAGGAGGCGGAAACGGGGCTCCCCTGGATGTGTGCGGGACCTTCGGGCTTCCTCTCGAGTGGATACGGGTATGTCGGGGAACTTCTTGAGTTGCAGCAAGGGTGTGAAGGACCCTTTGGAAGTTCCAGTGGTTAGATGTGATTAGCCTCGGAAGCCTCAGCGGAAATGGACCTCATCTCGCCTGGAGGGCAAAACCTCCTGGATTTTCTCGAGTTGCGGCAGGTGCTCTCGACTTACGACGGGGACCTCAGGGACCCGCTCTGGTGGCCTCAGGAAAGGCCAGTCCCCATGCGAGTTCCTCGGGGGCCTCTCGGGATTCCTCTCCCGTCGATCCTGGGGCCTAAGACCTTGTGTGGATTCAGGAACAGAACCTGAGGATTCCTCTCCAGTGCTGACATGGATCTTGGGGTAATTCTGGAGTCTCCCCAGGGCAGTCCGTCCTCATCTCGAATCAGGGCATGCACTTGCGCTTTCCTCCAGAGCGGTAGTAGCAGTGTCACGCAGTCCGCCGCGTGGTTCAAAGGATCTATGTTTCTCCCTCGAGTCTTTCCCACGAGGCTTTCCCACGAGGCTTTCCCACAGGGCTGTCCCACGTGCACACGTGGTGGGAGTTGATCCTCGGCTTGAAAGTCAAGGCAGTGCAGGGAAAACAGGTTCCTCTGGAATGGACTGACACATCTGGGGGACTCTTGGAATTGTGGCACGACCCTGGAGTTCCTCTCACCTTTCCTGTGGAGAGCGCCACCTCTTGAGATGCGACAGGACCGCCGGGAATTCTTTCCCTACGAAACAGGGAAAGGATCCCTCATCTCGAGCTAGGAGGCGGAAACGGGGCTCCCCTGGATGTGTGCGGGACCCTCGTGCTTCCTCTCGAGTGGAGACAGGTATGTCGGGGAACTTCTGGACTTGCAGTAAGGGTGTGAAGAACCCTTTGGAAGTTCCAGTGGATAGATGTGATTGGCTCGAGAAGCCTCAGGGGAAATGGGCCTCATCTCGCCTGGAGGGCAAAACCTCCTGGATTTTCTCCAGTTGCGGCAGGTCCTCTCGACTTATGACGGGGACCTCAGGGACCCGCTCTGGTGGCCTCAGGAAAGGCCAGTCCCCATGCGAGTTCCTCGGGGGCTACTCGGGATTCCTCTCCCGTCAATGCCAGGGCCTAAGACCTTGTGTGGAGTCGGGGCCGGAACCTGAGGATTCCTCTCCAGTGCTGACATGGATCTTGGGGTACTTCTGGAGTCTCCCCAGGGGAGTCAGTCCTCGTCTCGAATGCGGGCATGCACTTGCGCTTTCCTCCAGAGGGGTAGCATCAGTGTCACGCAGTCCGCCGCGTGGATCAAAGGATCCATGGTTTTCCCTCGAGTCTTTCCCACGAGGCTTTCCCACGAGGCTTTCCCACAGGGCTGTCCCACGTGCACACGTGGTGGGAGTCGATCCTCGGCTTGAACGTCAAGGCAGTGCAGGGAAAACAGGTTCCTCTGCAATGGACTGAAACATCTGGGGGACTCTTGGAATGGTGGCATGACCCTGGAGTTCCTCTCGCCTTTCCTGTGGAGAGCGCCTCCTCTTGAGATGCGACGGGAATGCCGGGAATTCTTTCCCTACGAAACAGGGAAAGAATCCCTCATCTCGAGCTGGGAGGCGGAAACGGGGCTCCCCTGAATGTGTGCGGGACCCTCGTGCTTCCTCTCGAGTGGAGACGGGTATGTCGGGGAACTTCTTGAGTTGCAGCAAGGGTGTGAAGGACCCTTTGGAAGTTCCAGTGGTTAGATGTGATTGGCCTAGAGAAGCCTCAGCGGAAATGGGCCTCATCTCGCCTGGAGGGCAAAACCTCCTGGATTTTCTCCAGTTGAGGCAGGTGCTCTCGACTTACGACGGGGACCTCAGGGACCCGCTCTGGTGGCCTCAGGAAAGGCCAGTCCCCATGCGAGTTCCTCGGGGGCCTCTCGGGATTCCTCTCCCGTCGATGCCGGGGCCTTAGACCTTGTGTGGAGTCGGGGCGGAAACTGAGGATTCCTCTCAAGTGCTGACATGGATCTTGGGGTACTTCTGGAGTCTCCCCAGGGGAGTCAGTCCTCGTCTCGAATGCGGGCATGCACTTGCGCTTTCCTCCAGAGCTGTAGCAGCAGTGTCACGCAGTCCGCCCCGTGGATCAAAGGATCTATGGTTTTCCCTCGAGTCTTTCCGACGAGGCTTTCCCACGAGGCTTTCCCACAGGGCTGTCCCACGTGCACACGTGGTGGGAGTCGATCCTCGGCTTGAACGTCAAGGCAGTGTAGTGAAAACAGGTTCCTCTGGAATGGACTGACACATCTGGGGGTCTCTTGGAATGGTGCCACGACCCTGGAGTTCCTCTCGCCTTTCCTGTGGAGAGCGCCTCCTCTTGAGATGCGACGGGAACGCCGGGAATTCTTTCCCAACGAAACAGGGAAAGGATCCCTCATCTCGAGCTAGGAGGCGGAAACGGGGCTCCCCTGGATGTGTGCGGGACCCCACGTGCTTCCTCTCGAGTGGAGACGGGTATGTCGGGGAACTTCTTGAGTTGCAGCAAGCGCATGAAAGACCCTTTGGAAGTTCCAGTGGTTAGATGTGATTGGCCTCGAGAAGCCTCAGGGGAAATGGGCCTCATCTCGCCTGGAGGGAAAAACCTCCTGGATGTTCTCCAGTTGCGGCAGGTCCTCTCGACTTACGACGGGGACCTCAGGGACCCGCTCTGGTGGCCTCAGGAAAGGCCAGTCCCCATGCGAGTTCCTCGGGGGCCTCTCGGGTTTCCTCTCCCGTTGATGCCGGGGCCTAAGACCTTGTGTGGAGTCGGGGCCGGAACCTGAGGATTCCTCTCCAGTGCTGACATGGATCTTGGGGTACTTCTGGAGTCTCCCCAGGGGAGTCAGTCCTCGTCTCGAATGCGGGCATGCACTTGCGCTTTCCTCCAGAGGGGTAGCATCAGTGTCACGCAGTCCGCCGCGTGGATCAAAGGATCCATGGTTTTCCCTCGAGTCTTTCCCACGAGGCTTTCCCACGAGGCTTTCCCACAGGGCTGTCCCACGTGCACACGTGGTGGGAGTCGATCCTCGGCTTGAACGTCAAGGCAGTGCAGGGAAAACAGGTTCCTCTGGAATGGACTGACACATCTGGGGGACTCTTGGAATGGTGGCACGACCCTGGAGTTCCTCTCGCCTTTCCTGTGGAGAGCGCCTCCTCTTGAGGTGCGACGGGAACGCAGGGAATTCTTTCCCTATGAAACAGGGAAAGGATCCCTCATCTCGAGCTAGGAGGCGGAAACGGGGCTCCCCTGGATGTGTGCGGGACCCCACGTGCTTCCTCTCGAGTGGAGACGGGTATGTCGCGGAACTGCTTGAGTTGCAGCAAGGGTGTGAAGGACCCTTTGGAAGTTCCAGTGGTTAGATGAGATTAGCCTCGGGAAGCCTCAGCGGAAATGGGCCTCATCTCGCCTGGAGGGCAAAACCTCCTGGATTTTCTCGAGTTGCGGCAGGTGCTTTCGACTTACGACGGGGACCTCAGGGACCCGCTCTGGTGGCCTCAGGAAAGGCCAGTCCCCATGCGAGTTCCTCGGGGGCTACTCGGGATTCCTCTCCCGTCAATGCCAGGGCCTAAGACCTTGTGTGGAGTCGGGGCCGGAACCTGAGGATTCCTCTCCAGTGCTGACATGGATCTTGGGGTACTTCTGGAGTCTGCCCAGGGGAGTCAGTCCTCGTCTCGAATGCGGGCATGCACTTGCGCTTTCCTCCAGAGCGGTAGCAGCAGTGTCACGCAGTCCGCCGCGTAGATCAAAGGATCTATGGTTTTCCCTCGACTCTTTCCCACAAGGCTTTCCCACGAGGCTTTCCCACAGGGCTGTCCCACGTGCACAGGTGGTGGGAGTCGATCCTCGGCTTGAACGTCAAGGCAGTGCAGGGAAACAGGTTCCTCTGGAATGGACTGACACATCTGGGGGACTCTTGGAATGGTGGTATGACCCTGGAGTTCCTCTCGCCTTTCCTGTGGAGAGCGCCTCCTCTTGAGATGCGAAGGGGAACGCAGGGAATTCTTTCCCTACGAAACAGGGAAAGGATCCCTCATCTCGAGCTAGGAGGCAGAAACGGGGCTCCCCTGGATGTGTGCGGGACACCACGTGCTTCCTCTCGAGTGCAGACGGGTATGTCGGGGAACTTCTTGAGTTGCAGCAAGGGTGTGAAGGACCCTTTGGAAGTTCCAGTGGTTAGATGTGATGAGCCTCGAGAAGCCTCAGCGGAAATGGGCCTCATCTCGCCTGGAGGGCAAAACCTCCTGGATTTTCTCGAGTTGCGGCAGGTGCTCTCGACTTACGACGGGGACCTCAGGGACCCGCTCTGGTGGCCTCAGGAAAGGCCAGTCCCCATGCGAGTTCCTCGGGGGCCTCTGGGCATTCCTCTCCCGTCGATGCCGGGGCCTAAGACCATGTGTGGAGTCGGGGCCGGAACCTGAGGATTCCTCTCCGTGCTGACATGGTTCTTGGGGTACTTCTGGAGTCTCCCCAGGGGAGTCAGTCCTCGTCTCGAATGCGGGCATGCACTTGCGCTTTCCTCCAGAGCGGTAGCAGCAGTGTCACGCAGTCCGCCGCGTGGATCAAAGGATCTATGGTTTTCCCTCGACTCTTTCCCACGAGGCTTTCCCACGAGGCTTTCCCACAGGGCTGTCCCACGTGCACACGTGGTTGGAGTCGATCCTCGGCTTGAACGTCAAGGCAGTGCAGGGAAAACAGGTTCCGCTGGAATGGACTGACACATCTGTGGGTCTCTTGGAATGGTGCCACGACCCTGGAGTTCCTCTCGCCTTTCCTGTGGAGAGCGCCTCCTCTTGAGATGCGCCCGCAACGCCGGGAATTCTTTCCCTACGAAACAGGGAAAGGATCCCTCATCTCGAGCTAGGAGGCGGAAACGGGGCTCCCCTGGATGTGTGCGGGACCCCACGTGCTTCCTCTCGAGTGGAGACGGGTATGTCGGGGAACTTCTTGAGTTGCAGCAAGGGCGTGAAGGACCCTTTGGAAGTTCCAGTGGTTAGATGTGATTGGCCTCGAGAAGCCTCAGGGGAAATGGGCCTCATCTCGCCTGGAGGGCAAAACCTCCTGGATTTTCTCCAGTTGCGGCAGGTGCTCTCGACTTACGACAGGGACCTCAGGGACCCTCTCTGGTGGCCTCAGGAAAGGCCAGTCCCCATGCGAGTTCCTCGGGGGCCTCTCGGGATTCCTCTCCCGTCAATGCCAGGGCCTAAGACCTTGTGTGGAGTCGGGGCCGGAACCTGAGGATTCCTCTCCAGTGCTGACATGGATCTTGGGGTACTTCTGGAGTCTCCCCAGGGGAGTCAGTCCTCGTCTCGAATGCGGGAATGCACTTGCGCTTTCCTCCAGAGCGGTAGCAGCAGTGTCACGCAGTCCGCCGCGTGGATCAAAGGATCTATGGTTTTCCCTCGAGTCTTTCCCACGAGGCTTTCCCACGAGGCTTTCCCACAGGGCTGTCCCACGTGCACACGTGGTGGGAGTCGATCCTCGGCTTGAACGTCAAGGCAGTGCAGGGAAAACAGGTTCCTCTGGAATGGACTGACACATCTGGGGGACTCTTGGAATGGTGGCATGACCCTGGAGTTCCTCTCGCCTTTCCTGTGGAGAGCGCCTCCTCTTGAGGTGCGACGGGAACGCAGGGAATTCTTTCCCTACGAAACAGGGAAAGGATCCCTCATCTCGAGCTAGGAGGCAGAAACGAGGCTCCCCTGGATGTGTTCGGGACCCCACGTGCTTCCTCTCGAGTGGAGACGGGTATGTCGGGGAACTTCTTGAGTTGCAGCAAGGGTGTGAAGGACCCTTTGGAAGTTCCAGTGGTTAGATGTGATTAGCCTCGAGAAGCCTCAGCGGAAATGGGCCTCATCTCGCCTGGAGGGCAAAACCTCCTGGATTTCCTCGAGTTGCGGCAGGTGCTCTCGACTTACGACGGGGACCTCAGGGACCCGCTCTGGTGGCCTCAGGAAAGGCCAGTCCCCATGCGAGTTCCTCGGGGGCCTCTCGGGATTCCTCTCCCGTCAATGCCAGGGCCTAAGACCTTGTGTGGAGTCGGGGCCAGAACCTGAGGATTCCTCTCCAGTGCTGACATGGATCTTGGGGTACTTCTGGAGTCTCCCCAGGGGAGTCAGTCCTCGGCTCGAATGCGGGCATGCACTTGCGCTTTCCTCCAGAGCGGTAGCAGCAGTGTCACGCAGTCCGCCGCGTGGATCTAAGGAACTATGGTTTTCCCTCGACTCTTTCCCACGAGGCTTTCCCACGAGGCTTTCCCACAGGGCTGTCCCACGTGCACACGTGGTGGGAGTCGATCCTCGGCTTGAACGTCAAGGCAGTGCAGGGAAAACAGGTTCCTCTGGAATGGACTGACACATCTGGGGGTCTCTTGGAATGGTGCCACGACCCTGGAGTTCCTCTCGCCTTTCCTGTGGAGAGCGCCTCCTCTTGAGATGCGACGGGAACGCCGGGAATTCTTTAACTACGAAACAGGGAAAGGATCCCTCATCTCGAGCTAGGAGGCGGAAACGGGGCTCCCCTGGATATGTGCGGGACCCCACGTGCTTCCTCTCGAGTGGAGACGGGTATGTCGCGGAACTGCTTGAGTTGCAGCAAGGGTGTGAAGGACCCTTTGGAAGTTCCAGTGGTTAGATGAGATTAGCCTCGAGAAGCCTCAGCGGAAATGGGCCTCATCTCGCCTGGAGGGCAAAACCTCCTGGATTTTCTCGAGTTGCTGCAGGTGCTCTCGACTTACGACGGGGACCTCAGGGACCCGCTCTGGTGGCCTCAGGAAAGGCCAGTCCCCATGGGAGTTCCTCGGGGGCCTTTCGGGATTCCTCTCCAGTCAATGCCAGGGCCTAAGACCTTGTGTGGAGTCGGGGCCAGAACCTGAGGATTCATCTCCAGTGCTGACATGGATCTTGGGGTACTTCTGGAGTCTCCCCAGGGGAGTCAGTCCTCGTCTCGAATGCGGGCATGCACTTGCGCTTTCCTCCAGAGCGGTAGCAGCAGTGTCACGCATTCCGCCGCGTGCATCAAAGGATCTATGGTTTTCCCTCGACTCTTTCCCACGAGGCTTTCGCACGAGGCTTTCCCACAGGGCTGTCCCACGTGCACACGTGGTGGGAGTCGATCCTCGGCTTGAACGTCAAGGCAGTGCAGGGAAAACAGGTTCCTCTGGAATGGACTGACACATCTGTGGGTCTCTTGGAATGGTGCCACGACCCTGGAGTTCCTCTCGCCTTTCCTGTGGAGAGCGCCTCCTCTTGAGATGCGACGGGAACGCCGGGAATTCTTTCCCTACGAAACAGGGAAAGGATCCCTCATCTCGAGCTAGGAGGCGGAAGCGGGGCTCCCCTGGATGTGTGCGGGACCAGACGTGCTTCTTCTCGAGTGGAGACGGGTATGTCGGGGAACTTCTTGAGTTGCAGCAAGGGCGTGAAGGACCCTTTGGAAGTTCCAGTGGTTAGATGTGATTGGCCTGGAGAAGCCTCAGGGGAAATGGGCCTCATCTCGCCTGGAGGGCAAAACCTCCTGGATTTTCTCCAGTTGCGGCAGGTGCTCTCGACTTACGACGGGGACCTCAGGGACCCGCTCTGGTGGCCTCAGGAAAGGCCAGTCCCCATGCGAGTTCCTCGGGGGCCTCTCGGGATTCCTCTCCCGTCAATGCCAGGGCCTAAGACCTTGTGTGGAGTCGGGGCCGGAACCTTAGGATTCCTCTCCAGTGCTGACATGGATCTTGGGGTACTTCTGGAGTCTTCCCAGGGGAGTCAGTCCTCGTCTCGAATGCGGGCATGCACTTGCGCTTTCCTCCAGAGCGGTAGCAGCAGTGTCACGCAGTCCGCCGCGTGGATCAAAGGATCTATGGTTTTCCCTCGACTCTTTCCCACGAGGCTTTCCCACGAGGCTTTCCCACAGGGCTGTCCCACGTGCACACGTGGTGGGAGTCGATCCTCGGCTTGAACGTCAAGGCAGTGCAGGGAAAACAGGTTCCTCTGGAATGGACTGACACATCTGTGGGTCTCTTGGAATGGTGCCACGACCCTGGAGTTCCTCTCGCCTTTCCTATGGAGAGCGCCTCCTCTTGAGATGCGCCCGCAACGCCGGGAATTCTTTCCCTAAGAAACAGGGAAAGGATCCCTCATCTCGAGCTAGGAGACCGAAACGGGGCTCCACTGGATGTGTGGGGGACCCCACCTGCTTCCTCTCGAGTGGAGACGGGTATGTCGGGGAACTTTTTGAGTTGCAGCAAGGGTGTGAAGGACCCTTTGGAAGTTCCAGTGGTTAGATGTGATTGGCCTCGAGAAGCCTCAGGGGAAATGTGCCTCATCTCGCCTGGAGGGCAAAATCTCCTGGATTTTCTCCAGTTGCGGCAGGTCCTCTCGACTTACGACGGGGACCTCAGGGACCCTCTCTGGTGGCCTCAGGAAAGGCCAGTCCCCATGCGAGTTCCTCGGGGGCCTCTCGGGATTCCTCTCCCGTCAATGCCAGGGCCTAAGACCTTGTGTGGAGTCGGGGCCGGAACCTGAGTATTCCTCTCCAGTGCTGACATGGATCTTGGGGTACTTCTGGAGTCTCCCCAGGGGAGTCAGTCCTCGTCTCGAATGCGGGCATGCACTTGCGCTTTCCTCCAGAGCGGTAGCAGCAGTGTCACGCAGTCCGCCGCGTGGATCAAAGGATCTATGGTTTTCCCTCGAGTCTTTCCCACGAGGCTTTCCCACGAGGCTTTCCCACAGGGCTGTCCCACGTGCACAGGTGGTGGGAGTCGATCCTCGGCTTGAACGTCAAGGCAGTGCAGGGAAACAGGTTCCTCTGGAATGGACTGACACATCTGGGGGACTCTTGGAATGGTGGTATGACCCTGGAGTTCCTCTCGCCTTTCCTGTGGAGAGCGCCTCCTCTTGAGATGCGAAGGGGAACGCAGGGAATTCTTTCCCTACGAAACAGGGAAAGGATCCCTCATCTCGAGCTAGGAGGCAGAAACGGGGCTCCCCTGGATGTGTACGGGACACCACGTGCTTCCTCTCGAGTGCAGACGGGTATGTCGGGGAACTTCTTGAGTTGCAGCAAGGGTGTGAAGGACCCTTTGGAAGTTCCAGTGGTTAGATGTGATGAGCCTCGAGAAGCCTCAGCGGAAATGGGCCTCATCTCGCCTGGAGGGCAAAACCTCCTGGATTTTCTCGAGTTGCGGCAGGTGCTCTCGACTTACGACGGGGACCTCAGGGACCCGCTCTGGTGGCCTCAGGAAAGGCCAGTCCCCATGCGAGTTCCTCGGGGGCCTCTGGGCATTCCTCTCCCGTCGATGCCGGGGCCTAAGACCATGTGTGGAGTCGGGGCCGGAACCTGAGGATTCCTCTCCGTGCTGACATGGTTCTTGGGGTACTTCTGGAGTCTCCCCAGGGGAGTCAGTCCTCGTCTCGAATGCGGGCATGCACTTGCGCTTTCCTCCAGAGCGGTAGCAGCAGTGTCACGCAGTCCGCCGCGTGGATCAAAGGATCTATGGTTTTCCCTCGACTCTTTCCCACGAGGCTTTCCCACGAGGCTTTCCCACAGGGCTGTCCCACGTGCACACGTGGTTGGAGTCGATCCTCGGCTTGAACGTCAAGGCAGTGCAGGGAAAACAGGTTCCGCTGGAATGGACTGACACATCTGTGGGTCTCTTGGAATGGTGCCACGACCCTGGAGTTCCTCTCGCCTTTCCTGTGGAGAGCGCCTCCTCTTGAGATGCGCCCGCAACGCCGGGAATTCTTTCCCTACGAAACAGGGAAAGGATCCCTCATCTCGAGCTAGGAGGCGGAAACGGGGCTCCCCTGGATGTGTGCGGGACCCCACGTGCTTCCTCTCGAGTGGAGACGGGTATGTCGGGGAACTTCTTGAGTTGCAGCAAGGGCGTGAAGGACCCTTTGGAAGTTCCAGTGGTTAGATGTGATTGGCCTCGAGAAGCCTCAGGGGAAATGGGCCTCATCTCGCCTGGAGGGCAAAACCTCCTGGATTTTCTCCAGTTGCGGCAGGTGCTCTCGACTTACGACAGGGACCTCAGGGACCCTCTCTGGTGGCCTCAGGAAAGGCCAGTCCCCATGCGAGTTCCTCGGGGGCCTCTCGGGATTCCTCTCCCGTCAATGCCAGGGCCTAAGACCTTGTGTGGAGTCGGGGCCGGAACCTGAGGATTCCTCTCCAGTGCTGACAAGGATCTTGGGGTACTTCTGGAGTCTCCCCAGGGGAGTCAGTCCTCGTCTCGAATGCGGGCATGCACTTGCGCTTTCCTCCAGAGCGGTAGCAGCAGTGTCACGCAGTCCGCCGCGTGGATCAAAGGATCTATGGTTTTCCCTCGAGTCTTTCCCACGAGGCTTTCCCACGAGGCTTTCCCACAGGGCTGTCCCACGTGCACACGTGGTGGGAGTCGATCCTCGGCTTGAACGTCAAGGCAGTGCAGGGAAAACAGGTTCCTCTGGAATGGACTGACACATCTGGGGGACTCTTGGAATGGTGGCATGACCCTGGAGTTCCTCTCGCCTTTCCTGTGGAGAGCGCCTCCTCTTGAGGTGCGACGGGAACGCAGGGAATTCTTTCCCTACGAAACAGGGAAAGGATCCCTCATCTCGAGCTAGGAGGCAGAAACGAGGCTCGCTGGATGTGTTCGGGACCCCACGTGCTTCCTCTCGAGTGGAGACGGGTATGTCGGGGAACTTCTTGAGTTGCAGCAAGGGTGTGAAGGACCCTTTGGAAGTTCCAGTGGTTAGATGTGATTAGCCTCGAGAAGCCTCAGCGGAAATGGGCCTCATCTCGCCTGGAGGGCAAAACCTCCTGGATTTCCTCGAGTTGCGGCAGGTGCTCTCGACTTACGACGGGGACCTCAGGGACCCGCTCTGGTGGCCTCAGGAAAGGCCAGTCCCCATGCGAGTTCCTCGGGGGCCTCTCGGGATTCCTCTCCCGTCAATGCCAGGGCCTAAGACCTTGTGTGGAGTCGGGGCCAGAACCTGAGGATTCCTCTCCAGTGCTGACATGGATCTTGGGGTACTTCTGGAGTCTCCCCAGGGGAGTCAGTCCTCGGCTCGAATGCGGGCATGCACTTGCGCTTTCCTCCAGAGCGGTAGCAGCAGTGTCACGCAGTCCGCCGCGTGGATCTAAGGAACTATGGTTTTCCCTCGACTCTTTCCCACGAGGCTTTCCCACGAGGCTTTCCCACAGGGCTGTCCCACGTGCACACGTGGTGGGAGTCGATCCTCGGCTTGAACGTCAAGGCAGTGCAGGGAAAACAGGTTCCTCTGGAATGGACTGACACATCTGTGGGTCTCTTGGAATGGTGCCACGACCCTGGAGTTCCTCTCGCCTTTCCTGTGGAGAGCGCCTCCTCTTGAGATGCGACGGGAACGCCGGGAATTCTTTAACTACGAAACAGGGAAAGGATCCCTCATCTCGAGCTAGGAGGCGGAAACGGGGCTCCCCTGGATATGTGCGGGACCCCACGTGCTTCCTCTCGAGTGGAGACGGGTATGTCGCGGAACTGCTTGAGTTGCAGCAAGGGTGTGAAGGACCCTTTGGAAGTTCCAGTGGTTAGATGAGATTAGCCTCGAGAAGCCTCAGCGGAAATGGGCCTCATCTCGCCTGGAGGGCAAAACCTCCTGGATTTTCTCGAGTTGCTGCAGGTGCTCTCGACTTACGACGGGGACCTCAGGGACCCGCTCTGGTGGCCTCAGGAAAGGCCAGTCCCCATGCGAGTTCCTCGGGGGCCTCTCGGGATTCCTCTCCCGTCAATGCCAGGGCCTAAGACCTTGTGTGGAGTCGGGGCCAGAACCTGAGGATTCCTCTCCAGTGCTGACATGGATCTTGGGGTACTTCTGGAGTCTCCCCAGGGGAGTCAGTCCACGTCTCGAATGCGGGCATGCACTTGCGCTTTCCTCCAGAGCGGTAGCAGCAGTGTCACGCAGTCCGCCGCGTGGATCAAAGGATCTATGGTTTTCCCTCGACTCTTTCCCACGAGGCTTTCCCACGAGGCTTTCCCACAGGGCTGTCCCACGTGCACACGTGGTGGGAGTCGATCCTCGGCTTGAACGTCAAGGCAGTGCAGGGAAAACAGGTTCCTCTGGAATGGACTGACACATCTGTGGGTCTCTTGGAATGGTGCCACGACCCTGGAGTTCCTCTCGCCTTTCCTGTGGAGAGCGCCTCCTCTTGAGATGCGACGGGAACGCCGGGAATTCTTTCCCTACGAAACAGGGAAAGGATCCCTCATCTCGAGCTAGGAGGCGGAAACGGGGCTCCCCTGGATGTGTGCGGGACCCCACGTGCTTCCTCTCGAGTGGAGACGGGTATGTCGGGGAACTTCTTGAGTTGCAGCAAGGGCGTGAAGGACCCTTTGGAAGTTCCAGTGGTTAGATGTGATTGGCCTCGAGAAGCCTCAGGGGAAATGGGCCTCATCTCGCCTGGAGGGCAAAACCTCCTGGATTTTCTCCAGTTGCGGCAGGTGCTCTCGACTTACGACAGGGACCTCAGGGACCCGCTCTGGTGGCCTCAGGAAAGGCCAGTCCCCATGGGAGTTCCTCGGGGGCCTTTCGGGATTCCTCTCCAGTCAATGCCAGGGCCTAAGACCTTGTGTGGAGTCGGGGCCAGAACCTGAGGATTCATCTCCAGTGCTGACATGGATCTTGGGGTACTTCTGGAGTCTCCCCAGGGGAGTCAGTCCTCGTCTCGAATGCGGGCATGCACTTGCGCTTTCCTCCAGAGCGGTAGCAGCAGTGTCACGCATTCCGCCGCGTGCATCAAAGGATCTATGGTTTTCCCTCGACTCTTTCCCACGAGGCTTTCCCACGAGGCTTTCCCACAGGGCTGTCCCACGTGCACACGTGGTGGGAGTCGATCCTCGGCTTAAACGTCAAGGCAGTGCAGGGAAAACAGGTTCCTCTGGAATGGACTGACACATCTGTGGGTCTCTTGGAATGGTGCCACGACCCTGGAGTTCCTCTCGCCTTTCCTGTGGAGAGCGCCTCCTCTTGAGATGCGACGGGAACGCCGGGAATTCTTTCCCTACGAAACAGGGAAAGGATCCCTCATCTCGAGCTAGGAGGCGGAAACGGGGCTCCCCTGGATGTGTGCGGGACCAGACGTGCTTCTTCTCGAGTGGAGACGGGTATGTCGGGGAACTTCTTGAGTTGCAGCAAGGGCGTGAAGGACCCTTTGGAAGTTCCAGTGGTTAGATGTGATTGGCCTGGAGAAGCCTCAGGGGAAATGGGCCTCATCTCGCCTGGAGGGCAAAACCTCCTGGATTTTCTCCAGTTGCGGAAGGTGCTCTCGACTTACGACGGGGACCTCAGGGACCCGCTCTGGTGGCCTCAGGAAAGGCCAGTCCCCATGCGAGTTCCTCGGGGGCCTCTCGGGATTCCTCTCCCGTCAATGCCAGGGCCTAAGACCTTGTGTGGAGTCGGGGCCGGAACCTTAGGATTCCTCTCCAGTGCTGACATGGATCTTGGGGTACTTCTGGAGTCTCCCCAGGGGAGTCAGTCCTCGTCTCGAATGCGGGCATGCACTTGCGCTTTCCTCCAGAGCGGTAGCAGCAGTGTCACGTAGTCCGCCGCGTGGATCAAAGGATCTATGGTTTTCCCTCGACTCTTTCCCACGAGGCTTTCCCACGAGGCTTTCCCACAGGGCTGTCCCACGTACACACGTGGTGGGAGTCGATCCTCGGCTTGAACGTCAAGGCAGTGCAGGGAAAACAGGTTCCTCTGGAATGGACTGACACATCTGTGGGTCTCTTGGAATGGTGCCACGACCCTGGAGTTCCTCTCGCCTTTCCTATGGAGAGCGCCTCCTCTTGAGATGCGCCCGCAACGCCGGGAATTCTTTCCCTAAGAAACAGGGAAAGGATCCCTCATCTCGAGCTAGGAGACCGAAACGGGGCTCCACTGGATGTGTGGGGGACCCCACCTGCTTCCTCTCGAGTGGAGACGGGTATGTCGGGGAACTTTTTGAGTTGCAGCAAGGGTGTGAAGGACCCTTTGGAAGTTCCAGTGGTTAGATGTGATTGGCCTCGAGAAGCCTCAGGGGAAATGTGCCTCATCTCGCCTGGAGGGCAAAATCTCCTGGATTTTCTCCAGTTGCGGCAGGTCCTCTCGACTTACGACGGGGACTTCAGGGACCCTCTCTGGTGGCCTCAGGAAAGGCCAGTCCCCATGGGAGTTCCTCGGGGGCCTCTCGGGATTCCTCTCCCGTCAATGCCAGGGCCTAAGACCTTGTGTGGAGTCGGGGCCGGAACCTGAGTATTCCTCTCCAGTGCTGACATGGATCTTGGGGTACTTCTGGAGTCTCCCCAGGGGAGTCAGTCCTCGTCTCGAATGCGGGCATGCACTTGCGCTTTCCTCCAGAGCGGTAGCAGCAGTGTCACGCAGTCCGCCGCGTGGATCAAAGGATCTATGGTTTTCCCTCGAGTCTTTCCCACGAGGCTTTCCCACGAGGCTTTCCCACAGGGCTGTCCCACGTGCACACGTGGTGGGAGTCGATCCTCGGCTTGAACGTCAAGGCAGTGCAGGGAAAACAGGTTCCTCTTGAATGGACTGACACATCTGGGGGACTCTTGGAATGGTGGCATGACCCTGGAGTTCCTCTCGCCTTTCCTGTGGAGAGCGCCTCCTCTTGAGGTGCGACGGGAACGCAGGGAATTATTTCCCTACGAAACAGGGAAAGGATCCCTCATCTCGAGCTAGGAGGCAGAAACGTGGCTCCCCTGGATGTGTGCGGGACACCACGTGCTTCCTCTCGAGTGGAGACGGGTATGTCGGGGAACTTCTTGAGTTGCAGCAAGGGTGTGAAGGACCCTTTGGAAGTTCCAGTGGTTAGATGTGATTAGCCTCGAGAAGCCTCAGCGGAAATGGGCCTCATCTCGCCTGGAATGCAAAACCTCCTGGATTTTCTCGAGTTGCGGCAGGTGCTCTCGACTTACGACGGGGACCTCAGCGACCCGCTCTGGTGGCCTCAGGAAAGGCCAGTCCCCATGCGAGTTCCTCGGGGGCCTCTGGGGATTCCTCTCCCGTCGATACCGGGGCCTAAGACCTTGTGTGGAGTCGGGGCCGGAACCTGAGAATTCCTCTCCAGTGCTGACATGGATCTTGGGGTACTTCTGGAGTCTCCCCAGGGGAGTCAGTCCTCGTCTCGAATGCGGGCATGCACTTGCGCTTTCCTCCAGAGCGGTAGCAGCAGTGTCACGCAGTCCGCCGCGTGGATCAAAGGATCTATGGTTTTCCCTCGACTCTTTCCCACGAGGCTTTCCCACGAGGCTTTCCCACAGGGCTGTCCCACGTGCACACGTCGTGGGAGTCGATCCTCGGCTTGAACGTCAAGGCAGTGCAGGGAAAACAGGTTCCTCTGGAATGGACTGACACATCTGTGGGTCTCTTGGAATGGTGCCACGACCCTGGAGTTCCTCTCGCCTTTCCTGTGGAGAGCGCCTCCTCTTGAGATGCGACGGGAACGCAGGGAATTCTTTCCCTACGAAACAGGGAAAGGATCCCTCATCTCGAGCTAGGAGGCGGAAACGGGGCTCCCCTGGATGTGTGCGGGACCCCACGTGCTTCCTCTCGAGTGGAGACGGGTATGTCGGGGAACTTCTTGAGTTGCAGCAATGGTGTGAAGGACCCTTTGGAAGTTCCAGTGGTTAGATGTGATTGGCCTCGAGAAGCCTCAGGGGAAATGGGCCTCATCTCGCCTGGAGGGCAAAACCTCCTGGATTTTCTCCAGTTGCGGCAGGTCCTCTCGACTTACGACAGGGACCTCAGGGACCCGCTCTGGTGGCATCAGGATAGGCCAGTCCCCATGCGAGTTCCTCGGGGGCCTCACGGGATTCCACTCCCGTCAATGCCAGGGCCTAAGACCTTGTGTGGAGTCGGGGCCAGAACCTGAGGATTCCTCTCCAGTGCTGAAATGGATCTTGGGGTACTTCTGGAGTCTCCCCAGGGGAGTCAGTCCTCGTCTCGAATGCGGGCATGCACTTGCGCTTTCCTCCAGAGCGGTAGCAGCAGTGTCACGCAGTCCTCCGCGTGGATCAAAGGATCAAAGGTTTTCCCTCGAGTCTTTCCCACGAGGCTTTCCCACGAGGCTTTCCCACAGGGCTGTCCCACGTGCACACGTGGTGGGAGTCGATCCTCGGCTTGAACGTCAAAGCAGTGCAGGGAAAACAGGTTCCTCTGGAATGGACTGACACATCTGTGGGTCTCTTGGAATGGTGCCACGACCTTGGAGTTCCTCTCGCCTTTCCTGTGGAGAGCGCCTCCTCTTGAGATGCGCCCGCAACGCCGGGAATTCTTTCCCTACGAAACAGGGAAAGGATCCCTCATCTCGAGCTAGGAGGCGGAAACGGGGCTCCCCTGGATGTGTGCAGGACCCCACGTGCTTCCTCTCGAGTGGAGACGGGTATGTCGGGGAACTTCTTGAGTTGCAGCAAGGGCGTGAAGGACCCTTTCGAAGTTCCAGTGGTTAGATGTGATTGGCCTCGAGAAGCCTCAGGGGAAATGGGCCTCATCTCGCCTGGAGGGCAAAACCTCCTGGATTTTCTCCAGTTGCGGCAGGTCCTCTCGACTTACGACGGGGACCTCAGGGACCCTCTCTGGTGGCCTCAGGAAAGGCCAGTCCCCATGCGAGTTCCTCGGGGGCCTCTCGGGATTCCTCTCCCGTCAATGCCAGGGCCTAAGACCTTGTGTGGAGTCGGGGCTGGAACCTGAGGATTCCTCTCCAGTGCTGACATGGATCTTGGGGTACTTCTGGAGTCTCCCCAGGGGAGTCAGTCCTCGTCTCGAATGCGGGCATGCACTTGCGCTTTCCTCCAGAGCGGTAGCAGCAGTGTCACGCAGTCCGCCGTGTGGATCAAAGGATCTATGGTTTTCCCTCGAGTCTTTCCCACGAGGCTTTCCCACAAGGCTTTCCCACAGGGCTGTCCCACGTGCACACGTCGTGGGAGTCGATCCTCGGCTTGAACGTCAAGGCAGTGCAGGGAAAACAGGTTCCTCTGGAATGGACTGACACATCTGGGGGACTCTTGGAATGGTGCCACGACCCTGGAGTTCCTCTCGCCTTTCCTGTGAAGAGCGCCTCCTCTTGAGATGCGACGGGAACGCCGGGAATTATTTCCCTACGAAACAGGGAAAGGATCCCTCATCTCGAGCTAGGAGGCAGAAACGTGGCTCCCCTGGATGTGTGCGGGACCCCACGTGCTTCCTCTCGAGTGGAGACGGGTATGTCGGGGAACTTCTTGAGTTGCAGCAAGGGTGTGAAGGACCCTTTGGAAGTTCCAGTGGTTAGATGTGATTAGCCTCGAGAAGCCTCAGCGGAAATGGGCCTCATCTCGCCTGGAGGGCAAAACCTCCTGGATTTTCTCGAGTTGCGGCAGGTGCTCTCGACTTACGACGGGGACCTCAGGGACCCGCTCTGGTGGCCTCAGGAAAGGCCAGTCCCCATGCGAGTTCCTCGGGGGCCTCTCGGGATTGCTCTCCCGTCGATGCCGGGGCCTAAGACCTTGTGTGGAGTCGGGGCTGGAACCTGAGGATTCCTCTCCAGTGCTGACATGGATCTTGGGGTACTTCTGGAGTCTCCCCAGGGGAGTCAGTCCTCGTCTCGAATGCGGGCATGCACTTGCGCTTTCCTCCAGAGCGGTAGCAGCAATGTCACGCAGTCCGCCGCGTGGTTCAAAGGATCTATGGTTTTCCCTCGAGTCTTTCCCACGAGGCTTTCCCACGAGGCTTTCCCACAGGGCTGTCCCACGTGCACACGTGGTGGGAGTCGATCCTCGGCTTGAACGTCAAGGCAGTGCAGGGAAAACAGGTTCCTCTTGAATGGACTGACACATCTGTGGGTCTCTTGGAATGGTGCCACGACCCTGGAGTTCCTCTCGCCTTTCCTGTGGAGAGCGCCTCCTCTTGAGATGCGACGGGAACGCCGGGAATTCTTTCCCTACGAAACAGGGAAAGGATCCCTCATCTCGAGCTAGGAGGTGGAAACGGGGCTCCCCTGGATGTGTGCGGGACCCCACGTGCTTCCTCTCGAGTGGAGACGGGTATGTCGGGGAACTTCTTGAGTTGCAGCAAGGGTGTGAAGGACCCTTTGGAAGTTCCAGTGGTTAGATGTGATTGGCCTCGAGAAGCCTCAGGGGAAATGGGCCTCATCTCGCCTGGAGGGCAAAACCTCCTGGATTTTCTCGAGTTGCGGCAGGTGCTCTCGACTTACGACGGGGACCACAGGGACCCGCTCTGGTGGCCTCAGGAAAGGCCAGTCCCCATGCGAGTTCCTCGGGGGCCTCTGGGGATTCCTCTCCCGTCAATGCCAGGGCCTAAGACCTTGTATGGAGTCGGGGCCAGAACCTGAGGATTCCTCTCCAGTGCTGACATGGATCTTGGGGTACTTCTGGAGTCTCCCCAGGGGAGTCAGTCCTCGTCTCGAATGCGGGCATGCACTTGCGCTTTCCTCCAGAGCGGTAGCAGCAGTGTCACGCAGTCCGCCGCGTGGACCAAAGGATCTATGGTTCTCCCTCGAGTCTTTCCCACGAGTCTTTCCCACGAGGCTTTCCCACAGGGCTGTCCCACGTGCACACGTGGTGGGAGTCGATCCTCGGCTTGAACGTCAAGGCAGTGCAGGGAAAACAGGTTCCTCTGGAATGGACTGACACATCTGGGGTCTCTTGGAATGGTGCCACGACCCTGGAGTTCCTCTCGCCTTTCCTGTGGAGAGCGCCTCCTCTTGAGATGCGACGGGAATGCCGGGAATTCTTTCCCTACGAAACAGGGAAAGGATCCCTCATCTCGAGCTGGGAGGCGGAAACGGGGCTCCCCTGAATGTGTGCGGGACCCTCGTGCTTCCTCTCGAGTGGAGACGGGTATGTCGGGGAACTTCTTGAGTTGCAGCAAGGGTGTGAAGGACCCTTTGGAAGTTCCAGTGGTTAGATGTGATTGGCCTAGAGAAGCCTCAGCGGAAATGGGCCTCATCTCGCCTGGAGGGCAAAACCTCCTGGATTTTCTCGAGTTGCGGCAGGTGCTCTCGACTTACGACGGGGACCTCAGGGACCCGCTCTGGTGGCCTCAGGAAAGGCCAGTCCCCATGCGAGTTCCTCGGGGGCCTCTCGGGATTGCTCTCCCGTCAATGCCGGGGCCTAAGACCTTGTGTGGAGTCGGGGCCGGAACCTGAGGATTCCTCTCCAGTGCTGACATGGATCTTGGGGTACTTCTGGAGTCTCCCCAGGGGAGTCAGTCCTCGTCTCGAATGCGGGCATGCACTTGCGCTTTCCTCCAGAGCGGTAGCAGCAGTGTCACGCAGTCCGCCGCGTGGATCAAAGTATCTATGGTTTTCCCTCGAGTCTTTCCCACGAGGCTTTCCCACGAGGCTTTCCCACAGGGCTGTCCCACGTGCACACGTGTTGGGAGTCGATCCTCGGCTTGAACGTCAAGGCAGTGCAGGGAAAACAGGTTCCTCTGGAATGGACTGACACATCTGGGGGTCTCTTGGAATGGTGCCATGACCCTGGAGTTCCTCTCGCCTTTCCTGTGGAGAGCTCCTCCTCTTGAGATGCGACGGGAACGCCGGGAATTCTTTCCCTACGAAACAGGGAAAGGATCCCTCATCTCGAGCTAGGAGGCGGAAACGGGGCTCCCCTGGATGTGTGCGGGACCCCACGTGCTTCCTCTGGAGTGGAGACGGGTATGTCGGGGAACTTCTTGAGTTGCAGCAAGGGTGTGAAGGACCCTTTGGAAGTTCCAGTGGTTAGATGTGATTAGCCTCGAGAAGCCTCAGCGGAAATGGGCCTCATCTCGCCTGGAGGGCAAAACCTCCTGGATTTCCTCGAGTTGCGGCAGGTGCTCTCGACTTACGACGGGGACTTCAGGGACCCGCTCTGGTGGCCTCAGGAAAGGCCAGTCCCCATGCGAGTTCCTCGGGGGCCTCTAGGGATTCCTCTCCCGTCAATGCCAGGGCCTAAGACCTTGTGTGGAGTCAGGGCCAGAACCTGAGGATTCCTCTCCAGTGCTGACATGGATTTTGGGGTACTTCTGGAGTCTCCCCAGGGGAGTCAGTCCTCGTCTCGAATGCGGGCATGCACTTGCGCTTTCCTCCAGAGCGGTAGCAGCAGTGTCACGCAGTCCGCCGCGTGGATCTAAGGAACTATGGTTTTCCCTCGACTCTTTCCCACGAGGCTTTCCCACGAGGCTTTCCCACAGGGCTGTCCCACGTGCACACGTGGTGGGAGTCGATCCTCGGCTTGAACGTCAAGGCAGTGCAGGGAAAACAGGTTCCTCTGGAATGGACTGACACATCTGGGGGTCTCTTGGAATGGTGCCTCGACCCTGGAGTTCCTCTCGCCTTTCCTGTGGCGAGCGCCTCCTCTTGAGATGCGACGGGAACGCCGGGAATTCTTTCCCTACGAAACAGGGAAAGGATCCCTCATCTCGAGCTTGGAGGCAGAAACGGGGCTCCCCTGGATGTGTGCGGGACACCACGTGCTTCCTCTCGAGTGGAGACGGGTATGTCGGGGAACTTCTTGAGTTGCAGCTAGGGTGTGAAGGACCCGTTGGAAGTTCCAGTGGTTAGATGTGATTAGCCTCGAGAAGCCTCAGCGGAAATGGGCCTCATCTCGCCTGGAGGGCAAAACCTCCTGGATTTTCTCGAGTTGCGGCAGGTGCTCTCGTCTTACGACGAGGACCTCAGGGACCCGCTCTGGTGGCCTCAGGAAAGGCCAGTCCCCAGCGAGTTCCTCGGGGGCCTCTGGGGATTCCTCTCCCGTCGATGCCGGGGCCTAAGACCTTGTGTGGAGTCGGGGCCGGAACCTGAGAATTCCTCTCCAGTGCTGACATGGATCTTGGGGTACTTCTGGAGTCTCCCCAGGGGAGTCAGTCCTCGTCTCGAATGCGGGCATGCACTTGCGCTTTCCTCCAGAGCGGTAGCAGCAGTGTCACGCAGTCCGCCGCGTGGATCAAAGGATCTATGGTTTTCCCTCGAGTCTTTCCCACGAGGCTTTCCCACGAGGCTTTCCCACAGGGCTGTCCCACGTGCACACGTGGTGGGAGTCGATCCTCGGCTTGAACGTCAAGGCAGTGCAGGGAAAACAGGTTCCTCTGGAATGGACTGACACATCTGGGGTCTCTTGGAATGGTGCCACGACCCTGGAGTTCCTCTCGCCTTTCCTGTGGAGAGCGCCTCCTCTTGAGATGTGACGGGAACGCCGGGAATTCTTTCCCTACGAAACAGGGAAAGGATCCCTCATCTCGAGCTAGGAGGCGGAAACGGGGCTCCCCTGGATGTGTGCGGGACCCTACGTGCTTCCTCTCGAGTGGAGACGGGTATGTCGGGGAACTTCTTGAGTTGCAGCAAGGGTGTGAAGGACCCTTTGGAAGTTCCAGTGGTTAGATGTGATTAGCCTCGAGAAGCCTCAGCGGAAATGGGCCTCATCTCGCCTGGAGGGCAAAACCTCCTGGATTTCCTCGAGTTGCGGCAGGTGCTCTCGACTTACGAGGGGGACCTCAGGGACCCGCTCTGGTGGCCTCAGGAAAGGCCAGTCCCCATGCGAGTTCCTCGGGGGCCTCTCGTGATTCCTCTCCCGTCAATGCCAGGGCCTAAGACCTTGTGTGGAGTCCGGGCCAGAACCTGAGGATTCCTCTCCAGTGCTGACATGGATCTTGGGGTACTTCTGGAGTCTCCCCAGGGGAGTCAGTCCTCGGCTCGAATGGGGGCATGCACTTGCGCTTTCCTCCAGAGCGGTAGCAGCAGTGTCACGCAGTCCGCCGCGTGGATCAAAGGATCTATGGTTTTCCCTCGACTCTTTCCCACGAGGCTTTCCCACGAGGCTTTCCCACAGGGCTGTCCCACGTGCACACGTGGTGGGAGTGGATCCTCGGCTTGAACGTCAAGGCAGTGCAGGGAAAACAGGTTCCTCTGGAATGGACTGACACATCTGGGGGACTCTTGGAATGGTGCCACGACCCTGGAGTTCCTCTCGCCTTTCCTGTGGAGAGCGCCTCCTCTTGAGATGCGCCGGAACGCCGGAAATTCTTTCCCTACGAAACAGGGAAAGGATCCCTCATCTCGAGCTAGGAGGCGGAAACGGGGCTACCATGGATGTGTGCGGGACCCTCGTGCTTCCTCTCGAGTGGAGACGGGTATGTCGGGGAACTTCTTGAGTTGCAGCAAGGGTGTGAAGGACCCTTTGAAAGTTCCAGTGGTTAGATTTGATTAGCCTCGAGAAGCCTCAGCGGAAATGGGCCTCATCTCGTCTGGAGGGCAAAACCTCCTGGATTTTCTCGAGTTGCGGCAGGTGCTCTCGACTTACGACGGGGACCTCAGGGACCCGCTCTGGTGACCTCAGGAAAGGCCAGTCCCCATGCCAGTTCCTCGGGGACCTCTCGGGTTTCCTCTCCCGTTGATGCCGGGGCCTAAGACCTTGTGTGGAGTCGGGGCCGGAACCTGAGGATTCCTCTCCAGTGCTGACATGGATCTTGGGGTACTTCTGGAGTCTCCCTAGGGGCGTCAGTCCTCGTCTTGAATGAGGGCATGCACTTGCGCTTTCCTCCAGAGCGGTAGCAGCAGTGTCACGCAGTCCGCCGCGTGGATCAAAGGATCTATGGTTTTCCCTCGAGTCTTTCCCACGAGGCTTTCCCACGAGGCTTTCCCACAGGGCTGTCCCACGTGCACACGTGGTGGGAGTCGATCCTCGGCTTGAACGTCAAGGCAGTGCAGGGAAACAGGTTCCTCTGGAATGGACTGACACATCTGGGGGACTCTTGGAATGGTGGCACGACCCTGGAGTTCCTCTCGCCTTTCCTGTGGAGAGCGCATCCTCTTGAGATGCGACGGGATTGCCGGGAATTCTTTCCTACGAAACAGTGAAAGGATCCCTCATCTTGAGCTAGGAGGCAGAAACGGGGCTCCCCTGGATGTGTGCGGGACCCCACGTGCTTCCTCTCGAGTGGAGAAGGGTATGTCGGGGAACTTCTTGAGTTGCAGAAAGTGTGTGAAGGACCCTTTGGAAGTTCCAGTGGATAGACGTGATTAGCCTCGAGAAGCCTCAGCGGAAATGGGCCTCATCTCGCCTGGAGGGCAAAACCTCCTGGATTTTCTCGAGTTGCGGCAGGTGCTCTCGACTTACGACGGCGACCTCAGGGACCCGCTCTGGTGGCCTCAGGAAAGGCCAGTCCCCATGCGAGTTCCTCGGGGGCCTCTGGGGATTCCTCTCCCGTCGATGCCGGGGCCTAAGACCTTGTGTGGAGTCGGGGCCGGAACCTGAGGATTCCTCTCCAGTGCTGACATGGATCTTGGGGTACTTCTAGAGTCTCCCCAGGGGAGTCAGTCCTCGTCTCGAATGCGGGCATGCACTTGCGCTTTCCTCCAGAGCGGTAGCAGCAGTGTCACGCAGTCCGCCGCGTGGATCAAAGGATCTATGGTTTTCCCTCGAGGCTTTCCCACGAGTCTTTCCCACAAGTCTTTCCCACATTGCTGTCCCACGTGCACACGTGGTGGGAGTCGATCGTCGGCTTGAACGTCAAAGCAGTGCAGGGAAAACATGTTCCTCTGGAATGGACTGACACATCTGGGGGACTCTTGGAATGGTGGCATGACCCTGGAGTTCCTCTCGCCTTTCCTGTGGAGAGCGCCTCCTCTTGAGATGCGACGGGAACGCTGGGAATTCTTTCCCTACGAAACAGGGAAAGGATCCCTCATCTCGAGCTAGGAGGCGGAAATGGGGCTCCCTGGATATGTGCGGGACCCAACGTGCTTCCTCTCGAGTGGAGACGGGTATGTCGGGGAACTTCTTGAGTTGCAGCAAGGGTGTGAAGGACCCTTTGGAAGTTCCAGTGATTAGATGTGATTAGCCTCGAGAAGCCTCAGCGGAACTGGGCCTCATCACGCCTGGAGGGCAAAACCTCCTGGATTTTCTCGAGTTGCAGCAGGTGCTCTCGACTTACGACGGGGACCTCAGGGACCCGCTCTGGTGGCCTCAGGAAAGGCCAGTCCCCATGCGAGTTCCTCGGGGGCCTCTCGGGTTTCCACTCCCGTTGATGCCGGGGCCTAAGACCTTGTGTGGAGACGGGGCCGGAACCTGAGGATTCCTCTCCAGTGCTGACATGGATCTTGGGGTACTTCTGGAGTCTCCCCAGGGGAGTCAGTCCTCGTCTCGAATGTGGGCATGCACTTGCGCTTTCCTCCAGAGCGGTAGCAGCAGTGTCCCGCAGTCCGCCGCGTGGATCAAAGGATCTATGGTTTTCCCTCGAGTCTTTCCCACGAGGCTTTCCCACGAGGCTTTCCCACAGGGCTGTCCCACGTGCACACGTGGTGGGAGTCGATCCTCGGCTTGAATGTCAAGGCAGTGCAGGGAAAACAGGTTCCTCTGGAATGGACTGACACATCTGGGGGACTCTTGGAATGGTGGCACGACCCTGGAGTTCCTCTCGCCTTTCCTGTGGAGAGCGCCTCCTCTTGAGATGCGACGGGAACTCCGGGAATTCTTTCCCTACGAAACAGGGAAAGGATCCCTCACCTCGACCTAGGAGGCTGAAATGGGGCTCCCCTGGATGTGTGCGGGACACCATGTGCTTCCTCTCGAGTGGAGACGGGTATGTCGGGGAACTTCTTGAGTTGCATCAAGGATGTGAAGGACCCTTTGGAAGTTCCAGTGGTTAGATGTGATTAGCCTCGAGAAGCCTCAGCGGAAATGGGCCTCATCTCGCCTGGAGGGCAAAACCTCCTGGATTTTCTCGAGTTGCGGCAGGTGCTCTCGACTTACGACGGGGACCTCAGGGACCCGCTCTGGTGACCTCAGGAAAGGCCAGTCCCCATGCGAGTTCCTCGGGGGCCTCTCGGGTTTCCACTCCCGTTGATGCCGGGGCCTAAGACCTTGTGTGGAGACGGGGCCGGAACCTGAGGATTCCTCTCCAGTGCTGACATGGATCTTGGGGTACTTCTGGAGTCTCCCCAGGGGAGTCAGTCCTCGTCTCGAATGCGGGCATGCACTTGGGCTTTCCTCCAGAGGGGTAGCATCAGTGTCACGCAGTCCGCCGCGTGGATCAAGGGATCCATGGTTTTCCCTCGAGTCTTTCCCACGAGGCTTTCCCACGAGGCTTTCCCACAGGGCTGTCCCACGTGCACACGTGGTGGGAGTCGATCCTCGGCTTGAACGTCAAGGCAGTGCAGGGAAAACAGGTTCCTCTGCAATGGACTGACACATCTGGGGGACTCTTGGAATGGTGCCACGACCCTGGAGTTCCTCTCGCCTTTCCTGTGGAGAGCGCCTCCTCTTGAGATGCGCCGGAACGCCGGAAATTCTTTCCCTACGAAACAGGGAAAGGATCCCTCATCTCGAGCTAGGAGGCGGAAACGGGGCTACCATGGATGTGTGCGGGACCCTCGTGCTTCCTCTCGAGTGGAGACGGGTATGTCGGGGAACTTCTTGAGTTGCAGCAAGGGTGTGAAGGACCCTTTGAAAGTTCCAGTGGTTAGATGTGATTAGCCTCGAGAAGCCTCAGCGGAAATGGGCCTCATCTCGCCTGGAGGGCAAAACCTCCTGGATTTTTTCGAGTTGCGGCAGGTGCTCTCGACTTACGACGGGGACCTCAGGGACCCGCTCTGGTGACCTCAGGAAAGGCCAGTCCCCATGCCAGTTCCTCGGGGACCTCTCGGGTTTCCTCTCCCGTTGATGCCGGGGCCTAAGACCTTGTGTGGAGTCGAGGCCGGAACCTGAGGATTCCTCTCCAGTGCTGACATGGATCTTGGGGTACTTCTGGAGTCTCCCCAGCGGAGTCAGTCCTCGTCTCGAATGCGGGCATGCACTTGCGCTTTTCTCCAATGCGGTAGCAGCAGTGTCACGCAGTCCGCCGCGTGGATCAAAGGATCTATGGTTTTCCCTCGAGTCTTTCCCACGAGGCTTTCCCACGAGGCTTTCCCACAGGGCTGTCCCACGTGCACACGTGGTGGGAGTCGATCCTCGGCTTGAACGTCAAAGCAGTGCAGGGAAGCAGGTTCCTCTGGAATGGACTGACACATCTGGGGGACTCTTGGAATGGTGGCACGACCCTGGAGTTCCTCTCGCCTTTCCTGTGGAGAGCGCCTCCTCTAGAGATGCGACGGGATCGCCGGGAATTCTTTCCCTACGAAACAGTGAAAGGACCCTCATCTCGAGCTAGGAGGCAGAAACGGGGCTCCCCTGGATGTGTGCGGGACCCCACGTGCTTCCTCTCGAGTGGAGACGGGTATGACGGGGAACTTCTTGAGTTGCAGTAAGTGTGTGAAGGACCCTTTGGAAGTTCCAGTGGATAGACGTGATTAGCCTCGAGAAGCCTCAGCAGAAATGGGCCTCATCTCGCCTGGAGGGCAAAACCTCCTGGATTTTCTCGAGTTGCGGCAGGTGCTCTCGACTTACGACGGGGACCTCACGGACCCGCTCTGGTGGCCTCAGGAAAGGCCAGTCCCCATGCGAGTTCCTCGGGGGCCTCTGGGGATTCCTCTCCCGTCGATGCCGGGGCATAAGACCTTGTGTGGAGTCGGGGCCGGAACCTGAGGATTCCTCTCCAGTGCTGACATGGATCTTGGGGTACTTCTGGAGTCTCCCCAGGGGAGTCAGTCCTCGTCTCGAATGCGGGCATGCACTTGCGTTTTCCTCCAGAGCGGTAGCAGCAGTGTCACGCAGTCCGCCGCGTGGATCAAAGGATCTAAGGTTTTCCCTCGAGTCTTTCCCACGAGGCTTTCCCACGAGGCTTTCCCACAGGGCTGTCCCACGTGCACACGTGGTGGGAGTCGATCCTCGGCTTGAACGTCAAGGCATTGCAGGGAAAACAGGTTCCTCTGGAATGGACTGACACATCTGGGGGACTCTTGGAATGGTGGCACGACCCTGGAGTTCCTCTCGCCTTTCCTGTGGAGAGCGCCTCCTCTTGAGATGCGACGGGAACGCCGGGAATTCTTTCCCTACGAAACAGGGAAAGGATCCCTCACCTCGACCTCGGAGGCTGAAATGGAGCTCCCCTGGATGTGTGCGGGACCCCATGTGCTTCCTCTCGAGTGGAGACGGGTATGTCGGGGAACTTCTTGAGTTGCATCAAGGGTGTGAAGGACCCTTTGGAAGTTCCAGTGGTTAGATGTGATTAGCCTCGAGAAGCCTCAGTGGAAATGGGCCTCATCTCGCCTGGAGGGCAAAACCTCCTGGATTTTCTCGAGTTGCGGCAGGTGCTCTCGACTTACGACGGGAACCTCAGGGACCCGCTCTGGTGACCTCAGGAAAGGCCAGTCCCCATGCGAGTTCCTCGGGGGCCTCTCGGGTTTCCACTCCCGTTGATGCCGGGGCCTAAGACCTTGTGTGGAGACTGGGCCGGAACCTGAGGATTCCTCTCCAGTGCTGACATGGATCTTGGGGTACTTCTGGAGTCTCCCCAGGGGAGTCAGTCCTCGTCTCGAATGCGGGCATGCACTTGGGCTTTCCTCCAGAGGGGTAGCATCAGTGTCACGCAGTCCGCCGCGTGGATCAAGGGATCCATGGTTTTCCCTCGAGTCTTTCCCACGAGGCTTTCCCACGAGGCTTTCCCACAGGGCTGTCCCACGTGCACACGTGGTGGGAGTCGATCCTCGGCTTGAACGTCAAGGCAGTGCAGGGAAAACAGGTTCCTCTGGAATGGACTGACACATCTGGGGGACTCTTGGAATGGTGCCACGACCCTGGAGTTCCTCTCGCCTTTCCTGTGGAGAGCGCCTCCTCTTGAGATGCGCCGGAACGCCGGAAATTCTTTCCCTACGAAACAGGGAAAGGATCCCTCATCTCGAGCTAGGAGGCGGAAACGGGGCTACCATGGATGTGTGCGGGACCCTCGTGCTTCCTCTCGAGTGGAGACGGGTATGTCGGGGAACTTCTTGAGTTGCAGCAAGGGTGTGAAGGACCCTTTGAAAGTTCCAGTGGTTAGATGTGATTAGCCTCGAGAAGCCTCAGCGGAAATGGGCCTCATCTCGCCTGGAGGGCAAAACCTCCTGGATTTTTTCGAGTTGCGGCAGGTGCTCTCGACTTACGACGGGGACCTCAGGGACCCGCTCTGGTGACCTCAGGAAAGGCCAGTCCCCATGCCAGTTCCTCGGGGACCTCTCGGGTTTCCTCTCCCGTTGATGCCGGGGCCTAAGACCTTGTGTGGAGTCGGGGCCGGAACCTGAGGATTCCTCTCCAGTGCTGACATGGATCTTGGGGTACTTCTGGAGTCTCCCTAGGGGCGTCAGTCCTCGTCTTGAATGAGGGCATGCACTTGCGCTTTCCTCCAGAGCGGTAGCAGCAGTGTCACGCAGTCCGCCGCGTGCATCAAAGGATCTATGGTTTTCCCTCGAGTCTTTCCCACGAGGCTTTCCCACGAGGCTTTCCCACAGGGCTGTCCCACGTGCACACGTGGTGGGAGTCGATCTTCGGCTTGAACGTCAAGGCAGTGCAGGGAAACAGGTTCCTCTGGAATGGACTGACACATCTGGGGGACTCTTGGAATGGTGGCACGACCCTGGAGTTCCTCTCGCCTTTCCTGTGGAGAGCGCATCCTCTTGAGATGCGACGGGATTGCCGGGAATTCTTTCCTACGAAACAGTGAAAGGATCCCTCATCTTGAGCTAGGAGGCAGAAACGGGGCTCCCCTGGATGTGTGCGGGACCCCACGTGCTTCCTCTCGAGTGGAGAAGGGTATGTCGGGGAACTTCTTGAGTTGCAGAAAGTGTGTGAAGGACCCTTTGGAAGTTCCAGTGGATAGACGTGATTAGCCTCGAGAAGCCTCAGCGGAAATGGGCCTCATCTCGCCTGGAGGGCAAAACCTCCTGGATTTTCTCGAGTTGCGGCAGGTGCTCTCGACTTACGACGGCGACCTCAGGGACCCGCTCTGGTGGCCTCAGGAAAGGCCAGTCCCCATGCGAGTTCCTCGGGGGCCTCTGGGGATTCCTCTCCCTTCGATGCCGGGGCCTAAGACCTTGTGTGGAGTCGGGGTCGGAACCTGAGGATTCCTCTCCAGTGCTGACATGGATCTTGGGGTACTTCTGGAGTCTCCCCAGGGGAGTCAGTCCTCGTCTCGAATGCGGGCATGCATTTGCGCTTTCCTCCAGAGCGGTAGCAGCAGTGTCACCCAGTCCGCCGCGTGCATCAAAGAATCTATGGTTTTCCCTCGAGTCTTTCCCACGAGGCTTTCCCACGAGGCTTTCCCACAGGGCTGTCCCATGTGCACACGTGGTGGGAGTCGATCCTCGGCTTGAACGTCAAGGCAGTGCAGGGAAAACAGGTTCCTCTGGAATGGACTGACATATCTGGGGGACTCTTTGATTGGTGGCACGACGCTGGAGTCCTCTCCCCTTTCCTGTGGAGAGCGCCTCCTCTTGAGATGCGACGGGAACGCCGGGAATTCTTTCCCTACGAAACAGGGAAAGGATCCCTCATCTCGAGCTAGGAGGCGGAAACGGGGCTCCCCTGGATGTGTGTGGGACCCTCGTGCTTCCTCTAGAGTGGAGAAGGGTATGTCGGGAAACTTCTTGAGTCGCAGCAAGGGTGTGAAGGACCCGTTGGAAGTTCCAGTATTTAGACGTGATTAGTCTCGAGAAGCCTCAGCGGAAATGGGCCTCATCTCGCCTGAAGGGCAAAACCTCCTGGATTTTCTCGAGTTGCGGCAGGTGCTCTCGACTTACAACGGGGACCCCAGGGACCCTCTGGGGGAATCAGGAAAGGCCAGTCCCCATGCGAATTCCTCGGGGGCCTCTCGGGATTACTCTCCCGTCGATGGCGGGGCCTAAGACCTTGTGTGGAGTCGGGGCCGGAACCTGAGGATTCCTCTCCAGTGCTGACATGGATCTTGGGGTACTTCTGGAGTCTCCCCAGGGGAGTCAGTCCTCGTCTCGAATGCGGGCATGCACTTGCGCTTTCCTCCAGAGCGGTAGCAGCAGTGTCACGCAGTCCGCCGCGTGGATCAAAGGATCTAAGGTTTTCCCTCGAGTCTTTCCCACGAGGCTTTCCCACGAGGCTTTCCCACAGGGCTTTCCCACGTGCACACGTGGTGGGAGTCGATCCTCGGCTTGAACGTCAAGGCAGTGCAGGGAAAACAGGTTCCTCTGGAATGGACTGACACATCTGGGGGACTCTTGGAATGGTGGCACGACCCTGGAGTTCCTCTTGCCTTTCCTGTGGAGAGCGCCTCCTCTTGAGATGCGACGGGAACGCCGGGAATTCTTTCCCTACGAAACAGGGAAAGGATCCCTCACCTCGACCTTGGAGGCTGAAATGGGGCTCCCCTGGATGTGTGCGGGACCCCATGTGCTTCCTCTCGAGTGGAGACGGGTATGTCGGGGAACTTCTTGAGTTGCAGCAAGGGTGTGAAGGACCCTTTGGAAGTTCCAGTGGTTAGATGTGATTAGCCTCGAGAAGCCTCAGCGGAAATGGGCCTCATCTCGCCTGGAGGGCAAAAGCTCCTGGATTTTCTCGAGTTGCGGCAGGTGCTCTCGACTTACGACGGGGACCTCAGGGACCCGTTCCGGTGACCTCAGGAAAGGCCAGTCCCCATGCGAGTTCCTCGGGGGCCTCTCGGGTTTCCTCTCCCGTTGATGCCGGGGCCTAAGACCTTGTGTGGAGTCGGGGCCGGAACCTGAGGATTCCTCTCCAGTGCTGACATGGATCTTGGGGTACTTCTGGAGTCTCCCCAGGGGAGTCAGTCCTCGTCTCGAATGCGGGCATGCACTTGCGCTTTCCTCCAGAGGGGTAGCATCAGTGTCACGCAGTCCGCCGCGTGGATCAAAGGATCCATGGTTTTCCCTCGAGTCTTTCCCACGAGGCTTTCCCACGAGGCTTTCCCACAGGGCTGTCCCACGTGCACACGTGGTGGGAGTCGATCCTCGGCTTGAACGTCAAGGCAGTGCAGGGAAAACAGGTTCCTCTGGAATGGACTGACCCATCTGGGGGACTCTTGGAATGGTGGCACGACCCTGGAGTTCCTCTCGCCTTTCTTGTGGAGAGCGCCTCCTCTTGAGATGCGACGGGAACGCCGGGAATTCTTTCCCTACGAAACAGGGAAAGGATCCCTCATCTCGAGCTAGGAGGCGGAAACGGGGCTCCCCTGGATGTGTGCGGGACCACGTGCTTCCTCTCGAGTGGAGACGGGTATGTCGGGGAACTTCTTGAGTTGCAGCAAGGGTGTGAAGGACCCTTTGGAAGTTCCAGTGGTTAGATGTGATTGGCCTCGAGAAGCCTCAGCGGAAATGGGCCTCATCTCGCCTGGAGGGCAAAACCTCCTGGATTTTCTCGAGTTGCGGCAGGTGCTCTCGACTTACGACGGAGACCTCAGGGACCCGCTCTGGTGGCCTCAGGAAAGGCCAGTCCCCATGCGAGTTCCTCGGGGGCCTCTCGGGATTCCTCTCCCGTCGATGCTGGGGCCTAAGACCTTGTGTGGATTCGGGGCCGGAACCTGAGGATTCCTCTCCAGTGCTGACATGGATCTTGGGGTACTTCTGGAGTCTCCCCAGGGGAGTCAGTCCTCGTCTCGAATGCGGGCATGCACTTGCGCTTTACTCCATAGCGGTAGCAGCAGTGTCAAGCAGTCCGCCGCGTGGATCAAAGGATCTATGGTTTTCCCTCGACTCTTTCCCACGAGGCTTTCCCACGAGGCTTTCCCACAGGGCTGTCCCACGTGCACACGTGGTGGGAGTCGATCCTCGGCTTGAACGTCAAGGCAGTGCAGGGAAAACAGGTTCCTCTGGAATGGACTGACACATCTGTGGGTCTCTTGGAAAGGTGCCACGACCCTGGAGTTCCTCTCGCCTTTCCTATGGAGAGCGCCTCCTCTTGAGATGCGCCCGCAACGCCGGGAATTCTTTCCCTAAGAAACAGGGAAAGGATCCCTCATCTCGAGCTAGGAGACCGAAACGGGGCTCCACTGGATGTGTGGGGGACCCCACCTGCTTCCTCTCGAGTGGAGACGGGTATGTCGGGGAACTTTTTGAGTTGCAGCAAGGGTGTGAAGGACCCTTTGGAAGTTCCAGTGGTTAGATGTGATTGGCCTCGAGAAGCCTCAGGGGAAATGTGCCTCATCTCGCCTGGAGGGCAAAATCTCCTGGATTTTCTCCAGTTGCGGCAGGTCCTCTCGACTTACGACGGGGACCTCAGGGACCCTCTCTGGTGGCCTCAGGAAAGGCCAGTCCCCATGCGAGTTCCTCGGGGGCCTCTCGGGATTCCTCTCCCGTCAATGCCAGGGCCTAAGACCTTGTGTGGAGTCGGGGCCGGAACCTGAGTATTCCTCTCCAGTGCTGACATGGATCTTGGGGTACTTCTGGAGTCTCCCCAGGGGAGTCAGTCCTCGTCTCGAATGCGGGCATGCACTTGCGCTTTCCTCCAGAGCGGTAGCAGCAGTGTCACGCAGTCCGCCGCGTGGATCAAAGGATCTATGGTTTTCCCTCGAGTCTTTCCCACGAGGCTTTCCCACGAGGCTTTCCCACAGGGCTGTCCCACGTGCACACGTGGTGGGAGTCGATCCTCGGCTTGAACGTCAAGGCAGTGCAGGGAAAACAGGTTCCTCTTGAATGGACTGACACATCTGGGGGACTCTTGGAATGGTGGCATGACCCTGGAGTTCCTCTCGCCTTTCCTGTGGAGAGCGCCTCCTCTTGAGGTGCGACGGGAACGCAGGGAATTATTTCCCTACGAAACAGGGAAAGGATCCCTCATCTCGAGCTAGGAGGCAGAAACGTGGCTCCCCTGGATGTGTGCGGGACACCACGTGCTTCCTCTCGAGTGGAGACGGGTATGTCGGGGAACTTCTTGAGTTGCAGCAAGGGTGTGAAGGACCCTTTGGAAGTTCCAGTGGTTAGATGTGATTAGCCTCGAGAAGCCTCAGCGGAAATGGGCCTCATCTCGCCTGGAATGCAAAACCTCCTGGATTTTCTCGAGTTGCGGCAGGTGCTCTCGACTTACGACGGGGACCTCAGCGACCCGCTCTGGTGGCCTCAGGAAAGGCCAGTCCCCATGCGAGTTCCTCGGGGGCCTCTGGGGATTCCTCTCCCGTCGATACCGGGGCCTAAGACCTTGTGTGGAGTCGGGGCCGGAACCTGAGAATTCCTCTCCAGTGCTGACATGGATCTTGGGGTACTTCTGGAGTCTCCCCAGGGGAGTCAGTCCTCGTCTCGAATGCGGGCATGCACTTGCGCTTTCCTCCAGAGCGGTAGCAGCAGTGTCACGCAGTCCGCCGCGTGGATCAAAGGATCTATGGTTTTCCCTCGACTCTTTCCCACGAGGCTTTCCCACAGGGCTGTCCCACGTGCACACGTGGTGGGAGTCGATCCTCGGCTTGAACGTCAAGGCAGTGCAGGGAAAACAGGTTCCTCTGGAATGGACTGACACATCTGTGGGTCTCTTGGAATGGTGCCACGACCCTGGAGTTCCTCTCGCCTTTCCTGTGGAGAGCGCCTCCTCTTGAGATGCGACGGGAACGCAGGGAATTCTTTCCCTACGAAACAGGGAAAGGATCCCTCATCTCGAGCTAGGAGGCGGAAACGGGGCTCCCCTGGATGTGTGCGGGACCCCACGTGCTTCCTCTCGAGTGGAGACGGGTATGTCGGGGAACTTCTTGAGTTCCAGCAAGGGCGTGAAGGACCCTTTGGAAGTTCCAGTGGTTAGATGTGATTGGCCTCGAGAAGCCTCAGGGGAAATGGGCCTCATCTCGCCTGGAGGGCAAAACCTCCTGGATTTTCTCCAAGTGCGGCAGGTCCTCTCGACTTACGACAGGGACCTCAGGGACCCGCTCTGGTGGCATCAGGATAGGCCAGTCCCCATGCGAGTTCCTCGGGGGCCTCACGGGATTCCACTCCCTTCAATGCCAGGGCCTAAGACCTTGTGTGGAGTCGGGGCCAGAACCTGAGGATTCCTCTCCAGTGCTGACATGGATCTTGGGGTACTTCTGGAGTCTCCCCAGGGGAGTCAGTCCTCGTCTCGAATGCGGGCATGCACTTGCGCTTTCCTCCAGAGCGGTAGCAGCAGTGTCACGCAGTCCGCCGCGTGGATCAAAGGATCTATGGTTTTCCCTCGAGTCTTTCCCACGAGGCTTTCCCACGAGGCTTTCCCACAGGGCTGTCCCACGTGCACACGTCGTGGGAGTCGATCCTCGGCTTGAACGTCAAGGCAGTGCAGGGAAAACAGGTTCCTGTGGAATGGACTGACACATCTGGGGGACTCTTGGAATGGTGCCACGACCCTGGAGTTCCTCTCGCCTTTCCTGTGGAGAGCGCCTCCTCTTGAGATGCGACGGGAACGCCGGGAATTATTTCCCTACGAAACAGGGAAAGGATCCCTCATCTCGAGCTAGGAGGCAGAAACGTGGCTCCCCTGGATGTGTGCGGGACCCCACGTGCTTCCTCTCGAGTGGAGACGGGTATGTCGGCGAACTTCTTGAGTTGCAGCAAGGGTGTGAAGGACCCTTTGGAAGTTCCAGTGGTTAGATGTGATTAGCCTCGAGAAGCCTCAGCGGAAATGGGCCTCATCTCGCCTGGAGGGCAAAACCTCCTGGATTTTCTCGAGTTGCGGCAGGTGCTCTCGACTTACGACGGGGACCTCAGGGACCCGCTCTGGTGGCCTCAGGAAAGGCCAGTCCCCATGCGAGTTCCTCGGGGGCCTCTCGGGATTGCTCTCCCGCCGATGCCGGGGCCTAAGACCTTGTGTGGAGTCGGGGCTGGAACCTGAGGATTCCTCTCCAGTGCTGACATGGATCTTGGGGTACTTCTGGAGTCTCCCCAGGGGAGTCAGTCCTCGTCTCGAATGCGGGCATGCACTTGCGCTTTCCTCCAGAGCGGTAGCAGCAATGTCACGCAGTCCGCCGCGTGGTTCAAAGGATCTATGGTTTTCCCTCGAGTCTTTCCCACGAGGCTTTCCCACGAGGCTTTCCCACAGGGCTGTCCCACGTGCACACGTGGTGGGAGTCGATCCTCGGCTTGAACGTCAAGGCAGTGCAGGGAAAACAGGTTCCTCTGGAATGGACTGACACATCTGTGGGTCTCTTGGAATGGTGCCACGACCCTGGAGTTCCTCTCGCCTTTCCTGTGGAGAGCGCCTCCTCTTGAGATGCGACGGGAACGCCGGGAATTCTTTCCCTACGAAACAGGGAAAGGATCCCTCATCTCGAGCTAGGAGGCGGAAACGGGGCTCCCCTGGATGTGTGCGGGACCCCACGTGCTTCCTCTCGAGTGGAGACGGGTATGTCGGGGAACTTCTTGAGTTGCAGCAAAGGTGTGAAGGACCCTTTGGAAGTTCCAGTGGTTAGATGTGATTGGCCTCGAGAAGCCTCAGGGGAAATGTGCCTCATCTCGCCTGGAGGGCAAAACCTCCTGGATTTTCTCCAGTTGCGGCAGGTCCTCTCGACTTACGACGGGGACCTCAGGGACCCGCTCTGGTGGCCTCAGGAAAGGCCAGTCCCCATGCGAGTTCCTCGGGGGCCTCTCGGGATTCCTCTCCCGTCGATGCCGATGCCTAAGACCTTGTGTGGAGTCGAGGCCGGAACCTGAGGATTCCTCTCCAGTGCTGACATGGATCTTGGGGTACTTCTGGAGTCTCCCCAGCGGAGTCAGTCCTCGTCTCGAATGCGGGCATGCACTTGCGCTTTTCTCCAATGCGGTAGCAGCAGTGTCACGCAGTCCGCCGCGTGGATCAAAGGATCTATGGTTTTCCCTCGAGTCTTTCCCACGAGGCTTTCCCACGAGGCTTTCCCACAGGGCTGTCCCACGTGCACACGTGGTGGGAGTCGATCCTCGGCTTGAACGTCAAAGCAGTGCAGGGAAGCAGGTTCCTCTGGAATGGACTGACACATCTGGGGGACTCTTGGAATGGTGGCACGACCCTGGAGTTCCTCTCGCCTTTCCTGTGGAGAGCGCCTCCTCTAGAGATGCGACGGGATCGCCGGGAATTCTTTCCCTACGAAACAGTGAAAGGACCCTCATCTCGAGCTAGGAGGCAGAAACGGGGCTCCCCTGGATGTGTGCGGGACCCCACGTGCTTCCTCTCGAGTGGAGACGGGTATGACGGGGAACTTCTTGAGTTGCAGTAAGTGTGTGAAGGACCCTTTGGAAGTTCCAGTGGATAGACGTGATTAGCCTCGAGAAGCCTCAGCAGAAATGGGCCTCATCTCGCCTGGAGGGCAAAACCTCCTGGATTTTCTCGAGTTGCGGCAGGTGCTCTCGACTTACGACGGGGACCTCACGGACCCGCTCTGGTGGCCTCAGGAAAGGCCAGTCCCCATGCGAGTTCCTCGGGGGCCTCTGGGGATTCCTCTCCCGTCGATGCCGGGGCATAAGACCTTGTGTGGAGTCGGGGCCGGAACCTGAGGATTCCTCTCCAGTGCTGACATGGATCTTGGGGTACTTCTGGAGTCTCCCCAGGGGAGTCAGTCCTCGTCTCGAATGCGGGCATGCACTTGCGTTTTCCTCCAGAGCGGTAGCAGCAGTGTCACGCAGTCCGCCGCGTGGATCAAAGGATCTAAGGTTTTCCCTCGAGTCTTTCCCACGAGGCTTTCCCACGAGGCTTTCCCACAGGGCTGTCCCACGTGCACACGTGGTGGGAGTCGATCCTCGGCTTGAACGTCAAGGCATTGCAGGGAAAACAGGTTCCTCTGGAATGGACTGACACATCTGGGGGACTCTTGGAATGGTGGCACGACCCTGGAGTTCCTCTCGCCTTTCCTGTGGAGAGCGCCTCCTCTTGAGATGCGACGGGAACGCCGGGAATTCTTTCCCTACGAAACAGGGAAAGGATCCCTCACCTCGACCTCGGAGGCTGAAATGGAGCTCCCCTGGATGTGTGCGGGACCCCATGTGCTTCCTCTCGAGTGGAGACGGGTATGTCGGGGAACTTCTTGAGTTGCATCAAGGGTGTGAAGGACCCTTTGGAAGTTCCAGTGGTTAGATGTGATTAGCCTCGAGAAGCCTCAGTGGAAATGGGCCTCATCTCGCCTGGAGGGCAAAACCTCCTGGATTTTCTCGAGTTGCGGCAGGTGCTCTCGACTTACGACGGGAACCTCAGGGACCCGCTCTGGTGACCTCAGGAAAGGCCAGTCCCCATGCGAGTTCCTCGGGGGCCTCTCGGGTTTCCACTCCCGTTGATGCCGGGGCCTAAGACCTTGTGTGGAGACGGGGCCGGAACCTGAGGATTCCTCTCCAGTGCTGACATGGATCTTGGGGTACTTCTGGAGTCTCCCCAGGGGAGTCAGTCCTCGTCTCGAATGCGGGCATGCACTTGGGCTTTCCTCCAGAGGGGTAGCATCAGTGTCACGCAGTCCGCCGCGTGGATCAAGGGATCCATGGTTTTCCCTCGAGTCTTTCCCACGAGGCTTTCCCACGAGGCTTTCCCACAGGGCTGTCCCACGTGCACACGTGGTGGGAGTCGATCCTCGGCTTGAACGTCAAGGCAGTGCAGGGAAAACAGGTTCCTCTGGAATGGACTGACACATCTGGGGGACTCTTGGAATGGTGCCACGACCCTGGAGTTCCTCTCGCCTTTCCTGTGCAGAGCGCCTCCTCTTGAGATGCGCCGGAACGCCGGAAATTCTTTCCCTACGAAACAGGGAAAGGATCCCTCATCTCGAGCTAGGAGGCGGAAACGGGGCTACCATGGATGTGTGCGGGACCCTCGTGCTTCCTCTCGAGTGGAGACGGGTATGTCGGGGAACTTCTTGAGTTGCAGCAAGGGTGTGAAGGACCCTTTGAAAGTTCCAGTGGTTAGAAGTGATTAGCCTCGAGAAGCCTCAGCGGAAATGGGCCTCATCTCGCCTGGAGGGCAAAACCTCCTGGATTTTTTCGAGTTGCGGCAGGTGCTCTCGACTTACGACGGGGACCTCAGGGACCCGCTCTGGTGACCTCAGGAAAGGCCAGTCCCCATGCCAGTTCCTCGGGGACCTCTCGGGTTTCCTCTCCCGTTGATGCCGGGGCCTAAGACCTTGTGTGGAGTCGGGGCCGGAACCTGAGGATTCCTCTCCAGTGCTGACATGGATCTTGGGGTACTTCTGGAGTCTCCCTAGGGGCGTCAGTCCTCGTCTTGAATGAGGGCATGCACTTGCGCTTTCCTCCAGAGCGGTAGCAGCAGTGTCACGCAGTCCGCCGCGTGCATCAAAGGATCTATGGTTTTCCCTCGAGTCTTTCCCACGAGGCTTTCCCACGAGGCTTTCCCACAGGGCTGTCCCACGTGCACACGGGGTGGGAGTCGATCTTCGGCTTGAACGTCAAGGCAGTGCAGGGAAACAGGTTCCTCTGGAATGGACTGACACATCTGGGGGACTCTTGGAATGGTGGCACGACCCTGGAGTTCCTCTCGCCTTTCCTGTGGAGAGCGAATCCTCTTGAGATGCGACGGGATTGCCGGGAATTCTTTCCTACGAAACAGTGAAAGGATCCCTCATCTTGAGCTAGGAGGCAGAAACGGGGCTCCCCTGGATGTGTGCGGGACCCCACGTGCTTCCTCTCGAGTGGAGAAGGGTATGTCGGGGAACTTCTTGAGTTGCAGAAAGTGTGTGAAGGACCCTTTGGAAGTTCCAGTGGATAGACGTGATTAGCCTCGAGAAGCCTCAGCGGAAATGGGCCTCATCTCGACTGGAGGGCAAAACCTCCTGGATTTTCTCGAGTTGCGGCAGGTGCTCTCGACTTACGACGGCGACCTCAGGGACCCGCTCTGGTGGCCTCAGGAAAGGCCAGTCCCCATGCGAGTTCCTCGGGGGCCTCTGGGGATTCCTCTCCCGTCGATGCCGGGGCCTAAGACCTTGTGTGGAGTCGGGGCCGGAACCTGAGGATTCCTCTCCAGTGCTGACATGGATCTTGGGGTACTTCTGGAGTCTCCCCAGGGGAGTCAGTCCTCGTCTCGAATGCGGGCATGCACTTGCGCTTTCCTCCAGAGCGGTAGCAGCAGTGTCACGCAGTCCGCCGCGTGGATCAAAGGATCTATGGTTTTCCCTCGAGTCTTTCCCACGAGTCTTTCCCACAAGTCTTTCCCACAGGGCTGTCCCACGTGCACACGTGGTGGGAGTCGATCGTCGCCTTGAACGTCAAAGCAGTGCAGGGAAAACATGTTCCTCTGGAATGGACTGACACATCTGGGGGACTCTTGGAATGGTGGCATGACCCTGGAGTTCCTCTCGCCTTTCCTGTGGAGAGCGCCTCCTCTTGAGATGCGACTGGAACGCTGGGAATTCTTTCCCTACGAAACAGGGAAAGGATCCCTCATCTCGAGCTAGGAGGCGGAAATGGGGCTCCCTGGATATGTGCGGGACCCAACGTGCTTCCTCTCGAGTGGAGACGGGTATGTCGGGGAACTTCTTGAGTTGCAGCAAGGGTGTGAAGGACCCTTTGGAAGTTCCAGTGATTAGATGTGATTAGCCTCGAGAAGCCTCAGCGGAACTGGGCCTCATCTCGCCTGGAGGGCAAAACCTCCTGGATTTTCTCGAGTTGCAGCAGGTGCTCTCGACTTACGACGGGGACCTCAGGGACCCGCTCTGGTGGCCTCAGGAAAGGCCAGTCCCCATGCGAGTTCCTCGGGGGCCTCTCGGGATTCCTCTCCCGTCGATGCCGATGCCTAAGACCTTGTGTGGAGTCGAGGCCGGAACCTGAGGATTCCTCTCCAGTGCTGACATGGATCTTGGGGTACTTCTGGAGTCTCCCCAGGGGAGTCAGTCCTCGTCTCGAATGCGGACATGCACTTGCGCTTTTCTCCAATGCGGTAGCAGCAGTGTCACGCAGTCCGCCGCGTGGATCAAAGGATCTATGGTTTTCCCTCGAGTCTTTCCCACGAGGCTTTCCCACGAGGCTTTCCCACAGGGCTGTCCCACGTGCACACGTGGTGGGAGTCGATCCTCGGCTTGAACGTCAAAGCAGTGCAGGGAAACAGGTTCCTCTGGAATGGACTGACACATCTGGGGGACTCTTGGAATGGTGGCACGACCCTGGAGTTCCTCTCGCCTTTCCTGTGGAGAGCGCCTCCTCTAGAGATGCGACGGGATCGCCGGGAATTCTTTCCCTACGAAACAGTGAAAGGACCCTCATCTCGAGCTAGGAGGCAGAAACGGGGCTCCCCTGGATGTGTGCGGGACCCCACGTGCTTCCTCTCGAGTGGAGACGGGTATGACGGGGAACTTCTTGAGTTGCAGTAAGTGTGTGAAGGACCCTTTGGAAGTTCCAGTGGTTAGATGTGATTAGCCTCGAGAAGCCTCAGCGGAAATGGGCCTCATCTCGCCTGGAGGGCAAAACCTCATGGATTTTCTCGAGTTGCGGCAGGTGCTCTCGACTTACGACGGGGACCTCAGGGACCCGTTCTGGTGACCTCAGGAAAGGCCAGTCCCCATGCGAGTTCCTCGGGGGCCTCTCGGGTTTCCTCTCCCGTTGATGCCGGGGCCTAAGACCTTGTGTGGAGTCGGGGCCGGAACCTGAGGATTCCTCTCCAGTGCTGACATGGATCTTGGGGTACTTCTGGAGTCTCCCCAGGGGAGTCAGTCCTCGTCTCGAATGCGGGCATGCACTTGCGCTTTCCTCCAGAGGGGTAGCATCAGTGTCACGCAGTCCGCCGCGTGGATCAAAGGATCCATGGTTTTCCCTCGAGTCTTTCCCACGAGGCTTTCCCACGAGGCTTTCCCACAGGGCTGTCCCACGTGCACACGTGGTGGGAGTCGATCCTCGGCTTGAACGTCAAGGCAGTGCAGGGAAAACAGGTTCCTCTGGAATGGACTGACACATCTGGGGGACTCTTGGAATGGTGCCACGACCCTGGAGTTCCTCTCGCCTTTCCTGTGGAGAGCGCCTCCTCTTGAGATGCGCCGGAACGCAGGAAATTCTTTCCCTACGAAACAGGGAAAGGATCCCTCATCTCGAGCTAGGAGGCGGAAACGGGGCTACCATGGATGTGTGCGGGACCCTCGTGCTTCCTCTCGAGTGGAGACGGGTATGTCGGGGAACTTCTTGAGTTGCAGCAAGGGTGTGAAGGACCCTTTGAAAGTTCCAGTGGTTAGATGTGATTAGCCTCGAGAAGCCTCAGCGGAAATGGGCCTCATCTCGCCTGGAGGGCAAAACCTCCTGGATTTTCTCGAGTTGCAGCAGGTGCTCTCGACTTACGACGGGGACCTCAGGGACCCGCTCTGGTGGCCTCAGGAAAGGCCAGTCCCCATGCGAGTTCCTCGGGGTCCTCTGGGGATTCCTCTCCCTTCGATGCCGGGGCCTAAGACCTTGTGTGGAGTCGGGGTCGGAACCTGAGGATTCCTCTCCAGTGCTGACATGGATCTTGGGGTACTTCTGGAGTCTCCCCAGGGGAGTCAGTCCTCGTCTCGAATGCGGGCATGCATTTGCGCTTTCCTCCAGAGCGGTAGCAGCAGTGTCACCCAGTCCGCCGCGTGCATCAAAGAATCTATGGTTTTCCCTCGAGTCTTTCCCACGAGGCTTTCCCACGAGGCTTTCCCACAGGGCTGTCCCATGTGCACACGTGGTGGGAGTCGATCCTCGGCTTGAACGTCAAGGCAGTGCAGGGAAAACAGGTTCCTCTGGAATGGACTGACATATCTGGGGGACTCTTTGATTGGTGGCACGACGCTGGAGTCCTCTCCCCTTTCCTGTGGAGAGCGCCTCCTCTTGAGATGCGACGGGAACGCCGGGAATTCTTTCCCTACGAAACAGGGAAAGGATCCCTCATCTCGAGCTAGGAGGCGGAAACGGGGCTCCCCTGGATGTGTGTGGGACCCTCGTGCTTCCTCTAGAGTGGAGAAGGGTATGTCGGGAAACTTCTTGAGTCGCAGCAAGGGTGTGAAGGACCCGTTGGAAGTTCCAGTATTTAGACGTGATTAGTCTCGAGAAGCCTCAGCGGAAATGGGCCTCATCTCGCCTGGAGGGCAAAACCTCCTGGATTTTCTCGAGTTGCGGCAGGTGCTCTCGACTTACGACGGGGACCCCAGGGACCCTCTGGGGGCCTCAGGAAAGGCCAGTCCCCATGCGAATTCCTCGGGGGCCTCTCGGGATTACTCTCCCGTCGATGGCGGGGCCTAAGACCTTGTGTGGAGTCGGGGCCGGAACCTGAGGATTCCTCTCCAGTGCTGACATGGATCTTGGGGTACTTCTGGAGTCTCCCCAGGGGAGTCAGTCCTCGTCTCGAATGCGGGCATGCACTTGCGCTTTCCTCCAGAGCGGTAGCAGCAGTGTCACGCAGTCCGCCGCGTGGATCAAAGGATCTAAGGTTTTCCCTCGAGTCTTTCCCACGAGGCTTTCCCACGAGGCTTTCCCACAGGGCTTTCCCACGTGCACACGTGGTGGGATCGATCCTCGGCTTGAACGTCAAGGCAGTGCAGGGAAAACAGGTTCCTCTGGAATGGACTGACACATCTGGGGGACTCTTGGAATGGTGGCACGACCCTGGAGTTCCTCTTGCCGTTCCTGTGGAGAGCGCCTCCTCTTGAGATGCGACGGGAACGCCGGGAATTCTTTCCCTACGAAACAGGGAAAGGATCCCTCACCTCGACCTTGGAGGCTGAAATGGGGCTCCCCTGGATGTGTGCGGGACCCCATGTGCTTCCTCTCGAGTGGAGACGGGTATGTCGGGGAACTTCTTGAGTTGCAGCAAGGGTGTGAAGGACCCTTTGGAAGTTCCAGTGGTTAGATGTGATTAGCCTCGAGAAGCCTCAGCGGAAATGGGCCTCATCTCGCCTGGAGGGCAAAAGCTCCTGGATTTTCTCGAGTTGCGGCAGGTGCTCTCGACTTACGACGGGGACCTCAGGGACCCGTTCCGGTGACCTCAGGAAAGGCCAGTCCCCATGCGAGTTCCTCGGGGGCCTCTCGGGTTTCCTCTCCCGTTGATGCCGGGGCCTAAGACCTTGTGTGGAGTCGGGGCCGGAACCTGAGGATTCCTCTCCAGTGCTGACATGGATCTTGGGGTACTTCTGGAGTCTCCCCAGGGGAGTCAGTCCTCGTCTCGAATGCGGGCATGCACTTGCGCTTTCCTCCAGAGGGGTAGCATCAGTGTCACGCAGTCCGCCGCGTGGATCAAAGGATCCATGGTTTTCCCTCGAGTCTTTCCCACGAGGCTTTCCCACGAGGCTTTCCCACAGGGCTGTCCCACGTGCACACGTGGTGGGAGTCGATCCTCGGCTTGAACGTCAAGGCAGTGCAGGGAAAACAGGTTCCTCTGGAATGGACTGACACATCTGGGGGACTCTTGGAATGGTGCCACGACCCTGGAGTTCCTCTCGCCTTTCCTTTGGAGAGCGCCTCCTCTTGAGATGCGCCGGAACGCCGGAAATTCTTTCCCTACGAAACAGGGAAAGGATCCCTCATCTCGAGCTAGGAGGCGGAAACGGGGCTCCCCTGGATGTGTGCGGGACCCCACGTGCTTCCTCTCGAGTGGAGACGGGTATGTCGGGGAACTTCTTGAGTTGCAGCAATGGTGTGAAGGACCCTTTGGAAGTTCCAGTGGTTAGATGTGATTGGTCTCGAGAAGCCTCAGCGGAAATGGGCCTCATCGCGCCTGGAGGGCAAAACCTCCTGGATTTTCTCGAGTTGCGGCAGGTGCTCTCGACTTACGATGGGGACCTCAGGGACCCGCTCTGGTGGCCTCAGGAAAGGCCAGTCCCCATGCGAGTTCCTCGGGGGCCTCTCGGCATTCCTCTCCCGTCGATGCCGGGGCCTAAGACCTTGTGTGGAGTCGGGGCCGGAACCTGAGGATTCCTCTCCAGTGCTGACATGGATCTTGGGGTACTTCTGGAGTCTCCCCAGGGGAGTCAGTCCTCGTCTCGAATGCGGGCATGCACTTGCGCTTTCCTCCAGAGCGGTAGCAGGAGTGTCACGCAGTCCGCCGTGTGGATCAAAGGATCTATGGTTTTCCCTTGAGTCTTTCCCACGAGGCTTTCCCACGAGGCTTTCCCACAGGGCTGTCCCACGTGCACACGTGGTGGGAGTCGATCCTCGGCTTGAACGTCAAGGCAGTGCAGGGAAAACAGGTTCCTCTGGAATGGACTGACCCATCTGGGGGACTCTTGGAATGGTGGAACGACCCTGGAGTTCCTCTCGCCTTTCTTGTGGAGAGCGCCTCCTCTTGAGATGCGACGGGAACGCCGGGAATTCTTTCCCTACGAAACAGGGAAAGGATCCCTCATCTCGAGCTAGGAGGCGGAAACGGGGCTCCCCTGGATGTGTGCGGGACCCACGTGCTTCCTCTCGAGTGGAGACGGGTATGTCGGGGAACTTCTTGAGTTGCAGCAAGGGTGTGAAGGACCCTTTGGAAGTTCCAGTGGTTAGATGTGATTGGCCTCGAGAAGCCTCAGCGGAAATGGGCCTCATCTCGCCTGGAGGGCAAAACCTCCTGGATTTTCTCGAGTTGCGGCAGGTGCTCTCGACTTACGACGGGGACCTCAGGGACCCGCTCTGGTGGCCTCAGGAAAGGCCAGTCCCCATGCGAGTTCCTCGGGGGCCTCTCGGGATTCCTCTCCCGTCGATGCTGGGGCCTAAGACCTTGTGTGGATTCGGGGCCGGAACCTGAGGATTCCTCTCCAGTGCTGACATGGATCTTGGGGTACTTCTGGAGTCTCCCCAGGGGAGTCAGTCCTCGTCTCGAATGCGGGCATGCACTTGCGCTTTACTCCATAGCGGTAGCAGCAGTGTCAAGCAGTCCGCCGCGTGGATCAAAGGATCTATGGTTTTCCCTCGAGTCTTTCCCACGAGGCTTTCGCACGAGGCTTTCCCACAGGGCTGTCCCACGTGCACACGTGGTGGGAGTCGATCCTCGGCTTGAACGTCAAGGCAGTGCAGGGAAAACAGGTTCCTCTGGAATGGACTGACACTTCTGGGGGACTCTTGGAATGGTGTCACGACCCTGGAGTTCCTCTCTGCTTTCCTGTGGAGAGCGCCTCCTCTTGAGATGCGACGGGAACGCCGGGAATTCTTTCCCTACCAAACAGTGAAAGGATCCCTCATCTCGAGCTAGGAGGCGGAAACGGGGCTCCCCTGGATGTGTGCGGGACCCCACGTGCTTCCTCTCGAGTGGAGACGGGTATGTCGGGGAACTTCTTGAGTTGCAGCAATGGTGTGAAGGACCCTTTGGAAGTTCCAGTGGTTAGATGTGATTGGTCTCGAGAAGCCTCAGCGGAAATGGGCCTCATCGCGCCTGGAGGGCAAAACCTCCTGGATTTTCTCGAGTTGCGGCAGGTGCTCTCGACTTACGATGGGGACCTCAGGGACCCGCTCTGGTGGCCTCAGGAAAGGCCAGTCCCCATGCGAGTTCCTCGGGGGCCTCTCGGCATTCCTCTCCCGTCGATGCCGGGGCCTAAGACCTTGTGTGGAGTCGGGGCCGGAACCTGAGGATTCCTCTCCAGTGCTAACATGGATCTTGGGGTACTTCTGGAGTCTCCCCAGGGGAGTCAGTCCTCGTCTCGAATGCGGGCATGCACTTGCGCTTTCCTCCAGAGCGGTAGCAGCAGTGTCACGCAGTCCGCCGTGTGGATCAAAGGATCTATGGTTTTCCCTCGAGTCTTTCCCACGAGGCTTTCCCACGAGGCTTTCCCACAGGGCTGTCCCACGTGCACACGTGGTGGGAGTCGATCCTCGGCTTGAACGTCAAGGCAGTGCAGGGAAAACAGGTTCCTCTGGAATGGACTGAGACATCTGGGGGACTCTTGGAATGGTGGAACCACCCTGGAGTTCCTCTCGCCTTTCCTGTGGAGAGCGCCTCCTCTTGAGATGCGACGGGAACGCCGGGAATTCTTTCCCTACGAAACAGGGAAAGGATCCCTCATCTCGAGCTAGGAGGCGGAAACGGGGCTCCCCTGGATGTGTGCGGGACACCACGTGCTTCCTCTCGAGTGCAGACGGGTATGTCGGGGAACTTCTTGAGTTGCAGCAAGGGTGTGAAGGACCCTTTGGAAGTTCCAGTGGTTAGATGTGATTGGCCTCGAGAAGCCTCAGCGGAAATGGGCCTCATCTCGCCTCGAGGGCAAAACCTCCTGGATTTTCTCGAGTTGCGGCAGGTGCTCTCGACTTACAACGGGGACCTCAGGGACCCGCTCTGGTGGCCTCAGGAAAGGCCAGTCCCCATGCGAGTTCCTCGGGGGCCTCTCGGGATTCCTCTCCCGTCGATGCCGGGGCCTAAGACCTTGTGTGGAGTCGGGGCCGGAACCTGAGGATTCCTCTCCAGTGCTGACATGGAACTTGGGGTACTTCTGGAGTCTCCCCAGGGGAGTCAGTCCTCGTCTCGAATGCGGGCATGCACTTGCGCTTTCCTCCAGAGCGGTAGCAGCAGTGTCACGCAGTCCGACGCGTGGATCAAAGGATCTATGGTTTTCCCTCGAGTCTTTCCCACGAGGCTTTCCCACGAGGCTTTCCCACAGGGCTGTCCCACGTGCACACGTGGTGGGATTCGATCCTCGGCTTGAACGTCAAGGCAGTGCAGGGAAAACAGGTTCCTCTGGAATGGACTGACACATCTGGGGGACTCTTGGAATGGTGTCACGACCCTGGAGTTCCTCTCGCCTTTCCTGTGGAGAGCGCCTCCTCTTGAGATGCGACGGGAACGCCGGGAATTCTTTCCCTACGAAACAGGGAAAGGATCCCTCATCTCGAGCTAGGAGGCGGAAACGGGGCTCCCCTGGATGTGTGCGGGACCCAACGTGCTTCCTCTCGAGTGGAGACGGGTATGTCGGGGAACTTCTTGAGTTGCAGCAATGGTGTGAAGGACCCTTTGGAAGTTCCAGTGGTTAGATGTGATTGGTCTCGAGAAGCCTCAGCGGAAATGGGCCTCATCGCGCCTGGAGGGCAAAACCTCCTGGATTTTCTCGAGTTGCGGCAGGTGCTCTCGACTTACGATGGGGACCTCAGGGACCCGCTCTGGTGGCCTCAGGAAAGGCCAGTCCCCATGCGAGTTCCTCGGGGGCCTCTCGGGATTCCTCTCCCGTCGATGCCGGGGCCTAAGACCTTGTGTGGAGTCGGGGCCGGAACCTGAGGATTCCTCTCCAGTGCTGACATGGATCTTGGGGTACTTCGGGAGTCTCCCCAGGGGAGTCAGTCCTCGTCTCGAATGCGGGCATGCACTTGCGCTTTCCTCCAGAGCGGTAGCAGCAGTGTCACGCAGTCCGCCGTGTGGATCAAAGGATCTATGGTTTTCCCTCGAGTCTTTCCCACGAGGCTTTCCCACGAGGCTTTCCCACAGGGCTGTCCCATGTGCACACGTGGTGGGAGTCGATCCTCGGCTTGAACGTCAAGGCAGTGCAGGGAAAACAGGTTCCTCAGGAATGGACTGACCCATCTGGGGGACTCTTGGAATGGTGGCACGACCCTGGAGTTCCTCTCGCCTTTCCTGTGGAGAGCGCCTCCTCTTGAGATGCGACGGGAACGCCGGGAATTCTTTCCCTACGAAACAGGGAAAGGATCCCTGATCTCGAGCTAGGAGGCGGAAACGGGTCTCCCCTGGATGTGTGCGGGACACCACGTGCTTCCTCTCCAGTGCAGACGGGTATGTCGGGGAACTTCTTGAGTTGCAGCAAGGGTGTGAAGGACCCTTTGGAAGTTCCAGTGGTTAGATGTGATTGGCCTCGAGAAGCCTCAGCGGAAATGGGCCTCATCTCGCCTGGAGGGCAAAACCTCCTGGATTTTCTCGAGTTGCGGCAGGTGCTCTCGACTTACAACGGGGACCTCAGGGACCCGCTCTGGTGGCCTCCGGAAAGGCCAGTCCCCATGCGAGTTCCTCGGGGGCCTCTCGGGATTCCTCTCCCGTCGATGCCGGGGCCTAAGACCTTGTCTGGAGTCGGGGCCGGAACCTGAGGATTCCTCTCCAGTGCTGACAAGGATCTTGGGGTACTTCTGGAGTCTCCCCAGGGGAGTCAGTCCTTGTCTCGAATGCGAGCATGCACTTGCGCTTTCCTCCAGAGCGGTAGCAGCAGTGTCAAGCAGTCCGCCGCGTGGATCAAAGGATGTATGGTTTTCCCTCGAGTCTTTCCCACGAGGCTTTCTCACGAGGCTTTCCCACAGGGCTGTCCCACGTGCACACGTGGTGGGAGTCGATCCTCGGCTTGAACGTCAAGGCAGTGCAGGGAAAACAGGTTCCTCTGGAATGGACTGACACATCTGGGGGACTCTTGGAATGGTGGCACGACCCTGGAGTTCCTCTCGCCTTTCCTGTGGAGAGCGCCTCCTCTTGAGATGCGACGGGAACGCCGGGAATTCTTTCCCTACGAAACAGGGAAAGGATCCCTCATCTCGAGCTAGGAGGCGGAAACGGGGCTCCCCTGGATGTGTGCGGGACCCCACGTGCTTCCTCTCGAGTGGAGACGGGTATGTCGGGGAACTTCTTGAGTTGCAGCAAGGGTGTGAAGGACCCTTTGGAAGTTCCAGTGGTTAGACGTGATTAGCCTCGAGAAGCCTCAGCGGAAATGGGCCTCATCTCGCCTGGAGGGCAAAACCTCCTGGATTTTCTCGAGTTGCGGCAGGTGCTCTCGACTTACGACGGGGACCTCAGGGACCCGCTCTGGTGGCCTCAGGAAAGGCCAGTCCCCATGCGAGTTCCTCGGGGGCCTCTCGGGATTCCTCTCCCGTCGATGCCGGGGCCTAAGACCTTGTGTGGAGTCGGGGCCGGAACCTGAGGATTCCTCTCCAGTGTTGACATGGATCTTGGGGTACTTCTGGAGTCTCCCCAGGGGAGTCAGTCCTCGTCTCGAATGCGGGCATGCACTTGCGCTTTCCTCCAGAGCCGTAGCAGCAGTGTCACGCAGTCCGCCGCGTGGATCAAAGGATCTATGGTTTTCCCTCGAGTCTTTCCCACGAGGCTTTCCCACGAGGCTTTCCCACAGGGCTATCCCACGTGCACACGTGGTGGGAGTCGATCCTCGGCTTGAACGTCAAGGCAGTGCAGGGAAAACAAGTTCCTCTGGAATGGACTGACACATCTGGGGTACTCTTGGAATGGTGGCATGACCCTGGAGTTCCTCTCTGCTTTCCTGTGGAGAGCGCCTCCTCTTGAGATGCGACGGGAACGCCGGGAATTCTTTCCCTACCAAACAGTGAAAGGATCCCTCATCTCGAGCTAGGAGGCGGAAACGGGGCTCCCCTGGATGTGTGCGGGACACCACGTGCTTCTTCTCGAGTGCAGACGGGTATGTCGGGGAACTTCTTGAGTTGCAGCAAGGGTGTGAAGGACCCTTTGGAAGTTCCAGTGGTTAGATGTGATTGGCCTCGAGAAGCCTCAGCGGAAATGGGCCTCATCTCGCCTGGAGGGCAAAACCTCCTGGATTTTCTCGAGTTGCGGCAGGTGCTCTCGACTTACGACGGGGACCTCAGGGACCCGCTCTGGTGGCCTCAGGAAAGGCCGGTCCCCATGCGAGTTCCTCGGGGGCCTCTCGGGATTCCTCTCCCGTCGATGCCGGGGCCTAAGACCTTGTGTGGAGTCGGGGCCAGAACCTGAGGATTCCTCTCCAGTGCTGACATGGATCTTGGGGTACTTCTGGAGTCTCCCCAGGGGAGTCAGTCCTCGTCTCGAATGCGGGCATGCACTTGCGCTTTCCTCCAGAGCGGTAGCAGCAGTGTCACGCAGTCCGCCGCGTGGATCAAAGGATCTATGGTTTTCACTCGAGTCTTTCCCACGAGGCTTTCCCACGAGGCTTTCCCACAGGACTGTCCCACGTGCACACGTGGTGGGAGTCGATCCTCGGCTTGAACGTCAAGGCAGTGCAGGGAAAACAGGTTCCTCTGGAATGGACTGACACATCTGGGGGACTCTTGGAATGGTGGCACGACCCTGGAGTTCCTCTCGCCTTTCCTGTGGAGAGCGCCTCCTCTTGAGATGCGACGGGAACGCCGGGAATTCTTTCCCTACGAAACAGGGAAAGGATCCCTCATCTCGAGCTAGGAGGCGGAAACGGGGCTCCCCTGGATGTGTGCGGGACCCCACGTGCTTCCTCTCGAGTGGAGACGGGTATGTCGGGGAACTTCTTGAGTTGCAGCAAGGGTGTGAAGGACCCTTTGGAAGTTCCAGTGGTTAGACGTGATTAGCCTCGAGAAGCCTCAGCGGAAATGGGCCTCATCTCGCCTGGAGGGCAAAACCTCCTGGATTTTCTCGAGTTGCGGCAGGTGCTCTCGACTTACGACGGGGACCTCAGGGACCCGCTCTGGTGGCCTCAGGAAAGGCCAGTCCCCATGCGAGTTCCTCGGGGGCCTCTCGGGATTCCTCTCCCGTCGATGCCGGGGCCTAAGACCTTGTGTGGAGTCGGGGCCGGAACCTGAGGATTCCTCTCCAGTGTTGACATGGATCTTGGGGTACTTCTGGAGTCTCCCCAGGGGAGTCAGTCCTCGTCTCGAATGCGGGCATGCACTTGCGCTTTCCTCCAGAGCCGTAGCAGCAGTGTCACGCAGTCCGCCGCGTGGATCAAAGGATCTATGGTTTTCCCTCGAGTCTTTCCCACGAGGCTTTCCCACGAGGCTTTCCCACAGGGCTATCCCACGTGCACACGTGGTGGGAGTCGATCCTCGGCTTGAACGTCAAGGCAGTGCAGGGAAAACAAGTTCCTCTGGAATGGACTGACACATCTGGGGTACTCTTGGAATGGTGGCATGACCCTGGAGTTCCTCTCTGCTTTCCTGTGGAGAGCGCCTCCTCTTGAGATGCGACGGGAACGCCGGGAATTCTTTCCCTACCAAACAGTGAAAGGATCCCTCATCTCGAGCTAGGAGGCGGAAACGGGGCTCCCCTGGATGTGTGCGGGACACCACGTGCTTCTTCTCGAGTGCAGACGGGTATGTCGGGGAACTTCTTGAGTTGCAGCAAGGGTGTGAAGGACCCTTTGGAAGTTCCAGTGGTTAGATGTGATTGGCCTCGAGAAGCCTCAGCGGAAATGGGCCTCATCTCGCCTGGAGGGCAAAACCTCCTGGATTTTCTCGAGTTGCGGCAGGTGCTCTCGACTTACGACGGGGACCTCAGGGACCCGCTCTGGTGGCCTCAGGAAAGGCCGGTCCCCATGCGAGTTCCTCGGGGGCCTCTCGGGATTCCTCTCCCGTCGATGCCGGGGCCTAAGACCTTGTGTGGAGTCGGGGCCAGAACCTGAGGATTCCTCTCCAGTGCTGACATGGATCTTGGGGTACTTCTGGAGTCTCCCCAGGGGAGTCAGTCCTCGTCTCGAATGCGGGCATGCACTTGCGCTTTCCTCCAGAGCGGTAGCAGCAGTGTCACGCAGTCCGCCGCGTGGATCAAAGGATCTATGGTTTTCACTCGAGTCTTTCCCACGAGGCTTTCCCACGAGGCTTTCCCACAGGACTGTCCCACTTGCACACGTGGTGGGAGTCAATCCTCGGCTTGAACGTCAAGGCAGTGCAGGGAAAACAGGTTCCTCTGGAATGGACTGACACATCTGGGGGACTCTTGGAATGGTGGCATGACCCTGGAGTTCCTCTCGCCTTTCCTGTGGAGAGCGGCTCCTCTTGAGATGCGACGGGAACGCCGGGAATTTTTTCCCTACGAAACAGGGAAAGGATCCCTCATCTCGAGCTAGGAGGCGGAAACGGGGCTCCCCTGGATGTGTGCGGGACCCACGTGCTTCCTCTCGAGTGGAGACGGGTATGTCGGGGAACTTCTTGAGTTACAGCAACGGTGTGAAGGACCCTTTGGAAGTTCCAGTGGTTAGATGTGATTGGCCTCGAGAAGCCTCAGCGGAAATGGGCCTCATCTCTCCTGGAGGGCAAAACCTCCTGGATTTTCTCGAGTTGCGGCAGGTGCTCTCGACTTACGACGGGGACCTCAGGGAACCGCTCTGGTGGCCTCAGGAAAGGCCAGTCCCCATGCGAGTTCCTCGGGGGCCTCTCGGGATTCCTCTCCCGTCGATGCCGGGGCCTAAGACCTTGTGTGGAGTCGGGGCCGGAACCTGAGGATTCCTCTCCAGTGCTGACATGGATCTTGGGGTACTTCTGGAGTCTCCCCAGGGGAGTCAGTCCTCGTCTCGAATGCGGGCATGCACTTGCGCTTTCCTCCAGAGCGGTAGCAGCAGTGTCACGCAGTCCGCCGTGTGGATCAAAGGATCTATGGTTTTCCCTCGAGTCTTTCCCACGAGGCTTTCCCACGAGGCTTTCCCACAGGGCTGTCCCACGTGCACACGTGGTGGGAGTCGATCCTCGGCTTGAACGTCAAGGCAGTGCAGGGAAAACAGGTTCCTCTGGAATGGACTGACACATCTGGGGGACTCTTGGAATGGTGGCACGACCCTGGAGTTCCTCTCGCCTTTCCTGTGGAGAGCGCCTCCTCTTGAGATGCGACGGGAACGCCGGGAATTCTTTCCCTACGAAACAGGGAAAGGATCCCTGATCTCGAGCTAGGAGGCGGAAACGGGTCACCCCTGGATGTGTGCGGGACACCACGTGCTTCCTCTCGAGTGCAGACGGGTATGTCGGGGAACTTCTTGAGTTGCAGCAAGGGTGTGAAGGACCCTTTGGAAGTTCCAGTGGTTAGATGTGATTGGCCTCGAGAAGCCTCAGCGGAAATGGGCCTCATCTCGCCTCGAGGGCAAAACCTCCTGGATTTTCTCGAGTTGCGGCAGGTGCTCTCGACTTACGACGGGGACCTCGGGGACCCGCTCTGGTGGCCTCAGGAAAGGCCAGTCCCCATGCGAGTTCCTCGGGGGCCTTTCGGGATTCCTCTCCCGTCGATGCCGGGGCCTAAGACCTTTTGTGGAGTCGGGGCCGGAACCTGAGGATTCCTCTCCAGTGCTGACATGGAACTTGGGGTACTTCTGGAGTCTCCCCAGGGGAGTCAGTCCTCGTCTCGAATGCGGGCATGCACTTGCGCTTTCCTCCAGAGCGGTAGCAGCAGTGTCACGCAGTCCGACGCGTGGATCAAAGGATCTATGGTTTTCCCTCGAGTCTTTCCCACGAGGCTTTCCCACGAGGCTTTCCCACAGGGCTGTCCCACGTGCACACGTGGTGGGATTCGATCCTCGGCTTGAACGTCAAGGCAGTGCAGGGAAAACAGGTTCCTCTGGAATGGACTGACACATCTGGGGGACTCTTGGAATGGTGTCACGACCCTGGAGTTCCTCTCGCCTTTCCTGTGGAGAGCGCCTCCTCTTGAGATGCGACGGGAACGCCGGGAATTCTTTCCCTACGAAACAGGGAAAGGATCCCTCATCTCGAGCTAGGAGGCGGAAACGGGGCTCCCCTGGATGTGTGCGGGACCCCACGTGCTTCCTCTCGAGTGGAGACGGGTATGTCGGGGAACTTCTTGAGTTGCAGCAATGGTGTGAAGGACCCTTTGGAAGTTCCAGTGGTTAGATGTGATTGGTCTCGAGAAGCCTCAGCGGAAATGGGCCTCATCGCGCCTGGAGGGCAAAACCTCCTGGATTTTCTCGAGTTGCGGCAGGTGCTCTCGACTTACGACGGGGACCTCAGGGACCCGCTCTGGTGGCCTCAGGAAAGGCCAGTCCCCATGCGAGTTCCTCGGGGGCCTCTCGGGATTCCTCTCCCGTCGATGCCGGGGCCTAAGACCTTGTGTGGAGTCGGGGCCGGAACCTGAGGATTCCTCTCCAGTGTTGACATGGATCTTGGGGTACTTCTGGAGTCTCCCCAGGGGAGTCAGTCCTCGTCTCGAATGCGGGCATGCACTTGCGCTTTCCTCCAGAGCGGTAGCAGCAGTGTCACGCAGTCCGCCGCGTGGATCAAAGGATCTATGGTTTTCCCTCGAGTCTTTCCCACGAGGCTTTCCCACGAGGCTTTCCCACAGGGCTGTCCCACGTGCACACGTGGTGGGAGTCGATCCTCGGCTTGAACGTCAAGGCAGTGCAGGGAAAACAGGTTCCTCTGGAATGGACTGACACATCTGGGGTACTCTTGGAATGGTGGCATGACCCTGGAGTTCCTCTCTGCTTTCCTGTGGAGAGCGCCTCCTCTTGAGATGCGACGGGAACGCCGGGAATTCTTTCCCTACCAAACAGTGAAAGGATCCCTCATCTCGAGCTAGGAGGCGGAAACGGGGCTCCCCTGGATGTGTGCGGGACACCACGTGCTTCTTCTCGAGTGCAGACGGGTATGTCGGGGAACTTCTTGAGTTGCAGCAAGGGTGTGAAGGACCCTTTGGAAGTTCCAGTGGTTAGATGTGATTGGCCTCGAGAAGCCTCAGCGGAAATGGGCCTCATCTCGCCTGGAGGGCAAAACTTCCTGGATTTTCTGGAGTTGCGGCAGGTGCTCTCGACTTACGACGGGGACCTCAGGGACCCGCTTTGGTGGCCTCAGGAAAGGCCGGTCCCCATGCGAGTTCCTCGGGGGCCTCTCGGGATTCCTCTCCCGTCCATGCCGGGGCCTAAGACCTTGTCTGGAGTCGGGGCCGGAACCTGAGGATTCCTCTCCAGTGCTGACAAGGATCTTGGGGTACTTCTGGAGTCTCCCCAGGGGAGTCAGTCCTCGTCTCGAATGCGGGCATGCACTTGCACTTTCCTCCAGAGCGGTAGCAGCAGTGTCACACAGTCCGCCGCGTGGATCAAAGGATCTATGGTTTTCCCTCGAGTCTTTCCCACGAGGCTTTCCCACGAGGATTTCCCACAGGGCTGTCCCACGTGCACACGTGGTGGGAGTCGATCCTCGGCTTGAACGTCAAGGCACTGCAGGGAAAACAGGTTCCTCTGGAATGGACTGACACATCTGGGGGACTCTTGGAATGGTGGCACGACCCTGGAGTTCCTCTCGCCTTTCCTGTGGAGAGCGCCTCCTCTTGAGATGCGACGGGAACGCCAGGAATTCTTTCCCTACGAAACAGGGAAAGGATCCCTCATCTCGAGCTAGGAGGCGGAAACGGGGCTCCCCTGGATGTGTGCGTGACACCACGTGCTTCCTCTCGAGTGGAGACGGGTATGTCGGGGAACTTCTTGAGTTGCAACAATGGTGTGAAGGACCCTTTGGAAGTTCCAGTGGTTAGATGTGATTGGCCTCGAGAAGCCTCAGCGGAAATGGGCCTCATCTCGCCTGGAGGGCAAAACCTCCTGGATTTTCTCGAGTTGCGGCAGGTGCTCTCGACTTACGACGGGGACCTCAGGGACCCGCTCTGGTGGCCTCAGGAAAGGCCAGTCCCCATGCGAGTTCCTCGGGGGCCTCTCGGGATTCCTCTCCCGTCGATGCCGGGGCCTAAGACCTTGTGTGGAGTCGGGGCCGGAACCTGAGGATTCCTCTCCAGTGCTGACATGGATCTTGGGGTACTTCTGGAGCCTCCCCAGGGGAGTCAGTCCTCGTCTCGAATGCGGGCATGCACTTGCGCTTTCCTCCAGAGCGGTAGCAGCAGTGTCAAGCAGTCCGCCGCGTGGATCAAAGGATGTATGGTTTTCCCTCGAGTCTTTCCCACGAGGCTTTCTCACGAGGCTTTCCCACTGGGCTGTCCCACGTGCACACGTGGTGGGAGTCGATCCTCGGCTTGAACGTCAAGGCAGTGCAGGGAAAACAGGTTCCTCTGGAATGGACTGACACATCTGGGGGACTCTTGGAATGGTGGCACGACCCTGGAGTTCCTCTCGCCTTTCCTGTGGAGAGCGCCTCTTCTTGAGATGCGACGGGAACGCCGGGAATTCTTTCCCTACGAAACAGGGAAAGGATCCCTCATCTCGAGCTAGGAGGCGGAAACGGGGCTCCCCTGGATGTGTGCGGGACACCACGTGCTTCCTCTCGAGTGGAGACGGGTATGTCGGGGAACTTCTTGAGTTGCAGCAAGGGTGTGAAGGACCCTTTGGAAGTTCCAGTGGTTAGATGTGATTGGTCTCGAGAAGCCTCAGCGGAAATGGGCCTCATCGCGCCTGGAGGGCAAAACCTCCTGGATTTTCTCGAGTTGCGGCAGGGGCTCTCGACTTACGATGGGGACCTCAGGGACCCGCTCTGGTGGCCTCAGGAAAGGCCAGTCCCCATGCGAGTTCCTCGGGGGCCTCTCGGCATTCCTTTCCCGTCGATGCCGGGGCCTAAGACCTTGTGTGGAGTCGGGGCCGGAACCTGAGGATTCCTCTCCAGTGCTGACATGGATCTTGGGGTACTTCTGGAGTCTCCCCAGGGGAGTCAGTCCTCGTCTCGAATGCGGGCATGCACTTGCGCTTTCCTCCAGAGCGGTAGCAGCAGTGTCACGCAGTCCGCCGTGTGGATCAAAGGATCTATGGTTTTCCCTCGAGTCTTTCCCACGAGGCTTTCCCACGAGGCTTTCCCACAGGGCTGTCCCATGTGCACACGTGGTGGGAGTCGATCCTCGGCTTGAACGTCAAGGCAGTGCAGGGAAAACAGGTTCCTCTGGAATGGACTGACCCATCTGGGGGACTCTTGGAATGGTGGCACGACCCTGGAGTTCCTCTCGCCTTTCCTGTGGAGAGCGCCTCCTCTTGAGATGCGACGGGAACGCCGGGAATTCTTCCCTACGAAACAGGGAAAGGATCCCTGATCTCGAGCTAGGAGGCGGAAACGGGTCTCCCCTGGATGTGTGCGGGACACCACGTGCTTCCTCTCGAGTGCAGACGGGTATGTCGGGGAACTTCTTGAGTTGCAGCAAGGGTGTGAAGGACCCTTTGGAAGTTCCAGTGGTTAGATGTGATTGGCCTCGAGAAGCCTCAGCGGAAATGGGCCTCATCTCGCCTGGAGGGCAAAACCTCCTGTATTTTCTCGAGTTGCGGCAGGTGCTCTCGACTTACAACGGGGACCTCAGGGACCCGCTCTGGTGGCCTCCGGAAAGGCCAGTCCCCATGCGAGTTCCTCGGGGGCCTCTCGGGATTCCTCTCCCGTCGATGCCGGGGCCTAAGACCTTGTCTGGAGTCGGGGCAGGAACCTGAGGATTCCTCTCCAGTGCTGACAAGGATCTTGGGGTACTTCTGGAGTCTCCCCAGGGGAGTCAGTCCTCGTCTCGAATGCGGGCATGCACTTGCGCTTTCCTCCAGAGCGGTAGCAGCAGTGTCACACAGTCCGCCGCGTGGATCAAAGGATCTATGGTTTTCCCTCGAGTCTTTCCCACGAGGCTTTCCCACGAGGCTTTCCCACAGGGCTGTCCCACGTGCACACGTGGTGGGAGTCGATCCTCGGCTTGAACGTCAAGGCACTGCAGGGAAAACAGGTTCCTCTGGAATGGACTAGCACATCTGGGGGACTCTTGGAATGGTGGCACGACCCTGGAGTTCCTCTCGCCTTTCCTGTGGAGAGCGCCTCCTCTTGAGATGCGACGGGAACGGCGGGAATTCTTTCCCTACGAAACAGGGAAAGGATCCCTCATCTCGAGCTAGGAGGCGGAAACGGGGCTCCCCTGGATGTGTGCGTGACACCACGTGCTTCCTCTCGAGGCAGACGGGTATGTCGGGGAACTTCTTGAGTTGCAGCAATGGTGTGAAGGACCCTTTGGAAGTTCCAGTGGTTAGATGTGATTGGCCTCGAGAAGCCTCAGCGGAAATGGGCCTCATCTCGCCTGGAGGGCAAAACCTCCTGGATTTTCTCGAGTTGCGGCAGGTGCTCTCGACTTACGACGGGGACCTCGGGGACCCGCTCTGGTGGCCTCAGGAAAGGCCAGTCCCCATGCGAGTTCCTCGGGGGCCTCTCGGGATTCCTCTCCCGTCGATGCCGGGGCCTAAGACCTTGTGTGGAGTCGGGGCCGGAACCTGAGGATTCCTCTCCAGTGCTGACATGGATCTTGGGGTACTTCTGGAGCCTCCCCAGGGGAGTCAGTCCTCGTCTCGAATGCGGGCATGCACTTGCGCTTTCCTCCAGAGCGGTAGCAGCAGTGTCAAGCAGTCCGCCGCGTGGATCAAAGGATGTATGGTTTTCCCTCGAGTCTTTCCCACGAGGCTTTCTCACGAGGCTTTCCCACTGGGCTGTCCCACGTGCACACGTGGTGGGAGTCGATCCTCGGCTTGAACGTCAAGGCAGTGCAGGGAAAACAGGTTCCTCTGGAATGGACTGACACATCTGGGGGACTCTTGGAATGGTGGCACGACCCTGGAGTTCCTCTCGCCTTTCCTGTGGAGAGCGACTCTTCTTGAGATGCGACGGGAACGCCGGGAATTCTTTCCCTACGAAACAGGGAAAGGATCCCTCATCTCGAGCTAGGAGGCGGAAACGGGGCTCCCCTGGATGTGTGCGGGACACCACGTGCTTCCTCTCGAGTGGAGATGGGTATGTCGGTGAACTTCTTGAGTTGCAGCAATGGTGTGAAGGACCCTTTGGAAGTTCCAGTGGTTAGATGTGATTGGCCTCGAGAAGCCTCAGCGGAAATGGGCCTCATCTCGCCTGGAGGTCAAAACCTCCTGGATTTTCTCGAGTTGCGGCAGGTGCTCTCGACTTACGACGGGGACCTCAGGGACCCGCTCTGGTGGCCTCAGGAAAGGCCAGTCCCCATGCGAGTTCCTCGGGGGCCTTCGGGATTCCTCTCCCATCGATTCCGGGGCCTAAGACCTTGTGTGGAGTCGGGGCCGGAACCTGAGGATTCCTCTCCAGTGCTGACATGGATCTTGGGGTACTTCTGGAGTCTCCCCAGGGGAGTCAGTCCTCGTCTCGAATGCGGGCATGCACTTGCGCTTTCCTCCAGAGCGGTAGCAGCAGTGTCACGCAGTCCGCCGCGTGGATCAAAGGATCTATGGTTTTCCCTAGAGTCTTTCCCACGAGGCTTTCCCACGAGGCTTTCTCACAGGGCTGTCCCACGTGCACACGTGGTGGGAGTCGATCCTCGGCTTGAACGTCAAGGCAGTGCAGGGAAAACAGGTTCCTCTGGAATGGACTGACACATCTGGGGGACTCTTGAAATGGTGGCACGACCCTGGAGTTCCTCTCGCCTTTCCTGTGGAGAGCGCCTCCTCTTGAGATGCGACGGGAACGCCGGGAATTCTTTCCCTACGAAACAGGGAAAGGATCCCTCATCTCGAGCTAGGAGGCGGAAACGGGGCTCCCCTGGATGTGTGCGTGACACCACGTGCTTCCTCTCGAGGCAGACGGGTATGTCGGGGAACTTCTTGAGTGGCAGCAATGGTGTGAAGGACCCTTTGGAAGTTCCAGTGGTTAGATGTGATTGGCCTCGAGAAGCCTCAGCGGAAATGGGCCTCATCTCGCCTGGAGGGCAAAACCTCCTGGATTTTCTCGAGTTGCGGCAGGTGCTCTCGACTTACGACGGGGACCTCGGGGACCCGCTCTGGTGGCCTCAGGAAAGGCCAGTCCCCATGCGAGTTCCTCGGGGGCCTCTCGGGATTCCTCTCCCGTCGATGCCGGGGCCTAAGACCTTGTGTGGAGTCGGGGCCGGAACCTGAGGATTCCTCTCCAGTGCTGACATGGATCTTGGTGTACTTCTGGAGTCTCCCCAGGGGAGTCAGTCCTCGTCTCGAATGCGGGCATGCACTTGCGCTTTCCTCAAGAGCGGTAGCAGCAGTGTCACGCAGTCCGCCGCGTGGATCAAAGGATCTATGGTTTTCCCTCGAGTCTTTCCCACGAGGCTTTCCCACGAGGCTTTCCCACAGGGCTGTCCCACGTGCACACGTGGTGGGAGTCGATCCTCGGCTTGAACGTCAAGGCAGTGCAGGGAAAACAGGTTCCTCTGGAATGGACTGACACATCTGGGGGACTCTTGGAATGGTGGCATGACCCTGGAGTTCCTCTCTGCTTTCCTGTGGAGAGCGCCTCCTCTTGAGATGCGACGGGAACGCCGGGAATTCTTTCCCTACGAAACAGTGAAAGGATCCCTCATCTCGAGCTAGGAGGCGGAAACGGGGCTCCCCTGGATGTGTGCGGGACACCACGTGCTTCTTCTCGAGTGCAGACGGGTATGTCGGGGAACTTCTTGAGTTGCAGCAAGGGTGTGAAGGACCCTTTGGAAGTTCCAGTGGTTAGATGTGATTGGCCTCGAGAAGCCTCAGCGGAAATGGGCCTCATCTCGCCTGGAGGGCAAAACATCCTGGATTTTCTCGAGTTGCGGCAGGTGCTCTCGACTTACGACGGGGACCTCAGGGACCCGCTCTGGTGGCCTCAGGAAAGGCCGGTCCCCATGCGAGTTCCTCGGGGGCCTCTCGGGATTCCTCTCCCGTCGATGCCGGGGCCTAAGACCTTGTGTGGAGTCGGGGCCGGAACCTGAGGATTCCTCTCCAGTGCTGACATGGATCTTGGGGTACTTCTGGAGTCTCCCCAGGGGAGTCAGTCCTCGTCTCGAATGCGGGCATGCACTTGCGCTTTCCTCCAGAGCGGTAGCAGCAGTGTCACGCAGTCCGCCGCGTGGATCAAAGGATCTATGGTTTTCCCTCGAGTCTTTCCCACGAGGCTTTCCCACGAGGCTTTCCCACAGGACTGTCCCACGTGCACACGTGGTGGGAGTCGATCCTCGGCTTGAACGTCAAGGCAGTGCAGGGAAAACAGGTTCCTCTGGAATGGACTGACACATCTGGGGGACTCTTGGAATGGTGGCATGACCCTGGAGTTCCTCTCGCCTTTCCTGTGGAGAGCGGCTCCTCTTGAGATGCGACGGGAACGCCGGGAATTCTTTCCCTACGAAACAGGGAAAGGATCCCTCATCTCGAGCTAGGAGGCGGAAACGGGGCTCCCCTGGATGTGTGCGGGACCCACGTGCTTCCTCTCGAGTGGAGACGGGTATGTCGGGGAACTTCTTGAGTTGCAGCAAGGGTGTGAAGGACCCTTTGGAAGTTCCAGTGGTTAGATGTGATTGGCCTCGAGAAGCCTCAGCGGAAATGGGCCTCATCTCGCCTGGAGGGCAAAACCTCCTGGATTTTCTCGAGTTGCGGCAGGTGCTCTCGACTTACGACGGGGACCTCAGGGACCCGCTCTGGTGGCCTCAGGAAAGGCCGGTCCCCATGCGAGTTCCTCGGGGGCATCTCGGGATTCCTCTCCCGTCGATGCTGGGGCCTAAGACCTTGTGTGGAGTCGGGGCCGGAACCTGAGGATTCCTCTCCAGTGCTGACATGGATCTTGGGGTACTTCTGGAGTCTCCCCAGGGGAGTCAGTCCTCGTCTCGAATGCGGGCATGCACTTGCGCTTTCCTCCAGAGCGGTAGCAGCAGTGTCACGCAGTCCGCCGCGTGGATCAAAGGATCTATGGTTTTCCCTCGAGTCTTTCCCACGAGGCTTTCCCACGAGGCTTTCCCACAGGGCTGTCCCACGTGCACACGTGGTGGGAGTGGATCCTCGGCTTGAACGTCAAGGCAGTGCAGGGAAAACAGGTTCCTCTGGAATGGACTGACACATCTGGGGGACTCTTGGAATGGCGTCACGACCCTGGAGTTCCTCTCGCCTTTCCTGTGGAGAGCGCCTCCTCTTGAGATGCGACGGGAACGCCGGGAATTCTTTCCCTACGAAACAGGGAAAGGATCCCTCATCTCGAGCTAGGAGGCGGAAACGGGGCTCCCCTGGATGTGTGCGGGACCCCACGTGCTTCCTATCGAGTTGAGACGGGTATGTCGGGGAACTTCATGAGTTGCAGCAAGGGTGTGAAGGACCCTTTGGAAGTTCGATTGGTTAGATGTGATTAGCCTCGAGAAGCCTCAGCGGAAATGGGCCTCATCTCGCCTGGAGGGCAAAACCTCCTGGATTTTCTCGAGTTGCGGCATGTGCTCTCGACTTACGACGGGGACCTCGGGGACCCGCTCTGGTGACCTCAGGAAAGGCCAGTCCCCATGCGAGTTCCTCGGGGGCCTCTCGGGATTCCTCTCCCATCGATGCCGGGGCCTAAGACGTTGTGTGGAGTCCGGGCCGGAACCTGAGGATTCCTCTCCAGTGCTGACATGGATCTTGGGGTACTTCTGGAGTCTCCCCAGGGGAGTCAGTCCTCGTCTCGAATGTGGGCATGCACTTGCGCTTTCCTCCAGAGCAGTAGCAGCAGTGTCACGCAGTCCGCCGCGTGGATCAAAGGATCTATGGTTTTCCCTCGAGTCTTTCCCACGAGGCTTTCCCACGAGGCTTTCCCACAGGGCTGTCCCACGGCACACGTGGTGGGAGTCGATCCTCGGCTTGAACGTCAAGGCAGTGCAGGGAAAACAAGTTCCTCTGGAATGGACTGACACATCTGGGGGACTCTTGGAATGGTGGCATGACCCTGGAGTTCCTCTCGCCTTTCCTGTGGAGAGCGCCTCCTCTTGAAATGCGACGGGAACGCCGGGAATTCTTTCCCTACGAAACAGGGAAAGGATCCCTCATCTGGAGTTAGGAGGCGGAAACGGGGCTCCCCTGGATGTGTGCGGGACCCCACGTGCTTCCTCTCGAGTGGAGACGGGTATGTCGGGGAACTTCTTGAGTTGCAGCCAGGGTGTGAAGGACCCTTTGCAAGTTCCAGTGGTTAGATGTGATTGGCCTCGAGAAGCCTCAGCGGAAATGGGCTTCATCTCGCCTGGAGGGCAAAACCTCCTGGATTTTCTCGAGTTACGGCAGGTGCTCTCGACTTACGACGGGGACCTCAGGGACCCGCTCTGGTGGCCTCAGGAAAGGCCAGTCCCCATGCGAGTTCCTCGGGGGCCTCTCGGGATTCCTCTCCCGTCGATGCCGGGGCCTAAGACCATGTGTGGAGTCGGGGCCGGAACCTGAGGATTCCTCTCCAGTGCTGACATGGATCTTGGGGTACTTCTGGAGTCTCCCCAGGGGAGTCAGTCCTCGTCTCGAATGCGGGCATGCACTTGCGCTTTCCTCCTGAGCGATAGCAGCAGTGTCACGCAGTCCACCGCGTGGATCAAAGGATCTATGGTTTTCCCTCGAGTCTTTCCCACGAGGCTTTCCCACGAGGCTTTCCCACAGGGCTGTCCCACGTGCACAAGTGGTGGGAGTCGATCCTCGGCTTGAAAGTCAGGCAGTGCAGGGAAAACAGGTTCCTCTGGAATGGACTGACACATCTGGGGGTCTCTTGGAATGGTGCCACGACCCTGGAGTTCCTCTCGCCTTTCCTGTGGAGAGCGCCACCTCTTGAGATGCGACGGGAACGCCGGGAATTCTTTCCCTACGAAACAGGCAAAGGATCCCTCATCTCGAGCTAGGAGGCGGAAACGTGGCTCCCCTGGATTGGTGCGGGACCCCACGTGCTTCATCTCGAGTGGAGACGGGTATGTCGCGGAACTGCTTGAGTTGCAGCAAAAGTGTGATGGACCCTTTGGAAGTTCCAGCGGTTAGATGTGATTAGCTTTGAGAAGACTCAGCGGAAATGGGCCTCATCTCGCCTGGAGGGCAAAACCTCCTGGATTTTCTCGAGTTGCGGCAGGTGCTCTCGACTTACGACGGGGACCTCAGGGACCCGCTCTGGTGGCCTCAGGAAAGGCCAGTCCCCATGCGAGTTCCTCGGGGGCCTCTCGGCATTCCTCACCCGTCGATGCCGGGGCCTAAGACCTTGTGTGGAGTCGGGGCCGGAACCTGAGGATTCCTCTCCAGTGCTGACATGGATCTTGGGGTACTTCTGGAGTCTCCCTAGGGGAGTCAGTCCTCGTCTCGAATGCGGGCATGCACTTGCGCTTTCCTCCAGAGCGGTAGCAGCAGTGTCACGCAGTCCGCCGCGTGGATCACAGGATCTATGGTTTTCCCTCGAGTCTTTCCCACGAGGCTTTCCCACGAGGCTTTCCCACAGGGCTGTCCCACGTGCACACGTGGTGGGAGTGGATCCTCGGCTTGAACGTCAAGGCAGTGCAGGGAAAACAGGTTCCTCTGGAATGGACTGACACATCTGGGGGACTATTGGAATGGTGGCACGACCCTGGAATTCCTCTCGCCTTTCCTGTGGAGAGCGCCTCCTCTTGAGATGCGACGGGAACTCCGGGAATTCTTTCCCTACGAAACAGGGAAAGGATCCCTCATCTCGAGCTAGGAGTCGGAAACGGGGCTCCCCTGGATGTGTGCGGGAGGCCACGTGCTTCCTCTCGAGTGGAGAACGGTATGTCGGGGAACTTCTTGAGTTGCAGCAAGGGTGTGAAGGACCCTTTGGAAGTTCCAGTGTTTAGAAGTGATTAGCCTCGAGAAGCCTCAGCGGAAATGGGCCTCATCTCGCCTGGAGAGCAAAATCTCCTGGGTTTTCTCGAGTTGCGGCAGGTGCTCTCGACTTACGACGGGGAACTCAGAGACCCGCTCTCGTGGACTCAGGAAAGGCCAGTCCCCATGCGAGTTCCTCGGGTCCTCTCGGGATTCCTCTCCCGTCGATGCTGGGGCCAGGACCTTGTGTGGAGTCGGGGCCGGAACCTGACGATTCCTCTCCACTGCTGACATGGATCTTGGGGTACTTCTGGAGTCTCCCCAGGGGAGTCAGTCCTCGTCTCGAATGCGGGCATGCACTTGCGCTTTCCTCCAGAGCGGTAGCAGCAGTGTCACGCAGTCCACCGCGTGGATCAAAGGATCTATGGTTTTCCCTCGAGTCTTTCCCACGAGGCTTTCCCACAGGGCTGTCCCACGTGCACACGTGGTGGGAGACGATCCTCGGCTTGAACGTCAAGGCAGTGCAGGGAAAACAGGTTCCTCTGGAATGGACTGACACATCTGGGGGACTCTTGGAATGGTGGCACGACCCTGGAGTTCCTCTCGCCTTTCCTGTGGAGAGCGCCTCCTCTTGAGATGCGACGGGAACGCCGGGAATTCTTTCCCTACGAAACAGGGAAAGGATCCCTCATCTCGAGCTAGGAGGCGGAAACGGGGCTCCCCTGGATGTGTGCGGGACCCCACGTGCTTCCTCTCGAGTTGAGACGGGTATGTCGGGGAACTTCATGAGTTGCAGCAAGGGTGTGAAGGACCCTTTGGAAGTTCGAGTGGTTAGATGTGATTAGCCTCGAGAAGCCTCAGCGGAAATGAGCCTCATCTCGCCTGGAGGGCAAAACCTCCTGGATTTTCTCGAGTTGCTGCATGTGCTCTCGACTTACGACGGGGACCTCGGGGACCCGCTCTGGTGACCTCAGGAAAGGCCAGTCCCCATGCGAGTTCCTCGGGGGCCTCTCGGGATTCCTCTCCCATCGATGCCGGGGCCTAAGACGTTGTGTGGAGTCGGGGCCGGAACCTGAGGATTCCTCTCCAGTGCTGACATGGATCTTGGGGTACTTCTGGAGTCTCCCCAGGGGAGTCAGTCCTCGTCCTGAATGCGGGCATGCACTTGCGCTTTCCTCCAGAGCGGTAGCAGCAGTGTCACGCAGTCCGCCGCGTGGATCACAGGATCTATTGTTTTCCCTCGTGTCTTTCCCACGAGGATTTCCCACGAGGCTTTCCCACAGGGCTGTCCCACGTGCACACGTGGTGGGAGGGGATCCTCGGCTTGAACGTCAAGGCAGTGCAGGGAAAACAGGTTCCTCTGGAATGGACTGACACATCTGAGGGACTCTTGGAATGGTGGCACGACCCTGGAGTTCCTCTCGCCTTTCCTATGGAGAGCGCCTCCTCTTGAGATGCGACGGGAACGCCGGGAATTCTTTCCCTACGAAACAGGGAAAGGATCCCTCATCTCGAGCTAGGAGTCGGAAACGGGGCTCCCCTGGATGAGTGCGGAACCCCACGTGCTTCCTCTCGAGTGGAGACGGGTATGTCGGGGAACTTCTTGAGTTGCAGCAAGGGTGTGAAGGACCCTTTGGAAGTTCCAGTTGTTAGACGTGATTAGCCTCGAGAAGCCTCAGCGGAAATGGGCCTCATCTCGCCTGGAGGGCAAAACCTCCTGGATTTTCTCGAGTTGCGGCAGGTACTCTCCACTTACGACGGGGACCTCAGGGACCCGCTCTGGTGGCCTCAGGGAAGGCCAGTCCCCATGCGAGTTCCTCGGGGGCCTCTCGGCATTACTCTCCCGTCGATGCTGGGGCCTAAGACCTTGTGTGGAGTCGGGGCCGGAACCTGAGTATTCCTCTCCAGTGCTGACATGGATCTTGGGGTACTTCTGGAGTCTCCCCAGGGGAGTCAGTCCTCGTCTCGAATGCGGGCATGCACTTGCGCTTTCCTCCAGAGCGGTAGCAGCAGTGTCACGCAGTCCGCCGCGTGCATCAAAGGATCTATGGTTTTCCCTCGAGTCTTTCCCACGAGGCTTTCCCCCGAGGCTTTCCCACAGGGCTGTCCCACGTGCACACTTGGTGGGAGTCGATCCTCGGCTTGAACGTCAAGGCAGTGCAGGGAAAACAGGTTCCTCTGGAATGGACTGACACATCTGGGCGTCTCTTGGAATGGTGGCACGACCCTGGAGTTCCTCTCGCCTCTCCTGTGGAGAGAACCTCCTCTTGAGATGCGACGGGAACGCCGGGAATTCTTACCCTAAGAAACAGGGAAAGGATCCCTCATCTCGAGCTAGGAGGGGGAAACGGGGCTCCCCTGGATGTGTACGGGACGCCACGTGTTTCCTCTCGAGTGGAGACGGGTATGTCGGGGAACTTCTTGAGTTGCAGCAAGGGTGTGAAGGACCCTTTGGAAGTTCCAGTGGTTAGATGTGATTGGCCTCGAGAAGCCTCAGCGGAAATGGCCCTCATCTCGCCTGGAGGGCAAAACCTCCTGGATTTTCTCGAGTTGCGGCAGGTGCTCTCGACTTACGACGGGGACCTCAGGGAACCGCTCTGGTGGCCTCAGGAAAGGCCAGTCCCCATGCGAGTTCCTCGGGGGCCTCTCGGGATTCCTCTCCCGTCGATGCCGGGGCCTAAGACCTTGTGTGGAGTCGGGGCCGGAACCTGAGGATTCCTCTCCAGTGCTGACATGGATCTTGGGGTACTTCTGGAGTCTCCCCAGGGGAGTCAGTCCTCGTCTCGAATGCGGGCATGCACTTGCGCTTTCCTCCAGAGCAGTAGCAGCAGTGTCACGCAGTCCGCCGCGTGGATCAAAGGATCTATGGTTTTCCCTCGAGTTTTCCCACGAGGCTTTCCCACGAGGCTTTCCCACAGGGCTGTCCCACGGCACACGTGGTGGGAGTCGATCCTCGGCTTGAACGTCAAGGCAGTGCAGGGAAAACAGGTTCCTCTGGAATGGACTGACACATCTGGGGGACTCTTGGAATGGTGGCATGACCCTGGAGTTCCTCTCGCCTTTCCTGTGGAGAGCGCCTCCTCTTGAAATGCGACGGGAACGCCGGGAATTCTTTCCCTACGAAACAGGGAAAGGATCCCTCATCTCGAGCTAGGAGGCGGAAACGGGGCTCCCCTGGATGTGTGCGGGACCCCACGTGCTTCCTCTCGAGTGGAGACGGGTATGTCGGGGAACTTCTTGGGTTGCAGCCAGGGTGTGAAGGACCCTTTGGAAGTTCCAGTGGTTAGATGTGATTGGCCTCGAGAAGCCTCAGCGGAAATGGGCCTCATCTCGCCTGGAGGGCAAAACCTCCTGGATTTTCTCGAGTTACGGCAGGTGCTCTCGACTTACGACGGGGACCTCAGGGACCCGCTCTGGTGGCCTCAGGAAAGGCCAGTCCCCATGCGAGTTCCTCGGGGGCCTCTCGGGATTCCTCTCCCGTCGATGCCGGGGCCTAAGACCTTGTGTGGAGTCGGGGCCGGAACCTGAGGATTCCTCTCCAGTGCTGACATGGATCTTGGGGTACATCTGGAGTCTCCCGGGGAGTCAGTCCTCGTCTCGAATGCGGGCATGCACTTGCGCTTTCCTCCAGAGCGGTAGCAGCAGTGTCACGCAGTCCGCCGCGTGGATCAAAGGATCTATGGTTTTCCCTCGAGTCTTTCCCACGAGGCTTTCCCACGAGGCTTTCCCACAGGGCTTTCCCACGTGCACACGTGGTGGGAGTCGATCCTCGGCTTGAAAGTCAGGCAGTGCAGGGAAAACAGGTTCCTCTGGAATGGACTGACACATCTGGGGGTCTCTTGGAATGGTGCCACGACCCTGGAGTTCCTCTCGCCTTTCCTGTGGAGAGCGCCACCTCTTGAGATGCGACGGGAACGCCGGGAATTCTTTCCCTACGAAACAGGGAAAGGATCCCTCATCTCGAGCTAGGAGGCGGAAACGGGGCTCCCCTGGATTGGTGCGGGACCCCACGTGCTTCCTCTCGAGTGGAGACGGGTATGTCGCGGAACTGCTTGAGTTGCAGCAAAGGTGTGAAGGACCCTTTCGAAGTTCCAGCGGTTAGATGTGATTAGCTTTGAGAAGCCTCATTGGAAATGGGCCTCATCTCGCCTGGAGGGCAAAACCTCCTGGATTTTCTCGAGTTGCGGCAGGTGCTCTCGACTTACGACGGGGACCTCAGGGACCCGCTCTGTTGGCCTCAGGAAAGGCCAGTCCCCATGCGAGTTCCTCGGGGGCCTCTCGGCATTCCTCTCCCGTCGATGCCGGGGCCTAAGACCTTGTGTGGAGTCAGGGCCGGAACCTGAGGATTCCTCTCCAGTGTTGACATGGATCTTGGGGTACTTCTGGAGTCTCCCCAGGGGAGTCAGTCCTCGTCTCGAATGCGGGCATGCACTTGCGCTTTCCTCCAGAGCGGTAGCAGCAGTGTCACGCAGTCCGCCGCTTGGATCAAAGGATCTATGGTTTTCCCTCGAGTCTTTCCCACGAGGCTTTCCCACGAGGCTTTCCCACAGGGCTGTCCCACGGCACACGTGGTGGGAGTGGATCCTCGGCTTGAACGTCAAGGCAGTGCAGGGAAAACAGGTTCCTCTGGAATGGACTGACACATATGGGGGACTCTTGGAATGGTGGCATGACCCTGGAGTTCCTCTCGCCTTTCCTGTGGAGAGCGCCTCCTCTTGAGATGCGACGGGAACGCCGGGAATTCTTTCCCTACGAAACAGGGAAAGGATCCCTCATCTCGAGCTAGGAGTCGGAAACGGGGCTCCCCTGGATGTGTGCGGGACCCCACGTGCTTCCTCTCGAGTGGAGACGGGTATGTCGGGGAACTTCTTGAGTTGCAGCAAGGGTGTGAAGGACCCTTTGGAAGTTCCAGTGGTTAGAAGTGATTAGCCCCGAGAAGCCTCAGCGGAAATGGGCCTCATATCGCCTGGAGAGCAAAACCTCCTGGATTTTCTCGAGTTGCGGCAGGTACTCTCGACTTACGACGGGGACCTCAGAGACCCGCTCTGGTGGCCTCAGGAAAGGCCAGTCCCCATGCGAGTTCCTCGGGTCCTCTCGGGATTCCTCTCCCGTCGATGCCGGGGCCTAAGACCTTGTGTGGAGTCGGGGTCGGAAACTGAGGATGCCTCTCCAGTGCTGACATGGATCTTGGGGTACTTCTGGAGTCTCCCCAGGGGAGTCAGTCCTCGTCTCGAATGCGGGCATGCACTTGCACTTTCCTCCAGAGCGGTAGCAGCAGTGTCACGCCGTCCACCGCGTGGATGAAAGGATCTATGGTTTTCCCTCGAGTCTTTCCCACGAGGCTTTCCCACGAGGCTTTCCCTCAGGGCTGTCCCACGTGCACACGTGGTGGGAGTCGATCCTCGGCTTGAACGTCAAGGCAGTGCAGGGAAAACAGGTTCCTCTGGAATGGACTGACACATCTGGGGGTCTCTTCGAATGGTGCCGCGACCCTGGATTTCCTCTCGCCTTTCCTGTGGAGAGCGCCTCCTCTTGAGATGCGACGGGAACGCCGGGAATTTTTTCCCTACAAAACAGGGAAAGGATCCCTCATCTCGAGCTAGGAGGCGGAAACGGGGCTCCCCTGGATGTGTGCGGGACCCCACGTGCTTCCTCTCGAGTGGAGACGGGTATGTCGCGAAACTTCTTGAGTTGCAGCAAGGGTGTGAAGGACCCTTTGGAAGTTCCAGTTGTTAGACGTGATTAGCCTCGAGAAGCCTCAGCGGAAATGGGCCTCATCTCGCCTGGAGGGCAAAACCTCCTGGATTTTCTCGAGTTGCGGCAGGTGCTCTCGACTTACGACGGGTACCTCAGGGATCCGCTCTGGTGGCCTCAGGAAAGGCCAGTCCCCATGCGAGTTCCTCGGGGGCCTCTCGGCATTCCTCTCCCGTCGATGCCGTGGCCTAAGACCTTGTGTGGAGTCGGGGCCGGAACCTGAGGATTCCTCTCCAGTGCTGACATGGATCTTGGGGTACTTCTGGAGTCTCCCCAGGGGAGTCAGTCCTCGTCTCGAATGCGGGCATGCACTTGCGCTTTCCTCCAGAGCGGTAGCAGCAGTGTCACGCAGTCCGCCGCGTTGATCAAAGGATCTATGGTTTTCCCTCGAGTCTTTCCCACGAGGCTTTCCCACGAGGCTTTCCCACAGGGCTGTCCCACGTGCACACGTGGTGGGAGTGGATCCTCGGCTTGAACGTCAAGGCAGTGCAGGGAAAACATGTTCCTCTGGAATGGACTGACACATCTGGGGGACTCTTGGAATGGTGGCACGACAGTGGAGTTCCTCTCGCCTTTCCTGTGGAGAGCGCCTCCTCTTGAGATGCGACGGGAACGCCGGGAATTCTTTCCCTACGAAACAGGGAAAGGATCCCTCATCTCGAGCTAGGAGGCGGAAACGGGGCTCCCCTGGATATGTGCGGGACCCCACGTGCTTCCTTTCGAGTGAAGACGGGTATGTCGGGGAACTTCTTCAGTTGCAGCCAGGGTGTGAAGGACCCTTTGGAAGTTCCAGTGGTTAGACGTGATTCGCCTCGAGAAGCCTCAGCGGAAATGGGCCTCATCTCGCCTGGAGGGCAAAACCTCCTGGATTTTCTCGAGTTGCGGCAGGTGCTCTCGACTTACGACGGGGACCTCAGGGACCCGCTCTGGTGGCCTCAGGAAAGGCCAGTCCCCATGTGAGTTCCTCGGGGGCCTCTCGGGATTCCTCTCCCGTCGATGCGGGGGCCTAAGACCTTGTGTGGAGTCGGGGCCGGAACCTGAGGATTCCTCTCCAGTGCTGACATGGATCTTGGGGTACTTCTGGAGTCTCCCCAGGGGCGTCAGTCCTCGTCTCGAATGCGGGCATGCACTTGCGCTTTCCTCCAGAGCGGTAGCAGCAGTGTCACGCAGTCCGCCGCGTGGATCAAAGGATCTATGGTTTTCCCTCGAGTCTTTCCCACTAGGCTTTCCCACGAGGCTTTTCCACAGGGCTGTCCCACGTGCACACGTGGTGGGAGTCGATCCTCGGCTTGAACGTCAAGGCAGTGCAGGGAAAACAGGTTCCTCTGGAATGGACTGACACATCTGGGGGACTCTTGGAATGGTGGCAAGACCCTGGAGTTCCTCTCGCCTTTCCTGTGGAGAGCGCCTCCTCTTGAGATGCGACGGGAACGCCGGGAATTCTTTCCCTACGAAACAGGGAAAGGATCCCTCATCTCGAGCTAGGAGGCGGAATCGGGGCTCCCCTGGATGTGTGTGGGACCCCACGTGCTTCCTCTCGAGTGGAGACGGGTATGTCGGGGAACTTCTTGAGTTGCAGCAAGGGTGTGAAGGACCCTTTGGAAGTTCCAGTGGTTAGACGTGATTAGCCTCGAGAAGCCTCAGCGGAAATGGGCCTCATCTCGCCTGGAGGGCAAAACCTCCTGGATTTTCTCGAGTTGCGGCAGGTGCTCTCGACTTACGATGGGGACCTCAGGGACCCGCTCTGGTGGCCTCAGGAAAGGCCAGTCCCCATGCGAGTTCCTCGCGGGCCTCTCGGCATTCCTCTCCCGTCGATGCCGGGGCCTAAGACCTTGTGTGGAGTCGGGACCGAACCTGAGGATTCCTCTCCAGTGCTGACATGGATCTTGGGGTACTTCTGGAGTCTCCCTCGGGGAGTCAGTCCTCGTCTCGAATGCGGGCATGCACTTGCGATTTCCTCCAGAGCGGTAGCAGCAGTGTCACGCAGTCCGCCGCGTGGATCACAGGATCTTTGGTTTTCCCTCGAGTCTTTCCCACGAGGCTTTCCCACGAGGCTTTCCCACAGGGCTGTCCCACGTGCACACGTGGTGGGAGTGGATCCTCGGCTTGAACGTCAAGGCAGTGCAGGGAAAACAGGTTCCTCTGGAATGGACTGACACATCTGGGGGACTCTTGGAATGGTGGCACGACCCTGGAGTTCCTCTCGCCTTTCCTGTGGAGAGCGCCTCCTCTTGAGATGCGACGGGAACGCCGGGAATTCTTTCCCTACGAAACAGGGAAAGGATCCCTCATCTCGAGCTAGGAGTCGGAAACGGGGCTCCCCTGGATGTGTGCGGGACCCCACGTGCTTCCTCTCGAGTGGAGACGGGTATGTCGGGAACTTCTTGAGTTGCAGCAAGGGTGTGAAGGACCCTTTGGAAGTTCCAGTGGTTAGATGTGATTGGCCTCGAGAAGCCTCAGCGGAAATGGGCCTCATCTCGCCTGGAGGGCAAAACCTCCTGGATTTTCTCGAGTTACGGCAGGTGCTCTCGACTTACGACGGGGACCTCAGGGACCCGCTCTGGTGGCCTCAGGAAAGGCCAGTCCCCATGCGAGTTCCTCGGGGGCCTCTCGGGATTCCTCTCCCGTCGATGCCGGGGCCTAAGACCTTGTGTGGAGTCGGGGCCGGAACCTGAGGATTCCTCTCCAGTGCTGACATGGATCTTGGGGTACATCTGGAGTCTCCCGGGGAGTCAGTCCTCGTCTCGAATGCGGGCATGCACTTGCGCTTTCCTCCAGAGCGGTAGCAGCAGTGTCACGCAGTCCGCCGCGTGGATCAAAGGATCTATGGTTTTCCCTCGAGTCTTTCCCACGAGGCTTTCCCACGAGGCTTTCCCACAGGGCTTTCCCACGTGCACACGTGGTGGGAGTCGATCCTCGGCTTGAAAGTCAGGCAGTGCAGGGAAAACAGGTTCCTCTGGAATGGACTGACACATCTGGGGGTCTCTTGGAATGGTGCCACGACCCTGGAGTTCCTCTCGCCTTTCCTGTGGAGAGCGCCACCTCTTGAGATGCGACGGGAACGCCGGGAATTCTTTCCCTACGAAACAGGGAAAGGATCCCTCATCTCGAGCTAGGAGGCGGAAACGGGGCTCCCCTGGATTGGTGCGGGACCCCACGTGCTTCCTCTCGAGTGGAGACGGGTATGTCGCGGAACTGCTTGAGTTGCAGCAAAGGTGTGAAGGACCCTTTCGAAGTTCCAGCGGTTAGATGTGATTAGCTTTGAGAAGCCTCATTGGAAATGGGCCTCATCTCGCCTGGAGGGCAAAACCTCCTGGATTTTCTCGAGTTGCGGCAGGTGCTCTCGACTTACGACGGGGACCTCAGGGACCCGCTCTGTTGGCCTCAGGAAAGGCCAGTCCCCATGCGAGTTCCTCGGGGGCCTCTCGGCATTCCTCTCCCGTCGATGCCGGGGCCTAAGACCTTGTGTGGAGTCAGGGCCGGAACCTGAGGATTCCTCTCCAGTGTTGACATGGATCTTGGGGTACTTCTGGAGTCTCCCCAGGGGAGTCAGTCCTCGTCTCGAATGCGGGCATGCACTTGCGCTTTCCTCCAGAGCGGTAGCAGCAGTGTCACGCAGTCCGCCGCTTGGATCAAAGGATCTATGGTTTTCCCTCGAGTCTTTCCCACGAGGCTTTCCCACGAGGCTTTCCCACAGGGCTGTCCCACGGCACACGTGGTGGGAGTGGATCCTCGGCTTGAACGTCAAGGCAGTGCAGGGAAAACAGGTTCCTCTGGAATGGACTGACACATATGGGGGACTCTTGGAATGGTGGCATGACCCTGGAGTTCCTCTCGCCTTTCCTGTGGAGAGCGCCTCCTCTTGAGATGCGACGGGAACGCCGGGAATTCTTTCCCTACGAAACAGGGAAAGGATCCCTCATCTCGAGCTAGGAGTCGGAAACGGGGCTCCCCTGGATGTGTGCGGGACCCCACGTGCTTCCTCTCGAGTGGAGACGGGTATGTCGGGGAACTTCTTGAGTTGCAGCAAGGGTGTGAAGGACCCTTTGGAAGTTCCAGTGGTTAGAAGTGATTAGCCCCGAGAAGCCTCAGCGGAAATGGGCCTCATATCGCCTGGAGAGCAAAACCTCCTGGATTTTCTCGAGTTGCGGCAGGTACTCTCGACTTACGACGGGGACCTCAGAGACCCGCTCTGGTGGCCTCAGGAAAGGCCAGTCCCCATGCGAGTTCCTCGGGTCCTCTCGGGATTCCTCTCCCGTCGATGCCGGGGCCTAAGACCTTGTGTGGAGTCGGGGTCGGAAACTGAGGATGCCTCTCCAGTGCTGACATGGATCTTGGGGTACTTCTGGAGTCTCCCCAGGGGAGTCAGTCCTCGTCTCGAATGCGGGCATGCACTTGCACTTTCCTCCAGAGCGGTAGCAGCAGTGTCACGCCGTCCACCGCGTGGATGAAAGGATCTATGGTTTTCCCTCGAGTCTTTCCCACGAGGCTTTCCCACGAGGCTTTCCCTCAGGGCTGTCCCACGTGCACACGTGGTGGGAGTCGATCCTCGGCTTGAACGTCAAGGCAGTGCAGGGAAAACAGGTTCCTCTGGAATGGACTGACACATCTGGGGGTCTCTTCGAATGGTGCCGCGACCCTGGATTTCCTCTCGCCTTTCCTGTGGAGAGCGCCTCCTCTTGAGATGCGACGGGAACGCCGGGAATTTTTTCCCTACAAAACAGGGAAAGGATCCCTCATCTCGAGCTAGGAGGCGGAAACGGGGCTCCCCTGGATGTGTGCGGGACCCCACGTGCTTCCTCTCGAGTGGAGACGGGTATGTCGCGAAACTTCTTGAGTTGCAGCAAGGGTGTGAAGGACCCTTTGGAAGTTCCAGTTGTTAGACGTGATTAGCCTCGAGAAGCCTCAGCGGAAATGGGCCTCATCTCGCCTGGAGGGCAAAACCTCCTGGATTTTCTCGAGTTGCGGCAGGTGCTCTCGACTTACGACGGGTACCTCAGGGATCCGCTCTGGTGGCCTCAGGAAAGGCCAGTCCCCATGCGAGTTCCTCGGGGGCCTCTCGGCATTCCTCTCCCGTCGATGCCGTGGCCTAAGACCTTGTGTGGAGTCGGGGCCGGAACCTGAGGATTCCTCTCCAGTGCTGACATGGATCTTGGGGTACTTCTGGAGTCTCCCCAGGGGAGTCAGTCCTCGTCTCGAATGCGGGCATGCACTTGCGCTTTCCTCCAGAGCGGTAGCAGCAGTGTCACGCAGTCCGCCGCGTTGATCAAAGGATCTATGGTTTTCCCTCGAGTCTTTCCCACGAGGCTTTCCCACGAGGCTTTCCCACAGGGCTGTCCCACGTGCACACGTGGTGGGAGTGGATCCTCGGCTTGAACGTCAAGGCAGTGCAGGGAAAACATGTTCCTCTGGAATGGACTGACACATCTGGGGGACTCTTGGAATGGTGGCACGACAGTGGAGTTCCTCTCGCCTTTCCTGTGGAGAGCGCCTCCTCTTGAGATGCGACGGGAACGCCGGGAATTCTTTCCCTACGAAACAGGGAAAGGATCCCTCATCTCGAGCTAGGAGGCGGAAACGGGGCTCCCCTGGATATGTGCGGGACCCCACGTGCTTCCTTTCGAGTGAAGACGGGTATGTCGGGGAACTTCTTCAGTTGCAGCCAGGGTGTGAAGGACCCTTTGGAAGTTCCAGTGGTTAGACGTGATTCGCCTCGAGAAGCCTCAGCGGAAATGGGCCTCATCTCGCCTGGAGGGCAAAACCTCCTGGATTTTCTCGAGTTGCGGCAGGTGCTCTCGACTTACGACGGGGACCTCAGGGACCCGCTCTGGTGGCCTCAGGAAAGGCCAGTCCCCATGTGAGTTCCTCGGGGGCCTCTCGGGATTCCTCTCCCGTCGATGCGGGGGCCTAAGACCTTGTGTGGAGTCGGGGCCGGAACCTGAGGATTCCTCTCCAGTGCTGACATGGATCTTGGGGTACTTCTGGAGTCTCCCCAGGGGCGTCAGTCCTCGTCTCGAATGCGGGCATGCACTTGCGCTTTCCTCCAGAGCGGTAGCAGCAGTGTCACGCAGTCCGCCGCGTGGATCAAAGGATCTATGGTTTTCCCTCGAGTCTTTCCCACTAGGCTTTCCCACGAGGCTTTTCCACAGGGCTGTCCCACGTGCACACGTGGTGGGAGTCGATCCTCGGCTTGAACGTCAAGGCAGTGCAGGGAAAACAGGTTCCTCTGGAATGGACTGACACATCTGGGGGACTCTTGGAATGGTGGCAAGACCCTGGAGTTCCTCTCGCCTTTCCTGTGGAGAGCGCCTCCTCTTGAGATGCGACGGGAACGCCGGGAATTCTTTCCCTACGAAACAGGGAAAGGATCCCTCATCTCGAGCTAGGAGGCGGAATCGGGGCTCCCCTGGATGTGTGTGGGACCCCACGTGCTTCCTCTCGAGTGGAGACGGGTATGTCGGGGAACTTCTTGAGTTGCAGCAAGGGTGTGAAGGACCCTTTGGAAGTTCCAGTGGTTAGACGTGATTAGCCTCGAGAAGCCTCAGCGGAAATGGGCCTCATCTCGCCTGGAGGGCAAAACCTCCTGGATTTTCTCGAGTTGCGGCAGGTGCTCTCGACTTACGATGGGGACCTCAGGGACCCGCTCTGGTGGCCTCAGGAAAGGCCAGTCCCCATGCGAGTTCCTCGCGGGCCTCTCGGCATTCCTCTCCCGTCGATGCCGGGGCCTAAGACCTTGTGTGGAGTCGGGACCGAACCTGAGGATTCCTCTCCAGTGCTGACATGGATCTTGGGGTACTTCTGGAGTCTCCCTCGGGGAGTCAGTCCTCGTCTCGAATGCGGGCATGCACTTGCGATTTCCTCCAGAGCGGTAGCAGCAGTGTCACGCAGTCCGCCGCGTGGATCACAGGATCTTTGGTTTTCCCTCGAGTCTTTCCCACGAGGCTTTCCCACGAGGCTTTCCCACAGGGCTGTCCCACGTGCACACGTGGTGGGAGTGGATCCTCGGCTTGAACGTCAAGGCAGTGCAGGGAAAACAGGTTCCTCTGGAATGGACTGACACATCTGGGGGACTCTTGGAATGGTGGCACGACCCTGGAGTTCCTCTCGCCTTTCCTGTGGAGAGCGCCTCCTCTTGAGATGCGACGGGAACGCCGGGAATTCTTTCCCTACGAAACAGGGAAAGGATCCCTCATCTCGAGCTAGGAGTCGGAAACGGGGCTCCCCTGGATGTGTGCGGGACCCCACGTGCTTCCTCTCGAGTGGAGACGGGTATGTCGGGAACTTCTTGAGTTGCAGCAAGGGTGTGAAGGACCCTTTGGAAGTTCCAGTGGTTAGATGTGATTGGCCTCGAGAAGCCTCAGCGGAAATGGGCCTCATCTCGCCTGGAGGGCAAAACCTCCTGGATTTTCTCGAGTTGCGGCAGGTGCTCTCGACTTACGACGGGGACCTCAGGGAACCGCTCTGGTGGCCTCAGGAAAGGCCAGTCCCCATGCGAGTTCCTCGCGGGCCTCTCGGCATTCCTCTCCCGTCGATGCCGGGGCCTAAGACCTTGTGTGGAGTCGGGGCCGAACCTGAGGATTCCTCTCCAGTGCTGACATGAATCTTGGGGTACTTCTGGAGTCTCCCCAGGGGAGTCAGTCCTCGTCTCGAATGCGGGCATGCACTTGCGCTTTCCTCCAGAGCGGTAGCAGCAGTGTCACGCAGTCCGCCGCGTGCATCAAAGGATCTATGGTTTTCCCTCGAGTCTTTCCCAGGAGGCTTTCCCCCGAGGCTTTCCCACAGGGCTGTCCCACGTGCACACTTGGTGGGAGTCGATCCTCGGCTTGAACGTCAAGGTAGTGCAGGGAAAACAGGTTCCTCTGGAATGGACTGACACATCTGGGCGTCTCTTGGAATGGTGGCACGACCCTGGAGTTCCTCTCGCCTCTGCTGTGGAGAGCGCCTCCTCTTGAGATGCGACGGGAACGCCGGGAATTCTTACCCTAAGAAACAGGGAAAGGATCCCTCATCTCGAGCTAGGAGGGTGAAACGGGGCTCCCCTGGATGTGTACGGGACGCCACGTGTTTCCTCTCGAGTGGAGACGGGTATGTCGGGGACTTTCTTGAGTTGCAGCAAGGGTGTGAAGGACCCTTTGGAAGTTCCAGTGGTTAGATGTGATTGGCCTCGAGAAGCCTCAGCGGAAATGGGCCTCATCTCGCCTGGAGGGCAAAACCTCCTGGATTTTCTCGAGTTGCGGCAGCTGCTCTCGACTTACGACGGGGACCTCAGGGAACCGCTCTGGTGGCCTCAGGAAAGGCCAGTCCCCATGCGAGTTCCTCGGGGGCCTCTCGGGATTCCTCTCCCATCGATGCCGGGGCCTAAGACGTTGTGTGGAGTCGGGGCCGGAACCTGAGGATTCCTCTCCAGTGCTGACATGGATCTTGGGGTACTTCTGGAGTCTCCCCAGGGGAGTCAGTCCTCGTCTCGAATGCGGGCATGCACTTGCGCTTTCCTCCAGAGCGGTAGCAGCAGTGTCACGCAGTCCGCCACGTGAATCAAAGGATCTATGGTTTTCCCTCGAGTCTTTCCCACGAGGCTTTCCCACGAGGCTTTCCACAGGGCTGTCCCACGTGCACACGTGGTGGGACTCGATCCTCGGCTTGAAAGTCAAGGCAGTGCAGGGAAAACAGGTTCCTCTGGAATGGACTGACACATCTGGGGGACTCTTGGAATGGTGGCACGACCCTGGAGTTCCTCTCGCCTTTCCTGTGGAGAGCGCCTCCTCTTGAGATGTGACGGGAACGCCGGGAATTCTTTCCCTACGAAACAGGGAAAGGATCCCTCATCTCTAGCTAGGAGGCGGAAATGGGGCTCCCATGGATGTTTGCGGGACCCCACTTGCTTCCTTTCGAGTGGAGACGGGTATGTCGGGGAACTTTTGAGTTGCAGCAATGGTGTGAAGGACCCTTTGGAAGTTCCAGTGGTTAGATGTGATTGGCCTCGAGAAGCCTCAGCGGAAATGGGCCTCATCTCGCCTGGAGGGCAAAACCTCCTGGATTTTCTCGAGTTGCGGCAGGTGCTCTCGACTTACGATGGGGACCTCAGGGACCCGCTCTGGTGGCCTCAGGAAAGGCCAGTCCCCATGCGAGTTCCTCGGGGTCCTCTTGGGATTCCTCTCCCGTCGATGCCGGGGCCTAAGACCTTGTGTGGAGTCGGGGCCGGAACCTGAGGATTCCTCTCCAGTGCTGACATGGATCTTGGGGTACCTCTGGGGTCTCCCTAGGGGAGTCAGTCCTCGTCTCGAATGCGGGCATGCACTTGCGATTTCCTCCAGAGCGGTAGCAGCAGTGTCACGCAGTCCGCCGCGTGGATCACAGGATCTTTGGTTTTCCCTCGAGTCTTTCCCACGAGGCTTTCCCACGAGGCTTTCCCACAGGGCTGTCCCACGTGCACACGTGGTGGGAGTGGATCCTCGGCTTGAACGTCAAGGCAGTGCAGGGAAAACAGGTTCCTCTGGAATGGACTGACACATCTGGGGGACTCTTGGAATGGTGGCACGACCCTGGAGTTCCTCTCGCCTTTCCTGTGGAGAGCGCCTCCTCTTGAGATGCGACGGGAACGCCGGGAATTCTTTCCCTACGAAACAGGGAAAGGATCCCTCATCTCGAGCTAGGAGTCGGAAACGGGGCTCCCCTGGATGTGTGCGGGACCCCACGTGCTTCCTCTCGAGTGGAGACGGGTATGTCGGGGAACTTCTTGAGTTGCAGCAAGGGTGTGAAGGACCCTTTGGAAGTTCCAGTGGTTAGATGTGATTGGCCTCGAGAAGCCTCAGCGGAAATGGGCCTCATCTCGCCTGGAGGGCAAAACCTCCTGGATTTTCTCGAGTTGCGGCAGGTGCTCTCGACTTACGACGGGGACCTCAGGGAACCGCTCTGGTGGCCTCAGGAAAGGCCAGTCCCTATGCGAGTTCCTCGCGGGCCTCTCGGCATTCCTCTCCCGTCGATGCCGGGGCCTAAGACCTTGTGTGGAGTCGGGGCCGAACCTGAGGATTCCTCTCCAGTGCTGACATGGATCTTGGGGTACTTCTGGAGTCTCCCCAGGGGAGTCAGTCCTCGTCTCGAATGCGGGCATGCACTTGCGCTTTCCTCCAGAGCGGTAGCAGCAGTGTCACGCAGTCCGCCGCTTGGATCACAGGATTTATTGTTTTCCCTCGTGTCTTTCCCACGAGGCTTTCCCACGAGACTTTCCCACAGGGCTGTCCCACGTGCACACGTGGTGGGAGGGGATCCTCGGCTTGAACGTCAAGGCAGTGCAGGGAAAACATGTTCCTCTGGAATGGACTGACACATCTGAGGGACTCTTGGAATGGTGGCACGACCCTGGAGTTCCCCTCGCCTTTCCTATGGAGAGCGCCTCCTCTTGAGATGCGACGGGAACGCCGGGAATTCTTTCCCTACGAAACAGGGAAAGGATCCCTCATCTCGAGCTAGGAGTCGGAAACGGGGCTCCCCTGGATGAGTGCGGGACCCCACGTGCTTCCTCTCGAGTGGAGACGGGTATGTCGGGGAACTTCTTGAGTTGCAGCAAGGGTGTGAAGGACCCTTTGGAAGTTCCAGTTGTTAGACGTGATTAGCCTCGAGAAGCCTCAGCGGAAATGGGCCTCATCTCGCCTGGAGGGCAAAACCTCCTGGATTTTCTCGAGTTGCGGCAGGTACTCTCCACTTACGACGGGGACCTCAGGCACCCGCTCTGGTGGCCTCAGGAAAGGCCAGTCCCCATGCGAGTTCCTCGGGGGCCTCTCGGGATTCCTCTCCCGTCGATGCCGGGGCCTAAGACCTTGTGTGGAGTCGGGGCCGGAACCTGAGGATTCCTCTCCAGTGCTGACATGGATCTTGGGGTACTTCTGGAGCCTCCCCAGGGGAGTCAGTCCTCGTCTCGAATGCGGGCATGCACTTGCGCTTTCCTCCAGAGCGGTAGCAGCAGTGTCAAGCAGTCCGCCGCGTGGATCAAAGGATGTATGGTTTTCCCTCGAGTCTTTCCCACGAGGCTTTCTCACGAGGCTTTCCCACAGGGCTGTCCCACGTGCACACGTGGTGGGAGTCGATCCTCGGCTTGAACGTCAAGGCAGTGCAGGGAAAACAGGTTCCTCTGGAATGGACTGACACATCTGGGGGACTCTTGGAATGGTGGCACGACCCTGGAGTTCCTCTCGCCTTTCCTGTGGAGAGCGCCTCCTCTTGAGATGCGACGGGAACGACGGGAATTCTTTCCCTACGAAACAGGGAAAGGATCCCTCATCTCGAGTTAGGAGGCGGAAACGGGGCTCCCCTGGATGTGTGCGGGACCCCACGTGCTTCCTCTCGAGTGGAGACGGGTATGTCGGGGAACTTCTTGAGTTGCAGCAATGGTGTGAAGGACCCTTTGGAAGTTCCAGTGGTTAGAAGTGATTAGCCCCGAGAAGCCTCAGCGGAAATGGGCCTCATCTCGCCTGGAGAGCAAAACCTCCTGGATTTTCTCGAGTTGCGGCAGGTACTCTCGACTTACGACGGGGACCTCAGAGACCCGCTCTGGGGGCCTCAGGAAAGGTCAGTCCCCATGCGAGTTCCTCCGGTCCTCTCGGGATTCCCCTCCCGTCGATGCTGGGGCCTAAGACCTTGTGTGGAGTCGGGGCCGGAACCTGAGGATTCCTCTCCAGTGCTGACATGGATCTTAGGGTACTTCTGGAGTCTCCCCAGGGGAGTCAGTCCTCGTCTCGAATGCGGGCATGCACTTGCGCTTTCCTCCAGAGCGGTAGCAGCAGTGCCACGCAGTCCGCCGCGTGGATGAAAGGATCTATGGTTTTCCCTCGAGTCTTTCCCACGAGGCTTTCCCACAGGACTGTCCCACGTGCACACGTGGTGGGAGACGATCCTCGGCTTGAACGTCAAGGCAGTGCAGGGAAAACAGGTTCCTCTGGAATGGACTGACACATCTGGGGGACTCTTGGAATGGTGGCACGACCCTGGAGTTCCTCTCGCCTTTCCTGTGGAGAGCGCCTCCTCTTGAGATGCGACGGGAACGCCGGGAATTCTTTCCCTACGAAACAGGGAAAGGATCCCTCATCTCGAGCTAGGAGGCGGAATCGGGGCTCCCCTGTATGTGTGCGGGACCCCATGTGCTTCCTCTCGAGTGGAGACGGGTAGGGCGGGGAACTTCTTGAGTTGCAGCAAGGGTGTGAAGGACCCTTTGGAAGTTACAGTGGTTAGACGTGATTCGCCTCGAGAAGCCTCAGCGGAAATGGGCCTCATCTCGCCTGGAGGGGAAAACCTCCTGGATTTTCACGAGTTGCGGCAGGTGCTCTCGACTTACAACGGGGACCTCAGGGACCCGCTCTGGTGGCCTCAGGAAAGGCCAGTCCCCATGCGAATTCCTCGGGGGCCTCTCGAGATTACTCTCCCGTCGATGCCGGGGCCTAAGACCTTGTGTGGAGTCGGGGCCGGAACCTGCGGATTCCTCTCCAGTGCTGACATGGATCTTGGGGTACTTCTGGAGTCTCCCCAGGGGAGTCAGTCCTCGTCTCGAATGCGGGCATGCACTTGCGCTTTCCTCCAGATCGGTAGCAGCAGTGTCACGCAGTCCGCCGCGTGGATCAAAGGATCTATGGTTTTCCCTCGAGTCTTTCCCACGAGGCTTTCCCACGAGGCTTTCCCACAGGGCTGTCCCACGTACACAGGTGGTTGGAGTCGATCCTCGGCTTGAACGTCAAGGCAGTGCAGGGAAAACAGGTTCCTCTGGAATGGACTGACACATCTGAGGGACTCTTGGAATGGTGGCACGACCCTGGAGTTCCTCTCGCCTTTCCTATGGAGAGCGCCTCCTCTTGAGATGCGACGGGAACGCCGGGAATTCTTTCCCTACGAAACAGGGAAAGGATCCCTCATCTCGAGCTAGGAGTCGGAAACGGGGCTCCCCTGGATGTGTGCGGGACCCCACGTGCTTCCTCTCAAGTGGAGACGGGTATGTCGGGGAACTCCTTGAGTTGCAGCAAGGGTGAGAATGACCCTTTGGATGTTCCAGTGGTTAGACGTGATTAGCCTCGAGAAGCCTCAGCGGAAATGGGCCTCATCTCGCCTGGAGGGCAAAACCTCCTGGATTTTCTCGAGTTGCGGCAGGTACTCTCCACTTACGACGGGGACCTCAGGGACCCGCTCTGGTGGCCTCAGGAAAGGCCAGTCCCCATGCGAGTTCCTCGGGGGCCTCTCGGCATTACTCTCCCGTCGATGCTGGGGCCTAAGACCTTGTGTGGAGTCGGGGCCGGAACCTGAGGATTCCTCTCCAGTGCTGACATGGATCTTGGGGTACTTCTGGAGTCTCCCCAGGGGAGTCAGTCATCGTCTCGAATGCGGGCATGCACTTGCGCTTTCCTCCAGAGCGGTAGCAGCAGTGTCACGCAGTCCGCCGCGTGCATCAAAGGATCTATGGTTTTCCCTCGAGTCTTTCCCACGAGGCTTTCCCCCGAGGCTTTCCCACAGGGCTGTCGCACGTGCACACTTGGTGGGAGTCGATCCTCGGCTTGAACGTCAAGGCAGTGCAGGGAAAACAGGTTCCTCTGGAATGGACTGACACATCTGGGCGTCTCTTGGAATGGTGGCAGGACCCTGGAGTTCCTCTCGCCTCTCCTGTGGAGAGTGCCTCCTCTTGAGATGCGACGGGAACGCCGGGAATTCTTACCCTAAGAAACAGGGAAAGGATCCCTCATCTCGAGCTAGGAGGGGGAAACGGGGCTCCCCTGGATGTGTACGGGACGCCACGTGTTTCCTCTCGAGTGGAGACGGGTATGTCGGGGAACTTCTTGAGTTGCAGCAAGGGTGTGAAGGACCCTTTGGAAGTTCCAGTGGTTAGATGTGATTGGCCTCGAGAAGCCTCAGCGGAAATGGGCCTCATCTCGCCTGGAGGGCAAAACCTCCTGGATTTTCTCGAGTTGCGGCAGGTGCTCTCGACTTACGACGGGGACCTCAGGGAACCGCTCTGGTGGCCTCAGGAAAGGCCAGTCCCCATGCGAGTTCCTCGGGGGCCTCTCGGCATTCCTCTCCCGTCGATGCCGGGGCCTAAGACCTTGTGTGGAGTCGGGGCCGAACCTGAGGATTCCTCTCCAGTGCTGACATGGATCTTGGGGTACTTCTGGAGTCTCCCCAGGGGAGTCAGTCCTCGTCTCGAATGCGGGCATGCACTTGCGCTTTCCTCCAGAGCGGTAGCAGCAGTGTCACGCAGTCCGCCGCGAGGATCAAAGGATCTATGGTTTTCCCTCGAGTCTTTCCCACGAGGCTTTCCCACGAGGCTTTCCACAGGGCTGTCCCACGTGCACACGTGGTGGGAGTGGATCCTCGGCTTGAACGTCAAGGCAGTGCAGGGAAAACAGGTTCCTCTGGAATGGACTGACACATCTGGGGGACTCTTGGAATGGTGGCACGACCCTGGAGTTCCTCTCGCCTTTCCTGTGGAGAGCGCCTCCTCTTGAGATGCGACGGGAACGCCGGGAATTCTTTCCCTACGAAACAGGGAAAGGATCCCTCATCTCGAGCTAGGAGGCGGAAACGGGGCTCCCCTGTATGTGTGCGGGACCCCACGTGCTTCCTCTCGAGTGGAGACGGGTATGTCGGGGAACTTCTTGAGTTGCAGCAACGGTGTGAAGGACCCTTTGGAAGTTACAGTGGTTAGACGTGATTCGCCTCGTGAAGCCTCAGCGGAAATGGGCCTCATCTCGCCTGGAGGGCAAAACCTCCTGGATTTTCTCGAGTTGCGGCAGGTGCTCTCGACTTACAACGGGGACCTCAGGGACCCGCTCTGTTGGCCTCAGGAAAGGCCAGTCCCCATGCGAATTCCTCCGGGGCCTCTCGGGATTACTCTCCCGTCGATGCCGGGGCCTAAGACCTTGTGTGGAGTCGGGGCCGGAACCTGCGGATTCCTCTCCAGTGCTGACATGGATCTTGGGGTACTTCTGGAGTCTCCCCAGGGGAGTCAGTCCTCGTCTCGAATGCGGGCATGCACTTGCGCTTTCCTCTAGAGCGGTAGCAGCAGTGTCACGCAGTCCGCCTCGTGGATCAAAGGATCTATGGTTTTCCCTCGAGTCTTTCCCACGAGGCATTCCCAGGAGGCTTTCCCACAGGGCTGTCCCACGTGCACAGGTGGTGGGAGTCGATCCTCGGCTTGAACGTCAAGGCAGTGCAAGGAAAACAGTTTCCTCTGTAATGGACTGACACATCTGGGCGTCTCTTGGAATGGTGGCACGACCCTGGAGTTCCTCTCGCCTTTCCTGTAGAGAGCGCCTCCTCTTGAGATGCGACGGGAACGCCGGGAATTCTTTCCCTAAGAAACAGGGAAAGGATCCCTCATCTCGAGCTAGGAGGCGGAAACGGGGCTCCCCTGGATGTGTGCGGGACCCCACGTGCTTCCTCTCGAGTTGAGACGGGTATGTCGGGGAACTTCATGAGTTGCAGCAAGGGTGTGAAGGACCCTTTGGAAGTTCGATTGGTTAGATGTGATTAGCCTCGAGAAGCCTCAGCGGAAATGGGCCTCATCTCGCCTGGAGGGCAAAACCTCCTGGATTTTCTCGAGTTGCGGCATGTGCTCTCGACTTACGACGGGGACCTCGGGGACCCGCTCTGGTGACCTCAGGAAAGGCCAGTCCCCATGCGAGTTCCTCGGGGGCCTCTCGGGATTCCTCTCCCATCGATGCCGTTGCCTAAGACGTTGTGTGGAGTCGGGGCCGGAACCTGAGGATTCCTCTCCAGTGCTGACATGGATCTTGGGGTACTTCTGGAGTCTCCCCAGGGGAGTCAGTCCTCGTCTCGAATGCGGGCATGCACTTGCGCTTTCCTCCAGAGCGGTAGCAGCAGTGTCACGCAGTCCGCCGCGTGGATCACAGGATCTATTGTTTTCCCTCGTGTCTTTCCCACGAGGCTTTCCCACGAGGCTTTCCCACAGGGCTGTCCCACGTGCACACGTGGTGGGAGTGGATCCTCGGCTTGAAGGTCAAGGCAGTGCAGGGAAAACAGGTTCCTCTGGAATGGACTGACCCATCTGGGGGACTCTTGGAATGGTGGCACGACCCTGGAGTTCCTCTCGCCTTTCCTGTGGAGAGCGCCTCCTCTTGAAATGCGACGGGAACGCCGGGAATTCTTTCCCTACGAAACAGGGAAAGGATCCCTCATCTCGAGCTAGGAGGCGGAAACGGGGCTCCCCTGGATGTGTGCGGGACCCCACGTGCTTCCTCTCGAGTGGAGACGGGTATGTCGGGGAACTTTTGAGTTGCAGCAATGGTGTGAAGGACCCTTTGGAAGTTCCAGTGGTTAGAAGTGATTTGCCCCGAGAAGCCTCAGCGGAAATGGGCCTCATCTCGCCTGGAGAGCAAAACCTCCTGGATTTTCTCGAGTTGCGGCAGGTACTCTCGACTTACGACGGGGACCTCAGAGACCCGCTCTGGTGGCCTCAGGAAAGGTCAGTCCCCATGCGAGTTCCTCCGGTCCTCTTGGGATTCCTCTCCCGTCGATGCTGGGGCCTAAGACCTTGTGTGGAGTCGGGGCCAGAACCTGAGGATTCCTCTCCAGTGCTGACATGGATCTTGGGGTACTTCTGGAGTCTCCCCAGGGGAGTCAGTCCTCGTCTCGAATGCGGGCATGCACTTGCGCTTTCCTCCAGAGCGGTAGCAGCAGTGTCACGCAGTCCGCCGCGTGGATCAAACGATCTAAGGTTTTCCCTCGAGTCTTTCCCACGAGGCTTTCCCACAGGGCTGTCCCACGTGCACACGTGGTGGGAGACGATCCTCGGCTTGAACGTCAAGGCAGTGCAGGGAAAACAGGTTCCTCTGGAATGGCCTGACACATCTGGGGGACTCTTGGAATGGTGGCACGACCCTGGAGTTCCTCTCGCCTTTCCTGTGGAGAGCGCCTCCTCTTGAGATGCGACGGGAACGCCGGGAATTCTTTCCCTACGAAACAGGGAAAGGATCCCTCATCTCGAGCTAGGAGGCGGAAACGGGGCTCCCCTGTATGTGTGCGGGACCCCACGTGCTTCCTCTCGAGTGGAGACGGGTATGTCGGGGAACTTCTTGAGTTGCAGCAAGGGTGTGAAGGACCCTTTGGAAGTTCCAGTGGTTAGATGTGAATGGCCTCGAGAAGCCTCAGCGGAAATGGGCCTCATCTCGCCTGGAGGGCAAAACCTCCTGGATTTTCTCGAGTTGCGGCAGGTGCTCTCGACTTACGACGGGGACCTCAGGGAACCGCTCTGGTGGCCTCAGGAAAGGCCAGTCCCCATGCGAGTTCCTCGGGGGCCTCTCGGGATTCCTCTCCCATCGATGCCGGGGCCTAAGACCTTGTGTGGAGTCGGGGCCGGAACCTGAGGATTCCTCTCCAGTGCTGACATGGATCTTGGGGTACTTCTGTAGTCTCCCCAGGGGAGTCAGTCCTCGTCTCGAATGCGGGCATGCACTTGCGCTTTCCTCCAGAGCGGTAGCAGCAGTGTCACGCAGTCCGCCGCGTGGATCACAGGATCTATGGTTTTCCCTCGAGTCTTTCCCACGAGGCTTTCCCACGAGGCTTTCCCACAGGGCTGTCCCACGTGCACACGTGGTGGGAGTGGATCCTCGGCTTGAACGTCAAGGCAGTGCAGGGAAATCAGTTTCCTCTGGAATGGACTGACACATCTGGGGGACTCTTGGAATGGTGGCACGACCCTGGAGTTCCTCTCGACTTTCCTGTGGAGAGCGCCTCCTCTTGAGATGCGACGGGAACGCCGGGAATTCTTTCCCTACGAAACAGGGAAAGGATCCCTCATCTCGAGCTAGGAGTCGGAAACGGGGCTCCCCTGGATGTGTGCGGGACCCCACGTGCTTCCTCTCGAGTGGAGACGGGTATGTCGGGGAACTTCTGGAGTTGCAGCAAGGGTGTGAAGGACCCTTTGGAAGTTCCAGTGGTTAGAAGTGATTAGCCTCGAGAAGCCTCAGCGGAAATGGGCCTCATATCGCTGGAGAGCAAAACCTCCTGGATTTTCTCGAGTTGCGGCAGGTACTCTCGACTTACGACGGGGACCTCAGAGACCCGCTCTGGTGGCCTCAGGAAAGGCCAGTCCCCATGCGAGTTCCTCGGGTCCTCTCGGGATTCCTCTCCCGTCGATGCCGGGGCCTAAGACCTTGTGTGGAGTCGGGGTCGGAACCTGAGGATTCCTCTCCAGTGCTGACATGGATCTTGGGGTAATTCTGGAGTCTCCCCAGGGGAGTCAGTCCTCGTCTCGAATGCGGGCATGCACTTGCACTTTCCTCCAGAGCGATAGCAGCAGTGTCACGCAGTCCACCGCGTGGATGAAAGGATCTATGGTTTTCCCTCGAGTCTTTCCCACGAGGCTTTCCCACGAGGCTTTCCCTCAGGGCTGTCCCACGTGCACACGTGGTGGGAGTCGATCCTCGGCTTGAACGTCAAGGCAGTGCAGGGAAAACAGGTTCCTCTGGAATGGACTGACACATCTGGAGGTCTCTTGGAATGGTGCCGCGACCCTGGATTTCCTCTCGCCTTTCCTGTGGAGAGCGCCTCCTCTTGAGATGCGACGGGAACGCCGGGAAATTTTTCCCTACAAAACAGGGAAAGGATCCCTCATCTCGAGCTAGGAGGCGGAAACGGGGCTCCCCTGGATGTGTGCGGGACCCCACGTGCTTCCTCTCGAGTGGAGACGGGTATGTCGGGGAACTTCTTGAGTTGCAGCAAGGGTGTGAAGGACCCTTTGGAAGTTCCAGTTGTTAGACGTGATTAGCCTCGAGAAGCCTCAGCGGAAATGGGCCTCATCTCGCCTGGAGGGCAAAACCTCCTGGATTTTCTCGAGTTGCGGCAGGTGCTCTCGACTTACGACGGGGACCTCAGGGACCCGCTCTGGTGGCCTCAGGAAAGGCCAGTCCCCATGCGAGTTCCTCGGGGGCCTCTCGGCATTCCTCTCCCGTCGATGCCGGGGCCTAAGACCTTGTGTGGAGTCGGGGCCGGAACCTGAGGATTCCTCTCCAGTGCTGACATGGATCTTGGGGTACTTCTGGAGTCTCCCCCGGGGAGTCAGTCCTCGTCTCGAATGCGGGCATGCACTTGCGCTTTCCTCCAGAGCGGTAGCAGCAGTGTCACGCAGTCCGCCGCGTGGATCAAAGGATCTATGGTTTTCCCTCGAGTCTTTCCCACGAGGCTTTCCCACGAGGCTTTCCCACAGGGCTGTCCCACGTGCACACGTGGTGGGAGTGGATCCTCGGCTTGAACGTCAAGGCAGTGCAGGGAAAACAGGTTCCTCTGGAATGGACTGACACATCTGGGGGACTCTTGGAATGGTGGCACGACCCTGGAGTTCCTCTCGCCTTTCCTGTGGAGAGCGCCTCCTCTTGAGATGCGACGGGAACGCCGGGAATTCTTTCCCTACGAAACAGGGAAAGGATCCCTCATCTCGAGCTAGGAGGCGGAAACGGGGCTCCCCTGGATGTGTGCGGGACCCCACGTGCTTCCTTTCGAGTGGAGACGGGTATGTCGGGGAACTTCTTCAGTTGCAGCCAGGGTGTGAAGGACCCTTTGGAAGTTCCAGTGGTTAGACGTGATTCGCCTCGAGAAGCCTCAGCGGAAATGGGCCTCATCTCGCCTGGAGGGCAAAACCTCCTGGATTTTCTCGAGTCGCGGCAGGTGCTCTCGACTTACGACGGGGACCTCAGGGACCCGCTCTGGTTGCCTCAGGAAAGGCCAGTCCCCATGTGAGTTCCTCGGGGGCGTCTCGGGATTCCTCTCCCGTCGATGCCGGGGCCTAAGACCTTGTGTGGAGTCGGGGCCGGAACCTGAGGATTCCTCTCCAGTGCTGACATGGATCTTGGGGTACTTCTGGAGTCTCCCCAGGGGCGTCAGTCCTCGTCTCGAATGCGGGCATGCACTTGCGCTTTCCTCCAGAGCGGTAGCAGCAGTGTCACGCAGTCCGCCGCGTGGATCAAAGGATCTATGGTTTTCCCTCGAGACTTTCCCACGAGGCTTTCCCACGAGGCTTTCCCACAGGGCTGTCCCACGTGCACACGTGGTGGGAGTGGATCCTCGGCTTGAACGTCAAGGCAGTGCAGGGAAAACAGGTTCCTCTGGAATGGACTGACACATCTGGGGGACTCTTGGAATGGTGGCACGACCCTGGAGTTCCTCTCGCCTTTCCTGTGGAGAGCGCCTCCTCTTGAGATGCGACGGGAACGCCGGGAATTCTTTCCCTACGAAACAGGGAAAGGATCCCTCATCTCGAGCTAGGAGGCGGAATCGGGGCTCCCCTGGATGTGTGTGGGACCCCACGTGCTTCCTCTCGAGTGGAGACGGGTATGTCGGGGAACTTCTTGAGTTGCAGCAAGGGTGTGAAGGACCCTTTGGAAGTTCCAGTGGTTAGACGTGATTAGCCTCGAGAAGCCTCAGCAGAAATGGGCCTCATCTCGCCTGGAGGGCAAAACCTCCTGGATTTTCTCGAGTTGCGGCAGGTGCTCTCGACTTACGACGGGGACCTCAGGGACCCGCTCTGGTGGCCTCAGGAAAGGCCAGTCCCCATGCGAGTTCCTCGCGGGCCTCTCGGCATTCCTCTCCCGTCGATGCCGGGGCCTAAGACCTTGTGTGGAGTCGGGGCCGAACCTGAGGATTCCTCTCCAGTGCTGACATGGATCTTGGGGTACTTCTGAAGTCTCCCCAGGGGAGTCAGTCCTCGTCTCGAATGCGGGCATGCACTTGCGCTTTCCTCCAGAGCGGTAGCAGCAGTGTCACGCAGTCCGCCTCTTGGATCACAGGATTTATTGTTTTCCCTCGTGTCTTTCCCACGAGGCTTTCCCACGAGACTTTCCCACAGGGCTGTCCCACGTGCACACGTGGTGGGAGGGGATCCTCGGCTTGAACGTCAAGGCAGTGCAGGGAAAACAGGTTCCTCTGGAATGGACTGACACATCTGAGGGACTCTTGGAATGGTGGCACGACCCTGGAGTTCCTCTCGCCTTTCCTATGGAGAGCGCCTCCTCTTGAGATGCGACGGGAACGCCGGGAATTCTTTCCCTACGAAACAGGGAAAGGATCCCTCATCTCGAGCTAGGAGTCGGAAACGGGGCTCCCCTGGATGAGTGCGGGACCCCACGTGCTTCCTCTCGAGTGGAGACGGGTATGTCGGGGAACTTCTTGAGTTGCAGCAAGGGTGTGAAGGACCCTTTGGAAGTTCCAGTTGTTAGACGTGATTAGCCTCGAGAAGCCTCAGCGGAAATGGGCCTCATCTCGCCTGGAGGGCAAAACCTCCTGGATTTTCTCGAGTTGCGGCAGGTACTCTCCACTTACGACGGGGACCTCAGGCACCCGCTCTGGTGGCCTCAGGAAAGGCCAGTCCCCATGCGAGTTCCTCGGGGGCCTCTCGGGATTCCTCTCCCGTCGATGCCGGGGCCTAAGACCTTGTGTGGAGTCGGGGCCGGAACCTGAGGATTCCTCTCCAGTGCTGACATGGATCTTGGGGTACTTCTGGAGTCTCCCTACGGGAGTCAGTCCTCGTCTCGATTGCGGGCATGCACTTGCGATTTCCTCCAGAGCGGTAGCAGCAGTGTCACGCAGTCCGCCGCGTGGATCACAGGATCTTTGGTTTTCCCTCGAGTCTTTCCCACGAGGCTTTCCCACGAGGCTTTCCCACAGGGCTGTCCCACGTGCACACGTGGTGGGAGTGGATCCTCGGCTTGAACGTCAAGGCAGTGCAGGGAAAACAGGTTCCTCTGGAATGGACTGACACATCTGGGGGACTCTTGGAATGGTGGCACGACCCTGGAGTTCCTCTCGCCTTTCCTGTGGAGAGCGCCTCCTCTTGAGATGCGACGGGAACGCCGGGAATTCTTTCCCTACGAAACAGGGAAAGGATCCCTCATCTCGAGCTAGGAGTCGGAAACGGGGCTCCCCTGGATGTGTGCGGGACCCCACGTGCTTCCTCTCGAGTGGAGACGGGTATGTCGGGGAACTTCTTGAGTTGCAGCAAGGGTGTGAAGGACCCTTTGGAAGTTCCAGTGGTTAGATGTGATTGGCCTCGAGAAGCCTCAGCGGAAATGGGCCTCATCTCGCCTGGAGGGCAAAACCTCCTGGATTTTCTCGAGTTGCGGCAGGTGCTCTCGACTTACGACGGGGACCTCAGGGACCCGCTCTGGTGGCCTCAGGAAAGGCCAGTCCCCATGCGAGTTCCTCGGGGGCCTCTCGGCATTACTCTCCCGTCGATGCTGGGGCCTAAGACCTTGTGTGGAGTCGGGGCCGGAACCTGAGGATTCCTCTCCAGTGCTGACATGGACTTGGGGTACTTCTGGAGTCTCCCCAGGGGAGTCAGTCCTCGTCTCGAATGCGGGCATGCACTTGCGCTTTCCTCCAGAGCGGTAGCAGCAGTGTCACGCAGTCCGCCGCGTGCATCAAAGGATCTATGGTTTTCCCTCGAGTCTTTCCCAGGAGGCTTTCCCCCGAGGCTTTCCCACAGGGCTGTCCCACGTGCACACTTGGTGGGAGTCGATCCTCGGCTTGAACGTCAAGGTAGTGCAGGGAAAACAGGTTCCTCTGGAATGGACTGACACATCTGGGCGTCTCTTGGAATGGTGGCACGACCCTGGAGTTCCTCTCGCCTCTCCTGTGGAGAGCGCCTCCTCTTGAGATGCGACGGGAACGCCGGGAATTCTTACCCTAAGAAACAGGGAAAGGATCCCTCATCTCGAGCTAGGAGGGGGAAACGGGGCTCCCCTGGATGTGTACGGGACGCCACGTGTTTCCTCTCGAGTGGAGACGGGTATGTCGGGGAATTTCTTGAGTTGCAGCAAGGGTGTGAAGGACCCTTTGGAAGTTCCAGTGGTTAGATGTGATTGGCCTCGAGAAGCCTCAGCGGAAATGGGCCTCATCTCGCCTGGAGGGCAAAACCTCCTGGATTTTCTCGAGTTGCGGCAGGTGCTCTCGACTTACGACGGGGACCTCAGGGAACCGCTCTGGTGGCCTCAGGAAAGGCCAGTCCCCATGCGAGTTCCTCGGGGGCCTCTCGGGATTCCTCTCCCATCGATGCCGGGGCCTAAGACCTTGTGTGGAGTCGGGGCCGAACCTGAGGATTCCTGTCCAGTGCTGACATGGATCTTGGGGTACTTCTGGAGTCTCCCCAGGGGAGTCAGTCCTCGTCTCGAATGCGGGCATGCACTTGCGCTTTCCTCCAGAGCGGTAGCAGCAGTGTCACGCAGTCCGCCGCTTGGATCACAGGATTTATTGTTTTCCCTCGTGTCTTTCCCACGAGGCTTTCCCACGAGGCTTTCCCACAGGGCTGTCCCACGTGCACACGTGGTGGGAGGGGATCCTCGGCTTGAACGTCAAGGCAGTGCAGGGAAAACAGGTTCCTCTGGAATGGACTGACACATCTGAGGGACTCTTGGAATGGGGGCACAACCCTGGAGTTCCTCTCGCCTTTCCTATGGAGAGCGCTTCCTCTTGAGATGCGACGGGAACGCCGGGAATTCTTTCCCTACGAAACAGGGAAAGGATCCCTCATCTCGAGCTAGGAGTCGGAAACGGGGCTCCCCTGGATGAGTGCGGGACCCCACGTGCTTCCTCTCGAGTGGAGACGGGTATGTCGGGGAACTTCTTGAGTTGCAGCAAGGGTGTGAAGGACCCTTTGGAAGTTCCAGTTGTTAGACGTGATTAGCCTCGAGAAGCCTCAGCGGAAATGGGCATCATCTCGCCTGGAGGGCAAAACCTCCTGGATTTTCTCGAGTTGCGGCAGGTACTCTCCACTTACGACGGGGACCTCAGGGACCCGCTCTGGTGGCCTCAGGAAAGGCCAGTCCCCATGCGAGTTCCTCGGGGGCCTCTCGGCATTACTCTCCCGTCGATGCTGGGGCCTAAGACCTTGTGTGGAGTCGGGGCCGGAACCTGAGGATTCCTCTCCAGTGCTGACATGGATCTTGGGGTACTTCTGGAGTCTCCCCAGGGGAGTCAGTCCTCGTCTCGAATGCGGGCATGCACTTGCGCTTTCCTCCAGAGCGGTAGCAGCAGTGCCACGCAGTCCGCCGCGTGCATCAAAGGATCTATGGTTTTCCCTCGAGTCTTTCCCAGGAGGCTTTCCCCCGAGGCTTTCCCACAGGGCTGTCCCACGTGCACACTTGGTGGGAGTCGATCCTCGGCTTGAACGTCAAGGTAGTGCAGGGAAAACAGGTTCCTCTGGAATGGACTGACACATCTGGGCGTCTCTTGGAATGGTGGCACGACCCTGGAGTTCCTCTCGCCTCTCCTGTGGAGAGCGCCTCCTCTTGAGATGCGACGGGAATGCCGGGAATTCTTACCCTAAGAAACAGGGAAAGGATCCCTCATCTCGAGCTAGGAGGGGGAAACGGGGCTCCCCTGGATGTGTACGGGACGCCACGTGTTTCCTCTCGAGTGGAGACAGGTATGTCGGGAATTTCTTGAGTTGCAGCAAGGGTGTGAAGGACCCTTTGGAAGTTCCAGTGGTTAGATGTGATTGGCCTCGAGAAGCCTCAGCGGAAATGGGCCTCATCTCGCCTGGAGGGCAAAACCTCCTGGATTTTCTCGAGTTGCGGCAGGTGCTCTCGACTTACGACGGGGACCTCAGGGAACCGCTCTGGTGGCCTCAGGAAAGGCCAGTCCCCATGCGAGTTCCTCGGGGGCCTCTCGGGATTCCTCTCCCATCGATGCCGGGGCCTAAGACGTTGTGTGGAGTCGGGGCCGGAACCTGAGGATTCCTCTCCAGTGCTGACATGGATCTTGGGGTACTTCTGGAGTCTCCCCAGGGGAGTCAGTCCTCGTCTCGAATGCGGGCATGCACTTGCGCTTTCCTCCAGAGCGGTAGCAGCAGTGTCACGCAGTCCGCCGCGTGGATCAAAGGATCTATGGTTTTCCCTCGAGTTTTCCCACGAGGCTTTCCCACGAGGCTTTCCCACAGGGCTGTCCCACGGCACACGTGGTGGGAGTCGATCCTCGGTTTGAACGTCAAGGCAGTGCAGGGAAAACAGGTTCCTCTGGAATGGACTGACACATCTGGGGGACTCTTGGAATGGTGGCATGACCCTGGAGTTCCTCTCGCCTTTCCTGTGGAGAGCGCCTCCTCTTGAAATGCGACGGGAACGCCGGGAATTCTTTCCCTACGAAACAGGGAAAGGATCCCTCATCTGGAGCTAGGAGGCGGAAACGGGGCTCCCCTGGATGTGTGCGGGACCCCACGTGCTTCCTCTCGAGTGGAGACGGGTATGTCGGGGAACTTCTTGAGTTGCAGCCAGGGTGTGAAGGACCCTTTGGAAGTTCCAGTGGTTAGATGTGATTGGCCTCGAGAAGCCTCAGCGGAAATGGGCCTCATCTCGCCTGGAGGGCAAAACCTCCTGGATTTTCTCGAGTTGCGGCAGGTGCTCTCGACTTACGACGGGGACCTCAGGGACCCGCTCTGGTGGCCTCAGGAAAGGCCAGTCCCCATGCGAGTTCCTCGGGGGCCTCTCGGCATTCCTCTCCCGTCGATGCCGGGGCCTAAGACCTTGTGTGGAGTCGGGGCCGGAACCTGAGGATTCCTCTCCAGTGCTGACATGGATCTTGGGGTACTTCTGGAGTCTCCCCCGGGGAGTCAGTCCTCGTCTCGAATGCGGGCATGCACTTGCGCTTTCCTCCAGAGCGGTAGCAGCAGTGTCACGCAGTCCGCCGCGTGGATCAAAGGATCTATGGTTTTCCCTCGAGTCTTTCCCACGAGGCTTTCCCACGAGGCTTTCCCACAGGTCTGTCCCACGTGCACACGTGGTAAGAGTCGATCCTCGGCTTGAACGTCAAGGCATTGCAGGGAAAACAGGTTCCTCTGGAATGGACTGACACATCTGGGGGACTCTTGGAATGGTGGCACGACCCTGGAGTTCCTCTCGCCTTTCCTGTGGAGAGCGCCTCCTCTTGAGATGCGACGGGAACGCCGGGAATTCTTTCCCTACGAAACAGGGAAAGGATCCCTCATCTCGAGCTAGGAGGCGGAAACGGGGCTCCCCTGGATGTGTGCGGGACCCCACGTGCTTCCTCTCGAGTGGAGACGGGTATGTCGGGGAACTTCTTGAGTTGCAGCAAGGGTGTGAAGGACCCTTTGGAAGTTCCAGTGGTTAGATGTGATTGGCCTCGAGAAGCCTCAGCGGAAATGGGCCTCATCTCGCCTGGAGGGCAAAACCTCCTGGATTTACTCGAGTTGCGGCAGGTGCTCTCGACTTACGACGGGGACCTCAGGGACCCGCTCTGGTGGCCTCAGGAAAGGCCAGTGCCCATGCGAGTTCCTCGGGGGCCTCTCGGGATTCCTCTCCCGTCGATGCCGGGGCCTAAGACCTTGTGTGGAGTCGGGGCCGGAACCTGAGGATTCCTCTCCAGTGCTGACATGGATCTTGGGGTACTTCTGGAGTCTCCCCAGGGGAGTCAGTCCTCGTCTCGAATGCGGGCATGCACTTGCGCTTTCCTCCAGAGCGGTAGCAGCAGTGTCACGCAGTCCGCCGCGTGGATCAAAGGATCTATGGTTTTCCCTCCAGTCTTTCCCACGAGGCTTTCCCACGAGGCTTTCCCACAGGGCTGTCCCACGTGCACACGTGGTGGGAGTCGATCCTCGGCTTGAACGTCAAGGCAGTGCAGGGAAAACAGGTTCCTCTGGAATGGACTGACACTTCTGGGGGACTCTTGGAATGGTGGCACGACCCTGGAGTTCCTCTCTCCTTTCCTGTGGAGAGCGCCTCCTCTTGAGATGCGACGGGAACGCCGGGAATTCTTTCCCTACGAAACAGGGAAAGGATCCCTCATCTCGAGTTAGGAGGCGGTAACGGGGCTCCCCTGGATGTGTGCGGGACCCACGTGCTTCCTTTCGAGTGGAGACGGGTATGTCGGGGAATTTCTTGAGTTGCAGCAAGGGTGTGAAGGACCCTTTGGATGTTCCAGTGGTTAGACGTGATTAGCCTCGAGAAGCCTCAGCGGAAATGGGCCTCATCTCGCCTGGAGGGCAAAACCTCCTGGATTTTCTCGAGTTGCGGCAGGTGCTCTCGACTTACGACGGGGACCTCAGGGACCCGCTCTGGTGGCCTCAGGAAAGGCCAGTCCCCATGCGAGTTCCCCGGGGCCCTCTCGGGATTCCTCTCCTGTCGATGCCGGGGCCTAAGACCTTGTGTGGAGTCGGGGCCGGAACCTGAGGATTCCTCTCCAGTGCTGACATGGATCTTGGGGTACTTCTGGAGTCTCCCCAGGGGAGTCAGTCCTCGTCTCGAATGCGGGAATGCACTTGCGCTTTCCTCCAGAGCGGTAGCAGCAGTGTCACGCAGTCCGCCGCGTGGATCAAAGGATCTATGGTTTTCCCTCGAGTCTTTCTCACGAGGCTTTCCAACGAGGCTTTCCCACAGGGCTGTCCCACGTGCGCACGTGGTGGGAGTCGATCCTCGGCTTGAACGTCAAGGCAGTGCAGGGAAAACAGGTTCCTCTGGAATAGACTGACACATCTGGGGGACTCTTGGAATGGTGGCACGACCCTGGAGTTCCTCTCGCCTTTCCTGTGGAGAGCGCCTCCTCTTGAGATGCGACGGGAACGCCGGGAATTCTTTCCCTACGAAACAGGGAAAGGATCCCTCATCTCGAGCTAGGAGGCGGAAACGGGGCTCCCCTGGATGTGTGCGGGACCCCACGTGCTTCCTCTCGAGTGGAGACGGGTATGTCGGGGAACTTCTTGAGTTGCAGCAAGGGTGTGAAGGACCCTTTGGAAGTTCCAGTGGTTAGATGTGATTGGCCTCGAGAAGCCTCAGCGGAAATGGGCCTCATCTCGCCTGGAGGGCAAAACCTCCTGGATTTTCTCGAGTTGCGGCAGGTGCTCTCGACTTACGAGGGGGACCTGAGGGACCCGCTCTGGTGGCCTCAGGAAAGGCCAGTCCCCATGCGAGTTCCTCGGGGGCCTCTCGGGATTCCTCTCCTGTCGATTCTGGGGCCTAAGACCTTGTGTGGAGTCGGGGCCGGAAGTTGAGGATTCCTCTCCAGTGCTGACATGGATCTTGGGGTACTTCTGGAGTCTCCCCAGGGGAGTAAGTCCTGGTCTCGAATGCGGGCATGCACTTGCGCTTTCCTCCAGAGCGGTAGCAGCAGTGTCACGCAGTCCGCCGCGTGAATCAAAGGATCTATGGTTTTCCCTCGAGTCTTTCCCACGAGGCTTTCCCACGAGGCTTTCCCACAGGGCTGTCCCACGTGCACACGTGGTGGGAGTCGCTCCTCGGCTTGAACGTCAAGGCAGTGCAGGGAAAACAGGTTCTTCTGGAATGGACTGACACATCTGGGGGATTCTTGGAATGGTGGCACGACCCTGGAGTTCCTTTCGCCTTTCCTGTGGAGAGCGCCTCCTCTTGAGATGCGACGGGAACGCCGGGAATTCTTTCCCTACGAAACAGGGAAAGGATCCCTCATCTCGAGCTAGGAGGCGGAAACGGGGCTCCCCTGGATGTGTGCGGGACCCCACGTGCTTCCTCTCGAGTGGAGACGGGTATTCGGGGAACTTCTTGAGTTGCAGCAAGGGTGTGAAGGACCCTTTGGAAGTTCCAGTGGTTAGATGTGATTGGCCTCGAGAAGCCTCAGCGGAAATGGGCCTCATCTCGCCTGGAGGGCAAAACCTCCTGGATTTTCTCGAGTTGCGGCAGGTGCTCTCGACTTACGACGGGGACCTCAGGGAACCGCTCTGGTGGCCTCAGGAAAGGCTGGTCCCCATGCGAGTTCCTCGGGGGCGTCTCGGGATTCCTCTCCCGTCGATGACGGGGCCTAAGACCTTGTGTGGAGTCGGGGCCGGAACCTGAGGATTCCTCTCCAGTGCTGACATGGATCTTGGGGTACTTCTGGAGTCTCCCCAGGGGAGTCAGTCCTCGTCTCGAATGCGGGCATGCACTTGCGCTTTCCTCGAGAGTGGTAGCAGCAGTGTCACGCAGTCCGCCGCGTGGATCAAAGGATCTATGGTTTTCCCTCGAGTCTTTCCCACGAGGCTTTCCCACGAGGCTTTCCCACAGGGCTGTCCCACGTGCACACGTGGTGGGAGTGGATCCTCGGCTTGAACGTCAAGGCAGTGCAGGGAAAACAGGTTCCTCTGGAATGGACTGACACATCTGGGGGACTCGTGGAATGCTGTCACGACCCTGGAGTTCCTCTCGCCTTTCCTGTGGAGAGCGCCTCCTCTTGAGATTCGACGGGAACGCCGGGAATTCATTCCCTACGAAACAGGGAAAGGATCCCTCATCTCGAGCTAGGAGGCGGTAACGGGGCTCCCCTGGATGTGTGCGGGACCCACGTGCTTCCTTTCGAGTGGAGATGGGTATGTCGGGGAACTTCTTGAGTTGCAGCAAGGGTGTGAAGGACCCTTTGGAAGTTCCAGTGGTTAGACGTGATTAGCCTCGAGAAGCCTCAGCGGAAATGGGCCTCATCTCGCCTGGAGGGCAAAACCTCCTGGATTTTCTCGAGTTGCGGCAGGTGCTCTCGACTTACGACGGGGACCTCAGGGACCCGCTCTGGTGGCCTCAGGAAAGGCCAGTCCCCATGCCAGTTCCTCGGGGGCCTCTCGGGATTCCTCTCCCGTCGATGCCGGGGCCTAAGACCTTGTCTGGAGTCGGGGCCGGAACCTGAGGATTCCTCTCCAGTGCTGACATGGATCTTGGGGTACATCTGGAGTCTCCCCAGGGGAGTCAGTCCTCGTCTCGAATGCGGGCATGCACTTGCGCTTTCCTCCAGAGCGGTAGCAGCAGTGTCACGCAGTCCGCCGTGTGGATCAAAGGATCTATGGTTTTCCCTCGAGTCTTTCCCACGAGGCTTTCCCACAGGGCTGTCCCACGTGCACACGTGGTGGGAGTCGATCCTCGGCTTGAACCTCAAGGCAGTGCAGGGAAAACAGGTTCCTCTGGAATGGACTGACCCATCTGGGGGACTCTTGGAATGGAGGCACGACCCTGGAGTTCCTCTCGCCTTTCCTGTGGAGAGCGCCTCCTCTTGAGATGCGACGGGAATGCCGGGAATTCTTTCCCTAAGAAACAGGGAAAGGATCCCTGATCTCGAGCTAGGAGGCGGAAACGGGGCTCCCCTGGATGTGTGCGTGACACCACGTGCTTCCTCTCGAGTGGAGACGGGTATGTCGGGGAACTTCTTGAGTTGCAACAATGGTGTGAAGGACCCTTTGGAAGTTCCAGTGGTTAGATGTGATTGGCCTCGAGAAGCCTCAGCGGAAATGGGCCTCATCTCGCCTGGAGGGCAAAACCTCCTGGATTTTCTCGAGTTGCGGCAGGTGCTCTCGACTTACGACGGGGACCTCAGGGACCCCCTCTGGTGGCCTCAGGAAAGGCCAGTCCCCATGCGAGTTCCTCGGGGGCCTCTCGGGATTCCTCTCCCGTCAATGCCGGGGCCTAAGACCTTGTGTGGAGTCGGGGCCGGAACCTGAGGATTCCTCTCCAGTGCTGACATGGATCTTGGGGTACTTCTGGAGCCTCCCCAGGGGAGTCAGTCCTCGTCTCGAATGCGGGCATGCACTTGCGCTTTCCTCCAGAGCGGTAGCAGCAGTGTCAAGCAGTCCGCCGCGTGGATCAAAGGATCTATGGTTTTCCCTCGAGTCTTTCCCACGAGGCTTTCTCACGAGGCTTTCCCACAGGGCTGTCCCACGTGCACACGTGGTGGGAGTCGATCCTCGGCTTGAACGTCAAGGCAGTGCAGGGAAAACAGGTTCCTCTGGAATGGACTGACACATCTGGGGGACTCTTGGAACGGTGGCACGACCCTGGAGTTCCTCTCGCCTTTCCTGTGGAGAGCGCCTCCTCTTGAGATGCGACGGGAACGCCGGGAATTCTTTCCCTACGAAACAGGGGAAGGATCCCTCATCTCGAGCTAGGAGGCGGAAACGGGGCTCCCCTGGATGTGTGCGGGACCCCACGTGCTTCCTCTCGAGTGGAGACGGGTATGTCGGGGAACTTCTTGAGTTGCAGCAAGGGTGTGAAGGACCCTTTGGAAGTTCCAGTGGTTAGATGTGATTGGCCTCGAGGAGCCTCAGCGGAAATGGGCCTCATCTCGCCTGGAGGGCAAAACCTCCTGGATTTTCTCGAGTTGCGGCAGGTGCTCTCGACTTACGAGGGGGACCTCAGGGACCCGCTCTGGTGGCCTCAGGAAAGGCCAGTCCCCATGCGAGTTCCTCGGGGGCCTCTCGGGATTCCTCTCCTGTCGATGCTGGGGCCTAAGACCTTGTGTGGAGTCGGGGCCGGAACCTGAGGATTCCTCTCCAGTGCTGACATGGATCTTGGGGTACTTCTGGAGTCTCCCCAGGGGAGTCAGTCCTCGTCTCGAATGCGGGCATGCACTTGCGCTTTCCTCCAGAGCGGTAGCAGCAGTGTTACGCAGTCCGCCGCGTGAATCAAAGGATCTATGGTTTTCCCTCGAGTCTTTCCCACGAGGCTTTCCCACGAGGCTTTCCCACAGGGCTGTCCCACGTGCACACGTGGTGGGAGTCGCTCCTCGGCTTGAACGTCAAGGCAGTGCAGGGAAAACAGGTTCTTCTGGAATGGACTGACACATCTGGGGGATTCTTGGAATGGTGGCACGACCCTGGAGTTCCTTTCGACTTTCCTGTGGAGAGCGCCTCCTCTTGAGATGCGACGGGAACGCCGGGAATTCTTTCCCTACGAAACAGGGAAAGGATCCCTCATCTCGAGCTAGGAGGCGGAAACGGGGCTCCCCTGGATGTGTGCGGGACCCCACGTGCTTCCTCTCGAGTGGAGACGGGTATGTCGGGGAACTTCTTGAGTTGCAGCAAGGGTGTGAAGGACCCTTTGGAAGTTCCAGTGGTTAGATGTGATTGGCCTCGAGAAGCCTCAGCGGAAATGGGCCTCATCTCGCCTGGAGGGCAAAACCTCCTGGATTTTCTCGAGTTGCGGCAGGTGCTCTCGACTTACGACGGGGACCTCAGGGAACCGCTCTGGTGGCCTCAGGAAAGGCTGGTCCCCATGCGAGTTCCTCGGGGGCGTCTCGGGATTCCTCTCCCGTCGATGACGGGGCCTAAGACCTTGTGTGGAGTCGGGGCCGGAACCTGAGGATTCCTCTCCAGTGCTGACATGGATCTTGGGGTACTTCTGGAGTCTCCCCAGGGGAGTCAGTCCTTGTCTCGAATGCGGGCATGCACTTGCGCTTTCCTCGAGAGTGGTAGCAGCAGTGTCACGCAGTCCGCCGAGTGGATCAAAGGATCTATGGTTTTCCCTCGAGTCTTTCCCACGAGGCTTTCCCACGAGGCTTTCCCACAGGGCTGTCCCACGTGCACACGTGGTGGGAGTCGATCCTCGGCTTGAACGTCAAGGCAGTGCAGGGAAAACAGGTTCCTCTGGAATGGACTGACACATCTGGGGGACTCTTGGAATGCTGTCACGACCCTGGAGTTCCTCTCGCCTTTCCTGTGGAGAGCGCCTCCTCTTGAGATTCGACGGGAACGCCGGGAATTCATTCCCTATGAAACAGGGAAAGGATCCCTCATCTCGAGCTAGGAGGCGGTAACGGGGCTCCCCTGGATGTGTGCGGGACCCACGTGCTTCCTTTCGAGTGGAGACAGGTATGTCGGGGAACTTCTTGAGTTGCAGCAAGGGTGTGAAGGACCCTTTGGAAGTTCCAGTGGTTAGACGTGATTAGCCTCGAGAAGCCTCAGCGGAAATGGGCCTCATCTCGCCTGGAGGGCAAAACCTCCTGGATTTTCTCGAGTTGCGGCAGGTGCTCTCGACTTACGACGGGGACCTCAGGGACCCGCTCTGGTGGCCTCAGGAAAGGCCAGTCCCCATGCGAGTTCCTCGGGGGCCTCTCGGGATTCCTCTCCCGTCGATGCCGGGGCCTAAGACCTTGTGTGGAGTCGGGGCCGGAACCTGAGGATTCCTCTCCAGTGCTGACATGGATCTTGGGGTACTTCTGGAGTCTCCCCAGGGGAGTCAGTCCTCGTCTCGAATGCGGGCATGCACCTGCGCTTTCCTCCAGAGCGGTAGCAGCAGTGTCACACAGTCCGCCGTGTGGATCAAAGGATCTATGGTTTTCCCTCGAGTCTTTCCCACGAGGCTTTCCCACGAGGCTTTCCCACAGGGCTGTCCCACGTGCACACGTGGTGGGAGTCGATCCTCGGCTTGAACCTCAAGGCATTGCAGGGAAAACAGGTTCCTCTGGAATATACTGACCCATCTGGGGGACTCTTGGAATGGTGGCACGACCCTGGAGTTCCTCTCGCCTTTCCTGTGGAGAGCGCCTCCTCTTGAGATGCGACGGGAATGACGGGAATTCTTTCCCTACGAAACAGGGAAAGGATCCCTGATCTCGAGCTAGGAGGCGGAAACGGGTCTCCCCTGGATGTGTGCGGGACACCACGTGCTTCCTCTCGAGCGCAGACGGGTATGTCGGGGAACTTCTTGAGTTGCAGCAAGGGTGTGAAGGACCCTTTGGAAGTTCCAGTGGTTAGATGTGATTGGCCTCGAGAAGCCTCAGCGGAAATGGGCCTCATCTCGCCTGGAGGGCAAAACCTCCTGGATTTTCTCGAGTTGCGGCAGGTGCTCTCGACTTACAACGGGGACCTCAGGGACCCGCTCTGGTGGCCTCCGGAAAGGCCAGTCCCCATGCGAGTTCCTCGGGGGCCTCTCGGGATTCCTCTCCCGTCGATGCCGGGGCCTAAGACCTTGTGGGGAGTCGGGGCCTGAACCTGAGGATTCCTCTCCAGTGCCGACATGGATCTTGGGGTACTTCTGGAGTCTCCCCAGGGGAGTCAGTCCTCGTCTCGAATGCGGGCATGCACTTGCGATTTCCTCCAGAGCGGTAGCAGCAGTGTCACGCAGTCCGCCGTGTGGATAAAGGATCTATGGTTTTCCCTCGAGTCTTTCCCACAAGGCTTTCCCACGAGGCTTTCCCACAGGGCTGTCCCACGTGCACACGTGGTGGGAGTCGATCCTCGGCTTGAACGTCAAGGCAGTGCAGGGAAAACAGGTTCCTCTGGAATGGACTGACCCATCTGGGGGACTCTTGGAATGGTGTCACGACCCTGGAGTTCCTCTCGCCTTTCCTGTGGAGAGCGCCTCCTCTTGAGATGCGACGGGAACGCCGGGAATTCTTTCCCTACGAAACAGGGAAAGGATCCCTCATCTCGAGCTAGGAGGCGGAAACGGGGCTCCCCTGGATGTGTGCGGGACCCCACGTGCTTCCTCTCGAGTGCAGACGGGTATGTCGGGGAACTTCTTGAGTTGCAGCAATGGTGTGAAGGACCCTTTGGAAGTTCCAGTGGTTAGATGTGATTGGCCTCGAGAAGCCTCATTGGAAATGGGCCTCATCTCGCCTGGAGGGCAAAACCTCCTGGATTTTCTCGAGTTGCGGCAGGTGCTCTCGACTTACGACGGGGACCTCAGGGAACCGCTCTGGTGGCCTCAGGAAAGGCCGGTCCCCATGCGAGTTCCTCGGGGGCGTCTCGGGATTCCTCTCCTGTCGATGCCGGGGCCTAAGACCTTGTGTGGAGTCGGGGCCGGAACCTGAGGATTCCTCTCCAGTGCTGACATGGATCTTGGGGTACTTCTGGAGTCTCCCCAGGGGAGTCAGTCCTCGTCTCGAATGCGGGCATGCACTTGCGCTTTCCTCCAGAGCGGTAGCAGCAGTGTCACGCAGTCCGCCGCGTGGATCAAAGGATCTATGGTTTTCCCTCGAGTCTTTCCCACGAGGCTTTCCCACGAGGCTTTCTCACAGGGCTGTCCCACGTGCACACGTGGTGGGAGTCGATCCTCGGCTTGAACGTCAAGGCAGTGCAGGGAAAACAGGTTCCTCTGGAATGGACTGACACATCTGGGGGACTCTTGGAATGGTGGCACGACCCTGGAGTTCCTCTCGCCTTTCCTGTGGAGAGCGCATCCTCTTGAGATGCGACGGGAACGCCGGGAATTCTTTCCCTACGAAACAGGGAAAGGATCCCTCATCTCGAGCTAGGAGGCGGAAACGGGGCTCCCCTGGATGTGTGCGGGACCCCACGTGCTTCCTCTCGAGTGCAGACGGGTATGTCGGGGAACTTCTTGAGTTGCAGCAATGGTGTGAAGGACCCTTTGGAAGTTCCAGTGGTTAGATGTGATTGGCCTCGAGAAGCCTCAGCGGAAATGGGCCTCATCTCGCCTGGAGGGCAAAACCTCCTGGATTTTCTCGAGTTGCGGCAGGTGCTCTCGACTTACGACGGGGACCTCGGGGACCCGCTCTGGTGGCCTCAGGAAAGGCCAGTCCCCATGCGAGGTCCTCGGGGGCCTCTCGGGATTCCTCTCCCGTCGATGCCGGGGCCTAAGACCTTGTGTGCAGTCGGGGCCGGAACCTGCGGATTCCTCTCCAGTGCTGACATGGATCTTGGGGTACTTCTGGAGTCTCCCCAGGGGAGTCAGTCCTCGTCTCGAATGCGGACATGCACTTGCGCTTTCCTCCAGAGCGGTAGCAGCAGTGTCACGCAGTCCGCCGCGTGGATCAAAGGATCTATGGTTTTCCCTCGAGTCTTTCCCACGAGGCTTTCCCACGAGGCTTTCCCACAGGGCTGTCCCACGTGCACACGTGGTGGGAGTCGATCCTCGGCTTGAACGTCAAGGCAGTGCAGGGAACACAGGTTCCTCTGGAATGGACTGACACATCTGGGGGACTCTTGGAATGGTGTCACGACCCTGGAGTTCCTCTCGCCTTTCCTGTGGAGAGCGCCTCCTCTTGAGATGCGACGGGAACGCCGGGAATTCTTTCCCTACGAAACAGGGAAAGGATCCCTCATCTCGAGCTAGGAGGCGGAAACGGGGCTCCCCTGGATGTGTGCGGGACCCACGTGCTTCCTCTCGAGTGGAGACGGGTATGTCGGGGAACTTCTTGAGTTGCAGCAAGGGTGTGAAGGACCCTTTGGAAGTTCCAGTGGTTAGACGTGATTAGCCTCGAGAAGCCTCAGCGGAAATGGGCCTCATCTCGCCTGGAGGGCAAAACCTCCTTGATTTTCTCGAGTTGCGGCAGGTGCTCTCGACTTACGACGGGGACCTCAGGGACCCGCTCTGGTGGCCTCAGGAAAGGCCAGTCCCCATGCGAGTTCCTCGGGGGCCTCTCGGGATTCCTCTCCCGTCGATGCCGGGGCCTAAGACCTTGTGTGGAGTCGGGGCCGGAACCTGAGGATTCCTCTCCAGTGCTGACATGGATCTTGGGGTAATTCTGGAGTCTCCCCAGGGGAGTCAGTCCTCGTCTCGAATGCGGGCATGCACTTGCGCTTTCCTCCAGAGCGGTAGCAGCAGTGTCACGCTGTCCGCCGCGTGGATCAAAGGATCTATGGTTTTCCCTCGAGTCTTTTCCACGAGGCTTTCCCACGAGGCTTTCCCACAGGGCTGTCCCACGTGCACACGTGGTGGGAGTCGATCCTCGGCTTGAACGTCAAGGCAGTGCAGGGAACACAGGTTCCTCTGGAATGGACTGACACATCTGGGGGACTCTTGGAATGGTGGCACGACCCTGGAGTTCCTCTCGCCTTTCCTGTGGAGAGCGCCTCCTCTTGAGATGCGACGGGAACGCCGGGAATTCTTTCCCTACGAAACAGGGAAAGGATCCCTCATCTCGAGCTAGGAGGCGGAAACGGGGCTCCCCTGGATGTGTGCGGGACCCCACGTGCTTCCTCTCGAGTGGAGACGGGTATGTCGGGGAACTTCTTGAGTTGCAGCAATGGTGTGAAGGACCCTTTGGAAGTTCCAGTGGTTAGATGTGATTGGCCTCGAGAAGCCTCAGCGGAAATGGGCCTCATCTCGCCTGGAGGGCAAAACCTCCTGGATTTTCTCGAGTTGCCGCAGGTGCTCTCGACTTACGACGGGGACCCCAGGGACCCGCTCTGGGGGCCTCAGGAAAGGCCAGTCCCCATGCGAGTTCCTCGGGGGCCTCTCGGGATTCCTCTCCCATCGATGCCGGGGCCTAAGACCTTGTGTGGAGTCGGGGCCGGAACCTGAGGATTCCTCTCCAGTGCTGACATGGATCTTGGGGTACTTCTGTAGCCTCCCCAGGGGAGTCAGTCCTCGTCTCGAATGCGGGCATGCACTTGCGCTTTCCTCCAGAGCGGTAGCAGCAGTGTCACGCAGTCCGCCGTGTGGATAAAAGGATATATGGTTTTCCCTCGAATCTTTCCCACGAGGCTTTCCCACGAGGCTTTCCCACAGGGCTGTCCCACGTGCACACGTGGTGGGAGTCGATTCTCGGCTTGAACGTCAAGGCAGTGCAGGGAAAACAGGTTCCTCTGGAATGGACTGACACATCTGGGGGACTCTTGGAATGGTGGCACGACCCTGGAGTTCCTCTCGCCTTTCCTGTGGAGAGCGCCTCCTCTTGAGGTGCGACGGGAACGCCGGGAATTCTTTCCCTACGAAACAGGGAAAGGATCCCTCATCTCGAGCTAGGAGGCGGAATCGGGGCTCCCCTGGATGTGTGCGGGACCCCATGTGCTTCCTCTCGAGTGGAGACGGGTATGTCGGGGAACTTCTTGAGTTGCAGCAAAGGTGTGAAGGACCCTTTGGAAGTTCCAGTGGTTAGATGTGATTGGCCTCGAGAAGCCTCAGCGGAAATGGGCCTCATCTCGCCTGGAGGGCAAAACCTCCTGGATTTTCTCGAGTTGCGGCAGGTGCTCTCGACTTAAGACGGTGACATAAGGGACCCGCTCTGGTGGCCTCCGGAAAGGCCAGTCCCCATGCGAGTTCCTCGGGGGCCTCTCGGGATTCCTCTCCCGTCGATGCCGGGGCCTAAGACCTTGTGTGGAGTCGGGGCCGGAACCTGAGGATTCCTCTCCAGTGCTGACATGGATCTTGGGGTACTTCTGGAGTCTCCCCAGGGGAGTCAGTCTTCATCTCGAATGCGGGCATGCACTTGCGCTTTCCTCCAGAGCGGTAGCAGCAGTGTCACGCTGTCCGCCGCGTGGATCAAAGGATCTATGGTTTTCCCTCGAGTCTTTCCCACGAGGCTTTCCCACGAGGCTTTCCCACAGGGCTGTCCCACGTGCACACGTGGTGGGAGTCGATCCTCGGCTTGAACGTCAAGGCAGTGCAGGGAAAACAGGTTCCTCTGGAATGGACTGACACATCTGGGGGACTCTTGGAATGGTGGCACGACCCTGGAGTTCCTCTCGCCTTTCCTGTGGAGAGCGCCTCCTCTTGAGATGCGACGGGAACGCCGGGAATTCTTTCCCTACGAAACAGGGAAAGGATCCCTCATCTCGAGCTAGGAGGCGGAAACGGGGCTCCCCTGGATGTGTGCGGGACCCACGTGCTTCCTCTCGAGTGGAGACGGGTATGTCGGGGAACTTCTTGAGTTGCAGCAAGGGTGTGAAGGACCCTTTGGAAGTTCCAGTGGTTAGATGTGATTGGTCTCGAGAAGCCTCAGCGGAAATGGGCCTCATCGTGCCTGGAGGGCAAAACCTCCTGGATTTTCTCGAGTTGCGGCAGGTGCTCTCGACTTACGACGGGGACCTCAGGGACCCGCTCTGGTGGCCTCAGGAAAGGCCAGTCCCCATGCGAGTTCCTCGGGGGCCTCTCGGGATTCCTCTCCCGTCGATGCCGGGGCCTAAGACCTTGTGTGGAGTCGGGGCCGGAACCTGAGGATTCCTCTCCAGTGCTGACATGGATCTTGGGGTACTTCTGGAGTCTCCCCAGGGGCGTCAGTCCTCGTCTCGAATGCGGGCATGCACTTGCGCTTTCCTCCAGAGCGGTAGCAGCAGTGTCACGCAGTCCGCCGCGTGGATCAAAGGATCTATGGTTTTCCCTCGAGTCTTTCCCACGAGGCTTTCCCACGAGGCTTTCCCACAGGGCTGTCCCACGTGCACACGTGGTGGGAGTCGATCCTCGGCTTGAACGTCAAGGCAGTGCAGGGAAAACAGGTTCCTCTGGAATGGACTGACACATCTGGGGGACTCTTGGAATGGTGGCACGACCCTGGAGTTCCTCTCGCCTTTCCTGTGGAGAGCGCCTCCTCTTGAGATGCGACGGGAACGCCGGGAATTCTTTCCCTACGAAACAGGGAAAGGATCCCTCATCTCGAGCTAGGAGGCGGAAACGGGGCTCCCCTGGATGTGTGCGGGACCCACGTGCTTCCTCTCGAGTGGAGACGGGTATGTCGGGGAACTTCTTGAGTTGCAGCAAGGGTGTGAAGGACCCTTTGGAAGTTCCAGTGGTTAGATGTGATTGGTCTCGAGAAGCCTCAGCGGAAATGGGCCTCATCGTGCCTGGAGGGCAAAACCTCCTGGATTTTCTCGAGTTGCGGCAGGTGCTCTCGACTTACGACGGGGACCTCAGGGACCCGCTCTGGTGGCCTCAGGAAAGGCCAGTCCCCATGCGAGTTCCTCGGGGGCCTCTCGGGATTCCTCTCCCGTCGATGCCGGGGCCTAAGACCTTGTGTGGAGTCGGGGCCGGAACCTGAGGATTCCTCTCCAGTGCTGACATGGATCTTGGGGTACTTCTGGAGTCTCCCCAGGGGCGTCAGTCCTCGTCTCGAATGCGGGCATGCACTTGCGCTTTCCTCCAGAGCGGTAGCAGCAGTGTCACGCAGTCCGCCGCGTGGATCAAAGGATCTATGGTTTTCCCTCGAGTCTTTCCCACGAGGCTTTCCCACGAGGCTTTCCCACAGGGCTGTCCCACGTGCACACGTGTTGGGAGTGGATCCTCGGCTTGAACGTCAAGGCAGTGCAGGGAAAACAGGTTCCTCTGGAATGGACTGACACATCTGGGGGACTCTTGGAATGGTGGCACGACCCTGGAGTTCCTCTCGCCTTTCCTGTGGAGAGCGCCTCCTCTTGAGGTGCGACGGGAACGCCGGGAATTCTTTCCCTATGAAACAGGGAAAGGATCCCTCATCTCGAGCTAGGAGGCGGAATCGGGGCTCCCCTGGATGTGTGCGGGACCCCATGTGCTTCCTCTCGAGTGGAGACGGGTATGTCGGGGAACTTCTTGAGTTGCAGCAAGGGTGTGAAGGACCCTTTGGAAGTTCCAGTGGTTAGATGTGATTGGCCTCGAGAAGCCTCAGCGGAAATGGGCCTCATCTCGCCTGGAGGGCAAAACCTCCTGGATTTTCTCGAGTTGCGGCAGGTGCTCTCGACTTAAGACGGTGACATAAGGGACCCGCTCTGGTGGCCTCAGGAAAGGCCAGTCCCCATGCGAGTTCCTCGGGGGCCTCTCGGGATTCCTCTCCCGTCGATGCCGGGGCCTAAGACCTTGTGTGGAGTCGGGGCCGGAACCTGAGGATTCCTCTCCAGTGCTGACATGGATCTTGGGGTACTTCTGGAGTCTCCCCAGGGGAGTCAGTCTTCATCTCGAATGCGCGCATGCACTTGCGCTTTCCTCCAGAGCGGTAGCAGCAGTGTCACGCTGTCCACCGCGTGGATCAAAGGATCTATGGTTTTCCCTCGAGTCTTTCCCACGAGGCTTTCCCACGAGGCTTTCCCACAGGGCTGTCCCACGTGCACACGTGGTGGGAGTCGATCCTCGGCTTGAACGTCAAGGCAGTGCAGGGAAAACAGTTTCCTCTGGAATGGACTGACACATCTGGGGGACTCTTGGAATGGTGGCACGACCCTGGAGTTCCTCTCGCCTTTCCTGTGGAGAGCGCCTCCTCTTGAGATGCGACGGGAACGCCGGGAATTCTTTCCCTACGAAACAGGGAAAGGATCCCTCATCTCGAGCTAGGAGGCGGAAACGGGGCTCCCCTGGATGTGTGCGGGACACACGTGCTTCCTCTCGAGTGGAGACGGGTATGTCGGGGAACTTCTTGTGTTGCAGCAAGGGTGTGAAGGACCCTTTGGAAGTTCCAGTGGTTAGATGTGATTGGTCTCGAGAAGCCTCAGCGGAAATGGGCCTCATCGCGCCTGGAGGGCAAAACCTCCTGGATTTTCTCGAGTTGCGGCAGGTGCTCTCGACTTACGACGGGGACCTCAGGGACCCGCTCTGGTGGCCTCAGGAAAGGCCAGTCCCCATGCGAGTTCCTCGGGGGCCTCTCGGGATTCCTCTCCCGTCGATGCCGGGGCCTAAGACCTTGTGTGGAGTTGGGGCCGGAACCTGAGGATTCCTCTCCAGTGCTGACATGGATCTTGGGGTAATTCTGGAGTCTCCCCAGGGGAGTCAGTCCTCGTCTCGAATGCGGGCATGCACTTGCGCTTTCCTCCAGAGCGGTAGCAGCAGTGTCACGCTGTCCGCCGCGTGGATCAAAGGATCTATGGTTTTCCCTCGAGTCTTTCCCACGAGGCTTTCCCACGAGGCTTTCCCACAGGGCTGTCCCACGTGCACACGTGGTGGGAGTCGATCCTCGGCTTGAACGTCAAGGCAGTGCAGGGAAAACAGGTTCCTCTGGAATGGACTGACACATCTGGGGGACTCTTGGAATGGTGGCACGACCCTGGAGTTCCTCTCGCCTTTCCTGTGGAGAGCGCCTCCTCTTGAGATGCGACGGGAACGCCGGGAATTCTTTCCCTACGAAACAGGGAAAGGATCCCTCATCTCGAGCTAGGAGGCGGAAACGGGGCTCCCCTGGATGTGTGCGGGACCCACGTGCTTCCTCTCGAGTGGAGACGGGTATGTCGGGGAACTTCTTGAGTTGCAGCAAGGGTGTGAAGGACCCTTTGGAAGTTCCAGTGGTTAGATGTGATTGGTCTCGAGAAGCCTCAGCGGAAATGGGCCTCATCGTGCCTGGAGGGCAAAACCTCCTGGATTTTCTCGAGTTGCGGCAGGTGCTCTCGACTTACGACGGGGACCTCAGGGACCCGCTCTGGTGGCCTCAGGAAAGGCCAGTCCCCATGCGAGTTCCTCGGGGGCCTCTCGGGATTCCTCTCCCGTCGATGCCGGGGCCTAAGACCTTGTGTGGAGTCGGGGCCGGAACCTGAGGATTCCTCTCCAGTGCTGACATGGATCTTGGGATACTTCTGGAGTCTCCCCAGGGGCGTCAGTCCTCGTCTCGAATGCGGGCATGCACTTGCGCTTTCCTCCAGAGCGGTAGCAGCAGTGTCACGCAGTCCGCCGCGTGGATCAAAGGATCTATGGTTTTCCCTCGAGTCTTTCCCACGAGGCTTTCCCACGAGGATTTCCCACAGGGCTGTCCCACGTGCACACGTGGTGGGAGTCGATCCTCGGCTTGAACGTCAAGGCAGTGCAGGGAAAACAGGTTCCTCTGGAATGGACTGACACATCTGGGGGACTCTTGGAATGGTGGCACGACCCTGGAGTTCCTCTCGCCTTTCCTGTGGAGAGCGCCTCCTCTTGAGATGCGACGGGAACGCCGGGAATTCTTTCCCTACGAAACAGGGAAAGGATCCCTCATCTCTAGCTAGGAGGCGGAAACGGGGCTCCCCTGGATGTGTGCGGGACCCCACGTGCTTCCTCTCGAGTGGAGACGGGTATGTCGGGGAACTTCTTGAGTTGCAGCAAGGGTGTGAAGGACCCTTTGGAAGTTCCAGTGGTTAGACGTGATTAGCCTCGAGAAGCCTCAGCGGAAATGGGCCTCATCTCGCCTGGAGGGCAAAACCTCCTGGATTTTCTCGAGTTGCGGCAGGTGCTCTCGACTTACGACGGGGACCTCAGGGACCCGCTCTGGTGGCCTCAGGAAAGGCCAGTCCCCATGCGAGTTCCTCGGGGGCCTCTCGGGATTCCTCTCCCGTCGATGCCGGGGCCTAAGACCTTGTGTGGAGTCGGGGCCAGAACCTGAGGATTCCTCTCCAGTGCTGACATGGATCTTGGGGTACTTCTGGAGTCTCCCCAGGGGAGTCAGTCCTCGTCTCGAATGCGGGCATGCACTTGCGCTTTCCTCCAGAGCGGTAGCAGCAGTGTCACGCAGTCCGCCGCGTGGATCAAAGGATCTATGGTTTTCCCTCGAGTCTTTCCCACGAGGCTTTCCCACGAGGCTTTCCCACAGGGCTGTCCCACGTGCACACGTGGTGGGAGTCGATCCTCGGCTTGAACGTCAAGGCAGTGCAGGGAAAACAGGTTCCTCTGGAATGGACTGACACATCTGGGGGACTCTTGGAATGGTGGCACGACCCTGGAGTTCCTCTCGCCTTTCCTGTGGAGAGCGCCTCCTCTTGAGATGCGACGGGAACGCCGGGAATTCTTTCCCTACGAAACAGGGAAAGGATCCCTCATCTCGAGCTAGGAGGCTGAAACGGGGCTCCCCTGGATGTGTGCGGGACCCCACGTGCTTCCTCTCGAGTGGAGACGGGTATGTCGGGGAACTTCTTGAGTTGCAGCAAGGGCGTGAAGGACCCTTTGGAAGTTCCAGTGGTTAGACGTGATTGGCCTCGAGAAGCCTCAGCGGAAATGGGCCTCATCTCGCCTGGAGGGCAAAACCTCCTGGATTTTCTCGAGTTGCGGCAGGTGCTCTCGACTTACGGCGGGGACCTCAGGGACCCGCTCTGGTGGCCTCAGGAAAGGCCAGTCCCCATGCGAGTTCCTCGGGGGCCTCTCGGGATTCCTCTCCCGTCGATCCCGGGGCCTAAGACCTTGTGTGGAGTCGGGGCCGGAACCTGAGGATTCCTCTCCAGTGCTGACATGGATCTTGGGGTACTTCTGGAGTCTCCCCAGGGGAGTCAGTCCTCGTCTCGAATGCGGGCATGCACTTGCGCTTTCCTCCAGAGCGGTAGCAGCAGTGTCACGCAGTCCGCCGCGTGGATTAAAGGATCTATAGTTTTCCCTCGAGTCTTTCCCACGAGGCTTTCCCACAGGGCTGTCCCACGTGCACACGTGGTGGGAGTCGATCCTCGGCTTGAACGTCAAGGCAGTGCAGGGAAAACAGGTTCCTCTGGAATGGACTGACACATCTGGGGGACTCTTGGAATGGTGGCACGACCCTGGAGTTCCTCTCGCCTTTCCTGTGGAGAGCACCTCCTCTTGAGATGCGACGGTTACGCCGGGAATTCTTTCCCTACGAAACAGGGAAAGGATCCCTCATCTCTAGCTAGGAGGCGGAAACGGGGCTCCCCTGGATGTGTGCGGGACCCCACGTGCTTCCTCTCGAGTGGAGACGGGTATGTCGGGGAACTTCTTGAGTTGCAGCAAGGGTGTGAAGGACCCTTTGGAAGTTCCAGTGGTTAGACGTGATTAGCCTCGAGAAGCCTCAGCGGAAATGGGCCTCATCTTGCCTGGAGGGCAAAACCTCCTGGATTTTCTCGAGTTGCGGCAGGTGCTCTCGACTTACGACGGGGACGTCAGGGACCCGCTCTGGTGGCCTCAGGAAAGGCCAGTCCCCATGCGAGTTCCTCGGGGGCCTCTCGGGATTCCTCTCCCGTCGATGCCGGGGCCTAAGACCTTGTGTGGAGTCGGGGCCGGAACCTGAGGATTCCTCTCCAGTGCTGACATGGATCTTGGGGTACTTCTGGAGTCTCCCCAGGGGAGTCAGTCCTCGTCTCGAATGCGGGCATGCACTTGCGCTTTCCTCCAGAGCGGTAGCAGCAGTGTCACGCAGTCCGCCGCGTGGATTAAAGGATCTATGGTTTTCCCTCGAGTCTTTCCCACGAGGCTTTCCCACAGGGCTGTCCCACGTGCACACGTGGTGGGAGTCGATCCTCGGCTTGAACGTCAAGGCAGTGCAGGGAAAACAGGTTCCTCTGGAATGGACTGACACTTCTGGGGGACTCTTGGAATGGTGGCACGACCCTGGAGTTCCTCTCGCCTTTCCTGTGGAGAGCGCCTCCTCTTGAAATGCGACGGGAACGCCGGGAATTCTTTCCCTACGAAACAGGGAAAGGATCCCTCATCTCGAGCTAGGAGGCGGAAACGGGGCTCCCCTGGATGTGTGCGGGACACCACGTGTTTCCTCTCGAGTGCAGATGGGTATGTCGGGGAACTTCTTGAGTTGCAGCCAGGGTGTGAAAGACCCTTTGGAAGTTCCAGTGGTTAGATGTGATTGGCCTCGAGAAGCCTCAGCGGAAATGGGCCTCATCTCGCCTGGAGGGCAAAACCTCCTGGATTTTCTCGAGTTACGGCAGGTGCTCTCGACTTACGACGGGGACCTCATGGACCCGCTCTGGTGGCCTCAGGAAAGGCCAGTCCCCATGTGAGTTCCTCGGGGGCCTCTCGGGATTCCGCACCCGTCGATGCCCGGGCCTAAGACCTTGTGTGGAGTCGGGGCCGGAACCTGAGGATTCCTCTCCAGTGCTGACATGGATCTTGGGGTACTTCTGGAGTCTCCCCAGGGGAGTCAGTCCTCGTCTCGAATGCGGGCATGCACTTGCGCTTTCCTCCAGAGCGGTAGCAGCAGTGTCACGCAGTCCGCCGCGTGGATCAAAGGATCTATGGTTTTCCCTCGAGTTTTCCCACGAGGCTTTCCCACGAGGCTTTCCCACAGGGCTGTCCCACGTGCACACGTGGTGGGAGTGGATCCTCGGCTTGAACGTCAAGGCAGTGCAGGGAAAACAGGTTCCTCTGGAATGGACTGACACTTCTGGGGGACTCTTGGAATGGTGGCACGACCCTGGAGTTCCTCTCGCCTTTCCTGTGGAGAGCGCCTCCTCTTGAGATGCGACGGGAACGCCGGGAATTCTTTCCCTACGAAACAGGGAAAGGATCCCTCATCTCGAGCTAGGAGGCGGAAACGGGGCTCCCCTGGATGTGTGCGGGACCCCACGTGCTTCCTCTCGAGTGGAGATGCGTATGTCGGGGAACTTCTTGAGTTGCAGCAAGGGTGTGAAGGACCCTTTGGAAGTTCCAGTGGTTAGACGTGATTAGCCTCGAGAAGCCTCCGCGGAAATGGGCCTCATCTCGCCTGGAGGGCAAAACCTCCTGGATTTTCTCGAGTTGCGGCAGGTGCTCTCGACTTACGACGGGGACCTCATGGACCCGCTCTGGTGGCCTCAGGAAAGGCCAGTCCCCATGCGAGTTCCTCGGGGGCCTCTCGGGATTCCTCTCCCGTCGATGCCGGGGCCTAAGACCTTGTGTGGAGTCGGGGCCGGAACCTGAGGATTCCTCTCCAGTGCTGACATGGATTTTGGGGTAATTCTGGAGTCTCCCCAGGGGAGTCAGTCCTCGTCTCGAATGCGGGCATGCACTTGCGCTTTCCTCCAGAGCGGTAGCAGCAGTGTCACGCAGTCCGCCGCGTGGATCAAAGGATCTATGGTTTTCCCTCGAGTCTTTCCCACGAGGCTTTCCCACGAGGCTTTCCCACAGGGCTGTCCCACGTGCACACGTGGTGGGAGTCGATCCTCGGCTTGAACGTCAAGGCACTGCAGGGAAAACAGGTTCCTCTGGAATGGACTGACACATCTGGGGGACTCTTGGAATGGTGGCACGACCCTGGAGTTCCTCTCGCCTTTCCTGTGGAGAGCGCCTCCTCTTGAGATGCGACGGGAACGCCGGGAATTCTTTCCCTACGAAACAGGGAAAGGATCCCTCATCTCTAGCTAGGAGGCGGAAACGGGGCTCCCCTGGATGTGTGCGGGACCCCATGTGCTTCCTCTCGAGTGGAGACGGGTATGTCGGGGAACTTCTTCAGTTGCAGCAAGGGTGTGAAGGACCCTTTGGAAGTTCCAGTGGTTAGACGTGATTAGCCTCGAGAAGCCTCAGCGGAAATGGGCCTCATCTCGCCTGGAGGGCAAAACCTCCTGGATTTTCTCGAGTTGCGGCAGGTGCTCTCGACTTACGACGGGGACCTCAGGGACCCGCTCTGGTGGCCTCAGGAAAGGCCAGTCCCCATGCGAGTTCCTCGGGGGCCTCTCGGGATTCCTCTCCCGTCGATGCCGGGGCCTAAGACCTTGTGTGGAGTCGGGGCCGGAACCTGAGGATTCCTCTCCAGTGCTGACATGGATCTTGGGGTACTTCTGGAGTCTCCCCAGGGGAGTCAGTCCTCGTCTCGAATGCGGGCATGCACTTGCGCTTTCCTCCAGAGCGGTAGCAGCAGTGTCACGCAGTCCGCCTCGTGGATCAAAGGATCTATGGTTTTCCCTCGAGTCTTTCCCACGAGGCTTTCCCACGAGGCTTTCCCACAGGGCTGTCCCACGTGCACACGTGGTGGGAGTCGATCCTCGGCTTGAACGTCAAGGCAGTGCAGGGAAAACAGGTTCCTCTGGAATGGACTGACACATCTGGGGGACTCTTGGAATGGTGGCACGACCCTGGAGTTCCTCTCGCCTTTCCTGTGGAGAGCGCCTCCTCTTGAGATGCGACGTGAACGCCGGGAATTCTTTCCCTACGAAACAGGGAAAGGATCCCTCATCTCGAGCTAGGAGGCTGAAACGGGGCTCCCCTGGATGTGGGCGGGACCCCACGTGCTTCCTCTCGAGTGGAGACGGGTATGTCGGGGAACTTCTTGAGTTGCAACAAGGGCGTGAAGGACCCTTTGGAAGTTCCAGTGGTTAGACGTGATTGGCCTCGAGAAGCCTCAGCGGAAATGGGCCTCATCTCGCCTGGAGGGCAAAACCTCCTGGATTTTCTCGAGTTGCGGCAGGTGCTCTCGACTTACGACGGGGACCTCAGGGACCCGCTCTGGTGGCCTCAGGAAAGGCCAGTCCCCATGCGAGTTCCTCGGGGGCCTCTCGGGATTCCTCTCCCGTCGATCCCGGGGCCTAAGACCTTGTGTGGAGTCGGGGCCGGAACCTGAGGATTCCTCTCCAGTGCTGACATGGATCTTGGGGTACTTCTGGAGTCTCCCCAGGGGAGTCAGTCCTCGTCTCGAATGCGGGCATGCACTTGCGCTTTCCTCCAGAGCGGTAGCAGCAGTGTCACGCAGTCCGCCGCGTGGATTAAAGGATCTATGGTTTTCCCTCGAGTCTTTCCCACGAGGCTTTCCCACAGGGCTGTCCCACGTGCACACGTGGTGGGAGTCGATCCTCGGCTTGAACGTCAAGGCAGTGCAGGGAAAACAGGTTCCTCTGGAATGGACTGACACATCTGGGGGACTCTTGGAATGGTGGCACGACCCTGGAGTTCCTCTCGCCTCTCCTGTGGAGAGCGCCTCCTCTTGAGATGCGACGGGAACGCCGGGAATTCTTACCCTAAGAAACAGGGAAAGGATCCCTCATCTCGAGCTAGGAGGGGGAAACGGGGCCCCCTGGATGTGTACGGGACCCCACGTGCTTCCTCTCGAGTGGAGACGGGTATGTCGGGGAACTTCTTGAGTTGCAGCAAGGGTGTGAAGGACCCTTTGGAAGTTCCAGTGGTTAGATGTGATTGGCCTCGAGAAGCCTCAGCGGAAATGGGCCTCATCTCGCCTGGAGGGCAAAACCTCCTGGATTTTCTCGAGTTGCGGCATGTGCTCTCGACTTACGACGGGGACCTCGGGGACCCGCTCTGGTGACCTCAGGAAAGGCCAGTCCCCATGCGAGTTCCTCGGGGGCCTCTCGGGATTCCTCTCCCATCGATGCCGGGGCCTAAGACGTTGTGTGGAGTCGGGGCCGGAAACTGAGGATTCCTCTCCAGTGCTGATATGGATCTTGGGGTACTTCTGGAGTCTCCCCAGGGGAGTCAGTCCTCGTCTCGAATGCGGGCATGCACTTGCGCTTTCCTCCAGAGCGGTAGCAGCAGTGTCACGCAGTCCGCCGCGTGGATCAAAGGATCTATGGTTTTCCCTCGAGTTTTCCCACGAGGCTTTCCCACGAGGCTTTCCCACAGGGCTGTCCCACGTGCACACGTGGTGGGAGTCGATCCTCGGCTTGAACGTCAAGGCAGTGCAGGGAAAACAGGTTCCTCTGGAATGGACTGACAATTCTGGGGGACTCTTGGAATGGTGGCACGACCCTGGAGTTCCTCTCGCCTTTCCTGTGGAGAGCGCCTCCTCTTGAAATGCGACGGGAACGCCGGGAATTCTTTCCCTACGCAACAGGGAAAGGATCCCTCATCTCGAGCTAGGAGGCGGAAATGGGGCTCCCCTGGATGTGTGCGGGACCCCACGTGCTTCCTCTCGAGTGGAGACGGGTATGTCGGGGAACTTCTTGAGTTGCAGCAAGGGTGTGAAGGACCCTTTGGATGTTCCAGTGGTTAGATGTGATTGGCCTCGAGAAGCCTCAGCGGAAATGGGCCTCATCTCGCCTGGAGGGCAAAACCTCCTGGATTTTCTCGAGTTGCGGCAGGTGCTCTCGACTTACGATGGGGACCTCAGGGACCCGCTCTGTTGGCCTCAGGAATGGCCAGTCCCCATGCGAGTTCCTCGGGGGCCTTTCGGGATTCCTCTCCCGTCGATGGCCGGGCCTAAGTTCTTGTGTGGAGTCGGGGCCGGAACCTGAGGATTCCTCTCCAGTGCTGACATGGATCTTGGGGTACTTCTGGAGTCTCCCCAGGGGAGTCAGTCCTCGTCTCGAATGCGGGCATGCACTTGCGCTTTCCTCCAGAGCGGTAGCAGCAGTGTCACGCAGTCCGCCGCGTGCATCAAAGGATCTATGGTTTTCCCTCGAGTCTTTCCCACGAGGCTTTCCCCCGAGGCTTTCCCACAGGGCTGTCCCACGTGCACACTTGGTGGGAGTCGATCCTCGGCTTGAACGTCAAGGCAGTGCAGGGAAAACAGGTTCCTCTGGAATGGACTGACACATCTGGGCGTCTCTTGGAATGGTGGCACGACCCTGGAGTTCCTCTCGCCTCTCCTGTGGAGAGCGCCTCCTCTTGAGATGCGATGGGAACTCCGGGAATTCTTTCCCTACGAAACAGGGAAAGAATCCCTCATCTCGAGCTAGGAGGGGGAAACGGGGCCCCCTGGATGTGTACGGGACCCCACGTGCTTCCTCTCGAGTGGAGACGGGTATGTCGGGGAACTTCTTGAGTTGCAGCAAGGGTGTGAAGGACCCTTTGGAAGTTCCAGTGGTTAGATGTGATTGGCCTCGAGAAGCCTCAGCGGAAATGGGCCTCATCTCGCCTGGAGGGCAAAACCTCCTGGATTTTCTCGAGTTGCGGCAGGTGCTCTCGACTTACGACGGGGACCTCGGGGACCCGCTCTGGTGACCACAGGAAAGGCCAGTCCCCATGCGAGTTCCTCGGGGGCCTCTCGGGATTCCTCTCCCATCGATGCCGGGGCCTAAGACGTTGTGTGGAGTCGGGGCCGGAAACTGAGGATTCCTCTCCAGTGCTGATATGGATCTTGGGGTACTTCTGGAGTCTCCCCAGGGGAGTCAGTCCTCGTCTCGAATGCGGGCATGCACTTGCGCTTTCCTCCAGAGCGGTAGCAGCAGTGTCACGCAGTCCGCCGCGTGGATCAAAGGATCTATGGTTTTCCCTCGAGTTTTCCCACGAGGCTTTCCCACGAGGCTTTCCCACAGGGCTGTCCCACGTGCACACGTGGTGGGAGTGGATCCTCGGCTTGAACGTCAAGGCAGTGCAGGGAAAACAGGTTCCTGTGGAATGGACTGACACATCTGGGGGACTCTTGGAATGGTGGCACGACCCTGGAGTTCCTCTCGCCTTTCCTGTGGAGAGCGCCTCCTCTTGAAATGCGACGGGAACGCCGGGAATTCTTTCCCTACGAAACAGGGAAAGGATCCCTCATCTCGAGCTAGGAGGCGGAAACGGGGCTCCCCTTGATGTGTGCGGGACCCCACGTGCTTCCTCTCGAGTGGAGATGGGTATGTCGGGGAACTTCTTGAGTTGCAGCCAGGGTGTGAAAGACCCTTTGGAAGTTCCAGTGGTTAGATGTGATTGGCCTCGAGAAGCCTCAGCGGAAATGGGCCTCATATCGCCTGGAGGGCAAAACCTCCTGGATTTTCTCGAGTTGCGGCAGGTGCTCTCGACTTACGACGGGGACCTCAGGGACCCGCTCTGGTGGCCTCAGGAAAGGCCAGTCCCCATGCGAGTTCCTCGGGGGCCTCTCGGGATTCCTCTCCCGTCGATGCCCGGGCCTAAGACCTTGTGTGGAGTCGGGGCCGGAACCTGAGGATTCCTCTCCAGTGCTGACATGGATCTTGGGGTACTTCTGGAGTCTCCCCAGGGGAGTCAGTCCTCGTCTCGAATGCGGGCATGCACTTGCCCTTTCCTCCAGAGCGGTAGCAGCAGTGTCACGCAGTCCGCCGCATGGATCAAAGGATCTATGGTTTTCCCTCGAGTCTTTCCCACGAGGCTTTCCCACGAGGCTTTCCCACAGGGCTGTCCCACGTGCACACGTGGTGGGAGTCGATCCTCGGCTTGAACGTCAAGGCAGTGCAGGGAAAACAGGTTCCTCTGGAATGGACTGACACATCTGGGGGTCTCTTCGAATGGTGCCACGACCCTGGAGTACCTCTCGCCTTTCCTGTGGAGAGCGCCACCTCTTGAGATGCGACGGGAACGCCGGGAATTCTTTCCCTACGAAACAGGGAAAGGATCCCTCATCTCGAGCTAGGAGGCGGAAACGGGGCTACCCTGGATGATTGCGGGACCCCACGTGCTTCCTCTCGAGTGGAGACTGGTATTTCGCGGAACTGCTTGAGTTGCAGCAATGGTGTGAAGGACCCTTTGGAAGTTCTAGCGGTTAGATGTGATTAGGCTCGAGAAGCCTCAGCGGAAATGGGCCTCATCTCGCCTGGAGGGCAAAACCTCCTGGATTTTCTCGAGTTGCTGCAGGTGCTCTCGACTTACGATGGGGACCTCAGGGACCCGCTCTGGTGGCCTCAGGAAAGGCCAGTCCCCATGCGAGTTCCTCGGGGGCCTCTCGGGATTCCTCTCCCGTTGATGCCGGGGCCTAAGACCTTGTCTGGAGTCGGGGCCGGAACCTGAGGATTCCTCTCCAGTGCTGACATGGATCTTGGGGTACTTCTGGAGTCTCCCCAGGGGAGTCAGTCCTCGTCTCGAATGCGGGCATGCACTTGCGCTTTCCTCCAGAGCGGTAGCAGCAGTGTCACGCAGTCCTCCGCGTGGATCAAAGGATCTATGGTTTTCCCTCGAGTCTTTCCCACGAGGCTTTCCCACGAGGCTTTCCCACAGGGCTGTCCCACGTGCACACGTGGTGGGACTCGATCCTCGGCTTGAACGTCAAGGCAGTGCAGGGAAAACAGGTTCCTCTGGAATGGACTGACACATCTGGGGGACTCTTGGAATGGTGGCACGACCCTGGAGTTCCTCTCGCCTTTCCTGTGGAGAGCGCCTCCTCTTGAGATGCGACGTGAACGCCGGGAATTCTTTCCCTACGAAACAGGGAAAGGATCCCTCATCTCGAGCTAGGAGGCGGAAACGGGGCTCCCCTGGATGTGTGCGGGACCCCACGTGCTTCCTCTCGAGTGGAGACGGGTATGTCGGGGAACTTCTTGAGTTGCAGCAAGGGTGTGAAGGACCCTTTGGAAGTTCCAGTGGTTAGACGTGATTAGCCTCGAGAAGCCTCCGCGGAAATGGGCCTCATCTCGCCTGGAGGGCAAAACCGCCTGGATTTTCTCGAGTTGCGGCAGGTGCTCTCCACTTAAGACGGGGACCTCAGGGACCCGCTCTGGTGGCCTCAGGAAAGGCCAGTCCCCATGCGAGTTCCTCGGGGGCCTCTCGGGATTCCTCTCCGGTCGATGCCGGGGCCTAAGACCTTGTGTGGAGTCGGGGCCGGAACCTGAGGATTCCTCTCCAGTGCTGACATGGATCTTGGGGTACTTCTGGAGTCTCCCCAGGGTAGTCAGTCCTCGTCTCGAATGCGGGCATGCACTTGCGCTTTCCTCCAGAGCGGTAGCAGCAGTGTCACGCAGTCCGCCGCGTGGATCAAAGGATGTATGGTTTTCCCTCGAGCCTTTCCCACGAGGCTTTCCCACGAGGCTTTCCACAGGGCTGTCCCACGTGCACACGTTGTGGGAGTGGATCCTCGGCTTGAACGTCAAGGCAGTGCAGGGAAAACAGGTTCCTCTGGAATGGACTGACACTTCTGGGGGACTCTTGGAATGGTGGCACGACCCTGGAGTTCCTCTCGCCTTTCCTGTGGAGAGCGCCTCCTCTTGAAATGCGACGGGAACGCCGGGAATTCTTTCCCTACGAAACAGGGAAAGGATCCCTCATCTCGAGCTAGGAGGCGGAAACGGGGCTCCCCTGAATGTGTGCGGGACCCCACGTGCTTCCTCTCGAGTGGAGATGGGTATGTCGGGGAACTTTTTGAGTTGCAGCCAGGGTGTGAAAGACCCTTTGGAAGTTCCAGTGGTTAGATGTGATTGGCCTCGAGAAGCCTCAGCGGAAATGGGCCTCATCTCGCCTGGAGGGCAAAACCTCCTGGATTTTCTCGAGTTACGGCAGGTGCTCTCGACTTACGACGGGGACCTCAGGGACCCGCTCTGGTGGCCTCAGGAAAGGCCAGTCCCCATGTGAGTTCCTCGGGGGCCTCTCGGGATTCCGCACCCGTCGATGCCCGGGCCTAAGACCTTGTGTGGAGTCGGGGCCGAAACCTGAGGATTCCTCTCCAGTGCTGACATGGATCTTGGGGTGCTTCTGGAGTCTCCCCATGGGAGTCAGTCCTCGTCTCGAATGCGGGCATGCACTTGCGCTTTCCTCCAGAGCGGTAGCAGCAGTGTCACGCAGTCCGCCGCGTGGATCAAAGGATCTATGGTTTTCCCTCGAGTCTTTCCCACGAGGCTTTCCCACGAGGCTTTCCCACAGGGCTGTCCCACGTGCACACGTGGTGGGAGTCGATCCTCGGCTTGAACGTCAAGGCAGTGCAGGGAAAACAGGTTCCTCTGGAATGGACTGACACATCTGGGGGTCTCTTCGAATGGTGCCACGACCCTGGAGTTCCTCTCGCCTTTCCTGTGGAGAGCGCCACCTCTTGAGATGCGACGGGAACGCCGGGAATTCTTTCCCTACGAAACAGGGAAAGGATCCCTCATCTCGAGCTAGGAGGCGGAAACGGGGCTCCCCTGGATGGGTGCGGGACCCCACGTGCTTCCTCTCGAGTGGAGACGGGTATGTCGGGGAACTTCTTGAGTTGCAGCAAGGGTGTGAAGGACCCTTTGGAAGTTCCAGTGGTTAGATGTGATTGGCCTCGAGAAGCCTCAGCGGAAATGGGCCTCATCTCGCCTGGAGGGCAAAACCTCCTGGATTTTCTCGAGTTGCGGCAGGTGCTCTCGACTTACGATGGGGACCTCAGGGACCCGCTCTGGTGGCCTCAGGAAAGGCCAGTCCCCATGCGAGTTCCTCGGGGGCCTCTCGGCATTCCTCTCCCGTCGATGCCGGGACCTAAGACCTTGTGTGGAGTCGGGGCCGGAACCTGAGGATTCCTCTCCAGTGCTGACATGGATCTTGGGGTACTTCTGGAGTCTCCCCAGGGGAGTCAGTCCTCGTCTCGAATGCGGGCATGCACTTGCGCTTTCCTCCAGAGCGGTAGCAGCAGTGTCACGCAGTCCGCCGCGTGGATCAAAGGATCTATGGTTTTCCCTCGAGTCTTTCCCACGAGGCTTTCCCACGAGGCTTTCCCACAGGGCTGTCCCACGTGCACACGTGTTGGGAGTGGATCCTTGGCTTGAACGTCAAGGCAGTGCAGGGAAAACAGGTTCCTCTGGAATGGACTGACACATCTGGGGGACTCTTGGAATGGTGGCACGACCCTGGAGTTCCTCTCGCCTTTCCTGTGGAGAGCGCCTCCTCTTGAGATGCGACGGGAACGCCGGGAATTCTTTCCCTACGAAACAGGGAAAGGATCCCTCATCTCGAGCTAGGAGGCGGAAACGGGGCTCCCCTGGATGTGTGCGGGACCCCACGTGCTTCCTCTCGAGTGGAGACGGGTATGTCGGGGAACTTCTTGAGTTGCAGCAAGGGTGTGAAGGACCCTTTGGAAGTTCCAGTGGTTAGACGTGATTCGCCTCGAGAAGCCACAGCGGAAATGGGCCTCATCTCGCCTGGAGGGCAAAACCTCCTGGATTTTCTCGAGTTGCGGCAGGTGCTCTCGACTTACGACGGGGACCTCAGGGACCCGCTCTGGTGGCCTCAGGAAAGGCCAGTCCCCATGCGAGTTCCTCGGGGGCCTCTCGGGATTCCTCTCCCGTCGATGCCGGGGCCTAAGACCTTGTGTGGAGTCGGGGCCGGGACCTGAGGATTCCTCTCCAGTGCTGACATGGATCTTGGGGTACTTCTGGAGTCTCCCCAGGGGAGTCAGTCCTCGTCTCGAATGCGGGCATGCACTTGCGCTTTCCTCCAGAGCGGTAGCAGCAGTGTCACGCAGTCCGACGCGTGGATCAAAGGATCTATGGTTTTCCCTCGAGTCTTTCCCACGAGGCTTTCCCACGAGGCTTTCCACAGGGCTGTCCCACGTGCACACGTGGTGGGAGTCGATCCTCGGCTTGAACGTCAAGGCAGTGCAGGGAAAACAGGTTCCTCTGGAATGGACTGACACATCTGGGGGACTCTTGGAATGGTGGCACGACCCTGGAGTTCCTCTCGCCTTTCCTGTGGAGAGCACCTCCTCTTGAGATGCGACAGGAACGCCGGGAATTCTTTCCCTACGAAACAGGGAAAGGATCCCTCATCTCGAGCTAGGAGGCGGAAATGGGGCTCCCCTGGATGTGTGCGGGACCCCACGTGCTTCCTCTCGAGTGGAGACGGGTATGTCGGGGAACTTCTTGAGTTGCAGCAAGGGTGTGAAGGACCCTTTGGATGTTCCAGTGGTTAGATGTGATTGGCCTCGAGAAGCCTCAGCGGAAATGGGCCTCATCTCGCCTGGAGGGCAAAACCTCCTGGATTTTCTCGAGTTGCGGCAGGTGCTCTCGACTTACGATGGGGACCTCAGGGACCCGCTCTGGTGGCCTCAGGAAAGGCCAGTCCCCATGCGAGTTCCTCGGGGGCCTCTCGGCATTCCTCTCCCGTCGATGCCGGGGCCTAAGACCTTGTGTGGAGTCGGGGCCGGAACCTGAGGATTCCTCTCCAGTGCTGACATGGATCTTGGGGTACTTCTGGAGTCTCCCCAGGGGAGTCAGTCCTCGTCTCGAATGCGGGCATGCACTTGCGCTTTCCTCCAGAGCGGTAGCAGCAGTGTCACGCAGTCCGCCGCGTGGATCAAAGGATCTATGGTTTTCCCTCGAGTCTTTCCCACAAGGCTTTCCCACGAGGCTTTCCCACAGGGCTGTCCCACGTGCACACGTGGTGGGAGTGGATCCTCGGCTTGAACGTCAAGGCAGTGCAGGGAAAACAGGTTCCTCTGGAATGGACTGACACATCTGGGGGACTCTTGGAATGGTGCCACGACCCTGGAGTTCCTCTCGCCTTTCCTGTGGAGAGCGCCTCCTCTTGAGATGCGACGGGAACGCCGGGAATTCTTTTCCTACGAAACAGGGAAAGGATCCCTCATCTCGAGCTAGGAGGCGGAAACGGGGCTCCCCTGGATGTGTGCGGGACCCCACGTGCTTCCTCTCGAGTGGAGACGGGTATGTCGGGGAACTTCTTGAGTTGCAGCAAGGGTGTGAAGGACCCTTTGGAAGTTCCAGTGGTTAGACGTGATTCGCCTCGAGAAACCACTGCGGAAATGGGCCTCATCTCGCCTGGAGGGCAAAACCTCCTGGATTTTCTCGAGTTGCGGCAGGTGCTCTCGACTTACGACGGGGACCTCAGGGACCCGCTCTGGTGGCCTCAGGAAAGGCCATTCCCCATGCGAGTTCCTCGGGGGCCTCTCGGGATTCCTCTCCCGTCGATGCCGGGGCCTAAGACCTTGTGTGGAGTCGGGGCCGGGACCTGAGGATTCCTCTCCAGTGCTAACGTGGATCTTGGGATACTTCTGGAGTCTCCCCAGGGGAGTCAGTCCTCGTCTCTAATGCGGGCATGCACTTGCGCTTTCCTCCAGAGCGGTAGCAGCAGTGTCACGCAGTCCGCCACGTGGATCAAAGGATCTATGGTTTTCCCTCGAGTCTTTCCCACGAGGCTTTCCCACGAGGCTTTCCACAGGGCTGTCCCACGTGCACACGTGGTGGGAGTGGATCCTCGGCTTGAACGTCAAGGCAGTGCAGGGAAAACAGGTTCCTCTGGAATGGATTGACACATCTGGGGGACTCTTGGAATGGTGGCACGACCCTGGAGTTCCTCTCGCCTTTCCTGTGGAGAGCGCCACCTCTTGAGATGCGACGGGAACGCCGGGAATTCTTTCCCTACGAAACAGGGAAAGGATCCCTCATCTCTAGCTAGGAGGCGGAAATGGGGCTCCCCTGGATGTGTGCGGGACCCCACGTGCTTCCTCTCGAGTGGAGACGGGTATGTCGGGGAACTTCTTGAGTTGCAGCAAGGGTGTGAAGGACCCTTTGGAAGTTCCAGTGGTTAGATGTGATTGGCCTCGAGAAGCCTCAGCGGAAATGGGCCTCATCTCGCCTGGAGGGCAAAACCTCCAGGATTTTCTCGAGTTGCCGCAGGTGCTCTCGACTTACGATGGGGACCTCAGGGACCCACTCTGGTGGCCTCAGGAAAGGCCAGTCCCCATGCGAGTTCCTCGGGGGCCTCTCGGGATTCCTCTCCCGTCGATGCCGGGGCCTAAGACCTTGTGTGGAGTCGGGGCCGGAACCTGAGGATTCCTCTCCAGTGCTGACATGGATCTTGGGGTACTTCTGGAGTCTCCCCAGGGGAGTCAGTCCTCGTCTCGAATGCGGGCATGCACTTGCGCTTTCCTCCAGAGCGGTAGCAGCAGTGTCACGCAGTCCGCCGCGTGCATCAAAGGATCTATGGTTTTCCCTCGAGTCTTTCCCACGAGGCTTTCCCCCGAGGCTTTCCCACAGGGCTGTCCCACGTGCACACTTGGTGGGAGTCGATCCTCAGCTTGAACGTCAAGGCAGTGCAGGGAAAACAGGTTCCTCTGGAATGGACTGACACATCTGGGGGACTCTTGGAATGGTGGCACGACCCTGGAGTTCCTCTCGCCTTTCCTGTGGAGAGCGCCTCCTCTTGAGATGCGACAGGAACGCCGGGAATTCTTTCCCTACGAAACAGGGAAAGGATCCCTCATCTCGAGCTAGGAGGCGGAAATGGGGCTCCCCTGGATGTGTGCGGGACCCCACGTGCTTCCTCTCGAGTGGAGACGGGTATGTCGGGGAACTTCTTGAGTTGCAGCAAGGGTGTGAAGGACCCTTTGGATGTTCCAGTGGTTAGATGTGATTGGCCTCGAGAAGCCTCAGCGGAAATGGGCCTCATCTCGCCTGGAGGGCAAAACCTCCTGGATTTTCTCGAGTTGCGGCAGGTGCTCTCGACTTACGATGGGGACCTCAGGGACCCGCTCTGGTGGCCTCAGGAAAGGCCAGTCCCCATGCGAGTTCCTCGGGGGCCTCTCGGCATTCCTCTCCCGTCGATGCCGGGGCCTAAGACCTTGTGTGGAGTCGGGGCCGGAACCTGAGGATTCCTCTCCAGTGCTGACATGGATCTTGGGGTACTTCTGGAGTCTCCCCAGGGGAGTCAGTCCTCGTCTCGAATGCGGGCATGCACTTGCGCTTTCCTCCAGAGCGGTAGCAGCAGTGTCACGCAGTCCGCCGCGTGGATCAAAGGATCTATGGTTTTCCCTCGAGTCTTTCCCACAAGGCTTTCCCACGAGGCTTTCCCACAGGGCTGTCCCACGTGCACACGTGGTGGGAGTGGATCCTCGGCTTGAACGTCAAGGCAGTGCAGGGAAAACAGGTTCCTCTGGAATGGACTGACACATCTGGGGGACTCTTGGAATGGTGCCACGACCCTGGAGTTCCTCTCGCCTTTCCTGTGGAGAGCGCCTCCTCTTGAGATGCGACGGGAACGCCGGGAATTCTTTTCCTACGAAACAGGGAAAGGATCCCTCATCTCGAGCTAGGAGGCGGAAACGGGGCTCCCCTGGATGTGTGCGGGACCCCACGTGCTTCCTCTCGAGTGGAGACGGGTATGTCGGGGAACTTCTTGAGTTGCAGCAAGGGTGTGAAGGACCCTTTGGAAGTTCCAGTGGTTAGACGTGATTCGCCTCGAGAAACCACTGCGGAAATGGGCCTCATCTCGCCTGGAGGGCAAAACCTCCTGGATTTTCTCGAGTTGCGGCAGGTGCTCTCGACTTACGACGGGGACCTCAGGGACCCGCTCTGGTGGCCTCAGGAAAGGCCATTCCCCATGCGAGTTCCTCGGGGGCCTCTCGGGATTCCTCTCCCGTCGATGCCGGGGCCTAAGACCTTGTGTGGAGTCGGGGCCGGGACCTGAGGATTCCTCTCCAGTGCTAACGTGGATCTTGGGATACTTCTGGAGTCTCCCCAGGGGAGTCAGTCCTCGTCTCGAATGCGGGCATGCACTTGCGCTTTCCTCCAGAGCGGTAGCAGCAGTGTCACGCAGTCCGCCACGTGGATCAAAGGATCTATGGTTTTCCCTCGAGTCTTTCCCACGAGGCTTTCCCACGAGGCTTTCCACAGGGCTGTCCCACGTGCACACGTGGTGGGAGTGGATCCTCGGCTTGAACGTCAAGGCAGTGCAGGGAAAACAGGTTCCTCTGGAATGGATTGACACATCTGGGGGACTCTTGGAATGGTGGCACGACCCTGGAGTTCCTCTCGCCTTTCCTGTGGAGAGCGCCACCTCTTGAGATGCGACGGGAACGCCGGGAATTCTTTCCCTACGAAACAGGGAAAGGATCCCTCATCTCGAGCTAGGAGGCGGAAATGGGGCTCCCCTGGATGTGTGCGGGACCCCACGTGCTTCCTCTCGAGTGGAGACGGGTATGTCGGGGAACTTCTTGAGTTGCAGCAAGGGTGTGAAGGACCCTTTGGAAGTTCCAGTGGTTAGATGTGATTGGCCTCGAGAAGCCTCAGCGGAAATGGGCCTCATCTCGCCTGGAGGGCAAAACCTCCAGGATTTTCTCGAGTTGCCGCAGGTGCTCTCGACTTACGATGGGGACCTCAGGGACCCACTCTGGTGGCCTCAGGAAAGGCCAGTCCCCATGCGAGTTCCTCGGGGGCCTCTCGGGATTCCTCTCCCGTCGATGCCGGGGCCTAAGACCTTGTGTGGAGTCGGGGCCGGAACCTGAGGATTCCTCTCCAGTGCTGACATGGATCTTGGGGTACTTCTGGAGTCTCCCCAGGGGAGTCAGTCCTCGTCTCGAATGCGGGCATGCACTTGCGCTTTCCTCCAGAGCGGTAGCAGCAGTGTCACGCAGTCCGCCGCGTGCATCAAAGGATCTATGGTTTTCCCTCGAGTCTTTCCCACGAGGCTTTCCCCCGAGGCTTTCCCACAGGGCTGTCCCACGTGCACACTTGGTGGGAGTCGATCCTCAGCTTGAACGTCAAGGCAGTGCAGGGAAAACAGGTTCCTCTGGAATGGACTGACACATCTGGGCGTCTCTTGGAATGGTGGCACGACCCTGGAGTTCCTCTCGCCTCTCCTGTGGAGAGCGCCTCCTCTTGAGATGCGACGGGAACGCCGGGAATTCTTTCCCTACGAAACAGGGAAAGGATCCCTCATCTCGAGCTAGGAGGGGGAAACGGGGCCCCCTGGATGTGTACGGGACCCCACGTGCTTCCTCTCGAGTGGAGACGGGTATGTCGGGGAACTTCTTGAGTTGCAGCAAGGGTGTGAAGGACCCTTTGGAAGTTCCAGTGGTTAGATGTGATTGGCCTCGAGAAGCCTCAGCGGAAATGGGCCTCATCTCGCCTGGAGGGCAAAACCTCCTGGATTTTCTCGAGTTGCGGCAGGTGCTCTCGACTTACGACGGGGACCTCGGGGACCCGCTCTGGTGACCTCAGGAAAGGACAGTGCCCATGCGAGTTCCTCGGGGGCCTCTCGGGATTCCTCTCCCATCGATGCCGGGGCCTAAGACGTTGTGTGGAGTCGGGGCCGGAAACTGAGGATTCCTCTCCAGTGCTGATATGGATCTTGGGGTACTTCTGGAGTCTCCCCAGGGGAGTCAGTCCTCGTCTCGAATGCGGGCATGCACTTGCGCTTTCCTCCAGAGCGGTAGCAGCAGTGTCACGCAGTCCGCCGCGTGGATCAAAGGATCTATGGTTTTCCCTCGAGTTTTCCCACGAGGCTTTCCCACGAGGCTTTCCCACAGGGCTGTCCCACGTGCACACGTGGTGGGAGTGGATCCTCGGCTTGAACGTCAAGGCAGTGCAGGGAAAACAGGTTCCTCTGGAATGGACTGACACATCTGGGGGACTCTTGGAATGGTGGCACGACCCTGGAGTTCCTCTCGCCTTTCCTGTGGAGAGCGCCTCCTCTTGAAATGCGCCGGGAACGCCGGGAATTCTTTCCCTACGAAACAGGGAAAGGATCCCTCATCTCGAGCTAGGAGGCGGAAACGGGGCTCCCCTGGATGTGTGCGGGACCCCACGTGCTTCCTCTCGAGTGGAGATGGGTATGTCGGGGAACTTCTTGAGTTGCAGCCAGGGTGTGAAAGACCCTTTGGAAGTTCCAGTGGTTAGATGTGATTGGCCTCGAGAAGCCTCAGCGGAAATGGGCCTCATCTCACCTGGAGGGCAAAACCTCCTGGATTTTCTCGAGTTGCGGCAGGTGCTCTCGACTTACGACGGGGACCTCAGGGACCCGCTCTGGTGGCCTCAGGAAAGGCCAGTCCCCATGCGAGTTCCTCGGGGGCCTCTCGGGATTCCTCTCCCGTCGATGCCCGGGCCTAAGACCTTGTGTGGAGTCGGGGCCGGAACCTGAGGATTCCTCTCCAGTGCTGACATGGATCTTGGGGTACTTCTGGAGTCTCCCCAGGGGAGTCAGTCCTCGTCTCGAATGCGGGCATGCACTTGCGCTTTCCTCCAGAGCGGTAGCAGCAGTGTCACGCAGTCCGCCGCGTGGATCAAAGGATCTATGGTTTTCCCTCGAGTCTTTCCCACGAGGCTTTCCCACGAGGATTTCCCACAGGGCTGTCCCACGTGCACACGTGGTGGGAGTCGATCCTCGGCTTGAACGTCAAGGCAGTGCAGGGAAAACAGGTTCCTCTGGAATGGACTGACACATCTGGGGGACTCTTGGAATGGTGGCACGACCCTGGAGTTCCTCTCGCCTTTCCTGTGGAGAGCGCCTCCTCTTGAGATGCGACGGGAACGCCGGGAATTCTTTCCCTACGAAACAGGGAAAGGATCCCTCATCTCTAGCTAGGAGGCGGAAACGGGGCTCCCCTGGATGTGTGCGGGACCCCACGTGCTTCCTCTCGAGTGGAGACGGGTATGTCGGGGAACTTCTTGAGTTGCAGCAAGGGTGTGAAGGACCCTTTGGAAGTTCCAGTGGTTAGACGTGATTAGCCTCGAGAAGCCTCAGCGGAAATGGGCCTCATCTCGCCTGGAGGGCAAAACCTCCTGGATTTTCTCGAGTTGCGGCAGGTGCTCTCGACTTACGACGGGGACCTCAGGGACCCGCTCTGGTGGCCTCAGGAAAGGCCAGTCCCCATGCGAGTTCCTCGGGGGCCTCTCGGGATTCCTCTCCCGTCGATGCCGGGGCCTAAGACCTTGTGTGGAGTCGGGGCCGGAACCTGAGGATTCCTCTCCAGTGCTGACATGGATCTTGGGGTACTTCTGGAGTCTCCCCAGGGGAGTCAGTCCTCGTCTCGAATGCGGGCATGCACTTGCGCTTTCCTCCAGAGCGGTAGCAGCAGTGTCACGCAGTCCGCCGCGTGGATCAAAGGATCTATGGTTTTCCCTCGAGTCTTTCCCACGAGGCTTTCCCACGAGGCTTTCCCACAGGGCTGTCCCACGTGCACACGTGGTGGGAGTCGATCCTCGGCTTGAACGTCAAGGCAGTGCAGGGAAAACAGGTTCCTCTGGAATGGACTGACACATCTGGTGGACTCTTGGAATGGTGGCACGACCCTGGAGTTCCTCTCGCCTTTCCTGTGGAGAGCGCCTCCTCTTGAGATGCGACGGGAACGCCGGGAATTCTTTCCCTACGAAACAGGGAAAGGATCCCTCATCTCGAGCTAGGAGGCTGAAACGGGGCTCCCCTGGATGTGTGCGGGACCCCACGTGCTTCCTCTCGAGTGGAGACGGGTATGTCGGGGAACTTCTTGAGTTGCAGCAAGGGCGTGAAGGACCCTTTGGAAGTTCCAGTGGTTAGACGTGATTGGCCTCGAGAAGCCTCAGCGGAAATGGGCCTCATCTCGCCTGGAGGGCAAAACCTCCTGGATTTTCTCGAGTTGCGGCAGGTGCTCTCGACTTACGACGGGGACCTCAGGGACCCGCTCTGGTGGCCTCAGGAAAGGCCAGTCCCCATGCGAGTTCCTCGGGGGCCTCTCGGGATTCCTCTCCCGTCGATCCCGGGGCCTAAGACCTTGTGTGGAGTCGGGGCCGGAACCTGAGGATTCCTCTCCAGTGCTGACATGGATCTTGGGGTACTTCTGGAGTCTCCCCAGGGGAGTCAGTCCTCGTCTCGAATGCGGGCATGCACTTGCGCTTTCCTCCAGAGCGGTAGCAGCAGTGTCACGCAGTCCGCCGCGTGGATTAAAGGATCTATGGTTTTCCCTCGAGTCTTTCCCACGAGGCTTTCCCACAGGGCTGTCCCACGTGCACACGTGGTGGGAGTCGATCCTCGGCTTGAACGTCAAGGCAGTGCAGGGAAAACAGGTTCCTCTGGAATGGACTGACACATCTGGGGGACTCTTGGAATGGTGGCACGACCCTGGAGTTCCTCTCGCCTTTCCTGTGGAGAGCACCTCCTCTTGAGATGCGACGGTTACGCCGGGAATTCTTTCCCTACGAAACAGGGAAAGGATCCCTCATCTCTAGCTAGGAGGCGGAAACGGGGCTCCCCTGGATGTGTGCGGGACCCCACGTGCTTCCTCTCGAGTGGAGACGGGTATGTCGGGGAACTTCTTGAGTTGCAGCAAGGGTGTGAAGGACCCTTTGGAAGTTCCAGTGGTTAGATGTGATTGGCCTCGAGAAGCCTCAGCGGAAATGGGCCTCATCTCGCCTGGAGGGCAAAACCTCCTGGATTTTCTCGAGTTACGGCAGGTGCTCTCGACTTACGACGGGGACCTCATGGACCCGCTCTGGTGGCCTCAGGAAAGGCCAGTCCCCATGTGAGTTCCTCGGGGGCCTCTCGGGATTCCGCACCCGTCGATGCCCGGGCCTAAGACCTTGTGTGGAGTCGGGGCCGGAACCTGAGGATTCCTCTCCAGTGCTGACATGGATCTTGGGGTACTTCTGGAGTCTCCCCAGGGGAGTCAGTCCTCGTCTCGAATGCGGGCATGCACTTGCGCTTTCCTCCAGAGCGGTAGCAGCAGTGTCACGCAGTCCGCCGCGTGGATCAAAGGATCTATGGTTTTCCCTCGAGTTTTCCCACGAGGCTTTCCCACGAGGCTTTCCCACAGGGCTGTCCCACGTGCACACGTGGTGGGAGTGGATCCTCGGCTTGAACGTCAAGGCAGTGCAGGGAAAACAGGTTCCTCTGGAATGGACTGACACTTCTGGGGGACTCTTGGAATGGTGGCACGACCCTGGAGTTCCTCTCGCCTTTCCTGTGGAGAGCGCCTCCTCTTGAGATGCGACGGGAACGCCGGGAATTCTTTCCCTACGAAACAGGGAAAGGATCCCTCATCTCGAGCTAGGAGGCGGAAACGGGGCTCCCCTGGATGTGTGCGGGACCCCACGTGCTTCCTCTCGAGTGGAGATGCATATGTCGGGGAACTTCTTGAGTTGCAGCAAGGGTGTGAAGGACCCTTTGGAAGTTCCAGTGGTTAGACGTGATTAGCCTCGAGAAGCCTCCGCGGAAATGGGCCTCATCTCGCCTGGAGGGCAAAACCTCCTGGATTTTCTCGAGTTGCGGCAGGTGCTCTCGACTTACGACGGGGACCTCATGGACCCGCTCTGGTGGCCTCAGGAAAGGCCAGTCCCCATGCGAGTTCCTCGGGGGCCTCTCGGGATTCCTCTCCCGTCGATGCCGGGGCCTAAGACCTTGTGTGGAGTCGGGGCCGGAACCTGAGGATTCCTCTCCAGTGCTGACATGGATTTTGGGGTAATTCTGGAGTCTCCCCAGGGGAGTCAGTCCTCGTCTCGAATGCGGGCATGCACTTGCGCTTTCCTCCAGAGCGGTAGCAGCAGTGTCACGCAGTCCGCCGCGTGGATCAAAGGATCTATGGTTTTCCCTCGAGTCTTTCCCACGAGGCTTTCCCACGAGGCTTTCCCACAGGGCTGTCCCACGTGCACACGTGTTGGGAGTCGATCCTCGGCTTGAACGTCAAGGCAGTGCAGGGAAAACAGGTTCCTCTGGAATGGACTGACACATCTGGGGGACTCTTGGAATGGTGGCACGACCCTGGAGTTCCTCTCGCCTTTCCTGTGGAGAGCGCCTCCTCTTGAGATGCGACGTGAACGCCGGGAATTCTTTCCCTACGAAACAGGGAAAGGATCCCTCATCTCGAGCTAGGAGGCTGAAACGGGGCTCCCCTGGATGTGTGCGGGACCCCACGTGCTTCCTCTCGAGTGGAGACGGGTATGTCGGGGAACTTCTTGAGTTGCAGCAAGGGCGTGAAGGACCCTTTGGAAGTTCCAGTGGTTAGACGTGATTGGCCTCGAGAAGCCTCAGCGGAAATGGGCCTCATCTCGCCTGGAGGGCAAAACCTCCTGGATTTTCTCGAGTTGCGGCAGGTGCTCTCGACTTACGACGGGGACCTCAGGGACCCGCTCTGGTGGCCTCAGGAAAGGCCAGTCCCCATGCGAGTTCCTCGGGGGCCTCTCGGGATTCCTCTCCCGTCGATCCCGGGGCCTAAGACCTTGTGTGGAGTCGGGGCCGGAACCTGAGGATTCCTCTCCAGTGCTGACATGGATCTTGGGGTACTTCTGGAGTCTCCCCAGGGGAGTCAGTCCTCGTCTCGAATGCGGGCATGCACTTGCGCTTTCCTCCAGAGCGGTAGCAGCAGTGTCACGCAGTCCGCCGCGTGGATTAAAGGATCTATGGTTTTCCCTCGAGTCTTTCCCACGAGGCTTTCCCACAGGGCTGTCCCACGTGCACACGTGGTGGGAGTCGATCCTCGGCTTGAACGTCAAGGCAGTGCAGGGAAAACAGGTTCCTCTGGAATGGACTGACACATCTGGGGGACTCTTGGAATGGTGGCACGACCCTGGAGTTCCTCTCGCCTTTCCTGTGGAGAGCACCTCCTCTTGAGATGCGACGGTTACGCCGGGAATTCTTTCCCTACGAAACAGGGAAAGGATCCCTCATCTCTAGCTAGGAGGCGGAAACGGGGCTCCCCTGGATGTGTGCGGGACCCCACGTGCTTCCTCTCGAGTGGAGACGGGTATGTCGGGGAACTTCTTGAGTTGCAGCAAGGGTGTGAAGGACCCTTTGGAAGTTCCAGTGGTTAGATGTGATTGGCCTCGAGAAGCCTCAGCGGAAATGGGCCTCATCTCGCCTGGAGGGCAAAACCTCCTGGATTTTCTCGAGTTACGGCAGGTGCTCTCGACTTACGACGGGGACCTCATGGACCCGCTCTGGTGGCCTCAGGAAAGGCCAGTCCCCATGTGAGTTCCTCGGGGGCCTCTCGGGATTCCGCACCCGTCGATGCCCGGGCCTAAGACCTTGTGTGGAGTCGGGGCCGGAACCTGAGGATTCCTCTCCAGTGCTGACATGGATCTTGGGGTACTTCTGGAGTCTCCCCAGGGGAGTCAGTCCTCGTCTCGAATGCGGGCATGCACTTGCGCTTTCCTCCAGAGCGGTAGCAGCAGTGTCACGCAGTCCGCCGCGTGGATCAAAGGATCTATGGTTTTCCCTCGAGTTTTCCCACGAGGCTTTCCCACGAGGCTTTCCCACAGGGCTGTCCCACGTGCACACGTGGTGGGAGTGGATCCTCGGCTTGAACGTCAAGGCAGTGCAGGGAAAACAGGTTCCTCTGGAATGGACTGACACTTCTGGGGGACTCTTGGAATGGTGGCACGACCCTGGAGTTCCTCTCGCCTTTCCTGTGGAGAGCGCCTCCTCTTGAGATGCGACGGGAACGCCGGGAATTCTTTCCCTACGAAACAGGGAAAGGATCCCTCATCTCGAGCTAGGAGGCGGAAACGGGGCTCCCCTGGATGTGTGCGGGACCCCACGTGCTTCCTCTCGAGTGGAGATGCATATGTCGGGGAACTTCTTGAGTTGCAGCAAGGGTGTGAAGGACCCTTTGGAAGTTCCAGTGGTTAGACGTGATTAGCCTCGAGAAGCCTCCGCGGAAATGGGCCTCATCTCGCCTGGAGGGCAAAACCTCCTGGATTTTCTCGAGTTGCGGCAGGTGCTCTCGACTTACGACGGGGACCTCATGGACCCGCTCTGGTGGCCTCAGGAAAGGCCAGTCCCCATGCGAGTTCCTCGGGGGCCTCTCGGGATTCCTCTCCCGTCGATGCCGGGGCCTAAGACCTTGTGTGGAGTCGGGGCCGGAACCTGAGGATTCCTCTCCAGTGCTGACATGGATTTTGGGGTAATTCTGGAGTCTCCCCAGGGGAGTCAGTCCTCGTCTCGAATGCGGGCATGCACTTGCGCTTTCCTCCAGAGCGGTAGCAGCAGTGTCACGCAGTCCGCCGCGTGGATCAAAGGATCTATGGTTTTCCCTCGAGTCTTTCCCACGAGGCTTTCCCACGAGGCTTTCCCACAGGGCTGTCCCACGTGCACACGTGTTGGGAGTCGATCCTCGGCTTGAACGTCAAGGCAGTGCAGGGAAAACAGGTTCCTCTGGAATGGACTGACACATCTGGGGGACTCTTGGAATGGTGGCACGACCCTGGAGTTCCTCTCGCCTTTCCTGTGGAGAGCGCCTCCTCTTGAGATGCGACGTGAACGCCGGGAATTCTTTCCCTACGAAACAGGGAAAGGATCCCTCATCTCGAGCTAGGAGGCTGAAACGGGGCTCCCCTGGATGTGGGCGGGACCCCACGTGCTTCCTCTCGAGTGGAGACGGGTATGTCGGGGAACTTCTTGAGTTGCAGCAAGGGCGTGAAGGACCCTTTGGAAGTTCCAGTGGTTAGACGTGATTGGCCTCGAGAAGCCTCAGCGGAAATGGGCCTCATCTCGCCTGGAGGGCAAAACCTCCTGGATTTTCTCGAGTTGCGGCAGGTGCTCTCGACTTACGACGGGGACCTCAGGGACCCGCTCTGGTGGCCTCAGGAAAGGCCAGTCCCCATGCGAGTTCCTCGGGGGCCTCTCGGGATTCCTCTCCCATCGATGCCGGGGCCTAAGACCTTGTGTGGAGTCGGGGCCGGGACCTGAGGATTCCTCTCCAGTGCTGACATGGATCTTGGGGTACTTCGGGAGTCTCCCCAGGGGAGTCAGTCCTCGTCTCGAATGCGGGCATGCACTTGCGCTTTCCTCCAGAGCGGTAGCAGCAGTGTCACGCAGTCCGCCTCGTGGATCAAAGGATCTATGGTTTTCCCTCGAGTCTTTCCCACGAGGCTTTCCCACGAGGCTTTCCACAGGGCTGTCCCACGTGCACACGTGGTGGGAGTCGATCCTCGGCTTGAACGTCAAGGCAGTGCAGGGAAAACAGGTTCCTCTGGAATGGACTGACACATCTGGGGGACTCTTGGAATGGTGGCACGACCCTGGAGTTCCTCTCGCCTTTCCTGTGGAGAGCGCCTCCTCTTGAGATGCGACAGGAACGCCGGGAATTCTTTCCCTACGAAACAGGGAAAGGATCCCTCATCTCGAGCTAGGAGGCGGAAATGGGGCTCCCCTGGATGTGGGCGGGACCCCACGTGCTTCCTCTCGAGTGGAGACGGGTATGTCGGGGAACTTCTTGAGTTGCAGCAAGGGTGTGAAGGACCCTTTGGATGTTCCAGTGGTTAGATGTGATTGGCCTCGAGAAGCCTCAGAGGAAATGGGCCTCATCTCGCCTGGAGGGCAAAACCTCCTGGATTTTCTCGAGTTGCGGCAGGTGCTCTCGACTTACGATGGGGACCTCAGGGACCCGCTCTGGTGGCCTCAGGAAAGGCCAGTCCCCATGCGAGTTCCTCGGGGGCCTCTCGGCATTCCTCTCCCGTCGATGCCGGGGCCTAAGACCTTGTGTGGAGTCGGGGCCGGAACCTGAGGATTCCTCTCCAGTGCTGACATGGATCTTGGGGTACTTCTGGAGTCTCCCCAGGGGAGTCAGTCCTCGTCTCGAATGCGGGCATGCACTTGCGCTTTCCTCCAGAGCGGTAGCAGCAGTGTCACGCAGTCCGCCGCGTGGATCAAAGGATCTATGGTTTTCCCTCGAGTCTTTCCCACGAGGCTTTCCCACGAGGCTTTCCCACAGGGCTGTCCCACGTGCACACGTGGTGGGAGTGGATCCTTGGCTTGAACGTCAAGGCAGTGCAGGGAAAACAGGTTCCTCTGGAATGGACTGACACACCTGGGGGACTCTTGGAATGGTGGCACGACCCTGGAGTTCCTCTCGCCTTTCCTGTGGAGAGCGCCTCCTCTTGAAATGCGACGGGAACGCCGGGAATTCTTTCCCTACGAAACAGGGAAAGGATCCCTCATCTCGAGCTAGGAGGCGGAAACGGGGCTCCCCTGAATGTGTGCGGGACCCCACGTGCTTCCTCTCGAGTGGAGATGGGTATGTCGGGGAACTTTTTGAGTTGCAGCCAGGGTGTGAAAGACCCTTTGGAAGTTCCAGTGGTTAGATGTGATTGGCCTCGAGAAGCCTCAGCGGAAATGGGCCTCATCTCGCCTGGAGGGCAAAACCTCCTGGATTTTCTCGAGTTACGGCAGGTGCTCTCGACTTACGACGGGGACCTCAGGGACCCGCTCTGGTGGCCTCAGGAAAGGCCAGTCCCCATGTGAGTTCCTCGGGGGCCTCTCGGGATTCCGCACCCGTCGATGCCCGGGCCTAAGACCTTGAGTGGAGTCGGGGCCGAAACCTGAGGATTCCTCTCCAGTGCTGACATGGATCTTGGGGTGCTTCTGGAGTCTCCCCATGGGAGTCAGTCCTCGTCTCGAATGCGGGCATGCACTTGCGCTTTCCTCCAGAGCGGTAGCAGCAGTGTCACGCAGTCCGCCGCGTGGATCAAAGGATCTATGGTTTTCCCTCGAGTCTTTCCCACGAGGCTTTCCCACGAGGCTTTCCCACAGGGCTGTCCCACGTGCACACGTGTTGGGAGTGGATCCTTGGCTTGAACGTCAAGGCAGTGCAGGGAAAACAGGTTCCTCTGGAATGGACTGACACATCTGGGGGACTCTTGGAATGGTGGCACGACCCTGGAGTTCCTCTCGCCTTTCCTGTGGAGAGCGCCTCCTCTTGAGATGCGACGGGAACGCCGGGAATTCTTTCCCTACGAAACAGGGAAAGGATCCCTCATCTCGAGCTAGGAGGCGGAAACGGGGCTCCCCTGGATGTGTGCGGGACCCCACGTGCTTCCTCTCGAGTGGAGACGGGTATGTCGGGGAACTTCTTGAGTTGCAGCAAGTGTGTGAAGGACCTTTGGAAGTTCCAGTGGTTAGACGTGATTCGCCTCGAGAAGCCACAGCGGAAATGGGCCTCATCTCGCCTGGAGGGCAAAACCTCCTGGATTTTCTCGAGTTGCGGCAGGTGCTCTCCACTTACGACGGGGACCTCAGGGACCCGCTCTGGTGGCCTCAGGAAAGGCCAGTCCCCATGCGAGTTCCTCGGGGGCCTCTCGGGATTCCTCTCCCGTCGATGCCGGGGCCTAAGACCTTGTGTGGAGTCGGGGCCGGGACCTGAGGATTCCTCTCCAGTGCTGACATGGATCTTGGGGTACTTCGGGAGTCTCCCCAGGGGAGTCAGTCCTCGTCTCGAATGCGGGCATGCACTTGCGCTTTCCTCCAGAGCGGTAGCAGCAGTGTCACGCAGTCCGCCTCGTGGATCAAAGGATCTATGGTTTTCCCTCGAGTCTTTCCCACGAGGCTTTCCCACGAGGCTTTCCACAGGGCTGTCCCACGTGCACACGTGGTGGGAGTCGATCCTCGGCTTGAACGTCAAGGCAGTGCAGGGAAAACAGGTTCCTCTGGAATGGACTGACACATCTGGGGGTCTCTTCGAATGGTGCCACGACCCTGGAGTTCCTCTCGCCTTTCCTGTGGAGAGCGCCACCTCTTGAGATGCGACGGGAACGCCGGGAATTCTTTCCCTACGAAACAGGGAAAGGATCCCTCATCTCGAGCTAGGAGGCGGAAACGGGGCTCCCCTGGATGGGTGCGGGACCCCACGTGCTTCCTCTCGAGTGGAGACGGGTATGTCGCGGAACTGCTTGAGTTGCAGCAATGGTGTGAAGGACCCTTTGGAAGTTCCAGCGGTTAGATGTGATTAGGCTCGAGAAGCCTCAGCGGAAATGGGCCTCATCTCGCCTGGAGGGCAAAACCTCCTGGATTTTCTCGAGTTGCGGCAGGTGCTCTCGACTTACGATGGGGACCTCAGGGACCCGCTCTGGTGGCCTCAGGAAAGGCCAGTCCCCATGCGAGTTCCTCGGGGGCCTCTCGGCATTCCTCTCCCGTCGATGCCTGGGCCTAAGACCTTGTGTGGAGTCGGGGCCGGAACCTGAGGATTCCTCTCCAGTGCTGACATGGATCTTGGGGTACTTCTGGAGTCTCCCCAGGGGAGTCAGTCCTCGTCTCGAATGCGGGCATGCACTTGCGCTTTCCTCCAGAGCGGTAGCAGCAGTGTCACGCAGTCCGCCGCGTGGATCAAAGGATCTATGGTTTTCCCTCGAGTCTTTCCCACGAGGCTTTCCCACGAGGCTTTCCCACAGGGCTGTCCCACGTGCACACGTGTTGGGAGTGGATCCTTGGCTTGAACGTCAAGGCAGTGCAGGGAAAACAGGTTCCTCTGGAATGGACTGACACATCTGGGGGACTCTTGGAATGGTGGCACGACCCTGGAGTTCCTCTCGCCTTTCCTGTGGAGAGCGCCTCCTCTTGAGATGCAACGGGAACGCCGGGAATTCTTTCCCTACGAAACAGGGAAAGGATCCCTCATCTCGAGCTAGGAGGCGGAAACGGGGCTCCCCTGGATGTGTGCGGGACCCCACGTGCTTCCTCTGGAGTGGAGACGGGTATGTCGGGGAACTTCTTGAGTTGCAGCAAGGGTGTGAAGGACCCTTTGGAAGTTCCAGTGGTTAGACGTGATTCGCCTCGAGAAGCCACAGCGGAAATGGGCCTCATCTCGCCTGGAGGGCAAAACCTCCTGGATTTTCTCGAGTTGCGGCAGGTGCTCTCGACTTACGACGGGGACCTCAGGGACCCGCTCTGGTGGCCTCAGGAAAGGCCAGTCCCCATGCGAGTTCCTCGGGGGCCTCTCGGGATTCCTCTCCCGTCGATGCCGGGGCCTAAGACCTTGTGTGGAGTCGGGGCCGGGACCTGAGGATTCCTCTCCAGTGCTGACATGGATCTTGGGGTACTTCGGGAGTCTCCCCAGGGGAGTCAGTCCTCGTCTCGAATGCGGGCATGCACTTGCGCTTTCCTCCAGAGCGGTAGCAGCAGTGTCACGCAGTCCGCCGCGTGGATCAAAGGATCTATTTTTTTCCCTCGAGTCTTTCCCACGAGGCTTTCCCACGAGGCTTTCCACAGGGCTGTCCCACGTGCACACGTGGTGGGAGTCGATCCTCGGCTTGAACGTCAAGGCAGTGCAGGGAAAACAGGTTCCTCTGGAATGGACTGACACATCTGGGGGACTCTTGGAATGGTGGCACGACCCTGGAGTTCCTCTCGCCTTTCCTGTGGAGAGCGCCTCCTCTTGAGATGCGACAGGAACGCCGGGAATTCTTTCCCTACGAAACAGGGAAAGGATCCCTCATCTCGAGCTAGGAGGCGGAAATGGGGCTCCCCTGGATGTGTGCGGGACCCCACGTGCTTCCTCTCGAGTGGAGACGGGTATGTCGGGGAACTTCTTGAGTTGCAGCAAGGGTGTGAAGGACCCTTTGGATGTTCCAGTGGTTAGATGTGATTGGCCTCGAGAAGCCTCAGCGGAAATGGGCCTCATCTCGCCTGGAGGGCAAAACCTCCTGGATTTTCTCGAGTTGCGGCAGGTGCTCTCGACTTACGATGGGGACCTCAGGGACCCGCTCTGGTGGCCTCAGGAAAGGCCAGTCCCCATGCGAGTTCCTCGGGGGCCTCTCGGCATTCCTCTCCCGTCGATGCCGGGGCCTAAGACCTTGTGTGGAGTCGGGGCCGGAACCTGAGGATTCCTCTCCAGTGCTGACATGGATCTTGGGGTACTTCTGGAGTCTCCCCAGGGGAGTCAGTCCTCCTCTCGAATGCGGGCATGCACTTGCGCTTTCCTCCAGAGCAGTAGCAGCAGTGTCACGCAGTCCGCCGCGTGGATCAAAGGATCTATGGTTTTCCCTCGAGTCTTTCCCACAAGGCTTTCCCACGAGGCTTTCCCACAGGGCTGTCCCACGTGCACACGTGGTTGGATTGGATCCTCGGCTTGAACGTCAAGGCAGTGCAGGGAAAACAGGTTCCTCTGGAATGGACTGACACATCTGGGGGACTCTTGGAATGGTGCCACGACCCTGGAGTTCCTCTCGCCTTTCCTGTGGAGAGCGCCTCCTCTTGAGATGCGACGGGAACGCCGGGAATTCTTTTCCTACGAAACAGGGAAAGGATCCCTCATCTCGAGCTAGGAGGCGGAAACGGGGCTCCCCTGGATGTGTGCGGGACCCCACGTGCTTCCTCTCGAGTGGAGACGGGTATGTCGGGGAACTTCTTGAGTTGCAGCAAGGGTGTGAAGGACCCTTTGGAAGTTCCAGTGGTTAGACGTGATTCGCCTCGAGAAACCACTGCGGAAATGGGCCTCATCTCGCCTGGAGGGCAAAACCTCCTGGATTTTCTCGAGTTGCGGCAGGTGCTCTCGACTTACGACGGGGACCTCAGGGACCCGCTCTGGTGGCCTCAGGAAAGGCCATTCCCCATGCGAGTTCCTCGGGGGCCTCTCGGGATTCCTCTCCCGTCGATGCCGGGGCCTAAGACCTTGTGTGGAGTCGGGGCCGGGACCTGAGGATTCCTCTCCAGTGCTAACGTGGATCTTGGGATACTTCTGGAGTCTCCCCAGGGGAGTCAGTCCTCGTCTCGAATGCGGGCATGCACTTGCGCTTTCCTCCAGAGCGGTAGCAGCAGTGTCACGCAGTCCGCCACGTGGATCAAAGGATCTATGGTTTTCCCTCGAGTCTTTCCCACGAGGCTTTCCCACGAGGCTTTCCACAGGGCTGTCCCACGTGCACACGTGGTGGGAGTGGATCCTCGGCTTGAACGTCAAGGCAGTGCAGGGAAAACAGGTTCCTCTGGAATGGATTGACACATCTGGGGGACTCTTGGAATGGTGGCACGACCCTGGAGTTCCTCTCGCCTTTCCTGTGGAGAGCGCCACCTCTTGAGATGCGACGGGAACGCCGGGAATTCTTTCCCTACGAAACAGGGAAAGGATCCCTCATCTCTAGCTAGGAGGCGGAAATGGGGCTCCCCTGGATGTGTGCGGGACCCCACGTGCTTCCTCTCGAGTGGAGACGGGTATGTCGGGGAACTTCTTGAGTTGCAGCAAGGGTGTGAAGGACCCTTTGGAAGTTCCAGTGGTTAGATGTGATTGGCCTCGAGAAGCCTCAGCGGAAATGGGCCTCATCTCGCCTGGAGGGCAAAACCTCCAGGATTTTCTCGAGTTGCGGCAGGTGCTCTCGACTTACGATGGGGACCTCAGGGACCCACTCTGGTGGCCTCAGGAAAGGCCAGTCCCCATGCGAGTTCCTCGGGGGCCTCTCGGGATTCCTCTCCCGTCGATGCCGGGGCCTAAGACCTTGTGTGGAGTCGGGGCCGGAACCTGAGGATTCCTCTCCAGTGCTGACATGGATCTTGGGGTACTTCTGGAGTCTCCCCAGGGGAGTCAGTCCTCGTCTCGAATGCGGGCATGCACTTGCGCTTTCCTCCAGAGCGGTAGCAGCAGTGTCACGCAGTCCGCCGCGTGCATCAAAGGATCTATGGTTTTCCCTCGAGTCTTTCCCACGAGGCTTTCCCCCGAGGCTTTCCCACAGGGCTGTCCCACGTGCACACTTGGTGGGAGTCGATCCTCAGCTTGAACGTCAAGGCAGTGCAGGGAAAACAGGTTCCTCTGGAATGGACTGACACATCTGGGCGTCTCTTGGAATGGTGGCACGACCCTGGAGTTCCTCTCGCCTCTCCTGTGGAGAGCGCCTCCTCTTGAGATGCGACGGGAACGCCGGGAATTCTTTCCCTACGAAACAGGGAAAGGATCCCTCATCTCGAGCTAGGAGGGGGAAACGGGGCCCCCTGGATGTGTACGGGACCCCACGTGCTTCCTCTCGAGTGGAGACGGGTATGTCGGGGAACTTCTTGAGTTGCAGCAAGGGTGTGAAGGACCCTTTGGAAGTTCCAGTGGTTAGATGTGATTGGCCTCGAGAAGCCTCAGCGGAAATGGGCCTCATCTCGCCTGGAGGGCAAAACCTCCTGGATTTTCTCGAGTTGCGGCAGGTGCTCTCGACTTACGACGGGGACCTCGGGGACCCGCTCTGGTGACCTCAGGAAAGGACAGTGCCCATGCGAGTTCCTCGGGGGCCTCTCGGGATTCCTCTCCCATCGATGCCGGGGCCTAAGACGTTGTGTGGAGTCGGGGCCGGAAACTGAGGATTCCTCTCCAGTGCTGATATGGATCTTGGGGTACGTCTGGAGTCTCCCCAGGGGAGTCAGTCCTCGTCTCGAATGCGGGCATGCACTTGCGCTTTCCTCCAGAGCGGTAGCAGCAGTGTCACGCAGTCCGCCGCGTGGATCAAAGGATCTATGGTTTTCCCTCGAGTTTTCCCACGAGGCTTTCCCACGAGGCTTTCCCACAGGGCTGTCCCACGTGCACACGTGGTGGGAGTGGATCCTCGGCTTGAACGTCAAGGCAGTGCAGGGAAAACAGGTTCCTCTGGAATGGACTGACACATCTGGGGGACTCTTGGAATGGTGGCACGACCCTGGAGTTCCTCTCGCCTTTCCTGTGGAGAGCGCCTCCTCTTGAAATGCGCCGGGAACGCCGGGAATTCTTTCCCTACGAAACAGGGAAAGGATCCCTCATCTCGAGCTAGGAGGCGGAAACGGGGCTCCCCTGGATGTGTGCGGGACCCCACGTGCTTCCTCTCGAGTGGAGATGGGTATGTCGGGGAACTTCTTGAGTTGCAGCCAGGGTGTGAAAGACCCTTTGGAAGTTCCAGTGGTTAGATGTGATTGGCCTCGAGAAGCCTCAGCGGAAATGGGCCTCATCTCGCCTGGAGGGCAAAACCTCCTGGATTTTCTCGAGTTGCGGCAGGTGCTCTCGACTTACGACGGGGACCTCAGGGACCCGCTCTGGTGGCCTCAGGAAAGGCCAGTCCCCATGCGAGTTCCTCGGGGGCCTCTCGGGATTCCTCTCCCGTCGATGCCCGGGCCTAAGACCTTGTGTGGAGTCGGGGCCGGAACCTGAGGATTCCTCTCCAGTGCTGACATGGATCTTGGGGTACTTCTGGAGTCTCCCCAGGGGAGTCAGTCCTCGTCTCGAATGCGGGCATGCACTTGCGCTTTCCTCCAGAGCGGTAGCAGCAGTGTCACGCAGTCCTCCGCGTGGATCAAAGGATCTATGGTTTTCCCTCGAGTCTTTCCCACGAGGCTTTCCAACGAGGCTTTCCCACAGGCTGTCCCACGTGCACACGTGTTGGGAGTGGATCCTCGGCTTGAACGTCAAGGCAGTGCAGGGAAAACAGGTTCCTCTGGAATGGACTGACACATCTGGGGGACTCTTGGAATGGTGGCACGACCCTGGAGTTCCTCTCGCCTTTCCTGTGGAGAGCGCCTCCTCTTGAGATGCCACGGGAACGCCGGGAATTCTTTCCCTACGAAACAGGGAAAGGATCACTCATCTCGAGCTAGGAGGCGGAAACGGGGATCCCCTGGATGTGTGCGGGACCCCACGTGCTTCCTCTCGAGTGGAGACGGGTAAGTCGGGGAACTTCTTGAGTTGCAGCAAGGGTGTGAAGGACCCTTTGGAAGTTCCAGTGGTTAGATGTGATTAACCTCGAGAAGCCTCAGCGGAAATGGGCCTCATCTCGCCTGGAGGGCAAAACCTCCTGGATTTTCTCGAGTTGCGGCAGGTGCTCTCCACTTACGACGGGGACCTCGGGGACCCGCTCTGGTGACCTCAGGAAAGGCCAGTCCCCATGCGAGTTCCTCGGGGGCCTCTCGGGATTCCTCTCCCGTCGATGCCGGGGCCTAAGACCTTGTGTGGAGTCGGGGCCGGAACCTGAGGATTCCTCTCCAGTGCTGACATGGATCTTGGGGTACTTCTGGAGTCTCCCCAGGGGAGTCAGTCCTCGTCTCGAATGCGGGCATGCACTTGCGCTTTCCTCCAGAGCGGTAGCAGCAATGTCACGAAGTCCGCCGCGTGGATCAAAGGATCTATGGTTTTCCCTCGAGTCTTTCCCACGAGGCTTTCCCACGAGGCTTTCCCACAGGGCTGTCCCACGTGCACACGTGGTGGGACTCGATCCTCGGCTTGAACGTCAAGGCAGTGCAGGGAAAACAGGTTCCTCTGGAATGGACTGACACATCAGGGGGACTCTTGGAATGGTGGCACGACCCTGGAGTTCCTCTCGCCTTTCCTGTGGAGAGCGCCTCCTCTTGAGATGCGACGGGAACGCCGGGAATTCTTTCCCTACGCAACAGGGAAAGGATCCCTCATCTCGAGCTAGGAGGCGGAAACGGGGCTCCCCTGGATGTGTGCGGGACCCCACGTGCTTCCTCTCGAGTGGAGACGGGTATGTCGGGGAACTTCTTGAGTTGCAGCAAGGGTGTGAAGGACCCTTTGGAAGTTCCAGTGGTTAGAAGTGATTAGCCTCGAGAAGCCTCAGCGGAAATGGGCCTCATCTCGCCTGGAGGGCAAAACCTCCTGGATTTTCTCGAGTTGCGGCAGGTGCTCTCGACTTACGACGGGGACCTCAGGGACCCGCTCTGGTGGCCTCAGGAAAGGCCAGTCCCCATGCGAGTTCCTCGGGGGCCTCTCGGGAATCCTCTCCCGTCGATGCCGGGGCCTAAGACCTTGTGTGGAGTCGGGGCCGGAACCTGAGGATTCCTCTCCAGTGCTGACATGGATCTTGGGGTACTTCTGGAGTCTGCCCAGGGGAGTCAGTCCTCGTCTCGAATGCGGGCATGCACTTGCGCTTTCCTCCAGAGCGGTAGCAGCAGTGTCACGCAGTCCGCCGCGTGGATCACAGGATCTATGGTTTTCCCTTGAGTCTTTCCCACGAGGCTTTCCCACGAGGCTTTCCACAGGGCTGTCCCACGTGCACATGTGGTGGGACTCGATCCTCGGCTTGAACGTCAAGGTAGTGCAGGGAAAACACGTTCCTCTGGAATGGACTGACACATCTGGGGGACTCTTGGAATGGTGGCACGACCCTGGAGTTCCTTTCGCCTTTCCTGTGGAGAGCGCCTCCTCTTGAGATGCGACGGGAACGCCGGGAATTCTTTCCCTACGAAACAGGGAAAGGATCCCTCATCTCGAGCTAGGAGGCGGAAACGGGGCTCCCCTGGATGTGTGCGGGACCCCACGTGCTTCCTCTCGAGTGGAGACGGGTATGTCGGGGAACTTCTTGAGTTGCAGCAAGGGTGTGAAGGACCCTTTGGAAGTTCCAGTGGTTAGACGTGATTAGCCTTGAGAAGCCTCAGCGGAAATGGGCCTCATCTCGCCTGGAGGGCAAAACCTCCTGGATTTTCTCGAGTTGCGGCAGGTGCTCTCGACTTACGACGGGGACCTCAGGGACCCGCTCTGGTGGCCTCAGGAAAGGCCAGTCCCCATGCGAGTTCATCGGGGGCCTCTCGGGATTCCTCTCCCGTCGATGCCGGGGCCTAAGACCTTGTGTGGAGTCGGGGCCGGAACCTGAGGATTCCTCTCCAGTGCTGACATGGATCTTGGGGTACTTCTGGAGTCTCCCAAGAGGAGTCAGTCCTCGTCTCGAATGCGGGCATGCACTTGCGCTTTCCTCCAGAGCGGTAGCAGCAGTGTCACGCAGTCCGCCGTGTGGATCAAAGGATCTATGGTTTTCCCTCGAGTCTTTCCCACGAGGCTTTCCCACGAGGCTTTCCCACAGGGCTGTCCCACGTGCACACGTGGTGGGAGTCGATCCTCGGCTTGAACGTCAAGGCAGTGCAGGGAAAACAGGGTCCTCTGGAATGGACTGACACATCTGGGGGACTCTTGGAATGGTGGCACGACCATGGAGTTCCTCTCGCCTTTCCTGTGGAGAGCGCCTCCTCTTGAGATGCGACGTGAACGCCGGGAATTCTTTCCCTACAAAACAGGGAAAGGATCCCTCATCTCGAGCTAGGAGGCTGAAACGGGGCTCCCCTGGATATGTGCGGGACCCCACGTGCTTCCTCTCCAGTGGAGACGGGTATGTCGGGGAACTACTTGAGTTGCAGCAAGGGCGTGAAGGACCCTTTGGAAGCTCCAGTGGTTAGACGTGATTGGCCTCGAGAAGCCTCAGCGGAAATGGGCCTCATCTCGCCTGGAGGGCAAAACCTCCTGGATTTTCTCGAGTTGCGGCAGGTGCTCTCGACTTACGACGGGGACCTCAGGGACCCGCTCTGGTGGCCTCAGGAAAGGCCAGTCCCCATGCGAGTTCCTCGGGGGCCTCTCGGGATTCCTCTGCCGTCGATGCCGGGGCATAAGACCTTGTGTGGAGTCGGGGCCGGAACCTGAGGATTCCTCTCCAGTGTTGACATGGATCTTGGGGTACTTCTGGAGTCTCCCCAGGGGAGTCAGTCCTCGTCTCGAATGCGGGCATGCACTTGCGCTTTCCTCCAGAGCGGTAGCAGCAGTGTCACGCAGTCCGCCGCGTGGATTAAAGGATCTATGGTTTTCCCTCGAGTCTTTCCCACGAGGCTTTCCCACAGGGCTGTCCCACGTGCACACGTGGTGGGAGTCGATCCTCGGCTTGAACGTCAAGGCAGTGCAGGGAAAACAGGTTCCTCTGGAATGGACTGACACATCTGGGGGACTCTTGGAATGGTGGCACGACCCTGGAGTTCCTCTCGCCTTTCCTGTGGAGAGCGCCTCCTCTTGAGATGCGACGGGAACGCCGGGAATTCTTTCCCTACGAAACAGGGAAAGGATCCCTCATCTCGAGCTAGGAGGCGGAAACGGGGCTCCCCTGGATGTGTGCGGGACCCCACGTGCTTCCTCTCGAGTGGAGACGGGTATGTCGGGGAACTTCTTGAGTTGCAGCAAGGTGTGAAGGACCCTTTGGAAGTTCCAGTGGTTAGACGTGATTAGCCTCGAGAAGCCTCAGCGGAAATGGGCCTCATCTCGCCTGAAGGGCAAAACTTCCTGGATTTTCTCGAGTTGCGGCAGGTGCTCCCCACTTACGACGGGGACCTCAGGGACCCGCTCTGGTGGCCTCAGGAAAGGCCAGTCCCCATGCGAGTTCCTCGGGGGCTTCTCGGGAATCCACTCCCGTCGATGCCGGGGCCTAAGACCTTGTGTGGAGTCGGGGCCGGAACCTGAGGATTCCTCTCCAGTGCTGACATGGATCTTGGGGTACTTCTGGAGTCTGCCCAGGGGAGTCAGTCCTCGTCTCGAATGCGGGCATGCACTTGCGCTTTCCTCCAGAGCGGTAGCAGCAGTGTCACGCAGTCCGCCGCGTGGATCAAAGGATCTATGGTTTTCCCTCGAGTCTTTCCCACGAGGCTTTCCCACGAGGCTTTCCACAGGGCTGTCCCACGTGCACACGTGGTGGGACTCGATCCTCGGCTTGAACGTCAAGGTAGTGCAGGGAAAACACGTTCCTCTGGAATGGACTGACACATCTGGGGGACTCTTGGAATGGTGCCACGACCCTGGAGTTCCTCTCGCCTTTCCTGTGGAGAGCGCCTCCTCTTGAGATGCGACGGGAACGCCGGGAATTCTTTCCCTACGAAACAGGGAAAGGATCCCTCATCTCGAGCTAGGAGGCGGAAACGGGGCTCCCCTGGATGTGTGCGGGACCCCACGTGCTTCCTCTCGAGTGGAGACGGGTATGTCGGGGAACTTCTTGAGTTGCAGCAAGGGTGTGAAGGACCCTTTGGAAGTTCCAGTGGTTAGACGTGATTAGCCTTGAGAAGCCTCAGCGGAAATGGGCCTCATCTTGCCTGAAGGGCAAAACCTCCTGGATTTTCTCGAGTTGCGGCAGGTGCTCTCTACTTACGACGGGGACGTCAGGGACCCGCTCTGGTGGCCTCAGGAAAGGCCAGTCCCCATGCGAGTTCCTCGGGGGCCTCTCGGGATTCCTCTCCCGTCGATGCCGGGGCCTAAGACCTTGTGTGGAGTCGGGGCCGGAACCTGAGGATTCCTCTCCAGTGCTGACATGGATCTTGGGGTACTTCTGGAGTCTCCCCAGGGGAGTCAGTCCTCGTCTCGAATGCGGGAATGCACTTTCGCTTTCCTCCAGAGCGGTAGCAGCAGTGTCACGCAGTCCACCGCGTGGATCAAAGGATCTATGGTTTTCCCTCGAGTTTTTCCCACGAGGCTTTCCCACGAGGCTTTCCCACAGGGCTGTCCCACGTGCACAGGTGGTGGGAGTCGATCCTCGGCTTGAACGTCAAGGCAGTGCAGGGAAAACAGGTTCCTCTGGAATGGACTGACACATCTGGAGGTCTCTTGGAATGGTGGCACGACCCTGGAGTTCCTCTCGCCTTTCCTGTGGAGAGCGCCTCCTCTTGAGATGCGACGTGAACGCCGGGAATTCTTTCCCTACGAAACAGGGAAAGGATCCCTCATCTCGAGCTAGGAGGCGGAAACGTGGCTCCCCTAGATGTGTGCGGGAACCCACGTGCTTCCTCTCGAGTGGAGACGGGTATGTCGGGGAACTTCTTGAGTTGCAGCAAGGGTGTGAAGGACCCTTTGGAAGTTCCAGTGGTTAGACGTGATTAGCCTCGAAAAGCCTCAGCGGAAATGGGCCTCATCTCGCCTGGAGGGCAAAACCTCCTGGATTTTCTCGAGTTGCAGCAGGTGCTCTCGACTTACGACGGGGACCTCAGGGACCCTCTCTGGTGGCCTCAGGAAAGGCCAGTCCCCATGCGAGTTCCTCGGGGGCCTCTCGGCATTCCTCTCCCGTCGATGCCGGGGCCTAAGACCTTGTGTGGAGTCGGGGCCGGAACCTGAGGATTCCTCTCCAGTGCTGACATGGATCTTGGGGTACTTCTGGAGTCTCCCCAGGGGAGTCAGTCCTCGTCTCGAATGCGGGCATGCACTTGCGCTTTCCTCCAGAGCGGTAGCAGCAGTGTCACGCAGTCCGCCGCGTGGATTAAAGGATCTATGGTTTTCCCTCGAGTCTTTCCCACGAGGCTTTCCCACAGGGCTGTCCCACGTGCACACGTGGTGGGAGTCGATCCTCGGCTTGAACGTCAAGGCAGTGCAGGGAAAACAGGTTCCTCTGGAATGGACTGACACATCTGGGGGACTCTTGGAATGGTGGCACGACCCTGGAGTTCCTCTCGCCTTTCCTGTGGAGAGCGCCACCTCTTGAGTTGCGACGGGAACGCCGGGAATTCTTTCCCTACGAAACAGGGAAAGGATCCCTCATCTCGAGCTAGGAAGCGGAAACGGGGCTCCCCTGGATGTGTGCGGGACACCACGTGCTTCCTCTCGAGTGGAGACGGGTATGTCGCGGAACTGCTTGAGTTGCACAAGGGTGTGAAAGACCCTTTGGAAGTTCCAGTGGTTAGATATGATTAGCCTCGAGAAGCCTCAGCGGAAATGGGCCTCATCTCGCCTGGAGGGCAAATCCTCCTGGTTGTTCTCGAGTTGCGGCAGGTGCTCTCGACTTACGATGGAGACTTCAGGGACCCGCTCTGGTGGCCTCAGGAAAGGCCAGTCCCCATGCGAGTTCCTCGGGGGCCTCTCGGCATTCCTCTCCCGTCGATGAGGGGCCTAAGACCTTGTGTGGAGTCGGGGCCGGAACCTGAGGATTCCTCTCCAGTGCTGACATGGATCTTGGGGTATTTCTGGAGTTTCCCCAGGGGAGTCAGTCCTCGTCTCGAATGCGGGCATGCACTTGCGCTTTCCTCCAGAGCGGTAGCAGCAGTGTCACGCAGTCCGCCGCGTGGATCAAAGGATCTATGGTTTTCCCTCGAGTCTTTCCCACGAGGCTTTCCCACGAGGCTTTCCCACAGGGCTGTCCCACGTGCACACGTGGTGGAAGTCGATCCTCGGCTTGAACGTCAAGGCAGTGCAGGGAAAACAGGTTCCTCTGGAATGGACTGACACATCTGCGGGACTCTTGGAATGGTGTCACGACCCTGGAGTTCTTCTCGCCTTTCCTGTGGAGAGCGCCTCCTCTTGAGATGCGACGGGAACGCCAGAATTCTTTCCCTATGAAACAGGGAAAGGATCCCTCATCTCGAGCTAGGAGGCGGAAACGGGGCTCCCCTGGATGTGGGCGGGACCCCACGTGCTTCCTCTCGAGTGGAGACGGGTAAGTCGGGGAACTTCTTGAGTTGCAGCAAGAGTGTGAAGGACCCTTTGGAATTTCCAGTGGTTAGATGTGATTGGCCTTGAGAAGCCTCGGCGGAAATGGGCCTCATCTCGCCTGGAGGGCAAAACCTCCTGGATTTTCTCGAGTTGCGGCAGGTGCTCTCGACTTACGACGGGGACCTCAGGGACCCGCTCTGGTGGCCTCAGGAAAGGCCAGTCCCCATGCGAGTTCCTCGGGGGCGTCTCGGGATTCCTCTCCCGTCGATGAGGGGCCTAAGACCTTGTGTGGAGTCGGGGCCGGAACCTGAGGATTCCTCTCCAGTGCTGACATGGATCTTGGGGTACTTCTGGAGTCTCCCCAGGGGAGTCAGTCCTCGTCTCGAATGCGGGCATGCACTTGCGCTTTCCTCCAGAGCGGTAGCAGCAGTGTCACGCAGTCTGCCGCGTGGATCAAAGGATCTATGGTTTTCCCTCGAGTCTTTCCCACAAGGCTTTCCCACGAGGCTTTCCCACAGGGCTGTCCCACGTGCACACGTGGTGGGAGTCGATCCTCGGCTTGAACGTCAAGGCAGTGCAGGGAAAACAGTTTCCTCTGGAATGGACTGACACATCTGGGGGACTCTTGGAATGGTGTCACGACCCTGGAGTTCCTCTCGCTTTTCCTGTGGAGAGCGCCTCCTCTTGAGATGCGACGGGAACGCCGGGAATTCTTTCCCTACGAAACAGGGAAAGGAATCCTCATCTCGAGCTAGGAGGCGGAAACGGGGCTCCCCTGGATGTGTGCGGGACCCCACGTGCTTCCTCTCGAGTGGAGACGGGTATGTCGGCGAACTTCTTGAGTTGCAGCAATGGTGTGAAGGACCCTTTGGAAGTTCCAGTGGTTAGATGTGATTGGCCTCGAGAAGCCTCAGCGGAAATGGGCCTCATCTCGCCTGGAGGGCAAAACCTCCTGGATTTATTCGAGTTGCGGCAGGTGCTCTCGACTTACGACGGGGACCTCAGGGACCCGCTCTGGTGGCCTCAGGAAAGGCCAGTCCCCATGCGAGTTCCTCGGGGGCCTCTGGGGATTCCTCTCCCGTCGATGCCGGGGCCTAAGACCTTGTGTGGAGTCGGGGCCGGAACCTGAGGATTCCTCTCCAGTGCTGACATGGATCTTGGGGTACTTCTGGAGTCTCCCCAGGGGAGTCAGTCCTCGTCTCGAATGCGGGCATGCACTTGCGCTTTCCTCCAGAGTGGTGGCAGCAGTGTCACGCAGTCCGCCGCGTGGATCAAAGGATCTATGGTTTTCCCTCCAGTCTTTCCCACGAGGCTTTCCCACGAGGCTTTCCCACAGGGCTGTCCCACGTGCACACGTGGTGGGAGTCGATCCTCGGCTTGAACGTCAAGGCAGTGCAGGGAAAACAGGTTCCTCTGGAATGGACTGACACATCTGGGGGACTCTTGGAATGGTGGCACGACCCTGGAGTTCCTCTCGCCTTTCCTGTGGAGAGCGCCTCCTCTTGAGATGCGACGGGAACGCCGGGAATTCTTTCCCTACGAAACAGGGAAAGGATCCCTCATCTCGAGCTAGGAGGCGGAAACGCGGCTCCCCTGTATGTGTGCGGGACACCACGTGCTTCCTCTCGATTGCAGACGGGTATGTCGGGGAACTTCTTGAGTTGCAGCAAGGGTGTGAAGGACCCTTTGGAAATTCCAGTGGTTAGATGTGATTGGCCTCGAGAAGCCTCAGCGGAAATGGGCCTCATCTCGCCTGGAGGGCAAAACCTCCTGGATTTTCTCGAGTTGCGGCAGGTGCTCTCGACTTACGACGGGGACCTCAGGGACCCGCTCTGGTGGCCTCAGGAAAGGCCAGTCCCCATGCGAGTTCCTCGGGGGCCTCTCGGGATTCCTCTCCCGTCGATGCCGGGGCCTAAGACCTTGTGTGGAGTCGGGGCCGGAACCTGAGGATTCCTCTCCAGTGCTGACATGGATCTTGGGGTACTTCTGGAGTCTCCCCAGGGGAGTCAGTCCTCGTCTCGAATGCGGGCATGCACTTGCGCTTTCCTCCAGAGCGGTAGCAGCAGTGTCACGCAGTCCGCCGCGTGGATCAAAGGATCTATGGTTTTCCCTCGAGTCTTTCCCACGAGGCTTTCCCACGAGGCTTTCCCAGAGGGCTGTCCCACGTGCACACGTGGTGGGAGTCGATCCTCGGCTTGAACGTCAAGGGTTTGCAGGGAAAACAGGTTCCTCTGGAATGGACTGACACATCTGGGGGACTCTTGGAATGGTGGCACGACCCTGGAGTTCCTCTCGCCTTTCCTGTGGAGAGCGCCTCCTCTTGAGATGCGACGGGAACGCCGGGAATTCTTTCCCTACGAAACAGGGAAAGGATCCCTCATCTCGAGCTAGGAGTCGGAAACGGGGCTCCCCTGGATGTGTGCGGGACCCCACGTGCTTCCTCTCGAGTGGAGACGGGTATGTCGGGGACCTTCTTGAGTTGCAGCAAGGGTGTGAAGGACCCTTTGGATGTTCCAGTGGTTAGATGTGATTAGCCTCGAGAAGCCTCAGCGGAAATGGGCCTCATCTCGCCTGGAGGGCAAAACCTCCTGGATTTTCTCGAGTTGCGGCAGGTGCTCTCGACTTACGACGGGGACCTCAGGGACCCGCTCTGGTGGCCTCAGGAAAGGCCAGTCCCCATGCGAGTTCCTCGGGGGCCTCTCGGCATTCCTCTCCCGTCGATGCCGGGGCCTAAGACATTGTGTGGAGTCTGGGACGGAAACTGAGGATTCCTCTCCAGTGCTGACATGGATCTTGGGGTACTTCTGGAGTCTCCCCAGGGGAGTCAGTCCTCGTCTCGAATGCGGGCATGCACTTGCGCTTTCCTCCAGAGCGGTAGCAGCAGTGTCACGCAGTCCGCCGCGTGGATCAAAGGATCTACGGTTTTCCCTCGAGTCTTTCCCACGAGGCTTTCCCACGAGGTTTTCCCACAGGGCTGTCCCACGTGCACACGTGGTGGGAGTCGATCCTCGGCTTGAACGTCAAGGCAATGCAGGGAAAACAGGTTCCTCTATAATGGACTGACATATCTGGGGGTCTCTTGGAATGGTGGCACGACCCTGGAGTTCCTCTCCCCTTTCCTGTGGAGAGCACCTCCTCTTGAGATGCGACGGGAACGCCGGGAATTCTTTCCCTATGAAACAGGGAAAGGATCCCTCATCTCGAGCTAGGAGGCGGAAACGGTGCTCCCCTGGATGTGTGCGGGACCCCACGTGCTTCCTCTGGAGTGGAGACGGTTATGTTGGGGAACTTCTTTAGTCGCAGCAAGGGTGTGAAGGACCCGTTGGAAGTTCCAGTATTTAGACGTGATTAGCCTCGAGAAGCCTCAGCGGAAATGGGCCTCATCTCGCCTGGAGGGCAAAACCTCCTGGATTTTCTCGAGTTGCGGCAGGTGCTCTCGACTTACGACATGGACCTCAGGGACCCGCTCTGGTGGCCTCAGGAAAGGCCAGTCCCCATGCGAGTTCCTCGGGGGCCTCTGGGGATTCCTCTCCCATCGATGCCGGTGCCTAAGACCTTGTGTGGTGTCGGGGCCGGAACCTGAGGATTCCTCTCCAGTGCTGACATGGATCTTGGGGTACTTCTGGAGTCTCCCCAGGGGAGTCAGTCCTCGTCTCGAATGCGGGCATGCACTTGCGCTTTCCTCCAGAGCGGTAGCAGCAGTGTCACGCAGTCTGCCGCGTGGATCAAAGCATCTATGGTTTTCCCTCGAGTCTTTCCCACGAGGCTTTCCCACGAAGCTTTCCCACAGGGCTGTCCCACGTGCACACGTGGTGGGAGTCGATACTCGGCTTGAACGTCAAGGCAGTGCAGGGAAAACAGGTTCCTCTGGAATGGACTGACACATCTGGGGAACTCTTGGAATGGTGGCACGACCCTTCAGTTCCTCTCGCCTTTCCTGTGGAGAGCGCCTCCTCTTGAGATGCGACGGGAACGCCGGGAACTCTTTCCCTACGAAACAGGGAAAGGATCCCTCATCTCGAGCTAGGAGGCGGAAACGGGGCTCCCCTGGATGTGTGCGGGACCCCACGTGCTTCCTCTCGAGTGGAGACGGGTATGTCGGGGAACTTCTTGAGTTGCAGCAATGGTGTGAAGGACCCTTTGGAAGTTCCAGTGGTTAGATGTGATTGGCCTCGAGAAGCCTCAGCGGAAATGGGCCTCATCTCGCCTGGAGGGCAAAACCTCCTGGATTTATTCGAGTTGCGGCAGGTGCTCTCGACTTACGACGGGGACCTCAGGGACCCGCTCTGGTGGCCTCAGGAAAGGCCAGTCCCCATGCGAGTTCCTCGGGGGCCTCTCGGGATTCCTCTCCCGTCGATGCCGGGGCCTAAGACCTTGTGTGGAGTCGGGGCCGGAACCTGAGGATTCCTCTCCAGTGCTGACATGGATCTTGGGGTACTTCTGGAGTCTCCCCAGGGGAGTCAGTCCTCGTCTCGAATGCGGGCATGCACTTGCGCTTTCCTCCAGAGCGGTGGCAGCAGTGTCAGGCAGTCCGCCGCGTGGATCAAAAGATCTATGGTTTTCCCTCGAGTCTTTCCCACGAGGCTTTCCCACGAGGCTTTCCCACAGGGCTGTCCCACGTGCACACGTGGTGGGAGTCGATCCTCGTCTTGAACGTCAAGGCAGTGCAGGGAAAACAGGTTCCTCTGGAATGGACTGACACATCTGGGGGTCTCTTGGAATGGTGTCACGACCCTGGAGTTCCTATCGCCTTTCCTGTGGAGAGCGCCTCCTCTTGAGATGCGACGGGAACGCCGGGAATTCTTTCCCTACGAAACAGTGAAAGGATCCCTCATCTCGAGCTAGGAGCCGGAAACGGGGCTCCCCTAGATGTGTGCGTGACCCACGTGCTTCCTCTCGAGTGAGACGGGTATGTCGGGGAACTTCTTGATTTGCAGCAATGGTGTGAAGGACCCTTTGGAAGTTCCAGTGGTTAGACGTGATTAGCCTCGAGAAGCCTCAGCGGAAATGGGCCTCATCTCGCCTGGAGGGCAAAACCTCCTGGATTTTCTCGAGTTGCGGCAGGTGCTCTCGACTTACGACGGGGATCTCAGGGACCCGCTCTGGTGGCCTCAGGAAAGGCCAGTCCCCATGCGAGTTCCTCTGGGGATTCCTCTCCCGTCGATGCCGGGGCCTAAGACCTTGTGTGGAGTCGGGGCCGGAACCTGAGGATTCCTCTCCAGTGCTGACATGGATCTTGGGGTACTTCTGGAGTCTCCCCAGGGTAGTCAGTCCTCGTCTCGAATGCGGGCATGCACTTGCGCTTTCCTCCAGAGCGGTAGCAGCAGTGTCACGCAGTCCGCCGCGTGTATCAAAGGATCTATGGTTTTCCGTCGAGTCTTTCCCACGAGGCTTTCCCACGAGGCTTTCCCACAGGGCTGTCCCACGTGCACACGTGGTGGGAGTCGATCCTCGGCTTGAACGTCAAGGCAGTGCAGGGAAAAAAGGTTCCTCTGGAATGGACTGACACATCTAGGGGACTCTTGGAATGGTGTCACGACCCTGGAGTTCCTCTCGCCTTTCCTGTGGAGAGCGCCTCCTCTTGAGATGCGACAGGAACGCCGGGAATTCTTTCCCTACGAAACAGGGAAAGGATCCCTCATCTCGAGCTAGGAGGCGGAAAAGGGGCTCCCCTGGATGTGTGCGGAACCCCACGTGCTTCCTCTCGAGTGGAGACGGGTATGTCGGGGAACTTCTTGAGTTGCAGCAATGGTGTGAAGGACCCTTTGGAAGTTCCAGTGGTTAGATGTGATTGGCCTCGAGAAGCCTCAGCGGAAATGGGCCTCATCTCGCCTGGAGGGCAAAACCTCCTGGATTTTCTCGAGTTGCGGCAGGTGCTCTCGACTTACGACCGGGACCTCAGGGACCCGCTCTGGTGGCCTCAGGAAAGGCCAGTCCCCATGCGAGTTCCTCGGGGGCCTCTCGGGATTCCTCTCCCATCGATGCCGGGGCCTAAGACCTTGTGTGGAATCGGGGCCGGAACCTGAGGATTCCTCTCCAGTGCTGACATGGATCTTGGGGTACTTCTGGAGTCTCCCCAGGGGAGTCAGTCCTCGTCTCGAATGCCGGCATGCACTTGCGCTTTCCTCCAGAGCGGTAGCAGCAGTGTCACGCAGTCCGCCGCGTGGATCAAAGGATCTATGTTTTTCCCTCGAGTCTTTCCCACGAGGCTTTCCCACGAGGCTTTCCCACAGGGCTGTCCCACGTGCACACGTGGTGGGAGTCGATCCTCGGCTTGAACGTCAAGGCAGTGCAGGGAAAACAGGTTCTTCTGGAATGGACTGACACATCTGGGGGACTCTTGGAATGGTGTCACGACCCTGGAGTTCCTCTCGCCTTTCATGTGGAGAGCGCCTCCTCTTGAGATGCGACGGGAACGCCGGGAATTCTATCCCTACGAAACAGGGAAAGGATCCCTCATCTCGAGCTCGGAGGCGGAAACGGGGCTCCCCTGGATGTGTGCGGGACACCACGTGCTTCCTCTCGAGTGCAGACGGGTATTTCGGGGAACTTCTTGAGTTGCAGCAAGGGTGTGAAGGACCCTCTGAAAGTTCCAGTGGTTAGATGTGATTGGCCTCGAGAAGCCTCAGCGGAAATGGGCCTCATCTCGCCTGGAGGGCAAAACCTCCTGGATTTTCTCGAGTTGCGGCAGGTGCTCTCGACTTACGACGGGGACCACAGGGACCCGCTCTGGTGGCCTCAGGAAAGGCCAGTCCCCATGCGAGTTCCTCGGGGGCCTCTCGGGATTCCTCTCCCGTCGATGCCGGGGCCTAAGACCTTGTGTGGAGTCGGGGCCGGAACCTGAGGATTCCTCTCCAGTGCTGACATGGATCTTGGGGTACTTCTGGAGTCTCCCCAGGGGAGTCAGTCCTCGTCTCGAATGCCGGCATGCACTTGCGCTTTCCTCCAGAGCGGTAGCAGCAGTGTCACGCAGTCCGCCGCGTGGATCAAAGGATCTATGGTTTTCCCTCGAGTCTTTCCCACGAGGCTTTCCCACGAGGCTTTCCCACAGGGCTGTCCCACGTGCACACGTGGTGGGAGTCGATCCTCGGCTTGAACGTCAAGGCAGTGCAGGGAAAACAGGTTCTTCTGGAATGGACTGACACATCTGGGGGACTCTTGGAATGGTGTCACGACCCTGGAGTTCCTCTCGCCTTTCATGTGGAGAGCGCCTCCTCTTGAGATGCGACGGGAACGCCGGGAATTCTTTCCCTACGAAACAGGGAAAGGATCCCTCATCTCGAGCTAGGAGGCGGAAACGGGGCTCCCCTGGATGTGTGCGGGACACCACGTGCTTCCTCTCGAGTGCAGACGGGTATGTCGGGGAACTTCTTGAGTTGCAGCAAGGGTGTGAAGGACCCTCTGAAAGTTCCAGTGGTTAGATGTGATTGGCCTCGAGAAGCCTCAGCGGAAATGGGCCTCATCTCGCCTGGAGGGCAAAACCTCCTGGATTTTCTCGAGTTGCGGCAGGTGCTCTCGACTTACGACGGGGACCACAGGGACCCGCTCTGGTGGCCTCAGGAAAGGCCAGTCCCCATGCGAGTTCCTCGGGGGCCTCTCGGGATTCCTCTCCCGTCGATGCCGGGGCCTAAGACCTTGTGTGGAGTCGGGGCCGGAACCTGAGGATTCCTCTCCAGTGCTGACATGGATCTTGGGGTACTTCTGGAGTCTCCCCAGGGGAGTCAGTCCTCGTCTCGAATGCGGGCATGCACTTGCGCTTTCCTCCAGAGCGGTAGCAGCAGTGTCACGCAGTCCGCCGCGTGGATCAAAGGATCTATGGTTTTCCCTCGAGTCTTTCCCACGAGGCTTTCCCACGAGGCTTTCCCACAGGGCTGTCCCACGTGCACACGTGGTGGGAGTCGATCCTCGGCTTGAACGTCAAGGCAGTGCAGGGAAAACAGGTTCCTCTGGAATGGACTGACACATCTGGGGGACTCTTGGAATGGTGGCACGACCCTGGAGTTCCTCTCGCCTTTCCTGTGGAGAGCGCCACCTCTTGAGTTGCGACGGGAACGCCGGGAATTCTTTCCCTACGAAACAGGGAAAGGATCCCTCATCTCGAGCTAGGAAGCGGAAACGGGGCTCCCCTGGATGTGTGCGGGACACCACGTGCTTCCTCTCGAGTGGAGACGGGTATGTCGCGGAACTGCTTGAGTTGCACAAGGGTGTGAAAGACCCTTTGGAAGTTCCAGTGGTTAGATATGATTAGCCTCGAGAAGCCTCAGCGGAAATGGGCCTCATCTCGCCTGGAGGGCAAATCCTCCTGGTTGTTCTCGAGTTGCGGCAGGTGCTCTCGACTTACGATGGAGACTTCAGGGACCCGCTCTGGTGGCCTCAGGAAAGGCCAGTCCCCATGCGAGTTCCTCGGGGGCCTCTCGGCATTCCTCTCCCGTCGATGAGGGGCCTAAGACCTTGTGTGGAGTCGGGGCCGGAACCTGAGGATTCCTCTCCAGTGCTGACATGGATCTTGGGGTATTTCTGGAGTTTCCCCAGGGGAGTCAGTCCTCGTCTCGAATGCGGGCATGCACTTGCGCTTTCCTCCAGAGCGGTAGCAGCAGTGTCACGCAGTCCGCCGCGTGGATCAAAGGATCTATGGTTTTCCCTCGAGTCTTTCCCACGAGGCTTTCCCACGAGGCTTTCCCACAGGGCTGTCCCACGTGCACACGTGGTGGAAGTCGATCCTCGGCTTGAACGTCAAGGCAGTGCAGGGAAAACAGGTTCCTCTGGAATGGACTGACACATCTGCGGGACTCTTGGAATGGTGTCACGACCCTGGAGTTCTTCTCGCCTTTCTTGTGGAGAGCGCCTCCTCTTGAGATGCGACGGGAACGCCAGAATTCTTTCCCTATGAAACAGGGAAAGGATCCCTCATCTCGAGCTAGGAGGCGGAAACGGGGCTCCCCTGGATGTGGGCGGGACCCCACGTGCTTCCTCTCGAGTGGAGACGGGTAAGTCGGGGAACTTCTTGAGTTGCAGCAAGAGTGTGAAGGACCCTTTGGAATTTCCAGTGGTTAGATGTGATTGGCCTTGAGAAGCCTCGGCGGAAATGGGCCTCATCTCGCCTGGAGGGCAAAACCTCCTGGATTTTCTCGAGTTGCGGCAGGTGCTCTCGACTTACGACGGGGACCTCAGGGACCCGCTCTGGTGGCCTCAGGAAAGGCCAGTCCCCATGCGAGTTCCTCGGGGGCGTCTCGGGATTCCTCTCCCGTCGATGAGGGGCCTAAGACCTTGTGTGGAGTCGGGGCCGGAACCTGAGGATTCCTCTCCAGTGCTGACATGGATCTTGGGGTACTTCTGGAGTCTCCCCAGGGGAGTCAGTCCTCGTCTCGAATGCGGGCATGCACTTGCGCTTTCCTCCAGAGCGGTAGCAGCAGTGTCACGCAGTCTGCCGCGTGGATCAAAGGATCTATGGTTTTCCCTCGAGTCTTTCCCACAAGGCTTTCCCACGAGGCTTTCCCACAGGGCTGTCCCACGTGCACACGTGGTGGGAGTCGATCCTCGGCTTGAACGTCAAGGCAGTGCAGGGAAAACAGTTTCCTCTGGAATGGACTGACACATCTGGGGGACTCTTGGAATGGTGTCACGACCCTGGAGTTCCTCTCGCTTTTCCTGTGGAGAGCGCCTCCTCTTGAGATGCGACGGGAACGCCGGGAATTCTTTCCCTACGAAACAGGGAAAGGAATCCTCATCTCGAGCTAGGAGGCGGAAACGGGGCTCCCCTGGATGTGTGCGGGACCCCACGTGCTTCCTCTCGAGTGGAGACGGGTATGTCGGCGAACTTCTTGAGTTGCAGCAATGGTGTGAAGGACCCTTTGGAAGTTCCAGTGGTTAGATGTGATTGGCCTCGAGAAGCCTCAGCGGAAATGGGCCTCATCTCGCCTGGAGGGCAAAACCTCCTGGATTTATTCGAGTTGCGGCAGGTGCTCTCGACTTACGACGGGGACCTCAGGGACCCGCTCTGGTGGCCTCAGGAAAGGCCAGTCCCCATGCGAGTTCCTCGGGGGCCTCTGGGGATTCCTCTCCCGTCGATGCCGGGGCCTAAGACCTTGTGTGGAGTCGGGGCCGGAACCTGAGGATTCCTCTCCAGTGCTGACATGGATCTTGGGGTACTTCTGGAGTCTCCCCAGGGGAGTCAGTCCTCGTCTCGAATGCGGGCATGCACTTGCGCTTTCCTCCAGAGTGGTGGCAGCAGTGTCACGCAGTCCGCCGCGTGGATCAAAGGATCTATGGTTTTCCCTCCAGTCTTTCCCACGAGGCTTTCCCACGAGGCTTTCCCACAGGGCTGTCCCACGTGCACACGTGGTGGGAGTCGATCCTCGGCTTGAACGTCAAGGCAGTGCAGGGAAAACAGGTTCCTCTGGAATGGACTGACACATCTGGGGGACTCTTGGAATGGTGGCACGACCCTGGAGTTCCTCTCGCCTTTCCTGTGGAGAGCGCCTCCTCTTGAGATGCGACGGGAACGCCGGGAATTCTTTCCCTACGAAACAGGGAAAGGATCCCTCATCTCGAGCTAGGAGGCGGAAACGCGGCTCCCCTGTATGTGTGCGGGACACCACGTGCTTCCTCTCGATTGCAGACGGGTATGTCGGGGAACTTCTTGAGTTGCAGCAAGGGTGTGAAGGACCCTTTGGAAATTCCAGTGGTTAGATGTGATTGGCCTCGAGAAGCCTCAGCGGAAATGGGCCTCATCTCGCCTGGAGGGCAAAACCTCCTGGATTTTCTCGAGTTGCGGCAGGTGCTCTCGACTTACGACGGGGACCTCAGGGACCCGCTCTGGTGGCCTCAGGAAAGGCCAGTCCCCATGCGAGTTCCTCGGGGGCCTCTCGGGATTCCTCTCCCGTCGATGCCGGGGCCTAAGACCTTGTGTGGAGTCGGGGCCGGAACCTGAGGATTCCTCTCCAGTGCTGACATGGATCTTGGGGTACTTCTGGAGTCTCCCCAGGGGAGTCAGTCCTCGTCTCGAATGCGGGCATGCACTTGCGCTTTCCTCCAGAGCGGTAGCAGCAGTGTCACGCAGTCCGCCGCGTGGATCAAAGGATCTATGGTTTTCCCTCGAGTCTTTCCCACGAGGCTTTCCCACGAGGCTTTCCCAGAGGGCTGTCCCACGTGCACACGTGGTGGGAGTCGATCCTCGGCTTGAACGTCAAGGGTTTGCAGGGAAAACAGGTTCCTCTGGAATGGACTGACACATCTGGGGGACTCTTGGAATGGTGGCACGACCCTGGAGTTCCTCTCGCCTTTCCTGTGGAGAGCGCCTCCTCTTGAGATGCGACGGGAACGCCGGGAATTCTTTCCCTACGAAACAGGGAAAGGATCCCTCATCTCGAGCTAGGAGTCGGAAACGGGGCTCCCCTGGATGTGTGCGGGACCCCACGTGCTTCCTCTCGAGTGGAGACGGGTATGTCGGGGACCTTCTTGAGTTGCAGCAAGGGTGTGAAGGACCCTTTGGATGTTCCAGTGGTTAGATGTGATTAGCCTCGAGAAGCCTCAGCGGAAATGGGCCTCATCTCGCCTGGAGGGCAAAACCTCCTGGATTTTCTCGAGTTGCGGCAGGTGCTCTCGACTTACGACGGGGACCTCAGGGACCCGCTCTGGTGGCCTCAGGAAAGGCCAGTCCCCATGCGAGTTCCTCGGGGGCCTCTCGGCATTCCTCTCCCGTCGATGCCGGGGCCTAAGACATTGTGTGGAGTCGGGGACGGAAACTGAGGATTCCTCTCCAGTGCTGACATGGATCTTGGGGTACTTCTGGAGTCTCCCCAGGGGAGTCAGTCCTCGTCTCGAATGCGGGCATGCACTTGCGCTTTCCTCCAGAGCGGTAGCAGCAGTGTCACGCAGTCCGCCGCGTGGATCAAAGGATCTACGGTTTTCCCTCGAGTCTTTCCCACGAGGCTTTCCCACGAGGTTTTCCCACAGGGCTGTCCCACGTGCACACGTGGTGGGAGTCGATCCTCGGCTTGAACGTCAAGGCAATGCAGGGAAAACAGGTTCCTCTATAATGGACTGACATATCTGGGGGTCTCTTGGAATGGTGGCACGACCCTGGAGTTCCTCTCCCCTTTCCTGTGGAGAGCACCTCCTCTTGAGATGCGACGGGAACGCCGGGAATTCTTTCCCTATGAAACAGGGAAAGGATCCCTCATCTCGAGCTAGGAGGCGGAAACGGTGCTCCCCTGGATGTGTGCGGGACCCCACGTGCTTCCTCTGGAGTGGAGACGGGTATGTTGGGGAACTTCTTTAGTCGCAGCAAGGGTGTGAAGGACCCGTTGGAAGTTCCAGTATTTAGACGTGATTAGCCTCGAGAAGCCTCAGCGGAAATGGGCCTCATCTCGCATGGAGGGCAAAACCTCCTGGATTTTCTCGAGTTGCGGCAGGTGCTCTCGACTTACGACATGGACCTCAGGGACCCGCTCTGGTGGCCTCAGGAAAGGCCAGTCCCCATGCGAGTTCCTCGGGGGCCTCTGGGGATTCCTCTCCCATCGATGCCGGTGCCTAAGACCTTGTGTGGTGTCGGGGCCGGAACCTGAGGATTCCTCTCCAGTGTTGACATGGATCTTGGGGTACTTCTGGAGTCTCCCCAGGGGAGTCAGTCCTCGTCTCGAATGCGGGCATGCACTTGCGCTTTCCTCCAGAGCGGTAGCAGCAGTGTCACGCAGTCTGCCGCGTGGATCAAAGCATCTATGGTTTTCCCTCGAGTCTTTCCCACGAGGCTTTCCCACGAAGCTTTCCCACAGGGCTGTCCCACGTGCACACGTGGTGGGAGTCGATACTCGGCTTGAACGTCAAGGCAGTGCAGGGAAAACAGGTTCCTCTGGAATGGACTGACACATCTGGGGAACTCTTGGAATGGTGGCACGACCCTTCAGTTCCTCTCGCCTTTCCTGTGGAGAGCGCCTCCTCTTGAGATGCGACGGGAACGCCGGGAACTCTTTCCCTACGAAACAGGGAAAGGATCCCTCATCTCGAGCTAGGAGGCGGAAACGGGGCTCCCCTGGATGTGTGCGGGACCCCACGTGCTTCCTCTCGAGTGGAGACGGGTATGTCGGGGAACTTCTTGAGTTGCAGCAATGGTGTGAAGGACCCTTTGGAAGTTCCAGTGGTTAGATGTGATTGGCCTCGAGAAGCCTCAGCGGAAATGGGCCTCATCTCGCCTGGAGGGCAAAACCTCCTGGATTTATTCGAGTTGCGGCAGGTGCTCTCGACTTACGACGGGGACCTCAGGGACCCGCTCTGGTGGCCTCAGGAAAGGCCAGTCCCCATGCGAGTTCCTCGGGGGCCTCTCGGGATTCCTCTCCCGTCGATGCCGGGGCCTAAGACCTTGTGTGGAGTCGGGGCCGGAACCTGAGGATTCCTCTCCAGTGCTGACATGGATCTTGGGGTACTTCTGGAGTCTCCCCAGGGGAGTCAGTCCTCGTCTCGAATGCGGGCATGCACTTGCGCTTTCCTCCAGAGCGGTGGCAGCAGTGTCAGGCAGTCCGCCGCGTGGATCAAAAGATCTATGGTTTTCCCTCGAGTCTTACCCACGAGGCTTTCCCACGAGGCTTTCCCACAGGGCTGTCCCACGTGCACACGTGGTGGGAGTCGATCCTCGTCTTGAACGTCAAGGCAGTGCAGGGAAAACAGGTTCCTCTGGAATGGACTGACACATCTGGGGGACTCTTGGAATGGTGTCACGACCCTGGAGTTCCTATCGCCTTTCCTGTGGAGAGCGCCTCCTCTTGAGATGCGACGGGAACGCCGGGAATTCTTTCCCTACGAAACAGTGAAAGGATCCCTCATCTCGAGCTAGGAGCCGGAAACGGGGCTCCCCTAGATGTGTGCGTGACCCACGTGCTTCCTCTCGAGTGAGACGGGTATGTCGGGGAACTTCTTGATTTGCAGCAATGGTGTGAAGGACCCTTTGGAAGTTCCAGTGGTTAGACGTGATTAGCCTCGAGAAGCCTCAGCGGAAATGGGCCTCATCTCGCCTGGAGGGCAAAACCTCCTGGATTTTCTCGAGTTGCGGCAGGTGCTCTCGACTTACGACGGGGATCTCAGGGACCCGCTCTGGTGGCCTCAGGAAAGGCCAGTCCCCATGCGAGTTCCTCTGGGGATTCCTCTCCCGTCGATGCCGGGGCCTAAGACCTTGTGTGGAGTCGGGGCCGGAACCTGAGGATTCCTCTCCAGTGCTGACATGGATCTTGGGGTACTTCTGGAGTCTCCCCAGGGTAGTCAGTCCTCGTCTCGAATGCGGGCATGCACTTGCGCTTTCCTCCAGAGCGGTAGCAGCAGTGTCACGCAGTCCGCCGCGTGTATCAAAGGATCTATGGTTTTCCGTCGAGTCTTTCCCACGAGGCTTTCCCACGAGGCTTTCCCACAGGGCTGTCCCACGTGCACACGTGGTGGGAGTCGATCCTCGGCTTGAACGTCAAGGCAGTGCAGGGAAAAAAGGTTCCTCTGGAATGGACTGACACATCTAGGGGACTCTTGGAATGGTGTCACGACCCTGGAGTTCCTCTCGCCTTTCCTGTGGAGAGCGCCTCCTCTTGAGATGCGACAGGAACGCCGGGAATTCTTTCCCTACGAAACAGGGAAAGGATCCCTCATCTCGAGCTAGGAGGCGGAAAAGGGGCTCCCCTGGATGTGTGCGGAACCCCACGTGCTTCCTCTCGAGTGGAGACGGGTATGTCGGGGAACTTCTTGAGTTGCAGCAATGGTGTGAAGGACCCTTTGGAAGTTCCAGTGGTTAGATGTGATTGGCCTCGAGAAGCCTCAGCGGAAATGGGCCTCATCTCGCCTGGAGGGCAAAACCTCCTGGATTTTCTCGAGTTGCGGCAGGTGCTCTCGACTTACGACCGGGACCTCAGGGACCCGCTCTGGTGGCCTCAGGAAAGGCCAGTCCCCATGCGAGTTCCTCGGGGGCCTCTCGGGATTCCTCTCCCATCGATGCCGGGGCCTAAGACCTTGTGTGGAATCGGGGCCGGAACCTGAGGATTCCTCTCCAGTGCTGACATGGATCTTGGGGTACTTCTGGAGTCTCCCCAGGGGAGTCAGTCCTCGTCTCGAATGCCGGCATGCACTTGCGCTTTCCTCCAGAGCGGTAGCAGCAGTGTCACGCAGTCCGCCGCGTGGATCAAAGGATCTATGGTTTTCCCTCGAGTCTTTCCCACGAGGCTTTCCCACGAGGCTTTCCCACAGGGCTGTCCCACGTGCACACGTGGTGGGAGTCGATCCTCGGCTTGAACGTCAAGGCAGTGCAGGGAAAACAGGTTCTTCTGGAATGGACTGACACATCTGGGGGACTCTTGGAATGGTGTCACGACCCTGGAGTTCCTCTCGCCTTTCATGTGGAGAGCGCCTCCTCTTGAGATGCGACGGGAACGCCGGGAATTCTTTCCCTACGAAACAGGGAAAGGATCCCTCATCTCGAGCTAGGAGGCGGAAACGGGGCTCCCCTGGATGTGTGCGGGACACCACGTGCTTCCTCTCGAGTGCAGACGGGTATTTCGGGGAACTTCTTGAGTTGCAGCAAGGGTGTGAAGGACCCTCTGAAAGTTCCAGTGGTTAGATGTGATTGGCCTCGAGAAGCCTCAGCGGAAATGGGCCTCATCTCGCCTGGAGGGCAAAACCTCCTGGATTTTCTCGAGTTGCGGCAGGTGCTCTCGACTTACGACGGGGACCACAGGGACCCGCTCTGGTGGCCTCAGGAAAGGCCAGTCCCCATGCGAGTTCCTCGGGGGCCTCTCGGGATTCCTCTCCCGTCGATGCCGGGGCCTAAGACCTTGTGTGGAGTCGGGGCCGGAACCTGAGGATTCCTCTCCAGTGCTGACATGGATCTTGGGGTACTTCTGGAGTCTCCCCAGGGGAGTCAGTCCTCGTCTCGAATGCCGGCATGCACTTGCGCTTTCCTCCAGAGCGGTAGCAGCAGTGTCACGCAGTCCGCCGCGTGGATCAAAGGATCTATGGTTTTCCCTCGAGTCTTTCCCACGAGGCTTTCCCACGAGGCTTTCCCACAGGGCTGTCCCACGTGCACACGTGGTGGGAGTCGATCCTCGGCTTGAACGTCAAGGCAGTGCAGGGAAAACAGGTTCTTCTGGAATGGACTGACACATCTGGGGGACTCTTGGAATGGTGTCACGACCCTGGAGTTCCTCTCGCCTTTCATGTGGAGAGCGCCTCCTCTTGAGATGCGACGGGAACGCCGGGAATTCTTTCCCTACGAAACAGGGAAAGGATCCCTCATCTCGAACTAGGAGGCGGAAACGGGGCTCCCCTGGATGTGTGCGGGACACCACGTGCTTCCTCTCGAGTGCAGACGGGTATGTCGGGGAACTTCTTGAGTTGCAGCAAGGGTGTGAAGGACCCTCTGAAAGTTCCAGTGGTTAGATGTGATTGGCCTCGAGAAGCCTCAGCGGAAATGGGCCTCATCTCGCCTGGAGGGCAAAACCTCCTGGATTTTCTCGAGTTGCGGCAGGTGCTCTCGACTTACGACGGGGACCACAGGGACCCGCTCTGGTGGCCTCAGGAAAGGCCAGTCCCCATGCGAGTTCCTCGGGGGCCTCTCGGGATTCCTCTCCCGTCGATGCCGGGGCCTAAGACCTTGTGTGGAGTCGGGGCCGGAACCTGAGGATTCCTCTCCAGTGCTGACATGGATCTTGGGGTACTTCTGGAGTCTCCCCAGGGGAGTCAGTCCTCGTCTCGAATGCGGGCATGCACTTGCGCTTTCCTCCAGAGCGGTAGCAGCAGTGTCACGCAGTCCGCCGCGTGGATCAAAGGATCTATGGTTTTCCCTCGAGTCTTTCCCACGAGGCTTTCCCCCGAGGCTTTCCCACAGGGCTGTCCCACGTGCACACGTGGTGGGAGTCGATCCTCGGCTTGAACGTCAAGGCAGTGCAGGGAACACAGGTTCCTCTGGAATGGACTGACACATCTGGGGGACTCTTGGAATGGTGTCACGACCCTGGAGTTCCTCTCGCTTTTCCTGTGGAGAGCGCCTCCTCTTGAGATGCGACGGGAACGCCGGGAATTCTTTCCCTACGAAACAGGGAAAGGATCCCTCATCTCGAGCTAGGAGGCGGAAACGGGGCTCCCCTGGATGTGTGCGGGACCCCACGTGCTTCCTCTCGAGTGGAGACGGGTATGTCGGGGAACTTCTTGAGTTGCAGCAAGGGTGTGAAGGACCCTCTGAAAGTTCCAGTGGTTAGATGTGATTGGCCTCGAGAAGCCTCAGCGGAAATGGGCCTCATCTCGCCTGGAGGGCAAAACATCCTGGATTTTCTCGAGTTGCGGCAGGTGCTCTCGACTTACGACGGGGACCTCAGGGACCCGCTCTGGTGGCCTCAGGAAAGGCCAGTCCCCATGCGAGTTCCTCGGGGGCCTCTCGGGATTCCTCTCCCGTCGATGCCGGGGCCTAAGACCTTGTGTGGAGTCGGGGCCGGAACCTGAGGATTCCTCTCCAGTGCTGACATGGATCTTGGGGTACTTCTGGAGTCTCCCCAGGGGAGTAAGTCCTCGTCTCGAATGCGGGCATGCACTTGCGCTTTCCTCCAGAGCGGTAGCAGCAGTGTCACGCAGTCCGCCGCGTGGATCAAAGGATCTATGGTTTTCCCTCGAGTCTTTCCCACGAGGCTTTCCCCCGAGGCTTTCCCACAGGGCTGTCCCACGTGCACACGTGGTGGGAGTCGATCCTCGGCTTGAACGTCAAGGCAGTGCAGGAAACACAGGTTCCTCTGGAATGGACTGACACATCTGGGGGACTCTTGGAATGGTGGCACGACCCTGGAGTTCCTCTCGCCTTTCCTGTGGAGAGCGCCTCCTCTTGAGATGCGACGGGAACGCCGGGAATTCTTTCCCTACGAAACAGGGAAAGGATCCCTCATCTCGAGCTAGGAGGCGGAAACGGGGCTCCCCTGGATGTGTGCGGGACCCCACGTGCTTCCTCTCGAGTGCAGACGGGTAAGTCGGGGAACTTCTTGAGTTGCAGCAATGGTGTGAAGGACCCTTTGGAAGTTCCAGTGGTTAGATGTGATTGGCCTCGAGAAGCCTCAGCGGAAATGGGCCTCATCTCGCCTGGAGGGCAAAACCTCCTGGATTTTCTCGAGTTGCGGCAGGTGCTCTCGACTTACGACGGGGACCTCAGGGACCCGCTCTGGTGGCCTCAGGAAAGGCCAGTCCCCATGCGAGTTCCTCGGGGGCGTCTCGGGATTCCTCTCCCGTCGATGCCGGGGCCTAAGCCCTTGTGTGGAGTCGGGGCCGGAACCTGAGGATTCCTCTCCAGTGCTGACATGGATCTTGGGGTACTTCTGGAGTCTCCCCAAGGAAGTCAGTCCTCGTCTCGAATGCGGGCATGCACTTGCGCTTTCCTCCAGAGGGGTAGCAGCCGTGTCACGCAGTCCGCCGCGTGGATCAAAGGATCTATGGTTTTCCCTCGAGTCTTTCCCACGAGGCTTTCCCCCGAGGCTTTCCCACAGGGCTGTCCCACGTGCACACGTGGTGGGAGTCGATCCTCGGCTTGAACGTCAAGGCAGTGCAGGGAAAACAGGTTCCTCTGGAATGGACTGACACATCTGGGGGACTCTCGGAATGGTGGCACGACCCTGGAGTTCCTCTCGCCTTTCCTGTGGAGAGCGCCTCCTCTTGAGATGCGACGGGAACGCCGGGAATTCTTTCCCTACGAAACAGGGAAAGGATCCCTCATCTCGAGCTAGGAGGCGGAAACGGGGCTCCCCTGGATGTGTGCGGGACACCACGTGCTTCCTCTCGATTGCAGACGGGTATGTCGGGGAACTTCTTGAGTTGCAGCAAGGGTGTGAAGGACCCTCTGAAAGTTCCAGTGGTTAGATGTGATTGGCCTCGAGAAGCCTCAGCGGAAATGGGCCTCATCTCGCCTGGAGGGCAAAACCTCCTGGATTTTCTCGAGTTGCGGCAGGTGCTCTCGACTTACGACGGGGACCTCAGGGACCCGCTCTGGTGGCTTCAGGAAAGGCCAGTCCCCATGCGAGTTCCTCGGGGGCGTCTCGGGATTCCTCTACCGTCGATGCCGGGGCCTACGAACTTGTGTGGAGTCGGGGCCGGAACCTGAGGATTCCTCTCCAGTGCTGACATGGATCTTGGGGTACTTCTGGAGTCTCCCCAGGGGAGTCAGTCCTCGTCTCGAATGCGGGCATGCACTTGCGCTTTCCTCCAGAGCGGTAGCAGCAGTGTCACGCAGTCCGCCGCGTGGATGAAAGGATCTATGGTTTTCCCTCGAGTCTTTCCCACGAGGCTTTCCCCCGAGGCTTTCCCACAGGGCTGTCCCACGTGCACATGTGGTGGGAGTCGATCCTCGGCTTGAACGTCAAGGCAGTGCACGGAAAACAGGTTCATCTGGAATGGACTGACACATCTGGGGGAGTCTTGGAATGGTGTCACGACCCTGGAGTTCCTCTCGCCTTTCCTGTGGAGAGCGCCTCCTCTTGAGATGCGACGGGAACGCCGGGAATTCTTTCCCTACGAAACAGGGAAAGGATCCCTCATCTCGAGCTAGGAGGCGGAAACGGGGCTCCCCTGGGTGTGTGCGGGACCCCACGTGCTTCCTCTCGAGTGCAGACGGGTATGTCGGGGAACTTCTTGAGTTGCAGCAAGGGTGTGAAGGACCCTCTGAAAGTTCCAGTGGTTAGATGTGATTGGCCTCGAGAAGCCTCAGCGGAAATGGGCCTCATCTCGCCTGGAGGGCAAAACCTCCTGGATTTTCTCGAGTTGCGGCAGGTGCTCTCGACTTACGACGGGGACCTCAGGGACCCGCTCTGGTGGCCTCAGGAAAGGCCAGTCCCCATGCGAGTTCCTCGGGGGCCTCTCGGGATTCCTCTCCCGTCGATGCCGGGGCCTAAGACCTTGTGTGGAGTCGGGGCCGGAACCTGAGGATTCCTCGCCAGTGCTGACATGGATCTTGGGGTACTTCTGGAGTCTCCCCAAGGAAGTCAGTCCTCGTCTCGAATGCGGGCATGCACTTGCGCTTTCCTCCAGAGCGGTAGCAGCCGTGTCACGCAGTCCGCCGCGTGGATCAAAGGATCTATGGTTTTCCCTCGAGTCTTTCCCACGAGGCTTTCCCACGAGGCTTTCCCACAGGGCTGTCCCACGTGCACACGTGGTGGGAGTCGATCCTCGGCTTGAACGTCAAGGCAGTGCAGGGAAAAAAGGTTCCTCTGGAATGGACTGACACATATAGGGGACTCTTGGAATGGTGTCACGACCCTGGAGTTCCTCTCGCTTTCCTGTGGAGAGCGCCTCCTCTTGAGATGCGACGGGAATGCCGGGAATTCTTTCCCCACGAAACAGGGAAAGGATCCCTCATCTCGAGCTAGGAGGCGGAAACGGGGCTCCCCTGGATGTGTGCGGGACACCACGTGCTTCCTCTCGAGTGCAGACGGGTATGTCGGGGAACTTCTTGAGTTGCAGCAAGGGTGTGAAGGACCCTCTGAAAGTTCCAGTGGTTAGATGTGATTGGCCTCGAGAAGCCTCAGCGGAAATGGGCCTCATCTCGCCTGGAGGGCAAAACCTCCTGGATTTTCTCGAGTTGCGGCAGGTGCTCTCGACTTACGACGGGGACCTCAGGGACCCGCTCTGGTGGCCTCAGGAAAGGCCAGTCCCCATGCGAGTTCCTCGGGGGCGTCTCGGGATTCCTCTCCCGTCGATGCCGGGGCCTAAGCCCTTGTGTGGAGTCGGGGCCGGAACCTGAGGATTCCTCTCCAGTGCTGACATGGATCTTGGGGTACTTCTGGAGTCTCCCCAAGGGAGTCAGTCCTCGTCTCGAATGCGGGCATGCACTTGCGCTTTCCTCCAGAGCGGTAGCAGCAGTGTCACGCAGTCCGCCGCGTGGATCAAAGGATCTATGGTTTTCCCTCGAGTCTTTCCCACGAGGCTTTCCCCCGAGGCTTTCCCACAGGGCTGTCCCACGTGCACACGTGGTGGGTGTCGATCCTCGGCTTGAACGTCAAGGCAGTGCAGGGAAAACAGGTTCCTCTGGAATGGGCTGATACATCTGGGGGACTCTCGGAATGGTGGCACGACCCTGGAGTTCCTCTCGCCTTTCCTGTGGAGAGCGCCTCCTCTTGAGATGCGACGGGAACGCCGGGAATTCTTTCCCTACGAAACAGGGAAAGGATCCCTCATCTCGAGCTAGGAGGCGGAAACGGGGCTCCCCTGGATGTGTGCGGGACACCACGTGCTTCCTCTCGAGTGGAGACGGGTATGTCGGGGAACTTCTTGAGTTGCAGCAATGGTGTGAAGGACCCTTTGGAAGTTCCAGTGGTTAGATGTGATTGGACTCGAGAAGCCTCAGCGGAAATGGGCCTCATCACGCCTGGAGGGCAAAACCTCCTGGATTTTCTCGAGTTGCGGCAGGTGCTCTCGACTTACGACGGGGACCTCAGGGACCCGCTCTGGTGGCCTCAGGAAAGGCCAGTCCCCATGCGAGTTCCTCGGGGGCCTCTCGGGATTCCTCTCCCATCGATGCCGGGGCCTAAGACCTTGTGTGGAGTCGGGGCCGGAACCTGAGGATTCCTCTCCAGTGCTGACATGGATCTTGGGGTACTTCTGGAGTCTCCCCAAGGAAGTCAGTCTTCTTCTCGAATGCGGGCATGCACTTGCGGTTTCCTCCAGAGCGGTAGCAGCCGTGTCACGCAGTCCGCCGCGTGGATCAAAGGATCTATGGTTTTCCCTCGAGTCTTTCCCACGAGGTTTTCCCACGAGGCTTTCCCACAGGGCTGTCCCACGTGCACACGTGGTGGGAGTCGATCCTCGGCTTGAACGTCAAGGCAGTGCAGGGAAATCAGGTTCCTCTGGAATGGACTGACACATCGGGGGACTCTTGGAATGGTGGCATGACCCTGGAGTTCCTCTCGCCTTTCCTGTGGAGAGCGCCTCCTCTTGAGATTCGACGGGAACGCCGGGAATTCTTTCCCTACGAAACAGGGAAAGGATCCCTCATCTCGAGCTAGGAGGCGGAAACGTGGCTCCCCTGGATGTGTGCGGGACACCACGTGCTTCCTCTCGAGTGCAGACGGGTATGTTGGGGAACTTCTTGAGTTGCAGCAAGGGTGTGAAGGACCCTTTGAAAGTTCCAGTGGTTAGATGTGATTGGCCTCGAGAAGCCTCAGCGGAAATGGGCCTCATGTCGCCTGGAGGGCAAAACCTCCTGGATTTTCTCGAGTTGCGGCAGGTGCTCTCGACTTACGACGGGGACCTCAGGGACCCGCTCTGGTGGCCTCAGGAAAGGCCAGTCCCCATGCGAGTTCCTCGGGGGCCTCTCGGGATTCCTCTCCCGTCGATGCCGGGCCTACGAACTTGTGTGGAGTCGGGGCCGGAACCTGAGGATTCCTCTCCAGTGCTGACATGGATCTTGGGGTACTTCTGGAGTCTCCCCAGGGGAGTCAGTCCTCGTCTCGAATGCGGGCATGCACTTGCGCTTTCCTCCAGAGCGGTAGCATCAGTGTCACGCAGTCCGCCGCGTGGATCAAAGGATCTATGGTTTTCCCTCGAGTCTTTCCCACGAGGCTTTCCCCCGAGGCTTTCCCACAGGGCTGTCCCACGTGCACATGTGGTGGGAGTCGATCCTCGGCTTGAACGTCAAGGCAGTGCACGGAAAACAGGTTCATCTGGAATGGACTGACACATCTGGGGGAGTCTTGGAATGGTGTCACGACCCTGGAGTTCCTCTCGCCTTTCCTGTGGAGAGCGCCTCCTCTTGAGATGCGACGGGAACGCCGGGAATTCTTTCCCTACGAAACAGGGAAAGGATCCCTCATCTCGAGCTAGGAGGCGGAAACGGGGCTCCCCTGGATTTGTGCGGGACCCCACGTGCTTCCTCTCGAGTGGAGACGGGTATGTCGGGGAACTTCTTGAGTTGCAGCAAGGGTGTGAAGGAAACTCTGAAAGTTCCAGTGGTTAGATGTGATTGGCCTCGAGAAGCCTCAGCGGAAATGGGCCTCATCTCCCCTGGAGGGCAAAACCTCCTGGATTTTCTCGAGTTGCGGCAGGTGCTCTCGACTTACGACGGGGACCTCAGGGACCCGCTCTGGTGGCCTCAGGAAAGGCCAGTCCCCATGCGAGTTCCTCGGGGGCCTCTCGGGATTCCTCTCCCGTCGATGCCGGGGCCTAAGACCTTGTGTGGAGTCGGGGCCGGAACCTGAGGATTCCTCTCCAGTGCTGACATGGATCTTGGGGTACTTCTGGAGTCTCCCCAGGGGAGTCAGTCCTCGTCTCGAATGCGGGCATGCACTTGCGCTTTCCTCCAGAGCGGTAGCAGCAGTGTCACGCAGTCCGCCGCGTGGATCAAAGGATCTATGGTTTTCCCTCGAGTCTTTCCCACGAGGCTTTCCCCCGAGGCTTTCCCACAGGGCTGTCCCACGTGCACACGTGGTGGGAGTCGATCCTCGGCTTGAACGTCAAGGCAGTGCAGGGAAAACAGGTTCCTCTGGAATGGACTGACACATCTGGGGGACTCTCGGAATGGTGGCACGACCCTGGAGTTCCTCTCGCCTTTCCTGTGGAGAGCGCCTCCTCTTGAGATGCGACAGGAACGTCGGGAATTCTTTCCCTACGAAACAGGGAAAGGATCCCTCATCTCGAGCTAGGAGGCGGAAACGGGGCTCCCCTGGATGTGTGCGGGACCCCACGTGCTTCCTCTCGAGTGCAGACGGGTAAGTCGGGGAACTTCTTGAGTTGCAGCAATGGTGTGAAGGACCCTTTGGAAGTTCCAGTGGTTAGATGTGATTGGCCTCGAGAAGCCTCAGCGGAAATGGGCCTCATCTCGCCTGGAGGGCAAAACCTCCTGGATTTTCTCGAGTTGCGGCAGGTGCTCTCGACTTACAACGGGGACCACAGGGACCCGCTCTGGTGGCCTCAGGAAAGGCCAGTCCCCATGCGAGTTCCTCGGGGGCGTCTCGGGATTCCTCTCCCGTCGATGCCGGGGCCTAAGCCCTTGTGTGGAGTCGGGGCCGGAACCTGAGGATTCCTCTCCAGTGCTGACATGGATCTTGGGGTACTTCTGGAGTCTCCCCAGGGGAGTCAGTCCTCGTCTCGAATGCGGGCATGCACTTGCGCTTTCCTCCAGAGCGGTAGCAGCAGTGTCACGCAGTCCACCGCGTGGATCAAAGGATGTATGGTTTTCCCTCGATTCTTTCCCACGAGGCTTTCCCACGAGGCTTTCCCACAGGGCTGTCCCACGTGCACACGTGGTGGGAGTCGATCCTCGGCTTGAACGTCAAGGCAGTGCAGGGAAAACAGGTTCCTCTGGAATGGGCTGATACATCTGGGGGACTCTCGGAATGGTGGCACGACCCTGGAGTTCCTCTCGCCTTTCCTGTGGAGAGCGCCTCCTCTTGAGATGCGACGGGAACGCCGGGAATTCTTTCCCTACGAAACAGGGAAAGGATCCCTCATCTCGAGCTACGAGGCGGAAACGGGGCTCCCCTGGATGTGTGCGGGACACCACGTTCTTCCTGTCGAGTGGAGACGGGTATGTCGGGGAACTTCTTGAGTTGCAGCAAGGGTGTGAAGGACCCTCTGAAAGTTCCAGTGGTTAGATGTGATTGGCCTCGAGAAGCCTAAGCGGAAATGGGCCTCATCTCGCCTGGAGGGCAAAACCTCCTGGATTTTCTCGAGTTGCGGCAGGTGCTCTCGACTTACGACGGGGACCTCAGGGACCCGCTCTGGTGGCCTCAGGAAAGGCCAGTCCCCATGCGAGTTCCTCGGGGGCCTCTCGGGATTCCTCTCCCGTCGATGCCGGGGCCTAAGACCTTGTGTGGAGTCGGGGCCGGAACCTGAGGATTCCTCTCCAGTGCTGACATGGATCTTGGGGTACTTCTGGAGTCTCCCCAAGGAAGTCAGTCCTCGTCTCGAATGCGGGCATGCACTTGCGCTTTCCTCCAGAGCGGTAGCAGCCGTGTCACGCAGTCCGCCGCGTGGATCAAAGGATCTATGGTTTTCCCTCGAGTCTTTCCCACGAGGCTTTCCCACGAGGCTTTCCCACAGGGCTGTCCCACGTGCACACGTGGTGGGAGTCGATCCTCGGCTTGAACGTCAAGGCAGTGCAGGGAACACAGGTTCCTCTGGAATGGACTGACACATCTGGGGGACTCTTGGAATGGTGTCACGACCCTGGAGTTCCTCTCGCCTTTCCTGTGGAGAGCGCCTCCTCTTGAGATGCGACGGGAACGCCGGGAATTCTTTCCCTACGAAACAGGGAAAGGATCCCTCATCTCGAGATAGGAGGCGGAAACGGGGCTCCCCTGGATGTGTGCGGGACCCCACGTGTTTCCTCTCGAGTGGAAACGGGTATGTCGGGGAACTTCTTGAGTTGCAGCAATGGTGTGAAGGACCCTTTGGAAGTTCCAGTGGTTAGATGTGATTGGCCTCGAGAAGCCTCAGCGGAAATGGGCCTCATCTCGCCTGGAGGGCAAAACCTCCTGGATTTTCTCGAGTTGCGGCAGGTGCTCTCGACTTACAACGGGGACCTCAGGGACCCGCTCTGGTGGCCTCAGGAAAGGCCAGTCCCCATGCGAGTTCCTCGGGGGAGTCTCGGGATTCCTCTCCCGTCGATGCCGGGGCCTAAGCCCTTGTGTGGAGTCGGGGCCGGAACCTGAGGATTCCTCTCCAGTGCTGACATGGATCTTGGGGTACTTCTGGAGTCTCCCCAGGGGAGCCAGTCCTCGTCTCAAATGCGGGCATGCACTTGCGCTTTCCTCCAGTGCGGTAGCAGCAGTGTCACGCAGTCCGCCGCGTGGATCAAAGGATCTATGGTTTTCCCTCGAGTCTTTCCCACGAGGCTTTCCCCCGAGGCTTTCCCACAGGGCTGTCCCACGTGCACACGTGGTGGGAGTCGATCCTCGGCTTGAACGTCAAGGCAGTGCAGGGAACACAGGTTCCTCTGGAATGGACTGACACATCTGGGGGACTCTTGGAATGGTGGCACGACCCTGGAGTTCCTCTCGCTTTTCCTGTGGAGAGCGCCTCCTCTTGAGATGCGACGGGAACGCCGGGAATTCTTTCCCTACGAAACAGGGAAAGGATCCCTCATCTCGAGCTAGGAGGCGGAAACGGGGCTCCCCTGGATGTGTGCGGGACCCCACGTGCTTCCTCTCGAGTGGAGACGGGTATGTCGGGGAACTTCTTGAGTTGCAGCAAGGGTGTGAAGGACCCTCTGAAAGTTCCAGTGGTTAGATGTGATTGGCCTCGAGAAGCCTCAGCGGAAATGGGCCTCATCTCGCCTGGAGGGCAAAACATCCTGGATTTTCTCGAGTTGCGGCAGGTGCTCTCGACTTACGACGGGGACCTCAGGGACCCGCTCTGGTGGCCTCAGGAAAGGCCAGTCCCCATGCGAGTTCCTCGGGGGCCTCTCGGGATTCCTCTCCCGTCGATGCCGGGGCCTAAGACCTTGTGTGGAGTCGGGGCCGGAACCTGAGGATTCCTCTCCAGTGCTGACATGGATCTTGGGGTACTTCTGGAGTCTCCCCAGGGGAGTAAGTCCTCGTCTCGAATGCGGGCATGCACTTGCGCTTTCCTCCAGAGCGGTAGCAGCAGTGTCACGCAGTCCGCCGCGTGGATCAAAGGATCTATGGTTTTCCCTCGAGTCTTTCCCACGAGGCTTTCCCCCGAGGCTTTCCCACAGGGCTGTCCCACGTGCACACGTGGTGGGAGTCGATCCTCGGCTTGAACGTCAAGGCAGTGCAGGAAACACAGGTTCCTCTGGAATGGACTGACACATCTGGGGGACTCTTGGAATGGTGGCACGACCCTGGAGTTCCTCTCGCCTTTCCTGTGGAGAGCGCCTCCTCTTGAGATGCGACGGGAACGCCGGGAATTCTTTCCCTACGAAACAGGGAAAGGATCCCTCATCTCGAGCTAGGAGGCGGAAACGGGGCTCCCCTGGATGTGTGCGGGACCCCACGTGCTTCCTCTCGAGTGCAGACGGGTAAGTCGGGGAACTTCTTGAGTTGCAGCAATGGTGTGAAGGACCCTTTGGAAGTTCCAGTGGTTAGATGTGATTGGCCTCGAGAAGCCTCAGCGGAAATGGGCCTCATCTCGCCTGGAGGGCAAAACCTCCTGGATTTTCTCGAGTTGCGGCAGGTGCTCTCGACTTACGACGGGGACCTCAGGGACCCGCTCTGGTGGCCTCAGGAAAGGCCAGTCCCCATGCGAGTTCCTCGGGGGCGTCTCGGGATTCCTCTCCCGTCGATGCCGGGGCCTAAGCCCTTGTGTGGAGTCGGGGCCGGAACCTGAGGATTCCTCTCCAGTGCTGACATGGATCTTGGGGTACTTCTGGAGTCTCCCCAAGGAAGTCAGTCCTCGTCTCGAATGCGGGCATGCACTTGCGCTTTCCTCCAGAGGGGTAGCAGCCGTGTCACGCAGTCCGCCGCGTGGATCAAAGGATCTATGGTTTTCCCTCGAGTCTTTCCCACGAGGCTTTCCCCCGAGGCTTTCCCACAGGGCTGTCCCACGTGCACACGTGGTGGGAGTCGATCCTCGGCTTGAACGTCAAGGCAGTGCAGGGAAAACAGGTTCCTCTGGAATGGACTGACACATCTGGGGGACTCTCGGAATGGTGGCACGACCCTGGAGTTCCTCTCGCCTTTCCTGTGGAGAGCGCCTCCTCTTGAGATGCGACGGGAACGCCGGGAATTCTTTCCCTACGAAACAGGGAAAGGATCCCTCATCTCGAGCTAGGAGGCGGAAACGGGGCTCCCCTGGATGTGTGCGGGACACCACGTGCTTCCTCTCGATTGCAGACGGGTATGTCGGGGAACTTCTTGAGTTGCAGCAAGGGTGTGAAGGACCCTCTGAAAGTTCCAGTGGTTAGATGTGATTGGCCTCGAGAAGCCTCAGCGGAAATGGGCCTCATCTCGCCTGGAGGGCAAAACCTCCTGGATTTTCTCGAGTTGCGGCAGGTGCTCTCGACTTACGACGGGGACCTCAGGGACCCGCTCTGGTGGCTTCAGGAAAGGCCAGTCCCCATGCGAGTTCCTCGGGGGCGTCTCGGGATTCCTCTACCGTCGATGCCGGGGCCTACGAACTTGTGTGGAGTCGGGGCCGGAACCTGAGGATTCCTCTCCAGTGCTGACATGGATCTTGGGGTACTTCTGGAGTCTCCCCAGGGGAGTCAGTCCTCGTCTCGAATGCGGGCATGCACTTGCGCTTTCCTCCAGAGCGGTAGCAGCAGTGTCACGCAGTCCGCCGCGTGGATGAAAGGATCTATGGTTTTCCCTCGAGTCTTTCCCACGAGGCTTTCCCCCGAGGCTTTCCCACAGGGCTGTCCCACGTGCACATGTGGTGGGAGTCGATCCTCGGCTTGAACGTCAAGGCAGTGCACGGAAAACAGGTTCATCTGGAATGGACTGACACATCTGGGGGAGTCTTGGAATGGTGTCACGACCCTGGAGTTCCTCTTGCCTTTCCTGTGGAGAGCGCCTCCTCTTGAGATGCGACGGGAACGCCGGGAATTCTTTCCCTACGAAACAGGGAAAGGATCCCTCATCTCGAGCTAGGAGGCGGAAACGGGGCTCCCCTGGGTGTGTGCGGGACCCCACGTGCTTCCTCTCGAGTGCAGACGGGTATGTCGGGGAACTTCTTGAGTTGCAGCAAGGGTGTGAAGGACCCTCTGAAAGTTCCAGTGGTTAGATGTGATTGGCCTCGAGAAGCCTCAGCGGAAATGGGCCTCATCTCGCCTGGAGGGCAAAACCTCCTGGATTTTCTCGAGTTGCGGCAGGTGCTCTCGACTTACGACGGGGACCTCAGGGACCCGCTCTGGTGGCCTCAGGAAAGGCCAGTCCCCATGCGAGTTCCTCGGGGGCCTCTCGGGATTCCTCTCCCGTCGATGCCGGGGCCTAAGACCTTGTGTGGAGTCGGGGCCGGAACCTGAGGATTCCTCGCCAGTGCTGACATGGATCTTGGGGTACTTCTGGAGTCTCCCCAAGGAAGTCAGTCCTCGTCTCGAATGCGGGCATGCACTTGCGCTTTCCTCCAGAGCGGTAGCAGCCGTGTCACGCAGTCCGCCGCGTGGATCAAAGGATCTATGGTTTTCCCTCGAGTCTTTCCCACGAGGCTTTCCCACGAGGCTTTCCCACAGGGCTGTCCCACGTGCACACGTGGTGGGAGTCGATCCTCGGCTTGAACGTCAAGGCAGTGCAGGGAAAAAAGGTTCCTCTGGAATGGACTGACACATATAGGGGACTCTTGGAATGGTGTCACGACCCTGGAGTTCCTCTCGCTTTCCTGTGGAGAGCGCCTCCTCTTGAGATGCGACGGGAACGCCGGGAATTCTTTCCCCACGAAACAGGGAAAGGATCCCTCATCTCGAGCTAGGAGGCGGAAACGGGGCTCCCCTGGATGTGTGCGGGACACCACGTGCTTCCTCTCGAGTGCAGACGGGTATGTCGGGGAACTTCTTGAGTTGCAGCAAGGGTGTGAAGGACCCTCTGAAAGTTCCAGTGGTTAGATGTGATTGGCCTCGAGAAGCCTCAGCGGAAATGGGCCTCATCTCGCCTGGAGGGCAAAACCTCCTGGATTTTCTCGAGTTGCGGCAGGTGCTCTCGACTTACGACGGGGACCTCAGGGACCCGCTCTGGTGGCCTCAGGAAAGGCCAGTCCCCATGCGAGTTCCTCGGGGGCGTCTCGGGATTCCTCTCCCGTCGATGCCGGGGCCTAAGCCCTTGTGTGGAGTCGGGGCCGGAACCTGAGGATTCCTCTCCAGTGCTGACATGGATCTTGGGGTACTTCTGGAGTCTCCCCAAGGGAGTCAGTCCTCGTCTCGAATGCGGGCATGCACTTGCGCTTTCCTCCAGAGCGGTAGCAGCAGTGTCACGCAGTCCGCCGCGTGGATCAAAGGATCTATGGTTTTCCCTCGAGTCTTTCCCACGAGGCTTTCCCCCGAGGCTTTCCCACAGGGCTGTCCCACGTGCACACGTGGTGGGTGTCGATCCTCGGCTTGAACGTCAAGGCAGTGCAGGGAAAACAGGTTCCTCTGGAATGGGCTGATACATCTGGGGGACTCTCGGAATGGTGGCACGACCCTGGAGTTCCTCTCGCCTTTCCTGTGGAGAGCGCCTCCTCTTGAGATGCGACGGGAACGCCGGGAATTCTTTCCCTACGAAACAGGGAAAGGATCCCTCATCTCGAGCTAGGAGGCGGAAACGGGGCTCCCCTGGATGTGTGCGGGACACCACGTGCTTCCTCTCGAGTGGAGACGGGTATGTCGGGGAACTTCTTGAGTTGCAGCAAGGGTGTGAAGGACCCTTTGGAAGTTCCAGTGGTTAGATGTGATTGGACTCGAGAAGCCTCAGCGGAAATGGGCCTCATCACGCCTGGAGGGCAAAACCTCCTGGATTTTCTCGAGTTGCGGCAGGTGCTCTCGACTTACGACGGGGACCTCAGGGACCCGCTCTGGTGGCCTCAGGAAAGGCCAGTCCCCATGCGAGTTCCTCGGGGGCCTCTCGGGATTCCTCTCCCATCGATGCCGGGGCCTAAGACCTTGTGTGGAGTCGGGGCCGGAACCTGAGGATTCCTCTCCAGTGCTGACATGGATCTTGGGGTACTTCTGGAGTCTCCCCAAGGAAGTCAGTCTTCTTCTCGAATGCGGGCATGCACTTGCGGTTTCCTCCAGAGCGGTAGCAGCCGTGTCACGCAGTCCGCCGCGTGGATCAAAGGATCTATGGTTTTCCCTCGAGTCTTTCCCACGAGGTTTTCCCACGAGGCTTTCCCACAGGGCTGTCCCACGTGCACACGTGGTGGGAGTCGATCCTCGGCTTGAACGTCAAGGCAGTGCAGGGAAATCAGGTTCCTCTGGAATGGACTGACACATCGGGGGACTCTTGGAATGGTGGCATGACCCTGGAGTTCCTCTCGCCTTTCCTGTGGAGAGCGCCTCCTCTTGAGATTCGACGGGAACGCCGGGAATTCTTTCCCTACGAAACAGGGAAAGGATCCCTCATCTCGAGCTAGGAGGCGGAAACGTGGCTCCCCTGGATGTGTGCGGGACACCACGTGCTTCCTCTCGAGTGCAGACGGGTATGTTGGGGAACTTCTTGAGTTGCAGCAAGGGTGTGAAGGACCCTTTGAAAGTTCCAGTGGTTAGATGTGATTGGCCTCGAGAAGCCTCAGCGGAAATGGGCCTCATGTCGCCTGGAGGGCAAAACCTCCTGGATTTTCTCGAGTTGCGGCAGGTGCTCTCGACTTACGACGGGGACCTCAGGGACCCGCTCTGGTGGCCTCAGGAAAGGCCAGTCCCCATGCGAGTTCCTCGGGGGCCTCTCGGGATTCCTCTCCCGTCGATGCCGGGCCTACGAACTTGTGTGGAGTCGGGGCCGGAACCTGAGGATTCCTCTCCAGTGCTGACATGGATCTTGGGGTACTTCTGGAGTCTCCCCAGGGGAGTCAGTCCTCGTCTCGAATGCGGGCATGCACTTGCGCTTTCCTCCAGAGCGGTAGCATCAGTGTCACGCAGTCCGCCGCGTGGATCAAAGGATCTATGGTTTTCCCTCGAGTCTTTCCCACGAGGCTTTCCCCCGAGGCTTTCCCACAGGGCTGTCCCACGTGCACATGTGGTGGGAGTCGATCCTCGGCTTGAACGTCAAGGCAGTGCACGGAAAACAGGTTCATCTGGAATGGACTGACACATCTGGGGGAGTCTTGGAATGGTGGCACGACCCTGGAGTTCCTCTCGCCTTTCCTGTGGAGAGCGCCTCCTCTTGAGATGCGACGGGAACGCCGGGAATTCTTTCCCTACGAAACAGGGAAAGGATCCCTCATCTCGAGCTAGGAGGCGGAAACGGGGCTCCCCTGGATTTGTGCGGGACCCCACGTGCTTCCTCTCGAGTGGAGACGGGTATGTCGGGGAACTTCTTGAGTTGCAGCAAGGGTGTGAAGGAAACTCTGAAATTTCCAGTGGTTAGATGTGATTGGCCTCGAGAAGCCTCAGCGGAAATGGGCCTCATCTCCCCTGGAGGGCAAAACCTCCTGGATTTTCTCGAGTTGCGGCAGGTGCTCTCGACTTACGACGGGGACCTCAGGGACCCGCTCTGGTGGCCTCAGGAAAGGCCAGTCCCCATGCGAGTTCCTCGGGGGCCTCTCGGGATTCCTCTCCCGTCGATGCCGGGGCCTAAGACCTTGTGTGGAGTCGGGGCCGGAACCTGAGGATTCCTCTCCAGTGCTGACATGGATCTTGGGGTACTTCTGGAGTCTCCCCAGGGGAGTCAGTCCTCGTCTCGAATGCGGGCATGCACTTGCGCTTTCCTCCAGAGCGGTAGCAGCAGTGTCACGCAGTCCGCCGCGTGGATCAAAGGATCTATGGTTTTCCCTCGAGTCTTTCCCACGAGGCTTTCCCCCGAGGCTTTCCCACAGGGCTGTCCCACGTGCACACGTGGTGGGAGTCGATCCTCGGCTTGAACGTCAAGGCAGTGCAGGGAAAACAGGTTCCTCTGGAATGGACTGACACATCTGGGGGACTCTCGGAATGGTGGCACGACCCTGGAGTTCCTCTCGCCTTTCCTGTGGAGAGCGCCTCCTCTTGAGATGCGACAGGAACGTCGGGAATTCTTTCCCTACGAAACAGGGAAAGGATCCCTCATCTCGAGCTAGGAGGCGGAAACGGGGCTCCCCTGGATGTGTGCGGGACCCCACGTGCTTCCTCTCGAGTGCAGACGGGTAAGTCGGGGAACTTCTTGAGTTGCAGCAATGGTGTGAAGGACCCTTTGGAAGTTCCAGTGGTTAGATGTGATTGGCCTCGAGAAGCCTCAGCGGAAATGGGCCTCATCTCGCCTGGAGGGCAAAACCTCCTGGATTTTCTCGAGTTGCGGCAGGTGCTCTCGACTTACAACGGGGACCACAGGGACCCGCTCTGGTGGCCTCAGGAAAGGCCAGTCCCCATGCGAGTTCCTCGGGGGCGTCTCGGGATTCCTCTCCCGTCGATGCCGGGGCCTAAGCCCTTGTGTGGAGTCGGGGCCGGAACCTGAGGATTCCTCTCCAGTGCTGACATGGATCTTGGGGTACTTCTGGAGTCTCCCCAGGGGAGTCAGTCCTCGTCTCGAATGCGGGCATGCACTTGCGCTTTCCTCCAGAGCGGTAGCAGCAGTGTCACGCAGTCCACCGCGTGGATCAAAGGATGTATGGTTTTCCCTCGATTCTTTCCCACGAGGCTTTCCCACGAGGCTTTCCCACAGGGCTGTCCCACGTGCACACGTGGTGGGAGTCGATCCTCGGCTTGAACGTCAAGGCAGTGCAGGGAAAACAGGTTCCTCTGGAATGGGCTGATACATCTGGGGGACTCTCGGAATGGTGGCACGACCCTGGAGTTCCTCTCGCCTTTCCTGTGGAGAGCGCCTCCTCTTGAGATGCGACGGGAACGCCGGGAATTCTTTCCCTACGAAACAGGGAAAGGATCCCTCATCTCGAGCTACGAGGCGGAAACGGGGCTCCCCTGGATGTGTGCGGGACACCACGTTCTTCCTGTCGAGTGGAGACGGGTATGTCGGGGAACTTCTTGAGTTGCAGCAAGGGTGTGAAGGACCCTCTGAAAGTTCCAGTGGTTAGATGTGATTGGCCTCGAGAAGCCTAAGCGGAAATGGGCCTCATCTCGCCTGGAGGGCAAAACCTCCTGGATTTTCTCGAGTTGCGGCAGGTGCTCTCGACTTACGACGGGGACCTCAGGGACCCGCTCTGGTGGCCTCAGGAAAGGCCAGTCCCCATGCGAGTTCCTCGGGGGCCTCTCGGGATTCCTCTCCCGTCGATGCCGGGGCCTAAGACCTTGTGTGGAGTCGGGGCCGGAACCTGAGGATTCCTCTCCAGTGCTGTCATGGATCTTGGGGTACTTCTGGAGTCTCCCCAAGGAAGTCAGTCCTCGTCTCGAATGCGGGCATGCACTTGCGCTTTCCTCCAGAGCGGTAGCAGCCGTGTCACGCAGTCCGCCGCGTGGATCAAAGGATCTATGGTTTTCCCTCGAGTCTTTCCCACGAGGCTTTCCCACGAGGCTTTCCCACAGGGCTGTCCCACGTGCACACGTGGTGGGAGTCGATCCTCGGCTTGAACGTCAAGGCAGTGCAGGGAACACAGGTTCCTCTGGAATGGACTGACACATCTGGGGGACTCTTGGAATGGTGTCACGACCCTGGAGTTCCTCTCGCCTTTCCTGTGGAGAGCGCCTCCTCTTGAGATGCGACGGGAACGCCGGGAATTCTTTCCCTACGAAACAGGGAAAGGATCCCTCATCTCGAGATAGGAGGCGGAAACGGGGCTCCCCTGGATGTGTGCGGGACCCCACGTGTTTCCTCTCGAGTGGAAACGGGTATGTCGGGGAACTTCTTGAGTTGCAGCAATGGTGTGAAGGACCCTTTGGAAGTTCCAGTGGTTAGATGTGATTGGCCTCGAGAAGCCTCAGCGGAAATGGGCCTCATCTCGCCTGGAGGGCAAAACCTCCTGGATTTTCTCGAGTTGCGGCAGGTGCTCTCGACTTACAACGGGGACCTCAGGGACCCGCTCTGGTGGCCTCAGGAAAGGCCAGTCCCCATGCGAGTTCCTCGGGGGCGTCTCGGGATTCCTCTCCCGTCGATGCCGGGGCCTAAGCCCTTGTGTGGAGTCGGGGCCGGAACCTGAGGATTCCTCTCCAGTGCTGACATGGATCTTGGGGTACTTCTGGAGTCTCCCCAGGGGAGCCAGTCCTCGTCTCAAATGCGGGCATGCACTTGCGCTTTCCTCCAGTGCGGTAGCAGCAGTGTCACGCAGTCCGCCGCGTGGATCAAAGGATCTATGGTTTTCCCTCGAGTCTTTCCCACGAGGCTTTCCCCCGAGGCTTTCCCACAGGGCTGTCCCACGTGCACACGTGGTGGGAGTCGATCCTCGGCTTGAACGTCAAGGCAGTGCAGGGAACACAGGTTCCTCTGGAATGGACTGACACATCTGGGGGACTCTTGGAATGGTGGCACGACCCTGGAGTTCCTCTCGCCTTTCCTGTGGAGAGCGCCTCCTCTTGAGATGCGACGGGAACGCCGGGAATTCTTTCCCTACGAAACAGGGAAAGGATCCCTCATCTGGAGCTAGGAGGCGGAAACGGGGCTCCCCTGGATGTGTGCGGGACCCCACGTGCTTCCTCTCGAGTGGAGACGGGTATGTCGGGGAACTTCTTGAGTTGCAGCAATGGTGTGAAGGACCCTTTGGAAGTTCCAGTGGTTAGATGTGATTGGCCTCGAGAAGCCTCAGCGGAAATGGGCCTCATCTCGCCTGGAGGGCAAAACCTCCTGGATTTTCTCGAGTTGCGGCAGGTGCTCTCGACTTACAACGGGGACCTCAGGGACCCGCTCTGGTGGCCTCAGGAAAGGCCAGTTCCCATGCGAGTTCCTCGGGGGCGTCTCGGGATTCCTCTCCGGTCGATGCCGGGGCCTAAGCCCTTGTGTGGAGTCGGGGCCGGAACCTGAGGATTCCTCTCCAGTGCTGACATGGATCTTGGGGTACTTCTGGAGTCTCCCCAGGGGAGTCAGTCCTCGTCTCGAATGCGGGCATGCACTTGCGCTTTCCTCCAGAGCGGTAGCAGCAGTGGCACGCAGTCCGCCGCGTGGATCAAAGGATGTATGGTTTTCCCTCGAGTCTTTCCCACGAGGCTTTCCCACGAGGCTTTCCCACAGGGCTGTCCCACGTGCACACGTGGTGGGAGTCGATCCTCGGCTTGAACGTCAAGGCAGTGCAGGGAAAACAGGTTCCTCTGGAATGGGCTGATACATCTGGGGGACTCTCGGAATGGTGGCACGACCCTGGAGTTCCTCTCGCCTTTCCTGTGGAGAGCGCCTCCTCTTGAGATGCGACGAGAACGCCGGGAATTCTTTCCCTACGAAACAGGGAAAGGATCCCTCATCTCGAGCTAGGAGGCGGAAACGGGGCTCCCCTGGATGTGTGCGGGACACCACGTGCTTCCTGTCGAGTGGAGACGGGTATGTCGGGGAACTTCTTGAGTTGCAGCAAGGGTGTGAAGGACCCTCTGAAAGTTCCAGTGGTTAGATGTGATTGGCCTCGAGAAGCCTCAGCGGAAATGGGCCTCATCTCGCCTGGAGGGCAAAACCTCCTGGATTTTCTCGAGTTGCGGCAGGTGCTCTCGACTTACGACGGGGACCTCAGGGACCCGCTCTGGTGGCCTCAGGAAAGGCCAGTCCCCATGCGAGTTCCTCGGGGGCCTCTCGGGATTCCTCTCCCGTCGATGCCGGGGCCTAAGACCTTGTGTGGAGTCGGGGCCGGAACCTGAGGATTCCTCTCCAGTGCTGACATGGATCTTGGGGTACTTCTGGAGTCTCCCCAAGGAAGTCAGTCCTCGTCTCGAATGCGGGCATGCACTTGCGCTTTCCTCCAGAGCGGTAGCAGCCGTGTCACGCAGTCCGCCGCGTGGATCAAAGGATCTATGGTTTTCCCTCGAGTCTTTCCCACGAGGCTTTCCCACGAGGCTTTCCCACAGGGCTGTCCCACGTGCACACGTGGTGGGAGTCGATCCTCGGCTTGAACGTCAAGGCAGTGCAGGGAACACAGGTTCCTCTGGAATGGACTGACACATCTGGGGGACTCTTGGAATGGTGTCACGACCCTGGAGTTCCTCTCGCCTTTCCTGTGGAGAGCGCCTCCTCTTGAGATGCGACGGGAACGCCGGGAATTCTTTCCCTACGAAACAGGGAAAGGATCCCTCATCTCGAGCTAGGAGGCGGAAACGGGGCTCCCCTGGATGTGTGCGGGACCCCACGTGCTTCCTCTCGAGTGGAGACGGGTATGTCGGGGAACTTCTTGAGTTGCAGCAATGGTGTGAAGGACCCTTTGGAAGTTCCAGTGGTTAGATGTGATTGGCCTCGAGAAGCCTCAGCGGAAATGGGCCTCATCTCGCCTGGAGGGCAAAACCTCCTGGATTTTCTCGAGTTGCGGCAGGTGCTCTCGACTTACAACGGGGACCTCAGGGACCCGCTCTGGTGGCCTCAGGAAAGGCCAGTCCCCATGCGAGTTCCTCGGGGGCGTCTCGGGATTCCTCTCCCGTCGATGCCGGGGCCTAAGCCCTTGTGTGGAGTCGGGGCCGGAACCTGAGGATTCCTCTCCAGTGCTGACATGGATCTTGGGGTACTTCTGGAGTCTCCCCAGGGGAGTCAGTCCTCGTCTCGAATGCGGGCATGCACTTGCGCTTTCCTCCAGAGCGGTAGCAGCAGTGTCACGCAGTCCGCCGCGTGGATCAAAGGATCTATGGTTTTCCCTCGAGTCTTTCCCACGAGGCTTTCCCACGAGGCTTTCCCACAGGGCTGTCCCACGTGCACACGTGGTGGGAGTCGATCCTCGGCTTAAACGTCAAGGCAGTGCAGGGAAAACAGGTTCCTCTGAAATGGACTGACACATCTGGGGGACTCTTGGAATGGTGGCACGACCCTGGAGTTCCTCTCTCCTTTCCTGTAGAGAGCGCCTCCTCTTGAGATGCGACGGGAACGCCGGGAATTCTTTCCCTACGAAACAGGGAAAGGATCCCTCATCTCGAGCTAGGAGGCGGAAACGGGGCTCCACTGGATGTGTGCGGGACACCACGGGCTTCCTCTCGAGTGCAGACGGGTATGTCGGGGAACTTCTTGAGTTGCAGCAAGGGTGTGAAGGACCCTTTGGAAGTTCCAGTGGTTAGATGTGATTGGCCTCGAGAAGCCTCAGCGGAAATGGGCCTCATCTCGCCTGCAGGGCAAAACCTCCTGGATTTTCTCGAGTTGCGGCAGGTGCTCTCGACTTACGACGGGGACCTCAGGGAACCGCTCTGGTGGCCTCAGGAAAGGCCAGTCCCCATGCGAGTTCCTCGGGGGCCTCTGGGGATTCCTCTCCCGTCGATGCCGGGGCCTAAGACCTTGTGTGGAGTCGGGGCCGGAACCTGAGTATTCCTCTCCAGTGCTGACATGGATCTTGGGGTACTTCTGGAGTCTCCCCAGGGGAGTCAGTCCTCGTCTCGAAAGCGGGCATGCACTTGCGCTTTCCTCCAGAGCGGTAGCAGCAGTGTCACGCAGTCCGCCGCGTGGATCAAAGGATCTATGGTTTTCCCTCGAGTCTTTCATACGAGGCTTTCCCACGAGGCTTTCCCACAGGGCTGTCCCACGTGCACACGTGGTGGGAGTCGATCCTCGGCTTGAACGTCAAGGCAGTGCAGGGAAAACAGGTTCCTCTGGAATGGACTGACACATCTGGGGGACTCTTGGAATGGTGGCACGACCCTGGAGTTCCTCTCTCCTTTCCTGTAGAGAGCGCCTCCTCTTGAGATGCGACGGGAACGCCGGGAATTCTTTCCCTACGAAACAGGGAAAGGATCCCTCATCTCGAGCTAGGAGGCGGAAACGGGGCTCCACAGGATGTGTGCGGGACACCACGGGCTTCCTCTCGAGTGCAGACTGGTATGTCGGGGAACTTCTTGAGTTGCAGCAAGGGTGTGAAGGACCCTTTGGAAGTTCCAGTGGTTAGATGTGATTGGCCTCGAGAAGCCTCAGCGGAAATGGGCCTCATCTCGCCTGGAGGGCAAAACCTCCTGGATTTTCTCGAGTTGCGGCAGGTGCTCTCGACTTACGACGGGGACCTCAGGGACCCGCTCTGGTGGCCTCAGGAAAGGCCAGTCCCCATGCGAGTTCCTCGGGGGCCTCTCGGGATTCCTCTCCCGTCGATGCCGGGGCCTAAGACCTTGTGTGGAGTCGGGGCCGGAACCTGAGGATTCCTCTCCAGTGCTGACATGGATCTTGGGGTACTTCTGGAGTCTCCCCAGGGGAGTCAGTCCTCGTCTCGAATGCGGGCATGCACTTGCGCTTTCCTCCAGAGCGGTAGCAGCAGTGTCACGCAGTCCGCCGCGTGGATCAAAGGATCTATGGTTTTCCCTCGAGTCGTTCCCACGAGGCTTTCCCACGAGGCTTTCCCACAGGGCTGTCCCACGTGCACACGTGGTGGGAGTCGATCCTCGGCTTGAACGTCAAGGCAGTGCAGGGAAAACAGGTTCCTCTGGAATGGACTGACACATCTGGGGGACTCTTGGAATGGTGGCACGACCCTGGAGTTCCTCTCGCCTTTCCTGTGGAGAGCGCCTCCTCTTGAGATGCGACGGGAACGCCGGGAATTCTTTCCCTACGAAACAGGGAAAGGATCCCTCATCTCGAGCTAGGAGGCGGAAACGGGGCTCCCCTGGATGTGTGCGGGACACCACGTGCTTCCTCTCGAGTGGAGACGGGTATGTCGGGGAACTTCTTGAGTTGCAGCAATGGTGTGAAGGACCCTTTGGAAGTTCCAGTGGTTAGATGTGATTGGCCTCGAGAAGCCTCAGCGGAAATGGGCCTCATCTCGCCTGGAGGGCAAAACCTCCTGGATTTTCTCGAGTTGCGGCAGGTGCTCTCGACTTACGACGGGGACCTCAGGGACCCGCTCTGGTGGCCTCAGGAAAGGCCAGTCCCCATGCGAGTTCCTCGGGGGCCTCTCGGGATTCCTCTCCCGTCGATGCCGGGGCCTAAGACCTTGTGTGGAGTTGGGGCCGGAACTTGAGGATTCCTCTCCAGTGCTGACATGGATCTTGGGGTACTTCTGGAGTCTCCCCAGGGGAGTCAGTCCTCGTCTCGAATGCGGGCATGTACTTGCACTTTCCTCCAGAGCGGTGGCAGCAGTGTCACGCAGTCCGCCGCGTGGATCAAAGGATCTATGGTTTTCCCTCGAGTCTTTCCCACGAGGCTTTCCCACGAGGCTTTCCCACAGGGCTGTCCCACGTGCACACGTGGTGGGAGTCGATCCTCGGCTTGAACGTCAAGGCAGTGCAGGGAAAACAGGTTCCTCTGGAATGGACTGACACATCTGGGGGACTCTTGGAATGGTGGCACGACCCTGGAGTTCCTCTCGCCTTTCCTGTGGAGAGCGCCTCCTCTTGAGATGCGACGGGAACGCCGGGAATTCTTTCCCTACGAAACAGGGAAAGGATCCCTCATCTCGAGCTAGGAGGCGGAAACGGGGCTCCCCTGGATGTGTGCGGGACACCACGTGCTTCCTCTCGAGTGGAGACGGGTATGTCGGGGAACTTCTTGAGTTGCAGCAAGGGTGTGAAGGACCCTTTGGAAGTTCCAGTGGTTAGATGTGATTGGCCTCGAGAAGCCTCAGCGGAAATGGGCCTCATCTCGCCTGGAGGACTAAACCTCCCTATTTTCTCGAGTTGCGGCAGGTGCTCTCGACTTACGACGGGGACCTCAGGGACCCGCTCTGGTGGCCTCAGGAAAGGCCACTCCCCATGCGATTTCCTCGGGGGCCTCTCGGGATTCCTCTCCCGTCGATGCCGGGGCCTAAGACCTTGTGTGGAGTCGGGGCCGGAACCTGAGGATTCCTCTCCAGTGCTGACATGGATCTTGGGGTACTTCTGGAGTCTCCCCAGGGGAGTCAGTCCTCGTCTCGAATGCGGGCATGCACTTGCGCTTTCCTCCAGAGCGGTAGCATCAGTGTCACTCAGTCCGCCGCGTGGATCAAAGGATCTATGGTTTTCCCTCGAGTCTTTCCCACGAGGCTTTCCCACGAGGCTTTCCCACAGTTCTGTCCCACGTGCACACGTGGTGGGAGTCGATCCTCGGCTTGAACGTCAAGGCAGTGCAGGGAAAACAGGTTCCTCTGGAATGGACTGACACATCTGGGGGACTCTTGGAATGGTGTCACGACCCTGGAGTTCCTCTCGCCTTTCCTGTGGAGAGCGCCTCCTCTTGAGATGCGACTGGAAAGCCAGGAATTCTTTCCCTAAGAAACAGGGAAGGATCCCTCATCTCGAGCTAGGAGGCGGAAACGGGGCTCCCCTGGATGTGTGAGGGACCCCACGTGCTTCCTCTCGAGTGGAGACGGGTATGTCGGGGAACTTCTTGAGTTGCAGCAATGGTGTGAAGGACCCTTTGGAAGTTCCAGTGGTTAGATGTGATTGGCCTCGAGAAGCCTCAGCGGAAATGGGCCTCATCTCGCCTGGAGGGCAAAACCTCCTGGATTTTCTCTCGTTGCGGCAGGTGCTCTCGACTTACGAAGGGGACCTCAGGGAACCGCTCTGGTGGCCTCAGGAAAGGCCAGTCCCCATGCGAGTTCCTCGGGGGCCTCTCGGGATTCCTCTCCCGTCGATGCCGGGGCCTAAGACCTTGTGTGGAGTCGGGGCCGGAACCTGAGGATTCCTCTCCAGTGCTGACATGGATCTTGGGGTACTTCTGGAGTCTCCCCAAGGAAGTCAGTCCTCGTCTCGAATGCGGGCATGCACTTGCGCTTTCCTCCAGAGCGGTAGCAGCCGTGTCACGCAGTCCGCCGCGTGGATCAAAGGATCTATGGTTTTCCCTCGAGTCTTTCCCACGAGGCTTTCCCACGAGGCTTTCCCACAGGGCTGTCCCACGTGCACACGTGGTGGGAGTCGATCCTCGGCTTGAACGTCAAGGCAGTGCAGGGAACACAGGTTCCTCTGGAATGGACTGACACATCTGGGGGACTCTTGGAATGGTGTCACGACCCTGGAGTTCCTCTCGCCTTTCCTGTGGAGAGCGCCTCCTCTTGAGATGCGACGGGAACGCCGGGAATTCTTTCCCTACGAAACAGGGAAAGGATCCCTCATCTCGAGCTAGGAGGCGGAAACGGGGCTCCCCTGGATGTGTGGGGGACCCCACGTGCTTCCTCTCGAGTGGAGACGGGTATGTCGGGGAACTTCTTGAGTTGCAGCAATGGTGTGAAGGACCCTTTGGAAGTTCCAGTGGTTAGATGTGATTGGCCTCGAGAAGCCTCAGCGGAAATGGGCCTCATCTCGCCTGGAGGGCAAAACCTCCTGGATTTTCTCGAGTTGCGGCAGGTGCTCTCGACTTACAACGGGGACCTCAGGGACCCGCTCTGGTGGCCTCAGGAAAGGCCAGTCCCCATGCGAGTTCCTCGGGGGCGTCTCGGGATTCCTCTCCCGTCGATGCCGGGGCCTAAGCCCTTGTGTGGAGTCGGGGCCGGAACCTGAGGATTCCTCTCCAGTGCTGACATGGATCTTGGGGTACTTCTGGAGTCTCCCCAGGGGAGTCAGTCCTCGTCTCGAATGCGGGCATGCACTTGCGCTTTCCTCCAGAGCGGTAGCAGCAGTGTCACGCAGTCCGCCGCGTGGATCAAAGGATCTATGGTTTTCCCTCGAGTCTTTCCCACGAGGCTTTCCCACGAGGCTTTCCCACAGGGCTGTCCCACGTGCACACGTGGTGGGAGTCGATCCTCGGCTTAAACGTCAAGGCAGTGCAGGGAAAACAGGTTCCTCTGAAATGGACTGACACATCTGGGGGACTCTTGGAATGGTGGCACGACCCTGGAGTTCCTCTCTCCTTTCCTGTAGAGAGCGCCTCCTCTTGAGATGCGACGGGAACGCCGGGAATTCTTTCCCTACGAAACAGGGAAAGGATCCCTCATCTCGAGCTAGGAGGCGGAAACGGGGCTCCACTGGATGTGTGCGGGACACCACGGGCTTCCTCTCGAGTGCAGACGGGTATGTCGGGGAACTTCTTGAGTTGCAGCAAGGGTGTGAAGGACCCTTTGGAAGTTCCAGTGGGTAGATGTGATTGGCCTCGAGAAGCCTCAGCGGAAATGGGCCTCATCTCGCCTGCAGGGCAAAACCTCCTGGATTTTCTCGAGTTGCGGCAGGTGCTCTCGACTTACGACGGGGACCTCAGGGAACCGCTCTGGTGGCCTCAGGAAAGGCCAGTCCCCATGCGAGTTCCTCGGGGGCCTCTGGGGATTCCTCTCCCGTCGATGCCGGGGCCTAAGACCTTGTGTGGAGTCGGGGCCGGAACCTGAGTATTCCTCTCCAGTGCTGACATGGATCTTGGGGTACTTCTGGAGTCTCCCCAGGGGAGTCAGTCCTAGTCTCGAAAGCGGGCATGCACTTGCGCTTTCCTCCAGAGCGGTAGCAGCAGTGTCACGCAGTCCGCCGCGTGGATCAAAGGATCTATGGTTTTCCCTCGAGTCTTTCATACGAGGCTTTCCCACGAGGCTTTCCCACAGGGCTGTCCCACGTGCACACGTGGTGGGAGTCGATCCTCGGCTTGAACGTCAAGGCAGTGCAGGGAAAACAGGTTCCTCTGGAATGGACTGACACATCTGGGGGACTCTTGGAATGGTGGCACGACCCTGGAGTTCCTCTCTCCTTTCCTGTAGAGAGCGCCTCCTCTTGAGATGCGACGGGAACGCCGGGAATTCTTTCCCTACGAAACAGGGAAAGGATCCCTCATCTCGAGCTAGGAGGCGGAAACGGGGCTCCACTGGATGTGTGCGGGACACCACGGGCTTCCTCTCGAGTGCAGACGGGTATGTCGGGGAACTTCTTGAGTTGCAGCAAGGGTGTGAAGGACCCTTTGGAAGTTCCAGTGGTTAGATGTGATTGGCCTCGAGAAGCCTCAGCGGAAATGGGCCTCATCTCGCCTGCAGGGCAAAACCTCCTGGATTTTCTCGAGTTGCGGCAGGTGCTCTCGACTTACGACGGGGACCTCAGGGACCCGCTCTGGTGGCCTCAGGAAAGGCCAGTCCCCATGCGAGTTCCTCGGGGGCCTCTCGGGATTCCTCTCCCGTCGATGCCGGGGCCTAAGACCTTGTGTGGAGTCGGGGCCGGAACCTGAGGATTCCTCTCCAGTGCTGACATGGATCTTGGGGTACTTCTGGAGTCTCCCCAGGGGAGTCAGTCCTCGTCTCGAATGCGGGCATGCACTTGCGCTTTCCTCCAGAGCGGTAGCAGCAGTGTCACGCAGTCCGCCGCGTGGATCAAAGGATCTATGGTTTTCCCTCGAGTCTTTCCCACGAGGCTTTCCCACGAGGCTTTCCCACAGGGCTGTCCCACGTGCACACGTGGTGGGAGTCGATCCTCGTCTTGAACGTCAAGGCAGTGCAGGGAAAACAGGTTCCTCTGGAATGGACTGACACATCTGGGGGACTCTTGGAATGGTGGCACGACCCTGGAGTTCCTCTCGCCTTTCCTGTGGAGAGCGCCTCCTCTTGAGATGCGACGGGAATGCCGGGAATTCTTTCCCTACGAAACAGGGAAAGGATCCCTCATCTCGAGCTAGGAGGCGGAAACGGGGCTCCACAGGATGTGTGCGGGACACCACGGGCTTCCTCTCGAGTGCAGACTGGTATGTCGGGGAACTTCTTGAGTTGCAGCAAGGGTGTGAAGGACCCTTTGGAAGTTCCAGTGGTTAGATGTGATTGGCCTCGAGAAGCCTCAGCGGAAATGGGCCTCATCTCGCCTGGAGGGCAAAACCTCCTGGATTTTCTCGAGTTGCGGCAGGTGCTCTCGACTTACGACGGGGACCTCAGGGACCCGCTCTGGTGGCCTCAGGAAAGGCCAGTCCCCATGCGAGTTCCTCGGGGGCCTCTCGGGATTCCTGTCCCGTCGATGCCGGGGCCTAAGACCTTGTGTGGAGTCGGGGCCGGAACCTGAGGATTCCTCTCCAGTGCTGACATGGATCTTGGGGTACTTCTGGAGTCTCCCCAGGGGAGTCAGTCCTCGTCTCGAATGCGGGCATGCACTTGCGCTTTCCTCCAGAGCGGTAGCAGCAGTGTCACGCAGTCCGCCGCGTGGATCAAAGGATCTATGGTTTTCCCTCGAGTCTTTCCCACGAGGCTTTCCCACGAGGCTTTCCCACAGGGCTGTCCCACGTGCACACGTGGTGGGAGTCGATCCTCGGCTTGAACGTCAAGGCAGTGCAGGGAAAACAGGTTCCTCTGGAATGGACTGACACATCTGGGGGACTCTTGGAATGGTGGCACGACCCTGGAGTTCCTCTCGCCTTTCCTGTGGAGAGCGCCTCCTCTTGAGATGCGACGGGAACGCCGGGAATTCTTTCCCTACGAAACAGGGAAAGGATCCCTCATCTCGAGCTAGGAGGCGGAAACGGGGCTCCCCTGGATGTGTGCGGGACACCACGTGCTTCCTCTCGAGTGGAGACGGGTATGTCGGGGAACTTCTTGAGTTGCAGCAATGGTGTGAAGGACCCTTTGGAAGTTCATGTGGTTAGATGTGATTGGCCTCGAGAAGCCTCAGCGGAAATGGGCCTCATCTCGCCTGGAGGGCAAAACCTCCTGGATTTTCTCGAGTTGCGGCAGGTGCTCTCGACTTACGACGGGGACCTCAGGGACCCGCTCTGGTGGCCTCAGGAAAGGCCAGTCCCCATGCGAGTTCCTCGGGGGCCTCTCGGGATTCCTCTCCCGTCGATGCCGGGGCCTAAGACCTTGTGTGGAGTTGGGGCCGGAACTTGAGGATTCCTCTCCAGTGCTGACATGGATCTTGGGGTACTTCTGGAGTCTCCCCAGGGGAGTCAGTCCTCGTCTCGAATGCGGGCATGTACTTGCACTTTCCTCCAGAGCGGTGGCAGCAGTGTCACGCAGTCCGCCGCGTGGATCAAAGGATCTATGGTTTTCCCTCGAGTCTTTCCCACGAGGCTTTCCCACGAGGCTTTCCCACAGGGCTGTCCCACGTGCACACGTGGTGGGAGTCGATCCTCGGCTTGAACGTCAAGGCAGTGCAGGGAAAACAGGTTCCTCTGGAATGGACTGACACATCTGGGGGACTCTTGGAATGGTGGCACGACCCTGGAGTTCCTCTCGCCTTTCCTGTGGAGAGCGCCTCCTCTTGAGATGCGACGGGAACGCCGGGAATTCTTTCCCTACGAAACAGGGAAAGGATCCCTCATCTCGAGCTAGGAGGCGGAAACGGGGCTCCCCTGGATGTGTGCGGGACACCACGTGCTTCCTCTCGAGTGGAGACGGGTATGTCGGGGAACTTCTTGAGTTGCAGCAAGGGTGTGAAGGACCCTTTGGAAGTTCCAGTGGTTAGATGTGATTGGCCTCGAGAAGCCTCAGCGGAAATGGGCCTCATCTCGCCTGGAGGACTAAACCTCCCTATTTTCTCGAGTTGCGGCAGGTGCTCTCGACTTACGACGGGGACCTCAGGGACCCGCTCTGGTGGCCTCAGGAAAGGCCACTCCCCATGCGATTTCCTCGGGGGCCTCTCGGGATTCCTCTCCCGTCGATGCCGGGGCCTAAGACCTTGTGTGGAGTCGGGGCCGGAACCTGAGGATTCCTCTCCAGTGCTGACATGGATCTTGGGGTACTTCTGGAGTCTCCCCAGGGGAGTCAGTCCTCGTCTCGAATGCGGGCATGCACTTGCGCTTTCCTCCAGAGCGGTAGCATCAGTGTCACTCAGTCCGCCGCGTGGATCAAAGGATCTATGGTTTTCCCTCGAGTCTTTCCCACGAGGCTTTCCCACGAGGCTTTCCCACAGTTCTGTCCCACGTGCACACGTGGTGGGAGTCGATCCTCGGCTTGAACGTCAAGGCAGTGCAGGGAAAACAGGTTCCTCTGGAATGGACTGACACATCTGGGGGACTCTTGGAATGGTGTCACGACCCTGGAGTTCCTCTCGCCTTTCCTGTGGAGAGCGCCTCCTCTTGAGATGCGACTGGAAAGCCAGGAATTCTTTCCCTAAGAAACAGGGAAGGATCCCTCATCTCGAGCTAGGAGGCGGAAACGGGGCTCCCCTGGATGTGTGAGGGACCCCACGTGCTTCCTCTCGAGTGGAGACGGGTATGTCGGGGAACTTCTTGAGTTGCAGCAATGGTGTGAAGGACCCTTTGGAAGTTCCAGTGGTTAGATGTGATTGGCCTCGAGAAGCCTCAGCGGAAATGGGCCTCATCTCGCCTGGAGGGCAAAACCTCCTGGATTTTCTCTCGTTGCGGCAGGTGCTCTCGACTTACGAAGGGGACCTCAGGGAACCGCTCTGGTGGCCTCAGGAAAGGCCAGTCCCCATGCGAGTTCCTCGGGGGCCTCTCGGGATTCCTCTCCCGTCGATGCCGGGGCCTAAGACCTTGTGTGGAGTCGGGGCCGGAACCTGAGGATTCCTCTCCAGTGCTGACATGGATCTTGGGGTACTTCTGGATTCTCCCCAGGGGAGTCAGTCCTCGTCTCGAATGCGGGCATGCACTTGCGCTTTCCTCCAGAGCGGTAGCAGCAGTGTCACGCAGTCCGCCGCGTGGATCTAAGGATCTATGGTTTTCCCTCGAGTCTTTCCCACGAGGCTTTCCCACGAGGCTTTCCCACAGGGCTGTCCCACGTGCTCACGTGGTGGGAGTCGATCCTCGGCTTGAACGTCAAGGCAGTGCAGGGAAAACAGGTTCCTCTGGAATGGACTGACACATCTGAGGGACTCTTGGAATGGTGGCACGACCCTGGAGTTCCTCTCGCCTTTCCTGTGGAGAGCGCCTCCTCTTGAGATGCGACGGGAACGCCGGGAATTCTTTCCCTACGAAACAGGGAAAGGATCCCTCATCTCGAGCTAGGAGGCGAAACGGGGCTCCCCTGGATGTGTGCGGGACACCACGTGCTTCCTCTCGAGTGGAGACGGGTATGTCGGGGAACTTCTTGAGTTGCAGCAAGGGTGTGAAGGACCCTTTGGAAGTTCCAGTGGTTAGATGTGATTGGCCTCGAGAAGCCTCAGCGGAAATGGGCCTCATCTCGCCTGGAGGGCAAAACCTCCTGGATTTTCTCGAGTTGCGGCAGGTGCTCTCGACTTACGACGGGGACCTCAGGGACCCGCTCTGGTGGCCTCAGGAAAGGCCAGTCCCCATGCGAGTTCCTCGGGGGCCTCTCGGGATTCCTCTCCCGTCGATGCCGGGGCCTAAGACCTTGTGTAGAGTCGGGGCCGGAACCTGAGGATTCCTCTCCAGTGTTGACATGGATCTTGGGGTACTTCTGGAGTCTCCCCAGGGGAGTCAGTCCTCGTCTCGAATGCGGGCATGCACTTGCGCTTTCCTCCAGAGCGGTAGCAGCAGTGTCACGCAGTCCGCCGCGTGGATCAAAGGATCTATGGTTTTCCCTCGAGTCTTTCCCACGAGGCTTTCCCACGAGGCTTTCCCACAGTGCTGTCCCACGTGCACAGGTGGTGGGAGTCGATCCTCGGCTTGAACGTCAAGGCAGTGCAGGGAAAACAGGTTCCTCTGGAATGGACTGACACATCTGGGGGACTCTTGGAATGGTGGCACGACCCTGGAGTTCCTCTCGCCTTTCCTGTGGAGAGCGCCTCCTCTTGAGATGCGACGGGAACGCCGGGAATTCTTTCCCTACGAAACAGGGAAAGGATCCCTCATCTCGAGCTAGGAGGCGGAAACGGGGCTCCCCTGGATGTGTGCGGGACCCCACGTGCTTCCTCTCGAGTGCAGACGGGTATGTCGCGGACCTTCTTGAGTTGCAGCAAGGGTGTGAAGGACCCTTTGGAAGTTCCAGTGGTTAGATGTGATTAGCCTCGAGAAGCCTCAGCGGAAATGGGCCTCATCTCGCCTGGAGGGCAAAACCTCCTGGATTTTCTCGAGTTGCGGCAGGTGCTCTCGACTTACGACGAGGACCTCAGGGACCCGCTCTGGTGGCCTCAGGAAAGGCCAGTCCCCATGCGAGTTCCTCTGGGGATTCCTCTCCCGTCGATGCCGAGGCCTAAGACCTTGTGTGGAGTCGGGGCCGGAACCTGAGGATTCCTCTCCAGTGCTGACATGGATCTTGGGGTACTTCCGGAGTCTCCCCAGGGGAGTCAGTCCTCGTCTCGAATGCGGGCATGCACTTGCACTTTCCTCCAGAGCGGTAGCAGCAGTGTCACGCAGTCTGCCGCATGGATCAAAGGATCTATGGTTTTCCCTCGAGTCTTTCCCACGAGGCTTTCCCACGAGGCTTTCCCACAGGGCTGTCCCACGTGCACACGTGGTGGGAGTCGATCCTCGGCTTGAACGTCAAGGCAGTGCAGGGAAAACAGGTTCCTCTGGAATGGACTGACACATCTGGGGGACTCTTGGAATGGTGGCACGACCCTGGAGTTCCTCTCGCCTTTCCTGTGGAGATCGCCTCCTCTTGAGATGCGCCGGAACAACGGGAATTCTTTCCCTACGAAACAGGGAAAGGATCCCTCATCTCGAGCTAGGAGGCGGAAACGGGGCTCCCCTGGATGTGTGCGGGACACCACGTGCTTCCTCTCGAGTGGAGACGGGTATGTCGGGGAACTTCTTGAGTTGCAGCAATGGTGTGAAGGACCCTTTGGAAGTTCCAGTGGTTAGAGGTGATTGGCCTCGAGAAGCCTCAGCGGAAATGGGCCTCATCTCGCCTGGAGGGCAAAACCTCCTGGATTTTCTCGAGTTGCGGCAGGTGCTCTCGACTTACGACGGGGACCTCAGGGACCCGCTCTGGTGGCCTCAGGAAAGGCCAGTCCCCATGCGAGTTCCTCGGGGGCCTCTCGGGATTCCTCTCCCGTCGATGCCGGGTCCTAAGACCTTGTGTGGAGTCGGGGCCGGAATCTGAGGATTCCTCTCCAGTGCTGACATGGATCTTGGGGTACTTCTGGAGTCTCCCCCGGGGAGTCAGTCCTCGTCTCGAATGCGGGCATGCACTTGCGCTTTCCTCCAGAGCGGTAGCAGCAGTGTCACGCAGTCCGCCGCGTGGATCAAAGGATCTATGGTTTTCCCTCGAGTCTTTCCCACGAGGCTTTCCCACGAGGCTTTCCCACAGGGCTGTCCCACGTGCACACGTGGTGGGAGTCGATCCTCGGCTTGAACGTCAAGGCAGTGCAGGGAAAACAGGTTCCTCTGGAATGGACTGACACATCTGGGGGACTCTTGGAATGGTGGCACGACCCTGGAGTTCCTCTCGCCTTTCCTGTGGAGAGCGCCTCCTCTTGAGATGCGACGGGAACGCCGGGAATTCTTTCCCTACGAAACAGGGAAAGGATCCCTCATCTCGAGCTAGGAGGCGGAAACGGGGCTCCCCTGGATGTGTGCGGGACACCACGTGCTTCCTCTCGAGTGGAGACGGGTATGTCGGGGAACTTCTTGAGTTGCAGCAAGGGTGTGAAGGACCCTTTGGAAGTTCCAGTGGTTAGATGTGATTGGCCTCGAGCAGCCTCAGCGGAAATGGGCCTCATCTCGCCTGGAGGGCAAAACCTCCTGGATTTTCTCGAGTTGCGGCAGGTGCTCTCGACTTACGACGGGGACCTCAGGGACCCGCTCTGGTGGCCTCAGGAAAGGCCAGTCCCCATGCGAGTTCCTCGGGGGCCTCTCGGGATTCCTCTCCCGTCGATGCCGGGGCCTAAGACCTTGTGTGGAGTCGGGGCCGGAACCTGAGGATTCCTTTCCAGTGCTGACATGGATCTTGGGGTACTTCTGGAGTCTCCCCAGGGGAGTCAGTCCTCGTCTCGAATGCGGGCATGCACTTGCGCTTTCCTCCAGAGCGGTAGCAGCAGTGTCACGCAGTCCGCCGCGTGGATCAAAGGATCTATGGTTTTCCCTCGAGTCTTTCCCACGAGGCTTTCCCACGAGGCTTTCCCACAGGGCTGTCCCACGTGCACACGTGGTGGGAGTCGATCCTCGGCTTGAACGTCAAGGCAGTGCAGGGAAAACAGGTTCCTCTGGAATGGACTGACACATCTGGGGGACTCTTGGAATGGTGGCACGACCCTGGAGTTCCTCTCGCCTTTCCTGTGGAGAGCGCCTCCTCTTGAGATGCGACGGGAACGCCGGGAATTCTTTCCCTACGAAACAGGGAAAGGATCCCTCATCTCGAGCTAGGAGGCGGAAACGGGGCTCCCCTGGATGTGTGCGGGACACCACGTGCTTCCTCTCGAGTGGAGACGGGTATGTCGGGGAACTTCTTGAGTTGCAGCAATGGTGTGAAGGACCCTTTGGAAGTTCATGTGGTTAGATGTGATTGGCCTCGAGAAGCCTCAGCGGAAATGGGCCTCATCTCGCCTGGAGGGCAAAACCTCCTGGATTTTCTCGAGTTGCGGCAGGTGCTCTCGACTTACGACGGGGACCTCAGGGACCCGCTCTGGTGGCCTCAGGAAAGGCCAGTCCCCATGCGAGTTCCTCGGGGGCCTCTCGGGATTCCTCTCCCGTCGATGCCGGGGCCTAAGACCTTGAGTGGAGTCGGGGCCGGAACCTGAGGATTCCTCTCCAGTGCTGACATGGATCTTGGGGTACATCTGGAGTCTCCCCAGGGGAGTCAGTCCTCGTCTCGAATGCGGGCATGTACTTGCACTTTCCTCCAGAGCGGTGGCAGCAGTGTCACGCAGTCCGCCGCGTGGATCAAAGGATCTATGGTTTTCCCTCGAGTCTTTCCCACGAGGCTTTCCCACGAGGCTTTCCCACAGGGCTGTCCCACGTGCACATGTGGTGGGAGTCGATCCTCGGCTTGAACGTCAAGGCAGTGCAGGGAAAACAGGTTCGTCTGGAATGGACTGACACATCTGGGGGAGTCTTGGAATTTTGTCACGACCCTGGAGTTCCTCTCGCCTTTCCTGTGGAGAGCGCCTCCTCTTGAGATGCGACGGGAACGCCGGGAATTCTTTCCCTACGAAACAGGGAAAGGATCCCTCATCTCGAGCTAGGAGGCGGAAACGGGGCTCCCCTGGATGTGTGCGGGACACCACGTGCTTCCTCTCGAGTGGAGACGGGTATGTCGGGGAACTTCTTGAGTTGCAGCAAGGGTGTGAAGGACCCTCTGAAAGTTCCAGTGGTTAGATGTGATTGGCCTCGAGAAGCCTCAGCGGAAATGGGCCTCATCTCGCCTGGAGGGCAAAACCTCCTGGATTTTCTCGAGTTGCGGCAGGTGCTCTCGACTTACGACGGGGACCTCAGGGACCCGCTCTGGTGGCCTCAGGAAAGGCCAGTCCCCATGCGAGTTCCTCTGGGGCCTCTCGGGATTCCTCTCCCGTCGATGCCGGGGCCTAAGACCTTGTGTGGAGTCGGGGCCGGAACCTGAGTATTCCTCTCCAGTGCTGACATGGATCTTGGGGTACATCTGGAGTCTCCCCAAGGAAGTCAGTCCTCGTCTCGAATGCGGGCATGTACTTGCACTTTCCTCCAGAGCGGTGGCAGCAGTGTCACGCAGTCCGCCGCGTGGATCAAAGGATCTATGGTTTTCCCTCGAGTCTTTCCCACGAGGCTTTCCCACGAGGCTTTCCCACAGGGCTGTCCCACGTGCACATGTGGTGGGATTCGATCCTCGGCTTGAACGTCAAGGCAGTGCAGGGAAAACAGGTTCGTCTGGAATGGACTGACACATCTGGGGGAGTCTTGGAATGGTGTCACGACCCTGGAGTTCCTCTCGCCTTTCCTGTGGAGAGCGCCTCCTCTTGAGATGCGACGGGAACGCCGGGAATTCTTTCCCTACGAAACAGGGAAAGGATCCCTCATCTCGAGCTAGGAGGCGGAAACGGGGCTCCCCTGGATGTGTGCGGGACACCACGTGCTTCCTCTCGAGTGGAGACGGGTATGTCGGGGAACTTCTTGAGTTGCAGCAAGGGTGTGAAGGACCCTCTGAAAGTTCCAGTGGTTAGATGTGATTGGCCTCGAGAAGCCTCAGCGGAAATGGGCCTCATCTCGCCTGGAGGGCAAAACCTCCTGGATTTTCTCGAGTTGCGGCAGGTGCTCTCGACTTACGACGGGGACCTCAGGGACCCGCTCTGGTGGCCTCAGGAAAGGCCAGTCCCCATGCGAGTTCCTCTGGGGCCTCTCGGGATTCCTCTCCCGTCGATGCCGGGGCCTAAGACCTTGTGTGGAGTCGGGGCCGGAACCTGAGGATTCCTCTCCAGTGCTGACATGGATCTTGGGGTACTTCTGGAGTCTCCCCAAGGAAGTCAGTCCTCGTCTCGAATGCGGGCATGCACTTGCGCTTTCCTCCAGAGCGGTAGCAGCCGTGTCACGCAGTCCGCCGCGTGGATCAAAGGATCTATGGTTTTCCCTCGAGTCTTTCCCACGAGGTTTTCCCACGAGGCTTTCCCACAGGGCTGTCCCACGTGCACACGTGGTGGGAGTCGATCCTCGGCTTGAACGTCAAGGCAGTGCAGGGAAAACAGGTTCCTCTGGAATGGACTGACACATCGGGGGACTCTTGGAATGGTGGCATGACCCTGGAGTTCCTCTCGCCTTTCCTGTGGAGAGCGCCTCCTCTTGAGATGCGACGGGAACGCCGGGAATTCTTTCCCTACGAAACAGGGAAAGGATCCCTCATCTCGAGCTAGGAGGCGGAAACGGGGCTCCCCTGGATGTGTGCGGGACCCCACGTGCTTCCTCTCGAGTGGAGACGGGTATGTCGGGGAACTTCTTGAGTTGCAGCAATGGTGTGAAGGACCCTTTGGAAGTTCCAGTGGTTAGATGTGATTGGCCTCGAGAAGCCTCAGCGGAAATGGGCCTCATCTGGCCTGGAGGGCAAAACCTCCAGTATTTTCTCGAGTTGCGGCAGGTGCTCTCGACTTACGACGGGGACCTCAGGGACCCGCTCTGGTGGCCTCAGGAAAGGCCAGTCCCCATGCGAGTTCCTCGGGGGCCACTCGGGATTCCTCTCCCGTCTATGCCGGGGACTAAGACCTTGTGTGGAGTCGGGACCGGAACATGAGGATTCCTCTCCAGTGCTGACATGGATCTTGGGGTACTTCTGGAGTCTCCCCAGGGGAGTCAGTCCTCGTCTCGAATGCGGGCATGCACTTGCGCTTTCCTCCAGAGCGGTAGCAGCAGTGTCACGCAGTCCGCCGCGTGGATCAAAGGATCTATGGTTTTCCCTCGAGTCTTTCCCACGAGGCTTTCCCACGAGGCTTTCCCACAGGGCTGTCCCACGTGCACACGTGGTGGGAGTCGATCCTCGGCTTGAACGTCAAGGCAGTGCAGGGAAAACAGGTTCCTCTGGAATGGACTGTCACATCTGGGGGACTCTTGGAATGGTTTCACGACCCTGGAGTTCCTCTCGCCTTTCCTGTGGAGAGCGACTCCTCTTGAGATGCGACGGGAACGCCGGGAATTCTTTCCCTACGAAACAGGGAAAGGATCCCTCATCTCGAGCTAGGAGGCGGAAACGGGGCTCCCCTGGATGTGTGCGGGACCCCACGTGCTTCCTCTCGAGTGGAGACGGGTATGTCGGGGAACTTCTTGAGTTGCAGCAAGGGTGTGAAGGACCCTCTGAAAGTTCCAGTGGTTAGATGTGATTGGCCTCGAGAAGCCTCATCGGAAATGGGCCTCATCTCGCCTGGAGGGCAAAACCTCCTGGATTTTCTCGAGTTGCGGCAGGTGCTCTCGACTTACAACGGGGACCTCAGGGACCCGCTCTGGTGGCCTCAGGAAAGGCCAGTCCCCATGCGATTTCCTCGGGGGCGTCTCGGGATTCCTCTCCCGTCGATGCCGGGGCCTAAGCCCTTGTGTGGAGTCGGGGCCGGAACCTGATGATTCCTCTCCAGTGCTGACATGGATCTTGGGGTACTTCTGGAGTCTCCCCAGGGGAGTCAGTCCTCGTCTCGAATGCGGGCATGCACTTGCGCTTTCCTCCAGAGCGGTAGCAGCAGTGTCACGCAGTCCGCCGCGTGGATCAAAGGATCTATGGTTTTCCCTCGAGTCTTTCCCACGAGGCTTTCCCACGAGGCTTTCCCACAGGGCTGTCCCACGTGCACACGTGGTGGGAGTCGATCCTCGGCTTGAACGTCAAGGCAGTGCAGGGAAAACAGGTTCCTCTGAAATGGGCTGATACATCTGGGGGACTCTCGGAATGGTGGCACGACCCTGGAGTTCCTCTCGCCTTTCCTGTGGAGAGCGCCTCCTCTTGAGATGCGACGGGAACGCCGGGAATTCTTTCCCTACGAAACAGGGAAAGGATCCCTCATCTCGAGCTAGGAGGCGGAAACGGGGCTCCCCTGGATGTGTGCGGGACACCACGTGCTTCCTCTCGAGTGGAGACGGGTATGTCGGGGAACTTCTTGAGTTGCAGCAAGGGTGTGAAGGACCCTCTGAAAGTTCCAGTGGTTAGATGTGATTGGCCTCGAGAAGCCTCAGCGGAAATGGGCCTCATCTCGCCTGGAGGGCAAAACCTCCTGGATTTTCTCGAGTTGCGGCAGGTGCTCTCGACTTACGACGGGGACCTCAGGGACCCGCTCTGGTGGCCTCAGGAAAGGCCAGTCCCCATGCGAGTTCCTCTGGGGCCTCTCGGGATTCCTCTCCCGTCGATGCCGGGGCCTAAGACCTTGTGTGGAGTCGGGGCCGGAACCTGAGTATTCCTCTCCAGTGCTGACATGGATCTTGGGGTACATCTGGAGTCTCCCCAAGGAAGTCAGTCCTCGTCTCGAATGCGGGCATGTACTTGCACTTTCCTCCAGAGCGGTGGCAGCAGTGTCACGCAGTCCGCCGCGTGGATCAAAGGATCTATGGTTTTCCCTCGAGTCTTTCCCACGAGGCTTTCCCACGAGGCTTTCCCACAGGGCTGTCCCACGTGCACATGTGGTGGGATTCGATCCTCGGCTTGAACGTCAAGGCAGTGCAGGGAAAACAGGTTCGTCTGGAATGGACTGACACATCTGGGGGAGTCTTGGAATGGTGTCACGACCCTGGAGTTCCTCTCGCCTTTCCTGTGGAGAGCGCCTCCTCTTGAGATGCGACGGGAACGCCGGGAATTCTTTCCCTACGAAACAGGGAAAGGATCCCTCATCTCGAGCTAGGAGGCGGAAACGGGGCTCCCCTGGATGTGTGCGGGACACCACGTGCTTCCTCTCGAGTGGAGACGGGTATGTCGGGGAACTTCTTGAGTTGCAGCAAGGGTGTGAAGGACCCTCTGAAAGTTCCAGTGGTTAGATGTGATTGGCCTCGAGAAGCCTCAGCGGAAATGGGCCTCATCTCGCCTGGAGGGCAAAACCTCCTGGATTTTCTCGAGTTGCGGCAGGTGCTCTCGACTTACGACGGGGACCTCAGGGACCCGCTCTGGTGGCCTCAGGAAAGGCCTGTCCCCATGCGAGTTCCTCTGGGGCCTCTCGGGATTCCTCTCCCGTCGATGCCGGGGCCTAAGACCTTGTGTGGAGTCGGGGCCGGAACCTGAGGATTCCTCTCCAGTGCTGACATGGATCTTGGGGTACTTCTGGAGTCTCCCCAAGGAAGTCAGTCCTCGTCTCGAATGCGGGCATGCACTTGCGCTTTCCTCCAGAGCGGTAGCAGCCGTGTCACGCAGTCCGCCGCGTGGATCAAAGGATCTATGGTTTTCCCTCGAGTCTTTCCCACGAGGTTTTCCCACGAGGCTTTCCCACAGGGCTGTCCCACGTGCACACGTGGTGGGAGTGGATCCTCGGCTTGAACGTCAAGGCAGTGCAGGGAAAACAGGTTCCTCTGGAATGGACTGACACATCGGGGGACTCTTGGAATGGTGGCATGACCCTGGAGTTCCTCTCGCCTTTCCTGTTGAGAGCGCCTCCTCTTGAGATGCGACGGGAACGCCGGGAATTCTTTCCCTACGAAACAGGGAAAGGATCCCTCATCTCGAGCTAGGAGGCGGAAACGGGGCTCCCCTGGATGTGTGCGGGACCCCACGTGCTTCCTCTCGAGTGGAGACGGGTATGTCGGGGAACTTCTTGAGTTGCAGCAATGGTGTGAAGGACCCTTTGGAAGTTCCAGTGGTTAGATGTGATTGGCCTCGAGAAGCCTCAGCGGAAATGGGCCTCATCTGGCCTGGAGGGCAAAACCTCCTGTATTTTCTCGAGTTGCGGCAGGTGCTCTCGACTTACGACGGGGACCTCAGGGACCCGCTCTGGTGGCCTCAGGAAAGGCCAGTCCCCATGCGAGTTCCTCGGGGGCCACTCGGGATTCCTCTCCCGTCTATGCCGGGGACTAAGACCTTGTGTGGAGTCGGGACCGGAACATGAGGATTCCTCTCCAGTGCTGACATGGATCTTGGGGTACTTCTGGAGTCTCCCCAGGGGAGTCAGTCCTCGTCTCGAATGCGGGCATGCACTTGCGCTTTCCTCCAGAGCGGTAGCAGCAGTGTCACGCAGTCCGCCGCGTGGATCAAAGGATCTATGGTTTTCCCTCGAGTCTTTCCCACGAGGCTTTCCCACGAGGCTTTCCCACAGGGCTGTCCCACGTGCACACGTGGTGGGAGTCGATCCTCGGCTTGAACGTCAAGGCAGTGCAGGGAAAACAGGTTCCTCTGGAATGGACTGTCACATCTGGGGGACTCTTGGAATGGTTTCACGACCCTGGAGTTCCTCTCGCCTTTCCTGTGGAGAGCGACTCCTCTTGAGATGCGACGGGAACGCCGGGAATTCTTTCCCTACGAAACAGGGAAAGGATCCCTCATCTCGAGCTAGGAGGCGGAAACGGGGCTCCCCTGGATGTGTGCGGGACCCCACGTGCTTCCTCTCGAGTGGAGACGGGTATGTCGGGGAACTTCTTGAGTTGCAGCAAGGGTGTGAAGGACCCTCTGAAAGTTCCAGTGGTTAGATGTGATTGGCCTCGAGAAGCCTCATCGGAAATGGGCCTCATCTCGCCTGGAGGGCAAAACCTCCTGGATTTTCTCGAGTTGCGGCAGGTGCTCTCGACTTACAACGGGGACCTCAGGGACCCGCTCTGGTGGCCTCAGGAAAGGCCAGTCCCCATGCGATTTCCTCGGGGGCGTCTCGGGATTCCTCTCCCGTCGATGCCGGGGCCTAAGCCCTTGTGTGGAGTCGGGGCCGGAACCTGATGATTCCTCTCCAGTGCTGACATGGATCTTGGGGTACTTCTGGAGTCTCCCCAGGGGAGTCAGTCCTCGTCTCGAATGCGGGCATGCACTTGCGCTTTCCTCCAGAGCGGTAGCAGCAGTGTCACGCAGTCCGCCGCGTGGATCAAAGGATCTATGGTTTTCCCTCGAGTCTTTCCCACGAGGCTTTCCCACGAGGCTTTCCCACAGGGCTGTCCCACGTGCACACGTGGTGGGAGTCGATCCTCGGCTTGAACGTCAAGGCAGTGCAGGGAAAACAGGTTCCTCTGAAATGGGCTGATACATCTGGGGGACTCTCGGAATGGTGGCACGACCCTGGAGTTCCTCTCGCCTTTCCTGTGGAGAGCGCCTCCTCTTGAGATGCGACGGGAACGCCGGGAATTCTTTCCCTACGAAACAGGGAAAGGATCCCTCATCTCGAGCTAGGAGGCGGAAACGGGGCTCCACTAGATGTGTGCGGGACACCACGTGCTTCCTCTCGAGTGGAGACGGGTATGTCGGGGAACTTCTTGAGGTGCAGCAAGGGTGTGAAGGACCCTTTGGAAGTTCCAGTGGTTAGATGTGATTGGACTCGAGAAGCCTCAGCGGAAATGGGCCTCATCACGCCTGGAGGGCAAAACCTCCTGGATTTTCTCGAGTTGCGGCAGGTGCTCTCGACTTACGACGGGGACCTCAGGGACCCGCTCTGGTGGCCTCAGGAAAGGCCAGTCCCCATGCGAGTTCCTCGGGGGCCTCTCGGGATTCCTCTCCCGTCGATGCCGGGGCCTAAGACCTTGTGTGGAGTCGGGGCCGGAACCTGAGGATTCCTCTCCAGTGCTGACATGGATCTTGGGGTACTTCTGGAGTCTCCCCAAGGAAGTCAGTCCTCGTCTCGAATGCGGGCATGCACTTGCGCTTTCCTCCAGAGAGGTAGCAGCCGTGTCACGCAGTCCGCTGCGTGGATCAAAGGATCTATGGTTTTCCCTCGAGTCTTTCCCACGAGGTTTTCCCACGAGGCTTTCCCACAGGGCTGTCCCACGTGCACACGTGGTGGGAGTCGATCCTCGGCTTGAACGTCAAGGCAGTGCAGGGAAAACAGGTTCCTCTGGAATGGACTGACACATCTGGGGGACTCTTGGAATGTTGGCATGACCCTGGAGTTCCTCTCGCCTTTCCTGTGGAGAGCGCCTCCTCTTGAGATGCGACGGGAAAGCCGGGAATTCTTTCCCTACGAATCAGGGAAAGGATCCCTCATCTCGAGCTAGGAGGCGGAAACGGGGCTCCCCTGGATGTGTGCGGGACACCACGTGCTTCCTCTCGAGTGGAGACGGGTATGTCGGGGAACTTTTTGAGTTGCAGCAAGGGTGTGAAGGACCCTCTGAAAGTTCCAGTGGTTAGATGTGATTGGCCTCGAGAAGCCTCAGCGGAAATGGACCTCATCTCGCCTGGAGGGCAAAACCTCCTGGATTTTCTCGAGTTGCGGCAGGTGCTCTCGACTTACGACGGGGACCTCAGGGACCCGCTCTGGTGGCCTCAGGAAAGGCCAGTCCCCATGCGAGTTCCTCGGGGGCCTCTCGGGATTCCTCTCCCGTCGATGCCGGGGCCTAAGACCTTGTGTGGAGTCGGGGCCGGAACCTGAGGATTCCTCTCCAGTGCTGACATGGATCTTGGGGTACTTCTGGAATCTCCCCAGGGGAGTCTGTCCTCGTCTCGAATGCGGGCATGCACTTGCGCTTTCCTCCAGAGCGGTAGCAGCAGTGTCACGCAGTCCGCCGCGTGGATCAAAGGTTCTATGGTTTTCCCTCGAGTCTTTCCCACGAGGCTTTCCCCCGAGGCTTTCCCACAGGGCTGTCCCACGTGCACACGTGGTGGGAGTCGATCCTCGGCTTGAACGTCAAGGCAGTGCAGGGAACACAGGTTCCTCTGGAATGGACTGACACATCTGGGGGACTCTTGGAATGGTGTCACGACCCTGGAGTTCCTCTCGCATTTCCTGTGGAGAGCGCCTCCTCTTGAGATGCGACGGGAACGCCGGGAATTCTTTCCCTACGAAACAGGGAAAGGATCCCTCATCTCGAGCTAGGAGGCGGAAACGGGGCTCCCCTGGATGTGTGCGGGACACCACGTGCTTCCTCTCGAGTGCAGACGGGTATGTTGGGGAACTTCTTGAGTTGCAGCAAGGGTGTGAAGGACCCTTTGGAAGTTCCAGTGGTTAGATGTGATTGGACTCGAGAAGCCTCAGCGGAAATGGGCCTCATCACGCCTGGAGGGCAAAACCTCCTGGATTTTCTCGAGTTTTGGCAGGTGCTCTCGACTTACGACGGGGACCTCAGGGACCCGCTCTGGTGGCCTCAGGAAAGGCCAGTCCCCATGCGAGTTCCTCGGGGGCCTCTCGGGATTCCTCTCCCGTCGATGCCGGGGCCTAAGACCTTGTGTGGAGTCGGGGCCGGAACCTGAGGATTCCTCTCCAGTGCTGACATGGATCTTGGGGTACTTCTGGAGTCTCCCCAAGGAAGTCAGTCCTCGTCTCGAATGCGGGCATGCACTTGCGCTTTCCTCCAGAGCGGTAGCAGCCGTGTCACGCAGTCCGCCGCGTGGATCAAAGGATCTATGGTTTTCCCTCGAGTCTTTCCCACGAGGTTTTCCCACGAGGCTTTCCCACAGGGCTGTCCCACGTGCACACGTGGTGGGAGTCGATCCTCGGCTTGAACGTCAAGGCAGTGCAGGGAAAACAGGTTCCTCTGGAATGGACTGACACATCGGGGGACTCTTGGAATGGTGGCATGACCCTGGAGTTCCTCTCGCCTTTCCTGTGGAGAGCGCCTCCTCTTGAGATGCGACGGGAACGCCGGGAATTCTTTCCCTACGAAACAGGGAAAGGATCCCTCATCTCGAGATAGGAGGTGGAAATGGGGCTCCCCTGGATGTGTGCGGGACACCACGTGCTTCCTCTCGAGTGCAGACGGTTATGTCGGAGAACTTTTAAGTTGCAGCAAGGGTGTGAAGGACCGTTTGGAAGTTCCAGTGGTTAGATGTGATTGGCCTCGAGAAGCCTCAGCGGAAATGGGCCTCATCTCGCCTGGAGGGCAAAACCTCCTGGATTTTCTCGAGTTGCGGCAGGTGCTCTCGACTTACGACGGGGACCTCAGGGACCCGCTCTGGTGGCCTCAGGAGAGGCCAGTCCCCATGCGAGTTCCTCGGGGGCCTCTCGGGATTCCTCTCCCGTCGATGCCGGGGCCTAAGACCTTGTGTGGAGTCGGGGCCGGAACCTGAGGATTCCTCTCCATTGCTGACATGGATCTTAGGGTACTTCTGGAGTCTCCCCAGTGGAGTCAGTCCTCGTCTCGAATGCGGGCATGCACTTGCGCTTTCCTCCAGAGCGGTAGCAGCAGTGTCACGCAGTCCGCCGCGTGGATCTAAGGATCTATGGTTTTCCCTCGAGTCTTTCCCACGAGGCTTTCCCACGAGGCTTTCCCACAGGGCTGTCCCACGTGCACACGTGGTGGGAGTCGATGCTCGGCTTGAACGTCAAGGCAGTGCAGGGAAAACAGGTTCCTCTGGAATGGACTGACACATCTGGGGGACTCTTGGAATGGTGGCATTACCCTGGAGTTCCTCTCGCCTTTCGTGTGGAGAGCGCCTCCTCTTGAGATGCGACGGGAACGCCGGGAATTCTTTCCCTACGAAACAGGGAAAGGATCCCTCATCTCGAGCTAGGAGGCGGAAACGGGGCTCCCCTGGATGTGTTCGGGACCCCACGTGCTTCCCCTCAAGTGGAGACGGGTATTTCGGGAAAATTCTTGCGTTGCAGCAATGGTGTGAAGGTCCCTTTGGAAGTTCCCGTGGTTAGATGTGATTGGCCTCGAGAAGCCTCAGCGGAAATGGGCCTCATCTGGCCTGGAGGGCAAAACCTCCTGGATTTTCTCGAGTTGCGGCACGTGCTCTCGACTTACGACGGGGACCTCCGGGTCCCGCTCTGGTGGCCTCAGGAAAGGCCAGTCCCCATGCGAGTTCCTCGGGGGCGTCTCGGGATTCCTCTCCCGTCGATGCCGGGGCCTAAGTCCTTGTGTGGATTCGGGGCCGGAAGCTGAGGATTGCTCTCCAGTAGTGACATGGATCTTGGGGTACTTCTGGAGTTTCCCCAGGGGAGTCAGTCCTCGTCTCGAGTGCGGGCATGCACTTGCGCTTTCCTCCAGAGCGGTAGCAGCAGTGTCACGCAGTCCGCCGCGTGGATCAAAGGATCTATGGTTTTCCCTCGAGTCTTTCCCACGAGGCTTTCCCAAGAGGCTTTCACACAGGGCTCTCCCACAGGGCTGTCCCACGTGCACACGTGGTGGGAGTCGATCCTCGGCTTGAACGTCAAGGCAGTGCAGGGAAAACAGGTTCCTCTGGAATGGACTGACACATCTGGGGGACTCTTGGAATCGTGGCACGACCCTGGAGTTCCTATCGCCTTTCCTGTGGAGAGCGCCTCCTCTTGAGATGCGACGGGAACGCCGGGAATTCTTTCCCTACGAAACAGGGAAAGGATCCCTCATCTCGAGCTAGGAGGCGGAAACGGGGCTCCCGTGGATGTGTGCGGGACCCCACGTGCTTCCTCTCGAGTGGAGACGGGTATGTCGGGGAACTTCTTGAGTTGCAGCAAGGGTGTGAAGGACCCTTTGGAAGTTCCAGTGGTTAGATGTGATTGGCCTCGAGAAGCCTCAGCGGAAATGGGCCTCATCTCGCCTGGAGGGCAAAACCTCCTGGATTTTCTCGAGTTGCGGCAGGTGCTCTCGACTTATGACGGGGACCTCAGGGACCTGCTGTGGTGGCCTCAGGAAAGGCCAGTCCCCATGCGAGTTCCTCGGGGGCCTCTCGGGATTCCTCTCCCGTCGATACCGGGGCCTAAGACCTTGTGTGAAGTCGGGGCCGGAACCTGAGGATTCCTCTCCAGTGCTGACATGGATCTTGGGGTACTTCTGGAGTCTCCCCAGGGGAGTCAGTCCTCGTCTCGAATGCGGGCATGCACATGCGCTTTCCTCCAGAGCGGTAGCAGCAGTGTCACACAGTCCGCCGCGTGGATCAAAGGATCTATGGTTTTCCCTCGAGTCTTTCCCACGAGGCTTTCCCACGAGGCTTTCCCACAGGGCTGTCCCACGTGCACACGTGGTGGGAGTCGATCCTCGGCTTGAACGTCAAGGCAGTGCAGGGAAAACAGGTTCCTCTGGAATGGACTGACACATCTGGGGGACTCTTGGAATGTTGGCATGACCCTGGAGTTCCTCTCGCCTTTCCTGTGGAGAGCGCCTCCTCTTGAGATGCGACGGGAAAGCCGGGAATTCTTTCCCTACGAAACAGGGAAAGGATCCCTCATCTCGAGCTAGGAGGCGGAAACGGGGCTCCCCTGGATGTGTGCGGGACACCACGTGCTTCCTCTCGAGTGGAGACGGTATGTCGGGGAACTTTTTGAGTTGCAGCAAGGGTGTGAAGGACCCTCTGAAAGTTCCAGTGGTTAGATGTGATTGGCCTCGAGAAGCCTCAGCGGAAATGGACCTCATCTCGCCTGGAGGGCAAAACCTCCTGGATTTTCTCGAGTTGCGGCAGGTGCTCTCGACTTACGACGGGGACCTCAGGGACCCGCTCTGGTGGCCTCAGGAAAGGCCAGTCCCCATGCGAGTTCCTCGGGGGCCTCTCGGGATTCCTCTCCCGTCGATGCCGGGGCCTAAGACCTTGTGTGGAGTCGGGGCCGGAACCTGAGGATTCCTCTCCAGTGCTGACATGGATCTTGGGGTACTTCTGGAATCTCCCCAGGGGAGTCTGTCCTCGTCTCTAATGCGGGCATGCACTTGCGCTTTCCTCCAGAGCGGTAGCAGCAGTGTCACGCAGTCCGCCGCGTGGATCAAAGGATCTATGATTTTCCCTCGAGTCTTTCCCACGAGGCTTTCCCCCGAGGCTTTCCCACAGGGCTGTCCCACGTGCACACGTGGTGGGAGTCGATCCTCGGCTTGAACGTCAAGGCAGCGCAGGGAACACAGGTTCCTCTGGAATGGACTGACACATCTGGGGGACTCTTGGAATGGTGTCACGACCCTGGAGTTCCTCTCGCATTTCCTGTGGAGAGCGCCTCCTCTTGAGATGCGACGGGAACGCCGGGAATTCTTTCCCTACGAAACAGGGAAAGGATCCCTCATCTCGAGCTAGGAGGCGGAAACGGGGCTCCCCTGGATGTGTGCGGGACACCACGTGCTTCCTCTCGAGTGCAGACGGGTATGTTGGGGAACTTCTTGAGTTGCAGCAAGGGTGTGAAGGACCCTTTGGAAGTTCCAGTGGTTAGATGTGATTGAACTCGAGAAGCCTCAGCGGAAATTGGCCTCATCACGCCTGGAGGGCAAAACCTCCTGGATTTTCTCGAGTTTTGGCAGGTGCTCTCGACTTACGACGGGGACCTCAGGGACCCGCTCTGGTGGCCTCAGGAAAGGCCAGTCCCCATGCGAGTTCCTCGGGGGCCTCTCGGGATTCCTCTCCCGTCGATGCCGGGGCCTAAGACCTTGTGTGGAGTCGGGGCCGGAACCTGAGGATTCCTCTCCAGTGCTGACATGGATCTTGGGGTACTTCTGGAGTCTCCCCAAGGAAGTCAGTCCTCGTCTCGAATGCGGGCATGCACTTGCGCTTTCCTCCAGAGCGGTATCAGCCGTGTCACGCAGTCCGCCGCGTGGATCAAAGGATCTATGGTTTTCCCTCGAGTCTTTCCCACGAGGTTTTCCCACGAGGCTTTCCCACAGGGCTGTCCCACGTGCACACGTGGTGGGAGTCGATCCTCGGCTTGAACGTCAAGGCAGTGCAGGGAAAACAGGTTCCTCTGGAATGGACTGACACTCGGGGGACTCTTGGAATGGTGGCATGACCCTGGAGTTCCTCTCGCCTTTCCTGTGGAGAGCGCCTCCTCTTGAGATGCGACGGGAACGCCGGGAATTCTTTCCCTACGAAACAGGGAAAGGATCCCTCATCTCGAGCTAGGAGGTGGAAACGGGGCTCCCCTGGATGTGTGCGGGACACCACGTGCTTCCTCTCGAGTGCAGACGGTTATGTCGGAGAACTTTTAAGTTGCAGCAAGGGTGTGAAGGACCGTTTGGAAGTTCCAGTGGTTAGATGTGATTGGCCTCGAGAAGCCTCAGCGGAAATGGGCCTCATCTCGCCTGGAGGGCAAAACCTCCTGGATTTTCTCGAGTTGCGGCAGGTGCTCTCGACTTACGACGGGGACCTCAGGGACCCGCTCTGGTGGCCTCAGGAGAGGCCAGTCCCCATGCGAGTTCCTCGGGGGCCTCTCGGGATTCCTCTCCCGTCGATGCCGGGGCCTAAGACCTTGTGTGGAGTCGGGGCCGGAACCTGAGGATTCCTCTCCAGTGCTGACATGGATCTTAGGGTACTTCTGGAGTCTCTCCAGGGGAGTCAGTCCTCGTCTCGAATGCGGGCATGCACTTGCGCTTTCTTCCAGAGCGGTAGCAGCAGTGTCACGCAGTCCGCCGCGTGGATCTAAGGATCTATGGTTTTCCCTCGAGTCTTTCCCACGAGGCTTTCCCACGAGGCTTTCCCACAGGGCTGTCCCACGTGCACACGTGGTGGGAGTCGATGCTCGGCTTGAACGTCAAGGCAGTGCAGGGAAAACAGGTTCCTCTGGAATGGACTGACACATCTGGGGGACTCTTGGAATGGTGGCATTACCCTGGAGTTCCTCTCGCCTTTCGTGTGGAGAGCGCCTCCTCTTGAGATGCGACGGGAACGCCGGGAATTCTTTCCCTTCGAAACAGGGAAAGGATCCCTCATCTCGAGCTAGGAGGCGGAAACGGGGCTCCCCTGGATGTGTTCGGGACCCCACGTGCTTCCCCTCAAGTGGAGACGGGTATTTCGGGAAACTTCTTGCGTTGCAGCAATGGTGTGAAGGTCCCTTTGGAAGTTCCAGTGGTTAGATGTGATTGGCCTCGAGAAGCCTCAGCGGAAATGGGCCTCATCTGGCCTGGAGGGCAAAACCTCCTGGATTTTCTCGAGTTGCGGCACGTGCTCTCGACTTACGACGGGGACCTCAGGGACCCGCTCTGGTGGCCTCAGGAAAGGCCAGTCCCCATGCGAGTTCCTCGGGGGCGTCTCGGGATTCCTCTCCCGTCGATGCCGGGGCCTAAGTCCTTGTGTGGATTCGGGGCCGGAAGCTGAGGATTCCTCTCCAGTAGTGACATGGATCTTGGGGTACTTCTGGAGTTTCCCCAGGGGAGTCAGTCCTCGTCTCGAGTGCGGGCATGCACTTGCGCTTTCCTCCAGAGCGGTAGCAGCAGTGTCACGCAGTCCGCCGCGTGGATCAAAGGATCTATGGTTTTCCCTCGAGTCTTTCCCACGAGGCTTTCCCAAGAGGCTTTCACACAGGGCTCTCCCACAGGGCTGTCTCACGTGCACACGTGGTGGGAGTCGATCCTCGGCTTGAACGTCAAGGCAGTGCAGGGAAAACAGGTTCCTCTGGAATGGACTGACACATCTGGGGGACTCTTGGAATCGTGGCACGACCCTGGAGTTCCTATCGCCTTTCCTGTGGAGAGCGCCTCCTCTTGAGATGCGACGGGAACGCCGGGAATTCTTTCCCTACGAAACAGGGAAAGGATCCCTCATCTCGAGCTAGGAGGCGGAAACGGGGCTCCCGTGGATGTGTGCGGGACCCCACGTGCTTCCTCTCGAGTGGAGACGGGTATGTCGGGGAACTTCTTGAGTTGCAGCAAGGGTGTGAAGGACCCTTTGGAAGTTCCAGTGGTTAGATGTGATTGGCCTCGAGAAGCCTCAGCGGAAATGGGCCTCATCTCGCCTGGAGGGCAAAACCTCCTGGATTTTCTCGAGTTGCGGCAGGTGCTCTCGACTTATGACGGGGACCTCAGGGACCTGCTGTGGTGGCCTCAGGAAAGGCCAGTCCCCATGCGAGTTCCTCGGGGGCCTCTCGGGATTCCTCTCCCGTCGATGCCGGGGCCTAAGACCTTGTGTGAAGTCGGGGCCGGAACCTGAGGATTCCTCTCCAGTGCTGACATGGATCTTGGGGTACTTCTGGAGTCTCCCCAGGGGAGTCAGTCCTCGTCTCGAATGCGGGCATGCACATGCGCTTTCCTCCAGAGCGGTAGCAGCAGTGTCACACAGTCCGCCGCGTGGATCAAAGGATCTATGGTTTTCCCTCGAGTCTTTCCCACGAGGCTTTCCCACGAGGCTTTCCCACAGGGCTGTCCCACGTGCACACGTGGTGGGAGTCGATCCTCGGCTTGAACGTCAAGGCAGTGCAGGGAAAACAGGTTCCTCTGGAATGGACTGACACATCTGGGGGACTCTTGGAATGTTGGCATGACCCTGGAGTTCCTCTCGCCTTTCCTGTGGAGAGCGCCTCCTCTTGAGATGCGACGGGAAAGCCGGGAATTCTTTCCCTACGAAACAGGGAAAGGATCCCTCATCTCGAGCTAGGAGGCGGAAACGGGGCTCCCCTGGATGTGTGCGGGACACCACGTGCTTCCTCTCGAGTGGAGACGGGTATGTCGGGGAACTTTTTGAGTTGCAGCAAGGGTGTGAAGGACCCTCTGAAAGTTCCAGTGGTTAGATGTGATTGGCCTCGAGAAGCCTCAGCGGAAATGGACCTCATCTCGCCTGGAGGGCAAAACCTCCTGGATTTTCTCGAGTTGCGGCAGGTGCTCTCGACTTACGACGGGGACCTCAGGGACCCGCTCTGGTGGCCTCAGGAAAGGCCAGTCCCCATGCGAGTTCCTCGGGGGCCTCTCGGGATTCCTCTCCCGTCGATGCCGGGGCCTAAGACCTTGTGTGGAGTCGGGGCCGGAACCTGAGGATTCCTCTCCAGTGCTGACATGGATCTTGGGGTACATCTGGAGTCTCCCCAGGGGAGTCAGTCCTCGTCTCGAATGCGGGCATGCACATGCGCTTTCCTCCAGAGCGGTAGCAGCAGTGTCACACAGTCCGCCGCGTGGATCAAAGGATCTATGGTTTTCCCTCGAGTCTTTCCCACGAGGCTTTCCCACAGGGCTGTCCCACGTGCACACGTGGTGGGAGTCGATCCTCGGCTTGAACGTCAAGGCAGTGCAGGGAAAACAGGTTCCTCTGGAATGGGCTGACTCATCTGGGGGACTCTTGGAATGGTGGCACGAACCTGGAGTTCCTCTCGCCTTTCCTGTGGAGAGCGCCTCCTCTTGAGATGCGACGGGAACGCCGGGAATTCTTTCCCTACGAAACAGGAAAAGGATCCCTCATCTCGAGCTAGGAGGTGGAAACGGGGCTCCCCTGGATGTGTGCGGGACACCACGTGCTTCCTCTCGAGTGCAGACGGGTATGTCGGGGAACTTCTTGAGTTGCAGCAATGGTGTGAAGGACCCTTTGGAAGTTCCAGTGGTTAGATGTGATTGGCCTCGAGAAGCCTCAGCGGAAATGGGCCTCATCTCGCCTGGAGGGCAAAACCTCCTGGATTTTCTCGAGTTGCAGCAGGTGCTCTCGACTTACGACGGGAACCTCAGGGAACCGCTCTGGTGGCCTCAGGAAAGGCCAGTCCCCATGCGAGTTCCTCGGGGCCCTCTCGGGATTCCTCTCCCGTCGATGCCGGGGCCTAAGACCTTGTGTGGAGTCGGGGCCGGAACCTGAGGATTCCTCTCCAGTGCTGACATGGATCTTGGGGTACTTCTTGAGTCTCCCCAGGCGAGTCAGCCCTCGTCTCGAATGCAGGCATGCACTTGCGCTTTCCTCCAGAGCGGTAGCAGCAGTGTCACGCAGTCCGCCGCGTGGATCAAAGGATGTTTGGTTTTCCCTCGAGTCTTTCCCACGAGGCTTTCCCACGAGGATGTCCCACGTGCACACGTGGTGGGAGTCGATCCTCGGCTTGAACGTCAAGGCAGTGCAGGGAAAACAGGTTCCTCTGGAATGGACTGACACATCTGGGGGACTCTTGGAATGGTGGCACGACCCTGGAGTTCCTCTCGCGTTTCCTGTGGAGAGCGCCTCCTCTTGAGATGCGACGGGAACGCCGGGAATTCTTTCCCTACGAAACAGGGAAAGGATCCCTCATCTCGAGCTAGGAGGCGGAAACGGGGCTCCCCTGGATGTGTGCGGGACCCACGTGCTTCCTCTCGAGTGGAGACGGGTATGTCGGGGAACTTCTTGAGTTACAGCAAGGGTGTGAAGGACCCTTTGGAAGTTCCAGTGGTTAGACGTGATTAGCCTCGAGAAGCCTCAGCGGAAATGGGCCTTATCTCGCCTGGAGGGCAAAACCTCCTGGATTTTCTCGAGTTGCGGCAGGTGCTCTCGACTTACGACGGGGACCTCAGGGACCCGCTCTGGTGGCCTCAGGAAAGGCCAGTCCCCATGCGAATTCCTCGGAGCCCACTCGGGATTCCTCTCCCGTCGATGCCGGGGCCTAAGACCTTGTGTGGAGTCGGGGCCGGAACCTGAGGATTCCTCTCCAGTGCTGACATGGATCTTGGGGTACTTCTGGAGTCTCCCCAGGGGAGTCAGTCCTCGTCTCGAATGCGGGCATGCACTTGCGCTTTCCTCCAGAGCGGTAGCAGCAGTGTCACGCAGTCCGCCGCGTGGATCAAAGGATCTATGGTTTTCCCTCGAGTCTTTCCCACGAGGCTTTCCCACGAGGCTGTCCCACGTGCACAGGTGGTGGGAGTCGATCCTCGGCTTGAACGTCAAGGCAGTGCAGAGAAAACAGGTTCCTCTGGAATGGACTGACACATCTGGGGGACTCTTGGAATGGTGGCACGTCCCTGGAGTTCCTCTCGCCTTTCCTGTGGAGAGCGCCTCCTCTTGAGATGCGACGGGAACGCCGGGAATTCTTTCCCTACGATACAGGAAAAGGATCCCTCATCTCGAGCTAGGAGGCGGAAACGGGGCTCCCCTGGATGTGTGCGGGACCCACGTGCTTCCTCTCGAGTGGAGACGGGTATGTCGGGGAACTTCTTGAGTTGCAGCAAGGGTGTGAAGGACCCTTTGGAAGTTCCAGTGGTTAGACGTGATTAGCCTCGAGAAGCCTCAGCGGAAATGGGCCTCATCTCGCCTGGAGGGCAAAACCTCCTGGATTTTCTCGAGTTGCGGCAGGTGCTCTCGACTTACGACGGGGACCTCAGGGACCCGCTCTGGTGGCCTCAGGAAAGGCCAGTCCCCATGCGAGTTCCACGGGGCCCTCTCGGGATTCCTCTCCCGTCGATGCCGGGGCCTAAGACCTTGTGTGGAGTCGGGGCCGGAACCTGAGGATTCCTCTCCAGTGCTGACATGGATCTTGGGGTACTTCTGGAGTCTCCCCAGGGGAGTCAGTCCTCGTCTCGAATGCGGGCATGCACTTGCGCTTTCCTCCAGAGCGGTAGCAGCAGTGTCACGCAGTCCGCCGCGTGGATCAAAGGATCTATGGTGTTCCCTCGATTCTTTCCCACGAGGCTTTCCCACGAGGCTGTCCCACGTGCACACGTGGTGGGAGTCGATCCTCGGCTTGAACGTCAAGGCAGTGCAGGGAAAACAGGTTCCTCTGGAATGGACTGACACATCTGGGGGACTCTTGGAATGGTGGCACGACCCTGGAGTTCCTCTCGACTTTCGTGTGGAGAGCGCCTCCTCTTGAGATGCGACGGGAACGCCGGGAATTCTTTCCCTACGAAACAGGGAAAGGATCCCTCATCTCGAGCTAGGAGGCGGAAACGGGGCTCCCCTGGATGTGTGCGGGACACCACGTGCTTCCTCTCGAGTGGAGACGGGTATGTCGGGGAACTTCTTGAGTTGCAGCAAGGGTGTGAAGGACCCTTTGGAAGTTCCAGTGGTTAGATGTGATTGGCCTCCAGAAGCCTCAGCGGAAATGGGCCTCATCTCGCCTGTAGGGCAAAACCTCCTGGATTTTCTCGAGTTGCGGCAGGTGCTCTAGACTTACGACGGGGACCTCAGGGACCTGCTCTGGTGGCCTCAGGAAAGGCCAGTCCCCATGCGAGTTCCTCGGGGGCCTCTCGGGATTCCTCTCCCGTCGATGCCGGGGCCTAAGACCTTGTGTGGAGTCGGGGCCGGAACCTGAGGATTCCTCTCCAGTGCTGACATGGATCTTGGGGTACTTCTGGAGTCTCCCCAGGGGAGTCAGTCCTCGTCTCGAATGTGGGCATGCACTTGCGCTTTCCTCCAGAGCGGTAGCAGCAGTGTCACGCAGTCCGCCGCGTGGATCAAAGGATCTATGGTTTTCCCTCGAGTCTTTCCCACGAGGCTTTCCCACGAGGCTTTCCCACAGGGCTGTCCCACGTGCACACGTGGTGGGAGTCGATCCTCGGCTTGAACGTCAAGGCAGTGCAGGGAAAACAGGTTCCTCTGGAATGGACTGACTCATCTGGGGGACTATTGGAATGGTGGCACGAACCTGGAGTTCCTCTCGCCTTTCCTGTGGAGAGCGCCTCCTCTTGAGATGCGACAGGTACGCCGGGAATTCTTTCCCTACGAAACAGGGAAAGGATCCCTCATCTCGAGCTAGGAGGCGGAAACGGGGCTCCCCTGGATGTGTGCGGGACCCACGTGCTTCCTCTCGAGTGGAGACGGGTATGTCGGGGAACTTCTTGAGTTGCAGCAAGGGTGTGAAGGACCCTTTGGAAGTTCCAGTGGTTAGACGTGATTAGCCTCGCGAAGCCTCAGCGGAAATGGGCCTCATCTCGCCTGGAGGGCAAAACCTCCTAGATTTTCTCGAGTTGCGGCAGGTGCTCTCGACTTACGACGGGGACCACAGGGACCTGCTCTGGTGGCTTCAGGAAAGGCCAGTCCCCATGCGAGTTCCTCGGGGGCCTCTCGGGATTCCTCTCCCGTCGATGCCGGGGCCTAAGACCTTGTGTGGAGTCGGGGCCGGAACCTGAGGATTCCTCTCCAGTGCTGACATGGATCTTGGGGTACTTCTGGAGTCTCCCCAGGGGAGTCAGTCCTCGTCTCGAATGCGGGCATGCACATGGGCTTTCCTCCAGAGCGGTAGCAGCAGTGTCACGCAGTCCGCGGCGTGGATCAAAGGATCTATGATTTTCCCTCGAGTCTTTCCCACGAGGCTTTCCCAAGAGGCTTTCCCACAGGGCTGTCCCACGTGCACACGTGGTGGGAGTCGATCCTCGGCTTGAACGTCAAGGCAGTGCAGGGAAAACAGTTTCCTCTGGAATGGACTGACTCATCTGGCGGACTCTTGGAATGGTGGCACGAACCTGGAGTTCCTCTCGCCTTTCCTGTGGAGAGCGCCTCCTCTTGAGATGCGACAGGTACGCCGGGAATTCTTTCCCTACGAAACAGGGAAAGGATCCCTCATCTCGAGCTAGGAGGTGGAAACGGGGCTCCCCTGGATGTGTGCGTGACACCACGTGCTTCCTCTCGAGTGCAGACGGGTATGTCGGGGAACTTCTTGAGTTGCAGCAATGGTGTGAAGGACCCTTTGGAAGTTCCAGTGGTTAGATATGATTGGCCTCGAGAAGCCTCAGCGGAAATGGGCCTCATCTCGCCTGGAGGGCAAAACCTCCTGGATTTTCTCGAGTTGCGGCAGGTGCTCTCGACTTACGACGGGGACCTCAGGGAACCGCTCTGGTGGCCTCAGGAAAGGCCAGTCCCCATGCGAGTTCCTCGGGGCCCTCTCGGGATTCCTCTCCCGTCGATGCCGGGGCCTAAGACCTTGTGTGGAGTCGGGGCCGGAACCTGAGGATTCCTCTCCAGTGCTGACATGGATCTTGGGGTACTTCTGGAGTCTCCCCAGGAGAGTCAGTCCTCGTCTCGAATGCGGGCATGCACTTGCGCTTTCCTCCAGAGCGGTAGCAGCAGTGTCACGCAGTCCGCCGCGTGGATCAAAGGATGTTTGGTTTTCCCTCGAGTCTTTCCCACGAGGCTTTCCCACGAGGATGTCCCACGTGCACACGTGGTGGGAGTCGATCCTCGGCTTGAACGTCAAGGCAGTGCAGGGAAAACAGGTTCCTCTGGAATGGACTGACACATCTGGGGGACTCTTGGAATGGTGGCACGACCCTGGAGTTCCTCTCGCGTTTCCTGTGGAGAGCGCCTCCTCTTGAGATGCGACGGGAACGCCGGGAATTCTTTCCCTACGAAACAGGGAAAGGATCCCTCATCTCGAGCTAGGAGGCGGAAACGGGGCTCCCCTGGATGTGTGCGGGACCCACGTGCTTCCTCTCGAGTGGAGACGGGTATGTCGGGGAACTTCTTGAGTTACAGCAAGGGTGTGAAGGACCCTTTGGAAGTTCCAGTGGTTAGACGTGATTAGCCTCGAGAAGCCTCAGCGGAAATGGGCCTTATCTCGCCTGGAGGGCAAAACCTCCTGGATTTTCTCGAGTTGCGGCAGGTGCTCTCGACTTACGACGGGGACCTCAGGGACCCGCTCTGGTGGCCTCAGGAAAGGCCAGTCCCCATGCGAATTCCTCGGAGCCCTCTCGGGATTCCTCTCCCGTCGATGCCGGGGCCTAAGCCCTTGTGTGGAGTCGGGGCCGGAACCTGAGGATTCCTCTCCAGTGCTGACATGGATCTTGGGGTACTTCTGGAGTCTCCCCAGGGGAGTCAGTCCTCGTCTCGAATGCGGGCATGCACTTGCGCTTTCCTCCAGAGCGGCAGCAGCAGTGTCACGCAGTCCGCCGCGTGGATCAAAGGATCTATGGTTTTCCCTCGAGTCTTTCCCACGAGGCTTTCCCACGAGGCTGTCCCACGTGCACAGGTGGTGGGAGTCGATCCTCGGCTTGAACGTCAAGGCAGTGCAGAGAAAACAGGTTCCTCTGGAATGGACTGACACATCTGGGGGACTCTTGGAATGGTGGCACGTCCCTGGAGTTCCTCTCGCCTTTCCTGTGGAGAGCGCCTCCTCTTGAGATGCGACGGGAACGCCGGGAATTCTTTCCCTACGATACAGGGAAAGGATCCCTCATCTCGGGATAGGAGGCGGAAACGGGGCTCCCCTGGATGTGTGCGGGACCCACGTGCTTCCTCTCGAGTGGAGACGGGTATGTCGGGGAACTTCTTGAGTTGCAGCAAGGGTGTGAAGGACCCTTTGGAAGTTCCAGTGGTTAGACGTGATTAGCCTCGAGAAGCCTCAGCGGAAATGGGCCTCATCTCGCCTGGAGGGCAAAACCTCCTGGATTTTCTCGAGTTGCGGCAGGTGCTCTCGACTTACGACGGGGACCTCAGGGACCCGCTCTGGTGGCCTCAGGAAAGGCCAGTCCCCATGCGAGTTCCACGGGGCCCTCTCGGGATTCCTCTCCCGTCGATGCCGGGGCCTAAGACCTTGTGTGGAGTCGGGGCCGGAACCTGAGGATTCCTCTCCAGTGCTGACATGGATCTTGGGGTACTTCTGGAGTCTCCCCAGGGGAGTCAGTCCTCGTCTCGAATGCGGGCATGCACTTGCGCTTTCCTCCAGAGCGGTAGCAGCAGTGTCACGCAGTCCGCCGCGTGGATCAAAGGATCTATGGTGTTCCCTCGATTCTTTCCCACGAGGCTTTCCCACGAGGCTGTCCCACGTGCACACGTGGTGGGAGTCGATCCTCGGCTTGAACGTCAAGGCAGTGCAGGGAAAACAGGTTCCTCTGGAATGGACTGACACATCTGGGGGACTCTTGGAATGGTGGCACGACCCTGGAGTTCCTCTCGACTTTCGTGTGGAGAGCGCCTCCTCTTGAGATGCGACGGGAACGCCGGGAATTCTTTCCCTACGAAACAGGGAAAGGATCCCTCATCTCGAGCTAGGAGGCGGAAACGGGGCTCCCCTGGATGTGTGCGGCACACCACGTGCTTCCTCTCGAGTGGAGACGGGTATGTCGGGGAACTTCTTGAGTTGCAGCAAGGGTGTGAAGGACCCTTTGGAAGTTCCAGTGGTTAGATGTGATTGGCCTCCAGAAGCCTCAGCGGAAATGGGCCTCATCTCGCCTGTAGGGCAAAACCTCCTGGATTTTCTCGAGTTGCGGCAGGTGCTCTCGACTTACGACGGGGACCTCAGGGACCTGCTCTGGTGGCCTCAGGAAAGGCCAGTCCCCATGCGAGTTCCTCGGGGGCCTCTCGGGATTCCTCTCCCGTCGATGCCGGGGCCTAAGACCTTGTGTGGAGTCGGGGCCGGAACCTGAGGATTCCTCTCCAGTGCTGACATGGATCTTGGGGTACTTCTGGAGTCTCCCCAGGGGAGTCAGTCCTCGTCTCGAATGTGGGCATGCACTTGCGCTTTCCTCCAGAGCGGTAGCAGCAGTGTCACGCAGTCCGCCGCGTGGATCAAAGGATCTATGGTTTTCCCTCGAGTCTTTCCCACGAGGCTTTCCCACGAGGCTTTCCCACAGGGCTGTCCCACGTGCACACGTGGTGGGAGTCGATCCTCGGCTTGAACGTCAAGGCAGTGCAGGGAAAACAGGTTCCTCTGGAATGGACTGACTCATCTGGGGGACTATTGGAATGGTGGCACGAACCTGGAGTTCCTCTCGCCTTTCCTGTGGAGAGCGCCTCCTCTTGAGATGCGACAGGTACGCCGGGAATTCTTTCCCTACGAAACAGGGAAAGGATCCCTCATCTCGAGCTAGGAGGCGGAAACGGGGCTCCCCTGGATGTGTGCGGGACCCACGTGCTTCCTCTCGAGTGGAGACGGGTATGTCGGGGAACTTCTTGAGTTGCAGCAAGGGTGTGAAGGACCCTTTGGAAGTTCCAGTGGTTAGACGTGATTAGCCTCGCGAAGCCTCAGCGGAAATGGGCCTCATCTCGCCTGGAGGGCAAAACCTCCTAGATTTTCTCGAGTTGCGGCAGGTGCTCTCGACTTACGACGGGGACCTCAGGGACCTGCTCTGGTGGCCTCAGGAAAGGCCAGTCCCCATGCGAGTTCCTCGGGGGCCTCTCGGGATTCCTCTCCCGTCGATGCCGGGGCCTAAGACCTTGTGTGGAGTCGGGGCCGGAACCTGAGGATTCCTCTCCAGTGCTGACATGGATCTTGGGGTACTTCTGGAGTCTCCCCAGGGGAGTCAGTCCTCGTCTCGAATGCGGGCATGCACATGGGCTTTCCTCCAGAGCGGTAGCAGCAGTGTCACGCAGTCCGCGGCGTGGATCAAAGGATCTATGATTTTCCCTCGAGTCTTTCCCACGAGGCTTTCCCACGAGGCTGTCCCACGTGCACAGGTGGTGGGAGTCGATCCTCGGCTTGAACGTCAAGGCAGTGCAGAGAAAACAGGTTCCTCTGGAATGGACTGACACATCTGGGGGACTCTTGGAATGGTGGCACGTCCCTGGAGTTCCTCTCGCCTTTCCTGTGGAGAGCGCCTCCTCTTGAGATGCGACGGGAACGCCGGGAATTCTTTCCCTACGATACAGGGAAAGGATCCCTCATCTCGGGATAGGAGGCGGAAACGGGGCTCCCCTGGATGTGTGCGGGACCCACGTGCTTCCTCTCGAGTGGAGACGGGTATGTCGGGGAACTTCTTGAGTTGCAGCAAGGGTGTGAAGGACCCTTTGGAAGTTCCAGTGGTTAGACGTGATTAGCCTCGAGAAGCCTCAGCGGAAATGGGCCTCATCTCGCCTGGAGGGCAAAACCTCCTGGATTTTCTCGAGTTGCGGCAGGTGCTCTCGACTTACGACGGGGACCTCAGGGACCCGCTCTGGTGGCCTCAGGAAAGGCCAGTCCCCATGCGAGTTCCACGGGGCCCTCTCGGGATTCCTCTCCCGTCGATGCCGGGGCCTAAGACCTTGTGTGGAGTCGGGGCCGGAACCTGAGGATTCCTCTCCAGTGCTGACATGGATCTTGGGGTACTTCTGGAGTCTCCCCAGGGGAGTCAGTCCTCGTCTCGAATGCGGGCATGCACTTGCGCTTTCCTCCAGAGCGGTAGCAGCAGTGTCACGCAGTCCGCCGCGTGGATCAAAGGATCTATGGTGTTCCCTCGATTCTTTCCCACGAGGCTTTCCCACGAGGCTGTCCCACGTGCACACGTGGTGGGAGTCGATCCTCGGCTTGAACGTCAAGGCAGTGCAGGGAAAACAGGTTCCTCTGGAATGGACTGACACATCTGGGGGACTCTTGGAATGGTGGCACGACCCTGGAGTTCCTCTCGACTTTCGTGTGGAGAGCGCCTCCTCTTGAGATGCGACGGGAACGCCGGGAATTCTTTCCCTACGAAACAGGGAAAGGATCCCTCATCTCGAGCTAGGAGGCGGAAACGGGGCTCCCCTGGATGTGTGCGGGACACCACGTGCTTCCTCTCGAGTGGAGACGGGTATGTCGGGGAACTTCTTGAGTTGCAGCAAGGGTGTGAAGGACCCTTTGGAAGTTCCAGTGGTTAGATGTGATTGGCCTCCAGAAGCCTCAGCGGAAATGGGCCTCATCTCGCCTGTAGGGCAAAACCTCCTGGATTTTCTCGAGTTGCGGCAGGTGCTCTCGACTTACGACGGGGACCTCAGGGACCTGCTCTGGTGGCCTCAGGAAAGGCCAGTCCCCATGCGAGTTCCTCGGGGGCCTCTCGGGATTCCTCTCCCGTCGATGCCGGGGCCTAAGACCTTGTGTGGAGTCGGGGCCGGAACCTGAGGATTCCTCTCCAGTGCTGACATGGATCTTGGGGTACTTCTGGAGTCTCCCCAGGGGAGTCAGTCCTCGTCTCGAATGTGGGCATGCACTTGCGCTTTCCTCCAGAGCGGTAGCAGCAGTGTCACGCAGTCCGCCGCGTGGATCAAAGGATCTATGGTTTTCCCTCGAGTCTTTCCCACGAGGCTTTCCCACGAGGCTTTCCCACAGGGCTGTCCCACGTGCACACGTGGTGGGAGTCGATCCTCGGCTTGAACGTCAAGGCAGTGCAGGGAAAACAGGTTCCTCTGGAATGGACTGACTCATCTGGGGGACTATTGGAATGGTGGCACGAACCTGGAGTTCCTCTCGCCTTTCCTGTGGAGAGCGCCTCCTCTTGAGATGCGACAGGTACGCCGGGAATTCTTTCCCTACGAAACAGGGAAAGGATCCCTCATCTCGAGCTAGGAGGCGGAAACGGGGCTCCCCTGGATGTGTGCGGGACCCACGTGCTTCCTCTCGAGTGGAGACGGGTATGTCGGGGAACTTCTTGAGTTGCAGCAAGGGTGTGAAGGACCCTTTGGAAGTTCCAGTGGTTAGACGTGATTAGCCTCGCGAAGCCTCAGCGGAAATGGGCCTCATCTCGCCTGGAGGGCAAAACCTCCTAGATTTTCTCGAGTTGCGGCAGGTGCTCTCGACTTACGACGGGGACCTCAGGGACCTGCTCTGGTGGCCTCAGGAAAGGCCAGTCCCCATGCGAGTTCCTCGGGGGCCTCTCGGGATTCCTCTCCCGTCGATGCCGGGGCCTAAGACCTTGTGTGGAGTCGGGGCCGGAACCTGAGGATTCCTCTCCAGTGCTGACATGGATCTTGGGGTACTTCTGGAGTCTCCCCAGGGGAGTCAGTCCTCGTCTCGAATGCGGGCATGCACATGGGCTTTCCTCCAGAGCGGTAGCAGCAGTGTCACGCAGTCCGCGGCGTGGATCAAAGGATCTATGATTTTCCCTCGAGTCTTTCCCACGAGGCTTTCCCAAGAGGCTTTCCCACAGGGCTGTCCCACGTGCACACGTGGTGGGAGTCGATCCTCGGCTTGAACGTCAAGGCAGTGCAGGGAAAACAGTTTCCTCTGGAATGGACTGACTCATCTGGGGGACTCTTGGAATGGTGGCACGAACCTGGAGTTCCTCTCGCCTTTCCTGTGGAGAGCGCCTCCTCTTGAGATGCGACAGGTACGCCGGGAATTCTTTCCCTACGAAACAGGGAAAGGATCCCTCATCTCGAGCTAGGAGGTGGAAACGGGGCTCCCCTGGATGTGTGCGGGACACCACGTGCTTCCTCTCGAGTGCAGACGGGTATGTCGGGGAACTTCTTGAGTTGCAGCAATGGTGTGAAGGACCCTTTGGAAGTTCCAGTGGTTAGATATGATTGGCCTCGAGAAGCCTCAGCGGAAATGGGCCTCATCTCGCCTGGAGGGCAAAACCTCCTGGATTTTCTCGAGTTGCGGCAGGTGCTCTCGACTTACGACGGGGACCTCAGGGAACCGCTCTGGTGGCCTCAGGAAAGGCCAGTCCCCATGCGAGTTCCTCGGGGCCCTCTCGGGATTCCTCTCCCGTCGATGCCGGGGCCTAAGACCTTGTGTGGAGTCGGGGCCGGAACCTGAGGATTCCTCTCCAGTGCTGACATGGATCTTGGGGTACTTCTGGAGTCTCCCCAGGAGAGTCAGTCCTCGTCTCGAATGCGGGCATGCACTTGCGCTTTCCTCCAGAGCGGTAGCAGCAGTGTCACGCAGTCCGCCTCGTGGATCAAAGGATCTATGGTTTTCCCTCGAGTCTTTCCCACGAGGCTTTCCCACGAGGCTGTCCCACGTGCACACGTGGTGGGAGTCGATCCTCGGCTTGAACGTCAAGGCAGTGCAGGGAAAACAGGTTCCTCTGGAATGGACTGACACATCTGGGGGACTCTTGGAATGGTGGCACGACCCTGGAGTTCCTCTTGCCTTTCCTGTGGAGAGCGCCTCCTCTTGAGATGCGACGGGAACGCCGGGAATTCTTTCCCTACGAAACAGGGAAAGGATCCCTCATCTCGAGCTAGGAGGCGGAAACGGGGCTCCCCTGGATGTGTGCGGGACCCACGTGCTTCCTCTCGAGTGGAGACGGGTATGTCGGGGAACTTCTTGAGTTGCAGCAAGGGTGTGAAGGACCCTTTGGAAGTTCCAGTGGTTAGACGTGATTAGCCTCGAGAAGCCTCAGCGGAAATGGGCCTCATCTCGACTGGAGGGCAAAACCTCCTGGATTTTCTCGAGTTGCGGCAGGTGCTCTCGACTTACGACGGGGACCTCAGGGACCCGCTCTGGTGGCCTCAGGAAAGGCCAGTCCCCATGCGAGTTCCTCGGGGGCCTCTCGGGATTCCTCTCCCGTCGATGCCGGGGCCTAAGACCTTGTGTGGAAACGGGGCCGGAACCTGAGGATTGCTCTCCAGTGCTGACATGGATCTTGCGGTACTTCTGGAGTCTCCCCAGGGGAGTCAGTCCTCGTCTCGAATGCGGGCATGCACTTGCGCTTTCCTCCAGAGCGGTAGCAGCAGTGTCACGCAGTCCGCCTCGTGGATCAAAGGATCTATGGTTTTCCCTCGAGTCTTTCCCACGAGGCTTTCCCACGAGTCTTTCCCACTGGGCTGTCCCACATGCACACGTGGTGGGAGTCGATCCTCGGCTTGAACGTCAAAGCAGTGCAGGGAAAACAGGTTCCTCTGGAATGGACTGACACATCTGGGGGACTCTTGGAATGGTGGCACGACCCTGGAGTTCCTCTATCCTTTCCTGTAGAGAGTGCCTCCTCTTGAGATGCGACGGGAACGCCAGGAATTCTTTCCCTACGAAACAGGGAAAGGATCCCTCATCTCGAGCTAGGAGGCGGAAACGGGGTTCCCCTGGATGTGTGCCGGACCCACGTGCTTCCTCTCGAGTGGAGACGGGTATGTCGGGGAACTTCTTGAGTTGCAGCAAGGGTGTGAAGGACCCTTTGGAAGTTCCAGTGGTTAGACGTGATTAGCCTCAAGAAGCCTCAGCGGAAATGGGCCTCATCTCGCCTGGAGGGCAAAACCTCCTGGATTTTCTCGAGTTGCGGCAGGTGCTCTCGACTTACGACGGGGATCTCAGGGACCCGCTCAGGTGGCCTCAGGAAAGGCCAGTCCCCATGCGAGTTCCTCGGGGGCCTCTCGGGATTCCTCTCCCGTCGATGCCGGGGCCTAAGACCTTGTGTGGAGTCGGGGCCGGAACCTGAGGATTCCTCTCCAGTGCTGACATGGATCTTGGGGTACGTCTGGAGTCTCCCCAGGGGAGTCAGTCCTCGTCTCGAATGCGGGCATGCACTTGCGCTTTCCTCCAGAGCGGTAGCAGCAATGTCACGCAGTCCGCCGCGTGGATCAAAGGATCTATGGTTTTCCCTCGAGTCTTTCCCACGAGGCTTTCCCACGAGGCTTTCCCACAGGGCTGTCCCACGTGCACACGTGGTGGGAGTCGATCCTCGGCTTGAACGTCAAGGCAGTTCAGGGAAAACAGGTTCCGCTGGAATGGACTGACACATCTGGGGGACTCTTGGAATGGTGGCACGACCCTGGAGTTCCTCTCGCCTTTCCTGTGGAGAGCGCCTCCTCTTCAGATGTGACGGGAACGCCGGGAATTCTTTCCCTACGAAACAGGGAAAGGATCCCTCATCTCGAGCTAGGAGGCGGAAACGGGGCTCCCCTGGATGTGTGCGGGACCCACGTGCTTCCTCTGGAGTAGAGACGGGTATGTCGGGGAACTTCTTGAGTTGCAGCAAGGGTGTGAAGGACCCTTTGGAAGTTCCAGTGGTTAGACGTGATTAGCCTCGAGAAGCCTCAGCGGAAATGGGCCTCATCTCGCCTGGAGGGCAAAACCTCCTGGATTTTCTCGAGTTGCGGCAGGTGCTCTCGACTTACGACGGGGACCTCAGGGACCCGCTCTGGTGGCCTCAGGAAAGGCCAGTCCCCATGCGAGTTCCTCGGGGGCCTCTCGGGATTCCTCTCCCGTCGATGCCGGGGCCTAAGACCTTGTGTGGAGTCGGGGCCGGAACCTGAGGATTCCTCTCCAGTGCTGACATGGATCTTGGGGTACTTCTGGAGTCTCCCCAGGGGAGTCAGTCCTCGTCTCGAATGCGGGCATGCACTTGCGCTTTCCTCCAGAGCGGTAGAAGCAGTGTCACGCAGTACGCCGCGTGGATCAAAGGATCTATGGTGTTCCCTCGAGTCTTTCCCACGAGGCTTTCCCACGAGGCTGTCCCACGTGCACACGTGGTGGGAGTCGATCCTCGGCTTGAACGTCAAGGCAGTGCAGGGAAAAGAGGTTCCTCTGGAATGGACTGACACATCTGGGGGACTCTTGGAATGGTGGCACGACCCTGGAGTTCCTCTCGCCTTTCCTGTGGAGAGCGCCTCCTCTTGAGATGCGACGGGAACGCCGGGAATTCTTTCCCTAAGAAACAGGGAAAGGATCCCTCATCTCGAGCTAGGAGGCGGAAACGGGGCTCCCCTGGATGTGTGCGGGACCCACGTGCTTCCTCTCGAGTGGAGACGGGTATGTCGGGGAACTTCTTGAGTTGCAGCAAGGGTGTGAAGGACCCTTTGGAAGTTCCAGTGGTTAGACGTGATTAGCCTCGAGAAGCCTCAGCGGAAATGGGCCTCATCTCGCCTGGAGGGCAAAACCTCCTGGATTTTCTCGAGTTGCGGCAGGTGCTCTCGACTTACGACGGGGACCTCAGGGACCCGCTCTGGTGGCCTCAGGAAAGGCCAGTCCCCATGCGAGTTCCTCGGGGGACTCTCGGGATTCCTCTCCCGTCGATGCCGGGGCCTAAGACCTTGTGTGGAGTCGGGGCCGGAACCTGAGGATTCCTCTCCAGTGCTGACATGGATCTTGGGGTACTTCTGGAGTCTCCCCAGGGGAGTCAGTCCTCGTCTCGAATGCGGGCATGCACTTGCGCTTTCCTCCAGAGCGGTAGAAGCAGTGTCACGCAGTCCGCCGCGTGGATCAAAGGATCTATGGTGTTCCCTCGAGTCTTTCCCACGAGGCTTTCCCACGAGGCTGTCCCACGTGCAAACGTGGTGGGAGTCGATCCTCGGCTTGAACGTCAAGGCAGTGCAGGGAAAACAGGTTCCTCTGGAATGGACTGACACATCTGGGGGACTCTTGGAATGGTGGCACGACCCTGGAGTTCCTCTCGCCTTTCCTGTGGAGAGCGCCTCCTCTTGAGATGCGACGGGAAAGCCGGGAATTCTTTCCCTACGAAACAGGGAAAGGATCCCTCATCTCGAGCTAGGAGGCGGAAACGGGGCTCCCCTGGATGTGTGCGGGACCCACGTGCTTCCTCTCGAGTGGAGACGGGTATGTCGGGGAACTTCTTGAGTTGCAGCAAGGGTGTGAAGGACCCTTTGGAAGTTCCAGTGGTTAGACTTGATTAGCCTCGCGAAGCCTCAGCGGAAATGGGCCTCATCTCGCCTGGAGGGCAAAACCTTCTGGATTTTCTCGAGTTGCGGCAGGTGCTCTCGACTTACGACGGGGACCTCAGGGACCCGCTCTGGTGGCCTCAGGAAAGGCCAGTCCCCATGCGAGTTCCTCGGGGGCCTCTCGGGATTCCTCTCCCGTCGATGCCGGCGCGTAAGACCTTGTGTGGAAACGGGGCCGGAACCTGAGGATTGCTCTCCAGTGCTGACATGGATCTTGGGGTATTTCTGGAGTCTCCCCAGGGGAGTCAGTCCTCGTCTCGAATGCGGGCATGCACTTGCGCTTTCCTCCAGAGCGGTAGCAGCAGTGTCACGCAGTCCGCCGCGTGGATCAAAGGATCTATGGTTTTCCCTCGAGTCTTTCCCACGAGGCTTTCCCACGAGTCTTTCCCACTGGGCTGTCCCACGTGCACACGTGGTGGGAGTCGATCCTCGGCTTGAACGTCAAGGCAGTGCAGGGAAAACAGGTTCCTCTGGAATGGACTGACACATCTGGGGGACTCTTGGAATGGTGGCACGACCCTGGAGTTCCTCTATCCTTTCCTGTAGAGAGTGCCTCCTCTTGAGATGCGACGGGAACGCCAGGAATTCTTTCCCTACGAAACAGGGAAAGGATCCCTCATCTCGAGCTAGGAGGCGGAAACGGGGTTCCCCTGGATGTGTGCCGGACCCACGTGCTTCCTCTCGAGTGGAGACGGGTATGTCGGGGAACTTCTTGAGTTGCAGCAAGGGTGTGAAGGACCCTTTGGAAGTTCCAGTGGTTAGACGTGATTAGCCTCAAGAAGCCTCAGCGGAAATGGGCCTCATCTCGCCTGGAGGGCAAAACCTCCTGGATTTTCTCGAGTTGCGGCAGGTGCTCTCGACTTACGACGGGGATCTCAGGGACCCGCTCAGGTGGCCTCAGGAAAGGCCAGTCCCCATGCGAGTTCCTCGGGGGCCTCTCGGGATTCCTCTCCCGTCGATGCCGGGGCCTAAGACCTTGTGTGGAGTCGGGGCCGGAACCTGAGGATTCCTCTCCAGTGCTGACATGGATCTTGGGGTACTTCTGGAGTCTCCCCAGGGGAGTCAGTCCTCGTCTCGAATGCGGGCATGCACTTGCGCTTTCCTCCAGAGCGGTAGCAGCAATGTCACGCAGTCCGCCGCGTGGATCAAAGGATCTATGGTGTTCCCTCGAGTCTTTCCCACGAGGCTTTCCCCCGAGGCTTTCCCACAGGGCTGTCCCACGTGCACACGTGGTGGGAGTCGATCCTCGGCTTGAACGTCAAGGCAGTTCAGGGAAAACAGGTTCCGCTGGAATGGACTGACACATCTGGGCGACTCTTGGAATGGTGGCACGACCCTTCAGTTCCTCTCGCCTTTCCTGTGGAGAGCGCCTCCTCTTGAGATGCGACGGGAACGCCGGGAATTCTTTCCCTACGAAACAGGGAAAGGATCCCTCATCTCGAGCTAGGAGGCGGAAACGGGGCTCCCCTGGATGTGTGCGGGACCCACGTGCTTCCTCTCGAGTGGAGACGGGTATGTCGGGGAACTTCTTGAGTTGCAGAAAGGGTGTGAAGGACCCTTTGGAAGTTCCAGTGTTTAGATGTGATTAGCCTCGAGAAGCCTCAGCGGAAATGTGCCTCATCTCGCCTGGAGGGCAAAACCTCCTGGATTTTCTCGAGTTGCGGCAGGTGCTCTCGACTTACGACGGGGACCTCAGGGACCCGCTCTGGTGGCCTCAGGAAAGGCCAGTCCCCATGCGAGTTCCTCGGGGGCCTCTCGGGATTCCTCTCCCGTCGATGCCAGGGCCTAAGACCTTGTGTGGAGTCGGGGCCGGAACCTGAGGATTCCTCTCCAGTGCTGACATGGATCTTGTGGTACTTCTGGAGTCTCCCCAGGGGAGTCAGTCCTCGTCTCGAATGCGGGCATGCACTTGCGCTTTCCTCCAGAGCGGTAGCAGCAGTGTCACGCAGTCCGCGGCGTGGACCAAAGGATCTATGGTTTTCCCTCGAGTCTTTCCCACGAGGCTTTCCCACGAGGCTTTCCACAGGGCTGTCCCACGTGCACACGTGGTGGGAGTCGATCCTCGGCTTGAACGTCAAGGCAGTGCAGGGAAAACAGGTTCCTCTGGAATGGACTGACACATCTGGGGGACTCTTGGAATGGTGGCACGACCCTGGAGTTCTTCTCGCCTTTCCTGTGGAGAGCGCCTCCTCTTGAGATGCGACGGGAACGCCGGGAATTCTTTCCCTATGAAACAGGGAAAGGATCCTTCATCTCGAGCTAGGAGGCGGAAACGGGGCTCCCCTGGATGTGTGCGGGAACCTCGTGCTTCCTCTCGAGTGGAGACGTTTATGTCGGGGAACTTCTTGAGTTGCAGCAAGGGTGTGAAGGACCCTTTGGAAGTTCCAGTGGTTAGATGTGATTAACCTCGAGAAGCCTCAGCGGAAATGGGCCTCATCTCGCCTGGAGGGCAAAACCTCCTGGATTTTCTCGAGTTGCGGCAGGTGCTCTCGACTTACGACGGGGACCTCAGGGACCCGCTCTGGTGGCCTCAGGAAAGGCCAGTCCCCATGCGAGTTCCTCGGGGGCCTCTCGGGATTCCTCTCCCGTCGATGCCGGGGCCTAAGACCTTGTGTGGAGTCGGGGCCGGAACCTGAGGATTCCTCTCCAGTGCTGACATGGATCTTGGAGTACTTCTGGAGTCTCCTCAGGGGAGTCAGTCCTCGTCTCGAATGCGGGCATGCATTGCGCTTTCCTCCAGAGCGGTAGCAGCAGTGTCACGCAGTCCGCCCCGTGGATCAAAGGATTTATGGTTTTCCCGCGAGTCTTTCACACGAGGCTTTCCCACGAGGCTTTGCCACAGGGCTGTCCCACGTGCACGCGTGGTGGGAGTCGATCCTCGGCTTGAACGTCAAGGCAGTGCAGGGAAACAGGTTCCTCTGTAATGGACTGACACATCTGGGGGTCTCTTGGAATGGCGGCTCGACTCTGGAGTTCCTCTTCCCTTTCCTGTGGAGAGCGCCTCCTCTTGAGATGCGACGGGAACGCCGGGAATTCTTTCCCTACGAAACTGGGAAAGGATCCCTCATCTCGAGCTAGGAGGCGGAAATGGGCTCCCCTGGATGTGTGCGGGACCCCACGTGCTTCCTCTCGAGTGGAGACGGGTATGTCGGGGAACTTCTTGAGTTGCAGCAAGGGTGTGAAGGACCCTTTGGAAGTTCCAGTGGTTAGATGTGATTAGCCTCGAGAAGCCTCAGCGGAAATGGGCCTCATCTCGCCTGGAGGGCAAAACCTCCTGGATTTTCTCGAGATGCGGCAGGTGCTCTCGACTTACGATGGGGACCTCAGGGACCCGCTCTGGTGGCCTCAGGAAAGGCCAGTCCCCATGCGAGTTCCTCGGGGGCCTCTCGGGATTCCTCTCCCGTCGATGCAGGGGCCTAAGACCTTGTGTGGAGTCGGGGCCGGAACCTGAGGATTCCTCTCCAGTGCTGACATGGATCTTGGGGTACTTCTGGAGTCTCCCCAGGAGAGTCAGTCCTCGTCTCGAATGCGGGCATGCACTTGCGCTTTCCTCCAGAGCGGTAGGAGCAGTGTCACGCAGTCCGCCGCGTGGATCAAAGGATCTATGGTTTCCCTCGAGTCTTTCCCACGAGGCTTTCCCACGAGGCTTTCCCACAGGGCTGTCTCACGTGCACACGTGGTGGGAGTCGATCCTCGGCTTGAACGTCAAGGCAGTGCAGGGAAAACAGGTTCCTCTGGAATGGACTGACACATCTTGGGGACTCTTGGAATGTTGGCACGACCCTGGAGTTCCTCTCGCCTTTCCTGTGGAGAGCGCCTCCTCTTGAGATGCGACGGGAACGCCGGGAATCTTTCCCTACGAAACAGGGAAAGGATCCCTCATCTCGAGCTAGGAGGTGGAAACGGGGCTCCCCTGGATGTGTGCGGGACCCTCATGCTTCCTCTCGAGTGGAGACGTGTATGTCGGGGAACTTCTTGAGTTGCAAAAAGGGTTGAAGGACCCTTTGGAAGTTCCAGTGGTTAGATGTGATTAGCCTCGAGAAGCCTCAGCGGAAATGGGCCTCATCTCGCCTGGAGGGCAAAACCTCCTGGATTTTCTCGAGTTGCGGCAGGTGCTCTCGACAGACGACGGGGACCTCAGGGACCCGCTCTGGTGGCCTCAGGAAAGGCCAGTCCCCATGCGAGTTCCTCGGGGGCCTTTCGGGATTCCTCTCCCGTCGATGCCGGGGCCTAAGACCTTGTGTGGAGTCGGGGCCGGAACCTGAGGATTCCTCTGCAGTGCTGACATGGATCTTGGGGTACTTCTGGAGTCTCCGCAAGGGAGTCAGTCCTCGTCTCGAATGCGGGCATGCACTTGCGCTTTCCTCCAGAGCGGTAGCAGCAGTGTCACGCAGTCCGCCGCGTGGATCAAAGGATCTATGGTTTTCCCTCGAGTCTTTCCCACGAGGCTTTCCCACGAGGCTTTCCCACAGGGCTGTCCCACGTGCACACGTGGTGGGACTCGATCCTCGGCTTGAACGTCAAGGCAGTGCAGGGAAAACAGGTTCCTCTGGAATGGACTGACACATCTGGGGGACTCTTGGAATGGTGGCACGACCCTGGAGTTCCTCTCGCCTTTCCTGTGGAGAGCGCCTTCTCTTGAGATGCGACGGGAACGCCGGAAATCTTTCCCTACGAAACAGAGAAAGGATCCCTCATCTCGAGCTAGGAGGCGGAAACGGGGCTCCCCTGGATGTGTGCGGGACCCCACGTGCATCCTCTCGAGTGGAGACGGGTATGTCGGGGAACTTCTTGAGTTGCAGCAAGGGTGTGAAGGACCCTATGGAAGTTCCAGTGGTAAGACGTGATTGGCCTCGAGAAGCCTCAGCGGAAATGGGCCTCATCTCGCCTGGAGGGTAAAACCTCCTGGATTTTTTCGAGTTGCGGCAGGTGCTCTCGACTTACGATGGGGACCTCAGGGACCCGCTCTGGAGGCCTCAGGAAAGGCCAGTCCCCATGCGAGTTCCTCGGGGGCCTCTCGGGATTCCTCTCCCGTTGATGCCGGGGCCTAAGACCTTGTGTGGAGTCGGGGCCGGAACCTGAGGATTCCTCTCCAGTGCTGACATGGATCTTGGGGTACTTCTGGAGTCTCCCCAGGGGAGTCAGTCCTCGTCTCGAATGCGGGAATGCACTTGCGCATTCCTCCAGAGGGGCAGCAGCAGTGTCACGCAGTCCGCCGCGTGGATCAAAGGATCTATGGTTTTCCCTCGAGTCTTTCCCACGAGGCTTTCCCACGAGGCTTTCCCACAGGGCTGTTCCACGTGCACACGTGGTGGGACTCTATCCTCGGCTTGAACGTCAAGGAAGTGCAGGGAAACAGGTTCCTCTGGAATGGACTGACACATCTGGGGGACTCTTGGAATGGTGGAACGACCCTGGAGTTCCTCTCGCCTTTCCTGTGGAGAGCGCCTCCTCTTGAGATGCGACGGGAACGCCGGGAATTCTTTCCCTATCAAACAGGGAAAGGATCACTCATCTCGAGCTAGGAGGCGGAAACGGGGCTCCCCTGGATGTGTGCGGGACCCTCGTGCTTCCTCTCGAGTGGAGACGTTTATGTCGGGGAACTTCTTGAGTTTCAGAAAGGGTGTGAAGGACCCTTTGGAAGTTCCAGTGTTTAGATGTGATTAGCCTCGAGAAGCCTCAGCGGAAATGGGCCTCATCTCGCCTGGAGGGCAAAACCTCCTGGATTTTCTCGAGTTGCGGCAGGTGCTCTCGACTTACGACGGGGACCTCAGGGACCCGCTCTGGTGGCCTCAGGAAAGGCCAGTCCCCATGCGAGTTCCTCGGGGGCCTCTCGGGATTCCTCTCCCGTCGATGCCGGGGCCTAAGACCTTGTGTGGAGTCGGGGCCGGAAACTGAGGATTCCTCTCCAGTGCTGACATGGATCTTGGGGTACTTCCGGAGTCTCCCCAGGGGAGTCAGTCCTCGTCTCGAATGCGGGCATGCACTTGCGCTTTCCTCCAGAGCGGTAGCAGCAGTGTCACGCAGTCCGCCGCGTGGATCAAAGGATCTATGGTTTTCCCTCGAGTCTTTCCCACGAGGCTTTCCCACGAGGCTTTCCCACAGGGATGTCCCACGTGCACACGTGGTGGGACTCGATCCTCGGCTTGAACGTCAAGGCAGTGCAGGGAAAACAGGTTCCTCTGGAATGGACTGACACATCTGGGGGACTTTTGGAATGGTGGCACGACCCTGGAGTTCCTCTCGCCTTTCCTGTGGAGAGCGCCTTCTCTTGAGATGCGACGGGAACGCCGGAAATCTTTCCCTACGAAACAGAGAAAGGATCCCTCATCTCGAGCTAGGAGGCGGAAACGGGGCTCCCCTGGATGTGTGCGGGACCCCACGTGCATCCTCTCGAGTGGAGACGGGTATGTCGGGGAACTTCTTGTGTTGCAGCAAGGGTGTGAAGGACCCTTTGGAAGTTCCAGTGGTAAGACGTGATTGGCCTCGAGAAGCCTCAGCGGAAATGGGCCTCATCTCGCCTGGAGGGTAAAACCTCCTGGATTTTCTCGAGTTGCGGCAGGTGCTCTCGACTTACGACGGGGACCTCAGGGACCCGCTCTGGTGGCCTCAGGAAAGGCCAGTCCCCATGCGAGTTCCTCGGGGGCCTCTCGGGATTCCTCTCCCGTCGATGCCGGGGCCTAAGACCTTGTGTGGAGTCGGGGCCGGAACCTGAGGATTCCTCTCCAGTGCTGACATGGATCTTGGGGTACTTCTGGAGTCTCCCCAGGGGAGTCAGTCCTCGTCTCGAATGCGGGCATGCACTTGCGCTTTCCTCCAGAGCGGTAGCAGCAGTGTCACGCAGTCCGCCGCGTGGATCAAAGGATCTCTGGTTTTCCCTCGAGTCTTTCCCACGAGGCTTTCCCACGAGGCTTTCCACAGGGCTGTCCCACGTGCACACGTGGTGGGACTAGATCCTCCGCTTGAACGTCAAGGCAGTGCAGGGAAAACAGGTTCCTCTGTAATGGACTGACACATCTGGGTGTCTCTTGGAATGGTGGCACGACCCTGGAGTTCCTCTCGCCTTTCCTGTGGAGAGCGCCTCCTCTTGAGATGCGACGGGAACGCCGGGAATCTTTCCCTACGAAACAGTGAAAGGATCCGTCATCTCGAGCTAGGAGGCGGAAACGGGGCTCCCCTGGATGTGTACGGGACCCCACGTGCTTCCTCTCGAGTGGAGACGGGTATGTCGGGGAACTTCTTGTGTTGCAGCAAGGGTGTGAAGGACCCTTGGAAGTTCCAGTGGTTAGACGTGATTAGCCTCGAGAAGCCTCAGCGGAAATGGGCCTCAACTCGCCTGGAGGGCAAAACCTCCTGGATTTTCTCGAGTTGCGGCAGGTGCTCTCGACTTACGACGGGGACCTCAGGGACCCGCGCTGGTAGCCCCAGGAAAGGCCAGTCCCCATGCGAGTTCCTCGAGGGCCTCTCGGGATTCCTCTCCCGTCGATGCCGGGGCCTAAACCCTTGTGTGGATTCGGGGCCGGATCCTGAGGATTCCTCTCCAGTGCTGACATGGATCTTGGGGTACTTCTGGAGTCTACCCAGGGGAGTCAGTCCTTGTCTCGAATGCGGGCATGCACTTGCGCTTTCCTCCGGAGCGGTAGCAGCAGTGTCACGCAGTCCGCCGCGTGGATCAAAGTATCTATGGTTTTCCCTCGAGTCTTTCCCAGGAGGCTTTCCCACGAGGCTTTCCCACAGGGCTGTCCCACGTGCACACGTGGTGGGAGTCGATCCTCGGCTTGAACGTCAAGGCAGTGCAGGGAAAACAGGTTCCTCTGGAATGGACTGACACATCTGGGGGACTCATGGAATGGTGGCACGATCCTGGAGATCCTCTCGCCTTTCCTGTGGAGAGCGCCTCCTCTTGAGATGCAACGGGAACGCCGGGAATTCTTTCCCTACGAAACAGGGAAAGGATCCCTCATCTCGAGCTAGGAGGCGGAAACGGGGCTCCCCGGGATGTGTGCGGGACCCTCGTGCTTCCTCTCGAATGGAGACGGGTATGTCGGGGAACTTCTTGAGTTGCAGCAAGGGTGTGAAGGACCCTTTGGAAGTTCCAGGGGTTAGATGTGATTAGCCTCGAGAAGCCTCAGCGGAAATGGGCCTCATTTCTCCTGGAGGGCAAACCTCCTGGATTTTCTCGAGTTGCGGCAGGTGCTCTCGACTTACGACGGGGACCTCAGGGACCCGCGCTGGTGGCCTCAGGAAAGGCCAGTCCCCATGCGAGTTCCTCGGGGGCCTCTCGGGATTCCTCTCCCGTCGATGCCGGGGCCTAAGACCTTGTGTGGATTTGGGTACGGAACCTGAGGATTCCTCTCCAGTGCTGACATGGATCTTGGGGTACCTCTGGAGTCTCCACAGGGGAGTCAGTCCTCCTCTCGAATGCGGGCATGCACTTGCGCTTTCCTCCAGAGCGGTAGCAGCAGTGTCACGCAGTCTGCCGCGTGGCTCAAAGGCTCTATGGTTTTCCCTCGAGACTTTCCCAGGAGGATTTCCCAAGTGGCTTTCCCACAGGGCTGTCCCACGTGCACAGGTGGTGGGAGTCGATCCTCGGCTTGAACGTCAAGGCAGTGCAGGGAAAACAGGTTCCTCTGGAATGGACTGAAACACCTGGGGGACTCTTGGAATGGTGGCACGACCCTGGAGTTCCTCTCGCCTTTCCTGTGGAGAGCGCCTCCTCTTGAGATGCGACGGGAACGCCGGGAATTCTTTCCCTACGAAACAGGGAAAGGATCCCTCATCTCGAGCTAGGAGGCGGAAACGGGGCTCCCCTGGATGTGTGCGGGACCCTCGTGCTTTCTCTCGAGTGGAGACGGGTATGTTGGGGAACTTCTTGAGTTGCAGCAAGGGTGTGAAGGACCCTTTGGAAGTTCCAGTGGTTAGATGTAATTAGCCTCGAGAAGCCTCAGCGGAAATGGGCCTCATCTCGCCTGGAGGGCAAAACCTCCTGGATTTTCTCGAGTTGCGGCAGGTGCTCTCGACTTACGGCGGGGACCTCAGGGACCCGCTCTGGTGGCCTCAGGAAAGGCCAGTCCCCATGCGAGTTCCTCGGGGGCCTCTCGGGATTCCTCTCCCGTCGATGCCGTGGCCTAAGACCTTGTGTGGAGTCGGGGCCGGAACCTGAGGATTCCTCTCCAGTGCTGACATGGATCTTGGGGTACTTCTGGAGTCTCCCCAGGGGAGTCAGTCCTCGTCTCGAATGCGGGAATGCACTTGCGCTTTCCTCCAGAGCGGTAGCAGCAGTGTCACGCAGTCCGCCGCGTGGATCAAAGGATCTATGGTTTTCCCTCGAGTCTTTCCCACGAGGCTTTCCCACGAGGCTTTCCCACAGGTCTGTCCCACGTGCACACGTGGTGGAAGTCGATCCTCGGCTTGAACGTCGAGGCAGTGCAGGGAAAACAGATTCCTCTGGAATGGACTGACACATCTGGGGACTCTTGGAATCGTGGCACGACCCTGGAGTTCCTCTCGCCTTTCCTGTGGAGAGCGCCTCATCTTGAGATGCGACGGGAACGCCGGGAATTCTTTCCCTAAGAAACAGGGAAAGGATCCCTCATCTCGAGCTAGGAGGCGGAAACGGGGCTCCCCTGGATGTGTGCGGGACCCTCGTGCTTCCTCTCGAGTGGAGACGGGTATGACGGGGAAATTCTTGAGTTGCAGCAAGGGTGTGAAGGACCCTTTGGAAGTTCCAGTGATTAGATGTTATTAGCCTCGAGAAGCCTCAGCGGAAATGGGCCTCATCTCCCCTGGAGGGCAAAACCTCCTGGATTTTCTCGAGTTGCGGCAGGTGCTCTCGACTTATGACGGGGACCTCAGGGAACCGCTCTGGTGGCCTCAGGAAAGGCCAGTCCCCATGCGAGTTCCTCGGGGGCCTCTCGGGATTCCTCTGCCGTCGATACCAGGGCCTAAGACCTTGTGTGGAGTCGGGGCCGGAACCTGAGGATTCCTCTCCAGTGCTGACATGGATCTTGGGGGTAATTCTGGAGTCTCCCCAGGGGAGTCAGTGCTCGTCTCGAATGCGGGCATGCACTTGCGCTTTCCTCCAGAGCGGTAGCGGCAGTGTCACGCAGTCCGCCGCGTGGATCAAAGGATCTATGGTTTTCCCTCAAGTCTTTCTCACGAGGCTTTCCCACGAGGCTTTCCCACAGGGCTGTCCCACGTGCACACGTGGTGGGAGTCGATCCTCGGCTTGAACGTCAAGGAAGTGCAGGGAAAACAGGTTCCTCTGGAATGGACTGACACATCTGGGGGACTCTTGGAATGGTGGCACGACCCTGGAGTTCCTCTCGCCTTTCCTGTGGAGAGCGCCTCCTCTTGAGATGCGACGGGAACGCCGGGAATTCTTTCCCTACGAAACAGGGAAAGGATCCCTCATCTCGAGCTAGGAGGCGGAAACGGGGCTCCCCTGGATGTGTGCGGGACCCTCGTGCTTCCTCTCGAGTGGAGACGGGTCTGTCGGGGAACTTCTTGAATTGCAGCAAGGGTGTGAAGGACCCTTTGGAAGTTCCAGTGGTTAGATGTGATTAGCCTCGAGAAGCCTCAGCGGAAATGGGCCTCATTTCTCCTGGAGGGCAAACCTCCTGGATTTTCTCGAGTTGCGGCAGGTGCTCTCGACTTACGACGGGGACCTCAGGGACCCGCGCTGGTGGCCTCAGGAAAGGCCAGTCCCCATGCGAGTTCCTCGGGGGCCTCTCGGGATGCCTCTCCCGTCGATGCCGGGGCCTAAGACCTTGTGTGGATTCGGGTACGGAACCTGAGGATTCCTCTCCAGTGCTGACATGAATCTTGGGGTACTTCTGGAGTCTCCACAGGGGAGTCAGTCCTCCTCTCGAACGCGGGCATGCACTTGCGCTTTCCTCCAGAGCGGTAGCAGCAGTGTCACGCAGTCTGCCGCGTGGATCAAAGGATCTATGGTTTTCCCTCGAGACTTTCCCACGAGGCTTTCCCAAGAGGCTTTCCCACAGGGCTGTCCCACGTGCACAGGTGGTGGGAGTCGATCCTCGGCTTGAACGTCAAGGCAGTGCAGGGAAAACAGGTTCCTCTGGAATGGACTGAAACATCTGGGGGACTCTTGGAATGCTGGCACGACCCTGGACTTCCTCTCGCCTTTCCTGTGGAGAGCGCCTCCTCTTGAGATGCGACGGGAACGCCGGGAATTCTTTCCCTACGAAACAGGGAAAGGATCCCTCATCTCGAGCTAGGAGGCGGAAACGGGGCTCCCCTGGATGTGTGCGGGACCCTCGTGCTTTCTCTCGAGTGGAGACGGGTATGTCGGGGAACGTCTTGAGTTGCAGCAAGGGTGTGAAGGACGCTTTGGAAGTTCCAGTGGTTAGATGTGATTAGCCTCGAGAAGCCTCAGCGGAAATGGGCCTCATCTCGCCTGGAGGGCAAAACCTCCTGGATTTTCTCGAGTTACGGCAGGTGCTCTCGACTTACGGCGGGGACCTCAGGGACCCGCTCTGGTGGCCTCAGGAAAGGCCAGTCCCCATGCGAGTTCCTCGGGGGCCTCTCGGGATTCCTCTCCCGTCGATGCCGGGGCCTAAGACCTTGTGTGGAGTCGGGGCCGGAACCTGAGGATTCCTCTCCAGTGCTGACATGGATCTTGGGGTACTTCTGGAGTCTCCCCAGGGAAGTCAGTCCTCGTCTCGAATGCGGGCATGCACTTGCGCTTTCCTCCAGAGCGGTAGCAGCAGTGTCACGCAGTCCGCCGCGTGGATCAAAGGATCTATGGTTTTCCCTCGAGTCTTTCCCACGAGGCTTTCCCACGAGGCTTTCCCACAGGGCTGTCCCACGTGCACACGTGGTGGGAGTCGATCCTCGGCTTGAACTTCGAGGCAGTGCAGGGAAAACAGATTCCTCTGGAATGGACTGACACATCTGGGGGACTGTTGGTATGGTGGCACGACCCTGGAGTTCCTCTCGCCTTCCCTGTGCAGAGCACCTCCTCTTGAGATGCGACGGGAACGCCGGGAATTCTTTCCCTACGAAACAGGGAACGGATACCTCATCTCGAGCTAGGAGGCGGAAACGGGGCTTCCCTGGATGTGTGCGGGACCCTCGTGCTTCCTCTCGAGTGGAGACGGGTATGTCGGGGAACTTCTTGAGTTGCAGCAAGTGTGTGAAGGACCCTTTGGAAGTTCCAGTGGTTAGATGTGATTAGCCTCGAGAAGCCTCAGCGGAAATGGGCCTCATCTCGCCTGGAGGGCAAAACCTCCTGGATTTTCTCGAGTTGCGGCAGGTGCTCTCGACGGGACCTCAGGGACCCGCGCTGGTGGCCTCAGGAAAGGCCAGTCCCCATGCGAGTTCCTCGGGGGCCTCTCGGGATTCCTCTCCCGTCGATGCCGTGGCCTAAGACCTTGTGTGGAGTCGGGGCCGGAACCTGAGGATTCCTCTCCAGTGCTGACATGGATCTTGGGGTACTTCTGGAGTCTCCCCAGGGGAGTCAGTGCTCGTCTCGAATGCGGGCATGCACTTGCGCTTTCCTCCAGAGCGGTAGCAGCAGTGTCACGCAGTCCGCCGCGTGGATCAAAGGATCTATGATTTTCCCTCGAGTCTTTCCCACGAGGCTTTCTAACGAGGCTTTCCCACAGGGCGGTCCCACGTGCACACGTGGTGGGAGTCGATCCTCGGCTTGAACGTAAAGGCAGTGCAGGGAAAACAGGTTCCTCTGGAATGGACTGACACATCTGGGGGACTCTTGGAATGGTGGCACGACCCTGGAGTTCCTCTCGCCTTTCCTGTGGAGAGCGCCTCCTCTTGAGATGCGACGGGAACGCCGGGAATTCTTTCCCTACGAAACAGGGAAAGGATCCCTCATCTCGAGCTAGGAGGCGGAAACGGGGCTCCCCTGGATGTGTGCGGGACCCTCGTGCTTTCTCTCGAGTGGAGACGGGTATGTCGGGGAACTTCTTGAGTTGCAGCAAGGGTGTGAAGGACCCTTTGGAAGTTCCAGTGGTTAGATGTGATTATCCTCGAGAAGCCTCAGCGGAAATGGGCCTCATCTCGCCTGGAGGGCAAAACCTCCTGGATTTTCTCGAGTTGCGGCAGGTGATCTCGACTTACGGCTGGGACCTCAGGGACCCGCTCTGGTGGCCTCAGGAAAGGCCAGTCCCCATGCGAGTTCCTCGGGGGCCTCTCGGGATTCCTCTCCCGTCGATGCCGGGGCCTAAGACCTTGTGTGGAGTCGGGGCCGGAACCTGAGGATTCCTCTCCAGTGCTGACATGCATCTTGGGGTACTTCTGGAGTCTCCCCAGGGGAGTCAGTCCTCGTCTCGAATGCGGGAATGCACTTGCGCTTTCCTCCAGAGCGGTAGCAGCAGTGTCACGCAGTCCGCCGCGTGGATCAAAGGATCTATGGTTTTCCCTCGAGTCTTTCCCACGAGGCTTTCCCACGAGGCTTTCCCACAGGGCTGTCCCAGGTGCACACGTGGTGGGAGTCGATCCTCGGCTTGAACGTCGAGGCAGTGCAGGGAAAACAGATTCCTCTGGAATGGACTGACACATCTGGGGGACTCTTGGAATCGTCGCACGACCCTGGAGTTCCTCTCGCCTTTCCTGTGGAGAGCGCCTCATCTTGAGATGCGACGGGAACGCCGGGAATTCTTTCCCTACGAAACAGGGAAAGGATCCCTCATCTCGAGCTAGGAGGCGGAAACGGGGCTCCCCTGGATGTGTGCGGGACCCTCGTGCTTCCTCTCGAGTGGAGACGGGTATGTCGAGGAAATTCTTGAGTTGTAGCAAGGGTGTGAAGGACCCTTTGGAAGTTCCAGTGATTAGATGTTATTAGCCTCGAGAAGCCTCAGCGGAAATGGGCCTCATCTCCCCTGGAGGGCAAAACCGCCTGGATTTTCTCGAGTTGCGGCAGGTGCTCTCGACTTATGACGGGGACCTCAGGGAACCGCTCTGGTGGCCTCAGGAAAGGCCAGTCCCCATGCGAGTTCCTCGGGGGCCTCTCGGGATTCCTCTGCCGTCGATGCCAGGGCCTAAGACCTTGTGTGGAGTCGGGGCCGGAACCTGAGGATTCCTCTCCAGTGCTTACATGGATCTTGGGGGTAATTCTGGAGTCTCCCCAGGGGAGTCAGTGCTCGTCTCGAATGCGGGCATGCACTTGCGCTTTCCTCCAGAGGGGTAGCAGCAGTGTCACGCAGTCCGCCGCGTGGATCAAAGGATCTATGGTTTTCCCTCAAGTCTTTCTCACGAGGCTTTCCCACGAGGCTTTCCCACAGGGCTGTCCCACGTGCACACGTGGTGGGAGTCGATCCTCGGCTTGAACGTCAAGGCAGTGCAGGGAAAACAGGTTCCTCTGGAATGGACTGACACATCTGGGGGACTCTTGGAATGGTGGCACGACCCTGGAGTTCCTCTCGCCTTTCCTGTGGAGAGCGCCTCCTCTTGAGATGCGACGGGAACGCCGGGAATTCTTTCCCTACGAAACAGGGAAAGGATCCCTCATCTCGAGCTAGGAGGCGGAAACGGGGCTCACCTGGATGTGTGCGGGACCCTCGTGCTTCCTCTCGAGTGGAGACGGGTATGTCAGGGAACTTCTTGAGTTGCAGCAAGGGTGTGAAGGACCCTTTGGAATTTCCAGTGGTTAGATGTGATTAGCCTCGAGAAGCCTCAACGGAAATGGACCTCATCTCGCCTGGAGGGCAAAACCTCCTGGATTTTCTCGAGTTGCGGCAGGTGCTCTCGACTTACGACGGGGACCTCAGGGACCCGCTCTGGTGGCCTCAGGAAAGGCCAGTCCCCATGCGAGTTCCTCGGGGGCCTCTCGGGATTCCTCTCCCGTCGATGCCGGGGCCTAAGACCTTGTGTGGAGTCGGGGCCGGAACCTGAGGGTTCCTCTCCAGTGCTGACATTGATCTTGGGGTACTTCTGGAGTCTCCCCAGGGGAGTCAGTGCTCGTCTCGAATGCGGGCATGCACTTGTGCTTTCCTCCAGAGCGGTAGCAGCAGTGTCACGCAGTTCGCCTCGTGGATCAAAGGATCTATGGTTTTCCCTCGAGTCTTTCCCACGAGTCTTTCCCACGAGGCTTTCCCACAGGGCTGTCCCACGTGCACACGTGGTGGGAGTCGATCCTCGGCTTGAACGTCAAGGCAGTGCAGGGAAAACAGGTTCCTCTGGAATGGACTGACACATCTGGGGGACTCTTGGAATGGTGACACGACCCTGGAGTTCCTCTCGCCCTTCCTGTTTAGAGCGCCTCCTCTTGAGATGCGACGGAACGCCGGGAATTCTTTCCCTACGAAACAGGGAAAGGATCCCTCATCTCGAGCTAGGAGGCGGAAACGGGGCTCCCCTGGTTGTGTGGGGGACCCTCGTGCTTCCTCTCGAGTGGAGACGGGTATGTCGGGGAACTTCTTGAGTTGCAGCAAGGGTGTGAAGGACCCTTTGGAAGTTCCAGTGGTTAGATATGATTACCCTCGAGAAGCCTCAGTGGAAATGGGCCACATCTCGCCTGGAGGGCAAAACCTCCTGCATTTTCTCGAGTTGCGACAGGTGCTCTCGACTTATGACGGGGACCTCAGGGAACCGCTCTGGTGGCCTCAGGAAAGGCCAGTCCCCATGCGAGTTCCTTGGGGGCCTCTCGGGATTCCTCTGCCGTCGATGCCAGGGCCTAAGACCGGTGTGGAGTCGGGGCCGGAACCTGAGGATTCCTCTCCAGTGCTGACATGGATCTTGGGGGTAATTCTGGAGTCTCCCCAGGGGAGTCAGTGCTCGTCTCGAATGCGGGCATGCACTTGCGCTTTCCTCCAGAGCGGTAGCAGCAGTGTCACGCAGTCCGCCGCGTGGATCAAAGGATCTATGGTTTTCCCTCAAGTCTTTCTCACGAGGCTTTCCCACGAGGCTTTCCCACAGGGCTGTCCCACGTGCACACGTGGTGGGAGTCGATCCTCGGCTTGAACGTCAAGGCAGTGCAGGGAAAACAGGTTCCTCTGGAATGGACTGACACATCTGGGGGACTCTTGGAATGGTGGCACGACCCTGGAGTTCCTCTCGCCTTTCCTGTGGAGAGCGCCTCCTCTTGAGATGCGACGGGAACGCCGGGAATTCTTTCCCTACGAAACAGGGAAAGGATCCCTCATCTCGAGCTAGGAGGCGGAAACGGGGCTCCCCTGGATGTGTGCGGGACCCTCGTGCTTCCTCTCGAGTGGAGACGGGTATGTCGGGGAACTTCTTGAGTTGCAGAAAGGGTGTGAAGGACCCTTTGGAATTTCCAGTGGTTAGATGTGATTAGCCTCGAGAAGCCTCAACGGAAATGGACCTCATCTCGCCTGGAGGGCAAAACCTCCTGGATTTTCTCGAGTTGCGGCAGGTGCTCTCGACTTACGACGGGGACCTCAGGGACCCGCTCTGGTGGCCTCAGGAAAGGCCAGTCCCCATGCGAGTTCCTCGGGGGCCTCTCGGGATTCCTCTCCCGTCGATGCCGGGGCCTAAGACCTTGTGTGGAGTCTGGGCCGGAACTTGAGGGTTCCTCTCCAGTGCTGACATGGATCTTGGGGTACTTCTGGAGTCTCCCCAGGGGAGTCAGTGCTCGTCTCGAATGCGGGCATGCACTTGTGCTTTCCTCCAGAGCGGTAGCAGCAGTGTCACACAGTCCGCCGCGTGGATCAAAGGATCTATGGTTTTCCATCGAGTCTTTCCCACGAGGCTTTCCCACGAGGCTTTCCCACAGGGCTGTCCCACGTGCACACGTGGTGGGAGTCGATCCTCGGCTTGAACATCAAGGCAGTGCAGGGAAAACAGGTTCCTCTGGAATGGACTGACACATCTGGGGGACTCTTGGAATGGTGGCACGACCCTGGAGCTCCTCTCGCCTTTCCTGTTTAGAGCGCCTCCTCTTGAGATGCGACGGAACGCCGGGAATTCTTTCCCTACGAAACAGGGAAAGGATCCCTCATCTCGAGCTAGGAGGCGGAAACGGGGCTCCCCTGGTTGTGTGGGGGACCCTCGTGCTTCCTCTCGAGTGGAGACGGGTATGTCGGGGAACTTCTTGAGTTGCAGCAAGGGTGTGAAGGACCCTTTGGAAGTTCCAGTGGTTAGATATGATTACCCTCGAGAAGCCTCAGTGGAAATGGGCCACATCTCGCCTGGAGGGCAAAACCTCCTGCATTTTCTCGAGTTGCGGCAGGTGCTCTCGACTTACGACGGGGACCTCAGGGACCCGCTCTGGTGGACTCTGGAAAGGCCAGTCCCCATGCGAGTTCCACGGGGTCCTCTAGGGATTCCTCTCCCGTCGATGCCGGGGCCTTAGACCTTGTGTGGAGTCGGGGCCGGAACCTGAGGATTCCTCTACAGTGCTGACATGGATCTTGGGGTACTTCTGGAGTCTCCCCAGGGGAGTCAGTGCTCGTCTCGAATGCGGGCATGCACTTGCGCTTTCCTCCAGAGTGGTAGCACCAGTGTCACACATTCCGCCGCGTGGATCAAAGGATCTATGGTTTTCCCTCGAGTCTTTCCCACGAGGCTTTGCCACGAGGCTTTCACACAGGGCTGTCCCACGTGCACACGTGGTGGGAGTCGATCCTCGGCTTGAACGTCAAGGCAGTGCAGGGAAAACAGGTTCCTCTGGAATGGACTGACACATCTGGGGGACTCTTGGAATGGTGGCACGACCCTGGAGTTCCTCTCGCCTTTCCTGTGGAGAGCGCCTCCTCTTGAGATGCGACGGGAACGCTGGGAATTCTTTCCAAACGAAACAGGGAAAGGATCCCTCATCTCGAGCTAGGAGGCGGAAACGGGGCTTCCCTGGATGTGTGCGGGACCCTCGTGCTTCCTCTCAAGTGGAGACGGGAATGTTAGGGAACTTCTTCAGTTGCAGCAAGGGTGTGAAGGACCCTTTGGAAGTTCCAGTGGTTAGATGTGATTAGCCTCGAGAAGCCTCAGCGGAAATGGGCCTCAACTCGCCTGGAGGGCAAAACCTCCTGGATTTTCTCGAGTTTCGGCAGGTGCTCTCGACTTACGACGGGGACCTCAGGGACCCGCTCTGGTGACCTCAGGAAAGGCCAGTCCCCATGCGAGTTCCACGGGGGCTTCTCGGGTTTCCTCACCCGTCGATGCCGGGGCCTAAGACCTTGTGTGGAGTCGGGGCCGGAACCTGAGGATTCCTCTCCAGTGATGACATGGATCTTGGGGTACTTCTGGAGTCTCCCCAGGGGAGTCAGTCCTCGTCTCGAATGTGGGCATGCACTTGTGCTTTACTCCGGCGCGATAGCAGCAGTGTCACGCAGTCCGCCGCGTGGATTAAGGATCTATGGTTTTCCCTCGAGTCTTTCCCAGGAGGCTTTCCCACGAGGCTTTCCCACAGGGCTGTCCCACGTGCACACGTGGTGGGAGTCGATCCTCGGCTTGAACGTCATGGCAGTGCAGGGAAAACAGGTTCCTCTGGAATGGACTGACACATCTGGGTGACTCTTGGAATGGTGGAACGACCCTGGAGTTCCTCTCGCCTTTCCTGTGGAGATCGCCTCTTCTTGAGATGCGACGGAACGCCGGGAATTAATTCCCTACGAAACAGGGAAAGGATCCCTCATCTCGAGCTAGGAGGCGGAAACGGGGCTCCCCTGGGTGTGTGCGGGACCCTCGTGCTTCCTCTCGAGTGGAGACAGGTATGTCGGGGAACTTCTTGAGTTGCAGCAAGGGTGTGAAGGACCCTTTGGAAGTTCCAGTGGTTAGATGTGATTAGCCTCGAGAAGCCTCAGCGGAAATGGGCCTCATCTCGCCTGGAGGGCAAAACCTCCTGCATTTTCTCGAGTTGCGGCAGGTGCTCTCGACTTACGACGGGGACCTCAGGGACCCGCTCTGGTGGCCTCAGGAAAGGCCAGTCCCCATGCGAGTTCCTCGGGGGCCTCTCGGGATTACTCTCCCGTCGATGCCGGGGCCTAAGACCTTGTGTGGAGTCGGGGCCGGAACCTGAGGATTCCTCTCCAGTGCTGACATGGATCTTGGGGTACTTCTGGAGTCTCCCCAGGGGAGTCAGTGCTCGTCTCGAATGCGGGCATGCACTTGCGCTTTCCTCCAGAGCGGTAGCAGCAGTGTCACACATTCCGCCGCGTGGATCAAAGGATCTATGATTTTCCCTCGAGTCTTTCCCACGAGGCTTTCCCACGAGGCTTTCCCACAGGGCTGTCCCACGTGCACACGTGGTGGGAGTCGATCCTCGGCTTGAACGTCAAGGCAGTGCAGGGAAAACAGGTTCCTCTGGAATGGACTGACACATCTGGGGGACTCTTGGAATGGTGGCACGACCCTGGAGTTCCTCTCGCCTTTCCTGTGGAGAGCGCCTCCTCTTGAGATGTGACGGGAACGCCGGGAATTCTTTCCCTTCGAAACAGGGAAAGGATCCCTCATCTCGAGCTAGGAGGCGGAAACGGGGCTCCCCTGGATGTGTGCGGGACCCTCGTGCTTCCTCTCCTGTGGAGACGGGTATGTCGGGGAACTTCTTGAGTTGCAGCAAGGGTGTGAAGGATCCTTTGGAAGTTCCAGTGGTTAGATGTGATTAGCCTCGAGAAGCCTCAGCGGAAATGGGCCTCATCTCGACTGGAGGGCAAAACCTCCTGGATTTTCTCGAGTTGCGGCAGGTGTTCTCGACTTACGACGGGGACCTCAGGGACCCGCTCTGGTGGCCTCAGGAAAGGCCAGTCCCCGTGCGAGTTCCTCGGGGGCCTCTCGGGATTCCTCTGCCGTCGATGCCGGGGCCTAAGACCTTGTGTGGAGTCGGGGCCGGAACCTGAGGATTCCTCTCCAGTGCTGACATGGATCTTGGGGTACTTCTGGAGTCTCCCCAGGGGAGTCAGTCCTCGTCTCGAATGCGGGCATGCACTTGCGCTTTCCTCCAGAGTGATAGCAGCAGTGTCATGCAGTCCGCCGCATGGATCAAAGGATCTATGGTTTTCCCACGAGTCTTTCCCACGAGGCTTTCCCACGAGGCTTTCCCACAGGGCTGTCCCACGTGCACACGTGGTGGGAGTCGATCCTCGGCTTGAACGTCAAGGTAGTGCAGGGAAAACAGGTTCCTCTGTAATGGACTGACACATCTGGGGGACTCTTGGAATGGTGGCAGGACCCTGGAGTTCCTCTCGCCTTTCCTGTGGAGAGCGCCTCCTCTTGAGATGCGACGGGAACGCCGGGAATTCTTTCCCTACGAAACAGGGAAAGGATCCTTCATCTCGAGCTAGGAGGCGGAAACGGGGCTCCCCTGGATGTGTGCGGGACCCTCGTGCTTCCTCTCGAGTGAAGACGGGTATGTCGGGGTACTTCTTGAGATGCAGCAAGGGTGTGAAGGACCCTTTGGAAGTTCCAGTGGTTAGGTGTGATTAGCCTCGAGAAGCCTCAGCGGAAATGGGCCTCATCTCGCCTGGAGGGCAAAACCTCCTGGATTTTCTCGAGTTGCGGCAGGTGCTCTCGACTTACGACCGGGACCTCGGGGACCCGCTCTGGTGGCCTCAGGAAAGGCCAGTCCCCATGCGAGTTCCTCGGGGGCCTCTCGGGATTCCTCTCCCGTCGATGCCGGGGCCTAAGACCTTGTGTGGAGTCGGGGCCGGAACCTGAGGATTCCTCTCCAGTGCTGACATGGATCTTGGGGTACTTCTGGAGTCTCCCCAGGGGAGTCAGTCCTTCTCTCGAATGCGGGCATGCACTTGCGCTTTCCTCCAGAGCGGTAGCAGCAGTGTCACGCAGTCCGCCTTGAGGATCAAAGGATCTATGGTTTTCCCTCGAGTCTTTCCCACGAGGCTTTCCCACGAAGCTTTCCCACAGGGCTGTCCCACGTGCACACCTTGTCCGAGTCGATCCTCGGCTTGAAGGTCAAGGCAGTGCAGGGAAAACAGGTTCCTCTGGAATGGACTGACACATCTGGGGGACTCTTGGAATGGTGGCACGACCCTGGAGTTCCTCTCGCCTTTCCTGTGGAGAGCGCCTCCTCTTGAGATGCGACGGGAACGCCGGGAATTCTTTCCCTACGAAACAGGGAAAGGATCCCTCATCTCGAGCTAGGAGGCGGAAACGGGGCTCCCCTTGATGTGTGCGGGACACCACGTGCTTCCTCTCGAGTGGAGACGGGTATGTCGGGGAACTTCTTGAGTTGCAGCAATGGTGTGAAGGACCCTTTGGAAGTTCCAGTGGTTAGATGTGATTGGCCTCGAGAAGCCTCAGCGGAAATGGGCCTCATCTCGCCTGGAGGGCAAAACCTCCTGGATTTTCTCGAGTTGCGGCAGGTGCTCTCGACTTACGACGGGGACCTCAGGGACCCGCTCTGGTGGCCTCAGGAAAGGCCAGTCCCCATGCGAGTTCCTCGGGGGCCTCTCGGGATTCCTCTCCCGTCGATGCCGGGGCCTAAGACCTTGTGTGGAGTCGGGGCCGGAACCTGAGGATTCCTCTCCAGTGCTGACATGGATCTTGGGGTACTTCTGGAGTCTCCCCAGGGGAGTCAGTCCTCGTCTCGAATGCGGGCATGCACTTGCGCTTTCCTCCAGAGCGGTAGCAGCAGTGTCACGCAGTCCGCCGCGTGGATCAAAGGATCTATGGTTTTCCATCGAGTCTTTCCCACGAGGCTTTCCCACGAGGCTTTCCCACAGGGCTGTCCCACGTGCACACGTGGTGGGAGTCGATCCTCGGCTTGAACGTCAAGGCAGTGCAGGGAAAACAGGTTCCTCTGGAATGGACTGACACATCTGGGGGACTCTTGGAATGGTGGCATGACCCTGGAGTTCCTCTCGCCTTTCCTGTGGAGAGCGCCTCCTCTTGAGATGCGACGGGAACGCCGGGAATTCTTTCCCTACGAAACAGGGAAAGGATCCCTCATCTCGAGCTAGGAGGCGGAAACGGGGGTCCCCTGGATGTGTGCGGGACACCACGTGCTTCCTCTCGAGTGCAGCCGGGTATGTCGGGGAACTTCTTGACTTGCAGCAAGGGTGTGAAGGACCCTTTGGAAGTTCCAGTGGTTAGATGTGATTGGCCTCGAGAAGCCTCAGCAGAAATGGGCCTCATCTCGCCTGGAGGGCAAAACCTCCTGGATTCTCTCGAGTTGCGGCAGGTGCTCTCGACTTACGACGGGGACCTCAGGGACCCGCTCTTGTGGCCTCAGGAAAGGCCAGTCCCCATGCGAGTTCCTCGGGGGCCTCTCGGGATTCCTCTCCCGTCGATGCCGCGGCCTAAGACCTTGTGTGGAGTCGGGGCCGGAACCTGAGGATTCCTCTCCAGTGCTGACATGGATCTTGGGGTACTTCTGGAGTCTCCCCAGGGGAGTCAGTCCTCGTCTCGAATGCGGGCATGCATTGCGCTTTCCTCCAGAACGGTAGCAGTAGTGTCTCGCAGTCCACCGCGTGGATCAACGGATCTATGGTTTTCCCTCGATTTTTTCCCACGAGGCTGTCCCACGAGGCTTTCCCACAGGGCTGTCCCACGTGCACACGTTGTGGGAGTCGATCCTCGGCTTGAACGTCAAGGCAGTTCAGGGAAAACAGGTTCCTCTGGAATGGACTGACACATCTGGGGGACTCTTGGAATGGTGGCACGACCCTGGAGTTCCTCTCCCCTTTCCTGTGGAGAGCGCCTCCTCTTGAGATGCGACGGGAACGCCGGGAATTCTTTCCCTACGAAACAGGGATAGGATCCCTCATCTCGAACTAGGAGGCGGAAACGGGGCTCCCCTGGATGTGTGCGGGACCCCACGTGCTTCCTCTCGAGTGGAGACGGGTATGTCGGGGAACTTCTTGAGTTGCAGCAAGGGTGTGAAGGACCCTTTGAAAGTTCCAGTGGTTAGATGTGATTAGCCTCGAGAAGCCTCAGCGGAAATGGGCCTCATCTCGCCTGGAGGGCAAAACCTCCTGGATTTTTTCGAGTTGCGGCAGGTGCTCTCGACTTACGACGGGGACCTCAGGGACCCGCTCTGGTGGCCTCAGGAAAGGCCAGTCCCCATGCGAGTTCCTCGGGGGCCTCTCGGGATTCCTCTCCCGTCGATGCCGGGGCCTAAGTCCTTGTGTGGAGTCGGGGCCGGAACCTGAGGATTCCTCTCCAGTGCTGACATGGATCTTGGGGTACTTCTGGAGTCTCCCCAGGGGAGTCAGTCCTTCTCTCGAATGCGGGCATGCACTTGCGCTTTCCTCCAGAGCGGTAGCAGCAGTGTCACGCAGTCCGCCTTGAGGATCAAAGGATCTATGGTTTTCCCTCGAGTCTTTCCCACGAGGCTTTCCCACGAAGCTTTCCCACAGGGCTGTCCCACGTGCACACCTTGTCCGAGTCGATCCTCGGCTTGAAGGTCAAGGCAGTGCAGGGAAAACAGGTTCCTCTGGAATGGACTGACACATCTGGGGGACTCTTGGAATGGTGGCACGACCCTGGAGTTCCTCTCGCCTTTCCTGTGGAGAGCGCCTCCTCTTGAGATGCGACGGGAACGCCGGGAATTCTTTCCCTACGAAACAGGGAAAGGATCCCTCATCTCGAGCTAGGAGGCGGAAACGGGGCTCCCCTGAATGTGTGCGGGACACCACGTGCTTCCTCTCGAGTGGAGACGGGTATGTCGGGGAACTTCTTGAGTTGCAGCAAGGGTGTGAAGGACCCTTTGGAAGTTCCAGTGGTTAGACGTGATTGGCCTCGAGAAGCCTCAGCGGAAATGGGCCTCATCTCGCCTGGAGGGCAAAACCTCCTCGATTTTCTCGAGTTGCGGCAGGTCCTCTCGACTTACGACGGGGACCTCAGGGACCAGCTCTGGTGGCCTCAGGAAAGGCCAGTCCCCATGCGAGTTCCTCGGGGGCCTCTCGGGATTCCTCTCCCGTAGATGCCGGGGCCTAAGACCTTGTGTGGAGTCGGGGCCGGAACCTGAGGATTCCTCTCCAGTGCTGACATGGATCTTGGGGTACTTCTGGAGTCTCCCCAGGGGAGTCAGTCCTCGTCTCAAATGCGGGCATGCACTTGCGCTTTCCTCCAGAGCGGTAGCAGCAGTGTCACGCAGTCCGCCGCGTGGATCAAAGGATCTATGGTTTTCCCTCGAGTCTTTCCCACGAGGCTTTCCCACGAGGCTTTCCCACAGGGCTGTCCCACGTGCACACGTGGTGGGAGTCGATCCTCGGCTTGAACGTCAAGGCAGTGCAGGGAAAACAGGTTCCTCTGGAATGGACTGACATATCTGGGGGACTCTTGGAATGGTGGCATGACCCTGGAGTTCCTCTCGCCTTTCCTGTGGAGAGCGCCTCCTCTTGAGATGCGACGGGAACGCCGGGAATTCTTACCCTACGAAACAGGGAAGGGATCCCTCATCTCGAGCTAGGAGGCGGAAACGGGGCTCCCCTGGATGTGTGCGGGACCCTCGTGCTTCCTCTCGAGTGGAGACGGGTATGTCGGGGAACTTCTTGAGTTGCAGCAAGGGTGTGAAGGACCCTTTGAAATTTCCAGTGGTTAGATGTGATTAGCCTCGAGAAGTCTCAGCGGAAATGGGCCTCATCTCGCCTGGAGGGCAAAACCTCCTGGATTTTCTCGAGTTGCGGCAGGTGCTCTCGACTTACGACGGGGACCTCAGGAACCCGCTCTTGTGGCCTCAGGAAAGGCCAGTCCCCATGCGAGTTCCTTGGGGGCCTCTCGGGATTCCTCTCCCGTCGATGCCGGGGTCTAAGACCTTGTGTGGAGTCGGGGCCGGAACCTGAGGATTCCTCTCCAGTGCTGACATGGATCTTGGGGTACTTCTGGAGTCTCCTCAGGGGAGTCAGTCCTCGTCTCGAATGCGGGCATGCACTTGCGCTTTCCTCCAGAACGGTAGCAGCAGTGTCACGCAGTCCACCGCGTGGATCAACGGATCTATGGTTTTCCCTCGAGTCTTTCCCACGAGGCTGTCCCACGAGGCTTTCCCACAGGGCTGTCCCACGTGCACACATGGTGGGACTCGATCCTCGGCTTGAACGTCAAGGCAGTTCAGGGAAAACAGGTTCCTCTGGAATGGACTGACACATCTGGGGGACTCTTGGAATGGTGGCACGACCCTGGAGTTCCTCTCCCCTTTCCTGTGGAGAGCGCCTCCTCTTGAGGTGCGACGGGAACTCCGGGAATTCTTTCCCTACGAAACAGGGATAGGATCCCTCATCTCGAACTAGGAGGCGGAAACGGGGCTCCCCTGGATGTGTGCGGGACCCTCGTGCTTCCTCTCGAGTGGAGACGGGTATTTCGGGGAACTTCTTGAGTTGCAGCAAGGGTGTGAAAGACCCTTTGGAAGTTCCAGTGGTTAGATGTGATTAGCCTCGAGAAGCCTCAGTGGAAATGGGCCTCATCTCGCCTGGAGGGCAAAATCTCCTGGATTTTCTCGAGTTGCGGCAGGTGCTCTCGACTTACGACGGGGACCTCAGGGATCCGCTCTGGTGGCCTCAGGAAAGGCCAGTCCCCATGCGAGTTCCTCGGGGGCCTCTCGGGATTCCTCTCCCGTCGATGCCGGGGCCTAAGACCTTGTGTGGAGTCGGGGCCGGAACCTGAGGATTCCTCTCCAGTGCTGACATGGATCTTGGGGTACTTCTGGAGTCTCCCCAGGGGAGTCAGTCCTTCTCTCGAATGCGGGCATGCACTTGCGCTTTCCTCCAGAGCGGTAGCAGCAGTGTCACGCAGTCCGCCTTGAGGATCAAAGGATCTATGGTTTTCCCTCGAGTCTTTCCCACGAGGCTTTCCCACGAAGCTTTCCCACAGGGCTGTCCCACGTGCACACCTTGTCCGAGTCGATCCTCGGCTTGAAGGTCAAGGCAGTGCAGGGAAAACAGGTTCCTCTGGAATGGACTGACACATCTGGGGGACTCTTGGAATGGTGGCACGACCCTGGAGTTCCTCTCGCCTTTCCTGTGGAGAGCGCCTCCTCTTGAGATGCGACGGGAACGCCGGGAATTCTTTCCCTACGAAACAGGGAAAGGATCCCTCATCTCGAGCTAGGAGGCGGAAACGGGGCTCCCCTGAATGTGTGCGGGACACCACGTGCTTCCTCTCGAGTGGAGACGGGTATGTCGGGGAACTTCTTGAGTTGCAGCAAGGGTGTGAAGGACCCTTTGGAAGTTCCAGTGGTTAGACGTGATTGGCCTCGAGAAGCCTCAGCGGAAATGGGCCTCATCTCGCCTGGAGGGCAAAACCTCCTGGATTTTCTCGAGTTGCGGCAGGTGCTCTCGACTTACGACGGGGACCTCAGGGACCCGCTCTGGTGGCCTCAGGAAAGGCCAGTCCCCATGCGAGTTCCTCGCGGGCCTCTCGGGATTCCTCTCCCGTCGATGCCGGGGCCTAAGACCTTGTGTGGAGTCAGGGCCGGAACCTGAGGATTCCTCTCCAGTGCTGACATGGATCTTGGGGTACTTCTGGAGTCTCCCCAGGGGAGTCAGTCCTCGTCTCAAATGCGGGCATGCACTTGCGCTTTCCTCCAGAGCGGTAGCAGCATTGTCACGCAGTCCGCCGCGTGGATCAAAGGATGTTTGGTTTTCCCTCGAGTCTTTCCCACGAGGCTCTCCCACGAGGCTTTCCCACAGGGCTGTCCCACGTGCACACGTGGTGGGAGTCGATCCTCGGCTTGAACGTCAAGGCAGTGCAGGGAAAACAGGTTCCTCTGGAATGGACTGACACATCTGGGGGACTCTTGGAATGGTGGCATGACCCTGGAGTTCCTCTCGCCTTTCCTGTGGAGAGCGCCTCCTCTTGAGATGCGACGGGAACTCCGGGAATTCTTTCCCTACGAAACAGGGAAAGGATCCCTTATCTCGAGCTAGGAGGCGGAAACGGGGCTCCCCTGGATGTGTGCGGGACACCACGAGCTTCCTCTCGAGTGCAGACGGGTATGTCGGGGAACTTCTTGAGTTGCAGCAAGGGTGTGAAGGACCCTTTGGAAGTTCCAGTGGTTAGATGTGATTGGCCTCGAGAAGCCTCAGCGGAAATGGGCCTCATCTCGCCGGGAGGGAAAAACCTCCTGGATTTTCTCGAGTTGCGGCAGGTGCTCTCGACTTACGACGGGGACCTCAGGGACCCGCTCTGGTGGCCTCAGGAAAGGCCAGTCCCCATGCGAGTTCCTCGGGGGCCTCTCGGGATTCCTCTCCCGTCGATGCCGGGGCCTAAGATCTTGTGTGGAGTCGGGGCCGGAACCTGAGGATTCCTCTCCAGTGCTGACATGGATCTTGGGGTACTTCTGGAGTCTCCCCAGGGGAGTCAGTCCTCGTCTCGAATGCGGGCATGCACTTGCGCTTTCCTCCAGAGCGGTAGCAGCAGTGTCACGCAGTCCGCCGCGTGGATCAAAGGATGTATGGTTTTCCCTCGAGTCTTTCCCACGAGGCTTTCCCACGAGGCTTTCCCACAAGGCTGTCCCACGTGCACACGTGGTGGGAGTCGATCCTCGGCTTGAACGTCAAGGCAATGCAGGGAAAACAGGTTCCTCTGGAATGGACTGACACATCTGGGGGACTCTTGGAATGGTGGCACGACCCTGGAGTTCCTCTCGCCTTTCCTGTGGAGAGCGCCTCCTCTTGAGATGCGACGGGAACGCCGGGAATTCTTTCCCTACGAAACAGGGAAAGGATCCCTCATCTCGAGCTAGGAGGCGAAAACGGGGCTCCCCTGGATGTGTGCGGGACCCACGTGCTTCCTCTCGAGTGGAGACGGGTATGTCGGGGAACTTCTTGAGTTGCAGCAAGGGTGTGAAGGACCCTTTGGAAGTTCCAGTGGTTAGACGTGATTAGCCTCAAGAAGCCTCAGCGGAAATGGGCCTCATCTCGCCTGGAGGGCAAAACTTCCTGGATTTTCTCGAGTTGCGGCAGGTGCTCTCGACTTACGACGGGGACCTCAGGGACCCGCTCTGGTGGCCTCAGGAAAGGCCAGTCCCCATGTGAGTTCCTCGGGGGCCTCTCGTGATTCCTCTCCCGTCGATGCCGGGGCCTAAGACCTTGTGTGGAGTCGGGGCCGGAACCTGAGGATTCCTCTCCAGTGCTGACATGGATCTTGGGGTACTTCTGGAGTCTCCCCAGGGGAGTCAGTCCTCGTCTTGAATGCGGGCATGCACTTGCGCTTTCCTCCAGAGCGGTAGCAGCTGTGTCACGCAGTCCGCCGCGTGGATCAAAGGATCTATGGTTTTCCCTCGAGTCTTTCCCACGAGGCTTTCCCACGAGGCTTTCCCACAGGGCTGTCCCACGTGCACACGTGGTGGGAGTCGATCCTCGGCTTGAACGTCAAGGCAGTGCAGGGAAAACAGGTTCCTCTGGAATGGACTGACACATCTGGGGGACTCTTGGAATGGTGGCACGACCCTGGAGTTCCTCTCGCCTTTCCTGTGGAGAGCGCCTCCTCTTGAGATGCGACGGGAACGCCGGGAATTCTTTCCCTACGAAACAGGGAAAGGATCCCTCATCTCGAGCTAGGAGGCGGAAACGGGGCTCCCCTGGATGTGTGCGGGACACCACGTGCTTCCTCTCGAGTGGAGACGGGTATGTCGGGGAACTTCTTGAGTTGCAGCAATGGTGTGAAGGACCCTTTGGAAGTTCCAGTGGTTAGATGTGATTGGCCTCGAGAAGCCTCAGCGGAAATGGGCCTCATCTCGCCTGGAGGGCAAAACCTCCTGGATTTTCTCGAGTTGCGGCAGGTGCTCTCGACTTACGACGGGGACCTCAGGGACCCGCTCTGGTGGCCTCAGGAAAGGCCAGTCCCCATGCGAGTTCCTCGGGGGCCTCTCGGGATTCCTCTCCCGTCGATGCCGGGACCTAAGACCTTGTGTGGAGTCGGGGCCGGAACCTGAGGATTCCTCTCCAGTGCTGACATGGATCTTGGGGTACTTCTGGAGTCTCCCCAGGGGAGTCAGTCCTCGTCTCGAATGCGGGCATGCACTTGCGCTTTCCTCCAGAGCGGTAGCAGCAGTGTCACGCAGTCCGCCGCGTGGATCAAAGGATCTATGGTTTTCCATCGAGTCTTTCCCACGAGGCTTTCCCACGAGGCTTTCCCACAGGGCTGTCCCACGTGCACACGTGGTGGGAGTCGATCCTCGGCTTGAACGTCAAGGCAGTGCAGGGAAAACAGGTTCCTCTGGAATGGACTGACACATCTGGGGGACTCTTGGAATGGTGGCATGACCCTGGAGTTCCTCTCGCCTTTCCTGTGGAGAGCGCCTCCTCTTGAGATGCGACGGGAACGCCGGGAATTCTTTCCCTACGAAACAGGGAAAGGATCCCTCATCTCGAGCTAGGAGGCGGAAACGGGGCTCCCCTGGATGTGTGCGGGACACCACGTGCTTCCTCTCGAGTGCAGCCGGGTATGTCGGGGAACTTCTTGACTTGCAGCAAGGGTGTGAAGGACCGTTTGGAAGTTCCATTGGTTAGATGTGATTAGCCTCGAGAAGCCTCAGCAGAAATGGGCCTCATCTCGCCTGGAGGGCAAAACCTCCTGGATTCTCTCGAGTTGCTGCAGGTGCTCTCGACTTACGACGGGGACCTCAGGGACCCGCTCTGGTGGCCTCAGGAAAGGCCAGTCCCCATGCGAGTTCCTCGGGGGCCTCTCGGGATTCCTCTCCCGTCGATGCCGCGGCCTAAGACCTTGTGTGGAGTCGGGGCCGGAACCTGAGGATTCCTCTCCAGTGCTGACATGGATCTTGGGGTACTTCTGGAGTCTCCCCAGGGGAGTCAGTCCTCGTCTCGAATGCGGGCATGCATTGCCCTTTCCTCCAGAGCGGTAGCAGCAGTGTCACGCAGTCCGCCGCGTGGATCAAAGGATCTATGGTTTTCCCCCGAGTCTTTCCCACGAGGCTTTCCCACGAGGCTTTCCCACAGGGCTGTCCCACGTGCACACGTGGTGGGAGTCGATCCTCGGCTTGAAAGTCAAGGCAGTGCAGGGTAAACAGGTTCCTCTGGAATGGACTGACACATTTGGGCGACTCTTGGAATGGTGTCACAACCCTGGAGTTCCTCTCGCATTTCCTGTGGAGAGCGCCTCCTCTTGAGATGCGACGGGAACGCCGGGAATTCTTTCCCTACGAAACAGGGAAAGGATCCCTCATCTCGAGCTAGGAGGCGAAAACGGGGCTCCCCTGGATGTGTGCGGGACCCACGTGCTTCCTCTCGAGTGGAGACGGGTATGTCGGGGAACTTCTTGAGTTGCAGCAAGGGTGTGAAGGACCCTTTGGAAGTTCCAGTGGTTAGACGTGATTAGCCTCAAGAAGCCTCAGCGGAAATGGGCCTCATCGCGCCTGGAGGGCAAAACTTCCTGGATTTTCTCGAGTTGCGGCAGGTGCTCTCGACTTACGACGGGGACCTCAGGGACCCGCTCTGGTGGCCTCAGGAAAGGCCAGTCCCCATGTGAGTTCCTCGGGGGCCTCTCGTGATTCCTCTCCCGTCGATGCCGGGGCCTAAGACCTTGTGTGGAGTCGGGGCCGGAACCTGAGGATTCCTCTCCAGCGCTGACATGGATCTTGGGGTACTTCTGGAGTCTCCCCAGGGGAGTCAGTCCTCGTCTTGAATGCGGGCATGCACTTGCGCTTTCCTCCAGAGCGGTAGCAGCTGTGTCACGCAGTCCGCCGCGTGGATCAAAGGATCTATGGTTTTCCCTCGAGTCTTTCCCACGAGGCTTTCCCACGAGGCTTTCCCACAGGGCTGTCCCACGTGCACACGTGGTGGGAGTCGATCCTCGGCTTGAACGTCAAGGCAGTGCAGGGAAAACAGGTTCCTCTGGAATGGACTGACACATCTGGGGGACTCTTGGAATGGTGGCACGACCCTGGAGTTCCTCTCGCCTTTCCTGTGGAGAGCGCCTCCTCTTGAGATGCGACGGGAACGCCGGGAATTCTTTCCCTACGAAACAGGGAAAGGATCCCTCATCTCGAGCTAGGAGGCGGAAACGGGGCTCCCCTGGATGTGTGCGGGACACCACGTGCTTCCTCTCGAGTGGAGACGGGTATGTCGGGGAACTTCTTGAGTTGCAGCAATGGTGTGAAGGACCCTTTGGAAGTTCCAGTGGTTAGATGTGATTGGCCTCGAGAAGCCTCAGCGGAAATGGGCCTCATCTCGCCTGGAGGGCAAAACCTCCTGGATTTTCTCGAGTTGCGGCAGGTGCTCTCGACTTACGACGGGGACCTCAGGGACCCGCTCTGGTGGCCTCAGGAAAGGCCAGTCCCCATGCGAGTTCCTCGGGGGCCTCTCGGGATTCCTCTCCCGTCGATGCCGGGACCTAAGACCTTGTGTGGAGTCGGGGCCGGAACCTGAGGATTCCTCTCCAGTGCTGACATGGATCTTGGGGTACTTCTGGAGTCTCCCCAGGGGAGTCAGTCCTCGTCTCGAATGCGGGCATGCACTTGCGCTTTCCTCCAGAGCGGTAGCAGCAGTGTCACGCAGTCCGCCGCGTGGATCAAAGGATCTATGGTTTTCCATCGAGTCTTTCCCACGAGGCTTTCCCACGAGGCTTTCCCACAGGGCTGTCCCACGTGCACACGTGGTGGGAGTCGATCCTCGGCTTGAACGTCAAGGCAGTGCAGGGAAAACAGGTTCCTCTGGAATGGACTGACACATCTGGGGGACTCTTGGAATGGTGGCATGACCCTGGAGTTCCTCTCGCCTTTCCTGTGGAGAGCGCCTCCTCTTGAGATGCGACGGGAACGCCGGGAATTCTTTCCCTACGAAACAGGGAAAGGATCCCTCATCTCGAGCTAGGAGGCGGAAACGGGGCTCCCCTGGATGTGTGCGGGACACCACGTGCTTCCTCTCGAGTGCAGCCGGGTATGTCGGGGAACTTCTTGACTTGCAGCAAGGGTGTGAAGGACCGTTTGGAAGTTCCATTGGTTAGATGTGATTAGCCTCGAGAAGCCTCAGCAGAAATGGGCCTCATCTCGCCTGGAGGGCAAAACCTCCTGGATTCTCTCGAGTTGCTGCAGGTGCTCTCGACTTACGACGGGGACCTCAGGGACCCGCTCTGGTGGCCTCAGGAAAGGCCAGTCCCCATGCGAGTTCCTCGGGGGCCTCTCGGGATTCCTCTCCCGTCGATGCCGCGGCCTAAGACCTTGTGTGGAGTCGGGGCCGGAACCTGAGGATTCCTCTCCAGTGCTGACATGGATCTTGGGGTACTTCTGGAGTCTCCCCAGGGGAGTCAGTCCTCGTCTCGAATGCGGGCATGCATTGCCCTTTCCTCCAGAGCGGTAGCAGCAGTGTCACGCAGTCCGCCGCGTGGATCAAAGGATCTATGGTTTTCCCCCGAGTCTTTCCCACGAGGCTTTCCCACGAGGCTTTCCCACAGGGCTGTCCCACGTGCACACGTGGTGGGAGTCGATCCTCGGCTTGAAAGTCAAGGCAGTGCAGGGTAAACAGGTTCCTCTGGAATGGACTGACACATTTGGGCGACTCTTGGAATGGTGTCACAACCCTGGAGTTCCTCTCGCATTTCCTGTGGAGAGCGCCTCCTCTTGAGATGCGACGGGAACGCCGGGAATTCTTTCCCTACGAAACAGGGAAAGGATCCCTCATCTCGAGCTAGGAGGCGAAAACGGGGCTCCCCTGGATGTGTGCGGGACCCACGTGCTTCCTCTCGAGTGGAGACGGGTATGTCGGGGAACTTTTTGAGTTGCAGCAAGGGTGTGAAGGACCCTTTGGAAGTTCCAGTGGTTAGACGTGATTAGCCTCAAGAAGCCTCAGCGGAAATGGGCCTCATCGCGCCTGGAGGGCAAAACTTCCTGGATTTTCTCGAGTTGCGGCAGGTGCTCTCGACTTACGATGGGGACCTCAGGGACCCGCTCTGGTGGCCTCAGGAAAGGCCAGTCCCCATGTGAGTTCCTCGGGGGCCTCTCGTGATTCCTCTCCCGTCGATGCCGGGGCCTAAGACCTTGTGTGGAGTCGGGGCCGGAACCTGAGGATTCCTCTCCAGCGCTGACATGGATCTTGGGGTACTTCTGGAGTCTCCCCAGGGGAGTCAGTCCTCGTCTTGAATGCGGGCATGCACTTGCGCTTTCCTCCAGAGCGGTAGCAGCTGTGTCACGCAGTCCGCCGCGTGGATCAAAGGATCTATGGTTTTCCCTCGAATCTTTCCCACGAGGCTTTCCCACGAGGCTTTCCCACAGGGCTGTCCCACGTGCACACGTGGTGGGAGTCGATCCTCGGCTTGAACGTCAAGGCAGTGCAGGGAAAACAGGTTCCTCTGGAATGGACTGACACATCTGGGGGACTCTTGGAATGGTGGCACGACCCTGGAGTTCCTCTCGCCTTTCCTGTGGAGAGCGCCTCCTCTTGAGATGCGACGGGAACGCCGGGAATTCTTTCCCTATGAAACAGGGAAAGGATCCCTCATCTCGAGCTAGGAGGCGGAAACGGGGCTCCCCTGGATGTGTGCGGGACACCACGTGCTTCCTCTCGAGTGGAGACGGGTATGTCGGGGAACTTCTTGAGTTGCGGCAATGGTGTGAAGGACCCTTTGGAAGTTCCAGTGGTTAGATGTGATTGGCCTCGAGAAGCCTCAGCGGAAATGGGCCTCATCTCGCCTGGAGGGCAAAACCTCCTGGATTTTCTCAAGTTTCGGCAGGTGCTCTCAACTTACGACGGGGACCTCAGGGACCCGCTCTGGTGGCCTCAGGAAAGGCCAGTCCCCATGCGAGTTCCTCGGGGGCCTCTCGGGATTCCTCTCACGTCGATGCCGGGGCCTAAGACCTTGTGTGGAGTCGGGGCCGGAACCTGAGGATTCCTCTCCAGTGCTGACATGGATCTTGGGGTACTACTGGAGTCTCCCCAGGGGAGTCAGTCCTCGTCTCGAATGCGGGCATGCACTTGCGCTTTCCTCCAGAGCGGTAGCAGCTGTGTCACGCAGTTCGCCGCGTGGATCAAAGGATCTATGGTTTTCCCTCGAATCTTTCCCACGAGGCTTTCCCACGAGGCTTTCCCACAGGGCTGTCCCACGTGCACACGTGGTGGGAGTCGATCCTCGGCTTCAACGTCAAGGCAGTGCAGGGAAAACAGGTTCCTCTGGAATGGACTGACACATCTGCGGGACTCTTGGAATGGTGGCACGACCCTGGAGTTCCTCTCGCCTTTCCTGTGGAGAGCGCCTCCTCTTGAGATGCGACGGGAACGCCAGGAATTCTTTCCCTACGAAACAGGGAAAGGATCCCTCATCTCGAGCTAGGAGGCGGAAACGGGGCTCCCCTGGATGTGTGCGGGACCCCACGTGCTTCCTCTCGAGTGGAGACGGGTATGTCGGGGAACTTCTTGAGTTGCAGCAATGGTGTGAAGGACCCTTTGGAAGTTCCAGTGGTTAGATGTGATTGGCCTCGAGAAGCCTCAGCGGAAATGGGCCTCATCTCGCCTGGAGGGCAAAACCTCCTGGATTTTCTCGAGTTGCGGCAGGTGCTCTCCACTTACGACGGGGACCTCAGGGACCCGCTCTGGTGGCCTCAGGAAAGGCCAGTCCCCATGCGAGTTCCTCGGGGGCCTCTCGGGATTCCTCTCCCGTCGATGCCGGGGCCTAAGACCTTGTGTGGAGTCGGGGCCGGAACCTGAGGATTCCTCTCCAGTGCTGACATGGATCTTGGGGTATTTCTGGAGTCTCCCCAGGGCAGTCAGTCCTCGTCTCGAATGCGGGCATGCACTTGCGCTTTCCTCCAGAGCGGTAGCAGCAGTGTCACGCAGTCCGCCTCGTGGATCAAACGATGTATGGTTTTCCCTCGAGTCTTTCCCACGAGGCTTTCCCACGAGGCTTTCCCACAGGGCTGTCCCACGTGCACACGTGGTGGGAGTCGATCCTCGGCTTGAACGTCAAGGAAGTGAAGGGAAAACAGGTTCCTCTGGAATGGACTGACACATCTGGGGGACTCTTGGAATGGTGGCATGACCCTGGAGTTCCTCTCGCCTTTCCTGTGGAGAGCGCCTCCTCTTGAGATGCGACGGGAACACCGAGAATTCTTTCCCTACGAAACAGGGAAAGGATCCCTCATCTCGAGCTAGGAGGCGGAAACGGGGCTTCCCTGGATGTATGCGGGACACCACGTGCTTCCTCTCGAGTGCAGACGGGTATGTCGGGGAACTTCTTGAGTTGCAGCAAGGGTGTGAAGGACCCTTTGGAAGTTCCAGGGGTTAGATGTGATTGGCCTCGAGAAGCCTCAGCGGAAATGGGCCTCATCACGCCTGGAGGGCAAAACCTCCTGGATTTTCTCGAGTTGTGGCAGGTGCTCTCGACTTACGACGGGGACCTCAGGGACCCGCTCTGGTGGCATCAGGAAAGGCCAGTCCCCATGCGAATTCCTCGGGGGCCTCTCGGGATTCCTCTCCCGTCGATGTCGGGGCCTAAGACCTTGTGTGGAGTCGGGGCCGGAACCTGAGGATTCCTCTCCAGTGCTGACATGGATCTTGGGGTACTTCTGGAGTCTCCCCAGGGGAGTCAGTCCCCGTCTCGAATGCGGGCATGCACTTGCGCTTTCCTCCAGAGCGGTAGCAGCAGTGTCACGCAGTCCGCCGCGTGGATCAAAAGATCTATGGTTTTCCCTCGAGTCTTTCCCACGAGGCTTTCCCACGAGGCTTTCCCACAGGGCTGTCCCACGTGCACACGTGGTGGGAGTCGATCCTCGGCTTGAACGTCAAGGCAGTGCAGGGAAAACAGGTTCCTCTGGAATGGACTGACACATCTGGGGGAGTCGTGGAATGGTGGCACGACCCTGGAGTTCCTCGCGCCTTTCCTGTTGAGAGCGCCTCCTCTTGAGATGCGACGGGAACGCCGGGAATTCTTTCCCTACGATACAGGGAAAGGATCCCTGATCTCGTGCTAGGAGGCGGAAACGGGGCTCCCCTGGATGTGTGCGGGACCCACGTGCTTCCTCTCGAGGGAAGACGGGTATGTCGGGGAACTTCTTGAGTTGCAGCAAGGGTGTGAAGGACCCTTTGGAAGTTCCAGTGGTTAGAGGTGATTGGCCTCGAGAAGCCTCAGCGGAAATGGGCCTCATCTCGCCTGGAGGGCAAAACCTCCTGGATTTTCTCGAGTTGCGGCAGGTGCTCTCGACTTACGACGGGGACCTCAGGGACCCGCTCTGGTGGCCTCAGGAAAGGCCAGTCACCATGCGAGTTCCTCGGGGGCCTCTCGGTATTCCTCTCCCGTCGATGCCGGGGCCTAAGACCTTGTGTGGAGTCGGGGCCGGAACCTGAGGATTCCTCTCCAGTGCTGACATGGATCTTGGGGTACTTCTGGAGTCTCCCCAGGGGAGTCAGTCCTCGTCTCGAATGCGGGCATGCACTTGCGCTTTCCTCCAGAGCGGTAGCAGCAGTGTCACGCAGTCCGCCGCGTGGATCAAAGGATCTATGGTTTTCCCTCGAGTCTTTCCCACGAGGCTTTCCCACGAGGCTTTCCCACAGGGCTGTCCCACGTGCACACGTGGTGGGAGTCGATCCTCGGCTTGAACGTCAAGGAAGTGAAGGGAAAACAGGTTCCTCTGGAATGGACTGACACATCTGGGGGACTCTTGGAATGGTGGCATGACCCTGGAGTTCCTCTCGCCTTTCCTGTGGAGAGCGCCTCCTCTTGAGATGCGACGGGAACACCGAGAATTCTTTCCCTACGAAACAGGGAAAGGATCCCTCATCTCGAGCTAGGAGGCGGAAACGGGGCTCCCCTGGATGTATGCGGGACACCACGTGCTTCCTCTCCAGTGGAGACGGGTATGTCGGGGAACTTCTTGAGTTGCAGAAAGGGTGTGAAGGACCCTTTGGAAGTTCCAGTGGTTAGATGTGATTGGCCTCGAGAAGCCTCAGCGGAAATGGGCCTCATCTTGCCTGGAGGGCAAAACCTCCTGGATTTTCTCGAGTTGCGGCAGGTGCTCTCGACTTACGACAGGGACCTCAGGGACCCGCTCTGGTGGCCTCAGGAAAGGCCAGTCCCCATGCGAGTTCCTCGGGGGCCTCTCGGGATTCCTCTCCCGTCGATGTCGGGGCCTAAGACCTTGTGTGGAGTCGGGGCCGGAACCTGAGGATTCCTCTCTAGTGCTGACATGGATCTTGGGGTACTTCTGGTGTCTCCCCAGGTTAGTCAGTCCTCGTCTCGAATGCGGGCATGCACTTGCGCTTTCCTCCAGAGCGGTAGCAGCAGTGTCACGCAGTCCGCTGCGTGGATCAAAGGATCTATGGTTTTCCCTCGAGTCTTTCCCACGAGGCTTTCCCACGAGGCTTTCCCACAGGGCTGTCCCACGTGCACACGTGGTGGGAGTCGATCCTCGGCTTGAACGTCAAGGCAGTGCAGGGAAAACAGGTTCCTCTGGAATGGACTGACACATCTGGGGGACTCTTGGAATGGTGGCACGACCCTGGAGTTTCTCTTGCCTTTCCTGTGGAGAGCGCCTCCTCTTGAGATGCGACGGGAACGCCGGGAATTCTTGCCCTACTAAACAGGGAAAGGATCCCTCATCTCGAGCTAGGAGGCGGAAACCGTGCTTCCCTGGATGTGTGCGGGACCCCACGTGCTTCCTCTAGAGTGGAGACGGGTATGTCGGGGAACTTCTTGAGTTGCAGCAAGGGTGTGAAGGACCCTTTGGAAGTTCCAGTGGTTAGATGTGATTGGCCTCGAGAAGCCTCAGCGGAAATGGGCCTCATCTCGCCTGGAGGGCAAAACCTCCTGGATTTTCTCTAGTTGCGGCAGGTGCTCTCCACTTACGACGGGGACCTCAGGGACCCGCTCTGGTGGCCTTAGGAAAGGCCAGTCCCCATGCGAGTTCCTCGGGGGCCTCTCGGGATTCCTCTCCCGTCGATGCCGGGGCCTAAGACCTTGTGTGGAGTCGGGCCTGGAACCTGAGGATTCCTCTCCAGTGCTGACATGGATCTTGGGGTACTTCTGGAGTCTCCCCAGGGGAGTCTGTCCTCGTCTCGAAGGCGGGCATTCACTTGCGCTTTCCTCCAGAGCGGCAGCAGCAGTGTCACGCAGTCCGCCGCGTGGATCAAAGGATCTGTGGTTTTCCCTCGAGTCTTTCCCACGAGGCTTTCCCACAGGGCTGTCCCACGTGCACACCTGGTGGGAGTCGATCCTCGGCTTCAACGTCAAGGCAGTGAAGGGAAAACAGGTTCCTCTGGAATGGACTGACACATCTGGGGGACTCTTGGAATGGTGGCATGACCCTGGAGTTCCTCTCGCCTTTCCTGTGGAGAGCGCCTCCTCTTGAGATGCGATGGGAAAGCCGGGAATTCTTTCCCTACGAAACAGGGAAAGGATCCCTCATCTCGAGCTAGGAGGCGGAAACGGGGCTCCCCTGGATGTGTGCGGGACACCACGTGCTTCCTCTCGAGTGCAGACGGGTATGTCTGGGAACTTCTTGAGTTGCAGCAAGGGTGTGAAGGACCCTTTGGAAGTTCCAGTGGTTAGATGTGATTGGCCTCGAGAAGCCTCAGCGGAAATGGGCCTCATCTCGCCTGGAGGGCAAAACCTCCTGGATTTTCTCGAGTTGCGGCAGGTGCTCTCGACTTACGACGGGGACCTCAGGGACCCGCTTGTTGGCCTCAGGAAAGGCCAGTCCCCATGCGAGTTCCTCGGGGGCCTCTCGGGATTCCTCTCCCGTTGATGCCGGGGCCTAAGACCTTGTGTGGAGTCGGGGCCGGAACCTGAGGATTCCTCTCCAGTGCTGACATGGATCTTGGGGTACTTCTGGAGTCTCCCCAGGGGAGTCAGTTCTCGTCTCAAATGCGGGCATGCACTTGCGCTTTCCTCCAGAGGGGTAGCAGCAGTGTCACGCAGTCCGCCGCGTGGATCAAAGGATCTATGGTTTTCCCTCGAGTCTTTCCCACGAGGCTTTCCCACGAGGCTTTCCCACAGGGCTGTCCCACGTGCACACGTGGTGGGAGTCGATCCTCGGCTTGAACGTCAAGGCAGTGCAGGGAAAACAGGTTCCTCTGGAATGGACTGACACATCTGGGGGACTCTTGGAATGGTGTCACGACCCTGGAGTTCCTCTCGCCTCTCCTGTGGAGAGCGCCTCCTCTTGAGATGCGACGGGAACGCCGGGAATTCTTTCCCTACGAAACAGGGAAAGGATCCCTCACCTCGAGCTAGGGGGCGGAAACGGAGCTCCCCTGGATGTGTGCGGGACCCCACGTGCTTCCTCTCGAGTGGAGACGGGTATGTCGGGGAACTTCTTGATTTGCAGCAAGGGTGTGAAGGACCCTTTGGAAGTTCCAGTGGTTAGATATGATTGGCCTCGAGAAGCCTCAGGGGAAATGGGCCTCATCTCGCCTGGAGGGCAAAACCTCCTGGATTTTCTCGAGTTGCGGCAGGTGCTCTCGTCTTACGACGGGGACCTCAGGGAACCGCTCTGGTGGCCTCAGGAAAGGCCAGTCCCCATGCGAGTTCCACGGGGGCCTCTCGGGATTCCTCTCCCGTCAATGCCGGGGCCTAAGACCTTGTGTGGAGTCGGGGCCGGAACCTGAGGATTCCTCTCCAGTGCTGACATGGATCTTGGGGTACTTCTGGAGTCTCCCCAGGGGAGTCAATCCTCGTCTCGAATGTGGGCATGCACTTGCGCTTTCCTCCAGAGCGGTAGCAGCAGTGTCACGCAGTCCGCCGCGTGGATCAAGGGATCTATGGTTTTCCCTCGAGTCTTTCCCACGAGGATTTCCCACGAGGCTTTCCCACAGGGCTGTCCCACGTGCACACGTGGTGGGAGTCGATCCTCGGCTTGAACGTCAAGGCAGTGCAGGGAAAACAGGTTCCTCTGGAATGGACTGACAAATCTGGGGGACTCTTGGAATGGTGGCACGACCCTGGAGTTCCTCTCGCCTTTCCTGTGGAGAGCGCCTCCTCTTGAGATGCGACGGGAACGCCGGGAATTCTTTCCCTACGAAACAGGGCAAGGATCCCTCATCTCGAGTACGAGGCGGAAACAGGGCTCCCCTGGATGTGTGCGGGACCCACGTGCTTCCTCTCGAGTGGAGACGGGTATGTCGGGGAACTTCTTGAGTTGCAGCAAGGGTGTGAAGGACCCTTTGGAAGTTCCAGTGGTTAGACGTGATTAGCCACGAGAAGCCTCAGCGGAAATGGGCCTCATCTCGCCTGGAGAGCAAAACCTCCTGGATTTTCTCGAGTTGCGGCAGGTGCTCTCGACTTACGACGGGGACCTCAGGGACCCGCTCTGGTGGCCTCAGGAAAGGCCAGTCCCCATGCGAGTTCCTCGGGGGCCTCTCAGGATTCCACTTCCGTCGATGCCGGGGCCTCAGACCTTGTGTGGAGTCGGGGCCGGAACCTGAGGATTCCTCTCCAGTGCTGACATGGATCTTGGGGTACTTCTGGAGTCTCCCCAGGGGAGTCAGTCCTCGTCTCGAATGCGGGCATGCACTTGCGCTTTCCTCCAGAGCGGTAGCAGCAGTGTCATGCAGTCCGCCGCGTGGATCAAAGGATCTATGGTTTTCCCTCGAGTCTTTCCAACGAGGCTTTCCCACGAGGCTTTCCCACAGGGCTGTCCCACGTGCACACGTGGTGGGAGTGGATCCTCGGCTTGAACGTCAAGGCAGTGCAGGGAAAACAGGTTCCTCTGGAATGGACTGACACATCTGGGGGACTCTTGGAATGGTGGCACGACCCTGGAGTTCCTCTCGCCTTTCCTGTGGAGAGCGCCTCCTCTTGAGATGCGACGGGAACGCCGGGAAATCTTTCCCTACGAAACAGGGAAAGGATCCCTCATCTCGAGCTAGGAGGCGGAAACGGGGCTCCCCTGGATGTGTGCGGGAGCCACGTGCTTCGTCTCGAGTGGAGACGGGTATGTCGGGGAACTTCTTGAGTTGCAGCAAGGGTGTGAATGACCCTTTGGAAGTTCCAGTGGTTAGACGTGATTGGCCTCGAGAAGCCTCAGCGGAAATGGGCCTCATCTCGCCTGGAGGGCAAAACCTCCTGGATTTTCTCGAGTTGCGGCAGGTGCTCTCGACTTATGACGGGGACCTCAGGGACCTGCTCTGGTGGCCTAAGGAAAGGCCAGTCCCCATGCGAGTTCCTCGGGGGCGTCTCGGGATTCCTCTCCCGTCGATGCCGGGGCCTAAGACCTTGTGTGGAGTCGGGGCCGGAACCTGAGGATTCCTCTCCAGTGCTGACATGGATCTTGGGGTACTTCTGGAGTCTCCCCAGGGGAGTAAGTCCTCGTCTCGAATGCGGGCATGCACTTGCACTTTCCTCCAGAGCGGTAGCAGCAGTGTCACGCAGTCCGCCGCGTGGATCAAAGGATCTATGGTTTTCCCTCGAGTCTTTCCCACGAGGCTTTCCCACGAGACTTTCCCACAGGGCTGTCCCACGTGCACACGTGGTGGGAGTCGATCCTCGGCTTGAAAGTCAAGGCAGTGCAGGGAAAACAGGTTCCTCTGGAATGGACTGACACATCTGGGGGCCCTTGGAATGGTGGCACGACCCTGGAGTTCCTCTCGCCTTTCCTGTGGAGAGCGCCTCCTCTTGAGATGCGACGGGAACGCCGGGAATTCTTTCCCTACGAAACAGCGAAAGGTTCCCTCATCTCGAGCTAGGAGGCGGAAACGGGGCTCCCCTGGATGTGTGCGGGACCCCACGTGCTTCCTCTTGATTGGAGACGGGTATGTCGGGGAACTTCTTGAGTTGCAGCAATGGTGTGAAGGACCCTTTGGAAGTTCCAGTGGTTAGATGTGATTGGCCTCGAGAAGCCTCAGCGGAAATGGGCCTCATCTCGCCTGGAGGGCAAAACCTCCTGGATTTCGTCGAGTTGCGGCAGGTGCTCTCGACTTACGACGGGGACCTCAGGGACCCGCTCTGGTGGCCTCAGGAAAGGCCAGTCCCCATGCGAGTTCCTCGGGGGCCTCTCGGGATTCCTCTCCCGTCCATGCCGGGGCCTAAGACCTTGTGTGGAGTCGGGGCTGGAACCTGAGGATTCCTCTCCAGTGTTGACATGAATCTTGGGGTACTTCTGGAGTCTCCCCAGGGGAGTCAGTCCTCGTCTCGAATGCGGGCATGCACTTGCGCTTTCCTCCAGAGCGGTAGCAGCAGTGTCACGCAGTCCACCGCGTGGATCAAAGGATCTGTGGTTTTCCCCCGAGTCTTTCCCACGAGGCTTTCCCACGAGGCTTTCCCACAGGGCTGTCCCACGTGCACACGTGGTGGGAGTCGATCCTCGGTTTGAACGTCAAGGCAGTGCAGGGAAAACAGGTTCCTCTGGAATGGACTGACACATCTGGGGGACTCTTGGAATGGTGTCACGACCCTGGAGTTCCTCTCGCCTTTCCTGTGGAGAGCGTCTCCTCTTGAGATGCGACGGGAATGCCGGGAATTCTTTCCCTACGAAACAGGGAAAGGATCCCTCATCTCGAGCTAGGGGGCGGAAACGGAGCTCCCCTGGATGTGTGCGGGACCCCACGTGCTTCCTCTCGAGTGGAGACGGGTATGTCGGGGAACTTCTTGAGTTGCAGCAATGGTGTGAAGGACCCTTTGGAAGTTCCAGTGGTTAGATATGATTGGCCTCGAGAAGCCTCAGGGGAAATGGGCCTCATCTCGCCTGGAGGGCAAAACCTCCTGGATTTTCTCGAGTTGCGGCAGGTGCTCTCGTCTTACGACGGGGACCTCAGGGAACCGCTCTGGTGGACTCAGGAAAGGCCAGTCCCCATGCGAGTTCCACGGGGGCCTCTCGGGATTCCTCTCCCGTCAATGCCGGGGCCTAAGACCTTGTGTGGAGTCGGGGCCGGAACCTGAGGATTCCTCTCCAGTGCTGACATGGATCTTGGGGTACTTCTGGAGTCTCCCCAGGGGAGTCAGTCCTCGTCTCGAATGTGGGCATGCACTTGCGCTTTCCTCCAGAGCGGTAGCAGCAGTGTCACGCAGTCCGCCGCGTGGATCAAAGGATCTATGGTTTTCCCTCGAGTCTTTCCCACGAGGATTTCCCACGAGGCTTTCCCACAGGGCTGTCCCACGTGCACACGTGGTGGGAGTCGATCCTCGGCTTGAACGTCAAGGCAGTGCAGGGAAAACAGGTTCCTCTGGAATGGACTGACAAATCTGGGGGACTCTTGGAATGGTGGCACGACCCTGGAGTTCCTCTCGCCTTTCCTGTGGAGAGCGCCTCCTCTTGAGATGCGACGGGAACGCCGGGAATTCTTTCCCTACGAAACAGGGCAAGGATCCCTCATCTCGAGTACGAGGCGGAAACAGGGCTCCCCTGGATGTGTGCGGGACCCACGTGCTTCCTCTCGAGTGGAGACGGGTATGTCGGGGAACTTCTTGAGTTGCAGCAAGGGTGTGAAGGACCCTTTGGAAGTTCCAGTGGTTAGATGTGATTGGCCTCGAGAAGCCTCAGCGGAAATGGGCCTCATCTCGCCTGGAGGGCAAAACCTCCTGGATTTCGTCGAGTTGCGGCAGGTGCTCTCGACTTACGACGGGGACCTCAGGGACCCGCTCTGGTGGCCTCAGGAAAGGCCAGTCCCCATGCGAGTTCCTCGGGGGCCTCTCGGGATTCCTCTCCCGTCAATGCCAGGGCCTAAGACCTTGTGTGGAGTCGGGGCCGGAACCTGAGGATTCCTCTCCAGTGCTGACATGGATCTTGGGTACTTCTGGAGTCTACCCAGGGGAGTCAGTCCTCGTCTGGAATGCGGGCATGCACTTGCGCTATCCTCCAGAGCGGTAGCAGCAGTGTCAAGCAGTCCGCCGCCTGCATCAAAGGATCTATGGTTTTCCCTCGAGTCTTTCCCACGAGGCTTTCCCACGAGGCCTTCCCACAGGGCTGTCCCACGTGCACACGTGGTGGGACTCGATCCTCGGCTTTAACGTCAAGGCAGTGCAGGGAAAACAGGTTCCTCTGGAATGGACTGACATATCTGGGGGACACTTTGGATGGTGGTACGACGCTGGAGTCCTCTCGCCTTTCCTGTGGAGAGCGCCTCCTCTTGAGATGCGACGGGAACGCCGGGAATTCTTTCCCTTCGAAACAGGGAAAGGATCCCTCATCTCGAGCTAGGAGGCGGAAACGGGGCTCCCCTGGATGTGTGCGGGAACCTCGTGCTTCCTCTCGAGTGGAGACGGGTATGTCGGGGAACTTCTTGAGTTGCAGCAATGGTGTGAAGGACCCTTTGGAAGTTCCAGTGTTTAGATGTGATTAGCCTCGAGAAGCCTCAGCGGAAATGGGCCTCATCTCGCCTGGAGGGCAAAACCTCCTGGATTTTCTCGAGTTGCGGCAGGTGCTCTCGACTTCCGACGGGGACCTCAGGGAACCGCTCTGTTGGACTCAGGAAAGGCCAGTCCCCATGCGAGTTCCTCGGTGGCCTCTCGGGATTCCTCTCCCGTCGATGCCGGGGCCGAAGACCTTGTGTGGAGTCGGGGCCGGAACCAGAGCATTCCTCTCCAGCGCTGACATGGATCTTGGGGTACTTCTGGAGTCTCCCCAGGGGAGTCAGTCCTCGTCTGGAATGCGGGCATGCACTTGCGCTTTCCTCCAGAGCGGTAGCAGCAGTGTCACGCAGTCCGCCGCGTGGATCAAAGGATCTATGGTTTTCCCTCGAGTCTTTCCCACGAGGCTTTCCCACGAGGCTTTCCCACAGGGCTGTCCCACGTGCACACGTGGTGGGAGTCGATCCTCGGCTTGAACGTCAAGGCAGTGCAGGGAAAACAGGTTCCTCTGGAATGGACTGACACATCTGGGGGACTCTTGGAATGGTGGCACGACCCTGGAGTTCCTCTCGCCTTTCCTGTGGAGAGCGCCTCCTCTTGAGATGCGACGGGAACGCCGGGAATTCTTTCCCTACGAAACAGGGAAAGGTTCCCTCATCTCGAGCTAGGAGGCGGAAACGCGGCTCCCCTGGATGTGTGCGGGACCCCACGTGCTTCCTCTTGAGTGGAGACGGGTATGTCGGGGAACTTCTTGAGTTGCAGCAATGGTGTGAAGGACCCTTTGGAAGTTCCAGTGGTTAGATGTGATTGGCCTCGAGAAGCCTCAGCGGAAATGGGCCTCATCTCGCCTGGAGGGCAAAACCTCCTGAATTTTCTCGAGTTTCGGCAGGTGCTCTCGACTTCCGACGGGGACCTCAGGGAACCGCTCTGTTGGCCTCAGGAAAGGCCAGTCCCCATGCGAGTTCCTTGGGGGCCTCTCGGGATTCCTCTCCCGTCGATGCCGGGGCCTAAGACCTTGTGTGGAGTAGGGGCCGGAACCTCAGGATTCCTCTCCAGTGCTGACATGGATCTTGGGGTACTTCTGGAGTCTCCCCAGGGGAGTCAGTCCTCGTCTCGAATGCGGGCATGCATTGCGCTTTCCTCCAGAGCGGTAGCAGCAGTGTCACGCAGTCCGCCGCGTGGATCAAAGGATCTATGGTTTTCCCTCGAGGCTTTCCCACGAGGCTTTCCCACGAGGCTTTCCCACAGGGCTGTCCCACGTGCACACGTGGTGGGAGTCGATCCTCGGCTTGAACGTCAAGGAAGTGCAGGGAAAACAGGTTCCTCTGGAATGGACTGACACATCTGGGGGACTCTTGGAATGGTGGCAGGACCCTGGAGTTCCTCTCGCCTTTCCTGTGGAGAGCGCCTCCTCTTGAGATGCGACGGGAACGCCGGGAATTCTTTCCCGACGAAACAGGGAAAGGATCCCTCATCTCAAGCTAGGAGTCGGAAACGGGGCTCCCCTGGATGTGTGCGGGACACCACGTGCTTCCTCTCGAGTGGAGACGGGTATGTCGGGTAACTTCTTGAGTTGCAGCAAGGGTGTGAAGGACCCTTTGGAAGTTCCAGTGGTTAGACGTGATTAGCCTCGAGAAGCCTCAGCGGAAATGGGCCTCATCTCGCCTGGAGGGCAAAACCTCCTGGATTTTCTCGAGTTGCGGCAGGTGCTCTCGACTTACGACGGGGACTCAGGGACCCGCTCTGGTGGCCTCAGGAAAGGCCAGTCCCCATGCGAGTTCCTCGGGGGCCTCTCGGGATTCCTCTCCCGTCGATGCCGGGGCCTAAGACCTTGTGTGGAGTCGGGGCCGGGACCTGAGGATTCCTCTCCAGTGCTGACATGGATCTTGGGGTACTTCTGGAGTCTCCCCAGGGGAGTCAGTCCTCGTCTGGAATGCGGGCATGCACTTGCGCTATCCTCCAGAGCGGTAGCAGCAGTGGCATCAGTCCGCCGTGTGCATCAAAGGATCTATGGTTTTCCCTCGAGTCTTTCCCACGAGGCCTTCCCACAGGGCTGTCCCACGTGCACACGTGTTGGGAGTCGATCCTCGGCTTGAACGTCAAGGCAGTGCAGGGAAAACAGGTTCCTCTGGAATGGACTGACATATCTGGGGGACACTTTGGATGGAGGCACGACGCTGGAGTCCTCTCGACTTTCCTGTGGAGAGCGCCTCCTCTTGAGATGCGACGGGAACGCCGGGAATTCTTTCCCTACGAAACAGGGAAAGGATCCCTCATCTCGAGCTAGGAGGCGGAAACGGGGCTCCCCTGGATGTGTGCGGGAACCTCGTGCTTCCTCTCGAGTGGAGACGGGTATGTCGGGGAACTTCTTGAGTTGCAGCAAGGGTGTGAAGGACCCTTTGGAAGTTCCAGTGTTTAGATGTGATTAGCCTCGAGAAGCCTCAGCGGAAATGGGCCTCATCTCGCCTGGAGGGCAAAACCTCCTGGATTTTCTCGAGTTGCGGCAGGTGCTCTCGACTTACGACCGGGACCTCAGGGACCCTCTCTGGTGGCCTCAGGAAAGGCCAGTCCCCATGCGAGTTCCTCGGGGGCCTCTCGGCATTCCTCTCCCGTCGATGCCGGGGCCTAAGACCTTGTGTGGAGTCGGGGCCGGAACCTGAGGATTCCTCTCCAGTGCTGACATGGATCTTGGGGTACTTCTGGAGTCTCTCCAGGGGAGTCAGTCCTCGTCTCGAATGAGGGCATGCACTTGCGCTTTCCTCCAGAGCGGTAGCCGCAGTGTCACGCAGTCCGCCGCGTGGATCAAGGATCTATGGTTTTCCCTCGAGTCTTTCCCACGAGGCGTTCCCACGAGGCTTTCCACAGGGCTGTCCCACGTGCACACGTGGTGGGAGTCGATCCTCGGCTTGAACGTCAAGGCAGTGCAGGGAAAACAGGTTCCTCTGGAATGGACTGACACATCTGGGGGACTCTTGGAATGGTGCCACGACCATGGAGTTCCTCTCGCCTTTCCTGTGGAGAGCGTCTCCTCTTGAGATGCGAAGGGAACGCCGGGAATTCTTTCCCTACGAAACAGGGAAAGGATCCCTCATCTCGAGCTAGGAGGCGGAAACGGGGCTCCCCTGGATGTGTGCGGGACCCCACGTGCTTCCTCTCGAGTGGAGTCGGGTATGTCGGGGAACTTCTTGAGTTGCAGCAAGGGTGTGAAGGACCCTTTGGAAGTTCCAGTGGTTAGACGTGATTAGCCTCGAGAAGCCTCAGCGGAAATGGGCCTCATCTCGCCTGGAGGGCAAAACCTCCTGGATTTTCTCGAGTTGCGGCAGGTGCTCTCGACTTACGACGGGGACCTCAGGGACCCGCTCTGGTGGCCTCAGGAAAGGCCAGTCCCCATGCGAGTTCCTCGGGGGCCTCTCGGCATTCCTCTCCCGTCGATGCCGGTGCCTAAGACCTTGTGTGGAGTCGGGGCCGGAACATGAGGATTCCGCTCCAGTGCTGACATGGATCTTGGGGTACTTCTGGAGTCTCCCCAGGGGAGTCAGTCCTCGTCTCGAATGCGGACATGCACTTGCGCTTTCCTCCAGAGCGGTAGCAGCAGTGTCACTCAGTCCGCCGCGTGGATCAAAGGATCTATGGTTTTCCCTCGAGTCTTTCCCACGAGGCTTTCCCACGAGGCTTTCCCACAGGGCTGTCCCACGTGCACACGTGGTGGGAGTCGATCCTCGGCTTGAACGTCAAGGCAGTGCAGGGAAAACAGGTTCCTCTGGAATGGACTGACACATCTGGGGGACTCTTGGAATGGTGGCACGACCCTGGAGTTCCTCTCCCCTTTCCTGTGGAGAGCGCCTCCTCTTGAGATGCGACGGGAACGCCGGGAATTCTTTCCCTACGAAACAGGGAAAGGATCCCTCATCTCGAGCTAGGGGGCGGAAACGGGGCTCCCCTGGATGTGTGCGGGACACCACGTGCTTCCTCTCGAGTGCAGACGGGTATGTCGGGGAACTTCTTGAGTTGCAGCAAGGGTGTGAAGGACCCTTTGGAAGTTCCAGTGGTTAGACGTGATTAGCCTCGAGAAGCCTCAGCGGAAATGGGCCTCATCTCGCCTGGAGGGCAAAACCTCCTGGATTTTCTCGAGTTGCGGCAGGTGCTCTCGACTTACGACGGGGACCTCAGGGAACCGCTCTGGTGGCCTCAGGAAAGGCCAGTCCCCATGCGAGTTCCTCGGGGGCCTCTCGGCATTCCTCTCCCGTCGATGCCGGGGCCTAAGACCTTGTGTGGAGTCGGGGCCGGAACCTGAGGATTCCTCTGCAGTGCTGACATGGATCTTGGGGTACTTCTGGAGTCTCCCCAGGGGAGTCAGTCCTCGTCTCGAATGCGGGCATGCACTTGCGCTTTCCTCCAGAGCGGTAGCAGCAGTGTCACGCAGTCCGCCACGTGGATCAAAGGATCTATGGTTTTCCCTCGAGTCTTTCCCACGAGGCTTTCCCACGAGGCTTTCCCACAGGGCTGTCCCACGTGCACACGTGGTGGGAGTGGATCCTCGGCTTGAACGTCAAGGCAGTGCAGGGAAAACAGGTTCCTGGGGAATGGACTGACACATCTGGGGGACTCTTGGAATGGTGGCACGACCCTGGAGTTCCTCTCGCCTTTCCTGTGGAGAGCGCCACCTCTTGAGATACGACGGGAACGCCGGGAATTCTTTCCATACGAAACAGGGAAAGGATCCCTCATCTCGAGCTAGGAGGCGGAAACGGGGCTCCCCTGGATGTGTGCGGGACCCCACGTGATTCCTCTCGAGTGGAGACGGGTATGTCGCGGAACTGCTTGAGTTGCAGCAAGGGTGTGAAGGACCTTTTGGAAGTTCCAGCGGTTAGATGTGATTAGCCTCGAGAAGCCTCAGCGGAAATGGGCCTCATCTCGCCTGGAGGGCAAAACCTCCTGGATTTTCTCGAGTTGCGGCAGGTGCTCTCGACTTACGATGGGGACCTCAGGGACCCGCTCTGGTGGCCTCAGGAAAGGCCAGTCCCCATGCGAGTTCCTCGGGGGCCTCTCGGCATTCCTCTCCCGTCGATGCCGGTGCCTAAGACCTTGTGTGGAGTCGGGGCCGGAACCTGAGGATTCCTCTCCAGTGCTGACATGGATCTTGGGGTACTTCTGGAGTCTCCCCAGGGGAGTCAGTCCTCGTCTCGAATGCGGGCATGCACTTGCACTTTCCTCCAGAGCGGTAGCAGCAGTGTCACTCAGTCCGCCGCGTGGATCAAAGGATCTATGGTTTTCCCTCGAGTCTTTCCCACGAGGCTTTCCCACGAGGCTTTCCCACAGGGCTGTCCCACGTGCACACGTGGTGGGAGTCGATCCTCGGCTTGAACGTCAAGGCAGTGCAGGGAAAACAGGTTCCTCTGGAATGGACTGACACATCTGGGGGACTCTTGGAATGGTGGCATGACCCTGGAGTTCCTCTCGCCTTTCCTGTGGAGAGCGCCTCCTCTTGAGATGCGACGGGAACGCCGGGAATTCTTTCCCTACGAAACCTTGGAAAGGATCCCTCATCTCGAGCTAGGGGGCGGAAACGGGGCTCCCCTGGATGTGTGCGGGACCCCACGTGCTTCCTCTCGAGTGGAGACGGGTATGTCGGGGAACTTCTTGAGTTGCAGCAAGGGTGTGAAGGACCCTTTGGAAGTTCCACTGGTTAGACGTGATTAGCCTCGAGAAGCCTCAGCGGAAATGGGCCTCATCTCGCCTGGAGGGCAAAACCTCCTGGATTTTCTCGAGTTGCGGCAGGTGCTCTCGACTTACGACGGGGACTCAGGGACCCGCTCTGGTGGCCTCAGGAAAGGCCAGTCCCCATGCGAGTTCCTCGGGGGCCTCTCGGGATTCCTCTCCCGTCGATGCCGGGGCCTAAGACCTTGTGTGGAGTCGGGGCCGGGACCTGAGGATTCCTCTCCAGTGCTGACATGGATCTTGGGGTACTTCTGGAGTCTCCCCAGGGGAGTCAGTCCTCGTCTCGAATGTGGGCATGCACTTGCGCTTTCCTCCAGAGCGGTAGCAGCAGTGTCACGCAGTCCGCCGCGTGGATCAAGGGATCTATGGTTTTCCCTCGAGTCTTTCCCACGAGGATTTCCCACGAGGCTTTCCCACAGGGCTGTCCCATGTGCACACGTGGTGGGAGTCGTTCCTCGGCTTGAACGTCAAGGCAGTGCAGGGAAAACAGGTTCCTCTGGAATGGACTGACAAATCTGGGGGACTCTTGGAATGGTGGCACGACCCTGGAGTTCCTCTCGCCTTTCCTGTGGAGAGCGCCTCCTCTTGAGATGCGACGGGAACGCCGGGAATTCTTTCCCTACGAAACAGGGAAAGGATCCCTCATCTCGAGTACGAGGCGGAAACAGGGCTCCCCTGGATGTGTGCGGGACCCACGTGCTTCCTCTCGAGTGGAGACGGGTATGTCGGGGAACTTCTTGAGTTGCAGCAAGGGTGTGAAGGACCCTTTGGAAGTTCCAGTGGTTAGACGTGATTAGCCACGAGAAGCCTCAGCGGAAATGGGCCTCATCTCGCCTGGAGAGCAAAACCTCCTGGATTTTCTCGAGTTGCGGCAGGTGCTCTCGACTTACGACGGGGACCTCAGGGACCCGCTCTGGTGGCCTCAGGAAAGGCCAGTCCCCATGCGAGTTCCTCGGGGGCCTCTCAGGATTCCACTTCCGTCGATGCCGGGGCCTCAGACCTTGTGTGGAGTCGGGGCCGGAACCTGAGGATTCCTCTCCAGTGCTGACATGGATCTTGGGGTACTTCTGGAGTCTCCCCAGGGGAGTCAGTCCTCGTCTCGAATGCGGGCATGCACTTGCGCTTTCCTCCAGAGCGGTAGCAGCAGTGTCATGCAGTCCGCCGCGTGGATCAAAGGATCTATGGTTTTCCCTCGAGTCTTTCCAACGAGGCTTTCCCACGAGGCTTTCCCACAGGGCTGTCCCACGTGCACACGTGGTGGGAGTCGATCCTCGGCTTGAACGTCAAGGCAGTGCAGGGAAAACAGGTTCCTCTGGAATGGACTGACACATCTGGGGGACTCTTGGAATGGTGGCACGACCCTGGAGTTCCTCTCGCCTTTCCTGTGGAGAGCGCCTCCTCTTGAGATGCGACGGGAACGCCGGGAAATCTTTCCCTACGAAACAGGGAAAGGATCCCTCATCTCGAGCTAGGAGGCGGAAACGGGGCTCCCCTGGATGTGTGCGGGAGCCACGTGCTTCGTCTCGAGTGGAGACGGGTATGTCGGGGAACTTCTTGAGTTGCAGCAAGGGTGTGAATGACCCTTTGGAAGTTCCAGTGGTTAGACGTGATTGGCCTCGAGAAGCCTCAGCGGAAATGGGCCTCATCTCGCCTGGAGGGCAAAACCTCCTGGATTTTCTCGAGTTGCGGCAGGTGCTCTCGACTTACGACGGGGACCTCAGGGACCTGCTCTGGTGGCCTAAGGAAAGGCCAGTCCCCATGCGAGTTCCTCGGGGGCGTCTCGGGATTCCTCTCCCTTCGATGCCGGGGCCTAAGACCTTGTGTGGAGTCGGGGCCGGAACCTGAGGATTCCTCTCCAGTGCTGACATGGATCTTGGGGTACTTCTGGAGTCTCCCCAGGGGAGTAAGTCCTCGTCTCGAATGCGGGCATGCACTTGCGCTTTCCTCCAGAGCGGTAGCAGCAGTGTCACGCAGTCCACCTCGTGGATCAAAGGATCTATGGTTTTCCCTCGAGTCTTTCCCACGAGGCTTTCCCACGAGACTTTCCCACAGGGCTGTCCCACGTGCACACGTGGTGGGAGTCGATCCTCGGCTTGAACGTCAAGGCAGTGCAGGGAAAACAGGTTCCTCTGGAATGGACTGACACATCTGGGGGACTCTTGGAATGGTGGCACGACCCTGGAGTTCCTCTCGCCTTTCCTGTGGAGAGCGCCTCCTCTTGAGATGCGACGGGAACGCCGGGAATTCTTTCCCTACGAAACAGGGAAAGGTTCCCTCATCTCGAGCTAGGAGGCGGAAACGCGGCTCCCCTGGATGTGTGCGGGACCCCACGTGCTTCCTCTTGAGTGGAGACGGGTATGTCGGGGAACTTCTTGAGTTGCAGCAATGGTGTGAAGGACCCTTTGGAAGTTCCAGTGGTTAGATGTGATTGGCCTCGAGAAGCCTCAGCGGAAATGGGCCTCATCTCGCCTGGAGGGCAAAACCTCCTGAATTTTCTCGAGTTTCGGCAGGTGCTCTCGACTTCCGACGGGGACCTCAGGGAACCGCTCTGTTGGCCTCAGGAAAGGCCAGTCCCCATGCGAGTTCCTTGGGGGCCTCTCGGGATTCCTCTCCCGTCGATGCCGGGGCCTAAGACCTTGTGTGGAGTAGGGGCCGGAACCTCAGGATTCCTCTCCAGTGCTGACATGGATCTTGGGGTACTTCTGGAGTCTCCCCAGGGGAGTCAGTCCTCGTCTCGAATGCGGGCATGCATTGCGCTTTCCTCCAGAGCGGTAGCAGCAGTGTCACGCAGTCCGCCGCGTGGATCAAAGGATCTATGGTTTTCCCTCGAGTCTTTCCCACGAGGCTTTCCCACGAGGCTTTCCCACAGGGCTGTCCCACGTGCACACGTGGTGGGAGTCGATCCTCGGCTTGAACGTCAAGGAAGTGCAGGGAAAACAGGTTCCTCTGGAATGGACTGACACATCTGGGGGACTCTTGGAATGGTGGCAGGACCCTGGAGTTCCTCTCGCCTTTCCTGTGGAGAGCGCCTCCTCTTGAGATGCGACGGGAACGCCGGGAATTCTTTCCCTACGAAACAGGGAAAGGATCCCTCATCTCAAGCTAGGAGTCGGAAACGGGGCTCCCCTGGATGTGTGCGGGACACCACGTGCTTCCTCTCGAGTGGAGACGGGTATGTCGGGTAACTTCTTGAGTTGCAGCAAGGGTGTGAAGGACCCTTTGGAAGTTCCAGTGGTTAGATGTGATTGACCTCGAGAAGCCTCAGCGGAAATGGGCCTCATCTCGCCTGGAGGGCAAAACCTCCTGGATTTTCTCGAGTTGCGGCAGGTGCTCTCGACTTACGACGGGGACTCAGGGACCCGCTCTGGTGGCCTCAGGAAAGGCCAGTCCCCATGCGAGTTCCTCGGGGGCCTCTCGGGATTCCTCTCCCGTCGATGCCGGGGCCTAAGACCTTGTGTGGAGTCGGGGCCGGGACCTGAGGATTCCTCTCCAGTGCTGACATGGATCTTGGGGTACTTCTGGAGTCTCCCCAGGGGAGTCAGTCCTCGTCTGGAATGCGGGCATGCACTTGCGCTATCCTCCAGAGCGGTAGCAGCAGTGGCATCAGTCCGCCGTGTGCATCAAAGGATCTATGGTTTTCCCTCGAGTCTTTCCCACGAGGCTTTCCCACGAGGCTTTCCCACAGGGCTGTCCCACGTGCACACGTGGTGGGAGTCGATCCTCGGCTTGAACGTCAAGGCAGTGCAGGGAAAACAGGTTCCTCTGGAATGGACTGACACATCTGGGGGTCTCTTGGAATGGTACCACGACCCTGGAGTTCCTCTCGCCTTTCCTGTGGAGAGCGCCACCTCTTGAGATACGACGGGAACGCCGGGAATTCTTTCCATACGAAACAGGGAAAGGATCCCTCATCTCGAGCTAGGAGCCGGAAACGGGGCTGCCCTGGATGTGTGCGGGACCCCACGTGCTTCCTCTCGAGTGGAGACGGGTATGTCGCGGAACTGCTTGAGTTGCAGCAAGGGTGTGAAGGACCTTTTGGATGTTCCAGCGGTTAGATGTGATTAGCCTCGAGAAGCCTCAGCGGAAATGGGCCTCATCTCGCCTGGAGGGCAAAACCTCCTGGATTTTCTCGAGTTGCGGCAGGTGCTCTCGACTTACGATGGGGACCTCAGGGACCCGCTCTGGTGGCCTCAGGAAAGGCCAGTCCCCATGCGAGTTCCTCGGGGGCCTCTCGGCATTCCTCTCCCGTCGATGCCGGTGCCTAAGACCTTGTGTGGAGTCGGGGCCGGAACCTGAGGATTCCTCTCCAGTGCTGACATGGATCTTGGGGTACTTCTGGAGTCTCCCCAGGGGAGTCAGTCCTCGTCTCGAATGCGGGCATGCACTTGCACTTTCCTCCAGAGCGGTAGCAGCAGTGTCACTCAGTCCGCCGCGTGGATCAAAGGATCTATGGTTTTCCCTCGAGTCTTTCCCACGAGGCTTTCCCACGAGGCTTTCCCACAGGGCTGTCCCACGTGCACACGTGGTGGGAGTCGATCCTCGGCTTGAACGTCAAGGCAGTGCAGGGAAAACAGGTTCCTCTGGAATGGACTGACACATCTGGGGGACTCTTGGAATGGTGGCATGACCCTGGAGTTCCTCTCGCCTTTCCTGTGGAGAGCGCCTCCTCTTGAGATGCGACGGGAACGCCGGGAATTCTTTCCCTACGAAACAGGGAAAGGATCCCTCATCTCGAGCTAGGGGGCGGAAACGGGGCTCCCCTGGATGTGTGCGGGACCCCACGTGCTTCCTCTCGAGTGGAGACGGGTATGTCGGGGAACTTCTTGAGTTGCAGCAAGGGTGTGAAGGACCCTTTGGAAGTTCCATTGGTTAGACGTGATTAGCCTCGAGAAGCCTCAGCGGAAATGGGCCTCATCTCGCCTGGAGGGCAAAACCTCCTGGATTTTCTCGAGTTGCGGCAGGTGCTCTCGACTTACGACGGGGACCTCTGGGAACCGCTCTGGTGGCCTCAGGAAAGGCCAGTCCCCATGCGAGTTCCTCGGGGGCCTCTCGGCATTCCTCTCCCGTCGATGCCGGGTCCTAAGACCTTGTGTGGAGTCGGGGCCGGAACCTGAGGATTCCTCTGCAGTGCTGACATGGATCTTGGGGTACTTCTGGAGTCTCCCCAGGGGAGTCAGTCCTCGTCTCGAATGTGGGCATGCACTTGCGCTTTCCTCCAGAGCGGTAGCAGCAGTGTCACCCAGTCCGCCACGTGGATCAAAGGATCTATGGTTTTCCCTCGAGTCTTTCCCACGAGGCTTTCCCACGAGGCTTTCCCACTGGGCTGTCCCACGTGCACACGTGGTGGGAGTGGATCCTCGGCTTGAACGTCAAGGCAGTGCAGGGAAAACAGGTTCCTCTGGAATGGACTGACACATCTGGGGGACTCTTGGAATGGTGGCACGACCCTGGAGTTCCTCTCGCCTTTCCTGTGGAGAGCGCCTCCTCTTGAGATGCGACGGGAACGCCGGGAATTCTTTCACTACGAAACAGGGAAAGGACCCCTCATCTCGAGCTAGGAGGCGGAAACGGGGCTCCCCTGGATGTGTGCGGGACCCCACGTGCTTCCTCTCGAGTGGAGACGGGTATGTCGGGGAACTTCTTGAGTTGCAGCAAGGGTGTGAAGGACCCTTTGGAAGTTCCAGTGGTTAGACGTGATTAGCCTCGAGAAGCCTCAGCGGAAATGGGCCTCATCTCGCCTGGAGGGCAAAACCTCCTGGATTTTCTCGAGTTGCGGCAGGTGCTCTCGACTTACGACGGGGACCTCAGGGACCCGCTCTGGTGGCCTCAGGAAAGGCCAGTCCCCATGCGAGTTCCTCGGGGACCTCTCGGGATTCCTCTCCCGTCGATGCCGGGGCCTAAGACCTTGTGTGGAGTCGGGGCCGGAACCTGAGGATTCCTCTCCAGTGCTGACATGGATCTTGGGGTACTTCTGGAGTCTCCCCAGGGGAGTCAGTCCTCGTCTCGAATGCCGGCATGCACTTGCGCTTTCCTCCAGAGCGGTAGCAGCAGTGTCACGCAGTCCGCCGCGTGGATCAAAGGATCTATGTTTTTCCCTCGAGTCTTTCCCACGAGGCTTTCCCACGAGGCTTTCCCACAGGGCTGTACCACGTGCACACGTGGTGGGAGTCGATCCTAGGCTTGAACGTCCAGGCAGTGCAGGGAAAACAGGTTCCTCTGGAATGGACTGACACGTCTGGGGGACTCTTGGAATGGTGGCACGACCCTGGAGTTCCTCTCGCCTTTCCTGTGGAGAGCGCCTCCTCTGGAGATGCGACGGGAACGCCGGGAATTCTTTCCCTACGAAACAGGGAAAGGATCCCTCATCTCGAGCTAGGAGGCGGAAACGGGGCTCCCTTGGATGTGTGCGGGACCCCAAGTGCTTCCTCTCGAGTGGAGACGGGTATGTCGGGGAACTTCTTGAGTTGCAGCAAGGGTGTGAAGGACCCTTTGGAAGTTCCAGTGTTTAGACGTGATTAGCCTCGAGAAGCCTCAGCGGAAATGGGCCTCATCTCGCCTGGAGGGCAAAACCTCCTGAATTTTCTCGAGTTGCGGCAGGTGCTCTCGACTTACGACGGGGACCTCAGGGACCCGCTCTGGTGGCCTCAGGAAATGCCAGTCCCCATGCGAGTTCCTCGGGGGCCTCTCGGCATTCCTCTCCCGTCGATGCCGGGGCCTAAGACCTTGTGTGGAGTCGGGGCCGGAACCTGAGGATTCCTCTCCAGTGCTGACATGGATCTTGGGGTACTTCTGGAGTCTCCCCAGGGGAGTCAGTCCTCGTCTCGAATGCGGGCATGCACTTGCGCTTTCCTCCTGATCGGTAGCAGCAGTGTCACGCAGTCCGCCGCGTGGATCAAAGGATCTATGGTTTTCCCTCGAGTCTTTCCCACGAGGCTTTCCCACGAGCCTTTCCCACAGGGTTGACCCACGTGCACACGTGGTGGGAGTGGATCCTCGGCTTGAACGTCAAGGCAGTGCAGGGAAAACAGGTTCCTCTGGAATGGACTGACACATCTGGGGGACTCTTGGAATTGTGGCACGACCCTGGAGTTCCTCTCGCCTTTCCTGTGGAGAGCGCCTCCTCTTGAGATGCGACGGGAACGCCGGGAATTCTTTCCCTACGAAACAGGGAAAGGATCCCTCATCTCGAGCTAGGAGGTGGAAACGGGGCTCCCCTGGATGTGTGCGGGACCCCACGTGCTTCCTCTCGAGTGGAGAGGGGTATGTCGGGGAACTTCTTGAGTTGCAGCAAGGGTGTGAAGGACCCATGGAAGTTCCAGTGGTTAGACGTGATTAGCCTCGAGAAGCCTCAGCGGAAATGGGCCTCATCTCGCCTGGAGGGCAAAACCTCCTGGATTTTCTCGAGTTGCGGCAGGTGCTCTCGACTTACGACGGTGACCTCAGGGACCCGCTCTGGTGGCCTCAGGAAAGGCCAGTCCCCATGCGAGTTCCTCGGGGGCCTCTCGGGATTCCTCTCCCGTCGATGCCGGGGCCTAAGACCTTGTGTGAATTCGGGGCCGGAACCTGAGGATTCCTCTCCAGTGCTGACATGGATCTTGGGGTACTTCTGGAGTCTCCCCAGGGGAGTCAGTCCTCGTCTCGAAGACGGGCATGCACTTGCGCTTTCCTCCAGAGCGGTAGCAGCAGTGTCACGCAGTCCGCCGCGTGGATCAAAGGATCTATGGTTTTCCCTCGAGTCTTTCCCACGAGGCTTTCCCACGAGGCTTTCCCACAGGGCTGTCCCACTTGCACACGTTGTGGGAGTCGATCCTCGGCTTGAACGTCAAGGCAGTGCAGGGAAAACAGGTTCCTCTGGAATGGACTGACACATCTGGGGGACTCTTGGAATGGTGGCACGACCCTGGAGTTCCTCTCGCCTTTCCTGTGGAGAGCGCCACCTCTTGAGATGCGACGGGAACGCCGGGAATTCTTTCCCTACGAAACAGGGAAAGGATCCCTCATCTCGAGCTAGGAGGCGGAAACGGGGCTGCCCTGGATGTGTGCGGGACCCCACGTGCTTCCTCTCGAGTGGAGACGGGTATGTCGCAGAACTGCTTCAGTTGCAGCAAGGGTGTGAAGGACCCTTTGGAAGTTCCAGTGGTTAGACGTGATTAGCCTCGAGAAGCCTCAGCGGAAATGGGCCTCATCTCGCCTGGAGGGCAAAACCTCCTGGATTTTCTCGAGTTGCGGCAGGTGCTCTCGACTTACGACGGGGACCTCAGGGACCCGCTCTGGTGGCCTCAGGAAAGGCCAGTCCCCATGCGAGTTCCTCGGGGGCCTCTAGGGATTCCTCTCCCGTCGATGCCGGGGCCTAAGACCTTGTGTGGAGTCGGGGCCGGAACCTGAGGATTCCTCTCCAGTGCTGACATGGATCTTGGGGTACTTCTGGAGTCTCCCCAGGGGAGTCAGTCCTCGTCTCGAATGCGGGCATGCACTTGCGCTTTCCTCCAGAGCGGTAGCAGCAGTGTCACGCAGTCCGCCGCGTGGATCAAAGGATCTATGGTTTTCCCTCGAGTCTTTCCCACGAGGCTTTCCCACGAGGCTTTCCCACAGGGTTGTCCCACGTGCACACGTGGTGGGAGTGGATCCTCGGCTTGAACGTCAAGGCAGTGCAGGGAAAACAGGTTCCTCTGGAATGGACTGACACATCTGGGGGACTCTTGGAATTGTGGCACGACCCTGGAGTTCCTCTCACCTTTCCTGTGGAGATCGCCTCCTCTTGAGATGCGACGGGAACGCCGGGAATTCTTTCCCTACGAAACAGGGAAAGGATCCCTCATCTCGAGCTAGGAGGCGGAAACGGGGCTCCCCTGGATGTGTGCGGGACCCCATGTGCTTCCTCTCGAGTGGAGACGGGTATGTTGGGGAACTTCTTGAGTTGCAGCAAGGGTGTGAAGGACCCATGGAAGTTCCAGTGGTTAGACGTGATTAGCCTCGAGAAGCCTCAGCGGAAATGGGCCTCATCTCGCCTGGAGGGCAAAACCTCCTGGATTTTCTCGAGTTGCGGCAGGTGCTCTCGACTTACGACGGTGACCTCAGGGACCTGCTCTGGTGGCCTCAGGAAAGGCCAGTCCCCATGCGAGTTCCTCGGGGGCCTCTCGGCATTCCTCTCCCGTCGATGCCGGGGCCTAAGACCTTGTGTGGAGTCGGGGCCGGAACCTGAGGATTCCTCTCCAGTGCTGACATGGATCTTGGGGTACTTCTGGAGTCTCCCCGGGGGAGTCAGGCCTCGTCTCGAATGCGGGCATGCACTTGCGCTTTCCTCCAGAGCGGTAGCAGCAGTGTCACGCAGTCCGCCGCGTGGATCAAAGGATCTATGGTATTCCCTCGAGTCTTTCCCACGAGGCTTTCCCACGAGGCTTTCCCACAGGGCTGTACCACGTGCACACGTGGTGGGAGTCGATCCTCGGCTTGAACGTCAAGGCAGTGCAGGGAAAACAGGTTCCTCTGGAATGGACTGACACATCTGGGAATCTCTTGGAATGGTGGCACGACCCTGGAGTTCCTCTCGCCTTTCCTGTGGAGAGCGCCACCTCTTGAGATGCGACGGGAACGCCGGGAATTCTTTCCCTACGAAACAGGGAAAGGATCCCTCATCTCGAGCTAGGAGGCGGAAACGGGGCTGCCCTGGATGTGTGCGGGACCCCACGTGCTTCCTCTCCAGTGGAGACGGGTATGTCGCGGAACTGCTTCAGTTGCAGCAAGGGTGTGAAGGACCCATTGGAAGTTCCAGTGGTTAGACGTGATTAGCCTCGAGAAGCCTCAGCGGAAATGGGCCTCATCTCGCCTGGAGGGCAAAACCTCCTGGATTTTCTCGAGTTGCGGCAGGTGCTCTCGACTTACGACGTGGACCTCAGTGACCCGCTCTGGTGGCCTCAGGAAAGGCCAGTCCCCATGCGAGTTCCTCGGGGGCCTCTCGGCATTCCTCTCCCGTCGATGCCGGGGCCTAAGACCTTGTGTGGAGTCGGGGCCGGAACCTGAGGATTCCTCTCCAGTGCTGACATGGATCTTGGGGTACTTCTGGAGTCTCCCCAGGGGAGTCAGTCCTCGTCTCGAATGCGGGCATGCACTTGCGCTTTCCTCCAGAGCGGTAGCAGCAGTGTCACGCAGTCCGCCGCGTGGATCAAAGGATCTATGGTTTTCCCTCGAGTCTTTCCCACGAGGCTTTCCCACGAGGCTTTCCCACAGGGCTGTCCCACGTGCACACGTGGTTGGAGTCGATCCTCGGCTTGAACGTCAAGGCAGTGCAGGGAAAACAGGTTCCTCTGGAATGGACTGACACATCTGGGGTTCTCTTGGAATGGTGTCACGACCCTGGAGTTCCTCTCGCCTTTCCTGTGGAGAGCGCCACCTCTTGAGATGCGACGGGAACGCCGGGAATTCTTTCCCTACGAAACAGGGAAAGGATCCCTCATCTCGAGCTAGGAGGCGGAAACGGGGCTGCCCTGGATGTGTGCGGGACCCCACGTGCTTCCTCTCAAGTGGAGACGGGTATGTCGCGGAACTGCTTCAGTTGCAGCAAGGGTGTGAAGGACCCTTTGGAAGTTCCAGTGGTTAGACGTGATTAGCCTCGAGAAGCCTCAGCGGAAATGGGCCTCATCTCGCCTGGAGGGCAAAACCTCCTGGATTTTCTCGAGTTGCGGCAGGTGCTCTCGACTTACGACGGGGACCTCAGGGACCCGCTCTGGTGGCCTCAGGAAAGGCCAGTCCCCATGCGAGTTCCTCGGGGGCCTCTCGGGATTCCTCTCCCGTCGATGCCGGGGCCTAAGACCTTGTGTGGAGTCCGGGCCGGAACCTGAGGATTCCTCTCCAGTGCTGACATGGATCTTGGGGTACTTCTGGACTCTCCCCAGGGGAGTCAGTCCTCGTCTCGAATGCGGGCATGCACTTGCGCTTTCCTCCAGAGCGGTAGCAGCAGTGTCACGCAGTCCGCCGCGTGGATCAAAGGATCTATGGTTTTCCCTCGAGTCTTTCCCACGAGGCTTTCCCACGAGGCTTTCCCACAGGGCTGTCCCACGTGCACACGTGGTGGGAGTCGATCCTCGGCTTGAACGTCAAGGCAGTGCAGGGAAAACAGGTTCCTCTCGAATGGACTGACACATCTGGGGGTCTCTTGGAATGGTGGCACGACCCTGGAGTTCCTCTCGCCTTTCCTGTGGAGAGCGCCACCTCTTGAGATGCGACGGGAACGCCGGGAATTCTTTCCCTATGAAACAGGGAAAGGATCCCTCATCTCGAGCTAGGAGGCGGAAACGGGGCTCCCCTGGATGTGTGCGGGACCCCACGTGCTTCCTCTCGAGTGGAGACGGGTATGTTGCGGAACTGCTTCAGTTGCTGCAAGGGTGTGAAGGACCCTTTGGAAGTTCCAGTGGTTAGATGTGATTAGCCTCGAGAAGCCTCAGCGGAAATGGGCCTCATCTCGCCTGGAGGGCAAAACCTCCTGGATTTTCTCGAGTTGCGGCAGGTGCTCTCGACTTACGACGGGGACCTCAGGGACCCGCTCTGGTGGCCTCCGGAAAGGCCAGTCCCCATGAGAGTTCCTCGGGGGCCTCTCGGGATTCCTCTCCCGTCGATGCCGGGGCCTAAGACCTTGTGTGGAGTCGGGGCCGGAACCTGAGGATTCCTCTCCAGTGCTGACATGGACCTTGGGGTACCCTGGAGTCTCCCCAGGGGAGTCAGTCCTCGTCTCGAATGCGGGCATGCACTTGCGCTTTCCTCCAGATCGGTAGCAGCAGTGTCACGCAGTCCGCCGCGTGGATCAAAGGATCTATGGTTTTCCCTCGAGTCTTTCCCACGAGGCTTTCCCACGAGGCTTTCCCACAGGGCTGTCCCACGTGCACACGTGGTGGGAGTCGATCCTCGGCTTGAACGTCAAGGCAGTGCAGGGAAAACAGGTTCCTCTGGAATGGACTGACACATCTGGGGGACTCTTGGAATGGTGGCACGACCCTGGAGTTCCTCTCGCCTTTCCTGTGGAGAGCGCCTCCTCTTGAGATGCGACGGGAACGCCGGGAATTCTTTCCCTACGAAACAGGGAAAGGATCCCTCATCTCGAGCTAGGAGGCGGAAACGGGGCTCCCCTGGATGTGTGCGGGACCCCACGTGCTTCCTCTCGAGTGGAGACGGGTATGTCGCGGAACTGCTTCAGTTGCAGCAAGGGTGTGAAGGACCCTTTGGAAGTTCTAGTGGTTAGACGTGATTAGCCTCGAGAAGCCTCAGCGGAAATGGGCCTCATCTCGCCTGGAGGGCAAAACCTCCTGGATTTTCTCGAGTTGCGGCAGCTGCTCTCGACTTATGACGCGGACCTCAGGGACCCGCTCTGGTGGCCTCAGGAAAGGCCAGTCCCCATGCGAGTTCCTCGGGGGCCTCTCGGGATTCCTCTCCCGTCGATGCCGGGGCCTAAGATCTTGTGTGCAGTCGGGGCCGGAACCTGAGGATTCCTTTCCAGTGCTGACATGGATCTTGGGGTACTTCTGGAGTCTCCCCAGGGGAGTCAGTCCTCGTCTCGAATGCGGGCATGCACTTGCGCTTTCCTCCAGAGCGGTAGCAGCAGTGTCACGCAGTCCGCCGCGTGGATCAAAGGATCTATGGTTTTCCCTCGAGTCTTTCCCACGAGGCTTTCCCACGAGGCTTTCCCACAGGGCTGTCCCACGTGCACACGTGGTGGGAGTCGATCCTCGGGTTGAACGTCAAGGCAGTGCAGGGAAAACAGGTTCCTCTGGAATGGACTGACACATCTGGGGGACTCTTGGAATGGTGGCACGACCCTGGAGTTCCTCTCGCCTTTCCTGTGGAGAGCGCCACCTCTTGAGATGCGACGGGAACGCCGGAATTCTTTCCCTACGAAACAGGGAAAGGATCCCTCATCTCGAGCTAGGAGGCGGAAACGGGGCTCCCCTGGATGTGTGCGGGACCCCACGTGCTTCCTCTCGAGTGGAGACGGGTATGTCGCGGAACTGCTTCCGTTGCAGCAAGGGTGTGAAGGACCCTTTGGAAGTTCCAGTGGTTAGATGTGATTAGCCTCCAGAAGCCTCAGCGGAAATGGGCCTCATCTTGCCTGGAGGACAAAACCTCCTGGATTTTCTCGAGTTGCGGCAGGTGCTCTCGACTTACGACGGGGACCTCAGGGACCCGCTCTGGTGGCCTCAGGAAAGGCCAGTCCCCATGGGAGTTCCTCGGGGGCCTCTCGGCATTCCTCTCCCGTCGATGCCGGGGCCTAAGACCTTGTGTGGAGTCCGGGCCGGAACCTGAGGATTCCTCTCCAGTGCTGACATGGATCTTGGGGTACTTCTGGAGTCTCCCCAGGGGAGTCAGTCCTCGTCTCGAATGCGGGCATGCACTTGCGCTTTCCTCCAGAGCGGTAGCAGCAGTGTCACGCAGTCCGCCGCGTGGATCAAAGGATCTATGTTTTTCCCTCGAGTCTTTCCCACGAGGCTTTCCCACGAGGCTTTCCCACAGGGCTGTCCCACGTGCACACGTGGTGGGAGTCGATCCTCGGCTTGAACGTCAAGGCAGTGCAGGGAATACAGGTTCCTCTGGAATGGACTGACATATCTGGGGGACTCTTGGAATGGTGGCACGACCCTGGAGTTCCTCTCGCCTTTCCTGTGGAGAGCGCCTCCTCTTGAGATGCGACGGGAACGCCGGGAATTCTTTCCCTACGAAACAGGGAAAGGATCCCTCATCTCGAGCTAGGAGGCGGAAACGGGGCTCCCCTGGATGTGTGCGGGACCCCACGTGCTTCCTCTCGAGTGGAGACGGGTATGTCGGGGAACTTCTTGAGTTGCAGCAAGGGTGTGAAGGACCCTTTGGAAGTTCCAGTGGTTAGACGTGATTAGCCTCGAGAAGCCTCAGCGGAAATGGGCCTCATCTCGCCTGGAGGGCAAAACCTCCTGGAATTTCTCGAGTTGCGGGAGGTGCTCTCGACTTACGACGGGGACCTCAGGGACCCGCTCTGGTGGCCTCAGGAAAGGCCAGTCCCCATGCGAGTTCCTCGGGGGCCTCTCGGGATTCCTCTCCCTTCGATGCCGGGGCGTAAGACCCTGTGTGGAGTCGGGGCCAGAACCTGAGGATTCCTCTCCAGTGCTGACATGGATCTTGGGGTACTTCTGGAGTCTCCCCAGGGGAGTCAGTCTTCGTCTCGAGTGCGGGCATCCACTTGCGCTTTCCTCCAGAGCGGTAGCAGCAGTGTCACGCAGTCCGCCGCGTGGATCAAAGGATCTATGGTTTTCCCTCGAGTCTTCCCACGAGGCTTTCCCACGAGGCTTTCCCACAGGGCTGTCCCACGTGCACACGTGGTGGGAGTCGATCCTCGGCTTGAACGTCAAGGCAGTGCAGGGAAAACAGGTTCCTCTGGAATGGACTGACACATCTGGGGGACTCTTGGAATTGTGGCACGACCCTGGAGTTCCTCTCACCTTTCCTGTGGAGATCGCCTCCTCTTGAGATGCGACGGGAACGCCGGGAATTCTTTCCCTACGAAACAGGGAAAGGATCCCTCATCTCGAGCTAGGAGGCGGAAACGGGGCTCCCCTGGATGTGTGCGGGACCCCACGTGCTTCCTCTCGAGTGGAGACGGGTATGTTGGGGAACTTCTTGAGTTGCAGCAAGGGTGTGAAGGACCCATGGAAGTTCCAGTGGTTAGACGTGATTAGCCTCGAGAAGCCTCAGCGGAAATGGGCCTCATCTCGCCTGGAGGGCAAAACCTCCTGGATTTTCTCGAGTTGCGGCAGGTGCTCTCGACTTACGACGGGGACCTCAGGGACCCGCTCTGGTGGCCTCAGGAAAGGCCAGTCCCCATGCGAGTTCCTCGGGGGCCTCTCGGCATTCCTCTCCCGTCGATGCCGGGGCCTAAGACCTTGTGTGGAGTCGGGGCCGGAACCTGAGGATTCCTCTCCAGTGCTGACATGGATCTTGGGGTACTTCTGGAGTCTCCCAAGGGGAGTCAGTCCTCGTCTCGAAGGCGGGCATGCACTTGGGCTTTCCTCCAGAGCGGTAGCAGCAGTGTCGCGCAGTCCGCCGCGTGGATCAAAGGATCTATGGTTTTCCCTCGAGACTTTCCCACGAGGCTTTCCCACGAGGCTTTCCCACAGGGCTGTCCCACTTGCACACGTGGTGGGAGTGGATCCTCGGCTTGAACGTCAAGGCAGTGCAGGGAAAACAGGTTCCTCTGAAATGGACTGACACATCTGGGGGACTCTTGGAATGGTGGCACGACCCTGGAGTTCCTCTCGCCTTTCCTGTGGAGAGCGCCTCCTCTGGAGATGCGACGGGAACGCCGGGAATTCTTTGCCTACGAAACAGGGAAAGGATCCCTCATCTCGAGCTAGGAGGCGGAAACGGGGCTCCCCTGGATGTGTGCGGGACCCCACGTGCTTCCTCTCGAGTGGAGACGGGTATGTCGGGGAACTTCTTGAGTTGCAGCAAGGGTGTGAAGGACCCTTTGGAAGTTCCAGTGGTTAGACGTGATTAGCCTCGAGAAGCCTCAGCGGAAATGGGCCTCATCTCGCCTGGAGGGCAAAACCTCCTGGATTTTCTCGAGTTGCGGCAGGTGCTCTCGACTTACGATGGGGACCTCAGGGACCCGCTCTGGTGGCCTCAGGAAAGGCCAGTCCCCATGCGAGTTCCTCGGGGGCCTCTCGGCATTCCTCTCCCGTCGATGCCGGGGCCTAAGACCTTGTGTGGAGTCGGGGCCGGAACCTGAGGATTCCTCTCCAGTGCTGACATGGATCTTGGGGTACTTCTGGAGTCTCCCCGGGGGAGTCAGTCCTCGTCTCGAATGCGGGCATGCACTTGCGCTTTCCTCCAGAGCGGTAGCAGCAGTGTCACGCAGTCCGCCGCGTGGATCAAAGGATCTATGGTATTCCCTCGAGTCTTTCCCACGAGGCTTTCCCACGAGGCTTTCCCACAGGGCTGTACCACGTGCACACGTGGTGGGAGTCGATCCTCGGCTTGAACGTCAAGGCAGTGCAGGGAAAACAGGTTCCTCTGGAATGGACTGACACATCTGGGAATCTCTTGGAATGGTGGCACGACCCTGGAGTTCCTCTCGCCTTTCCTGTGGAGAGCGCCACCTCTTGAGATGCGACGGGAACGCCGGGAATTCTTTCCCTACGAAACAGGGAAAGGATCCCTCATCTCGAGCTAGGAGGCGGAAACGGGGCTGCCCTGGATGTGTGCGGGACCCCACGTGCTTCCTCTCCAGTGGAGACGGGTATGTCGCGGAACTGCTTCAGTTGCAGCAAGGGTGTGAAGGACCCATTGGAAGTTCCAGTGGTTAGACGTGATTAGCCTCGAGACGCCTCAGCGGAAATGGGCCTCATCTCGCCTGGAGGGCAAAACCTCCTGGATTTTCTCGAGTTGCGGCAGGTGCTCTCGACTTACGACGTGGACCTCAGTGACCCGCTCTGGTGGCCTCAGGAAAGGCCAGTCCCCATGCGAGTTCCTCGGGGGCCTCTCGGCATTCCTCTCCCGTCGATGCCGGGGCCTAAGACCTTGTGTGGAGTCCGGGCCGGAACCTGAGGATTCCTCTCCAGTGCTGACATGGATCTTGGGGTACTTCTGGAGTCTCCCCAGGGGAGTCAGTCCTCGTCTCGAATGCGGGCATGCACTTGCGCTTTCCTCCAGAGCGGTAGCAGCAGTGTCACGCAGTCCGCCGCGTGGATCAAAGGATCTATGTTTTTCCCTCGAGTCTTTCCCACGAGGCTTTCCCACGAGGCTTTCCCACAGGGCTGTCCCACGTGCACACGTGGTGGGAGTCGATCCTCGGCTTGAACGTCAAGGCAGTGCAGGGAATACAGGTTCCTCTGGAATGGACTGACATATCTGGGGGACTCTTGGAATGGTGGCACGACCCTGGAGTTCCTCTCGCCTTTCCTGTGGAGAGCGCCTCCTCTTGAGATGCGACGGGAACGCCGGGAATTCTTTCCCTACGAAACAGGGAAAGGATCCCTCATCTCGAGCTAGGAGGCGGAAACGGGGCTCCCCTGGATGTGTGCGGGACCCCACGTGCTTCCTCTCGAGTGGAGACGGGTATGTCGGGGAACTTCTTGAGTTGCAGCAAGGGTGTGAAGGACCCTTTGGAAGTTCCAGTGGTTAGACGTGATTAGCCTCGAGAAGCCTCAGCGGAAATGGGCCTCATCTCGCCTGGAGGGCAAAACCTCCTGGAATTTCTCGAGTTGCGGGAGGTGCTCTCGACTTACGACGGGGACCTCAGGGACCCGCACTGGTGGCCTCAGGAAAGGCCAGTCCCCATGCGAGTTCCTCGGGGGCCTCTCGGGATTCCTCTCCCTTCGATGCCGGGGCCTAAGACCCTGTGTGGAGTCGGGGCCAGAACCTGAGGATTCCTCTCCAGTGCTGACATGGATCTTGGGGTACTTCTGGAGTCTCCCCAGGGGAGTCAGTCTTCGTCTCGAGTGCGGGCATCCACTTGCGCTTTCCTCCAGAGCGGTAGCAGCAGTGTCACGCAGTCCGCCGCGTGGATCAAAGGATCTATGGTTTTCCCTCGAGTCTTCCCACGAGGCTTTCCCACGAGGCTTTCCCACAGGGCTGTCCCACGTGCACACGTGGTGGGAGTCGATCCTCGGCTTGAACGTCAAGGCAGTGCAGGGAAAACAGGTTCCTCTGGAATGGACTGACACATCTGGGGGTCTCTTGGAATGGTGCCACGACCCTGGAGTTCCTCTCGCCTTTCCTGTGGAGAGCGCCACCTCTTGAGATGCGACGGGAACGCCGGGAATTCTTTCCCTACGAAACAGGGAAAGGATCCCTCATCTCGAGCTAGGAGGCGGAAACGGGGCTCCCCTGGATGTGTGCGGGACCCCACGTGCTTCCTCTCGAGTGGAGACGGGTATGTCGCGGAATTGCTTCAGTTGCAGCAAGGGTGTGAAGGACCCTTTGGAAGTTCCAGTGGTTAGACGTGATTAGCCTCGAGAAGCCTCAGCGGAAATGGGCCTCATCTCGCCTGGAGGGCAAAACCTCCTGGATTTTCTCGAGTTGCGGCAGGTGCTCTCGACTTACGACGGGGACCTCAGGGACCCGCTCTGGTGGCCTCAGGAAAGGCCAGTCCCCATGCGAGTTCCTCGGGGGCCTCTCGGGATTCCTCTCCCGTCGATGCCGGGGCCTAAGACCTTGTGTGGAGTCCGGGCCGGAACCTGAGGATTCCTCTCCAGTGCTGACATGGATCTTGGGGTACTTCTGGAGTCTCCCCAGGGGAGTCAGTCCTCGTCTCGAATGCGGGCATGCACTTGCGCTTTCCTCCAGAGCGGTAGCAGCAGTGTCACGCAGTCCGCCGCGTGGATCAAAGGATCTATGGTTTTCCCTCGAGTCTTTCCCACGAGGCTTTCCCAAGAGGCTTTCCCACAGGGCTGTCCCACGTGCACACGTGGTGGGAGTCGATCCTCGGCTTGAACGTCAAGGCAGTGCAGGGAAAACAGGTTCCTCTGGAATGGACTGACACATCTGGGGGACTCTTGGAATGGTGGCACGACCCTGGAGTTCCTCTCGCCTTTCCTGTGGAGAGCGCCTCCTCTTGAGATGCGACGGGAACGCCGGGAATTCTTTCCCTACGAAACAGGGAAAGGATCCCTCATCTCGAGCTAGGAGGCGGAAACGGGGCTGCCCTGGATGTGTGCGGGACCCCACGTGCTTCCTCTTGAGTGGAGACGGGTATGTCGGGGAACTTCTTGAGTTGCAACCAGGGTGTGAAGGACCCTTTGGAAGTTCCAGTGGTTAGACGTGATTAGCCTCGAGAAGCCTCAGCGGAAATGGGCCTCATCTCGCCTGGAGGGCAAAACCTCCTGGATTTTCTCGAGTTGCGGCAGGTGCTCTCGACTTATGACGGGGACCTCAGGGACCCGCTCTGGTGGCCTCAGGAAAGGCCAGTCCCCATGCGAGTTCCTCGGGGGCCTCTCGGGATTCCTCTCCCGTCGATGCCGGGGCCTAAGACCTTGTGTGGAGTCGGGGCCGGAACCTGAGGATTCCTCTCCAGTGCTGACATGGATCTTGGGGTACTTCTGGAGTCTCCCCAGGGGAGTCAGTCCTCGTCTCGAATGCGGGCATGCACTTGCGCTTTCCTCCAGAGCGGTAGCAGCAGTGTCACGCAGTCCGCCGCGTGGATCAAAGGATCTATGGTTTTCCCTCGAGTCTTTCCCACGAGGCTTTCCCACGAGGCTTTCCCACAGGGCTGTCCCACGTGCACACGTGGTGGGAGTCGATCCTCGGCTTGAACGTCAAGGCAATGCAGGGAAAACAGGTTCCTCTGGAATGGACTGACACATCTGGGGGTCTCTTGGAATGGTGGCACGACCCTGGAGTTCCTCTCGCCTTTCCTGTGGAGAGCGCCACCTCTTGAGATGCGACGGGAACGCCGGGAATTCTTTCCCTACGAAACAGGGAAAGGATCCCTCATCTCGAGCTAGGAGGCGGAAACGGGGCTGCCCTGGATGTGTGCGGCACCCCACGTGCTTCCTCTCGAGTGGAGACGGGTATGTCGCGGAACTGCTTCAGTTGTAGCAAGGGTGTGAAGGACCCTTTGGAAGTTCCAGTGGTTAGATGTGATTAGCCTCGAGAAGCCTCAGCGGAAATGGGCCTCATCTTGCCTGGAGGGCAAAACCTCCTGGATTTTCTCGAGTTGCGGCAGGTGCTCTCGACTTACGACGGGGACCTCAGGGACCCGCTCTGGTGGCCTCAGGAAAGGCCAGTCCCCATGCGAGTTCCTCGGGGGCCTCTCGGCATTCCTCTCCCGTCGATGCCGGGGCCTAAGACCTTGTGTGGAGTCGGGGCCGGAACCTGAGGATTCCTCTCCAGTGCTGACATGGATCTTGGGGTACTTCTGGAGTCTCCCCAGGGGAGTCAGTCCTCGTCTCGAAAGCGGGCATGCACTTGCGCTTTTCTCCAGAGCGGTAGCAGCAGTGTCACGCAGTCCTTCGCGTGGATCAAAGAATCTATGGTTTTCCCTCGAGTCTTTCCCACGAGGCTTTCCCACGAGGCTTTCCCACAGGGCTGTCCCACGTGCACACGTGGTGGGAGTCGATCCTCGGCTTGAACGTCAAGGCAGTGCAGGGAAAACAGGTTCCTCTGGAATGGACTGACACATCTGGGGGACTCTTGGAATGGTGGCACGACCCTGGAATTCCTCTCGCCTTTCCTGTGGAGAGCGCCTCCTCTTGAGATGCGACGGGAACGCCGGGAATTCTTTCCCTAAGAAACAGGGAAAGGATCCCTCATCTCGAGCTAGGAGGCGGAAACGGGGCTCCCCTGGATGTGTGCGGGACCCCACGTGCTTCCTCTCGAGTGGAGACGGGTATGTCGGGGAACTTCTTGAGTTGCAGCAAGGGTGTGAAGGACCCTTTGGAAGTTCCAGTGTTTTGACGTGATTAGCCTCGAAAAGCCTCAGCGGAAATGGGCCTCATCTCGCCTGGAGGGCAAAACCTCCTGAATTTTCTCGAGTTGCGGCAGGTGCTCTCGACTTATGACGGGGACCTCAGGGACCCGCTCTGGTGGCCTCAGGAAAGGCCAGTCCCCATGCGAGTTCCTCGGGCGCCTCTCGGCATTCCTCTCCCGTCGATGCCGGTGCCTTAAACCTTGTGTGGAGTCGGGGCCGGTACCTGAGGATTCCTCTCCAGAGCTGACATGGATCTTGGGGTACTTCTGGAGTCTCCCCAGGAGAGTCAGTCCTCGTCTCGAATGCGGGCATACACTTGCGCTTTCCTCCAGAGCGGTAGCAGCAGTGTCACGCAGTCCGCCGCGTGGATCAAAGGATCTATGGTTTTCCCTCGAGTCTTTCCCACGAGGCTTTCCCACCAGGCTTTCCCACAGGGCTGTCCCACGTGCACACGTGGTGGGAGTCGATCCTCGGCTTGAACGTCAAGGCAGTGCAGGGAATACAGGTTCCTCTGGAATGGACTGACACATCTGGGGGACTCTTGGAATGGTGGCACGACCCTGGAGTTCCTCTCGCCTTTCCTGTGGAGAGCGCCTCCTCTTGAGATGCGACGGGAACGCCGGGAATTCTCTCCCTACGAAACAGGGAAAGGATCCCTCATCTCGAGCTAGGAGGCGGAAACGGGGCTCCCCTGGATGTGGGCGGGACCCCACGTGCTTCCTCTCGAGTGGAGACGGGTATGTCGGGGAACTTCTTGAGTTGCAGCAAGGGTGTGAAGGACCCTTTGGAAGTTCCAGTGTTTTGACGTGATTAGCCTCGAAAAGCCTCAGCGGAAATGGGCCTCATCTCGCCTGGAGGGCAAAACCTCCTGAATTTTCTCGAGTTGCGGCAGGTGCTCTCGACTTATGACGGGGACCTCAGGGACCCGCTCTGGTGGCCTCAGGAAAGGCCAGTCCCCATGCGAGTTCCTCGGGCGCCTCTCGGCATTCCTCTCCCGTCGATGCCGGTGCCTTAAACCTTGTGTGGAGTCGGGGCCGGAACCTGAGGATTCCTCTCCAGAGCTGACATGGATCTTGGGGTACTTCTGGAGTCTCCCCAGGAGAGTCAGTCCTCGTCTCGAATGCGGGCATACACTTGCGCTTTCCTCCAGAGCGGTAGCAGCAGTGTCATGCAGTCCGCCGCGTGGATCAAAGGATCTATGGTTTTCCCTCGAGTCTTTCCCACGAGGCTTTCCCACGAGGCTTTCCCACAGGGCTGTCCCACGTGCACACGTGGTGGGAGTCGATCCTCGGCTTGAACGTCAAGGCAGTGCAGGGAAAACAGGTTCCTCTGGAATGGACTGACACATCTGGGGGACTCTTGGAATGGTGGCACGACCCTGGAGTTCCTCTCGCCTTTCCTGTGGAGAGCGCCACCTCTTGAGATGCGACGGGAACGCCGGAATTCTTTCCCTACGAAACAGGGAAAGGATCCCTCATCTCGAGCTAGGAGGCGGAAACGGGGCTCCCCTGGATGTGTGCGGGACCCCACGTGCTTCCTCTCGAGTGGAGACGGGTATGTCGCGGAACTGCTCCCGTTGCAGCAAGGGTGTGAAGGACCCTTTGGAAGTTCCAGTGGTTAGATGTGATTAGCCTCGAGAAGCCTCAGCGGAAATGGGCCTCATCTCGCCTGGAGGGCAAAACCTCCTGGATTTTCTCGAGTTGCGGCAGGTGCTCTCGACTTACGACGGGGACCTCAGGGACCCGCTCTGGTGGCCTCAGGAAAGGCCAGTCCCCATGCGAGTTCCTCGGGGGCCTCTCGGCATTCCTCTCCCGTCGATGCCGGGGCCTAAGACCTTGTGTGGAGTCGGGGCCGGAACCTGAGGATTCCTCTCCAGTGCTGACATGGATCTTGGGGTACTTCTGGAGTCTCCCCAGGGGAGTCAGTCCTCGTCTCGAATGCGGGCATGCACTTGCGCTTTCCTCCAGAGCGGTAGCAGCAGTGTCACGCAGTCCGCCGCGTGGATCAAAGGATCTATGGTTTTCCCTCGAGTCTTTCCCACGAGGCTTTCCCACGAGGCTTTCCCACAGGGCTGTCCCACGTGCACACGTGGTGGGAGTCGATCCTCGGCTTGAACGTCAAGGCAGTGCAGGGAATACAGGTTCCTCTGGAATGGACTGACACATCTGGGGGACTCTTGGAATGGTGGCACGACCCTGGAGTTCCTCTCGCCTTTCCTGTGGAGAGCGCCTCCTCTTGAGATGCGACGGGAACGCCGGGAATTCTTTCCCTACGATACAGGGAAAGGATCCCTCATCTCGAGCTAGGAGGCGGAAACGGGGCTCCCCTGGATGTGGGCGGGACCCCACGTGCTTCCTCTCGAGTGGAGACGGGTATGTCGGGGAACTTCTTGAGTTGCAGCAAGGGTGTGAAGGACCCTGTGGAAGTTCCAGTGGTTAGACGTGATTAGCCTCGAGAAGCCTCAGCGGAAATGGGCCTCATCTCGCCTGGAGGGCAAAACCTCCTGGAATTTCTCGAGTTGCGGCAGGTGATCTCGACTTACGACGGGGACCTCAGGGACCCGCTCTGGTGGCCTCAGGAAAGGCCAGTCCCCATGCGAGTTCCTCGGGGGCCTCTCGGGATTCTTCTCCCGTCGATGCCGGGGCCTAAGACCTTGTGTGGAGTCGGGGCCGGAACCTGAGGATTCCTCTCCAGTGCTGACATGGATCTTGGGGTACTTCTGGAGTCTCCCCAGGGGAGTCAGTCCTCGTCTCGAATGCGGGCATGCACTTGCGCTTTCCTCCAGAGCGGTAGCAGCAGTGTCACGCAGTCCGCCGCGTGGATCAAAGGATCTATGTTTTTCCCTCGAGTCTTTCCCACGAGGCTTTCCCACGAGGCTTTCCCACAGGGCTGTCCCACGTGCACACGTGGTGGGAGTGGATCCTCGGCTTTAACGTCAAGGCAGTGCAGGGAAAACAGGTTCCTCTGGAATGGACTGACACATCTGGGGGACTCTTGGAATGGTGGCACGACCCTGGAGTTCCTCTCGCCTTTCCTGTGGAGAGCGCCTCCTCTTGAGATGCGACGGGAACGCCGGGAATTCTTTCCCTACGAAACAGGGAAAGGATCCCTCATCTCGAGTTAGGAGGCGGAAACGGGTCTCCCCTGGATGTGTGCGGGACACCACGTGCTTCCTCTCGAGTGCAGACGGGTATGTCGGGGATCTTCTTGAGTTGCAGCAACGGTGTGAAGGACCCTTTGGAAGTTCCAGTGGTTAGATGTGATTGGCCTCGAGAAGCCTCAGCGGAAATGGGCCTCATCTCGCCTGGAGGGCAAAACCTCCTGGATTTTCTCGAGTTGCGGCAGGTGCTCTCGACTTACGACGGGGACCTCAGGGACCCGCTCTGGTGGCCTCAGGAAAGGCCAGTCCCCATGCGAGTTCCTCGGGGGCCTCTCGGGATTCCTCTCCCGTCGATGCCGGGGCCTAAGACCTTGTGTGGAGTCGGGGCCGGAACCTGAGGATTCCTCTCCAGTGCTGACATGGATCTTGGGGTACTTCTGGAGTCTCCCCAGGGGAGTCAGTCCTCGTCTCGAATGCGGGCATGCACTTGCGCTTTCCTCCAGAGCGGTAGCAGCAGTGTCACGCAGTCTGCCGCGTGGATCAAAGGATCTATGGTTTTCCCTCGAGTCTTTCCCACGAGGCTTTCCCACGAGGCTTTCCCACAGGGCTGTCCCACGTGCACACGTGGTGGGAGTCGATCCTCGGCTTGAACGTCAAGGCAGTGCAGGGAAAACAGGTTCCTCTGGAATGGACTGACACATCTGGGGGACTCTTGGAATGGTGGCACGACCCTGGAGTTCCTCTCGCCTTTCCTGTGGAGAGCGCCTCCTCTTGAGATGCAACGGGAACGCCGGGAATTCTTTCCCTACGAAACAGGGAAAGGATCCCTCATCTCGAGCTAGGAGGCGGAAACGGGGCTCCCCTGGATGTGTGCGGGACCCCACGTGCTTCCTCTCGAGTGGAGACGGGTATGTCGGGGAACTTCTTGAGTTGCAGCAAGGGTGTGAAGGACCCTTTGGAAGTTCCAGTGGTTAGATGTGATTGGCCTCGAGAAGCCTCAGCGGAAATGGGCCTCATCTCGCCTGGAGGGCAAAACCTCCTGGATTTTCTCGAGTTGCGGCAGGTGCTCTCGACTTACGACGGGGACCTCAGGGACCCGCTCTGGTGGCCTCAGGAAAGGCCAGTCCCCATGCGAGTTCCTCGGGGGCCTCTCGGCATTCCTCTCCCGTCGATGCCGGGGCCTAAGACCTTGTGTGGAGTCGGGGCCGGAACCTGAGGATTCCTCTCCAGTGCTGACATGGATCTTGGGGTACTTCTGGAGTCTCCCCAGGGGAGTCAGTCCTCGTCTCGAATGCGGGCATGCACTTGCGCTTTCCTCCAGAGCGGTAGCAGCAGTGTCACGCAGTCCGCCGCGTGGATCAAAGAATCTATGGTTTTCCCTCGAGTCTTTCCCACGAGGCTTTCCCACGAGGCTTTCCCACAGGGCTGTCCCACGTGCACACGTGGTGGGAGTCGATCCTCGGCTTGAACGTCAAGGCAGTGCAGGGAAAAGAGTTTCCTCTGGAATGGACTGGCACATCTGGGGGACTCTTGGAATGGTGGCACGACCCTGGAGTTCCTCTCGCCTTTCCTGTGGAGAGCGCCTCCTCTTGAGTTGCGACGGGAACGCCGGGAATTCTTTCCCTACGAAACAGGGAAAGGATCCCTCATCTCGAGCTAGGAGGCGGAAACGGGGCTCCCCTGGATGTGTGCGGGACCCACGTGCTTCCTCTCGAGTGTAGACGGGTATGTCGCGGAACTTCTTGAGTTGCAGCAAGGGTGTGAAGGACCCTTTGGAAGTTCCAGTGGTTAGACGTGATTGGCCTCGAGAAGCCTCAGCGTAAATGGGCCTCATCTCGCCTGGAGGGCAAAACCTCCTGGATTTTCTCGAGTTGCGGCAGGTGCTCTCGACTTACGACGGGGACCTCACGGACCCGCTCTGGTGGCCTCAGGAAAGGCCAGTCCCCATGCGAGTTCCTCGGGGGCCTCTCGGGATTCCTCTCCCGTCGATGGCGGGGCCTAAGACCTTGTGTGGAGTCGGGGCCGAAACCTGAGGATTCCTCTCCAGTGCTGACATGGAATTGGGGTACTTCTGGAGTCTCCCCTGGGGAGTCAGTCCTCGTCTAGAATGCGGGCATGCACTTGCGCTTTCCTCCAGAGCGTTAGCAGCAGTGTCACGCAGTCCGCCGCGTGGATCAAAGGATCTATGGTTTTCCCTCGAGTCTTTCCCACGAGGCTTTCCCACGAGGCTTTCCCACAGGGCTGTCCCACGTGCACACGTGGTGGGAGTCGATCCTCGGCTTGAACGTCAAGGCAGTGCAGGGAAAACAGGTTCCTCTGGAATGGACTGACACATCTGGGGGACTCTTGGAATGGTGGCATGACCCTGGAGTTCCTCTCGCCCTTCCTGTGGAGAGCGCGACTTCTTGAGATGCGACGGGAACGCCGGGAATTCTTTCCCTACGAAACAGGGAAAGGATCCCTCATCTCGAGCTAGGAGGCGGAAACGGGGCTCCCCTGGATATGTACGGGACCCCACGTGCTTCCTCTCGAGTGGAGACGGGTATGTCGGGGAACTTCTTGAGTTGCAGCAAGGGTGTGAAGGACCCTTTGGAAGTTCCAGTGGTTAGACGTGATTGGCCTCGAGAAGCCTCAGCGGAAATGGGCCTCATCTCGCCTGGAGGGCAAAACCTCCTGGATTTTCTCGAGTTGCGGCAGGTGCTCTCGACTTACTACGGGGACCTCAGGGACCCGCTCTTGTGGCCTCAGGAAAGGCCAGTCCCCATGCGAGTTCCTCGGGGGCCTCTCGGGATTCCTCTCCCGTCGATGCCGGGGCCTAAGACCTTGTGTGGAGTCGGGGCCGGAACCTGAGGATTCCTCTCCAGTGCTGACATGGATCTTGGGGTACTTCTGGAGTCTCCCCAGGGGAGTCAGTCCTCGTCTCGAATGCGGGCATGCACTTGCGCTTCCCTCCAGAGCGGTAGCAGCAGTGTCACGCAGTCCGCCTCGCGGATCAAAGGATGTTTGTTTTTCCCTCGAGTCTTTCCCACGAGGCTTTCCCACGAGGCTTTCCCACAGGGCTGTCCCACGTGCACACGTGGTGGGAGTCGATCCTCGGCTTGAACGTCAAGGCAGTGCAGGGAAAACAGGTTCCTCTGGAATGGACTGACACATCTGGGGGACCCTTGGAATGGTGGCACGACCCTGGAGTTCCTCTCGCCTTTCCTGTGGAGAGCGCCTCCTCTTGAGATGCGACGGGAACGCCGGGAATTCTTTCCCTACGAAACAGGGAAAGGATCCCTCATCTCGAGCTAGGAGGCGGAAACGGGGCTCCCCTGGATGTGTGCGTGACCCACGTGCTTCCTCTCGAGTGGAGATGGGTATGTCGGGGAACTTCTTGAGTTGCAGCAAGGGTGTGAAGGACCCTTTGGAAGTTACAGTGGTTAGACGTGATTAGCCTCGAGAAGCCTCAGCGGAAATGGGCCTCATCTCGCCTGGAGGGCAAAACCTCCTGGATTCTCTCGAGTTGCGGCAGGTGCTCTCGACTTTCGACGGGGACCTCAGGGACCCGCTCTGGTGGCCTCAGGAAAGGCCAGTCCCCATGCGAGTTCCTCGGGGGCCTCTCGGGATTCCTCTCCCGTCGATGCCGGGGCCTAAGACCTTGTGTGGAGTCGGGGCCGGAACCTGAGGATTCCTCTCCAGTGCTGACATGGATCTTGGGGTACTTCTGGAGTCTCCCCAGGGGAGTCAGTCCTCGTCTCGAATGCGGGCATGCACTTGCGCTTTCCTCCAGAGCGGTAGCAGCAGTGTCACGCAGTCCGCCGCGTGGATCAAAGGATCTATGGTTTTCCCTCGAGTCTTTCCCACGAGGCTTTCCCACGAGGCTTTCCCACAGGGCTGTCCCACGTGCACACGTGGTGGGAGTCGATCCTCTGCTTGAACGTCAAGGCAGTACAGGGAAAACAGGTTCCTCTGGAATGGAGTGACACATCTGTGGGACTCTTGGAATGGTGGCATGACCCTGGAGTTCCTCTCGCCTTTCCTGTGGAGAGCGCCTCCTCTTGAGATGCGACGGGAACGCCGGGAATTCTTTCCCTACGAAACAGGGAAAGGATCCCTCATCTCGAGCTAGGAGGCGGAAACGGGGCTCCCCTGGATGTGTGTGGGACACCACGTGCTTCCTCTCGAGTGGAGACGGGTATGTCGTGGAACTTCTTGAGTTGCAGCAAGGGTGTGTAGAACCCTTTGGAGGTTCCAGTGGTTACATGTGATTGGCCTCGAGAAGCCTCAGCGGAAATGGGGCTCATCTCGCCTGGAGGGCAAAACCTCCTGGATTTTCTCGAGTTGCGGCAGGTGCTCTCGACTTACGACGGGGACCTCAGGGACCCGCTCTGGTGGCCTCAGGAAAGGCCAGTCCCCATGCGAGTTCATCGGGGGCCTCTCGGGATTCCTCTCCCGTCGATGCCGGGGCCTATGACCTTGTGTGGAGTCGGGGCAGGAACCTGAGGATTCCTCTCCAGTGCTGACATGGATCTTGGGGTACTTCTGGAGTCTCCCCAGGGGAGTCAGTCCTCGTCTCGAATGTGGGCATGCACTTGCGCTTTCCTCCAGAGCGGTAGCAGCAGTGTCACGCAGTCCGTCGCTTGGATCAAAGTATGTATGGTTTTCCCTCGAGTCTTTCCCACGAGGCTTTCCCACGAGGCTTTCCCACAGGGCTGTCCCACGTGCACACGTGGTGAGAGTCGATCTTCTGCTTGAACGTCAAGGCAGTGCAGGGAACACAGGTTCCTCTGGAATGGACTGACACATCTGGGGGACACTTGGAATGGTGACATGACCCTGGAGTTCCTCTCGCCTTTCCTGTGGAGAGCGCCTCCTCTTGAGATGCGACGGGAACGCCGGGAATTCTTTCCCTGCGAAACAGGGAAAGGATCCCTCATCTCGAGCTAGGAGGCGGAAACGGGGCTCCCCTGGATGTGTGCGGGACACCACGTGCTTCCTCTCGAGTGCAGACGGGTATGTCGGGGAACTTCTTGAGTTGCAGCAAGGGTGTGAAGGACCCTTTGGAAGTTCCAGTGGTTAGATGTGATTGGCCTCGAGCAGCCTCAGCGGAAATGGGCCTCATCTCGCCTGGAGGGCAAAACCTCCTGGATTTTCTCGAGTTGCGGCAGGTGCTCTCGACTTACGACGGGGACCTCAGGGACCCGCTCTGGTGGCCTCAGGAAAGGCCAGTCCCCATGCGAGTTCCTCGGGGGCCTCTCGGGATTCCTCTCCCGTCGATGCCGGGGCCTAAGACCTTGTGTGGAGTCGGGGCCGGAACCTGAGGATTCCTCTCCAGTGCTGACATGGATCTTGGGGTACTTCTGGAGTCTCCCCAGGGGAGTCAGTCCTCGTCTCGAATGCGGGCATGCACTTGCGCTTTCCTCCAGAGCGGTAGCAGCAGTGTCACGCAGTCCGCCGCGTGGATCAAAGGATCTATGGTTTTCCCTCGAGTCTTTCCCACGAGGCTTTCCCACGAGGCTTTCCCACAGGGCTGTCCCACGTGCACACGTGGTGGGAGTCGATCCTCGGCTTGAACGTCAAGGCAGTGCAGGGAAAACAGGTTCCTCTGGAATGGACTGACACATCTGGGGGACACTTGGAATGGTGACATGACCCTGGAGTTCCTCTCGCCTTTCCTGTGGAGAGCGCCTCCTCTTGAGATGCGACGGGAACGCCGGGAATTCTTTCCCTAAGAAACAGGGAAAGGATCCCTCATCTCGAGCTAGGAGGCGGAAACGGGGCTCCCCTGGATGTGTGCGGGACACCACGTGCTTCCTCTCGAGTGCAGACGGGTATGTCGGGGAACTTCTTGAGTTGCAGCAAGGGTGTGAAGAACCCTTTGGAAGTTCCAGTGGTTAGATGTGATTGGCCTCGAGCAGCCTCAGCGGAAATGGGCCTCATCTCGCCTGGAGGTGAAAACCTCCTGGATTTTCTCGAGTTGCGGCAGGTGCTCTCGTCTTACGACGGGGACCTCAGGGACGCGCTCTGGTGGCCTCAGGAAAGGCCAGTCCCCATGCGAGTTTCTCGGGGGCCTCTCGGGATTCCTCTCCCGTCGATGCCGGGGCCTAAGACCTTGTGTGGAGTCGGGGCCGGAACCTGAGGATTCCTCTCCAGTGCTGACATGGATCTTGGGGTACTTCTGGAGTCTCCCCAGGGGAGTCAGTCCTCGTCTCGATTGCGGGCATGCACTTGTGCTTTCCTCCAGAGCGGTAGCAGCAGTGTCACACAGTCCGCCGCGTGGATCAAAGGATCTATGGTTTTCCCTCGAGTCTTTCCCACGAGGCTTTCCCACGAGGCTTTCCCACAGGGTTGTCCCACGTGCACACGTGGTGGGAGTCGATCCTCGGCTTGAATGTTAAGGCAGTGCAGGGAAAACAGGTTCCTCTGGAATGGACTGACACATCTGGGGGACTCTTGGAATGGTGGCACGACCCTGCAGTTCCTCTCGCCTTTCCTGTGGAGAGCGCCTCCTCTTGAGATGCGACGGGAACGCCGGGAATTCTTTCCCTACGAAACAGGTAATGGATCCCTCATCTCGAGATAGGAGGCGGAAACGGGGCTCCCCTGGATGTGTGCGGGACCCCACGTGCTTCCTCTCGAGTGGAGACGGGTATGTCGGGGAACTTCTTGAGTTGCAGCAATGGTGTGAAGGACCCTTTGGAAGTTCCAGTGGTTAGATGTGATTGGCCTCGAGAAGCCTCAGCGGAAATGGGCCTCATCTCGCCTGGAGGGCAAAACCTCCTGGATTTTCTCGAGTTGCGGCAGGTGCTCTCGACTTACGACGGGGACCTCAGGGAACCGCTCTGGTGGCCTCAGGAAAGGCCAGTCCCCATGCGAGTTCCTCGTGGGCCTCTCGGGATTCCTCTCCCGTCGATGCCAGGGCCTAAGACCTTGTGTGGAGTCGGGGCCGGAACCTGAGGATTCCTCTCCAGTGCTGACATGGATCTTGGGGTACTTCTGGAGTCTCCCCAGGGGAGTCAGTCCTCGTCTCGAATGCGGGCATGCACTTGCGCTTTCCTCCAGAGCGGTAGCAGCAGTGTCACGCAGTCCGCCGCGTGGATCAAAGGATCTATGGTTTTCCCTCGAGTCTTTCCCACGAGGCTTTCCCACGAGGCTTTCCCACAGGGCTGTCCCACGTGCACACGTGGTGGGAGTCGATCCTCGGCTTGAACGTCATGGCAGTGCAGGGAAAACAGGTTCCTCTGGAATGGACTGACACATCTGGGGGACTCTTGGAATGGTGTCACGACCCTGGAGTTCCTCTCGCCTTTCCTGTGGAGAGCGCCTCCTCTTGAGATGCGACGGGAACGCCGGGAATTCTTTCCCTACGAAACAGGGAAAGGATCCCTCATCTCGAAGTAGGAGGTGGAAACGAGGCTCCCCTGGATGTCTGCGGGACACCACGTGCTTCCTCTCGAGTGCAGACGGGTATGTCGGGGAACTTCTTGAGTTGCAGCAAGGGTGTGAAGGACCCTTTGGAAGGTCCAGTGGTTAGATGTGGTTGGCCTCGAGAAGCCTCAGCGGAAATGTGCCTCATCTCGCCTGGAGGGCAAAACCTCCTGGATTTTCTCGAGTTGCGGCAGGTGCTCTCGACTTACGACGGGGACCTCAGGGACCCTCTCTGGTGGCCTCAGGAAAGGCCAGTCCCCATGCGATTTCCTCGGGGGCCTCTCGGGATTCCTCTCCCGTCGATGCCGTGGCCTAAGACCTTGTGTGGAGTCGGGGCCGGAACCTGAGGATTCCTCTCCAGTGCTGACATGGATCTTGGGGTACTTCTGGAGTCTCCCCAGGGGAGTCAGTCCTCGTCTCGAATGCGGGCATGCACTTGCGCTTTCCTACAGAGCGAGAGCAGCAGTGTCACGCAGTCCGCCGCGTGGATCAAAGGATATATGGTTTTCCCTCCAGTCTTTCCCACGAGGCTTTCCCACGAGGCTTTCCCACAGGGCTGTCCCACGTGCACACGTGGTGGGAGTCGATCCTCGGCTTGAACGTCAAGGCAGTGCAGGGAAAACAGGTTCCTCTGGAATGGACTGACACATCTGGGGGACTCTTGGAATGGTGGCACGACCCTGGAGTTCCTCTCGCCTTTCCTGTGGAGAGCGCCTCCTCTTGAGATGCGACGGGAACGCCGGGAATTCTTTCCCTACGAAACAGGGAAAGGATCCCTCATCTCGAGCTAGGAGGCGTAAACGGGGCTCCCCTGGATGTGTGCGAGACCCACGTGCTTCCTCTCGAGTGGAGACGGGTATGTCGGGGAACTTCTTGAGTTGCAGCAAGGGTGTGAAGGACCCTTTGGAAGTTCCAGTGGTTAGACGTGATTAGCCTCGAGAAGCCTCAGCGGAAATGGGCCTCATCTCGCCTGGAGGGCAAAACCTCCTGGATTTTCTCGAGTTGCGGCAGGTGCTCTCGACTTACGACGGGGACCTCAGGGACCCGCTCTGGTGGCCTCAGGAAAGGCCAGTCCCCATGCGAGTTCCTCGGGGGCCTCTCGGCATTCCTCTCCCGTCGATGCCGGGGCCTAAGACCTTGTGTGGAGTCGGGGCCGGAACCTGAGGATTCCTCTCCAGTGCTGACATGGATCTTGGGGTACTTCTGGAGTCTCCCCAGGGGAGTCAGTCCTCGTCTCGAATGCGGGCATGCACTTGCGCTTTCCTCCAGAGCGGTAGCAGCAGTGTCACGCAGTCCGCCGCGTGGATCAAAGGATCTATGGTTTTCCCTCGAGTCTTTCCCACGAGGCTTTCCCACGAGGCTTTCCCACAGGGCTGTCCCACGTGCACACGTGGTGAGAGTCGATCTTCTGCTTGAACGTCAAGGCAGTGCAGGGAACACATGTTCCTCTGGAATGGACTGACACATCTGGGGGACACTTGGAATGGTGACATGACCCTGGAGTTCCTCTCGCCTTTCCTGTGGAGAGCGCCTCCTCTTGAGATGCGACGGGAACGCCGGGAATTCTTTCCCTGCGAAACAGGGAAAGGATCCCTCATCTCGATCTAGGAGGCGGAAACGGGGCTCCCCTGGATGTGTGCGGGACACCACGTGCTTCCTCTCGAGTGCAGACGGGTATGTCGGGGAACTTCTTGAGTTGCAGCAAGGGTGTGAAGGACCCTTTGGAAGTTCCAGTGGTTAGATGTGATTGGCCTCGAGAAGCCTCAGCGGAAATGGGCCTCATCTCGCCTGGAGGGCAAAACCTCCTGGATTTTCTCGAGTTGCGGCAGGTGCTCTCGACTTACGACGGGGACCTCAGGGACCCGCTCTGGTGGCCTCAGGAAAGGCCAGTCCCCATGCAAGTTCCTCGGGGGCCTCTCGGGATTCCTCTCCCGTCGATGCCGGGGCCTAAGACCTTGTGTGGAGTCGGGGCCGGAACCTGAGGATTCCTCTCCAGTGCTGACATGGATCTTGGGGTACTTCTGGAGTCTCCCCAGGGGAGTCAGTCCTGGTCTCGAATGCGGGCATGCACTTGCGCTTTCCTCCAGAGCGGTAGCAGCAGTGTCACGCAGTCCGCCGCGAGGATCAAAGGATCTATGGTTTTCCCTCGAGTCTTTCCCACGAGGCTTTCCCACGAGGCTTTCCCACAGGGCTGTCCCACGTGCACACGTGGTGGGAGTCGATCCTCGGCTTGAACGTCAAGGCAATGCAGGGAAAACAGGTTCCTCTGGAATGGACTGACACATCTGGGGGACACTTGGAATGGTGACATGACCCTGGAGTTCCTCTCGCCTTTCCTGTGGAGAGCGCCTCCTCTTGAGATGCGACGGGAACGCCAGGAATTCTTTCCCTACGAAACAGGGAAAGGATCCCTCATCTCGAGCTAGGAGGCGGAAACGGGGCTCCCCTGGATGTGTGCGGGACACCACGTGCTTCCTCTCGAGTGCAGACGGGTATGTCGGGGAACTTCTTGAGTTGCAGCAAGGGTGTGAAGGACCCTTTGGAAGTTCCAGTGGTTAGATGTGATTGGCCTCGAGCAGCCTCAGCGGAAATGGGCCTCATCTCGCCTGGAGGTGAAAACCTCCTGGATTTTCTCGAGTTGCGGCAGGTGCTCTCGACTTACGACGGGGACCTCAGGGACGCGCTCTGGTGGCCTCAGGAAAGGCCAGTCCCCATGCGAGTTCCTCGGGGGCCTCTCGGGATTCCTCTCCCGTCGATGCCGGGGCCTAAGACCTTGTGTGGAGTCGGGGCCGGAACCTGAGGATTCCTCTCCAGTGCTGACATGGATCTTGGGGTACTTCTGGAGTCTCCCCAGGGGAGTCAGTCCTCGTCTCGATTGCGGGCATGCACTTGTGCTTTCCTCCAGAGCGGTAGCAGCAGTGTCACGCAGTCCGCCGCGTGGATCAAAGGATCTATGGTTTTCCCTCGAGTCTTTCCCACGAGGCTTTCCCACGAGGCTTTCCCACAGGGCTGTCCCACGTGCACACGTGGTGGGAGTCGATCCTCGGCTTGAATGTTAAGGCAGTGCAGGGAAAACAGGTTCCTCTGGAATGGACTGACACATCTGGGGGACTCTTGGAATGGTGGCACGACCCTGCAGTTCCTCTCGCCTTTCCTGTGGAGAGCGCCTCCTCTTGACATGCGACGGGAACGCCGGGAATTCTTTCCCTACGAAACAGGTAAAGGATCCCTCATCTCGAGCTAGGAGGCGGAAACGGGGCTCCCCTGGATGTGTGCGGGACCCCACGTGCTTCCTCTCGAGTGGAGACGGGTATGTCGGGGAACTTCTTGAGTTGCAGCAATGGTGTGAAGGACCCTTTGGAAGTTCCAGTTATTAGATGTGATTGGCCTCGAGAAGCCTCAGCGGAAATGGGCCTCATCTCGCCTGGAGGGCAAAACCTCCTGGATTTTCTCGAGTTGCGGCAGGTGCTCTCGACTTACGACGGGGACCTCAGGGACCCGCTCTGGTGGCCTCAGGAAAGGCCAGTCCCCATGCGAGTTCCTCGGGGGCCTCTCGGGATCCCTCTCCCGTCGATGCCGGGGCCTAAGACCTTGTGTGGAGTCGGGGCCGGAACCTGAGGATTCCTCTCCAGTGCTGACATGGATCTTGGGGTACTTCTGGAGTCTCCCCAGGGGAGTCAGTCCTCGTCTCGAATGCGGGCACGCACTTGTGCTTTCCTCCAGAGCGGTAGCAGCAGTGTCAGGCAGTCCCCCGCGTGGATCAAAGGATCTATGGTTTTCCCTCGAGTCTTTCCCACGAGGCTTTCCCACGAGGCTTTCCCACAGGGCTGTCCCACGTGCACACGTGGTGGGAGTCGATCCTCGGCTTGAATGTTAAGGCAGTGCAGGGAAAACAGGTTCCTCTGGAATGGACTGACACATCTGGGGGACTCTTGGAATGGTGGCACGACCCTGCAGTTCCTCTCGCCTTTCCTGTGGAGAGCGCCTCCTCTTGAGATGCGACGGGAACGGCGGGAATTCTTTCCCTACGAAACAGGGAAAGGATCCCTCATCTCGAGCTGGGAGGCGGAAACGGGGCTCCCCTGGATGTTTGCGGGACACCACGTGCTTCCTCTCGAGTGCAGACGGGTATGTCGGGGAACTTCTTGAGTTGCAGCAAGGGTGTGAAGGACCCTTTGGAAGTTCCAGTGGTTAGATGTGATTGGCCTCGAGAAGCCTGAGCGGAAATGGGCCTCATCTCGCCTGGAGGGCAAAACCTCCTGGATTTTCTCGAGTTGCGGCAGGTGCTCTCGACTTACGACGGGGACCTCAGGGACCCGCTCTGGTGGCCTCAGGAAAGGCCAGTCCCCATGCGAGTTCCTCGGGGGCCTCTCGGGATTCCTCTCCCGTCGATGCCGGGGCCTAAGACCTTGTGTGGAGTCGGGGCCGGAACCTGAGGATTCCTCTCCAGTGCTGAAATGGATCTTGTGGTACTTCTGGAGTCTCCCCAGGGGAGTCAGTCCTCGTCTCGAATGCGGGCATGCACTTGCGCTTTCCTCCAGAGCGGTAGCAGCAGTGTCACGCAGTCCGCCGCGTGGATCAAAGGATCTATGGTTTTCCCTCGAGTCTTTCCCACGAGGCTTTCCCACGAGGCCTTCCCACAGGGCTGTCCCACGTGCACACGTGGTGGGAGTCGATCCTCTGCTTGAACGTCAAGGCAGTGCAGGGAACACAGGTTCCTCTGGAATGGACTGACACATCTGGGGGACACTTGGAATGGTGACATGACCCTGGAGTTCCTCTCGCCTTTCCTGTGGAGAGCGCCTCCTCTTGAGATGCGACGGGAACGCCGGGAATTCTTTCCCTGCGAAACAGGGAAAGGATCCCTCATCTCGAGCTGGGAGGCGGAAACGGGGCTCCCCTGGATGTGTGCGGGACACCACGTGCTTCCTCTCGAGTGGAGACGGGTATGTCGGGGAACTTCTTGCGTTGCAGCAAGGGTGTGAAGGACCCTTTGGAAGTTCCAGTGGTTAGATGTGATTGGCCTCGAGCAGCCTCAGCGGAAATGGGCCTCATCTCGCCTGGAGGTGAAAACCTCCTGGATTTTCTCGAGTTGCGGCAGGTGCTCTCGACTTACGACGGGGACCTCAGGGACGCGCTCTGGTGGCCTCAGGAAAGGCCAGTCCCCATGCGAGTTCCTCGGGGGCCTCTCGGGATTCCTCTCCCGTCGATGCCGGGGCCTAAGACCTTGTGTGGAGTCGGGGCCGGAACCTGAGGATTCCTCTCCAGTGCTGACATGGATCTTGGGGTACTTCTGGAGTCTCCCCAGGGGAGTCAGTCCTCGTCTCGATTGCGGGCATGCACTTGTGCTTTCCTCCAGAGCGGTAGCAGCAGTGTCACGCAGTCCGCCGCGTGGATCAAAGGATCTATGGTTTTCCCTCGAGTCTTTCCCACGAGGCTTTCCCACGAGGCTTTCCCACAGGGCTGTCCCACGTGCACACGTGGTGGGAGTCGATCCTCGGCTTGAATGTTAAGGCAGTGCAGGGAAAACAGGTTCCTCTGGAATGGACTGACACATCTGGGGGACTCTTGGAATGGTGGCACGACCCTGCAGTTCCTCTCGCCTTTCCTGTGGAGAGAGCCTCCTCTTGAGATGCGACGGGAACGCCGGGAATTCTTTCCCTACGAAACAGGTAAAGGATCCCTCATCTCGAGCTAGGAGGCGGAAACGGGGCTCCCCTGGATGTGTGCGGGAACCCACGTGCTTCCTCTCGAGTGGAGACGGGTATGTCGGGGAACTTCTTGAGTTGCAGCAATGCTGTGAAGGACCCTTTGGAAGTTCCAGTGGTTAGATGTGATTGGCCTCGAGAAGCCTCAGAGGAAATGGGCCTCATCTCGCCTGGAGGGCAAAACCTCCTGGATTTTCTCGAGTTGCGGCAGGTGCTCTCGACTTACGACGGGGACCTCAGGGACCCGCTCTGGTGGCCTCAGGAAAGGCCAGTCCCCATGCGAGTTCCTCGGGGGCCTCTCGGGATCCCTCTCCCGTCGATGCCGGGGCCTAAGACCTTGTGTGGAGTCGGGGCCGGAACCTGAGGATTCCTCTCCAGTGCTGACATGGATCTTGTGGTACTTCTGGAGTCTCCCCAGGGGAGTCAGTCCTCGTCTCGAATGCGGGCATGCACTTGCGCTTTCCTCCAGAGCGGTAGCAGCAGTGTCACGCAGTCCGCCGCGTGGATCAAAGGATCTATGGTTTTCCCTCGAGTTTTCCCACGAGGCTTTCCCACGAGGCCTTCCCACAGGGCTGTCCCACGTGCACACGTGGTGGGAGTCGATCCTCTGCTTGAACGTCAAGGCAGTGCAGGGAACACAGGTTCCTCTGGAATGGACTGACACATCTGGGGGACACTTGGAATGGTGACATGACCCTGGAGTTCCTCTCGCCTTTCCTGTGGAGAGCGCCTCCTCTTGAGATGCGACGGGAACGCCGGGAATTCTTTCCCTGCGAAACAGGGAAAGGATCCCTCATCTCGAGCTAGGAGGCGGAAACGGGGCTCCCCTGGATGTGTGCGGGACACCACGTGCTTCCTCTCGAGTGCAGACGGGTATGTCGGGGAACTTCTTGAGTTGCAGCAAGGGTGTGAAGGACCCTTTGGAAGTTCCAGTGGTTAGATGTGATTGGGCTCGAGCAGCCTCAGCGGAAATGGGCCTCATCTCGCCTGGAGGGCAAAACCTCCTGGATTTTCTCGAGTTGCGGCAGGTGCTCTCGACTTACGACGGGGACCTCAGGGACCCGCTCTGGTGGCCTCAGGAAAGGCCAGTCCCCATGCGAGTTCCTCGGGGGCCTCTCGGGATTCCTCTCCCGTCGATGCCGGGGCCTAAGACCTTGTGTGGAGTCGGGGCCGGAACCTGAGGATTCCTCTCCAGTGTTGACATGGATCTTGGGGTACTTCTGGAGTCTCCCCAGGGGAGTCAGTCCTCGTCTCGAAGGCGGGCATGCACTTGCGCTTTCCTCCAGAGCGGTAGCAGCAGTGTCACGCAGTCCGCCGCGTGGATCAAAGGATCTATGGTTTTCCCTCGAGTCTTTCCCACGAGGCTTTCCCACGAGGCTTTCCCACAGGGCTGTCCCACTTGCACACGTTGTGGGAGTCGATCCTCGGCTTGAACGTCAAGGCAGTGCAGGGAAAACAGGTTCCTCTGGAATGGACTGACACATCTGGGGGACTCTTGGAATGGTGGCACGACCCTGGAGTTCCTCTCGCCTTTCCTGTGGAGAGCGCCTCCTCTGGAGATGCGACGGGAACGCCGGGAATTCTTTGTCTACGAAACAGGGAAAGGATCCCTCATCTCGAGCTAGGAGGCGGAATCGGGGCTCCCCTGGATGTGTGCGGGACCCCACGTGCTTCCTCTCAAGTGGAGACGGGTATGTCGGGGAACTTCTTGAGTTGCAGCAAGGGTGTGAAGGACCCTTTGGAAGTTCCAGTGGTTAGACGTGATTAGCCTCGAGAAGCCTCAGCGGAAATGGGCCTCATCTCGCCTGGAGGGCAAAACCTCCTGGATTTTCTCGAGTTGCGGCAGGTGCTCTCGACTTACGATGGGGACCTCAGGGACCCGCTCTGGTGGCCTCAGGAAAGGCCAGTCCCCATGCGAGTTCCTCGGGGGCCTCTCGGCATTCCTCTCCCGTCGATTCCGGGGCCTAAGACCTTGTGTGGAGTCGGGGCCGGAACCTGAGGATTCCTCTCCAGTGCTGACATGGATCTTGGGGTACTTCTGGAGTCTCCCCAGGGGAGTCAGTCCTCGTCTCGAATGCGGGCATGCACTTGCGCTTTCCTCCAGAGCGGTAGCAGCAGTGTCACGCAGTCCGCCGCGTGGATCAAAGGATCTATGGTTTTCCCTCGAGTCTTTCCCACGAGGCTTTCCCACGAGGCTTTCCCACAGGGCTGTACCACGTGCACACGTGGTGGGAGTCGATCCTCGGCTTGAACGTCAAGGCAGTGCAGGGAAAACAGGTTCCTCTGGAATGGACTGACACATCTGGTGGTCTCTTGGAATGGTGGCACGACCCTGGAGTTCCTCTCGCCTTTCCTGTGGAGAGCGCCACCTCTTGAGATGCGACGGGAACGCCGGGAATTCTTTCCCTACGAAACAGGGAAAGGATCCCTCATCTCGAGCTAGGAGGCGGAAACGGGGCTGCCCTGGATGTGTGCGGGACCCCACGTGCTTCCTCTCGAGTGGAGACGGGTATGTCGCGGAACTGCTTCAGTTGCAGCAAGGGTGTGAAGGACCCTTTGGAAGTTCCAGTGGTTAGACGTGATTAGCCTCGAGAAGCCTCAGCGGAAATGGGCCTCATCTCGCCTGGAGGGCAAAACCTCCTGGATTTTCTCGAGTTGCGGCAGGTGCTCTCGACTTACGACGGGGACCTCAGGGACCCGCTCTGGTGGCCTCAGGAAAGGCCAGTCCCCATGCGAGTTCCTCGGGGGCCTCTCGGCATTCCTCTCCCGTCGATGCCGGGGCCTAAGACCTTGTGTGGAGTCGGGGCCGGAACCTGAGGATTCCTCTCCAGTGCTGACATGGATCTTGGGGTACTTCTGGAGTCTCCCCAGGGGAGTCAGTCCTCATCTCGAATGCGGGCATGCACTTGCGCTTTCCTCCAGAGCGGTAGCAGCAGTGTCACGCAGTCCGCCGCGTGGATCAAAGGATCTATGGTTTTCCCTCGAGTCTTTCCCACGAGGCTTTCCCACGAGGCTTTCCCACAGGGCTGTCCCACGTGCACACGTGGTTGGAGTCGATCCTCGGCTTGAACGTCAAGGCAGTGCAGGGAAAACAGGTTCCTCTGGAATGGACTGACACATCTGGGGGTCTCTTGGAATGGTGTCACGACCCTGGAGTTCCTCTCGCCTTTCCTGTGGAGAGCGCCACCTCTTGAGATGCGACGGGAACGCCGGGAAATCTTTCCCTACGAAACAGGGAAAGGATCCCTCATCTCGAGCTAGGAGGCGGAAACGGGGCTGCCATGGATGTGTGCGGGACCCCACGTGCTTCCTCTCGAGTGGAGACGGGTATGTCGCAGAACTGCTTCAGTTGCAGCAAGGGTGTGAAGGACCCTTTGGAAGTTCCAGTGGTTAGACGTGATTAGCCTCGAGAAGCCTCAGCGGAAATGGGCCTCATCTCGCCTGGAGGGCAAAACCTCCTGGATTTTCTCGAGTTGCGGCAGGTGCTCTCGACTTACGACGGGGACCTCAGGGACCCGCTCTGGTGGCCTCAGGAAAGGCCAGTCCCCATGCGAGTTCCTCGGGGGCCTCTCGGCATTCCTCTCCCGTCGATGCCGGGGCCTAAGACCTTGTGTGGAGTCGGGGCCGGAACCTGAGGATTCCTCTCCAGTGCTGACATGGATCTTGGGGTACTTCTGGAGTCTCCCCAGGGGAGTCAGTCCTCGTCTCGAATGCGGGCATGCACTTGCGCTTTCCTCCAGAGCGGTAGCAGCAGTGTCACGCAGTCCGCCGCGTGGATCAAAGGATCTATGGTTTTCCCTCGAGTCTTTCCCACGAGGCTTTCCCACGAGGCTTTCCCACAGGGCTGTCCCACGTGCACACGTGGTTGGAGTCGATCCTCGGCTTGAACGTCAAGGCAGTGCAGGGAAAACAGGTTCCTCTGGAATGGACTGACACATCTGGGGGTCTCTTGGAATGGTGTCACGACCCTGGAGTTCCTCTCGCCTTTCCTGTGGAGAGCGCCACCTCTTGAGATGCGACGGGAACGCCGGGAATTCTTTCCCTACGAAACAGGGAAAGGATCCCTCATCTCGAGCTAGGAGGCGGAAACGGGGCTGCCCTGGATGTGTGCGGGACCCCACGTGCTTCCTCTCGAGTGGAGACGGGTATGTCGCAGAACTGCTTCAGTTGCAGCAAGGGTGTGAAGGACCCTTTGGAAGTTCCAGTGGTTAGACGTGATTAGCCTCGAGAAGCCTCAGCGGAAATGGGCCTCATCTCGCCTGGAGGGCAAAACCTCCTGGATTTTCTCGAGTTGCGGCAGGTGCTCTCGACTTACGACGGGGACCTCAGGGACCCGCTCTGGTGGCCTCAGGAAAGGCCAGTCCCCATGCGAGTTCCTCGGGGGCCTCTAGGGATTCCTCTCCCGTCGATGCCGGGGCCTAAGACCTTGTGTGGAGTCGGGGCCGGAACCTGAGGATTCCTCTCCAGTGCTGACATGGATCTTGGGGTACTTCTGGAGTCTCCCCAGGGGAGTCAGTCCTCGTCTCGAATGCGGGCATGCACTTGCGCTTTCCTCCAGAGCGGTAGCAGCAGTGTCACGCAGTCCGCCGCGTGGATCAAAGGATCTATGGTTTTCCCTCGAGTCTTTCCCACGAGGCTTTCCCACGAGGCTTTCCCACAGGGTTGTCCCACGTGCACACGTGGTGGGAGTGGATCCTCGGCTTGAACGTCAAGGCAGTGCAGGGAAAACAGGTTCCTCTGGAATGGACTGACACATCTGGGGGACTCTTGGAATTGTGGCACGACCCTGGAGTTCCTCTCACCTTTCCTGTGGAGATCGCCTCCTCTTGAGATGCGACGGGAACGCCGGGAATTCTTTCCCTACGAAACAGGGAAAGGATCCCTCATCTCGAGCTAGGAGGCGGAAACGGGGCTCCCCTGGATGTGTGCGGGACCCCACGTGCTTCCTCTCGAGTGGAGACGGGTATGTTGCGGAACTGCTTCAGTTGCTGCAAGGGTGTGAAGGACCCTTTGGAAGTTCCAGTGGTTAGATGTGATTAGCCTCGAGAAGCCTCAGCGGAAATGGGCCTCATCTCGCCTGGAGGGCAAAACCTCCTGGATTTTCTCGAGTTGCGGCAGGTGCTCTCGACTTACGACGGGGACCTCAGGGACCCGCTCTGGTGGCCTCCGGAAAGGCCAGTCCCCATGCGAGTTCCTCGGGGGCCTCTCGGGATTCCTCTCCCGTCGATGCCGGGGCCTAAGAGCTTGTGTGGAGTCGGGGCCGGAACCTGAGGATTCCTCTCCAGTGCTGACATGGACCTTGGGGTACCCTGGAGTCTCCCCAGGGGAGTCAGTCCTCGTCTCGAATGCGGGCATGCACTTGCGCTTTCCTCCAGATCGGTAGCAGCAGTGTCACGCAGTCCGCCGCGTGGATCAAAGGATCTATGGTTTTCCCTCGAGTCTTTCCCACGAGGCTTTCCCACGAGGCTTTCCCACAGGGCTGTCCCACGTGCACACGTGGTGGGAGTCGATCCTCGGCTTGAACGTCAAGGCAGTGCAGGGAAAACAGGTTCCTCTGGAATGGACTGACACATCTGGGGGACTCTTGGAATGGTGGCACGAGCCTGGAGTTCCTCTCGCCTTTCCTGTGGAGAGCGCCTCCTCTTGAGATGCGACGGGAACGCCGGGAATTCTTTCCCTACGAAACAGGGAAAGGATCCCTCATCTCGAGCTAGGAGGCGGAAACGGGGCTCCCCTGGATGTGTGCGGGACCCCACGTGCTTCCTCTCGAGTGGAGACGGGTATGTCGGGGAACTTCTTGAGTTGCAGCAAGGGTGTGAAGGACCCTTTGGAAGTTCTAGTGGTTAGACGTGATTAACCTCGAGAAGCCTCAGCGGAAATGGGCCTCATCTCGCCTGGAGGGCAAAACCTGCTGGATTTTCTCGAGTTGCGGCAGGTGCTCTCGACTTATGACGCGGACCTCAGGGACCCGCTCTGGTGGCCTCAGGAAAGGCCAGTCCCCATGCGAGTTCCTCGGGGGCCTCTCGGGATTCCTCTCCTGTCGATGCCGGGGCCTAAGATCTTGTGTGCAGTCGGGGCCGGAACCTGAGGATTCCTTTCCAGTGCTGACATGGATCTTGGGGTACTTCTGGAGTCTCCCCAGGGGAGTCAGTCCTCGTCTCGAATGCGGGCATGCACTTGCGCTTTCCTCCAGAGCGGTAGCAGCAGTGTCACGCAGTCCGCCGCGTGGATCAAAGGATCTATGGTTTTCCCTCGAGTCTTCCCACGAGGCTTTCCCACGAGGCTTTCCCACAGGGCTGTCCCACGTGCACACGTGGTGGGAGTCGATCCTCGGCTTGAACGTCAAGGCAGTGCAGGGAAAACAGGTTCCTCTGGAATGGACTGACACATCTGGGGGTCTCTTGGAATGGTGCCACGACCCTGGAGTTCCTCTCGCCTTTCCTGTGGAGAGCGCCACCTCTTGAGATGCGACGGGAACGCCGGGAATTCTTTCCCTACGAAACAGGGAAAGGATCCCTCATCTCGAGCTAGGAGGCGGAAACGGGGCTCCCCTGGATGTGTGCGGGACCCCACGTGCTTCCTCTCGAGTGGAGACGGGTATGTCGCGGAATTGCTTCAGTTGCAGCAAGGGTGTGAAGGACCCTTTGGAAGTTCCAGTGGTTAGACGTGATTAGCCTCGAGAAGCCTCAGCGGAAATGGGCCTCATCTCGCCTGGAGGGCAAAACCTCCTGGATTTTCTCGAGTTGCGGCAGGTGCTCTCGACTTACGACGGGGACCTCAGGGACCCGCTCTGGTGGCCTCAGGAAAGGCCAGTCCCCATGCGAGTTCCTCGTGGGCCTCTCGGCATTCCTCTCCCGTCGATGCCGGGGCCTAAGACCTTGTGTGGAGTCCGGGCCGGAACCTGAGGATTCCTCTCCAGTGCTGACATGGATCTTGGGGTACTTCTGGAGTCTCCCCAGGGGAGTCAGTCCTCGTCTCGAATGCGGGCATGCACTTGCGCTTTCCTCCAGAGCGGTAGCAGCAGTGTCACGCAGTCCGCCGCGTGGATCAAAGGATCTATGGTTTTCCCTCGAGTCTTTCCCACGAGGCTTTCCCAAGAGGCTTTCCCACAGGGCTGTCCCACGTGCACACGTGGTGGGAGTCGATCCTCGGCTTGAACGTCAAGGCAGTGCAGGGAAAACAGGTTCCTCTGGAATGGACTGACACATCTGGGGGACTCTTGGAATGGTGGCACGACCCTGGAGTTCCTCTCGCCTTTCCTGTGGAGAGCGCCTCCTCTTGAGATGCGACGGGAACGCCGGGAATTCTTTCCCTACGAAACAGGGAAAGGATCCCTCATCTCGAGCTAGGAGGCGGAAACGGGGCTGCCCTGGATGTGTGCGGGACCCCACGTGCTTCCTCTCGAGTGGAGACGGGTATGTCGCGGAATTGCTTCAGTTGCAGCAAGGGTGTGAAGGACCCTTTGGAAGTTCCAGTGGTTAGACGTGATTAGCCTCGAGAAGCCTCAGCGGAAATGGGCCTCATCTCGCCTGGAGGGCAAAACCTCCTGGATTTTCTCGAGTTGCGGCAGGTGCTCTCGACTTACGACGGGGACCTCAGGGACCCGCTCTGGTGGCCTCAGGAAAGGCCAGTCCCCATGCGAGTTCCTCGGGGGCCTCTCGGGATTCCTCTCCCGTCGATGCCGGGGACTAAGACCTTGTGTGGAGTCCGGGCCGGAACCTGAGGATTCCTCTCCAGTGCTGACATGGATCTTGGGGTACTTCTGGAGTCTCCCCAGGGGAGTCAGTCCTCGTCTCGAATGCGGGCATGCACTTGCGCTTTCCTCCAGAGCGGTAGCAGCAGTGTCACGCAGTCCGCCGCGTGGATCAAAGGATCTATGGTTTTCCCTCGAGTCTTTCCCACGAGGCTTTCCCAAGAGGCTTTCCCACAGGGCTGTCCCACGTGCACACGTGGTGGGAGTCGATCCTCGGCTTGAACGTCAAGGCAGTGCAGGGAAAACAGGTTCCTCTGGAATGGACTGACACATCTGGGGGACTCTTGGAATGGTGGCACGACCCTGGAGTTCCTCTCGCCTTTCCTGTGGAGAGCGCCTCCTCTTGAGATGCGACGGGAACGCCGGGAATTCTTTCCCTACGAAACAGGGAAAGGATCCCTCATCTCGAGCTAGGAGGCGGAAACGGGGCTGCCCTGGATGTGTGCGGGACCCCACGTGCTTCCTCTCGAGTGGAGACGGGTATGTCGGGGAACTTCTTGAGTTGCAACCAGGGTGTGAAGGACCCTTTGGAAGTTCCAGTGGTTAGACGTGATTAGCCTCGAGAAGCCTCAGCGGAAATGGGCCTCATCTCGCCTGGAGGGCAAAACCTCCTGGATTTTCTCGAGTTGCAGCAGGTGCTCTCGACTTATGACGGGGACCTCAGGGACCCGCTCTGGTGGCCTCAGGAAAGGCCAGTCCCCATGCGAGTTCCTCGGGGGCCTCTCGGGATTCCTCTCCCGTCGATGCCGGGGCCTAAGACCTTGTGTGGAGTCGGGGCCGGAACCTGAGGATTCCTCTCCAGTGCTGACATGGATCTTGGGGTACTTCTGGAGTCTCCCCAGGGGAGTCAGTCCTCGTCTCGAATGCGGGCATGCACTTGCGCTTTCCTCCAGAGCGGTAGCAGCAGTGTCACGCAGTCCGCCGCGTGGATCAAAGGATCTATGGTTTTCCCTCGAGTCTTTCCCACGAGGCTTTCCCACGAGGCTTTCCCACAGGGCTGTCCCACGTGCACACGTGGTGGGAGTCGATCCTCGGCTTGAACGTCAAGGCAATGCAGGGAAAACAGGTTCCTCTGGAATGGACTGACACATCTGGGGGTCTCTTGGAATGGTGGCACGACCCTGGAGTTCCTCTCGCCTTTCCTGTGGAGAGTGCCACCTCTTGAGATGCGACGGGAACGCCGGGAATTCTTTCCCTACGAAACAGGGAAAGGATCCCTCATCTCGAGCTAGGAGGCGGAAACGGGGCTGCCCTGGATGTGTGCGGCACCCCACGTGCTTCCTCTCGAGTGGAGACGGGTATGTCGCGGAACTGCTTCAGTTGTAGCAAGGGTGTGAAGGACCCTTTGGAAGTTCCAGTGGTTAGATGTGATTAGCCTCGAGAAGCCTCAGCGGAAATGGGCCTCATCTTGCCTGGAGGGCAAAACCTCCTGGATTTTCTCGAGTTGCGGCAGGTGCTCTCGACTTACGACGGGGACCTCAGGGACCCGCTCTGGTGGCCTCAGGAAAGGCCAGTCCCCATGCGAGTTCCTCGGGGGCCTCTCGGCATTCCTCTCCCGTCGATGCCGGGGCCTAAGACCTTGTGTGGAGTCGGGGCCGGAACCTGAGGATTCCTCTCCAGAGCTGACATGGATCTTGGGGTACTTCTGGAGTCTCCCCAGGGGAGTCAGTCCTCGTCTCGAAAGCGGGCATGCACTTGCGCTTTTCTCCAGAGCGGTAGCAGCAGTGTCACGCAGTCCTTCGCGTGGATCAAAGAATATATGGTTTTCCCTCGAGTCTTTCCCACGAGGCTTTCCCACGAGGCTTTCCCACAGGGCTGTCCCACGTGCACACGTGGTGGGAGTCGATCCTCGGCTTGAACGTCAAGGCAGTGCAGGGAAAACAGGTTCCTCTGGAATGGACTGACACATCTGGGGGACTCTTGGAATGGTGGCACGACCCTGGAGTTCCTCTCGCCTTTCCTGTGGAGAGCGCCTCCTCTTGAGATGCGACGGGAACGCCGGGAATTCTTTCCCTAAGAAACAGGGAAAGGATCCCTCATCTCGAGCTAGGAGGCGGAAACGGGGCTCCCCTGGATGTGTGCGGGACCCCACGTGCTTCCTCTCGAGTGGAGACGGGTATGTCGGGGAACTTCTTGAGTTGCAGCAAGGGTGTGAAGGACCCTTTGGAAGTTCCAGTGTTTTGACGTGATTAGCCTCGAAAAGCCTCAGCGGAAATGGGCCTCATCTCGCCTGGAGGGCAAAACCTCCTGAATTTTCTCGAGTTGCGGCAGGTGCTCTCGACTTATGACGGGGACCTCAGGGACCCGCTCTGGTGGCCTCAGGAAAGGCCAGTCCCCATGCGAGTTCCTCGGGCGCCTCTCGGCATTCCGCTCCCGTCGATGCCGGTGCCTTAAACCTTGTGTGGAGTCGGGGCCGGAACCTGAGGATTCCTCTCCAGAGCTGACATGGATCTTGGGGTACTTCTGGAGTCTCCCCAGGAGAGTCAGTCCTCGTCTCGAATGCGGGCATACACTTGCGCTTTCCTCCAGAGCGGTAGCAGCAGTGTCATGCAGTCCGCCGCGTGGATCAAAGGATCTATGGTTTTCCCTCGAGTCTTTCCCACGAGGCTTTCCCACGAGGCTTTCCCACAGGGCTGTCCCACGTGCACACGTGGTGGGAGTCGATCCTCGGCTTGAACGTCAAGGCAGTGCAGGGAAAACAGGTTCCTCTGGAATGGACTGACACATCTGGGGGACTCTTGGAATGGTGGCACGACCCTGGAGTTCCTCTCGCCTTTCCTGTGGAGAGCGCCACCTCTTGAGATGCGACGGGAACGCCGGGAATTCTTTCCCTACGAAACAGGGAAAGGATCCCTCATCTCGAGCTAGGAGGCGGAAACGGGGCTCCCCTGGATGTGTGCGGGACCCCACGTGCTTCCTCTGGAGTGGAGACGGGTATGTCGCGGAACTGCTCCCGTTGCAGCAAGGGTGTGAAGGACCCTTTGGAAGTTCCAGTGGTTAGATGTGATTAGCCTCGAGAAGCCTCAGCGGAAATGGGCCTCATCTCGCCTGGAGGGCAAAACCTCCTGGATTTTCTCGAGTTGCGGCAGGTGCTCTCGACTTACGACGGGGACCTCAGGGACCCGCTCTGGTGGCCTCAGGAAAGGCCAGTCCCCATGCGAGTTCCTCGGGGGCCTCTCGGCATTCCTCTCCCGTCGATGCCGGGGCCTAAGACCTTGTGTGGAGTCGGGGCCGGAACCTGAGGATTCCTCTCCAGTGCTGACATGGATCTTGGGGTACTTCTGGAGTCTCCCCAGGGGAGTCAGTCCTCGTCTCGAATGCGGGCATGCACTTGCGCTTTCCTCCAGAGCGGTAGCAGCAGTGTCACGCAGTCCGCCGCGTGGATCAAAGGATCTATGGTTTTCCCTCGAGTCTTTCCCACGAGGCTTTCCCACGAGGCTTTCCCACAGGGCTGTCCCACGTGCACACGTGGTGGGAGTCGATCCTCGGCTTGAACGTCAAGGCAGTGCAGGGAATACAGGTTCCTCTGGAATGGACTGACACATCTGGGGGACTCTTGGAATGGTGGCACGACCCTGGAGTTCCTCTCGCCTTTCCTGTGGAGAGCGCCTCCTCTTGAGATGCGACGGGAACGCCGGGAATTCTTTCCCTACGAAACAGGGAAAGGATCCCTCATCTCGAGCTAGGAGGCGGAAACGGGGCTCCCCTGGATGTGGGCGGGACCCCACGTGCTTCCTCTCGAGTGGAGACGGGTATGTCGGGGAACTTCTTGAGTTGCAGCAAGGGTGTGAAGGACCCTTTGGAAGTTCCAGTGGTTAGACGTGATTAGCCTCGAGAAGCCTCAGCGGAAATGGGCCTCATCTCGCCTGGAGGGCAAAACCTCCTGGAATTTCTCGAGTTGCGGCAGGTGATCTCGACTTACGACGGGGACCTCAGGGACCCGCTCTGGTGGCCTCAGGAAAGGCCAGTCCCCATGCGAGTTCCTCGGGGGCCTCTCGGGATTCTTCTCCCGTCGATGCCGGGGCCTAAGACCTTGTGTGGAGTCGGGGCCGGAACCTGAGGATTCCTCTCCAGTGCTGACATGGATCTTGGGGTACTTCTGGAGTCTCCCCAGGGGAGTCAGTCCTCGTCTCGAATGCGGGCATGCACTTGCGCTTTCCTCCAGAGCGGTAGCAGCAGTGTCACGCAGTCCGCCGCGTGGATCAAAGGATCTATGTTTTTCCCTCGAGTCTTTCCCACGAGGCTTTCCCACGAGGCTTTCCCACAGGGCTGTCCCACGTGCACACGTGGTGGGAGTGGATCCTCGGCTTTAACGTCATGGCAGTGCAGGGAAAACAGGTTCCTCTGGAATGGACTGACACATCTGGGGGACTCTTGGAATGGTGGCACGACCCTGGAGTTCCTCTCGCCTTTCCTGTGGAGAGCGCCTCCTCTTGAGATGCGACGGGAACGCCGGGAATTCTTTCCCTACGAAACAGGGAAAGGATCCCTCATCTCGAGCTAGGAGGCGGAAACGGGGCTGCCCTGGATGTGTGCGGCACCCCACGTGCTTCCTCTCGAGTGGAGACGGGTATGTCGCGGAACTGCTTCAGTTGTAGCAAGGGTGTGAAGGACCCTTTGGAAGTTCCAGTGGTTAGATGTGATTAGCCTCGAGAAGCCTCAGCGGAAATGGGCCTCATCTTGCCTGGAGGGCAAAACCTCCTGGATTTTCTCGAGTTGCGGCAGGTGCTCTCGACTTACGACGGGGACCTCAGGGACCCGCTCTGGTGGCCTCAGGAAAGGCCAGTCCCCATGCGAGTTCCTCGGGGGCCTCTCGGCATTCCTCTCCCGTCGATGCCGGGGCCTAAGACCTTGTGTGGAGTCGGGGCCGGAACCTGAGGATTCCTCTACAGTGCTGACATGGATCTTGGGGTACTTCTGGAGTCTCCCCAGGGGAGTCAGTCCTCGTCTCGAAAGCGGGCATGCACTTGCGCTTTTCTCCAGAGCGGTAGCAGCAGTGTCACGCAGTCCTTCGCGTGGATCAAAGAATCTATGGTTTTCCCTCGAGTCTTTCCCACGAGGCTTTCCCACGAGGCTTTCCCACAGGGCTGTCCCACGTGCACACGTGGTGGGAGTCGATCCTCGGCTTGAACGTCAAGGCAGTGCAGGGAAAACAGGTTCCTCTGGAATGGACTGACACATCTGGGGGACTCTTGGAATGGTGGCACGACCCTGGAGTTCCTCTCGCCTTTCCTGTGGAGAGCGCCTCCTCTTGAGATGCGACGGGAACGCCGGGAATTCTTTCCCTAAGAAACAGGGAAAGGATCCCTCATCTCGAGCTAGGAGGCGGAAACGGGGCTCCCCTGGATGTGTGCGGGACCCCACGTGCTTCCTCTCGAGTGGAGACGGGTATGTCGGGGAACTTCTTGAGTTGCAGCAAGGGTGTGAAGGACCCTTTGGAAGTTCCAGTGTTTTGACGTGATTAGCCTCGAAAAGCCTCAGCGGAAATGGGCCTCATCTCGCCTGGAGGGCAAAACCTCCTGAATTTTCTCGAGTTGCGGCAGGTGCTCTCGACTTATGACGGGGACCTCAGGGACCCGCTCTGGTGGCCTCAGGAAAGGCCAGTCCCCATGCGAGTTCCTCGGGCGCCTCTCGGCATTCCTCTCCCGTCGATGCCGGTGCCTTAAACCTTGTGTGGAGTCGGGGCCGGAACCTGAGGATTCCTCTCCAGAGCTGACATGGATCTTGGGGTACTTCTGGAGTCTCCCCAGGAGAGTCAGTCCTCGTCTCGAATGCGGGCATACACTTGCGCTTTCCTCCAGAGCGGTAGCAGCAGTGTCATGCAGTCCGCCGCGTGGATCAAAGGATCTATGGTTTTCCCTCGAGTCTTTCCCACGAGGCTTTCCCACGAGGCTTTCCCACAGGGCTGTCCCACGTGCACACGTGGTGGGAGTCGATCCTCGGCTTGAACGTCAAGGCAGTGCAGGGAAAACAGGTTCCTCTGGAATGGACTGACACATCTGGGGGACTCTTGGAATGGTGGCACGACCCTGGAGTTCCTCTCGCCTTTCCTGTGGAGAGCGCCACCTCTTGAGATGCGACGGGAACGCCGGGAATTCTTTCCCTACGAAACAGGGAAAGGATCCCTCATCTCGAGCTAGGAGGCGGAAACGGGGCTCCCCTGGATGTGTGCGGGACCCCACGTGCTTCCTCTCGAGTGGAGACGGGTATGTCGCGGAACTGCTCCCGTTGCAGCAAGGGTGTGAAGGACCCTTTGGAAGTTCCAGTGGTTAGATGTGATTAGCCTCGAGAAGCCTCAGCGGAAATGGGCCTCATCTCGCCTGGAGGGCAAAACCTCCTGGATTTTCTCGAGTTGCGGCAGGTGCTCTCGACTTACGACGGGGACCTCAGGGACCCGCTCTGGTGGCCTCAGGAAAGGCCAGTCCCCATGCGAGTTCCTCGGGGGCCTCTCGGCATTCCTCTCCCGTCGATGCCGGGGCCTAAGACCTTGTGTGGAGTCGGGGCCGGAACCTGAGGATTCCTCTCCAGTGCTGACATGGATCTTGGGGTACTTCTGGAGTCTCCCCAGGGGAGTCAGTCCTCGTCTCGAATGCGGGCATGCACTTGCGCTTTCCTCCAGAGCGGTAGCAGCAGTGTCACGCAGTCCGCCGCGTGGATCAAAGGATCTATGGTTTTCCCTCGAGTCTTTCCCACGAGGCTTTCCCACGAGGCTTTCCCACAGGGCTGTCCCACGTGCACACGTGGTGGGAGTCGATCCTCGGCTTGAACGTCAAGGCAGTGCAGGGAATACAGGTTCCTCTGGAATGGACTGACACATCTGGGGGACTCGTGGAATGGTGGCACGACCCTGGAGTTCCTCTCGCCTTTCCTGTGGAGAGCGCCTCCTCTTGAGATGCAACGGGAACGCCGGGAATTCTTTCCCTACGAAACAGGGAAAGGATCCCTCATCTCGAGCTAGGAGGCGGAAACGGGGCTCCCCTGGATGTGGGCGGGACCCCACGTGCTTCCTCTCGAGTGGAGACGGGTATGTCGGGGAACTTCTTGAGTTGCAGCAAGGGTGTGAAGGACCCTGTGGAAGTTCCAGTGGTTAGACGTGATTAGCCTCGAGAAGCCTCAGCGGAAATGGGCCTCATCTCGCCTGGAGGGCAAAACCTCCTGGAATTTCTCGAGTTGCGGCAGGTGATCTCGACTTACGACGGGGACCTCAGGGACCCGCTCTGGTGGCCTCAGGAAAGGCCAGTCCCCATGCGAGTTCCTCGGGGGCCTCTCGGGATTCTTCTCCCGTCGATGCCGGGGCCTAAGACCTTGTGTGGAGTCGGGGCCGGAACCTGAGGATTCCTCTCCAGTGCTGACATGGATCTTGGGGTACTTCTGGAGTCTCCCCAGGGGAGTCAGTCCTCGTCTCGAATGCGGGCATGCACTTGCGCTTTCCTCCAGAGCGGTAGCAGCAGTGTCACGCAGTCCGCCGCGTGGATCAAAGGATCTATGTTTTTCCCTCGAGTCTTTCCCACGAGGCTTTCCCACGAGGCTTTCCCACAGGGCTGTCCCACGTGCACACGTGGTGGGAGTGGATCCTCGGCTTTAACGTCAAGGCAGTGCAGGGAAAACAGGTTCCTCTGGAATGGACTGACACATCTGGGGGACTCTTGGAATGGTGGCACGACCCTGGAGTTCCTCTCGCCTTTCCTGTGGAGAGCGCCTCCTCTTGAGATGCGACGGGAACGCCGGGAATTCTTTCCCTACGAAACAGGGAAAGGATCCCTCATCTCGAGTTAGGAGGCGGAAACGGGTCTCCCCTGGATGTGTGCGGGACACCACGTGCTTCCTCTCGAGTGCAGACGGGTATGTCGGGGATCTTCTTGAGTTGCAGCAACGGTGTGAAGGACCCTTTGGAAGTTCCAGTGGTTAGATGTGATTGGCCTCCAGAAGCCTCAGCGGAAATGGGCCTCATCTCGCCTGGAGGGCAAAACCTCCTGGATTTTCTCGAGTTGCGGCAGGTGCTCTCGACTTACGACGGGGACCTCAGGGACCCGCTCTGGTGGCCTCAGGAAAGGCCAGTCCCCATGCGAGTTCCTCGGGGGCCTCTCGGCATTCCTCTCCCGTCGATGCCGGGGCCTAAGACCTTGTGTGGAGTCGGGGCCGGAACCTGAGGATTCCTCTCCAGTGCTGACATGGATCTTGGGGTACTTATGGAGTCTCCCCAGGGGAGTCAGTCCTCGTCTCGAATGCGGGCATGCACTTGCGCTTTCCTCCAGAGCGGTAGCAGCAGTGTCACGCAGTCTGCCGCGTGGATCAAAGGATCTATGGTTTTCCCTCGAGTCTTTCCCACGAGGCTTTCCCACGAGGCTTTCCCACAGGGCTGTCCCACGTGCACACGTGGTGGGAGTCGATCCTCGGCTTGAACGTCAAGGCAGTGCAGGGAAAACAGGTTCCTCTGGAATGGACTGACACATCTGGGGGACTCTTGGAATGGTGGCACGACCCTGGAGTTCCTCTCGCCTTTCCTGTGGAGAGCGCCTCCTCTTGAGATGCAACGGGAACGCCGGGAATTCTTTCCCTACGAAACAGGGAAAGGATCCCTCATCTCGAGCTAGGAGGCGGAAACGGGGCTCCTCTGGATGTGTGCGGGACCCCACGTGCTTCCTCTCGAGTGGAGACGGGTATGTCGGGGAACTTCTTGAGTTGCAGCAAGGGTGTGAAGGACCCTTTGGAAGTTCCAGTGGTTAGATGTGATTGGCCTCGAGAAGCCTCAGCGGAAATGGGCCTCATCTCGCCTGGAGGGCAAAACCTCCTGGATTTTCTCGAGTTGCGGCAGGTGCTCTCGACTTACGACGGGGACCTCAGGGACCCGCTCTGGTGGCCTCAGGAAAGGCCAGTCCCCATGCGAGTTCATCGGGGGCCTCTCGGCATTCCTCTCCCGTCGATGCCGGGGCCTAAGACCTTGTGTGGAGTCGGGGCCGGAACCTGAGGATTCCTCTCCAGTGCTGACATGGATCTTGGGGTACTTCTGGAGTCTCCCCAGGGGAGTCAGTCCTCGTCTCGAATGCGGGCATGCACTTGCGCTTTCCTCCAGAGCGGTAGCAGCAGTGTCACGCAGTCCGCCGCGTGGATCAAAGAATCTATGGTTTTCCCTCGAGTCTTTCCCACGAGGCTTTCCCACGAGGCTTTCCCACAGGGCTGTCCCACGTGCACACGTGGTGGGAGTCGATCCTCGGCTTGAACGTCAAGGCAGTGCAGGGAAAAGAGTTTCCTCTGGAATGGACTGGCACATCTGGGGGACTCTTGGAATGGTGGCACGACCCTGGAGTTCCTCTCGCCTTTCCTGTGGAGAGCGCCTCCTCTTGAGTTGCGACGGGAACGCCGGGAATTCTTTCCCTACGAAACAGGGAAAGGATCCCTCATCTCGAGCTAGGAGGCGGAAACGGGGCTCCCCTGGATGTGTGCGGGACCCACGTGCTTCCTCTCGAGTGGAGACGGGTATGTCGGGGAACTTCTTGAGTTGCAGCAAGGGTGTGAAGGACCCTTTGGAAGTTCCAGTGGTTAGACGTGATTGGCCTCGAGAAGCCTCAGCGTAAATGGGCCTCATCTCGCCTGGAGGGCAAAACCTCCTGGATTTTCTCGAGTTGCGGCAGGTGCTCTCGTCTTACGACGGGGACCTCAGGGACGCGCTCTGGTGGCCTCAGGAAAGGCCAGTCCCCATGCGAGTTTCTCGGGGGCCTCTCGGGATTCCTCTCCCGTCGATGCCGGGGCCTAAGACCTTGTGTGGAGTCGGGGCCGGAACCTGAGGATTCCTCTCCAGTGCTGACATGGATCTTGGGGTACTTCTGGAGTCTCCCCAGGGGAGTCAGTCCTCGTCTCGATTGCGGGCATGCACTTGTGCTTTCCTCCAGAGCGGTAGCAGCAGTGTCACGCAGTCCGCCGCGTGGATCAAAGGATCTATGGTTTTCCCTCGAGTCTTTCCCACGAGGCTTTCCCACGAGGCTTTCCCACAGGGTTGTCCCACGTGCACACGTGGTGGGAGTCGATCCTCGGCTTGAATGTTAAGGCAGTGCAGGGAAAACAGGTTCCTCTGGAATGGACTGACACATCTGGGGGACTCTTGGAATGGTGGCACGACCCTGCAGTTCCTCTCGCCTTTCCTGTGGAGAGCGCCTCCTCTTGAGATGCGACGGGAACGCCGGGAATTCTTTCCCTACGAAACAGGTAAAGGATCCCTCATCTCGAGCTAGGAGGCGGAAACGGGGCTCCCCTGGATGTGTGCGGGACCCCACGTGCTTCCTCTCGAGTGGAGACGGGTATGTCGGGGAACTTCATGAGTTGCAGCAATGGTGTGAAGGACCCTTTGGAAGTTCCAGTGGTTAGATGTGATTGGCCTCGAGAAGCCTCAGCGGAAATGGGCCTCATCTCGCCTGGAGGGCAAAACCTCCTGGATTTTCTCGAGTTGCGGCAGGTGCTCTCGACTTACGACGGGGACCTCAGGGACCCGCTCTGGTGGCCTCAGGAAAGGCCAGTCCCCATGCGAGTTCCTCGGGGGCCTCTCGGGATACCTCTCCCGTCGATGCCGGGGCCTAAGACCTTGTGTGGAGTCGGGGCCGGAACCTGAGGATTCCTCTCCAGTGCTGACATGGATCTTGGGGTACTTCTGGAGTCTCCCCAGGGGAGTCAGTCCTCGTCTCGAATGCGGGCATGCACTTGCGCTTTCCTCCAGAGCGGTAGCAGCAGTGTCACGAGTCTTCCGCGTGGATCAAAGGATCTATGGTTTTCCCTCGAGTCTTTCCCACGAGGCTTTCCACGAGGTTTTCCCAAAGGGCTGTCCCACGTGCACACGTGGTGGGAGTCGATCCTCGGCTTGACCGTCAAGGCAGTGCAGGGAAAACAGGTTCCTCTGGAATGGACTGACACATCTGGGGGACTCTTGGAATGGTGGCACGACCCTGGAGTTCCTCTCGCCTTTCCTGTGGAGAGCGCCTCCTCTTGAGATGCGACGGGAACGCCGGGAATTCTTTCCCTACGAAACAGGGAAAGGATCCCTCATCTCGAGCTAGGAGGCGGAAACGGGGTTCCCCTGGATGTGTGCGGGACACCACGTGCTTCCTCTCGAGTGCAGACGGGTATGTCGGGGAACTTCTTGAGTTGCAGCAATGGTGTGAAGGACCCTTTGTAAGTTCCAGTGGTTAGATGTGATTGGCCTCGAGAAGCCTCAGCGGAAATGGGCCTCATCTCGCCTGGAGGGCAAAACCTCCTGGATTTTCTCGAGTTGCGGCAGGTGCTCTCGACTTACGACGGGGACCTCAGGGAACCGCTCTGGTGGCCTCAGGAAAGGCCAGTCCCCATGCGAGTTCCTCGTGGGCCTCTCGGGATTCCTCTCCCGTCGATGCCGGGGCCTAAGACCTTGTGTGGAGTCGGGGCCGGAACCTGAGGATTCCTCTCCAGTGCTGACATGGATCTTGGGGTACTTCTGGAGTCTCCCCAGGGGAGTCAGTCCTCGTCTCGAATGCGGGCATGCACTTGCGCTTTCCTCCAGAGCGGTAGCAGCAGTGTCACGCAGTCCGCCGCGTGGATCAAAGGATCTATGGTTTTCCCTCGAGTCTTTCCCACGAGGCTTTCCCACGAGGCTTTCCCACAGGGCTGTCCCACGTGCACACGTGGTGGGAGTCGATCCTCGGCTTGAACGTCATGGCAGTGCAGGGAAAACAGGTTCCTCTGGAATGGACTGACACATCTGGGGGACTCTTGGAATGGTGGCAAGACCCTGGAGTTCCTCTCGCCTTTCCTGTGGAGAGCGCCTCCTCTTGAGATGCGACGGGAACGCCGGGAATTCTTTCCCTACGAAACAGGGAAAGGATCCCTCATCTCGAGGTAGGAGGTGGAAACGAGGCTCCCCTGGATGTCTGCGGGACACCACGTGCTTCCTCTCGAGTGCAGACGGGTATGTCGGGGAACTTCTTGAGTTGCAGCAAGGGTGTGAAGGACCCTTTGGAAGGTCCAGTGGTTAGATGTGGTTGGCCTCGAGAAGCCTCAGCGGAAATGTGCCTCATCTCGCCTGGAGGGCAAAACCTCCTGGATTTTCTCGAGTTGCGGCAGGTGCTCTCGACTTACGTCGGGGACCTCAGGGACCCTCTGTGGTGGCCTCAGGAAAGGCCAGTCCCCATGCGATTTCCTCGGTGGCCTCTCGGGATTCCTCTCCCGTCGATGCCGGGGCCTAAGACCTTGTGTGTAGTCGGGGCCGGAACCTGAGGATTCCTCTCCAGTGCTGACATGGATCTTGGGGTACTTCTGGAGTCTCCCCAGGGGAGTCAGTCCTCGTCTCGAATGCGGGCATGCACTTGCGCTTTCCTACAGAGCGAGAGCAGCAGTGTCACGCAGTCCGCCGCGTGGATCAAAGGATATATGGTTTTCCCTCGAGTCTTTCCCACGAGGCTTTCCCACGAGGCTTTCCCACAGGGCTGTCCCACGTGCACACGTGGTGGGAGTCGATCCTCGGCTTGAACGTCAAGGCAGTGCAGGGAAAACAGGTTCCTCTGGAATGGACTGACACATCTGGGGGACTCTTGGAATGGTGGCACGACCCTGGAGTTCCTCTCGCCTTTCCTGTGGAGAGCGCCTCCTCTTGAGATGCGACGGGAACGCCGGGAATTCTTTCCCTACGAAACAGGGAAAGGATCCCTCATCTCGAGCTAGGAGGCGTAAACGGGGCTCCCCTGGATGTGTGCGAGACCCACGTGCTTCCTCTCGAGTGGAGACGGGTATGTCGGGGAACTTCTTGAGTTGCAGCAAGGGTGTGAAGGACCCTTTGGGAGTTCCAGTGGTTAGACGTGATTAGCCTCGAGAAGCCTCAGCGGAAATGGGCCTCATCTCGCCTGGAGGGCAAAACCTCCTGGATTTTCTCGAGTTGCGGCAGGTGCTCTCGACTTACGACGGGGACCTCAGGGACCCGCTCTGGTGGCCTCAGGAAAGGCCAGTCCCCATGCGAGTTCCTCGGGGGCCTCTCGGCATTCCTCTCCCGTCGATGCCGGGGCCTAAGACCTTGTGTGGAGTCGGGGCCGGAACCTGAGGATTCCTCTCCAGTGCTGACATGGATCTTGGGGTACTTCTGGAGTCTCCCCAGGGGAGTCAGTCCTCGTCTCGAATGCGGGCATGCACTTGCGCTTTCCTCCAGAGCGGTAGCAGCAGTGTCACGCAGTCCGCCGCGTGGATCAAAGGATCTATGGTTTTCCGTCGAGTCTTTCCCACGAGGCTTTCCCACGAGGCTTTCCCACAGGGCTGTCCCACGTGCACACGTGGTGAGAGTCGATCTTCTGCTTGAACGTCAAGGCAGTGCAGGGAACACATGTTCCTCTGGAATGGACTGACACATCTGGGGGACACTTGGAATGGTGACATGACCCTGGAGTTCCTCTCGCCTTTCCTGTGGAGAGCGCCTCCTCTTGAGATGCGACGGGAACGCCGGGAATTCTTTCCCTACGAAACAGGGAAAGGATCCCTCATCTCGAGCTAGGAGGCGGAAACGGGGCTCCCCTGGATGTGTGCGGGACACCACGTGCTTCCTCTCGAGTGCAGACGGGTATGTCGGGGAACTTCTTGAGTTGCAGCAAGGGTGTGAAGGACCCTTTGGAAGTTCCAGTGGTTAGATGTGATTGGCCTCGAGCAGCCTCAGCGGAAATGGGCCTCATCTCGCCTGGAGGGCAAAACCTCCTGGATTTTCTCGAGTTGCGGCAGGTGCTCTCGACTTACGACGGGGACCTCAGGGACCCGCTCTGGTGGCCTCAGGAAAGGCCAGTCCCCATGCAAGTTCCTCGGGGGCCTCTCGGGATTCCTCTCCCGTCGAATCCGGGGCCTAAGACCTTGTGTGGAGTCGGGGCCGGAACCTGAGGATTCCTCTCCAGTGCTGACATGGATCTTGGGGTACTTCTGGAGTCTCCCCAGGGGAGTCAGTCCTGGTCTCGAATGCGGGCATGCACTTGCGCTTTCCTCCAGAGCGGTAGCAGCAGTGTCACGCAGTCCGCCGCGAGGATCAAAGGATCTATGGTTTTCCCTCGAGTCTTTCCCACGAGGCTTTCCCACGAGGCTTTCCCACAGGGCTGTCCCACGTGCACACGTGGTGGGAGTCGATCCTCGGCTTGAACGTCAAGGCAATGCAGGGAAAACAGGTTCCTCTTAAATGGACTGACACATCTGGGGGACACTTGGAATGGTGACATGACCCTGGAGTTCCTCTCGCCTTTCCTGTGGAGAGCGCCTCCTCTTGAGATGCGACGGGAACGCCAGGAATTCTTTCCCTACGAAACAGGGAAAGGATCTCTCATCTCGAGCTAGGAGGCGGAAACGGGGCTCCCCTGGATGTGTGCGGTACACCACGTGCTTCCTCTCGAGTGCAGACGGGTATGTCGGGGAACTTCTTGAGTTGCAGCAAGGGTGTGAAGGACCCTTTGGAAGTTCCAGTGGTTAGATGTGATTGGCCTCGAGCAGCCTCAGCGGAAATGGGCCTCATCTCGCCTGGAGGTGAAAACCTCCTGGATTTTCTCGAGTTGCGGCAGGTGCTCTCGACTTACGACGGGGACCTCAGGGACGCGCTCTGGTGGCCTCAGGAAAGGCCAGTCCCCATGCGAGTTCCTCGGGGGCCTCTCGGGATTCCTCTCCCGTCGATGCCGGGGCCTAAGACCTTGTGTGGAGTCGGGGCCGGAACCTGAGGATTCCTCTCCAGTGCTGACATGGATCTTGGGGTACTTCTGGAGTCTCCCCAGGGGAGTCAGTCCTCGTCTCGAATGCGGGCATGCACTTGCGCTTTCCTCCAGAGCGGTAGCAGCAGTGTCACGCAGTCCGCCGCGTGGATCAAAGGATCTATGGTTTTCCCTCGAGTCTTTCCCACGAGGCTTTCCCACGAGGCTTTCCCACAGGGCTGTCCCACGTGCACACGTGGTGGGAGTCGATCCTCGGCTTGAACGTCAAGGCAGTGCAGGGAAAACAGGTTCCTCTGGAATGGTCTGACACATCTGGGGGACTCTTGGAATGGTGTCACGACCCTGGAGTTCCTCTCGCCTTTCCTGTGGAGAGCGCCTCCTCTTGAGATGCGACGGGAACGCCGGGAATTCTTTCCCTACGAAACAGGGAAAGGATCCCTCATCTCGAGCTGGGAGGCGGAAACGGGGCTCCCCTGGATGTGTGCGGGACCCCACGTGCTTCCTCTCGAGTGGAGACGGGTATGTCGGGGAACTTCTTGAGTTGCAGCAATGGTGTGAAGGACCCTTTGGAAGTTCCAGTGGTTAGACGTGATTGGCCTCGAGAAGCCTCAGCGGAAATGGGCCTCATCTCGCCTGGAGGGCAAAACCTCCTGTATTTTCTCGAGTTGCGGCAGGTGCTCTCGACTTACGACGGGGACCTCAGGGACCCGCTCTTGTGGCCTCAGGAAAGGCCAGTCCCCATGCGAGTTCCTCGGGGGCCTCTCGGGATTCCTCTCCCGTCGATGCCGGGGCCTAAGACCTTGTGTGGAGTCGGGGCCGGAACCTGAGGATTCCTCTCCACTGCTGACATGGATCTTGGGGTACTTCTGGAGTCTCCCCAGGGGAGTCAGTCCTCGTCTCGAATGCGGGCATGCACTTGCGCTTTCCTCCAGAGCGGTAGCAGCAGTGTCACGCAGTCCGCCGCGTGGATCAAAGGATCTATGGTTTTCCCTCGAGTCTTTCCCACGAGGCTTTCCCACGAGGCTTTCCCACAGGGCTGTCCCACGTGCACACGTGGTGGGAGTCGATCCTCGGCTTGAACGTCAAGGCAGTGCAGGGAAAACAGTTTCCTCTGGAATGGACTGACACATCTGGGGGACTCTTGGAATGGTGGCACGACCCTGGAGTTCCTCTCGCCTTTCCTGTGGAGAGCGCCTCCTCTTGAGATGCGACGGGAACGCCGGGAATTCTTTCCCTACGAAACAGGGAAAGGATCCCTCATCTCGAGATAGGAGGTGGAAACGGGGCTCCCCTGGATGTGTGCGGGACCCCACGTGCTTCCTCTCGAGTGGAGACGGGTATGTCGGGGATCTTCTTGAGTTGCAGCAAGGGTGTGAAGGACCCTTTGGAAGTTCCAGTGGTTAGATGTGATTGGCCTCGAGAAGCCTCAGCGGAAATGGGCCTCATCTCGCCTGGAGGGCAAAACCTCCTGGATTTTCTCGAGTTGCGGCAGGTGCTCTCGAGTTACGACGAGGACCTCCGGGACCCGCTCTCGTGGCCTCAGGAAAGGCCAGTCCCCATGCGAGTTCCTCTGGGGATTCCTCTCCCGTCGATGCCGGGGCCTAAGACCTTGTGTGGAGTCGGGGCCGGAACCTGAGGATTCCTCTCCAGTGCTGACATGGATCTTGGGGTACTTCTGGAGTCTCCCCAGGGGAGTCAGTCCTCGTCTCGAATGCGGGCATGCACTTGCGCTTTCCTCCAGAGCGGTAGCAGCAGTGTCACGCAGTCCGCCACGTGGATCAAAGGATCTATGGTTTTCCCTCGAGTCTTTCCCACGAGGCTTTCCCACGAGGCTTTCCCACAGGGCTGTCCCACGTGCACACGTGGTGGGAGTCGATCCTCGGCTTGAACGTCAAGGCAGTGCAGGGAAAACAGGTTCCTCTGGAATGGTCTGACACATCTGGGGGACTCTTGGAATGGTGTCACGACCCTGGAGTTCCTCTCGCCTTTCCTGTGGAGAGCGCCTCCTCTTGAGATGCGACGGGAACGCCGGGAATTCTTTCCCTACGAAACAGGGAAAGGATCCCTCATCTCGAGCTAGGAGGCGGAAACGGGGCTCCCCTGAATGTGTGCGGGACCCCACGTGCTTCCTCTCGAGTGGAGACGGGTATGTCGGGGAACTTCTTGAGTTGCAGCAATGGTGTGAAGGACCCTTTGGAAGTTCCAGTGGTTAGATGTGATTGGCCTCGAGAAGCCTCAGCGGAAATGGGCCTCATCTCGCCTGGAGGGCAAAACCTCCTGGATTTTCTCGAGTTGCGGCAGGTGCTCTCGACTTACGACGGGGACCTCAGGGACCCGCTCTGGTGGCCTCAGGAAAGGCCAGTCCCCATGCGAGTTCCTCGGGGGCCTCTCGGGATTCCTCTCCCGTCGATCCCGGGGCCTAAGACCTTGTGTGGAGTCGGGGCCGGAACCTGAGGATTCCTCTCCAGTGCTGACATGGATCTTGGGGTACTTCTGGAGTCTCCCCAGGGGAGTCAGTCCTCGTCTCGAATGCGGGCATGCACTTGCGCTTTCCTCCAGAGCGGTAGCAGCAGTGTCACGCAGTCCGCCGCGTGGATCAAAGGATCTATGGTTTTCCCTCGAGTCTTTCCCACGAGGCTTTCCCACGAGGCTTTCCCACAGGGCTGTCCCACGTGCACACGTGGTGGGAGTCGATCCTCGGCTTGAACGTCAAGGCAGTGCAGGGAAAACAGGTTCCTCTGGAATGGTCTGACACATCTGGGGGACTCTTGGAATGGTGTCACGACCCTGGAGTTCCTCTCGCCTTTCCTGTGGAGAGCGCCTCCTCTTGAGATGCGACGGGAACGCCGGGAATTCTTTCCCTACGAAACAGGGAAAGGATCCCTCATCTCGAGCTGGGAGGCGGAAACGGGGCTCCCCTGGATGTGTGCGGGACCCCACGTGCTTCCTCTCGAGTGGAGACGGGTATGTCGGGGAACTTCTTGAGTTGCAGCAATGGTGTGAAGGACCCTTTGGAAGTTCCAGTGGTTAGATGTGATTGGCCTCGAGAAGCCTCAGCGGAAATGGGCCTCATCTCGCCTGGAGGGCAAAACCTCCTGGATTTTCTCGAGTTGCGGCAGGTGCTCTCGACTTACGACGGGGACCTCAGGGACCCGCTCTGGTGGCCTCAGGAAAGGCCAGTCCCCATGCGAGTTCCTCTGGGGCCTCTCGGGATTCCTCTCCCGTCGATGCTGGGGCCTAAGACCTTGTGTGGAGTCGGGGCCGGAACCTGAGGATTCCTCTCCAGTGCTGACATGGATCTTGGGGTACTTCTGGAGTCTCCCCAGGGGAGTCAGTCCTCGTCTCGAATGCGGGCATGCACTTGCGCTTTCCTCCAGAGCGGTAGCAGCAGTGTCACGCAGTCCGCCGCGTGGATCAAAGGATCTATGGTTTTCCCTCGAGTCTTTCCCAGGAGGCTTTCCCACGAGGCTTTCCCACAGGGCTGTCCCACGTGCACACGTGGTGGGAGTCGATCCTCGGCTTGAACGTCAAGGCAGTGCAGGGAAAACAGTTTCCTCTGGAATGGACTGACACATCTGGGGGACTCTTGGAATGGTGGCACGACCCTGGAGTTCCTCTCGCCTTTCCTGTGGAGAGCGCCTCCTCTTGAGATGTGACGGGAACGCCGGGAATTCTTTCCCTACGAAACAGGGAAAGGATCCCTCATCTCGAGATAGGAGGCGGAAACGGGGCTCCCCTGGATGTGTGCGGGACACCACGTGCTTCCTCTCGAGTGGAGACGGGTATGTCGGGGAACTTCTTGAGTTGCAGCAAGGGTGTGAAGGACCCTTTGGAAGTTCCAGTGGTTAGATGTGATTGGCCTCGAGAAGCCTCAGCGGAAATGGGCCTCATCTCGCCTGGAGGGCAAAACCTCCTGGATTTTCTCGAGTTGCGGCAGGTGCTCTCGACTTACGACGGGGACCTCAGGGACCCGCTATGGTGGCCTCAGGAAAGGCCAGTCCCCATGCGAGTTCCTCGGGGGCCTCTCGGGATTCCTCTCCCGTCGATGCCGGGGCCTAAGACCTTGTGTGGAGTCGGGGCCGGAACCTGAGGATTCCTCTCCAGTGCTGACATGGATCTTGGGGTACTTCTGGAGTCTCCCCAGGGGAGTCAGTCCTCGTCTCGAATGCGGGCATGCACTTGGGCTTTCCTCCAGAGCGGTAGCAGCAGTGTCACGCAGTCCGCCGCGTGGATCAAAGGATCTATGGTTTTCCCTCGAGTCTTTCCCACGAGGCTTTCCCACGAGGCTTTCCCACAGGGCTCTCCCACGTGCACACGTGGTGGGAGTCGATCCTCGGCTTGAACGTCAAGGCAGTGCAGGGAAAACAGGTTCCTCTGGAATGGACTGACATATCTGGGGGACTCTTGGAATGGTGGCGCGACCCTGGAGTTCCTCTCACCTTTCCTGTGGAGAGCGCCTCCTCTTGAGATGCGACGGGAACGCCGGGAATTCTTTCCCTACGAAACAGGGAAAGGATCCCTCATCTCGAGGTAGGAGGTGGAAACGGGGCTCCCCTGGATGTCTGCGGGACACCACGTGCTTCCTCTCGAGTGCAGAGGGGTATGTCGGGGAACTTCTTGAGTTGCAGCAAGGGTGTGAAGGACCCTTTGGAAGGTCCAGTGGTTAGATGTGGTTGGCCTCGAGAAGCCTCAGCGGAAATGGGCCTCATCTCGCCTGGAGGGCAAAACCTCCTGGATTTTCTCGAGTTGCGTCATGTGCTCTCGACTTACGAAGAGGACCTCAGGGACCCGCTCTGGTGGCCTCAGGAAAGGCCAGTCCCCATGCGAGTTCCTCTGGGGATTCCTCTCCCGTCGATGCCGGGGCCTAAGACCTTGTGTGGAGTCGGGGCCGGAACCTGAGGATTCCTTTCCAGTGCTGACATGGATCTTGGGGTACTTCTGGAGTCTCCCCAGGGGAGTCAGTCCTCGTCTTGAATGCGGGCATGCACTTGCGCTTTCCTCCAGAGCGGTAGCAGCAGTGTCTCGCAGTCCGCCTCGTGGATCAAAGGATCTATGGTTTTCCCTCGAGTCTTTCCCACGAGGCTTTCCCACGAGGCTTTCCCACAGGGCTGTCCCACGTGCACACGTGGTGGGAGTCGATCCTCGGCTTGAACGTCAAGGCAGTGCAGGGAAAACAGGTTCCTCTGGAATGGTCTGACACATCTTGGGGACTCTTGGAATGGTGTCACGACCCTGGAGTTCCTCTCGCCTTTCCTGTGGAGAGCGCCTCCTCTTGAGATGCGACGGGAACGCCGGGAATTCTTTCCCTACGAAACAGGGAAAGGATCCCTCATCTCGAGCTAGGAGGCGGAAACGGGGCTCCCCTGGATGTGTGCGTGACCCCACGTGCTTCCTCTCGAGTGGAGACGGGTATGTCGGGAAACTTCTTGAGTTGCAGCAATGGTGTGAAGGACCCTTTGGAAGTTCCAGTGGTTAGATGTGATTGGCCTCGAGAAGCCTCAGCGGAAATGGGCCTCATCTCGCCTGGAGGGCAAAACCTCCTGGATTTTCTCGAGTTGCGGCAGGTGCTCTCGACTTACGACGGGGACCTCAGGGAACCGCTCTGGTGGCCTCAGGAAAGGCCAGTCCCCATGCGAGTTCCTCGGGGGCCTCTCGGGATTCCTCTCCCGTCGATGCCGGGGCCTAAGACCTTGTGTGGAGTCGGGGCCGGAACCTGAGGATTCCTCTCCAGTGCTGACATGGATCTTGGGGTACTTCTGGAGTCTCCCCAGGGGAGTCAGTCCTCGTCTCGAATGCGGGCATGCACTTGCGCTTTCCTCCAGAGCGGTAGCAGCAGTGTCACGCAGTCCGCCGCGTGGATCAAAGGATCTATGGTTTTCCCTCGAGTCTTTCCCACGAGGCTTTCCCACGAGGCTTTCCCACAGGGCTGTCCCACGTGCACACGTGGTGGGAGTCGATCCTCGGCTTGAACGTCAAGGCAGTGCAGGGAAAACAGGTTCCTCTGGAATGGACTGACACATCTGGGGGACTCTTGGAATGGTGGCACGACCCTGGAGTTACTCTCACCTTTCCTGTGGAGAGCGCCTCCTCTTGAGATGCGACGGGAACGCCGGGAATTCTTTCCCTACGAAACAGGGAAAGGATCCCTCATCTCGAGGTAGGAGGTGGAAACGGGGCTCCCCTGGATGTCTGCGGGACACCACGTGCTTCCTCTCGAGTGCAGAGGGGTATGTCGGGGAACTTCTTGAGTTGCAGCAAGGGTGTGAAGGACCCTTTGTAAGTTCCAGTGGTTAGATGTGATTGGCCTGGAGAAGCCTCAGCGGAAATGGGCCTCATCTCGCCTGGAGGGCAAAACCTCCTGGATTTTCTCGAGTTGCGGCAGGTGCTCTCGACTTACGACGGGGACCTCAGGGACCCGCTCTGGTGGCCTCAGGAAAGGCCAGTCCCCATGCGAGTTCCTCGGGGGCCTCTCGGGATTCCTCTCCCGTCGATGCCGGGGCCTAAGACCTTGTGTGGAGTAGGGGCCGGAAACTGAGGATTCCTCTCCAGTGCTGACATGGATCTTGGGGTATTTCTGGAGTCTCCCCAGGGGAGTCAGTCCTCGTCTCGAATGCGGGCATGCACTTGCGCTTTCCTCCAGAGCGGTTGCAGCAGTGTCACGCAGTCCGCCGCGTGGATCAAAGGATCTATGGTTTTCCCTCGAGTCTTTCCCACGAGGCTTTCCCACGAGGCTTTCCCACAGGGCTGTCCCACGTGCACACGTGGTGGGAGTCGATCCTCGGCTTGAACGTCAAGGCAGTGCAGGGAAAACAGGTTCCTCTGGCATGGACTGACACATCTGGGGGACACTTGGAATGGTGTAACGACCCTGGAGTTCCTCTCGCCTTTCCTCTGGAGAGCGCCTCCTCTTGAGATGCGACGGGAACGCCGGGAATTCTTTCCCTACGAAACAGGGAAAGGATCCCTCATCTCGAGCTAGGAGGCGGAAACGGGGCTCCCCTGGATGTGTGCGGGACACCACGTGCTTCCTCTCGAGTGCAGAAGTGTATGTCGGGGAACTTATTGAGTTGCAGCAAGGGTGTGAAGGACACTTTGGAAGGTCCAGTGGTTAGATGTGATTGGCCTCGAGAAGCCTCAGCGGAAATGGGCCTCATCTCGCCTGGAGGGCAAAACCTCCTGGATTTCCTCGAGTTGCGACAGGTGCTCTCGACTTACGACGGGGATCTCAGGGACCCGCTCTGGTGGCCTCAGGAAAGGCCAGTCCCCATGCCAGTTCCTCGGGGGCCTCTCGGGATGCCTCTCCCGTCGATGCCAGGGCCTAAGACCTTGTGTGGAGTTGGGGCCGGAACCTGAGGATTCCTCTCCAGTGCTGACATGGATCTTGGGGTACTTCTGGAGTCTCCCCAGGGGAGTCAGTCCTCGTCTCGAATGCGGGCATGCACTTGCGCTTTCCTCCAGAGCGGTATCAGCAGTGTCACGCAGTCCGCCGCGTGGATCAAAGGATCTATGGTTTTCCCTCGAGTCTTTCCCACGAGGCTTTCCCACGAGGCTTTCCCACAGGGCTGTCCCACGTGCACACGTGGTGGGAGTCGATCCTCGGCTTGAACGTCCAGGCAGTGCAGGGAAAACAGGTTCCTCTGGAATGGACTGACACATCTGGGGGACTCTTGGAATGGTGGCACGACCCTGGAGTTCCTCTCGCCTTTCCTGTGGAGAGCGCCTCCTCTTGAGATGCGACGGGAACGCCGGGAATTCTTTCCCTACGAAACAGGGAAAGGATCCCTCATCTCGAGCTAGGAGGCGGAAACGGGGCTCCCCTGCATGTGTGCGGGACCCCACGTGCTTCCTCTCGAGTGGAGACGGGTATGTCGGGGAACTTCTTGAGTTGCAGCAATGGTGTGAAGGACCCTTTGGAAGTTCCAGTGGTTAGATTTGATTGGCCTCGAGAAGCCTCAGCGGAAATGGGCCTCATCTCGCCTGGAGGGCAAAACCTCCTGGATTTTCTCGAGTTGCGGCAGGTGCTCTCGACTTACGACGGGGACCTCAGGGAACCGCTCTGGTGGCCTCAGGAAAGGCCAGTCCCCATGCGAGTTCCTCGGGGGCCTCTCGGGATTCCTCTCCCGTCGATGCCGGGGCCTAAGACCTTGTGTGGAGTCTAGGTCGGAACCTGAGGATTCCTCTCCAGTGCTGACATGGATCTTGGGGTACTTCTGGAGTCTCCCCAGGGGAGTCAGTCCTCGTCTCGAATGCGGGCATGCACTTGCGCTTTCCTCCAGAGCGGTAGCAGCAGTGTCACGCAGTCCGCCGCATGGATCAAAGGATTTATGGTTTTCCCTCGGGTCTTTCCCACGAGGCTTTCCCACGAGGCTTTCCCACAGGGCTGTCCCACGTGCACACGTGGTGGGAGTCGATCCTCGGCTTGAACGTCAAGGCAGTGCAGGGAAAACAGGTTCCTCTGGAATGGACTGACACATCTGGGGGACTCTTGGAATAGTGGCACGACCCTGGAGTTCCTCTCCCCTTTCCTGTGGAGACCGCCTCCTCTTGAGATGCGACGGGAACGCCAGGAATTCTTTCCCTATGAAACAGGGAAAGGATCCCTCATCTCGAGCTAGGAGGCGGAAACGGGGCTCCCCTGCATGTGTGCGGGACACCACGTGCTTCCTCTCGAGTGGAGACGGGTATGTCGGGGAACTTCTTGAGTTGCAGCAAGGGTGTGAAAGACCATTTGGAAGTTCCAGTGGTTAGATGTGATTGGCCTCGAGAAGCCTCAGCGGAAATGGGCCTCATCTCGCCTGGAGGGCAAAACCTCCTGGATTTTCTCGAGTTGCGGCAGGTGCTCTCGACTTACGACGGGGACCTCAGGGACCCGCTCTGGTGGCCTCAGGAAAGGCCAGTCCCCATGCGAGTTCCTCGGGGGCCTCTCGGGATTCCTCTCCCGTCGATGCCGGGGCCTAAGACCTTGTGTGGAGTAGGGGCCGGAAACTGAGGATTCCTCTCCAGTGCTGACATGGATCTTGGGCTACTTCTGGAGTCTCCCCAGGGGAGTCAGTCCTCGTCTCGAATGCGGGCATGCACTTGCGCTTTCCTCCAGAGCGGTTGCAGCAGTGTCACGCAGTCCGCCGCGTGGATCAAAGGATCTATGGTTTTCCCTCGAGTCTTTCCCACGAGGCTTTCCCACGAGGCTTTCCCACAGGGCTGTCCCACGTGCACACGTGGTGGGAGTCGATCCTCGGCTTGAACGTCCAGGCAGTGCAGGGAAAACAGGTTCCTCTGGAATGGACTGACACATCTGGGGGACTCTTGGAATGGTGGCACGACCCTGGAGTTCCTCTCACCTTTCCTGTGGAGAGCGCCTCCTCTTGAGATGCGACGGGAACGCCGGGAATTCTTTCCCTACGAAACAGGGAAAGGATCCCTCATCTCGAGGTAGGAGGTGGAAACGGGGCTCCCCTGGATGTCTGCGGGACACCACGTGCTTCCTCTCGAGTGCAGAGGGGTATGTCGGGGAACTTCTTGAGTTGCAGCAAGGGTGTGAAGGACCCTTTGGAAGGTCCAGTGGTTAGATGTGGTTGGCCTCGAGAGGCCTCAGTGGAAATGGGCCTCATCTCGCCTGGAGGGCAAAACCTCCTGGATTTTCTCGAGTTGCGGCAGGTGCTCTCGACTTACGACGGGGATCTCAGGGAACCGCTCTGGTGGCCTCAGGAAAGGCCAGTCGCCATGCGATTTCCTCGGGGGCCTCTCGGGATTCCTCTCCCGTCGATGCCGGGGCCTAAGACCTTGTGTGGAGACGGGGCCGGAACCTGAGGATTCCTCTCCAGTGCTGACATGGATCTTGGGGTACTTCTGGAGTCTCCCCAGGGGAGTCAGTCCTCATCTCGAATGCGGGCATGCACTTGCGCTTTCCTCCAGAGCGAGAGCAGCAGTGTCACGCAGTCCGCCGCGTGGATCAAAGGATCTATGGTTTTCCCTCGAGTCTTTCCCACGAGGCTTTCCCACGAGGCTTTCCCACAGGGCTGTCCCACGTGCACACGTGGTGGGAGTCGATCCTCGGCTTGAACGTCAAGGCAGTGCAGGGAAAACAGGTTCCTCTGGAATGGACTGACACATCTGGGGGACTCTTGGAATGGTGGCACGACCCTGGAGTTCCTCTCGCCTTTCCTGTGGAGACCGCCTCCTCTTGAGATGCGACGGGAACGCCGGGAATTCTTTCCCTACGAAACAGGGAAAGGATCCCTCATCTCGAGCTAGGAGGCGTAAACGGTGCTCCCCTGGATGTGTGCGAGACCCACGTGCTTCCTCTCGAGTGGAGACGGGTATGTCGGGGAACTTCTTGAGTTGCAGCAAGGGTGTGAAGGACCCTTTGGGAGTTCCAGTGGTTAGACGTGATTAGCCTCGAGAAGCCTCAGCGGAAATGGGCCTCATCTCGCCTGGAGGGCAAAACCTGCTGGATTTTCTCGAGTTGCGGCAGGTGCTCTCGACTTACGACGGGGACCTCAGGGACCCGCTCTGGTGGCCTCAGGAAAGGCCAGTCCCCATGCGAGTTCCTCGGGGGCCTCTCGGGATTCCTCTCCCGTCGATGCCGGGGCCTAAGACCCTGTGTGGAGTCGGGGCTGGAACCTGAGTATTCCTCTCCAGTGCTGACATGGATCTTGGGGTACTTCTGGAGTCTCCCCAGGGGAGTCAGTCCTCGTCTCGAATGCGGACATGCACTTGCGCTTTCCTCCAGAGCTGTAGCAGCAGTGTCACGCAGTCCGCCGCGTGGATCAAAGGATCTGTGGTTTTCCCTCCAGTCTTTCCCACGAGGCTTTCCCACGACGCTTTCCCACAGGGCTGTCCCACGTGCACACGTGGTGGGAGTCGATCCTCGGCTTGAACGTCAAGGCAGTGAAGGGAAAACAGGTTCCTCTGGAATGGACTGACACATCTGGGGGACTCTTGGAATGGTGTCATGACCCTGGAGTTCCTCTCGCCTTTCCTGTGGAGAGCGCCTCCTCTTGAGATGCGACGGGAACGCCGGGAATTCTTTCCCTACGAAACAGGGAAAGGATCCCTCATCTCGAGCTAGGAGGCGGAAACGGGGCTCCCCTGGATGTGTGCCGGACCCCACGTGCTTCCTCTCGAGTGGAGACGGGTATGTCGGGAAACTTCTTGAGTTGCAGCAATGGTGTGAAGGACCCTTTAGAAGTTCCAGTGGTTAGATGTGATTGGCCTCGAGAAGCCTCAGCGGAAATGGGCCTCATCTCGCCTGGAGGGCAAAACCTCCTGGATTTTCTCGAGTTGCGGCAGGTGCTCTCGACTTACGACGGGGACCTCAGGGACCCGCTCTGGTGGCCTCAGGAAAGGCCAGTCCCCATGCGAGTTCCTCGGGGGCCTCTCGGAATTCCTCTCCCGTCGATGCCGGGGCCTAAGACCTTGTGTGGAGTCGGGGCCGGAACCTGAGGATTCCTCTCCAGTGCTGACATGGATCTTGGGGTACTTCTGGAGTCTCCCCAGGGGAGTCAGTCCTCGTCTCGAATGCGGGCATGCACTTGCGCTTTCCTCCAGAGCGGTAGCAGCAGTGTCACGCAGTCCGCCGCGTGGATCAAAGGATCTATGGTTTTCCCTCGAGTCTTTCCCACGAGGCTTTCCCATGAGGCTTTCCCACAGGGCTCTCCCACGTGCACACGTGGTGGGAGTCGATCCTCGGCTTGAACGTCAAGGCAGTGCAGGGAAAACAGGTTCCTCTGGAATGGACTGACACATCTGGGGGACTCTTGGAATGGTGGCACGACCCTGGAGTTACTCTCACCTTTCCTGTGGAGAGCGCCTCCTCTTGAGATGCGACGGGAACGCCGGGAATTCTTTCCCTACGAAACAGGGAAAGGATCCCTCATCTCGAGGTAGGAGGTGGAAACGGGGCTCCCCTGGATGTCTGCGGGACACCACGTGCTTCCTCTCGAGTGCAGAGGGGTATGTCGGGGAACTTCTTGAGTTGCAGCAAGGGTGTGAAGGACCCTTTGGAAGGTCCAGTGGTTAGATGTGGTTGGCCTCGAGAAGCCTCAGCGGAAATGGGCCTCATCTCGCCTGGAGGGCAAAACCTCCTGGATTTTCTCGAGTTGCGGCAGGTGCTCTCGACTTACGACGGGGATCTCAGGGAACCGCTCTGGTGGCCTCAGGAAAGGCCAGTCGCCATGCGATTTCCTCGGGGGCCTCTCGGGATTCCTCTCCCGTCGATGCCGGGGCCTAAGACCTTGTGTGGAGACGGGGCCGGAACCTGAGGATTCCTCTCCAGTGCTGACATGGATCTTGGGGTACTTCTGGAGTCTCCCCAGGGGAGTCAGTCCTCGTCTCGAATGCGGGCATGCACTTGCGCTTTCCTCCAGAGCGAGAGCAGCAGTGTCACGCAGTCCGCCGCGTGGATCAAAGGATCTATGGTTTTCCCTCGAGTCTTTCCCACGAGGCTTTCCCACGAGGCTTTCCCACAGGGCTGTCCCACGTGCACACGTGGTGGGAGTCGATCCTCGGCTTGAACGTCAAGGCAGTGCAGGGAAAACAGGTTCCTCTGGAATGGACTGACACATCTGGGGGACTCTTGGAATGGTGGCACGACCCTGGAGTTCCTCTCGCCTTTCCTGTGGAGACCGCCTCCTCTTGAGATGCGACGGGAACGCCGGGAATTCTTTCCCTACGAAACAGGGAAAGGATCCCTCATCTCGAGCTAGGAGGCGTAAACGGTGCTCCCCTGGATGTGTGCGAGACCCACGTGCTTCCTCTCGAGTGGAGACGGGTATGTCGGGGAACTTCTTGAGTTGCAGCAAGGGTGTGAAGGACCCTTTGGGAGTTCCAGTGGTTAGACTTGATTAGCCTCGAGAAGCCTCAGCGGAAATGGGCCTCATCTCGCCTGGAGGGCAAAACCTCCTGGATTTTCTCGAGTTGCGGCAGGTGCTCTCGACTTACGACGGGGACCTCAGGGACCCGCTCTGGTGGCCTCAGGAAAGGCCAGTCCCCATGCGAGTTCCTCGGGGGCCTCTCGGGATTCCTCTCCCGTCGATGCCGGGGCCTAAGACCCTGTGTGGAGTCGGGGCTGGAACCTGAGTATTCCTCTCCAGTGCTGACATGGATCTTGGGGTACTTCTGGAGTCTCCCCAGGGGAGTCAGTCCTCGTCTCGAATGCGGACATGCACTTGCGCTTTCCTCCAGAGCTGTAGCAGCAGTGTCACGCAGTCCGCCGCGTGGATCAAAGGATCTGTGGTTTTCCCTCGAGTCTTTCCCACGAGGCTTTCCCACGACGCTTTCCCACAGGGCTGTCCCACGTGCACACGTGGTGGGAGTCGATCCTCGGCTTGAACGTCAAGGCAGTGAAGGGAAAACAGGTTCCTCTGGAATGGACTGACACATCTGGGGGACTCTTGGAATGGTGTCATGACCCTGGAGTTCCTCTCGCCTTTCCTGTGGAGAGCGCCTCCTCTTGAGATGCGACGGGAACGCCGGGAATTCTTTCCCTACGAAACAGGGAAAGGATCCCTCATCTCGAGCTAGGAGGCGGAAACGGGGCTCCCCTGGATGTGTGCCGGACCCCACGTGCTTCCTCTCGAGTGGAGACGGGTATGTCGGGAAACTTCTTGAGTTGCAGCAATGGTGTGAAGGACCCTTTAGAAGTTCCAGTGGTTAGATGTGATTGGCCTCGAGAAGCCTCAGCGGAAATGGGCCTCATCTCGCCTGGAGGGCAAAACCTCCTGGATTTTCTCGAGTTGCGGCAGGTGCTCTCGACTTACGACGGGGACCTCAGGGACCCGCTCTGGTGGCCTCAGGAAAGGCCAGTCCCCATGCGAGTTCCTCGGGGGCCTCTCGGAATTCCTCTCCCGTCGATGCCGGGGCCTAAGACCTTGTGTGGAGTCGGGGCCGGAACCTGAGGATTCCTCTCCAGTGCTGACATGGATCTTGGGGTACTTCTGGAGTCTCCCCAGGGGAGTCAGTCCTCGTCTCGAATGCGGGCATGCACTTGCGCTTTCCTCCAGAGCGGTAGCAGCAGTGTCACGCAGTCCGCCGCGTGGATCAAAGGATCTATGGTTTTCCCTCGAGTCTTTCCCACGAGGCTTTCCCATGAGGCTTTCCCACAGGGCTGTCCCACGTGCACACGTGGTGGGAGTCGATCCTCGGCTTGAACGTCAAGGCAGTGCAGGGAAAACAGGTTCCTCTGGAATGGACTGACACATCTGGGGGACTCTTGGAATGGTGGCACGACCCTGGAGTTACTCTCACCTTTCCTGTGGAGAGCGCCTCCTCTTGAGATGCGCCGGGAACGCCGGGAATTCTTTCCCTACGAAACAGGGAAAGGATCCCTCATCTCGAGGTAGGAGGTGGAAACGGGGCTCCCCTGGATGTCTGCGGGACACCACGTGCTTCCTCTCGAGTGCAGAGGGGTATGTCGGGGAACTTCTTGAGTTGCAGCAAGGTTGTGAAGGACCCTTTGGAAGGTCCAGTGGTTAGATGTGATTGGCCTCGAGAAGCCTCAGCGGAAATGGGCCTCATCTCGCCTGAAGGGCAAAACCTCCTGGATTTTCTCGAGTTGCGACAGGTGCTCTCGACTTACGACGGGGACCTCAGGGACCCGCTCTGGTGGCCTCAGGAAAGGCCAGTCCCCATGCGAGTTCCTCGGGGGCCTCTCGGGATTCCTCTCCCGTCGATGCCGGGGCCTAAGACCTTGTGTGGAGTCGGGGCCGGAAACTGAGGATTCCTCTCCAGTGCTGACATGGATCTTGGGGTACTTCTGGAGTCTCCCCAGGGGAGTCAGTCCTCGTCTCGAATGCGGGCATGCACTTGCGCTTTCCTCCAGAGCGGTAGCAGCAGTGTCACGCAGTCCGCCGCGTGGATCAAAGGATCTATGGTTTTCCCTCGAGTCTTTCCCACGAGGCTTTCCCACGAGGCTTTCCCACAGGGCTGTCCCACGTGCACACGTGGTGGGAGTCGATCCTCGGCTTGAACGTCCAGGCAGTGCAGGGAAAACAGGTTCCTCTGGAATGGACTGACACATCTGGGGGACTCTTGGAATGGTGGCACGACCCTGGAGTTCCTCTCACCTTTCCTGTGGAGAGCGCCTCCTCTTGAGATGCGACGGGAACGCCGGGAATTCTTTCCCTACGAAACAGGGAAAGGATCCCTCATCTCGAGGTAGGAGGTGGAAACGGGGCTCCCCTGGATGTCTGCGGGACACCACGTGCTTCCTCTCGAGTGCAGAGGGGTATGTCGGGGAACTTCTTGAGTTGCAGCAAGGGTGTGAAGGACCCTTTGGAAGTTCCAGTGGTTAGATGTGATTGGCCTGGAGAAGCCTCAGCGGAAATGGGCCTCATCTCGCCTGGAGGGCAAAACCTCCTGGATTTTCTCGAGTTGCGGCAGGTGCTCTCGACTTACGACGGGGACCTCAGGGACCCGCTCTGGTGGCCTCAGGAAAGGCCAGTCCCCATGCGAGTTCCTCGGGGGCCTCTCCGGATTCCTCTCCCGTCGATGCCGGGGCCTAAGAACTTGTGTGGAGTCTAGGTCGGAACCTGAGGATTCCTCTCCAGTGCTGACATGGATCTTGGGGTACTTATGGAGTCTCCCCAGGGGAGTCAGTCCTCGTCTCGAATGCGGGCATGCACTTGCGCTTTCCTCCAGAGCGGTAGCAGCAGTGTCACGCAGTCCGCCGCATGGATCAAAGGATCTATGGTTTTCCCTCGGGTCTTTCCCACGAGGCTTTCCCACGAGGCTTTCCCACAGGGCTGTCCCACGTGCACACGTGGTGGGAGTCGATCCTCGGCTTGAACGTCAAGGCAGTGCAGGGAAAACAGGTTCCTCTGGCATGGACTGACACATCTGGGGGACACTTGGAATGGTGTAACGACCCTGGAGTTCCTCTCGCCTTTCCTCTGGAGAGCGCCTCCTCTTGAGATGCGACGGGAACGCCGGGAATTCTTTCCCTACGAAACAGGGAAAGGATCCCTCATCTCGAGCTAGGAGGCGGAAACGGGGCTCCCCTGGATGTGTGCGGGACACCACGTGCTTCCTCTCGAGTGCAGAAGTGTATGTCGGGGAACTTATTGAGTTGCAGCAAGGGTGTGAAGGACCCTTTGGAAGGTCCAGTGGTTAGATGTGGTTGGCCTCGAGAAGCCTCAGCGGAAATGGGCCTCATCTCGCCTGGAGGGCAAAACCTCCTGGATTTTCTCGAGTTGCGGCAGGTGCTCTCGACTTACGACGGGGATCTCAGGGAACCGCTCTGGTGGCCTCAGGAAAGGCCAGTCCCCATGCGATTTCCTCGGGGGCCTCTCGGGATTCCTCTCCCGTCGATGCCGGGGCCTAAGACCTTGTGTGGAGTCGGGGCCGGAACCTGAGGATTCCTCTCCAGTGCTGACATGGATCTTGGGGTACTTCTGGAGTCTCCCCAGGGGAGTCAGTCCTCGTCTCGAATGCGGGCATGCACTTGCGCTTTCCTCCAGAGCGAGAGCAGCAGTGTCACGCAGTCCGCCGCGTGGATCAAAGGATTTATGGTTTTCCCTCGAGTCTTTCCCACGAGGCTTTCCCACGAGGCTTTCCCACAGGGCTGTCCCACGTGCACACGTGGTGGGAGTCGATCCTCGGCTTGAACGTCAAGGCAGTGCAGGGAAAACAGGTTCCTCTGGAATGGACTGACACATCTGGGGGACTCTTGGAATGGTGGCACGACCCTGGAGTTCCTCTCGCCTTTCCTGTGGAGACCGCCTCCTCTTGAGATGCGACGGGAACGCCGGGAATTCTTTCCCTACGAAACAGGGAAAGGATCCCTCATCTCGAGCTAGGAGGCGTAAACGGTGCTCCCCTGGATGTGTGCGAGACCCACGTGCTTCCTCTCGAGTGGAGACGGGTATGTCGGGGAACTTCTTGAGTTGCAGCAAGGGTGTGAAGGACCCTTTGGGAGTTCCAGTGGTTAGACGTGATTAGCCTCGAGAAGCCTCAGCGGAAATGGGCCTCATCTCGCCTGGAGGGCAAAACCTCCTGGATTTTCTCGAGTTGCGGCAGGTGCTCTCGACTTACGACAGGGACCTCAGGGACCCGCTCTGGTGGCCTCAGGAAAGGCCAGTCCCCATGCGAGTTCCTCGGGGGCCTCTCGGGATTCCTCTCCCGTCGATGCCGGGGCCTAAGACCCTGTGTGGAGTCGGGGCTGGAACCTGAGTATTCCTCTCCAGTGCTGACATGGATCTTGGGGTACTTCTGGAGTCTCCCCAGGGGAGTCAGTCCTCGTCTCGAATGCGGACATGCACTTGCGCTTTCCTCCAGAGCTGTAGCAGCAGTGTCACGCAGTCCGCCGCGTGGATCAAAGGATCTGTGGTTTTCCCTCGAGTCTTTCCCACGAGGCTTTCCCACGACGCTTTCCCACAGGGCTGTCCCACGTGCACACGTGGTGGGAGTCGATCCTCGGCTTGAACGTCAAGGCAGTGAAGGGAAAACAGGTTCCTCTGGAATGGACTGACACATCTGGGGGACTCTTGGAATGGTGTCACGACCCTGGAGTTCCTCTCGCCTTTCCTGTGGAGAGCGCCTCCTCTTGAGATGCGACGGGAACGCCGGGAATTCTTTCCCTACGAAACAGGGAAAGGATCCCTCATCTCGAGCTTGGAGGCAGAAACGGGGCTCCCCTGGATGTGTGCCGGACCCCACGTGCTTCCTCTCGAGTGGAGACGGGTATGTCGGGAAACTTCTTGAGTTGCAGCAATGGTGTGAAGGACCCTTTGGAAGTTCCAGTGGTTAGATGTGATTGGCCTCGAGAAGCCTCTGCGGAAATGGGCCTCATCTCGCCTGGAGGGCAAAACCTCCTGGATTTTCTCGAGTTGCGGCAGGTGCTCTCGACTTACGACGGGGACCTCAGGGACCCGCTCTGGTGGCCTCAGGAAAGGCTAGTCCCCATGCGAGTTCCTCGGGGGCCTCTCGGAATTCCTCTCCCGTCGATGCCGGGGCCTAAGACCTTGTGTGGAGTCGGGGCCGGAACCTGAGGATTCCTCTCCAGTGCTGACATGGATCTTGGGGTACTTCTGGAGTCTCCCCAGGGGAGTCAGTCCTCGTCTCGAATGCGGGCATGCACTTGCGCTTTCCTCCAGAGCGGTAGCAGCAGTGTCACGCAGTCCGCCGCGTGGATCAAAGGATCTATGGTTTTCCCTCGAGTCTTTCCCACGAGGCTTTCCCATGAGGCTTTCCCACAGGGATGTCCCACGTGCACACGTGGTGGGAGTCGATCCTCGGCTTGAACGTCAAGGCAGTGCAGGGAAAACAGGTTCCTCTGGAATGGACTGACACATCTGGGGGACTCTTGGAATGGTGGCACGACCCTGGAGTTACTCTCACCTTTCCTGTGGAGAGCGCCTCCTCTTGAGATGCGACGGGAACGCCGGGAATTCTTTCCCTACGAAACAGGGAAAGGATCCCTCATCTCGAGGTAGGAGGTGGAAACGGGGCTCCCCTGGATGTCTGCGGGACACCACGTGCTTCCTCTCGAGTGCAGAGGGGTATGTCGGGGAACTTCTTGAGTTGCAGCAAGGGTGTGAAGGACCCTTTGGAAGGTCCAGTGGTTAGATGTGATTGGCCTCGAGAAGCCTCAGCGGAAATGGGCCTCATCTCGCCTGAAGGGCAAAACCTCCTGGATTTTCTCGAGTTGCGACAGGTGCTCTCGACTTACGACGGGGACCTCAGGGACCCGCTCTGGTGGCCTCAGGAAAGGCCAGTCCCCATGCGAGTTCCTCGGGGGCCTCTCGGGATTCCTCTCCCGTCGATGCCGGGGCCTAAGACCTTGTGTGGAGTAGGGGCCGGAAACTGAGGATTCCTCTCCAGTGCTGACATGGATCTTGGGGTACTTCTGGAGTCTCCCCAGGGGAGTCAGTCCTCGTCTCGAATGCGGGCATGCACTTGCGCTTTCCTCCAGAGCGGTTGCAGCAGTGTCACGCAGTCCGCCGCGTGGATCAAAGGATCTATGGTTTTCCCTCGAGTCTTTCCCACGAGGCTTTCCCACGAGGCTTTCCCACAGGGCTGTCCCACGTGCACACGTGGTGGGAGTCGATCCTCGGCTTGAACGTCAAGGCAGTGCAGGGAAAACAGGTTCCTCTGGCATGGACTGACACATCTGGGGGACACTTGGAATGGTGTAACGACCCTGGAGTTCCTCTCGCCTTTCCTCTGGAGAGCGCCTCCTCTTGAGATGCGACGGGAACGCCGGGAATTCTTTCCCTACGAAACAGGGAAAGGATCCCTCATCTCGAGCTAGGAGGCGGAAACGGGGCTCCCCTGGATGTGTGCGGGACACCACGTGCTTCCTCTCGAGTGCAGAAGTGTATGTCGGGGAACTTATTGAGTTGCAGCAAGGGTGTGAAGGACACTTTGGAAGGTCCAGTGGTTAGATGTGATTGGCCTCGAGAAGCCTCAGCGGAAATGGGCCTCATCTCGCCTGGAGGGCAAAACCTCCTGGATTTTCTCGAGTTGCGGCAGGTGCTCTCGACTTACGACGGGGATCTCAGGGACCCGCTCTGGTGGCCTCAGGAAAGGCCAGTCCCCATGCGAGTTCCTCGGGGGCCTCTCGGGATGCCTCTCCCGTCGATGCCGGGGCCTAAGACCTTGTGTGGATTTGGGGCCGGAACCTGAGGATTCCTCTCCAGTGCTGACATGGATCTTGGGGTACTTCTGGAGTCTCCCCAGGGGAGTCAGTCCTCGTCTCGAATGCGGGCATGCACTTGCGCTTTCCTCCATAGCGGTATCAGCAGTGTCACGCAGTCCGCCGCGTGGATCAAAGGATGTATGGTTTTCCCTCGAGTCTTTCCCACGAGGCTTTCCCACGAGGCTTTCCCACAGGGCTGTCCCACGTGCACACGTGGTGGGAGTCGATCCTCGGCTTGAACGTCCAGGCAGTGCAGGGAAAACAGGTTCCTCTGGAATGGACTGACACATCTGGGGGACTCTTGGAATGGTGGCACGACCCTGGAGTTCCTCTCGCCTTTCCTGTGGAGAGCGCCTCCTCTTGAGATGCGACGGGAACGCCGGGAATTCTTTCCCTACGAAACAGGGAAAGGATCCCTCATCTCGAGCTAGGAGGCGGAAACGGGGCTCACCTGGATGTGTGCGGGACCCCACGTGCTTCCTCTCGAGTGGAGACGGGTATGTCGGGGAACTTCTTGAGTTGCAGCAATGGTGTGAAGGACCCTTTGGAAGTTCCAGTGGTTAGATTTGATTGGCCTCGAGAAGCCTCAGCGGAAATGGGCCTCATCTCGCCTGGAGGGCAAAACCTCCTGGATTTTCTCGAGTTGCGGCAGGTGCTCTCGACTTACGACGGGGACCTCAGGGAACCGCTCTGGTGGCCTCAGGAAAGGCCAGTCCCCATGCGAGTTCCTCGGGGGCCTCTCGGGATTCCTCTCCCGTCGATGCCGGGGCCTAAGACCTTGTGTGGAGTCTAGGTCGGAACCTGAGGATTCCTCTCCAGTGCTGACATGGATCTTGGGCTACTTCTGGAGTCTCCCCAGGGGAGTCAGTCCTCGTCTCGAATGCGGGCATGCACTTGCGCTTTCCTCCAGAGCGGTTGCAGCAGTGTCACGCAGTCCGCCGCGTGGATCAAAGGATCTATGGTTTTCCCTCGAGTCTTTCCCACGAGGCTTTCCCACGAGGCTTTCCCACAGGGCTGTCCCACGTGCACACGTGGTGGGAGTCGATCCTCGGCTTGAACGTCCAGGCAGTGCAGGGAAAACAGGTTCCTCTGGAATGGACTGACACATCTGGGGGACTCTTGGAATGGTGGCACGACCCTGGAGTTCCTCTCACCTTTCCTGTGGAGAGCGCCTCCTCTTGAGATGCGACGGTAACGCCGGGATTTCTTTCCCTACGAAACAGGGAAAGGATCCCTCATCTCGAGGTAGGAGGTGGAAACGAGGCTCCCCTGGATGTCTGCGGGACACCACGTGCTTCCTCTCGAGTGGAGACGGGTATGTCGGGGAACTTCTTGAGTTGCAGCAAGGGTGTGAAGGACCCTTTGGAAGGTCCAGTGGTTAGATGTGGTTGGCCTCGAGAAGCCTCAGCGGAAATGGGCCTCATCTCGCCTGGAGGGCAAAACCTCCTGGATTTTCTCGAGTTGCGGCAGGTGCTCTCGACTTACGACGGGGATCTCAGGGAACCGCTCTGGTGGCCTCAGGAAAGGCCAGTCCCCATGCGATTTCCTCGGGGGCCTCTCGGGATTCCTCTCCCGTCGATGCCGGGGCCTAAGACCTTGTGTGGAGACGGGGCCGGAACCTGAGGATTCCTCTCCAGTGCTGACATGGATCTTGGGGTACTTCTGGAGTCTCCCCAGGGGAGTCAGTCCTCGTCTCGAATGTGGGCATGCACTTGCGCTTTCCTCCAGAGCGAGAGCAGCAGTGTCACGCAGTCCGCCGCGTGGATCAAAGGATCTATGGTTTTCCCTCGAGTCTTTCCCACGAGGCTTTCCCACGAGGCTTTCCCACAGGGCTGTCCCACGTGCACACGTGGTGGGAGTCGATCCTCGGCTTGAACGTCAAGGCAGTGCAGGGAAAACAGGTTCCTCTGGAATGGACTGACACATCTGGGGGACTCTTGGAATGGTGGCACGACCCTGGAGTTCCTCTCGCCTTTCCTGTGGAGACCGCCTCCTCTTGAGATGCGACGGGAACGCCGGGAATTCTTTCCCTACGAAACAGGGAAAGGATCCCTCATCTCGAGCTAGGAGGCGGAAACGGGGCTCCGCTGGATGTGTGCGGGACACCACGTGCTTCCTCTCGAGTGCAGAAGTGTATGTCGGGGAACTTATTGAGTTGCAGCAAGGGTGTGAAGGACACTTTGGAAGGTCCAGTGGTTAGATGTGATTGGCCTCGAGAAGCCTCAGCGGAAATGGGCCTCATCTCGCCTGGAGGGCAAAACCTCCTGGATTTTCTCGAGTTGCGGCAGGTGCTCTCGACTTACGACGGGGATCTCAGGGACCCGCTCTGGTGGCCTCAGGAAAGGCCAGTCCCCATGCGAGTTCCTCGGGGGCCTCTCGGGATGCCTCTCCCGTCGATGCCGGGGCCTAAGACCTTGTGTGGATTTGGGGCCGGAACCTGAGGATTCCTCTCCAGTGCTGACATGGATCTTGGGGTACTTCTGGAGTCTCCCTAGGGGAGTCAGTCCTCGTCTCGAATGCGGGCATGCACTTGCGCTTTCCTCCATAGCGGTATCAGCAGTGTCACGCAGTCCGCCGCGTGGATCAAAGGATGTATGGTTTTCCCTCGAGTCTTTCCCACGAGGCTTTCCCACGAGGCTTTCCCACAGGGCTGTCCCACGTGCACACGTGGTGGGAGTCGATCCTCGGCTTGAACGTCCAGGCAGTGCAGGGAAAACAGGTTCCTCTGGAATGGACTGACACATCTGGGGGACTCTTGGAATGGTGGCACGACCCTGGAGTTCCTCTCGCCTTTCCTGTGGAGAGCGCCTCCTCTTGAGATGCGACGGGAACGCCGGGAATTCTTTCCCTACGAAACAGGGAAAGGATCCCTCATCTCGAGCTAGGAGGCGGAAACGGGGCTCACCTGGATGTGTGCGGGACCCCACGTGCTTCCTCTCGAGTGGAGACGGGTATGTCGGGGAACTTCTTGAGTTGCAGCAATGGTGTGAAGGACCCTTTGGAAGTTCCAGTGGTTAGATTTGATTGGCCTCGAGAAGCCTCAGCGGAAATGGGCCTCATCTCGCCTGGAGGGCAAAACCTCCTGGATTTTCTCGAGTTGCGGCAGGTGCTCTCGACTTACGACGGGGACCTCAGGGAACCGCTCTGGTGGCCTCAGGAAAGGCCAGTCCCCATGCGAGTTCCTCGGGGGCCTCTCGGGATTCCTCTCCCGTCGATGCCGGGGCCTAAGACCTTGTGTGGAGTCTAGGTCGGAACCTGAGGATTCCTCTCCAGTGCTGACATGGATCTTGGGGTACTTCTGGAGTCTCCCCAGGGGAGTCAGTCCTCGTCTCGAATGCGGGCATGCACTTGCGCTTTCCTCCAGAGCGGTAGCAGCAGTGTCACGCAGTCCGCCGCATGGATCAAAGGATTTATGGTTTTCCCTCGGGTCTTTCCCACGAGGCTTTCCCACGAGGCTTTCCCACAGGGCTGTCCCACGTGCACACGTGGTGGGAGTCGATCCTCGGCTTGAACGTCAAGGCAGTGCAGGGAAAACAGGTTCCTCTGGAATGGACTGACACATCTGGGGGACTCTTGGAATGGTGGCATGACCCTGGAGTTCCTCTCGGCTTTCCTGTGGAGAGCGCCTCCTCTTGAGATGCGACGGGAACGCCGGGAATTCTTTCCCTATGAAACAGGGAAAGGATCCCTCATCTCGAGCTAGGAGGCGGAAACGGGGCTCCCCTGCATGTGTGCGGGACACCACGTGCTTCCTCTCGAGTGGAGACGGGTATGTCGGGGAACTTCTTGAGTTGCAGCAAGGGTGTGAAAGACCATTTGGAAGTTCCAGTGGTTAGATGTGATTGGCCTCGAGAAGCCTCAGCGGAAATGGGCCTCATCTCGCCTGGAGGGCAAAACCTCCTGGATTTTCTCGAGTTGCGGCAGGTGCTCTCGACTTACGACGGGGACCTCAGGGACCCGCTCTGGTGGCCTCAGGAAAGGCCAGTCCCCATGCGAGTTCCTCGGGGGCCTCTCGGGATTCCTCTCCCGTCGATGCCGGGGCCTAAGACCTTGTGTGGAGTAGGGGCCGGAAACTGAGGATTCCTCTCCAGTGCTGACATGGATCTTGGGCTACTTCTGGAGTCTCCCCAGGGGAGTCAGTCCTCGTCTCGAATGCGGGCATGCACTTGCGCTTTCCTCCAGAGCGGTTGCAGCAGTGTCACGCAGTCCGCCGCGTGGATCAAAGGATCTATGGTTTTCCCTCGAGTCTTTCCCACGAGGCTTTCCCACGAGGCTTTCCCACAGGGCTGTCCCACGTGCACACGTGGTGGGAGTCGATCCTCGGCTTGAACGTCCAGGCAGTGCAGGGAAAACAGGTTCCTCTGGAATGGACTGACACATCTGGGGGACTCTTGGAATGGTGGCACGACCCTGGAGTTCCTCTCACCTTTCCTGTCGAGAGCGCCTCCTCTTGAGATGCGACGGGAACGCCGGGAATTCTTTCCCTACGAAACAGGGAAAGGATCCCTCATCTCGAGGTAGGAGGTGGAAACGGGGCTCCCCTGGATGTCTGCGGGACACCACGTGCATCCTCTCGAGTGGAGACGGGTATGTCGGGGAACTTCTTGAGTTGCAGCAAGGGTGTGAAGGACCCTTTGGAAGGTCCAGTGGTTAGATGTGGTTGGCCTCGAGAAGCCTCAGCGGAAATGGGCCTCATCTCGCCTGGAGGGCAAAACCTCCTGGATTTTCTCGAGTTGCGGCAGGTGCTCTCGACTTACGACGGGGATCTCAGGGAACCGCTCTGGTGGCCTCAGGAAAGGCCAGTCCCCATGCGATTTCCTCGGGGGCCTCTCGGGATTCCTCTCCCGTCGATGCCGGGGCCTAAGACCTTGTGTGGAGACGGGGCCGGAACCTGAGGATTCCTCTCCAGTGCTGACATGGATCTTGGGGTACTTCTGGAGTCTCCCCAGGGGAGTCAGTCCTCGTCTCGAATGTGGGCATGCACTTGCGCTTTCCTCCAGAGCGAGAGCAGCAGTGTCACGCAGTCCGCCGCGTGGATCAAAGGATCTATGGTTTTCCCTCGAGTCTTTCCCACGAGGCTTTCCCACGAGGCTTTCCCACAGGGCTGTCCCACGTGCACACGTGGTGGGAGTCGATCCTCGGCTTGAACGTCAAGGCAGTGCAGGGAAAACAGGTTCCTCTGGAATGGACTGACACATCTGGGGGACTCTTGGAATGGTGGCACGACCCTGGAGTTCCTCTCGCCTTTCCTATGGAGACCGCCTCCTCTTGAGATGCGACGGGAACGCCGGGAATTCTTTCCCTACGAAACAGGGAAAGGATCCCTCATCTCGAGCTAGGAGGCGTAAACGGTGCTCCCCTGGATGTGTGCGAGACCCACGTGCTTCCTCTCGAGTGGAGACGGGTATGTCGGGGAACTTCTTGAGTTGCAGCAAGGGTGTGAAGGACCCTTTGGGAGTTCCAGTGGTTAGACGTGATTAGCCTCGAGAAGCCTCAGCGGAAATGGGCCTCATCTCGCCTGGAGGGCAAAACCTCCTGGATTTTTTCGAGTTGCGGCAGGTGCTCTCGACTTACGACGGGGACCTCAGGGACCCGCTCTGGTGGCCTCAGGAAAGGCCAGTCCCCATGCGAGTTCCTCGGGGGCCTCTCGGGATTCCTCTCCCGTCGATGCCGGGGCCTAAGACCCTGTGTGGAGTCGGGGCTGGAACCTGAGTATTCCTCTCCAGTGCTGACATGGATCTTGGGGTACTTCTGGAGTCTCCCCAGGGGAGTCAGTCCTCGTCTCGAATGAGGACATGCACTTGCGCTTTCCTCCAGAGCTGTAGCAGCAGTGTCACGCAGTCCGCCGCGTGGATCAAAGGATCTGTGGTTTTCCCTCGAGTCTTTCCCACGAGGCTTTCCCACGACGCTTTCCCACAGGGCTGTCCCACGTGCACACGTGGTGGGAGTCGATCCTCGGCTTGAACGTCAAGGCAGTGAAGGGAAAACAGGTTCCTCTGGAATGGACTGACACATCTGGGGGACTCTTGGAATGGTGTCACGACCCTGGAGTTCCTCTCGCCTTTCCTGTGGAGAGCGCCTCCTCTTGAGATGCGACGGGAACGCCGGGAATTCTTTCCCTACGAAACAGGGAAAGGATCCCTCATCTCGAGCTAGGAGGCGGAAACGGGGCTCCCCTGGATGTGTGCCGGACCCCACGTGCTTCCTCTCGAGTGGAGACGGGTATGTCGGGAAACTTCTTGAGTTGCAGCAATGGTGTGAAGGACCCTTTGGAAGTTCCAGTGGTTAGATGTGATTGGCCTCGAGAAGCCTCAGCGGAAATGGGCCTCATCTCGCCTGGAGGGCAAAACCTCCTGGATTTTCTCGAGTTGCGGCAGGTGCTCTCGACTTACGACGGGGACCTCAGGGACCCGCTCTGGTGGCCTCAGGAAAGGCCAGTCCCCATGCGAGTTCCTCGGGGGCCTCTCGGAATTCCTCTCCCGTCGATGCCGGGGCCTAAGACCTTGTGTGGAGTCGGGGCCGGAACCTGAGGATTCCTCTCCAGTGCTGACATGGATCTTGGGGTACTTCTGGAGTCTCCCCAGGGGAGTCAGTCCTCGTCTCGAATGCGGGCATGCACTTGCGCTTTCCTCCAGAGCGGTAGCAGCAGTGTCACGCAGTCCGCCGCGTGGATCAAAGGATCTATGGTTTTCCCTCGAGTCTTTCCCACGAGGCTTTCCCATGAGGCTTTCCCACAGGGCTCTCCCACGTGCACACGTGGTGGGAGTCGATCCTCGGCTTGAACGTCAAGGCAGTGCAGGGAAAACAGGTTCCTCTGGCATGGACTGACACATCTGGGGGACTCTTGGAATGGTGTAACGACCCTGGAGTTACTCTCACCTTTCCTGTGGAGAGCGCCTCCTCTTGAGATGCGACGGGAACGCCGGAAATTCTTTCCCTACGAAACAGGGAAATGATCCCTCATCTCGAGGTAGGAGGTGGAAACGGGGCTCCCCTGGATGTCTGCGGGACACCACGTGCTTCCTCTCGAGTGCAGAGGGGTATGTCGGGGAACTTATTGAGTTGCAGCAAGGGTGTGAAGGACACTTTGGAAGGTCCAGTGGTTAGATGTGATTGGCCTCGAGAAGCCTCAGCGGAAATGGGCCTCATCTCGCCTGGAGGGCAAAACCTCCTGGATTTTCTCGAGTTGCGGCAGGTGCTCTCGACTTACGACGGGGATCTCAGGGACCCGCTCTGGTGGCCTCAGGAAAGGCCAGTCCCCATGCGAGTTCCTCGGGGGCCTCTCGGGATGCCTCTCCCGTCGATGCCCGGGCCTAAGACCTTGTGTGGAGTTGGGGCCGGAACCTGAGGATTCCTCTCCAGTGCTGACATGGATCTTGGGGTAATTCTGGAGTCTCCCCAGGGGAGTCAGTCCTCGTCTCGAATGCGGGCATGCATTTGCGCTTTCCTCCAGAGCTGTAGCAGCAGTGTCACGCAGTCCGCCGCGTGGATCAAAGGATGTATGGTTTTCCCTCGAGTCTTTCCCACGAGGCTTTCCCACGAGGCTTTCCCACAGGGCTGTCCCACGTGCACACGTGGTGGGAGTCGATCCTCGGCTTGAACGTCCAGGCAGTGCAGGGAAAACAGGTTCCTCTGGAATGGACTGACACATCTGGGTGACTCTTGGAATGGTGGCACGACCCTGGAGTTCCTCTCGCCTTTCCTGTCGAGAGCGCCTCCTCTTGAGATGCGACGGGAACGCCGGGAATTCTTTCCCTACGAAACAGGGAAAGGATCCCTCATCTCGAGCTAGGAGGCGGAAACGGGGCTCCCCTGGATGTGTGCGGGACCCCACGTGCTTCCTCTCGAGTGGAGACGGGTATGTCGGGGAACTTCTTGAGTTGCAGCAATGGTGTGAAGGACCCTTTGGAAGTTCCAGTGGTTAGATTTGATTGGCCTCGAGAAGCCTCAGCGGAAATGGGCCTCATCTCGCCTGGAGGGCAAAACCTCCTGGATTTTCTCGAGTTGCGGCAGGTGCTCTCGACTTACGACGGGGACCTCAGGGAACCGCTCTGGTGGCCTCAGGAAAGGCCAGTCCCCATGCGAGTTCCTCGGGGGCCTTTCGGGATTCCTCTCCCGTCGATGCCGGGGCCTAAGACCTTGTGTGGAGTCTAGGTCGGAACCTGAGGATTCCTCTCCAGTGCTGACATGGATCTTGGGGTAATTCTGGAGTCTCCCCAGGGGAGTCAGTCCTCGTCTCGAATGCGGGCATGCACTTGCGCTTTCCTCCAGAGCGGTAGCAGCAGTGTCACGCAGTCCGCCGCGTGGATCAAAGGATATATGGTTTTCCCTCGGGTCTTTCCCACGAGGCTTTCCCACGAGGCTTTCCCACAGGGCTGTCCCACGTGCACACGTGGTGGGAGTCGATCCTCGGCTTGAACGTCAAGGCAGTGCAGGGAAAACAGGTTCCTCTGGAATGGACTGACACATCTGGGGGACTCTTGGAATGGTGGCACGACCCTGGAGTTCCTCTCCCCTTTCCTGTGGAGACCGCCTCCTCTTGAGATGCGACGGGAACGCCGGGAATTCTTTCCCTACGAAACAGGGAAAGGATCCCTCATCTCGAGCTAGGAGGCGGAAACGGGGCTCCCCTGCATGTGTCCGGGACACCACGTGCTTCCTCTCGAGTGGAGACGGGTATGTCGGGGAACTTCTTGAGTTGCAGCAAGGGTGTGAAGGACCATTTGGAAGTTCCAGTGGTTAGATGTGATTGGCCTCGAGAAGCCTCAGCGGAAATGGGCCTCATCTCGCCTGGAGGGCAAAACCTCCTGGATTTTCTCGAGTTGCGGCAGGTGCTCTCGACTTACGACGGGGACCTCAGGGACCCGCTCTGGTGGCCTCAGGAAAGGCCAGTCCCCATGCGAGTTCCTCGGGGGCCTCTCGGGATTCCTCTCCCGTCGATGCCGGGGCCTAAGACCTTGTGTGGAGTAGGGGCCGGAAACTGAGGATTCCTCTCCAGTGCTGACATGGATCTTGGGGTACTTCTGGAGTCTCCCCAGGGGAGTCAGTCCTCGTCTCGAATGCGGGCATGCACTTGCGCTTTCCTCCAGAGTTGTTGCAGCAGTGTCACGCAGTCCGCCGCGTGGATCAAAGGATCTATGGTTTTCCCTCGAGTCTTTCCCACGAGGCTTTCCCACGAGGCTTTCCCACAGGGCTGTCCCACGTGCACACGTGGTGGGAGTCGATCCTCGGCTTGAACGTCCAGGCAGTGCAGGGAAAACAGGTTCCTCTGGAATGGACTGACACATCTGGGGGACTCTTGGAATGGTGGCACGACCCTGGAGTTCCTCTCGCCTTTCCTGTGGAGAGCGCCTCCTCTTGAGATACGACGGGAACGCCGGGAATTCTTTCCCTACGAAACAGGGAAAGGATCCCTCATCTCGAGCTAGGAGGCAGAAACGGGGCTCCCCTGGATGTGTGCGGGACCCCACGTGCTTCCTCTCGAGTGGAGACGGGTATGTCGGGGAACTTCTTGAGTTGCAGCAATGGTGTGAAGGACCCTTTGGAAGTTCCAGTGGTTAGATTTGATTGGCCTCGAGAAGCCTCAGCGGAAATGGGCCTCATCTCGCCTGGAGGGCAAAACCTCCTGGATTTTCTCGAGTTGCGGCAGGTGCTCTCGACTTACGACGCGGACCTCAGGGAACCGCTCAGGTGGCCTCAGGAAAGGCCAGTCCCCATGCGAGTTCCTCGGGGGCCTCTCGGGATTCCTCTCCCGTCGATGCCGGGGCCTAAGACCTTGTGTGGAGTCGGGGCCGGAACCTGAGGATTCCTCTCCAGTGCTGACATGGATCTTGGGGTACTTCTGGAGTCTCCCCAGGGGAGTCAGTCCTCGTCTCGAATGCGGGCATGCTCCTGCGCTTTCCTCTAGAGCGGTAGCAGCAGTGTCACGCAGTCCGCCGCGTGGATCAAAGGATCTATGGTTTTCCCTCGAGTCTTTCCCACGAGGCTTTCCCACGAGGCTTTCCCACAGGGCTGTCCCACGTGCACAGGTGGTGGGAGTCGATCCTCGGCTTGAACGTCAAGGCAGTGCAGGGAAAACAGGTTCCTCTGGAATGGACTGACACATCTGGGCGTCTCTAGGAATGGTGGCACGACCCTGGAGTTCCTCTCGCCTTTCCTGTGGAGAGCGCCTCCTCTTGAGATGCGACGGGAACGCCGGGAATTCTTTCCGTACGAAACAGGGAATGGATCCCTCATCTCGAGCTAGGAGGCGGAAACGGGGCTCCCCTGGATGTGTGCGGGACCCCAAGTGCTTCCTCTCGAGTGGAGACGGGTATGTCGGGGAACTTCTTGAGTTGCAGCAAGGGTGTGAAGGACCCATTGGAAGTTCCAGTGGTTAGACGTGATTAGCCTCGAGAAGCCTCAGCGGAAATGGGCCTCATCTCGCCTGGAGGGCAAAACCTCCTGGATTTTCTCGAGTTGCGGCAGGTGCTCTCGACTTACGACGGGGACCTCAGGGACCCGCTCTGGTGGCCTCAGGAAAGGCCAGTCCCCATGCGAGTTCCTCGGGGGCCTCTCGGGATTCCTCTCCCGTCGATGCCGGGGCCTAAGACCTTGTGTGGAGTCGGGGCCGGAACCTGAGGATTCCTCTCCAGTGCTGACATGGATCTTGGGGTACTTCTGGAGTCTCCCCAGTGGAGTCAGTCCTCGTCTCGAATGCGGGCATGCACTTGCGCTTTCCTCCAGAGCGGTAGCAGCAGTGTCACGCAGTCCGCGGCGTGGATCAAAGGATCTATGGTTTTCCCTCGAGTCTTTCCCACGAGGCTTTCCCACAGGGCTGTCCCACGTGCACACGTGGTGGGAGTGGATCCTCGTCTTGAACGTCAAGGCAGTGCAGGGAAAACAGTTTCTTCTGGAATGGACTGACACATCTGGGGGACTCTTGGAATGGTGGCACGACCCTGGAGTTCCTCTCGCCTTTCCTGTGGAGAGCGCCTCCTTTTGAGATGCGACTGGAAAGCCGGGAATTCTTTCCCTACGAAACAGGGAAAGGATCCCTCATCTCGAGCTAGGAGGCGGAAACGGGGCTCCCCTGGATGTGTGCGGGACCCCACGTGCTTCGTCTCGAGTGGAGACGGGTATGTCGGGGAACTTCTTGAGTTGCAGCAAGGGTGTGAAGGACCCTTTGGATGTTCCAGTGGTTAGACGTGATTGGCCTCGAGAAGCCTCAGCGGAAATGTGCCTCATCTCCCCTGGAGGGCAAAACCTCCTGGATTTTCTCGAGTTGCGGCAGGTGCCCTCGACTTACGACGGGGACCTCAGGGACCCGCTCTGGTGGTCTCAGGAAAGGCCAGTCCCCATGCGAATTCCTCGGGGGCCTCTCGGGATTACTCTCCCGACGATGCCGGGGCCTAAGACCTTGTGTGGAGTCAGGGCCGGAACCTGAGGATTCCTCTCCAGTGCTGACATGGATCTTGGGGTACTTCTGGAGTCTCCCCAGGGGAGTCAGTCCTCGTCTCGAATGCGGGCATGCTCCTGCGCTTTCCTCTAGAGCGGTAGCAGCAGTGTCACGCAGTCCGCCGCGTGGATCAAAGGATCTATGGTTTTCCCTCGAGTCTTTCCCACGAGGCTTTCCCACGAGGCTTTCCCACAGGGCTGTCCCACGTGCACAGGTGGTGGGAGTCGATCCTCGGCTTGAACGTCAAGGCAGTGCAGGGAAAACAGGTTCCTCTGGAATGGACTGACACATCTGGGGGACTCTTGGAATGGTGGCACGACCCTGGAGTTCCTCTCCCCTTTCCTGTGGAGACCGCCTCCTCTTGAGATGCGACGGGAACGCCGGGAATTCTTTCCCTACGAAACAGGGAAAGGATCCCTCATCTCGAGCTAGGAGGCGGAAACGGGGCTCCCCTGCATGTGTCCGGGACACCACGTGCTTCCTCTCGAGTGGAGACGGGTATGTCGGGGAACTTCTTGAGTTGCAGCAAGGGTGTGAAGGACCATTTGGAAGTTCCAGTGGTTAGATGTGATTGGCCTCGAGAAGCCTCAGCGGAAATGGGCCTCATCTCGCCTGGAGGGCAAAACCTCCTGGATTTTCTCGAGTTGCGGCAGGTGCTCTCGACTTACGACGGGGACCTCAGGGACCCGCTCTGGTGGCCTCAGGAAAGGCCAGTCCCCATGCGAGTTCCTCGGGGGCCTCTCGGGATTCCTCTCCCGTCGATGCCGGGGCCTAAGACCTTGTGTGGAGTAGGGGCCGGAAACTGAGGATTCCTCTCCAGTGCTGACATGGATCTTGGGGTACTTCTGGAGTCTCCCCAGGGGAGTCAGTCCTCGTCTCGAATGCGGGCATGCACTTGCGCTTTCCTCCAGAGTTGTTGCAGCAGTGTCACGCAGTCCGCCGCGTGGATCAAAGGATCTATGGTTTTCCCTCGAGTCTTTCCCACGAGGCTTTCCCACGAGGCTTTCCCACAGGGCTGTCCCACGTGCACACGTGGTGGGAGTCGATCCTCGGCTTGAACGTCCAGGCAGTGCAGGGAAAACAGGTTCCTCTGGAATGGACTGACACATCTGGGGGACTCTTGGAATGGTGGCACGACCCTGGAGTTCCTCTCGCCTTTCCTGTGGAGAGCGCCTCCTCTTGAGATACGACGGGAACGCCGGGAATTCTTTCCCTACGAAACAGGGAAAGGATCCCTCATCTCGAGCTAGGAGGCAGAAACGGGGCTCCCCTGGATGTGTGCGGGACCCCACGTGCTTCCTCTCGAGTGGAGACGGGTATGTCGGGGAACTTCTTGAGTTGCAGCAATGGTGTGAAGGACCCTTTGGAAGTTCCAGTGGTTAGATTTGATTGGCCTCGAGAAGCCTCAGCGGAAATGGGCCTCATCTCGCCTGGAGGGCAAAACCTCCTGGATTTTCTCGAGTTGCGGCAGGTGCTCTCGACTTACGACGCGGACCTCAGGGAACCGCTCAGGTGGCCTCAGGAAAGGCCAGTCCCCATGCGAGTTCCTCGGGGGCCTCTCGGGATTCCTCTCCCGTCGATGCCGGGGCCTAAGACCTTGTGTGGAGTCGGGGCCGGAACCTGAGGATTCCTCTCCAGTGCTGACATGGATCTTGGGGTACTTCTGGAGTCTCCCCAGGGGAGTCAGTCCTCGTCTCGAATGCGGGCATGCTCCTGCGCTTTCCTCTAGAGCGGTAGCAGCAGTGTCACGCAGTCCGCCGCGTGGATCAAAGGATCTATGGTTTTCCCTCGAGTCTTTCCCACGAGGCTTTCCCACGAGGCTTTCCCACAGGGCTGTCCCACGTGCACAGGTGGTGGGAGTCGATCCTCGGCTTGAACGTCAAGGCAGTGCAGGGAAAACAGGTTCCTCTGGAATGGACTGACACATCTGGGCGTCTCTAGGAATGGTGGCACGACCCTGGAGTTCCTCTCGCCTTTCCTGTGGAGAGCGCCTCCTCTTGAGATGCGACGGGAACGCCGGGAATTCTTTCCGTACGAAACAGGGAATGGATCCCTCATCTCGAGCTAGGAGGCGGAAACGGGGCTCCCCTGGATGTGTGCGGGACCCCAAGTGCTTCCTCTCGAGTGGAGACGGGTATGTCGGGGAACTTCTTGAGTTGCAGCAAGGGTGTGAAGGACCCATTGGAAGTTCCAGTGGTTAGACGTGATTAGCCTCGAGAAGCCTCAGCGGAAATGGGCCTCATCTCGCCTGGAGGGCAAAACCTCCTGGATTTTCTCGAGTTGCGGCAGGTGCTCTCGACTTACGACGGGGACCTCAGGGACCCGCTCTGGTGGCCTCAGGAAAGGCCAGTCCCCATGCGAGTTCCTCGGGGGCCTCTCGGGATTCCTCTCCCGTCGATGCCGGGGCCTAAGACCTTGTGTGGAGTCGGGGCCGGAACCTGAGGATTCCTCTCCAGTGCTGACATGGATCTTGGGGTACTTCTGGAGTCTCCCCAGTGGAGTCAGTCCTCGTCTCGAATGCGGGCATGCACTTGCGCTTTCCTCCAGAGCGGTAGCAGCAGTGTCACGCAGTCCGCCGCGTGGATCAAAGGATCTATGGTTTTCCCTCGAGTCTTTCCCACGAGGCTTTCCCACAGGGCTGTCCCACGTGCACACGTGGTGGGAGTGGATCCTCGTCTTGAACGTCAAGGCAGTGCAGGGAAAACAGTTTCTTCTGGAATGGACTGACACATCTGGGGGACTCTTGGAATGGTGGCACGACCCTGGAGTTCCTCTCGCCTTTCCTGTGGAGAGCGCCTCCTTTTGAGATGCGACTGGAAAGCCGGGAATTCTTTCCCTACGAAACAGGGAAAGGATCCCTCATCTCGAGCTAGGAGGTGGAAACGGGGCTCCCCTGGATGTGTGCGGGACCCCACGTGCTTCGTCTCGAGTGGAGACGGGTATGTCGGGGAACTTCTTGAGTTGCAGCAAGGGTGTGAAGGACCCTTTGGATGTTCCAGTGGTTAGACGTGATTGGCCTCGAGAAGCCTCAGCGGAAATGTGCCTCATCTCCCCTGGAGGGCAAAACCTCCTGGATTTTCTCGAGTTGCGGCAGGTGCCCTCGACTTACGACGGGGACCTCAGGGACCCGCTCTGGTGGTCTCAGGAAAGGCCAGTCCCCATGCGAATTCCTCGGGGGCCTCTCGGGATTACTCTCCCGACGATGCCGGGGCCTAAGACCTTGTGTGGAGTCAGGGCCGGAACCTGAGGATTCCTCTCCAGTGCTGACATGGATCTTGGGGTACTTCTGGAGTCTCCCCAGGGGAGTCAGTCCTCGTCTCGAATGCGGGCATGCTCCTGCGCTTTCCTCTAGAGCGGTAGCAGCAGTGTCACGCAGTCCGCCGCGTGGATCAAAGGATCTATGGTTTTCCCTCGAGTCTTTCCCACGAGGCTTTCCCACGAGGCTTTCCCACAGGGCTGTCCCACGTGCACAGGTGGTGGGAGTCGATCCTCGGCTTGAACGTCAAGGCAGTGCAGGGAAAACAGGTTCCTCTGGAATGGACTGACACATCTGGGCGTCTCTAGGAATGGTGGCACGACCCTGGAGTTCCTCTCGCCTCTCCTGTGGAGATCGCCTCCTCTTGAGAGGCGACGGGAACGCCGGGAATTCTTTCACTAAGAAACAGGGAAAGAATCCCTCATCTCGAGCTAGGAGGCGGAAACGGGGCTCCCCTGGATGTGTGCGGGACCCCACGTGCTTCCTCTTGAGTGGAGACGGGTATGTCGGGGAACTTCTTGAGTTGCAGCAAGGGTGTGAAGGACCCTTTGGAAGTTCCAGTGGTTAGACGTGATTAGCCTCGAGAAGCCTCAGCGGAAATGGGCCTCATCTCGCCTGGAGGGCAAAACCTCCTGGATTTTCTCGAGTTGCGGCAGGTGCTCTCGACTTACGACGGGGACCTCAGGGACCCGCTGTGGTCGCCTCAGGAAAGGCCAGTCCCCATGCGAATTCCTCGGGGGCCTCTCGGGATTACTCTCCCGACGATGCCGGGGCCTAAGACCTTGTGTGGAGTCGGGGCCGGAACCTGAGGATTCCTCTCCAGTGCTGACATGGATCTTGGGGTACTTCTGGAGTCTCCCCAGGGGAGTCAGTCCTCGTCTCGAATGCGGGCATGCACTTGCGCTTTCCTCTAGAGCGGTAGCAGCAGTGTCACGCAGTCCGCCGCGTGGATCAAAGGATCTATGGTTTTCCCTCGAGTCTTTCCAACGAGGCTTTCCCACGAGGCTTTCCCACAGGGCTGTCCCACGTGCACAGGTGGTGGGAGTCGATCCTCGGCTTGAACGTCAAGGCAGTGCAGGGAAAACAGGTTCCTCTGGAATGGACTGACACATCTGGGCGTCTCTAGGAATGGTGGCACGACCCTGGAGTTCCTCTCGCCTCTCCTGTGGAGATCGCCTCCTCTTGAGAGGCGACGGGAACGCCGGGAATTCTTTCCCTACGAAACAGGGAAAGGATCCCTCATCTCGAGCTAGGAGGCGGAAACGGGGCTCCCCTGGATGTGTGCGGGACCCACGTGCTTCCTCTCGAGTGGAGACGGGTCTGTCGGGGAACTTCTTGAGTTGCAGCAAGGGTGTGAAGGACCCTTTGGAAGTTCCAGTGGTTAGACGTGATTAGCCTCGAGAAGCCTCAGCAGAAATGGGCCTCATCTCGCCTGGAGGGCAAAACCTCCTGGATTTTCTCGAGTTGCAGCAGGTGCTCTCGACATACGACCGGGACCTCAGGGACCCGCTCTGGTGGCCTCAGGAAAGGCCAGTCCCCATGCGAGTTCCTCGGGGGCCTCTCGGGATTCCTCTCACGTCGATGCCGGCGCCGAAGACCTTGTGTGGAGTCGGGGCCGGAACATGAGGATTCCTCTCCAGTGCTGACATGGATCTTGGGGTACTTCTGGAGTCTCCCCAGGGGAGTCAGTCCTCGTCTCGAATGCGGGAATGCACTTGCGCTTTCCTCCAGAGCGGTAGCAGCAGTGTCACGCAGTCCTCCGCGTGGATCAAAGGATCTATGGTTTTCCCTCGAGTCTTTCCCACGAGGCTTTCCCACGAGGCTTTCCCACAGGGCTGTCCCACGTGCACACGTGGTGGGAGTCGAACCTCGGCTTGAACGTCAAGGCAGTGCAGGGAAAACAGGTTCCTCTGGAATGGACTGACACATTTGGGGGTCTCTTGGAATGGTGCCACCACCCTGGAGTTCCTCTCGCCTTTCCTGCGGAGAGCGCCTCCTTTTGAGATGCGACGGGAACGCCGGGAATTCTTTCCCTTCGAAACAGGGAAAGGATCCCTCATCTCGAGCTAGGAGGCGGAAACAGGGCTCCCCTGGATGTGTGCGGGACCCAACGTGCTTCCTCTCGAGTGGAGACGGGTATGTCGGGGAACTTCTTGAGTTGCAGCAAGGGTGTGAAGGACCCTTTGGAAGTTCCAGTGGTTAGATGTGATTAGCCTCGAGCAGCCTCAGCGGAAATGGGCCTCATCTCGCCTGGAGGGCAAAACCTCCTGGATTTTCTCGAGTTGCGGCATGTGCTCTCGACTTACGACGGGGACCTCGGGGACCCGCTCTGGTGGCTTCAGGAAAGGCAAGTCCCCATGCGAGTTCCTCGGGGGCCTCTCGGGATTCCTCTCCCATCGATGCCGGGGCCTAAGACCTTGTGTGGAGTCGGGGCCGGAACCTGAGGATTCCTCTCCAGTGCTGACATGGATCTTGGGGTACTTCTGGAGTCTCCCCAGGGGAGTCAGTCCTCGTCTCGAATGCGGGCATGCACTTGCGCTTTCCTCCAGAGCGGTAGCAGCAGTGTCACGCAGTCCGCCGCGTGGATCAAAGGATCTATGGTTTTCCCTCGAGTCTTTCCCACGAGGCTTTCCCACGAGGCTTTCCCACAGGGCTGTCCCACGTGCACACGTGGTGGGAGTGGATCCTCGGCTTGAACGTCAAGGCAGTGCAGGGAAAACAGGTTCATCTGGAATGGACTGACACATCTGGGCGTCTCTTGGAATGGTGGCACGACCCTGGAGTTCCTCTCGCCTCTCCTGTGAAGAGCGCCTCCTCTTGAGATGCGACGGGAACGCGGGAATTCTTTCCCTAAGAAACAGGGAAAGGATCCCTCATCTCGAGCTAGGAGGCGGAAACGGGGCTCCCCTGGATGTGTGCGGGACCCCACGTGCTTCCTCTCGAGTGGAGACGGGTATGTCGGGGAACTTCTTGAGTTGCAGCAAAGGTGTGAAGGACCCTTTGGAAGTTCCAGTGGTTAGATGTGATTAGCCTCGAGAAGCCTCAGCGGAAATGGGCCTCATCTCGCCTGGAGGGCAAAACCTCCTGGATTTTCTCGAGTTGCGGCAGGTGCTCTCGACTTACGACGGGGACCTCAGGGACCCGCTCTGGTGGCCTCAGGAAAGGCCAGTCCCCATGCGAGTTCCTCGGGGGCCTCTCGTGATTCCTCTCCCGTCGATGAGGGGCCTAAGACCTTTTGTGGAGTCGGGGCCGGAACCTGAGGATTCCTCTCCAGTGCTGACATGGATCTTGGGGTACTTCTGGAGTCTCCCCAGGGGAGTCAGTCCTCGTCTCGAATGCGGGCATGCACTTGCGCTTTCCTGCAGAGCGGTAGCAGCAGTGTCACGCAGTCCGCCACGTGGATCAAAGGATCTATGGTTTTCCCTCGAGTCTTTCCCACGAGGCTTTCCCACGAGGCTTTCCTCAGGGCTGTCCCACGTGCACACGTGGTGGGACTCGATCCTCGGCTTGAACGTCAAGGTAGTGCAGGGAAAACACATTCCTCTGGAATGGACTGACACATCTGGGGGACTCTTGGAATGGTGGCACGACCCTGGAGTTCCTCTCGCCTTTCCTGTGGAGAGCGCCTCCTCTTGAGATGCGACGGGAACGCCGGGAATTCATTCCCTACGAAAAAGGGAAAGGATCCCTCATCTCGAGCTTGGAGGCGGAAATGGGGCTCCCCTGGATGTGTGAGGGACCCCACGTGCTTCCTCTCGAGTGGAGACGGCTTTGTCGGGGAACTTCTTCAGTTGCAGCAAGGGTGTGAAGGACCCTTTTGAAGTTCCAGTGGTTAGATGTGATTGGCCTCGAGAAGCCTCAGCGGAAATGGGCCTCATCTCGCCTGGAGGGCAAAACCTCCTGGATTTTCTCGAGTTGCGGCAGGTGCCCTTGACTTACGACGGGGACCTCAGGGACCCGCTCTGGTGGCCTCAGGAAAGGCCAGTCCCCATGCGAGTTCCTCCGGGGCCTCTCGGGATTCCTCTCCCGTCGATGCCGGCGCTGAAGACCTTGTGTGGAGTCGGGGCCGGAACGTGAGGATTCCTCTCCAGTGCTGACATGGATCTTGGGGTACTTCTGGAGTCTCCCCAGGGGAGTCAGTCCTCGTCTCGAATGCGGGCATGCACTTGCGCTTTCCTCCAGAGCGGTAGCAGCAGTGTCACGCAGTCCACCGCGTGGATCAAAGGATCTATGGTTTTCCCTCGAGTCTTTCCTACGAGGCTTTCCCACGAGGCTTTCCCACAGGGCTGTCCCACGTGCACAGGTGGTGGGAGTCGATCCTCGGCTTGAACGTCAAGGCAGTGCAGGGAAAACAGGTTCACCTGGAATGGACTGACACATCTGGGGGACTCTTGGAATGGTGGCACGACCCTGGAGTTCCTCTCGCCTCTCCTGTGGAGAGCGCCTCCTCTTGAGATGCGACGGGAACGCCGGGAATTCTTTCCCTACGAAACAGGGAAAGGATCCCTCATCTCGAGCTAGGAGGCGGAAACGGGGCTCCCCTGGATGTGTGCGGGACCCCACGTGCTTCCTCTCGAGTGGAGACGGGTATGTCGGGGAACTTCTTGAGTTGCAGCAAGGGTGTGAAGGACCCTTTGGAAGTTCCAGTGGTTAGACGTGATTAGCCTCGAGAAGCCTCAGCGGAAATGGGCCTCATCTCGCCTGGAGGGCAAAACCTCCTGGATTTTCTCGAGTTGCGGCAGGTGCTCTCGACTTACGATGGGGACCACAGCGACCCGCTCTGGTGGCCTCAGGAAAGGCCAGTCCCCATGCGAGTTCCTCGGGGGCCTCTCGGGACTCCTCTCCCGTCGATGCCGGGGCCTAAGACCTTGTGTGGAGTCGGGGCCGGAACCTGAGGATTCCTCTCCAGTGCTGACATGGATCTTGGGGTACTTCTGGAGTCTCCCCAGGGGAGTCAGTCCTCGTCTCGAATGCGGGCATGCACTTGTGCTTTCCTCCAGAGCGGTAGCAGCAGTGTCACGCAGTCCGCCGCGTGGATCAAAGGATCTACGGTTTTCCCTCGAGTCTTTCCCACGAGGCTTTCCCACGAGGCTTTCCCACAGGGCTGTCCCACGTGCACACGTGGTGGGAGTGGATCCTCGGCTTGAACGTCAAGGCAGTGCAGGGAAAACAGGTTCACCTGGAATGGACTGACACATCTGGGGGACTCTTAGAATGGTGGCACGACCCTGGAGTTCCTCTCGCCTTTCCTGTGGAGAGCGCCTCCTCTTGAGATGCGACGGGAACGCCGGGAATTCTTTCCCTACGAAACAGGGAAAGGATCCCTCATCTCGAGCTAGGAGGCGGAAACGGGGCTCCCCTGGATGTGTGCGGGACCCCACGTGCTTCCTCTCGAGTGGAGAAGGGTATGTCGGGGAACTTCTTGAGTTGCAGCAAGGGTGTGAAGGACCCTTTGGAAGTTCCAGTGGTTAGACGTGATTAGCCTCGAGAAGCCTCAGCGGAAATGGGCCTCATCTCGCCTGGAGGGCAAAACCTCCTGGATTTTCTCGAGTTGCGGCAGGTTCTCTCGACTTACGATGGGGACCACAGCGACCCGCTCTGGTGGCCTCAGGAAAGGCCAGTCCCCATGCGAGTTCCTCGGGGGCCTCTCGGGACTCCTCTCCCGTCGATGCCGGGGCCTAAGACCTTTTGTGGAGTCGGGGCCGGAAACTGAGGATTCCTCTCCAGTGCTAACATGGATCTTGGGGTACTTCTGGAGTCTCCCCAGGGGAGTCAGTCCTCGTCTCGAATGCGGGCATGCACTTGCGCTTTCCTCCAGAGCGGTAGCAGCAGTGTCACTCAGTCCTCCGCGTGGATCAAAGGATCTATGGTTTTCCCTCGAGTCTTTCCCACGAGGCTTTCCCACGAGGCTTTCCACAGGGCTGTCCCACGTGCACACGTGGTGGGAGTCGATCCTCGGCTTGAACGTCAAGGCAGTGCAGGGAAAACAGGTTCCTCTGGAATGGACTGACACATCTGGGGGTCTCTTGGAATGGTGCCACCACCCTGGAGTTCCTCTCGCCTTTCCTGCGGAGAGCGCCTCCTCTTGAGATGCGACGGGAACGCCGGGAATTCTTTCCCTAAGAAACAGGGAAAGGATCCCTCATCTCGAGCTAGGAGGCGGAAACGGGGCTCCCCTGGATGTGTGCGGGACCCCACGTGCTTCCTCTCGAGTGGAGACGGGTATGTCGCGGAACTGCTTCAGTTGCAGCAAGGGTGTGAAGGACCCTTTGAAGTTCCAGTGGTTAGATGTGATTAGCCTCGAGAAGCCTCAGCGGAAATGGGCCTCATCTCGCCTGGAGGGCAAAACCTCCTGGATTTTCTCGAGTTGCGGCAGGTGCTCTCGACTTACGATGGGGACCTCAGGGACCCGCTCTGGTGGCCTCAGGAAAGGCCAGTCCCCATGCGAGTTCCTCGGGGGCCTCTCGGCATTCCTCTCCCGTCGATGCCGGGGCCTAAGACCTTGTGTGGAGTCGGGGCCGGAACGTGAGGATTCCTCTCCAGTGCTGACATGGATCTTGGGGTACTTCTGGAGTCTCCCCAGGGGAGTCAGTCCTCGTCTCGAATGCGGGCATGCACTTGCGCTTTCCTCCAGAGCGGTAGCAGCAGTGTCACGCAGTCCGCCGCGTGGATCAAAGGATCTACGGTTTTCCCTCGAGTCTTTCCCACGAGGCTTTCCCACGAGGCTTTCCCACAGGGCTGTCCCACGTGCACACGTGGTGGGAGTGGATCCTCGGCTTGAACGTCAAGGCAGTGCAGGGAAAACAGGTTCACCTGGAATGGACTGACACATCTGGGGGACTCTTGGAATGGTGGCACGACCCTGGAGTTCCTCTCGCCTTTCCTGTGGAGAGCGCCTCCTCTTGAGATGCGACGGGAACGCCGGGAATTCTTTCCCTACGAAACAGGGAAAGGATCCCTCATCTCGAGCTAGGAGGCGGAAACGGGGCTCCCCTGGATGTGTGCTGGACCCCACGTGCTTCCTCTCGAGTGGAGAAGGGTATGTCGGGGAACTTCTTGAGTTGCAGCAAGGGTGTGAAGGACCCTTTGGAAGTTCCAGTGGTTAGACGTGATTAGCCTCGAGAAGCCTCAGCGGAAATGGGCCTCATCTCGCCTGGAGGGCAAAACCTCCTGGATTTTCTCGAGTTGCGGCAGGTGCTCTCGACTTACGATGGGGACCACAGCGACCCGCTCTGGTGGCCTCAGGAAAGGCCAGTCCCCATGCGAGTTCCTCGGGGGCCTCTCGGGATTCCTCTCCCGTCGATGCCGGGGCCTAAGACCTTGTGTGGAGTCGGGGCCGGAAACTGAGGATTCCTCTCCAGTGCTGACATGGATCTTGGGGTACTTCTGGAGTCTCCCCAGGGGAGTCAGTCCTCGTCTCGAATGCGGGCATGCACTTGCGCTTTCCTCCAGAGCGGTAGCAGCAGTGTCACGCAGTCCTCCGCGTGGATCAAAGGATCTATGGTTTTCCCTCGAGTCTTTCCCACGAGGCTTTCCCACGAGGCTTTCCCACAGGGCTGTCCCACGTGCACACGTGGTGGGAGTCGATCCTCGGCTTGAACGTCAAGGCAGTGCAGGGAAAACAGGTTCCTCTGGAATGGACTGACACATCTGGGGGTCTCTTGGAATGGTGCCACCACCCTGGAGTTCCTCTCGCCTTTCCTGCGGAGAGCGCCTCCTCTTGAGATGCGACGGGAACGCCGGGAATTCTTTCCCTACGAAACAGGGAAAGGATCCCTCATCTCGAGCTAGGAGGCGGAAACGGGGCTCCCCTGGATGTGTGCGGGACCCCACGTGCTTCCTCTCGAGTGGAGACGGGTATGTCGGGGAACTGCTTCAGTTGCAGCAAGGGTGTGAAGGACCCTTTGAAGTTCCAGTGGTTAGATGTGATTAGCCTCGAGAAGCCTCAGCGGAAATGGGCCTCATCTCGCCTGGAGGGCAAAACCTCCTGGATTTTCTCGAGTTGCGGCAGGTGCTCTCGACTTACGACGGGGACCTCAGGGACCCGCTATGGTGGCCTCAGGAAAGGCCAGTCCCCATGCGAGTTCCTCGGGGGCCTCTCGGCATTCCTCTCCCGTCGATGCCGGGGCCTAAGACCTTGTGTGGAGTCGGGGCCGGAACGTGAGGATTCCTCTCCAGTGCTGACATGGATCTTGGGGTACTTCTGGAGTCTCCCCAGGGGAGTCAGTCCTCGTCTCGAATGCGGGCATGCACTTGCGCTTTCCTCCAGAGCGGTAGCAGCATTGTCACGCAGTCCGCCGCGTGGATCAAAGGATCTATGGTTTTCCCTCGAGTCTTTCCCACGAGGCTTTCCCACGAGGCTTTCCCACAGGGCTGTCCCACGTGCACACGTGGTGGGAGTCGATCCTCGGCTTGAACGTCAAGGCAGTGCAGGGAAAACAGGTTCCTCTGGAATGGACTGACACATCTGGGGGACTCTTGGAATGGTGGCACGACCCTGGAGTTCCTCTCGCCTTTCCTGTGGAGAGCGCCTCCTCTTGACATGCGACGGGAACGCCGGGAATTCTTTCCCTACGAAACAGGGAAAGGATCCCTCATCTCCAGCTAGGAGGCGGAAACGGGGCTCCCCTGGATGTGTGCGGGACCCCACGTGCTTCCTCTCGAGTGGAGACGGGTATGTCGGGGAACTTCTTGAGTTGCAGCAAGGGTGTGAAGGACCCTTTGGAAGTTCCAGTGGTTAGACGTGATTAGCCTCGAGAAGCCTCAGCGGAAATGGGCCTCATCTCGCCTGGAGGGCAAAACCTCCTGGATTTTCTCGAGTTGCGGCAGGTGCTCTCGACTTACGACGGGGACCTCAGGGACCCGCTCTGGTGGCCTCAGGAAAGGCCAGTCCCCATGCGAGTTCCTCGGGGGCCTCTCGGCATTCCTCTCCCGTCGATGCCGGGGCCTAAGACCTTGTGCGGAGTCGGGGCCGGAACCTGAGGATTCCTCTCCAGTGCTGACATGGATCTTGGGGTACTTCTGGAGTCTCTCCAGGGGAGTCAGTCCTCGTCTCGAATGCGGGCATGCACTTGCGCTTTCCTCCAGAGCGGTCGCAGCAGTGTCACGCAGTCCGCCGCGTGGATCAAAGGATCTATGGTTTTCACTCGAGTCTTTCCCACGAGGCTTTCCCACGAGGCTTTCCCACAGGGCTGTCCCACGTGCACACGTGGTGGGAGTCGATCCTCGGCTTGAACGTCAAGGCAGTGCAGGGAAAACAGGTTCCTCTGGACTGGACTAACACATCTGGGGGACTCTTGGAATGGTGGCACGACCCTGGAGTTCCTCTCGCCTTTCCTGTGGAGAGCGCCTCCTCTTGAGATGCGACGGGAACGCCGGGAATTCTTTCCCTACGAAACTGGGAATGGATCCCTCATCTCGAGCTAGGAGGCGGAAACGGGGCTCCCCTGGATGTGTGCGGGACCCCAAGTGCTTCCTCTCGAGTTGAGACGGGTATGTCGGGGAACTTCTTGAGTTGCAGCAAGGGTGTGAAGGAGCCATTGGAAGTTCCAGTGGTTAGACGTGATTAGCCTCGAGAAGCCTCAGCGGAAATGGGCCTCATCTCGCCTGGAGGGCAAAACCTCCTGGATTTTCTCGAGTTGCGGCAGGTGCTCTCGACTTACGACGGGGACCTCAGGGACCCGCTATGGTGGCCTCAGGAAAGGCCAGTCCCCATGCGAGTTCCTCGGGGGCCTCTCGGCATTCCTCTCCCGTCGATGCCGGGGCCTAAGACCTTGTGTGGAGTCGGGGCCGGAACGTGAGGATTCCTCTCCAGTGCTGACATGGATCTTGGGGTACTTCTGGAGTCTCCCCAGGGGAGTCAGTCCTCGTCTCGAATGCGGGCATGCACTTGCGCTTTCCTCCAGAGCGGTAGCAGCAGTGTCACGCAGTCCGCCGCGTGGATCAAAGGATCTATGGTTTTCCCTCGAGTCTTTCCCACGAGGCTTTCCCACGAGGCTTTCCCACAGGGCTGTCCCACGTGCACACGTGGTGGGAGTCGATCCTCGGCTTGAACGTCAAGGCAGTGCAGGGAAAACAGGTTCCTCTGGAATGGACTGACACATCTGGGGGACTCTTGGAATGTTGGCACGACCCTGGAGTTCCTCTCGCCTTTCCTGTGGAGAGCGCCTCCTCTTGAGATGCGACGGGAACGCCGGGAATGCTTTCCCTACGAAACAGGGAAAGGATCCCTCATCTCGAGCTAGGAGGCGGAAACGGGGCTCCCCTGGATGTGTGCGGGACTCCACGTGCTTCCTCTCGAGTGGAGACGGGTATGTCGGGGAACTTCTTGAGTGGCAGCAATGCTGTGAAGGACCCTTTGGAAGTTCCAGTGGTTAGACGTGATTAGCCTCGAGAAGCCTCAGCGGAAATGGGCCTCATCTCGCCTGGAGGGCAAAAACTCCAGGATTTTCTCGAGTTGTGGCAGGTGCTCTCGACTTACGACGGGGACCTCAGGGACCCGCTCTGGTGGCCTCAGGAAAGGCCAGTCCCCATGCAAGTTCCTCGGGGGCCTCTCGGGATTCCTCTCCCGTCGATGCCGGGGCCTAAGTCCTTGTGTGGAGTCGGGGCCGGAACCTGAGGATTCCTCTCCAGTGCTGACATGGATCTTGGGGTACTTCTGGAGTCTCCCCAGGGGAGTCAGTCCTCGTCTCGAATGTGGGCATGCACTTGCGCTTTCCTCCAGAGCGGTAGCAGCAGTGTCACGCAGTCCGCCGCGTGGATCAAAGGATCTATGGTTTTCCCTCGAGTCTTTCCCACGAGGCTTTCCCACGAGGCTTTCCCACAGGGCTGTCCCACGTGCACACGTGGTGGGAGTGGATCCTCGGCTTGAACGTCAAGGCAGTGCAGGGAAAACAGGTTCCTCTGGAATGGACTGACACATCTGGGGGTCTCTTGGAATGGTGCCACGACCCTGGAGTTCCTCTCGCCTTTCCTGCGGAGAGCGCCTCCTCTTGAGATGCGACGGGAACGCCGGGAATTCTTTCCCTACGAAACAGGGAAAGGATCCCTCACCTCGAGCTAGGAGGCGGAAACAGGGCTCCCCTGGATGTGTGCGGGACCCCACATGCATCCTCTCGAGTGGAGACGGGTATATCGCAGAACTGCTTCAGTGCAGCAAGGGTGTGAAGGACCCTTTGGAAGTTCCAGTGGTTAGATGTGATTAGCCTCGAGAAGCCTCAGCGGAAATGGGCCTCATCTCGCCTGGAGGGCAAAACCTCCTGGATTTTCTCGAGTTGCAGCAGGTGCTCTCGACTTACGATGGGGACCTCAGGGACCCGCTCTGGTGGCCTCAGGAAAGGCCAGTCCCCATGTGAGTTCCTCGGGGGCCTCTCGGCATTCCTCTCCCGTCGATGCCGGGGCCTAAGACCTTGTGTGGAGTCGGGGCCGGAACCTGAGGATTCCTCTCCAGTGCTGACATGGATCTTGGGGTACTTCTGGAGTCTCCCCAGGGCAGTCAGTCCTCGTCTCGAGTGCGGGCATGCACTTGCGCTTTCCTCCAGAGCGGTAGCAGCAGTGTCACGCAGTCCTCCGCGTGGATCAAAGGATCTATGGTTTTCCCTCGAGTCTTTCCCACGAGGCTTTCCCACGAGGCTTTCCCACAGGGCTGCCCCACGTGCACACGTGGTGGGAGTGGATCCTCGGCTTGAACGTCAAGGCAGTGCAGGGAAAACAGGTTCCTCTGGAATGGACTGACACATCTGGGGGACTCTTGGAATGGTGGCACGACCCTGGAGTTCCTCTCGCCTTTCCTGTGGAGAGCGCCTCCTCTTGAGATGCGACGGGAACGCCGGGAATTCTTTCCCTACGAAACAGGGAAAGGATCCCTCATCTCGAGCTAGGAGGCGGAAACGGGGATCCCCTGGATGTGTGCGGGACCCCACGTGCTTCCTCTCGAGTGGAGACGGGTATGTCGGGGAACTTCTTGAGTTGCAGCAAGGGTGTGAAGGACCCTTTGGAAGTTCCAGTGGTTAGACGTGATTAGCCTCGAGAAGCCTCAGCGGAAATGGGCCTCATCTCGCCTGGAGGGCAAAACCTCCTGGATTTTCTCGAGTTGCGACAGGTGCTCTCGACTTACGACGGGGACCTCTGGGAACGCTCTGGTGGCCTCAGGAAAGGCCAGTCCCCATGCGAGTTCCTCGGGGGCCTCTCGGGATTCCTCTCCCGTCGATGCCGGGGCCTAAGTCCTTGTGTGGAGTCGGGGCCGGAACCTGAGGATTCCTCTCCAGTGCTGACATGGATCTTGGGGTACTTCTGGAGTCTCCCCAGGGGAGTCAGTCCTCGTCTCGAATGCGGGCATGCACTTGCGCTTTCCTCCAGAGCGGTAGCAGCAGTGTCACGCAGTCCGGCGCGTGGATCAAAGTATCTATGGTTTTCCCTCGAGTCTTTCCCACGAGGCTTTCCCACGAGGCTTTCCCACAGGGCTGTCCCACGTGCACACGTGGTGGGAGTCGATCCTCGGCTTGAACGTCAAGGCAGTGCAGGGAAAACAGGTTCCTCTGGAATGGACTGACACATCTGGGGGACTCTTGGAATGGTGGCACGACCCTGGAGTTCCTCTCGCCTTTCCTGTGGAGAGCGCCTCCTCTTGAGATGCGACGGCAACGCCGGGAATTCTTTCCCCAAGAAAGAGGGAAAGGATCCCTCATCTCGAGCTAGGAGGCGGAAACGGGGCTCCCCTGGATGTGTGCGGGACCACACGTGCTTCCTCTCGAGTGGAGACGGGTATGTCGGGGAACTTCTTAAGTTGCAGCAAGGGTGTGAAGGACCCTTTGGAAGTTCCAGTGGTTAGACGTGATTAGCCTCGAGAAGCCTCAGCGGAAATGGGCCTCATCTCGCCTGGAGGGCAAAACCTCCTGGATTTTCTCGAGTTGCGGCAGGTGCTCTCGACTTACGACGGGGACCTCAGGGACCCGCTCTGGTGGCCTCAGGAAAGGCCAGTCCCCATGCGAGTTCCTCGGGGGCCTCTCGGGATTCCTCTCCCGTCGATGCCGGGGCCTAAGACCTTGTGTGGAGTCGGGGCCGGAACCTGAGGATTCCTCTCCAGTGCTGACATGGATCTTCGGGTACTTCTGGAGTCTCCCCAGGGGAGTCAGTCCTCGTCTCGAATGCGGGCATGCACTTGCGCTTTCCTCCATAGCGGTAGCAGCAGTGTCACGCAGTCGGCCGCGTGGATCAAAGGATCTATGGTTTTCCCTCGAGTCTTTCCCACGAGGCTTTCCCACGAGGCTTTCCCACAGGGCTGTCCCACGTGCACACGTGGTGGGAGTCGATCCTCGGCTTGAACGTCAAGGCAGTGCAGGGAAAACAGGTTCCTCTGGAATGGACTGACACATCTGGGGGACTCTTGGAATGGTGGCACGACCCTGGAGTTCCTCTCGCCTTTCCTGTGGAGAGCGCCTCCTCTTGAGATGCGACGGGAACGCCGGGAATTCTTTCCCTACGAAACAGGGAAAGGATCCCTCATCTCGAGCTAGGAGGCGGAAACGGGGCTCCCCTGGATGTGTGCGGGACCCCACGTGCTTCCTCTCGAGTGGAGACGGGTATGTCGGGGAACTTCTTGAGTTGCAGCAAGGGTGTGAAGGACCCTTTGGAAGTTCCAGTGGTTAGACGTGATTAGCCTCGAGAAGCCTCAGCGGAAATGGGCCTCATCTCGCCTGGAGGGCAAAACCTCCTGGATTTTCTCGAGTTGCGGCAGGTGCTCTCGACTTACGACGGGGACCTCAGGGACCCGCTCTGGTGGCCTCAGGAAAGGCCAGTCCCCATGCGAGTTCCTCGGGGGCCTCTCGGGATTCCTCTACCGTCGATGCCGGGGCCTAAGACCTTGTGTGGAGTTGGGGCCGGAACCTGAGGATTCCTCTCCAGTGCTGACATGGATCTTGCCGTACTTCTGGAGTCTCCCCAGGGGAGTCAGTCCTCGTCTCGAATGCGGGCATGCACTTGCGCTTTCCTCCAGAGCGGTAGCAGCAGTGTCACGCAGTCCGCCGCGTGGATCAAAGGATCTATGGTTTTCCCTCGAGTCTTTCCCACGAGGCTTTCCCACGAGGCTTTCCACAGGGCTGTCCCACGTGCACACGTGGTGGGACTCGATCCTCGGCTTGAACGTCAAGGCAGTGCAGGGAAAACAGGTTCCTCTGGAATGGACTGACACATCTGGGGGACTCTTGGAATGGTGTCACGACCCTGGAGTTCCTCTCGCCTTTCCTGTGGAGAGCGCCTCCTCTTGAGATGCGACGGGAACGCCGGGAATTCTTTCCCTACGAAACAGGGAAAGGATCCCTCATCTCGAGCTAGGAGGCGGAAACGGGGCTTCCCTGGATGTGTGCGGGACCCACGTGCTTCCTCTCGAGTGGAGACGGGTATGTCGGGGAACTTCTTGAGTTGCAGCAATGCTGTGAAGGACCCTTTGGAAGTTCCAGTGGTTAGACGTGATTAGCCTCGAGAAGCCTCAGCGGAAATGGGCCTCATCTCGCCTGGAGGGCAAAACCTCCAGGATTTTCTCGAGTTGTGGCAGGTGCTCTCGACTTACGATGGGGACCTCAGGGACCCGCTCTGGTGGCCTCAGGAAAGGCCAGTCCCCATGCAAGTTCCTCGGGGGCCTCTCGGGATTCCTCTCCCGTCGATGCCGGGGCCTGAGTCCTTGTGTGGAGTCGGGGCCGGAACCTGAGGATTCCTCTCCAGTGCTGACATGGATCTTGGGGTACTTCTGGAGTCTCCCCAGGGGAGTCAGTCCTCGTCTCGAATGTGGGCATGCACTTGCGCTTTCCTCCAGAGCGGTAGCAGCAGTGTCACGCAGTCCGCCGCGTGGATCAAAGGATCTATGGTTTTCCCTCGAGTCTTTCCCACGAGGCTTTCCCACGAGGCTTTCCCACAGGGCTGTCCCACGTGCACACGTGGTGGCAGTGGATCCTCGGCTTGAACGTCAAGGCAGTGCAGGGAAAACAGGTTCCTCTGGAATGGACTGACACATCTGAGGGTCTCTTGGAATGGTGCCACGACCCTGGAGTTCCTCTCGCCTTTCCTGCGGAGAGCGCCTCCTCTTGAGATGCGACGGGAACGCCGGGAATTCTTTCCCTACGAAACAGGGAAAGGATCCCTCACCTCGAGCTAGGAGGCGGAAACAGGGCTCCCCTGGATGTGTGCGGGACCCCACATGCATCCTCTCGAGTGGAGACGGGTATATCGCAGAACTGCTTCAGTGCAGCAAGGGTGTGAAGGACCCTTTGGAAGTTCCAGTGGTTAGATGTGATTAGCCTCGAGAAGCCTCAGCGGAAATGGGCCTCATCTCGCCTGGAGGGCAAAACCTCCTGGATTTTCTCGAGTTGCAGCAGGTGCTCTCGACTTACGATGGGGACCTCAGGGACCCGCTCTGGTGGCCTCAGGAAAGGCCAGTCCCCATGTGAGTTCCTCGGGGGCCTCTCGGCATTCCTCTCCCGTCGATGCCGGGGCCTAAGACCTTGTGTGGAGTCGGGGCCGGAACCTGAGGATTCCTCTCCAGTGCTGACATGGATCTTGGGGTACTTCTGGAGTCTCCCCAGGGGAGTCAGTCCTCGTCTCGAGTGCGGGCATGCACTTGCGCTTTCCTCCAGAGCGGTAGCAGCAGTGTCACGCAGTCCTCCGCGTGGATCAAAGGATCTATGGTTTTCCCTCGAGTCTTTCCCACGAGGCTTTCCCACGAGGCTTTCCCACAGGGCTGTCCCACGTGCACACGTGGTGGGAGTCGATCCTCGGCTTGAACGTCAAGGCAGTGCAGGGAAAACAGGTTCCTCTGGAATGGACTGACACATCTGGGGGTCTCTTGGAATGGTGCCACGACCCTGGAGTTCCTCTCGCCTTTCCTGCGGAGAGCGCCTCCTCTTGAGATGCGACGGGAACGCCGGGAATTCTTTCCCTAAGAAACAGGGAAAGGATCCCTCATCTCGAGCTAGGAGGCGGAAACGGGGCTCCCCTGGATGTGTGCGGGACCCCACGTGCTTCCTCTCGAGTGGAGACGGGTATGTCGGGGAACTTCTTGAGTTGCAGCAAGGGTGTGAAGGACCCTTTGGAAGTTCCAGTGGTTAGATGTGATTAGCCTCGAGAAGCCTCAGCGGAAATGGGCCTCATCTCGCCTGGAGGGCAAAACCTCCTGGATTTTCTCGAGTTGCGGCATGTGCTCTTGACTTACGACGGGGACCTCGGGGACCCGCTCTGGTGGCCTCAGGAAAGGCCAGTCCCCATGCGAGTTCCTCGGGGGCCTCTCGGGATTCCTCTCCCGTCGATGCCGGGGCCTAAGACCTTGTGTGGAGTCGGGGCCGGAACCTGAGGATTCCTCTCCAGTGCTGACATGGATCTTGGGGTACTTCTGGAGTCTCCCCAGGGGAGTCAGTCCTCGTCTCGAATGCGGGCATGCACTTGCGCTTTCCTCCAGAGTGGTAGCAGCAGTGTCACGCAGTCCGCCGCGTGGATCAAAGGATCTATGGTTTTCCCTCGAGTCTTTCCCACGAGGGTTTCCCACGAGGCTTTCCCACAGGGCTGTCCCACGTGCACACGTGGTGGGAGTGGATCCTCGGCTTGAACGTCAAGGCAGTGCAGGGAAAACAGGTTCCTCTGGAATGGACTGACACATCTGGGGGACTCTTGGAATGGTGGCACGACCCTGGAGTTCCTCTCGCCTTTCCTGTGGAGAGCGCCTCCTCTTGAGATGCGACGGGAACGCCGGGAATTCTTTCCCTACGAAACAGGGAAAGGATCCCTCATCTCGAGCTAGGAGGCGGAAACGGGGCTCCCCTGGATGTGTGCGGGAACCCACGTGCTTCCTCTCGAGAGGAGACCGGTATGTCGGGGAACTTCTTGAGTTGCAGCAAGGGTGTGAAGGACCCTTTGGAAGTTCCAGCGGTTAGATGTGATTAGCCTCGAGAAGCCTCAGCGGAAATGGGCCTCATCTCGCCTGGTGGGCAAAACCTCCTGGATTTTCTCGAGTTGCGGCAGGTGCTCTCGACTTACGACGGGGACCTCAGGGACCCGCTCTGGTGGCCTCAGGAAAGGCCAGTCCCCATGCGAGTTCCTCGGGGGCCTCTCGGGATTCCTCTCCCGTCGATGCCGGGGCCTAAGACCTTGTGTGGAGTCGGGGCCGGAACCTGAGGATTCCTCTCCAGTGCTGACATGGATCTTGGGGTACTTCTGGAGTCTCCCCAGGGGAGTCAGTCCTCGTCTCGAATGCGGGCATGCACTTGCGCTTTCCTCCAGAGCGGTAGCAGCAGTGTCACGTAGTCCGCCGCGTGGATCAAAGGATCTATGGTTTTCCCTCGAGTTTTCCCACGAGGCTTTCCCACGAGGCTTTCCCACAGGGCTGTCCCACGTGCACACGTGGTGGGAGTCGATCCTCGGCTTGAACGTCAAGGCAGTGCAGGGAAAACAGTTTCCTCTGGAATGGACTGACACATCTGGGTGACTCTTGGAATGGTGGCATGACCCTGGAGTTCCTCTCGGCTTTCCTGTGGAGAGCGCCTCCTCTTGAGATGCGACGGGAACGCCGGGAATTCTTTCCCTACGAAACAGGGAAAGGATCCCTCATCTCGAGCTAGGAGGCGGAAACGGGGCTCCCCTGGATGTGTGCGGGACCCCACGTGCTTCCTCTCGAGTGGAGACGGGTATGTCGGGGAACTTCTTGAGTTGCAGCAATGCTGTGAAGGACCCTTTGGAAGTTCCAGTGGTTAGACGTGATTAGCCTCGAGAAGCCTCAGCGGAAATGGGCCTCATCTCGCCTGGAGGGCAAAACCTCCTGGATTTTCTCGAGTTGCGGCAGGTGCTCTCGACTTACGACGGGGACCTCAGGGACCCGCTCTGGTGGACTCAGGAAAGGCCAGTCCCCATGCGAGTTCCTCGGGGGCCTCTCGGGATCCCTCTCCCGTCGATGCCGGGGCCTAAGACCTTGTGTGGAGTCGGGGCCGGAACCTGAGGATTCCTCTCCAGTGCTGACATGGATCTTGGGTTACTTCTGGAGTCTCCCCAGGGGAGTCAGTCCTCGTCTCGAATGCGGGCATGCACTTGCGCTTTCCTCCAGAGCGGTAGCAGCAGTGTCACGCAGTCCGCCGCGTGGATCAAAGGATCTATGGTTTTCCCTCGAGTCTTTCCCACGAGGCTTTCCCACGAGGCTTTCCCACAGGGCTGTCCCACGTGCACACGTGGTGGGAGTGGATCCTCGGCTTGAACGTCAAGGCAGTGCAGGGAAAACAGGTTCTTCTGGAATGGACTGACACATCTGGGGGACTCTTGGAATGGTGGCACGACCCTGGAGTTCCTCTCGCCTTTCCTGTGGAGAGCGCCTCCTCTTGAGATGCGACGGGAACGCCGGGAATTCTTTCCCTACGAAACAGGGAAAGGATCCCTCATCTCGAGCTAGGAGGCGGAAACGGGGCTCCCCTGGATGTGTGCGGGACCCCACGTGCTTCCTCTCGAGTGGAGACGGGTATGTCGGGGAACTTCTTGAGTTGCAGCAAGGGTGCGAAGGACCCTTTGGAAGTTCCAGTGGTTAGACGTGATTAGCCTCGAGAAGCCTCAGCGGAAATGGGCCTCATCTCGCCTGGAGGGCAAAACCTCCTGGATTTTCTCGAGTTGCGGCAGGTGCTCTCGACTTACGACGGGGACCTCAGGGACCCGCTCTGGTGGACTCAGAAAGGCCAGTCCCCATGCGAGTTCCTCGGGGGCCTCTCGGGATTCCTCTCCCGTCGATGCCGGGGCCTAAGACCTTGTGTGGAGTCGGGGCCGGAACCTGAGGATTCCTCTCCAGTGCTGACATGGATCTTGGGGTACTTCTGGAGTCTCCCCAGGGGAGTCAGTCCTCGTCTCGAATGCGGGCATGCACTTGCGCTTTCCTCCAGAGCGGTAGCAGCAGTGTCACGCAGTCCGCCGCGTGGATCAAAGGATCTATTGTTTTCCCTCGTGTCTTTCCCACGAGGCTTTCCCACGAGGCTTTCCCACAGGGCTGTCCCACGTGCACACGTGGTGGGAGTGGATCCTCGGCTTGAACGTCAAGGCAGTGCAGGGAAAACATGTTCCTCTGGAATGGACTGACACATCTGGGGGCCCTCTTGGAATGGTGGCACGACCCTGGAGTTCCTCTCGCCTTTCCTGTGGAGAGCGCCTCCTCTTGAGATGCGACGGGAACGCCGGGAATTCTTTCCCTACGAAACAGGGAAAGGATCCCTCATCTCGAGCTAGGAGGCGGAAACGGGGCTCCCCTGGATGTGTGCGGGACCCCACGTGCTTCCTCTCGAGTGGAGACGGGTATGTCGGGGAACTTCTTGAGTTGCAGCAAGGGTGTGAAGGACCCTTTGGAAGTTCCAGTTGTTAGACGTGATTAGCCTCGAGAAGCCTCAGCGGAAATGGGCCTCATCTCGCCTGGAGGGCAAAACCTCCTGGATTTTCTCGAGTTACGGCAGGTGCTCTCGACTTACGACGGGGACCTCAGGGACCCGCTCTGGTGGCCTCAGGAAAGGCCAGTCCCCATGCGAGCTCTTCGGGGGCCTCTCGGAATTCCTCTCCCGTCGATGCCGGGGCCTAAGACCTTGTGTGGAGTCGGGGCCGGAACCTGAGGATTCCTCTCCAGTGCTGACATGGATCTTGGGTTACTTCTGGAGTCTCCCCAGGGGAGTCAGTCCTCGTCTCGAATGCGGGCATGCACTTGCGCTTTCCTCCAGAGCGGTAGCAGCAGTGTCACGCAGTCCGCCGCGTGGATCAAAGGATCTATTGTTTTCCCTCGTGTCTTTCCCACGAGGCTTTCCCACGAGGCTTTCCCACAGGGCTGTCCCACGTGCACACGTGGTGGGAGTGGATCCTCGGCTTGAACGTCAAGGCAGTGCAGGGAAAACATGTTCCTCTGGAATGGACTGACACATCTGGGGGACTCTTGGAATGGTGGCACGACCCTGGAGTTCCTCTCGCCTTTCCTGTGGAGAGCGCCTCCTCTTGAGATGCGACGGGAACGCCGGGAATTCTTTCCCTACGAAACAGGGAAAGGATCCCTCATCTCGAGCTAGGAGGCGGAAACGGGGCTCCCCTGGATGTGTGCGGGACCCCACGTGCTTCCTCTCGAGTGGAGACGGGTATGTCGGGGAACTTCTTGAGTTGCAGCAAGGGTGTGAAGGACCCTTTGGAAGTTCCAGTTGTTAGACGTGATTAGCCTCGAGAAGCCTCAGCGGAAATGGGCCTCATCTCGCCTGGAGGGCAAAACCTCCTGGATTTTCTCGAGTTACGGCAGGTGCTCTCGACTTACGACGGGGACCTCAGGGACCCGCTCTGGTGACCTCAGGAAAGGCCAGTCCCCATGCTAATTCCACGGGGGCCTCTCGGGATTACTCTCCCGTCGATGCCGGGGCCTAAGACCTTGTGTGGAGTCGGGGCCGGAACCTGAGGATTCCTCTCCAGTGCTGACATGGATCTTGGGGTACTTCTGGAGTCTCCCCAGGGGAGTCAGTCCTCGTCTCGAATGCGGGCATGCACTTGCGCTTTCCTCCAGAGCGGTAGCAGCAGTGTCACGCAGTCCGCCGCGTGGATCAAAGGATCTATGGTTTTCCCTCGAGTTTTCCCACGAGGCTTTCCCACGAGGCTTTCCCACAGGGCTGTCCCACGTGCACACGTGGTGGCAGTGGATCCTCGGCTTGAACGTCAAGGCAGTGCAGGGAAAACAGGTTCCTCTGGAATGGACTGACACATCTGGGTGACTCTTGGAATGGTGGCATGACCCTGGAGTTGCTCTCGGCTTTCCTGTGGAGAGCGTCTTCTCTTGAGATGCGACGGGAACGCCGGGAATTCTTTCCCTACGAAACAGGGAAAGGATCCCTCATCTCGAGCTAGGAGGCGGAAACGGGGCTCCCCTGGATGTTTGCGGGACCCCACGTGCTTCCTCTCGAGTGGAGACGGGTATGTCGGGGAACTTCTTGAGTTGCAGCAAGGGTGTGAAGGACCCTTTGGAAGTTCCAGTGGTTAGACGTGATTAGCCTCGAGAAGCCTCAGCGGAAATAGGCCTCATCTTGCCTGGAGGGCAAAACCTCCTGGATTTTCTCGAGTTGCGGCAGGTGCTCTCGACTTACGACGGGGACCTCAGGGACCCGCTCTGGTGGACTCAGGAAAGGCCAGTCCCCATGCGAGTTCCTCGGGGGCCTCTCGGGATTCCTCTCCCGTCGATGCCGGGGCCTAAGACCTTGTGTGGAGTCGGGGCCGGAACCTGAGGATTCCTCTCCAGTGCTGACATGGATCTTGGGGTACTTCTGGAGTCTCCCCAGGGGAGTCAGTCCTCTTCTCGAATGTGGTCATGCACTTGCGCTTTCCTCCAGAGCGGTAGCAGCAGTGTCACGCAGTCCGCCGCGTGGATCAAAGGATCTATGGTTTTCCCTCGAGTTTTCCCACGAGGCTTTCCCACGAGGCTTTCCCACAGGGCTGTCCCACGTGCACACGTGGTGGGAGTGGATCCTCGGCTTGAACGTCAAGGCAGTGCAGGGAAAACAGGTTCCTCTGGAATGGACTGACACATCTGGGGGACTCTTGGAATGGTGGCATGACCCTGGAGTTCCTCTCGGCTTTCCTGTGGAGAGCGCCTCCTCTTGAGATGCGACGGGAACGCCGGGAATTCTTTCCCTACGAAACAGGGAAAGGATCCCTCATCTCGAGCTAGGAGGCGGAAACGGGGCTCCCCTGGATGTATGCGGGACCCCACGTGCTTCCTCTCGAGTGGAGACGGGTATGTCGGGGAACTTCTTGAGTTGCAGCAATGCTGTGAAGGACCCTTTGGAAGTTCCAGTGGTTAGACGTGATTAGCCTCGAGAAGCCTCAGCGGAAATGGGCCTCATCTCGCCTGGAGGGCAAAACCTCCTGGATTTTCTCGAGTTGCGGCAGGTGCTCTCGACTTACGACGGGGACCTCAGGGACCCGCTCTGGTGGACTCAGGAAAGGCCAGTCCCCATGCGAGTTCCTCGGGGGCCTCTCGGGATCCCTCTCCCGTCGATGCCGGGGCCTAAGACCTTGTGTGGAGTCGGGGCCGGAACCTGAGGATTCCTCTCCAGTGCTGACATGGACCTTGGGGTACTTCTGGAGTCTCCCCAGGGGAGTCAGTCCTCGTCTCGAATGCGGGCATGCACTTGCGCTTTCCTCCAGAGCGGTAGCAGCAGTGTCACGCAGTCCTCCGCGTGGATCAAAGGATCTATTGTTTTCCCTCGTGTCTTTCCCACGAGGCTTTCCCACGAGGCTTTCCCACAGGGCTGTCCCACGTGCACACGTGGTGGGAGTGGATCCTCGGCTTGAACGTCAAGGCAGTGCAGGGAAAACATGTTCCTCTGGAATGGACTGACACATCTGGGGGACTCTTGGAATGGTGGCACGACCCTGGAGTTCCTCTCGCCTTTCCTGTGGAGAGCGCCTCCTCTTGAAATGCGACGGGAACGCCGGGAATTCTTTCCCTACGAAACAGGGAAAGGATCCCTCATCTCGAGCTAGGAGGCGGAAACGGGGCTCCCATGGATGTGTGCGGGACCCCACGTGTTTCCTCTCGAGTGGAGACGGGTATGTCGGGGAACTTCTTGAGTTGCAGCAAGGGTGTGAAGGACCCTTTGGAAGTTCCAGTGGTTATACGTGATTAGCCTCGAGAAGCCTCAGCGGAAATAGGCCTCATCTTGCCTGGAGGGCAAAACCTCCTGGATTTTCTCGAGTTGCGGCAGGTGCTCTCGACTTACGACGGGGACCTCAGGGACCCGCTCTGGTGGCCTCAGGAAAGGCCAGTCCCCATGCGAGTTCCTCGGGGGCCTCTTGGGATACCTCTCCCGTCGATGCCGGGGGTAAGACCTTGTGTGGAGTCGGGGCCGGAACGTGAGGATTCCTCTCCAGTGCTGACATGGATCTTGGGGTACTTCTGGAGTCTCCCCAGGGGAGTCAGTCCTCGTCTCGAATGCGGGCATGCACTTGCGCTTTCCTCCAGAGCGGTAGCAGCAGTGTCACGCAGTCCGCCGTGTGGATCAAAGGATCTATGGTTTTCCCTCGAGTCTTTCCCACGAGGCTTTCCCACGAGGCTTTCCCACAGGGCTGTCCCACGTGCACACGTGGTGGGAGTGGATCCTCGGCTTGAACGTCAAGGCAGTGCAGGGAAAACAGGTTCCTCTGGAATGGACTGACACATCTGGGGGACTCTTGGAATGGTGGCACGACCCTGGAGTTCCTCTCGCCTTTCCTGTGGAGAGCGCCTCTTCTTGAGATGCGACGGGAACGCCGGGAATTCTTTCCCTACGAAACAGGGAAAGGATCCCTCATCTCGAGCTAGGAGGCGGAAACGGGGCTGCCCTGGATGTGTGCGGGACCCCACGTGCTTACTCTCGAGTGGAGACGGGTATGTCGGGGAACTTCTTGAGTTGCAGCAAGGGTGTGAAGGACCCTTTGGAAGTTCCAGTGGTTAGACATGATTCGCCTCGAGAAGCCTCAGCGGAAATGGGCCTCATCTCGCCTGGAGGGCAAAACCTCCTGGATTTTCTCGAGTTGCGTCAGGTGCTCTCGACTTACGACGGGGACCTCAGGGACCCGCTCTGGTGGCCTCAGGAAAGGCCAGTCCCCATGCGAGTTCCTCGGGGGCCTCTCGGGATTCCTCTCCCGTCGATGCCGGGGCCTAAGACATTGTGTGGAGTCGGGGCCGGAACCTGAGGATTCCTCTCCAGTGCTGACATGGATCTTGGGGTACTTCTGGAGTCTCCCCAGGGGAGTCAGTCCTCGTCTCGAATGCGGGCATGCACTTGCGCTTTCCTCCAGTGTGGTAGCAGCAGTGTCACGCAGTCCGCCGCGTGGATCAAAGGATCTATGTTTTTCCCTCGAGTCTTTCCCACGAGGCTTTCCCACGAGGCTTTCCCACAGGGCTGTCCCACGTGCACACGTGGTGGGAGTGGATCCTCGGCTTGAACGTCAAGGCAGTGCAGGGAAAACAGGTTCCTCTGGAATGGACTGACACATCTGGGGGACTCTTGGAATGGTGGCACGACCCTGGAGTTCCTCTCGCCTTTCCTGTGGAGAGCGCCTCCTCTTGAGATGCGACGGGAACGCCGGGAATTCTTTCCCTACGAAACAGGGAAAGGATCCCTCATCTCGAGCTAGGAGGCGGAAACGGGGCTCCCCTGGATGTTTGCGGGAACCCACGTGCTTCCTCTCGAGTGGAGAAGGGTATGTCGGGGAACTTCTTGAGTTGCAGCAAGGGTGTGAAGGACCCTTTGGAAGTTCCAGGGGTTAGATGTGATTAGCCTCGAGAAGCCTCAGCGGAAATGGGCCTCATCTCGCCTGGTGGGCAAAACCTCCTGGATTTTCTCGAGTTGCGGCAGGTGCTCTCGACTTACGATGGGGACCTCAGGGACCCGCTCTGGTGGCCTCAGGAAAGGCCAGTCCCCATTCGAGTTCCTCGGGGGCCTCTCGGCATTCCTCTCCCGTCGATGCCGGGGCCTAAGACCTTGTGTGGAGTCGGGGCCGGAACCTGAGGATTCCTCTCCAGTGCTGACATGGATCTTGGGGTACTTCTGGAGTCTCCCCAGGGGAGTCAGTCCTCGTCTCGAATGCGGGCATGCACTTGCGCTTTCCTCCAGAGCGGTAGCAGCAGTGTCACGCAGTCCGCCGCGTGGATCAAAGGATCTATGGTTTTCCCTCGAGTCTTTCCCACGAGGCTTTCCCACGAGGCTTTCCCACAGGGCTGTCCCACGTGCACACGTGGTGGGAGTGGATCCTCGGCTTGAACGTCAAGGCAGTGCAGGGAAAACAGGTTCCTCTGGAATGGACTGACACATCTGGGGGACTCTTGGAATGGTGGCACGACCCTGGAGTTCCTCTCGCCTTTCCTGTGGAGAGCGCCTCCTCTTGAGATGCGACGGGAACGCCGGGAATTCTTTCCCTACGAAACAGGGAAAGGATCCCTCATCTCGAGCTAGGAGGCGGAAACGGGGCTCCCCTGGATGTGTGCGGGACCCCACGTGCTTCCTCTCGAGTGGAGACGGGTATGTCGGGGAACTTCTTGAGTTGAAGCAAGGGTGTGAAGGACCCTTTGGAAGTTCCAGTGGTTAGACGTGATTAGCCTCGAGAAGCCTCAGCGGAAATGGGCCTCATCTCGCCTGGAGGGCAAAACCTCCTGGATTTTCTCGAGTTGCGGCAGGTGCTCTCCACTTACGATGGGGACCTCAGGGACCCGCTCTGGTGGCCTCAGGAAAGGCCAGTCCCCATTCGAGTTCCTCGGGGGCCTCTCGGCATTCCTCTCCCGTCGATGCCGGGGCCTAAGACCTTGTGTGGAGTCGGGGCCGGAACCTGAGGATTCCTCTCCAGTGCTGACATGGATCTTGGGGTACTTCTGGAGTCTCCCCAGGGGAGTCAGTCCTCGTCTCGAATGCGGGCATGCACTTGCGCTTTCCTCCAGAGCGGTAGCAGCAGTGTCACGCAGTCCGCCGCGTGGATCAAAGGATCTATGGTTTTCCCTCGAGTCTTTCCCACGAGGCTTTCCCACGAGGCTTTCCCACAGGGCTGTCCCACGTGCACACGTGGTGGGAGTCGATCCTCGGCTTGAACGTCAAGGCAGTGCAGGGAAAACAGGTTCCTCTGGAATGGACTGACACATCTGGGGGACTCTTGGAATGGTGGCATGACCCTGGAGTTCCTCTCGGCTTTCCTGTGGAGAGCGCCTCCTCTTGAGATGCGACGGGAACGCCGGGAATTCTTTCCCTACGAAACAGGGAAAGGATCCCTCATCTCGAGCTAGGAGGCGGAAACGGGGCTCCCCTGGATGTGTGCGGGACCCCACGTGCTTCCTCTCGAGTGGAGACGGGTATGTCGGGGAACTTCTTGAGTTGCAGCAAGGGTGTGAAGGACCCTTTGGAAGTTCCAGTGGTTAGACGTGATTAGCCTCGAGAAGCCTCAGCGGAAATGGGCCTCATCTCGCCTGGAGGGCAAAACCTCCTGGATTTTCTCGAGTTGCGGCAGGTGCTCTGAACTTACGACGGGGACCTCAGGGACCCGCTCTGGTGGCCTCAGGAAAGGCCAGTCCCCATGCGAGTTCCTCGGGGGCCTCTCGGCATTCCTCTCCCGTCGATGCCGGGGCCTAAGACCTTGTGTGGAGTCGGGGCCGGAACCTGAGGATTCCTCTCCAGTGCTGACATGGATCTTGGGTTACTTCTGGAGTCTCCCCAGGGGAGTCAGTCCTCGTCTCGAATGCGGGCATGCACTTGCGCTTTCCTCCAGAGCGGTAGCAGCAGTGTCACGCAGTCCGCCGCGTGGATCAAAGGATCTATGGTTTTCCCTCGAGTCTTTCCCACGAGGCTTTCCCACGAGGCTTTCCCACAGGGCTGTCCCACGTGCACACGTGGTGGGAGTGGATCCTCGGCTTGAACGTCAAGGCAGTGCAGGGAAAACAGGTTCCTCTGGAATGGACTGACACATCTGGGGGACTCTTGGAATGGTGGCACGACCCTGGAGTTCCTCTCGCCTTTCCTGTGGAGAGCGCCTCCTCTTGAGATGCGACGGGAACGCCGGGAATTCTTTCCCTACGAAACAGGGAAAGGATCCCTCATCTCGAGCTAGGAGGCGGAAACGGGGCTCCCCTGGATGTGTGCGGGACCCCACGTGCTTCAGCTCGAGTGGAGACGGGTATGTCGGGGAACTTCTTGAGTTGCAGCAAGGGTGCGAAGGACCCTTTGGAAGTTCCAGTGGTTAGACGTGATTAGCCTCGAGAAGCCTCAGCGGAAATGGGCCTCATCTCGCCTGGAGGGCAAAACCTCCTGGATTTTCTCGAGTTGCGGCAGGTGCTCTCGACTTACGACGGGGACCTCAGGGACCCGCTCTGGTGGACTCAGAAAGGCCAGTCCCCATGCGAGTTCCTCGGGGGCCTCTCGGGATTCCTCTCCCGTCGATGCCGGGGCCTAAGACCTTGTGTGGAGTCGGGGCCGGAACCTGAGGATTCCTCTCCAGTGCTGACATGGATCTTGGGGTACTTCTGGAGTCTCCCCAGGGGAGTCAGTCCTCGTCTCGAATGCGGGCATGCACTTGCGCTTTCCTCCAGAGCGGTAGCAGCAGTGTCACGCAGTCCGCCGCGTGGATCAAAGGATCTATTGTTTTCCCTCGTGTCTTTCCCACGAGGCTTTCCCACGAGGCTTTCCCACAGGGCTGTCCCACGTGCACACGTGGTGGGAGTGGATCCTCGGCTTGAACGTCAAGGCAGTGCAGGGAAAACATGTTCCTCTGGAATGGACTGACACATCTGGGGGCCCTCTTGGAATGGTGGCACGACCCTGGAGTTCCTCTCGCCTTTCCTGTGGAGAGCGCCTCCTCTTGAGATGCGACGGGAACGCCGGGAATTCTTTCCCTACGAAACAGGGAAAGGATCCCTCATCTCGAGCTAGGAGGCGGAAACGGGGCTCCCCTGGATGTGTGCGGGACCCCACGTGCTTCCTCTCGAGTGGAGACGGGTATGTCGGGGAACTTCTTGAGTTGCAGCAAGGGTGTGAAGGACCCTTTGGAAGTTCCAGTTGTTAGACGTGATTAGCCTCGAGAAGCCTCAGCGGAAATGGGCCTCATCTCGCCTGGAGGGCAAAACCTCCTGGATTTTCTCGAGTTACGGCAGGTGCTCTCGACTTACGACGGGGACCTCAGGGACCCGCTCTGGTCGCCTCAGGAAAGGCCAGTCCCCATGCGAGTTCCTCGGGGGCCTCTCGGAATTCCTCTCCCGTCGATGCCGGGGCCTAAGACCTTGTGTGGAGTCGGGGCCGGAACCTGAGGATTCCTCTCCAGTGCTGACATGGATCTTGGGGTACTTCTGGAGTCTCCCCAGGGGAGTCAGTCCTCGTCTCGAATGCGGGCATGCACTTGCGCTTTCCTCCAGAGCGGTAGCAGCAGTGTCACGCAGTCCGCCGCGTGGATCAAAGGATCTATTGTTTTCCCTCGTGTCTTTCCCACGAGGCTTTCCCACGAGGCTTTCCCACAGGGCTGTCCCACGTGCACACGTGGTGGGAGTGGATCCTCGGCTTGAACGTCAAGGCAGTGCAGGGAAAACATGTTCCTCTGGAATGGACTGACACATCTGGGGGACTCTTGGAATGGTGGCACGACCCTGGAGTTCCTCTCGCCTTTCCTGTGGAGAGCGCCTCCTCTTGAGATGCGACGGGAACGCCGGGAATTCTTTCCCTACGAAACAGGGAAAGGATCCCTCATCTCGAGCTAGGAGGCGGAAACGGGGCTCCCCTGGATGTGTGCGGGACCCCACGTGCTTCCTCTCGAGTGGAGACGGGTATGTCGGGGAACTTCTTGAGTTGCAGCAAGGGTGTGAAGGACCCTTTGGAAGTTCCAGTTGTTAGACGTGATTAGCCTCGAGAAGCCTCAGCGGAAATGGGCCTCATCTCGCCTGGAGGGCAAAACCTCCTGGATTTTCTCGAGTTACGGCAGGTGCTCTCGACTTACGACGGGGACCTCAGGGACCCGCTCTGGTGACCTCAGGAAAGGCCAGTCCCCATGCTAATTCCACGGGGGCCTCTCGGGATTACTCTCCCGTCGATGCCGGGGCCTAAGACCTTGTGTGGAGTCGGGGCCGGAACCTGAGGATTCCTCTCCAGTGCTGACATGGATCTTGGGGTACTTCTGGAGTCTCCCCAGGGGAGTCAGTCCTCGTCTCGAATGCGGGCATGCACTTGCGCTTTCCTCCAGAGCGGTAGCAGCAGTGTCACGCAGTCCGCCGCGTGGATCAAAGGATCTATGGTTTTCCCTCGAGTTTTCCCACGAGGCTTTCCCACGAGGCTTTCCCACAGGGCTGTCCCACGTGCACACGTGGTGGCAGTGGATCCTCGGCTTGAACGTCAAGGCAGTGCAGGGAAAACAGGTTCCTCTGGAATGGACTGACACATCTGGGTGACTCTTGGAATGGTGGCATGACCCTGGAGTTGCTCTCGGCTTTCCTGTGGAGAGCGTCTTCTCTTGAGATGCGACGGGAACGCCGGGAATTCTTTCCCTACGAAACAGGGAAAGGATCCCTCATCTCGAGCTAGGAGGCGGAAACGGGGCTCCCCTGGATGTTTGCGGGACCCCACGTGCTTCCTCTCGAGTGGAGACGGGTATGTCGGGGAACTTCTTGAGTTGCAGCAAGGGTGTGAAGGACCCTTTGGAAGTTCCAGTGGTTAGACGTGATTAGCCTCGAGAAGCCTCAGCGGAAATAGGCCTCATCTTGCCTGGAGGGCAAAACCTCCTGGATTTTCTCGAGTTGCGGCAGGTGCTCTCGACTTACGACGGGGACCTCAGGGACCCGCTCTGGTGGACTCAGGAAAGGCCAGTCCCCATGCGAGTTCCTCGGGGGCCTCTCGGGATTCCTCTCCCGTCGATGCCGGGGCCTAAGACCTTGTGTGGAGTCGGGGCCGGAACCTGAGGATTCCTCTCCAGTGCTGACATGGATCTTGGGGTACTTCTGGAGTCTCCCCAGGGGAGTCAGTCCTCGTCTCGAATGCGGGCATGCACTTGCGCTTTCCTCCAGAGCGGTAGCAGCAGTGTCACGCAGTCCGCCGCGTGGATCAAAGGATCTATGGTTTTCCCTCGAGTTTTCCCACGAGGCTTTCCCACGAGGCTTTCCCACGAGGCTTTCCCACAGGGCTGTCCCACGTGCACACGTGGTGGGAGTGGATCCTCGGCTTGAACGTCAAGGCAGTGCAGGGAAAACAGGTTCCTCTGGAATGGACTGACACATCTGGGGGACTCTTGGAATGGTGGCATGACCCTGGAGTTCCTCTCGGCTTTCCTGTGGAGAGCGCCTCCTCTTGAGATGCGACGGGAACGCCGGGAATTCTTTCCCTACGAAACAGGGAAAGGATCCCTCATCTCGAGCTAGGAGGCGGAAACGGGGCTCCCCTGGATGTATGCGGGACCCCACGTGCTTCCTCTCGAGTGGAGACGGGTATGTCGGGGAACTTCTTGAGTTGCAGCAATGCTGTGAAGGACCCTTTGGAAGTTCCAGTGGTTAGACGTGATTAGCCTCGAGAAGCCTCAGCGGAAATGGGCCTCATCTCGCCTGGAGGGCAAAACCTCCTGGATTTTCTCGAGTTGCGGCAGGTGCTCTCGACTTACGACGGGGACCTCAGGGACCCGCTCTGGTGGACTCAGGAAAGGCCAGTCCCCATGCGAGTTCCTCGGGGGCCTCTCGGGATCCCTCTCCCGTCGATGCCGGGGCCTAAGACCTTGTGTGGAGTCGGGGCCGGAACCTGAGGATTCCTCTCCAGTGCTGACATGGATCTTGGGGTACTTCTGGAGTCTCCCCAGGGGAGTCAGTCCTCGTCTCGAATGCGGGCATGCACTTGCGCTTTCCTCCAGAGCGGTAGCAGCAGTGTCACGCAGTCCTCCGCGTGGATCAAAGGATCTATTGTTTTCCCTCGTGTCTTTCCCACGAGGCTTTCCCACGAGGCTTTCCCACAGGGCTGTCCCACGTGCACACGTGGTGGGAGTGGATCCTCGGCTTGAACGTCAAGGCAGTGCAGGGAAAACATGTTCCTCTGGAATGGACTGACACATCTGGGGGACTCTTGGAATGGTGGCACGACCCTGGAGTTCCTCTCGCCTTTCCTGTGGAGAGCGCCTCCTCTTGAAATGCGACGGGAACGCCGGGAATTCTTTCCCTACGAAACAGGGAAAGGATCCCTCATCTCGAGCTAGGAGGCGGAAACGGGGCTCCCATGGATGTGTGCGGGACCCCACGTGTTTCCTCTCGAGTGGAGACGGGTATGTCGGGGAACTTCTTGAGTTGCAGCAAGGGTGTGAAGGACCCTTTGGAAGTTCCAGTGGTTATACGTGATTAGCCTCGAGAAGCCTCAGCGGAAATAGGCCTCATCTTGCCTGGAGGGCAAAACCTCCTGGATTTTCTCGAGTTGCGGCAGGTGCTCTCGACTTACGACGGGGACCTCAGGGACCCGCTCTGGTGGCCTCAGGAAAGGCCAGTCCCCATGCGAGTTCCTCGGGGGCCTATTGGGATACCTCTCCCGTCGATGCCGGGGGTAAGACCTTGTGTGGAGTCGGGGCCGGAACCTGAGGATTCCTCTCCAGTGCTGACATGGATCTTGGGGTACTTCTGGAGTCTCCCCAGGGGAGTCAGTCCTCGTCTCGAATGCGGGCATGCACTTGCGCTTTCCTCCAGAGCGGTAGCAGCAGTGTCACGCAGTCCGCCGTGTGGATCAAAGGATCTATGGTTTTCCCTCGAGTCTTTCCCACGAGGCTTTCCCACGAGGCTTTCCCACAGGGCTGTCCCACGTGCACACGTGGTGGGAGTGGATCCTCGGCTTGAACGTCAAGGCAGTGCAGGGAAAACAGGTTCCTCTGGAATGGACTGACACATCTGGGGGACTCTTGGAATGGTGGCACGACCCTGGAGTTCCTCTCGCCTTTCCTGTGGAGAGCGCCTCTTCTTGAGATGCGACGGGAACGCCGGGAATTCTTTCCCTACGAAACAGGGAAAGGATCCCTCATCTCGAGCTAGGAGGCGGAAACGGGGCTGCCCTGGATGTGTGCGGGACCCCACGTGCTTACTCTCGAGTGGAGACGGGTATGTCGGGGAACTTCTTGAGTTGCAGCAAGGGTGTGAAGGACCCTTTGGAAGTTCCAGTGGTTAGACATGATTCGCCTCGAGAAGCCTCAGCGGAAATGGGCCTCATCTCGCCTGGAGGGCAAAACCTCCTGGATTTTCTCGAGTTGCGGCAGGTGCTCTCGACTTACGACGGGGACCTCAGGGACCCGCTCTGGTGGCCTCAGGAAAGGCCAGTCCCCATGCGAGTTCCTCGGGGGCCTCTCGGGATTCCTCTCCCGTCGATGCCGGGGCCTAAGACATTGTGTGGAGTCGGGGCCGGAACCTGAGGATTCCTCTCCAGTGCTGACATGGATCTTGGGGTACTTCTGGAGCCTCCCCAGGGGAGTCAGTCCTCGTCTCGAATGCGGGCATGCACTTGCGCTTTCCTCCAGTGTGGTAGCAGCAGTGTCACGCAGTCCGCCGCGTGGATCAAAGGATCTATGTTTTTCCCTCGAGTCTTTCCCACGAGGCTTTCCCACGAGGCTTTCCCACAGGGCTGTCCCACGTGCACACGTGGTGGGAGTGGATCCTCGGCTTGAACGTCAAGGCAGTGCAGGGAAAACAGGTTCCTCTGGAATGGACTGACACATCTGGGGGACTCTTGGAATGGTGGCACGACCCTGGAGTTCCTCTCGCCTTTCCTGTGGAGAGCGCCTCCTCTTGAGATGCGACGGGAACGCCGGGAATTCTTTCCCTACGAAACAGGGAAAGGATCCCTCATCTCGAGCTAGGAGGCGGAAACGGGGCTCCCCTGGATGTTTGCGGGAACCCACGTGCTTCCTCTCGAGTGGAGAAGGGTATGTCGGGGAACTTCTTGAGTTGCAGCAAGGGTGTGAAGGACCCTTTGGAAGTTCCAGGGGTTAGATGTGATTAGCCTCGAGAAGCCTCAGCGGAAATGGGCCTCATCTCGCCTGGTGGGCAAAACCTCCTGGATTTTCTCGAGTTGCGGCAGGTGCTCTCGACTTACGATGGGGACCTCAGGGACCCGCTCTGGTGGCCTCAGGAAAGGCCAGTCCCCATTCGAGTTCCTCGGGGGCCTCTCGGCATTCCTCTCCCGTCGATGCCGGGGCCTAAGACCTTGTGTGGAGTCGGGGCCGGAACCTGAGGATTCCTCTCCAGTGCTGACATGGATCTTGGGGTACTTCTGGAGTCTCCCCAGGGGAGTCAGTCCTCGTCTCGAATGCGGGCATGCACTTGCGCTTTCCTCCAGAGCGGTAGCAGCAGTGTCACGCAGTCCGCCGCGTGGATCAAAGGATCTATGGTTTTCCCTCGAGTCTTTCCCACGAGGCTTTCCCACGAGGCTTTCCCACAGGGCTGTCCCACGTGCACACGTGGTGGGAGTGGATCCTCGGCTTGAACGTCAAGGCAGTGCAGGGAAAACAGGTTCCTCTGGAATGGACTGACACATCTGGGGGACTCTTGGAATGGTGGCACGACCCTGGAGTTCCTCTCGCCTTTCCTGTGGAGAGCGCCTCCTCTTGAGATGCGACGGGAACGCCGGGAATTCTTTCCCTACGAAACAGGGAAAGGATCCCTCATCTCGAGCTAGGAGGCGGAAACGGGGCTCCCCTGGATGTGTGCGGGACCCCACGTGCTTCCTCTCGAGTGGAGACGGGTATGTCGGGGAACTTCTTGAGTTGAAGCAAGGGTGTGAAGGACCCTTTGGAAGTTCCAGTGGTTAGACGTGATTAGCCTCGAGAAGCCTCAGCGGAAATGGGCCTCATCTCGCCTGGAGGGCAAAACCTCCTGGATTTTCTCGAGTTGCGGCAGGTGCTCTCCACTTACGATGGGGACCTCAGGGACCCGCTCTGGTGGCCTCAGGAAAGGCCAGTCCCCATTCGAGTTCCTCGGGGGCCTCTCGGCATTCCTCTCCCGTCGATGCCGGGGCCTAAGACCTTGTGTGGAGTCGGGGCCGGAACCTGAGGATTCCTCTCCAGTGCTGACATGGATCTTGGGGTACTTCTGGAGTCTCCCCAGGGGAGTCAGTCCTCGTCTCGAATGCGGGCATGCACTTGCGCTTTCCTCCAGAGCGGTAGCAGCAGTGTCACGCAGTCCGCCGCGTGGATCAAAGGATCTATGGTTTTCCCTCGAGTCTTTCCCACGAGGCTTTCCCACGAGGCTTTCCCACAGGGCTGTCCCACGTGCACACGTGGTGGGAGTCGATCCTCGGCTTGAACGTCAAGGCAGTGCAGGGAAAACAGGTTCCTCTGGAATGGACTGACACATCTGGGGGACTCTTGGAATGGTGGCATGACCCTGGAGTTCCTCTCGGCTTTCCTGTGGAGAGCGCCTCCTCTTGAGATGCGACGGGAACGCCGGGAATTCTTTCCCTACGAAACAGGGAAAGGATCCCTCATCTCGAGCTAGGAGGCGGAAACGGGGCTCCCCTGGATGTGTGCGGGACCCCACGTGCTTCCTCTCGAGTGGAGACGGGTATGTCGGGGAACTTCTTGAGTTGCAGCAAGGGTGTGAAGGACCCTTTGGAAGTTCCAGTGGTTAGACGTGATTAGCCTCGAGAAGCCTCAGCGGAAATGGGCCTCATCTCGCCTGGAGGGCAAAACCTCCTGGATTTTCTCGAGTTGCGGCAGGTGCTCTGAACTTACGACGGGGACCTCAGGGACCCGCTCTGGTGGCCTCAGGAAAGGCCAGTCCCCATGCGAGTTCCTCGGGGGCCTCTCGGCATTCCTCTCCCGTCGATGCCGGGGCCTAACACCTTGTGTGGAGTCGGGGCCGGAACCTGAGGATTCCTCTCCAGTGCTGACATGGATCTTGGGGTACTTCTGGAGTCTCCCCAGGGGAGTCAGTCCTCGTCTCGAAAGCGGGCATGCACTTGCGCTTTCCTCCAGAGCGGTAGCAGCAGTGTCACGCAGTCCGCCGCGTGGATCAAAGGATCTATGGTTTTCCCTCGAGTTTTCCCAGGAGGCTTTCCCACGAGGCTTTCCCACAGGGCTGTCCCACGTGCACACGTGGTGGGAGTCGATCCTCGGCTTGAACGTCAAGGCAGTGCAGGGAAAACAGGTTCCTCTGGAATGGACTGACACATCTGGGGGACTCTTGGAATGGTGGCACGACCCTGGAGTTCCTCTCGGCTTTCCTGTGGAGAGCGCCTCCTCTTGAGATGCGACGGGAACGCCGGGAATTCTTTCCCTACGAAACAGGGAAAGGATCCCTCATCTCGAGCTAGGAGGCGGAAACGGGGCTCCCCTGGATGTGTGCGGGACCCCACGTGCTTCCTCTCGAGTGGAGACGGGTATGTCGGGGAACTTCTTGAGTTGCAGCAAGGGTGTGAAGGACCCTTTGGAAGTTCCAGCGGTTAGATGTGATTAGCCTCCAGAAGCCTCAGCGGAAATGGGCCTCATCTCGCCTGGTGGGCAAAACCTCCTGGATTTTCTCGAGTTGCGGCAGGTGCTCTCCACTTACGATGGGGACCTCAGGGACCCGCTCTGGTGGCCTCAGGAAAGGCCAGTCCCCATTCGAGTTCCTCGGGGGCCTCTGGGCATTCCTCTCCCGTCGATGCCGGGGCCTAAGACCTTGTGTGGAGTCGGGGCCGGAACCTGAGGATTCCTCTCCAGTGCTGACATGGATCTTGGGGTACTTCTGGAGTCTCCCCAGGGGAGTCAGTCCTCGTCTCGAATGCGGGCATGCACTTGCGCTTTCCTCCAGAGCGGTAGCAGCAGTGTCACGCAGTCCGCCGCGTGGATCAAAGGATCTATGGTTTTCCCTCGAGTCTTTCCCACGAGGCTTTCCCACGAGGCTTTCCCACAGGGCTGTCCCACGTGCACACGTGGTGGGAGTCGATCCTCGGCTTGAACGTCAAGGCAGTGCAGGGAAAACAGGTTCCTCTGGAATGGACTGACACATCTGGGGGACTCTTGGAATGGTGGCATGACCCTGGAGTTCCTCTCGGCTTTCCTGTGGAGAGCGCCTCCTCTTGAGATGCGACGGGAACGCCGGGAATTCTTTCCCTACGAAACAGGGAAAGGATCCCTCATCTCGAGCTAGGAGGCGGAAACGGGGCTCCCCTGGATGTGTGCGGGACCCCACGTGCTTCCTCTCGAGTGGAGACGGGTATGTCGGGGAACTTCTTGAGTTGCAGCAAGGGTGTGAAGGACCCTTTGGAAGTTCCAGTGGTTAGACGTGATTAGCCTCGAGAAGCCTCAGCGGAAATAGGCCTTTTCTTGCCTGGAGGGCAAAACCTCCTGGATTTTCTCGAGTTGCGGCAGGTGCTCTCGACTTACGACGCGGACCTCAGGGACCCGCTCTGGTGGCCTCAGGAAAGGCCAGTCCCATGCGAGTTCCTCGGGGGCCTCTCGGGATCCCTCTCCCGTCGATGCCGGGGCCTAAGACCTTGTGTGGAGTCGGGGCCGGAACCTGAGGATTCCTCTCCAGTGCTGACATGGATCTTGGGGTACTTCTGGAGTCTCCCCAGGGGAGTCAGTCCTCGTCTCGAATGCGGGCATGCACTTGCGCTTTCCTCCAGAGCGGTAGCAGCAGTGTCACGCAGTCCGCCGCGTGGATCAAAGGATCTATGTTTTTCCCTCGAGTCTTTCCCACGAGGCTTTCCCACGAGGCTTTCCCACAGGGCTGTCCCACGTGCACACGTGGTGGGAGTGGATCCTCGGCTTGAACGTCAAGGCAGTGCAGGGAAAACAGGTTCCTCTGGAATGGACTGACACATCTGGGGGACTCTTGGAATGGTGGCACGACCCTGGAGTCCCTCTCGCCTTTCCTGTGGAGAGCGCCTCCTCTTGAGATGCGACGGGAACGCCGGGAATTCTTTCCCTACGAAACAGGGAAAGGATCCCTCATCTCGAGCTAGGAGGCGGAAACGGGGCTGCCCTGGATGTGTGCGGGACCCCACGTGCTTCCTCTCGAGTGGAGACGGGTATGTCGGGGAACTTCTTGAGTTACAGCAAGGGTGTGAAGGACCCTTTGGAAGTTCCAGTGGTTAGACATGATTCGCCTCGAGAAGCCTCAGCGGAAATGGGCCTCATCTCGCCTGGAGGGCAAAACCTCCTGGATTTTCTCGAGTTGCGGCAGGTGCTCTCGACTTACGACGGGGACCTCAGGGACCCGCTCTGGTGGCCTCAGGAAAGGCCAGTCCCCATGCGAGTTCCTCGGGGGCCTCTCGGGATTCCTCTCCCGTCGATGCCGGGGCCTAAGACCTTGTGTGGAGTCGGGGCCGGAACCTGAGGATTCCTCTCCAGTGCTGACATGGATCTTGGGGTACTTCTGGAGTCTCCCCAGGGGAGTCAGTCCTCGTCTCGAATGCGGGCATGCACTTGCGCTTTCCTCCAGATTGGTAGCAGCAGTGTCACGCAGTCCGCCGCGTGGATCAAAGGATCTATGTTTTTCCCTCGAGTCTTTCCCACGAGGCTTTCCCACGAGGCTTTCCCACAGGGCTGTCCCACGTGCACACGTGGTGGGAGTGGATCCTCGGCTTGAACGTCAAGGCAGTGCAGGGAAAACAGGTTCCTCTGGAATGGACTGACACATCTGGGGGACTCTTGGAATGGTGGCACGACCCTGGAGTTCCTCTCGCCTTTCCTGTGGAGAGCGCCTCCTCTTGAGATGCGACGGGAACGCCGGGAATTCTTTCCCTACGAAACAGGGAAAGGATCCCTCATCTCGAGCTAGGAGGCGGAAACGGGGCTCCCCTGGATGTGTGCGGGAACCCACGTGCTTCCTCTCGAGTGGAGACGGATATGTCGGGGAACTTCTTGAGTTGCAGCAAGGGTGTGAAGGACCCTTTGGAAGTTCCAGTGGTTAGATGTGATTAGCCTCGAGAAGCCTCAGCGGAAATGGGCCTCATCTCGCCTGGTGGGCAAAACCTCCTGGATTTTCTCGAGTTGCGGCAGGTGCTCTCGACTTACGATGGGGACCTCAGGGACCCGCTCTGGTGGCCTCAGGAAAGGCCAGTCCCCATTCGAGTTCCTCGGGGGCCTCTCGGCATTCCTCTCCCGTCGATGCCGGGGCCTAAGACCTTGTGTGGAGTCGGGGCCGGAACCTGAGGATTCCTCTCCAGTGCTGACATGGATCTTGGGGTACTTCTGGAGTCTCCCCAGGGGAGTCAGTCCTCGTCTCGAATGCGGGCATGCACTTGCGCTTTCCTCCAGAGCGGTAGCAGCAGTGTCACGCAGTCCGCCGCGTGGTCAAAGGATCTATGGTTTTCCCTCGAGTCTTTCCCACGAGGCTTTCCCACGAGGCTTTCCCACAGGGCTGTCCCACGTGCACACGTGGTGGGAGTGGATCCTCGGCTTGAACGTCAAGGCAGTGCAGGGAAAACAGGTTCCTCTGGAATGGACTGACACATCTGGGGGACTCTTGGAATGGTGGCACGACCCTGGAGTTCCTCTCGCCTTTCCTGTGGAGAGCGCCTCCTCTTGAGATGCGACGGGAACGCCGGGAATTCTTTCCCTACGAAACAGGGAAAGGATCCCTCATCTCGAGCTAGGAGGCGGAAACGGGGCTCCCCTGGATGTGTGCGGGACCCCACGTGCTTCCTCTCAAGTGGAGACGGGTATGTCGGGGAACTTCTTGAGTTGCAGCAAGGGTGTGAAGGACCCTTTGGAAGTTCCAGTGGTTAGACGTGATTAGCCTCGAGAAGCCTCAGCGGAAATGGGCCTCATCTCGCCTGGAGGGCAAAACCTCCTGGATTTTCTCGAGTTGCGGCAGGTGCTCTCGACTTACGACGGGGACCTCAGGGACCCGCTCTGGTGGCCTCAGGAAAGGCCAGTCCCCATGCGAGTTCCTCGGTGGCCACTCGGCATTCCTCTCCCGTCGATGCCGGGGCCTAAGACCTTGTGTGGAGTCGGGGCCGGAACCTGAGGATTCCTCTCCAGTGATGACATGGATCTTGGGGTACTTCTGGAGTCTCCCCAGGGGAGTCAGTCCTCGTCTCGAATGCGGGCATGCACTTGCGCTTTCCTCCAGAGCGGTAGCAGCAGTGTCACGCAGTCCGCCGCGTGGATCAAAGGATCTATGTTTTTCCCTCGAGTCTTTCCCACGAGGCTTTCCCACGAGGCTTTCCCACAGGGCTGTCCCACGTGCACACGTGGTGGGACTCGATCCTCGGCTTGAACGTCAAGGCAGTGCAGGGAAAACAGGTTCCTCTGGAATGGACTGACACATCTGGGGGACTCTTGGAATGGTGGCACGACCCTGGAGTTCCTCTCGCCTTTCCTATGGAGAGCTCCTCCTCTTGAGATGCGACGGGAACGCCGGGAATTCTTTCCCTACGAAACAGGGAAAGGATCCCTCATCTCGAGCTAGGAGGCGGAAACGGGGCTGCCCTGGATGTGTGCGGGACCCCACGTGCTTACTCTCGAGTGGAGACGGGTATGTCGGGGAACTTCTTGAGTTGCAGCAAGGGTGTGAAGGACCCTTTGGAAGTTCCAGTGGTTAGACATGATTCGCCTCGAGAAGCCTCAGCGGAAATGGGCCTCATCTCGCCTGGAGGGCAAAACCTCCTGGATTTTCTCGAGTTGCGGCAGGTGCTCTCGACTTACGACGGGGACCTCAGGGACCCGCTCTGGTGGCCTCAGGAAAGGCCAGTCCCCATGCGAGTTCCTCGGGGGCCTCTCGGGATTCCTCTCCCGTCGATGCCGGGGCCTAAGACCTTGTGTGGAGTCGGGGCCGGAAACTGAGGATTCCTCTCCAGTCCTGACATGGATCTTGGGGTACTTCTGGAGTCTCCCCAGGGGAATCAGTCCTCGTCTCGAATGCGGGCATGCACTTGCGCTTTCCTCCAGAGCGGTAGCAGCAGTGTCACGCAGTCCGCCGCGTGGATCAAAGGATCTATTGTTTTCCCTCGTGTCTTTCCCACGAGGCTTTCCCACGAGGCTTTCCCACAGGGCTGTCCCACGTGCACACGTGGTGGCAGTGGATCCTCGGCTTGAACGTCAAGGCAGTGCAGGGAAAACATGTTCCTCTGGAATGGACTGACACATCTGGGGGACTCTTGGAATGGTGGCACGACCCTGGAGTTCCTCTCGCCTTTCCTGTGGAGAGCGCCTCCTCTTGAGATGCGACGGGAACGCCGGGAATTCTTTCCCTACGAAACAGGGAAAGGATCCCTCATCTCGAGCTAGGAGGCGGAAACGGGGCTCCCCTGGATGTGTGCGGGACCCCACGTGCTTCCTCTCGAGTGGAGACGGGTATGTCGGGGAACTTCTTGAGTTGCAGCAAGGGTGTGAAGGACCCTTTGGAAGTTCCAGTTGTTAGACCTGATTAGCCTCGAGAAGCCTCAGCGGAAATGGGCCTCATCTCGCCTGGAGGGCAAAACCTCCTGGATTTTCTCGAGTTACGGCAGGTGCTCTCGACTTACGACGGGGACCTCAGGGACCCGCTCTGGTGGCTTCAGGAAAGGCCAGTCCCCATGCGAGTTCCTCGGGGGCCTCTCGGGATTCCTCTCCCGTCGATGCCGGGGCCTAAGACCTTGTGTGGAGTCGGGGCCGGAACCTGAGGATTCCTCTCCAGTGCTGACATGGATCTTGGGGTACTTCTGGAGTCTCCCCAGGGGAGTCAGTCCTCGTCTCGAATGCGGGCATGCACTTGCGCTTTCCTCCAGAGCGGTAGCAGCAGTGTCACGCAGTCCGCCGCGTGGATCAAAGGATCTATGGTTTTCCCTCGAGTCTTTCCCACGAGGCTTTCCCACGAGGCTTTCCCACAGGGCTGTCCCACGTGCACACGTGGTGGGAGTGGATCCTCGGCTTGAACGTCAAGGCAGTGCAGGGAAAACAGGTTCCTCTGGAATGGACTGACACATCTGGGGGACTCTTGGAATGGTGGCACGACCCTGGAGTTCCTCTCGGCTTTCCTGTGGAGAGCGCCTCCTCTTGAGATGCGACGGGAACGCCGGGAATTCTTTCCCTACGAAACAGGGAAAGGATCCCTCATCTCGAGCTAGGAGGCGGAAACGGGGCTCCCCTGGATGTGTGCGGGACCCCACGTGCTTCCTCTCGAGTGGAGACGGGTATGTCGGGGAACTTATTGAGTTGCAGCAATGCTGTGAAGGACCCTTTGGAAGTTCCAGTGGTTAGACGTGATTAGCCTCCAGAAGCCTCAGCGGAAATGGGCCTCATCTCGCCTGGAGGGCAAAACCTCCTGGATTTTCTCGAGTTTCGGCAGGTGCTCTCGACTTACGACGGGGCCCTCAGGGACCCGCTCTGGTGGACTCAGGAAAGGCCAGTCCCCATGCGAGTTCCTCGGGGGCCTCTCGGGATTCCTCTCCCGTCGATGCCGGGGCCTAAGACCTTGTGTGGAGTCGGGGCCGGAACCTGAGGATTCCTCTCCAGTGCTGACATGGATCTTGGGGTACTTCTGGAGTCTCCCCAGGGGAGTCAGTCCTCTTCTCGAATGCGGGCATGCACTTTCGCTTTCCTCCAGAGCGGTAGCAGCAGTGTCACGCAGTCCGCCGCGTGAATCAAAGGATTTATTTTTTTCCCTCGTGTCTTTCCCACGAGGCTTTCCCACGAGGCTTTCCCACAGGGCTGTCCCACGTGCACACGTGGTGGCAGTGGATCCTCGGCTTGAACGTCAAGGCAGTGCAGGGAAAACATGTTCCTCTGGAATGGACTGACACATCTGGGGGACTCTTGGAATGGTGGCACGACCCTGGAGTTCCTCTCGCCTTTCCTGTGGAGAGCGCCTCCTCTTGAGATGCGACGGGAACGCCGGGAATTCTTTCCCTACAAAACAGGGAAAGGATCCCTAATCTCGAGCTAGGAGGCGGAAACGGGGCTCCCCTGGATGTGTGCGGGACCCCACGTGCTTCCTCTCGAGTGGAGACGGGTATGTCGGGGAACTTCTTGAGTTGCAGCAAGGGTGTGAAGGACCCTTTGGAAGTTCCAGTGGTTAGACGTGATTACCCTCGAGAAGCCTCAGCGGAAATGGGCCTCATCTCGCCTGGAGGGCAAAACCTCCTGGATTTTCTCGAGTTGCGGCAGGTGCTCTCGACTTACGACGGGGACCTCAGGGACCCGCTCTGGTGGACTCAGGAAAGGCCAGTCCCCATGCGAGTTCCTCGGGGGCCTCTCGGGATCCCTCTCCCGTCGATGCCGGGGCCTAAGACCTTGTGTGGAGTCGGGGCCGGAACCTGAGGATTCCTCTCCAGTGCTGACATGGATCTTGGGGTACTTCTGGAGTCTCCCCAGGGGAGTCAGTCCTCGTCTCGAATGCGGGCATGCACTTGCGCTTTCCTCCAGAGCGGTAGCAGCAGTGTCACGCAGTCCGCCGCGTGGATCAAAGGATCTATGGTTTTCCCTCGAGTTTTCCCACGAGGCTTTCCCACGAGGCTTTCCCACAGGGCTGTCCCACGTGCACACGTGGTGGGAGTCGATCCTCGGCTTGAACGTCAAGGCACTGCAGGGAAAACAGGTTCCTCTGGAATGGCCTGACACATCTGGGGGACTCTTGGAATGGTGGCATGACCCTGGAGTTCCTCTCGGCTTTCCTGTGGAGAGCGCCTCCTCTTGAGATGCGACGGGAACGCCGGGAATTCTTTCCCTACGAAACAGGGAAAGGATCCCTCATCTCGAGCTAGGAGGCGGAAACGGGGCTCCCCTGGATGTGTGCGGGACCCCACGTGCTTCCTCTCGAGTGGAGACGGGTATGTCGGGGAACTTCTTGAGTTGCAGCAATGCTGTGAAGGACCCTTTGGAAGTTCCAGTGGTTAGACGTGATTAGCCTCGAGAAGCCTCAGCGGAAATGGGCCTCATCTCGCCTGGAGGGCAAAACCTCCTGGATTTTCTCGAGTTGCGGCAGGTGCTCTCGACTTACGACGGGGACCTCAGGGACCCGCTCTGGTGGACTCAGGAAAGGCCAGTCCCCATGCGAGTTCCTCGGGGGCCTCTCGGGATCCCTCTCCCGTCGATGCCGGGGCCTAAGACCTTGTGTGGAGTCGGGGCCGGAACCTGAGGATTCCTCTCCAGTGCTGACATGGATCTTGGGGTACTTCTGGAGTCTCCCCAGGGGAGTCAGTCCTCGTCTCGAATGCGGGCATGCACTTGCGCTTTCCTCCAGAGCGGTAGCAGCAGTGTCACGCAGTGCGCCGCGTGGATCAAAGGATCTATGGTTTTCCCTCGAGTCTTTCCCACGAGGCTTTCCCACGAGGCTTTCCCACAGGGCTGTCCCACGTGCACACGTGGTGGGAGTGGATCCTCGGCTTGAACGTCAAGGCAGTGCAGGGAAAACAGGTTCCTCTGGAATGGACTTACACATCTGGGGGACTCTTGGAATGGTGGCACGACCCTGGAGTTCCTCTCGCCTTTCCTGTGGAGAGCGCCTCCTCTTGAGATGCGACGGGAACGCCGGGAATTCTTTCCCTACGAAACAGAGAAAGGATCCCTCATCTCGAGCTAGGAGGCGGAAACGGGGCTCCCCTGGATGTGTGCGGGACACCACGTGCTTCCTCTCGAGTGCAGACGGGTATGTCGGGGAACTTCTTGAGTTGCAGCAAGGGTGTGAAGGACCCTTTGGAAGTTCCAGAGGTTAGATGTGATTGGCCTCGAGAAGCCTCAGCGGAAATGGGCCTCATCTCGCCTGGAGGGCAAAACCTCCTGGATTTTCTCGAGTTGCGGCAGGTGCTCTCGAATTACGACGGGGACATCAGGGACCCGCTCTGGTGGCCTCAGGAAAGGCCAGTCCCCATGCGAGTTCCTCGGGGGCCTCTCGGGATTCCTATCCCGTCGATGCCGGGGCCTAAGACCTTGTGTGGATTCGGGGCCGGAACCTGAGGATTCCTCTCCAGTGCTGACATGGATCTTGGGGTACTTCTGGAGTCTCCCCAGGGGAGTCAGTCCTCGTCTCGAATGCGGGCATGCACTTGTGCTTTCCTCCAGAGCGGTAGCAGCAGTGTCACGCAGTTCGCCCCGTGGATCAAAGGATCTATGGTTTTCCCTCGAGTCATTCCCACGAGGCTTTCCCACGAGGCTTTCCCACAGGGCTGTCCCACGTGCACACGTGGTGGGAGTCGATCCTCGACTTGAACGTCAAGGCAGTGCAGGGAAAACAGGTTCCTCTGGAATGGACTGACACATCTGGGGGACTCTTGGAATGGTGGCACGACCCTGGAGTTCCTCTCGCCTTTCCTGTGGAGAGCGCCTCCTCTTGAGATGCGACGGGAACGCCGGGAATTCTTTCCCTACGAAACAGGGAAAGGATCCCTCATCTCGAGCTAGGAGGCGGAAACCGGGCTCCCCTGGATGTGTGCGGGACACCACGTGCTTCCTCTCGAGTGCAGACGGGTATGTCGGGGAACTTCTTGAGTTGCAGCAAGGGTGTGAAGGACCCTTTGGAAGTTCCAGTGGTTAGATGTGATTGGCCTCGAGAAGCCTCAGCGGAAATGGGCCTCATCTCGCCTGGAGGGCAAAACCTCCTTGATTTTCTCGAGTTGCGGCAGGTGCTCTCGACTTACGACGGGGACCTCAGGGAACCGCTCTGGTGGCCTCAGGAAAGGCCAGTCCCCATGCGAGTTCCTCGGGGGCCTCTCGGGATTCCTCTCCCGTCGATGCCGGGGCCTAAGACCTTGTGTGGAGTCGGGGCCGGAACCTGAGGATTCCTCTCCAGTGCTGACATGGATCTGGGGTACTTCTGAAGTCTCCCCAGGGGAGTCAGTCCTCGTCTCGAATGCGGACATGCATTGCGCTTTCCTCCAGAGCGGTAGCAGCAGTGTCACGCAGTCCGCCGCGTGGATCAAAGGATCTATGGTTTTCCCTCGAGTCATTCCCACGAGGCTTTCCCACGAGGCTTTCCCACAGGGCTGTCCCACGTGCACACGTGGTGGGAGTCGATCCTCGGCTTGAACGTCAAGGCAGTGCAGGGAAAACAGGTTCCTCTGGAATGGACTGACACATCTGGGGGACTCTTGGAATGGTGGCACGACCCTGGAGTTCCTCTCGCCTTTCCTGTGGAGAGCGCCTCCTCTTGAGATGCGACGGGAACGCCGGGAATTCTTTCCCTACGAAACAGGGAAAGGATCCCTCATCTCGAGCTAGGAGGCGGAAACCGGGCTCCCCTGGATGTGTGCGGGACACCACGTGCTTCCTCTCGAGTGCAGACGGGTATGTCAGGGAACTTCTTGAGTTGCAGCAAGGGTGTGAAGGACCTTTTGGAAGTTCCAGTGGTTTGATGTGATTGGCCTCGAGAAGCCTCAGCGGAAATGGGCCTCATCTCGCCTGGAGGGCAAAACCTCCTGGATTTTCTCGAGTTGCGGCAGGTGCTCTCGACTTACGACGGGGACCTCAGGGAACCGCTCTGGTGGCCTCAGGAAAGGCCAGTCCCCATGCGAGTTCCTCGGGGGCCTCTCGGGATTCCTCTCCCGTCGATGCCGGGGCCTAAGACCTTGTGTGGAGTCGGGGCCGGAACCTGAGGATTCCTCTCCAGTGCTGACATGGATCTGGGGTACTTCTGAAGTCTCCCCAGGGGAGTCAGTCCTCGTCTCGAATGCGGACATGCATTGCGCTTTCCTCCAGAGCGGTAGCAGCAGTGTCACGCAGTCCGCCGCGTGGATCAAAGGATCTATGGTTTTCCCTCGAGTCATTCCCACGAGGCTTTCCCACGAGGCTTTCCCACAGGGCTGTCCCACGTGCACACGTGGTGGGAGTCGATCCTCGGCTTGAACGTCAAGGCAGTGCAGGGAAAACAGGTTCCTCTGGAATGGACTGACACATCTGGGGGACTCTTGGAATGGTGGCACGACCCTGGAGTTCCTCTCGCCTTTCCTGTGGAGAGCGCCTCCTCTTGAGATGCGACGGGAACGCAGTGAATTCTTTCCCTACGAAACAGGGAAAGGATCCCTCATCTCGAGCTAGGAGGCGGAAACGGGCCTCCCCTGGATGTGTGCGGGACACCACGTGCTTCCTCTCGAGTGGAGACGGGTATGTCGGGGAACTTCTTGAGTTGCAGCAAGGGTGTGAAGGACACTTTGGAAGTTCCAGTGGTTAGACGTGATTGGCCTCGAGAAGCCTCAGCGGAAATGGGCCTCATCTCGCCTGGAGGGCAAAACCTCCTGGATTTTCTCGAGTTGCGGCAGGTGCTCTCGATTTACGACGGGGACCTCAGGGACCCGCTCTGGTGGCCTCAGGAAAGGCCAGTCCCCATGCGAGTTCCTCGGGGGCGTCTCGGGATTCTTCTCCCGTCGATGCCGGTGCCTAAGACCTTGTGTGGAGTCAGGGCCGGAACCTGAGGATTCCTCTCCAGGGCTGACATGGATCTTGGGGTACTTCTGGAGTCTCCCCAGGGGAGTCAGTCCTCGTCTCGAATGCGGGCATGCACTTGCGCTTTCCTCCAGAGCGGTAGCAGCAGTGTCACGCAGTCCGCCGCGTGGATCAAAGGATCTATGGTTTTCCCTCAAGTCTTTCCCACGAGGCTTTCCCACGAGGCTTTCCCACAGGGCTGTCCCACGTGCACACGTGGTGGGAGTCGATCCTCGGCTTGAACGTCAAGGCAGTGCAGGGAAAACAGGTTCCTCTGGAATGGACTGACACATCTGGGGGACTCTTGGAATGGTGGCACGACCCTGGAGTTCCTCTCGCCTTTCCTGTGGAGAGCGCCTCCTCTTGAGATGCGACGGGAACGCCGGGAATTCTTTCCCTACGAAACAGGGAAAGGATCCCTCATCTCGAGCTAGGAGGCGGAAACGGGGCTCCCCTGGATGTGTGTGGGACCCACGTGCTTCCTCTCGAGTGGAGACGGGTATGTCGGGGAACTTCTTGAGTTGCAGCAAGGGTGTGAAGGACCCTTTGGAAGTTCCAGTGGTTAGACGTGATTAGCCTCGAGAAGCCTCAGTGGAAATGGGCCTCATCTCGCCTGGAGGGCAAAACCTCCTGGATTTTCTCGAGTTGCGGCAGGTGCTCTCGACTTACGACGGGGACCTCAGGGACCCGCTCTGGTGGCCTCAGGAAAGGCCAGTCCCCATGCGAGTTCCTCGGGAGCCTCTCGGGATTCCTCTCCCGTCGATGCCGGTGCCTAAGACCTTGTGTGGAGTCGGGGCCGGAACCTGAGGATTCCTCTCCAGTGCTGACATGGATCTTGGGGTACTTCTGGAGTCTCCCCAGGGGAGTCAGTCCTCGTCTCGAATGCGGGCATGCACTTGCGCTTTCCTCCAGAGCGGTAGCAGCAGTGTCACGCAGTCCGCCGCGTGGATCAAAGGATCTATGGTTTTCCCTCGAGTCTTTCCCACGAGGCTTTCCCACGAGGCTTTCCCACAGGGCTGTCCCACGTGCACACGTGGTGGGAGTCGATCCTCGGCTTGAACGTCAAGGCAGTGCAGGGAAAACAGGTTCCTCTGGAATGGACTGACACATCTGGGGGACTCTTGGAATGGTGTCACGACCCTGGAGTTCCTCTCGCCTTTCCTGTGGAGAGCGCCTCCTCTTGAGATGCGACAGGAACGCCGGGAATTCTTTCCCTACGAAACAGGGAATTGATCCCTCATCTCGAGCTAGGAGGCGGAAACGGGGCTCCCCTGGATGTGTGCGGGACCCCACGTGCTTCCTCTCGAGTGGAGACGGGTATGTCGGGAAACTTCTTGAGTTGCAGCAATGGTGTGAAGGACCCTTTGGAAGTTCCAGTGGTTAGATGTGATTGGCCTCGAGAAGCCTCAGCGGAAATGGGCCTCATCTCGCCTGGAGGGCAAAACCTCCTGGATTTTCTCCAGTTGCGGCAGGTGCTCTCGACTTTCGAAGGGGACCTCAGGGAACCGCTCTGGTGGCCTCAGGAAAGGCCAGTCCCCATGCGAGTTCCTCGGGGGCCTCTCGGGATTCCTCTCCCGTCGATGCCGGGGCCTAAGACCTTGTGTGGAGTCGGGGCCGGAACCTGAGGATTCCTCTCCAGTGCTGACATGGATCTTGGGGTACTTCTGGAGTCTCCCCAGGGGAGTCAGTCCTCGTCTCGAATGCGGGCATGCACTTGTGCTTTCCTCCAGAGCGGTAGCAGCAGTGTCACGCAGTTCGCCCCGTGGATCAAAGGATCTATGGTTTTCCCTCGAGTAATTCCCACGAGGCTTTCCCACGAGGCTTTCCCACAGGGCTGTCCCACGTGCACACGTGGTGGGAGTCGATCCTCGACTTGAACGTCAAGGCAGTGCAGGGAAAACAGGTTCCTCTGGAATGGACTGACACATCTGGGGGACTCTTGGAATGGTGGCACGACCCTGGAGTTCCTCTCGCCTTTCCTGTGGAGAGCGCCTCCTCTTGAGATGCGACGGAAACGCCGGGAATTCTTTCCCTACGAAACAGGGAAAGGATCCCTCATCTCGAGCTAGGAGGCGGAAACGGGGCTCCCCTGGATGTGTGCGGGACACCACGTGCTTCCTCTCGAGTGCAGACGGGTATGTCGGGGAACTTCTTGAGTTGCAGCAAGGGTGTGAAGGACCCTTTGGAAGTTCCAGAGGTTAGATGTGATTGGCCTCGAGAAGCCTCAGCGGAAATGGGCCTCATCTCGCCTGGAGGGCAAACCTCCTGGATTTTCTCGAGTTGCGGCAGGTGCTCTCGACTTACGACGGGGACATCAGGGAACCGCTCTGGTGGCCTCAGGAAAGGCCAGTCCCCATGCGAGTTCCTCGGGGGCCTCTCGGGATTCCTATCCGGTCGATGCCGGGGCCTAAGACCTTGTGTGGAGTCGGGGCCGGAACCTGAGGATTCCTCTCCAGTGCTGACATGGATCTTGGGGTACTTCTGGAGTCTCCCCAGGGGAGTCAGTCCTCGTCTCGAATGCGGGCATGCACTTGCGCTTTCCTCCAGAGCGGTAGCAGCAGTGTCACGCAGTCTGCCGCGTGGATCAAAGGATCTATGGTTTTCCCTCGAGTCTTTCCCACGAGGCTTTCCCACGAGGCTTTCCCACAGGGCTGTCCCACGTGCACATGTGGTGGGAGTCGATCCTCGGCTTGAACGTCAAGGCAGTGCAGGGAAAACAGGTTCCTCTGGAATGGACTGACACATCTGGGGGACTCTTGGAATGGTGGCACGACCCTGGAGTTCCTCTCGCCTTTCCTGTGGAGAGCGCCTCCTCTTGAGATGCGACGGGAACGCCGGGAATTCTTTCCCTACGAAACAGGGAAAGGATCCCTCATCTCGAGCTAGGAGGCGGAAACGGGGCTCCCCTGGATGTGTGTGGGACCCACGTGCTTCCTCTGGAGTGGAGACGGGTATGGTGGGGAGCTTCTTTAGTCGTAGCAAGGGTGTGAAAGACCCGTTGGAAGTTCCAGTAATTAGACGTGATTAGCCTCGAGAAGCCTCAGCGGAAATGGGCCTCATCTCGCCTGGAGGGCAAAACCTCCAGGATTTTCTCGAGTTGCGGCAGGTGCTCTCGACTTACGACGGGGACCTCAGGGACCCGCTCTGGTGGCCTCAGGAAAGGCCAGTCCCCATGCGAGTTCCTCGGGGGCCTCTCGGGATTCCTCTCCCATCGATGCCGGTGCCTAAGACCTTGAGTGGAGTCGGGGCCGGAACCTGAGGATTCCTCTCCAGTGCTGACATGGATCTTGGGGTACTTCTGGAGTCTCCCAAGGGGAGTCAGTCCTCGTCTCGAATGCGGGCATGCACTTGCGATTTCCTCCAGAGCGGTAGCAGCAGTGTCACGCAGTCCGCCGCATGGATCAAAGGATCTATGGTTTTCCCTCAGGTCTTTCCCACGAGGCTTTCCCACGAGGCTTTCCCACATGGCTGTCCCACGTGCACACGTGGTGGGAGTCGATCCTCGGCTTGAACGTCAAGGCAGTGCAGGGAAAACAGGTTCCTCTGGAATGGACTGACACATCTGGGGGACGCTTGGAATGGTGGCACGACACTGGAGTTCCTCTCGCCTTTCCTGTGGAGAGCGCCTCCTCTTGAGATGCGACTGGAACGCCGGGAATTCTTTCCCTATGAAACAGGGAAAGGATCCCTCATCTCGAGCTAGGAGGCGGAAACGGGGCTCCCCTGGATGTGTGCGGGATCCCACGTGCTTCCTCTCGAGTGGAGACGGGTATGTCGGGGAACTTCTTGAGTTGCAGCAAGGGTGTGAAGGACCCTTTGGAAGTTCCAGTGGTTAGATGTGATTGGCCTCGAGAAGCCTCAGCGGAAATGGGCCTCATCTCGCCTGGAGGGCAAAACCGCCTGGATTTTCTCGAGTTGCGGCAAGTGCTCTCGACTTACGCCGAGGACCTCAGGGACCCGCTCTGGTAGCCTCAGGAAAGGCCAGTCCCCATGCGAGTTCCTCTCGGGATTCCTATCCGGTCGATGCCGGGGCCTAAGACCTTGTGTGGAGTCGGGGCCGGAACCTGAGGATTCCTCTCCAGTGCTGACATTGATCGTGGGGTACTTCTGGAGTCTCCCCAGGGGAGTCAGTCCTCGTCACGAATGCGGGCATGCACTTGCGCTTTCCTCCAGAGCGGTAGCAGCAGTGTCACGCAGTCCGCCGCGTGGATCAAAGGATCTATGGTTTTCCCTCGAGTCTTTCCCACGAGGCTTTCCCACGAGGCTTTCCCACAGGGCTGTCCCACGTGCACACGTGGTGGGAGTCGATCCTCGGCTTGAACGTCAAGGCAGTGCAGGGAAAACAGGTTCCTCTGGAATGGACTGACACATCTGGGGGACTCTTGGAATGGTGGCACGACCCTGGAGTTCCTCTCGCCTTTCCTGTGGAGAGCGCCTCCTCTTGAGATGCGACAGGAACGCCGGGAATTCTTTCCCTCCGAAACAGAGAAAGGATCCCTCATCTCGAGCTAGGAGGCGGAAACGGGGCTCCCCTGGATGTGTGCGGGACACCACGTGCTTCCTCTCGAGTGCAGACGGGTATGTCGGGGAACTTCTTGAGTTGCAGCAAGGGTGTGAAGGACCCTTTGGAAGTTCCAGAGGTTAGATGTGATTGGCCTCGAGAAGCCTCAGCGGAAATGGGCCTCATCTCGCCTGGAGGGCAAACCTCCTGGATTTTCTCGAGTTGCGGCAGGTGCTCTCGACTTACGACGGGGACATCAGGGAACCGCTCTGGTGGCCTCAGGAAAGGCCAGTCCCCATGCGAGTTCCTCGGGGGCCTCTCGGGATTCCTATCCCGTCGATGCCGGGGCCTAAGGCCTTGTGTGGAGTCGGGGCCGGAACCTGAGGATTCCACTCCAGTGCTGACATGGATCTTGGGGTACTTCTGGAGTCTCCCCAGGGGAGTCAGTCCTCGTCTCGAATGCGGGCATGCACTTGCGCTTTCCTCCAGAGCGGTAGCAGCAGTGTCACGCAGTCTGCCGCGTGGATCAAAGGATCTATGGTTTTCCCTCGAGTCTTTCCCACGAGGCTTTCCCACGAGGCTTTCCCACAGGGCTGTCCCACGTGCACACGTGGTGGGAGTCGATCCTCGGCTTGAACGTCAAGGCAGTGCAGGGAAAACAGGTTCCTCTGGAATGGACTGACACATCTGGGGGACTCTTGGAATGGTGGCACGACCCTGGAGTTCCTCTCGCCTTTCCTGTGGAGAGCGCCTCCTCTTGAGATGCGACGGGAACGCCGGGAATTCTTTCCCTACGAAACAGGGAAAGGATCCCTCATCTCGAGCTAGGAGGTGGAAACGGGGCTCCCCTGGATGTGTGCGGGACCCCACGTGCTTCCTCTCGAGTGGAGACGGGTATGGTGGGGAGCTTCTTTAGTCGTAGCAAGGGTGTGAAAGACCCGTTGGAAGTTCCAGTAATTAGACGTGATTAGCCTCGAGAAGCCTCAGCGGAAATGGGCCTCATCTCGCCTGGAGGGCAAAACCTCCAGGATTTTCTCGAGTTGCGGCAGGTGCTCTCGACTTACGACGGGGACCTCAGGGACCCGCTCTGGTGGCCTCAGGAAAGGCCAGTCCCCATGCGAGTTCCTCGGGGGCCTCTCGGGATTCCTCTCCCATCGATGCCGGTGCCTAAGACCTTGAGTGGAGTCGGGGCCGGAACCTGAGGATTCCTCTCCAGTGCTGACATGGATCTTGGGGTACTTCTGGAGTCTCCCCAGGGGAGTCAGTCCTCGTCTCGAATGCGGGCATGCACTTGCGATTTCCTCCAGAGCGGTAGCAGCAGTGTCACGCAGTCCGCCGCATGGATCAAAGGATCTATGGTTTTCCCTCAGGTCTTTCCCACGAGGCTTTCCCACGAGGCTTTCCCACATGGCTGTCCCACGTGCACACGTGGTGGGAGTCGATCCTCGGCTTGAACGTCAAGGCAGTGCAGGGAAAACAGGTTCCTCTGGAATGGACTGACACATCTGGGGGACTCTTGGAATGGTGGCACGACACTGGAGTTCCTCTCGCCTTTCCTGTGGAGAGCGCCTCCTCTTGAGATGCGACTGGAACGCCGGGAATTCTTTCCCTATGAAACAGGGAAAGGATCCCTCATCTCGAGCTATTAGGCGGAAACGGGGCTCCCCTGGATGTGTGCGGGACCCCACGTGCTTCCTCTCGAGTGGAGACGGGTATGTCGGGGAACTTCTTGAGTTGCAGCAAGGGTGTGAAGGACCCTTTGGAAGTTCCAGTGGTTAGATGTGATTGGCCTCGAGAAGCCTCAGCGGAAATGGGCCTCATCTCGCCTGGAGGGCAAAACCGCCTGGATTTTCTCGAGTTGCGGCAAGTGCTCTCGACTTACGCCGAGGACCTCAGGGACCCGCTCTGGTGGCCTCAGGAAAGGCCAGTCCCCATGCGAGTTCCTCGGGGGCGTCTCGGGATTCCTCTCCCGTCGATGCCGGGGCCTAAGACCTTGTGTGGAGTTGGGCCGGAACCTGAGGATTCCTCTCCAGTGCTGACATGGATCTTGGGGTACTTCTGGAGTCTCCCCGGGGGAGTCAGTCCTCGTCTCGAATGCGGGCATGCACTTGCGCTTTCCTCCAGAGCGGTAGCAGCAGTGTCACGCAGTCTGCCGCGTGGATCAAAGGATCTATGGTTTTCCCTCGAGTCTTTCCCACGAGGCTTTCCCACGAGGCTTTCCCACAGGGCTGTCCCACGTGCACACGTGGTGGGAGTCGATCCTCGGCTTGAACGTCAAGGCAGTGCAGGGAAAACAGGTTCCTCTGGAATGGACTGACACATCTGGGGGACTCTTGGAATGGTGGCACGACCATGGAGTTCCTCTCGCGTTTCCTGTGGAGAGCGCCTCCTCTTGAGATGCGACGGGAACGCCGGGAATTCTTTCCCTACGAAACAGGGAAAGGATCCCTCATCTCGAGCTAGGAGGCGGAAACGGGGCTCCCCTGGATGTGTGCGGGACCCACGTGCTTCCTCTCGAGTGGAGACGGGTATGTCGGGGAACTTCTTGAGTTGCAGCAAGGGTGTGAAGGACCCTTTGGAAGTTCCAGTGGTTAGATGTGATTGGCCTCGAGAAGCCTCAGCGGAAATGGGCCTCATCTCGCCTGGAGGGCAAAACCTCCTGGATTTTCTCGAGTTGCGGCAGGTGCTCTCGACTTACGACGGGGACCTCAGGGACCCGCTCTGGTGGCCTCAGGAAAGGCCAGTCCCCATGCGAGTTCCTCGGGGGCCTCTCGGGATTCCTCTCCCGTCGATGGCGGGGCCTAAGACCTTGAGTGGAGTCGGGGACGGAACCTGAGGATTCCTCTCCAGTGCTGACATGGATCTTGGGGTACTTCTGGAGTCTCCCCAGGGGAGTCAGTCCTCGTCTCGAATGCGGGCATGCACTTGCGCTTTCCTCCAGAGCGGTAGCAGCAGTGTCACGCAGTCCGCCGCGTGGATCAAAGGATCTATGGTTTTCCCTCGAGTCTTTCCCACGAGGCTTTCCCACGAGGCTTTCCCACAGGGCTGTCCCACGTGCACACGTGGTGGGAGTCGATCCTCGGCTTGAACGTCAAGGCAGTGCAGGGAAAACAGGTCCCTCTGGAATGGACTGACACATCTGGGGGACTCTTGGAATGGTGTCACGACCCTGGAGTTCCTCTCGCCTTTCCTGTGGAGAGCGCCTCCTCTTGAGATGCGACGGGAACGCCGGGAATTCTTTCCCTACGAAACAGGGAAAGGATCCCTCATCTCGAGCTAGGAGGCGGAAACGGGGCTCCCCTGGATGTGTGTGGGACACCACGTGCTTCCTCTCGAGTGGAGACGGGTATGTCGGGGAACTTCTTGAGTTGCAGCAAGGGTGTGAAGGACCCTTTGGAAGTTCCAGTGGTTAGATGTGATTGGCCTCGAGAAGCCTCAGCGGAAATGGGCCTCATCTCGCCTGGAGGGCAAAACCTCCTGGATTTTCTCGAGTTGCGGCAGGTGCTTTCGACTTCCGACGGGAACCACAGGGAACCGCTCTGGTGGCCTCAGGAAAGGCCGGTCCCCATGCGAGTTCCTCGGGGACCTCTCGGGATTCCTCTCCCGTCGATGCCGGGGCCTAAGACCTTGTGTGGAGTCGGGGCCGGAACCTGAGGATTCCTCTCCAGTGCTGACATGGATCTCGGGTACTTCTGAAGTCTCCCCAGGGGAGTCAGTCCCTGTCTCGAATGCGGACATGCATTGCGCTTTCCTCCAGAGCGGTAGCAGCAGTGTCACGCAGTCCGCCGTGTGGATCAAAGGATCTATGGTTTTCCCTCGAGTCATTCCCACGAGGCTTTCCTACGAGGCTTTCCCACAGGGCTGTCCCACGTGCACACGTGGTGGGAGTCGATCCTCGGCTTGAACGTCAAGGCAGTGCAGGGAAAACAGGTTCCTCTGAAATGGACTGACACATCTGGGGGACTCTTGGAATGGTGTCTCGACCCTGGAGTTCCTCTCGCCTTTCCTGTGGAGAGCGCCTCCTCTTGAGATGCGACGGGAACGCCGGGAATTCTTTCCCTTCGAAACAAGGAAATGATCCCTCATCTCGAGCTAGGAGGCGGAAACGGGGCTCCCCTGGATGTGTGCGGGACCCCACGTGCTTCCTCTCGAGTGGAGACAGGTATGTCGGGGAACTTCTTGAGTTGCAGCAAGGGTGTGAAGGACCCTTTGGAACTTCCAGTGGTTAGATGTGATTGGCCTCGAGAAGCCTCAGCGGAAATGGGCCTCATCTCGCCTGGAGGGCAAAACCTCCTGGATTTTCTCGAGTTGCGGCAGGTGCTCTCGGCTTACGAGGGGGACCTCAGGGAACCGCTCTGGTGGCCTCAGGAAAGGCCAGTCCCCATGCGAGTTCCTCGGGGGCCTCTCGGGATTCCTCTCCCGTCGATGCCGGGGCCTAAGACCTTGTGTGGAGTTTAGGCCGGAACCTGAGGATTCCTCTCCAGTGCTGACATGGATCTTGGGGTACTTCTGGAGTCTCCCGAGGGGAGTCAGTCCTCGTCTCGAATGCGGGCATGCACTTGCGCTTTCCTCCAGAGCGGTAGCAGCAGTGTCACGCAGTCTGCAGCGTGGATCAAAGGATCTATGGTTTTCCCTCGAGTCTTTCCCACGAGGTTTTCCCACGAGGCTTTCCCACAGGGCTGTCCCACGTGCACACGTGGTGGGAGTCGATCCTCGGCTTGAACGTCAAGGCAGTGCAGGGAAAACAGGTTCCTCTGGAATGGACTGACACATCTGGGGGACTCTTGGAATGGTGGCACGACCATGGAGTTCCTCTCGCCTTTCCTGTGGAGAGCGCCTCCTCTTGAGATGCGACGGGAACGCCGGGAATTCTTTCCCTACGAAACAGGGAAAGGATCACTCATCTCGAGCTAGGAGGCGGAAACGGGGCTCCCCTGGATGTGTGCGGGACCCCACGTGCTTCCTCTCGAGTGGAGACGGGTATGTCGGGGAACTTCTTGAGTTGCAGCAATGGTGTGAAGGACCCTTTGGAAGTTCCAGTGGTTAGATGTGATTGGCCTCGAGAAGCCTCAGCGAAAATGGGCCTCATCTGGACTGGAGGGCAAAACCTCCTGGATTTTCTCGAGTTGCGGCAGGTGCTCTCGACTTACGACGGGGACCTCAGGGAACCGCTCTTGTGGCCTCAGGAAAGGCCAGTCCCCATGCGAGTTCCTCGGGGGCGTCTCGGGATTCTTCTCCCGTAGATGCCGGGGCCTAAGACCTTGTGTGGAGTCGGGGCCGGAACCTGAGGATTCCTCTCCAGGGCTGACATGGATCTTGGGGTACTTCTGGAGTCTCCCCAGGGGAGTCAGTCCTCGTCTCGAATGCGGGCATGCACTTGCGCTTTCCTCCAGAGCGGTAGCAGCAGTGTCACGCAGTCCTCCGCGTGGATCAAAGGATCTATGGTTTTCCCTCGAGTCTTTCCCACGAGGCTTTCCCACGAGGCTTTCCCACAGGGCTGTCCCACGTGCACACGTGGTGGGAGTCGATCCTCGGCTTGAACGTCAAGGCAGTGCAGGGAAAACAGGTTCCTCTGGAATGGACTGACACATCTGGGGGACTCTTGGAATGGTGGCACGACCCTGGAGTTCCTCTCGCCTTTCCTGTGGAGAGCGCCTCCTCTTGAGATGCGACGGGAACGCCGGGAATTCTTTCCCTACGAAACAGGGAAAGGATCCCTCATCTCGAGCTAGGAGGCGGAAACGGGGCTCCCCTGGATGTGTGCGGGACCCACGTGCTTCCTCTCGAGTGGAGACGGGTATGTCGGGGAACTTCTTGAGTTGCAGCAAGGGTGTGAAGGACCCTTTGGAAGTTCCAGTGGTTAGACGTGATTAGCCTCGAGAAGCCTCGGTGGAAATGGGCCTCATCTCGCCTGGAGGGCAAAACCTCCTGGATTTTCTCGAGTTGCGGCAGGTGCTCTAGACTTAAGACGGGGACCTCAGGGACCCGCTCTGGTGGCCTCAGGAAAGGTCAGTCCCCATGGGAGTTCCTCGGGGGCGTCTCGGGATTCCTCTCCCGTAGATGCCGGGGCCTAAAACCTTGTGTGGAGTCGGGGCCGGAACCTGAGGATTCCTCTCCAGTGCTGACATGGATCTTTGGGTACTTCTGGAGTCTCCCCAGGGGAGTCAGTCCTCGTCTCGAATGCGGGCATGCACTTGCGCTTTCCTCCAGAGCGGTAGCAGCAGTGTCACGCAGTCCGCCGGGTGGATCAAAGCATCTATGGTTTTTCCTCGAGTCTTTCCCACGAGGCTTTCCCACGAGGCTTTCCCACAGGGCTGTCCCACGTGCACACGTGGTGGGAGTCGATCCTCGGCTTGAAAGTCAAGGCAGTGCAGGGAAAACAGGTTCCTCTGGAATGGACTGACACATCTGGGGGACTCTTGGAATGGTGTCACGACCCTGGAGTTCCTCTCGCCTTTCCTGTGGAGAGCGCCTCCTCTTGAGATGCGACGGGAACGCCGGGAATTCTTTCCCTACGAAACAGGGAAAGGATCCCTCATCTCGAGCTAGGAGGCGGAAACGGGGCTCCCCTGGATGTGTGCGGGAACCCACGTGCTTCTTCTCGAGTGGAGACGGGTATGTCGGGGAACTTCTTGAGTTGCAGCAATGGTGTGAAGGATCCTTTGGAAGATCCAGTGGTTAGATGTGAGTGGCCTCGAGAAGCCTCAGCGGAAATGGGCCTCATCTCGCCTGGAGGGCAAAACCTCCTGGATTTTCTCGAGTTGCGGCAGGTGCTCTAGACTTACGACGGGGACCTCAGGGAACCGCTCTTGTGGCCTCAGGAAAGGCCAGTCCCCATGCGAGTTCCTGGGGGGCGTCTCGGGATTCTTCTCCCGTCGAAGCCGGGGCCTAAGACCTTGTGTGGAGTCGGGGCCGGAACCTGAGTATTCCTCTCCAGTGCTGACATGGATCTTGGGGTACTTCTGGAGTCTCCCCAGGGGAGTCAGTCCTCGTCTCGAATGCGGGCATGCACTTGCGCTTTCCTCCAGAGCGGTAGCAGCAGGGTCACGCAGTCCGCCGCGTGGATCAAAGGATCTATGGTTTTCCCTCGAGTCTTTCCCACGAGGCTTTCCCACGAGGTTTTCCCACAGGGCTGTCCCACGTGCACACGTGGTGGGAGTCGATCCTCGGCTTGAACGTCAAGGCAGTGCAGGGAAAACAGGTTCCTCTGGAATGGACTGACACATCTGGGGGACTCTTGGAATGGTGGCACGACCCTGGAGTTCCTCTCGCCTTTCCTGTGGAGAGCGCCTCCTCTTGAGATGCGACGGGAACGCCGGGAATTCTTTCCCTATGAAACAGAGAAAGGATCCCTCATCTAGAGCTAGGAGGCGGAAACGGGGCTCCCCTGGATGTGTGCGGGACACCACGTGCTTCCTCTCGAGTGCAGACGGGTATGTCGGGGAACTTCTTGATTTGCAGCAAGGGTGTGAAGGACCCTTTGGAAGTTCCAGAGGTTAGATGTGATTGGCCTCGAGAAGCCTCAGCGGAAATGGGCCTCATCTCGCCTGGAGGGCAAAACCTCCTGGATTTTCTCGAGTTGCGGCAGGTGCTCTCGACTTACGACGGGGACCTCAGGGACCCGCTCTGGTGGCCTCAGGAAAGGCCAGTCCCCATGCGAGTTCCTCGGGGGCCTCTCGGGATTCCTCTCCCGTCGATGCCGGGGCCTAAGACCTTGTGTGGAGTCAGGGCCGGAACCTGAGGATTCCTCTCCAGTGCTGACATGGATCTTGGGGTACTTCTGGAGTCTCCCCAGGGGAGTTAGTCCTCGTCTCAAATGCAGGCATGCACTTGCGCTTTCCTCCAGAGCGGTAGCAGCAGTGTCACGCAGTCCGCCGCGTGGAACAAAGGATCTATGGTTTTCTCTCGAGTCTTTCCCACGAGGCTTTCCCACGAGGCTTTCCCACAGGGCTGTCCCACGTGCACACGTGGTGGGAGTCGATCCTCGGCTTGAACGTCAAGGCAGTGCAGGGAAAACAGGTTCCTCTGGAATGGACTGACACATCTGGGGGACTCTTGGAATGGTGGCACGACCCTTCAGTTCCTCTCGCCTTTCCTGTGGAGAGCGCCTCCTCTTGAGATGCGACGGGAACGCCGGGAATTCTTTCCCTACGAAACAGGGAAAGGATCCCTCATCTCGAGCTAGGAGGCGGAAACGGGTCTCCCCTGGATGTGTGCGGGACCCACGTGCTTCCTCTCGAGTGGAGACGGGTATGTCGGGGAACTTCTTGAGTTGCAGCAAGGGTGTGAAGGACCCTTTGGTAGTTCCAGTGGTTAGACGTGATTAGCCTCGAGAAGCCTCAGTGGAAATGGGCCTCATCTCGCCTGGAGGGCAAAACCTCCTGGATTTTCTCGAGTTGCGGCAGGTGCTCTCGACTTACGACGGGGACCTCAGGGACCCGCTCTGGTGGCCTCAGGAAAGGCCAGTCCCCATGCGAGTTCCTCGGGGGCGTCTCGGGATTCCTCTCCCGTCGATGCCGGGGCCTAAGACCTTGTGTGGAGTCGGGGCCGGAACCTGAGTATTCCTCTCCAGTGCTTACATGGATCTTGGGGTACTTCTGGAGTCTCCCCGGGGGAGTCAGTCCTCGTCTCGAATGCGGGCATGCACTTGCGCTTTCCTCCATAGCGGTAGCAGCAGTGTCACGCAGTCCGCCGCGTGGATCAAAGGATCTATGGTTTTCCCTCGAGTCTTTCCCACGAGGCTTTCCCACGAGGCTTTCCCACAGGGCTGTCCCACGTGCACACGTGGTGGGAGTCGATCCTCGGCTTGAACGTCAAGGCAGTGCAGGGAAATCAGGTTCCTCTGGAATGGACTGACACATCTGGGGGACTCTTGGAATGGTGGCACGACCCTGAAGTTCCTCTCGCCTTTCCTGTGGAGAGCGCCTCCTTTGAGATGCCACGGGAACGCCGGGAATTCTTTCCCTACGAAACAGGGAAAGGATCCCTCATCTCGAGCTAGGAGGCGGAAACGGGGCTCCCCTGGATGTGTGCGGGACCCACGTGCTTCCTCTCGAGTGGAGACGGGTATGTCGGGGAACTTCTTGAGTGCAGCAAGGGTGTGAAGGACCCTTTGGAAGTTCCAGTGGTTAGACGTGATTAGCCTCGAGAAGCCTCAGCGGAAATGGGCCTCATCGCGCCTGGAGGGCAAAACCTCCTGGATTTTCTCGAGTTGCTGCAGGTGCTCTCGACTTACGAAGGGGACCTCAGGGACCCGCTCTGGTGGCCTCAGGAAAGGCCAGTCCCCATGCGAGTTCCTCGGGGGCATCTCGGGATTCCTCTCCCGTCATTGCCGGGGCCTAAGACCTTGTGTGGAGTCGGGGCCGGAACCTGAGGATTCCTCTCCAGTGCTGACATGGATCTTGGGGTACTTCTGGAGTCTCCCCAGGGGAGTCAGTACTCGTCTCGAATGCGGGCATGCACTTGCGCTTTCCTCCAGAGCGGTAGCAGCAGTGTCACGCAGTCCGCCGCGTGGATCAAAGGATGTATGGTTTTCCCCCGAGTCTTTCCCACGAGGCTTTCCCACGAGGCTTTCCCACAGGGCTGTCCCACGTGCACACGTGGTGGGAGTCGATCCTCGGCTTGAACGTCAAGGCAGTGCAGGGAAAACAGGTTCCTCTGGAATGGACTGACACATCTGTGGGACTCTTGGAATGGTGGCATGACCCTGGAGTTCCTCTCGCCTTTCCTGTGGAGAGCGCCTCCTCTTGAGATGCGACGGGAACACCGGGAATTCTTTCCCTACGAAACAGGGAAAGGATCCCTCATCTCGAGCTAGGAGGCGGAAACCGGGCTCCCCTGGATGTGTGCGGGACACCACGTTCTTCCTCTCGAGTGCAGACGGGTATGTCGGGGAACTTCTTGAGTTGCAGCAAGGGTGTGAAGGACCCTTTGGAAGTTCCAGTGGTTAGATATGATTAGCCTCGAGAAGCCTCAGCGGAAATGGGCCTCATCTCGCCTGGAGGGCAAAACCTCCTGGATTTTCTCGAGTTGCGGCAGGTGCTCTCGACTTACGACGGGGACCTCAGGGACCCGCTCTGGTGGCCTCAGGAAAGGCCAGTCCCCATGCGAGTTCCTCGGGGGCCTCTCGGGATTCCTCTCCCGTCGATGCCGGGGCCTAAGACCTTGTGTGGAGTCGGGGCTGGAACCTGAGGATTCCTCTCCAGTGCTGACATGGATCTTGGGGTACTTCTGGAGTCTCCCCAGTGGAGTCAGTCCTCGTCTCGAATGCGGGCATGCACTTGCGCTTTCCTCCAGAGCGGTAGAAGCAGTGTCACGCAGTCCGCCGCGTGGATCAAAGGATCTATGGTTTTCCCTCGAGTCTTTCCCACGAGGCTTTCCCACGAGGCTTTCCCACAGGGCTGTCCCACGTGCACACGTGGTGGGAGTCGATCCTCGGCTTGAACGTCAAGGCAGTGCAGGGAAAACAGGTTCCTCTGGAATGGACTGACACATCTGGGTGACTCTTGGAATGGTGGCACGACCCTGGAGTTCCTCTCGCCTTTCCTGTGGAGAGCGCCTCCTCTTGAGATGCGACGGGAACGCCGGGAATTCTATCCGTAGGAAACAGGGAAAGGATCCCTCATCTCGAGCTAGGAGGCGGAAACGGGGCTCCCCTGGATGTGTTTGGGACCCCACGTGCTTCCTCTCGAGTGGAGACGGCTATGTCGGGGAACTTCTTGAGTTGCAGCAATGGTGTGAAGGACCCTTTGGAAGTTCCAGTGGTTAGATGTGATTGGCCTCGAGAAGCCTCAGCGGAAATGGGCCTCATCTCGCCTGGAGGGCAAAACCTCCTGGATTTTCTCGAGTTGCGGCAGGTGCTCTCGACTTACGACGGGGACCTCAGGGACCTGCTCTGGTGGCCTAAGGAAAGGCCAGTCCCCATGCGAGTTCCTCGGGGGCATCTCGGGATTCCTCTCCCGTCGATGCCGGGGCCTAAGACCTTGTGTGGAGTCGGGGCCGGAACCTGAGGATTCCTCTCCAGTGCTTACATGGATCTTGGGGTACTTCTGGAGTCTCCCCGGGGGAGTCAGTCCTCGTCTCGAATGCGGGCATGCACTTGCGCTTTCCTCCAGAGCGGTAGCAGCAGTGTCACGCAGTCCGCCGCGTGGATCAAAGGATCTATGGTTTTCCCTCGAGTCTTTCCCACGAGGCTTTCCCACGAGGCTTTCCCACAGGGCTGTCCCACGTGCACACGTGGTGGGAGTCGATCCTCGGCTTGAACGTCAAGGCAGTGCAGGGAAATCAGGTTCCTCTGGAATGGACTGACACATCTGGGGGACTCTTGGAATGGTGGCACGACCCTGGAGTTCCTCTCGCCTTTCCTGTGGAGAGCGCCTCCTCTTGAGATGCGACGGGAACGCCGGGAATTCTTTCCCTACGAAACAGAGAAAGGATCCCTCATCTCGAGCTAGGAGGCGGAAACGGGGCTCCCCTGGATGTGTGCGGGACACCACGTGCTTCCTCTCGAGTGCAGACGGGTATGTCGGGGAACTTCTTGAGTTGCAGCAAGGGTGTGAAGGACCCTTTGGAAGTTCCAGAGGTTAGATGTGATTGGCCTCGAGAAGCCTCAGCGGAAATGGGCCTCATCTCGCCCGGAGGGCAAAACCTCCTGGATTTTCTCGAGTTGCGGCAGGTGCTCTCGACTTACGACGGGGACCTCAGGGACCCGCTCTGGTGGCCTCAGGAAAGGCCAGTCCCCATGCGAGTTCCTCGGGGGCCTCTCGGGATTCCTCTCCCGTCGATGCCGGGGCCTAAGACCTTGTGTGGAGTCGGGGCCGGAACCTGAGGATTCCTCTCCAGTGCTGACATGGATCTTGGGGTACTTCTGGAGTCTCCCCGGGGGAGTCAGTCCTCGTCTCGAATGCGGGCATGCACTTGCGCTTTCCTCCAGAGCGGTAGCAGCAGTGTCACGCAGTCCGCCGCGTGGATCAAAGGATCTATGGTTTTCCCTCGAGTCTTTCCCACGAGGCTTTCCCACGAGGCTTTCCCACAGGGCTGTCCCACGTGCACACGTGGTGGGAGTCGATCCTCGGCTTGAACGTCAAGGCAGTGCAGGGAAATCAGGTTCCTCTGGAATGGACTGACACATCTGGGGGACTCTTGGAATGGTGGCACGACCCTGGAGTTCCTCTCGCCTTTCCTGTGGAGAGCGCCTCCTTTGAGATGCCACGGGAACGCCGGGAATTCTTTCCCTACGAAACAGGGAAAGGATCCCTCATCTCGAGCTAGGAGGCGGAAACGGGGCTCCCCTGGATGTGTGCGGGACCCACGTGCTTCCTCTCGAGTGGAGACGGGTATGTCGGGGAACTTCTTGAGTTGCAGCAAGGGTGTGAAGGACCCTTTGGAAGTTCCAGTGGTTAGACGTGATTAGCCTCGAGAAGCCTCAGCGGAAATGGGCCTCATCTAGCCTGGAGGGCAAAACCTCCTGGATTTTCTCGAGTTGCGGCAGGTGCTCTCGACTTACGACGGGGACCTCAGGGACCCGCTCTGGTGGCCTCAGGAAAGGCCAGTCCCCATGCGAGTTCCTCGGGGGCATCTCGGGATTCCTCTCCCGTCATTGCCGGGGCCTAAGACCTTGTGTGGAGTCGGGGCCGGAACCTGAGGATTCCTCTCCAGTGCTGACATGGATCTTGGGGTACTTCTGGAGTCTCCCCAGTGGAGTCAGTCCTCGTCTCGAATGCGGGCATGCACTTGCGCTTTCCTCCAGAGCGGTAGAAGCAGTGTCACGCAGTCCGCCGCGTGGATCAAAGGATCTATGGTTTTCCCTCGAGTCTTTCCCACGAGGCTTTCCCACGAGGCTTTCCCACAGGGCTGTCCCACGTGCACACGTGGTGGGAGTCGATCCTCGGCTTGAACTTCAAGGCAGTGCAGGGAAAACAGGTTCCTCTGGAATGGACTGACACATCTGGGGGACTCTTGGAATGGTGGCACGACCCTGGAGTTCCTCTCGCCTTTCCTGTGGAGAGCGCCTCCTCTTGAGATGCGACGGGAACGCCGGGAATTCTATCCGTAGGAAACAGGGAAAGGATCCCTCATCTCGAGCTAGGAGGCGGAAACGGGGCTCCCCTGGATGTGTGCGGGACAACACGTGCTTCCTCTCGAGTGGAGACGGGTATGTCGGGGAACTTCTTGAGTTGCAGCAAGGGTGTGAAGGACCCTTTGGAAGTTCCAGTGGTTAGACGTGATTAGCCTCGAGAAGCCTCAGCGGAAATGGGCCTCATCTCGCCTGGAGGGCAAAACCTCCTGGATTTTCTCGAGTTGCGGCAGGTGCTCTCGACTTACGACGGGGACCTCAGGGACCCGCTCTGGTGGCCTCAGGAAAGGCCAGTCCCCATGCGAGTTCCTCGGGGGCATCTCGGGATTCCTCTCCCGTCATTGCCGGGGCCTAAGACCTTGTGTGGAGTCGGGGCCGGAACCTGAGGATTCCTCTCCAGTGCTGACATGGATCTTGGGGTACTTCTGGAGTCTCCCCAGGGGAGTCAGTCCTCGTCTCGAATGCGGGCATGCACTTTCGCTTTCCTCCAGAGCGGTAGCAGCAGTGTCACGCAGTCCGCCGCGTGGATCAAAGGATGTATGGTTTCCCCCGAGTCTTTCCCACGAGGCTTTCCCACGAGGCTTTCCCACAGGGCTGTCCCACGTGCACACGTGGTGGGAGTCGATCCTCGGCTTGAACGTCAAGGCAGTGCAGGGAAAACAGGTTCCTCTGGAATGGACTGACACATCTGGGGGACTCTTGGAATGGTGGCATGACCCTGGAGTTCCTCTCGCCTTTCCTGTGGAGAGCGCCTCCTCTTGAGATGCGACGGGAACACCGGGAATTCTTTCCCTACGAAACAGGGAAAGGATCCCTCATCTCGAGCTAGGAGGCGGAAACCGGGCTCCCCTGGATGTGTGCGGGACACCACGTGCTTCCTCTCGAGTGCAGACGGGTATGTCGGGGAACTTCTTGAGTTGCAGCAAGGGTGTGAAGGACCCTTTGGAAGTTCCAGTGGTTAGATGTGATTAGCCTCGAGAAGCCTCAGCGGAAATGGGCCTCATCTCGCCTGGAGGGCAAAACCTCCTGGATTTTCTCGAGTTGCGGCAGGTGCTCTCGACTTACGACGGGGACCTCAGGGACCCGCTCTGGTGGCCTCAGGAAAGGCCAGTCCCCATGCGAGTTCCTCGGGGGCGTCTCGGGATTCCTCTCCCGTCGATGCCGGGGCCTAAGACCTTGTGTGGAGTAGGGGCTGAAACCTGAGGATTCCTCTCCAGTGCTGACATGGATCTTGGGGTACTTCTGGAGTCTCCCCAGTGGAGTCAGTCCTCGTCTCGAATGCGGGCATGCACTTGCGCTTTCCTCCAGAGCGGTAGAAGCAGTGTCACGCAGTCCGCCGCGTGGATCAAAGGATCTATGGTTTTCCCTCGAGTCTTTCCCACGAGGCTTTCCCACGAGGCTTTCCCACAGGGCTGTCCCAAGTGCACACGTGGTGGGAGTCGATCCTCGGCTTGAACGTCAAGGCAGTGCAGGGAAAACAGGTTCCTCTGGAATGGACTGACACATCTGGGGGACTCTTGGAATGGTGGCACGACCCTGGAGTTCCTCTCGCCTTTCCTGTGGAGAGCGCCTCCTCTTGAGATGAGACGGGAACGCCGGGAATTCTTTCCCTACGAATCAGGGAAAGGATCCCTCATCTCGAGCTAGGAGGCGCAAACGGAGCTCCCCTGGATGTGTGCGGGACCCCACGTGCTTCCTCTCGAGTGGAAACGGGTATGTCGGGGAACTTCTTGAGTTGCAGCAAGGGTGTGAAAGACCCTTTGGAAGTTCCAGTGGTTAGACGAGATTAGCCTCGAGAAGCCTCAGCGGAAATGGGCCTCATCGTGTCTGGAGGGCAAAACCTCCTGGAATTTCTCGAGTTGCGGCAGTTGCTCTCGACTTACGACGGGGACCTCAGGGACCCGCTCTGGTGGCCTCAGGAAAGGCCAGTCCCCATGCGAGTTCCTCGGGGGCCTCTGGGGATTCCTCTCCCGTCGATGCGGGGGCCTAAGACCTTGTGTGGAGTCGGGGCCGGAACCTGAGGATTCCTCTCCAGTGCTGACATGGATCTTGGTGTACTTCTGGAGTCTCCCCAGGGGAGTCAGTCCTCGTCTCGAATGCGGGCATGCACTTGCGCTTTCCTCCAGAGCGGTAGCAGCAGTGTCACGCAGTCCGCCGCGTGGATCAAAGGATCTATGGTTTTCCCTCGAGTCTTTCCCACGAGGCTTTCCCACGAGGCTTTCCTACAGGGCTGTCCCACGTGAACACGTGGTGGGAGTCGATCCTCGGCTTGATCGTCAAGGCAGTGCAGGGAAAACAGGTTCCTCTGGAATGGACTGACACATCTGGGGGACTCTTGGAATGGTGGCACGACCCTGGAGTTCCTCTCGCCTTTCCTGTGGAGAGCGCCTCCTCTTGAGATGCGACGGGAACGCCGGGAATTCTTTCCCTACGAAACAGGGAAAGGATCCCTCATCTCGAGCTAGGAGGCGGAAACGGGGCTCCCCTGGATGTGTGAGGGACCCCACGTGCTTCCTCTCGAGTGGAGACGGGTATGTCGGGGAACTTCTTGAGTTGCAGCAATGGTGTGAAGGACCCTTTGGAAGTTCCAGTGGTTAGATGTGATTGGCCTCGAGAAGCCTCAGCGGAAATGGGCCTCATCTCGCCTGGAGGGCAAAACCTCCTGGATTTTCTCGAGTTGCGGCAGGTGCTCTCGACTTACGACGGGGACCTCAGGGACCCGCTCTGGTGGCCTCAGGAAAGGCCAGTCCCCATGCGAGTTCCTCGGGGGCCTCTCGGGATTCCTCTCCCGTCGATGCTGGGGCCTAAGACCTTGTGTGGAGTCGGGGCCGGAACCTGAGGATTCCTCTCCATTGCTGACATGGATCTTGGGGTACTTCTGGAGTCTCCCTGGGGGAGTCAGTCCTCGTCTCGAATGCGGGCATGCACTTGCGCTTTCCTCCAGAGCGGTAGCAGCAGTGTCACGCAGTCCGCCGCGTGGATCAAAGGATCTATGGTTTTCCCTCGAGTCTTTCCCACGAGGCTTTCCCACGAGGCTTTCCCACAGGGCTGTCCCACGTGCACACGTGGTGGGAGTCGATCCTCGGCTTGAACGTCAAGGCAGTGCATGGAAATCAGGTTCCTCTGGAATGGACTGACACATCTGGAGGACTCTTGGAATGGTGGCACCACCCTGGAGTTCCTCTCGCCTTTCCTGTGGAGAGCGCCTCCTTTGAGATGCCACGGGAACGCCGGGAATTCTTTCCCTAAGAAACAGGGAAAGGATCCCTCATCTCGAGCTAGGAGGCGGAAACGGGGCTCCCCTGGATGTGTGCGGGACCCACGTGCTTCCTCTCGAGTGGAGACGGGTATGTCGGGGAACTTCTTGAGTTGCAGCAAGGGTGTGAAGGACCCTTTGGAAGTTCCAGTGGTTAGACGTGATTAGCCTCGAGAAGCCTCAGCGGAAATGGGCCTCATCGCGCCTGGAGGGCAAAACCTCCTGGATTTTCTCGAGTTGCTGCAGGTGCTCTCGACTTACGACGGGGACCTCAGGGACCCGCTCTGGTGGCCTCAGGAAAGGCCAGTCCCCATGCGAGTTCCTCGGGGGCATCTCGGGATTCCTCTCCCGTCATTGCCGGGGCCTAAGACCTTGTGTGGAGTCGGGGCCGGAACCTGAGGATTCCTCTCCAGTGCTGACATGGATCTTGGGGTACTTCTGGAGTCTCCCCAGGGGAGTCAGTACTCGTCTCGAATGCGGGCATGCACTTGCGCTTTCCTCCAGAGCGGTAGCAGCAGTGTCACGCAGTCCGCCGCGTGGATCAAAGGATGTATGGTTTTCCCCCGAGTCTTTCCCACGAGGCTTTCCCACGAGGCTTTCCCACAGGGCTGTCCCACGTGCACACGTGGTGGGAGTCGATCCTCGGCTTGAACGTCAAGGCAGTGCAGGGAAAACAGGTTCCTCTGGAATGGACTGACACATCTGTAGGACTCTTGGAATGGTGGCATGACCCTGGAGTTCCTCTCGCCTTTCCTGTGGAGAGCGCCTCCTCTTGAGATGCGACGGGAACACCGGGAATTCTTTCCCTACGAAACAGGGAAAGGATCCCTCATCTCGAGCTAGGAGGCGGAAACCGGGCTCCCCTGGATGTGTGCGGGACACCACGTTCTTCCTCTCGAGTGCAGACGGGTATGTCGGAAAACTTCTTGAGTTGCAGCAAGGGTGTGAAGGACCCTTTGGAAGTTCCAGTGGTTAGATGTGATTAGCCTCGAGAAGCCTCAGCGGAAATGGGCCTCATCTCGCCTGGAGGGCAAAACCTCCTGGATTTTCTCGAGTTGCGGCAGGTGCTCTCGACTTACGACGGGGACCTCAGGGACCCGCTCTGGTGGCCTCAGGAAAGGCCAGTCCCCATGCGAGTTCCTCGGGGGCCTCTCGGGATTCCTCTCCCGTCGATGCCGGGGCCTAAGACCTTGTGTGGAGTCGGGGCTGGAACCTGAAGATTCCTCTCCAGTGCTGACATGGATCTTGGGGTACTTCTGGAGTCTCCCCAGTGGAGTCAGTCCTCGTCTCGAATGCGGGCATGCACTTGCGCTTTCCTCCAGAGCGGTAGAAGCAGTGTCACGCAGTCCGCCGCGTGGATCAAAGGATCTATGGTTTTCCCTCGAGTCTTTCCCACGAGGCTTTCCCACGAGGCTTTCCCACAGGGCTGTCCCACGTGCACACGTGGTGGGAGTCGATCCTCGGCTTGAACTCAAGGCAGTGCAGGGAAAACAGGTTCCTCTGGAATGGACTGACACATCTGGGCGACTCTTGGAATGGTGGCACGACCCTGGAGTTCCTCTCGCCTTTCCTGTGGAGAGCGCCTCCTCTTGAGATGCGACGGGAACGCCGGGAATTCTATCCGTAGGAAACAGGGAAAGGATCCCTCATCTCGAGCTAGGAGGCGGAAACGGGGCTCCCCTGGATGTGTTTGGGACCCCACGTGCTTCCTCTCGAGTGGAGACGGCTATGTCGGGGAACTTCTTGAGTTGCAGCAATGGTGTGAAGGACCCTTTGGAAGTTCCAGAGGTTAGATGTGATTGGCCTCGAGAAGCCTCAGCGGAAATGGGCCTCATCTCGCCTGGAGGGCAAAACCTCCTGGATTTTCTCGAGTTGCGGCAGGTGCTCTCGACTTACGACGGGGACCTCAGGGACCCGCTCTGGTGGCCTCAGGAAAGGCCAGTCCCCACGCGAGTTCCTCGGGGGCATCTCGGGATTCCTCTCCCGTCGATGCCGGGGCCTAAGACCTTGTGTGGAGTCGGGGCCGGAACCTGAGGATTCCTCTCCAGTGCTTACATGGATCTTGGGGTACTTCTGGAGTCTCCCCGGGGGAGTCAGTCCTCGTCTCGAATGCGGGCATGCACTTGCGCTTTCCTCCAGAGCGGTAGCAGCAGTGTCACGCAGTCCGCCGCGTGGATCAAAGGATCTATGGTTTTCCCTCGAGTCTTTCCCACGAGGCTTTCCCACGAGGCTTTCCCACAGGGCTGTCCCACGTGCACACGTGGTGGGAGTCGATCCTCGGCTTGAACGTCAAGGCAGTGCAGGGAAATCAGGTTCCTCTGGAATGGACTGACACATCTGGGGGACTCTTGGAATGGTGGCACGACCCTGGAGTTCCTCTCGCCTTTCCTGTGGAGAGCGCCTCCTCTTGAGATGCGACGGGAACGCCGGGAATTCTTTCCCTACGAAACAGAGAAAGGATCCCTCATCTCGAGCTAGGAGGCGGAAACGGGGCTCCCCTGGATGTGTGCGGGACACCACGTGCTTCCTCTCGAGTGCAGACGGGTATGTCGGGGAACTTCTTGAGTTGCAGCAAGGGTGTGAAGGACCCTTTGGAAGTTCCAGAGGTTAGATGTGATTGGCCTCGAGAAGCCTCAGCGGAAATGGGCCTCATCTCGCCTGGAGGGCAAAACCTCCTGGATTTTCTCGAGTTGCGGCAGGTGCTCTCGACTTACGACGGGGACCTCAGGGACCCGCTCTGGTGGCCTCAGGAAAGGCCAGTCCCCATGCGAGTTCCTCGGGGGCCTCTCGGGATTCCTCTCCCGTCGATGCCGGGGCCTAAGACCTTGTGTGGAGTCAGGGCCGGAACCTGAGGATTCCTCTCCAGTGCTGACATGGATCTTGGGGTACTTCTGGAGTCTCCCCAGGGGAGTCAGTCCTCGTCTCGAATGCGGGCATGCACTTGCGCTTTCCTCCAGACCGGTAGCAGCAGTGTCACGCAGTCCGCCGCGTGGAACAAAGGATCTATGGTTTTCTCTCGAGTCTTTCCCACGAGGCTTTCCCACGAGGCTTTCCCACAGGGCTGTCCCACGTGCACACGTGGTGGTAGTCGATCCTCGGCTTGAACGTCAATGCAGTGCAGGGAAAACAGGTTCCTCTGGAATGGACTGACACATTTGGGGGACTCTTGGAATGGTGGCACGACCCTGGAGTTCCTCTCGCCTTTCCTGTGGAGAGCGCCTCCTCTTGAGATGCGACGGGAACGCCGGGAATTCTTTCCCTACGAAACAGGGAAAGGATCCCTCATCTCGAGCTAGGAGGCGGAAACCGGGCTCCCCTGGATGTGTGCGGGACCCATGTGCTTCCTCTCGAGTGGAGACGGGTATGTCGGGGAACTTCTTGAGTTGCAGCAAGGGTGTGAAAGACCCTTTGGAAGTTCCAGTGGTTAGACGAGATTAGCCTCGAGAAGCCTCAGCGGAAATGGGCCTCATCGCGCCTGGAGGGCAAAACCTCCTGGAATTTCTCGAGTTGCGGCAGGTGCTCTCGACTTACGACGGGGACCTCAGGGACCCGCTCTGGTGGCCTCAGGAAAGGCCAGTCCCCATGCGAGTTCCTCGGGGGCCTCTCGGGATTCCTCTCCCGTCGATGCCGGGGCCTAAGACCTTGTGTGGAGTCGGGGCCGGAACCTGAGGATTCCTCTCCAGTGCTGACATGGATCTTGGGGTACTTCTGGAGTCTCCCCGGGGGAGTCAGTCCTCGTCTCGAATGCGGGCATGCACTTGCGCTTTCCTCCAGAGCGGTAGCAGCAGTGTCACGCAGTCCGCCGCGTGGATCAAAGGATCTATGATTTTCCCTCGAGTCTTTCCCACGAGGCTTTCCCACGAGGCTTTCCCACAGGGCTGTCCCACGTGCACACGTGGTGGGAGTCGATACTCGGCTTGAACGTCAAGGCAGTGCAGGGAAATCAGGTTCCTCTGGAATGGACTGACACATCTGGGGGACTCTTGGAATGGTGGCACGACCCTGGAGTTCCTCTCGCCTTTCCTGTGGAGAGCGCCTCCTTTGAGATGCGACGGGAACGCCGGGAATTCTTTCCCTACGAAACAGGGAAAGGATCCCTCATCTCGAGCTAGGAGGCGGAAACGGGGCTCCCCTGGATGTGTGCGGGACCCACGTGCTTCCTCTCGAGTGGAGACGGGTATGTCGGGGAACTTCTTGAGTTGCAGCAAGGGTGTGAAGGACCCTTTGGAAGTTCCAGTGGTTAGACGTGATTAGCCTCGAGAAGCCTCAGCGGAAATGGGCCTCATCTAGCCTGGAGGGCAAAACCTCCTGGATTTTCTCGAGTTGCGGCAGGTGCTCTCGACTTACGACGGGGACCTCAGGGACCCGCTCTGGTGGCCTCAGGAAAGGCCAGTCCCCATGCGAGTTCCTCGGGGGCATCTCGGGATTCCTCTCCCGTCATTGCCGGGGCCTAAGACCTTGTGTGGAGTCGGGGCCGGAACCTGAGGATTCCTCTCCAGTGCTGACATGGATCTTGGGGTACTTCTGGAGTCTCCCCAGGGGAGTCAGTACTCGTCTCGAATGCGGGCATGCACTTTCGCTTTCCTCCAGAGCGGTAGCAGCAGTGTCACGCAGTCCGCCGCGTGGATCAAAGGATGTATGGTTTTCCCCCGAGTCTTTCCCACGAGGCTTTCCCACGAGGCTTTCCCACAGGGCTGTCCCACGTGCACACGTGGTGGGAGTCGATCCTCGGCTTGAACGTCAAGGCAGTGCAGGGAAAACAGGTTCCTCTGGAATGGACTGACACATCTGGGGGACTCTTGGAATGGTGGCATGACCCTGGAGTTCCTCTCGCCTTTCCTGTGGAGAGCGCCTCCTCTTGAGATGCGACGGGAACACCGGGAATTCTTTCCCTACGAAACAGGGAAAGGATCCCTCATCTCGAGCTAGGAGGCGGAAACCGGGCTCCCCTGGATGTGTGCGGGACACCACGTGCTTCCTCTCGAGTGCAGACGGGTATGTCGGGGAACTTCTTGAGTTGCAGCAAGGGTGTGAAGGACCCTTTGGAAGTTCCAGTGGTTAGATGTGATTAGCCTCGAGAAGCCTCAGCGGAAATGGGCCTCATCTCGCCTGGAGGGCAAAACCTCCTGGATTTTCTCGAGTTGCGGCAGGTGCTCTCGACTTACGACGGGGACCTCAGGGACCCGCTCTGGTGGCCTCAGGAAAGGCCAGTCCCCATGCGAGTTCCTCGGGGGCGTCTCGGGATTCCTCTCCCGTCGATGCCGGGGCCTAAGACCTTGTGTGGAGTCGGGGCTGAAACCTGAGGATTCCTCTCCAGTGCTGACATGGATCTTGGGGTACTTCTGGAGTCTCCCCGGGGGAGTCAGTCCTCGTCTCGAATGCGGGCATGCACTTGCGCTTTCCTCCGAGCGGTAGCAGCAGTGTCACGCAGTCCGCCGCGTGGATCAAAGGATCTATGGTTTTCCCTCGAGTCTTTCCCACGAAGCTTTCCCACGAGGCTTTCCCACAGGGCTGTCCCACGTGCACACGTGGTGGGAGTCGATCCTCGGCTTGAACGTCAAGGCAGTGCAGGGAAATCAGGTTCCTCTGGAATGGACTGACACATCTGGGGGACTCTTGGAATGGTGGCACGACCCTGGAGTTCCTCTCGCCTTTCCTGTGGAGAGCGCCTCCTTTGAGATGCCACGGGAACGCCGGGAATCCTTTCCCTACGAAACAGGGAAAGGATCCCTCATCTCGAGCTAGGAGGCGGAAACGGGGTTCCCCTGGATGTGTGCGGGACCCACGTGCTTCCTCTCGAGTGGAGACGGGTATGTCGGGGAACTTCTTGAGTTGCAGCAAGGGTGTGAAGGACCCTTTGGAAGTTCCAGTGGTAAGACGTGATTAGCCTCGAGAAGCCTCAGCGGAAATGGGCCTCATCTAGCCTGGAGGGCAAAACCTCCTGGATTTTCTCGAGTTGCGGCAGGTGCTCTCGACTTACGACGGGGACCTCAGGGACCCGCTCTGGTGGCCTCAGGAAAGGCCAGTCCCCATGCGAGTTCCTCGGGGGCATCTCGGGATTCCTCTCCCGTCATTGCCGGGGCCTAAGACCTTGTGTGGAGTCGGGGCCGGAACCTGAGGATTCCTCTCCAGTGCTGACATGGATCTTGGGGTACTTCTGGAGTCTCCCCAGGGGAGTCAGTACTCGTCTCGAATGCGGGCATGCACTTTCGCTTTCATCCAGAGCGGTAGCAGCAGTGTCACGCAGTCCGCCGCGTGGATCAAAGGATGTATGGTTTTCCCCCGAGTCTTTCCCACGAGGCTTTCCCACGAGGCTTTCCCACAGGGCTGTCCCACGTGCACACGTGGTGGGAGTCGATCCTCGGCTTGAACGTCAAGGCAGTGCAGGGAAAACAGGTTCCTCTGGAATGGACTGACACATCTGGGGGACTCTTGGAATGGTGGCATGACCCTGGAGTTCCTCTCGCCTTTCCTGTGGAGAGCGCCTCCTCTTGAGATGCGACGGGAACACCGGGAATTCTTTCCCTACGAAACAGGGAAAGGATCCCTCATCTCGAGCTAGGAGGCGGAAACCGGGCTCCCCTGGATGTGTGCGGGACACCACGTGCTTCCTCTCGAGTGCAGACGGGTATGTCGGGGAACTTCTTGAGTTGCAGCAAGGGTGTGAAGGACCCTTTGGAAGTTCCAGTGGTTAGATGTGATTAGCCTCGAGAAGCCTCAGCGGAAATGGGCCTCATCTCGCCTGGAGGGCAAAACCTCCTGGATTTTCTCGAGTTGCGGCATGTGCTCTCGACTTACGACGGGGACCTCAGGGACCCGCTCTGGTGGCCTCAGGAAAGGCCAGTCCCCATGCGAGTTCCTCGGGGGCGTCTCGGGATTCCTCTCCCGTCGATGCCGGGGCCTAAGACCTTGTGTGGAGTCGGGGCTGAAACCTTAGGATTCCTCTCCAGTGCTGACATGGATCTTGGGGTACTTCTGGAGTCTCCCCGGGGGAGTCAGTCCTCGTCTCGAATGCGGGCATGCACTTGCGCTTTCCTCCAGAGCGGTAGCAGCAGTGTCACGCAGTCCGCCGCGTGGATCAAAGGATCTATGGTTTTCCCTCGAGTCTTTCCCACGAGGCTTTCCCACGAGGCTTTCCCACAGGGCTGTCCCACGTGCACACGTGGTGGGAGTCGATCCTCGGCTTGAACGTCAAGGCAGTGCAGGGAAATCAGGTTCCTCTGGAATGGACTGACACATCTGGGGGACTCTTGGAATGGTGGCACGACCCTGGAGTTCCTCTCGCCTTTCCTGTGGAGAGCGCCTCCTTTGAGATGCCACGGGAACGCCGGGAATTCTTTCCCTACGAAACAGGGAAAGGATCCCTCATCTCGAGCTAGGAGGCGGAAACGGGGCTCCCCTGGATGTGTGCGGGACCCACGTGCTTCCTCTCGAGTGGAGACGGGTATGTCGGGGAACTTCTTGAGTTGCAGCAAGGGTGTGAAGGACCCTTTGGAAGTTCCAGTGGTTAGACGTGATTAGTCTCGAGAAGCCTCAGCGGAAATGGGCCTCATCTAGCCTGGAGGGCAAAACCTCCTGGATTTTCTCGAGTTGCGGCAGGTGCTCTCGACTTACGACGGGGACCTCAGGGACCCGCTCTGGTGGCCTCAGGAAAGGCCAGTCCCCATGCGAGTTCCTCGGGGGCATCTCGGGATTCCTCTCCCGTCATTGCCGGGGCCTAAGACCTTGTGTGGAGTCGAGGCCGGAACCTGAGGATTCCTCTCCAGTGCTGACATGGATCTTGGGGTACTTCTGGAGTCTCCCCAGGGGAGTCAGTACTCGTCTCGAATGCGGGCATGCACTTGCGCTTTCCTCCAGAGCGGTAGCAGCAGTGTCACGCAGTCCGCCGCGTGGATCAAAGGATGTATGGTTTTCCCCCGAGTCTTTCCCACGAGGCTTTCCCACGAGGCTTTCCCACAGGGCTGTCCCACGTGCACACGTGGTGGGAGTCGATCCTCGGCTTGAACGTCAAGGCAGTGCAGGGAAAACAGGTTCCTCTGGAATGGACTGACACATCTGTGGGACTCTTGGAATGGTGGCATGACCCTGGAGTTCCTCTCGCCTTTCCTGTGGAGAGCGCCTCCTCTTGAGATGCGACGGGAACACCGGGAATTCTTTCCCTACGAAACAGGGAAAGGATCCCTCATCTCGAGCTAGGAGGCGGAAACCGGGCTCCCCTGGATATGTGCGGGACACCACGTTCTTCCTCTCGAGTGCAGACGGGTATGTCGGGGAACTTCTTGAGTTGCAGCAAGGGTGTGAAGGACCCTTTGGAAGTTCCAGTGGTTAGATGTGATTGGCCTCGAGAAGCCTCAGCGGAAATGGGCCTCATCTCGCCTGGAGGGCAAAACCTCCTGGATTTTCTCGAGTTGCGGCAGGTGCTCTCGACTTACAACGGGGACCTCAGGGACCCGCTCTGGTGGCCTCAGGAAAGGCCAGTCCCCATGCGAGTTCCTCGGGGGCATCTCGGGATTCCTCTCCCGTCGATGCCGGGGCCTAAGACCTTGTGTGGAGTCGGGGCCGGAACCTGAGGATTCCTCTCCAGTGCTTACATGGATCTTGGGGTACTTCTGGAGTCTCCCCGGGGGAGTCAGTCCTCGTCTCGAATGCGGGCATGCACTTGCGCTTTCCTCCAGAGCGGTAGCAGCAGTGTCACGCAGTCCGCCGCATGGATCAAAGGATCTATGGTTTTCCCTCGAGTCTTTCCCACGAGGCTTTCCCACGAGGCTTTCCCACAGGGCTGTCCCACGTGCACACGTGGTGGGAGTCGATCCTCGGCTTGAACGTCAAGGCAGTGCAGGGAAATCAGGTTCCTCTGGAATGGACTGACACATCTGGGGGACTCTTGGAATGGTGGCACGACCCTGGAGTTCCTCTCGCCTTTCCTGTGGAGAGCGCCTCCTCTTGAGATGCGACGGGAACGCCGGGAATTCTTTCCCTACGAAACAGAGAAAGGATCCCTCATCTCGAGCTAGGAGGCGGAAACGGGGCTCCCCTGGATGTGTGCGGGACACCACGTGCTTCCTCTCGAGTGCAGACGGGTATGTCGGGGAACTTCTTGAGTTGCAGCAAGGGTGTGAAGGACCCTTTGGAAGTTCCAGAGGTTAGATGTGATTTGCCTCGAGAAGCCTCAGCGGAAATGGGCCTCATCTCGCCTGGAGGGCAAAACCTCCTGGATTTTCTCGAGTTGCGGCAGGTGCTCTCGACTTACGACGGGGACCTCAGGGACCCGCTCTGGTGGCCTCAGGAAAGGCCAGTCCCCATGCGAGTTCCTCGGGGGCCTCTCGGGATTCCTCTCCCGTCGATGCCGGGGCCTAAGACCTTGTGTGGAGTCAGGGCCGGAACCTGAGGATTCCTCTCCAGTGCTGACATGGATCTTGGGGTACTTCTGGAGTCTCCCCAGGGGAGTCAGTCCTCGTCTCGAATGCGGGCATGCACTTGCGCTTTCCTCCAGACCGGTAGCAGCAGTGTCACGCAGTCCGCCGCGTGGAACAAAGGATCTATGGTTTTCTCTCGAGTCTTTCCCACGAGGCTTTCCCACGAGGCTTTCCCACAGGGCTGTCCCACGTGCACACGTGGTGGTAGTCGATCCTCGGCTTGAACGTCAATGCAGTGCAGGGAAAACAGGTTCCTCTGGAATGGACTGACACATTTGGGGGACTCTTGGAATGGTGGCACGACCCTGGAGTTCCTCTCGCCTTTCCTGTGGAGAGCGCCTCCTCTTGAGATGCGACGGGAACGCCGGGAATTCTTTCCCTACGAAACAGGGAAAGGATCCCTCATCTCGAGCTAGGAGGTGGAAACGGGGCTCCCCTGGATGTGTGCGGGACCCATGTGCTTCCTCTCGAGTGGAGACGGGTATGTCGGGGAACTTCTTGAGTTGCAGCAAGGGTGTGAAAGACCCTTTGGAAGTTCCAGTGGTTAGAGGAGATTAGCCTCGAGAAGCCTCAGCGGAAATGGGCCTCATCGCGCCTGGAGGGCAAAACCTCCTGGAATTTCTCGAGTTGCGGCAGGTGCTCTCGACTTACGACGGGGACCTCAGGGACCCGCTCTGGTGGCCTCAGGAAAGGCCAGTCCCCATGCGAGTTCCTCGGGGGCCTCTGGGGATTCCTCTCCCGTCGATGCGGGGGCCTAAGTCCTTGTGTGGAGTCGGGGCCGGAATCTGAGGATTCCTCTCCAGTGCTGACATGGATCTTGGGGTACTTCTGGAGTCTCCCCAGGGGAGTGAGTCCTCGTCTCGAATGCGGGCATGCATTTGCGCTTTCCTCCAGAGCGGTAGCAGCAGTGTCACGCAGTCCGCCGCGTGGATCAAAGGATCTATGGTTTTCCCTCGAGTCTTTCCCACGAGGCTTTCCCACGAGGCTTTCCTACAGGGCTGTCCCACGTGAACACGTGGTGGGAGTCGATCCTCGGCTTGATCGTCAAGGCAGTGCAGGGAAAACAGGTTCCTCTGGAATGGACTCACACATCTGGGGGACTCTTGGAATCGTGGCACGACCCTGGAGTTCCTCTCGCCTTTCCTGTGGAGAGCGCCTCCTCTTGAGATGCGACGGGAACGCCGGGAATTCTTTCCCTACGAAACAGGGAAAGGATCCCTCATCTCGAGCTAGGAGGCGGAAACGGGGCTCCCCTGGATGTGTGCGGGACACCACGTGCTTCCTCTCGAGTGGAGACGGGTATGTCGGGGAACTTCTTGAGTTGCAGCAATGGTGTGAAGGACCCTTTGGAAGTTCCAGTGGTTAGATGTGATTGGCCTCGAGAAGCCTCAGCGGAAATGGGCCTCATCTAGCCTGGAGGGCAAAACCTCCTGGATTTTCTCGAATTGCGGCAGGTGCTCTCGACTTACGACGGGGACCTCAGGGACCCGCTCTGGTGGCCTCAGGAAAGGCCAGTCCCCATGCGAGTTCCTCGGGGGCATCTCGGGATTCCTCTCCCGTCATTGCCGGGGCCTAAGACCTTGTGTGGAGTCGGGGCCGGAACCTGAGGATTCCTCTGCAGTGCTGACATGGATCTTGGGGTACTTCTGGAGTCTCCCCGGGGGAGTCAGTACTCGTCTCGAATGCGGGCATGCACTTTCGCTTTCCTCCAGAGCGGTAGCAGCAGTGTCACGCAGTCCGCCGCGTGGATCAAAGGATGTATGGTTTTCCCCCGAGTCTTTCCCACGAGGCTTTCCCACGAGGCTTTCCCACAGGGCTGTCCCACGTGCACACGTGGTGGGAGTCGATCCTCGGCTTGAACGTCAAGGCAGTGCAGGGAAAACAGGTTCCTCTGGAATGGACTGACACATCTGGGGGACTCTTGGAATGGTGGCATGACCCTGGAGTTCCTCTCGCCTTTCCTGTGGAGAGCGCCTCCTCTTGAGATGCGACGGGAACACCGGGAATTCTTTCCCTACGAAACAGGGAAAGGATCCCTCATCTCGAGCTAGGAGGCGGAAACCGGGCTCCCCTGGATGTGTGCGGGACACCACGTGCTTCCTCTCGAGTGCAGACGGGTATGTCGGGGAACTTCTTGAGTTGCAGCGAGGGTGTGAAGGACCCTTTGGAAGTTCCAGTGGTTAGATGTGATTAGCCTCGAGAAGCCTCAGCGGAAATGGGCCTCATCTCGCCTGGAGGGCAAAACCTCCTGGATTTTCTCGAGTTGCGGCAGGTGCTCTCGACTTACGACGGGGACCTCAGGGACCCGCTCTGGTGGCCTCAGGAAAGGAGAGTCCCCATGCGAGTTCCTTGGGGGCGTCTCGGGATTCCTCTCCCGTCGATGCCGGGGCCTAAGACCTTGTGTGGAGTCGGGGCTGAAACCTGAGGATTCCTCTCCAGTGCTGACATGGATCTTGGGGTACTTCTGGAGTCTCCCCAGTGGAGTCAGTCCTCGTCTCGAATGCGGGCATGCACTTGCGCTTTCCTCCAGAGCGGTAGAAGCAGTGTCACGCAGTCCGCCGCGTGGATCAAAGGATCTATGGTTTTCCCTCGAGTCTTTCCCACGAGGCTTTCCCACGAGGCTTTCCCACAGGGCTGTCCCACGTGCACACGTGGTGGGAGTGGATCCTCGGCTTGAACGTCAAGGCAGTGCAGGGAAAACAGGTTCCTCTGGAATGGACTCACACATCTGGGGGACTCTTGGAATCGTGGCACGACCCTGGAGTTCCTCTCGCCTTTCCTGTGGAGAGCGCCTCCTCTTGAGATGCGACGGGAACGCCGGGAATTCTATCCGTAGGAAACAGGGAAAGGATCCCTCATCTCGAGCTAGGAGGCGGAAACGGGGCTCCCCTGGATGTGTGCGGGACAACACGTGCTTCCTCGCGAGTGGAGACGGGTATGTCGGGGAACTTCTTGAGTTGCAGCAAGGGTGTGAAGGACCCTTTGGAAGTTCCAGTGGTTAGACGTGATTAGCCTCGAGAAGCCTCAGCGGAAATGGGCCTCATCTAGCCTGGAGGGCAAAACCTCCTGGATTTTCTCGAGTTGCGGCAGGTGCTCTCGACTTACGACGGGGACCTCAGGGACCCGCTCTGGTGGCCTCAGGAAAGGCCAGTCCCCATGCGAGTTCCTCGGGGGCATCTCGGGATTCCTCTCCCGTCATTGCCGGGGCCTAAGACCTTGTGTGGAGTCGGGGCCGGAACCTGAGGATTCCTCTCCAGTGCTGACATGGATCTTGGGGTACTTCTGGAGTCTCCCCAGGGGAGTCAGTACTCGTCTCGAATGCGGGCATGCACTTTCGCTTTCCTCCAGAGCGGTAGCAGCAGTGTCACGCAGTCCGCCGCGTGGATCAAAGGATCTATGGTTTTCCCTCGAGTCTTTCCCACGAGGCTTTCCCAAGAGGCTTTCCCACAGGGCTGTCCCACGTGCACACGTGGTGGGAGTCGATCCTCGGCTTGAACGTCAAGGCAGTGCAGGGAAAACAGGTTCCTCTGGAATGGACTGACACATCTGGGGGACTCTTGGAATGGTGGCATGACCCTGGAGTTCCTCTCGCCTTTCCTGTGGAGAGCGCCTCCTCTTGAGATGCGACGGGAACGCCGGGAATTCTATCCGTAGGAAACAGGGAAAGGATCCCTCATCTCGAGCTATGAGGCGGAAACGGGGCTCCCCTGGATGTGTGCGGGACCCCACGTGCTTCCTCTCGAGTGGAGACGGGTATGTCGGGGAACTTCTTGAGTTGCAGCAAGGGTATGAAGGACCCTTTGGAAGTTCCAGTTGTTAGATGTGATTGGCCTCGAGAAGCCTCAGCGGAAATGGGCCTCATCTCGCCTGGAGGGCAAAACCTCCTGGATTTTCTCGAGTTGCGGCAGGTGCTCTCGACTTACGACGGGGACCTCAGGGACCCGCTCTGGTGGCCTCAGGAAAGGCCAGTCCCCATGCGAGTTCCTCGGGGGCCTCTCGGGATTCCTCTCCCGTCGATGCCGGGGCCTAAGACCTTGTGTGGAGTCGGGGCCGGAAACTGAGGATTCCTCTCCAGTGCTGACATGGATCTTGGGGTACTTCTGGAGTCTCCCCAGGGGAGTCAGTCCTCGTCTCGAATGCGGGCATGCACTTGCGCTTTCCTCCAGAGCGGTAGCAGCAGTGTCACGCAGTCTGCCAAATGGGTCAAAGGATCTATGGTTTTCCCTCGAGTCTTTCCCACGAGGCTTTCCCACGAGGCTTTCCCACAGGGCTGTCCCAAGTGCACACGTGGTGGGAGTCGATCCTCGGCTTGAACGTCAAGGCAGTGCAGGGAAAACAGGTTCCTCTGGAATGGACTGACACATCTGGGGGACTCTTGGAATGGTGGCACGACCCTGGAGTTCCTCTCGCCTTTCCTGTGGAGAGCGCCTCCTCTTGAGATGCGACGGGAACGCCGGGAATTCTTTCCCTACGAATCAGGGAAAGGATCCCTCATCTCGAGCTAGGAGGCGCAAACGGGGCTCCCCTGGATGTGTGCGGGACACCACGTGCTTCCTCTCGAGTGCAGACGGGTATGTCGGGGAACTTCTTGAGTTGCAGCAAGGGTGTGAAGGACCCTTTGGAAGTTCCAGTGGTTAGATGTGATTGGCTTCGAGAAGCCTCAGCGGAAATGGGCCTCATCTCGCCTGGAGGGCAAAACCTCCTGGATTTTCTCGAGTTGCGGCAGGTGCTCTCGACTTACGACGGGGACCTGAGGGACCCGCTCTGGTGGCCTCAGGAAAGGCCAGTCCCCATGCGAGTTCCTCGGGGGCCTCTCGGGATTCCTCTCCCGTCGATGCCGGGGCCTAAGACCTTGCGTGGAGTCGGGGCCGGAACCTGAGGATTCCTCTCCAGTGCTGACATGGATCTTGGGGTATTTCTGGAGTCTCCCCAGGGGAGTCAGTCCTCGTCTCGAATGCGGGCATGCACTTGCGCTTTCCTCCAGAGCGGTAGCAGCAGTGTCACGCAGTCCGCCGCGTGGATCAAAGGATCTATGGTTTTCCCTCGAGTCTTTCCCACGAGGCTTTCCCACGAGGCTTTCCCACAGGGCTGTCCCACGTGCACGCGTGGTAGGATTCGATCCTCGGCTTGAACGTCAAGGCAGTGCAGGGAAAACAGGTTCCTCTGGAATGGACTGACACATCTGGGGGACTCTTGGAATGGTGTCACGACCATGGAGTTCCTCTCGCCTTTCCTGTGGAGAGCGCCTCCTCTTGAGATGCGACGGGAACGCCGGGAATTCTTTCCCTACGAAACAGGGAAAGGATCCCTCATCTCGAGCTAGGAGGCGGAAACGGGGCTCCCCTGGATGTGTGCGGGACCCCACGTGCTTCCTCTCGAGTGGAGACGGGTATGTCGGGGAACTTCTTGAGTTGCAGCAAGGGTGTGAAGGACCCTTTGGAAGTTCCAGTGGTTAGATGTGATTGGCCTCGAGAAGCCTCAGCGGAAATGGGCCTCATCTCGCCTGGAGGGCAAAACCTCCTGGATTTTGTCGAGTTGCGGCAGGTGCTCTCGACTTACGACGGGGACCTCAGGGACCCGCTCTGGTGGCCTCAGGAAAGTCCAGTCCCCATGCGAGTTCCTCGGGGGCATCTCGGGATTCCTCTCCCGTCATTGCCGGGGCCTAAGACCTTGTGTGGAGCCGGGGCCGGAACCTGAGGATTCCTCTCCAGTGCTGACATGGATCTTGGGGTACTTCTGGAGTCTCCCCGGGGGAGTCAGTACTCGTCTCGAATGCGGGCATGCACTTTCGCTTTCCTCCAGAGCGGTAGCAGCAGTGTCACGCAGTCCGCCGCGTGGATAAAAGGATCTATGGTTTTCCCCCGAGTCTTTCCCACGAGGCTTTCCCACGAGGCTTTCCCACAGGGCTGTCCCACGTGCACACGTGGTGGGAGTCGATCCTCGGCTTGAACGTCAAGGCAGTGCAGGGAAAACAGGTTCCTCTGGAATGGACTGACACATCTGGGGGACTCTTGGAATGGTGGCACGACCCTGGAGTTCCTCTCGCCTTTCCTGTGGAGAGCGCCTCCTCTTGAGATGCGACGGGAACGCCGGGAATTCTTTCCCTATGAAACAGGGAAAGGATCCCTCATCTCGAGCTAGGAGGCGGAAACGGGGCTCCCCTGGATGTGTGCGGGACCCCACGTGCTTCCTCTCGAGTGGAGACGGGTATGTCGGGGAACTTCTTGAGTTGCAGCAAGGTGTTAAGGACCCTTTGGAAGTTCCAGTGGTTAGATGTGATTGGCCTCGAGAAGCCTCAGCGGAAATGGGCCTCATCTCGCCTGGAGGGCAAAACCTCCTGGATTTTCTCGAGTTGTGGCAGGGGCTCTCGACTTACGACGGGGACCTCAGGGACCCGCTCTGGTGGCCTCAGGAAAGGCCAGTCCCCATGCGAGTTCCTCGGGGGCCTCTCGGGATTCCTCTCCCGTCGATGCCGGGGCCTAAGACCTTGTGTGGAGTAGGGGCCGGAACCTGAGGATTCCTCTCCAGTGCTGACATGGATCTTGGGGTACTTCTGGAGTCTCCCCAGGGGAGTCAGTCCTTGTCTCGAATGCGGGCATGCACTTGCGCTTTCCTCCAGAGCGGTAGCAGCAGTGTCACGCAGTCCGCCGTGTGGATCAAAGGATCTATGGTTTTCCCTCGAGTCTTTCCCACGAGGCTTTCCCACGAGGCTTTCCTACAGGGCTGTCCCACGTGCACACGTGGTGGGAGTCGATCCTCGGCTTGATCGTCAAGGCAGTGCAGGGAAAACAGGTTCCTCTGGAATGGACTGACACATCTGGGGGACTCTTGGAATGGTGGCACGACCCTGGAGTTCCTCTCGCCTTTCCTGTGGAGAGCGCCTCCTCTTGAGATGCGACGGGAACGTCGGGAATTCTTTCCCTACGAAACAGGGAAAGGATCCCTCATCTCGAGCTAGGAGGCGGAAACGGGGCTCCCCTGGATGTGTGCGGGACACCACGTGCTTCCTCTCGAGTGGAGACGGGTATGTCGGGGAACTTCTTGAGTTGCAGCAATGGTGTGAAGGACCCTTTGGAAGTTCCAGTGGTTAGATGTGATTGGCCTCGAGAAGCCTCAGCGGAAATGGGCCTCATCTCGCCCGGAGGGCAAAACCTCCTGGATTTTCTCGAGTTGCGGCAGGTGCTCTCGACTTACGACGGGGACCTCAGGGACCCGCTCTGGTGGCCTCAGGAAAGGCCAGTCCCCATGCGAGTTCCTCGGGGGCCTCTCGGGATTCCTCTCCCGTCGATGCCGGGGCCTAAGACCTTGTGTGGAGTCGGGGCCGGAACCTGAGGATTCCTCTCCAGTGCTGACATGGATCTTGGGGTACTTCTGGAGTCTCCCCGGGAGAGTCAGTCCTCGTCTCGAATGCGGGCATGCACTTGCGCTTTCCTCCAGAGCGGTAGCAGCAGTGTCACGCAGTCCGCCGCGTGGATCAAAGGATGTATGGTTTTCCCCCGAGTCTTTCCCACGAGGCTTTCCCACAGGGCTGTCCCACGTGCACACGTGGTGGGAGTCGATCCTCGGCTTGAACGTCAAGGCAGTGCAGGGAAAACAGGTTCCTCTGGAATGGACTGACACATCTGGGGGACTCTTGGAATGGTGGCACGACCCTGGAGTTCCTCTCGCCTTTCCTGTGGAGAGCGCCTCCTCTTGAGATGCGACGGGAACGCCGGGAATTCTTTCCCTACGAAACAGGGAAAGGATCCCTCATCTCGAGCTAGGAGGCGGAAACGGGGCTCCCCTGGATGTGTGCAGGACAACACGTGCTTCCTCTCGAGTGGAGACGGGTATGTCGGGGAACTTCTTGAGTTGCAGCAAGGGTGTGAAGGACCCTTTGGAAGTTCCAGTGGTTAGACGTGATTAGCCTCGAGAAGCCTCAGCGGAAATGGGCCTCATCTAGCCTGGAGGGCAAAACCTCCTGGATTTTCTCGAGTTGCGGCAGGTGCTCTCGACTTACGACGGGGACCTCAGGGACCCGCTCTGGTGGCCTCAGGAAAGGCCAGTCCCCATGCGAGTTCCTCGGGGGCATCTCGGGATTCCTCTCCCGTCATTGCCGGGGCCTAAGACCTTGTGTGGAGTCGGGGCCGGAACCTGAGGATTCCTCTCCAGTGCTGACATGGATCTTGGGGTACTTCTGGAGTCTCCCCAGGGGAGTCAGTACTCGTCTCGAATGCGGGCATGCACTTTCGCTTTCCTCCAGAGCGGTAGCAGCAGTGTCACGCAGTCCGCCGCGTGGATCAAAGGATGTATGGTTTTCCCCCGAGTCTTTCCCACGAGGCTTTCCCACGAGGCTTTCCCACAGGGCTGTCCCACGTGCACACGTGGTGGGAGTCGATCCTCGGCTTGAACGTCAAGGCAGTGCAGGGAAAACAGGTTCCTCTGGAATGGACTGACACATCTGGGGGACTCTTGGAATGGTGGCATGACCCTGGAGTTCCTCTCGCCTTTCCTGTGGAGAGCGCCTCCTCTAGAGATGCGACGGGAACGCCGGGAATTCTTTCCCTACGAAACAGGGAAAGGATCCCTCATCTCGAGCTAGGAGGCGGAAACCGGGCTCCCCTGGATGTGTGCGGGACCCCACGTGCTTCCTCTCGAGTGCAGACGGGTATGTCGGGGAACTTCTTGAGTTGCAGCAAGGGTGTGAAGGACCCTTTGGAAGTTCCAGTGGTTAGATGTGATTAGCCTCGAGAAGCCTCAGCGGAAATGGGCCTCATCTCGCCTGGAGGGCAAAACCTCCTGGATTTTCTCGAGTTGCGGCAGGTGCTCTCGACTTACGACGGGGACCTCAGGGACCCGCTCTGGTGGCCTCAGGAAAGGCCAGTCCCCATGCGAGTTCCTCGGGGGCGTCTCGGGATTCCTCTCCCGTCGATGCCGGGGCCTAAGACCTTGTGTGGAGTCGGGGCTGAAACCTGAGGATTCCTCTCCAGTGCTGACATGGATCTTGGGGTACTTCTGGAGTCTCCCCAGGGGAGTCAGTCCTCGTCTCGAATGCGGGCATGCAATTGCGCTTTCCTCCAGAGCGGTAGAAGCAGTGTCACGCAGTCCGCCGCGTGGATCAAAGGATCTATGGTTTTCCCTCGAGTCTTTCCCACGAGGCTTTCCCACGAGGCTTTCCCACAGGGCTGTCCCACGTGCACACGTGGTGGGAGTCGATCCTCGGCTTGAACGTCAAGGCAGTGCAGGGAAAACAGGTTCCTCTGGAATGGACTGACACATCTGGGGGACTCTTGGAATGGTGGCACGACCCTGGAGTTCCTCTCGCCTTTCCTGTGGAGAGCGCCTCCTCTTGAGATGCGACGGGAACGCCGGGAATTCTATCCGTAGGAAACAGGGAAAGGATCCCTCATCTCGAGCTAGGAGGCGGAAACGGGGCTCCCCTGGATGTGTGCGGGACAACACGTGCTTCCTCTCGAGTGGAGACGGGTATGTCGGGGAACTTCTTGAGTTGCAGCAAGGGTATGAAGGACCCTTTGGAAGTTCCAGTTGTTAGATGTGATTGGCCTCGAGAAGCCTCAGCGGAAATGGGCCTCATCTCGCCTGGAGGGCAAAACCTCCTGGATTTTCTCGAGTTGCGGCAGGTGCTCTCGACTTACGACGGGGACCTCAGGGACCCGCTCTGGTGGCCTCAGGAAAGGCCAGTCCCCATGCGAGTTCCTCGGGGGCCTCTCGGGATTCCTCTCCCGTCGATGCCGGGGCCTAAGACCTTGTGTGGAGTCGGGGCCGGAAACTGAGGATTCCTCTCCAGTGCTGACATGGATCTTGGGGTACTTCTGGAGTCTCCCCAGGGGAGTCAGTCCTCGTCTCGAATGCGGGCATGCACTTGCGCTTTCCTCCAGAGCGGTAGCCGCAGTGTCACGCAGTCTGCCAAATGGGTCAAAGGATCTATGGTTTTCCCTCGAGTCTTTCCCACGAGGCTTTCCCACGAGGCTTTCCCACAGGGCTGTCCCACGTGCACACGTGGTGGGAGTCGATCCTCGGCTTGAACGTCAAGGCAGTGCAGGGAAAACAGGTTCCTCTGGAATGGACTGACACATCTGGGGGACTCTTGGAATGGTGGCACGACCCTGGAGTTCCTCTCGCCTTTCCTGTGGAGAGCGCCTCCTCTTGAGATGCGACAGGAACGCCGGGAATTCTTTCCCTACGAATCAGGGAAAGGATCCCTCATCTCGAGCTAGGAGGCGCAAACGGGGCTCCCCTGGATGTGTGCGGGACCCCACGTGCTTCCTCTCGAGTGGAGACGGGTATGTCGGGGAACTTCTTGAGTTGCAGCAAGGGTGCGAAGGACCCTTTGGAAGTTCCAGTGGTTAGATGTGATTGGCTTCGAGAAGCCTCAGCGGAAATGGGCCTCATCTCGCCTGGAGGGCAAAACCTCCTGGATTTTCTCGAGTTGCGGCAGGTGCTCTCGACTTACGACGGGGACCTCAGTGACCCGCTCTGGTGGCCTCAGGAAAGGCCAGTCCCCATGAGAGTTCCTCGGGGGCCTCTCGGGATTCCTCTCCCGTCGATGCCGGGGCCTAAGACCTTGTGTGGAGTCGGGGCCGGAACCTGAGGATTCCTCTCCAGTGCTCACATGGATCTTGGGGTACTTCTGGAGTCTCCGCAGGGGAGTCAGTCCTCGTCTCGAATGCGGGCATGCACTTGCGCTTTCCTCCAGAGCGGTAGCAGCAGTGTCACGCAGTCCGCCGCGTGAATCAAAGGATCTATGGTTTTCCCTCGAGTCTTTCCCACGAGGCTTTCCCACGAGGCTTTCCCACAGGGCTGTCCCACGTGCACACGTGGTGGGAGTCGATCCTCGGCTTGAACGTCAAGGCAGTGCAGGGAAAACAGGTTCCTCTGGAATGGACTGACACATCTGGGGGACTCTTGGAATGGTGGCACGACCCTGGAGTTCCTCTCGCCTTTCCTGTGGAGAGCGCCTCCTCTTGAGATGCGACGGGAACGCCGGGACTTCTTTCCCTAAGAAACAGGGAAAGGATCCCTCATCTCGAGCTAGGAGGCGGAAACGGGGCTCCCCTTGATGTGTGCGGGACACCACGTGCTTCCTCTCGAGTGGAGACGGGTATGTCGGGGAACTTCTTGAGTTGCAGCAAGGGTGTGAAGGACCCTTTGGAAGTTCCAGTGGTTAGACGTGATTGGCCTCGAGAAGCCTCAGCGGAAATGGGCCTCATCTCGCCTGGAGGGCAAAACCTCCTGGATTTTCCCGAGTTGCGGCAGGTGCTCTCGACTTACGACGGGGACCTCAGGGACCCGCTCTGGTGGCCTCAGGAAAGGCCAGTCCCCATGCGAGTTCCTCGGGGGCCTCTCGGGATTCCTCTCCCGTCGATGCCGGGCTTAAGACCTTGTGTGGAGTCGGGGCCGGAACCTGAGGATTCCTCTCCAGTGCTGACATGGATCTTGGGGTACTTCTGGAGTCTCCCCAGGGGAGTCAGTCCTCGTCTCGAATGCGGGCATGCACTTGCGCTTTCCTCCAGAGCGGTAGCAGCAGTGTCACGCAGTCCGCCGCGTGGATCAAAGGATCTATGGTTTTCCCTCGAGTCTTTCCCACGAGGCTTTCCCACGAGGCTTTCCCACAGGGCTGTCCCACGTGCACACGTGGTGGGAGTCGATCCTCGGCTTGAACGTCAAGGCAGTGCAGGGAAAACAGGTTCCTCTGGAATGGACTGACACATCTGGGGGACTCTTGGAATGGTGGCATGACCCTGGAGTTCCTCTCGCCTTTCCTGTGGAGAGCGCCTCCTCTTGAGATGCGACGGGAACGCCGGGAATTCTTTCCCAACGAAACAGGGAAAGGATCCCTCATCTCGAGCTAGGAGGCGGAAACGGGGCTCCCCTGGATGTGTGCGGGAAACCTCGTGCTTCCTCTCGAGTGCAGACGGGTATGTCGGGGAACTTCTTGAGTTGCAGCAATGGTGTGAAGCACCCTTTGGAAGTTCCAGTGGTTAGATGTGATTGGCCTCGAGAAGCCTCAGCGGAAATGGGCCTCATCTCGCCTGGAGGGCAAAACCTCCTGGATTTTCTCGAGTTGCGGCAGGTGCTCTCGACTTACGACGGGGACCTCAGGGACCCGCTCTGGTGGCCTCAAAAAAGGCCAGTCCCCATGCGAGTTCCTCGGGGGCCTCTCGGGATTCCTCTCCCGTCGATGCCGGGGCCTAATACCTTGTGTGGAGTCGGGGCCGGAACCTGAGGATTCCTCTCCAGTGCTGACATGGATCTTGGGGTACTTCTGGAGTCTCCCCAGGGGAGTCAGTCCTCGTCTCGAATGCGGACATGCACTTGCGCGTTCCTCCACAGCGGAAGCAGCAGTGTCACTCAGTCCGCCGCGTGGATCAAAGGATCTATGGTTTTCCCTCGAGTCTTTCCCACGAGGCTTTCCCACGAGGCTTTCCCACAGGGCTGTCCCACGTGCACACGTGGTTGGAGTCGATCCTCGGCTTGAACGTCAAGGCAGTGCAGCGAAAACAGGTTCCTCTGGAATGGACTGACACATCTGGGGGACTCTTGGAATGGTGTCACGACCCTGGAGTTCCTCTCGCCTTTCCTGTGGAGAGCGCCTCCTCTTGAGATGCGACGGGAACGCCGGGAATTCTTTCCCTACGAAACAGGAAAAGGATCCCTCATCTCGAGCTAGGAGGCGGAAACGGGGCTCCCCTGGATGTGTACGGGACCCCACGTGCTTCCTCTGGAGTGGAGACGGGTATGTCGGGGAACTTCTTGAGTTGCAGCAAGGGTGTGAAGGACCCTTTGGAAGTTCCAGTGGTTAGATGTGATTGGCCTCGAGAAGCCTCAGCGGAAATGGGCCTCATCTCGCCTGGAGGGCAAAACCTCCTGGATTTTCTCTAGTTGCGGCAGGTGCTCTCGACTTACGACAGGGACTTCAGGGACCCGCTCTGGTGGCCTCAGGAAAGGCCAGTCCCCATGCGAGTTCCTCGGGGGCCTCTCGGGATTCCTCTCCCGTCGATGCCGGGCCTAAGACCTTGTGTGGAGTCGGGGCCGGAACCTGAGGATTCCTCTCCAGTGCTGACATGGATCTTGGGGTACTTCTGGAGTCTCCCCAGGGGAGTCAGTCCTCGTCTCGAATGCGGGCATGCACTTGCGCTTTCCTCCAGAGCGGTAGCAGCAGTGTCACGCAGTCCGCCGCGTGGATCAAAGGATCTATGTTTTCCGTCGAGTCTTTCCCACGAGGCTTTCCCACGAGGCTTTCCCACAGGGCTGTCCCACGTGCACACGTGGTGGGAGTCGATCCTCGGCTTGAACGTCAAGGCAGTGCAGGGAAAACAGGTTCCTCTGGAATGGACTGACAAATCTGGGGGACTCTTGGAATGGTGTCACGACCCTGGAGTTCCTCTCGTCTTTCCTGTGGAGAGCGCCTCCTCTTGAGATGCGACGGGAACGCCGGGAATTCTTTCCCTACGAAACAGGGAAAGGATCCCTCATCTCGAGCTAGGAGGCGGAAACGGGGCTCCCCTGGATGTGTGCGGGACCCACGTGCTTCCTCTCGAGTGCAGACCGGTATGTCGGGGAACTTCTGGAGTTGCAGCAAGGGTGTGAAGGACCCTTTAGAAGTTCCAGTGGTTAGACGTGATTAGCCTCGAGAAGCCTCAGCGGAAATGGGCCTCATCTCGCCTGGAGGGCAAAACCTCCTGGATTTTCTCGAGTTGCGGCAGGTGCTCTCGACTTACGACGGGGACCACAGGGACCCGCTCTGGTGGCCTCAGGAAAGGCCAGTCCCCATGCGAGTTCCTTGGGGGCCTCTCCGGATTCCTCTCCCGTCGATGCCGGGCCTAAGACCTTGTGTGGAGTCGGGGCCGGAACCTGAGGATTCCTCTTCAGTGCTGACATGGATCTTGGGGTACTTCTGGAGTCTCCCCAGGGGAGTCAGTCCTCGTCTCGAATGCGGGCATGCTCTTGCGCTTTCCTGCAGAGCGGTAGCAGCAGTGTCACGCAGTCCGCCGCGTGGATCAAAAGATCTATGGTTTTCCCTCGAGTCTTTCCCACGAGGCTTTCCCACGAGGCTTTCCCACAGGGCTGTCCCACGTGCACACGTGGTGGGAATCGATCCTCGGCTTGAACGTCAAGGCAGTGTAGGGAAAACAGGTTCCTCTGGAATGGACTGACACATCTGGGGGACTCTTGGAATCGTGGCACGACCCTGGAGTTCCTCTCGCCTTTCCTGTGGAGAGCGCCTCCTCTTGAGATGCGACGGGAACGCCGGGAATTCTTTCCCTACGAAACAGGGAAAGGATCCCTCATCTCGAGCTAGGAGGCGGAAACGGGGCTCCCCTGGATGTGTGCGGGACCCACGTGCTTCCTCTCGAGTGGAGACGGGTATGTCGAGGAACTTCTTGAGTTGCAGCAAGGGTGTGAAGGACCCTTTGGAAGTTCCGGTGGTTAGACGTGATTAGCCTCGAGAAGCCTCAGCGGAAATGGGCCTCATCTCGCCTGGAGGGCAAAACCTCCTGGATTTTCTCGAGTTGCGGCAGGTGCTCTCGACTTACGACGGGGACCTCAGGGACCCGCTCTGGTGGCCTCAGGAAAGGCCAGTCCCCATGCGAGTTCCTCGGGGGCCTCTCGGGATTCCTCTCCCGTCGATGCCGGGGCCTAAGACCTTGTGTGGAGTCGGGGCCGGAACCTGAGGATTCCTCTCCAGTGCTGACATGGATCTTGGGGTATTTCTGGAGTCTCCCCAGGGGAGTCAGTCTTCGTCTCGAATGCGGGCATGCACTTGCGCTTTCCTCCAGAGCGGTAGCAGCAGTGTCACGCAGTCCGCCGCATGGATCAAAGGATCTATGGTTTTCCCTCGAGTCTTTCCCACGAGGCTTTCCCACGAGGCTTTCCCACAGGGCTGTCCCACGTGCACACGTGGTGGGAGTCGATCCTCGGCTTGAACGTCAAGGCAGTGCAGGGAAAACAGGTTCCTCTGGAATGGACTGACACATCTGGGGGACTCTTGGAATGGTGGCATGACCCTGGAGTTCCTCTCGCCTTTCCTGTGGAGAGCGCCTCCTCTTGAGATGCGACGGGAACGCCGGGAATTCTTTCCCTACAAAACAGGGAAAGGATCCCTCATCTCGAGCTAGGAGGCGGAAACGGGGCTCCCCTGGATGTGTGCGGGACACCACGTGCTTCCTCTCGAGTGCAGACGGGTATGTCGGGGAACTTCTTGAGTTGCAGCAAGGGTGTGAAGGACCCTTTGTAAGTTCCAGTGGTTAGATGTGATTGGCCTCGAGAAGCCTCAGCGGAAATGGGCCTCATCTCGCCTGGAGGGCAAAACCTCCTGGATTTTCTCGAGTTGCGGCAGGTGCTCTTGACTTACGATGGGGACGTCAGGGACCCGCTCTGGTGGCCTCAGAAAAGGCCAGTCCCCATGCGAGTTCCTCGGGGGCCTCTCGGGATTCTTCTCCCGTCGATGCCGGGGCCTAAGACCTTGTGTGGCGTCGGGGCCGGAACCTGAGGATTCCTCTCCAGTGCTGACATGGATCTTGGGGTACTTCTGGAGTCTCCCCAGGGGAGTCAGTCCTCGTCTCGAATGCGGGCATGCACTTGCGCTTTCCTCCAGAGCGGTAGCAGCAGTGTCACGCAGTCCGCCGCGTGGATCAAAGGATCTATGGTTTTCCCTCGAGTCTTTCCCACGAGGCTTTCCCACGAATCTTTCCCACAGGGCTGTCCCACGAGCACACGTGGTGGGAGTCGATCCTGGGCTTGAACGTCAAGGCAGTGCAGGGAAAACAGGTTCCTCTGGAATGGACTGACACATCTGGGGTACTCTTGGAATGGTGGCATGACGCTGGAGTTCCTCTCGCCTTTCCTGTGGAGAGCGCCTCCTCTTGAGATGCGACGGGAACGCCGGGAATTCTTTCCCTACGAAACAGGGAAAGGATCCCTCATCTCGAGCTAGGAGGCGGAAACGGGGCTCCCCTGGATGTGTGCGGGACCCACGTGCTTCCTCTCGAGTGGAGACGGGTATGTCGGGGAACTTCTTGAGTTGCAGCAAGGGTGTGAAGGACCCTTTGGAAGTTCCAGTGGTTAGATGTGATTAGCCTCGAGAAGCCTCTTTGGAAATGGGCCTCATTTCGCCTGGAGGGCAAAACCTCCTGGATTTTCTCGAGTTGCGGAAGGTGCTCTCGACTTATGACGGGGACCTCAGGGACCCGCTCTGGTGGCCTCAGGAAAGGCCAGTCCCCATGCGAGTTCCTCGGGGGCCTCTCGGGATTCTTCTCCCGTCGATGCCGCGGCCTAAGACCTTGTGTGGAGTCGGGGCCGGAACCTGAGGATTCCTCTCCAGTGCTGACATGGATCTTGGGGTACTTCTGGAGTCTCCCCAGGGGAGTCAGTCCTCGTCTCGAATGCGGGCATGCACTTGCGCTTTACTCCAGAGCGGTAGCAGCAGTGTCAAGCAGTCCGCCGCGTGCATCAAAGGATCTATGGTTTTCCCTCGAGTCTTTCCCACGAGGCTTTCCCACGAGGCTTTCCCACAGGGCTGTCCCACGTGCACACGTGGTGGGAGTCGATCCTCGGCTTGAACGTCAAGGCAGTGCAGGGAAAACAGGTTCCTCTGGAATGGACTGACACATCTGGGGGACTCTTGGAATGGTGGCACGACCCTGGAGTTCCTCTCGCCTTTCCTGTGGAGAGCGCCTCCTCTTGAGATGCGACGGGAACGCCGGGAATTCTTTCCCTACGAAACAGGGAAAGGATCCCTCATCTCGAGCTAGGAGGCGGAAACCGGGCTCCTCTCGATGTGTGCGGGACCCCACGTGCTTCCTCTCGAGTGGAGACGGGTATGTCCCGGAACTGCTTGAGTTGCAGCAAGGGTGTGAAGGACCCTTTGGAAGTTTCAGTGGTTAGATGTGATTAGCCTCGAGAAGCCTCAGCGGAAATGGGCCTCATCTCGCCTGGAGGGCAAAACCTCCTGGATTTTCTCGAGTTGCGGCAGGTGCTCTCTACTTACGACGCGGACCTCAGGGACCCGCTCTGGTGGCCTCAGGAAAGGCCAGTCCCCATGCGAGTTCCTCGGGGGCCTCTCGGGATTCCTCTCCCGTCGATGCCGGGGCCTAAGACCTTGTGTGGAGTCGGGGCCGGAACCTGAGGATTCCTCTCCAGTGCTGACATGGATCTTGGGGTACTTCTGGAGTCTCCCCAGGGGAGTCAGTCCTCGTCTCGAATGCGGGCATGCACTTGCGCTTTCCTCCAGAGCGGTAGCAGCAGTGTCACGCAGTCCGCCGCGTGGATCAAAGGATCTATGCTTTTCCCTCGAGTCTTTCCCACGAGGCTTTCCCACGAGGCTTTCCCACAGGGCTGTCCCTCGAGCACACGTGGTGGGAGTCGATCCTCGGCTTGAACGTCAAGGCTGTGCAGGGAAAACAGGTTCCTCTTGAATGGACTGACACATCTGGGGGACTCTTGGAATGGTGTCACGACCCTGGAGTTCCTCTCGCCTTTCCTGTGGAGAGCGCCTCCTCTTGTGATGCGACGGGAACACCGGGAATTCTTTCCCTACGAAACAGGGAAAGGATCCCTCATCTCGAGCTAGGAGGCGGAAACGGGGCTCCCCTGGATGTGTGCGGGACACCACGTGCTTCATCTCGAATGCAGACGGGTATGTGGGGGAACTTCTTGAGTTGCAGCAAGGGTGTGAAGGACCCTTTGGAAGTTCCAGTGGTTAGATGTGATTGGCCTCGAGAAGCCTCAGCGGAAATGGACCTCATCTCGCCTGGAGGGCAAAACCTCCTGGATTTTCTCGAGTTGCAGCAGGTGGCTCTCGACTTACGACGGGGACCTCAGGGACCCGCTCCTGGTGGCCTTCAGAAAAGGCCAGTCCCCATGCGAGTTCCTCCGGGGCCTCTCGGGATTCCTCTCCCCATCGATGCCGGGGGCCTAAGGACCTTGTGTGGAGTCGGTGGCCGGAAACCTGAGGTTCCTCTCCAGTGCTGACATGGATCTTGGGGTACTTCTGGAGTCTCCCCAGCGGGAGTCAGTCCTCGTCTCGAATGCGGGCATGCACTTGCGCTTTCCTCCAGAGCGGTAGCAGCAGTGTCACGCAGTCCGCCACGTGGATCAAAGGATCTATGGTTTTCCCTCGAGTCTTTCCCACGAGGCTTTCCCACGAGGCTTTCCCACAGGGCTGTCCCACGTGCACACGTGGTGGGAGTTGATCCTCAGCTTGAACGTCAAGGCAGTGAAGGAAAAAAAGGTTCCTCTTGAATGGACTGACACATCTGGGGGTCTCTTGGAATGGTGGCACGACCCTGGAGTTCCTCTCGCCTTTCCTGTGGAGAGCGCCTCCTCTTGAGATGCGACGGGAACGCCGGGAATTCTTTCCCTACGAAACAGGGAAAGGATCCCTCATCTCGAGCTAGGAGGCGGAAATGGGGCTCCCCTGGATGTTTGCGGGACCCCACGTGCTTCCTCTCGATGGAGACGGGTATGTCGGGGAACTTCTTGAGTTGCAGCAAGGTTGTGAAGGACCCTTTGGAAGTTCCAGTGGTTAGATGTCTTTGGCCTCGAGAAGCCTCAGCGGAAATGGGCCTCATCTCGCCTGGAGGGCAAAACCTCCTGGATTTTCTCGAGTTTCGGCAGGTGCTCTCGACTTACGACGGGGACCTCAGGGACCCGCTCTGGTGGCCTCAGGAAAGGCCAGTCCCCATGCGACTTCCTCGGGGGCCTCTCGGGATTCCTCTCCCGTCGATGCCGGGGCCGAAGACCTTGTGTGGAGTCGGGGCCGGAACCTGAGGATTCCTCGCCAGTGCTGACATGGATCTTGGGGTACTTCTGGAGTCTCCCCAGGGGAGTCAGTCCTCGTCTCGAATGCGGGCATGCACTTGCGCTATCCTCCAGAGCGGTAGCAGCAGTGTCAAGCAGTCCGCCGCGTGCATCAAAGGATCTATGGTTTTCCCTCGAGTCTTTCCCACGAGGCTTTCCCACGAGGCTTTCCCACAGGGCTGTCCCACGTGCACACGTGGTGGGAGTCGATCCTCGGCTTGAACGTCAAGGCAGTGCAGGGAAAACAGGTTCCTCTGGAATGGACTGACACATCTGGGGGACTCTTGGAATGGTGGCACGACCCTGGAGTTCCTCTCGCCTTTCCTGTGGAGAGCGCCTCCTCTTGAGATGCGACGGGAACGCCGGAATTCTTTCCCTACGAAACAGGGAAAGGATCCCTCATTTCGAGCTTGGAGGCAGAAACGGGGCTCCCCTGGATGTGTGCGGGACCCCACGTGCTTCCTCTCGAGTGGAGACAGGTATGTCGGGGAACTTCTTGAGTTGCAGCAAGGGTGTGAAGGACCCTTTGGAAGTTCCAGTGGTTAGATGTCTTTGGCCTCGAGAAGCCTCAGCGGAAATGGGCCTCATCTCGCCTGGAGGGCAAAACCTCCTGGATTTTCTCGAGTTGCGGCAGGTGCTCTCGACTTACGACGGGGAACTCAGGGACCCGCTCTGGTGGCCTCAGGAAAGGCCAGTCCCCATGCGAGTTCCTCGGGGGCCTCTCGGGATTCCTCTCCCGTCGATGCCGGGGCCGAAAACCTTGTGTGGAGTCGGGGCCGGAACCTGAGGATTCCTCTCCAGTGCTGACATGGATCTTGGGGTACTTCTGGAGTCTCCCCAGGGGAGTCAGTCCTCGTCTGGAATGCGGGCATGCACTTGCGCTATCCTCCAGAGCGGAAGCAGCAGTGTCAAGCAGTCCGCCGCGTGCATCAAAGGATCTATGGTTTTCCCTCGAGTCTTTCCCACGAGGCTTTCCCACAGGGCTGTCCCACGTGCACACGTGGTGGGAGTCGATCCTCGGCTTGAACGTCAAGGCAGTGCAGGGAAAACAGGTTCCTCTGGAATGGACTGACACATCTGGGGGACTCTTGGAATGGTGGCACGACCCTGGAGTTCCTCTCGCCTTTCCTGTGGAGAGCGCCTCCTCTTGAGATGCGACGGGAACGCCGGGAATTCTTTCCCTACGAAACAGGGAAAGGATCCCTCATCTCTAGCTAGGAGGCGGAAACGGGGCTCCCCTGGATGTGTGCGGGACCCCACGTGCTTCCTCTCGAGTGGAGACGGGTATGTCGGGGAACTTCTTGAGTTGCAGCAAGGGTGTGAAGGACCCTTTGGAAGTTCCAGTGGTTAGACGTGATTAGCCTCGAGAAGCCTCAGCGGAAATGGGCCTCATCTTGCCTGGAGGGCAAAACCTCCTGGATTTTCTCGAGTTGCGGCAGGTGCTCTCGACTTACGACGGGGACGTCAGGGACCCGCTCTGGTGGCCTCAGGAAAGGCCAGTCCCCATGCGAGTTCCTCGGGGGCCTCTCGTGATTCCTCTCCCGTCGATGCCGGGGCCTAAGACCTTGTGTGGAGTCGGGGCCGGAACCTGAGGATTCCTCTCCAGTGCTGACATGGATCTTGGGGTACTTCTGGAGTCTCCCCAGGGGAGTCAGTCCTCGTCTCGAATGCGGGCATGCACTTGCGCTTTCCTCCAGAGCGGTAGCAGCAGTGTCACGCAGTCCGCCGCGTGGATTAAAGGATCTATGGTTTTCCCTCGAGTCTTTCCCACGAAGCTTTCCCACAGGGCTGTCCCACGTGCACACGTGGTGGGAGTCGATCCTCGGCTTGAACGTCAAGGCAGTGCAGGGAAAACAGGTTCCTCTGGAATGGACTGACACTTCTGGGGGACTCTTGGAATGGTGGCACGACCCTGGAGTTCCTCTCGCCTTTCCTGTGGAGAGCGCCTCCTCTTGAAATGCGACGGGAACGCCGGGAATTCTTTCCCTACGAAACAGGGAAAGGATCCCTCATCTCGAGCTAGGAGGCGGAAACGGGGCTCCCCTGGATGTGTGCGGGACACCACGTGCTTCCTCTCGAGTGGAGATGGGTATGTCGGGGAACTTCTTGAGTTGCAGCCAGGGTGTGAAAGACCCTTTGGAAGTTCCAGTGGTTAGATGTGATTGGCCTCGAGAAGCCTCAGCGGAAATGGGCCTCATCTCGCCTGGAGGGCAAAACCTCCTGGATTTTCTCGAGTTACGGCAGGTGCTCTCGACTTACGACGGGGACCTCAGGGACCCGCTCTGGTGGCCTCAGGAAAGGCCAGTCCCCATGTGAGTTCCTCGGGGGCCTCTCGGGATTCCGCACCCGTCGATGCCCGGGCCTAAGACCTTGTGTGGAGTCGGGGCCGGAACCTGAGGATTCCTCTCCAGTGCTGACATGGATCTTGGGGTACTTCTGGAGTCTCCCCAGGGGAGTCAGTCCTCGTCTCGAATGCGGGCATGCACTTGCGCTTTCCTCCAGAGCGGTAGCAGCAGTGTCACGCAGTCCGCCGCGTGGATCAAAGGATCTATGGTTTTCCCTCGAGTTTTCCCACGAGGCTTTCCCACGAGGCTTTCCCACAGGGCTGTCCCACGTGCACACGTGGTCGAGTGGATCCTCGGCTTGAACGTCAAGGCAGTGCAGGGAAAACAGGTTCCTCTGGAATGGACTGACACTTCTGGGGGACTCTTGGAATGGTGGCACGACCCTGGAGTTCCTCTCGCCTTTCCTGTGGAGAGCGCCTCCTCTTGAGATGCGACGGGAACGCCGGGAATTCTTTCCCTACGAAACAGGGAAAGGATCCCTCATCTCGAGCTAGGAGGCGGAAACGGGGCTCCCCTGGATGTGTGCGGGACCCACGTGCTTCCTCTCGAGTGGAGACGGGTATGTCGGGGAACTTCTTGAGTTGCAGCAAGGGTGTGAAGGACCCTTTGGAAGTTCCAGTGGTTAGATGTGATTGGTCTCGAGAAGCCTCAGCGGAAATGGGCCTCATCTCGCCTGGAGGGCAAAACTTCCTGGATTTTCTCGAGTTGCGGCAGGTGCTCTCGACTTACGACGGGGACCTCAGGGACCCGCTCTGGTGGCCTCAGGAAAGGCCAGTCCCCATGCGAGTTCCTCGGGGGCCTCTCGGGATTCCTCTCCCGTCGATGCCGGGGCCTAAGACCTTGTGTGGAGTCGGGGCCGGAACCTGAGGATTCCTCTCCAGTGCTGACATGGATCTTGGGGTACTTCTGGAGTCTCCCCAGGGGCGTCAGTCCTCGTCTCGAATGCGGGCATGCACTTGCGCTTTCCTCCAGAGCGGTAGCAGCAGTGTCACGCAGTCCGCCGCGTGGATCAAAGGATCTATGGTTTTCCCTCGAGTCTTTCCCACGAGGCTTTCCCACGAGGATTTCCCACAGGGCTGTCCCACGTGCACACGTGGTGGGAGTCGATCCTCGGCTTGAACGTCAAGGCAGTGCAGGGAAAACAGGTTCCTCTGGAATGGACTGACACATCTGGGGGACTCTTGGAATGGTGGCACGACCCTGGAGTTCCTCTCGCCTTTCCTGTGGAGAGCGCCTCCTCTTGAGATGCGACGGGAACGCCGGGAATTCTTTCCCTAAGAAACAGGGAAAGGATCCCTCATCTCTAGCTAGGAGGCGGAAACGGGGCTCCCCTGGATGTGTGCGGGACCCCACGTGCTTCCTCTCGAGTGGAGACGGGTATGTCGGGGAACTTCTTGAGTTGCAGCAAGGGTGTGAAGGACCCTTTGGAAGTTCCAGTGGTTAGACGTGATTAGCCTCGAGAAGCCTCAGCGGAAATGGGCCTCATCTCGCCTGGAGGGCAAAACCTCCTGGATTTTCTCGAGTTGCGGCAGGTGCTCTCGACTTACGACGGGGACCTCAGGGACCCGCTCTGGTGGCCTCAGGAAAGGCCAGTCCCCATGCGAGTTCCTCGGGGGCCTCTCGGGATTCCTCTCCCGTCGATGCCGGGGCCTAAGACCTTGTGTGGAGTCGGGGCCGGAACCTGAGGATTCCTCTCCAGTGCTGACATGGATCTTGGGGTACTTCTGGAGTCTCCCCAGGGGAGTCAGTCCTCGTCTCGAATGCGGTCATGCACTTGCGCTTTCCTCCAGAGCGGTAGCAGCAGTGTCACGCAGTCCGCCGCGTGGATCAAAGGATCTATGGTTTTCCCTCGAGTCTTTCCCACGAGGCTTTCCCACGAGGCTTTCCCACAGGGCTGTCCCACGTGCACACGTGGTGGGAGTCGATCCTCGGCTTGAACGTCAAGGCAGTGCAGGGAAAACAGGTTCCTCTGGAATGGACTGACACATCTGGGGGACTCTTGGAATGGTGGCACGACCCTGGAGTTCCTCTCGCCTTTCCTGTGGAGAGCGCCTCCTCTTGAGATGCGACGGGAACGCCGGGAATTCTTTCCCTACGAAACAGGGAAAGGATCCCTCATCTCGAGCTAGGAGGCTGAAACGGGGCTCCCCTGGATGTGTGCGGGACCCCACGTGCTTCCTCTCGAGTAGAGACGGGTATGTCGGGGAACTTCTTGAGTTGCAGCAAGGGCGTGAAGGACCCTTTGGAAGTTCCAGTGGTTAGACGTGATTGGCCTCGAGAAGCCTCAGCGGAAATGGGCCTCATCTCGCCTGGAGGGCAAAACCTCCTGGATTTTCTCGAGTTGCGGCAGGTGCTCTCGACTTACGACGGGGACCTCAGGGACCCGCTCTGGTGGCCTCAGGAAAGGCCAGTCCCCATGCGAGTTCCTCGGGGGCCTCTCGGGATTCCTCTCCCGTCGATCCCGGGGCCTAAGACCTTGTGTGGAGTCGGGGCCGGAACCTGAGGATTCCTCTCCAGTGCTGACATGGATCTTGGGGTACTTCTGGAGTCTCCCCAGGGGAGTCAGTCCTCGTCTCGAATGCGGGCATGCACTTGCGCTTTCCTCCAGAGCGGTAGCAGCAGTGTCACGCAGTCCGCCGCGTGGATTAAAGGATCTATGGTTTTCCCTCGAGTCTTTCCCACGAAGCTTTCCCACAGGGCTGTCCCACGTGCACACGTGGTGGGAGTCGATCCTCGGCTTGAACGTCAAGGCAGTGCAGGGAAAACAGGTTCCTCTGGAATGGACTGACACTTCTGGGGGACTCTTGGAATGGTGGCACGACCCTGGAGTTCCTCTCGCCTTTCCTGTGGAGAGCGCCTCCTCTTGAAATGCGACGGGAACGCCGGGAATTCTTTCCCTACGAAACAGGGAAAGGATCCCTCATCTCGAGCTAGGAGGCGGAAACGGGGCTCCCCTGGATGTGTGCGGGACACCACGTGCTTCCTCTCGAGTGGAGATGGGTATGTCGGGGAACTTCTTGAGTTGCAGCCAGGGTGTGAAAGACCCTTTGGAAGTTCCAGTGGTTAGATGTGATTGGCCTCGAGAAGCCTCAGCGGAAATGGGCCTCATCTCGCCTGGAGGGCAAAACCTCCTGGATTTTCTCGAGTTACGGCAGGTGCTCTCGACTTACGACGGGGACCTCAGGGACCCGCTCTGGTGGCCTCAGGAAAGGCCAGTCCCCATGTGAGTTCCTCGGGGGCCTCTCGGGATTCCGCACCCGTCGATGCCCGGGCCTAAGACCTTGTGTGGAGTCGGGGCCGGAACCTGAGGATTCCTCTCCAGTGCTGACATGGATCTTGGGGTACTTCTGGAGTCTCCCCAGGGGAGTCAGTCCTCGTCTCGAATGCGGGCATGCACTTGCGCTTTCCTCCAGAGCGGTAGCAGCAGTGTCACGCAGTCCGCCGCGTGGATCAAAGGATCTATGGTTTTCCCTCGAGTTTTCCCACGAGGCTTTCCCACGAGGCTTTCCCACAGGGCTGTCCCACGTGCACACGTGGTCGAGTGGATCCTCGGCTTGAACGTCAAGGCAGTGCAGGGAAAACAGGTTCCTCTGGAATGGACTGACACTTCTGGGGGACTCTTGGAATGGTGGCACGACCCTGGAGTTCCTCTCGCCTTTCCTGTGGAGAGCGCCTCCTCTTGAGATGCGACGGGAACGCCGGGAATTCTTTCCCTACGAAACAGGGAAAGGATCCCTCATCTCGAGCTAGGAGGCGGAAACGGGGCTCCAAGGATGTGTGCGGGACCCCACGTGCTTCCTCTCGAGTGGAGATGGGTATGTCGGGGAACTTCTTGAGTTGCAGCAAGGGTGTGAAGGACCCTTTGGAAGTTCCAGTGGTTAGACGTGATTAGCCTCGAGAAGCCTCCGCGGAAATGGGCCTCATCTCGCCTGGAGGGCAAAACCTCCTGGATTTTCTCGAGTTGCGGCAGGTGCTCTCGACTTACGACGGGGACCTCATGGACCCGCTCTGGTGGCCTCAGGAAAGGCCAGTCCCCATGCGAGTTCCTCGGGGGCCTCTCGGGATTCCTCTCCCGTCGATGCCGGGGCCTAAGACCTTGTGTGGAGTCGGGGCCGGAACCTGAGGATTCCTCTCCAGTGCTGACATGGATTTTGGGGTAATTCTGGAGTCTCCCCAGGGGAGTCAGTCCTCGTCTCGAATGCGGGCATGCACTTGCGCTTTCCTCCAGAGCGGTAGCAGCAGTGTCACGCAGTCCGCCGCGTGGATCAAAGGATCTATGGTTTTCCCTCGAGTCTTTCCCACGAGGCTTTCCCACGAGGCTTTCCCACAGGGCTGTCCCACGTGCACACGTGGTGGGAGTCTATCCTCGGCTTGAACGTCAAGGCAGTGCAGGGAAAACAGGTTCCTCTGGAATGGACTGACACATCTGGGGGACTCTTGGAATGGTTGCACGACCCTGGAGTTCCTCTCGCCTTTCCTGTGGAGAGCGCCTCCTCTTGAGATGCGACGGGAACGCCGGGAATTCTTTCCCTACGAAACAGGGAAAGGATCCCTCATCTCTAGCTAGGAGGCGGAAACGGGGCTCCCCTGGATGTGTGCGGGACCCCATGTGCTTCCTCTCGAGTGGAGACGGGTATGTCGGGGAACTTCTTGAGTTGCAGCAAGGGTGTGAAGGACCCTTTGGAAGTTCCAGTGGTTAGACATGATTAGCCTCGAGAAGCCTCAGCGGAAATGGGCCTCATCTCGCCTGGAGGGCAAAACCTCCTGGATTTTCTCGAGTTGCGGCAGGTGCTCTCGACTTACGACGGGGACCTCAGGGACCCGCTCTGGTGGCCTCAGGAAAGGCCAGTCCCCATGCGAGTTCCTCGGGGGCCTCTCGGGATTCCTCTCCCGTCGATGCCGGGGCCTAAGACCTTGTGTGGAGTCGGGGCCGGAACCTGAGGATTCCTCTCCAGTGCTGACATGGATCTTGGGGTACTTCTGGAGTCTCCCCAGGGGAGTCAGTCCTCGTCTCGAATGCGGGCATGCACTTGCGCTTTCCTCCAGAGCGGTAGCAGCAGTGTCACGCAGTCCGCCGCGTGGATCAAAGGATCTATGGTTTTCCCTCGAGTCTTTCCCACGAGGCTTTCCCACGAGGCTTTCCCACAGGGCTGTCCCACGTGCACACGTGGTGGGAGTCGATCCTCGGCTTGAACGTCAAGGCAGTGCAGGGAAAACAGGTTCCTCTGGAATGGACTGACACATCTGGGGGACTCTTGGAATGGTGGCACGACCCTGGAGTTCCTCTCGCCTTTCCTGTGGAGAGCGCCTCCTCTTGAGATGCGACGTGAACGCCGGGAATTCTTTCCCTACGAAACAGGGAAAGGATCCCTCATCTCGAGCTAGGAGGCTGAAACGGGGCTCCCCTGGATGTGGGCGGGACCCCACGTGCTTCCTCTCGAGTGGAGACGGGTATGTCGGGGAACTTCTTGAGTTGCAGCAAGGGCGTGAAAGACCCTTTGGAAGTTCCAGTGGTTAGACGTGATTGGCCTCGAGAAGCCTCAGCGGAAATGGGCCTCATCTCGCCTGGAGGGCAAAACCTCCTGGATTTTCTCGAGTTGCGGCAGGTGCTCTCGACTTACGACGGGGACCTCAGGGACCCGCTCTGGTGGCCTCAGGAAAGGCCAGTCCCCATGCGAGTTCCTCGGGGGCCTCTCGGGATTCCTCTCCCGTCGATCCCGGGGCCTAAGACCTTGTGTGGAGTCGGGGCCGGAACCTGAGGATTCCTCTCCAGTGCTGACATGGATCTTGGGGTACTTCTGGAGTCTCCCCAGGGGAGTCAGTCCTCGTCTCGAATGCGGGCATGCACTTGCGCTTTCCTCCAGAGCGGTAGCAGCAGTGTCACGCAGTCCGCCGCGTGGATCAAAGGATCTATGGTTTTCCCTCGAGTTTTCCCACGAGGCTTTCCCACGAGGCTTTCCCACAGGGCTGTCTCACGTGCACACGTGGTGGGAGTCGATCCTCGGCTTGAACGTCAAGGCAGTGCAGGGAAAACAGGTTCCTCTGGAAAGGACTGACACTTCTGGGGGACTCTTGGAATGGTGGCACGACCCTGGAGTTCCTCTCGCCTTTCCTGTGGAGAGCGCCTCCTCTTGAAATGCGACGGGAACGCCGGGAATTCTTTCCCTACGAAACAGGGAAAGGATCCCTCATCTCGAGCTAGGAGGCGGAAACGGGGCTCCCCTGAATGTGTGCGGGACCCCACGTGCTTCCTCTCGAGTGGAGATGGGTATGTCGGGGAACTTTTTGAGTTGCAGCCAGGGTGTGAAAGTCCCTTTGGAAGTTCCAGTGGTTAGATGTGATTGGCCTCGAGAAGCCTCAGCGGAAATGGGCCTCATCTCGCCTGGAGGGCAAAACCTCCTGGATTTTCTCGAGTTACGGCAGGTGCTCTCGACTTACGACGGGGACCTCAGGGACCCGCTCTGGTGGCCTCAGGAAAGGCCAGTCCCCATGTGAGTTCCTCGGGGGCCTCTCGGGATTCCTCTCCCGTCGATGCCCGGGCCTAAGACCTTGTGTGGAGTCGGGGCCGAAACCTGAGGATTCCTCTCCAGTGCTGACATGGATCTTGGGGTGCTTCTGGAGTCTCCCCATGGGAGTCAGTCCTCGTCTCGAATGCGGGCATGCACTTGCGCTTTCCTCCAGAGCGGTAGCAGCAGTGTCACGCAGTCCGCCGCGTGGATCAAAGGATCTATGGTTTTCCCTCGAGTCTTTCCCACGAGGCTTTCCCACGAGGCTTTCCCACAGGGCTGTCCCACGTGCACACGTGTTGGGAGTGGATCCTTGGCTTGAACGTCAAGGCAGTGCAGGGAAAACAGGTTCCTCTGGAATGGACTGACACATCTGGGGGACTCTTGGAATGGTGGCACGACCCTGGAGTTCCTCTCGCCTTTCCTGTGGAGAGCGCCTCCTCTTGAGATGCGACGGGAACGCCGGGAATTCTTTCCCTACGAAACAGGGAAAGGATCCCTCATCTCGAGCTAGGAGGCGGAAACGGGGCTCCCCTGGATGTGTGCGGGACCCCACGTGCTTCCTCTCGAGTGGAGACGGGTATGTCGGGGAACTTCTTGAGTTGCAGCAAGGGTGTGAAGGACCTTTGGAAGTTCCAGTGGTTAGACGTGATTCGCCTCGAGAAGCCACAGCGGAAATGGGCCTCATCTCGCCTGGAGGGCAAAACCTCCTGGATTTTCTCGAGTTGCGGCAGGTGCTCTCGACTTACGACGGGGACCTCAGGGACCCGCTCTGGTGGCCTCAGGAAAGGCCAGTCCCCATGCGAGTTCCTCGGGGGCCTCTCGGGATTCCTCTCCCGTCGATGCCGGGGCCTAAGACCTTGTGTGGAGTCGGGGCCGGGACCTGAGGATTCCTCTCCAGTGCTGACATGGATCTTGGGGTACTTCGGGAGTCTCCCCAGGGGAGTCAGTCCTCGTCTCGAATGCGGGCATGCACTTGCGCTTTCCTCCAGAGCGGTAGCAGCAGTGTCACGCAGTCCGCCGCGTGGATCAAAGGATCTATGGTTTTCCCTCGAGTCTTTCCCACGAGGCTTTCCCACGAGGCTTTCCACAGGGCTGTCCCACGTGCACACGTGGTGGGAGTCGATCCTCGGCTTGAACGTCAAGGCAGTGCAGGGAAAACAGGTTCCTCTGGAATGGACTGACACATCTGGGGGACTCTTGGAATGGTGGCACGACCCTGGAGTTCCTCTCGCCTTTCCTGTGGAGAGCGCCTCCTCTTGAGATGCGACAGGAACGCCGGGAATTCTTTCCCTACGAAACAGGGAAAGGATCCCTCATCTCGAGCTAGGAGGCGGAAATGGGGCTCCCCTGGATGTGTGCGGGACCCCACGTGCTTCCTCTCGAGTGGAGACGGGTATGTCGGGGAACTTCTTGAGTTGCAGCAAGGGTGTGAAGGACCCTTTGGATGTTCCAGTGGTTAGATGTGATTGGCCTCGAGAAGCCTCAGCGGAAATGGGCCTCATCTCGCCTGGAGGGCAAAACCTCCTGGATTTTCTCGAGTTGCGGCAGGTGCTCTCGACTTACGATGGGGACCTCAGGGACCCGCTCTGGTGGCCTCAGGAAAGGCCAGTCCCCATGCGAGTTCCTCGGGGGCCTCTCGGCATTCCTCTCCCGTCGATGCCGGGGCCTAAGACCTTGTGTGGAGTCGGGGCCGGAACCTGAGGATTCCTCTCCAGTGCTGACATGGATCTTGGGGTACTTCTGGAGTCTCCCCAGGGGAGTCAGTCCTCGTCTCGAATGCGGGCATGCACTTGCGCTTTCCTCCAGAGCGGTAGCAGCAGTGTCACGCAGTCCGCCCCGTGGATCAAAGGATCTATGGTTTTCCCTCGAGTCTTTCCCACGAGGCTTTCCCACGAGGCTTTCCCACAGGGCTGTCCCACGTGCACACGTGGTGGGAGTGGATCCTTGGCTTGAACGTCAAGGCAGTGCAGGGAAAACAGGTTCCTCTGGAATGGACTGACACACCTGGGGGACTCTTGGAATGGTGGCACGACCATGGAGTTCCTCTCGCCTTTCCTGTGGAGAGCGCCTCCTCTTGAGATGCGACGGGAACGCCGGGAATTCTTTCCCTACGAAACAGGGATAGGATCCCTCATCTCGAGCTAGGAGGCGGAAACGGGGCTCCCCTGGATGTGTGCGGGACCCCACGTGCTTCCTCTCGAGTGGAGACGGGTATGTCGGGGAACTTCTTGAGTTGCAGCAAGGGTGTGAAGGACCCTTTGGAAGTTCCAGTGGTTAGACGTGATTCGCCTCGAGAAGCCACAGCGGAAATGGGCCTCATCTCGCCTGGAGGGCAAAACCTCCTGGATTTTCTCGAGTTGCGGCAGGTGCTCTCGACTTACGACGGGGACCTCAGGGACCCGCTCTGGTGGCCTCAGGAAAGGCCAGTCCCCATGCGAGTTCCTCGGGGGCCTCTCGGGATTCCTCTCCCGTCGATGCCGGGGCCTAAGACCTTGTGTGGAGTCGGGGCCGGAACCTGAGGATTCCTCTCCAGTGCTGACATGGATCTTGGGGTACTTCTGGAGTCTCCCCAGGGGAGTCAGTCCTCGTCTCGAATGCGGGCATGCACTTGCGCTTTCCTCCAGAGCGGTAGCAGCAGTGTCACGCAGTCCGCCGCGTGCATCAAAGGATCTATGGTTTTCCCTCGAGTCTTTCCCACGAGGCTTTCCCCCGAGGCTTTCCCACAGGGCTGTCCCACGTGCACACTTGGTGGGAGTGGATCCTCGGCTTGAACGTCAAGGCAGTGCAGGGAAAACAGGTTCCTCTGGAATGGACTGACACATCTGGGCGTCTCTTGGAATGGTGGCACGACCCTGGAGTTCCTCTCGCCTCTCCTGTGGAGAGCGCCTCCTCTTGAGATGCGATGGGAACTCCGGGAATTCTTTCCCTACGAAACAGGGAAAGGATCCCTCATCTCGAGCTAGGAGGGGGAAACGGGGCCCCCTGGATGTGTACGGGACCCCACGTGCTTCCTCTCGAGTGGAGACGGGTATGTCGGGGAACTTCTTGAGTTGCAGCAAGGGTGTGAAGGACCCTTTGGAAGTTCCAGTGGTTAGATGTGATTGGCCTCCAGAAGCCTCAGCGGAAATGGGCCTCATCTCGCCTGGAGGGCAAAACCTCCTGGATTTTCTCGAGTTGCGGCAGGTGCTCTCGACTTACGACGGGGACCTCGGGGACCCGCTCTGGTGACCTCAGGAAAGGCCAGTCCCCATGCGAGTTCCTCGGGGGCCTCTCGGGATTCCTCTCCCATCGATGCCGGGGCCTAAGACGTTGTGTGGAGTCGGGGCCGGAAACTGAGGATTCCTCTCCAGTGCTGATATGGATCTTGGGGTACTTCTGGAGTCTCCCCAGGGGAGTCAGTCCTCGTCTCGAATGCGGGCATGCACTTGCGCTTTCCTCCAGAGCGGTAGCAGCAGTGTCACGCAGTCCGCCGCGTGGATCAAAGGATCTATGGTTTTCCCTCGAGTTTTCCCACGAGGCTTTCCCACGAGGCTTTCCCACAGGGCTGTCCCACGTGCACACGTGGTGGGAGTGGATCCTCGGCTTGAACGTCAAGGCAGTGCAGGGAAAACAGGTTCCTCTGGAATGGACTGACACATCTGGGGGACTCTTGGAATGGTGGCACGACCCTGGAGTTCCTCTCGCCTTTCCTGTGGAGAGCGCCTCCTCTTGAAATGCGACGGGAACGCCGGGAATTCTTTCCCTACGAAACAGGGAAAGGATCCCTCATCTCGAGCTAGGAGGCGGAAACGGGGCTCCCCTGGATGTGTGCGGGACCCCACGTGCTTCCTCTCGAGTGGAGATGGGTATGTCGGGGAACTTCTTGAGTTGCAGCCAGGGTGTGAAAGACCCTTTGGAAGTTCCAGTGGTTAGATGTGATTGGCCTCGAGAAGCCTCAGCGGAAATGGGCCTCATCTCGCCTGGAGGGCAAAACCTCCTGGATTTTCTCGAGTTGCGGCAGGTGCTCTCGACTTACGACGGGGACCTCAGGGACCCGCTCTGGTGGCCTCAGGAAAGGCCAGTCCCCATGCGAGTTCCTCGGGGGCCTCTCGGGATTCCTCTCCCGTCGATGCCCGGGCCTAAGACCTTGTGTGGAGTCGGGGCCGGAACCTGAGGATTCCTCTCCAGTGCTGACATGGATCTTGGGGTACTTCTGGAGTCTCCCCAGGGGAGTCAGTCCTCGTCTCGAATGCGGGCATGCACTTGCGCTTTCCTCCAGAGCGGTAGCAGCAGTGTCACGCAGTCCGCCGCATGGATCAAAGGATCTATGGTTTTCCCTCGAGTCTTTCCCACGAGGCTTTCCCACGAGGCTTTCCCACAGGGCTGTCCCACGTGCACACGTGGTGGGAGTCGATCCTCGGCTTGAACGTCAAGGCAGTGCAGGGAAAACAGGTTCCTCTGGAATGGACTGACACATCTGGGGGTCTCTTCGAATGGTGCCACGACCCTGGAGTACCTCTCGCCTTTCCTGTGGAGAGCGCCACCTCTTGAGATGCGACGGGAACGCCGGGAATTCTTTCCCTACGAAACAGGGAAAGGATCCCTGATCTCGAGCTAGGAGGCGGAAACGGGGCTCCCCTGGATGATTGCGGGACCCCACGTGCTTCCTCTCGAGTGGAGACTGGTATTTCGCGGAACTGCTTGAGTTGCAGCAATGGTGTGAAGGACCCTTTGGAAGTTCCAGTGGTTAGACGTGATTCGCCTCGAGAAGCCACAGCGGAAATGGGCCTCATCTCGCCTGGAGGGCAAAACCTCCTGGATTTTCTCGAGTTGCGGCAGGTGCTCTCGACTTACGATGGGGACCTCAGGGACCCGCTCTGGTGACCTCAGGAAAGGCCAGTCCCCATGCGAGTTCCTCGGGGGCCTCTCGGCATTCTTCTCCCGTCGATGCCGGGGCCTAAGACCTTGTGTGGAGTCGGGGCCGGAACCTGAGGATTCCTCTCCAGTGCTGACATGGATCCTGGGGTACTTCTGGAGTCTCCCCAGGGGAGTCAGTCCTCGTCTCGAATGCGGGCATGCACTTGCGCTTTCCTCCAGAGCGGTAGCAGCAGTGTCACGCAGTCCGCCGCGTGGATCAAAGGATCTATGGTTTTCCCTCGAGTCTTTCCCACGAGGCTTTCCCACGAGGCTTTCCCACAGGGCTGTCCCACGTGCACACGTGGTGGGAGTGGATCCTCGGCTTGAACGTCAAGGCAGTGCAGGGAAAACAGGTTCCTCTGGAATGGACTGACATATCTGGGGGACTCTTGGAATGGTGGCACGACCCTGGAGTTCCTCTCGCCTTTCCTGTGGAGAGCGCCTCCTCTTGAGATGCGACGGGAACGCCGGGAATTCTTTCCCTACGAAACAGGGAAAGGATCCCTCATCTCGAGCTAGGAGGCGGAAACGGGGCTCCCCTGGATGTGTGCGGGACCCCACGTGCTTCCTCTCGAGTGGAGACGGGTATGTCGGGGAACTTCTTGAGTTGCAGCAAGGGTGTGAAGGACGCTTTGGAAGTTCCAGTGGTTAGACGTGATTCGCCTCGAGAAACCACTGCGGAAATGGGCCTCATCTCGCCTGGAGGGCAAAACCTCCTGGATTTTCTCGAGTTGCGGCAGGTGCTCTCGACTTACGACGGGGACCTCAGGGACCCGCTCTGGTGGCCTCAGGAAAGGCCAGTCCCCATGCGAGTTCCTCGGGGGCCTCTCGGGATTCCTCTCCCATCGATGCCGGGGCCTAAGACGTTGTGTGGAGTCGGGGCCGGAAACTGAGGATTCCTCTCCAGTGCTGATATGGATCTTGGGGTACTTCTGGAGTCTCCCCAGGGGAGTCAGTCCTCGTCTCGAATGCGGGCATGCACTTGCGCTTTCCTCCAGAGCGGTAGCAGCAGTGTCACGCAGTCCGCCGCGTGGATCAAAGGATCTATGGTTTTCCCTCGAGTCTTTCCCACGAGGCTTTCCCACGAGGCTTTCCACAGGGCTGTCCCACGTGCACACGTGGTGGGAGTGGATCCTCGGCTTGAACGTCAAGGCAGTGCAGGGAAAACAGTTTCCTCTGGAATGGATTGACACATCTGGGGGACTTTTGGAATGGTGGCACGACCCTGGAGTTCCTCTCGCCTTTCCTGTGGAGAGCGCCTCCTCTTGAGATGCGACGGGAACGCCGGGAATTCTTTCCCTACGAAACAGGGAAAGGATCCCTCATCTCTAGCTAGGAGGCGGAAATGGGGCTCCCCTGGATGTTTGCGGGACCCCACGTGCTTCCTTTTGAGTGGAGACGGGTATGTCGGGGAACTTCTTGAGTTGCAGCAAGGGTGTGAAGGACCCTTTGGAAGTTCCAGTGGTTAGATGTGATTGGCCTCGAGAAGCCTCAGCGGAAATGGGCCTCATCTCGCCTGGAGGGCAAAACCTCATGGATTTTCTCGAGTTGCGGCAGGTGCTCTCGACTTACGATGGGGACCTCAGGGACCCGCTCTGGTGGCCTCAGGAAAGGCCAGTCCCCATGCGAGTACCTCGGGGGCCTCTCGGGATTCCTCTCCCGTCGATGCCGCGGCCTAAGACCTTGTGTAGAGTCGGGGCCGGAACCTGAGGATTCCTCTCCAGTGCTCGCATGGATCTTGGGGTACTTCTGGAGTCTCCCCAGGGGAGTCAGTCCTCGTCTCGAATGCGGGCATTCACTTGCGCTTTCCTCCAGAGCGGTAGCAGCAGTGTCACGCAGTCCGCCGCGTGGATCACAGGATCTATGGTTTTCCCTCGAGTCTTTCCCACGAGGCTTTCCAACGAGGCTTTCCCACAGGCTGTCCCAAGTGCACACGTGTTGGGAGTGGATCCTCGGCTTGAACGTCAAGGCAGTGCAGGGAAAACAGGTTCCTCTGGAATGGACTGACACATCTGGGGGACTCTTGGAATGGTGGCACGACCCTGGAGTTCCTCTCGCCTTTCCTGTGGAGAGCGCCTCCTCTTGAGATGCCACGGGAACGCCGGGAATTCTTTCCCTACGAAACAGGGAAAGGATCACTCATCTCGAGCTAGGAGGCGGAAACTGGGCTCCCCTGGATGTGTGCGGGACCCCACGTGCTTCCTTTTGAGTGGAGACGGGTATGTCGGGGAACTTCTTGAGTTGCAGCAAGGGTGTGAAGGACCCTTTGGAAGTTCCAGTGGTTAGATGTGATTGGCCTCGAGAAGCCTCAGCGGAAATGGGCCTCATCTCGCCTGGAGGGCAAAACCTCATGGATTTTCTCGAGTTGCAGCAGGTGCTCTCGACTTACGATGGGGACCTCAGGGACCCGCTCTGGTGGCCTCAGGAAAGGCCAGTCCCCATGCGAGTACCTCGGGGGCCTCTCGGGATTCCTCTCCCGTCGATGCCGGGGCCTAAGACCTTGTGTGGAGTCGGGGCCGGAACCTGAGGATTCCTCTCCAGTGCTCGCATGGATCTTGGGGTACTTCTGGAGTCTCCCCAGGGGAGTCAGTCCTCGTCTCGAATGCGGGCATTCACTTGCGCTTTCCTCCAGAGCGGTAGCAGCAGTGTCACGCAGTCCGCCGCGTGGATCACAGGATCTATGGTTTTCCCTCGAGTCTTTCCCACGAGGCTTTCCAACGAGGCTTTCCCACAGGCTGTCCCACGTGCACCCGTGTTGGGAGTGGATCCTCGGCTTGAACGTCAAGGCAGTGCAGGGAAAACAGGTTCCTCTGGAATGGACTGACACATCTGGGGGACTCTTGGAATGGTGGCACGACCCTGGAGTTCCTCTCGCCTTTCCTGTGGAGAGCGCCTCCTCTTGAGATGCCACGGGAACGCCGGGAATTCTTTCCCTAAGAAACAGGGAAAGGATCCCTCATCTCTAGCTAGGAGGCGGAAACTGGGCTCCCCTGGATGTGTGCGGGACCCCACGTGCTTCCTCTCGAGTGGAGACGGGTATGTCGGGGAACTTCTTGAGTTGCAGCAAGGGTGTGAAGGACCCTTTGGAAGTTCCAGTGGTTAGACGTGATTAGCCTCGAGAAGCCTCAGCGGAAATGGGCCTCATCTCGCCTGGAGGGCAAAACCGCCTGGATTTTCTCGAGTTGCGGCAGGTGCTCTCCACTTACGACGGGGACCTCAGGGACCCGCTCTGGTGGCCTCAGGAAAGGCCAGTCCCCATGCGAGTTCCTCGGGGGCCTCTCGGGATTCCTCTCCCGTCGATGCCGGGGCCTAAGACCTTGTGTGGAGTCGGGGCCGGAACCTGAGGATTCCTCTCCAGTGCTGACATGGATCTTGGGGTACTTCTGGAGTCTCCCCAGGGTAGTCAGTCCTCGTCTCGAATGCGGGCATGCACTTGCGCTTTCCTCCAGAGCGGTAGCAGCAGTGTCACGCAGTCCGCCGCGTGGATCAAAGGATGTATGGTTTTCCCTCGAGCCTTTCCCACGAGGCTTTCCCACGAGGCTTTCCACAGGGCTGTCCCACGTGCACACGTTGTGGGAGTGGATCCTCGGCTTGAACGTCAAGGCAGTGCAGGGAAAACAGGTTCCTCTGGAATGGACTGACACTTCTGGGGGACTCTTGGAATGGTGGCACGACCCTGGAGTTCCTCTCGCCTTTCCTGTGGAGAGCGCCTCCTCTTGAAATGCGACGGGAACGCCGGGAATTCTTTCCCTACGAAACAGGGAAAGGATCCCTCATCTCGAGTTAGGAGGCGGAAACGGGGCTCCCCTGAATGTGTGCGGGACCCCACGTGCTTCCTCTCGAGTGGAGATGGGTATGTCGGGGAACTTTTTGAGTTGCAGCCAGGGTGTGAAAGACCCTTTGGAAGTTCCAGTGGTTAGATGTGATTGGCCTCGAGAAGCCTCAGCGGAAATGGGCCTCATCTCGCCTGGAGGGCAAAACCTCCTGGATTTTCTCGAGTTACGGCAGGTGCTCTTGACTTACGACGGGGACCTCAGGGACCCGCTCTGGTGGCCTCAGGAAAGGCCAGTCCCCATGTGAGTTCCTCGGGGGCCTCTCGGGATTCCGCACCCGTCGATGCCCGGGCCTAAGACCTTGTGTGGAGTCGGGGCCGAAACCTGAGGATTCCTCTCCAGTGCTGACATGGATCTTGGGGTGCTTCTGGAGTCTCCCCATGGGAGTCAGTCCTCGTCTCGAATGCGGGCATGCACTTGCGCTTTCCTCCAGAGCGGTAGCAGCAGTGTCACGCAGTCCGCCGCGTGGATCAAAGGATCTATGGTTTTCCCTCGAGTCTTTCCCACGAGGCTTTCCCACGAGGCTTTCCCACAGGGCTGTCCCACGTGCACACGTGGTGGGAGTCGATCCTCGGCTTGAACGTCAAGGCAGTGCAGGGAAAACAGGTTCCTCTGGAATGGACTGACACATCTGGGGGTCTCTTCGAATGGTGCCACGACCCTGGAGTTCCTCTCGCCTTTCCTGTGGAGAGCGCCACCTCTTGAGATGCGACGGGAACGCCGGGAATTCTTTCCCTACGAAACAGGGAAAGGATCCCTCATCTCGAGCTAGGAGGCGGAAACGGGGCTCCCCTGGATGGGTGCGGGACCCCACGTGCTTCCTCTCGAGTGGAGACGGGTATGTCGCGGAACTGCTTGAGTTGCAGCAATGGTGTGAAGGACCCTTTGGAAGTTCCAGCGGTTAGATGTGATTAGGCTCGAGAAGCCTCAGCGGAAATGGGCCTCATCTCGCCTGGAGGGCAAAACCTCCTGGATTTTTTCGAGTTGCGGCAGGTGCTCTCGACTTACGATGGGGACCTCAGGGACCCGCTCTGGTGGCCTCAGGAAAGGCCAGTCCCCATGCGAGTTCCTCGGGGGCCTCTCGGCATTCCTCTCCCGTCGATGCCGGGGCCTAAGACCTTGTGTGGAGTCGGGGCCGGAACCTGAGGATTCCTCTCCAGTGCTGACATGGATCTTGGGGTATTTCTGGAGTCTCCCCAGGGGAGTCAGTCCTCGTCTCGAATGCGGGCATGCACTTGCGCTTTCCTCCAGAGCGGTAGCAGCAGTGTCACGCAGTCCGCCGCGTGGATCAAAGGATCTATGGTTTTCCCTCGAGTCTTTCCCACGAGGCTTTCCCACGAGGCTTTCCCACAGGGCTGTCCCACGTGCACACGTGGTGGGAGTGGATCCTCGGCTTGAACGTCAAGGCAGTGCAGGGAAAACAGGTTCCTCTGGAATGGACTGACACATCTGGGGGACTCTTGGAATGGTGGCACGACCCTGGAGTTCCTCTCGCCTTTCCTGTGGAGAGCGCCTCCTCTTGAGATGCGACGGGAACGCCGGGAATTCTTTCCCTACGAAACAGGGAAAGGATCCCTCATCTCGAGCTAGGAGGCGGAAACGGGGCTCCCCTGGATGTGTGCGGGACCCCACGTGCTTCCTCTCGAGTGGAGACGGGTATGTCGGGGAACTTCTTGAGTTGCAGCAAGGGTGTGAAGGACCCTTTGGAAGTTCCAGTGGTTAGACGTGATTCGCCTCGAGAAGCCACAGCGGAAATGGGCCTCATCTCGCCTGGAGGGCAAAACCTCCTGGATTTTCTCGAGTTGCGGCAGGTGCTCTCGACTTACGACGGGTACCTCAGGGACCCGCTCTGGTGGCCTCAGGAAAGGCCAGTCCCCATGCGAGTTCCTCGGGGGCCTCTCGGGATTCCTCTCCCGTCGATGCCGGGGCCTAAGACCTTGTGTGGAGTCGGGGCCGGAACCTGAGGATTCCTCTCCAGTGCTGACATGGATATTGGGGTACTTCTGGAGTCTCCCCAGGGGAGTCAGTCCTCGTCTCGAATGCGGGCATGCACTTGCGCTTTCCTCCAGAGCGGTAGCAGCAATGTCACGAAGTCCGCCGCGTGGATCAAAGGATCTATGGTTTTCCCTCGAGTCTTTCCCACGAGGCTTTCCCACGAGGCTTTCCCACAGGGCTGTCCCACGTGCACACGTGGTGGGAGTGGATCCTCGGCTTGAACGTCAAGGCAATGCAGGGAAAACAGGTTCCTCTGGAATGGACTGACACATCTGGGGGACTCTTTGAATGGTGGCACGACCCTGGAGTTCCTCTCGCCTTTCCTGTGGAGAGCGCCTCCTCTTGAGATGCGACGGGAACGCCGGGACTTCTTTCCCTACGAAACAGGGAAAGGATCCCTCATCTCGAGCTAGGAGGCGGAAACGGGGCTCCCCTGGATGTGTGCGGGACACCACGTGCTTCCTTTCGAGTGGAGACGGGTATGTTGGGGAACTTCTTGAGTTGCAGCAAGGGTGTGAAAGACCCTTTGGAAGTTCCAGTGGTTAGATGTGATTGGCCTCGAGAAGCCTCAGCGGAAATGGGCCTCATCTCGCCTGGAGGGTAAAACCGCCTGGATTTTCTAGAGTTACGGCAGGTGCTCTCGACTTTCGACGGGGACCTCAGGGACCCGCTCTGGTGGCCTCAGGAAAAGCCAGTCCCCATGCGAGTTCCTCGGGGGCCTCTCGGGATTCCTCTCCCGTCGATGCCGGGGTCTAAGACCTTGTGTGGAATCGGGGCCGGAACCTGAGGATTCCTCTCCAGTGCTGACATGGATCTTGGGGTACTTCTGGAATCTCCCCAGGGGAGTCAGTCCTCGTCTCAAATGCGGGCATGCACTTGCGCTTTCCTCCAGAGCGGTAGCAGCAGTGTCACGCAGTCCGCCGCGTGGATCAAAGGATCTATGGTTTTCCCTCGAGTCTTTCCCACGAGGCTTTCCCACGAGGCTTTCCCACAGGGCTGTCCCACGTGCACACGTGGTGGGACTCGATCCTCGGCTTGAACGTCAAGGCAGTGCAGGGAAAACAGGTTCCTCTGGAATGGACCGACACATCTGCGGGACTCTTGGAATGGTGGCACGACACTGGAGTTCCTCTCGCCTTTCCTGTGGAGAGCGCCTCCTCTTGAGATGCGACGGGAACGCCGGGAATTCTTTCCCTACGAAACAGGGAAAGGATCCCTCATCTCGAGCTAGGAGGCGGAAACGGGGCTCCCCTGGATGTGTGCGGGACCCCACGTGCTTCCTCTCGAGTGGAGACGGGTATGTCGGGGAACTTCTTGAGTTGCAGCAAGGGAGTGAATGACCCTTTGGAAGTTCCAGTGGTTAGACGTGATTGGCCTAGAGAAGCCTCAGCGGAAATGGGCCTCATCTCGCCTGGAGGGCAAAACCTCCTGGATTTTCTCGAGTTGCGGCAGGTGCTCCCGACTTACGACGGGGACCTCAGGGACCCGCTCTGGTGGCCTCAGGAAAGGCCAGTCCCCATGCGAGTTCCTCGGGGGCCTCTCGGGAATCCTCTCCCGTCGATGCCGGGGCCTAAGACCTTGTGTGGAGTCGGGGCCGGAACCTGAGGATTCCTCTCCAGTGCTGACATGGATCTTGGGGTACTTCTGGAGTCTGCCCAGGGGAGTCAGTCCTCGTCTCGAATGCGGGCATGCACTTGCGCTTTCCTCCAGAGCCGTAGCAGCAGTGTCACGCAGTCCGCCGCGTGGATCAAAGGATCTATGTTTTTCCCTCGAGTCTTTCCCACGAGGCTTTCCCACGAGGCTTTCCACAGGGCTGTCCCACGTGCACATGTGGTGGGACTCGATCCTCGGCTTGAACGTCAAGGTAGTGCAGGGAAAACACGTTCCTCTGGAATGGACTGACACATCTGGGGGACTCTTGGAATGGTGGCACGACCCTGGAGTTCCTTTCGCCTTTCCTGTGGAGAGCGCCTCCTCTTGAGATGCGACGGGAACGCCGGGAATTCTTTCCCTACGAAACAGGGAAAGGATCCCTCATCTCGAGCTAGGAGGCGGAAACGGGGCTCCCCTAGATGTGTGCGGGACCCCACGTGCTTCCTCTCGAGTGGAGACGGGTATGTCGGGGAACTTCTTGAGTTGCAGCAAGGGCGTGAAGGACCCTTTGGAAGTTCCAGTGGTTAGACGTGATTGGCCTCGAGAAGCCTCAGCGGAAATGGGCCTCATCTCGCCTGGAGGGCAAAACCTCCTGGATTTTCTCGAGTTGCGGCAGGTGCTCTCGACTTACGACGGGGACCTCAGGGACCCGCTCTGGTGGCCTCAGGAAAGGCCAGTCCCCATGCGAGTTCCTCGGGGGCCTCTCGGGATTCCTCTGCCGTCGATGCCGGGGCCTAAGACCTTGTGTGGAGTCGGGGCCGGAACCTGAGGATTCCTCTCCAGTGCTGACATGGATCTTGGGGTACTTCTGGAGTCTCCCCAGGGGAGTCAGTCCTCGTCTCGAATGCGGGCATGCACTTGCGCTTTCCTCCAGAGCGGTAGCAGCAGTGTCACGCAGTCCGCCGCGTGGATTAAAGGATCTATGGTTTTCCCTCGAGTCTTTCCCACGAGGCTTTCCCACAGGGCTGTCCCACGTGCACACGTGGTGGGAGTCGATCCTCGGCTTGAACGTCAAGGCAGTGCAGGGAAAACAGGTTCCTCTGGAATGGACTGACACATCTGGGGGACTCTTGGAATGGTGGCACGACCCTGGAGTTCCTCTCGCCTTTCCTGTGGAGAGCGCCTCCTCTTGAGATGCGACGGGAACGCCGGGAATTCTTTCCCTACGAAACAGGGAAAGGATCCCTCATCTCGAGCTAGGAGGCGGAAACGGGGCTCCCCTGGATGTGTGCGGGACCCCACGTGCTTCCTCTCGAGTGGAGACGGGTATGTCGGGGAACTTCTTGAGTTGCAGCAAGGGAGTGAATGACCCTTTGGAAGTTCCAGTGGTTAGACGTGATTGGCCTCGAGAAGCCTCAGCGGAAATGGGCCTCATCTCGCCTGGAGGGCAAAACCTCCTGGATTTTCTCGAGTTGCGGCAGGTGCTCCCGACTTACGACGGGGACCTCAGGGACCCGCTCTGGTGGCCTCAGGAAAGGCCAGTCCCCATGCGAGTTCCTCGGGGGACTCTCGGGATTCCTCTGCCGTCGATGCCGGGGCCTAAGACCTTGTGTGGAGTCGGGGCCGGAACCTGAGGATTCCTCTCCAGTGCTGACATGGATCTTGGGGTACTTCTGGAGTTTCCCCAGGGGAGTCAGTCCTCGTCTCGAATGCGGGCATGCACTTGCGCTTTCCTCCAGAGCGGTAGCAGCAGTGTCATGCAGTCCGCCGCGTGGATCAAAGGATCTATGGTTTTCCCTCGAGTCTTTCCCACGAGGCTTTCCCACGAGGCTTTCCCACAGGGCTGTCCCACGTGCACACGTGGTGGGAGTGGATCCTCGGCTTGAACGTCAAGGCAGTGCAGGGAAAACAGGTTCCTCTGGAATGGACTGACACATCAGGGGGACTCTTGGAATGGTGGCACGACCCTGGAGTTCCTCTCGCCTTTCCTGTGGAGAGCGCCTCCTCTTGAGATGCGACGGGAACGCCGGGAATTCTTTCCCTACGCAACAGGGAAAGGATCCCTCATCTCGAGCTAGGAGGCGGAAACGGGGCTCCCCTGGATGTGTGCGGGACCCCACGTGCTTCCTCTCGAGTGGAGACGGGTATGTCGGGGAACTTCTTGAGTTGCAGCAAGGGTGTGAAGGACCCTTTGGAAGTTCCAGTGGTTAGAAGTGATTAGCCTCGAGAAGCCTCAGCGAAAATGGGCCTCATCTCGCCTGGAGGGCAAAACCTCCTGGATTTTCTCGAGTTGCGGCAGGTGCTCTCGACTTACGACGGGGACCTCAGGGACCCGCTCTGGTGGCCTCAGGAAAGGCCATTCCCCATGCGAGTTCCTCGGGGGCCTCTCGGGAATCCTCTCCCGTCGATGCCGGGGCCTAAGACCTTGTGTGGAGTCGGGGCCGGAACCTGAGGATTCCTCTCCAGTGCTGACATGGATCTTGGGGTTCTTCTGGAGTCTGCCCAGGGGAGTCAGTCCTCGTCTCGAATGCGGGCATGCACTTGCGCTTTCCTCCAGAGCGGTAGCAGCAGTGTCACGCAGTCCGCCGCGTGGATCAAAGGATCTATGTTTTTCCCTCGAGTCTTTCCCACGAGGCTTTCCCACGAGGCTTTCCACAGGGCTGTCCCACGTGCACATGTGGTGGGACTCGATCCTCGGCTTGAACGTCAAGGTAGTGCAGGGAAAACACGTTCCTCTGGAATGGACTGACACATCTGGGGGACTCTTGGAATGGTGGCACGACCCTGGAGTTCCTTTCGCCTTTCCTGTGGAGAGCGCCTCCTCTTGAGATGCGACGGGAACGCCGGGAATTCTTTCCCTACGAAACAGGGAAAGGATCCCTCATCTCGAGCTAGGAGGCGGAAACGGGGCTCCCCTAGATGTGTGCGGGACCCCACGTGCTTCCTCTCGAGTGGAGACGGGTATGTCGGGGAACTTCTTGAGTTGCAGCAAGGGTGTGAAGGACCCTTTGGAAGTTCCAGTGGTTAGACGTGATTAGCCTTGAGAAGCCTCAGCGGAAATGGGCCTCATCTCGCCTGGAGGGCAAAACCTCCTGGATTTTCTCGAGTTGCGGCAGGTTCTCTCGACTTACGACGGGGACCTCAGGGACCCGCTCTGGTGGCCTCAGGAAAGGCCAGTCCCCATGCGAGTTCCTCGGGGGCCTCTCGGGATTCCTCTCCCGTCGATGCCGGGGCCTAAGACCTTGTGTGGAGTCGGGGCCGGAACCTGAGGATTCCTCTCCAGTGCTGACATGGATCTTGGGGTATTTCTGGAGTCTCCCAAGGGGAGTCAGTCCTCGTCTCGAATGCGGGCATGCACTTGCGCTTTCCTCCAGAGCGGTAGCAGCAGTGTCACGCAGTCCGCCGCGTGGATCAAAGGATCTATGGTTTTCCCTCGAGTCTTTCCCACGAGGCTTTCCCACGAGGCTTTCCCACAGGGCTGTCCCACGTGCACACGTGGTGGGAGTCGATCCTCGGCTTGAACGTCAAGGCAGTGCAGGGAAAACAGGTTCCTCTGGAATGGACTGACACATCTGGGGGACTCTTGAAATGGTGGCACGACCCTGGAGTTCCTCTCGCCTTTCCTGTGGAGAGCGCCTCCTCTTGAGATGCGACGTGAACGCCGGGAATTCTTTCCCTACGAAACAGGGAAAGGATCCCTCATCTCGAGCTAGGAGGCTGAAACGGGGCTCCCCTGGATATGTGCGGGACCCCACGTGCTTCCTCTCCAGTGGAGACGGGTATGTCGGGGAACTACTTGAGTTGCAGCAAGGGCGTGAAGGACCCTTTGGAAGTTCCAGTGGTTAGACGTGATTGGCCTCGAGAAGCCTCAGCGGAAATGGGCCTCATCTCGCCTGGAGGGCAAAACCTCCTGGATTTTCTCGAGTTGCGGCAGGTGCTCTCGACTTACGACGGGGACCTCAGGGACCCGCTCTGGTGGCCTCAGGAAAGGCCAGTCCCCATGCGAGTTCCTCGGCGGCCTCTCGGGATTCCTCTGCCGTCGATGCCGGGGCCTAAGACCTTGTGTGGAGTCTGGGCCGGAACCTGAGGATTCCTCTCCAGTGCTGACATGGATCTTGGGGTACTTCTGGAGTCTCCCCAGGGGAGTCAGTCCTCGTCTCGAATGCGGGCATGCACTTGCGCTTTCCTCCAGAGCGGTAGCAGCAGTGTCACGCAGTCCGCCGCGTGGATTAAAGGATCTATGGTTTTCCCTCGAGTCTTTCCCACGAGGCTTTCCCACAGGGCTGTCCCACGTGCACACGTGGTGGGAGTCGATCCTCGGCTTGAACGTCAAGGCAGTGCAGGGAAAACAGGTTCCTCTGGAATGGACTGACACATCTGGGGGACTCTTGGAATGGTGGCACGACCCTGGAGTTCCTCTCGCCTTTCCTGTGGAGAGCGCCTCCTCTTGAGATGCGACGGGAACGCCGGGAATTCTTTCCCTACGAAACAGGGAAAGGATCCCTCATCTCGAGCTAGGAGGCGGAAACGGGGCTCCCCTGGATGTGTGCGGGACCCCACGTGCTTCCTCTCGAGTGGAGACGGGTATGTCGGGGAACTTCTTGAGTTGCAGCAAGGTGTGAAGGACCCTTTGGAAGTTCCAGTGGTTAGACGTGATTAGCCTCGAGAAGCCTCAGCGGAAATGGGCCTCATCTCGCCTGGAGGGCAAAACTTCCTGGATTTTCTCGAGTTGCGGCAGGTGCTCCCCACTTACGACGGGGACCTCAGGGACCCGCTCTGGTGGCCTCAGGAAAGGCCAGTCCCCATGCGAGTTCCTCGGGGGCTTCTCGGGAATCCTCTCCCGTCGATGCCGGGGCCTAAGACCTTGTGTGGAGTCGGGGCCGGAACCTGAGGATTCCTCTCCAGTGCTGACATGGATCTTGGGGTACTTCTGGAGTCTGCCCAGGGGAGTCAGTCCTCGTCTCGAATGCGGGCATGCACTTGCGCTTTCCTCCAGAGCGGTAGCAGCAGTGTCACGCAGTCCGCCGCGTGGATCAAAGGATCTATGGTTTTCCCTCGAGTCTTTCCCACGAGGCTTTCCCACGAGGCTTTCCACAGGGCTGTCCCACGTGCACACGTGGTGGGACTCGATCCTCGGCTTGAACGTCAAGGTAGTGCAGGGAAAACACGTTCCTCTGGAATGGACTGACAAATCTGGGGGACTCTTGGAATGGTGCCACGACCCTGGAGTTCCTCTCGCCTTTCCTGTGGAGAGCGCCTCCTCTTGAGATGCGACGGGAACGCCGGGAATTCTTTCCCTACGAAACAGGGAAAGGATCCCTCATCTCGAGGTAGGAGGCGGAAACGGGGCTCCCCTGGATGTGTGCGGGACCCCACGTGCTTCCTCTCGAGTGGAGACGGGTATGTCGGGGAACTTCTTGAGTTGCAGCAAGGGTGTGAAGGACCCTTTGGAAGTTCCAGTGGTTAGACGTGATTAGCCTTGAGAAGCCTCAGCGGAAATGGGCCTCATCTTGCCTGGAGGGCAAAACCTCCTGGATTTTCTCGAGTTGCGGCAGGTGCTCTCGACTTACGACGGGGACGTCAGGGACCCGATCTGGTGGCCTCAGGAAAGGCCAGTCCCCATGCGAGTTCCTCGGGGGCCTCTGGGGATTCCTCTCCCGTCGATGCCGGGGCCTAAGACCTTGTGTGGAGTTGGGGCCGGAACCTGAGGATTCCTCTCCAGTGCTGACATGGATCTTGGGGTTCTTCTGGAGTCTCCCCAGGGGAGTCAGTCCTCGTCTCGAATGCGGGCATGCACTTGCGCTTTCCTCCAGAGTGGTGGCAGCAGTGTCACGCAGTCCGCCGCGTGGATCAAAGGATCTATGGTTTTCCCTCGAGTCTTTCCCACGAGGCTTTCCCACGAGGCTTTCCCACAGGGCTGTCCCACGTGCACACGTGGTGGGAGTCGATCCTCGGCTTGAACGTCAAGGCAGTGCAGGGAAAACAGGTTCCTCTGGAATGGACTGACACATCTGGGGGACTCTTGGAATGGTGGCACGACCCTGGAGTTCCTCTCGCCTTTCCTGTGGAGAGCGCCTCCTCTTGAGATGCGACGGGAACGCCGGGAATTCTTTCCCTACGAAACAGGGAAAGGATCCCTCATCTCGAGCTAGGAGGCGGAAACGCGGCTCCCCTGTATGTGTGCGGGACACCACGTGCTTCCTCTCGATTGCAGACGGGTATGTCGGGGAACTTCTTGAGTTGCAGCAAGGGTGTGAAGGACCCTTTGGAAATTCCAGTGGTTAGATGTGATTGGCCTCGAGAAGCCTCAGCGGAAATGGGCCTCATCTCGCCTGGAGGGCAAAACCTCCTGGATTTTCTCGAGTTGCGGCAGGTGCTCTCGACTTACGACGGGGACCTCAGGGACCCGCTCTGGTGGCCTCAGGAAAGGCCAGTCCCCATGCGAGTTCCTCGGGGGCCTCTCGGGATTCCTCTCCCGTCGATGCCGGGGCCTAAGACCTTGTGTGGAGTCGGGGCCGGAACCTGAGGATTCCTCTCCAGTGCTGACATGGATCTTGGGGTACTTCTGGAGTCTCCCCAGGGGAGTCAGTCCTCGTCTCGAATGCGGGCATACACTTGCGCTTTCCTCCAGAGCGGTAGCAGCAGTGTCACGCAGTCCGCCGCGTGGATCAAAGGATCTATGGTTTTCCCTCGAGTCTTTCCCACGAGGCTTTCCCACGAGGCTTTCCCACAGGGCTGTCCCACGTGCACACGTGGTGGGAGTCGATCCTCGGCTTGAACGTCAAGGGTTTGCAGGGAAAACAGGTTCCTCTGGAATGGACTGACACATCTGGGGGACTCTTGGAATGGTGGCACGACCCTGGAGTTCCTCTCGCCTTTCCTGTGGAGAGTGCCTCCTCTTGAGATGCGACGGGAACGCCGGGAATTCTTTCCCTACGAAACAGGGAAAGGATCCCTCATCTCGAGCTAGGAGTCGGAAACGGGGCTCCCCTGGATGTGTGCGGGACCCCACGTGCTTCCTCTAGAGTGGAGACGGGTATGTCGGGGACCTTCTTGAGTTGCAGCAAGGGTGTGAAGGACCCTTTGGATGTTCCAGTGGTTAGATGTGATTAGCCTCGAGAAGCCTCAGCGGAAATGGGCCTCATCTCGCCTGGAGGGCAAAACCTCCTGGATTTTCTCGAGTTGCGGCAGGTGCTCTCGACTTACGACGGGGACCTCAGGGACCCGCTCTGGTGGCCTCAGGAAAGGCCAGTCCCCATGCGAGTTCCTCGGGGGCCTCTCGGGATTCCTCTCCCGTCGATGCCGGGGCCTAAGACATTGTGTGGAGTCGGGGACGGAAACTGAGGATTCCTCTCCAGTGCTGACATGGATCTTGGGGTACTTCTGGAGTCTCCCCAGGGGAGTCAGTCCTCGTCTCGAATGCGGGCATGCACTTGCGCTTTCCTCCAGAGCGGTAGCAGCAGTGTCACGCAGTCCGCCGCGTGGATCAAAGGATCTACGGTTTTCCCTCGAGTCTTTCCCACGAGGCTTTCCCACGAGGTTTTCCCACAGGGCTGTCCCACGTGCACATGTGGTGGGAGTCGATCCTCGGCTTGAACGTCAAGGCAATGCAGGGAAAACAGGTTCCTCTATAATGGACTGACATATCTGGGGGTCTCTTGGAATGGTGGCACGACCCTGGAGTTCCTCTCCCCTTTCCTGTGGAGAGCACCTCCTCTTGAGATGCGACGGGAACGCCGGGAATTCTTTCCCTATGAAACAGGGAAAGGATCCCTCATCTCGAGCTAGGAGGCGGAAATGGTGCTCCCCTGGATGTGTGCGGGACCCCACGTGCTTCCTCTGAAGTGGAGACGGGTATGTTGGGGAACTTCTTTAGTCGCAGCAAGGGTGTGAAGGACCCGTTGGAAGTTCCAGTATTTAGACGTGATTAGCCTCGAGAAGCCTCAGCGGAAATGGGCCTCATCTCGCATGGAGGGCAAAACCTCCTGGATTTTCTCGAGTTGCGGCAGGTGCTCTCGACTTACAACGGGGACCTCAGGGACCCGCTCTGGTGGCCTCAGGAAAGGCCAGTCCCCATGCGAGTTCCTCGGGGGCGTCTCGGGATTCCTCTCCCGTCGATGCCGGGGCCTAAGCCCTTGTGTGGAGTCGGGGCCGGAACCTGAGGATTCCTCTCCAGTGCTGACATGGATCTTGGGGTATTTCTGAGAGTCTCCCCTGGGGAGTCAGTCCTCGTCTCGAATGCGGGCATGCACTTGCGCTTTCCTCCAGAGCGGTAGCAGCAGTGTCACGCAGTCCGCCGCGTGGATCAAAGGATGTATGGTTTTCCCTCGATTCTTTCCCACGAGGCTTTCCCACGGGGCTTTCCCACAGGGCTGTCCCACGTGCACACGTGGTGGGAGTCGATCCTCGGCTTGAACGTCAAGGCAGTGCAGGGAAAACAGGTTCCTCTGGAATGGGCTGATACATCTGGGGGACTCTCGGAATGGTGGCACGACCCTGGAGTTCCTCTCGCCTTTCCTGTGGAGAGCGCCTCCTCTTGAGATGCGACGGGAACGCCGGGAATTCTTTCCCTACGAAACAGGGAAAGGATCCCTCATCTCGAGCTAGGAGGCGGAAACGGGGCTCCCCTGGATGTGTGCGGGACACCACGTTCTTCCTGTCGAGTGGAGACGGGTATGTCGGGGAACTTCTTGAGTTGCAGCAAGGGTGTGAAGGACCCTCTGAAAGTTCCAGTGGTTAGATGTGATTGGCCTCGAGAAGCCTCAGCGGAAATGGGCCTCATCTCGCCTGGAGGGCAAAACCTCCTGGATTTTCTCGAGTTGCGGCAGGTGCTCTCGACTTACGACGGGGACCTCAGGGACCCGCTCTGGTGGCCTCAGGAAAGGCCAGTCCCCATGCGAGTTCCTCGGGGGCGTCTCGGGATTCCTCTCCCGTCGATGCCGGGGCCTAAGCCCTTGTGTGGAGTCGGGGCCGGAACCTGAGGATTCCTCTCCAGTGCTGACATGGATCTTGGGGTACTTCTGGAGTCTCCCCAAGGAAGTCAGTCCTCGTCTCGAATGCGGGCATGCACTTGCGCTTTCCTCCAGAGGGGTAGCAGCCGTGTCACGCAGTCCGCCGCGTGGATCAAAGGATCGATGGTTTTCCCTCGAGTCTTTCCCACGAGGCTTTCCTCCGAGGCTTTCCCACAGGGCTGTCCCACGTGCACACGTGGTGGGAGTCGATCCTCGGCTTGAACGTCAAGGCAGTGCAGGGAAAACAGGTTCCTCTGGAATGGACTGACACATCTGGGGGACTCTCGGAATGGTGGCACGACCCTGGAGTTCCTCTCGCCTTTCCTGTGGAGAGCGCCTCCTCTTGAGATGCGACGGGAACGCCGGGAATTCTTTCCCTACGAAACAGGGAAAGGATCCCTCATCTCGAGCTAGGAGGCGGAAACGGGGCTCCCCTGGATGTGTGCGGGACACCACGTGCTTCCTCTCGAGTGCAGACGGGTATGTCGGGGAACTTCTTGAGTTGCAGCAAGGGTGTGAAGGACCCTCTGAAAGTTCCAGTGGTTAGATGTGATTGGCCTCGAGAAGCCTCAGCGGAAATGGGCCTCATCTCGCCTGGAGGGCAAAACCTCCTGGATTTTCTCGAGTTGCGGCAGGTGCTCTCGACTTACGACGGGGACCTCAGGGACCCGCTCTGGTGGCCTCAGGAAAGGCCAGTCCCCATGCGAGTTCCTCGGGGGCGTCTCGGGATTCCTCTCCCGTCGATGCCGGGGCCTACGAACTTGTGTGGAGTCGGGGCCGGAACCTGAGGATTCCTCTCCAGTGCTGACATGGATCTTGGGGTACTTCTGGAGTCTCCCCAGGGGAGTCAGTCCTCGTCTCGAATGCGGGCATGCACTTGCGCTTTCCTCCAGAGCGGTAGCAGCAGTGTCACGCAGTCCGCCGCGTGGATGAAAGGATCTATGGTTTTCCCTTGAGTCTTTCCCACGAGGCTTTCCCCCGAGGCTTTCCCACAGGGCTGTCCCACGTGCACATGTGGTGGGAGTCGATCCTCGGCTTGAACGTCAAGGCAGTGCACGGAAAACAGGTTCATCTGGAATGGACTGACACATCTGGGGGAGTCTTGGAATGGTGTCACGACCCTGGAGTTCCTCTCGCCTTTCCTGTGGAGAGCGCCTCCTCTTGAGATGCGACGGGAACGCCGGGAATTCTTTCCCTACGAAACAGGGAAAGGTTCCCTCATCTCGAGCTAGGAGGCGGAAACGGGGCTCCCCTGGGTGTGTGCGGGACCCCACGTGCTTCCTCTCGAGTGCAGACGGGTATGTCGGGGAACTTCTTGAGTTGCAGCAAGGGTGTGAAGGACCCTCTGAAAGTTCCAGTGGTTAGATGTGATTGGCCTCGAGAAGCCTCAGCGGAAATGGGCCTCATCTCGCCTGGAGGGCAAAACCTCCTGGATTTTCTCGAGTTGCGGCAGGTGCTCTCGACTTACGACGGGGACCTCAGGGACCCGCTCTGGTGGCCTCAGGAAAGGCCAGTCCCCATGCGAGTTCCTCGGGGGCCTCTCGGGATTCCTCTCCCGTCGATGCCGGGGCCTAAGACCTTGTGTGGAGTCGGGGCCGGAACCTGAGGATTCCTCGCCAGTGCTGACATGGATCTTGGGGTACTTCTGGAGTCTCCCCAAGGAAGTCAGTCCTCGTCTCGAATGCGGGCATGCACTTGCGCTTTCCTCCAGAGCGGTAGCAGCCGTGTCACGCAGTCCCCCGCGTGGATCAAAGGATCTATGGTTTTCCCTCGAGTCTTTCCCACGAGGCTTTCCCACGAGGCTTTCCCACAGGGCTGTCCCACGTGCACACGTGGTGGGAGTCGATCCTCGGCTTGAACGTCAAGGCAGTGCAGGGAAAAAAGGTTCCTCTGGAATGGACTGACACATCTGGGGGACTCTTGGAATGGTGTCACGACACTGGAGTTCCTCTCGCTTTCCTGTGGAGAGCGCCTCCTCTTGAGATGCGACGGGAACGCCGGGAATTCTTTCCCTACGAAACAGGGAAAGGATCCCTCATCTCGAGCTAGGAGGCGGAAACGGGGCTCCCCTGGATGTGTGCGGGACACCACGTGCTTCCTCTCGAGTGCAGACGGGTATGTCGGGGAACTTCTTGAGTTGCAGCAAGGGTGTGAAGGACCCTCTGAAAGTTCCAGTGGTTAGATGTGATTGGCCTCGAGAAACCTCAGCGGAAATGGGCCTCATCTCGCCTGGAGGGCAAAACCTCCTGGATTTTCTCGAGTTGCGGCAGGTGCTCTCGACTTACGACGGGGACCTCAGGGACCCGCTCTGGTGGCCTCAGGAAAGGCCAGTCCCCATGCGAGTTCCTCGGGGGCCTCTCAGCATTTCTCTCCCGTCGATGCCGGGGCCTAAGACCTTGTGTGGAGTCGGGGCTGGAACCTGAGGATTCCTCTCCAGCGCTGACATGGATCTTGGCGTACTTCTGGAGTCTCCCCAGGGGAGTCAGTCCTCGTCTCGAATGCGGGCATGCACTTGCGCTTTCCTCCAGAGCGGCAGCAGCAGTGTCACGCAGTCCGCCGCGTGGATCAAAGGATCTGTGGTTTTCCCTCGAGTCTTTCCCACGAGGCTTTCCCACAGGGCTGTCCCACGTGCACACCTGGTGGGAGTCGATCCTCGGCTTCAACGTCAAGGCAGTGAAGGGAAAACAGGTTCCTCTGAAATGGACTGACACATCTGGGGGACTCTTGGAATGGTGGCATGACCCTGGAGTTCCTCTCGCCTTTCCTGTGGAGAGCGCCTCCTCTTGAGATGCGAGGGGAAAGCCGGGAATTCTTTCCCTACGAAACAGGGAAAGGATCCCTCATCTCGAGCTAGGAGGCGGAAACGGGGCTCCCCTGGATGTGTGCGGGACACCACGTGCTTCCTCTCGAGTGAAGACGGGTATGTCTGGGAACTTCTTGAGTTGCAGCAAGGGTGTGAAGGACCCTTTGGAAGTTCCAGTGGTTAGATGTGATTGGCCTCGAGAAGCCTCAGCGGAAATGGGCCTCATCTCGCCTGGAGGGCAAAACCTCCTGGATTTTCTCGAGTTGCGGCAGGTGCTCTCGACTTACGACGGGGACCTCAGGGACCCGCTTGTTGGCCTCAGGAAAGGCCAGTCCCCATGCGAGTTCCTCGGGGGCCTCTCGGGATTCCTCTCCCGTCGATGCCGGGGCCTAAGACCTTGTGTGGAGTCGGGGCCGGAACCTGAGGATTCCTCTCCAGTGCTGACATGGATCTTGGGGTACTTCTGGAGTCTCCCCAGGGGAGTCAGTTCTCGTCTCAAATGCGGGCATGCACTTGCGCTTTCCTCCAGAGGGGTAGCAGCAGTGTCACGCAGTCCGCCGCGTGGATCAAAGGATCTATGGTTTTCCCTCGAGTCTTTCCCACGAGGCTTTCCCACGAGGCTTTCCCACAGGGCTGTCCCACGTGCACACGTGGTGGGAGTCGATCCTCGGCTTGAACGTCAAGGCAGTGCAGGGAAAACAGGTTCCTCTGGAATGGACTGACACATCTGGGGGACTCTTGGAATGGTGGCACGACCCTGGAGTTCCTCTCGCCTTTCCTGTGGAGAGCGCCTCCTCTTGAGATGCGACGGGAACGCCGGGAATTCTTTCCCTACGAAACAGGGAAAGGATCCCTCACCTCGAGCTAGGGGGCGGAAACGGAGCTCCCCTGGATGTGTGCGGGACCCCACGTGCTTCCTCTCGAGTGGAGACGGGTATGTCGGGGAACTTCTTGAGTTGCAGCAAGGGTGTGAAGGACCCTTTGGAAGTTCCAGTGGTTAGATGTGATTGGCCTCGAGAAGCCTCAGCGGAAATGGGCCTCCTCTCGCCTGGAGGGCAAAACCTCTTGGAATTTCTCGAGTTGCGGCAGGTGCTCTCGACTTACGATGGGGACCTCAGGGAACCGCTCTGGTGGCCTCAGGAAAGGCCAGTCACCATGCGAGTTCCACGGGGGCCTCTCGGGATTCCTCTCCCGACGATGCCGGGGCCTAAGACATTGTGTGGAGTCGGGCCTGGAACCTGAGGATTCCTCTCCAGTGCTGACATGGATCTTGGGGTACTTCTGGAGTCTCCCCAGGGGAGTCAGTCCTCGTCTCGAAGGCGGGCATTCACTTGCGCTTTCCTCCAGAGCGGCAGCAGCAGTGTCACGCAGTCCGCCACGTGGATCAAAGGATCTGTGGTTTTCCCTCGAGTCTTTCCCACGAGGCTTTCCCACGAGGCTTTCCCACAGGGCTGTCCCACGTGCACACGTGGTGGGAGTCGATCCTCGGCTTGAACGTCAAGGCAGTGCAGGGAAAACAGGTTCCTCTGGAATGGATTGACACATCTGGGGGACTCTTGGAATGGTGGCACGACCCTGGAGTTCCTCTCGCCTTTCCTGTGGAGAGCGCCTCCTCTTGAGATGCGACGGGAACGCCGGGAATTCTTTCCCTACGAAACAGGGAAAGGATCCCTCATCTCGAGCTAGGAGGCGGAAACGGGGCTCCCCTGGATGTGTGCGGGAACCCACGTGCTTCCTCTAGAATGAAGACGGGTATGTCGGGGAACTTCTTGAGTTGCAGCAAGGGTGTGAAGGACCCTTTGGAAGTTCCAGTGGTTAGATGTGATTGGCCTTGAGAAGCCTCAGCGGAAATGGGCCTCATCTCGCCTGGAGGGCAAAACCTCCTGGATTTTCTCGAGTTGCGGCAGGTGCTCCCCACTTACGACGGGGACCTCAGGGACCCGCTCTGGTGGCCTCAGGAAAGGCCAGTCCCCATGCGAGTTCCTCTGGGGATTCCTCTCCCGTCGATGCCGGGGCCTAAGACCTTGTGTGGAGTAGGGGCCGGAACCTGAGGATTCCTCTCCAGTGCTGACATGGATCTTGGGGTAATTCTGGAGTCTCCCCAGGGGAGTCAGTCCTCGTCTCAAATGCGGGCATGCACTTGCGCTTTCCTCCAGAGCGGTAGCAGCAGTGTCACGCAGTCCGCCGCATGGATCAAAGGATCTATGGTTTTCCCTCGAGTCTTTCCCACGAGGCTTTCCCACGAGGCTTTCCCACAGGGCTGTCCCACGTGCACACGTGGTGGGAGTCGATCCTCGGCTTGAACGTCAAGGCAGTGCAGGGAAAACAGGTTGCTCTGGAATGGACTGACACATCTGGGGGACTCTTGAACTGGTGGCACGACCCTGGAGTTCTTCTCGCCTTTACTGTGGAGAGCGCCTCCTCTTGAGATGCGACGGGAACGCCGAGAATTCTTTCCCTACGAAACAGGGAAAGGATCCCTCATCTCGAGCTAGGAGCCGGAAACGGGGCTCCCCTGGATGTGGGCGGGACCCCACGTGCTTCCTCTCGAGTGGAGACGGGTATGTCGGGGAACTTCTTGAGTTGCAGCAAGGGTGTGAAGACCCTTTGGAAGTTCCAGTGGTTAGACGTGATTAGCCTCGAGAAGCCTCAGCGGAAATGGGCCTCATCTCGCCTGGAGGGCAAACCTCCTGGATTTTCTCGAGTTGCGGCAGGTGCTCTCGACTTACGACGGGGACCTCAGGGACCCGCTCTGGTGGCCTCAGGAAAGGCCAGTCCCCATGCGAGTTCCTTGGGGGCCTCTCGGGATTCTTGTCCCGTCAATGCCGGGCCTAAGACCTTGTGTGGAGTCGGGGCCGGAACCTGAGGATTCCTCTCCAGTGCTGACATGGATCTTGGGGTACTTCTGGAGTCTCCCCAGGGGAGTTAGTCCTCACCTCGAATGCGGGCATGCACTTGCGCTTTCCTCCAGAGCGGTAGCAGCAGTGTCACGCAGTCCGTTGCGTGGATCAAAGGAACTATGGTTTTCCCTCGAGTCTTTCCCACGAGGCTTTCCCACGAGGCTTTCCCACAGGGCTGTCCCACGTGCACACGTGGTGGGAGTGGATCCTCGGCTTGAACGTCAAGGCAGTGCAGGGAAAAGAGGTTCCTCTGGAATGGACTGACACATCTGGGGGACTCTTGGAATGGTGGCACGACCCTGGAGTTCCTCTCGCCTTTCCTGTGGAGAGCGCCTTCTCTTGAGATGCGACGGGAACGCCGGGAATTCTTTCCCTACGAAACAGGGAAAGGATCCCTAATCTCGAGCTAGGAGGCGGAAACGGGGCTCCCCTGGATGTGTGCGGGACCCCACGTGCTTCCTCTCGAGTGGAGACGGGTATGTCGGGGAACTTCTTGAGTTGCAGCAAGGGTGTGAAGGACCCTTTGGAAGTTCCAGTGGTTAGATGTGATTGGCCTCGAGAAGCCTCAGCGGAAATGGGCCTCATCTCGCCTGGAGGGCAAAACCTCCTGGATTTTCTCGAGTTGCGGCATGTGCTCTCGACTTACGACGGGGACCTCAGGGACCCGCTCTGGTGGCCTCAGGAAAGGCCAGTCCCCATGCGAGTTCCTCGGGGGCCTCTCAGGATTCCACTCCCGTTGATGCCGGGGCCTAAGACCTTGTGTGGAGTCGGGGCCGGAACCTGAGGATTCCTCTCCAGTGCTGACATGGATCTTGGGGTACTTCTGGAGTCTCCCCAGGGGAGTCAGTCCTCGTCTCGAATGCGGGCATGCACTTGCGCTTTCCTCCAGAGGGGTAGCAGCAGTGTCACGCAGTCCGCCGCGTGGATCAAAGGATCTATGGTTTTCCCTCGAGGCTTTCCCACGAGGCTTTCCCACGAGGCTTTCCCACAGGGCTGTCCCTCGTGCACACGTGGTGGCAGTCGATCCTCGGCTTGAACGTCAAGGCAGTGCAGGGAAAACAGGTTCCTCTGGAATGGACTGACACATCTGGGGGACTCTTGGAATGGTGGCACGACCCTGGAGTTCCTCTCGCCTTTCCTGTGGAGAGCGCCTCCTCTTGAGATGCGACGGGAACGCCAGGAATTCTTTCCCTACGAAACAGGGAAAGGATCCCTCATCTCGAGCTGGAGGCGGAAACGGGGCTCCCCTGGATGTGTGCGGGACCCCACGTGCATCCTCTCGAGTGGAGACGGGTATGTCGGGGAACTTCTTGAGTTATAGCAAGGGTGTGAAGGACCCTTTGGAAATTCCAGTGGTTAGATGTGATTGGCCTCGAGAAGCCTCAGCGGAAATGGGCCTCATCTCGCCTGGAGGGCGAAACCTCCTGGATTTTCTCGAGTTGCGGCAGGTGCTCTCGACTTACGACGGGGACCTCAGGGACCCGCTCTGGTGGCCTCAGGAAAGGCCAGTCCCCATGCGAGTTCCTCGGGGGCCTCTCGGGATTCCTCTCCCGTCGATGCCGGGGCCTAAGACCTTGTGTGGAGTCGGGGCCGGAACCTGAGGATTCCTCTCCAGTGCTGACATGGATCTTGGGGTACTTCTGGAGTCTCCCAAGGGGAGTCAGTCCTCGTCTCGAATGCGGGCATGCACTTGCGCTTTCCTCCAGAGCGGTAGCAGCAGTGTCACGCAGTCCGCCACGTGGATCAAAGGATCTATGATTTTCCCTCGAGTCTTTCCCACGAGGCTTTCCCACGAGGCTTTCCCACAGGGCTGACCCACGTGCACACGTGGTGGGAGTCGATCCTCGGCTTGAACGTCAAGGCAGTGCAGGGAAAACAGGTTCCTCTGGTATGGACTGACACATCTGGGGGACTCTTGGAATGGTGGCACTACCCTGGAGTTCCTCTCGCCTTTCCTGTGGAGAGCGCCTCCTCTTGAGATGCGACGGGAACGCCGGGAATTCCTTCCCTACGAAACAGGGAAAGGATCCCTCATCTCGAGCTAGGAGTTGGAAACGGGGCTCCCTTGGATGTGTGCGGTACCCCACGTGCTTCCTCTCGAGTGGAGACGGGTATGTCGGGGAACTTCTTGAGTTGCAGCAATGCTGTGAAGGACCCTTTGGAAGTTCCAGTGGTTAGATGTGATTGGCCTCGAGAAGCCTCAGCGGAAATGGGCCTCATCTCGCCTGGAGGGCGAAACTTCCTGAATTTTCTCGAGTTGCGGCAGGTGCTCTCGACTTACGACGGGGACCTCAGGGACCCGCTCTGGTGGCCTCAGGAAAGGCCAGTCCCCATGCGAGTTCCTCGGGGGCCTCTCGGGATTCCTCTCCCGTCAATGCCAGGGCCTAAGACCTTGTGTGGAGTCGGGGCCGGAACCTGAGGATTCCTCTCCAGTGCTGACATGGATCTTGGGTACTTCTGGAGTCTACCCAGGGGAGTCAGTCCTCGTCTGGAATGCGGGCATGCACTTGCGCTATCCTCCAGAGCGGTAGCAGCAGTGTCAAGCAGTCCGCCGCCTGCATCAAAGGATCTATGGTTTTCCCTCGTGTCTTTCCCACGAGGCTTTCCCACGAGGCCTTCCCACAGGGCTGTCCCACGTGCACACGTGGTGGGACTCGATCCTCGGCTTTAACGTCAAGGCAGTGCAGGGAAAACAGGTTCCTCTGGAATGGACTGACATATCTGGGGGACATTTTGGATGGTGGTACGACGCTGGAGTCCTCTCGCCTTTCCTGTGGAGAGCGCCTCCTCTTGAGATGCGACGGGAACGCCGGGAATTCTTTCCCTTCGAAACAGGGAAAGGATCCCTCATCTCGAGCTAGGAGGCGGAAACGGGGCTCCCCTGGATGTGTGCGGGAACCTCGTGCTTCCTCTCGAGTGGAGACGGGTATGTCGGGGAACTTCTTGAGTTGCAGCAATGGTGTGAAGGACCCTTTGGAAGTTCCAGTGTTTAGATGTGATTAGCCTCGAGAAGCCTCAGCGGAAATGGGCCTCATCTCGCCTGGAGGGCAAAACCTCCTGGATTTTCTCGAGTTGCGGCAGGTGCTCTCGACTTCCGACGGGGACCTCAGGGAACCGCTCTGTTGGCCTCAGGAAAGGCCAGTCCCCATGCGAGTTCCTCGGTGGCCTCTCGGGAATCCTCTCCCGTCGATGCCGGGGCCGAAGACCTTGTGTGGAGTCGGGGCCGGAACCAGAGCATTCCTCTCCAGCGCTGACATGGATCTTGGGGTACTTCTGGAGTCTCCCCAGGGGAGTCAGTCCTCGTCTCGAATGCGGGCATGCACTTGCGCTTTCCTCCAGAGCGGTAGCAGCAGTGTCACGCAGTCCGCCGCGTGGATCAAAGGATCTATGGTTTTCCCTCGAGTCTTTCCCACGAGGCTTTCCCACGAGGCTTTCCCACAGGGCTGTCCCACTTGCACACGTGGTGGGAGTCGATCCTCGGCTTGAACGTCAAGGCAGTGCAGGGAAAACAGGTTCCTCTGGAATGGACTGACACATCTGGGGGACTCTTGGAATGGTTGCACGACCCTGGAGTTCCTCTCGCCTTTCCTGTGGAGAGCGCCTCCTCTTGAGGTGCGACGGGAACGCCGGGAATTCTTTCCCTACGAAACAGGGAAAGGATCCCTCATCTCGAGCTAGGAGGCAGAAACGGGGCTCCCCTGGATGTGTGCGGGACACCACGTGCTTCCTCTCGAGTGGAGACGGGTATGTCGGGGAACTTCTTGAGTTGCAGCAAGGGTGTGAAGGACCCTTTGGAAGTTCCAGTGGTTAGACGTGATTAGCCTCGAGAAGCCTCAGCGGAAATGGGCCTCATCTCGCCTGGAGGGCAAAACCTCCTGGATTTTCTCGAGTTGCGGCAGGTGCTCTCGACTTACGACCGGGACCTCAGGGACCCGCTCTGGTGGCCTCAGGAAAGGCCAGTCCCCATGCGAGTTCCTCGGGGGCCTCTCGGGATTCCTCTCCCATCGATGCCGGGGCCTAAGACCTTGTGTGGAGTCGGGGCCGGAACCTGAGGATTCCTCTCCAGTGCTGACATGGATCTTGGGGTACTTCTGGAGTCTCCCCAGGGGAGTCAGTCCTCGTCTCGAATGCGGGCATGCACTTGCGCTTTCCTCCAGAGCGGTAGCAGCAGTGTCACGCAGTCCGCCGCGTGGATCAAAGGATCTATGGTTTTCCCTCGAGTCTTTCCCACGAGGCTTTCCCACGAGGCTTTCCCACAGGGCTGTACCACGTGCACACGTGGTGGGAGTCGATCCTCGGCTTGAACGTCAAGGCAGTGCAGGGAAAACAGGTTCCTCTGGAATGGACTGACACATCTGGGGGACTCTTGGAATGGTGGCACGACCCTGGAGTTCCTCTCGCCTTTCCTGTGGAGAGCGCCTCCTCTTGAGATGCGACGGGAACGCCGGGAATTCTTTCCCTACGAAACAAGGAAAGGTTCCCTCATCTCGAGCTAGGAGGCGGAAACGCGGCTCCCCTGGATGTGTGCGGGACCCCACGTGCTTCCTCTTGAGTGGAGACGGGTATGTCGGGGAACTTCTTGAGTTGCAGCAAGGTGTGAAGGACCCTTTGGAAGTTCCAGTGGTTAGATGTGATTGGCCTCGAGAAGCCTCAGCGGAAATGGGCCTCATCTCGCCTGGAGGGCAAAACCTCCTGAATTTTCTCGAGTTTCGGCAGGTGCTCTCGACTTCCGACGGGGACCTCAGGGAACCGCTCTGTTGGCCTCAGGAAAGGCCAGTCCCCATGCGAGTTCCTTGGGGGCCTCTCGGGATTCCTCTCCCGTCGATGCCGGGGCCTAAGACCTTGTGTGGAGTAGGGGCCGGAACCTCAGGATTCCTCTCCAGTGCTGACATGGATCTTGGGGTACTTCTGGAGTCTCCCCAGGGGAGTCAGTCCTCGTCTCGAATGCGGGCATGCATTGCGCTTTCCTCCAGAGCGGTAGCAGCAGTGTCACGCAGTCCGCCGCGTGGATCAAAGGATCTATGGTTTTCCCTCGAGTCTTTCCCACGAGGCTTTCCCACGAGGCTTTCCCACAGGGCTGTCCCACGTGCACACGTGGTGGGAGTCGATCCTCGGCTTGAACGTCAAGGAAGTGCAGGGAAAACAGGTTCCTCTGGAATGGACTGACACATCTGGGGGACTCTTGGAATGGTGGCAGGACCCTGGAGTTCCTCTCGCCTTTCCTGTGGAGAGCGCCTCCTCTTGAGATGCGACGGGAACGCCGGGAATTCTTTCCCTACGAAACAGGGAAAGGATCCCTCATCTCAAGCTAGGAGTCGGAAACGGGGCTCCCCTGGATGTGTGCGGGAACCTCGTGCTTCCTCTCGAGTGGAGACGGGTATGTCGGGGAACTTCTTGAGTTGCAGCAATGGTGTGAAGGACCCTTTGGAAGTTCCAGTGTTTAGATGTGATTAGCCTCGAGAAGCCTCAGCGGAAATGGGCCTCATCTCGCCTGGAGGGCAAAACCTCCTGGATTTTCTCGAGTTGCGGCAGGTGCTCTCGACTTCCGACGGGGACCTCAGGGAACCGCTCTGTTGGCCTCAGGAAAGGCCAGTCCCCATGCGAGTTCCTCGGTGGCCTCTCGGGATTCCTCTCCCGTCGATGCCGGGGCCGAAGACCTTGTGTGGAGTCGGGGCCGGAACCAGAGCATTCCTCTCCAGCGCTGACATTGATCTTGGGGTACTTCTGGAGTCTCCCCAGGGGAGTCAGTCCTCGTCTCGAATGCGGGCATGCACTTGCGCTTTCCTCCAGAGCGATAGCAGCAGTGTCACGCAGTCCGCCGCGTGGATCAAAGGATCTATGGTTTTCCCTCGAGTCTTTCCCACGAGGCTTTCCCACGAGGCTTTCCCACAGGGCTGTCCCACTTGCACACGTGGTGGGAGTCGATCCTCGGCTTGAACGTCAAGGCAGTGCAGGGAAAACAGGTTCCTCTGGAATGGACTGACACATCTGGGGGACTCTTGGAATGGTTGCACGACCCTGGAGTTCCTCTCGCCTTTCCTGTGGAGAGCGCCTCCTCTTGAGGTGCGACGGGAACGCCGGGAATTCTTTCCCTACGAAACAGGGAAAGGATCCCTCATCTCGAGCTAGGAGGCAGAAACGGGGCTCCCCTGGATGTGTGCGGGACACCACGTGCTTCCTCTCGAGTGGAGACGGGTATGTCGGGGAACTTCTTGAGTTGCAGCAAGGGTGTGAAGGACCCTTTGGAAGTTCCAGTGGTTAGACGTGATTAGCCTCGAGAAGCCTCAGCGGAAATGGGCCTCATCTCGCCTGGAGGGCAAAACCTCCTGGATTTTCTCGAGTTGCGGCAGGTGCTCTCGACTTACGACCGGGACCTCAGGGACCCGCTCTGGTGGCCTCAGGAAAGGCCAGTCCCCATGCGAGTTCCTCGGGGGCCTCTCGGGATTCCTCTCCCATCGATGCCGGGGCCTAAGACCTTGTGTGGAGTCGGGGCCGGAACCTGAGGATTCCTCTCCAGTGCTGACATGGATCTTGGGGTACTTCTGGAGTCTCCCCAGGGGAGTCAGTCCTCGTCTCGAATGCGGGCATGCACTTGCGCTTTCCTCCAGAGCGGTAGCAGCAGTGTCACGCAGTCCGCCGCGTGGATCAAAGGATCTATGGTTTTCCCTCGAGTCTTTCCCACGAGGCTTTCCCACGAGGCTTTCCCACAGGGCTGTACCACGTGCACACGTGGTGGGAGTCGATCCTCGGCTTGAACGTCAAGGCAGTGCAGGGAAAACAGGTTCCTCTGGAATGGACTGACACATCTGGGGGACTCTTGGAATGGTGGCACGACCCTGGAGTTCCTCTCGCCTTTCCTGTGGAGAGCGCCTCCTCTTGAGATGCGACGGGAACGCCGGGAATTCTTTCCCTACGAAACAGGGAAAGGTTCCCTCATCTCGAGCTAGGAGGCGGAAACGCGGCTCCCCTGGATGTGTGCGGGACCCCACGTGCTTCCTCTTGAGTGGAGACGGGTATGTCGGGGAACTTCTTGAGTTGCAGCAATGGTGTGAAGGACCCTTTGGAAGTTCCAGTGGTTAGATGTGATTGGCCTCGAGAAGCCTCAGTGGAAATGGGCCTCATCTCGCCTGGAGGGCAAAACCTCCTGAATTTTCTCGAGTTTCGGCAGGTGCTCTCGACTTCCGACGGGGACCTCAGGGAACCGCTCTGTTGGCCTCAGGAAAGGCCAGTCCCCATGCGAGTTCCTTGGGGGCCTCTCGGGATTCCTCTCCCGTCGATGCCGGGGCCTAAGACCTTGTGTGGAGTAGGGGCCGGAACCTCAGGATTCCTCTCCAGTGCTGACATGGATCTTGGGGTACTTCTGGAGTCTCCCCAGGGGAGTCAGTCCTCGTCTCGAATGCGGGCATGCATTGCGCTTTCCTCCAGAGCGGTAGCAGCAGTGTCACGCAGTCCGCCGCGTGGATCAAAGGATCTATGGTTTTCCCTCGAGTCTTTCCCACGAGGCTTTCCCACGAGGCTTTCCCACAGGGCTGTCCCACGTGCACACGTGGTGGGAGTCGATCCTCGGCTTGAACGTCAAGGAAGTGCAGGGAAAACAGGTTCCTCTGGAATGGACTGACACATCTGGGGGACTCTTGGAATGGTGGCAGGACCCTGGAGTTCCTCTCGCCTTTCCTGTGGAGAGCGCCTCCTCTTGAGATGCGACGGGAACGCCGGGAATTCTTTCCCTACGAAACAGGGAAAGGATCCCTCATCTCAAGCTAGGAGTCGGAAACGGGGCTCCCCTGGATGTGTGCGGGACACCACGTGCTTCCTCTCGAGTGGAGACGGGTATGTCGGGTAACTTCTTGAGTTGCAGCAAGGGTGTGAAGGACCCTTTGGAAGTTCCAGTGGTTAGATGTGATTGACCTCGAGAAGCCTCAGCGGAAATGGGCCTCATCTCGCCTGGAGGGCAAAACCTCCTGGATTTTCTCGAGTTGCGGCAGGTGCTCTCGACTTACGACGGGGACTCAGGGACCCGCTCTGGTGGCCTCAGGAAAGGCCAGTCCCCATGCGAGTTCCTCGGGGGCCTCTCGGGATTCCTCTCCCGTCGATGCCGGGGCCTAAGACCTTGTGTGGAGTCGGGGCCGGGACCTGAGGATTCCTCTCCAGTGCTGACATGGATCTTGGGGTACTTCTGGAGTCTCCCCAGGGGAGTCAGTCCTCGTCTGGAATGCGGGCATGCACTTGCGCTATCCTCCAGAGCGGTAGCAGCAGTGGCATCAGTCCGCCGTGTGCATCAAAGGATCTATGGTTTTCCCTCGAGTCTTTCCCACGAGGCCTTCCCACAGGGCTGTCCCACGTGCACACGTGTTGGGAGTCGATCCTCGGCTTGAACGTCAAGGCAGTGCAGGGAAAACAGGTTCCTCTGGAATGGACTGACATATCTGGGGGACACTTTGGATGGAGGCACGACGCTGGAGTCCTCTCGACATTCCTGTGGAGAGCGCCTCCTCTTGAGATGCGACGGGAACGCCGGGAATTCTTTCCCTACGAAACAGGGAAAGGATCCCTCATCTCGAGCTAGGAGGCGGAAACGGGGCTCCCCTGGATGTGTGCGGGAACCTCGTGCTTCCTCTCGAGTGGAGACGGGTATGTCGGGGAACTTCTTGAGTTGCAGGAAGGGTGTGAAGGACCCTTTGGAAGTTCCAGTGTTTAGATGTGATTAGCCTCGAGAAGCCTCAGCGGAAATGGGCCTCATCTCGCCTGGAGGGCAAAACCTCCTGGATTTTCTCGAGTTGCGGCAGGTGCTCTCGACTTACGACCGGGACTTCAGGGACCCGCTCTGGTGGCCTCAGGAAAGGCCAGTCCCCATGCGAGTTCCTCGGGGGCCTCTCGGCATTCCTCTCCCATCGATGCCGGGGCCTAAGACCTTGTGTGGAGTCGGGGCCGGAACCTGAGGATTCCTCTCCAGTGCTGACATGGATCTTGGGGTACTTCTGGAGTCTCTCCAGGGGAGTCAGTCCTCGTCTCGAATGAGGGCATGCACTTGCGCTTTCCTCCAGAGCGGTAGCAGCAGTGTCACGCAGTCCGCCGCGTGGATCAAGGATCTATGGTTTTCCCTCGAGTCTTTCCCACGAGGCGTTCCCACGAGGCTTTCCACAGGGCTGTCCCACGTGCACACGTGGTGGGAGTCGATCCTCGGCTTGAACGTCAAGGCAGTGCAGGGAAAACAGGTTCCTCTGGAATGGACTGACACATCTGGGGGACTCTTGGAATGGTGCCACGACCCTGGAGTTCCTCTCGCCTTTCCTGTGGAGAGCGTCTCCTCTTGAGATGCGAAGGGAACGCCGGGAATTCTTTCCCTACGAAACAGGGAAAGGATCCCTCATCTAGAGCTAGGAGGCGGAAACGGGGCTCCCCTGGATGTGTGCGGGACCCCACGTGCTTCCTCTCGAGTGGAGTCGGGTATGTCGGGGAACTTCTTGAGTTGCAGCAAGGGCATGAAGGACCCTTTGGAAGTTCCAGTGGTTAGACGTGATTAGCCTCGAGAAGCCTCAGCGGAAATGGGCCTCATCTCGCCTGGAGGGCAAAACCTCCTGGATTTTCTCGAGTTGCGGCAGGTGCTCTCGACTTACGACGGGGACCTCAGGGACCCGCTCTGGTGGCCTCAGGAAAGGCCAGTCCCCATGCGAGTTCCTCGGGGGCCTCTCGGCATTCCTCTCCCGTCGATGCCGGTGCCTAAGACCTTGTGTGGAGTCGGGGCCGGAACATGAGGATTCCGCTCCAGTGCTGACATGGATCTTGGGGTACTTCTGGAGTCTCCCCAGGGGAGTCAGTCCTCGTCTCGAATGCGGACATGCACTTGCGCTTTCCTCCAGAGCGGTAGCAGCAGTGTCACTCAGTCCGCCGCGTGGATCAAAGGATCTATGGTTTTCCCTCGAGGCTTTCCCACGAGGCTTTCCCACGAGGCTTTCCCACAGGGCTGTCCCACGTGCACACGTGGTGGGAGTCGATCCTCGGCTTGAACGTCAAGGCAGTGCAGGGAAAACAGGTTCCTCTGGAATGGACTGACACATCTGGGGGACTCTTGGAATGGTGGCACGACCCTGGAGTTCCTCTCCCCTTTCCTGTGGAGAGCGCCTCCTCTTGAGATGCGACGGACACGCCGGGAATTCTTTCCCTACGAAACAGGGAAAGGATCCCTTATCTCGAGCTAGGGGGCGGAAACGGGGCTCCCCTGGATGTGTGCGGGACACCACGTGCTTCCTCTCGAGTGCAGACGGGTATGTCGGGGAACTTCTTGAGTTGCAGCAAGGGTGTGAAGGACCCTTTGGAAGTTCCAGTGGTTAGACGTGATTAGCCTCGAGAAGCCTCAGCGGAAATGGGTCTCATCTCGCCTGGAGGGCAAAACCTCCTGGATTTTCTCGAGTTGCGGCAGGTGCTCTCGACTTACGACGGGGACCTCAGGGAACCGCTCTGGTGGCCTCAGGAAAGGCCAGTCCCCATGCGAGTTCCTCGGGGGCCTCTCGGCATTCCTCTCCCGTCGATGCCGGGGCCTAAGACCTTGTGTGGAGTCGGGGCCGGAACCTGAGGATTCCTCTGCAGTGCTGACATGGATCTTGGGGTACTTCTGGAGTCTCCCCAGGGGAGTCAGTCCTCGTCTCGAATGCGGGCATGCACTTGCGCTTTCCTCCAGAGCGGTAGCAGCAGTGTCACGCAGTCCGCCACGTGGATCAAAGGATCTATGGTTTTCCCTCGAGTCTTTCCCACGAGGCTTTCCCACGAGGCTTTCCCACAGGGCTGTCCCACGTGCACACGTGGTGGGAGTGGATCCTCGGCTTGAACGTCAAGGCAGTGCAGGGAAAACAGGTTCCTGGGGAATGGACTGACACATCTGGGGGACTCTTGGAATGGTGGCACGACCCTGGAGTTCCTCTCGCCTTTCCTGTGGAGAGCGCCTCCTCTTGAGATGCGACGGGAACGCCGGGAATTCTTTCCCTACGAAACAGGGAAAGGACCCCTCATCTCGAGCTAGGAGGTGGAAACGGGGCTCCCCTGGATGTGTGCGGGACCCCACGTGCTTCCTCTCGAGTGGAGACGGGTATGTCGGGGAACTTCTTGAGTTGCAGCAAGGGTGTGAAGGACCCTTTGGAAGTTCCAGTGGTTAGACGTGATTAGCCTCGAGAAGCCTCAGCGGAAATGGGCCTCATCTCGCCTGGAGGGCAAAACCTCCTGGATTTTCTCGAGTTGCGGCAGGTGCTCTCGACTTACGACGGGGACCTCAGGGAACCGCTCTGGTGGCCTCAGGAAAGACCAGTCCCCATGCGAGTTCCTCGGGGGCCTCTCGGGATTCCTCTCCCGTCGATGCCGGGCTCTAAGACCTTGTGTGGAGTCGGGACCGGAACCTGAGGATTCCTCTCCAGTGCTGACATGGATCTTGGGGTACTTCTGGAGTCTCCCCAGGGGAGTCAGTCCTCGTCTCGAATGCTGGCATGCACTTGCGCTTACCTCCTGATCGGTAGCAGCAGTGTCACGCATTCCGCCGCGTGGATCAAAGGATCTATGGTTTTCCCTCGAGTCTTTCCCACGAGGCTTTCCCACGAGGCTTTCCCACAGGGCTGTCCCACGTGCACACGTGGTGGGAGTCGATCCTCGGCTTGAACGTCAAGGCAGTGCAGGGAAAACAGGTTCCTCTGGAATGGACTGACACATCTGGGGGTCTCTTGGAATGGTACCACGACCCTGGAGTTCCTCTCGCCTTTCCTGTGGAGAGCGCCACCTCTTGAGATACGACGGGAACGCCGGGAATTCTTTCCCTACGAAACAGGGAAAGGATCCCTCATCTCGAGCTAGGAGGCGGAAACGGGGCTCCCTTGGATGTTTGCGGGACCCCACGTGCTTCCTCTCGAGTGGAGACGGGTATGTCGCGGAACTGCTTGAGTTGCAGCAAGGGTGTGAAGGACCTTTTGGAAGTTCCAGCGGTTAGATGTGATTAGCCTCGAGAAGCCTCAGCGGAAATGGGCCTCATCTCGCCTGGAGGGCAAAACCTCCTGGATTTTCTCGAGTTGCAGCAGGTGCTCTCGACTTACGATGGGGACCTCAGGGACCCGCTCTGGTGGCCTCAGGAAAGGCCAGTCCCCATGCGAGTTCCTCGGGGGCCTCTCGGGATTCCTCTCCCGTCGATGCCGGTGCCTAAGACCTTGTGTGGAGTCGGGGCCGGAACCTGAGGATTCCTCTCCAGTGCTGACATGGATCTTGGGGTACTTCTGGAGTCTCCCCAGGGGAGTCAGTCCTCGTCTCGAATGCGGGCATGCAATTGCACTTTCCTCCAGAGCGGTAGCAGCAGTGTCACTCAGTCCGCCGCGTGGATCAAAGGATCTATGGTTTTCCCTCGAGTCTTTCCCACGAGGCTTTCCCACGAGGCTTTCCCACAGGGCTGTCCCACGTGCACACGTGGTGGGAGTCGATCCTCGGCTTGAACGTCAAGGCAGTGCAGGGAAAACAGGTTCCTCTGGAATGGACTGACACATCTGGGGGACTCTTGGAATGGTGGCATGACCCTGGAGTTCCTCTCGCCTTTCCTGTGGAGAGCGCCTCCTCTTGAGATGCGACGGGAACGCCGGGAATTCTTTCCCTACGAAACAGGGAAAGGATCCCTCATCTCGAGCTAGGGGGCGGAAACGGGGCTCCCCTGGATGTGTGCGGGACCCCACGTGCTTCCTCTCGAGTGGAGACGGGTATGTCGGGGAACTTCTTGAGTTGCAGCAAGGGTGTGAAGGACCCTTTGGAAGTTCCATTGGTTAGACGTGATTAGCCTCGAGAAGCCTCAGCGGAAATGGGCCTCATCTCGCCTGGAGGGCAAAACCTCCTGGATTTTCTCGAGTTGCGGCAGGTGCTCTCGACTTACGACGGGGACCTCAGGGAACCGCTCTGGTGGCCTCAGGAAAGGCCAGTCCCCATGCGAGTTCCTCGGGGGCCTCTCGGCATTCCTCTCCCGTCGATGCCGGGTCCTAAGACCTTGTGTGGAGTCGGGGCCGGAACCTGAGGATTCCTCTGCAGTGCTGACATGGATCTTGGGGTACTTCTGGAGTCTCCCCAGGGGAGTCAGTCCTCGTCTCGAATGCGGGCATGCACTTGCGCTTTCCTCCAGAGCGGTAGCAGCAGTGTCACCCAGTCCGCCACGTGGATCAAAGGATCTATGGTTTTCCCTCGAGTCTTTCCCACGAGGCTTTCCCACGAGGCTTTCCCACTGGGCTGTCCCACGTGCACACGTGGTGGGAGTGGATCCTCGGCTTGAACGTCAAGGCAGTGCAGGGAAAACAGGTTCCTCTGGAATGGACTGACACATCTGGGGGACTCTTGGAATGGTGGCACGACCCTGGAGTTCCTCTCGCCTTTCCTGTGGAGAGCGCCTCCTCTTGAGATGCGATGGGAACGCCGGGAATTCTTTCACTACGAAACAGGGAAAGGACCCCTCATCTCGAGCTAGGAGGCGGAAACGGGGCTCCCCTGGATGTGTGCGGGACCCTACGTGCTTCCTCTCGAGTGGAGACGGGTATGTCGGGGAACTTCTTGAGTTGCAGAAAGGGTGTGAAGGACCCTTTGGAAGTTCCAGTGGTTAGACGTGATTAGCCTCGAGAAGCCTCAGCGGAAATGGGCCTCATCTCGCCTGGAGGGCAAAACCTCCTGGATTTTCTCGAGTTGCGGCAGGTGCTCTCGACTTACGACGGGGACCTCAGGGACCCGCTCTGGTGGCCTCAGGAAAGGCCAGTCCCCATGCGAGTTCCTCGGGGGCCTCTCGGGATTCCTCTCCCGTCGATGCCGGGGCCTAAGACCTTGTGTGGAGTCGGGGCCGGAACCTGAGGATTCCTCTCCAGTGCTGACATGGATCTTGGGGTACTTCTGGAGTCTCCCCAGGGGAGTCAGTCCTCGTCTCGAATGCGGGCATGCACTTGCGCTTTCCTCTAGAGCGGTAGCAGCAGTGTCACGCAGTCCGCCGCGTGGATCAAAGGACCGATGGTTTTCCCTCGAGTCTTTCCCACGAGGCTTTCCACGAGGTTTTCCCAAAGGGCTGTCCCACGTGCACACGTGGTGGGAGTCGATCCTCGGCTTGACCGTCAAGGCAGTGCAGGGAAAACAGGTTCCTCTGGAATGGACTGACACATCTGGGGGACTCTTGGAATGGTGGCACGACCCTGGAGTTCCTCTCGCCTTTCCTGTGGAGAGCGCCTCCTCTTGAGATGCGACGGGAACGCCGGGAATTCTTTCCCTGCGAAACAGGGAAAGGATCCCTCATCTCGAGCTAGGAGGCGGAAACGGGGCTCCCCTGGATGTGTGCGGGACACCACGTGCTTCCTCTCGAGTGCAGACGGGTATGTCGGGGAACTTCTTGAGTTGCAGCAATGGTGTGAAGGACCCTTTGTAAGTTCCAGTGGTTAGATGTGATTGGCCTCGAGAAGCCTCAGCGGAAATGGGCCTCATCTCGCCTGGAGGGCAAAACCTCCTGGATTTTCTCGAGTTGCGGCAGGTGCTCTCGACTTACGACGGGGACCTCAGGGAACCGCTCTGGTGGCCTCAGGAAAGGCCAGTCCCCATGCGAGTTCCTCGTGGGCCTCTCGGGATTCCTCTCCCGTCGATGCCGGGGCCTAAGACCTTGTGTGGAGTCGGGGCCGGAACCTGAGGATTCCTCTCCAGTGCTGACATGGATCTTGGGGTACTTCTGGAGTCTCCCCAGGGGAGTCAGTCCTCGTCTCGAATGCGGGCATGCACTTGCGCTTTCCTCCAGAGCGGTAGCAGCAGTGTCACGCAGTCCGCCGCGTGGATCAAAGGATCTATGGTTTTCCCTCGAGTCTTTCCCACGAGGCTTTCCCACGAGGCTTTCCCACAGGGCTGTCCCACGTGCACACGTGGTGGGAGTCGATCCTCGGCTTGAACGTCATGGCAGTGCAGGGAAAACAGGTTCCTCTGGAATGGACTGACACATCTGGGGGACTCTTGGAATGGTGGCACGACCCTGGAGTTCCTCTCGCCTTTCCTGTGGAGAGCGCCTCCTCTTGAGATGCGACGGGAACGCCGGGAATTCTTTCCCTACGAAACAGGGAAAGGATCCCTCATCTCGAGGTAGGAGGTGGAAACGAGGCCCCCTGGATGTCTGCGGGACACCACGTGCTTCCTCTCGAGTGCAGACGGGTATGTCGGGGAACTTCTTGAGTTGCAGCAAGGGTGTGAAGGACCCTTTGGAAGGTCCAGTGGTTAGATGTGGTTGGCCTCGAGAAGCCTCAGCGGAAATGGGCCTCATCTCGCCTGGAGGGCAAAACCTCCTGGATTTTCTCGAGTTGCGGCAGGTGCTCTCGACTTACGACGGGGACCTCAGGGACCCGCTCTGGTGGCCTCAGGAAAGGCCAGTCCCCATGCGAGTTCCTCGGGGGCCTCTCGGGATCCCTCTCCCGTCGATGCCGGGGCCTAAGACCTTGTGTGGAGTCGGGGCCGGAACCTGAGGATTCCTCTCCAGTGCTGACATGGATCTTGGGGTACTTCTGGAGTCTCCCCAGGGGAGTCAGTCCTCGTCTCGAATGCGGGCATGCACTTGCGCTTTCCTCCAGAGCGGTAGCAGCAGTGTCACGAGTCTTCCGCGTGGATCAAAGGATCTATGGTTTTCCCTCGAGTCTTTCCCACGAGGCTTTCCCACGAGGCTTTCCCACAGGGCTGTCCCACGTGCACACGTGGTGGGAGTCGATCCTCGGCTTGAACGTCAAGGCATTGCAGGGAAAACAGGTTCCTCTGGAATGGACTGACACATCTGGGGGACTCTTGGAATGGTGTCACGACCCTGGAGTTCCTCTCGCCTTTCCTGTGGAGAGCGCCTCCTCTTGAGATGCGACGGGAACGCCGGGAATTCTTTCCCTACGAAACAGGGAAAGGATGCCTCATCTCGAGCTAGGAGGCGGAAACGGGGCTCCCCTGGATGTGTGCGGGACCCCACGTGCTTCCTCTCGAGTGGAGACGGGTATGTCGGGGAACTTCTTGAGTTGCAGCAAGGGTGTGAAGGACCCTTTGAAAGTTCCGGTGGTTAGACGTGATTGGCCTCGAGAAGCCTCAGCGGAAATGGGCCTCATCTCGCCTGGAGGGCAAAACCTCCTGGATTTTCTCGAGTTGCGGCAGGTGCTCTCGACTTACGACGGGGACCTCAGGGACCCGCTCTGGTGGCCTCAGGAAAGGCCAGTCCCCATGCGAGTTCCTCGGGGGCCTCTCGGGATTCCTCTCCCGTCGATGCCGGGGCCTAAGACCTTGTGTGGAGTCGGGGCCAGAACCTGAGGATTCCTCTCCAGTGCTGACATGGATCTTGGGGTACTTCTGGAGTCTCCCCAGGGGAGTCAGTCCTCGTCTCGAATGCGGGCATGCACTTGCGCTTTCCTCCAGAGCGGTAGCAGCAGTGTCACGCATTCCCCACGTGGATCAAAGGATCTATGGTTTTCCCTCGAGTCTTTCCCACGAGGCTTTCCCACGAGGCTTTCCCACAGGGCTGTCCCACGTGCACACGTGGTGGGAGTCGATCCTCGGCTTGAACGTCAAGGCAGTGCAGGGAAAACAGGTTCCTCTGGAATGGACTGACAACTCTGGGGGACTCTTGGAATGGTGTCACGACCCTGGAGTTCCTCTCGGCTTTCCTGTGGAGAGCGCCTCCTCTTGAGTTGCGACGGGAACGCCGGGAATTCTTTCCCTACGAAACAGGGAAAGGATCCCTCATCTCGAGCTAGGAGGCGGAAACGGGGCTCTCCTGGATGTGTGCGGGACCCACGTGCTTCCTCTCGAGTGGAGACGGGTATGTCGGGGAACTTCTTGAGTTGCAGCAATGGTGTGAAGGACCCTTTGGAAGTTCCAGTGGTTAGATGTGATTGGCCTCGAGAAGCCTCAGCGGAAATGGGCCTCATCTCGCCTGGAGGGCAAAACCTCCTGGATTTTCTCGAGTTGCGGCAGGTGCTCTCGACTTACGACGGGGACCTCAGGGAACCGCTCTGGTGGCCTCAGGAAAGGCCAGTCCCCATGCGAGTTCCTCGTGGGCCTCTCGGGATTCCTCTCCCGTCGATGCCGGGGCCTAAGACCTTGTGTGGAGTCGGGGCCGGAACCTGAGGATTCCTCTCCAGTGCTGACATGGATCTTGGGGTACTTCTGGAGTCTCCCCAGGGGAGTCAGTCCTCGTCTCGAATGTGGGCATGCACTTGCGCTTTCCTCCAGAGCGGTAGCAGCAGTGTCACGCAGTCCGCCGCGTGGATCAAAGGATGTATGGTTTTCCCTCGAGACTTTCCCACGAGGCTTTCCCACGAGGCTTTCCCACAGGTCTGTCCCACGTGCACACGTGGTGGGAGTCGATCCTCGGCTTGAACGTCAAGGCAGTGCAGGGAAAACAGGTTCCTCTGGAATGGACTGACACATCTGGGGGACTCTTGGAATTGTGGCACGACCCTGGAGTTCATCTCGCCTTTCCTGTGGAGAGCGCCTCCTCTTGAGATGCGACGGGAACGCCGGGAATTCTTTCCCTACGAAACAGGGAAAGGATCCCTCATCTCAAGCTAGGAGGCGGAAACGGGGCTCCCCTGGATGTGTGCGGGACCCACGTGCTTCCTCTCGAGTGGAGACGGGTATGTCGGGGAACTTCTTGAGTTGCAGCAAGGGTGTGAAGGACCTTTTGGAAGTTCCAGTGGTTAGACGTGATTAGCCTCGAGAAGACTCAGCGGAAATGGGCCTCATCTCGCCTGGAGGGCAAAACCTCCTGGATTTTCTCGAGTTGCGGCAGGTGCTCTCGACTTACGACGGGGATCTCAGGGACCCGCTCTGGTGGCCTCAGGAAAGGCCAGTCCCCATGCGAGTTCCTCGGGGGCCTCTCGGGATTCCTCTCCCGTCGATGCCGGGGCCTAAGTCCTTGTTTGGAGTCGGGGCCGGAACCTGAGGATTCCTCTCCAGTGCTGACATGGATCTTGGGGTACTTCTGGAGTCTCCCCAGGGGAGTCAGTCCTCGTCTCGAATGCGGGCATGCACTTGCGCTTTCCTCTAGAGCGGTAGCAGCAGTGTCACGCAGTCCGCCGCGTGGATCAAAGGACCGATGATTTTCCCTCGAGTCTTTCCCACGAGGCTTTCCACGAGGTTTTCCCAAAGGGCTGTCCCACGTGCACACGTGGTGGGAGTCGATCCTCGGCTTGACCGTCAAGGCAGTGCAGGGAAAACAGGTTCCTCTGGAATGGACTGACACATCTGGGGGACTCTTGGAATGGTGGCACGACCCTGGAGTTCCTTTCGCCTTTCCTGTGGAGAGCGCCTCCTCTTGAGATGCGACGGGAACGCCGGGAATTCTTTCCCTACGAAACAGGGAAAGGATCCCTCATCTCGAGCTAGGAGGCGGAAACGGGGCTCCCCTGGATGTGTGCGGGACACCACGTGCTTCCTCTCGAGTGCAGACGGGTATGTCGGGGAACTTCTTGAGTTGCAGCAATGGTGTGAAGGACCCTTTGTAAGTTCCAGTGGTTAGATGTGATTGGCCTCGAGAAGCCTCAGCGGAAATGGGCCTCATCTCGCCTGGAGGGCAAAACCTCTTGGATTTTCTCGAGTTGCGGCAGGTGCTCTCGACTTACGACGGGGACCTCTGGGAACCGCTCTGGTGGCCTCAGGAAAGGCCAGTCCCCATGCGAGTTCCTCGTGGGCCTCTCGGGATTCCTCTCCCGTCGATGCCGGGTTCTAAGACCTTGTGTGGAGTCGGGGCCGGAACCTGAGGATTCCTCTCCAGTGCTGACATGGATCTTGGGGTACTTCTGAAGTCTCCCCAGGGGAGTCAGTCCTCGTCTCGAATGCGGGCATGCACTTGCGCTTTCCTCCAGAGCGGTAGCAGCAGTGTCACGCAGTCCGCCGCGTGGATCAAAGGATCTATGGTTTTCCCTCGAGTCTTTCCCACGAGGATTTCCCACGAGGCTTTCCCACAGGGCTGTCCCACGTGCACACGTGGTGGGAGTCGATCCTCGGCTTGAACGTCATGGCAGTGCAGGGAAAACAGGTTCCTCTGGAATGGACTGACACATCTGGGGGACTCTTGGAATGGTGGCACGACCCTGGAGTTCCTCTCGCCTTTCCTGTGGAGAGCGCCTCCTCTTGAGATGCGACGGGAACGCCGGGAATTCTTTCCCTACGAAACAGGGAAAGGATCCCTCATCTCGAGGTAGGAGGTGGAAACGAGGCTCCCCTGGATGTCTGCGGGACACCACGTGCTTCCTCTCGAGTGCAGACGGGTATGTCGGGGAACTTCTTGAGTTGCAGCAAGGGTGTGAAGGACCCTTTGGAAGGTCCAGTGGTTAGATGTGGTTGGCCTCGAGAAGCCTCAGCGGAAATGGGCCTCATCTCGCCTGGAGGGCAAAACCTCCTGGATTTTCTCGAGTTGCGGCAGGTGCTCTCGACTTACGACGGGGACCTCAGGGACCCTCTCTGGTGGCCTCAGGAAAGGCCAGTCCCCATGCGATTTCCTCGGGGGCCTCTCGGGATTCCTCTCCCGTCGATGCCGTGGCCTAAGACCTTGTGTGGAGTCGGGGCCGGAACCTGAGGATTCCTCTCCAGTGCTGACATGGATCTTGGGGTACTTCTGGAGTCTCCCCAGGGGAGTCAGTCCTCGTCTCGAATGCGGGCATGCACTTGCGCTTTCCTCCAGAGCGAGAACAGCAGTGTCACGCAGTCCGCCGCGTGGATCAAAGGATATATGGTTTTCCCTCGAGTCTTTCCCACGAGGCTTTCCCACGAGGCTTTCCCACAGGGCTGTCCCACGTGCACACGTGGTGGGAGTCGATCCTCGGCTTGAACGTCAAGGCAGTGCAGGGAAAACAGGTTCCTCTGGAATGGACTGACACATCTGGGGGACTCTTGGAATGGTGGCACGACCCTGGAGTTCCTCTCGCCTTTCCTGTGGAGAGCGCCTCCTCTTGAGATGCGACGGGAACGCCGGGAATTCTTTCCCTACGAAACAGGGAAAGGATCCCTCATCTCGAGCTAGGAGGCGTAAACGGGGCTCCCCTGGATGTGTGCGAGACCCACGTGCTTCCTCTCGAGTGGAGACGGGTATGTCGGGGAACTTCTTGAGTTGCAGCAAGGGTGTGAAGGACCCTTTGGGAGTTCCAGTGGTTAGACGTGATTGGCCTCGAGAAGCCTCAGCGGAAATGGGCCTCATCTCGCCTGGAGGGCAAAACCTCCTGGATTTTCTCGAGTTGCGGCAGGTGCTCTCGACTTACGACGGGGACCTCAGGGACCCGCTCTGGTGGCCTCAGGAAAGGCCAGTCCCCATGCGAGTTCCTCGGGGGCCTCTCGGCATTCCTCTCCCGTCGATGCCGGGGCCTAAGACCTTGTGTGGAGTCGGGGCCGGAACCTGAGGATTCCTCTCCAGTGCTGACATGGATCTTGGGGTACTTCTGGAGTCTCCCCAGGGGAGTCAGTCCTCGTCTCGAATGCGGGCATGCACTTGCGCTTTCCTCCAGAGCGGTACCAGCAGTGTCACGCAGTCCGCCGCGTGGATCAAAGGATCTATGGTTTTCCCTCGAGTCTTTCCCACGAGGCTTTCCCACGAGGCTTTCCCACAGGGCTGTCCCACGTGCACACGTGGTGAGAGTCGATCTTCTGCTTGAACGTCAAGGCAGTGCAGGGAACACAGGTTCCTCTGGAATGGACTGACACATCTGGGGGACACTTGGAATGGTGACATGACCCTGGAGTTCCTCTCGCCTTTCCTGTGGAGAGCGCCTCCTCTTGAGATGCGACGGGAACGCCGGGAATTCTTTCCCTGCGAAACAGGGAAAGGATCCCTCATCTCGAGCTAGGAGGCGGAAACGGGGCTCCCCTGGATGTGTGCGGGACACCACGTGCATCCTCTCGAGTGCAGACGGGTATGTCGGGGAACTTCTTGAGTTGCAGCAAGGGTGTGAAGGACCCTTTGGAAGTTCCAGTGGTTAGATGTGATTGGCCTCGAGCAGCCTCAGCGGAAATGGGCCTCATCTCGCCTGGAGGGCAAAACCTCCTGGATTTTCTCGAGTTGCGGCAGGTGCTCTCGACTTACGACGGGGACCTCAGGGACCCGCTCTGGTGGCCTCAGGAAAGGCCAGTCCCCATGCGAGTTCCTCGGGGGCTTCTGGGGATTCCTCTCCCGTCGATGCCGGGGCCTAAGACCTTGTGTGGAGTCGGGGCCGGAACCTGAGGATTCCTCTCCAGTGCTGACATGGATCTTGGGGTACTTCTGGAGGCTCCCCAGGGGAGTCAGTCCTGGTCTCGAATGCGGGCATGCACTTGCGCTTTCCTCCAGAGCGGTAGCAGCAGTGTCACGCAGTCCGCCGCGTGGATCAAAGGATCTATGGTTTTCCCTCGAGTCTTTCCCACGAGGCTTTCCCACGAGGCTTTCCCACAGGGCTGTCCCACGTGCACACGTGGTGGGAGTCGATCCTCGGCTTGAACGTCAAGGCAGTGCAGGGAAAACAGGTTCCTCTGGAATGGACTGACACATCTGGGGGACACTTGGAATGGTGACATGACCCTGGAGTTCCTCTCGCCTTTCCTGTGGAGAGCGCCTCCTCTTGAGATGCGACGGGAACGCCGGGAATTCTTTCCCTACGAAACAGGGAAAGGATCCCTCATCTCGAGCTAGGAGGCGGAAACGGGGCTCCCCTGGATGTGTGCGGGACACCACGTGCTTCCTCTCGAGTGCAGACGGGTATGTCGGGGAACTTCTTGAGTTGCAGCAAGGGTGTGAAGGACCCTTTGGAAGTTCCAGTGGTTAGATGTGATTGGCCTCGAGCAGCCTCAGCGGAAATGGGCCTCATCTCGCCTGGAGGTGAAAACCTCCTGGATTTTCTCGAGTTGCGGCAGGTGCTCTCGACTTACGACGGGGACCTCAGGGACGCGCTCTGGTGGCCTCAGGAAAGGCCAGTCCCCATGAGAGTTCCTCGGGGGCCTCTCGGGATTCCTCTCCCGTCGATGCCGGGGCCTAAGACCTTGTGTGGAGTCGGGGCCGGAACCTGAGGATTCCTCTCCAGTGCTGACATGGATCTTGGGGTACTTCTGGAGTCTCCCCAGGGGAGTCAGTCCTCGTCTCGATTGCGGGCATGCACTTGTGCTTTCCTCCAGAGCGGTAGCAGCAGTGTCACGCAGTCCGCCGCGTGGATCAAAGGATCTATGGTTTTCCCTCGAGTCTTTCCCACGAGGCTTTCCCACGAGGCTTTCCCACAGGGCTGTCCCACGTGCACACGTGGTGGGAGTCGATCCTCGGCTTGAATGTTAAGGCAGTGCAGGGAAAACAGGTTCCTCTGGAATGGACTGACACATCTGGGGGACTCTTGGAATGGTGGCACGACCCTGCAGTTCCTCTCGCCTTTCCTGTGGAGAGAGCCTCCTCTTGAGATGCGACGGGAACGCCGGGAATTCTTTCCCTACGAAACAGGGAAAGGATCCCTCATCTCGAGCTAGGAGGCGGAAACGGGGCTCCCCTGGATGTGTGCGGGACCCCACGTGCTTCCTCTCGAGTGGAGACGGGTATGTCGGGGAACTTCTTGAGTTGCAGCAATGGTGTGAAGGACCCTTTGGAAGTTCCAGTGGTTAGATGTGATTGGCCTCGAGAAGCCTCAGCGGAAATGGGCCTCATCTCGCCTGGAGGGCAAAACCTCCTGGATTTTCTCGAGTTGCGGCAGGTGCTCTCTACTTACGACGGGGACCTCAGGGACCCGCTCTGGTGGCCTCAGGAAAGGCCAGTCCCCATGCGAGTTCCTCGGGGGCCTCTCGGGATCCCTCTCCCGTCGATGCCGGGGCCTAAGACCTTGTGTGGAGTCGGGGCCGGAACCTGAGGATTCCTCTCCAGTGCTGACATGGATCTTGGGGTACTTCTGGAGTCTCCCCAGGGGAGTCAGTCCTCGTCTCGAATGCGGGCATGCACTTGCGCTTTCCTCCAGAGCGGTAGCAGCAGTGTCACGCAGTCCGCCGCGTGGATCAAAGGATCTATGGTTTTCCCTCGAGTCTTTACCACGAGGCTTTCCCACGAGGCCTTCCCACAGGGCTGTCCCACGTGCACACGTGGTGGGAGTCGATCCTCTGCTTGAACGTCAAGGCAGTGCAGGGAACACAGGTTCCTCTGGAATGGACTGACACATCTGGGGGACACTTGGAATGGTGACATGACCCTGGAGTTCCTCTCGCCTTTCCTGTGGAGAGCGCCTCCTCTTGAGATGCGACGGGAACGCCGGGAATTCTTTCCCTGCGAAACAGGGAAAGGATCCCTCATCTCGAGCTAGGAGGCGGAAACGGGGCTCCCCTGGATGTGTGCGGGACACCACGTGCTTCCTCTCGAGTGCAGACGGGTATGTCGGGGAACTTCTTGAGTTGCAGCAGGGTGTGAAGGACCCTTTGGAAGTTCCAGTGGTTAGATGTGATTGGCCTCGAGCAGCCTCAGCGGAAATGGGCCTCATCTCGCCTGGAGGTGAAAACCTCCTGGATTTTCTCGAGTTGCGGCAGGTGCTCTCGACTTACGACGGGGACCTCAGGGACGCGCTCTGGTGGCCTCAGGAAAGGCCAGTCCCCATGCGAGTTCCTCGGGGGCCTCTCGGGATTCCTCTCCCGTCGATGCCGGGGCCTAAGACCTTGTGTGGAGTCGGGGCCGGAACCTGAGGATTCCTCTCCAGTGCTGACATGGATCTTGGGGTACTTCTGGAGTCTCCCCAGGGGAGTCAGTCCTCGTCTCGATTGCGGGCATGCACTTGTGCTTTCCTCCAGAGCGGTAGCAGCAGTGTCACGCAGTCCGCCGCGTGGATCAAAGGATCTATGGTTTTCCCTCGAGTCTTTCCCACGAGGCTTTCCCACGAGGCTTTCCCACAGGGCTGTCCCACGTGCACACGTGGTGGGAGTCGATCCTCGGCTTGAATGTTAAGGCAGTGCAGGGAAAACAGGTTCCTCTGGAATGGACTGACACATCTGGGGGACTCTTGGAATGGTGGCACGACCCTGCAGTTCCTCTCGCCTTTCCTGTGGAGAGAGCCTCCTCTTGAGATGCGACGGGAACGCCGGGAATTCTTTCCCTACGAAACAGGGAAAGGATCCCTCATCTCGAGCTAGGAGGCGGAAACGGGGCTCCCCTGGATGTGTGCGGGACCCCACGTGCTTCCTCTCGAGTGGAGACGGGTATGTCGGGGAACTTCTTGAGTTGCAGCAATGCTGTGAAGGACCCTTTGGAAGTTCCAGTGGTTAGATGTGATTGGCCTCGAGAAGCCTCAGCGGAAATGGGCCTCATCTCGCCTGGAGGGCAAAACCTCCTGGATTTTCTCGAGTTGCGGCAGGTGCTCTCGACTTACGACGGGGACCTCAGGGACCCGCTCTGGTGGCCTCAGGAAAGGCCAGTCCCCATGCGAGTTCCTCGGGGGCCTCTCGGGATTCCTCTCCCGTCGATGCCGGGGCCTAAGACCTTGTGTGGAGTCGGGGCCGGAACCTGAGGATTCCTCTCCAGTGCTGACATGGATCTTGTGGTACTTCTGGAGTCTCCCCAGGGGAGTCAGTCCTCGTCTCGAATGCGGGCATGCACTTGCGCTTTCCTCCAGAGCGGTAGCAGCAGTGTCACGCAGTCCGCCGCGTGGATCAAAGGATCTATGGTTTTCCCTCGAGTCTTTCCCACGAGGCTTTCCCACGAGGCCTTCCCACAGGGCTGTCCCACGTGCACACGTGGTGGGAGTCGATCCTCTGCTTGAACGTCAAGGCAGTGCAGGGAACACAGGTTCCTCTGGAATGGACTGACACATCTGGGGGACACTTGGAATGGTGACATGACCCTGGAGTTCCTCTCGCCTTTCCTGTGGAGAGCGCCTCCTCTTGAGATGCGACGGGAACGCCGGGAATTCTTTCCCTGCGAAACAGGGAAAGGATCCCTCATCTCGAGCTAGGAGGCGGAACGGGGCTCCCCTGGATGTGTGCGGGACACCACGTGCTTCCTCTCGAGTGCAGACGGGTATGTCGGGGAACTTCTTGAGTTGCAGCAAGGGTGTGAAGGACCCTTTGGAAGTTCCAGTGGTTAGATGTGATTGGCCTCGAGCAGCCTCAGCGGAAATGGGCCTCATCTCGCCTGGAGGGCAAAACCTCCTGGATTTTCTCGAGTTGCGGCAGGTGCTCTCGACTTACGACTGGGACCTCAGGGACCCGCTCTGGTGGCCTCAGGAAAGGCCAGTCCCCATGCGAGTTCCTCGGGGGCCTCTCGGGATTCCTCTCCCGTCGATGCCGGGGCCTAAGACCTTGTGTGGAGTCGGGGCCGGAACCTGAGGATTCCTCTCCAGTGCTGACATGGATCTTGGGGTACTTCTGGAGTCTCCCCAGGGGAGTCAGTCCTGGTCTCGAATGCGGGCATGCACTTGCGCTTTCCTCCAGAGCGGTAGCAGCAGTGTCACGCAGTCCGCCGCGAGGATCAAAGGATCTATGGTTTTCCCTCGAGTCTTTCCCACGAGGCTTTCCCACGAGGCTTTCCCACAGGGCTGTCCCACGTGCACACGTGGTGGGAGTCGATCCTCGGCTTGAACGTCAAGGCAATGCAGGGAAAACAGGTTCCTCTGGAATGGACTGACACATCTGGGGGACACTTGGAATGGTGACATGACCCTGGAGTTCCTCTCGCCTTTCCTGTGGAGAGCGCCTCCTCTTGAGATGCGACGGGAACGCCAGGAATTCTTTCCCTACGAAACAGGGAAAGGATCCCTCATCTCGAGCTAGGAGGCGGAAACGGGGCTCCCCTGGATGTGTGCGGGACACCACGTGCTTCCTCTCGAGTGCAGACGGGTATGTCGGGGAACTTCTTGAGTTGCAGCAAGGGTGTGAAGGACCCTTTGGAAGTTCCAGTGGTTAGATGTGATTGGCCTCGAGCAGCCTCAGCGGAAATGGGCCTCATCTCGCCTGGAGGTGAAAACCTCCTGGATTTTCTCGAGTTGCGGCAGGTGCTCTCGACTTACGACGGGGACCTCAGGGACGCGCTCTGGTGGCCTCAGGAAAGGCCAGTCCCCCTGCGAGTTCCTCGGGGGCCTCTCGGGATTCCTCTCCCGTCAATGCCGGGGCCTAAGACCTTGAGTGGAGTCGGGGCCGGAACCTGAGGATTCCTCTCCAGTGCTGACATGGATCTTGGGGTACTTCTGGAGTCTCCCCAGGGGAGTCAGTCCTCGTCTCGATTGCGGGCATGCACTTGTGCTTTCCTCCAGAGCGGTAGCAGCAGTGTCACGCAGTCCGCCGCGTGGATCAAAGGATCTATGGTTTTCCCTCGAGTCTTTCCCACGAGGCTTTCCCACGAGGCTTTCCCACAGGGCTGTCCCACGTGCACACGTGGTGGGAGTTGATCCTCGGCTTGAACGTCAAGGCAGTGCAGGGAAAACAGGTTCCTCTGGAATGGACTGACACATTTGCGGGACTCTTGGAATGGTGTCACGACCCTGGAGTTCCTCTCGCCTTTCCTGTGCAGAGTGCCTCCTCTTGAGATGCGACGGGAAGGCCGGGAATTCTTTCCCTACGAAACAGGGAAAGGATCCCTCATCTCAAGCTAGGAGGCGGCAACGGGGCTCCCCTGGATGTGTGCGGGACCCCACGTGCTTCCTCTCGAGTGGAGACGGGTATGTCGGGGAACTTCCTGAGTTGCAGCAATGGTGTGAAGGACCCTTTGGAAGTTCCAGTGGTTAGATGTGATTGACCTCGAGAAGCCTCAGCGGAAATGGGCCTCATCTCGCCTGGAGGGCAAAACCTCCTGGATTTTCTCGAGTTGCGGCAGGTGCTCTCGACTTACGACGGGGACCTCAGGGAACCGCTCTGGTGGCCTCAGGAAAGACCAGTCCCCATGCTTGTTCCACGGGGGCCTCTCGGGATACCTCTCCCGTCGATGCCGGGGCCTAAGACCTTGTGTGGAGTCGGGGCCGGAACCTGAGGATTCCTCTCCAGTGCTGACATGGATCTTGGGGTACTTCTGGAGTCTCCCCAGGGGAGTCAGTCTTCGTCTCGAATGCGGGCATGCACTTGCGGTTTCCTCCAGAGCGGTAGCAGCAGTGTCACGCAGTCTGCCGCGTGGATCAAAGGATCTATGGTTTTCCCTCGAGTCTTTCCCACGAGGCTTTCCACGAGGCTTTCCCACAGGGCTGTCCCACGTGCACAGGTGGTGGGAGTCGATCCTCGGCTTGAACGTCAAGGCAGTGCAGGGAACACAGGTTCCTCTGGAATGGACTGACACATCTGGGGGACTCTTGGAATGGTGGCACGACCCTGGAGTTCCTCTCGCCTTTCCTGTGGAGAGCGCCTCCTCTTGAGATGCGACGGGAACGCCGGGAATTCTTTCCCTACGAAACAGGGAAAGGATCCCTCACCTAGAGTTAGGGGGCGGAAACGGAGCTCCCCTGGATGTGTGCGGGACCCCACGTGCTTCCTCTCGAGTGGAGACGGGTATGTCGGGGAACTTCTTGAGTTGCAGCAATGGTGTGAAGGACCCTTTGGAAGTTCCAGTGGTTAGATGTGATTGGCCTCGAGAAGCCTCAGCGGAAATGGGCCTCCTCTCGCCTGGAGGGCAAAACCTCCTGGATTTTCTCGAGTTGCGGCAGGTGCTCTCGACTTACGACGGGGACCTCAGGGACCCGCTCTGGTGGCCTCAGGAAAGGCCAGTCCCCATGCGAGTTCCTCGGGGGCCTCTCGGGATTCCTCTCCCGTGGATGCCGGGGCCTAAGACCTTGTGTGGAGTCGCGGCCGGAACCTGAGGATTCCTCTCCAGTGCTGACATGGATCTTGGGGTACTTCTGGAGTCTCCCCAGGGGAGTCAGTCCTCGTCTCGAATGCGGGCATGCACATGCGCTTTCCTCCAGAGCGGTAGCAGCAGTGTCACGCAGTCCGAAGCGTGGATCAAAGGATCTATGGTTTTCCCTCGAGTCTTTCCCACGAGGCTTTCCCACGAGGCTTTCCCACAGGGCTGTCCCACGTGCACACGTGGTGGGAGTCGATCCTCGGCTTGAACGTCAAGGCAGTGCAGGGAAAACAGGTTCCTCTGGAATGGTCTGACACATCTGGGGGACTCTTGGAATGGTGTCACGACCCTGGAGTTCCTCTCGCCTTTCCTGTGGAGAGCGCCTCCTCTTGAGATGCGACGGGAACGCCGGCAATTCTTTCCCTACGAAACAGGGAAAGGATCCCTCATCTCGAGCTAGGAGGCGGAAACGGGGCTCCCCTGGATGTGTGCGGGACCCCACGTGCTTCCTCTCGAGTGGAGACGGGTATGTCGGGGAACTTCTTGAGTTGCAGCAATGGTGTGAAGGCCCTTTGGAAGTTCCAGTGGTTAGATGTGATTGGCCTCGAGAAGCCTCAGCGGAAATGGGCCTCATCTCGCCTGGAGGGCAAAACCTCCTGGATTTTCTCGAGTTGCGACAGGTGCTCTCGACTTACGACGGGGACCTCAGGGACCCGCTCTGGTGGCCTCAGGAAAGGCCAGTCCCCATGCGAGTTCCTCGGGGGCCTCTCGGGATTCCTCTCCCGTCGATGCCGGGGCCTAAGACCTTGTGTGGAGTCGGGGCCGGAACCTGAGGATTCCTCTCCAGTGCTGACATTTATCTTGGGGTACTTCTGGAGTCTCCCCAGGGGAGTCAGTCCTCGTCTCGAATGCGGGCATGCACTTGCGCTTTCCTCCAGAGCGGTAGCAGCAGTGTCACGCAGTCCGCCGCGTGGATCAAAGGATCTATGGTTTTCCCTCGAGTCTTTCCCACGAGGCTTTCCCACGAGGCTTTCCCACAGGGCTGTCCCACGTGCACACGTGGTGGGAGTCGATCCTCGGCTTGAACGTCAAGGCAGTGCAGGGAAAACAGGTTCCTCTGGAATGGTCTGACACATCTGGGGGACTCTTGGAATGGTGTCACGACCCTGGAGTTCCTCTCGCCTTTCCTGTGGAGAGCGCCTCCTCTTGAGATGCGACGGGAACGCCGGGAATTCTTTCCCTACGAAACAGGGAAAGGATCCCTCATCTCGAGCTGGGAGGCGGAAACGGGGCTCCCCTGGATGTGTGCGGGACCCCACGTGCTTCCTCTCGAGTGGAGACGGGTATGTCCGGGAACTTCTTGAGTTGCAGCAATGGTGTGAAGGACCCTTTGGAAGTTCCAGTGGTTAGATGTGATTGGCCTCGAGAAGCCTCAGCGGAAATGGGCCTCATCTCGCCTGGAGGCCAAAACCTCCTGGATTTTCTCGAGTTGCGGCAGGTGCTCTCGACTTACGACGGGGACCTCAGGGACCCGCTCTTGTGGCCTCAGGAAAGGCCAGTCCCCATGCGAGTTCCTCGGGGGCCTCTCGGGATTCCTCTCCCGTCGATGCCGGGGCCTAAGACCTTGTGTGGAGTCGGGGCCGGAACCTGAGGATTCCTCTCCAGTGCTGACATGGATCTTGGGGTACTTCTGGAGTCTCCCCAGGGGAGTCAGTCCTCGTCTCGAATGCGGGCATGCACTTGCGCTTTCCTCCAGAGCGGTAGCAGCAGTGTCACGCAGTCCGCCGCGTGGATCAAAGGATCTGTGGTTTTCCCTCGAGTCTTTCCCACGAGGCTTTCCCACGAGGCTTTCCCACAGGGCTGTCCCACGTGCACACGTGGTGGGAGTCGATCCTCGGCTTGAACGTCAAGGCAGTGCAGGGAAAACAGTTTCCTCTGGAATGGACTGACACATCTGGGGGACTCTTGGAATGGTGGCACGACCCTGGAGTTCCTCTCGCCTTTCCTGTGGAGAGCGCCTCCTCTTGAGATGCGACGGGAAGGCCGGGAATTCTTTCCCTACGAAACAGGGAAAGGATCCCTCATCTCGAGATAGGAGGTTGAAACGGGGCTCCCCTGGATGTGTGCGTGACCCCACGTGCTTCCTCTCGAGTGGAGACCGGTATGTCAGGGATCTTCTTGAGTTGCAGCAAGGGTGTGAAGGACCCTTTGGAAGTTCCAGTGGTTAGATGTGATTGGCCTCGAGAAGCCTCAGCGGAAATGGGCCTCATCTCGCCTGGAGGGCAAAACCTCCTGGATTTTCTCGAGTTGCGGCAGGTGCTCTCGAGTTACGACGAGGACCTCAGGGACCCGCTCTCGTGGCCTCAGGAAAGGCCAGTCCCCATGCGAGTTCCTCTGGGGATTCCTCTCCCGTCGATGCCGGGGCCTAAGACCTTGTGTGGAGTCGGGGCCGGAACCTGAGGATTCCTCTGCAGTGCTGACATGGATCTTGGGGTACTTCTGGAGTCTCCCCAGGGGAGTCAGTCCTCGTCTCGAATGCGGGCATGCACTTGCGCTTTCCTCCAGAGCGGTAGCAGCAGTGTCACGCAGTCCGCCGCGTGGATCAAAGGATCTATGGTTTTCCCTCGAGTCTTTCCCACGAGGCTTTCCCACGAGGCTTTCCCACAGGGCTGTCCCACGTGCACACGTGGTGGGAGTCGATCCTCGGCTTGAACGTCAAGGCAGTGCAGGGAAAACAGGTTCCTCTGGAATGGTCTGACACATCTGGGGGACTCTTGGAATGGTGTCACGACCCTGGAGTTCCTCTCGCCTTTCCTGTGGAGAGCGCCTCCTCTTGAGATGCGACGGGAACGCCGGGAATTCTTTCCCTACGAAACAGGGAAAGGATCCCTCATCTCGAGCTAGGAGGCGGAAACGGGGCTCCCCTGAATGTGTGCGGGACCCCACGTGCTTCCTCTCGAGTGGAGACGGGTATGTCGGGGAACTTCTTGAGTTGCAGCAATGGTGTGAAGGACCCTTTGGAAGTTCCAGTGGTTAGATGTGATTGGCCTCGAGAAGCCTCAGCGGAAATGGGCCTCATCTCGCCTGGAGGGCAAAACCTCCTGGATTTTCTCGAGTTGCGGCAGGTGCTCTCGACTTACGACGGGGACCTCAGGGACCCGCTCTGGTGGCCTCAGGAAAGGCCAGTCCCCATGCGAGTTCCTCGGGGGCCTCTCGGGATTCCTCTCCCGTCGATGCCGGGGCCTAAGACCTTGTGTGGAGTCGGGGCCGGAACCTGAGGATTCCTCTCCAGTGCTGACATAGATCTTGGGGTACTTCTGGAGTCTCCCCAGGGGAGTCAGTCCTCGTCTCGAATGCGGGCATGCACTTGCGCTTTCCTCCAGAGCGGTAGCAGCAGTGTCACTCAGTCCGCCGCGTGGATCAAAGGATCTATGGTTTTCCCTCGAGTCTTTCCCACGAGGCTTTCCCACGAGGCTTTCCCACAGGGCTGTCCCACGTGCACACGTGGTGGGAGTCGATCCTCGGCTTGAACGTCAAGGCAGTGCAGGGAAAACAGGTTCCTCTGGAATGGTCTGACACATCTGGGGGACTCTTGGAATGGTGTCACGACCCTGGAGTTCCTCTCGCCTTTCCTGTGGAGAGCGCCTCCTCTTGAGATGCGACGGGAACGCCGGGAATTCTTACCCTACGAAACAGGGAAAGGATCCCTCATCTCGAGGTAGGAGGTGGAAACGGGGCTCCCCTGGATGTCTGCGGGACAACACGTGCTTCCTCTCGAGTGCAGAGGGGTATGTCGGGGAACTTCTTGAGTTGCAGCAAGGGTGTGAAGGACCCTTTGGAAGGTCCAGTGGTTAGATGTGGTTGGCCTCGAGAAGCCTCAGCGGAAATGGGCCTCATCTCGCCTGGAGGGCAAAACCTCCTGGATTTTCTCGAGTTGCGTCATGTGCTCTCGACTTACGAAGAGGACCTCAGGGACCCGCTCTGGTGGCCTCAGGAAAGGCCAGTCCCCATGCGAGTTCCTCTGGGGATTCCTCTCCCGTCGATGCCGGGGCCTAAGACCTTGTGTGGAGTCGGGACCGGAACCTGAGGATTCGTTTCCAGTGCTGACATGGATCTTGGGGTACTTCTGGAGTCTCCCCAGGGGAGTCAGTCCTCGTCTTGAATGCGGGCATGCACTTGCGCTTTTTTCCAGAGCGGTAGCAGCAGTGTCTCGCAGTCCGCCTCGTGGATCAAAGGATCTATGGTTTTCCCTCGAGTCTTTCCCACGAGGCTTTCCCACGAGGCTTTCCCACAGGGCTGTCCCACGTGCACACGTGGTGGGAGTCGATCCTCGGCTTGAACGTCAAGGCAGTGCAGGGAAAACAGGTTCCTCTGGAATGGTCTGACACATCTTGGGGACTCTTGGAATGGTGTCACGACCCTGGAGTTCCTCTCGCCTTTCCTGTGGAGAGCGCCTCCTCTTGAGATGCGACGGGAACGCCGGGAATTCTTTCCCTACGAAACAGGGAAAGGATCCCTCATCTCGAGCTAGGAGGCGGAAACGGGGCTCCCCTGGATGTGTGCGTGACCCCACGTGATTCCTCTCGAGTGGAGACGGGTATGTCGGGAAACTTCTTGAGTTGCAGCAATGGTGTGAAGGACCCTTTGGAAGTTCCAGTGGTTAGATGTGATTGGCCTCGAGAAGCCTCAGCGGAAATGGGCCTCATCTCGCCTGGAGGGCAAAACCTCCTGGATTTTCTCGAGTTGCGGCAGGTGCTCTCGACTTACGACGGGGACCTCAGGGAACCGCTCTGGTGGCCTCAGGAAAGGCCAGTCCCCATGCGAGTTCCTCGGGGGCCTCTCGGGATTCCTCTCCCGTCGATGCCGGGGCCTAAGACCTTGTGTGGAGTCGGGGCCGGAACCTGAGGATTCCTCTCCAGTGCTGACATGGATCTTGGGGTACTTCTGGAGTCTCCCCAGGGGAGTCAGTCCTCGTCTCGAATGCGGGCATGCACTTGCGCTTTCCTCCAGAGCGGTAGCAGCAGTGTCACGCAGTCCGCCGCGTGGATCAAAGGATCTATGGTTTTCCCTCGAGTCTTTCCCACGAGGCTTTCCCACGAGGCTTTCCCACAGGGCTCTCCCACGTGCACACGTGGTGGGAGTCGATCCTCGGCTTGAACGTCAAGGCAGTGCAGGGAAAACAGGTTCCTCTGGAATGGACTGACACATCTGGGGGACTCTTGGAATGGTGGCACGACCCTGGAGTTACTCTCACCTTTCCTGTGGAGAGCGCCTCCTCTTGAGATGCGACGGGAACGCCGGGAATTCTTTCCCTACGAAACAGGGAAAGGATCCCTCATCTCGAGGTAGGAGGTGGAAACGGGGCTCCCCTGGATGTCTGCGGGACACCACGTGCTTCCTCTCGAGTGCAGAGGGGTATGTCGGGGAACTTCTTGAGTTGCAGCAAGGGTGTGAAGGACCCTTTGGAAGTTCCAGTGGTTAGATGTGATTGGCCTCGAGAAGCCTCAGCGGAAATGGGCCTCATCTCGCCTGGAGGGCAAAACCTCCTGGATTTTCTCGAGTTGCGGCAGGTGCTCTCGACTTACGACGGGGACCTCAGGGACCCGCTCTGGTGGCCTCAGGAAAGGCCAGTCCCCATGCGAGTTCCTCGGGGGCCTCTCGGGATTCCTCTCCCGTCGATGCCGGGGCCTAAGAACTTGTGTGGAGTCTAGGTCGGAACCTGAGGATTCCTCTCCAGTGCTGACATGGATCTTGGGGTACTTATGGAGTCTCCCCAGGGGAGTCAGTCCTCGTCTCGAATGCGGGCATGCACTTGCGCTTTCCTCCAGAGCGGTAGCAGCAGTGTCACGCAGTCCGCCGCATGGATCAAAGGATCTATGGTTTTCCCTCGGGTCTTTCCCACGAGGCTTTCCCACGAGGCTTTCCCACAGGGCTCTCCCACGTGCACACGTGGTGGGAGTCGATCCTCGGCTTGAACGTCAAGGCAGTGCAGGGAAAACAGGTTCCTCTGGAATGGACTGACACATCTGGGGGACTCTTGGAATGGTGGCACGACCCTGGAGTTCCTCTCGCCTTTCCTGTGGAGAGCGCCTCCTCTTGAGATGCGACGGGAACGCCGGGAATTCTTTCCCTACGAAACAGGGAAAGGATCCCTCATCTCGAGCTAGGAGGCGGAAACGGGGCTCCCCTGCATGTGTTCGGGACACCACGTGCTTCCTCTCGAGTGGAGACGGGTATGTCGGGGAACTTCTTGAGTTGCAGCAAGGGTGTGAAGGACCATTTGGAAGTTCCAGTGGTTAGATGTGATTGGCCTCGAGAAGCCTCAGCGGAAATGGGCCTCATCTCGCCTGGAGGGCAAAACCTCCTGGATTTTCTCGAGTTGCGACAGGTGCTCTCGACTTACGACGGGGACCTCAGGGACCCGCTCTGGTGGCCTCAGGAAAGGCCAGTCCCCATGCGAGTTCCTCGGGGGCCTCTCGGGATTCCTCTCCCGTCGATGCCGGGGCCTAAGACCTTGTGTGGAGTAGGGTCCGGAAACTGAGGATTCCTCTCCAGTGCTGACATGGATCTTGGGGTACTTCTGGAGTCTCCCCAGGGGAGTCAGTCCTCGTCTCGAATGCGGGCATGCACTTGCGCTTTCCTCCAGAGCGGTTGCAGCAGTGTCACGCAGTCCGCCGCGTGGATCAAAGGATCTATGGTTTTCCCTCGAGTCTTTCCCACGAGGCTTTCCCACGAGGCTTTCCCACAGGGCTGTCCCACGTGCACACGTGGTGGGAGTCGATCCTCGGCTTGAACGTCAAGGCAGTGCAGGGAAAACAGGTTCCTCTGGCATGGACTGACACATCTGGGGGACACTTGGAATGGTGTAACGACCCTGGAGTTCCTCTCGCCTTTCCTCTGGAGAGCGCCTCCTCTTGAGATGCGACGGGAACGCCGGGAATTCTTTCCCTACGAAACAGGGAAAGGATCCCTCATCTCGAGCTAGGAGGCGGAAACGGGGCTCCCCTGGATGTGTGCGGGACACCACGTGCTTCCTCTCCAGTGCAGAAGTGTATGTCGGGGAACTTATTGAGTTGCAGCAAGGGTGTGAAGGACACTTTGGAAGGTCCAGTGGTTAGATGTGATTGGCCTCGAGAAGCCTCAGCGGAAATGGGCCTCATCTCGCCTGGAGGGCAAAACCTCCTGGATTTTCTCGAGTTGCGGCAGGTGCTCTCGACTTACGACGGGGATCTCAGGGACCCGCTCTGGTGGCCTCAGGAAAGGCCAGTCCCCATGCGAGTTCCTCGGGGGCCTCTCGGGATGCCTCTCCCGTCGATGCCGGGGCCTAAGACCTTGTGTGGAGTTGGGGCCGAAAACTGAGGATTCCTCTCCAGTGCTAACATGGATCTTGGGGTACTTCTGGAGTCTCCCCTGGGGAGTCAGTCCTCGTCTCGAATGCGGGCATGCACTTGCGCTTTCCTCCAGAGCGGTATCAGCAGTGTCACGCAGTCCGCCGCGTGGATCAAAGGATCTATGGTTTTCCCTCGAGTCTTTCCCACGAGGCTTTCCCACGAGGCTTTCCCACAGGGCTGTCCCACGTGCACACGTGGTGGGAGTCGATCCTCGGCTTGAACGTCCAGGCAGTGCAGGGAAAACAGGTTCCTCTGGAATGGACTGACACATCTGGGGGACTCTTGGAATGGTGGCACGACCCTGGAGTTCCTCTCGCCTTTCCTGTGGAGAGCGCCTCCTCTTGAGATGCGACGGGAACGCCGGGATTTCTTTCCCTACGAAACAGGGAAAGGATCCCTCATCTCGAGCTAGGAGGCGGAAACGGGGCTCCCCTGGATGTGTGCGGGACCCCACGTGCTTCCTCTCGAGTGGAGACGGGTATGTCCGGGAACTTCTTGAGTTGCAGCAATGGTGTGAAGGACCCTTTGGAAGTTCCAGTGGTTAGATTTGATTGGCCTCGAGAAGCCTCAGCGGAAATGGGCCTCATCTCGCCTGGAGGGCAAAACCTCCTGGATTTTCTCGAGTTGCGGCAGGTGCTCTCGACTTACGACGGGGACCTCAGGGAACCGCTCTGGTGGCCTCAGGAAAGGCCAGTCCCCATGCGAGTTCCTCGGGTGCCTCTCGGGATTCCTCTCCCGTCGATGCCGGGGCCTAAGACCTTGTGTGGAGTCTAGGTCGGAACCTGAGGATTCCTCTCCAGTGCTGACATGGATCTTGGGGTACTTCTGGAGTCTCCCCAGGGGAGTCAGTCCTCGTCTCGAATGCGGGCATGCACTTGCGCTTTCCTCCAGAGCGGTAGCAGCAGTGTCACGCAGTCCGCCGCATGGATCAAAGGATTTATGGTTTTCCCTCGGGTCTTTCCCACGAGGCTTTCCCACGAGGCTTTCCCACAGGGCTGTCCCACGTGCACACGTGGTGGGAGTCGATCCTCGGCTTGAACGTCAAGGCAGTGCAGGGAAAACAGGTTCCTCTGGAATGGACTGACACATCTGGGGGACTCTTGGAATGGTGGCACGACCCTGGAGTTCCTCTCCCCTTTCCTGTGGAGACCGCCTCCTCTTGAGATGCGACGGGAACGCCGGGAATTCTTTCCCTATGAAACAGGGAAAGGATCCCTCATCTCGAGCTAGGAGGCGGAAACGGGGCTCCCCTGCATGTGTGCGGGACACCACGTGCTTCCTCTCGAGTGGAGACGGGTATGTCGGGGAACTTCTTGAGTTGCAGCAAGGGTGTGAAAGACCATTTGGAAGTTCCAGTGGTTAGATGTGATTGGCCTCGAGAAGCCTCAGCGGAAATGGGCCTCATCTCGCCTGGAGGGCAAAACCTCCTGGATTTTCTCGAGTTGCGGCAGGTGCTCTCGACTTACGACGGGGACCTCAGGGACCCGCTCTGGTGGCCTCAGGAAAGGCCAGTCCCCATGCGAGTTCCTCGGGGGCCTCTCGGGATTCCTCTCCCGTCGATGCCGGGGCCTAAGACCTTGTGTGGAGTAGGGGCCGGAAACTGAGGATTCCTCTCCAGTGCTGACATGGATCTTGGGGTACTTCTGGAGTCTCCCCAGGGGAGTCAGTCCTCGTCTCGAATGCGGGCATGCACTTGCGCTTTCCTCCAGAGCGGTTGCAGCAGTGTCACGCAGTCCGCCGCGTGGATCAAAGGATCTATGGTTTTCCCTCGAGTCTTTCCCACGAGGCTTTCCCACGAGGCTTTCCCACAGGGCTGTCCCACGTGCACACGTGGTGGGAGTCGATCCTCGGCTTGAACGTCCAGGCAGTGCAGGGAAAACAGGTTCCTATGGAATGGACTGACACATCTGGGGGACTCTTGGAATGGTGGCACGACCCTGGAGTTCCTCTCGCCTTTCCTGTGGAGAGCGCCTCCTCTTGAGATGCGACGGGAACGCCGGGATTTCTTTCCCTACGAAACAGGGAAAGGATCCCTCATCTCGAGCTAGGAGGCGGAAACGGGGCTCCCCTGGATGTGTGCGGGACCCCACGTGCTTCCTCTCGAGTGGAGACGGGTATGTCCGGGAACTTCTTGAGTTGCAGCAATGGTGTGAAGGACCCTTTGGAAGTTCCAGTGGTTAGATTTGATTGGCCTCGAGAAGCCTCAGCGGAAATGGGCCTCATCTCGCCTGGAGGGCAAAACCTCCTGGATTTTCTCGAGTTGCGGCAGGTGCTCTCGACTTACGACGGGGACCTCAGGGAACCGCTCTGGTGGCCTCAGGAAAGGCCAGTCCCCATGCGAGTTCCTCGGGTGCCTCTCGGGATTCCTCTCCCGTCGATGCCGGGGCCTAAGACCTTGTGTGGAGTCTAGGTCGGAACCTGAGGATTCCTCTCCAGTGCTGACATGGATCTTGGGGTACTTCTGGAGTCTCCCCAGGGGAGTCAGTCCTCGTCTCGAATGCGGGCATGCACTTGCGCTTTCCTCCAGAGCGGTAGCAGCAGTGTCACGCAGTCCGCCGCATGGATCAAAGGATTTATGGTTTTCCCTCGGGTCTTTCCCACGAGGCTTTCCCACGAGGCTTTCCCACAGGGCTGTCCCACGTGCACACGTGGTGGGAGTCGATCCTCGGCTTGAACGTCAAGGCAGTGCAGGGAAAACAGGTTCCTCTGGAATGGACTGACACATCTGGGGGACTCTTGGAATGGTGGCACGACCCTGGAGTTCCTCTCCCCTTTCCTGTGGAGACCGCCTCCTCTTGAGATGCGACGGGAACGCCGGGAATTCTTTCCCTATGAAACAGGGAAAGGATCCCTCATCTCGAGCTAGGAGGCGGAAACGGGGCTCCCCTGCATGTGTGCGGGACACCACGTGCTTCCTCTCGAGTGGAGACGGGTATGTCGGGGAACTTCTTGAGTTGCAGCAAGGGTGTGAAAGACCATTTGGAAGTTCCAGTGGTTAGATGTGATTGGCCTCGAGAAGCCTCAGCGGAAATGGGCCTCATCTCGCCTGGAGGGCAAAACCTCCTGGATTTTCTCGAGTTGCGGCAGGTGCTCTCGACTTACGACGGGGACCTCAGGGACCCGCTCTGGTGGCCTCAGGAAAGGCCAGTCCCCATGCGAGTTCCTCGGGGGCCTCTCGGGATTCCTCTCCCGTCGATGCCGGGGCCTAAGACCTTGTGTGGAGTAGGGGCCGGAAACTGAGGATTCCTCTCCAGTGCTGACATGGATCTTGGGGTACTTCTGGAGTCTCCCCAGGGGAGTCAGTCCTCGTCTCGAATGCGGGCATGCACTTGCGCTTTCCTCCAGAGCGGTTGCAGCAGTGTCACGCAGTCCGCCGCGTGGATCAAAGGATCTATGGTTTTCCCTCGAGTCTTTCCCACGAGGCTTTCCCACGAGGCTTTCCCACAGGGCTGTCCCACGTGCACACGTGGTGGGAGTCGATCCTCGGCTTGAACGTCCAGGCAGTGCAGGGAAAACAGGTTCCTATGGAATGGACTGACACATCTGGGGGACTCTTGGAATGGTGGCACGACCCTGGAGTTCCTCTCACCTTTCCTGTGGAGAGCGCCTCCTCTTGAGATGCGACGGGAACGCCGGGAATTCTTTCCCTGCGAAACAGGGAAAGGATCCCTCATCTCGAGGTAGGAGGTGGAAACGGGGCTCCCCTGGATGTCTGCGGGACACCACGTGCTTCCTCTCGAGTGCAGAGGGGTATGTCGGGGAACTTCTTGAGTTGCAGCAAGGGTGTGAAGGACCCTTTGGAAGGTCCAGTGGTTAGATGTGGTTGGCCTCGAGAAGCCTCAGCGGAAATGGGCCTCATCTCGCCTGGAGGGCAAAACCTCCTGGATTTTCTCGAGTTGCGGCAGGTGCTCTCGACTTACGACGGGGATCTCAGGGAACCGCTCTGGTGGCCTCAGGAAAGGCCAGTCCCCATGCGATTTCCTCGGGGGCCTCTCGGGATTCCTCTCCCGTCGATGCCGGGGCCTAAGACCTTGTGTGGAGACGGGGCCGGAACCTGAGGATTCCTCTCCAGTGCTGACATGGATCTTGGGGTACTTCTGGAGTCTCCCCAGGGGAGTCAGTCCTCGTCTCGAATGCGGGCATGCACTTGCGCTTTCCTCCAGAGCGAGAGCAGCAGTGTCACGCAGTCCGCCGCGTGGATCAAAGGATCTATGGTTTTCCCTCGAGTCTTTCCCACGAGGCTTTCCCACGAGGCTTTCCCACAGGGCTGTCCCACGTGCACACGTGGTGGGAGTCGATCCTCGGCTTGAACGTCAAGGCAGTGCAGGGAAAACAGGTTCCTCTGGAATGGACTGACACATCTGGGGGACTCTTGGAATGGTGGCACGACCCTGGAGTTCCTCTCGCCTTTCCTGTGGAGACCGCCTCCTCTTGAGATGCGACGGGAACGCCGGGAATTCTTTCCCTACGAAACAGGGAAAGGATCCCTCATCTCGAGCTAGGAGGCGTAAACGGTGCTCCCATGGATGTGTGCGAGACCCACGTGCTTCCTCTCGAGTGGAGACGGGTATGTCGGGGAACTTCTTGAGTTGCAGCAAGGGTGTGAAGGACCCTTTGGGAGTTCCAGTGGTTAGACGTGATTAGCCTCGAGAAGCCTCAGCGGAAATGGGCCTCATCTCGCCTGGAGGGCAAAACCTCCTGGATTTTCTCGAGTTGCGGCAGGTGCTCTCGACTTACGACGGGGACCTCAGGGACCCGCTCTGGTGGCCTCAGGAAAGGCCAGTCCCCATGCGAGTTCCTCCGGGGCCTCTCGGGATTCCTCTCCCGTCGATGCCGGGGCCTAAGACCCTGTGTGGAGTCGGGGCTGGAACCTGAGTATTCCTCTCCAGTGCTGACATGGATCTTGGGGTACTTCTGGAGTCTCCCCAGGGGAGTCAGTCCTCGTCTCGAATGCGGACATGCACTTGCGCTTTCCTCCAGAGCTGTAGCAGCAGTGTCACGCAGTCCGCCTCGTGGATCAAAGGATCTGTGGTTTTCCCTCGAGTCTTTCCCACGAGGCTTTCCCACGACGCTTTCCCACAGGGCTGTCCCACGTGCACACGTGGTGGGAGTCGATCCTTGGCTTGAACGTCAAGGCAGTGAAGGGAAAACAGGTTCCTCTGGAATGGACTGACACATCTGGGGGACTCTTGGAATGGTGTCATGACCCTGGAGTTCCTCTCGCCTTTCCTGTGGAGAGCGCCTCCTCTTGAGATGCGACGGGAACGCCGGGAATTCTTTCCCTACGAAACAGGGAAAGGATCCCTCATCTCGAGCTAGGAGGCGGAAACGGGGCTCCCCTGGATGTGTGCCGGACCCCACGTGCTTCCTCTCGAGTGGAGACGGGTATGTCGGGGACCTTCTTGAGTTGCAGCAAGGGTGTGAAGGACCCTTTGGAAGTTCCAGTGTTTAGATGTGATTGGCCTCGAGAAGCCTCAGCGGAAATGGGCCTCATCTCGCCTGGAGGGCAAAACCTCCTGGATTTTCTCGAGTTGCGTCAGGTGCTCTCGAGTTACGACGAGGACCTCAGGGACCCGCTCTGGTGGCCTCAGGAAAGGCCAGTCCCCATGCGAGTTCCTCTGGGGATTCCTCTCCCGTCGATGCCGGGGCCTAAGACCTTGTGTGGAGTCGGGGCCGGAACCTGAGGATTCCTTTCCAGTGCTGACATGGATCTTGGGGTACTTCTGGAGTCTCCCCAGGGGAGTCAGTCCTCGTCTTGTATGCGGGCATGCACTTGCGCTTTCCTCCAGAGCGGTAGCAGCAGTGTCTCGCAGTCCGCCTCGTGGATCAAAGGATCTATGGTTTTCCCTCGAGTCTTTCCCACGAGGCTTTCCCACGAGGCTTTCCCACAGGGCTGTCCCACGTGCACACGTGGTGGGAGTCGATCCTCGGCTTGAACGTCAAGGCAGTGCAGGGAAAACAGGTTCCTCTGGAATGGTCTGACACATCTTGGGGACTCTTGGAATGGTGTCACGACCCTGGAGTTCCTCTCGCCTTTCCTGTGGAGAGCGCCTCCTCTTGAGATGCGACGGGAACGCCGGGAATTCTTTCCCTACGAAACAGGGAAAGGATCCCTCATCTCGAGCTAGGAGGCGGAAACGGGGCTCCCCTGGATGTGTGCGTGACACCACGTGCTTCCTCTCGAGTGGAGACGGGTATGTCGGGAAACTTCTTGAGTTGCAGCAATGGTTTGAAGGACCCTTTGGAAGTTCCAGTGGTTAGATGTGATTGGCCTCGAGAAGCCTCAGCGGAAATGGGCCTCATCTCGCCTGGAGGGCAAAACCTCCTGGATTTTCTCGAGTTGCGGCAGGTGCTCTCGACTTACGACGGGGACCTCAGGGACCCGCTCTGGTGGCCTCAGGAAAGGCCAGTCCCCATGCGAGTTCCTCGGGGGCCTCTCGGAATTCCTCTCCCGTCGATGCCGGGGCCTAAGACCTTGTGTGGAGTCGGGGCCGGAACCTGAGGATTCCTCTCCAGTGCTGACATGGATCTTGGGGTACTTCTGGAGTCTCCCCAGGGGAGTCAGTCCTCGTCTCGAATGCGGGCATGCACTTGCGCTTTCCTCCAGAGCGGTTGCAGCAGTGTCACGCAGTCCGCCGCGTGGATCAAAGGATCTATGGTTTTCCCTCGAGTCTTTCCCACGAGGCTTTCCCACGAGGCTTTCCCACAGGGCTGTCCCACGTGCACACGTGGTGGGAGTCGATCCTCGGCTTGAACGTCAAGGCAGTGCAGGGAAAACAGGTTCCTCTGGCATGGACTGACACATCTGGGGGACACTTGGAATGGTGTAACGACCCTGGAGTTCCTCTCGCCTTTCCTCTGGAGAGCGCCTCCTCTTGAGATGCGACGGGAACGCCGGGAATTCTTTCCCTACGAAACAGGGAAATGATCCCTCATCTCGAGCTAGGAGGCGGAAACGGGGCTCCCCTGGATGTGTGCGGGACACCACGTGCTTCCTCTCGAGTGCAGAAGTGTATGTCGGGGAACTTATTGAGTTGCAGCAAGGGTGTGAAGGACACTTTGGAAGGTCCAGTGGTTAGATGTGATTGGCCTCGAGAAGCCTCAGCGGAAATGGGCCTCATCTCGCCTGGAGGGCAAAACATCCTGGATTTTCTCGAGTTGCGGCAGGTGCTCTCGACTTACGACGGGGATATCAGGGACCCGCTATGGTGGCCTCAGGAAAGGCCAGTCCCCATGCGAGTTCCTCGGGGGCCTCTCGGGATGCCTCTCCCGTCGATGCCGGGGCCTAAGACCTTGTGTGGAGTTGGGGCCGGAACCTGAGGATTCCTCTCCAGTGCTGACATGGATCTTGGGGTAATTCTGGAGTCTCCCCAGGGGAGTCAGTCCTCGTCTCGAATGCGGGCATGCACTTGCGCTTTCCTCCAGAGCGGTAGCAGCAGTGTCACGCAGTCCGCCGCGTGGATCAAAGGATGTATGGTTTTCCCTCGAGTCTTTCCCACGAGGCTTTCCCACGAGGCTTTCCCACAGGGCTGTCCCACGTGCACACGTGGTGGGAGTCGATCCTCGGCTTGAACGTCAAGGCAGTGCAGGGAAAACAGGTTCCTCTGGAATGGACTGACACATCTGGGGGACTCTTGGAATGGTGGCACGACCCTGGAGTTCCTCTCCCCTTTCCTGTGGAGACCGCCTCCTCTTGAGATGCGACGGGAACGCCGGGAATTCTTTCCCTACGAAACAGGGAAAGGATCCCTCATCTCGAGCTAGGAGGCGGAAACGGGGCTCCCCTGGATGTGTGCGGGACACCACGTGCTTCCTCTCGAGTGGAGACGGGTATGTCGGGGAACTTCTTGAGTTGCAGCAAGGGTGTGAAGGACCATTTGGAAGTTCCAGTGGTTCGATGTGATTGGCCTCGAGAAGCCTCAGCGGAAATGGGCCTCATCTCGCCTGGAGGGCAAAACCTCCTGGATTTTCTCGAGTTGCGGCAGGTGCTCTCGACTTACGACGGGGACCTCAGGGACCCGCTCTGGTGGCCTCAGGAAAGGCCAGTCCCCATGCGAGTTCCTCGGGGGCCTCTCGGGATTCCTCTCCCGTCGATGCCGGGGCCTAAGACCTTGTGTGGAGTAGGGGCCGGAAACTGAGGATTCCTCTCCAGTGCTGACATGGATCTTGGGGTACTTCTGGAGTCTCCCCAGGGGAGTCAGTCCTCGTCTCGAATGCGGGCATGCACTTGCGCTTTCCTCCAGAGTTGTTGCAGCAGTGTCACGCAGTCCGCCGCGTGGATCAAAGGATCTATGGTTTTCCCTCGAGTCTTTCCCACGAGGCTTTCCCACGAGGCTTTCCCACAGGGCTGTCCCACGTGCACACGTGGTGGGAGTCGATCCTCGGCTTGAACGTCCAGGCAGTGCAGGGAAAACAGGTTCCTCTGGAATGGACTGACACATCTGGGGGACTCTTGGAATGGTGGCACGACCCTGGAGTTCCTCTCGCCTTTCCTGTGGAGAGCGCCTCCTCTTGAGATGCGACGGGAACGCCGGGAATTCTTTCCCTACGAAACAGGGAAAGGATCCCTCATCTCGAGCTAGGAGGCGGAAACGGGGCTCCCCTGGATGTGTGCGGGACCCCACGTGCTTCCTCTCGAGTGGAGACGGGTATGTCGGGGAACTTCTTGAGTTGCAGCAATGGTGTGAAGGACCCTTTGGAAGTTCCAGTGGTTAGATTTGATTGGCCTCGAGAAGCCTCAGCGGAAATGGGCCTCATCTCGCCTGGAGGGCAAAACCTCCTGGATTTTCTCGAGTTGCGGCAGGTGCTCTCGACTTACGACGGGGACCTCAGGGAACCGCTCAGGTGGCCTCAGGAAAGGCCAGTCCCCATGCGAGTTCCTCGGGGGCCTCTCGGGATTCCTCTCCCGTCGATGCCGGGGCCTAAGACCTTGTGTGGAGTCGGGGCCGGAACCTGAGGATTCCTCTCCAGTGCTGACATGGATCTTGGGGTACTTCTGGAGTCTCCCCAGGGGAGTCAGTCCTCGTCTCGAATGCGGGCATGCACTTGCGCTTTCCTCCAGAGCGGTAGCAGCAGTGTCACGCAGTCCGCCGCGTGGATCAAAGGATGTATGGTTTTCCCTCGAGTCTTTCCCACGAGGCTTTCCCACGAGGCTTTCCCACAGGGCTGTCCCACGTGCACACGTGGTGGGAGTCGATCCTCGGCTTGAACGTCAAGGCAGTGCAGGGAAAACAGGTTCCTCTGGAATGGACTGACACATCTGGGGGACTCTTGGAATGGTGGCATGACACTGGAGTTCCTCTCGCCTTTCCTGTGGAGAGCGCCTCCTCTTGAGATGCGACGGGAACGCCGGGAATTCTTTCCCTACGAAACAGGGAAAGGATCCCTCATCTCGAGCTAGGAGGCGGAAACGGGGCTCCCCTGGATGTGTGCGGGACACCACGTGCTTCCTCTCGAGTGCAGACGGGTATGTCGGGGAACTTCTTGAGTTGCAGCAAGGGTGTGAAGGACCCTTTGGAAGTTCCAGTGGTTAGATGTGATTGGCCTCGAGAAGCCTCAGCGGAAATGGGCCTCATCTTGCCTGGAGGGCAAAACCTCCTGGATTTTCTCGAGTTGCGGCAGGTGCTCTCGACTTACGACGGGGACCTCAGGGACCCGCTCTGGTGGCCTCAGGAAAGGCCAGTCCCCATGCGAGTTCCTCGGGGGCCTCTCGGGATTCCTCTCCCGTCGATGCCGGGGCCTAAGACCTTGTGTGGAGTCGGGGCCGGAACCTGAGGATTCCTCTCCAGTGCTGACATGGATCTTGGGGTACTTCTGGAGTCTCCCCAGGGGAGTCAGTCCTCGTCTCGAATGCGGGCATGCACTTGCGCTTTCCTCCAGAGCGGTAGCAGCAGTGTCACGCAGTCCGCCTCGTGGATCAAAGGATCGATGGTTTTCCCTCGAGTCTTTCCCACGAGGCTTTCCCACGAGGCTTTCCCACAGGGCTGTCCCACGTGCACACGTGGTGGGAGTCGATCCTCGGCTTGAACGTCAAGGCAGTGCAGGGAAAACAGGTTCCTCTGGAATGGACTGACACATCTGGGGGACACTTGGAATGGTGGCATGACCCTGGAGTTCCTCTCGCCTTTCCTGTGGAGAGCGCCTCCTCTTGAGATGCCACGGGACCGCCGGGAATTCTTTCCCTACGAAACAGGGAAAGGATACCTCATCTCGAGCAAGGAGGCGGAATCGGGGCTCCCCTGGATGTGTGCGGGACCCCACGTGCTTCCTCTCGAGTGGAGACGGGTATGTCGGGGAATTTCTTGAGTTGCAGCAATGGTGTTTAGGACCCTTTGGAAGTTCCAGTGGTTAGATGTGATTGGCCTCGAGAAGCCTCAGCGGAAATGGGCCTCATCTCGCCTGGAGGGCAAAACCTCCTGGATTTTCTCGAGTTGCGGCAGGTGCTCTCGACTTACGACGGGGACCTCAGGGACCCGCTCTGGTGGCCTCAGGAAAGGCCAGTCCCCATGCGAGTTCCTCGGGGGCCTCTCGGGATTCCTCTCCCGTCGATGCCGGGGCCTAAGACCTTGTGTGGAGTCGGGGCCGGAACCTGAGGATTCCTCTCCAATGCTGACATGGATCTTAGGGTACTTCTGGAGTCTCCCCAGGGGAGTCAGTCCTCGTCTCGAATGCGGGCATGCACTTGCGCTTTCCTCCAGAGCGGTAGCAGCAGTGTCACGCAGTCCGCCGCGTGGATCAAAGGATGTATGGTTTTCCCTCGAGTCTTTCCCACGAGGCTTTCCCACGAGGCTTTCCCACAGGGCTGTCCCACGTGCACACGTGGTGGGAGTCGATCCTCGGCTTGAACGTCAAGGCAGTGCAGGGAAAACAGGTTCCTCTGGAATGGACTGACACATCTGGGGGACTCTTGGAATGGTGGCACGACCCTGGAGTTCCTCTCCCCTTTCCTGTGGAGACCGCCTCCTCTTGAGATGCGACGGGAACGCCGGGAATTCTTTCCCTACGAAACAGGGAAAGGATCCCTCATCTCGAGCTAGGAGGCGGAAACGGGGCTCCCCTGGATGTGTGCGGGACACCACGTGCTTCCTCTCGAGTGGAGACGGGTATGTCGGGGAACTTCTTGAGTTGCAGCAAGGGTGTGAAGGACCATTTGGAAGTTCCAGTGGTTCGATGTGATTGGCCTCGAGAAGCCTCAGCGGAAATGGGCCTCATCTCGCCTGGAGGGCAAAACCTCCTGGATTTTCTCGAGTTGCGGCAGGTGCTCTCGACTTACGACGGGGACCTCAGGGACCCGCTCTGGTGGCCTCAGGAAAGGCCAGTCCCCATGCGAGTTCCTCGGGGGCCTCTCGGGATTCCTCTCCCGTCGATGCCGGGGCCTAAGACCTTGTGTGGAGTAGGGGCCGGAAACTGAGGATTCCTCTCCAGTGCTGACATGGATCTTGGGGTACTTCTGGAGTCTCCCCAGGGGAGTCAGTCCTCGTCTCGAATGCGGGCATGCACTTGCGCTTTCCTCCAGAGTTGTTGCAGCAGTGTCACGCAGTCCGCCGCGTGGATCAAAGGATCTATGGTTTTCCCTCGAGTCTTTCCCACGAGGCTTTCCCACGAGGCTTTCCCACAGGGCTGTCCCACGTGCACACGTGGTGGGAGTCGATCCTCGGCTTGAACGTCCAGGCAGTGCAGGGAAAACAGGTTCCTCTGGAATGGACTGACACATCTGGGGGACTCTTGGAATGGTGGCACGACCCTGGAGTTCCTCTCGCCTTTCCTGTGGAGAGCGCCTCCTCTTGAGATGCGACGGGAACGCCGGGAATTCTTTCCCTACGAAACAGGGAAAGGATCCCTCATCTCGAGCTAGGAGGCGGAAACGGGGCTCCCCTGGATGTGTGCGGGACCCCACGTGCTTCCTCTCGAGTGGAGACGGGTATGTCGGGGAACTTCTTGAGTTGCAGCAATGGTGTGAAGGACCCTTTGGAAGTTCCAGTGGTTAGATTTGATTGGCCTCGAGAAGCCTCAGCGGAAATGGGCCTCATCTCGCCTGGAGGGCAAAACCTCCTGGATTTTCTCGAGTTGCGGCAGGTGCTCTCGACTTACGACGGGGACCTCAGGGAACCGCTCAGGTGGCCTCAGGAAAGGCCAGTCCCCATGCGAGTTCCTCGGGGGCCTCTCGGGATTCCTCTCCCGTCGATGCCGGGGCCTAAGACCTTGTGTGGAGTCGGGGCCGGAACCTGAGGATTCCTCTCCAGTGCTGACATGGATCTTGGGGTACTTCTGGAGTCTCCCCAGGGGAGTCAGTCCTCGTCTCGAATGCGGGCATGCACTTGCGCTTTCCTCCAGAGCGGTAGCAGCAGTGTCACGCAGTCCGCCGCGTGGATCAAAGGATGTATGGTTTTCCCTCGAGTCTTTCCCACGAGGCTTTCCCACGAGGCTTTCCCACAGGGCTGTCCCACGTGCACACGTGGTGGGAGTCGATCCTCGGCTTGAACGTCAAGGCAGTGCAGGGAAAACAGGTTCCTCTGGAATGGACTGACACATCTGGGGGACTCTTGGAATGGTGGCATGACACTGGAGTTCCTCTCGCCTTTCCTGTGGAGAGCGCCTCCTCTTGAGATGCGACGGGAACGCCGGGAATTCTTTCCCTACGAAACAGGGAAAGGATCCCTCATCTCGAGCTAGGAGGCGGAAACGGGGCTCCCCTGGATGTGTGCGGGACACCACGTGCTTCCTCTCGAGTGCAGACGGGTATGTCGGGGAACTTCTTGAGTTGCAGCAAGGGTGTGAAGGACCCTTTGGAAGTTCCAGTGGTTAGATGTGATTGGCCTCGAGAAGCCTCAGCGGAAATGGGCCTCATCTTGCCTGGAGGGCAAAACCTCCTGGATTTTCTCGAGTTGCGGCAGGTGCTCTCGACTTACGACGGGGACCTCAGGGACCCGCTCTGGTGGCCTCAGGAAAGGCCAGTCCCCATGCGAGTTCCTCGGGGGCCTCTCGGGATTCCTCTCCCGTCGATGCCGGGGCCTAAGACCTTGTGTGGAGTCGGGGCCGGAACCTGAGGATTCCTCTCCAGTGCTGACATGGATCTTGGGGTACTTCTGGAGTCTCCCCAGGGGAGTCAGTCCTCGTCTCGAATGCGGGCATGCACTTGCGCTTTCCTCCAGAGCGGTAGCAGCAGTGTCACGCAGTCCGCCTCGTGGATCAAAGGATCGATGGTTTTCCCTCGAGTCTTTCCCACGAGGCTTTCCCACGAGGCTTTCCCACAGGGCTGTCCCACGTGCACACGTGGTGGGAGTCGATCCTCGGCTTGAACGTCAAGGCAGTGCAGGGAAAACAGGTTCCTCTGGAATGGACTGACACATCTGGGGGACACTTGGAATGGTGGCATGACCCTGGAGTTCCTCTCGCCTTTCCTGTGGAGAGCGCCTCCTCTTGAGATGCCACGGGACCGCCGGGAATTCTTTCCCTACGAAACAGGGAAAGGATACCTCATCTCGAGCAAGGAGGCGGAATCGGGGCTCCCCTGGATGTGTGCGGGACCCCACGTGCTTCCTCTCGAGTGGAGACGGGTATGTCGGGGAATTTCTTGAGTTGCAGCAATGGTGTTTAGGACCCTTTGGAAGTTCCAGTGGTTAGATGTGATTGGCCTCGAGAAGCCTCAGCGGAAATGGGCCTCATCTCGCCTGGAGGGCAAAACCTCCTGGATTTTCTCGAGTTGCGGCAGGTGCTCTCGACTTACGACGGGGACCTCAGGGACCCGCTCTGGTGGCCTCAGGAAAGGCCAGTCCCCATGCGAGTTCCTCGGGGGCCTCTCGGGATTCCTCTCCCGTCGATGCCGGGGCCTAAGACCTTGTGTGGAGTCGGGGCCGGAACCTGAGGATTCCTCTCCAATGCTGACATGGATCTTAGGGTACTTCTGGAGTCTCCCCAGGGGAGTCAGTCCTCGTCTCGAATGCGGGCATGCACTTGCGCTTTCCTCCAGAGCGGTAGCAGCAGTGTCACGCAGTCCGCCGCGTGGATCAAAGGATCTATGGTTTTCCCTCGAGTCTTTCCCACGAGGCTTTCCCACGAGGCTTTCCCACAGGGCTGTCCCACGTGCACACGTGGTGGGAGTCGATCCTCGGCTTGAACGTCAAGGCAGTGCAGGGAAAACAGGTTCCTCTGGAATGGACTGACACATCTGGGGGACTCTTGGAATGGTGGCATGACCCTGGAGTTCCTCTCGCCTTTCCTGTGGAGAGCGCCTCCTCTTGAGATGGGACGGGAACGCCGGGAATTCTTTCCCTACGAAACAGGGAAAGGATCCCTCACCTCGATCTAGGAGGCGGAAACGGGGCTCCCCTGGATGTGTGCGGGACCCCACGTGCTTCCTCTCGAGTGGAGACGGGTATGTCGGGGAACTTCCTGAGTTGCAGCAATGGTGTGAAGGACCCTTTGGAAGTTCCAGTAGTTAGATGTGATTGGCCTCGAGAAGCCTCAGCGGAAATGGGCCTCATCTCGCCTGGAGGGAAAAACCTCCTGGATATTCTCGAGTTGGGGCAGGTGCTCTCGACTTACGACGGGGACCTCAGGGAACCGCTCTGGTGGCCTCAGGAAAGGCCAGTACCCATGCGAGTTCCACGGGGGCCTCTCGGGATTCCTCTCCCGTCGATGCCGGGGCCTAAGACCTTGTGTGGAGTCGGGGCCGGAACCTGAGGATTCCTCTCCAGTGCTGACATGGATCTTGGGGTACTTCTGGAGTCTCCCCAGGGGAGTCAGTCCTCGTCTCGAATGCCGGCATGCACTTGCGGTTTCCTCCAGAGCGGTAGCAGCAGTTTCGCACAGTCCACCGCGTGGATCAAAGGATCTATGGTTTTCCCTCGAGTCTTTCCCACGAGGCTTTCCCACGAGGCTTTCCCACAGGGCTGTCCCACGTGCACACGTGGTGGGAGTCGATCCTCGGCTTCAACGTCAAGGCAGTGCAGGGAAAACAGGTTCCTCTGTAATGGACTGACACATCTGGGGGACTCTTGGAATGGTGGCACGACCCTGGAGTTCCTCTCGCCTTTCCTGTGGAGAGCGCCTCCTCTTGAGATGCGACGGGAACGCCGGGAATTCTTTCCCTACGAAACAGGGAAAGGTTCCCTCATCTCGAGCTAGGAGGCGGAAACGGGGCTCCCCTGGATGTGTGCGGTACCCAAGTGCTTCCTCTCGAGTGGAGACGGGTATGTCGGGGAACTTCTTGAGTTGCAGCAAGGGTGTGAAGGACCCTTTGGAAGTTCCAGTGGTTAGACGTGATTAGCCTCGAGAAGCCTCAGCGGAAATTGGCCTCATCTCGCCTGGAGGTGAAAACCTCCTGGATTTTCTCGAGTTTCGGCAGGTGCTCTCGACTTACGACGGGGACCTCAGGGACCCGCTCTGGTGGCCTCAGGAAAGGCCAGTCCCCATGCGAGTTCCTCGGTGGCCTCTCGGGATTCCTCTCCCGTCGATGCCGGGGCCTAAGACCCTGTGTGGAGTCGGGGCTGGAACCTGAGTATTCCTCTCCAGTGCTGACATGGATCTTGGGGTACTTCTGGAGTCTCCCCAGGGGAGTCAGTCCTCGTCTCGAATGCGGACATGCACTTGCGCTTTCCTCCAGAGCAGTAGCAGCAGTGTCACGCAGTCCGCCGCGTGGATCAAAGGATCTGTGGTTTTCCCTCGAGTCTTTCCCACGAGGCTTTCCCACGACGCTTTCCCACAGGGCTGTCCCACGTGCACACGTGGTGGGAGTCGATCCTCGGCTTGAACGTCAAGGCAGTGAAGGGAAAACAGGTTCCTCTGGAATGGACTGACACATCTGGGGGACTCTTGGAATGGTGTCACGACCCTGGAGTTCCTCTCGCCTTTCCTGTGGAGAGCGCCTCCTCTTGAGATGCGACGGGAACGCCGGGAATTCTTTCCCTACGAAACAGGGAAAGGATCCCTCATCTCGAGCTAGGAGGCGGAAACGGGGCTCCCCTGGATGTGTGCCGGACCCCACGTGCTTCCTCTCGAGTGGAGACGGGTATGTCGGGGACCTTCTTGAGTTGCAGCAAGGGTGTGAAGGACCCTTTGGAAGTTCCAGTGGTTAGATGTGATTGGCCTCGAGAAGCCTCAGCGGAAATGGGCCTCATCTCGCCTGGAGGGCAAAACCTCCTGGATTTTATCGAGTTGCGTCAGGTGCTCTCGACTTACGAAGAGGACCTCAGGGACCCGCTCTGGTGGCCTCAGGAAAGGCCAGTCCCCATGCGAGTTCCTCTGGGGATTCCTCTCCCGTCGATGCCGGGGCCTAAGACCTTGTGTGGAGTCGGGGCCGGAACCTGAGGATTCCTTTCCAGTGCTGACATGGATCTTGGGGTACTTCTGGAGTCTCCCCAGGGGAGTCAGTCCTCGTCTTGAATGCGGGCATGCACTTGCGCTTTCCTCCAGAGCGGTAGCAGCAGTGTCTCGCAGTCCGCCTCGTGGATCAAAGGATCTATGGTTTTCCCTCGAGTCTTTCCCACGAGGCTTTCCCACGAGGCTTTCCCACAGGGCTGTCCCACGTGCACACGTGGTGGGAGTCGATCCTCGGCTTGAACGTCAAGGCAGTGCAGGGAAAACAGGTTCCTCTGGAATGGACTGACACATCTTGGGGACTCTTGGAATGGTGTCACGACCCTGGAGTTCCTCTCGCCTTTCCTGTGGATAGCGCCTCCTCTTGAGATGCGACGGGAACGCCGGGAATTCTTTCCCTACGAAACAGGGAAAGGATCCCTCATCTCGAGCTAGGAGGCGGAAACGGTGCTCCCCTGGATGTCTGCGTGACCCCACGTGCTTCCTCTCGAGTGGAGACGGGTATGTCGGGAAACTTCTTGAGTTGCAGCAATGGTGTGAAGGACCCTTTGGAAGTTCCAGTGGTTAGATGTGATTGGCCTCGAGAAGCCTCAGCGGAAATGGGCCTCATCTCGCTTGGAGGGCAAAACCTCCTGGATTTTCTCGAGTTGCGGCAGGTGCTCTCGACTTACGACGGGGACCTCAGGGACCCGCTCTGGTGGCCTCAGGAAAGGCCAGTCCCCATGCGAGTTCCTCGGGGGCCTCTCGGGATTCCTCTCCCGTCGATGCCGGGGCCTAAGACCTTGTGTGGAGTCGGGGCCGGAACCTGAGGATTCCTCTCCAGTGCTGACATGGATCTTGGGGTACTTCTGGAGTCTCCCCAGGGGAGTCAGTCCTCGTCTCGAATGCGGGCATGCACTTGCGCTTCCTCCAGAGCGGTAGCAGCAGTGTCACGCAGTCCGCCGCGTGGATCAAAGGATCTATGGTTTTCCCTCGAGTCTTTCCCACGAGGCTTTCCCACGAGGCTTTCCCACAGGGCTGTCCCACGTGCACACGGTGTGGGAGTCGATCCTCGGCTTGAACGTCAAGGCAGTGCAGGGAAAACAGGTTCCTCTGGAATGGACTGACACATCTGGGGGACTCTTGGAATGGTGTCTCGACCCTGGAGTTCCTCTCGCCTTTCCTGTGGAGAGCGCCTCCTCTTGAGATGCGACGGGAACGCCGGGAATTCTTTCCCTACGAAACAGGGAAAGGATCCCTCATCTCGAGCTAGGAGGCGAAACGGGGCTCCCCTGGATGTGTGCGGGACACCACGTGCTTCCTCTCGAGTGGAGACGGGTATGTCGGGGAACTGCTTCAGTTGCAGCAATGGTGTGAAGGACCCTTTGGAAGTTCCAGTGGTTAGATGTGATTGGCCTCGAGAAGCCTCAGCGGAAATAGGCCTCATCTCGCCTGGAGGGCAAAACCTTCTGGATTTTCTCGAGTTGCGGCAGGTTCTCTCGACTTACGACGGGTACCTCAGGGACCCGCTCTGGTGGCCTCAGGAAAGGCCAGTCCCCATGCGAGTTCCTCGGGGGGCCTCTCGGGATTCCTCTCCTGTCGATGCCGGGGCCTAAGACCTTGTGTGGAGTCGGGGCCGGAACCTGAGGATTCCTCTCCAGTGCTGACATGGATCTTGGGGTACTTCTGTAGTCTCCCCAGGGGAGTCAGTCCTCGTCTCGAATGCGGGCATGCACTTGCGCTTTCCTCCAGAGCGGTAGCAGCAGTGTCACGCAGTCCGCCGCGTGGATCAAAGGATCTATGGTTTTCCCTCGAGTCTTTCCCACGAGGCTTTCCCACGAGGCTTTCCCACAGGGCTGTCCCACGTGCACACGTGGTGGGAGTCGATCCTCGGCTTGAACGTCAAGGCAGTACAGGGACAACAGGTTCCTCTGGAATGGACTGACACATCTGGGGGACTCTTGGAATGGTGGCACGACCCTGGAGTTCCTCTCGCCTTTCCTGTGGAGAGCGCCTCCTCTTGAGATGCGACGGGAATGCCGGGAATTCTTTCCCTACGAAACAGGGAAAGGATCCCTCATCTCGAGCTAGGAGGCGGAAACGGGGCTCCCCTGGATGTGTGCGGGACCCCACGTGCTTCCTCTCGAGTGGAGACGGGTATGTCGGGGAACTTCTTGAGTTGCAGCAAGGGTGTGAAGGACCCTTTGGAAGTTCCAGTGGTTAGATGTGATTGGCCTCGAGAAGCCTCAGCGGAAATGGGCCTCATCTCGCCTGGAGGGCAAAACCTCCTGGATTTTCTCGAGTTACGGCAGGTGCTCTCGACTTACGACGGGGACCTCAGGGAACCGCTCTGGTGGCCTCAGGAAAGGCCAGTCCCCATGCGAGTTCCTCGGGGGCCTCTCGGGATTACTCTCCCGTCGATGCCGGGGCCTAAGACCTTGTGTGGATTCGGGGCCGGAACCTGAGGTTTCCTCTCCAGTGCTGACATGGATCTTGGGGTACTTCTGGAGTCTCCCCAGGGGAGTCAGTCCTCGTCTCGAATGCGGGCATGCACTTGCGCTTCCTCCAGAGCGGTAGCAGCAGTGTCACGCAGTCCGCCGCGTGGATCAAAGGATCTATGGTTTTCCCTCGAGTCTTTCCCACGAGGCTTTCCCACGAGGCTTTCCCACAGGGCTGTCCCACGTGCACACGTGGTGGGAGTCGATCCTCGGCTTGAACGTCAAGGCAGTGCAGGGAAAACAGGTTCCTCTGGAATGGACTGACACATCTGGGGGACTCTTGGAATGGTGTCTCGACCCTGGAGTTCCTCTCGCCTTTCCTGTGGAGAGCGCCTCCTCTTGAGATGCGACGGGAACGCCGGGAATTCTTTCCCTACGAAACAGGGAAAGGATCCCTCATCTCGAGCTAGGAGGCGTAAACGGGGCTCCCCTGGATGTGTGCGGGACCCCACGTGCTTCCTCTCGAATGGAGACGGGTATGTCGGGGAACTGCTTCAGTTGCAGCAACGGTGTGAAGGACCCTTTGGAAGTTCCAGTGGTTAGATGTGATTGGCCTCGAGAAGCCTCAGCGGAAATGGGCCTCCTCTCGCCTGGAGGGCAAAAGCTCCTGGATTTTCTCGAGTTGCGGCAGGTGCTCTCGACTTACGATGGGGACCTCGGGGACCCGCTCTGGTGGCCTCAGGAAAGGCCAGTCCCCATGCGAGTTCCTCGGGGGCCTCTCGGCATTCCTCTCCCGTCGATGCCGGGGCCTAATACCTTGTGTGGAGTCGGGGCCGGAACCTGAGGATTCCTCTCCAGTGCTGACATGGATCTTGGGGTATTTCTGGAGTCTCCCCAGGGGAGTAAGTCCTCGTATCGAATGCGGTCATGCACTTGCGCGTTCCTCCAGAGCGGTAGCAGCAGTGTCACGCAGTCCGCCGCGTGGATCAAAGGATCTATGGTTTTCCCTCGAGTCTTTCCCATGAGGCTTTCCCACGAGGCTTTCCCACAGGGCTGTCCCACGTGCACACGTGGTGGGAGTCGATCCTCGGCTTGAACGTCAAGGCAGTGCAGGGAAAACAGGTTCCTCTGGAATGGACTGACACATCTGGGGGACTCTTGGAATGGTGTCAGGACCCTGGAGTTCCTCTCGCCTTTCCTGTGGAGAGCGCCTCCTCTTGAGATGCGACGGGAACGCCGGGAATTCTTTCCCTAAGAAACAGGGAAAGGATCCCTCATCTCGAGCTAGGAGGCGGAAACGGAGCTCCCCTGGATGTGTGCGGGACACCACGTGCTTCCTCTCGAGTGGAGACGGGTATGTCGGGGAACTTCTTGATTTGCAGCAATGGTGTGAAGGACCCTTTGGAAGTTCCAGTGGTTAGATGTGATTGGCCTCGAGAAGCCTCAGCGGAAATGGGCCTCATCTCGCCTGGAGGGCAAAACCTCCTGGATTTTCTCGAGTTGCGGCAGGTGCTCCCGACTTACGACGGGGACCTCAGGGACCCGCTCTGGTGGCCTCAGGAAAGGCCAGTCCCCATGCGAGTTCCTCGAGGGCCTCTCGGGATTCCTCTCCCGTCGATGCCGGGGCCTAAGACCTTGTGTGGAGTCGGGGCCGGAACCTGAGGATTCCTCTCCAGTGCTGACATGGATCTTGGGGTACTTCTGGAGTCTCCCCAGGGGAGTCAGTCCTCGTCTCGAATGCGGGCATGCACTTGCGCTTTCCTCCAGAGCGGTAGCAGCAGTGTCACGCAGTCCGCCGCGTGGATCAAACGATCTATGGTTTTCAGTCGAGTCTTTCCCACGAGGCTTTCCCACGAGGCTTTCCCACAGGGCTGTCCCACGTGCACACGTGGTGGGAGTCGATCCTCGGCTTGAACGTCAAGGCAGTGCAGGGAAAACAGGTTCCTCTGGAATGGACTGACACATCTGGGGGACACTTGGAATGGTGGCATGACCCTGGAGTTCCTCTCGCCTTTCCTGTGGAGAGCGCCTCCTCTTGAGATGCGACGGGAACGCCGGGAATTCTTTCCCTACGAAACAGGGAAAGGATCCCTCATCTCGAGCTAGGAGGCGGAAACGGGGCTCCCCTGGATGTGTGCGGGACACCACGTGCTTCCTCTCGAGTGCAGACGGGTATGTCGGGGAACTTCTTGAGTTGCAGCAATGGTGTGAAGGACCCTTTGGAAGTTACAGTGGTTAGATGTGATTGGCCTCGAGAAGCCTCAGTGGAAATGGGCCTCATCTCGCCTGGAGGGCAAAACCTCCTGGATTTTCTCGAGTTGCGGCAGGTGCTCTCGACTTACGACGGGGACCTCAGGGACCCGCTCTGGTGGCCTCAAGAAAGGCCAGTCCCCATGCGAGTTCCTCGAGGGCGTCTCGGGATTCCTCTCCCGTCGATGCCGGGACCTAAGACCTTGTGTGGAGTCGGGGCCGGAACCTGAGGATTCCTCTCCAGTGCTGACATGGATCTTGGGGTACTTCTGGAGTCTCCCCAGGGGAGTCAGTACTCGTCTCGAATGCGGGCATGCACTTGCGCTTTCCTCCAGAGCGGTAGCAGCAGTGTCACACAGTCCGCCGCGTGGATCAAAGGATCTATGGTTTTCCCTCGAGTCTTTCCCACGAGGCTTTCCCACGAGGCTTTCCCACAGGGCTGTCCCACGTGCACACGTGGTGGGAGTCGATCCTCGGCTTGAACGTCAAGGCAGTTCAGGGAAAACAGGTTCCTCTGGAATGGACTGACACATCTGGGGGACACTTGGAATGGTGTCACGACCCTGGAGTTCCTCTCGCCTTTCCTGTGGAGAGCGCCTCCTCTTGAGATGCGACGGGAACGCCGGGAATTCTTTCCCTACGAAACAGGGAAAGGATCCCTCATCTCGAGCTAGGAGGCGGAAACGGGGCTCCCCTGGATGTGTGCGGGACCCACGTGCTTCCTCTCGAGTGGAGACGGGTATGTCAGGGAACTTCTTGAGTTGCAGCAAGGGTGTGAAGGACCCTTTGGAAGTTCCAGTGGTTAGAAGTGATTAGCCTCGAGAAGCCTCAGCGGAAATGGGCCTCATCTCGCCTGGAGGTGAAAACCTCCTGGATTTTCTCGAGTTGCGGCAGGTTCTCTCGACTTACGACGGGGACCTCAGGGACCCGCTCTGGTTGCCTCAGTAAAGGCCAGTCCCCATGCGAGTTCGTCGGGGGCCTCTCGGGATTCCTCTCCCGTCGATGCCGGGGCCTAAGACCCTGTGTGGAGTCGGGGCTGGAACCTGAGGATTCCTCTCCAGTGCTGACATGGATCTTGGGGTACTTCTGGAGTCTCCCCAGGGGAGTCAGTCCTCGTCTCGAATGCGGACATGCACTTGCGCTTTCCTCCAGAGCTGTAGCAGCAGTGTCACGCAGTCCGCCGCGTGGATCAAAGGATCTGTGGTTTTCCCTCGAGTCTTTCCCACGAGGCTTTCCCACGAGGCTTTCCCACAGGGCTGTCCCACGTGCACACGTGGTGGGAGTCGATCCTCGGCTTGAACGTCAAGGCAGTGCAGGGAAAACAGGTTCCTCTGGAATGGACTGACACATCTGGGGGACTCTTGGAATGGTGTCACGACCCTGGAGTTCCTCTCGCCTTTCCTGTGGAGAGCGCCTCCTCTTGAGATGCGACGGGAACGCGTGGAATTCTTTCCCTACGAAACAGGGAAAGGATCCCTCATCTCGAGCTAGGAGGCGGAAACGGGGCTCCCCTGGATGTGTGCGGGACCCCACGTGCTTCCTCTCGAGTGGAGACGGGTATGTCGGGGAACTTCTTGAGTTGCAGCAATGGTGTGAAGGACCCTTTGGAAGTTCCAGTGGTTAGATGTGATTGGCCTCGAGAAGCCTCAGCGGAAATGGGCCTCATCTCGCCTGGAGGGCAAAACCTCCTGGATTTTCTCGAGTTGCGGCAGGTGCTCTCGACTTACGACGGGGACCTCAGGGACCCGCTCTGGTGGCCTCAGAAAGGCTAGTCCCCATGCGAGTTCCTCGGGGGCCTCTCGGGATTCCTCTCCCGTTGATGCCGGGGCCTAAGACCTTGTGTGGAGTCGGGGCCGGAACCTGAGGATTCCTCTCCAGTGCTGACATGGATCTTGGGGTACTTCTGGAGTCTGCCCAGGGGAGTCAGTCCTCGTCTCGAATGCGGGCATGCACTTGCGCTTTCCTCCAGAGCGGTAGCAGCAGTGTCACGCAGTCCGCCGCGTGGATCAAAGGATCTATGGTTTTCCCTCGAGTCTTTCCCACGAGGCTTTCCCACGAGGCTTTCCCACAGGGCTGTCCCACGTGCACACGTGGTGGGAGTCGATCCTCGGCTTGAACGTCAAGGCAGTGCAGGGAAAACAGGTTCCTCTGGAATGGACTGACACATCTGGGGGACTCTTGGAATGGTGGCACGACCCTGGAGTTCCTCTCGCCTTTCCTGTGGAGAGCGCCTCCTCTTGAGATGCGACTTGAACGCCGGGAATTCTTTCCCTACAAAACAGGGAAAGGATCCCTCATCTCGAGCTAGGAGGCGGAAACGGGGCTCCCCTGGATGTGGGCGGGACCCACGTGCTTCCTCTCGAGTGGAGACGGGTATGTCAGGGAACTTCTTGAGTTGCAGCAAGAGTGTGAAGGACCCTTTGGAAGTTCCAGTGGTTAGACGTGATTTGCCTCGAGAAGCCTCAGCGGAAATGGGCCTCATCTCGCCTGGAGGTGAAAACCTCCTGGATTTTCTCGAGTTGCGGCAGGTTCTCTCGACCTACGACGGGGACCTCAGGGACCCGCTCTGGTGGCCTCAGGAAAGGCCAGTCCCCATGCGAGTTCCTCGGGGGCCTCTCGGGATTCCTCTCCCGTCGATGCCGGGGCCTAAGACCCTGTGTGGAGTCGGGGCTGGAACCTGAGGATTCCTCTCCAGTGCTGACATGGATCTTGGGGTACTTCTGGAGTCTCCCCAGGGGAGTCAGTCCTCGTCTCGAATGCGGACATGCACTTGCGCTTTCCTCCAGAGCTGTAGCAGCAGTGTCACGCAGTCCGCCGCGTGGATCAAAGGATCTGTGGTTTTCCCTCGAGTCTTTCCCACGAGGCTTTCCCACGAGGCTTTCCCACAGGGCTGTCCCACGTGCACACGTGGTGGGAGTCGATCCTCGGCTTGAACGTCAAGGCAGTGAAGGGAAAACAGGTTCCTCTGGAATGGACTGACACATCTGGGGGACTCTTGGAATGGTGTCACGACCCTGGAGTTCTTCTCGCCTTTCCTGTGGAGAGCGCCTCCTCTTGAGATGCGACGGGAACGCCGGGAATTCTTTCCCTACGAAACAGGGAAAGGATCCCTCATCTCGAGCTAGGAGGCGGAAACGGGGCTCCCCTGGATGTGTGCCGGACCCCACGTGCTTCCTCTCGAGTGGAGACGGGTATGTCGGGGACCTTCTTGAGTTGCAGCAAGGGTGTGAAAGACCCTTTGGAAGTTCCAGTGGTTAGATGTGATTGGCCTCTAGAAGCCTCAGCGGAAATGGGCCTCATCTCGCCTGGAGGGCAAAACCTCCTGGATTTTCTCGAGTTGCGTCAGGTGCTCTCGACTTACGACGAGGACCTCAGGGACCCGCTCTGGTGGCCTCAGGAAAGGCCAGTCCCCATGCGAGTTCCTCGGGGGCCTCACGGGATTCCTCTCCCGTCGATGCCGGGGCCTAAGACCTTGTGTGGAGTCGGGGCCGGAACCTGAGGATTCCTCTCCAGTGCTGACATGGATCTTGGGGTACTTCTGGAGTCTCCCCAGGGGAGTCAGTCCTCGTCTCGAATGCGGGCATGCACTTGCGCTTTCCTCCAGAGCGGTAGCAGCAGTGTCACGCAGTCCGCCGCGTGGATCAAAGGATCTATGGTTTTCCCTCGAGTCTTTCCCACGAGGCTTTCCCACGAGGCTTTCCCACAGGGCTGTCCCACGTGCACACGTGGTGGGAGTCGATCCTCGGCTTGAACGTCAAGGCAGTGCAGGGAAAACAGGTTCCTCTGGAATGGACTGACACATCTGGGGGACTCTTGGAATGGTGTCACGACCCTGGAGTTCCTCTCGCCTTTCCTGTGGAGAGCGCCTCCTCTTGAGATGGGACGGGAACGCCGGGAATTCTTTCCCTACGAAACAGGGAAAGGATCCCTCATCTCGAGCTAGGGGGTGGAAACGGAGATCCCCTAGATGTGTGCGGGAACCAACGTGCTTCCTCTCGAGTGGAGACGGGTATGTCGGGGAACTTCTTGAGTTGCAGCAATTGTGTGAAGGACCCTTTGGAAGTTCCAGTGGTTAGATGTGATTGGCCTCGAGAAGCCTCAGCGGAAATGGGCCTCATCTCGCCTGGAGGGCAAAACCTCCTGGATTTTCTCGACTTGCGGCAGGTTCTCTCGACTTACGACGGGGACCTCAGGGAACCGCTCTGGTGCGTCAGGAAAAACCAGTCCCCATTCGAGTTCCACGGGGGCTTCTCGGGATTCCTCTCCCGTCGATGCCGGGGCCTAAGACCTTGTGTGGAGTCGGGGCCGGAACCTGAGGATTCCTCTCCAGTGCTGACATGGATCTTGGGGTACTTCTGGAGTCTCCCCAGGGGAGTCAGTCCTCGTCTCGAATGCGGGCATGCACTTGCGCTTTCCTCCAGAGCGGTAGCAGCAGTGTCACGCAGTCCGCCGCGTGGATCAAAGGATCTATGGTTTTCCCTCGAGTCTTTCCCACGAGGCTTTCCCACGAGGCTTTCCCACAGGGCTGTCCCACGTGCACAGGTGGTGGGAGTCGATCCTCGGCTTGAACGTCAAGGCCGTGCAGGGAAAACAGGTTCCTCTGTAATGGACTGACACATCTGGGCGTCTCTTGGAATTGTGGCACGACCCTGGAGTTCCTCTCGCCTCTCCTGTGGAGAGCGCCACCTCTTGAGATGCGACGGGAACGCCGGGAATTCTTTCCCTACGAAACAGGGAAAGGATCCCTCATGTCGAGCTAGGAGGCGGAAACGGGGCTCCCCTGGATGTCTGCGGGACCCCACGTGCTTCCTCTCGAGTGGAGACGGGTATGTCGGGGAACTTCTTGAGTTGCAGCAAGAGTGTGAAGGACCCTTTGGAAGTTCCAGTGGTTAGACGTGATTAGCTTCGAGAAGCCTCAGCGGAAATGGGCCTCATCTCGCCTGGAGGGCAAAACCTCCTGGATTTTCTCGAGTTGCGGCAGGTGCTCTCGACTTACGACGGGGACCTCAGGGACCCGCTCTGGTGGCCTCAGGAAAGGCCAGTCCCCATGCGAGTTCCTCGGGGGCCTCTCGGGATTCCTCTCCCGTCGATGCCGGGGCCTAATACCTTGTGTGGAGTCGGGGCCCGAACCTGAGGATTCCTCTCGAGTGCTGACATGGATCTTGGGGTACTTCTGGAGTCTCCCCAGGGGAGTCAGTCCTCGTCTCGAATGCGGGCATGCACTTGCGCTTTCCTCCAGAGAGGTAGCAGCAGTGTCACGCAGTCCGCCGCGTGGATCAAAGGATCTATGGTTTTCCCTCGAGTCTTTCCCACGAGGCTTTCCCACGAGGCTTTCCCACAGGGCTGTCCCACGTGCACACTTGGTGGGAGTGGATCCTCGGCTTGAACGTCAAGGCAGTGCAGGGAAAACGGGTTCCTCTGGAATGGACTTACACATCTGGGGGACTCTTGGAATGGTGGCACGACCCTGGAGTTCCTCTCGCCTTTCCTGTGGAGAGCGCCTCCTCTTGAGATGCGACGGGAACGCCGGGAATTCTTTCCCTACGAAACAGGGAAAGGATCCCTCATCTCGAGCTAGGAGGCGGAAACGGGGCTCCCCTGGATGTCTGCGGGACCCCACGTGCTTCATCTCGAGTGGAGACGGGTATGTCGGGGAACTTCTTGAGTTGCAGCAAGGGTGTGAAGGACCCTTTGGAAGTTCCAGTGGTTAGACGTGATTAGCCTCGAGAAGCCTCAGCGGAAATGGGCCTCATCTCGCCTGGAGGGCAAAACCTCCTGGATTTTCTCGACTTGCGGCAGGTGCTCTCGACTTACGACGGGGACCTCAGGGACCCGCTCTGGTGGCCGCAGGAAAGGCCAGTCCCCATGCGCGTTCCTCGGGGGCCTCTCGGGATTCCTCTCCCGTCGATGCCGGGGCCAAAGACCTTGTGTGGAGTCGGGGCCGGAACCTGAGGATTCCTCTCCAGTGCTGACATGGATCTTGGGGTACTTCTGGAGTCTCCCCAGGGGAGTCAGTCCTCGTCTGGAATGCGGGCATGCCCTTGCACTTTCCTCCAGAGCGGTAGCAGCAGTGTCACGCAGTCCGCCTCGTGGATCAAAGGATCTATGGTTTTCCCTCGAGTCTTTCCCACGAGGCTTTCCCACGAGGCTTTCCCACAGGGCTGTCCCACGTGCACAGGTGGTGGGAGTCGATCCTCGGCTTCAACGTCAAGGCAGTGCAGGGAAAACAGGTTCCTCTGGAATGGACTGACACATCTGGGGGACTCTTGGAATGGTGGCACAACCCTGGAGTTCCTCTCGCCTTTCCTGTGGAGAGCGCCTCCTCTTGAGATGCGACGGGAACGCCGGGAATTCTTTCCCTAAGAAACAGGGAAAGGATCCCTCATCTCGAGCTAGGAGGCGGAAACGGGGCTCCCCTGAATGTGTGCGGGACTCTCGTGCTTCCTCTCGAGTGGAGACGGGTATGTCGGAGAACTTCTTGAGTTGCAGCAAGGGTGTGAAGGACCCTTTGGAAATACCAGTGGTTAGAGTTGATTATCCTCGAGAAGCCTCAGCGGAAATGGGCCTCATCTTGCCTGGAGGGCCAAACCTCCTGGATTTTCTCGAGTTGCGGCAGGTGCACTCGACTTACGACGGGGACCTCGGGGACCCGCTCTGGTGGCCTCAGGAAAGGCCAGTCCCCATGCGAGTTCCTCGGGGGCCTCTCGGGATTCCTCTCCCGTCGATGCCGGGGCCTAAGACCTTGTGTGGAGTCGGGGCCGGAACCTGAGGATTCCTCTCCAGTGCTGACATGGATCTTGGGGTACTTCTGGAGTCTCCCCAGGGGAGTCAGTCCTCGTCTCGAATGCGGGCATGCACTTGCGCTTTCCTCCAGAGCGGTAGCAGCAGTGTCACGCAGTCCGCCGCGTGGATCAAAGGATCTATGGTTTTCCCTCGAGTCTCTCCCACGAGGCTTTCCCACGAGGCTTTCCCACAGGGCTGTCCCACGTGCACACGTGGTGGGAGTCGATCCTCGGCTTGAACGTCAAGGCAGTGCAGGGAAAACAGGTTCCTCTGGAATGGTCTGACACATCTGGGGGACTCTTGGAATGGTGGCACGACCCTGGAGTTCCTCTCGCCTTTCCTGTGGAGAGCGCCTCCTCTTGAGATGCGACGGGAACGCCGGGAATTCTTTCCCTAAGAAACAGGGAAAGGATCCCTCATCTCGAGCTAGGAGGCGGAAACGGGGCTCCCCTGAATGTGTGCGGGACCCTCGTGCTTCCTCTCGAGTGGAGACGGGTATGTCGGAGAACTTCTTGAGTTGCAGCAAGGGTGTGAAGGACCCTTTGGAAATTCCAGTGGTTAGAGGTGATTATCCTCGAGAAGCCTCAGCGGAAATTGGCCTCATCTTGCCTGGAGGGCCAAACCTCCTGGATTTTCTCGAGTTGCGGCAGGTGCTCTCGACTTACGACGGGGACCTCATGGACCCGCTCTGTTGGCCTCAGGAAAGGTCATTCCCCATGCGAGTTGCTCGGTGGCCTCTCAGGATTCCTCGCCCGTCATTGCCGGCGCCTAAGACCTTGTGTGGAGTCGGACCAGAACCTGAGGATTCCTCTCCCGTGTTCACATGGATCTTGGCGTACTTCTGGAGTCTCCCAAGGGGCGTCAGTCCTCGTCTCGAGTGGGTTCATGCAGGTGTGCTTTCCTCCTGAGCAGTAGCAGCAGTGTCTCGCTTCCCGTCTTGTGGATCAAGGGATCTGTGTCTTTCCCTCGAGGCTTTTCCATGGGCTTTCCCACAGGGCTATTCCACGTGCTACCATGCAGTGCTGGGAAAACAGGAACCTCCTTCCCCACATAGGGGGTACACTGTCCCCTTGGGCGTGTATCTCCGGGGCATTCGCGCTTGGGGGTTGCCACGGATGTTGGCCTCAGGCTCCACATGAGAAAAGCCCCTAATGGCATTAGCTGCCGGTCTAGACGCTGGCCCCTCAGGTCTCTGGCCGGAGCCTTGGGCTCCAGGCAACTCAAAGCCCTCGGGGCTGGTGCTCTGGGACTGCTGTAGGGAAAGGACGCCAGGAGCCCACGGAGGAGTTGGGGAGGCGCAGGTGGCATATGGAGGCGAGGACAGCGTGGGATCTAGGTGGAGGCGCTGGAGAGAGCGTCCGTTGTCCCGGAATGCCTCGGAGGAGCCAGCGGGGGACAGTCCAGGCCCAGGGACCTGTGGTATGTGAAAAGGTGGGAAACCCCAGAACAAGGCAGGCTGGGAAAGGGGGCGTGGGCGGCCAATTCAAAGGGACCTAGGGGGCGTTTCCTGGGCGGTGAGCTCCCTTGGCACTGCTGAGGGCCCCTGATTGATCCACCCGGGGTTGATCCCACCATCCGCTGCGAGGGAGGGCCACAAACCAAAGCCCCCGAACTGCCCACCCACCCCAACGGGGATCTTGGCGGTCCGGGGCACAGCTGTGCCCGGGAAAAGCCCACTCACTCCACGGGACTCCGTCCAGGGTCTCTGCTTGGAAAGAGGCCAGGGGCGGCCCCCTCCATCTACGCACCCAAACCCTATTGACGTCAATGGGGGTGGAGACGCCTCCCGCTCTCCAGAGTCCTGGGCTGCTGGGTCCCCGCCCACTCGGCCAGCAGTCTGCAGCGCTCCTGTGTGCCTCTCCCACCATGGCTTCGTCCAGCTCCTCCAGCACCTCAAGCGGTACGTTTGCCCTCGGTCCCTGGGGTCGGATCACGTCTCAGGGGATTTGCAGGTGGCCCGGGCAAGGGCTCTCGGCCCACGTGTTGACCCCCGCTCCCGCCTGAGAACGACGGGGACCCATCGGCCGGGCCCGGGGTTCCCAGGCGTCAGGTGTGCCCAAAGTTGGAAGGCGTTGCATCGTTCGTTCATCTTGCTCCTTTGGCACACACATGGCTTCTCCGTTCTCTTTTCTGGGAAGACAGTGTTGTTTTAGGGGGCGTGCTGCGGGAGTCAGGGGCCGGTGGGTGCGGGTGCTGTGCTGGGATGAGGCCCTTTATCCTCACATCTTCCTGTGGGAACGGGAGTCGGGGAGCTCTGTGGCCTTGCCGCCTTCAGTGGCTTCCTCTGCACACGGGCTTAGTGCCTTCTGCCTTCTGTCAGTCGTTACGGGGTTTGGGCTTCGCTTTGGCGGCCTTGGCCTTGGCCCTGGCCTGGGCCTTGGCCTTACCCTTGGCGTTGCCCTTGCCCTTGCCCTTGGCCTTCGGCTTAGCCTTCCCTAGGCCTTGTCCTTGGCCTTACCTTGTCCTTGCCCTTACCTTTTCCTTGCCCTTAAACTTAAACTTGACCTTGACTTTGACCTTGAACTTGAACTTGACCTTGACTTTGACCTTGAACTTGAACTTGACCTTGACCTTGAATTTGAACTTGACTTTGACCTTGAACTTGAACTTGACCTTGAACTTGAACTTGACCTTGACCTTGAACTTGAACTTGACCTTGACCTTGAACTTGAACTTGACCTTGAACTTGAACTTGACCTTGACTTTGACCTTGAACTTGAACTTGAACTTGACTTTGACCTTGAACTTGAACTTGACCTTGACCTTGACTTTGACCTTGAACTTGAACTTGAACTTGAACTTGACTTTGACCTTGAACTTGAACTTGACCTTCACTTTGACCTTGAACTTGAACTTGACCTTGACCTTGAACTTGAACTTGAACTTGACCAACAACGGGAGACCAGATTTGCTCAGAGCACCGGAGGTCCAGAGGCAGGGCCGTGTATCTCCCCTTCCCTTTGTGATCATTGCAAAGACATTCCTAGCTGATAGCGGGAGTGCCCATGAAGAAGCAAGCAGTGGGAGTGTGTTTGACACGACTGTGTGCCTCAACTCCACAAGGGGCCTTTCCTCTCGAAGTAGGCCCCATGTCCCCTTGGGGAGGGTGTCATGCCTCTTTTCTCCACACTGCCAAAGGGTGGAGCAAAGCTCGCTCTGTCAGAGGTACAAAAACAGCAATTGAATGGATTTTCAAGCTCTTGCTAGGCTGCACCCTTTCAGGGCCCACTTTACTGAAACAGGTGCTCTGTGGCCCCCGGTTGGGTATGCAGGTTCACAAACAGGGTGTGATCCTGTCCAAGCCAACAATTTTCCTGAAAGACCTAGGCTCACTAAAGCTCTCCTCCAGAGCAAAGGGGATAGAGGAGATGTATGGAGGAGTCTTTGCCTTTCCCTGTGAGTGTGGGGCTACTCCCTACGGCCCCAAGCTCAGGGATAACTGCCTCTAAGAAAGGAATGGCAAGAAGCGCTAATCTTGGAGGTTGGGACAGGGAGTTCGCAGCATGTGGGGAAAGAAAGACTTCTTCGGGAAAGAAGAGGCAACCACCGGGGGTGTGTTCACAAGCCTCTATTTGGAAGGAACACGTTTGCTTATACAACTCAAGACCTCCAGATCTGCTCAGAGGACTGAAGTTCCAGAGACAGGGCCATGTATCTCCCCTTCCCTTTGAGATCCTTGCCAAGACATTCCTAGCAGATTGTCGGAGTGCCCATGAAGAAGCAAGCAGCGGGAGTGTGCTTGACATCACTGGCTGCCTACCTGGGCTCAGCTCCTCAAGGGGCCTTTCTCTCCTGGTAGGCCCTATGTCCCCTTTGGGAGAGGGTTGTGCCCTCTTCCCTCCACACTGCCAAAGGGTGGAGGTGGAGCAAACTCGTTCTCTCCGAGGTAAAAGAAAGACAAATTGGATGGATCTTTAAGCTCTTGCTATGCTGCACCCCTCCAGGACCCACTCGAGCAAAACAGGTGCCCTGTGGCCCCTAGGTCGGGTATGCAGGTTCACACACCGGGTGTGATCCCGTCAAAGCCAAGAATTTTCCTGACAGACCTAGGCTCACTAGAGCTCTCCTCCAGAGGAAAGGGGACAGAAAAGATGTGTGTGTGGAGGTGGCTCTGCCTTTCCAGGTCCCAATCTCAGGGATAACTGCCCCTAAGAAAGGAACTGCTGCTGCTGCTGCTGCTGCTGCTGCTGCTGCTGCTGCTGCTGCTGCTGCTGCTGCTGCTGCTGCTAAGTTGGTTCAGTCGTGTTCGACTCTGTGCGACGCCATAGACGGTAGCCCACTAGGCTCCCCCGTCCCTGGGATTCTCCAGGCAAGAACAGTAAGTGGGTTGCCATTGCCTTCTCCAATGCATGAAAGTGAAAATGAAAGTGCAGTCGCTCAGTCGTGTCCGACCCTCAGCGACCCCATGGACTGCAGCCTACCAGGCTTCTCTGTCCATAGGATTTTCTGAAAGGGACTGCAAGAAGCACTTTTCCAGGAGGCTGGGAAAGGGAGTTTGCAGGATGTGGGGAAAGAGAGCCTCCTTCGGGGAAGAATAGGCGGCCACTTGTTTTGTGTTGCAAACCTCTATTTGGAAGGAACAGGTTAGCTTATACAAAGGGAGACCTCCAGATCTGCTCAGAGGACCGAAGTTGCAGAGGCAGGTCGGTGTATCTTCCCTTCACTTTGCGATCCTTGCAAAGACATTCCTTGCTGCTAGATGACTCAGCAAGGGCCTTTGAACTGTTGTTTTCTTTCCTAGCTTCAAAGATTCCTTCAGTTCCTAATATAGATATCCTAGAAATGATATGACATCCGTGAAAATCTGATATGTCCTGGTCAAATGCTGTCAGTTATCATTCTAGTTATCATATTAAAGCATTTCAAGTCGCAGCAGTGACCAGATGACATTGTCAATTTCTATTTCATCAGGTTTTAACCATGTCCTCTGTGGTTTCACACTGATGCCTTTGCAGAAATACTGCTACTTCAAGATATATGGAAAATACTTTTTTTAAGCTTACTGATAATTTGTTTGTTTGTTTGCTTGTCTTCTGGTAAGCTGCTACCAGATGGAATTTAGTCTCCTCTCTAGGTTAAGAGAACTAAGTTTTCTTAGAATGCAATTTTTGATCACAGACTATGAGTTTCTCTACCTTTCATTGATTTATAATTGTTTTCATCATCTGTTTTTTTACTTCGGTAAAGTAAATAAGCCTTATTTAAGATTTTGGTACATGTAGGATGGACTAAGCTTTCCCCACTCTTGCAAGTTCCCTTAACCCTTCAGATTCTTCTCGTGGGACCAAGATCTCACTTTCCTCCAGAGGGACAATCCAAGCTTTTTATCAGTTGATCTGCCCCTGACATCAGAGTCAAGTTGAGCACGAGTTGGCCTATAATTTAGGCATGAAACTATGACTACATAAAGAAAAGGTGACTTTATGATTCAGGGATGGCCATGATATGCCTTGCACTTCAGAGAAAATGGGTTAAAATGATTTTTTTTTTCCTTCAAAACTGCACACCCAGTTCTTTCAGCATATGCAATTGAAAACATCTAGTCATTAGGTCAGTTTTCATTCCAATCCCAAAGAAAGGCAATGACAAAGACTATTCAAGCTGCTGCACAATTGCACTCATCTCACACACTAGTAAAGTAATGCTCAAAATTCTCCAAGTTCACATGAACTGTGAACTTCCAGATGTTCAAGAGGGATTTAAAAAATGCAGAGAAAGCAGAGATCAAATTGCCAACATCCACTGGATCATTGAAAAAGCAAGAGAGTTCCGGAAAAAAAAAAAAACCATCTATTTCTGCTTTATTGACAATGCCAAAGCCTTTGACTGTGTGGATCACAAGAAACTGGGAAAAATTCTGAAAGAGATGGGAATACCAGACCACCTGACCTGTCTCTTGAGAAACCTGTATGCAGGTCAGGAAGAAACAGTTCGAACTGGACATGGAACAACAGACTGGTTCTACATAGGAAAAGGAACATGTCAAGGCTGTATATTGTCACCCTGCTTATTTAACTTATATGCAGAGTACAGCATGAGAAACACTGGGCTGGAGGAAGCACACGCTGGAATCAAGGTTGCTGGGAGAAATATCAATAATCTCAGATATTCAGATGACACCACCCTTATGGCAGAAAGTGAAGAAGAGCTAAAGAGTCTCCTGATGAAAGTGAAAGAGGAGAGTGAAAAAGTTAGCTTAAAGCTCAGCATTCAGAAAACTACAATCATTGCATCCAGTCTCATCACTTCATGGCAAATAGATGGGAAAACATTGGAAACAGCAGCAGACTATTTTGGGGGGCTTGGGAATCACTGCAGGTGATGGCTGCCTCCATGAACTTAAAACATATTTATGACTTGGAAGAAAAGTGATGACCAAACTAGACAGCATATTAAAAAGCTGAGACGTTGCTTTGCCAACAAAGATCCATCCGGTCAAGGCTATGGTTTTTCCATATGTCATGGATGGATATGAAAGATGCACTATAAAGAAAGTGACAGCTGAAAATGTGATGCTTTTGAACTGTGGTGTTGGAGAAGATGCTTGTAGGTCGCTTAGACTACAAGGAGACGCAACCACTCCATCCTAAAGGAAATCAGGTCTGAATATCCATTGGAAGGACTAATACTGAACCTGAAACTCCAATACTTTGGCCACTTGATGTGAAGAGCTGACTCACTTGGAAGTTGCTTTGATTTGCCTATGAGTGTGGGAGCCCTCCCTGGGCAAAGGGCCTCAGGGGTCATTGCCACTGAATCATGACATCCAAGCAAGCGCATTCCAGCTGTGTGACATGCAGGAAGCAGGAGACTGGGACATCTGTCTTCCTTAGAGGAAGGAAAGTCATCCACAGAGAGTGTGTTTTCAGGCCTCTCTTTGCAGCAAGTGTTTTGCTTCTCAGACATCAGAGCTGCAGGCTTGCTCTGAGGGCCTCAATTCCAGAGTCAGGGCTGTGTGTCTCACTGCACTTTCCAAGCATTACAGACACATTCCTAGGTTGGAGCAGTGCTTCCCATGAGAAAGAAGCCTCGGGAGTGTGTCTGAGCGGGCTGAGTGCCATGCTAGGGTCACCTAGTCGAGGGCACCTTGCACATCCAATGGGCCCCAGGCGAGTAGCTATGGACCGGCCCCTCGGTTGAGATATCCCAAAGCAGGGAACAAAGCTAGCTCTGTCTGTCAGAAGGAGGAAAACAGCAATGGGATGGATTTTCAAGCAGTTGCTAAGTCACACCACGTGAGGGCTCCGCGGGAAAGAAATGCGAATTTTGGCCTCTAGGCCCAGTATCCAGATGTGTGCACAGGATATTTTCCCCACAGGATCCAAGAATGTTCCAGACAGACCTAAGCTCACTAGCTCTCTCCTGCAGAGGAAATGAAATATTGTTGCTGAACCACGAAAAGATGCTGGGATTCTTGGCTTATGGAGGAGAAGAATTCAATCCAGGGCCCAAGACGAGGCTTGATTGCTCAGAGCTTTTGTGCAATCGAGTCTTATTCAAGTAGAAAGGAGATAGAGAAAGCTTCTGACAGAGACATCACAAGGGGCAGAAAGTGTACCCCCTTGCTAGTGTTAGTAATGGAGTTATATACTCTCCAATAAGTTATTACAACGAACAAAAGAATGTCTGGAGGTTGTAAAGACTCACTAGACCTACTCCCATCATTTACATTTTAAGATAACAGGATTAGCCAGAAGGTTTTTCCAGAGACCGTCCTCAAGAAGGATGCATGATTGTTATATAATCCGAAGGAATGTAGAGGGAAAAAAGTGTGCCCTTTCTTCCTCCTTGAGAATTCTAGACCCCTCTCTCCTTGGGGACCCTCGAACTTCTTATAAACCTGCCTTGGCAATGACTCTCTCCGAAACATGATTGAACAGCCGTTTGGAGCTTCCTTTGACTTTCCCTGGGAGGGAGGGAGCCCTCCCTGAGCACAGGGCCTCAGGGGCCATGGCCAATGAAAACTAATCTCCCAGTAAGTGCTTTTCAGCCCTGTGTGACTCTCAGCCCACAGGAGGCTGAGAAAACTCTCTTCCTTGGAGGAAGGAAAGGCAGCCCAAGAGTGTGTTTTCAGGCCTGTATCTTGCAGCAAGTGTTTGGCTTGTTAGACATAAGACCTGCAGGCCTGCTCCAACAGACTCCATTCCAGAATCAGGGCCTTGTGTCTCCCTGCAGTTTCCTGGCCTCGCAAACACATTCCTAGGGGAGAGCAGTCCTGCCCATGGGGAAGCAGGCTGCGGGAGTGTGTCTGAGGGGGCCAGGTGCCATGCTGGGGTCACCTGGTCGAGGGCACCTTGCACCTCCAATGGACCCCAGGCAAGGAGTTGCAGGCCACCACCTTGCTTCTGAAATCCCAAAGTGGGGAGCAAAGCTCGCTCTGTCAGAGGGAAGAAAACAGCAACAGGATGGATTTTCAAGCAGTTGCTAGGCTGTACTGCGTTAGGGCTCCAAGGAAGAAAAATGCAGATGTTAGCCCCTACGACTGGTATCCAGGTGGGCTCCCAGGATGATTTCCCCGCAGGATCCAAGAACGTTCCAGACAGACCTGGGCTCACTAGCTCCCTCCTGCAGAGGAAACATGATAGAACAGCTGTTTGGAGGTTGCTTTGACTTCCCCTGGGAGGGTAGGATCCCTCCCTGGGTGCAGGGCCTCAGGGGCCATTGCCGCTGAGAAATGCCCTCTAAGCCAGACCTTTCCAGCCTTGTATGACTCAGCACGGAGGAGACTGGAAAAGCTATCTTCCTTGGAGGAAGGAAAGGCAGCCCCAGAGAGTGTGTTTTCACACCTGTATCTCGCAGCAAGCGTTTGCCGTCTCAGACGTCAGACCTCCAGGCCTGCTCCAACGGCCTCAGTTCCAGAGTCAGGGCCGTGTGTCTCCCTGCATTTTCTGAGCCTTGGGAACACATTCCTAGGTCAGAACAGTCCTGCCCATGGGGAAGGAGGCTGCGGGAGTGTGTCTGAGGGGGTCGGGTGCCATGCTGGGGTCCAGTAGACCTGGTACCTCCAATAGACCCCAGGACAACAGCGGTGGGGCTCCCCCTGGCTTCCGAAATGCCAAAGCGAGAAGCAAAGCTAGCTCTATCAGAAGGAAGAAAAGAGCAATTAGATGGATGTTCAGGCTGTTGCTGGGCCGCACCACTTCAGGTTACCCCCCGAGAGGAGCAGGCGCCCTGTGGCCCCTCGGTCCCATATGCAGGTTAACACACAGGATGTGTCCCCATAGGAGCCAAGAATTTTCCTGACAGACCTAGGCTCACTAGAGCTCTCCTACAGGGCAAAAGGGATAGAACAGACTGTGGATGTGACTCTGCCTTTCCCAGCGAGCATGGGGCCCTCCCTACGGCCCCGGGCTCCAGGGAAAATTGTCCCTGAAAAATGACCTCCAAGAAGCGCTTTTCCAGCAGGCTGGGATGCAGAGTTCACAGGATGTGGGGAAAGTGATCGTCCTTCAGGGAAGAAGAGGCAGCCACCCAGTGTGTGTTTGCAAGCCTGTATTTGGAAGAAACTGGTTTGCTTCTTCAAGGGGAGACCTCCAGGTCTGCTCAGAGGACCGAAATTCCAGAGGCAGCACCATGCATCTCCCCTGTCCTTTCTGAGCCTTGGAAAGACATTCCTAGCTTATAGCGGTATTGCTCATGAAGAAGCAGGATGCAGGAATGTGTCAGACATGACTGGGTGCCTTCCTGGGTTCAGCTCCGTGAGGGGCCTTTCCACTCAAAGTAGGTCCCATGCCTCCTTGGGGAGGAAGTGGGGCCCGCTTGCCTCCAAATTGCCAAAGGCTGGAACAAAGCTAGTTCTATCAGAGGTAAGAAAAGAGCAATTGGATGGATGTGGAAGCTGTTGCTGGGCCGCACTGCTTCAGGCCCCCCACCCCCTCCGGCCCCGAGAGAAACAGGCGCCCTGTGGCCCCTCTGTCCTGTATGCAGTTTCACACATAGAATGTGTCCCCATAGGAGCCAAGAATTTTCCTGACAGACCTAGGCTCACTAGAGCTCTCCTACAGAGCAAAGGGGATGGGACAGATGTGTGGCTGTGGCTCTGCCTTTCCCTGGGAGTGTGGAGCCACTCCCTATGGCCCCGGGCTCCAGGGGAAATTGCCCCTGAATAATGACCTCCAAGAAGCGCTTTTCCAACTGGCTGAGACGTGGAGTTCTCAGGATGCAGGGAAAGCGAGTGTCCCTTCGGGGAAGCAAAGGCAGTCACCTGTTATCATTACTTACTAGAATAGTAGGTACCTTCTCTGGTTGGGCAGAGGCCTTCCCTACCTGATCTGAAAAAGAAAATGAAGTAGCTCGCTGATTTGAGAAATAATTCCCAGACTTGGGTTTCCAACCAATATAGAATCCGACAATGGCCCTGTCTTTGTAGCCGCGTTAATTAACAGGTATGTGAAGCTCTAAATATCAGTGGAAATTACATACAGCATATAGGCCCCAGTGTTCTGGAATGGTGGAAAGAAACAACCAAACTCTTGAAGAGACTCTTTCAAAATGGATCATAGAGACTGACTGTACATGGATGGGCTTACTTCTGGCAGACTTACTCATATTACGGGTAACTGCACGTTCCCATTGTTGTTGTCCTTATGAAATTTTCTATGGGAGAACCCCCCACCCCAAATGAGGCAGGTGTTAGCAGATTTGCCACAAGTAAGGAGGTGGGATTTCACAGCAGCTGGAAAAATTAGGTAAGGTAATAAATCAGGTAACTAAGTTTGTGTAAAAAAAAAATATCATTCCCCCTTGAGGAACAGATTCATGAATTTGTGCTCAGTGATCAGGTGTGGCTCAATGACTGGAAACACAATTCCTTGGCCTGACATCGGAAAGGTCCTTATACTGTTGTTTTAGCCACAATTCTGAAAGAGAAGGGAATACTAGACCACCTAACCTGCCTCTTGAGAAATCTGTATGAAGGTCAGGAAGCAACAGTTAGAGCAGGACATGGAACAACATACTGGTTCCAAAAAGGAAAAGGAGTATGTCAAGGCTGTATATTGTCACCCTGTTTATTTAGCTTATATGCAGACTACATCATGAAAAATGCTGCGATGGAAGATACCTGAGCTGGAATCAAGATTGCCGGAAGAAATAGCAATAAACTTAGATATGCAGATGTCACCACCATTATGGCAGAATGGGAAGAGGAACGCGTATGTCGGGGAACTTCTTGAGTTGCAGCAAAGGTGTGAAGGACCCTTTCGAAGTTCCAGAGGTTAGGTGTGGTTAGTCTCGAGATGCCTCAGCAGAAATGGGCCTCATGTCGCCTGGAATGGAGAGGCTTCTGGATATTCCCCAGTTTCAGCAGGTGCTCTCAAGTTACCACGGGGACTTCAGGGACCCGCTCTGGCGGCCTCAGGAAAGGCCAGTCATCATGCGTGTTGCTAGGGGGCCTCTCGTGATTCCTCTCCCGTCGGTGCCGGGGCCTAAGAAGTTGTGTGGAGTCGGGGCCGGAACCTGAGGATTCCTCACCAATGCTGACATGGATCATGGGGTAATTATGGAGTCTCCCCAGGGGAGTCAGTCCTCGTCTCGAGAGGGGGCATGCAGGTGCGCTTTCCTCCTGATCTGTAGCAGCAGTGTCACGCTTCCCATCTCGTGAGTCATGGGATCTGCGGCTTTCCCTCCAGGATTTTCCACGAGGCTTTCCCACGAGGCTTTCCCACAGGGCTGTCCCACTAGGCTTTCGGACAGGGCTGTCTCACGTGCCACCTTGGTGGCAGTCGATCCTCGGCGTGAAAGTCGAGGCAGTGCAGGGAAAACAGGTTCCTCTGGAATGGACTGAGACATCTGGGGGACTCTTGGAATGGTGGAACGACGCTGGCATACCTCTCGCCTTTCCTGTGGAGAGCGCCTCCTCTTGAGATGCGACGGGAACGCCGGGAATTCTTTCCCGATCAAGCAGCCAAAGGATCCCTCATGTCGAGCTAGGAGGCGGAAACGGGGCTCCTCTGGATGTGGGCGGGACCCTCGTGCTTCCTCTCGAGTGGAGACAGGTATGTCGGGGAACTTCTTGAGTTGCAGCAAGGGTGTGAAGGACCTTTTGAAAGTCCCAGATGTTAGGTGTGATTAGCCTTGAGATGCCTCAGCGGAAATGGGCCCCATCTCGCCTGGAGGGCAAAACCTCCTGGATTTTCTCGAGTTGTGGCAGGTGCTCTCGACTTATGTCGGGGACCTCAGGGACCCGCTCTGGTGGCCTCAGGAAAGGCCAGTCCCCTGCGAGTTGCTCGGGTGCCTTTGGGGATTCCTCTCCCTTCGATGCCGGGGCCTAAGGCCTGTGTGGAGGCGGGGCCGGAACCTGAGGATTCCTCTCCTATGCTGACATGGATCTTGGGGTACTTCTGGAGTCTCCTCAGGGGAGTAAGTCCTCATCTCGAATGGGGACATGCACCTGCGCTTTCCTCCAGAGCTCTAGCAGCAGTGTCACGCTTTCCATCGCCTGGATCAAGGGATCTGTGACTTTCACTCCAGGCTTTCCCAGGAGGCTTTCTCACGAGGCTTCCCCACAGGGGTCCCACGTGCCACCTTGGTATGGGTCGATCCTCGGCGTGAAAGTCGAGGCAGTGCAGGGAAAACAGGTTCCTCTGAAATGACTGAGATATTTGGGGGACTCTTGGAATGGTGGCACGATGCTGGAGATCCGCTCGCCTTTGCTGTGGAGAGCGCCTCCTCTTGAAATGCGACAGGAATGCCCAGAATTCTTTCCCGACCAAGCAGGGAAAGTGTCCCTCATCTTGAGCTACGAGGAAGAAACAGGGCTCCTCTGGATGTGGGCGGGACCCTCATGCTTCCTCTAGAGTGGAGACAGGGAAGTCGGGGAACGTCTTGAGTTGCAGCAAGGGTGTGAAGGACCTTTTGGAAGTTCCAGGGCTTAGATGTGATTAGCCTTGAGAAGCTTCAGCGGAAATGGGCCTAATCTCGCCTGGAGGGCAAAACCTCCTGGATTTTCTCGAGTTGCGGCAGGTACTCTAGACTTACGACGGGGACCTCAGGGACCCGCTCTTGTGGCCTCAGGAAAGGCCAGTCCCAATGCAAGTTGCTCGGGGGCCTCTCGGGATTTCTCTCCCTTTGATGCCGGGGCCTAAGACCTTGTGTGGAGGCGGTGCTGGAACCTGAAGATTCCTCTCCAGTGCTGACATGGATCTTGGGGTACTTCTGGAGTCTCCCCAGGGGAGTAAGTCCTCGTCTCAAATGGGGGCATGAACGTGCGCTTTCCTCCATAGCGGCAGCAGCAGTGTCACGCTTCCCATCTCCTGGATCAAGATATCTGTGGCTTTCCCTAGAGGCTTTCCCACGAGGCTTTTCCACGATGCTTCCCACTGGGCTGTCACACGTGCCAGCGTGGTGGGAGTCGATCCTCTGCGTGGGAGTCGATCCTCTGCGTGAAAGCCGAGGCAGTGCAGGGCAAACAGGTTCCTCTGGAATGGACTGAGACATCTCGGGGACTCTTGGAATGGTGGCACGACGCTGGAGTTCCTCTCGCCTTTCCTGTGGAGAGCGCCTCCTCTTGTGGTGAGAGGGGAACGCCGGGAATTCTTTCCGGACAAAGCAGCGAAATGTCCCTCATCTTGAGCTACGAGGCAGAAACGGGGCTCCTCTGGATGTGGATGGGAGACTCGTGCTTCCTCTAGAGTGGAGACGCGCATGTCAGGCTACTTCTTGAGTTGCAGCAAGGGTGTGAAGGACCTTTTGGAAGTTCCAGAGGCTAGAAGTGATTAGCCTGGAGAAGCCTCAGCGGAAATGGGCCTCATCTCGCCTGGAGGGAAAAACCTCCTGGATTTTCTCGAGTTGCGGCAGGTGTTCTCGTCTTACGACGGTGACCTAAGGGACCGGCTCTGGTGGCCTCAGAACTGGCCAGGCCCATTCCAGTGGCTCGGGAGCCTCTCGGGATTCCTCTCCCGTCGATGCCGGGCCTAAGACCTTGTGTGGAGTCAGGGCCGGATCCTAAGGATTCCTCTCCAGTGCTGACATGGAACTTTGGGTACTTCTGGAGTCTCCCCAGGGGAGTCAGTCCTCGTCTCTAGAGGGGACATGCAAATGGGCTTTCCTCCCGCGCTGGAGCAGAAATGTCACGCTTCCCGTCGGGTCGATCATGGGATCTGTGGCTTTCCCTCGAGGCTTTCCCCCGAGGCTTTCCCAGGAGGCTTTCCCACAGGGCTGTCCCACGTGCCACCGTGGTGGGAGTCCATCCTCGGCATGAAAGTCGAAGCAGTGGAGCAAAACAGTTTCCTCTGGAATGGACTGAGACATCTGCGGGACTCTTGGAATGTGGACACGACCCTGGAGTTACTCTCGCCTTTCCTGTGGAGAGCGCCTCCTCTTCAGATGCGACGTGAACGCTGGGAATGCTTTCCCGACCAAGCAGGGAAAGGATCCCTCATCTCGAGCTACGAGGCGGAAACGGGGCTCCTCTGGATGTGGGCGGGACCCTCGTTCTTCCTCTAGAATGGAGACCTGTATGTCGGGAAACTTCTTGATTTGAAGCAAGTGTGTGAAGGACCTTTTGGAATTTCGAGAAGTTAGGTGTGATTAGCATTGAGAAGGCTCAGCGGAAATGGGTCTCATCTCGCCTGGAGGGCAAAACCTTCTGGATTTTCTCGAGTTGGGGCAGGTGCTCTCGACTTACGACGGGGACCTCAGGGACCCTCTCTGGTGGCCTCAGGAAAGGCTAGTTCCCATGCGAGTTGCTCGGGGCCCTCTCGGGATTCTTCTCCCTTCGATGCCGGTGCCTAAGACCTTGTGTGGAGTCGAGACCGGGACCTGAGGATTCCTCTCCAGTGCTGACATGGATCTTGGGGTACTTCTGGAGTCTCCCAGTGGAGTAAGTCCTCGTCTCGAATGGGGGCATGCACGTGCGCTTTCCTCCATAGCAGTAGAAGTAGTGCCATGCTTCCCGTCGCGTGGATCAAGGGATCTGTGGCTTTCCTTCGATGCTTTCCCATGAGGCATTCCCACGAGGCTTTCCCGCAGGGCTGTCCCACGTGAGACAGTGGTGGGAGTCGATCCTCGGCGTGAAAGTCAAGGCAGTGCAGGGAAAACAGGTTCCTCCGGAATGGACTGAGACATCTGGGGGCTCTTGGAATGGTGGCACGACCCTGGAGTTCCTCTCGCCTTTCCTGTGGAGAGCGCCGCCTCTTGTGATGCGACGGGAACGCCCAGGATTCTCTCCCGAACAAGCAGTGAAAGGATCCCTCATCTCTACCTACGAGGCGGGAACGGAGCTCTTCTGGATGTGGGAGGGACCCACGTGCTACCTCTCGAATGGAGAGGGGTATGTCGGGGAACTTCTTGAGATGCAGCAATGGTGTGAAGGACCCTTTGGAAGTTCCAGAGGTTAGATGTGATTAGCCTCGAGACGCCTCAGCGAAAATGGGCCTCATCGAGCCTGGATGGGAGAACTTCCTGGATTTTCTCGAGTTTTGGCAGGTGGTCTCGTCTTACGACGGTGACCTAAGGAACCCGCTCTGGTGACCTCAGGACTGGCCAGTCCCCATACGACTTGTTCGGTGGCCTCCTGGGATTACACTGCCGTTGATGCCCGGGCCTAAGAGGTTGTGTGGAGTCGGGGCCGGAACCTGAGGCTTCCTCTCCAGTGCTGAAATGGATATTGGGGTAATTCTTGAGTCTCCCCAGGGAAGTCAGTCCTCGTCTCAAGAAGGGGCATGCACGTGCGCTTTCCTCCTGAGCTGTAGCAGCAGTTTCACGCTTCCCATCGCGTGAGTCAAGGGATCTGTGGCTTTCCCTCGAGGATTTAACATGAGGCATTCCCACGAGGCTTTCCCACAGGGCTGTCACACGTGCCACCGTGGTGGGAGTCGATCCTCGGCGTGAAAGTCGAGGCAGTGCAGGGAAAACAGGTTCCTCTAGAATGGAATGAAACATCTGGGGTTTTCTGGGAATGGTGGCACGACGCTGGAGTTCTAGCCTTTCCTGTGGAGAGCACCTCCTAATTGAGATGCGACAGGAATGCACAGAATTCTTTCCCGAACACGCAGCGAAAGGATTCCTCATCTCGAGCTACGTAGCGGAAACGGGGCTCCTCTGGATGTGGCCGGGACCCTCGTGTTTCCTCTAGATGTGAGACGGGTATGTCAGGCAACTTCTTGAGCTGCAGCAAGGGTGCGAAAGACCTTTTGGAAATTCCATAGGTTAGGTGTGATTAGCTTCGGAAAGCCTCAGTGGAAATGGGCCTCATCTCTCCTGGAGGGCAAAACCTCTTGGATTCTGTCGAGTTGCGGCAGGTGCTCTCAACTTCCGACGGGGACCTCATGGACCCGCTCTGGTTGCCACAGGAAAGGACAGTCCCTATGCGAGTTGCACGGGGGCCACTCAGGATAACTTTCCCTTCGAAGCCGGGGCCTAAGACCTTGTGTGGAGTCGTGCCTGGAACATGAGGTTTCCTCTCCAGTGCTGACATGGATCGTGGGGTACTTCTGGAGTCTCCCCCGGGGAGTAAGTCCTCGTCTCCAATGGGTGCATGCACGTGTGCTTTCCTCCAGAGCTGTAGCTGCAGTGTCACTCTTCCCGTCCCGTGGATCAAGGGATCTGTGGCTTTCCCTCGAGGCTTTCCCACGAGGCTTTCCACTAGGCTTTCCCACAGGGCTGCTTCACGTGCCACCGTTGTGGCTGTCGATCCTCGGCGAGAAAGTCGAGGCAGTGCAGGGAAAACAGGTTCCTCTGAAATGAACTGAGAAATCTGGGGGACTCGGAATGGTGGCGCGGCCCTGGAGTTCCTCTTGCCTTTCCTGTGGAGACGGCCTCCTCTTGAGATGCAACGGGAACGACGGGAATTCTTTCCCAACCAAGCAGGGAAAGGATCCCTCATCTCGAGCTACAAGGCGTAAACGGGGGCTCCTCTGGATGTGGGCGGGACCCTCGTGCTTCCTCTACAGTGGAGACGGAGATGTCGGGGAACTTCTTGAGTTGCAGCAAGGGTGTGAAGTACCTTTTGGAAGTTCCAGAGGTTAGGTGTGATTAGCCTCGAGAAGCCTCAGTGGAAATGGGCCTCATCTCGCCTGGAGGGCAAAACCGCTTGGCTTTTCTCGAGTTGTGGCAGGTGCTCTCGACTTAAGGCGGGGACATCAGGGACCTGCTCTGGTGGCCTCAGGACTGGTCAGTCCCCAATCGAGTTGCTCGGGGGCCTCTCGTGATTATTTTCCCGTCGATGCCGGGGCCTAAGTCCTTGTGTGGAGTCGGGCCCAGAACCTGAGGATTCCTCTGCAGTGCTGACATGGATTTTCGGGTACGTCTGGAGTCTCCCCATTGGAGTAAGTCCTCGTCTCGAATGGGGGCATGCACTTGCGCCTTCCTCAACAACTGTAGCAGCAGTGTCATTCTTCCCATCGCCTACATCAAGTGATCTGTGCCTTTCCCTTGAGGATTTCCCACGAGGTGTTCCCACCAGTCCTTCCCACAGGGCTGTCCCACGTGCCACCGAGTTGTGAGTCGATCCTCGGCTTGAATGTCGAGGCAGTGCAGGGAAAACAGATTCCTCTGGAATGGACTAAGACATCTAGCCGACTCTTGGAATGGTGGCACGACGCTGGAGTTCCTCTCGCCTTCCCAATGGAGAGCGCCTCCTCTTGAGATGCGAAGGGAACGCCGGGAATTCTTGCCCGACGAAGCAGGGAAAGGATCCCACATCTCGAGCAACGAAGCAGAAACGGGGCTCCTCTGGATGTGGGCGGGACCCTCGTGCTTCCTCTCGAGTGGAGACGGCTATGTCGGGGAACTTCTTGAGTTGCAGCAAGGTTGTGAAGGACCCTTTGGAAGTTCCAGTGGTTAGATGTGATTGGCCTCGAGAAGCCTCAGCGGAAATGGGCCTCATCTCGCCTGGAGGGCAAAACCTCCTGGATTTTCTCGAGTTGCGGCAGGTGCTCTCGAGTTGCGGCACGAGATCTCGACTTACGACGGGGACCTCAGGGAACCGCTCTGGTGGCCTCAGGAAAGGCCAGTCCCCATGCGAGTTCCTCGGGGGCGTCTCGTTATTCCTCTCCCGTTGATGCCGGGGCCTAAGACCTTGTGTGGAGTCGGGGCCGGAACCTGAGGATTCCTCTCCAGTGCTGACATGGATCTTGGGGTACTTCTGGAGTCTCCCCAGGGGAGTCAGTCCTCGTCTCGAATGCGGGCATGCACTTGCTCTTTCCTCCAGAGCGGTAGCAGCAGTGTCACACAGTCCGCCGCGTGGATCAAAGGATCTATGGTTTTCCCTCGAGTCTTTCCCACGAGGCTTTCCCACGAGGCTTTCCCACAGGGCTGTCCCACGTGCACACGTGGTGGGAGTCGATCCTCGGCTTGAATGTCAAGGCAGTGCAGGGAAAACAGGTTCCTCTGGAATGGACTGACACATCTGGGGGACTCTTGGAATGGTGGCACGACCCTTCAGTTCCTCTCGCCTTTCCTGTGGAGAGCGCCTCCTCTTGAGATGCGACGGGAACGCCGGGAATTCTTTCCCTACGAAACAGGGAAAGGATCCCTCATCTCGAGCTAGGAGGCGGAAACGGGGCTCCGCTGGATGTGTGCGGGACACCACGTGCTTCCTCTCGAGTGCAGACGGGTATGTCGGGGAACTTCTTGAGTTGCAGCAAGGGTGTGAAGGACCCTTTGGAAGTTCCAGTGGTTAGATGTGATTGGCCTCTAGAAGCCTCAGGGGAAATGGGCCTCATCTCGCCTGGAGGGCAAAACCTCCTGGATTTTCTCGAGTTGCGGCAGGTGCTCTCGACTTACGACGGGGACCTCAGGACCCGCTCTGGTGGCCTCAGGAAAGGCCAGTCCCCATGCGAGTTCCTCGGGGGCCTCTCGGGATTCCTCTCCCGTCGATGCCGGGGCCTAAGACCTTGTGTGGAGTCGGGGCCGGAACCTGAGGATTCCTCTCCAGTACTGACATGGATCTTGGGGTACTTCTGGAGTCTCCCCAGGGGAGTCAGTCCTCGTCTCGAATGCGGGCATGCACTTGTGCTTTCCTCCAGAGCGGTAGCAGCAGTGTCACGCAGTCCGCCGCGTGGATCAAAGGATCTATGGTTTTCCCTCGAGTCTTTCCCACGAGGCTTTCCCACGAGGCTTTCCCACAGGGCTGTCCCACGTGCACACGTGGTGGGAGTCGATCCTCGGCTTGAACGTCAAGGCAGTGCAGGGAAAACAGGTTCCTCTGGAATGGACTGACACATCTGGGGGACTCTTGGAATGGTGGCACGACCCTGGAGTTCCTCTCGCCTTTCCTGTGGAAAGCACCTTCTCTTGAGATGCGACGGGAACGCCGGGAATTCTTTCCCTACGAAACAGGGAAAGGATCCCTCATCTCGAGCTAGGAGGCGGAATCGGGGCTCCCCTGGATGTGTGCGGGACACCACGTGCTTCCTCTCGAGTGGAGACGGGTATGTCGGGGAACTTCTTGAGTTGCAGCAAGGGTGTGAAGGACCCTTTGGAAGTTCCAGTGGTTAGACGTGATTGGCCTCGAGAAGCCTCAGCGGAAATGGGCCTCATCTCGCCTGGAGGGCAAAACCTCCTGGATTTTCTCGAGTTGCGGCAGGTGCTCTCGACTTACGACGGGGACCTCAGGGACCCGCTCTGGTGGCCTCAGGAAAGGCCAGTCCCCATGCGAGTTCCTCGGGGGCGTCTCGGGATTCCTCTCCCGTCGATGCCGGGGCCTAAGACCTTGTGTGGAGTCGGGGCCGGAACCTGAGGATTCCTCTCCAGTGCTGACATGGATCTTGGGGTACTTCTGGAGTCTCCCCAGGGGAGTCAGTCCTCGTCTCGAATGCGGGCATGCACTTGCTCTTTCCTCCAGAGCGGTAGCAGCAGTGTCACGCAGTCCGCCGCGTGGATCAAAGGATCTATGGTTTTCCCTCGAGTCTTTCCCACGAGGCTTTCCCACGAGGCTTTCCCACAGGGCTGTCCCACGTGCACACCTGGTGGGAGTCGATCCTCGGCTTGAATGTCAAGGCAGTGCAGGGAAAACAGGATCCTCTGGAATGGACTGACACATCTGGGGGACTCTTGGAATGGTGGAACGACCCTGGAGTTCCTCTCGCCTTTCCTGTGGAGAGCGCCTCCTCTTGAGATGCGACGGGAACGCCGGGAATTCTTTCCCTACGAAACAGGGAAAGGATCCCTCATCTCGAGCTAGGAGGCGGAAACGGGGCTCCCCTGGATGTGTGCGGGACACCACGTGCTTCCTCTCGAGTGCAGACCGGTATGTCGGGGAACTTTTTGAGTTGCAGCAAGGGTGTGAAGGACCCTTTGGAAGTTCCAGTGGTTAGATGTGATTGGCCTCGAGAAGCCTCAGCGGAAATGGGCCTCATCTCGCCTGGAGGGCAAAACCTCCTGGATTTTCTCGAGTTGCGGCAGGTGCTCTCGACTTACGACGGGGACCTCAGGGACCCGCTCTGGTGGCCTCAGGAAAGGCCAGTCCCCATGTGAGTTCCTCGGGGGCCTCTCGGGATTCCTCTCCCGTCGATGCCGGGGCCTAAGACCTTGTGTGGAGTCGGGGCCGGAACCTGAGGATTCCTCTCCAGTGCTGACATGGATCTTGGGGTACTTCTGGAGTCTCCCCAGGGGAGTCAGTCCTCGTCTCGAATGCGGGCATGCACTTGCGCTTTCCTCCAGAGCGGTAGCAGCAGTGTCACGCAGTCCGCCGCGTGGATCAAAGGATCTATGGTTTTCCCTCGAGTCTTTCCCACGAGGCTTTCCCACGAGGCTTTCCCACAGGACTGTCCCACGTGCACACGTGGTGGGAGTCGATCTTCGGCTTGAACGTCAAGGCAGTGCAGGGAAAACAGGTTCCTCTGGAATGGACTGACACATCTGGGGACTCTTGGAATGGTGGCACAACCCTGGAGTTCCTCTCGCCTTTCCTGTGGAGAGCGCCTCCTCTTGAGATGCGACGGGAACGCCGGGAATTCTTTCCTTACGAAACAGGGAAAGGATCCCTCATCTCGAGCTAGGAGGCGTAAACGGGGCTCCCCTGGATGTGTGCTGGACACCACATGCTTCCTCTCGAGTGGAGACGGGTATGTCGGGGAACTTCTTGAGTTGCAGCAAGGGTGTGAAGGACCCTTTGGAAGTTCCAGTGGTTAGACGTGATTGGCCTCGAGAAGCCTCAGCGGAAATGGGCCTCATCTCGCCTGGAGGGCAAAACCTCCTGGATTTTCTCGAGTTGCGGCAGGTGCTCTCGACTTACGACGGGGACCTCAGGGACCCGCTCTGGTGGCCTCAGGAAAGGCCAGTAACCATGCGAGTTCCTCGGGGGCCTCTCGGGATTCCTCTCCCGTCGATGCCGGGGACTAAGACCTTGTGTGGAGTCGGGGCCGGAACCTGAGGATTCCTCTCCGGTGCTGACATGGATCTTGGGGTACTTCTGGAGTCTCCCCAGGGGAGTCAGTCCTCGTCTCGAATGCGGGCATGCACTTGCTCTTTCCTCCAGAGCGGTAGCAGCAGTGTCACGCAGTCCGCTGCGTGGATCAAAGGATCTATGGTTTTCCCTCGAGTCTTTCCCACGAGGCTTTCCCACGAGGCATTCCCACTGGGCTGTCCCACGTGCACACGTGGTGGGAGTCGATCCTCGGCTTGAATGTCAAGGCAGTGCAGGGAAAACAGGTTCCTCTGGAATGGACTGACACATCTGGGGGACTCTTGGAATGGTGGCACGACCCTGGAGTTCCTCTCGCCTTTCCTGTGGAGAGCGCCTCCTCTTGAGATGCGACGGGAACGCCGGGAATTCTTTCCCTACGAAACAGGGAAAGGATCCCTCATCTCGAGCTAGGAGGCGGAAACGGGGCTCCCCTGGATGTGTGCGGGACACCACGTGCTTCCTCTCGAGTGCAGACGGGTATGTCGGGGAACTTCTTGAGTTGCAGCAAGGGTGTGAAGGACCCTTTGGAAGTTCCAGTGGTTAGATGTGATTGGCCTCGAGAAGCCTCAGCGGAAATGGGCCTCATCTCGCCTGGAGGGCAAAACCTCCTGGATTTTCTCGAGTTGCGGCAGGTGCTCTCGACTTACGACGGGGACCTCAGGGACCCGCTCTGGTGGCCTCAGGAAAGGCCAGTCCCCATGCGAGTTCCTCGGGGGCCTCTCGGCATTCCTCTCCCGTCGATGCCGGGGCCTAAGACCTTGTGTGGAGTCGGGGCCGGAACCTGAGGATTCCTCTCCAGTGCTGACATGGATCTTGGGGTACTTCTGGAGTCTCCCCAGGGGAGTCAGTCCTCGTCTCGAATGCGGGCATGCACTTGCGCTTTCCTCCAGAGCGGTAGCAGCAGTGTCACGCAGTCCGCCGCGTGGATCAAAGGATCTATGGTTTTCCCTCGAGTCTTTCCCACGAGGCTTTCCCACGAGGCTTTCCCACAGGGCTGTCCCACGTGCACACGTGGTGGGAGTCGATCCTCGGCTTGAACGTCAAGGCAGTGCAGGGAAAACAGGTTCCTCTGGAATGGACTGACACATCTGGGGGACTCTTGGAATGGTGGCACGACCCTGGAGTTCCTCTCGCCTTTCCTGTGGAGAGCGCCTTCTCTTGAGATGCGACGGGAACGCCGGGAATTCTTTCCCTACGAAACAGGGAAAGGATCCCTCATCTCGAGCTAGGAGGCGGAAACAGGGCTCCCCTGGATGTGTGCGGGACACCACGTGCTTCCTCTCGAGTGCAGACGGGTATGTCGGGGAACTTCATGAGTTGCAGCAAGGTTGTGAAGGACCCTTTGGAAGTTCCAGTGGTTAGACGTGATTGGCCTCCAGAAGCCTCAGCGGAAATGGGCCTCATCTCGCCTGGAGGGCAAAACCTCCTGGATTTTCTCAAGTTGCGGCAGGTGCTCTCGACTTACTACGGGGACCTCAGGGACCCGCTCTGGTGGCCTCAGGAAAGGCCAGTCCCCATGCGAGTTCCTCGGGGGCCTCTCGGGATTCCTCTCCCGTCGATGCCGGGGCCTAAGACCTTGTGTGGAGTCGGGGCCGGAACCTGAGGATTCCTCTCCAGTGCTGATATGGATCCTGGGGTACTTCTGGAGTCTCCCCAGGGGAGTCAGTCCTCGTCTCGAATGCGGGCATGCACTTGCGCTTTCCTCCAGAGCGGTAGCAGCAGTGTCACGCAGTCCGCCGCGTGGATCAAAGGATCTATGGTTTTCCCTCGAGTCTTTCTCACGAGGCTTTCCCACGAGGCTTTCCCACAGGACTGTCCCACGTGCACACGTGGTGGGAGTCGATCCTCGGCTTGAACGTCAAGGCAGTGCAGGGAAAACAGGTTCCTCTGGAATGGACTGACACATCTGGGGGACTCTTGGAATGGTGGCACGACCCTGGAGTTCCTCTCGCCTTTCCTGTGGAGAGCGCCTCCTCTTGAGATGCGACGGGAACGCCAGGAATTCTTTCCCTACGAAACAGGGAAAGGATCCCTCATCTCGAGCTAGGAGGCGGAAACGGGGCTCCCCTGGATGTGTGCGGGACACCACATGCTTCCTCTCGAGTGGAGACGGGCATGTCGGGGAACTTCTTGAGTTGCAGCAAGGGTGTGAAGGACCCTTTGGAAGTTCCAGTGGTTAGACGTGATTGGCCTCGAGAAGCCTCAGCAGAAATGGGCCTCATCTCGCCTGGAGGGCAAAACCTCCTGGATTTTCTCGAGTTGCGGCAGGTGCTCTCGACTTACGACGGGGACCTCAGGGACCCGCTCTGGTGGCCTCAGGAAAGGCCAGTCCCCATGCGAGTTCCTCGGGGGCCTCTCGGGATTCCTCTCCCGTCGATGCCGGGGCCTAAGACCTTGTGTGGAGTCGGGGCCGGAACCTGAGGATTCCTCTCCAGTGCTGACATGGATCTTGGGGTACTTCTGGAGTCTCCCCAGGGGAGTCAGTCCTCGTCTCGAATGCGGGCATGCACTTGCGCTTTCCTCCAGAGCGGTAGCAGCAGTGTCACGCAGTCCGCCGCGTGGATCAAAGGATCTATGGTTTTCCCTCGAGTCTTTCCCACGAGGCTTTCCCACGAGGCTTTCCCACAGGGCTGTCCCACGTGCACACGTGGTGGGAGTCGATCCTCGGCTTGAATGTCAAGGCAGTGCAGGGAAAACAGGTTCCTCTGGAATGGACTGACACATCTGGGGGACTCTTGGAATGGTGGCACGACCCTGGAGTTCCTCTCGCCTTTCCTGTGGAGAGCGCCTCCTCTTGAGATGCGACGGGAACGCCGGGAATTCTTTCCCTACGAAACAGGGAAAGGATCCCTCATCTCGAGCTAGGAGGCGGAAACGGGGCTCCCCTGGATGTGTGCGGGACACCACGTGCTTCCTCTCGAGTGCAGACGGGTATGTCGGGGAACTTCTTGAGTTGCAGCAAGGGTGTGAAGGACCCTTTGGAAGTTCCAGTGGTTAGATGTGATTGGCCTCGAGAAGCCTCAGCGGAAATGGGCCTCATCTCGCCTGGAGGGCAAAACCTCCTGGATTTTCTCAAGTTGCGGCATTTGCTCTCGACTTACGACGGGGACCTCAGGGACCCGCTCTGGTGGCCTCAGGAAAGGCCAGTCCCCATGCGAGTTCCTCGGGGGCCTCTCGGGATTCCTCTCCCGTCGATGCCGGGGCCTAAGACCTTGTGTGGAGTCGGGGCCTGAACCTGAGGATTCCTCTCCAGTGCTGATATGGATCCTGGGGTACTTCTGGAGTCTCCCCAGGGGAGTCAGTCCTCGTCTCGAATGCGGGCATGCACTTGCGCTTTCCTCCAGAGCGGTAGCAGCAGTGTCACGCAGTCCGCCGCGTGGATCAAAGGATCTATGGTTTTCCCTCGAGTGTTTCAAACGAGGCTTTCCCACGAGGCTTTCCACAGGACTGTCCCACGTGCACACGTGGTGGGAGTCGATCCTCGGCTTGAACGTCAAGGCAGTGCAGGGAAAACAGGTTCCTCTGGAATGGACTGACACATCTGGGGGACTCTTGGAATGGTGGCACCACCCTGGAGTTCCTCTCGCCTTTCCTGTGGAGAGCGCCTCCTCTTGAGATGCGACGGGAACGCCGGGAATTCTTTCCCTACGAAACAGGGAAAGGATCCCTCATCTCGAGCTAGGAGGCGGAAACGGGGCTCCCCTGGATGTGTGCGGGACACCACATGCTTCCTCTCGAGTGGAGACGGGTATGTCGGGGAACTTCTTGAGTTGCAGCAAGGGTGTGAAGGACCCTTTGGAAGTTCCAGTGGTTAGACGTGATTGGCCTCGAGAAGCCTCAGCGGAAATGGGCCTCATCTCGCCTGGAGGGCAAAACCTCCTGGATTTTCTCGAGTTGCGGCAGGTGCTCTCGACTTACGACGGGGACCTCAGGGACCCGCTCTGGTGGCCTCAGGAAAGGCCAGTCCCCATGCGAGTTCCTCGGGGGCCTCTCGGGATTCCTCTCCCGTCGATGCCGGGGCCTAAGACCTTGTGTGGAGTCGGGGCCGGAACCTGAGGATTCCTCTCCAGTGCTGACATGGATCTTGGGGTACTTCTGGAGTCTCCCCAGGGGAGTCAGTCCTCGTCTCGAATGCGGGCATGCACTTGCGCTTTCCTCCAGAGCGGTAGCAGCAGTGTCACGCAGTCCGCCGCGTGGATCAAAGGATCTATGGTTTTCCCTCGAGTCTTTCCCACGAGGCTTTCCCACGAGGCTTTCCCACAGGGCTGTCCCACGTGCACACGTGGTGGGAGTGGATCCTCGGCTTGAACGTCAAGGCAGTGCAGGGAAAACAGGTTCCTCTGGAATGGACTGACACATCTGGGGGACTCTTGGAATGGTGTCACGACCCTGGAGTTCCTTTCGCCTTTCCTGTGGAGAGTGCCTCCTCTTGAGATGCGACGGGAAGGCCGGGAATTCTTTCCCTACGAAACAGGGAAAGGATCCCTCATCTCGAGCTAGGAGGCGGAAACGGGGCTCCCCTGGATGTGTGCGGGACACCACGTGCTTCCTCTCGAGTGCAGACGGGTATGTCGGGGAACTTCTTGAGTTGCAGCAATGGTGTGAAGGACCCTTTGGAAGTTCCAGTGGTTAGATGTGATTAGCCTCGAGAAGCCTCAGCGGAAATGGGCCTCATCTCGCCTTGAGGGCAAAACCTCCTGGATTTTCTCGAGTTGCGGCAGGTGCTCTCGACTTACGACGGGGACCTCAGGGACCCGCTCTGGTGGCCTCAGGAAAGGCCAGTCCCCATGCGAGTTCCTCGGGGGCCTCTCGGCATTCTCCTCCCGTCGATTCCGGGGCCTAAGACCTTGTGTGGAGTCGGGGCCGGAACCTGAGGATTCCTCTCCAGTGCTGACATGGATCTTGGGGTATTTCTGGAGTCTCCCCAGGGGAGTCAGTCCTCGTCTCGAATGCGGGCATGCACTTGCGCTTTCCTCCAGAGCGGTAGCAGCAGTGTCACGCAGTCCGCCGCGTGGATCAAAGGATCTATGACTTTCCCTCGAGTCTTTCCCAAGAGGCTTTCCCACGAGGCTTTCCCACAGGGCTGTCCCACGTGCACACGTGGTGGGAGTCGATCCTCGGCTTGAACGTCAAGGCAGTGCAGGGAAAACAGGTTCCTCTGGAATGGACTGACACATCTGGGGGACTCTTGGAATGGTGGCACGACCCTGGAGTTCCTCTCGCCTTTCCTGTGGAGAACGCCTCCTCTTGAGATGCGACGGGAACGCCGGGAATTCTTTCCCTACGAAACAGGGAAAGGATCCCTCATCTCGAGCTAGGAGGCGGAAACGGGGCTCCCCTGGATGTGTGCGGGACCCCACGTGCTTCCTCTCGAGTGGAGACGGGTATGTCGGGGAACTTCTTGAGTTGCAGCAAGGGTGTGAAGGACCCTTTGGATGTTCCAGTGGTTAGACGTGATTGGCCTCGAGAAGCCTCAGCGGAAATGTGCCTCATCTCGCCTGGAGGGCAAAACCTCCTGGATTTTCTCGAGTTGCGGCAGGTGCCCTCGACTTACGACGGGGACCTCAGGGACCCGCTCTGGTGGCCTCAGGAAAGGCCAGTCCCCATGCGAATTCCTCGGGGGCCTCTCGGGATTACTCTCCCGACGATGCCGGGGCCTAAGACCTTGTGTGGAGTCGGGGCCGGAACCTGAGGATTCCTCTCCAGTGCTGACATGGATCTTGGGGTACTTCTGGAGTCTCCCCAGGGGAGTCAGTCCTCGTCTCGAATGCGGGCATGCACTTGCGCTTTCCTCTAGAGCGGAAGCAGCAGTGTCACGCAGTCTGCCGCGTGGATCAAAGGATCTATGGTTTTCCCTCGAGTCTTTCCCACGAGGCTTTCCCACGAGGCTTTCCCACAGGGCTGTCCCACGTGCACAGGTGGTGGGAGTCGATCCTCGGCTTGAACGTCAAGGCAGTGCAGGGAAAACAGGTTCCTCTGGAATGGACTGACACATCTGGGGGTCTCTAGGAATGGTGGCACGACCCTGGAGTTCCTCTCGCCTCTCCTGTGGAGATCGCCTCCTCTTGAGAGGCGACCGCAACGCCGGGAATTTTTTCCCCAAGAAAGAGGGAAAGGATCCCTCATCTCGAGCTAGGAGGCGGAAACGGGGCTCCCCTGGATGTGTGCGGGACCCCACGTGCTTCCTCTCGAGTGGAGACGGGTATGTCGGGGAACTTCTTGAGTTGCAGCAAGGGTGTGAAGGACCCTTTGGAAGTTCCAGTGGTTGGACGTGATTAGCCTCGAGAAGCCTCAGCGGAAATGGGCCTCATCTCGCCTGGAGGGCAAAACCTCCTGGATTTTCTCGAGTTGCGGCAGGTGCCCTCGACTTACGACGGGGACCTCAGGGACCCGCTCTGGTGGCCTCAGGAAAGGCCAGTCCCCATGCGAATTCCTCGGGGGCCTCTCGGGATTACTCTCCCGACGATGCCGGGGCCTAAGACCTTGTGTGGAGTCGGGGCCGGAACCTGAGGATTCCTCTCCAGTGCTGACATGGATCTTGGGGTACTTCTGGAGTCTCCCCAGGGGAGTCAGTCCTCGTCTCGAATGCGGGCATGCACTTGCGCTTTCCTCTAGAGCGGAAGCAGCAGTGTCACGCAGTCTGCCGCGTGGATCAAAGGATCTATGGTTTTCCCTCGAGTCTTTCCCACGAGGCTTTCCCACGAGGCTTTCCCACAGGGCTGTCCCACGTGCACAGGTGGTGGGAGTCGATCCTCGGCTTGAACGTCAAGGCAGTGCAGGGAAAACAGGTTCCTCTGGAATGGACTGACACATCTGGGGGTCTCTAGGAATGGTGGCACGACCCTGGAGTTCCTCTCGCCTCTCCTGTGGAGATCGCCTCCTCTTGAGAGGCGACGGCAACGCCGGGAATTCTTTCCCCAAGAAAGAGGGAAAGGATCCCTCATCTCGAGCTAGGAGGCGGAAACGGGGCTCCCCTGGATGTGTGCGGGACCCCACGTGCTTCCTCTCGAGTGGAGACGGGTATGTCGGGGAACTTCTTGAGTTGCAGCAAGGGTGTGAAGGACCCTTTGGAAGTTCCAGTGGTTAGATGTGATTGGCCTCGCGAAGCCTCAGCGGAAATGGGCCTCATCTGGCCTGGAGGGCAAAACCTACTGGATTTTCTCGAGTTGCGGCAGGTGCTCGCGACTTACGACGGGGACCTCAGGGAACCGCTCTGGTGGCCTCAGGAAAGTCCAGTCCCCATGCGAGTTCCTCGGGGGCGTCTCGGGATTACTCTCCCGTCGATGCCGGGGCCTAAGACCTTGTGTGGAGTCGGGGCCGGAACCTGAGGATTCCTCTCCAGTGCTGACATGGATCTTGGGGTACTTCTGGAGTCTCCCCAGGGGAGTCAATCCTCGTCTCGAATGCGGGCATGCACTTGCACTTTCCTCCAGAGCGGTAGCAGCAGTGTCACGCAGTCCGCCGCGTGGATCAAAGGATCTATGGTTTTCCCTCGAGTCTTTCCCACGAGGCTTTCCCACGAGGCTTTCCCATAGGGCTGTCCCACGTGCACACGTGGTGGGAGTCGATCCTCGGCTTGAAGGTGAAGGCAGTGCAGGGAAAACAGGTTCCTCTGGAATGGACTGACACATCTGGGGGACTCTTGGAATGGTGGCACGACCCTGGAGTTCCTCTCGCCTTTCCTGTGGAGAGCGCCTCCTCTTGAGATGCGACGGGAACGCCGGGAATTCTTTCCCTACGAAACAGGGAAAGGATCCCTCATCTCGAGCTAGTAGGCGGAAACGGGGCTCCCCTGGATGTGTGCGGGACCCACGTGCTTCCTCTCGAGTGCAGACGGGTATGTCGGGGAACTTCTTGAGTTGCAGCAAGGGTGTGAAGGACCCTTTGGAAGTTCCAGTGGTTAGACGTGATTAGCCTCGAGAAGCCTCAGCGGAAATGGGCCTCATCTCGCCTGGAGGGCAAAACCTCCTGGATTTTCTCTAGTTTCGGCAGGCGCTCTCGACTTACGACGGGGACCTCAGGGACCCGCTCTGGTGGCATCAGGAAAGGCCAGTCCCCATGCGAGTTCCTCGGGAGCCTCTCGGGATTCCTCTCCCGTCGATGCCGGTGCCTAAGACCTTGTGTGGAGTCGGGGCCGGAACCTGAGGATTCCTCTCCAGTGCTGACATGGATCTTGGGGTACTTCTGGAGTCTCCCCAGGGGAGTCAGTCCTCGTCTCGAATGCGGGCATGCACTTGCTCTTTCCTCCAGAGCGGTAGCAGCAGTGTCACGCAGTCCGCCGCGTGGATCAAAGGATCTATGGTTTTCCCTCGAGTCTTTCCCACGAGGCTTTCCCACGAGGCTTTCCCACAGGGCTGTCCCACGTGCACACGTGGTGGGAGTCGATCCTCGGCTTGAATGTCAAGGCAGTGCAGGGAAAACAGGTTCCTCTGGAATGGACTGACACATCTGGGGGACTCTTGGAATGGTGGCACGACCCTGGAGTTCCTCTCGCCTTTCCTGTGGAGAGCGCCTCCTCTTGAGATGCGACGGGAACGCCGGGAATTCTTTCCCTACGAAACAGGGAAAGGATCCCTCATCTCGAGCTAGGAGGCGGAAACGGGGCTCCCCTGGATGTGTGCGGGACACCACGTGCTTCCTCTCGAGTGCAGACGGGTATGTCGGGGAACTTCTTGAGTTGCAGCAAGGGTGTGAAGGACCCTTTGGCAGTTCCAGTGGTTAGATGTGATTGGCCTCGAGAAGCCTCAGCGGAAATGGGCCTCATCTCGCCTGGAGGGCAAAACCTCCTGGATTTTCTCGAGTTGCGGCAGGTGCTCTCGACTTACGACGGGGACCTCAGGGACCCGCTCTGGTGGCCTCAGGAAAGGCCAGTCCCCATGCGAGTTCCTCGGGGGCCTCTCGGGATTCCTCTCCCGTCGATGCCGGGGCCTAAGACCTTGTGTGGAGTCGGGGCCGGAACCTGAGGATTCCTCTCCAGTGCTGACATGGATCTTGGGGTACTTCTGGAGTCTCCCCAGGGGAGTCAGTCCTCGTCTCGAATGCGGGCATGCACTTGCGCTTTCCTCCAGAGCGGTAGCAGCAGTGTCACGCAGTCCGCCGCGTGGATCAAAGGATCTATGGTTTTCCCTCGAGTCTTTCCCACGAGGCTTTCCCACGAGGCTTTCCCACAGGGCTGTCCCACGTGCACACGTGGTGGGAGTCGATCCTCGGCTTGAACGTCAAGGCAGTGCAGGGAAAACAGGTTCCTCTGGAATGGACTGACTCATCTGGGGGACTCTTGGAATGGTGGCACGACCCTGGAGTTCCTCTCGCCTTTCCTGTGGAGAGCGCCTTCTCTTGAGATGCGACGGGAACGCCGGGAATTCTTTCCCTAGGAAACAGGGAAAGGATCCCTCATCTCGAGCTAGGAGGCGGAAACGGGGCTCCCCTGGATGTGTGCGGGACACCACGTGCTTCCTCTCGAGTGCAGACGGGTATGTCGGGGAACTTCATGAGTTGCAGCAAGGTTGTGAAGGACCCTTTGGAAGTTCCAGTGGTTAGACGTGATTGAACTCGAGAAGCCTCAGCGGAAATGGGCCTCATCTCGCCTGGAGGGCAAAACCTCCTGGATTTTCTCAAGTTGCGGCAGGTGCTCTCGACTTACTCCGGGGACCTCAGGGACCCGCTCTGGTGGCCTCAGGAAAGGCCAGTCCCCATGCGAGTTCCTCGGGGGCCTCTCGGGATTCCTCTCCCGTCGATGCCGGGGCCTAAGACCTTGTGTGGAGTCGGGGCCGGAACCTGAGGATTCCTCTCCAGTGCTGATATGGATCCTGGGGTACTTCTGGAGTCTCCCCAGGGGAGTCAGTCCTCGTCTCGAATGCGGGCATGCACTTGCGCTTTCCTCCAGAGCGGTAGCAGCAGTGTCACGCAGTCCGCCGCGTGGATCAAAGGATCTATGGTTTTCCCTGGAGTGTTTCCCACGAGGCTTTCCCACGAGGCTTTCCCACAGGACTGTCCCACGTGCACACGTGGTGGGAGTCGATCCTCGGCTTGAACGTCAAGGCAGTGCAGGGAAAACAGGTTCCTCTGGAATGGACTGACACATCTGGGGGACTCTTGGAATGGTGGCACGACCCTGGCGTTCCTCTCGCCTCTCCTGTGGAGAGCGCCTCCTCTTGAGATGCGACGGGAACGCCGGGAATTCTTTCCCTACGAAACAGGGAAAGGATCCCTCATCTCGAGCTAGGAGGCGGAAACGGGGCTCCCCTGGATGTGTGCGGGACACCACATGCTTCCTCTCGAGTGGAGACGGGCATGTCGGGGAACTTCTTGAGTTGCAGCAAGGGTGTGAAGGACCCTTTGGAAGTTCCAGTGGTTAGACGTGATTGGCCTCGAGAAGCCTCAGCGGAAATGGGCCTCATCTCGCCTGGAGGGCAGAACCTCCTGGATTTTCTCGAGTTGCGGCAGGTGCTCTCGACTTACGACGGGGACCTCAGGGACCCGCTCTGGTGGCCTCAGGAAAGGCCAGTCCCCATGCGAGTTCCTCGGGGGCCTCTCGGGATTCCTCTCCCGTTGATGCCGGGGCCTAAGACCTTGTGTGGAGTCGGGGCCGGAACCTGAGGATTCCTCTCCAGTGCTGACATGGATCTTGGGGTACTTCTGGAGTCTCCCCAGGGGAGTCAGTCCTCGTCTCGAATGCGGGCATGCACTTGCGCTTTCCTCCAGAGCGGTAGCAGCAGTGTCACGCAGTCCGCCGCGTGGATCAAAGGATCTATGGTTTTCCCTCGAGTCTTTCCCACGAGGCTTTCCCACGAGGCTTTCCCACAGGGCTGTCCCACGTGCACACGTGGTGGGAGTCGATCCTCGGCTTGAATGTCAAGGCAGTGCAGGGAAAACAGGTTCCTCTGGAATGGACTGACACATCTGGGGGACTCTTGGAATGGTGGCACGACCCTGGAGTTCCTCTCGCCTTTCCTGTGGAGAGCGCCTCCTCTTGAGATGCGACGGGAACGCCGGGAATTCTTTCCCTACGAAACAGGGAAAGGATCCCTCATCTCGAGCTAGGAGGCGGAAACGGGGCTCCCCTGGATGTGTGCGGGACACCACGTGCTTCCTCTCGAGTGCAGACGGGTATGTCGGGGAACTTCTTGAGTTGCAGCAAGGGTGTGAAAGACCCTTTGGAAGTTCCAGTGGTTAGATGTGATTGGCCTTGAGAAGCCTCAGCGGAAATGGGCCTCATCTCGCCTGGAGGGCAAAACCTCCTGGATTTTCTCAAGTTGCGGCATTTGCTCGCGACTTACGACGGGGACCTAAGGGACCCGCTCTGGTGGCCTCAGGAAAGGCCAGTCCCCATGCGAGTTCCTCGGGGGCCTCTCGGGATTTCTCTCCCGTCGATGCCGGGGCCTAAGACCTTGTGTGGAGTCGGGGCCTGAACCTGAGGATTCCTCTCCAGTGCTGATATGGATCCTGGGGTACTTCTGGAGTCTCCCCAGGGGAGTCAGTCCTCGTCTCGAATGCGGGCATGCACTTGCGCTTTCCTCCAGAGCGGTAGCAGCAGTGTCACGCAGTCCGCCGCGTGGATCAAAGGATCTATGGTTTTCCCTCGAGTGTTTCAAACGAGGCTTTCCCACGAGGCTTTCCCACAGGACTGTCCCACGTGCACACGTGGTGGGAGTCGATCCTCGGCTTGAACGTCAAGGCAGTGCAGGGAAAACAGGTTCCTCTGGAATGGACTGACACATCTGGGGGACTCTTGGAATGGTGGCACGACCCTGGAGTTCCTCTCGCCTTTCCTGTGGAGAGCGCCTCCTCTTGAGATGCGACGGGAACGCCGGGAATTCTTTCCCTACGAAACAGGGAAAGGATCCCTCATCTCGAGCTAGGAGGCGGAAACGGGGCTCCCCTGGATGTGTGCGGGACACCACATGCTTCCTCTCGAGTGGAGACGGGTATGTCGGGGAACTTCTTGAGTTGCAGCAAGGGTGTGAAGGACCCTTTGGAAGTTCAGTGGTTAGACGTGATTGGCCTCGAGAAGCCTCAGCGGAAATGGGCCTCATCTCGCCTGGAGGGCAAAACCTCCTGGATTTTCTCGAGTTGCGGCAGGTGCTCTCGACTTACGACGGGGACCTCAGGGACCCGCTCTGGTGGCCTCAGGAAAGGCCAGTCCCCATGCGAGTTCCTCGGGGGCCTCTCGGGATTCCTCTCCCGTCGATGCCGGGGCCTAAGACCTTGTGTGGAGTCGTGGCCAGAACCTGAGTATTCCTCTCCAGTGCTGACATGGACCTTGGAGTACTTCTGGAGTCTCCCCAGGGGAGTCAGTCCTCGTCTCGAATGCGGGCATGCACTTGCACTTTCCTCCAGAGCGGTAACAGCAGTGTCACGCAATCCGCCGCGTGGATCAAAGGATCTATGGTTTTCCCTCGAGTCTTTCCCACGAGGCTTTCCCACGAGGCTTTCCCACAGGGCTGTCCCACGTGCACAGGTGGTGGGAGTCGATCCTCGGCTTGAACGTCAAGGCAGTGCAGGGAAAACAGGTTCCTCTGGAATGGACTGACACATCTGGGCGTCTCTAGGAATGGTGGCACGACCCTGGAGTTCCTCTCGCCTCTCCTGTGGAGATCGCCTCCTCTTGAGAGGCGACGGGAACGCCGGGAATTCTTTCCCTAAGAAACAGGGAAAGAATCCCTCATCTCGAGCTAGGAGGTGGAAACGGGGCTCCCCTGGATGTGTGCGGGACCCCACGTGCTTCCTCTCGAGTGGAGACGGGTATGTCGGGGAACTTCTTGAGTTGCAGCAAGGGTGTGAAGGACCCTTTGGAAGTTCCAGTGGTTAGACGTGATTAGCCTCGAGAAGCCTCAGCGGAAATGGGCCTCATCTCGCCTGGAGGGCAAAACCTCCTGGATTTTCTCGAGTTGCGGCAGGTGTTCTCGACTTACGACGGGGACCTCAGGGACCCGCTCTGGTGGCCTCAGGAAAGGCCAGTCCCCATGCGAGTTCCTCGGGGGCCTCTCGGCATTCTCCTCCCGTCGATGCCGGGGCCTAAGACCTTGTGTGGAGTCGGGGCCGGAACCTGAGGATTCCTCTCCAGTGCTGACATGGATCTTGGGGTATTTCTGGAGTCTCCCCAGGGGAGTCAGTCCTCGTCTCGAATGCGGGCATGCACTTGCGCTTTCCTCCAGAGCGGTAGCAGCAGTGTCACGCAGTCCGCCGCGTGGATCAAAGGATCTATGACTTTCCCTCGAGTCTTTCCCAAGAGGCTTTCCCACGAGGCTTTCCCACAGGGCTGTCCCACGTGCACACGTGGTGGGAGTCGATCCTCGGCTTGAACGTCAAGGCAGTGCAGGGAAAACAGGTTCCTCTGGAATGGACTGACACATCTGGGGGACTCTTGGAATGGTGGCACGACCCTGGAGTTCCTCTCGCCTTTCCTGTGGAGAGCGCCTCCTCTTGAGATGCGACGGGAACGCCGGGAATTCTTTCCCTACGAAACAGGGAAAGGATCCCTCATCTCGAGCTAGGAGGCGGAAACGGGGTTCCCCTGGATGTGTGCGGGACCCCACGTGCTTCCTCTCGAGTGGAGACGGGTATGTCGGGGAACTTCTTGAGTTGCAGCAAGGGTGTGAAGGACCCTTTGGATGTTCCAGTGGTTAGACGTGATTGGCCTCGAGAAGCCTCAGCGGAAATGTGCCTCATCTCGCCTGGAGGGCAAAACCTCCTGGATTTTCTCGAGTTGCGGCAGGTGCCCTCGACTTACGACGGGGACCTCAGGGACCCGCTCTGGTGGCCTCAGGAAAGGCCAGTCCCCATGCGAATTCCTCGGGGGCCTCTCGGGATTACTCTCCCGACGATGCCGGGGCCTAAGACCTTGTGTGGAGTCGGGGCCGGAACCTGAGGATTCCTCTCCAGTGCTGACATGGATCTTGGGGTACTTCTGGAGTCTCCCCAGGGGAGTCAGTCCTCGTCTCGAATGCGGGCATGCACTTGCGCTTTCCTCTAGAGCGGAAGCAGCAGTGTCACGCAGTCTGCCGCGTGGATCAAAGGATCTATGGTTTTCCCTCGAGTCTTTCCCACGAGGCTTTCCCACGAGGCTTTCCCACAGGGCTGTCCCACGTGCACAGGTGGTGGGAGTCGATCCTCGGCTTGAACGTCAAGGCAGTGCAGGGAAAACAGGTTCCTCTGGAATGGACTGACACATCTGGGGGTCTCTAGGAATGGTGGCACGACCCTGGAGTTCCTCTCGCCTCTCCTGTGGAGATCGCCTCCTCTTGAGAGGCGACCGCAACGCCGGGAATTCTTTCCCCAAGAAAGAGGGAAAGGATCCCTCATCTCGAGCTAGGAGGCGGAAACGGGGCTCCCCTGGATGTGTGCGGGACCCCACGTGCTTCCTCTCGAGTGGAGACGGGTATGTCGGGGAACTTCTTGAGTTGCAGCAAGGGTGTGAAGGACCCTTTGGAAGTTCCAGTGGTTGGACGTGATTAGCCTCGAGAAGCCTCAGCGGAAATGGGCCTCATCTCGCCTGGAGGGCAAAACCTCCTGGATTTTCTCGAGTTGCGGCAGGTGCCCTCGACTTACGACGGGGACCTCAGGGACCCGCTCTGGTGGCCTCAGGAAAGGCCAGTCCCCATGCGAATTCCTCGGGGGCCTCTCGGGATTACTCTCCCGACGATGCCGGGGCCTAAGACCTTGTGTGGAGTCGGGGCCGGAACCTGAGGATTCCTCTCCAGTGCTGACATGGATCTTGGGGTACTTCTGGAGTCTCCCCAGGGGAGTCAGTCCTCGTCTCGAATGCGGGCATGCACTTGCGCTTTCCTCTAGAGCGGAAGCAGCAGTGTCACGCAGTCTGCCGCGTGGATCAAAGGATCTATGGTTTTCCCTCGAGTCTTTCCCACGAGGCTTTCCCACGAGGCTTTCCCACAGGGCTGTCCCACGTGCACAGGTGGTGGGAGTCGATCCTCGGCTTGAACGTCAAGGCAGTGCAGGGAAAACAGGTTCCTCTGGAATGGACTGACACATCTGGGGGTCTCTAGGAATGGTGGCACGACCCTGGAGTTCCTCTCGCCTCTCCTGTGGAGATCGCCTCCTCTTGAGAGGCGACCGCAACGCCGGGAATTCTTTCCCCAAGAAAGAGGGAAAGGATCCCTCATCTCGAGCTAGGAGGCGGAAACGGGGCTCCCCTGGATGTGTGCGGGACCCCACGTGCTTCCTCTCGAGTGGAGACGGGTATGTCGGGGAACTTCTTGAGTTGCAGCAAGGGTGTGAAGGACCCTTTGGAAGTTCCAGTGGTTGGACGTGATTAGCCTCGAGAAGCCTCAGCGGAAATGGGCCTCATCTCGCCTGGAGGGCAAAACCTCCTGGATTTTCTCGAGTTGCGGCAGGTGCTCTCGACTTACGACGGGGACCTCAGGGACCCGCTCTGGTGGCCTCAGGAAAGGCCAGTCCCCATGCGAGTTCCTCGGGGGCCTCTCGGCATTCTCCTCCCGTCGATGCCGGGGCCTAAGACCTTGTGTGGAGTCGGGGCCGGAACCTGAGGATTCCTCTCCAGTGCTGACATGGATCTTGGGCTATTTCTGGAGTCTCCCCAGGGGAGTCAGTCCTCGTCTCGAATGCGGGCATGCACTTGCGCTTTCCTCCAGAGCGGTAGCAGCAGTGTCACGCAGTCCGCCGCGTGGATCAAAGGATCTATGATTTTCCCTCGAGTCTTTCCCACGAGGCTTTCCCACGAGGCTTTCCCACAGGGCTGTCCCACGTGCACACGTGGTGGGAGTCGATCCTCGGCTTGAACGTCAAGGCAGTGCAGGGAAAACAGGTTCCTCTGGAATGGACTGACACATCTGGGGGACTCTTGGAATGGTGGCACGACCCTGGAGTTCCTCTCGCCTTTCCTGTGGAGAGCGCCTCCTCTTGAGATGCGACGGGAACGCCGGGAATTCTTTCCCTACGAAACAGGGAAAGGATCCCTCATCTCGAGCTAGGAGGCGGAAACGGGGCTCCCCTGGATGTGTGCGGGACCCCACGTGCTTCCTCTCGAGTGGAGACGGGTATGTCGGGGAACTTCTTGAGTTGCAGCAAGGGTGTGAAGGACCCTTTGGATGTTCCAGTGGTTAGACGTGATTGGCCTCGAGAAGCCTCAGCGGAAATGTGCCTCATCTCGCCTGGAGGGCAATACCTCCTGGATTTTCTCGAGTTGCGGCAGGTGCCCTCGACTTACGACGGGGACCTCAGGGACCCGCTCTGGTGGCCTCAGGAAAGGCCAGTCCCCATGCGAATTCCTCGGGGGCCTCTCGGGATTACTCTCCCGACGATGCCGGGGCCTAAGACCTTGTGTGGAGTCGGGGCCGGAACCTGAGGATTCCTCTCCAGTGCTGACATGGATCTTGGGGTACTTCTGGAGTCTCCCCAGGGGAGTCAGTCCTCGTCTCGAATGCGGGCATGCACTTGCGCTTTCCTCCAGAGCGGTATCAGCAGTGTCACGCAGTCCGCCGCGTGGATCAAAGGATCTATGGTTTTCCCTCGAGTCTTTTCCACGAGGCTTTCCCACGAGGCTTTCCTCAGGGCTGTCCCACGTGCACACGTGGTGGGAGTGGATCCTCGGCTTGAACGTCAAGGCAGTGCAGGGAAAACAGGTTCCTCTGGAATGCACTGACACATCTGGGGGACTCTTGGAATGGTGGCACGACCCTGGAGTTCCTCTCGCCTTTCCTGTGGAGAGCGCCTCCTCTTGAGATGCGACGGGAACGCCGGGAATTCTTTAACTATGAAACAGGGAAAGGATCCCTCATCTCGAGCTAGGAGGCGGAAACGGGGCTCCCCTGGATGTGTGCGGGACTCCACGTGCTTCCTCTCGAGTGGAGACGGGTATGTCGGGGAACTTCTTGAGTTGCAGCAAGGGTGTGAAGGACCCTTTGGAAGTTCCAGTGGTTAGACGTGATTAGCCTCGAGAAGCCTCAGCAGAAATGGGCCTCATCTCGCCTGGAGGGCAAAACCTCCTGGATTTTCTCGAGTTGCAGCAGGTGCTCTCGACATACGACCGGGACCTCAGGGACCCGCTCTGGTGGCCTCAGGAAAGGCCAGTCCCCATGCGAGTTCCTCGGGGGCCTCTCGGGATTCCTCTCCCGTCGATGCCGGGGCCTAAGACCATGTGTGGAGTTGGGGCCGTAACCTGAGGATTCCTCTCCCGTGCTGACATGGATCTTGGGGTACTTCTGGAGTCTCCCCAGGGGAGTCAGTCCTCGTCTCGAATGCGGGCATGTACTTGCGCTTTCCTCCAGAGCGGTAGCAGCAGTGTCACGCAGTCCTCCGCGTGGATCAAAGGAGCTATGGTTTTCCCTCGAGTCTTTCCCACGAGGCTTTCCCACGAGGCTTTCCCACAGGGCTGTCCCACGTGCACACGTGGTGGGAGTCGATCCTCGGCTTGAACGTCAAGGCAGTGCAGGGAAAACAGGTTCCTCTGGAATGGACTGACACATCTGGGGGACTCTTGGAATGTTGGCACGACCCTGGAGTTCCTCTCGCCTTTCCTGTGGAGAGCGCCTCCTCTTGAGATGCGACGGGAACGCCGGGAATGCTTTCCCTACCAAACAGGGAAAGGATCCCTCATCTCGAGCTATTAGGCGGAAACGGGGCTCCCCTGGATGTGTGCGGGACTCCACGTGCTTCCTCTCGAGTGGAGACGGGTATGTCGGGGAACTTCTTGATTTGCAGCAATGGTGTGAAGGACCCTTTGGAAGTTCCAGTGGTTCGACGTGATTAGCCTCGAGAAGCCTCAGCGGAAATGGGCCTCATCTCGCCTGGAGGGCAAAACCTCCTGGATTTTCTCGAGTTGTGGCAGGTGCTCTCGACTTACGACGGGGACCTCAGGGACCCGCTCTGGTGGGCTCAGGAAAGGCCAGTCCCCATTCGAGTTCCTCGGGGGCCTCTCGGGATTCCTCTCCCGTTGATGCCGGGGCCTAAGTCCTTGTGTGGAGTCGGGGCCGGAACCTGAGGATTCCTCTCCAGTGCTGACATGGATCTTGGGGTACTTCTGGAGTCTCCCCAGGCGAGTCAGTCCTCGTCTCGAATGCGGGCATGCACTTGCGCTTTCCTCCAGAGCGGTAGCAGCAGTGTCACGCAGTCCTCCGCGTGGATCAAAGGATCTATGGTTTTCCCTCGAGTCTTTCCCACGAGGCTTTCCCACGAGGCTTTCCCACAGGGCTGTCCCACGTGCACACGTGGTGGGAGTGGATCCTCGGCTTGAACGTCAAGGCAGTGCAGGGAAAACAGGTTCCTCTGGAATGGACTGACACATCTGGGGGACTCTTGGAATGGTGGCACGACCCTGGAGTTCCTCTCGCCTTTCCTGTGGAGAGCGCCTCCTCTTGAGATGCGACGGGAACGCCGGGAATTCTTTCCCTACGAAACAGGGAAAGGATCCCTCATCTCGAGCTAGGAGGCGGAAACAGGGCTCCCCTGGATGTGTGCGGGACCCCACGTGCTTCCTCTCGAGTGGAGACGGGTATGTCGGGGAACTTCTTGAGTTGCAGCAAGGGTGTGAAGGACCCTTTGGAAGTTCCAGTGGTTAGACGTGATTAGCCTCGAGAAGCCTCAGCGGAAATGGGCCTCATCTCGCCTGGAGGGCAAAACCTCCTGGATTTTCTCGAGTTGCGGCAGGTGCTCTCGACTTACGACGGGGACCTCGGGGACCCGCTCTGGTGACCTCAGGAAAGGCCAGTCCCCATGCGAGTTCCTCGGGGGCCTCTCGGCATTCTCCTCCCGTCGATGCCGGGGCCTAAGACCTTGTGTGGAGTCGGGGCCGGAACCTGAGGATTCCTCTCCAGTGCTGACATGGATCTTGGGGTACTTCTGGAGTCTCCCCAGGGGAGTCAGTCCTCGTCTCGAATGCGGGCATGCACTTGCGCTTTCCTCTAGAGCGGTAGCAGCAGTGTCACGCAGTCCGCCGCGTGGATCAAAGGATCTATGGTTTTCCCTCGAGTCTTTCCCACGAGGCTTTCCCACGAGGCTTTCCCACAGGGCTGTCCCACGTGCACAGGTGGTGGGAGTCGATCCTCGGCTTGAACGTCAAGGCAGTGCAGGGAAAACAGGTTCCTCTGTAATGGACTGACACATCTGGGCGTCTCTAGGAATGGTGGCACGACCCTGGAGTTCCTCTCGCCTCTCCTGTGGAGATCGCCTCCTCTTGAGATGTGACGGGAACGCCGGGAATTCTTTCCCTAAGAAACAGGGAAAGGATCCCTCATCTCGAGCTAGGAGGCGGAAACGGGGCTCCCCTGGATGTGTGCGGGACCCCACGTGCTTCCTCTCGAGTGGAGACGGGTATGTCGGGGAACTTCTTGAGTTGCAGCAAGGGTGTGAAGGACCCTTTGGAAGTTCCAGTGGTTAGATGTGATTAGCCTCGAGAAGCCTCAGCGGAAATGGGCCTCATCTCGCCTGGAGGGCAAAACCTCCTGGATTTTCTCAAGTTGCGGCAGGTGCTCTCGACTTACGACGGGGACCTCGGGGACCCGCTCTGGTGACCTCAGGAAAGGCCAGTCCCCATGCGAGTTCCTCGGGGGCCTCTCGGGATTCCTCTCCCGTCGATGCCGGGGCCTAAGACTTTGTGTGGAGTCGGGGCCGGAACCTGAGGATTCCTCTCCAGTGCTGACATGGATCTTGGGGTACTTCTGGAGTCTCCCCAGGGGAGTCATTCCTCGTCTCGAATGCGGGCATGCACTTGCGCTTTCCTCCAGAGCGGTAGCAGCAGTGTCACGCAGTCCTCCGCGTGGATCAAAGGATCTATGGTTTTCCCTCGAGTCTTTCCCACGAGGCTTTCCCACGAGGCTTTCCCACAGGGCTGTCCCACGTGCACACGTGGTGGGAGTGGATCCTCGGCTTGAACGTCAAGGCAGTGCAGGGAAAACAGGTTCCTCTGGAATGGACTGACACATCTGGGGGACTCTTGGAATGGTGGCACGACCCTGGAGTTCCTCTCGCCTTTCCTGTGGAGAGCGCCTCCTCTTGAGATGCGACGGGAACGCCGGGAATTCTTTCCCTACGAAACAGGGAAAGGATCCCTCATCTCGAGCTAGGAGGCGGAAACGGGGCTCCCCTGGATGTGTGCGGGACCCCACGTGCTTCCTCTCGAGTGGAGACGGGTATGTCGGGGAACTTCTTGAGTTGCAGCAAGGGTGTGAAGGACCCTTTGGAAGTTCCAGCGGTTAGATGTGATTAGCCTCGAGAAGCCTCAGCGGAAATGGGCCTCATCTCGCCTGGAGGGCAAAACCTCCTGGATTTTCTCGAGTTGCGACAGGTGCTCTCGACTTACGATGGGGACCTCAGGGACCCGCTCTGGTGGACTCAGGAAAGGCCAGTCCCCATGCGAGTTCCTCGGGGGCCTCTCGGCATTCCTCCCCCGTCGATGCCGGGGCCTAAGACCTTGTGTGGAGTCGGGGCCGGAACCTGAGGATTCCTCTCCAGTGCTGACATGGATCTTGGGGTACTTCTGGAGTCTCCCCAGGGTAGTCAGTCCTCGTCTCGAATGCGGGCATGCACTTGCGCTTTCCTCCAGAGCGGTAGCAGCAGTGTCACGCAGTCCGCCGCGTGTATCAAAGGATCTATGATTTTCCCTCGAGTCTTTCCCACGAGGCTTTCCCACGAGGCTTTCCCACAGGGCTGTCCCACGTGCACACGTGGTGGGAGTGGATCCTCGGCTTGAACGTCAAGGCAGTGCAGGGAAAACAGGTTCCTCTGGAATGGACTGACACATCTGGGGGACTCTTGGAATGGTGGCACGACCCTGGAGTTCCTCTCGCCTTTCCTGTGGAGAGCGCCTCCTCTTGAGATGCGACGGGAACGCCGGGAATTCTTTCCCTACGAAACAGGGAAAGGATCCCTCATCTCGAGCTAGGAGGCGGAAACGGGGCTCCCCTGGATGTGTGCGGGACCCCACGTGCTTCCTCTCGATTGGAGACGGGTATGTCGGGGAACTTCTTGAGTTGCAGCAAGGGTGTGAAGGACCCTTTGGAAGTTCCAGTGGTTAGACGTGATTAGCCTCGAGAAGCCTCAGCGGAAATGGGCCTCATCTCGCCTGGAGGGCAAAACCTCCTGGATTTTCTCGAGTTGCGGCAGGTGCTCTCGACTTACGACGGGGACCTCAGGGACCCGCTCTGGTGGCCTCAGGAAAGGCCAGTCCCCATGCGAGTTCCTCGGGGGCCTCTCGGGATTCCTCTCCCGTCGATGCCGGGGCCTAAGACCTTGTGTGGAGTCGGGGCCGGAACCTGAGGATTCCTCTCCAGTGCTGACATGGATCTTGGGGTACTTCTGGAGTCTCCCCAGGGGAGTCAGTCCTCGTCTCGAATGCGGGCATGCTCCTGCGCTTTCCTCTAGAGCGGTAGCAGCAGTGTCACGCAGTCCGCCGCGTGGATCAAAGGATCTATGGTTTTCCCTCGAGTCTTTCCCACGAGGTTTCCCACGAGGCTTTCCCACAGGGCTGTCCCACGTGCACACGTGGTGGGAGTGGATCCTCGTCTTGAACGTCAAGGCAGTGCAGGGAAAACAGTTTCTTCTGGAATGGACTGACACATCTGGGGGACTCTTGGAATGGTGGCACGACCCTGGAGTTCCTCTCGCCTTTCCTGTGGAGAGCGCCTCCTTTTGAGATGCGACTGGAAAGCCGGGAATTCTTTCCCTACGAAACAGGGAAAGGATCCCTCATCTCGAGCTAGGAGGCGGAAACGGGGCTCCCCTGAATGTGTGCGGGACCCCACGTGCTTCGTCTCGAGTGGAGACGGGTATGTCGGGGAACTTCTTGAGTTGCAGCAAGGGTGTGAAGGACCCTTTGGATGTTCCAGTGGTTAGACGTGATTGGCCTCGAGAAGCCTCAGCGGAAATGTGCCTCATCTCCCCTGTAGGGCAAAACCTCCTGGATTTTCTCGAGTTGCGGCAGGTGCCCTCGATTTACGACGGGGACCTCAGGGACCCGCTCTGGTGGTCTCAGGAAAGGCCAGTCCCCATGCGAATTCCTCGGGGGCCTCTCGGGATTACTCTCCCGACGATGCCGGGGCCTAAGACCTTGTGTGGAGTCGGGCCCGGAACCTGAGGATTCCTCTCCAGTGCTGACATGGATCTTGGGGTACTTCTGGAGTCTCCCCAGGGGAGTCAGTCCTCGTCTCGAATGCGGGCATGCTCCTGCGCTTTCCTCTAGAGCGGTAGCAGCAGTGTCACGCAGTCCGCCGCGTGGATCAAAGGATCTATGGTTTTCCCTCGAGTCTTTCCCACGAGGCTTTCCCACGAGGCTTTCCCACAGGGCTGTCCCACGTGCACAGGTGGTGGGAGTCGATCCTCGGCTTGAACGTCAAGGCAGTGCAGGGAAAACAGGTTCCTCTGGAATGGACTGACACATCTGGGCGTCTCTAGGAATGGTGGCACGACCCTGGAGTTCCTCTCGCCTCTCCTGTGGAGATCGCCTCCTCTTGAGAGGCGACGGGAACGCCGGGAATTCTTTCCCTAAGAAACAGGGAAAGAATCCCTCATCTCGAGCTAGGAGGCGGAAACGGGGCTCCCCTGGATGTGTGCGGGACCCCACGTGCTTCCTCTCGAGTGGAGACGGGTATGTCGGGGAACTTCTTGAGTTGCAGCAAGGGTGTGAAGGACCCTTTGGAAGTTCCAGTGGTTAGACGTGATTAGCCTCGAGAAGCCTCAGCGGAAATGGGCCTCATCTCGCCTGGAGGGCAAAACCTCCTGGATTTTCTCGAGTTGCGGCAGGTGCTCTCGACTTACGACGGGGACCTCAGGGTCCCGCTCTGGTCGCCTCAGGAAAGGCCAGTCCCCATGCGAATTCCTCGGGGGCCTCTCGGGATTACTCTCCCGACGATGCCGGGGCCTAAGACCTTGTGTGGAGTCGGGGCCGGAACCTGAGGATTCCTCTCCAGTGCTGACATGGATCTTGGGGTACTTCTGGAGTCTCCCCAGGGGAGTCAGTCCTCGTCTCGAATGCGGGCATGCACTTGCGCTTTCCTCTAGAGCGGTAGCAGCAGTGTCACGCAGTCCGCCGCGTGGATCAAAGGATCTATGGTTTTCCCTCGAGTCTTTCCAACGAGGCTTTCCCACGAGGCTTTCCCACAGGGCTGTCCCACGTGCACAGGTGGTGGGAGTCGATCCTCGGCGTGAACGTCAAGGCAGTGCAGGGAAAACAGGTTCCTCTGGAATGGACTGACACATCTGGGCGTCTCTAGGAATGGTGGCACGACCCTGGAGTTCCTCTCGCCTCTCCTGTGGAGATCGCCTCCTCTTGAGAGGCGACGGGAACGCCGGGAATTCTTTCCCTACGAAACAGGGAAAGGATCCCTCATCTCGAGCTAGGAGGCGGAAACGGGGCTCCCCTGGATGTGTGCGGGACTCCACGTGCTTCCTCTCGAGTGGAGACGGGTATGTCGGGGAACTTCTTGAGTTGCAGCAAGGGTGTGAAGGACCCTTTGGAAGTTCCAGTGGTTAGACGTGATTAGCCTCGAGAAGCCTCAGCAGAAATGGGCCTCATCTCGCCTGGAGGGCAAAACCTCCTGGATTTTCTCGAGTTGCAGCAGGTGCTCTCGACATACGACGGGGACCTCAGGGACCCGCTCAGGTGGCCTCAGGAAAGGCCAGTCCCCATGCGAGTTCCTCGGGGGCCTCTCGGGATTCCTCTCCCGTCGATGCCGGGGCCTAAGACCTTGTGTGGAGTCGGGGCCGGAACCTGAGGATTCCTCTCCCGTGCTGACATGGATCTTGGGGTACTTCTGGAGTCTCCCCAGGGGAGTCAGTCCTCGTCTCGAATGCGGGCATGCACTTGCGCTTTCCTCCAGAGCGGTAGCAGCAGTGTCACGCAGTCCTCCGCGTGGATCAAAGGATCTATGGTTTTCCCTCGAGTCTTTCCCACGAGGCTTTCCCACGAGGCTTTCCCACAGGGCTGTCCCACGTGCACCCGTGGTGGGAGTCGATCCTCGGCTTGAACGTCAAGGCAGTGCAGGGAAAACAGGTTCCTCTGGAATGGACTGACACATCTGGGGGACTCTTGGAATGGTGGCACGACCCTGGAGTTCCTCTCGCCTTTCCTGTGGAGAGCGCCTCCTCTTGAGATGCGACGGGAACGCCGGGAATGCTTTCCCTACCAAACAGGGAAAGGATCCCTCATCTCGAGCTAGGAGGCGGAAACGGGGCTCCCCTGGATGTGTGCGGGACTCCACGTGCTTCCTCTCGAGTGGAGACGGGTATGTCGGGGAACTTCTTGAGTTGCAGCAAGGGTGTGAAGGACCCTTTGGAAGTTCCAGTGGTTAGACGTGATTAGCCTCGAGAAGCCTCAGCGGAAATGGGCCTCATCTCGCCTGGAGGGCAAAACCTCCTGGATTTTCTCGAGTTGTGGCAGGTGCTCTCGACTTACGACGGGGACCTCAGGGACCCGCTCTGGTGGGCTCAGGAAAGGCCAGTCCCCATGCGAGTTCCTCGGGGGCCTCTCGGGATTCCTCTCCCGTTGATGCCGGGGCCTAAGTCCTTGTGTGGGGTCGGGGCCGGAACCTGAGGATTCCTCTCCAGTGCTGACATGGATCTTGGGGTACTTCTGGAGTCTCCCCAGGGGAGTCAGTCCTCGTCTCGAATGCGGGCATGCACTTGCGCTTTCCTCCAGAGCGGTAGCAGCAGTGTCACGCAGTCCGCCGCGTGGATCAAAGGATCTATGGTTTTCCCTCGAGTCTTTCCCACGAGGCTTTCCCACGAGGCTTTCCCACAGGGCTGTCCCACGTGCACACGTGGTGGGAGTCGATCCTCGGCTTGAACGTCAAGGCAGTGCAGGGAAAACAGGTTCCTCTGGAATGGACTGACACATCTGGGGGACTCTTGGAATGGTGGCACGACCCTGGAGTTCCTCTCGCCTTTCCTGTGGAGATCGCCTCCTCTTGAGATGCGACGGGAACGCCGGGAATTCTTTCCCTACGAAACAGGGAAAGGATCCCTCATCTCGAGCTAGGAGGCGGAAACAGGGCTCCCCTGGATGTGTGCGGGACCCCACGTGCTTCCTCTCGAGTGGAGACGGGTATGTCGGGGAACTTCTAGAGTTGCAGCAAGGGTGTGAAGGACCCTTTGGAAGTTCCAGTGGTTAGATGTGATTAGCCTCGAGAAGCCTCAGCGGAAATGGGCCTCATCTCGCCTGGAGGGCAAAACCTCCTGGATTTTCTCGAGTTGCGGCATGTGCTCTCGACTTACGACGGGGACCTCAGGGACCCGCTCTGGTGACCTCAGGAAAGGCCAGTCCCCATGCGAGTTCCTCGGGGGCCTCTCGGGATTCCTCTCCCGTCGATGCCGGGGCCTAAGACCTTGTGTGGAGTCGGGGCCGGAACCTGAGGATTCCTCTCCAGTGCTGACATGGATCTTGGGGTACTTCTGGAGTCTCCCCAGGGGAGTCAGTCCTCGTCTCGAATGCGGGCATGCACTTGCGCTTTCCTCCAGTGCGGTAGCAGCAGTGTCACGCAGTCCGCCGCGTGGATCAAAGGATCTATGGTTTTCCCTCGAGTCTTTCCCACGAGGCTTTCCCACGAGGCTTTCCTCAGGGCTGTCCCACGTGCACACGTGGTGGGACTCGATCCTCGGCTTGAACGTCAAGGTAGTGCAGGGAAAACACGTTCCTCTGGAATGGACTGACACATCTGGGGGACTCTTGGAATGGTGGCACGACCCTGGAGTTCCTCTCGCCTTTCCTGTGGAGAGCGCCTCCTCTTGAGATGCGACGGGAACGCCGGGAATTCTTTCCCTACGAAACAGGGAAAGGATCCCTCATCTCGAGCTAGGAGGCGGAAATGGGGCTCCCCTGGATGTTTGCGGGACCCCACATGCTTCCTCTCGAGTGGAGACGGCTATGTCGGGGAACTTCTTGAGTTGCAGCAAGGGTGTGAAGGACTCTTTGGAAGTTCCAGTGGTTAGATGTGATTGGCCTCGAGAAGCCTCAGCGGAAATGGGCCTCATCTCGCCTGGAGGGCAAAACCTCCTGGATTTTCTCGAGTTGCGGCAGGTGCTCTCGACTTACGACGGGGACCTCAGGGACCCGCTCTGGTGGCCTCAGGAAAGGCCAGTCCCCATGCGAGTTCCTCGGGGGCCTCTCGGGATTCCTCTCCCGTCGATGCCGGCGCCGAAGACCTTGTGTGGAGTCGGGGCCGGAACATGAGGATTCCTCTCCAGTGCTGACATGGATCTTGGGGTACTTCTGGAGTCTCCCCAGGGGAGTCAGTCCTCGTCTCGAATGCGGGCATGCACTTGCGCTTTCCTCCAGAGCGGTAGCAGCAGTGTCACGCAGTCCTCCGCGTGGATCAAAGGATCTATGTTTTTCCCTCGAGTCTTTCCCACGAGGCTTTCCCACGAGGCTTTCCCACAGGGCTGTCCTACGTGCACACGTGGTGGGAGTCGAACCTCGGCTTGAACGTCAAGGCAGTGCAGGGAAAACAGGTTCCTCTGGAATGGACTGACACATTTGGGGGTCTCTTGGAATGGTGCCACCACCCTGGAGTTCCTCTCGCCTTTCCTGCGGAGAGCGCCTCCTTTTGAGATGCGATGGGAACGCCGGGAATTCTTTCCCTACGAAACAGGGAAAGGATCCCTCATCTCGAGCTAGGAGGCGGAAACAGGGCTCCCCTGGATGTGTGCGGGACCCAACGTGCTTCCTCTCGAGTGGAGACGGGTATGTCGGGGAACTTCTTGAGTTGCAGCAAGGGTGTGAAGGACCCTTTGGAAGTTCCAGTGGTAAGATGTGATTAGCCTCGAGAAGCCTCAGCGGAAATGGGCCTCATCTCGCCTGGAGGGCAAAACCTCCTGGATTTTCTCGAGTTGCGGCATGTGCTCTCGACTTACGACGGGGACCTCGGGGACCCGCTTTGGTGACTTCAGGAAAGGCCAGTCCCCATGCGAGTTCCTCGGGGGCCTCTCGGGATTCCTCTCCCATCGATGCCGGGGCCTAAGACCTTGTGTGGAGTCGGGGCCGGAACCTGAGGATTCCTCTCCAGTGCTGACATGGATCTTGGGGTACTTCTGGAGTCTCCCCAGGGGAGTCAGTCCTCGTCTCGAATGCGGGCATGCACTTGCGCTTTCCTCCAGAGCGGTAGCAGCAGTGTCACGCAGTCCGCCGCGTAGATCAAAGGATCTATGGTTTTCCCTCGAGTCTTTCCCACGAGGCTTTCCCACGAGGCTTTCCCACAGGGCTGTCCCACGTGCACACGTGGTGGGAGTGGATCCTCGGCTTGAACGTCAAGGCAGTGCAGGGAAAACAGGTTCATCTGGAATGGACTGACACATCTGGGCGTCTCTTGGAATGGTGGCACGACCCTGGAGTTCCTCTCGCCTCTCCTGTGAAGAGCGCCTCCTCTTGAGATGCGACGGGAACGCGGGAACTCTTTCCCTAAGAAACAGGGAAAGGATCCCTCATCTCGAGCTAGGAGGCGGAAACGGGGCTCCCCTGGATGTGTGCGGGACCCCACGTGCTTCCTCTCGAGTGGAGACGGGTATGTCGGGGAACTTCTTGAGTTGCAGCAAGGGTGTGAAGGACCCTTTGGAAGTTCCAGTGGTTAGATGTGATTAGCCTCGAGAAGCCTCAGCGGAAATGGGCCTCATCTCGCCTGGAGGGCAAAACCTCCTGGATTTTCTCGAGTTGCGGCAGGTGCTCTCGACTTACGATGGGGACCTCAGGGACCCGCTCTGGTGGCCTCAGGAAAGGCCAGTCCCCATGCGAGTTCCTCGGGGGCCTCTCGGGACTCCTCTCCCGTCGATGCCGGGGCCTAAGATCTTGTGTGGAGTCGGGGCCGGAAACTGAGGATTCCTCTCCAGTGCTGACATGGATCTTGGGGTACTTCTGGAGTCTCCCCAGGGGAGTCAGTCCTCGTCTCGAATGCGGGCATGCACTTGCGCTTTCCTCCAGAGCGGTAGCAGCAGTGCCACGCAGTCCTCCGCGTGGATCAAAGGATCTATGGTTTTCCCTCGAGTCTTTCCCACGAGGCTTTCCCACGAGGCTTTCCCACAGGGCTCTCCCACGTGCACACGTGGTGGGAGTCGATCCTCGGCTTGAACGTCAAGGCAGTGCAGGGAAAACAGGTTCCTCTGGAATGGACTGACACATCTGGGGGTCTCTTGGAATGGTGCCACCACCCTGGAGTTCCTCTCGCCTTTCCTGCTAAGAGCGCCTCCTCTTGAGATGCGACGGGAACGCCGGGAATTCTTTCCCTACGAAACAGGGAAAGGATCCCTCATCTCGAGCTAGGAGGCGGAAACAGGGCTCCCCTGGATGTGTGCGGGACCCCACGTACTTCCTCTCGAGTGGAGACGGGTATGTCGCGGAACTGCTTCAGTTGCAGCAAGGGTGTGAAGGACCCTTTGAAGTTCCAGTGGTTAGATGTGATTAGCCTCGAGAAGCCTCAGCGGAAATGGGCCTCATCTCGCCTGGAGGGCAAAACCTCCTGGATTTTCTCGAGTTGCGACAGGTGCTCTCGACTTACGATGGGGACCTCAGGGACCCGCTCTGGTGGCCTCAGGAAAGGCCAGTCCCCATGCGAGTTCCTCGGGGGCCTCTCGGCATTCTCCTCCCGTCGATGCCGGGGCCTAAGACCTTGTGTGGAGTCGGGGCCGGAACCTGAGGATTCCTCTCCAGTGCTGACATGGATCTTGGGGTACTTCTGGAGTCTCCCCAGGGGAGTCAGTCCTCGTCTCGAATGCGGGCATGCACTTGCGCTTTCCTCTAGAGCGGTAGCAGCAGTGTCACGCAGTCCGCCGCGTGGATCAAAGGATCTATGGTTTTCCCTCGAGTCTTTCCCACGAGGCTTTCCCACGAGGCTTTCCCACAGGGCTGTCCCACGTGCACAGGTGGTGGGAGTCGATCCTCGGCTTGAACGTCAAGGCAGTGCAGGGAAAACAGGTTCCTCTGGAATGGACTGACACATCTGGGCGTCTCTAGGAATGGTGGCACGACCCTGGAGTTCCTCTCGCCTCTCCTGTGGAGATCGCCTCCTCTTGAGATGTGACGTGAACGCCGGGAATTCTTTCCCTACGAAACAGGGAAAGGATCCCTCATCTCGAGCTAGGAGGCGGAAACGGGGCTCCCCTGGATGTGTGCGGGACCCCACGTGCTTCCTCTCGAGTGGAGACGGGTATGTCGGGGAACTTCTTGAGTTGCAGCAAGGGTGTGAAGGACCCTTTGGAAGTTCCAGTGGTTAGATGTGATTAGCCTCGAGAAGCCTCAGCGGAAATGGGCCTCATCTCCCCTGGAGGGCAAAACCTCCTGGATTTTCTCGAGTTGCGGCAGGTGCTCTCGACTTACGACGGGGACCTCGGGGACCCGCTCTGGTGACCTCAGGAAAGGCCAGTCCCCATGCGAGTTCCTCGGGGGCCTCTCGGGATTCCTCTCCCGTCGATGCCGGGGCTTAAGACTTTGTGTGGAGTCGGGGCCGGAACCTGAGGATTCCTCTCCAGTGCTGACATGGATCTTGGGGTACTTCTGGAGTCTCCCCAGGGGAGTCATTCCTCGTCTCGAATGCGGGCATGCACTTGCGCTTTCCTCCAGAGCGGTAGCAGCAGTGTTACGCAGTCCGCCGCGTGGATCAAAGGATCTATGGTTTTCCCTCGAGTCTTTCCCACGAGGCTTTCCCACGAGGCTTTCCCACAGGGCTGTCCCACGTGCACACGTGGTGGGAGTGGATCCTCGGCTTGAACGTCAAGGCAGTGCAGGGAAAACAGGTTCCTCTGGAATGGACTGACACATCTGGGGGACTCTTGGAATGGTGGCACGACCCTGGAGTTCCTCTCGCCTTTCCTGTGGAGAGCGCCTCCTCTTGAGATGCGACGGGAACGCCGGGAATTCTTTCCCTACGAAACAGGGAAAGGATCCCTCATCTCGAGCTAGGAGGCGGAAACGGGGCTCCCCTGGATGTGTGCGGGACCCCACGTGCTTCCTCTCGAGTGGAGACGGGTATGTCGGGGAACTTCTTGAGTTGCAGCAAGGGTGTGAAGGACCCTTTGGAAGTTCCAGCGGTTAGATGTGATTAGCCTCGAGAAGCCTCAGCGGAAATGGGCCTCATCTCGCCTGGAGGGCAAAACCTCCTGGATTTTCTCGAGTTGCGACAGGTGCTCTCGACTTACGATGGGGACCTCAGGGACCCGCTCTGGTGGACTCAGGAAAGGCCAGTCCCCATGCGAGTTCCTCGGGGGCCTCTCGGCATTCCTCCCCCGTCGATGCCGGGGCCTAAGACCTTGTGTGGAGTCGGGGCCGGAACCTGAGGATTCCTCTCCAGTGCTGACATGGATCTTGGGGTACTTCTGGAGTCTCCCCAGGGTAGTCAGTCCTCGTCTCGAATGCGGGCATGCACTTGCGCTTTCCTCCAGAGCGGTAGCAGCAGTGTCACGCAGTCCGCCGCGTGTATCAAAGGATCTATGATTTTCCCTCGAGTCTTTCCCACGAGGCTTTCCCACGAGGCTTTCCCACAGGGCTGTCCCACGTGCACACGTGGTGGGAGTGGATCCTCGGCTTGAACGTCAAGGCAGTGCAGGGAAAACAGGTTCCTATGGAATGGACTGACACATCTGGGGGACTCTTGGAATGGTGGCACGACCCTGGAGTTCCTCTCGCCTTTCCTGTGGAGAGCGCCTCCTCTTGAGATGCGACGGGAACGCCGGGAATTCTTTCCCTACGAAACAGGGAAAGGATCCCTCATCTCGAGCTAGGAGGCGGAAACGGGGCTCCCCTGGATGTGTGCGGGACCCCACGTGCTTCCTCTCGATTGGAGACGGGTATGTCGGGGAACTTCTTGAGTTGCAGCAAGGGTGTGAAGGACCCTTTGGAAGTTCCAGTGGTTAGACGTGATTAGCCTCGAGAAGCCTCAGCGGAAATGGGCCTCATCTCGCCTGGAGGGCAAAACCTCCTGGATTTTCTCGAGTTGCGGCAGGTGCTCTCGACTTACGACGGGGACCTCAGGGACCCGCTCTGGTGGCCTCAGGAAAGGCCAGTCCCCATGCGAGTTCCTCGGGGGCCTCTCGGGATTCCTCTCCCGTCGATGCCGGGGCCTAAGACCTTGTGTGGAGTCGGGGCCGGAACCTGAGGATTCCTCTCCAGTGCTGACATGGATCTTGGGGTACTTCTGGAGTCTCCCCAGGGGAGTCAGTCCTCGTCTCGAATGCGGGCATGCTCCTGCGCTTTCCTCTAGAGCGGTAGCAGCAGTGTCACGCAGTCCGCCGCGTGGATCAAAGGATCTATGGTTTTCCCTCGAGTCTTTCCCACGAGGTTTCCCACGAGGCTTTCCCACAGGGCTGTCCCACGTGCACACGTGGTGGGAGTGGATCCTCGTCTTGAACGTCAAGGCAGTGCAGGGAAAACAGTTTCTTCTGGAATGGACTGACACATCTGGGGGACTCTTGGAATGGTGGCACGACCCTGGAGTTCCTCTCGCCTTTCCTGTGGAGAGCGCCTCCTTTTGAGATGCGACTGGAAAGCCGGGAATTCTTTCCCTACGAAACAGGGAAAGGATCCCTCATCTCGAGCTAGGAGGCGGAAACGGGGCTCCCCTGAATGTGTGCGGGACCCCACGTGCTTCGTCTCGAGTGGAGACGGGTATGTCGGGGAACTTCTTGAGTTGCAGCAAGGGTGTGAAGGACCCTTTGGATGTTCCAGTGGTTAGACGTGATTGGCCTCGAGAAGCCTCAGCGGAAATGTGCCTCATCTCCCCTGTAGGGCAAAACCTCCTGGATTTTCTCGAGTTGCGGCAGGTGCCCTCGACTTACGACGGGGACCTCAGGGACCCGCTCTGGTGGTCTCAGGAAAGGCCAGTCCCCATGCGAATTCCTCGGGGGCCTCTCGGGATTACTCTCCCGACGATGCCGGGGCCTAAGACCTTGTGTGGAATCGGGCCCGGAACCTGAGGATTCCTCTCCAGTGCTGACATGGATCTTGGGGTACTTCTGGAGTCTCCCCAGGGGAGTCAGTCCTCGTCTCGAATGCGGGCATGCTCCTGCGCTTTCCTCTAGAGCGGTAGCAGCAGTGTCACGCAGTCCGCCGCGTGGATCAAAGGATCTATGGTTTTCCCTCGAGTCTTTCCCACGAGGCTTTCCCACGAGGCTTTCCCACAGGGCTGTCCCACGTGCACAGGTGGTGGGAGTCGATCCTCGGCTTGAACGTCAAGGCAGTGCAGGGAAAACAGGTTCCTCTGGAATGGACTGACACATCTGGGCGTCTCTAGGAATGGTGGCACGACCCTGGAGTTCCTCTCGCCTCTCCTGTGGAGATCGCCTCCTCTTGAGAGGCGACGGGAACGCCGGGAATTCTTTCCCTAAGAAACAGGGAAAGAATCCCTCATCTCGAGCTAGGAGGCGGAAACGGGGCTCCCCTGGATGTGTGCGGGACCCCACGTGCTTCCTCTCGAGTGGAGACGGGTATGTCGGGGAACTTCTTGAGTTGCAGCAAGGGTGTGAAGGACCCTTTGGAAGTTCCAGTGGTTAGACGTGATTAGGCTCGAGAAAGCTCAGCGGAAATGGGCCTCATCTCGCCTGGAGGGCAAAACCTCCTGGATTTTCTCGAGTTGCGGCAGGTGCTCTCGACTTACGACGGGGACCTCAGGGTCCCGCTCTGGTCGCCTCAGGAAAGGCCAGTCCCCATGCGAATTCCTCGGGGGCCTCTCGGGATTACTCTCCCGACGATGCCGGGGCCTAAGACCTTGTGTGGAGTCGGGGCCGGAACCTGAGGATTCCTCTCCAGTGCTGACATGGATCTTGGGGTACTTCTGGAGTCTCCCCAGGGGAGTCAGTCCTCGTCTCGAATGCGGGCATGCACTTGCGCTTTCCTCTAGAGCGGTAGCAGCAGTGTCACGCAGTCCGCCGCGTGGATCAAAGGATCTATGGTTTTCCCTCGAGTCTTTCCAACGAGGCTTTCCCACGAGGCTTTCCCACAGGGCTGTCCCACGTGCACAGGTGGTGGGAGTCGATCCTCGGCGTGAACGTCAAGGCAGTGCAGGGAAAACAGGTTCCTCTGGAATGGACTGACACATCTGGGCGTCTCTAGGAATGGTGGCACGACCCTGGAGTTCCTCTCGCCTCTCCTGTGGAGATCGCCTCCTCTTGAGAGGCGACGGGAACGCCGGGAATTCTTTCCCTACGAAACAGGGAAAGGATCCCTCATCTCGAGCTAGGAGGCGGAAACGGGGCTCCCCTGGATGTGTGCGGGACTCCACGTGCTTCCTCTCGAGTGGAGACGGGTATGTCGGGGAACTTCTTGAGTTGCAGCAAGGGTGTGAAGGACCCTTTGGAAGTTCCAGTGGTTAGACGTGATTAGCCTCGAGAAGCCTCAGCAGAAATGGGCCTCATCTCGCCTGGAGGGCAAAACCTCCTGGATTTTCTCGAGTTGCAGCAGGTGCTCTCGACATACGACGGGGACCTCAGGGACCCGCTCTGGTGGCCTCAGGAAAGGCCAGTCCCCATGCGAGTTCCTCGGGGGCCTCTCGGGATTCCTCTCCCGTCGATGCCGGGGCCTAAGACCTTGTGTGGAGTCGGGGCCGGAACCTGAGGATTCCTCTCCCGTGCTGACATGGATCTTGGGGTACTTCTGGAGTCTCCCCAGGGGAGTCAGTCCTCGTCTCGAATGCGGGCATGCACTTGCGCTTTCCTCCAGAGCGGTAGCAGCAGTGTCACGCAGTCCTCCGCGTGGATCAAAGGATCTATGGTTTTCCCTCGAGTCTTTCCCACGAGGCTTTCCCACGAGGCTTTCCCACAGGGCTGTCCCACGTGCACCCGTGGTGGGAGTCGATCCTCGGCTTGAACGTCAAGGCAGTGCAGGGAAAACAGGTTCCTCTGGAATGGACTGACACATCTGGGGGACTCTTGGAATGGTGGCACGACCCTGGAGTTCCTCTCGCCTTTCCTGTGGAGAGCGCCTCCTCTTGAGATGCGACGGGAACGCCGGGAATGCTTTCCCTACCAAACAGGGAAAGGATCCCTCATCTCGAGCTAGGAGGCGGAAACGGGGCTCCCCTGGATGTGTGCGGGACTCCACGTGCTTCCTCTCGAGTGGAGACGGGTATGTCGGGGAACTTCTTGAGTTGCAGCAAGGGTGTGAAGGACCCTTTGGAAGTTCCAGTGGTTAGACGTGATTAGCCTCGAGAAGCCTCAGCGGAAATGGGCCTCATCTCGCCTGGAGGGGAAAACCTCCTGGATTTTCTCGAGTTGCGGCAGGTGCTCTCGACTTACGACGGGGACCTCAGGGACCCGCTCTGGTGGCCTCAGGAAAGGCCAGTCCCCATGCGAGTTCCTCGGGGGCCTCTCGGGATTCCTCTCCCGTCGATGCCGGCGCCGAAGACCTTGTGTGGAGTCGGGGCCGGAACATGAGGATTCCTCTCCAGTGCTGACATGGATCTTGGGGTACTTCTGGAGTCTCCCCAGGGGAGTCAGTCCTCGTCTCGAATGCGGGCATGCACTTGCGCTTTCCTCCAGAGCGGTAGCAGCAGTGTCACGCAGTCCTCCGCGTGGATCAAAGGATCTATGGTTTTCCCTCGAGTCTTTCCCACGAGGCTTTCCCACGAGGCTTTCCCACAGGGCTGTCCCACGTGCACACGTGGTGGGAGTCGAACCTCGGCTTGAACGTCAAGGCAGTGCAGGGAAAACAGTTTCCTCTGGAATGGACTGACACATTTGGGGGTCTCTTGGAATGGTGCCACCACCCTGGAGTTCCTCTCGCCTTTCCTGCGGAGAGCGCCTCCTTTTGAGATGCGACGGGAACGCCGGGAATTCTTTCCCTACGAAACAGGGAAAGGATCCCTCATCTCGAGCTAGGAGGCGGAAACAGGGCTCCCCTGGATGTGTGCGGGACCCAACGTGCTTCCTCTCGAGTGGAGACGGGTATGTCGGGGAACTTCTTGAGTTGCAGCAAGGGTGTGAAGGACCCTTTGGAAGTTCCAGTGGTAAGATGTGATTAGCCTCGAGAAGCCTCAGCGGAAATGGGCCTCATCTCGCCTGGAGGGCAAAACCTCCTGGATTTTCTCGAGTTGCGGCATGTGCTCTCGACTTACGACGGGGACCTCGGGGACCCGCTTTGGTGGCTTCAGGAAAGGCCAGTCCCCATGCGAGTTCCTCGGGGGCCTCTCGGGATTCCTCTCCCATCGATGCCGGGGCCTAAGACCTTGTGTGGAGTCGGGGCCGGAACCTGAGGATTCCTCTCCAGTGCTGACATGGATCTTGGGGTACTTCTGGAGTCTCCCCAGGGGAGTCAGTCCTCGTCTCGAATGCGGGCATGCACTTGCGCTTTCCTCCAGAGCGGTAGCAGCAGTGTCACGCAGTCCGCCGCGTAGATCAAAGGATCTATGGTTTTCCCTCGAGTCTTTCCCACGAGGCTTTCCCACGAGGCTTTCCCACAGGGCTGTCCCACGTGCACACGTGGTGGGAGTGGATCCTCGGCTTGAACGTCAAGGCAGTGCAGGGAAAACAGGTTCATCTGGAATGGACTGACACATCTGGGCGTCTCTTGGAATGGTGGCACGACCCTGGAGTTCCTCTCGCCTCTCCTGTGAAGAGCGCCTCCTCTTGAGATGCGACGGGAACGCGGGAACTCTTTCCCTAAGAAACAGGGAAAGGATCCCTCATCTCGAGCTAGGAGGCGGAAACGGGGCTCCCCTGGATGTGTGCGGGACCCCACGTGCTTCCTCTCGAGTGGAGACGGGTATGTCGGGGAACTTCTTGAGTTGCAGCAAGGGTGTGAAGGACCCTTTGGAAGTTCCAGTGGTTAGATGTGATTAGCCTCGAGAAGCCTCAGCGGAAATGGGCCTCATCTCGCCTGGAGGGCAAAACCTCCTGGATTTTCTCGAGTTGCGGCAGGTGCTCTCGACTTACGATGGGGACCTCAGGGACCCGCTCTGGTGGCCTCAGGAAAGGCCAGTCCCCATGCGAGTTCCTCGGGGGCCTCTCGGGACTCCTCTCCCGTCGATGCCGGGGCCTAAGATCTTGTGTGGAGTCGGGGCCGGAAACTGAGGATTCCTCTCCAGTGCTGACATGGATCTTGGGGTACTTCTGGAGTCTCCCCAGGGGAGTCAGTCCTCGTCTCGAATGCGGGCATGCACTTGCGCTTTCCTCCAGAGCGGTAGCAGCAGTGCCACGCAGTCCTCCGCGTGGATCAAAGGATCTATGGTTTTCCCTCGAGTCTTTCCCACGAGGCTTTCCCACGAGGCTTTCCCACAGGGCTCTCCCACGTGCACACGTGGTGGGAGTCGATCCTCGGCTTGAACGTCAAGGCAGTGCAGGGAAAACAGGTTCCTCTGGAATGGACTGACACATCTGGGGGTCTCTTGGAATGGTGCCACCACCCTGGAGTTCCTCTCGCCTTTCCTGCTGAGAGCGCCTCCTCTTGAGATGCGACGGGAACGCCGGGAATTCTTTCCCTACGAAACAGGGAAAGGATCCCTCATCTCGAGCTAGGAGGCGGAAACAGGGCTCCCCTGGATGTGTGCGGGACCCCACGTACTTCCTCTCGAGTGGAGACGGGTATGTCGCGGAACTGCTTCAGTTGCAGCAAGGGTGTGAAGGACCCTTTGAAGTTCCAGTGGTTAGATGTGATTAGCCTCGAGAAGCCTCAGCGGAAATGGGCCTCATCTCGCCTGGAGGGCAAAACCTCCTGGATTTTCTCGAGTTGCGGCAGGTGCTCTCGACTTACGATGGGGACCTCAGGGACCCGCTCTGGTGGCCTCAGGAAAGGCCAGTCCCCATGCGAGATCCTCGGGGGCCTCTCGGGATTCCTCTCCCGTCGATGCCGGGGCCTAAGACCTTGTGTGGAGTCGGGGCCGGAACGTGAGGATTCCTCTCCAGTGCTGACATGGATCTTGGGGTACTTCTGGAGTCTCCCCAGGGGAGTCAGTCCTCGTCTCGAATGCGGGCATGCACTTGCGCTTTCCTCCAGAGCGGTAGCAGCAGTGTCACGCAGTCCGCCGCGTGGATCAAAGGATCTATGGTTTTCCCTCGAGTCTTTCCCACGAGGCTTTCCCACGAGGCTTTCCCACAGGGCTGTCCCACGTGCACACGTGGTGGGAGTCGATCCTCGGCTTGAACGTCAAGGCAGTGCAGGGAAAACAGGTTCCTCTGGAATGGACGGACACATCTGGGGGTCTCTTGGAATGGTGGCACGACCCTGGAGTTCCTCTCGCCTTTCCTGTGGAGAGCGCCTCCTCTTGAGATGCGACGGGAACGCCGGGAATTCATTCCCTACGAAACAGGGAAAGGATCCCTCATCTCGAGCTAGGAGGCGGAAACGGGGCTCCCCTGGATGTGTGCGGGACCCCACGTGCTTCCTCTCGAGTGTAGACGGGTATGTCGCGGAACTGCTTGAGTTGCAGCAAGGGTGTGAAGCACCCTTTGGAAGTTCCAGTGCTTAGATGTGATTAGCCTCGAGAAGCCTCAGCGGAAATGGGCCTCATCTCGCCTGGAGGGCAAATCCTCCTGGATTTTCTCGAGTTGTGGAAGGTGCTCTCGACTTACGATGGGGACCTCAGGGACCCGCTCTGGTGGCCTCAGGAAAGGCCAGTCCCCATGCGAGTTCCTCGGGGGCCTCTCGTGATTCCTCTCCCGTCGATGAGGGGCCTAAGACCTTTTGTGGAGTCGGGGCCGGAACCTGAGGATTCCTCTCCAGTGCTGACATGGATCTTGGGGTACTTCTGGAGTCTCCCCAGGGGAGTCAGTCCTCGTCTCGAATGCGGGCATGCACTTGCGCTTTCCTGCAGAGCGGTAGCAGCAGTGTCACGCAGTCCGCCACGTGGATCAAAGGATCTATGGTTTTCCCTCGAGTCTTTCCCACGAGGCTTTCCCACGAGGCTTTCCTCAGGGCTGTCCCACGTGCACACGTGGTGGGACTCGATCCTCGGCTTGAACGTCAATGTAGTGCAGGGAAAACACATTCCTCTGGAATGGACTGACACATCTGGGGGACTCTTGGAATGGTGGCACGACCCTGGAGTTCCTCTCGCCTTTCCTGTGGAGAGCGCCTCCTCTTGAGATGCGACGGGAACGCCGGGAATTCATTCCCTACGAAAAAGGGAAAGGATCCCTCATCTCGAGCTTGGAGGCGGAAATGGGGCTCCCCTGGATGTGTGAGGGACCCCACGTGCTTCCTCTCGAGTGGAGACGGCTTTGTCGGGGAACTTCTTGAGTTGCAGCAAGGGTGTGAAGGACCCTTTTGAAGTTCCAGTGGTTAGATGTGATTGGCCTCGAGAAGCCTCAGCGGAAATGGGCCTCATCTCGCCTGGAGGGCAAAACCTCCTGGATTTTCTCGAGTTGCGGCAGGTGCTCTTGACTTACGACGGGGACCTCAGGGACCCGCTCTGGTGGCCTCAGGAAAGGCCAGTCCCCATGCGAGTTCCTCCGGGGCCTCTCGGGATTCCTCTCCCGTCGATGCCGGCGCCGAAGACCTTGTGTGGAGTCGGGGCCGGAACGTGAGGATTCCTCTCCAGTGCTGACATGGATCTTGGGGTACTTCTGGAGTCTCCCCATGGGAGTCAGTCCTCGTCTCGAATGCGGGCATGCACTTGCGCTTTCCTCCAGAGCGGTAGCAGCAGTGTCACGCAGTCCACCGCGTGGATCAAAGGATCTATGGTTTTCCCTCGAGTCTTTCCCACGAGGCTTTCCCACGAGGCTTTCCCACAGGGCTGTCCCACGTGCACACGTGGTGGGAGTCGATCCTCGGCTTGAACGTCAAGGCAGTGCAGGGAAAACAGGTTCACTTGGAATGGACTGACACATCTGGGGGACTCTTGGAATGGTGGCACGACCCTGGAGTTCCTCTCGCCTCTCCTGTGGAGAGCGCCTCCTCTTGAGATGCGACGGGAACGCCGGGAATTCTTTCCCTACGAAACAGGGAAAGGATCCCTCATCTCGAGCTAGGAGGCGGAAACGGGGCTCCCCTGGATGTGTGCGGGACCCCACGTGCTTCCTCTCGAGTGGAGACGGGTATGTCGGGGAACTTCTTGAGTTGCAGCAAGGGTGTGAAGGACCCTTTGGAAGTTCCAGTGGTTAGATGTGATTAGCCTCGAGAAGCCTCAGCGGAAATGGGCCTCATCTCGCCTGGAGGGCAAAACCTCCTGGATTTTCTCGAGTTGCGGCAGGTGCTCTCGACTTACGATGGGGACCACAGCGACCCGCTCTGGTGGCCTCAGGAAAGGCCAGTCCCCATGCGAGTTCCTCGGGGGCCTCTCGGGACTCCTCTCCCGTCGATGCCGGGGCCTAAGACCTTTTGTGGAGTCGGGGCCGGAAACTGAGGATTCCTCTCCAGTGCTGACATGGATCTTGGGGTACTTCTGGAGTCTCCCCAGGGGAGTCAGTCCTCGTCTCGAATGCGGGCATGCACTTGCGCTTTCCTCCAGAGCGGTAGCAGCAGTGTCACCCAGTCCTCCGCGTGGATCAAAGGATCTATGGTTTTCCCTCGAGTCTTTCCCACGAGGCTTTCCCACGAGGCTTTCCCACAGGGCTGTCCCACGTGCACACGTGGTGGGAGTCGATCCTCGGCTTGAACGTCAAGGCAGTGCAGGGAAAACAGGTTCCTCTGGAATGGACTGACACATCTGGGGGTCTCTTGGAATGGTGCCACCACCCTGGAGTTCCTCTCGCCTTTCCTGCGGAGAGCGCCTCCTCTTGAGATGCGACGGGAACGCCGGGAATTCATTCCCTACGAAACAGGGAAAGGATCCCTCATCTCGAGCTAGGAGGCGGAAACGGGACTCCCCTGGATGTGTGCGGGACCCCACGTGCTTCCTCTCGAGTGGAGACGGGTATGTCGCGGAACTGCTTCAGTTGCAGCAAGGGTGTGAAGGACCCTTTGAAGTTCCAGTGGTTAGATGTGATTAGCCTCGAGAAGCCTCAGCGGAAATGGGCCTCATCTCGCCTGGAGGGCAAAACCTCCTGGATTTTCTCGAGTTGCGGCAGGTGCTCTCGACTTACGATGGGGACCTCAGGGACCCGCTCTGGTGGCCTCAGGAAAGGCCAGTCCCCATGCGAGTTCCTCGGGGGCCTCTCGGCATTCCTCTCCCGTCGATGCCGGGGCCTAAGACCTTGTGTGGAGTCGGGGCCGGAACGTGAGGATTCCTCTCCAGTGCTGACATGGATCTTGGGGTACTTCTGGAGTCTCTCCAGGGGAGTCAGTCCTCGTCTCGAATGCGGGCATGCACTTGCGCTTTCCTCCAGAGCGGTAGCAGCATTGTCACGCAGTCCGCCGCGTGGATCAAAGGATCTATGGTTTTCCCTCGAGTCTTTCCCACGAGGCTTTCCCACGAGGCTTTCCCACAGGGCTGTCCCACGTGCACACGTGGTGGGAGTCGATCCTCGGCTTGAACGTCAAGGCAGTGCAGGGAAAACAGGTTCCTCTGGAATGGACTGACACATCTGGGGGACTCTTGGAATGGTGGCACGACCCTGGAGTTCCTCTCGCCTTTCCTGTGGAGAGCGCCTCCTCTTGACATGCGACGGGAACGCCGGGAATTCTTTCCCTACGAAACAGGGAAAGGATCCCTCATCTCGAGCTAGGAGGCGGAAACGGGGCTCCCCTGGATCTGTGCGGGACCCCACGTGCTTCCTCTCGAGTGTAGACGGGTATGTCGCGGAACTGCTTGAGTTGCAGCAAGGGTGTGAAGCACCCTTTGGAAGTTCCAGTGGTTAGACGTGATTAGCCTCGAGAAGCCTCAGCGGAAATGGGCCTCATCTCGCCTGGAGGGCAAAACCTCCTGGATTTTCCCGAGTTGCGGCAGGTGCTCTCGACTTACGACGGGGACCTCAGGGACCCGCTCTGGTGGCCTCAGGAAAGGCCAGTCCCCATGCGAGTTCCCCGGGGGCCTCTCGGCATTCCTCTCCCGTCGATGCCGCCGCCTAAGACCTTGTGTGGAGTCGGGGCCGGAACCTGAGGATTCCTCTCCAGTGCTGACATGGATCTTGGGGTACTTCTGGAGTCTCCCCAGGGGAGTCAGTCCTCGTCTCGAATGCGGGCATGCACTTGCGCTTTCCTCCAGAGCGGTAGCAGCAGTGTCACGCAGTCCGCCGCGTGGATCAAAGGATCTATGGTTTTCCCTCGAGTCTTTCCCACGAGGCTTTCCCACGAGGCTTTCCCACAGGGCTGTCCCACGTGCACACGTGGTGGGAGTCGATCCTCGGCTTGAACGTCAAGGCAGTGCAGGGAAAACAGGTTCATCTGGAATGGACTGACACATCTGGGGGACTCTTGGAATGGTGGCACGACCCTGGAGTTCCTCTCGCCTTTCCTGTGGAGAGCGCCTCCTCTTGAGATGCGACGGGAACACCAGGAATTCTTTCCCTACGAAACAGGGAAAGGATACCTCATCTCGAGCTAGGAGGCGGAAACGGGGCTCCCCTGGATGTGTGCGGGACCCCACGTGCTTCCTCTCGAGTGGAGACGGGTATGTCGGGGAACTTCTTGAGTTGCAGCAAGGGTGTGAAGGACCCTTTGGAAGTTCCAGTGGTTAGACGTGATTAGCCTCGAGAAGCCTCAGCGGAAATGGGCCTCATCTCGCCTGGAGGGCAAAACCTCCTGGATTTTCTAGAGTTGCGGCAGGTGCTCTTGACTTACAACGGGGACCTCAGGGACCCGCTCTGGTTGCCTCAGGAAAGGCCAGTCCCCATGCGAGTTCCTCGGGGGCCTCTCGGCATTCCTCTCCCGTCGATGCCGGGGCCTAAGACCTTGTGCGGAGTCGGGGCCGGAACCTGAGGATTCCTCTCCAGTGCTGACATGGATCTTGGGGTACTTCTGGAGTCTCCCCAGGGGAGTCAGTCCTCGTCTCGAATGCGGGCATGCACTTGCGCCTTCCTCCAGAGCGGTAGCAGCAGTGTCACGCAGTCCGCCGCGTGGATCAAAGGATCTATGGTTTTCCCTCGAGTCTTTCCCACGAGGCTTTCCCACAGGGCTGTCCCACGTGCACACGTGTTGGGAGTGGATCCTCGGCTTGAACGTCAAGGCAGTGCAGGGAAAACAGGTTCCTCTGGACTGGACTAACACATCTGGGGGACTCTTGGAATGGTGGCACGACCCTGGAGTTCCTCTCGCCTTTCCTGTGGAGAGCGCCTCCTCTTGAGATGCGACGGGAACGCCGGGAATTCTTTCCCTACGAAACTGGGAATGGATCCCTCATCTCGAACTAGGAGGCGGAAACGGGGCTCCCCTGGATGTGTGCGGGACCCCAAGTGCTTCCTCTCGAGTGGAGACGGGTATGTCGGGGAACTTCTTGAGTTGCAGCAAGGGTGTGAAGGAGCCATTGGAAGTTCCAGTGGTTAGACGTGATTAGCCTCGAGAAGCCTCAGCGGAAATGGGCCTCATCTCGCCTGGAGGGCAAAACCTCCTGGATTTTCTCGAGTTGCGGCAGGTGCTCTCGACTTACGACGGGGACCTCAGGGACCCGCTATGTTGGCCTCAGGAAAGGCCAGTCCCCATGCGAGTTCCTCGGGGGCCTCTCGGCATTCCTCTCCCGTCGATGCCGGGGCCTAAGACCTTGTGTGGAGTCGGGCCCGGAACCTGAGGATTCCTCTCCAGTGCTGACATGGATCTTGGGGTACTTCTGGAGTCTCCCCAGGGGAGTCAGTCCTCGTCTCGAATGCGGGCATGCACCTGCGCTTTCCTCCAGAGCGGTAGCAGCAGTGTCACGCAGTCCGCCGCGTGGATCAAAGGATCTATGGTTTTCCCTCGAGTCTTTCCCACGAGGCTTTCCCACGAGGCTTTCCCACAGGGCTGTCCCACGTGCACAGGTGGTGGGAGTCGATCCTCGGCTTGAACGTCAAGGCAGTGCAGGGAAAACAGGTTCCTCTGCAATGGACTGACACATCTGGGCGTCTCTAGGAATGGTGGCACGACCCTGGAGTTCCTCTCGCCTCTCCTGTGGAGATCGCCTCCTCTTGAGATGTGACGGGAACGCCGGGAATTCTTTCCCTAAGAAACAGGGAAAGGATCCCTCATCTCGAGCTAGGAGGCGGAAACGGGGCTCCCCTGGATGTGTGCGGGACCCCACGTGCTTCCTCTCGAGTGGAGACGGGTATGTCGGGGAACTTCTTGAGTTGCAGCAAGGGTGTGAAGGACCCTTTGGAAGTTCCAGTGGTTAGATGTGATTAGCCTCGAGAAGCCTCAGCGGAAATGGGCCTCATCTCGCCTGGAGGGCAAAACCTCCTGGATTTTCTCGAGTTGCGGCAGGTGCTCTCGACTTACGACGGGGACCTCGGGGACCCGCTCTGGTGACCTCAGGAAAGGCCAGTCCCCATGCGAGTTCCTCGGGGGCCTCTCGGGATTCCTCTCCCGTCGATGCCGGGGCCTAAGACTTTGTGTGGAGTCGGGGCCGGAACCTGAGGATTCCTCTCCAGTGCTGACATGGATCTTGGGGTACTTCTGGAGTCTCCCCAGGGGAGTCAGTCCTCGTCTCGAATGCGGGCATGCACTTGCGCTTTCCTCCAGAGCGGTAGCAGCAGTGTCACGCAGTCCGCCGCGTGGATCAAAGGATCTATGGTTTTCCCTCGAGTCTTTCCCACGAGGCTTTCCCCCGAGGCTTTCCCACAGGGCTGTCCCACGTGCACACGTGGTGGGAGTGGATCCTCGGCTTGAACGTCAAGGCAGTGCAGGGAAAACAGGTTCCTCTGGAATGGACTGACACATCTGGGGGACTCTTGGAATGGTGGCACGACCCTGGAGTTCCTCTCGCCTTTCCTGTGGAGAGCGCCTCCTCTTGAGATGCGACGGGAACGCCGGGAATTCTTTCCCTACGAAACAGGGAAAGGATCCCTCATCTCGAGCTAGGAGGCGAAAACGGGGCTCCCCTGGATGTGTGCGGGACCCCACGTGCTTCCTCTCGAGTGGAGACGGGTATGTCGGGGGAATTCTTGAGTTGCAGCAAGGGTGTGAAGGACCCTTTGGAAGTTCCAGTGGTTAGACGTGATTAGCCTCGAGAAGCCTCAGCGGAAATGGGCCTCATCTCGCCTGGAGGGCAAAAACTCCTGGATTTTCTCGAGTTGCGGCAGGTGCTCTCGACTTACGACGGGGACCTCAGGGACCCGCTCTGGTGGCCTCAGGAAAGGCCAGTCCCCATGCGAGATCCTCGGGGGCCTCTCGGCATTCCTCTCCCGTCGATGCCGGGGCCTAAGACCTTGTGTGGAGTCGGGGCCGGAACATGAGGATTCCTCTCCAGTGCTGACATGGATCTTGGGGTACTTCTGGAGTCTCCCCAGGGGAGTCAGTCCTCGTCTCGAATGCGGGCATGCACTTGCGCTTTCCTGCAGAGCGGTAGCAGCAGTGTCACGCAGTCCGCCGCGTGGATCAAAGGATCTATGGTTTTCCCTCGAGTCTTTCACACGAGGCTTTCCCACGAGGCTTTCCTCAGGGCTGTCCCACGTGCACACGTGGTGGGACTCGATCCTCGGCTTGAACGTCAAGGTAGTGCAGGGAAAACACATTCCTCTGGAATGGACTGACACATCTGGGGGACTCTTGGAATGGTGGCACGACCCTGGAGTTCCTCTCGCCTTTCCTGTGGAGAGCGCCTCCTCTTGAGATGCGACGGGAACGCCGGGAATTCATTCCCTACGAAAAAGGGAAAGGATCCCTCATCTCGAGCTTGGAGGCGGAAATGGGGCTCCCCTGGATGTGTGAGGGACCCCACGTGCTTCCTCTCGAGTGCAGACGGCTATGTCGGGGAACTTCTTGAGTTGCAGCAAGGGTGTGAAGGACCCTTTGGAAGTTCCAGTGGTTAGATGTGATTGGCCTCGAGAAGCCTCAGCGGAAATGGGCCTCATCTCGCCTGGAGGGCAAAACCTCCTGGATTTTCTCGAGTTGCGGCAGGTGCTCTTGACTTACGACGGGGACCTCAGGGACCCGCTCTGGTGGCCTCAGGAAAGGCCAGTCCCCATGCGAGTTCCTCCGGGGCCTCTCGGGATTCCTCTCCCGTCGATGTCGGCTCCGAAGACCTTGTTTGGAGTCGGGGCCGGAACGTGAGGATTCCTCTCCAGTGCTGACATGGATCTTGGGGTACTTCTGGAGTCTCCCCATGGGAGTCAGTCCTCGTCTCGAATGCGGGCATGCACTTGCGCTTTCCTCCAGCGCGGTAGCAGCAGTGTCACGCAGTCCACCGCCTGGATCAAAGGATCTATGGTTTTCCCTCGAGTCTTTCCCACGAGGCTTTCCCACGAGGCTTTCCCACAGGGCTGTCCCACGTGCACACGTGGTGGGAGTCGATCCTCGGCTTGAACGTCAAGGCAGTGCAGGGAAAACAGGTTCCTCTGGAATGGACTGACACATCTGGGGGACTCTTGGAATGGTGGCACGACCCTGGAGTTCCTCTCGCCTTTCCTGTGGAGAGCGCCTCCTCTTGAGATGCGACGGGAACGCCGGGAATTCTTTCCCTACGAAACAGGGAAAGGATCCCTCATCTCGAGCTAGGAGGCGGAAACGGGGCTCCCCTGGATGTGTGCGGGACCCCACGTGCTTCCTCTCGAGTGGAGACGGGTATGTCGGGGAACTTCTTGAGTTGCAGCAAGGGTGTGAAGGACCCTTTGGATGTTCCAGTGGTTAGACGTGATTGGCCTCGAGAAGCCTCAGCGGAAATGTGCCTCATCTCGCCTGGAGGGCAAAACCTCCTGGATTTTCTCGAGTTGCGGCAGGTGCCCTCGACTTACGACGGGGACCTCAGGGACCCGCTCTGGTGGCCTCAGGAAAGGCCAGTCCCCATGCGAATTCCTCGGGGGCCTCTCGGGATTACTCTCCCGACGATGCCGGGGCCTAAGACCTTGTGTGGAGTCGGGGCCGGAACCTGAGGATTCCTCTCCAGTGCTGACATGGATCTTGGGGTACTTCTGGAGTCTCCCCAGGGGAGTCAGTCCTCGTCTCGAATGCGGGCATGCACTTGCGCTTTCCTCTAGAGCGGAAGCAGCAGTGTCACGCAGTCTGCCGCGTGGATCAAAGGATCTATGGTTTTCCCTCGAGTCTTTCCCACGAGGCTTTCCCACGAGGCTTTCCCACAGGGCTGTCCCACGTGCACAGGTGGTGGGAGTCGATCCTCGGCTTGAACGTCAAGGCAGTGCAGGGAAAACAGGTTCCTCTGGAATGGACTGACACATCTGGGGGTCTCTAGGAATGGTGGCACGACCCTGGAGTTCCTCTCGCCTCTCCTGTGGAGATCGCCTCCTCTTGAGAGGCGACGGCAACGCCGGGAATTCTTTCCCCAAGAAAGAGGGAAAGGATCCCTCATCTCGAGCTAGGAGGCGGAAACGGGGCTCCCCTGGATGTGTGCGGGACCCCACGTGCTTCCTCTCGAGTGGAGACGGGTATGTCGGGGAACTTCTTGAGTTGCAGCAAGGGTGTGAAGGACCCTTTGGAAGTTCCAGTGGTTGGACGTGATTAGCCTCGAGAAGCCTCAGCGGAAATGGGCCTCATCTCGCCTGGAGGGCAAAACCTCCTGGATTTTCTCGAGTTGCGGCAGGTGCTCTCGACTTACGACGGGGACCTCAGGGACCCGCTCTGGTGGCCTCAGGAAAGGCCAGTCCCCATGCGAGTTCCTCGGGGGCCTCTCGGCATTCTCCTCCCGTCGATGCCGGGGCCTAAGACCTTGTGTGGAGTCGGGGCCGGAACCTGAGGATTCCTCTCCAGTGCTGACATGGATCTTGGGGTATTTCTGGAGTCTCCCCAGGGGAGTCAGTCCTCGTCTCGAATGCGGGCATGCACTTGCGCTTTCCTCCAGAGCGGTAGCAGCAGTGTCACGCAGTCCGCCGCGTGGATCAAAGGATCTATGATTTTCCCTCGAGTCGTTCCCACGAGGCTTTCCCACGAGGCTTTCCCACAGGGCTGTCCCACGTGCACACGTGGTGGGAGTCGATCCTCGGCTTGAACGTCAAGGCAGTGCAGGGAAAACAGGTTCCTCTGGAATGGACTGACACATCTGGGGGACTCTTGGAATGGTGGCACGACCCTGGAGTTCCTCTCGCCTTTCCTGTGGAGAGCGCCTCCTCTTGAGATGCGACGGGAACGCCGGGAATTCTTTCCCTACGAAACAGGGAAAGGATCCCTCATCTCGAGCTAGGAGGCGGAAACGGGGCTCCCCTGGATGTGTGCGGGACCCCACGTGCTTCCTCTCGAGTGGAGACGGGTATGTCGGGGAACTTCTTGAGTTGCAGCAAGGGTGTGAAAGACCCTTTGGATGTTCCAGTGGTTAGACGTGATTGGCCTCGAGAAGCCTCAGCGGAAATGTGCCTCATTTCCCCTGGAGGGCAAAACCTCCTGGATTTTCTCGAGTTGCGGCAGGTGCCCTCGACTTACGACGGGGACCTCAGGGACCCGCTCTGGTGGCCTCAGGAAAGGCCAGTCCCCATGCGAATTCCTCGGGGGCCTTTCGGGATTACTCTCCCGACGATGCCGGGGCCTAAGACCTTGTGTGGAGTCGGGGCCGGAACCTGAGGATTCCTCTCCAGTGCTGACATGGATCTTGGGGTACTTCTGGAGTCTCCCCAGGGGAGTCAGTCCTCGTCTCGAATGCGGGCATGCACTTGCGCTTTCCTCTAGAGCGGTAGCAGCAGTGTCACGCAGTCCGCCGCGTGGATCAAAGGATCTATGGTTTTCCCTCGAGTCTTTCCCACGAGGCTTTCCCACGAGGCTTTCCCACAGGGCTGTCCCACGTGCACAGGTGGTGGGAGTCGCTCCTCGGCTGGAACGTCAAGGCAGTGCAGGGAAAACAGGTTCCTCTGGAATGGACTGACACATCTGGGCGTCTCTAGGAATGGTGGCACGACCCTGGAGTTCCTCTCGCCTCTCCTGTGGAGATCGCCTCCTCTTGAGAGGCGACGGGAACGCCGGGAATTCTTTCCCTAAGAAACAGGGAAAGGATCCCTCATCTCGAGCTAGGAGGCGGAAACGGGGCTCCCCTGGATGTGTGCGGGACCCCACGTGCTTCCTCTCGAGTGGAGACGGGTATGTCGGGGAACTTCTTGAGTTGCAGCAAGGGTGTGAAGGACCCTTTGGAAGTTCCAGCGGTTAGATGTGATTAGCCTCGAGAAGCCTCAGCGGAAATGGGCCTCATCTCGCCTGGAGGGCAAAACCTCCTGGATTTTCTCGAGTTGCCACAGGTGCTCTCGACTTACGATGGGGACCTCAGGGACCCGCTCTGGTGGCCTCAGGAAAGGCCAGTCCCCATGCGAGTTCCTCGGGGGCCTCTCGGCATTCTCCTCCCGTCGATGCCGGGGCCTAAGACCTTGTGTGGAGTCGGGGCCGGAACCTGAGGATTCCTCTCCAGTGCTGACATGGATCTTGGGGTATTTCTGGAGTCTCCCCAGGGGAGTCAGTCCTCGTCTCGAATGCGGGCATGCACTTGCGCTTTCCTCCAGAGCGGTAGCAGCAGTGTCACGCAGTCCGCCGCGTGGATCAAAGGATCTATGATTTTCCCTCGAGTCTTTCCCACGAGGCTTTCCCACGAGGCTTTCCCACAGGGCTGTCCCACGTGCACACGTGGTGGGAGTGGATCCTCGGCTTGAACGTCAAGGCAGTGCAGGGAAAACAGGTTCCTCTGGAATGGACTGACACATCTGGGGGACTCTTGGAATGGTGGCACGACCCTGGAGTTCCTCTCGCCTCTCCTGTGGAGAGCGCCTCCTCTTGAGATGCGACGGGAACGCCGGGAATTCTTTCCCTAAGAAACAGGGAAAGGATCCCTCATCTCGAGCAAGGAGGCGGAAACGGGGCTCCCCTGGATGTGTGCGGGACCCCACGTGCTTCCTCTCGAGTGGAGACGGGTATGTCGGGGAACTTCTTGAGTTGCAGCAAGGGTGTGAAGGACCCTTTGGAAGTTCCAGTGGTTAGACGTGATTAGCCTCGAGAAGCCTCAGCGGAAATGGGCCTCATCTCGCCTGGAGGGCAAAACCTCCTGGATATTCTCTAGTTGCGGCAGGTGCTCTCGACTTACGACGGGGACCTCATGGACCCGCTCTGGTGGCCTCAGGAAAGTCCAGTCCCCATGCCAGTTCCTCGGGGGCCTCTCGGGATTCCTCTCCCGTCGATGCCGGGGCCTAAGACCTTGTGTGGAGTCGGGGCCGGAACCTGAGGATTCCTCTCCAGTGCTGACATGGATCTTGGGGTACTTCTGGAGTCTCCCCAGGGGAGTCAGTCCTCGTCTCGATTGCGGGCATGCACTTGCGCTTTCCTCCAGAGCGGTATCAGCAGTGTCACGCAGTCCGCCGCGTGGATCAAAGGATCTATGGTTTTCCCTCGAGTCTTTTCCACGAGGCTTTCCCACGAGGCTTTCCTCAGGGCTGTCCCACGTGCACACGTGGTGGGAGTGGATCCTCGGCTTGAACGTCAAGGCAGTGCAGGGAAAACAGGTTCCTCTGGAATGCACTGACACATCTGGGGGACTCTTGGAATGGTGGCACGACCCTGGAGTTCCTCTCGCCTTTCCTGTGGAGAGCGCCTCCTCTTGAGATGCGACGGGAACGCCGGGAATTCTTTAACTATGAAACAGGGAAAGGATCCCTCATCTCGAGCTAGGAGGCGGAAACGGGGCTCCCCTGGATGTGTGCGGGACTCCACGTGCTTCCTCTCGAGTGGAGACGGGTATGTCGGGGAACTTCTTGAGTTGCAGCAAGGGTGTGAAGGACCCTTTGGAAGTTCCAGTGGTTAGACGTGATTAGCCTCGAGAAGCCTCAGCAGAAATGGGCCTCATCTCGCCTGGAGGGCAAAACCTCCTGGATTTTCTCGAGTTGCAGCAGGTGCTCTCGACATACGACCGGGACCTCAGGGACCCGCTCTGGTGGCCTCAGGAAAGGCCAGTCCCCATGCGAGTTCCTCGGGGGCCTCTCGGGATTCCTCTCCCGTCGATGCCGGGGCCTAAGACCATGTGTGGAGTTGGGGCCGTAACCTGAGGATTCCTCTCCCGTGCTGACATGGATCTTGGGGTACTTCTGGAGTCTCCCCAGGGGAGTCAGTCCTCGTCTCGAATGCGGGCATGTACTTGCGCTTTCCTCCAGAGCGGTAGCAGCAGTGTCACGCAGTCCTCCGCGTGGATCAAAGGAGCTATGGTTTTCCCTCGAGTCTTTCCCACGAGGCTTTCCCACGAGGCTTTCCCACAGGGCTGTCCCACGTGCACACGTGGTGGGAGTCGATCCTCGGCTTGAACGTCAAGGCAGTGCAGGGAAAACAGGTTCCTCTGGAATGGACTGACACATCTGGGGGACTCTTGGAATGTTGGCACGACCCTGGAGTTCCTCTCGCCTTTCCTGTGGAGAGCGCCTCCTCTTGAGATGCGACGGGAACGCCGGGAATGCTTTCCCTACCAAACAGGGAAAGGATCCCTCATCTCGAGCTATTAGGCGGAAACGGGGCTCCCCTGGATGTGTGCGGGACTCCACGTGCTTCCTCTCGAGTGGAGACGGGTATGTCGGGGAACTTCTTGATTTGCAGCAATGGTGTGAAGGACCCTTTGGAAGTTCCAGTGGTTAGACGTGATTAGCCTCGAGAAGCCTCAGCGGAAATGGGCCTCATCTCGCCTGGAGGGCAAAACCTCCTGGATTTTCTCGAGTTGTGGCAGGTGCTCTCGACTTACGACGGGGACCTCAGGGACCCGCTCTGGTGGGCTCAGGAAAGGCCAGTCCCCATTCGAGTTCCTCGGGGGCCTCTCGGGATTCCTCTCCCGTTGATGCCGGGGCCTAAGTCCTTGTGTGGAGTCGGGGCCGGAACCTGAGGATTCCTCTCCAGTGCTGACATGGATCTTGGGGTACTTCTGGAGTCTCCCCAGGCGAGTCAGTCCTCGTCTCGAATGCGGGCATGCACTTGCGCTTTCCTCCAGAGCGGTAGCAGCAGTGTCACGCAGTCCTCCGCGTGGATCAAAGGATCTATGGTTTTCCCTCGAGTCTTTCCCACGAGGCTTTCCCACGAGGCTTTCCCACAGGGCTGTCCCACGTGCACACGTGGTGGGAGTGGATCCTCGGCTTGAACGTCAAGGCAGTGCAGGGAAAACAGGTTCCTCTGGAATGGACTGACACATCTGGGGGACTCTTGGAATGGTGGCACGACCCTGGAGTTCCTCTCGCCTCTCCTGTGGAGAGCGCCTCCTCTTGAGATGCGACGGGAACGCCGGGAATTCTTTCCCTACGAAACAGGGAAAGGATCCCTCATCTCGAGCTAGGAGGCGGAAACAGGGCTCCCCTGGATGTGTGCGGGACCCCACGTGCTTCCTCTCGAGTGGAGACGGGTATGTCGGGGAACTTCTTGAGTTGCAGCAAGGGTGTGAAGGACCCTTTGGAAGTTCCAGTGGTTAGACGTGATTAGCCTCGAGAAGCCTCAGCGGAAATGGGCCTCATCTCGCCTGGAGGGCAAAACCTCCTGGATTTTCTCGAGTTGCGGCAGGTGCTCTCGACTTACGACGGGGACCTCGGGGACCCGCTCTGGTGACCTCAGGAAAGGCCAGTCCCCATGCGAGTTCCTCGGGGGCCTCTCGGCATTCTCCTCCCGTCGATGCCGGGGCCTAAGACCTTGTGTGGAGTCGGGGCCGGAACCTGAGGATTCCTCTCCAGTGCTGACATGGATCTTGGGGTACTTCTGGAGTCTCCCCAGGGGAGTCAGTCCTCGTCTCGAATGCGGGCATGCACTTGCGCTTTCCTCTAGAGCGGTAGCAGCAGTGTCACGCAGTCCGCCGCGTGGATCAAAGGATCTATGGTTTTCCCTCGAGTCTTTCCCACGAGGCTTTCCCACGAGGCTTTCCCACAGGGCTGTCCCACGTGCACAGGTGGTGGGAGTCGATCCTCGGCTTGAACGTCAAGGCAGTGCAGGGAAAACAGGTTCCTCTGTAATGGACTGACACATCTGGGCGTCTCTAGGAATGGTGGCACGACCCTGGAGTTCCTCTCGCCTCTCCTGTGGAGATCGCCTCCTCTTGAGATGTGACGGGAACGCCGGGAATTCTTTCCCTAAGAAACAGGGAAAGGATCCCTCATCTCGAGCTAGGAGGCGGAAACGGGGCTCCCCTGGATGTGTGCGGGACCCCACGTGCTTCCTCTCGAGTGGAGACGGGTATGTCGGGGAACTTCTTGAGTTGCAGCAAGGGTGTGAAGGACCCTTTGGAAGTTCCAGTGGTTAGATGTGATTAGCCTCGAGAAGCCTCAGCGGAAATGGGCCTCATCTCGCCTGGAGGGCAAAACATCCTGGATTTTCTCGAGTTGCGGCAGGTGCTCTCGACTTACGACGGGGACCTCGGGGACCCGCTCTGGTGACCTCAGGAAAGGCCAGTCCCCATGCGAGTTCCTCGGGGGCCTCTCGGGATTCCTCTCCCGTCGATGCCGGGGCCTAAGACTTTGTGTGGAGTCGGGGCCGGAACCTGAGGATTCCTCTCCAGTGCTGACATGGATCTTGGGGTACTTCTGGAGTCTCCCCAGGGGAGTCATTCCTCGTCTCGAATGCGGGCATGCACTTGCGCTTTCCTCCAGAGCGGTAGCAGCAGTGTCACGCAGTCCTCCGCGTGGATCAAAGGATCTATGGTTTTCCCTCGAGTCTTTCCCACGAGGCTTTCCCACGAGGCTTTCCCACAGGGCTGTCCCACGTGCACACGTGGTGGGAGTGGATCCTCGGCTTGAACGTCAAGGCAGTGCAGGGAAAACAGGTTCCTCTGGAATGGACTGACACATCTGGGGGACTCTTGGAATGGTGGCACGACCCTGGAGTTCCTCTCGCCTTTCCTGTGGAGAGCGCCTCCTCTTGAGATGCGACGGGAACGCCGGGAATTCTTTCCCTACGAAACAGGGAAAGGATCCCTCATCTCGAGCTAGGAGGCGGAAACGGGGCTCCCCTGGATGTGTGCGGGACCCCACGTGCTTCCTCTCGAGTGGAGACGGGTATGTCGGGGAACTTCTTGAGTTGCAGCAAGGGTGTGAAGGACCCTTTGGAAGTTCCAGCGGTTAGATGTGATTAGCCTCGAGAAGCCTCAGCGGAAATGGGCCTCATCTCGCCTGGAGGGCAAAACCTCCTGGATTTTCTCGAGTTGCGACAGGTGCTCTCGACTTACGATGGGGACCTCAGGGACCCGCTCTGGTGGACTCAGGAAAGGCCAGTCCCCATGCGAGTTCCTCGGGGGCCTCTCGGCATTCCTCCCCCGTCGATGCCGGGGCCTAAGACCTTGTGTGGAGTCGGGGCCGGAACCTGAGGATTCCTCTCCAGTGCTGACATGGATCTTGGGGTACTTCTGGAGTCTCCCCAGGGTAGTCAGTCCTCGTCTCGAATGCGGGCATGCACTTGCGCTTTCCTCCAGAGCGGTAGCAGCAGTGTCACGCAGTCCGCCGCGTGTATCAAAGGATCTATGATTTTCCCTCGAGTCTTTCCCACGAGGCTTTCCCACGAGGCTTTCCCACAGGGCTGTCCCACGTGCACACGTGGTGGGAGTGGATCCTCGGCTTGAACGTCAAGGCAGTGCAGGGAAAACAGGTTCCTCTGGAATGGACTGACACATCTGGGGGACTCTTGGAATGGTGGCACGACCCTGGAGTTCCTCTCGCCTTTCCTGTGGAGAGCGCCTCCTCTTGAGATGCGACGGGAACGCCGGGAATTCTTTCCCTACGAAACAGGGAAAGGATCCCTCATCTCGAGCTAGGAGGCGGAAACGGGGCTCCCCTGGATGTGTGCGGGACCCCACGTGCTTCCTCTCGATTGGAGACGGGTATGTCGGGGAACTTCTTGAGTTGCAGCAAGGGTGTGAAGGACCCTTTGGAAGTTCCAGTGGTTAGACGTGATTAGCCTCGAGAAGCCTCAGCGGAAATGGGCCTCATCTCGCCTGGAGGGCAAAACCTCCTGGATTTTCTCGAGTTGCGGCAGGTGCTCTCGACTTACGACGGGGACCTCAGGGACCCGCTCTGGTGGCCTCAGGAAAGGCCAGTCCCCATGCGAGTTCCTCGGGGGCCTCTCGGGATTCCTCTCCCGTCGATGCCGGGGCCTAAGACCTTGTGTGGTGTCGGGGCCGGAACTTGAGGATTCCTCTCCAGTGCTGACATGGATCTTGGGGTACTTCTGGAGTCTCCCCAGGGGAGTCAGTCCTCGTCTCGAATGCGGGCATGCTCCTGCGCTTTCCTCTAGAGCGGTAGCAGCAGTGTCACGCAGTCCGCCGCGTGGATCAAAGGATCTATGGTTTTCCCTCGAGTCTTTCCCACGAGGTTTCCCACGAGGCTTTCCCACAGGGCTGTCCAACGTGCACACGTGGTGGGAGTGGATCCTCGTCTTGAACGTCAAGGCAGTGCAGGGAAAACAGTTTCTTCTGGAATGGACTGACACATCTGGGGGACTCTTGGAATGGTGGCACGACCCTGGAGTTCCTCTCGCCTTTCCTGTGGAGAGCGCCTCCTTTTGAGATGCGACTGGAAAGCCGGGAATTCTTTCCCTACGAAACAGGGAAAGGATCCCTCATCTCGAGCTAGGAGGCGGAAACGGGGCTCCCCTGAATGTGTGCGGGACCCCACGTGCTTCGTCTCGAGTGGAGACGGGTATGTCGGGGAACTTCTTGAGTTGCAGCAAGGGTGTGAAGGACCCTTTGGATGTTCCAGTGGTTAGACGTGATTGGCCTCGAGAAGCCTCAGCGGAAATGTGCCTCATCTCCCCTGTAGGGCAAAACCTCCTGGATTTTCTCGAGTTGCGGCAGGTGCCCTCGATTTACGACGGGGACCTCAGGGACCCGCTCTGGTGGTCTCAGGAAAGGCCAGTCCCCATGCGAATTCCTCGGGGGCCTCTCGGGATTACTCTCCCGACGATGCCGGGGCCTAAGACCTTGTGTGGAGTCGGGCCCGGAACCTGAGGATTCCTCTCCAGTGCTGACATGGATCTTGGGGTACTTCTGGAGTCTCCCCAGGGGAGTCAGTCCTCGTCTCGAATGCGGGCATGCTCCTGCGCTTTCCTCTAGAGCGGTAGCAGCAGTGTCACGCAGTCCGCCGCGTGGATCAAAGGATCTATGGTTTTCCCTCGAGTCTTTCCCACGAGGCTTTCCCACGAGGCTTTCCCACAGGGCTGTCCCACGTGCACAGGTGGTGGGAGTCGATCCTCGGCTTGAACGTCAAGGCAGTGCAGGGAAAACAGGTTCCTCTGGAATGGACTGACACATCTGGGCGTCTCTAGGAATGGTGGCACGACCCTGGAGTTCCTCTCGCCTCTCCTGTGGAGATCGCCTCCTCTTGAGAGGCGACGGGAACGCCGGGAATTCTTTCCCTAAGAAACAGGGAAAGAATCCCTCATCTCGAGCTAGGAGGCGGAAACGGGGCTCCCCTGGATGTGTGCGGGACCCCACGTGCTTCCTCTCGAGTGGAGACGGGTATGTCGGGGAACTTCTTGAGTTGCAGCAAGGGTGTGAAGGACCCTTTGGAAGTTCCAGTGGTTAGACGTGATTAGCCTCGAGAAGCCTCAGCGGAAATGGGCCTCATCTCGCCTGGAGGGCAAAACCTCCTGGATTTTCTCGAGTTGCGGCAGGTGCTCTCGACTTACGACGGGGACCTCAGGGTCCCGCTCTGGTCGCCTCAGGAAAGGCCAGTCCCCATGCGAATTCCTCGGGGGCCTCTCGGGATTACTCTCCCGACGATGCCGGGGCCTAAGACCTTGTGTGGAGTCGGGGCCGGAACCTGAGGATTCCTCTCCAGTGCTGACATGGATCTTGGGGTACTTCTGGAGTCTCCCCAGGGGAGTCAGTCCTCGTCTCGAATGCGGGCATGCACTTGCGCTTTCCTCTAGAGCGGTAGCAGCAGTGTCACGCAGTCCGCCGCGTGGATCAAAGGATCTATGGTTTTCCCTCGAGTCTTTCCAACGAGGCTTTCCCACGAGGCTTTCCCACAGGGCTGTCCCACGTGCACAGGTGGTGGGAGTCGATCCTCGGCGTGAACGTCAAGGCAGTGCAGGGAAAACAGGTTCCTCTGGAATGGACTGACACATCTGGGCGTCTCTAGGAATGGTGGCACGACCCTGGAGTTCCTCTCGCCTCTCCTGTGGAGATCGCCTCCTCTTGAGAGGCGACGGGAACGCCGGGAATTCTTTCCCTACGAAACAGGGAAAGGATCCCTCATCTCGAGCTAGGAGGCGGAAACGGGGCTCCCCTGGATGTGTGCGGGACTCCACGTGCTTCCTCTCGAGTGGAGACGGGTATGTCGGGGAACTTCTTGAGTTGCAGCAAGGGTGTGAAGGACCCTTTGGAAGTTCCAGTGGTTAGACGTGATTAGCCTCGAGAAGCCTCAGCAGAAATGGGCCTCATCTCGCCTGGAGGGCAAAACCTCCTGGATTTTCTCGAGTTGCAGCAGGTGCTCTCGACATACGACGGGGACCTCAGGGACCCGCTCTGGTGGCCTCAGGAAAGGCCAGTCCCCATGCGAGTTCCTCGGGGGCCTCTCGGGATTCCTCTCCCGTCGATGCCGGGGCCTAAGACCTTGTGTGGAGTCGGGGCCGGAACCTGAGGATTCCTCTCCCGTGCTGACATGGATCTTGGGGTACTTCTGGAGTCTCCCCAGGGGAGTCAGTCCTCGTCTCGAATGCGGGCATGCACTTGCGCTTTCCTCCAGAGCGGTAGCAGCAGTGTCACGCAGTCCTCCGCGTGGATCAAAGGATCTATGGTTTTCCCTCGAGTCTTTCCCACGAGGCTTTCCCACGAGGCTTTCCCACAGGGCTGTCCCACGTGCACCCGTGGTGGGAGTCGATCCTCGGCTTGAACGTCAAGGCAGTGCAGGGAAAACAGGTTCCTCTGGAATGGACTGACACATCTGGGGGACTCTTGGAATGGTGGCACGACCCTGGAGTTCCTCTCGCCTTTCCTGTGGAGAGCGCCTCCTCTTGAGATGCGACGGGAACGCCGGGAATGCTTTCCCTACCAAACAGGGAAAGGATCCCTCATCTCGAGCTAGGAGGCGGAAACGGGGCTCCCCTGGATGTGTGCGGGACTCCACGTGCTTCCTCTCGAGTGGAGACGGGTATGTCGGGGAACTTCTTGAGTTGCAGCAAGGGTGTGAAGGACCCTTTGGAAGTTCCAGTGGTTAGACGTGATTAGCCTCGAGAAGCCTCAGCGGAAATGGGCCTCATCTCGCCTGGAGGGCAAAACCTCCTGGATTTTCTCGAGTTGTGGCAGGTGCTCTCGACTTACGACGGGGACCTCAGGGACCCGCTCTGGTGGGCTCAGGAAAGGCCAGTCCCCATGCGAGTTCCTCGGGGGCCTCTCGGGATTCCTCTCCCGTTGATGCCGGGGCCTAAGTCCTTGTGTGGGGTCGGGGCCGGAACCTGAGGATTCCTCTCCAGTGCTGACATGGATCTTGGGGTACTTCTGGAGTCTCCCCAGGGGAGTCAGTCCTCGTCTCGAATGCGGGCATGCACTTGCGCTTTCCTCCAGAGCGGTAGCAGCAGTGTCACGCAGTCCGCCGCGTGGATCAAAGGATCTATGGTTTTCCCTCGAGTCTTTCCCACGAGGCTTTCCCACGAGGCTTTCCCACAGGGCTGTCCCACGTGCACACGTGGTGGGAGTCGATCCTCGGCTTGAACGTCAAGGCAGTGCAGGGAAAACAGGTTCCTCTGGAATGGACTGACACATCTGGGGGACTCTTGGAATGGTGGCACGACCCTGGAGTTCCTCTCGCCTTTCCTGTGGAGATCGCCTCCTCTTGAGATGCGACGGGAACGCCGGGAATTCTTTCCCTACGAAACAGGGAAAGGATCCCTCATCTCGAGCTAGGAGGCGGAAACAGGGCTCCCCTGGATGTGTGCGGGACCCCACGTGCTTCCTCTCGAGTGGAGACGGGTATGTCGGGGAACTTCTAGAGTTGCAGCAAGGGTGTGAAGGACCCTTTGGAAGTTCCAGTGGTTAGATGTGATTAGCCTCGAGAAGCCTCAGCGGAAATGGGCCTCATCTCGCCTGGAGGGCAAAACCTCCTGGATTTTCTCGAGTTGCGGCATGTGCTCTCGACTTACGACGGGGACCTCAGGGACCCGCTCTGGTGACCTCAGGAAAGGCCAGTCCCCATGCGAGTTCCTCGGGGGCCTCTCGGGATTCCTCTCCCGTCGATGCCGGGGCCTAAGACCTTGTGTGGAGTCGGGGCCGGAACCTGAGGATTCCTCTCCAGTGCTGACATGGATCTTGGGGTACTTCTGGAGTCTCCCCAGGGGAGTCAGTCCTCGTCTCGAATGCGGGCATGCACTTGCGCTTTCCTCCAGTGCGGTAGCAGCAGTGTCACGCAGTCCGCCGCGTGGATCAAAGGATCTATGGTTTTCCCTCGAGTCTTTCCCACGAGGCTTTCCCACGAGGCTTTCCTCAGGGCTGTCCCACGTGCACACGTGGTGGGACTCGATCCTCGGCTTGAACGTCAAGGTAGTGCAGGGAAAACACGTTCCTCTGGAATGGACTGACACATCTGGGGGACTCTTGGAATGGTGGCACGACCCTGGAGTTCCTCTCGCCTTTCCTGTGGAGAGCGCCTCCTCTTGAGATGCGACGGGAACGCCGGGAATTCTTTCCCTACGAAACAGGGAAAGGATCCCTCATCTCGAGCTAGGAGGCGGAAATGGGGCTCCCCTGGATGTTTGCGGGACCCCACATGCTTCCTCTCGAGTGGAGACGGCTATGTCGGGGAACTTCTTGAGTTGCAGCAAGGGTGTGAAGGACTCTTTGGAAGTTCCAGTGGTTAGATGTGATTGGCCTCGAGAAGCCTCAGCGGAAATGGGCCTCATCTGGCCTGGAGGGCAAAACCTCCTGGATTTTCTCGAGTTGCGGCAGGTGCTCTCGACTTACGACGGGGACCTCAGGGACCCGCTCTGGTGGCCTCAGGAAAGGCCAGTCCCCATGCGAGTTCCTCGGGGGCCTCTCGGGATTCCTCTCCCGTCGATGCCGGCGCCGAAGACCTTGTGTGGAGTCGGGGCCGGAACATGAGGATTCCTCTCCAGTGCTGACATGGATCTTGGGGTACTTCTGGAGTCTCCCCAGGGGAGTCAGTCCTCGTCTCGAATGCGGGCATGCACTTGCGCTTTCCTCCAGAGCGGTAGCAGCAGTGTCACGCAGTCCTCCGCGTGGATCAAAGGATCTATGGTTTTCCCTCGAGTCTTTCCCACGAGGCTTTCCCACGAGGCTTTCCCACAGGGCTGTCCCACGTGCACACGTGGTGGGAGTCGAACCTCGGCTTGAACGTCAAGGCAGTGCAGGGAAAACAGGTTCCTCTGGAATGGACTGACACATTTGGGGGTCTCTTGGAATGGTGCCACCACCCTGGAGTTCCTCTCGCCTTTCCTGCGGAGAGCGCCTCCTTTTGAGATGCGACGGGAACGCCGGGAATTCTTTCCCTACGAAACAGGGAAAGGATCCCTCATCTCGAGCTAGGAGGCGGAAACAGGGCTCCCCTGGATGTGTGCGGGACCCAACGTGCTTCCTCTCGAGTGGAGACGGGTATGTCGGGGAACTTCTTGAGTTGCAGCAAGGGTGTGAAGGACCCTTTGGAAGTTCCAGTGGTAAGATGTGATTAGCCTCGAGAAGCCTCAGCGGAAATGGGCCTCATCTCGCCTGGAGGGCAAAACCTCCTGGATTTTCTCGAGTTGCGGCATGTGCTCTCGACTTACGACGGGGACCTCGGGGACCCGCTTTGGTGGCTTCAGGAAAGGCCAGTCCCCATGCGAGTTCCTCGGGGGCCTCTCGGGATTCCTCTCCCATCGATGCCGGGGCCTAAGACCTTGTGTGGAGTCGGGGCCGGAACCTGAGGATTCCTCTCCAGTGCTGACATGGATCTTGGGGTACTTCTGGAGTCTCCCCAGGGGAGTCAGTCCTCGTCTCGAATGCGGGCATGCACTTGCGCTTTCCTCCAGAGCGGTAGCAGCAGTGTCACGCAGTCCGCCGCGTAGATCAAAGGATCTATGGTTTTCCCTCGAGTCTTTCCCACGAGGCTTTCCCACGAGGCTTTCCCACAGGGCTGTCCCACGTGCACACGTGGTGGGAGTGGATCCTCGGCTTGAACGTCAAGGCAGTGCAGGGAAAACAGGTTCATCTGGAATGGACTGACACATCTGGGCGTCTCTTGGAATGGTGGCACGACCCTGGAGTTCCTCTCGCCTCTCCTGTGAAGAGCGCCTCCTCTTGAGATGCGACGGGAACGCGGGAACTCTTTCCCTAAGAAACAGGGAAAGGATCCCTCATCTCGAGCTAGGAGGCGGAAACGGGGCTCCCCTGGATGTGTGCGGGACCCCACGTGCTTCCTCTCGAGTGGAGACGGGTATGTCGGGGAACTTCTTGAGTTGCAGCAAGGGTGTGAAGGACCCTTTGGAAGTTCCAGTGGTTAGATGTGATTAGCCTCGAGAAGCCTCAGCGGAAATGGGCCTCATCTCGCCTGGAGGGCAAAACCTCCTGGATTTTCTCGAGTTGCGGCAGGTGCTCTCGACTTACGATGGGGACCTCAGGGACCCGCTCTGGTGGCCTCAGGAAAGGCCAGTCCCCATGCGAGTTCCTCGGGGGCCTCTCGGCATTCCTCTCCCGTCGATGCCGGGGCCTAAGACCTTGTGTGGAGTCGGGGCCGGAACGTGAGGATTCCTCTCCAGTGCTGACATGGATCTTGGGGTACTTCTGGAGTCTCCCCAGGGGAGTCAGTCCTCGTCTCGAATGCGGGCATGCACTTGCGCTTTCCTCCAGAGCGGTAGCAGCAGTGCCACGCAGTCCTCCGCGTGGATCAAAGGATCTATGGTTTTCCCTCGAGTCTTTCCCACGAGGCTTTCCCACGAGGCTTTCCCACAGGGCTCTCCCACGTGCACACGTGGTGGGAGTCGATCCTCGGCTTGAACGTCAAGGCAGTGCAGGGAAAACAGGTTCCTCTGGAATGGACTGACACATCTGGGGGTCTCTTGGAATGGTGCCACCACCCTGGAGTTCCTCTCGCCTTTCCTGCTGAGAGCGCCTCCTCTTGAGATGCGACGGGAACGCCGGGAATTCTTTCCCTACGAAACAGGGAAAGGATCCCTCATCTCGAGCTAGGAGGCGGAAACAGGGCTCCCCTGGATGTGTGCGGGACCCCACGTACTTCCTCTCGAGTGGAGACGGGTATGTCGCGGAACTGCTTCAGTTGCAGCAAGGGTGTGAAGGACCCTTTGGAAGTTCCAGCGGTTAGATGTGATTAGCCTCGAGAAGCCTCAGCGGAAATGGGCCTCATCTCGCCTGGAGGGCAAAACCTCCTGGATTTTCTCGAGTTGCGACAGGTGCTCTCGACTTACGATGGGGACCTCAGGGACCCGCTCTGGTGGACTCAGGAAAGGCCAGTCCCCATGCGAGTTCCTCGGGGGCCTCTCGGCATTCCTCCCCCGTCGATGCCGGGGCCTAAGACCTTGTGTGGAGTCGGGGCCGGAACCTGAGGATTCCTCTCCAGTGCTGACATGGATCTTGGGGTACTTCTGGAGTCTCCCCAGGGGAGTCAGTCCTCGTCTCGAATGCGGGCATGCACTTGCGCTTTCCTCTAGAGCGGTAGCAGCAGTGTCACGCAGTCCGCCGCGTGGATCAAAGGATCTATGGTTTTCCCTCGAGTCTTTCCCACGAGGCTTTCCCACGAGGCTTTCCCACAGGGCTGTCCCACGTGCACAGGTGGTGGGAGTCGATCCTCGGCTTGAACGTCAAGGCAGTGCAGGGAAAACAGGTTCCTCTGGAATGGACTGACACATCTGGGCGTCTCTAGGAATGGTGGCACGACCCTGGAGTTCCTCTCGCCTCTCCTGTGGAGATCGCCTCCTCTTGAGAGGCGACGGGAACGCCGGGAATTCTTTCCCTAAGAAACAGGGAAAGGATCCCTCATCTCGAGCTAGGAGGCGGAAACGGGGCTCCCCTGGATGTGTGCGGGACCCCACGTGCTTCCTCTCGAGTGGAGACGGGTATGTCGGGGAACTTCTTGAGTTGCAGCAAGGGTGTGAAGGACCCTTTGGAAGTTCCAGCGGTTAGATGTGATTAGCCTCGAGAAGCCTCAGCGGAAATGGGCCTCATCTCGCCTGGAGGGCAAAACCTCCTGGATTTTCTCGAGTTGCCACAGGTGCTCTCGACTTACGATGGGGACCTCAGGGACCCGCTCTGGTGGCCTCAGGAAAGGCCAGTCCCCATGCGAGTTCCTCGGGGGCCTCTCGGCATTCTCCTCCCGTCGATGCCGGGGCCTAAGACCTTGTGTGGAGTCGGGGCCGGAACCTGAGGATTCCTCTCCAGTGCTGACATGGATCTTGGGGTATTTCTGGAGTCTCCCCAGGGGAGTCAGTCCTCGTCTCGAATGCGGGCATGCACTTGCGCTTTCCTCCAGAGCGGTAGCAGCAGTGTCACGCAGTCCGCCGCGTGGATCAAAGGATCTATGATTTTCCCTCGAGTCTTTCCCACGAGGCTTTCCCACGAGGCTTTCCCACAGGGCTGTCCCACGTGCACACGTGGTGGGAGTGGATCCTCGGCTTGAACGTCAAGGCAGTGCAGGGAAAACAGGTTCCTCTGGAATGGACTGACACATCTGGGGGACTCTTGGAATGGTGGCACGACCCTGGAGTTCCTCTCGCCTCTCCTGTGGAGAGCGCCTCCTCTTGAGATGCGACGGGAACGCCGGGAATTCTTTCCCTACGAAACAGGGAAAGGATCCCTCATCTCGAGCAAGGAGGCGGAAACGGGGCTCCCCTGGATGTGTGCGGGACCCCACGTGCTTCCTCTCGAGTGGAGACGGGTATGTCGGGGAACTTCTTGAGTTGCAGCAAGGGTGTGAAGGACCCTTTGGAAGTTCCAGTGGTTAGACGTGATTAGCCTCGAGAAGCCTCAGCGGAAATGGGCCTCATCTCGCCTGGAGGGCAAAACCTCCTGGATATTCTCTAGTTGCGGCAGGTGCTCTCGACTTACGACGGGGACCTCATGGACCCGCTCTGGTGGCCTCAGGAAAGTCCAGTCCCCATGCCAGTTCCTCGGGGGCCTCTCGGGATTCCTCTCCCGTCGATGCCGGGGCCTAAGACCTTGTGTGGAGTCGGGGCCGGAACCTGAGGATTCCTCTCCAGTGCTGACATGGATCTTGGGGTACTTCTGGAGTCTCCCCAGGGGAGTCAGTCCTCGTCTCGATTGCGGGCATGCACTTGCGCTTTCCTCCAGAGCGGTATCAGCAGTGTCACGCAGTCCGCCGCGTGGATCAAAGGATCTATGGTTTTCCCTCGAGTCTTTTCCACGAGGCTTTCCCACGAGGCTTTCCTCAGGGCTGTCCCACGTGCACACGTGGTGGGAGTGGATCCTCGGCTTGAACGTCAAGGCAGTGCAGGGAAAACAGGTTCCTCTGGAATGCACTGACACATCTGGGGGACTCTTGGAATGGTGGCACGACCCTGGAGTTCCTCTCGCCTTTCCTGTGGAGAGCGCCTCCTCTTGAGATGCGACGGGAACGCCGGGAATTCTTTAACTATGAAACAGGGAAAGGATCCCTCATCTCGAGCTAGGAGGCGGAAACGGGGCTCCCCTGGATGTGTGCGGGACTCCACGTGCTTCCTCTCGAGTGGAGACGGGTATGTCGGGGAACTTCTTGAGTTGCAGCAAGGGTGTGAAGGACCCTTTGGAAGTTCCAGTGGTTAGACGTGATTAGCCTCGAGAAGCCTCAGCAGAAATGGGCCTCATCTCGCCTGGAGGGCAAAACCTCCTGGATTTTCTCGAGTTGCAGCAGGTGCTCTCGACATACGACCGGGACCTCAGGGACCCGCTCTGGTGGCCTCAGGAAAGGCCAGTCCCCATGCGAGTTCCTCGGGGGCCTCTCGGGATTCCTCTCCCGTCGATGCCGGGGCCTAAGACCATGTGTGGAGTTGGGGCCGTAACCTGAGGATTCCTCTCCCGTGCTGACATGGATCTTGGGGTACTTCTGGAGTCTCCCCAGGGGAGTCAGTCCTCGTCTCGAATGCGGGCATGTACTTGCGCTTTCCTCCAGAGCGGTAGCAGCAGTGTCACGCAGTCCTCCGCGTGGATCAAAGGAGCTATGGTTTTCCCTCGAGTCTTTCCCACGAGGCTTTCCCACGAGGCTTTCCCACAGGGCTGTCCCACGTGCACACGTGGTGGGAGTCGATCCTCGGCTTGAACGTCAAGGCAGTGCAGGGAAAACAGGTTCCTCTGGAATGGACTGACACATCTGGGGGACTCTTGGAATGTTGGCACGACCCTGGAGTTCCTCTCGCCTTTCCTGTGGAGAGCGCCTCCTCTTGAGATGCGACGGGAACGCCGGGAATGCTTTCCCTACCAAACAGGGAAAGGATCCCTCATCTCGAGCTATTAGGCGGAAACGGGGCTCCCCTGGATGTGTGCGGGACTCCACGTGCTTCCTCTCGAGTGGAGACGGGTATGTCGGGGAACTTCTTGATTTGCAGCAATGGTGTGAAGGACCCTTTGGAAGTTCCAGTGGTTAGACGTGATTAGCCTCGAGAAGCCTCAGCGGAAATGGGCCTCATCTCGCCTGGAGGGCAAAACCTCCTGGATTTTCTCGAGTTGTGGCAGGTGCTCTCGACTTACGACGGGGACCTCAGGGACCCGCTCTGGTGGGCTCAGGAAAGGCCAGTCCCCATTCGAGTTCCTCGGGGGCCTCTCGGGATTCCTCTCCCGTTGATGCCGGGGCCTAAGTCCTTGTGTGGAGTCGGGGCCGGAACCTGAGGATTCCTCTCCAGTGCTGACATGGATCTTGGGGTACTTCTGGAGTCTCCCCAGGCGAGTCAGTCCTCGTCTCGAATGCGGGCATGCACTTGCGCTTTCCTCCAGAGCGGTAGCAGCAGTGTCACGCAGTCCTCCGCGTGGATCAAAGGATCTATGGTTTTCCCTCGAGTCTTTCCCACGAGGCTTTCCCACGAGGCTTTCCCACAGGGCTGTCCCACGTGCACACGTGGTGGGAGTGGATCCTCGGCTTGAACGTCAAGGCAGTGCAGGGAAAACAGGTTCCTCTGGAATGGACTGACACATCTGGGGGACTCTTGGAATGGTGGCACGACCCTGGAGTTCCTCTCGCCTCTCCTGTGGAGAGCGCCTCCTCTTGAGATGCGACGGGAACGCCGGGAATTCTTTCCCTACGAAACAGGGAAAGGATCCCTCATCTCGAGCTAGGAGGCGGAAACAGGGCTCCCCTGGATGTGTGCGGGACCCCACGTGCTTCCTCTCGAGTGGAGACGGGTATGTCGGGGAACTTCTTGAGTTGCAGCAAGGGTGTGAAGGACCCTTTGGAAGTTCCAGTGGTTAGACGTGATTAGCCTCGAGAAGCCTCAGCGGAAATGGGCCTCATCTCGCCTGGAGGGCAAAACCTCCTGGATTTTCTCGAGTTGCGGCAGGTGCTCTCGACTTACGACGGGGACCTCGGGGACCCGCTCTGGTGACCTCAGGAAAGGCCAGTCCCCATGCGAGTTCCTCGGGGGCCTCTCGGCATTCTCCTCCCGTCGATGCCGGGGCCTAAGACCTTGTGTGGAGTCGGGGCCGGAACCTGAGGATTCCTCTCCAGTGCTGACATGGATCTTGGGGTACTTCTGGAGTCTCCCCAGGGGAGTCAGTCCTCGTCTCGAATGCGGGCATGCACTTGCGCTTTCCTCTAGAGCGGTAGCAGCAGTGTCACGCAGTCCGCCGCGTGGATCAAAGGATCTATGGTTTTCCCTCGAGTCTTTCCCACGAGGCTTTCCCACGAGGCTTTCCCACAGGGCTGTCCCACGTGCACAGGTGGTGGGAGTCGATCCTCGGCTTGAACGTCAAGGCAGTGCAGGGAAAACAGGTTCCTCTGTAATGGACTGACACATCTGGGCGTCTCTAGGAATGGTGGCACGACCCTGGAGTTCCTCTCGCCTCTCCTGTGGAGATCGCCTCCTCTTGAGATGTGACGGGAACGCCGGGAATTCTTTCCCTACGAAACAGGGAAAGGATCCCTCATCTCGAGCTAGGAGGCGGAAACGGGGCTCCCCTGGATGTGTGCGGGACCCCACGTGCTTCCTCTCGAGTGGAGACGGGTATGTCGGGGAACTTCTTGAGTTGCAGCAAGGGTGTGAAGGACCCTTTGGAAGTTCCAGTGGTTAGATGTGATTAGCCTCGAGAAGCCTCAGCGGAAATGGGCCTCATCTCGCCTGGAGGGCAAAACCTCCTGGATTTTCTCGAGTTGCGGCAGGTGCTCTCGACTTACGACGGGGACCTCGGGGACCCGCTCTGGTGACCTCAGGAAAGGCCAGTCCCCATGCGAGTTCCTCGGGGGCCTCTCGGGATTCCTCTCCCGTCGATGCCGGGGCCTAAGACTTTGTGTGGAGTCGGGGCCGGAACCTGAGGATTCCTCTCCAGTGCTGACATGGATCTTGGGGTACTTCTGGAGTCTCCCCAGGGGAGTCATTCCTCGTCTCGAATGCGGGCATGCACTTGCGCTTTCCTCCAGAGCGGTAGCAGCAGTGTCACGCAGTCCTCCGCGTGGATCAAAGGATCTATGGTTTTCCCTCGAGTCTTTCCCACGAGGCTTTCCCACGAGGCTTTCCCACAGGGCTGTCCCACGTGCACACGTGGTGGGAGTGGATCCTCGGCTTGAACGTCAAGGCAGTGCAGGGAAAACAGGTTCCTCTGGAATGGACTGACACATCTGGGGGACTCTTGGAATGGTGGCACGACCCTGGAGTTCCTCTCGCCTTTCCTGTGGAGAGCGCCTCCTCTTGAGATGCGACGGGAACGCCGGGAATTCTTTCCCTACGAAACAGGGAAAGGATCCCTCATCTCGAGCTAGGAGGCGGAAACGGGGCTCCCCTGGATGTGTGCGGGACCCCACGTGCTTCCTCTCGAGTGGAGACGGGTATGTCGGGGAACTTCTTGAGTTGCAGCAAGGGTGTGAAGGACCCTTTGGAAGTTCCAGCGGTTAGATGTGATTAGCCTCGAGAAGCCTCAGCGGAAATGGGCCTCATCTCGCCTGGAGGGCAAAACCTCCTGGATTTTCTCGAGTTGCGACAGGTGCTCTCGACTTACGATGGGGACCTCAGGGACCCGCTCTGGTGGACTCAGGAAAGGCCAGTCCCCATGCGAGTTCCTCGGGGGCCTCTCGGCATTCCTCCCCCGTCGATGCCGGGGCCTAAGACCTTGTGTGGAGTCGGGGCCGGAACCTGAGGATTCCTCTCCAGTGCTGACATGGATCTTGGGGTACTTCTGGAGTCTCCCCAGGGTAGTCAGTCCTCGTCTCGAATGCGGGCATGCACTTGCGCTTTCCTCCAGAGCGGTAGCAGCAGTGTCACGCAGTCCGCCGCGTGTATCAAAGGATCTATGATTTTCCCTCGAGTCTTTCCCACGAGGCTTTCCCACGAGGCTTTCCCACAGGGCTGTCCCACGTGCACACGTGGTGGGAGTGGATCCTCGGCTTGAACGTCAAGGCAGTGCAGGGAAAACAGGTTCCTCTGGAATGGACTGACACATCTGGGGGACTCTTGGAATGGTGGCACGACCCTGGAGTTCCTCTCGCCTTTCCTGTGGAGAGCGCCTCCTCTTGAGATGCGACGGGAACGCCGGGAATTCTTTCCCTACGAAACAGGGAAAGGATCCCTCATCTCGAGCTAGGAGGCGGAAACGGGGCTCCCCTGGATGTGTGCGGGACCCCACGTGCTTCCTCTCGATTGGAGACGGGTATGTCGGGGAACTTCTTGAGTTGCAGCAAGGGTGTGAAGGACCCTTTGGAAGTTCCAGTGGTTAGACGTGATTAGCCTCGAGAAGCCTCAGCGGAAATGGGCCTCATCTCGCCTGGAGGGCAAAACCTCCTGGATTTTCTCGAGTTGCGGCAGGTGCTCTCGACTTACGACGGGGACCTCAGGGACCCGCTCTGGTGGCCTCAGGAAAGGCCAGTCCCCATGCGAGTTCCTCGGGGGCCTCTCGGGATTCCTCTCCCGTCGATGCCGGGGCCTAAGACCTTGTGTGGTGTCGGGGCCGGAACTTGAGGATTCCTCTCCAGTGCTGACATGGATCTTGGGGTACTTCTGGAGTCTCCCCAGGGGAGTCAGTCCTCGTCTCGAATGCGGGCATGCTCCTGCGCTTTCCTCTAGAGCGGTAGCAGCAGTGTCACGCAGTCCGCCGCGTGGATCAAAGGATCTATGGTTTTCCCTCGAGTCTTTCCCACGAGGTTTCCCACGAGGCTTTCCCACAGGGCTGTCCAACGTGCACACGTGGTGGGAGTGGATCCTCGTCTTGAACGTCAAGGCAGTGCAGGGAAAACAGTTTCTTCTGGAATGGACTGACACATCTGGGGGACTCTTGGAATGGTGGCACGACCCTGGAGTTCCTCTCGCCTTTCCTGTGGAGAGCGCCTCCTTTTGAGATGCGACTGGAAAGCCGGGAATTCTTTCCCTACGAAACAGGGAAAGGATCCCTCATCTCGAGCTAGGAGGCGGAAACGGGGCTCCCCTGAATGTGTGCGGGACCCCACGTGCTTCGTCTCGAGTGGAGACGGGTATGTCGGGGAACTTCTTGAGTTGCAGCAAGGGTGTGAAGGACCCTTTGGATGTTCCAGTGGTTAGACGTGATTGGCCTCGAGAAGCCTCAGCGGAAATGTGCCTCATCTCCCCTGTAGGGCAAAACCTCCTGGATTTTCTCGAGTTGCGGCAGGTGCCCTCGATTTACGACGGGGACCTCAGGGACCCGCTCTGGTGGTCTCAGGAAAGGCCAGTCCCCATGCGAATTCCTCGGGGGCCTCTCGGGATTACTCTCCCGACGATGCCGGGGCCTAAGACCTTGTGTGGAGTCGGGCCCGGAACCTGAGGATTCCTCTCCAGTGCTGACATGGATCTTGGGGTACTTCTGGAGTCTCCCCAGGGGAGTCAGTCCTCGTCTCGAATGCGGGCATGCTCCTGCGCTTTCCTCTAGAGCGGTAGCAGCAGTGTCACGCAGTCCGCCGCGTGGATCAAAGGATCTATGGTTTTCCCTCGAGTCTTTCCCACGAGGCTTTCCCACGAGGCTTTCCCACAGGGCTGTCCCACGTGCACAGGTGGTGGGAGTCGATCCTCGGCTTGAACGTCAAGGCAGTGCAGGGAAAACAGGTTCCTCTGGAATGGACTGACACATCTGGGCGTCTCTAGGAATGGTGGCACGACCCTGGAGTTCCTCTCGCCTCTCCTGTGGAGATCGCCTCCTCTTGAGAGGCGACGGGAACGCCGGGAATTCTTTCCCTAAGAAACAGGGAAAGAATCCCTCATCTCGAGCTAGGAGGCGGAAACGGGGCTCCCCTGGATGTGTGCGGGACCCCACGTGCTTCCTCTCGAGTGGAGACGGGTATGTCGGGGAACTTCTTGAGTTGCAGCAAGGGTGTGAAGGACCCTTTGGAAGTTCCAGTGGTTAGACGTGATTAGCCTCGAGAAGCCTCAGCGGAAATGGGCCTCATCTCGCCTGGAGGGCAAAACCTCCTGGATTTTCTCGAGTTGCGGCAGGTGCTCTCGACTTACGACGGGGACCTCAGGGTCCCGCTCTGGTCGCCTCAGGAAAGGCCAGTCCCCATGCGAATTCCTCGGGGGCCTCTCGGGATTACTCTCCCGACGATGCCGGGGCCTAAGACCTTGTGTGGAGTCGGGGCCGGAACCTGAGGATTCCTCTCCAGTGCTGACATGGATCTTGGGGTACTTCTGGAGTCTCCCCAGGGGAGTCAGTCCTCGTCTCGAATGCGGGCATGCACTTGCGCTTTCCTCTAGAGCGGTAGCAGCAGTGTCACGCAGTCCGCCGCGTGGATCAAAGGATCTATGGTTTTCCCTCGAGTCTTTCCAACGAGGCTTTCCCACGAGGCTTTCCCACAGGGCTGTCCCACGTGCACAGGTGGTGGGAGTCGATCCTCGGCGTGAACGTCAAGGCAGTGCAGGGAAAACAGGTTCCTCTGGAATGGACTGACACATCTGGGCGTCTCTAGGAATGGTGGCACGACCCTGGAGTTCCTCTCGCCTCTCCTGTGGAGATCGCCTCCTCTTGAGAGGCGACGGGAACGCCGGGAATTCTTTCCCTACGAAACAGGGAAAGGATCCCTCATCTCGAGCTAGGAGGCGGAAACGGGGCTCCCCTGGATGTGTGCGGGACTCCACGTGCTTCCTCTCGAGTGGAGACGGGTATGTCGGGGAACTTCTTGAGTTGCAGCAAGGGTGTGAAGGACCCTTTGGAAGTTCCAGTGGTTAGACGTGATTAGCCTCGAGAAGCCTCAGCAGAAATGGGCCTCATCTCGCCTGGAGGGCAAAACCTCCTGGATTTTCTCGAGTTGCAGCAGGTGCTCTCGACATACGACGGGGACCTCAGGGACCCGCTCTGGTGGCCTCAGGAAAGGCCAGTCCCCATGCGAGTTCCTCGGGGGCCTCTCGGGATTCCTCTCCCGTCGATGCCGGGGCCTAAGACCTTGTGTGGAGTCGGGGCCGGAACCTGAGGATTCCTCTCCCGTGCTGACATGGATCTTGGGGTACTTCTGGAGTCTCCCCAGGGGAGTCAGTCCTCGTCTCGAATGCGGGCATGCACTTGCGCTTTCCTCCAGAGCGGTAGCAGCAGTGTCACGCAGTCCTCCGCGTGGATCAAAGGATCTATGGTTTTCCCTCGAGTCTTTCCCACGAGGCTTTCCCACGAGGCTTTCCCACAGGGCTGTCCCACGTGCACCCGTGGTGGGAGTCGATCCTCGGCTTGAACGTCAAGGCAGTGCAGGGAAAACAGGTTCCTCTGGAATGGACTGACACATCTGGGGGACTCTTGGAATGGTGGCACGACCCTGGAGTTCCTCTCGCCTTTCCTGTGGAGAGCGCCTCCTCTTGAGATGCGACGGGAACGCCGGGAATGCTTTCCCTACCAAACAGGGAAAGGATCCCTCATCTCGAGCTAGGAGGCGGAAACGGGGCTCCCCTGGATGTGTGCGGGACTCCACGTGCTTCCTCTCGAGTGGAGACGGGTATGTCGGGGAACTTCTTGAGTTGCAGCAAGGGTGTGAAGGACCCTTTGGAAGTTCCAGTGGTTAGACGTGATTAGCCTCGAGAAGCCTCAGCGGAAATGGGCCTCATCTCGCCTGGAGGGCAAAACCTCCTGGATTTTCTCGAGTTGTGGCAGGTGCTCTCGACTTACGACGGGGACCTCAGGGACCCGCTCTGGTGGGCTCAGGAAAGGCCAGTCCCCATGCGAGTTCCTCGGGGGCCTCTCGGGATTCCTCTCCCGTTGATGCCGGGGCCTAAGTCCTTGTGTGGGGTCGGGGCCGGAACCTGAGGATTCCTCTCCAGTGCTGACATGGATCTTGGGGTACTTCTGGAGTCTCCCCAGGGGAGTCAGTCCTCGTCTCGAATGCGGGCATGCACTTGCGCTTTCCTCCAGAGCGGTAGCAGCAGTGTCACGCAGTCCGCCGCGTGGATCAAAGGATCTATGGTTTTCCCTCGAGTCTTTCCCACGAGGCTTTCCCACGAGGCTTTCCCACAGGGCTGTCCCACGTGCACACGTGGTGGGAGTCGATCCTCGGCTTGAACGTCAAGGCAGTGCAGGGAAAACAGGTTCCTCTGGAATGGACTGACACATCTGGGGGACTCTTGGAATGGTGGCACGACCCTGGAGTTCCTCTCGCCTTTCCTGTGGAGATCGCCTCCTCTTGAGATGCGACGGGAACGCCGGGAATTCTTTCCCTACGAAACAGGGAAAGGATCCCTCATCTCGAGCTAGGAGGCGGAAACAGGGCTCCCCTGGATGTGTGCGGGACCCCACGTGCTTCCTCTCGAGTGGAGACGGGTATGTCGGGGAACTTCTAGAGTTGCAGCAAGGGTGTGAAGGACCCTTTGGAAGTTCCAGTGGTTAGATGTGATTAGCCTCGAGAAGCCTCAGCGGAAATGGGCCTCATCTCGCCTGGAGGGCAAAACCTCCTGGATTTTCTCGAGTTGCGGCATGTGCTCTCGACTTACGACGGGGACCTCAGGGACCCGCTCTGGTGACCTCAGGAAAGGCCAGTCCCCATGCGAGTTCCTCGGGGGCCTCTCGGGATTCCTCTCCCGTCGATGCCGGGGCCTAAGACCTTGTGTGGAGTCGGGGCCGGAACCTGAGGATTCCTCTCCAGTGCTGACATGGATCTTGGGGTACTTCTGGAGTCTCCCCAGGGGAGTCAGTCCTCGTCTCGAATGCGGGCATGCACTTGCGCTTTCCTCCAGTGCGGTAGCAGCAGTGTCACGCAGTCCGCCGCGTGGATCAAAGGATCTATGGTTTTCCCTCGAGTCTTTCCCACGAGGCTTTCCCACGAGGCTTTCCTCAGGGCTGTCCCACGTGCACACGTGGTGGGACTCGATCCTCGGCTTGAACGTCAAGGTAGTGCAGGGAAAACACGTTCCTCTGGAATGGACTGACACATCTGGGGGACTCTTGGAATGGTGGCACGACCCTGGAGTTCCTCTCGCCTTTCCTGTGGAGAGCGCCTCCTCTTGAGATGCGACGGGAACGCCGGGAATTCTTTCCCTACGAAACAGGGAAAGGATCCCTCATCTCGAGCTAGGAGGCGGAAATGGGGCTCCCCTGGATGTTTGCGGGACCCCACATGCTTCCTCTCGAGTGGAGACGGCTATGTCGGGGAACTTCTTGAGTTGCAGCAAGGGTGTGAAGGACTCTTTGGAAGTTCCAGTGGTTAGATGTGATTGGCCTCGAGAAGCCTCAGCGGAAATGGGCCTCATCTGGCCTGGAGGGCAAAACCTCCTGGATTTTCTCGAGTTGCGGCAGGTGCTCTCGACTTACGACGGGGACCTCAGGGACCCGCTCTGGTGGCCTCAGGAAAGGCCAGTCCCCATGCGAGTTCCTCGGGGGCCTCTCGGGATTCCTCTCCCGTCGATGCCGGCGCCGAAGACCTTGTGTGGAGTCGGGGCCGGAACATGAGGATTCCTCTCCAGTGCTGACATGGATCTTGGGGTACTTCTGGAGTCTCCCCAGGGGAGTCAGTCCTCGTCTCGAATGCGGGCATGCACTTGCGCTTTCCTCCAGAGCGGTAGCAGCAGTGTCACGCAGTCCTCCGCGTGGATCAAAGGATCTATGGTTTTCCCTCGAGTCTTTCCCACGAGGCTTTCCCACGAGGCTTTCCCACAGGGCTGTCCCACGTGCACACGTGGTGGGAGTCGAACCTCGGCTTGAACGTCAAGGCAGTGCAGGGAAAACAGGTTCCTCTGGAATGGACTGACACATTTGGGGGTCTCTTGGAATGGTGCCACCACCCTGGAGTTCCTCTCGCCTTTCCTGCGGAGAGCGCCTCCTTTTGAGATGCGACGGGAACGCCGGGAATTCTTTCCCTACGAAACAGGGAAAGGATCCCTCATCTCGAGCTAGGAGGCGGAAACAGGGCTCCCCTGGATGTGTGCGGGACCCAACGTGCTTCCTCTCGAGTGGAGACGGGTATGTCGGGGAACTTCTTGAGTTGCAGCAAGGGTGTGAAGGACCCTTTGGAAGTTCCAGTGGTAAGATGTGATTAGCCTCGAGAAGCCTCAGCGGAAATGGGCCTCATCTCGCCTGGAGGGCAAAACCTCCTGGATTTTCTCGAGTTGCGGCATGTGCTCTCGACTTACGACGGGGACCTCGGGGACCCGCTTTGGTGGCTTCAGGAAAGGCCAGTCCCCATGCGAGTTCCTCGGGGGCCTCTCGGGATTCCTCTCCCATCGATGCCGGGGCCTAAGACCTTGTGTGGAGTCGGGGCCGGAACCTGAGGATTCCTCTCCAGTGCTGACATGGATCTTGGGGTACTTCTGGAGTCTCCCCAGGGGAGTCAGTCCTCGTCTCGAATGCGGGCATGCACTTGCGCTTTCCTCCAGAGCGGTAGCAGCAGTGTCACGCAGTCCGCCGCGTAGATCAAAGGATCTATGGTTTTCCCTCGAGTCTTTCCCACGAGGCTTTCCCACGAGGCTTTCCCACAGGGCTGTCCCACGTGCACACGTGGTGGGAGTGGATCCTCGGCTTGAACGTCAAGGCAGTGCAGGGAAAACAGGTTCATCTGGAATGGACTGACACATCTGGGCGTCTCTTGGAATGGTGGCACGACCCTGGAGTTCCTCTCGCCTCTCCTGTGAAGAGCGCCTCCTCTTGAGATGCGACGGGAACGCGGGAACTCTTTCCCTAAGAAACAGGGAAAGGATCCCTCATCTCGAGCTAGGAGGCGGAAACGGGGCTCCCCTGGATGTGTGCGGGACCCCACGTGCTTCCTCTCGAGTGGAGACGGGTATGTCGGGGAACTTCTTGAGTTGCAGCAAGGGTGTGAAGGACCCTTTGGAAGTTCCAGTGGTTAGATGTGATTAGCCTCGAGAAGCCTCAGCGGAAATGGGCCTCATCTCGCCTGGAGGGCAAAACCTCCTGGATTTTCTCGAGTTGCGGCAGGTGCTCTCGACTTACGATGGGGACCTCAGGGACCCGCTCTGGTGGCCTCAGGAAAGGCCAGTCCCCATGCGAGTTCCTCGGGGGCCTCTCGGCATTCCTCTCCCGTCGATGCCGGGGCCTAAGACCTTGTGTGGAGTCGGGGCCGGAACGTGAGGATTCCTCTCCAGTGCTGACATGGATCTTGGGGTACTTCTGGAGTCTCCCCAGGGGAGTCAGTCCTCGTCTCGAATGCGGGCATGCACTTGCGCTTTCCTCCAGAGCGGTAGCAGCAGTGCCACGCAGTCCTCCGCGTGGATCAAAGGATCTATGGTTTTCCCTCGAGTCTTTCCCACGAGGCTTTCCCACGAGGCTTTCCCACAGGGCTCTCCCACGTGCACACGTGGTGGGAGTCGATCCTCGGCTTGAACGTCAAGGCAGTGCAGGGAAAACAGGTTCCTCTGGAATGGACTGACACATCTGGGGGTCTCTTGGAATGGTGCCACCACCCTGGAGTTCCTCTCGCCTTTCCTGCTGAGAGCGCCTCCTCTTGAGATGCGACGGGAACGCCGGGAATTCTTTCCCTACGAAACAGGGAAAGGATCCCTCATCTCGAGCTAGGAGGCGGAAACAGGGCTCCCCTGGATGTGTGCGGGACCCCACGTACTTCCTCTCGAGTGGAGACGGGTATGTCGCGGAACTGCTTCAGTTGCAGCAAGGGTGTGAAGGACCCTTTGAAGTTCCAGTGGTTAGATGTGATTAGCCTCGAGAAGCCTCAGCGGAAATGGGCCTCATCTCGCCTGGAGGGCAAAACCTCCTGGATTTTCTCGAGTTGCGACAGGTGCTCTCGACTTACGATGGGGACCTCAGGGACCCGCTCTGGTGGCCTCAGGAAAGGCCAGTCCCCATGCGAGTTCCTCGGGGGCCTCTCGGCATTCTCCTCCCGTCGATGCCGGGGCCTAAGACCTTGTGTGGAGTCGGGGCCGGAACCTGAGGATTCCTCTCCAGTGCTGACATGGATCTTGGGGTACTTCTGGAGTCTCCCCAGGGGAGTCAGTCCTCGTCTCGAATGCGGGCATGCACTTGCGCTTTCCTCTAGAGCGGTAGCAGCAGTGTCACGCAGTCCGCCGCGTGGATCAAAGGATCTATGGTTTTCCCTCGAGTCTTTCCCACGAGGCTTTCCCACGAGGCTTTCCCACAGGGCTGTCCCACGTGCACAGGTGGTGGGAGTCGATCCTCGGCTTGAACGTCAAGGCAGTGCAGGGAAAACAGGTTCCTCTGTAATGGACTGACACATCTGGGCGTCTCTAGGAATGGTGGCACGACCCTGGAGTTCCTCTCGCCTCTCCTGTGGAGATCGCCTCCTCTTGAGATGTGACGGGAACGCCGGGAATTCTTTCCCTACGAAACAGGGAAAGGATCCCTCATCTCGAGCTAGGAGGCGGAAACGGGGCTCCCCTGGATGTGTGCGGGACCCCACGTGCTTCCTCTCGAGTGGAGACGGGTATGTCGGGGAACTTCTTGAGTTGCAGCAAGGGTGTGAAGGACCCTTTGGAAGTTCCAGTGGTTAGATGTGATTAGCCTCGAGAAGCCTCAGCGGAAATGGGCCTCATCTCCCCTGGAGGGCAAAACCTCCTGGATTTTCTCGAGTTGCGGCAGGTGCTCTCGACTTACGACGGGGACCTCGGGGACCCGCTCTGGTGACCTCAGGAAAGGCCAGTCCCCATGCGAGTTCCTCGGGGGCCTCTCGGGATTCCTCTCCCGTCGATGCCGGGGCCTAAGACTTTGTGTGGAGTCGGGGCCGGAACCTGAGGATTCCTCTCCAGTGCTGACATGGATCTTGGGGTACTTCTGGAGTCTCCCCAGGGGAGTCATTCCTCGTCTCGAATGCGGGCATGCACTTGCGCTTTCCTCCAGAGCGGTAGCAGCAGTGTCACGCAGTCCGCCGCGTGGATCAAAGGATCTATGGTTTTCCCTCGAGTCTTTCCCACGAGGCTTTCCCACGAGGCTTTCCCACAGGGCTGTCCCACGTGCACACGTGGTGGGAGTGGATCCTCGGCTTGAACGTCAAGGCAGTGCAGGGAAAACAGGTTCCTCTGGAATGGACTGACACATCTGGGGGACTCTTGGAATGGTGGCACGACCCTGGAGTTCCTCTCGCCTTTCCTGTGGAGAGGGCCTCCTCTTGAGATGCGACGGGAACGCCGGGAATTCTTTCCCTACGAAACAGGGAAAGGATCCCTCATCTCGAGCTAGGAGGCGGAAACGGGGCTCCCCTGGATGTGTGCGGGACCCCACGTGCTTCCTCTCGAGTGGAGACGGGTATGTCGGGGAACTTCTTGAGGTGCAGCAAGGGTGTGAAGGACCCTTTGGAAGTTCCAGCGGTTAGATGTGATTAGCCTCGAGAAGCCTCAGCGGAAATGGGCCTCATCTCGCCTGGAGGGCAAAACCTCCTGGATTTTCTCGAGTTGCGACAGGTGCTCTCGACTTACGATGGGGACCTCAGGGACCCGCTCTGGTGGACTCAGGAAAGGCCAGTCCCCATGCGAGTTCCTCGGGGGCCTCTCGGCATTCCTCCCCCGTCGATGCCGGGGCCTAAGACCTTGTGTGGAGTCGGGGCCGGAACCTGAGGAGTCCTCTCCAGTGCTGACATGGATCTTGGGGTACTTCTGGAGTCTCCCCAGGGTAGTCAGTCCTCGTCTCGAATGCGGGCATGCACTTGCGCTTTCCTCCAGAGCGGTAGCAGCAGTGTCACGCAGTCCGCCGCGTGTATCAAAGGATCTATGATTTTCCCTCGAGTCTTTCCCACGAGGCTTTCCCACGAGGCTTTCCCACAGGGCTGTCCCACGTGCACACGTGGTGGGAGTGGATCCTCGGCTTGAACGTCAAGGCAGTGCAGGGAAAACAGGTTCCTCTGGAATGGACTGACACATCTGGGGGACTCTTGGAATGGTGGCACGACCCTGGAGTTCCTCTCGCCTTTCCTGTGGAGAGCGCCTCCTCTTGAGATGCGACGGGAACGCCGGGAATTCTTTCCCTACGAAACAGGGAAAGGATCCCTCATCTCGAGCTAGGAGGCGGAAACGGGGCTCCCCTGGATGTGTGCGGGACCCCACGTGCTTCCTCTCGATTGGAGACGGGTATGTCGGGGAACTTCTTGAGTTGCAGCAAGGGTGTGAAGGACCCTTTGGAAGTTCCAGTGGTTAGACGTGATTAGCCTCGAGAAGCCTCAGCGGAAATGGGCCTCATCTCGCCTGGAGGGCAAAACCTCCTGGATTTTCTCGAGTTGCGGCAGGTGCTCTCGACTTACGACGGGGACCTCAGGGACCCGCTCTGGTGGCCTCAGGAAAGGCCAGTCCCCATGCGAGTTCCTCGGGGGCCTCTCGGGATTCCTCTCCCGTCGATGCCGGGGCCTAAGACCTTGTGTGGAGTCGGGGCCGGAACCTGAGGATTCCTCTCCAGTGCTGACATGGATCTTGGGGTACTTCTGGAGTCTCCCCAGGGGAGTCAGTCCTCGTCTCGAATGCGGGCATGCTCCTGCGCTTTCCTCTAGAGCGGTAGCAGCAGTGTCACGCAGTCCGCCGCGTGGATCAAAGGATCTATGGTTTTCCCTCGAGTCTTTCCCACGAGGTTTCCCACGAGGCTTTCCCACAGGGCTGTCCCACGTGCACACGTGGTGGGAGTGGATCCTCGTCTTGAACGTCAAGGCAGTGCAGGGAAAACAGTTTCTTCTGGAATGGACTGACACATCTGGGGGACTCTTGGAATGGTGGCACGACCCTGGAGTTCCTCTCGCCTTTCCTGTGGAGAGCGCCTCCTTTTGAGATGCGACTGGAAAGCCGGGAATTCTTTCCCTACGAAACAGGGAAAGGATCCCTCATCTCGAGCTAGGAGGCGGAAACGGGGCTCCCCTGAATGTGTGCGGGACCCCACGTGCTTCGTCTCGAGTGGAGACGGGTATGTCGGGGAACTTCTTGAGTTGCAGCAAGGGTGTGAAGGACCCTTTGGATGTTCCAGTGGTTAGACGTGATTGGCCTCGAGAAGCCTCAGCGGAAATGTGCCTCATCTCCCCTGTAGGGCAAAACCTCCTGGATTTTCTCGAGTTGCGGCAGGTGCCCTCGACTTACGACGGGGACCTCAGGGACCCGCTCTGGTGGTCTCAGGAAAGGCCAGTCCCCATGCGAATTCCTCGGGGGCCTCTCGGGATTACTCTCCCGACGATGCCGGGGCCTAAGACCTTGTGTGGAATCGGGCCCGGAACCTGAGGATTCCTCTCCAGTGCTGACATGGATCTTGGGGTACTTCTGGAGTCTCCCCAGGGGAGTCAGTCCTCGTCTCGAATGCGGGCATGCTCCTGCGCTTTCCTCTAGAGCGGTAGCAGCAGTGTCACGCAGTCCGCCGCGTGGATCAAAGGATCTATGGTTTTCCCTCGAGTCTTTCCCACGAGGCTTTCCCACGAGGCTTTCCCACAGGGCTGTCCCACGTGCACAGGTGGTGGGAGTCGATCCTCGGCTTGAACGTCAAGGCAGTGCAGGGAAAACAGGTTCCTCTGGAATGGACTGACACATCTGGGCGTCTCTAGGAATGGTGGCACGACCCTGGAGTTCCTCTCGCCTCTCCTGTGGAGATCGCCTCCTCTTGAGAGGCGACGGGAACGCCGGGAATTCTTTCCCTAAGAAACAGGGAAAGAATCCCTCATCTCGAGCTAGGAGGCGGAAACGGGGCTCCCCTGGATGTGTGCGGGACCCCACGTGCTTCCTCTCGAGTGGAGACGGGTATGTCGGGGAACTTCTTGAGTTGCAGCAAGGGTGTGAAGGACCCTTTGGAAGTTCCAGTGGTTAGACGTGATTAGCCTCGAGAAAGCTCAGCGGAAATGGGCCTCATCTCGCCTGGAGGGCAAAACCTCCTGGATTTTCTCGAGTTGCGGCAGGTGCTCTCGACTTACGACGGGGACCTCAGGGTCCCGCTCTGGTCGCCTCAGGAAAGGCCAGTCCCCATGCGAATTCCTCGGGGGCCTCTCGGGATTACTCTCCCGACGATGCCGGGGCCTAAGACCTTGTGTGGAGTCGGGGCCGGAACCTGAGGATTCCTCTCCAGTGCTGACATGGATCTTGGGGTACTTCTGGAGTCTCCCCAGGGGAGTCAGTCCTCGTCTCGAATGCGGGCATGCACTTGCGCTTTCCTCTAGAGCGGTAGCAGCAGTGTCACGCAGTCCGCCGCGTGGATCAAAGGATCTATGGTTTTCCCTCGAGTCTTTCCAACGAGGCTTTCCCACGAGGCTTTCCCACAGGGCTGTCCCACGTGCACAGGTGGTGGGAGTCGATCCTCGGCGTGAACGTCAAGGCAGTGCAGGGAAAACAGGTTCCTCTGGAATGGACTGACACATCTGGGCGTCTCTAGGAATGGTGGCACGACCCTGGAGTTCCTCTCGCCTCTCCTGTGGAGATCGCCTCCTCTTGAGAGGCGACGGGAACGCCGGGAATTCTTTCCCTACGAAACAGGGAAAGGATCCCTCATCTCGAGCTAGGAGGCGGAAACGGGGCTCCCCTGGATGTGTGCGGGACTCCACGTGCTTCCTCTCGAGTGGAGACGGGTATGTCGGGGAACTTCTTGAGTTGCAGCAAGGGTGTGAAGGACCCTTTGGAAGTTCCAGTGGTTAGACGTGATTAGCCTCGAGAAGCCTCAGCAGAAATGGGCCTCATCTCGCCTGGAGGGCAAAACCTCCTGGATTTTCTCGAGTTGCAGCAGGTGCTCTCGACATACGACGGGGACCTCAGGGACCCGCTCTGGTGGCCTCAGGAAAGGCCAGTCCCCATGCGAGTTCCTCGGGGGCCTCTCGGGATTCCTCTCCCGTCGATGCCGGGGCCTAAGACCTTGTGTGGAGTCGGGGCCGGAACCTGAGGATTCCTCTCCCGTGCTGACATGGATCTTGGGGTACTTCTGGAGTCTCCCCAGGGGAGTCAGTCCTCGTCTCGAATGCGGGCATGCACTTGCGCTTTCCTCCAGAGCGGTAGCAGCAGTGTCACGCAGTCCTCCGCGTGGATCAAAGGATCTATGGTTTTCCCTCGAGTCTTTCCCACGAGGCTTTCCCACGAGGCTTTCCCACAGGGCTGTCCCACGTGCACCCGTGGTGGGAGTCGATCCTCGGCTTGAACGTCAAGGCAGTGCAGGGAAAACAGGTTCCTCTGGAATGGACTGACACATCTGGGGGACTCTTGGAATGGTGGCACGACCCTGGAGTTCCTCTCGCCTTTCCTGTGGAGAGCGCCTCCTCTTGAGATGCGACGGGAACGCCGGGAATGCTTTCCCTACCAAACAGGGAAAGGATCCCTCATCTCGAGCTAGGAGGCGGAAACGGGGCTCCCCTGGATGTGTGCGGGACTCCACGTGCTTCCTCTCGAGTGGAGACGGGTATGTCGGGGAACTTCTTGAGTTGCAGCAAGGGTGTGAAGGACCCTTTGGAAGTTCCAGTGGTTAGACGTGATTAGCCTCGAGAAGCCTCAGCGGAAATGGGCCTCATCTCGCCTGGAGGGGAAAACCTCCTGGATTTTCTCGAGTTGCGGCAGGTGCTCTCGACTTACGACGGGGACCTCAGGGACCCGCTCTGGTGGCCTCAGGAAAGGCCAGTCCCCATGCGAGTTCCTCGGGGGCCTCTCGGGATTCCTCTCCCGTCGATGCCGGCGCCGAAGACCTTGTGTGGAGTCGGGGCCGGAACATGAGGATTCCTCTCCAGTGCTGACATGGATCTTGGGGTACTTCTGGAGTCTCCCCAGGGGAGTCAGTCCTCGTCTCGAATGCGGGCATGCACTTGCGCTTTCCTCCAGAGCGGTAGCAGCAGTGTCACGCAGTCCTCCGCGTGGATCAAAGGATCTATGGTTTTCCCTCGAGTCTTTCCCACGAGGCTTTCCCACGAGGCTTTCCCACAGGGCTGTCCCACGTGCACACGTGGTGGGAGTCGAACCTCGGCTTGAACGTCAAGGCAGTGCAGGGAAAACAGGTTCCTCTGGAATGGACTGACACATTTGGGGGTCTCTTGGAATGGTGCCACCACCCTGGAGTTCCTCTCGCCTTTCCTGCGGAGAGCGCCTCCTTTTGAGATGCGACGGGAACGCCGGGAATTCTTTCCCTACGAAACAGGGAAAGGATCCCTCATCTCGAGCTAGGAGGCGGAAACAGGGCTCCCCTGGATGTGTGCGGGACCCAACGTGCTTCCTCTCGAGTGGAGACGGGTATGTCGGGGAACTTCTTGAGTTGCAGCAAGGGTGTGAAGGACCCTTTGGAAGTTCCAGTGGTAAGATGTGATTAGCCTCGAGAAGCCTCAGCGGAAATGGGCCTCATCTCGCCTGGAGGGCAAAACCTCCTGGATTTTCTCGAGTTGCGGCATGTGCTCTCGACTTACGACGGGGACCTCGGGGACCCGCTTTGGTGGCTTCAGGAAAGGCCAGTCCCCATGCGAGTTCCTCGGGGGCCTCTCGGGATTCCTCTCCCATCGATGCCGGGGCCTAAGACCTTGTGTGGAGTCGGGGCCGGAACCTGAGGATTCCTCTCCAGTGCTGACATGGATCTTGGGGTACTTCTGGAGTCTCCCCAGGGGAGTCAGTCCTCGTCTCGAATGCGGGCATGCACTTGCGCTTTCCTCCAGAGCGGTAGCAGCAGTGTCACGCAGTCCGCCGCGTAGATCAAAGGATCTATGGTTTTCCCTCGAGTCTTTCCCACGAGGCTTTCCCACGAGGCTTTCCCACAGGGCTGTCCCACGTGCACACGTGGTGGGAGTGGATCCTCGGCTTGAACGTCAAGGCAGTGCAGGGAAAACAGGTTCATCTGGAATGGACTGACACATCTGGGCGTCTCTTGGAATGGTGGCACGACCCTGGAGTTCCTCTCGCCTCTCCTGTGAAGAGCGCCTCCTCTTGAGATGCGACGGGAACGCGGGAACTCTTTCCCTAAGAAACAGGGAAAGGATCCCTCATCTCGAGCTAGGAGGCGGAAACGGGGCTCCCCTGGATGTGTGCGGGACCCCACGTGCTTCCTCTCGAGTGGAGACGGGTATGTCGGGGAACTTCTTGAGTTGCAGCAAGGGTGTGAAGGACCCTTTGGAAGTTCCAGTGGTTAGATGTGATTAGCCTCGAGAAGCCTCAGCGGAAATGGGCCTCATCTCGCCTGGAGGGCAAAACCTCCTGGATTTTCTCGAGTTGCGGCAGGTGCTCTCGACTTACGATGGGGACCTCAGGGACCCGCTCTGGTGGCCTCAGGAAAGGCCAGTCCCCATGCGAGTTCCTCGGGGGCCTCTCGGGACTCCTCTCCCGTCGATGCCGGGGCCTAAGATCTTGTGTGGAGTCGGGGCCGGAAACTGAGGATTCCTCTCCAGTGCTGACATGGATCTTGGGGTACTTCTGGAGTCTCCCCAGGGGAGTCAGTCCTCGTCTCGAATGCGGGCATGCACTTGCGCTTTCCTCCAGAGCGGTAGCAGCAGTGCCACGCAGTCCTCCGCGTGGATCAAAGGATCTATGGTTTTCCCTCGAGTCTTTCCCACGAGGCTTTCCCACGAGGCTTTCCCACAGGGCTCTCCCACGTGCACACGTGGTGGGAGTCGATCCTCGGCTTGAACGTCAAGGCAGTGCAGGGAAAACAGGTTCCTCTGGAATGGACTGACACATCTGGGGGTCTCTTGGAATGGTGCCACCACCCTGGAGTTCCTCTCGCCTTTCCTGCTGAGAGCGCCTCCTCTTGAGATGCGACGGGAACGCCGGGAATTCTTTCCCTACGAAACAGGGAAAGGATCCCTCATCTCGAGCTAGGAGGCGGAAACAGGGCTCCCCTGGATGTGTGCGGGACCCCACGTACTTCCTCTCGAGTGGAGACGGGTATGTCGCGGAACTGCTTCAGTTGCAGCAAGGGTGTGAAGGACCCTTTGAAGTTCCAGTGGTTAGATGTGATTAGCCTCGAGAAGCCTCAGCGGAAATGGGCCTCATCTCGCCTGGAGGGCAAAACCTCCTGGATTTTCTCGAGTTGCGGCAGGTGCTCTCGACTTACGATGGGGACCTCAGGGACCCGCTCTGGTGGCCTCAGGAAAGGCCAGTCCCCATGCGAGATCCTCGGGGGCCTCTCGGGATTCCTCTCCCGTCGATGCCGGGGCCTAAGACCTTGTGTGGAGTCGGGGCCGGAACGTGAGGATTCCTCTCCAGTGCTGACATGGATCTTGGGGTACTTCTGGAGTCTCCCCAGGGGAGTCAGTCCTCGTCTCGAATGCGGGCATGCACTTGCGCTTTCCTCCAGAGCGGTAGCAGCAGTGTCACGCAGTCCGCCGCGTGGATCAAAGGATCTATGGTTTTCCCTCGAGTCTTTCCCACGAGGCTTTCCCACGAGGCTTTCCCACAGGGCTGTCCCACGTGCACACGTGGTGGGAGTCGATCCTCGGCTTGAACGTCAAGGCAGTGCAGGGAAAACAGGTTCCTCTGGAATGGACGGACACATCTGGGGGACTCTTGGAATGGTGGCACGACCCTGGAGTTCCTCTCGCCTTTCCTGTGGAGAGCGCCTCCTCTTGAGATGCGACGGGAACGCCGGGAATTCTTTCCCTACGAAACAGGGAAAGGATCCCTCATCTCGAGCTAGGAGGCGGAAACGGGGCTTCCCTGGATGTGTGCGGGACCCCACGTGCTTCCTCTCGAGTGTAGACGGGTATGTCGCGGAACTGCTTGAGTTGCAGCAAGGGTGTGAAGCACCCTTTGGAAGTTCCAGTGCTTAGATGTGATTAGCCTCGAGAAGCCTCAGCGGAAATGGGCCTCATCTCGCCTGGAGGGCAAATCCTCCTGGATTTTCTCGAGTTGTGGAAGGTGCTCTCGACTTACGATGGGGACCTCAGGGACCCGCTCTGGTGGCCTCAGGAAAGGCCAGTCCCCATGCGAGTTCCTCGGGGGCCTCTCGTGATTCCTCTCCCGTCGATGAGGGGCCTAAGACCTTTTGTGGAGTCGGGGCCGGAACCTGAGGATTCCTCTCCAGTGCTGACATGGATCTTGGGGTACTTCTGGAGTCTCCCCAGGGGAGTCAGTCCTCGTCTCGAATGCGGGCATGCACTTGCGCTTTCCTGCAGAGCGGTAGCAGCAGTGTCACGCAGTCCGCCACGTGGATCAAAGGATCTATGGTTTTCCCTCGAGTCTTTCCCACGAGGCTTTCCCACGAGGCTTTCCTCAGGGCTGTCCCACGTGCACACGTGGTGGGACTCGATCCTCGGCTTGAACGTCAATGTAGTGCAGGGAAAACACATTCCTCTGGAATGGACTGACACATCTGGGGGACTCTTGGAATGGTGGCACGACCCTGGAGTTCCTCTCGCCTTTCCTGTGGAGAGCGCCTCCTCTTGAGATGCGACGGGAACGCCGGGAATTCATTCCCTACGAAAAAGGGAAAGGATCCCTCATCTCGAGCTTGGAGGCGGAAATGGGGCTCCCCTGGATGTGTGAGGGACCCCACGTGCTTCCTCTCGAGTGGAGACGGCTTTGTCGGGGAACTTCTTGAGTTGCAGCAAGGGTGTGAAGGACCCTTTTGAAGTTCCAGTGGTTAGATGTGATTGGCCTCGAGAAGCCTCAGCGGAAATGGGCCTCATCTCGCCTGGAGGGCAAAACCTCCTGGATTTTCTCGAGTTGCGGCAGGTGCTCTTGACTTACGACGGGGACCTCAGGGACCCGCTCTGGTGGCCTCAGGAAAGGCCAGTCCCCATGCGAGTTCCTCCGGGGCCTCTCGGGATTCCTCTCCCGTCGATGCCGGCGCCGAAGACCTTGTGTGGAGTCGGGGCCGGAACGTGAGGATTCCTCTCCAGTGCTGACATGGATCTTGGGGTACTTCTGGAGTCTCCCCATGGGAGTCAGTCCTCGTCTCGAATGCGGGCATGCACTTGCGCTTTCCTCCAGAGCGGTAGCAGCAGTGTCACGCAGTCCACCGCGTGGATCAAAGGATCTATGGTTTTCCCTCGAGTCTTTCCCACGAGGCTTTCCCACGAGGCTTTCCCACAGGGCTGTCCCACGTGCACACGTGGTGGGAGTCGATCCTCGGCTTGAACGTCAAGGCAGTGCAGGGAAAACAGGTTCACTTGGAATGGACTGACACATCTGGGGGACTCTTGGAATGGTGGCACGACCCTGGAGTTCCTCTCGCCTCTCCTGTGGAGAGCGCCTCCTCTTGAGATGCGACGGGAACGCCGGGAATTCTTTCCCTACGAAACAGGGAAAGGATCCCTCATCTCGAGCTAGGAGGCGGAAACGGGGCTCCCCTGGATGTGTGCGGGACCCCACGTGCTTCCTCTCGAGTGGAGACGGGTATGTCGGGGAACTTCTTGAGTTGCAGCAAGGGTGTGAAGGACCCTTTGGAAGTTCCAGTGGTTAGATGTGATTAGCCTCGAGAAGCCTCAGCGGAAATGGGCCTCATCTCGCCTGGAGGGCAAAACCTCCTGGATTTTCTCGAGTTGCGGCAGGTGCTCTCGACTTACGATGGGGACCACAGCGACCCGCTCTGGTGGCCTCAGGAAAGGCCAGTCCCCATGCGAGTTCCTCGGGGGCCTCTCGGGACTCCTCTCCCGTCGATGCCGGGGCCTAAGACCTTTTGTGGAGTCGGGGCCGGAAACTGAGGATTCCTCTCCAGTGCTGACATGGATCTTGGGGTACTTCTGGAGTCTCCCCAGGGGAGTCAGTCCTCGTCTCGAATGCGGGCATGCACTTGCGCTTTCCTCCAGAGCGGTAGCAGCAGTGTCACCCAGTCCTCCGCGTGGATCAAAGGATCTATGGTTTTCCCTCGAGTCTTTCCCACGAGGCTTTCCCACGAGGCTTTCCCACAGGGCTGTCCCACGTGCACACGTGGTGGGAGTCGATCCTCGGCTTGAACGTCAAGGCAGTGCAGGGAAAACAGGTTCCTCTGGAATGGACTGACACATCTGGGGGTCTCTTGGAATGGTGCCACCACCCTGGAGTTCCTCTCGCCTTTCCTGCGGAGAGCGCCTCCTCTTGAGATGCGACGGGAACGCCGGGAATTCATTCCCTACGAAACAGGGAAAGGATCCCTCATCTCGAGCTAGGAGGCGGAAACGGGACTCCCCTGGATGTGTGCGGGACCCCACGTGCTTCCTCTCGAGTGGAGACGGGTATGTCGCGGAACTGCTTCAGTTGCAGCAAGGGTGTGAAGGACCCTTTGAAGTTCCAGTGGTTAGATGTGATTAGCCTCGAGAAGCCTCAGCGGAAATGGGCCTCATCTCGCCTGGAGGGCAAAACCTCCTGGATTTTCTCGAGTTGCGGCAGGTGCTCTCGACTTACGATGGGGACCTCAGGGACCCGCTCTGGTGGCCTCAGGAAAGGCCAGTCCCCATGCGAGTTCCTCGGGGGCCTCTCGGCATTCCTCTCCCGTCGATGCCGGGGCCTAAGACCTTGTGTGGAGTCGGGGCCGGAACGTGAGGATTCCTCTCCAGTGCTGACATGGATCTTGGGGTACTTCTGGAGTCTCTCCAGGGGAGTCAGTCCTCGTCTCGAATGCGGGCATGCACTTGCGCTTTCCTCCAGAGCGGTAGCAGCATTGTCACGCAGTCCGCCGCGTGGATCAAAGGATCTATGGTTTTCCCTCGAGTCTTTCCCACGAGGCTTTCCCACGAGGCTTTCCCACAGGGCTGTCCCACGTGCACACGTGGTGGGAGTCGATCCTCGGCTTGAACGTCAAGGCAGTGCAGGGAAAACAGGTTCCTCTGGAATGGACTGACACATCTGGGGGACTCTTGGAATGGTGGCACGACCCTGGAGTTCCTCTCGCCTTTCCTGTGGAGAGCGCCTCCTCTTGACATGCGACGGGAACGCCGGGAATTCTTTCCCTACGAAACAGGGAAAGGATCCCTCATCTCGAGCTAGGAGGCGGAAACGGGGCTCCCCTGGATCTGTGCGGGACCCCACGTGCTTCCTCTCGAGTGTAGACGGGTATGTCGCGGAACTGCTTGAGTTGCAGCAAGGGTGTGAAGCACCCTTTGGAAGTTCCAGTGGTTAGACGTGATTAGCCTCGAGAAGCCTCAGCGGAAATGGGCCTCATCTCGCCTGGAGGGCAAAACCTCCTGGATTTTCCCGAGTTGCGGCAGGTGCTCTCGACTTACGACGGGGACCTCAGGGACCCGCTCTGGTGGCCTCAGGAAAGGCCAGTCCCCATGCGAGTTCCCCGGGGGCCTCTCGGCATTCCTCTCCCGTCGATGCCGCCGCCTAAGACCTTGTGTGGAGTCGGGGCCGGAACCTGAGGATTCCTCTCCAGTGCTGACATGGATCTTGGGGTACTTCTGGAGTCTCCCCAGGGGAGTCAGTCCTCGTCTCGAATGCGGGCATGCACTTGCGCTTTCCTCCAGAGCGGTAGCAGCAGTGTCACGCAGTCCGCCGCGTGGATCAAAGGATCTATGGTTTTCCCTCGAGTCTTTCCCACGAGGCTTTCCCACGAGGCTTTCCCACAGGGCTGTCCCACGTGCACACGTGGTGGGAGTCGATCCTCGGCTTGAACGTCAAGGCAGTGCAGGGAAAACAGGTTCATCTGGAATGGACTGACACATCTGGGGGACTCTTGGAATGGTGGCACGACCCTGGAGTTCCTCTCGCCTTTCCTGTGGAGAGCGCCTCCTCTTGAGATGCGACGGGAACACCAGGAATTCTTTCCCTACGAAACAGGGAAAGGATACCTCATCTCGAGCTAGGAGGCGGAAACGGGGCTCCCCTGGATGTGTGCGGGACCCCACGTGCTTCCTCTCGAGTGGAGACGGGTATGTCGGGGAACTTCTTGAGTTGCAGCAAGGGTGTGAAGGACCCTTTGGAAGTTCCAGTGGTTAGACGTGATTAGCCTCGAGAAGCCTCAGCGGAAATGGGCCTCATCTCGCCTGGAGGGCAAAACCTCCTGGATTTTCTAGAGTTGCGGCAGGTGCTCTTGACTTACAACGGGGACCTCAGGGACCCGCTCTGGTGGCCTCAGGAAAGGCCAGTCCCCATGCGAGTTCCTCGGGGGCCTCTCGGCATTCCTCTCCCGTCGATGCCGGGGCCTAAGACCTTGTGCGGAGTCGGGGCCGGAACCTGAGGATTCCTCTCCAGTGCTGACATGGATCTTGGGGTACTTCTGGAGTCTCCCCAGGGGAGTCAGTCCTCGTCTCGAATGCGGGCATGCACTTGCGCCTTCCTCCAGAGCGGTAGCAGCAGTGTCACGCAGTCCGCCGCGTGGATCAAAGGATCTATGGTTTTCCCTCGAGTCTTTCCCACGAGGCTTTCCCACAGGGCTGTCCCACGTGCACACGTGTTGGGAGTGGATCCTCGGCTTGAACGTCAAGGCAGTGCAGGGAAAACAGGTTCCTCTGGACTGGACTAACACATCTGGGGGACTCTTGGAATGGTGGCACGACCCTGGAGTTCCTCTCGCCTTTCCTGTGGAGAGCGCCTCCTCTTGAGATGCGACGGGAACGCCGGGAATTCTTTCCCTACGAAACTGGGAATGGATCCCTCATCTAGAACTAGGAGGCGGAAACGGGGCTCCCCTGGATGTGTGCGGGACCCCAAGTGCTTCCTCTCGAGTGGAGACGGGTATGTCGGGGAACTTCTTGAGTTGCAGCAAGGGTGTGAAGGACCCTTTGGAAGTTCCAGTGGTTAGACGTGATTAGCCTCGAGAAGCCTCAGCGGAAATGGGCCTCATCTCGCCTGGAGGGCAAAACCTCCTGGATTTTCTCGAGTTGCGGCAGGTGCTCTCGACTTACGACGGGGACCTCAGGGACCCGCTATGTTGGCCTCAGGAAAGGCCAGTCCCCATGCGAGTTCCTCGGGGGCCTCTCGGCATTCCTCTCCCGTCGATGCCGGGGCCTAAGACCTTGTGTGGAGTCGGGCCCGGAACCTGAGGATTCCTCTCCAGTGCTGACATGGATCTTGGGGTACTTCTGGAGTCTCCCCAGGGGAGTCAGTCCTCGTCTCGAATGCGGGCATGCACCTGCGCTTTCCTCCAGAGCGGTAGCAGCAGTGTCACGCAGTCCGCCGCGTGGATCAAAGGATCTATGGTTTTCCCTCGAGTCTTTCCCACGAGGCTTTCCCACGAGGCTTTCCCACAGGGCTGTCCCACGTGCACAGGTGGTGGGAGTCGATCCTCGGCTTGAACGTCAAGGCAGTGCAGGGAAAACAGGTTCCTCTGGAATGGACTGACACATCTGGGCGTCTCTAGGAATGGTGGCACGACCCTGGAGTTCCTCTCGCCTCTCCTGTGGAGATCGCCTCCTCTTGAGATGTGACGGGAACGCCGGGAATTCTTTCCCTACGAAACAGGGAAAGGATCCCTCATCTCGAGCTAGGAGGCGGAAACGGGGCTCCCCTGGATGTGTGCGGGACCCCACGTGCTTCCTCTCGAGTGGAGACGGGTATGTCGGGGAACTTCTTGAGTTGCAGCAAGGGTGTGAAGGACCCTTTGGAAGTTCCAGTGGTTAGATGTGATTAGCCTCGAGAAGCCTCAGCGGAAATGGGCCTCATCTCGCCTGGAGGGCAAAACCTCCTGGATTTTCTCGAGTTGCGGCAGGTGCTCTCGACTTACGACGGGGACCTCGGGGACCCGCTCTGGTGACCTCAGGAAAGGCCAGTCCCCATGCGAGTTCCTCGGGGGCCTCTCGGGATTCCTCTCCCGTCGATGCCGGGGCCTAAGACTTTGTGTGGAGTCGGGGCCGGAACCTGAGGATTCCTCTCCAGTGCTGACATGGATCTTGGGGTACTTCTGGAGTCTCCCCAGGGGAGTCAGTCCTCGTCTCGAATGCGGGCATGCACTTGCGCTTTCCTCCAGAGCGGTAGCAGCAGTGTCACGCAGTCCGCCGCGTGGATCAAAGGATCTATGGTTTTCCCTCGAGTCTTTCCCACGAGGCTTTCCCACGAGGCTTTCCCACAGGGCTGTCCCACGTGCACACGTGGTGGGAGTGGATCCTCGGCTTGAACGTCAAGGCAGTGCAGGGAAAACAGGTTCCTCTGGAATGGACTGACACATCTGGGGGACTCTTGGAATGGTGGCACGACCCTGGAGTTCCTCTCGCCTTTCCTGTGGAGAGCGCCTCCTCTTGAGATGCGACGGGAACGCCGGGAATTCTTTCCCTACGAAACAGGGAAAGGATCCCTCATCTCGAGCTAGGAGGCGAAAACGGGGCTCCCCTGGATGTGTGCGGGACCCCACGTGCTTCCTCTCGAGTGGAGACGGGTATGTCGGGGGAATTCTTGAGTTGCAGCAAGGGTGTGAAGGACCCTTTGGAAGTTCCAGTGGTTAGACGTGATTAGCCTCGAGAAGCCTCAGCGGAAATGGGCCTCATCTCGCCTGGAGGGCAAAAACTCCTGGATTTTCTCGAGTTGCGGCAGGTGCTCTCGACTTACGACGGGGACCTCAGGGACCCGCTCTGGTGGCCTCAGGAAAGGCCAGTCCCCATGCGAGTTCCTCGGGGGCCTCTCGGCATTCCTCTCCCGTCAATGCCGGGGCCTAAGACCTTGTGTGGAGTCGGGGCCGGAACGTGAGGATTCCTCTCCAGTGCTGACATGGATCTTGGGGTACTTCTGGAGTCTCCCCAGGGGAGTCAGTCCTCGTCTCGAATGCGGGCATGCACTTGCGCTTTCCTCCAGAGCGGTAGCAGCAGTGTCACGCAGTCGGCCGCGTGGATCAAAGGATCTATGGTTTTCCCTCGAGTCTTTCCCACGAGGCTTTCCCACGAGGCTTTCCACAGGGCTGTCCCACGTGCACACGTGGTGGGACTCGATCCTCGGCTTGAACGTCAAGGCAGTGCAGGGAAAACATGTTCCTCTGGAATGGACTGACACATCTGGGGGACTCTTGGAATGGTGGCACGACCCTGGAGTTCCTCTCGCCTTTCCTGTGGAGAGCTCCTCCTCTTGAGATGCGACGGGAACGCCGGGAATTCTTTCCCTACGAAACAGGGAAAGGATCCCTCATCTCGAGCTAGGAGGCGGAAACGGGGCTCCCCTGGATGTGTGCGGGACCCACGTGCTTCCTCTAGAGTGGAGACGGGTATGTCGGGGAACTTCTTGAGTTGCAGCAAGGGTGTGAATGACCCTTTGGAAGTTCCAGTGGTTAGACGTGATTAGCCTCGAGAAGCGTCAGCGGAAATGGGCCTCATCTCGCCTTGAGGGCAAAACCTCCTGGATTTTCTGGAGTTGCGGCAGGTGCTCTCGACTTACGACGAGGACCTCAGGGACCTGCTCTGGTGGCCTCAGGAAAGGCCAGTCCCCATGCGAGTTCCGCGGGGCCCTCTCGGGATTCCTCTCCCGTCGATGCCGGGGCCGAAGACCTTGTGTGGAGTCGGGGCCGGAACCTGAGGATTCCTCTCCAGTGCTGACATGGATCTTGGGGTACTTCTGGAGTCTCCAAGGGGAGTCAGTCCTCATCTCGAATGCGGGCATGCACTTGCGGTTTCCTCCAGAGCGGTAGCAGCAGTGTCACGCAGTCCGCCGCGTGGATCAAAGGATCTATGGTTTTCCCTCGAGTCTTTCCCACGAGGCTTTCCCACGAGGCTTTCCCACAGGGCTGTCCCACGTGCACACGTGGTGGGAGTCGATCCTCGGCTTGAACGTCAAGGCAGTGCAGGGAAAACAGGTTCCTCTGGAATGGACTGACACATCTGGGGGACTCTTGTAATGGTGGCACGACCCTGGAGTTCCTCTCGACTTTCCTGTGCAGAGCGCCTCCTCTTGAGATGCGACGGGAACGCCGGGAATTCTTTCCCTACGAAACAGGGAAAGGATCCCTCATCTCGAGCTAGGAGGCGGAAACGGGGCTCCCCTGGATGTGTGCGGGACCCCACGTGCTTCCTCTCTAGTGGAGACGGGTATGTCGGGGAACTTGTTGAGTTGCAGCAAGGGTGTGAAGGACCCTTTGGAAGTTCCAGTGGTTAGACGTGATTATCCTCCAGAAGCCTCAACGGAAATGGGCCTCATCTCGCCTGGAGGGCAAAACCTCGTGTATTTTCTCGAGTTGCGGCAGGTACTCTCGACTTACGACGAGGACCTCAGGGACCCGCTCTGGTGGCCTCAGGAAAGGCCAGTCCCCATGCGAGTTCCTCGGGGGCCTCTCGGGATTCCTCTCCCGTCGATGCCGTGGCCTAAGACCTTGTGTGGAGTCGGGGCCGGAAACTGAGGATTCCTCTCCAGTGCTGACATGGATCTTGGGGTACTTCTGGAGTCTCCCCAGGGGAGTCAGTCCTCGTCTCGAATGCGGGCATGCACTTGCGCTTTCCTCCAGAGCGGTAGCAGCAGTGTCACGCAGTCCGCCGCGTGGATCAAAGGATCTATGGTTTTCCCTCGAGTCTTTCCCACGAGGCTTTCCCACGAGGCTTTCCCACAGGGCTGACCCACGTGCACAAGTGGTGGGAGTCGATCCTCGGCTTGAACGTTAAGGGTGTGCAGGGAAAACAGGTTCCTCTGGAATGGACTGACACATCTGGGGGTCTCTTGGAATGGTGGCACGACCCTGGAGTTCCTCTCGCCTTTCCTGTGGAGAGCGCCTCCACTTGAGATGCGACGGGAATGCCGGGAATTCTTTCCCTACGAAACAATGAAAGGATACCTCATCTCGAGCTAGGAGGCGGAAACGGGGCTCCCCTGGATGTGTGCGGGACCCTCGTGCTTCCTCTCGAGTGGAGACGTGTATGTAGGGGAACTTCTTGAGCTGCAGCAAGGGTGTGAAGGACCCTTTGGAAGTTCCAGTGGTTAGATGTGATTAGCCTCGAGAAGCCTCAGCGGAAATGGGCCTCATCTCGCCTGGAGGGCAAAACCTCCTGGATTTTCTCGAGTTGCGGCAGGTGCTCTCGACATACGACGGGGACATCAGGGACTCGCTCTGGTGGCCTCAGGAAAGGCCAGTCCCCATGCGAGTTCCTCGGGGGCCTCTCGGGATTCCTCTCCCGTCGATGCCGGGGCCTAAGACCTTGTGTGTAGTCGGGGCCGGAACCTGAGGATTCCTCTCCAGTGCTGACATGGATCTTGGGGTACTTCTGGAGTCTCCCCAGGGGAGTCAGTCCTCGTCTTGAATGCGGGCATGCACTTGCGCTTTCCTCCAGAGCGGTAGCAGCAGTGTCACGCAGTCCGCCGCGTGGATCAAAGGATCTATGGTTTTCCCTCGAGTCTTTCCCAAGAGGCTTTCCCACAGGGGTGTCCCACGTGCACACGTGGTGGGAGTCGATCCTCGGCTTGAACGTCAAGGCAGTGCAGGGAAAACAGGTTCCTCTGGAATGGACTGACACATCTGTGGGTCTCTTGGAATGGTGCCACGACCCTGGAGTTCCTCTCGCCTTTCCTGTGGAGAGCGCCTCCTCTTGAGATGCGACGGGAACGCCGGGATTCTTTCCCTACGAAAAAGGGAAAGGATCCCTCATCTCGTCCTAGGAGGCGGAAACAGGGCTCCCCTGGATGTGTGCGGGACCCCACGTGCTTCCTCTCGAGTGGAGACGGGTATGTTGCAGAACTGCTTCAGTTGCAGCAAGGGTGTGAAGGACCCTTTGTAAGTTCAAGTGGTTAGATGTGATTAGCCTCGAGAAGCCTCAGTGGAAATGGGCCTCAACTCGCCTGGAGGGCAAAACCTCCTGGATTTTCTCGAGTTGCGGCAGGTGCTCTCGACTTACGATGGAGACCTCAGGGACCCGCTCTGGTGGCCTCAGGAAAGGCCAGTCCCCGTGCGAGTTCCTCGGGGGCCTCTCGGCATTCCACTCCCGTCGATGCCAGGGCCTAAGACCTTGTGTGGAGTCGGGGCCGGAACCTGAGGATTCCTCTCCAGTGCTGACATGGATCTTGGGGTACTTCTGGAGTCTCCCCAGGGGAGTCAGTCCTCGTCTCGAATGCGGGCATGCACTTGCGCTTTCCTCCAGAGCGGTAGCAGCAGTGTCACGCAGTCCGCCGCGTGGATCAAAGGATCTATGGTTTTCCCTCGAGTCTTTCCCATGAGGCTTTCCCACGAGGCTTTCCCACAGGGCTGTCCCACGTGCACACGTGGTGGGAGTCGATCCTCGGCTTGAACGTCAAGGCAGTGCAGGGAAAACAGGTTCCTCTGGAATGGACTGACACATCTGGGGGATTCTTGGAATGGTGGCACGACCCTGGAGTTCCTCTCGCCTTTCCTGTGGAGAGCGCCTCCTCTTGAGAGCGACGGGAACGCCGGGAATTCTTTCCCTACGAAACAGGGAAAGGATCCCTCATCTCGAGCTAGGAGGCGGAAACGGGGCTCCCCTGGATGTGTGCGGGACCCCACGTGCTTCCTCTCTAGTGGAGACGGGTATGTCGGGGAACTTGTTGAGTTGCAGCAAGGGTGTGAAGGACCCTTTGGAAGTTCCAGTGGTTAGACGTGATTATCCTCCAGAAGCCTCAACGGAAATGGGCCTCATCTCGCCTGGAGGGCAAAACCTCGTGTATTTTCTCGAGTTGCGGCAGGTACTCTCGACTTACGACGAGGACCTCAGGGACCCGCTCTGGTGGCCTCAGGAAAGGCCAGTCCCCATGCGAGTTCCTCGGGGGCCTCTCGGGATTCCTCTCCCGTCGATGCCGTGGCCTAAGACCTTGTGTGGAGTCGGGGCCGGAAACTGAGGATTCCTCTCCAGTGCTGACATGGATCTTGGGGTACTTCTGGAGTCTCCCCAGGGGAGTCAGTCCTCGTCTCGAATGCGGGCATGCACTTGCGCTTTCCTCCAGAGCGGTAGCAGCAGTGTCACGCAGTCCGCCGCGTGGATCAAAGGATCTATGGTTTTCCCTCGAGTCTTTCCCACGAGGCTTTCCCACGAGGCTTTCCCACAGGGCTGACCCACGTGCACAAGTGGTGGGAGTCGATCCTCGGCTTGAACGTTAAGGGTGTGCAGGGAAAACAGGTTCCTCTGGAATGGACTGACACATCTGGGGGTCTCTTGGAATGGTGGCACGACCCTGGAGTTCCTCTCGCCTTTCCTGTGGAGAGCGCCTCCACTTGAGATGCGACGGGAATGCCGGGAATTCTTTCCCTACGAAACAATGAAAGGATACCTCATCTCGAGCTAGGAGGCGGAAACGGGGCTCCCCTGGATGTGTGCGGGACCCTCGTGCTTCCTCTCGAGTGGAGACGTGTATGTAGGGGAACTTCTTGAGCTGCAGCAAGGGTGTGAAGGACCCTTTGGAAGTTCCAGTGGTTAGATGTGATTAGCCTCGAGAAGCCTCAGCGGAAATGGGCCTCATCTCGCCTGGAGGGCAAAACCTCCTGGATTTTCTCGAGTTGCAGCAGGTGCTCTCGACTTACGATGGGGACCTCAGGGACCCTCTCTGGTGGCCTCAGGAAAGGCCAGTCCCCATGTGAGTTCCTCGGGGGCCTCTCGGCATTCCTCTCCCGTCGATGCCGGGGCCTAAGACCTTGTGTGGAGTCGGGGCCGGAACCTGAGGATTCCTCTCCAGTGCTGACATGGATCTTGGGGTAATTCTGGAGTCTCCCCAGGGGAGTCAGTCCTCGTCTCGAATGCGGGCATGCACTTGCGCTTTCCTCCAGAGCGGTAGCAGCAGTGTCACGCAGTCCACCGCGTGGATCAAAGGATCTATGGTTTTCCCTCGAGTCTTTCCCACGAGGCTTTCCCACGAGGCTTTCCCACAGGGCTGTCCCACGTGCACAGGTGGTGGGAGTCGATCCTCGGCTTGAACGTCAAGGCAGTGCAGGGAAAACAGGTTCCTCTATAATGGACTGACACATCTGGGCGTCTCTTGGAATGGTGGCACGACCCTGGAGTTCCTCTCGCCTCTCCTGTGGAGAGCGCCTCCTCTTGAGATGCGACGGGAACGCCGGGAATTCTTTCCCTAAGAAACAGGGAAAGGATCCCTCATCTCGAGCTAGGAGGCGGAAACGGGGCTCCCCTGGATGTGTGCGGGACCCCACGTGCTTCCTCTCGAGTGGAGACGGGTATGTCGGGGAACTTCTTGAGTTGCAGCAAGGGTGTGAAGGACCCTTTGGAAGTTCCAGTGGTTAGATGTGATTAGCCTCGAGAAGCCTCAGCGGAAATGGGCCTCATCTCGCCTGGAGGGCAAAACCTCCTGGATTTTCTCGAGTTGCGGCATGTGCTCTTGACTTACGACGGGGACCTCGGGGACCCGCTCTGGTGGCCTCAGGAAAGGCCAGTCCCCATGCGAGTTCCTCGGGGGCCTCTCGGGATTCCTCTCCCATCGATGCCGGGGCCTAAGACCTTGTGTGGAGTCGGGGCCGGAACCTGAGGATTCCTCTCCAGTGCTGACATGGATCTTGGGGTACTTCTGGAGTCTCCCCAGGGGAGTCAGTCCTCGTCTCGAATGCGGGCATGCACTTGCGCTTTCCTCCAGAGCGGAAGCAGCAGTGTCACGCAGTCCGCCGCGTGGATCAAAGGATCTATGGTTTTCCCTCGAGTCTTTCCCACGAGGCTTTCCCACGAGGCTTTCCCACAGGGCTGTCCCACGTGCACACGTGGTGGGAGTGGATCCTCGGCTTGAACGTCAAGGCAGTGCAGGGAAAACAGGTTCCTCTGGAATGGACTGACACATCTGGGGGCCTCTTGGAATGTTGGCACGACCCTGGAGTTCCTCTCGCCTTTCCTGTGGAGAGCGCCTCCTCTTGAGATGCGACGGGAACGCCGGGAATGCTTTCCCTACGAAACAGGGAAAGGATCCCTCATCTCGAGCTAGGAGGCGGAAACGGGGCTCCCCTGGATGTGTGCGGGACTCCACGTGCTTCCTCTCGAGTGGAGACGGGTATGTCGGGGAACTTCTTGAGTTGCAGCAAGGGTGTGAAGGACCCTTTGGAAGTTCCAGTGGTTAGACGTGATTAGCCTCGAGAAGCCTCAGCGGAAATGGGCCTCATCTCGCCTGGAGGGCAAAACCTCCAGGATTTTCTCGAGTTGTGGCAGGTGCTCTCGACTTACGACGGGGACCTCAGGGACCCGCTCTGGTGGCCTCAGGAAAGGCCAGTCCCCATGCAACTTCCTCGGGGGCCTCTCGGGATTCCTCTCCCGTCGATGCCGGGGCCTAAGTCCTTGTGTGGAGTCGGGGCCGGAACCTGAGGATTCCTCTCCAGTGCTGACATGGATCTTGGGGTACTTCTGGAGTCTCCCCAGTGGAGTCAGTCCTCTTCTCGAATGCGGGCATGCACTTGCGCTTTCCTCCAGAGCGGTAGCAGCAGTGTCACGCAGTCCGCCGCGTGGATCAAAGGATCTATGGTTTTCCCTCGAGTCTTTCCCACGAGGCTTTCCCACGAGGCTTTCCCACAGGGCTGTCCCACGTGCACACGTGGTGGGAGTGGATCCTCGGCTTGAACGTCAAGGCAGTGCAGGGAAAACAGGTTCCTCTGGAATGGACTGACACATCTGGGTGACTCTTGGAATGGTGGCATGACCCTGGAGTTCCTCTCGGCTTTCCTGTGGAGAGCGTCTCCTCTTGAGATGCGACGGGAACGCCCGGAATTCTTTCCCTACGAAACAGGGAAAGGATCCCTCATCTCGAGCTAGGAGGCGGAAACGGGGCTCCCCTGGATGTTTGCGGGACCCCACGTGCTTCCTCTCGAGTGGAGACGGGTATGTCGGGGAACTTCTTGAGTTGCAGCAAGGGTGTGAAGGACCCTTTGGAAGTTCCAGTGGTTAGACGTGATTAGCCTCGAGAAGCCTCAGCGGAAATAGGCCTCATCTTGCCTGGAGGGCAAAACCTCCTGGATTTTCTCGAGTTGCGGCAGGTGCTCTCGACTTACGACGGGGACCTCAGGGACCCGCTCTGGTGGCCTCAGGAAAGGCCAGTCCCCATGCGAGTTCCTCGGGGGCCTCTCGGGATCCCTCTCCCGTCGATGCCGGGGCCTAAGACCTTGTGTGGAGTCGGGGCCGGAACCTGAGGATTCCTCTCCAGTGCTGACATGGATCTTGGGGTACTTCTGGAGTCTCCCCAGGGGAGTCAGTCCTCGTCTCGAATGCGGGCATGCACTTGCGCTTTCCTCCAGAGCGGTAGCAGCAGTGTCACGCAGTCCGCCGCGTGGATCAAAGGATCTATGTTTTTCCCTCGAGTCTTTCCCACGAGGCTTTCCCACGAGGCTTTCCCACAGGGCTGTCCCACGTGCACACGTGGTGGGAGTGGATCCTCGGCTTGAACGTCAAGGCAGTGCAGGGAAAACAGGTTCCTCTGGAATGGACTGACACATCTGGGGGACTCTTGGAATGGTGGCACGACCCTGGAGTTCCTCTCGCCTTTCCTGTGGAGAGCGCCTCCTCTTGAGATGCGACGGGAACGCCGGGAATTCTTTGCCTACGAAACAGGGAAAGGATCCCTCATCTCGAGCTAGGAGGCGGAAACGGGGCTGCCCTGGATGTGTGCGGGACCCCACGTGCTTACTCTCGAGTGGAGACGGGTATGTCGGGGAACTTTTTGAGTTGCAGCAAGGGTGTGAAGGACCCTTTGGAAGTTCCAGTGGTTAGACATGATTCGCCTCGAGAAGCCTCATTGGAAATGGGCCTCATCTCGCCTGGAGGGCAAAACCTCCTGGATTTTCTCGAGTTGCGGCAGGTGCTCTCGACTTACGACGGGGACCTCAGGGACCCGCTCTGGTGGCCTCAGGAAAGGCCAGTCCCCATGCGAGTTCCTCGGGGGCCTCTCGGGATTCCTCTCCCGTCGATGCCGGGGCCTAAGACCTTGTGTGGAGTCGGGGCCGGAACCTGAGGATTCCTCTCCAGTGCTGACATGGATCTTGGGGTACTTCTGGAGTCTCCCCAGGGGAGTCAGTCCTCGTCTCGAATGCGGGCATGCACTTGCGCTTTCCTCCAGAGTGGTAGCAGCAGTGTCACGCAGTCCGCCGCGTGGATCAAAGGATCTATGGTTTTCCCTCGAGTCTTTCCCACGAGGCTTTCCCACGAGGCTTTCCCACAGGGCTGACCCACGTGCACAAGTGGTGGGAGTCGATCCTCGGCTTGAACGTTAAGGGTGTGCAGGGAAAACAGGTTCCTCTGGAATGGACTGACACATCTGGGGGTCTCTTGGAATGGTGGCACGACCCTGGAGTTCCTCTCGCCTTTCCTGTGGAGAGCGCCTCCTCTTGAGATGCGACGGGAATGCCGGGAATTCTTTCCCTACGAAACAATGAAAGGATACCTCATCTCGAGCTAGGAGGCGGAAACGGGGCTCCCCTGGATGTGTGCGGGACCCTCGTGCTTCCTCTCGAGTGGAGACGTGTATGTAGGGGAACTTCTTGAGCTGCAGCAAGGGTGTGAAGGACCCTTTGGAAGTTCCAGTGGTTAGATGTGATTAGCCTCGAGAAGCCTCAGCGGAAATGGGCCTCATCTCGCCTGGAGGGCAAAACCTCCTGGATTTTCTCGAGTTGCGGCAGGTGCTCTCGACATACGACGGGGACATCAGGGACTCGCTCTGGTGGCCTCAGGAAAGGCCAGTCCCCATGCGAGTTCCTCGGGGGCGTCTCGGGATTCCTCTCCCGTCGATGCCGGGGCCTAAGACCTTGTGTGTAGTCGGGGCCGGAACCTGAGGATTCCTCTCCAGTGCTGACATGGATCTTGGGGTACTTCTGGAGTCTCCCCAGGGGAGTCAGTCCTCGTCTTGAATGCGGGCATGCACTTGCGCTTTCCTCCAGAGCGGTAGCAGCAGTGTCACGCAGTCCGCCGCGTGGATCAAAGGATCTATGGTTTTCCCTCGAGTCTTTCCCAAGAGGCTTTCCCACAGGGGTGTCCCACGTGCACACGTGGTGGGAGTCGATCCTCGGCTTGAACGTCAAGGCAGTGCAGGGAAAACAGGTTCCTCTGGAATGGACTGACACATCTGTGGGTCTCTTGGAATGGTGCCACGACCCTGGAGTTCCTCTCGCCTTTCCTGTGGAGAGCGCCTCCTCTTGAGATGCGACGGGAACGCCGGGATTCTTTCCCTACGAAAAAGGGAAAGGATCCCTCATCTCGTCCTAGGAGGCGGAAACAGGGCTCCCCTGGATGTGTGCGGGACCCCACGTGCTTCCTCTCGAGTGGAGACGGGTATGTTGCAGAACTGCTTCAGTTGTAGCAAGGGTGTGAAGGACCCTTTGTAAGTTCAAGTGGTTAGATGTGATTAGCCTCGAGAAGCCTCAGTGGAAATGGGCCTCATCTCGCCTGGAGGGCAAAACCTCCTGGATTTTCTCGAGTTGCGGCAGGTGCTCTCGACTTACGATGGAGACCTCAGGGACCCGCTCTGGTGGCCTCAGGAAAGGCCAGTCCCCATGCGAGTTCCTCGGGGGCCTCTCGGCATTCCACTCCCGTCGATGCCAGGGCCTAAGACCTTGTGTGGAGTCGGGGCCGGAACCTGAGGATTCCTCTCCAGTGCTGACATGGATCTTGGGGTACTTCTGGAGTCTCTCCAGGGGAGTCAGTCCTCGTCTCGAATGCGGGCATGCACTTGCGCTTTCCTCCAGAGCGGTAGCAGCAGTGTCACGCAGTCCGCCGCGTGGATCAAAGGATCTATGGTTTTCCCTCGAGTCTTTCCCATGAGGCTTTCCCACGAGGCTTTCCCACAGGGCTGTCCCACGTGCACACGTGGTGGGAGTCGATCCTCGGCTTGAACGTCAAGGCAGTGCAGGGAAAACAGGTTCCTCTGGAATGGACTGACACATCTGGGGGATTCTTGGAATGGTGGCACGACCCTGGAGTTCCTCTCGCCTTTCCTGTGGAGAGCGCCTCCTCTTGAGAGCGACGGGAACGCCGGGAATTCTTTCCCTACGAAACAGGGAAAGGATCCCTCATCTCGAGCTAGGAGGCGGAAACGGGGCTCCCCTGGATGTGTGCGGGACCCCACGTGCTTCCTCTCGAGTGGAGACGGGTATGTCGGGGAACTTCTTGAGTTGCAGCAAGGGTGTGAAGGACCCTTTGGAAGTTCCAGTGGTTAGACGTGATTAGCCTCGAGAAGCCTCAGCGGAAATGGGCCTCATCTCGCCTGGAGGGCAAAACCTCCTGGATTTTCTCGAGTTGCGGCAGGTGCTCTCGACTTACGACGGGGACCTCAGGGACCCGCTCTGGTGGCCTCAAGAAAGGCCAGTCCCCATGCGAGTTCCTCGGGGGCCTCTCGGCATTCCTCTCCCGTCGATGCCGGGGCCTAAGTCCTTGTGTGGAGTCGGGGCCGGAACCTGAGGATTCCTCTCCAGTGCTGACATGGATCTTGGGGTACTTCTGGAGTCTCCCCAGGGGAATCAGTCCTCGTCTCGAATGCGGGCATGCACTTGCGCTTTCCTCCAGAGCGGTAGCAGCAGTGTCACGCAGTCCGCCGCGTGGATCAAAGGATCTATGGTTTTCCCTCGAGTCTTTCCCACGAGGCTTTCCCACGAGGCTTTCCCACAGGGCTGTCCCACGTGCACACGTGGTGGGAGTGGATCCTCGGCTTGAACGTCAAGGCAGTGCAGGGAAAACAGGTTCCTCTGGAATGGACTGACACATCTGGGGGTCTCTTGGAATGGTGCCACGACCCTGGAGTTCCTCTCGCCTTTTCTGCGGAGAGCGCCTCCTCTTGAGATGCGACGGGAACACCGGGAATTCTTTCCCTAAGAAACAGGGAAAGGATCCCTCACCTCGAGCTAGGAGGCGGAAACAGGGCTCCCCTGGATGTGTGCGGGACCCCACGTGCATCCTCTCGAGTGGAGACGGGTATGTCGCGGAACTGCTTCAGTGCAGCAAGGGTGTGAAGGACCCTTTGGAAGTTCCAGTGGTTAGATGTGATTAGCCTCGAGAAGCCTCAGCGGAAATGGGCCTCATCTCGCCTGGAGGGCAAAACCTCCTGGATTTTCTCGAGTTGCAGCAGGTGCTCTCGACTTACGATGGGGACCTCAGGGACCCGCTCTGGTGGCCTCAGGAAAGGCCAGTCCCCATGTGAGTTCCTCGGGGGCCTCTCGGCATTCCTCTCCCGTCGATGCCGGGGCCTAAGACCTTGTGTGGAGTCGGGGCCGGAACCTGAGGATTCCTCTCCAGTGCTGACATGGATCTTGGGGTAATTCTGGAGTCTCCCCAGGGGAGTCAGTCCTCGTCTCGAATGCGGGCATGCACTTGCGCTTTCCTCCAGAGCGGTAGCAGCAGTGTCACGCAGTCCACCGCGTGGATCAAAGGATCTATGGTTTTCCCTCGAGTCTTTCCCACGAGGCTTTCCCACGAGGCTTTCCCACAGGGCTGTCCCACGTGCACAGGTGGTGGGAGTCGATCCTCGGCTTGAACGTCAAGGCAGTGCAGGGAAAACAGGTTCCTCTATAATGGACTGACACATCTGGGCGTCTCTTGGAATGGTGGCACGACCCTGGAGTTCCTCTCGCCTCTCCTGTGGAGAGCGCCTCCTCTTGAGATGCGACGGGAACGCCGGGAATTCTTTCCCTAAGAAACAGGGAAAGGATCCCTCATCTCGAGCTAGGAGGCGGAAACGGGGCTCCCCTGGATGTGTGCGGGACACCACGTGCTTCCTCTCGAGTGCAGACGGGTATGTCGGGGAACTTCTTGAGTTGCAGCAAGGGTGTGAAGGACCCTTTGGAAGTTCCAGTGGTTAGATGTGATTAGCCTCGAGAAGCCTCAGCGGAAATGGGCCTCATCTCGCCTGGAGGGCAAAACCTCCTGGATTTTCTCGAGTTGCGGCATGTGCTCTTGACTTACGACGGGGACCTCGGGGACCCGCTCTGGTGGCCTCAGGAAAGGCCAGTCCCCATGCGAGTTCCTCGGGGGCCTCTCGGGATTCCTCTCCCATCGATGCCGGGGCCTAAGACCTTGTGTGGAGTCGGGGCCGGAACCTGAGGATTCCTCTCCAGTGCTGACATGGATCTTGGGGTACTTCTGGAGTCTCCCCAGGGGAGTCAGTCCTCGTCTCGAATGCGGGCATGCACTTGCGCTTTCCTCCAGAGCGGAAGCAGCAGTGTCACGCAGTCCGCCGCGTGGATCAAAGGATCTATGGTTTTCCCTCGAGTCTTTCCCACGAGGCTTTCCCACGAGGCTTTCCCACAGGGCTGTCCCACGTGCACACGTGGTGGGAGTCGATCCTCGGCTTGAACGTCAAGGCAGTGCAGGGAAAACAGGTTCCTCTGGAATGGACTGACACATCTGGGGGACTCTTGGAATGTTGGCACGACCCTGGAGTTCCTCTCGCCTTTCCTGTGGAGAGCGCCTCCTCTTGAGATGCGACGGGAACGCCGGGAATGCTTTCCCTACGAAACAGGGAAAGGATCCCTCATCTCGAGCTAGGAGGCGGAAACGGGGCTCCCCTGGATGTGTGCGGGACTCCACGTGCTTCCTCTCGAGTGGAGACGGGTATGTCGGGGAACTTCTTGAGTTGCAGCAAGGGTGTGAAGGACCCTTTGGAAGTTCCAGTGGTTAGACGTGATTAGCCTCGAGAAGCCTCAGCGGAAATGGGCCTCATCTCGCCTGGAGGGCAAAACCTCCAGGATTTTCTCGAGTTGTGGCAGGTGCTCTCGACTTACGACGGGGACCTCAGGGACCCGCTCTGGTGGCCTCAGGAAAGGCCAGTCCCCATGCAAGTTCCTCGGGGGCCTCTCGGGATTCCTCTCCCGTCGATGCCGGGGCCTAAGTCCTTGTGTGGAGTCGGGGCCGGAACCTGAGGATTCCTCTCCAGTGCTGACATGGATCTTGGGGTACTTCTGGAGTCTCCCCAGGGGAGTCAGTCCTCGTCTCGAATGCGGGCATGCACTTGCGCTTTCCTCCAGAGCGGTAGCAGCAGTGTCACGCAGTCCGCCGCGTGGATCAAAGGATCTATGGTTTTCCCTCGAGTCTTTCCCACGAGGCTTTCCCACGAGGCTTTCCCAAAGGGCTGTCCCACGTGCACACGTGGTGGGAGTGGATCCTCGGCTTGAACGTCAAGGCAGTGCAGGGAAAACATGTTCCTCTGGAATGGACTGACACATATGGGGGACTCTTGGAATGGTGGCACGACCCTGGAGTTCCTCTCTCCTTTCCTGTGGAGAGCGCCTCCTCTTGAGATGCGACGGGAACGCCGGGAATTCTTTCCCTACGAAACAGGGAAAGGATCCCTCATCTCGAGCTAGGAGGCGGAAACGGGGCTCCCCTGGATGTGTGCGGGACCCCACGTGCTTCCTCTCGAGTGGAGACGGGTATGTCGGGGAACTTCTTGAGTTGCAGCAAGGGTGTGAAGGACCCTTTGGAAGTTCCAGTTGTTAGACGTGATTAGCCTCGAGAAGCCTCAGCGGAAATGGGCCTCATCTCGCCTGGAGGGCAAAACCTCCTGGATTTTCTCGAGTTGCGGCAGGTGCTCTCGACTTACGACGGGGACCTCAGGGACCCGCTCTGGTGGCCTCAGGAAAGGCCAGTCCCCATGCTAATTCCTCGGGGGCCTCTCGGGATTACTCTCCCGTCGATGCCGGGGCCTAAGACCTTGTGTGGAGTCGGGGCCGGAAACTGAGGATTCCTCTCCAGTGCTGACATGGATCTTGGGGTACTTCTGGAGTCTCCCCAGGGTAGTCAGTCCTCGTCTCGAATGCGGGCATGCACTTGCGCTTTCCTGCAGAGCGGTAGCAGCAGTGTCACGCAGTCCGCCGCGTGGATCAAAGGATCTATGGTTTTCCCTCGAGTTTTCCCACGAGGCTTTCCCACGAGGCTTTCCCACAGGGCTGTCCCACGTGCACACGTGGTGGCAGTGGATCCTCGGCTTGAACGTCAAGGCAGTGCAGGGAAAACAGGTTCCTCTGGAATGGACTGACACATCTGGGTGACTCTTGGAATGGTGGCATGACCCTGGAGTTCCTCTCGGCTTTCCTGTGGAGAGCGTCTCCTCTTGAGATGCGACGGGAACGCCGGGAATTCTTTCCCTACGAAACAGGGAAAGGATCCCTCATCTCGAGCTAGGAGGCGGAAACGGGGCTCCCCTGGATGTTTGCGGGACCCCACGTGCTTCCTCTCGAGTGGAGACGGGTATGTCGGGGAACTTCTTGAGTTGCAGCAAGGGTGTGAAGGACCCTTTGGAAGTTCCAGTGGTTAGACGTGATTAGCCTCGAGAAGCCTCAGCGGAAATAGGCCTCATCTTGCCTGGAGGGCAAAACCTCCTGGATTTTCTCGAGTTGCGGCAGGTGCTCTCGACTTACGACGGGGACCTCAGGGACCCGCTCTGGTGGCCTCAGGAAAGGCCAGTCCCCATGCGAGTTCCTCGGGGGCCTCTCGGGATCCCTCTCCCGTCGATGCCGGGGCCTAAGACCTTGTGTGGAGTCGGGGCCGGAACCTGAGGATTCCTCTCCAGTGCTGACATGGATCTTGGGGTATTTCTGGAGTCTCCCCAGGGGAGTCAGTCCTCGTCTCGAATGCGGGCATGCACTTGCGCTTTCCTCCAGAGCGGTAGCAGCAGTGTCACGCAGTGCGCCGCGTGGATCAAAGGATCTATGTTTTTCCCTCGAGTCTTTCCCACGAGGCTTTCCCACGAGGCTTTCCCACAGGGCTGTCCCACGTGCACACGTGGTGGGAGTGGATCCTCGGCTTGAACGTCAAGGCAGTGCAGGGAAAACAGGTTCCTCTGGAATGGACTGACACATCTGGGGGACTCTTGGAATGGTGGCACGACCCTGGAGTTCCTCTCGCCTTTCCTGTTGAGAGCGCCTCCTCTTGAGATGCGACGGGAACGCCGGGAATTCTTTGCCTACGAAACAGGGAAAGGATTCCTCATCTCGAGCTAGGAGGCGGAAACGGGGCTGCCCTGGATGTGTGCGGGACCCCACGTGCTTACTCTCGAGTGGAGACGGGTATGTCGGGGAACTTCTTGAGTTGCAGCAAGGGTGTGAAGGACCCTTTGGAATTTCCAGTGGTTAGACGTGATTAGCCTCGAGAAGCCTCAGCGGAAATGGGCCTCATCTCGCCTGGAGGGCAAAACCTCCTGGATTTTCTCGAGTTGCGGCAGGTGCTCTCGACTTACGACTGGGACCTCAGGGACCCGCTCTGGTGGACTCAGGAAAGGCCAGTCCCCATGCGAGTTCCTCGGGGGCCTCTCGGGATTCCTCTCCCGTCGATGCCGGGGCCTAAGACCTTGTGTGGAGTCGGGGCCGGAACCTGAGGATTCCTCTCCAGTGCTGACATGGATCTTGGGGTACTTCTGGAGTCTCCCCAGGGGAGTCAGTCCTCTTCTCGAATGCGAGCATGCACTTGCGCTTTCCTCCAGAGCGGTAGCAGCAGTGTCACGCAGTCCGCCGCGTGGATCAAAGGATCTATTGTTTTCCCTCGTGTCTTTCCCACGAGGCTTTCCCACGAGGCTTTCCCACAGGGCTGTCCCACGTGCACACGTGGTGGCAGTGGATCCTCGGCTTGAACGTCAAGGCAGTGCAGGGAAAACATGTTCCTCTGGAATGGACTGACACATCTGGGGGACTCTTGGAATGGTGGCACGACCCTGGAGTTCCTCTCGCCTTTCCTGTGGAGAGCGCCTCCTCTTGAGATGCGACGGGAACGCCGGGAATTCTTTCCCTACGAAACAGGGAAAGGATCCCTCATCTCGAGCTAGGAGGCGGAAACGGGGCTCCCCTGGATGTGTGCGGGACCCCACGTGCTTCCTCTCGAGTGGAGACGGGTATGTCGGGGAACTTCTTGAGTTGCAGCAAGGGTGTGAAGGACCCTTTGGAAGTTCCAGTTGTTAGACCTGATTAGCCTCGAGAAGCCTCAGCGGAAATGGGCCTCATCTCGCCTGGAGGGCAAAACCTCCTGGATTTTCTCGAGTTACGGCAGGTGCTCTCGACTTACGACGGGGACCTCAGGGACCCGCTCTGGTGGCCTCAGGAAAGGCCAGTCCCCATGCGAGTTCCTCGGGGGCCTCTCGGGATTACTCTCCCGTCGATGCCGGGGCCTAAGACCTTGTGTGGAGTCGGGGCCGGAACCTGAGGATTCCTCTCCAGTGCTGACATGGATCTTGGGGTACTTCTGGAGTCTCCCCAGGGGAGTCAGTCCTCGTCTCGATTGCGGGCATGCACCTGCGCTTTCCTCCAGAGCGGTAGCAGCAGTGTCACGCAGTCCGCCGCGTGGATCAAAGGATCTATGGTTTTCCCTCGAGTCTTTCCCACGAGGCTTTCCCACGAGGCTTTCCCACAGGGCTGTCCCACGTGCACAGGTGGTGGGAGTCGATCCTCGGCTTGAACGTCAAGGCAGTGCAGGGAAAACAGGTTCCTCTGTAATGGACTGACACATCTGCGCGTCTCTAGGAATGGTGGCACGACCCTGGAGTTCCTCTCGCCTCTCCTGTGGAGATCGCCTCCTCTTGAGATGTGACGGGTACGCCGGGAATTCTTTCCCTAAGAAACAGGGAAAGGATCCCTCATCTCGAGCTAGGAGGCGGAAACGGGGCTCCCCTGGATGTGTGCGGGACCCCACGTGCTTCCTCTCGAGTGGAGACGGGTATGTCGGGGAACTTCTTGAGTTGCAGCAAGGGTGTGAAGGAACCTTTGGAAGTTCCAGTGGTTAGATGTGATTAGCCTCGAGAAGCCTCAGCGGAAATGGGCCTCATCTCGCCTGGAGGGCAAAACCTCCTGGATTTTCTCGAGTTGCGGCAGGTGCTCTCGACTTACGACGGGGACCTCGGGGACCCGCTCTGGTGACCTCAGGAAAGGCCAGTCCCCATGCGAGTTCCTCGGGGGCCTCTCGGGATTCCTCTCCCGTCGATGCCGGGGCCTAAGACTTTGTGTGGAGTCGGGGCCGGAACCTGAGGATTCCTCTCCAGTGCTGACATGGATCTTGGGATACTTCTGGAGTCTCCCCAGGGGAGTCAGTCCTCGTCTCGAAATCGGGCATGCACTTGCGCTTTCCTCCAGAGCGGTAGCAGCAGTGTCACGCAGTCCGCCGCGTGGATCAAAGGATCTATGGTTTTCCCTCGAGTCTTTCCCACGAGGCTTTCCCACGAGGCTTTCCCACAGGGCTGTCCCACGTGCACACGTGGTGGGAGTGGATCCTCGGCTTGAACGTCAAGGCAGTGCAGGGAAAACAGGTTCCTCTGGAATGGACTGACACATCTGGGGGACTCTTGGAATGGTGGCACGACCCTGGAGTTCCTCTCGCCTTTCCTGTGGAGAGCGCCTCCTCTTGAGATGCGACGGCAACGCCGGGAATTCTTTCCCCAAGAAAGAGGGAAAGGATCCCTCATCTCGAGCTACGAGGCGGAAACGGGGCTCCCCTGGATGTGTGCGGGACCACACGTGCTTCCTCTCGAGTGGAGACGGGTATGTCGGGGAACTTCTTGAGTTGCAGCAAGGGTGTGAAGGACCCTTTGGAAGTTCCAGTGGTTAGACGTGATTAGCCTCGAGAAGCCTCAGCGGAAATGGGCCTCATCTCGCCTGGAGGGCAAAACCTCCTGGATTTTCTCGAGTTGCGGCAGGTGCTCTCGACTTACGACGGGGACCTCAGGGACCCGCTCTGGTGGCCTCAGGAAAGGCCAGTCCCCATGCGAGTTCCTCGGGGGCCTCTCGGCATTCCTCTCCCGTCGATGCCGGGGCCTAAGACCTTGTGTGGAGTCGGGGCCAGAACCTGAGGATTCCTCTCCAGTGCTGACATGGATCTTGGGGTACTTCTGGAGTCTCCCCAGGGGAGTCAGTCCTCGTCTCGAATGCGGGCATGCACCTGCGCTTTCCTCCAGAGCGGTAGCAGCAGTGTCACGCAGTCCGCCGCGTGGATCAAAGGATCTATGGTTTTCCCTCGAGTCTTTCCCACGAGGCTTTCCCACGAGGCTTTCCCACAGGGCTGTCCCACGTGCACACGTGGTGGGAGTCGATCCTCGGCTTGAACGTCAAGGCAGTGCAGGGAAAACAGGTTCCTCTGGAATGGACTGACACATCTGGGGGACTCTTGGAATGGTGGCACGACCCTGGAGTTCCTCTCGCCTTTCCTGTGGAGAGCGCCTCCTCTTGAGATGCGACGGGAACGCCAGGAATTCTTTCCCTACGAAACAGGGAAAGGATCCCTCATCTCGAGCTAGGAGGCGGAAACGGGGCTCCCCTGGATGTGTGCGGGACCCCACGTGCTTCCTCTCGAGTGGAGACGGGTATGTCGGGGAATTTCTTGAGTTGCAGCAAGGGTGTGAAGGACCCTTTGGAAGTTCCAGTTGTTAGACGTGATTAGCCTCGAGAAGCCTCAGCGGAAATGGGCCTCATCTCGCCTGGAGGGCAAAACCTCCTGGATTTTCCCGAGTTGCGGCAGGTGCTCTCGAATTACGACGGGGACCTCAGGGACCCGCTCTGGTGGCCTCAGGAAAGGCCAGTCCCCGTGCGAGTTCCCCGGGGGCCTCTCGGCATTCCTCTCCCGTCGATGCCGCGGCCTAAGACCTTGTGTGGAGTCGGGGCCGGAACCTGAGGATTCCTCTCCAGTGCTGACATGGATCTTGGGGTACTTCTGGAGTCTCCCCAGGGGAGTCAGTCCTCGTCTCGAATGCGGGCATGCACCTGCGCTTTCCTCCAGGGCGGTAGCAGCAGTGTCACGCAGTCCGCCGCGTGGATCAAAGGATCTATGGTTTTCCCTCGAGTCTTTCCCACGAGGCTTTCCCACGAGGCTTTCCCACAGGGCTGTCCCACGTGCACACGTGGTGGGAGTCGATCCTCGGCTTGAACGTCAAGGCAGTGCAGGGAAAACAGGTTCCTCTGGAATGGACTGACACATCTGGGGGACTCTTGGAATGGTGGCACGACCCTGGAGTTCCTCTCGCCTTTCCTGTGGAGAGCGCCTCCTCTTGAGATGCGACGGGAACGCCAGGAATTCTTTCCCTACGAAACAGGGAAAGGATCCCTCATCTCGAGCTAGGAGGCGGAAACGGGGCTCCCCTGGATGTGTGCGGGACCCCACGTACTTCCTCTCGAGTGGAGACGGGTATGTCGGGGAACTTCTTGAGTTGCAGCAAGGGTGTGAAGGACCCTTTGGAAGTTCCAGTGGTTAGACGTGATTAGCCTCGAGAAGCCTCAGCGGAAATAGGCCTCATCTCGCCTGGAGGGCAAAACCTCCTGGATTTTCTCGAGTTGCGGCAGGTGCTCTCGACTTACGACGGGGACCTCAGGGACCCGCTATGGTGGCCTCAGGAAAGGCCAGTCCCCATGCGAGTTCCTCGGGGGCCTCTCGGCATTCCTCTCCCGTCGATGCCGGGGCCTAAGACCTTGTGCGGAGTCGGGGCCGGAACCTGAGGATTCCTCTCCAGTGCTGACATGGATCTTGGGGTACTTCTGGAGTCTCTCCAGGGGAGTCAGTCCTCGTCTCGAATGCGGGCATGCACTTGCGCCTTCCTCCAGAGCGGTAGCAGCAGTGTCACGCAGTCCGCCGCGTGGAACAAAGGATCTATGGTTTTCACTCGAGTCTTTCCCACGAGGCTTTCCCACGAGGCTTTCCCACAGGGCTGTCCCACGTGCACACGTGGTGGGAGTCGATCCTCGGCTTGAACGTCAAGGCAGTGCAGGGAAAACAGGTTCCTCTGGACTGGACTAACACATCTGGGGGACTCTTGGAATGGTGGCACGACCCTGGAGTTCCTCTCGCCTTTCCTGTGGAGAGCGCCTCCTCTTGAGATGCGACGGGAACGCCGGGAATTCTTTCCCTACGAAACTGGGAATGGATCCCTCATCTCGAGCTAGGAGGCGGAAACGGGGCTCCCCTGGATGTGTGCGGGACCCCAAGTGCTTCCTCTCGAGTTGAGACGGGTATGTCGGGGAACTTCTTGAGTTGCAGCAAGGGTGTGAAGGAGCCATTGGAAGTTCCAGTGGTTAGACGTGATTAGCCTCGAGAAGCCTCAGCGGAAATGGGCCTCATCTCGCCTGGAGGGCAAAACCTCCTGGATTTTCTCGAGTTGCGGCAGGTGCTCTCGACTTACGACGGGGACCTCAGGGACCCGCTATGGTGGCCTCAGGAAAGGCCAGTCCCCATGCGAGTTCCTCGGGGGCCTCTCGGCATTCCTCTCCCGTCGATGCCGGGGCCTAAGACCTTGTGTGGAGTCGGGGCCGGAACCTGAGGATTCCTCTCCAGTGCTGACATGGATCTTGGGGTACTTCTGGAGTCTCCCCAGGGGAGTCAGTCCTCATCTCGAATGCGGGCATGCACTTGCGCTTTCCTCCAGAGCGGTAGCAGCAGTGTCACGCAGTCCTCCGCGTGGATCAAAGGATCTATGGTTTTCCCTCGAGTCTTTCCCACTAGGCTTTCCCACGAGGCTTTCCCACAGGGCTGTCCCACACGCACACCTGGTGGGAGTCGATCCTCGGCTTGAACGTCAAGGCAGTGCAGGGAAAACAGGTTCCTCTGGAATGGACTGACACATCTGGGGGTCTCTTGGAATGGTGCCACCACCCTGGAGTTCCTCTCGCCTTTCCTGCGGAGAGCGCCTCCTCTTGAGATGCGACGGGAACGCCGGGAATTCTTTCCCTACGAAACAGGGAAAGGATCCCTCATCTCGAGCTAGGAGGCGGAAACGGGGCTCCCCTGGATGTGTGCGGGACCCCACGTGCTTCCTCTCGAGTGGAGACGGGTATGTCGCGGAACTGCTTCAGTTGCAGCAAGGGTGTGAAGGACCCTTTGAAGTTCCAGTGGTTAGATGTGATTAGCCTCGAGAAGCCTCAGCGGAAATGGGCCTCATCTCGCCTGGAGGGCAAAACCTCCTGGATTTTCTCGAGTTGCGGCAGGTGCTCTCGACTTACGATGGGGACCTCAGGGACCCGCTCTGGTGGCCTCAGGAAAGGCCAGTCCCCATGCGAGTTCCTCGGGGCCTCTCGGCATTCCTCTCCCGTCGATGCCGGGGCCTAAGACCTTGTGTGGAGTCGGGGCCGGAACGTGAGGATTCCTCTCCAGTGCTGACATGGATCTTGGGGTACTTCTGGAGTCTCCCCAGGGGAGTCAGTCCTCGTCTCGAATGCGGGCATGCACTTGCGCTTTCCTCCAGAGCGGTAGCAGCAGTGTCACGCAGTCCGCCGCGTGGATCAAAGGATCTATGGTTTTCCCTCGAGTCTTTCCCACGAGGCTTTCCCACGAGGCTTTCCCAAAGGGCTGTCCCACGTGCACACGTGGTGGGAGTCGATCCTCGGCTTGAACGTCAAGGCAGTGCAGGGAAAACAGGTTCCTCTGGAATGGACTGACACATCTGGGGGACTCTTGGAATGGTGGCACGACCCTGGAGTTCCTCTCGCCTTTCCTGTGGAGAGCGCCTCCTCTTGAGATGCGACGGGAACGCCGGGAATTCTTTCCCTACGAAACAGGGAAAGGATCCCTCATCTCGAGCTAGGAGGTGGAAACGGGGCTCCCCTGGATGTGTGCGGGACCCACGTGCTTCCTCTCGAGTGGAGACGGGTATGTCGGGGAACTTCTTGAGTTGCAGCAAGGGTGTGAAGGACCCTTTGGAAGTTCCAGTATTTAGACGTGATTAGCCTCGAGAAGCGTCAGCGGAAATGGGCCTCATCTCGCCTTGAGGGCAAAACCTCCTGGATTTTCTGGAGTTGCGGCAGGTGCTCTCGACTTACGACGAGGACCTCAGGGACCTGCTCTGGTGGCCTCAGGAAAGGCCAGTCCCCATGCGAGTTCCGCGGGGCCCTCTCGGGATTCCTCTCCCGTCGATGCCGGGGCCGAAGACCTTGTGTGGAATCGGGGCCGGAACCTGAGGATTCCTCTCCAGTGCTGACATGGATCTTGGGGTACTTCTGGAGTCTCCCCAGGGGAGTCAGTCCTCGTCTCGAATGCGGGCATGCACTTGCGCTTTCCTCCAGAGCGGTAGCAGCAGTGTCACGCAGTGCGCCGCGTGGATCAAAGGATCTATGGTTTTCCCTCGAGTCTTTCCCACGAGGCTTTCCCACGAGGCTTTCCCACAGGGCTGTCCCACGTGCACACGTGGTGGGAGTGGATCCTCGGCTTGAACGTCAAGGCAGTGCAGGGAAAACAGGTTCCTCTGGAATGGACTGACACATCTGGGGGACTCTTGGAATGGTGGCACGACCCTGGAGTTCCTCTCGCCTTTCCTGTGGAGAGCGCCTCCTCTTGAGATGCGACGGGAACGCCGGGAATTCTTTCCCTACGAAACAGGGAAAGGATCCCTCATCTCGAGCTAGGAGGCGGAAACGGGGCTCCCCTGGATGTGTGCGGGACCCACGTGCTTCCTCTCGAGTGGAGACGGGTATGTCGGGGAAATTCTTGAGTTGCAGCAAGGGTGTGAAGGACCCTTTGGAAGTTCCAGTGGTTAGACGTGATTAGCCTCGAGAAGCGTCAGCGGAAATGGGCCTCATCTCGCCTGGAGGGCAAAACCTCCTGGATTTTCTCTAGTTGCGGCAGGTGCTCTCGACTTACGACGAGGACCTCAGGGACCTGCTCTGGTGGCCTCAGGAAAGGCCAGTCCCCATGCGAGTTCCGCGGGGCCCTCTCGGGATTCCTCTCCCGTCGATGCCGGGGCCGAAGACCTTGTGTGGAGTCGGGGCCGGAACCTGAGGATTCCTCTCCAGTGCTGACATGGATCTTGGGGTACTTCTGGAGTCTCCAAGGGGAGTCAGTCCTCATCTCGAATGCGGGCATGCACTTGCAGTTTCCTCCAGAGCGGTAGCAGCAGTGTCACGCAGTCCGCCGCGTGGATCAAAGGATCTATGGTTTTCCCTCGAGTCTTTCCCACGAGGCTTTCCCACGAGGCTTTCCCACAGGGCTGTCCCACGTGCACACGTGGTGGGAGTCGATCCTCGGCTTGAACGTCAAGGCAGTGCAGGGAAAACAGGTTCCTCTGGAATGGACTGACACATCTGGGGGACTCTTGTAATGGTGGCACGACCCTGGAGTTCCTCTCGACTTTCCTGTGCAGAGCGCCTCCTCTTGAGATGCGACGGGAACGCCGGGAATTCTTTCCCTACGAAACAGGGAAAGGATCCCTCATCTCGAGCTAGGAGGCGGAAACGGGGCTCCCCTGGATGTGTGCGGGACCCCACGTGCTTCCTCTCTAGTGGAGACGGGGATGTCGGGGAACTTGTTGAGTTGCAGCAAGGGTGTGAAGGACCCTTTGGAAGTTCCAGTGGTTAGACGTGATTATCCTCCAGAAGCCTCAACGGAAATGGGCCTCATCTCGCCTGGAGGGCAAAACCTCGTGTATTTTCTCGAGTTGCGGCAGGTACTCTCGACTTACGACGAGGACCTCAGGGACCCGCTCTGGTGGCCTCAGGAAAGGCCAGTCCCCATGCGAGTTCCTCGGGGGCCTCTCGGGATTCCTCTCCCGTCGATGCCGTGGCCTAAGACCTTGTGTGGATTCGGGGCCGGAAACTGAGGATTCCTCTCCAGTGCTGACATGGATCTTGGGGTACTTCTGGAGTCTCCCCAGGGGAGTCAGTCCTCGTCTCGAATGCGGGCATGCACTTGCGCTTTCCTCCAGAGCGGTAGCAGCAGTGTCACGCAGTCCGCCGCGTGGATCAAAGGATCTATGGTTTTCCCTCGAGTCTTTCCCACGAGGCTTTCCCACGAGGCTTTCCCACAGGGCTGACCCACGTGCACAAGTGGTGGGAGTCGATCCTCGGCTTGAACGTTAAGGGTGTGCAGGGAAAACAGGTTCCTCTGGAATGGACTGACACATCTGGGGGTCTCTTGGAATGGTGGCACGACCCTGGAGTTCCTCTCGCCTTTCCTGTGGAGAGCGCCTCCTCTTGAGATGCGACGGGAATGCCGGGAATTCTTTCCCTACGAAACAATGAAAGGATACCTCATCTCGAGCTAGGAGGCGGAAACGGGGCTCCCCTGGATGTGTGCGGGACCCTCGTGCTTCCTCTCGAGTGGAGACGTGTATGTAGGGGAACTTCTTGAGCTGCAGCAAGGGTGTGAAGGACCCTTTGGAAGTTCCAGTGGTTAGATGTGATTAGCCTCGAGAAGCCTCAGCGGAAATGGGCCTCATCTCGCCTGGAGGGCAAAACCTCCTGGATTTTCTCGAGTTGCGGCAGGTGCTCTCGACATACGACGGGGACATCAGGGACTCGCTCTGGTGGCCTCAGGAAAGGCCAGTCCCCATGCGAGTTCCTCGGGGGCGTCTCGGGATTCCTCTCCCGTCGATGCCGGGGCCTAAGACCTTGTGTGTAGTCGGGGCCGGAACCTGAGGATTCCTCTCCAGTGCTGACATGGATCTTGGGGTACTTCTGGAGTCTCCCCAGGGGAGTCAGTCCTCGTCTTGAATGCGGGCATGCACTTGCGCTTTCCTCCAGAGCGGTAGCAGCAGTGTCACGCAGTCCGCCGCGTGGATCAAAGGATCTATGGTTTTCCCTCGAGTCTTTCCCAAGAGGCTTTCCCACAGGGGTGTCCCACGTGCACACGTGGTGGGAGTCGATCCTCGGCTTGAACGTCAAGGCAGTGCAGGGAAAACAGGTTCCTCTGGAATGGACTGACACATCTGTGGGTCTCTTGGAATGGTGCCACGACCCTGGAGTTCCTCTCGCCTTTCCTGTGGAGAGCGCCTCCTCTTGAGATGCGACGGGAAAGCCGGGATTCTTTCCCTACGAAAAAGGGAAAGGATCCCTCATCTCGTCCTAGGAGGCGGAAACAGGGCTCCCCTGGATGTGTGCGGGACCCCACGTGCTTCCTCTCGAGTGGAGACGGGTATGTTGCAGAACTGCTTCAGTTGCAGCAAGGGTGTGAAGGACCCTTTGTAAGTTCAAGTGGTTAGATGTGATTAGCCTCGAGAAGCCTCAGTGGAAATGGGCCTCATCTCGCCTGGAGGGCAAAACCTCCTGGATTTTCTCGAGTTGCGGCAGGTGCTCTCGACTTACGATGGAGACCTCAGGGACCCGCTCTGGTGGCCTCAGGAAAGGCCAGTCCCCATGCGAGTTCCTCGGGGGCCTCTCGGCATTCCACTCCCGTCGATGCCAGGGCCTAAGACCTTGTGTGGAGTCGGGGCCGGAACCTGAGGATTCCTCTCCAGTGCTGACATGGATCTTGGGGTACTTCTGGAGTCTCCCTAGGGGAGTCAGTCCTCGTCTCGAATGCGGGCAAGCACTTGCGCTTTCCTCCAGAGCGGTAGCAGCAGTGTCACGCAGTCCGCCGCGTGGATCAAAGGATCTATGGTTTTCCCTCGAGTCTTTCCCATGAGGCTTTCCCACGAGGCTTTCCCACAGGGCTGTCCCACGTGCACACGTGGTGGGAGTCGATCCTCGGCTTGAACGTCAAGGCAGTGCAGGGAAAACAGGTTCCTCTGGAATGGACTGACACATCTGGGGGATTCTTGGAATGGTGGCACGACCCTGGAGTTCCTCTCGCCTTTCCTGTGGAGAGCGCCTCCTCTTGAGAGCGACGGGAACGCCGGGAATTCTTTCCCTACGAAACAGGGAAAGGATCCCTCATCTCGAGCTAGGAGGCGGAAACGGGGCTCCCCTGGATGTGTGCGGGACCCCACGTGCTTCCTCTCGAGTGGAGACGGGTATGTCGGGGAACTTCTTGAGTTGCAGCAAGGGTGTGAAGGACCCTTTGGAAGTTCCAGTGGTTAGACGTGATTAGCCTCGAGAAGCCTCAGCGGAAATGGGCCTCATCTCGCCTGGAGGGCAAAACCTCCTGGATTTTCTCGAGTTGCGGCAGGTGCTCTCGACTTACGACGGGGACCTCAGGGACCCGCTCTGGTGGCCTCAAGAAAGGCCAGTCCCCATGCGAGTTCCTCGGGGGCCTCTCGGCATTCCTCTCCCGTCGATGCCGGGGCCTAAGTCCTTGTGTGGAGTCGGGGCCGGAACCTGAGGATTCCTCTCCAGTGCTGACATGGATCTTGGGGTACTTCTGGAGTCTCCCCAGGGGAATCAGTCCTCGTCTCGAATGCGGGCATGCACTTGCGCTTTCCTCCAGAGCGGTAGCAGCAGTGTCACGCAGTCCGCCGCGTGGATCAAAGGATCTATGGTTTTCCCTCGAGTCTTTCCCACGAGGCTTTCCCACGAGGCTTTCCCACAGGGCTGTCCCACGTGCACACGTGGTGGGAGTGGATCCTCGGCTTGAACGTCAAGGCAGTGCAGGGAAAACAGGTTCCTCTGGAATGGACTGACACATCTGGGGGTCTCTTGGAATGGTGCCACGACCCTGGAGTTCCTCTCGCCTTTTCTGCGGAGAGCGCCTCCTCTTGAGATGCGACGGGAACACCGGGAATTCTTTCCCTAAGAAACAGGGAAAGGATCCCTCACCTCGAGCTAGGAGGCGGAAACAGGGCTCCCCTGGATGTGTGCGGGACCCCACGTGCATCTTCTCGAGTGGAGACGGGTATGTCGCGGAACTGCTTCAGTGCAGCAAGGGTGTGAAGGACCCTTTGGAAGTTCCAGTGGTTAGATGTGATTAGCCTCGAGAAGCCTCAGCGGAAATGGGCCTCATCTCGCCTGGAGGGCAAAACCTCCTGGATTTTCTCGAGTTGCAGCAGGTGCTCTCGACTTACGATGGGGACCTCAGGGACCCGCTCTGGTGGCCTCAGGAAAGGCCAGTCCCCATGTGAGTTCCTCGGGGGCCTCTCGGCATTCCTCTCCCGTCGATGCCGGGGCCTAAGACCTTGTGTGGAGTCGGGGCCGGAACCTGAGGATTCCTCTCCAGTGCTGACATGGATCTTGGGGTAATTCTGGAGTCTCCCCAGGGGAGTCAGTCCTCGTCTCGAATGCGGGCATGCACTTGCGCTTTCCTCCAGAGCGGTAGCAGCAGTGTCACGCAGTCCACCGCGTGGATCAAAGGATCTATGGTTTTCCCTCGAGTCTTTCCCACGAGGCTTTCCCACGAGGCTTTCTCACAGGGCTGTCCCACGTGCACAGGTGGTGGGAGTCGATCCTCGGCTTGAACGTCAAGGCAGTGCAGGGAAAACAGGTTCCTCTATAATGGACTGACACATCTGGGCGTCTCTTGGAATGGTGGCACGACCCTGGAGTTCCTCTCGCCTCTCCTGTGGAGAGCGCCTCCTCTTGAGATGCGACGGGAACGCCGGGAATTCTTTCCCTAAGAAACAGGGAAAGGATCCCTCATCTCGAGCTAGGAGGCGGAAACGGGGCTCCCCTGGATGTGTGCGGGACCCCACGTGCTTCCTCTCGAGTGGAGACGGGTATGTCGGGGAACTTCTTGAGTTGCAGCAAGGGTGTGAAGGACCCTTTGGAAGTTCCAGTGGTTAGATGTGATTAGCCTCGAGAAGCCTCAGCGGAAATGGGCCTCATCTCGCCTGGAGGGCAAAACCTCCTGGATTTTCTCGAGTTGCGGCATGTGCTCTTGACTTACGACGGGGACCTCGGGGACCCGCTCTGGTGGCCTCAGGAAAGGCCAGTCCCCATGCGAGTTCCTCGGGGGCCTCTCGGGATTCCTCTCCCATCGATGCCGGGGCCTAAGACCTAGTGTGGAGTCGGGGCCGGAACCTGAGGATTCCTCTCCAGTGCTGACATGGATCTTGGGGTACTTCTGGAGTCTCCCCAGGGGAGTCAGTCCTCGTCTCGAATGCGGGCATGCACTTGCGCTTTCCTCCAGAGCGGAAGCAGCAGTGTCACGCAGTCCGCCGCGTGGATCAAAGGATCTATGGTTTTCCCTCGAGTCTTTCCCACGAGGCTTTCCCACGAGGCTTTCCCACAGGGCTGTCCCACGTGCACACGTGGTGGGAGTCGATCCTCGGCTTGAACGTCAAGGCAGTGCAGGGAAAACAGGTTCCTCTGGAATGGACTGACACATCTGGGGGACTCTTGGAATGTTGGCACGACCCTGGAGTTCCTCTCGCCTTTCCTGTGGAGAGCGCCTCCTCTTGAGATGCGACGGGAACGCCGGGAATGCTTTCCCTACGAAACAGGGAAAGGATCCCTCATCTCGAGCTAGGAGGCGGAAACGGGGCTCCGCTGGATGTGTGCGGGACTCCACGTGCTTCCTCTCGAGTGGAGACGGGTATGTCGGGGAACTTCTTGAGTTGCAGCAAGGGTGTGAAGGACCCTTTGGAAGTTCCAGTGGTTAGACGTGATTAGCCTCGAGAAGCCTCAGCGGAAATGGGCCTCATCTCGCCTGGAGGGCAAAACCTCCAGGATTTTCTCGAGTTGTGGCAGGTGCTCTCGACTTACGACGGGGACCTCAGGGACCCGCTCTGGTGGCCTCAGGAAAGGCCAGTCCCCATGCAAGTTCCTCGGGGGCCTCTCGGGATTCCTCTCCCGTCGATGCCGGGGCCTAAGTCCTTGTGTGGAGTCGGGGCCGGAACCTGAGGATTCCTCTCCAGTGCTGACATGGATCTTGGGGTACTTCTGGAGTCTCCCCAGTGGAGTCAGTCCTCGTCTCGAATGCGGGCATGCACTTGCGCTTTCCTCCAGAGCGGTAGCAGCAGTGTCACGCAGTCCGCCGCGTGGATCAAAGGATCTATGGTTTTCCCTCGAGTCTTTCCCACGAGGCTTTCCCACGAGGCTTTCCCACAGGGCTGTCCCACGTGCACACGTGGTGGGAGTGGATCCTCGGCTTGAACGTCAAGGCAGTGCAGGGAAAACATGTTCCTCTGGAATGGACTGACACATCTGGGGGACTCTTGGAATGGTGGCACGACCCTGTAGTTCCTCTCTCCTTTCCTGTGGAGAGCGCCTCCTCTTGAGATGCGACGGGAACGCCGGGAATTCTTTCCCTACGAAACAGGGAAAGGATCCCTCATCTCGAGCTAGGAGGCGGAAACGGGGCTCCCCTGGATGTGTGCGGGACCCCACGTGCTTCCTCTCGAGTGGAGACGGGTATGTCGGGGAACTTCTTGAGTTGCAGCAAGGGTGTGAAGGACCCTTTGGAAGTTCCAGTTGTTAGACGTGATTAGCCTCGAGAAGCCTCAGCGGAAATGGGCCTCATCTCGCCTGGAGGGCAAAACCTCCTGGATTTTCTCGAGTTGTGGCAGGTGCTCTCGACTTACGACGGGGACCTCAGGGACCCGCTCTGGTGGCCTCAGGAAAGGCCAGTCCCCATGCTAATTCCTCGGGGGCCTCTCGGGATTACTCTCCCGTCGATGCCGGGGCCTAAGACCTTGTGTGGAGTCGGGGCCGGAAACTGAGGATTCCTCTCCAGTGCTGACATGGATCTTGGGGTACTTCTGGAGTCTCCCCAGGGTAGTCAGTCCTCGTCTCGAATGCGGGCATGCACTTGCGCTTTCCTGCAGAGCGGTAGCAGCAGTGTCACGCAGTCCGCCGCGTGGATCAAAGGATCTATGGTTTTCCCTCGAGTTTTCCCACGAGGCTTTCCCACGAGGCTTTCCCACAGGGCTGTCCCACGTGCACACGTGGTGGCAGTGGATCCTCGGCTTGAACGTCAAGGCAGTGCAGGGAAAACAGGTTCCTCTGGAATGGACTGACACATCTGGGTGACTCTTGGAATGGTGGCATGACCCTGGAGTTCCTCTCGGCTTTCCTGTGGAGAGCGTCTCCTCTTGAGATGCGACGGGAACGCCGGGAATTCTTTCCCTACGAAACAGGGAAAGGATCCCTCATCTCGAGCTAGGAGGCGGAAACGGGGCTCCCCTGGATGTTTGCGGGACCCCACGTGCTTCCTCTCGAGTGGAGACGGGTATGTCGGGGAACTTCTTGAGTTGCAGCAAGGGTGTGAAGGACCCTTTGGAAGTTCCAGTGGTTAGACGTGATTAGCCTCGAGAAGCCTCAGCGGAAATAGGCCTCATCTTGCCTGGAGGGCAAAACCTCCTGGATTTTCTCGAGTTGCGGCAGGTGCTCTCGACTTACGACGGGGACCTCAGGGACCCGCTCTGGTGGCCTCAGGAAAGGCCAGTCCCCATGCGAGTTCCTCGGGGGCCTCTCGGGATCCCTCTCCCGTCGATGCCGGGGCCTAAGACCTTGTGTGGAGTCGGGGCCGGAACCTGAGGATTCCTCTCCAGTGCTGACATGGATCTTGGGGTACTTCTGGAGTCTCCCCAGGGGAGTCAGTCCTCGTCTCGAATGCGGGCATGCACTTGCGCTTTCCTCCAGAGCGGTAGCAGCAGTGTCACGCAGTCCGCCGCGTGGATCAAAGGATCTATGTTTTTCCCTCGAGTCTTTCCCACGAGGCTTTCCCACGAGGCTTTCCCACAGGGCTGTCCCACGTGCACACGTGGTGGGAGTGGATCCTCGGCTTGAACGTCAAGGCAGTGCAGGGAAAACAGGTTCCTCTGGAATGGACTGACACATCTGGGGGACTCTTGGAATGGTGGCACGACCCTGGAGTTCCTCTCGCCTTTCCTGTGGAGAGCGCCTCCTCTTGAGATGCGACGGGAACGCCGGGAATTCTTTGCCTACGAAACAGGGAAAGGATCCCTCATCTCGAGCTAGGAGGCGGAAACGGGGCTGCCCTGGATGTGTGCGGGACCCCACGTGCTTACTCTCGAGTGGAGACGGGTATGTCGGGGAACTTCTTGAGTTGCAGCAAGGGTGTGAAGGACCCTTTGGAAGTTCCAGTGGTTAGACATGATTCGCCTCGAGAAGCCTCATTGGAAATGGGCCTCATCTCGCCTGGAGGGCAAAACCTCCTGGATTTTCTCGAGTTGCGGCAGGTGCTCTCGACTTACGACGGGGACCTCAGGGACCCGCTCTGGTGGCCTCAGGAAAGGCCAGTCCCCATGCGAGTTCCTCGGGGGCCTCTCGGGATTCCTCTCCCGTCGATGCCGGGGCCTAAGACCTTGTGTGGAGTCGGGGCCGGAACCTGAGGATTCCTCTCCAGTGCTGACATGGATCTTGGGGTACTTCTGGAGTCTCCCCAGGGGAGTCAGTCCTCGTCTCGAATGCGGGCATGCACTTGCGCTTTCCTCCAGAGTGGTAGCAGCAGTGTCACGCAGTCCGCCGCGTGGATCAAAGGATCTATGGTTTTCCCTCGAGTCTTTCCCACGAGGCTTTCCCACGAGGCTTTCCCACAGGGCTGACCCACGTGCACAAGTGGTGGGAGTCGATCCTCGGCTTGAACGTTAAGGGTGTGCAGGGAAAACAGGTTCCTCTGGAATGGACTGACACATCTGGGGGTCTCTTGGAATGGTGGCACGACCCTGGAGTTCCTCTCGCCTTTCCTGTGGAGAGCGCCTCCTCTTGAGATGCGACGGGAATGCCGGGAATTCTTTCCCTACGAAACAATGAAAGGATACCTCATCTCGAGCTAGGAGGCGGAAACGGGGCTCCCCTGGATGTGTGCGGGACCCTCGTGCTTCCTCTCGAGTGGAGACGTGTATGTAGGGGAACTTCTTGAGCTGCAGCAAGGGTGTGAAGGACCCTTTGGAAGTTCCAGTGGTTAGATGTGATTAGCCTCGAGAAGCCTCAGCGGAAATGGGCCTCATCTCGCCTGGAGGGCAAAACCTCCTGGATTTTCTCGAGTTGCGGCAGGTGCTCTCGACATACGACGGGGACATCAGGGACTCGCTCTGGTGGCCTCAGGAAAGGCCAGTCCCCATGCGAGTTCCTCGGGGGCGTCTCGGGATTCCTCTCCCGTCGATGCCGGGGCCTAAGACCTTGTGTGTAGTCGGGGCCGGAACCTGAGGATTCCTCTCCAGTGCTGACATGGATCTTGGGGTACTTCTGGAGTCTCCCCAGGGGAGTCAGTCCTCGTCTTGAATGCGGGCATGCACTTGCGCTTTCCTCCAGAGCGGTAGCAGCAGTGTCACGCAGTCCGCCGCGTGGATCAAAGGATCTATGGTTTTCCCTCGAGTCTTTCCCAAGAGGCTTTCCCACAGGGGTGTCCCACGTGCACACGTGGTGGGAGTCGATCCTCGGCTTGAACGTCAAGGCAGTGCAGGGAAAACAGGTTCCTCTGGAATGGACTGACACATCTGTGGGTCTCTTGGAATGGTGCCACGACCCTGGAGTTCCTCTCGCCTTTCCTGTGGAGAGCGCCTCCTCTTGAGATGCGACGGGAACGCCGGGATTCTTTCCCTACGAAAAAGGGAAAGGATCCCTCATCTCGTCCTAGGAGGCGGAAACAGGGCTCCCCTGGATGTGTGCGGGACCCCACGTGCTTCCTCTCGAGTGGAGACGGGTATGTTGCAGAACTGCTTCAGTTGCAGCAAGGGTGTGAAGGACCCTTTGTAAGTTCAAGTGGTTAGATGTGATTAGCCTCGAGAAGCCTCAGTGGAAATGGGCCTCATCTCGCCTGGAGGGCAAAACCTCCTGGATTTTCTCGAGTTGCGGCAGGTGCTCTCGACTTACGATGGAGACCTCAGGGACCCGCTCTGGTGGCCTCAGGAAAGGCCAGTCCCCATGCGAGTTCCTCGGGGGCCTCTCGGCATTCCACTCCCGTCGATGCCAGGGCCTAAGACCTTGTGTGGAGTCGGGGCCGGAACCTGAGGATTCCTCTCCAGTGCTCACATGGATCTTGGGGTACTTCTGGAGTCTCTCCAGGGGAGTCAGTCCTCGTCTCGAATGCGGGCATGCACTTGCGCTTTCCTCCAGAGCGGTAGCAGCAGTGTCACGCAGTCCGCCGCGTGGATCAAAGGATCTATGGTTTTCCCTCGAGTCTTTCCCATGAGGCTTTCCCACGAGGCTTTCCCACAGGGCTGTCCCACGTGCACACGTGGTGGGAGTCGATCCTCGGCTTGAACGTCAAGGCAGTGCAGGGAAAACAGGTTCCTCTGGAATGGACTGACACATCTGGGGGATTCTTGGAATGGTGGCACGACCCTGGAGTTCCTCTCGCCTTTCCTGTGGAGAGCGCCTCCTCTTGAGAGCGACGGGAACGCCGGGAATTCTTTCCCTACGAAACAGGGAAAGGATCCCTCATCTCGAGCTAGGAGGCGGAAACGGGGCTCCCCTGGATGTGTGCGGGACCCCACGTGCTTCCTCTCGAGTGGAGACGGGTATGTCGGGGAACTTCTTGAGTTGCAGCAAGGGTGTGAAGGACCCTTTGGAAGTTCCAGTGGTTAGACGTGATTAGCCTCGAGAAGCCTCAGCGGAAATGGGCCTCATCTCGCCTGGAGGGCAAAACCTCCTGGATTTTCTCGAGTTGCGGCAGGTGCTCTCGACTTACGACGGGGACCTCAGGGACCCGCTCTGGTGGCCTCAAGAAAGGCCAGTCCCCATGCGAGTTCCTCGGGGGCCTCTCGGCATTCCTCTCCCGTCGATGCCGGGGCCTAAGTCCTTGTGTGGAGTCGGGGCCGGAACCTGAGGATTCCTCTCCAGTGCTGACATGGATCTTGGGGTACTTCTGGAGTCTCCCCAGGGGAATCAGTCCTCGTCTCGAATGCGGGCATGCACTTGCGCTTTCCTCCAGAGCGGTAGCAGCAGTGTCACGCAGTCCGCCGCGTGGATCAAAGGATCTATGGTTTTCCCTCGAGTCTTTCCCACGAGGCTTTCCCACGAGGCTTTCCCACAGGGCTGTCCCACGTGCACACGTGGTGGGAGTGGATCCTCGGCTTGAACGTCAAGGCAGTGCAGGGAAAACAGGTTCCTCTGGAATGGACTGACACATCTGGGGGTCTCTTGGAATGGTGCCACGACCCTGGAGTTCCTCTCGCCTTTTCTGCGGAGAGCGCCTCCTCTTGAGATGCGACGGGAACACCGGGAATTCTTTCCCTAAGAAACAGGGAAAGGATCCCTCACCTCGAGCTAGGAGGCGGAAACAGGGCTCCCCTGGATGTGTGCGGGACCCCACGTGCATCCTCTCGAGTGGAGACGGGTATGTCGCGGAACTGCTTCAGTGCAGCAAGGGTGTGAAGGACCCTTTGGAAGTTCCAGTGGTTAGATGTGATTAGCCTCGAGAAGCCTCAGCGGAAATGGGCCTCATCTCGCCTGGAGGGCAAAACCTCCTGGATTTTCTCGAGTTGCAGCAGGTGCTCTCGACTTACGATGGGGACCTCAGGGACCCGCTCTGGTGGCCTCAGGAAAGGCCAGTCCCCATGTGAGTTCCTCGGGGGCCTCTCGGCATTCCTCTCCCGTCGATGCCGGGGCCTAAGACCTTGTGTGGAGTCGGGGCCGGAACCTGAGGATTCCTCTCCAGTGCTGACATGGATCTTGGGGTAATTCTGGAGTCTCCCCAGGGGAGTCAGTCCTCGTCTCGAATGCGGGCATGCACTTGCGCTTTCCTCCAGAGCGGTAGCAGCAGTGTCACGCAGTCCGCCGCGTGGATCAAAGGATCTATGGTTTTCCCTCGAGTCTTTCCCACGAGGCTTTCCCACGAGGCTTTCCCACAGGGCTGTCCCACGTGCACACGTGGTGGGAGTGGATCCTCGGCTTGAACGTCAAGGCAGTGCAGGGAAAACAGGTTCCTCTGGAATGGACTGACACATCTGGGGGTCTCTTGGAATGGTGCCACGACCCTGGAGTTCCTCTCGCCTTTTCTGCGGAGAGCGCCTCCTCTTGAGATGCGACGGGAACACCGGGAATTCTTTCCCTAAGAAACAGGGAAAGGATCCCTCACCTCGAGCTAGGAGGCGGAAACAGGGCTCCCCTGGATGTGTGCGGGACCCCACGTGCATCCTCTCGAGTGGAGACGGGTATGTCGCGGAACTGCTTCAGTGCAGCAAGGGTGTGAAGGACCCTTTGGAAGTTCCAGTGGTTAGATATGATTAGCCTCGAGAAGCCTCAGCGGAAATGGGCCTCATCTCGCCTGGAGGGCAAAACCTCCTGGATTTTCTCGAGTTGCAGCAGGTGCTCTCGACTTACGATGGGGACCTCAGGGACCCGCTCTGGTGGCCTCAGGAAAGGCCAGTCCCCATGTGAGTTCCTCGGGGGCCTCTCGGCATTCCTCTCCCGTCGATGCCGGGGCCTAAGACCTTGTGTGGAGTCGGGGCCGGAACCTGAGGATTCCTCTCCAGTGCTGACATGGATCTTGGGGTAATTCTGGAGTCTCCCCAGGGGAGTCAGTCCTCGTCTCGAATGCGGGCATGCACTTGCGCTTTCCTCCAGAGCGGTAGCAGCAGTGTCACGCAGTCCACCGCGTGGATCAAAGGATCTATGGTTTTCCCTCGAGTCTTTCCCACGAGGCTTTCCCACGAGGCTTTCCCACAGGGCTGTCCCACGTGCACAGGTGGTGGGAGTCGATCCTCGGCTTGAACGTCAAGGCAGTGCAGGGAAAACAGGTTCCTCTATAATGGACTGACACATCTGGGCGTCTCTTGGAATGGTGGCACGACCCTGGAGTTCCTCTCGCCTCTCCTGTGGAGAGCGCCTCCTCTTGAGATGCGACGGGAACGCCGGGAATTCTTTCCCTAAGAAACAGGGAAAGGATCCCTCATCTCGAGCTAGGAGGCGGAAACGGGGCTCCCCTGGATGTGTGCGGGACCCCACGTGCTTCCTCTCGAGTGGAGACGGGTATGTCGGGGAACTTCTTGAGTTGCAGCAAGGGTGTGAAGGACCCTTTGGAAGTTCCAGTGGTTAGATGTGATTAGCCTCGAGAAGCCTCAGCGGAAATGGGCCTCATCTCGCCTGGAGGGCAAAACCTCCTGGATTTTCTCGAGTTGCGGCATGTGCTCTTGACTTACGACGGGGACCTCGGGGACCCGCTCTGGTGGCCTCAGGAAAGGCCAGTCCCCATGCGAGTTCCTCGGGGGCCTCTCGGGATTCCTCTCCCATGGATGCCGGGGCCTAAGACCTTGTGTGGAGTCGGGGCCGGAACCTGAGGATTCCTCTCCAGTGCTGACATGGATCTTGGGGTACTTCTGGAGTCTCCCCAGGGGAGTCAGTCCTCGTCTCGAATGCGGGCATGCACTTGCGCTTTCCTCCAGAGCGGAAGCAGCAGTGTCACGCAGTCCGCCGCGTGGATCAAAGGATCTATGGTTTTCCCTCGAGTCTTTCCCACGAGGCTTTCCCACGAGGCTTTCCCACAGGGCTGTCCCACGTGCACACGTGGTGGGAGTCGATCCTCGGCTTGAACGTCAAGGCAGTGCAGGGAAAACAGGTTCCTCTGGAATGGACTGACACATCTGGGGGACTCTTGGAATGTTGGCACGACCCTGGAGTTCCTCTCGCCTTTCCTGTGGAGAGCGCCTCCTCTTGAGATGCGACGGGAACGCCGGGAATGCTTTCCCTACGAAACAGGGAAAGGATCCCTCATCTCGAGCTAGGAGGCGGAAACGGGGCTCCCCTGGATGTGTGCGGGACTCCACGTGCTTCCTCTCGAGTGGAGACGGGTATGTCGGGGAACTTCTTGAGTTGCAGCAAGGGTGTGAAGGACCCTTTGGAAGTTCCAGTGGTTAGACGTGATTAGCCTCGAGAAGCCTCAGCGGAAATGGGCCTCATCTCGCCTGGAGGGCAAAACCTCCAGGATTTTCTCGAGTTGTGGCAGGTGCTCTCGACTTACGACGGGGACCTCAGGGACCCGCTCTGGTGGCCTCAGGAAAGGCCAGTCCCCATGCAAGTTCCTCGGGGGCCTCTCGGGATTCCTCTCCCGTCGATGCCGGGGCCTAAGTCCTTGTGTGGAGTCGGGGCCGGAACCTGAGGATTCCTCTCCAGTGCTGACATGGATCTTGGGGTACTTCTGGAGTCTCCCCAGTGGAGTCAGTCCTCGTCTCGAATGCGGGCATGCACTTGCGCTTTCCTCCAGAGCGGTAGCAGCAGTGTCACGCAGTCCGCCGCGTGGATCAAAGGATCTATGGTTTTCCCTCGAGTCTTTCCCACGAGGCTTTCCCACGAGGCTTTCCCACAGGGCTGTCCCACGTGCACACGTGGTGGGAGTGGATCCTCGGCTTGAACGTCAAGGCAGTGCAGGGAAAACATGTTCCTCTGGAATGGACTGACACATCTGGGGGACTCTTGGAATGGTGGCACGACCCTGGAGTTCCTCTCTCCTTTCCTGTGGAGAGCGCCTCCTCTTGAGATGCGACGGGAACGCCGGGAATTCTTTCCCTACGAAACAGGGAAAGGATCCCTCATCTCGAGCTAGGAGGCGGAAACGGGGCTCCCCTGGATGTGTGCGGGACCCCACGTGCTTCCTCTCGAGTGGAGACGGGTATGTCGGGGAACTTCTTGAGTTGCAGCAAGGGTGTGAAGGACCCTTTGGAAGTTCCAGTTGTTAGACGTGATTAGCCTCGAGAAGCCTCAGCGGAAATGGGCCTCATCTCGCCTGGAGGGCAAAACCTCCTGGATTTTCTCGAGTTGCGGCAGGTGCTCTCGACTTACGACGGGGACCTCAGGGACCCGCTCTGGTGGCCTCAGGAAAGGCCAGTCCCCATGCTAATTCCTCGGGGGCCTCTCGGGATTACTCTCCCGTCGATGCCGGGGCCTAAGACCTTGTGTGGAGTCGGGGCCGGAAACTGAGGATTCCTCTCCAGTGCTGACATGGATCTTGGGGTACTTCTGGAGTCTCCCCGGGGTAGTCAGTCCTCGTCTCGAATGCGGGCATGCACTTGCGCTTTCCTGCAGAGCGGTAGCAGCAGTGTCACGCAGTCCGCCGCGTGGATCAAAGGATCTATGGTTTTCCCTCGAGTTTTCCCACGAGGCTTTCCCACGAGGCTTTCCCACAGGGCTGTCCCACGTGCACACGTGGTGGCAGTGGATCCTCGGCTTGAACGTCAAGGCAGTGCAGGGAAAACAGGTTCCTCTGGAATGGACTGACACATCTGGGTGACTCTTGGAATGGTGGCATGACCCTGGAGTTCCTCTCGGCTTTCCTGTGGAGAGCGTCTCCTCTTGAGATGCGACGGGAACGCCGGGAATTCTTTCCCTACGAAACAGGGAAAGGATCCCTCATCTCGAGCTAGGAGGCGGAAACGGGGCTCCCCTGGATGTTTGCGGGACCCCACGTGCTTCCTCTCGAGTGGAGACGGGTATGTCGGGGAACTTCTTGAGTTGCAGCAAGGGTGTGAAGGACCCTTTGGAAGTTCCAGTGGTTAGACGTGATTAGCCTCGAGAAGCCTCAGCGGAAATAGGCCTCATCTTGCCTGGAGGGCAAAACCTCCTGGATTTTCTCGAGTTGCGGCAGGTGCTCTCGACTTACGACGGGGACCTCAGGGACCCGCTCTGGTGGCCTCAGGAAAGGCCAGTCCCCATGCGAGTTCCTCGGGGGCCTCTCGGGATCCCTCTCCCGTCGATGCCGGGGCCTAAGACCTTGTGTGGAGTCGGGGCCGGAACCTGAGGATTCCTCTCCAGTGCTGACATGGATCTTGGGGTACTTCTGGAGTCTCCCCAGGGGAGTCAGTCCTCGTCTCGAATGCGGGCATGCACTTGCGCTTTCCTCCAGAGCGGTAGCAGCAGTGTCACGCAGTCCGCCGCGTGGATCAAAGGATCTATGTTTTTCCCTCGAGTCTTTCCCACGAGGCTTTCCCACGAGGCTTTCCCACAGGGCTGTCCCACGTGCACACGTGGTGGGAGTGGATCCTCGGCTTGAACGTCAAGGCAGTGCAGGGAAAACAGGTTCCTCTGGAATGGACTGACACATCTGGGGGACTCTTGGAATGGTGGCACGACCCTGGAGTTCCTCTCGCCTTTCCTGTGGAGAGCGCCTCCTCTTGAGATGCGACGGGAACGCCGGGAATTCTTTGCCTACGAAACAGGGAAAGGATCCCTCATCTCGAGCTAGGAGGCGGAAACGGGGCTGCCCTGGATGTGTGCGGGACCCCACGTGCTTACTCTCGAGTGGAGACGGGTATGTCGGGGAACTTCTTGAGTTGAAGCAAGGGTGTGAAGGACCCTTTGGAAGTTCCAGTGGTTAGACGTGATTCGCCTCGAGAAGCCTCATTGGAAATGGGCCTCATCTCGCCTGGAGGGCAAAACCTCCTGGATTTTCTCGAGTTGCGGCAGGTGCTCTCGACTTACGACGGGGACCTCAGGGACCCGCTCTGGTGGCCTCAGGAAAGGCCAGTCCCCATGCGAGTTCCTCGGGGGCCTCTCGGGATTCCTCTCCCGTCGATGCCGGGGCCTAAGACCTTGTGTGGAGTCGGGGCCGGAACCTGAGGATTCCTCTCCAGTGCTGACATGGATCTTGGGGTACTTCTGGAGTCTCCCCAGGGGAGTCAGTCCTCGTCTCGAATGCGGGCATGCACTTGCGCTTTCCTCCAGAGTGGTAGCAGCAGTGTCACGCAGTCCGCCGCGTGGATCAAAGGATCTATGGTTTTCCCTCGAGTCTTTCCCACGAGGCTTTCCCACGAGGCTTTCCCACAGGGCTGACCCACGTGCACAAGTGGTGGGAGTCGATCCTCGGCTTGAACGTTAAGGGTGTGCAGGGAAAACAGGTTCCTCTGGAATGGACTGACACATCTGGGGGTCTCTTGGAATGGTGGCACGACCCTGGAGTTCCTCTCGCCTTTCCTGTGGAGAGCGCCTCCTCTTGAGATGCGACGGGAATGCCGGGAATTCTTTCCCTACGAAACAATGAAAGGATACCTCATCTCGAGCTAGGAGGCGGAAACGGGGCTCCCCTGGATGTGTGCGGGACCCTCGTGCTTCCTCTCGAGTGGAGACGTGTATGTAGGGGAACTTCTTGAGCTGCAGCAAGGGTGTGAAGGACCCTTTGGAAGTTCCAGTGGTTAGACATGATTCGCCTCGAGAAGCCTCAGCGGAAATGGGCCTCATCTCGCCTGGAGGGCAAAACCTCCTGGATTTTCTCGAGTTGCGGCAGGTGCTCTCGACATACGACGGGGACATCAGGGACTCGCTCTGGTGGCCTCAGGAAAGGCCAGTCCCCATGCGAGTTCCTCGGGGGCGTCTCGGGATTCCTCTCCCGTCGATGCCGGGGCCTAAGACCTTGTGTGTAGTCGGGGCCGGAACCTGAGGATTCCTCTCCAGTGCTGACATGGATCTTGGGGTACTTCTGGAGTCTCCCCAGGGGAGTCAGTCCTCGTCTTGAATGCGGGCATGCACTTGCGCTTTCCTCCAGAGCGGTAGCAGCAGTGTCACGCAGTCCGCCGCGTGGATCAAAGGATCTATGGTTTTCCCTCGAGTCTTTCAAACGAGGCTTTCCCACAGGGGTGTCCCACGTGCACACGTGGTGGGAGTCGATCCTCGGCTTGAACGTCAAGGCAGTGCAGGGAAAACAGGTTCCTCTGGAATGGACTGACACATCTGTGGGTCTCTTGGAATGGTGCCACGACCCTGGAGTTCCTCTCGCCTTTCCTGTGGAGAGCGCCTCCTCTTGAGATGCGACGGGAACGCCGGGATTCTTTCCCTACGAAAAAGGGAAAGGATCCCTCATCTCGTCCTAGGAGGCGGAAACAGGGCTCCCCTGGATGTGTGCGGGACCCCACGTGCTTCCTCTCGAGTGGAGACGGGTATGTTGCAGAACTGCTTCAGTTGCAGCAAGGGTGTGAAGGACCCTTTGTAAGTTCAAGTGGTTAGATGTGATTAGCCTGGAGAAGCCTCAGTGGAAATGGGCCTCATCTCGCCTGGAGGGCAAAACCTCCTGGATTTTCTCGAGTTGCGGCAGGTGCTCTCGACTTATGATGGAGACCTCAGGGACCCGCTCTGGTGGCCTCAGGAAAGGCCAGTCCCCATGCGAGTTCCTCGGGGGCCTCTCGGCATTCCACTCCCGTCGATGCCAGGGCCTAAGACCTTGTGTGGAGTCGGGGCCGGAACCTGAGGATTCCTCTCCAGTGCTGACATGGATCTTGGGGTACTTCTGGAGTCTCTCCAGGGGAGTCAGTCCTCGTCTCGAATGCGGGCATGCACTTGCGCTTTCCTCCAGAGCGGTAGCAGCAGTGTCACGCAGTCCGCCGCGTGGATCAAAGGATCTATGGTTTTCCCTCGAGTCTTTCCCATGAGGCTTTCCCACGAGGCTTTCCCACAGGGCTGTCCCACGTGCACACGTGGTGGGAGTGGATCCTCGGCTTGAACGTCAAGGCAGTGCAGGGAAAACATGTTCCTCTGGAATGGACTGACACATCTGGGGGACTCTTGGAATGGTGGCACGACCCTGGAGTTCCTCTCTCCTTTCCTGTGGAGAGCGCCTCCTCTTGAGATGCGACGGGAACGCCGGGAATTCTTTCCCTACGAAACAGGGAAAGGATCCCTCATCTCGAGCTAGGAGGCGGAAACGGGGCTCCCCTGGATGTGTGCGGGACCCCACGTGCTTCCTCTCGAGTGGAGACGGGTATGTCGGGGAACTTCTTGAGTTGCAGCAAGGGTGTGAAGGACCCTTTGGAAGTTCCAGTTGTTAGACGTGATTAGCCTCGAGAAGCCTCAGCGGAAATGGGCCTCATCTCGCCTGGAGGGCAAAACCTCCTGGATTTTCTCGAGTTGCGGCAGGTGCTCTCGACTTACGACGGGGACCTCAGGGACCCGCTCTGGTGGCCTCAGGAAAGGCCAGTCCCCATGCTAATTCCTCGGGGGCCTCTCGGGATTACTCTCCCGTCGATGCCGGGGCCTAAGACCTTGTGTGGAGTCGGGGCCGGAAACTGAGGATTCCTCTCCAGTGCTGACATGGATCTTGGGGTACTTCTGGAGTCTCCCCAGGGTAGTCAGTCCTCGTCTCGAATGCGGGCATGCACTTGCGCTTTCCTGCAGAGCGGTAGCAGCAGTGTCACGCAGTCCGCCGCGTGGATCAAAGGATCTATGGTTTTCCCTCGAGTTTTCCCACGAGGCTTTCCCACGAGGCTTTCCCACAGGGCTATCCCACGTGCACACGTGGTGGCAGTGGATCCTCGGCTTGAACGTCAAGGCAGTGCAGGGAAAACAGGTTCCTCTGGAATGGACTGACACATCTGGGTGACTCTTGGAATGGTGGCATGACCCTGGAGTTCCTCTCGGCTTTCCTGTGGAGAGCGTCTCCTCTTGAGATGCGACGGGAACGCCGGGAATTCTTTCCCTACGAAACAGGGAAAGGATCCCTCATCTCGAGCTAGGAGGCGGAAACGGGGCTCCCCTGGATGTTTGCGGGACCCCACGTGCTTCCTCTCGAGTGGAGACGGGTATGTCGGGGAACTTCTTGAGTTGCAGCAAGGGTGTGAAGGACCCTTTGGAAGTTCCAGTGGTTAGACGTGATTAGCCTCGAGAAGCCTCAGCGGAAATAGGCCTCATCTTGCCTGGAGGGCAAAACCTCCTGGATTTTCTCGAGTTGCGGCAGGTGCTCTCGACTTACGACGGGGACCTCAGGGACCCGCTCTGGTGGCCTCAGGAAAGGCCAGTCCCCATGCGAGTTCCTCGGGGGCCTCTCGGGATCCCTCTCCCGTCGATGCCGGGGCCTAAGACCTTGTGTGGAGTCGGGGCCGGAACCTGAGGATTCCTCTCCAGTGCTGACATGGATCTTGGGGTACTTCTGGAGTCTCCCCAGGGGAGTCAGTCCTCGTCTCGAATGCGGGCATGCACTTGCGCTTTCCTCCAGAGCGGTAGCAGCAGTGTCACGCAGTCCGCCGCGTGGATCAAAGGATCTATGTTTTTCCCTCGAGTCTTTCCCACGAGGCTTTCCCACGAGGCTTTCCCACAGGGCTGTCCCACGTGCACACGTGGTGGGAGTGGATCCTCGGCTTGAACGTCAAGGCAGTGCAGGGAAAACAGGTTCCTCTGGAATGGACTGACACATCTGGGGGACTCTTGGAATGGTGGCACGACCCTGGAGTTCCTCTCGCCTTTCCTGTGGAGAGCGCCTCCTCTTGAGATGCGACGGGAACGCCGGGAATTCTTTGCCTACGAAACAGGGAAAGGATCCCTCATCTCGAGCTAGGAGGCGGAAACGGGGCTGCCCTGGATGTGTGCGGGACCCCACGTGCTTACTCTCGAGTGGAGACGGGTATGTCGGGGAACTTCTTGAGTTGCAGCAAGGGTGTGAAGGACCCTTTGGAAGTTCCAGTGGTTAGACATGATTCGCCTCGAGAAGCCTCATTGGAAATGGGCCTCATCTCGCCTGGAGGGCAAAACCTCCTGGATTTTCTCGAGTTGCGGCAGGTGCTCTCGACTTACGACGGGGACCTCAGGGACCCGCTCTGGTGGCCTCAGGAAAGGCCAGTCCCCATGCGAGTTCCTCGGGGGCCTCTCGGGATTCCTCTCCCGTCGATGCCGGGGCCTAAGACCTTGTGTGGAGTCGGGGCCGGAACCTGAGGATTCCTCTCCAGTGCTGACATGGATCTTGGGGTACTTCTGGAGTCTCCCCAGGGGAGTCAGTCCTCGTCTCGAATGCGGGCATGCACTTGCGCTTTCCTCCAGAGTGGTAGCAGCAGTGTCACGCAGTCCGCCGCGTGGATCAAAGGATCTATGGTTTTCCCTCGAGTCTTTCCCACGAGGCTTTCCCACGAGGCTTTCCCACAGGGCTGACCCACGTGCACAAGTGGTGGGAGTCGATCCTCGGCTTGAACGTTAAGGGTGTGCAGGGAAAACAGGTTCCTCTGGAATGGACTGACACATCTGGGGGTCTCTTGGAATGGTGGCACGACCCTGGAGTTCCTCTCGCCTTTCCTGTGGAGAGCGCCTCCTCTTGAGATGCGACGGGAATGCCGGGAATTCTTTCCCTACGAAACAATGAAAGGATACCTCATCTCGAGCTAGGAGGCGGAAACGGGGCTCCCCTGGATGTGTGCGGGACCCTCGTGCTTCCTCTCGAGTGGAGACGTGTATGTAGGGGAACTTCTTGAGCTGCAGCAAGGGTGTGAAGGACCCTTTGGAAGTTCCAGTGGTTAGATGTGATTAGCCTCGAGAAGCCTCAGCGGAAATGGGCCTCATCTCGCCTGGAGGGCAAAACCTCCTGGATTTTCTCGAGTTGCGGCAGGTGCTCTCGACATACGACGGGGACATCAGGGACTCGCTCTGGTGGCCTCAGGAAAGGCCAGTCCCCATGCGAGTTCCTCGGGGGCGTCTCGGGATTCCTCTCCCGTCGATGCCGGGGCCTAAGACCTTGTGTGTAGTCGGGGCCGGAACCTGAGGATTCCTCTCCAGTGCTGACATGGATCTTGGGGTACTTCTGGAGTCTCCCCAGGGGAGTCAGTCCTCGTCTTGAATGCGGGCATGCACTTGCGCTTTCCTCCAGAGCGGTAGCAGCAGTGTCACGCAGTCCGCCGCGTGGATCAAAGGATCTATGGTTTTCCCTCGAGTCTTTCAAACGAGGCTTTCCCACAGGGGTGTCCCACGTGCACACGTGGTGGGAGTCGATCCTCGGCTTGAACGTCAAGGCAGTGCAGGGAAAACAGGTTCCTCTGGAATGGACTGACACATCTGTGGGTCTCTTGGAATGGTGCCACGACCCTGGAGTTCCTCTCGCCTTTCCTGTGGAGAGCGCCTCCTCTTGAGATGCGACGGGAACGCCGGGATTCTTTCCCTACGAAAAAGGGAAAGGATCCCTCATCTCGTCCTAGGAGGCGGAAACAGGGCTCCCCTGGATGTGTGCGGGACCCCACGTGCTTCCTCTCGAGTGGAGACGGGTATGTTGCAGAACTGCTTCAGTTGCAGCAAGGGTGTGAAGGACCCTTTGTAAGTTCAAGTGGTTAGATGTGATTAGCCTCGAGAAGCCTCAGTGGAAATGGGCCTCATCTCGCCTGGAGGGCAAAACCTCCTGGATTTTCTCGAGTTGCGGCAGGTGCTCTCGACTTACGATGGAGACCTCAGGGACCCGCTCTGGTGGCCTCAGGAAAGGCCAGTCCCCATGCGAGTTCCTCGGGGGCCTCTCGGCATTCCACTCCCGTCGATGCCAGGGCCTAAGACCTTGTGTGGAGTCGGGGCCGGAACCTGAGGATTCCTCTCCAGTGCTGACATGGATCTTGGGGTACTTCTGGAGTCTCTCCAGGGGAGTCAGTCCTCGTCTCGAATGCGGGCATGCACTTGCGCTTTCCTCCAGAGCGGTAGCAGCAGTGTCACGCAGTCCGCCGCGTGGATCAAAGGATCTATGGTTTTCCCTCGAGTCTTTCCCATGAGGCTTTCCCACGAGGCTTTCCCACAGGGCTGTCCCACGTGCACACGTGGTGGGAGTCGATCCTCGGCTTGAACGTCAAGGCAGTGCAGGGAAAACAGGTTCCTCTGGAATGGACTGACACATCTGGGGGATTCTTGGAATGGTGGCACGACCCTGGAGTTCCTCTCGCCTTTCCTGTGGAGAGCGCCTCCTCTTGAGAGCGACGGGAACGCCGGGAATTCTTTCCCTACGAAACAGGGAAAGGATCCCTCATCTCGAGCTAGGAGGCGGAAACGGGGCTCCCCTGGATGTGTGCGGGACCCCACGTGCTTCCTCTCGAGTGGAGACGGGTATGTCGGGGAACTTCTTGAGTTGCAGCAAGGGTGTGAAGGACCCTTTGGAAGTTCCAGTGGTTAGACGTGATTAGCCTCGAGAAGCCTCAGCGGAAATGGGCCTCATCTCGCCTGGAGGGCAAAACCTCCTGGATTTTCTCGAGTTGCGGCAGGTGCTCTCGACTTACGACGGGGACCTCAGGGACCCGCTCTGGTGGCCTCAAGAAAGGCCAGTCCCCATGCGAGTTCCTCGGGGGCCTCTCGGCATTCCTCTCCCGTCGATGCCGGGGCCTAAGTCCTTGTGTGGAGTCGGGGCCGGAACCTGAGGATTCCTCTCCAGTGCTGACATGGATCTTGGGGTACTTCTGGAGTCTCCCCAGGGGAATCAGTCCTCGTCTCGAATGCGGGCATGCACTTGCGCTTTCCTCCAGAGCGGTAGAAGCAGTGTCACGCAGTCCGCCGCGTGGATCAAAGGATCTATGGTTTTCCCTCGAGTCTTTCCCACGAGGCTTTCCCACGAGGCTTTCCCACAGGGCTGTCCCACGTGCACACGTGGTGGGAGTGGATCCTCGGCTTGAACGTCAAGGCAGTGCAGGGAAAACAGGTTCCTCTGGAATGGACTGACACATCTGGGGGTCTCTTGGAATGGTGCCACGACCCTGGAGTTCCTCTCGCCTTTTCTGCGGAGAGCGCCTCCTCTTGAGATGCGACGGGAACACCGGGAATTCTTTCCCTAAGAAACAGGGAAAGGATCCCTCACCTCGAGCTAGGAGGCGGAAACAGGGCTCCCCTGGATGTGTGCGGGACCCCACGTGCATCCTCTCGAGTGGAGACGGGTATGTCGCGGAACTGCTTCAGTGCAGCAAGGGTGTGAAGGACCCTTTGGAAGTTCCAGTGGTTAGATGTGATTAGCCTCGAGAAGCCTCAGCGGAAATGGGCCTCATCTCGCCTGGAGGGCAAAACCTCCTGGATTTTCTCGAGTTGCAGCAGGTGCTCTCGACTTACGATGGGGACCTCAGGGACCCGCTCTGGTGGCCTCAGGAAAGGCCAGTCCCCATGTGAGTTCCTCGGGGGCCTCTCGGCATTCCTCTCCCGTCGATGCCGGGGCCTAAGACCTTGTGTGGAGTCGGGGCCGGAACCTGAGGATTCCTCTCCAGTGCTGACATGGATCTTGGGGTAATTCTGGAGTCTCCCCAGGGGAGTCAGTCCTCGTCTCGAATGCGGGCATGCACTTGCGCTTTCCTCCAGAGCGGTAGCAGCAGTGTCACGCAGTCCACCGCGTGGATCAAAGGATCTATGGTTTTCCCTCGAGTCTTTCCCACGAGGCTTTCCCACGAGGCTTTCCCACAGGGCTGTCCCACGTGCACAGGTGGTGGGAGTCGATCCTCGGCTTGAACGTCAAGGCAGTGCAGGGAAAACAGGTTCCTCTATAATGGACTGACACATCTGGGCGTCTCTTGGAATGGTGGCACGACCCTGGAGTTCCTCTCGCCTCTCCTGTGGAGAGCACCTCCTCTTGAGATGCGACGGGAACGCCGGGAATTCTTTCCCTACGAAACAGGGAAAGGATCCCTCATCTCGAGCTAGGAGGCGGAAACGGGGCTCCCCTGGATGTGTGCGGGACCCCACGTGCTTCCTCTCGAGTGGAGACGGGTATGTCGGGGAACTTCTTGAGTTGCAGCAAGGGTGTGAAGGACCCTTTGGAAGTTCCAGTGGTTAGATGTGATTAGCCTCGAGAAGCCTCAGCGGAAATGGGCCTCATCTCGCCTGGAGGGCAAAACCTCCTGGATTTTCTCGAGTTGCGGCATGTGCTCTTGACTTACGACGGGGACCTCGGGGACCCACTCTGGTGGCCTCAGGAAAGGCCAGTCCCCATGCGAGTTCCTCGGGGGCCTCTCGGGATTCCTCTCCCATCGATGCCGGGGCCTAAGACCTTGTGTGGAGTCGGGGCCGGAACCTGAGGATTCCTCTCCAGTGCTGACATGGATCTTGGGGTACTTCTGGAGTCTCCCCAGGGGAGTCAGTCCTCGTCTCGAATGCGGGCATGCACTTGCGCTTTCCTCCAGAGAGGAAGCAGCAGTGTCACGCAGTCCGCCGCGTGGATCAAAGGATCTATGGTTTTCCCTCGAGTCTTTCCCACGAGGCTTTCCCACGAGGCTTTCCCACAGGGCTGTCCCACGTGCACACGTGGTGGGAGTCGATCCTCGGCTTGAACGTCAAGGCAGTGCAGGGAAAACAGGTTCCTCTGGAATGGACTGACACATCTGGGGGACTCTTGGAATGTTGGCACGACCCTGGAGTTCCTCTCGCCTTTCCTGTGGAGAGCGCCTCCTCTTGAGATGCGACGGGAACGCCGGGAATGCTTTCCCTACGAAACAGGGAAAGGATCCCTCATCTCGAGCTAGGAGGCGGAAACGGGGCTCCCCTGGATGTGTGCGGGACTCCACGTGCTTCCTCTCGAGTGGAGACGGGTATGTTGGGGAACTTCTTGAGTTGCAGCAAGGGTGTGAAGGACCCTTTGGAAGTTCCAGTGGTTAGACGTGATTAGCCTCGAGAAGCCTCAGCGGAAATGGGCCTCATCTCGCCTGGAGGGCAAAACCTCCAGGATTTTCTCGAGTTGTGGCAGGTGCTCTCGACTTACGACGGGGACCTCAGGGACCCGCTCTGGTGGCCTCAGGAAAGGCCAGTCCCCATGCAAGTTCCTCGGGGGCCTCTCGGGATTCCTCTCCCGTCGATGCCGGGGCCTAAGTCCTTGTGTGTAGTCGGGGCCGGAACCTGAGGATTCCTCTCCAGTGCTGACATGGATCTTGGGGTACTTCTGGAGTCTCCCCAGGGGAGTCAGTCCTCGTCTCGAATGCGGGCATGCACTTGCGCTTTCCTCCAGAGCGGTAGCAGCAGTGTCACGCAGTCCGCCGCGTGGATCAAAGGATCTATGGTTTTCCCTCGAGTCTTTCCCACGAGGCTTTCCCACGAGGCTTTCCCAAAGGGCTGTCCCACGTGCACACGTGGTGGGAGTGGATCCTCGGCTTGAACGTCAAGGCAGTGCAGGGAAAACATGTTCCTCTGGAATGGACTGACACATATGGGGGACTCTTGGAATGGTGGCACGACCCTGGAGTTCCTCTCTCCTTTCCTGTGGAGAGCGCCTCCTCTTGAGATGCGACGGGAACGCCGGGAATTCTTTCCCTACGAAACAGGGAAAGGATCCCTCATCTCGAGCTAGGAGGCGGAAACGGGGCTCCCCTGGATGTGTGCGGGACCCCACGTGCTTCCTCTCGAGTGGAGACGCGTATGTCGGGGAACTTCTTGAGTTGCAGCAAGGGTGTGAAGGACCCTTTGGAAGTTCCAGTTGTTAGACGTGATTAGCCTCGAGAAGCCTCAGCGGAAATGGGCCTCATCTCGCCTGGAGGGCAAAACCTCCTGGATTTTCTCGAGTTGCGGCAGGTGCTCTCGACTTACGACGGGGACCTCAGGGACCCGCTCTGGTGGCCTCAGGAAAGGCCAGTCCCCATGCTAATTCCTCGGGGGCCTCTCGGGATTACTCTCCCGTCGATGCCGGGGCCTAAGACCTTGTGTGGAGTCGGGGCCGGAACCTGAGGATTCCTCTCCAGTGCTGACATGGATCTTGGGGTACTTCTGGAGTCTCCCCAGGGTAGTCAGTCCTCGTCTCGAATGCGGGCATGCACTTGCGCTTTCCTCCAGAGCGGTAGCAGCAGTGTCACGCAGTCCGCCGCGTGGATCAAAGGATCTATGGTTTTCCCTCGAGTTTTCCCACGAGGCTTTCCCACGAGGCTTTCCCACAGGGCTGTCCCACGTGCACACGTGGTGGCAGTGGATCCTCGGCTTGAACGTCAAGGCAGTGCAGGGAAAACAGGTTCCTCTGGAATGGACTGACACATCTGGGTGACTCTTGGAATGGTGGCATGACCCTGGAGTTCCTCTCGGCTTTCCTGTGGAGAGCGTCTCCTCTTGAGATGCGACGGGAACGCCGGGAATTCTTTCCCTACGAAACAGGGAAAGGATCCCTCATCTCGAGCTAGGAGGCGGAAACGGGGCTCCCCTGGATGTTTGCGGGACCCCACGTGCTTCCTCTCGAGTGGAGACGGGTATGTCGGGGAACTTCTTGAGTTGCAGCAAGGGTGTGAAGGACCCTTTGGAAGTTCCAGTGGTTAGACGTGATTAGCCTCGAGAAGCCTCAGCGGAAATGGGCCTCATCTCGCCTGGAGGGCAAAACCTCCTGGATTTTCTCGAGTTGCGGCAGGTGCTCTCGACTTACGACGGGGACCTCAGGGACCCGCTCTGGTGGACTCAGGAAAGGCCAGTCCCCATGCGAGTTCCTCGGGGGCCTCTCGGGATTCCTCTCCCGTCGATGCCGGGGCCTAAGACCTTGTGTGGAGTCGGGGCCAGAACCTGAAGATTCCTCTCCAGTGCTGACATGGATCTTGGGGTACTTCTGGAGTCTCCCCAGGGGAGTCAGTCCTCTTCTCGAATGCGGGCATGCACTGGCGCTTTCCTCCAGAGCGGTAGCAGCAGTGTCACGCAGTCCGCCGCGTGGATCAAAGGATCTATTGTTTTCCCTCGTGTCTTTCCCACGAGGCTTTCCCACGAGGCTTTCCCAAAGGGCTGTCCCACGTGCACACGTGGTGGCAGTGGATCCTCGGCTTGAACGTCAAGGCAGTGCAGGGAAAACATGTTCCTCTGGAATGGACTGACACATCTGGGGGACTCTTGGAATGGTGGCACGACCCTGGAGTTCCTCTCGCCTTTCCTGTGGAGAGCGCCTCCTCTTGAGATGCGACGGGAACGCCGGGAATTCTTTCCCTACGAAACAGGGAAAGGATCCCTCATCTCGAGCTAGGAGGCGGAAACGGGGCTCCCCTGGATGTGTGCGGGACCCCACGTGATTCCTCTCGAGTGGAGACGGGTATGTCGGGGAACTTCTTGAGTTGCAGCAAGGGTGTGAAGGACCCTTTGGAAGTTCCAGTTGTTAGACGTGATTAGCCTCGAGAAGCCTCAGCGGAAATGGGCCTCATCTCGCCTGGAGGGCAAAACCTCCTGGATTTTCTCGAGTTGCGGCAGGTGCTCTCGACTTACGACGGGGACCTCAGGGACCCGCTCTGGTGGCCTCAGGAAAGGCCAGTCCCCATGCTAATTCCTCGGGGGCCTCTCGGGATTACTCTCCCGTCGATGCCAGGGCCTAAGACCTTGTGTGGAGTCGGGGCCGGAAACTGAGGATTCCTCTCCAGTGCTGACATGGATCTTGGGGTACTTCTGGAGTCTCCCCAGGGTAGTCAGTCCTCGTCTCGAATGCGGGAATGCACTTGCGCTTTCCTCCAGAGCGGTAGCAGCAGTGTCACGCAGTCCGCCGCGTGGATCAAAGGATCTATGGTTTTCCCTCGAGTTTTCCCACGAGGCTTTCCCACGAGGCTTTCCCACAGGGCTGTCCCACGTGCACACGTGGTGGCAGTGGATCCTCGGCTTGAACGTCAAGGCAGTGCATGGAAAACAGGTTCCTCTGGAATGGACTGACACATCTGGGTGACTCTTGGAATGGTGGCATGACCCTGGAGTTCCTCTCGGCTTTCCTGTGGAGAGCGTCTCCTCTTGAGATGCGACGGGAACGCCGGGAATTCTTTCCCTACGAAACAGGGAAAGGATCCCTCATCTCGAGCTAGGAGGCGGAAACGGGGCTCCCCTGGATGTTTGCGGGACCCCACGTGCTTCCTCTCGAGTGGAGACGGGTATGTCAGGGAACTTCTTGAGTTGCAGCAAGGGTGTGAAGGACCCTTTGGAAGTTCCAGTGGTTAGACGTGATTAGCCTCGAGAAGCCTCAGCGGAAATAGGCCTCATCTTGCCTGGAGGGCAAAACCTCCTGGATTTTCTCGAGTTGCGGCAGGTGCTCTCGACTTACGACGGGGACCTCAGGGACCCGCTCTGGTGGCCTCAGGAAAGGCCAGTCCCCATGCGAGTTCCTCGGGGGCCTCTCGGGATCCCTCTCCCGTCGATGCCGGGGCCTAAGACCTTGTGTGGAGTCGGGGCCGGAACCTGAGGATTCCTCTCCAGTGCTGACATGGATCTTGGGGTACTTCTGGAGTCTCCCCAGGGGAGTCAGTCCTCGTCTCGAATGCGGGCATGCACTTGCGCTTTCCTCCAGAGCGGTAGCAGCAGTGTCACGCAGTCCGCCGCGTGGATCAAAGGATCTATGTTTTTCCCTCGAGTCTTTCCCACGAGGCTTTCCCACGAGGCTTTCCCACAGGGCTGTCCCACGTGCACACGTGGTGGGAGTGGATCCTCGGCTTGAACGTCAAGGCAGTGCAGGGAAAACAGGTTCCTCTGGAATGGACTGACACATCTGGGGGACTCTTGGAATGGTGGCACGACCCTGGAGTTCCTCTCGCCTTTCCTGTGGAGAGCGCCTCCTCTTGAGATGCGACGGGAACGCCGGGAATTCTTTGCCTACGAAACAGGGAAAGGATCCCTCATCTCGAGCTAGGAGGCGGAAACGGGGCTGCCCTGGATGTGTGCGGGACCCCACGTGCTTACTCTCGAGTGGAGACGGGTATGTCGGGGAACTTCTTGAGTTGCAGCAAGGGTGTGAAGGACCCTTTGGAAGTTCCAGTGGTTAGACATGATTCGCCTCGAGAAGCCTCATTGGAAATGGGCCTCATCTCGCCTGGAGGGCAAAACCTCCTGGATTTTCTCGAGTTGCGGCAGGTGCTCTCGACTTACGACGGGGACCTCAGGGACCCGCTCTGGTGGCCTCAGGAAAGGCCAGTCCCCATGCGAGTTCCTCGGGGGCCTCTCGGGATTCCTCTCCCGTCGATGCCGGGGCCTAAGACCTTGTGTGGAGTCGGGGCCGGAACCTGAGGATTCCTCTCCAGTGCTGACATGGATCTTGGGGTACTTCTGGAGTCTCCCCAGGGGAGTCAGTCCTCGTCTCGAATGCGGGCATGCACTTGCGCTTTCCTCCAGAGTGGTAGCAGCAGTGTCACGCAGTCCGCCGCGTGGATCAAAGGATCTATGGTTTTCCCTCGAGTCTTTCCCACGAGGCTTTCCCACGAGGCTTTCCCACAGGGCTGTCCCACGTGCACACGTGGTGGGAGTGGATCCTCGGCTTGAACGTCAAGGCAGTGCAGGGAAAACAGGTTCCTTTGGAATGGACTGACACATCTGGGGGACTCTTGGAATGGTGGCACGACCCTGGAGTTCCTCTCGCCTTTCCTGTGGAGAGCGCCTCCTCTTGAGATGCGACGGGAACGCCGGGAATTCTTTCCCTACGAAACAGGGAAAGGATCCCTCATCTCGAGCTAGGAGGCGGAAACGGGGCTCCCCTGGATGTGTGCGGGAACCCACGTGCTTCCTCTCGAGTGGAGACGGGTATGTCGGGGAACTTCTTGAGTTGCAGCAAGGGTGTGAAGGACCCTTTGGAAGTTCCAGCGGTTAGATGTGATTAGCCTCGAGAAGCCTCAGCGGAAATGGGCCTCATCTCGCCTGGTGGGCAAAACCTCCTGGATTTTCTCGAGTTGCGGCAGGTGCTCTCGACTTACGATGGGGACCTCAGGGACCCGCTCTGGTGGCCTCAGGAAAGGCCAGTCCCCATTCGAGTTCCTCGGGGGCCTCTCGGCATTCCTCTCCCGTCGATGCCGGGGCCTAAGACCTTGTGTGGAGTCGGGGCCGGAACCTGAGGATTCCTCTCCAGTGCTGACATGGATCTTGGGGTACTACTGGAGTCTCCCCAGGGGAGTCAGTCCTCGTCTCGAATGCGGGCATGCACTTGCGCTTTCCTCCAGAGCGGTAGCAGCAGTGTCACGCAGTCCGCCGCGTGGATCAAAGGATCTATGGTTTTCCCTCGAGTCTTTCCCACGAGGCTTTCCCACGAGGCTTTCCCACAGGGCTGTCCCACGTGCACACGTGGTGGGAGTGGATCCTCGGCTTGAACGTCAAGGCAGTGCAGGGAAAACAGGTTCCTCTGGAATGGACTGACACATCTGGGGGTCTCTTGGAATGGTGGCACGACCCTGGAGTTCCTCTCGCCTTTCCTGTGGAGAGCGCCTCCTCTTGAGATGCGACGGGAACGCCGGGAATTCTTTCCCTACGAAACAGGGAAAGGATCCCTCATCTCGAGCTAGGAGGCGGAAACGGGGCTCCCCTGGATGTGTGCGGGACCCCACGTGCTTCCTCTCGAGTGGAGACGGGTATGTCGGGGAACTTCTTGAGTTGCAGCAAGGGTGTGAAGGACCCTTTGGAAGTTCCAGTGGTTAGACGTGATTAGCCTCGAGAAGCCTCAGCGGAAATGGGCCTCATCTCGCCTGGAGGGCAAAACCTCCTGGATTTTCTCGAGTTGCGGCAGGTGCTCTCGACTTACGACGGGGACCTCAGGGACCCGCTCTGGTGGACTCAGGAAAGGCCAGTCCCCATGCGAATTCCTCGGGGGCCTCTCGGGATTCCTCTCCCGTCGGTGCCGGGGCCTAAGACCTTGTGTGGAGTCGGGGCCGGAACCTGAGGATTCCTCTCCAGTGCTGACATGGATCTTGGGGTACTTCTGGAGTCTCCCCAGGGGAGTCAGTCCTCTTCTCGAATGCGGGCATGCACTTGCGCTTTCCTCCAGAGCGGTAGCAGCAGTGTCACGCAGTCCGCCGCGTGGATCAAAGGATCTATTGTTTTCCCTCGTGTCTTTCCCACGAGGCTTTCCCACGAGGCTTTCCCACAGGGCTGTCCCACGTGCACACGTGGTGGCAGTGGATCCTCGGCTTGAACGTCAAGGCAGTGCAGGGAAAACATGTTCCTCTGGAATGGACTGACACATCTGGGGGACTCTTGGAATGGTGGCACGACCCTGGAGTTCCTCTCGCCTTTCCTGTGGAGAGCGCCTCCTCTTGAGATGCGACGGGAACGCCGGGAATTCTTTCCCTACGAAACAGGGAAAGGATCCCTCATCTCGAGCTAGGAGGCGGAAACGGGGCTCCCCTGGATGTGTGCGGGACCCCACGTGCTTCCTCTCGAGTGGAGACGGGTATGTCGGGGAACTTCTTGAGTTGCAGCAAGGGTGTGAAGGACCCTTTGGAAGTTCCAGTTGTTAGACCTGATTAGCCTCGAGAAGCCTCAGCGGAAATGGGCCTCATCTCGCCTGGAGGGCAAAACCTCCTGGATTTTCTCGAGTTACGGCAGGTGCTCTCGACTTACGACGGGGACCTCAGGGACCCGCTCTGGTGGCCTCAGGAAAGGCCAGTCCCCATGCGAGTTCCTCGGGGGCCTCTCGGGATTACTCTCCCGTCGATGCCGGGGCCTAAGACCTTGTGTGGAGTCGGGGCCGGAACCTGAGGATTCCTCTCCAGTGCTGACATGGATCTTGGGGTACTTCTGGAGTCTCCCCAGGGGAGTCAGTCCTCGTCTCGAATGCGGGCATGCACTTGCGCTTTCCTCCAGAGCGGTAGCAGCAGTGTCACGCAGTCCGCCGCGTGGATCAAAGGATCTATGGTTTTCCCTCGAGTTTTCCCACGAGGCCTTCCCACGAGGCTTTCCCACAGGGCTGTCCCACGTGCACACGTGGTGGGAGTGGATCCTCGGCTTGAACGTCAAGGCAGTGCAGGGAAAACAGGTTCCTCTGGAATGGACTGACACATCTGGGGGACTCTTGGAATGGTGGCATGACCCTGGAGTTCCTCTCGGCTTTCCTGTGGAGAGCGCCTCCTCTTGAGATGCGACGGGAACGCCGGGAATTCTTTCCCTACGAAACAGGGAAAGGATCCCTCATCTCGAGCTAGGAGGCGGAAACGGGGCTCCCCTGGATGTGTGCGGGACCCCACGTGCTTCCTCTCGAGTGGAGACGGGTATGTCGGGGAACTTCTTGAGTTGCAGCAATGCTGTGAAGGACCCTTTGGAAGTTCCAGTGGTTAGACGTGATTAGCCTCGAGAAGCCTCAGCGGAAATGGGCCTCATCTCGCCTGGAGGGCAAAACCTCCTGGATTTTCTCGAGTTGCGGCAGGTGCTCTCGACTTACGACGGGGACCTCAGGGACCCGCTCTGGTGGACTCAGGAAAGGCCAGTCCCCATGCGAGTTCTTCGGGGGCCTCTCGGGATCCCTCTCCCGTCGATGCCGGGGCCTAAGACCTTGTGTGGAGTCGGGGCCGGAACCTGAGGATTCCTCTCCAGTGCTGACATGGATCTTGGGGTACTTCTGGAGTCTCCCCAGGGGAGTCAGTCCTCGTCTCGAATGCGGGCATGCACTTGCGCTTTCCTCCAGAGCGGTAGCAGCAGTGTCACGCAGTCCGCCGCGTGGATCAAAGGATCTATGGTTTTCCCTCGAGTCTTTCCCACGAGGTTTTCCCACGAGGCTTTCCCACAGGGCTGTCCCACGTGCACACGTGGTGGGAGTCGATCCTCGGCTTGAACGTCAAGGCAGTGCAGGGAAAACAGGTTCCTCTGGAATGGACTGACACATCTGGGGGACTCTTGGAATGGTGGCATGACCCTGGAGTTCCTCTCGGCTTTCCTGTGGAGAGCGCCTCCTCTTGAGATGCGACGGGAACGCCGGGAATTCTTTCCCTACGAAACAGGGAAAGGATCCCTCATCTCGAGCTAGGAGGCGGAAACGGGGCTCCCCTGGATGTGTGCGGGACCCCACGTGCTTCCTCTCGAGTGGAGACGGGTATGTCGGGGAACTTCTTGAGTTGCAGCAAGGGTGTGAAGGACCCTTTGGAAGTTCCAGTGGTTAGACGTGATTAGCCTCGAGAAGCCTCAGCGGAAATGGGCCTCATCTCGCCTGGAGGGCAAAACCTCCTGGATTTTCTCGAGTTGCGGCAGGTGCTCTCGACTTACGACGGGGACCTCAGGGACCCGCTCTGGTGGCCTCAGGAAAGGCCAGTCCCCATGCGACTTCCTCGGGGGCCTCTCGGCATTCCTCTCCCGTCGATGCCGGGGCCTAAGACCTTGTGTGGAGTCGGGGCCGGAACCTGAGGATTCCTCTCCAGTGCTGACATGGATCTTGGGGTACTTCTGGAGTCTCCCCAGGGGAGTCAGTCCTCGTCTCGAATGCGGGCATGCACTTGCGCTTTCCTCCAGAGCGGTAGCAGCAGTGTCACGCAGTCCGCCGCGTGGATCAAAGGATCTATGGTTTTGCCTCGAGTCTTTCCCACGAGGCTTTCCCACGAGGCTTTCCCACAGGGCTGTCCCACGTGCACACGTGGTGGGAGTGGATCCTCGTCTTGAACGTCAAGGCAGTGCAGGGAAAACAGGTTCTTCTGGAATGGACTGACACATCTGGGGGACTCTTGGAATGGTGGCACGACCCTGGAGTTCCTCTCGCCTTTCCTGTGGAGAGCGCCTCCTTTTGAGATGCGACTGGAACGCCGGGAATTCTTTCCCTACGAAACAGGGAAAGGATCCCTCATCTCGAGCTAGGAGGCGGAAACGGGGCTCCCCTGGATGTGTGCGGGACCCCACGTGCTTCCTCTCGAGTGGAGACGGGTATGTCGGGGAACTTCTTGAGTTGCAGCAAGGGTGTGAAGGACCCTTTGGAAGTTCCAGTTGTTAGACCTGATTAGCCTCGAGAAGCCTCAGCGGAAATGGGCCTCATCTCGCCTGGAGGGCAAAACCTCCTGGATTTTCTCGAGTTACGGCAGGTGCTCTCGACTTACGACGGGGACCTCAGGGACCCGCTCTGGTGGCCTCAGGAAAGGCCAGTCCCCATGCGAGTTCCTCGGGGGCCTCTCGGGATTACTCTCCCGTCGATGCCGGGGCCTAAGACCTTGTGTGGAGTCGGGGCCGGAACCTGAGGATTCCTCTCCAGTGCTGACATGGATCTTGGGGTACTTCTGGAGTCTCCCCAGGGGAGTCAGTCCTCGTCTCGAATGCGGGCATGCACTTGCGCTTTCCTCCAGAGCGGTAGCAGCAGTGTCACGCAGTCCGCCGCGTGGATCAAAGGATCTATGGTTTTCCCTCGAGTTTTCCCACGAGGCCTTCCCACGAGGCTTTCCCACAGGGCTGTCCCACGTGCACACGTGGTGGGAGTGGATCCTCGGCTTGAACGTCAAGGCAGTGCAGGGAAAACAGGTTCCTCTGGAATGGACTGACACATCTGGGGGACTCTTGGAATGGTGGCATGACCCTGGAGTTCCTCTCGGCTTTCCTGTGGAGAGCGCCTCCTCTTGAGATGCGACGGGAACGCCGGGAATTCTTTCCCTACGAAACAGGGAAAGGATCCCTCATCTCGAGCTAGGAGGCGGAAACGGGGCTCCCCTGGATGTGTGCGGGACCCCACGTGCTTCCTCTCGAGTGGAGACGGGTATGTCGGGGAACTTCTTGAGTTGCAGCAATGCTGTGAAGGACCCTTTGGAAGTTCCAGTGGTTAGACGTGATTAGCCTCGAGAAGCCTCAGCGGAAATGGGCCTCATCTCGCCTGGAGGGCAAAACCTCCTGGATTTTCTCGAGTTGCGGCAGGTGCTCTCGACTTACGACGGGGACCTCAGGGACCCGCTCTGGTGGACTCAGGAAAGGCCAGTCCCCATGCGAGTTCTTCGGGGGCCTCTCGGGATCCCTCTCCCGTCGATGCCGGGGCCTAAGACCTTGTGTGGAGTCGGGGCCGGAACCTGAGGATTCCTCTCCAGTGCTGACATGGATCTTGGGGTACTTCTGGAGTCTCCCCAGGGGAGTCAGTCCTCGTCTCGAATGCGGGCATGCACTTGCGCTTTCCTCCAGAGCGGTAGCAGCAGTTTCACGCAGTCCGCCGCGTGGATCAAAGGATCTATGGTTTTCCCTCGAGTCTTTCCCACGAGGTTTTCCCACGAGGCTTTCCCACAGGGCTGTCCCACGTGCACACGTGGTGGGAGTCGATCCTCGGCTTGAACGTCAAGGCAGTGCAGGGAAAACAGGTTCCTCTGGAATGGACTGACACATCTGGGGGACTCTTGGAATGGTGGCATGACCCTGGAGTTCCTCTCGGCTTTCCTGTGGAGAGCGCCTCCTCTTGAGATGCGACGGGAACGCCGGGAATTCTTTCCCTACGAAACAGGGAAAGGATCCCTCATCTCGAGCTAGGAGGCGGAAACGGGGCTCCCCTGGATGTGTGCGGGACCCCACGTGCTTCCTCTCGAGTGGAGACGGGTATGTCGGGGAACTTCTTGAGTTGCAGCAAGGGTGTGAAGGACCCTTTGGAAGTTCCAGTGGTTAGACGTGATTAGCCTCGAGAAGCCTCAGCGGAAATGGGCCTCATCTCGCCTGGAGGGCAAAACCTCCTGGATTTTCTCGAGTTGCGGCAGGTGCTCTCGACTTACGACGGGGACCTCAGGGACCCGCTCTGGTGGCCTCAGGAAAGGCCAGTCCCCATGCGACTTCCTCGGGGGCCTCTCGGCATTCCTCTCCCGTCGATGCCGGGGCCTAACACCTTGTGTGGAGTCGGGGCCGGAACCTGAGGATTCCTCTCCAGTGCTGACATGGATCTTGGGGTACTTCTGGAGTCTCCCCAGGGGAGTCAGTCCTCGTCTCGAATGCGGGCATGCACTTGCGCTTTCCTCCAGAGCGGTAGCAGCAGTGTCACGCAGTCCGCCGCGTGGATCAAAGGATCTATGGTTTTGCCTCGAGTCTTTCCCACGAGGCTTTCCCACGAGGCTTTCCCACAGGGCTGTCCCACGTGCACACGTGGTGGGAGTGGATCCTCGTCTTGAACGTCAAGGCAGTGCAGGGAAAACAGGTTCTTCTGGAATGGACTGACACATCTGGGGGACTCTTGGAATGGTGGCACGACCCTGGAGTTCCTCTCGCCTTTCCTGTGGAGAGCGCCTCCTTTTGAGATGCGACTGGAACGCCGGGAATTCTTTCCCTACGAAACAGGGAAAGGATCCCTCATCTCGAGCTAGGAGGCGGAAACGGGGCTCCCCTGGATGTGTGCGGGACCACACGTGCTTCCTCTCGAGTGGAGACGGGTATGTCGGGGAACTTCTTGAGTTGCAGCAAGGGTGTGAAGGACCCTTTGGAAGTTCCAGTGGTTAGACGTGATTAGCCTCGAGAAGCCTCAGCGGAAATGGGCCTCATCTCGCCTGGAGGGCAAAACCTCCTGGATTTTCTCGAGTTGCGGCAGGTGCTCTCGACTTACGACGGGGACCTCAGGGACCCGCTCTGGTGGCCTCAGGAAAGGCCAGTCCCCATGCGAGTTCCTCGGGGGCCTCTCGGCATTCCTCTCCCGTCGATGCCGGGGCCTAAGACCTTGTGTGGAGTCGGGGCCGGAACCTGAGGATTCCTCTCCAGTGCTGACATGGATCTTGGGGTACTTCTGGAGTCTCCCCAGGGGAGTCAGTCCTCGTCTCGAATGCGGGCATGCACTTGCGCTTTCCTCCATAGCGGTAGCAGCAGTGTCACGCAGTCGGCCGCGTGGATCAAAGGATCTATGGTTTTCCCTCGAGTCTTTCCCACGAGGCTTTCCCACGAGGCTTTCCCACAGGGCTGTCCCACGTGCACACGTGGTGGGAGTCGATCCTCGGCTTGAACGTCAAGGCAGTGCAGGGAAAACAGGTTCCTCTGGAATGGACTGACACATCTGGGGGACTCTTGGAATGGTGGCACGACCCTGGAGTTCCTCTCGCCTTTCCTGTGGAGAGCGCCTCCTCTTGAGATGCGACGGGAACGCCGGGAATTCTTTCCCTACGAAACAGGGAAAGGATCCCTCATCTCGAGCTAGGAGGCGGAAACGGGGCTCCCCTGGATGTGTGCGGGACCCCACGTGCTTCCTCTCGAGTGGAGACGGGTATGTCGGGGAACTTCTTGAGTTGCAGCAAGGGTGTGAAGGACCCTTTGGAAGTTCCAGTGGTTAGACGTGATTAGCCTCGAGAAGCCTCAGCGGAAATGGGCCTCATCTCGCCTGGAGGGCAAAACCTCCTGGATTTTCTCGAGTTGCGGCAGGTGCTCTCGACTTACGACGGGGACCTCAGGGACCCGCTCTGGTGGCCTCAGGAAAGGCCAGTCCCCATGCGAGTTCCTCGGGGGCCTCTCGGGATTCCTCTACCGTCGATGCCGGGGCCTAATACCTTGTGTGGAGTTGGGGCCGGAACCTGAGGATTCCTCTCCAGTGCTGACATGGATCTTGCCGTACTTCTGGAGTCTCCCCAGGGGAGTCAGTCCTCGTCTCGAATGCGGGCATGCACTTGCGCTTTCCTCCAGAGCGGTAGCAGCAGTGTCACGCAGTCCGCCGCGTGGATCAAAGGATCTATGGTTTTCCCTCGAGTCTTTCCCACGAGGCTTTCCCACGAGGCTTTCCACAGGGCTGTCCCACGTGCACACGTGGTGGGACTCGATCCTCGGCTTGAACGTCAAGGCAGTGCAGGGAACACAGGTTCCTCTGGAATGGACTGACACATCTGGGGGTCTCTTGGAATGGTGGCACGACCCTGGAGTTCCTCTCGCCTTTCCTGTGGAGAGCGCCTCCTCTTGAGATGCGACGGGAACGCCGGGAATTCTTTCCCTACGAAACAGGGAAAGGATCCCTCATCTCGAGCTAGGAGGCGGAAACGGGGCTCCCCTGGATGTGTGCGGGACCCCACGTGCTTCCTCTCGAGTGGAGACGGGTAAGTCGGGGAACTTCTTGAGTTACAGCAAGGGTGTGAAGGACCCTTTGGAAGTTCCAGTGGTTAGACGTGATTAGCCTCGAGAAGCCTCAGCGGAAATGGGCCTCATCTCGCCTGGAGGGCAAAACCTCCTGGATTTTCTCGAGTTGCGGCAGGTGCTCTCGACTTACGACGGGGACCTCAGGGACCCGCTCTGGTGGACTCAGGAAAGGCCAGTCCCCATGCGAGTTCCTCGGGGGCCTCTCGCGATTCCTCTCCCGTCGATGCCGGGGCCTAAAACCTTGTGTGGAGTCGGGGCCAGAACCTGAGGATTCCTCTCCAGTGCTGACATGGATCTTGGGGTACTTCTGGAGTCTCCCCAGGGGAGTCAGTCCTCGTCTCGAATGCGGGCATGCACTTGCGCTTTCCTCCAGAGCGGTAGCAGCAGTGTCACGCAGTCCGCCGCGTGGATCAAAGGATCTATGGTTTTCCCTCGAGTCTTTCCCACGAGGCTTTCCCACGAGGCTTTCCTACAGGGCTGTCCCACGTGAACACGTGGTGGGAGTCGATCCTCGGCTTGATCGTCAAGGCAGTGCAGGGAAAACAGGTTCCTCTGGAATGGACTGACACATCTGGGGGTCTCTTGGAATGGTGGCACGACCCTGGAGTTCCTCTCGCCTTTCCTGTGGAGAGCGCCTCCTCTTGAGATGCGACGGGAACGCCGGGAATTCTTTCCCTACGAAACAGGGAAAGGATCCCTCATCTCGAGCTAGGAGGCGGAAACGGGGCTCCCCTGGATGTGTGCGGGACCCCACGTGCTTCCTCTCGAGTGGAGACGGGTATGTCGGGGAACTTCTTGAGTTGCAGCAAGGGTGTGAAGGACCCTTTGGAAGTTCCAGTGGTTAGACGTGATTAGCCTCGAGAAGCCTCAGCGGAAATGGGCCTCATCTCGCCTGGAGGGCAAAACCTCCTGGATTTTCTCGAGTTGCGGCAGGTGCTCTCGACTTACGACGGGGACCTCAGGGACCCGCTCTGGTGGACTCAGGAAAGGCCAGTCCCCATGCGAATTCCTCGGGGGCCTCTCGGGATTCCTCTCCCGTCGGTGCCGGGGCCTAAGACCTTGTGTGGAGTCGGGGCCGGAACCTGAGGATTCCTCTCCAGTGCTGACATGGATCTTGGGGTACTTCTGGAGTCTCCCCAGGGGAGTCAGTCCTCTTCTCGAATGCGGGCATGCACTTGCGCTTTCCTCCAGAGCGGTAGCAGCAGTGTCACGCAGTCCGCCGCGTGGATCAAAGGATCTATTGTTTTCCCTCGTGTCTTTCCCACGAGGCTTTCCCACGAGGCTTTCCCACAGGGCTGTCCCACGTGCACACGTGGTGGCAGTGGATCCTCGGCTTGAACGTCAAGGCAGTGCAGGGAAAACATGTTCCTCTGGAATGGACTGACACATCTGGGGGACTCTTGGAATGGTGGCACGACCCTGGAGTTCCTCTCGCCTTTCCTGTGGAGAGCGCCTCCTCTTGAGATGCGACGGGAACGCCGGGAATTCTTTCCCTACGAAACAGGGAAAGGATCCCTCATCTCGAGCTAGGAGGCGGAAACGGGGCTCCCCTGGATGTGTGCGGGACCACACGTGCTTCCTCTCGAGTGGAGACGGGTATGTCGGGGAACTTCTTGAGTTGCAGCAAGGGTGTGAAGGACCCTTTGGAAGTTCCAGTGGTTAGACGTGATTAGCCTCGAGAAGCCTCAGCGGAAATGGGCCTCATCTCGCCTGGAGGGCAAAACCTCCTGGATTTTCTCGAGTTGCGGCAGGTGCTCTCGACTTACGACGGGGACCTCAGGGACCCGCTCTGGTGGCCTCAGGAAAGGCCAGTCCCCATGCGAGTTCCTCGGGGGCCTCTCGGCATTCCTCTCCCGTCGATGCCGGGGCCTAAGACCTTGTGTGGAGTCGGGGCCGGAACCTGAGGATTCCTCTCCAGTGCTGACATGGATCTTGGGGTACTTCTGGAGTCTCCCCAGGGGAGTCAGTCCTCGTCTCGAATGCGGGCATGCACTTGCGCTTTCCTCCATAGCGGTAGCAGCAGTGTCACGCAGTCGGCCGCGTGGATCAAAGGATCTATGGTTTTCCCTCGAGTCTTTCCCACGAGGCTTTCCCACGAGGCTTTCCCACAGGGCTGTCCCACGTGCACACGTGGTGGGAGTCGATCCTCGGCTTGAACGTCAAGGCAGTGCAGGGAAAACAGGTTCCTCTGGAATGGACTGACACATCTGGGGGACTCTTGGAATGGTGGCACGACCCTGGAGTTCCTCTCGCCTTTCCTGTGGAGAGCGCCTCCTCTTGAGATGCGACGGGAACGCCGGGAATTCTTTCCCTACGAAACAGGGAAAGGATCCCTCATCTCGAGCTAGGAGGCGGAAACGGGGCTCCCCTGGATGTGTGCGGGACCCCACGTGCTTCCTCTCGAGTGGAGACGGGTATGTCGGGGAACTTCTTGAGTTGCAGCAAGGGTGTGAAGGACCCTTTGGAAGTTCCAGTGGTTAGACGTGATTAGCCTCGAGAAGCCTCAGCGGAAATGGGCCTCATCTCGCCTGGAGGGCAAAACCTCCTGGATTTTCTCGAGTTGCGGCAGGTGCTCTCGACTTACGACGGGGACCTCAGGGACCCGCTCTGGTGGCCTCAGGAAAGGCCAGTCCCCATGCGAGTTCCTCGGGGGCCTCTCGGGATTCCTCTACCGTCGATGCCGGGGCCTAATACCTTGTGTGGAGTTGGGGCCGGAACCTGAGGATTCCTCTCCAGTGCTGACATGGATCTTGCCGTACTTCTGGAGTCTCCCCAGGGGAGTCAGTCCTCGTCTCGAATGCGGGCATGCACTTGCGCTTTCCTCCAGAGCGGTAGCAGCAGTGTCACGCAGTCCGCCGCGTGGATCAAAGGATCTATGGTTTTCCCTCGAGTCTTTCCCACGAGGCTTTCCCACGAGGCTTTCCACAGGGCTGTCCCACGTGCACACGTGGTGGGACTCGATCCTCGGCTTGAACGTCAAGGCAGTGCAGGGAACACAGGTTCCTCTGGAATGGACTGACACATCTGGGGGTCTCTTGGAATGGTGGCACGACCCTGGAGTTCCTCTCGCCTTTCCTGTGGAGAGCGCCTCCTCTTGAGATGCGACGGGAACGCCGGGAATTCTTTCCCTACGAAACAGGGAAAGGATCCCTCATCTCGAGCTAGGAGGCGGAAACGGGGCTCCCCTGGATGTGTGCGGGACCCCACGTGCTTCCTCTCGAGTGGAGACGGGTAAGTCGGGGAACTTCTTGAGTTACAGCAAGGGTGTGAAGGACCCTTTGGAAGTTCCAGTGGTTAGACGTGATTAGCCTCGAGAAGCCTCAGCGGAAATGGGCCTCATCTCGCCTGGAGGGCAAAACCTCCTGGATTTTCTCGAGTTGCGGCAGGTGCTCTCGACTTACGACGGGGACCTCAGGGACCCGCTCTGGTGGACTCAGGAAAGGCCAGTCCCCATGCGAGTTCCTCGGGGGCCTCTCGGGATTCCTCTCCCGTCGATGCCGGGGCCTAAAACCTTGTGTGGAGTCGGGGCCGGAACCTGAGGATTCCTCTCCAGTGCTGACATGGATCTTGGGGTACTTCTGGAGTCTCCCCAGGGGAGTCAGTCCTCGTCTCGAATGCGGGCATGCACTTGCGCTTTCCTCCAGAGCGGTAGCAGCAGTGTCACGCAGTCCGCCGCGTGGATCAAAGGATCTATGGTTTTCGCTCGAGTCTTTCCCACGAGGCTTTCCCACGAGGCTTTCCTACAGGGCTGTCCCACGTGAACACGTGGTGGGAGTCGATCCTCGGCTTGATCGTCAAGGCAGTGCAGGGAAAACAGGTTCCTCTGGAATGGACTGACACATCTGGGGGTCTCTTGGAATGGTGGCACGACCCTGGAGTTCCTCTCGCCTTTCCTGTGGAGAGCGCCTCCTCTTGAGATGCGACGGGAACGCCGGGAATTCTTTCCCTACGAAACAGGGAAAGGATCCCTCATCTCGAGCTAGGAGGCGGAAACGGGGCTCCCCTGGATGTGTGCGGGACCCCACGTGCTTCCTCTCGAGTGGAGACGGGTATGTCGGGGAACTTCTTGAGTTGCAGCAAGGGTGTGAAGGACCCTTTGGAAGTTCCAGTGGTTAGACGTGATTAGCCTCGAGAAGCCTCAGCGGAAATGGGCCTCATCTCGCCTGGAGGGCAAAACCTCCTGGATTTTCTCGAGTTGCGGCAGGTGCTCTCGACTTACGACGGGGACCTCAGGGACCCGCTCTGGTGGACTCAGGAAAGGCCAGTCCCCATGCGAATTCCTCGGGGGCCTCTCGGGATTCCTCTCCCGTCGGTGCCGGGGCCTAAGACCTTGTGTGGAGTCGGGGCCGGAACCTGAGGATTCCTCTCCAGTGCTGACATGGATCTTGGGGTACTTCTGGAGTCTCCCCAGGGGAGTCAGTCCTCTTCTCGAATGCGGGCATGCACTTGCGCTTTCCTCCAGAGCGGTAGCAGCAGTGTCACGCAGTCCGCCGCGTGGATCAAAGGATCTATTGTTTTCCCTCGTGTCTTTCCCACGAGGCTTTCCCACGAGGCTTTCCCACAGGGCTGTCCCACGTGCACACGTGGTGGCAGTGGATCCTCGGCTTGAACGTCAAGGCAGTGCAGGGAAAACATGTTCCTCTGGAATGGACTGACACATCTGGGGGACTCTTGGAATGGTGGCACGACCCTGGAGTTCCTCTCGCCTTTCCTGTGGAGAGCGCCTCCTCTTGAGATGCGACGGGAACGCCGGGAATTCTTTCCCTACGAAACAGGGAAAGGATCCCTCATCTCGAGCTAGGAGGCGGAAACGGGGCTCCCCTGGATGTGTGCGGGACCCCACGTGCTTCCTCTCGAGTGGAGACGGGTATGTCGGGGAACTTCTTGAGTTGCAGCAAGGGTGTGAAGGACCCTTTGGAAGTTCCAGTTGTTAGACCTGATTAGCCTCGAGAAGCCTCAGCGGAAATGGGCCTCATCTCGCCTGGAGGGCAAAACCTCCTGGATTTTCTCGAGTTACGGCAGGTGCTCTCGACTTACGACGGGGACCTCAGGGACCCGCTCTGGTGGCCTCAGGAAAGGCCAGTCCCCATGCGAGTTCCTCGGGGGCCTCTCGGGATTACTCTCCCGTCGATGCCGGGGCCTAAGACCTTGTGTGGAGTCGGGGCCGGAACCTGAGGATTCCTCTCCAGTGCTGACATGGATCTTGGGGTACTTCTGGAGTCTCCCCAGGGGAGTCAGTCCTCGTCTCGAATGCGGGCATGCACTTGCGCTTTCCTCCAGAGCGGTAGCAGCAGTGTCACGCAGTCCGCCGCGTGGATCAAAGGATCTATGGTTTTCCCTCGAGTTTTCCCACGAGGCCTTCCCACGAGGCTTTCCCACAGGGCTGTCCCACGTGCACACGTGGTGGGAGTGGATCCTCGGCTTGAACGTCAAGGCAGTGCAGGGAAAACAGGTTCCTCTGGAATGGACTGACACATCTGGGGGACTCTTGGAATGGTGGCATGACCCAGGAGTTCCTCTCGGCTTTCCTGTGGAGAGCGCCTCCTCTTGAGATGCGACGGGAACGCCGGGAATTCTTTCCCTACGAAACAGGGAAAGGATCCCTCATCTCGAGCTAGGAGGCGGAAACGGGGCTCCCCTGGATGTGTGCGGGACCCCACGTGCTTCCTCTCGAGTGGAGACGGGTATGTCGGGGAACTTCTTGAGTTGCAGCAATGCTGTGAAGGACCCTTTGGAAGTTCCAGTGGTTAGACGTGATTAGCCTCGAGAAGCCTCAGCGGAAATGGGCCTCATCTCGCCTGGAGGGCAAAACCTCCTGGATTTTCTCGAGTTGCGGCAGGTGCTCTCGACTTACGACGGGGACCTCAGGGACCCGCTCTGGTGGACTCAGGAAAGGCCAGTCCCCATGCGAGTTCTTCGGGGGCCTCTCGGGATCCCTCTCCCGTCGATGCCGGGGCCTAAGACCTTGTGTGGAGTCGGGGCCGGAACCTGAGGATTCCTCTCCAGTGCTGACATGGATCTTGGGGTACTTCTGGAGTCTCCCCAGGGGAGTCAGTCCTCTTCTCGAATGCGGGCATGCACTTGCGCTTTCCTCCAGAGCGGTAGCAGCAGTGTCACGCAGTCCGCCGCGTGGATCAAAGGATCTATGGTTTTCCCTCGAGTCTTTCCCACGAGGTTTTCCCACGAGGCTTTCCCACAGGGCTGTCCCACGTGCACACGTGGTGGGAGTCGATCCTCGGCTTGAACGTCAAGGCAGTGCAGGGAAAACAGGTTCCTCTGGAATGGACTGACACATCTGGGGGACTCTTGGAATGGTGGCATGACCCTGGAGTTCCTCTCGGCTTTCCTGTGGAGAGCGCCTCCTCTTGAGATGCGACGGGAACGCCGGGAATTCTTTCCCTACGAAACAGGGAAAGGATCCCTCATCTCGAGCTAGGAGGCGGAAACGGGGCTCCCCTGGATGTGTGCGGGACCCCACGTGCTTCCTCTCGAGTGGAGACGGGTATGTCGGGGAACTTCTTGAGTTGCAGCAAGGGTGTGAAGGACCCTTTGGAAGTTCCAGTGGTTAGACGTGATTAGCCTCGAGAAGCCTCAGCGGAAATGGGCCTCATCTCGCCTGGAGGGCAAAACCTCCTGGATTTTCTCGAGTTGCGGCAGGTGCTCTCGACTTACGACGGGGACCTCAGGGACCCGCTCTGGTGGCCTCAGGAAAGGCCAGTCCCCATGCGACTTCCTCGGGGGCCTCTCGGCATTCCTCTCCCGTCGATGCCGGGGCCTAACACCTTGTGTGGAGTCGGGGCCGGAACCTGAGGATTCCTCTCCAGTGCTGACATGGATCTTGGGGTACTTCTGGAGTCTCCCCAGGGGAGTCAGTCCTCGTCTCGAATGCGGGCATGCACTTGCGCTTTCCTCCAGAGCGGTAGCAGCAGTGTCACGCAGTCCGCCGCGTGGATCAAAGGATCTATGGTTTTGCCTCGAGTCTTTCCCACGAGGCTTTCCCACGAGGCTTTCCCACAGGGCTGTCCCACGTGCACACGTGGTGGGAGTGGATCCTCGTCTTGAACGTCAAGGCAGTGCAGGGAAAACAGGTTCTTCTGGAATGGACTGACACATCTGGGGGACTCTTGGAATGGTGGCACGACCCTGGAGTTCCTCTCGCCTTTCCTGTGGAGAGCGCCTCCTTTTGAGATGCGACTGGAACGCCGGGAATTCTTTCCCTACGAAACAGGGAAAGGATCCCTCATCTCGAGCTAGGAGGCGGAAACGGGGCTCCCCTGGATGTGTGCGGGACCCCACGTGCTTCCTCTCGAGTGGAGACGGGTATGTCGGGGAACTTCTTGAGTTGCAGCAAGGGTGTGAAGGACCCTTTGGAAGTTCCAGTTGTTAGACCTGATTAGCCTCGAGAAGCCTCAGCGGAAATGGGCCTCATCTCGCCTGGAGGGCAAAACCTCCTGGATTTTCTCGAGTTACGGCAGGTGCTCTCGACTTACGACGGGGACCTCAGGGACCCGCTCTGGTGGCCTCAGGAAAGGCCAGTCCCCATGCGAGTTCCTCGGGGGCCTCTCGGGATTACTCTCCCGTCGATGCCGGGGCCTAAGACCTTGTGTGGAGTCGGGGCCGGAACCTGAGGATTCCTCTCCAGTGCTGACATGGATCTTGGGGTACTTCTGGAGTCTCCCCAGGGGAGTCAGTCCTCGTCTCGAATGCGGGCATGCACTTGCGCTTTCCTCCAGAGCGGTAGCAGCAGTGTCACGCAGTCCGCCGCGTGGATCAAAGGATCTATGGTTTTCCCTCGAGTTTTCCCACGAGGCCTTCCCACGAGGCTTTCCCACAGGGCTGTCCCACGTGCACACGTGGTGGGAGTGGATCCTCGGCTTGAACGTCAAGGCAGTGCAGGGAAAACAGGTTCCTCTGGAATGGACTGACACATCTGGGGGACTCTTGGAATGGTGGCATGACCCTGGAGTTCCTCTCGGCTTTCCTGTGGAGAGCGCCTCCTCTTGAGATGCGACGGGAACGCCGGGAATTCTTTCCCTACGAAACAGGGAAAGGATCCCTCATCTCGAGCTAGGAGGCGGAAACGGGGCTCCCCTGGATGTGTGCGGGACCCCACGTGCTTCCTCTCGAGTGGAGACGGGTATGTCGGGGAACTTCTTGAGTTGCAGCAATGCTGTGAAGGACCCTTTGGAAGTTCCAGTGGTTAGACGTGATTAGCCTCGAGAAGCCTCAGCGGAAATGGGCCTCATCTCGCCTGGAGGGCAAAACCTCCTGGATTTTCTCGAGTTGCGGCAGGTGCTCTCGACTTACGACGGGGACCTCAGGGACCCGCTCTGGTGGACTCAGGAAAGGCCAGTCCCCATGCGAGTTCTTCGGGGGCCTCTCGGGATCCCTCTCCCGTCGATGCCGGGGCCTAAGACCTTGTGTGGAGTCGGGGCCGGAACCTGAGGATTCCTCTCCAGTGCTGACATGGATCTTGGGGTACTTCTGGAGTCTCCCCAGGGGAGTCAGTCCTCGTCTCGAATGCGGGCATGCACTTGCGCTTTCCTCCAGAGCGGTAGCAGCAGTTTCACGCAGTCCGCCGCGTGGATCAAAGGATCTATGGTTTTCCCTCGAGTCTTTCCCACGAGGTTTTCCCACGAGGCTTTCCCACAGGGCTGTCCCACGTGCACACGTGGTGGGAGTCGATCCTCGGCTTGAACGTCAAGGCAGTGCAGGGAAAACAGGTTCCTCTGGAATGGACTGACACATCTGGGGGACTCTTGGAATGGTGGCATGACCCTGGAGTTCCTCTCGGCTTTCCTGTGGAGAGCGCCTCCTCTTGAGATGCGACGGGAACGCCGGGAATTCTTTCCCTACGAAACAGGGAAAGGATCCCTCATCTCGAGCTAGGAGGCGGAAACGGGGCTCCCCTGGATGTGTGCGGGACCCCACGTGCTTCCTCTCGAGTGGAGACGGGTATGTCGGGGAACTTCTTGAGTTGCAGCAAGGGTGTGAAGGACCCTTTGGAAGTTCCAGTGGTTAGACGTGATTAGCCTCGAGAAGCCTCAGCGGAAATGGGCCTCATCTCGCCTGGAGGGCAAAACCTCCTGGATTTTCTCGAGTTGCGGCAGGTGCTCTCGACTTACGACGGGGACCTCAGGGACCCGCTCTGGTGGCCTCAGGAAAGGCCAGTCCCCATGCGACTTCCTCGGGGGCCTCTCGGCATTCCTCTCCCGTCGATGCCGGGGCCTAAGACTTTGTGTGGAGTCGGGGCCGGAACCTGAGGATTCCTCTCCAGTGCTGACATGGATCTTGGGGTACTTCTGGAGTCTCCCCAGGGGAGTCATTCCTCGTCTCGAATGCGGGCATGCACTTGCGCTTTCTTCCAGAGCGGTAGCAGCAGTGTCACGCAGTCCGCCGCGTGGATCAAAGGATCTATGGTTTTCCCTCGAGTCTTTCCCATGAGGCTTTCCCACGAGGCTTTCCCACAGGGCTGTCCCACGTGCACACGTGGTGGGAGTGGATCCTCGGCTTGAACGTCAAGGCAGTGCAGGGAAAACAGGTTCCTCTGGAATGGACTGACACATCTGGGGGACTCTTGGAATGGTGGCACGACTCTGGAGTTCCTCTCGCCTTTCCTGTGGAGAGCGCCTCCTCTTGAGATGCGACGGGAACGCCGGGAATTCTTTCCCTACGAAACAGGGAAAGGATCCCTCATCTCGAGCTAGGAGGCGGAAACGGGGCTCCCCTGGATGTGTGCGGGACCCCACGTGCTTCCTCTCGAGTGGAGACGGGTATGTCGGGGAACTTCTTGAGTTGCAGCAAGGGTGTGAAGGACCCTTTGGAAGTTCCAGTGGTTAGACGTGATTAGCCTCGAGAAGCCTCAGCGGAAATGGGCCTCATCTCGCCTGGAGGGCAAAACCTCCTGGATTTTCTCGAGTTGCGGCAGGTGCTCTCGACTTACGACGGGGACCTCTGGGACCCGCTCTGGTGGCCTCAGGAAAGGCCAGTCCCCATGCGAGTTCCTCGGGGGCCTCTCGGGATTCCTCTCCCGTCGATGCCGGGGCCTAAGTCCTTGTGTGGAGTCGGGGCCGGAACCTGAGGATTCCTCTCCAGTGCTGACATGGATCTTGGGGTACTTCTGGAGTCTCCCCAGGGGAGTCAGTCCTCGTCTCGAATGCGGGCATGCACTTGCGCTTTCCTCCAGAGCGGTAGCAGCAGTGTCACGCAGTCCGGCGCGTGGATCAAAGTATCTATGGTTTTCCCTCGAGTCTTTCCCACGAGGCTTTCCCACGAGGCTTTCCCACAGGGCTGTCCCACGTGCACACGTGGTGGGAGTCGATCCTCGGCTTGAACGTCAAGGCAGTGCAGGGAAAACAGGTTCCTCTGGAATGGACTGACACATCTGGGGGACTCTTGGAATGGTGGCACGACCCTGGAGTTCCTCTCGCCTTTCCTGTGGAGAGCGCCTCCTCTTGAGATGCGACGGCAACGCCGGGAATTCTTTCCCCAAGAAAGAGGGAAAGGATCCCTCATCTCGAGCTAGGAGGCGGAAACGGGGCTCCCCTGGATGTGTGCGGGACCACACGTGCTTCCTCTCGAGTGGAGACGGGTATGTCGGGGAACTTCTTGAGTTGCAGCAAGGGTGTGAAGGACCCTTTGGAAGTTCCAGTGGTTAGACGTGATTAGCCTCGAGAAGCCTCAGCGGAAATGGGCCTCATCTCGCCTGGAGGGCAAAACCTCCTGGATTTTCTCGAGTTGCGGCAGGTGCTCTCGACTTACGACGGGGACCTCAGGGACCCGCTCTGGTGGCCTCAGGAAAGGCCAGTCCCCATGCGAGTTCCTCGGGGGCCTCTCGGCATTCCTCTCCCGTCGATGCCGGGGCCTAAGACCTTGTGTGGAGTCGGGGCCGGAACCTGAGGATTCCTCTCCAGTGCTGACATGGATCTTGGGGTACTTCTGGAGTCTCCCCAGGGGAGTCAGTCCTCGTCTCGAATGCGGGCATGCACTTGCGCTTTCCTCCATAGCGGTAGCAGCAGTGTCACGCAGTCGGCCGCGTGGATCAAAGGATCTATGGTTTTCCCTCGAGTCTTTCCCACGAGGCTTTCCCACGAGGCTTTCCCACAGGGCTGTCCCACGTGCACACGTGGTGGGAGTCGATCCTCGGCTTGAACGTCAAGGCAGTGCAGGGAAAACAGGTTCCTCTGGAATGGACTGACACATCTGGGGGACTCTTGGAATGGTGGCACGACCCTGGAGTTCCTCTCGCCTTTCCTGTGGAGAGCGCCTCCTCTTGAGATGCGACGGGAACGCCGGGAATTCTTTCCCTACGAAACAGGGAAAGGATCCCTCATCTCGAGCTAGGAGGCGGAAACGGGGCTCCCCTGGATGTGTGCGGGACCGCACGTGCTTCCTCTCGAGTGGAGACGGGTATGTCGGGGAACTTCTTGAGTTGCAGCAAGGGTGTGAAGGACCCTTTGGAAGTTCCAGTGGTTAGACGTGATTAGCCTCGAGAAGCCTCAGCGGAAATGGGCCTCATCTCGCCTGGAGGGCAAAACCTCCTGGATTTTCTCGAGTTGCGGCAGGTGCTCTCGACTTACGACGGGGACCTCAGGGACCCGCTCTGGTGGCCTCAGGAAAGGCCAGTCCCCATGCGAGTTCCTCGGGGGCCTCTCGGGATTCCTCTACCGTCGATGCCGGGGCCTAATACCTTGTGTGGAGTTGGGGCCGGAACCTGAGGATTCCTCTCCAGTGCTGACATGGATCTTGCCGTACTTCTGGAGTCTCCCCAGGGGAGTCAGTCCTCGTCTCGAATGCGGGCATGCACTTGCGCTTTCCTCCAGAGCGGTAGCAGCAGTGTCACGCAGTCCGCCGCGTGGATCAAAGGATCTATGGTTTTCCCTCGAGTCTTTCCCACGAGGCTTTCCCACGAGGCTTTCCACAGGGCTGTCCCACGTGCACACGTGGTGGGACTCGATCCTCGGCTTGAACGTCAAGGCAGTGCAGGGAACACAGGTTCCTCTGGAATGGACTGACACATCTGGGGGTCTCTTGGAATGGTGGCACGACCCTGGAGTTCCTCTCGCCTTTCCTGTGGAGAGCGCCTCCTCTTGAGATGCGACGGGAACGCCGGGAATTCTTTCCCTACGAAACAGGGAAAGGATCCCTCATCTCGAGCTAGGAGGCGGAAACGGGGCTCCCCTGGATGTGTGCGGGACCCCACGTGCTTCCTCTCGAGTGGAGACGGGTAAGTCGGGGAACTTCTTGAGTTACAGCAAGGGTGTGAAGGACCCTTTGGAAGTTCCAGTGGTTAGACGTGATTAGCCTCGAGAAGCCTCAGCGGAAATGGGCCTCATCTCGCCTGGAGGGCAAAACCTCCTGGATTTTCTCGAGTTGCGGCAGGTGCTCTCGACTTACGACGGGGACCTCAGGGACCCGCTCTGGTGGACTCAGGAAAGGCCAGTCCCCATGCGAGTTCCTCGGGGGCCTCTCGGGATTCCTCTCCCGTCGATGCCGGGGCCTAAGACCTTGTGTGGAGTCGGGGCCGGAACCTGAGGATTCCTCTCCAGTGCTGACATGGATCTTGGGGTACTTCTGGAGTCTCCCCAGGGGAGTCAGTCCTCGTCTCGAATGCGGGCATGCACTTGCGCTTTCCTCCAGAGCGGTAGCAGCAGTGTCACGCAGTCCGCCTCGTGGATCAAAGGATCTATGGTTTTCCCTCGAGTCTTTCCCACGAGGCTTTCCCACGAGGCTTTCCTACAGGGCTGTCCCACGTGAACACGTGGTGGGAGTCGATCCTCGGCTTGATCGTCAAGGCAGTGCAGGGAAAACAGGTTCCTCTGGAATGGACTCACACATCTGGGGGACTCTTGGAATCGTGGCACGACCCTGGAGTTCCTCTCGCCTTTCCTGTGGAGAGCGCCTCCTTTTGAGATGCGACGGGAACGCCGGGAATTCTTTCCCTACGAAACAGGGAAAGGATCCCTCATCTCGAGCTAGGAGGCGGAAACGGGGCTCCCCTGGATGTGTGCGGGACCCCACGTGCTTCCTCTCGAGTGGAGACGGGTATGTCGGGGAACTTCTTGAGTTGCAGCAAGGGTGTGAAGGACCCTTTGGAAGTTCCAGTGGTTAGACGTGATTAGCCTCGAGAAGCCTCAGCGGAAATGGGCCTCATCTCGCCTGGAGGGCAAAACCTCCTGGATTTTCTCGAGTTGCGACAGGTGCTCTCGACTTACGACGGGGACCTCTGGGACCCGCTCTGGTGGCCTCAGGAAAGGCCAGTCCCCATGCGAGTTCCACGGGGGCCTCTCGGGATTCCTCTCCCGTCGATGCCGGGGCCTAAGTCCTTGTGTGGAGTCGGGGCCGGAACCTGAGGATTCCTCTCCAGTGCTGACATGGATCTTGGGGTACTTCTGGAGTCTCCCCAGGGGAGTCAGTCCTCGTCTCGAATGCGGGCATGCACTTGCGCTTTCCTCCAGAGCGGTAGCAGCAGTGTCACGCAGTCCGGCGCGTGGATCAAAGTATCTATGGTTTTCCCTCGAGTCTTTCCCACGAGGCTTTCCCACGAGGCTTTCCCACAGGGCTGTCCCACGTGCACACGTGGTGGGAGTCGATCCTCGGCTTGAACGTCAAGGCAGTGCAGGGAAAACAGGTTCCTCTGGAATGGACTGACACATCTGGGGGAATCTTGGAATGGTGGCACGACCCTGGAGTTCCTCTCGCCTTTCCTGTGGAGAGCGCCTCCTCTTGAGATGCGACGGCAACGCCGGGAATTCTTTCCCCAAGAAAGAGGGAAAGGATCCCTCATCTCGAGCTAGGAGGCGGAAACGGGGCTCCCCTGGATGTGTGCGGGACCCCACGTGCTTCCTCTCGAGTGGAGACGGGTATGTCGGGGAACTTCTTGAGTTGCAGCAAGGGTGTGAAGGACCCTTTGGAAGTTCCAGTGGTTAGACGTGATTAGCCTCGAGACGCCTCAGCGGAAATGGGCCTCATCTCGCCTGGAGGGCAAAACCTCCTGGATTTTCTCGAGTTGCGGCAGGTGCTCTCGACTTACGACGGGGACCTCAGGGACCCGCTCTGGTGGCCTCAGGAAAGGCCAGTCCCCATGCGAGTTCCTCGGGGGCCTCTCGGCATTCCTCTCCCGTCGATGCCGGGGCCTAAGACCTTGTGTGGAGTCGGGGCCGGAACCTGAGGATTCCTCTCCAGTGCTGACATGGATCTTGCCGTACTTCTGGAGTCTCCCCAGGGGAGTCAGTCCTCGTCTCGAATGCGGGCATGCACTTGCGCTTTCCTCCAGAGCGGTAGCAGCAGTGTCACGCAGTCCGCCGCGTGGATCAAAGGATCTATGTTTTTCCCTCGAGTCTTTCCCACGAGGCTTTCCCACGAGGCTTTCCACAGGGCTGTCCCACGTGCACACGTGGTGGGAGTGGATCCTCGGCTTGAACGTCAAGGCAGTGCAGGGAACACAGGTTCCTCTGGAATGGACTGACACATCTGGGGGACTCTTGGAATGGTGTCACGACCCTGGAGTTCCTCTCGCCTTTCCTGTGGAGAGCGCCTCCTCTTGAGATGCGACGGGAACGCCGGGAATTCTTTCCCTACGAAACAGGGAAAGGATCCCTCATCTCGAGCTAGGAGGCGGAAACGGGGCTCCCCTGGATGTGTGCGGGACCCACGTGCTTCCTCTCAAGTGGAGACGGGTATGTCGGGGAACTTCTTGAGTTGCAGCAAGGGTGTGAAGGACCCTTTGGAAGTTCCAGTATTTAGACGTGATTAGCCTCGAGAAGCGTCAGCGGAAATGGGCCTCATCTCGCCTTGAGGGCAAAACCTCCTGGATTTTCTGGAGTTGCGGCAGGTGCTCTCGACTTACGACGAGGACCTCAGGGACCTGCTCTGGTGGCCTCAGGAAAGGCCAGTCCCCATGCGAGTTCCGCGGGGCCCTCTCGGGATTCCTCTCCCGTCGAAGCCGGGGCCGAAGACCTTGTGTGGAGTCGGGGCCGGAACCTGAGGATTCCTCTCCAGTGCTGACATGGATCTTGGGGTACTTCTGGAGTCTCCCCAGGGGAGTCAGTCCTCGTCTCGAATGCGGGCATGCACTTGCGCTTTCCTCCAGAGCGGTAGCAGCAGTGTCACGCAGTCCGCCGCGTGGATCAAAGGATCTATGATTTTCCCTCGAGTCTTTCCCACGAGGCTTTCCCACGAGGCTTTCCCACAGGGCTGTCCCACGTGCACACGTGGTGGGAGTGGATCCTCGGCTTGAACGTCAAGGCAGTGCAGGGAAAACAGGTTCCTCTGGAATGGACTGACACATCTGGGGGACTCTTGGAATGGTGGCACGACCCTGGAGTTCCTCTCGCCTTTCCTGTGGAGAGCGCCTCCTCTTGAGATGCGACGGGAACGCCGGGAATTCTTTCCCTACGAAACAGGGAAAGGATCCCTCATCTCGAGCTAGGAGGCGGAAACGGGGCTCCCCTGGATGTGTGCGGGACCCCACGTGCTTCCTCTCGAGTGGAGACGGGTATGTCGGGGAAATTCTTGAGTTGCAGCAAGGGTGTGAAGGACCCTTTGGAAGTTCCAGTGGTTAGACGTGATTAGCCTCGAGAAGCCTCAGCGGAAATGGGCCTCATCTCGCCTGGAGGGCAAAACCTCCTGGATTTTCTCTAGTTGCGGCAGGTGCTCTCGACTTACGACGAGGACCTCAGGGACCTGCTCTGGTGGCCTCAGGAAAGGCCAGTCCCCATGCGAGTTCCGCGGGGCCCTCTCGGGATTCCTCTCCCGTCGATGCCGGGGCCGAAGACCTTGTGTGGAGTCGGCGCCGGAACCTGAGGATTCCTCTCCAGTGCTGACATGGTTCTTGGGGTACTTCTGGAGTCTCCAAGGGGAGTCAGTCCTCATCTCGAATGCGGGCATGCACTTGCGCTTTCCTCCAGAGCGGTAGCAGCAGTGTTACGCAGTCCGCCGCGTGGATCAAAGGATCTATGGTTTTCCCTCGAGTCTTTCCCACGAGGCTTTCCCACGAGGCTTTCCCACAGGGCTGTCCCACGTGCACACGTGGTGGGAGTCGATCCTCGGCTTGAACGTCAAGGCAGTGCAGGGAAAACAGGTTCCTCTGGAATGGACTGACACATCTGGGGGACTCTTGTAATGGTGGCACGACCCTGGAGTTCCTCTCGACTTTCCTGTGCAGAGCGCCTCCTCTTGAGATGCGACGGGAACGCCGGGAATTCTTTCCCTACGAAACAGGGAAAGGATCCCTCATCTCGAGCTAGGAGGCGGAAACGGGGCTCCCCTGGATGTGTGCGGGACCCCACGTGCTTCCTCTCTAGTGGAGACGGGTATGTCGGGGAACTTCTTGAGTTGCAGCAAGGGTGTGAAGGACCCTTTGGAAGTTCCAGTGGTTAGACGTGATTATCCTCCAGAAGCCTCAACGGAAATGGGCCTCATCTCGCCTGGAGGGCAAAACCTCGTGTATTTTCTCGAGTTGCGGCAGGTACTCTCGACTTACGACGAGGACCTCAGGGACCCGCTCTGGTGGCCTCAGGAAAGGCCAGTCCAAATGCGAGTTCCTCGGGGGCCTCTCGGCATTCCTCTCCCGTCGATGCCGGGGCCTAAGACCTTGTGTGGAGTCGGGGCCGGAACCTGAGGATTCCTCTCCAGTGCTGACATGGATCTTGGGGTACTTCTGGAGTCTCCCCAGGGGAGTCAGTCCTCGTCTCGAATGCGGGCATGCACTTGCGCTTTCCTCCATAGCGGTAGCAGCAGTGTCACGCAGTCGGCCGCGTGGATCAAAGGATCTATGGTTTTCCCTCGAGTCTTTCCCACGAGGCTTTCCCACGAGGCTTTCCCACAGGGCTGTCCCACGTGCACACGTGGTGGGAGTCGATCCTCGGCTTGAACGTCAAGGCAGTGCAGGGAAAACAGGTTCCTCTGGAATGGACTGACACATCTGGGGGACTCTTGGAATGGTGGCACGACCCTGGAGTTCCTCTCGCCTTTCCTGTGGAGAGCGCCTCCTCTTGAGATGCGACGGCAACGCCGGGAATTCTTTCCCTACGAAACAGGGAAAGGATCCCTCATCTCGAGCTAGGAGGCGGAAACGGGGCTCCCCTGGATGTGTGCGGGACCCCACGTGCTTCCTCTCGAGTGGAGACGGGTATGTCGGGGAAATTCTTGAGTTGCAGCAAGGGTGTGAAGGACCCTTTGGAAGTTCCAGTGGTTAGACGTGATTAGCCTCGAGAAGCCTCAGCGGAAATGGGCCTCATCTCGCCTGGAGGGCAAAACCTCCTGGATTTTCTCGAGTTGCGGCAGGTGCTCTCGACTTACGACGGGGACCTCAGGGACCCGCTCTGGTGGCCTCAGGAAAGGCCAGTCCCCATGCGAGTTCCTCGGGGGCCTCTCGGGATTCCTCTCCCGTCGATGCCGGGGCCTAAGACCTTGTGTGGAGTTGGGGCCGGAACCTGAGGATTCCTCTCCAGTGCTGACATGGATCTTGCCGTACTTCTGGAGTCTCCCCAGGGGAGTCAGTCCTCGTCTCGAATGCGGGCATGCACTTGCGCTTTCCTCCAGAGCGGTAGCAGCAGTGTCACGCAGTCCGCCGCGTGGATCAAAGGATCTATGGTTTTCCCTCGAGTCTTTCCCACGAGGCTTTCCCACGAGGCTTTCCACAGGGCTGTCCCACGTGCACACGTGGTGGGAGTGGATCCTCGGCTTGAACGTCAAGGCAGTGCAGGGAACACAGGTTCCTCTGGAATGGACTGACACATCTGGGGGACTCTTGGAATGGTGTCACGACCCTGGAGTTCCTCTCGCCTTTCCTGTGGAGAGCGCCTCCTCTTGAGATGCGACGGGAACGCCGGGAATTCTTTCCCTACGAAACAGGGAAAGGATCCCTCATCTCGAGCTAGGAGGCGGAAACGGGGCTCCCCTGGATGTGTGCGGGACCCACGTGCTTCCTCTCGAGTGGAGACGGGTATGTCGGGGAACTTCTTGAGTTGCAGCAAGGGTGTGAAGGACCCTTTGGAAGTTCCAGTATTTAGACGTGATTAGCCTCGAGAAGCGTCAGCGGAAATGGGCCTCATCTCGACTTGAGGGCAAAACCTCCTGGATTTTCTGGAGTTGCGGCAGGTGCTCTCGACTTACGACGAGGACCTCAGGGACCTGCTCTGGTGGCCTCAGGAAAGGCCAGTCCCCATGCGAGTTCCGCGGGGCCCTCTCGGGATTCCTCTCCCGTCGATGCCGGGGCCGAAGACCTTGTGTGGAGTCGGGGCCGGAACCTGAGGATTCCTCTCCAGTGCTGACATGGATCTTGGGGTACTTCTGGAGTCTCCCCAGGGGAGTCAGTCCTCGTCTCGAATGCGGGCATGCACTTGCGCTTTCCTCCAGAGCGGTAGCAGCAGTGTCACGCAGTCCGCCGCGTGGATCAAATGATCTATGATTTTCCCTCGAGTCTTTCCCACGAGGCTTTCCCACGAGGCTTTCCCACAGGGCTGTCCCACGTGCACACGTGGTGGGAGTGGATCCTCGGCTTGAACGTCAAGGCAGTGCAGGGAAAACAGGTTCCTCTGGAATGGACTGACACATCTGGGGGACTCTTGGAATGGTGGCACGACCCTGGAGTTCCTCTCGCCTTTCCTGTGGAGAGCGCCTCCTCTTGAGATGCGACGGGAACGCCGGGAATTCTTTCCCTACGAAACAGGGAAAGGATCCCTCATCTCGAGCTAGGAGGCGGAAACGGGGCTCCCCTGGATGTGTGCGGGACCCCACGTGCTTCGTCTCGAGTGGAGACGGGTATGTCGGGGAAATTCTTGAGTTGCAGCAAGGGTGTGAAGGACCCTTTGGAAGTTCCAGTGGTTAGACGTGATTAGCCTCGAGAAGCCTCAGCGGAAATGGGCCTCATCTCGCCTGGAGGGCAAAACCTCCTGGATTTTCTCTAGTTGCGGCAGGTGCTCTCGACTTACGACGGGGACCTCAGGGACCCGCTCTGGTGGCCTCAGGAAAGGCCAGACCCCATGCGAGTTCCTCGGGGGCCTCTCGGGATTCCTCTCCCGTCGATGCCGGGGCCTAAGTCCTTGTGTGGAGTCGGGGCCGGAACCTGAGGATTCCTCTCCAGTGCTGACATGGATCTTGGGGTACTTCTGGAGTCTCCACAGGGGAGTCAGTCCTCGTCTCAAATGCGGGCATGCACTTGCGATTTCCTCCAGAGCGGTAGCAGCAGTGTCACGCAGTCCGCCGCGTGGATCAAAGGATCTATGGTTTTCCCTCGAGTCTTTCCCACGAGGCTTTCCCACGAGGCTTCCCCACAGGGCTGTCCCACGTGCACACGTGGTGGGAGTGGATCCTCGGCTTGAACGTCAAGGCAGTGCAGGGAAAACAGGTTCCTCTGGAATGGACTGACACATCTGGGGGACTCTTGGAATGGTGGCACGACCCAGGAGTTCCTCTCGCCTTTCCTGTGGAGAGCGCCTCCTCTTGAGATGCGACGGCAACGCCGGGAATTCTTTCCCCAAGAAAGAGGGAAAGGATCCCTCATCTCGAGCTAGGAGGCGGAAACGGGGCTCCCCTGGATGTGTGCGGGACCCCACGTGCTTCCTCTCGAGTGGAGACGGGTATGTCGGGGAACTTCTTGAGTTGCAGCAAGGGTGTGAAGGACCCTTTGGAAGTTCCAGTGGTTAGACGTGATTAGCCTCGAGAAGCCTCAGCGGAAATGGGCCTCATCTCGCCTGGAGGGCAAAACCTCCTGGATTTTCTCGAGTTGCGGCAGGTGCTCTCGACTTACGACGGGGACCTCAGGGACCCGCTCTGGTGGCCTCAGGAAAGGCCAGTCCCCATGCGAGTTCCTCGGGGGCCTCTCGGCATTCCACTCCCGTCGATGCCGGGGCCTAATACCTTGTGTGGAGTCGGGGCCGGAACCTGAGGATTCCTTTCCAGTGCTGACATGGATCTTGGGGTACTTCTGGAGTCTCCCCAGGGGAGTCAGTCCTCGTCTCGAATGCGGGCATGCACTTGCGCTTTCCTCCAGAGCGGTAGCAGTAGTGTCACGCAGTCGGCCGCGTGGATCAAAGGATCTATGGTTTTCCCTCGAGTCTTTCCCACGAGGCTTTCCCACGAGGCTTTCCTACAGGGCTGTCCCACGTGAACACGTGGTGGGAGTCGATCCTCGGCTTGATCGTCAAGGCAGTGCAGGGAAAACAGGTTCCTCTGGAATGGACTCACACATCTGGGGGACTCTTGGAATCGTGGCACGACCCTGGAGTTCCTCTCGCCTTTCCTGTGGAGAGCGCCTCCTTTTGAGATGCGACGGGAACGCCGGGAATTCTTTCCCTACGAAACAGGGAAAGGATCCCTCATCTCGAGCTAGGAGGCGGAAACGGGGCTCCCCTGGATGTGTGCGGGACCCCACGTGCTTCCTCTCGAGTGGAGACGGGTATGTCGGGGAACTTCTTGAGTTGCAGCAAGGGTGTGAAGGACCCTTTGGAAGTTCCAGTGGTTAGACGTGATTAGCCTCGAGAAGCCTCAGCGGAAATGGGCCTCATCTCGCCTGGAGGGCAAAACCTCCTGGATTTTCTCGAGTTGCGACAGGTGCTCTCGACTTACGACGGGGACCTCTGGGACCCGCTCTGGTGGCCTCAGGAAAGGCCAGTCCCCATGCGAGTTCCACGGGGGCCTCTCGGGATTCCTCTCCCGTCGATGCCGGGGCCTAAGTCCTTGTGTGGAGTCGGGGCCGGAACCTGAGGATTCCTCTCCAGTGCTGACATGGATCTTGGGGTACTTCTGGAGTCTCCCCAGGGGAGTCAGTCCTCGTCTCGAATGCGGGCATGCACTTGCGCTTTCCTCCAGAGCGGTAGCAGCAGTGTCACGCAGTCCGGCGCGTGGATCAAAGTATCTATGGTTTTCCCTCGAGTCTTTCCCACGAGGCTTTCCCACGAGGCTTTCCCACAGGGCTGTCCCACGTGCACACGTGGTGGGAGTCGATCCTCGGCTTGAACGTCAAGGCAGTGCAGGGAAAACAGGTTCCTCTGGAATGGACTGACACATCTGGGGGAATCTTGGAATGGTGGCACGACCCTGGAGTTCCTCTCGCCTTTCCTGTGGAGAGCGCCTCCTCTTGAGATGCGACGGCAACGCCGGGAATTCTTTCCCCAAGAAAGAGGGAAAGGATCCCTCATCTCGAGCTAGGAGGCGGAAACGGGGCTCCCCTGGATGTGTGCGGGACCCCACGTGCTTCCTCTCGAGTGGAGACGGGTATGTCGGGGAACTTCTTGAGTTGCAGCAAGGGTGTGAAGGACCCTTTGGAAGTTCCAGTGGTTAGACGTGATTAGCCTCGAGACGCCTCAGCGGAAATGGGCCTCATCTCGCCTGGAGGGCAAAACCTCCTGGATTTTCTCGAGTTGCGGCAGGTGCTCTCGACTTACGACGGGGACCTCAGGGACCCGCTCTGGTGGCCTCAGGAAAGGCCAGTCCCCATGCGAGTTCCTCGGGGGCCTCTCGGCATTCCTCTCCCGTCGATGCCGGGGCCTAAGACCTTGTGTGGAGTCGGGGCCGGAACCTGAGGATTCCTCTCCAGTGCTGACATGGATCTTGCCGTACTTCTGGAGTCTCCCCAGGGGAGTCAGTCCTCGTCTCGAATGCGGGCATGCACTTGCGCTTTCCTCCAGAGCGGTAGCAGCAGTGTCACGCAGTCCGCCGCGTGGATCAAAGGATCTATGTTTTTCCCTCGAGTCTTTCCCACGAGGCTTTCCCACGAGGCTTTCCACAGGGCTGTCCCACGTGCACACGTGGTGGGAGTGGATCCTCGGCTTGAACGTCAAGGCAGTGCAGGGAACACAGGTTCCTCTGGAATGGACTGACACATCTGGGGGACTCTTGGAATGGTGTCACGACCCTGGAGTTCCTCTCGCCTTTCCTGTGGAGAGCGCCTCCTCTTGAGATGCGACGGGAACGCCGGGAATTCTTTCCCTACGAAACAGGGAAAGGATCCCTCATCTCGAGCTAGGAGGCGGAAACGGGGCTCCCCTGGATGTGTGCGGGACCCACGTGCTTCCTCTCAAGTGGAGACGGGTATGTCGGGGAACTTCTTGAGTTGCAGCAAGGGTGTGAAGGACCCTTTGGAAGTTCCAGTATTTAGACGTGATTAGCCTCGAGAAGCGTCAGCGGAAATGGGCCTCATCTCGCCTTGAGGGCAAAACCTCCTGGATTTTCTGGAGTTGCGGCAGGTGCTCTCGACTTACGACGAGGACCTCAGGGACCTGCTCTGGTGGCCTCAGGAAAGGCCAGTCCCCATGCGAGTTCCGCGGGGCCCTCTCGGGATTCCTCTCCCGTCGATGCCGGGGCCGAAGACCTTGTGTGGAGTCGGGGCCGGAACCTGAGGATTCCTCTCCAGTGCTGACATGGATCTTGGGGTACTTCTGGAGTCTCCCCAGGGGAGTCAGTCCTCGTCTCGAATGCGGGCATGCACTTGCGCTTTCCTCCAGAGCGGTAGCAGCAGTGTCACGCAGTCCGCCGCGTGGATCAAAGGATCTATGATTTTCCCTCGAGTCTTTCCCACGAGGCTTTCCCACGAGGCTTTCCCACAGGGCTGTCCCACGTGCACACGTGGTGGGAGTGGATCCTCGGCTTGAACGTCAAGGCAGTGCAGGGAAAACAGGTTCCTCTGGAATGGACTGACACATCTGGGGGACTCTTGGAATGGTGGCACGACCCTGGAGTTCCTCTCGCCTTTCCTGTGGAGAGCGCCTCCTCTTGAGATGCGACGGGAACGCCGGGAATTCTTTCCCTACGAAACAGGGAAAGGATCCCTCATCTCGAGCTAGGAGGCGGAAACGGGGCTCCCCTGGATGTGTGCGGGACCCCACGTGCTTCCTCTCGAGTGGAGACGGGTATGTCGGGGAAATTCTTGAGTTGCAGCAAGGGTGTGAAGGACCCTTTGGAAGTTCCAGTGGTTAGACGTGATTAGCCTCGAGAAGCCTCAGCGGAAATGGGCCTCATCTCGCCTGGAGGGCAAAACCTCCTGGATTTTCTCTAGTTGCGGCAGGTGCTCTCGACTTACGACGAGGACCTCAGGGACCTGCTCTGGTGGCCTCAGGAAAGGCCAGTCCCCATGCGAGTTCCGCGGGGCCCTCTCGGGATTCCTCTCCCGTCGATGCCGGGGCCGAAGACCTTGTGTGGAGTCGGCGCCGGAACCTGAGGATTCCTCTCCAGTGCTGACATGGTTCTTGGGGTACTTCTGGAGTCTCCAAGGGGAGTCAGTCCTCATCTCGAATGCGGGCATGCACTTGCGCTTTCCTCCAGAGCGGTAGCAGCAGTGTTACGCAGTCCGCCGCGTGGATCAAAGGATCTATTGTTTTCCCTCGAGTCTTTCCCACGAGGCTTTCCCACGAGGCTTTCCCACAGGGCTGTCCCACGTGCACACGTGGTGGGAGTCGATCCTCGGCTTGAACGTCAAGGCAGTGCAGGGAAAACAGGTTCCTCTGGAATGGACTGACACATCTGGGGGACTCTTGTAATGGTGGCACGACCCTGGAGTTCCTCTCGACTTTCCTGTGCAGAGCGCCTCCTCTTGAGATGCGACGGGAACGCCGGGAATTCTTTCCCTACGAAACAGGGAAAGGATCCCTCATCTCGAGCTAGGAGGCGGAAACGGGGCTCCCCTGGATGTGTGCGGGACCCCACGTGCTTCCTCTCTAGTGGAGACGGGTATGTCGGGGAACTTCTTGAGTTGCAGCAAGGGTGTGAAGGACCCTTTGGAAGTTCCAGTGGTTAGACGTGATTATCCTCCAGAAGCCTCAACGGAAATGGGCCTCATCTCGCCTGGAGGGCAAAACCTCGTGTATTTTCTCGAGTTGCGGCAGGTACTCTCGACTTACGACGAGGACCTCAGGGACCCGCTCTGGTGGCCTCAGGAAAGGCCAGTCCAAATGCGAGTTCCTCGGGGGCCTCTCGGCATTCCTCTCCCGTCGATGCCGGGGCCTAAGACCTTGTGTGGAGTCGGGGCCGGAACCTGAGGATTCCTCTCCAGTGCTGACATGGATCTTGGGGTACTTCTGGAGTCTCCCCAGGGGAGTCAGTCCTCGTCTCGAATGCGGGCATGCACTTGCGCTTTCCTCCATAGCGGTAGCAGCAGTGTCACGCAGTCGGCCGCGTGGATCAAAGGATCTATGGTTTTCCCTCGAGTCTTTCCCACGAGGCTTTCCCACGAGGCTTTCCCACAGGGCTGTCCCACGTGCACACGTGGTGGGAGTCGATCCTCGGCTTGAACGTCAAGGCAGTGCAGGGAAAACAGGTTCCTCTGGAATGGACTGACACATCTGGGGGACTCTTGGAATGGTGGCACGACCCTGGAGTTCCTCTCGCCTTTCCTGTGGAGAGCGCCTCCTCTTGAGATGCGACGGCAACGCCGGGAATTCTTTCCCTACGAAACAGGGAAAGGATCCCTCATCTCGAGCTAGGAGGCGGAAACGGGGCTCCCCTGGATGTGTGCGGGACCCCACGTGCTTCCTCTCGAGTGGAGACGGGTATGTCGGGGAAATTCTTGAGTTGCAGCAAGGGTGTGAAGGACCCTTTGGAAGTTCCAGTGGTTAGACGTGATTAGCCTCGAGAAGCCTCAGCGGAAATGGGCCTCATCTCGCCTGGAGGGCAAAACCTCCTGGATTTTCTCGAGTTGCGGCAGGTGCTCTCGACTTACGACGGGGACCTCAGGGACCCGCTCTGGTGGCCTCAGGAAAGGCCAGTCCCCATGCGAGTTCCTCGGGGGCCTCTCGGGATTCCTCTCCCGTCGATGCCGGGGCCTAAGACCTTGTGTGGAGTTGGGGCCGGAACCTGAGGATTCCTCTCCAGTGCTGACATGGATCTTGCCGTACTTCTGGAGTCTCCCCAGGGGAGTCAGTCCTCGTCTCGAATGCGGGCATGCACTTGCGCTTTCCTCCAGAGCGGTAGCAGCAGTGTCACGCAGTCCGCCGCGTGGATCAAAGGATCTATGGTTTTCCCTCGAGTCTTTCCCACGAGGCTTTCCCACGAGGCTTTCCACAGGGCTGTCCCACGTGCACACGTGGTGGGAGTGGATCCTCGGCTTGAACGTCAAGGCAGTGCAGGGAACACAGGTTCCTCTGGAATGGACTGACACATCTGGGGGACTCTTGGAATGGTGTCACGACCCTGGAGTTCCTCTCGCCTTTCCTGTGGAGAGCGCCTCCTCTTGAGATGCGACGGGAACGCCGGGAATTCTTTCCCTACGAAACAGGGAAAGGATCCCTCATCTCGAGCTAGGAGGCGGAAACGGGGCTCCCCTGGATGTGTGCGGGACCCACGTGCTTCCTCTCGAGTGGAGACGGGTATGTCGGGGAACTTCTTGAGTTGCAGCAAGGGTGTGAAGGACCCTTTGGAAGTTCCAGTATTTAGACGTGATTAGCCTCGAGAAGCGTCAGCGGAAATGGGCCTCATCTCGACTTGAGGGCAAAACCTCCTGGATTTTCTGGAGTTGCGGCAGGTGCTCTCGACTTACGACGAGGACCTCAGGGACCTGCTCTGGTGGCCTCAGGAAAGGCCAGTCCCCATGCGAGTTCCGCGGGGCCCTCTCGGGATTCCTCTCCCGTCGATGCCGGGGCCGAAGACCTTGTGTGGAGTCGGGGCCGGAACCTGAGGATTCCTCTCCAGTGCTGACATGGATCTTGGGGTACTTCTGGAGTCTCCCCAGGGGAGTCAGTCCTCGTCTCGAATGCGGGCATGCACTTGCGCTTTCCTCCAGAGCGGTAGCAGCAGTGTCACGCAGTCCGCCGCGTGGATCAAATGATCTATGATTTTCCCTCGAGTCTTTCCCACGAGGCTTTCCCACGAGGCTTTCCCACAGGGCTGTCCCACGTGCACACGTGGTGGGAGTGGATCCTCGGCTTGAACGTCAAGGCAGTGCAGGGAAAACAGGTTCCTCTGGAATGGACTGACACATCTGGGGGACTCTTGGAATGGTGGCACGACCCTGGAGTTCCTCTCGCCTTTCCTGTGGAGAGCGCCTCCTCTTGAGATGCGACGGGAACGCCGGGAATTCTTTCCCTACGAAACAGGGAAAGGATCCCTCATCTCGAGCTAGGAGGCGGAAACGGGGCTCCCCTGGATGTGTGCGGGACCCCACGTGCTTCGTCTCGAGTGGAGACGGGTATGTCGGGGAAATTCTTGAGTTGCAGCAAGGGTGTGAAGGACCCTTTGGAAGTTCCAGTGGTTAGACGTGATTAGCCTCGAGAAGCCTCAGCGGAAATGGGCCTCATCTCGCCTGGAGGGCAAAACCTCCTGGATTTTCTCTAGTTGCGGCAGGTGCTCTCGACTTACGACGGGGACCTCAGGGACCCGCTCTGGTGGCCTCAGGAAAGGCCAGACCCCATGCGAGTTCCTCGGGGGCCTCTCGGGATTCCTCTCCCGTCGATGCCGGGGCCTAAGTCCTTGTGTGGAGTCGGGGCCGGAACCTGAGGATTCCTCTCCAGTGCTGACATGGATCTTGGGGTACTTCTGGAGTCTCCACAGGGGAGTCAGTCCTCGTCTCAAATGCGGGCATGCACTTGCGATTTCCTCCAGAGCGGTAGCAGCAGTGTCACGCAGTCCGCCGCGTGGATCAAAGGATCTATGGTTTTCCCTCGAGTCTTTCCCACGAGGCTTTCCCACGAGGCTTCCCCACAGGGCTGTCCCACGTGCACACGTGGTGGGAGTGGATCCTCGGCTTGAACGTCAAGGCAGTGCAGGGAAAACAGGTTCCTCTGGAATGGACTGACACATCTGGGGGACTCTTGGAATGGTGGCACGACCCAGGAGTTCCTCTCGCCTTTCCTGTGGAGAGCGCCTCCTCTTGAGATGCGACGGCAACGCCGGGAATTCTTTCCCCAAGAAAGAGGGAAAGGATCCCTCATCTCGAGCTAGGAGGCGGAAACGGGGCTCCCCTGGATGTGTGCGGGACCCCACGTGCTTCCTCTCGAGTGGAGACGGGTATGTCGGGGAACTTCTTGAGTTGCAGCAAGGGTGTGAAGGACCCTTTGGAAGTTCCAGTGGTTAGACGTGATTAGCCTCGAGAAGCCTCAGCGGAAATGGGCCTCATCTCGCCTGGAGGGCAAAACCTCCTGGATTTTCTCGAGTTGCGGCAGGTGCTCTCGACTTACGACGGGGACCTCAGGGACCCGCTCTGGTGGCCTCAGGAAAGGCCAGTCCCCATGCGAGTTCCTCGGGGGCCTCTCGGCATTCCACTCCCGTCGATGCCGGGGCCTAATACCTTGTGTGGAGTCGGGGCCGGAACCTGAGGATTCCTTTCCAGTGCTGACATGGATCTTGGGGTACTTCTGGAGTCTCCCCAGGGGAGTCAGTCCTCGTCTCGAATGCGGGCATGCACTTGCGCTTTCCTCCAGAGCGGTAGCAGTAGTGTCACGCAGTCGGCCGCGTGGATCAAAGGATCTATGGTTTTCCCTCGAGTCTTTCCCACGAGGCTTTCCCACGAGGCTTTCCACAGGGCTGTCCCACGTGCACACGTGGTGGGACTCGATCCTCGGCTTGAACGTCAAGGCAGTGCAGGGAAAACATGTTCCTCTGGAATGGACTGACACATCTGGGGGTCTCTTGGAATGGTGCCACGACCCTGGAGTTCCTCTCGCCTTTCCTGCGGAGAGCGCCTCCTCTTGAGATGCGACGGGAACACCGGGAATTCTTTCCCTAAGAAACAGGGAAAGGATCCCTCACCTCGAGCTAGGAGGCGGAAACAGGGCTCCCCTGGATGTGTGCGGGACCCCACGTGCATCCTCTCGAGTGGAGAAGGGTATGTCGCGGAACTGCTTCAGTGCAGCAAGGGTGTGAAGGACCCTTTGGAAGTTCCAGTGGTTAGATGTGATTAGCCTCGAGAAGCCTCAGCGGAAATGGGCCTCATCTCGCCTGGAGGGCAAAACCTCCTGGATTTTCTCGAGTTGCAGCAGGTGCTCTCGACTTACGATGGGGACCTCAGGGACCCGCTCTGGTGGCCTCAGGAAAGGCCAGTCCCCATGTGAGTTCCTCGGGGGCCTCTCGGCATTCCTCTCCCGTCGATGCCGGGGCCTAAGACCTTGTGTGGAGTCGGGGCCGGAACCTGAGGATTCCTCTCCAGTGCTGACATGGATCTTGGGGTAATTCTGGAGTCTCCCCAGGGGAGTCAGTCCTCGTCTCGAATGCGGGCATGCACTTGCGCTTTCCTCCAGAGCGGTAGCAGCAGTGTCACGCAGTCCACCGCGTGGATCAAAGGATCTATGGTTTTCCCTCGAGTCTTTCCCACGAGGCTTTCCCACGAGGCTTTCCCACAGGGCTGTCCCACGTGCACAGGTGGTGGGAGTGGATCCTCGGCTTGAACGTCAAGGCAGTGCAGGGAAAACAGGTTCCTCTATAATGGACTGACACATCTGGGCGTCTCTTGGAATGGTGGCACGACCCTGGAGTTCCTCTCGCCTCTCCTGTGGAGAGCGCCTCCTCTTGAGATGCGACGGGAACGCCGGGAATTCTTTCCCTACGAAACAATGAAAGGATACCTCATCTCGAGCTAGGAGGCGGAAACGGGGCTCCCCTGGATGTGTGCGGGACCCTCGTGCTTCCTCTCGAGTGGAGACGTGTATGTAGGGGAACTTCTTGAGCTGCAGCAAGGGTGTGAAGGACCCTTTGGAAGTTCCAGTGGTTAGATGTGATTAGCCTCGAGAAGCCTCAGCGGAAATGGGCCTCATCTCGCCTGGAGGGCAAAACCTCCTGGATTTTCTCGAGTTGCGGCAGGTGCTCTCGACTTACGACGGGGACATCAGGGACTCGATCTGGTGGCCTCAGGAAAGGCCAGTCCCCATGCGAGTTCCTCGGGGGCGTCTCGGGATTCCTCTCCCGTCGATGCCGGGGCCTAAGACCTTGTGTGGAGTCGGGGCCGGAACCTGAGGATTCCTCTCCAGTGCTGACATGGATCTTGGGGTACTTCTGGAGTCTCCCCAGGGGAGTCAGTCCTCGTCTTGAATGCGGGCATGCACTTGCGCTTTCCTCCAGAGCGGTAGCAGCAGTGTCACGCAGTCCGCCGCGTGGATCAAAGGATCTATGGTTTTCCCTCGAGTCTTTCCCAAGAGGCTTTCCCACAGGGGTGTCCCACGTGCACACGTGGTGGGAGTCGATCCTCGGCTTGAACGTCAAGGCAGTGCAGGGAAAACAGGTTCCTCTGGAATGGACTGACACATCTGTGGGTCTCTTGGAATGGTGCCACGACCCTGGAGTTCCTCTCCCCTTTCCTGTGGAGAGCGCCTCCTCTTGAGATGCGACGGGAACGCCGGGATTCTTTCCCTACGAAAAAGGGAAAGGATCCCTAATCTCGTCCTAGGAGGCGGAAACAGGGCTCCCCTGGATGTGTGCGGGACCCCACGTGCTTCCTCTCGAGTGGAGACGGGTATGTTGCAGAACTGCTTCAGTTGCAGCAAGGGTGTGAAGGACCCTTTGTAAGTTCAAGTGGTTAGATGTGATTAGCCTGGAGAAGCCTCAGTGGAAATGGGCCTCATCTCGCCTGGAGGGCAAAACCTCCTGGATTTTCTCGAGTTGTGGCAGGTGCTCTCGACTTACGATGGAGACCTCAGGGACCCGCTCTGGTGGCCTCAGGAAAGGCCAGTCCCCATGCGAGTTCCTCGGGGGCCTCTCGGCATTCCACTCCCGTCGATGCCAGGGCCTAAGACCTTGTGTGGAGTCGGGGCCGGAACCTGAGGATTCCTCTCCAGTGCTGACATGGATCTTGGGGTACTTCTGGAGTCTCCCCAGGGGAGTCAGTCCTCGTCTCGAATGCGGGCATGCACTTGCGCTTTCCTCCAGAGCGGTAGCAGCAGTGTCACGCAGTCCGCCGCGTGGATCAAAGGATCTATGGTTTTCCCTCGAGTCTTTCCCACGAGGCTTTCCCACGAGGCTTTCCCACAGGGCTGTCCCACGTGCACACGTGGTGGGAGTGGATCCTCGGCTTGAACGTCAAGGCAGTGCAGGGAAAACATGTTCCTCTGGAATGGACTGACACATCTGGGGGACTCTTGGAATGGTGGCACGACCCTGGAGTTCCTCTCGCCTTTCCTGTGGAGAGCGCCTCCTCTTGAGATGCGACGGGAACGCCGGGAATTCTTTCCCTACGAAACAGGGAAAGGATCCCTCATCTCGAGCTAGGAGGCGGAAACGGGGCTCCCCTGAATGTGTGCGGGACCCCACGTGCTTCCTCTCGAGTGGAGACGGGTATGTCGGGGAACTTCTTGAGTTGCAGCAAGGGTGTGAAGGACCCTTTGGAAGTTCCAGTTGTTAGACGTGATTAGCCTCGAGAAGCCTCAGCGGAAATGGGCCTCATCTCGCCTGGAGGGCAAAACCTCCTGGATTTTCTCGAGTTACGGCAGGTGCTCTCGACTTACGACGGGGACCTCAGGGACCCGCTCTGGTGGCCTCAGGAAAGGCCAGTCCCCATGCTAATTCCTCGGGGGCCTCTCGGGATTACTCTCCCGTCGATGCCGGGGCCTAAGACCTTGTGTGGAGTCGGGGCCGGAAACTGAGGATTCCTCTCCAGTGCTGACATGGATCTTGGGGTACTTCTGGAGTCTCCCCAGGGGAGTCAGTCCTCGTCTCGAATGCGGGCATGCACTTGCGCTTTCCTCCAGAGCGGTAGCAGCAGTGTCACGCAGTCCGCCGCGTGGATCAAAGGATCTATGGTTTTCCCTCGAGTCTTTCCCACGAGGCTTTCCCACGAGGCTTTCCCACAGGGCTGTCCCACGTGCACACGTGGTGGGAGTGGATCCTCGGCTTGAACGTCAAGGCAGTGCAGGGAAAACAGGTTCCTCTGGAATGGACTGACACATCTGGGGGTCTCTTGGAATGGTGCCACGACCCTGGAGTTCCTCTCGCCTTTCCTGCGGAGAGCGCCTCCTCTTGAGATGCGACGGGAACACCGGGAATTCTTTCCCTAAGAAACAGGGAAAGGATCCCTCACCTCGAGCTAGGAGGCGGAAACAGGGCTCCCCTGGATGTGTGCGGGACCCCACGTGCATCCTCTCGAGTGGAGACGGGTATGTCGCGGAACTGCTTCAGTGCAGCAAGGGTGTGAAGGACCCTTTGGAAGTTCCAGTGGTTAGATGTGATTAGCCTCGAGAAGCCTCAGCGGAAATGGGCCTCATCTCGCCTGGAGGGCAAAACCTCCTGGATTTTCTCGAGTTGCAGCAGGTGCTCTCGACTTACGATGGGGACCTCAGGGACCCGCTCTGGTGGCCTCAGGAAAGGCCAGTCCCCATGTGAGTTCCTCGGGGGCCTCTCGGCATTCCTCTCCCGTCGATGCCGGGGCCTAAGACCTTGTGTGGAGTCGGGGCCGGAACCTGAGGATTCCTCTCCAGTGCTGACATGGATCTTGGGGTAATTCTGGAGTCTCCCCAGGGGAGTCAGTCCTCGTCTCGAATGCGGGCATGCACTTGCGCTTTCCTCCAGAGCGGTAGCAGCAGTGTCACGCAGTCCACCGCGTGGATCAAAGGATCTATGGTTTTCCCTCGAGTCTTTCCCACGAGGCTTTCCCACGAGGCTTTCCCACAGGGCTGTCCCACGTGCACAGGTGGTGGGAGTCGATCCTCGGCTTGAACGTCAAGGCAGTGCAGGGAAAACAGGTTCCTCTATAATGGACTGACACATCTGGGCGTCTCTTGGAATGGTGGCACGACCCTGGAGTTCCTCTCGCCTCTCCTGTGGAGAGCGCCTCCTCTTGAGATGCGACGGGAACGCCGGGAATTCTTTCCCTACGAAAAAATGAAAGGATACCTCATCTCGAGCTAGGAGGCGGAAACGGGGCTCCCCTGGATGTGTGCGGGACCCTCGTGCTTCCTCTCGAGTGGAGACGTGTATGTAGGGGAACTTCTTGAGCTGCAGCAAGGGTGTGAAGGACCCTTTGGAAGTTCCAGTGGTTAGATGTGATTAGCCTCGAGAAGCCTCAGCGGAAATGGGCCTCATCTCGCCTGGAGGGCAAAACCTCCTGGATTTTCTCGAGTTGCGGCAGGTGCTCTCGACTTACGACGGGGACATCAGGGACTCGATCTGGTGGCCTCAGGAAAGGCCAGTCCCCATGCGAGTTCCTCGGGGGCGTCTCGGGATTCCTCTCCCGTCGATGCCGGGGCCTAAGACCTTGTGTGTAGTCGGGGCCGGAACCTGAGGATTCCTCTCCAGTGCTGACATGGATCTTGGGGTACTTCTGGAGTCTCCCCAGGGGAGTCAGTCCTCGTCTTGAATGCGGGCATGCACTTGCGCTTTCCTCCAGAGCGGTAGCAGCAGTGTCACGCAGTCCGCCGCGTGGATCAAAGGATCTATGGTTTTCCCTCGAGTCTTTCCCAAGAGGCTTTCCCACAGGGGTGTCCCACGTGCACACGTGGTGGGAGTCGATCCTCGGCTTGAACGTCAAGGCAGTGCAGGGAAAACAGGTTCCTCTGGAATGGACTGACACATCTGTGGGTCTCTTGGAATGGTGCCACGACCCTGGAGTTCCTCTCCCCTTTCCTGTGGAGAGCGCCTCCTCTTGAGATGCGACGGGAACGCCGGGATTCTTTCCCTACGAAAAAGGGAAAGGATCCCTAATCTCGTCCTAGGAGGCGGAAACAGGGCTCCCCTGGATGTGTGCGGGACCCCACGTGCTTCCTCTCGAGTGGAGACGGGTATGTTGCAGAACTGCTTCAGTTGCAGCAAGGGTGTGAAGGACCCTTTGTAAGTTCAAGTGGTTAGATGTGATTAGCCTGGAGAAGCCTCAGTGGAAATGGGCCTCATCTCGCCTGGAGGGCAAAACCTCCTGGATTTTCTCGAGTTGTGGCAGGTGCTCTCGACTTACGATGGAGACCTCAGGGACCCGCTCTGGTGGCCTCAGGAAAGGCCAGTCCCCATGCGAGTTCCTCGGGGGCCTCTCGGCATTCCACTCCCGTCGATGCCAGGGCCTAAGACCTTGTGTGGAGTCGGGGCCGGAACCTGAGGATTCCTCTCCAGTGCTGACATGGATCTTGGGGTACTTCTGGAGTCTCCCCAGGGGAGTCAGTCCTCGTCTCGAATGCGGGCATGCACTTGCGCTTTCCTCCAGAGCGGTAGCAGCAGTGTCACGCAGTCCGCCGCGTGGATCAAAGGATCTATGGTTTTCCCTCGAGTCTTTCCCATGAGGCTTTCCCACGAGGCTTTCCCACAGGGCTGTCCCACGTGCACACGTGGTGGGAGTCGATCCTCGGCTTGAACGTCAAGGCAGTGCAGGGAAAACAGGTTCCTCTGGAATGGACTGACACATCTGGGGGATTCTTGGAATGGTGGCACGACCCTGGAGTTCCTCTCGCCTTTCCTGTGGAGAGCGCCTCCTCTTGAGAGCGACGGGAACGCCGGGAAATCTTTCCCTACGAAACAGGGAAAGGATCCCTCATCTCGAGCTAGGAGGCGGAAACGGGGCTCCCCTGGATGTGTGCGGGACCCCACGTGCTTCCTCTCGAGTGGAGACGGGTATGTCGGGGAACTTCTTGAGTTGCAGCAAGGGTGTGAAGGACCCTTTGGAAGTTCCAGTGGTTAGACGTGATTAGCCTCGAGAAGCCTCAGCGGAAATGGGCCTCATCTCGCCTGGAGGGCAAAACCTCCTGGATTTTCTCGAGTTGCGGCAGGTGCTCTCGACTTACGACGGGGACCTCAGGGACCCGCTCTGGTGGCCTCAGGAAAGGCCAGTCCCCATGCGAGTTCCTCGGGGGCCTCTCGGGATTCCTCTCCCGTCGATGCCGGGGCCTAAGACCTTGTGTGGAGTCGGGGCCGGAACCTGAGGATTCCTCTCCAGTGCTGACATGGATCTTGGGGTAATTCTGGAGTCTCCCCAGGGGAGTCAGTCCTCGTCTCGAATGCGGGCATGCACTTGCGCTTTCCTCCAGAGCGGTAGCAGCAGTGTCACGCAGTCCACCGCGTGGATCAAAGGATCTATGGTTTTCCCTCGAGTCTTTCCCACGAGGCTTTCCCACGAGGCTTTCCCACAGGGCTGTCCCACGTGCACAGGTGGTGGGAGTCGATCCTCGGCTTGAACGTCAAGGCAGTGCAGGGAAAACAGGTTCCTCTATAATGGACTGACACATCTGGGCGTCTCTTGGAATGGTGGCACGACCCTGGAGTTCCTCTCGCCTCTCCTGTGGAGAGCGCCTCCTCTTGAGATGCGACGGGAACGCCGGGAATTCTTTCCCTAAGAAACAGGGAAAGGATCCCTCATCTCGAGCTAGGAGGCGGAAACGGGGCTCCCCTGGATGTGTGCGGGACCCCACGTGCTTCCTCTCGAGTGGAGAGGGGTATGTCGGGGAACTTCTTGAGTTGCAGCAAGGGTGTGAAGGACCCTTTGGAAGTTCCAGTGGTTAGATGTGATTAGCCTCGAGAAGCCTCAGCGGAAATGGGCCTCATCTCGCCTGGAGGGCAAAACCTCCTGGATTTTCTCGAGTTGCGGCATGTGCTCTTGACTTACGACGGGGACCTCGGGGACCCGCTCTGGTGGCCTCAGGAAAGGCCAGTCCCCATGCGAGTTCCTCGGGGGCCTCTCGGGATTCCTCTCCCATCGATGCCGGGGCCTAAGACCTTGTGTGGAGTCGGGGCCGGAACCTGAGGATTCCTCTCCAGTGCTGACATGGATCTTGGGGTACTTCTGGAGTCTCCCCAGGGGAGTCAGTCCTCGTCTCGAATGCGGGCATGCACTTGCGCTTTCCTCCAGAGCGGAAGCAGCAGTGTCACGCAGTCCGCCGCGTGGATCAAAGGATCTATGGTTTTCCCTCGAGTCTTTCCCACGAGGCTTTCCCACGAGGCTTTCCCACAGGGCTGTCCCACGTGCACACGTGGTGGGAGTCGATCCTCGGCTTGAACGTCAAGGCAGTGCAGGGAAAACAGGGTCCTCTGGAATGGACTGACACATCTGGGGGACTCTTGGAATGTTGGCACGACCCTGGAGTTCCTCTCGCCTTTCCTGTGGAGAGCGCCTCCTCTTGAGATGCGACGGGAACGCCGGGAATGCTTTCCCTACGAAACAGGGAAAGGATCCCTCATCTCGAGCTAGGAGGCGGAAACGGGGCTCCCCTGGATGTGTGCGGGACTCCACGTGCTTCCTCTCGAGTGGAGACGGGTATGTCGGGGAACTTCTTGAGTTGCAGCAAGGGTGTGAAGGACCCTTTGGAAGTTCCAGTGGTTAGACGTGATTAGCCTCGAGAAGCCTCAGCGGAAATGGGCCTCATCTCGCCTGGAGGGCAAAACCTCCAGGATTTTCTCGAGTTGTGGCAGGTGCTCTCGACTTACGACGGGGACCTCAGGGACCCGCTCTGGTGGCCTCAGGAAAGGCCAGTCCCCATGCAAGTTCCTCGGGGGCCTCTCGGGATTCCTCTCCCGTCGATGCCGGGGCCTAAGTCCTTGTGTGGAGTCGGGGCCGGAACCTGAGGATTCCTCTCCAGTGCTGACATGGATCTTGGGGTACTTCTGGAGTCTCCCCAGGGGAGTCAGTCCTCGTCTCGAATGCGGGCATGCACTTGCGCTTTCCTCCAGAGCGGTAGCAGCAGTGTCACGCAGTCCGCCGCGTGGATCAAAGGATCTATGGTTTTCCCTCGAGTCTTTCCCACGAGGCTTTCCCACGAGGCTTTCCCACAGGGCTGTCCCACGTGCACACGTGGTGGGAGTGGATCCTCGGCTTGAACGTCAAGGCAGTGCAGGGAAAACATGTTCCTCTGGAATGGACTGACACATCTGGGGGACTCTTGGAATGGTGGCACGACCCTGGAGTTCCTCTCGCCTTTCCTGTGGAGAGCGCCTCCTCTTGAGATGCGACGGGAACGCCGGGAATTCTTTCCCTACGAAACAGGGAAAGGATCCCTCATCTCGAGCTAGGAGGCGGAAACGGGGCTCCCCTGAATGTTTGCGGGACCCCACGTGCTTCCTCTCGAGTGGAGACGGGTATGTCGGGGAACTTCTTGAGTTGCAGCAAGGGTGTGAAGGACCCTTTGGAAGTTCCAGTGGTTAGACGTGATTAGCCTCGAGAAGCCTCAGCGGAAATGGGCCTCATCTCGCCTGGAGGGCAAAACCTCCTGGATTTTCTCGAGTTACGGCAGGTGCTCTCGACTTACGACGGGGACCTCAGGGACCCGCTCTGGTGGCCTCAGGAAAGGCCAGTCCCCATGCTAATTCCTCGGGTGCCTCTCGGGATTACTCTCCCGTCGATGCCGGGGCCTAAGACCTTGTGTGGAGTCGGGGCCGGAAACTGAGGATTCCTCTCCAGTGCTGACATGGATCTTGGGGTACTTCTGGAGTCTCCCCAGGGGAGTCAGTCCTCGTCTCGAATGCGGGCATGCACTTGCGCTTTCCTCCAGAGCGGTAGCAGCAGTGTCACGCAGTCCGCCGCGTGGATCAAAGGATCTATGGTTTTCCCTCGAGTCTTTCCCACGAGGCTTTCCCACGAGGCTTTCCCACAGGGCTGTCCCACGTGCACACGTGGTGGGAGTGGATCCTCGGCTTGAACGTCAAGGCAGTGCAGGGAAAACAGGTTCCTCTGGAATGGACTGACACATCTGGGGGTCTCTTGGAATGGTGCCACGACCCTGGAGTTCCTCTCGCCTTTCCTGCGGAGAGCGCCTCCTCTTGAGATGCGACGGGAACACCGGGAATTCTTTCCCTAAGAAACAGGGAAAGGATCCCTCACCTCGAGCTAGGAGGCGGAAACAGGGCTCCCCTGGATGTGTGCGGGACCCCACGTGCATCCTCTCGAGTGGAGAAGGGTATGTCGCGGAACTGCTTCAGTGCAGCAAGGGTGTGAAGGACCCTTTGGAAGTTCCAGTGGTTAGATGTGATTAGCCTCGAGAAGCCTCAGCGGAAATGGGCCTCATCTCGCCTGGAGGGCAAAACCTCCTGGATTTTCTCGAGTTGCAGCAGGTGCTCTCGACTTACGATGGGGACCTCAGGGACCCGCTCTGGTGGCCTCAGGAAAGGCCAGTCCCCATGTGAGTTCCTCGGGGGCCTCTCGGGATTCCTCTCCCGTCGATGCCGGGGCCTAAGACCTTGTGTGGAGTCGGGGCCGGAACCTGAGGATTCCTCTCCAGTGCTGACATGGATCTTGGGGTAATTCTGGAGTCTCCCCAGGGGAGTCAGTCCTCGTCTCGAATGCGGGCATGCACTTGCGCTTTCCTCCAGAGCGGTAGCAGCAGTGTCACGCAGTCCACCGCGTGGATCAAAGGATCTATGGTTTTCCCTCGAGTCTTTCCCACGAGGCTTTCCCACGAGGCTTTCCCACAGGGCTGTCCCACGTGCACAGGTGGTGGGAGTCGATCCTCGGCTTGAACGTCAAGGCAGTGCAGGGAAAACAGGTTCCTCTATAATGGACTGACACATCTGGGCGTCTCTTGGAATGGTGGCACGACCCTGGAGTTCCTCTCGCCTCTCCTGTGGAGAGCGCCTCCTCTTGAGATGCGACGGGAACGCCGGGAATTCTTTCCCTAAGAAACAGGGAAAGGATCCCTCATCTCGAGCTAGGAGGCGGAAACGGGGCTCCCCTGGATGTGTGCGGGACCCCACGTGCTTCCTCTCGAGTGGAGACGGGTATGTCGGGGAACTTCTTGAGTTGCAGCAAGGGTGTGAAGGACCCTTTGGAAGTTCCAGTGGTTAGATGTGATTAGCCTCGAGAAGCCTCAGCGGAAATGGGCCTCATCTCGCCTGGAGGGCAAAACCTCCTGGATTTTCTCGAGTTGCGGCATGTGCTCTTGACTTACGACGGGGACCTCGGGGACCCGCTCTGGTGGCCTCAGGAAAGGCCAGTCCCCATGCGAGTTCCTCGGGGGCCTCTCGGGATTCCTCTCCCATCGATGCCGGGGCCTAAGACCTTGTGTGGAGTCGGGGCCGGAACCTGAGGATTCCTCTCCAGTGCTGACATGGATCTTGGGGTACTTCTGGAGTCTCCCCAGGGGAGTCAGTCCTCGTCTCGAATGCGGGCATGCACTTGCGCTTTCCTCCAGAGCGGAAGCAGCAGTGTCACGCAGTCCGCCGCGTGGATCAAAGGATCTATGGTTTTCCCTCGAGTCTTTCCCACGAGGCTTTCCCACGAGGCTTTCCCACAGGGCTGTCCCACGTGCACACGTGGTGGGAGTGGATCCTCGGCTTGAACGTCAAGGCAGTGCAGGGAAAACAGGTTCCTCTGGAATGGACTGACACATCTGGGGGACTCTTGGAATGTTGGCACGACCCTGGAGTTCCTCTCGCCTTTCCTGTGGAGAGCGCCTCCTCTTGAGATGCGACGGGAACGCCGGGAATGCTTTCCCTACGAAACAGGGAAAGGATCCCTCATCTCGAGCTAGGAGGCGGAAACGGGGCTCCCCTGGATGTGTGCGGGACTCCACGTGCTTCCTCTCGAGTGGAGACGGGTATGTCGGGGAACTTCTTGAGTTGCAGCAAGGGTGTGAAGGACCCTTTGGAAGTTCCAGTGGTTAGACGTGATTAGCCTCGAGAAGCCTCAGCGGAAATGGGCCTCATCTCGCCTGGAGGGCAAAACCTCCAGGATTTTCTCGAGTTGTGGCAGGTGCTCTCGACTTACGACGGGGACCTCAGGGACCCGCTCTGGTGGCTTCAGGAAAGGCCAGTCCCCATGCAAGTTCCTCGGGGGCCTCTCGGGATTCCTCTCCCGTCGATGCCGGGGCCTAAGTCCTTGTGTGGAGTCAGGGCCGGAACCTGAGGATTCCTCTCCAGTGCTGACATGGATCTTGGGGTACTTCTGGAGTCTCCCAGGGGAGTCAGTCCTCGTCTCGAATGCGGGCATGCACTTGCGCTTTCCTCCAGAGCGGTAGCAGCAGTGTCACGCAGTCCGCCGCGTGGATCAAAGGATCTATGGTTTTCCCTCGAGTCTTTCCCACGAGGCTTTCCCACGAGGCTTTCCCACAGGGCTGTCCCACGTGCACACGTGGTGGGAGTGGATCCTCGGCTTGAACGTCAAGGCAGTGCAGGGAAAACATGTTCCTCTGGAATGGACTGACACATCTGGGGGACTCTTGGAATGGTGGCACGACCCTGGAGTTCCTCTCGCCTTTCCTGTGGAGAGCGCCTCCTCTTGAGATGCGACGGGAACGCCGGGAATTCTTTCCCTACGAAACAGGGAAAGGATCCCTCATCTCGAGCTAGGAGGCGGAAACGGGGCTCCCCTGAATGTGTGCGGGACCCCACGTGCTTCCTCTCGAGTGGAGACGGGTATGTCGGGGAACTTCTTGAGTTGCAGCAAGGGTGTGAAGGACCCATTGGAAGTTCCAGTTGTTAGACGTGATTAGCCCCTAGAAGCCTCAGCGGAAATGGGCCTCATCTCGCCTGGAGGGCAAAACCTCCTGGATTTTCTCGAGTTACGGCAGGTGCTCTCGACTTACGACGGGGACCTCAGGGACCCGCTCTGGTGGCCTCAGGAAAGGCCAGTCCCCATGCTAATTCCTCGGGGGCCTCTCGGGATTACTCTCCCGTCGATGCCGGGGCCTAAGACCGTGTGTGGAGTCGGGGCCGGAAACTGAGGATTCCTCTCCAGTGCTGACATGGATCTTGGGGTACTTCTGGAGTCTCCCCAGGGGAGTCAGTCCTCGTCTCGAATGCGGGCATGCACTTGCGCTTTCCTCCAGAGCGGTAGCAGCAGTGTCACGCAGTCCGCCGCGTGGATCAAAGGATCTATGGTTTTCCCTCGAGTTTTCCCACGAGGCTTTCCCACGAGGCTTTCCCACAGGGCTGTCCCACGTGCACACGTGGTGGCAGTGGATCCTCGGCTTGAACGTCAAGGCAGTGCAGGGAAAACAGGTTCCTCTGGAATGGACTGACACATCTGGGTGACTCTTGGAATGGTGGCATGACCCTGGAGTTCCTCTCGGCTTTCCTGTGGAGAGCGTCTCCTCTTGAGATGCGACGGGAACGCCGGGAATTCTTTCCCTACGAAACAGGGAAAGGATCCCTCATCTCGAGCTAGGAGGCGGAAACGGGGCTCCCCTGGATGTTTGCGGGACCCCACGAGCTTCCTCTGAGGTGGAGACGGGTATGTCGGGGAACTTCTTGAGTTGCAGCAAGGGTGTGAAGGACCCTTTGGAAGTTCCAGTGGTTAGACGTGATTAGCCTCGAGAAGCCTCAGCGGAAATAGGCCTCATCTTGCCTGGAGGGCAAAACCTCCTGGATTTTCTCGAGTTGCGGCAGGTGCTCTCGACTTACGACGGGGACCTCAGGGACCCGCTCTGGTGGCCTCAGGAAAGGCCAGTCCCCATGCGAGTTCCTCCGGGGCCTCTCGGGATCCCTCTCCCGTCGATGCCGGGGCCTAAGACCTTGTGTGGAGTCGGGGCCGGAACCTGAGGATTCCTCTCCAGTGCTGACATGGATCTTGGGGTACTTCTGGAGTCTCCCCAGGGGAGTCAGTCCTCGTCTCGAATGCGGGCATGCACTTGCGCTTTCCTCCAGAGCGGTAGCAGCAGTGTCACGCAGTCCGCCGCGTGGATCAAAGGATCTATGTTTTTCCCTCGAGTCTTTCCCACGAGGCTTTCCCACGAGGCTTTCCCACAGGGCTGTCCCACGTGCACACGTGGTGGGAGTGGATCCTCGGCTTGAACGTCAAGGCAGTGCAGGGAAAACAGGTTCCTCTGGAATGGACTGACACATCTGGGGGACTCTTGGAATGGTGGCACGACCCTGGAGTTCCTCTCGCCTTTCCTGTGGAGAGCGCCTCCTCTTGAGATGCGACGGGAACGCCGGGAATTCTTTGCCTACGAAACAGGGAAAGGATCCCTCATCTCGAGCTAGGAGGCGGAAACGGGGCTGCCCTGGATGTGTGCGGGACCCCACGTGCTTACTCTCGAGTGGAGACGGGTATGTCGGGGAACTTCTTGAGTTGCAGCAAGGGTGTGAAGGACCCTTTGGAAGTTCCAGTGGTTAGACATGATTCGCCTCGAGAAGCCTCATTGGAAATGGGCCTCATCTCGCCTGGAGGGCAAAACCTCCTGGATTTTCTCGAGTTGCGGCAGGTGCTCTCGACTTACGACGGGGACCTCAGGGACCCGCTCTGGTGGCCTCAGGAAAGGCCAGTCCCCATGCGAGTTCCTCGGGGGCCTCTCGGGATTCCTCTCCCGTCGATGCCGGGGCCTAAGACCTTGTGTGGAGTCGGGGCCGGAACCTGAGGATTCCTCTCCAGTGCTGACATGGATCTTGGGGTACTTCTGGAGTCTCCCCAGGGGAGTCAGTCCTCGTCTCGAATGCGGGCATGCACTTGCGCTTTCCTCCAGAGTGGTAGCAGCAGTGTCACGCAGTCCGCCGCGTGGATCAAAGGATCTATGGTTTTCCCTCGAGTCTTTCCCACGAGGCTTTCCCACGAGGCTTTCCCACAGGGCTGTCCCACGTGCACACGTGGTGGGAGTGGATCCTCGGCTTGAACGTCAAGGCAGTGCAGGGAAAACAGGTTCCTCTGGAATGGACTGACACATCTGGGGGACTCTTGGAATGCTGGCACGACCCTGGAGTTCCTCTCGCCTTTCCTGTGGAGAGCGCCTCCTCTTGAGATGCGACGGGAACGCCGGGAATTCTTTCCCTACGAAACAGTGAAAGGATCCCTCATCTCGAGCTAGGAGGCGGAAACGGGGCTCCCCTGGATGTGTGCGGGAACCCACGTGCTTCCTCTCGAGTGGAGACGGGTATGTCGGGGAACTTCTTGAGTTGCAGCAAGGGTGTGAAGGACCCTTTGGAAGTTCCAGCGGTTAGATGTGATTAGCCTCGAGAAGCCTCAGCGGAAATGGGCCTCATCTCGCCTGGTGGGCAAAACCTCCTGGATTTTCTCGAGTTGCGGCAGGTGCTCTCGACTTACGATGGGGACCTCAGGGACCCGCTCTGGTGGCCTCAGGAAAGGCCAGTCCCCATTCGAGTTCCTCGGGGGCCTCTCGGCATTCCTCTCCCGTCGATGCCGGGGCCTAAGACCTTGTGTGGAGTCGGGGCCGGAACCTGAGGATTCCTCTCCAGTGCTGACATGGATCTTGGGGTACTACTGGAGTCTCCCCAGGGGAGTCAGTCCTCGTCTCGAATGCGGGCATGCACTTGCGCTTTCCTCCAGAGCGGTAGCAGCAGTGTCACGCAGTCCAGCGCGTGGATCAAAGGATCTATGGTTTTCCCTCGAGTCTTTCCCACGAGGCTTTCCCACGAGGCTTTCCCACAGGGCTGTCCCACGTGCACACGTGGTGGGAGTGGATCCTCGGCTTGAACGTCAAGGCAGTGCAGGGAAAACAGGTTCCTCTGGAATGGACTGACACATCTGGGGGTCTCTTGGAATGGTGGCACGACCCTGGAGTTCCTCTCGCCTTTCCTGTGGAGAGCGCCTCCTCTTGAGATGCGACGGGAACGCCGGGAATTCTTTCCCTACGAAACAGGGAAAGGATCCCTCATCTCGAGCTAGGAGGCGGAAACGGGGCTCCCCTGGATGTGTGCGGGACCCCACGTGCTTCCTCTCGAGTGGAGACGGGTATGTCGGGGAACTTCTTGAGTTGCAGCAAGGGTGTGAAGGACCCTTTGGAAGTTCCAGTGGTTAGACGTGATTAGCCTCGAGAAGCCTCAGCGGAAATGGGCCTCATCTCGCCTGGAGGGCAAAACCTCCTGGATTTTCTCGAGTTGCGGCAGGTGCTCTCGACTTACGACGGGGACCTCAGGGACCCGCTCTGGTGGACTCAGGAAAGGCCAGTCCCCATGCGAGTTCCTCGGGGGCCTCTCGGGATTCCTCTCCCGTCGATGCCGGGGCCTAAGACCTTGTGTGGAGTCGGGGCCGGAACCTGAGGATTCCTCTCCAGTGCTGACATGGATCTTGGGGTACTTCTGGAGTCTCCCCAGGGGAGTCAGTCCTCTTCTCGAATGCGGGCATGCACTTGCGCTTTCCTCCAGAGCGGTAGCAGCAGTGTCACGCAGTCCGCCGCGTGGATCAAAGGATCTATTGTTTTCCCTCGTGTCTTTCCCACGAGGCTTTCCCACGAGGCTTTCCCACAGGGCTGTCCCACGTGCACACGTGGTGGCAGTGGATCCTCGGCTTGAACGTCAAGGCAGTGCAGGGAAAACATGTTCCTCTGGAATGGACTGACACATCTGGGGGACTCTTGGAATGGTGGCACGACCCTGGAGTTCCTGTCGCCTTTCCTGTGGAGAGCGCCTCCTCTTGAGATGCGACGGGAACGCCGGGAATTCTTTCCCTACGAAACAGGGAAAGGATCCCTCATCTCGAGCTAGGAGGCGGAAACGGGGCTCCCCTGGATGTGTGCGGGACCCCACGTGCTTCCTCTCGAGTGGAGACGGGTATGTCGGGGAACTTCTTGAGTTGCAGCAATGCTGTGAAGGACCCTTTGGAAGTTCCAGTGGTTAGACGTGATTAGCCTCGAGAAGCCTCAGCGGAAATGGGCCTCATCTCGCCTGGAGGGCAAAACCTCCTGGATTTTCTCGAGTTGCGGCAGGTGCTCTCGACTTACGACGGGGACCTCAGGGACCCGCTCTGGTGGACTCAGGAAAGGCCAGTCCCCATGCGAGTTCCTCGGGGGCCTCTCTGGATCCCTCTCCCGTCGATGCCGGGGCCTAAGACCTTGTGTGGAGTCGGGGCCGGAACCTGAGGATTCCTCTCCAGTGCTGACATGGATCTTGGGGTACTTCTGGAGTCTCCCCAGGGGAGTCAGTCCTCGTCTCGAATGCGGGCATGCACTTGCGCTTTCCTCCAGAGCGGTAGCAGCAGTGTCACGCAGTCCGCCGCGTGGATCAAAGGATCTATGGTTTTCCCTCGAGTCTTTCCCACGAGGTTTTCCCACGAGGCTTTCCCACAGGGCTGTCCCACGTGCACACGTGGTGGGAGTCGATCCTCGGCTTGAACGTCAAGGCAGTGCAGGGAAAACAGGTTCCTCTGGAATGGACTGACACATCTGGGGGACTCTTGGAATGGTGGCATGACCCTGGAGTTCCTCTCGGCTTTCCTGTGGAGAGCGCCTCCTCTTCAGATGCGACGGGAACGCCGGGAATTCTTTCCCTACGAAACAGGGAAAGGATCCCTCATCTCGAGCTAGGAGGCGGAAACGGGGCTGCCCTGGATGTGTGCGGGACCCCACGTGCTTACTCTCGAGTGGAGACGGGTATGTCGGGGAACTTCTTGAGTTGCAGCAAGGGTGTGAAGGACCCTTTGGAAGTTCCAGTGGTTAGACGTGATTAGCCTCGAGAAGCCTTAGCGGAAATGTGCCTCATCTCCCCTGGAGGGCAAAACCTCCTGGATTTTCTCGAGTTGCGGCAGGTGCTCTCGACTTACTACGGGGACCTCAGGGACCCGCTCTGGTGGCCTCAGGAAAGGCCAGTCCCCATGCGAGTTCCTCGGGGGCCTCTCGGCATTCCTCTCCCGTCGATGCCGGGGCCTAAGACCTTGTGTGGAGTCGGGGCCGGAACCTGAGGATTCCTCTCCAGTGCTGACATGGATCTTGGGGTACTTCTGGAGTCTCCCCAGGGGAGTCAGTCCTCGTCTCGAATGCGGGCATGCACTTGCGCTTTCCTCCAGAGCGGTAGCAGCAGTGTCACGCAGTCCGCCGCGTGGATCAAAGGATCTATGGTTTTCCCTCGAGTCTTTCCCACGAGGCTTTCCCACGAGGCTTTCCCACAGGGCTGTCCCACGTGCACACGTGGTGGGAGTGGATCCTCGGCTTGAACGTCAAGGCAGTGCAGGGAAAACAGGTTCCTCTGGAATGGACTGACACATCTGGGGGACTCTTGGAATGGTGGCATGACCCTGGAGTTCCTCTCGCCTTTCCTGTGGAGAGCGCCTCCTCTTGAAATGCGACTAGAACGCCGGGAATTCTTTCCCTACGAAACAGGGAAAGGATCCCTCATCTCGAGCTAGGAGGCGGAAACGGGGCTCCCCTGGATGTGTGCGGGACCCCACGTGCTTCCTCTCGAATGGAGACGGGTATGTCGGGGAACTTCTTGAGTTGCAGCAAGGGTGTGAAGGACCCTTTGGAAGTTCCAGTGGTTAGACGTGATTAGCCTCGAGAAGCCTCAGCGGAAATGGGCCTCATCTCGCCTGGAGGGCAAAACCTCCTGGATTTTCTCGAGTTGCGGCAGGTGCTCTCGACTTACGACGGGGACCTCAGGGACCCGCTCTGGTGGCCTCAGGAAAGGCCAGTCCCCATGCGAGTTCCTCGGGGGCCACTCGGCATTCCTCTCCCGTCGATGCCGGGGCCTAAGACCTTGTGTGGAGTCGGGGCCGGAACCTGAGGATTCCTCTCCAGTGCTGACATGGATATTGGGGTACTTCTGGAGTCTCCCCAGGGGAGTCAGTCCTCGTCTCGAATGCGGGCATGCACTTGCGCTTTCCTCCAGAGCGGTAGCAGCAGTGTCACGCAGTCCGCCGCGTGGATCAAAGGATCTATGGTTTTCCCTCGAGTCTTTCCCACGAGGCTTTCCCACGAGGCTTTCCCACAGGGCTGTCCCACGTGCACACGTGGTGGGAGTGGATCCTCGGCTTGAACGTCAAGGCAGTGCAGGGAAAACAGGTTCCTCTGGAATGGACTGACACATCTGGGGGACTCTTGGAATGGTGGCACGACCCTGGAGTTCCTCTCGCCTTTCCTGTGGAGAGCGCCTCCTCTTGAGATGCGACGGGAACGCCGGGAATTCTTTCCCTACGAAACAGGGAAAGGATCCCTCATCTCGAGCTAGGAGGCGGAAACGGGGCTCCCCTGGATGTGTGCGGGACCCCACGTGCTTCCTCTCGAGTGGAGACGGGTATGTCGGGGAACTTCTTGAGTTGCAGCAAGGGTGTGAAGGACCCTTTGGAAGTTCCAGTGGTTAGACGTGATTAGCCTCGAGAAGCCTCAGCGGAAATGGGCCTCATCTCGCCTGGAGGGCAAAACCTCCTGGATTTTCTCGAGTTGCGGCATGTGCTCTCGACTTACGATGGGGACCTCAGGGACCCGCTCTGGTGGACTCAGGAAAGGCCAGTCCCCATGCGAGTTCCTCGGGGGCCTCTCGGGATCCATCTCCCGTCGATGCCGGGGCCTAAGACCTTGTGTGGAGTCGGGGCCGGAACCTGAGGATTCCTCTCCAGTGCTGACATGGATCTTGGGGTACTTCTGGAGTCTCCCCAGGGGAGTCAGTCCTCGTCTCGAATGCGGGCATGCACTTGCGCTTTCCTCCAGAGCGGTAGCAGCAGTGTCACGCAGTCCGCCGCGTGGATCAAAGGATCTATGGTTTTCCCTCGAGTCTTTCCCACGAGGCTTTCCCACGAGGCTTTCCCACAGGGCTGTCCCACGTGCACACGTGGTGGGAGTGGATCCTCGGCTTGAACGTCAAGGCAGTGCAGGGAAAACAGGTTCCTCTGGAATGGACTGACACATCTGGGGGACTCTTGGAATGGTGGCACGACCCTGGAGTTCCTCTCGGCTTTCCTGTGGAGAGCGCCTCCTCTTGAGATGCGACGGGAACGCCGGGAATTCTTTCCCTACGAAACAGGGAAAGGATCCCTCATCTCGAGCTAGGAGGCGGAAACGGGGCTGCCCTGGATGTGTGCGGGACACCACGTGCTTCCTCTCGAGTGGAGACGGGTATGTCGGGGAACTTCTTGAGTTGCAGCAAGGGTGTGAAGGACCCTTTGGTAGTTCCAGTGGTTAGACGTGATTAGCCTCGAGAAGCCTCAGCGGAAATGGGCCTCATCTCGCCTGGAGGGCAAAACCTCCTGGATTTTCTCGAGTTGCGGCAGGTGCTCTCGACTTACGATGGGGACCTCAGGGACCCGCTCTGGTGTCCTCAGGAAAGGCCAGTCCCCATGCGAGTTCCTCGGGGGCGTCTCGGGATTCCTCTCCCGTCGATGCCGGGGCCTAAGACCTTGTGTGGAGTCGGGGCCGGAACCTGAGGATTCCTCTCCAGTGCTGACATGGATCTTGGGGTACTTCTGGAGTCTCCCCAGGGGAGTCAGTCCTCTTCTCGAATGCGGGCATGCACTTGCGCTTTCCTCCAGAGCAGTAGCAGCAGTGTCACGCAGTCCGCCGCGTGGATCAAAGGATCTATTGTTTTCCCTCGTGTCTTTCCCACGAGGCTTTCCCCCGAGGCTTTCCTACAGGGCTGTCCCACGTGCACACGTGGTGGCAGTGGATCCTCGGCTTGAACGTCAAGGCAGTGCAGGGAAAACAGGTTCCTCTGGAATGGACTGACACATCTGGGGGACTCTTGGAATGGTGGCACGACCCTGGAGTTCCTCTCGCCTTTCCTGTGGAGAGCGCCTCCTCTTGAGATGCGACGGGAACGCCGGGAATTCTTTCCCTACGAAACAGGGAAAGGATCCCTCATCTCGAGCTAGGAGGCGGAAACGGGGCTCCCCTGGATGTGTGCGGGACCCCACGTGCTTCCTCTCCAGTGGAGACGGGTATGTCGGGGAACTTCTTGAGTTGCAGCAAGGGTGTGAAGGACCCTTTGGAAGTTCCAGTGGTTAGACGTGATTAGCCTCGAGAAGCCTCATTGGAAATGGGCCTCATCTCGCCTGGAGGGCAAAACCTCCTGGATTTTCTCGAGTTGCGGCAGGTGCTCTCGACTTACGACGGGGACCTCAGGGACCCGCTCTGGTGGACTCAGGAAAGGCCAGTCCCCATGCGAGTTCCTCGGGGGCCTCTCGGGATTCCTCTCCCGTCGATGCCAGGGCCTAAGACCTTGTGTGGAGTCGGGGCCGGAACCTGAGGATTCCTCTCCAGTGCTGACATGGATCTTGGGGTACTTCTGGAGTCTCCCCAGGGGAGTCAGTCCTCTTCTCGAATGCGGGCATGCACTTGCGCTTTCCTCCAGAGCGGTAGCAGCAGTGTCACGCAGTCCGCCGCCTGGATCAAAGGATCTATTTTTTTCCCTCGTGTCTTTCCCACGAGGCTTTCCCACGAGGCTTTCCCACAGGGCTGTCCCACGTGCACACGTGGTGGGAGTCGATCCTCGGCTTGAACGTCAAGGCAGTGCAGGGAAAACATGTTCCTCTTGAATGGACTGACACATCTGGGGGACTCTTGGAATGGTGGCACGACCCTGGAGTTCCTCTCGCCTTTCCTGTGGAGAGCGCCTCCTCTTGAGATGCGACGGGAACGCCGGGAATTCTTTCCCTACGAAACAGGGAAAGGATCCCTCATCTCGAGCTAGGAGGCGGAAACGGGGCTCCCCTGCATGTGTGCGGGACCTCACGTGCTTCCTCTCGAGTGGAGACGGGTATGTCGGGGAACTTCTTGAGTTGCAGCAAGGGTGTGAAGGACCCTTTGGAAGTTCCAGTTGTTAGACCTGATTAGCCTCGAGAAGCCTCAGCGGAAATGGGCCTCATCTCGCCTGGAGGGCAAAACCTCCTGGATTTTCTCGAGTTGCGGCAGGTGCTCTCGACTTACGACGGGGACCTCAGGGACCCGCTCTGGTGGCCTCAGGAAAGGCCAGTCCCCATGCGAGTTCCTCGGGGGCCTCTCGGCATTCCTCTCCCGTCGATGCCTGGGCCTAAGACCTTGTGTGGAGTCGGGGCCGGAACCTGAGGATTCCTCTCCAGTGCTGACATGGATCTTGGGGTACTTCTGGAGTCTCCCCAGGGGAGTCAGTCCTCTTCTCGAATGCGGGCATGCACTTGCGCTTTCCTCCAGAGCGGTAGCAGCAGTGTCACGCAGTCCGCCGCGTGGATCAAAGGATCTATTTTTTTCCCTCGTGTCTTTCCCACGAGGCTTTCCCACGAGGCTTTCCCACAGGGCTGTCCCACGTGCACACGTGGTGGCAGTGGATCCTCGGCTTGAACGTCAAGGCAGTGCAGGGAAAACATGTTCCTCTGGAATGGACTGACACATCTGGGGGACTCTTGGAATGGTGGCACGACCCTGGAGTTCCTCTCGCCTTTCCTGTGGAGAGCGCCTCCTCTTGAGATGCGACGGGAACGCCGGGAATTCTTTCCCTACGAAACAGGGAAAGGATCCCTCATCTCGAGCTAGGAGGCGGAAACGGGGCTCCCCTGGATGTGTGCGGGACCCCACGTGCTTCCTCTCGAGTGGAGACGGGTATGTCGGGGAACTTCTTGAGTTGAAGCAAGGGTGTGAAGGACCCTTTGGAAGTTCCAGTTGTTAGACCTGATTAGCCTCGAGAAGCCTCAGCGGAAATGGGCCTCATCTCGCCTGGAGGGCAAAACCTCCTGGATTTTCTCGAGTTGCGGCAGGTGCTCTCGACTTACGACGGGGACCTCAGGGACCCGCTCTGGTGGCCTCAGGAAAGGCCAGTCCCCATGCGAGTTCCTCGGGGGCCTCTCGGCATTCCTCTCCCGTCGATGCCGGGGCCTAAGACCTTGTGTGGAGTCGGGGCCGGAACCTGAGGATTCCTCTCCAGTGCTGACATGGATCTTGGGGTACTTCTGGAGTCTCCCCAGGGGAGTCAGTCCTCGTCTCGAATGCGGGCATGCACTTGCGCTTTCCTCCAGAGCGGTAGCAGCAGTGTCACGCAGTCCGCCGCGTGGATCAAAGGATCTATGTTTTTCCCTCGAGTCTTTCCCACGAGGCTTTCCCACGAGGCTTTCCCACAGGGCTGTCCCACGTGCACACGTGGTGGGAGTGGATCCTCGGCTTGAACGTCAAGGCAGTGCAGGGAAAACAGGTTCCCCTGGAATGGACTGACACATCTGGGGGACTCTTGGAATGGTGGCACGACCCTGGAGTTCCTCTCGGCTTTCCTGTGGAGAGCGCCTCCTCTTGAGATGCGACGGGAACGCCGGGAATTCTTTCCCTACGAAACAGGGAAAGGATCCCTCATCTCGAGCTAGGAGGCGGAAACGGGGCTGCCCTGGATGTGTGCGGGACCCCACGTGCTTCCTCTCGAGTGGAGACGGGTATGTCGGGGAACTTCTTGAGTTGCAGCAAGGGTGTGAAGGACCCTTTGGAAGTTCCAGCGGTTAGATGTGATTAGCCTCGAGAAGCCTCAGCGGAAATGGGCCTCATCTCGCCTGGTGGGCAAAACCTCCTGGATTTTCTCGAGTTGCGGCAGGTGCTCTCGACTTACGATGGGGACCTCAGGGACCCGCTCTGGTGGCCTCAGGAAAGGCCAGTCCCCATTCGAGTTCCTCGGGGGCCTCTCGGCATTCCTCTCCCGTCGATGCCGGGGCCTAAGACCTTGTGTGGAGTCGGGGCCGGAACCTGAGGATTCCTCTCCAGTGCTGACATGGATCTTGGGGTACTTCTGGAGTCTCCCCAGGGGAGTCAGTCCTCGTCTCGAATGCGGGCATGCACTTGCGCTTTCCTCCAGAGCGGTAGCAGCAGTGTCACACAGTCCGCCGCGTGGATCAAAGGATCTATGGTTTTCCCTCGAGTTTTCCCACGAGGCTTTCCCACGAGGCTTTCCCACAGGGCTGTCCCACGTGCACACGTGGTGGGAGTCGATCCTCGGCTTGAACGTCAAGGCAGTGCAGGGAAAACAGGTTCCTCTGGAATGAACTGACACATCTGGGGGACTCTTGGAATGGTGGCACGACCCTGGAGTTCCTCTCGGCTTTCCTGTGGAGAGCGCCTCCTCTTGAGATGCGACGGGAACGCCGGGAATTCTTTCCCTACGAAACAGGGAAAGGATCCCTCATCTCGAGCTAGGAGGCGGAAACGGGGCTCCCCTGGATGTGTGCGGGACCCCACGTGCTTCCTCTCGAGTGGAGACGGGTATGTCGGGGAACTTCTTGAGTTGCAGCAATGCTGTGAAGGACCCTTTGGAAGTTCCAGTGGTTAGACGTGATTAGCCTCGAGAAGCCTCAGCGGAAATGGGCCTCATCTCGCCTGGAGGGCAAAACCTCCTGGATTTTCTCAAGTTGCCGCAGGTGCTCTCGACTTACGACGGGGACCTCAGGGACCTGCTCTGGTGGACTCAGGAAAGGCCAGTCCCCATGCGAGTTCCTCGGGGGCCTCTCGGGATCCCTCTCCCGTCGATGCCGGGGCCTAAGACCTTGTGTGGAGTCGGGGCTGGAACCTGAGGATTCCTCTCCAGTGCTGACATGGATCTTGGGGTACTTCTGGAGTCTCCCCAGGGGAGTCAGTCCTCGTCTCGAATGCGGGCATGCACTTGCGCTTTCCTCCAGAGCGGTAGCAGCAGTGTCACGCAGTCCGCCGCGTGGATCAAAGGATCTATGGTTTTCCCTCGAGTCTTTCCCACGAGGCTTTCCCACGAGACTTTCCCACAGGGCTGTCCCACGTGCACACGTGGTGGGAGTCGATCCTCGGCTTGAACGTCAAGGCAGTGCAGGGAAAACAGGTTCCTCTGGAATGGACTGACACATCTGGGGGACTCTTGGAATGGTGGCATGACCCTGGAGTTCCTCTCGCCTTTCCTGTGGAGAGCGCCTCCTCTTGAGATGCGACGGGAACGCCGGGAATTCTTTCCCTACGAAACAGGGAAAGGATCCCTCATCTCGAGCTAGGAGGCGGAAACGGGGCTCCCCTGGATGTGTGCGGGACCCCACGTGCTTCCTCTCGAGTGGAGACGGGTATGTCGGGGAACTTCTTGAGTTGCAGCAATGCTGTGAAGGACCCTTTGGAAGTTCCAGTGGTTAGACGTGATTAGCCTCGAAAAGCCTCAGCGGAAATGGGCCTCATCTCGCCTGGAGGGCAAAACCTCCTGGATTTTCTCGAGTTGCGGCAGGTGCTCTCGACTTACGACGGGGACCTCAGGGACCCGCTCTGGTGGCCACAGGAAAGGCCAGTCCCCATGCGAGTTCCTCGGGGGCCTCTCGGCATTCCTCTCCCGTCGATGCCGGGGCCTAAGACCTTGTGTGGAGTCGGGGCCGGAACCTGAGGATTCCTCTCCAGTGCTGACATGGATCTTGGGGTACTTCTGGAGTCTCCCCAGGGGAGTCAGTCCTCGTCTCGAATGCGGGCATGAACTTGCGCTTTCCTCCAGAGCGGTAGCAGCAGTGTCACGCAGTCCGCCGCGTGGATCAAAGGATCTATGGTTTTCCCTCGAGTCTTTCCCACGAGGCTTTCCCACGAGGCTTTCCCACAGGGCTGTCCCACGTGCACACGTGGTGGGAGTGGATCCTCGGCTTGAACGTCAAGGCAGTGCAGGGAAAACAGGTTCCTCTGGAATGGACTGACACATCTGGGGGACTCTTGGAATGGTGGCACGACCCTGGAGTTCCTCTCGCCTTTCCTGTGGAGAGCGCCTCCTCTTGAGATGCGACGGGAACGCCGGGAATTCTTTCCCTACGAAACAGGGAAAGGATCCCTCATCTCGAGCTAGGAGGCGGAAACGGGGCTCCCCTGGATGTGTGCGGGACCCCACGTGCTTCCTCTCGAGTGGAGACTGGTATGTCGGGGAACTTCTTGAGTTGCAGCAATGCTGTGAAGGACCCTTTGGAAGTTCCAGTGGTTAGACGTGATTAGCCTCGATAAGCCTCAGCGGAAATGGGCCTCATCTCGCCTGGAGGGCAAAACCTCCTGGATTTTCTCGGGTTGCGGCAGGTGCTCTCGACTTACGACGGGGACCTCAGGGACCCGCTCTGGTGGACTCAGGAAAGGCCAGTCCCCATGCGAGTTCCTCGGGGGCCTCTCGGGATCCCTCTCCCGTCGATGCAGGGGCCTAAGACCTTGTGTGGAGTCGGGGCCGGAACCTGAGGATTCCTCTCCAGTGCTGACATGGATCTTGGGGTACTTCTGTAGTCTCCCCAAGGGAGTCAGTCCTCGTCTCGAATGCGGGCATGCACTTGCGCTTTCCTCCAGAGCGGTAGCAGCAGTGTCACGCAGTCCGCCGCGTGGATCAAAGGATCTATGGTTTTCCCTCGAGTCTTTCCCACGAGGCTTTCCCACGAGGCTTTCCCACAGGGCTGTCCCACGTGCACACGTGGTGGGAGTCGATCCTCGGCTTGAACGTCAAGGCAGTGCAGGGAAAACAGGTTCCTCTGGAATGGACTGACACATCTGGGGGACTCTTGGAATGGTGGCATGACCCTGGAGTTCCTCTCGCCTTTCCTGTGGAGAGCGCCTCCTCTTGAGATGCGATGGGAACGCCGGGAATTCTTTCCCTACGAAACAGGGAAAGGATCCCTCATCTCGAGCTAGGAGGCGGAAACGGGGCTCCCCTGGATGTGTGCGGGACCCCACGTGCTTCCTCTCGAGTGGAGACGGGTATGTCGGGGAACTTTTTGAGTTGCAGCAAGGGTGTGAAGGACCCTTTGGAAGTTCCAGTGGTTAGACGTGATTAGCCTCGAGAAGCCTCAGCGGAAATGGGCCTCATCTCGCCTGGAGGGCAAAACCTCCTGGATTTTCTCGAGTTGCGGCAGGTGCTCTCGACTTACGACGGGGACCTCAGGGACCCGCTCTGGTGGCGTCAGGAAAGGCCAGTCCCCATGCGAGTTCCTCGGGGGCCTCTCGGCATTCCTCTCCCGTCGATGCCGGGGCCTAAGACCTTGTGTGGAGTCGGGGCCGGAACCTGAGGATTACTCTCCAGTGCTGACATATATCTTGGGGTACTTCTGGAGTCTCCCCAGGGGAGTCAGTCCTCTTCTCGAATGCGGGCATGCACTTGCGCTTTCCTCCAGAGCGGTAGCAGCAGTGTCACGCAGTCCGACGCGTGGATCAAAGGATCTATTGTTTTCCCTCGTGTCTTTCCCACGAGGCTTTCCCACGAGGCTTTCCCACAGGGCTGTCCCACGTGCACACGTGGTGGGAGTGGATCCTCGGCTTGAACGTCAAGGCAGTGCAGGGAAAACATGTTCCTCTGGAATGGACTGACACATCTGGGGGACTCTTGGAATGGTGGCACGACCCTGGAGTTCCTGTCGCCTTTCCTGTGGAGAGCGCCTCCTCTTGAGATGCGACGGGAACGCCGGGAATTCTTTCCCTACGAAACAGGGAAAGGATCCCTCATCTCGAGCTAGGAGGCGGAAACGGGGCTCCCCTGGATGTGTGCGGGACCCCACGTGCTTCCTCTCAAGTGCAGACGGGTATGTCGGGGAACACTTGAGTTGCAGCAAGGGTGTGAAGGAACCTTTGGAAGTTCCAGTGTTTAGACGTGATTAGCCTGGAGAAGCCTCAGCGGAAATGAGCCTCATCTCGCCGGGAGGGCAAAACCTCCTGGATTTTCTCGAGTTGCGGCAGGTGATCTCGACTTATGACGAGGACCTCAGGGACCCGCTCTGGTGGCCTCAGGAAAAACCAGTCCCCATGCGAGTTCCTCGGGGGCCTCTCGGGATCCCTCTCCCGTCGATGCCGGGGCCTAAAACCTTGTGTGGACTCGGGGCCGGAACCTGAGGATTCCTCTCCAGTGCTGACATGGATCTTGGGGTACTTCTGGAGTCTCCCCAGGGGAGTCAGTCCTCGTCTCGAATGCGGGCATGCACTTGCGCTTTCCTCCAGAGCGGTAGCAGCAGTGTCACGCAGTCCGCCGCATGGATCAAAGGATCTATGTTTTTCCCTCGAGTCTTTCCCACGAGGCTTTCCCACGAGGCTTTCCCACAGGGCTGTCCCACGTGCACACGTGGTGGGAGTCGATCCTCGGCTTGAACGTCAAGGCAGTGCAGGGAAAACAGGTTCCTCTGGAATGGACTGACACATCTGGGGGACTCTTGGAATGGTGTCACGACCCTGGAGTTCCTCTCGCCTTTCCTGTGGAGAGCGCCTCCTCTTGAGATGCGACGGGAACGCCGGGAATTCTTTCCCTACGAAACAGGGAAAGGATCCCTCATCTCGAGCTAGGAAGCGGAAACGGGGCTCCCCTGGATGTGTGCGGGACCCCACGTGCTTCCCCTCTAGTGGAGACGGGTATGTCGGGGAACTTCTTGAGTTGCAGCAATGGTGTGAAGGACCCTTTGGAGGTTCCAGTGGTTAGATGTGATTGGCCTCGAGAAGCCTCAGCGGAAATGGGCCTCATCTCGCCTGGAGGGCAAAACCTCCTGGATTTTCTCGAGTTGCGGCAGGTGCTCTCGACTTACGACGAGGACCTCAGGGAACCGCTCTGGTGGCCTCAGGAAAGGCCAGTCCCCATGCGAGTTCCTCTGGGGATTCCTCTCCCGTCGATGCCGGGGCCTAAGACCTTGTGTGGAGTCGGGGCCGGAACCTGAGGATTCCTCTCCAGTGCTGACATGGATCTTGGGGTACTTCTGGAGTCTCCCCAGGGGAGTCAGTCCTCGTCTCGAATGCGGGCATGCACTTTCGCTTTCCTCCAGAGCGGTAGCAGCAGTGTCACGCAGTCCGCCGCGTGGATCAAAGGATCTATGGTTTTCCCTCGAGTCTTTCCCACGAGGCTTTCCCACGAGGCTTTCCCACAGGGCTGTCCCACGTGCACACGTGGTGGGAGTCGATCCTCGGCTTGAACGTCAAGGCAGTGCAGGGAAAACAGGTTCCTCTGGAATGGACTGACACATCTGGGGGACTCTTGGAATGGTGGCACGACCCTTCAGTTCCTCTCGCCTTTCCTGTGGAGAGCGCCTCCTCTTGAGATGCGACGGGAACGCCGGGAATTCTTTCCCTATGAAAAAGGGAAAGGATCCCTCATCTCGAGCTAGGAGGCGGAAACGGGGCTCCCCTGGATGTGTGCGGGACCCCACGTGCTTCCTCTCGAGTGCAGACGGGTATGTCGGGGAACTTCTTGAGTTGCAGCAAGGGTGTGAAGGAACCTTTGGAAGTTCCAGTGTTTAGACGTGATTAGCCTGGAGAAGCCTCAGCGGAAATGAGCCTCATCTCGCCGGGAGGGCAAAACCTCCTGGATTTTCTCGAGTTGCGGCAGGTGATCTCGACTTACGACGAGGACCTCAGGGACCCGCTCTGGTGGCCTCAGGAAAAGCCAGTCCCCATGCGAGTTCCTCGGGGGCCTCTCGGGATCCCTCTCCCGTCGATGCCGGGGCCTAAAACCTTGTGTGGACTCGGGGCCGGAACCTGAGGATTCCTCTCCAGTGCTGACATGGATCTTGGGGTACTTCTGGAGTCTCCCCAGGGGAGTCAGTCCTCGTCTCGAATGCGGGCATGCACTTGCGCTTTCCTCCAGAGCGGTAGCAGCAGTGTCACACAGTCCGCCGCATGGATCAAAGGATCTATGTTTTTCCCTCGAGTCTTTCCCACGAGGCTTTCCCACGAGGCTTTCCCACAGGGCTGTCCCACGTGCACACGTGGTGGGAGTCGATCCTCGGCTTGAACGTCAAGGCAGTGCAGGGAAAACAGGTTCCTCTGGAATGGACTGACACATCTGGGGGACTCTTGGAATGGTGTCACGACCCTTCAGTTCCTCTCGCCTTTCCTGTGGAGAGCGCCTCCTCTTGAGATGCGACGGGAATGCCGGGAATTCTTTCCCTACGAAACAGGGAAAGGATCCCTCATCTCGAGCTAGGAAGCGGAAACGGGGCTCCCCTGGATGTGTGCGGGACCCCACGTGCTTCCCCTCTAGTGGAGACGGGTATGTCGGGGAACTTCTTGAGTTGCAGCAATGGTGTGAAGGACCCTTTGGAGGTTCCAGTGGTTAGATGTGATTGGCCTCGAGAAGCCTCAGCGGAAATGGGCCTCATCTCGCCTGGAGGGCAAAACCTCCTGGATTTTCTCGAGTTGCGGCAGGTGCTCTCGACTTACGACGAGGACCTCAGGGAACCGCTCTGGTGGCCTCAGGAAAGGCCAGTCCCCATGCGAGTTCCTCTGGGGATTCCTCTCCCGTCGATGCCGGGGCCTAAGACCTTGTGTGGAGTCGGGGCCGGAACCTGAGGATTCCTCTCCAGTGCTGACATGGATCTTGGGGTACTTCTGGAGTCTCCCCAGGGGAGTCAGTCCTCGTCTCGAATGCGGGCATGCACTTGCGCTTTCCTCCAGAGCGGTAGCAGCAGTGTCACGCAGTCCGCCGCATGGATCAAAGGATCTATGTTTTTCCCTCGAGTCTTTCCCACGAGGCTTTCCCACGAGGCTTTCCCACAGGGCTGTCCCACGTGCACACGTGGTGGGAGTCGATCCTCGGCTTGAACGTCAAGGCAGTGCAGGGAAAACAGGTTCCTCTGGAATGGACTGACACATCTGGGGGACTCTTGGAATGGTGGCACGACCCTGGAGTTCCTCTCGCCTTTCCTGTGGAGAGCGCCTCCTCTTGAGATGCGACGGGAACGCCGGGAATTCTTTCCCTACGAAACAGGGAAAGGATCCCTCATCTCGAGCTAGGAGGCGGAAACGGGGCTCCCCTGGATGTGTGCGGGACCCCACGTGCTTCCTCTCGAGTGGAGACGGGTATGTCGGGGAACTTCTTGAGTTGCAGCAAGGGTGTGAAGGCCCCTTTGGAAGTTCCAGTGGTTAGACGTGATTAGCCTCGAGAAGCCTCAGCGGAAATGGGCCTCATCTCGCCTGGAGGGCAAAACCTCCTGGATTTTCTCGAGTTGCGGCAGGTGCTCTCGACTTACGACGGGGACCTCAGGGATCCGCTCTGGTGGACTCAGGAAAGGCCAGTCCCCATGCAAGTTCCTCGGGGGCCTCTCGGGATTCCTCTCCCGTCGATGCCGGGGCCTAAGACCTTGTGTGGAGTCGGGGCCGGAACCTGAGGATTCCTCTCCAGTGCTGACATGGATCTTGGGGTACTTCTGGAGTCTCCCCAGGGGAGTCAGTCCTCTTCTCGAATGCGGGCATGCACTTGCGCTTTCCTCCAGAGCGGTAGCAGCAGTGTCACGCAGTCCGCCGCGTGGATCAAAGGATCTATTGTTTTCCCTCGTGTCTTTCCCACGAGGCTTTCCCACGAGGCTTTCCCACAGGGCTGTCCCACGTGCACACGTGGTGGCAGTGGATCCTCGGCTTGAACGTCAAGGCAGTGCAGGGAAAACATGTTCCTCTGGAATGGACTGACACATCTGGGGGACTCTTGGAATGGTGGCACGACCCTGGAGTTCCTCTCGCCTTTCCTGTGGAGAGCGCCTCCTCTTGAGATGCGACGGGAACGCCGGGAATTCTTTCCCTACGAAACAGGGAAAGGATCCCTAATCTCGAGCTAGGAGGCGGAAACGGGGCTCCCCTGGATGTGTGCGGGACCCCACGTGCTTCCTCTCGAGTGGAGACGGGTATGTCGGGGAACTTCTTGAGTTGCAGCAAGGGTGTGAAGGACCCTTTGGAATTTCCAGTGGTTAGACGTGATTAGCCTCGAGAAGCCTCAACGGAAATGGGCCTCATCTCGCCTGGAGGGCAAAACCTCCTGGATTTTCTCGAGTTGCGGCAGGTGCTCTCGACTTACGACGGGGACCTCAGGGACCCGCTCTGGTGGCCTCAGGAAAGGCCAGTCCCCATGCGGGTTCCTCGGGGGCCTCTCGGGATTCCTCTCCCGTCGATGCCGGGGCCTAAGACCTTGTGTGGAGTCGGGGCCGGAACCTGAGGATTCCTCTCCAGTGCTGACATGGATCTTGGGGTACTTCTGGAGTCTCCCCAGGGGAGTCAGTCCTCGTCTCGAATGCGGGCATGCACTTGCGCTTTCCTCCAGAGCGGTAGCAGCAGTGTCACGCAGTCCGCCGCGTGGATCAAAGGATCTACTGTTTTCCCTCGTGTCTTTCCCACGAGGCTTTCCCACGAGGCTTTCCCACAGGGCTGTCCCACGTGCACACGTGGTGGGAGTGGATCCTCGGCTTGAACGTCAAGGCAGTGCAGGGAAAACATGTTCCTCTGGAATGGACTGACACATCTGGCGGACTCTTGGAATGGTGGCACGACCCTGGAGTTCCTCTCGCCTTTCCTGTGGAGAGCGCCTCCTCTTGAGATGCGACGGGAACGCCGGGAATTCTTTCCCTACGAAACAGGGAAAGGATCCCTCATCTCGAGCTAGGAGGCGGAAACGGGGCTCCCCTGGATGTGTGCGGGACCCCACGTGCTTCCTCTCGAGTGGAGACGGGTATGTCGGGGAACTTCTTGAGTTGCAGCAAGGGTGTGAAGGACCCTTTGGAAGTTCCAGTTGTTAGACGTGATTAGCCTCGAGAAGCCTCAGCGGAAATGGGCCTCATCTCGCCTGGAGGGCAAAACCTCCTGGATTTTCTCGAGTTACGGCAGGTGCTCTCGACTTACGACGGGGACCTCAGGGACCCGCTCTGGTGGCCTCAGGAAAGGCCAGTCCCCATGCTAATTCCTCGCGGGCCTCTCGGGATTACTCTCCCGTCGATGCCGGGGCCTAAGACCTTGTGTGGAGTCGGGGCCGGAAACTGAGGATTCCTCTCCAGTGCTGACATGGATCTTGGGGTACTTCTGGAGTCTCCCCAGGGGAGTCAGTCCTCGTCTCGAATGCGGGCATGCACTTGCGCTTTCCTCCAGAGCGGTAGCAGCAGTGTCACGCAGTCCGCCGCGTGGATCAAAGGATCTATGGTTTTCCCTCGAGTTTTCCCACGAGGCTTCCCCACGAGACTTTCCCACAGGGCTGTCCCACGTGCACACGTGGTGGGAGTGGATCCTCGGCTTGAACGTCAAGGCAGTGCAGGGAAATCAGGTTCCTCTGGAATGGACTGACACATCTGGGGGACTCTTGGAATGGTGGCATGACCCTGGAGTTCCTCTCGGCTTTCCTGTGGAGAGCGCCTCCTCTTGAGATGCGACGGGAACGCCGGGAATTCTTTCCCTACGAAACAGGGAAAGGATCCCTCATCTCGAGCTAGGAGGCGGAAACGGGGCTCCCCTGGATGTGTGCGGGACCCCACGTGCTTCCTCTCGAGTGGAGACGGGTATGTCGGGGAACTTCTTGAGTTGCAGCAAGGGTGTGAAGGACCCTTTGGAAGTTCCAGTGGTTAGACGTGATTAGCCTCGAGAAGCCTCAGCGGAAATAGGCCTCATCTTGCCTGGAGGGCAAAACCTCCTGGATTTTCTCGAGTTGCGGCAGGTGCTCTCGACTTACGACGGGGACCTCAGGGACCCGCTCTGGTGGCCTCAGGAAAGGCCAGTCCCATGCGAGTTCCTCGGGGGCCTCTCGGGATCCCTCTCCCGTCGATGCCGGGGCCTAAGACCTTGTGTGGAGTCGGGGCCGGAACCTGAGGATTCCTCTCCAGTGCTGACATGGATCTTGGGGTACTTCTGGAGTCTCCCCAGGGGAGTCAGTCCTCGTCTCGAATGCGGGCATGCACTTGCACTTTCCTCCAGAGCGGTAGCAGCAGTGTCACGCAGTCCGCCGCGTGGATCAAAGGATCTATGTTTTTCCCTCGAGTCTTTCCCACGAGGCTTTCCCACGAGGCTTTCCCACAGGGCTGTCCCACGTGCACACGTGGTGGGAGTGGATCCTCGGCTTGAACGTCAAGGCAGTGCAGGGAAAACAGGTTCCTCTGGAATGGACTGACACATCTGGGGGACTCTTGGAATGGTGGCACGACCCTGGAGTTCCTCTCGCCTTTCCTGTGGAGAGCGCCTCCTCTTGAGATGCGACGGGAACGCCGGGAATTCTTTCCCTACGAAACAGGGAAAGGATCCCTCATCTCGAGCTAGGAGGCGGAAACGGGGCTGCCCTGGATGTGTGCGGGACCCCACGTGCTTCCTCTCGAGTGGAGACGGGTATGTCGGGGAACTTCTTGAGTTGCAGCAAGGGTGTGAAGGACCCTTTGGAAGTTCCAGTGGTTAGACATGATTCGCCTCGAGAAGCCTCAGCGGAAATGGGCCTCATCTCGCCTGGAGGGCAAAACCTCCTGGATTTTCTCGAGTTGCGGCAGGTGCTCTCGACTTACGACGGGGACCTCAGGGACCCGCTCTGGTGGCCTCAGGAAAGGCCAGTCCCCATGCGAGTTCCTCGGGGGCCTCTCGGGATTCCTCTCCCGTCGATGCCGGGGCCTAAGACCTTGTGTGGAGTCGGGGCCGGAACCTGAGGATTCCTCTCCAGTGCTGACATGGATCTTGGGGTACTTCTGGAGTCTCCCCAGGGGAGTCAGTCCTCGTCTCGAATGCGGGCATGCACTTGCGCTTTCCTCCAGATTGGTAGCAGCAGTGTCACGCAGTCCGCCGCGTGGATCAAAGGATCTATGTTTTTCCCTCGAGTCTTTCCCACGAGGCTTTCCCACGAGGCTTTCCCACAGGGCTGTCCCACGTGCACACGTGGTGGGAGTGGATCCTCGGCTTGAACGTCAAGGCAGTGCAGGGAAAACAGGTTCCTCTGGAATGGACTGACACATCTGGGGGACTCTTGGAATGGTGGCACGACCCTGGAGTTCCTCTCGCCTTTCCTGTGGACAGCGCCTCCTCTTGAGATGCGACGGGAACGCCGGGAATTCTTTCCCTACGAAACAGGGAAAGGATCCCTCATCTCGAGCTAGGAGGCGGAAACGGGGCTGCCCTGGATGTGTGCGGGACCCCACGTGCTTCCTCTCGAGTGGAGACGGGTATGTCGGGGAACTTCTTGAGTTGCAGCAAGGGTGTGAAGGACCCTTTGGAAGTTCCAGTGGTTAGACATGATTCGCCTCGAGAAGCCTCAGCGGAAATGGGCCTCATCTCGCCTGGAGGGCAAAACCTCCTGGATTTTCTCGAGTTGCGGCAGGTGCTCTCGACTTACGACGGGGACCTCAGGGACCCGCTCTGGTGGCCTCAGGAAAGGCCAGTCCCCATGCGAGTTCCTCGGGGGCCTCTCGGCATTCCTCTCCCGTCGATGCCGGGGCCTAAGACCTTGTGTGGAGTCGGGGCCGGAACCTGAGGATTCCTCTCCAGTGCTGACATGGATCTTGGGGTACTTCTGGAGTCTCCCCAGGGGAGTCAGTCCTCGTCTCGAATGCGGGCATGCACTTGCGCTTTCCTCCAGATTGGTAGCAGCAGTGTCACGCAGTCCGCCGCGTGGATCAAAGGATCTATGGTTTTCCCTCGAGTCTTTCCCACGAGGCTTTCCCACGAGGCTTTCCCACAGGGCTGTCCCACGTGCACACGTGGTGGGAGTGGATCCTCGGCTTGAACGTCAAGGCAGTGCAGGGAAAACAGGTTCCTCTGGAATGGACTGACACATCTGGGGGACTCTTGGAATGGTGGCACGACCCTGGAGTTCCTCTCGCCTTTCCTGTGGAGAGCGCCTCCTCTTGAGATGCGACGGGAACGCCGGGAATTCTTTCCCTACGAAACAGGGAAAGGATCCCTCATCTCGAGCTAGGAGGCGGAAACGGGGCTCCCCTGGATGTGTGCGGGAACCCACGTGCTTCCTCTCGAGTGGAGACGGATATGTCGGGGAACTTCTTGAGTTGCAGCAAGGGTGTGAAGGACCCTTTGGAAGTTCCAGCGGTTAGATGTGATTAGCCTCGAGAAGCCTCAGCGGAAATGGGCCTCATCTCGCCTGGTGGGCAAAACCTCCTGGATTTTCTCGAGTTGCGGCAGGTGCTCTCGACTTACGATGGGGACCTCAGGGACCCGCTCTGGTGGCCTCAGGAAAGGCCAGTCCCCATTCGAGTTCCTCGGGGGCCTCTCGGCATTCCTCTCCCGTCGATGCCGGGGCCTAAGACCTTGTGTGGAGTCGGGGCCGGAACCTGAGGATTCCTCTCCAGTGCTGACATGGATCTTGGGGTACTTCTGGAGTCTCCCCAGGGGAGTCAGTCCTCGTCTCGAATGCGGGTATGCACTTGCGCTTTCCTCCAGAGCGGTAGCAGCAGTGTCACGCAGTCCGCCGCGTGGTCAAAGGATCTATGGTTTTCCCTCGTGTCTTTCCCACGAGGCTTTCCCACGAGGCTTTCCCACAGGGCTGTCCCACGTGCACACGTGGTGGGAGTGGATCCTCGGCTTGAACGTCAAGGCAGTGCAGGGAAAACAGGTTCCTCTGGAATGGACTGACACATCTGGGGGACTCTTGGAATGGTGGCACGACCCTGGAGTTCCTCTCGCCTTTCCTGTGGAGAGCGCCTCCTCTTGAGATGCGACGGGAACGCCGGGAATTCTTTCCCTACGAAACAGGGAAAGGATCCCTCATCTCGAGCTAGGAGGCGGAAACGGGGCTCCCCTGGATGTGTGCGGGACCCCACGTGCTTCCTCTCGAGTGGAGACGGGTATGTCGGGGAACTTCTTGAGTTGCAGCAAGGGTGTGAAGGACCCTTTGGAAGTTCCAGTGGTTAGACGTGATTAGCCTCGAGAAGCCTCAGCGGAAATGGGCCTCATCTCGCCTGGAGGGCAAAACCTCCTGGATTTTCTCGAGTTGCGGCAGGTGCTCTCGACTTACGACGGGGACCTCAGGGACCCGCTCTGGTGGCCTCAGGAAAGGCCAGTCCCCATGCGAGTTCCTCGGGGGCCTCTCGGGATTCCTCTCCCGTCGATGCCGGGGCCTAAGACCTTGTGTGGAGTCGGGGCCGGAACCTGAGGATTCCTCTCCAGTGCTGACATGGATCTTGGGGTACTTCTGGAGTCTCCCCAGGGGAGTCAGTCCTCGTCTCGAATGCGGGCATGCACTTGCGCTTTCCTCCAGAGCGGTAGCAGCAGTGTCACGCATTCCGCCGCGTGGATCAAAGGATCTATGGTTTTCCCTCGAGTCTTTCCCACGAGGCTTTCCCACGAGGCTTTCCCACAGGGCTGTCCCACGTGCACACGTGGTGGGAGTGGATCCTCGGCTTGAAAGTCAAGGCAGTGCAGGGAAAACAGGTTCCTCTGGAATGGACTGACACATCTGGGGGACTCTTGGAATGGTGGCATGACCCTGGAGTTCCTCTCGCCTTTCCTGTGGAGAGCGCCTCCTCTTGAGATGCGACGGGAACGCCTGGAATTCTTTCCCTACGAAACAGGGAAAGGATCCCTCATCTCGAGCTAGGAGGCGGAAACGGGGCTCCCCTGGATGTGTGCGGGACCCCACGTGCTTCCTCTCGAGTGGAGACGGGTATGTCGGGGAACTTCTTGAGTTGCAGCAAGGGTGTGAAGGACCCTTTGGAAGTTCCAGTGGTTAGACGTGATTAGCCTCGAGAAGCCTCAGCGGAAATGGGCCTCATCTCGCCTGGAGGGCAAAACCTCCTGGATTTTCTCGAGTTGCGGCAGGTGCTCTCGACTTACGACGGGGACCTCAGGGACCCGCTCTGGTGGCCTCAGGAAAGGCCAGTCCCCATGCGAGTTCCTCGGGGGCCTCTCGGCATTCCTCTCCCGTCGATGCCGGGGCCTAAGACCTTGTGTGGAGTCGGGGCCGGAACCTGAGGATTCCTCTCCAGTGCTGACATGGATCTTGGGGTACTTCTGGAGTCTCCCCAGGGGAGTCAGTCCTCGTCTCGAATGCGGGCATGCACTTGCGCTTTCCTCCAGAGCGGTAGCAGCAGTGTCACGCAGTCCGCCGCGTGGATCAAAGGATCTATGGTTTTCCCTCGAGTCTTTCCCACGAGGCTTTCCCACGAGGCTTTCCCACAGGGCTGTCCCACGTGCACACGTGGTGGGAGTGGATCCTCGGCTTGAACGTCAAGGCAGTGCAGGGAAAACAGGTTCCTCTGGAATGGACTGACACATCTGGGGGACTCTTGGAATGGTGGCACGACCCTGGAGTTCCTCTCGGCTTTCCTGTGGAGAGCGCCTCCTCTTGAGATGCGACGGGAATGCCGGGAATTCTTTCCCTACGAAACAGGGAAAGGATCCCTCATCTCGAGCTAGGAGGCGGAAACGGGGCTCCCCTGGATGTGTGCGGGACCCCACGTGCTTCCTCTCGAGTGGAGACGGGTATGTCGGGGAACTTCTTGAGTTGCAGCAATGCTGTGAAGGACCCTTTGGAAGTTCCAGTGGTTAGACGTGATTAGCCTCGAGAAGCCTCAGCGGAAATGGGCCTCATCACGCCTGGAGGGCAAAACCTCCTGGATTTTCTCGAGTTGCGGCAGGTGCTCTCGACTTACGACGGGGACCTCAGGGACCCGCTCTGGTGGACTCAGGAAAGGCCAGTCCCCATGCGAGTTCCTCGGGGGCCTCTCGGGATCCCTCTCCCGTCGATGCCGGGGCCTAAGACCTTGTGTGGAGTCGGGGCCGGAACCTGAGGATTCCTCTCCAGTGCTGACATGGATCTTGGGGTACTTCTGGAGTCTCCCCAGGGGAGTCAGTCCTCGTCTCGAATGCGGGCATGCACTTGCGCTTTCCTCCAGAGCGGTAGCAGCAGTGTCACGCAGTCTGCCGCGTGGATCAAAGGATCTATGGTTTTCCCTCGAGTCTTTCCCAGGAGGCTTTCCCACGAGGCTTTCCCACAGGGCTGTCCCACGTGCACACGTGGTGGGAGTCGATCCTCGGCTTGAACGTCAAGGCAGTGCAGGGAAAACAGGTTCCTCTGGAATGGACTGACACATCTGGGGGACTCTTGGAATGGTGGCATGACCCTGGAGTTCCTCTCGCCTTTCCTGTGGAGAGCGCCTCCTCTTGAGATGCGACGGGAACGCCGGGAATTCTTTCCCTACGAAACAGGGAAAGGATCCCTCATCTCGAGCTAGGAGGCGGAAACGGGGCTCCCCTGGATGTGTGCGGGACCCCACGTGCTTCCTCTCGAGTGGAGACGGGTATGTCGGGGAACTTCTTGAGTTGCAGCAAGGGTGTGAAGGACCCTTTGGAAGTTCCAGTGGTTAGACGTGATTAGCCTCGAGAAGCCTCAGCGGAAATGGGCCTCATCTCGCCTGGAGGGCAAAACCTCCTGGATTTTCTCGAGTTGCGGCAGGTGCTCTCGACTTACTACGGGGACCTCAGGGACCCGCTCTGGTGGCCTCAGGAAAGGCCAGTCCCCATGCGAGTTCCTCGGGGGCCTCTCGGCATTCCTCTCCCGTCGATGCCGGGGCCTAAGACCTTGTGTGGAGTCGGGGCCGGAACCTGAGGATTCCTCTCCAGTGCTGACATGGATCTTGGGGTACTTCTGGAGTCTCCCCAGGGGAGTCAGTCCTCGTCTCGAATGCGGGCATGCACTTGCGCTTTCCTCCAGAGCGGTAGCAGCAGTGTCACGCAGTCCGCCGCGTGGATCAAAGGATCTATGGTTTTGCCTCGAGTCTTTCCCACGAGGCTTTCCCACGAGGCTTTCCCACAGGGCTGTCCCACGTGCACACGTGGTGGGAGTGGATCCTCGGCTTGAACGTCAAGGCAGTGCAGGGAAAACAGGTTCCTCTGGAATGGACTGACACATCTGGGGGACTCTTGGAATGGTGGCACGACCCTGGAGTTCCTCTCGCCTTTCCTGTGGAGAGCGCCTCCTCTTGAGATGCGACGGGAACGCCGGGAATTCTTTCCCTACGAAACAGGGAAAGGATCCCTCATCTCGAGCTAGGAGGCGGAAACGGGGCTCCCCTGGATGTGTGCGGGACCCCACGTGCTTCCTCTCGAGTGGAGACGGGTATGTCGGGGAACTTCTTGAGTTGCAGCAAGGGTGTGAAGGACCCTTTGGAAGTTCCAGTGGTTAGACGTGATTAGCCTCGAGAAGCCTCAGCGGAAATGGGCCTCATCTCGCCTGGAGGGCAAAACCTCCTGGATTTTCTCGAGTTGCGGCAGGTGCTCTCGACTTACGACGGGGACCTCAGGGACCCGCTCTGGTGGACTCAGGAAAGGCCAGTCCCCATGCGAGTTCCTCGGGGGCCTCTCGGGATTCCTCTCCCGTCGATGCCGGGGCCTAAGACCTTGTGTGGAGTCAGGGCCGGAACCTGAGGATTCCTCTCCAGTGCTGACATGGATCTTGGGGTACTTCTGGAGTCTCCCCAGGGGAGTCAGTCCTCGTCTCGAATGCGGGCATGCACTTGCGCTTTCCTCCAGAGCGGTAGCAGCAGTGTCACGCAGTCCGCCGCGTGGATCAAAGGATCTATGGTTTTCCCTCGAGTTTTCCCACGAGGCTTTCCCACGAGGCTTTCCCACAGGGCTGTCCCACGTGCACACGTGGTGGGAGTCGATCCTCGGCTTGAACGTCAAGGCAGTGCAGGGAAAACAGGTTCCTCTGGAATGGACTGACACATCTGGGGGACTCTTGGAATGGTGGCATGACCCTGGAGTTCCTCTCGGCTTTCCTGTGGAGAGCGCCTCCTCTTGAGATGCGACGGGAACGCCGGGAATTCTTTCCCTACGAAACAGGGAAAGGATCCCTCATCTCGAGCTAGGAGGCGGAAACGGGGCTCCCCTGGATGTGTGCGGGACCCCAAGTGCTTCCTCTTGAGTGGAGACGGGTATGTCGGGGAACTTCTTGAGTTGCAGCAATGCTGTGAAGGACCCTTTGGAAGTTCCAGTGGTTAGACGTGATTAGCCTCGAGAAGCCTCAGCGGAAATGGGCCTCATCTCGCCTGGAGGGGAAAACCTCCTGGATTTTCTCGAGTTGCGGCAGGTGCTCTCGACTTACGACGGGGATCTCAGGGACCCGCTCTGGTGGACTCAGGAAAGGCCAGTCCCCATGCGAGTTCCTCGGGGGCCTCTCGGGATCCCTCTCCCGTCGATGCCGGGGCCTAAGACCTTGTGTGGAGTCGGGGCCGGAACCTGAGGATTCCTCTCCAGTGCTGACATGGATCTTGGGGTACTTCTGGAGTCTCCCCAGGGGAGTCAGTCCTCGTCTCGAATGCGGGCATGCACTTGCGCTTTCCTCCAGAGCGGTAGCAGCAGTGTCACGCATTCCGCCGCGTGGATCAAAGGATCTATGGTTTTCCCTCGAGTCTTTCCCACGAGGCTTTCCCACGAGGCTTTCCCACAGGGCTGTCCCACGTGCACACGTGGTGGGAGTGGATCCTCGGCTTGAACGTCAAGGCAGTGCAGGGAAAACAGGTTCCTCTGGAATGGACTGACACATCTGGGGGACTCTTGGAATGGTGGCATGACCCTGGAGTTCCTCTCGCCTTTCCTGTGGAGAGCGCCTCCTCTTGAGATGCGACGGGAACGCCTGGAATTCTTTCCCTACGAAACAGGGAAAGGATCCCTCATCTCGAGCTAGGAGGCGGAAACGGGGCTCCCCTGGATGTGTGCGGGACCCCACGTGCTTCCTCTCGAGTGGAGACGGGTATGTCGGGGAACTTCTTGAGTTGCAGCAAGGGTGTGAAGGACCCTTTGGAAGTTCCAGTGGTTAGACGTGATTAGCCTCGAGAAGCCTCAGCGGAAATGGGCCTCATCTCGCCTGGAGGGCAAAACCTCCTGGATTTTCTCGAGTTGCGGCAGGTGCTCTCGACTTACGACGGGGACCTCAGGGACCCGCTCTGGTGGACTCAGGAAAGGCCAGTCCCCATGCGAGTTCCTCGGGGGCCTCTCGGCATTCCTCTCCCGTCGATGCCGGGGCCTAAGACCTTGTGTGGAGTCGGGGCCGGAACCTGAGGATTCCTCTCCAGTGCTGACATGGATCTTGGGGTACTTCTGGAGTCTCCCCAGGGGAGTCAGTCCTCGTCTCGAATGCGGGCATGCACTTGCGCTTTCCTCCATAGCGGTAGCAGCAGTGTCACGCAGTCCGCCGCGTGGATCAAAGGATCTATGGTTTTCCCTCGAGTCTTTCCCACGAGGCTTTCCCACGAGGCTTTCCCACAGGGCTGTCCCACGTGCACACGTGGTGGGAGTGGATCCTCGGCTTGAACGTCAAGGCAGTGCAGGGAAAGCAGGTTCCTCTGGAATGGACTGACACATCTGGGTGACTCTTGGAATGGTGGCACGACCCTGGAGTTCCTCTCGCCTTTCCTGTGGAGAGCGCCTCCTCTTTAGATGCGACGGGAACGCCGGGAATTCTTTCCCTAAGAAACAGGGAAAGGATCCCTCATCTCGAGCTAGGAGGCGGAAACGGGGCTCCCCTGGATGTGTGCGGGACCCCACGTGCTTCCTCTCGAGTGGAGACGGGTATGTCGGGGAACTTCTTGAGTTGCAGCAAGGGTGTGAAGGACCCTTTGGAAGTTCCAGTGGTTAGACGTGATTAGCCTCGAGAAGCCTCAGCGGAAATGGGCCTCATCTCGCCTGGAGGGCAAAACCTCCTGGATTTTCTCGAGTTGCGGCAGGTGCTCTCGACTTACGACGGGGACCTCAGGGACCCGCTCTGGTGGACTCAGGAAAGGCCAGTCCCCATGCGAGTTCCTCGGGGGCCTCTCGGGATTCCTCTCCCGTCGATGCCGGGGCCTAAGACCTTGTGTGGAGTCGGGGCCGGAACCTGAGGATTCCTCTCCAGTGCTGACATGGATCTTGGGGTACTTCTGGAGTCTCCCCAGGGGAGTCAGTCCTCTTCTCGAATGCGGGCATGCACTTGCGCTTTCCTCCAGAGCGGTAGCAGCAGTGTCACGCAGTCCGCCGCGTGAATCAAAGGATCTATTGTTTTCCCTCGTGTCTTTCCCACGAGGCTTTCCCACGAGGCTTTCCCACAGGGCTGTCCCACGTGCACACGTGGTGGGAGTGGATCCTCGGCTTGAACGTCAAGGCAGTGCAGGGAAAACATGTTCCTCTGGAATGGACTGACACATCTGGGGGACTCTTGGAATGGTGGCACGACCCTGGAGTTCCTCTCGCCTTTCCTGTGGAGAGCGCCTCCTCTTGAGATGCGACGGCAACGCCGGGAATTCTTTCCCTACAAAACAGGGAAAGGATCCCTCATCTCGAGCTAGGAGGCGGAAACGGGGCTCCCCTGGATGTGTGCGGGACCCCACGTGCTTCCTCTCGAGTGGAGACGGGTATGTCGGGGAACTTCTTGAGTTGCAGCAAGGGTGTGAAGGACCCTTTGGAAGTTCCAGTTGTTAGACCTGATTAGCCTCGAGAAGCCTCAGCGGAAATGGGCCTCATCTCGCCTGGAGGGCAAAACCTCCTGGATTTTCTCGAGTTACGGCAGGTGCTCTCGACTTACGACGGGGACCTCAGGGACCCGCTCTGGTGGCCTCAGGAAAGGCCAGTCCCCATGCGAATTCCTCGGGGGCCTCTCGGGATTACTCTCCCGTCGATGCCGGGGCCTAAGACCTTGTGTGGAGTCGGGGCCGGAAACTGAGGATTCCTCTCCAGTGCTGACATGGATCTTGGGGTACTTCTGGAGTCTCCCCAGGGGAGTCAGTCCTCGTCTCGAATGCGGGCATGCACTTGCGCTTTCCTCCAGAGCGGTAGCAGCAGTGTCACGCAGTCCGCCGCGTGGATCAAAGGATCTATGGTTTTCCCTCGAGTTTTCCCACGAGGCTTTCCCACGAGGCTTTCCCACAGGGCTGTCCCACGTGCACACGTGGTGGGAGTCGATACTCGGCTTGAACGTCAAGGCAGTGCAGGAAAAACAGGTTCCTCTGGAATGGACTGACACATCTGGGGGACTCTTGGAATGGTGGCATGACCCTGGAGTTCCTCTCGCCTTTCCTGTGGAGAGCGCCTCCTCTTGAGATGCGACGGGAACGCCGGGAATTCTTTCCCTACGAAACAGGGAAAGGATCCCTCATCTCGAGCTAGGAGGCGGAAACGGGGCTCCCCTGGATGTGTGCGGGACCCCACGTGCTTCCTCTCGAGTGGAGACGGGTATGTCGGGGAACTTCTTGAGTTGCAGCAAGGGTGTGAAGGACCCTTTGGAAGTTCCAGTGGTTAGACGTGATTAGCCTCGAGAAGCCTCAGCGGAAATAGGCCTCATCTTGCCTGGAGGGCAAAACCTCCTGGATTTTCTCGAGTTGCGGCAGGTGCTCTCGACTTACGACGGGGACCTCAGGGACCCGCTCTGGTGGCCTCAGGAAAGGCCAGTCCCCATGCGAGTTCCTCGGGGGCCTCTCGGGATCCCTCTCCCGTCGATGCCGGGGCCTAAGACCTTGTGTGGAGTCGGGGCCGGAAACTGAGGATTCCTCTCCAGTGCTGACATGGATCTTGGGGTACTTCTGGAGTCTCCCCAGGGGAGTCAGTCCTCGTCTCGAATGCGGGCATGCACTTGCGCTTTCCTCCAGAGCGGTAGCAGCAGTGTCACGCAGTCCGCCGCGTGGATCAAAGGATCTATGGTTTTCCCTCGAGTCTTTCCCTCGAGGCTTTCCCACGAGGCTTTCCCACAGGGCTGTCCCACGTGCACACGTGGTGGGAGTGGATCCTCGGCTTGAACGTCAAGGCAGTGCAGGGAAAACAGGTTCCTCTGGAATGGACTGACACATCTGGGGGACTCTTGGAATGGTGGCACGACCCTGGAGTTCCTCTCGCCTTTCCTGTGGAGAGCGCCTCCTCTTGAGATGCGACGGGAACGCCGGGAATTCTTTCCCTACGAAACAGGGAAAGGATCCCTCATCTCGAGCTAGGAGGCGGAAACGGGGCTCCCCTGGATGTGTGCGGGACCCCACGTGCTTCCTCTCGAGTGGAGACGGGTATGTCGGGGAACTTCTTGAGTTGCAGCAAGGGTGTGAAGGACCCTTTGGAAGTTCCAGCGGTTAGATGTGATTTGCCTCGAGAAGCCTCAGCGGAAATGGGCCTCATCTCGCCTGGTGGGCAAAACCTCCTGGATTTTCTCGAGTTGCGGCAGGTGCTCTCGACTTACGATGGGGACCTCAGGGACCCGCTCTGGTGGCCTCAGGAAAGGCCAGTCCCCATTCGAGTTCCTCGGGGGCCTCTCGGCATTCCTCTCCCGTCGATGCCGGGGCCTAAGACCTTGTGTGGAGTCGGGGCCGGAAACTGAGGATTCCTCTCCAGTGCTGACATGGATCTTGGGGTACTTCTGGAGTCTCCCCAGGGGAGTCAGTCCTCGTCTCGAATGCGGGCATGCACTTGCGCTTTCCTCCAGAGCGGTAGCAGCAGTGTCACGCAGTCCGCCGCGTGGATCAAAGGATCTATGGTTTTCCCTCGAGTCTTTCCCACGAGGCTTTCCCACGAGGCTTTCCCACAGGGGTGTCCCACGTGCACACGTGGTGGGAGTGGATCCTCGGCTTGAACGTCAAGGCAGTGCAGGGAAAACAGGTTCCTCTGGAATGGACTGACACATCTGGGGGACTCTTGGAATGGTGGCACGACCCTGGAGTTCCTCTCGCCTTTCCTGTGGAGAGCGCCTCCTCTTGAGATGCGACGGGAACGCCGGGAATTCTTTCCCTACGAAACAGGGAAAGGATCCCTCATCTCGAGCTAGGAGGCGGAAACGGGGCTCCCCTGGATGTGTGCGGGACCCCACGTGCTTCCTCTCGAGTGGAGACGGGTATGTCGGGGAACTTCTTGAGTTGCAGCAAGGGTGTGAAGGACCCTTTGGAAGTTCCAGTGGTTAGACGTGATTAGCCTCGAGAAGCCTCAGCGGAAATGGACCTCATCTCTCCTGGAGGGCAAAACCTCCTGGATTTTCTCGAGTTGCGGCAGGTGCTCTCGACTTACGACGGGGACCTCAGGGACCCGCTCTGGTGGCCTCAGGAAAGGCCAGTCCCCATGCGAGTTCCTCGGGGGCCTCTCGGGATTCCTCTCCCGTCGATGCCGGGGCTTAAGACCTTGTGTGGAGTCGGGGCCGGAACCTGAGGATTCCTCTCCAGTGCTGACATGGATCTTGGGGTACTTCTGGAGTCTCCCCAGGGAAGTCAGTCCTCGTCTCGAATGCGGGCATGCACTTGCGCTTTCCTCCAGAGCGGTAGCAGCAGTGTCACGCAGTCCGCCGCGTGGATCAAAGGATCTATGGTTTTCCCTCGAGTTTTCCCACGAGGCTTTCCCACGAGGCTTTCCCACAGGGCTGTCCCACGTGCACACGTGGTGGGAGTCGATCCTCGGCTTGAACGTCAAGGCACTGCAGGGAAAACAGGTTCCTCTGGAATGGACTGACACATCTGGGGGACTCTTGGAATGGTGGCATTACCCTGGAGTTCCTCTCGGCTTTCCTGTGGAGAGCGCCTCCTCTTGAGATGCGACGGGAACGCCGGGAATTCTTTCCCTACGAAACAGGGAAAGGATCCCTCATCTCGAGCTAGGAGGCGGAAACGGGGCTCCCCTGGATGTGTGCGGGACCCCACGTGCTTCCTCTCGAGTGGAGACGGGTATGTCGGGGAACTTCTTGAGTTGCAGCAATGCTGTGAAGGACCCTTTGGAAGTTCCAGTGGTTAGACGTGATTAGCCTCGAGAAGCCTCAGCGGAAATGGGCCTCATCTCGCCTGGAGGGCAAAACCTCCTGGATTTTCTCGAGTTGCGGCAGGTGCTCTCGACTTACGACGGGGACCTCAGGGACCCGCTCTGGTGGACTCAGGAAAGGCCAGTCCCCATGCGAGTTCCTCGGGGGCCTCTCGGGATCCCTCTCCCGTCGATGCCGGGGCCTAAGACCTTGTGTGGAGTCGGGGCCGGAACCTGAGGATTCCTCTCCAGTGCTGACATGGATCTTGGGGTACTTCTGGAGTCTCCCCAGGGGAGTCAGTCCTCGTCTCGAATGCGGGCATGCACTTGCGCTTTCCTCCAGAGCGGTAGAAGCAGTGTCACGCAGTGCGCCGCGTGGATCAAAGGATCTATGGTTTTCCCTCGAGTCTTTCCCACGAGGCTTTCCCACGAGGCTTTCCCACAGGGCTGTCCCACGTGCACACGTGGTGGGAGTCGATCCTCGGCTTGAACGTCAAGGCAGTGCAGGGAAAACAGGTTCCTCTGGAATGGACTGACACATCTGGGGGACTCTTGGAATGGTGGCACGACCCTGGAGTTCCTCTCGCCTTTCCTGTGGAGAGCGCCTCCTCTTGAGATGCGAGGGGAACGCCGGGAATTCTTTCCCTCCGAAACAGAGAAAGGATCCCTCATCTCGAGCTAGGAGGCGGAAACGGGGCTCCCCTGGATGTGTGCGGGACACCACGTGCTTCCTCTCGAGTGCAGACGGGTATGTCGGGGAACTTCTTGAGTTGCAGCAAGGGTGTGAAGGACCCTTTGGAAGTTCCAGAGGTTAGATGTGATTGGCCTCGAGAAGCCTCAGCGGAAATGGGCCTCATCTCGCATGGAGGGCAAAACCTCCAGGATTTTCTCGAGTTGCGGCAGGTGCTCTCGACTTACGACGGGGACCTCAGGGAACCGCTCTGGTGGCCTCAGGAAAGGCCAGTCCCCATGCGAGTTCCTCGGGGGCCTCTCGGGATCCCTCTCCCGTCGATGCCGGGGCCTAAGACCTTGTGTGGAGTCAGGGCCGGAACCTGAGGATTCCTCTCAAGTGCTGACATGGATCTTGGGGTACTTCTGGAGTCTCCCCAGGGGAGTCAGTCCTCGTCTCGAATGCGGGCATGCACTTGCGCTTTCCTCCAGAGCGGTAGCAGCAGTGTCACGCAGTCTGCCGCGTGGATCAAAGGATCTATGGTTTTCCCTCGAGTCTTTCCCACGAGGCTTTCCCACGAGGCTTTCCCACAGGGCTGTCCCACGTGTACACGTGGTGGGAGTCGATCCTCGGCTTGAACGTCAAGGCAGTGCAGGGAAAACAGGTTCCTCTGGAATGGACTGACACATCTGGGGGACTCTTGGAATGGTGGCACGACCCTGGAGTTCCTCTCGCCTTTCCTGTGGAGAGCGCCTCCTCTTGAGATGCGACGGGAACGCCGGGAATTCTTTCCCTACGAAACAGGGAAAGGATCCCTCATCTCGAGCTAGGAGGCGGAAACGGGGCTCCCCTGGATGTGAGCGGGACCCACGTGCTTCCTCTGGAGTGGAGACGGGTATGGTGGGGAGCTTCTTTAGTCGTAGCAAGGGTGTGAAAGACCCGTTGGAAGTTCCAGTAATTAGACGTGATTAGCCTCGAGAAGCCTCAGCGGAAATGGGCCTCATCTCGCCTGGAGGGCAAAACCTCCAGGATTTTCTCGAGTTGCGGCAGGTGCTCTCGACTTACGACGGGGACCTCAGGGACCCCCTCTGGTGGCCTCAGGAAAGGCCAGTCCCCATGCGAGTTCCTCGGGGGCCTCTCGGGATCCCTCTCCCGTCGATGCCGGGGCCTAAGACCTTGTGTGGAGTCGGGGCCGGAAACTGAGGATTCCTCTCCAGTGCTGACATGGATCTTGGGGTACTTCTGGAGTCTCCCCAGGGGAGTCAGTCCTCGTCTCGAATGCGTGCATGCACTTGCGCTTTCCTCCAGAGCGGTAGCAGCAGTGTCACGCAGTCCGCCGCGTGGATCAAAGGATCTATGGTTTTCCCTCGAGTCTTTCCCACGAGGCTTTCCCACGAGGCTTTCCCACAGGGCTGTCCCACGTGCACACGTGGTGGGAGTGGATCCTCGGCTTGAACGTCAAGGCAGTGCAGGGAAAACAGGTTCCTCTGGAATGGACTGACACATCTGGGGGACTCTTGGAATGGTGGCACGACCCTGGAGTTCCTCTCGCCTTTCCTGTGGAGAGCGCCACCTCTTGAGATGCGACGGGAACACCGGGAATTCTTTCCCTACGAAACAGGGAAAGGATCCCTCATCTCGAGCTAGGAGGCGGAAACGGGGCTCCCCTGGATGTGTGCGGGACCCCACGTGCTTCCTCTCGAGTGGAGACGGGTATGTCGGGGAACTTCTTGAGTTGCAGCAAGGGTGTGAAGGACCCTTTGGAAGTTCCAGCGGTTAGATGTGATTTGCCTCGAGAAGCCTCAGCGGAAATGGGCCTCATCTCGCCTGGTGGGCAAAACCTCCTGGATTTTCTCGAGTTGCGGCAGGTGCTCTCGACTTACGATGGGGACCTCAGGGACCCGCTCTGGTGGCCTCAGGAAAGGCCAGTCCCCATTCGAGTTCCTCGGGGGCCTCTCGGCATTCCTCTCCCGTCGATGCCGGGGCCTAAGACCTTGTGTGGAGTCGGGGCCGGAAACTGAGGATTCCTCTCCAGTGCTGACATGGATCTTGGGGTACTTCTGGAGTCTCCCCAGGGGAGTCAGTCCTCGTCTCGAATGCGGGCATGCACTTGCGCTTTCCTCCAGAGCGGTAGCAGCAGTGTCACGCAGTCCGCCGCGTGGATCAAAGGATCTATGGTTTTCCCTCGAGTCTTTCAAACGAGGCTTTCCCACGAGGCTTTCCCACAGGGCTGTCCCACGTGCACACGTGGTGGGAGTGGATCCTCGGCTTGAACGTCAAGGCAGTGCAGGGAAAACAGGTTCCTCTGGAATGGACTGACACATCTGGGGGACTCTTGGAATGGTGGCACGACCCTGGAGTTCCTCTCGCCTTTCCTGTGGAGAGCGCCTCCTCTTGAGATGCGACGGGAACGCCGGGAATTCTTTCCCTACGAAACAGGGAAAGGATCCCTCATCTCGAGCTAGGAGGCGGAAACGGGGCTCCCCTGGATGTGTGCGGGACCCCACGTGCTTCCTCTCGAGTGGACACGGGTATGTCGGGGAACTTCTTGAGTTGCAGCAAGGGTGTGAAGGACCCTTTGGAAGTTCCAGTGGTTAGACGTGATTAGCCTCGAGAAGCCTCAGCGGAAATGGGCCTCATCTCTCCTGGAGGGCAAAACCCCCTGTATTTTCTCGAGTTGCGGCAGGTGCTCTCGACTTACGACGGGGACCTCAGGGACCCGCTCTGGTGGCCTCAGGAAAGGCCAGTCCCCATGCGAGTTCCTCGGGGGCCTCTCGGGATTCCTCTCCCGTCGATGCCGGGGCTTAAGACCTTGTGTGGAGTCGGGGCCGGAACCTGAGGATTCCTCTCCAGTGCTGACATGGATCTTGGGGTACTTCTGGAGTCTCCCCAGGGAAGTCAGTCCTCGTCTCGAATGCGGGCATGCACTTGCGCTTTCCTCCAGAGCGGTAGCAGCAGTGTCACGCAGTCCGCCGCGTGGATCAAAGGATCTATGGTTTTCCCTCGAGTTTTCCCACGAGGCTTTCCCACGAGGCTTTCCCACAGGGCTGTCCCACGTGCACACGTGGTGGGAGTCGATCCTCGGCTTGAACGTCAAGGCACTGCAGGGAAAACAGGTTCCTCTGGAATGGACTGACACATCTGGGGGACTCTTGGAATGGTGGCATGACCCTGGAGTTCCTCTCGGCTTTCCTGTGGAGAGCGCCTCCTCTTGAGATGCGACGGGAACGCCGGGAATTCTTTCCCTACGAAACAGGGAAAGGATCCCTCATCTCGAGCTAGGAGGCGGAAACGGGGCTCCCCTGGATGTGTGCGGGACCCCACGTGCTTCCTCTCGAGTGGAGACGGGTATGTCGGGGAACTTCTTGAGTTGCAGCAAGGGTGTGAAGGACCCTTTGGAAGTTCCAGTGGTTAGACGTGATTAGCCTCGAGAAGCCTCAGTGGAAATGGGCCTCATCTCGCCTGGAGGGCAAAACCTCCTGGATTTTCTCGATTTGCGGCAGGTGCTCTAGACTTACGACGGGGACCTCAGGGACCCGCTCTGGTGGCCTCAGGAAAGGTCAGTCCCCATGCGAGTTCCTCGGGGGCCTCTCGGGATTCCTCTCCCGTCGATGCCGGGGCCTAAAACCTTGTGTGGAGTCGGGGCCGGAACCTGAGGATTCCTCTCCAGTGCTGACATGGATCTTGGGGTACTTCTGGAGTCTCCCCAGGGGAGTCAGTCCTCGTCTCGAATGCGGGCATGCACTTGCGCTTTCCTCCAGAGCGGTAGCAGCAGTGTCACGCAGTCCGCCGCGTGGATCAAAGCATCTATGGTTTTTCCTCGAGTCTTTCCCACGAGGCTTTCCCACGAGGCTTTCCCACAGGGCTGTCCCACGTGCACACGTGCTGGGAGTCGATCCTCGGCTTGAAAGTCAAGGCAGTGCAGGGAAATCAGGTTCCTCTGGAATGGACTGACACATCTGGGGGACTCTTGGAATGGTGTCACGACCCTGGAGTTCCTCTCTACTTTCCTGTGGAGAGCGCCTCCTCTTGAGATGCGACGGGAACGCCGGGAATTCTTTCCCTACGAAACCGGGAAAGGATCCCTCATCTCTAGCTAGGAGGCGGAAACGGGGCTCCCCTGGATGTGTGCGGGAACCCACGTGCTTCTTCTCGAGTGGAGACGGGTATGTCGGGGAACTTCTTGAGTTGCAGCAATGGTGTGAAGGATCCTTTGGAAGATCCAGTGGTTAGATGTGAGTGGCCTCGAGAAGCCTCAGCGGAAAAGGGCCTCATCTCGCCTGGAGGGCAAAACCGCCTGGATTTTCTCGAGTTGCGGCAGGTGCTCTAGACTTACGACGGGGACCTCAGGGAACCGCTCTTGTGGCCTCAGGAAAGGCCAGTCCCCATGCGAGTTCCTCGGGGGCGTCTCGGGATTCTTCTCCCGTCGATGCCGGGGCCTAAGACCTTGTGTGGAGTCGGGGCCGGAACCTGAGTATTCCTCTCCAGTGCTGACATGGATCTTGGGGTACTTCTGGAGTCTCCCCAGGGGAGTCAGTCCTCGTCTCGAATGCGGGCATGCACTTGCGCTTTCCTCCAGAGCGGTAGCAGCAGGGTCACGCAGTCCGCCGCGTGGATCAAAGGATCTATGGTTTTCCCTAGAGTCTTTCCCACGAGGCTTTCCCACGAGGTTTTCCCACAGGGCTGTCCCACGTGCACACGTGGTGGGAGTCGATCCTCGGCTTGAACGTCAAGGCAGTGCAGGGAAAACAGGTTCCTCTGGAATGGACTGACACATCTGGGGGACTCTTGGAATGGTGGCACGACCCTGGAGTTCCTCTCGCCTTTCCTGTGGAGAGCGCCTCCTCTTGAGATGCGACGGGAACGCCGGGAATTCTTTCCCTATGAAACAGAGAAAGGATCCCTCATCTAGAGCTAGGAGGCGGAAACGGGGCTCCCCTGGATGTGTGCGGGACCCCACGTGCTTCCTCTCGAGTGGAGACGGGTATGTCGGGGAAATTCTTGAGTTGCAGCAAGGGTGTGAAGGACCGTTTGGAAGTTCCAGTGGTTAGACGTGATTAGCCTCGAGAAGCCTCAGCGGAAATGGGCCTCATCTCGCCTGGAGGGCAAAACCTCCTGGATTTTCTCGAGTTGCGGCAGGTGCTCTAGACTTACGACGGGGACCTCAGGGACCCGCTCTGGTGGCCTCAGGAAAGGTCAGTCCCCATGCGAGTTCCTCGGGGGCCTCTCGGGATTCCTCTCCCGTCGATGCCGGGGCCTAAAACCTTGTGTGGAGTCGGGGCCGGAACCTGAGGATTCCTCTCCAGTGCTGACATGGATCTTGGGGTACTTCTGGAGTCTCCCCAGGGGAGTCAGTCCTCGTCTCGAATGCGGGCATGCACTTGCGCTTTCCTCCAGAGCGGTAGCAGCAGTGTCACGCAGTCCGCCGCGTGGATCAAAGCATCTATGGTTTTTCCTCGAGTCTTTCCCACGAGGCTTTCCCACGAGGCTTTCCCACAGGGCTGTCCCACGTGCACACGTGCTGGGAGTCGATCCTCGGCTTGAAAGTCAAGGCAGTGCAGGGAAAACAGGTTCCTCTGGAATGGACTGACACATCTGGGGGACTCTTGGAATGGTGTCACGACCCTGGAGTTCCTCTCTACTTTCCTGTGGAGAGCGCCTCCTCTTGAGATGCGACGGGAACGCCGGGAATTCTTTCCCTACGAAACAGGGAAAGGATCCCTCATCTCTAGCTAGGAGGCGGAAACGGGGCTCCCCTGGATGTGTGCGGGAACCCACGTGCTTCTTCTCGAGTGGAGACGGGTATGTCGGGGAACTTCTTGAGTTGCAGCAATGGTGTGAAGGATCCTTTGGAAGATCCAGTGGTTAGATGTGAGTGGCCTCGAGAAGCCTCAGCGGAAATGGGCCTCATCTCGCCTGGAGGGCAAAACCTCCTGGATTTTCTCGAGTTGCGGCAGGTGCTCTAGACTTACGACGGGGACCTCAGGGAACCGCTCTTGTGGCCTCAGGAAAGGCCAGTCCCCATGCGAGTTCCTCGGGGGCGTCTCGGGATTCTTCTCCCGTCGATGCCGGGGCCTAAGACCTTGTGTGGAGTCGGGGCCGGAACCTGAGTATTCCTCTCCAGTGCTGACATGGATCTTGGGGTACTTCTGGAGTCTCCCCAGGGGAGTCAGTCCTCGTCTCGAATGCGGGCATGCACTTGCGCTTTCCTCCAGAGCGGTAGCAGCAGGGTCACGCAGTCCGCCGCGTGGATCAAAGGATCTATGGTTTTCCCTAGAGTCTTTCCCACGAGGCTTTCCCACGAGGTTTTCCCACAGGGCTGTCCCACGTGCACACGTGGTGGGAGTCGATCCTCGGCTTGAACGTCAAGGCAGTGCAGGGAAAACAGGTTCCTCTGGAATGGACTGACACATCTGGGGGACTCTTGGAATGGTGGCACGACCCTGGAGTTCCTCTCGCCTTTCCTGTGGAGAGCGCCTCCTCTTGAGATGCGACGGGAACGCCGGGAATTCTTTCCCTATGAAACAGAGAAAGGATCCCTCATCTAGAGCTAGGAGGCGGAAACGGGGCTCCCCTGGATGTGTGCGGGACCCCACGTGCTTCCTCTCGAGTGGAGACGGGTATGTCGGGGAAATTCTTGAGTTGCAGCAAGGGTGTGAAGGACCGTTTGGAAGTTCCAGTGGTTAGACGTGATTAGCCTCGAGAAGCCTCAGTGGAAATGGGCCTCATCTCGCCTGGAGGGCAAAACCTCCTGGATTTTCTCGAGTTGCGGCAGGTGCTCTCGACTTACGACGGGGACCTCAGGGACCCGCTCTGGTGGCCTCAGGAAAGGCCAGTCCCCATGCGAGTTCCTCGGGGGCCTCTCGGCATTCCTCTCCCGTCGATGCCGGGGCCTAAGACCTTGTGTGGAGTCCGGGCCGGAACCTGAGGATTCCTCTCCAGTGCTGACATGGATCTTGGGGTACTTCTGGAGTCTCCCTAGGGGAGTCAGTCCTCGTCTCGAATGCGGGCATGCACTTGCGCTTTCCTCCAGAGCGGTAGCAGCAGTGTCACGCAGTCCGCCGCGTGGATCAAAGGATCTATTGTTTTCCCTCGTGTCTTTCCCACGAGGCTTTCCCACGAGGCTTTCCCACAGGGCTGTCCCACGTGCACACGTGGTGGGAGTCGATCCTCGGCTTGAACGTCAAGGCAGTGCAGGGAAAACAGGTTCCTCTGGAATGGACTGACACATCTGGGGGACTCTTGGAATGGTGGCACGACCCTGGAGTTCCTCTCGCCTTTCCTGTGGAGAGCGCCTCCTCTTGAGATGCGACGGGAACGCCGGGAATGCTTTCCCTACGAAACAGGGAAAGGATCCCTCATCTCGAGCTAGGAGGCGGAAACGGGGCTCCCCTGGATGTGTGCGGGACCCCACGTGCTTCCTCTCGAGTGGAGACGGGTATGTCGGGGAACTTCTTGAGTTGCAGCAAGGGTGTGAAGGACCCTTTGGAAGTTCCAGTGGTTAGACGTGATTAGCCTCGAGAAGCCTCAGCGGAAATAGGCCTCATCTTGCCTGGAGGGCAAAACCTCCTGGATTTTCTCGAGTTGCGGCAGGTGCTCTCGACTTACGACGGGGACCTCAGGGACCCGCTCTGGTGGCCTCAGGAAAGGCCAGTCCCCATGCGAGTTCCTCGGGGGCCTCTCGGGATCCCTCTCCCGTCGATGCCCGGGCCTAAGACCTTGTGTGGAGTCGGGGCCGGAAACTGAGGATTCCTCTCCAGTGCTGACATGGATCTTGGGGTACTTCTGGAGTCTCCCCAGGGGAGTCAGTCCTCGTCTCGAATGCGGGCATGCACTTGCGCTTTCCTCCAGAGCGGTAGCAGCAGTGTCACGCAGTCCGCCGCGTGGATCAAAGGATCTATGGTTTTCCCTCGAGTCTTTCCCACGAGGCTTTCCCACGAGGCTTTCCCACAGGGCTGTCCCACGTGCACACGTGGTGGGAGTGGATCCTCGGCTTGAACGTCAAGGCAGTGCAGGGAAAACAGGTTCCTCTGGAATGGACTGACACATCTGGGGGACTCTTGGAATGGTGGCACGACCCTGGAGTTCCTCTCGCCTTTCCTGTGGAGAGCGCCTCCTCTTGAGATGCGACGGGAACGCCGGGAATTCTTTCCCTACGAAACAGGGAAAGGATCCCTCATCTCGAGCTAGGAGGCGGAAACGGGGCTCCCCTGGATGTGTGCGGGACCCCACGTGCTTCCTCTCGAGTGGAGACGGGTATGTCGGGGAACTTCTTGAGTTGCAGCAAGGGTGTGAAGGACCCTTTGGAAGTTCCAGCGGTTAGATGTGATTTGCCTCGAGAAGCCTCAGCGGAAATGGGCCTCATCTCGCCTGGAGGGCAAAACCTCCTGGATTTTCTCGAGTTGCGGCAGGTGCTCTCGACTTACGATGGGGACCTCAGGGACCCGCTCTGGTGTCCTCAGGAAAGGCCAGTCCCCATGCGAGTTCCTCGGGGGCGTCTCGGGATTCCTCTCCCGTCGATGCCGGGGCCTAAGACCTTGTGTGGAGTCGGGGCCGGAACCTGAGGATTCCTCTCCAGTGCTGACATGGATCTTGGGGTACTTCTGGAGTCTCCCCAGGGGAGTCAGTCCTCGTCTCGAATGCGGGCATGCACTTGCGCTTTCCTCCAGAGCGGTAGCAGCAGTGTCACGCAGTCCGCCGCGTGGATCAAAGGATCTATGGTTTTCCCTCGAGTCTTTCCCACGAGGCTTTCCCACGAGGCTTTCCCACAGGGCTGTCCCACGTGCACACGTGGTGGGAGTGGATCCTCGGCTTGAACGTCAAGGCAGTGCAGGGAAAACAGGTTCCTCTGGAATGGACTGACACATCTGGGGGACTCTTGGAATGGTGGCACGACCCTGGAGTTCCTCTCGCCTTTCCTGTGGAGAGCGCCTCCTCTTGAGATGCGACGGGAACGCCGGGAATTCTTTCCCTACGAAACAGAGAAAGGATCCCTCATCTCGAGCTAGGAGGCGGAAACGGGGCTCCCCTGGATGTGTGCGGGACACCACGTGCTTCCTCTCGAGTGCAGACGGGTATGTCGGGGAACTTCTTGAGTTGCAGCAAGGGTGTGAAGGACCCTTTGGAAGTTCCAGAGGTTAGATGTGATTGGCCTCGAGAAGCCTCAGCGGAAATGGGCCTCATCTCGCCTGGAGGGCAAAACCTCCTGGATTTTCTCGAGTTGCGGCAGGTGCTCTCGACTTACGACGGGGACATCAGGGAACCGCTCTGGTGGCCTCAGGAAAGGCCAGTCCCCATGCGAGTTCCTCGGGGGCCTCTCGGGATTCCTCTCCCGTCGATGCCGGGGCCTAAGACCTTGTGTGGAGTCGGGGCTGGAACCTGAGGATTCCTCTCCAGTGCTGACATGGATCTTGGGGTACTTCTGGAGTCTCCCCAGGGGAGTCAGTCCTCGTCTCGAATGCGGGCATGCACTTGCGCTTTCCTCCAGAGCGGTAGCAGCAGTGTCACGCAGTCCGCCGCGTGGATCAAAGGATCTATGGTTTTCCCTCGAGTCTTTCCCACGAGGCTTTCCCACGAGGCTTTCCCACAGGGCTCTCCCACGTGTACACGTGGTGGGAGTCGATCCTCGGCTTGAACGTCAAGGCAGTGCAGGGAAAACAGGTTCCTCTGGAATGGACTGACACATCTGGGGGACTCTTGGAATGGTGTCACGACCCTGGAGTTCCTCTCGCCTTTCCTGTGGAGAGCGCCTCCTCTTGAGATGCGACGGGAACGCCGGGAATTCTTTCCCTACGAAACAGGGAAAGGATCCCTCATCTCGAGCTAGGAGGCGGAAACGGGGCTCCCCTGGATGTGTGCGGGACCCCACGTGCTTCCTCTAGAGTGCAGACGGGTATGTCGGGGAGCTTCTTGAGTTGCAGCAAGGGTGTGAAGGACCCTTTGGAAGTTCCAGTGGTTAGATGTGATTAGCCTCGAGAAGCCTCAGCCGAAATGGGCCTCATCTCGCCTGGATGCAAAACCTCCTGGATTTTCTCGAGTTGCGGCAGGTGCTCTCGACTTACGACGGGGACCTCAGGGACCCGCTCTGGTGGCCTCAGGAAAGGCCAGTCTCCATGCGAGTTCCTCGGGGGCCTCTGGGGATTCCTCTCCCGTTGATGCCGGGGCCTAAGACGTTCTGTGGAGTCGGGGCCGGAACCTGAGGATTCCTCTCCAGTGCTGACATGGATCTTGGGGTACTTCTGGAGTCTCCCCAGGGGAGTCAGTCCTCGTCTCGAATGCGGGCATGCACTTGCGCTTTCCTCCAGAGCGGTAGCAGCAGTGTCACGCAGTCCGCCGCGTGGATCAAAGGATCTATGGTTTTCCCTCGAGTCTTTCCCACGAGGCTTTCCCACGAGGCTTTCCCACAGGGCTGTCCCACGTGCACACGTGGTGGGAGTCGATCCTCGGCTTGAACGTCAAGGCAGTGCAGGGAAAACAGGTTCCTCTGGAATGGACTGACACATCTGGGGGACTCTTGGAATGGTGGCACGACCCTGGAGTTCCTCTCGCCTTTCCTGTGGAGAGCGCCTCCTCTTGAGATGCGACAGGAACGCCGGGAATTCTTTCCCTACGAAACAGGGAAAGGATCCCTCATCTCGAGCTAGGAGGCGGAAACGGGGCTCCCCTGGATGTGTGCGGGACCCCACGTGCTTCCTCTCGAGTGGAGACGGGTATGTCGGGAAACTTCTTGAGTTGCAGCAATGGTGTGAAGGACCCTTTGGAAGTTCCAGTGGTTAGATGTGATTGGCCTCGAGAAGCCTCAGCGGAAATGGGCCTCATCTCGCCTGGAGGGCAAAACCTCCTGGATTTTCTCCAGTTGCGGCAGGTGCTCTCGACTTTCGAAGGGGACCTCAGGGAACCGCTCTGGTGGCCTCAGGAAAGGCCAGTCCCCATGCGAGTTCCTCGGGGGCCTCTCGGGATTCCTCTCCCGTCGATGCCGGGGCCTAAGACCTTGTGTGGAGTCGGGGCCGGAACCTGAGGATTCCTCTCCAGTGCTGACATGGATCTTGGGGTATTTCTGGAGTCTCCCCAGGGGAGTCAGTCCTCGTGTCGAATGCGGGCATGCACTTGCGCTTTCCTCCAGAGCGGTAGCAGCAGTGTCACGCAGTCCGCCGCGTGGATCAAAGGATCTATGGTTTTCCCTCGAGTCTTTCCCACGAGGCTTTCCCACGAGGCTTTCCCACAGAGCTGTCCCACGTGCACACGTGGTGGGAGTCGATCCTCGGTTTGAACGTCAAGGCAGTGCAGGGAAAACAGGTTCCTCTGGAATGGACTGACACATCTGGGGGACTCTTGGAATGGTGGCACGACCCTGGAGTTCCTCTCGCCTTTCCTGTGGAGAGCGCCTCCTCTTGAGATGCGACGGGAACGCCGGGAATTCTTTCCCTACGAAACAGGGAAAGGATCCCTCATCTCGAGCTAGGAGGCGGAAACGGGGCTCCCCTGGATGTGTGCGGGACCCCACGTGCTTCCTCTGGAGTGGAGACGGGTATGGTGGGGAGCTTCTTTAGTCGTAGCAAGGGTGTGAAAGACCCGTTGGAAGTTCCAGTAATTAGACGTGATTAGCCTCGAGAAGCCTCAGCGGAAATGGGCCTCATCTCGCCTGGAGGGCAAAACCGCCTGGATTTTCTCGAGTTGCGGCAGGTGCTCTCGACTTACGACGGGGACCTCAGGGACCCGCTCTGGTGGCCTCAGGAAAGGCCAGTCCCCATGCGAGTTCCTCGGGGGCCTCTCGGGATTCCTCTCCCATCGATGCCGGTGCCTAAGACCTTGAGTGGAGTCGGGGCCGGAACCTGAGGATTCCTCTCCAGTGCTGACATGGATCTTGGGGTACTTCTGGAGTCTCCCCAGGGGAGTCAGTCCTCGTCTCGAATGCGGGCATGCACTTGCGCTTTCCTCCAGAGCGGTAGCAGCAGTGTCACGCAGTCCGCCGCGTGGATCAAAGGATCTATTGTTTTCCCTCGAGTCCTTCCCACGAGGCTTTCCCACGAAGCTTTCCCACAGGGCTGTCCCACGTGCACACGTGTTGGGAGTCGATCCTCGGCTTGAACGTTAAGGCAGTGCAGGGAAAACAGGTTCCTCTGGAATGGACTGACACATCTGGGGGACTCTTGGAATGGTGTCACGACCCTGGAGTTCCTCTCGCCTTTCCTGTGGAGAGCGGCTCCTCTTGAGATGCGACGGGAACGCCGGGAATTCTTTCCCTACGAAACAGGGAAAGGATCCCTCATTTCGAGCTAGGAGGCGGAAACGGGGCTCCCCTGGATGTGTGCGGGACCCCACGTGCTTCCTCTCGAGTGCAGACGGGTATGTCGGGGAGCTTCTTGAGTTGCAGCAAGGGTGTGAAGGACCCTTTGGAAGTTCCAGTGGTTAGATGTGATTAGCCTCGAGAAGCCTCAGCGGAAATGGGCCTCATCGCGCCTGGACGGCAAAACCTCCTGGATTTTCTCGAGTTGCGGCAGGTGCTCTCGACTTACGACGGGGACCTCAGGGACCCGCTCTGGTGGCCTCAGGAAAGGCCAGTCCCCATGCGAGTTCCTCGGGGGCCTCTCGGGATCCCTCTCCCGTCGATGCCGGGGCCTAAGACCTTGTGTGGAGTCGGGGCCGGAACGTGAGGATTCCTCTCCAGTGCTGACATGGATCTTGGGGTACTTCTGGAGTCTCCCCAGGGGAGTCAGTGCTCGTCTCGAATGCGGGCATGCACTTGCGCTTTCCTCCAGAGCGGTAGCAGCAGTTTCACGCAGTTCGCCGCGTGGATCAAAGGATCTATGGTTTTCCCTCGAGTCTTTCCCACGAGGCTTTCCCAAGAGGCTTTCCCACAGGGCTGTCCCATGTGCACACGTGGTGGGAGTCGATCCTCGGCTTGAACGTCAAGGCAGTGCAGGGAAAACAGGTTCCTGTGGAATGGACTGACACATCTGGGGGTCTCTTGGAATGGTGGCACGACCCTGGAGTTCCTCTCGCCTTTCCTGTGGAGAGCGCCTCCTGTTGATATGCGACGGGAACGCCGGGAATTCTTTCCCTACGAAACAGGGAAAGGATCCCTCATCTCGAGCTAGGAGGCGGAAACGGGGCTCCCCTGGATGTGTGCGGGACCCCACGTGCTTCCTTTCGAGTAGAGACGGGTATGTCGGGGAACTTCTTGAGTTGCAGCAAGGGTGTGAAGGACCCTTTGGAAGTTCCAGTGGTGAGATGTGATTGGCCTCGAGAAGCCTCAGCGGAAATGGGCCTCAGCTCGCCTGGAGGGCAAAACCTCCTGGAATTTCTCGAATTGCGGCAGTTGCTCTCGACTTACGACGGGGACCTCAGGGACCCGCTCTGGTGGCCTCAGGAAAGGCCAGTCCCCATGCGAGTTCCTCGGGGGCCTCTCGGGATTCCTCTCCCGTCGATTCCGGGGCCTAAGACCTTGTGTGGAGTCGGGGCCGGAACCTGAGGATTCCTCTCCAGTGCTGACATGGATCTTGGGGTATTTCTGGAGTCTCCCCAGGGGAGTCAGTCCTCGTGTCGAATGCGGGCATGCACTTGCGCTTTCCTCCAGAGCGGTAGCAGCAGTGTCACGCAGTCCGCCGCGTGGATCAAAGTATCTATGGTTTTCCCTCGAGTCTTTCCCACGAGGCTTTCCCACGAGGCTTTCCCACAGAGCTGTCCCACGTGCACACGTGGTGGGAGTCGATCCTCGGCTTGAACGTCAAGGCAGTGCAGGGAAAACAGGTTCCTCTGGAATGGACTGACACATCTGGGGGACTCTTGGAATGGTGGCACGACCCTGGAGTTCCTCTCGCCTTTCCTGTGGAGAGCGCCTACTCTTGAGTTGCGACGGGAACGCCGGGAATTCTTTCCCTACGAAACAGGGAAAGGATCCCTCATCTCGAGCTAGGAGGCGGAAACGGGACTCCCCTGGATGTGTGCGGGACCCCACGTGCTTCCTCTGGAGTGGAGACGGGTATGGTGGGGAGCTTCTTTAGTCGTAGCAAGGGTGTGAAAGACCCGTTGGAAGTTCCAGTAATTAGACGTGATTAGCCTCGAGAAGCCTCAGCGGAAATGGGCCTCATCGCGCCTGGACGGCAAAACCTCCAGGATTTTCTCGAGTTGTGGCAGGTGCTCTCGACTTACGACGGGGACCTCAGGGACCCGCTCTGGTGGCCTCAGGAAAGGCCAGTCCCGATGAGAGTTCCTCGGGGGCCTCTCGGAATTCCTCTCCCATCGATGCCGGTGCCTAAGACCTTGAGTGGAGTCGGGGCCGGAACCTGAGGATTCCTCTCCAGTGCTGACATGGATCTTGGGGTACTTCTGGAGTCTCCCAAGGGGAGTCAGTCCTCGTCTCGAATGCGGGCATGCACTTGTGCTTTCCTCCAGAGCGGTAGCAGCAGTGTCACGCAGTCCGCCGCGTGGATCAAAGGATCTATGGTTTTCCCTCAGGTCTTTCCCACGAGGCTTTCCCACGAGGCTTTCCCACATGGCTGTCCCACGTGCACACGTGGTGGGAGTCGATCATCGGCTTGAACGTCAAGGCAGTGCAGGGAAAACAGGTTCCTCTGGAATGGACTGACACATCTGGGGGACTCTTGGAATGGTGGCACGACACTGGAGTTCCTCTCGCCTTTCCTGTGGAGAGCGCCTCCTCTTGAGATGCGACTGGAACGCCGGGAATTCTTTCCCTACGAAAGAGGGAAAGGATCCCTCATCTCGAGCTAGGAGGCGGAAACGGGGCTCCCCTGGATGTGTGCGGGACCCCACGTGCTTCCTCTCGAGTGGAGACGGGTATGTCGGGGAACTTCTTGAGTTGCAGCAAGGGTGTGAAGGACCCTTTGGAAGTTCCAGTGGTTAGATGTGATTGGCCTCGAGAAGCCTCAGAGGAAATGGGCCTCATCTCGCCTGGAGGGCAAAACCTCCAGGATTTTCTCGAGTTGCGGCAGGTGCTCTCGACTTACGACGGGGACCTCAGGGACCCGCTCTGGTAGCCTCAGGAAAGGCCAGTCCCCATGCGAGTTCCTCGGGGGCCTCTCGGGATTCCTCTCCCGTCGATTCCGGGGCCTAAGACCTTGTGTGGAGTCGGGGCCGGAACCTGAGGAATCCTCTCCAGTGCTGACATGGATCTTGGGGTACTTCTGGAGTCTCCGCAGGGGAGTCAGTCCTCCTCTCGAATGCGGGCATGCACTTGCGATTTCCTCCAGAGCGGTAGCAGCAGTGTCACGCAGTCTGCCGCGTGGATCAAAGGATCTATGGTTTTCCCTCGAGTCTTTCCCACGAGGCTTTCCCACGAGGCTTTCCCACAGGGCTGTCCCACGTGCACACGTGGTGGGAGTCGATCCTCGGCTTGAACGTCAAGGCAGTGCAGGGAAAACAGGTTCCTCTGAAATGGACTGACACATCTGGGGGACTCTTGGAATGGTGTCTCGACCCTGGAGTTCCTCTCGCCTTTCCTGTGGAGAGCGCCTCCTCTTGAGATGCGACGGGAACGCCGGGAATTCTTTCCCTTCGAAACAGGGAAAGGATCCCTCATCTCGAGCTAGGAGGCGGAAACGGGGCTCCCCTGGATGTGTGCGGGACCCCACGTGCTTCATCTCGAGTGGAGACAGGTATGTCGGGGAACTTCTTGAGTTGCAGCAAGGGTGTGAAGGACCCTTTGGAACTTCCAGTGGTTAGATGTGATTGGCCTCGAGAAGCCTCAGCGGAAATGGGCCTCATCTCGCCTGGAGGGCAAAACCTCCTGGATTTTCTCGAGTTGCGGCAGGTGCTCTCGGCTTACGAGGGGGACCTCAGGGAACCGCTCTGGTGGCCTCAGGAAAGGCCAGTCCCCATGCGAGTTCCTCGGGGGCGTCTCGGGATTCCTCTCCCGTCGATGCCGGGGCCTAAGACCTTGTGTGGAGTTGAGGCCGGAACCTGAGGATTCCTCTCCAGTGCTGACATGGATCTTGGGGTACTTCTGGAGTCTCCCGAGGGGAGTCAGTCCTCGTCTCGAATGCGGGCATGCACTTGCGCTTTCCTCCAGAGCGGTAGCAGCAGTGTCACGCAGTCTGCCGCGTGGATCAAAGGATCTATGGTTTTCCCTCGAGTCTTTCCCACGAGGTTTCCCCACGAGGCTTTCCCACAGGGCTGTCCCACGTGCACACGTGGTGGGAGTCGATCCTCGGCTTGAACGTCAAGGCAGTGCAGGGAAAACAGGTTCCTCTGGAATGGACTGACACATCTGGGGGACTCTTGGAATGGTGGCAAGACCATGGAGTTCCTCTCGCGTTTCCTGTGGAGAGCGCCTCCTCTTGAGATGCGACGGGAACGCCGGGAATTCTTTCCCTACGAAACAGGGAAAGGATCCCTCATCTCGAGCTAGGAGGCGGAAACGGGGCTCCCCTGGATGTGTGCGGGACCCCACGTGCTTCCTCTCGAGTGGAGACGGGTATGCCGGGTACTTCTTGAGTTGCAGCAATGGTGTGAAGGACCCTTTGGAAGTTCCAGTGGTTAGATGTGATTGGCCTCGAGAAGGCTCAGCGAAAATGGGCCTCATCTGGTCTGGAGGGCAAAACCTCCTGGATTTTCTCGAGTTGCGGCAGGTGCTCTCGACTTACGACGGGGACCTCAGGGAACCGCTCTTGTGGCCTCAGGAAAGGCCAGTCCCCATGCGAGTTCCTCGGGGGCGTCTCGGGATTCCTCTCCCGTCGATGCCGGGGCCTAAGACGTTGTGTGGAGTCGGGGCCGGAACATGAGGATTCCTCTCCAGGGCTGACATGGATCTTGGGGTACTTCTGGAGTCTCCCGAGGGGAGTCAGTCCTCGTCTCGAATGCGGGCATGCACTTGCGCTTTCCTCCAGAGCGGTAGCAGCAGGGTCACGCAGTCCGCCGCGTGGATCAAAGGATCTATGGTTTTCCCTCGAGTCTTTCCCACGAGGCTTTCCCACGAGGTTTTCCCACAGGGCTGTCCCACGTGCACACGTGGTGGGAGTCGATCCTCGGCTTGAACGTCAAGGCAGTGCAGGGAAAACAGGTTCCTCTGGAATGGACTGACACATCTGGGGGACTCTTGGAATGGTGGCACGACCCTGGAGTTCCTCTCGCCTTTCCTGTGGAGAGCGCCTCCTCTTGAGATGCGACGGGAACGCCGGGAATTCTTTCCCTATGAAACAGAGAAAGGATCCCTCATCTAGAGCTAGGAGGCGGAAACGGGGCTCCCCTGGATGTGTGCGGGACACCACGTGCTTCCTCTCGAGTGCAGACGGGTATGTCGGGGAACTTATTGATTTGCAGCAAGGGTGTGAAGGACCCTTTGGAAGTTCCAGAGGTTAGATGTGATTGGCCTCGAGAAGCCTCAGCGGAAATGGGCCTCATCTCGCCTGGAGGGCAAAACCTCCTGGATTTTCTCGAGTTGCGGCAGGTGCTCTCGACTTACGACGGGGACCTCAGGGACCCGCTCTGGTGGCCTCAGGAAAGGCCAGTCCCCATGCGAGTTCCTCGGGGGCGTCTCGGGATTCCTCTCCCGTCGATGCCGGGGCCTAAGACCTTGTGTGGAGTCAGGGCCGGAACCTGAGGTTTCCTCTCCAGTGCTGACATGGATCTTGGGGTACTTCTGGAGTCTCCCCAGGGGAGTTAGTCCTCGTCTCACATGCGGGCATGCACTTGCGCTTTCCTCCAGAGCGGTAGCAGCAGTGTCACGCAGTCCGCCGCGTGGAACAAAGGATCTATGCTTTTCTCTCGAGTCTTTCCCACGAGGCTTTCCCACGAGGCTTTCCCACAGGGCTGTCCCACGTGCATACGTGGTGGGAGTCGATCCTCGGCTTGAACGTCAAGGCAGTGCAGGGAAAACAGGTTCCTCTGGAATGGACTGACACATCTGGGGGACTCTTGGAATGGTGGCACGACCCTTCAGTTCCTCTCGCATTTCCTGTGGAGAGCGCCTCCTCTTGAGATGCGACGGGAACGCCGGGAAATCTTTCCCTACGAAACAGGGAAAGGATCCATCATCTCGAGCTAGGAGGCGGAAACGGGGCTCCCCTGGATGTGTGCGGGACCCCACGTGCTTCCTCTCGAGTGGAGACGGGTATGTCGGGGAACTTCTTGAGTTGCAGCAATGGTGTGAAGGACCCTTTGGAAGTTCCAGTGGTTAGATGTGATTGGCCTCGAGAAGCCTCAGCGGAAATGGGCCTCATCTGGCCTGGAGGGCAAAACCTCCTGGATTTTCTCGAGTTGCGGCAGGTGCTCTAGACTTACGACGGGGACCTCAGGGAACCGCTGTTGTGGCCTCAGGAAAGGCCAGTCCCCATGGGAGTTCCTCGGGGGCGTCTCGGGATTCTTCTCCCGTCGATGCCGGGGCCTAAGACCTTGTGTGGAGTCGGGGCCGGAACCTGAGGATTCCTCTCCAGTGCTGACATGGACCTTGGGGTACTTCTGGAGTCTCCCCAGGGGAGTCAGTCCTCGTCTCGAATGCGGGCATGCACTTGCGCTTTCCTCCAGAGCGGTAGCAGCAGTGTCACGCAGTCCGCCGCGTGGATCAAAGGATCCATGGTTTTCCCTCCAGTCTTTCCCACGAGGCTTTCCCACGAGGCTTTCCCACAGGGCTGTCCCACGTGCACACGTGGTGGGAGTCGATCCTCGGCTTGAACGTCAAGGCAGTGCAGGGAAAACAGGTTCCTCTGGAATGGACTGACACATCTGGGGGACTCTTGGAATGGTGGCACGACCCTTCAGTTCCTCTCGCCTTTCCTGTGGAGAGCGCCTCCTCTTGAGATGCGACGGGAACGCCGGGAATTCTTTCCCTACGAAACAGGGAAAGGATCCCTCATCTCGAGCTAGGAGGCGGAAACGGGTCTCCCCTGGATGTGTGCGGGACCCACGTGCTTCCTCTCGAGTGGAGACGGGTATGTCGGGGAACTTCTTGAGTTGCAGCAAGGGTGTGAAGGACCCTTTGGTAGTTCCAGTGGTTAGACGTGATTAGCCTCGAGAAGCCTCAGTGGAAATGGGCCTCATCTCGCCTGGAGGGCAAAACCTCCTGGATTTTCTCGAGTTGCGGCAGGTGCTCTCGACTTACGACGGGGACCTCAGGGACCCGCTCTGGTGGCCTCAGTAAAGGCCAGTCCCCATGCGAGTTCCTCGGGGGCCTCTCGGGATTCCTCTCCCGTCGATGCCGGGGCCTAAGACCTTATATGGAGTCGGGGCCGGAACCTGAGGATTCCTCTCCAGTGCTGACATGGATCTTGGGTACTTCTGGAGTCTCCCCAGGGGAGTCAGTCCTCGTCTCGAATGCGGGCATGCACTTGCGCTTTCCTCCAGAGCGGTAGCAGTAGTGTCACGCAGTCCGCCGCGTGGATCAAAGGATCTATGGTTTTCCCTCGAGTCTTTCCCACGAGGCTTTCCCACGAGGCTTTCCCACAGGGCTGTCCCACGTGCACACGTGGTGGGAGTCGATCCTCGGCTTGATCGTCTAGGCAGTGCAGGGAAAACAGGTTCCTCTGGAATGGACTGACACATCTGGGGGACTCTTGGAATGGTGGCACGACCCTGGAGTTCCTCTCGCCTTTCCTGTGGAGAGCGCCTCCTCTTGAGATGCGACGGGAACGCCGGGAATTCTTTCCCTACGAAACAGGGAAAGGATCCATCATCTCGAGCTAGGAGGCGGAAACGGGGCTCCCCTGGATGTGTGCGGGACCCCACGTGCTTCCTCTCGAGTGGAGACGGGTATGTCGGGGAACTTCTTGAGTTGCAGCAATGGTGTGAAGGACCCTTTGGAAGTTCCAGTGGTTAGATGTGATTGGCCTCGAGAAGCCTCAGCGGAAATGGGCCTCATCTGGCCTGGAGGGCAAAACCTCCTGGATTTTCTCGAGTTGCGGCAGGTGCTCTAGACTTACGACGGGGACCTCAGGGAACCGCTGTTGTGGCCTCAGGAAAGGCCAGTCCCCATGGGAGTTCCTCGGGGGCGTCTCGGGATTCTTCTCCCGTCGATGCCGGGGCCTAAGACCTTGTGTGGAGTCGGGGCCGGAACCTGAGGATTCCTCTCCAGTGCTGACATGGACCTTGGGGTACTTCTGGAGTCTCCCCAGGGGAGTCAGTCCTCGTCTCGAATGCGGGCATGCACTTGCGCTTTCCTCCAGAGCGGTAGCAGCAGTGTCACGCAGTCCGCCGCGTGGATCAAAGGATCCATGGTTTTCCCTCCAGTCTTTCCCACGAGGCTTTCCCACGAGGCTTTCCCACAGGGCTGTCCCACGTGCACACGTGGTGGGAGTCGATCCTCGGCTTGAACGTCAAGGCAGTGCAGGGAAAACAGGTTCCTCTGGAATGGACTGACACATCTGGGGGACTCTTGGAATGGTGGCACGACCCTTCAGTTCCTCTCGCCTTTCCTGTGGAGAGCGCCTCCTCTTGAGATGCGACGGGAACGCCGGGAATTCTTTCCCTACGAAACAGGGAAAGGATCCCTCATCTCGAGCTAGGAGGCGGAAACGGGTCTCCCCTGGATGTGTGCGGGACCCACGTGCTTCCTCTCGAGTGGAGACGGGTATGTCGGGGAACTTCTTGAGTTGCAGCAAGGGTGTGAAGGACCCTTTGGTAGTTCCAGTGGTTAGACGTGATTAGCCTCGAGAAGCCTCAGTGGAAATGGGCCTCATCTCGCCTGGAGGGCAAAACCTCCTGGATTTTCTCGAGTTGCGGCAGGTGCTCTCGACTTACGACGGGGACCTCAGGGACCCGCTCTGGTGGCCTCAGTAAAGGCCAGTCCCCATGCGAGTTCCTCGGGGGCCTCTCGGGATTCCTCTCCCGTCGATGCCGGGGCCTAAGACCTTATATGGAGTCGGGGCCGGAACCTGAGGATTCCTCTCCAGTGCTGACATGGATCTTGGGTACTTCTGGAGTCTCCCCAGGGGAGTCAGTCCTCGTCTCGAATGCGGGCATGCACTTGCGCTTTCCTCCAGAGCGGTAGCAGTAGTGTCACGCAGTCCGCCGCGTGGATCAAAGGATCTATGGTTTTCCCTCGAGTCTTTCCCACGAGGCTTTCCCACGAGGCTTTCCCACAGGGCTGTCCCACGTGCACACGTGGTGGGAGTCGATCCTCGGCTTGATCGTCTAGGCAGTGCAGGGAAAACAGGTTCCTCTGGAATGGACTGACACATCTGGGGGACTCTTGGAATGGTGGCACGACCCTGGAGTTCCTCTCGCCTTTCCTGTGGAGAGCGCCTCCTCTTGAGATGCGACGGGAACGCCGGGAATTCTTTCCCTACGAAACAGGGAAAGGATCCATCATCTCGAGCTAGGAGGCGGAAACGGGGCTCCCCTGGATGTGTGCGGGAACCCACGTGCTTCCTCTCGAGTGGAGACGGGTATGTCGGGGAACTTCTTGAGTTGCAGCAATGGTGTGAAGGACCCTTTGGAAGTTCCAGTGGTTAGATGTGATTGGCCTCGAGAAGCCTCAGCGGAAATGGGCCTCATCTCGCCTGGAGGGCAAAACCGCCTGGATTTTCTCCAGTTGCGGCAGGTGCTCTCGACTTACGACGGGGACCTCAGGGACCCGCTCTGGTGGCCTCAGGAAAGGCCAGTCCCCATGCGAGTTCCTCGGGGGCGTCTCGGGATTCCTCTCCCGTCGATGCCGGGGCCTAAGACCTTGTGTGGAGTCGGGGCCGGAACCTGAGTATTCCTCTCCAGTGCTTACATGGATCTTGGGGTACTTCTGGAGTCTCCCCGGGGGAGTCAGTCCTCGTCTCGAATGCGGGCATGCACTTGCGCTATCCTCCAGAGCGGTAGCAGCAGTGTCACGCAGTCCGCCGCGTGGATCAAAGGATCTATGGTTTTCCCTCGAGTCTTTCCCACGAGGCTTTCCCACGAGGCTTTCCCACAGGGCTGTCCCACGTGCACACGTGGTGGGAGTCGATCCTCGGCTTGAACGTCAAGGCAGTGCAGAGAAATCAGGTTCCTCTGGAATGGACTGACACATCTGGGGGACTCTTGGAATGGTGGCACGACCCTGGAGTTCCTCTCGCCTTTCCTGTGGAGAGCGCCTCCTCTTGAGATGCGACGGGAACGCCGGGAATTCTTTCCCTACGAAACAGAGAAAGGATCCCTCATCTCGAGCTAGGAGGCAGAAACGGGGCTCCCCTGGATGTGTGCGGGACACCACGTGCTTCCTCTCGAGTGCAGACGGGTATGTCGGGGAACTTCTTGAGTTGCAGCAAGGGTGTGAAGGACCCTTTGGAAGTTCCAGAGGTTAGATGTGATTGGCCTCGAGAAGCCTCAGCGGAAATGGGCCTCATCTCGCCTGGAGGGCAAAACCTCCTGGATTTTCTCGAGTTGCGGCAGGTGCTCTCGACTTACGACGGGGACCTCAGGGACCCGCTCTGGTGGCCTCAGGAAAGGCCAGTCCCCAGGCGAGTTCCTCGGGGGCCTCTCGGGATTCCTCTCCCGTCGATGCCGGGGCCTAAGACCTTGTGTGGAGTCGGGGCCGGAACCTGAGGATTCCTCTCCAGTGCTGACATGGATCTTGGGGTACTTCTGGAGTCTCCCCGGGGGAGTCAGTCCTCGTCTCGAATGCGGGCATGCACTTGCGCTTTCCTCCAGAGCGGTAGCAGCAGTGTCACGCAGTCCGCCGCGTGGATCAAAGGATCTATGGTTTTCCCTCGAGTCTTTCCCACGAGGCTTTCCCACGAGGCTTTCCCACAGGGCTGTCCCACGTGCACACGTGGTGGGAGTCGATCCTCGGCTTGAACGTCAAGGCAGTGTAGGGAAATCAGGTTCCTCTGGAATGGACTGACACATCTGGGGGACTCTTGGAATGGTGGCACGACCCTGGAGTTCCTCTCGCCTTTCCTGTGGAGAGCGCCTCCTTTGAGATGCCACGGGAACGCCGGGAATTCTTTCCCTACGAAACAGGGAAAGGATCCCTCATCTCGAGCTAGGAGGTGGAAACGGGGCTCCCCTGGATGTGTGCGGGACCCATGTGCTTCCTCTCGAGTGGAGACGGGTATGTCGGGGAACTTCTTGAGTTGCAGCAAGGGTGTGAAAGACCCTTTGGAAGTTCCAGTGGTTAGACGAGATTAGCCTCGAGAAGCCTCAGCGGAAATGGGCCTCATCGCGCCTGGAGGGCAAAACCTCCTGGAATTTCTCGAGTTGCGGCAGGTGCTCTCGACTTACGACGGGGACCTCAGGGACCCGCTCTGGTGGCCTCAGGAAAGGCCAGTCCCCATGCGAGTTCCTCGGGGGCCTCTGGGGATTCCTCTCCCGTCGATGCCGGGGGCCTAAGACCTTGTGTGGAGTAGGGGCCGGAACCTGAGGATTCCTCTCCAGTGCTGACATGGATCTTGGGGTACTTCTGGAGTCTCCCCAGGGGAGTCAGTCCTCGTCTCGAATGCGGGCATGCACTTGCGCTTTCCTCCAGAGCGGTAGCAGCAGTGTCACGCAGTCCGCCGCGTGGATCAAAGGATCTATGGTTTTCCCTCGAGTCTTTCCCACGAGGCTTTGCCACGAGGCTTTCCTACAGGGCTGTCCCACGTGAACACGTGGTGGGAGTCGATCCTCGGCTTGATCGTCAAGGCAGTGCAGGGAAAACAGGTTCCTCTGGAATGGACTCACACATCTGGGGGACTCTTGGAATCGTGGCACGACCCTGGAGTTCCTCTCGCCTTTCCTGTGGAGAGCGCCTCCTCTTGAGATGCGACGGGAACGCCGGGAATTCTTTCCCTACGAAACAGTGAAAGGATCCCTCATCTCGAGCTAGGAGGCGGAAACGGGGCTCCCCTGGATGTGTGCGGGACCCACGTGCTTCCTCTCGAGTGGAGACGGGTATGTCGGGGAACTTCTTGAGTTGCAGCAAGGGTGTGAAGGACCCTTTGGAAGTTCCAGTGGTTAGACGTGATTAGCCTCGAGAAGCCTCAGCGGAAATGGGCCTCATCTAGCCTGGAGGGCAAAACCTCCTGGATTTTCTCGAGTTGCGGCAGGTGCTCTCGACTTACGACGGGGACCTCAGGGACCCGCTCTGGTGGCCTCAGGAAAGGCCAGTCCCCATGCTAGTTCCTCGGGGGCATCTCGGGATTCCTCTCCCGTCATTGCCGGGGCCTAAGACCTTGTGTGGAGTCGGGGCCGGAACCTGAGGATTCCTCTCCAGTGCTGACATGGATCTTGGGGTACTTCTGGAGTCTCCCCAGGGGAGTCAGTACTCGTCTCGAATGCGGGCATGCACTTTCGCTTTCCTCCAGAGCGGTAGCAGCAGTGTCACGCAGTCCGCCGCGTGGATCAAAGGATGTATGGTTTTCCCCCGAGTCTTTCCCACGAGGCTTTCCCACGAGGCTTTCCCACAGGGCTGTCCCACGTGCACACGTGGTGGGAGTCGATCCTCGGCTTGAACGTCAAGGCAGTGCAGGGAAAACAGGTTCCTCTGGAATGGACTGACACATCTGGGGGACTCTTGGAATGGTGGCATGACCCTGGAGTTCCTCTCGCCTTTCCTGTGGAGAGCGCCTCCTCTTGAGATGCGACGGGAACACCGGGAATTCTTTCCCTACGAAACAGGGAAAGGATCCCTCATCTCGAGCTAGGAGGCCGAAACGGGGCTCCCCTGGATGTGTGCGGGACCCCACGTGCTTCCTCTCGAGTGCAGACGGGTATGTCGGGGAACTTCTTGAGTTGCAGCAAGGGTGTGAAGGACCCTTTGGAAGTTCCAGTGGTTAGATGTGATTAGCCTCGAGAAGCCTCAGCGGAAATGGGCCTCATCTAGCCTGGAGGGCAAAACCTCCTGGATTTTCTCGAGTTGCGGCAGGTGCTCTCGACTTACGACGGGGACCTCAGGGACCCGCTCTGGTGGCCTCAGGAAAGGCCAGTCCCCATGCTAGTTCCTCGGGGGCATCTCGGGATTCCTCTCCCGTCATTGCCAGGGCCTAAGACCTTGTGTGGAGTCGGGGCCGGAACCTGAGGATTCCTCTCCAGTGCTGACATGGATCTTGGGGTACTTCTGGAGTCTCCCCAGGGGAGTCAGTACTCGTCTCGAATGCGGGCATGCACTTTCGCTTTCCTCCAGAGCGGTAGCAGCAGTGTCACGCAGTCTTCCGCGTGGATCAAAGGATGTATGGTTTTCCCCCGAGTCTTTCCCACGAGGCTTTCCCACGAGGCTTTCCCACAGGGCTGTCCCACGTGCACACGTGGTGGGAGTCGATCCTCGGCTTGAACGTCAAGGCAGTGCAGGGAAAACAGGTTCCTCTGGAATGGACTGACACATCTGGGGGACTCTTGGAATGGTGGCACGACCCTGGAGTTCCTCTCGCCTTTCCTGTGGAGAGCGCCTCCTTTGAGATGCCACGGGAACGCCGGGAATTCTTTCCCTACGAAACAGGGAAAGGATCCCTCATCTCGAGCTAGGAGGCGGAAACGGGGCTCCCCTGGATGTGTGCGGGACCCACGTGCTTCCTCTCGAGTGGAGACGGGTATGTCGGGGAACTTCTTGAGTTGCAGCAAGGGTGTGAAGGACCCTTTGGAAGTTCCAGTGGTTAGAAGTGATTAGCCTCGAGAAGCCTCAGCGGAAATGGGCCTCATCGCGCCTGGAGGGCAAAACCTCCTGGATTTTCTCGAGTTGCTGCAGGTGCTCTCGACTTACGACGGGGACCTCAGGGACCCGCTCTGGTGGCCTCAGGAAAGGCCAGTCCCCATGCGAGTTCCTCGGGGGCATCTCGGGATTCCTCTCCCGTCATTGCCGGGGCCTAAGACCTTGTGTGGAGTCGGGGCCGGAATCTGAGGATTCCTCTCCAGTGCTGACATGGATCTTGGGGTACTTCTGGAGTCTCCCCAGGGGAGTCAGTACTCGTCTCGAATGCGGGCATGCACTTGCGCTTTCCTCCAGAGCGGTAGCAGCAGTGTCACGCAGTCCGCCGCGTGGATCAAAGGATGTATGGTTTTCCCCCGAGTCTTTCCCACGAGGCTTTCCCACGAGGCTTTCCCACAGGGCTGTCCCACGTGCACACGTGGTGGGAGTCGATCCTCGGCTTGAACGTCAAGGCAGTGCAGGGAAAACAGGTTCCTCTGGAATGGACTGACACATCTGTGGGACTCTTGGAATGGTGGCATGACCCTGGAGTTCCTCTCGCCTTTCCTGTGGAGAGCGCCTCCTCTTGAGATGCGACGGGAACACCGGGAATTCTTTCCCTACGAAAGAGGGAAAGGATCCCTCATCTCGAGCTAGGAGGCGGAAACCGGTCTCCCCTGGATGTGTGCGGGACACCACGTTCTTCCTCTCGAGTGCAGACGGGTATGTCGGGGAACTTCTTGAGTTGCAGCAAGGGTGTGAAGGACCCTTTGGAAGTTCCAGTGGTTAGATGTGATTGGCCTCGAGAAGCCTCAGCGGAAATGGGCCTCATCTCGCCCGGAGGGCAAAACCTCCTGGATTTTCTCGAGTTGCGGCAGGTGCTCTCGACTTACGACGGGGACCTCAGGGACCCGCTCTGGTGGCCTCAGGAAAGGCCAGTCCCCATGCGAGTTCCTCGGGGGCCTCTGGGGATTCCTCTCCCTTCGATGCCGGGGCCTAAGACCTTGTGTGGAGTCGGGGCCGGAACCTGAGGATTCCTCTCCAGTGCTTACATGGATCTTGGGGTACTTCTGGAGTCTCCCCGGGGGAGTCAGTCCTCGTCTCGAATGCGGGCATGCACTTGCGCTTTCCTCCAGAGCGGTAGCAGCAGTGTCACGCAGTCCGCCGCGTGGATCAAAGGATCTATGGTTTTCCCTCGAGTCTTTCCCACGAGGCTTTCCCACGAGGCTTTCCCACAGGGCTGTCCCACGTGCACACGTGGTGGGAGTCGATCCTCGGCTTGAACGTCAAGGCAGTGCAGGGAAATCAGGTTCCTCTGGAATGGACTGACACATCTGGGGGACTCTTGGAATGGTGGCACGACCCTGGAGTTCCTCTCGCCTTTCCTGTGGAGAGCGCCTCCTCTTGAGATGCGACGGGAACGCCGGGAATTCTTTCCCTACGAAACAGAGAAAGGATCCCTCATCTCGAGCTAGGAGGCGGAAACGGGGCTCCCCTGGATGTGTGCGGGACACCACGTGCTTCCTCTCGAGTGCAGACGGGTATGTCGGGGAACTTCTTGAGTTGCAGCAAGGGTGTGAAGGACCCTTTGGAAGTTCCAGAGGTTAGATGTGATTGGCCTCGAGAAGCCTCAGCGGAAATGGGCCTCATCTCGCCTGGAGGGCAAAACCTCCTGGATTTTCTCGAGTTGCGGCAGGTGCTCTCGACTTACGACGGGGACCTCAGGGACCCGCTCTGGTGGCCTCAGGAAAGGCCAGTCCCCATGCGAGTTCCTCGGGGGCCTCTCGGGATTCCTCTCCCGTCGATGCCGGGGCCTAAGACCTTGTGTGGAGTCAGGGCCGGAACCTGAGGATTCCTCTCCAGTGCTGACATGGATCTTGGGGTACTTCTGGAGTCTCCCCAGGGGAGTCAGTCCTCGTCTCGAATGCGGGCATGCACTTGCGCTTTCCTCCAGACCGGTAGCAGCAGTGTCACGCAGTCCGCCGCGTGGAACAAAGGATCTATGGTTTTCTCTCGAGTCTTTCCCACGAGGCTTTCCCACGAGGCTTTCCCACAGGGCTGTCCCACGTGCACACGTTGTGGTAGTCGATCCTCGGCTTGAACGTCAATGCAGTGCAGGGAAAACAGATTCCTCTGGAATGGACTGACACATTTGGGGGACTCTTGGAATGGTGGCACGACCCTGGAGTTCCTCTCGCCTTTCCTGTGGAGAGCGCCTCCTCTTGAGATGCGACGGGAACGCCGGGAATTCTTTCCCTACGAAACAGGGAAAGGATCCCTCATCTCGAGCTAGGAGGCGGAAACGGGGCTCCCCTGGATGTGTGCGGGACCCATGTGCTTCCTCTCGAGTGGAGACGGGTATGTCGGGGAACTTCTTGAGTTGCAGCAAGGGTGTGAAAGACCCTTTGGAAGTTCCAGTGGTTAGACGAGATTAGCCTCGAGAAGACTCAGCGGAAATGGGCCTCATCGTGCCTGGAGGGCAAAACCTCCTGGAATTTCTCGAGTTGCGGCAGGTGCTCTCGACTTACGACGGGGACCTCAGGGACCCGCTCTGGTGGCCTCAGGAAAGGCCAGTCCCCATGCGAGTTCCTCGGGGGCCTCTGGGGATTCCTCTCCCGTCGATGCGGGGGCCTAAGACCTTGTGTGGAGTCGGGGCCGGAACCTGAGGATTCCTCTCCAGTGCTGACATGGATCTTGGGGTACTTCTGGAGTCTCCCCAGGGGAGTCAGTCCTCGTCTCGAATGCGGGCATGCACTTGCGCTTTCCTCCAGAGCGGTAGCAGCAGTGTCACGCAGTCCGCCGCGTGGATCAAAGGATCTATGGTTTTCCCTCGAGTCTTTCCCACGAGGCTTTCCCACGAGGCTTTCCTACAGGGCTGTCCCACGTGAACACGTGGTGGGAGTCGATCCTCGGCTTGATCGTCAAGGCAGTGCAGGGAAAACAGGTTCCTCTGGAATGGACTCACACATCTGGGGGACTCTTGGAATCGTGGCACGACCCTGGAGTTCCTCTCTCCTTTCCTGTGGAGAGCGCCTCCTCTTGAGATGCGACGGGAACGCCGGGAATTCTTTCCCTACGAAACAGGGAAAGGATCCCTCATCTCGAGCTAGGAGGCGGAAACGGGGCTCCCCTGGATGTGTGCGGGACACCACATGCTTCCTCTCGAGTGGAGACGGGTATGTCGGGGAACTTCTTGAGTTGCAGCAAGGGTGTGAAGGACCCTTTGGAAGTTCCAGTGGTTAGATGTGATTGGCCTCGAGAAGCCTCAGCGGAAATGGGCCTCATCTCGCCCGGAGGGCAAAACCTCCTGGATTTTCTCGAGTTGCGGCAGGTGCTCTCGACTTACGACGGGGACCTCAGGGACCCGCTCTGGTGGCCTCAGGAAAGGCCAGTCCCCATGCGAGTTCCTCGGGGGCCTCTCGGGATTCCTCTCCCGTCGATGCCGGGGCCTAAGACCTTGTGTGGAGTCGGGGCCGGAACCTGAGGATTCCTCTCCAGTGCTGACATGGATCTTGGGGTACTTCTGGAGTCTCCCCGGGGGAGTCAGTCCTCGTCTCGAATGCGGGCATGCACTTGCGCTTTCCTCCAGAGCGGTAGCAGCAGTGTCACGCAGTCCGCCGCGTGGATCAAAGGATCTATGGTTTTCCCTCGAGTCTTTCCCACGAGGCTTTCCCACGAGGCTTTCCCACAGGGCTGTCCCACGTGCACACGTGGTGGGAGTCGATCCTCGGCTTGAACGTCAAGGCAGTGCAGGGAAATCAGGTTCCTCTGGAATGGACTGACACATCTGGGGGACTCTTGGAATGGTGGCACGACCCTGGAGTTCCTCTCGCCTTTCCTGTGGAGATCGCCTCCTTTGAGATGCCACGGGAACGCCGGGAATTCTTTCCCTACGAAACAGGGAAAGGATCCCTCATCTCGAGCTAGGAGGCGGAAACGGGGCTCCCCTGGATGTGTGCGGGACCCACGTGCTTCCTCTCGAGTGGAGACGGGTATGTCGGGGAACTTCTTGAGTTGCAGCAAGGGTGTGAAGGACCCTTTGGAAGTTCCAGTGGTTAGATGTGATTGGCCTCGAGAAGCCTCAGCGGAAATGGGCCTCATCTCGCCTGGAGGGCAAAACCTCCTGGATTTTCTCGAGTTGCGGCAGGTGCTCTCGACTTACGACGGGGACCTCAGGGTCCCGCTCTGGTGGCCTCAGGAAAGGCCAGTCCCCATGCGAGTTCCTCGGGGGCCTCTCGGGATTCCTCTCCCGTCGATGCAGGGGCCTAAGACCTTGTGTGGAGTCGGGGCCGGAACCTGAGGATTCCTCTCCAGTGCTTACATGGATCTTGGGGTACTTCTGGAGTCTCCCCGGGGGAGTCAGTCCTCGTCTCGAATGCGGGCATGCACTTGCGCTTTCCTCCAGAGCGGTAGCAGCAGTGTCACGCAGTCCGCCGCGTGGATCAAAGGATCTATGGTTTTCCCTCGAGTCTTTCCCACGAGGCTTTCCCACGAGGCTTTCCCACAGGGCTGTCCTACGTGCACACGTGGTGGGAGTCGATCCTCGGCTTGAACGTCAAGGCAGTGCAGGGAAATCAGGTTCCTCTGGAATGGACTGACACATCTGGGGGACTCTTGGAATGGTGGCACGACCCTGGAGTTCCTCTCGCCTTTCCTGTGGAGAGCGCCTCCTCTTGAGATGCGACGGGAACGCCGGGAATTCTTTCCCTACGAAACAGAGAAAGGATCCCTCATCTCGAGCTAGGAGGCGGAAACGGGGCTCCCCTGGATGTGTGCGGGACACCACGTGCTTCCTCTCGAGTGGAGACGGGTATGTCGGGGAACTTCTTGAGTTGCAGCAAGGGTGTGAAGGACCCTTTGGAAGTTCCAGAGGTTAGATGTGATTGGCCTCGAGAAGCCTCAGCGGAAATGGGCCTCATCTCGCCTGGAGGGCAAAACCTCCTGGATTTTCTCGAGTTGCGGCAGGTGCTCTCGACTTACGACGGGGACCTCAGGGACCCGCTCTGGTGGCCTCAGGAAAGGCCAGTCCCCATGCGAGTTCCTCGGGGGCCTCTCGGGATTCCTCTCCCGTCGATGCCGGGGCCTAAGACCTTGTGTGGAGTCAGGGCCGGAACCTGAGGATTCCTCTCCAGTGCTGACATGGATCTTGGGGTACTTCTGGAGTCTCCCCAGGGGAGTCAGTCCTCGTCTCGAATGCGGGCATGCACTTGCGCTTTCCTCCAGACCGGTAGCAGCAGTGTCACACAGTCCGCCGCGTGGAACAAAGGATCTATGGTTTTCTCTCGAGTCTTTCCCACGAGGCTTTCCCACGAGGCTTTCCCACAGGGCTGTCCCACGTGCACACGTGGTGGTAGTCGATCCTCGGCTTGAACGTCAATGCAGTGCAGGGAAAACAGGTTCCTCTGGAATGGACTGACACATTTGGGGGACTCTTGGAATGGTGGCACGACCCTGGAGTTCCTCTCGCCTTTCCTGTGGAGAGCGCCTCCTCTTGAGATGCGACGGGAACGCCGGGAATTCTTTCCCTACGAAACAGGGAAAGGATCCCTCATCTCGAGCTAGGAGGTGGAAACGGGGCTCCCCTGGATGTGTGCGGGACCCATGTGCTTCCTCTCGAGTGGAGACGGGTATGTCGGGGAACTTCTTGAGTTGCAGCAAGGGTGTGAAAGACCCTTTGGAAGTTCCAGTGGTTAGACGAGATTAGCCTCGAGAAGCCTCAGCGGAAATGGGCCTCATCGCGCCTGGAGGGCAAAACCTCCTGGAATTTCTCGAGTTGCGGCAGGTGCTCTCGACTTACGACGGGGACCTCAGGGACCCGCTCTGGTGGCCTCAGGAAAGGCCAGTTCCCATGCGAGTTCCTCGGGGGCCTCTGGGGATTCCTCTCCCGTCGATGCGGGGGCCTAAGACCTTGTGTGGAGTCGGGGCCGGAACCTGAGGATTCCTCTCCAGTGCTGACATGGATCTTGGGGTACTTCTGGAGTCTCCCCAGTGGAGTCAGTCCTCTTCTCGAATGCGGGCATGCACTTGCGCTTTCCTCCAGAGCGGTAGAAGCAGTGTCACGCAGTCCGCCGCGTGGATCAAAGGATCTATGGTTTTCCCTCGAGTCTTTCCCACGAGGCTTTCCCACGAGGCTTTCCCACAGGGCTGTCCCACGTGCACACGTGGTGGGAGTCGATCCTCGGCTTGAACTTCAAGGCAGTGCAGGGAAAACAGGTTCCTCTGGAATGGACTGACACATCTGGGGGACTCTTGGAATGGTGGCACGACCCTGGAGTTCCTCTCGCCTTTCCTGTGGAGAGCGCCTCCTCTTGAGATGCGACGGGAACGCCGGGAATTCTATCCGTAGGAAACAGGGAAAGGATCCCTCATCTCGAGCTAGGAGGCGGAAACGGGGCTCCCCTGGATGTGTGCGGGACCCCACGTGCTTCCTCTCGAGTGGAGACGGGTATGTCGGGGAACTTCTTGAGTTGCAGCAAGGGTGTGAAGGACCCTTTGGAAGTTCCAGTGGTTAGACGTGATTAGCCTCGAGAAGCCTCAGCGGAAATGGGCCTCATCTAGCCTGGAGGGCAAAACCTCCTGGATTTTCTCGAGTTGCGGCAGGTGCTCTCGACTTACGACGGGGACCTCAGGGACCCGCTCTGGTGGCCTCAGGAAAGGCCAGTCCCCATGCGAGTTCCTCGGGGGCATCTCGGGATTCCTCTCCCGTCATTGCCGGGGCCTAAGACCTTGTGTGGAGTCGGGGCCGGAACCTGAGGATTCCTCTCCAGTGCTGACATGGATCTTGGGGTACTTCTGGAGTCTCCCCAGGGGAGTCAGTACTCGTCTCGAATGCGGGCATGCACTTTCGCTTTCCTCCAGAGCGGTAGCAGCAGTGTCACGCAGTCCGCCGCGTGGATCAAAGGATGTATGGTTTTCCCCCGAGTCTTTCCCACGAGGCTTTCCCACGAGGCTTTCCCACAGGGCTGTCCCACGTGCACACGTGGTGGGAGTCGATCCTCGGCTTGAACGTCAAGGCAGTGCAGGGAAAACAGGTTCCTCTGGAATGGACTGACACATCTGGGGGACTCTTGGAATGGTGGCATGACCCTGGAGTTCCTCTCGCCTTTCCTGTGGAGAGCGCCTCCTCTTGAGATGCGACGGGAACACCGGGAATTCTTTCCCTACGAAACAGGGAAAGGATCCCTCATCTCGAGCTAGGAGGCGGAAACCGGGCTCCCCTGGATGTGTGCGGGACACCACGTGCTTCCTCTCGAGTGCAGACGGGTATGTCGGGGAACTTCTTGAGTTGCAGCAAGGGTGTGAAGGACCCTTTGGAAGTTCCAGTGGTTAGATGTGATTAGCCTCGAGAAGCCTCAGCGGAAATGGGCCTCATCTCGCCTGGAGGGCAAAACCTCCTGGATTTTCTCGAGTTGCGGCAGGTGCTCTCGACTTACGACGGGGACCTCAGGGACCCGCTCTGGTGGCCTCAGGAAAGGCCAGTCCCCATGCGAGTTCCTCGGGGGCGTCTCGGGATTCCTCTCCCGTCGATGCCGGGGCCTAAGACCTTGTGTGGAGTCGGGGCTGAAACCTGAGGTTTCCTCTCCGGTGCTGAAATGGATCTTGGGGTACTTCTGGAGTCTCCCCAGTGGAGTCAGTCCTCGTCTCGAATGCGGGCATGCACTTGCGCTTTCCTCCAGAGCGGTAGAAGCAGTGTCACGCAGTACGCCGCGTGGATCAAAGGATCTATGGTTTTCCCTCGAGTCTTTCCCACGAGGCTTTCCCACGAGGCTTTCCCACAGGGCTGTCCCACGTGCACACGTGGTGGGAGTCGATCCTCGGCTTGAACGTCAAGGCAGTGCAGGGAAAACAGGTTCCTCTGGAATGGACTGACACATCTGGGGGACTCTTGGAATGGTGGCACGACCCTGGAGTTCCTCTCGCCTTTCCTGTGGAGAGCGCCTCCTCTTGAGATGCGACGGCAACGCCGGGAATTCTATCCGTAGGAAACAGGGAAAGGATCCCTCATCTCGAGCTAGGAGGCGGAAACGGGGCTCCCCTGGATGTGTGCGGGACAACACGTGCTTCCTCTCGAGTGGAGACGGGTATGTCGGGGAACTTCTTGAGTTGCAGCAAGGGTATGAAGGACCCTTTGGAAGTTCCAGTTGTTAGATGTGATTGGCCTCGAGAAGCCTCAGCGGAAATGGGCCTCATCTCGCCTGGAGGGCAAAACCTCCTGGATTTTCTCGAGTTGCGGCAGGTGCTCTCGACTTACGACGGGGACCTCAGGGACCCGCTCTGGTGGCCTCAGGAAAGGCCAGTCCCCATGCGAGTTCCTCGGGGGCCTCTCGGGATTCCTCTCCCGTCGATGCCGGGGCCTAAGACCTTGTGTGGAGTCGGGGCCGGAAACTGAGGATTCCTCTCCAGTGCTGACATGGATCTTGGGGTACTTCTGGAGTCTCCCCAGGGGAGTCAGTCCTCGTCTCGAATGCGGGCATGCACTTGCGCTTTCCTCCAGAGCGGTAGCAGCAGTGTCACGCAGTCTGCCAAATGGGTCAAAGGATCTATGGTTTTCCCTCGAGTCTTTCCCACGAGGCTTTCCCACGAGGCTTTCCCACAGGGCTGTCCCAAGTGCACACGTGGTGGGAGTCGATCCTCGGCTTGAACGTCAAGGCAGTGCAGGGAAAACAGGTTCCTCTGGAATGGACTGACACATCTGGGGGACTCTTGGAATGGTGGCACGACTCTGGAGTTCCTCTCGCCTTTCCTGTGGAGAGCGCCTCCTCTTGAGATGCGACGGGAACGCCGGGAATTCTTTCCCTACGAATCAGGGAAAGGATCCCTCATCTCGAGCTAGGAGGCGCAAACGGGGCTCCCCTGGATGTGTGCGGGACCCCACGTGCTTCCTCTCGAGTGGAGACGGGTATGTCGGGGAACTTCTTGAGTTGCAGCAAGGGTGTGAAAGACCCTTTGGAAGTTCCAGTGGTTAGACGAGATTAGCCTCGAGAAGCCTCAGCGGAAATGGGCCTCATCTCGCCTGGAGGGCAAAACCTCCTGGAATTTCTCGAGTTGCGGCAGTTGCTCTCGACTTACGACGGGGACCTCAGGGACCCGCTCTGGTGGCCTCAGGAAAGGCCAGTCCCCATGCGAGTTCCTCGGGGGCCTCTGGGGATTCCTCTCCCGTCGATGCGGGGGCCTAAGACCTTGTGTGGAGTCGGGGCCGGAACCTGAGGATTCCTCTCCAGTGCTGACATGGATCTTGGGGTACTTCTGGAGTCTCCCCAGGGGAGTCAGTCCTCGTCTCGAATGCGGGCATGCACTTGCGCTTTCCTCCAGAGCGGTAGCAGCAGTGTCACGCAGTCCGCCGCGTGGATCAAAGGATCTATGGTTTTCCCTCGAGTCTTTCCCACGAGGCTTTCCCACGAGGCTTTCCTACAGGGCTGTCCCACGTGAACACGTGGTGGGAGTCGATCCTCGGCTTGATCATCAAGGCAGTGCAGGGAAAACAGGTTCCTCTGGAATGGACTGACACATCTGGGGGACTCTTGGAATGGTGGCACGACCCTGGAGTTCCTCTCGCCTTTCCTGTGGAGAGCGCCTCCTCTTGAGATGCGACGGGAACGCCGGGAATTCTTTCCCTACGAAACAGGGAAAGGATCCCTCATCTCGAGCTAGGAGGCGGAAACGGGGCTCCCCTGGATGTGTGCGGGACCCCACGTGCTTCCTCTCGAGTGGAGACGGGTATGTCGGGGAACTTCTTGAGTTGCAGCAATGGTGTGAAGGACCCTTTGGAAGTTCCAGTGGTTAGATGTGATTGGCCTCGAGAAGCCTCAGCGGAAAAGGGCCTCATCTCGCCTGGAGGGCAAAACCTCCTGGATTTTCTCGAGTTGCGGCAGGTGCTCTCGACTTACGACGGGGACCTCAGGGACCCGCTCTGGTGGCCTCAGGAAAGGCCAGTCCCCATGCGAGTTCCTCGGGGGCCTCTCGGGATTCCTCTCCCGTCGATGCCGGGGCCTAAGACCTTGTGTGGAGTCGGGGCCGGAACCTGAGGATTCCTCTCCATTGCTGACATGGATCTTGGGGTACTTCTGGAGTCTCCCCGGGGGAGTCAGTCCTCGTCTCGAATGCGGGCATGCACTTGCGCTTTCCTCCAGAGCGGTAGCAGCAGTGTCACGCAGTCCGCCGCGTGGATCAAAGGATCTATGGTTTTCCCTCGAGTCTTTCCCACGAGGCTTTCCCACGAGGCTTTCCCACAGGGCTGTCCCACGTGCACACGTGGTGGGAGTCGATCCTCGGCTTGAACGTCAAGGCAGTGCAGGGAAATCAGGTTCCTCTGGAATGGACTGACACATCTGGGGGACTCTTGGAATGGTGGCACGACCCTGGAGTTCCTCTCGCCTTTCCTGTGGAGAGCGCCTCCTTTGAGATGCCACGGGAACGCCGGGAATTCTTTCCCTACGAAACAGGGAAAGGATCCCTCATCTCGAGCTAGGAGGCGGAAACGGGGCTCCCCTGGATGTGTGCGGGACCCACGTGCTACCTCTCGAGTGGAGACGGGTATGTCGGGGAACTTCTTGAGTTGCAGCAAGGGTGTGAAGGACCCTTTGGAAGTTCCAGTGGTTAGACGTGATTAGCCTCGAGAAGCCTCAGCGGAAATGGGCCTCATCGCGCCTGGAGGGCAAAACCTCCTGGATTTTCTCGAGTTGCTGCAGGTGCTCTCGACTTACGACGGGGACCTCAGGGACCCGCTCTGGTGGCCTCAGGAAAGGCCAGTCCCCATGCGAGTTCCTCGGGGGCATCTCGGGATTCCTCTCCCGTCATTGCCGGGGCCTAAGGCCTTGTGTGGAGTCGGGGCCGGAACCTGAGGATTCCTCTCCAGTGCTGACATGGATCTTGGGGTACTTCTGGAGTCTCCCCAGGGGAGTCAGTACTCGTCTCGAATGGGGGCATGCACTTGCGCTTTCCTCCAGAGCGGTAGCAGCAGTGTCACGCAGTCCGCCGCGTGGATCAAAGGATGTATGGTTTTCCCCCGAGTCTTTCCCACGAGGCTTTCCCACGAGGCTTTCCCACAGGGCTGTCCCACGTGCACACGTGGTGGGAGTCGATCCTCGGCTTGAACGTCAAGGCAGTGCAGGGAAAACAGGTTCCTCTGGAATGGACTGACACATCTGTGGGACTCTTGGAATGGTGGCATGACCCTGGAGTTCCTCTCGCCTTTCCTGTGGAGAGCGCCTCCTCTTGAGATGCGACGGGAACACCGGGAATTCTTTCCCTACGAAACAGGGAAAGGATCCCTCATCTCGAGCTAGGAGGCGGAAACGGGGCTCCCCTGGATGTGTGCGGGACACCACGTGCTTCCTCTCGAGTGGAGACGGGTATGTCGGGGAACTTCTTGAGTTGCAGCAAGGGTGTGAAGGACCCTTTGGAAGTTCCAGTGGTTAGACGTGATTAGCCTCGAGAAGCCTCAGCGGAAATGGGCCTCATCTCGCCTGGAGGGCAAAACCTCCTGGATTTTCTCGAGTTGCGGCAGGTGCTCTCGACTTACGACGGGGACCTCAGGGACCCGCTCTGGTGGACTCAGGAAAGGCCAGTCCCCATGCGAGTTCCTCGGGGGCCTCTCGGGATTCCTCTCCCGTCGATGCCGGGGCCTAAGACCTTGTGTGGAGTCGGGGCTGGAACCTGAGGATTCCTCTCCAGTGCTGACATGGATCTTGGGGTACTTCTGGAGTCTCCCCAGGGGAGTCAGTCCTCGTCTCGAATGCGGGCATGCACTTGCGCTTTCCTCCAGAGCGGTAGCAGCAGTGTCACGCAGTCCGCCGCGTGGATCAAAGGATGTATGGTTTTCCCCCGAGTCTTTCCCACGAGGCTTTCCCACGAGGCTTTCCCACAGGGCTGTCCCACGTGCACACGTGGTGGGAGTCGATCCTCGGCTTGAACGTCAAGGCAGTGCAGGGAAAACAGGTTCCTCTGGAATGGACTGACACATCTGTGGGACTCTTGGAATGGTGGCATGACCCTGGAGTTCCTCTCGCCTTTCCTGTGGAGAGCGCCTCCTTTGAGATGCCACGGGAACGCCGGGAATTCTTTCCCTACGAAACAGGGAAAGGATCCCTCATCTCGAGCTAGGAGGCGGAAACGGGGCTCCCCTGGATGTGTGCGGGACCCACGTGCTTCCTCTCGAGTGGAGACGGGTATGTCGGGGAACTTCTTGAGTTGCAGCAAGGGTGTTAAGGACCCTTTGGAAGTTCCAGTGGTTAGACGTGATTAGCCTCGAGAAGCCTCAGCGGAAATGGGCCTCATCTAGCCTGGAGGGCAAAACCTCCTGGATTTTCTCGAGTTGCGGCAGGTGCTCTCGACTTACGACGGGGACCTCAGGGACCCGCTCTGGTGGCCTCAGGAAAGGCCAGTCCCCATGCGAGTTCCTCGGGGGCATCTCGGGATTCCTCTCCCGTCATTGCCGGGGCCTAAGGCCTTGTGTGGAGTCGGGGCCGGAACCTGAGGATTCCTCTCCAGTGCTGACATGGATCTTGGGGTACTTCTGGAGTCTCCCCGGGGGAGTCAGTCCTCGTCTCGAATGCGGGCATGCACTTGCGCTTTCCTCCAGAGCGGTAGCAGCAGTGTCACGCAGTCCGCCGCGTGGATCAAAGGATCTATGGTTTTCCCTCGAGTCTTTCCCACGAGGCTTTCCCACGAGGCTTTCCTACAGGGCTGTCCCACGTGAACACGTGGTGGGAGTCGATCCTCGGCTTGATCGTCAAGGCAGTGCAGGGAAAACAGGTTCCTCTGGAATGGACTGACACATCTGGGGGACTCTTGGAATGGTGGCACGACCCTGGAGTTCCTCTCGCCTTTCCTGTGGAGAGCGCCTCCTCTTGAGATGCGACGGGAACGCCGGGAATTCTTTCCCTACGAAACAGGGAAAGGATCCCTCATCTCGAGCTAGGAGGCGGAAACGGGGCTCCCCTGGATGTGTGCGGGACCCCACGTGCTTCCTCTCGAGTGGAGACGGGTATGTCGGGGAACTTCTTGAGTTGCAGCAATGGTGTGAAGGACCCTTTGGAAGTTCCAGTGGTTAGATGTGATTGGCCTCGAGAAGCCTCAGCGGAAATGGGCCTCATCTCGCCTGGAGGGCAAAACCTCCTGGATTTTCTCGAGTTGCGGCAGGTGCTCTCGACTTACGACGGGGACCTCAGGGACCCGCTCTGGTGGCCTCAGGAAAGGCCAGTCCCCATGCGAGTTCCTCGGGGGCCTCTCGGGATTCCTCTCCCGTCGATGCCGGGGCCTAAGACCTTGTGTGGAGTCGGGGCCGGAACCTGAGGATTCCTCTCCATTGCTGACATGGATCTTGGGGTACTTCTGGAGTCTCCCCGGGGGAGTCAGTCCTCGTCTCGAATGCGGGCATGCACTTACGCTTTCCTCCAGAGCGGTAGCAGCAGTGTCACGCAGTCCGCCGCGTGGATCAAAGGATCTATGGTTTTCCCTCGAGTCTTTCCCACGAGGCTTTCCCACGAGGCTTTCCCACAGGGCTGTCCCACGTGCACACGTGGTGGGAGTCGATCCTCGGCTTGAACGTCAAGGCAGTGCAGGGAAATCAGGTTCCTCTGGAATGGACTGACACATCTGGGGGACTCTTGGAATGGTGGCACGACCCTGGAGTTCCTCTCGCCTTTCCTGTGGAGAGCGCCTCCTTTGAGATGCCACGGGAACGCCGGGAATTCTTTCCCTACGAAACAGGGAAAGGATCCCTCATCTCGAGCTAGGAGGCGGAAACGGGGCTCCCCTGGATGTGTGCGGGACCCACGTGCTTCCTCTCGAGTGGAGACGGGTATGTCGGGGAACTTCTTGAGTTGCAGCAAGGGTGTGAAGGACCCTTTGGAAGTTCCAGTGGTTAGACGTGATTAGCCTCGAGAAGCCTCAGCGGAAATGGGCCTCATCGCGCCTGGAGGGCAAAACCTCCTGGATTTTCTCGAGTTGCTGCAGGTGCTCTCGACTTACGACGGGGACCTCAGGGACCCGCTCTGGTGGCCTCAGGAAAGGCCAGTCCCCATGCGAGTTCCTCGGGGGCATCTCGGGATTCCTCTCCCGTCATTGCCGGGGCCTAAGGCCTTGTGTGGAGTCGGGGCCGGAACCTGAGGATTCCTCTCCAGTGCTGACATGGATCTTGGGGTACTTCTGGAGTCTCCCCAGGGGAGTCAGTACTCGTCTCGAATGGGGGCATGCACTTGCGCTTTCCTCCAGAGCGGTAGCAGCAGTGTCACGCAGTCCGCCGCGTGGATCAAAGGATGTATGGTTTTCCCCCGAGTCTTTCCCACGAGGCTTTCCCACGAGGCTTTCCCACAGGGCTGTCCCACGTGCACACGTGGTGGGAGTCGATCCTCGGCTTGAACGTCAAGGCAGTGCAGGGAAAACAGGTTCCTCTGGAATGGACTGACACATCTGGGGGACTCTTGGAATGGTGTCACGACCCTGGAGTTCCTCTCGCCTTTCCTGTGGAGAGCGCCTCCTCTTGAGATGCGACGGGAACGCCGGGAATTCTATCCGTAGGAAACAGGGAAAGGATCCCTCATCTCGAGCTAGGAGGCGGAAACGGGGCTCCCCTGGATGTGTGCGGGACAACACGTGCTTCCTCTCGAGTGGAGACGGGTATGTCGGGGAACTTCTTGAGTTGCAGCAAGGGTATGAAGGACCCTTTGGAAGTTCCAGTGGTTAGATGTGATTGGCCTCGAGAAGCCTCAGCGGAAATGGGCCTCATCTCGCCTGGAGGGCAAAACCTCCTGGATTTTCTCGAGTTGCGGCAGGTGCTCTCGACTTACGACGGGGACCTCAGGGACCCGCTCTGGTGGCCTCAGGAAAGGCCAGTCCCCATGCGAGTTCCTCGGGGGCATCTCGGGATTCCTCTCCCGTCGATGCCGGGGCCTAAGACCTTGTGTGGAGTCGGGGCCGGAACCTGAGGATTCCTCTCCAGTGCTTACATGGATCTTGGGGTACTTCTGGAGTCTCCCCGGGGGAGTCAGTCCTCGTCTCGAATGCGGGCATGCACTTGCGCTTTCCTCCAGAGCGGTATCAGCAGTGTCACGCAGTCCGCCGCGTGGATCAAAGGATCTATGGTTTTCCCTCGAGTCTTTCCCACGAGGCTTTCCCACGAGGCTTTCCCACAGGGCTGTCCCACGTGCACACGTGGTGGGAGTCGATCCTCGGCTTGAACGTCAAGGCAGTGCAGGGAAATCAGGTTCCTCTGGAATGGACTGACACATCTGGGGGACTCTTGGAATGGTGGCACGACCCTGGAGTTCCTCTCGCCTTTCCTGTGGAGAGCGCCTCCTCTTGAGATGCGACGGGAACACCGGGAATTCTTTCCCTACGAAACAGAGAAAGGATCCCTCATCTCGAGCTAGGAGGCGGAAACGGGGCTCCCCTGGATGTGTGCGGGACACCACGTGCTTCCTCTCGAGTGCAGACGGGTATGTCGGGGAACTTCTTGAGTTGCAGCAAGGGTGTGAAGGACCCTTTGGAAGTTCCAGAGGTTAGATGTGATTGGCCTCGAGAAGCCTCAGCGGAAATGGGCCTCATCTCGCCTGGAGGGCAAAACCTCCTGGATTTTCTCGAGTTGCGGCAGGTGCTCTCGACTTACGACGGGGACCTCAGGGACCCGCTCTGTGGCCTCAGGAAAGGCCAGTCCCCATGCGAGTTCCTCGGGGGCCTCTCGGGATTCCCCCCCCTCGATGCCGGGGCCTAAGACCTTGTGTGGAGTCAGGGCCGGAACCTGAGGATTCCTCTCCAGTGCTGACATGGATCTTGGGGTACTTCTGGAGTCTCCCCAGGGGAGTCAGTCCTCGTCTCGAATGCGGGCATGCACTTGCGCTTTCCTCCAGACCGGTAGCAGCAGTGTCACGCAGTCCGCCGCGTGGAACAAAGGATCTATGGTTTTCTCTCGAGTCTTTCCCACGAGGCTTTCCCACGAGGCTTTCCCACAGGGCTGTCCCACGTGCACACGTGGTGGTAGTCGATCCTCGGCTTGAACGTCAATGCAGTGCAGGGAAAACAGGTTCCTCTGGAATGGACTGACACATTTGGGGGACTCTTGGAATGGTGGCACGACCCTGGAGTTCCTCTCGCCTTTCCTGTGGAGAGCACCTCCTCTTGAGATGCGACGGGAACGCCGGGAATTCTTTCCCTACGAAACAGGGAAAGGATCCCTCATCTCGAGCTAGGAGGTGGAAACGGGGCTCCCCTGGATGTGTGCGGGACCCATGTGCTTCCTCTCGAGTGGAGACGGGTATGTCGGGGAACTTCTTGAGTTGCAGCAAGGGTGTGAAAGACCCTTTGGAAGTTCCAGTGGTTAGACGAGATTAGCCTCGAGAAGCCTCAGCGGAAATGGGCCTCATCGCGCCTGGAGGGCAAAACCTCCTGGAATTTCTCGAGTTGCGGCAGGTGCTCTCGACTTACGACGGGGACCTCAGGGACCCGCTCTGGTGGCCTCAGGAAAGGCCAGTCCCCATGCGAGTTCCTCGGGGGCCTCTGGGGATTCCTCTCCCGTCGATGCGGGGGCCTAAGACCTTGTGTGGAGTCGGGGCCGGAACCTGAGGATTCCTCTCCAGTGCTGACATGGATCTTGGGGTACTTCTGGAGTCTCCCCAGGGGAGTCAGTCCTCGTCTCGAATGCGGGCATGCACTTGCGCTTTCCTCCAGAGCGGTAGCAGCAGTGTCACGCAGTCCGCCGCGTGGATCAAAGGATCTATGGTTTTCCCTCGAGTCTTTCCCACGAGGCTTTCCCACGAGGCTTTCCTACAGGGCTGTCCCACGTGAACACGTGGTGGGAGTCGATCCTCGGCTTGATCGTCAAGGCAGTGCAGGGAAAACAGGTTCCTCTGGAATGGACTCACACATCTGGGGGACTCTTGGAATCGTGGCACGACCCTGGAGTTCCTCTCGCCTTTCCTGTGGAGAGCGCCTCCTCTTGAGATGCGACGGGAACGCCTGGAATTCTTTCCCTACGAAACAGGGAAAGGATCCCTCATCTCGAGCTAGGAGGCGGAAACGGGGCTCCCCTGGATGTCTGCGGGACACCACGTGCTTCCTCTCGAGTGGAGACGGGTATGTCGGGGAACTTCTTGAGTTGCAGCAATGGTGTGAAGGACCCTTTGGAAGTTCCAGTGGTTAGATGTGATTGGCCTCGAGAAGCCTCAGCGGAAATGGGCCTCATCTCGCCCGGAGGGCAAAACCTCCTGGATTTTCTCGAGTTGCGGCAGGTGCTCTCGACTTACGACGGGGACCTCAGGGACCCGCTCTGGTGACCTCAGGAAAGGCCAGTCCCCATGCGAGTTCCTCGGGGGCCTCTCGGGATTCCTCTCCCGTCGATGCCGGGGCCTAAGACCTTGTGTGGAGTCGGGGCCGGAACCTGAGGATTCCTCTCCAGTGCTTACATGGATCTTGGGGTACTTCTGGAGTCTCCCCGGGGGAGTCAGTCCTCGTCTCGAATGCGGGCATGCACTTGCGCTTTCCTCCAGAGCGGTAGCAGCAGTGTCACGCAGTCCGCCGCGTGGATCAAAGGATCTATGATTTTCCCTCGAGTCTTTCCCACGAGGCTTTCCCACGAGGCTTTCCCACAGGGCTGTCCCACGTGCACACGTGGTGGGAGTCGATCCTCGGCTTGAACGTCAAGGCAGTGCAGGGAAATCAGGTTCCTCTGGAATGGACTGACACATCTGGGGGACTCTTGGAATGGTGGCACGACCCTGGAGTTCCTCTCGCCTTTCCTGTGGAGAGCGCCTCCTTTGAGATGCCACGGGAACGCCGGGAATTCTTTCCCTACGAAACAGGGAAAGGATCCCTCATCTCGAGCTAGGAGGCGGAAACGGGGCTCCCCTGGATGTGTGCGGGACCCACGTGCTTCCTCTCGAGTGGAGACGTGTATGTCGGGGAACTTCTTGAGTTGCAGCAAGGGTGTGAAGGACCCTTTGGAAGTTCCAGTGGTTAGACGTGATTAGCCTCGAGAAGCCTCAGCGGAAATGGGCCTCATCTAGCCTGGAGGGCAAAACCTCCTGGATTTTCTCGAGTTGCGGCAGGTGCTCTCGACTTACGACGGGGACCTCAGGGACCCGCTCTGGTGGCCTCAGGAAAGGCCAGTCCCCATGCGAGTTCCTCGGGGGCGTCTCGGGATTCCTCTCCCGTCGATGCCGGGGCCTAAGACCTTGTGTGGAGTCGGGGCTGAAACCTGAGGATTCCTCTCCAGTGCTGACATGGATCTTGGGGTACTTCTGGAGTCTCCCCGGGGGAGTCAGTCCTCGTCTCGAATGCGGGCATGCACTTGCGCTTTCCTCCAGAGCGGTAGCAGCAGTGTCACGCAGTCCGCCGCGTGGATCAAAGGATCTATGGTTTTCCCTCGAGTCTTTCCCACGAGGCTTTCCCACGAGGCTTTCCCACAGGGCTGTCCCACGTGCACACGTGGTGGGAGTCGATCCTCGGCTTGAACGTCAAGGCAGTGCAGGGAAATCAGGTTCCTCTGGAATGGACTGACACATCTGGGGGACTCTTGGAATGGTGGCACGACCCTGGAGTTCCTCTCGCCTTTCCTGTGGAGAGCGCCTCCTTTGAGATGCCAAGGGAACGCCGGGAATTCTTTCCCTACGAAACAGGGAAAGGATCCCTCATCTCGAGCTAGGAGGCGGAAATGGGGCTCCCCTGGATGTGTGCGGGACCCACGTGCTTCCTCTCGAGTGGAGACGGGTATGTCGGGGAACTTCTTGAGTTGCAGCAAGGGTGTGAAGGACCCTTTGGAAGTTCCAGTGGTTAGACGTGATTAGCCTCGAGAAGCCTCAGCGGAAATGGGCCTCATCGCGCCTGGAGGGCAAAACCTCCTGGATTTTCTCGAGTTGCTGCAGGTGCTCTCGACTTACGACGGGGACCTCAGGGACCCGCTCTGGTGGCCTCAGGAAAGGCCAGTCCCCATGCGAGTTCCTCGGGGGCATCTCGGGATTCCTCTCCCGTCATTGCCGGGGCCTAAGACCTTGTGTGGAGTCGGGGCCGGAACCTGAGGATTCCTCTCCAGTGCTGACATGGATCTTGGGGTACTTCTGGAGTCTCCCCAGGGGAGTCAGTACTCGTCTCGAATGCGGGCATGCACTTGCGCTTTCCTCCAGAGCGGTAGCAGCAGTGTCACGCAGTCCGCCGCGTGGATCAAAGGATGTATGGTTTTCCCCCGAGTCTTTCCCACGAGGCTTTCCCACGAGGCTTTCCCACAGGGCTGTCCCACGTGCACACGTGGTGGCAGTGGATCCTCGGCTTGAACGTCAAGGCAGTGCAGGGAAAACAGGTTCCTCTGGAATGGACTGACACATCTGTGGGACTCTTGGAATGGTGGCATGACCCTGGAGTTCCTCTCGCCTTTCCTGTGGAGAGCGCCTCCTCTTGAGATGCGACGGGAACACCGGGAATTCTTTCCCTACGAAACAGGGAAAGGATCCCTCATCTCGAGCTAGGAGGCGGAAACCGGGCTCCCCTGGATATGTGCGGGACACCACGTTCTTCCTCTCGAGTGCAGACGGGTATGTCGGGGAACTTCTTGAGTTGCAGCAAGGGTGTGAAGGACCCTTTGGAAGTTCCAGTGGTTAGATGTGATTGGCCTCGAGAAGCCTCAGCGGAAATGGGCCTCATCTCGCCTGGAGGGCAAAACCTCCTGGATTTTCTCGAGTTGCGGCAGGTGCTCTCGACTTACGACGGGGACCTCAGGGACCCGCTCTGGTGGCCTCAGGAAAGGCCAGTCCCCATGCGAGTTCCTCGGGGGCATCTCGGGATTCCTCTCCCGTCGATGCCGGGGCCTAAGACCTTGTGTGGAGTCGGGGCCGGAACCTGAGGATTCCTCTCCAGTGCTTACATGGATCTTGGGGTACTTCTGGAGTCTCCCCGGGGGAGTCAGTCCTCGTCTCGAATGCGGGCATGCACTTGCGCTTTCCTCCAGAGCGGTAGCAGCAGTGTCACGCAGTCCGCCGCGTGGATCAAAGGATCTATGGTTTTCCCTCGAGTCTTTCCCACGAGGCTTTCCCACGAGGCTTTCCCACAGGGCTGTCCCACGTGCACACGTGGTGGGAGTCGATCCTCGGCTTGAACGTCAAGGCAGTGCAGGGAAATCAGGTTCCTCTGGAATGGACTGACACATCTGGGGGACTCTTGGAATGGTGGCACGACCCTGGAGTTCCTCTCGCCTTTCCTGTGGAGAGCGCCTCCTCTTGAGATGCGACGGGAACGCCGGGAATTCTTTCCCTACGAAACAGAGAAAGGATCCCTCATCTCGAGCTAGGAGGCGGAAACGGGGCTCCCCTGGATGTGTGCGGGACACCACGTGCTTCCTCTCGAGTGCAGACGGGTATGTCGGGGAACTTCTTGAGTTGCAGCAAGGGTGTGAAGGACCCTTTGGAAGTTCCAGAGGTTAGATGTGATTGGCCTCGAGAAGCCTCAGCGGAAATGGGCCTCATCTCGCCTGGAGGGCAAAACCTCCTGGATTTTCTCGAGTTGCGGCAGGTGCTCTCGACTTACGACGGGGACCTCAGGGACCCGCTCTGGTGGCCTCAGGAAAGGCCAGTCCCCATGCGAGTACCTCGGGGGCCTCTCGGGATTCCTCTCCCGTCGATGCCGGGGCCTAAGACCTTGTGTGGAGTCAGGGCCGGAACCTGAGGATTCCTCTCCAGTGCTGACATGGATCTTGGGGTACTTCTGGAGTCTCCCCAGGGGAGTCAGTCCTCGTCTCGAATGCGGGCATGCACTTGCGCTTTCCTCCAGACCGGTAGCAGCAGTGTCACGCAGTCCGCCGCGTGGAACAAAGGATCTATGGTTTTCTCTCGAGTCTTTCCCACGAGGCTTTCCCACGAGGCTTTCCCACAGGGCTGTCCCACGTGCACACGTGGTGGTAGTCGATCCTCGGCTTGAACGTCAATGCAGTGCAGGGAAAACAGGTTCCTCTGGAATGGACTGACACATTTGGGGGACTCTTGGAATGGTGGCACGACCCTGGAGTTCCTCTCGCCTTTCCTGTGGAGAGCGCCTCCTCTTGAGATGCGACGGGAACGCCGGGAATTCTTTCCCTACGAAACAGGGAAAGGATCCCTCATCTCGAGCTAGGAGGTGGAAACGGGGCTCCCCTGGATGTGTGCGGGACCCATGTGCTTCCTCTCGAGTGGAGACGGGTATGTCGGGGAACTTCTTGAGTTGCAGCAAGGGTGTGAAAGACCCTTTGGAAGTTCCAGTGGTTAGACGAGATTAGCCTCGAGAAGCCTCAGCGGAAATGGGCCTCATCGCGCCTGGAGGGCAAAACCTCCTGGAATTTCTCGAGTTGCGGCAGGTGCTCTCGACTTACGACGGGGACCTCAGGGACCCGCTCTGGTGGCCTCAGGAAAGGCCAGTCCCCATGCGAGTTCCTCGGGGGCCTCTGGGGATTCCTCTCCCGTCGATGCGGGGGCCTAAGACCTTGTGTGGAGTCGGGGCCGGAACCTGAGGATTCCTCTCCAGTGCTGACATGGATCTTGGGGTACTTCTGGAGTCTCCCCAGGGGAGTCAGTCCTCGTCTCGAATGCGGGCATGCATTTGCGCTTTCCTCCAGAGCGGTAGCAGCAGTGTCACGCAGTCCGCCGCGTGGATCAAAGGATCTATGGTTTTCCCTCGAGTCTTTCCCACGAGGCTTTCCCACGAGGCTTTCCTACAGGGCTGTCCCACGTGAACACGTGGTGGGAGTCGATCCTCGGCTTGATCGTCAAGGCAGTGCAGGGAAAACAGGTTCCTCTGGAATGGACTCAAACATCTGGGGGACTCTTGGAATCGTCGCACGACCCTGGAGTTCCTCTCGCCTTTCCTGTGGAGAGCGCCTCCTCTTGAGATGCGACGGGAACGCCGGGAATTCTTTCCCTACGAAACAGGGAAAGGATCCCTCATCTCGAGCTAGGAGGCGGAAACGGGGCTCCCCTGGATGTGTGCGGGACACCACGTGCTTCCTCTCGAGTGGAGACGGGTATGTCGGGGAACTTCTTGAGTTGCAGCAAGGGTGTGAAGGACCCTTTGGAAGTTCCAGTGGTTAGATGTGATTGGCTTCGAGAAGCCTCAGCGGAAATGGGCCTCATCTCGCCTGGAGGGCAAAACCTCCTGGATTTTCTCGAGTTGCGGCAGGTGCTCTCGACTTACGACGGGGACCTCAGGGACCCGCTCTGGTGGCCTCAGGAAAGGCCAGTCCCCATGCGAGTTCCTCGGGGGCCTCTCGGGATTCCTCTCCCGTCGATGCCGGGGCCTAAGACCTTGCGTGGAGTCGGGGCCGGAACCTGAGGATTCCTCTCCAGTGCTGACATGGATCTTGGGGTACTTCTGGAGTCTCCCCAGGGGAGTCAGTCCTCGTCTCGAATGCGGGCATGCACTTGCGCTTTCCTCCAGAGCGGTAGCAGCAGTGTCACGCAGTCCGCGGCGTGGATCAAAGAATCTATGGTTTTCCCTCGAGTCTTTCCCACGAGGCTTTCCCACGAGGCTTTCCCACAGGGCTGTCCCACGTGCACGCGTGGTAGGATTCGATCCTCGGCTTGAACGTCAAGGCAGTGCAGGGAAAACAGGTTCCTCTGGAATGGACTGACACATCTGGGGGACTCTTGGAATGGTGTCACGACCATGGAGTTCCTCTCGCCTTTCCTGTGGAGAGCGCCTCCTCTTGAGATGCGACGGGAACGCCGGGAATTCTTTCCCTACGAAACAGGGAAAGGATCCCTCATCTCGAGCTAGGAGGCGGAAACGGGGATCCCCTGGATGTGTGCGGGACACCACGTGCTTCCTCTCGAGTGGAGACGGGTATGTCGGGGAACTTCTTGAGTTGCAGCAAGGGTGTGAAGGACCCTTTGGAAGTTCCAGTGGTTAGATGTGATTGGCCTCGAGAAGCCTCAGCGGAAATGGGCCTCATCTCGCCTGGAGGGCAAAACCTCCTGGATTTTGTCGAGTTGCGGCAGGTGCTCTCGACTTACGACGGGGACCTCAGGGACCCGCTCTGGTGGCCTCAGGAAAGGCCAGTCCCCATGCGAGTTCCTCGGGGGCATCTCGGGATTCCTCTCCCGTCATTGCCGGGGCCTAAGACCTTGTGTGGAGTCGGGGCCGGAACCTGAGGATTCCTCTCCAGTGCTGACATGGATCTTGGGGTACTTCTGGAGTCTCCCCGGGGGAGTCAGTACTCGTCTCGAATGCGGGCATGCACTTTCGCTTTCCTCCAGAGCGGTAGCAGCAGTGTCACGCAGTCCGCCGCGTGGATCAAAGGATGTATGGTTTTCCCCCGAGTCTTTCCCACGAGGCTTTCCCACGAGGCTTTCCCACAGGGCTGTCCCACGTGCACACGTGGTGGGAGTCGATCCTCGGCTTGAACGTCAAGGCAGTGCAGGGAAAACAGGTTCCTCTGGAATGGACTGACACATCTGGGGGACTCTTGGAATGGTGGCATGACCCTGGAGTTCCTCTCGCCTTTCCTGTGGAGAGCGCCTCCTCTTGAGATGCGACGGGAACACCGGGAATTCTTTCCCTACGAAACAGGGAAAGGATCCCTCATCTCGAGCTAGGAGGCGGAAACCGGGCTCCCCTGGATGTGTGCGGGACACCACGTGCTTCCTCTCGAGTGCAGACGGGTATGTCGGGGAACTTCTTGAGTTGCAGCAAGGGTGTGAAGGACCCTTTGGAAGTTCCAGTGGTTAGATGTGATTAGCCTCGAGAAGCCTCAGCGGAAATGGGCCTCATCTCGCCTGGAGGGCAAAACCTCCTGGATTTTCTCGAGTTGCGGCAGGTGCTCTTGACTTACGACGGGGACCTCAGGGACCCGCTCTGGTGGCCTCGGAAAGGAGAGTCCCCATGCGAGTTCCTTGGGGGCGTCTCGGGATTCCTCTCCCGTCGATGCCGGGGCCTAAGACCTTGTGTGGAGTCGGGGCTGAAACCTGAGGATTCCTCTCCAGTGCTGACATGGATCTTGGGGTACTTCTGGAGTCTCCCCAGTGGAGTCAGTCCTCGTCTCGAATGCGGGCATGCACTTACGCTTTCCTCCAGAGCGGTAGAAGCAGTGTCACGCAGTCCGCCGCGTGGATCAAAGGATCTATGGTTTTCCCTCTAGTCTTTCCCACGAGGCTTTCCCACGAGGCTTTCCCACAGGGCTGTCCCACGTGCACACGTGGTGGGAGTGGATCCTCGGCTTGAACGTCAAGGCAGTGCAGGGAAAACAGGTTCCTCTGGAATGGACTGACACATCTGGGGGACTCTTGGAATGGTGGCACGACCCTGGAGTTCCTCTCGCCTTTCCTGTGGAGAGCGCCTCCTCTTGAGATGCGACGGGAACGCCGGGAATTCTATCCGTAGGAAACAGGGAAAGGATCCCTCATCTCGAGCTAGGAGGCGGAAACGGGGCTCCCCTGGATGTGTGCGGGACAACACGTGCTTCCTCTCGAGTGGAGACGGGTATGTCGGGGAACTTCTTGAGTTGCAGCAAGGGTATGAAGGACCCTTTGGAAGTTCCAGTTGTTAGATGTGATTGGCCTCGAGAAGCCTCAGCGGAAATGGGCCTCATCTCGCCTGGAGGGCAAAACCTCCTGGATTTTCTCGAGTTGCGGCAGGTGCTCTCGACTTACGACGGGGACCTCAGGGACCCGCTCTGGTGGCCTCAGGAAAGGCCAGTCCCCATGCGAGTTCCTCGGGGGCATCTCGGGATTCCTCTCCCGTCATTGCCGGGGCCTAAGACCTTGTGTGGAGTCGGGGCCGGAACCTGAGGATTCCTCTCCAGTGCTGACATGGATCTTGGGGTACTTCTGGAGTCTCCCCGGGGGAGTCAGTACTCGTCTCGAATGCGGGCATGCACTTTCGCTTTCCTCCAGAGCGGTAGCAGCAGTGTCACGCAGTCCGCCGCGTGGATCAAAGGATGTATGGTTTTCCCCCGAGTCTTTCCCACGAGGCTTTCCCACGAGGCTTTCCCACAGGGCTGTCCCACGTGCACACGTGGTGGGAGTCGATCCTCGGCTTGAACGTCAAGGCAGTGCAGGGAAAACAGGTTCCTCTGGAATGGACTGACACATCTGGGGGACTCTTGGAATGGTGGCATGACCCTGGAGTTCCTCTCGCCTTTCCTGTGGAGAGCGCCTCCTCTTGAGATGCGACGGGAACACCGGGAATTCTTTCCCTACGAAACAGGGAAAGGATCCCTCATCTCGAGCTAGGAGGCGGAAACCGGGCTCCCCTGGATGTGTGCGGGACACCACGTGCTTCCTCTCGAGTGCAGACGGGTATGTCGGGGAACTTCTTGAGTTGCAGCAAGGGTGTGAAGGACCCTTTGGAAGTTCCAGTGGTTAGATGTGATTAGCCTCGAGAAGCCTCAGCGGAAATGGGCCTCATCTCGCCTGGAGGGCAAAACCTCCTGGATTTTCTCGAGTTGCGGCAGGTGCTCTCGACTTACGACGGGGACCTCAGGGACCCGCTCTGGTGGCCTCAGGAAAGGCCAGTCCCCATGCGAGTTCCTCGGGGGCGTCTCGGGATTCCTCTCCCGTCGATGCCGGGGCCTAAGACCTTGTGTGGAGTAGGGGCTGAAACCTGAGGATTCCTCTCCAGTGCTGACATGGATCTTGGGGTACTTCTGGAGTCTCCCCAGTGGAGTCAGTCCTCGTCTCGAATGCGGGCATGCACTTGCGCTTTCCTCCAGAGCGGTAGAAGCAGTGTCACGCAGTCCGCCGCGTGGATCAAAGGATCTATGGTTTTCCCTCGAGTCTTTCCCACGAGGCTTTCCCACGAGGCTTTCCCACAGGGCTGTCCCACGTGCACACGTGGTGGGAGTCGATCCTCGGCTTGAACGTCAAGGCAGTGCAGGGAAAACAGGTTCCTCTGGAATGGACTGACACATCTGGGGGACTCTTGGAATGGTGGCACGACCCTGGAGTTCCTCTCGCCTTTCCTGTGGAGAGCGCCTCCTCTTGAGATGCGACGGGAACGCCGGGAATTCTATCCGTAGGAAACAGGGAAAGGATCCCTCATCTCGAGCTAGGAGGCGGAAACGGGGCTCCCCTGGATGTGTGCGGGACCCCACGTGCTTCCTCTCGAGTGGAGACGGGTATGTCGGGGAACTTCTTGAGTTGCAGCAAGGGTATGAAGGACCCTTTGGAAGTTCCAGTTGTTAGATGTGATTGGCCTCGAGAAGCCTCAGCGGAAATGGGCCTCATCTCGCCTGGAGGGCAAAACCTCCTGGATTTTCTCGAGTTGCGGCAGGTGCTCTCGACTTACGACGGGGACCTCAGGGACCCGCTCTGGTGGCCTCAGGAAAGGCCAGTCCCCATGCGAGTTCCTCGGGGGCCTCTCGGGATTCCTCTCCCGTCGATGCCGGGGCCTAAGACCTTGTGTGGAGTCGGGGCCGGAAACTGAGGATTCCTCTCCAGTGCTGACATGGATCTTGGGGTACTTCTGGAGTCTCCCCAGGGGAGTCAGTCCTCGTCTCGAATGCGGGCATGCACTTGCGCTTTCCTCCAGAGCGGTAGCAGCAGTGTCACGCAGTCTGCCAAATGGGTCAAAGGATCTATGGTTTTCCCTCGAGTCTTTCCCACGAGGCTTTCCCACGAGGCTTTCCCACAGGGCTGTCCCAAGTGCACACGTGGTGGGAGTCGATCCTCGGCTTGAACGTCAAGGCAGTGCAGGGAAAACAGGTTCCTCTGGAATGGACTGACACATCTGGGGGACTCTTGGAATGGTGGCACGACCCTGGAGTTCCTCTCGCCTTTCCTGTGGAGAGCGCCTCCTCTTGAGATGCGACGGGAACGCCGGGAATTCTTTCCCTACGAATCAGGGAAAGGATCCCTCATCTCGAGCTAGGAGGCGCAAACGGGGCTCACCTGGATGTGTGCGGGACCCCACGTGCTTCCTCTCGAGTGGAGACGGGTATGTCGGGGAACTTCTTGAGTTGCAGCAAGGGTGTGAAGGACCCTTTGGAAGTTCCAGTGGTTAGATGTGATTGGCTTCGAGAAGCCTCAGCGGAAATGGGCCTCATCTCGCCTGGAGGGCAAAACCTCCTGGATTTTCTCGAGTTGCGGCAGGTGCTCTCGACTTACGACGGGGACCTCAGGGACCCGCTCTGGTGGCCTCAGGAAAGGCCAGTCCCCATGCGAGTTCCTCGGGGGCCTCTCGGGATTCCTCTCCCGTCGATGCCGGGGCCTAAGACCTTGCGTGGAGTCGGGGCCGGAACCTGAGGATTCCTCTCCAGTGCTGACATGGATCTTGGGGTACTTCTGGAGTCTCCCCAGGGGAGTCAGTCCTCGTCTCGAATGCGGGCATGCACTTGCGCTTTCCTCCAGAGCGGTAGCAGCAGTGTCACGCAGTCCGCGGCGTGGATCAAAGAATCTATGGTTTTCCCTCGAGTCTTTCCCACGAGGCTTTCCCACGAGGCTTTCCCACAGGGCTGTCCCACGTGCACGCGTGGTAGGATTCGATCCTCGGCTTGAACGTCAAGGCAGTGCAGGGAAAACAGGTTCCTCTGGAATGGACTGACACATCTGGGGGACTCTTGGAATGGTGTCACGACCATGGAGTTCCTCTCGCCTTTCCTGTGGAGAGCGCCTCCTCTTGAGATGCGACGGGAACGCCGGGAATTCTTTCCCTACGAAACAGGGAAAGGATCCCTCATCTCGAGCTAGGAGGCGGAAACGGGGATCCCCTGGATGTGTGCGGGACACCACGTGCTTCCTCTCGAGTGGAGACGGGTATGTCGGGGAACTTCTTGAGTTGCAGCAAGGGTGTGAAGGACCCTTTGGAAGTTCCAGTGGTTAGATGTGATTGGCCTCGAGAAGCCTCAGCGGAAATGGGCCTCATCTCGCCTGGAGGGCAAAACCTCCTGGATTTTGTCGAGTTGCGGCAGGTGCTCTCGACTTACGACGGGGACCTCAGGGACCCGCTCTGGTGGCCTCAGGAAAGGCCAGTCCCCATGCGAGTTCCTCGGGGGCATCTCGGGATTCCTCTCCCGTCATTGCCGGGGCCTAAGACCTTGTGTGGAGTCGGGGCCGGAACCTGAGGATTCCTCTCCAGTGCTGACATGGATCTTGGGGTACTTCTGGAGTCTCCCCGGGGGAGTCAGTACTCGTCTCGAATGCGGGCATGCACTTTCGCTTTCCTCCAGAGCGGTAGCAGCAGTGTCACGCAGTCCGCCGCGTGGATCAAAGGATGTATGGTTTTCCCCCGAGTCTTTCCCACGAGGCTTTCCCACGAGGCTTTCCCACAGGGCTGTCCCACGTGCACACGTGGTGGGAGTCGATCCTCGGCTTGAACGTCAAGGCAGTGCAGGGAAAACAGGTTCCTCTGGAATGGACTGACACATCTGGGGGACTCTTGGAATGGTGGCACGACCCTGGAGTTCCTCTCGCCTTTCCTGTGGAGAGCGCCTCCTCTTGAGATGCGACGGGAACGCCGGGAATTCTATCCGTAGGAAACAGGGAAAGGATCCCTCATCTCGAGCTAGGAGGCGGAAACGGGGCTCCCCTGGATGTGTGCGGGACAACACGTGCTTCCTCTCGAGTGGAGACGGGTATGTCGGGGAACTTCTTGAGTTGCAGCAAGGGTATGAAGGACCCTTTGGAAGTTCCAGTTGTTAGATGTGATTGGCCTCGAGAAGCCTCAGCGGAAATGGGCCTCATCTCGCCTGGAGGGCAAAACCTCCTGGATTTTCTCGAGTTGCGGCAGGTGCTCTCGACTTACGACGGGGACCTCAGGGACCCGCTCTGGTGGCCTCAGGAAAGGCCAGTCCCCATGCGAGTTCCTCGGGGGCCTCTCGGGATTCCTCTCCCGTCGATGCCGGGGCCTAAGACCTTGTGTGGAGTCGGGGCCGGAAACTGAGGATTCCTCTCCAGTGCTGACATGGATCTTGGGGTACTTCTGGAGTCTCCCCAGGGGAGTCAGTCCTCGTCTCGAATGCGGGCATGCACTTGCGCTTTCCTCCAGAGCGGTAGCAGCAGTGTCACGCAGTCTGCCAAATGGGTCAAAGGATCTATGGTTTTCCCTCGAGTCTTTCCCACGAGGCTTTCCCACGAGGCTTTCCCACAGGGCTGTCCCAAGTGCACACGTGGTGGGAGTCGATCCTCGGCTTGAACGTCAAGGAAGTGCAGGGAAAACAGGTTCCTCTGGAATGGACTGACACATCTGGGGGACTCTTGGAATGGTGGCACGACCCTGGAGTTCCTCTCGCCTTTCCTGTGGAGAGCGCCTCCTCTTGAGATGCGACGGGAACGCCGGGAATTCTTTCCCTACGAATCAGGGAAAGGATCCCTCATCTCGAGCTAGGAGGCGCAAACGGGGCTCCCCTGGATGTGTGCGGGACCCCACGTGCTTCCTCTCGAGTGGAGACGGGTATGTCGGGGAACTTCTTGAGTTGCAGCAAGGGTGTGAAGGACCCTTTGGAAGTTCCAGTGGTTAGATGTGATTGGCCTCGAGAAGCCTCATCGGAAATGGGCCTCATCTCGCCTGGAGGGCAAAACCTCCTGGATTTTCTCGAGTTGCTGCAGGTGCTCTCGACTTACGACGGGGACCTCAGGGACCCGCTCTGGTGGCCTCAGGAAAGGCCAGTCCCCATGCGAGTTCCTCGGGGGTCTCTCGGGATTCCTCTCCCGTCGATGCGGGGGCCTAAGACCTTGTGTGGAGTCGGGGCTGAAACCTGAGGATTCCTCTCCAGTGCTCACATGGATCTTGGGGTACTTCTGGAGTCTCCCCAGGGGAGTCATTCCTCGTCTCGAATGCGGGCATGCACTTGCGCTTTCCTCCAGAGCGGTAGCAGCAGTGTCACGCAGTCCGCCGCGTGGATCAAAGGATCTATGGTTTTCCCTCGAGTCTTTCCCACGAGGCTTTCCCACGAGGCTTTCCCACAGGGCTGTCCCACGTGCACACGTGGTGGGAGTCGATCCTCGGCTTGAACGTCAAGGCAGTGCAGGGAAAACAGGTTCCTCTGGAATGGACTGACACATCTGGGGGACTCTTGGAATGGTGGCACGACCCTGGAGTTCCTCTCGCCTTTCCTGTGGAGAGCGCCTCCTCTTGAGATGCGACGGGAACGCCGGGAATTCTTTCCCTATGAAACAGGGAAAGGATCCCTCATCTCGAGCTAGGAGGCGGAAACGGGGCTCCCCTGGATGTGTGCGGGACCCCACGTGCTTCCTCTCGAGTGGAGACGGGTATGTCGGGGAACTTCTTGAGTTGCAGCAAGGTGTGAAGGACCCTTTGGAAGTTCCAGTGGTTAGATGTGATTGGCCTCGAGAAGCCTCAGCGGAAATGGGCCTCATCTCGCCTGGAGGGCAAAACCTCCTGGATTTTCTCGAGTTGTGGCAGGGGCTCTCGACTTACGACGGGGACCTCAGGGACCCGCTCTGGTGGCCTCAGGAAAGGCCAGTCCCCATGCGAGTTCCTCGGGGGCCTCTCGGGATTCCTCTCCCGTCGATGCCGGGGCCTAAGACCTTGTGTGGAGTAGGGGCCGGAACCTGAGGATTCCTCTCCAGTGCTGACATGGATCTTGGGGTACATCTGGAGTCTCCCCAGGGGAGTCAGTCCTTGTCTCGAATGCGGGCATGCACTTGCGCTTTCCTCCAGAGCGGTAGCAGCAGTGTCACGCAGTCCGCCGTGTGGATCAAAGGATCTATGGTTTTCCCTCGAGTCTTTCCCACGAGGCTTTCCCACGAGGCTTTCCTACAGGGCTGTCCCACGTGCACACGTGGTGGGAGTCGATCCTCGGCTTGATCGTCAAGGCAGTGCAGGGAAAACAGGTTCCTCTGGAATGGACTCACACATCTGGGGGACTCTTGGAATGGTGGCACGACCCTGGAGTTCCTCTCGCCTTTCCTGTGGAGAGCGCCTCCTCTTGAGATGCGACGGGAACGCCGGGAATTCTTTCCCTACGAAACAGGGAAAGGATCCCTCATCTCGAGCTAGGAGGCGGAAACGGGGCTCCCCTGGATGTGTGCGGGACACCACGTGCTTCCTCTCGAGTGGAGACGGGTATGTCGGGGAACTTCTTGAGTTGCAGCAATGGTGTGAAGGACCCTTTGGAAGTTCCAGTGGTTAGATGTGATTGGCCTCGAGAAGCCTCAGCGGAAATGGGCCTCATCTCGCCCGGAGGGCAAAACCTCCTGGATTTTCTCGAGTTGCGGCAGGTGCTCTCGACTTACGACGGGGACCTCAGGGACCCGCTCTGGTGGCCTCAGGAAAGGCCAGTCCCCATGCGAGTTCCTCGGGGGCCTCTCGGGATTCCTCTCCCGTCGATGCCGGGGCCTAAGACCTTGTGTGGAGTCGGGGCCGGAACCTGAGGATTCCTCTCCAGTGCTGACATGGATCTTGGGGTACTTCTGGAGTCTCCCCGGGGGAGTCAGTCCTCGTCTCGAATGCGGGCATGCACTTGCGCTTTCCTCCAGAGCGGTAGCAGCAGTGTCACGCAGTCCGCCGCGTGGATCAAAGGATCTATGGTTTTCCCTCGAGTCTTTCCCACGAGGCTTTCCCACGAGGCTTTCCCACAGGGCTGTCCCACGTGCACACGTGGTGGGAGTCGATCCTCGGCTTGAACGTCAAGGCAGTGCAGGGAAATCAGGTTCCTCTGGAATGGACTGACACATCTGGGGGACTCTTGGAATGGTGGCACGACCCTGGAGTTCCTCTCGCCTTTCCTGTGGAGAGCGCCTCCTTTGAGATGCCACGGGAACGCCGGGAATTCTTTCCCTACGAAACAGGGAAAGGATCCCTCATCTCGAGCTAGGAGGCGGAAACGGGGCTCCCCTGGATGTGTGCGGGACCCACGTGCTTCCTCTCGAGTGGAGACGGGTATGTCGGGGAACTTCTTGAGTTGCAGCAAGGGTGTGAAGGACCCTTTGGAAGTTCCAGTGGTTAGACGTGATTAGCCTCGAGAAGCCTCAGCGGAAATGGGCCTCATCTAGCCTGGAGGGCAAAACCTCCTGGATTTTCTCGAGTTGCGGCAGGTGCTCTCGACTTACGACGGGGACCTCAGGGACCCGCTCTGGTGGCCTCAGGAAAGGCCAGTCCCCATGCGAGTTCCTCGGGGGCATCTCGGGATTCCTCTCCCGTCATTGCCGGGGCCTAAGACCTTGTGTGGAGTCGGGGCCGGAATCTGAGGATTCCTCTCCAGTGCTGACATGGATCTTGGGGTACTTCTGGAGTCTCCCCAGGGGAGTCAGTACTCGTCTCGAATGCGGGCATGCACTTTCGCTTTCCTCCAGAGCGGTAGCAGCAGTGTCACGCAGTCCGCCGCGTGGATCAAAGGATGTATGGTTTTCCCCCGAGTCTTTCCCACGAGGCTTTCCCACGAGGCTTTCCCACAGGGCTGTCCCACGTGCACACGTGGTGGGAGTCGATCCTCGGCTTGAACGTCAAGGCAGTGCAGGGAAAACACGTTCCTCTGGAATGGACTGACACATCTGGGGGACTCTTGGAATGGTGGCATGACCCTGGAGTTCCTCTCGCCTTTCCTGTGGAGAGCGCCTCCTCTTGAGATGCGACGGGAACACCGGGAATTCTTTCCCTACGAAACAGGGAAAGGATCCCTCATCTCGAGCTAGGAGGCGGAAACCGGGCTCCCCTGGATGTGTGCGGGACACCACGTGCTTCCTCTCGAGTGGAGACGGGTATGTCGGGGAACTTCTTGAGTTGCAGCAAGGGTGTGAAGGACCCTTTGGAAGTTCCAGTGGTTAGATGTGATTAGCCTCGAGAAGCCTCAGCGGAAATGGGCCTCATCTCGCCTGGAGGGCAAAACCTCCTGGATTTTCTCGAGTTGCGGCAGGTGCTCTCGACTTACGACGGGGACCTCAGGGACCCGCTCTGGTGGCCTCAGGAAAGGCCAGTCCCCATGCGAGTTCCTCGGGGGCGTCTCGGGATTCCTCTGCCGTCGATGCCGGGGCCTAAGACCTTGTGTGGAGTCGGGGCTGAAACCTGAGGATTCCTCTCCAGTGCTGACATGGATCTTGGGGTACTTCTGGAGTCTCCCCAGTGGAGTCAGTCCTCGTCTCGAATGCGGGCATGCACTTGCGCTTTCCTCCAGAGCGGTAGAAGCAGTGTCAAGCAGTCCGCCGCGTGCATCAAAGGATCTATGGTTTTCCCTCGAGTCTTTCCCACGAGGCTTTCCCACGAGGCTTTCCCACAGGGCTGTCCCACGTGCACACGTGGTGGGAGTCGATCCTCGGCTTGAACGTCAAGGCAGTGCAGGGAAAACAGGTTCCTCTGGAATGGACTGACACATCTGGGGGACTCTTGGAATGGTGGCACGACCCTGGAGTTCCTCTCGCCTTTCCTGTGGAGAGCGCCTCCTCTTGAGATGCGACGGGAACGCCGGGAATTCTATCCGTAGGAAACAGGGAAAGGATCCCTCATCTCGAGCTAGGAGGCGGAAACGGGGCTCCCCTGGATGTGTGCGGGACAACACGTGCTTCCTCTCGAGTGGAGACGGGTATGTCGGGGAACTTCTTGAGTTGCAGCAAGGGTGTGAAGGACCCTTTGGAAGTTCCAGTGGTTAGACGTGATTAGCCTCGAGAAGCCTCAGCGGAAATGGGCCTCATCTAGCCTGGAGGGCAAAACCTCATGGATTTTCTCGAGTTGCGGCAGGTGCTCTCGACTTACGACGGGGACCTCAGGGACCCGCTCTGGTGGCCTCAGGAAAGGCCAGTCCCCATGCGAGTTCCTCGGGGGCATCTCGGGATTCCTCTCCCGTCGATGCGGGGGCCTAAGACCTTGTGTGGAGTCGGGGCCGGAACCTGAGGATTCCTCTCCAGTGCTGACATGGATCTTGGGGTACTTCTGGAGTCTCCCCAGGGGAGTCAGTCCTCGTCTCGAATGCGGGCATGCATTTGCGCTTTCCTCCAGAGCGGTAGCAGCAGTGTCACGCAGTCCGCCGCGTGGATCAAAGGATCTATGGTTTTCCCTCGAGTCTTTCCCACGAGGCTTTCCCACGAGGCTTTCCTACAGGGCTGTCCCACGTGAACACGTGGTGGGAGTCGATCCTCGGCTTGATCGTCAAGGCAGTGCAGGGAAAACAGGTTCCTCTGGAATGGACTCAAACATCTGGGGGACTCTTGGAATCGTGGCACGACCCTGGAGTTCCTCTCGCCTTTCCTGTGGAGAGCGCCTCCTCTTGAGATGCGACGGGAACGCCGGGAATTCTTTCCCTACGAAACAGGGAAAGGATCCCTCATCTCGAGCTAGGAGGCGGAAACGGGGCTCCCCTGGATGTGTGCGGGACACCACGTGCTTCCTCTCGAGTGGAGACGGGTATGTCGGGGAACTTCTTGAGTTGCAGCAATGGTGTGAAGGACCCTTTGGAAGTTCCAGTGGTTAGATGTGATTGGCCTCGAGAAGCCTCAGCGGAAATGGGCCTCATCTAGCCTGGAGGGCAAAACCTCCTGGATTTTCTCGAGTTGCGGCAGGTGCTCTCGACTTACGACGGGGACCTCAGGGACCCGCTCTGGTGGCCTCAGGAAAGGCCAGTCCCCATGCGAGTTCCTCGGGGGCATCTCGGGATTCCTCTCCCGTCATTGCCGGGGCCTAAGACCTTGTGTGGAGTCGGGGCCGGAACCTGAGGATTCCTCTCCAGTGCTGACATGGATCTTGGGGTACTTCTGGAGTCTCCCCGGGGGAGTCAGTACTCGTCTCGAATGCGGGCATGCACTTTCGCTTTCCTCCAGAGCGGTAGCAGCAGTGTCACGCAGTCCGCCGCGTGGATCAAAGGATGTATGGTTTTCCCCCGAGTCTTTCCCACGAGGCTTTCCCACGAGGCTTTCCCACAGGGCTGTCCCACGTGCACACGTGGTGGGAGTCGATCCTCGGCTTGAACGTCAAGGCAGTGCAGGGAAAACAGGTTCCTCTGGAATGGACTGACACATCTGGGGGACTCTTGGAATGGTGGCATGACCCTGGAGTTCCTCTCGCCTTTCCTGTGGAGAGCGCCTCCTCTTGAGATGCGACGGGAACACCGGGAATTCTTTCCCTACGAAACAGGGAAAGGATCCCTCATCTCGAGCTAGGAGGCGGAAACCGGGCTCCCCTGGATGTGTGCGGGACACCACGTGCTTCCTCTCGAGTGCAGACGGGTATGTCGGGGAACTTCTTGAGTTGCAGCAAGGGTGTGAAGGACCCTTTGGAAGTTCCAGTGGTTAGATGTGATTAGCCTCGAGAAGCCTCAGCGGAAATGGGCCTCATCTCGCCTGGAGGGCAAAACCTCCTGGATTTTCTCGAGTTGCGGCAGGTGCTCTCGACTTACGACGGGGACCTCAGGGACCCGCTCTGGTGGCCTCAGGAAAGGCCAGTCCCCATGCGAGTTCCTCGGGGGCGTCTCGGGATTCCTCTCCCGTCGATGCCGGGGCCTAAGAGCTTGTGTGGAGTCGGGGCTGAAACCTGAGGATTCCTCTCCAGTGCTGACATGGATCTTGGGGTACTTCTGGAGTCTCCCCAGTGGAGTCAGTCCTCGTCTCGAATGCGGGCATGCACTTGCGCTTTCCTCCAGAGCGGTAGAAGCAGTGTCACGCAGTCCGCCGCGTGGATCAAAGGATCTATGGTTTTCCCTCGAGTCTTTCCCACGAGGCTTTCCCACGAGGCTTTCCCACAGGGCTGTCCCACGTGCACACGTGGTGGGAGTCGATCCTCGGCTTGAACGTCAAGGCAGTGCAGGGAAAACAGGTTCCTCTGGAATGGACTGACACATCTGGGGGACTCTTGGAATGGTGGCACGACCCTGGAGTTCCTCTCGCCTTTCCTGTGGAGAGCGCCTCCTCTTGAGATGCGACGGGAACGCCGGGAATTCTATCCGTAGGAAACAGGGAAAGGATCCCTCATCTCGAGCTAGGAGGCGGAAACGGGGCTCCCCTGGATGTGTGCGGGACCCCACGTGCTTCCTCTCGAGTGGAGACGGGTATGTCGGGGAACTTCTTGAGTTGCAGCAAGGGTATGAAGGACCTTTTGGAAGTTCCAGTTGTTAGATGTGATTGGCCTCGAGAAGCCTCAGCGGAAATGGGCCTCATCTCGCCTGGAGGGCAAAACCTCCTGGATTTTCTCGAGTTGCGGCAGGTGCTCTCGACTTACGACGGGGACCTCAGGGACCCGCTCTGGTGGCCTCAGGAAAGGCCAGTCCCCATGCGAGTTCCTCGGGGGCCTCTCGGGATTCCTCTCCCGTCGATGCCGGGCCTAAGACCTTGTGTGGAGTCGGGGCCGGAAACTGAGGATTCCTCTCCAGTGCTGACATGGATCTTGGGGTACTTCTGGAGTCTCCCCAGGGGAGTCAGTCCTCGTCTCGAATGCGGGCATGCACTTGCGCTTTCCTCCAGAGCGGTAGCAGCAGTGTCACGCAGTCTGCCAAATGGGTCAAAGGATCTATGGTTTTCCCTCGAGTCTTTCCCACGAGGCTTTCCCACGAGGCTTTCCCACAGGGCTGTCCCAAGTGCACACGTGGTGGGAGTCGATCCTCGGCTTGAACGTCAAGGCAGTGCAGGGAAAACAGGTTCCTCTGGAATGGACTGACACATCTGGGGGACTCTTGGAATGGTGGCACGACCCTGGAGCTCCTCTCGCCTTTCCTGTGGAGAGCGCCTCCTCTTGAGATGCGACGGGAACGCCGGGAATTCTTTCCCTACGAATCAGGGAAAGGATCCCTCATCTCGAGCTAGGAGGCGCAAACGGGGCTCACCTGGATGTGTGCGGGACCCCACGTGCTTCCTCTCGAGTGGAGACGGGTATGTCGGGGAACTTCTTGAGTTGCAGCAAGGGTGTGAAGGACCCTTTGGAAGTTCCAGTGGTTAGATGTGATTGGCTTCGAGAAGCCTCAGCGGAAATGGGCCTCATCTCGCCTGGAGGGCAAAACCTCCTGGATTTTCTCGAGTTGCGGCAGGTGCTCTCGACTTACGACGGGGACCTCAGGGACCCGCTCTGGTGGCCTCAGGAAAGGCCAGTCCCCATGCGAGTTCCTCGGGGGCCTCTCGGGATTCCTCTCCCGTCGATGCCGGGGCCTAAGACCTTGCGTGGAGTCGGGGCCGGAACCTGAGGATTCCTCTCCAGTGCTGACATGGATCTTGGGGTACTTCTGGAGTCTCCCCAGGGGAGTCAGTCCTCGTCTCGAATGCGGGCATGCACTTGCGCTTTCCTCCAGAGCGGTAGCAGCAGTGTCACGCAGTCCGCGGCGTGGATCAAAGAATCTATGGTTTTCCTTCGAGTCTTTCCCACGAGGCTTTCCCACGAGGCTTTCCCACAGGGCTGTCCCACGTGCACGCGTGGTAGGATTCGATCCTCGGCTTGAACGTCAAGGCAGTGCAGGGAAAACAGGTTCCTCTGGAATGGACTGACACATCTGGGGGACTCTTGGAATGGTGTCACGACCATGGAGTTCCTCTCGCCTTTCCTGTGGAGAGCGCCTCCTCTTGAGATGCGACGGGAACGCCGGGAATTCTTTCCCTAGGAAACAGGGAAAGGATCCCTCATCTCGAGCTAGGAGGCGGAAACGGGGATCCCCTGGATGTGTGCGGGACACCACGTGCTTCCTCTCGAGTGGAGACGGGTATGTCGGGGAACTTCTTGAGTTGCAGCAAGGGTGTGAAGGACCCTTTGGAAGTTCCAGTGGTTAGATGTGATTGGCCTCGAGAAGCCTCAGCGGAAATGGGCCTCATCTCGCCTGGAGGGCAAAACCTCCTGGATTTTGTCGAGTTGCGGCAGGTGCTCTCGACTTACGACGGGGACCTCAGGGACCCGCTCTGGTGGCCTCAGGAAAGGCCAGTCCCCATGCGAGTTCCTCGGGGGCATCTCGGGATTCCTCTCCCGTCATTGCCGGGGCCTAAGACCTTGTGTGGAGTCGGGGCCGGAACCTGAGGATTCCTCTCCAGTGCTGACATGGATCTTGGGGTACTTCTGGAGTCTCCCCGGGGGAGTCAGTACTCGTCTCGAATGCGGGCATGCACTTTCGCTTTCCTCCAGAGCGGTAGCAGCAGTGTCACGCAGTCCGCCGCGTGGATCAAAGGATGTATGGTTTTCCCCCGAGTCTTTCCCACGAGGCTTTCCCACGAGGCTTTCCCACAGGGCTGTCCCACGTGCACACGTGGTGGGAGTCGATCCTCGGCTTGAACGTCAAGGCAGTGCAGGGAAAACAGGTTCCTCTGGAATGGACTGACACATCTGGGGGACTCTTGGAATGGTGGCATGACCCTGGAGTTCCTCTCGCCTTTCCTGTGGAGAGCGCCTCCTCTTGAGATGCGACGGGAACACCGGGAATTCTTTCCCTACGAAACAGGGAAAGGATCCCTCATCTCGAGCTAGGAGGCGGAAACCGGGCTCCCCTGGATGTGTGCGGGACACCACGTGCTTCCTCTCGAGTGCAGACGGGTATGTCGGGGAACTTCTTGAGTTGCAGCAAGGGTGTGAAGGACCCTTTGGAAGTTCCAGTGGTTAGATGTGATTAGCCTCGAGAAGCCTCAGCGGAAATGGGCCTCATCTCGCCTGGAGGGCAAAACCTCCTGGATTTTCTCGAGTTGCGGCAGGTGCTCTCGACTTACGACGGGGACCTCAGGGACCCGCTCTGGTGGCCTCGGAAAGGAGAGTCCCCATGCGAGTTCCTTGGGGGCGTCTCGGGATTCCTCTCCCGTCGATGCCGGGGCCTAAGACCTTGTGTGGAGTCGGGGCTGAAACCTGAGGATTCCTCTCCAGTGCTGACATGGATCTTGGGGTACTTCTGGAGTCTCCCCAGTGGAGTCAGTCCTCGTCTCGAATGCGGGCATGCACTTACGCTTTCCTCCAGAGCGGTAGAAGCAGTGTCACGCAGTCCGCCGCGTGGATCAAAGGATCTATGGTTTTCCCTCTAGTCTTTCCCACGAGGCTTTCCCACGAGGCTTTCCCACAGGGCTGTCCCACGTGCACACGTGGTGGGAGTGGATCCTCGGCTTGAACGTCAAGGCAGTGCAGGGAAAACAGGTTCCTCTGGAATGGACTGACACATCTGGGGGACTCTTGGAATGGTGGCACGACCCTGGAGTTCCTCTCGCCTTTCCTGTGGAGAGCGCCTCCTCTTGAGATGCGACGGGAACGCCGGGAATTCTATCCGTAGGAAACAGGGAAAGGATCCCTCATCTCGAGCTAGGAGGCGGAAACGGGGCTCCCCTGGATGTGTGCGGGACAACACGTGCTTCCTCTCGAGTGGAGACGGGTATGTCGGGGAACTTCTTGAGTTGCAGCAAGGGTATGAAGGACCCTTTGGAAGTTCCAGTTGTTAGATGTGATTGGCCTCGAGAAGCCTCAGCGGAAATGGGCCTCATCTCGCCTGGAGGGCAAAACCTCCTGGATTTTCTCGAGTTGCGGCAGGTGCTCTCGACTTACGACGGGGACCTCAGGGACCCGCTCTGGTGGCCTCAGGAAAGGCCAGTCCCCATGCGAGTTCCTCGGGGGCCTCTCGGGATTCCTCTCCCGTCGATGCCGGGGCCTAAGACCTTGTGTGGAGTCGGGGCCGGAAACTGAGGATTCCTCTCCAGTGCTGACATGGATCTTGGGGTACTTCTGGAGTCTCCCCAGGGGAGTCAGTCCTCGTCTCGAATGCGGGCATGCACTTGCGCTTTCCTCCAGAGCGGTAGCAGCAGTGTCACGCAGTCTGCCAAATGGGTCAAAGGATCTATGGTTTTCCCTCGAGTCTTTCCCACGAGGCTTTCCCACGAGGCTTTCCCACAGGGCTGTCCCAAGTGCACACGTGGTGGGAGTCGATCCTCGGCTTGAACGTCAAGGAAGTGCAGGGAAAACAGGTTCCTCTGGAATGGACTGACACATCTGGGGGACTCTTGGAATGGTGGCACGACCCTGGAGTTCCTCTCGCCTTTCCTGTGGAGAGCGCCTCCTCTTGAGATGCGACGGGAACGCCGGGAATTCTTTCCCTACGAATCAGGGAAAGGATCCCTCATCTCGAGCTAGGAGGCGCAAACGGGGCTCCCCTGGATGTGTGCGGGACCCCACGTGCTTCCTCTCGAGTGGAGACGGGTATGTCGGGGAACTTCTTGAGTTGCAGCAAGGGTGTGAAGGACCCTTTGGAAGTTCCAGTGGTTAGATGTGATTGGCCTCGAGAAGCCTCATCGGAAATGGGCCTCATCTCGCCTGGAGGGCAAAACCTCCTGGATTTTCTCGAGTTGCTGCAGGTGCTCTCGACTTACGACGGGGACCTCAGGGACCCGCTCTGGTGGCCTCAGGAAAGGCCAGTCCCCATGCGAGTTCCTCGGGGGTCTCTCGGGATTCCTCTCCCGTCGATGCGGGGGCCTAAGACCTTGTGTGGAGTCGGGGCTGAAACCTGAGGATTCCTCTCCAGTGCTCACATGGATCTTGGGGTACTTCTGGAGTCTCCCCAGGGGAGTCATTCCTCGTCTCGAATGCGGGCATGCACTTGCGCTTTCCTCCAGAGCGGTAGCAGCATTGTCACGCAGTCCGCCGCGTGGATCCAAGGATCTATGGTTTTCCCTCGAGTCTTTCCCACGAGGCTTTCCCACGAGGCTTTCCCACAGGGCTGTCCCACGTGCACACGTGGTGGGAGTCGATCCTCGGCTTGAACGTCAAGGCAGTGCAGGGAAAACAGGTTCCTCTGGAATGGACTGACACATCTGGGGGACTCTTGGAATGGTGGCACGACCCTGGAGTTCCTCTCGCCTTTCCTGTGGAGAGCGCCTCCTCTTGAGATGCGACGGGAACGCCGGGAATTCTTTCCCTATGAAACAGGGAAAGGATCCCTCATCTCGAGCTAGGAGGCGGAAACGGGGCTCCCCTGGATGTGTGCGGGACAACACGTGCTTCCTCTCGAGTGGAGACGGGTATGTCGGGGAACTTCTTGAGTTGCAGCAAGGGTATGAAGGACCCTTTGGAAGTTCCAGTTGTTAGATGTGATTGGCCTCGAGAAGCCTCAGCGGAAATGGGCCTCATCTCGCCTGGAGGGCAAAACCTCCTGGATTTTCTCGAGTTGCGGCAGGTGCTCTCGACTTACGACGGGGACCTCAGGGACCCGCTCTGGTGGCCTCAGGAAAGGCCAGTCCCCATGCGAGTTCCTCGGGGGCCTCTCGGGATTCCTCTCCCGTCGATGCCGGGGCCTAAGACCTTGTGTGGAGTCGGGGCCGGAAACTGAGGATTCCTCTCCAGTGCTGACATGGATCTTGGGGTACTTCTGGAGTCTCCCCAGGGGAGTCAGTCCTCGTCTCGAATGCGGGCATGCACTTGCGCTTTCCTCCAGAGCGGTAGCAGCAGTGTCACGCAGTCTGCCAAATGGGTCAAAGGATCTATGGTTTTCCCTCGAGTCTTTCCCACGAGGCTTTCCCACGAGGCTTTCCCACAGGGCTGTCCCAAGTGCACACGTGGTGGGAGTCGATCCTCGGCTTGAACGTCAAGGAAGTGCAGGGAAAACAGGTTCCTCTGGAATGGACTGACACATCTGGGGGACTCTTGGAATGGTGGCACGACCCTGGAGTTCCTCTCGCCTTTCCTGTGGAGAGCGCCTCCTCTTGAGATGCGACGGGAACGCCGGGAATTCTTTCCCTACGAATCAGGGAAAGGATCCCTCATCTCGAGCTAGGAGGCGCAAACGGGGCTCCCCTGGATGTGTGCGGGACCCCACGTGCTTCCTCTCGAGTGGAGACGGGTATGTCGGGGAACTTCTTGAGTTGCAGCAAGGGTGTGAAGGACCCTTTGGAAGTTCCAGTGGTTAGATGTGATTGGCCTCGAGAAGCCTCATCGGAAATGGGCCTCATCTCGCCTGGAGGGCAAAACCTCCTGGATTTTCTCGAGTTGCTGCAGGTGCTCTCGACTTACGACGGGGACCTCAGGGACCCGCTCTGGTGGCCTCAGGAAAGGCCAGTCCCCATGCGAGTTCCTCGGGGGTCTCTCGGGATTCCTCTCCCGTCGATGCGGGGGCCTAAGACCTTGTGTGGAGTCGGGGCTGAAACCTGAGGATTCCTCTCCAGTGCTCACATGGATCTTGGGGTACTTCTGGAGTCTCCCCAGGGGAGTCATTCCTCGTCTCGAATGCGGGCATGCACTTGCGCTTTCCTCCAGAGCGGTAGCAGCAGTGTCACGCAGTCCGCCGCGTGGATCCAAGGATCTATGGTTTTCCCTCGAGTCTTTCCCACGAGGCTTTCCCACGAGGCTTTCCCACAGGGCTGTCCCACGTGCACACGTGGTGGGAGTCGATCCTCGGCTTGAACGTCAAGGCAGTGCAGGGAAAACAGGTTCCTCTGGAATGGACTGACACATCTGGGGGACTCTTGGAATGGTGGCACGACCCTGGAGTTCCTCTCGCCTTTCCTGTGGAGAGCGCCTCCTCTTGAGATGCGACGGGAACGCCGGGAATTCTTTCCCTATGAAACAGGGAAAGGATCCCTCATCTCGAGCTAGGAGGCGGAAACGGGGCTCCCCTGGATGTGTGCGGGACCCCACGTGCTTCCTCTCGAGTGGAGACGGGTATGTCGGGGAACTTCTTGAGTTGCAGCAAGGTGTGAAGGACCCTTTGGAAGTTCCAGTGGTTAGATGTGATTGGCCTCGAGAAGCCTCAGCGGAAATGGGCCTCATCTCGCCTGGAGGGCAAAACCTCCTGGATTTTCTCGAGTTGTGGCAGGGGCTCTCGACTTACGACGGGGACCTCAGGGACCCGCTCTGGTGGCCTCAGGAAAGGCCAGTCCCCATGCGAGTTCCTCGGGGGCCTCTCGGGATTCCTCTCCCGTCGATGCCGGGGCCTAAGACCTTGTGTGGAGTAGGGGCCGGAACCTGAGGATTCCTCTCCAGTGCTGACATGGATCTTGGGGTACTTCTGGAGTCTCCCCAGGGGAGTCAGTCCTTGTCTCGAATGCGGGCATGCACTTGCGCTTTCCTCCAGAGCGGTAGCAGCAGTGTCACGCAGTCCGCCGTGTGGATCAAAGGATCTATGGTTTTCCCTCGAGTCTTTCCCACGAGGCTTTCCCACGAGGCTTTCCTACAGGGCTGTCCCACGTGCACACGTGGTGGGAGTCGATCCTCGGCTTGATCGTCAAGGCAGTGCAGGGAAAACAGGTTCCTCTGGAATGGACTCACACATCTGGGGGACTCTTGGAATGGTGGCACGACCCTGGAGTTCCTCTCGCCTTTCCTGTGGAGAGCGCCTCCTCTTGAGATGCGACGGGAACGCCGGGAATTCTTTCCCTACGAAACAGGGAAAGGATCCCTCATCTCGAGCTAGGAGGCGGAAACGGGGCTCCCCTGGATGTGTGCGGGACACCACGTGCTTCCTCTCGAGTGGAGACGGGTATGTCGGGGAACTTCTTGAGTTGCAGCAATGGTGTGAAGGACCCTTTGGAAGTTCCAGTGGTTAGATGTGATTGGCCTCGAGAAGCCTCAGCGGAAATGGGCCTCATCTCGCCCGGAGGGCAAAACCTCCTGGATTTTCTCGAGTTGCGGCAGGTGCTCTCGACTTACGACGGGGACCTCAGGGACCCGCTCTGGTGGCCTCAGGAAAGGCCAGTCCCCATGCGAGTTCCTCGGGGGCCTCTCGGGATTCCTCTCCCGTCGATGCCGGGGCCTAAGACCTTGTGTGGAGTCGGGGCCGGAACCTGAGGATTCCTCTCCAGTGCTGACATGGATCTTGGGGTACTTCTGGAGTCTCCCCGGGGGAGTCAGTCCTCGTCTCGAATGCGGGCATGCACTTGCGCTTTCCTCCAGAGCGGTAGCAGCAGTGTCACGCAGTCCGCCGCGTGGATCAAAGGATCTATGGTTTTCCCTCGAGTCTTTCCCACGAGGCTTTCCCACGAGGCTTTCCCACAGGGCTGTCCCACGTGCACACGTGGTGGGAGTCGATCCTCGGCTTGAACGTCAAGGCAGTGCAGGGAAATCAGGTTCCTCTGGAATGGACTGACACATCTGGGGGACTCTTGGAATGGTGGCACGACCCTGGAGTTCCTCTCGCCTTTCCTGTGGAGAGCGCCTCCTTTGAGATGCCACGGGAACGCCGGGAATTCTTTCCCTACGAAACAGGGAAAGGATCCCTCATCTCGAGCTAGGAGGCGGAAACGGGGCTCCCCTGGATGTGTGCGGGACCCACGTGCTTCCTCTCGAGTGGAGACGGGTATGTCGGGGAACTTCTTGAGTTGCAGCAAGGGTGTGAAGGACCCTTTGGAAGTTCCAGTGGTTAGACGTGATTAGCCTCGAGAAGCCTCAGCGGAAATGGGCCTCATCTAGCCTGGAGGGCAAAACCTCCTGGATTTTCTCGAGTTGCGGCAGGTGCTCTCGACTTACGACGGGGACCTCAGGGACCCGCTCTGGTGGCCTCAGGAAAGGCCAGTCCCCATGCGAGTTCCTCGGGGGCATCTCGGGATTCCTCTCCCGTCATTGCCGGGGCCTAAGACCTTGTGTGGAGTCGGGGCCGGAATCTGAGGATTCCTCTCCAGTGCTGACATGGATCTTGGGGTACTTCTGGAGTCTCCCCAGGGGAGTCAGTACTCGTCTCGAATGCGGGCATGCACTTTCGCTTTCCTCCAGAGCGGTAGCAGCAGTGTCACGCAGTCCGCCGCGTGGATCAAAGGATGTATGGTTTTCCCCCGAGTCTTTCCCACGAGGCTTTCCCACGAGGCTTTCCCACAGGGCTGTCCCACGTGCACACGTGGTGGGAGTCGATCCTCGGCTTGAACGTCAAGGCAGTGCAGGGAAAACAGGTTCCTCTGGAATGGACTGACACATCTGGGGGACTCTTGGAATGGTGGCATGACCCTGGAGTTCCTCTCGCCTTTCCTGTGGAGAGCGCCTCCTCTTGAGATGCGACGGGAACACCGGGAATTCTTTCCCTACGAAACAGGGAAAGGATCCCTCATCTCGAGCTAGGAGGCGGAAACCGGGCTCCCCTGGATGTGTGCGGGACACCACGTGCTTCCTCTCGAGTGGAGACGGGTATGTCGGGGAACTTCTTGAGTTGCAGCAAGGGTGTGAAGGACCCTTTGGAAGTTCCAGTGGTTAGATGTGATTAGCCTCGAGAAGCCTCAGCGGAAATGGGCCTCATCTCGCCTGGAGGGCAAAACCTCCTGGATTTTCTCGAGTTGCGGCAGGTGCTCTCGACTTACGACGGGGACCTCAGGGACCCGCTCTGGTGGCCTCAGGAAAGGCCAGTCCCCATGCGAGTTCCTCGGGGGCGTCTCGGGATTCCTCTCCCGTCGATGCCGGGGCCTAAGACCTTGTGTGGAGTCGGGGCTGAAACCTGAGGATTCCTCTCCAGTGCTGACATGGATCTTGGGGTACTTCTGGAGTCTCCCCAGTGGAGTCAGTCCTCGTCTCGAATGCGGGCATGCACTTGCGCTTTCCTCCAGAGCGGTAGAAGCAGTGTCAAGCAGTCCGCCGCGTGCATCAAAGGATCTATGGTTTTCCCTCGAGTCTTTCCCACGAGGCTTTCCCACGAGGCTTTCCCACAGGGCTGTCCCACGTGCACACGTGGTGGGAGTCGATCCTCGGCTTGAACGTCAAGGCAGTGCAGGGAAAACAGGTTCCTCTGGAATGGACTGACACATCTGGGGGACTCTTGGAATGGTGGCACGACCCTGGAGTTCCTCTCGCCTTTCCTGTGGAGAGCGCCTCCTCTTGAGATGCGACGGGAACGCCGGGAATTCTTTCCCTACGAAACAGGGAAAGGATCCCTCATCTCGAGCTAGGAGGCGGAAACGGGGCTCCCCTGGATGTGTGCGGGACACCACGTGCTTCCTCTCGAGTGGAGACGGGTATGTCGGGGAACTTCTTGAGTTGCAGCAATGGTGTGAAGGACCCTTTGGAAGTTCCAGTGGTTAGATGTGATTGGCCTCGAGAAGCCTCAGCGGAAATGGGCCTCATCTAGCCTGGAGGGCAAAACCTCCTGGATTTTCTCGAGTTGCGGCAGGTGCTCTCGACTTACGACGGGGACCTCAGGGACCCGCTCTGGTGGCCTCAGGAAAGGCCAGTCCCCATGCGAGTTCCTCGGGGGCATCTCGGGATTCCTCTCCCGTCATTGCCGGGGCCTAAGACCTTGTGTGGAGTCGGGGCCGGAACCTGAGGATTCCTCTCCAGTGCTGACATGGATCTTGGGGTACTTCTGGAGTCTCCCCGGGGGAGTCAGTACTCGTCTCGAATGCGGGCATGCACTTTCGCTTTCCTCCAGAGCGGTAGCAGCAGTGTCACGCAGTCCGCCGCGTGGATCAAAGGATGTATGGTTTTCCCCCGAGTCTTTCCCACGAGGCTTTCCCACGAGGCTTTCCCACAGGGCTGTCCCACGTGCACACGTGGTGGGAGTCGATCCTCGGCTTGAACGTCAAGGCAGTGCAGGGAAAACAGGTTCCTCTGGAATGGACTGACACATCTGGGGGACTCTTGGAATGGTGGCATGACCCTGGAGTTCCTCTCGCCTTTCCTGTGGAGAGCGCCTCCTCTTGAGATGCGACGGGAACACCGGGAATTCTTTCCCTACGAAACAGGGAAAGGATCCCTCATCTCGAGCTAGGAGGCGGAAACCGGGCTCCCCTGGATGTGTGCGGGACACCACGTGCTTCCTCTCGAGTGCAGACGGGTATGTCGGGGAACTTCTTGAGTTGCAGCAAGGGTGTGAAGGACCCTTTGGAAGTTCCAGTGGTTAGATGTGATTAGCCTCGAGAAGCCTCAGCGGAAATGGGCCTCATCTCGCCTGGAGGGCAAAACCTCCTGGATTTTCTCGAGTTGCGGCAGGTGCTCTCGACTTACGACGGGGACCTCAGGGACCCGCTCTGGTGGCCTCAGGAAAGGCCAGTCCCCATGCGAGTTCCTCGGGGGCGTCTCGGGATTCCTCTCCCGTCGATGCCGGGGCCTAAGACCTTGTGTGGAGTCGGGGCTGAAACCTGAGGATTCCTCTCCAGTGCTGACATGGATCTTGGGGTACTTCTGGAGTCTCCCCAGTGGAGTCAGTCCTCGTCTCGAATGCGGGCATGCACTTGCGCTTTCCTCCAGAGCGGTAGAAGCAGTGTCAAGCAGTCCGCCGCGTGGATCAAAGGATCTATGGTTTTCCCTCGAGTCTTTCCCACGAGGCTTTCCCACGAGGCTTTCCCACAGGGCTGTCCCACGTGCACACGTGGTGGGAGTCGATCCTCGGCTTGAACGTCAAGGCAGTGCAGGGAAAACAGGTTCCTCTGGAATGGACTGACACATCTGGGGGACTCTTGGAATGGTGGCACGACCCTGGAGTTCCTCTCGCCTTTCCTGTGGAGAGCGCCTCCTCTTGAGATGCGACGGGAACGCCGGGAATTCTATCCGTAGGAAACAGGGAAAGGATCCCTCATCTCGAGCTAGGAGGCGGAAACGGGGCTCCCCTGGATGTGTGCGGGACCCCACGTGCTTCCTCTCGAGTGGAGACGGGTATGTCGGGGAACTTCTTGAGTTGCAGCAAGGGTATGAAGGACCCTTTGGAAGTTCCAGTTGTTAGATGTGATTGGCCTCGAGAAGCCTCAGCGGAAATGGGCCTCATCTCGCCTGGAGGGCAAAACCTCCTGGATTTTCTCGAGTTGCGGCAGGTGCTCTCGACTTACGCCGGGGACCTCAGGGACCCGCTCTGGTGGCCTCAGGAAAGGCCAGTCCCCATGCGAGTTCCTCGGGGGCCTCTCGGGATTCCTCTCCCGTCGATGCCGGGGCCTAAGACCTTGTGTGGAGTCGGGGCCGGAAACTGAGGATTCCTCTCCAGTGCTGACATGGATCTTGGGGTACTTCTGGAGTCTCCCCAGGGGAGTCAGTCCTCGTCTCGAATGCGGGCATGCACTTGCGCTTTCCTCCAGAGCGGTAGCAGCAGTGTCACGCAGTCTGCCAAATGGGTCAAAGGATCTATGGTTTTCCCTCGAGTCTTTCCCACGAGGCTTTCCCACGAGGCTTTCCCACAGGGCTGTCCCAAGTGCACACGTGGTGGGAGTCGATCCTCGGCTTGAACGTCAAGGCAGTGCAGGGAAAACAGGTTCCTCTGGAATGGACTGACACATCTGGGGGACTCTTGGAATGGTGGCACGACCCTGGAGTTCCTCTCGCCTTTCCTGTGGAGAGCGCCTCCTCTTGAGATGCGACGGGAACGCCGGGAATTCTTTCCCTACGAATCAGGGAAAGGATCCCTCATCTCGAGCCAGGAGGCGGAAACGGGGCTCACCTGGATGTGTGCGGGACCCCACGTGCTTCCTCTCGATTGGAGACGGGTATGTCGGGGAACTTCTTGAGTTGCAGCAAGGGTGTGAAGGACCCTTTGGAAGTTCCAGTGGTTAGATGTGATTGGCTTCGAGAAGCCTCAGCGGAAATGGGCCTCATCTCGCCTGGAGGGCAAAACCTCCTGGATTTTCTCGAGTTGCGGCAGGTGCTCTCGACTTACGACGGGGACCTCAGGGACCCGCTCTGGTGGCCTCAGGAAAGGCCAGTCCCCATGCGAGTTCCTCGGGGGCCTCTCGGGATTCCTCTCCCGTCGATGCCGGGGCCTAAGACCTTGCGTGGAGTCGGGGCCGGAACCTGAGGATTCCTCTCCAGTGCTGACATGGATCTTGGGGTACTTCTGGAGTCTCCCCAGGGGAGTCAGTCCTCGTCTCGAATGCGGGCATGCACTTGCGCTTTCCTCCAGAGCGGTAGCAGCAGTGTCACGCAGTCCGCGGCGTGGATCAAAGAATCTATGGTTTTCCTTCGAGTCTTTCCCACGAGGCTTTCCCACGAGGCTTTCCCACAGGGCTGTCCCACGTGCACGCGTGGTAGGATTCGATCCTCGGCTTGAACGTCAAGGCAGTGCAGGGAAAACAGGTTCCTCTGGAATGGACTGACACATCTGGGGGACTCTTGGAATGGTGTCACGACCATGGAGTTCCTCTCGCCTTTCCTGTGGAGAGCGCCTCCTCTTGAGATGCGACGGGAACGCCGGGAATTCTTTCCCTACGAAACAGGGAAAGGATCCCTCATCTCGAGCTAGGAGGCGGAAACGGGGATCCCCTGGATGTGTGCGGGACACCACGTGCTTCCTCTCGAGTGGAGACGGGTATGTCGGGGAACTTCTTGAGTTGCAGCAAGGGTGTGAAGGACCCTTTGGAAGTTCCAGTGGTTAGATGTGATTGGCCTCGAGAAGCCTCAGCGGAAATGGGCCTCATCTCGCCTGGAGGGCAAAACCTCCTGGATTTTGTCGAGTTGCGGCAGGTGCTCTCGACTTACGACGGGGACCTCAGGGACCCGCTCTGGTGGCCTCAGGAAAGGCCAGTCCCCATGCGAGTTCCTCGGGGGCATCTCGGGATTCCTCTCCCGTCATTGCCGGGGCCTAAGACCTTGTGTGGAGTCGGGGCCGGAACCTGAGGATTCCTCTCCAGTGCTGACATGGATCTTGGGGTACTTCTGGAGTCTCCCCGGGGGAGTCAGTACTCGTCTCGAATGCGGGCATGCACTTTCGCTTTCCTCCAGAGCGGTAGCAGCAGTGTCACGCAGTCCGCCGCGTGGATCAAAGGATGTATGGTTTTCCCCCGAGTCTTTCCCACGAGGCTTTCCCACGAGGCTTTCCCACAGGGCTGTCCCACGTGCACACGTGGTGGGAGTCGATCCTCGGCTTGAACTTCAAGGCAGTGCAGGGAAAACAGGTTCCTCTGGAATGGACTGACACATCTGGGGGACTCTTGGAATGGTGGCATGACCCTGGAGTTCCTCTCGCCTTTCCTGTGGAGAGCGCCTCCTCTTGAGATGCGACGGGAACACCGGGAATTCTTTCCCTACGAAACAGGGAAAGGATCCCTCATCTCGAGCTAGGAGGCGGAAACCGGGCTCCCCTGGATGTGTGCGGGACACCACGTGCTTCCTCTCGAGTGCAGACGGGTATGTCGGGGAACTTCTTGAGTTGCAGCAAGGGTGTGAAGGACCCTTTGGAAGTTCCAGTGGTTAGATGTGATTAGCCTCGAGAAGCCTCAGCGGAAATGGGCCTCATCTCGCCTGGAGGGCAAAACCTCCTGGATTTTCTCGAGTTGCGGCAGGTGCTCTCGACTTACGACGGGGACCTCAGGGACCCGCTCTGGTGGCCTCGGAAAGGAGAGTCCCCATGCGAGTTCCTTGGGGGCGTCTCGGGATTCCTCTCCCGTCGATGCCGGGGCCTAAGACCTTGTGTGGAGTCGGGGCTGAAACCTGAGGATTCCTCTCCAGTGCTGACATGGATCTTGGGGTACTTCTGGAGTCTCCCCAGTGGAGTCAGTCCTCGTCTCGAATGCGGGCATGCACTTACGCTTTCCTCCAGAGCGGTAGAAGCAGTGTCACGCAGTCCGCCGCGTGGATCAAAGGATCTATGGTTTTCCCTCTAGTCTTTCCCACGAGGCTTTCCCACGAGGCTTTCCCACAGGGCTGTCCCACGTGCACACGTGGTGGGAGTGGATCCTCGGCTTGAACGTCAAGGCAGTGCAGGGAAAACAGGTTCCTCTGGAATGGACTGACACATCTGGGGGACTCTTGGAATGGTGGCACGACCCTGGAGTTCCTCTCGCCTTTCCTGTGGAGAGCGCCTCCTCTTGAGATGCGACGGGAACGCCGGGAATTCTATCCGTAGGAAACAGGGAAAGGATCCCTCATCTCGAGCTAGGAGGCGGAAACGGGGCTCCCCTGGATGTGTGCGGGACAACACGTGCTTCCTCTCGAGTGGAGACGGGTATGTCGGGGAACTTCTTGAGTTGCAGCAAGGGTATGAAGGACCCTTTGGAAGTTCCAGTTGTTAGATGTGATTGGCCTCGAGAAGCCTCAGCGGAAATGGGCCTCATCTCGCCTGGAGGGCAAAACCTCCTGGATTTTCTCGAGTTGCGGCAGGTGCTCTCGACTTACGACGGGGACCTCAGGGACCCGCTCTGGTGGCCTCAGGAAAGGCCAGTCCCCATGCGAGTTCCTCGGGGGCCTCTCGGGATTCCTCTCCCGTCGATGCCGGGGCCTAAGACCTTGTGTGGAGTCGGGGCCGGAAACTGAGGATTCCTCTCCAGTGCTGACATGGATCTTGGGGTACTTCTGGAGTCTCCCCAGGGGAGTCAGTCCTCGTCTCGAATGCGGGCATGCACTTGCGCTTTCCTCCAGAGCGGTAGCAGCAGTGTCACGCAGTCTGCCAAATGGGTCAAAGGATCTATGGTTTTCCCTCAAGTCTTTCCCACGAGGCTTTCCCACGAGGCTTTCCCACAGGGCTGTCCCAAGTGCACACGTGGTGGGAGTCGATCCTCGGCTTGAACGTCAAGGAAGTGCAGGGAAAACAGGTTCCTCTGGAATGGACTGACACATCTGGGGGACTCTTGGAATGGTGGCACGACCCTGGAGTTCCTCTCGCCTTTCCTGTGGAGAGCGCCTCCTCTTGAGATGCGACGGGAACGCCGGGAATTCTTTCCCTACGAATCAGGGAAAGGATCCCTCATCTCGAGCTAGGAGGCGCAAACGGGGCTCCCCTGGATGTGTGCGGGACCCCACGTGCTTCCTCTCGAGTGGAGAAGGGTATGTCGGGGAACTTCTTGAGTTGCAGCAAGGGTGTGAAGGACCCTTTGGAAGTTCCAGTGGTTAGATGTGATTGGCCTCGAGAAGCCTCATCGGAAATGGGCCTCATCTCGCCTGGAGGGCAAAACCTCCTGGATTTTCTCGAGTTGCTGCAGGTGCTCTCGACTTACGACGGGGACCTCAGGGACCCGCTCTGGTGGCCTCAGGAAAGGCCAGTCCCCATGCGAGTTCCTCGGGGGTCTCTCGGGATTCCTCTCCCGTCGATGCGGGGGCCTAAGACCTTGTGTGGAGTCAGGGCTGAAACCTGAGGATTCCTCTCCAGTGCTCACATGGATCTTGGGGTACTTCTGGAGTCTCCCCAGGGGAGTCATTCCTCGTCTCGAATGCGGGCATGCACTTGCGCTTTCCTCCAGAGCGGTAGCAGCAGTGTCACGCAGTCCGCCGCGTGGATCCAAGGATCTATGGTTTTCCCTCGAGTCTTTCCCACGAGGCTTTCCCACGAGGCTTTCCCACAGGGCTGTCCCACGTGCACACGTGGTGGGAGTCGATCCTCGGCTTGAACGTCAAGGCAGTGCAGGGAAAACAGGTTCCTCTGGAATGGACTGACACATCTGGGGGACTCTTGGAATGGTGGCACGACCCTGGAGTTCCTCTCGCCTTTCCTGTGGAGAGCGCCTCCTCTTGAGATGCGACGGGAACGCCGGGAATTCTTTCCCTATGAAACAGGGAAAGGATCCCTCATCTCGAGCTAGGAGGCGGAAACGGGGCTCCCCTGGATGTGTGCGGGACCCCACGTGCTTCCTCTCGAGTGGAGACGGGTATGTCGGGGAACTTCTTGAGTTGCAGCAAGGTGTGAAGGACCCTTTGGAAGTTCCAGTGGTTAGATGTGATTGGCCTCGAGAAGCCTCAGCGGAAATGGGCCTCATCTCGCCTGGAGGGCAAAACCTCCTGGATTTTCTCGAGTTGTGGCAGGGGCTCTCGACTTACGACGGGGACCTCAGGGACCCGCTCTGGTGGCCTCAGGAAAGGCCAGTCCCCATGCGAGTTCCTCGGGGGCCTCTCGGGATTCCTCTCCCGTCGATGCCGGGGCCTAAGACCTTGTGTGGAGTAGGGGCCGGAACCTGAGGATTCCTCTCCAGTGCTGACATGGATCTTGGGGTACTTCTGGAGTCTCCCCAGGGGAGTCAGTCCTTGTCTCGAATGCGGGCATGCACTTGCGCTTTCCTCCAGAGCGGTAGCAGCAGTGTCACGCAGTCCGCCGTGTGGATCAAAGGATCTATGGTTTTCCCTCGAGTCTTTCCCACGAGGCTTTCCCACGAGGCTTTCCTACAGGGCTGTCCCACGTGCACACGTGGTGGGAGTCGATCCTCGGCTTGATCGTCAAGGCAGTGCAGGGAAAACAGGTTCCTCTGGAATGGACTCACACATCTGGGGGACTCTTGGAATGGTGGCACGACCCTGGAGTTCCTCTCGCCTTTCCTGTGGAGAGCGCCTCCTCTTGAGATGCGACGGGAACGCCGGGAATTCTTTCCCTACGAAACAGGGAAAGGATCCCTCATCTCGAGCTAGGAGGCGGAAACGGTGCTCCCCTGGATGTGTGCGGGACACCACGTGCTTCCTCTCGAGTGGAGACGGGTATGTCGGGGAACTTCTTGAGTTGCAGCAATGGTGTGAAGGACCCTTTGGAAGTTCCAGTGGTTAGATGTGATTGGCCTCGAGAAGCCTCAGCGGAAATGGGCCTCATCTCGCCCGGAGGGCAAAACCTCCTGGATTTTCTCGAGTTGCGGCAGGTGCTCTCGACTTACGACGGGGACCTCAGGGACCCGCTCTGGTGGCCTCAGGAAAGGCCAGTCCCCATGCGAGTTCCTCGGGGGCCTCTCGGGATTCCTCTCCCGTCGATGCCGGGGCCTAAGACCTTGTGTGGAGTCGGGGCCGGAACCTGAGGATTCCTCTCCAGTGCTGACATGGATCTTGGGGTACTTCTGGAGTCTCCCCGGGGGAGTCAGTCCTCGTCTCGAATGCGGGCATGCACTTGCGCTTTCCTCCAGAGCGGTAGCAGCAGTGTCACGCAGTCCGCCGCGTGGATCAAAGGATCTATGGTTTTCCCTCGAGTCTTTCCCACGAGGCTTTCCCACGAGGCTTTCCCACAGGGCTGTCCCACGTGCACACGTGGTGGGAGTCGATCCTCGGCTTGAACGTCAAGGCAGTGCAGGGAAATCAGGTTCCTCTGGAATGGACTGACACATCTGGGGGACTCTTGGAATGGTGGCACGACCCTGGAGTTCCTCTCGCCTTTCCTGTGGAGAGCGCCTCCTTTGAGATGCCACGGGAACGCCGGGAATTCTTTCCCTACGAAACAGGGAAAGGATCCCTCATCTCGAGCTAGGAGGCGGAAACGGGGCTCCCCTGGATGTGTGCGGGACCCACGTGCTTCCTCTCGAGTGGAGACGGGTATGTCGGGGAACTTCTTGAGTTGCAGCAAGGGTGTGAAGGACCCTTTGGAAGTTCCAGTGGTTAGACGTGATTAGCCTCGAGAAGCCTCAGCGGAAATGGGCCTCATCTAGCCTGGAGGGCAAAACCTCCTGGATTTTCTCGAGTTGCGGCAGGTGCTCTCGACTTACGACGGGGACCTCAGGGACCCGCTCTGGTGGCCTCAGGAAAGGCCAGTCCCCATGCGAGTTCCTCGGGGGCATCTCGGGATTCCTCTCCCGTCATTGCCGGGGCCTAAGACCTTGTGTGGAGTCGGGGCCGGAATCTGAGGATTCCTCTCCAGTGCTGACATGGATCTTGGGGTACTTCTGGAGTCTCCCCAGGGGAGTCAGTACTCGTCTCGAATGCGGGCATGCACTTTCGCTTTCCTCCAGAGCGGTAGCAGCAGTGTCACGCAGTCCGCCGCGTGGATCAAAGGATCTATGGTTTTCCCTCGAGTCTTTCCCACGAGGCTTTCCCACGAGGCTTTCCCACAGGGCTGTCCCACGTGCACACGTGGTGGGAGTCGATCCTCGGCTTGAACGTCAAGGCAGTGCAGGGAAAACAGGTTCCTCTGGAATGGACTGACACATCTGGGGGACTCTTGGAATGGTGGCATGACCCTGGAGTTCCTCTCGCCTTTCCTGTGGAGAGCGCCTCCTCTTGAGATGCGACGGGAACACCGGGAATTCTTTCCCTACGAAACAGGGAAAGGATCCCTCATCTCGAGCTAGGAGGCGGAAACCGGGCTCCCCTGGATGTGTGCGGGACACCACGTGCTTCCTCTCGAGTGGAGACGGGTATGTCGGGGAACTTCTTGAGTTGCAGCAAGGGTGTGAAGGACCCTTTGGAAGTTCCAGTGGTTAAATGTGATTAGCCTCGAGAAGCCTCAGCGGAAATGGGCCTCATCTCGCCTGGAGGGCAAAACCTCCTGGATTTTCTCGAGTTGCGGCAGGTGCTCTCGACTTACGACGGGGACCTCAGGGACCCGCTCTGGTGACCTCAGGAAAGGCCAGTCCCCATGCGAGTTCCTCGGGGGCGTCTCGGGATTCCTCTCCCGTCGATGCCGGGGCCTAAGACCTTGTGTGGAGTCGGGGCTGAAACCTGAGGATTCCTCTCCAGTGCTGACATGGATCTTGGGGTACTTCTGGAGTCTCCCCAGTGGAGTCAGTCCTCGTCTCGAATGCGGGCATGCACTTGCGCTTTCCTCCAGAGCGGTAGAAGCAGTGTCAAGCAGTCCGCCGCGTGCATCAAAGGATCTATGGTTTTCCCTCGAGTCTTTCCCACGAGGCTTTCCCACGAGGCTTTCCCACAGGGCTGTCCCACGTGCACACGTGGTGGGAGTCGATCCTCGGCTTGAACGTCAAGGCAGTGCAGGGAAAACAGGTTCCTCTGGAATGGACTGACACATCTGGGGGACTCTTGGAATGGTGGCACGACCCTGGAGTTCCTCTCGCCTTTCCTGTGGAGAGCGCCTCCTCTTGAGATGCGACGGGAACGCCGGGAATTCTATCCGTAGGAAACAGGGAAAGGATCCCTCATCTCGAGCTAGGAGGCGGAAACGGGGCTCCCCTGGATGTGTGCGGGACAACACGTGCTTCCTCTCGAGTGGAGACGGGTATGTCGGGGAACTTCTTGAGTTGCAGCAAGGGTGTGAAGGACCCTTTGGAAGTTCCAGTGGTTAGACGTGATTAGCCTCGAGAAGCCTCAGCGGAAATGGGCCTCATCTAGCCTGGAGGGCAAAACCTCATGGATTTTCTCGAGTTGCGGCAGGTGCTCTCGACTTACGACGGGGACCTCAGTGACCCGCTCTGGTGGCCTCAGGAAAGGCCAGTCCCCATGCGAGTTCCTCGGGGGCCTCTCGGGATTCCTCTCCCGTCGATGCCGGGGCCTAAGACCTTGTGTGGAGTCGGGGCCGGAACCTGAGGATTCCTCTCCAGTGCTCACATGGATCTTGGGGTACTTCTGGAGTCTCCGCAGGGGAGTCAGTCCTCGTCTCGAATGCGGGCATGCACTTGCGCTTTCCTCCAGAGCGGTAGCAGCAGTGTCACGCAGTCCGCCGCGTGGATCAAAGGATCTATGGTTTTCCCTCGAGTCTTTCCCACGAGGCTTTCCAACGAGGCTTTCCCACAGGGCTGTCCCACGTGCACACGTGGTGGGAGTCGATCCTCGGCTTGAACGTCAAGGCAGTGCAGGGAAAACAGGTTCCTCTGGAATGGACTGACACATCTGGGGGACTCTTGGAATGGTGGCACGACCCTGGAGTTCCTCACGCCTTTCCTGTGGAGAGCGCCTCCTCTTGAGATGCGACGGGAACGCCGGGAATTCTTTCCCTATGAAACAGGGAAAGGATCCCTCATCTCGAGCTAGGAGGCGGAAACGGGGCTCCCCTGGATGTGTGCGGGACCCCACGTGCTTCCTCTCGAGTGGAGACGGGTATGTCGGGGAACTTCTTGAGTTGCAGCAAGGGTGTGAAGGACCCTTTGGAAGTTCCAGTGGTTAGATGTGATTGGCCTCGAGAAGCCTCAGCGGAAATGGGCCTCATCTCGCCTGCAGGGCAAAACCTCCGGGATTTTCTCGAGTTGCGGCAGGTGCTCTCGACTTACGACGGGGACCTCAGGGACCCGCTCTGGTGGCCTCAGGAAAGGCCAGTCCCCATGCGAGTTCCTCGGGGGCCTCTCGGGATTCCTCTCCCGTCGATGCCGGGGCCTAAGACCTTGTGTGGAGTAGGGGCCGGAACCTGAGGATTCCTCTCCAGTGCTGACATGGATCTTGGGGTACTTCTGGAGTCTCCCCAGGGGAGTCAGTCCTTGTCTCGAATGCGGGCATGCACTTGCGCTTTCCTCCAGAGCGGTAGCAGCAGTGTCACGCAGTCCGCCGTGTGGATCAAAGGATCTATGGTTTTCCCTCGAATCTTTCCCACGAGGCTTTCCCACGAGGCTTTCCCACAGGGCTTTCTCACGTGCACACGTGGTGGGAGTCGATCCTCGGCTTGAACGTCAAGGCAGTGCAGGGAAAACAGGTTCCTCTGGAATGGACTGACACATCTGGGGGACTCTTGGAATGGTGGCACGACCCTGGAGTTCCTCTCGCCTTTCCTGTGGAGAGCGCCTCCTCTTGAGATGCGACGGGAACGCCGGGACTTCTTTCCCTACGAAACAGGGAAAGGATCCCTCATCTCGAGCTAGGAGGCGGAAACGGGGCTCCCCTTGATGTGTGCGGGACACCACGTGCTTCCTCTCGAGTGGAGACGGGTATGTCGGGGAACTTCTTGAGTTGCAGCAAGGGTGTGAAGGACCCTTTGGAAGTTCCAGTGGTTAGACGTGATTGGCCTCGAGAAGCCTCAGCGGAAATGGGCCTCATCTCGCCTGGAGGGCAAAACCTCCTGGATTTTCTCGAGTTGCGGCAGGTGCTCTCGACTTACGACGGGGACCTCAGGGACCCGCTCTGGTGGCCTCAGGAAAGGCCAGTCCCCATGCAAGTTCCTCGGGGGCCTCTCGGGATTCCTCTCCCGTCGATGCCGGGCCTAAGACCTTGTGTGGAGTCGGGGCCGGAACCTGAGGATTCCTCTCCAGTGCTGACATGGATCTTGGGGTACTTCTGGAGTCTCCCCAGGGGAGTCAGTCCTCGTCTCGAATGCGGGCATGCACTTGCGCTTTCCTCCAGAGCGGTAGCAGCAGTGTCACGCAGTCCGCCGCGTGGATCAAAGGATCTATGGTTTTCCCTCGAGTCTTTCCCACGAGGCTTTCCCACGAGGCTTTCCCACAGGGCTGTCCCACGTGCACACGTGGTGGGAGTCGATCCTCGGCTTGAACGTCAAGGCAGTGCAGGGAAAACAGGTTCCTCTGGAATGGACTGACACATCTGGGGGACTCTTGGAATGGTGGCATGACCCTGGAGTTCCTCTCGCCTTTCCTGTGGAGAGCGCCTCCTCTTGAGATGCGACGGGAACGCCGGGAATTCTTTCCCTACGAAACAGGGAAAGGATCCCTCATCTCGAGCTAGGAGGCGGAAACGGGGCTCCCCTGGATGTGTGCGGGAAACCTCGTGCTTCCTCTCGAGTGCAGACGGGTATGTTGGGGAACTTCTTGAGTTGCAGCAATGGTGTGAAGGACCCTTTGGAAGTTCCAGTGGTTAGATGTGATTGGCCTCGAGAAGCCTCAGCGGAAATGGGCCTCATCTCGCCTGGAGGGCAAAACCTCCTGGATTTTCTCAAGTTGCGGCAGGTGCTCTCGACTTACGACGGGGACCTCAGGGACCCGCTCTGGTGGCCTCAAAAAAGGCCAGTCCCCATGCGAGTTCCTCGGGGGCCTCTCGGGATTCCTCTCCCGTCGATGCCGGGGCCTAAGACCTTGTGTGGAGTCGGGGCCGGAACCTGAGGATTCCTCTCCAGTGCTGACATGGATCTTGGGGTACTTCTGGAGTCTCCCCAGGGGAGTCAGTCCTCGTCTCGAATGGGGACATGCACTTGCGCGTTCCTCCACAGCGGAAGCAGCAGTGTCCCGCAGTCCGCCGCGTGGATCAAAGGATCTATGGTTTTCCCTCGAGTCTTTCCCACGAGGCTTTCCCACGAGGCTTTCCCACAGGGCTGTCCCACGTGCACACGTGGTTGGAGTCGATCCTCGGCTTGAACGTCAAGGCAGTGCAGCGAAAACAGGTTCCTCTGGAATGGACTGACACATCTGGGGGACTCTTGGAATGGTGTCACGACCCTGGAGTTCCTCTCGCCTTTCCTGTGGAGAGCGCCTCCTCTTGAGATGCGACGGGAACGCCGGGAATTCTTTCCCTACGAAACAGGGAAAGGATTCCTCATCTCGAGCGAGGAGGCGGAAACGGGGCTCCCCTGGATGTGTACGGGACCCCACGTGCTTCCTCTGGAGTGGAGACGGGTATGTCGGGGAACTTCTTGAGTTGCAGCAAGGGTGTGAAGGACCCTTTGGAAGTTCCAGTGGTTAGATGTGATTGGCCTCGAGAAGCCTCAGCGGAAATGGGCCTCATCTCGCCTGGAGGGCAAAACCTTCTGGATTTTCTCTAGTTGCGGCAGGTGCTCTCAACTTACGACGGGGACTTCAGGGACCCGCTCTGGTGGCCTCAGGAAAGGCCAGTCCCCATGCGAGTTCCTCGGGGGCCTCTCGGGATTCCTCTCCCGTCGATGCCGGGCCTAAGACCTTGTGTGGAGTCGGGGCCGGAACCTGAGGATTCCTCTCCAGTGCTGACATGGATCTTGGGGTAATTCTGGAGTCTCCCCAGGGGAGTCAGTCCTCGTCTCGAATGCGGGCATGCACTTGCGCTTTCCTCCAGAGCGGTAGCAGCAGTGTCACGCAGTCCGCCGCGTGGATCAAAGGATCTATGTTTTCCGTCGAGTCTTTCCCACGAGGCTTTCCCACGAGGCTTTCCCACAGGGCTGTCCCACGTGCACACGTGGTGGGAGTCGATCCTCGGCTTGAACGTCAAGGCAGTGCAGGGAAAACAGGTTCCTCTGGAATGGACTGACAAATCTGGGGGACTCTTGGAATGGTGTCACGACCCTGGAGTTCCTCTCGTCTTTCCTGTGGAGAGCGCCTCCTCTTGAGATGCGACGGGAACGCCGGGAATTCTTTCCCTACGAAACAGGGAAAGGATCCCTCATCTCGAGCTAGGAGGCGGAAACGGGGCTCCCCTGGATGTGTGCGGGACCCACGTGCTTCCTCTCGAGTGGAGACGGGTATGTCGGGGAACTTCTTGAGTTGCAGCAAGGGTGTGAAGGACCCTTTAGAAGTTCCAGTGGTTAGACGTGATTAGCCTCGAGAAGCCTCAGCGGAAATGGGCCTCATCTCGCCTGGAGGGCAAAACCTCCTGGATTTTCTCGAGTTGCGGCAGGTGCTCTCGACTTACGACGGGGACCACAGGGACCCGCTCTGGTGGCCTCAGGAAAGGCCAGTCCCCATGCGAGTTCCTTGGGGGCCTCTCGGGATTCCTCTCCCGTCGATGCCGGGCCTAAGACCTTGTGTGGAGTCGGGGCCGGAACCTGAGGATTCCTCTTCAGTGCTGACATGGATTGTGGGGTACTTCTGGAGTCTCCCCAGGGGAGTCAGTCCTCGTCTCGAATGCGGGCATGCACTTGCGCTTTCCTCCAGAGCGGTAGCAGCAGTGTCACGCAGTCCGCCGCGTGGATCAAAGGATCTATGGTTTTCCCTCGAGTCTTTCCCACGAGGCTTTCCCACGAGGCTTTCCCACAGGGCTGTCCCACGTGCACACGTGCTGGGAGTCGATCCTCGGCTTGAAAGTCAAGGCAGTGCAGGGAAAACAGGTTCCTCTGGAATGGACTGACACATCTGGGGGACTCTTGGAATCGTGGCACGACCCTGGAGTTCCTCTCGCCTTTCCTGTGGAGAGCGCCTCCTCTTGAGATGCGACGGGAACGCCGGGAATTCTTTCCCTACGAAACAGGGAAAGGATCCCTCATCTCGAGCTAGGAGGCGGAAACGAGGCTCCCCTGGATGTGTGCGGGACCCACGTGCTTCCTCTCGAGTGGAGACGGGTATGTCGAGGAACTTCTTGAGTTGCAGCAAGGGTGTGAAGGACCCTTTGGAAGTTCCAGTGGTTAGACGTGATTAGCCTCGAGAAGCCTCAGCGGAAATGGGCCTCATCTCGCCTGGAGGGCAAAACCTCCTGGATTTTCTCGAGTTGCGGCAGGTGCTCTCGACTTACGACGGGGACCTCAGGGACCCGCTCTGGTGGCCTCAGGAAAGGCCAGTCCCCATGCGAGTTCCTCGGGGGCCTCTCGGGATTCCTCTCCCGTCGATGCCGGGGCCTAAGACCTTGTGTGGAGTCGGGGCCGGAACCTGAGGATTCCTCTCCAGTGCTGACATGGATCTTGGGGTATTTCTGGAGTCTCCCCAGGGGAGTCAGTCCTCGTCTCGAATGCGGGCATGCACTTGCGCTTTCCTCCAGAGCGGTAGCTGCAGTGTCACGCAGTCCGCCGCATGGATCAAAGGATCTATGGTTTTCCCTCGAGTCTTTCCCACGAGGCTTTCCCACGAGGCTTTCCCACAGGGCTGTCCCACGTGCACACGTGGTGGGAGTCGATCCTTGGCTTGAACGTCAAGGCAGTGCAGGGAAAACAGGTTCCTCTGGAATGGACTGACACATCTGGGGGACTCTTGGAATGGTGGCATGACCCTGGAGTTCCTCTCGCCTTTCCTGTGGAGAGCGCCTCCTCTTGAGTTGCGACGGGAACGCCGGGAATTCTTTCCCTACAAAACAGGGAAAGGATCCCTCTTCTCGAGCTAGTAGGCGGAAACGGGGCTCCCCTGGATGTGTGCGGGACACCACGTGCTTCCTCTCGAGTGCAGACGGGTATGTCGGGGAACTTCTTGAGTTGCAGCAAGGGTGTGAAGGACCTTTGGAAGTTCCAGTGGTTAGATGTGATTGGCCTCGAGAAGCCTCAGCGGAAATGGGCCTCATCTCGCCTGGAGGGCAAAACCTCCTGGATTTTCTCGAGTTGCGGCAGGTGCTCTTGACTTACGATGGGGACGTCAGGGACCCGCTCTGGTGGCCTCAGAAAAGGCCAGTCCCCATGCGAGTTCCTCGGGGGCCTCTCGGGATTCTTCTCCCGTCGATGCCGGGGCCTAAGACCTTGTGTGGAGTCGGGGCCGGAACCTGAGGATTCCTCTCCAGTGCTGACATGGATCTTGCGGTACTTCTGGAGTCTCCCCAGGGGAGTCAGTCCTCGTCTCGAATGCGGGCATGCACTTGCGCTTTCCTCCAGAGCGGTAGCAGCAGTGTCACGCAGTCCGCCGCGTGGATCAAAGGATCTATGGTTTTCCCTCGAGTCTTTCCCACGAGGCTTTCCCACGAAGCTTTCCCACAGGGCTGTCCCACGAGCACACGTGGTGGGAGTCGATCCTGGGCTTGAACGTCAAGGCAGTGCAGGGAAAACAGGTTCCTCTGGAATGGACTGACACATCTGGGGGACTCTTGGAATGGTGGCATGACCCTGGAGTTCCTCTCGCCTTTCCTGTGGAGAGCTCCTCCTCTTGAGATGCGACGGGAACGCCGGGAATTCTTTCCCTACGAAACAGGGAAAGGATCCCTCATCTCGAGCTAGGAGGCGGAAACGGGGCTCCCCTGGATGTGTGCGGGACCCACGTGCTTCCTCTCGAGTGGAGACGGGTATGTCGGGGAACTTCTTGAGTTGCAGCAAGGGTGTGAAGGACCCTTTGGAAGTTCCAGTGGTTAGATGTGATTAGCCTCGAGAAGCCTCTTTGGAAATGGGCCTCATCTCGCCTGGAGGGCAAAACCTCCTGGATTTTCTCGAGTTGCGGAAGGTGCTCTCGACTTATGACGGGGACCTCAGGGACCCGCTCTGGTGGCCTCAGGAAAGGCCAGTCCCCATGCGAGTTCCTCGGGGGCCTCTCGGGATTCTTCTCCCGTCGATGCCGCGGCCTAAGACCTTGTGTGGAGTCGGGGCCGGAACCTGAGGATTCCTCTCCAGTGCTGACATGGATCTTGGGGTACTTCTGGAGTCTCCCCAGGGGAGTCAGTCCTCGTCTCGAATGCGGGCATGCACTTGCGCTTTACTCCAGAGCGGTAGCAGCAGTGTCAAGCAGTCCGCCGCGTGCATCAAAGGATCTATGGTTTTCCCTCGAGTCTTTCCCACGAGGCTTTCCCACGAGGCTTTCCCACAGGGCTGTCCCACGTGCACACGTGGTGGGAGTCGATCCTCGGCTTGAACGTCAAGGCAGTGCAGGGAAAACAGGTTCCTCTGGAATGGACTGACACATCTGGGGGACTCTTGGAATGGTGGCACGACCCTGGAGTTCCTCTCGCCTTTCCTGTGGAGAGCGCCTCCTCTTGAGATGCGACGGGAACGCTGGGAATTCTTTCCCTACGAAACAGGGAAAGGATCCCTCATCTCGAGCTAGGAGGCGGAAACCGGGCTCCCCTCGATGTGTGCGGGACCCCACGTGCTTCCTCTCGAGTGGAGACGGGTATGTCCCGGAACTGCTTGAGTTGCAGCAAGGGTGTGAAGGACCCTTTGGAAGTTCCAGTGGTTAGATGTGATTAGCCTCGAGAAGCCTCATCGGAAATGGGCCTCATCTCGCCTGGAGGGCAAAACCTCCTGGATTTTCTCGAGTTGCGGCAGGTGCTCTCGACTTACGACGCGGACCTCAGGGACCCGCTCTGGTGGCCTCAGGAAAGGCCAGTCCCCATGCGAGTTCCTCGGGGGCCTCTCGGGATTCCTCTCCCGTCGATGCCGGGGCCTAAGACCTTGTGTGGAGTCGGGGCCGGAACCTGAGGATTCCTCTCCAGTGCTGACATGGATCTTGGGGTACTTCTGGAGTCTCCCCAGGGGAGTCAGTCCTCGTCTCGAATGCGGGCATGCACTTGCGCTTTCCTCCAGAGCGGTAGCAGCAGTGTCACGCAGTCCGCCGCGTGGATCAAAGGATCTATGGTTTTCCCTCGAGTCTTTCCCACGAGGCTTTCCCACGAGGCTTTCCCACAGGGCTGTCCCACGAGCACACGTGGTGGGAGTCGATCCTCGGCTTGAACGTCAAGGCTGTGCAGGGAAAACAGGTTCCTCTTGAATGGACTGACACATCTGGGGGACTCTTGGAATGGTGTCACGACCCTGGAGTTCCTCTCGCCTTTCCTGTGGAGAGCGCCTCCTCTTGTGATGCGACGGGAACACCGGGAATTCTTTCCCTACGAAACAGGGAAAGGATCCCTCATCTCGAGCTAGGAGGCGGAAACGGGGCTCCCCTGGATGTGTGCGGGACACCACGTGCTTCATCTCGAATGCAGACTGGTATGTGGGGGAACTTCTTGAGTTGCAGCAAGGGTGTGAAGGACCCTTTGGAAGTTCCAGTGGTTAGATGTGATTGGCCTCGAGAAGCCTCAGCGGAAATGCACCTCATCTCGCCTGGAGGGCAAAACCTCCTGGATTTTCTCGAGTTGCAGCAGGTGCACTCGACTTACGACGGGTACCCCAGGGACCCGCTCTGGTGGCCTCAGGAAAGGCCAGGCCCCATGCGAGTTCCTCAGGGGCCTCTCGGGATTCCTCTCCCGTCGATGCCGGGGCCTAAGACCTTGTGTGGATTCGGGGCCGGAACCTGAGGATTCCTCTCCAGTGCTGACATGGATCTTGGGGTACTTCTGGAGTCTCCCCAGGGGAGTCAGTCCTCGTCTCGAATGCGGGCATGCACTTGCGCTTTCCGCCAGAGCGGTAGCAGCAGTGTCACGCAGTCCGCCGCGTGGATCAAAGGATCTATGGTTTTCCCTCGAGTCTTTCCCACGAGGCTTTCCCACGAGGCTTTCCCACTGGGCTGTCCCACGTGCACACGTGGTGGGAGTCGATCCTCGGCTTGAACGTCAAGGCAGTGCAGGGAAAACAGGTTCCTCTGGAATGGACTGACACATCTGGGGGACTCTTGGAATGGTGGCACGACCCTGGAGTTCCTCTCGCCTTTCCTGTGGAGAGCGCCTCCTCTTGAAATGCGACGGGAACGCCGGGAATTCTTTCCCAAGAAACAGGGAAAGGATCACTCATCTCGAGCTAGGAGGCGGAAACGGGGCTCCCCTGGATGTGTGCGGGACACCACGTGCTTCCTCTCGAGTGGAGACGGGTATGTCGCAGAACTGCTTGAGTTGCAGCAAGGGTGTGAAGGACCGTTTGGAAGTTCAAGTGGTTAGATGTGATTGGCCTCGAGAAGCCTCAGCGGAAATGGGCCTCATCTCGCCTGGAGGGCGAAACCTCCTGGATTTTCTCGAGTTGTGGCAGGGGCTCTCGACTTACGACGGGGACCTCAGGGACCCGCTCTGGTGGCCTCAGAAAAGGCCAGTCCCCATGCGAGTTCCTCGGGGGCCTCTCGGGATTCCTCTCCCGTCAATGCCAGGGCCTAAGACCTTGTGTGGAGTCGGGGCCGGAACCTGAGGTTTCCTCTCCAGTGCTGACATGGATCTTGGGGTACTTCTGGAGTCTCCCCAGGGGAGTCAGTCCTCGTCTCGAATGCGGGCATGCACTTGCGCTTTCCTCCAGAGCGGTAGCAGCAGTGTCACGCAGTCCGCCACGTGGATCAAAGGATCTATGGTTTTCCCTCGAGTCTTTCCCACGAGGCTTTCCCACGAGGCTTTCCCACAGGGCTGTCCCACGTGCACACGTGGTGGGAGTTGATCCTCAGCTTGAACGTCAAGGCAGTGAAGGAAAATAAGTTTCCTCTTGAATGGACTGACACATCTGGGGGACTCTTGGAATGGTGGCACGACCCTGGAGTTCCTCTCGCCTTTCCTGTGGAGAGCGCCTCCTCTTGAGATGCGACGGGAACGCCGGGAATTCTTTCCCTACGAAACAGGGAAAGGATCCCTCATCTCGAGCTAGGAGGCGGAAATGGGGCTCCCCTGGATGTTTGCGGGACCCCACGTGCTTCCTCTCGATGGAGACGGGTATGTCGGGGAACTTCTTGAGTTGCAGCAAGGGTGTGAAGGATCCTTTGGAAGTTCCAGTGGTTAGATGTCTTTGGCCTCGAGAAGCCTCAGCGGAAATGGGCCTCATCTCGCCTGGAGGGCAAAACCTCCTGGATTTTCTCGAGTTTCGGCAGGTGCTCTCGACTTACGACGGGGACCTCAGGGACCCGCTCTGGTGGCCTCAGGAAAGGCCAGTCCCCATGCGACTTCCTCGGGGGCCTCTCGGGATTCCTCTCCCGTCGATGCCGGGGCCGAAGACCTTGTGTGGAGTCGGGGCCGGAACCTGAGGATTCCTCTCCAGTGCTGACATGGATCTTGGGGTACTTCTGGAGTCTCCCCAGGGGAGTCAGTCCTCGTCTCGAATGCGGGCATGCACTTGCGCTATCCTCCAGAGCGGTAGCAGCAGTGTCAAGCAGTCCGCCGCGTGGATCAAAGGATCTATGGTTTTCCCTCGAGTCTTTCCCACGAGGCTTTCCCACGAGGCTTTCCCACAGGGCTGTCCCACGTGCACACGTGGTGGGAGTCGATCCTCGGCTTGAACGTCAAGGCAGTGCAGGGAAAACAGGTTCCTCTGGAATGGACTGACACATCTGGGGGACTCTTGGAATGGTGGCACGACCCTGGAGTTCCTCTCGCCTTTCCTGTGGAGAGCGCCTCCTCTTGAGATGCGACGGGAACGCCGGAATTCTTTCCCTACGAAACAGGGAAAGGATCCCTCATTTCGAGCTTGGAGGCAGAAACGGGGCTCCCCTGGATGTGTGCGGGACCCCACGTGCTTCCTCTCGAGTGGAGACAGGTATGTCGGGGAACTTCTTGAGTTGCAGCAAGGGTGTGAAGGACCCTTTGGAAGTTCCAGTGGTTAGATGTCTTTGGCCTCGAGAAGCCTCAGCGGAAATGGGCCTCATCTCGCCTGGAGGGCAAAACCTCCTGGATTTTCTCGAGATGCGGCAGGTGCTCTCGACTTACGACGGGGAACTCAGGGACCCGCTCTGGTGGCCTCAGGAAAGGCCAGTCCCCATGCGAGTTCCTCGGGGGCCTCTCGGGATTCCTCTCCCGTCGATGCCGGGGCCGAAAACCTTGTGTGGAGTCGGGGCCGGAACCTGAGGATTCCTCTCCAGTGCTGACATGGATCTTGGGGTACTTCTGGAGTCTCCCCAGGGGAGTCAGTCCTCGTCTGGAATGCGGGCATGCACTTGCGCTATCCTCCAGAGCGGAAGCAGCAGTGTCAAGCAGTCCGCCGCGTGGATCAAAGGATCTATGGTTTTCCCTCGAGTCTTTCCCACGAGGCTTTCCCACGAGGCTTTCCCACAGGGCTGTCCCACGTGCACACGTGGTGGGAGTCGATCCTCGGCTTGAACGTCAAGGCTGTGCAGGGAAAACGGGTTCCTCTGGAATGGACTGACACATCTGGGGGACTCTTGGAATGGTGGCACGACCCTGGAGTTCCTCTCGCCTTTCCTGTGGAGAGCGCCTCCTCTTGAGATGCGACGGGAACGCCGGAATTCTTTCCCTACGAAACAGGGAAAGGATCCCTCATTTCGAGCTTGGAGGCAGAAACGGGGCTCCCCTGGATGTGTGCGGGACCCCACGTGCTTCCTCTCGAGTGGAGACAGGTACGTCGGGGAACTTCTTGAGTTGCAGCAAGGGTGTGAAGGACCCTTTGGAAGTTCCAGTGGTTAGATGTGATTAGCCTCGAGAGGCCTCAGCGGAAATGGGCCTCATCTCGCCTGAAGGGCAAAACCTCCTGGATTTTCTCGAGTTGCGGCAGGTGCTCTCGACTTACGACGGGGACCTCAGAGACCCGCTCTGGTGGCCTCAGGAAAGCCCAGTCCCCATGCGAGTTCCTCGGGGGCCTCTCGGGATTCCTCTCCCGTCGATGCCGGGGCCTAAGACCTTGTGTGGAGTCGGGGCCGGAACCTGAGGATTCCTCTCCAGTGCTGACATGGATCTTGGGGTACTTCTGGAGTCTCCCCAGGGGAGTCAGTCCTCGTCTCGAATGCGGGCATGCACTTGCGCTTTCCTCCAGAGCGGTAGCAGCAGTGTCACGCAGTCCGCCGCGTGGATCAAAGGATCTATGGTTTTCCCTCGAGTCTTTCCCACGAGGCTTTCCCACAGGGCTGTCCCACGTGCACACGTGTTGGGAGTGGATCCTCGGCTTGAACGTCAAGGCAGTGCAGGGAAAACAGGTTCCTCTGGAATGGACTGACACATCTGGGGGACTCTTGGAATGGTGGCACGACCCTGGAGTTCGTCTTGCCTTTCCTGTGGAGAGCGCCTCCTCTTGAGATGCGACGGGAACGCCGGGAATTCTTTCCCTAAGAAACAGGGAAAGGATACCTCATCTCGAGCTAGGAGGCGGAAACGGGGCTCCCCTGGATGTGTGCGGGACCCCACGTGCTTCCTCTCGAGTGGAGACAGGTATGTCGCGGAACTGCTTGAGTTGCAGCAAGGGTGTGAAGGACCCTTTGGAAGTTCCAGTGGTTAGATGTGATTAGCCTCGAGAAGCCTCAGCGGAAATGGGCCTCATCTCGCCTGGAAGGCAAAACCTCCTGGATTTTCTCGAGTTGCGGCAGGTGCTCTCGACTTACGACGGAGACGTCAGGGACCCGCTCTGGTGGCCTCAGGAAAGGCCAGTCCCCATGCGAATTCCTCGGGGGCCTCTCGGGATTCCTCTCCCGTCGATGCCGGGGCCTAAGACCTTGTGTGGAGTCAGGGCCGGAACCTGAGGATTCCTCTCCAGTGCTGACATGGATCTTGGGGTACTTCTGGAGTCTCCCCAGGGGAGTCAGTCCTCCTCTCGAATGCGGGCATGCACTTGCGCTATCCTCCAGAGCGGTAGCAGCAGTGTCAAGCAGTCCCCCGCGTGCATCAAAGGATCTATGGTTTTCCCTCGAGTCTTTCCCACGAGGCTTTCCCACGAGGCTTTCCCACTGGGTTGTCCCACGTGCACACGTGGTGGGAGTCGATCCTCGGCTTGAACGTCAAGGCAGTGCAGGGAAAACAGGTTCCTCTGAAATGGACTGACACATCTTGGGGTCTCTTGGAATGGTGGCACGACCCTGGAGTTCCTCTCGCCTTTCCTGTGGAGAGCGCCTCCTCTTGAGATGCGACGGGAATGCCGGGAATTCTTTCCTACGAAACAGGGATAGGATCCCTCATCTCGAGCTAGGAGGCGGAAACGGGGCTACCCTGGATGTGTGGGGGACCCTCGTGCTTCCTCTCGAGTGGAGACGGGTATGTCAGGGAACTTCTAGAGTTGCAGCAAGGGTGTGAAGGACCCTTTGGAAGTTCAAGTGGTTAGATGTGATTAGCCTCGAGAAGCCTCAGCGTAAATGGACTTCATCTCGCCTGGAGGGCAAAATCTCCTGGATTTTCTCGAGTTGCGGCAGGTGCTCTCGACTTACGACGGGGACCTCAGGGACCCGCTCTGGTGACCTCAGGAAAGGCCAGTCCCCATGCGAGTTCCTCGGGGGCCTCTCGGGATTCCTCTCCCGTCGATGCCGGGGCCTAAGACCTTGTGTGGAGTCGGGGCCGGAACCTGAGGATTCCTCTCCAGTGCTGACATGGATCTTGGGGTACTTCTGGAGTCTCCCCAGGGGAGTCAGTCCTCGTCTCGAATGCGGGCATGCACTTGCGCTTTCCTCCAGAGCGGTAGCAGCAGTGTCACGCAGTCCGCCGCGTGGATCAAAGGATCTATGGTTTTCCTCGAGTCTTTCCCACGAGGCTTTCCAACGAGGCTTTCCACAGGGCTGTCTCACGTGCACACGTGGTGTGACTCGATCCTCGGCTTGAACGTCAAGGCAGTGCAGGGAAAACAGGTTCCTCTGGAATGGACTGACGCATCTGGGGGACTCTTGGAATGGTGGCACGACCCTGGAGTTCCTCTCGCCTTTCCTGTGGAGAGCGTCTCCTCTTGAGATGCGACGGGAACGCCGGGAATTCTTTCCCTACGAAACAGGGAAAGGATCCCTCATCTCGAGCTAGGAGGCGGAAATGGGGCTCCCATGGATGTTTGCGGGACCCCACGTACTTCCTCTCGAGTGGAGACGGGTATGTCGGGGAACTTCTTGAGTTGCAGCAAGGGTGTGAAGGACCCTTTGGAAGTTCCAGTGGTTAGATGTCTTTGGCCTCGAGAAGCCTCAGCGGAAATGGGCCTCATCTCGCCTGGAGGGCAAAACCTCCTGGATTTTCTCGAGTTGCGGCAGGTGCTCTCGACTTACGACGGGGACCTCAGGGACCCGCTCTGGTGGCCTCAAGAAAGGCCAGGCCCATGCGAGTTCCTCGGGGGCCTCTCGGGATTCCTCTCCCGTCGATGCCGGGGCCGAAGACCTTGTGTGGAGTCGGGGCCGGAACCTGAGGATTCCTCTCCAGTGCTGACATGGATCTTGGGGTACTTCTGGAGTCTCCCCAGGGGAGTAAGTCCTCGTCTCGAATGCGGGCATGCAATTGCGCTTTCCTCCAGAGCGGTAGCAGCAGTGTCACGCAGTCCGCCGCATGGATCAAAGGATCTATGGTTTTCCCTCGAGTCTTTCCCACGAGGCTTTCCCACGAGGCTTTCCCACAGGGCTGTCCCACGTGCACACGTGTTGGGAGTGGATCCTCGGCTTGAACGTCAAGGCAGTGCAGGGAAAACAGGTTCCTCTGGAATGGACTGACACATCTGGGGGACTCTTGGAATGGTAGCACGACCCTGGAGTTCCTCTCGCCTTTCCTGTGGAGAGCGCCTCCTCTTGAGATGCGACGGGAACGCCGGGAATTCTTTCCCTACGAAACAGGGAAAGGATCCCTCATCTCGAGCTAGGAGGCGGAAACGGGGCTCCCCTGGATGTGTGCGGGACCCCACGTGCTTCCTCTCGAGTGGAGACGGGTATGTCGGGGAACTTCTTGAGTTGCAGCAAGGGTGTGAAGGACCCTTTGGAAATTCCAGTGGTTAGACGTGATTAGCCTCGAGAAGCCTCAGCGGAAATGGGCCTCATCTCGCCTGGAGGGCAAAACCTCCTGGATTTTCTCGAGTTGCGGCAGGTGCTCTCGACTTACGACGGGGACCTCAGGGACCAGCTCTGGTGGCCTTAGGAAAGGCAGTCCCCATGCGAGTTCCTCGGGGGCCTCTCGGCATTCCTCTCCCGTCGATGCCGGGGCCTAAGACCTTCTGTGGAGTCGGGGCCGGAACCTGAGGATTCCTCTCCAGTGCTGACATGGATCTTGGGGTACTTCTGGAGTCTCCCCAGGGGAGTCAGTCCTCGTCTCGAATTCGGGCATGCACTTGCGCTTTCCTCCAGAGCGGTAGCAGCAGTGTCACGCAGTCCACCGCGTGGATCAAAGGATCTATGGTTTTCCCTCGAGTCTTTCCCACGAGGCTTTCCCACGAGGCTTTCCCACAGGGCTGTCCCACGTGCACACGTGGTGGGAGTCGATCCTCGGCTTGAACGTCTAGGCAGTGCAGGGAAAACAGGTTCCTCTGGAATGGACTGACACATCTGGGGGACTCTTGGAATGGTGGCACGACCCTGGAGTTCCTCTCGCCTTTCCTGTGGAGAGCGCCTCCTCTTGAGATGCTACGGGAACGCCGGGAATTCTTTCCCTACGAAACAGGGAAAGGATCCCTCATCTCGAGCTAGGAGGCGGAAACGGGGCTCCCCTGGATGTGTGCGGGACCCCACGTGCTTCCTCTCGAGTGGAGACGGGTATGTCGCGGAACTGCTTGAGTTGCAGCAAGGGTGTGAAGGACCCTTTGGAAGTTCCAGTGGTTAGATGTGATTAGCCTCGAGAAGCCTCAGCGGAAATGGGCCTCATCTCGCCTGGAAGGCAAAACCTCCTGGATTTTCTCGAGTTGCGGCAGGTGCTCTCCACTTACGACGGGGACGTCAGGGACCCGCTCTGGTGGCCTCAGGAAAGGCCAGTTCCCATGCGACTTCCTCGGGGGCCTCTCGGGATTCCTCTCCCGTCGATGCCGGGGCCGAAGACCTTGTGTGGAGTCGGGGCCGGAACCTGAGGATTCCTCTCCAGTGCTGACATGGATCTTGGGGTACTTCTGGAGTCTCCCCAGGGGAGTCAGTCCTCGTCTCGAATGCGGGCATGCACTTGCGCTATCCTCCAGATCGGTAGCAGCAGTGTCAAGCAGTCCGCCGCGTGCATCAAAGGATCTATGGTTTTCCCTCGAGTCTTTCCCACAAGGCTTTCCCACGAGGCTTTCCCACAGGGCTGTCCCACGTGCACACGTGGTGGGAGTCGATCCTCGGCTTGAACGTCAAGTCAGTGCAGGGAAAACAGGTTCCTCTGAAATGGACTGACACATCTTGGGGTCTCTTGGAATGGTGGCACGACCCTGGAGTTCCTCTCGCCTTTCCTGTGGAGAGCGCCTCCTCTTGAGATGCGACGGGAATGCCGGGAATTCTTTCCTACGAAACAGGGATAGGATCCCTCATCTCGAGCTAGGAGGCGGAAACGGGGCTACCCTGGATGTGTGGGGGACCCTCGTGCTTCCTCTCGAGTGGAGACGGGTATGTCAGGGAACTTCTAGAGTTGCAGCAAGGGTGTGAAGGACCCTTTGGAAGTTCAAGTGGTTAGATGTGATTAGCCTCGAGAAGCCTCAGCGTAAATGGACTTCATCTCGCCTGGAGGGCAAAATCTCCTGGATTTTCTCGAGTTGCGGCAGGTGCTCTCGACTTACGACGGGGACCTCAGGGACCCGCTCTGGTGACCTCAGGAAAGGCCAGTCCCCATGCGAGTTCCTCGGGGGCCTCTCGGGATTCCTCTCCCGTCGATGCCGGGGCCTAAGACCTTGTGTGGAGTCGGGGCCGGAACCTGAGGATTCCTCTCCAGTGCTGACATGGATCTTGGGGTACTTCTGGAGTCTCCCCAGGGGAGTCAGTCCTCGTCTCGAATGCGGGCATGCACTTGCGCTTTCCTCCAGAGCGGTAGCAGCAGTGTCACGCAGTCCGCCGCGTGGATCAAAGGATCTATGGTTTTCCCTCGAGTCTTTCCCACGAGGCTTTCCAACGAGGCTTTCCACAGGGCTGTCTCACGTGCACACGTGGTGTGACTCGATCCTCGGCTTGAACGTCAAGGCAGTGCAGGGAAAACAGGTTCCTCTGGAATGGACTGACACATCTGGGGGACTCTTGGAATGGTGGCACGACCCTGGAGTTCCTCTCGCCTTTCCTGTGGAGAGCGCCTCCTCTTGAGATGCGACGGGAACGCCGGGAATTCTTTCCCTACGAAACAGGGAAAGGATCCCTCATCTCGAGCTAGGAGGCGGAAACGGGGCTCCCCTGGATGTGTGCGGGACCCCACGTGCTTCCTCTCGAGTGGAGACGGGTATGTCGGGGAACTTCTTGAGTTGCAGCAAGGGTGTGAAGGACCCTTTGGAAGTTCCAGTGGTTAGACGTGATTAGCCTCGAGAAGCCTCAGCGGAAATGGGCCTCATCTCGCCTGGAGGGCAAAACCTCCTGGATTTTCTCGAGTTGCGGCAGGTGCTCTCGACTTACGACGGGGACCTCAGGGACCCGCTCTGGTGGCCTCAGGAAAGGCAGTCCCCATGCGAGTTCCTCGGGGGCCTCTCGGCATTCCTCTCCCGTCGATGCCGGGGCCTAAGATCTTCTGTGGAGTCGGGGTCGGAACCTGAGGATTCCTCTCCAGTGCTGACATGGATCTTGGGGTACTTCTGGAGTCTCCCCAGGGGAGTCAGTCCTCGTCTCGAATGCGGGCATGCACTTGCGCTTTCCTCCAGAGCGGTAGCAGCAGTGTCACGCAGTCCGCCGCGTGGATCAAAGGATCCATGGTTTTCCCTCCAGTCTTTCCCACGAGGCTTTCCCACGAGGCTTTCCCACAGGGCTGTCCCACGTGCACTCGTGGTGGGAGTCGATCCTCGGCTTGAACGTCAAGGCAGTGCAGGGAAAACAGGTTCCTCTGGAATGGACTGACACATCTGGGGGACTCTTGGAATGGTGGCACGACCCTTCAGTTCCTCTCGCCTTTCCTGTGGAGAGCGCCTCCTCTTGAGATGCGACGGGAACGCCGGGAATTCTTTCCCTACGAAACAGGGAAAGGATCCCTCATCTCGAGCTAGGAGGCGGAAACGGGGCTCCCCTGGATGTGTGCGGGACCCCACGTGCTTCCTCTCGAGTGGAGACGGGTATGTCGGGGAACTTCTTGAGTTGCAGCAAGGGTGTGAAGGACCCTTTGGAAGTTCCAGTGGTTAGATGTGATTCGCCTCGAGAAGCCTCAGCGGAAATGGGCCTCATCTCGCCTGGAGGGCAAAACCTCCTGGATTTTCTCGAGTTGCGGCAGGTGCTGTCGACTTACGACGGGGACCTCAGGGACCCGCTCTGGTGGCCTCAGGAAAGGCCAGTCCCCATGTGAATTCCTCAGCGGCCTCTCGGGATTACTCTCCCGTCGATGCCGTGGCCAAGGCATTGTGTGGAGTCGGGGCCGGAACCTGAGGATTCCTCTCCAGTGCTGACATGGATCTTGGGGTAATTCTGGAGTCTCCCCAGGGGAGTCAGTCCTCGTCTCGAATGCGGGCATGCACTTGCGCTTTCCTCCAGAGCGGTAGCAGCAGTGTCACGCAGTCCGCCGCGTGGATCAAAGGATCTATGGTTTTCCCTCGAGTCTTTCCCACGAGGCTTTCCCACGAGGCTTTCCCACAGGGCTGTCCCACGTGCACACGTGGTGGGAGTGGATCCTCGGCTTGAACGTCAAGGAAGTGCAGGGAAAACAGGTTCCTCTGGAATGGACTGACACATCTGGGGGACTCGTGGAATGGTGGCACGACCCTGGAGTTCCTCTCGCCTTTCCTGTGGAGAGCGCCTCCTCTTGAGATGCGACGGGAACGCCGGGAATTCTTTCCCTACGAAACAGGGAAAGGATCCCTCATCTCGAGCTAGGAGGCGGAAACGGGGCTCCCCTGGATGTGTGCGGGACAACACGTGCTTCCTCTCGAGTGGAGACGGGTATGTCGGGGAACTTCTTGAGTTGCAGCAAGGGTGTGAAGGACCCTTTGGAAGTTCCAGTGGTTAGACGTGATTAGCCTCGAGAAGCCTCAGCGGAAATGGGCCTCATCTCGCCTGGAGGGCAAAACCTCCTGGATTTTCTCGAGTTGCGGCAGGTGCTCTCGACTTACGACGGGGACCTCAGGGACCCGCTCTGGTGGCCTCAAGAAAGGCCAGTCCCCATGCGAGTTCCTCGGGGGCCTCTCGGGATTCCTCTCCCATCGATGCCGGGGCCGAAGACCTTGTGTGGAGTCGGGGCCGGAACCTGAGGATTCCTCTCCAGTGCTGACATGGATCTTGGGGTACTTCTGGAGTCTCCCCAGGGGAGTAAGTCCTCGTCTCGAATGCGGGCATGCACTTGCGCTTTCCTCCAGAGCGGTAGCAGCAGTGTCACGCAGTCCGCCGCGTGGATCAAAGGATCTATGGTTTTCCCTCGAGTCTTTCCCACGAGGCTTTCCCACGAGGCTTTCCCACAGGGCTGTCCCACGTGCACACGTGGTGGGAGTGGATCCTCGGCTTGAACGTCAAGGCAGTGCAGGGAAAACAGGTTCCTCTGGAATGGACTGACACATCTGGGGGACTCTTGGAATGGTGGCACGACCCTGGAGTTCCTCTCGCCTTTCCTGTGGAGAGCGCCTCCTCTTGAGATGCGACGGGAACGCCGGGAATTCTTTCCCTACGAAACAGGGAAAGGATCCCTAATCTCGAGCTAGGAGGCGGAAACGGGGCTCCCCTGGATGTGTGCGGGACCCCACGTGCTTCCTCTCGAGTGCAGACGGGTATGTCGGGGAACTTCTTGAGTTGCAGCAAGGGTGTGAAGGACCCTTTGGAAGTTCCAGTGGTTAGACGTGATTAGCCTCGAGAAGCCTCAGCGGAAATGGGCCTCATCTCGCCTGGAGGGCAAAACCTCCTGGATTTTCTCGAGTTGCGGCAGGTGCTCTCGACTTACGACGGGGACCTCAGGGACCCGCTCTGGTGGCCTCAGGAAAGGCAGTCCCCATGCGAGTTCCTCGGGGGCCTCTCGGCATTCCTCTCCCGTCGATGTCGGGGCCTAAGACCTTCTGTGGAGTCGGGGCCGGAACCTGAGGATTCCTCTCCAGTGCTGACATGGATCTTGGGGTACTTCTGGAGTCTCCCCAGGGGAGTCAGTCCTCGTCTCGAATGCGGGCATGCACTTGCGCTTTCCTCCAGAGCGGTAGCAGCAGTGTCACGCAGTCCGCCGCGTGGATCAAAGGATCCATGTTTTTCCCTCGAGTCTTTCCCACGAGGCTTTCCCACGAGGCTTTCCCACAGGGCTGTCCCACGTGCACACGTGGTGGGAGTCGATCCTCGGCTTGAACGTCAAGGCAGTGCAGGGAAAACAGGTTCCTCTGGAATGGACTGACACATCTGGGGGACTCTTGGAATGGTGGCACGACCCTTCAGTTCCTCTCGCCTTTCCTGTGGAGAGCGCCTCCTCTTGAGATGCGACGGGAACGCCGGGAATTCTTTCCCTACGAAACAGGGAAAGGATCCCTCATCTCGAGCTAGGAGGCGGAAACGGGGCTCCCCTGGATGTGTGCGGGACCCCACGTGCTTCCTCTCGAGTGGAGACGGGTATGTCGGGGAACTTCTTGAGTTGCAGCAAGGGTGTGAAGGACCCTTTGGAAGTTCCAGTGGTTAGATATGATTCGCCTCGAGAAGCCTCAGCGGAAATGGGCCTCATCTCGCCTGGAGGGCAAAACCTCCTGGATTATCTCGAGTTGCGGCAGGTGCTGTCGACTTACGACGGGGACCTCAGGGACCCGCTCTGGTGGCCTCAGGAAAGGCCAGTCCCCATGTGAATTCCTCGGCGGCCTCTCGGGATTACTCTCCCGTCGATGCCGGGGCCAAGGCATTGTGTGGAGTCGGGGCCGGAACCTGAGGATTCCTCTCCAGTGCTGACATGGATCTTGGGGTACTTCTGGAGTCTCCCCAGGGGAGTCAGTCCTCGTCTCAAATGCGGGCATGCACTTGCGCTTTCCTCCAGAGCGGTAGCAGCAGTGTCACGCAGTCGTCCGCGTGTATCAAAGGATCTATGGTTTTCCCTCGAGTCTTTCCCACGAGGCTTTCCCACGAGGCTTTCCCAAAGGGCTGTCCCACATGCACAGGTGGTTGGAGTCGATCCTCGGCTTGAACGTCAAGGCAGTGCAGGGAAAACAGGTTCCTCTGGAATGGACTGACACATCTGGGGGACTCTTGGAATGTTGGCACGACCCTGGAGTTCCTCTCGCCTTTCCTGTGGAGAGCGCCACCTCTTGAGATGCGACGGGAACTCCCGGAATTCTTTCCCTACGAAACAGGGAAAGGATCCCTCATCTCGAGCTAGGAGGCGGAAACGGGGCTCCCCTGGATGTGTGCGGGACCCCACGTGCTTCCTCTCGAGTGGAGACGGGTATGTCGCGGAACTTCTAGAGTTGCAGCAATGGTGTGAAGGACCCTTTGGAAGTTCCAGCGGTTAGATGTGATTAGCCTCGAGAAGCCTCAGCGGAAATGGGCCTCATCTCGCCTGGAGGGCAAAACCTCCTGGATTTTCTCGATTTGCGGCAGTTGCTCTCGACTTACGATGGGGACCTCAGGGACCCGCTCTGGTGGCCTCAGGAAAGGCCAGTCCCCATGCGAGTTCCTCCGGGGCCTCTCGGGATTCCTCTCCCGTCGATGCCGGGGCCTAAGACCTTGTGTGGAGTCGGGGCCGGAACCTGAGGATTCCTCTCCAGTGCTGACATGGATCTTGGGGTACTTCTGGAGTCTCCCCAGGGGAGTCAGTCCTCGTCTCGAATGCGGGCATGCACTTGCGCTTTCCTCCAGAGCGGTAGCAGCAGTGTCACGCAGTCCGCCGCGTGGATCAAAGGATCTATGGTTTTCCCCGAGTCTTTCCCACGAGGCTTTCCCACGAGGCTTTCCCACAGGGCTGTCCCACGTGCACTCGTGGTGGGAGTCGATCCTCGGCTTGAACGTCAAGGCAGTGCAGGGAAAACAGGTTCCTCTGGAATGGACTGACACATCTGGGGGTCTCTTGGAATGGTGCCACGACCCTGGAGTTCCTCTCGCCTTTCCTGTGGAGAGCGCCTCCTCTTGAGATGCGACGGGAACGCCGGGAATTCTTTCCTACGAAACAGGGAAAGGATCCCTCATCTCGAGCTAGGAGGCGGAAACGGGGCTACCCTGGATGTGTGCGGGACCCTCGTGCTTCCTCTCGAGTGGAGACGGGTATGTCGGGGAACTTCTAGAGTTGCAGCAAGGTTGTGAAGGACCCTTTGGAAGTTCAAGTGGTTAGATGTGATTAGCCTCGAGAAGCCTCTGCGGAAATGGACTTCATCTCGCCTGGAGGGCAAAATCTCCTGGATTTTCTCGAGTTGCGGCAGGTGCTCTCGACTTACGACGGGGACCTCAGGGACCCGCTCTGGTGACCTCAGGAAAGGCCAGTCCCCATGCGAGTTCCTCGGGGGCCTCTCGGGATTCCTCTCCCGTCGATGCCGGGGCCTAAGACCTTGTGTGGAGTCGGGGCCGGAACCTGAGGATTACTCTCCAGTGCTGACATGGATCTTGGGGTACTTCTGGAGTCTCCCCAGGGGAGTCAGTCCTCGTCTCGAATGCGGGCATGCACTTGCGCTTTCCTCCAGAGCGGTAGCAGCAGTGTCACGCAGTCCGCTGCGTGGATCAAAGGATCTATGGTTTTCCCTCGAATCTTTCCCACGAGGCTTTCCAACGAGGCTTTCCACAGGGCTGTCTCACGTGCACACGTGGTGTGACTTGATCCTCGGCTTGAACGTCAAGGCAGTGCAGGGAAAACAGGTTCCTCTGGAATGGACTGACACATCTGGGGGGCTCTTGGAATGGTGGCACGACCCTGGAGATCCTCTCGCCTTTCCTGTGGAGAGCGCCTCCTCTTGAGATGCGACGGGAACGCCGGGAATTCTTTCCCTACGAAACAGGGAAAGGATCCCTCATCTCGAGCTAGGAGGCGGAATTGAGGCTCCCATGGATGTTTGCGGGACCCCACGTACTTCCTCTCGAGTGGAGACGGGTATGTCGGGGAACTTCTTGAGTTGCAGCAAGGGTGTGAAGGACCCTTTGGAAGTTCCAGTGGTTAGATGTCTTTGGCCTCGAGAAGCCTCAGGGGAAATTGGCCTCATCTCGCCTGGAGGGCAAAACCTCCTGGATTTTCTCGAGTTGCGGCAGGTGCTCTCGACTTACGACGGGGACCTCAGGGACCCGCTCTGGTGGCCTCAGGAAAGGCCAGTCCCCATGCGACTTCCACGGGGGCCTCTTGGGATTCCTCTCCCGTCGATGCCGGGGCCGAAAACCTTGTGTGGAGTCGGGGCCGGAACCTGAGGATTCCTCTCCAGTGCTGACATGGATCTTGGGGTACTTCTGGAGTCTCCCCAGGGAAGTCAGTCCTCGTCTGCAATGCGGGCATGCACTTGCGCTATCCTCCAGAGCGGTAGCAGCAGTGGCATGCAGTCCGCCGCGTGCATCAAAGGATCTATGGTTTTCCCTCGAGCCTTTCCCACGAGGCTTTCCCACGAGGCTTTCCCACAGGGCTGTCCCACGTGCACACGTGGTGGGAGTGGAACCTCGGCTTGAACGTCAAGGCAGTGCAGGGAAAACAGGTTCCTCTGTAATGGACTGACACATCTGGGGGACTCTTGGAATGGTGGCACGACCCTGGAGTTCCTGTCGCCTTTCCTCTGGAGAGCGCCTCCTCTTGAGATGCGACGGGAACGCCGGGAATTCTTTCCCTACGAAACAGGGAAAGGATCCCTCATCTCGAGCTAGGAGGCGGAAACGGGGCTCCCCTGGATGTGTGCGGGACCCCACGTGCTTCCTCTCGAGTGGAGACGGGTATGTCGGGGAACTTCTTGAGTTGCAGCAAGGGTGTGAAGGACCCTTTGGAAGTTCCAGTGGTTAGACGTGATTAGCCTCGAGAAGCCTCAGCGGAAATGGGCCTCATCTCGCCTGGAGGGCAAAACCTCCTGGATTTTCTCGAGTTGCGGCAGGTGCTCTCGACTTACGACGGGGACCTCAGGGACCCGCTCTGGTGACCTCAGGAAAGGCCAGTCACCATGCGAGTTCCTCGGGGGCCTCTCGGGATTCCTCTCCCGTCGATGCCGGGGCCTAAGACCTTGTGTGGAGTCGGGGCCGGAACCTGAGGATTCCTCTCCAGTGCTGACATGGATCTTGGGGTACTTCTGGAGTCTCCCCAGGGGAGTCAGTCCTCGTCTCGAATGCGGGCATGCACTTGCGCTTTCCTCCAGAGCGGTAGCAGCAGTGTCACGCAATCCGCCACGTGGATCAAAGGATCTATGGTTTTCCCTCGAGTCTTTCCCACGAGGCTTTCCAACGAGGCTTTCCACAGGGCTGTCTCACGTGCACACGTGGTGTGACTCGATCCTCGGCTTGAACGTCAAGGCAGTGCAGGGAAAACAGGTTCCTCTGGAATGGACTGACACATCTGGGGGACTCTTGGAATGGTGGCACGACCCTGGAGTTCCTCTCGCCTTTCCTGTGGAGAGCGCCTCCTCTTGAGATGCGACGGGAACGCCGGGAATTCTTTCCCTACGAAACAGGGAAAGGATCCCTCATCTCGAGCTAGGAGGCGGAAATGGGGCTCCCATGGATGTTTGCGGGACCCCACGTACTTCCTCTCGAGTGGAGACGGGTATGTCGGGGAACTTCTTGAGTTGCAGCAAGGGTGTGAAGGACCCTTTGGAAGTTCCAGTGGTTAGACGTCTTTGGCCTCGAGAAGCCTCAGCGGAAATGGGCCTCATTTCGCCTGGAGGGCAAAACCTCCTGGATTTTCTCGAGTTGCGGCAGGTGCTCTCGACTTACGACGGGGACCTCAGGGACCCGCTCTGGTGGCCTCAGGAAAGGCCAGTCCCCATGCGACTTCCACGGGGGCCTCTCGGGATTCCTCTCCCGTCGATGCCTGGGCCGAAAACCTTGTGTGGAGTCGGGGCCGGAACCTGAGGATTCCTCTCCAGTGCTGACATGGATCTTGGGGTACTTCTGGAGTCTCCCCAGGGGAGTCAGTCCTCGTCTGGAATGCGGGCATGCACTTGCGCTATCCTCCAGAGCGGTAGCAGCAGTGTCAAGCAGTCCGCCGCGTGCATCAAAAGATCTATGGTTTTCCCTCGAGTCTTTCCCACGAGGTTTTCCCACGAGGCTTTCCCACAGGGCTCTCCCACGTGCACACGTGGTGGGAGTGGAACCTCGGCTTGAACGTCAAGGCAGTGCAGGGAAAACAGGTTCCTCTGGAATGGACTGACACATCTGGGGGACTCTTGGAATGGTGGCACGACCCTGGAGTTCCTCTCGCCTTTCCTGTGGAGAGCGCCTCCTCTTGAGATGCGACGGGAACGCCGGGAATTCTTTCCCTACGAAACAGGGAAAGGATCCCTCATCTCGAGCTAGGAGGCGGAAACGGGGCTCCCCTGGATGTGTGCGGGACCCCACGTGCTTCCTCTCGAGTGGAGACGGGTATGTCGGGGAACTTCTTGAGTTGCAGCAAGGGTGTGAAGGACCCTTTGGAAGTTCCAGTGGTTAGACGTGATTAGCCTCGAGAAGCCTCAGCGGAAATGGGCCTCATCTCGCCTGGAGGGCAAAACCTCCTGGATTTTCTCGAGTTGCGGCAGGTGCTCTCGACTTACGACGGGGACCTCAGGGACCCGCTCTGGTGGCCTCAGGAAAGGCCAGTCCCCATGCGAGTTCCTCGGGGGCCTCTCGGGATTCCTCTCCCGTCGATGCCGGGGCCTAAGACCATGTGTGGAGTCGGGGCCGGAACCTGAGGATTCCTCTCCAGTGCTGACATGGATCTTGGGGTACTTCTGGAGTCTCCCCAGGGGAGTCAGTCCTCGTCTCGAATGCGGGCATGCACTTGCGCTTTCCTCCAGAGCGGTAGCAGCAGTGTCACGCAGTCCGCCGCGTGGATCAAAGGATCTATGGTTTTCCCTCGAGTCTGTCCCACGAGGCTTTCCCACGAGGGTTTCCCACAGGGCTGTCCCACGTGCACACGTGGTGGGAGTGGATCCTCGGCTTGAACGTCAAGGCAGTGCAGGGAAAACAGGTTCCTCTGGAATGGACTGACACATCTGGGGGTCTCTTGGAATGGTGCCACGACCCTGGAGTTCCTCTCGCCTTTCCTGTGGAGAGCGCCACCTCTTGAGATGCGACGGGAACGCCAGGAATTCTTTCCCTACGAAACAGGGAAAGGATCCCTCATCTCGAGCTAGGAGGCGGAAACGGGGCTCCCCTGGATGTGTGCGGGACCCCACGTGCTTACTCTCGAGTGGAGACGGGTATGTCGCGGAACTTCTAGAGTTGCAGCAATGGTGTGAAGGACCCTTTGGAAGTTCCAGCGGTTAGATATGATTAGCCTCGAGAAGCTTCAGCGGAAATGGGCCTCATCTCGCCTGGAGGGCAAAACCTCCTGGATTTTCTCGAGTTGCGGCAGGTGCTCTCGACTTACGATGGGGACCTCAGGGACCCGCTCTGGTGGCCTCAGGAAAGGCCAGTCCCCATGCGAGTTCCTCGGGGGCCTCTCGGGATTCCTCTCCCGTCGATGCCGGGGCCTAAGACCTTGTGTGGAGACGGGGCCGGAACCTGAGGATTCCTCTCCAGTGCTGACATGGATCTTGGGGTACTTCTGGAGTCTCCACAGGGGAGTCAGTCCTCGTCTCGAATGCGGGCATGCACTTGCGCTTTCCTCCAGAGCGGAAGCAGCAGTGTCACGCAGTCCGCCGCGTGGATCAAAGGATCTATGGTTTTCCCTCGAGTCTTTCCCACGAGGCTTTCCCACGAGGCTTTCCCACAGGGCTGTCCCACGTGCACACGTGGTGGGAGTCGATCCTCGGCTTGAACGTCAAGGCAGTGCAGGGAAAACAGGTTCCTCTGGAATGGACTGACACATCTGGGGGTCTCTTGGAATGGTGCCACGACCCTGGAGTTCCTCTCGCCTTTCCTGTGGAGAGCGCCTCCTCTTGAGATGCGACGGGAACGCCGGGAATTCTTTCCTACGAAACAGGGAAAGGATCCCTCATCTCGAGCTAGGAGGCGGAAACGGGGCTACCCTGGATGTGTGCGGGACACTCGTGCTTCCTCTCGAGTGGAGACGGGTATGTCGGGGAACTTCTTGAGTTGCAGCAAGGTTGTGAAGGACCCTTTGGAAGTTCCAGTGGTTAGATGTGATTAGCCTCGAGAAGCCTCAGCGGAAATGGACTTCATCTCGCCTGGAGGGCAAAATCTCCTGGATTTTCTCGAGTTGCGGCAGGTGCTCTCGACTTACGACGGGGACCTCAGGGACCCGCTCTGGTGACCTCAGGAAAGGCCAGTCCCCATGCGAGTTCCTCGGGGGCCTCTCGGGATTCCTCTCCCGTCGATGCCGGGGCCTAAGACCTTGTGTGGAGTCGGGGCCGGAACCTGAGGATTACTCTCCAGTGCTGACATGGATCTTGGGGTACTTCTGGAGTCTCCCCAGGGGAGTCAGTCCTCGTCTCGAATGCGGGCATGCACTTGCGCTTTCCTCCAGAGCGGTAGCAGCAGTGTCACGCAGTCCGCCGCGTGGATCAAAGGATCTATGGTTTTCCCTCGAGTCTTTCCCACGAGGCTTTCCAACGAGGCTTTCCACAGGGCTGTCTCACGTGCACACGTGGTGGGAGTTGATCCTCGGCTTGAACGTCAAGGCAGTGCAGGGAAAACAGGTTCCTCTGGAATGGACTGACACATCTGGGGGGCTCTTGGAATGGTGGCACGACCCTGGAGTTCCTCTCGCCTTTCCTGTGGAGAGCGCCTCCTCTTGAGATGCGACGGGAACGCCTGGAATTCTTTCCCTACGAAACAGGGAAAGGATCCCTCATCTCGAGCTAGGAGGCGGAAATGGGGCTCCCATGGATGTTTGCGGGACCCCACGTACTTCCTCTCGAGTGGAGACGGGTATGTCGGGGAACTTCTTGAGTTGCAGCAAGGGTGTGAAGGACCCTTTGGAAGTTCCAGTGGTTAGACGTGATTAGCCTCGAGAAGCCTCAGCGGAAATGGGCCTCATCTCGCCTGGAGGGCAAAACCTCCTGGATTTTCTCGAGTTGCGGCAGGTGCTCTCGACTTACGACGGGGACCTCAGGGACCCGCTCTGGTGGCCTCAGGAAAGGCCAGTCCCCATGCGAGTTCCTCGGGGGCCTCTCGGCATTCCTCTCCCGTCGATGCCGGGGCCTAACACCTTGTGTGGAGTCGGGGCCGGAACCTGAGGATTCCTCTCCAGTGCTGACATGGATCTTGGGGTACTTCTGGAGTCTCCCCAGGGGAGTCAGTCCTCGTATCGAATGCGGGCATGCACTTGCGCTTTCCTCCAGAGCGGTAGCAGCAGTGTCACGCAGTCCGCCGCGTGGATCAAAGGATCTATGTTTTTCCCTCGAGTCTTTCCCACGAGGCTTTCCCACGAGGCTTTCCCACAGGGCTGTCCCACGTGCACACGTGGTGGAAGTGGATCCTCGGCTTGAACGTCAAAGCAGTGCAGGGAAAACAGGTTCCTCTGGAATGGACTGACACATCTGGGGGACTCTTGGAATGGTGGCACGACCCTGGAGTTCCTCTCGCCTTTCCTGTGGAGAGCGCCTCCTCTTGAGATGCGACGGGAACGCCGGGAATTCTTTCCCTACGAAACAGGGAAAGGATCCCTCATCTCGAGCTAGGAGGCGGAAACGGGGCTGCCCTGGATGTGTGCGGGACCCCACGTGCTTACTCTCGAGTGGAGACGGGTATGTCGGGGAACTTCTTGAGTTGCAGCAAGGGTGTGAAGGACCCTTTGGAAGTTCCAGGGGTTAGACGTGATTAGCCTCGAGAAGCCTTAGCGGAAATGTGCCTCATCTCCCCTGGAGGGCAAAACCTCCTGGATTTTCTCGAGTTGCGGCAGGTGCTCTCGACTTACGACGGGGACCTCAGGGACCCGCTCTGGTGGCCTCAGGAAAGGCCAGTCCCCATGCGAGTTCCTCGGGGGCCTCTCGGCATTCCTCTCCCGTCGATGCCGGGGCCTAAGACCTTGTGTGGAGTCGGGGCCGGAACCTGAGGATTCCTCTCCAGTGCTGACATGGATCTTGGGGTACTTCTGGAGTCTCCCCAGGGGAGTCAGTCCTCGTCTCGAATGCGGGCATGCACTTGCGCTTTCCTCCAGAGCGGTAGCAGCAGTGTCACGCAGTCCGCCGCGTGGATCAAAGGATCTATGGTTTTCCCTCGAGTCTTTCCCACGAGGCTTTCCCACGAGGCTTTCCCACAGGGCTGTCCCACGTGCACACGTGGTGGGAGTGGATCCTCGGCTTGAACGTCAAGGCAGTGCAGGGAAAACAGGTTCCTCTGGAATGGACTGACACATCTGGGGGACTCTTGGAATGGTGACACGACCCTGGAGTTCCTCTCGCCTTTCCTGTGGAGAGCGCCTCCTCTTGAGATGCGACGGGAACGCCGGGATTTCTTTCCCTACGAAACAGGGAAAGGATCCCTCATCTCGAGCTAGGAGGCGGAAACGGGGCTCCCCTGGATGTGTGCGGGAACCCACGTGCTTCCTCTCGAGAGGAGACGGGTATGTCGGGGAACTTCTTGAGTTGCAGCAAGGGTGTGAAGGACCCTTTGGAAGTTCCAGCGGTTAGATGTGATTAGCCTCGAGAAGCCTCAACGGAAATGGGCCTCATCTCGCCTGGTGGGCAAAACCTCCTGGATTTTCTCGAGTTGCGGCAGGTGCTCTCGACTTACGATGGGGACCTCAGGGACCCGCTCTGGTGGCCTCAGGAAAGGCCAGTCCCCATTCGAGTTCCTCGGGGGCCTCTCGGCATTCCTCTCCCGTCGATGCCGGGGCCTAAGACCTTGTGTGGAGTCGGGACCGGAACCTGGGGATTCCTCTCCAGTGCTGACATGGATCTTGGGGTACTTCTGGAGTCTCCCCAGGGGAGTCAGTCCTCGTCTCGAATGCGGGCATACACTTGCGCTTTCCTCCAGAGCGGTAGCAGCAGTGTCACGCAGTCCGCCGCGTGGATCAAAGGATCTATGGTTTTCCCTCGAGTCTTTCCCACGAGGCTTTCCCACGAGGCTTTCCCACAGGGCTGTCCCACGTGCACACGTGGTGGCAGTGGATCCTCGGCTTGAACGTCAAGGCAGTGCAGGGAAAACAGGTTCCTCTGGAATGGACTGACACATCTGGGGGACTCTTGGAATGGTGGCACGACCCTGGAGTTCCTCTCGCCTTTCCTGTGGAGAGCGCCTCCTCTTGAGATGCGACAGGAACGCCGGGAATTCTTTCCCTACGAAACAGGGAAAGGATCCCTCATCTCGAGCTAGGAGGCGGAAACGGGGCTCCCCTGGATGTGTGCGGGACCCCACGTGCTTCCTCTCGAGTGGAGACGGGTATGTCGGGGAACTTCTTGAGTTGCAGCAAGGGTGTGAAGGACCCTTTGGAAGTTCCAGTGGTTAGACGTGATTAGCCTCGAGAAGCCTCAGCGGAAATGGGCCTCATCTCGCCTGGAGGGCAAAACCTCCTGGATTTTCTCGAGTTGCGGCAGGTGCTCTCGACTTACGACGGGGACCTCAGGGACCCGCTCTGGTGGACTCAGGAAAGGCCAGTCCCCATGCGAGTTCCTCGGGGGCCTCTCGGGATCCCTCTCCCGTCGATGCCGGGGCCTAAGACCTTGTGTGGAGTCGGGGCCGGAACCTGAGGATTCCTCTCCAGTGCTGACATGGATCTTGGGGTACTTCTGGAGTCTCCCCAGGGGAGTCAGTCCTCGTCTCGAATGCGGGCATGCACTTGCGCTTTCCTCCAGAGCGGTAGCAGCAGTGTCACGCAGTCCGCCGCGTGGATCAAAGGATCTATGGTTTTCCCTCGAGTCTTTCCCACGAGGCTTTCCCACGAGGCTTTCCCACAGCGCTGTCCCACGTGCACACGTGGTGGGAGTCGATCCTCGGCTTGAACGTCAAGGCAGTGCAGGGAAAACAGGTTCCTCTGGAATGGACTGACACATCTGGGGGACTCTTGGAATGGTGGCATGACCCTGGAGTTCCTCTCGGCTTTCCTGTGGAGAGCGCCTCCTCTTGAGATGCGACGAGAACGCCGGGAATTCTTTCCCTACGAAACAGGGAAAGGATCCCTCATCTCGAGCTAGGAGGCGGAAACGGGGCTCCCCTGGATGTGTGCGGGACCCCACGTGCTTCCTCTCGAGTGGAGACGGGTATGTCGGGGAACTTCTTGAGTTGCAGCAAGGGTGTGAAGGACCCTTTGGAAGTTCCAGTGGTTAGACGTGATTAGCCTCGAGAAGCCTCAGCGGAAATGGGCCTCATCTCGCCTGGAGGGCAAAACCTCCTGGATTTTCTCGAGTTGCGGCAGGTGCTCTCGACTTACGACGGGGACCTCAGGGACCCGCTCTGGTGGCCTCAGGAAAGGCCAGTCCCCATGCGAGTTCCTCGGGGGCCTCTCGGCATTCCTCTCCCGTCGATGCCGGGGCCTAAGACCTTGTGTGGAGTCGGGGCCGGAACCTGAGGATTCCTCTCCAGTGCTGACATGGATCTTGGGGTACTTCTGGAGTCTCCCCAGGGGAGTCAGTCCTCGTCTCGAATGCGGGCATGCACTTGCGCTTTCCTCCAGAGCGGTAGCAGCAGTGTCACGCAGTCCGCCGCGTGGATCAAAGGATCTATGGTTTTCCCTCGAGTCTTTCCCACGAGGCTTTCCCACGAGGCTTTCCCACAGGGCTGTCCCACGTGCACACGTGGTGGGAGTGGATCCTCGGCTTGAACGTCAAGGCAGTGCAGGGAAAACAGGTTCCTCTGGAATGGACTGACACATCTGGGGGACTCTTGGAATGGTGGCACGACCCTGGAGTTCCTCTCGCCTTTCCTGTGGAGAGCGCCTCCTCTTGAGATGCGACGGGAATGCCGGGAATTCTTTCCCTACGAAACAGGGAAAGGATCCCTCATCTCGAGCTAGGAGGCGGAAACGGGGCTCCCCTGGATGTGTGCGGGACCCCACGTGCTTCCTCTCGAGTGGAGACGGGTATGTCGGGGAACTTCTTGAGTTGCAGCAAGGGTGTGAAGGACCCTTTGGAAGTTCCAGTGGTTAGACGTGATTAGCCTCGAGAAGCCTCATCGGAAATGGGCCTCATCTCGCCTGGAGGGCAAAACCTCCTGGATTTTCTCGAGTTGCGGCAGGTGCTCTCGACTTACGACGGGGACCTCAGGGACCCGCTCTGGTGGACTCAGGAAAGGCCAGTCCCCATGCGAGTTCCTCGGGGGCCTCTCGGGATTCCTCTCCCGTCGATGCCGGGGCCTAAGACCTTGTGTGGAGTCGGGGCCGGAACCTGAGGATTCCTCTCCAGTGCTGACATGGATCTTGGGGTACTTCTGGAGTCTCCCCAGGGGAGTCAGTCCTCGTCTCGAATGCGGGCATGCACTTGCGCTTTCCTCCAGAGCGGTAGCAGCAGTGTCACGCAGTCCGCCGCGTGGATCAAAGGATCTATTGTTTTCCCTCGTGTCTTTCCCACGAGGCTTTCCCACGAGGCTTTCCCACAGGGCTGTCCCACGTGCACACGTGGTGGGAGTGGATCCTCGGCTTGAACGTCAAGGCAGTGCAGGGAAAACAGGTTCCTCTGGAATGGACTGACACATCTGGGGGACTCTTGGAATGGTGGCACGACCCTGGAGTTCCTCTCGCCTTTCCTGTGGAGAGCGCCTCCTCTTGAGATGCGACGGGAACGCCGGGAATTCTTTCCCTACGAAACAGGGAAAGGATCCCTCATCTCGAGCTAGGAGGCGGAAACGGGGCTCCCCTGGATGTGTGCGGGAACCCACGTGCTTCCTCTCGAGTGGAGAAGGGTATGTCGGGGAACTTCTTGAGTTGCAGCAAGGGTGTGAAGGACCCTTTGGAAGTTCCAGCGGTTAGATGTGATTAGCCTCGAGAAGCCTCAGCGGAAATGGGCCTCATCTCGCCTGGTGGGCAAAACCTCCTGGATTTTCTCGAGTTGCGGCAGGTGCTCTCGACTTACGATGGGGACCTCAGGGACCCGCTCTGGTGGCCTCAGGAAAGGCCAGTCCCCATTCGAGTTCCTCGGGGGCCTCTCGGCATTCCTCTCCCGTCGATGCCGGGGCCTAAGACCTTGTGTGGAGTCGGGGCCGGAACCTGAGGATTCCTCTCCAGTGCTGACATGGATCTTGGGGTACTTCTGGAGTCTCCCCAGGGGAGTCAGTCCTCGTCTCGAATGCGGGCATGCACTTGCGCTTTCCTCCAGAGCGGTAGCAGCAGTGTCACGCAGTCCGCCGCGTGGATCAAAGGATCTATGGTTTTCCCTCGAGTCTTTCCCACGAGGCTTTCCCACGAGGCTTTCCCACAGGGCTGTCCCACGTGCACACGTGGTGGGAGTGGATCCTCGGCTTGAACGTCAAGGCAGTGCAGGGAAAACAGGTTCCTCTGGAATGGACTGACACATCTGGGGGACTCTTGGAATGGTGGCACGACCCTGGAGTTCCTCTCGCCTTTCCTGTGGAGAGCGCCTCCTCTTGAGATGCGACGGGAACGCCGGGAATTCTTTCCCTACGAAACAGGGAAAGGATCCCTCATCTCGAGCTAGGAGGCGGAAACGGGGCTGCCCTGGATGTGTGCGGGACCCCACGTGCTTCCTCTCGAGTGGAGACGGGTATGTCGGGGAACTTCTTGAGTTGCAGCAAGGGTGTGAAGGACCCTTTTGTAGTTCCAGTGGTTAGACGTGATTAGCCTCGAGAAGCCTCAGCGGAAATGGGCCTCATCTCGCCTGGAGGGCAAAACCTCCTGGATTTTCTCGAGTTGCGGCAGGTGCTCTCGACTTACGACGGGGACCTCAGGGACCCGCTCTGGTGGCCTCAGGAAAGGCCAGTCCCCATGCGAGTTCCCCGGGGGCCTCTCGGCATTCCTCTCCCGTCGATGCCGCCGCCTAAGACCTTGTGTGGAGTCGGGGCCGGAACCTGAGGATTCCTCTCCAGTGCTGACATGGATCTTGGGGTACTTCTGGAGTCTCCCCAGGGGAGTCAGTCCTCGTCTCGAATGCGGGCATGCACTTGCGCTTTCCTCCAGAGCGGTAGCAGCAGTGTCACGCAGTCCGCCGCGTAGATCAAAGGATCTATGGTTTTCCCTCGAGTCTTTCCCACGAGGCTTTCCCACGAGGCTTTCCCACAGGGCTGTCCCACGTGCACACGTGGTGGGAGTGGATCCTCGGCTTGAACGTCAAGGCAGTGCAGGGAAAACAGGTTCCTCTGGAATGGACTGACACATCTGGGGGACTCTTGGAATGGTGGCATGACCCTGGAGTTCCTCTCGGCTTTCCTGTGGAGAGCGCCTCCTCTTGAGATGCGACGGGAACGCCGGGAATTCTATCCGTAGGAAACAGGGAAAGGATCCCTCATCTCGAGCTAGGAGGCGGAAACGGGGCTCCCCTGGATGTGTGCGGGACCCCACGTGCTTCCTCTCGAGTGGAGACGGGTATGTCGGGGAACTTCTTGAGTTGCAGCAATGCTGTGAAGGACCCTTTGGAAGTTCCAGTGGTTAGACGTGATTAGCCTCGAGAAGCCTCAGCGGAAATGGGCCTCATCTCGCCTGGAGGGCAAAACCTCCTGGATTTTCTCGAGTTGCGGCAGGTGCTCTCGACTTACGATGGGGACCTCAGGGACCCGCTCTGGTGGACTCAGGAAAGGCCAGTCCCCATGCGAGTTCCTCGGGGGCCTCTCGGGATCCCTCTCCCGTCGATGCCGGGGCCTAAGACCTTGTGTGGAGTCGGGGCCGGAACCTGAGGATTCCTCTCCAGTGCTGACATGGATCTTGGGGTACTTCTGGAGTCTCCCCAGGGGAGTCAGTCCTCGTCTCGAATGCGGGCATGCACTTGCGCTTTCCTCCAGAGCGGTAGCAGCAGTGTCACGCAGTCCGCCGCGTGGATCAAAGGATCTATGGTTTTCCCTCGAGTCTTTCCCACGAGGCTTTCCCACGAGGCTTTCCCACAGGGCTGTCCCACGTGCACACGTGGTGGGAGTCGATCCTCGGCTTGAACGTCAAGGCAGTGCAGGGAAAACAGGTTCCTCTGGAATGGACTGACACATCTGGGGGACTCTTGGAATGGTGGCATGACCCTGGAGTTCCTCTCGCCTTTCCTGTGGAGAGCGCCTCCTCTTGAGATGCGACGGGAACGCCGGGAATTCTTTCCCTACGAAAAAGGGAAAGGATCCCTCATCTCGAGCTAGGAGGCGGAAACGGGGCTCCCCTGGATGTGTGCGGGACCCCACGTGCTTCCTCTCGAGTGGAGACGGGTATGTCGGGGAACTTCTTGAGTTGCAGCAAGGGTGTGAAGGACCCTTTGGAAGTTCCAGTGGTTAGACGTGATTAGCCTCGAGAAGCCTCAGCGGAAATGGGCCTCATCTCGCCTGGAGGGCAAAACCTCCTGGATTTTCTCGAGTTGCGGCAGGTGCTCTCGACTTACGACGGGGACCTCAGGGACCCGCTCTGGTGGCCTCAGGAAAGGCCAGTCCCCATGCGAGTTCCTCGGGGGCCTCTCGGCATTCCTCTCCCGTCGATGCCGGGGCCTAACACCTTGTGTGGAGTCGGGGCCGGAACCTGAGGATTCCTCTCCAGTGCTGACATGGATCTTGGGGTACTTCTGGAGTCTCCCCAGGGGAGTCAGTCCTCGTCTCGAAAGCGGGCATGCACTTGCGCTTTCCTCCAGAGCGGTAGCAGCAGTGTCACGCAGTCCGCCGCGTGGATCAAAGGATCTATGTTTTTCCCTCGAGTCTTTCCCACGAGGCTTTCCCACGAGGCTTTCCCACAGGGCTGTCCCACGTGCACACGTGGTGGGAGTGGATCCTCGGCTTGAACGTCAAGGCAGTGCAGGGAAAACAGGTTCCTCTGGAATGGACTGACACATCTGGGGGACTCTTGGAATGGTGGCACGACCCTGGAGTTCCTCTCGCCTTTCCTGTGGAGAGCGCCTCCTCTTGAGATGCGACGGGAACGCCGGGAATTCTTTCCCTACGAAACAGGGAAAGGATCCCTCATCTCGAGCTAGGAGGTGGAAACGGGGCTGCCCTGGATGTGTGCGGGACCCCACGTGCTTACTCTCGAGTGGAGACGGGTATGTCGGGGAACTTCTTGAGTTGCAGCAAGGGTGTGAAGGACCCTTTGGAAGTTCCAGTGGTTAGACGTGATTAGCCTCGAGAAGCCTTAGCGGAAATGGGCCTCATCTCGCCTGGAGGGCAAAACCTCCTGGATTTTCTCGAGTTGCGGCACGTGCTCTCGACTTACGACGGGGACCTCAGGGACCCGCTCTGGTGGCCTCAGGAAAGGCCAGTCCCCATGCGAGTTCCTCGGGGGCCTCTCGGCATTCCTCTCCCGTCGATGTCAGGGCCTAAGACCTTGTGTGGAGTCGGGGCCGGAACCTGAGGATTCCTCTCCAGTGCTGACATGGATCTTGGGGTACTTCTGGAGTCTCCCCAGGGGAGTCAGTCCTCGTCTCGAATGCGGGCATGCACTTGCGCTTTCCTCCAGAGCGGTAGCAGCAGTGTCACGCAGTCCGCCGCGTGGATCAAAGGATCTATGGTTTTCCCTCTAGTCTTTCCCACGAGGCTTTCCCACGAGGCTTTCCCACAGGGCTGTCCCACGTGCACACGTGGTGGGAGTCGATCCTCGGCTTGAACGTCAAGGCAGTGCAGGGAAAACAGGTTCCTCTGGAATGGACTGACACATCTGGGGGACTCTTGGAATGGTGGCACGACCCTGGAGTTCCTCTCGGCTTTCCTGTGGAGAGCGCCTCCTCTTGAGATGCGACGGGAACGCCGGGAATTCTTTCCCTACGAAACAGGGAAAGGATCCCTCATCTCGAGCTAGGAGGCGGAAACGGGGCTCCCCTGGATGTGTGCGGGAACCCACGTGCTTCCTCTCGAGTGGAGACGGGTATGTCGGGGAACTTCTTGAGTTGCAGCAAGGGTGTGAAGGACCCTTTGGAAGTTCCAGCGGTTAGATGTGATTAGCCTCGAGAAGCCTCAGCGGAAATGGGCCTCATCTCGCCTGGTGGGCAAAACCTCCTGGATTTTCTCGAGTTGCGGTAGGTGCTCTCGACTTACGACGGGGACTTCAGGGACCCGCTCTGGTGGCCTCAGGAAAGGCCAGTCCCCATTCGAGTTCCTCGGGGGCCTCTCGGCATTCCTCTCCCGTCGATGCCGGGGCCTAAGACCTTGTGTGGAGTCGGGGCCGGAACCTGAGGATTCCTCTCCAGTGCTGACATGGATCTTGGGGTACTTCTGGAGTCTCCCCAGGGGAGTCAGTCCTCGTCTCGAATGCGGGCATGCACTTGCGCTTTCCTCCAGAGCGGTAGCAGCAGTGTCACGCAGTCCGCCGCGTGGATCAAAGGATCTATGGTTTTCCCTCGAGTTTTCCCACGAGGCTTTCCCACGAGGCTTTCCCACAGGGCTGTCCCACGTGCACACGTGGTGGGAGTCGATCCTCGGCTTGAACGTCAAGGCAGTGCAGGGAAAACAGGTTCCTCTGGAATGGACTGACACATCTGGGGGACTCTTGGAATGGTGGCATGACCCTGGAGTTCCTCTCGCCTTTCCTGTGGAGAGCGCCTCCTCTTGAGATGCGACGGGAACGCCGGGAATTCTTTCCCTAAGAAACAGGGAAAGGATCCCTCATCTCGAGCTAGGAGGCGGAAACGGGGCTCCCCTGGATGTGTGCGGGACCCCACGTGCTTCCTCTCGAGTGGAGACGGGTATGTCGGGGAACTTCTTGAGTTGCAGCAAGGGTGTGAAGGACCCTTTGGAAGTTCCAGTGGTTAGACGTGATTAGCCTCGAGAAGCCTCAGCGGAAATGGGCCTCATCTCGCCTGGAGGGCAAAACCTCCTGGATTTTCTCGAGTTGCGGCAGGTGCTCTCGACTTACGACGGGGACCTCAGGGACCCGCTCTGGTGGCCTCAGGAAAGGCCAGTCCCCATGCGAGTTCCTCGGGGGCCTCTCGGGATTACTCTCGCGTCGATGCCGGGGCCTAAGACCTTGTGTGGAGTCGGGGCCGGAACCTGAGGATTCCTCTCCAGTGCTGACATGGATCTTGGGGTACTTCTGGAGTCTCCCCAGGGGAGTCAGTCCTCGTCTCGAATGCGGGCATGCACTTGCGCTTTCCTCCAGAGCGGTAGCAGCAGTGTCACGCAGTCCGCCGCGTGGATCAAAGGATCTATGGTTTTCCCTCGAGTCTTTCCCACGAGGCTTTCCCACGAGGCTTTCCCACAGGGCTGTCCCACGTGCACACGTGGTGGGAGTGGATCCTTGGCTTGAACGTCAAGGCAGTGCAGGGAAAACAGGTTCCTCTGGAATGGACTGACACATCTGGGGGACTCTTGGAATGGTGGCACGACCCTGGAGTTCCTCTCGCCTTTCCTGTGGAGAGCGCCTCCTCTTGAGATGCGACGGGAACGCCGGGAATTCTTTCCCTACGAAACAGGGAAAGGATCCCTCATCTCGAGCTAGGAGGCGGAAACGGGGCTCCCCTGGATGTGTGCGGGACCCCACGTGCTTCCTCTCGAGTGGAGACGGGTATGTCGGGGAACTTCTTGAGTTGCAGCAAGGGTGTGAAGGACCCTTTGGAAGTTCCAGTGGTTAGACGTGATTAGCCTCGAGAAGCCTCAGCGGAAATGGGCCTCATCTCGCCTGGAGGGCAAAACCTCCTGGATTTTCTCGAGTTGCGGCAGGTGCTCTCGACTTACGACGGGGACCTCAGGGACCCGCTCTGGTGGCCTCAGGAAAGGCCAGTCCCCATGCGAGTTCCTCGGGGGCCTCTCGGGATTCCTCTCCCGTCGATGCCGGGGCCTAAGACCTTGTGTGGAGTCGGGGCCGGAACCTGAGGATTCCTTTCCAGTGCTGACATGGATCTTGGGGTACTTCTGGAGTCTCCCCAGGGGAGTCAGTCCTCTTCTCGAATGCGGGCATGCACTTGCGCTTTCCTCCAGAGCGGTAGCAGCAGTGTCACGCAGTCCGCCGCCTGGATCAAAGGATCTATTTTTTTCCCTCGTGTCTTTCCCACGAGGCTTTCCCACGAGGCTTTCCCACAGGGCTGTCCCACGTGCACACGTGGTGGCAGTGGATCCTCGGCTTGAACGTCAAGGCAGTGCAGGGAAAACATGTTCCTCTGGAATGGACTGACACATCTGGGGGACTCTTGGAATGGTGGCACGACCCTGGAGTTCCTCTCGCCTTTCCTGTGGAGAGCGCCTCCTCTTGAGATGCGACGGGAACGCCGGGAATTCTTTCCCTACGAAACAGGGAAAGGATCCCTCATCTCGAGCTAGGAGGCGGAAACGGGGCTCCCCTGGATGTGTGCGGGACCTCACGTGCTTCCTCTCGAGTGGAGACGGGTATGTCGGGGAACTTCTTGAGTTGCAGCAAGGGTGTGAAGGACCCTTTGGAAGTTCCAGTTGTTAGACCTGATTAGCCTCGAGAAGCCTCAGCGGAAATGGGCCTCATCTCGCCTGGAGGGCAAAACCTCCTGGATTTTCTCGAGTTGCGGCAGGTGCTCTCGACTTACGACGGGGACCTCAGGGACCCGCTCTGGTGGCCTCAGGAAAGGCCAGTCCCCATGCGAGTTCCTCGGGGGCCTCTCGGCATTCCTCTCCCGTCGATGCCGGGGCCTAAGACCTTGTGTGGAGTCGGGGCCGGAACCTGAGGATTCCTCTCCAGTGCTGACATGGATCTTGGGGTACTTCTGGAGTCTCCCCAGGGGAGTCAGTCCTCTTCTCGAATGCGGGCATGCACTTGCGCTTTCCTCCAGAGCGGTAGCAGCAGTGTCACGCAGTCCGTCGCGTGGATCAAAGGATCTATTTTTTTCCCTCGTGTCTTTCCCACGAGGCTTTCCCACGAGGCTTTCCCACAGGGCTGTCCCACGTGCACACGTGGTGGCAGTGGATCCTCGGCTTGAACGTCAAGGCAGTGCAGGGAAAACATGTTCCTCTGGAATGGACTGACACATCTGGGGGACTCTTGGAATGGTGGCACGACCCTGGAGTTCCTCTCGCCTTTCCTGTGGAGAGCGCCTCCTCTTGAGATGCGACGGGAACGCCGGGAATTCTTTCCCTACGAAACAGGGAAAGGATCCCTCATCTCGAGCTAGGAGGCGGAAACGGGGCTCCCCTGGATGTGTGCGGGACCCCACGTGCTTCCTCTCGAGTGGAGACGGGTATGTCGGGGAACTTCTTGAGTTGCAGCAAGGGTGTGAAGGACCCTTTGGAAGTTCCAGTTGTTAGACCTGATTAGCCTCGAGAAGCCTCAGCGGAAATGGGCCTCATCTCGCCTGGAGGGCAAAACCTCCTGGATTTTCTCGAGTTGCGGCAGGTGCTCTCGACTTACGACGGGGACCTCAGGGACCCGCTCTGGTGGCCTCAGGAAAGGCCAGTCCCCATGCGAGTTCCTCGGGGCCTCTCGGCATTCCTCTCCCGTCGATGCCGGGGCCTAACACCTTGTGTGGAGTCGGGGCCGGAACCTGAGGATTCCTCTCCAGTGCTGACATGGATCTTGGGGTACTTCTGGAGTCTCCCCAGGGGAGTCAGTCCTCGTCTCGAATGCGGGCATGCACTTGCGCTTTCCTCCAGAGCGGTAGCAGCAGTGTCACGCAGTCCGCCGCGTGGATCAAAGGATCTATGGTTTTCCCTCGAGTCTTTCCCACGAGGCTTTCCCACGAGGCTTTCCCACAGGGCTGTCCCACGTGCACACGTGGTGGGAGTGGATCCTCGGCTTGAACGTCAAGGCAGTGCAGGGAAAACAGGTTCCTCTGGAATGGACTGACACATCTGGGGGACTCTTGGAATGGTGGCACGACCCTGGAGTTCCTCTCGCCTTTCCTGTGGAGAGCGCCTCCTCTTGAGATGTGACGGGAACGCCGGGAATTCTTTCCCTACGAAACAGGGAAAGGATCCCTCATCTCGAGCTAGGAGGCGGAAACGGGGCTGCCCTGGATGTGTGCGGGACCCCACGTGCTTACTCTCGAGTGGAGACGGGTATGTCGGGGAACTTCTTGAGTTGCAGCAAGGGTGTGAAGGACCCTTTGGAAGTTCCAGCGCTTAGATGTGATTAGCCTCGAGAAGCCTCAGCGGAAATGGGCCTCATCTCGCCTGGTGGGCAAAACCTCCTGGATTTTCTCGAGTTGCGGCAGGTGCTCTCGACTTACGACGGGGACCTCAGGGACCCGCTCTGGTGTCCTCAGGAAAGGCCAGTCCCCATTCGAGTTCCTCGGGGGCCTCTCGGGATTCCTCTCCCGTCGATGCCGGGGCCTAAGACCTTGTGTGGAGTCGGGGCCGGAACCTGAGGATTCCTCTCCAGTGCTGACATGGATCTTGGGGTACTTCTGGAGTCTGCCCAGGGGAGTCAGTCCTCGTCTCGAATGCGGGCATGCACTTGCGCTTTCCTCCAGAGCGGTAGCAGCAGTGTCACACAGTCCGCCGCGTGGATCAAAGGATCTATGGTTTTCCCTCGAGTTTTCCCACGAGGCTTTCCCACGAGGCTTTCCCACAGGGCTGTCCCACGTGCACACGTGGTGGGAGTCGATCCTCGGCTTGAACGTCAAGGCAGTGCAGGGAAAACACTTTCCTCTGGAATGAACTGACACATCTGGGGGACTCTTGGAATGGTGGCACGACCCTGGAGTTCCTCTCGGCTTTCCTGTGGAGAGCGCCTCCTCTTGAGATGCGACGGGAACGCCGGGAATTCTTTCCCTACGAAACAGGGAAAGGATCCCTCATCTCGAGCTAGGAGGCGGAAACGGGGCTCCCCTGGATGTGTGCGGGACCCCACGTGCTTCCTCTCGAGTGGAGACGGGTATGTCGGGGAACTTCTTGAGTTGCAGCAATGCTGTGAAGGACCCTTTGGAAGTTCCAGTGGTTAGACGTGATTAGCCTCGAGAAGCCTCAGCGGAAATGGGCCTCATCTCGCCTGGAGGGCAAAACCTCCTGGATTTTCTCAAGTTGCCGCAGGTGCTCTCGACTTACGACGGGGACCTCAGGGACCTGCTCTGGTGGACTCAGGAAAGGCCAGTCCCCATGCGAGTTCCTCGGGGGCCTCTCGGGATCCCTCTCCCGTCGATGCCGGGGCCTAAGACCTTGTGTGGAGTCGGGGCTGGAACCTGAGGATTCCTCTCCAGTGCTGACATGGATCTTGGGGTACTTCTGGAGTCTCCCCAGGGGAGTCAGTCCTCGTCTCGAATGCGGGCATGCACTTGCGCTTTCCTCCAGAGCGGTAGCAGCAGTGTCACGCAGTCCGCCGCGTGGATCAAAGGATCTATGGTTTTCCCTCGAGTCTTTCCCACGAGGCTTTCCCACTAGGCTTTCCCACAGGGCTGTCCCACGTGCACACGTGGTGGGAGTCGATCCTCGGCTTGAACGTCAAGGCAGTGCAGGGAAAACAGGTTCCTCAGGAATGGACTGACACATCTGGGGGACTCTTGGAATGGTGGCATGACCCTGGAGTTCCTCTCGCCTTTCCTGTGGAGAGCGCCTCCTCTTGAGATGCGACGGGAACGCCGGGAATTCTTTCCCTACGAAACAGGGAAAGGATCCCTCATCTCGAGCTAGGAGGCGGAAACGGGGCTCCCCTGGATGTGTGCGGGACCCCACGTGCTTCCTCTCGAGTGGAGACTGGTATGTCGGGGAACTTCTTGAGTTGCAGCAATGCTGTGAAAGACCCTTTGGAAGTTCCAGTGGTTAGACGTGATTAGCCTCGAGAAGCCTCAGCGGAAATGGGCCTCATCTCGCCTGGAGGGCAAAACCTCCTGGATTTTCTCGGGTTGCGGCAGGTGCTCTCGACTTACGACGGGGACCTCAGGGACCCGCTCTGGTGGACTCAGGAAAGGCCAGTCCCCATGCGAGTTCCTCGGGGGCCTCTCGGGATCCCTCTCCCGTCGATGCCGGGGCCTAAGACCTTGTGTGGAGTCGGGGCCGGAACCTGAGGATTCCTCTCCAGTGCTGACATGGATCTTGGGGTACTTCTGGAGTCTCCCCAGGGGAGTCAGTCCTCGTCTCGAATGCGGGCATGCACTTGCGCTTTCCTCCAGAGCGGTAGCAGCAGTGTCACGCAGTCCGCCGCGTGGATCAAAGGATCTATGGTTTTCCCTCGAGTCTTTCCCACGAGGCTTTCCCACGAGGCTTTCCCACAGGGCTGTCCCACGTGCACACGTGGTGGGAGTCGATCCTCGGCTTGAACGTCAAGGCAGTGCAGGGAAAACAGGTTCCTCTGGAATGGACTGACACATCTGGGGGACTCTTGGAATGGTGGCATGACCCTGGAGTTCCTCTCGCCTTTCCTGTGGAGAGCGCCTCCTCTTGAGATGCGATGGGAACGCCGGGAATTCTTTCCCAGGAAACAGGGAAAGGATCCCTCATCTCGAGCTAGGAGGCGGAAACGGGGCTCCCCTGGATGTGTGCGGGACCCCACGTGCTTCCTCTCGAGTGGAGACGGGTATGTCGGGGAACTTTTTGAGTTGCAGCAAGGGTGTGAAGGACCCTTTGGAAGTTCCAGTGGTTAGACGTGATTAGCCTCGAGAAGCCTCAGCGGAAATGGGCCTCATCTCGCCTGGAGGGCAAAACCTCCTGGATTTTCTCGAGTTGCGGCAGGTGCTCTCGACTTACGACGGGGACCTCAGGGACCCGCTCTGGTGGCCTCAGGAAAGGCCAGTCCCCATGCGAGTTCCTCGGGGGCCTCTCGGCATTCCTCTCCCGTCGATGCCGGGGCCTAAGACCTTGTGTGGAGTCGGGGCCGGAACCTGAGGATTACTCTCCAGTGCTGACATGGATCTTGGGGTACTTCTGCAGTCTCCCCAGGGGAGTCAGTCCTCTTCTCGAATGCGGGCATGCACTTGCGCTTTCCTCCAGAGCGGTAGCAGCAGTGTCACGCAGTCCGCCGCGTGGATCAAAGGATCTATTGTTTTCCCTCGTGTCTTTCCCACGAGGCTTTCCCACGAGGCTTTCCCACAGGGCTGTCCCACGTGCACACGTGGTGGGAGTGGATCCTCGGCTTGAACGTCAAGGCAGTGCAGGGAAAACATGTTCCTCTGGAATGGACTGACACATCTGGGGGACTCTTGGAATGGTGGCACGACCCTGGAGTTCCTGTCTCCTTTCCTGTGGAGAGCGCCTCCTCTTGAGATGCGACGGGAACGCCGGGAATTCTTTCCCTACGAAACAGGGAAAGGATCCCTCATCTCGAGCTAGGAGGCGGAAACGGGGCTCCCCTGGATGTGTGCGGGACCCCACGTGCTTCCTCTCGAGTGGAGACGGGTATGTCGGGGAACTTCTTGAGTTGCAGCAAGGGTGTGAAGGACCCTTTGGAAGTTCCAGTTGTTAGACCTGATTAGCCTCGAGAAGCCTCAGCGGAAATGGGCCTCATCTCGCCTGGAGGGCAAAACCTCCTGGATTTTCTCGAGTTACGGCAGGTGCTCTCGACTTACGACGGGGACCTCAGGGACCCGCTCTGGTGGCCTCAGGAAAGGCCAGTCCCCATGCGAATTCCTCGGGGGCCTCTCGGGATTACTCTCCCGTCGATGCCGGGGCCTAAGACCTTGTGTGGAGTCGGGGCCGGAAACTGAGGATTCCTCTCCAGTGCTGACATGGATCTTGGGGTACTTCTGGAGTCTCCCCAGGGGAGTCAGTCCTCGTCTCGAATGCGGGCATGCACTTGCACTTTCCTCCAGAGCGGTAGCAGCAGTGTCACGCAGTCCGCCGCGTGGATCAAAGGATCTATGGTTTTCCCTCGAGTTTTCCCACGAGGCTTTCCCACGAGGCTTTCCCACAGGGCTGTCCCACGTGCACACGTGGTGGGAGTGGATCCTCGGCTTGAACGTCAAGGCAGTGCAGGGAAAACAGGTTCCTCTGGAATGGACTGACACATCTGGGGGACTCTTGGAATGGTGGCACGACCCTGGAGTTCCTCTCGCCTTTCCTGTGGAGAGCGCCTCCTCTTGAGATGCGACGGGAACGCCGGGAATTCTTTCCCTACGAAACAGGGAAAGGATCCCTCATCTCGAGCTAGGAGGCGGAAACGGGGCTCCCCTGGATGTGTGCGGGACCCCACGTGCTTCCTCTCGAGTGGAGACGGGTATGTCGGGGAACTTCTTGAGTTGCAGCAAGGGTGTGAAGGACCCTTTGGAAGTTCCAGTGGTTAGACGTGATTAGCCTCGAGAAGCCTCAGCGGAAATGGGCCTCATCTCGCCTGGAGGGCAAAACCTCCTGGATTTTCTCGAGTTGCGGCAGGTGCTCTCGACTTACGACGGGGGCCTCAGGGACCCGCTCTGGTGGCCTCAGGAAAGGCCAGTCCCCATGCGAGTTCCTCGGGGGCCTCTCGGCATTCCTCTCCCGTCGATGCCGGGGCCTAAGACCTTGTGTGGAGTCGGGGCCGGAACCTGAGGATTCCTCTCCAGTGCTGACATGGATCTTGGGGTACTTCTGGAGTCTCCCCAGGGGAGTCAGTCCTCGTCTCGAATGCGGGCATGCACTTGCGCTTTCCTCCAGAGCGGTAGCAGCAGTGTCACGCAGTCCGCCGCGTGGATCAAAGGATCTATGGTTTTCCCTCGAGTCTTTCCCACGACGCTTTCCCACGAGGCTTTCCAACAGGGCTGTCCCACGTGCACACGTGGTGGGAGTCGATCCTCGGCTTGAACGTCAAGGCAGTGCAGGGAAAACAGGTTCCTCTGGAATGGACTGACACATCTGGGGGACTCTTGGAATGGTGGCACGACCCTGGAGTTCCTCTCGCCTTTCCTGTGGAGAGCGCCTCCTCTTGAGATGCGACGGGAACGCCGGGAATTCTTTCCCTATAAAAAAGGGAAAGGATCCCTCATCTCGAGCTAGGAGGCGGAAACGGGGCTCCCCTGGATGTGTGCGGGACCCCACGTGCTTCCTCTCGAGTGCAGACGGGTATGTCGGGGAACTTCTTGAGTTGCAGCAAGGGTGTGAAGGAACCTTTGGAAGTTCCAGTGTTTAGACGTGATTAGCCTGGAGAAGCCTCAGCGGAAATGAGCCTCATCTCGCCGGGAGGGCAAAACCTCCTGGATTTTCTCGAGTTGCGGCAGGTGATCTCGACTTACGACGAGGACCTCAGGGACCCGCTCTGGTGGCCTCAGGAAAAACCAGTCCCCATGCGAGTTCCTCGGGGGCCTCTCGGGATCCCTCTCCCGTCGATGCCGGGGCCTAAAACCTTGTGTGGACTCGGGGCCGGAACCTGAGGATTCCTCTCCAGTGCTGACATGGATCTTGGGGTACTTCTGGAGTCTCCCCAGGGGAGTCAGTCCTCGTCTCGAATGCGGGCATGCACTTGCGCTTTCCTCCAGAGCGGTAGCAGCAGTGTCACGCAGTCCGCCGCATGGATCAAAGGATCTATGTTTTTCCCTCGAGTCTTTCCCACGAGGCTTTCCCACGAGGCTTTCCCACAGGGCTGTCCCACGTGCACACGTGGTGGGAGTCGATCCTCGGCTTGAACGTCAAGGCAGTGCAGGGAAAACAGGTTCCTCTGGAATGGACTGACACATCTGGGGGACTCTTGGAATGGTGTCACTACCCTGGAGTTCCTCTCGCCTTTCCTGTGGAGAGCGCCTCCTCTTGAGATGCGACGGGAACGCCGGGAATTCTTTCCCTACGAAACAGGGAAAGGATCCCTCATCTCGAGCTAGGAAGCGGAAACGGGGCTCCCCTGGATGTGTGCGGGACCCCACGTGCTTCCCCTCTAGTGGAGACGGGTATGTCGGGGAACTTCTTGAGTTGCAGCAATGGTGTGAAGGACCTTTTGGAGGTTCCAGTGGTTAGATGTGATTAGCCTCGAGAAGCCTCAGCGGAAATGGGCCTCATCTCGCCTGGTGGGCAAAACCTCCTGGATTTTCTCGAGTTGCGGCAGGTGCTCTCGACTTACGACGGGGACCTCAGGGACCCGCTCTGGTGTCCTCAGGAAAGGCCAGTCCCCATTCGAGTTCCTCGGGGGCCTCTCGGGATTCCTCTCCCGTCGATGCCGGGGCCTAAGACCTTGTGTGGAGTCGGGGCCGGAACCTGAGGATTCCTCTCCAGTGCTGACATGGATCTTGGGGTACTTCTGGAGTCTGCCCAGGGGAGTCAGTCCTCGTCTCGAATGCGGGCATGCACTTGCGCTTTCCTCCAGAGCGGTAGCAGCAGTGTCACACAGTCCGCCGCGTGGATCAAAGGATCTATGGTTTTCCCTCGAGTTTTCCCACGAGGCTTTCCCACGAGGCTTTCCCACAGGGCTGTCCCACGTGCACACGTGGTGGGAGTCGATCCTCGGCTTGAACGTCAAGGCAGTGCAGGGAAAACAGGTTCCTCTGGAATGAACTGACACATCTGGGGGACTCTTGGAATGGTGGCATGACCCTGGATTTCCTCTCGGCTTTCCTGTGGAGAGCGCCTCCTCTTGAGATGCGAAGGGAACGCCGGGAATTCTTTCCCTACGAAACAGGGAAAGGATCCCTCATCTCGAGCTAGGAGGCGGAAACGGGGCTCCCCTGGATGTGTGCGGGACCCCACGTGCTTCCTCTCGAGTGGAGACGGGTATGTCGGGGAACTTCTTGAGTTGCAGCAATGCTGTGAAGGACCCTTTGGAAGTTCCAGTGGTTAGACGTGATTAGCCTCGAGAAGCCTCAGCGGAAATGGGCCTCATCTCGCCTGGAGGGCAAAACCTCCTGGATTTTCTCAAGTTGCCGCAGGTGCTCTCGACTTACGACGGGGACCTCAGGGACCTGCTCTGGTGGACTCAGGAAAGGCCAGTCCCCATGCGAGTTCCTCGGGGGCCTCTCGGGATCCCTCTCCCGTCGATGCCGGGGCCTAAGACCTTGTGTGGAGTCGGGGCTGGAACCTGAGGATTCCTCTCCAGTGCTGACATGGATCTTGGGGTACTTCTGGAGTCTCCCCAGGGGAGTCAGTCCTCGTCTCGAATGCGGGCATGCACTTGCGCTTTCCTCCAGAGCGGTAGCAGCAGTGTCACGCAGTCCGCCGCGTGGATCAAAGGATCTATGGTTTTCCCTCGAGTCTTTCCCACGAGGCTTTCCCACGAGGCTTTCCCACAGGGCTGTCCCACGTGCACACGTGGTGGGAGTCGATCCTCGGCTTGAACGTCAAGGCAGTGCAGGGAAAACAGGTTCCTCAGGAATGGACTGACACATCTGGGGGACTCTTGGAATGGTGGCATGACCCTGGAGTTCCTCTCGCCTTTCCTGTGGAGAGCGCCTCCTCTTGAGATGCGACGGGAACGCCGGGAATTCTTTCCCTACGAAACAGGGAAAGGATCCCTCATCTCGAGCTAGGAGGCGGAAACGGGGCTCCCCTGGATGTGTGCGGGACCCCACGTGCTTCCTCTCGAGTGGAGACTGGTATGTCGGGGAACTTCTTGAGTTGCAGCAATGCTGTGAAAGACCCTTTGGAAGTTCCAGTGGTTAGACGTGATTAGCCTCGAGAAGCCTCAGCGGAAATGGGCCTCATCTCGCCTGGAGGGCAAAACCTCCTGGATTTTCTCGGGTTGCGGCAGGTGCTCTCGACTTACGACGGGGACCTCAGGGACCCGCTCTGGTGGACTCAGGAAAGGCCAGTCCCCATGCGAGTTCCTCGGGGGCCTCTCGGGATCCCTCTCCCGTCGATGCCGGGGCCTAAGACCTTGTGTGGAGTCGGGGCCGGAACCTGAGGATTCCTCTCCAGTGCTGACATGGATCTTGGGGTACTTCTGGAGTCTCCCCAGGGGAGTCAGTCCTCGTCTCGAATGCGGGCATGCACTTGCACTTTCCTCCAGAGCGGTAGCAGCAGTGTCACGCAGTCCGCCGCGTGGATCAAAGGATCTATGGTTTTCCCTCGAGTTTTCCCACGAGGCTTTCCCACGAGGCTTTCCCACAGGGCTGTCCCACGTGCACACGTGGTGGGAGTGGATCCTCGGCTTGAACGTCAAGGCAGTGCAGGGAAAACAGGTTCCTCTGGAATGGACTGACACATCTGGGGGACTCTTGGAATGGTGGCACGACCCTGGAGTTCCTCTCGCCTTTCCTGTGGAGAGCGCCTCCTCTTGAGATGCGACGGGAACGCCGGGAATTCTTTCCCTACGAAACAGGGAAAGGATCCCTCATCTCGAGCTAGGAGGCGGAAACGGGGCTCCCCTGGATGTGTGCGGGACCCCACGTGCTTCCTCTCGAGTGGAGACGGGTATGTCGGGGAACTTCTTGAGTTGCAGCAAGGGTGTGAAGGACCCTTTGGAAGTTCCAGTGGTTAGACGTGATTAGCCTCGAGAAGCCTCAGCGGAAATGGGCCTCATCTCGCCTGGAGGGCAAAACCTCCTGGATTTTCTCGAGTTGCGGCAGGTGCTCTCGACTTACGACGGGGGCCTCAGGGACCCGCTCTGGTGGCCTCAGGAAAGGCCAGTCCCCATGCGAGTTCCTCGGGGGCCTCTCGGCATTCCTCTCCCGTCGATGCCGGGGCCTAAGACCTTGTGTGGAGTCGGGGCCGGAACCTGAGGATTCCTCTCCAGTGCTGACATGGATCTTGGGGTACTTCTGGAGTCTCCCCAGGGGAGTCAGTCCTCGTCTCGAATGCGGGCATGCACTTGCGCTTTCCTCCAGAGCGGTAGCAGCAGTGTCACGCAGTCCGCCGCGTGGATCAAAGGATCTATGGTTTTCCCTCGAGTCTTTCCCACGACGCTTTCCCACGAGGCTTTCCAACAGGGCTGTCCCACGTGCACACGTGGTGGGAGTCGATCCTCGGCTTGAACGTCAAGGCAGTGCAGGGAAAACAGGTTCCTCTGGAATGGACTGACACATCTGGGGGACTCTTGGAATGGTGGCACGACCCTGGAGTTCCTCTCGCCTTTCCTGTGGAGAGCGCCTCCTCTTGAGATGCGACGGGAACGCCGGGAATTCTTTCCCTATAAAAAAGGGAAAGGATCCCTCATCTCGAGCTAGGAGGCGGAAACGGGGCTCCCCTGGATGTGTGCGGGACCCCACGTGCTTCCTCTCGAGTGCAGACGGGTATGTCGGGGAACTTCTTGAGTTGCAGCAAGGGTGTGAAGGAACCTTTGGAAGTTCCAGTGTTTAGACGTGATTAGCCTGGAGAAGCCTCAGCGGAAATGAGCCTCATCTCGCCGGGAGGGCAAAACCTCCTGGATTTTCTCGAGTTGCGGCAGGTGATCTCGACTTACGACGAGGACCTCAGGGACCCGCTCTGGTGGCCTCAGGAAAAACCAGTCCCCATGCGAGTTCCTCGGGGGCCTCTCGGGATCCCTCTCCCGTCGATGCCGGGGCCTAAAACCTTGTGTGGACTCGGGGCCGGAACCTGAGGATTCCTCTCCAGTGCTGACATGGATCTTGGGGTACTTCTGGAGTCTCCCCAGGGGAGTCAGTCCTCGTCTCGAATGCGGGCATGCACTTGCGCTTTCCTCCAGAGCGGTAGCAGCAGTGTCACGCAGTCCGCCGCATGGATCAAAGGATCTATGTTTTTCCCTCGAGTCTTTCCCACGAGGCTTTCCCACGAGGCTTTCCCACAGGGCTGTCCCACGTGCACACGTGGTGGGAGTCGATCCTCGGCTTGAACGTCAAGGCAGTGCAGGGAAAACAGGTTCCTCTGGAATGGACTGACACATCTGGGGGACTCTTGGAATGGTGTCACGACCCTGGAGTTCCTCTCGCCTTTCCTGTGGAGAGCGCCTCCTCTTGAGATGCGACGGGAACGCCGGGAATTCTTTCCCTACGAAACAGGGAAAGGATCCCTCATCTCGAGCTAGGAAGCGGAAACGGGGCTCCCCTGGATGTGTGCGGGACCCCACGTGCTTCCCCTCTAGTGGAGACGGGTATGTCGGGGAACTTCTTGAGTTGCAGCAATGGTGTGAAGGACCCTTTGGAGGTTCCAGTGGTTAGATGTGATTGGCCTCGAGAAGCCTCAGCGGAAATGGGCCTCATCTCGCCTGGAGTGCAAAACCTTCTGGATTTTCTCGAGTTGCGGCAGGTGCTCTCGACTTACGACGAGGACCTCAGGGAACCGCTCTGGTGGCCTCAGGAAAGGCCAGTCCCCATGCGAGTTCCTCTGGGGATTCCTCTCCCGTCGATGCCGGGGCCTAAGACCTTGTGTGGAGTCGGGGCCGGAACCTGAGGATTCCTCTCCAGTGCTGACATGGATCTTGGGGTACTTCTGGAGTCTCCCCAGGGGAGTCAGTCCTCGTCTCGAATGCGGGCATGCACTTGCGCTTTCCTCCAGAGCGGTAGCAGCAGTGTCACGCAGTCCGCCGCATGGATCAAAGGATCTATGTTTTTCCCTCGAGTCTTTCCCACGACGCTTTCCCACGAGGCTTTCCCACAGGGCTGTCCCACGTGCACACGTGGTTGGAGTCGATCCTCGGCTTGAACGTCAAGGCAGTGCAGGGAAAACAGGTTCCTCTGGAATGGACTGACACATCTGGGGGACTCTTGGAATGGTGGCATGACCCTGGAGTTCCTCTCGTCTTTCCTGTGGAGAGCGCCTCCTCTTGAGATGCGACGGGAACGCCGGGAATTCTTTCCCTAAGAAACAGGGAAAGGATCCCTCATCTCGAGCTAGGAGGCGGAAACGGGGCTCCCCTGGATGTGTGCGGGACCCCACGTGCTTCCTCTCGAGTGGAGACGGGTATGTCGGGGAACTTCTTGAGTTGCAGCAAGGGTGTGAAGGACCCTTTGGAAGTTCCAGTGGTTAGACGTGATTAGCCTCGAGAAGCCTCAGCGGAAATGGGCCTCATCTCGCCTGGAGGGCAAAACCTCCTGGATTTTCTCGAGTTGCGGCAGGTGCTCTCGACTTACGACGGGGACCTCAGGGACCCGCTCTGGTGGACTCAGGAAAGGCCAGTCCCCATGCAAGTTCCTCGGGGGCCTCTCGGGATTCCTCTCCCGTCGATGCCGGGGCCTAAGACCTTGTGTGGAGTCGGGGCCGGAACCTGAGGATTCCTCTCCAGTGCTGACATGGATCTTGGGGTACTTCTGGAGTCTCCCCAGGGGAGTCAGTCCTCTTCTCGAATGCGGGCATGCACTTGCGCTTTCCTCCAGAGCGGTAGCAGCAGTGTCACGCAGTCCGCCGCGTGGATCAAAGGATCTATTGTTTTCCCTCGTGTCTTTCCCACGAGGCTTTCCCACGAGGCTTTCCCACAGGGCTGTCCCACGTGCACACGTGGTGGCAGTGGATCCTCGGCTTGAACGTCAAGGCAGTGCAGGGAAAACATGTTCCTCTGGAATGGACTGACACATCTGGGGGACTCTTGGAATGGTGGCACGACCCTGGAGTTCCTCTCGCCTTTCCTGTGGAGAGCGCCTCCTCTTGAGATGCGACGGGAACGCCGGGAATTCTTTCCCTACGAAACAGGGAAAGGATCCCTAATCTCGAGCTAGGAGTCGGAAACGGGGCTCCCCTGGATGTGTGCGGGACCCCACGTGCTTCCTCTCGAGTGGAGACGGGTATGTCGGGGAACTTCTTGAGTTGCAGCAAGGGTGTGAAGGACCCTTTGGAAGTTCCAGTGGTTAGACGTGATTAGCCTCGAGAAGCCTCAACGGAAATGGGCCTCATCTCGCCTGGAGGGCAAAACCTCCTGGATTTTCTCGAGTTGCGCCAGGTGCTCTCGACTTACGACGGGGACCTCAGGGACCCGCTCTAGTGGCCTCAGGAAAGGCCAGTCCCCATGCGAGTTCCTCGGGGGCCTCTCGGGATCCCTCTCCCGTCGATGCCGGTGCCTAAGACCTTGTGTGGAGTCGGGGCCGGAACCTGAGGATTCCTCTCCAGTGCTGACATGGATCTTGGGGTACTTCTGGAGTCTCCCCAGGGGAGTCAGTCCTCGTCTCGAATGCGGGCATGCACTTGCGCTTTCCTCCAGAGCGGTAGCAGCAGTGTCACGCAGTCCGCCGCGTGGATCAAAGGATCTATGTTTTTCCCTCGAGTCTTTCCCACGAGGCTTTCCCACGAGGCTTTCCCACAGGGCTGTCCCACGTGCACACGTGGTGGGAGTGGATCCTCGGCTTGAACGTCAAGGCAGTGCAGGGAAAACAGGTTCCTCTGGAATGGACTGACACATCTGGGGGACTCTTGGAATGGTGGCACGACCCTGGAGTTCCTCTCGCCTTTCCTGTGGAGAGCGCCTCCTCTTGAGATGCGACGGGAACGCCGGGAATTCTTTCCCTACGAAACAGGGAAAGGATCCCTCATCTCGAGCTAGGAGGCGGAAACGGGGCTCCCCTGGATGTGTGCGGGACCCCACGTGCTTCCTCTCGAGTGGAGACGGGTATGTCGGGGAACTTCTTGAGTTGCAGCAAGGGTGTGAAGGACCCTTTGGAAGTTCCAGTGGTTGGACATGATTCGCCTCGAGAAGCCTCAGCGGAAATGGGCCTCATCTCGCCTGGAGGGCAAAACCTCCTGGATTTTCTCGAGTTGCGGCAGGTGCTCTCGACTTACGACGGGGACCTCAGGGACCTGCTCTGGTGGCCTCAGGAAAGGCCAGTCCCCATGCGAGTTCCTCGGGGGCCTCTTGGGATTCCTCTCCCGTCGATGCCGGGGCCTAAGACCTTGTGTGGATTCGGGGCCGGAACCTGAGGATTCCTCTCCAGTGCTGACATGGATCTTGGGGTACTTCTGGAGTCTCCCCAGGGGAGTCAGTCCTCGTCTCGAATGCGGGCATGCACTTGCGCTTTCCTCCAGAGCGGTAGCAGCAGTGTCACGCAGTCCGCCGCCTGGATCAAAGGATCTATGGTTTTCCCTCGAGTCTTTCCCACGAGGCTTTCCCACGAAGCTTTCCCACAGGGCTGTCCCACGTGCACACGTGGTGGGAGTGGATCCTCGGCTTGAACGTCAAGGCAGTGCAGGGAAAACATGTTCCTCTGGAATGGACTGACACATCTGGCGGACTCTTGGAATGGTGGCACGACCCTGGAGTTCCTCTCGCCTTTCCTGTGGAGAGCGCCTCCTCTTGAGATGCGACGGGAACGCCGGGAATTCTTTCCCTACGAAACAGGGAAAGGATCCCTCATCTCGAGCTAGGAGGCGGAAACGGGGCTCCCCTGGATGTGTGCGGGACCCCACGTGCTTCCCCTCTAGTGGAGACGGGTATGTCGGGGAACTTCTTGAGTTGCAGCAATGGTGTGAAGGACCCTTTGGAGGTTCCAGTGGTTAGATGTGATTGGCCTCGAGAAGCCTCAGCGGAAATGGGCCTCATCTCGCCTGGAGGGCAAAACCTCCTGGATTTTCTCGAGTTGCGGCAGGTGCTCTCGACTTACGACGAGGACCTCAGGGAACCGCTCTGGTGGCCTCAGGAAAGGCCAGTCCCCATGCGAGTTCCTCTGGGGATTCCTCTCCCGTCGATGCCGGGGCCTAAGACCTTGTGTGGAGTCGGGGCCGGAACCTGAGGATTCCTCTCCAGTGCTGACATGGATCTTGGGGTACTTCTGGAGTCTCCCCAGGGGAGTCAGTCCTCGTCTCGAATGCGGGCATGCACTTGCGCTTTCCTCCAGAGCGGTAGCAGCAGTGTCACGCAGTCCGCCGCGTGGATCAAAGGATCTATGGTTTTCCCTCGAGTCTTTCCCACGAGGCTTTCCCACGAGGCTTTCCCACAGGGCTGTCCCACGTGCACACGTGGTGGGAGTCGATCCTCGGCTTGAACGTCAAGGCAGTGCAGGGAAAACAGGTTCCTCTGGAATGGACTGACACATCTGGGGGACTCTTGGAATGGTGGCACGACCCTGGAGTTCCTCTCGCCTTTCCTGTGGAGAGCGCCTCCTCTTGAGATGCGACGGGAACGCCGGGAATTCTTTCCCTATAAAAAAGGGAAAGGATCCCTCATCTCGAGCTAGGAGGCGGAAACGGGGCTCCCCTGGATGTGTGCGGGACCCCACGTGCTTCCTCTCGAGTGCAGACTGGTATGTCGGGGAACTTCTTGAGTTGCAGCAAGGGTGTGAAGGAACCTTTGGAAGTTCCAGTGTTTAGACGTGATTAGCCTGGAGAAGCCTCAGCGGAAATGAGCCTCATCTCGCCGGGAGGGCAAAACCTCCTGGATTTTCTCGAGTTGCGGCAGGTGATCTCGACTTACGACGAGGACCTCAGGGACCCGCTCTGGTGGCCTCAGGAAAAACCAGTCCCCATGCGAGTTCCTCGGGGGCCTCTCGGGATCCCTCTCCCGTCGATGCCGGGGCCTAAAACCTTGTGTGGACTCGGGGCCGGAACCTGAGGATTCCTCTCCAGTGCTGACATGGATCTTGGGGTACTTCTGGAGTCTCCCCAGGGGAGTCAGTCCTCGTCTCGAATGCGGGCATGCACTTGCGCTTTCCTCCAGAGCGGTAGCAGCAGTGTCACGCAGTCCGCCCGTTGGATCAAAGGATCTATGTTTTTCCCTCGAGTCTTTCCCACGAGGCTTTCCCACGAGGCTTTCCCACAGGGCTGTCCCACGTGCACACGTGGTGGGAGTCGATCCTCGGCTTGAACGTCAAGGCAGTGCAGGGAAAACAGGTTCCTCTGGAATGGACTGACACATCTGGGGGACTCTTGGAATGGTGTCACGACCCTGGAGTTCCTCTCGCCTTTCCTGTGGAGAGCGCCTCCTCTTGAGATGCGACGGGAACGCCGGGAATTCTTTCCCTACGAAACAGGGAAAGGATCCCTCATCTCGAGCTAGGAAGCGGAAACGGGGCTCCCCTGGATGTGTGCGGGACCCCACGTGCTTCCCCTCTAGTGGAGACGGGTATGTCGGGGAACTTCTTGAGTTGCAGCAATGGTGTGAAGGACCCTTTGGAGGTTCCAGTGGTTAGATGTGATTGGCCTCGAGAAGCCTCAGCGGAAATGGGCCTCATCTCGCCTGGAGTGCAAAACCTTCTGGATTTTCTCGAGTTGCGGCAGGTGCTCTCGACTTACGACGAGGACCTCAGGGAACCGCTCTGGTGGCCTCAGGAAAGGCCAGTCCCCATGCGAGTTCCTCTGGGGATTCCTCTCCCGTCGATGCCGGGGCCTAAGACCTTGTGTGGAGTCGGGGCCGGAACCTGAGGATTCCTCTCCAGTGCTGACATGGATCTTGGGGTACTTCTGGAGTCTCCCCAGGGGAGTCAGTCCTCTTCTCGAATGCGGGCATGCACTTGCGCTTTCCTCCAGAGCGGTAGCAGCAGTGTCACGCAGTCCGCCGCGTGGATCAAAGGATCTATTGTTTTCCCTCGTGTCTTTCCCACGAGGCTTTCCCACGAGGCTTTCCCACAGGGCTGTCCCACGTGCACACGTGGTGGCAGTGGATCCTCGGCTTGAACGTCAAGGCAGTGCAGGGAAAACATGTTCCTCTGGAATGGACTGACACATCTGGGGGACTCTTGGAATGGTGGCACGACCCTGGAGTTCCTCTCGCCTTTCCTGTGGAGAGCGCCTCCTCTTGAGATGCGACGGGAACGCCGGGAATTCTTTCCCTACGAAACAGGGAAAGGATCCCTAATCTCGAGCTAGGAGTCGGAAACGGGGCTCCCCTGGATGTGTGCGGGACCCCACGTGCTTCCTCTCGAGTGGAGACGGGTATGTCGGGGAACTTCTTGAGTTGCAGCAAGGGTGTGAAGGACCCTTTGGAAGTTCCAGTGGTTAGACGTGATTAGCCTCGAGAAGCCTCAACGGAAATGGGCCTCATCTCGCCTGGAGGGCAAAACCTCCTGGATTTTCTCGAGTTGCGCCAGGTGCTCTCGACTTACGACGGGGACCTCAGGGACCCGCTCTAGTGGCCTCAGGAAAGGCCAGTCCCCATGCGAGTTCCTCGGGGGCCTCTCGGGATCCCTCTCCCGTCGATGCCGGTGCCTAAGACCTTGTGTGGAGTCGGGGCCGGAACCTGAGGATTCCTCTCCAGTGCTGACATGGATCTTGGGGTACTTCTGGAGTCTCCCCAGGGGAGTCAGTCCTCGTCTCGAATGCGGGCATGCACTTGCGCTTTCCTCCAGAGCGGTAGCAGCAGTGTCACGCAGTCCGCCGCGTGGATCAAAGGATCTATGGTTTTCCCTCGAGTCTTTCCCACGAGGCTTTCCCACGAGGCTTTCCCACAGGGCTGTCCCACGTGCACACGTGGTGGGAGTGGATCCTCGGCTTGAACGTCAAGGCAGTGCAGGGAAAACAGGTTCCTCTGGAATGGACTGACACATCTGGGGGACTCTTGGAATGGTGGCACGACCCTGGAGTTCCTCTCGCCTTTCCTGTGGAGAGCGCCTCCTCTTGAGATGCGACGGGAACGCCGGGAATTCTTTCCCTACGAAACAGGGAAAGGATCCCTCATCTCGAGCTAGGAGGTGGAAACGGGGCTCCCCTGGATGTGTGCGGGACCCCACGTGCTTCCTCTCGAGTGGAGACGGGTATGTCGGGGAACTTCTTGAGTTGCAGCAAGGGTGTGAAGGACCCTTTGGAAGTTCCAGTGGTTGGACATGATTCGCCTCGAGAAGCCTCAGCGGAAATGGGCCTCATCTCGCCTGGAGGGCAAAACCTCCTGGATTTTCTCGAGTTGCGGCAGGTGCTCTCGACTTACGACGGGGACCTCAGGGACCTGCTCTGGTGGCCTCAGGAAAGGCCAGTCCCCATGCGAGTTCCTCGGGGGCCTCTTGGGATTCCTCTCCCGTCGATGCCGGGGCCTAAGACCTTGTGTGGATTCGGGGCCGGAACCTGAGGATTCCTCTCCAGTGCTGACATGGATCTTGGGGTACTTCTGGAGTCTCCCCAGGGGAGTCAGTCCTCGTCTCGAATGCGGGCATGCACTTGCGCTTTCCTCCAGAGCGGTAGCAGCAGTGTCACGCAGTCCGCCGCCTGGATCAAAGGATCTATGGTTTTCCCTCGAGTCTTTCCCACGAGGCTTTCCCACGAAGCTTTCCCACAGGGCTGTCCCACGTGCACACGTGGTGGGAGTGGATCCTCGGCTTGAACGTCAAGGCAGTGCAGGGAAAACATGTTCCTCTGGAATGGACTGACACATCTGGCGGACTCTTGGAATGGTGGCACGACCCTGGAGTTCCTCTCGCCTTTCCTGTGGAGAGCGCCTCCTCTTGAGATGCGACGGGAACGCCGGGAATTCTTTCCCTACGAAACAGGGAAAGGATCCCTCATCTCGAGCTAGGAGGCGGAAACGGGGCTCCCCTGGATGTGTGCGGGACCCCACGTGCTTCCTCTCGAGTGGAGACGGGTATGTCGGGGAACTTCTTGAGTTGCAGCAAGGGTGTGAAGGACCCTTTGGAAGTTCCAGTTGTTAGACGTGATTAGCCTCGAGAAGCCTCAGCGGAAATGGGCCTCATCTCGCCTGGAGGGCAAAACCTCCTGGATTTTCTCGAGTTACGGCAGGTGCTCTCGACTTACGACGGGGACCTCAGGGACCCGCTCTGGTGGCCTCAGGAAAGGCCAGTCCCCATGCTAATTCCTCGGGGGCCTCTCGGGATTACTCTCCCGTCGATGCCGGGGCCTAAGACCTTGTGTGGAGTCGGGGCCGGAAACTGAGGATTCCTCTCCAGTGCTGACATGGATCTTGGGGTACTTCTGGAGTCTCCCCAGGGGAGTCAGTCCTCGTCTCGAATGCGGGCATGCACTTGCGCTTTCCTCGAGAGCGGTAGCAGCAGTGTCACGCAGTCCGCCGCGTGGATCAAAGGATCTATGGTTTTCCCTCGAGTTTTCCCACGAGGCTTCCCCACGAGGCTTTCCCACAGGGCTGTCCCACGTGCACACGTGGTGGGAGTGGATCCTCGGCTTGAACGTCAAGGCAGTGCAGGGAAAACAGGTTCCTCTGGAATGGACTGACACATCTGGGGGACTCTTGGAATGGTGGCATGACCCTGGAGTTCCTCTCGGCTTTCCTGTGGAGAGCGCCTCCTCTTGAGATGCGACGGGAACGCCGGGAATTCTTTCCCTACGAAACAGGGAAAGGATCCCTCATCTCGAGCTAGGAGGCGGAAACGGGGCTCCCCTGGATGTGTGCGGGACCCCACGTGCTTCCTCTCGAGTGGAGACGGGTATGTCGGGGAACTTCTTGAGTTGCAGCAAGGGTGTGAAGGACCCTTTGGAAGTTCCAGTGGTTAGACGTGATTAGCCTCGAGAAGCCTCAGCGGAAATAGGCCTCATCTTGCCTGGAGGGCAAAACCTCCTGGATTTTCTCGAGTTGCGGCAGGTGCTCTCGACTTACGACGGGGACCTCAGGGACCCGCTCTGGTGGCCTCAGGAAAGGCCAGTCCCATGCGAGTTCCTCGGGGGCCTCTCGGGATCCCTCTCCCGTCGATGCCGGGGCCTAAGACCTTGTGTGGAGTCGGGGCCGGAACCTGAGGATTCCTCTCCAGTGCTGACATGGATCTTGGGGTACTTCTGGAGTCTCCCCAGGGGAGTCAGTCCTCGTCTCGAATGCGGGCATGCACTTGCACTTTCCTCCAGAGCGGTAGCAGCAGTGTCACGCAGTCCGCCGCGTGGATCAAAGGATCTATGTTTTTCCCTCGAGTCTTTCCCACGAGGCTTTCCCACGAGGCTTTCCCACAGGGCTGTCCCACGTGCACACGTGGTGGGAGTGGATCCTCGGCTTGAACGTCAAGGCAGTGCAGGGAAAACAGGTTCCTCTGGAATGGACTGACACATCTGGGGGACTCTTGGAATGGTGGCACGACCCTGGAGTTCCTCTCGCCTTTCCTGTGGAGAGCGCCTCCTCTTGAGATGCGACGGGAACGCCGGGAATTCTTTCCCTACGAAACAGGGAAAGGATCCCTCATCTCGAGCTAGGAGGCGGAAACGGGGCTCCCCTGGATGTGTGCGGGACCCCACGTGCTTCCTCTCGAGTGGAGACGGGTATGTCGGGGAACTTCTTGAGTTGCAGCAAGGGTGTGAAGGACCCTTTGGAAGTTCCAGTGGTTAGACATGATTCGCCTCGAGAAGCCTCAGCGGAAATGGGCCTCATCTCGCCTGGAGGGCAAAACCTCCTGGATTTTCTCGAGTTGCGGCAGGTGCTCTCGACTTACGACGGGGACCTCAGGGACCCGCTCTTGTGGCCTCAGGAAAGGCCAGTCCCCATGCGAGTTCCTCGGGGGCCTCTCGGCATTCCTCTCCCGTCGATGCCGGGGCCTAAGACCTTGTGTGGAGTCGGGGCCGGAACCTGAGGATTCCTCTTCAGTGCTGACATGGATCTTGGGGTACTTCTGGAGTCTCCCCAGGGGAGTCAGTCCTCGTCTCGAATGCGGGCATGCACTTGCGCTTTCCTCCAGAGCGGTAGCAGCAGTGTCACGCAGTCCGCGGCGTGGATCAAAGGATCTATGGTTTTCCCTCGAGTTTTCCCACGAGGCTTTCCCACGAGGCTTTCCCACAGGGCTGTCCCACGTGCACACGTGGTGGGAGTCGATCCTCGGCTTGAACGTCAAGGCAGTGCAGGGAAAACAGGTTCCTCTGGAATGGACTGACACATCTGGGGGACTCTTGGAATGGTGGCACGACCCTGGAGTTCCTCTCGGCTTTCCTGTGGAGAGCGCCTCCTCTTGAGATGCGACGGGAATGCCGGGAATTCTTTCCCTACGAAACAGGGAAAGGATCCCTCATCTCGAGCTAGGAGGCGGAAACGGGGCTCCCCTGGATGTGTGCGGGACCCCACGTGCTTCCTCTTGAGTGGAGACGGGTATGTCGGGGAACTTCTTGAGTTGCAGCAATGCTGTGAAGGACCCTTTGGAAGTTCCAGTGGTTAGACGTGATTAGCCTCGAGAAGCCTCAGCGGAAATGGGCCTCATCACGCCTGGAGGGCAAAACCTCCTGGATTTTCTCGAGTTGCGGCAGGTGCTCTCGACTTACGACGGGGACCTCAGGGACCCGCTCTGGTGGACTCAGGAAAGGCCAGTCCCCATGCGAGTTCCTCGGGGGCCTCTCGGGATCCCTCTCCCGTCGATGCCGGGGCCTAAGACCTTGTGTGGAGTCGGGGCCGGAACCTGAGGATTCCTCTCCAGTGCTGACATGGATCTTGGGGTACTTCTGGAGTCTCCCCAGGGGAGTCAGTCCTCGTCTCGAATGCGGGCATGCACTTGCGCTTTCCTCCAGAGCGGTAGCAGCAGTGTCACGCATTCCGCCGCGTGGATCAAAGGATCTATGGTTTTCCCTCGAGTCTTTCCCACGAGGCTTTCCCACGAGGCTTTCCCACAGGGCTGTCCCACGTGCACACGTGGTGGGAGTGGATCCTCGGCTTGAACGTCAAGGCAGTGCAGGGAAAACAGGTTCCTCTGGAATGGACTGACACATCTGGGGGACTCTTGGAATGGTGGCATGACCCTGGAGTTCCTCTCGCCTTTCCTGTGGAGAGCGCCTCCTCTTGAGATGCGACGGGAACGCCTGGAAGTCTTTCCCTACGAAACAGGGAAAGGATCCCTCATCTCGAGCTAGGAGGCGGAAACGGGGCGCCCCTGGATGTGTGCGGGACCCCACGTGCTTCCTCTCGAGTGGAGACGGGTATGTCGGGGAACTTCTTGAGTTGCAGCAAGGGTGTGAAGGACCCTTTGGAAGTTCCAGTGGTTAGACGTGATTAGCCTCGAGAAGCCTCAGCGGAAATGGGCCTCATCTCGCCTGGAGGGCAAAACCTCCTGGATTTTCTCGAGTTGCGGCAGGTGCTCTCGACTTACGACGGGGACCTCAGGGACCCGCTCTGGTGGCCTCAGGAAAGGCCAGTCCCCATGCGAGTTCCTCGGGGGCCTCTCGGCATTCCTCTCCCGTCGATGCCGGGGCCTAAGACCTTGTGTGGAGTCGGGGCCGGAACCTGAGGATTCCTCTCCAGTGCTGACATGGATCTTGGGGTACTTCTGGAGTCTCCCCAGGGGAGTCAGTCCTCGTCTCGAATGCGGGCATGCACTTGCGCTTTCCTCCAGAGCGGTAGCAGCAGTGTCACGCAGTCCGCCGCGTGGATCAAAGGATCTATGGTTTTCCCTCGAGTCTTTCCCACGAGGCTTTCCCACGAGGCTTTCCCACAGGGCTGTCCCACGTGCACACGTGGTGGGAGTGGATCCTCGGCTTGAACGTCAAGGCAGTGCAGGGAAAACAGGTTCCTCTGGAATGGACTGACACATCTGGGGGACTCTTGGAATGGTGGCACGACCCTGGAGTTCCTCTCGCCTTTCCTGTGGAGAGCGCCTCCTCTTGAGATGCGACGGGAACGCCGGGAATTCTTTCCCTACGAAACAGGGAAAGGATCCCTCATCTCGAGCTAGGAGGCGGAAACGGGGCTCCCCTGGATGTGTGCGGGACCCCACGTGCTTCCTCTCGAGTGGAGACGGGTATGTCGGGGAACTTCTTGAGTTGCAGCAAGGGTGTGAAGGACCCTTTGGAAGTTCCAGTGGTTAGACGTGATTAGCCTCGAGAAGCCTCAGCGGAAATGGGCCTCATCTCGCCTGGAGGGCAAAACCTCCTGGATTTTCTCGAGTTGCGGCAGGTGCTCTCGACTTACGACGGGGACCTCAGGGACCCGCTCTGGTGGACTCAGGAAAGGCCAGTCCCCATGCGAGTTCCTCGGGGGCCTCTCGGGATTCCTCTCCCGTCGATGCCGGGGCCTAAGACCTTGTGTGGAGTCGGGGCCGGAAACTGAGGATTCCTCTCCAGTGCTGACATGGATCTTGGGGTACTTCTGGAGTCCCCCAGGGGAGTCAGTCCTCGTCTCGAATGCGGGCATGCACTTGCGCTTTCCTCCAGAGCGGTAGCAGCAGTGTCACGCAGTCCGCCGCGTGGATCAAAGGATCTATGGTTTTCCCTCGAGTCTTTCCCACGAGGCTTTCCCACGAGGCTTTCCCACAGGGCTGTCCCACGTGCACACGTGGTGGCAGTGGATCCTCGGCTTGAACGTCAAGGCAGTGCAGGGAAAACATGTTCCTCTGGAATGGACTGACACATCTGGGGGACTCTTGGAATGGTGGCACGACCCTGGAGTTCCTCTCGCCTTTCCTGTGGAGAGCGCCTCCTCTTGAGATGCGACGGGAACGCCGGGAATTCTTTCCCTACGAAACAGGGAAAGGATCCCTCATCTCGAGCTAGGAGGCGGAAACGGGGCTCCCCTGGATGTGTGCGGGACCCCACGTGCTTCCTCTCGAGTGGAGACGGGTATGTCGGGGAACTTCTTGAGTTGCAGCAAGGGTGTGAAGGACCCTTTGGAAGTTCCAGTTGTTAGACCTGATTAGCCTCGAGAAGCCTCAGCGGAAATGGGCCTCATCTCGCCTGGAGGGCAAAACCTCCTGGATTTTCTCGAGTTACGGCAGGTGCTCTCGACTTACGACGGGGACCTCAGGGACCCGCTCTGGTGGCCTCAGGAAAGGCCAGTCCCCATGCGAGTTCCTCGGGGGCCTCTCGGGATTCCTCTCCCGTCGATGCCCCCGCCTAAGACCTTGTGTGGAGTCGGGGCCAGAACCTGAGGATTCCTCTCCAGTGCTGACATGGATCTTGGGGTACTTCTGGAGTCTCCCCAGGGGAGTCAGTCCTCGTCTCGAATGCGGGCATGCACTTGCGCTTTCCTCCAGAGCGGTAGCAGCAGTGTCACGCAGTCCGCCGCGTGGATCAAAGGATCTATGGTTTTCCCTCGAGTCTTTCCCACGAGGCTTTCCCACGAGGCTTTCCCACAGGGCTGTCCCACGTGCACACGTGGTGGGAGTGGATCCTCGGCTTGAACGTCAAGGCAGTGCAGGGAAAACAGGTTCCTCTTGAATGGACTGACACATCTGGGGGACTCTTGGAATGGTGGCACGACCCTGGAGTTCCTCTCGGCTTTCCTGTGGAGAGCGCCTCCTCTTGAGATGCGACGGGAATGCCGGGAATTCTTTCCCTACGAAACAGGGAAAGGATCCCTCATCTCGAGCTAGGAGGCGGAAACGGGGCTCCCCTGGATGTGTGCGGGACCCCACGTGCTTCCTCTCGAGTGGAGACGGGTATGTCGGGGAACTTCTTGAGTTGCAGCAATGCTGTGAAGGACCCTTTGGAAGTTCCAGTGGTTAGACGTGATTAGCCTCGAGAAGCCTCAGCGGAAATGGGCCTCATCACGCCTGGAGGGCAAAACCTCCTGGATTTTCTCGAGTTGCGGCAGGTGCTCTCGACTTACGACGGGGACCTCAGGGACCCGCTCTGGTGGACTCAGGAAAGGCCAGTCCCCATGCGAGTTCCTCGGGGGCCTCTCGGGATCCCTCTCCCGTAGATGCCGGGGCCTAAGACCTTGTGTGGAGTCGGGGCCGGAACCTGAGGATTCCTCTCCAGTGCTGACATGGATCTTGGGGTACTTCTGGAGTCTCCCCAGGGGAGTCAGTCCTCGTCTCGAATGCGGGCATGCACTTGCGCTTTCCTCCAGAGCGGTAGCAGCAGTGTCACGCAATCTGCCGCGTGGATCAAAGGATCTATGGTTTTCCCTCGAGTCTTTCCCAGGAGGCTTTCCCACGAGGCTTTCCCACAGGGCTGTCCCACGTGCACACGTGGTGGGAGTCGATCCTCGGCTTGAACGTCAAGGCAGTGCAGGGAAAACAGGTTCCTCTGGAATGGACTGACACATCTGGGGGACTCTTGGAATGGTGGCATGACCCTGGAGTTCCTCTCGCCTTTCCTGTGGAGAGCGCCTCCTCTTGAGATGCGACGGGAACGCCGGGAATTCTTTCCCTACGAAACAGGGAAAGGATCCCTCATCTCGAGCTAGGAGGCGGAAACGGGGCTCCCCTGGATGTGTGCGGGACCCCACGTGCTTCCTCTCGAGTGGAGACGGGTATGTCGGGGAACTTCTTGAGTTGCAGCAAGGGTGTGAAGGACCCTTTGGAAGTTCCAGTGGTTAGACGTGATTAGCCTCGTGAAGCCTCAGCGGAAATGGGCCTCATCTCGCCTGGAGGGCAAAACCTCCTGGATTTTCTCGAGTTGCGGCAGGTGCTCTCGACTTACGACGGGGACCTCAGGGACCCGCCCTAGTGGCCTCAGGAAAGGCCAGTCCCCATGCGAGTTCCTCGGGGGCCTCTCGGGATTCCTCTCCCGTCGATGCCGGGGCCTAAGACCTTGTGTGGAGTCGGGGCCGGAAACTGAGGATTCCTCTCCAGTGCTGACATGGATCTGGGGTACTTCTGAAGTCTCCCCAGGGGAGTCAGTCCTCGTCTCGAATGCGGACATGCATTGCGCTTTCCTCCAGAGCGGTAGCAGCAGTGTCACGCAGTCCGCCGCGTGGATCAAAGGATCTATGGTTTTCCCTCGAGTCATTCCCACGAGGCTTTCCCACGAGGCTTTCCCACAGGGCTGTCCCACGTGCACACGTGGTGGGAGTCGATCCTCGGCTTGAACGTCAAGGCAGTGCAGGGAAAACAGGTTCCTCTGGAATGGACTGACACATCTGGGGGACTCTTGGAATGGTGGCACGACCCTGGAGTTCCTCTCGCCTTTCCTGTGGAGAGCGCCTCCTCTTGAGATGCGACGGGAACGCAGTGAATTCTTTCCCTACGAAACAGGGAAAGGATCCCTCATCTCGAGCTAGGAGGCGGAAACGGGCCTCCCCTGGATGTGTGCGGGACACCACGTGCTTCCTCTCGAGTGGAGACGGGTATGTCGGGGAACTTCTTGAGTTGCAGCAAGGGTGTGAAGGACCCTTTGGAAGTTCCAGTGGTTAGACGTGATTGGCCTCGAGAAGCCTCAGCGGAAATGGGCCTCATCTCGCCTGGAGGGCAAAACCTCCTGGATTTTCTCGAGTTGCGGCAGGTGCTCTCGATTTACGACGGGGACCTCAGGGACCCGCTCTGGTGGCCTCAGGAAAGGCCAGTCCCCATGCGAGTTCCTCGGGGGCGTCTCGGGATTCTTCTCCCGTCTATGCCGGTGCCTAAGACCTTGTGTGGAGTCAGGGCCGGAACCTGAGGATTCCTCTCCAGGGCTGACATGGATCTTGGGGTACTTCTGGAGTCTCCCCAGGGGAATCAGTCCTCGTCTCGAATGCGGGCATGCACTTGCGCTTTCCTCCAGAGCGGTAGCAGCAGTGTCACGCAGTCCGCCGCGTGGATCAAAGAATCTATGGTTTTCCCTCGAGTCTTTCCCACGAGGCTTTCCCACGAGGCTTTCCCACAGGGCTGTCCCACGTGCACACGTGGTGGGAGTCGATCCTCGGCTTGAACGTCAAGGCAGTGCAGGGAAAACAGGTTCCTCTGGAATGGACTGACACATCTGGGGGACTCTTGGAATGGTGGCACGACCCTGGAGTTCCTCTCGCCTTTCCTGTGGAGAGCGCCTCCTCTTGAGATGCGACGGGAACGCCGGGAATTCTTTCCCTACGAAACAGGGAAAGGATCCCTCATCTCGAGCTAGGAGGCGGAAACGGGGCTCCCCTGGATGTGTGTGGGACCCACGTGCTTCCTCCCGAGTGGAGACGGGTATGTCGGGGAACTTCTTGAGTTGCAGCAAGGGTGTGAAGGACCCTTTGGAAGTTCCAGTGGTTAGACGTGATTAGCCTCGAGAAGCCTCAGTGGAAATGGGCCTCATCTCGCCTGGAGGGCAAAACCTCCTGGATTTTCTCGAGTTGCGGCAGGTGCTCTCGACTTACGACGGGGACCTCAGGGACCCGCTCTGGTGGACTCAGGAAAGGCCAGTCCCCATGCGAGTTCCTCGGGGGCCTCTCGGGATTCCTCTCCCGTCGATGCCGGGGCCTAAGACCTTGTGTGGAGTCGGGGCCGGAAACTGAGGATTCCTCTCCAGTGCTGACATGGATCTTGGGGTACTTCTGGAGTCCCCCAGGGGAGTCAGTCCTCGTCTCGAATGCGGGCATGCACTTGCGCTTTCCTCCAGAGCGGTAGCAGCAGTGTCACGCAGTCCGCCGCGTGGATCAAAGGATCTATTGTTTTCCCTCGTGTCTTTCCCACGAGGCTTTCCCACGAGGCTTTCCCTCAGGGCTGTCCCACGTGCACACGTGGTGGCAGTGGATCCTCGGCTTGAACGTCAAGGCAGTGCAGGGAAAACATGTTCCTCTGGAATGGACTGACACATCTGGGGGACTCTTGGAATGGTGGCACGACCCTGGAGTTCCTCTCGCCTTTCCTGTGGAGAGCGCCTCCTCTTGAGATGCGACGGGAACGCCGGGAATTCTTTCCCTACGAAACAGGGAAAGGATCCCTCATCTCGAGCTAGGAGGCGGAAACGGGGCTCCCCTGGATGTGTGCGGGACCCCACGTGCTTCCTCTCGAGTGGAGACGGGTATGTCGGGGAACTTCTTGAGTTGCAGCAAGGGTGTGAAGGACCCTTTGGAAGTTCCAGTTGTTAGACCTGATTAGCCTCGAGAAGCCTCAGCGGAAATGGGCCTCATCTCGCCTGGAGGGCAAAACCTCCTGGATTTTCTCGAGTTACGGCAGGTGCTCTCGACTTACGACGGGGACCTCAGGGACCCGCTCTGGTGGCCTCAGGAAAGGCCAGTCCCCATGCGAGTTCCTCGGGGGCCTCTCGGCATTCCTCTCCCGTCGATGCCGGGGCCTAAGACCTTGTGTGGAGTCGGGGCCGGAACCTGAGGATTCCTCTCCAGTGCTGACATGGATCTTGGGGTACTTCTGGAGTCTCCCCAGGGGAGTCAGTCCTCGTCTCGAATGCGGGCATGCACTTGCGCTTTCCTCCAGAGCGGTAGCAGCAGTGTCACGCAGTCCGCCGCGTGGATCAAAGGATCTATGGTTTTCCCTCGAGTCTTTCCCACGAGGCTTTCCCACGAGGCTTTCCCACAGGGCTGTCCCACGTGCACACGTGGTGGGAGTGGATCCTCGGCTTGAACGTCAAGGCAGTGCAGGGAAAACAGGTTCCTCTGGAATGGACTGACACATCTGGGGGACTCTTGGAATGGTGGCACGACCCTGGAGTTCCTCTCGGCTTTCCTGTGGAGAGCGCCTCCTCTTGAGATGCGACGGGAATGCCGGGAATTCTTTCCCTACGAAACAGGGAAAGGATCCCTCATCTCGAGCTAGGAGGCGGAAACGGGGCTCCCCTGGATGTGTGCGGGACCCCACGTGCTTCCTCTCGAGTGGAGACGGGTATGTCGGGGAACTTCTTGAGTTGCAGCAATGCTGTGAAGGACCCTTTGGAAGTTCCAGTGGTTAGACGTGATTAGCCTCGAGAAGCCTCAGCGGAAATGGGCTTCATCACGCCTGGAGGGCAAAACCTCCTGGATTTTCTCGAGTTGCGGCAGGTGCTCTCGACTTACGACGGGGACCTCAGGGACCCGCTCTGGTGGACTCAGGAAAGGCCAGTCCCCATGCGAGTTCCTCGGGGGCCTCTCGGGATCCCTCTCCCGTAGATGCCGGGGCCTAAGACCTTGTGTGGAGTCGGGGCCGGAACCTGAGGATTCCTCTCCAGTGCTGACATGGATCTTGGGGTACTTCTGGAGTCTCCCCAGGGGAGTCAGTCCTCGTCTCGAATGCGGGCATGCACTTGCGCTTTCCTCCAGAGCGGTAGCAGCAGTGTCACGCAATCTGCCGCGTGGATCAAAGGATCTATGGTTTTCCCTCGAGTCTTTCCCAGGAGGCTTTCCCACGAGGCTTTCCCACAGGGCTGTCCCACGTGCACACGTGGTGGGAGTCGATCCTCGGCTTGAACGTCAAGGCAGTGCAGGGAAAACAGGTTCCTCTGGAATGGACTGACACATCTGGGGGACTCTTGGAATGGTGGCATGACCCTGGAGTTCCTCTCGCCTTTCCTGTGGAGAGCGCCTCCTCTTGAGATGCGACGGGAACGCCGGGAATTCTTTCCCTACGAAACAGGGAAAGGATCCCTCATCTCGAGCTAGGAGGCGGAAACGGGGCTCCCCTGGATGTGTGCGGGACCCCACGTGCTTCCTCTCGAGTGGAGACGGGTATGTCGGGGAACTTCTTGAGTTGCAGCAAGGGTGTGAAGGACCCTTTGGAAGTTCCAGTGGTTAGACGTGATTAGCCTCGTGAAGCCTCAGCGGAAATGGGCCTCATCTCGCCTGGAGGGCAAAACCTCCTGGATTTTCTCGAGTTGCGGCAGGTGCTCTCGACTTACGACGGGGACCTCAGGGACCCGCCCTAGTGGCCTCAGGAAAGGCCAGTCCCCATGCGAGTTCCTCGGGGGCCTCTCGGGATTCCTCTCCCGTCGATGCCGGGGCCTAACACCTTGTGTGGAGTCGGGGCCGGAACCTGAGGATTCCTCTCCAGTGCTGACATGGATCTGGGGTACTTCTGAAGTCTCCCCAGGGGAGTCAGTCCTCGTCTCGAATGCGGACATGCATTGCGCTTTCCTCCAGAGCGGTAGCAGCAGTGTCACGCAGTCCGCCGCGTGGATCAAAGGATCTATGGTTTTCCCTCGAGTCATTCCCACGAGGCTTTCCCACGAGGCTTTCCCACAGGGCTGTCCCACGTGCACACGTGGTGGGAGTCGATCCTCGGCTTGAACGTCAAGGCAGTGCAGGGAAAACAGGTTCCTCTGGAATGGACTGACACATCTGGGGGACTCTTGGAATGGTGGCACGACCCTGGAGTTCCTCTCGCCTTTCCTGTGGAGAGCGCCTCCTCTTGAGATGCGACGGGAACGCAGTGAATTCTTTCCCTACGAAACAGGGAAAGGATCCCTCATCTCGAGCTAGGAGGCGGAAACGGGCCTCCCCTGGATGTGTGCGGGACACCACGTGCTTCCTCTCGAGTGGAGACGGGTATGTCGGGGAACTTCTTGAGTTGCAGCAAGGGTGTGAAGGACCCTTTGGAAGTTCCAGTGGTTAGACGTGATTGGCCTCGAGAAGCCTCAGCGGAAATGGGCCTCATCTCGCCTGGAGGGCAAAACCTCCTGGATTTTCTCGAGTTGCGGCAGGTGCTCTCGATTTACGACGGGGACCTCAGGGACCCGCTCTGGTGGCCTCAGGAAAGGCCAGTCCCCATGCGAGTTCCTCGGGGGCGTCTCGGGATTCTTCTCCCGTCTATGCCGGTGCCTAAGACCTTGTGTGGAGTCAGGGCCGGAACCTGAGGATTCCTCTCCAGGGCTGACATGGATCTTGGGGTACTTCTGGAGTCTCCCCAGGGGAATCAGTCCTCGTCTCGAATGCGGGCATGCACTTGCGCTTTCCTCCAGAGCGGTAGCAGCAGTGTCACGCAGTCCGCCGCGTGGATCAAAGGATCTATGGTTTTCCCTCGAGTCTTTCCCACGAGGCTTTCCCACGAGGCTTTCCCACAGGGCTGTCCCACGTGCACACGTGGTGGGAGTCGATCCTCGGCTTGAACGTCAAGGCAGTGCAGGGAAAACAGGTTCCTCTGGAATGGACTGACACATCTGGGGGACTCTTGGAATGGTGGCACGACCCTGGAGTTCCTCTCGCCTTTCCTGTGGAGAGCGCCTCCTCTTGAGATACGACGGGAACGCCGGGAATTCTTTCCCTACGAAACAGGGAAAGGATCCCTCATCTCGAGCTAGGAGGCGGAAACGGGGCTCCCCTGGATGTGTGTGGGACCCACGTGCTTCCTCCCGAGTGGAGACGGGTATGTCGGGGAACTTCTTGAGTTGCAGCAAGGGTGTGAAGGACCCTTTGGAAGTTCCAGTGGTTAGACGTGATTAGCCTCGAGAAGCCTCAGTGGAAATGGGCCTCATCTCGCCTGGAGGGCAAAACCTCCTGGATTTTCTCGAGTTGCGGCAGGTGCTCTCGACTTACGACGGGGACCTCAGGGACCCGCTCTGGTGGCCTCAGGAAAGGCCAGTCCCCATGCGAGTTCCTCGGGAGCCTCTCGGGATTCCTCTCCCGTCGATGCCGGTGCCTAAGACCTTGTGTGGAGTCGGGGCCGGAACCTGAGGATTCCTCTCCAGTGCTGACATGGATCTTGGGGTACTTCTGGAGTCTCCCCAGGGGAGTCAGTCCTCGTCTCGAATGCGGGCATGCACGTGCGCTTTCCTCCAGAGCGGTAGCAGCAGTGTCACGCAGTCTGCCGCGTGGATCAAAGGATCTATGGTTTTCCCTCGAGTCTTTCCCACGAGGCTTTCCCACGAGGCTTTCCCACAGGGCTGTCCCACGTGTACACGTGGTGTGAGTCGATCCTCGGCTTGAACGTCAAGGCAGTGCAGGGAAAAGAGGTTCCTCTGGAATGGACTGACACATCTGGGGGACTCTTGGAATGGTGGCACGACCCTGGAGTTCCTCTCGCCTTTCCTGTGGAGAGCGCCTCCTCTTGAGATGCGACGGGAACGCCGGGAATTCTTTCCCTACGAAACAGGGAAAGGATCCCTCATCTCGAGCTAGGAGGCGGAAACGGGGCTCCCCTGGATGTGTGCGGGACCCACGTGCTTCCTCTGGAGTGGAGACGGGTATGGTGGGGAGCTTCTTTAGTCGTAGCAAGGGTGTGAAAGACCCGTTGGAAGTTCCAGTAATTAGACGTGATTAGCCTCGAGAAGCCTCAGCGGAAATGGGCCTCATCTCGCCTGGAGGGCAAAACCTCCAGGATTTTCTCGAGTTGCGGCAGGTGCTCTCGACTTACGACGGGGACCTCAGGGACCCGCTCTGGTGGCCTCAGGAAAGGCCAGTCCCCATGTGAGTTCCTCGGGGGCCTCTCGGGATTCCTCTCCCATCGATGCCGGTGCCTAAGACCTTGAGTGGAGTCGGGGCCGGAAACTGAGGATTCCTCTCCAGTGCTGACATGGATCTTGGGGTACTTCTGGAGTCTCCCAAGGGGAGTCAGTCCTCGTCTCGAATGCGGGCATGCACATGCGATTTCCTCCAGAGCGGTAGCAGCAGTGTCACGCAGTCCGCCGCATGGATCAAAGGATCTATGGTTTTCCCTCAGGTCTTTCCCACGAGGCTTTCCCACGAGGCTTTCCCACATGGCTGTCCCACGTGCACACGTGGTGGGAGTCGATCCTCGGCTTGAACGTCAAGGCAGTGCAGGGAAAACAGGTTCCTCTGGAATGGACTGACACATCTGGGGGACTCTTGGAATGGTGGCACGACACTGGAGTTCCTCTCGCCTTTCCTGTGGAGAGCGCCTCCTCTTGAGATGCGACTGGAACGCCGGGAATTCTTTCCCCAAGAAAGAGGGAAAGGATCCCTCATCTCGAGCTAGGAGGCGGAAACGGGGCTCCCCTGGATGTGTGCGGGACCCCACGTGCTTCCTTTCGAGTAGAGACGGGTATGTCGGGGAACTTCTTGAGTTGCAGCAAGGGTGTGAAGGACCCTTTGGAAGTTCCAGTGGTGAGATGTGATTGGCCTCGAGAAGCCTCAGCGGAAATGGGCCTCAGCTCGCCTGGAGGGCAAAACCTCCTGGAATTTCTCGAATTGCGGCAGTTGCTCTCGACTTACGACGGGGACCTTAGGGACCCGCTCTGGTGGCCTCAGGAAAGGCCAGTCCCCATGCGAGTTCCTCGGGGGCCTCTCGGGATTCCTCTCCCGTCGATTCCGGGGCCTAAGACCTTGTGTGGAGTCGGGGCCGGAACCTGAGGATTCCTCTCCAGTGCTTACATGGATCTTGGGGTATTTCTGGAGTCTCCCCAGGGGAGTCAGTCCTCGTGTCGAATGCGGGCATGCACTTGCGCTTTCCTCCAGAGCGGTAGCAGCAGTGTCACGCAGTCCGCCGCGTGGATCAAAGGATCTATGGTTTTCCCTCGAGTCTTTCCCACGAGGCTTTCCCACGAGGCTTTCCCACAGAGCTGTCCCACGTGCACACGTGGTGGGAGTGGATCCTCGGCTTGAACGTCAAGGCAGTGCAGGGAAAACAGGTTCCTCTGGAATGGACTGACACATCTGGGGGACTCTTGGAATGGTGGCACGACCCTGGAGTTCCTCTCGCCTTTCCTGTGGAGAGCGCCTCCTCTTGAGTTGCGACGGGAACGCCGGGAATTCTTTCCCTACGAAACAGGGAAAGGATCCCTCATTTCGAGCTAGGAGGCGGAAACGGGACTCCCCTGGATGTGTGCGGGACACCACGTGCTTCCTCTGGAGTGGAGACGGGTATGGTGGGGAGCTTCTTTAGTCGTAGCAAGGGTGTGAAAGACACGTTGGAAGTTCCAGTAATTAGACGTGATTAGCCTCGAGAAGCCTCAGCGGAAATGGGCCTCATCTCGCCTGGAGGGCAAAACCTCCAGGATTTTCTCGAGTTGCGGCAGGTGCTCTCGACTTACGACGGGGACCTCAGGGACCCGCTCTGGTGGCCTCAGGAAAGGCCAGTCCCGATGAGAGTTCCTCGGGGGCCTCTCGGGATTCCTCTCCCATCGATGCCGGTGCCTAAGACCTTGAGTGGAGTCGGGGCCGGAACCTGAGGATTCCTCTCCAGTGCTGACATGGATCTTGGGGTACTTCTGGAGTCTCCCAAGGGGAGTCAGTCCTCGTCTCGAATGCGGGCATGCACTTGCGCTTTCCTCCAGAGCGGTAGCAGCAGTGTCACGCAGTCCGCCGCGTGGATCAAAGGATCTATGGTTTTCCCTCAGGTCTTTCCCACGAGGCTTTCCCACGAGGCTTTCCCACATGGCTGTCCCACGTGCACACGTGGTGGGAGTCGATCATCGGCTTGAACGTCAAGGCAGTGCAGGGAAAACAGGTTCCTCTGGAATGGACTGACACATCTGGGGGACTCTTGGAATGGTGGCACGACACTGGAGTTCCTCTCGCCTTTCCTGTGGAGAGCGCCTCCTCTTGAGATGCGACTGGAACGCCGGGAATTCTTTCCCTACGAAAGAGGGAAAGGATCCCTCATCTCGAGCTAGGAGGCGGAAACGGGGCTCCCCTGGATGTGTGCGGGACCCCACGTGCTTCCTCTCGAGTGGAGACGGGTATGTCGGGGAACTTCTTGAGTTGCAGCAAGGGTGTGAAGGACCCTTTGGAAGTTCCAGTGGTTAGATGTGATTGGCCTCGAGAAGCCTCAGAGGAAATGGGCCTCATCTCGCCTGGAGGGCAAAACCGCCTGGATTTTCTCCAGTTGCGGCAGGTGCTCTCGACTTACGCCGAGGACCTCAGGGACCCGCTCTGGTAGCCTCAGGAAAGGCCAGTCCCCATGCGAGTTCCTCTCGGGATTCCTATCCGGTCGATGCCGGGGCCTAAGACCTTGTGTGGAGTCGGGGCCGGAACCTGAGGATTCCTCTCCAGTGCTGACATTGATCGTGGGGTACTTCTGGAGTCTCCCCAGGGGAGTCAGTCCTCGTCACGAATGCGGGCATGCACTTGCGCTTTCCTCCAGAGCGGTAGCAGCAGTGTCACGCAGTCCGCCGCGTGGATCAAAGGATCTATGGTTTTCCTCGAGTCTTTCCCACGAGGCTTTCCCACGAGGCTTTCCCACAGGGCTGTCCCACGTGCACACGTGGTGGGAGTCGATCCTCGGCTTGAACGTCAAGGCAGTGCAGGGAAAACAGGTTCCTCTGGAATGGACTGACACATCTGGGGGACTCTTGGAATGGTGGCACGACACTGGAGTTCCTCTCGCCTTTCCTGTGGAGAGCGCCTCCTCTTGAGATGCGACGGGAACGCCGGGAATTCTTTCCCTACGAAACAGGGAAAGGATCCCTCATCTCGAGCTAGGAGGCGGAAACGGGGCTCCCCTGGATGTGTGCGGGACCCCACGTGCTTCCTCTCGAGTGGAGACGGGTATGTCGGGGAACTTCTTGAGTTGCAGCAAGGGTGTGAAGGACCCTTTGGAAGATCCAGTGTTTAGACGTGAATAGCCTCGAGAAGCCTCAGCGGAAATGAGCCTCATCTCGCCTGGAGGGCAAAACCTCCTGGATTTTCTCGAGTTGCGGCAAGTGCTCTCGACTTAGGACGGGGACCTCAGGGACCCGCTCTGGTGGCCTCAGGAAAAGCCAGTCCCCATGAGAGTTCCTCGGGGGCCTCTCGGGATCCCTCTCCCGTCGATGCCGGGGCCTAAGACCTTGTGTGGAGTCGGGGCCGGAACCTGAGGATTCCTCTCCAGTGCTGACATGGATCTTTGGGTACTTCTGGAGTCTCCCCAGGGGAGTCAGTCCTCGTCTCGAATGCGGGCATGCACTTGCGCTTTCCTCCAGAGCGGTAGCAGCAGTGTCACGCAGTCCGCCGCGTGGATCAAGGGATCTATGGTTTTCCCTCGAGTCTTTCCCACGAGGCTTTCCCAAGAGGCTTTCCCACAGGGCTGTCCCATGTGCACACGTGGTGGGAGTCGATCCTCGGCTTGAACGTCAAGGCAGTGCAGGGAAAACAGGTTCCTGTGGAATGGACTGACACATCTGGGGGTCTCTTGGAATGGTGGCACGACCCTGGAGTTCCTCTCGCCTTTCCTGTGGAGAGCGCCTCCTCTTGAGATGCGACGGGAACGCCGGGAATTCTTTCCCTACGAAACAGGGAAAGGATCCCTCATCTCGAGCTAGGAGGCGGAAACGGGGCTCCCCTGGATGTGTGCGAGACCCCACGTGCTTCCTTTCGAGTGGAGACGGGTATGTCGGGGAACTTCTTGAGTTGCAGCAAGGGTGTGAAGGACCCTTTGGAAGTTCCAGTGGTGAGATGTGATTGGCCTCGAGAAGCCTCAGCGGAAATGGGCCTCATCTCGCCTGGAGGGCAAAACCTCCTGGAATTTCTCGAATTGCGGCAGTTGCTCTCGACTTACGACGGGGACCTCAGGGACCCGCTCTGGTGGCCTCAGGAAAGGCCAGTCCCCATGCGAGTTCCTCGGGGGCCTCTCGGGATTCCTCTCCCGTCGATTCCGGGGCCTAAGACCTTGTGTGGAGTCGGGGCCGGAACCTGAGGAATCCTCTCCAGTGCTGACATGGATCTTGGGGTACTTCTGGAGTCTCCCCAGGGGAGTCAGTCCTCCTCTCGAATGCGGGCATGCACTTGCGATTTCCTCCAGAGCGGTAGCAGCAGTGTCACGCAGTCCGCCGCGTGGATCAAAGGATCTATGGTTTTCCCTCGAGTCTTTCCCACGAGGCTTTCCCACGAGGCTTTCCCACAGGGCTGTCCCACGTGCACACGTGGTGGGAGTCGATCCTCGGCTTGAACGTCAAGGCAGTGCAGGGAAAACAGGTTCCTCTGAAATGGACTGACACATCTGGGGGACTCTTGGAATGGTGTCTCGACCCTGGAGTTCCTCTCGCCTTTCCTGTGGAGAGCGCCTCCTCTTGAGATGCGACGGGAACGCCGGGAATTCTTTCCCTTCGAAACAGGGAAAGGATCCCTCATCTCGAGCTAGGAGGCGGAAACGGGGCTCCCCTGGATGTGTGCGGGACCCCACGTGCTTCCTCTCGAGTGGAGACAGGTATGTCGGGGAACTTCTTGAGTTGCAGCAAGGGTGTGAAGGACCCTTTGGAACTTCCAGTGGTTAGATGTGATTGGCCTCGAGAAGCCTCAGCGGAAATTGGCCTCATCTCGCCTGGAGGGCAAAACCTCCTGGATTTTCTCGAGTTGCGGCAGGTGCTCTCGGCTTACGAGGGGGACCTCAGGGAACCGCTCTGGTGGCCTCAGGAAAGGCCAGTCCCCATGCGAGTTCCTCGGGGTCGTCTCGGGATTCCTCTCCCGTCGATGCCGGGGCCTAAGACCTTGTGTGGAGTTGAGGCCGGAACCTGAGGATTCCTCTCCAGTGCTGACATGGATCTTGGGGTACTTCTGGAGTCTCCCGAGGGGAGTCAGTCCTCCTCTCGAATGCGGGCATGCACTTTCGCTTTCCTCCAGAGCGGTAGCAGCAGTGTCACGCAGTCTGCCGCGTGGATCAAAGGATCTATGGTTTTCCCTCGAGTCTTTCCCACGAGGTTTTCCCACGAGGCTTTCCCACAGGGCTGTCCCACGTGCACACGTGGTGGGAGTCGATCCTCGGCTTGAACGTCAAGGCAGTGCAGGGAAAACAGGTTCCTCTGGAATGGACTGACACATCTGGGGGACTCTTGGAATGGTGGCACGACCATGGAGTTCCTCTCGCGTTTCCTGTGGAGAGCGCCTCCTCTTGAGATGCGACGGGAACGCCGGGAATTCTTTCCCTACGAAAGAGGGAAAGGATCCCTCATCTCGAGCTAGGAGGCGGAAACGGGGCTCCCCTGGATGTGTGCGGGACCCACGTGCTTCCTCTCGAGTGGAGACGGGTATGTCGGGGAACTTCTTGAGTTGCAGCAAGGGTGTGAAGGACCCTTTGGAAGTTCCAGTGGTTAGATGTGATTGGCCTCGAGAAGCCTCAGCGGAAATGGGCCTCATCTCGCCTGGAGGGCAAAACCTCCTGGATTTTCTCGAGTTGCGGCAGGTGCTCTCGACTTACGACGGGGACCTCAGGGACCCGCTCTGGTGGCCTCAGGAAAGGCCAGTCCCCATGCGAGTTCCTCGGGGGCCTCTCGGGATTCCTCTCCCGTCGATGCCGGGGCCTAAGACCTTGTGTGGAGTCGGGGACGGAACCTGAGGATTCCTCTCCAGTGCTGACATGGATCTTGGGGTACTTCTGGAGTCTCCCCAGGGGAGTCAGTCCTCGTCTCGAATGCGGGCATGCACTTGCGCTTTCCTCCAGAGCGGTAGCAGCAGTGTCACGCAGTCCGCCGCGTGGATCAAAGGATCTATGGTTTTCCCTCGAGTCTTTCCCACGAGGCTTTCCCACGAGGCTTTCCCACAGGGCTGTCCCACGTGCACACGTGGTGGGAGTCGATCCTCGGCTTGAACGTCAAGGCAGTGCAGGGAAAACAGGTTCCTCTGGAATGGACTGACACATCTGGGGGACTCTTGGAATGGTGTCACGACCCTGGAGTTCCTGTCGCCTTTCCTGTGGAGAGCGCCTCCTCTTGAGATGCGACGGGAACGCCGGGAATTCTTTCCCTACGAAACAGGGAAAGGATCCCTCATCTCGAGCTAGGAGGCGGAAACGGGGCTCCCCTGGATGTGTGCGGGACCCCACGTGCTTCCTCTCGAGTGCAGACGGGTATGTCGGGGAACTTCTTGAGTTGCAGCAAGGGTGTGAAGGACCCTTTGGAAGATCCAGTGTTTAGACGTGAATAGCCTCGAGAAGCCTCAGCGGAAATGAGCCTCATCTCGCCTGGAGGGCAAAACCTCCTGGATTTTCTCGAGTTGCGGCAAGTGCTCTCGACTTAGGACGGGGACCTCAGGGACCCGCTCTGGTGGCCTCAGGAAAAGCCAGTCCCCATGAGAGTTCCTCGGGGGCATCTCGGGATCCCTCTCCCGTCGATGCCGGGGCATAAGACCTTGTGTGGAGTCGGGGCCGGAACCTGAGGATTCCTCTCCAGTGCTGACATGGATCTTTGGGTACTTCTGGAGTCTCCCCAGGGGAGTCAGTCCTCGTCTCGAATGCGGGCATGCACTTGCGCTTTCCTCCAGAGCGGTAGCAGCAGTGTCACGCAGTCCGCCGCGTGGATCAAGGGATCTATGGTTTTCCCTCGAGTCTTTCCCACGAGGCTTTCCCAAGAGGCTTTCCCACAGGGCTGTCCCATGTGCACACGTGGTGGGAGTCGATCCTCGGCTTGAACGTCAAGGCAGTGCAGGGAAAACAGGTTCCTGTGGAATGGACTGACACATCTGGGGGTCTCTTGGAATGGTGGCACGACCCTGGAGTTCCTCTCGCCTTTCCTGTGGAGAGCGCCTCCTCTTGAGATGCGACGGGAACGCCGGGAATTCTTTCCCTACGAAACAGGGAAAGGATCCCTCATCTCGAGCTAGGAGGCGGAAACGGGGCTCCCCTGGATGTGTGCGAGACCCCACGTGCTTCCTTTCGAGTGGAGACGGGTATGTCGGGGAACTTCTTGAGTTGCAGCAAGGGTGTGAAGGACCCTTTGGAAGTTCCAGTGGTGAGATGTGATTGGCCTCGAGAAGCCTCAGCGGAAATGGGCCTCATCTCGCCTGGAGGGCAAAACCTCCTGGAATTTCTCGAATTGCGGCAGTTGCTCTCGACTTACGACGGGGACCTCAGGGACCCGCTCTGGTGGCCTCAGGAAAGGCCAGTCCCCATGCGAGTTCCTCGGGGGCCTCTCGGGATTCCTCTCCCGTCGATTCCGGGGCCTAAGACCTTGTGTGGAGTCGGGGCCGGAACCTGAGGAATCCTCTCCAGTGCTGACATGGATCTTGGGGTACTTCTGGAGTCTCCCCAGGGGAGTCAGTCCTCCTCTCGAATGCGGGCATGCACTTGCGATTTCCTCCAGAGCGGTAGCAGCAGTGTCACGCAGTCCGCCGCGTGGATCAAAGGATCTATGGTTTTCCCTCGAGTCTTTCCCACGAGGCTTTCCCACGAGGCTTTCCCACAGGGCTGTCCCACGTGCACACGTGGTGGGAGTCGATCCTCGGCTTGAACGTCAAGGCAGTGCAGGGAAAACAGGTTCCTCTGAAATGGACTGACACATCTGGGGGACTCTTGGAATGGTGTCTCGACCCTGGAGTTCCTCTCGCCTTTCCTGTGGAGAGCGCCTCCTCTTGAGATGCGACGGGAACGCCGGGAATTCTTTCCCTTCGAAACAGGGAAAGGATCCCTCATCTCGAGCTAGGAGGCGGAAACGGGGCTCCCCTGGATGTGTGCGGGACCCCACGTGCTTCCTCTCGAGTGGAGACAGGTATGTCGGGGAACTTCTTGAGTTGCAGCAAGGGTGTGAAGGACCCTTTGGAAGTTCCAGTGGTTAGATGTGATTGGCCTCGAGAAGCCTCAGCGGAAATGGGCCTCATCTCGCCTGGAGGGCAAAACCTCCTGGATTTTCTCGAGTTGCGGCAGGTGCTCTCGACTTACGACGGGGACCTCAGGGACCCGCTCTGGTGGCCTCAGGAAAGGCCAGTCCCCATGCGAGTTCCTCGGGGGCCTCTCGGGATTCCTCTCCCGTCGATGCCGGGGCCTAAGACCTTGTGTGGAGTCGGGGCCGGAACCTGAGGATTCCTCTCCAGTGCTGACATGGATCTTGGGGTACTTCTGGAGTCTCCCCAGGGGAGTCAGTCCTCGTCTCGAATGCGGGCATGCACTTGCGCTTTCCTCCAGAGCGGTAGCAGCAGTGTCACGCAGTCCGCCGCGTGGATCAAAGGATCTATGGTTTTCCCTCGAGTCTTTCCCACGAGGCTTTCCCACGAGGCTTTCCCACAGGGCTGTCCCACGTGCACACGTGGTGGGAGTCGATCCTCGGCTTGAACGTCAAGGCAGTGCAGGGAAAACAGGTTCCTCTGGAATGGACTGACACATCTGGGGGACTCTTGGAATGGTGTCACGACCCTGGAGTTCCTGTCGCCTTTCCTGTGGAGAGCGCCTCCTCTTGAGATGCGACGGGAACGCCGGGAATTCTTTCCCTACGAAACAGGGAAAGGATCCCTCATCTCGAGCTAGGAGGCGGAAACGGGGCTCCCCTGGATGTGTGTGGGACACCACGTGCTTCCTCTCGAGTGGAGACGGGTATGTCGGGGAACTTCTTGAGTTGCAGCAAGGGTGTGAAGGACCCTTTGGAATTTCCAGTGGTTAGATGTGATTGGCCTCGAGAAGCCTCAGCGGAAATGGGCCTCATCTCGCCTGGAGGGCAAAACCTCCTGGATTTTCTCGAGTTGCGGCAGGTGCTCTCGACTTACGACGGGGACCACAGGGAACCGCTCTGGTCGCCTCAGGAAAGGCCGGTCCCCATGCGAGTTCCTCGGGGGCCTCTCGGGATTCCTCTCCCGTCGATGCCGGGGCCTAAGACCTTGTGTGGAGTCGGGGCCGGAACCTGAGGATTCCTCTCCAGTGCTGACATGGATCTGGGGTACTTCTGAAGTCTCCCCAGGGGAGTCAGTCCCTGTCTCGAATGCGGACATGCATTGCGCTTTCCTCCAGAGCGGTAGCAGCAGTGTCACGCAGTCCGCCGTGTGGATCAAAGGATCTATGGTTTTCCCTCGAGTCATTCCCACGAGGCTTTCCTACGAGGCTTTCCCACAGGGCTGTCCCACGTGCACACGTGGTGGGAGTCGATCCTCGGCTTGAACGTCAAGGCAGTGCATTGAAAACAGGTTCCTCTGAAATGGACTGACACATCTGGGGGACTCTTGGAATGGTGTCTCGACCCTGGAGTTCCTCTCGCCTTTCCTGTGGAGAGCGCCTCCTCTAGAGATGCGACGGGAACGCCGGGAAATCTTTCCCTTCGAAACAAGGAAAGGATCCCTCATCTCGAGCTAGGAGGCGGAAACGAGGCTCCCCTGGATGTGTGCGGGACCCCACGTGCTTCCTCTCGAGTGGAGACAGGTATGTCGGGGAACTTCTTGAGTTGCAGCAAGGGTGTGAAGGACCCTTTGGAACTTCCAGTGGTTAGATGTGATTGGCCTCGAGAAGCCTCAGCGGAAATGGGCCTCATCTCGCCTGGAGGGCAAAACCTCCTGGATTTTCTCGAGTTGCGGCAGGTGCTCTCGGCTTACGAGGGGGACCTCAGGGAACCGCTCTGGTGGCCTCAGGAAAGGCCAGTCCCCATGCGAGTTCCTCGGGGGCCTCTCGGGATTCCTCTCCCGTCGATGCCGGGGCCTAAGACCTTGTGTGGAGTCGGGGCCGGAACCTGAGGATTCCTCTCCAGTGCTGACATGGATCTTGGGGTACTTCTGGAGTCTCCCGAGGGGAGTCAGTCCTCGTCTCGAATGCGGGCATGCACTTGCGCTTTCCTCCAAAGCGGTAGCAGCAGTGTCACGCAGTCTGCCGCGTGGATCAAAGGATCTATGGTTTTCCCTCGAGTCTTTCCCACGAGGTTTTCCCACGAGGCTTTCCCACAGGGCTGTCCCACGTGCACACGTGGTGGGAGTCGATCCTCGGCTTGAACGTCAAGGCAGTGCAGGGAAAACAGGTTCCTCTGGAATGGACTGACACATCTGGGGGACTCTTGGAATGGTGTCTCGACCCTGGAGTTCTTCTCGCCTTTCCTGTGGAGAGCGCCTCCTCTTGAGATGCGACGGGAACGCCGGGAATTCTTTCCCTACGAAACAGGGAAAGGATCACTCATCTCGAGCTAGGAGGCGGAAACGGGGCTCCCCTGGATGTGTGCGGGACCCCACGTGCTTCCTCTCGAGTGGAGACGGGTATGTCGGGGAACTTCTTGAGTTGCAGCAATGGTGTGAAGGACCCTTTGGAAGTTCCAGTGGTTAGATGTGATTGGCCTCGAGAAGCCTCAGCGAAAATGGGCCTCATCTGGCCTGGAGGGCAAAACCTCCTGGATTTTCTCGAGTTGCGGCAGCTGCTCTCGACTTACGACGGGGACCTCAGGGAACCGCTCTGGTGGCCTCAGGAAAGGCCAGTCCCCATGCGAGTTCCTCGGGGGCCTCTCGGGATTCCTCTCCCGTCGATGCCGGGGCCTAAGACCTTGTGTGGAGTCGGGGACGGAACCTGAGGATTCCTCTCCAGTGCTGACATGGATCTTGGGGTACTTCTGGAGTCTCCCCAGGGGAGTCAGTCCTCGTCTCGAATGCGGGCATGCACTTGCGCTTTCCTCCAGAGCGGTAGCAGCAGTGTCACGCAGTCCGCCGCGTGGATCAAAGGATCTATGGTTTTCCCTCGAGTCTTTCCCACGAGGCTTTCCCACGAGGCTTTCCCACAGGGCTGTCCCACGTGCACACGTGGTGGGAGTCGATCCTCGGCTTGAACGTCAAGGCAGTGCAGGGAAAACAGGTTCCTCTGGAATGGACTGACACATCTGGGGGACTCTTGGAATGGTGTCACGACCCTGGAGTTCCTCTCGCCTTTCCTGTGGAGAGCGCCTCCTCTTGAGATGCGACGGGAACGCCGGGAATTCTTTCCATACGAAACAGGGAAAGGATCCCTCATCTCGAGCTAGGAGGCGGAAACGGGGCTCCCCTGGATGTGTGTGGGACACCACGTGCTTCCTCTCGAGTGGAGACGGGTATGTCGGGGAACTTCTTGAGTTGCAGCAAGGGTGTGAAGGACCCTTTGGAATTTCCAGTGGTTAGATGTGATTGGCCTCGAGAAGCCTCAGCGGAAATGGGCCTCATCTCGCCTGGAGGGCAAAACCTCCTGGATTTTCTCGAGTTGCGGCAGGTGCTCTCGGCTTACGAGGGGGACCTCAGGGAACCGCTCTGGTGGCCTCAGGAAAGGCCAGTCCCCATGCGAGTTCCTCGGGGGCCTCTCGGGATTCCTCTCCCGTCGATGCCGGGGCCTAAGACTTTGTGTGGAGTCGGGGCCGGAACCTGAGGATTCCTCTCCAGTGCTGACATGGATCTTGGGGTACTTCTGGAGTCTCCCCAGGGGAGTCAGTCCTCGTCTCGAATGCGGGCATGCACTTGCGCTTTCCTCCAGAGCGGTAGCAGCAGTGTCACGCAGTCCGCCGCGTGGATCAAAGGATCTATGGTTTTCCCTCGAGTCTTTCCCACGAGGCTTTCCCACGAGGCTTTCCCACAGGGCTGTCCCACGTGCACACGTGGTGGGAGTGGATCCTCGGCTTGAACGTCAAGGCAGTGCAGGGAAAACAGGTTCCTCTGGAATGGACTGACACATCTGGGGGACTCTTGGAATGGTGGCACGACACTGGAGTTCCTCTCGCCTTTCCTGTGGAGAGCGCCTCCTCTTGAGATGCGACGGGAACGCCGGGAATTCTTTCCCTACGAAACAGGGAAAGGATCCCTCATCTCGAGCTAGGAGGCGGAAACGGGGCTCCCCTGGATGTGTGCGGGACCCACGTGCTTCCTCTCGAGTGGAGACGGGTATGTCGGGGAACTTCTTGAGTTGCAGCAAGGGTGTGAAGGACCCTTTGGAAGTTCCAGTGGTTAGACGTGATTAGCCTCGAGAAGCTTCAGCGGAAATGGGCCTCATCTCGCCTGGAGGGCAAAACCTCCTGGATTTTCTCGAGTTGCGGCAGGTGCTCTCGACTTACGACGGGGACCTCAGGGACCCGCTCTGGTGGCCTCAGGAAAGGCCAGTCCCCATGCGAGTTCCTCAGGGGCCTCTCGGCATTCCTCTCCCGTCGATGACGGGGCTTAAGACCTTGTGTGGAGTCGGGGCCGGAACCTGAGGATTCCTCTCCAGTGCTGACATGGATCTTGGGGTACTTCTGGAGTCTCCCCAGGGGAGTCAGTCCTCGTCTCGAATGCGGGCATGCACTTGCGCTTTCCTCCAGAGCGGTAGCAGCAGTGTCACGCAGTCCGCGGCGTGGATCAAAGGATCTATGGTTTTCCCTCGAGTTTTCCCACGAGGCTTTCCCACGAGGCTTTCCCACAGGGCTGTCCGACGTGCACACGTGGTGGGAGTCGATCCTCGGCTTGAACGTCAAGGCAGTGCAGGGAAAAAAGGTTCCTCTGGAATGGACTGACACATCTGGGGGACTCTTGGAATGGTGGCACGACCCTGGAGTTCCTCTCGCTTTTCCTGTGGAGAGCGCCTCCTCTTGAGATGCGACGGGAACGCCGGGAATTCTTTCCCTACGAAACAGGGAAAGGATCCCTCATCTCGAGCTAGGAGGCGGAAACGGGGCTCCCCTGGATGTGTGCGGGACCCACGTGCTTCCTCTCGAGTGGAGACGGGTATGTCGGGGAACTTCTTGAGTTGCAGCAAGGGTGTGAAGGACCCTTTGGAAGTTCCAGTGGTTAGACGTGATTAGCCTCGAGAAGCCTCAGTGGAAATGGGCCTCATCTCGCCTGGAGGGCAAAACCTCCTGGATTTTCTCGAGTTGCGGCAGGTGCTCTAGACTTACGACGGGGACCTCAGGGACCCGCTCTGGTGGCCTCAGGAAAGGTCAGTCCCCATGCGAGTTCCTCGGGGGCCTCTCGGGATTCCTCTCCCGTCGATGCCGGGGCCTAAAACCTTGTGTGGAGTCGGGGCCGGAACCTGAGGATTCCTCTCCAGTGCTGACATGGATCTTGGGGTACTTCTGGAGTCTCCCCAGGGGAGTCAGTCCTCGTCTCGAATGCGGGCATGCACTTGCGCTTTCCTCCAGAGCGGTAGCAGCAGTGTCACGCAGTCCGCCGCGTGGATCAAAGCATCTATGGTTTTTCCTCGAGTCTTTCCCACGAGGCTTTCCCACGAGGCTTTCCCACAGGGCTGTCCCACGTGCACACATGGTGGGAGTCGATCCTCGGCTTGAAAGTCAAGGCAGTGCAGGGAAAACAGGTTCCTCTGGAATGGACTGACACATCTGGGGGACTCTTGGAATGGTGTCACGACCCTGGAGTTCCTCTCTACTTTCCTGTGGAGAGCGCCTCCTCTTGAGATGCGACGGGAACGCCGGGAATTCTTTCCCTACGAAACAGGGAAAGGATCCCTCATCTCGAGCTAGGAGGCGGAAACGGGGCTCCCCTGGATGTGTGCGGGAACCCACGTGCTTCTTCTCGAGTGGAGACGGGTATGTCGGGGAACTTCTTGAGTTGCAGCAATGGTGTGAAGGATCCTTTGGAAGATCCAGTGGTTAGATGTGAGTGGCCTCGAGAAGCCTCAGCGGAAATGGGCCTCATCTCGCCTGGAGGGCAAAACCTCCTGGATTTTCTCGAGTTGCGGCAGGTGCTCTAGACTTACGACGGGGACCTCAGGGAACCGCTCTTGTGGCCTCAGGAAAGGCCAGTCCCCATGCGAGTTCCTCGGGGGCGTCTCGGGATTCTTCTCCCGTCGATGCCGGGGCCTAAGACCTTGTGTGGAGTCGGGGCCGGAACCTGAGTATTCCTCTCCAGTGCTGACATGGATCTTGGGGTACTTCTGGAGTCTCCCCAGGGGAGTCAGTCCTCGTCTCGAATGCGGGCATGCACTTGCGCTTTCCTCCAGAGCGGTAGCAGCAGGGTCACGCAGTCCGCCGCGTGGATCAAAGGATCTATGGTTTTCCCTCGAGTCTTTCCCACGAGGTTTTCCCACGAGGTTTTCCCACAGGGCTGTCCCACGTGCACACGTGGTGGGAGTCGATCCTCGGCTTTAACGTCAAGGCAGTGCAGGGAAAACAGGTTCCTCTGGAATGGACTGACACATCTGGGGGACTCTTGGAATGGTGGCACGACCCTGGAGTTCCTCTCGCCTTTCCTGTGGAGAGCGCCTCCTCTTGAGATGCGACGGGAACGCCGGGAATTCTTTCCCTATGAAACAGAGAAAGGATCCCTCATCTAGAGCTAGGAGGCGGAAACGGGGCTCCCCTGGATGTGTGCGGGACCCCACGTGCTTCCTCTCGAGTGGAGACGGGTATGTCGGGGAAATTCTTGAGTTGCAGCAAGGGTGTGAAGGACCGTTTGGAAGTTCCAGTGGTTAGACGTGATTAGCCTCGAGAAGCCTCAGCGGAAATGGGCCTCATCTCGCCTGGAGGGCAAAACCTCCTGGATTTTCTCGAGTTGCGGCAGGTGCTCTCGACTTACGACGGGGACCTCAGGGACCCGCTCTGGTGGCCTCAGGAAAGGCCAGTCCCCATTCGAGTTCCTCAGGGGCCTCTCGGCATTCCTCTCCCGTCGATGCCGGGGCCTAAGACCTTGTGTGGAGTCCGGGCCGGAACCTGAGGATTCCTCTCCAGTGCTGACATGGATCTTGGGGTACTTCTGGAGTCTCCCTAGGGGAGTCAGTCCTCGTCTCGAATGCGGGCATGCACTTGCGCTTTCCTCCAGAGCGGTAGCAGCAGTGTCACGCAGTCCGCCGCGTGGATCAAAGGATCTATTGTTTTCCCTCGTGTCTTTCCCACGAGGCTTTCCCACGAGGCTTTCCCACAGGGCTGTCCCACGTGCACACGTGGTGGGAGTCGATCCTCGGCTTGAACGTCAAGGCAGTGCAGGGAAAACAGGTTCCTCTGGAATGGACTGACACATCTGGGGGACTCTTGGAATGGTGGCACGACCCTGGAGTTCCTCTCGCCTTTCCTGTGGAGAGCGCCTCCTCTTGAGATGCGACGGGAACGCCGGGAATGCGTTCCCTACGAAACAGGGAAAGGATCCCTCATTTCGAGCTAGGAGGCGGAAACGGGGCTCCCCTGGATGTGTGCGGGACCCCACGTGCTTCCTCTCGAGTGGAGACGGGTATGTCGGGGAACTTCTTGAGTTGCAGCAAGGGTGTGAAGGACCCTTTGGAAGTTCCAGTGGTTAGACGTGATTAGCCTCGAGAAGCCTCAGCGGAAATAGGCCTCATCTTGCCTGGAGGGCAAAACCTCCTGGATTTTCTCGAGTTGCGGCAGGTGCTCTCGACTTACGACGGGGACCTCAGGGACCCGCTCTGGTGGCCTCAGGAAAGGCCAGTCCCCATGCGAGTTCCTCGGGGGCCTCTCGGGATCCCTCTCCCGTCGATGCCGGGGCCTAAGACCTTGTGTGGAGTCGGGGCCGGAAACTGAGGATTCCTCTCCAGTGCTGACATGGATCTTGGGGTACTTCTGGAGTCTCCCCAGGGGAGTCAGTCCTCGTCTCGAATGCGGGCATGCACTTGCGCTTTCCTCCAGAGCGGTAGCAGCAGTGTTACGCAGTCCGCCGCGTGGATCAAAGGATCTATGGTTTTCCCTCGAGTCTTTCCCACGAGGCTTTCCCACGAGACTTTCCCACAGGGCTGTCCCACGTGCACACGTGGTGGGAGTGGATCCTCGGCTTGAACGTCAAGGCAGTGCAGGGAAAACAGGTTCCTCTGGAATGGACTGACACATCTGGGGGACTCTTGGAATGGTGGCACGACCCTGGAGTTCCTCTCGCCTTTCCTGTGGAGAGCGCCTCCTCTTGAGATGCGACGGGAACGCCGGGAATTCTTTCCCTACGAAACAGGGAAAGGATCCCTCATCTCGAGCTAGGAGGCGGAAACGGGGCTCCCCTGGATGTGTGCGGGACCCCACGTGCTTCCTCTCGAGTGGAGACGGGTATGTCGGGGAACTTCTTGAGTTGCAGCAAGGGTGTGAAGGACCCTTTGGAAGTTCCAGCGGTTAGATGTGATTTGCCTCGAGAAGCCTCAGCGGAAATGGGCCTCATCTCGCCTGGTGGGCAAAACCTCCTGGATTTTCTCGAGTTGCGGCAGGTGCTCTCGACTTACGATGGGGACCTCAGGGACCCGCTCTGGTGGCCTCAGGAAAGGCCAGTCCCCATTCGAGTTCCTCGGGGGCCTGTCGGCATTCCTCTCCCGTCGATGCCGGGGCCTAAGACCTTGTGTGGAGTCGGGGCCGGAACCTGAGGATTCCTCTCCAGTGCTGACATGGATCTTGGGGTACTTCTGGAGTCTCCCCAGGGGAGTCAGTCCTCGTCTCGAATGCGGGCATGCACTTGCGCTTTCCTCCAGAGCGGTAGCAGCAGTGTCACGCAGTCCGCCGCGTGGATCAAAGGATCTATGGTTTTCCCTCGAGTCTTTCCCACGAGGCTTTCCCACGAGGCTTTCCCACAGGGCTGTCCCACGTGCACACGTGGTGGGAGTGGATCCTCGGCTTGAACGTCAAGGCAGTGCAGGGAAAACAGATTCCTCTGGAATGGACTGACACATCTGGGGGACTCTTGGAATGGTGGCACGACCCTGGAGTTCCTCTCGCCTTTCCTGTGGAGAGCGCCTCCTCTTGAGATGCGACGGGAACGCCGGGAATTCTTTCCCTACGAAACAGGGAAAGGATCCCTCATCTCGAGCTAGGAGGCGGAAACGGGGCTCCCCTGGATGTGTGCGGGACCCCACGTGCTTCCTCTCGAGTGGAGACGGGTATGTCGGGGAACTTCTTGAGTTGCAGCAAGGGTGTGAAGGACCCTTTGGAAGTTCCAGTGGTTAGACGTGATTAGCCTCGAGAAGCCTCAGCGGAAATGGGCCTCATCTCGCCTGGAGGGCAAAACCTCCTGGATTTTCTCGAGTTGCGGCAGGTGCTCTCGACTTACGACGGGGACCTCAGGGACCCGCTCTGGTGGCCTCAGGAAAGGCCAGTCCCCATGCGAGTTCCTCGGGGGCCTCTCGGCATTCCTCTCCCGTCGATGCCGGGGCTTAAGACCTTGTGTGGAGTCGGGGCCGGAACCTGAGGATTCCTCTCCAGTGCTGACATGGATCTTGGGGTACTTCTGGAGTCTCCCCAGGGGAGTCAGTCCTCGTCTCGAATGCGGGCATGCACTTGCGCTTTCCTCCAGAGCGGTAGCAGCAGTGTCACGCAGTCCGCCGCGTGGATCAAAGGATCTATGGTTTTCCCTCGAGTTTTCCCACGAGGCTTTCCCACGAGGCTTTCCCACAGGGCTGTCCGACGTGCACACGTGGTGGGAGTCGATCCTCGGCTTGAACGTCAAGGCACTGCAGGGAAAACAGGTTCCTCTGGAATGGACTGACACATCTGGGGGACTCTTGGAATGGTGGCATGACCCTGCAGTTCCTCTCGGCTTTCCTGTGGAGAGCGCCTCCTCTTGAGATGCGACGGGAACGCCGGGAATTCTTTCCCTACGAAACAGGGAAAGGATCCCTCATCTCGAGCTAGGAGGCGGAAACGGGGCTCCCCTGGATGTGTGCGGGACCCCACGTGCTTCCTCTCGAGTGGAGACGGGTATGTCGGGGAACTTCTTGAGTTGCAGCAATGCTGTGAAGGACCCTTTGGAAGTTCCAGTGGTTAGACGTGATTAGCCTCGAGAAGCCTCAGTGGAAATGGGCCTCATCTCGCCTGGAGGGCAAAACCTCCTGGATTTTCTCGAGTTGCGGCAGGTGCTCTCGACTTAGGACGGGGACCTCAGGGACCCGCTCTGGTGGACTCAGGAAAGGCCAGTCCCCATGCGAGTTCCTCGGGGGCCTCTCGGGATCCCTCTCCCGTCGATGCCGGGGCCTAAGACCTTGTGTGGAGTCGGGGCCGGAACCTGAGGATTCCTCTCCAGTGCTGACATGGATCTTGGGGTACTTCTGGAGTCTCCCCAGGGGAGTCAGTCCTCGTCTCGAATGCGGGCATGCACTTGCGCTTTCCTCCAGAGCGGTAGCAGCAGTGTCACGCAGTGCGCCGCGTGGATCAAAGGATCTATGGTTTTCCCTCGAGTCTTTCCCAGGAGGCTTTCCCACGAGGCTTTCCCACAGGGCTGTCCCACGTGCACACGTGGTGGGAGTGGATCCTCGGCTTGAACGTCAAGGCAGTGCAGGGAAAACAGGTTCCTCTGGAATGGACTGACACATCTGGGGGACTCTTGGAATGGTGGCACGACCCTGGAGTTCCTCTCGCCTTTCCTGTGGAGAGCGCCTCCTCTTGAGATGCGACGGGAACGCCGGGAATTCTTTCCCTACGAAACAGGGAAAGGATCCCTCATCTCGAGCTAGGAGGCGGAAACCGGGCTCCCCTGGATGTGTGCGGGACACCACGTGCTTCCTCTCGAGTGCAGACGGGTATGTCGGGGAACTTCTTGAGTTGCAGCAAGGGTGTGAAGGACCCTTTGTTAGTTCCAGTGGTTAGATGTGATTGGCCTCGAGAAGCCTCAGCGGAAATGGGCCTCATCTCGCCTGGAGGGCAAAACCTCCTGGATTTTCTCGAGTTGCGGCAGGTGCTCTCGATTTACGACGGGGACCTCAGGGACCCGCTCTGGTGGCCTCAGGAAAGGCCAGTCCCCATGCGAGTTCCACGGGGGCGTCTCGGGATTCTTCTCCCGTCGATGCCGGGGCCTAAGACCTTGTGTGGAGTCAGGGCCGGAACCTGAGGATTCCTCTCCAGGGCTGACATGGATCTTGGGGTACTTCTGGAGTCTCCCCAGGGGAGTCAGTCCTCGTCTCGAATGCGGGCATGCACTTGCGCTTTCCTCCAGAGCGGTAGCAGCAGTGTCACGCAGTCCGCCGCGTGGATCAAAGGATCTATGGTTTTCCCTCGAGTCTTTCCCACGAGGCTTTCCCACGAGGCTTTCCCACAGGGCTGTCCCACGTGCACACGTGGTGGGAGTCGATCCTCGGCTTGAAAGTCAAGGCAGTGCAGGGAAAACAGGTTCCTCTGGAATGGACTGACACCTCTGGGGGACTCTTGGAATGGTGTCACGACCCTGGAGTTCCTCTCTACTTTCCTGTGGAGAGCGCCTCCTCTTGAGATGCGACGGGAACGCCGGGAATTCTTTCCCTACGAAACAGGGAAAGGATCCCTCATCTCGAGCTAGGAGGTGGAAACGGGGCTCCCCTGGATGTGTGCGGGAACCCACGTGCTTCTTCTCGAGTGGAGACGGGTATGTCGGGGAACTTCTTGAGTTGCAGCAATGGTGTGAAGGATCCTTTGGAAGATCCAGTGGTTAGATGTGAGTGGCCTCGAGAAGCCTCAGCGGAAATGGGCCTCATCTCGCCTGGAGGGCAAAACCTCCTGGATTTTCTCGAGTTGCGGCAGGTGCTCTCGACTTACGACGGGGACCTCAGGGAACCGCTCTGGTGGCCTCAGGAAAGGCCAGTTCCCATGCGAGTACCTCGGGGGCGCGTCGGGATTCCTCTCCCGGTATGCCGGGGCCTAAGACCTTGTGTGGAGTCGGGGCCGGAACCTGAGGATTCCTCTCCAGTGCTGACATGGATCTTGGGGTACTTCTGGAGTCTCCCCAGGGGAATCAGTCCTCGTCTCGAATGCGGGCATGCATTGCGCTTTCCTCAAGAGCGGTAGCAGCAGTGTCACGCAGTCCGCCGCGTGGATCAAAGGATCTATGGTTTTCCCTCGAGGCTTTCCCACGAGGCTTTCCCACAGGGCTGTCCCACGTGCACACGTGGTGGGAGTCGATCCTCGGCTTGAACGTCAAGGCAGTGCAGGGAAAACAGGTTCCGCTGGAATGGACTGACACATCTGGGGGACTCTTGGAATGGTGGCACGACCCTGGAGTTCCTCTCGCCTTTCCTGTGGAGAGCGCCTCCTCTTGAGATGCGACGGGAACGCCGGGAATTCTTTCCCTACGAAACAGAGAAAGGATCCCTCATCTCGAGCTAGGAGGCGGAAACGGGGCTCCCCTGTATCTGTGCGGGACACCACGTGCTTCCTCTCGAGTGCAGACGGGTATGTCGGGGAACTTCTTGAGTTGCAGCAAGGGTGTGAAGGACCCTTTGGAAGTTCCAGAGGTTAGATGTGATAGGCCTCGAGAAGCCTCAGCGGAAATGGGCCTCATCTCGCCTGGAGGGCAAAACCTCCTGGATTTTCTCGAGTTGCGGCAGGTGCTCTCGACTTACGACGGGGACATCAGGGAACCGCTCTGGTGGCCTCAGGAAAGGCCAGTCCCCATGCGAGTTCCTCGGGGGCCTCTCGGGATTCCTCTCCCGTCGATGCCGGGGCCTAAGACCTTGTGTGGAGTCGGGGCCGGAACCTGAGGATTCTTCTCCAGTGCTGACATGGATCTTGGGGTACTTCTGGAGTCTCCCCAGGGGAGTCAGTCCTCGTCTCGAATGCGGGCATGCACTTGCGCTTTCCTCCAGAGCGGTAGCAGCAGTGTCACGCAGTCTGCCGCGTGGATCAAAGGATCTATGGTTTTCCCTCGAGTCTTTCCCACGAGGCTTTCCCACGAGGCTTTCCCACAGGGCTCTCCCACGTGTACACGTGGTGGGAGTCGATCCTCGGCTTGAACGTCAAGGCAGTGCAGGGAAAACAGGTTCCTCTGGAATGGACTGACACATCTGGGGGACTCTTGGAATGGTGTCACGACCCTGGAGTTCCTCTCGCCTTTCCTGTGGAGAGCGCCTCCTCTTGAGATGCGACGGGAACGCCGGGAATTCTTTCCCTACGAAACAGGGAAAGGATCCCTCATCTCGAGCTAGGAGGCGGAAACGGGGCTCCCCTGGATGTGTGCGGGACCCCACGTGCTTCCTCTCGAGTGCAGACGGGTATGTCGGGGAGCTTCTTGAGTTGCAGCAAGGGTGTGAAGGACCCTTTGGAAGTTCCAGTGGTTAGATGTGATTAGCCTCGAGAAGCCTCAGCCGAAATGGGCCTCATCTCGCCTGGATGCAAAACCTCCTGGATTTTCTCGAGTTGCGGCAGGTGCTCTCGACTTACGACGGGGACCTCAGGGACCCGCTCTGGTGGCCTCAGGAAAGGCCAGTCTCCATGCGAGTTCCTCGGGGGCCTCTGGGGATTCCTCTCCCGTTGATGCCGGGGCCTAAGACGTTCTGTGGAGTCGGGGCCGGAACCTGAGGATTCCTCTCCAGTGCTGACATGGATCTTGGGGTACTTCTGGAGTCTCCCCAGGGGAGTCAGTCCTCGTCTCGAATGCGGGCATGCACTTGCGCTTTCCTCCAGAGCGGTAGCAGCAGTGTCACGCAGTCCGCCGCGTGGATCAAAGGATCTATGGTTTTCCCTCGAGTCTTTCCCACGAGGCTTTCCCACGAGGCTTTCCCACAGGGCTGTCCCACGTGCACACGTGGTGGGAGTCGATCCTCGGCTTGAACGTCAAGGCAGTGCAGGGAAAACAGGTTCCTCTGGAATGGACTGACACATCTGGGGGACTCTTGGAATGGTGTCACGACCCTGGAGTTCCTCTCGCCTTTCCTGTGGAGAGCGCCTCCTCTTGAGATGCGACAGGAACGCCGGGAATTCTTTCCCTACGAAACAGGTAAAGGATCCCTCATCTCGAGCTAGGAGGCGGAAACGGGGCTCCCCTGGATGTGTGCGGGACCCCACGTGCTTCCTCTCGAGTGGAGACGGGTATGTCGGGAAACTTCTTGAGTTGCAGCAATGGTGTGAAGGACCCTTTGGAAGTTCCAGTGGTTAGATGTGATTGGCCTCGAGAAGCCTCAGTGGAAATGGGCCTCATCTCGCCTGGAGGGCAAAACCTCCTGGATTTTCTCCAGTTGCGGCAGGTGCTCTCGACTTTCGAAGGGGACCTCAGGGAACCGCTCTGGTGGCCTCAGGAAAGGCCAGTCCCCATGCGAGTTCCTCGGGGGCCTCTCGGGATTCCTCTCCCGTTGATGCCGGGGCCTAAGACCTTGTGTGGAGTCGGGGCCGGAACCTGAGGATTCCTCTCCAGTGCTGACATGGATCTTGGGGTATTTCTGGAGTCTCCCCAGGGGAGTCAGTCCTCGTGTCGAATGCGGGCATGCACTTGCGCTTTCCTCCAGAGCGGTAGCAGCAGTGTCACGCAGTCCGCCGCGTGGATCAAAGGATCTATGGTTTTCCCTCGAGTCTTTCCCACGAGGCTTTCCCACGAGGCTTTCCCACAGAGCTGTCCCACGTGCACACGTGGTGGGAGTCGATCCTCGGCTTGAACGTCAAGGCAGTGCAGGGAAAACAGGTTCCTCTGGAATGGACTGACACATCTGGGGGACTCTTGGAATGGTGGCACGACCCTGGAGTTCCTCTCGCCTTTCCTGTGGAGAGCGCCTCCTCTTGAGATGCGACGGGAACGCCGGGAATTCTTTCCCTACGAAACAGGGAAAGGATCCCTCATCTCGAGCTAGGAGGCGGAAACGGGGCTCCCCTGGATGTGTGCGGGACCCCACGTGCTTCCTCTGGAGTGGAGACGGGTATGGTGGGGAGCTTCTTTAGTCGTAGCAAGGGTGTGAAAGACCAGTTGGAAGTTCCAGTAATTAGACGTGATTAGCCTCGAGAAGCCTCAGCGGAAAAGGGGCCTCATCTCGCCTGGAGGGCAAAACCGCCTGGATTTTCTCGAGTTGCGGCAGGTGCTCTCGACTTACGACGGGGACCTCAGGGACCCGCTCTGGTGGCCTCAGGAAAGGCCAGTCCCCATGCGAGTTCCTCGGGGGCCTCTCGGGATTCCTCTCCCATCGATGCCGGTGCCTAAGACCTTGAGTGGAGTCGGGGCCGGAACCTGAGGATTCCTCTCCAGTGCTGACATGGATCTTGGGGTACTTCTGGAGTCTCCCCAGGGGAGTCAGTCCTCGTCTCGAATGCGGGCATGCACTTGCGCTTTCCTCCAGAGCGGTAGCAGCAGTGTCACGCAGTCCGCCGCGTGGATCAAAGGATCTATTGTTTTCCCTCGAGTCTTTCCCACGAGGCTTTCCCACGAAGCTTTCCCACAGGGCTGTCCCACGTGCACACGTGTTGGGAGTCGATCCTCGGCTTGAACGTTAAGGCAGTGCAGTGAAAACAGGTTCCTCTGGAATGGACTGACACATCTGGGGGACTCTTGGAATGGTGTCACGACCCTGGAGTTCCTCTCGCCTTTCCTGTGGAGAGCGGCTCCTCTTGAGATGCGACGGGAACGCCGGGAATTCTTTCCCTACGAAACAGGGAAAGGATCCCTCATTTCGAGCTAGGAGGCGGAAACGGGGCTCCCCTGGATGTGTGCGGGACCCCACGTGCTTCCTCTCGAGTGCAGACGGGTATGTCGGGGAGCTTCTTGAGTTGCAGCAAGGGTGTGAAGGACCCTTTGGAAGTTCCAGTGGTTAGATGTGATTAGCCTCGAGAAGCCTCAGCGGAAATGGGCCTCATCGCGCCTGGACGGCAAAACCTCCTGGATTTTCTCGAGTTGCGGCAGGTGCTCTCGACTTACGACGGGGACCTCAGGGACCCGCTCTGGTGGCCTCAGGAAAGGCCAGTCCCCATGCGAGTTCCTCGGGGGCCTCTGGGGATTCCTCTCCCGTCGATGCCGGGGCCTAAGACCTTCTGTGGAGTCGGGGCCGTAACCTGAGGATTCCTTTCCAGTGCTGACATGGATCTGGGGTACTTCTGAAGTCTCCCCAGGGGAGTCAGTCCTCGTCTCGAATGCGGGCATGCACTTGCGCTTTCCTCCAGAGCGGTAGCAGCAGTGTCACGCAGTTCGCCGCGTGGATCAAAGGATCTATGGTTTTCCCTGGAGTCTTTCCCACGAGGTTTTCCCACGAGGCTTTCCCACAGGGCTGTCCCACGTGCACACGTGGTGGGAGTCGATCCTAGGCTTGAACGTCAAGGCAGTGCAGGGAAAACAGGTTCCTCTGGAATGGACTGACACATCTGGGGGACTCTTGGAATGGTGGCACGACCCTGGAGTTCCTCTCGCCTTTCCTGTGGAGAGCGCCTCCTCTTGAGATGCGACGGGAACGCCGGGAATTCTTTCCCTCCGAAACAGAGAAAGGATCCCTCATCTCGAGCTAGGAGGCGGAAACGGGGCTCCCCTGGATGTGTGCGGGACACCACGTGCTTCCTCTCGAGTGCAGACGGGTATGTCGGGGAACTTCTTGAGTTGCAGCAAGGGTGTGAAGGACCCTTTGGAAGTTCCAGAGGTTAGATGTGATTGGCCTCGAGAAGCCTCAGCGGAAATGGGCCTCATCTCGCCTGGAGGGCAAAACCTCCTGGATTTTCTCGAGTTGCGGCAGGTGCTCTCGACTTACGACGGGGACATCAGGGAACCGCTCTGGTGGCCTCAGGAAAGGCCAGTCCCCATGCGAGTTCCTCGGGGGCCTCTCGGGATTCCTATCCCGTCGATGCCGGGGCCTAAGACCTTGTGTGGAGTCGGGGCCGGAACCTGAGGATTCCTCTCCAGTGCTGACATGGATCTTGGGGTACTTCTGGAGTCTCCCCAGGGGAGTCAGTCCTCGTCTCGAATGCGGGCATGCACTTGCGCTTTCCTCCAGAGCGGTAGCAGCAGTTTCACGCAGTCTGCCGCGTGGATCAAAGGATCTATGGTTTTCCCTCGAGTCTTTCCCACGAGGCTTTCCCACGAGGCTTTCCCACAGGGCTGTCCCACGTGTACACGTGGTGGGAGTCGATCCTCGGCTTGAACGTCAAGGCAGTGCAGGGAAAACAGGTTCCTCTGGAATGGACTGACACATCTGGGGGACTCTTGGAATGGTGGCACGACCCTGGAGTTCCTCTCGCCTTTCCTGTGGAGAGCGCCTCCTCTTGAGATGCGACGGGAACGCCGGGAATTCTTTCCCTACGAAACAGGGAAAGGATCCCTCATCTCGAGCTAGGAGGCGGAAACGGGGCTCCCCTGGATGTGTGCGGGACCCACGTGCTTCCTCTGGAGTGGAGACGGGTATGGTGGGGAGCTTCTTTAGTCGTAGCAAGGGTGTGAAAGACCCGTTGGAAGTTCCAGTAATTAGACGTGATTAGCCTCGAGAAGCCTCAGCGGAAATGGGCCTCATCTCGCCTGGAGGGCAAAACCTCCAGGATTTTCTCGAGTTGCGGCAGGTGCTCTCGACTTACGACGGGGACCTCAGGGACCCGCTCTGGTGGCCTCAGGAAAGGCCAGTCCCCATGCGAGTTCCTCGGGGGCCTCTCGGGATTCCTCTCCCATCGATGCCGGTGCCTAAGACCTTGAGTGGAGTCGGGGCCGGAACCTGAGGATTCCTCTCCAGTGCTGACATGGATCTTGGGGTACTTCTGGAGTCTCCCAAGGGGAGTCAGTCCTCGTCTCGAATGCGGGCATGCACTTGCGATTTCCTCCAGAGCGGTAGCAGCAGTGTCACGCAGTCCGCCGCATGGATCAAAGGATCTATGGTTTTCCCTCAGGTCTTTCCCACGAGGCTTTCCCACGAGGCTTTCCCACATGGCTGTCCCACGTGCACACGTGGTGGGAGTCGATCCTCGGCTTGAACGTCAAGGCAGTGCAGGGAAAACAGGTTCCTCTGGAATGGACTGACACATCTGGGGGACTCTTGGAATGGTGGCACGACACTGAAGTTCCTCTCGCCTTTCCTGTGGAGAGCGCCTCCTCTTGAGATGCGACTGGAACGCCGGGAATTCTTTCCCTATGAAACAGGGAAAGGATCCCTCATCTCGAGCTAGGAGGCGGAAACGGGGCTCCCCTGGATGTGTGCGGGATCCCACGTGCTTCCTCTCGAGTGGAGACGGGTATGTCGGGGAACTTCTTGAGTTGCAGCAAGGGTGTGAAGGACCCTTTGGAAGTTCCAGTGGTTAGATGTGATTGGCCTCGAGAAGCCTCAGCGGAAATGGGCCTCATCTCGCCTGGAGGGCAAAACCTCCTGGATTTTCTCGAGTTGCGGCAAGTGCTCTCGACTTACGCCGAGGACCTCAGGGACCAGCTCTGGTAGCCTCAGGAAAGGCCAGTCCCCATGCGAGTTCCTCTCGGGATTCCTATCCGGTCGATGCCGGGGCCTAAGACCTTGTGTGGAGTCGGGGCCGGAACCTGAGGATTCCTCTCCAGTGCTGACATTGATCGTGGGGTACTTCTGGAGTCTCCCCAGGGGAGTCAGTCCTCGTCTCGAATGCGGGCATGCACTTGCGCTTTCCTCCAGAGCGGTGGCAGCAGTGTCACGCAGTCCGCCGCGTGGATCAAAGGATCTATGGTTTTCCTCGAGTCTTTCCCACGAGGCTTTCCCACGAGGCTTTCCCACAGGGCTGTCCCACGTGCACACGTGGTGGGAGTCGATCCTCGGCTTGAACGTCAAGGCAGTGCAGGGAAAACAGGTTCCTCTGGAATGGACTGACACATCTGGGGGACTCTTGGAATGGTGGCACGACCCTGGAGTTCCTCTCGCCTTTCCTGTGGAGAGCGCCTCCTCTTGAGATGCGACGAGAACGCCGGGAATTCTTTCCCTACGAAACAGGGAAAGGATCCCTCATCTCGAGCGAGGAGGCGGAAACGGGGCTCCCCTGGATGTGTGCGGGACCCCACGTGCTTCCTTTCGAGTGGAGACGGGTATGTCGGGGAACTTCTTGAGTTGCAGCAAGGGTGTGAAGGACCCTTTGGAAGTTCCAGTGGTGAGATGTGATTGGCCTCGAGAAGCCTCAGCGGAAATGAGCCTCATCTCGCCTGGAGGGCAAAACCTCCTGGAATTTCTCGAATTGCGGCAGTTGCTCTCGACTTACGACGGGGACCTCAGGGACCCGCTCTGGTGGCCTCAGGAAAGGCCAGTCCCCATGCGAGTTCCTCGGGGGCCTCTCGGGATTCCTCTCCCGTCGATTCCGGGGCCTAAGACCTTGTGTGGAGTCGGGGCCGGAACCTGAGGATTCCTCTCCAGTGCTGACATGGATCTTGGGGTATTTCTGGAGTCTCCCCAGGGGAGTCAGTCCTCGTGTCGAATGCGGGCATGCACTTGCGCTTTCCTCCAGAGCGGTAGCAGCAGTGTCACGCAGTCCGCCGCGTGGATCAAAGGATCTATGGTTTTCCCTCGAGTCTTTCCCACGAGGCTTTCCCACGAGGCTTTCCCACAGAGCTGTCCCACGTGCACACGTGGTGGGAGTCGATCCTCGGCTTGAACGTCAAGGCAGTGCAGGGAAAACAGGTTCCTCTGGAATGGACTGACACATCTGGGGGACTCTTGGAATGGTGGCACGACCCTGGAGTTCCTCTCGCCTTTCCTGTGGAGAGCGCCTCCTCGTGAGTTGCGACGGGAACGCCGGGAATTCTTTCCCTACGAAACAGGGAAAGGATCCCTCATCTCGAGCTAGGAGGCGGAAACGGGACTCCCCTGGATGTGTGCGGGACCCCACGTGCTTCCTCTGGAGTGGAGACGGGTATGGTGGGGAGCTTCTTTAGTCGTAGCAAGGGTGTGAAAGACCCGTTGGAAGTTCCAGTAATTAGACGTGATTAGCCTCGAGAAGCCTCATCGGAAATGGGCCTCATCTCGCCTGGAGGGCAAAACCTCCAGGATTTTCTCGAGTTGCGGCAGGTGCTCTCGACTTACGACGGGGACCTCAGGGACCCGCTCTGGTGGCCTCAGGAAAGGCCAGTCCCGATGAGAGTTCCTCGGGGGCCTCTCGGGATTCCTCTCCCATCGATGCCGGTGCCTAAGACCTTGAGTGGAGTCGGGGCCGGAACCTGAGGATTCCTCTCCAGTGCTGACATGGATCTTGGGGTACTTCTGGAGTCTCCCAAGGGGAGTCAGTCCTCGTCTCGAATGCGGGCATGCACTTGCGCTTTCCTCCAGAGCGGTAGCAGCAGTGTCACGCAGTCCGCCGCGTGGATCAAAGGATCTATGGTTTTCCCTCAGGTCTTTCCCACGAGGCTTTCCCACGAGGCTTTCCCACATGGCTGTCCCACGTGCACACGTGGTGGGAGTCGATCATCGGCTTGAACGTCAAGGCAGTGCAGGGAAAACAGGTTCCTCTGGAATGGACTGACACATCTGGGGGACTCTTGGAATGGTGGCACGACACTGGAGTTCCTCTCGCCTTTCCTGTGGAGAGCGCCTCCTCTTGAGATGCGACTGGAACGCCGGGAATTCTTTCCCTACGAAAGAGGGAAAGGATCCCTCATCTCGAGCTAGGAGGCGGAAACGGTGCTCCCCTGGATGTGTGAGGGACCCCACGTGCTTCCTCTCGAGTGGAGACGGGTATGTCGGGGAACTTCTTGAGTTGCAGCAAGGGTGTGAAGGACCCTTTGGAAGTTCCAGTGGTTAGATGTGATTGGCCTCGAGAAGCCTCAGAGGAAATGGGCCTCATCTCGCCTGGAGGGCAAAACCGCCTGGATTTTCTCCAGTTGCGGCAGGTGCTCTCGACTTACGCCGAGGACCTCAGGGACCCGCTCTGGTAGCCTCAGGAAAGGCCAGTCCCCATGCGAGTTCCTCTCGGGATTCCTATCCGGTCGATGCCGGGGCCTAAGACCTTGTGTGGAGTCGGGGCCGGAACCTGAGGATTCCTCTCCAGTGCTGACATTGATCGTGGGGTACTTCTGGAGTCTCCCCAGGGGAGTCAGTCCTCGTCTCGAATGCGGGCATGCACTTGCGCTTTCCTCCAGAGCGGTAGCAGCAGTGTCACGCAGTCCGCCGCGTGGATCAAAGGATCTATGGTTTTCCTCGAGTCTTTCCCACGAGGCTTTCCCACGAGGCTTTCCCACAGGGCTGTCCCACGTGCACACGTGGTGGGAGTCGATCCTCGGCTTGAACGTCAAGGCAGTGCAGGGAAAACAGGTTCCTCTGGAATGGACTGACACATCTGGGGGACTCTTGGAATGGTGGCACGACCCTGGAGTTCCTCTCGCCTTTCCTGTGGAGAGCGCCTCCTCTTGAGATGCGACGGGAACGCCGGGAATTCTTTCCCTACGAAACAGGGAAAGGATCCCTCATCTCGAGCTAGGAGGCGGAAACGGGGCTCCCCTGGATGTGTGCGGGACCCCACGTGCTTCCTCTCGAGTGCAGACGGGTATGTCGGGGAACTTCTTGAGTTGCAGCAAGGGTGTGAAGGACCCTTTGGAAGATCCAGTGTTTAGACGTGAATAGCCTCGAGAAGCCTCAGCGGAAATGAGCCTCATCTCGCCTGGAGGGCAAAACCTCCTGGATTTTCTCGAGTTGCGGCAAGTGCTCTCGACTTAGGACGGGGACCTCAGGGACCCGCTCTGGTGGCCTCAGGAAAAGCCAGTCCCCATGAGAGTTCCTCGGGGGCCTCTCGGGATCCCTCTCCCGTCGATGCCGGGGCCTAAGACCTTGTGTGGAGTCGGGCCGGAACCTGAGGATTCCTCTCCAGTGCTGACATGGATCTTTGGGTACTTCTGGAGTCTCCCCAGGGGAGTCAGTCCTCGTCTCGAATGCGGGCATGCACTTGCGCTTTCCTCCAGAGCGGTAGCAGCAGTGTCACGCAGTCCGCCGCGTGGATCAAAGGATCTATGGTTTTCCCTCGAGTCTTTCCCACGAGGCTTTCCCAAGAGGCTTTCCCACAGGGCTGTCCCATGTGCACACGTGGTGGGAGTCGATCCTCGGCTTGAACGTCAAGGCAGTGCAGGGAAAACAGGTTCCTGTGGAATGGACTGACACATCTGGGGGTCTCTTGGAATGGTGGCACGACCCTGGAGTTCCTCTCGCCTTTCCTGTGGAGAGCGCCTCCTCTTGAGATGCGACGGGAACGCCGGGAATTCTTTCCCTACGAAACAGGGAAAGGATCCCTCATCTCGAGCTAGGAGGCGGAAACGGGGCTTCCCTGGATGTGTGCGGGACCCCACGTGCTTCCTTTCGAGTGGAGACGGGTATGTCGGGGAACTTCTTGAGTTGCAGCAAGGGTGTGAAGGACCCTTTGGAAGTTCCAGTGGTGAGATGTGATTGGCCTCGAGAAGCCTCAGCGGAAATGGGCCTCATCTCGCCTGGAGGGCAAAACCTCCTGGAATTTCTCGAATTGCGGCAGTTGCTCTCGACTTACGACGGGGACCTCAGGGACCCGCTCTGGTGGCCTCAGGAAAGGCCAGTCCCCATGCGAGTTCCTCGGGGGCCTCTCGGGATTCCTCTCCCGTCGATTCCGGGGCCTAAGACCTTGTGTGGAGTCGGGGCCGGAACCTGAGGAATCCTCTCCAGTGCTGACATGGATCTTGGGGTACTTCTGGAGTCTCCCCAGGGGAGTCAGTCCTCCTCTCGAATGCGGGCATGCACTTGCGATTTCCTCCAGAGCGGTAGCAGCAGTGTCACGCAGTCCGCCGCGTGGATCAAAGGATCTATGGTTTTCCCTCGAGTCTTTCCCACGAGGCTTTCCCACGAGGCTTTCCCACAGGGCTGTCCCACGTGCACACGTGGTGGGAGTCGATCCTCGGCTTGAACGTCAAGGCAGTGCAGGGAAAACAGGTTCCTCTGAAATGGACTGACACATCTGGGGGACTCTTGGAATGGTGTCTCGACCCTGGAGTTCCTCTCGCCTTTCCTGTGGAGAGCGCCTCCTCTTGAGATGCGACGGGAACGCCGGGAATTCTTTCCCTTCGAAACAGGGAAAGGATCCCTCATCTCGAGCTAGGAGGCGGAAACGGGGCTCCCCTGGATGTGTGCGGGACCCCACGTGCTTCCTCTCGAGTGGAGACAGGTATGTCGGGGAACTTCTTGAGTTGCAGCAAGGGTGTGAAGGACCCTTTGGAACTTCCAGTGGTTAGATGTGATTGGCCTCGAGAAGCCTCAGCGGAAATGGGCCTCATCTCGCCTGGAGGGCAAAACCTCCTGGATTTTCTCGAGTTGCGGCAGGTGCTCTCGGCTTACGAGGGGGACCTCAGGGAACCGCTCTGGTGGCCTCAGGAAAGGCCAGTCCCCATGCGAGTTCCTCGGGGGCGTCTCGGGATTCCTCTCCCGTCGATGCCGGGGCCTAAGACCTTGTGTGGAGTTGAGGCCGGAACCTGAGGATTCCTCTCCAGTGCTGACATGGATCTTGGGGTACTTCTGGAGTCTCCCGAGGGGAGTCAGTCCTCGTCTCGAATGCGGGCATGCACTTGCGCTTTCCTCCAGAGCGGTAGCAGCAGTGTCACGCAGTCCGCCGCGTGGATCAAAGGATCTATGGTTTTCCCTCGAGTCTTTGCCACGAGGTTTTCCCACGAGGCTTTCCCACAGGGCTGTCCCACGTGCACACGTGGTGGGAGTCGATCCTCGGCTTGAACGTCAAGGCAGTGCAGGGAAAACAGGTTCCTCTGGAATGGACTGACACATCTGGGGGACTCTTGGAATGGTGGCACGACCATGGAGTTCCTCTCGCGTTTCCTGTGGAGAGCGCCTCCTCTTGAGATGCGACGGGAACGCCGGGAATTCTTTCCCTACGAAACAGGGAAAGGATCCCTCATCTCGAGCTAGGAGGCGGAAACGGGGCTCCCCTGGATGTGTGCGGGACCCCACGTGCTTCCTCTCGAGTGGAGACGGGTATGTCGGGGAACTTCTTGAGTTGCAGCAATGGTGTGAAGGACCCTTTGGAAGTTCCAGTGGTTAGATGTGATTGGCCTCGAGAAGCCTCAGCGAAAATGGGCCTCATCTGGCCTGGAGGGCAAAACCTCCTGGATTTTCTCGAGTTGCGGCAGGTGCTCTCGACTTACGACGGGGACCTCAGGGAACCGCTCTTGTGGCCTCAGGAAAGGCCAGTCCCCATGCGAGTTCCTGGGGGCGTCTCGGGATTCCTCTCCCGTCGATGCCGGGGCCTAAGACCTTGTGTGGAGTCGGGGCCGGAACCTGAGGATTCCTCTCCAGGGCTGACATGGATCTTGGGGTACTTCTGGAGTCTCCCCAGGGGAGTCAGTCCTCGTCTCGAATGCGGGCATGCACTTGCGCTTTCCTCCAGAGCGGTAGCAGCAGTGTCACGCAGTCCGCCGCGTGGATCAAAGGATCCATGGTTTTCCCTCCAGTCTTTCCCACGAGGCTTTCCCACGAGGCTTTCCCACAGGGCTGTCCCACGTGCACACGTGGTGGGAGTCGATCCTCGGCTTGAACGTCAAGGCAGTGCAGGGAAAACAGGTTCCTCTGGAATGGACTGACACATCTGGGGGACTCTTGGAATGGTGGCACGACCCTTCAGTTCCTCTCGCCTTTCCTGTGGAGAGCGCCTCCTCTTGAGATGCGACGGGAACTCCGGGAATTCTTTCCCTACGAAACAGGGAAAGGATCCCTCATCTCGAGCTACGAGGCGGAAACGGGTCTCCCCTGGATGTGTGCGGGACCCACGTGCTTCCTCTCGAGTGGAGACGGGTATGTCGGGGAACTTCTTGAGTTGCAGCAAGGGTGTGAAGGACCCTTTGGTAGTTCCAGTGGTTAGACGTGATTAGCCTCGAGAAGCCTCAGTGGAAATGGGCCTCATCTCGCCTGGAGGGCAAAACCTCCTGGATTTTCTCGAGTTGCGGCAGGTGCTCTCGACTTACGACGGGGACCTCAGGGACCCGCTCTGGTGGCCTCAGTAAAGGCCAGTCCCCATGCGAGTTCCTCGGGGGCCTCTCGGGATTCCTCTCCCGTCGATGCCGGGGCCTAAGACCTTATATGGAGTCGGGGCCGGAACCTGAGGATTCCTCTCCAGTGCTGACATGGATCTTGGGGTACTTCTGGAGTCGCCCCAGGGGAGTCAGTCCTCGTCTCGAATGCGGGCATGCACTTGCGCTTTCCTCCAGAGCGGTAGCAGTAGTGTCACGCAGTCCGCCGCGTGGATTAAAGGATCTATGGTTTTCCCTCGAGTCTTTCCCACGAGGCTTTCCCACGAGGCTTTCCCACAGGGCTGTCCCACGTGCACACGTGGTGGGAGTCGATCCTCGGCTTGATCGTCTAGGCAGTGCAGGGAAAACAGGTTCCTCTGGAATGGACTGACACATCTGGGGGACTCTTGGAATGGTGGCACGACCCTGGAGTTCCTCTCGCCTTTCCTGTGGAGAGCGCCTCCTCTTGAGATGCGACGGGAACGCCGGGAATTCTTTCCCTACGAAACAGGGAAAGGATCCATCATCTCGAGCTAGGAGGCGGAAACGGGGCTCCCCTGGATGTGTGCGGGAACCCACGTGCTTCCTTTCGAGTGGAGACGGGTATGTCGGGGAACTTCTTGAGTTGCAGCAAGGGTGTGAAGGACCCTTTGGAAGTTCCAGTGGTGAGATGTGATTGGCCTCGAGAAGCCTCAGCGGAAATGGGCCTCATCTCGCCTGGAGGGCAAAACCTCCTGGAATTTCTCGAATTGCGGCAGTTGCTCTCGACTTACGACGGGGACCTCAGAGACCCGCTCTGGTGGCCTCAGGAAAGGCCAGTCCCCATGCGAGTTCCTCGGGGGCCTCTCGGGATTCCTCTCCCGTCGATTCCGGGGCCTAAGACCTTGTGTGAAGTCGGGGCCGGAACCTGAGGAATCCTCTCCTGTGCTGACATGGATCTTGGGGTACTTCTGGAGTCTCCCCAGGGGAGTCAGTCCTCCTCTCGAATGCGGGCATGCACTTGCGATTTCCTCCAGAGCGGTAGCAGCAGTGTCACGCAGTCCGCCGCGTGGATCAAAGGATCTATGGTTTTCCCTCGAGTCTTTCCCACGAGGCTTTCCCACGAGGCTTTCCCACAGGGCTGTCCCACGTGCACACGTGGTGGGAGTCGATCCTCGGCTTGAACGTCAAGGCAGTGCAGGGAAAACAGGTTCCTCTGAAATGGACTGACACATCTGGGGGACTCTTGGAATGGTGTCTCGACCCTGGAGTTCCTCTCGCCTTTCCTGTGGAGAGCGCCTCCTCTTGAGATGCGACGGGAACGCCGGGAATTCTTTCCCTTCGAAACAGGGAAAGGATCCCTCATCTCGAGCTAGGAGGCGGAAACGGGGCTCCCCTGGATGTGTGCGGGACCCCACGTGCTTCCTCTCGAGTGGAGACAGGTATGTCGGGGAACTTCTTGAGTTGCAGCAAGGGTGTGAAGGACCCTTTGGAACTTCCAGTGGTTAGATGTGATTGGCCTCGAGAAGCCTCAGCGGAAATGGGCCTCATCTCGCCTGGAGGGCAAAACCTCCTGGATTTTCTCGAGTTGCGGCAGGTGCTCTCGGCTTACGAGGGGGACCTCAGGGAACCGCTCTGGTGGCCTCAGGAAAGGCCAGTCCCCATGCGAGTTCCTCGGGGGCGTCTCGGGATTCCTCTCCCGTCGATGCCGGGGCCTAAGACCTTGTGTGGAGTTGAGGCCGGAACCTGAGGATTCCTCTCCAGTGCTGACATGGATCTTGGGGTACTTCTGGAGTCTCCCGAGGGGAGTCAGTCCTCGTCTCGAATGCGGGCATGCACTTGCGCTTTCCTCCAGAGCGGTAGCAGCAGTGTCACGCAGTCTGCCGCGTGGATCAAAGGATCTATGGTTTTCCCTCGAGTCTTTGCCACGAGGTTTTCCCACGAGGCTTTCCCACAGGGCTGTCCCACGTGCACACGTGGTGGGAGTCGATCCTCGGCTTGAACGTCAAGGCAGTGCAGGGAAAACAGGTTCCTCTGGAATGGACTGACACATCTGGGGGACTCTTGGAATGGTGGCACGACCATGGAGTTCCTCTCGCGTTTCCTGTGGAGAGCGCCTCCTCTTGAGATGCGACGGGAACGCCGGGAATTCTTTCCCTACGAAACAGGGAAAGGATCCCTCATCTCGAGCTAGGAGGCGGAAACGGGGCTCCCCTGGATGTGTGCGGGACCCCACGTGCTTCCTCTCGAGTGGAGACGGGTATGTCGGGGAACTTCTTGAGTTGCAGCAATGGTGTGAAGGACCCTTTGGAAGTTCCAGTGGTTAGATGTGATTGGCCTCGAGAAGCCTCAGCGAAAATGGGCCTCATCTGGCCTGGAGGGCAAAACCTCCTGGATTTTCTCGAGTTGCGGCAGGTGCTCTCGACTTACGACGGGGACCTCAGGGAACCGCTCTTGTGGCCTCAGGAAAGGCCAGTCCCCATGCGAGTTCCTGGGGGCGTCTCGGGATTCCTCTCCCGTCGATGCCGGGGCCTAAGACCTTGTGTGGAGTCGGGGCCGGAACCTGAGGATTCCTCTCCAGGGCTGACATGGATCTTGGGGTACTTCTGGAGTCTCCCCAGGGGAGTCAGTCCTCGTCTCGAATGCGGGCATGCACTTGCGCTTTCCTCCAGAGCGGTAGCAGCAGTGTCACGCAGTCCGCCGCGTGGATCAAAGGATCCATGGTTTTCCCTCCAGTCTTTCCCACGAGGCTTTCCCACGAGGCTTTCCCACAGGGCTGTCCCACGTGCACACGTGGTGGGAGTCGATCCTCGGCTTGAACGTCAAGGCAGTGCAGGGAAAACAGGTTCCTCTGGAATGGACTGACACATCTGGGGGACTCTTGGAATGGTGGCACGACCCTTCAGTTCCTCTCGCCTTTCCTGTGGAGAGCGCCTCCTCTTGAGATGCGACGGGAACTCCGGGAATTCTTTCCCTACGAAACAGGGAAAGGATCCCTCATCTCGAGCTAGGAGGCGGAAACGGGTCTCCCCTGGATGTGTGCGGGACCCCACGTGCTTCCTCTCGAGTGGAGACGGGTATGTCGGGGAACTTCTTGAGTTGCAGCAAGGGTGTGAAGGACCCTTTGGTAGTTCCAGTGGTTAGACGTGATTAGCCTCGAGAAGCCTCAGTGGAAATGGGCCTCATCTCGCCTGGAGGGCAAAACCTCCTGGATTTTCTCGAGTTGCGGCAGGTGCTCTCGACTTACGACGGGGACCTCAGGGACCCGCTCTGGTGGCCTCAGTAAAGGCCAGTCCCCATGCGAGTTCCTCGGGGGCCTCTCGGGATTCCTCTCCCGTCGATGCCGGGGCCTAAGACCTTATATGGAGTCGGGGCCGGAACCTGAGGATTCCTCTCCAGTGCTGACATGGATCTTGGGGTACTTCTGGAGTCGCCCCAGGGGAGTCAGTCCTCGTCTCGAATGCGGGCATGCACTTGCGCTTTCCTCCAGAGCGGTAGCAGTAGTGTCACGCAGTCCGCCGCGTGGATTAAAGGATCTATGGTTTTCCCTCGAGTCTTTCCCACGAGGCTTTCCCACGAGGCTTTCCCACAGGGCTGTCCCACGTGCACACGTGGTGGGAGTCGATCCTCGGCTTGATCGTCTAGGCAGTGCAGGGAAAACAGGTTCCTCTGGAATGGACTGACACATCTGGGGGACTCTTGGAATGGTGGCACGACCCTGGAGTTCCTCTCGCCTTTCCTGTGGAGAGCGCCTCCTCTTGAGATGCGACGGGAACGCCGGGAATTCTTTCCCTACGAAACAGGGAAAGGATCCATCATCTCGAGCTAGGAGGCGGAAACGGGGCTCCCCTGGATGTGTGCGGGAACCCACGTGCTTCCTTTCGAGTGGAGACGGGTATGTCGGGGAACTTCTTGAGTTGCAGCAAGGGTGTGAAGGACCCTTTGGAAGTTCCAGTGGTGAGATGTGATTGGCCTCGAGAAGCCTCAGCGGAAATGGGCCTCATCTCGCCTGGAGGGCAAAACCTCCTGGAATTTCTCGAATTGCGGCAGTTGCTCTCGACTTACGACGGGGACCTCAGGGACCCGCTCTGGTGGCCTCAGGAAAGGCCAGTCCCCATGCGAGTTCCTCGGGGGCGTCTCGGGATTCCTCTCCCGTCGATGCCGGGGCCTAAGACCTTGTGTGGAGTTGAGGCCGGAACCTGAGGATTCCTCTCCAGTGCTGACATGGATCTTGGGGTACTTCTGGAGTCTCCCGAGGGGAGTCAGTCCTCGTCTCGAATGCGGGCATGCACTTGCGCTTTCCTCCAGAGCGGTAGCAGCAGTGTCACGCAGTCTGCCGCGTGGATCAAAGGATCTATGGTTTTCCCTCGAGTCTTTCCCACGAGGTTTTCCCACGAGGCTTTCCCACAGGGCTGTCCCACGTGCACACGTGGTGGGAGTCGATCCTCGGCTTGAACGTCAAGGCAGTGCAGGGAAAACAGGTTCCTCTGGAATGGACTGACACATCTGGGGGACTCTTGGAATGGTGGCACGACCATGGAGTTCCTCTCGCGTTTCCTGTGGAGAGCGCCTCCTCTTGAGATGCGACGGGAACGCCGGGAATTCTTTCCCTACGAAACAGGGAAAGGATCCCTCATCTCGAGCTAGGAGGCGGAAACGGGGCTCCCCTGGATGTGTGCGGGACCCCACGTGCTTCCTCTCGAGTGGAGACGGGTATGTCGGGGAACTTCTTGAGTTGCAGCAATGGTGTGAAGGACCCTTTGGAAGTTCCAGTGGTTAGATGTGATTGGCCTCGAGAAGCCTCAGCGAAAATGGGCCTCATCTGGCCTGGAGGGCAAAACCTCCTGGATTTTCTCGAGTTGCGGCAGGTGCTCTCGACTTACGACGGGGACCTCAGGGACCCGCTCTGGTGGCCTCAGGAAAGGCCAGTCCCCATGCGAGTTCCTCGGGGGCGTCTCGGGATTCCTCTCCCGGCGATGCCGGGGCCTAAGACCTTGTGTGGAGTCGGGGCCGGAACCTGAGGATTCCTCTCCAGTGCTGACATGGATCTTGGGGTACTTCTGGAGCCTCCCCGGTGGAGTCAGTCCTCGTCTCGAATGCGGGCATGCACTTGCGCTTTCCTCCAGAGCGGTAGCAGCAGTGTCACGCAGTCCGCCTCGTGGATCAAAGGATCTATGGTTTTCCCTCGAGTCTTTCCCACGAGGCTTTCCCACGAGGCTTTCCCACAGGGCTGTCCCACGTGCACACGTGGTGGGAGTCGATCCTCGGCTTGAACGTCAAGGCAGTGCAGGGAAAACAGGTTCCTCTGGAATGGACTGACACATCTGGGGGACTCTTGGAATGGTGTCACGACCCTGGAGTTCCTCTCGCCTTTCCTGTGGAGAGCGCCTCCTCTTGAGATGCGACGGGAACGCCGGGAATTCTATCCGTAGGAAACAGGGAAAGGATCCCTCATCTCGAGCTAGGAGGCGGAAACGGGGCTCCCCTGGATGTGTGCGGGACAACACGTGCTTCCTCTCGAGTGGAGACGGGTATGTCGGGGAACTTCTTGAGTTGCAGCAAGGGTATGAAGGACCCTTTGGAAGTTCCAGTGGTTAGATGTGATTGGCCTCGAGAAGCCTCAGCGGAAATGGGCCTCATCTCGCCTGGAGGGCAAAACCTCCTGGATTTTCTCGAGTTGCGGCAGGTGCTCTCGACTTACGACGGGGACCTCAGGGACCCGCTCTGGTGGCCTCAGGAAAGGCCAGTCCCCATGCGAGTTCCTCGGGGGCATCTCGGGATTCCTCTCCCGTCGATGCCGGGGCCTAAGACCTTGTGTGGAGTCGGGGCCGGAACCTGAGGATTCCTCTCCAGTGCTTACATGGATCTTGGGGTACTTCTGGAGTCTCCCCGGGGGAGTCAGTCCTCGTCTCGAATGCGGGCATGCACTTGCGCTTTCCTCCAGAGCGGTAGCAGCAGTGTCACGCAGTCCGCCGCGTGGATCAAAGGATCTATGGTTTTCCCTCGAGTCTTTCCCACGAGGCTTTCCCACGAGGCTTTCCCACAGGGCTGTCCCACGTGCACACGTGGTGGGAGTCGATCCTCGGCTTGAACGTCAAGGCAGTGCAGGGAAATCAGGTTCCTCTGGAATGGACTGACACATCTGGGGGACTCTTGGAATGGTGGCACGACCCTGGAGTTCCTCTCGCCTTTCCTGTGGAGAGCGCCTCCTCTTGAGATGCGACGGGAACGCCGGGAATTCTTTCCCTACGAAACAGAGAAAGGATCCCTCATCTCGAGCTAGGAGGCGGAAACGGGGCTCCCCTGGATGTGTGCGGGACACCACGTGCTTCCTCTCGAGTGCAGACGGGTATGTCGGGGAACTTCTTGAGTTGCAGCAAGGGTGTGAAGGACCCTTTGGAAGTTCCAGAGGTTAGATGTGATTGGCCTCGAGAAGCCTCAGCGGAAATGGGCCTCATCTCGCCTGGAGGGCAAAACCTCCTGGATTTTCTCGAGTTGCGGCAGGTGCTCTCGACTTACGACGGGGACCTCAGGGACCCGCTCTGGTGGCCTCAGGAAAGGCCAGTCCCCATGCGAGTTCCTCGGGGGCCTCTCGGGATTCCTCTCCCGTCGATGCCGGGGCCTAAGACCTTGTGTGGAGTCGGGGCCGGAACCTGAGGATTCCTCTCCAGTGCTGACATGGATCTTGGGGTACTTCTGGAGTCTCCCCAGGGGAGTCAGTCCTCGTCTCGAATGCGGGCATGCACTTGCGCTTTCCTCCAGACCGGTAGCAGCAGTGTCACGCAGTCCGCCGCGTGGAACAAAGGATCTATGGTTTTCTCTCGAGTCTTTCCCACGAGGCTTTCCCACGAGGCTTTCCCACAGGGCTGTCCCACGTGCACACGTGGTGGTAGTCGATCCTCGGCTTGAACGTCAATGCAGTGCAGGGAAAACAGGTTCCTCTGGAATGGACTGACACATTTGGGGGACTCTTGGAATGGTGGCACGACCCTGGAGTTCCTCTCGCCTTTCCTGTGGAGAGCGCCTCCTCTTGAGATGCGACGGGAACGCCGGGAATTCTTTCCCTACGAAACAGGGAAAGGATCCCTCATCTCGAGCTAGGAGGTGGAAACGGGGCTCCCCTGGATGTGTGCGGGACCCATGTGCTTCCTCTCGAGTGGAGACGGGTATGTCGGGGAACTTCTTGAGTTGCAGCAAGGGTGTGAAAGACCCTTTGGAAGTTCCAGTGGTTAGACGAGATTAGCCTCGAGAAGCCTCAGCGGAAATGGGCCTCATCGCGCCTGGAGGGCAAAACCTCCTGGAATTTCTCGAGTTGCGGCAGGTGCTCTCGACTTACGACGGGGACCTCAGGGACCCGCTCTGGTGGCCTCAGGAAAGGCCAGTCCCCATGCGAGTTCCTCGGGGGCCTCTGTGGATTCCTCTCCCGTCGATGCGGGGGCCTAAGACCTTGTGTGGAGTAGGGGCCGGAACCTGAGGATTCCTCTCCAGTGCTGACATGGATCTTGGGGTACTTCTTGAGTCTCCCCAGGGGAGTCAGTACTCGTCTCGAATGCGGGCATGCACTTTCGCTTTCCTAAAGAGCGGTAGCAGCAGTGTCACGCAGTCCGCCGCGTGGATCAAAGGATCTATGGTTTTCCCCCGAGTCTTTCCCACGAGGCTTTCCCACGAGGCTTTCCCACAGGGCTGTCCCACGTGCACACGTGGTGGGAGTCGATCCTCGGCTTGAACGTCAAGGCAGTGCAGGGAAAACAGGTTCCTCTGGAATGGACTGACACATCTGGGGGACTCTTGGAATGGTGGCATGACCCTGGAGTTCCTCTCGCCTTTCCTGTGGAGAGCGCCTCCTCTTGAGATGCGACGGGAACACCGGGAATTCTTTCCCTACGAAACAGGGAAAGGATCCCTCATCTCGAGCTAGGAGGCGGAAACCGGGCTCCCCTGGATGTGTGCGGGACACCACGTGCTTCCTCTCGAGTGCAGACGGGTATGTCGGGGAACTTCTTGAGTTGCAGCAAGGGTGTGAAGGACCCTTTGGAAGTTCCAGTGGTTAGATGTGATTAGCCTCGAGAAGCCTCAGCGGAAATGGGCCTCATCTCGCCTGGAGGGCAAAACCTCCTGGATTTTCTCGAGTTGCGGCAGGTGCTCTCGACTTACGACGGGGACCTCAGGGACCCGCTCTGGTGGCCTCAGGAAAGGCCAGTCCCCATGCGAGTTCCTCGGGGGCGTCTCGGGATTCCTCTCCCGTCGATGCCGGGGCATAAGACCTTGTGTGGAGTCGGGGCTGAAACCTGAGGATTCCTCTCCAGTGCTGACATGGATCTTGGGGTACTTCTGGAGTCTCCCCGGGGGAGTCAGTCCTCGTCTCGAATGCGGGCATGCACTTGGGCTTTCCTCCAGAGCGGTAGCAGCAGTGTCACGCAGTCCGCCGCGTGGATCAAAGGATCTATGGTTTTCCCTCGAGTCTTTCCCACGAGGCTTTCCCACGAGGCTTTCCCACAGGGCTGTCCCACGTGCACACGTGGTGGGAGTCGATCCTCGGCTTGAACGTCAAGGCAGTGCAGGGAAATCAGGTTCCTCTGGAATGGACTGACACATCTGGGGGACTCTTGGAATGGTGGCACGACCCTGGAGTTCCTCTCGCCTTTCCTGTGGAGAGCGCCTCCTTTGAGATGCCACGGGAACGCCGGGAATTCTTTCCCTACGAAACAGGGAAAGGATCCCTCATCTCGAGCTAGGAGGCGGAAACGGGGCTCCCCTGGATGTGTGCGGGACCCACGTGCTTCCTCTCGAGTGGAGACGGGTATGTCGGGGAACTTCTTGAGTTGCAGCAAGGGTGTGAAGGACCCTTTGGAAGTTCCAGTGGTTAGACGTGATTAGCCTCGAGAAGCCTCAGCGGAAATGGGCCTCATCTAGCCTGGAGGGCAAAACCTCCTGGATTTTCGCGAGTTGCGGCAGGTGCTCTCGACTTACGACGGGGACCTCAGGGACCCGCTCTGGTGGCCTCAGGAAAGGCCAGTCCCCATGCTAGTTCTTCGGGGGCATCTCGGGATTCCTCTCCCGTCATTGCCGGGGCCTAAGACCTTGTGTGGAGTCGGGGCCGGAACCTGAGGATTCCTCTCCAGTGCTGACATGGATCTTGGGGTACTTCTGGAGTCTCCCCAAGGGAGTCAGTACTCGTCTCGAATGCGGGCATGCACTTTCGCTTTCCTCCAGAGCGGTAGCAGCAGTGTCACGCAGTCCGCCGCGTGGATCAAAGGATGTATGGTTTTCCCCCGAGTCTTTCCCACGAGGCTTTCCCACGAGGCTTTCCCACAGGGCTGTCCCACGTGCACACGTGGTGGGAGTCGATCCTCGGCTTGAACGTCAAGGCAGTGCAGGGAAAACAGGTTCCTCTGGAATGGACTGACACATCTGGGGGACTCTTGGAATGGTGGCATGACCCTGGAGTTCCTCTCGCCTTTCCTGTGGAGAGCGCCTCCTCTTGAGATGCGACGGGAACACCGGGAATTCTTTCCCTACGAAACAGGGAAAGGATCCCTCATCTCGAGCTAGGAGGCGGAAACCGGGCTCCCCTGGATGTGTGCGGGACACCACGTGCTTCCTCTCGAGTGCAGACGGGTATGTCGGGGAACTTCTTGAGTTGCAGCAAGGGTGTGAAGGACCCTTTGGAAGTTCCAGTGGTTAGATGTGATTAGCCTCGAGAAGCCTCAGCGGAAATGGGCCTCATCTCGCCTGGAGGGCAAAACCTCCTGGATTTTCTCGAGTTGCGGCAGGTGCTCTCGACTTACGACGGGGACCTCAGGGACCCGCTCTGGTGGCCTCAGGAAAGGCCAGTCCCCATGCGAGTTCCTCGGGGGCGTCTCGGGATTCCTCTCCCGTCGATGCCGGGGCCTAAGACCTTGTGTGGAGTCGGGGCTGAAACCTGAGGATTCCTCTCCAGTGCTGACATGGATCTTGGGGTACTTTGGAGTCTCCCCGGGGGAGTCAGTCCTCGTCTCGAATGCGGGCATGCACTTGCGCTTTCCTCCAGAGCGGTAGCAGCAGTGTCACGCAGTCCGCCGCGTGGATCAAAGGATCTATGGTTTTCCCTCGAGTCTTTCCCACGAGGCTTTCCCACGAGGCTTTCCCACAGGGCTGTCCCACGTGCACACGTGGTGGGAGTCGATCCTCGGCTTTAACGTCAAGGCAGTGCAGGGAAATCAGGTTCCTCTGGAATGGACTGACACATCTGGGGGACTCTTGGAATGGTGGCACGACCCTGGAGTTCCTCTCGCCTTTCCTGTGGAGAGCGCCTCCTTTGAGATGCCACGGGAACGCCGGGAATTCTTTCCCTACGAAACAGGGAAAGGATCCCTCATCTCGAGCTAGGAGGCGGAAACGGGGCTCCCCTGGATGTGTGCGGGACCCACGTGCTTCCTCTCGAGTGGAGACGGGTATGTCGGGGAACTTCTTGAGTTGCAGCAAGGGTGTGAAGGACCCTTTAGAAGTTCCAGTGGTTAGAAGTGATTAGCCTCGAGAAGCCTCAGCGGAAATGGGCCTCATCGCGCCTGGAGGGCAAAACCTCCAGGATTTTCTCGAGTTGCTGCAGGTGCTCTCGACTTACGACGGGGACCTCAGGGACCCGCTCTGGTGGCCTCAGGAAAGGCCAGTCCCCATGCGAGTTCCTCGGGGGCATCTCGGGATTCCTCTCCCGTCATTGCCGGGGCCTAAGACCTTGTGTGGAGTCGGGGCCGGAACCTGAGGATTCCTCTCCAGTGCTGACATGGATCTTGGGGTACTTCTGGAGTCTCCCCAGGGGAGTCAGTACTCGTCTCGAATGCGGGCATGCACTTGCGCTTTCCTCCAGAGCGGTAGCAGCAGTGTCACGCAGTCCGCCGCGTGGATCAAAGGATGTATGGTTTTCCCCCGAGTCTTTCCCACGAGGCTTTCCCACGAGGCTTTCCCACAGGGCTGTCCCACGTGCACACGTGGTGGGAGTCGATCCTCGGCTTGAACGTCAAGGCAGTGCAGGGAAAACAGGTTCCTCTGGAATGGACTGACACATCTGTGGGACTCTTGGAATGGTGGCATGACCCTGGAGTTCCTCTCGCCTTTCCTGTGGAGAGCGCCTCCTCTTGAGATGCGACGGGAACACCGGGAATTCTTTCCCTACGAAACAGGGAAAGGATCCCTCATCTCGAGCTAGGAGGCGGAAACCGGGCTCCCCTGGATGTGTGCGGGACACCACGTTCTTCCTCTCGAGTGCAGACGGGTATGTCGGGGAACTTCTTGAGTTGCAGCAAGGGTGTGAAGGACCCTTTGGAAGTTCCAGTGGTTAGATGTGATTGGCCTCGAGAAGCCTCAGCGGAAATGGGCCTCATCTCGCCTGGAGGGCAAAACCTCCTGGAATTTCTCGAGTTGCGGCAGGTGCTCTCGACTTACGACGGGGACCTCAGGGACCCGCTCTGGTGGCCTCAGGAAAGGCCAGTCCCCATGCGAGTTCCTCGGGGGCCTCTGGGGATTCCTCTCCCGTCGATGCGGGGGCCTAAGACCTTGTGTGGAGTCGGGGCCGGAACCTGAGGATTCCTCTCCAGTGCTTACATGGATCTTGGGGTATTTCTGGAGTCTCCCCAAGGGAGTCAGTACTCGTCTCGAATGCGGGCATGCACTTTCGCTTTCCTCCAGAGCGGTAGCAGCAGTGTCACGCAGTCCGCCGCGTGGATCAAAGGATGTATGGTTTTCCCCCGAGTCTTTCCCACGAGGCTTTCCCACGAGGCTTTCCCACAGGGCTGTCCCACGTGCACACGTGGTGGGAGTGGATCCTCGGCTTGAACGTCAAGGCAGTGCAGGGAAAACAGGTTCCTCTGGAATGGACTGACACATCTGGGGGACTCTTGGAATGGTGGCATGACCCTGGAGTTCCTCTCGCCTTTCCTGTGGAGAGCGCCTCCTCTTGAGATGCGACGGGAACACCGGGAATTCTTTCCCTACGAAACAGGGAAAGGATCCCTCATCTCGAGCTAGGAGGCGGAAACCGGGCTCCCCTGGATGTGTGCGGGACACCACGTGCTTCCTCTCGAGTGCAGACGGGTATGTCGGGGAACTTCTTGAGTTGCAGCAAGGGTGTGAAGGACCCTTTGGAAGTTCCAGTGGTTAGATGTGATTAGCCTCGAGAAGCCTCAGCGGAAATGGGCCTCATCTCGCCTGGAGGGCAAAACCTCCTGGATTTTCTCGAGTTGCGGCAGGTGCTCTCAACTTACGACGGGGACCTCAGGGACCCGCTCTGGTGGCCTCAGGAAAGGCCAGTCCCCATGCGAGTTCCTCGGGGGCGTCTCGGGATTCCTCTCCCGTCGATGCCGGGGCCTAAGACCTTGTGTGGAGTCGGGGCTGAAACCTGAGGATTCCTCTCCAGTGCTGACATGGATCTTGGGGTACTTTGGAGTCTCCCCGGGGGAGTCAGTCCTCGTCTCGAATGCGGGCATGCACTTGCGCTTTCCTCCAGAGCGGTAGCAGCAGTGTCACGCAGTCCGCCGCGTGGATCAAAGGATCTATGGTTTTCCCTCGAGTCTTTCCCACGAGGCTTTCCCACGAGGCTTTCCCACAGGGCTGTCCCACGTGCACACGTGGTGGGAGTCGATCCTCGGCTTTAACGTCAAGGCAGTGCAGGGAAATCAGGTTCCTCTGGAATGGACTGACACATCTGGGGGACTCTTGGAATGGTGGCACGACCCTGGAGTTCCTCTCGCCTTTCCTGTGGAGAGCGCCTCCTTTGAGATGCCACGGGAACGCCGGGAATTCTTTCCCTACGAAACAGGGAAAGGATCCCTCATCTCGAGCTAGGAGGCGGAAACGGGGCTCCCCTGGATGTGTGCGGGACCCACGTGCTTCCTCTCGAGTGGAGACGGGTATGTCGGGGAACTTCTTGAGTTGCAGCAAGGGTGTGAAGGACCCTTTAGAAGTTCCAGTGGTTAGAAGTGATTAGCCTCGAGAAGCCTCAGCGGAAATGGGACTCATCGCGCCTGGAGGGCAAAACCTCCAGGATTTTCTCGAGTTGCTGCAGGTGCTCTCGACTTACGACGGGGACCTCAGGGACCCGCTCTGGTGGCCTCAGGAAAGGCCAGTCCCCATGCGAGTTCCTCGGGGGCATCTCGGGATTCCTCTCCCGTCATTGCCGGGGCCTAAGACCTTGTGTGGAGTCGGGGCCGGAACCTGAGGATTCCTCTCCAGTGCTGACATGGATCTTGGGGTACTTCTGGAGTCTCCCCAGGGGAGTCAGTACTCGTCTCGAATGCGGGCATGCACTTGCGCTTTCCTCCAGAGCGGTAGCAGCAGTGTCACGCAGTCCGCCGCGTGGATCAAAGGATGTATGGTTTTCCCCCGAGTCTTTCCCACGAGGCTTTCCCACGAGGCTTTCCCACAGGGCTGTCCCACGTGCACACGTGGTGGGAGTCGATCCTCGGCTTGAACGTCAAGGCAGTGCAGGGAAAACAGGTTCCTCTGGAATGGACTGACACATCTGTGGGACTCTTGGAATGGTGGCATGACCCTGGAGTTCCTCTCGCCTTTCCTGTGGAGAGCGCCTCCTCTTGAGATGCGACGGGAACACCGGGAATTCTTTCCCTACGAAACAGGGAAAGGATCCCTCATCTCGAGCTAGGAGGCGGAAACCGGGCTCCCCTGGATGTGTGCGGGACACCACGTTCTTCCTCTCGAGTGCAGACGGGTATGTCGGGGAACTTCTTGAGTTGCAGCAAGGGTGTGAAGGACCCTTTGGAAGTTCCAGTGGTTAGATGTGATTGGCCTCGAGAAGCCTCAGCGGAAATGGGCCTCATCTCGCCTGGAGGGCAAAACCTCCTGGAATTTCTCGAGTTGCGGCAGGTGCTCTCGACTTACGACGGGGACCTCAGGGACCCGCTCTGGTGGCCTCAGGAAAGGCCAGTCCCCATGCGAGTTCCTCGGGGGCCTCTGGGGATTCCTCTCCCGTCGATGCGGGGGCCTAAGACCTTGTGTGGAGTCGGGGCCGGAACCTGAGGATTCCTCTCCAGTGCTTACATGGATCTTGGGGTACTTCTGGAGTCTCCCCGGGGGAGTCAGTCCTCGTCTCGAATGCGGGCATGCACTTGCGCTTTCCTCCAGAGCGGTAGCAGCAGTGTCACGCAGTCCGCCGCGTGGATCAAAGGATCTATGGTTTTCCCTCGAGTCTTTCCCACGAGGCTTTCCCACGAGGCTTTCCCACAGGGCTGTCCCACGTGCACACGTGGTGGGAGTCGATCCTCGGCTTGAACGTCAAGGCAGTGCAGGGAAATCAGGTTCCTCTGGAATGGACTGACACATCTGGGGGACTCTTGGAATGGTGGCACGACCCTGGAGTTCCTCTCGCCTTTCCTGTGGAGAGCGCCTCCTCTTGAGATGCGACGGGAACGCCGGGAATTCTTTCCCTACGAAACAGAGAAAGGATCCCTCATCTCGAGCTAGGAGGCGGAAACGGGGCTCCCCTGGATGTGTGCGGGACACCACGTGCTTCCTCTCGAGTGCAGACGGGTATGTCGGGGAACTTCTTGAGTTGCAGCAAGGGTGTGAAGGACCCTTTGGAAGTTCCAGAGGTTAGATGTGATTGGCCTCGAGAAGCCTCAGCGGAAATGGGCCTCATCTCGCCTGGAGGGCAAAACCTCCTGGATTTTCTCGAGTTGCGGCAGGTGCTCTCGACTTACGACGGGGACCTCAGGGACCCGCTCTGGTGGCCTCAGGAAAGGCCAGTCCCCATGCGAGTTCCTCGGGGGCCTCTCGGGATTCCTCTCCCGTCGATGCCGGGGCCTAAGACCTTGTGTGGAGTCAGGGCCGGAACCTGAGGATTCCTCTCCAGTGCTGACATGGATCTTGGGGTACTTCTGGAGTCTCCCCAGGGGAGTCAGTCCTCGTCTCGAATGCGGGCATGCACTTGCGCTTTCCTCCAGACCGGTAGCAGCAGTGTCACGCAGTCCGCCGCGTGGAACAAAGGATCTATGGTTTTCTCTCGAGTCTTTCCCACGAGGCTTTCCCACGAGGCTTTCCCACAGGGCTGTCCCACGTGCACACGTGGTGGTAGTCGATCCTCGGCTTGAACGTCAATGCAGTGCAGGGAAAACAGGTTCCTCTGGAATGGACTGACACATTTGGGGGACTCTTGGAATGGTGGCACGACCCTGGAGTTCCTCTCGCCTTTCCTGTGGAGAGCGCCTCCTCTTGAGATGCGACGGGAACGCCGGGAATTCTTTCCCTACGAAACAGGGAAAGGATCCCTCATCTCGAGCTAGGAGGTGGAAACGGGGCTCCCCTGGATGTGTGCGGGACCCATGTGCTTCCTCTCGAGTGGAGACGGGTATGTCGGGGAACTTCTTGAGTTGCAGCAAGGGTGTGAAAGACCCTTTGGAAGTTCCAGTGGTTAGACGAGATTAGCCTCGAGAAGCCTCAGCGGAAATGGGCCTCATCGCGCCTGGAGGGCAAAACCTCCTGGAATTTCTCGAGTTGCGGCAGGTGCTCTCGACTTACGACGGGGACCTCAGGGACCCGCTCTGGTGGCCTCAGGAAAGGCCAGTCCCCATGCGAGTTCCTCGGGGGCCTCTGGGGATTCCTCTCCCGTCGATGCGGGGGCCTAAGACCTTGTGTGGAGTCGGGGCCGGAACCTGAGGATTCCTCTCCAGTGCTGACATGGATCTTGGGGTACTTCTGGAGTCTCCCCAGGGGAGTCAGTCCTCGTCTCGAATGCGGGCATGCACTTGCGCTTTCCTCCAGAGCGGTAGCAGCAGTGTCACGCAGTCCGCCGCGTGGATCAAAGGATCTATGGTTTTCCCTCGAGTCTTTCCCACGAGGCTTTCCCACGAGGCTTTCCTACAGGGCTGTCCCACGTGAACACGTGGTGGGAGTCGATCCTCGGCTTGATCGTCAAGGCAGTGCAGGGAAAACAGGTTCCTCTGGAATGGACTCACACATCTGGGGGACTCTTGGAATCGTGGCACGACCCTGGAGTTCCTCTCGCCTTTCCTGTGGAGAGCGCCTCCTCTTGAGATGCGACGGGAACGCCGGGAATTCTTTCCCTACGAAACAGGGAAAGGATCCCTCATCTCGAGCTAGGAGGCGGAAACGGGGCTCCCCTGGATGTGTGCGGGACACCACGTACTTCCTCTCGAGTGGAGACGGGTATGTCGGGGAACTTCTTGAGTTGCAGCAATGGTGTGAAGGACCCTTTGGAAGTTCCAGTGGTTAGATGTGATTGGCCTCGAGAAGCCTCAGCGGAAATGGGCCTCATCTCGCCCGGAGGGCAAAACCTCCTGGATTTTCTCGAGTTGCGGCAGGTGCTCTCGACTTACGACGGGGACCTCAGGGACCCGCTCTGGTGGCCTCAGGAAAGGCCAGTCCCCATGCGAGTTCCTCGGGGGCCTCTCGGGATTCCTCTCCCGTCGATGCCGGGGCCTAAGACCTTGTGTGGAGTCGGGGCCGGAACCTGAGGATTCCTCTCCAGTGCTGACATGGATCTTGGGGTACTTCTGGAGTCTCCCCGGGGGAGTCAGTCCTCGTCTCGAATGCGGGCATGCACTTGCGCTTTCCTCCAGAGCGGTAGCAGCAGTGTCACGCAGTCCGCCGCGTGGATCAAAGGATCTATGGTTTTCCCTCGAGTCTTTCCCACGAGGCTTTCCCACGAGGCTTTCCCACAGGGCTGTCCCACGTGCACACGTGGTGGGAGTCGATCCTCGGCTTGAACGTCAAGGCAGTGCAGGGAAATCAGGTTCCTCTGGAATGGACTGACACATCTGGGGGACTCTTGGAATGGTGGCACGACCCTGGAGTTCCTCTCGCCTTTCCTGTGGAGAGCGCCTCCTTTGAGATGCCACGGGAACGCCGGGAATTCTTTCCCTACGAAACAGGGAAAGGATCCCTCATCTCGAGCTAGGAGGCGGAAACGGGGCTCCCCTGGATGTGTGCGGGACCCACGTGCTTCCTCTCGAGTGGAGACGGGTATGTCGGGGAACTTCTTGAGTTGCAGCAAGGGTGTGAAGGACCCTTTGGAAGTTCCAGTGGTTAGACGTGATTAGCCTCGAGAAGCCTCAGCGGAAATGGGCCTCATCTAGCCTGGAGGGCAAAACCTCCTGGATTTTCTCGAGTTGCGGCAGGTGCTCTCGACTTACGACGGGGACCTCAGGGACCCGCTCTGGTGGCCTCAGGAAAGGCCAGTCCCCATGCGAGTTCCTCGGGGGCATCTCGGGATTCCTCTCCCGTCATTGCCGGGGCCTAAGACCTTGTGTGGAGTCGGGGCCGGAACCTGAGGATTCCTCTCCAGTGCTGACATGGATCTTGGGGTACTTCTGGAGTCTCCCCAGTGGAGTCAGTCCTCGTCTCGAATGCGGGCATGCACTTGCGCTTTCCTCCAGAGCGGTAGAAGCAGTGTCACGCAGTCCGCCGCGTGGATCAAAGGATCTATGGTTTTCCCTCGAGTCTTTCCCACGAGGCTTTCCCACGAGGCTTTCCCACAGGGCTGTCCCACGTGCACACGTTGTGGGAGTCGATCCTCGGCTTGAACTTCAAGGCAGTGCAGGGAAAACAGGTTCCTCTGGAATGGACTGACACATCTGGGGGACTCTTGGAATGGTGGCACGACCCTGGAGTTCCTCTCGCCTTTCCTGTGGAGAGCGCCTCCTCTTGAGATGCGACGGGAACGCCGGGAATTCTATCCGTAGGAAACAGGGAAAGGATCCCTCATCTCGAGCTAGGAGGCGGAAACGGGGCTCCCCTGGATGTGTGCGGGACAACACGTGCTTCCTCTCGAGTGGAGACGGGTATGTCGGGGAACTTCTTGAGTTGCAGCAAGGGTGTGAAGGACCCTTTGGAAGTTCCAGTGGTTAGACGTGATTAGCCTCGAGAAGCCTCAGCTGAAATGGGCCTCATCTAGCCTGGAGGGCAAAACCTCCTGGATTTTCTCGAGTTGCGGCAGGTGCTCTCGACTTACGACGGGGACCTCAGGGACCCGCTCTGGTGGCCTCAGGAAAGGCCAGTCCCCATGCGAGTTCCTCGGGGGCATCTCGGGATTCCTCTCCCGTCATTGCCGGGGCCTAAGACCTTGTGTGGAGTCGGGGCCGGAACCTGAGGATTCCTCTCCAGTGCTGACATGGATCTTGGGGTACTTCTGGAGTCTCCCCAGGGGAGTCAGTACTCGTCTCGAATGCGGGCATGCACTTTCGCTTTCCTCCAGAGCGGTAGCAGCAGTGTCACGCAGTCCGCCGCGTGGATCAAAGGATGTATGGTTTTCCCCCGAGTCTTTCCCACGAGGCTTTCCCACGAGGCTTTCCCACAGGGCTGTCCCACGTGCACACGTGGTGGGAGTCGATCCTCGGCTTGAACGTCAAGGCAGTGCAGGGAAAACAGGTTCCTCTGGAATGGACTGACACATCTGGGGGACTCTTGGAATGGTGGCATGACCCTGGAGTTCCTCTCGCCTTTCCTGTGGAGAGCGCCTCCTCTTGAGATGCGACGGGAACACCGGGAATTCTTTCCCTACGAAACAGGGAAAGGATCCCTCATCTCGAGCTAGGAGGCGGAAACCGGGCTCCCCTGGATGTGTGCGGGACACCACGTGCTTCCTCTCGAGTGCAGACGGGTATGTCGGGGAACTTCTTGAGTTGCCGCAAGGGTGTGAAGGACCCTTTGGATGTTCCAGTGGTTAGATGTGATTAGCCTCGAGAAGCCTCAGCGGAAATGGGCCTCATCTCGCCTGGAGGGCAAAACCTCCTGGATTTTCTCGAGTTGCGGCAGGTGCTCTCGACTTACGACGGGGACCTCAGGGACCCGCTCTGGTGGCCTCAGGAAAGGCCAGTCCCCATGCGAGTTCCTCGGGGGCCTCTCGGGATTCTCCTCCCGTCGATGCCGGGGCCTAAGACCTTGTGTGGAGTCGGGGCCGGAACCTGAGGATTCCTCTCCATTGCTGACATGGATCTTGGGGTACTTCTGGAGTCTCCCCGGGGGAGTCAGTCCTCGTCTCGAATGCGGGCATGCACTTGCGCTTTCCTCCAGAGCGGTAGCAGCAGTGTCACGCAGTCCGCCGCGTGGATCAAAGGATCTATGGTTTTCCCTCGAGTCTTTCCCACGAGGCTTTCCCACGAGGCTTTCCCACAGGGCTGTCCCACGTGCACACGTGGTGGGAGTCGATCCTCGGCTTGAACGTCAAGGCAGTGCAGGGAAATCAGGTTCCTCTGGAATGGACTGACACATCTGGGGGACTCTTGGAATGGTGGCACGACCCTGGAGTTCCTCTCGCCTTTCCTGTGGAGAGCGCCTCCTTTGAGATGCCACGGGAACGCCGGGAATTCTTTCCCTACGAAACAGGGAAAGGATCCCTCATCTCGAGCTAGGAGGCGGAAACGGGGCTCCCCTGGATGTGTTTGGGACCCCACGTGCTTCCTCTCGAGTGGAGACGGCTATGTCGGGGAACTTCTTGAGTTGCAGCAATGGTGTGAAGGACCCTTTGGAAGTTCCAGTGGTTAGATGTGATTGGCCTCGAGAAGCCTCAGCGGAAATGGACCTCATCTCGCCTGGAGGGCAAAACCTCCTGGATTTTCTCGAGTTGCGGCAGGTGCTCTCGACTTACGGCGGGGACTTCAGGGACCCGCTCTGGTGGCCTCAGGAAAGGCCAGTCCCCATGCGAGTTCCTCGGGGGCATCTCGGGATTCCTCTCCCGGCGATGCCGGGGCCTAAGACCTTGTGTGGAGTCGGGGCCGGAATCTGAGGATTCCTCTCCAGTGCTGACATGGATCTTGGGGTACTTCTGGAGCCTCCCCGGTGGAGTCAGTCCTCGTCTCGAATGCGGGCATGCACTTGCGCTTTCCTCCAGAGCGGTAGCAGCAGTGTCACGCAGTCCGCCGCGTGGATCAAAGGATCTATGGTTTTCCCTCGAGTCTTTCCCACGAGGCTTTCCCACGAGGCTTTCCCACAGGGCTGTCCCACGTGCACACGTGGTGGGAGTCGATCCTCGGCTTGAACGTCAAGGCAGTGCAGGGAAATCAGGTTCCTCTGGAATGGACTGACACATCTGGGGGACTCTTGGAATGGTGGCACGACCCTGGAGTTCCTCTCGCCTTTCCTGTGGAGAACGCCTCCTCTTGAGATGCGACGGGAACGCCGGGAATTCTTTCCCTACGAAACAGAGAAAGGATCCCTCATCTCGAGCTAGGAGGCGGAAACGGGGCTCCCCTGGATGTGTGCGGGACACCACGTGCTTCCTCTCGAGTGCAGACGGGTATGTCGGGGAACTTCTTGAGTTGCAGCAAGGGTGTGAAGGACCCTTTGGAAGTTCCAGAGGTTAGATGTGATTGGCCTCGAGAAGCCTCAGCGGAAATGGGCCTCATCTCGCCTGGAGGGCAAAACCTCCTGGATTTTCTCGAGTTGCGGCAGGTGCTCTCGACTTACGACGGGGACCTCAGGGACCCGCTCTGGTGGCCTCAGGAAAGGCCAGTCCCCAAGCGAGTTCCTCGGGGGCCTCTCGGGATTCCTCTCCCGTCGATGCCGGGGCCTAAGACCTTGTGTGGAGTCAGGGCCGGAACCTGAGGATTCCTCTCCAGTGCTTACATGGATCTTGGGGTACTTCTGGAGTCTCCCCAGGGGAGTCAGTCCTCGTCTCGAATGCGGGCATGCACTTGCGCTTTCCTCCAGACCGGTAGCAGCAGTGTCACGCAGTCCGCCGCGTGGAACAAAGGATCTATGGTTTTCTCTCGAGTCTTTCCCACGAGGCTTTCCCACGAGGCTTTCCCACAGGGCTGTCCCACGTGCACACGTGGTGGTAGTCGATCCTCGGCTTGAACGTCAATGCAGTGCAGGGAAAACAGGTTCCTCTGGAATGGACTGACACATTTGGGGGACTCTTGGAATGGTGGCACGACCCTGGAGTTCCTCTCGCCTTTCCTGTGGAGAGCGCCTCCTCTTGAGATGCGACGGGAACGCCGGGAATTCTTTCCCTACGAAACAGGGAAAGGATCCCTCATCTCGAGCTAGGAGGTGGAAACGGGGCTCCCCTGGATGTGTGCGGGACCCATGTGCTTCCTCTCGAGTGGAGACGGGTATGTCGGGGAACTTCTTGAGTTGCAGCAATGGTGTGAAAGACCCTTTGGAAGTTCCAGTGGTTAGACGAGATTAGCCTCGAGAAGCCTCAGCGGAAATGGGCCTCATCGCGCCTGGAGGGCAAAACCTCCTGGAATTTCTCGAGTTGAGGCAGGTGCTCTCGACTTACGACGGGGACCTCAGGGACCCGCTCTGGTGGCCTCAGGAAAGGCCAGTCCCCATGCGAGTTCCTCGGGGGCCTCTGGGGATTCCTCTCCCGTCGATGCGGGGGCCTAAGACCTTGTGTGGAGTCGGGGCCGGAACCTGAGGATTCCTCTCCAGTGCTGACATGGATCTTGGGGTACTTCTGGAGTCTCCCCAGGGGAGTCAGTCCTCGTCTCGAATGCGGGCATGCACTTGCGCTTTCCTCCAGAGCGGTAGCAGCAGTGTCACGCAGTCCGCCGCGTGGATCAAAGGATCTATGATTTTCCCTCGGGTCTTTCCCACGAGGCTTTCCCACGAGGCTTTCCCACAGGGCTGTCCCACGTGCACACGTGGTGGGAGTCGATCCTCGGCTTGAACGTCAAGGCAGTGCAGGGAAATCAGGTTCCTCTGGAATGGACTGACACATCTGGGGGACTCTTGGAATGGTGGCACGACCCTGGAGTTCCTCTCGCCTTTCCTGTGGAGAGCGCCTCCTTTGAGATGCCACGGGAACGCCGGGAATTCTTTCCCTACGAAACAGGGAAAGGATCCCTCATCTCGAGCTAGGAGGCGGAAACGGGGCTCCCCTGGATGTGTGCGGGACCCACGTGCTTCCTCTCGAGTGGAGACGGGTATGTCGGGGAACTTCTTGAGTTGCAGCAAGGGTGTGAAGGACCCTTTGGAAGTTCCAGTGGTTAGACGTGATTAGCCTCGAGAAGCCTCAGCGGAAATGGGCCTCATCTAGCCTGGAGGGCAAAACCTCCTGGATTTTCTCGAGTTGCGGCAGGTGCTCTCGACTACGACGGGGACCTCAGGGACCCGCTCTGGTGGCCTCAGGAAAGGCCAGTCCCCATGCGAGTTCCTCGGGGGCATCTCGGGATTCCTCTCCCGTCATTGCCGGGGCCTAAGACCTTGTGTGGAGTCGGGGCCGGAACCTGAGGATTCCTCTCCAGTGCTGACATGGATCTTGGGGTACTTCTGGAGTCTCCCCAGGGGAGTCAGTACTCGTCTCGAATGCGGGCATGCACTTGCGCTTTCCTCCAGAGCGGTAGCAGCAGTGTCACGCAGTCCGCCGCGTGGATCAAAGGATGTATGGTTTTCCCCCGAGTCTTTCCCAGGAGGCTTTCCCACGAGGCTTTCCCACAGGGCTGTCCCACGTGCACACGTGGTGGGAGTCGATCCTCGGCTTGAACGTCAAGGCAGTGCAGGGAAAACAGGTTCCTCTGGAATGGACTGACACATCTGGGGGACTCTTGGAATGGTGGCATGACCCTGGAGTTCCTCTCGCCTTTCCTGTGGAGAGCGCCTCCTCTTGAGATGCGACGGGAACACCGGGAATTCTTTCCCTACGAAACAGGGAAAAGATCCCTCATCTCGAGCTAGGAGGCGGAAACCGGGCTCCCCTGGATGTGTGCGGGACACCACGTGCTTCCTCTCGAGTGCAGACGGGTATGTCGGGGAACTTCTTGAGTTGCAGCAAGGGTGTGAAGGACCCTTTGGAAGTTCCAGTGGTTAGATGTGATTAGCCTCGAGAAGCCTCAGCGGAAATGGGCCTCATCTCGCCTGGAGGGCAAAACCTCCTGGATTTTCTCGAGTTGCGGCAGGTGCTCTCGACTTACGACGGGGACCTCAGGGACCCGCTCTGGTGGCCTCAGGAAAGGCCAGTCCCCATGCGAGTTCCTCGGGGGCGTCTCGGGATTCCTCTCCCGTCGATGCCGGGGCCTAAGACCTTGTGTGGAGTCGGGGCTGAAACCTGAGGATTCCTCTCCAGTGCTGACATGGATCTTGGGGTACTTCTGGAGTCTCCCCGGGGGAGTCAGTCCTCGTCTCGAATGCGGGCATGCACTTGCGCTTTCCTCCAGAGCGGTAGCAGCAGTGTCACGCAGTCCGCCGCGTGGATCAAAGGATCTATGGTTTTCCCTCGAGTCTTTCCCACGAGGCTTTCCCACGAGGCTTTCCCACAGGGCTGTCCCACGTGCACACGTGGTGGGAGTCGATCCTCGGCTTGAACGTCAAGGCAGTGCAGGGAAATCAGGTTCCTCTGGAATGGACTGACACATCTGGGGGACTCTTGGAATGGTGGCACGACCCTGGAGTTCCTCTCGCCTTTCCTGTGGAGAGCGCCTCCTTTGAGATGCCACGGGAACGCCGGGAATTCTTTCCCTACGAAACAGGGAAAGGATCCCTCATCTCGAGCTAGGAGGCGGAAACGGGGCTCCCCTGGATGTGTGCGGGACCCACGTGCTTCCTCTCGAGTGGAGACGGGTATGTCGGGGAACTTCTTGAGTTGCAGCAAGGGTGTGAAGGACCCTTTGGAAGTTCCAGTGGTTAGACGTGATTAGCCTCGAGAAGCCTCAGCGGAAATGGGCCTCATCTAGCCTGGAGGGCAAAACCTCCTGGATTTTCTCGAGTTGCGGCAGGTGCTCTCGACTACGACGGGGACCTCAGGGACTCGCTCTGGTGGCCTCAGGAAAGGCCAGTCCCCATGCGAGTTCCTCGGGGGCATCTCGGGATTCCTCTCCCGTCATTGCCGGGGCCTAAGACCTTGTGTGGAGTCGGGGCCGGAACCTGAGGATTCCTCTCCAGTGCTGACATGGATCTTGGGGTACTTCTGGAGTCTCCCCAGGGGAGTCAGTACTCGTCTCGAATGCGGGCATGCACTTTCGCTTTCCTCCAGAGCGGTAGCAGCAGTGTCACGCAGTCCGCCGCGTGGATCAAAGGATGTATGGTTTTCCCCCGAGTCTTTCCCACGAGGCTTTCCCACGAGGCTTTCCCACAGGGCTGTCCCACGTGCACACGTGGTGGGAGTCGATCCTCGGCTTGAACGTCAAGGCAGTGCAGGGAAAACAGGTTCCTCTGGAATGGACTGACACATCTGGGGGACTCTTGGAATGGTGGCATGACCCTGGAGTTCCTCTCGCCTTTCCTGTGGAGAGCGCCTCCTGTTGAGATGCGACGGGAACACCGGGAATTCTTTCCCTACGAAACAGGGAAAGGATCCCTCATCTCGAGCTAGGAGGCGGAAACCGGGCTCCCCTGGATGTGTGCGGGACACCACGTGCTTCCTCTCGAGTGCAGACGGGTATGTCGGGGAACTTCTTGAGTTGCAGCAAGGGTGTGAAGGACCCTTTGGAAGTTCCAGTGGTTAGATGTGATTAGCCTCGAGAAGCCTCAGCGGAAATGGGCCTCATCTCGCCTGGAGGGCAAAACCTCCTGGATTTTCTCGAGTTGCGGCAGGTGCTCTCGACTTACGACGGGGACCTCAGGGACCCGCTCTGGTGGCCTCAGGAAAGGCCAGTCCCCATGCGAGTTCCTCGGGGGCGTCTCGGGATTCCTCTCCCGTCGATGCCGGGGCCTAAGACCTTGTGTGGAGTCGGGGCTGAAACCTGAGGATTCCTCTCCAGTGCTGACATGGATCTTGGGGTACTTCTGGAGTCTCCCCGGGGGAGTCAGTCCTCGTCTCGAATGCTGGCATGCACTTGCGCTTTCCTCCAGAGCAGTAGCAGCAGTGTCACGCAGTCCGCCGCGTGGATCAAAGGATCTATGGTTTTCCCTCGAGTCTTTCCCACGAGGCTTTCCCACGAGGCTTTCCCACAGGGCTGTCCCACGTGCACACGTGGTGGGAATCGATCCTCGGCTTGAACGTCAAGGCAGTGCAGGGAAATCAGGTTCCTCTGGAATGGACTGACACATCTGGGGGACTCTTGGAATGGTGGCACGACCCTGGAGTTCCTCTCGCCTTTCCTGTGGAGAGCGCCTCCTTTGAGATGCCACGGGAACGCCGGGAATTCTTTCCCTACGAAACAGGGAAAGGATCCCTCATCTCGAGCTAGGAGGCGGAAACGGGGCTCCCCTGGATGTGTGCGGGACCCAGGTGCTTCCTCTCGAGTGGAGACGGGTATGTCGGGGAACTTCTTGAGTTGCAGCAAGGGTGTGAAGGACCCTTTGGAAGTTCCAGTGGTTAGACGTGATTAGCCTCGAGAAGCCTCAGCGGAAATGGGCCTCATCTAGCCTGGAGGGCAAAACCTCCTGGATTTTCTCGAGTTGCGGCAGGTGCTCTCGACTTACGACGGGGACCTCAGGGACCCGCTCTGGTGGCCTCAGGAAAGGCCAGTCCCCATGCGAGTTCCTCGGGGGCATCTCGGGATTCCTCTCCCGTCATTGCCGGGGCCTAAGACCTTGTGTGGAGTCGGGGCCGGAACCTGAGGATTCCTCTCCAGTGCTGACATGGATCTTGGGGTACTTCTGGAGTCTCCCCAGGGGAGTCAGTACTCGTCTCGAATGCGGGCATGCACTTTCGCTTTCCTCCAGAGCGGTAGCAGCAGTGTCACGCAGTCCGCCGCGTGGATCAAAGGATGTATGGTTTTCCCCCGAGTCTTTCCCACGAGGCTTTCCCACGAGGCTTTCCCACAGGGCTGTCCCACGTGCACACGTGGTGGGAGTCGATCCTCGGCTTGAACGTCAAGGCAGTGCAGGGAAAACAGGTTCCTCTGGAATGGACTGACACATCTGGGGGACTCTTGGAATGGTGGCATGACCCTGGAGTTCCTCTCGCCTTTCCTGTGGAGAGCGCCTCCTCTTGAGATGCGACGGGAACACCGGGAATTCTTTCCCTACGAAACAGGGAAAGGATCCCTCATCTCGAGCTAGGAGGCGGAAACCGGGCTCCCCTGGATGTGTGCGGGACACCACGTGCTTCCTCTCGAGTGCAGACGGGTATGTCGGGGAACTTCTTGAGTTGCAGCAAGGGTGTGAAGGACCCTTTGGAAGTTCCAGTGGTTAGATGTGATTAGCCTCGAGAAGCCTCAGCGGAAATGGGCCTCATCTCGCCTGGAGGGCAAAACCTCCTGGATTTTCTCGAGTTGCGGCAGGTGCTCTCGACTTACGACGGGGACCTCAGGGACACGCTCTGGTGGTCTCAGGAAAGGCCAGTCCCCATGCGAGTTCCTCGGGGGCGTCTCGGGATTCCTCTCCCATCGATGCCGGGGCCTAAGACCTTGTGTGGAGTCGGGGCTGAAACCTGAGGATTCCTCTCCAGTGCTGACATGGATCTTGGGGTACTTCTGGAGTCTCCCCGGGGGAGTCAGTCCTCGTCTCAAATGCGGGCATGCACTTGCGCTTTCCTCCAGAGCGGTAGCAGCAGTGTTACGCAGTCCGCCGCGTGGATCAAAGGATCTATGGTTTTCCCTCGAGTCTTTCCCACGAGGCTTTCCCACGAGGCTTTCCCACAGGGCTGTCCCACGTGCACACGTGGTGGGAGTCGATCCTCGGCTTGAACGTCAAGGCAGTGCAGGGAAATCAGGTTCCTCTGGAATGGACTGACACATCTGGGGGACTCTTGGAATGGTGGCACGACCCTGGAGTTCCTCTCGCCTTTCCTGTGGAGAGCGCCTCCTTTGAGATGCCAAGGGAACGCCGGGAATTCTTTCCCTACGAAACAGGGAAAGGATCCCTCAACTCGAGCTAGGAGGCGGAAACGGGGCTCCCCTGGATGTGTGCGGGACCCACGTGCTTCCTCTCGAGTGGAGACGGGTATGTCGGGGAACTTCTTGAGTTGCAGCAAGGGTGTGAAGGACCCTTTGGAAGTTCCAGTGGTTAGACGTGATTAGCCTCGAGAAGCCTCAGCGGAAATGGGCCTCATCGCGCCTGGAGGGCAAAACCTCCTGGATTTTCTCGAGTTGCTGCAGGTGCTCTCGACTTACGACGGGGACCTCAGGGACCCGCTCTGGTGGCCTCAGGAAAGGCCAGTCCCCATGCGAGTTCCTCGGGGGCATCTCGGGATTCCTCTCCCGTCATTGCCGGGGCCTAAGACCTTGTGTGGAGTCGGGGCCGGAACCTGAGGATTCCTCTCCAGTGCTGACATGGATCTTGGGGTACTTCTGGAGTCTCCCCAGGGGAGTCAGTACTCGTCTCGAATGCGGGCATGCACTTGCGCTTTCCTCCAGAGCGGTAGCAGCAGTGTCACGCAGTCCGCCGCGTGGATCAAAGGATGTATGGTTTTCCCCCGAGTCTTTCCCACGAGGCTTTCCCACGAGGCTTTCCCACAGGGCTGTCCCACGTGCACACGTGGTGGGAGTCGATCCTCGGCTTGAACGTCAAGGCAGTGCAGGGAAAACAGGTTCCTCTGGAATGGACTGACACATCTGTGGGACTCTTGGAATGGTGGCATGACCCTGGAGTTCCTCTCGCCTTTCCTGTGGAGAGCGCCTCCTCTTGAGATGCGACGGGAACACCGGGAATTCTTTCCCTACGAAACAGGGAAAGGATCCCTCATCTCGAGCTAGGAGGCGGAAACCGGGCTCCCCTGGATATGTGCGGGACACCACGTTCTTCCTCTCGAGTGCAGACGGGTATGTCGGGGAACTTCTTGAGTTGCAGCAAGGGTGTGAAGGACCCTTTGGAAGTTCCAGTGGTTAGATGTGATTGGCCTCGAGAAGCCTCAGCGGAAATGGGCCTCATCTCGCCTGGAGGGCAAAACCTACTGGATTTTCTCGAGTTGCGGCAGGTGCTCTCGACTTACGACGGGGACCTCAGGGACCCGCTCTGGTGGCCTCAGGAAAGGCCAGTCCCCACGCGAGTTCCTCGGGGGCATCTCGGGATTCCTCTCCCGTCGATGCCGGGGCCTAAGACCTTGTGTGGAGTCGGGGCCGGAACCTGAGGATTCCTCTCCAGTGCTTACATGGATCTTGGGGTACTTCTGGAGTCTCCCCGGGGGAGTCAGTCCTCGTCTCGAATGCGGGCATGCACTTGCGCTTTCCTCCAGAGCGGTAGCAGCAGTGTCACGCAGTCCGCCGCGTGGATCAAAGGATCTATGGTTTTCCCTCGAGTCTTTCCCACGAGGCTTTCCCACGAGGCTTTCCCACAGGGCTGTCCCACGTGCACACGTGGTGGGAGTCGATCCTCGGCTTGAACGTCAAGGCAGTGCAGGGAAATCAGGTTCCTCTGGAATGGACTGACACATCTGGGGGACTCTTGGAATGGTGGCACGACCCTGGAGTTCCTCTCGCCTTTCCTGTGGAGAGCGCCTCCTCTTGAGATGCGACGGGAACGCCGGGAATTCTTTCCCTACGAAACAGAGAAAGGATCCCTCATCTCGAGCTAGGAGGCGGAAACGGGGCTCCCCTGGATGTGTGCGGGACACCACGTGCTTCCTCTCGAGTGCAGACGGGTATGTCGGGGAACTTCTTGAGTTGCAGCAAGGGTGTGAAGGACCCTTTGGAAGTTCCAGAGGTTAGATGTGATTGGCCTCGAGAAGCCTCAGCGGAAATGGGCCTCATCTCGCCTGGAGGGCAAAACCTCCTGGATTTTCTCGAGTTGCGGCAGGTGCTCTCGACTTACGACGGGGACCTCAGGGACCCGCTCTGGTGGCCTCAGGAAAGGCCAGTCCCCATGCGAGTTCCTCGGGGGCCTCTCGGGATTCCTCTCCCGTCGATGCCGGGGCCTAAGACCTTGTGTGGAGTCAGGGCCGGAACCTGAGGATTCCTCTCCAGTGCTGACATGGATCTTGGGGTACTTCTGGAGTCTCCCCAGGGGAGTCAGTCCTCGTCTCGAATGCGGGCATGCACTTGCGCTTTCCTCCAGACCGGTAGCAGCAGTGTCACGCAGTCCGCCGCGTGGAACAAAGGATCTATGGTTTTCTCTCGAGTCTTTCCCACGAGGCTTTCCCACGAGGCTTTCCCACAGGGCTGTCCCACGTGCACACGTGGTGGTAGTCGATCCTCGGCTTGAACGTCAATGCAGTGCAGGGAAAACAGGTTCCTCTGGAATGGACTGACACATTTGGGGGACTCTTGGAATGGTGGCACGACCCTGGAGTTCCTCTCGCCTTTCCTGTGGAGAGCGCCTCCTCTTGAGATGCGACGGGAACGCCGGGAATTCTTTCCCTACGAAACAGGGAAAGGATCCCTCATCTCGAGCTAGGAGGTGGAAACGGGGCTCCCCTGGATGTGTGCGGGACCCATGTGCTTCCTCTCGAGTGGAGACGGGTATGTCGGGGAACTTCTTGAGTTGCAGCAAGGGTGTGAAAGACCCTTTGGAAGTTCCAGTGGTTAGACGAGAGTAGCCTCGAGAAGCCTCAGCGGAAATGGGCCTCATCGCGCCTGGAGGGCAAAACCTCCTGGAATTTCTCGAGTTGCGGCAGGTGCTCTCGACTTACGACGGGGACCTCAGGGACCCGCTCTGGTGGCCTCAGGAAAGGCCAGTCCCCATGCGAGTTCCTCGGGGGCCTCTGGGGATTCCTCTCCCGTCGATGCGGGGGCCTAAGACCTTGTGTGGAGTCGGGGCCGGAACCTGAGGATTCCTCTCCAGTGCTGACATGGATCTTGGGGTACTTCTGGAGTCTCCCCAGGGGAGTCAGTCCTCGTCTCGAATGCGGGCATGCATTTGCGCTTTCCTCCAGAGCGGTAGCAGCAGTGTCACGCAGTCCGCCGCGTGGATCAAAGGATCTATGGTTTTCCCTCGAGTCTTTCCCACGAGGCTTTCCCACGAGGCTTTCCTACAGGGCTGTCCCACGTGAACACGTGGTGGGAGTCGATCCTCGGCTTGATCGTCAAGGCAGTGCAGGGAAAACAGGTTCCTCTGGAATGGACTCACACATCTGGGGGACTCTTGGAATCGTGGCACGACCCTGGAGTTCCTCTCGCCTTTCCTGTGGAGAGCGCCTCCTCTTGAGATGCGACGGGAACGCCGGGAATTCTTTCCCTACGAAACAGGGAAAGGATCCCTCATCTCGAGCTAGGAGGCGGAAACGGGGCTCCCCTGGATGTGTGTGGGACACCACGTGCTTCCTCTCGAGTGGAGACGGGTATGTCGGGGAACTTCTTGAGTTGCAGCAATGGTGTGAAGGACCCTTTGGAAGTTCCAGTGGTTAGATATGATTGGCCTCGAGAAGCCTCAGCGGAAATGGGCCTCATCTAGCCTGGAGGGCAAAACCTCCTGGATTTTCTCGAGTTGCGGCAGGTGCTCTCGACTTACGACGGGGACCTCAGGGACCCGCTCTGGTGGCCTCAGGAAAGGCCAGTCCCCATGCGAGTTCCTCGGGGGCATCTCGGGATTCCTCTCCCGTCATTGCCGGGGCCTAAGACCTTGTGTGGAGTCGGGGCCGGAATCTGAGGATTCCTCTCCAGTGCTGACATGGATCTTGGGGTACTTCTGGAGTCTCCCCGGGGGAGTCAGTACTCGTCTCGAATGCGGGCATGCACTTGCGCTTTCCTCCAGAGCGGTAGCAGCAGTGTCACGCAGTCCGCCGCGTGGATCAAAGGATGTATGGTTTTCCCCCGAGTCTTTCCCACGAGGCTTTCCCACGAGGCTTTCCCACAGGGCTGTCCCACGTGCACACGTGGTGGGAGTCGATCCTCGGCTTGAACGTCAAGGCAGTGCAGGGAAAACAGGTTCCTCTGGAATGGACTGACACATCTGGGGGACTCTTGGAATGGTGGCATGACCCTGGAGTTCCTCTCGCCTTTCCTGTGGAGAGCGCCTCCTCTTGAGATGCGACGGGAACACCGGGAATTCTTTCCCTACGAAACAGGGAAAGGATCCCTCATCTCGAGCTAGGAGGCGGAAACGGGGCTCCCCTGGATGTGTGCGGGACACCACGTGCTTCCTCTCGAGTGCAGACGGGTATGTCGGGGAACTTCTTGAGTTGCAGCAAGGGTGTGAAGGACCCTTTGGAAGTTCCAGTGGTTAGATGTGATTAGCCTCGAGAAGCCTCAGCGGAAATGGGCCTCATCTCGCCTGGAGGGCAAAACCTCCTGGATTTTCTCGAGTTGCGGCAGGTGCTCTCGACTTACGACGGGGACCTCAGGGACCCGCTCTGGTGGCCTCAGGAAAGGCCAGTCCCCATGCGAGGTCCTCGGGGGCGTCTCGGGATTCCTCTCCCGTCGATGCCGGGGCCTAAGACCTTGTGTGGAGTCGGGGCTGAAACCTGAGGATTGCTCTCCAGTGCTGACATGGATCTTGGGGTACTTCTGGAGTCTCCCCAGTGGAGTCAGTCCTCGTCTCGAATGCGGGCATGCACTTTCGCTTTCCTCCAGAGCGGTAGAAGCATTGTCACGCAGTCCGCCGCGTGGATCAAAGGATCTATGGTTTTCCCTCGAGTCTTTCCCACGAGGCTTTCCCACGAGGCTTTCCCACAGGGCTGTCCCACGTGCACACGTGGTGGGAGTCGATCCTCGGCTTGAACGTCAAGGCAGTGCAGGGAAAACAGGTTCCTCTGGAATGGACTGACACATCTGGGGGACTCTTGGAATGGTGGCACGACCCTGGAGTTCCTCTCGCCTTTCCTGTGGAGAGCGCCTCCTCTTGAGATGCGACGGGAACGCCGGGAATTCTATCCGTAGGAAACAGGGAAAGGATCCCTCATCTCGAGCTAGGAGGCGGAAACGGGGCTCCCCTGGATGTGTGCGGGACCCCACGTGCTTCCTCTCGAGTGGAGACGGGTATGTCGGGGAACTTCTTGAGTTGCAGCAAGGGTATGAAGGACCATTTGGAAGTTCCAGTTGTTAGATGTGATTGGCCTCGAGAAGCCTCAGCGGAAATGGGCCTCTTCTCGCCTGGAGGGCAAAACCTCCTGGATTTTCTCGAGTTGCGGCAGGTGCTCTCGACTTACGACGGGGACCTCAGGGACCCGCTCTGGTAGCCTCAGGAAAGGCCAGTCCCCATGCGAGTTCCTCGGGGGCCTCTCGGGATTCCTCTCCCGTCGATGCCGGGGCCTAAGACCTTGTGTGGAGTCGGGGCCGGAAACTGAGGATTCCTCTCCAGTGCTGACATGGATCTTGGGGTACTTCTGGAGTCTCCCCAGGGGAGTCAGTCCTCGTCTCGAATGCGGGCATGCACTTGCGCTTTCCTCCAGAGCGGTAGCAGAAGTGTCACGCAGTCTGCCAAATGGGTCAAAGGATCTATGGTTTTCCCTCGAGTCTTTCCCACGAGGCTTTCCCACGAGGCTTTCCCACAGGGCTGTCCCAAGTGCACACGTGGTGGGAGTCGATCCTCGGCTTGAACGTCAAGGCAGTGCAGGGAAAACAGGTTCCTCTGGAATGGACTGACACATCTGGGGGACTCTTGGAATGGTGGCACGACCCTGGAGTTCCTCTCGCCTTTCCTGTGGAGAGCGCCTCCTCTTGAGATGCGACGGGAACGCCGGGAATTCTTTCCCTACGAATCAGGGAAAGGATCCCTCATCTCGAGCTAGGAGGCGCAAACGGGGCTCCCCTGGATGTGTGCGGGACCCCACGTGCTTCCTCTCGAGTGGAGACGGGTATGTCGGGGAACTTCTTGAGTTGCAGCAAGGGTGTGAAGGACCCTTTGGAAGTTCCAGTGGTTAGATGTGATTGGCCTCGAGAAGCCTCAGCGGAAATGGGCCTCATCTCGCCTGGAGGGCAAAACCTCCTGGATTTTGTCGACTTGCGGCAGGTGCTCTCGACTTACGACGGGGACCTCAGGGACCCGCTCTGGTGGCCTCAGGAAAGGCCAGTCCCCATGCGAGTTCCTCGGGGGTCTCTCGGGATTCCTCTCCCGTCGATGCGGGGGCCTAAGACCTTGTGTGGAGTCGGGGCCGGAACCTGAGGATTCCTCTCCAGTGCTCACATGGATCTTGGGGTACTTCTGGAGTCTCCCCAGGGGAGTCAGTCCTCGTCTCGAATGCGGGCATGCACTTGCGCTTTCCTCCAGAGCGGTAGCAGCAGTGTCACGCAGTCCGCCGCGTGGATCAAAGGATCTATGGTTTTCCCTCGAGTCTTTCCCACGAGGCTTTCCCACGAGGCTTTCCCACAGGGCTGTCCCACGTGCACACGTGGTGGGAGTCGATCCTCGGCTTGAACGTCAAGGCAGTGCAGGGAAAACAGGTTCCTCTGGAATGGACTGACACATCTGGGGGACTCTTGGAATGGTGGCACGACCCTGGAGTTCCTCTCGCCTTTCCTGTGGAGAGCGCCTCCTCTTGAGATGCGACGGGAACGCCGGGAATTCTTTCCCTATGAAACAGGGAAAGGATCCCTCATCTCGAGCTAGGAGGCGGAAACGGGGCTCCCCTGGATGTGTGCGGGACCCCACGTGCTTCCTCTCGAGTGGAGACGGGTATGTCGGGGAACTTCTTGAGTTGCAGCAAGGTGTGAAGGACCCTTTGGAAGTTCCAGTGGTTAGATGTGATTGGCCTCGAGAAGCCTCAGCGGAAATGGGCCTCATCTCGCCTGGAGGGCAAAACCTCCTGGATTTTCTCGAGTTGCGGCAGGTGCTCTCGACTTACGACGGGGACCTCAGGGACCCGCTCTGGTGGCCTCAGGAAAGGCCAGTCCCGATGAGAGTTCCTCGGGGGCCTCTCGGGATTCCTCTCCCGTCGATGCCGGGGCCTAAGACCTTGTGTGGAGTAGGGGCCGGAACCTGAGGATTCCTCTCCAGTGCTGACATGGATCTTGGGGTACTTCTGGAGTCTCCCCAGGGGAGTCAGTCCTTGTCTCGAATGCGGGCATGCACTTGCGCTTTCCTCCAGAGCGGTAGCAGCAGTGTCACGCAGTCCGCCGTGTGGATCAAAGGATCTATGGTTTTCCCTCGAGTCTTTCCCACGAGGCTTTCCCACGAGGCTTTCCTACAGGGCTGTCCCACGTGCACACGTGGTGGGAGTCGATCCTCGGCTTGATCGTCAAGGCAGTGCAGGGAAAACAGGTTCCTCTGGAATGGACTCACACATCTGGGGGACTCTTGGAATGGTGGCACGACTCTGGAGTTCCTCTCGCCTTTCCTGTGGAGAGCGCCTCCTCTTGAGATGCGACGGGAACGCCGGGAATTCTTTCCCTACGAAACAGGGAAAGGATCCCTCATCTCGAGCTAGGAGGCGGAAACGGGGCTCCCCTGGATGTGTGCGGGACACCACGTGCTTCCTCTCGAGTGGAGACGGGTATGTCGGGGAACTTCTTGAGTTGCAGCAATGGTGTGAAGGACCCTTTGGAAGTTCCAGTGGTTAGATGTGATTGGCCTCGAGAAGCCTCAGCGGAAATGGGCCTCATCTCGCCCGGAGGGCAAAACCTCCTGGATTATCTCGAGTTGCGGCAGGTGCTCTCGACTTACGACGGGGACCTCAGGGACCCGCTCTGGTGGCCTCAGGAAAGGCCAGTCCCCATGCGAGTTCCTCGGGGGCCTCTCGGGATTCCTCTCCCGTCGATGCCGGGGCCTAAGACCTTGTGTGGAGTCGGGGCCGGAACCTGAGGATTCCTCTCCAGTGCTGACATGGATCTTGGGGTACTTCTGGAGTCTCCCCGGGGGAGTCAGTCCTCGTCTCGAATGCGGGCATGCACTTGCGCTTTCCTCCAGAGCGGTAGCAGCAGTGTCACGCAGTCCGCCGCGTGGATCAAAGGATCTATGGTTTTCCCTCGAGTCTTTCCCACGAGGCTTTCCCACGAGGCTTTCCCACAGGGCTGTCCCACGTGCACACGTGGTGGGAGTCGATCCTCGGCTTGAACGTCAAGGCAGTGCAGGGAAATCAGGTTCCTCTGGAATGGACTGACACATCTGGGGGACTCTTGGAATGGTGGCACGACCCTGGAGTTCCTCTCGCCTTTCCTGTGGAGAGCGCCTCCTTTGAGATGCCACGGGAACGCCGGGAATTCTTTCCCTACGAAACAGGGAAAGGATCCCTCATCTCGAGCTAGGAGGCGGAAACGGGGCTCCCCTGGATGTGTGCGGGACCCACGTGCTTCCTCTCGAGTGGAGACGGGTATGTCGGGGAACTTCTTGAGTTGCAGCAAGGGTGTGAAGGACCCTTTGGAAGTTCCAGTGGTTAGACGTGATTAGCCTCGAGAAGCCTCAGCAGAAATGGGCCTCATCTAGCCTGGAGGGCAAAACCTCCTGGATTTTCTCGAGTTGCGGCAGGTGCTCTCGACTTACGACGGGGACCTCAGGGACCCGCTCTGGTGGCCTCAGGAAAGGCCAGTCCCCATGCGAGTTCCTCGGGGGCATCTCGGGATTCCTCTCCCGTCATTGCCGGGGCCTAAGACCTTGTGTGGAGTCGGGGCCGGAACCTGAGGATTCCTCTCCAGTGCTGACATGGATCTTGGGGTACTTCTGGAGTCTCCCCAGGGGAGTCAGTACTCGTCTCGAATGCGGGCATGCACTTTCGCTTTCCTCCAGAGCGGTAGCAGCAGTGTCACGCAGTCCGCCGCGTGGATCAAAGGATGTATGGTTTTCCCCCGAGTCTTTCCCACGAGGCTTTCCCTCGAGGCTTTCCCACAGGGCTGTCCCACGTGCACACGTGGTGGGAGTCGATCCTCGGCTTGAACGTCAAGGCAGTGCAGGGAAAACAGGTTCCTCTGGAATGGACTGACACATCTGGGGGACTCTTGGAATGGTGGCATGACCCTGGAGTTCCTCTCGCCTTTCCTGTGGAGAGCGCCTCCTCTTGAGATGCGACGGGAACACCGGGAATTCTTTCCCTACGAAACAGGGAAAGGATCCCTCATCTCGAGCTAGGAGGCGGAAACCGGGCTCCCCTGGATGTGTGCGGGACACCACGTGCTTCCTCTCGAGTGCAGACGGGTATGTCGCGGAACTTCTTGAGTTGCAGCAAGGGTGTGAAGGACCCTTTGGAAGTTCCAGTGGTTAGATGTGATTAGCCTCGAGAAGCCTCAGCGGAAATGGGCCTCATCTCGCCTGGAGGGCAAAACCTCCTGGATTTTCTCGAGTTGCGGCAGGTGCTCTCGACTTACGACGGGGACCTCAGGGACCCGCTCTGGTGGCCTCAGGAAAGGCCAGTCCCCATGCGAGTTCCTCGGGGGCGTCTCGGGATTCCTCTCCCGTCGATGCCGGGGCCTAAGACCTTGTGTGGAGTCGGGGCTGAAAACAGAGGATTCCTCTCCAGTGCTGACATGGATCTTGGGGTACTTCTGGAGTCTCCCCAGTGGAGTCAGTCCTCGTCTCGAATGCGGGCATGCACTTGCGCTTTCCTCCAGTGCGGTAGAAGCAGTGTCACGCAGTCCGCCGCGTGGATCAAAGGATCTATGGTTTTCCCTCGAGTCTTTCCCACGAGGCTTTCCCACGAGGCTTTCCCACAGGGCTGTCCCACGTGCACACGTGGTGGGAGTCGATCCTCGGCTTGAACGTCAAGGCAGTGCAGGGAAAACAGGTTCCTCTGGAATGGACTGACACATCTGGGGGACTCTTGGAATGGTGGCACGACCCTGGAGTTCCTCTCGCCTTTCCTGTGGAGAGTGCCTCCTCTTGAGATGCGACGGGAACGCCGGGAATTCTATCCGTAGGAAACAGGGAAAGGATCCCTCATCTCGAGCTAGGAGGCGGAAACGGGGCTCCCCTGGATGTGTGCGGGACAACACGTGCTTCCTCTCGAGTGGAGACGGGTATGTCGGGGAACTTCTTGAGTTGCAGCAAGGGTGTGAAGGACCCTTTGGAAGTTCCAGTGGTTAGATGTGATTGGCCTCGAGAAGCCTCAGCGGAAATGGGCCTCATCTCGCCTGGAGGGCAAAACCTCCGGGATTTTCTCGAGTTGCGGCAGGTGCTCTCGACTTACGACGGGGACCTCAGGGACCCGCTCTGGTGGCCTCAGGAAAGGCCAGTCCCCATGCGAGTTCCTCGGGGGCCTCTCGGGATTCCTCTCCCGTCGATGCCGGGGCCTAAGACCTTGTGTGGAGTAGGGGCCGGAACCTGAGGATTCCACTCCAGTGCTGACATGGATCTTGGGGTACTTCTGGAGTCTCCCCAGGGGAGTCAGTCCTTGTCTCGAATGCGGGCATGCACTTGCGCTTTCCTCCAGAGCGGTAGCAGCAGTGTCACGCAGTCCGCCGCGTGGATCAAAGGATCTATGGTTTTCCCTCGAGTCTTTCCCACGAGGCTTTCCCACGAGGCTTTCCCACAGGGCTGTCCCACGTGCACACGTGGTGGGAGTCGATCCTCGGCTTGAACGTCAAGGCAGTGCAGGGAAAACAGGTTCCTCTGGAATGGACTGACACATCTGGGGGACTCTTGGAATGGTGGCATGACCCTGGAGTTCCTCTCGCCTTTCCTGTGGAGAGCGCCTCCTCTTGAGATGCGACGGGAACGCCGGGAATTCTTTCCCTACGAAACAGGGAAAGGATCCCTCATCTCGAGCTAGGAGGCGGAAACGGGGCTCCCCTGGATGTGTGCGGGAAACCTCGTGCTTCCTCTCGAGTGCAGACGGGTATGTTGGGGAACGTCTTGAGTTGCAGCAATGGTGTGAAGGACCCTTTGGAAGTTCCAGTGGTTAGATGTGATTGGCCTCGAGAAGCCTCAGCGGAAATGGGCCTCATCTCGCCTGGAGGGCAAAACCTCCTGGATTTTCTCGAGTTGCGGCAGGTGCTCTCGACTTACGACGGGGACCTCAGGGACCCGCTCTGGTGGCCTCAAAAAAGGCCAGTCCCCATGCGAGTTCCTCGGGGGCCTCTCGGGATTCCTCTCCCGTCGATGCCGGGGCCTAAGATCTTGTGTGGAGTCGGGGCCGGAACCTGAGGATTCCTCTCCAGTGCTGACATGGATCTTGGGGTACTTCTGGAGTCTCCCCAGGGGAGTCAGTCCTCGTCTCGAATGGGGACATGCACTTGCGCGTTCCTCCACAGCGGAAGCAGCAGTGTCCCGCAGTCCACCGCGTGGATCAAAGGATCTATGGTTTTCCCTCGAGTCTTTCCCACGAGGCTTTCCCACGAGGCTTTCCCACAGGGCTGTCCCACGTGCACACGTGGTTGGAGTCGATCCTCGGCTTGAACGTCAAGGCAGTGCAGCGAAAACAGGTTCCTCTGGAATGGACTGACACATCTGGGGGACTCTTGGAATGGTGGCATGACCCTGGAGTTCCTCTCGCCTTTCCTGTGGAGAGCGCCTCCTCTTGAGATGCGACGGGAACGCCGGGAATTCTTTCCCTACGAAACAGGGAAAGGATCCCTCATCTCGAGCTAGGAGGCGGAAACGGGGCTCCCCTGGATGTGTGCGGGACCCACGTGCTTCCTCTCGAGTGGAGACGGGTATGTCGGGGAACTTCTTGAGTTGCAGCAAGGGTGTGAAGGACCCTTTGGAAGTTCCAGTGGTTAGATGTGATTAGCCTCGAGAAGCCTCTTTGGAAATGGGCCTCATCTCGCCTGGAGGGCAAAACCTCCTGGATTTTCTCGAGTTGCGGAAGGTGCTCTCGACTTATGACGGGGACCTCAGGGACCCGCTCTGGTGGCCTCAGGAAAGGCCAGTCCCCATGCGAGTTCCTCGGGGGCCTCTCGGGATTCCTCTCCCGTCGATGCCGGGGCCTAAGACCTTGTGTGGAGTCGGGGCCGGAACCTGAGGATTCCTCTCCAGTGCTGACATGGATCTTGGGGTATTTCTGGAGTCTCCCCAGGGGAGTCAGTCCTCGTGTCGAATGCGGGCATGCACTTGCGCTTTCCTCCAGAGCGGTAGCAGCAGTGTCACGCAGTCCGCCGCATGGATCAAAGGATCTATGGTTTTCCCTCGAGTCTTTCCCACGAGGCTTTCCCACGAGGCTTTCCCACAGGGCTGTCCCACGTGCATACGTGGTGGGAGTCGATCCTCGGCTTGAACGTCAAGGCAGTGCAGGGAAAACAGGTTCCTCTGGAATGGACTGACACATCTGGGGGATTCTTGGAATGGTGGCATGACCCTGGAGTTCCTCTCGCCTTTCCTGTGGAGAGCGCCTCCTCTTGAGATGCGACGGGAACGCTGGGAATTCTTTCCCTACGAAACAGGGAAAGGATCCCTCATCTCGAGCTAGGAGGCGGAAACGGGGCTCCCCTGGATGTGTGCGGGACACCACGTGCTTCCTCTCGAGTGCAGACGGGTATGTCCCGGAACTGCTTGAGTTGCAGCAAGGGTGTGAAGGACCCTTTGGAAGTTCCAGTGGTTAGATGTGATTAGCCTCGAGAAGCCTCAGCGGAAATGGGCCTCATCTCGCCTGGAGGGCAAAACCTCCTGGATTTTCTCGAGTTGCGGCAGGTGCTCTCGACTTACGACGCGGACCTCAGGGACCCGCTCTGGTGGCCTCAGGAAAGGCCAGTCCCCATGCGAGTTCCTCGGGGGCCTCTCGGGATTCCTCTCCCGTCGATGCCGGGGCCTAAGACCTTGTGTGGAGTCGGGGCCGGAACCTGAGGATTCCTCTCCAGTGCTGACATGGATCTTGGGGTACTTCTGGAGTCTCCCCAGGGGAGTCAGTCCTCGTCTCGAATGCGGGCATGCACTTGCGCTTTCCTCCAGAGCGGTAGCAGCAGTGTCACGCAGTCCGCCGCGTGGATCAAAGGATCTATGGTTTTCCCTCGAGTCTTTCCCACGAGGCTTTCCCACGAGGCTTTCCCACAGGGTTGTCCCACGAGCACACGTGGTGGGAGTCGATCCTTGGCTTGAACGTCAAGGCTGTGCAGGGAAAACAGGTTCCTCTTGAATGGACTGACACATCTGGGGGACTCTTGGAATGGTGTCACGACCCTGGAGTTCCTCTCGCCTTTCCTGTGGAGAGCGCCTCCTCTTGTGATGCGACGGGAACACCGGGAATTCTTTCCCTACGAAACAGGGAAAGGATCCCTCATCTCGAGCTAGGAGGCGGAAACGGGGCTCCCCTGGATGTTTGCGGGACCCCACGTGCTTCCTCTCGATGGAGACGGGTATGTCGGGGAACTTCTTGAGTTGCAGCAAGGGTGTGAAGGACCCTTTGGAAGTTCCAGTGGTTAGATGTCTTTGGCCTCGAGAAGCCTCAGCGGAAATGGGCCTCATCTCGCCTGGAGGGCAAAACCTCCTGGATTTTCTCGAGTTTCGGCAGGTGCTCTCGACTTACGACGGGGACCTCAGGGACCCGCTCTGGTGGCCTCAGGAAAGGCCAGTCCCCATGCGACTTCCTCGGGGGCCTCTCGGGATTCCTCTCCCGTCGATGCCGGGGCCGAAGACCTTGTGTGGAGTCGGGGCCGGAACCTGAGGATTCCTCTCCAGTGCTGACATGGATCTTGGGGTACTTCTGGAGTCTCCCCAGGGGAGTCAGTCCTCGTCTCGAATGCGGGCATGCACTTGCGCTATCCTCCAGAGCGGTAGCAGCAGTGTCAAGCAGTCCGCCGTGTGCATCAAAGGATCTATGGTTTTCCCTCGAGTCTTTCCCACGAGGCTTTCCCACGAGGCTTTCCCACAGGGCTGTCCCACGTGCACACGTGGTGGGAGTCGATCCTCGGCTTGAACGTCAAGGCAGTGCAGGGAAAACAGGTTCCTCTGGAATGGACTGACACATCTGGGGGACTCTTGGAATGGTGGCACGACCCTGGAGTTCCTCTCGCCTTTCCTGTGGAGAGCGCCTCCTCTTGAGATGCGACGGGAACGCCGGAATTCTTTCCCTACGAAACAGGGAAAGGATCCCTCATTTCGAGCTTGGAGGCAGAAACGGGGCTCCCCTGGATGTGTGCGGGACCCCACGTGCTTCCTCTCGAGTGGAGACAGGTATGTCGGGGAACTTCTTGAGTTGCAGCAAGGGTGTGAAGGACCCTTTGGAAGTTCCAGTGGTTAGATGTCTTTGGCCTCGAGAAGCCTCAGCGGAAATGGGCCTCATCTCGCCTGGAGGGCAAAACCTCCTGGATTTTCTCGAGTTGCGGCAGGTGCTCTCGACTTACGACGGGGACCTCAGGGACCCGCTCTGGTGGCCTCAGGAAAGGCCAGTCCCCATGCGAGTTCCTCGGGGGCCTCTCGGGATTCCTCTCCCGTCGATGCCGGGGCCGAAAACCTTGTGTGGAGTCGGGGCCGGAACCTGAGGATTCCTCTCCAGTGCTGACATGGATCTTGGGGTACTTCTGGAGTCTCCCCAGGGGAGTCAGTCCTCGTCTGGAATGCGGGCATGCACTTGCGCTATCCTCCAGAGCGGAAGCAACAGTGTCAAGCAGTCCGCCGCGTGCATCAAAGGATCTATGGTTTTCCCTCGAGTCTTTCCCACGAGGCTTTCCCACGAGGCTTTCCCACAGGGCTGTCCCACGTGCACACGTGGTGGGAGTCGATCCTCGGCTTGAACGTCAAGGCTGTGCAGGGAAAACGGGTTCCTCTGGAATGGACTGACACATCTGGGGGACTCTTGGAATGGTGGCACGACCCTGGAGTTCCTCTCGCCTTTCCTGTGGAGAGCGCCTCCTCTTGAGATGCGACGGGAACGCCGGAATTCTTTCCCTACGAAACAGGGAAAGGATCCCTCATTTCGAGCTTGGAGGCAGAAACGGGGCTCCCCTGGATGTGTGCGGGACCCCACGTGCTTCCTCTCGAGTGGAGACAGGTACGTCGGGGAACTTCTTGAGTTGCAGCAAGGGTGTGAAGGACCCTTTGGAAGTTCCAGTGGTTAGATGTGATTAGCCTCGATAAGCCTCAGCGGAAATGGGCCTCATCTCGCCTGAAGGGCAAAACCTCCTGGATTTTCTCGAGTGGCGGCAGGTGCTCTCGACTTACGACGGGGACCTCAGAGACCCGCTCTGGTGGCCTCAGGAAAGCCCAGTCCCCATGCGAGTTCCTCGGGGGCCTCTCGGGATTCCTCTCCCGTCGATGCCGGGGCCTAAGACCTTGTGTGGAGTCGGGGCCGGAACCTGAGGATTCCTCTCCAGTGCTGACATGGATCTTGGGGTACTTCTGGAGTCTCCCCAGGGGAGTCAGTCCTCGTCTCGAATGCGGGCATGCACTTGCGCTTTCCTCCAGAGCGGTAGCAGCAGTGTCACGCAGTCCGCCGCGTGGATCAAAGGATCTATGGTTTTCCCTCGAGTCTTTCCCACGAGGCTTTCCCACGAGGCTTTCCCACAGGGCTGTCCCACGTGCACACGTGGTGGGAGTCGATCCTCGGCTTGAACGTCAAGGCAGTGCAGGGAAAACAGGTTCCTCTGGAATGGACTGACACATCTGGGGGACTCTTGGAATGGTGGCACGACCCTGGAGTTCCTCTCGCCTTTCCTGTGGAGAGCGCCTCCTCTTGAGATGCGACGGGAACGCCGGGAATTCTTTCCCTATGAAACAGGGAAAGGATCCCTCATCTCGAGCTAGGAGGCGGAAACGGGGCTCCCCTGGATGTGTGCGGGACCCCACGTGCTTCCTCTCGAGTGGAGACGGGTATGTCGGGGAACTTCTTGAGTTGCAGCAAGGTGTGAAGGACCCTTTGGAAGTTCCAGTGGTTAGATGTGATTGGCCTCGAGAAGCCTCAGCGGAAATGGGCCTCATCTCGCCTGGAGGGCAAAACCTCCTGGATTTTCTCGAGTTGCGGCAGGTGCTCTCGACTTACGACGGGGACCTCAGGGACCCGCTCTGGTGGCCTCAGGAAAGGCCAGTCCCGATGAGAGTTCCTCGGGGGCCTCTCGGGATTCCTCTCCCGTCGATGCCGGGGCCTAAGACCTTGTGTGGAGTAGGGGCCGGAACCTGAGGATTCCTCTCCAGTGCTGACATGGATCTTGGGGTACTTCTGGAGTCTCCCCAGGGGAGTCAGTCCTTGTCTCGAATGCGGGCATGCACTTGCGCTTTCCTCCAGAGCGGTAGCAGCAGTGTCACGCAGTCCTCCGTGTGGATCAAAGGATCTATGGTTTTCCCTCGAGTCTTTCCCACGAGGCTTTCCCACGAGGCTTTCCTACAGGGCTGTCCCACGTGCACACGTGGTGGGAGTCGATCCTCGGCTTGATCGTCAAGGCAGTGCAGGGAAAACAGGTTCCTCTGGAATGGACTCACACATCTGGGGGACTCTTGGAATGGTGGCACGACTCTGGAGTTCCTCTCGCCTTTCCTGTGGAGAGCGCCTCCTCTTGAGATGCGACGGGAACGCCGGGAATTCTTTCCCTACGAAACAGGGAAAGGATCCCTCATCTCGAGCTAGGAGGCGGAAACGGGGCTCCCCTGGATGTGTGCGGGACACCACGTGCTTCCTCTCGAGTGGAGACGGGTATGTCGGGGAACTTCTTGAGTTGCAGCAATGGTGTGAAGGACCCTTTGGAAGTTCCAGTGGTTAGATGTGATTGGCCTCGAGAAGCCTCAGCGGAAATGGGCCTCATCTCGCCCGGAGGGCAAAACCTCCTGGATTATCTCGAGTTGCGGCAGGTGCTCTCGACTTACGACGGGGACCTCAGGGACCCGCTCTGGTGGCCTCAGGAAAGGCCAGTCCCCATGCGAGTTCCTCGGGGGCCTCTCGGGATTCCTCTCCCGTCGATGCCGGGGCCTAAGACCTTGTGTGGAGTCGGGGCCGGAACCTGAGGATTCCTCTCCAGTGCTGACATGGATCTTGGGGTACTTCTGGAGTCTCCCCGGGGGAGTCAGTCCTCGTCTCGAATGCGGGCATGCACTTGCGCTTTCCTCCAGAGCGGTAGCAGCAGTGTCACGCAGTCCGCCGCGTGGATCAAAGGATCTATGGTTTTCCCTCGAGTCTTTCCCACGAGGCTTACCCACGAGGCTTTCCAACAGGGCTGTCCCACGTGCACACGTGGTGGGAGTCGATCCTCGGCTTGAACGTCAAGGCAGTGCAGGGAAATCAGGTTCCTCTGGAATGGACTGACACATCTGGGGGACTCTTGGAATGGTGGCACGACCCTGGAGTTCCTCTCGCCTTTCCTGTGGAGAGCGCCTCCTTTGAGATGCCACGGGAACGCCGGGAATTCTTTCCCTACGAAACAGGGAAAGGATCCCTCATCTCGAGCTAGGAGGCGGAAACGGGGCTCCCCTGGATGTGTGCGGGACCCACGTGCTTCCTCTCGAGTGGAGACGGGTATGTCGGGGAACTTCTTGAGTTGCAGCAAGGGTGTGAAGGACCCTTTGGAAGTTCCAGTGGTTAGACGTGATTAGCCTCGAGAAGCCTCAGCGGAAATGGGCCTCATCTAGCCTGGAGGGCAAAACCTCCTGGATTTTCTCGAGTTGCGGCAGGTGCTCTCGACTTACGACGGGGACCTCAGGGACCCGCTCTGGTGGCCTCAGGAAAGGCCAGTCCCCATGCGAGTTCCTCGGGGGCATCTCGGGATTCCTCTCCCGTCATTGCCGGGGCCTAAGACCTTGTGTGGAGTCGGGGCCGGAACCTGAGGATTCCTCTCCAGTGCTGACATGGATCTTGGGGTACTTCTGGAGTCTCCCCAGGGGAGTCAGTACTCGTCTCGAATGCGGGCATGCACTTTCGCTTTCCTCCAGAGCGGTAGCAGCAGTGTCACGCAGTCCGCCGCGTGGATCAAAGGATGTATGGTTTTCCCCCGAGTCTTTCCCACGAGGCTTTCCCACGAGGCTTTCCCACAGGGCTGTCCCACGTGCACACGTGGTGGGAGTCGATCCTCGGCTTGAACGTCAAGGCAGTGCAGGGAAAACAGGTTCCTCTGGAATGGACTGACACATCTGGGGGACTCTTGGAATGGTGGCATGACCCTGGAGTTCCTCTCGCCTTTCCTGTGGAGAGCGCCTCCTCTTGAGATGCGACGGGAACACCGGGAATTCTTTCCCTACGAAACAGGGAAAGGATCCCTCATCTCGAGCTAGGAGGCGGAAACCGGGCTCCCCTGGATGTGTGCGGGACACCACGTGCTTCCTCTCGAGTGCAGACGGGTATGTCGCGGAACTTCTTGAGTTGCAGCAAGGGTGTGAAGGACCCTTTGGAAGTTCCAGTGGTTAGATGTGATTAGCCTCGAGAAGCCTCAGCGGAAATGGGCCTCATCTCGCCTGGAGGGCAAAACCTCCTGGATTTTCTCGAGTTGCGGCAGGTGCTCTCGACTTACGACGGGGACCTCAGGGACCCGCTCTGGTGGCCTCAGGAAAGGCCAGTCCCCATGCGAGTTCCTCGGGGGCATCTCGGGATTCCTCTCCCGTCGATGCCGGGGCCTAAGACCTTGTGTGGAGTCGGGGCTGAAAACAGAGGATTCCTCTCCAGTGCTGACATGGATCTTGGGGTACTTCTGGAGTCTCCCCAGTGGAGTCAGTCCTCGTCTCGAATGCGGGCATGCACTTGCGCTTTCCTCCAGTGCGGTAGAAGCAGTGTCACGCAGTCCGCCGCGTGGATCAAAGGATCTATGGTTTTCCCTCGAGTCTTTCCCACGAGGCTTTCCCACGAGGCTTTCCCACAGGGCTGTCCCACGTGCACACGTGGTGGGAGTCGATCCTCGGCTTGAACGTCAAGGCAGTGCAGGGAAAACAGGTTCCTCTGGAATGGACTGACACATCTGGGGGACTCTTGGAATGGTGGCACGACCCTGGAGTTCCTCTCGCCTTTCCTGTGGAGAGCGCCTCCTCTTGAGATGCGACGGGAACGCCGGGAATTCTATCCGTAGGAAACAGGGAAAGGATCCCTCATCTCGAGCTAGGAGGCGGAAACGGGGCTCCCCTGGATGTGTGCGGGACAACACGTGCTTCCTCTCGAGTGGAGACGGGTATGTCGGGGAACTTCTTGAGTTGCAGCAAGGGTGTGAAGGACCCTTTGGAAGTTCCAGTGGTTAGATGTGATTGGCCTCGAGAAGCCTCAGCGGAAATGGGCCTCATCTCGCCTGGAGGGCAAAACCTCCGGGATTTTCTCGAGTTGCGGCAGGTGCTCTCGACTTACGACGGGGACCTCAGGGACCCGCTCTGGTGGCCTCAGGAAAGGCCAGTCCCCATGCGAGTTCCTCGGGGGCCTCTCGGGATTCCTCTCCCGTCGATGCCGGGGCCTAAGACCTTGTGTGGAGTAGGGGCCGGAACCTGAGGATTCCACTCCAGTGCTGACATGGATCTTGGGGTACTTCTGGAGTCTCCCCAGGGGAGTCAGTCCTTGTCTCGAATGCGGGCATGCACTTGCGCTTTCCTCCAGAGCGGTAGCAGCAGTGTCACGCAGTCCGCCGCGTGGATCAAAGGATCTATGGTTTTCCCTCGAGTCTTTCCCACGAGGCTTTCCCACGAGGCTTTCCCACAGGGCTGTCCCACGTGCACACGTGGTGGGAGTCGATCCTCGGCTTGAACGTCAAGGCAGTGCAGGGAAAACAGGTTCCTCTGGAATGGACTGACACATCTGGGGGACTCTTGGAATGGTGGCATGACCCTGGAGTTCCTCTCGCCTTTCCTGTGGAGAGCGCCTCCTCTTGAGATGCGACGGGAACGCCGGGAATTCTTTCCCTACGAAACAGGGAAAGGATCCCTCATCTCGAGCTAGGAGGCGGAAACGGGGCTCCCCTGGATGTGTGCGGGAAACCTCGTGCTTCCTCTCGAGTGCAGACGGGTATGTTGGGGAACGTCTTGAGTTGCAGCAATGGTGTGAAGGACCCTTTGGAAGTTCCAGTGGTTAGATGTGATTGGCCTCGAGAAGCCTCAGCGGAAATGGGCCTCATCTCGCCTGGAGGGCAAAACCTCCTGGATTTTCTCGAGTTGCGGCAGGTGCTCTCGACTTACGACGGGGACCTCAGGGACCCGCTCTGGTGGCCTCAAAAAAGGCCAGTCCCCATGCGAGTTCCTCGGGGGCCTCTCGGGATTCCTCTCCCGTCGATGCCGGGGCCTAAGATCTTGTGTGGAGTCGGGGCCGGAACCTGAGGATTCCTCTCCAGTGCTGACATGGATCTTGGGGTACTTCTGGAGTCTCCCCAGGGGAGTCAGTCCTCGTCTCGAATGGGGACATGCACTTGCGCGTTCCTCCACAGCGGAAGCAGCAGTGTCCCGCAGTCCACCGCGTGGATCAAAGGATCTATGGTTTTCCCTCGAGTCTTTCCCACGAGGCTTTCCCACGAGGCTTTCCCACAGGGCTGTCCCACGTGCACACGTGGTTGGAGTCGATCCTCGGCTTGAACGTCAAGGCAGTGCAGCGAAAACAGGTTCCTCTGGAATGGACTGACACATCTGGGGGACTCTTGGAATGGTGGCATGACCCTGGAGTTCCTCTCGCCTTTCCTGTGGAGAGCGCCTCCTCTTGAGATGCGACGGGAACGCCGGGAATTCTTTCCCTACGAAACAGGGAAAGGATCCCTCATCTCGAGCTAGGAGGCGGAAACGGGGCTCCCCTGGATGTGTGCGGGACCCACGTGCTTCCTCTCGAGTGGAGACGGGTATGTCGGGGAACTTCTTGAGTTGCAGCAAGGGTGTGAAGGACCCTTTGGAAGTTCCAGTGGTTAGATGTGATTAGCCTCGAGAAGCCTCTTTGGAAATGGGCCTCATCTCGCCTGGAGGGCAAAACCTCCTGGATTTTCTCGAGTTGCGGAAGGTGCTCTCGACTTATGACGGGGACCTCAGGGACCCGCTCTGGTGGCCTCAGGAAAGGCCAGTCCCCATGCGAGTTCCTCGGGGGCCTCTCGGGATTCCTCTCCCGTCGATGCCGGGGCCTAAGACCTTGTGTGGAGTCGGGGCCGGAACCTGAGGATTCCTCTCCAGTGCTGACATGGATCTTGGGGTATTTCTGGAGTCTCCCCAGGGGAGTCAGTCCTCGTGTCGAATGCGGGCATGCACTTGCGCTTTCCTCCAGAGCGGTAGCAGCAGTGTCACGCAGTCCGCCGCATGGATCAAAGGATCTATGGTTTTCCCTCGAGTCTTTCCCACGAGGCTTTCCCACGAGGCTTTCCCACAGGGCTGTCCCACGTGCATACGTGGTGGGAGTCGATCCTCGGCTTGAACGTCAAGGCAGTGCAGGGAAAACAGGTTCCTCTGGAATGGACTGACACATCTGGGGGATTCTTGGAATGGTGGCATGACCCTGGAGTTCCTCTCGCCTTTCCTGTGGAGAGCGCCTCCTCTTGAGATGCGACGGGAACGCTGGGAATTCTTTCCCTACGAAACAGGGAAAGGATCCCTCATCTCGAGCTAGGAGGCGGAAACGGGGCTCCCCTGGATGTGTGCGGGACACCACGTGCTTCCTCTCGAGTGCAGACGGGTATGTCCCGGAACTGCTTGAGTTGCAGCAAGGGTGTGAAGGACCCTTTGGAAGTTCCAGTGGTTAGATGTGATTAGCCTCGAGAAGCCTCAGCGGAAATGGGCCTCATCTCGCCTGGAGGGCAAAACCTCCTGGATTTTCTCGAGTTGCGGCAGGTGCTCTCGACTTACGACGCGGACCTCAGGGACCCGCTCTGGTGGCCTCAGGAAAGGCCAGTCCCCATGCGAGTTCCTCGGGGGCCTCTCGGGATTCCTCTCCCGTCGATGCCGGGGCCTAAGACCTTGTGTGGAGTCGGGGCCGGAACCTGAGGATTCCTCTCCAGTGCTGACATGGATCTTGGGGTACTTCTGGAGTCTCCCCAGGGGAGTCAGTCCTCGTCTCGAATGCGGGCATGCACTTGCGCTTTCCTCCAGAGCGGTAGCAGCAGTGTCACGCAGTCCGCCGCGTGGATCAAAGGATCTATGGTTTTCCCTCGAGTCTTTCCCACGAGGCTTTCCCACGAGGCTTTCCCACAGGGCTGTCCCACGAGCACACGTGGTGGGAGTCGATCCTCGGCTTGAACGTCAAGGCTGTGCAGGGAAAACAGGTTCCTCTTGAATGGACTGACACATCTGGGGGACTCTTGGAATGGTGTCACGACCCTGGAGTTCCTCTCGCCTTTCCTGTGGAGAGCGCCTCCTCTTGTGATGCGACGGGAACACCGGGAATTCTTTCCCTACGAAACAGGGAAAGGATCCCTCATCTCGAGCTAGGAGGCGGAAACGGGGCTCCCCTGGATGTTTGCGGGACCCCACGTGCTTCCTCTCGATGGAGACGGGTATGTCGGGGAACTTCTTGAGTTGCAGCAAGGGTGTGAAGGACCCTTTGGAAGTTCCAGTGGTTAGATGTCTTTGGCCTCGAGAAGCCTCAGCGGAAATGGGCCTCATCTCGCCTGGAGGGCAAAACCTCCTGGATTTTCTCGAGTTTCGGCAGGTGCTCTCGACTTACGACGGGGACCTCAGGGACCCGCTCTGGTGGCCTCAGGAAAGGCCAGTCCCCATGCGACTTCCTCGCGGGCCTCTCGGGATTCCTCTCCCGTCGATGCCGGGGCCGAAGACCTTGTGTGGAGTCGGGGCCGGAACCTGAGGATTCCTCTCCAGTGCTGACATGGATCTTGGGGTACTTCTGGAGTCTCCCCAGGGGAGTCAGTCCTCGTCTCGAATGCGGGCATGCACTTGCGCTATCCTCCAGAGCGGTAGCAGCAGTGTCAAGCAGTCCGCCGTGTGCATCAAAGGATCTATGGTTTTCCCTCGAGTCTTTCCCACGAGGCTTTCCCACGAGGCTTTCCCACAGGGCTGTCCCACGTGCACACGTGGTGGGAGTCGATCCTCGGCTTGAACGTCAAGGCAGTGCAGGGAAAACAGGTTCCTCTGGAATGGACTGACACATCTGGGGGACTCTTGGAATGGTGGCACGACCCTGGAGTTCCTCTCGCCTTTCCTGTGGAGAGCGCCTCCTCTTGAGATGCGACGGGAACGCCGGAATTCTTTCCCTACGAAACAGGGAAAGGATCCCTCATTTCGAGCTTGGAGGCAGAAACGGGGCTCCCCTGGATGTGTGCGGGACCCCACGTGCTTCCTCTCGAGTGGAGACAGGTATGTCGGGGAACTTCTTGAGTTGCAGCAAGGGTGTGAAGGACCCTTTGGAAGTTCCAGTGGTTAGATGTCTTTGGCCTCGAGAAGCCTCAGCGGAAATGGGCCTCATCTCGCCTGGAGGGCAAAACCTCCTGGATTTTCTCGAGTTGCGGCAGGTGCTCTCGACTTACGACGGGGACCTCAGGGACCCGCTCTGGTGGCCTCAGGAAAGGCCAGTCCCCATGCGAGTTCCTCGGGGGCCTCTCGGGATTCCTCTCCCGTCGATGCCGGGGCCGAAAACCTTGTGTGGAGTCGGGGCCGGAACCTGAGGATTCCTCTCCAGTGCTGACATGGATCTTGGGGTACTTCTGGAGTCTCCCCAGGGGAGTCAGTCCTCGTCTGGAATGCGGGCATGCACTTGCGCTATCCTCCAGAGCGGAAGCAACAGTGTCAAGCAGTCCGCCGCGTGCATCAAAGGATCTATGGTTTTCCCTCGAGTCTTTCCCACGAGGCTTTCCCACGAGGCTTTCCCACAGGGCTGTCCCACGTGCACACGTGGTGGGAGTCGATCCTCGGCTTGAACGTCAAGGCTGTGCAGGGAAAACGGGTTCCTCTGGAATGGACTGACACATCTGGGGGACTCTTGGAATGGTGGCACGACCCTGGAGTTCCTCTCGCCTTTCCTGTGGAGAGCGCCTCCTCTTGAGATGCGACGGGAACGCCGGAATTCTTTCCCTACGAAACAGGGAAAGGATCCCTCATTTCGAGCTTGGAGGCAGAAACGGGGCTCCCCTGGATGTGTGCGGGACCCCACGTGCTTCCTCTCGAGTGGAGACAGGTACGTCGGGGAACTTCTTGAGTTGCAGCAAGGGTGTGAAGGACCCTTTGGAAGTTCCAGTGGTTAGATGTGATTAGCCTCGATAAGCCTCAGCGGAAATGGGCCTCATCTCGCCTGAAGGGCAAAACCTCCTGGATTTTCTCGAGTGGCGGCAGGTGCTCTCGACTTACGACGGGGACCTCAGAGACCCGCTCTGGTGGCCTCAGGAAAGCCCAGTCCCCATGCGAGTTCCTCGGGGGCCTCTCGGGATTCCTCTCCCGTCGATGCCGGGGCCTAAGACCTTGTGTGGAGTCGGGGCCGGAACCTGAGGATTCCTCTCCAGTGCTGACATGGATCTTGGGGTACTTCTGGAGTCTCCCCAGGGGAGTCAGTCCTCGTCTCGAATGCGGGCATGCACTTGCGCTTTCCTCCAGAGCGGTAGCAGCAGTGTCACGCAGTCCGCCGCGTGGATCAAAGGATCTAAGGTTTTCCCTCGAGTCTTTCCCACGAGGCTTTCCCACAGGGCTGTCCCACGTGCACACGTGTTGGGAGTGGATCCTCGGCTTGAACGTCAAGGCAGTGCAGGGAAAACAGGTTCCTCTGGAATGGACTGACACATCTGGGGGACTCTTGGAATGGTGGCACGACCCTGGAGTTCGTCTTGCCTTTCCTGTGGAGAGCGCCTCCTCTTGAGATGCGACGGGAATGCCGGGAATTCTTTCCCTACGAAACAGGGAAAGGATCCCTCATCTCGAGCTAGGAGGCGGAAACGGGGCTCCCCTGGATGTGTGCGGGACCCCACGTGCTTCCTCTCGAGTGGAGACAGGTATGTCGCGGAACTGCTTGAGTTGCAGCAAGGGTGTGAAGGACCCTTTGGAAGTTCCAGTGGTTAGATGTGATTAGCCTCGAGAAGCCTCAGCGGAAATGGGCCTCATCTCGCCTGGAAGGCAAAACCTCCTGGATTTTCTCGAGTTGCGGCAGGTGCTCTCGACTTACGACGGGGACGTCAGGGACCCGCTCTGGTGGCCTCAGGAAAGGCCAGTCCCCATGCGAGTTCCTCGGGGGCCTCTCGGGATTCCTCTCCCGTCGATGCCGGGGCCTAAGACCTTGTGTGGAGTCGGGGCCGGAACCTGAGGATTCCTCTCCAGTGCTGACATGGATCTTGGGGTACTTCTGGAGTCTCCCCAGGGGAGTCAGTCCTCGTCTCGAATGCGGGCATGCACTTGCGCTATCCTCCAGAGCGGTAGCAGCAGTGTCAAGCAGTCCTCCGCGTGCATCAAAGGATCTATGGTTTTCCCTCGAGTCTTTCCCACGAGGCTTTCCCACGAGGCTTTCCCACTGGGTTGTCCCACGTGCACACGTGGTGGGAGTCGATCCTCGGCTTGAACGTCAAGGCAGTGCAGGGAAAACAGGTTCCTCTGAAATGGACTGACACATCTTGGGGTCTCTTGGAATGGTGGCACGACCCTGGAGTTCCTCTCGCCTTTCCTGTGGAGAGCGCCTCCTCTTGAGATGCGACGGGAATGCCGGGAATTCTTTCCTACGAAACAGGGATAGGATCCCTCATCTCGAGCTAGGAGGCGGAAACGGGGCTACCCTGGATGTGTGGGGGACCCTCGTGCTTCCTCTCGAGTGGAGACGGGTATGTCAGGGAACTTCTAGAGTTGCAGCAAGGGTGTGAAGGACCCTTTGGAAGTTCCAGTGGTTAGATGTGATTAGCCTCGAGAAGCCTCAGCGTAAATGGACTTCATCTCGCCTGGAGGGCAAAATCTCCTGGATTTTCTCGAGTTGCGGCAGGTGCTCTCGACTTACGACGGGGACCTCAGGGACCCGCTCTGGTGACCTCAGGAAAGGCCAGTCCCCATGCGAGTTCCTCGGGGGCCTCTCGGGATTCCTCTCCCGTCGATGCCGGGGCCGAAGACCTTGTGTGGAGTCGGGGCCGGAACCTGAGGATTCCTCTCCAGTGCTGACATGGATCTTGGGGTACTTCTGGAGTCTCCCCAGGGGAGTCAGTCCTCGTCTCGAATGCGGGCATGCACTTGCGCTTTCCTCCAGAGCGGTAGCAGCAGTGTCACGCAGTCCGCCGCGTGGATCAAAGGATCTATGGTTTTCCCTCGAGTCTTTCCCACGAGGCTTTCCAACGAGGCTTTCCACAGGGCTGTCCCACGTGCACACGTGGTGTGACTCGATCCTCGGCTTGAACGTCAAGGCAGTGCAGGGAAAACAGGTTCCTCTGGAATGGACTGACACATCTGGGGGACTCTTGGAATGGTGGCACGACCCTGGAGTTCCTCTCGACTTTCCTGTGCAGAGCGCCTCCTCTTGAGATGCGACGGGAACGCCGGGGAATTCTTTCCCTACGAAACAGGGAAAGGATCCCTCATCTCGAGCTAGGAGGCGGAAACGGGGCTCCCCTGGATGTGTGCGGGACCCCACGTGCTTCCTCTCTAGTGGAGACGGGTATGTCGGGGAACTTCTTGAGTTGCAGCAAGGGTGTGAAGGACCCTTTGGAAGTTCCAGTGGTTAGACGTGATTATCCTCCAGAAGCCTCAGCGGAAATGGGCCTCATCTCGCCTGGAGGGCAAAACCTCCTGGATTTTCTCGAGTTGCGGCAGGTGCTCTCGACTTACGACGGGGACCTCAGGGACCCGCTCTGGTGGCCTCAAGAAAGGCCAGTCCCCATGCGAGTTCCTCGGGGGCCTCTCCGGATTCCTCTCCCATCGATGCCGGGGCCGAAGACCTTGTGTGGAGTCGGGGCCGGAACCTGAGGATTCCTCACCAGTGCTGACATGGATCTAGGGGTACTTCTGGAGTCTCCCCAGGGGAGTAAGTCCTCGTCTCGAATGCGGGCATGCACTTGCGCTTTCCTCCAGAGCGGTAGCAGCAGTGTCACGCAATCTGCCGCGTGGATCAAAGGATCTATGGTTTTCCCTCGAGTCTTTCCCACGAGGCTTTCCCACGAGGCTTTCCCACAGGGCTGTCCCACGTGCACACGTGTTGGGAGTGGATCCTCGGCTTGAACGTCAAGGCAGTGCAGGGAAAACAGGTTCCTCTGGAATGGACTGACACATCTGGGGGACTCTTGGAATGGTGGCACGACCCTGGAGTTCCTCTCGCCTTTCCTGTGGAGAGCGCCTCCTCTTGAGATGCGACGGGAACGCCGGGAATTCTTTCCCTACGAAACAGGGAAAGGATCCCTCATCTCGAGCTAGGAGGCGGAAACGGGGCTCCCCTGGATGTGTGCGGGACCCCACGTGCTTCCTCTCGAGTGGAGACGGGTATGTCGGGGAACTTCTTGAGTTGCAGCAAGGGTGTGAAGGACCCTTTGGAAGTTCCAGTGGTTAGACGTGATTAGCCTCGAGAAGCCTCAGCGGAAATGGGCCTCATCTCGCCTGGAGGGCAAAACCTCCTGGATTTTCTCGAGTTGCGGCAGGTGCTCTCGACTTACGACGGGGACCTCAGGGACCCTCTCTGGTGGCCTCAGGAAAGGCAGTCCCCATGCGAGTTCCTCGGGGGCCTCTCGGCATTCTTCTCCCGTCGATGTCGGGGCCTAAGACCTTCTGTGGAGTCGGGGCCGGAACCTGAGGATTCCTCTCCAGTGCTGACATGGATCTTGGGGTACTTCTGGAGTCTCCCCAGGGGAGTCAGTCCTCGTCTCGAATGCGGGCATGCACTTGCGCTTTCCTCCAGAGCGGTAGCAGCAGTGTCACGCAGTCCACCGCGTGGATCAAAGGATCTATGGTTTTCCCTCGAGTCTTTCCCACGAGGCTTTCCCACGAGGCTTTCCCACAGGGCTGTCCCACGTGCACACGTGGTGGGAGTGGATCCTCGGCTTGAACGTCAAGGCAGTGCAGGGAAAACAGGTTCCTCTGGAATGGACTGACACATCTGGGCGTCTCTTGGAATGGTGGCACGACCCTGGAGTTCCTCTCGCCTCTCCTGTGGAGAGCCCCTCCTCTTGAGATGCGACGGGAACGCCGGGAATTCTTTCCCTACGAAACATGGAAAGGATCCCTCATCTCGAGCTAGGAGGCGGAAACGGGGCTCCCCTGGATGTGTGCGGGACCCCACGTGCTTCCTCTCGAGTGGAGACGGGTATGTCGCGGAACTTCTAGAGTTGCAGCAATGGTGTGAAGGACCCTTTGGAAGTTCCAGTGGTTAGATGTGATTAGCCTCGAGAAGCCTCAGCGGAAATGGGCCTCATCTCGCCTGGAGGGCAAAACCTCCTGGATTTTCTCGAGTTGCGGCAGGTGCTCTCGACTTACGATGGGGACCTCAGGGACCCGCTCTGGTGGCCTCAGGAAAGGCCAGTCCCCATGCGAGTTCCTCGGGGGCCTCTCGGGATTCCTTTCCCGTCGATGCCGGGGCCTAAGACCTTGTGTGGAGTCGGGGCCGGAACCTGAGGATTCCTCTCCAGTGCTGACATGGATCTTGGGGTACTTCTGGAGTCTCCCCAGGGGAGTCAGTCCTCGTCTCGAATGCGGGCATGCACTTGCGCTTTCCTCCAGAGCGGTAGCAGCAGTGTCACGCAGTCCGCCGCGTGGATCAAAGGATCTATGGTTTTCCCCGAGTCTTTCCCACGAGGCTTTCCCACGAGGCTTTCCCACAGGGCTGTCCCACGTGCACTCGTGGTGGGAGTCGATCCTCGGCTTGAACGTCAAGGCAGTGCAGGGAAAACAGGTTCCTCTGGAATGGACTGACACATCTGGGGGTCTCTTGGAATGGTGCCACGACCCTGGAGTTCCTCTCGCCTTTCCTGTCGAGAGCGCCTCCTCTTGAGATGCGACGGGAACGCCGGGAATTCTTTCCTACGAAACAGGGAAAGGATCCCTCATCTCGAGCTAGGAGCCGGAAACGGGGCTACCCTGGATGTGTGCGGGACCCTCGTGCTTCCTCTCGAGTGGAGACGGGTATGTCGGGGAACTTCTAGAGTTGCAGCAAGGTTGTGAAGGACCCTTTGGAAGTTCAAGTGGTTAGATGTGATTAGCCTCGAGAAGCCTCAGCGGAAATGGACTTCATCTCGCCTGGAGGGCAAAATCTCCTAGATTTTCTCGAGTTGCGGCAGGTGCTCTCGACTTACGACGGGGACCTCAGGGACCCGCTCTGGTGACCTCAGGAAAGGCCAGTCCCCATGCGAGTTCCTCGGGGGCCTCTCGGGATTCCTCTCCCGTCGATGCCGGGGCCTAAGACCTTGTGTGGAGTCGGGGCCGGAACCTGAGGATTACTCTCCAGTGCTGACATGGATCTTGGGGTACTTCTGGAGTCTCCCCAGGGGAGTCAGTCCTCGTCTCGAATGCGGGCATGCACTTGCGCTTTCCTCCAGAGCGGTAGCAGCAGTGTCACGCAGTCCGCTGCGTGGATCAAAGGATCTATGGTTTTCCCTCGAATCTTTCCCACGAGGCTTTCCAACGAGGCTTTCCACAGGGCTGTCTCACGTGCACACGTGGTGTGACTCGATCCTCGGCTTGAACGTCAAGGCAGTGCAGGGAAAACAGGTTCCTCTGGAATGGACTGACACATCTGAGGGGCTCTTGGAATGGTGGCACGACCCTGGAGATCCACTCGCCTTTCCTGTGGAGAGCGCCTCCTCTTGAGATGCGACGGGAACGCCGGGAATTCTTTCCCTACGAAACAGGGAAAGGATCCCTCATCTCGAGCTAGGAGGCGGAAATGGGGCTCCCATGGATGTGTGCGGGACCCCACGTACTTCCTCTCGAGTGGAGACGGGTATGTCGGGGAACTTCTTGAGTTGCAGCAAGGGTGTGAAGGACCCTTTGGAAGTTCCAGTGGTTAGATGTCTTTGGCCTCGAGAAGCCTCAGGGGAAATTGGCCTCATCTCGCCTGGAGGGCAAAACCTCCTGGATTTTCTCGAGTTGCGGCAGGTGCTCTCGACTTACGACGGGGACCTCAGGGACCCGCTCTGGTGGCCTCAGGAAAGGCCAGTCCCCATGCGACTTCCACGGGGGCCTCTTGGGATTCCTCTCCCGTCGATGCCGGGGCCGAAAACCTTGTGTGGAGTCGGGGCCGGAACCTGAGGATTCCTCTCCAGTGCTGACATGGATCTTGGGGTACTTCTGGAGTCTCCCCAGGGGAGTCAGTCCTCGTCTGCAATGCGGGCATGCACTTGCGCTATCCTCCAGAGCGGTAGCAGCAGTGTCATGCAGTCCGCCGCGTGCATCAAAGGATCTATGGTTTTCCCTCGAGCCTTTCCCACGAGGCTTTCCCACGAGGCTTTCCCACAGGGCTGTCCCACGTGCACACGTGGTGGGAGTGGAACCTCGGCTTGAACGTCAAGGCAGTGCAGGGAAAACAGGTTCCTCTGTAATGGACTGACACATCTGGGGGACTCTTGGAATGGTGGCACGACCCTGGAGTTCCTGTCGCCTTTCCTCTGGAGAGCGCCTCCTCTTGAGATGCGACGGGAACGCCGGGAATTCTTTCCCTACGAAACAGGGAAAGGATCCCTCATCTCGAGCTAGGAGGCGGAAACGGGGCTCCCCTGGATGTGTGCGGGACCCCACGTGCTTCCTCTCGAGTGGAGACGGGTATGTCGGGGAACTTCTTGAGTTGCAGCAAGGGTGTGAAGGACCCTTTGGAAGTTCCAGTGGTTAGACGTGATTAGCCTCGAGAAGCCTCAGCGGAAATGGGCCTCATCTCGCATGGAGGGCAAAACCTCCTGGATTTTCTCGAGTTGCGGCAGGTGCTCTCGACTTACGAAGGGGACCTCAGGGACCCGCTCTGGTGACCTCAGGAAAGGCCAGTCCCCATGCGAGTTCCTCGGGGGCCTCTCGGGATTCCTCTCCCGTCGATGCCGGGGCCTAAGACCTTGTGTGGAGTCGGGGCCGGAACCTGAGGATTCCTCTCCAGTGCTGACATGGATCTTGGGGTACTTCTGGAGTCTCCCCAGGGGAGTCAGTCCTCGTCTCGAATGCGGGCATGCACTTGCGCTTTCCTCCAGAGCGGTAGCAGCAGTGTCACGCAATCCGCCACGTGGATCAAAGGATCTATGGTTTTCCCTCGAGTCTTTCCCACGAGGCTTTCCAACGAGGCTTTCCACAGGGCTGTCTCATGTGCACACGTGGTGTGACTCGATCCTCGGCTTGAACGTCAAGGCAGTGCAGGGAAAACAGGTTCCTCTGGAATGGACTGACACATCTGGGGGACTCTTGGAATGGTGGCACGACCCTGGAGTTCCTCTCGCCTTTCCTGTGGAGAGCGCCTCCTCTTGAGATGCGACGGGAACGCCGGGAATTCTTTCCCTACGAAACAGGGAAAGGATCCCTCATCTCGAGCTAGGAGGCGGAAATGGGGCTCCCATGGATGTTTTCGGGACCCCACGTACTTCCTCTCGAGTGGAGACGGGTATGTCGGGGAACTTCTTGAGTTGCAGCAAGGGTGTGAAGGACCCTTTGGAAGTTCCAGTGGTTAGACGTCTTTGGCCTCGAGAAGCCTCAGCGGAAATGGGCCTCATTTCGCCTGGAGGGCAAAACCTCCTGGATTTTCTCGAGTTGCGGCAGGTGCTCTCGACTTACGACGGGGACCTCAGGGACCCGCTCTGGTGGCCTCAGGAAAGGCCAGTCCCCATGCGACTTCCACGGGGGCCTCTCGGGATTCCTCTCCCGTCGATGCCGGGGCCGAAAACCTTGTGTGGAGTCGGGGCCGGAACCTGAGGATTCCTCTCCAGTGCTGACATGGATCTTGGGGTACTTCTGGAGTCTCCCCAGGGGAGTCAGTCCTCGTCTGGAATGCGGGCATGCACTTGCGCTATCCTCCAGAGCGGTAGCAGCAGTGTCAAGCAGTCCGCCGCGTGCATCAAAGGATCTATGGTTTTCCCTCGAGTCTTTCCCACGAGGCTTTCCCACGAGGCTTTCCCACAGGGCTCTCCCACGTGCACACGTGGTGGGAGTGGAACCTCGGCTTGAACGTCAAGGCAGTGCAGGGAAAACAGGTTCCTCTGGAATGGACTGACACATCTGGGGGACTCTTGGAATGGTGGCACGACCCTGGAGTTCCTCTCTCCTTTCCTGTGGAGAGCGCCTCCTCTTGAGATGCGACGGGAACGCCGGGAATTCTTTCCCTACGAAACAGGGAAAGGATCCCTCATCTCGAGCTAGGAGGCGGAAACGGGGCTCCCCTGGATGTGTGCGGGACCCCACGTGCTTCCTCTCGAGTGGAGACGGGTATGTCGGGGAACTTCTTGAGTTGCAGCAAGGGTGTGAAGGACCCTTTGGAAGTTCCAGTGGTTAGACGTGATTAGCCTCGAGAAGCCTCAGCGGAAATGGGCCTCATCTCGCCTGGAGGGCAAAACCTCCTGGATTTTCTCGAGTTGCGGCAGGTGCTCTCGACTTACGACGGGGACCTCAGGGACCCGCTCTGGTGGCCTCAGGAAAGGCCAGTCCCCATGCGAGTTCCTCGGGGGCCTCTCGGGATTCCTCTCCCGTCGATGCCGGGGCCTAAGACCTTGTGTGGAGTCGGGGCCGGAACCTGAGGATTCCTCTCCAGTGCTGACATGGATCTTGGGGTACTTCTGGAGTCTCCCCAGGGGAGTCAGTCCTCGTCTCGAATGCGGGCATGCACTTGCGCTTTCCTCCAGAGCGGAAGCAGCAGTGTCACGCAGTCCGCCGCGTGGATCAAAGGATCTATGGTTTTCCCTCGAGTCTTTCCCACGAGGCTTTCCCACGAGGCTTTCCCACAGGGCTGTCCCACGTGCACACGTGGTGGGAGTCGATCCTCGGCTTGAACGTCAAGGCAGTGCAGGGAAAACAGGTTCCTCTGGAATGGACTGACACATCTGGGGGTCTCTTGGAATGGTGCCACGACCCTGGAGTTCCTCTCGCCTTTCCTGTCGAGAGCGCCACCTCTTGAGATGCGACAGGAACGCCGGGAATTCTTTCCCTACGAAACAGGGAAAGGATCCCTCATCTCGAGCTAGGAGGCGGAAACGGGGCGCCCCTGGATGTGTGCGGGACCCACGTGCTTCCTCTCGAGTGGAGACGGGTATGTCGCGGAACTGCTTGAGTTGCAGCAATGGTGTGAAGGACCCATTGGAAGTTCCAGCGGTTAGATGTGATTAGCCTCGAGAAGCCTCAGCGGATATGGGCCTCATCTCGCCTGGAGGGCAAAACCTCCTGGATTTTCTCGAGTTGAGGCAGGTGCTCTCGACTTACGATGGGGACCTCAGGGACCCGCTCTGGTGGCCTCAGGAAAGGCCAGTCCCCATGCGAGTTCCTCGGGGGCCTCTCGGGATTCCTCTCCCGTCGATGCCGGGGCCTAAGACCTTGTGTGGAGTCGGGGCCGGATCCTGAGGATTCCTCTCCAGTGCTGACATGGATCTTGGGGTACTTCTGGAGTCTCCCCAGGGGAGTCAGTCCTCGTCTCGAATGCGAGCATGCACTTGCGCTTTCCTCCAGAGCGGTAGCAGCAGTGTCACGCAGTCCGCCGCGTGGATCAAAGGATCTATGGTTTTCCCTCGAGACTTTCCCACGAGGCTTTCCCACGAGGCTTTCCCACAGGGCTGTCCCACGTGCACACGTGGTGGGAGTGGATCCTCGGCTTGAACGTCAAGGCAGTGCAGGGAAAACAGGTTCCTCTGGAATGGACTGACACATCTGGGGGACTCTTGGAATGGTGGCACGACCCTGGAGTTCCTGTCCCCTTTCCTGTGCAGAGCGCCTCCTCTTGAGATGCGACGGGAACGCCGGGAATTCTTTCCCTACGAAACAGGGAAAGGATCCCTCATCTCGAGCTAGGAGGCGGAAACGGGGCTCCCCTGGATGTGTGCGGGACCCCACGTGCTTCCTCTCGAGTGGAGACGGGTATGTCGGGGAACTTCTTGAGTTGCAGCAAGGGTGTGAAGCACCCTTTGGAAGTTCCAGTGGTTAGACGTGATTAGCCTCGAGAAGCCTCAGCGGAAATGGGCCTCATCTCGCCTGGAGGGCAAAACCTCCTGGATTTTCTCGAGTTGGGGCAGGTGCTCTCGACTTACGACGGGGACCTCAGGGACCCGCTCTGGTGGCCTCAGGAAAGGCCAGTCCCCATGCGACTTCCACGGGGGCCTCTCGGGATTCCTCTCCCGTCGATGCCGGGGCCTAAGACCTTGTGTGGAGTCGGGGCCGGAACCTGAGGATTCCTCTCCAGTGCTGACATGGATCTTGGGGTACTTCTGGAGTCTCCCCAGGGGAGTCAGTCCTCGTCTCGAATGCGGGCATGCACTTGCGCTTTCCTCCAGAGCGGTAGCAGCAGTGTCACGCAGTCCGCCGCGTGGATCAAAGGATCTATGGTTTTCCCTCGAGTCTTTCCCACGAGGCTTTCCCACGAGGCTTTCCCACAGGGCTGTCCCACGTGCACACGTGGTGGGAGTCGATCCTCGGCTTGAACGTCAAGGCAGTGCAGGGAAAACAGGTTCCTCTGGAATGGACTGACACATCTGGGGGTCTCTTGGAATGGTGGCACGACCCTGGAGTTCCTCTCGCCTTTCCTGTGGAGAGCGCCACCTCTTGAGATGCGACGGGAACGCCGGGAATTCTTTCCCTACGAAACAGGGAAAGGATCCCTCATCTCGAGCTAGGAGGCGGAAACGGGGCTCCCCTGGATGTGTGCGGGACCCCACGTGCTTCCTCTCGTGTGGAGACGGGTATGTCGCGGAACTGCTTGAGTTGCAGCAATGGTGTGAAGGACCCTTTGGAAGTTCCAGCGGTTAGATGTGATTCGCCTCGAGAAGCCTCAGTGGAAATGGGCCTCATCTCGCCTGGAGGGCAAAACCTCCTGGATTTTCTCGAGTTGCGGCAGGTGCTCTCGACTTACGACGGGGACCTCAGGGACCCGCTCTGGTGGCCTCAGGAAAGGCCAGTCCCCATGCGAGTTCCTCGGGGGCCTCTGGGGATTCCTCTCCCGTCGATGCCGGGGCCTAAGACCTTGTGTGGAGTCGGGGCCGGAACCTGAGGATTCCTCTCCAGTGCTGACATGGATCTTGGGGTACTTCTGGAGTCTCCCCAGGGGAGTCAGTCCTCGTCTCGAATGCGGGCATGCACTTGCGCTTTCCTCCAGAGCGGTAGCAGCAGTGTCACGCAGTCCGCCGCGTGGATCAAAGGATCTATGGTTTTCCCTCGAGTCTTTCCCACGAGTCTTTCCCACGAGGCTTTCCCACAGGGCTGTCCCACGTGCACACGTGGTGGGAGTGGATCCTCGGCTTGAACGTCAAGGCAGTGCAGGGAAAACAGGTTCCTCTGGAATGGACTGACACATCTGGGGGACTCTTGGAATGGTGGCACGACCCTTCAGTTCCTCTCGCCTTTCCTGTGGAGAGCGCCTCCTCTTGAGATGCGACGGGAACGCCGGGAATTCTTTCCCTACGAAACAGGGAAAGGATCCCTCATCTCAAGCTAGGAGGCGGAAACGGGGCTCCCCTGGATGTGTGCGGGACACCACGTGCTTCCTCTCGAGTGGAGACGGGTATGTCGGGGAACTTCTTGAGTTGCAGCAAGGGTGTGAAGGACCCTTTGGAAGTTCCAGTGGTTAGATGTGATTCGCCTCGAGAAGCCTCAGCGGAAATGGGCCTCATCTCGCCTGGAGGGCAAAACCTCCTGGATTATCTCGAGTTGCGGCAGGTGCTGTCGACTTACGACGGGGAACTCAGGGACCCGCTCTGGTGGCCTCAGGAAAGGCCAGTCCCCATGCGAGTTCCTCGGGGTCCTCTCGGGATTCCTCTCCCATCGATGCCGGGGCCTAAGACCTTGTGTGGAGTCGTGACCGGAACCTGAGGATTCCTCTCCAGTGCTGACTTGGATCTTGGGGTACTTCTGGAGTCTCCCCAGGGGAGTCAGTACTCGTTCCGAATGCGGGCATGCACTTGCGCTTTCCTCCAGAGCGGGAGCAGCAGTGTCACGTAGTCCGCCGCGTGGATCAAAGGATCTATGGTTTTCCCTCGAGTCTTTCCCACGAGGCTTTCCCACGAGGCTTTCCCACAGGGCTGTCCCACGTGCACACGTGGTGGGAGTCGATCCTCGGCTTGAACGTCAAGGCAGTGCAGGGAAAACAGGTTCCTCTAGAATGGACTGACACATCTGGGGGACTCTTGGAATGGTGGCACGACCCTGGAGTTCCTCTCGCCTTTCCTGTGGAGAGCGCCTCCTCTTGAGATGCGACGGGAACGCCGGGAATTCTTTCCCTACGAAACAGGGAAAGGATCCCTCATCTCGAGCTAGGAGGCGGAAACGGGGCTCCCCTGGATGTGTGCGGGACCCCACGTGCTTCCTCTCGAGTGGAGACGGGTATGTCGGGGAACTTCTTGAGTTGCAGCAAGGGTGTGAAGCACCCTTTGGAAGTTCCAGTGGTTAGACGTGATTAGCCTCGAGAAGCCTCAGCAGAAATGGGCCTCATCTCGCCTGGAGGGCAAAACCTCCTGGATTTTCTCGAGTTGCGGCAGGTGCTCTCGACTTACGACGGGGACCTCAGGGACCCGCTCTGGTGGCCTCAGGAAAGGCCAGTCCCCATGCGAGTTCCTCGGGGGCCTCTCGGGATTCCTCTCCCGTCGATGCCGGGGCCTAAGACCTTGTGTGGAGTCGGGGCCGGAACTTGAGGATTCCTCTCCAGTGCTGACATGGATCTTGGGGTACTTCTGGAGTCTCCCCAGGGGAGTCAGTCCTCGTCTCGAATGCGGGCATGCACTTGCGCTTTCCTCCAGAGCGGTAGCAGCAGTGTCACGCAGTCCGCTGCGTGGATCAAAGGATCTATGGTTTTCCCTCGAGTCTTTCCCACGAGGCTTTCCCACGAGGCTTTCCCACAGGGCTGTCCCACGTGCACACGTGGTGGGAGTGGAACCTCGGCTTGAACGTCAAAGCAGTGCAGGGAAAACAGGTTCCTCTGTAATGGACTGACACATCTGGGGGACTCTTGGAATGGTGGCACGACCCTGGAGTTCCTGTCGCCTTTCCTCTGTAGAGCGCCTCCTCTTGAGATGCGACGGGAACGCCGGGAATTCTTTCCCTACGAAACAGGGAAAGGATCCCTCATCTCGAGCTAGGAGGCGGAAACGGGGCTCCCCTGGATGTGTGCGGGACCCCACGTGCTTCCTCTCGAGTGGAGACGGGTATGTCGGGGAACTTCTTGAGTTGCAGCAAGGGTGTGAAGGACCCTTTGGAAGTTCCAGTGGTTAGACGTGATTAGCCTCGAGAAGCCTCAGCGGAAATGGGCCTCATCTCGCCTGGAGGGCAAAACCTCCTGGATTTTCTCGAGTTGCGGCAGGTGCTCTCGACTTACGACGGGGACCTCAGGGACCCGCTCTGGTGGCCTCAGGAAAGGCCAGTCCCCATTCGAATTCCTCGGGGGCCTCTCGGGATTCCTCTCCCGTCATTGCCGGGGCCTAAGACCTTGTGTGGAGTCCGGGCCGGAACCTGAGGATTCCTCTCCAGTGCTGACATGGATCTTGGGGTACTTCTGGAGTCTCCCCAGGGGAGTCAGTCCTCGTCTCGAATGCGGGCATGCACTTGCGCTTTCCTCCAGAGCGGTAGCAGCAGTGTCTCGCAGTCCGCCGCGTGGATCAAAGGATCTATGGTTTTCCCTCGAGTCTTTCCCACGAGTCTTTCCCACGAGGCTTTCCCACAGGGCTGTCCCACGTGCACACGTGGTGGGAGTCGATCCTCGGCTTGAACGTCAAGGCAGTGCAGGGAAAACAGGTTTCTCTGGAATGGACTGACACATCTGGGGGTCTCTTGGAATGGTGCCACGACCCTGGAGTTCCTCTCGACTTTCCTGTGGAGAGCGCCTCCTCTTGAGATGCGACGGGAACGCCGGGAATTCTTTCCCTACGAAACAGGGAAAGGATCCCTTATCTCGAGCTAGGAGGCGTAAACGGGGCTCCCCTGGATGTGTGCGGCACCCACGTGCTTCCTCTCGAGTGGAGACGGGTATGTCGGGGAACTTCTTGATTTGCAGTAAGGGTGTGAAGCACCCTTTGGAAGTTCCAGTGGTTAGACGTGATGAGCCTCGAGAAGCCTCAGCGGAAATGGGCCTCATCTCGCCTGGAGGGCAAAACCTCCTGGATTTTCTCGAGTTGCGGCAGGTGCTCTCGACTTACGACGGGGACCTCAGGGACCCGCTCTGGTGGCCTCAAGAAAGGCCAGTCCCCATGCGAGTTCCTCGGGGGCCTCTCGGGATTCCTCTCCCGTCGATGCCGGGGCCTAAGACCTTGTGTGGAGTCGGGGCCGGAACCTGAGGATTCCTCTCCAGTGCTGACATGGATCTTGGGGTATTTCTGGAGTCTCCCCAGGGGAGTAAGTCCTCGTCTCGAATGCGGGCATGCACTTGCGCTTTCCTCCAGAGCGGTAGCAGCAGTGTCACGCAGTCCGCCGCGTGGATCAAAGGATCTATGGTTTTCCCTCGAGTCTTTCCCACGAGGCTTTCCCACGAGGCTTTCCCACAGGGCTGTCCCACGTGCACACGTGGTGGGAGTGGATCCTCGGCTTGAACGTCAAGGCAGTGCAGGGAAAACAGGTTCCTCTGGAATGGACTGACACATCTGGGGGACTCTTGGAATGGTGGCACGACCCTTCAGTTCCTCTCGCCTTTCCTGTGGAGAGCGCCTCCTCTTGAGATGCGACGGGAACGCCGGGAATTCTTTCCCTACGAAACAGGGAAAGGATCCCTCATCTCGAGGTAGGAGGCGGAAACGGGGCTCCCCTGGATGTGTGCGGGACCCCACGTGCTTCCTCTCGAGTGGAGACGGGTATGTCGGGGAACTTCTTGAGTTGCAGCAAGGGTGTTAAGGACCCTTTGGAAGTTCCAGTGGTTAGACGTGATTAGCCTCGAGAAGCCTCAGCGGAAATGGGCCTCATCTCGCCTGGAGGGCAAAACCTCCTGGATTTTCTCGAGTTGCGGCAGGTGCTCTCGACTTACGACGGGGACCTCAGGGACCCGCTCTGGTGGCCTCAGGAAAGGCCAGTCCCCATTCGAGTTCCTCGGGGGCCTCTCGGGATTCCTATCCCGTCATTGCCGGGGCCTAAGACCTTGTGTGGAGTCGGGGCCGGAACCTGAGGATTCCTCTCCAGTGCTGACATGGATCTTGGGGTACTTCTGGAGTCTCCCCAGGGGAGTCAGTCCTCGTCTCGAATGCGGGCATGCACTTGCGCTTTCCTCCAGAGCGGTAGCAGCAGTGTCTCGCAGTCCGCCGCGTGGATCAAAGGATCTATGGTTTTCCCTCGAGTCTTTCCCACGAGTCTTTCCCACGAGGCTTTCCCACAGGGCTGTCCCACGTGCACACGTGGTGGGAGTCGATCCTCGGCTTGAACGTCAAGGCAGTGCAGGGAAAAAAGGTTTCTCTGGAATGGACTGACACATCTGGGGGTCTCTTGGAATGGTGCCACGACCCTGGAGTTCCTCTCGACTTTCCTGTGGAGAGCGCCTCCTCTTGAGATGCGACGGGAACGCCGGGAATTCTTTCCCTACGAAACAGGGAAAGGATCCCTTATCTCGAGCTAGGAGGCGGAAACGGGGCTCCCCTGGATGTGTGCGGCACCCACGTGCTTCCTCTCGAGTGGAGACGGGTATGTCGGGGAACTTCTTGATTTGCAGCAAGGGTGTGAAGCACCCTTTGGAAGTTCCAGTGGTTAGACGTGATGAGCCTCGAGAAGCCTCAGCGGAAATGGGCCTCATCTCGCCTGGAGGGCAAAACCTCCTGGATTTTCTCGAGTTGCGGCAGGTGCTCTCGACTTACGACGGGGACCTCAGGGACCCGCTCTGGTGGCCTCAAGAAAGGCCAGTCCCCATGCGAGTTCCTCGGGGGCCTCTCGGGATTCCTCTCCCGTCGATGCCGGGGCCTAAGACCTTGTGTGGAGTCGGGGCCGGAACCTGAGGATTCCTCTCCAGTGCTGACATGGATCTTGGGGTATTTCTGGAGTCTCCCCAGGGGAGTAAGTCCTCGTCTCGAATGCGGGCATGCACTTGCGCTTTCCTCCAGAGCGGTAGCAGCAGTGTCACGCAGTCCGCCGCGTGGATCAAAGGATCTATGGTTTTCCCTCGAGTCTTTCCCACGAGGCTTTCCCACGAGGCTTTCCCACAGGGCTGTCCCACGTGCACACGTGGTGGGAGTGGATCCTCGGCTTGAACGTCAAGGCAGTGCAGGGAAAACAGGTTCCTCTGGAATGGACTGACACATCTGGGGGACTCTTGGAATGGTGGCACGACCCTTCAGTTCCTCTCGCCTTTCCTGTGGAGAGCGCCTCCTCTTGAGATGCGACGGGAACGCCGGGAATTCTTTCCCTACGAAACAGGGAAAGGATCCCTCATCTCGAGGTAGGAGGCGGAAACGGGGCTCCCCTGGATGTGTGCGGGACCCCACGTGCTTCCTCTCGAGTGGAGACGGGTATGTCGGGGAACTTCTTGAGTTGCAGCAAGGGTGTTAAGGACCCTTTGGAAGTTCCAGTGGTTAGACGTGATTAGCCTCGAGAAGCCTCAGCGGAAATGGGCCTCATCTCGCCTGGAGGGCAAAACCTCCTGGATTTTCTCGAGTTGCGGCAGGTGCTCTCGACTTACGACGGGGACCTCAGGGACCCGCTCTGGTGGCCTCAGGAAAGGCCAGTCCCCATGAGAATTCCTCGGGGGCCTCTCGGGATACCTCTCCCGTCGATGCCGGGGCCTAAGACCTTGTGTGAAGTCGGGGCCGGAACCTGAGGATTCCTCTCCAGTGCTGACATGGATCTTGGGGTACTTCTGGAGTCTCCCCAGGGGAGTCAGTCCTCGTCTCGAATGCGGGCATGCACTTGCGCTTTCCTCCAGAGCGGTAGCAGCAGTGTCACGCAGTCCGCCGCGTGGATCAAAGGATCTATGGTTTTCTCTCGAGTCTTTCCCACGAGGCTTTCCCACGAGGCTTTCCCACAGGGCTGTCCCACGTGCACACGTGGTGGGAGTCGATCCTCGGCTTGAACGTCAAGGCAGTGCAGGGAAAACAGGTTCCTCTGGAATGGACTGACACATCTGGGGGACTCTTGGAATGGTGGCACGACCCTTCAGTTCCTCTCGCCTTTCCTGTGGAGAGCGCCTCCTCTTGAGATGCGACGGGAACGCCGGGAATTCTTTCCCTACGAAACAGGGAAAGGATCCCTCATCTCAAGCTAGGAGGCGGAAACGGGGCTCCCCTGGATGTGTGCGGGACCCCACGTGCTTCCTCTCGAGTGGAGACGGGTATGTCGGGGAACTTGTTGAGTTGCAGCAAGGGTGTGAAGGACCCTTTGGAAGTTTCAGTGGTTAGATGTGATTCGCCTCGAGAAGCCTCAGCGGAAATGGGCCTCATCTCGCCTGGAGGGCAAAACCTCCTGGATTATCTCGAGTTGCGGCAGGTGCTGTCGACTTACGACGGGGAACTCAGGGACCCGCTCTGGTGGCCTCAGGAAAGGCCAGTCCCCATGCGAGTTCCTCGGGGTCCTCTCGGGATTCCTCTCCCGTCGATGCCGGGGCCTAAGACCTTGTGTGGAGTCGTGGCCGGAACCTGAGGATTCCTCTCCAGTGCTGACTTGGATCTTGGGGTACTTCTGGAGTCTCCCCAGGGGAGTCAGTCCTCGTTCCGAATGCGGGCATGCACTTGCGCTTTCCTCCAGAGCGGTAGCAGCAGTGTCACGTAGTCCGCCGCGTGGATCAAAGGATCTATGGTTTTCCCTCGAGTCTTTCCCACGAGGCTTTCCCACGAGGCTTTCCCACAGGGCTGTCCCACGTGCACACGTGGTGGGAGTCGATCCTCGGCTTGAACGTCAAGGCAGTGCAGGGAAAACAGGTTCCTCTAGAATGGACTGACACATCTGGGGGACTCTTGGAATGGTGGCACGACCCTGGAGTTCCTCTCGCCTTTCCTGTGGAGAGCGCCTCCTCTTGAGATGCGACTGGAACGCCGGGAATTCTTTCCCTACGAAACAGGGAAAGGATCCCTCATCTCGAGCTAGGAGGCGGAAACGGGGCTCCCCTGGATGTGTGCGGGACCCCACGTGCTTCCTCTCGAGTGCAGACGGGTATGTCGGGGAACTTCTTGAGTTGCAGCAAGGGTGTGAAGCACCCTTTGGAAGTTCCAGTGGTTAGACGTGATTAGCCTCGAGAAGCCTCAGCAGAAATGGGCCTCATCTCGCCTGGAGGGCAAAACCTCCTGGATTTTCTCGAGTTGCGGCAGGTGCTCTCGACTTACGACGGGGACCTCAGGGACCCGCTCTGGTGGCCTCAGGAAAGGCCAGTCCCCATGCGAGTTCCTCGGGGGCCTCTCGGGATTCCTCTCCCGTCGATGCCGGGGCCTAAGACCTTGTGTGGAGTCGGGGCCGGAACTTGAGGATTCCTCTCCAGTGCTGACATGGATCTTGGGGTACTTCTGGAGTCTCCCCAGGGGAGTCAGTCCTCGTCTCGAATGCGGGCATGCACTTGCGCTTTCCTCCAGAGCGGTAGCAGCAGTGTCACGCAGTCCGCTGCGTGGATCAAAGGATCTATGGTTTTCCCTCGAGTCTTTCCCACGAGGCTTTCCCACGAGGCTTTCCCACAGGGCTGTCCCACGTGCACACGTGGTGGGAGTCGATCCTCGGCTTGAACGTCAAGGCAGTGCAGGGAAAACAGGTTCCTCTGGAATGGACTGACACATCTGGGGGACTCTTGGAATGGTGTCACGACCCTGGAGTTCCTCTCGCCTTTCCTGTGGAGAGCGCCTCCTCTTGAGATGCGACGGGAACGCCGGGAATTCTTTCCCTACGAAACAGGGAAAGGATCCCTCATCTCGAGCTAGGAGGCGGAAACGGGGCTCCCCTGGATGTGTGCGGGACCCCACGTGCTTCCTCTCGAGTGGAGACGGGTATGTCGGGGAACTTCTTGAGTTGCAGCAAGGGTGTGAAGCACCCTTTGGAAGTTCCAGTGGTTAGACGTGATTAGCCTCGAGAAGCCTCAGCGGAAATGGGCCTCATCTCGCCTGGAGGGCAAAACCTCCTGGATTTCCTCGAGTTGGGGCAGGTGCTCTCGACTTACGACGGGGACCTCAGGGACCCGCTCTGGTGGCCTCAGGAAAGGCCAGTCCCCATGCGAGTTCCTCGGGGGCCTCTCGGGATTCCTCTCCCGTCGATGCCAGGGCCTAAGACCTTGTGTGGAGTCGGGGCCGGAACCTGAGGATTCCTCTCCAGGGCTGACATGGATCTTCGGGTAATTCTGGAGTCTCCCCAGGGGAGTCAGTCCTCGTCTCGAATGCGGGCATGCACTTGCGCTTTCCTCCAGAGCGGTAGCAGCAGTGTCACGCAGTCCGCTGCGTGGATCAAAGGATCTATGGTTTTCCCTCGAGTCTTTCCCACGAGGCTTTCCCACGAGGCTTTCCCACAGGGCTGTCCCACTTGCACACGTGGTGGGAGTCGATCCTCGGCTTGAACGTCAAGGCAGTGCAGGGAAAACAGGTTCCTCTGGAATGGACTGACACATCTGGGGGACTCTTGGAATGGTGGCACGACCCTGGAGTTCCTCTCACCTTTCCTGTGGAGAGCGCCTCCTCTTGAGATGCGACGGGAACGCCGGGAATTCTTTCCCTACGAAACAGGGAAAGGATCCCTCATCTCGAGCTAGGAGGCGGAAACGGGTCTCCCCTGGATGTGTGCGGGACCCCACGTGCTTCCTCTCGAGTGGAGACGGGTATGTCGGGGAACTTCTTGAGATGCAGCAAGGGTGTGAAGGACCCTTTGGAAATTCCAGTGGTTAGATGTGATTAGCCTCGAGAAGCCTCAGCGGAAATGGGCCTCATCTCGCCTGGAGGGCAAAACCTCCTGGATTTTCTCGAGTTGCGGCAGGTGCTCTCGACTTACGACGGGGACCTCAGGGACCCGCTCTGGTGGCCTCAGGAAAGGCCAGTCCCCATGCGAGTTCCTCGGGGGCCTCTCGGGATTCCTCTCCCGTCGATGCCGGGGCCTAAGACCTTGTGTGGAGTCGGGGCCGGAACCTGAGGATTCCTCTCCAGTGCTGACATGGATCTTGGGGTACTTCTGGAGTCTCCCCAGGAGAGTGAGTCCTCGTCTCGAATGCGGGCATGCACTTGCGCTTTCCTCCAGAGCGGTAGCAGCAGTGTCACGCAGTCCGCCGCGTGGATCAAAGGATCTATGGTTTTCCCTCGAGTCTTTCCCACGAGGCTTTCCCACGAGGCTTTCCCACAGGGCTGTCCCACGTGCACACGTGGTGGGAGTCGATCCTCGGCTTGAACGTCAAGGCAGTGCAGGGAAAACAGGTTCCTCTGGAATGGACTGACACATCTGGGGGACTCTTGGAATGGTGGCACGACCCTGGAGTTCCTCTCGCCTTTCCTGTTGAGAGCACCTCCTCTTGAGATGCGACTGGAACGCCGGGAATTCTTTCCCTACGAAACAGGGAAAGGATCCCTCATCTCGAGCTAGGAGGCGGAAACGGGGCTCCCCTGGATGTGTGCGGGACCCCACGTGCTTCCTCTCGAGTGGAGACGGGTATGTCGCAGAACTTCTTGAGTTGCAGCAAGGGTGTGAAGGACCCTTTGGAAGTTCCAGTGGTTAGACGTGATTGGCCTCGAGAAGCCTCAGTGGAAATGGGCCTCATCTCGCCTGGAGGGCAAAACCTCCTGGATTTTCTCGAGTTGTGGCAGGTGCTCTCGACTTACGACGGGGACCTCAGGGACCCGCTCTGGTGGCCTCAGGAAAGGCCAGTCCCCATGCGAGTTCCTCGGGGGCCTCTCGGGATTCCTCTCCCGTCGATGCCGGGTCCTAAGACCTTGTGTGGAGTCAGGGCCGGAACCTGAGGATTCCTCTTCAGTGCTGACATGGATCTTGGGGTACTTCTGGAATCTCCCCAGGGGAGTCAGTCCTCGTCTCGAATGCGGGCATGCACTTGCGCTTTCCTCCAGAGCGGTAGCAGCAGTGTCACGCAGTCCGCCGCGTGGATCAAAGGATCTATGGTTTTCCCTCGAGTCTTTCCCACGAGGCTTTCCCACGAGGTTTTCCCACAGGGCTGGCCCACGTGCACACGTAGTGGGAGTCGATCCTCGGCTTGAACGTCAAGGCAGTGCAGGGAATGCAGGTTCCTCTGGAATGGACTGACACATCTGGGGGACTCTTGGAATGGTGGCCCGACCCTGGGGTTCCTCTCGCCTTTCCTGTGGAGAGCGCCTCCTCTTGAGATGCGACGGGAACGCCGGGAATTCTTTCCCTACGAAACAGGGAAAGGATCCCTCATCTCGAGCTAGGAGGCGGAAACGGGGCTCCCCTGGATGTGTGCGGGACACCACGTGCTTCCTCTCGAGTGCAGACGGGTATGTCGGGGAACTTATTGAGTTGCAGCAAGGGTGTGAAGGACCCTTTGGAAGTTCCAGTGGTTAGACGTGATTGGCCTCGAGAAGCCTCAGCGGAAATGGGCCTCATCTCCCCTGGAGGGCAAAACCTCCTGGATTTTCTCGAGTTGGGGCAGGTGCTCTCGACTTACGACGGGGACCTCAGGGAACCGCTCTGGTGGCCTCAGGAAAGGCCAGTCCCCATGCGATTTCCTTGGGGGCCTCTCGGGATTCCTCTCCCGTCGATGCCTGGGCCTAAGACCGTGTGTGGAGTCGGGGCCGGAACCTGAGGATTCCTCTCCAGTGCTGACATGGATCTTGGGGTACTTCTGGATTCTCCCCAGGGGAGTCAGTCCTCGTCTCGAATGCGGGCATGCACTTGCGCTTTCCTCCAGAGCGGTAGCAGCAGTGTCACGCAGTCTGCCGCGTGGATCAAAGGATCTATGGATTTCCCTCGAGTCTTTCCCACGAGGCTTTCCCACGAGGCTTTCCCACAGGGCTGTCCCACGTGCACACGTGGTGGGAGTCGATCCTCGGCTTGAACGTCAAGGCAGTGCAGGGAAAACCGGTTCCTCTGGAATGGACTGACACATCTGGGGGACTCTTGGAATGGTGGCACGACCCTGGAGTTCCTCTCGCCTTTCCTGTGGAGAGCGCCTCCTCTTGAGATGCGACGGGAACGCCGGGAATTCTTTCCCTACGAAACAGGGAAAGGATCCCTCATCTCGAGCTAGGAGGCGGAAACGGGGCTCCCCTGGATGTGTGCGGGACCCACGTGCTTCGTCTCGAGTGGAGACGGGTATGTCGGGGAACTTCTTGAGTTGCATCAAGGGTGTGAATGACCCTTTGGAAGTTCAGTGGTTAGACGTGATTAGCCTCGAGAAGCCTCAGCGAAAATGGGCCTCATCTCGCCTGGAGGGCAAAACCTCCTGGATTTTCTCGAGTTGCGACAGGTGCTCTCGACTTACGACGGGGACCTCAGGGACCCGCTCTGCTGGCCTCAGGAAAGGCCAGTCCCCATGCGAGTTCCTCGGGGGCCTCTCGGGATTCCTCTCCCGTCGATGCCGGGGCCTAAGACCTTGTGAGGAGTCGGGGCCGGAACCTGAGGATTCCTCTCCAGTGCTGACATGGATCTTGGGGTACTTCTGGAGTCTCCCCAGGGGAGTCAGTCCTCGTCTCGAATGCGGGCATGCACTTGCGCTTTCCTCCAGAGCGGTAGCAGCAGTGTCACGCAGTCCGCCGCGTGGATCAAAGGATCTGTGGTTTTCCCTCGAGTCTTTCCCACGAGGCTTTCCCACGAGGCTTTCCCACAGGGCTGTCCCACGTGCACACTTGGTGGGAGTCGATCCTCGGCTTGAACGTCAAGGCAGTGCAGGGAAAACAGGTTCCTCTGGAGTGGACTGACACATCTGGGGGACTCTTGGAATGGTGGCATGACCCTGGAGTTCCTCTCGCCTTTCCTGTGTAGAGCGCCTCCTCTTGAGATGCGACGGGAACGCCGGGAATTCTTTCCCTACGAAACAGGGAAAGGATCCCTCATCTCGAGCTAGGAGGCGGAAACGGGGCTCCCCTGGATGTGTGAGGGACCCCAGGTGCTTCCTCTCGAGTGCAGACGGGTATGTCGGGGAACTTCTTGAGTTGCAGCAAGGGTGTGAAGGACCCTTTGGAAGTTCCAGTGGTTAGATGTGATTGGCCTCGAGAAGCCTCAGCGGAAATGGGCCTCATCTCGCCTGGAGGTGAAAACCTCCTGGATTTTCTCGAGTTGCGGCAGGTGCTCTCGACTTACGACGGGGACCTCAGGGACCCGCTCTGGTGGCCTCAGGAAAGGCCAGTCCCCATGCGAGTTCCTCGGGGGCCTCTCGGGATTCCTCTCCCGTCGATGCCGGGGCCTAAGACCTTGTGTGGAGTCGGGGCCGGAACCTGAGGATTCCTCTCCAGTGCTGACATGGATCTTGGGGTACTTCTGGAGTCTCCCCTGGGGAGTCAGTCCTCGTCTCGAATGCGGGAAAGCACTTGCGCTTTCCTCCAGAGCGGTAGCAGCAGTGTCACGCAGTCCGCCGCGTGGATCAAAGGATCTATGGTTTTCCCTCGAGTCTTTCCCACGAGGCTTTCCCACGAGGCTTTCCCACAGGGCTGTCCCACGTGCACACGTGGTGGGAGTCGATCCTCGGCTTGAACGTCAAGGCAGTGCAGGGAAAACAGGTTCCTCTGGAATGGACTGACACATCTGGGGGACTCTTGGAATGGTGGCACGACCCTGGAGTTCCCCTCGCCTTTCCTGTGGAGAGCGCCTCCTCTTGAGATGCGACGGGAACGCCGGGAATTCTTTCCCTACGAAACAGGGAAAGGATCCCTCATCTCGAGCTAGGAGGCGGAAACGGGGCTCCCCTGGATGTGTGCAGGACACCACGTGCTTCCTCACGAGTGGAGACGGGTATGTCGGGGAACTTCTTGAGTTGCAGCAAGGGTGTGAAGGACCCTTTGGAAGTTCCAGTGGTTAGATGTGATTGGCCTCGAGAAGCCTCAGCGGAAATGGGCCTCATCTCGCTTGGAGGGCAAAACCTCCTGGATTTTCTCGAGTTGGGGCAGGTGCGCTCGACTTACGACGGGGACCTGAGGGACCCGCTCTGGTGGTCTCAGGAAAGGCCAGTCCCCATGCGAGTTCCTCGGGGGCCTCTCGGGATTCCTCTCCCGTCGATGCCGGGGCCTAAGACCTTGTGTGGAGTCGGGGCCGGAACCTGAGGATTCCTCTCCAGTGCTGACATGGATCTTGGGGTACTTCTAGAGTCTCCCCAGGGGAGTCAGTCCTCGTCTCGAATGCGGGCATGCACTTGCGCTTTCCTCCAGAGCGGTAGCAGCAGTGTCACGCAGTCCGCCGCGTGGATCAAAGGATCTATGGTTTTCCCTCGAGTCTTTCCCACGAGTCTTTCCCACAAGTCTTTCCCACAGGGCTGTCCCACGTGCACACGTGGTGGGAGTCGATCGTCGGCTTGAACGTCAAGGAGTGCAGGGAAAACATGTTCCTCTGGAATGGACTGACACATCTGGGGGACTCTTGGAATGGTGGCATGACCCTGGAGTTCCTCTCGCCTTTCCTGTGGAGAGCGCCTCCTCTTGAGATGCGACGGGAACGCTGGGAATTCTTTCCCTACGAAACAGGGAAAGGATCCCTCATCTCGAGCTAGGAGGCGGAAATGGGGCTCCCTGGATATGTGCGGGACCCAACGTGCTTCCTCTCGAGTGGAGACGGGTATGTCGGGGAACTTCTTGAGTTGCAGCAAGGGTGTGAAGGACCCTTTGGAAGTTCCAGTGATTAGATGTGATTAGCCTCGAGAAGCCTCAGCGGAACTGGGCCTCATCTCGCCTGGAGGGCAAAACCTCCTGGATTTTCTCGAGTTGCAGCAGGTGCTCTCGACTTACGACGGGGACCTCAGGGACCCGCTCTGGTGGCCTCAGGAAAGGCCAGTCCCCATGCGAGTTCCTCGGGGGCCTCTCGGGATTCCTCTCCCGTCGATTCCGATGCCTAAGACCTTGTGTGGAGTCGAGGCCGGAACCTGAGGATTCCTCTCCAGTGCTGACATGGATCTTGGGGTACTTCTGGAGACTCCCCAGGGGAGTCAGTCCTCGTCTCGAATGCGGGCATGCACTTGCGCTTTTCTCCAATGCGGTAGCAGCAGTGTCACGCAGTCCGCCGCGTGGATCAAAGGATCTATGGTTTTCCCTCGAGTCTTTCCCACGAGGCTTTCCCACGAGGCTTTCCCACAGGGCTGTCCCACGTGCACACGTGGTGGGAGTCGATCCTCGGCTTGAACGTCAAAGCAGTGCAGGGAAACAGGTTCCTCTGGAATGGACTGACACATCTGGGGGACTCTTGGAATGGTGGCACGACCCTGGAGTTCCTCTCGCCTTTCCTGTGGAGAGCGCCTCCTCTAGAGATGCGACGGGATCGCCGGGAATTCTTTCCCTACGAAACAGTGAAAGGACCCTCATCTCGAGCTAGGAGGCAGAAACGGGGCTCCCCTGGATGTGTGCGGGACCCCACGTGCTTCCTCTCGAGTGGAGACGGGTATGACGGGGAACTTCTTGAGTTGCAGTAAGTATGTGAAGGACCCTTTGGAAGTTCCAGTGGATAGACGTGATTAGCCTCGAGAAGCCTCAGCAGAAATGGGCCTCATCTCGCCTGGAGGGCAAAACCTCCTGGATTTTCTCGAGTTGCGGCAGGTGCTCTCGACTTACGATGGGGACCTCACGGACCCGCTCTGGTGGCCTCAGGAAAGGCCAGTCCCCATGCGAGTTCCTCGGGGGCCTCTCGGGATTCCTCTCCCGTCGATGCCGGGGCATAAGACCTTGTGTGGAGTCGGGGCCGGAACCTGAGGATTCCTCTCCAGTGCTGACATGGATCTTGGGGTACTTCTGGAGTCTCCCCAGGGGAGTCAGTCCTCGTCTCGAATGCGGGCATGCACTTGCGTTTTCCTCCAGAGCGGTAGCAGCAGTGTCACGCAGTCCGCCGCGTGGATCAAAGGATCTAAGGTTTTCCCTCGAGTCTTTCCCACGAGGCTTTCCCACGAGGCTTTCCCACAGGGCTGTCCCACGTGCACACGTGGTGGGAGTCGATCCTCGGCTTGAACGTCAAGGCAGTGCAGGGAAAACAGGTTCCTCTGGAATGGACTGACACATCTGGGGGACTCTTGGAATGGTGGCACGACCCTGGAGTTCCTCTCGCCTTTCCTGTGGAGAGCGCCTCCTCTTGAGATGCGACGGGAACGCCGGGAATTCTTTCCCTACGAAACAGGGAAAGGATCCCTCATCTCGAGCTAGGAGGCGGAAACGGGGCTCCCCTGGATGTGTGCGGGACCCCACGTGCTTTCTCTCGAGTGGAGACGGGTATGTCGGGGAACTTCTTGAGTTGCAGCAATGGTGTGAAGGACCCTTTGGAAGTTCCAGTGGTTAGATGTGATTGGTCTCGAGAAGCCTCAGCGGAAATGGGCCTCATCGCGCCTGGAGGGCAAAACCTCCTGGATTTTCTCGAGTTGCGGCAGGTGCTCTCTACTTACGATGGGGACCTCAGCGACCCGCTCGGGTGGCCTCAGGAAAGGCCAGTCCCCATGCGAGTTCCTCGGGGGCCTCTCGGGATTCCTCTCCCGTCGATGCCGGGGCCTAAGACCTTGTGTGGAGTCGGGGCCGGAACCTGAGGATTCCTCTCCAGTGCTGACATGGATCTTGGGGTACTTCTGGAGTCTCCCCAGGGGAGTCAGTCCTCGTCTCGAATGCGGGCATGCACTTGCGCTTTCCTCCAGAACGGTAGCAGCAGTGTCACGCAGTCCGCCGTGTGGATCAAAGGATCTATGGTTTTCCCTCGAGTCTTTCCCACGAGGCTTTCCCACGAGGCTTTCCCAAAGGGCTGTCCCACGTGCACACGTGGTGGGAGTCGATCCTCGGCTTGAACGTCAAGGCAGTGCAGGGAAAACAGGTTCCTCTGGAATGGACTGACCCATCTGGGGGACTCTTGGAATGGTGGCACGACCCTGGAGTTCCTCTCGCCTTTCCTGTGGAGAGCGCCTCCTCTTGAGATGCGACGGGAACGCCGGGAATTCTTTCCCTACGAAACAGGGAAAGGATCCCTGATCTCGAGCTAGGAGGCGGAAACGGGTCTCCCCTGGATGTGTGCGGGACACCACGTGCTTCCTCTCGAGTGGAGACGGGTATGTCGGGGAACTTCTTGAGTTGCAGCAAGGGTGTGAAGGACCCTTTGGAAGTTCCAGTGGTTAGACGTGATTAGCCTCGAGAAGCCTCAGCGGAAATGGGCCTCATCTCGCCTGGAGGGCAAAACCTCCTGGATTTTCTCGAGTTGCGGCAGGTGCTCTCGACTTACGACGGGGACCTCAGCGACCCGCTCTGGTGGCCTCAGGAAAGGCCAGTCCCCATGCGAGTTCCTCGGGGGCCTCTCGGGATTCCTCTCCCGTCGATGCCGGGGCCTAAGACCTTGTGTGGAGTCGGGGCCGGAACCTGAGGATTCCTCTCCAGTGCTGACATGGATCTTGGGGTACTTCTGGAGTCTCCCCAGGGGAGTCAGTCCTCGTCTCGAATGCGGGCATGCACTTGCGCTTTCCTCCAGAGCTGTAGCAGCAGTGTCACGCAGTCCGCCGCGTGGATCAAAGGATCTATGGTTTTCCCTCCAGTCTTTCCCACGAGGCTTTCCCACGAGGCTTTCCCACAGGGCTGTCCCACGTGCACACGTGGTGGGAGTCGCTCCTCGGCTTGAACGTCAAGGCAGTGCAGGGAAAACAGGTTCTTCTGGAATGGACTGACACATCTGGGGGACTCTTGGAATGGTGTCACGACCCTGGAGTTCCTCTCGCCTTTCCTTTGGAGAGCGCCTCCTCTTGAGATGCGACGGGAACGCCGGGAATTCTTTCCCTACGAAACAGGGAAAGGATCCCTCATCTCGAGCTAGGAGGCGGAAACGGGGCTCCCCTGGATGTGTGCGGGACCCCACGTGCTTCCTCTCGAGTGGAGACGGGTATGTCGGGAACTTCTTGAGTTGCAGCAAGGGTGTGAAGGACCCTTTGGAAGTTCCAGTGGTTAGATGTGATTGGCCTCGAGAAGCCTCAGCGGAAATGGGCCTCATCTCGCCTGGAGGGCAAAACCTCCTGGATTTTCTCGAGTTGCGGCAGGTGCTCTCGACTTACGACGGGGACCTCAGGGAACCGCTCTGGTGGCCTCAGGAAAGGCCGGTCCGCATGCGAGTTCCTCGGGGGCGTCTCGGGATTCCTCTCCTGTCGATGCCGGGGCCTAAGACCTTGTGTGGAGTCGGGGCCGGAACCTGAGGATTCCTCTCAGGTGCTGACATGGATCTTGGGGTACTTCTGGAGTCTCCCCAGGGGAGTCAGTCCTCGTCTCGAATGCGGGCATGCACTTGCGCTTTCCTCCAGAGCGGTAGCAGCAGTGTCACGCAGTCCGCCGCGTGGATCAAAGGATCTATGTTTTTCCCTCGAGTCTTTCTCACGAGGCTTTCCCACGAGGCTTTCCCACAGGGCTGTCCCACGTGCACACGTGGTGGGAGTCGATCCTCGGCTTGAACGTCAAGGCAGTGCAGGGAAATCAGGTTCCTCTGGAATGGACTGACACATCTGGGGGACTCTTGGAATGGTGGCACGACCCTGGAGTTCCTCTCGCCTTTCCTGTGGAGAGCGCCTCCTCTTGAGATGCGACGGGAACGCCGGGAATTCTTTCCCTACGAAACAGGGAAAGGATCCCTCATCTCGAGCTAGGAGGCGGAAACGGGGCTCCCCTGTATGTGTGCGGGACCCCACGTGCTTCCTCTCGAGTGGAGACGGGTATGTCGGGGAACTTCTTGAGTTGCAGCAAGGGTGTGAAGGACCTTTTGGAAGTTCCAGTGGTTAGATGTGATTGGCCTCGAGAAGCCTCAGCGGAAATGGGCCTCATCTCGCCTGGAGGGCAAAACCTCCTGGATTTTCTCGAGTTGCGGCAGGTGCTCTCGACTTACGACGGGGACCTCAGGGACCCGCTCTGGTGGCCTCAGGAAAGGCCAGTCCCCATGCGAGTTCCTCGGGGGCCTCTCGGGATTCCTCTCCCGTCGATGCCGGGGCCTAAGACCTTGTGTGGAGTCGGGGCCGGAACCTGAGGATTCCTCTCCAGTGCTGACATGGATCTTTGGGTACTTCTGGAGGCTCCCCAGGGGAGTCAGTCCTCGTCTCGAATGCGGGCATGCACTTGCGCTTTCCTCCAGAGTGGTAGCAGCAGTGTCACGCAGTTCGCCGCGTGGATCAAAGGATCTATGGTTTTCCCTCGAGTCTTTCCCACGAGGCTTTCCCACGAGGCTTTCCCACAGGGCTGTCCCACGTGCACACGTGGTGGGAGTCGATCCTCGGCTTGAACGTCAAGGCAGTGCAGGGAAAACAGGTTCCTCTGGAATGGACTGACACATCTGGGGGACTCTTGGAATGGTGTCACGACCCTGGAGTTCCTCTCGCCTTTCCTGTGGAGAGCGCCTCCTCTTGAGATTCGACGGGAACGCCGGGAATTCATTCCATACGAAACAGGGAAAGGATCCCTCATCTCGAGCTAGGAGGCGGTAACGGGGCTCCCCTGGATGTGTGCGGGACCTACGTGCTTCCTTTCGAGTGGAGACGGGTATGTCGGGGAACTTCTTGAGTTGCAGCAAGGGTGTGAAGGACCCTTTGGAAGTTCCAGTGGTTAGACGTGATTAGCCTCGAGAAGCCTCAGCGGAAATGGGCCTCATCTCGCCTGGAGGGCAAAACCTCCTGGATTTTCTCGAGTTGCGGCAGGTGCTCTCGACTTACGACGGGGACCTCAGGGACCCGCTCTGGTGGCCTCAGGAAAGGCCAGTCCCCATGCGAGTTCCTCGGGGGCCTCTCGGGATTCCTCTCCCGTCGATGCCGGGGCCTAAGACCTTGTGTGGAGTCGGGGCCGGAACCTGAGGATTCCTCTCCAGTGTTGACATGGATCTTGGGGTACTTCTGGAGTCTCCCCAGGGGAGTCAGTCCTCGTCTCGAATGCGGGCATGCACTTGCGCTTTCCTCCAGAGCGGTAGCAGCAGTGTCACGCATTCCGCCGCGTGGATCAAAGGATCTATGGTTTTCCCTCGAGTCTTTCCCACGAGGCTTTCCCACGAGGCTTTCCCAAAGGGCTGTCCCACGTGCACACGTGGTGGGAGTCGATCCTCGGCTTGAACGTCAAGGCAGTGCAGGGAAAACAGGTTCCTCTGGAATGGACTGACCCATCTGGGGGACTCTTGGAATGGTGGCACGACCCTGGAGTTCCTCTCGCCTTTCCTGTGGAGAGCGCCTCCTCTTGAGATGCGACGGGAACGCCGGGAATTCTTTCCCTACGAAACAGGGAAAGGATCCCTGATCTCGAGCTAGGAGGCGGAAACGGGTCTCCCCTGGATGTGTGCGGGACACCACGTGCTTCCTCTCGAGTGGAGACGGGTATGTCGGGGAACTTCTTGAGTTGCAGCAAGGGTGTGAAGGACCCTTTGGAAGTTCCAGTGGTTAGACGTGATTAGCCTCGAGAAGCCTCAGCGGAAATGGGCCTCATCTCGCCTGGAGGGCAAAACCTCCTGGATTTTCTCGAGTTGCGGCAGGTGCTCTCGACTTACGACGGGGACCTCAGGGACCCGCTCTGGTGGCCTCAGGAAAGGCCAGTCCCCATGCGAGTTCCTCGGGGGCCTCTCGGGATTCCTCTCCCGTCGATGCCGGGGCCTAAGACCTTGTGTGGAGTCGGGGCCGGAACCTGAGGATTCCTCTCCAGTGCTGACATGGATCTTTGGGTACTTCTGGAGGCTCCCCAGGGGAGTCAGTCCTCGTCTCGAATGCGGGCATGCACTTGCGCTTTCCTCCAGAGTGGTAGCAGCAGTGTCACGCAGTTCGCCGCGTGGATCAAAGGATCTATGGTTTTCCCTCGAGTCTTTCCCACGAGGCTTTCCCACGAGGCTTTCCCACAGGGCTGTCCCACGTGCACACGTGGTGGGAGTCGATCCTCGGCTTGAACGTCAAGGCAGTGCAGGGAAAACAGGTTCCTCTGGAATGGACTGACACATCTGGGGGACTCTTGGAATGGTGTCACGACCCTGGAGTTCCTCTCGCCTTTCCTGTGGAGAGCGCCTCCTCTTGAGATTCGACGGGAACGCCGGGAATTCATTCCATACGAAACAGGGAAAGGATCCCTCATCTCGAGCTAGGAGGAGGTAACGGGGCTCCCCTGGATGTGTGCGGGACCTACGTGCTTCCTTTCGAGTGGAGACGGGTATGTCGGGGAACTTCTTGAGTTGCAGCAAGGGTGTGAAGGACCCTTTGGAAGTTCCAGTGGTTAGACGTGATTAGCCTCGAGAAGCCTCAGCGGAAATGGGCCTCATCTCGCCTGGAGGGCAAAACCTCCTGGATTTTCTCGAGTTGCGGCAGGTGCTCTCGACTTACGACGGGGACCTCAGGGACCCGCTCTGGTGGCCTCAGGAAAGGCCAGTCCCCATGCGAGTTCCTCGGGGGCCTCTCGGGATTCCTCTCCCGTCGATGCCGGGGCCTAAGACCTTGTGTGGAGTCGGGGCCGGAACCTGAGGATTCCTCTCCAGAGTTGACATGGATCTTGGGGTACTTCTGGAGTCTCCCCAGGGGAGTCAGTCCTCGTCTCGAATGCGGGCATGCACTTGCGCTTTCCTCCAGAGCGGTAGCAGCAGTGTCACGCATTCCGCCGCGTGGATCAAAGGATCTATGGTTTTCCCTCGAGTCTTTCCCACGAGGCTTTCCCACGAGGCTTTCCCAAAGGGCTGTCCCACGTGCACACGTGGTGGGAGTCGATCCTCGGCTTGAACGTCAAGGCAGTGCAGGGAAAACAGGTTCCTCTGGAATGGACTGACCCATCTGGGGGACTCTTGGAATGGTGGCACGACCCTGGAGTTCCTCTCGCCTTTCCTGTGGAGAGCGCCTCCTCTTGAGATGCGACGGGAACGCCGGGAATTCTTTCCCTACGAAACAGGGAAAGGATCCCTGATCTCGAGCTAGGAGGCGGAAACGGGTCTCCCCTGGATGTGTGCGGGACACCACGTGCTTCCTCTCGAGTGGAGACGGGTATGTCGGGGAACTTCTTGAGTTGCAGCAAGGGTGTGAAGGACCCTTTGGAAGTTCCAGTGGTTAGACGTGATTAGCCTCGAGAAGCCTCAGCGGAAATGGGCCTCATCTCGCCTGGAGGGCAAAACCTCCTGGATTTTCTCGAGTTGCGGCAGGTGCTCTCGACTTACGACGGGGACCTCAGCGACCCGCTCTGGTGGCCTCAGGAAAGGCCAGTCCCCATGCGAGTTCCTCGGGGGCCTCTCGGGATTCCTCTCCCGTCGATGCCGGGGCCTAAGACCTTGTGTGGAGTCGGGGCCGGAACCTGAGGATTCCTCTCCAGTGCTGACATGGATCTTGGGGTACTTCTGGAGTCTCCCCAGGGGAGTCAGTCCTCGTCTCGAATGCGGGCATGCACTTGCGCTTTCCTCCAGAGCGGTAGCAGCAGTGTCACGCAGTCCGCCGCGTGGATCAAAGGATCTATGGTTTTCCCTCCAGTCTTTCCCACGAGGCTTTCCCACGAGGCTTTCCCACAGGGCTGTCCCACGTGCACACGTGGTGGGAGTCGCTCCTCGGCTTGAACGTCAAGGCAGTGCAGGGAAAACAGGTTCTTCTGGAATGGACTGACACATCTGGGGGACTCTTGGAATGGTGTCACGACCCTGGAGTTCCTCTCGCCTTTCCTTTGGAGATCGCCTCCTCTTGAGATGCGACGGGAACGCCGGGAATTCTTTCCCTACGAAACAGGGAAAGGATCCCTCATCTCGAGCTAGGAGGCGGAAACGGGGCTCCCCTGGATGTGTGCGGGACCCCACGTGCTTCCTCTCGAGTGGAGACGGGTATGTCGGGAACTTCTTGAGTTGCAGCAAGGGTGTGAAGGACCCTTTGGAAGTTCCAGTGGTTAGATGTGATTGGTCTCGAGAAGCCTCAGTGGAAATGGGCCTCATCGCGCCTGGAGGGCAAAACCTCCTGGATTTTCTCGAGTTGCGGCAGGTGCTCTCGACTTACGATGGGGACCTCAGGGACCCGCTCTGGTGGCCTCAGGAAAGGCCAGTCCCCATGCGAGTTCCTCGGGGGCCTCTCGGCATTCCTCTCCCGTCGATGCCGGGGCCTAAGACCTTGTGTGGAGTCGGGGCCGGAACCTGAGGATTCCTCTCCAGTGCTGACATGGATCTTGGGGTACTTCTGGAGTCTCCCCAGGGGAGTCAGTCCTCGTCTCGAATGCGGGCATGCACTTGCGCTTTCCTCCAGAGCGGTAGCAGCAGTGTCACGCAGTCCGCCGTGTGGATCAAAGGATCTATGGTTTTCCCTCGAGTCTTTCCCACGAGGCTTTCCCACGAGGCTTTCCCACAGGGCTGTCCCATGTGCACACGTGGTGGGAGTCGATCCTCGGCTTGAACGTCAAGGCAGTGCAGGGAAAACAGGTTCCTCTGGAATGGACTGACCCATCTGGGGGACTCTTGGAATGGTGGCATGACCCTGGAGTTCCTCTCGCCTTTCCTGTGGAGAGCGCCTCCTCTTGAGATGCGACGGGAACGCCGGGAATTCTTTCCCTACGAAACAGGGAAAGGATCCCTGATCTCGAGCTAGGAGGCGGAAACGGGTCTCCCCTGGATGTGTGCGGGACCCCACGTGCTTCCTCTCGAGTGGAGACGGGTATGTCGGGGAACTTCTTGAGTTGCAGCAAGGGTGTGAAGGACCCTTTGGAAGTTCCAGTGGTTAGATGTGATTGGCCTCGAGAAGCCTCAGCGGAAATGGGCCTCATCTCGTCTGGAGGGCAAAACCTCCTGGATTTTCTCGAGTTGCGGCAGGTGCTCTCGACTTACGAGGGGGACCTCAGGGAACCGCTCTGGTGGCCTCAGGAAAGGCCGGTCCCCATGCGAGTTCCTCATGGGCGTCTCGGGATTCCTCTCCTGTCGATGCCGGGGCCTAAGACCTTGTGTGGAGTCGGGGCCGGAACCTGAGGATTCCTCTCCAGTGCTGACATGGATCTTTGGGTACTTCTGGAGTCTCCCCAGGGGAGTCAGTCCTCGTCTCGAATGCGGGCATGCACTTGCGCTTTCCTCCAGAGCTGTAGCAGCAGTGTCACGCAGTCCGCCGCGTGGATCAAAGGATCTATGGTTTTCACTCGAGTCTTTCCCATGAGGCTTTCCCACGAGGCTTTCCCACAGGACTGTCCCACGTGCACACGTGGTGGGAGTCAATCCTCGGCTTGAACGTCAAGGCAGTGCAGGGAAAACAGGTTCCTCTGGAATGGACTGACACATCTGGGGGACTCTTGGAATGGTGGCATGACCCTGGAGTTCCTCTCGCCTTTCCTGTGGAGAGCGGCTCCTCTAGAGATGCGACGGGAACGCCGGGAATTTTTTCCCTACGAAACAGGGAAAGGATCCCTCATCTCGAGCTAGGAGGCGGAAACGGGGCTCCCCTGGATGTGTGCGGGACCCTCGTGCTTCCTCTCGAGTGGAGACGGGTATGTCGGGGAACTTCTTGAGTTACAGCAACGGTGTGAAGGACCCTTTGGAAGTTCCAGTGGTTAGATGTGATTGGCCTCGAGAAGCCTCAGCGGAAATGGGCCTCATCTCGCCTGGAGGGCAAAACCTCCTGGATTTTCTCGAGTTGCGGCAGGTGCTCTCGACTTACGACGGGGACCTCAGGGACCCGCTCTGGTGGCCTCAGGAAAGGCCAGTCCCCATGCGAGTTCCTCGGGGGCCTCTCGGGATTCCTCTCCCGTCGATGCCGGGGCCTAAGACCTTGTGTGGAGTCGGGGCCGGAACCTGAGGATTCCTCTCCAGTGCTGACATGGATCTTGGGGTACTTCTGGAGTCTCCCCAGGGGAGTCAGTCCTCGTCTCGAATGCGGGCATGCACTTGCGCTTTCCTCCAGAGCGGTAGCAGCAGTGTCACGCAGTCCGCCGCGTGGATCAAAGGATCTATGGTTTTCCCTCGAGTCTTTCCCACGAGGCTTTCCCACGAGGCTTTCCCACAGGGCTGTCCCACGTGCACACGTGGTGGGAGTCGATCCTCGGCTTGAACGTCAAGGCAGTACAGGGAAAACAGGTTCCTCTGGAATGGACTGACACATCTGGGGGACTCTTGGAATGGTGCCACGACCCTGGAGTTCCTCTCGCCTTTCCTGTGGAGAGCGCCTCCTCTAGAGATGCGACGGGATCGCCGGGAATTCTTTCCCTACGAAACAGTGAAAGGACCCTCATCTCGAGCTAGGAGGCAGAAACGGGGCTCCCCTGGATGTGTGCGGGACCCCACGTGCTTCCTCTCGAGTGGAGACGGGTATGTCGGGGAACTTCTTGAGTTGCATCAAGGATGTGAAGGACCCTTTGGAAGTTCCAGTGGTTAGATGTGATTAGCCTCGAGAAGCCTCAGCGGAAATGGGCCTCATCTCGCCTGGAGGGCAAAACCTCCTGGATTTTCTCGAGTTGCGGCAGGTGCTCTCGACTTACGACGGGGACCTCAGGGACCCGTTCTGGTGACCTCAGGAAAGGCCAGTCCCCATGCGAGTTCCTCGGGGGCCTCTCGGGTTTCCTCTCCCGTTGATGCCGGGGCCTAAGACCTTGTGTGGAGTCGGGGCCGGAACCTGAGGATTCCTCTCCAGTGCTGACATGGATCTTGGGGTACTTCTGGAGTCTCCCCAGGGGAGTCAGTCCTCGTCTCGAATGCGGGCATGCACTTGCGCTTTCCTCCAGAGGGGTAGCATCAGTGTCACGCAGTCCGCCGCGTGGATCAAAGGATCCATGGTTTTCCCTCGAGTCTTTCCCACGAGGCTTTCCCACGAGGCTTTCCCACAGGGCTGTCCCACGTGTACACGTGGTGGGAGTCGATCCTCGGCTTGAACGTCAAGGCAGTGCAGGGAAAACAGGTTCCTCTGGAATGGACTGACACATCTGGGGGACTCTTGGAATGGTGCCACGACCCTGGAGTTCCTCTCGCCTTTCCTGTGGAGAGCGCCTCCTCTTGAGATGCGCCGGAACGCCGGAAATTCTTTCCCTACGAAACAGGGAAAGGATCCCTCATCTCGAGCTAGGAGGCGGAAACGGGGCTACCATGGATGTGTGCGGGACCCTCGTGCTTCCTCTCGAGTGGAGACGGGTATGTCGGGGAACTTCTTGAGTTGCAGCAAGGGTGTGAAGGACCCTTTGAAAGTTCCAGTGGTTAGATGTGATTAGCCTCGAGAAGCCTCAGCGGAAATGGGCCTCATCTCGCCTGGAGGGAAAAACCTCCTGGATTTTCTCGAGTTGCGGCAGGTGCTCTCGACTTACGACGGGGACCTCAGGGACCCGCTCTGGTGGCCTCAGGAAAGGCCAGTCCCCATGCGAGTTCCTCGGGGGCCTCTCGGGATTCCTCTCCCGTCGATGCCGGGGCCTAAGACCTTGTGTGGAGTCGGGGCCGGAACCTGAGGATTCCTCTCCAGTGTTGACATGGATCTTGGGGTACTTCTGGAGTCTCCCCAGGGGAGTCAGTCCTCGTCTCGAATGAGGGCATGCACTTGCGCGTTCCTCCAGAGCGGTAGCAGCAGTGTCACGCATTCCGCCGCGTGGATCAAAGGATCTATGGTTTTCCCTCGAGTCTTTCCCACGAGGCTTTCCCACGAGGCTTTCCCAAAGGGCTGTCCCACGTGCACACGTGGTGGGAGTCGATCCTCGGCTTGAACGTCAAGGCAGTGCAGGGAAAACAGGTTCCTCTGGAATGGACTGACCCATCTGGGGGACTCTTGGAATGGTGGCACGACCCTGGAGTTCCTCTCGCCTTTCCTGTGGAGAGCGCCTCCTCTTGAGATGCGACGGGAACGCCGGGAATTCTTTCCCTACGAAACAGGGAAAGGATCCCTGATCTCGAGCTAGGAGGCGGAAACGGGTCTCCCCTGGATGTGTGCGGGACACCACGTGCTTCCTCTCGAGTGGAGACGGGTATGTCGGGGAACTTCTTGAGTTGCAGCAAGGGTGTGAAGGACCCTTTGGAAGTTCCAGTGGTTAGACGTGATTAGCCTCGAGAAGCCTCAGCGGAAATGGGCCTCATCTCGCCTGGAGGGCAAAACCTCCTGGATTTTCTCGAGTTGCGGCAGGTGCTCTCGACTTACGACGGGGACCTCAGCGACCCGCTCTGGTGGCCTCAGGAAAGGCCAGTCCCCATGCGAGTTCCTCGGGGGCCTCTCGGGATTCCTCTCCCGTCGATGCCGGGGCCTAAGACCTTGTGTGGAGTCGGGGCCGGAACCTGAGGATTCCTCTCCAGTGCTGACATGGATCTTGGGGTACTTCTGGAGTCTCCCCAGGGGAGTCAGTCCTCGTCTCGAATGCGGGCATGCACTTGCGCTTTCCTCCAGAGCGGTAGCAGCAGTGTCACGCAGTCCGCCGCGTGGATCAAAGGATCTATGGTTTTCCCTCCAGTCTTTCCCACGAGGCTTTCCCACGAGGCTTTCCCACAGGGCTGTCCCACGTGCACACGTGGTGGGAGTCGCTCCTCGGCTTGAACGTCAAGGCAGTGCAGGGAAAACAGGTTCTTCTGGAATGGACTGACACATCTGGGGGACTCTTGGAATGGTGTCACGACCCTGGAGTTCCTCTCGCCTTTCCTTTGGAGAGCGCCTCCTCTTGAGATGCGACGGGAACGCCGGGAATTCTTTCCCTACGAAACAGGGAAAGGATCCCTCATCTCGAGCTAGGAGGCGGAAACGGGGCTCCCCTGGATGTGTGCGGGACCCCACGTGCTTCCTCTCGAGTGGAGACGGGTATGTCGGGAACTTCTTGAGTTGCAGCAAGGGTGTGAAGGACCCTTTGGAAGTTCCAGTGGTTAGATGTGATTGGTCTCGAGAAGCCTCAGTGGAAATGGGCCTCATCGCGCCTGGAGGGCAAAACCTCCTGGATTTTCTCGAGTTGCGGCAGGTGCTCTCGACTTACGATGGGGACCTCAGGGACCCGCTCTGGTGGCCTCAGGAAAGGCCAGTCCCCATGCGAGTTCCTCGGGGGCCTCTCGGCATTCCTCTCCCGTCGATGCCGGGGCCTAAGACCTTGTGTGGAGTCGGGGCCGGAACCTGAGGATTCCTCTCCAGTGCTGACATGGATCTTGGGGTACTTCTGGAGTCTCCCCAGGGGAGTCAGTCCTCGTCTCGAATGCGGGCATGCACTTGCGCTTTCCTCCAGAGCGGTAGCAGCAGTGTCACCCAGTCCGCCGTGTGGATCAAAGGATCTATGGTTTTCCCTCGAGTCTTTCCCACGAGGCTTTCCCACGAGGCTTTCCCACAGGGCTGTCCCATGTGCACACGTGGTGGGAGTCGATCCTCGGCTTGAACGTCAAGGCAGTGCAGGGAAAACAGGTTCCTCTGGAATGGACTGACCCATCTGGGGGACTCTTGGAATGGTGGCATGACCCTGGAGTTCCTCTCGCCTTTCCTGTGGAGAGCGCCTCCTCTTGAGATGCGACGGGAACGCCGGGAATTCTTTCCCTACGAAACAGGGAAAGGATCCCTGATCTCGAGCTAGGAGGCGGAAACGGGTCTCCCCTGGATGTGTGCGGGACCCCACGTGCTTCCTCTCGAGTGGAGACGGGTATGTCGGGGAACTTCTTGAGTTGCAGCAAGGGTGTGAAGGACCCTTTGGAAGTTCCAGTGGTTAGATGTGATTGGCCTCGAGAAGCCTCAGCGGAAATGGGCCTCATCTCGTCTGGAGGGCAAAACCTCCTGGATTTTCTCGAGTTGCGGCAGGTGCTCTCGACTTACGACGGGGACCTCAGGGAACCGCTCTGGTGGCCTCAGGAAAGGCCGGTCCCCATGCGAGTTCCTCATGGGCGTCTCGGGATTCCTCTCCTGTCGATGCCGGGGCCTAAGACCTTGTGTGGAGTCGGGGCCGGAACCTGAGGATTCCTCTCCAGTGCTGACATGGATCTTTGGGTACTTCTGGAGTCTCCCCAGGGGAGTCAGTCCTCGTCTCGAATGCGGGCATGCACTTGCGCTTTCCTCCAGAGCTGTAGCAGCAGTGTCACGCAGTCCGCCGCGTGGATCAAAGGATCTATGGTTTTCACTCGAGTCTTTCCCATGAGGCTTTCCCACGAGGCTTTCCCACAGGACTGTCCCACGTGCACACGTGGTGGGAGTCAATCCTCGGCTTGAACCTCAAGGCAGTGCAGGGAAAACAGGTTCCTCTGGAATGGACTGACACATCTGGGGGACTCTTGGAATGGTGGCATGACCCTGGAGTTCCTCTCGCCTTTCCTGTGGAGAGCGGCTCCTCTAGAGATGCGACGGGAACGCCGGGAATTTTTTCCCTACGAAACAGGGAAAGGATCCCTCATCTCGAGCTAGGAGGCGGAAACGGGGCTCCCCTGGATGTGTGCGGGACCCTCGTGCTTCCTCTCGAGTGGAGACGGGTATGTCGGGGAACTTCTTGAGTTACAGGAACGGTGTGAAGGACCCTTTGGAAGTTCCAGTGGTTAGATGTGATTGGCCTCGAGAAGCCTCAGCGGAAATGGGCCTCATCTCGCCTGGAGGGCAAAACCTCCTGGATATTCTCGAGTTGCGGCAGGTGCTCTCGACTTACGACGGGGACCTCAGGGACCCGCTCTGGTGGCCTCAGGAAAGGCCAGTCCCCATGCGAGTTCCTCGGGGGCCTCTCGGGATTCCTCTCCCGTCGATGCCGGGGCCTAAGACCTTGTGTGGAGTCGGGGCCGGAACCTGAGGATTCCTCTCCAGTGCTGACATGGATCTTGGGGTACTTCTGGAGTCTCCCCAGGGGAGTCAGTCCTCGTCTCGAATGCGGGCATGCACTTGCGCTTTCCTCCAGAGCGGTAGCAGCAGTGTCACGCAGTCCGCCGCGTGGATCAAAGGATCTATGGTTTTCCCTCGAGTCTTTCCCACGAGGCTTTCCCACGAGGCTTTCCCACAGGGCTGTCCCACGTGCACACGTGGTGGGAGTCGATCCTCGGCTTGAACGTCAAGGCAGTACAGGGAAAACAGGTTCCTCTGGAATGGACTGACACATCTGGGGGACTCTTGGAATGGTGCCACGACCCTGGAGTTCCTCTCGCCTTTCCTGTGGAGAGCGCCTCCTCTAGAGATGCGACGGGATCGCCGGGAATTCTTTCCCTACGAAACAGTGAAAGGACCCTCATCTCGAGCTAGGAGGCAGAAACGGGGCTCCCCTGGATGTGTGCGGGACCCCACGTGCTTCCTCTCGAGTGGAGACGGGTATGTCGGGGAACTTCTTGAGTTGCATCAAGGATGTGAAGGACCCTTTGGAAGTTCCAGTGGTTAGATGTGATTAGCCTCGAGAAGCCTCAGCGGAAATGGGCCTCATCTCGCCTGGAGGGCAAAACCTCCTGGATTTTCTCGAGTTGCGGCAGGTGCTCTCGACTTACGACGGGGACCTCAGGGACCCGTTCTGGTGACCTCAGGAAAGGCCAGTCCCCATGCGAGTTCCTCGGGGGCCTCTCGGGTTTCCTCTCCCGTTGATGCCGGGGCCTAAGACCTTGTGTGGAGTCGGGGCCGGAACCTGAGGATTCCTCTCCAGTGCTGACATGGATCTTGGGGTACTTCTGGAGTCTCCCCAGGGGAGTCAGTCCTCGTCTCGAATGCGGGCATGCACTTGCGCTTTCCTCCAGAGCGGAAGCAACAGTGTCAAGCAGTCCGCCGCGTGCATCAAAGGATCTATGGTTTTCCCTCGAGTCTTTCCCACGAGGCTTTCCCACGAGGCTTTCCCACAGGGCTGTCCCACGTGCACACGTGGTGGGAGTCGATCCTCGGCTTGAACGTCAAGGCAGTGCAGGGAAAACAGGTTCCTCTGGAATGGACTGACCCATCTGGGGGACTCTTGGAATGGTGGCACGACCCTGGAGTTCCTCTCGCCTTTCCTGTGGAGAGCGCCTCCTCTTGAGATGCGACGGGAACGCCGGGAATTCTTTCCCTACGAAACAGGGAAAGGATCCCTGATCTCGAGCTAGGAGGCGGAAACGGGTCTCCCCTGGATGTGTGCGGGACACCACGTGCTTCCTCTCGAGTGGAGACGGGTATGTCGGGGAACTTCTTGAGTTGCAGCAAGGGTGTGAAGGACCCTTTGGAAGTTCCAGTGGTTAGACGTGATTAGCCTCGAGAAGCCTCAGCGGAAATGGGCCTCATCTCGCCTGGAGGGCAAAACCTCCTGGATTTTCTCGAGTTGCGGCAGGTGCTCTCGACTTACGACGGGGACCTCAGCGACCCGCTCTGGTGGCCTCAGGAAAGGCCAGTCCCCATGCGAGTTCCTCGGGGGCCTCTCGGGATTCCTCTCCCGTCGATGCCGGGGCCTAAGACCTTGTGTGGAGTCGGGGCCGGAACCTGAGGATTCCTCTCCAGTGCTGACATGGATCTTGGGGTACTTCTGGAGTCTCCCCAGGGGAGTCAGTCCTCGTCTCGAATGCGGGCATGCACTTGCGCTTTCCTCCAGAGCGGTAGCAGCAGTGTCACGCAGTCCGCCGCGTGGATCAAAGGATCTATGGTTTTCCCTCCAGTCTTTCCCACGAGGCTTTCCCACGAGGCTTTCCCACAGGGCTGTCCCACGTGCACACGTGGTGGGAGTCGCTCCTCGGCTTGAACGTCAAGGCAGTGCAGGGAAAACAGGTTCTTCTGGAATGGACTGACACATCTGGGGGACTCTTGGAATGGTGTCACGACCCTGGAGTTCCTCTCGCCTTTCCTTTGGAGAGCGCCTCCTCTTGAGATGCGACGGGAACGCCGGGAATTCTTTCCCTACGAAACAGGGAAAGGATCCCTCATCTCGAGCTAGGAGGCGGAAACGGGGCTCCCCTGGATGTGTGCGGGACCCCACGTGCTTCCTCTCGAGTGGAGACGGGTATGTCGGGAACTTCTTGAGTTGCAGCAAGGGTGTGAAGGACCCTTTGGAAGTTCCAGTGGTTAGATGTGATTGGTCTCGAGAAGCCTCAGTGGAAATGGGCCTCATCGCGCCTGGAGGGCAAAACCTCCTGGATTTTCTCGAGTTGCGGCAGGTGCTCTCGACTTACGATGGGGACCTCAGGGACCCGCTCTGGTGGCCTCAGGAAAGGCCAGTCCCCATGCGAGTTCCTCGGGGGCCTCTCGGCATTCCTCTCCCGTCGATGCCGGGGCCTAAGACCTTGTGTGGAGTCGGGGCCGGAACCTGAGGATTCCTCTCCAGTGCTGACATGGATCTTGGGGTACTTCTGGAGTCTCCCCAGGGGAGTCAGTCCTCGTCTCGAATGCGGGCATGCACTTGCGCTTTCCTCCAGAGCGGTAGCAGCAGTGTCACCCAGTCCGCCGTGTGGATCAAAGGATCTATGGTTTTCCCTCGAGTCTTTCCCACGAGGCTTTCCCACGAGGCTTTCCCACAGGGCTGTCCCATGTGCACACGTGGTGGGAGTCGATCCTCGGCTTGAACGTCAAGGCAGTGCAGGGAAAACAGGTTCCTCTGGAATGGACTGACCCATCTGGGGGACTCTTGGAATGGTGGCATGACCCTGGAGTTCCTCTCGCCTTTCCTGTGGAGAGCGCCTCCTCTTGAGATGCGACGGGAACGCCGGGAATTCTTTCCCTACGAAACAGGGAAAGGATCCCTGATCTCGAGCTAGGAGGCGGAAACGGGTCTCCCCTGGATGTGTGCGGGACCCCACGTGCTTCCTCTCGAGTGGAGACGGGTATGTCGGGGAACTTCTTGAGTTGCAGCAAGGGTGTGAAGGACCCTTTGGAAGTTCCAGTGGTTAGATGTGATTGGCCTCGAGAAGCCTCAGCGGAAATGGGCCTCATCTCGTCTGGAGGGCAAAACCTCCTGGATTTTCTCGAGTTGCGGCAGGTGCTCTCGACTTACGACGGGGACCTCAGGGAACCGCTCTGGTGGCCTCAGGAAAGGCCGGTCCCCATGCGAGTTCCTCATGGGCGTCTCGGGATTCCTCTCCTGTCGATGCCGGGGCCTAAGACCTTGTGTGGAGTCGGGGCCGGAACCTGAGGATTCCTCTCCAGTGCTGACATGGATCTTTGGGTACTTCTGGAGTCTCCCCAGGGGAGTCAGTCCTCGTCTCGAATGCGGGCATGCACTTGCGCTTTCCTCCAGAGCTGTAGCAGCAGTGTCACGCAGTCCGCCGCGTGGATCAAAGGATCTATGGTTTTCACTCGAGTCTTTCCCATGAGGCTTTCCCACGAGGCTTTCCCACAGGACTGTCCCACGTGCACACGTGGTGGGAGTCAATCCTCGGCTTGAACCTCAAGGCAGTGCAGGGAAAACAGGTTCCTCTGGAATGGACTGACACATCTGGGGGACTCTTGGAATGGTGGCATGACCCTGGAGTTCCTCTCGCCTTTCCTGTGGAGAGCGGCTCCTCTAGAGATGCGACGGGAACGCCGGGAATTTTTTCCCTACGAAACAGGGAAAGGATCCCTCATCTCGAGCTAGGAGGCGGAAACGGGGCTCCCCTGGATGTGTGCGGGACCCTCGTGCTTCCTCTCGAGTGGAGACGGGTATGTCGGGGAACTTCTTGAGTTACAGCAACGGTGTGAAGGACCCTTTGGAAGTTCCAGTGGTTAGATGTGATTGGCCTCGAGAAGCCTCAGCGGAAATGGGCCTCATCTCGCCTGGAGGGCAAAACCTCCTGGATATTCTCGAGTTGCGGCAGGTGCTCTCGACTTACGACGGGGACCTCAGGGACCCGCTCTGGTGGCCTCAGGAAAGGCCAGTCCCCATGCGAGTTCCTCGGGGGCCTCTCGGGATTCCTCTCCCGTCGATGCCGGGGCCTAAGACCTTGTGTGGAGTCGGGGCCGGAACCTGAGGATTCCTCTCCAGTGCTGACATGGATCTTGGGGTACTTCTGGAGTCTCCCCAGGGGAGTCAGTCCTCGTCTCGAATGCGGGCATGCACTTGCGCTTTCCTCCAGAGCGGTAGCAGCAGTGTCACGCAGTCCGCCGCGTGGATCAAAGGATCTATGGTTTTCCCTCGAGTCTTTCCCACGAGGCTTTCCCACGAGGCTTTCCCACAGGGCTGTCCCACGTGCACACGTGGTGGGAGTCGATCCTCGGCTTGAACGTCAAGGCAGTACAGGGAAAACAGGTTCCTCTGGAATGGACTGACACATCTGGGGGACTCTTGGAATGGTGCCACGACCCTGGAGTTCCTCTCGCCTTTCCTGTGGAGAGCGCCTCCTCTAGAGATGCGACGGGATCGCCGGGAATTCTTTCCCTACGAAACAGTGAAAGGACCCTCATCTCGAGCTAGGAGGCAGAAACGGGGCTCCCCTGGATGTGTGCGGGACCCCACGTGCTTCCTCTCGAGTGGAGACGGGTATGTCGGGGAACTTCTTGAGTTGCATCAAGGATGTGAAGGACCCTTTGGAAGTTCCAGTGGTTAGATGTGATTAGCCTCGAGAAGCCTCAGCGGAAATGGGCCTCATCTCGCCTGGAGGGCAAAACCTCCTGGATTTTCTCGAGTTGCGGCAGGTGCTCTCGACTTACGACGGGGACCTCAGGGACCCGTTCTGGTGACCTCAGGAAAGGCCAGTCCCCATGCGAGTTCCTCGGGGGCCTCTCGGGTTTCCTCTCCCGTTGATGCCGGGGCCTAAGACCTTGTGTGGAGTCGGGGCCGGAACCTGAGGATTCCTCTCCAGTGCTGACATGGATCTTGGGGTACTTCTGGAGTCTCCCCAGGGGAGTCAGTCCTCGTCTCGAATGCGGGCATGCACTTGCGCTTTCCTCCAGAGGGGTAGCATCAGTGTCACGCAGTCCGCCGCGTGGATCAAAGGATCCATGGTTTTCCCTCGAGTCTTTCCCACGAGGCTTTCCCACGAGGCTTTCCCACAGGGCTGTCCCACGTGTACACGTGGTGGGAGTCGATCCTCGGCTTGAACGTCAAGGCAGTGCAGGGAAAACAGGTTCCTCTGGAATGGACTGACACATCTGGGGGACTCTTGGAATGGTGCCACGACCCTGGAGTTCCTCTCGCCTTTCCTGTGGAGAGCGCCTCCTCTTGAGATGCGCCGGAACGCCGGAAATTCTTTCCCTACGAAACAGGGAAAGGATCCCTCATCTCGAGCTAGGAGGCGGAAACGGGGCTACCATGGATGTGTGCGGGACCCTCGTGCTTCCTCTCGAGTGGAGACGGGTATGTCGGGGAACTTCTTGAGTTGCAGCAAGGGTGTGAAGGACCCTTTGAAAGTTCCAGTGGTTAGATGTGATTAGCCTCGAGAAGCCTCAGCGGAAATGGGCCTCATCTCGCCTGGAGGGAAAAACCTCCTGGATTTTCTCGAGTTGCAGCAGGTGCTCTCGACTTACGACGGGGACCTCAGGGACCCGCTCTGGTGGCCTCAGGAAAGGCCAGTCCCCATGCGAGTTCCTCGGGGTCCTCTGGGGATTCCTCTCCCTTCGAATCCGGGGCCTAAGACCTTGTGTGGAGTCGGGGTCGGAACCTGAGGATTCCTCTCCAGTGCTGACATGGATCTTGGGGTACTTCTGGAGTCTCCCCAGGGGAGTCAGTCCTCGTCTCGAATGCGGGCATGCATTTGCGCTTTCCTCCAGAGCGGTAGCAGCAGTGTCACGCAGTCCGCCGCGTGCATCAAAGAATCTATGGTTTTCCCTCGAGTCTTTCCCACGAGGCTTTCCCACGACGCTTTCCCACAGGGCTGTCCCATGTGCACACGTGGTGGGAGTCGATCCTCGGCTTGAACGTCAAGGCAGTGCAGGGAAAACAGGTTCCTCTGGAATGGACTGACATATCTGGGGGACTCTTTGATTGGTGGCACGACGCTGGAGTCCTCTCCCCTTTCCTGTGGAGAGCGCCTCCTCTTGAGATGCGACGGGAACGCCGGGAATTCTTTCCCTACGAAACAGGGAAAGGATCCCTCATCTCGAGCAAGGAGGCGGAAACGGGGCTCCCCTGGATGTGTGTGGGACCCTCGTGCTTCCTCTAGAGTGGAGAAGGGTATATCGGGGAACTTCTTGAGTCGCAGCAAGGGTGTGAAGGACCCGTTGGAAGTTCCAGTATTTAGACGTGATTAGCCTCGAGAAGCCTCATCGGAAATGGGCCTCATCTCGCCGGGAGGGCAAAACCTCCTGGATTTTCTCGAGATGTGGCAGGTGCTCTTGACTTACGACGGGGACCTCAGGGACCCGCTCTGGTGGCCTCAGGAAAGGCCAGTCCCCATGCGAGTTCCTCGGGGGCCTCTCGGGATTCCTCTCCCGTCGATGCCGGGGCCGAAGACCTTGTGTGGAGTCGGGGCCGGAACCTGAGGATTCCTCTCCAGTGCTGACATGGATCTTGGGGTACTTCTGGAGTCTCCTCAGGGGAGTCAGTCCTCGTCTCGAATGCGAGCATGCACTTGCGCTTTCCTCCAGAGCGGAAGCAGCAGTGTCACGCAGTCCGCCGCGTGGATCAAAGGATCTATGATTTTCCCTCGAGTCTTTCCCACGAGGCTTTCCCACGAGGCTTTCCCTCTGGGCTGTCCCACGTGCCCACGTGATGGGAGTCGATCCTCGGCTTGAACGTCAAGGTAGTGCAGGGAAAACAGGTTCCTCTGGAATGGACTGACATATCTGGGGGACTCTTTGAATGGTGGCACGACAATGGAGTCCTCTCGCCTTTCCTGTGGAGAGCGCCTCCTCTTGAGATGCGACGGGAATGCCGGGAATTCTTTCCCTACGAAACAGGGAAAGGATCCCTCATCTCGAGCTAGGAGGCGGAAACGGGGCTCCCCTGGATGTGTGCGGGACCCTCGTGCTTCCTCTCGAGTGGAGACGGGTATGTCGGGGAACTTCTTGAGTTGCAGCAAGCGTGTGAATGACCCTTTGGAAGTTCCAGTGGTTAGATGTGATTAGCCTCGAGAAGCCTCAGCGGAAATGGGCCTCATCTCGCCTGGAGGGCAAAACCTCCTGGATTTTCTCGAGTTGCGGCAGGTGCTCTCGACTTACGACGGGGACCTCAGGGACCCGCTCTGGTGGCCTCAGGAAAGGCCAGTCCCCATGCGAGTTCCTCGGTGGCCTCTCGGGATTCCTCTCCCGTCGATGCTGGGGCCTAAGACCTTGTGTGGATTCGGGGCCGGAACCTGAGGATTCCTCTCCAGTGCTGACATGGATCTTGGGGTACTTCTGGAGTCTCCCCAGGGGAGTCAGTCCTCGTCTCGAATGCGGGCATGCACTTGCGCTTTACTCCATAGCGGTAGCAGCAGTGTCAAGCAGTCCGCCGCGTGGATCAAAGGATCTATGGTTTTCCCTCGAGTCTTTCCCACGAGGCTTTCCCACGAGGCTTTCCCACAGGGCTGTCCCACGTGCACACGTGGTGGGAGTCGATCCTCGGCTTGAACGTCAAGGCAGTGCGGGGAAAACAGGTTCCTCTGGAATGGACTGACACATCTGGGGGACTCTTGGAATGGTGTCACGACCCTGGAGTTCCTCTCGCCTTTCCTGTGGAGAGCGCCTCCTCTTGAGATGCGACGGGAACGCCGGGAATTCTTTCCCTACGAAACAGGGAAAGGATCCCTCATCTCGAGCTAGGAGGCGGAAACGGGGCTCCCCTGGATGTGTGCGGGACCCCACGTGCTTTCTCTCGAGTGGAGACGGGTATGTCGGGGAACTTCTTGAGTTGCAGCAATGGTGTGAAGGACCCTTTGGAAGTTCCAGTGGTTAGATGTGATTGGTCTCGAGAAGCCTCAGCGGAAATGGGCCTCATCGCGCCTGGAGGGCAAAACCTCCTGGATTTTCTCGAGTTGCGGCAGGTGCTCTCTACTTACGATGGGGACCTCAGCGACCCGCTCTGGTGGCCTCAGGAAAGGCCAGTCCCCATGCGAGTTCCTCGGGGGCCTCTCGGGATTCCTCTCCCGTCGATGCCGGGGCCTAAGACCTTGTGTGGAGTCGGGGCCGGAACCTGAGGATTCCTCTCCAGTGCTGACATGGATCTTGGGGTACTTCTGGAGTCTCCCCAGGGGAGTCAGTCCTCGTCTCGAATGCGGGCATGCACTTGCGCTTTCCTCCAGAACGGTAGCAGCAGTGTCACGCAGTCCGCCGTGTGGATCAAAGGATCTATGGTTTTCCCTCGAGTCTTTCCCACGAGGCTTTCCCACGAGGCTTTCCCAAAGGGCTGTCCCACGTGCACACGTGGTGGGAGTCGATCCTCGGCTTGAACGTCAAGGCAGTGCAGGGAAAACAGGTTCCTCTGGAATGGACTGACCCATCTGGGGGACTCTTGGAATGGTGGCACGACCCTGGAGTTCCTCTCGCCTTTCCTGTGGAGAGCGCCTCCTCTTGAGATGCGACGGGAACGCCGGGAATTCTTTCCCTACGAAACAGGGAAAGGATCCCTGATCTCGAGCTAGGAGGCGGAAACGGGTCTCCCCTGGATGTGTGCAGGACACCACGTGCTTCCTCTCGAGTGGAGACGGGTATGTCGGGGAACTTCTTGAGTTGCAGCAAGGGTGTGAAGGACCCTTTGGAAGTTCCAGTGGTTAGACGTGATTAGCCTCGAGAAGCCTCAGCGGAAATGGGCCTCATCTCGCCTGGAGGGCAAAACCTCCTGGATTTTCTCGAGTTGCGGCAGGTGCTCTCGACTTACGACGGGGACCTCAGCGACCCGCTCTGGTGGCCTCAGGAAAGGCCAGTCCCCATGCGAGTTCCTCGGGGGCCTCTCGGGATTCCTCTCCCGTCGATGCCGGGGCCTAAGACCTTGTGTGGAGTCGGGGCCGGAACCTGAGGATTCCTCTCCAGTGCTGACATGGATCTTGGGGTACTTCTGGAGTCTCCCCAGGGGAGTCAGTCCTCGTCTCGAATGCGGGCATGCACTTGCGCTTTCCTCCAGAGCGGTAGCAGCAGTGTCACGCAGTCCGCCGCGTGGATCAAAGGATCTATGGTTTTCCCTCCAGTCTTTCCCACGAGGCTTTCCCACGAGGCTTTCCCACAGGGCTGTCCCACGTGCACACGTGGTGGGAGTCGCTCCTCGGCTTGAACGTCAAGGCAGTGCAGGGAAAACAGGTTCTTCTGGAATGGACTGACACATCTGGGGGACTCTTGGAATGGTGTCACGACCCTGGAGTTCCTCTCGCCTTTCCTTTGGAGAGCGCCTCCTCTTGAGATGCGACGGGAAAGCCGGGAATTCTTTCCCTACGAAACAGGGAAAGGATCCCTCATCTCGAGCTAGGAGGCGGAAACGGGGCTCCCCTGGATGTGTGCGGGACCCCACGTGCTTCCTCTCGAGTGGAGACGGGTATGTCGGGAACTTCTTGAGTTGCAGCAAGGGTGTGAAGGACCCTTTGGAAGTTCCAGTGGTTAGATGTGATTGGCCTCGAGAAGCCTCAGCGGAAATGGGCCTCATCTCGCCTGGAGGGCAAAAACCCTGGATTTTCTCGAGTTGCGGCAGGTGCTCTCGACTTACGACGGGGACCTCAGGGAACCGCTCTGGTGGCCTCAGGAAAGGCCGGTCCGCATGCGAGTTCCTCGGGGGCGTCTCGGGATTCCTCTCCTGTCGATGCCGGGGCCTAAGACCTTGTGTGGAGTCGGGGCCGGAACCTGAGGATTCCTCTCAGGTGCTGACATGGATCTTGGGGTACTTCTGGAGTCTCCCCAGGGGAGTCAGTCCTCGTCTCGAATGCGGGCATGCACTTGCGCTTTCCTCCAGAGCGGTAGCAGCAGTGTCACGCAGTCCGCCGCGTGGATCAAAGGATCTATGTTTTTCCCTCGAGTCTTTCTCACGAGGCTTTCCCACGAGGCTTTCCCACAGGGCTGTCCCACGTGCACACGTGGTGGGAGTCGATCCTCGGCTTGAACGTCAAGGCAGTGCAGGGAAATCAGGTTCCTCTGGAATGGACTGACACATCTGGGGGACTCTTGGAATGGTGGCACGACCCTGGAGTTCCTCTCGCCTTTCCTGTGGAGAGCGCCTCCTCTTGAGATGCGACGGGAACGCCGGGAATTCTTTCCCTACGAAACAGGGAAAGGATCCCTCATCTCGAGCTAGGAGGCGGAAACGGGGCTCCCCTGTATGTGTGCGGGACCCCACGTGCTTCCTCTCGAGTGGAGACGGGTATGTCGGGGAACTTCTTGAGTTGCAGCAAGGGTGTGAAGGACCTTTTGGAAGTTCCAGTGGTTAGATGTGATTGGCCTCGAGAAGCCTCAGCGGAAATGGGCCTCATCTCGCCTGGAGGGCAAAACCTCCTGGATTTTCTCGAGTTGCGGCAGGTGCTCTCGACTTACGACGGGGACCTCAGGGACCCGCTCTGGTGGCCTCAGGAAAGGCCAGTCCCCATGCGAGTTCCTCGGGGGCCTCTCGGGATTCCTCTCCCGTCGATGCCGGGGCCTAAGACCTTGTGTGGAGTCGGGGCCGGAACCTGAGGATTCCTCTCCAGTGCTGACATGGATCTTGGGGTACTTCTGGAGTCTCCCCAGGGGAGTCAGTCCTCGTCTCGAATGCGGGCATGCACTTGCGCTTTCCTCCAGAACGGTAGCAGCAGTGTCACGCAGTCCGCCGTGTGGATCAAAGGATCTATGGTTTTCCCTCGAGTCTTTCCCACGAGGCTTTCCCACGAGGCTTTCCCAAAGGGCTGTCCCACGTGCACACGTGGTGGGAGTCGATCCTCGGCTTGAACGTCAAGGCAGTGCAGGGAAAACAGGTTCCTCTGGAATGGACTGACCCATCTGGGGGACTCTTGGAATGGTGGCACGACCCTGGAGTTCCTCTCGCCTTTCCTGTGGAGAGCGCCTCCTCTTGAGATGCGACGGGAACGCCGGGAATTCTTTCCCTACGAAACAGGGAAAGGATCCCTGATCTCGAGCTAGGAGGCGGAAACGGGTCTCCCCTGGATGTGTGCGGGACACCACGTGCTTCCTCTCGAGTGGAGACGGGTATGTCGGGGAACTTCTTGAGTTGCAGCAAGGGTGTGAAGGACCCTTTGGAAGTTCCAGTGGTTAGACGTGATTAGCCTCGAGAAGCCTCAGCGGAAATGGGCCTCATCTCGCCTGGAGGGCAAAACCTCCTGGATTTTCTCGAGTTGCGGCAGGTGCTCTCGACTTACGACGGGGACCTCAGCGACCCGCTCTGGTGGCCTCAGGAAAGGCCAGTCCCCATGCGAGTTCCTCGGGGGCCTCTCGGGATTCCTCTCCCGTCGATGCCGGGGCCTAAGACCTTGTGTGGAGTCGGGGCCGGAACCTGAGGATTCCTCTCCAGTGCTGACATGGATCTTGGGGTACTTCTGGAGTCTCCCCAGGGGAGTCAGTCCTCGTCTCGAATGCGGGCATGCACTTGCGCTTTCCTCCAGAGCGGTAGCAGCAGTGTCACGCAGTCCGCCGCGTGGATCAAAGGATCTATGGTTTTCCCTCCAGTCTTTCCCACGAGGCTTTCCCACGAGGCTTTCCCACAGGGCTGTCCCACGTGCACACGTGGTGGGAGTCGCTCCTCGGCTTGAACGTCAAGGCAGTGCAGGGAAAACAGGTTCTTCTGGAATGGACTGACACATCTGGGGGACTCTTGGAATGGTGTCACGACCCTGGAGTTCCTCTCGCCTTTCCTTTGGAGAGCGCCTCCTCTTGAGATGCGACGGGAACGCCGGGAATTCTTTCCCTACGAAACAGGGAAAGGATCCCTCATCTCGAGCTAGGAGGCGGAAACGGGGCTCCCCTGGATGTGTGCGGGACCCCACGTGCTTCCTCTCGAGTGGAGACGGGTATGTCGGGAACTTCTTGAGTTGCAGCAAGGGTGTGAAGGACCCTTTGGAAGTTCCAGTGGTTAGATGTGATTGGCCTCGAGAAGCCTCAGCGGAAATGGGCCTCATCTCGCCTGGAGGGCAAAACCTCCTGGATTTTCTCGAGTTGCGGCAGGTGCTCTCGACTTACGACGGGGACCTCAGGGAACCGCTCTGGTGGCCTCAGGAAAGGCCGGTCCGCATGCGAGTTCCTCGGGGGCGTCTCGGGATTCCTCTCCTGTCGATGCCGGGGCCTAAGACCTTGTGTGGAGTCGGGGCCGGAACCTGAGGATTCCTCTCAGGTGCTGACATGGATCTTGGGGTACTTCTGGAGTCTCCCCAGGGGAGTCAGTCCTCGTCTCGAATGCGGGCATGCACTTGCGCTTTCCTCCAGAGCGGTAGCAGCAGTGTCACGCAGTCCGCCGCGTGGATCAAAGGATCTATGTTTTTCCCTCGAGTCTTTCTCACGAGGCTTTCCCACGAGGCTTTCCCACAGGGCTGTCCCACGTGCACACGTGGTGGGAGTCGATCCTCGGCTTGAACGTCAAGGCAGTGCAGGGAAATCAGGTTCCTCTGGAATGGACTGACACATCTGGGGGACTCTTGGAATGGTGGCACGACCCTGGAGTTCCTCTCGCCTTTCCTGTGGAGAGCGCCTCCTCTTGAGATGCGACGGGAACGCCGGGAATTCTTTCCCTACGAAACAGGGAAAGGATCCCTCATCTCGAGCTAGGAGGCGGAAACGGGGCTCCCCTGTATGTGTGCGGGACCCCACGTGCTTCCTCTCGAGTGGAGACGGGTATGTCGGGGAACTTCTTGAGTTGCAGCAAGGGTGTGAAGGACCTTTTGGAAGTTCCAGTGGTTAGATGTGATTGGCCTCGAGAAGCCTCAGCGGAAATGGGCCTCATCTCGCCTGGAGGGCAAAACCTCCTGGATTTTCTCGAGTTGCGGCAGGTGCTCTCGACTTACGACGGGGACCTCAGGGACCCGCTCTGGTGGCCTCAGGAAAGGCCAGTCCCCATGCGAGTTCCTCGGGGGCCTCTCGGGATTCCTCTCCCGTCGATGCCGGGGCCTAAGACCTTGTGTGGAGTCGGGGCCGGAACCTGAGGATTCCTCTCCAGTGCTGACATGGATCTTTGGGTTCTTCTGGAGTCTCCCCAGGGGAGTCAGTCCTCGTCTCGAATGCGGGCATGCACTTGCGCTTTCCTCCAGAGTGGTAGCAGCAGTGTCACGCAGTTCGCCGCGTGGATCAAAGGATCTATGGTTTTCCCTCGAGTCTTTCCCACGAGGCTTTCCCACGAGGCTTTCCCACAGGGCTGTCCCACGTGCACACGTGGTGGGAGTCGATCCTCGGCTTGAACGTCAAGGCAGTGCAGGGAAAACAGGTTCCTCTGGAATGGACTGACACATCTGGGGGACTCTTGGAATGGTGTCACGACCCTGGAGTTCCTCTCGCCTTTCCTGTGGAGAGCGCCTCCTCTTGAGATTCGACGGGAACGCCGGGAATTCATTCCATACGAAACAGGGAAAGGATCCCTCATCTCGAGCTAGGAGGCGGTAACGGGGCTCCCCTGGATGTGTGCGGGACCTACGTGCTTCCTTTCGAGTGGAGACGGGTATGTCGGGGAACTTCTGGAGTTGCAGCAAGGGTGTGAAGGACCCTTTGGAAGTTCCAGTGGTTAGACGTGATTAGCCTCGAGAAGCCTCAGCGGAAATGGGCCTCATCTCGCCTGGAGGGAAAAACCTCCTGGATTTTCTCGAGTTGCGGCAGGTGCTCTCGACTTACGACGGGGACCTCAGGGACCCGCTCTGGTGGCCTCAGGAAAGGCCAGTCCCCATGCGAGTTCCTCGGGGGCCTCTCGGGATTCCTCTCCCGTCGATGCCGGGGCCTAAGACCTTGTGTGGAGTCGGGGCCGGAACCTGAGGATTCCTCTCCAGTGTTGACATGGATCTTGGGGTACTTCTGGAGTCTCCCCAGGGGAGTCAGTCCTCGTCTCGAATGCGGGCATGCACTTGCGCTTTCCTCCAGAGCGGTAGCAGCAGTGTCACGCATTCCGCCGCGTGGATCAAAGGATCTATGGTTTTCCCTCGAGTCTTTCCCACGAGGCTTTCCCACGAGGCTTTCCCAAAGGGCTGTCCCACGTGCACACGTGGTGGGAGTCGATCCTCGGCTTGAACGTCAAGGCAGTGCAGGGAAAACAGGTTCCTCTGGAATGGACTGACCCATCTGGGGGACTCTTGGAATGGTGGCACGACCCTGGAGTTCCTCTCGCCTTTCCTGTGGAGAGCGCCTCCTCTTGAGATGCGACGGGAACGCCGGGAATTCTTTCCCTACGAAACAGGGAAAGGATCCCTGATCTCGAGCTAGGAGGCGGAAACGGGTCTCCCCTGGATGTGTGCGGGACACCACGTGCTTCCTCTCGAGTGGAGACGGGTATGTCGGGGAACTTCTTGAGTTGCAGCAAGGGTGTGAAGGACCCTTTGGAAGTTCCAGTGGTTAGACGTGATTAGCCTCGAGAAGCCTCAGCGGAAATGGGCCTCATCTCGCCTGGAGGGCAAAACCTCCTGGATTTTCTCGAGTTGCGGCAGGTGCTCTCGACTTACGACGGGGACCTCAGCGACCCGCTCTGGTGGCCTCAGGAAAGGCCAGTCCCCATGCGAGTTCCTCGGGGGCCTCTCGGGATTCCTCTCCCGTCGATGCCGGGGCCTAAGACCTTGTGTGGAGTCGGGGCCGGAACCTGAGGATTCCTCTCCAGTGCTGACATGGATCTTGGGGTACTTCTGGAGTCTCCCCAGGGGAGTCAGTCCTCGTCTCGAATGCGGGCATGCACTTGCGCTTTCCTCCAGAGCGGTAGCAGCAGTGTCACGCAGTCCGCCGCGTGGATCAAAGGATCTATGGTTTTCCCTCCAGTCTTTCCCACGAGGCTTTCCCACGAGGCTTTCCCACAGGGCTGTCCCACGTGCACACGTGGTGGGAGTCGCTCCTCGGCTTGAACGTCAAGGCAGTGCAGGGAAAACAGGTTCTTCTGGAATGGACTGACACATCTGGGGGACTCTTGGAATGGTGTCACGACCCTGGAGTTCCTCTCGCCTTTCCTTTGGAGAGCGCCTCCTCTTGAGATGCGACGGGAACGCCGGGAATTCTTTCCCTACGAAACAGGGAAAGGATCCCTCATCTCGAGCTAGGAGGCGGAAACGGGGCTCCCCTGGATGTGTGCGGGACCCCACGTGCTTCCTCTCGAGTGGAGACGGGTATGTCGGGAACTTCTTGAGTTGCAGCAAGGGTGTGAAGGACCCTTTGGAAGTTCCAGTGGTTAGATGTGATTGGTCTCGAGAAGCCTCAGTGGAAATGGGCCTCATCGCGCCTGGAGGGCAAAACCTCCTGGATTTTCTCGAGTTGCGGCAGGTGCTCTCGACTTACGATGGGGACCTCAGGGACCCGCTCTGGTGGCCTCAGGAAAGGCCAGTCCCCATGCGAGTTCCTCGGGGGCCTCTCGGCATTCCTCTCCCGTCGATGCCGGGGCCTAAGACCTTGTGTGGAGTCGGGGCCGGAACCTGAGGATTCCTCTCCAGTGCTGACATGGATCTTGGGGTACTTCTGGAGTCTCCCCAGGGGAGTCAGTCCTCGTCTCGAATGCGGGCATGCACTTGCGCTTTCCTCCAGAGCGGTAGCAGCAGTGTCACGCAGTCCGCCGTGTGGATCAAAGGATCTATGGTTTTCCCTCGAGTCTTTCCCACGAGGCTTTCCCACGAGGCTTTCCCACAGGGCTGTCCCATGTGCACACGTGGTGGGAGTCGATCCTCGGCTTGAACGTCAAGGCAGTGCAGGGAAAACAGGTTCCTCTGGAATGGACTGACCCATCTGGGGGACTCTTGGAATGGTGGCATGACCCTGGAGTTCCTCTCGCCTTTCCTGTGGAGAGCGCCTCCTCTTGAGATGCGACGGGAACGCCGGGAATTCTTTCCCTACGAAACAGGGAAAGGATCCCTGATCTCGAGCTAGGAGGCGGAAACGGGTCTCCCCTGGATGTGTGCGGGACCCCACGTGCTTCCTCTGGAGTGGAGACGGGTATGTCGGGGAACTTCTTGAGTTGCAGCAAGGGTGTGAAGGACCCTTTGGAAGTTCCAGTGGTTAGATGTGATTGGCCTCGAGAAGCCTCAGCGGAAATGGGCCTCATCTCGTCTGGAGGGCAAAACCTCCTGGATTTTCTCGAGTTGCGGCAGGTGCTCTCGACTTACGACGGGGACCTCAGGGAACCGCTCTGGTGGCCTCAGGAAAGGCCGGTCCCCATGCGAGTTCCTCATGGGCGTCTCGGGATTCCTCTCCTGTCGATGCCGGGGCCTAAGACCTTGTGTGGAGTCGGGGCCGGAACCTGAGGATTCCTCTCCAGTGCTGACATGGATCTTTGGGTACTTCTGGAGTCTCCCCAGGGGAGTCAGTCCTCGTCTCGAATGCGGGCATGCACTTGCGCTTTCCTCCAGAGCTGTAGCAGCAGTGTCACGCAGTCCGCCGCGTGGATCAAAGGATCTATGGTTTTCACTCGAGTCTTTCCCATGAGGCTTTCCCACGAGGCTTTCCCACAGGACTGTCCCACGTGCACACGTGGTGGGAGTCAATCCTCGGCTTGAACGTCAAGGCAGTGCAGGGAAAACAGGTTCCTCTGGAATGGACTGACACATCTGGGGGACTCTTGGAATGGTGGCATGACCCTGGAGTTCCTCTCGCCTTTCCTGTGGAGAGCGGCTCCTCTTGAGATGCGACGGGAACGCCGGGAATTTTTTCCCTACGAAACAGGGAAAGGATCCCTCATCTCGAGCTAGGAGGCGGAAACGGGGCTCCCCTGGATGTGTGCGGGACCCTCGTGCTTCCTCTCGAGTGGAGACGGGTATGTCGGGGAACTTCTTGAGTTACAGCAACGGTGTGAAGGACCCTTTGGAAGTTCCAGTGGTTAGATGTGATTGGCCTCGAGAAGCCTCAGCGGAAATGGGCCTCATCTCGCCTGGAGGGCAAAACCTCCTGGATTTTCTCGAGTTGCGGCAGGTGCTCTCGACTTACGACGGGGACCTCAGGGACCCGCTCTGGTGGCCTCAGGAAAGGCCAGTCCCCATGCGAGTTCCTCGGGGGCCTCTCGGGATTCCTCTCCCGTCGATGCCGGGGCCTAAGACCTTGTGTGGAGTCGGGGCCGGAACCTGAGGATTCCTCTCCAGTGCTGACATGGATCTTGGGGTACTTCTGGAGTCTCCCCAGGGGAGTCAGTCCTCGTCTCGAATGCGGGCATGCACTTGCGCTTTCCTCCAGAGCGGTAGCAGCAGTGTCACGCAGTCCGCCGCGTGGATCAAAGGATCTATGGTTTTCCCTCGAGTCTTTCCCACGAGGCTTTCCCACGAGGCTTTCCCACAGGGCTGTCCCACGTGCACACGTGGTGGGAGTCGATCCTCGGCTTGAACGTCAAGGCAGTACAGGGAAAACAGGTTCCTCTGGAATGGACTGACACATCTGGGGGACTCTTGGAATGGTGTCACGACCCTGGAGTTCCTCTCGCCTTTCCTGTGGAGAGCGCCTCCTCTTGAGATGCGACGGGAACGCCGGGAATTCTTTCCCTACGAAACAGGGAAAGGATCCCTCATCTCGAGCTAGGAGGCGGAAACGGGGCTCCCCTGGATGTGTGCGGGACCCCACGTGCTTCCTCTCGAGTGGAGACGGGTATGTCGGGGAACTTCTTGAGTTGCAGCAATGGTGTGAAGGACCATTTGGAAGTTCCAGTGGTTAGATGTGATTGGTCTCGAGAAGCCTCAGCGGAAATGGGCCTCATCGCGCCTGGAGGGCAAAACCTCCTGGATTTTCTCGAGTTGTGGCAGGTGCTCTCGACTTACGATGGGGACCTCAGGGACCCGCTCTGGTGGCCTCAGGAAAGGCCAGTCCCCATGCGAGTTCCTCGGGGGCCTCTCGGGATTCCTCTCCCGTCGATGCCGGGGCCTAAGACCTTGTGTGGAGTCGGGGCCGGAACCTGAGGATTCCTCTCCAGTGCTGACATGGATCTTGGGGTACTTCTGGAGTCTCCCCAGGGGAGTCAGTCCTCGTCTCGAATGCGGGCATGCACTTGCGCTTTCCTCAAGAGCGGTAGCAGCAGTGTCACGCAGTCCGCCGCGTGGATCAAAGGATCTATGGTTTTCACTCGAGTCTTTCCCACGAGGCTTTCCCACGAGGCTTTCCCACAGGACTGTCCCACGTGAACACGTGGTGGGAGTCAATCCTCGGCTTGAACGTCAAGGCAGTGCAGGGAAAACAGGTTCCTCTGGAATGGACTGACACATCTGGGGGACTCTTGGAATGGTGTCACGACCCTGGAGTTCCTCTCGCCTTTCCTGTGGAGAGCGCCTCCTCTTGAGATGCGACGGGAACGCCGGGAATTCTTTCCCTATGAAACAGGGAAAGGATCCCTCATCTCGAGCTAGGAGGCGGAAACGGGGCTCCCCTGGATGTGTGCGGGACCCCACGTGCTTCCTCTCGAGTGGAGACGGGTATGTCGGGGAACTTCTTGAGTTGCAGCAATGGTGTGAAGGACCCTTTGGAAGTTCCAGTGGTTAGATGTGATTGGTCTCGAGAAGCCTCAGCGGAAATGGGCCTCATCGCGCCTGGAGGGCAAAACCTCCTGGATTTTCTCGAGTTGCGGCAGGTGCTCTCGACTTACGATGGGGACCTCAGGGACCCGCTCTGGTGGCCTCAGGAAAGGCCAGTCCCCATGCGAGTTCCTCGGGGGCCTCTCGGCATTCCTCTCCCGTCGATGCCGGGGCCTAAGACCTTGTGTGGAGTCGGGGCCGGAACCTGAGGATTCCTCTCCAGTGCTGACATGGATCTTGGGGTACTTCTGGAGTCTCCCCAGGGGAGTCAGTCCTCGTCTCGAATGCGGGCATGCACTTGCGCTTTCCTCTAGAGCGGTAGCAGCAGTGTCACGCAGTCCGCCGTGTGGATCAAAGGATCTATGGTTTTCCCTCGAGTCTTTCCCACGAGGCTTTCCCACGAGGCTTTCCCACAGGGCTGTCCCACGTGCACACGTGGTGGGAGTCGATCCTCGGCTTGAACGTCAAGGCAGTGCAGGGAAAACAGGTTCCTCTGGAATGGACTGACCCATCTGGGGGACTCTTGGAATGGTGGCACGACCCTGGAGTTCCTCTCGCCTTTCCTGTGGAGAGCGCCTCCTCTTGAGATGCGACGGGAACGCCGGGAATTCTTTCCCTACGAAACAGGGAAAGGATCCCTGATCTCGAGCTAGGAGGCGGAAACGGGTCTCCCCTGGATGTGTGCGGGACACCACGTGCTTCCTCTCGAGTGGAGACGGGTATGTCGGGGAACTACTTGAGTTGCAGCTAGGGTGTGAAGGACCCTTTGGAAGTTCCAGTGGTTAGACGTGATTAGCCTCGAGAAGCCTCAGCGGAAATGGGCCTCATCTCGCCTGGAGGGCAAAACCTCCTGGATTTTCTCGAGTTGCGGCAGGTGCTCTCGACTTACGACGGGGACCTCAGCGACCCGCTCTGGTGGCCTCAGGAAAGGCCAGTCCCCATGCGAGTTCCTCGGGGGCCTCTCGGGATTCCTCTCCCGTCGATGCCGGGGCCTAAGACCTTGTGTGGAGTCGGGGCCGGAACCTGAGGATTCCTCTCCAGTGCTGACATGGATCTTGGGGTACTTCTGGAGTCTCCCCAGGGGAGTCAGTCCTCGTCTCGAATGCGGGCATGCACTTGCGCTTTCCTCCAGAGCGGTAGCAGCAGTGTCACGCAGTCCGCCGCGTGGATCAAAGGATCTATGGTTTTCCCTCCAGTCTTTCCCACGAGGCTTTCCCACGAGGCTTTCCCACAGGGCTGTCCCACGTGCACACGTGGTGGGAGTCGCTCCTCGGCTTGAACGTCAAGGCAGTGCAGGGAAAACAGGTTCTTCTGGAATGGACTGACACATCTGGGGGACTCTTGGAATGGTGTCACGACCCTGGAGTTCCTCTCGCCTTTCCTTTGGAGAGCGCCTCCTCTTGAGATGCGACGGGAACGCCGGGAATTCTTTCCCTACGAAACAGGGAAAGGATCCCTCATCTCGAGCTAGGAGGCGGAAACGGGGCTCCCCTGGATGTGTGCGGGACCCCACGTGCTTCCTCTCGAGTGGAGACGGGTATGTCGGGAACTTCTTGAGTTGCAGCAAGGGTGTGAAGGACCCTTTGGAAGTTCCAGTGGTTAGATGTGATTGGTCTCGAGAAGCCTCAGTGGAAATGGGCCTCATCGCGCCTGGAGGGCAAAACCTCCTGGATTTTCTCGAGTTGCGGCAGGTGCTCTCGACTTACGATGGGGACCTCAGGGACCCGCTCTGGTGGCCTCAGGAAAGGCCAGTCCCCATGCGAGTTCCTCGGGGGCCTCTCGGCATTCCTCTCCCGTCGATGCCGGGGCCTAAGACCTTGTGTGGAGTCGGGGCCGGAACCTGAGGATTCCTCTCCAGTGCTGACATGGATCTTGGGGTACTTCTGGAGTCTCCCCAGGGGAGTCAGTCCTCGTCTCGAATGCGGGCATGCACTTGCGCTTTCCTCCAGAGCGGTAGCAGCAGTGTCACCCAGTCCGCCGTGTGGATCAAAGGATCTATGGTTTTCCCTCGAGTCTTTCCCACGAGGCTTTCCCACGAGGCTTTCCCACAGGGCTGTCCCATGTGCACACGTGGTGGGAGTCGATCCTCGGCTTGAACGTCAAGGCAGTGCAGGGAAAACAGGTTCCTCTGGAATGGACTGACCCATCTGGGGGACTCTTGGAATGGTGGCATGACCCTGGAGTTCCTCTCGCCTTTCCTGTGGAGAGCGCCTCCTCTTGAGATGCGACGGGAACGCCGGGAATTCTTTCCCTACGAAACAGGGAAAGGATCCCTGATCTCGAGCTAGGAGGCGGAAACGGGTCTCCCCTGGATGTGTGCGGGACCCCACGTGCTTCCTCTCGAGTGGAGACGGGTATGTCGGGGAACTTCTTGAGTTGCAGCAAGGGTGTGAAGGACCCTTTGGAAGTTCCAGTGGTTAGATGTGATTGGCCTCGAGAAGCCTCAGCGGAAATGGGCCTCATCTCGTCTGGAGGGCAAAACCTCCTGGATTTTCTCGAGTTGCGGCAGGTGCTCTCGACTTACGACGGGGACCTCAGGGAACCGCTCTGGTGGCCTCAGGAAAGGCCGGTCCCCATGCGAGTTCCTCATGGGCGTCTCGGGATTCCTCTCCTGTCGATGCCGGGGCCTAAGACCTTGTGTGGAGTCGGGGCCGGAACCTGAGGATTCCTCTCCAGTGCTGACATGGATCTTTGGGTACTTCTGGAGTCTCCCCAGGGGAGTCAGTCCTCGTCTCGAATGCGGGCATGCACTTGCGCTTTCCTCCAGAGCTGTAGCAGCAGTGTCACGCAGTCCGCCGCGTGGATCAAAGGATCTATGGTTTTCACTCGAGTCTTTCCCACGAGGCTTTCCCACGAGGCTTTCCCACAGGACTGTCCCACGTGCACACGTGGTGGGAGTCAATCCTCGGCTTGAACGTCAAGGCAGTGCAGGGAAAACAGGTTCCTCTGGAATGGACTGACACATCTGGGGGACTCTTGGAATGGTGGCATGACCCTGGAGTTCCTCTCGCCTTTCCTGTGGAGAGCGGCTCCTCTTGAGATGCGACGGGAACGCCGGGAATTTTTTCCCTACGAAACAGGGAAAGGATCCCTCATCTCGAGCTAGGAGGCGGAAACGGGGCTCCCCTGGATGTGTGCGGGACCCTCGTGCTTCCTCTCGAGTGGAGACGGGTATGTCGGGGAACTTCTTGAGTTACAGCAACGGTGTGAAGGACCCTTTGGAAGTTCCAGTGGTTAGATGTGATTGGCCTCGAGAAGCCTCAGCGGAAATGGGCCTCATCTCGCCTGGAGGGCAAAACCTCCTGGATTTTCTCGAGTTGCGGCAGGTGCTCTCGACTTACGACGGGGACCTCAGGGACCCGCTCTGGTGGCCTCAGGAAAGGCCAGTCCCCATGCGAGTTCCTCGGGGGCCTCTCGGGATTCCTCTCCCGTCGATGCCGGGGCCTAAGACCTTGTGTGGAGTCGGGGCCGGAACCTGAGGATTCCTCTCCAGTGCTGACATGGATCTTGGGGTACTTCTGGAGTCTCCCCAGGGGAGTCAGTCCTCGTCTCGAATGCGGGCATGCACTTGCGCTTTCCTCCAGAGCGGTAGCAGCAGTGTCACGCAGTCCGCCGCGTGGATCAAAGGATCTATGGTTTTCCCTCGAGTCTTTCCCACGAGGCTTTCCCACGAGGCTTTCCCACAGGGCTGTCCCACGTGCACACGTGGTGGGAGTCGATCCTCGGCTTGAACGTCAAGGCAGTACAGGGAAAACAGGTTCCTCTGGAATGGACTGACACATCTGGTGGACTCTTGGAATGGTGTCACGACCCTGGAGTTCCTCTCGCCTTTCCTGTGGAGAGCGCCTCCTCTTGAGATGCGACGGGAACGCCGGGAATTCTTTCCCTACGAAACAGGGAAAGGATCCCTCATCTCGAGCTAGGAGGCGGAAACGGGGCTCCCCTGGATGTGTGCGGGACCCCACGTGCTTCCTCTCGAGTGGAGACGGGTATGTCGGGGAACTTCTTGAGTTGCAGCAATGGTGTGAAGGACAATTTGGAAGTTCCAGTGGTTAGATGTGATTGGTCTCGAGAATCCTCAGCGGAAATGGGCCTCATCGCGCCTGGAGGGCAAAACCTCCTGGATTTTCTCGAGTTGCGGCAGGTGCTCTCGACTTACGATGGGGACCTCAGGGACCCGCTCTGGTGGCCTCAGGAAAGGCCAGTCCCCATGCGAGTTCCTCGGGGGCCTCTCGGGATTCCTCTCCCGTCGATGCCGGGGCCTAAGACCTTGTGTGGAGTCGGGGCCGGAACCTGAGGATTCCTCTCCAGTGCTGACATGGATCTTGGGGTACTTCTGGAGTCTCCCCAGGGGAGTCAGTCCTCGTCTCGAATGCGGGCATGCACTTGCGCTTTCCTCAAGAGCGGTAGCAGCAGTGTCACGCAGTCCGCCGCGTGGATCAAAGGATCTATGGTTTTAACTCGAGTCTTTCCCACGAGGCTTTCCCACGAGGCTTTCCCACAGGACTGTCCCACGTGCACACGTGGTGGGAGTCAATCCTCGGCTTGAACGTCAAGGCAGTGCAGGGAAAACAGGTTCCTCTGGAATGGACTGACACATCTGGGGGACTCTTGGAATGGTGTCACGACCCTGGAGTTCCTCTCGCCTTTCCTGTGGAGAGCGCCTCCTCTTGAGATGCGACGGGAACGCCGGGAATTCTTTCCCTACGAAACAGGGAAAGGATCCCTCATCTCGAGCTAGGAGGCGGAAACGGGGCTCCCCTGGATGTGTGCGGGACCCCACGTGCTTCCTCTCGAGTGGAGACGGGTATGTCGGGGAACTTCTTGAGTTGCAGCAATGGTGTGAAGGACCCTTTGGAAGTTCCAGTGGTTAGATGTGATTGGTCTCGAGAAGCCTCAGCGGAAATGGGCCTCATCGCGCCTGGAGGGCAAAACCTCCTGGATTTTCTCGAGTTGCGGCAGGTGCTCTCGACTTACGATGGGGACCTCAGGGACCCGCTCTGGTGGCCTCAGGAAAGGCCAGTCCCCATGCGAGTTCCTCGGGGGCCTCTCGGCATTCCTCTCCCGTCGATGCCGGGGCCTAAGACCTTGTGTGGAGTCGGGGCCGGAACCTGAGGATTCCTCTCCAGTGCTGACATGGATCTTGGGGTACTTCTGGAGTCTCCCCAGGGGAGTCAGTCCTCGTCTCGAATGCGGGCATGCACTTGCCCTTTCCTCTAGAGCGGTAGCAGCAGTGTCACGCAGTCCGCCGTGTGGATCAAAGGATCTATGGTTTTCCCTCGAGTCTTTCCCACGAGGCTTTCCCACGAGGCTTTCCCACAGGGCTGTCCCACGTGCACACGTGGTGGGAGTCGATCCTCGGCTTGAACGTCAAGGCAGTGCAGGGAAAACAGGTTCCTCTGGAATGGACTGACCCATCTGGGGGACTCTTGGAATGGTGGCACGACCCTGGAGTTCCTCTCGCCTTTCCTGTGGAGAGCGCCTCCTCTTGAGATGCGACGGGAACGCCGGGAATTCTTTCCCTACGAAACAGGGAAAGGATCCCTCATCTCGAGCTAGGAGGCGGAAACGGGGCTCCCCTGTATGTGTGCGGGACCCCACGTGCTTCCTCTCGAGTGGAGACGGGTATGTCGGGGAACTTCTTGAGTTGCAGCAAGGGTGTGAAGGACCTTTTGGAAGTTCCAGTGGTTAGATGTGATTGGCCTCGAGAAGCCTCAGCGGAAATGGGCCTCATCTCGCCTGGAGGGCAAAACCTCCTGGATTTTCTCGAGTTGCGGCAGGTGCTCTCGACTTACGACGGGGACCTCAGGGACCCGCTCTGGTGGCCTCAGGAAAGGCCAGTCCCCATGCGAGTTCCTCGGGGGCCTCTCGGGATTCCTCTCCCGTCGATGCCGGGGCCTAAGACCTTGTGTGGAGTCGGGGCCGGAACCTGAGGATTCCTCTCCAGTGCTGACATGGATCTTTGGGTACTTCTGGAGTCTCCCCAGGGGAGTCAGTCCTCGTCTCGAATGCGGGCATGCACTTGCGCTTTCCTCCAGAGTGGTAGCAGCAGTGTCACGCAGTTCGCCGCGTGGATCAAAGGATCTATGGTTTTCCCTCGAGTCTTTCCCACGAGGCTTTCCCACGAGGCTTTCCCACAGGGCTGTCCCACGTGCACACGTCGTGGGAGTCGATCCTCGGCTTGAACGTCAAGGCAGTGCAGGGAAAACAGGTTCCTCTGGAATGGACTGACACATCTGGGGGACTCTTGGAATGGTGTCACGACCCTGGAGTTCCTCTCGCCTTTCCTGTGGAGAGCGCCTCCTCTTGAGATTCGACGGGAACGCCGGGAATTCATTCCATACGAAACAGGGAAAGGATCCCTCATCTCGAGCTAGGAGGCGGTAACGGGGCTCCCCTGGATGTGTGCGGGACCTACGTGCTTCCTTTCGAGTGGAGACGGGTATGTCGGGGAACTTCTTGAGTTGCAGCAAGGGTGTGAAGGACCCTTTGGAAGTTCCAGTGGTTAGACGTGATTAGCCTCGAGAAGCCTCAGCGGAAATGGGCCTCATCTCGCCTGGAGGGCAAAACCTCCTGGATTTTCTCGAGTTGCGGCAGGTGCTCTCGACTTACGACGGGGACCTCAGGGACCCGCTCTGGTGGCCTCAGGAAAGGCCAGTCCCCATGCGAGTTCCTCGGGGGCCTCTCGGGATTCCTCTCCCGTCGATGCCGGGGCCTAAGACCTTGTGTGGAGTCGGGGCCGGAACCTGAGGATTCCTCTCCAGTGTTGACATGGATCTTGGGGTACTTCTGGAGTCTCCCCAGGGGAGTCAGTCCTCGTCTCGAATGCGGGCATGCACTTGCGCTTTCCTCCAGAGCGGTAGCAGCAGTGTCACGCATTCCGCCGCGTGGATCAAAGGATCTATGGTTTTCCCTCGAGTCTTTCCCACGAGGCTTTCCCACGAGGCTTTCCCAAAGGGCTGTCCCACGTGCACACGTGGTGGGAGTCGATCCTCGGCTTGAACGTCAAGGCAGTGCAGGGAAAACAGGTTCCTCTGGAATGGACTGACCCATCTGGGGGACTCTTGGAATGGTGGCACGACCCTGGAGTTCCTCTCGCCTTTCCTGTGGAGAGCGCCTCCTCTTGAGATGCGACGGGAACGCCGGGAATTCTTTCCCTACGAAACAGGGAAAGGATCCCTGATCTCGAGCTAGGAGGCGGAAACGGGTCTCCCCTGGATGTGTGCGGGACACCACGTGCTTCCTCTCGAGTGGAGACGGGTATGTCGGGGAACTTCTTGAGTTGCAGCAAGGGTGTGAAGGACCCTTTGGAAGTTCCAGTGGTTAGACGTGATTAGCCTCGAGAAGCCTCAGCGGAAATGGGCCTCATCTCGCCTGGAGGGCAAAACCTCCTGGATTTTCTCGAGTTGCGGCAGGTGCTCTCGACTTACGACGGGGACCTCAGCGACCCGCTCTGGTGGCCTCAGGAAAGGCCAGTCCCCATGCGAGTTCCTCGGGGGCCTCTCGGGATTCCTCTCCCGTCGATGCCGGGGCCTAAGACCTTGTGTGGAGTCGGGGCCGGAACCTGAGGATTCCTCTCCAGTGCTGACATGGATCTTGGGGTACTTCTGGAGTCTCCCCAGGGGAGTCAGTCCTCGTCTCGAATGCGGGCATGCACTTGCGCTTTCCTCCAGAGCGGTAGCAGCAGTGTCACGCAGTCCGCCGCGTGGATCAAAGGATCTATGGTTTTCCCTCCAGTCTTTCCCACGAGGCTTTCCCACGAGGCTTTCCCACAGGGCTGTCCCACGTGCACACGTGGTGGGAGTCGCTCCTCGGCTTGAACGTCAAGGCAGTGCAGGGAAAACAGGTTCTTCTGGAATGGACTGACACATCTGGGGGACTCTTGGAATGGTGTCACGACCCTGGAGTTCCTCTCGCCTTTCCTTTGGAGAGCGCCTCCTCTTGAGATGCGACGGGAACGCCGGGAATTCTTTCCCTACGAAACAGGGAAAGGATCCCTCATCTCGAGCTAGGAGGCGGAAACGGGGCTCCCCTGGATGTGTGCGGGACCCCACGTGCTTCCTCTCGAGTGGAGACGGGTATGTCGGGAACTTCTTGAGTTGCAGCAAGGGTGTGAAGGACCCTTTGGAAGTTCCAGTGGTTAGATGTGATTGGCCTCGAGAAGCCTCAGCGGAAATGGGCCTCATCTCGTCTGGAGGGCAAAACCTCCTGGATTTTCTCGAGTTGCGGCAGGTGCTCTCGACTTACGACGGGGACCTCAGGGAACCGCTCTGGTGGCCTCAGGAAAGGCCGGTCCCCATGCGAGTTCCTCATGGGCGTCTCGGGATTCCTCTCCTGTCGATGCCGGGGCCTAAGACCTTGTGTGGAGTCGGGGCCGGAACCTGAGGATTCCTCTCCAGTGCTGACATGGATCTTTGGGTACTTCTGGAGTCTCCCCAGGGGAGTCAGTCCTCGTCTCGAATGCGGGCATGCACTTGCGCTTTCCTCCAGAGCTGTAGCAGCAGTGTCACGCAGTCCGCCGCGTGGATCAAAGGATCTATGGTTTTCACTCGAGTCTTTCCCATGAGGCTTTCCCACGAGGCTTTCCCACAGGACTGTCCCACGTGCACACGTGGTGGGAGTCAATCCTCGGCTTGAACGTCAAGGCAGTGCAGGGAAAACAGGTTCCTCTGGAATGGACTGACACATCTGGGGGACTCTTGGAATGGTGGCATGACCCTGGAGTTCCTCTCGCCTTTCCTGTGGAGAGCGGCTCCTCTTGAGATGCGACGGGAACGCCGGGAATTTTTTCCCTACGAAACAGGGAAAGGATCCCTCATCTCGAGCTAGGAGGCGGAAACGGGGCTCCCCTGGATGTGTGCGGGACCCTCGTGCTTCCTCTCGAGTGGAGACGGGTATGTCGGGGAACTTCTTGAGTTACAGCAACGGTGTGAAGGACCCTTTGGAAGTTCCAGTGGTTAGATGTGATTGGCCTCGAGAAGCCTCAGCGGAAATGGGCCTCATCTCGCCTGGAGGGCAAAACCTCCTGGATTTTCTCGAGTTGCGGCAGGTGCTCTCGACTTACGACGGGGACCTCAGGGACCCGCTCTGGTGGCCTCAGGAAAGGCCAGTCCCCATGCGAGTTCCTCGGGGGCCTCTCGGGATTCCTCTCCCGTCGATGCCGGGGCCTAAGACCTTGTGTGGAGTCGGGGCCGGAACCTGAGGATTCCTCTCCAGTGCTGACATGGATCTTGGGGTACTTCTGGAGTCTCCCCAGGGGAGTCAGTCCTCGTCTCGAATGCGGGCATGCACTTGCGCTTTCCTCCAGAGCGGTAGCAGCAGTGTCACGCAGTCCGCCGCGTGGATCAAAGGATCTATGGTTTTCCCTCGAGTCTTTCCCACGAGGCTTTCCCACGAGGCTTTCCCACAGGGCTGTCCCACGTGCACACGTGGTGGGAGTCGATCCTCGGCTTGAACGTCAAGGCAGTACAGGGAAAACAGGTTCCTCTGGAATGGACTGACACATCTGGGGGACTCTTGGAATGGTGTCACGACCCTGGAGTTCCTCTCGCCTTTCCTGTGGAGAGCGCCTCCTCTTGAGATGCGACGGGAACGCCGGGAATTCTTTCCCTACGAAACAGGGAAAGGATCCCTCATCTCGAGCTAGGAGGCGGAAACGGGGCTCCCCTGGATGTGTGCGGGACCCCACGTGCTTCCTCTCGAGTGGAGACGGGTATGTCGGGGAACTTCTTGAGTTGCAGCAATGGTGTGAAGGACCATTTGGAAGTTCCAGTGGTTAGATGTGATTGGTCTCGAGAAGCCTCAGCGGAAATGGGCCTCATCGCGCCTGGAGGGCAAAACCTCCTGGATTTTCTCGAGTTGCGGCAGGTGCTCTCGACTTACGATGGGGACCTCAGGGACCCGCTCTGGTGGCCTCAGGAAAGGCCAGTCCCCATGCGAGTTCCTCGGGGGCCTCTCGGCATTCCTCTCCCGTCGATGCCGGGGCCTAAGACCTTGTGTGGAGTCGGGGCCGGAACCTGAGGATTCCTCTCCAGTGCTGACATGGATCTTGGGGTACTTCTGGAGTCTCCCCAGGGGAGTCAGTCCTCGTCTCGAATGCGGGCATGCACTTGCGCTTTCCTCTAGAGCGGTAGCAGCAGTGTCACGCAGTCCGCCGTGTGGATCAAAGGATCTATGGTTTTCCCTCGAGTCTTTCCCACGAGGCTTTCCCACGAGGCTTTCCCACAGGGCTGTCCCACGTGCACACGTGGTGGGAGTCGATCCTCGGCTTGAACGTCAAGGCAGTGCAGGGAAAACAGGTTCCTCTGGAATGGACTGACCCATCTGGGGGACTCTTGGAATGGTGGCACGACCCTGGAGTTCCTCTCGCCTTTCCTGTGGAGAGCGCCTCCTCTTGAGATGCGACGGGAACGCCGGGAATTCTTTCCCTACGAAACAGGGAAAGGATCCCTGATCTCGAGCTAGGAGGCGGAAACGGGTCTCCCCTGGATGTTTGCGGGACACCACGTGCTTCCTCTCGAGTGGAGACGGGTATGTCGGGGAACTTCTTGAGTTGCAGCAAGGGTGTGAAGGACCCTTTGGAAGTTCCAGTGGTTAGACGTGATTAGCCTCGAGAAGCCTCAGCGGAAATGGGCCTCATCTCGCCTGGAGGGCAAAACCTCCTGGATTTTCTCGAGTTGCGGCAGGTGCTCTCGACTTACGACGGGGACCTCAGCGACCCGCTCTGGTGGCCTCAGGAAAGGCCAGTCCCCATGCGAGTTCCTCGGGGGCCTCTCGGGATTCCTCTCCCGTCGATGCCGGGGCCTAAGACCTTGTGTGGAGTCGGGGCCGGAACCTGAGGATTCCTCTCCAGTGCTGACATGGATCTTGGGGTACTTCTGGAGTCTCCCCAGGGGAGTCAGTCCTCGTCTCGAATGCGGGCATGCACTTGCGCTTTCCTCCAGAGCGGTAGCAGCAGTGTCACGCAGTCCGCCGCGTGGATCAAAGGATCTATGGTTTTCCCTCGAGTCTTTCCCACGAGGCTTTCCCACGAGGCTTTCCCACAGGGCTGTCCCACGTGCACACGTGGTGGGAGTCGCTCCTCGGCTTGAACGTCAAGGCAGTGCAGGGAAAACAGGTTCTTCTGGAATGGACTGACACATCTGGGGGACTCTTGGAATGGTGTCACGACCCTGGAGTTCCTCTCGCCTTTCCTTTGGAGAGCGCCTCCTCTTGAGATGCGACGGGAACGCCGGGAATTCTTTCCCTACGAAACAGGGAAAGGATCCCTCATCTCGAGCTAGGAGGCGGAAACGGGGCTCCCCTGGATGTGTGCGGGACCCCACGTGCTTCCTCTCGAGTGGAGACGGGTATGTCGGGAACTTCTTGAGTTGCAGCAAGGGTGTGAAGGACCCTTTGGAAGTTCCAGTGGTTAGATGTGATTGGTCTCGAGAAGCCTCAGTGGAAATGGGCCTCATCGCGCCTGGAGGGCAAAACCTCCTGGATTTTCTCGAGTTGCGGCAGGTGCTCTCGACTTACGATGGGGACCTCAGGGACCCGCTCTGGTGGCCTCAGGAAAGGCCAGTCCCCATGCGAGTTCCTCGGGGGCCTCTCGGCATTCCTCTCCCGTCGATGCCGGGGCCTAAGACCTTGTGTGGAGTCGGGGCCGGAACCTGAGGATTCCTCTCCAGTGCTGACATGGATCTTGGGGTACTTCTGGAGTCTCCCCAGGGGAGTCAGTCCTCGTCTCGAATGCGGGCATGCACTTGCGCTTTCCTCCAGAGCGGTAGCAGCAGTGTCACCCAGTCCGCCGTGTGGATCAAAGGATCTATGGTTTTCCCTCGAGTCTTTCCCACGAGGCTTTCCCACGAGGCTTTCCCACAGGGCTGTCCCATGTGCACACGTGGTGGGAGTCGATCCTCGGCTTGAACGTCAAGGCAGTGCAGGGAAAACAGGTTCCTCTGGAATGGACTGACCCATCTGGGGGACTCTTGGAATGGTGGCATGACCCTGGAGTTCCTCTCGCCTTTCCTGTGGAGAGCGCCTCCTCTTGAGATGCGACGGGAACGCCGGGAATTCTTTCCCTACGAAACAGGGAAAGGATCCCTGATCTCGAGCTAGGAGGCGGAAACGGGTCTCCCCTGGATGTGTGCGGGACCCCACGTGCTTCCTCTCGAGTGGAGACGGGTATGTCGGGGAACTTCTTGAGTTGCAGCAAGGGTGTGAAGGACCCTTTGGAAGTTCCAGTGGTTAGATGTGATTGGCCTCGAGAAGCCTCAGCGGAAATGGGCCTCATCTCGTCTGGAGGGCAAAACCTCCTGGATTTTCTCGAGTTGCGGCAGGTGCTCTCGACTTACGACGGGGACCTCAGGGAACCGCTCTGGTGGCCTCAGGAAAGGCCGGTCCCCATGCGAGTTCCTCATGGGCGTCTCGGGATTCCTCTCCTGTCGATGCCGGGGCCTAAGACCTTGTGTGGAGTCGGGGCCGGAACCTGAGGATTCCTCTCCAGTGCTGACATGGATCTTTGGGTACTTCTGGAGTCTCCCCAGGGGAGTCAGTCCTCGTCTCGAATGCGGGCATGCACTTGCGCTTTCCTCCAGAGCTGTAGCAGCAGTGTCACGCAGTCCGCCGCGTGGATCAAAGGATCTATGGTTTTCACTCGAGTCTTTCCCATGAGGCTTTCCCACGAGGCTTTCCCACAGGACTGTCCCACGTGCACACGTGGTGGGAGTCAATCCTCGGCTTGAACGTCAAGGCAGTGCAGGGAAAACAGGTTCCTCTGGAATGGACTGACACATCTGGGGGACTCTTGGAATGGTGGCATGACCCTGGAGTTCCTCTCGCCTTTCCTGTGGAGAGCGGCTCCTCTTGAGATGCGACGGGAACGCCGGGAATTTTTTCCCTACGAAACAGGGAAAGGATCCCTCATCTCGAGCTAGGAGGCGGAAACGGGGCTCCCCTGGATGTGTGCGGGACCCTCGTGCTTCCTCTCGAGTGGAGACGGGTATGTCGGGGAACTTCTTGAGTTACAGCAACGGTGTGAAGGACCCTTTGGAAGTTCCAGTGGTTAGATGTGATTGGCCTCGAGAAGCCTCAGCGGAAATGGGCCTCATCTCGCCTGGAGGGCAAAACCTCCTGGATTTTCTCGAGTTGCGGCAGGTGCTCTCGACTTACGACGGGGACCTCAGGGACCCGCTCTGGTGGCCTCAGGAAAGGCCAGTCCCCATGCGAGTTCCTCGGGGGCCTCTCGGGATTCCTCTCCCGTCGATGCCGGGGCCTAAGACCTTGTGTGGAGTCGGGGCCGGAACCTGAGGATTCCTCTCCAGTGCTGACATGGATCTTGGGGTACTTCTGGAGTCTCCCCAGGGGAGTCAGTCCTCGTCTCGAATGCGGGCATGCACTTGCGCTTTCCTCCAGAGCGGTAGCAGCAGTGTCACGCAGTCCGCCGCGTGGATCAAAGGATCTATGGTTTTCCCTCGAGTCTTTCCCACGAGGCTTTCCCACGAGGCTTTCCCACAGGGCTGTCCCACGTGCACACGTGGTGGGAGTCGATCCTCGGCTTGAACGTCAAGGCAGTACAGGGAAAACAGGTTCCTCTGGAATGGACTGACACATCTGGTGGACTCTTGGAATGGTGTCACGACCCTGGAGTTCCTCTCGCCTTTCCTGTGGAGAGCGCCTCCTCTTGAGATGCGACGGGAACGCCGGGAATTCTTTCCCTACGAAACAGGGAAAGGATCCCTCATCTCGAGCTAGGAGGCGGAAACGGGGCTCCCCTGGATGTGTGCGGGACCCCACGTGCTTCCTCTCGAGTGGAGACGGGTATGTCGGGGAACTTCTTGAGTTGCAGCAATGGTGTGAAGGACCATTTGGAAGTTCCAGTGGTTAGATGTGATTGGTCTCGAGAAGCCTCAGCGGAAATGGGCCTCATCGCGCCTGGAGGGCAAAACCTCCTGGATTTTCTCGAGTTGCGGCAGGTGCTCTCGACTTACGATGGGGACCTCAGGGACCCGCTCTGGTGGCCTCAGGAAAGGCCAGTCCCCATGCGAGTTCCTCGGGGGCCTCTCGGGATTCCTCTCCCGTCGATGCCGGGGCCTAAGACCTTGTGTGGAGTCGGGGCCGGAACCTGAGGATTCCTCTCCAGTGCTGACATGGATCTTGGGGTACTTCTGGAGTCTCCCCAGGGGAGTCAGTCCTCGTCTCGAATGCGGGCATGCACTTGCGCTTTCCTCAAGAGCGGTAGCAGCAGTGTCACGCAGTCCGCCGCGTGGATCAAAGGATCTATGGTTTTCACTCGAGTCTTTCCCACGAGGCTTTCCCACGAGGCTTTCCCACAGGACTGTCCCACGTGCACACGTGGTGGGAGTCAATCCTCGGCTTGAACGTCAAGGCAGTGCAGGGAAAACAGGTTCCTCTGGAATGGACTGACACATCTGGGGGACTCTTGGAATGGTGTCACGACCCTGGAGTTCCTCTCGCCTTTCCTGTGGAGAGCGCCTCCTCTTGAGATGCGACGGGAACGCCGGGAATTCTTTCCCTACGAAACAGGGAAAGGATCCCTCATCTCGAGCTAGGAGGCGGAAACGGGGCTCCCCTGGATGTGTGCGGGACCCCACGTGCTTCCTCTCGAGTGGAGACGGGTATGTCGGGGAACTTCTTGAGTTGCAGCAATGGTGTGAAGGACCCTTTGGAAGTTCCAGTGGTTAGATGTGATTGGTCTCGAGAAGCCTCAGCGGAAATGGGCCTCATCGCGCCTGGAGGGCAAAACCTCCTGGATTTTCTCGAGTTGCGGCAGGTGCTCTCGACTTACGATGGGGACCTCAGGGACCCGCTCTGGTGGCCTCAGGAAAGGCCAGTCCCCATGCGAGTTCCTCGGGGGCCTCTCGGCATTCCTCTCCCGTCGATGCCGGGGCCTAAGACCTTGTGTGGAGTCGGGGCCGGAACCTGAGGATTCCTCTCCAGTGCTGACATGGATCTTGGGGTACTTCTGGAGTCTCCCCAGGGGAGTCAGTCCTCGTCTCGAATGCGGGCATGCACTTGCGCTTTCCTCTAGAGCGGTAGCAGCAGTGTCACGCAGTCCGCCGTGTGGATCAAAGGATCTATGGTTTTCCCTCGAGTCTTTCCCACGAGGCTTTCCCACGAGGCTTTCCCACAGGGCTGTCCCACGTGCACACGTGGTGGGAGTCGATCCTCGGCTTGAACGTCAAGGCAGTGCAGGGAAAACAGGTTCCTCTGGAATGGACTGACCCATCTGGGGGACTCTTGGAATGGTGGCACGACCCTGGAGTTCCTCTCGCCTTTCCTGTGGAGAGCGCCTCCTCTTGAGATGCGACGGGAACGCCGGGAATTCTTTCCCTACGAAACAGGGAAAGGATCCCTGATCTCGAGCTAGGAGGCGGAAACGGGTCTCCCCTGGATGTGTGCGGGACACCACGTGCTTCCTCTCGAGTGCAGACGGGTATGTCGGGGAACTTCTTGAGTTGCAGCAAGGGTGTGAAGGACCCTTTGGAAGTTCCAGTGGTTAGATGTGATTGGCCTCGAGAAGCCTCAGCGGAAATGGGCCTCATCTCGCCTGGAGGGCAAAACCTCCTGGATTTTCTCGAGTTGCGGCAGGTGCTCTCGACTTACAACGGGGACCTCAGGGACCCGCTCTGGTGGCCTCCGGAAAGGCCAGTCCCCATGCGAGTTCCTCGGGGGCCTCTCGGGATTCCTCTCCCGTCGATGCCGGGGCCTAAGACCTTGTCTGGAGTCGGGGCCGGAACCTGAGGATTCCTCTCCAGTGCTGACAAGGATCTTGGGGTACTTCTGGAGTCTCCCCAGGGGAGTCAGTCCTCGTCTCGAATGCGGGCATGCACTTGCGCTTTCCTCCAGAGCGGTAGCAGCAGTGTCAAGCAGTCCGCCGCGTGGATCAAAGGATCTATGGTTTTCCCTCGAGTCTTTCCCACGAGGCTTTCCCACGAGGCTTTCCCACAGGGCTGTCCCACGTGCACACGTGGTGGGAGTCGATCCTCGGCTTGAACGTCAAGGCAGTGCAGGGAAAACAGGTTCCTCTGGAATGGACTGACACATCTGGGGGACTCTTGGAATGGTGGCACGACCCTGGAGTTCCTCTCGCCTTTCCTGTGGAGAGCGCCTCCTCTTGAGATGCGACGGGAACGCCAGGAATTCTTTCCCTACGAAACAGGGAAAGGATCCCTCATCTCGAGCTAGGAGGCGGAAACGGGGCTCCCCTGGATGTGTGCGTGACACCACGTGCTTCCTCTCGAGTGGAGACGGGTATGTCGGGGAACTTCTTGAGTTGCAACAATGGTGTGAAGGACCCTTTGGAAGTTCCAGTGGTTAGATGTGATTGGCCTCGAGAAGCCTCAGCGGAAATGGGCCTCATCTCGCCTGGAGGGCAAAACCTCCTGGATTTTCTCGAGTTGCGGCAGGTGCTCTCGACTTACGACGGGGACCTCAGGGACCCGCTCTGGTGGCCTCAGGAAAGGCCAGTCCCCATGCGAGTTCCTCGGGGGCCTCTCGGGATTCCTCTCCCGTCGATGCCGGGGCCTAAGACCTTGTGTGGAGTCGGGGCCGGAACCTGAGGACTCCTCTCCAGTGCTGACATGGATCTTGGGGTACTTCTGGAGCCTCCCCAGGGGAGTCAGTCCTCGTCTCGAATGCGGGCATGCACTTGCGCTTTCCTCCAGAGCGGTAGCAGCAGTGTCAAGCAGTCCGCCGCGTGGATCAAAGGATGTATGGTTTTCCCTCGAGTCTTTCCCACGAGGCTTTCTCACGAGGCTTTCCCACTGGGCTGTCCCACGTGCACACGTGGTGGGAGTCGATCCTCGGCTTGAACGTCAAGGCAGTGCAGGGAAAACAGGTTCCTCTGGAATGGACTGACACATCTGGGGGACTCTTGGAATGGTGGCACGACCCTGGAGTTCCTCTCGCCTTTCCTGTGGAGAGCGCCTCTTCTTGAGATGCGACGGGAACGCCGGGAATTCTTTCCCTACGAAACAGGGAAAGGATCCCTCATCTCGAGCTAGGAGGCGGAAACGGGGCTCCCCTGGATGTGTGCGGGACCCCACGTGCTTCCTCTCGAGTGGAGATGGGTATGTCGGTGAACTTCTTGAGTTGCAGCAAGGGTGTGAAGGACCCTTTGGAAGTTCCAGTGGTTAGATGTGATTGGCCTCGAGAAGCCTCAGCGGAAATGGGCCTCATCTCGCCTGGAGGTCAAAACCTCCTGGATTTTCTCGAGTTGCGGCAGGTGCTCTCGACTTACGACGGGGACCTCAGGGACCCGCTCTGGTGGCCTCAGGAAAGGCCAGTCCCCATGCGAGTTCCTCGGGGGCCTTCGGGATTCCTCTCCCATCGATGCCGGGGCCTAAGACCTTGTGTGGAGTCGGGGCCGGAACCTGAGGATTCCTCTCCAGTGCTGACATGGATCTTGGGGTACTTCTGGAGTCTCCCCAGGGGAGTCAGTCCTCGTCTCGAATGCGGGCATGCACTTGCGCTTTCCTCCAGAGCGGTAGCAGCAGTGTCACGCAGTCCGCCGCGTGGATCAAAGGATCTATGGTTTTCCCTCGAGTCTTTCCCACGAGGCTTTCCCACGAGGCTTTCTCACAGGGCTGTCCCACGTGCACACGTGGTGGGAGTCGATCCTCGGCTTGAACGTCAAGGCAGTGCAGGGAAAACAGGTTCCTCTGGAATGGACTGACACATCTGGGGGACTCTTGAAATGGTGGCACGACCCTGGAGTTCCTCTCGCCTTTCCTGTGGAGAGCGCCTCCTCTTGAGATGCGACGGGAACGCCGGGAATTCTTTCCCTACGAAACAGTGAAAGGATCCCTCATCTCGAGCTAGGAGGCGGAAACGGGGCTCCCCTGGATGTGTGCGTGACACCACGTGCTTCCTCTCGAGGCAGACGGGTATGTCGGGGAACTTCTTGAGTTGCAGCAATGGTGTGAAGGACCCTTTGGAAGTTCCAGTGGTTAGATGTGATTGGCCTCGAGAAGCCTCAGCGGAAATGGGCCTCATCTCGCCTGGAGGGCAAAACCTCCTGGATTTTCTCGAGTTGCGGCAGGTGCTCTCGACTTACGACGGGGACCTCAGGGACCCGCTCTGGTGGCCTCAGGAAAGGCCAGTCCCCATGCGAGTTCCTCGGGGGCCTTCGGGATTCCTCTCCCATCGATGCCGGGGCCTAAGACCTTGTGTGGAGTCGGGGCCGGAACCTGAGGATTCCTCTCCAGTGCTGACATGGATCTTGGGGTACTTCTGGAATCTCCCCAGGGGAGTCAGTCCTCGTCTCGAATGCGGGCATGCACTTGCGCTTTCCTCAAGAGCGGTAGCAGCAGTGTCACGCAGTCCGCCGCGTGGATCAAAGGATGTATGGTTTTCCCTCGAGTCTTTCCCACGAGGCTTTCCCACGAGGCTTTCCCACAGGGCTGTCCCACGTGCACACGTGGTGGGAGTCGATCCTCGGCTTGAACGTCAAGGCAGTGCAGGGAAAACAGGTTCCTCTGGAATGGACTGACACATCTGGGGGACTCTTGGAATGGTGGCATGACCCTGGAGTTCCTCTCTGCTTTCCTGTGGAGAGCGCCTCCTCTTGAGATGCGACGGGAACGCCGGGAATTCTTTCCCTAGGAAACAGTGAAAGGATCCCTCATCTCGAGCTAGGAGGCGGAAACGGGGCTCCCCTGGATGTGTGCGGGACACCACGTGCTTCTTCTCGAGTGCAGACGGGTATGTCGGGGAACTTCTTGAGTTGCAGCAAGGGTGTGAAGGACCCTTTGGAAGTTCCAGTGGTTAGATGTGATTGGCCTCGAGAAGCCTCAGCGGAAATGGGCCTCATCTCGCCTGGAGGGCAAAACCTCCTGGATTTTCTCGAGTTGCGGCAGGTGCTCTCGACTTACGACGGGGACCTCAGGGACCCGCTCTGGTGGCCTCAGGAAAGGCCGGTCCCCATGCGAGTTCCTCGGGGGCCTCTCGGGATTCCTCTCCCGTCGATGCCGGGGCCTAAGACCTTGTGTGGAGTCGGGGCCGGAACCTGAGGATTCCTCTCCAGTGCTGACATGGATCTTGGGGTTCTTCTGGAGCCTCCCCAGGGGAGTCAGTCCTCGTCTCGAATGCGGGCATGCACTTGCGCTTTCCTCCAGAGCGGTAGCAGCAGTGTCAAGCAGTCCGCCGCGTGGATCAAAGGATGTATGGTTTTCCCTCGAGTCTTTCCCACGAGGCTTTCCCACGAGGCTTTCCCACAGGGCTGTCCCACGTGCACACGTGGTGGGAGTCGATCCTCGGCTTGAACGTCAAGGCAGTGCAGGGAAAACAGTTTCTTCTGGAATGGACTGACACATCTGGGGGACTCTTGGAACGGTGGCACGACCCTGGAGTTCCTCTCGCCTTTCCTGTGGAGAGCGCCTCCTCTTGAGATGCGACGGGAACGCCGGGAATTGTTTCCCTACGAAACAGGGAAAGGATCCCTCATCTCGAGCTAGGAGGCGGAAACGGGTCTCCCCTGGATGTGTGCGGGAACCTCGTGCTTCCTCTCGAGTGGAGACGGGTAGGTCGGGGAAATTCTTGAGTTGCAGCAAGGGTGTGAAGGACCCTTTGGGAGTTCCAGTTGTTAGATGTGATTGGCCTCGAGAAGCCTCAGCGGAAATGGGCCTCATCTCGCCTGGAGGGCAAAACCTCCTGGATTTTCTCGAGTTGCGGCAGGTGCTCTCGACTTACGACGGGGACCTCAGGGACCCGCTCTGGTGGCCTCAGGAAAGGCCAGTCCCCATGCGACTTCCTCGGGGGCCTCTCGGGATTCCTCTCCCGTCGATGCCGGGGCCGAAGACCTTGTGTGGAGTCGGGGCCGGAACCAGAGGATTCCTCTCCAGTGCTGACATGGATCTTGGGGTACTTCTGGAGTCTCCCCAGGGGAGTCAGTCCTCGTCTCGAATGCGGGCATGCACTTGCGCTTTCCTCCAGAGCGGTAGCAGCAGTCTCACGCAGTCCGCAGCGTGGATCAAAGGATGTATGGTTTTCCCTCGAGTCTTTCCCACGAGGCTTTCCCACGAGGCTTTCCCACAGGGCTGTCCCACGTGCACACGTGGTGGGAGTGGATCCTCGGCTTGAACGTCAAGGCAGTGCAGGGAAAACAGGTTCCTCTGGAATGGACTGACACATCTGGGGGACTCTTGGAATGGTAGCACGACCCTGGAGTTCCTCTCGCCTTTCCTGTGGAGAGCGCCTCCTCTTGAGATGCGCCGGGAATGCCGGGAATTCTTTCCCTAAGAAACACGGAAACGATCCCTCATCTCGAGCTAGGAGGAAGAAACGGGGCTCCCCTGGATGTGTGCGGGACCCCACGTGCTTCCTCTCGAGTGGAGACGGGTATGTCGGGGAACTTCTTGAGTTGCAGCAAGGGTGTGAAGACCCTTTGGAAGTTCCAGTGGTTAGACGTGATTAGCCTCGAGAAGCCTCAGCGGAAATGGGCCTCATCTCGCCTGGAGGGCAAAACCTCCTGGATTTTCTCGAGTTGCGGCAGGTGCTCTCGACTTACGACGGGGACCTCAGGGACCCGCTCTGGTGGCCTCAGGAAAGGCCAGTCCCCATGCGAGTTCCTCGGGGGCCTCTCGGGATTCCTCTCCCGTCGATGCCGAGGCCGAAGACCTTGTGTGGAGTCGGGGCCGGAACCTGAGGATTCCTCTCCAGTGCTGACAAGGATCTTGGGGTACTTCTGGAGCCTCCCTAGGGGAGTCAGTCCTCGTCTCGAATGCGGGCATGCACTTGCGCTTTCCTCCAGAGCGGTAGCAGCAGTGTCACGCAGTCCGCCGCGTGGATCACAGGATCTATTGTTTTCCCTCGTGTCTTTCCCACGAGGCTTTCCCACGAGGCTTTCCCATAGGGCTGTTCCACGTGCACACGTGGTGGGAGTCGATCCTCGGCTTGAACGTCAAGGCAGTGCTGGGAAAACAGGTTCCTCTGGAATGGACTGACCCATCTGGGGGACTCTTGGAATGGTGGCACGACCCTGGAGTTCCTCTCGCCTTTCCTGTGGAGAGCGCCTCCTCTTGAGATGCGACGGGAACGCCGGGAATTCTTTCCCTACGAAACAGGGAAAGGATCCCTCATCTCGAGCTAGGAGGCGGAAACGGGGCTCCCCTGGATGTGTGCGGGACCCCACGTGCTTCCTCTCGAGTGGAGACGGGTATGTCGGGGAACTTCTTGAGTTGCAGCAATGGTGTGAAGGACCCTTTGGAAGTTCCAGTGGTTAGAAGTGATTAGCCCCGAGAAGCCTCAGCGGAAATGGGCCTCATCTCGCCTGGAGAGCAAAACCTCCTGGATTTTCTTGAGTTGCGGCAGGTACTCTCGACTTACGACGGGGACCTCAGAGACCCGCTCAGGTGGCCTCAGGAAAGGTCAGTCCCCATGCGAGTTCCTCCGGTCCTCTCGGGATTCCTCTCCCGTCGATGCTGGGGCCTAAGACCTTGTGTGGAGTCGGGGCCGGAACCTGAGGATTCCTCTCCACTGCTGACATGGATCTTGGGGTACTTCTGGAGTCTCCCCAGGGGAGTCAGTCCTCGTCTCCAATGCGGGCATGCACTTGCGCTTTCCTCCAGAGCGGTAGCAGCAGTGTCACGCAGTCCACCGCGTGGATCAAAGGATCTATGGTTTTCCCTCGAGGCTTTCCCACGAGGCTTTCCCACGAGGCTTTCCCACAGGGCTGTCCCACGTGCACACGTGGTGGGAGTCGATCCTCGGCTTGAACGTCAAGGCAGTGCTGGGAAAACAGGTTCCTCTGGAATGGACTGACCCATCTGGGGGACTCTTGGAATGGTGGCACGACCCTGGAGTTCCTCTCGCCTTTCCTGTGGAGAGCGCCTCCTCTTGAGATGCGACGGGAACGCCGGGAATTCTTTCCCTACGAAACAGGGAAAGGATCCCTCATCTCGAGCTAGGAGGCGGAAACGGGGCTCCCCTGGATGTGTGCGGGACCCCACGTGCTTCCTCTCGAGTGGAGACGGGTATGTCGGGGAACTTCTTGAGTTGCAGCAATGGTGTGAAGGACCCTTTGGAAGTTCCAGTGGTTAGAAGTGATTAGCCCCGAGAAGCCTCAGCGGAAATGGGCCTCATCTCGCCTGGAGAGCAAAACCTCCTGGATTTTCTTGAGTTGCGGCAGGTACTCTCGACTTACGACGGGGACCTCAGAGACCCGCTCTGGTGGCCTCAGGAATGGTCAGTCCCCATGCGAGTTCCTCCGGTCCTCTCGGGATTCCTCTCCCGTCGATGCTGGGGCCTAAGACCTTGTGTGGAGTCGGGGCCGGAACCTGAGGATTCCTCTCCACTGCTGACATGGATCTTGGGGTACTTCTGGAGTCTCCCCAGGGGAGTCAGTCCTCGTCTCCAATGCGGGCATGCACTTGCGCTTTCCTCCAGAGCGGTAGCAGCAGTGTCACGCAGTCCACCGCGTGGATCAAAGGATCTATGGTTTTCCCTCGAGTCTTTCCCACGAGGCTTTCCCACGAGGCTTTCCCACAGGGCTGTCCCACGTGCACACGTGGTGGGAGTCGATCCTCGGCTTGAATGTCAAGGCAGTGCAGGGAAAACAGGTTCCTCTGGAATGGACCTACACATCTGGGGGTCTCTTGGAATGGTGGCACGACCCTGGAGTTCCTCTCGCCTTTCCTGTGGAGAGCGCCTCCTCTTGAGATGCGACGGGAATGCCGGGAATTCTTTCCCTACGAAACAGGGAAAGGATCCCTCATCTCGAGCTAGGAGGCGGAAACCGGGCTCCCCTCGATGTGTGCGGGACCCCACTTGCTTCCTCTCGAGTGGAGACGGGTATGTCGCGGAACTGCTTGAGTTCCAGCAAGGGGTTGAAGGACCCTTTGGAAGTTCCAGTGGTTAGATATGATTAGCCTCGAGAAGCCTCATTGGAAATGGGCCTCATCTCGCCTGGAGGGCAAAACCTCCTGGATTTTCTCGAGTTGCGGCAGGTGCTCTCGACTTACGACGGGGACCTCAGGGACCCGCTCTGGTGGCCTCAGGAAAGGCCAGTCCCCATGCGACTTCCTCGGGGGCCTCTCGGGATTCCTCTCCCGTCGATGCCGGGGTCTAAGACCTTGTGTGGAGTCGGGGCCGGAACCTGAGGATTCCTCTCCAGTGCTGACATGGATCTTGGGGTACTTCTGGAGTCTCCCCAGGGGAGTCAGTCCTCCTCTCGAATGCGGGCATGCACTTGCGCTTTCCTCCAGAGCGGTAGCAGCAGTGTCACGCAGTCCGCCGCGTGGATGAAAGGATCTATGGTTTTCCCTCGAGTCTTTCCCACGAGGCTTTCCCCCGAGGCTTTCCCACAGGGCTGTCCCACGTGCACACTTGGTGGGAGTCGATCCTCGGCTTGAACGTCAAGGCAGTGCAGGGAAAACAGGTTCCTCTGGAATGGACTGACACATCTGGGCGTCTCTTGGAATGGTGGCACGACCCTGGAGTTCCTCTCGCCTCTCCTGTGGAGAGCGCCTCCTCTTGAGATGCGACGGGAACGCCGGGAATTCTTACCCTAAGAAACAGGGAAAGGATCCCTCATCTCGAGCTAGGAGGGGGAAACGGGGCTCCCCTGGATGTGTACGGGACGCCACGTGTTTCCTCTCGAGTGGAGACGGGTATGTCGGGGAACTTCTTGAGTTGCAGCAAGGGTGTGAAGGACCCTTTGGAAGTTCCAGTGGTTAGATGTGATTGGCCTCGAGAAGCCTCAGCGGAAATGGGCCTCATCTCGCCTGGAGGGCAAAACCTCCTGGATTTTCTCGAGTTGCGGCAGGTGCTCTCGACTTACGACGGGGACCTCAGGGAACCGCTCTGGTGGCCTCAGGAAAGGCCAGTCCCCATGCGAGTTCCTCGGGGGCCTCTCGGCATTCCTCTCCCGTCGATGCCGGGGCCTAAGACCTTGTGTGGAGTCGGGGCCGAACCTGAGGATTCCTCTCCAGTGCTGACATGGATCTTGGGGTACTTCTGGAGTCTCCCCAGGGGAGTCAGTCCTCGTCTCGAATGCGGGCATGCACTTGCGCTTTCCTCCAGAGCGGTAGCAGCAGTGTCACGCAGTCCGCCGCGAGGATCAAAGGATCTATGGTTTTCCCTCGAGTCTTTCCCACGAGGCTTTCCCACGAGGCTTTCCACAGGGCTGTCCCACGTGCACACGTGGTGGGAGTGGATCCTCGGCTTGAACGTCAAGGCAGTGCAGGGAAAACAGGTTCCTCTGGAATGGACTGACACATCTGGGGGACTCTTGGAATGGTGGCACGACCCTGGAGTTCCTCTCGCCTTTCCTGTGGAGAGCGCCTCCTCTTGAGATGCGACGAGAACGTCGGGAATTCTTTCCCTACGAAACAGGGAAAGGATCCCTCATCTCGAGCTAGGAGGCCGAAACGGGGCTCCCCTGTATGTGTGCGGGACCCCACGTGCTTCCTCTCGAGTGGAGACGGGTATGTCGGGGAACTTCTTGAGTTGCAGCAACGGTGTGAAGGACCCTTTGGAAGTTACAGTGGTTAGACGTGATTCGCCTCATGAAGCCTCAGCGGAAATGGGCCTCATCTCGCCTGGAGGGCAAAACCTCCTGGATTTTCTCGAGTTGCGGCAGGTGCTCTCGACTTAAAACGGGGACCACAGGGACCCGCTCTGTTGGCCTCAGGAAAGGCCAGTCCCCATGCGAATTCCTCGGGGGCCTCTCGGGATTACTCTCCCGTCGATGCCGGGGCCTAAGACCTTGTGTGGAGTCGGGGCCGGAACCTGCGGATTCCTCTCCAGTGCTGACATGGATCTTGGGGTACTTCTGGAGTCTCCCCAGGGGAGTCAGTCCTCGTCTCGAATGCGGGCATGCACTTGCGCTTTCCTCTAGAGCGGTAGCAGCAGTGTCACGCAGTCCGCCGCGTGGATCAAAGGATCTATGGTTTTCCCTCGAGTCTTTCCCACGAGGCTTTCCCACGAGGCTTTCCCACAGGGCTGTCCCACGTGCACAGGTGGTGGGAGTCGATCCTCGGCTTGAACGTCAAGGCAGTGCAGGGAAAACAGTTTCCTCTGTAATGGACTGACACATCTGGGCGTCTCTTGGAATGGTGGCACGACCCTGGAGTTCCTCTCGCCTTTCCTGTAGAGAGCGCCTCCTCTTGAGATGCGACGGGAACGCCGGGAATTCTTTCCCTGAGAAACAGGGAAAGGATCCCTCATCTCGAGCTAGGAGGCTGAAACGGGGCTCCCCTGGATGTGTGCGGGACCCCACGTGCTTCCTCTCGAGTTGAGACGGGTATGTCGGGGAACTTCATGAGTTGCAGCAAGGGTGTGAAGGACCCTTTGGAAGTTCGATTGGTTAGATGTGATTAGCCTCGAGAAGCCTCAGCGGAAATGGGCCTCATCTCGCCTGGAGGGCAAAACCTCCTGGATTTTCTCGAGTTGCGGCATGTGCTCTCGACTTACGACGGGGACCTCGGGGACCCGCTCTGGTGACCTCAGGAAAGGCCAGTCCCCATGCGAGTTCCTCGGGGGCCTCTCGGGATTCCTCTCCCATCGATGCCGGGGCCTAAGACGTTGTGTGGAGTCGGGGCCGGAACCTGAGGATTCCTCTCCAGTGCTGACATGGACCTTGGGGTACTTCTGGAGTCTCCCCGGGGGAGTCAGACCACGTCTCGAACGCGGGCATGCACTTGCGCTTTCCTCCAGAGCGGTAGCAGCTGTGTCACGCAGTCCGCCGCGTGGATCAAAGGATCTATGGTTTTCCCTCGAGTCTTTCCCACGAGGCTTTCCCACGAGGCTTTCCCACAGGGCTGTCCCACGTGCACACGTGGTGGGAGTCGATCCTCGGCTTGAAAGTCAGGCAGTGCAGGGAAAACAGGTTCCTCTGGAATGGACTGACACATCTGGGGGACTCTTGGAATGGTGGCACGACCCTGGAGTTCCTCTCGCCTTTCCTGTGGAGAGCGCCTCCTCTTGAGATGCGACGGGAACGCCGGGAATTCTTTCCCTACGAAACAGGGAAAGGATCCCTCATCTCGAGCTAGGAGTCGGAAACGGGGCTCCCCTGGATGTGTGCGGGACCCCACGTGCTTCCTCTCGAGTGGAGACGGGTATGTCGGGGAACTTCTTGAGTTGCAGCAAGGGTGTGAAGGACCCTTTGGAAGTTCCAGTTGTTAGACGTGATTAGCCTCGAGAAGCCTCAGCGGAAATGGGCCTCATCTCGCCTGGAGGGCAAAACCTCCTGGATTTTCTCGAGTTGCGGCAGGTACTCTCCACTTACGACGGGGACCTCAGGGACGCGCTCTGGTGGCCTCAGGAAAGGCCAGTCCCCATGCGAGTTCCTCGGGGGCCTCTCGGCATTACTCTCCCTTCGATGCTGGGGCCTAAGACCTTGTGTGGAGTCGGGGCCGGAACCTGAGGATTCCTCTCCAGTGCTGACATGGATCTTGGGGTACTTCTGGAGTCTCCCCAGGGGAGTCAGTCCTCGTCTCGAATGCGGGCATGCACTTGCGCTTTCCTCCAGAGCGGTAGCAGCAGTGTCACGCAGTCCGCCGCGTGCATCAAAGGATCTATGGTTTTCCCTCGAGTCTTTCCCAGGAGGCTTTCCCCCGAGGCTTTCCCACAGGGCTGTCCCACGTGCACACTTGGTGGGAGTCGATCCTCGGCTTGAACGTCAAGGTAGTGCAGGGAAAACAGGTTCCTCTGGAATGGACTGACACATCTGGGCGTCTCTTGGAACGGTGGCACGACCCTGGAGTTCCTCTCGCCTCTCCTGTGGAGAGCGCCTCCTCTTGAGATGCGACGGGAACGCCGGGAATTCTTACCCTAAGAAACAGGGAAAGGATCCCTCATCTCGAGCTAGGAGGGTGAAACGGGGCTCCCCTGGATGTGTACGGGACGCCACGTGTTTCCTCTCGAGTGGAGACGGGTATGTCGGGGAATTTCTTGAGTTGCAGCAAGGGTGTGAAGGACCCTTTGGAAGTTCCAGTGGTTAGATGTGATTGGCCTCGAGAAGCCTCAGCGGAAATGGGCCTCATCTCGCCTGGAGGGCAAAACCTCCTGGATTTTCTCGAGTTGCGGCAGCTGCTCTCGACTTACGACGGGGACCTCAGGGAACCGCTCTGGTGGCCTCAGGAAAGGCCAGTCTCCATGCGAGTTCCTCGGGGGCCTCTCGGGATTCCTCTCCCATCGATGCCGGGGCCTAAGACGTTGTGTGGAGTCGGGGCCGGAACCTGAGGATTCCTCTCCAGTGCTGACATGGATCTTGGGGTACTTCTGGAGTCTCCCCAGGGGAGTCAGTCCTCGTCTCGAATGCGGGCATGCACTTGCGCTTTCCTCCAGAGCGGTAGCAGCAGTGTCACGCAGTCCGCCGCGTGGATCAAAGGATCTATGGTTTTCCCTCGAGTTTTCCCACGAGGCTTTCCCACGAGGCTTTCCCACAGGGCTGTCCCACGGCACACGTGGTGGGAGTCGATCCTCGGCTTGAAAGTCAAGGCAGTGCAGGGAAAACAGGTTCCTCTGGAATGGACTGACACATCTGGGGGACTCTTGGAATGGTGGCATGACCCTGGAGTTCCTCTCGCCTTTCCTGTGGAGAGCGCCTCCTCTTGAAATGCGACGGGAACGCCGGGAATTCTTTCCCTACGAAACAGGGAAAGGATCCCTCATCTCGAGCTAGGAGGCGGAAACGGGGCTCCCCTGGATGTGTGCGGGACCCCACGTGCTTCCTCTCGAGTGGAGACGGGTATGTCGGGGAACTTCTTGAGTTGCAGCCAGGGTGTGAAGGACCCTTTGGAAGTTCCAGTGGTTAGATGTGATTGGCCTCGAGAAGCCTCAGCGGAAATGGGCCTCATCTCGCCTGGAGGGCAAAACCTCCTGGATTTTCTCGAGTTACGGCAGGTGCTCTCGACTTACGACGGGGACCTCAGGGACCCGCTCTGGTGGCCTCAGGAAAGGCCAGTCCCCATGCGAGTTCCTCGGGGGCCTCTCGGGATTCCTCTCCCGTCGATGCCGGGGCCTAAGACCTTGTGTGGAGTCGGGGCCCGAACCTGAGGATTCCTCTCCAGTGCTGACATGGATGTTGGGGTACTTCTGGAGTCTCCCCAGGGGAGTCAGTCCTCGTCTCGAATGCGGGCATGCACTTGCGCTTTCCTCCAGAGCGGTAGCAGCAGTGTCACGCAGTCCGCCGCGTGGATCAAAGGATCTATGGTTTTCCCTCGAGTCTTTCCCACGAGGCTTTCCCACGAGGCTTTCCACAGGGCTGTCCCACGTGCACACGTGGTGGGACTCGATCCTCGGCTTGAAAGTCAAGGCAGTGCAGGGAAAACAGGTTCCTCTGGAATGGACTGACACATCTGGGGGACTCTTGGAATGGTGGCACGACCCTGGAGTTCCTCTCGCCTTTCCTGTGGAGAGCGCCTCCTCTTGAGATGCGACGGGAACGCCGGGAATTCTTTCCCTACGAAACAGGGAAAGGATCCCTCATCTCTAGCAAGGAGGCGGAAATGGGGCTCCCATGGATGTTTGCGGGACCCCACTTGCTTCCTTTCGAGTGGAGACGGGTATGTCGGGGAACTTTTGAGTTGCAGCAATGGTGTGAAGGACCCTTTGGAAGTTCCAGTGGTTAGATGTGATTGGCCTCGAGAAGCCTCAGCGGAAATGGGCCTCATCTCGCCTGGAGGGCAAAACCTCCTGGATTTTCTCGAGTTGCGGCAGGTGCTCTCGACTTACGATGGGGACCTCAGGGACCCGCTCTGGTGGCCTCAGGAAAGGCCAGTCCCCATGCGAGTTCCTCGGGGTCCTCTTGGGATTCCTCTCCCGTCGATGCCGGGGCCTAAGACCTTGTGTGGAGTCGGGGCCGGAACCTGAGGATTCCTCTCCAGTGCTGACATGGATCTTGGGGTACTTCTGGGGTCTCCCTAGGGGAGTCAGTCCTCGTCTCGAATGCGGGCATGCACTTGCGATTTCCTCCAGAGCGGTAGCAGCAGTGTCACGCAGTCCGCCGCGTGGATCACAGGATCTTTGGTTTTCCCTCGAGTCTTTCCCACGAGGCTTTCCCACGAGGCTTTCCCACAGGGCTGTCCCACGTGCACACGTGGTGGGAGTGGATCCTCGGCTTGAACGTCAAGGCAGTGCAGGGAAAACAGGTTCCTCTGGAATGGACTGACACATCTGGGGGACTCTTGGAATGGTGGCACGACCCTGGAGTTCCTCTCGCCTTTCCTGTGGAGAGCGCCTCCTCTTGAGATGCGACGGGAACGCCGGGAATTCTTTCCCTACGAAACAGGGAAAGGATCCCTCATCTCGAGCTAGGAGTCGGAAACGGGGCTCCCCTGGATGTGTGCGGGACCCCACGTGCTTCCTCTCGAGTGGAGACGGGTATGTCGGGGAACTTCTTGAGTTGCAGCAAGGGTGTGAAGGACCCTTTGGAAGTTCCAGTGGTTAGATGTGATTGGCCTCGAGAAGCCTCAGCGGAAATGGGCCTCATCTCGCCTGGAGGGCAAAACCTCCTGGATTTTCTCGAGTTGCGGCAGGTGCTCTCGACTTACGACGGGGACCTCAGGGAACCGCTCTGGTGGCCTCAGGAAAGGCCAGTCCCCATGCGAGTTCCTCGCGGGCCTCTCGGCATTCCTCTCCCGTCGATGCCGGGGCCTAAGACCTTGTGTGGAGTCGGGGCCGAACCTGAGGATTCCTCTCCAGTGCTGACATGGATCTTGGGGTACTTCTGGAGTCTCCCCAGGGGAGTCAGTCCTCGTCTCGAATGCGGGCATGCACTTGCGCTTTCCTCCAGAGCGGTAGCAGCAGTGTCACGCAGTCCGCCGCTTGGATCACAGGATTTATTGTTTTCCCTCGTGTCTTTCCCACGAGGCTTTCCCACGAGACTTTCCCACAGGGCTGTCCCACGTGCACACGTGGTGGGAGGGGATCCTCGGCTTGAACGTCAAGGCAGTGCAGGGAAAACAGGTTCCTCTGGAATGGACTGACACATCTGAGGGACTCTTGGAATGGTGGCACGACCCTGGAGTTCCCCTCGCCTTTCCTATGGAGAGCGCCTCCTCTTGAGATGCGACGGGAACGCCGGGAATTCTTTCCCTACGAAACAGGGAAAGGATCCCTCATCTCGAACTAGGAGTCGGAAACGGGGCTCCCCTGGATGAGTGCGGGACCCCACGTGCTTCCTCTCGAGTGGAGACGGGTATGTCGGGGAACTTCTTGAGTTGCAGCAAGGGTGTGAAGGACCCTTTGGAAGTTCCAGTTGTTAGACGTGATTAGCCTCGAGAAGCCTCAGCGGAAATGGGCCTCATCTCGCCTGGAGGGCAAAACCTCCTGGATTTTCTCGAGTTGCGGCAGGTACTCTCCACTTACGACGGGGACCTCAGGCACCCGCTCTGGTGGCCTCAGGAAAGGCCAGTCCCCATGCGAGTTCCTCGGGGGCCTCTCGGGATTCCTCTCCCGTCGATGCCGGGGCCTAAGACCTTGTGTGGAGTCGGGGCCGGAACCTGAGGATTCCTCTCCAGTGCTGACATGGATCTTGGGGTACTTCTGGAGCCTCCCCAGGGGAGTCAGTCCTCGTCTCGAATGCGGGCATGCACTTGCGCTTTCCTCCAGAGCGGTAGCAGCAGTGTCAAGCAGTCCGCCGCGTGGATCAAAGGATGTATGGTTTTCCCTCGAGTCTTTCCCACGAGGCTTTCTCACGAGGCTTTCCCACAGGGCTGTCCCACGTGCACACGTGGTGGGAGTCGATCCTCGGCTTGAACGTCAAGGCAGTGCAGGGAAAACATGTTCCTCTGGAATGGACTGACACATCTGGGGGACTCTTGGAACGGTGTCACGACCCTGGAGTTCCTCTCGCCTTTCCTGTGGAGAGCGCCTCCTCTTGAGATGCGACGGGAACGACGGGAATTCTTTCCCTACGAAACAGGGAAAGGATCCCTCATCTCGAGCTAGGAGGCGGAAACGGGGCTCCCCTGGATGTGTGCGTGACACCACGTGCTTCCTCTCGAGTGGAGACGGGTATGTCGGGGAACTTCTTGAGTTGCCACAATGGTGTGAAGGACCCTTTGGAAGTTCCAGTGGTTAGATGTGATTGGCCTCGAGAAGCCTCAGCGGAAATGGGCCTCATCTCGCCTGGAGGGCAAAACCTCCTGGATTTTCTCGAGTTGCGGCAGGTGCTCTCGACTTACGACGGGGACCTCAGGGACCCGCTCTGGTGGCCTCAGGAAAGGCCAGTCCCCATGCGAGTTCCTCGGGGGCCTCTTGGGATTCCTCTCCCGTCGATGCCGGGGCCTAAGACCTTGTGTGGAGTCGGGGCCGGAACCTGAGGATTCCTCTCCAGTGCTGACATGGATCTTGGGGTACTTCTGGAGCCTCCCCAGGGGAGTCAGTCCTCGTCTCGAATGCGGGCATGCACTTGCGCTTTCCTCCAGAGCGGTAGCAGCAGTGTCAAGCAGTCCGCCGCGTGGATCAAAGGATGTATGGTTTTCCCTCGAGTCTTTCCCACGAGGCTTTCCCACGAGGCTTTCCCACAGGGCTGTCCCACGTGCACACGTGGTGGGAGTCGATCCTCGGCTTGAACGTCAAGGCAGTGCAGGGAAAACAGATTCCTCTGGAATGGACTGACACATCTGGGGGACTCTTGGAACGGTGGCACGACCCTGGAGTTCCTCTCGCCTTTCCTGTGGAGAGCGCCTCCTCTTGAGATGCGACGGGAACGCCGGGAATTCTTTCCCTACGAAACAGGGAAAGGATCCCCCATCTCGAGCTAGGAGGCGGAAATGGGGCTCCCCTGGATTTGTGCGGGACCCCACGTGCTTCCTCTCGAGTGGAGACGGGTATGTCGGGGAACTTCTTGAGTTGCAGCAAGGGTGTGAAGGACCCTTTGGGAGTTCCAGTGGTTAGATGTGATTGGCCTCGAGAAGCCTCAGCGGAAATGGGCCTCATCTCGCCTGGAGGGCAAAACCTCCTGGATTTTCTCGAGTTGCGGCAGGTGCTCTCGACTTACGGCGGGGACCTCAGGGACCCGCTCTGGTGGCCTCAGGAAAGGCCAGTCCCCATGCGACTTCATCGGGGGCCTCTCGGGATTCCTCTCCCGTCGATGCCGGGGCCGAAGACCTTGTGTGGAGTCGGGGCCGGAACCTGAGGATTCCTCTCCAGTGCTGACATGGATCTTGGGGTACTTCTGGAGTCTCCCCAGGGGAGTCAGTCCTCGTCTCGAATGCGGGCATGCACTTGCGCTTTCCTCCAGAGCGGTAGCAGCAGTCTCACGCAGTCCGCAGCGTTGATCAAAGGATCTATGGTTTTCCCTCGAGTCTTTCCCACGAGGCTTTCCCACGAGGCTTTCCCACAGGGCTGTCCCACGTGCACACGTGGTGGGAGTCGATCCTCGGCTTGAACGTCAAGGCAGTGCAGGGAAAACAGGTTCCTCTGGAATGGACTGACACATCTGGGGGACTCTTGGAATGGTAGCACGACCCTGGAGTTCCTCTCGCCTTTCCTGTGGAGAGCGACTCCTCTTGAGATGCGCCGGGAATGCCGGGAATTCTTTCCCTACGAAACACGGAAAGGATCCCTCATCTCGAGCTAGGAGGAAGAAACGGGGCTCCCCTGGATATGTGCGGGACCCCACGTGCTTCCTCTCGAGTGGAGAAGGGTATGTCGGGGAACTTCTTGAGTTGCAGCAAGGGTGTGAAGGACCCTTTGGAAGTTCCAGTGGTTAGACGTGATTAGCCTCGAGAAGCCTCAGCGGAAATGGGCCTCATCTCGCCTGGAGGGCAAAACCTCCTGGATTTTCTCGAGTTGCGGCAGGTGCTCTCGACTTACGACGGGGACCTCAGGGACCCGCTCTGGTGGCCTCAGGAAAGGCCAGTCCCCATGCGAGTTCCTCGGGGGCCTCTCGGGATTCCTCTCCCGTCGATGCCGAGGCCGAAGACCTTGTGTGGAGTCAGGGCCGGAACCTGAGGATTCCTCTCCAGTGCTGACAAGGATCTTGGGGTACTTCTGGAGCCTCCCTAGGGGAGTCAGTCCTCGTCTCGAATGCGGGCATGCACTTGCGCTTTCCTCCAGAGCGGTAGCAGCAGTGTCACGCAGTCCGCCGCGTGGATCACAGGATCTATTGTTTTCCCTCGTGTCTTTCCCACGAGGCTTTCCCACGAGGCTTTCCCACAGGGCTGTCCCACGTGCACACGTGGTGGGAGTCGATCCTCGGCTTGAACGTCAAGGCAGTGCAGGGAAAACAGGTTCCTCTGGAATGGACTGACCCATCTGGGGGACTCTTGGAATGGTGGCACGACCCTGGAGTTCCTCTCGCCTTTCCTGTGGGAGCGCCTCCTCTTGAGATGCGACGGGAACGCCGGGAATTCTTTCCCTAAGAAACAGGGAAAGGATCCCTCATCTCGAGCTAGGAGGTGGAAACGGGGCTACCCTGGATGTGTGCGGGACCCTCGTGCTTCCTCTCGAGTGGAGGCGGGAATGTCGGGGAACTTCTAGAGTTGCAGCAAGGGTGTGAAGGACCCTTTGGAAGTTCCAGTGATTAGACGTGATTAGCCTCGAGAAACCTCAGCGGAAATGGGCCTCATCTCGCCTGGAGGGCAAAACCTCCTGGATTTTCTCCAGTTGCGGCAGGTGCTCTCGACTTACGACCGGGACCTCAGGGACCCGCTATGGTGGCCTCAGGAAAGGCCAGTCCCCATGCGAGTTCCTCGGGGGCCCCTCGGGATTCCTCTCCCGTCGATGCCAGGGCCTAAGACCTTGTGTGGAGTCGGGGCCGGAACCTGAGGATTCCTCTCCAGTGCTGACATGGATCTTGGGGTACTTCTGGACTCTCCCTAGGGGAGTCAGTCCTCGTCTCGAATGCGGGCATGCACTTGCGCTTTCCTCCAGAGCGGTAGCAGCAGTGTCACGCAGTCCGCCGCGTGGATCACAGGATCTATTGTTTTCCCTCGTGTCTTTCCCACGAGGCTTTCCCACGAGGCTTTCCCACAGGGCTGTCCCACGTGCACACGTGGTGGGAGTCGATCCTCGGCTTGAACGTCAAGGCAGTGCAGGGAAAACAGGTTCCTCTGGAATGGACTGACCCATCTGGGGGACTCTTGGAATGGTGGCACGACCCTGGAGTTCCTCTCGCCTTTCCTGTGGAGAGCGCCTCCTCTTGAGATGCGACGGGAACGACGGGAATTCTTTCCCTAAGAAACAGGGAAAGGATCCCTCATCTCGAGCTAGGAGGCGGAAACGGGGCTCCCCTGGATGTGTGCGGGACCCCACGTGCTTCCTCTCGAGTGGAGACGGGTATGTCGGGGAACTTCTTGAGTTGCAGCAATGGTGTGAAGGACCCTTTGGAAGTTCCAGTGGTTAGAAATGATTAGCCCTGAGAAGCCTCAGCGGAAATGGTCCTCATCTCGCCTGGAGAGCAAAACCTCCTGGATTTTCTCGAGTTGCGGCAGGTACTCTCGACTTACGACGGGGACCTCAGAGACCCGCTCTGGGGGCCTCAGGAAAGGTCAGTCCCCATGCGAGTTCCTCCGGTCCTCTCGTGATTCCTCTCCCGTCGATGCTGGGGCCTAAGACCTTGTGTGGAGTCGGGGCCGGAACCTGAGGATTCCTCTCCAGTGCTGACATGGATCTTGGGGTACTTCTGGAGTCTCCCCAGGGGAGTCAGTCCTCGTCTCGAATGCGGGCATGCACTTGCGCTTTCCTCCAGAGCGGTAGCAGCAGTGCCACGCAGTCCGCCGCGTGGATGAAAGGATCTATGGTTTTCCCTCGAGTCTTTCCCACGAGGCTTTCCCACAGGGCTGTCCCACGTGCACACGTGGTGGGAGACGATCCTCGGCTTGAACGTCAAGGCAGTGCAGGGAAAACAGTTTCCTCTGTAATGGACTGACACATCTGGGCGTCTCTTGGAATGGTGGCACGACCCTGGAGTTCCTCTCGCCTCTCCTGTGGAGAGCGCCTCCTCTTGAGATGCGACGGGAACGCCGGGAATTCTTTCCGTACGAAACAGGGAAAGGATCCCTCATCTCGAGCTAGGAGGCGGAAACGGGGCTCCCTTGGATGTGTGCAGGACACCACGTGCTTCCTCTCGAGTGGAGACGGGTATGTCGGGGAACTTCTTGAGTTGCAGCAAGGGTGTGAAGGACCCTTTGGAAGTTCCAGTGGTTAGATGTGATTGGCCTCGAGAAGCCTCAGCGGAAATGGGCCTCATCTCGCCTGGAGGGCAAAACCTCCTGGATTTTCTCGAGTTGCGGCAGGTGCTCTCGACTTACGACGGGGACCTCAGGGAACCGCTCTGGTGGCCTCAGGAAAGGCCAGTCCCCATGCAAGTTCCTCGCGGGCCTCTCGGCATTCCTCTCCCGTCGATGCCGGGGCCTAAGACCTTGTGTGGAGTCGGGGCCGAACCTGAGGATTCCTCTCCAGTGCTGACATGGATCTTGGGGTACTTCTGGAGTCTCCCCAGGGGAGTCAGTCCTCGTCTCGAATGCGGGCATGCACTTGCGCTTTCCTCCAGAGCGGTAGCAGCAGTGTCACGCAGTCCGCCGCTTGGATCACAGGATTTATTGTTTTCCCTCGTGTCTTTCCCAGGAGGCTTTCCCACGAGGCTTTCCCACAGGGCTGTCCCACGTGCACACGTGGTGGGAGTTGATCCTCGGCTTGAACGTCAAGGCAGTGCAGGGAAAACAGGTTCCTCTGGAATGGACTGACACATCTGAGGGACTCTTGGAATGGTGGCACGACCCTGGAGTTCCTCTCGCCTTTCCTATGGAGAGCGCCTCCTCTTGAGATGCGACGGGAACGCCGGGAATTCTTTCCCTACGAAACAGGGAAAGGATCCCTCATCTCGAGCTAGGAGTCGGAAACGGGGCTCCCCTGGATGAGTGCGGGACCCCACGTGCTTCCTCTCGAGTGGAGACGGGTATGTCGGGGAACTTCTTGAGTTGCAGCAAGGGTGAGAATGACCCTTTGGATGTTCCAGTGGTTAGACGTGATTAGCCTCGAGAAGCCTCAGCGGAAATGGGCCTCATCTCGCCTGGAGGGCAAAACCTCCTGGATTTTCTCGAGTTGCGGCAGGTACTCTCCACTTACGACGGGGACCTCAGGGACCCGCTCTGGTCGCCCCTGGAAAGGCCAGTCCCCATGCGAGTTCCTCCGGGGCCTCTCGGCATTACTCTCCCGTCGATGCTGGGGCCTAAGACCTTGTGTGGAGTCGGGGCCGGAACCTGAGGATTCCTCTCCAGTGCTGACATGGTTCTTGGGGTTCCTCTGGAGTCTCCCCAGGGGAGTCAGTCCTCGTCTCGAATGCGGGCATGCACTTGCGCTTTCCTCCAGAGCGGTAGCAGCAGTGTCACGCAGTCCGCCGCGTGCATCAAAGGATCTATGGTTTTCCCTCGAGTCTTTCCCACGAGGCTTTCCCCCGAGGCTTTCCCACAGGGCTGTCCCACGTGCACACTTGGTGGGAGTCGATCCTCGGCTTGAACGTCAAGGCAGTGCAGGGAAAACAGGTTCCTCTGGAATGGACTGACACATCTGGGCGTCTCTTGGAATGGTGGCAGGACCCTGGAGTTCCTCTCGCCTCTCCTGTGGAGAGCGCCTCCTCTTGAGATGCGACGGGAACGCCGGGAATTCTTACCCTAAGAAACAGGGAAAGGATCCCTCATCTCGAGCTAGGAGGGGGAAACGGGGCTCCCCTGGATGTGTACGGGACGCCACGTGTTTCCTCTCGAGTGGAGACGGGTATGTCGGGGAAATTCTTGAGTTGCAGCAAGGGTGTGAAGGACCCTTTGGAAGTTCCAGTGGTTAGATGTGATTGGCCTCGAGAAGCCTCAGCGGAAATGGGCCTCATCTCGCCTGGAGGGCAAAACCTCCTGGATTTTCTCGAGTTGCGGCAGGTGCTCTCGACTTACGACGGGGACCTCAGGGAACCGCTCTGGTGGCCTCAGGAAAGGCCAGTCCCCATGCGAGTTCCTCGGGGGCCTCTCGGCATTCCTCTCCCGTCGATGCCGGGGCCTAAGACCTTGTGTGGAGTCCGGGCCGAACCTGAGGATTCCTCTCCAGTGCTGACATGGATCTTGGGGTATTTTTGGAGTCTCCCCAGGGGAGTCAGTCCTCGTCTCGAATGCGGGCATGCACTTGCCCTTTCCTCCAGAGCGGTAGCAGCAGTGTCACGCAGTCCGCCGCGAGGATCAAAGGATCTATGGTTTTCCCTCGAGTCTTTCCCACGAGGCTTTCCCACGAGGCTTTCCACAGGGCTGTCCCACGTGCACACGTGGTGGGAGTCGATCCTCGGCTTGAACGTCAAGGCAGTGCAGGGAAAACAGGTTCCTCTGGAATGGACTGACCCATCTGGGGGACTCTTGGAATGGTGGCACGACCCTGGAGTTCCTCTCGCCTTTCCTGTGGGAGCGCCTCCTCTTGAGATGCGACGGGAACGCCGGGAATTCTTTCCCTAAGAAACAGGGAAAGGATCCCTCATCTCGAGCTAGGAGGTGGAAACGGGGCTACCCTGGATGTGTGCGGGACCCTCGTGCTTCCTCTCGAGTGGAGGCGGGAATGTCGGGGAACTTCTAGAGTTGCAGCAAGGGTGTGAAGGACCCTTTGGAAGTTCCAGTGATTAGACGTGATTAGCCTCGAGAAACCTCAGCGGAAATGGGCCTCATCTCGCCTGGAGGGCAAAACCTCCTGGATTTTCTCCAGTTGCGGCAGGTGCTCTCGACTTACGACCGGGACCTCAGGGACCCGCTATGGTGGCCTCAGGAAAGGCCAGTCCCCATGCGAGTTCCTCGGGGGCCCCTCGGGATTCCTCTCCCGTCGATGCCAGGGCCTAAGACCTTGTGTGGAGTCGGGGCCGGAACCTGAGGATTCCTCTCCAGTGCTGACATGGATCTTGGGGTACTTCTGGACTCTCCCTAGGGGAGTCAGTCCTCGTCTCGAATGCGGGCATGCACTTGCGCTTTCCTCCAGAGCGGTAGCAGCAGTGTCACGCAGTCCGCCGCGTGGATCACAGGATCTATTGTTTTCCCTCGTGTCTTTCCCACGAGGCTTTCCCACGAGGCTTTCCCACAGGGCTGTCCCACGTGCACACGTGGTGGGAGTCGATCCTCGGCTTGAACGTCAAGGCAGTGCAGGGAAAACAGGTTCCTCTGGAATGGACTGACCCATCTGGGGGACTCTTGGAATGGTGGCACGACCCTGGAGTTCCTCTCGCCTTTCCTGTGGAGAGCGCCTCCTCTTGAGATGCGACGGGAACGACGGGAATTCTTTCCCTAAGAAACAGGGAAAGGATCCCTCATCTCGAGCTAGGAGGCGGAAACGGGGCTCCCCTGGATGTGTGCGGGACCCCACGTGCTTCCTCTCGAGTGGAGACGGGTATGTCGGGGAACTTCTTGAGTTGCAGCAATGGTGTGAAGGACCCTTTGGAAGTTCCAGTGGTTAGAAATGATTAGCCCTGAGAAGCCTCAGCGGAAATGGTCCTCATCTCGCCTGGAGAGCAAAACCTCCTGGATTTTCTCGAGTTGCGGCAGGTACTCTCGACTTACGACGGGGACCTCAGAGACCCCCTCTGGGGGCCTCAGGAAAGGTCAGTCCCCATGCGAGTTCCTCCGGTCCTCTCGGGATTCCTCTCCCGTCGATGCTGGGGCCTAAGACCTTGTGTGGAGTCGGGGCCAGAACCTGAGGATTCCTCTCCAGTGCTGATATGGATCTTGGGGTACTTCTGGAGTCTCCCCAGGGGAGTCAGTCCTCGTCTCGAATGCGGGCATGCACTTGCGCTTTCCTCCAGAGCGGTAGCAGCAGTGCCACGCAGTCCGCCGCGTGGATGAAAGGATCTATGGTTTTCCCTCGAGTCTTTCCCACGAGGCTTTCCCACAGGGCTGTCCCACGTGCACACGTGGTGGGAGACGATCCTCGGCTTGAACGTCAAGGCAGTGCAGGGAAAACAGTTTCCTCTGTAATGGACTGACACATCTGGGCGTCTCTTGGAATGGTGGCACGACCCTGGAGTTCCTCTCGCCTCTCCTGTGGAGAGCGCCTCCTCTTGAGATGCGACGGGAACGCCGGGAATTCTTTCCGTACGAAACAGGGAAAGGATCCCTCATCTCGAGCTAGGAGGCGGAAACGGGGCTCCCTTGGATGTGTGCAGGACACCACGTGCTTCCTCTCGAGTGGAGACGGGTATGTCGGGGAACTTCTTGAGTTGCAGCAAGGGTGTGAAGGACCCTTTGGAAGTTCCAGTGGTTAGATGTGATTGGCCTCGAGAAGCCTCAGCGGAAATGGGCCTCATCTCGCCTGGAGGGCAAAACCTCCTGGATTTTCTCGAGTTGCGGCAGGTGCTCTCGACTTACGACGGGGACCTCAGGGAACCGCTCTGGTGGCCTCAGGAAAGGCCAGTCCCCATGCAAGTTCCTCGCGGGCCTCTCGGCATTCCTCTCCCGTCGATGCCGGGGCCTAAGACCTTGTGTGGAGTCGGGGCCGAACCTGAGGATTCCTCTCCAGTGCTGACATGGATCTTGGGGTACTTCTGGAGTCTCCCCAGGGGAGTCAGTCCTCGTCTCGAATGCGGGCATGCACTTGCGCTTTCCTCCAGAGCGGTAGCAGCAGTGTCACGCAGTCCGCCGCTTGGATCACAGGATTTATTGTTTTCCCTCGTGTCTTTCCCAGGAGGCTTTCCCACGAGGCTTTCCCACAGGGCTGTCCCACGTGCACACGTGGTGGGAGTTGATCCTCGGCTTGAACGTCAAGGCAGTGCAGGGAAAACAGGTTCCTCTGGAATGGACTGACACATCTGAGGGACTCTTGGAATGGTGGCACGACCCTGGAGTTCCTCTCGCCTTTCCTATGGAGAGCGCCTCCTCTTGAGATGCGACGGGAACGCCGGGAATTCTTTCCCTACGAAACAGGGAAAGGATCCCTCATCTCGAGCTAGGAGTCGGAAACGGGGCTCCCCTGGATGAGTGCGGGACCCCACGTGCTTCCTCTCGAGTGGAGACGGGTATGTCGGGGAACTTCTTGAGTTGCAGCAAGGGTGAGAATGACCCTTTGGATGTTCCAGTGGTTAGACGTGATTAGCCTCGAGAAGCCTCAGCGGAAATGGGCCTCATCTCGCCTGGAGGGCAAAACCTCCTGGATTTTCTCGAGTTGCGGCAGGTACTCTCCACTTACGACGGGGACCTCAGGGACCCGCTCTGGTGGCCCCTGGAAAGGCCAGTCCCCATGCGAGTTCCTCCGGGGCCTCTCGGCATTACTCTCCCGTCGATGCTGGGGCCTAAGACCTTGTGTGGAGTCGGGGCCGGAACCTGAGGATTCCTCTCCAGTGCTGACATGGTTCTTGGGGTTCCTCTGGAGTCTCCCCAGGGGAGTCAGTCCTCGTCTCGAATGCGGGCATGCACTTGCGCTTTCCTCCAGAGCGGTAGCAGCAGTGTCACGCAGTCCGCCGCGTGCATCAAAGGATCTATGGTTTTCCCTCGAGTCTTTCCCACGAGGCTTTCCCCCGAGGCTTTCCCACAGGGCTGTCCCACGTGCACACTTGGTGGGAGTCGATCCTCGGCTTGAACGTCAAGGCAGTGCAGGGAAAACAGGTTCCTCTGGAATGGACTGACACATCTGGGCGTCTCTTGGAATGGTGGCAGGACCCTGGAGTTCCTCTCGCCTCTCCTGTGGAGAGCGCCTCCTCTTGAGATGCGACGGGAACGCCGGGAATTCTTACCCTAAGAAACAGGGAAAGGATCCCTCATCTCGAGCTAGGAGGGGGAAACGGGGCTCCCCTGGATGTGTACGGGACGCGACGTGTTTCCTCTCGAGTGGAGACGGGTAGGTCGGGGAACTTCTTGAGTTGCAGCAAGGGTGTGAAGGACCCTTTGGAAGTTCCAGTGGTTAGATGTGATTGGCCTCGAGAAGCCTCAGCGGAAATGGGCCTCATCTCGCCTGGAGGGCAAAACCTCCTGGATTTTCTCGAGTTGCGGCAGGTGCTCTCGACTTACGACGGGGACCTCAGGGAACCGCTCTGGTGGCCTCAGGAAAGGCCAGTCCCCATGCGAGTTCCTCGGGGGCCTCTCGGCATTCCTCTCCCGTCGATGCCGGGGCCTAAGACCTTGTGTGGAGTCCGGGCCGAACCTGAGGATTCCTCTCCAGTGCTGACATGGATCTTGGGGTATTTTTGGAGTCTCCCCAGGGGAGTCAGTCCTCGTCTCGAATGCGGGCATGCACTTGCCCTTTCCTCCAGAGCGGTAGCAGCAGTGTCACGCAGTCCGCCGCGAGGATCAAAGGATCTATGGTTTTCCCTCGAGTCTTTCCCACGAGGCTTTCCCACGAGGCTTTCCACAGGGCTGTCCCACGTGCACACGTGGTGGGAGTGGATCCTCGGCTTGAACGTCAAGGCAGTGCAGGGAAAACAGGTTCCTCTGGAATGGACTGACACATCTGGGGGACTCTTGGAATGGTGGCACGACCCTGGAGTTCCTCTCGCCTTTCCTGTGGAGAGCGCCTCCTCTTGAGATGCGACGGGAACGCCGGGAATTCTTTCCCTACGAAACAGGGAAAGGATCCCTCATCTCGAGCTAGGAGGCGGAAACGGGGCTCCCCTGGATGTGTGCGGGACCCCACGTGCTTCCTCTCGAGTGGAGACGGGTATGTCGGGGAACTTCTTGAGTTGCAGCAACGGTGTGAAGGACCCTTTGGAAGTTACAGTGGTTAGACGTGATTCGCCTCGTGAAGCCTAAGCGGAAATGGGCCTCATCTCGCCTGGAGGGCAAAACCTCCTGGATTTTCTCGAGTTGCGGCAGGTGCTCTCGACTTACAACGGGGACCTCAGGGACCCGCTCTGTTGGCCTCAGGAAAGGCCATTCCCCATGCGAATTCCTCGGGGGCCTCTCGGGATTACTCTCCCGTCGATGCCGGGGCCTAAGACCTTGTGTGGAGTCGGGGCCGGAACCTGAGGATTCCTCTCCAGTGCTGACATGGATCTTGGGGTACTTCTGGAGTCTCCCCAGTGGAGTCAGTCCTCGTCTCGAATGCGGGCATGCACTTGCGCTTTCCTCTAGAGCGGTAGCAGCAGTGTCACGCAGTCCGCCTCGTGGATCAAAGGATCTATGGTTTTCCCTCGAGTCTTTCCCACGAGGCTTTCCCACGAGGCTTTCCCACAGGGCTGTCCCACGTGCACAGGTGGTGGGAGTCGATCCTCGGCTTGAACGTCAAGGCAGTGCAAGGAAAACAGTTTCCTCTGTAATGGACTGACACATCTGGGCGTCTCTTGGAATGGTGGCACGACCCTGGAGTTCCTCTCGCCTTTCCTGTAGAGAGCGCCTCCTCTTGAGATGCGACGGGAACGCCGGGAATTCTTTCCCTACGAAACAGGGAAAGGATCCCTCATCTCGAGCTAGGAGGCGGAAACGGGGCTCCCCTGGATGTGTGCGGGACCCCACGTGCTTCCTCTCGAGTTGAGACGGGTATGTCGGGGAACTTCATGAGTTGCAGCAAGGGTGTGAAGGACCCTTCGGAAGTTCGATTGGTTAGATGTGATTAGCCTCGAGAAGCCTCAGCGGAAATGGGCCTCATCTCGCCTGGAGGGCAAAACCTCCTGGATTTTCTCGAGTTGCGGCATGTGCTCTCGACTTACGACGGGGACCTCGGGGACCCGCTCTGGTGACCTCAGGAAAGGCCAGTCCCCATGCGAGTTCCTCGGGGGCCTCTCGGGATTCCTCTCCCATCGATGCCGGGGCCTAAGACGTTGTGTGGAGTCGGGGCCGGAACCTGAGGATTCCTCTCCAGTGCTGACATGGATCTTGGGGGTACTTCTGGAGTCTCCCCAGGGGAGTCAGTCCTCGTCTCGAATGCGGGCATGCACTTGCGCTTTCCTCCAGAGCAGTAGCAGCAGTGTCACGCAGTCCGCCGCGTGGATCAAAGGATCTATGGTTTTCCCTCGAGTTTTCCCACGAGGCTTTCCCACGAGGCTTTCCCACAGGGCTGTCCCACGGCACACGTGGTGGGAGTCGATCCTCGGCTTGAACGTCAAGGCAGTGCAGGGAAAACAAGTTCCTCTGGAATGGACTGACACATCTGGGGGACTCTTGGAATGGTGGCATGACCCTGGAGTTCCTCTCGCCTTTCCTGTGGAGAGCGCCTCCTCTTGAAATGCGACGGGAACGCCGGGAATTCTTTCCCTACGAAACAGGGAAAGGATCCCTCATCTCGAGCTAGGAGGCGGAAACGGGGCTCCCCTGGATGTGTGCGGGACCCCACGTGCTTCCTCTCGAGTGGAGACGGGTATGTCGGGGAACTTCTTGAGTTGCAGCAATGGTGTGAAGGACCCTTTGGAAGTTCCAGTGGTTAGAAGTGATTTGCCCCGAGAAGCCTCAGCGGAAATGGGCCTCATCTCGCCTGGAGAGCAAAACCTCCTGGATTTTCTCGAGTTGCGGCAGGTACTCTCGACTTACGACGGGGACCTCAGAGACCCGCTCTGGTGGCCTCAGGAAAGGTCAGTCCCCATGCGAGTTCCTCCGGTCCTCTCGGGATTCCTCTCCCGTCGATGCTGGGGCCTAAGACCTTGTGTGGAGTCGGGGCCAGAACCTGAGGATTCCTCTCCCGTGCTGACATGGATCTTGGGGTACTTCTGGAGTCTCCCCAGGGGAGTCAGTCCTCGTCTCGAATGCGGGCATGCACTTGCGCTTTCCTCCAGAGCGGTAGCAGCAGTGTCACGCAGTCCGCCGCGTGGATCAAAGGATCTAAGGTTTTCCCTCGAGTCTTTCCCACGAGGCTTTCCCTCAGGGCTGTCCCACGTGCACACGTGGTGGGAGTCGATCCTCGGCTTGAACGTCAAGGCAGTGCAGGGAAAACAGGTTCCTCTGGAATGGACTGACACATCTGGAGGTCTCTTGGAATGGTGCCGCGACCCTGGATTTCCTCTCGCCTTTCCTGTGGAGAGCGCCTCCTCTTGAGATGCGACGGGAACGCCGGGAATTTTTTCCCTACAAAACAGGGAAAGGATCCCTCATCTCGAGCTAGGAGGCGGAAACGGGGCTCCCCTGGATGTGTGCGGGACCCCACGTGCTTCCTCTCGAGTGGAGACGGGTATGTCGGGGAACTTCTTGAGTTGCAGCAAGGGTGTGAAGGACCCTTTGGAAGTTCCAGTTGTTAGACGTGATTAGCCTCGAGAAGCCTCAGCGGAAATGGGCCTCATCTCGCCTGGAGGGCAAAACCTCCTGGATTTTCTCGAGTTGCGGCAGGTGCTCTCGACTTACGACGGGGACCTCAGGGACCCGCTCTGGTGGCCTCAGGAAAGGCCAGTACCCATGCGAGTTCCTCGGGGGCCTCTCGGCATTCCTCTCCCGTCGATGCCGGGGCCTAAGACCTTGTGTGGAGTCGGGGCCGGAACCTGAGGATTCCTCTCCAGTGCTGACATGGATCTTGGGGTACTTCTGGAGTCTCCCCAGGGGAGTCAGTCCTCGTCTCGAATGCGGGCATGCACTTGCGCTTTCCTCCAGAGCGGTAGCAGCCGTGTCACGCAGTCCGCCGCGTGGATCAAAGGATCTATGGTTTTCCCTCGAGTCTTTCCCACGAGGCTTTCCCACGAGGCTTTCCCACAGGGCTGTCCCACGTGCACACGTGGTGGGAGTGGATCCTCGGCTTGAACGTCAAGGCAGTGCAGGGAAAACAGGTTCCTCTGGAATGGACTGACACATCTGGGCGACTCTTGGAATGGTGGCACGACCCTGGAGTTCCTCTCGCCTTTCCTGTGGAGAGCGCCTCCTCTTGAGATGCGACGGGAACGCCGGGAATTCTTTCCCTACGAAACAGGGAAAGGATCCCTCATCTCGAGCTAGGAGGCGGAAACGGGGCTCCCCTGGATGTGTGCGGGACCCCACGTGCTTCCTTTCGAGTGGAGACGGGTATGTCGGGGAACTTCTTCAGTTGCAGCCAGGGTGTGAAGGACCATTTGGAAGTTCCAGTGGTTAGACGTGATTCGCCTCGAGAAGCCTCAGCGGAAATGGGCCTCATCTCGCCTGGAGGGCAAAACCTCCTGGATTTTCTCGAGTCGCGGCAGGTGCTCTCGACTTACGACGGGGACCTCAGGGACCCGCTCTGGTGGCCTCAGGAAAGGCCAGTCCCCATGTGAGTTCCTCGGGGGCGTCTCGGGATTCCTCTCCCGTCGATGCCGGGGCCTAAGACCTTGTGTGGAGTCGGGGCCGGAACCTGAGGATTCCTCTCCAGTGCTGACATGGATCTTGGGGTACTTCTGGAGTCTCCCCAGGGGCGTCAGTCCTCGTCTCGAATGCGGGCATGCACTTGCGCTTTCCTCCAGAGCGGTAGCAGCAGTGTCACGCAGTCCGCCGCTTGGATCACAGGATTTATTGTTTTCCCTCGTGTCTTTCCCACGAGGCTTTCCCACGAGGCTTTCCCACAGGGCTGTCCCACGTGCACACGTGGTGGGAGGGGATCCTCGGCTTGAACGTCAAGGCAGTGCAGGGAAAACAGGTTCCTCTGGAATGGACTGACACATCTGAGGGACTCTTGGAATGGTGGCAAAACCCTGGAGTTCCTCTCGCCTTTCCTATGGAGAGCGCCTCCTCTTGAGATGCGACGGGAACGCCGGGAATTCTTTCCCTACGAAACAGGGAAAGGATCCCTCATCTCGAGCTAGGAGTCGGAAACGGGGCTCCCCTGGATGAGTGCGGGACCCCATGTGCTTCCTCTCGAGTGGAGACGGATATGTCGGGGAACTTCTTGAGTTGCAGCAAGGGTGTGAAGGACCCTTTGGAAGTTCCAGTTGTTAGACGTGATTAGCCTCGAGAAGCCTCAGCGGAAATGGGCCTCATCTCGCCTGGAGGGCAAAACCTCCTGGATTTTCTCGAGTTGCGGCAGGTACTCTCCACTTACGACGGGGACCTCAGGGACCCGCTCTGGTGGCCTCAGGAAAGGCCAGTCCCCATGCGAGTTCCTCGGGGGCCTCTCGGCATTACTCTCCCGTCGATGCTGGGGCCTAAGACCTTGTGTGGAGTCGGGGCCGGAACCTGAGGATTCATCTCCAGTGCTGACATGGATCTTGGGGTACTTCTGGAGTCTCCCCAGGGGAGTCAGTCCTCGTCTCGAATGCGGGCATGCACTTGCGCTTTCCTCCAGAGCGGTAGCAGCAGTGTCACGCAGTCCGCCGCGTGCATCAAAGGATCTATGGTTTTCCCTCGAGTCTTTCCCAGGAGGCTTTCCCCCGAGGCTTTCCCACAGGGCTGTCCCACGTGCACACTTGGTGGGAGTTGATCCTCGGCTTGAACGTCAAGGTAGTGCAGGGAAAACAGGTTCCTCTGGAATGGACTGACACATCTGGGCGGCTCTTGGAATGGTGGCACGACCCTGGAGTTCCTCTCGCCTCTCCTGTGGAGAGCGCCTCCTCTTGAGATGCGACGGGAACGCCGGGAATTCTTACCCTAAGAAACAGGGAAAGGATCCCTCATCTCGAGCTAGGAGGGGGAAACGGGGCTCCCCTGGATGTGTACGGGACGCCACGTGTTTCCTCTCGAGTGGAGACGGGTATGTCGGGGAATTTCTTGAGTTGCAGCAAGGGTGTGAAGGACCCTTTGGAAGTTCCAGTGGTTAGATGTGATTGGCCTCGAGAAGCCTCAGCGGAAATGGGCCTCATCGCGCCTGGAGGGCAAAACCTCCTGGATTTTCTCGAGTTGCGGCAGGTGCTCTCGACTTACGACGGGGACCTCAGGGAACCGCTCTGGTGGCCTCAGGAAAGGCCAGTCCCCATGCGAGTTCCTCGGGGGCCTCTCGGGATTCCTCTCCCATCGATGCCGGGGCCTAAGACGTTGTGTGGAGTCGGGGCCGGAACCTGAGGATTCCTCTCCAGTGCTGACATGGATCTTGGGGTACTTCTGGAGTCTCCCCAGGGGAGTCAGTCCTCGTCTCGAATGCGGGCATGCACTTGCGCTTTGCTCCAGAGCGGTAGCAGCAGTGTCACGCAGTCCGCCGCGTGGATCAAAGGATCTATGGTTTTCCCTCGAGTTTTCCCACGAGGCTTTCCCACGAGGCTTTCCCACAGGGCTGTCCCACGGCACACGTGGTGGGAGTCGATCCTCGGTTTGAACGTCAAGGCAGTGCAGCGAAAACAGGTTCCTCTGGAATGGACTGACACATCTGGGGGACTCTTGGAATGGTGGCATGACCGTGGAGTTCCTCTCGCCTTTCCTGTGGAGAGAGCCTCCTCTTGAAATGCGACGGGAACGCCGGGAATTCTTTCCCTACGAAACAGGGAAAGGATCCCTCATCTGGAGCTAGGAGGCGGAAACGGGGCTCCCCTGGATGTGTGCGGGACCCCACGTGCTTCCTCTCGAGTGGAGACGGGTATGTCGGGGAACTTCTTGAGTTGCAGCCAGGGTGTGAAGGACCCTTTGGAAGTTCCAGTGGTTAGATGTGATTGGCCTCGAGAAGCCTCAGCGGAAATGGGCCTCATCTCGCCTGGAGGGCAAAACCTCCTGGATTTTCTCGAGTTACGGCAGGTGCTCTCGACTTACGACGGGGACCTCAGGGACCCGCTCTGGTGGCCTCAGGAAAGGCCAGTCCCCATGCGAGTTCCTCGGGGGCCTCTCGGGATTCCTCTCCCGTCGATGCCGGGGCCTAAGACCTTGTGTGGAGTCGGGGCCGGAACCTGAGGATTCCTCTCCAGTGCTGACATGGATCATGGGGTACTTCTGGAGTCTCCCCAGGGGAGTCAGTCCTCGTCTCGAATGCGGGCATGCACTTGCGCTTTCCTCCAGAGCGATAGCAGCAGTGTCACGCAGTCCGCCGCGTGGATCAAAGTATCTATGGTTTTCCCTCGAGTCTTTCCCACGAGGCTTTCCCACGAGGCTTTCCCACAGGGCTGTCCCACGTGCACACGTTGTGGGAGTCGATCCTCGGCTTGAAAGTCAGGCAGTGCAGGGAAAACAGGTTCCTCTGGAATGGACTGACCCATCTGGGGGACTCTTGGAATGGTGTCACGACCCTGGAGTTCCTCTCGCCTTTCCTGTGGAGAGCGCCACCTCTTGAGATGCGACGGGAACGCCGAGAATTCTTTCCCTACGAAACAGGGAAAGGATCCCTCATCTCGAGCTAGGAGGCGGAAACGGGGCTCCCCTGGATGTGTGCGGGACCCCACGTGCTTCCTCTCGAGTGGAGACGGGTATGTCGGGGAACTTCTTGAGTTGCAGCAAGGGTGTGAAGGACCCTTTGGAAGTTCCAGTGGTTGGAAGTGATTAGCCCCGAGAAGCCTCAGCGGAAATGGGCCTCATATCGCCTGGAGAGCAAAACCTCCTGGATTTTCTCGAGTTGCGGCAGGTACTCTCGACTTACGACGGGGACCTCAGAGACCCGCTCTGGTGGCCTCAGGAAAGGCCAGTCCCCATGCGAGTTCCTCGGGTCCTCTCGGGATTCCTCTCCTGTCGATGCCGGGGCCTAAGACCTTGTGTGGAGTCGGGGCCGGAACCTGAGGATTCCTCTTCAGTGCTGACATGGATCTTGGGGTACTTCTGGAGTCTCCCCAGGGGAGTAAGTCCTCGTCTCGAATGCGGGCATGCACTTGCGCTTTCCTCCAGAGCGGTAGCAGCAGTGTCACGCAGTCCGCCGCGTGGATCAAAGGATCTATGGTTTTCCCTCGAGTCTTTCCCCCGAGGCTTTCCCACGAGGCTTTCCCACAGGGCTGTCCCACGTGCACACGTGGTGGGAGTCGCTCCTCGGCTTGAACGTCAAGGCAGTGCAGGGAAAACAGGTTCTTCTGGAATGGACTGACACATCTGGGGGACTCTTGGAATGGTGTCACGACCCTGGAGTTCCTCTCGCCTTTCCTTTGGAGAGCGCCTCCTCTTGAGATGCGACGGGAACGCCGGGAATTCTTTCCCTACGAAACAGGGAAAGGATCCCTCATCTCGAGCTAGGAGGCGGAAAAGGGGCTCCCCTGGATGTGTGCGGGACCCCACGTGCGTCCTCTCGAGTGGAGACGGGTATGTCGGGAACTTCTTGAGTTGCAGCAAGGGTGTGAAGGACCCTTTGGAAGTTCCAGTGGTTAGATGTGATTGGCCTCGAGAAGCCTCATTGGAAATGGGCCTCATCTCGCCTGGAGGGCAAAACCTCCTGGATTTTCTCGAGTTGCGGCAGGTGCTCTCGACTTACGACGGGGACCTCAGGGAACCGCTCTGGTGGCCTCAGGAAAGGCCGGTCCCCATGCGAGTTCCTCGGGGGCGTCTCGGGATTCCTCTCCTGTCGATGCCGGGGCCTAAGACCTTGTGTGGAGTCGGGGCCGGAACCTGAGGATTCCTCTCCAGTGCTGACATGGATCTTGGGGTACTTCTGGAGTCTCCCCAGGGGAGTCAGTCCTCGTCTCGAATGCGGGCATGCACTTGCGCTTTCCTCCAGAGCGGTAGCAGCAGTGTCACGCAGTCCGCCGCGTGGATCAAAGGATCTATGGTTTTCCCTCGAGTCTTTCTCACGAGGCTTTCCCACGAGGCTTTCCCACAGGGCTGTCCCACGTGCGCACGTGGTGGGAGTCGATCCTCGGCTTGAACGTCAAGGCAGTGCAGGGAAAACAGGTTCCTCTGGAATGGACTGACACATCTGGGGGACTCTTGGAATGGTGGCACGACCCTGGAGTTCCTCTCGCCTTTCCTGTGGAGAGCGCCTCCTCTTGAGATGCGACGGGAACGCCGGGAATTCTTTCCCTACGAAACAGGGAAAGGATCCCTCATCTCGAGCTAGGAGGCGGAAACGGGGCTCCCCTGGATGTGTGCGGGACCCCACGTGCTTCCTCTCAAGTGGAGACGGGTATGTCGGGGAACTTCTTGAGGTGCAGCAAGGGTGTGAAGGACCCTTTGGAAGTTCCAGTGGTTAGATGTGATTGGCCTCGAGAAGCCTCAGCGGAAATGGGCCTCATCTCGCCTGGAGGGCAAAACCTCCTGGATTTTCTCGAGTTGCGGCAGGTGCTCTCGACTTACGAGGGGGACCTCAGGGACCCGCTCTGGTGGCCTCAGGAAAGGCCAGTCCCCATGCGAGTTCCTCGGGGGCCTCTCGGGATTCCTCTCCTGTCGATGCTGGGGCCTAAGACCTTGTGTGGAGTCGGGGCCGGAAGTTGAGGATTCCTCTCCAGTGCTGACATGGATCTTGGGGTACTTCTGGAGTCTCCCCAGGGGAGTAAGTCCTCGTCTCGAATGCGGGCATGCACTTGCGCTTTCCTCCAGAGCGGTAGCAGCAGTGTCACGCAGTCCGCCGCGTGAATCAAAGGATCTATGGTTTTCCCTCGAGTCTTTCCCACGAGGCTTTCCCACGAGGCTTTCCCACAGGGCTGTCCCACGTGCACACGTGGTGGGAGTCGCTCCTCGGCTTGAACGTCAAGGCAGTGCAGGGAAAACAGGTTCTTCTGGAATGGACTGACACATCTGGGGGATTCTTGGAATGGTGGCACGACCCTGGAGTTCCTTTCGCCTTTCCTGTGGAGAGCGCCTCCTCTTGAGATGCGACGGGAACGCCGGGAATTCTTTCCCTACGAAACAGGGAAAGGATCCCTCATCTCGAGCTAGGAGGCGGAAACGGGGCTCCCCTGGATGTGTGCGGGACCCCACGTGCTTCCTCTCGAGTGGAGACGGGTATGTCGGGGAACTTCTTGAGTTGCAGCAAGGGTGTGAAGGACCCTTTGGAAGTTCCAGTGGTTAGATGTGATTGGCCTCGAGAAGCCTCAGTGGAAATGGGCCTCATCTCGCCTGGAGGGCAAAACCTCCTGAATTTTCTCGAGTTGCGGCAGGTGCTCTCGACTTACGACGGGGACCTCAGGGAACCGCTCTGGTGGCCTCAGGAAAGGCTGGTCCCCATGCGAGTTCCTCGGGGGCGTCTCGGGATTCCTCTCCCGTCGATGACGGGGCCTAAGACCTTGTGTGGAGTCGGGGCCGGAACCTGAGGATTCCTCTCCAGTGCTGACATGGATCTTGGGGTACTTCTGGAGTCTCCCCAGGGGAGTCAGTCCTCGTCTCGAATGCGGGCATGCACTTGCGCTTTCCTCGAGAGTGGTAGCAGCAGTGTCACGCAGTCCGCCGCGTGGATCAAAGGATCTATGGTTTTCCCTCGAGTCTTTCCCACGAGGCTTTCCCACGAGGCTTTCCCACAGGGCTGTCCCACGTGCACACGTGGTGGGAGTCGATCCTCGGCTTGAACGTCAAGGCAGTGCAGGGAAAACAGGTTCCTCTGGAATGGACTGACACATCTGGGGGACTCTTGGAATGCTGTCACGACCCTGGAGTTCCTCTCGCCTTTCCTGTGGAGAGCGCCTCCTCTTGAGATTCGACGGGAACGCCGGGAATTCATTCCCTACGAAACAGGGAAAGGATCCCTCATCTTGAGCTAGGAGGCGGTAACGGGGCTCCCCTGGATGTGTGCGGGATCCACGTGCTTCCTTTCGAGTGGAGACGGGTATGTCGGGGAACTTCTTGAGTTGCAGCAAGGGTGTGAAGGACCCTTTGGAAGTTCCAGTGGTTAGACGTGATTAGCCTCGAGAAGCCTCAGCGGAAATGGGCCTCATCTAGCCTGGAGGGCAAAACCTCCTGGATTTTCTCGAGTTGCGGCAGGTGCTCTCGACTTACGACGGGGACCTCAGGGACCCGCTCTGGTGGCCTCAGGAAAGGCCAGTCCCCATGCGAGTTCCTCGGGGGCCTCTCGGGATTCCTCTCCCGTCGATGCCGGGGCCTAAGACCTTGTGTGGAGTCGGGGCCGGAACCTGAGGATTCCTCTCCAGTGCTGACATGGATCTTGGGGTACATCTGGAGTCTCCCCAGGGGAGTCAGTCCTCGTCTCGAATGCGGGCATGCACTTGCGCTTTCCTCCAGAGCGGTAGCAGCAGTGTCACGCAGTCCGCCGTGTGGATCAAAGGATCTATGGTTTTCCCTCGAGTTTTTCCCACGAGGCTTTCCCACGAGGCTTTCCCACAGGGCTGTCCCACGTGCACACGTGGTGGGAGTCGATCCTCGGCTTGAACCTCAAGGCAGTGCAGGGAAAACAGGTTCCTCTGGAATGGACTGACCCATCTGGGGGACTCTTGGAATGGAGGCACGACCCTGGAGTTCCTCTCGCCTTTCCTGTGGAGAGCGCCTCCTCTTGAGATGCGACGGGAATGCCGGGAATTCTTTCCCTAAGAAACAGGGAAAGGATCCCTGATCTCGAGCTAGGAGGCGGAAACGGGTCTCCCCTGGATGTGTGCGGGACACCACGTGCTTCCTCTCGAGCGCAGACGGGTATGTCGGGGAACTTCTTGAGTTGCAGCAAGGGTGTGAAGGACCCTTTGGAAGTTCCAGTGGTTAGATGTGATTGGCCTCGAGAAGCCTCAGCGGAAATGGGCCTCATCTCGCCTGGAGGGCAAAACCTCCTGGATTTTCTCGAGTTGCGGCAGGTGCTCTCGACTTACAACGGGGACCTCAGGGACCCGCTCTGGTGGCCTCAGGAAAGGCCAGTCCCCATGCGAGTTCCTCGGGGGCCTCTCGGCATTCCTCTCCCGTCGATGCCGGGGCCTAAGACCTTGTGTGGAGTCGGGGCCGGAACCTGAGGATTCCTCTCCAGTGCTGACATGGATCTTGGGGTACTTCTGGAGTCTCCCCAGGGGAGTCAGTCCTCGTCTCGAATGCGGGCATGCACTTGCGCTTTCCTCCAGAGCGGTAGCAGCAGTGTCACGCAGTCCGCCGCGTGGATCAAAGGATCAATGGTTTTCCCTCGAGTCTTTCCCACGAGGCTTTCCCACGAGGCTTTCCCACAGGGCTGTCCCACGTGCACACGTGGTGGGAGTCGATCCTCGGCTTGAACGTCAAGGCACTGCAGGGAAAACAGGCTCCTCTGGAATGGACTGACACATCTGGGGGACTCTTGGAATGGTGGCACGACCCTGGAGTTCCTCTCGCCTTTCCTGTGGAGAGCGCCTCCTCTTGAGATGCGACGGGAATGCCAGGAATTCTTTCCCTACGAAACAGGGAAAGGATCCCTCATCTCGAGCTAGGAGGCGGAAACGGGGCTCCCCTGGATGTGTGCGGGACCCCACGTGCTTCCTCTCGAGTGGAGACGGGTATGTCGGGGAACTTCTTGAGTTGCAACAATGGTGTGAAGGACCCTTTGGAAGTTCCAGTGGTTAGATGTGATTGGCCTCGAGAAGCCTCAGCGGAAATGGGCCTCATCTCGCCTGGAGGGCAAAACCTCCTGGATTTTCTCGAGTTGCGGCAGGTGCTCTCGACTTACGACGGGGACCTCAGGGACCCCCTCTGGTGGCCTCAGGAAAGGCCAGTCCCCATGCGAGTTCCTCGGGGGCCTCTCGGGATTCCTCTCCCGTCAATGCCGGGGCCTAAGACCTTGTGTGGAGTCGGGGCCGGAACCTGAGGATTCCTCTCCAGTGCTGACATGGATCTTGGGGTACTTCTGGAGCCTCCCCAGGGGAGTCAGTCCTCGTCTCGAATGCGGGCATGCACTTGCGCTTTCCTCCAGAGCGGTAGCAGCAGTGTCAAGCAGTCCGCCGCGTGGATCAAAGGATCTATGGTTTTCCCTCGAGTCTTTCCCACGAGGCTTTCTCACGAGGCTTTCCCACAGGGCTGTCCCACGTGCACACGTGGTGGGAGTCGATCCTCGGCTTGAACGTCAAGGCAGTGCAGGGAAAACAGGTTCCTCTGGAATGGACTGACACATCTGGGAGACTCTTGGAACGGTGGCACGACCCTGGAGTTCCTCTCGCCTTTCCTGTGGAGAGCACCTCCTCTTGAGATGCGACGGGAACGCCGGGAATTCTTTCCCTACGAAACAGGGAAAGGATCCCTCATCTCGAGCTAGGAGGCGGAAACGGGGCTCCCCTGGATGTGTGCGGGACCCCACGTGCTTCCTCTCGAGTGGAGACGGGTATGTCGGGGAACTTCTTGAGTTGCAGCAAGGGTGTGAAGGACCCTTTGGAAGTTCCAGTGGTTAGACGTGATTGGCCTCGAGAAGCCTCAGCGGAAATGGGCCTCATCTCGCCTGGAGGGCAAAACCTCCTGGATTTTCTCGAGTTGCGGCAGGTGCTCTCGACTTACGAGGGGGACCTCAGGGACCCGCTCTGGTGGCCTCAGGAAAGGCCAGTCCCCATGCGAGTTCCTCGGGGGCCTCTCGGGATTCCTCTCCTGTCGATGCTGGGGCCTAAGACCTTGTGTGGAGTCGGGGCCGGAAGTTGAGGATTCTTCTCCAGTGCTGACATGGATCTTGGGGTACTTCTGGAGTCTCCCCAGGGGAGTAAGTCCTCGTCTCGAATGCGGGCATGCACTTGCGCTTTCCTCCAGAGCGGTAGCAGCAGTGTCACGCAGTCCGCCGCGTGAATCAAAGGATCTATGGTTTTCCCTCGAGTCTTTCCCACGAGGCTTTCCCACGAGGCTTTCCCACAGGGCTGTCCCACGTGCACACGTGGTGGGAGTCGCTCCTCGGCTTGAACGTCAAGGCAGTGCAGGGAAAACAGGTTCTTCTGGAATGGACTGACACATCTGGGGGATTCTTGGAATGGTGGCACGACCCTGGAGTTCCTTTCGCTTTCCTGTGGAGAGCGCCTCCTCTTGAGATGCGACGGGAACGCCGGGAATTCTTTCCCTACGAAACAGGGAAAGGATCCCTCATCTCGAGCTAGGAGGCGGAAACGGGGCTCCCCTGGATGTGTGCGGGACCCCACGTGCTTCCTCTCGAGTGGAGACGGGTATGTCGGGGAACTTCTTGAGTTGCAGCAAGGGTGTGAAGGACCCTTTGGAAGTTCCAGTGGTTAGATGTGATTGGCCTCGAGAAGCCTCAGCGGAAATGGGCCTCATCTCGCCTGGAGGGCAAAACCTCCTGGATTTTCTCGAGTTGCGGCAGGTGTTCTCGACTTACGAGGGGGACCTCAGGGACCCGCTCTGGTGGCCTCAGGAAAGGCCAGTCCCCATGCGAGTTCCTCGGGGGCCTCTCGGGATTCCTCTCCTGTCGATGCTGGGGCCTAAGACCTTGTGTGGAGTCGGGGCCGGAACCTGAGGATTCCTCTCCAGTGCTGACATGGATCTTGGGGTACTTCTGGAGTCTCCCCAGGGGAGTCAGTCCTCGTCTCGAATGCGGGCATGCACTTGCGCTTTCCTCCAGAGCGGTAGAAGCAGTGTCACGCAGTCCGCCGCGTGGATCAAAGGATCTATGGTTTTCCCTCGAGTCTTTCCCACGAGGCTTTCCCACGAGGCTTTCCCACAGGGCTGTCCCACGTGCACACGTGGTGGGAGTGGATCCTCGGCTTGAACGTCAAGGCAGTGCAGGGAAAACAGGTTCCTCTGGAATGGACTGACACATCTGGGGGACTCTTGGAATGGTGGCACGACCCTGGAGTTCCTCTCGCCTTTCCTGTGGAGAGCGCCTCCTCTTGAGATGCGACGGGAACGCCGGGAATTCTTTCCCTACGAAACAGGGAAAGGATCCCTCATCTCGAGCTAGGAGGCGGAAACGGGGCTCCCCTGGATGTGTGCGGGACCCCACGTGCTTCCTCTCGAGTGGAGACGGGTATGTCGGGGAACTTCTTGAGTTGCAGCAAGGGTGTGAAGGACCCTTTGGAAGTTCCAGTGGTTAGACGTGATTAGCCTCGAGAAGCCTCAGCGGAAATGGGCCTCATCTCGCCTGGAGGGCAAAACCTCCTGGATTTTCTCGAGTTGCGGCAGGTGCTCTCGACTTACGACGCGGACCTCAGGGACCCGCTCTGGTGGCCTCAGGAAAGGCCAGTCCCCATGCGAGTTCCTCGGGGGCCTCTCGTGATTCCTCTCCCGTTGATGCCGGGGCCTAAGTCCTTGTCTGGAGTCGGGGCCGGAACCTGAGGATTCCTCTCCAGTGCTGACATGGATCTTGGGGTACTTCTGGAGTCTCCCCAGGGGAGTCAGTCCTCGTCTCGAATGCGGGCATGCACTTGCGCTTTCCTCCAGAGCGGTAGCAGCAGTGTCACGCAGTCCGCCGCGTGGATCAAAGGATCTATGGTTTTCCCTCGAGTCTTTCCCACGAGGCTTTCCCACGAGGCTTTCCCACAGGGCTGTCCCACGTGCACACGTGGTGGGAGTCGATCCTCGGCTTGAACGTCAAGGCAGTGCAGGGAAAACAGGTTCCTCTGGAATGGACTGACACATCTGGGGGACTCTTGGAATGGTGGCACGACCCTGGAGTTCCTCTCGCCTTTCCTGTGGAGAGCGCCTCCTCTTGAGATGCGACGTGAACGCCGGGAATTCTTTCCCTACGAAACAGGGAAAGGATCCCTCATCTCGAGCTAGGAGGCGGATACGGGGCTCCCCTGGATGTGTGCGGGACCCCACGTGCTTCCTCTCGAGTGGAGACGGGTATGTCGGGGAACTTCTTGAGTTGCAGCAAGGGTGTGAAGGACCCTTTGGAAGTTCCAGTGGTTAGACGTGATTAGCCTCGAGAAGCCTCAGCGGAAATGGGCCTCATCTCGCCTGGAGGGCAAAACCGCCTGGATTTTCTCGAGTTGCGGCAGGTGCTCTCCACTTACTACGGGGACCTCAGGGACCCGCTCTGGTGGCCTCAGGAAAGGCCAGTCCCCATGCGAGTTCCTCGGGGGCCTCTCGGGATTCCTCTCCCATCGATGCCGGGGCCTAAGACGTTGTGTGGAGTCGGGGCCGGAAACTGAGGATTCCTCTCCAGTGCTGATATGGATCTTGGGGTACTTCTGGAGTCTCCCCAGGGGAGTCAGTCCTCGTCTCGAATGCGGGCATGCACTTGCGCTTTCCTCCAGAGCGGTAGCAGCAGTGTCACGCAATCCGCCGCGTGGATCAAAGGATCTATGGTTTTCCCTCGAGTTTTCCCACGAGGCTTTCCCACGAGGCTTTCCCACAGGGCTGTCCCACGTGCACACGTGGTGGGAGTGGATCCTCGGCTTGAACGTCAAGGCAGTGCAGGGAAAACAGGTTCCTCTGGAATGGACTGACACTTCTGGGGGACTCTTGGAATGGTGGCACGACCGTGGAGTTCCTCTCGCCTTTCCTGTGGAGAGCGCCTCCTCTTGAAATGCGACGGGAACGCCGGGAATTCTTTCCCTACGAAACAGGGAAAGGATCCCTCATCTCGAGCTAGGAGGCGGAAACGGGGCTCCCCTGAATGTGTGCGGGACCCCACGTGCTTCCTCTCGAGTGGAGATGGGTATGTCGGGGAACTTTTTGAGTTGCAGCCAGGGTGTGAAAGACCCTTTGGAAGTTCCAGTGGTTAGATGTGATTGGCCTCGAGAAGCCTCAGCGGAAATGGGCCTCATCTCGCCTGGAGGGCAAAACCTCCTGGATTTTCTCGAGTTGCGGCAGGTGCTCTCGACTTACGACGGGGACCTCAGGGACCCGCTCTGGTGGCCTCAGGAAAGGCCAGTCCCCATGCGAGTTCCTCGGGGGCCTCTCGGGATTCCTCTCCCGTCGATGCCGGGGCCTAAGACCTTGTGTGGAGTCGGGGCCGGGACCTGAGGATTCCTCTCCAGTGCTGACATGGATCTTGGGGTACTTCGGGAGGCTCCCCAGGGGAGTCAGTCCTCGTCTCGAATGCGGGCATGCACTTGCGCTTTCCTCCAGAGCGGTAGCAGCAGTGTCACGCAGTCCGCCGCGTGGATCAAAGGATCTATGGTTTTCCCTCGAGTCTTTCCCACGAGGCTTTCCCACGAGGCTTTCCACAGGGCTGTCCCACGTGCACACGTGGTGGGAGTCGATCCTCGGCTTGAACGTCAAGGCAGTGCAGGGAAAACAGGTTCCTCTGGAATGGACTGACACATCTGGGGGACTCTTGGAATGGTGGCACGACCCTGGAGTTCCTCTCGCCTTTCCTGTGGAGAGCGCCTCCTCTTGAGATGCGACAGGAACGCCGGGAATTCTTTCCCTACGAAACAGGGAAAGGATCCCTCATCTCGAGCTAGGAGGCGGAAATGGGGCTCCCCTGGATGTGTGCGGGACCCCACGTGCTTCCTCTCGAGTGGAGATGGGTATGTCGGGGAACTTCTTGAGTTGCAGCAAGGGTGTGAAGGACCCTTTGGATTTTCCAGTGGTTAGATGTGATTGGCCTCGAGAAGCCTCAGCGGAAATGGGCCTCATCTCGCCTGGAGGGCAAAACCTCCTGGATTTTCTCGAGTTGCGGCAGGTGCTCTCGACTTACGATGGGGACCTCAGGGACCCGCTCTGGTGGCCTCAGGAAAGGCCAGTCCCCATGCGAGTTCCTCGGGGGCCTCTCGGCATTCCTCTCCCGTCGATGCCGGGGCCTAAGACCTTGTGTGGAGTCGGGGCCGGAACCTGAGGATTCCTCTCCAGTGCTGACATGGATCTTGGGGTACTTCTGGAGTCTCCCCAGGGGAGTCAGTCCTCGTCTCGAATGCGGGCATGCACTTGCGCTTTCCTCCAGAGCGGTAGCAGCAGTGTCACGCAGTCCGCCGCGTGGATCAAAGGATCTATGGTTTTCCCTCGAGTCTTTCCCACAAGGCTTTCCCACGAGGCTTTCCCACAGGGCTGTCCCACGTGCACACGTGGTGGGAGTGGATCCTCGGCTTGAACGTCAAGGCAGTGCAGGGAAAACAGGTTCCTCTGGAATGGACTGACACATCTGGGGGACTCTTGGAATGGTGGCACGACCCTGGAGTTCCTCTCGCCTTTCCTGTGGAGAGCGCCTCCTCTTGAGATGCGACGGGAACGCCGGGAATTCTTTCCCTACGAAACAGGGAAAGGATCCCTCATCTCGAGCTAGGAGGCGGAAACGGGGCTCCCCTGGATGTGTGCGGGACCCCACGTGCTTCCTCTCGAGTGGAGACGGGTATGTCGGGGAACTTCTTGAGTTGCAGCAAGGGTGTGAAGGACCCTTTGGAAGTTCCAGTGGTTAGACGTGATTCGCCTCGAGAAACCACTGCGGAAATGGGCCTCATCTCGCCTGGAGGGCAAAACCTCCTGGATTTTCTCGAGTTGCGGCAGGTGCTCTCGACTTACGACGGGGACCTCAGGGACCCGCTCTGGTGGCCTCAGGAAAGGCCATTCCCCATGCGAGTTCCTCGGGGGCCTCTCGGGATTCCTCTCCCGTCGATGCCGGGGCCTAAGACCTTGTGTGGAGTCGGGGCCGGGACCTGAGGATTCCTCTCCAGTGCTAACGTGGATCTTGGGATACTTCTGAAGTCTCCCCAGGGGAGTCAGTCCTCGTCTCGAATGCGGGCATGCACTTGCGCTTTCCTCCAGAGCGGTAGCAGCAGTGTCACGCAGTCCGCCGCGTGGATCAAAGGATCTATGGTTTTCCCTCGAGTCTTTCCCACGAGGCTTTCCCACGAGGCTTTCCACAGGGCTGTCCCACGTTCACACGTGGTGGGAGTGGATCCTCGGCTTGAACGTCAAGGCAGTGCAGGGAAAACAGGTTCCTCTGGAATGGATTGACACATCTGGGGGACTCTTGGAATGGTGGCACGACCCTGGAGTTCCTCTCGCCTTTCCTGTGGAGAGCTCCTCCTCTTGAGATGCGACGGGAACGCCGGGAATTCTTTCCCTACGAAACAGGGAAAGGATCCCTCATCTCTAGCTAGGAGGCGGAAATGGGGCTCCCCGGGATGTGTGCGGGACCCCACGTGCTTCCTCTCGAGTGGAGACGGGTATGTCGGGGAACTTCTTGAGTTGCAGCAAGGGTGTGAAGGACCCTTTGGAAGTTCCAGTGGTTAGATGTGATTGGCCTCGAGAAGCCTCAGCGGAAATGGGCCTCATCTCGCCTGGAGGGCAAAACCTCCAGGATTTTCTCGAGTTGCGGCAGGTGCTCTCGACTTACGACGGGGACCTCGGGGACCCGCTCTGGTGACCTCAGGAAAGGCCAGTCCCCATGCGAGTTCCTCGGGGGCCTCTCGGGATTCCTCTCCCATCGATGCCGGGGCCTAAGACGTGGTGTGGAGTCGGGGCCGGAAACTGAGGATTCCTCTCCAGTGCTGATATGGATCTTGGGGTACTTCTGGAGTCTACCCAGGGGAGTCAGTCCTCGTCTCGAATGCGGGCATGCACTTGCGCTTTCCTCCAGAGCGGTAGCAGCAGTGTCACGCAGTCCGCCGCGTGGATCAAAGGATCTATGGTTTTCCCTCGAGTCTTTCCCACAAGGCTTTCCCACGAGGCTTTCCCACAGGGCTGTCCCACGTGCACACGTGGTGGGAGTGGATCCTCGGCTTGAACGTCAAGGCAGTGCAGGGAAAACAGGTTCCTCTGGAATGGACTGACACATCTGGGGGACTCTTGGAATGGTGGCACGACCCTGGAGTTCCTCTCGCCTTTCCTGTGGAGAGCGCCTCCTCTTGAGATGCGACGGGAACGCCGGGAATTCTTTCCCTACGAAACAGGGAAAGGATCCCTCATCTCGAGCTAGGAGGCGGAAACGGGGCTCCCCTGGATGTGTGCGGGACCCCACGTGCTTCCTCTCGAGTGGAGACGGGTATGTCGGGGAACTTCTTGAGTTGCAGCAAGGGTGTGAAGGACCCTTTGGAAGTTCCAGTGGTTAGACGTGATTCGCCTCGAGAAACCACTGCGGAAATGGGCCTCATCTCGCCTGGAGGGCAAAACCTCCTGGATTTTCTCGAGTTGCGGCAGGTGCTCTCGACTTACGACGGGGACCTCAGGGACCCGCTCTGGTGGCCTCAGGAAAGGCCATTCCCCATGCGAGTTCCTCGGGGGCCTCTCGGGATTCCTCTCCCGTCGATGCCGGGGCCTAAGACCTTGTGTGGAGTCGGGGCCGGGACCTGAGGATTCCTCTCCAGTGCTAACGTGGATCTTGGGATACTTCTGGAGTCTCCCCAGGGGAGTCAGTCCTCGTCTCGAATGCGGGCATGCACTTGCGCTTTCCTCCAGAGCGGTAGCAGCAGTGTCACGCAGTCCGCCGCGTGGATCAAAGGATCTATGGTTTTCCCTCGAGTCTTTCCCACGAGGCTTTCCCACGAGGCTTTCCACAGGGCTGTCCCACGTGCACACGTGGTGGGAGTGGATCCTCGGCTTGAACGTCAAGGCAGTGCAGGGAAAACAGGTTCCTCTGGAATGGATTGACACATCTGGGGGACTCTTGGAATGGTGGCACGACCCTTCAGTTCCTCTCGCCTTTCCTGTGGAGAGCGCCTCCTCTTGAGATGCGACGGGAACGCCGGGAATTCTTTCCCTACGAAACAGGGAAAGGATCCCTCATCTCGAGCTAGGAGGCGGAAACGGGGCTCCCCTGGATGTGTGCGGGACCCCACGTGCTTCCTCTCGAGTGGAGATGGGTATGTCGGGGAACTTCTTGAGTTGCAGCCAGGGTGTGAAAGACCCTTTGGAAGTTCCAGTGGTTAGATGTGATTGGCCTCGAGAAGCCTCAGCGGAAATGGGCCTCATCTCGCCTGGAGGGCAAAACCTCCTGGATTTTCTCGAGTTGCGGCAGGTGCTCTCGACTTACGACGGGGACCTCAGGGACCCGCTCTGGTGGCCTCAGGAAAGGCCAGTCCCCATGCGAGTTCCTCGGGGGCCTCTCGGGATTCCTCTCCCGTCGATGCCCGGGCCTAAGACCTTGTGTGGAGTCGGGGCCGGAACCTGAGGATTCCTCTCCAGTGCTGACATGGATCTTGGGGTACTTCTGGAGTCTCCCCAGGGGAGTCAGTCCTCGTCTCGAATGCGGGCATGCACTTGCGCTTTCCTCCAGAGCGGTAGCAGCAGTGTCACGCAGTCCGCCGCGTGGATCAAAGGATCTATGGTTTTCCCTCGAGTCTTTCCCACGAGGCTTTCCAACGAGGCTTTCCCACAGGCTGTCCCACGTGCACACGTGTTGGGAGTGGATCCTCGGCTTGAACGTCAAGGCAGCGCAGGGAAAACAGGTTCCTCTGGAATGGACTGACACATCTGGGGGACTCTTGGAATGGTGGCACGACCCTGGAGTTCCTCTCGCCTTTCCTGTGGAGAGCGCCTCCTCTTGAGATGCGACGGGAACGCCGGGAATTCTTTCCCTACGAAACAGGGAAAGGATCACTCATCTCGAGCTAGGAGGCGGAAACGGGGATCCCCTGGATGTGTGCGGGACCCCACGTGCTTCCTCTCGAGTGGAGACGGGTAAGTCGGGGAACTTCTTGAGTTGCAGCAAGGGTGTGAAGGACCCTTTGGAAGTTCCAGTGGTTAGATGTGATTAACCTCGAGAAGCCTCAGCGGAAATGGGCCTCATCTCGCCTGGAGGGCAAAACCTCCTGGATTTTCTCGAGTTGCGGCAGGTGCTCTCCACTTACGACGGGGACCTCGGGGACCCGCTCTGGTGACCTCAGGAAAGGCCAGTCCCCATGCGAGTTCCTCGGGGGCCTCTCAGGATTCCTCTCCCGTCGATGCCGGGGCCTAAGACCTTGTGTGGAGTCGGGGCCGGAACCTGAGGATTCCTCTCCAGTGCTGACATGGATCTTGGGGTACTTCTGGAGTCTCCCCAGGGGAGTCAGTCCTCGTCTCGAATGCGGGCATGCACTTGCGCTTTCCTCCAGAGCGGTAGCAGCAATGTCACGAAGTCCGCCGCGTGGATCAAAGGATCTATGGTTTTCCCTCGAGTCTTTCCCACGAGGCTTTCCCACGAGGCTTTCCCACAGGGCTGTCCCACGTGCACACGTGGTGGGAGTGGATCCTCGGCTTGAACGTCAAGGCAATGCAGGGAAAACAGGTTCCTCTGGAATGGACTGACACATCTGGGGGACTCTTTGAATGGTGGCACGACCCTGGAGTTCCTCTCGCCTTTCCTGTGGAGAGCGCCTCCTCTTGAGATGCGACGGGAACGCCGGGAATTCTTTCCCTACGAAACAGGGAAAGGATCCCTCATCTCGAGCTAGGAGGCGGAAACGGGGCTCCCCTGGATGTGTGCGGGACACCACGTGCTTCCTCTCGAGTGGAGACGGGTATGTTGGGGAACTTCTTGAGTTGCAGCAAGGGTGTGAAAGACCCTTTGGAAGTTCCAGTGGTTAGATGTGATTGGCCTCGAGAAGCCTCAGCGGAAATGGGCCTCATCTCGCCTGGAGGGTAAAACCGCCTGGATTTTCTCGAGTTACGGCAGGTGCTCTCGACTTACGACGGGGACCTCAGGGACCCGCTCTGGTGGCCTCAGGAAAAGCCAGTCCCCATGCGAGTTCCTCGGGGGCCTCTCGGGATTCCTCTCCCGTCGATGCCGGGGCCTAAGACCTTGTGTGGAATCGGGGCCGGAACCTGAGGATTCCTCTCCAGTGCTGACATGGATCTTGGGGTACTTCTGGAATCTCCCCAGGGGAGTCAGTCCTCGTCTCAAATGCGGGCATGCACTTGCGCTTTCCTCCAGAGCGGTAGCAGCAGTGTCACGCAGTCCGCCGCGTGGATCAAAGGATCTATGGTTTTCCCTCGAGTCTTTCCCACGAGTCTTTCCCACGAGGCTTTCCCACAGGGCTGTCCCACGTGCACACGTGGTGGGACTCGATCCTCGGCTTGAACGTCAAGGCAGTGCAGGGAAAACAGGTTCCTCTGGAATGGACTGACACATCTGGGGGACTCTTGGAATGGTGGCACGACCCTGGAGTTCCTCTCGCCTTTCCTGTGGAGAGCGCCTCCTCTTGAGATGCGACGGGAACGCCGGGAATTCTTTCCCTACGAAACAGGGAAAGGATCCCTCATCTCGAGCTAGGAGGCGGAAACGGGGCTCCCCTGGATGTGTGCGGGACCCCACGTGCTTCCTCTCGAGTGGAGACGGGTATGTCGGGGAACTTCTTGAGTTGCAGCAAGGTGTGAAGGACCCTTTGGAAGTTCCAGTGGTTAGACGTGATTAGCCTTGAGAAGCCTCAGCGGAAATGGGCCTCATCTCGCCTGGAGGGCAAAACTTCCTGGATTTTCTCGAGTTGCGGCAGGTGCTCCCCACTTACGACGGGGACATCAGGGACCCGCTCTGGTGGCCTCAGGAAAGGCCAGTCCCCATGCGAGTTCCTCGGGGGCCTCTCGGGAATCCTCTCCCGTCGATGCCGGGGCCTAAGACCTTGTGTGGAGTCGGGGCCGGAACCTGAGGATTCCTCTCCAGTGCTGACATGGATCTTGGGGTACTTCTGGAGTCTGCCCATGAGAGTCAGTCCTCGTCTCGGATGCGGGCATGCACTTGCGCTTTCCTCCAGAGCGGTAGCAGCAGTGTCACGCAGTCCGCCGCGTGGATCAAAGGATCTATGGTTTTCCCTCGAGTCTTTCCCACGAGGCTTTCCCACGAGGCTTTCCACAGGGCTGTCCCACGTGCACACGTGGTGGGACTCGATCCTCGGCTTGAACGTCAAGGTAGTGCAGGGAAAACACATTCCTCTGGAATGGACTGACACATCTGGGGGACTCTTGGAATGGTGCCACGACCCTGGAGTTCCTCTCGCCTTTCCTGTGGAGAGCGCCTCCTCTTGAGATGCGACGGGAACGCCGGGAATTCTTTCCCTACGAAACAGGGAAAGGATCCCTCATCTCGAGCTAGGAGGCGGAAACGGGGCTCCCCTGGATGTGTGCGGGACCCCACGTGCTTCCTCTCGAGTGGAGACGGGTATGTCGGGGAACTTCTTGAGTTGCAGCAAGGGTGTGAAGGACCCTTTGGAAGTTCCAGTGGTTAGACGTGATTAGCCTTGAGAAGCCTCAGCGGAAATGGGCCTCATCTTGCCTGGAGGGGAAAACCTCCTGGATTTTCTCGAGTTGCGGCAGGTGCTCTCGACTTACGACGGGGACGTCAGGGACCCGATCTGGTGGCCTCAGGAAAGGCCAGTCCCCATGCGAGTTCCTCGGGGGCCTCTCGGGATTCCTCTCCCGTCGATGCCGGGGCCTAAGACCTTGTGTGGAGTCGGGGCCGGAACCTGAGGATTCCTCTCCAGTGCTGACATGGATCTTGGGGTACTTCTGGAGTCTCCCCAGGGGAGTCAGTCCTCGTCTCGAATGCGGGAATGCACTTGCGCTTTCCTCCAGAGCGGTAGCAGCAGTGTCACGCAGTCCACCGCGTGGATCAAAGGATCTATGGTTTTCCCTCGAGTTTTTCCCACGAGGCTTTCCCACGAGGCTTTCCCACAGGGCTGTCCCACGTGCACAGGTGGTGGGAGTCGATCCTCGGCTTGAACGTCAAGGCAGTGCAGGGAAAACAGGTTCCTCTGGAATGGACTGACACATCTGGAGGTCTCTTGGAATGGTGGCACGACCCTGGAGTTCCTCTCGCCTTTCCTGTGGAGAGCGCCTCATCTTGAGATGCGACGTGAACGCCGGGAATTCTTTCCCTACGAAACAGGGAAAGGATCCCTCATCTCGAGCTAGGAGGCGGAAACGTGGCTCCCCTGGATGTGTTCGGGACCCTCGTGCTTCCTCTCGAGTGGAGACGGGTATGTCGGGGAACTTCTTGAGTTGCAGCAAGGGTGTGAAGGACCCTTTGGAAGTTCCAGTGGTTAGACGTGATTAGCCTCGAAAAGCCTCAGCGGAAATGGGCCTCATCTCGCCTGGAGGGCAAAACCTCCTGGATTTTCTCGAGTTGCAGCAGGTGCTCTCGACTTACGACGGGGACCTCAGGGACCCGCTCTGGTGGCCTCAGGAAAGGCCAGTCCCCATGCGAGTTCCTCGGGGGCCTCTCGGGATTCCTCTCCCGTCGATGCCGGGGCCTAAGACCTTGTGTGGAGTCGGGGCCGGAACCTGAGGATTCCTCTCCAGTGCTGACATTGATCTTGGGGTACTTCTGGAGTCTCCCCAGGGGAGTCAGTCCTCGTCTCGAATGCGGGCATGCACTTGCGCTTTCCTCCAGAGCGGTAGCAGCAGTGTCACGCAGTCCGCCGCGTGGATTAAAGGATCTATGGTTTTCCCTCGAGTCTTTCCCACGAGGCTTTCCCACAGGGCTGTCCCACGTGCACACGTGGTGGGAGTCGATCCTCGGCTTGAACGTCAAGGCAGTGCAGGGAAAACAGGTTCCTCTGGAATGGACTGACACATCTGGGGGACTCTTGGAATGGTGGCACGACCCTGGAGTTCCTCTCGCCTTTCCTGTGGAGAGCGCCACCTCTTGATTTGCGACGGGAACGCCGGGAATTCTTTCCCTACGAAACAGGGAAAGGATCCCTCATCTCGAGCTAGGAAGCGGAAACGGGGCTCCCCTGGATGTGTGCGGGACACCACGTGCTTCCTCTCGAGTGGAGACGGGTATGTCGCGGAACTGCTTGAGTTGCACAAGGGTGTGAAAGACCCTTTGGAAGTTCCAGTGGTTAGATATGATTAGCCTCGAGAAGCCTCAGCGGAAATGGGCCTCATCTCGCCTGGAGGGCAAATCCTCCTGGATGTTCTCGAGTTGCGGCAGGTGCTCTCTACTTACGATGGGGACTTCAGGGACCCGCTCTGGTGGCCTCAGGAAAGGCCAGTCCCCATGCGAGTTCCTCGGGGGCCTCTCGGGATTCCTCTCCCGTCGATGAGGGGCCTAAGACCTTGTGTGGAGTCGGGGCCGGAACCTGAGGATTCCTCTCCAGTGCTGACATGGATCTTGGGGTACTTCTGGAGTTTCCCCAGGGGAGTCAGTCCTCGTCTCGAATGCGGGCATGCACTTGCGCTTTCCTCCAGAGCGGTAGCAGCAGTGTCACGCAGTCCGCCGCGTGGATCAAAGGATCTATGGTTTTCCCTCGAGTCTTTCCCACGAGGCTTTCCCACGAGGCTTTCCCACAGGGCTGTCCCACGTGCACACGTGGTGGAAGTCGATCCTCGGCTTGAACGTCAAGGCAGTGCAGGGAAAACAGGTTCCTCTGGAATGGACTGACACATCTGCGGGACACTTGGAATGGTGTCACGACCCTGGAGTTCTTCTCGCCTTTCCTGTGGAGAGGGCCTCCTCTTGAGATGCGACGGGAACGCCAGAATTCTTTCCCTATGAAACAGGGAAAGGATCCCTCATCTCGAGCTAGGAGGCGGAAACGGGGCTCCCCTGGATGTGTGCGGGACCCCACGTGCTTCCTCTCGAGTGGAGACGGGTAAATCGGGGAACTTCTTGAGTTGCAGCAAGAGTGTGAAGGACCCTTTGGAATTTCCAGTGGTTAGATGTGATTGGCCTTGAGAAGCCTCGGCGGAAATGGGCCTCATCTCGCCTGGAGGGCAAAACCTCCTGGATTTTCTCGAGTTGCGGCAGGTGCTCTCGACTTACGACGGGGACCTCAGGGACCCGCTCTGGTGGCCTCAGGAAAGGCCAGTCCCCATGCGAGTTCCTCGGGGGCGTCTCGGGATTCCTCTCCCGTCGATGAGGGGCCTAAGACCTTGTGTGGAGTCGGGGCCGGAACCTGAGGATTCCTCTCCAGTGCTGACATGGATCTTGGGGTACTTCTGGAGTCTCCCCAGGGGAGTCAGTCCTCGTCTCGAATGCGGGCATGCACTTGCGCTTTCCTCCAGAGCGGTAGCAGCAGTGTCACGCAGTCTGCCGCGTGGATCAAAGGATCTATGGTTTTCCCTCGAGTCTTTCCCACAAGGCTTTCCCACGAGGCTTTCCCACAGGGCTGTCCCACGTGCACACGTGGTGGGAGTCGATCCTCGGCTTGAACGTCAAGGCAGTGCAGGGAAAACAGTTTCCTCTGGAATGGACTGACACATCTGGGGGACTCTTGGAATGGTGTCACGACCCTGGAGTTCCTCTCGCCTTTCCTGTGGAGAGCGCCTCCTCTTGAGATGCGACGGGAACGCCGGGAATTCTTTCCCTACGAAACAGGGAAAGGATCCCTCATCTCGAGCTAGGAGGCGGAAACGGGGCTCCCCTGGATGTGTGCGGGACCCCACGTGCTTCCTCTCGAGTGGAGACGGGTATGTCGGCGAACTTCTTGAGTTGCAGCAATGGTGTGAAGGACCCTTTGGAAGTTCCAGTGGTTAGATGTGATTGGCCTCGAGAAGCCTCAGCGGAAATGGGCCTCATCTCGCCTGGAGGGCAAAACCTCCTGGATTTATTCGAGTTGCGGCAGGTGCTCTCGACTTACGACGGGGACCTCAGGGACCCGCTCTGGTGGCCTCAGGAAAGGCCAGTCCCCATGCGAGTTCCTCGGGGGCCTCTGGGGATTCCTCTCCCGTCGATGCCGGGGCCTAAGACCTTGTGTGGAGTCGGGGCCGGAACCTGAGGATTCCTCTCCAGTGCTGACATGGATCTTGGGGTACTTCTGGAGTCTCCCCAGGGGAGTCAGTCCTCGTCTCGAATGCGGGCATGCACTTGCGCTTTCCTCCAGAGTGGTGGCAGCAGTGTCACGCAGTCCGCCGCGTGGATCAAAGGATCTATGTTTTTCCCTCCAGTCTTTCCCACGAGGCTTTCCCACGAGGCTTTCCCACAGGGCTGTCCCACGTGCACACGTGGTGGGAGTCGATCCTCGGCTTGAACGTCAAGGCAGTGCAGGGAAAACAGCTTCCTCTGGAATGGACTGACACATCTGGGGGACTCTAGGAATGGTGGCACGACCCTGGAGTTCCTCTCGCCTTTCCTGTGGAGAGCGCCTCCTCTTGAGATGCGACGGGAACGCCGGGAATTCTTTCCCTACGAAACAGGGAAAGGATCCCTCATCTCGAGCTAGGAGGCGGAAACGCGGCTCCCCTGTATGTGTGCGGGACACCACGTGCTTCCTCTCGATTGCAGACGGGTATGTCGGGGAACTTCTTGAGTTGCAGCAAGGGTGTGAAGGACCCTTTGGAAGTTCCAGTGGTTAGATGTGATTGGCCTCGAGAAGCCTCAGCGGAAATGGGCCTCATCTCGCCTGGAGGGCAAAACCTCCTGGATTTTCTCGAGTTGCGGCAGGTGCTCTCGACTTACGACGGGGACCTCAGGGACCCGCTCTGGTGGCCTCAGGAAAGGCCAGTCCCCATGCGAGTTCCTCGGGGGCCTCTCGGGATTCCTCTCCCGTCGATGCCGGGGCCTAAGACCTTGTGTGGAGTCGGGGCCGGAACCTGAGGATTCCTCTCCAGTGCTGACATGGATCTTGGGGTACTTCTGGAGTCTCCCCAGGGGAGTCAGTCCTCGTCTCGAATGCGGGCATGCACTTGCGCTTTCCTCCAGAGCGGTAGCAGCAGTGTCACGCAGTCCGCCGCGTGGATCAAAGGATCTATGGTTTTCCCTCGAGTCTTTCCCACGAGGCTTTCCCACGAGGCTTTCCCACAGGGCTGTCCCACGTGCACACGTGGTGGGAGTCGATCCTCGGCTTGAACGTCAAGGGTTTGCAGGGAAAACAGGTTCCTCTGGAATGGACTGACACATCGGGGGGACTCTCGGAATGGTGGCACGACCCTGGAGTTCCTCTCGCCTTTCCTGTGGAGAGCGCCTCCTCTTGAGATGCGACGGGAACGCCGGGAATTCTTTCCCTACGAAACAGGGAAAGGATCCCTCATCTCGAGCTAGGAGGCGGAAACGGGGCTCACCTGGATGTGTGCGGGACCCCACGTGCTTCCTCTCGAGTGGATACGGGTATGTCGGGGACCTTCTTGAGTTGCAGCAAGGGTGTGAAGGACCCTTTGGATGTTCCAGTGGTTAGATGTGATTAGCCTCGAGAAGCCTCAGCGGAAATGGGCCTCATCTCGCCTGGAGGGCAAAACCTCCTGGATTTTCTCGAGTTGCGGCAGGTGCTCTCGACTTACGACGGGGACCTCAGGGACCCGCTCTGGTGGCCTCAGGAAAGGCCAGTCCCCATGCGAGTTCCTCTGGGGATTCCTCTCCCGTCGATGCCGGGGCCTAAGACCTTGTGTGGAGTCGGGGCCGGAACCTGAGGATTCCTCTCCAGTGCTGACATGGATCTTGGGGTACTTCTGGAGTCTCCCCAGGGTAGTCAGTCCTCGTCTCGAATGCGGGCATGCACTTGCGCTTTCCTCCAGAGCGGTAGCAGCAGTGTCACGCAGTCCGCCGCGTGTATCAAAGGATCTATGGTTTTCCCTCGAGTCTTTCCCACGAGGCTTTCCCACGAGGCTTTCCCACAGGGCTGTCCCACGTGCACACGTGGTGGGAGTCGATCCTCGGCTTGAACGTCAAGGCAGTGCAGGGAAAAAAGGTTCCTCTGGAATGGACTGACACATCTAGGGGACTCTTGGAATGGTGTCACGACCCTGGAGTTCCTCTCGCCTTTCCTGTGGAGAGCGCCTCCTCTTGAGATGCGACAGGAACGCCGGGAATTCTTTCCCTACGAAACAGGGAAAGGATCCCTCATCTCGAGCTAGGAGGCGGAAAAGGGGCTCCCCTGGATGTGTGCGGAACCCCACGTGCTTCCTCTCGAGTGGAGACGGGTATGTCGGGGAACTTCTTGAGTTGCAGCAATGGTGTGAAGGACCCTTTGGAAGTTCCAGTGGTTAGATGTGATTGGCCTCGAGAAGCCTCAGCGGAAATGGGCCTCATCTCGCCTGGAGGGCAAAACCTCCTGGATTTTCTCGAGTTGCGGCAGGTGCTCTCGACTTACGACCGGGACCTCAGGGACCCGCTCTGGTGGCCTCAGGAAAGGCCAGTCCCCATGCGAGTTCCTCGGGGGCCTCTGGGGATTCCTCTCCCGTCGATGCCGGGGCCTAAGACCTTGTGTGGAATCGGGGCCGGAACCTGAGGATTCCTCTCCAGTGCTGACATGGATCTTGGGGTACTTCTGGAGTCTCCCCAGGGGAGTCAGTCCTCGTCTCGAATGCGGGCATGCACTTGCGCTTTCCTCCAGAGCGGTAGCAGCAGTGTCACGCAGTCCGCCGCGTGGATCAAAGGATCTATGGTTTTCCCTCGAGTCTTTCCCACGAGGCTTTCCCACGAGGCTTTCCCACAGGGCTGTCCCACGTGCACACGTGGTGGGAGTCGATCCTCGGCTTGAACGTCAAGGCAGTGCAGGGAAAACAGGTTCTTCTGGAATGGACTGACACATCTGGGGGACTCTTGGAATGGTGTCACGACCCTGGAGTTCCTCTCGCCTTTCATGTGGAGAGCGCCTCCTCTTGAGATGCGACGGGAACGCCGGGAATTCTTTCCCTACGAAACAGGGAAAGGATCCCTCATCTCGAGCTAGGAGGCGGAAACGGGGCTCCCCTGGATGTGTGCGGGACACCACGTGCTTCCTCTCGAGTGCAGACGGGTATGTCGGGGAACTTCTTGAGTTGCAGCAAGGGTGTGAAGGACCCTCTGAAAGTTCCAGTGGTTAGATGTGATTGGCCTCGAGAAGCCTCAGCGGAAATGGGCCTCATCTCGCCTGGAGGGCAAAACCTCCTGGATTTTCTCGAGTTGCGGCAGGTGCTCTCGACTTACGACGGGGACCACAGGGACCCGCTCTGGTGGCCTCAGGAAAGGCCAGTCCCCATGCGAGTTCCTCGGGGGCCTCTCGGGATTCCTCTCCCGTCGATGCCGGGGCCTAAGACCTTGTGTGGAGTCGGGGCCGGAACCTGAGGATTCCTCTCCAGTGCTGACATGGATCTTGGGGTACTTCTGGAGTCTCCCCAGGGGAGTCAGTCCTCGTTTCGAATGCGGGCATGCACTTGCGCTTTCCTCCAGAGCGGTAGCAGCAGTGTCACGCAGTCCGCCGCGTGGATCAAAGGATCTATGGTTTTCCCTCGAGTCTTTCCCACGAGGCTTTCCCCCGAGGCTTTCCCACAGGGCTGTCCCACGTGCACACGTGGTGGGAGTCGATCCTCGGCTTGAACGTCATGGCAGTGCAGGGAACACAGGTTCCTCTGGAATGGACTGACACATCTGGGGGACTCTTGGAATGGTGTCACGACCCTGGAGTTCCTCTCGCTTTTCCTGTGGAGAGCGCCTCCTCTTGAGATGCGACGGGAACCCCGGGAATTCTTTCCCTACGAAACAGGGAAAGGATCCCTCATCTCGAGCTAGGAGGCGGAAACGGGGCTCCCCTGGATGTGTGCGGGACCCCACGTGCTTCCTCTCGAGTGGAGACGGGTATGTCGGGGAACTTCTTGAGTTGCAGCAAGGGTGTGAAGGACCCTCTGAAAGTTCCAGTGGTTAGATGTGATTGGCCTCGAGAAGCCTCAGCGGAAATGGGCCTCATCTCGCCTGGAGGGCAAAACATCCTGGATTTTCTCGAGTTGCGGCAGGTGCTCTCGACTTACGACGGGGACCTCAGGGACCCGCTCTGGTGGCCTCAGGAAAGGCCAGTCCCCATGCGAGTTCCTCGGGGGCCTCTCGGGATTCCTCTCCCGTCGATGCCGGGGCCTAAGACCTTGTGTGGAGTCGGGGCCGGAACCTGAGGATTCCTCTCCAGTGCTGACATGGATCTTGGGGTACTTCTGGAGTCTCCCCAAGGAAGTCAGTCCTCGTCTCGAATGCGGGCATGCACTTGCGCTTTCCTCCAGAGCGGTAGCAGCCGTGTCACGCAGTCCGCCGCGTGGATCAAAGGATCTATGGTTTTCCCTCGAGTCTTTCCCACGAGGCTTTCCCCCGAGGCTTTCCCACAGGGCTGTCCCACGTGCACACGTGGTGGGAGTCGATCCTCGGCTTGAACGTCAAGGCAGTGCAGGGAAAACAGGTTCCTCTGGAATGGACTGACACATCTGGGGGACTCTCGGAATGGTGGCACGACCCTGGAGTTCCTCTCGCCTTTCCTGTGGAGAGCGCCTCCTCTTGAGATGCGACGGGAACGCCGGGAATTCTTTCCCTACGAAACAGGGAAAGGATCCCTCATCTCGAGCTAGGAGGCGGAAACGGGGCTCCCCTGGGTGTGTGCGGGACCCCACGTGCTTCCTCTCGAGTGCAGACGGGTATGTCGGGGAACTTCTTGAGTTGCAGCAAGGGTGTGAAGGACCCTCTGAAAGTTCCAGTGGTTAGATGTGATTGGCCTCGAGAAGCCTCAGCGGAAATGGGCCTCATCTCGCCTGGAGGGCAAAACCTCCTGGATTTTCTCGAGTTGCGGCAGGTGCTCTCGACTTACGACGGGGACCTCAGGGACCCGCTCTGTTGGCCTCAGGAAAGGCCAGTACCCATGCGAGTTCCTCGGGGGCCTCTCGGGATTCCTCTCCCGTCGATGCCGGGGCCTAAGACCTTGTGTGGAGTCGGGGCCGGAACCTGAGGATTCCTCGCCAGTGCTGACATGGATCTTGGGGTACTTCTGGAGTCTCCCCAAGGAAGTCAGTCCTCGTCTCGAATGCGGGCAAGCACTTGCGCTTTCCTCCAGAGCGGTAGCAGCCGTGTCACGCAGTCCGCCGCGTGGATCAAAGGATCTATGGTTTTCCCTCGAGTCTTTCCCACGAGGCTTTCCCACGAGGCTTTCCCACAGGGCTGTCCCACGTGCACACGTGGTGGGAGTCGATCCTCGGCTTGAACGTCAAGGCAGTGCAGGGAAAAAAGGTTCCTCTGGAATGGACTGACACATCTGGGGGACTCTTGGAATGGTGTCACGACCCTGGAGTTCCTCTCGCTTTCCTGTGGAGAGCGCCTCCTCTTGAGATGCGACGGGAACGCCGGGAATTCTTTCCCTACGAAACAGGGAAAGGATCCCTCATCTCGAGCTAGGAGGCGGAAACGGGGCTCCCCTGGATGTGTGCGGGACACCACGTGCTTCCTCTCGATTGCAGACGGGTATGTCGGGGAACTTCTTGAGTTGCAGCAAGGGTGTGAAGGACCCTCTGAAAGTTCCAGTGGTTAGATGTGATTGGCCTCGAGAAGCCTCAGCGGAAATGGGCCTCATCTCGCCTGGAGGGCAAAACCTCCTGGATTTTCTCGAGTTGCGGCAGGTGCTCTCGACTTACGACGGGGACCTCAGGGACCCGCTCTGGTGGCCTCAGGAAAGGCCAGTCCCCATGCGAGTTCCTCGGGGGCGTCTCGGGATTCCTCTCCCGTCGATGCCGGGGCCTACGAACTTGTGTGGAGTCGGGGCCGGAACCTGAGGATTCCTCTCCAGTGCTGACATGGATCTTGGGGTACTTCTGGAGTCTCCCCAGGGGAGTCAGTCCTCGTCTCGAATGCGGGCATGCACTTGCGCTTTCCTCCAGAGCGGTAGCAGCAGTGTCACGCAGTCTGCCGCGTGGATGAAAGGATCTATGGTTTTCCCTCGAGTCTTTCCCACGAGGCTTTCCCCCGAGGCTTTCCCACAGGGCTGTCCCACGTGCACATGTGGTGGGAGTCGATCCTCGGCTTGAACGTCAAGGCAGTGCACGGAAAACAGGTTCATCTGGAATGGACTGACACATCTGGGGGAGTCTTGGAATGGTGTCACGACCCTGGAGTTCCTCTCGCCTTTCCTGTGGAGAGCGCCTCCTCTTGAGATGCGACGGGAACGCCGGGAATTCTTTCCCTACGAAACAGGGAAAGGATCCCTCATCTCGAGCTAGGAGGCGGAAACGGGGCTCCCCTGGGTGTGTGCGGGACCCTACGTGCTTCCTCTCGAGTGCAGACGGGTATGTCGGGGAACTTCTTGAGTTGCAGCAAGGGTGTGAAGGACCCTCTGAAAGTTCCAGTGGTTAGATGTGATTGGCCTCGAGAAGCCTCAGCGGAAATGGGCCTCATCTCGCCTGGAGGGCAAAACCTCCTGGATTTTCTCGAGTTGCGGCAGGTGCTCTCGACTTACGACGGGGACCTCAGGGACCCGCTCTGTTGGCCTCAGGAAAGGCCAGTCCCCATGCGAGTTCCTCGGGGGCCTCTCGGGATTCCTCTCCCGTCGATGCCGGGGCCTAAGACCTTGTGTGGAGTCGGGGCCGGAACCTGAGGATTCCTCGCCAGTGCTGACATGGATCTTGGGGTACTTCTGGAGTCTCCCCAAGGAAGTCAGTCCTCGTCTCGAATGCGGGCAAGCACTTGCGCTTTCCTCCAGAGCGGTAGCAGCCGTGTCACGCAGTCCGCCGCGTGGATCAAAGGATCTATGGTTTTCCCTCGAGTCTTTCCCACGAGGCTTTCCCACGAGGCTTTCCCACAGGGCTGTCCCACGTGCACACCTGGTGGGAGTCGATCCTCGGCTTGAACGTCAAGGCAGTGCAGGGAAAAAAGGTTCCTCTGGAATGGACTGACACATCTGGGGGACTCTTGGAATGGTGTCACGACCCTGGAGTTCCTCTCGCTTTCCTGTGGAGAGCGCCTCCTCTTGAGATGCGACGGGAACGCCGGGAATTCTTTCCCTACGAAACAGGGAAAGGATCCCTCATCTCGAGCTAGGAGGCGGAAACGGGGCTCCCCTGGATGTGTGCGGGACACCACGTGCTTCCTCTCGAGTGCAGACGGGTATGTCGGGGAACTTCTTGAGTTGCAGCAAGGGTGTGAAGGACCCTCTGAAAGTTCCAGTGGTTAGATGTGATTGGCCTCGAGAAGCCTCAGCGGAAATGGGCCTCATCTCGCCTGGAGGGCAAAACCTCCTGGATTTTCTCGAGTTGCGGCAGGTGCTCTCGACTTACGACGGGGACCTCAGGGACCCGCTCTGGTGGCCTCAGGAAAGGCCAGTCCCCATGCGAGTTCCTCGGGGGCGTCTCGGGATTCCTCTCCCGTCGATGCCGGGGCCTAAGCCCTTGTGTGGAGTCGGGGCCGGAACCTGAGGATTCCTCTCCAGTGCTGACATGGATCTTGGGGTACTTCTGGAGTCTCCCCAGGGGAGTCAGTCCTCGTCTCGAATGCGGGCATGCACTTGCGCTTTCCTCCAGAGCGGTAGCAGCCGTGCCACGCAGTCCGCCGCGTGGATCAAAGGATCTATGGTTTTCCCTCGAGTCTTTCCCACGAGGCTTTCCCACGAGGCTTTCCCACAGGGCTGTCCCACGTGCACACCTGGTGGGAGTCGATCCTCGGCTTGAACGTCAAGGCAGTGCAGGGAAAAAAGGTTCCTCTGGAATGGACTGACACATCTGGGGGACTCTTGGAATGGTGTCACGACCCTGGAGTTCCTCTCCCTTTCCTGTGGAGAGCGCCTCCTCTTGAGATGCGACGGGAACGCCGGGAATTCTTTCCCTACGAAACAGGGAAAGGATCCCTCATCTCGAGCTAGGAGGCGGAAACGGGGCTCCCCTGGATGTGTGCGGGACACCACGTGCTTCCTCTCGAGTGCAGACGGGTATGTCGGGGAACTTCTTGAGTTGCAGCAAGGGTGTGAAGGACCCTCTGAAAGTTCCAGTGGTTAGATGTGATTGGCCTCGAGAAGCCTCAGCGGAAATGGGCCTCATCTCGCCTGGAGGGCAAAACCTCCTGGATTTTCTCGAGTTGCGGCAGGTGCTCTCGACTTACGACGGGGACCTCAGGGACCCGCTCTGGTGGCCTCAGAAAGGCCAGTCCCCATGCGAGTTCCTCGGGGGCCTCTCGGGATTCCTCTCCCGTCGATGCCGGGGCCTAAGACCTTGTGTGGAGTCGGGGCCGGAACCTGAGGATTCCTCTCCAGTGCTGACATGGATCTTGGGGTACTTCTGGAGGTTCTCCAAGGAAGTCAGTCCTCGTCTCGAATGCGGGCATGCACTTGCCCTTTCCTCCAGAGCGGTAGCAGCCGTGTCACGCAGTCCGCCGCGTGGATCAAAGGATCTATGGTTTTCCCTCGAGTCTTTCCCACGAGGCTTTCCCACGAGGCTTTCCCACAGGGCTGTCCCACGTGCACACGTGGTGGGAGTCGATCCTCGGCTTGAACGTCAAGGCAGTGCAGGGAACACAGGTTCCTCTGGAATGGACTGACACATCTGGGGGACTCTTGGAATGGTGTCACGACCCTGGAGTTCCTCTCGCCTTTCCTGTGGAGACCGCCTCCTCTTGAGATGCGACGGGAACGCCGGGAATTCTTTCCCTACGAAACAGGGAAAGGTTCCCTCATCTCGAGCTAGGAGGCGGAAACGGGGCTCCCCTGGATGTGTGCTGGACCCCACGTGCTTCCTCTCGAATGGAGACGGGTATGTCGGGGAACTTCTTGAGTTGCAGCAATGGTGTGAAGGACCCTTTGGAAGTTCCAGTGGTTAGATGTGATTGGCCTCGAGAAGCCTCAGCGGAAATGGGCCTCATCTCGCTTGGAGGGCAAAACCTCCTGGATTTTCTCGAGTTGCGGCAGGTGCTCTCGACTTACAACGGGGACCTCAGGGACCCGCTCTGGTGGCCTCAGGAAAGGCCAGTCCCCATGCGAGTTCCTCGGGGGCGTCTCGGGATTCCTCTCCCGTCGATGCCGGGGCCTAAGACCTTGTGTGGAGTCGGGGCCGGAACCTGAGGATTCCTCTCCTGTGCTGACATGGATCTTGGGGTACTTCTGGAGTCTCCCCAGGGGAGTCAGTCCTCGTCTCGAATGCGGGCATGCACTTGCGCTTTCCTCCAGAGCGGTAGCAGCAGTGTCACGCAGTCCGCCGCGTGGATCAAAGGATCTATGGTTTTCCCTCGAGTCTTTCCCACGAGGCTTTCCCACGAGGCTTTCCCACAGGGCTGTCCCACGTGCACACGTGGTGGGAGTCGATCCTCGGCTTGAACGTCAAGGCAGTGCAGGGAAAACAGGTTCCTCTGGAATGGGCTGATACATCTGGGGGACTCTCGGAATGGTGGCACGACCCTGGAGTTCCTCTCGCCTTTCCTGTGTAGAGCGCCTCCTCTTGAGATGCGACGGGAACGCCGGGAATTCTTTCCCTACGAAACAGGGAAAGGATCCCTCATCTCGAGCTAGGAGGCGGAAACGGGGCTCCCCTGGATGTGTGCGGGACACCACGTGCTTCCTCTCGAGTGGAGACGGGTATGTTGGGGAACTTCTTGAGTTGCAGCAAGGGTGTGAAGGACCCTTTGGAAGTTCCAGTGGTTACATGTGATTGGACTCGAGAAGCCTCAGCGGAAATGGGCCTCATCACGCCTGGAGGGCAAAACCTCCTGGATTTTCTCGAGTTGCGGCAGGTGCTCTCGACTTACGACGGGGCCTCAGGGACCCGCTCTGGTGGCCTCAGGAAAGGCCAGTCCCCATGCGAGTTCCTCGGGGGCCTCTCGGGATTCCTCTCCCGTCGATGCCGGGGCCTAAGACCTTGTGTGGAGTCGGGGCCGGAACCTGAGGATTCCTCTCCAGTGCTGACATGGATCTTGGGGTACTTCTGGAGTCTCCCCAAGGAAGTCAGTCTTCATCTCGAATGCGGGCATGCACTTGCGCTTTCCTCCAGAGCGGTAGCAGCAGTGTCACGCAGTCCGCCGCGTGGATCAAAGGATCTATGGTTTTCCCTCGAGTCTTTCCCACGAGGTTTTCCCACGAGGCTTTCCCACAGGGCTGTCCCACGTGCACACGTGGGGGAGTCGATCCTCGGCTTGAACGTCAAGGCAGTGCAGGGAAATCAGGTTCCTCTGGAATGGACTGACACATCGGGGGACTCTTGGAATGGTGGCATGATCCTGGAGTTCCTCTCGCCTTTCCTGTGGAGAGCGCCTCCTCTTGAGATGCGACGGGAACGCCGGGAATTCTTTCCCTACGAAACAGGGAAAGGATCCCTCATCTCGAGCTAGGAGGCGGAAACGGGGCTCCCCTGGATGTGTGCGGGACACCACGTGCTTCCTCTCGAGTGCAGACGGGTATGTTGGGGAACTTCTTGAGTTGCAGCAAGGGTGTGAAGGACCCTTTGAAAGTTCCAGTGGTTAGATGTGATTGGCCTCGAGAAGCCTCAGCGGAAATGGGCCTCATCTCGCCTGGAGGGCAAAACCTCCTGGATTTTCTCGAGTTGCGGCAGGTGCTCTCGACTTACGACGGGGACCTCAGGGACCCGCTCTGGTGGCCTCAGGAAAGGCCAGTCCCCATGCGAGTTCCTCGGGGGCCTCTCGGGATTCCTCTCCCGTCGATGCCGGGCCTACGACCTTGTGTGGAGTCGGGGCCGGAACCTGAGGATTCCTCTCCAGTGCTGACATGGATCTTGGGGTACTTCTGGAGTCTCCCCAGGGGAGTCAGTCCTCGTCTCGAATGCGGGCATGCACTTGCGCTTTCCTCCAGAGCGGTAGCAGCAGTGTCACGCAGTCCGCCGCGTGGATCAAAGGATCTATGGTTTTCCCTCGAGTCTTTCCCACGAGGCTTTCCCCCGAGGCTTTCCCACAGGGCTGTCCCACGTGCACATGTGGTGGGAGTCGATCCTCGGCTTGAACGTCAAGGCAGTGCACGGAAAACAGGTTCATCTGGAATGGACTGACACATCTGGGGGAGTCTTGGAATGGTGTCACGACCCTGGAGTTCCTCTCGCCTTTCCTGTGGAGAGCGCCTCCTCTTGAGATGCGACGGGATCGCCGGGAATTCTTTCCCTACGAAACAGGGAAAGGATCCCTCTTCTCGAGCTAGGAGGCGGAAACGGGGCTCCCCTGGATGTGTGCGGGACCCCACGTGCTTCCTCTCGAGTGGAGACGGGTATGTCGGGGAACTTCTTGAGTTGCAGCAAGGGTGTTAAGGACCCTCTGAAAGTTCCAGTGGTTAGATGTGATTGGCCTCGAGAAGCCTCAGCGGAAATGGGCCTCATCTCGCCTGGAGGGCAAAACCTCCTGGATTTTCTCGAGTTGCGGCAGGTGCTCTCGACTTACGACGGGGACCTCAGGGACCCGCTCTGGTGGCCTCAGGAAAGGCCAGTCCCCATGCGAGTTCCTCGGGGGCCTCTCGGGATTCCTCTCCCGTCGATGCCGGGGCCTAAGACCTTGTGTGGAGTCGGGGCCGGAACCTGAGGATTCCTCTCCAGTGCTGACATGGATCTTGGGGTACTTCTGGAGTCTCCCCAGGGGAGTCAGTCCTCGTCTCGAATGCGGGCATGCACTTGCGCTTTCCTCCAGAGCGGTAGCAGCAGTGTCACGCAGTCCGCCGCGTGGATCAAAGGATCTATGGTTTTCCCTCGAGTTTTTCCCACGAGGCTTTCCCCCGAGGCTTTCCCACAGGGCTGTCCCACGTGCACACGTGGTGGGAGTCGATCCTCGGCTTGAACGTCAAGGCAGTGCAGGGAAAACAGGTTCCTCTGGAATGGACTGACACATCTGGGGGACTCTCGGAATGGTGGCACGACCCTGGAGTTCCTCTCGCCTTTCCTGTGGAGAGCGCCTCCTCTTGAGATGCGACGGGAACGCCGGGAATTCTTTCCCTACGAAACAGGGAAAGGATTCCTCATCTCGAGCTAGGAGGCGGAAACGGGTCTCCCCTGGATGTGTGCGGGACCCCACGTGCTTCCTCTCGAGTGCAGACAGGTAAGTCGGGGAACTTCTTGAGTTGCAGCAATGGTGTGAAGGACCCTTTGGAAGTTCCAGTGGTTAGATGTCTTTGGCCTCGAGAAGCCTCAGCGGAAAGGGGCCTCATCTCGCCTGGAGGGCAAAACCTCCTGGATTTTCTCGAGTTGCGGCAGGTGCTCTCGACTTACAACGGGGACCTCAGGGACCCGCTCTGGTGGCCTCAGGAAAGGCCAGTCCCCATGCGAGTTCCTCGGGGGCGTCTCGGGATTCCTCTCCCGTCGATGCCGGGGCCTAAGCCCTTGTGTGGAGTCGGGGCCGGAACCTGAGGATTCCTCTCCAGTGCTGACATGGATCTTGGGGTACTTCTGGAGTCTCCCCAGGGGAGCCATTCCTCGTCTCGAATGCGGGCATGCACTTGCGCTTTCCTCCAGAGCGGTAGCAGCAGTGTCACGCAGTCCGCCGCGTGGATCAAAGGATCTATGGTTTTCCCTCGATTCTTTCCCACGAGGCTTTCCCACGAGGCTTTCCCACAGGGCTGTCCCACGTGCACACGTGGTGGGAGTCGATCCTCGGCTTGAACGTCAAGGCAGTGCAGGGAAAACAGGTTCCTCTGGAATGGGCTGACACATCTGGGGGACTCTCGGAATGGTGGCACGACCCTGGAGTTCCTCTCGCCTTTCCTGTGGAGAGCGCCTCCTCTTGAGATGCGACGGGAACGCCGGGAATTCTTTCCCTACGAAACAGGGAAAGGATCCCTCATCTCGAGCTAGGAGGCGGAAACGGGGCTCCCCTGGATGTGTGCGGGACCCCACGTGCTTCCTCTCGAGTGGAGACGGGTATGTCGGGGAACTTCTTGAGTTGCAGCAATGGTGTGAAGGACCCTTTGGAAGTTCCAGTGGTTAGATGTGATTGGCCTCGAGAAGCCTCAGCGGAAATGGGCCTCATCTCGCCTGGAGGGCAAAACCTCCTGGATTTTCTCGAGTTGCGGCAGGTGCTCTCGACTTACAACGGGGACCTCAGGGACCCGCTCTGGTGGCCTCAGGAAAGGCCAGTTCCCATGCGAGTTCCTCGGGGTCGTCTCGGGATTCCTCTCCCGTCGATGCCGGGGCCTAAGCCCTTGTGTGGAGTCGGGGCCGGAACCTGAGGATTCCTCTCCAGTGCTGACATGGATCTTGGGGTACTTCTGGAGTCTCCCCAGGGGAGTCAGTCCTCGTCTCGAATGCGGGCATGCACTTGCGCTTTCCTCCAGAGCGGTAGCAGCAGTGTCACGCAGTCCGCCGCGTGGATCAAAGGATGTATGGTTTTCCCTCGAGTCTTTCCCACGAGGCTTTCCCACGAGGCTTTCCCACAGGGCTGTCCCACGTGCACACGTGGTGGGAGTGGATCCTCGGCTTGAACGTCAAGGCAGTGCAGGTAAAACAGGTTCCTCTGGAATGGGCTGATACATCTGGGGGACTCTCGGAATGGTGGCACGACCCTGGAGTTCCTCTCGCCTTTCCTGTGGAGAGCGCCTCCTCTTGAGATGCGACGAGAACGCCGGGAATTCTTTCCCTACGAAACAGGGAAAGGATCCCTCATCTCGAGCTAGGAGGCGGAAACGGGGCTCCCCTGGATGTGTGCGGGACACCACGTGCTTCCTGTCGAGTGGAGACGGGTATGTCGGGGAACTTCTTGAGTTGCAGCAAGGGTGTGAAGGACCCTCTGAAAGTTCCAGTGGTTAGATGTGATTGGCCTCGAGAAGCCTCAGCGGAAATGGGCCTCATCTCGCCTGGAGGGCAAAACCTCCTGGATTTTCTCGAGTTGCGGCAGGTGCTCTCGACTTACGACGGGGACCTCAGGGACCCGCTCTGGTGGCCTCAAGAAAGGCCAGTCCCCATGCGAGTTCCTCGGGGGCCTCTCGGGATTCCTCTCCCGTCGATGCCGGGGCCTAAGACCTTGTGTGGAGTCGGGGCCGGAACCTGAGGATTCCTCTCCAGTGCTGACATGGATCTTGGGGTACTTCTGGAGTCTCCCCAAGGAAGTCAGTCCTCGTCTCGAATGCAGGCATGCACTTGCGCTTTCCTCCAGAGCGGTAGCAGCCGTGTCACGCAGTCCGCCGCGTGGATCAAAGGATCTATGGTTTTCCCTCGAGTCTTTCCCACGAGGCTTTCCCACGAGGCTTTCCCACAGGGCTGTCCCACGTGCACAGGTGGTGGGAGTCGATCCTCGGCTTGAACGTCAAGGCAGTGCAGGGAAAACAGGTTCCTCTGGAATGGACTGACACTTCTGGGGGACTCTTGGAATGGTGGCATGACCCTGGAGTTCCTCTCGCCTTTCCTGTGGAGAGCGCCTCCTCTTGAGATGCGACGGGAACGCCGGGAATTCTTTCCCTACGAAACAGGGAAAGGTTCCCTCATCTCGAGCTAGGAGGCGGAAACGGGGCTCCCCTGGATGTGTGCGGGACACCACGTGCTTCCTCTCGAGTGCAGACGGGTATGATGGGGAACTTCTTGAGTTGCAGCAAGGGTGTGAAGGACCCTTTGAAAGTTAAAGTGGTTAGATGTGATTGGCCTCGAGAAGCCTCAGCGGAAATGGGCCTCATCTCGCCTGGAGGGCAAAACCTCCTGGATTTTCTCGAGTTGCGGCAGGTGCTCTCGACTTACGACGGGGACCTCAGGGACCCGCTCTGGTGGCCTCAGGAAAGGCCAGTCCCCATGCGAGTTCCTCGGGGGCGTCTCGGGATTCCTCTCCCGTCGATGCCGGGCCTACGACCTTGTGTGGAGTCGGGGCCGGAACCTGAGGATTCCTCTCCAGTGCTGACATGGATCTTGGGGTACTTCTGGAGTCTCCCCAGGGGAGTCAGTCCTCGTCTCGAATGCGGGCATGCACTTGCGCTTTCCTCCAGAGCGGTAGCAGCAGTGTCACGCAGTCCGCCGCGTGGATCAAAGGATCTATGGTTTTCCCTCGAGTCTTTCCCACGAGGCTTTCCCCCGAGGCTTTCCCACAGGGCTGTCCCACGTGCACACGTGGTGGGAGTCGATCCTCGGCTTGAACGTCAAGGCAGTGCAGGGAAAACAGGTTCCTCTGGAATGGGCTGATACATCTGGGGGACTCTCGGAATGGTGGCACGACCCTGGAGTTCCTCTCGCCTTTCCTGTGGAGAGCGCCTCCTCTTGAGATGCGACGGGAACGCCGGGAATTCTTTCCCTACGAAACAGGGAAAGGATCCCTCATCTCGAGCTAGGAGGTGGAAACGGGGCTCCCCTGGATGTGTGCGGGACACCACGTGCTTCCTCTCGAGTGGAGACGGGTATGTCGGGGAACTTCTTGAGTTGCAGCAAGGGTGTGAAGGACCCTTTGGAAGTTCCAGTGGTTAGATGTGATTGGACTCGAGAAGCCTCAGCGGAAATGGGCCTCATCACGCCTGGAGGGCAAAACCTCCTGGATTTTCTCGAGTTGCGGCAGGTGCTCTCGACTTACGACGGGGACCTCAGGGACCCGCTCTGGTGGCCTCAGGAAAGGCCAGTCCCCATGCGAGTTCCTCGGGGGCCTCTCGGGATTCCTCTCTCGTCGATGCCGGGGCCTAAGACCTTGTGTGGAGTCGGGGCCGGAACCTGAGGATTCCTCTCCAGTGCTGACATGGATCTTGGGATACTTCTGGAGTCTCCCCAAGGAAGTCAGTCTTCGTCTCGAATGCGGGCATGCACTTTCGGTTTCCTCCAGAGCGGTAGCAGCCGTGTCACGCAGTCCGCCGCGTGGATCAAAGGATCTATGGTTTTCCCTCGAGTCTTTCCCACGAGGTTTTCCCACGAGGCTTTCCCACAGGGCTGTCCCACGTGCACACGTGGTGGGAGTCGATCCTCGGCTTGAACGTCAAGGCAGTGCAGGGAAATCAGGTTCCTCTGAAATGGACTGACACATCGGGGGACTCTTGGAATGGTGGCATGACCCTGGAGTTCCTCTCGCCTTTCCTGTGGAGAGCGCCTCCTCTTGAGATGCGACGGGAACGCCGGGAATTCTTTCCCTACGAAACAGGGAAAGGATCCCTCATCTCGAGCTAGGAGGTGGAAACGGGGCTCCCCTGGATGTGTGCGGGACACCACGTGCTTCCTCTCGAGTGCAGACGGGTATGTTGGGGAACTTATTGAGTTGCAGCAAGGGTGTGAAGGACCCTTTGAAAGTTCCAGTGGTTAGATGTGATTGGCCTCGAGAAGCCTCAGCGGAAATGGGCCTCATCTCGCCTGGAGGGCAAAACCTCCTGGATTTTCTCGAGTTGCGGCAGGTGCTCTCGACTTACGACGGGGACCTCAGGGACCCGCTCTGGTGGCCTCAGGAAAGGCCAGTCCCCATGCGAGTTCCTCGGGGGCCTCTCGGGATTCCTCTCCCGTCGATGCCAGGCCTACGAACTTGTGTGGAGTCGGGGCCGGAACCTGAGGATTCCTCTCCAGTGCTGACATGGATCTTGGGGTACTTCTGGAGTCTCCCCAGTGGAGTCAGTCCTCGTCTCGAATGCGGGCATGCACTTGCGCTTTCCTCCAGAGCGGTAGCAGCAGTGTCACGCAGTCCGCCGCGTGGATCAAAGGATCTATGGTTTTCCCTCGAGTCTTTCCCACGAGGCTTTCCCACGAGGCTTTCCCACAGGGCTGTCCCACGTGCACACGTGGTGGGAGTCGATCCTCGGCTTGAACGTCAAGGCAGTGCAGGGAAAACAGGTTCCTCTGGAATGGACTGACACATCTGGGGGACTCTTGGAATGGTGGCATGACCCTGGAGTTCCTCTCGCCTTTCCTGTGGAGAGCGCCTCCTCTTGAGATGCGACGGGAACGCCGGGAATTCTTTCCCTACGAAACAGGGAAAGGTTCCCTCATCTCGAGCTAGGAGGCGGAAACGGGGCTCCCCTGGATGTGTGCGGGACACCACGTGCTTCCTCTCGAGTGCAGTCGGGTATGTTGGGGAACTTCTTGAGTTGCAGCAATGGTGTGAAGGACCCTTTGGAAGTTCCAGTGGTTAGATGTGATTGGTCTCGAGAAGCCTCAGCGGAAATGGGCCTCATCTCGCCTGGAGGGCAAAACCTCCTGGATTTTCTCGAGTTGCGGCAGGTGCTCTCGACTTACGACGGGGACCTCAGGGACCCGCTCTGGTGGCCTCAGGAAAGGCCAGTCCCCATGCGAGTTCCTCGGGGGCCTCTCGGGATTACTCTCCCGTCGATGCCGGGCCTACGACCTTGTGTGGAGTCGGGGCCGGAACCTGAGGATTCCTCTCCAGTGCTGACATGGATCTTGGGGTACTTCTGGAGTCTCCCCAGGGGAGTCTGTCCTCGTCTCGAATGCGGGCATGCACTTGCGCTTTCCTCCAGGGCGGTAGCAGCAGTGTCACGCAGTCCGCCGCGTGGATCAAAGGATCTATGGTTTTCCCTCGAGTCTTTCCCACGAGGCTTTCCCACGAGGCTTTCCCACAGGGCTGTCCCACGTGCACACGTGGTGGGAGTCGATCCTCGGCTTGAACGTCAAGGCAGTGCACGGAAAACCGGTTCATCTGGAATGGACTGACACATCTGGGGGAGTCTTGGAATGGTGTCACGACCCTGGAGTTCCTCTCGCCTTTCCTGTGGAGAGCGCCTCCTCTTGAGATGCGACGGGAACGCCGGGAATTCTTTCCCTACGAAACAGGGAAAGGATCCCTCATCTCGAGCTAGGAGGCGGAAACGGGGCTCCCCTGGATGTGTGCGGGACCCCACGTGCTTCCTCTCGAGTGGAGACGGGTATGTCGGGGAACTGCTTGAGTTGCAGCAAGGGTGTGAAGGACCCTTTGGAAGTTCCAGTGGTTAGATGTGATTGGCCTCGAGAAGCCTCAGCGGAAATGGGCCTCATCTCGCCTAGAGGGCAAAACCTCCTGGATTTTCTCGAGTTGCGGCAGGTGCTCTCGACTTACGACGGGGACCTCAGGGACCCGCTCTGGTGGCCTCAGGAAAGGCCAGTCCCCATGCGAGTTCCTCGGGGGCCTCTCGGGATTCCTCTCCCGTCAATGCCGGGGCCTAAGACCTTGTGTGGAGTCGGGGCCGGAACCTGAGGATTCCTCTCCAGTGCTGACATGGATCTTGGGGTACTTCTGGAGTCTCCCCATGGAAGTCAGTCCTCGTCTCGAATGCGGGCATGCACTTGCGCTTTCCTCCAGAGCGGTAGCAGCCGTGTCACGCAGTCCGCCGCGTGGATCAAAGGATCTATGATTTTCCCTCGAGTCTTTCCCACGAGGCTTTCCCACGAGGCTTTCCCACAGGGCTGTCCCACGTGCACACGTGGTGGGAGTCGATCCTCGGCTTGAACGTCAAGGCAGTGCAGGGAAAAAAGGTTCCTCTGGAATGGACTGACACATCTGGGGGACTCTTGGAATGGTGTCACGACCCTGGAGTTCCTCTCGCCTTTCCTGTGGAGAGCGCCTCCTCTTGAGATGCGACGGGAACGCCGGGAATTCTTTCCCTACGAAACAGGGAAAGGATCCCTCATCTCGAGCTAGGAGGCGGAAACGGGGCTCCCCTGGATGTGTGCGGGACACCACGTGCTTCCTCTCGAGTGCAGACGGGTATGTCGGGGAACTTCTTGAGTTGCAGCAAGGGTGTGAAGGACCCTCTGAAAGTTCCAGTGGTTAGATGTGATTGGCCTCGAGAAGCCTCAGCGGAAATGGGCCTCATCTCGCCTGGAGGGCAAAACCTCCTGGATTTTCTCGAGTTGCGGCAGGTGCTCTCGACTTACGACGGGGACCTCAGGGACCCGCTCTGGTGGCCTCAGGAAAGGCCAGTCCCCATGCGAGTTCCTCGGGGGCCTCTCGGGATTCCTCTCCCGTCGATGCCGGGGCCTAAGACCTTGTGTGGAGTCGGGGCCGGAACCTGAGGATTCCTCTCCAGTGCTGACATGGATCTTGGGGTACTTCTGGAGTCTCCCCAGGGGAGTCAGTCCTCGTCTCGAATGCGGGCATGCACTTGCGCTTTCCTCCAGAGCGGTAGCAGCAGTGTCACGCAGTCCGCCGCGTGGATCAAAGGATCTATGGTTTTCCCTCGAGTCTTTCCCACGAGGCTTTCCCACGAGGCTTTCCCACAGGGCTGTCCCACGTGCACACGTGGTGGGAGTCGATCCTCGGCTTGAACGTCAAGGCAGTGCAGGGAAAACAGGTTCCTCTGGAATGGACTGACACATCTGGGGGACTCTTGGAATGGTGTCACGACCCTGGAGTTCCTCTCGCCTCTCCTGTGGAGAGCGCCTCCTCTTGAGATGCGACGGGAACGCCGGGAATTCTTTCCCTACGAAACAGGGAAAGGATCCCTCATCTCGAGCTAGGAGGCGGAAACGGGGCTCCCCTGGATGGGTGCGGGACCCCACGTGCTTCCTCTCGAGTGGAGACGGGTATGTCGGGGAACTTCTTGAGTTGCAGCCAGGGTGTGAAAGACCCTTTGGAAGTTCCAGTGGTTAGATGTGATTGGCCTCGAGAAGCCTCAGCGGAAATGGGCCTCATCTCGCCTGGAGGGCAAAACCTCCTGGATTTTCTCGAGTTACGGCAGGTGCTCTCGACTTACGACGGGGACCTCAGGGACCCGCTCTGGTGGCCTCAGGAAAGGCCAGTCCCCATGCGAGTTCCTCGGGGGCCTCTCGGGATTCCTCTCCCGTCGATGCCCGGGCCTAAGACCTTGTGTGGAGTCGGGGCCGGAACCTGAGGATTCCTCTCCAGTGCTGACATGGATCTTGGGGTACTTCTGGAGTCTCCCCAGGGGAGTCAGTCCTCGTCTCGAATGCGGGCATGCACTTGCGCTTTCCTCCAGAGCGGTAGCAGCAGTGTCACGCAGTCCGCCGCGTGGTTCAAAGGATCTATGGTTTTCCCTCGAGTCTTTCCCACGAGGCTTTCCCACGAGGCTTTCCGCAGGGCTGTCCCACGTGCACACGTGGTGGGACTGGATCCTCGGCTTGAACGTCAAGGCAGTGCAGGGAAAACAGGTTCCTCTGGAATGGACTGACACATCTGGGGGACTCTTGGAATGGTGGCACGACCCTGGAGTTCCTCTCGCCTTTCCTGTGGAGAGCGCCTCCTCTTGAGATGCGACGGGAACGCCGGGAATTCTTTCCCTACGAAACAGGGAAAGGATCCCTCATCTCTAGCTAGGAGGCGGAAATGAGGCTCCCCTGGATGTGTGCGGGACCCCACGTGCTTCCTCTCGAGTGGAGACGGGTATGTCGGGGAACTTCTTGAGTTGCAGCAAGGGTGTGAAGGACCCTTTGGAAGTTCCAGTGGTTAGATGTGATTGGCCTCGAGAAGCCTCAGCGGAAATGGGCCTCATCTCGCCTGGAGGGCAAAACCTCATGGATTTTCTCGAGTTGCGGCAGGTGCTCTCGACTTACGATGGGGACCTCAGGGACCCGATCTGGTGGCCTCAGGAAAGGCCAGTCCCCATGCGAGTTCCTCGGGGGCCTCTCGGGATTCCTCTCCCGTCGATGCCGGGGCCTAAGACCTTGTGTGGAGTCGGGGCCGGAACCTGAGGATTCCTCTCCAGTGCTGACATGGATCTTGGGGTACTTCTGGAGTCTCCCCAGGGGAGTCAGTCCTCGTCTCGAATGCGGGCATGCACTTGCGCTTTCCTCCAGAGCGGTAGCAGCAGTGTCACGCAGTCCGCCGCGTGCATCAAAGGATCTATGGTTTTCCCTCGAGTCTTTCCCACGAGGCTTTCCCCCGAGGCTTTCCCACAGGGCTGTCCCACGTGCACACTTGGTGGGAGTCGATCCTCGGCTTGAACGTCAAGGCAGTGCAGTGAAAACAGGTTCCTCTGGAATGGACTGACACATCTGGGCGTCTCTTGGAATGGTGGCACGACCCTGGAGTTCCTCTCGCCTCTCCTGTGGAGAGCGCCTCCTCTTGAGATGCGACGGGAACGCCGGGAATTCTTACCCTAAGAAACAGGGAAAGGATCCCTCATCTCGAGCTAGGAGGGGGAAACGGGGCCCCCTGGATGTGTACGGGACCCCACGTGCTTCCTCTCGAGTGGAGACGGGTATGTCGGGGAACTTCTTGAGTTGCAGCAAGGGTGTGAAGGAACCTTTGGAAGTTCCAGTGGTTAGATGTGATTGGCCTCGAGAAGCCTCAGCGGAAATGGGCCTCATCTCGCCTGGAGGGCAAAACCTCCTGGATTTTCTCGAGTTGCGGCAGGTGCTCTCGACTTACGATGGGGACCTCAGGGACCCGCTCTGGTGGCCTCAGGAAAGGCCAGTCCCCATGCGAGTACCTCGGGGGCCTCTCGGGATTCCTCTCCCGTCGATGCCGTGGCCTAAGACCTTGTGTGGAGTCGGGGCCGGAACCTGAGAATTCCTCTCCAGTGCTCGCATGGATCTTGGGGTACTTCTGGAGTCTCCCCAGGGGAGTCAGTCCTCGTCTCGAATGCGGGCATTCACTTGCGCTTTCCTCCAGAGCGGTAGCAGCAGTGTCACGCAGTCCGCCGCGTGGATCACAGGATCTATGGTTTTCCCTCGAGTCTTTCCCACGAGGCTTTCCAACGAGGCTTTCCCACAGGCTGTCCCACGTGCACACGTGTTGGGAGTGGATCCTCGGCTTGAACGTCAAGGCAGTGCAGGGAAAACAGGTTCCTCTGGAATGGACTGACACATCTGGGGGACTCTTGGAATGGTGGCACGACCCTGGAGTTCCTCTCGCCTTTCCTGTGGAGAGCGCCTCCTCTTGAGATGCCACGGGAACGCCGGGAATTCTTTCCTTACGAAACAGGGAAAGGATCACTCATCTCGAGCTAGGAGGCGGAAACGGGGATCCCCTGGATGTGTGCGGGACCCCACGTGCTTCCTCTCGAGTGGAGACGGGTAAGTCGGGGAACTTCTTGAGTTGCAGCAAGGGTGTGAAGGACCCTTTGGAAGTTCCAGTGGTTAGATGTGATTAACCTCGAGAAGCCTCAGCGGAAATGGGCCTCATCTCGCCTGGAGGGCAAAACCTCCTGGATTTTGTCGAGTTGCGGCAGGTGCTCTCCACTTACGACGGGGACCTCGGGGACCCGCTCTGGTGACCTCAGGAAAGGCCAGTCCCCATGCGAGTTCCTCGGGGGCCTCTCGGGATTCCTCTCCCGTCGATGCCGGGGCCTAAGACCTTGTGTGGAGTCGGGGCCGGAACCTGAGGATTCCTCTCCAGTGCTGACATGGATCTTGGGGTACTTCTGGAGTCTCCCCAGGGGAGTCAGTCCTCGTCTCGAATGCGGGCATGCACTTGCGCTTTCCTCCAGAGCGGTAGCAGCAATGTCACGCAGTCCGCCGCGTGGATCAAAGGATCTATGGTTTTCCCTCGAGTCCTTCCCACGAGGCTTTCCCACGAGGCTTTCCCACAGGGCTGTCCCACGTGCACACGTGGTGGGAGTGGATCCTCGGCTTGAACGTCAAGGCAGTGCAGGGAAAACAGGTTCCTCTGGAATGGACTGACACATCTGGGGGACTCTTGGAATGGTGGCACGACCCTGGAGTTCCTCTCGCCTTTCCTGTGGAGAGCGCCTCCTCTTGAGATGCGACGGGAACGCCGGGAATTCTTTCCCTACGAAACAGGGAAAGGATCCCTCATCTCGAGCTAGGAGGCGGAAACGGGGCTCCCCTGGATGTGTGCGGGACACCACGTGCTTCCTCTCGAGTGGAGACGGGTATGTTGGGGAACTTCTTGAGTTGCAGCAAGGGTGTGAAAGACCCTTTGGAAGTTCCAGTGGTTAGATGTGATTGGCCTCGAGAAGCCTCAGCGGAAATGGGCCTCATCTCGCCTGGAGGGTAAAACCGCCTGGATTTTCTCGAGTTACGGCAGGTGCTCTCGACTTACGACGGGGACCTCAGGGACCCGCTCTGGTGGCCTCAGGAAAAGCCAGTCCCCATGCGAGTTCCTCGGGGGCCTCTCGGGATTCCTCTCCCGTCGATGCCGGGGCCTAAGACCTTGTGTGGAATCGGGGCCGGAACCTGAGGATTCCTCTCCAGTGCTGACATGGATCTTGGGGTACTTCTGGAGTCTCCCCAGGGGAGTCAGTCCTCGTCTCGAATGCGGGCATGCACTTGCGCTTTCCTCCAGAGCGGTAGCAGCAGTGTCACGCAGTCCGCCGCGTGGTTCAAAGGATCTATGGTTTTCCCTCGAGTCTTTCCCACGAGGCTTTCCCACGAGGCTTTCCGCAGGGCTGTCCCACGTGCACACGTGGTGGGACTGGATCCTCGGCTTGAACGTCAAGGCAGTGCAGGGAAAACAGGTTCCTCTGGAATGGACTGACACATCTGGGGGACTCTTGGAATGGTGGCACGACCCTGGAGTTCCTCTCGCCTTTCCTGTGGAGAGCGCCTCCTCTTGAGATGCGACGGGAACGCCGGGAATTCTTTCCCTACGAAACAGGGAAAGGATCCCTCATCTCTAGCTAGGAGGCGGAAATGAGGCTCCCCTGGATGTGTGCGGGACCCCACGTGCTTCCTCTCGAGTGGAGACGGGTATGTCGGGGAACTTCTTGAGTTGCAGCAAGGGTGTGAAGGACCCTTTGGAAGTTCCAGTGGTTAGATGTGATTGGCCTCGAGAAGCCTCAGCGGAAATGGGCCTCATCTCGCCTGGAGGGCAAAACCTCCTGGATTTTCTCGAGTTGCGGCAGGTGCTCTCGACTTACGATGGGGACCTCAGGGACCCGATCTGGTGGCCTCAGGAAAGGCCAGTCCCCATGCGAGTTCCTCGGGGGCCTCTCGGGATTCCTCTCCCGTCGATGCCGGGGCCTAAGACCTTGTGTGGAGTCGGGGCCGGAACCTGAGGATTCCTCTCCAGTGCTGACATGGATCTTGGGGTACTTCTGGAGTCTCCCCAGGGGAGTCAGTCCTCGTCTCGAATGCGGGCATGCACTTGCGCTTTCCTCCAGAGCGGTAGCAGCAGTGTCACGCAGTCCGCCGCGTGCATCAAAGGATCTATGGTTTTCCCTCGAGTCTTTCCCACGAGGCTTTCCCCCGAGGCTTTCCCACAGGGCTGTCCCACGTGCACACTTGGTGGGAGTCGATCCTCGGCTTGAACGTCAAGGCAGTGCAGGGAAAACAGGTTCCTCTGGAATGGACTGACACATCTGGGCGTCTCTTGGAATGGTGGCACGACCCTGGAGTTCCTCTCGCCTCTCCTGTGGAGAGCGCCTCCTCTTGAGATGCGACGGGAACGCCGGGAATTCTTACCCTAAGAAACAGGGAAAGGATCCCTCATCTCGAGCTAGGAGGGGGAAACGGGGCCCCCTGGATGTGTACGGGACCCCTCGTGCTTCCTCTCGAGTGGAGACGGGTGTGTCGGGGAACTTCTTGAGTTGCAGCAAGGGTGTGAAGGAACCTTTGGAAGTTCCAGTGGTTAGATGTGATTATCCTCGAGAAGCCTCAGCGGAAATGGGCCTCATCTCGCCTGGAGGGCAAAACCTCCTGGATTTTCTCGAGTTGCGGCAGGTGCTCTCGACTTACGATGGGGACCTCAGGGACCCGCTCTGGTGGCCTCAGGAAAGGCCAGTCCCCATGCGAGTACCTCGGGGGCCTCTCGGGATTCCTCTCCCGTCGATGCCGTGGCCTAAGACCTTGTGTGGAGTCGGGGCCGGAACCTGAGAATTCCTCTCCAGTGCTCGCATGGATCTTGGGGTACTTCTGGAGTCTCCCCAGGGGAGTCAGTCCTCGTCTCGAATGCGGGCATTCACTTGCGCTTTCCTCCAGAGCGGTAGCAGCAGTGTCACGCAGTCCGCCGCGTGGATCACAGGATCTATGGTTTTCCCTCGAGTCTTTCCCACGAGGCTTTCCAACGAGGCTTTCCCACAGGCTGTCCCACGTGCACACGTGTTGGGAGTGGATCCTCGGCTTGAACGTCAAGGCAGTGCAGGGAAAACAGGTTCCTCTGGAATGGACTGACACATCTGGGGGACTCTTGGAATGGTGGCACGACCCTGGAGTTCCTCTCGCCTTTCCTGTGGAGAGCGCCTCCTCTTGAGATGCCACGGGAACGCCGGGAATTCTTTCCTTACGAAACAGGGAAAGGATCACTCATCTCGAGCTAGGAGGCGGAAACGGGGATCCCCTGGATGTGTGCGGGACCCCACGTGCTTCCTCTCGAGTGGAGACGGGTAAGTCGGGGAACTTCTTGAGTTGCAGCAAGGGTGTGAAGGACCCTTTGGAAGTTCCAGTGGTTAGATGTGATTAACCTCGAGAAGCCTCAGCGGAAATGGGCCTCATCTCGCCTGGAGGGCAAAACCTCCTGGATTTTGTCGAGTTGCGGCAGGTGCTCTCCACTTACGACGGGGACCTCGGGGACCCGCTCTGGTGACCTCAGGAAAGGCCAGTCCCCATGCGAGTTCCTCGGGGGCCTCTCGGGATTCCTCTCCCGTCGATGCCGGGGCCTAAGACCTTGTGTGGAGTCGGGGCCGGAACCTGAGGATTCCTCTCCAGTGCTGACATGGATCTTGGGGTACTTCTGGAGTCTCCCCAGGGGAGTCAGTCCTCGTCTCGAATGCGGGCATGCACTTGCGCTTTCCTCCAGAGCGGTAGCAGCAATGTCACGCAGTCCGCCGCGTGGATCAAAGGATCTATGGTTTTCCCTCGAGTCCTTCCCACGAGGCTTTCCCACGAGGCTTTCCCACAGGGCTGTCCCACGTGCACACGTGGTGGGAGTGGATCCTCGGCTTGAACGTCAAGGCAGTGCAGGGAAAACAGGTTCCTCTGGAATGGACTGACACATCTGGGGGACTCTTGGAATGGTGGCACGACCCTGGAGTTCCTCTCGCCTTTCCTGTGGAGAGCGCCTCCTCTTGAGATGCGACGGGAACGCCGGGAATTCTTTCCCTACGAAACAGGGAAAGGATCCCTCATCTCGAGCTAGGAGGCGGAAACGGGGCTCCCCTGGATGTGTGCGGGACACCACGTGCTTCCTCTCGAGTGGAGACGGGTATGTTGGGGAACTTCTTGAGTTGCAGCAAGGGTGTGAAAGACCCTTTGGAAGTTCCAGTGGTTAGATGTGATTGGCCTCGAGAAGCCTCAGCGGAAATGGGCCTCATCTCGCCTGGAGGGTAAAACCGCCTGGATTTTCTCGAGTTACGGCAGGTGCTCTCGACTTACGACGGGGACCTCAGGGACCCGCTCTGGTGGCCTCAGGAAAAGCCAGTCCCCATGCGAGTTCCTCGGGGGCCTCTCGGGATTCCTCTCCCGTCGATGCCGGGGCCTAAGACCTTGTGTGGAATCGGGGCCGGAACCTGAGGATTCCTCTCCAGTGCTGACATGGATCTTGGGGTACTTCTGGAATCTCCCCAGGGGAGTCAGTCCTCGTCTCGAATGCGGGCATGCACTTGCGCTTTCCTCCAGAGCGGTAGCAGCAGTGTCACGCAGTCCGCCGCGTGGATCAAAGGATCTATGGTTTTCCCTCGAGTCTTTCCCACGAGGCTTTCCCACGAGGCTTTCCCACAGGGCTGTCCCACGTGCACACGTGGTGGGACTCGATCCTCGGCTTGAACGTCAAGGCAGTGCAGGGAAAACAGGTTCCTCTGGAATGGACTGACACATCTGGGGGACTCTTGGAATGGTGGCACGACACTGGAGTTCCTCTCGCCTTTCCTGTGGAGAGCGCCTCCTCTTGAGATGCGACGGGAACGCCGGGAATTCTTTCCCTACGAAACAGGGAAAGGATCCCTCATCTCGAGCTAGGAGGCGGAAACGGGGCTCCCCTGGATGTGTGTGGGACCCCACGTGCTTCCTCTCGAGTGGAGACGGGTATGTCGGGGAACTTCTTGAGTTGCAGCAAGGGAGTGAATGACCCTTTGGAAGTTCCAGTGGTTAGATGTGATTGGCCTCTAGAAGCCTCAGCGGAAATGGGCCTCATCTCGCCTGGAGGGCAAAACCTCCTGGATTTTCTCGAGTTGCGGCAGGTGCTCTCGACTTACGACGGGGACCTCAGGGACCCGCTCTGGTGGCCTCAGGAAAGGCCAGTCCCCATGGGAGTTCCTCGGGGGCCTCTCGGGATTCCTCTCCCGTCGATGCCGGGGCCTAAGACCTTGTGTGGAGTCGGGGCCGGAACCTGAGGATTCCTCTCCAGTGCTGACATGGATCTTGGGGTACTTCTGGAGTCTCCACAGGGGAGTCAGTCCTCGTCTCGAATGCGGGCATGCACTTGCGCTTTCCTCCAGAGCGGTAGAAGCATTGTCACGCAGTCCGCCGCGTGGATCAAAGGATCTATGGTTTTCCCTCGAGTCTTTCCCACGAGGCTTTCCCACGAGGCTTTCCCACAGGGCTGTCCCACGTGCACACGTGGTGGGAGTCGATCCTCGGCTTGAACGTCAAGGCAGTGCAGGGAAAACAGGTTCCTCTGGAATGGACTGACACATCTGGGGGACTCTTGGAATGGTGGCACGACCCTGGAGTTCCTCTCGCCTTTCCTGTGGAGAGCGCCTCCTCTTGAGATTCGACGTGAACGCCGGGAATTCTTTCCCTACGAAACAGGGAAAGGATCCCTCATCTCGAGCTAGAAGGCGGAAACGGGGCTCCCCTGGATGTGTGCGGGACCCCACGTGCTTCCTCTCGAGTGGAGACGGGTATGTCGGGGAACTTCTTGAGTTGCAGCAAGGGTGTGAAGGACCCTTTGGAATTCCAGTGGTTAGACCTGATTAGCCTCGAGAAGCCTCAGCGGAAATGGGCCTCATCTCGCCTGGAGGGCAAAACCTCCTGGATTTTCTCGAGTTGCGGCAGGTTCTCTCTACTTATGACGGGGACCTCAGGGACCCGCTCTGGTGGCCTCAGGAAAGGCCTGTCCCCATGCGAGTTCCTCGGGGGCCTCTCGGGATTCCTCTCCCGTCGATGCCGGGGCCTAAGACCTTGTGTGGAGTCCCGGCCGGAACCTGAGGATTCCTCTCCAGTGCTGACATGGATCTTGGGGTACTTCTGGAGTCTCCCCAGGGGAGTCAGTCCTCGTCTCGAATGCGGGCATGCACTTGCGCTTTCCTCCAGAGCGGTAGCAGCAGTGTCACGCAGTCCGCCGCGTGGATCAAAGGATCTATGGTTTTCCCTCGAGTCTTTCCCACGAGGCTTTCCCACGAGGCTTTCCCACAGGGCTGTCCCACGTGCACACGTGGTGGGAGTCGATCCTCGGCTTGAACGTCAAGGCAGTGCAGGGAAAACAGGTTCCTCTGGAATGGACTGACACATCTGGGGGACTCTTGGAATGGTGGCACGACCCTGGAGTTCCTCTCGCCTTTCCTGTGGAGAGCGCCTCCTCTTGAGATGCGACGGGAACGCCGGGAATTCTTTCCCTACGAAACAGGGAAAGGATCCCTCATCTCGAGCTAGGAGGCGGAAACGGGGCTCCCCTGGATGTGTGCGGGACCCCACGTTCTTCCTCTCGAGTGGAGACGGGTATGTCGGGGAACTTCTTGAGTTGCAGCAAGGGTGTGAAGGACCCTTTGGAATTCCAGTGGTTAGACGTGATTAGCCTCGAGAAGCCTCAGCGGAAATGGGCCTCATCTCGCCTGGAGGGCAAAACCTCCTGGATTTTCTCGAGTTGCGGCAGGTTCTCTCTACTTATGACGGGGACCTCAGGGACCCGCTCTGGTGGCCTCAGGAAAGGCCAGTCCCCATGCGAGTTCCTCGGGGGCCTCTCGGGATTCCTCTCCCGTCGATGCCGGGGCCTAAGACCTTGTGTGGAGTCGGGGCCGGAACCTGAGGATTCCTCTCCAGTGCTGACATGGATCTTGGGGTACTTCTGGAGTCTCCCCAGGGGAGTCAGTCCTCGTCTCGAATGCGGGCATGCACTTGCGCTTTCCTCCAGAGCGGTAGCAGCAGTGTCACGCAATCCGCCGCGTGGACCAAGGGATCTATGGTTTTCCCTCGAGTCTTTCCCACGAGGCTTTCCCACGAGGCTTTCCCACAGGGCTGTCCCACGTGCACACGTGGTGGGAGTCGATCCTCGGCTTGAACGTCGAGGCAGTGCAGGGAAAACAGGTTCCTCTGGAATGGACTGACACATCTGGGGGACTCTTGGAATGGTGGCACGACCCTGGAGTTCCTCTCGCCTTTCCTGTGGAGAGCGTCTCCTCTTGAGATGCGACGTGAACGCCGGGAATTCTTTCCCTACGAAACAGGGAAAGGATCCCTCATCTCGAGCTAGGAGGCTGAAACGGGGCTCCCCTGGATATGTGCGGGACCCCACGTGCTTCCTCTCGAGTGGAGACGGGTATGTCGGGGAACTTCTTGAGTTGCAGCAAGGGCGTGAAGGACCCTTTGGAAGTTCCAGTGGTTCGACGTGATTGGCCTCGAGAAGCCTCAGCGGAAATGGGCCTCATCTCGCCTGGAGGGCAAAACCTCCTGGATTTTCTCGAGTTGCGGCAGGTGCTCTCGACTTACGACGGGGACCTCAGGGACCCGCTCTGGTGGCCTCAGGAAAGGCCAGTCCCCATGCGAGTTCCTCGGGGGCCTCTCGGGATTCCTCTCCCGTCGATCCCGGGGCCTAAGACCTTGTGTGGAGTCGGGGCCGGAACCTGAGGATTCCTCTCCAGTGCTGACATGGATCTTGGGGTACTTCTGGAGTCTCCCCAGGGGAGTCAGTCCTCGTCTCGAATGCGGGCATGCACTTGCGCTTTCCTCCAGAGCGGTAGCAGCAGTGTCACGCAGTCCGCCGCGTGGATTAAAGGATCTATGGTTTTCCCTCGAGTCTTTCCCACGAGGCTTTCCCACAGGGCTGTCCCACGTGCACACGTGGTGGGAGTCGATCCTCGGCTTGAACGTCAAGGCAGTGCAGGGAAAACAGGTTCCTCTGGAATGGACTGACACATCTGGGGGACTCTTGGAATGGTGGCACGACCCTGGAGTTCCTCTCGCCTTTCCTGTGGAGAGCGCCTCCTCTTGAGATGCGACGGGAACGCCGGGAATTCTTTCCCTACGAAACAGGGAAAGGATCCCTCATCTCGAGCTAGGAGGCGGAAACGGGGCTCCCCTGGATGTGTGCGGGACCCCACGTGCTTCCTCTCGAGTGGAGACGGGTATGTCGGGGAACTTCTTGAGTTGCAGCAAGGTGCGAAGGACCCTTTGGAAGTTCCAGTGGTTAGACGTGATTAGCCTCGAGAAGCCTCAGCGGAAATGGGCCTCATCTCGCCTGGAGGGCAAAACCTCCTGGATTTTCTCGAGTTGCGGCAGGTGCTCTCGACTTACGACGGGGACCTCAGGAACCCGCTCTGGTGGCCTCAGGAAAGGCCAGTCCCCATGCGAGTTCCTCTGGGGATTCCTCTCCCGTCGATGCCGGGGCCTAAGACCTTGTCTGTAGTCGGGGCCGGAACCTGAGGATTCCTCTCCAGTGCTGACATGGATCTTGGGGTACTTCTGGAGTCTCCCCAGGGGAGTCAGTCCTCGTCTCGATTGCGGGCATGCACTTGCGCTTTCCTCCAGAGCGGTAGCAGCAGTGTCACGCAGTCCGTCGCATGGATCAAAGGATCCATGGTTTTCCCTCGAGTCTTTCCCACGAGGCTTTCCCACGAGGCTTTCCCACAGGGCTGTCCCACGTGCACACGTCGTGGGAGTCGATCCTTGGCTTGAACGTCAAGGCAGTGCAGGGAAAACAGGTTCCTCTGGAATGGACTGACATATCTGGGGGACTCTTGGAATGGTGCAACGACCCTGGAGTTCCTCTCGCCTTTCCTGTGGAGAGCGCCTCCTCTTGAGATGCGACGGGAACGCCGGGAATTCTTTCCCTACGAAACAGGGAAAGGATCCCTCATCTCGAGCTAGGAGGCGGAAACGGGGCTCCCCTGGATGTGTGCAGGACCCCACGTGCTTCCTCTCGAGTGGAGACGGATATGTCGGGGAACTTCTTGAGTTGCAGCAAGGGTGTGAAGGACGCTTTGGAAGTTCCAGTGGTTAGATATGATTGGCCTCGAGAAGCCTCAGCGGAAATGGGCCTCATCTCGCTTGGAGGGCAAAACCTCCTGGATTTTCTCGAGTTGCGGCAGGTGCTCTCGACTTACGACGAGGACCTCAGGGACCCGCTCTGGTGGCCTTAGGAAAGGCCAGTCCCCTGCGAGTTCCTCTGGGGATTCCTCTCCTGTCGAAGCCGGGGCCTAAGACCTTGTGTGGAGTCGGGGCCGGAACCTGAGGATTCCTCTCCAGTGCTGACATGGATCTTGGGGTACTTCTGGAGTCTCCCCAGGGGAGTCAGTCCTCGTCTCGAATGCGGGCATGCACTTGCACTTTCCTCCAGAGCAGTAGCAGCAGTGTCACGCAGTCCGCCGCGTGTATCAAAGGATCTATGGTTTTCCCTCGAGTCTTTCCCACGAGGCTTTCCCACGAGGCTTTCCCACAGGGCTGTCCCACGTGCACACGTGGTGGGAGTCGATCCTCGGCTTGAACGTCAAGGCAGTGCAGGGAAAACAGGTTCCTCTGGAATGGACTGACACATCTAGGGGACTCTTGGAATGGTGTCACGACCCTGGAGTTCCTCTCGCCTTTCCTGTGGAGAGCGCCTCCTTTTGAGATGCGACGGGAACGCCGGGAATTCTTTCCCTACGAAACAGGGAAAGGATCCCTCATCTCGAGCTAGGAGGCGGAAACGGGGCTCCCCTGGATGTGTGCGGGACACCACGTGCTTCCTCTCGAGTGGAGACGGGTATGTTGGGGAACTTCTTGAGTTGCAGCAAGGGTGTGAAAGACCCTTTGGAAGTTCCAGTGGTTAGATGTGATTGGCCTCGAGAAGCCTCAGCGGAAATGGGCCTCATCTCGCCTGGAGGGTAAAACCGCCTGGATTTTCTCGAGTTACGGCAGGTGCTCTCGACTTACGACGGGGACCTCAGGGACCCGCTCTGGTGGCCTCAGGAAAAGCCAGTCCCCATGCGAGTTCCTCGGGGGCCTCTCGGGATTCCTCTCCCGTCGATGCCGGGGCCTAAGACCTTGTGTGGAATCGGGGCCGGAACCTGAGGATTCCTCTCCAGTGCTGACATGGATCTTGGGGTACTTCTGGAATCTCCCCAGGGGAGTCAGTCCTCGTCTCGAATGCGGGCATGCACTTGCGCTTTCCTCCAGAGCGGTAGCAGCAGTGTCACGCAGTCCGCCGCGTGGATCAAAGGATCTATGGTTTTCCCTCGAGTCTTTCCCACGAGGCTTTCCCACGAGGCTTTCCCACAGGGCTGTCCCACGTGCACACGTGGTGGGACTCGATCCTCGGCTTGAACGTCAAGGCAGTGCAGGGAAAACAGGTTCCTCTGGAATGGACTGACACATCTGGGGGACTCTTGGAATGGTGGCACGACACTGGAGTTCCTCTCGCCTTTCCTGTGGAGAGCGCCTCCTCTTGAGATGCGACGGGAACGCCGGGAATTCTTTCCCTACGAAACAGGGAAAGGATCCCTCATCTCGAGCTAGGAGGCGGAAACGGGGCTCCCCTGGATGTGTGTGGGACCCCACGTGCTTCCTCTCGAGTGGAGACGGGTATGTCGGGGAACTTCTTGAGTTGCAGCAAGGGAGTGAATGACCCTTTGGAAGTTCCAGTGGTTAGATGTGATTGGCCTCGAGAAGCCTCAGCGGAAATGGGCCTCATCTCGCCTGGAGGGCAAAACCTCCTGGATTTTCTCGAGTTGCGGCAGGTGCTCTCGACTTACGACGGGGACCTCAGGGACCCGCTCTGGTGGCCTCAGGAAAGGCCAGTCCCCATGGGACTTCCTCGGGGGCCTCTCGGGATTCCTCTCCCGTCGATGCCGGGGCCTAAGACCTTGTGTGGAGTCGGGGCCGGAACCTGAGGATTCCTCTCCAGTGCTGACATGGATCTTGGGGTACTTCTGGAGTCTCCACAGGGGAGTCAGTCCTCGTCTCGAATGCGGGCATGCACTTGCGCTTTCCTCCAGAGCGGTAGAAGCAGTGTCACGCAGTCCGCCGCGTGGATCAAAGGATCTATGGTTTTCCCTCGAGTCTTTCCCACGAGGCTTTCCCACGAGGCTTTCCCACAGGGCTGTCCCACGTGCACACGTGGTGGGAGTCGATCCTCGGCTTGAACGTCAAGGCAGTGCAGGGAAAACAGGTTCCTCTGGAATGGACTGACACATCTGGGGGACTCTTGGAATGGTGGCACGACCCTGGAGTTCCTCTCGCCTTTCCTGTGGAGAGCGCCTCCTCTTGAGATTCGACGTGAACGCCGGGAATTCTTTCCCTACGAAACAGGGAAAGGATCCCTCATCTCGAGCTAGAAGGCGGAAACGGGGCTCCCCTGGATGTGTGCGGGACCCCACGTGCTTCCTCTCGAGTGGAGACGGGTATGTCGGGGAACTTCTTGAGTTGCAGCAAGGGTGTGAAGGACCCTTTGGAATTCCAGTGGTTAGACCTGATTCGCCTCGAGAAGCCTCAGCGGAAATGGGCCTCATCTCGCCTGGAGGGCAAAACCTCCTGGATTTTCTCGAGTTGCGGCAGGTTCTCTCTACTTATGACGGGGACCTCAGGGACCCGCTCTGGTGGCCTCAGGAAAGGCCTGTCCCCATGCGAGTTCCTCGGGGGCCTCTCGGGATTCCTCTCCCGTCGATGCCGGGGCCTAAGACCTTGTGTGGAGTCCCGGCCGGAACCTGAGGATTCCTCTCCAGTGCTGACATGGATCTTGGGGTACTTCTGGAGTCTCCCCAGGGGAGTCAGTCCTCGTCTCGAATGCGGGCATGCACTTGCGCTTTCCTCCAGAGCGGTAGCAGCAGTGTCACGCAGTCCGCCGCGTGGATCAAAGGATCTATGGTTTTCCCTCGAGTCTTTCCCACGAGGCTTTCCCACGAGGCTTTCCCACAGGGCTGTCCCACGTGCACACGTGGTGGGAGTCGATCCTCGGCTTGAACGTCAAGGCAGTGCAGGGAAAACAGGTTCCTCTGGAATGGACTGACACATCTGGGGGACTCTTGGAATGGTGGCACGACCCTGGAGTTCCTCTCGCCTTTCCTGTGGAGAGCGCCTCCTCTTGAGATGCGACGGGAACGCCGGGAATTCTTTCCCTACGAAACAGGGAAAGGATCCCTCATCTCGAGCTAGGAGGCGGAAACGGGGCTCCCCTGGATGTGTGAGGGACCCCACGTTCTTCCTCTCGAGTGGAGACGGGTATGTCGGGGAACTTCTTGAGTTGCAGCAAGGGTGTGAAGGACCCTTTGGAATTCCAGTGGTTAGACGTGATTAGCCTCGAGAAGCCTCAGCGGAAATGGGCCTCATCTCGCCTGGAGGGCAAAACCTCCTGGATTTTCTCGAGTTGCGGCAGGTTCTCTCTACTTATGACGGGGACCTCAGGGACCCGCTCTGGTGGCCTCAGGAAAGGCCAGTCCCCATGCGAGTTCCTCGGGGGCCTCTCGGGATTCCTCTCCCGTCGATGCCGGGGCCTAAGACCTTGTGTGGAGTCGGGGCCGGAACCTGAGGATTCCTCTCCAGTGCTGACATGGATCTTGGGGTACTTCTGGAGTCTCCCCAGGGGAGTCAGTCCTCGTCTCGAATGCGGGCATGCACTTGCGCTTTCCTCCAGAGCGGTAGCAGCAGTGTCACGCAATCCGCCGCGTGGACCAAGGGATCTATGGTTTTCCCTCGAGTCTTTCCCACGAGGCTTTCCCACGAGGCTTTCCCACAGGGCTGTCCCACGTGCACACGTGGTGGGAGTCGATCCTCGGCTTGAACGTCGAGGCAGTGCAGGGAAAACAGGTTCCTCTGGAATGGACTGACACATCTGGGGGACTCTTGGAATGGTGGCACGACCCTGGAGTTCCTCTCGCCTTTCCTGTGGAGAGCGTCTCCTCTTGAGATGCGACGTGAACGCCGGGAATTCTTTCCCTACGAAACAGGGAAAGGATCCCTCATCTCGAGCTAGGAGGCTGAAACGGGGCTCCCCTGGATATGTGCGGGACCCCACCTGCTTCCTCTCGAGTGGAGACGGGTATGTCGGGGAACTTCTTGAGTTGCAGCAAGGGCGTGAAGGACCCTTTGGAAGTTCCAGTGGTTCGACGTGATTGGCCTCGAGAAGCCTCAGCGGAAATGGGCCTCATCTCGCCTGGAGGGCAAAACCTCCTGGATTTTCTCGAGTTGCGGCAGGTGCTCTCGACTTACGACGGGGACCTCAGGGACCCGCTCTGGTGGCCTCAGGAAAGGCCAGTCCCCATGCGAGTTCCTCGGGGGCCTCTCGGGATTCCTCTCCCGTCGATCCCGGGGCCTAAGACCTTGTGTGGAGTCGGGGCCGGAACCTGAGGATTCCTCTCCAGTGCTGACATGGATCTTGGGGTACTTCTGGAGTCTCCCCAGGGGAGTCAGTCCTCGTCTCGAATGCGGGCATGCACTTGCGCTTTCCTCCAGAGCGGTAGCAGCAGTGTCACGCAGTCCGCCGCGTGGATTAAAGGATCTATGGTTTTCCCTCGAGTCTTTCCCACGAGGCTTTCCCACAGGGCTGTCCCACGTGCACACGTGGTGGGAGTCGATCCTCGGCTTGAACGTCAAGGCAGTGCAGGGAAAACAGGTTCCTCTGGAATGGACTGACACATCTGGGGGACTCTTGGAATGGTGGCACGACCCTGGAGTTCCTCTCGCCTTTCCTGTGGAGAGCGCCTCCTCTTGAGATGCGACGGGAACGCCGGGAATTCTTTCCCTACGAAACAGGGAAAGGATCCCTCATCTCGAGCTAGGAGGCGGAAACGGGGCTCCCCTGGATGTGTGCGGGACCCCACGTGCTTCCTCTCGAGTGGAGACGGGTATGTCGGGGAACTTCTTGAGTTGCAGCAAGGTGCGAAGGACCCTTTGGAAGTTCCAGTGGTTAGACGTGATTAGCCTCGAGAAGCCTCAGCGGAAATGGGCCTCATCTCGCCTGGAGGGCAAAACCTCCTGGATTTTCTCGAGTTGCGGCAGGTGCTCTCGACTTACGACGGGGACCTCAGGAACCCGCTCTGGTGGCCTCAGGAAAGGCCAGTCCCCATGCGAGTTCCTCTGGGGATTCCTCTCCCGTCGATGCCGGGGCCTAAGACCTTGTCTGTAGTCGGGGCCGGAACCTGAGGATTCCTCTCCAGTGCTGACATGGATCTTGGGGTACTTCTGGAGTCTCCCCAGGGGAGTCAGTCCTCGTCTCGATTGCGGGCATGCACTTGCGCTTTCCTCCAGAGCGGTAGCAGCAGTGTCACGCAGTCCGTCGCATGGATCAAAGGATCCATGGTTTTCCCTCGAGTCTTTCCCACGAGGCTTTCCCACGAGGCTTTCCCACAGGGCTGTCCCACGTGCACACGTCGTGGGAGTCGATCCTTGGCTTGAACGTCAAGGCAGTGCAGGGAAAACAGGTTCCTCTGGAATGGACTGACATATCTGGGGGACTCTTGGAATGGTGCAACGACCCTGGAGTTCCTCTCGCCTTTCCTGTGGAGAGCGCCTCCTCTTGAGATGCGACGGGAACGCCGGGAATTCTTTCCCTACGAAACAGGGAAAGGATCCCTCATCTCGAGCTAGGAGGCGGAAACGGGGCTCCCCTGGATGTGTGCAGGACCCCACGTGCTTCCTCTCGAGTGGAGACGGATATGTCGGGGAACTTCTTGAGTTGCAGCAAGGGTGTGAAGGACCCTTTGGAAGTTCCAGTGGTTAGAGGTGATTAGCCTCGAGAAGCCTCAGCGGAAATGGGCCTCATCTCGCCTGGAGGGCAAAACCTCCTGGATTTTCTCGAGTTGCGGCAGGTGCTCTCGACTTACGACGGGGACCTCAGGGACCCGCTCTGGTGGCCTCAGGAAAGGCCAGTCCCCATGCGAGTTCCTCGGGGGCCTCTCGGGATTCCTCTCCCGTCGATGCCGGGGCCTAAGACCTTGTGTGGAGTCGGGGCCGGAACCTGAGGATTCCTCTCCAGTGCTGACATGGATCTTGGGGTACTTCTGGAGTCTCCCCAGGGGAGTCAGTCCTCGTCTCGAATGCGGGCATGCACTTGCGCTTTCCTCCAGAGCGGTAGCAGCAGTGTCACGCAGTCCGTCGCGTGTATCAAAGGATCTATGGTTTTCCCTCGAGTCTTTCCCACGAGGCTTTCCCACGAGGCTTTCCCACAGGGCTGTCCCACGTGCACACGTGGTGGGAGTCGATCCTCGGCTTGAACGTCAAGGCAGTGCAGGGAAAACAGGTACCTCTGGAATGGACTGACACATCTAGGGGACTCTTGGAATGGTGGCATGACCCTGGAGTTCCTCTCGCCTTTCCTGTGGAGAGCGCCTCCTCTTGAGATGCGACGGGAACGCCGGGAATTCTTTCCCTACGAAACAGGGAAAGGATCCCTCATCTCGAGCTAGGAGGCGGAAACGGGGCTCCCCTGGATGTGTGCGGGACCCCACGTGCTTCCTCTCGAGTGGAGACGGGTATGTCGGGGACCTTCTTGAGTTGCAGCAATGGTGTGAAGGACCCTTTGGATGTTCCAGTGGTTAGATGTGATTAGCCTCGAGAAGCCTCAGCGGAAATGGGCCTCATCTCGCCTGGAGGGCAAAACCTCCTGGATTTTCTCGAGTTGCGGCAGGTGCTCTCGACTTACGACGGGGACCTCAGGGACCCGCTCTGGTGGCCTCAGGAAAGGCCAGTCCTCATGCGAGTTCCTCGGGGGCCTCTCGGGATTCCTCTCCCGTCGATGCCGGGGCCTAAGACCTTGTGTGGAGTCGGGGCCTGAAACTGAGGATTCCTCTCCAGTGCTGACATGGATCTTGGGGTACTTCTGGAGTCTCCCCAGGGGAGTCAGTCCTCGTCTCGAATGGGGGCATGCACTTGCGCTTTCCTCCAGAGCGGTAGCAGCAGTGTCACGCAGTCCGCCGCGTGGATCAAAGGATCTACGGTTTTCCCTCGAGTCTTTCCCACGAGGCTTTCCCACGAGGTTTTCCCACAGGGCTGTCCCACGTGCACACGTGGTGGGAGTCGATCCTCGGCTTGAACGTCAAGGCAATGCAGGGAAAACAGGTTCCTCTATAATGGACTGACATATCTGGGGGTCTCTTGGAATGGTGGCACGACCCTGGAGTTCCTCTCCCCTTTCCTGTGGAGAGCACCTCCTCTTGAGATGGGACGGGAACGCCGGGAATTCTTTCCCTATGAAACAGAGAAAGGATCCCTCATCTCCAGCTAGGAGGCGGAAACGGTGCTCCCCTGGATGTGTGCGGGACCCCTCGTGCTTCCTCTGGAGTGGAGACGGGTATGTTGGGGAACTTCTTTAGTCGCAGCAAGGGCGTGAAGGACCCGTTGGAAGTTCCAGTATTTAGACGTGATTAGCCTCGAGAAGCCTCAGCGGAAATGGGCCTCATCTCGCATGGAGGCAAAAGCTCCTGGATATTCTCGAGTTGCGGCAGGTGCTCTCGACTTACGACATGGACCTCAGGGACCCGCTCTGGTGGCCTCAGGAAAGGCCAGTCCCCATGCGAGTTCCTCGGGGGCCTCTGGGGATTCCTCTCCCATCGATGCCGGTGCCTAAGACCTTGTGTGGTGTCGGGGCCGGAACCTGAGGATTCCTCTCCAGTGCTGACATGGATCTTGGGGTACTTCTGGAGTCTCCCCAGGGGAGTCAGTCCTCGTCTCGAATGCGGGCATGCACTTGCGCTTTCCTCCAGAGCGGTAGCAGCAGTGTCACGCAGTCTGCCGCGTGGATCAAAGCATCTATGGTTTTCCCTCGAGTCTTTCCCACGAGGCTTTCCCACGAAGCTTTCCCACAGGGCTGTCCCACGTGCACACGTGGTGGGAGTCGATACTCGGCTTGAACGTCAAGGCAGTGCAGGGAAAACAGGTTCCTCTGGAATGGACTGACACATCTGGGGAACTCTTGGAATGGTGGCACGACCCTTCAGTTCCTCTCGCCTTTCCTGTGGAGAGCGCCTCCTCTTGAGATGCGACGGGAACGCCGGGAACTCTTTCCCTACGAAACAGGGAAAGGATCCCTCATCTCGAGCTAGGAGGCGGAAACGGGGCTCCCCTGGATGTGTGCGGGACCCCACGTGCTTCCTCTCGAGTGGAGACGGGTATGTCGGGGAACTTCTTGAGTTGCAGCAATGGTGTGAAGGACCCTTTGGAAGTTCCAGTGGTTAGATGTGATTGGCCTCGAGAAGCCTCAGCGGAAATGGGCCTCATCTCGCCTGGAGGGCAAAACCTCCTGGATTTATTCGAGTTGCGGCAGGTGCTCTCGACTTACGACGGGGACCTCAGGGACCCGCTCTGGTGGCCTCAGGAAAGGCCAGTCCCCATGCGAGTTCCTCGGGGGCCTCTCAGGATTCCTCTCCCATCGATGCCGGGGCCTAAGACCTTGTGTGGAGTCGGGGCCGGAACCTGAGGATTCCTCTCCAGTGCTGACATGGATCTTGGGGTACTTCTGGAGTCTCCCCAGGGGAGTCAGTCCTCGTCTCGAATGCGGGCATGCACTTGCGCTTTCCTCCAGAGCGGTGGCAGCAGTGTCAGGCAGTCCGCCGCGTGGATCAAAAGATCTATGGTTTTCCCTCGAGTCTTTCCCACGAGGCTTTCCCACGAGGCTTTCCCACAGGGCTGTCCCACGTGCACACGTGGTGGGAGTCGATCCTCGTCTTGAACGTCAAGGCAGTGCAGGGAAAACAGGTTCCTCTGGAATGGACTGACACATCTGGGGGACTCTTGGAATGGTGTCACCACCCTGGAGTTCCTATCGCCTTTCCTGTGGAGAGCGCCTCCTCTTGAGATGCGAAGGGAACGCCGGGAATTCTTTCCCTACGAAACAGTGAAAGGATCCCTCATCTCGAGCTAGGAGCCGGAAACGGGGCTCCCCTAGATGTGTGCGTGACCCACGTGCTTCCTCTCGAGTGAGACGGGTATGTCGGGGAACTTCTTGATTTGCAGCAATGGTGTGAAGGACCCTTTGGAAGTTCCAGTGGTTAGACGTGATTAGCCTCGAGAAGCCTCAGCGGAAATGGGCCTCATCTCGCCTGGAGGGCAAAACCTCCTGGATTTTCTCGAGTTGCGGCAGGTGCTCTCGACTTACGACGGGGACCTCAGGGACCCGCTCTGGTGGCCTCAGGAAAGGCCAGTCCCCATGCGAGTTCCTCTGGGGATTCCTCTCCCGTCGATGCCGGGGCCTAAGACCTTGTCTGGAGTCGGGGCCGGAACCTGAGGATTCCTCTCCAGTGCTGACATGGATCTTGGGGTACTTCTGGAGTCTCCCCAGGGGAGTCAGTCCTCGTCTCGAATGCGGGCATGCACTTGCGCTTTCCTCCAGAGCGGTAGCAGCAGTGTCACGCAGTCCGCCACATGGATCAAAGGATCCATGGTTTTCCCTCGAGTCTTTCCCACGAGGCTTTCCCACGAGGCTTTCCCACAGGGCTGTCCCACGTGCACACGTCGTGGGAGTCGATCCTTGGCTTGAACGTCAAGGCAGTGCAGGGAAAACAGGTTCCTCTGGAATGGACTGACATATCTGGGGGACTCTTGGAATGGTGCAACGACCCTGGAGTTCCTCTCGCCTTTCCTGTGGAGAGCGCCTCCTCTTGAGATGCGACGGGAACGCCGGGAATTCTTTCCCTACGAAACAGGGAAAGGATCCCTCATCTCGAGCTAGGAGGCGGAAACGGGGCTCCCCTGGATGTGTGCAGGACCCCACGTGCTTCCTCTCGAGTGGAGACGGATATGTCGGGGAACTTCTTGAGTTGCAGCAAGGGTGTGAAGGACGCTTTGGAAGTTCCAGTGGTTAGATGTTATTGGCCTCGAGAAGCCTCAGCGGAAATGGGCCTCACCTCGCCTGGAGGGCAAAACCTCCTGGATTTTCTCGAGTTGCGGCAGGTGCTCTCGACTTACAACGGGGACCTCAGGGACCCGCTCTGGTGGCCTCAGGAAAGGCCAGTCCCCATGCGAGTTCCTCGGGGGCGTCTCGGGATTCCTCTCCCGTCGATGCCGGGGCCTAAGACCTTGTGTGGAGTCGGGGCCGGAACCTGAGGATTCCTCTCCAGTGCTGACATGGATCTTGGGGTACTTCTGGAGTCTCCCCAGGGGAGTCAGTCCTCGTCTCGAATGCGGGCATGCACTTGCGCTTTCCTCCAGAGCGGTAGCAGCAGTGTCACGCAGTCCGCCGCGTGGATCAAAGGATCTATGGTTTTCCCTCGAGTCTTTCCCACGAGACTTTCCCCCGAGGCTTTCCCACAGGGCTGTCCCACGTGCACACGTGGTGGGAGTCGATCCTCGGCTTGAACGTCAAGGCAGTGCAGGGAACACAGGTTCCTCTGGAATGGACTGACACATCTGGGGGACTCTTGGAATGGTGTCACGACCCTGGAGTTCCTCTCGCCTTTCCTGTGGAGAGCGCCTCCTCTTGAAATGCGACGGGAACGCCGGGAATTCTTTCCCTACGAAACAGGGAAAGGATCCCTCATCTCGAGCTAGGAGGCGGAAACGGGGCTCCCCTGGATGTGTGCGGGACCCCACGTGCTTCCTCTCGAGTGGAGACGGGTATGTCGGGGAACTTCTTGAGTTGCAGCAATGGTGTGAAGGACCCTTTGGAAGTTCCAGTGGTTAGATGTGATTGGCCTCGAGAAGCCTCAGCGGAAATGGGCCTCATCTCGCCTGGAGGGCAAAACCTCCTGGATTTTCTCGAGTTGCGGCAGGTGCTCTCGACTTACGACGGGGACCTCAGGGACCCGCTCTGGTGGCCTCAGGAAAGACCAGTCCCCATGCGAGTTCCTCGGGGGCGTCTCGGGATTCCTCTCCCGTCGATGCCGGGGCCTAAGCCCTTGTGTGGAGTCGGGGCCGGAAACTGAGGATTCCTCTCCAGTGCTGACATGGATCTTGGGGTACTTCTGGAGTCTCCCCAGGGGAGTCAGTCCTCGTCTCGAATGCGGGCATGCACTTGCGCTTTCCTCCAGAGCGGTAGCAGCAGTGTCACGCAGTCCGCCGCGTGGATCAAAGGATGTATGGTTTTCCCTCGAGCCTTTCCCACGAGGCTTTCCCACGAGGCTTTCCCACAGGGCTGTCCCACGTGCACACGTGGTGGGAGTCGATCCTCGGCTTGAACGTCAAGGCAGTGCAGGGAAAACAGGTTCCTCTGGAATGGACTGACACATCTGGGGGACTCTTGGAATGGTGGCACGACCCTGGAGTTCCTCTCGCATTTCCTGTGGAGAGCGCCTCCTCTTGAGATGCGACGGGATCGCCGGGAATTCTTTCCCTACGAAACAGGGAAAGGATCCCTCATCTCGAGCTAGGAGGCGGAAACGGGGCTCCCCTGGATGTGTGCGGGACACCACGTGCTTCCTCTCGAGTGCAGACGGGTATGTCGGGGAACTTCTTGAGTTGCAGCAAGGGTGTGAAGGACCCTCTGAAAGTTCCAGTGGTTAGATGTGATTGGCCTCGAGAAGCCTCAGCGGAAATGGGCCTCATCTCGCCTGGAGGGCAAAACCTCCTGGATTTTCTCGAGTTGCGGCAGGTGCTCTCGACTTACGACGGGGACCTCAGGGACCCGCTCTGGTGGCCTCAGGAAAGGCCAGTCCCCATGCGAGTTCCTCGGGGACCTCTCGGGATTCCTCTCCTGTCGATGCCGGGGCCTAAGACCTTGTGTGGAGTCGGGGCCGGAACCTGAGGATTCCTCTCCAGTGCTGACATGGATCTTGGGGTACTTCTGGAGTCTCCCCAAGGAAGTCAGTCCTCGTCTCGAATGCGGGCATGCACTTGCGCTTTCCTCCAGAGCGGTAGCAGCCGTGTCACGCAGTCCGCCGCGTGGATCAAAGGATCTATGGTTTTCCCTCGAGTCTTTCCAACGAGGCTTTCCCACGAGGCTTTCCCACAGGGCTGTCCCACGTGCACACGTGGTGGGAGTCGATCCTCGGCTTGAACGTCAAGGCAGTGCAGGGAAAAATGGTTCCTCTGGAATGGACTGACACATCTGGGGGACTCTTGGAATGGTGTCACGACCCTGGAGTTCCTCTCGCCTTTCCTGTGGATAGCGCCTCCTCTTGAGATGCGACGGGAACGCCGGGAATTCTTTCCCTACGAAACAGGGAAAGGATCCCTCATCTCGAGCTAGGAGGCGGAAACGGGGCTCCCCTGGATGTGTGCGGGACACCACGTGCTTCCTCTCGAGTGCAGACGGGTATGTCGGGGAACTTCTTGAGTTGCAGCAAGGGTGTGAAGGACCCTCTGAAAGTTCCAGTGGTTAGATGTGATTGGCCTCGAGAAGCCTCAGCGGAAATGGGCCTCATCTCTCCTGGAGGGCAAAACCTCCTGGATTTTCTCGAGTTGCGGCAGGTGCTCTCGACTTACGACGGGGACCTCAGGGACCCGCTCTGGTGGCCTCAGGAAAGGCCAGTCCCCATGCGAGTTCCTCGGGGGCGTCTCGGGATTCCTCTCCCGTCGATGCCGGGGCCTAAGACCTTGTGTGGAGTCGGGGCCGGAACCTGAGGATTCCTCTCCAGTGCTGACATGGATCTTGGGGTACTTCTGGAGTCTCCCCAGGGGAGTCAGTCCTCGTCTCGAATGCGGGCATGCACTTGCGCTTTCCTCCAGAGCGGTAGCAGCAGTGTCACGCAGTCCGCCGCGTGGATCAAAGGATCTATGGTTTTCCCTCGAGTCTTTCCCACGAGGCTTTCCCCCGAGGCTTTCCCACAGGGCTGTCCCACGTGCACACGTGGTGGGAGTCGATCCTCGGCTTGAACGTCAAGGCAGTGCAGGGAACACAGGTTCCTCTGGAATGGACTGACACATCTGGGGGACTCTTGGAATGGTGGCACGACCCTGGAGTTCCTCTCGCCTTTCCTGTGGAGAGCGCCTCCTCTTGAGATGCGACGGGAACGCCGGGAATTCTTTCCCTACGAAACAGGGAAAGGATCCCTCATCTCGAGCTAGGAGGCGGAAACGGGGCTCCCCTGGATGTGTGCGGGACCCCACGTGCTTCCTCTCGATTGCAGACGGGTAAGTCGGGGAACTTCTTGAGTTGCAGCAATGGTGTGAAGGACCCTTTGGAAGTTCCAGTGGTTAGATGTGATTGGCCTCGAGAAGCCTCAGCGGAAATGGGCCTCATCTCGCCTGGAGGGCAAAACCTCTTGGATTTTCTCGAGTTGCGGCAGGTGCTCTCGACTTACAACGGGGACCTCAGGGACCCGCTCTGGTGGCCTCAGGAAAGGCCAGTCCCCATGCGAGTTCCTCGGGGGCGTCTCGGGATTCCTCTCCCGTCGATGCCGGGGCCTAAGCCCTTGTGTGGAGTCGGGGCCGGAACCTGAGGATTCCTCTCCAGTGCTGACATGGATCTTGGGGTACTTCTGGAGTCTCCCCAGGGGAGTCAGTCCTCGTCTCGAATGCGGGCATGCACTTGCGCTTTCCTCCAGAGCGGTAGCAGCAGTGTCACGCAGTCCGCCGCGTGGATCAAAGGATGTATGGTTTTCCCTCGAGCCTTTCCCACGAGGCTTTCCCACGAGGCTTTCCCACAGGGCTGTCCCACGTGCACACGTGGTGGGAGTCGATCCTCGGCTTGAACGTCAAGGCAGTGCAGGGAAAACAGGTTCCTCTGGAATGGACTGACACATCTGGGGGACTCTTGGAATGGTGTCACGACCCTGGAGTTCCTCTCGCCTTTCCTGTGGAGAGCGCCTCCTCTTGAGATGCGACGGGAACGCCGGGAATTCTTTCCCTACGAAACAGGGAAAGGATCCCTCATCTCGAGCTAGTAGGCGGAAACGGGGCTCCCCTGGATGTGTGCGGGACCCCACGTGCTTCCTCTCGAGTGCAGACGGGTATGTCGGGGAACTTCTTGAGTTGCAGCAAGGGTGTGAAGGACCCTTTGGAAGTTCCAGTGGTTAGACGTGATTAGCCTCGAGAAGCCTCAGCGGAAATGGGCCTCATCTCGCCTGGAGGGCAAAACCTCCTGGATTTTCTCGAGTTGCGGCAGGTGCTCTCGACTTACGACGGGGACCTCAGGGACCCGCTCTGGTGGCCTCAGGAAAGGCCAGTCCCCATGCAAGTTCCTCGGGGGCCTCTCGGGATTCCTCTCCCGTCGATGCCGGGGCCTAAGACCTTGTGTGGAGTCGGGGCCTGAACCTGAGGATTCCTCTCCAGTGCTGACATGGATCTTGGGGTACTTCTGGAGTCTCCCCAAGGAAGTCAGTCCTCATCTCGAATGCGGGCATGCACTTGCGCTTTCCTCCAGAGCGGTAGCAGCCGTGTCACGCAGTCCGCCGCGTGGATCAAAGGATCTATGGTTTTCCCTCGAGTCTTTCGCACGAGGCTTTCCCACGAGGCTTTCCCACAGGGCTGTCCCACGTGCACACGTGGTGGGAGTCGATCCTCGGCTTGAACGTCAAGGCAGTGCAGGGAAAACAGGTTCCTCTGGAATGGACTGACACATCTGGGGGACTTTTGGAATGGTGTCACGACCCTGGAGTTCCTCTCGCTTTTCCTGTGGAGAGCGCCTCCTCTTGAGATGCGACGGGAACGCCGGGAATTCTTTCCCTACTAAACAGGGAAAGGATCCCTCATCTCGAGCTAGGAGGCAGAAACGGGGCTCCCCTGGATGTGTGCGGGACACCACGTGCTTCCTCTCGAGTGCAGACGGGTATGTCGGGGAACTTCTTGAGTTGCAGCAAGGGTGTGAAGGACCCTCTGAAAGTTCCAGTGGTTAGATGTGATTGGCCTCGAGAAGCCTCAGCGGAAATGGGCCTCATCTCGCCTGGAGGGCAAAACCTCCTGGATTTTCTCGAGTTGCGGCAGGTGCTCTCGACTTACTACGGGGACCTCAGGGACCCGCTCTGGTGGGCTCAGGAAAGGCCAGTCCCCATGCAAGTTCCTCGGGGGCCTCTCGGGATTCCTCTCCCGTCGATGCCGGGGCCTAAGACCTTGTGTGGAGTCGGGGCCTGAACCTGAGGATTCCTCTCCAGTGCTGACATGGATCTTGGGGTACTTCTGGAGTCTCCCCAAGGAAGTCAGTCCTCGTCTCGAATGCGGGCATGCACTTGCGCTTTCCTCCAGAGCGGTAGCAGCCGTGTCACGCAGTCCGCCGCGTGGATCAAAGGATCTATGGTTTTCCCTCGAGTCTTTCGCACGAGGCTTTCCCACGAGGCTTTCCCACAGGGCTGTCCCACGTGCACACGTGGTGGGAGTCGATCCTCGGCTTGAACGTCAAGGCAGTGCAGGGAAAACAGGTTCCTCTGGAATGGACTGACACATCTGGGGGACTCTTGGAATGGTGTCACGACCCTGGAGTTCCTCTCGCTTTTCCTGTGGAGAGCGCCTCCTCTTGAGATGCGACGGGAACGCCGGGAATTCTTTCCCTACTAAACAGGGAAAGGATCCCTCATCTCGAGCTAGGAGGCGGAAACGGGGCTCCCCTGGATGTGTGCGGGACACCACGTGCTTCCTCTCGAGTGCAGACGGGTATGTCGGGGAACTTCTTGAGTTGCAGCAAGGGTGTGAAGGACCCTCTGAAAGTTCCAGTGGTTAGATGTGATTGGCCTCGAGAAGCCTCAGCGGAAATGGGCCTCATCTCGCCTGGAGGGCAAAACCTCCTGGATTTTCTCGAGTTGCGGCAGGTGCTCTCGACTTACGACGGGGACCTCAGGGACCCGCTCTGGTGGCCTCAGGAAAGGCCAGTCCCCATGCGAGTTCCTCGGGGGCGTCTCGGAATTCCTCTCCCATCGATGCCGGGGCCTAAGACCTTGTGTGGAGTCGGGGCCGGAACCTGAGGATTCCTCTCCAGTGCTGACATGGATCTTGGGGTACTTCTGGAGTCTCCCCAGGGGAGTCAGTCCTCGTCTCGAATGCGGGCATGCACTTGCGCTTTCCTCCAGAGCGGTAGCAGCAGTGTCACGCAGTCCGCCGCGTGGATCAAAGGATCTATGGTTTTCCCTCGGGTCTTTCCCACGAGACTTTCCCCCGAGGCTTTCCCACAGGGCTGTCCCACGTGCACACGTGGTGGGAGTCGATCCTCGGCTTGACCGTCAAGGCAGTGCAGGGAACACAGGTTCCTCTGGAATGGACTGACACATCTGGGGGACTCTTGGAATGGTGTCACGACCCTGGAGTTCCTCTCGCCTTTCCTGTGGAGAGCGCCTCCTCTTGAGATGCGACGGGAACGCGGGGAATTCTTTCCCTACGAAACAGGGAAAGGATCCCTCATCTCGAGCTAGGAGGCGGAAACGGGGCTCCCCTGGATGTGTGCGGGACCCCACGTGCTTCCTCTCGAGTGGAGACGGGTATGTCGGGGAACTTCTTGAGTTGCAGCAATGGTGTGAAGGACCCTTTGGAAGTTCCAGTGGTTAGATGTGATTGGCCTCGAGAAGCCTCAGCGGAAATGGGCCTCATCTCGCCTGGAGGGCAAAACCTCCTGGATTTTCTCGAGTTGCGGCAGGTGCTCTCGACTTACAACGGGGACCTCAGGGACCCACTCTGGTGGCCTCAGGAAAGGCCAGTCCCCATGCGAGTTCCTCGGGGGCGTCTCGGAATTCCTCTCCCGTCGATGCCGGGGCCTAAGACCTTGTGTGGAGTCGGGGCCGGAACCTGAGGATTCCTCTCCAGTGCTGACATGGATCTTGGGGTACTTCTGGAGTCTCCCCAGGGGAGTCAGTCCTCGTCTCGAATGCGGGCATGCACTTGCGCTTTCCTCCAGAGCGGTAGCAGCAGTGTCACGCAGTCCGCCGCGTGGATCAAAGGATCTATGGTTTTCCCTCGGGTCTTTCCCACGAGACTTTCCCCCGAGGCTTTCCCACAGGGCTGTCCCACGTGCACACGTGGTGGGAGTCGATCCTCGGCTTGACCGTCAAGGCAGTGCAGGGAACACAGGTTCCTCTGGAATGGACTGACACATCTGGGGGACTCTTGGAATGGTGTCACGACCCTGGAGTTCCTCTCGCCTTTCCTGTGGAGAGCGCCTCCTCTTGAGATGCGACGGGAACGCCGGGAATTCTTTCCCTACGAAACAGGGAAAGGATCCCTCATCTCGAGCTAGGAGGCGGAAACGGGGCTCCCCTGGATGTGTGCGGGACCCCACGTGCTTCCTCTCGAGTGGAGACGGGTATGTCGGGGAACTTCTTGAGTTGCAGCAATGGTGTGAAGGACCCTGTGGAAGTTCCAGTGGTTAGATGTGATTGGCCTCGAGAAGCCTCAGCGGAAATGGGCCTCATCTCGCCTGGAGGGCAAAACCTCCTGGATTTTCTCGAGTTGCGGCAGGTGCTCTCGACTTACAACGGGGACCTCAGGGACCCGCTCTGGTGGCCTCAGGAAAGGCCAGTCCCCATGCGAGTTCCTCGGGGGCGTCTCGGGATTCCTCTCCCGTCGATGCCGGGGCCTAAGCCCTTGTGTGGAGTCGGGGCCGGAACCTGAGGATTCCTCTCCAGTGCTGACATGGATCTTGGGGTACTTCTGGAGTCTCCCCAGGGGAGTCAGTCCTCGTCTCGAATGCGGGCATGCACTTGCGCTTTCCTCCAGAGCGGTAGCAGCAGTGTCACGCAGTCCGCCGCGTGGATCAAAGGATGTATGGTTTTCCCTCGAGTCTTTCCCACGAGGCTTTCCCACGAGGCTTTCCCACAGGGCTGTCCCACGTGCACACGTGGTGGGAGTCGATCCTCGGCTTGAACGTCAAGGCAGTGCAGGTAAAACAGGTTCCTCTGGAATGGGCTGATACATCTGGGGGACTCTCGGAATGGTGGCACGACCCTGGAGTTCCTCTCGCCTTTCCTGTGGAGAGCGCCTCCTCTTGAGATGCGACGGGAACGCCGGGAATTCTTTCCCTACGAAACAGGGAAAGGATCCCTCATCTCGAGCTAGGAGGCGGAAACGGGGCTCCCCTGGATGTGTGCGGGACACCACGTGCTTCCTGTCGAGTGGAGACGGGTATGTCGGGGAACTTCTTGAGTTGCAGCAAGGGTGTGAAGGACCCTCTGAAAGTTCCAGTGGTTAGATGTGATTGGCCTCGAGAAGCCTCAGCGGAAATGGGCCTCATCTCGCCTGGAGGGCAAAACCTCCTGGATTTTCTCGAGTTGCGGCAGGTGCTCTCGACTTACGCCGGGGACCTCAGGGACCCGCTCTGGTGGCCTCAGGAAAGGCCAGTCCCCATGCGAGTTCCTCGGGGGCGTCTCGGGATTCCTCTCCCGTCGATGCCGGGGCCTAAGACCTTGTGTGGAGTCGGGGCCGGAACCTGAGGATTCCTCTCCAGTGCTGACATGGATCTTGGGGTACTTCTGGAGTCTCCCCAGGGGAGTCAGTCCTCGTCTCGAATGCGGGCATGCACTTGCGCTTTCCTCCAGAGCGGTAGCAGCAGTGTCACGCAGTCCGCCGCGTGGATCAAAGGATCTATGGTTTTCCCTCGAGTCTTTCCCACGAGGCTTTCCCCCGAGGCTTTCCCACAGGGCTGTCCCACGTGCACACGTGGTGGGAGTCGATCCTCGGCTTGAACGTCAAGGCAGTGCAGGGAACACAGGTTCCTCTGGAATGGACTGACACATCTGGGGGACTCTTGGAATGGTGGCACGACCCTGGAGTTCCTCTCGCCTTTCCTGTGGAGAGCGCCTCCTCTTGAGATGCGACGGGAACGCCGGGAATTCTTTCCCTACGAAACAGGGAAAGGATCCCTCATCTCGAGCTAGGAGGCGGAAACGGGGCTCCCCTGGATGTGTGCGGGACCCCACGTGCTTCCTCTCGATTGCAGACGGGTAAGTCGGGGAACTTCTTGAGTTGCAGCAATGGTGTGAAGGACCCTTTGGAAGTTCCAGTGGTTAGATGTGATTGGCCTCGAGAAGCCTCAGCGGAAATGGGCCTCATCTCGCCTGGAGGGCAAAACCTCTTGGATTTTCTCGAGTTGCGGCAGGTGCTCTCGACTTACAACGGGGACCTCAGGGACCCGCTCTGGTGGCCTCAGGAAAGGCCAGTCCCCATGCGAGTTCCTCGGGGGCGTCTCAGGATTCCTCTCCCGTCGATGCCGGGGCCTAAGCCCTTGTGTGGAGTCGGGGCCGGAACCTGAGGATTCCTCTCCAGTGCTGACATGGATCTTGGGGTACTTCTGGAGTCTCCCCAGGGGAGTCAGTCCTCGTCTCGAATGCGGGCATGCACTTGCGCTTTCCTCCAGAGCGGTAGCAGCAGTGTCACGCAGTCCGCCGCGTGGATCAAAGGATGTATGGTTTTCCCTCGAGCCTTTCCCACGAGGCTTTCCCACGAGGCTTTCCCACAGGGCTGTCCCACGTGCACACGTGGTGGGAGTCGATCCTCGGCTTGAACGTCAAGGCAGTGCAGGGAAAACAGGTTCCTCTGGAATGGACTGACACATCTGGGGGACTCTTGGAATGGTGTCACGACCCTGGAGTTCCTCTCGCATTTCCTGTGGAGAGCGCCTCCTCTTGAGATGCGACGGGAACGCCGGGAATTCTTTCCCTACGAAACAGGGAAAGGATCCCTCATCTCGAGCTAGTAGGCGGAAACGGGGCTCCCCTGGATGTGTGCGGGACCCCACGTGCTTCCTCTCGAGTGTAGACGGGTATGTCGGGGAACTTCTTGAGTTGCAGCAATGGTGTGAAGGACCCTCTGAAAGTTCCAGTGGTTAGATGTGATTAGCCTCGAGAAGCCTCAGCGGAAATGGGCCTCATCTCGCCTGGAGGGCAAAACCTCCTGGATTTTCTCGAGTTGCGGCAGGTGCTCTCGACTTACGACGGGGACCTCAGGGACCCGCTCTGGTGGCCTCAGGAAAGGCCAGTCCCCATGCAAGTTCCTCGGGGGCCTCTCGGGATTCCTCTCCCGTCGATGCCGGGGCCTAAGACCTTGTGTGGAGTCGGGGCCTGAACCTGAGGATTCCTCTCCAGTGCTGACATGGATCTTGGGGTACTTCTGGAGTCTCCCCAAGGAAGTCAGTCCTCGTCTCGAATGCGGGCATGCACTTGCGCTTTCCTCCAGAGCGGTAGCAGCCGTGTCACGCAGTCCGCCGCGTGGATCAAAGGATCTATGGTTTTCCCTCGAGTCTTTCGCACGAGGCTTTCCCACGAGGCTTTCCCACAGGGCTGTCCCACGTGCACACGTGGTGGGAGTCGATCCTCGGCTTGAACGTCAAGGAAGTGCAGGGAAAACAGGTTCCTCTGGAATGGACTGACACATCTGGGGGACTCTTGGAATGGTGTCACGACCCTGGAGTTCCTCTCGCTTTTCCTGTGGAGAGCGCCTCCTCTTGAGATGCGACGGGAACGCCGGGAATTCTTTCCCTACTAAACAGGGAAAGGATCCCTCATCTCGAGCTAGGAGGCGGAAACGGGGCTCCCCTGGATGTGTGCGGGACACCACGTGCTTCCTCTCGAGTGCAGACGGGTATGTCGGGGAACTTCTTGAGTTGCAGCAAGGGTGTGAAGGACCCTCTGAAAGTTCCAGTGGTTAGATGTGATTGGCCTCGAGAAGCCTCAGCGGAAATGGGCCTCATCTCGCCTGGAGGGCAAAACCTCCTGGATTTTCTCGAGTTGCGGCAGGTGCTCTCGACTTACGACGGGGACCTCAGGGACCCGCTCTGGTGGCCTCAGGAAAGGCCAGTCCCCATGCGAGTTCCTCGGGGGCGTCTCGGAATTCCTCTCCCGTCGATGCCGGGGCCTAAGACCTTGTGTGGAGTCGGGGCCGGAACCTGAGGATTCCTCTCCAGTGCTGACATGGATCTTGGGGTACTTCTGGAGTCTCCCCAGGGGAGTCAGTCCTCGTCTCGAATGCGGGCATGCACTTGCGCTTTCCTCCAGAGCGGTAGCAGCAGTGTCACGCAGTCCGCCGCGTGGATCAAAGGATCTATGGTTTTCCCTCGGGTCTTTCCCACGAGACTTTCCCCCGAGGCTTTCCCACAGGGCTGTCCCACGTGCACACGTGGTGGGAGTCGATCCTCGGCTTGACCGTCAAGGCAGTGCAGGGAACACAGGTTCCTCTGGAATGGACTGACACATCTGGGGGACTCTTGGAATGGTGTCACGACCCTGGAGTTCCTCTCGCCTTTCCTGTGGAGAGCGCCTCCTCTTGAGATGCGACGGGAACGCCGGGAATTCTTTCCCTACGAAACAGGGAAAGGATCCCTCATCTCGAGCTAGGAGGTGGAAACGGGGCTCCCCTGGATGTGTGCGGGACCCCACGTGCTTCCTCTCGAGTGGAGACGGGTATGTCGGGGAACTTCTTGAGTTGCAGCAATGGTGTGAAGGACCCTTTGGAAGTTCCAGTGGTTAGATGTGATTGGCCTCGAGAAGCCTCAGCGGAAATGGGCCTCATCTCGCCTGGAGGGCAAAACCTCCTGGATTTTCTCGAGTTGCGGCAGGTGCTCTCGACTTACAACGGGGACCTCAGGGACCCGCTCTGGTGGCCTCAGGAAAGGCCAGTCCCCATGCGAGTTCCTCGGGGGCGTCTCGGAATTCCTCTCCCGTCGATGCCGGGGCCTAAGACCTTGTGTGGAGTCGGGGCCGGAACCTGAGGATTCCTCTCCAGTGCTGACATGGATCTTGGGGTACTTCTGGAGTCTCCCCAGGGGAGTCAGTCCTCGTCTCGAATGCGGGCATGCACTTGCGCTTTCCTCCAGAGCGGTAGCAGCAGTGTCACGCAGTCCGCCGCGTGGATCAAAGGATCTATGGTTTTCCCTCGGGTCTTTCCCACGAGACTTTCCCCCGAGGCTTTCCCACAGGGCTGTCCCACGTGCACACGTGGTGGGAGTCGATCCTCGGCTTGACCGTCAAGGCAGTGCAGGGAACACAGGTTCCTCTGGAATGGACTGACACATCTGGGGGACTCTTGGAATGGTGTCACGACCCTGGAGTTCCTCTCGCCTTTCCTGTGGAGAGCGCCTCCTCTTGAGATGCGACGGGAACGCCGGGAATTCTTTCCCTACGAAACAGGGAAAGGATCCCTCATCTCGAGCTAGGAGGCGGAAACGGGGCTCCCCTGGATGTGTGCGGGACCCCACGTGCTTCCTCTCGAGTGGAGACGGGTATGTCGGGGAACTTCTTGAGTTGCAGCAATGGTGTGAAGGACCCTTTGGAAGTTCCAGTGGTTAGATGTGATTGGCCTCGAGAAGCCTCAGCGGAAATGGGCCTCATCTCGCCTGGAGGGCAAAACCTCCTGGATTTTCTCGAGTTGCGGCAGGTGCTCTCGACTTACAACGGGGACCTCAGGGACCCGCTCTGGTGGCCTCAGGAAAGGCCAGTCCCCATGCGAGTTCCTCGGGGGCGTCTCGGGATTCCTCTCCCGTCGATGCCGGGGCCTAAGCCCTTGTGTGGAGTCGGGGCCGGAACCTGAGGATTCCTCTCCAGTGCTGACATGGATCTTGGGGTACTTCTGGAGTCTCCCCAGGGGAGTCAGTCCTCGTCTCGAATGCGGGCATGCACTTGCGCTTTCCTCCAGAGCGGTAGCAGCAGTGTCACGCAGTCCGCCGCGTGGATCAAAGGATGTATGGTTTTCCCTCGAGTCTTTCCCACGAGGCTTTCCCACGAGGCTTTCCCACAGGGCTGTCCCACGTGCACACGTGGTGGGAGTCGATCCTCGGCTTGAACGTCAAGGCAGTGCAGGTAAAACAGGTTCCTCTGGAATGGGCTGATACATCTGGGGGACTCTCGGAATGGTGGCACGACCCTGGAGTTCCTCTCGCCTTTCCTGTGGAGAGCGCCTCCTCTTGAGATGCGACGGGAACGCCGGGAATTCTTTCCCTACGAAACAGGGAAAGGATCCCTCATCTCGAGCTAGGAGGCGGAAACGGGGCTCCCCTGGATGTGTGCGGGACACCACGTGCTTCCTGTCGAGTGGAGACGGGTATGTCGGGGAACTTCTTGAGTTGCAGCAAGGGTGTGAAGGACCCTCTGAAAGTTCCAGTGGTTAGATGTGATTGGCCTCGAGAAGCCTCAGCGGAAATGGGCCTCATCTCGCCTGGAGGGCAAAACCTCCTGGATTTTCTCGAGTTGCGGCAGGTGCTCTCGACTTACGCCGGGGACCTCAGGGACCCGCTCTGGTGGCCTCAGGAAAGGCCAGTCCCCATGCGAGTTCCTCGGGGGCCTCTCGGGATTCCTCTCCCGTCGATGCCGGGGCCTAAGACCTTGTGTGGAGTCGGGGCCGGAACCTGAGGATTCCTCTCCAGTGCTGACATGGATCTTGGGGTACTTCTGGAGTCTCCCCAAGGAAGTCAGTCCTCGTCTCGAATGCGGGCATGCACTTGCGCTTTCCTCCAGAGCGGTAGCAGCCGTGTCACGCAGTCCGCCGCGTGGATCAAAGGATCTATGGTTTTCCCTCGAGTCTTTCCCACGAGGCTTTCCCACGAGGCTTTCCCACAGGGCTGTCCCACGTGCACACGTGGTGGGAGTCGATCCTCGGCTTGAACGTCAAGGCAGGGCAGGGAACACAGGTTCCTCTGGAATGGACTGACACATCTGGGGGAGTCTTGGAATGGTGTCACGACCCTGGAGTTCCTCTCGCCTTTCCTGTGGAGAGCGCCTCCTCTTGAGATGCGACGGGAACGCCGGGAATTCTTTCCCTACGAAACAGGGAAAGGATCCCTCATCTCGAGCTAGGAGGCGGAAACGGGGCTCCCCTGGATGTGTGCGGGACCCCACGTGCTTCCTCTCGAGTGGAGACGGGTATGTCGGGGAACTTCTTGAGTTGCAGCAATGGTGCCAAGGACCCTTTGGAAGTTCCAGTGGTTAGATGTGATTGGCCTCGAGAAGCCTCAGAGGAAATGGGCCTCATCTCGCCTGGAGGGCAAAACCTCCTGGATTTTCTCGAGTTGCGGCAGGTGCTCTCGACTTACGACGGGGACCTCAGGGACCCGCTCTGGTGGCCTCAGGAAAGACCAGTCCCCATGCGAGTTCCTCGGGGGCGTCTCGGGATTCCTCTCCCGTCGATGCCGGGGCCTAAGCCCTTGTGTGGAGTCGGGGCCGGAACCTGAGGATTCCTCTCCAGTGCTGACATGGATCTTGGGGTACTTCTGGAGTCTCCCCAGGGGAGTCAGTCCTCGTCTCGAATGCGGGCATGCACTTGCGCTTTCCTCCAGAGCGGTAGCAGCAGTGTCACGCAGTCCTCCGCGTGGATCAAAGGATGTATGGTTTTCCCTCGAGCCTTTCCCACGAGGCTTTCCCACGAGGCTTTCCCACAGGGCTGTCCCACGTACACACGTGGTGGGAGTCGATCCTCGGCTTGAACGTCAAGGCAGTGCAGGGAAAACAGGTTCCTCTGGAATGGACTGACACATCTGGGGGACTCTTGGAATGGTGTCACGACCCTGGAGTTCCTCTCGCATTTCCTGTGGAGAGCGCCTCCTCTTGAGATGCGACGGGATCGCCGGGAATTCTTTCCCTACGAAACAGGGAAAGGATCCCTCATCTCGAGCTAGGAGGCGGAAACGGGGCTCCCCTGGATGTGTGCGGGACACCACGTGCTTCCTCTCGAGTGCAGACGGGTATGTCGGGGAACTTCTTGAGTTGCAGCAAGGGTGTGAAGGACCCTCTGAAAGTTCCAGTGGTTAGATGTGATTGGCCTCGAGAAGCCTCAGCGGAAATGGGCCTCATCTCGCCTGGAGGGCAAAACCTCCTGGATTTTCTCGAGTTGCGGCAGGTGCTCTCGACTTACGACGGGGACCTCAGGGACCCGCTCTGGTGGCCTCAGGAAAGGCCAGTCCCCATTCGAGTTCCTCGAGGGCCTCTCGGGATTCTTCTCCCGTCGATGCCGGGGCCTAAGACCTTGTGTGGAGTCGGGGCCGGAACCTGAGGATTCCTCTCCAGTGCTGACATGGATCTTGGGGTACTTCTGGAGTCTCCCCAGGGGAGTCAGTCCTCGTCTCGAATGCGGGCATGCACTTGCGCTTTCCTCCAGAGCGGTAGCAGCAGTGTCACGCAGTCCGCCGCGTGGATCAAAGGATCTATGGTTTTTCCTCGAGTCTTTCCCACGAGGCTTTCCCCCGAGGCTTTCCCACAGGGCTGTCCCACGTGCACACGTGGTGGGAGTCGATCCTCGGCTTGAACGTCAAGGCAGTGCAGGGAACACAGGTTCCTCTGGATTGGACTGACACATCTGGGGGACTCTTGGAATGGTGTCACGACCCTGGAGTTCCTCTCGCCTTTCCTGTGGAGAGCGCCTCCTCTTGAGATGCGACGGGATCGCCGGGAATTCTTTCCCTACGAAACAGGGAAAGGATCCCTCATCTCGAGCTAGGAGGCGGAAACGGGGCTCCCCTTGATGTGTGCGGGACCCCACGTGCTTCCTCTCGAGTGGAGACGGGTATGTCGGGGAACTTCTTGAGTTGCAGCAATGGTGTGAAGGACCCTTTGGAAGTTCCAGTGGTTAGATGTGATTGGCCTCGAGAAGCCTCAGCGGAAATGGGCCTCATCTCGCCTGGAGGGCAAAACCTCCTGGATTTTCTCGAGTTGCGGCAGGTGCTCTCGACTTACAACGGGGACCTCAGGGACCCGCTCTGGTGGCCTCAGGAAAGGCCAGTCCCCATGCGAGTTCCTCGGGGGCGTCTCGGGATTCCTCTCCCGTCGATGCCGGGGCCTAAGACCTTGTGTGGAGTCGGGGCCGGAACCTGAGGATTCCTCTCCAGTGCTGACATGGATCTTGGGGTACTTCTGGAGTCTCCACAGGGGAGTCAGTCCTCGTCTCGAATGCGGGCATGCACTTGCGCTTTCCTCCAGAGCGGTAGCAGCAGTGTCACGCAGTCCGCCGCGTGGATCAAAGGATGTATGGTTTTCCCTCGAGTCTTTCCCACGAGTCTTTCCCACGAGGCTTTCCCACAGGGCTGTCCCACGTGCACACGTGGTGGGAGTCGATCCTCGGCTTGAACGTCAAGGCAGTGCAGGGAAAACAGGTTCCTCTGGAATGGGCTGATACATCTGGGGGACTCTCGGAATGGTGGCACGACCCTGGAGTTCCTCTCGCCTTTCCTGTGGAGAGCGCCTCCTCTTGAGATGCGACGGGAACGCCGGGAATTCTTTCCCTTCGAAACAGAGAAAGGATCCCTCATCTCGAGCTAGGAGGCAGATTCGGGGCTCCCCTGGATGTGTGCGGGACACCACGTGCTTCCTCTCGAGTGGAGACGGGTATGTCGGGGAACTTCTTGAGTTGCAGCAAGGGTGTGAAGGACCCTTTGGAAGTTCCAGTGGTTAGATGTGATTGGACTCGAGAAGCCTCAGCGGAAATGGGCCTCATCACGCCTGGAGGGCAAAACCTCCTGGATTTTCTCGAGTTGCGGCAGGTGCTCTCGACTTACGACGGGGACCTCAGGGACCCGCTCTGGTGGCCTCAGGAAAGGCCAGTCCCCATGCGAGTTCCTCGGGGGCCTCTCGGGATTCCTCTCCCGTCGATGCCGGGGCCTAAGACCTTGTGTGGAGTCGGGGCCGGAACCTGAGGATTCCTCTCCAGTGCTGACATGGATCTTGGGGTACTTCTGGAGTCTCCCCAAGGAAGTCAGTCCTCGTCTCGAATGCGGGCATGCACTTGCGCTTTCCTCCAGAGCGGTAGCAGCAGTGTCACGCAGTCCGCCGAGTGGATCAAAGGATCTATGGTTTTCCCTCGAGTCTTTCCCACGAGGCTTTCCCACGAGGCTTTCCCACAGGGCTGTCCCACGTGCACAGGTGGTGGGAGTCGATCCTCGCCTTGAACGTCAAGGCAGTGCAGGGAAAACAGGTTCCTCTGGAATGGACTGACACATCTGGGGGACTCTTGGAATGGTGGCATGACCCTGGAGTTCCTCTCGCCTTTCCTGTGGAGAGCGCCTCCTCTTGAGATGCGACGGGAACGCCGGGAATTCTTTCCCTACGAAACAGGGAAAGGATCCCTCATCTCGAGCTAGGAGGCGGAAACGGGGCTCCCCTGGATGTGTGCGGGACACCACGTGCTTCCTCTCGAGTGCAGACGGGTATGTTGGGAAACTTCTTGAGTTGCAGCAAGTGTGTGAAGGACCCTTTGAAAGTTAAAGTGGTTAGATGTGATTGGCCTCGAGAAGCCTCAGCGGAAATGGGCCTCATCTCGCCTGGAGGGCAAAACCTCCTGGATTTTCTCGAGTTGCGGCAGGTGCTCTCGACTTACGACGGGGACCTCAGGGACCCGCTCTGGTGGCCTCAGGAAAGGCCAGTCCCCATGCGAGTTCCTCGGGGGCCTCTCGGGATTCCTCTCCCGTCGATGCCGGGCCTACGACCTTGTGTGGAGTCGGGGCCGGAACCTGAGGATTCCTCTCCAGTGCTGACATGGATCTTGGGGTACTTCTGGAGTCTCCCCAGGGGAGTCAGTCCTCGTCTCGAATGCGGGCATGCACTTGCGCTTTCCTCCAGAGCGGTAGCAGCAGTGTCACGCAGTCCGCCTCGTGGATCAAAGGATCTATGGTTTTCCCTCGAGTCTTTCCCACGAGGCTTTCCCACGAGGCTTTCCCACAGGGCTGTCCCACGTGCACACGTGGTGGGAGTCGATCCTCGGCTTGAACGTCAAGGCAGTGCACGGAAAACAGGTTCATCTGGAATGGACTGACACATCTGGGGGAGTCTTGGAATGGTGTCACGACCCTGGAGTTCCTCTCGCCTTTCCTGTGGAGAGCGCCTCCTCTTGAGATGCGACGTGAACGCCGGGAATTCTTTCCCTACGAAACAGGGAAAGGATCCCTCATCTCGAGCTAGGAGGCGGAAACGGGGCTCCCCTGGATGTGTGCGGGACCCCACGTGCTTCCTCTCGAGTGGAGACGGGTATGTCGGGGAACGTCTTGAGTTGCAGCAAGGGTGTGAAGGACCCTCTGAAAGTTCCAGTGGTTAGATGTGATTGGCCTCGAGAAGCCTCAGCGGAAATGGGCCTCATCTCGCCTAGAGGGCAAAACCTCCTGGATTTTCTCGAGTTGCGGCAGGTGCTCTCGACTTACGACGGGGACCTCAGGGACCCGCTCTGGTGGCCTCAGGAAAGGCCAGTCCCCATGCGAGTTCCTCGGGGGCCTCTCGGGATTCCTCTCCCGTCGATGCCGGGGCCTAAGACCTTGTGTGGAGTCGGGGCCGGAACCTGAGGATTCCTCTTAAGTGCTGACATGGATCTTGGGGTACTTCTGGAGTCTCCCCAAGGAAGTCAGTCCTCGTCTCGAATGCGGGCATGCACTTGCGCTTTCCTCCAGAGCGGCAGCAGCCGTGTCACGCAGTCCGCCGCGTGGATCAAAGGATCTATGGTTTTCCCTCGAGTCTTTCCCACGAGGCTTTCCCACGAGGCTTTCCCACAGGGCTGTCCCACGTGCACACGTGGTGGGAGTCGATCCTCGGCTTGAACGTCAAGGCAGTGCAGGGAAAAAAGGTTCCTCTGGAATGGACTGACACATCTGGGGGACTCTTGGAATGGTGTCACGACCCTGGAGTTCCTCTCGCCTTTCCTGTGGAGAGCGCCTCCTCTTGAGATGCGACGGGAACGCCGGGAATTCTTTCCCTACGAAACAGGGAAAGGATCCCTCATCTCGAGCTAGGAGGCGGAAACGGGGCTCCCCTGGATGTGTGCGGGACACCACGTGCTTCCTCTCGAGTGCAGACGGGTATGTCGGGGAACTTCTTGAGTTGCAGCAAGGGTGTGAAGGACCCTCTGAAAGTTCCAGTGGTTAGATGTGATTGGCCTCGAGAAGCCTCAGCGGAAATGGGCCTCATCTCGCCTGGAGGGCAAAACCTCCTGGATTTTCTCGAGTTGCGGCAGGTGCTCTCGACTTACAACGGGGACCTCAGGGACCCGCTCTGGTGGCCTCAGGAAAGGCCAGTCCCCATGCGAGTTCCTCGGGGGCGTCTCGGGATTCCTCTCCCGTCGATGCCGGGGCCTAAGCCCTTGTGTGGAGTCGGGGCCGGAACCTGAGGATTCCTCTCCAGTGCTGACATGGATCTTGGGGTACTTCTGGAGTCTCCCCAGGGGAGTCAGTCCTCGTCTCGAATGCGGGCATGCACTTGCGCTTTCCTCCAGAGCGGTAGCAGCAGTGTCACGCAGTCCGCCGCGTGGATCAAAGGATCTATGGTTTTCCCTCGAGTCTTTCCCACGAGGCTTTCCCACGAGGCTTTCCCACAGGGCTGTCCCACGTGCACACGTGGTGGGAGTCGATCCTCGGCTTGAACGTCAAGGCAGTGCAGGGAAAACAGGTTCCTCTGGAATGGGCTGATACATCTGGGGGACTCTCGGAATGGTGGCACGACCCTGGAGTTCCTCTCGCCTTTCCTGTGGAGAGCGCCTCCTCTTGAGATGCGACGGGAACGCCGGGAATTCTTTCCCTACGAAACAGGGAAAGGATCCCTCATCTCGAGCTAGGAGGCGGAAACGGGGCTCCCCTGGATGTGTGCGGGACACCACGTGCTTCCTCTCGAGTGGAGACGGGTATGTCGGGGAACTTCTTGAGTTGCAGCAAGGGTGTGAAGGACCCTTTGGAAGTTCCAGTGGTTAGATGTGATTGGACTCGAGAAGCCTCAGCGGAAATGGGCCTCATCACGCCTGGAGGGCAAAACCTCCTGGATTTTCTCGAGTTGCGGCAGGTGCTCTCGAATTACGACGGGGACCTCAGGGACCCGCTCTGGTGGCCTCAGGAAAGGCCAGTCCCCATGCGAGTTCCTCGGGGGCCTCTCGGGATTCCTCTCCCGTCGATGCCGGGGCCTAAGACCTTGTGTGGAGTCGGGGCCGGAACCTGAGAATTCCTCTCCAGTGCTGACATGGATCTTGGGGTACTTCTGGAGTCTCCCCAAGGAAGTCAGTCCTCGTCTCGAATGCGGGCATGCACTTGCGCTTTCCTCCAGAGCGGTAGCAGCCGTGTCACGCAGTCCGCCGCGTGGATCAAAGGATCTATGGTTTTCCCTCGAGTCTTTCCCAGGAGGTTTTCCCACGAGGCTTTCCCACAGGGCTGTCCCACGTGCACACGTGGTGGGAGTCGATCCTCGGCTTGAACGTCAAGGCAGTGCAGGGAAATCAGGTTCCTCTGGAATGGACTGACACATCGGGGGACTCTTGGAATGGTGGCATGACCCTGGAGTTCCTCTCGCCTTTCCTCTGGAGAGCGCCTCCTCTTGAGATGCGACGGGAACGCCGGGAATTCTTTCCCTACGAAACAGGGAAAGGATCCCTCATCTCGAGCTAGGAGGCGGAAACGGGGCTCCCCTGGATGTGTGCGGGACACCACGTGCTTCCTCTCGAGTGCAGACGGGTATGTTGGGGAACTTCTTGAGTTGCAGCAAGGGTGTGAAGGACCCTTTGAAAGTTCCAGTGGTTAGATGTGATTGGCCTCGAGAAGCCTCAGCGGAAATGGGCCTCATCTCGCCTGGAGGGCAAAACCTCCTGGATTTTCTCGAGTTGCGGCAGGTGCTCTCGACTTATGACGGGGACCTCAGGGACCCGCTCTGGTGGCCTCAGGAAAGGCCAGTCCCCATGCGAGTTCCTCGGGGGCCTCTCGGGATTCCTCTCCCGTCGATGCCGGGCCTACGACCTTGTGTGGAGTCGGGGCCGGAACCTGAGGATTCCTCTCCAGTGCTGACATGGATCTTGGGGTACTTCTGGAGTCTCCCCAGGGGAGTCAGTCCTCGTCTCGAATGCGGGCATGCACTTGCGCTTTCCTCCAGAGCGGTAGCAGTCGTGTCACGCAGTCCGCCGCGTGGATCAAAGGATCTATGGTTTTCCCTCGAGTCTTTCCCACGAGGCTTTCCCACGAGGCTTTCCCACAGGGCTGTCCCACGTGCACACGTGGTGGGAGTCGATCCTCGGCTTGAACGTCAAGGCAGTGCAGGGAAAACAGGTTCCTCTGGAATGGACTGACACATCTGGGGGACTCTTGGAATGGTGTCACGACCCTGGAGTTCCTCTCGCCTTTCCTGTGGAGAGCGCCTCCTCTTGAGATGCGACGGGAACGCCGGGAATTCTTTCCCTACGAAACAGGGAAAGGATCCCTCATCTCGAGCTAGGAGGCGGAAACGGGGCACCCCTGGATGTGTGCGGGACCCCACGTGCTTCCTCTCGAGTGCAGACGGGTATGTCGGGGAACTTCTTGAGTTGCAGCAATGGTGTGAAGGACCCTTTGGAAATTCCAGTGGTTAGATGTGATTGGCCTCGAGAAGCCTCAGCGGAAATGGGCCTCATCTCGCCTGGAGGGCAAAACCTCCTGGATTTTCTCGAGTTGCGGCAGGTGCTCTCGACTTACGACGGGGACCTCAGGGACCCGCTCTGGTGGCCTCAGGAAAGGCCAGTCCCCATGCGAGTTCCTCGGGGGCGTCTCGGGATTCCTCTCCCGTCGATGCCGGGGCCTAAGCCCTTGTGTGGAGTCGGGGCCGGAACCTGAGGATTCCTCTCCAGTGCTGACATGGATCCTGGGGTACTTCTGGAGTCTCCCCAAGGAAGTCAGTCTTCGTCTCGAATGCGGGCATGCACTTGCGCTTTCCTCCAGAGCGGTAGCAGCAGTGTCAAGCAGTCCGCCGCTGGATCAAAGGATCTATGGTTTTCCCTCGAGTCTTTCCCACGAGGCTTTCCCACGAGGCTTTCCCACAGGGCTGTCCCACGTGCACACGTGGTGGGAGTCGATCCTCGGCTTGAACGTCAAGGCAGTGCAGGGAAAACAGGTTCCTCTGGAATGGGCTGATACATCTGGTGGACTCTCGGAAGGGTGGCACGACCCTGGAGTTCCTCTCGCCTTTCCTGTGGAGAGCGCCTCCTCTTGAGATGCGACGGGAACGCCGGGAATTCTTTCCCTACGAAACAGGGAAAGGATCCCTCATCTCGAGCTAGGAGGCGGAAACGGGGCTCCCCTGGATGTGTGCGGGACACCACGTGCTTCCTCTCGAGTGCAGACGGGTATGTTGGGGAACTTCTTGAGTTGCAGCAAGGGTGTGAAGGACCCTTTGGAAGTTCCAGTGGTTAGATGTGATTGGACTCGAGAAGCCTCAGCGGAAATGGGCCTCATCACGCCTGGAGGGCAAAACCTCCTGGATTTTCTCGAGTTGCGGCAGGTGCTCTCGACTTACGACGGGGACCTCAGGGACCCGCTCTGGTGGCCTCAGGAAAGGCCAGTCCCCATGCGAGTTCCTCGGGGGCCTCTCGGGATTCCTCTCCCGAAGATGCCGGGGCCTAAGCCCTTGTGTGGAGTCGGGGCCGGAACCTGAGGATTCCTCTCCAGTGCTTACCTGGATATTGGGGTACTTCTGGAGTCTCCCCAGGGGAGTCAGTCCTCGTCTCGAATGCAGGCATGCACTTGCGCTTTCCTCCAGAGCGGTAGCAGCAGTGTCACGCAGTCCGCCGCGTGGATCAAAGGATCTATGGTTTTCCCTCGAGTCTTTCCCACGAGGCTTTCCCCCGAGGCTTTCCCACAGGGCTGTCCCACGTGCACACGTGGTGGGAGTCGATCCTCGGCTTGAACGTCAAGGCAGTGCAGGGAACACAGGTTCCTCTGGTATGGACTGACACATCTGGGGGACTCTTGGAATGGTGTCACGACCCTGGAGTTCCTCTCGCCTTTCCTGTGGAGAGCGCCTCCTCTTGAGATGCGACGGGAACGCCGGGAATTCTTTCCCTACGAAACAGGGAAAGGATCCCTCATCTCGAGCTAGGAGGCGGAAACGGGGCTCCCCTGGATGTGTGCGGGACCCCACGTGCTTCCTCTCGAGTGGAGACGGGTATGTCGGGGAACTTCTTGAGTTGCAGCAAGGGTGTGAAGGACCCTCTGAAAGTTCCAGTGGTTAGATGTGATTGGCCTCGAGAAGCCTCAGCGGAAATGAGCCTCATCTCGCCTGGAGGGCAAAACCTCCTGGATTTTCTCGAGTTGCGGCAGGTGCTCTCGACTTACAACGGGGACCTCAGGGACCCGCTCTGGTGGCCTCAGGAAAGGCCAGTCCCCATGCGAGTTCCTCGGGGGCGTCTCGGGATTCCTCTCCCGTCGATGCCGGGGCCTAAGCCCTTGTGTGGAGTCGGGGCCGGAACCTGAGGATTCCTCTCCAGTGCTGACATGGATCTTGGGGTACTTCTGGAGTCTCCCCAAGGAAGTCAGTCCTCGTCTCGAATGCGGGCATGCACTTGCGCTTTCCTCCAGAGCGGTAGCAGCCGTGTCACGCAGTCCGCCGCGTGGATCAAAGGATCTATGGTTTTCCCTCGAGTCTTTCCCACGAGGTTTTCCCACGAGGCTTTCCCACAGGGCTGTCCCACGTGCACACGTGGTGGGAGTCGATCCTCGGCTTGAACGTCAAGGCAGTGCAGGGAAAACAGGTTCCTCTGGAATGGACTGACACATCTGGGGGACTCTTGGAATGTTGGCATGACCCTGGAGTTCCTCTCGCCTTTCCTGTGGAGAGCGCCTCCTCTTGAGATGCGACGGGAACGCCGGGAATTCTTTCCCTACGAAACAGGGAAAGGATCCCTCATCTCGAGCTAGGAGGCGGAAACGGGGCTCCCCTGGATGTGTGCGGGACACCACGTGCTTCCTCTCGAGTGCAGACGGGTATGTCGGGGAACTTCTTGAGTTGCAGCAAGGGTGTGAAGGACCCTCTGAAAGTTCCAGTGGTTAGATGTGATTGGCCTCGAGAAGCCTCAGCGGAAATGGGCCTCATCTCGCCTGGAGGGCAAAACTCCTGGATTTTCTCGAGTTGCGGCAGGTGCTCTCGACTTACGACGGGGACCTCAGGGACCGCTCTGGTGGCCTCAGGAAAGGCCAGTCCCCATGCGAGTTCCTCGGGGGCCTCTCGGGATTCCTCTCCCGTCGATGCCGGGGCCTAAGACCTTGTGTGGAGTCGGGGCCGGAACCTGAGGATTCCTCTCCAGTGCTGACATGGATCTTGGGGTACTTCTGGAGTCTCCCCAGGGGAGTCAGTCCTCGTCTCGAATGCGGGCATGCACTTGCGCTTTCCTCCAGAGCGGTAGCAGCAGTGTCACGCAGTCCGCCGCGTGGATCAAAGGATCTATGGTTTTCCCTCGAGTCTTTCCCACGAGGCTTTCCCCCGAGGCTTTCCCACAGGGCTGTCCCACGTGCACACGTGGTGGGAGTCGATCCTCGGCTTGAACGTCAAGGCAGTGCAGGGAAAACAGGTTCCTCTGGAATGGGCTGATACATCTGGGGGACTCTCGGAATGGTGGCACGACCCTGGAGTTCCTCTCGCCTTTCCTGTGGAGAGCGCCTCCTCTTGAGATGCGACGGGAACGCCGGGAATTCTTTCCCTACGAAACAGGGAAAGGATCCCTCATCTCGAGCTAGGAGGCGGAAACGGGGCTCCCCTGGATGTGTGCGGGACACCACGTGCTTCCTCTCGAGTGGAGACGGGTATGTCGGGGAACTTCTTGAGTTGCAGCAAGGGTGTGAAGGACCCTTTGGAAGTTCCAGTGGTTAGATGTGATTGGACTCGAGAAGCCTCAGCGGAAATGGGCCTCATCACGCCTGGAGGGCAAAACCTCCTGGATTTTCTCGAGTTGCGGCAGGTGCTCTCGACTTACGACGGGGACCTCAGGGACCCGCTCTGGTGGCCTCAGGAAAGGCCAGTCCCCATGCGAGTTCCTCGGGGGCCTCTCGGGATTCCTCTCCCGTCGATGCCGGGGCCTAAGACCTTGTGTGGAGTCGGGGCCGGAACCTGAGGATTCCTCTCCAGTGCTGACATGGATCTTGGGGTACTTCTGGAGTCTCCCCAAGGAAGTCAGTCTTCGTCTCGAATGCGGGCATGCACTTGCGCTTTCCTCCAGAGCGGTAGCAGCCGTGTCACGCAGTCCGCCGCGTGGATCAAAGGATCTATGGTTTTCCCTCGAGCCTTTCCCACGAGGTTTTCCCACGAGGCTTTCCCACAGGGCTGTCCCACGTGCACACGTGGTGGGAGTCGATCCTCGGCTTGAACGTCAAGGCAGTGCAGGGAAATCAGGTTCCTCTGGAATGGACTGACACATCTGGGGACTCTTGGAATGGTGGCATGACCCTGGAGTTCCTCTCGCCTTTCCTGTGGAGAGCGCCTCCTCTTGAGATGCGACGGGAATGCCGGGAATTCTTTCCCTACGAAACAGGGAAAGGATCCCTCATCTCGAGCTAGGAGGCGGAAACGGGGCTCCCCTGGATGTGTGCGGGACACCACGTGCTTCCTCTCGAGTGCAGACGGGTATGTTGGGGAACTTCTTGAGTTGTAGCAAGGGTGTGAAGGACCCTTTGAAAGTTCCAGTGGTTAGATGTGATTGGCCTCGAGAAGCCTCAGCGGAAATGGGCCTCATCTCGCCTGGAGGGCAAAACCTCCTGTATTTTCTCGAGTTGCGGCAGGTGCTCTCGACTTACGACGGGGACCTCAGGGACCCGCTCTGGTGGCCTCAGGAAAGGCCAGTCCCCATGCGAGTTCCTCGGGGGCCTCTCGGGATTCCTCTCCCGTCGATGCCGGGGCCTAAGACCTTGTGTGGAGTCGGGGCCGGAACCTGAGGATTCCTCTCCAGTGCTGACATGGATCTTGGGGTACTTCTGGAGTCTCCCCAAGGAAGTCAGTCCTCGTCTCGAATGCGGGCATGCACTTGCGCTTTCCTCCAGAGCGGTAGCAGCCGTGTCACGCAGTCCGCCGCGTGGATCAAAGGATCTATGGTTTTCCCTCGAGTCTTTCCCACGAGGCTTTCCCACGAGGCTTTCCCACAGGGCTGTCCCACGTGCACACGTGGTGGGAGTCGATCCTCGGCTTGAACGTCAAGGCAGTGCAGGGAAAACAGGTTCCTCTGGAATGGACTGACACATCTGGGGGACTCTTGGAATGGTGGCATGACCCTGGAGTTCCTCTCGCCTTTCCTGTGGAGAGCGCCTCCTCTTGAGATGCGACGGGAACGCCGGGAATTCTTTCCCTACGAAACAGGGAAAGGATCCCTCATCTCGAGCTAGGAGGCGGAAACGGGGCTCCCCTGGATGTGTGCGGGACACCACGTGCTTCCTCTCGAGTGCAGACGGGTATGTTGGGGAACTTCTTGAGTTGCAGCAAGTGTGTGAAGGACCCTTTGAAAGTTAAAGTGGTTAGATGTGATTGGCCTCGAGAAGCCTCAGCGGAAATGGGCCTCATCTCGCCTGGAGGGCAAAACCTCCTGGATTTTCTCGAGTTGCGGCAGGTGCTCTCGACTTACGACGGGGACCTCAGGGACCCGCTCTGGTGGCCTCAGGAAAGGCCAGTCCCCATGCGAGTTCCTCGGGGGCCTCTCGGGATTCCTCTCCCGTCGATGCCGGGCCTACGAACTTGTGTGGAGTCGGGGCCGGAACCTGAGGATTCCTCTCCAGTGCTGACATGGATCTTGGGATACTTCTGGAGTCTCCCCAGGGGAGTCAGTCCTCGTCTCGAATGCGGGCATGCACTTGCGCTTTCCTCCAGAGCGGTAGCAGCAGTGTCACGCAGTCCGCCGCGTGGATCAAAGGATCTATGGTTTTCCCTCGAGTCTTTCCCACGAGGCTTTCCCCCGAGGCTTTCCCACAGGGCTGTCCCACGTGCACACGTGGTGGGAGTCGATCCTCGGCTTGAACGTCAAGGCAGTGCACGGAAAACAGGTTCATCTGGAATGGACTGACACATCTGGGGGAGTCTTGGAATGGTGTCACGACCCTGGAGTTCCTCTCGCCTTTCCTGTGGAGAGCGCCTCCTCTTGAGATGCGACGGGAACGCCGGGAATTCTTTCCCTACGAAACAGGGAAAGGATCCCTCATCTCGAGCTAGGAGGCGGAAACGGGGCTCCCCTGGATGTGTGCGGGACCCCACGTGCTTCCTCTCGAGTGGAGACGGGTATGTCGGGGAACTTCTTGAGTTGCAGCAAGGGTGTTAAGGACCCTCTGAAAGTTCCAGTGGTTAGATGTGATTGGCCTCGAGAAGCCTCAGCGGAAATGGGCCTCATCTCGCCTGGAGGGCAAAACCTCCTGGATTTTCTCGAGTTGCGGCAGGTGCTCTCGACTTACGACGGGGACCTCAGGGACCCGCTCTGGTGGCCTCAATAAAGGCCAGTCCCCATGCGAGTTCCTCGGGGGCCTCTCGGGATTCCTCTCCCGTCGATGCCGGGGCCTAAGACCTTGTGTGGAGTCGGGGCCGGAACCTGAGGATTCCTCTCCAGTGCTGACATGGATCTTGGGGTACTTCTGGAGTCTCCCCAAGGAAGTCAGTCCTCGTCTCGAATGCGGGCATGCACTTGCGCTTTCCTCCAGAGCGGTAGCAGCAGTGTCACGCAGTCCGCCGCGTGGATCAAAGGATCTATGGTTTTCCCTCGAGTCTTTCCCACGAGGCTTTCCCACGAGGCTTTCCCACAGGGCTGTCCCACGTGCACACGTGGTGGGAGTCGATCCTCGGCTTGAACGTCAAGGCAGTGCAGGGAAAAAAGGTTCCTCTGGAATGGACTGACACATCTGGGGGACTCTTGGAATGGTGTCACTACCCTGGAGTTCCTCTCGCCTTTCCTGTGGAGAGCGCCTCCTCTTGAGATGCGACGGGAACGCCGGGAATTCTTTCCCTACGAAACAGGGAAAGGATCCCTCATCTCGAGCTAGGAGGCGGAAACGGGGCTCCCCTGGATGTGTGCGGGACACCACGTGCTTCCTCTCGAGTGCAGACGGGTATGTCGGGGAACTTCTTGAGTTGCAGCAAGGGTGTGAAGGACCCTCTGAAAGTTCCAGTGGTTTGATGTGATTGGCCTCGAGAAGCCTCAGCGGAAATGGGCCTCATCTCGCCTGGAGGGCAAAACCTCCTGGATTTTCTCGAGTTGCGGCAGGTGCTCTCGACTTACGACGGGGACCTCAGGGACCCGCTCTGGTGGCCTCAGGAAAGGCCAGTCCCCATGCGAGTTCCTCGGGGGCGTCTCGGGATTCCTCTCACGTCGATGCCGGGGCCTAAGCCCTTGTGTGGAGTCGGGGCCGGAACCTGAGGATTCCTCTCCAGTGCTGACATGGATCTTGGGGTACTTCTGGAGTCTCCCCAGGGGAGTCAGTCCTCGTCTCGAATGCGGGCATGCACTTGCGCTTTCCTCCAGAGCGGTAGCAGCCGTGTCACGCAGTCCGCCGCGTGGATCAAAGGATCTATGGTTTTCCCTCGAGTCTTTCCCACGAGGCTTTCCCCCGAGGCTTTCCCACAGGGCTGTCCCACGTGCACACGTGGTGGGAGTCGATCCTCGGCTTGAACGTCAAGGCAGTGCAGGGAAAACAGGTTCCTCTGGAATGGGCTGATACATCTGGGGGACTCTCGGAATGGTGGCACGACCCTGGAGTTCCTCTCGCCTTTCCTGTGGAGAGCGCCTCCTCTTGAGATGCGACGGGAACGCCGGGAATTCTTTCCCTACGAAACAGGGAAAGGATCCCTCATCTCGAGCTAGGAGGCGGAAACGGGGCTCCCCTGGATGTGTGCGGGACACCACGTGCTTCCTCTCGAGTGGAGACGGGTATGTCGGGGAACTTCTTGAGTTGCAGCAAGGGTGTGAAGGACCCTTTGGAAGTTCCAGTGGTTAGATGTGATTGGACTCGAGAAGCCTCAGCGGAAATGGGCCTCATCACGCCTGGAGGGCAAAACCTCCTGGATTTTCTCGAGTTGCGGCAGGTGCTCTCGACTTACGACGGGGACCTCAGGGACCCGCTCTGGTGGCCTCAGGAAAGGCCAGTCCCCATGCGAGTTCCTCGGGGGCCTCTCGGGATTCCTCTCCCGTCGATGCCGGGCCTACGAACTTGTGTGGAGTCGGGGCCGGAACCTGAGGATTCCTCTCCAGTGCTGACATGGATCTTGGGGTACTTCTGGAGTCTCCCCAGGGGAGTCAGTCCTCGTCTCGAATGCGGGCATGCACTTGCGCTTTCCTCCAGAGCGGTAGCAGCAGTGTCACACAGTCCGCCGCGTGGATCAAAGGATCTATGGTTTTCCCTCGAGTCTTTCCCACGAGGCTTTCCCCCGAGGCTTTCCCACAGGGCTGTCCCACGTGCACATGTGGTGGGAGTCGATCCTCGGCTTGAACGTCAAGGCAGTGCACGGAAAACAGGTTCATCTGGAATGGACTGACACATCTGGGGGAGTCTTGGAATGGTGTCACGACCCTGGAGTTCCTCTCGCCTTTCCTGTGGAGAGCCCCTCCTCTTGAGATGCGACGGGAACGCCGGGAATTCTTTCCCTACGAAACAGGGAAAGGATCCCTCATCTCGAGCTAGGAGGCGGAAACGGGGCTCCCCTGGATGTGTGCGGGACCCCACGTGCTTCCTCTCGAGTGGAGACGGGTATGTCGGGGAACTTCTTGAGTTGCAGCAAGGGTGTTAAGGACCCTCTGAAAGTTCCAGTGGTTAGATGTGATTGGCCTCGAGAAGCCTCAGCGGAAATGGGCCTCATCTCGCCTGGAGGGCAAAACCTCCTGGATTTTCTCGAGTTGCGGCAGGTGCTCTCGACTTACGACGGGGACCTCAGGGACCCGCTCTGGTGGCCTCAGGAAAGGCCAGTCCCCATGCGAGTTCCTCGGGGGCCTCTCGGGATTCCTCTCCCGTCGATGCCGGGGCCTAAGACCTTGTGTGGAGTCGGGGCCGGAACCTGAGGATTCCTCTCCAGTGCTGACATGGATCTTGGGGTACTTCTGGAGTCTCCCCAAGGAAGTCAGTCCTCGTCTCGAATGCGGGCATGCACTTGCGCTTTCCTCCAGAGCGGTAGCAGCACTGTCACGCAGTCCGCCGCGTGGATCAAAGGATCTATGGTTTTCCCTCGAGTCTTTCCCACGAGGCTTTCCCACGAGGCTTTCCCACAGGGCTTTCCCACGTGCACACGTGGTGGGAGTCGATCCTCGGCTTGAACGTCAAGGCAGTGCAGGGAAAAAAGGTTCCTCTGGAATGGACTGACACATCTGGGGGACTCTTGGAATGGTGTCACTACCCTGGAGTTCCTCTCGCCTTTCCTGTGGAGAGCGCCTCCTCTTGAGATGCGACGGGAACGCCGGGAATTCTTTCCCTACGAAACAGGGAAAGGATCCCTCATCTCGAGCTAGGAGGCGGAAACGGGGCTACCCTGGATGTGTGCGGGACACCACATGCTTCCTCTCGAGTGCAGACGGGTATGTCGGGGAACTTCTTGAGTTGCAGCAAGGGTGTGAAGGACCCTCTGAAAGTTCCAGTGGTTTGATGTGATTGGCCTCGAGAAGCCTCAGCGGAAATGGGCCTCATCTCGCCTGGAGGGCAAAACCTCCTGGATTTTCTCGAGTTGCGGCAGGTGCTCTCGACTTACAACGGGGACCTCAGGGACCCGCTCTGGTGGCCTCAGGAAAGGCCAGTCCCCATGCGAGTTCCTCGGGGGCGTCTCGGGATTCCTCTCCCGTCGATGCCGGGGCCTAAGCCCTTGTGTGGAGTCGGGGCCGGAACCTGAGGATTCCTCTCCAGTGCTGACATGGATCTTGGGGTACTTCTGGAGTCTCCCCAAGGAAGTCATTCTTCGTCTCGAATGCGGGCATGCACTTGCGCTTTCCTCCAGAGCGGTAGCAGCAGTGTCACGCAGTCCGCCGCGTGGATCAAAGGATCTATGGTTTTCCCTCGAGTCTTTCCCACGAGGCTTTCCCACGAGGCTTTCCCACAGGGCTGTCCCACGTGCACACGTGGTGGGAGTCGATCCTCGGCTTGAACGTCAAGGCAGTGCAGGGAAATCAGGTTCCTCTGGAATGGACTGACACATCGGGGGACTCTTGGAATGGTGGCATGACCCTGGAGTTCCTCTCGCCTTTCCTGTGGAGAGCGCCTCCTCTTGAGATGCGACGGGAACGCCGGGAATTCTTTCCCTACGAAACAGGGAAAGGATCCCTCATCTCGAGCTAGGAGGTGGAAACGGGGCTCCCCTGGATGTGTGCGGGACACCACGTGCTTCCTCTCGAGTGCAGACGGGTATGTTGGGGAACTTCTTGAGTTGCAGCAAGGGTGTGAAGGACCCTTTGAAAGTTCCAGTGGTTAGATGTGATTGGCCTCGAGAAGCCTCAGCGGAAATGGGCCTCATCTCGCCTGGAGGGCAAAACCTCCTGGATTTTCTCGAGTTGCGGCAGGTGCTCTCGACTTACGACGGGGACCTCAGGGACCCGCTCTGGTGGCCTCAGGAAAGGCCAGTCCCCATGCGAGTTCCTCGGGGGCCTCTCGGGATTCCTCTCCCGTCGATGCCGGGCCTACGACCTTGTGTGGAGTCGGGGCCGGAACCTGAGGATTCCTCTCCAGTGCTGACATGGATCTTGGGGTACTTCTGGAGTCTCCCCAGGGGAGTCAGTCCTCGTCTCGAATGCGGGCATGCACTTGCGCTTTCCTCCAGAGCGGTAGCAGCCGTGTCACGCAGTCCGCCGCGTGGATCAAAGGATCTATGGTTTTCCCTCGAGTCTTTCCCACGAGGCTTTCCCACGAGGCTTTCCCACAGGGCTGTCCCACGTGAACACGTGGTGGGAGTCGATCCTCGGCTTGAACGTCAAGGCAGTGCAGGGAAAACAGGTTCCTCTGGAATGGACTGACACATCTGGGGGACTCTTGGAATGGTGTCACGACCCTGGAGTTCCTCTCGCCTTTCCTGTGGAGAGCGCCTCCTCTTGAGATGCGACGGGAACGCCGGGAATTCTTTCCCTACGAAACAGGGAAAGGATCCCTCATCTCGAGCTAGGAGGCGGAAACGGGGCTCCCCTGGATGTGTGCGGGACACCACGTGCTTCCTCTCGAGTGCAGACGGGTATGTCGGGGAACTTCTTGAGTTGCAGCAAGGGTGTGAAGGACCCTCTGAAAGTTCCAGTGGTTAGATGTGATTGGCCTCGAGAAGCCTCAGCGGAAATGGGCCTCATCTCGCCTGGAGGGCAAAACCTCCTGGATTTTCTCGAGTTGCGGCAGGTGCTCTCGACTTACAACGGGGACCTCAGGGACCCGCTCTGGGGGCCTCAGGAAAGGCCAGTCCCCATGCGAGTTCCTCGGGGGCGTCTCGGGATTCCTCTCCCGTCGATGCCGGGGCCTAAGCCCTTGTGTGGAGTCGGGGCCGGAACCTGAGGATTCCTCTCCAGTGCTGACATGGATCTTGGGGTACTTCTGGAGTCTCCCCAGGGGAGTCAGTCCTCGTCTCGAATGCGGGCATGCACTTGCGCTTTCCTCCAGAGCGGTAGCAGCAGTGTCACGCAGTCCGCCGCGTGGATCAAAGGATCTATGGTTTTCCCTCGAGTCTTTCCCACGAGGCTTTCCCACGAGGCTTTCCCACAGGGCTGTCCCACGTGCACACGTGGTGGGAGTCGATCCTCGGCTTGAACGTCAAGGCAGTGCAGGGAAAACAGGTTCCTCTGGAATGGGCTGATACATCTGGGGGACTCTCGGAATGGTGGCACGACCCTGGAGTTCCTCTCGCCTTTCCTGTGGAGAGCGCCTCCTCTTGAGATGCGACGGGAACGCCGGGAATTCTTTCCCTACGAAACAGGGAAAGGATCCCTCATCTCGAGCTAGGAGGCGGAAACGGGTCTCCCCTGGATGTGTGCGGGACACCACGTGCTTCCTCTCGAGTGGAGACGGGTATGTCGGGGAACTTCTTGAGTTGCAGCAAGGGTGTGAAGGACCCTTTGGAAGTTCCAGTGGTTAGATGTGATTGGACTCGAGAAGCCTCAGCGGAAATGGGCCTCATCACGCCTGTAGGGCAAAACCTCCTGGATTTTCTCGAGTTGCGGCAGGTGCTCTCGACTTACGACGGGGACCTCAGGGACCCGCTCTGGTGGCCTCAGGAAAGGCCAGTCCCCATGCGAGTTCCTCGGGGGCCTCTCGGGATTCCTCTCCCGTCGATGCCGGGGCCTAAGACCTTGTGTGGAGTCGGGGCCGGAACCTGAGGATTCCTCTCCAGTGCTGACATGGATCTTGGGGTACTTCTGGAGTCTCCCCAAGGAAGTCAGTCTTCGTCTCGAATGCGGGCATGCACTTGCGCTTTCCTCCAGAGCGGTAGCAGCCGTGTCACGCAGTCCGCCGCGTGGATCAAAGGATCTATGGTTTTCCCTCGAGTCTTTCCCAGGAGGTTTTCCCACGAGGCTTTCCCACAGGGCTGTCCCACGTGCACACGTGGTGGGAGTCGATCCTCGGCTTGAACGTCAAGGCAGTGCAGGGAAATCAGGTTCCTCTGGAATGGACTGACACATCGGGGGACTCTTGGAATGGTGGCATGACCCTGGAGTTCCTCTCGCCTTTCCTGTGGAGAGCGCCTCCTCTTGAGATGCGACGGGAACGCCGGGAATTCTTTCCCTACGAAACAGGGAAAGGATCCCTCATCTCGAGCTAGGAGGCGGAAACGGGGCTCCCCTGGATGTGTGCGGGACACCACGTGCTTCCTCTCGAGTGCAGACGGGTATGTCGGGGAACTTCTTGAGTTGCAGCAAGGGTGTGAAGGACCCTTTGAAAGTTCCAGTGGTTAGATGTGATTGGCCTCGAGAAGCCTCAGCGGAAATGGGCCTCATCTCGCCTGGAGGGCAAAACCTCCTGGATTTTCTCGAGTTGCGGCAGGTGCTCTCGACTTACGACGGGGACCTCAGGGACCCGCTCTGGTGGCCTCAGGAAAGGCCAGTCCCCATGCGAGTTCCTCGGGGGCCTCCCGGGATTCCTCTCCCGTCGATGCCGGGCCTACGACCTTGTGTGGAGTCGGGGCCGGAACCTGAGGATTCCTCTCCAGTGCTGACATGGATCTTGGGGTACTTCTGGAGTCTCCCCAGGGGAGTCAGTCCTCGTCTCGAATGCGGGCATGCACTTGCGCTTTCCTCCAGAGCGGTAGCAGCCGTGTCACGCAGTCCGCCGCGTGGATCAAAGGATCTATGGTTTTCCCTCGAGTCTTTCCCACGAGGCTTTCCCACGAGGCTTTCCCACAGGGCTGTCCCACATGCACACGTGGTGGGAGTCGATCCTCGGCTTGAACGTCAAGGCAGTGCAGGGAAAACAGGTTCCTCTGGAATGGACTGACACATCTGGGGGACTCTTGGAATGGTGTCACGACCCTGGAGTTCCTCTCGCCTTTCCTGTGGAGAGCGCATCCTCTTGAGATGCGACGGGAACGCCGGGAATTCTTTCCCTACGAAACAGGGAAAGGATCCCTCATCTCGAGCTAGGAGGCGGAAACGGGGCTCCCCTGGATGTGTGCGGGACCCCACGTGCTTCCTCTCGAGTGCAGACGGGTATGTCGGGGAACTTCTTGAGTTGCAGCAATGGTGTGAAGGACCCTTTGGAAGTTCCAGTGGTTAGATGTGATTGGCCTCGAGAAGCCTCAGCGGAAATGGGCCTCATCTCGCCTGGAGGGCAAAACCTCCTGGATTTTCTCGAGTTGCGGCAGGTGCTCTCGACTTACAACGGGGACCTCAGGGACCCGCTCTGGTGGCCTCAGGAAAGGCCAGTCCCCATGCGAGTTCCTCGGGGGCGTCTCGGGATTCCTCTCCCGTCGATGCCGGGGCCTAAGCCCTTGTGTGGAGTCGGGCCCGGAACCTGAGGATTCCTCTCCAGTGCTGACATGGATCCTGGGGTACTTCTGGAGTCTCCCCAAGGAAGTCAGTCTTCGTCTCGAATGCGGGCATGCACTTGCGCTTTCCTCCAGAGCGGTAGCAGCAGTGTCAAGCAGTCCGCCGCGTGGATCAAAGGATCTATGGTTTTCCCTCGAGTCTTTCCCACGAGGCTTTCCCACGAGGCTTTCCCACAGGGCTGTCCCACGTGCACACGTGGTGGGAGTCGATCCTCGGCTTGAACGTCAAGGCAGTGCAGGGAAAACAGGTTCCTCTGGAATGGGCTGATACATCTGGGGGACTCTCGGAAGGGTGGCACGACCCTGGAGTTCCTCTCGCCTTTCCTGTGGAGAGCGCCTCCTCTTGAGATGCGACGGGAACGCCGGGAATTCTTTCCCTACGAAACAGGGAAAGGATCCCTCATCTCGAGCTAGGAGGCGGAAACGGGGCTCCCCTGGATGTGTGCGGGACACCACGTGCTTCCTCTCGAATGCAGACGGGTATGTTGGGGAACTTCTTGAGTTGCAGCAAGGGTGTGAAGGACCCTTTGGAAGTTCCAGTGGTTAGATGTGATTGGACTCGAGAAGCCTCAGCGGAAATGGGCCTCATCACGCCTGGAGGGCAAAACCTCCTGGATTTTCTCGAGTTGCGGCAGGTGCTCTCGACTTACGACGGGGACCTCAGGGACCCGCTCTGGTGGCCTCAGGAAAGGCCAGTCCCCATGCGAGTTCCTCGGGGGCCTCTCGGGATTCCTCTCCCGTCGATGCCGGGGCCTAAGACCTTGTGTGGAGTCGGGGCCGGAACCTGAGGATTCCTCTCCAGTGCTGACCTGGATATTGGGGTACTTCTGGAGTCTCCCCAGGGGAGTCAGTCCTCGTCTCGAATGCAGGCATGCACTTGCGCTTTCCTCCAGAGCGGGAGCAGCAGTGTCACGCAGTCCGCCGCGTGGATCAAAGGATCTATGGTTTTCCCTCGAGTCTTTCCCACGAGGCTTTCCCCCGAGGCTTTCCCACAGGGCTGTCCCACGTGCACACGTGGTGGGAGTCGATCCTCGGCTTGAACGTCAAGGCAGTGCAGGGAAATCAGGTTCCTCTGGAATGGACTGACACATCGGGGGACTCTTGGAATGGTGGCATGACCCTGGAGTTCCTCTCGCCTTTCCTGTGGAGAGCGCCTCCTCTTGAGATGCGACGGGAACGCCGGGAATTCTTTCCCTACGAAACAGGGAAAGGATCCCTCATCTCGAGCTAGGAGGCGGAAACGGGGCTCCCCTGGATGTGTGCGGGACACCACGTGCTTCCTCTCGAGTGCAGACGGGTATGTCGGGGAACTTCTTGAGTTGCAGCAAGGGTGTGAAGGACCCTTTGAAAGTTCCAGTGGTTAGATGTGATTGGCCTCGAGAAGCCTCAGCGGAAATGGGCCTCATCTCGCCTGGAGGGCAAAACCTCCTGGATTTTCTCGAGTTGCGGCAGGTGCTCTCGACTTACGACGGGGACCTCAGGGACCCGCTCTGGTGGCCTCAGGAAAGGCCAGTCCCCATGCGAGTTCCTCGGGGGCCTCCCGGGATTCCTCTCCCGTCGATGCCGGGCCTACGACCTTGTGTGGAGTCGGGGCCGGAACCTGAGGATTCCTCTCCAGTGCTGACATGGATCTTGGGGTACTTCTGGAGTCTCCCCAGGGGAGTCAGTCCTCGTCTCGAATGCGGGCATGCACTTGCGCTTTCCTCCAGAGCGGTAGCAGCCGTGTCACGCAGTCCGCCGCGTGGATCAAAGGATCTATGGTTTTCCCTCGAGTCTTTCCCACGAGGCTTTCCCACGAGGCTTTCCCACAGGGCTGTCCCACATGCACACGTGGTGGGAGTCGATCCTCGGCTTGAACGTCAAGGCAGTGCAGGGAAAACAGGTTCCTCTGGAATGGACTGACACATCTGGGGGACTCTTGGAATGGTGTCACGACCCTGGAGTTCCTCTCGCCTTTCCTGTGGAGAGCGCATCCTCTTGAGATGCGACGGGAACGCCGGGAATTCTTTCCCTACGAAACAGGGAAAGGATCCCTCATCTCGAGCTAGGAGGCGGAAACGGGGCTCCCCTGGATGTGTGCGGGACCCCACGTGCTTCCTCTCGAGTGCAGACGGGTATGTCGGGGAACTTCTTGAGTTGCAGCAATGGTGTGAAGGACCCTTTGGAAGTTCCAGTGGTTAGATGTGATTGGCCTCGAGAAGCCTCAGCGGAAATGGGCCTCATCTCGCCTGGAGGGCAAAACCTCCTGGATTTTCTCGAGTTGCGGCAGGTGCTCTCGACTTACAACGGGGACCTCAGGGACCCGCTCTGGTGGCCTCAGGAAAGGCCAGTCCCCATGCGAGTTCCTCGGGGGCGTCTCGGGATTCCTCTCCCGTCGATGCCGGGGCCTAAGCCCTTGTGTGGAGTCGGGCCCGGAACCTGAGGATTCCTCTCCAGTGCTGACATGGATCCTGGGGTACTTCTGGAGTCTCCCCAAGGAAGTCAGTCTTCGTCTCGAATGCGGGCATGCACTTGCGCTTTCCTCCAGAGCGGTAGCAGCAGTGTCAAGCAGTCCGCCGCGTGGATCAAAGGATCTATGGTTTTCCCTCGAGTCTTTCCCACGAGGCTTTCCCACGAGGCTTTCCCACAGGGCTGTCCCACGTGCACACGTGGTGGGAGTCGATCCTCGGCTTGAACGTCAAGGCAGTGCAGGGAAAACAGGTTCCTCTGGAATGGGCTGATACATCTGGGGGACTCTCGGAAGGGTGGCACGACCCTGGAGTTCCTCTCGCCTTTCCTGTGGAGAGCGCCTCCTCTTGAGATGCGACGGGAACGCCGGGAATTCTTTCCCTACGAAACAGGGAAAGGATCCCTCATCTCGAGCTAGGAGGCGGAAACGGGGCTCCCCTGGATGTGTGCGGGACACCACGTGCTTCCTCTCGAGTGCAGACGGGTATGTTGGGGAACTTCTTGAGTTGCAGCAAGGGTGTGAAGGACCCTTTGGAAGTTCCAGTGGTTAGATGTGATTGGACTCGAGAAGCCTCAGCGGAAATGGGCCTCATCACGCCTGGAGGGCAAAACCTCCTGGATTTTCTCGAGTTGCGGCAGGTGCTCTCGACTTACGACGGGGACCTCAGGGACCCGCTCTGGTGGCCTCAGGAAAGGCCAGTCCCCATGCGAGTTCCTCGGGGGCCTCTCGGGATTCCTCTCCCGTCGATGCCGGGGCCTAAGCCCTTGTGTGGAGTCGGGGCCGGAACCTGAGGATTCCTCTCCAGTGCTGACCTGGATATTGGGGTACTTCTGGAGTCTCCCCAGGGGAGTCAGTCCTCGTCTCGAATGCAGGCATGCACTTGCGCTTTCCTCCAGAGCGGTAGCAGCAGTGTCACGCAGTCCGCCACGTGGATCAAAGGATCTATGGTTTTCCCTCGAGTCTTTCCCACGAGGCTTTCCCCCGAGGCTTTCCCACAGGGCTGTCCCACGTGCACACGTGGTGGGAGTCGATCCTCGGCTTGAACGTCAAGGCAGTGCAGGGAACACAGGTTCCTCTGGAATGGACTGACACATCTGGGGGACTCTTGGAATGGTGTCACGACCCTGGAGTTCCTCTCGCCTTTCCTGTGGAGAGCGCCTCCTCTTGAGATGCGACGGGAACGCCGGGAATTCTTTCCCTACGAAACAGGGAAAGGATCCCTCATCTCGAGCTAGGAGGCGGAAACGGGGCTCCCCTGGATGTGTGCGGGACCCCACGTGCTTCCTCTCGAGTGGAGACGGGTATGTCGGGGAACTTCTTGAGTTGCAGCAAGGGTGTGAAGGACCCTCTGAAAGTTCGAGTGGTTAGATGTGATTGGCCTCGAGAAGCCTCAGCGGAAATGAGCCTCATCTCGCCTGGAGGGCAAAACCTCCTGGATTTTCTCGAGTTGCGGCAGGTGCTCTCGACTTACAACGGGGACCTCAGGGACCCGCTCTGGTGGCCTCAGGAAAGGCCAGTCCCCATGCGAGTTCCTCGGGGGCGTCTCGGGATTCCTCTCCCGTCGATGCCGGGGCCTAAGCCCTTGTGTGGAGTCGGGGCCGGAACATGAGGATTCCTCTCCAGTGCTGACATGGATCTTGGGGTACTTCTGGAGTCTCCCCAGGGGAGTCAGTCCTCGTCTCAATGCGGGCATGCACTTGCGCTTTCCTCCAGAGCGGTAGCAGCAGTGTCACGCAGTCCGCCGCGTGGATCAAAGGATGTATGGTTTTCCCTCGAGTCTTTCCCACGAGGCTTTCCCACGAGGCTTTCCCACAGGGCTGTCCCACGTGCACACGTGGTGGGAGTCGATCCTCGGCTTGAACGTCAAGGCAGTGCAGGGAAAACAGGTTCCTCTGGAATGGGCTGATACATCTGGGGGAGTCTTGGAATGGTGTCACGACCCTGGAGTTCCTCTCGCCTTTCCTGTGGAGAGCGCCTCCTCTTGAGATGCGACGGGAACGCCGGGAATTCTTTCCCTACGAAACAGGGAAAGGATCCCTCATCTCGAGCTAGGAGGCGGAAACGGGGCTCCCCTAGATGTGTGCGGGACACCACGTGCTTCCTCTCGAGTGCAGACGGGTATGTCGGGGAACTTCTTGAGTTGCAGCAATGGTGTGAAGGACCCTTTGGAAGTTCCAGTGGTTAGATGTGATTGGACTCGAGAAGCCTCAGCGGAAATGGGCCTCATCACGCCTGGAGGGCAAAACCTCCTGGATTTTCTCGAGTTGCGGCAGGTGCTCTCGACTTACGACGGGGACCTCAGGGACCCGCTCTGGTGGCCTCAGGAAAGGCCAGTCCCCATGCGAGTTCCTCGGGGCCTCTCGGGATTCCTCTCCCGTCGATGCCGGGGCCTAAGACCTTGTGTGGAGTCGGGGCCGGAACCTGAGGATTCCTCTCCAGTGCTGACATGGATCTTGGGGTACTTCTGGAGTCTCCCCAAGGAAGTCAGTCCTCGTCTCGAATGCGGGCATGCACTTGCGCTTTCCTCCAGAGCGGTAGCAGCCGTGTCACGCAGTCCGCCGCGTGGATCAAAGGATCTATGGTTTTCCCTCGAGTCTTTCCCACGAGGTTTTCCCACGAGGCTTTCCCACAGGGCTGTCCCACGTGCACACGTGGTGGGAGTCGATCCTCGGCTTGAACGTCAAGGCAGTGCAGGGAAAACAGGTTCCTCTGGAATGGACTGACACATCTGGGGGACTCTTGGAATGTTGGCATGACCCTGGAGTTCCTCTCGCCTTTCCTGTGGAGAGCGCCTCCTCTTGAGATGCGACGGGAACGCCGGGAATTCTTTCCCTACGAAACAGGGAAAGGATCCCTCATCTTGAGCTAGGAGGCGGAAACGGGGCTCCCCTGGATGTGTGCGGGACACCACGTGCTTCCTCTCGAGTGCAGACGGGTATGTCGGGGAACTTCTTGAGTTGCAGCAAGGGTGTGAAGGACCCTCTGAAAGTTCCAGTGGTTAGATGTGATTGGCCTCGAGAAGCCTCAGCGGAAATGGGCCTCATCTCGCCTGGAGGGCAAAACCTCCTGGATTTTCTCGAGTTGCGGCAGGTGCTCTCGACTTACGACGGGGACCTCAGGGACCCGCTCTGGTGGCCTCAGGAAAGGCCAGTCCCCATGCGAGTTCCTCGGGGGCCTCTCGGGATTCCTCTCCCGTCGATGCCGGGGCCTAAGACCTTGTGTGGAGTCGGGGCCAGAACCTGAGGATTCCTCTCCAGTGCTGACATGGATCTTGGGGTACTTCTGGAGTCTCCCCAGGGGAGTCAGTCCTCGTCTCGAATGCGGGCATGCACTTGCGCTTTCCTCCAGAGCGGTAGCAGCAGTGTCACGCAGTCCGCCGCGTGGATCAAAGGATCTATGGTTTTCCCTCGAGTCTTTCCCACGAGGCTTTCCCACGAGGCTTTCCCACAGGGCTGTCCCACGTGCACACGTGGTGGGAGTCGATCCTCGGCTTGAACGTCAAGGCAGTGCAGGGAACACAGGTTCCTCTGGAATGGACTGACACATCTGGGGGACTCTTGGAATGGTGTCACGACCCTGGAGTTCCTCTCGCCTTTCCTGTGGAGAGCGCCTCCTCTTGAGATGCGACGGGAACGCCGGGAATTCTTTCCCTACGAAACAGGGAAAGGATCCCTCATCTCGAGCTAGGAGGCGGAAACGGGGCTCCCCTGGATGTGTGCGGGACCCCACGTGCTTCCTCTCGAATGGAGACGGGTATGTCGGGGAACTTCTTGAGTTGCAGCAATGGTGTGAAGGACCCTTTGGAAGTTCCAGTGGTTAGATGTGATTGGCCTCGAGAAGCCTCAGCGGAAATGGGCCTCATCTCGCTTGGAGGGCAAAACCTCCTGGATTTTCTCGAGTTGCGGCAGGTGCTCTCGACTTACAACGGGGACCTCAGGGACCCGCTCTGGTGGCCTCAGGAAAGGCCAGTCCCCATGCGAGTTCCTCGGGGGCGTCTCGGGATTCCTCTCCCGTCGATGCCGGGGCCTAAGACCTTGTGTGGAGTCGGGGCCGGAACCTGAGGATTCCTCTCCAGTGCTGACATGGATCTTGGGGTACTTCTGGAGTCTCCCCAAGGAAGTCAGTCCTCGTCTCGAATGCGGGCATGCACTTGCGCTTTCCTCCAGAGCGGTAGCAGCCGTGTCACGCAGTCCGCCGCGTGGATCAAAGGATCTATGGTTTTCCCTCGAGTCTTTCCCACGAGGCTTTCCCACGAGGCTTTCCCACAGGGCTGTCCCACGTGCACACGTGGTGGGAGTCGATCCTCGGCTTGAACTTCAAGGCAGTGCAGGGAAAAAAGGTTCCTCTGGAATGGACTGACACATCTGGGGGACTCTTGGAATGGTGTCACGACCCTGGAGTTCCTCTCGCCTTTCCTGTGGAGAGCGCCTCCTCTTGAGATGCGACGGGAACGCCGGGAATTCTTTCCCTACGAAACAGGGAAAGGATCCCTCATCTCGAGCTAGGAGGCGGAAACGGGGCTCCCCTGGATGTGTGCGGGACACCACGTGCTTCCTCTCGAGTGCAGACGGGTATGTCGGGGAACTTCTTGAGTTGCAGCAAGGGTGTGAAGGACCCTCTGAAAGTTCCAGTGGTTAGATGTGATTGGCCTCGAGAAGCCTCAGCGGAAATGGGCCTCATCTCGCCTGGAGGGCAAAACCTCCTGGATTTTCTCGAGTTGCGGCAGGTGCTCTCGACTTACGACGGGGACCTCAGGGACCCGCTCTGGTGGCCTCAGGAAAGGCCAGTCCCCATGCGAGTTCCTCGGGGGCGTCTCGGGATTCCTCTCCCGTCGATGCCGGGGCCTAAGACCTTGTGTGGAGTCGGGGCCGGAACCTGAGGATTCCTCTCCAGTGCTGACATGGATCTTGGGGTACTTCTGGAGTCTCCCCAAGGAAGTCAGTCTTCGTCTCGAATGCGGGCATGCACTTGCGCTTTCCTCCAGAGCGGTAGCAGCCGTGTCACGCAGTCCGCCGCGTGGATCAAAGGATCTATGGTTTTCCCTCGAGTCTTTCCCAGGAGGTTTTCCCACGAGGCTTTCCCACAGGGCTGTCCCACGTGCACACGTGGTGGGAGTCGATCCTCGGCTTGAACGTCAAGGCAGTGCAGGGAAATCAGGTTCCTCTGGAATGGACTGACACATCGGGGGACTCTTGGAATGGTGGCATGACCCTGGAGTTCCTCTCGCCTTTCCTGTGGAGAGCGCCTCCTCTTGAGATGCGACGGGAACGCCGGGAATTCTTTCCCTACGAAACAGGGAAAGGATCCCTCATCTCGAGCTAGGAGGCGGAAACGGGGCTCCCCTGGATGTGTGCGGGACACCACGTGCTTCCTCTCGAGTGCAGACGGGTATGTTGGGGAACTTCTTGAGTTGCAGCAAGGGTGTGAAGGACCCTTTGAAAGTTCCAGTGGTTAGATGTGATTGGCCTCGAGAAGCCTCAGCGGAAATGGGCCTCATCTCGCCTGGAGGGCAAAACCTCCTGGATTTTCTCGAGTTGCGGCAGGTGCTCTCGACTTACGACGGGGACCTCAGGGACCCGCTCTGGTGGCCTCAGGAAAGGCCAGTCCCCATGCGAGTTCCTCGGGGGCCTCTCGGGATTCCTCTCCCGTCGATGCCGGGCCTACGACCTTGTGTGGAGTCGGGGCCGGAACCTGAGGATTCCTCTCCAGTGCTGACATGGATCTTGGGGTACTTCTGGAGTCTCCCCAGGGGAGTCAGTCCTCGTCTCGAATGCGGGCATGCACTTGCGCTTTCCTCCAGAGCGGTAGCAGCCGTGTCACGCAGTCCGCCGCGTGGATCAAAGGATCTATGGTTTTCCCTCGAGTCTTTCCCACGAGGCTTTCCCACGAGGCTTTCCCACAGGGCTGTCCCACGTGCACACGTGGTGGGAGTCGATCCTCGGCTTGAACGTCAAGGCAGTGCAGGGAAAACAGGTTCCTCTGGAATGGACTGACACATCTGGGGGACTCTTGGAATGGTGTCACGACCCTGGAGTTCCTCTCGCCTTTCCTGTGGAGACCGCCTCCTCTTGAGATGCGACGGGAACGCCGGGAATTCTTTCCCTACGAAACAGGGAAAGGATCCCTCATCTCGAGCTAGGAGGCGGAAACGGGGCTCCCCTGGATGTGTGCGGGACCCCACGTGCTTCCTCTCGAGTGCAGACGGGTATGTCGGGGAACTTCTTGAGTTGCAGCAATGGTGTGAAGGACCCTTTGGAAGTTCCAGTGGTTAGATGTGATTGGCCTCGAGAAGCCTCAGCGGAAATGGGCCTCATCTCGCCTGGAGGGCAAAACCTCCTGGATTTTCTCGAGTTGCGGCAGGTGCTCTCGACTTACAACGGGGACCTCAGGGACCCGCTCTGGTGGCCTCAGGAAAGGCCAGTCCCCATGCGAGTTCCTCGGGGGCGTCTCGGGATTCCTCTCCCGTCGATGCCGGGGCCTAAGCCCTTGTGTGGAGTCGGGGCCGGAACCTGAGGATTCCTCTCCAGTGCTGACATGGATCCTGGGGTACTTCTGGAGTCTCCCCAAGGAAGTCAGTCTTCGTCTCGAATGCGGGCATGCACTTGCGCTTTCCTCCAGAGCGGTAGCAGCAGTGTCAAGCAGTCCGCCGCGTGGATCAAAGGATCTATGGTTTTCCCTCGAGTCTTTCCCACGAGGCTTTCCCACGAGGCTTTCCCACAGGGCTGTCCCACGTGCACACGTGGTGGGAGTCGATCCTCGGCTTGAACGTCAAGGCAGTGCAGGGAAAACAGGTTCCTCTGGAATGGGCTGATACATCTGGGGGACTCTCGGAAGGGTGGCACGACCCTGGAGTTCCTCTCGCCTTTCCTGTGGAGAGCGCCTCCTCTTGAGATGCGACGGGAACGCCGGGAATTCTTTCCCTACGAAACAGGGAAAGGATCCCTCATCTCGAGCTAGGAGGCGGAAACGGGGCTCCCCTGGATGTGTGCGGGACACCACGTGCTTCCTCTCGAGTGCAGACGGGTATGTTGGGGAACTTCTTGAGTTGCAGCAAGGGTGTGAAGGACCCTTTGGAAGTTCCAGTGGTTAGATGTGATTGGACTCGAGAAGCCTCAGCGGAAATGGGCCTCATCACGCCTGGAGGGCAAAACCTCCTGGATTTTCTCGAGTTGCGGCAGGTGCTCTCGACTTACGACGGGGACCTCAGGGACCCGCTCTGGTGGCCTCAGGAAAGGCCAGTCCCCATGCGAGTTCCTCGGGGGCCTCTCGGGATTCCTCTCCCGTCGATGCCGGGGCCTAAGACCTTGTGTGGAGTCGGGGCCGGAACCTGAGGATTCCTCTCCAGTGCTGACCTGGATATTGGGGTACTTCTGGAGTCTCCCCAGGGGAGTCAGTCCTCGTCTCGAATGCAGGCATGCACTTGCGCTTTCCTCCAGAGCGGGAGCAGCAGTGTCACGCAGTCCGCCGCGTGGATCAAAGGATCTATGGTTTTCCCTCGAGTCTTTCCCACGAGGCTTTCCCCCGAGGCTTTCCCACAGGGCTGTCCCACGTGCACACGTGGTGGGAGTCGATCCTCGGCTTGAACGTCAAGGCAGTGCAGGGAACACAGGTTCCTCTGGAATGGACTGACACATCTGGGGGACTCTTGGAATGGTGTCACGACCCTGGAGTTCCTCTCGCCTTTCCTGTGGAGAGCGCCTCCTCTTGAGATGCGACGGGAACGCCGGGAATTCTTTCCCTACGAAACAGGGAAAGGATCCCTCATCTCGAGCTAGGAGGCGGAAACGGGGCTCCCCTGGATGTGTGCGGGACCCCACGTGCTTCCTCTCGAGTGGAGACGGGTATGTCGGGGAACTTCTTGAGTTGCAGCAAGGGTGTGAAGGACCCTCTGAAAGTTCCAGTGGTTAGATGTGATTGGCCTCGAGAAGCCTCAGCGGAAATGAGCCTCATCTCGCCTGGAGGGCAAAACCTCCTGGATTTTCTCGAGTTGCGGCAGGTGCTCTCGACTTACACCGGGGACCTCAGGGACCCGCTCTGGTGGCCTCAGGAAAGGCCAGTCCCCATGCGAGTTCCTCGGGGGCGTCTCGGGATTCCTCTCCCGTCGATGCCGGGGCCTAAGCCCTTGTGTGGAGTCGGGGCCGGAATCTGAGGATTCCTCTCCAGTGCTGACATGGATCTTGGGGTACTTCTGGAGTCTCCCCAGGGGAGTCAGTCCTCGTCTCAATGCGGGCATGCACTTGCGCTTTCCTCCAGAGCGGTAGCAGCAGTGTCACGCAGTCCGCCGCGTGGATCAAAGGATGTATGGTTTTCCCTCGAGTCTTTCCCACGAGGCTTTCCCACGAGGCTTTCCCACAGGGCTGTCCCACGTGCACACGTGGTGGGAGTCGATCCTCGGCTTGAACGTCAAGGCAGTGCAGGGAAAACAGGTTCCTCTGGAATGGGCTGATACATCTGGGGGAGTCTTGGAATGGTGTCACGAACCTGGAGTTCCTCTCGCCTTTCCTGTGGAGAGCGCCTCCTCTTGAGATGCGACGGGAACGCCGGGAATTCTTTCCCTACGAAACAGGGAAAGGATCCCTCATCTCGAGCTAGGAGGCGGAAACGGGGCTCCCCTAGATGTGTGCGGGACACCACGTGCTTCCTCTCGAGTGCAGACGGGTATGTCGGGGAACTTCTTGAGTTGCAGCAAGGGTGTGAAGGACCCTTTGAAAGTTCCAGTGGTTAGATGTGATTGGCCTCGAGAAGCCTCAGCGGAAATGGGCCTCATCTCGCCTGGAGGGCAAAACCTCCTGGATTTTCTCGAGTTGCGGCAGGTGCTCTCGACTTACGACGGGGACCTCAGGGACCCGCTCTGGTGGCCTCAGGAAAGGCCAGTCCCCATGCGAGTTCCTCGGGGGCCTCTCGGGATTCCTCTCCCGTCGATGCCGGGCCTACGACCTTGTGTGGAGTCGGGGCCGGAACCTGAGGATTCCTCTCCAGTGCTGACATGGATCTTGGGGTACTTCTGGAGTCTCCCCAGGGGAGTCAGTCCTCGTCTCGAATGCGGGCATGCACTTGCGCTTTCCTCCAGAGCGGTAGCAGCCGTGTCACGCAGTCCGCCGCGTGGATCAAAGGATCTATGGTTTTCCCTCGAGTCTTTCCCACGAGGCTTTCCCACGAGGCTTTCCCACAGGGCTGTCCCACGTGCACACGTGGTGGGAGTCGATCCTCGGCTTGAACGTCAAGGCAGTGCAGGGAAAACAGGTTCCTCTGGAATGGACTGACACATCTGGGGGACTCTTGGAATGGTGTCACGACCCTGGAGTTCCTCTCGCCTTTCCTGTGGAGACCGCCTCCTCTTGAGATGCGACGGGAACGCCGGGAATTCTTTCCCTACGAAACAGGGAAAGGATCCCTCATCTCGAGCTAGGAGGCGGAAACGGGGCTCCCCTGGATGTGTGCGGGACCCCACGTGCTTCCTCTCGAGTGCAGACGGGTATGTCGGGGAACTTCTTGAGTTGCAGCAATGGTGTGAAGGACCCTTTGGAAGTTCCAGTGGTTAGATGTGATTGGCCTCGAGAAGCCTCAGCGGAAATGGGCCTCATCTCGCCTGGAGGGCAAAACCTCCTGGATTTTCTCGAGTTGCGGCAGGTGCTCTCGACTTACAACGGGGACCTCAGGGACCCGCTCTGGTGGCCTCAGGAAAGGCCAGTCCCCATGCGAGTTCCTCGGGGGCGTCTCGGGATTCCTCTCCCGTCGATGCCGGGGCCTAAGCCCTTGTGTGGAGTCGGGGCCGGAACCTGAGGATTCCTCTCCAGTGCTGACATGGATCCTGGGGTACTTCTGGAGTCTCCCCAAGGAAGTCAGTCTTCGTCTCGAATGCGGGCATGCACTTGCGCTTTCCTCCAGAGCGGTAGCAGCAGTGTCAAGCAGTCCGCCGCGTGGATCAAAGGATCTATGGTTTTCCCTCGAGTCTTTCCCACGAGGCTTTCCCACGAGGCTTTCCCACAGGGCTGTCCCACGTGCACACGTGGTGGGAGTCGATCCTCGGCTTGAACGTCAAGGCAGTGCAGGGAAAACAGGTTCCTCTGGAATGGGCTGATACATCTGGGGGACTCTCGGAAGGGTGGCACGACCCTGGAGTTCCTCTCGCCTTTCCTGTGGAGAGCGCCTCCTCTTGAGATGCGACGGGAACGCCGGGAATTCTTTCCCTACGAAACAGGGAAAGGATCCCTCATCTCGAGCTAGGAGGCGGAAACGGGGCTCCCCTGGATGTGTGCGGGACACCACGTGCTTCCTCTCGAGTGCAGACGGGTATGTTGGGGAACTTCTTGAGTTGCAGCAAGGGTGTGAAGGACCCTTTGGAAGTTCCAGTGGTTAGATGTGATTGGACTCGAGAAGCCTCAGCGGAAATGGGCCTCATCACGCCTGGAGGGCAAAACCTCCTGGATTTTCTCGAGTTGCGGCAGGTGCTCTCGACTTACGACGGGGACCTCAGGGACCCGCTCTGGTGGCCTCAGGAAAGGCCAGTCCCCATGCGAGTTCCTCGGGGGCCTCTCGGGATTCCTCTCCCGTCGATGCCGGGGCCTAAGACCTTGTGTGGAGTCGGGGCCGGAACCTGAGGATTCCTCTCCAGTGCTGACCTGGATATTGGGGTACTTCTGGAGTCTCCCCAGGGGAGTCAGTCCTCGTCTCGAATGCAGGCATGCACTTGCGCTTTCCTCCAGAGCGGGAGCAGCAGTGTCACGCAGTCCCCCGCGTGGATCAAAGGATCTATGGTTTTCCCTCGAGTCTTTCCCACGAGGCTTTCCCCCGAGGCTTTCCCACAGGGCTGTCCCACGTGCACACGTGGTGGGAGTCGATCCTCGGCTTGAACGTCAAGGCAGTGCAGGGAACACAGGTTCCTCTGGAATGGACTGACACATCTGGGGGACTCTTGGAATGGTGTCACGACCCTGGAGTTCCTCTCGCCTTTCCTGTGGAGAGCGCCTCCTCTTGAGATGCGACGGGAACGCCGGGAATTCTTTCCCTACGAAACAGGGAAAGGATCCCTCATCTCGAGCTAGGAGGCGGAAACGGGGCTCCCCTGGATGTGTGCGGGACCCCACGTGCTTCCTCTCGAGTGGAGACGGGTATGTCGGGGAACTTCTTGAGTTGCAGCAAGGGTGTGAAGGACCCTCTGAAAGTTCCAGTGGTTAGATGTGATTGGCCTCGAGAAGCCTCAGCGGAAATGAGCCTCATCTCGCCTGGAGGGCAAAACCTCCTGGATTTTCTCGAGTTGCGGCAGGTGCTCTCGACTTACAACGGGGACCTCAGGGACCCGCTCTGGTGGCCTCAGGAAAGGCCAGTCCCCATGCGAGTTCCTCGGGGGCGTCTCGGGATTCCTCTCCCGTCGATGCCGGGGCCTAAGCCCTTGTGTGGAGTCGGGGCCGGAATCTGAGGATTCCTCTCCAGTGCTGACATGGATCTTGGGGTACTTCTGGAGTCTCCCCAGGGGAGTCAGTCCTCGTCTCAATGCGGGCATGCACTTGCGCTTTCCTCCAAGGCGGTAGCAGCAGTGTCACGCAGTCCGCCGCGTGGATCAAAGGATGTATGGTTTTCCCTCGAGTCTTTCCCACGAGGCTTTCCCACGAGGCTTTCCCACAGGGCTGTCCCACGTGCACACGTGGTGGGAGTCGATCCTCGGCTTGAACGTCAAGGCAGTGCAGGGAAAACAGGTTCCTCTGGAATGGGCTGATACATCTGGGGGAGTCTTGGAATGGTGTCACGAACCTGGAGTTCCTCTCGCCTTTCCTGTGGAGAGCGCCTCCTCTTGAGATGCGACGGGAACGCCGGGAATTCTTTCCCTACGAAACAGGGAAAGGATCCCTCATCTCGAGCTAGGAGGCGGAAACGGGGCTCCCCTAGATGTGTGCGGGACACCACGTGCTTCCTCTCGAGTGCAGACGGGTATGTCGGGGAACTTCTTGAGTTGCAGCAAGGGTGTGAAGGACCCTTTGGAAGTTCCAGTGGTTAGATGTGATTGGACTCGAGAAGCCTCAGCGGAAATGGGCCTCATCACGCCTGGAGGGCAAAACCTCCTGGATTTTCTCGAGTTGCGGCAGGTGCTCTCGACTTACGACGGGGACCTCAGGGACCCGCTCTGGTGGCCTCAGGAAAGGCCAGTCCCCATGCGAGTTCCTCGGGGCCTCTCGGGATTCCTCTCCCGTCGATGCCGGGGCCTAAGACCTTGTGTGGAGTCGGGGCCGGAACCTGAGGATTCCTCTCCAGTGCTGACATGGATCTTGGGGTACTTCTGGAGTCTCCCCAAGGAAGTCAGTCCTCGTCTCGAATGCGGGCATGCACTTGCGCTTTCCTCCAGAGCGGTAGCAGCCGTGTCACGCAGTCCGCCGCGTGGATCAAAGGATCTATGGTTTTCCCTCGAGTCTTTCCCACGAGGTTTTCCCACGAGGCTTTCCCACAGGGCTGTCCCACGTGCACACGTGGTGGGAGTCGATCCTCGGCTTGAACGTCAAGGCAGTGCAGGGAAAACAGGTTCCTCTGGAATGGACTGACACATCTGGGGGACTCTTGGAATGTTGGCATGACCCTGGAGTTCCTCTCGCCTTTCCTGTGGAGAGCGCCTCCTCTTGAGATGCGACGGGAACGCCGGGAATTCTTTCCCTACGAAACAGGGAAAGGATCCCTCATCTCGAGCTAGGAGGCGGAAACGGGGCTCCCCTGGATGTGTGCGGGACACCACGTGCTTCCTCTCGAGTGCAGACGGGTATGTCGGGGAACTTCTTGAGTTGCAGCAAGGGTGTGAAGGACCCTTTGAAAGTTCCAGTGGTTAGATGTGATTGGCCTCGAGAAGCCTCAGCGGAAATGGGCCTCATCTCGCCTGGAGGGCAAAACCTCCTGGATTTTCTCGAGTTGCGGCAGGTGCTCTCGACTTACGACGGGGACCTCAGGGACCCGCTCTGGTGGCCTCAGGAAAGGCCAGTCCCCATGCGAGTTCCTCGGGGGCCTCTCGGGATTCCTCTCCCGTCGATGCCGGGGCCTAAGACCTTGTGTGGAGTCGGGGCCGGAACCTGAGGATTCCTCTCCAGTGCTGACATGGATCTTGGGGTACTTCTGGAGTCTCCCCAGGGGAGTCAGTCGTCGTCTCGAATGCGGGCATGCACTTGCGCTTTCCTCCAGAGCGGTAGCAGCAGTGTCACGCAGTCCGCCGCGTGGATCAAAGGATCTATGGTTTTCCCTCGAGTCTTTCCCACGAGGCTTTCCCACGAGGCTTTCCCACAGGGCTGTCCCACGTGCACACGTGGTGGGAGTCGATCCTCGGCTTGAACGTCAAGGCAGTGCAGGGAAAACAGGTTCCTCTGGAATGGGCTGATACATCTGGGGGACTCTCGGAATGGTGGCACGACCCTGGAGTTCCTCTCGCCTTTCCTGTGGAGAGCGCCTCCTCTTGAGATGCGACGGGAACGCCGGGAATTCTTTCCCTACGAAACAGGGAAAGGATCCCTCATCTCGAGCTAGGAGGCGGAAACGGGGCTCCCCTGGATGTGTGCGGGACACCACGTGCTTCCTCTCGAGTGCAGACGGGTATGTCGGGGAACTTCTTGAGTTGCAGCAAGGGTGTGAAGGACCCTCTGAAAGTTCCAGTGGTTAGATGTGATTGGCCTCGAGAAGCCTCAGCGGAAATGGGCCTCATCTCGCCTGGAGGGCAAAACCTCCTGGATTTTCTCGAGTTGCGGCAGGTGCTCTCGACTTACGACGGGGACCTCAGGGACCCGCTCTGGTGGCCTCAGGAAAGGCCAGTCCCCATGCGAGTTCCTCGGGGGCGTCTCGGGATTCCTCTCCCGTCGATGCCGGGGCCTAAGCCCTTGTGTGGAGTCGGGGCCGGAACCTGAGGATTCCTCTCCAGTGCTGACATGGATCTTGGGGTACTTCTGGAGTCTCCCCAGGGGAGTCAGTCCTCGTCTCGAATGCGGGCATGCACTTGCGCTTTCCTCCAGAGCGGTAGCAGCAGTGTCACGCAGTCCGCCGCGTGGATCAAAGGATCTATGGTTTTCCCTCGAGTCTTTCCCACGAGGCTTTCCCACGAGGCTTTCCCACAGGGCTGTCCCACGTGCACACGTGGTGGGAGTCGATCCTCGACTTGAACGTCAAGGCAGTGCAGGGAAAACAGGTTCCTCTGGAATGGGCTGATACATCTGGGGGACTCTCGGAATGGTGGCACGACCCTGGAGTTCCTCTCGCCTTTCCTGTGGAGAGCGCCTCCTCTTGAGATGCGACGGGAACGCCGGGAATTCTTTCCCTACGAAACAGGGAAAGGATCCCTCATCTCGAGCTAGGAGGCGGAAACGGGGCTCCCCTGGATGTGTGCGGGACACCACGTGCTTCCTCTCGAGTGGAGACGGGTATGTCGGGGAACTTCTTGAGTTGCAGCAAGGGTGTGAAGGACCCTTTGGAAGTTCCAGTGGTTAGATGTGATTGGACTCGAGAAGCCTCAGCGGAAATGGGCCTCATCACGCCTGGAGGGCAAAACCTCCTGGATTTTCTCGAGTTGCGGCAGGTGCTCTCGACTTACGACGGGGACCTCAGGGACCCGCTCTGGTGGCCTCAGGAAAGGCCAGTCCCCATGCGAGTTCCTCGGGGGCCTCTCGGGATTCCTCTCCCGTCGATGCCGGGGCCTAAGACCTTGTGTGGAGTCGGGGCCGGAACCTGAGGATTCCTCTCCAGTGCTGACATGGATCTTGGGGTACTTCTGGAGTCTCCCCAAGGAAGTCAGTCTTCGTCTCGAATGCGGGCATGCACTTGCGCTTTCCTCCAGAGCGGTAGCAGCCGTGTCACGCAGTCCGCCGCGTGGATCAAAGGATCTATGGTTTTCCCTCGAGCCTTTCCCACGAGGTTTTCCCACGAGGCTTTCCCACAGGGCTGTCCCACGTGCACACGTGGTGGGAGTCGATCCTCGGCTTGAACGTCAAGGCAGTGCAGGGAAATCAGGTTCCTCTGGAATGGACTGACACATCGGGGGACTCTTGGAATGTTGGCATGACCCTGGAGTTCCTCTCGCCTTTCCTGTGGAGAGCGCCTCCTCTTGAGATGCGACGGGAACGCCGGGAATTCTTTCCCTACGAAACAGGGAAAGGATCCCTCATCTCGAGCTAGGAGGCGGAAACGGGGCTCCCCTGGATGTGTGCGGGACACCACGTGCTTCCTCTCGAGTGCAGACGGGTATGTCGGGGAACTTCTTGAGTTGCAGCAAGGGTGTGAAGGACCCTCTGAAAGTTCCAGTGGTTAGATGTGATTGGCCTCGAGAAGCCTCAGCGGAAATGGGCCTCATCTCGCCTGGAGGGCAAAACCTCCTGTATTTTCTCGAGTTGCGGCAGGTGCTCTCGACTTACGACGGGGACCTCAGGGACCCGCTCTGGTGCCCTCAGGAAAGGCCAGTCCCCATGCGAGTTCCTCGGGGGCCTCTCGGGATTCCTCTCCTGTCGATGCCGGGCCTACGACCTTGTGTGGAGTCGGGGCCGGAACCTGAGGATTCCTCTCCAGTGCTGACATGGATCTTGGGGTACTTCTGGAGTCTCCCCAGGGGAGTCAGTCCTCGTCTCGAATGCGGGCATGCACTTGCGCTTTCCTCCAGAGCGGTAGCAGCAGTGTCACGCAGTCCGCCGCGTGGATCAAAGGATCTATGGTTTTCCCTCGAGTCTTTCCCACGAGGCTTTCCCCCGAGGCTTTCCCACAGGGCTGTCCCACGTGCACATGTGGTGGGAGTCGATCCTCGGCTTGAACGTCAAGGCAGTGCACGGAAAACAGGTTCCTCTGGAATGGACTGACACATCTGGGGGATCTTGGAATGGTGTCACGACCCTGGAGTTCCTCTCGCCTTTCCTGTGGAGAGCGCCTCCTCTTGAGATGCGACGGGAACGCCGGGAATTCTTTCCCTACGAAACAGGGAAAGGATCCCTCATCTCGAGCTAGGAGGCGGAAACGGGGCTCCCCTGGATGTGTGCGGGACCCGACGTGCTTCCTCTCGAGTGCAGACGGGTATGTCGGGGAACTTCTTGAGTTGCAGCAAGGGTGTGAAGGACCCTTTGGAAGTTCCAGTGGTTAGATGTGATTGGCCTCGAGAAGCCTCAGCGGAAATGGGCCTCATCTGGCCTGGAGGGCAAAACCTCCTGTATTTTCTCGAGTTGCGGCAGGTGCTCTCGACTTACGACGGGGACCTCAGGGACCCGCTCTGGTGGCCTCAGGAAAGGCCAGTCCCCATGCGAGTTCCTCGGGGGCCACTAGGGATTCCTCTCCCGTCTATGCCGGGGACTAAGACCTTGTGTGGAGTCGGGACCGGAACATGAGGATTCCTCTCCAGTGCTGACATGGATCTTGGGGTACTTCTGGAGTCTCCCCAGGGGAGTCAGTCCTCGTCTCGAATGCGGGCATGCACTTGCGCTTTCCTCCAGAGCGGTAGCAGCAGTGTCACGCAGTCCGCCGCGTGGATCAAAGGATCTATGGTTTTCCCTCGAGTCTTTCCCACGAGGCTTTCCCACGAGGCTTTCCCACAGGGCTGTCCCACGTGCACACGTGGTGGGAGTCGATCCTCGGATTGAACGTCAAGGCAGTGCAGGGAAAACAGGTTCCTCTGGAATGGGCTGATACATCTGGGGGACTCTCGGAATGGTGGCACGACCCTGGAGTTCCTCTCGCCTTTCCTGTGGAGAGCGCCTCCTCTTGAGATGCGACGGGAACGCCGGGAATTCTTTCCCTACGAAACAGGGAAAGGATCCCTCATCTCGAGCTAGGAGGCGGAAACGGGGCTCCACTAGATGTGTGCGGGACACCACGTGCTTCCTCTCGAGTGGAGACGGGTATGTCGGGGAACTTCTTGAGTTGCAGCAAGGGTGTGAAGGACCCTTTGGAAGTTCCAGTGGTTAGATGTGATTGGACTCGAGAAGCCTCAGCGGAAATGGGCCTCATCACGCCTGGAGGGCAAAACCTCCTGGATTTTCTCGAGTTGTGGCAGGTGCTCTCGACTTACGACGGGGACCTCAGGGACCCGCTCTGGTGGCCTCAGGAAAGGCCAGTCCCCATGCGAGTTCCTCGGGGGCCTCTCGGGATTCCTCTCCCGTCGATGCCGGGGCCTAAGACCTTGTGTGGAGTCGGGGCCGGAACCTGAGGATTCCTCTCCAGTGCTGACATGGATCTTGGGGTACTTCTGGAGTCTCCCCAAGGAAGTCAGTCCTCGTCTCGAATGCGGGCATGCACTTGCGCTTTCCTCCAGAGCGGTAGCAGCCGTGTCACGCAGTCCGCCGCGTGGATCAAAGGATCTATGGTTTTCCCTCGAGTCTTTCCCACGAGGTTTTCCCACGAGGCTTTCCCACAGGGCTGTCCCACGTGCACACGTGGTGGGAGTCGATCCTCGGCTTGAACGTCAAGGCAGTGCAGGGAAAACAGGTTCCTCTGGAATGGACTGACACATCGGGGGACTCTTGGAATGGTGGCATGACCCTGGAGTTCCTCTCGCCTTTCCTGTGGAGAGCGCCTCCTCTTGAGATGCGACGGGAACGCCGGGAATTCTTTCCCTACGAAACAGGGAAAGGATCCCTCATCTCGAGCTAGGAGGCGGAAACGGGGCTCCCCTGGATGTGTGCGGGACCCCACGTGCTTCCTCTCGAGTGGAGACGGGTATGTCGGGGAACTTCTTGAGTTGCAGCAATGGTGTGAAGGACCCTTTGGAAGTTCCAGTGGTTAGATGTGATTGGCCTCGAGAAGCCTCAGCGGAAATGGGCCTCATCTGGCCTGGAGGGCAAAACCTCCTGTATTTTCTCGAGTTGCGGCAGGTGCTCTCGACTTACGACGGGGACCTCAGGGACCCGCTCTGGTGGCCTCAGGAAAGGCCAGTCCCCATGCGAGTTCCTCGGGGGCCACTCGGGATTCCTCTCCCGTCTATGCCGGGGACTAAGACCTTGTGTGGAGTCGGGACCGGAACATGAGGATTCCTCTCCAGTGCTGACATGGATCTTGGGGTACTTCTGGAGTCTCCCCAGGGGAGTCAGTTCTCGTCTCGAATGCGGGCATGCACTTGCGCTTTCCTCCAGAGCGGTAGCAGCAGTGTCACGCAGTCCGCCGCTTGGATCAAAGGATCTATGGTTTTCCCTCGAGTCTTTCCCACGAGGCTTTCCCACGAGGCTTTCCCACAGGGCTGTCCCACGTGCACACGTGGTGGGAGTCGATCCTCGGCTTGAACGTCAAGGCAGTGCAGGGAAAACAGGTTCCTCTGGAATGGACTGACACATCTGGGGGACTCTTGGAATGGTGGCACGACCCTGGAGTTCCTATCGCCTTTCCTGTGGAGAGCGCCTCCTCTTGAGATGCGACGGGAACGCCGGGAATTCTTTCCCTTATGAAACAGGGAAAGGATCCCTCATCTCGAGCTAGGAGGCGGAAACGGGGCTCCCCTGGATGTGTGCGGGACCCCACATGCTTCCTCTCGAGTGGAGACGGGTATGTCGGGGAACTTCTTGAGTTGCAGCAAGGGTGTGAAGGACCCTTTGGAAGTTCCAGTGGTTAGATGTGATTGGCCTCGAGAAGCCTCAGCGGAAATGGGCCTCATCTCGCCTGGAGGGCAAAACCTCCTGGATTTTCTCGAGTTGCGGCAGGTGCTCTCGACTTACGATGGGGACCTCAGGGACCCGCTCTGGTGGCCTCAGGAAAGGCCAGTCCCCATGCGAGTTCCTCGGGGGCCTCTCGGGATTCCTCTCCCGTCGATGCCGGTGCCTAATACCTTGTGTGGAGTCGGGGCCGGAACCTGAGGATTCCTCTCCAGTGCTGACATGGATCTTGGGGTACTTCTGGAGTCTCCCCAGGGGAGTCAGTCCTCGTCTCGAATGCGGGCATGCACTTGCGCTTTCCTCCAGAGCGGTAGCAGCAGTGTCACGCAGTCCGCCGCGTGGATCAAAGCATCTATGGTTTTCCCTCGAGTCTTTCCCACGAGGCTTTCCCACGAGGCTTTCCCACAGGGCTGTCCCACGTGCACACGTGGTGGGAGTCGATCCTCGGCTTGAACGTCAAGGCAGTGCAGGGAAAACAGGTTCCTCTGGAATGGACTGACACATCTGGGGGACTCTTGGAATGGTGGCACGACCCTGGAGTTCCTCTCGCCTTTCCTGTGGAGAGCGCCTCCTCTTGAGATGCGACGGGAACGCCGGGAATTCTTTCCCTACGAAACAGGGAAAGGATCCCTCATCTCGAGCTAGGAGGCGGAAACGGGGCTCCCCTGGATGTGTGCGGGACCCCACGTGCTTCCTCTCGAGTGGAGACGGGTATGTCGCGGAACTTCTTGAGTTGCAGCAAGGGTGTGAAGGTCCCTTTGGAAGTTCCAGTGGTTAGATGTGATTGGCCTCGAGAAGCCTCAGCGGAAATGGGCTTCATCTCGCCTGGAGGGCAAAACCTCCTGGATTTTCTCGAGTTGCGGCAGGTGCTCTCGACTTACGACGGGGACCTCAGGGACCCGCTCTGGTGGCCTCAGGAAAGGCCAGTCCCCATGCGAGTTCCTCGGGGGCGTCTCGGGATTCCTCTCCCGTCAATGCCGGGGCCTAAGACCTTGTGTGGAGTCGGGGCCGGAACCTGAGGATTCCTCTCCAGTGCTGACATGGATCTTGGGGTACTTCTGGAGTCTCCCCAGGGGCGTCAGTCCTCGTCTAGAATGCGGGCATGCACTTGCGCTTTCCTCCAGAGCGGTAGCAGCAGTGTCACGCAGTCCGCCACAAGGATCAAAGGATCTATGGTTTTCCCTCGAGTCTTTCCCACGAGGCTTTCCCACGAGGCTTTCCCACAGGGCTGTCCCACGTGCACACGTGGTGGGAGTCGATCCTCGGCTTGAACGTCAAGGCAGTGCAGGGAAAACAGGTTCCTCTGGAATGGACTGACACATCTGGGGGACTCTTGGAATGGTGTCTCGACCCTGGAGTTCCTATCGCCTTTCCTGTGGAGAGCGCCTCCTCTTGAGATGCGACTGGAACGCCGGGAATTCTTTCCCTACGAAACAGGGAAAGGATCCCTCATCTCGAGCTAGGAGGTGGAAACGGGGCTCCCCTGGATGTGTGCGGGACACCACGTGCTTCCTCTCGAGTGCAGACGGTTATGTCGGAGAACTTTTAAGTTGCAGCAAGGGTGTGAAGGACCGTTTGGAAGTTCCAGTGGTTAGATGTGATTGGCCTCGAGAAGCCTCAGCGGAAATGGGCCTCATCTCGCCTGGAGGGCAAAACCTCCTGGATTTTCTCGAGTTGCGGCAGGTGCTCTCGACTTACGACGGGGACCTCAGGGACCCGCTCTGGTGGCCTCAGGAGAGGCCAGTCCCCATGCGAGTTCCTCGGGGGCCTCTCGGGATTCCTCTCCCGTCGATGCCGGGGCCTAAGACCTTGTGTGGAGTCGGGGCCGGAACCTAAGGATTCCTCTCCAGTGCTGACATGGATCTTAGGGTACTTCTGGAGTCTCCCGAGGGGAGTCAGTCCTCGTCTCGAATGCGGGCATGCACTTGCGCTTTCCTCCAGAGCGGTAGCAGCAGTGTCACGCAGTCCGCCGCGTGGATCTAAGGATCTATGGTTTTCCCTCGAGTCTTTCCCACGAGGCTTTCCCACGAGGCTTTCCCACAGGGCTGTCCCACGTGCACACGTGGTGGGAGTCGATGCTCGGCTTGAACGTCAAGGCAGTGCAGGGAAAACAGGTTCCTCTGGAATGGACTGACACATCTGGGGGACTCTTGGAATGGTGGCATTACCCTGGAGTTCCTCTCGCCTTTCGTGTGGAGAGCGCCTCCTCTTGAGATGCGACGGGAACGCCGGGAATTCTTTCCCTACGAAACAGGGAAAGGATCCCTCATCTCGAGCTAGGAGGCGGAAACGGGGCTCCCCTGGATGTGTTCGGGACCCCACGTGCTTCCCCTCAAGTGGAGACGGGTATTTCGGGAAACTTCTTGCGTTGCAGCAATGGTGTGAAGGTCCCTTTGGAAGTTCCAGTGGTTAGATGTGATTGGCCTCGAGAAGCCTCAGCGGAAATGGGCCTCAACTCGCCTGGAGGGCAAAACCTCCTGGATTTTCTCGAGTTGCGGCAGGTGCTCTCGACTTACGACGGGGACCTCAGGGAACCGCTCTGGTGGCCTCAGGAAAGGCCAGTCCCCATGCGAGTTCCTCGGGGGCCTCTCGGGATTCCTCTCCCGGCGATCCCGGGGCCTAAGACCTTGTGTGGAGTCGGGGCCGGAACCTGAGGATTCCTCTCCAGTGCTGACATGGATCTTGGGGTACTTCTGGAGTCTCCCCAGGGGAGTCTGTCCTCGTCTCGAATGCGGGCATGCACTTGCGCTTTCCTCCAGAGCGGTAGCAGCAGTGTCACGCAGTCCGCCGCGTGGATCAAAGGATCTATGGTTTTCCCTCGAGTCTTTCCCACGAGGCTTTCCCACGAGGCTTTCCCACAGGGCTGTCCACGTGCACACGTGGTGGGAGTCGATCCTCGGCTTCAACGTCAAGGCGGTGCAGGGAAAACAGGTTCCTCTGGAATGGACTGACACATCTGGGGGACTCTTGGAATGGTGGCACGACCCTGGAGTTCCTCTCGCCTTTCCTGTGGAGAGCGCCTTCTCTTGAGATGCGACGGGAACGCCGGGAATTCTTTCCCTATGAAACAGGGAAAGGATCCCTCATCTCGAGCTTGGAGGCGGAAACGGGGCTCCCCTGGATGTGTGCGGGACACCACGTGCTTCCTCTCGAGTGGAGACGGGTATGTCGGGGAACTTCTTGAGTTGCAGCAATGGTGTGAAGGTCCCTTTGGAAGTTCCAGTGGTTAGATGTGATTGGCCTCGAGAAGCCTCAGCGGAAATGGGCCTCATCTGGCCTGGAGGGCAAAACCTCCTGGATTTTCTCGAGTTGCGGCACGTGCTCTCGACTTACGACGGGGACTTCAGGGACCCGCTCTGGTGGCCTCAGGAAAGGCCAGTCCCCATGCGAGTTCCTCGGGGGCGTCTCGGGATTCCTCTCCCGTCGATGCCGGGGCCTAAGTCCTTGTGTGGATTCGGGGCCGGAAGCTGAGGATTCCTCTCCAGTAGTGACATGGATCTTGGGGTACTTCTGGAGTTTCCCCAGGGGAGTCAGTCCTCGTCTCGAGTGCGGGCATGCACTTGCGCTTTCCTCCAGAGCGGTAGCAGCAGTGTCACGCAGTCCGCGGCGTGGATCAAAGGATCTATGGTTTTCCCTCGAGTCTTTCCCACGAGGCTTTCCCACGAGGCTTTCACACAGGGCTGTCCCACAGGGCTGTCCCACGTGCACACGTGGTGGGAGTCGATCCTCGGCTTGAACGTCAAGGCAGTGCAGGGAAAACAGGTTCCTCTGGAATGGACTGACACATCTGGGGGACTCTTGGAATCGTGGCACGACCCTGGAGTTCCTATCGCCTTTCCTGTGGAGAGCGCCTCCTCTTGAGATGCGACGGGAACGCCGGGAATTCTTTCCCTACGAAACAGGGAAAGGATCCCTCATCTCGAGCTAGGAGGCGGAAACGGGGCTCCCCTGGATGTGTGCGGGACCCACGTGCTTCCTCTCGAGTGCAGACGGGTATGTCGGGGAACTTCTTGAGTTGCAGCAAGGGTGTGAAGGACCCTTTGGAAGTTCCAGTGGTTAGACGTGATTAGCCTCGCGAAGCCTCAGCGGAAATGGGCCTCATCTCGCCTGGAGGGCAAAACCTCCTGGATTTTCTCGAGTTGCGGCAGGTGCTCTCGACTTACGACGGGGACCTCAGGGACCCGCTCTGGTGGCCTCAGGAAAGGCCAGTCCCCATGCGAGTTCCTCGGGGGCGTCTCGGGATTCCTCTTCCGTCAATGCCGAGGCCTAAGACCTTGTGTGGAGTCGGGGCCGGAACCTCAGGATTCCTCTCCAGTGCTGACATGGATCTTGGGGTACTTCTGGAGTCTCCCCAGGGGAGTCAGTCCTCGTCTCGAATGCGGGCATGCACTTGCGCTTTCCTCCAGAGCGGTAGCAGCAGTGTCACGCAGTCCGCCGCGTGGATCAAAGGATCTATGGTTTTCCCTCGAGTCTTTCCCACGAGGCTTTCCCACGAGGCTTTCCCACAGGGCTGTCCCACGTGCACACGTGGTGGGAGTCGATCCTCGGCTTGAACGTCAAGGCAGTGCAGGGAAAACAGGTTCCTCTGGAATGGACTGACACATCTGGGGGACTCTTGGAATGGTGGCACGACCCTGGAGTTCCTCTCGCCTTTCCTGTGGAGAGCGCCTCCTCTTGAGATGCGACGGGAACGCCGGGAATTCTTTCCCTACGAAACAGGGAAAGGATCCCTCATCTCGAGCTAGGAGGCGGAAACGGGGCTCCCCTGGATGTGTGCGGGACCCACGTGCTTCCTCTCGAGTGGAGACGGGTATGTTAGGGAACTTCTTGAGTTGCAGCAAGGGTGTGAAGGACCCTTTGGAAGTTCCAGTGGTTAGACATGATTAGCCTCGAGAAGCCTCAGCGGAAATGGGCCTCATCTCGCCTGGAGGGCAAAACCTCCTGGATTTTCTCGAGTTGCGGCAGGTGCTCTCGACTTACGACGGGGACCTCAGGGACCCGCTCTGGTGGCCTCAGGAAAGGCCAGTCCCCATGCGAGTTCCTCGGGGGCGTCTCGGGATTCCTCTCCCGTCGATGCCGGGGCCTAAGACCTTGTGTGGAGTCGGGGCCGGAACCTGAGGATTCCTCTCCAGGGCTGACATGGATCTTGGGGTACTTCTGGAGTCTCCCCAGGGGAGTCAGTCCTCGTCTCGAATGCGGGCATGCACTTGCGCTTTCCTCCAGAGCGGTAGCAGCAGTGTCACGCAGTCTGCCGCGTGGATCAAAGGATCCATGGTTTTCCCTCGAGTCTTTCCCACGAGGCTTTCCCACGAGGCTTTCCCACAGGGCTGTCCCAAGTGCACACGTGGTAGGAGTCGATCCTCGGCTTGAACGTCAAGGCAGTGCAGGGAAAACAGGTTCCTCTGGAATGGACTGACACATCTGGGGGACTCTTGGAATGGTGTCACGACCCTGGAGTTCCTCTCGCCTTTCCTGTGGAGAGCGCCTCCTCTTGAGATGCGACTGGAACGCCGGGAATTCTTTCCCTACGAAAAAGGGAAGGATCCCTCATCTCGAGCTAGGAGGCGGAAACGGGGCTCCCCTGGATGTGTGAGGGACCCCACGTGCTTCCTCTCGAGTGGAGATGGGTATGTCGGGGAACTTCTTGAGTTGCAGCAATGGTGTGAAGGACCCTTTGGAAGTTCCAGTGGTTAGATGTGATTGGCCTTGAGAAGCCTCAGCGGAAATGGGCCTCATCTCGCCTGGAGGGCAATACCGCCTGGATTTTCTCGAGTTGCGGCAGGTGCTCTCGACTTACGACGGGGACCTCAGGGACTCGCTCTGTTGGCCTCAGGAAAGGCCAGTCCCCATGCGAGTTCCTCGGGGGCCTCTCGGGATTCCTCTCCCGTCCATGCCGGGGCCTAAGACCTTGTGTGGAGTCGGGGCCGGAACCTGAGGATTCCTCTCCAGTGCTGACATGGATCTTGGGGTACTTCTGGAGTCTCCCCAATGAAGTCAGTCCTCGTCTCGAATGCGGGCATGCACTTGCGCTTTCCTCCAGAGCGGTAGCAGCCGTGTCACGCAGTCCGCCGCGTGGATCAAAGGATCTATGGTTTTCCCTCGAGTCTTTCCCACGAGGCTTTCCCACGAGGCTTTCCCACAGGGCTGTCCCACGTGCACACGTGGTGGGAGTCGATCCTCGGCTTGAACGTCAAGGCAGTGCAGGGAAAACAGGTTCCTCTGAAATGGACTGACACATCTGGGGGACTCTTGGAATGGTGGCACGACCCTGGAGTTACTCTCTCCTTTCCTGTAGAGAGCGCCTCCTCTTGAGATGCGACGGGAACGCCGGGAATTCTTTCCCTACGAAACATGGAAAGGATCCCTCATCTCGAGCTAGGAGGCGGAAACGGGGCTCCACTGGATGTGTGCGGGACACCACGGGCTTCCTCTCGAGTGCAGACGGGTATGTCGGGGAACTTCTTGAGTTGCAGCAAGGGTGTGAAGGACCCTTTGGAAGTTCCAGTGGTTAGATGTGATTGGCCTCGAGAAGCCTCAGCGGAAATGGGCCTCATCTCGCCTGCAGGGCAAAACCTCCTGGATTTTCTCGAGTTGCGGCAGGTGCTCTCGACTTACGACGGGGACCTCAGGGAACCGCTCTGGTGGCCTCAGGAAAGGCCAGTCCCCATGCGAGTTCCTCGGGGGCCTCTCGGGATTCCTCTCCCGTCGATGCCGGGGCCTAAGACCTTGTGTGGAGTCGGGGCCGGAACCTGAGTATTCCTCTCCAGTGCTGACATGGATCTTGGGGTACTTCTGGAGTCTCCCCAGGGGAGTCAGTCCTAGTCTCGAAAGCGGGCATGCACTTGCGCTTTCCTCCAGAGCGGTAGCAGCAGTGTCACGCAGTCCGCCGCGTGGATCAAAGGATCTATGGTTTTCCCTCGAGTCTTTCCCACGAGGCTTTCCCACGAGGCTTTCCCACAGGGTTGTCCCACGTGCACCCGTGGTGGGAGTCGATCCTCGGCTTGAACGTCAAGGCAGTGCAGGGAAAACAGGTTCCTCTGGAATGGACTGACACATCTGGGGGACTCTTGGAATGGTGGCACGACCCTGGAGTTCCTCTCTCCTTTCCTGTAGAGAGCGCCTCCTCTTGAGATGCGACGGGAACGCCGGGAATTCTTTCCCTACGAAACAGGGAAAGGATCCCTCATCTCGAGCTAGGAGGCGGAAACGGGGCTCCACTGGATGTGTGCGGGACACCACGGGCTTCCTCTCGAGTGCAGACGGGTATGTCGGGGAACTTCTTGAGTTGCAGCAAGGGTGTGAAGGACCCTTTGGAAGTTCCAGTGGTTAGATGTGATTGGCCTCGAGAAGCCTCAGCGGAAATGGGCCTCATCTCGCCTGCAGGGCAAAACCTCCTGGATTTTCTCGAGTTGCGGCAGGTGCTCTCGACTTACGACGGGGACCTCAGGGACCCGCTCTGGTGGCCTCAGGAAAGGCCAGTCCCCATGCGAGTTCCTCGGGGGCCTCTCGGGATTCCTCTCCCGTCCATGCCGGGGCCTAAGACCTTGTGTGGAGTCGGGGCCGGAACCTGAGGATTCCTCTCCAGTGCTGACATGGATCTTGGGGTACTTCTGGAGTCTCCCCAGGGGAGTCAGTCCTCGTCTCGAATGCGGGCATGCACTTGCGCTTTCCTCCAGAGCGGTAGCAGCAGTGTCACGCAGTCCGCCGCGTGGATCAAAGGATCTATGGTTTTCCCTCGAGTCTTTCCCACGAGGCTTTCCCACGAGGCTTTCCCACAGGGCTGTCCCACGTGCACACGTGGTGGGAGTCGATCCTCGGCTTGAACGTCAAGGCAGTGCAGCGAAAACAGGTTCCTCTGGAATGGACTGACACATCTGGGGGACTCTTGGAATGGTGGCACGACCCTGGAGTTCCTCTCGCCTTTCCTGTGGAGAGCGCCTCCTCTTGAGATGCGACGGGAACGCCGGGAATTCTTTCCCTACGAAACAGGGAAAGGATCCCTCATCTCGAGCTAGGAGGCGGAAACGGGGCCACACAGGATGTGTGCGGGACACCACGGGCTTCCTCTCGAGTGCAGACTGGTATGTCGGGGAACTTCTTGAGTTGCAGCAAGGGTGTGAAGGACCCTTTGGAAGTTCCAGTGGTTAGATGTGATTGGCCTCGAGAAGCCTCAGCGGAAATGGGCCTCATCTCGCCTGCAGGGCAAAACCTCCTGGATTTTCTCGAGTTGCGGCAGGTGCTCTCGACTTACGACGGGGACCTCAGGGACCCGCTCTGGTGGCCTCAGGAAAGGCCAGTCCCCATGCGAGTTCCTCGGGGGCCTCTCGGGATTCCTCTCCCGTCGATGCCGGGGCCTAAGACCTTGTGTGGAGTCGGGGCCGGAACCTGAGGATTCCTTTCCAGTGCTGACATGAATCTTGGGGTACTTCTGGAGTCTCCCCAGGGGAGTCAGTCCTCGTCTCGAATGCGGGCATGCACTTGCGCTTTCCTCCAGAGCGGTAGCAGCAGTGTCACGCAGTCCGCCGCGTGGATCAAAGGATCTATGGTTTTCCCTCGAGTCTTTCCCACGAGGCTTTCCCACGAGGCTTTCCCACAGGGCTGTCCCACGTGCACACGTGGTGGGAGTCGATCCTCGGCTTGAACGTCAAGGCAGTGCAGGGAAAACAGGTTCCTCTGGAATGGACTGACACATCTGGGGGACTCTTGGAATGGTGGCACGACCCTGGAGTTCCTCTCGCCTTTCCTGTGGAGAGCGCCTCCTCTTGAGATGCGACGGGAACGCCGGGAATTCTTTCCCTACGAAACAGGGAAAGGATCACTCATCTCGAGCTAGGAGGCGGAAACGGGGCTCCCCTGGATGTGTGCGGGACACCACGTGCTTCCTCTCGAGTGGAGACGGGTATGTCGGGGAACTTCTTGAGTTGCAGCAGTGGTGTGAAGGACCCTTTGGAAGTTCATGTGGTTAGATGTGATTGGCCTCGAGAAGCCTCAGCGGAAATGGGCCTCATCTCGCCTGGAGGGCAAAACCTCCTGGATTTTCTCGAGTTGCGGCAGGTGCTCTCGACTTACGACGGGGACCTCAGGGACCCGCTCTGGTGGCCCCAGGAAAGGCCAGTCCCCATGCGAGTTCCTCGGGGGCCTCTCGGGATTCCTCTCCCGTCGATGCCGGGGCCTAAGACCTTGTGTGGAGTCGGGGCCGGAACCTGAGGATTCCTCTCCAGTGCTGACATGGATCTTGGGGTACTTCTGGAGTCTCCCCAGGGGAGTCAGTCCTCGTCTCGAATGCGGGCATGTACTTGCTCTTTCCTCCAGAGCGGTGGCAGCAGTGTCACGCAGTCCGCCGCGTGGATCAAAGGATCTATGGTTTTCCCTCGAGTCTTTCCCACGAGGCTTTCCCACGAGGCTTTCCCACAGGGCTGTCCCACGTGCACACGTGGTGGGAGTCGATCCTCGGCTTGAACGTCAAGGCAGTGCAGGGAAAACAGGTTCCTCTGGAATGGACTGACACATCTGGGGGACTCTTGGAATGGTGGCACGACCCTGGAGTTCCTCTCGCCTTTCCTGTGGAGAGCGCCTCCTCTTGAGATGCGACGGGAACGCCGGGAATTCTTTCCCTACGAAACAGGGAAAGGATCCCTCATCTCGAGCTAGGAGGCGGAAACGGGGCTCCCCTGGATGTGTGCGGGACACCAAGTGCTTCCTCTCGAGTGGAGACGGGTATGTCGGGGAACTTCTTGAGTTGCAGCAAGGGTGTGAAGGACCCTTTGGAAGTTCCAGTGGTTAGATGTGATTGGCCTCGAGAAGCCTCAGCGGAAATGGGCCTCATCTCGCCTGCAGGGCAAAACCTCCTGGATTTTCTCGAGTTGCGGCAGGTGCTCTCGACTTACGACGGGGACCTCAGGGACCCGCTCTGGTGGCCTCAGGAAAGGCCAGTCCCCATGCGAGTTCCTCGGGGGCCTCTCGGGATTCCTCTCCCGTCGATGCCGGGGCCTAAGACCTTGTGTGGAGTCGGGGCCGGAACCTGAGGATTCCTCTCCAGTGCTGACATGGATCTTGGGGTACTTCTGGAGTCTCCCCAGGGGAGTCAGTCCTCGTCTCGAATGCGGGCATGTACTTGCACTTTCCTCCAGAGCGGTGGCAGCAGTGTCACGCAGTCCGCCGTGTGGATCAAAGGATCTATGTTTTTCCCTCGAGTCTTTCCCACGAGGCTTTCCCACGAGGCTTTCCCACAGGGCTGTCCCACGTGCACACGTGGTGGGAGTCGATCCTCGGCTTGAACGTCAAGGCAGTGCAGGGAAAACAGGTTCCTCTCGAATGGACTGACACATCTGGGGGACTCTTGGAATGGTGGCACGACCCTGGAGTTCCTCTCGCCTTTCCTGTGGAGAGCGCCTCCTCTTGAGATGCGACGGGAACGCTGGGAATTCTTTCCCTACGAAACAGGGAAAGGATCCCTCATCTCGAGCTAGGAGGTGGAACCGGGGCTCCCCTGGATGTGTGCGGGACACCACGTGCTTCCTCTCGAGTGGAGACGGGTTGTCGGGGAACTTCTTGAGTTGCAGAAAGGGTGTGAAGGACCCTTTGGAAGTTCCAGTGGTTAGATGTGATTGGCCTCGAGAAGCCTCAGCGGAAATGGGCCTCATCTCGCCTGGAGGACTAAACCTCCCTATTTTCTCGAGTTGCGGCAGGTGCTCTCGACTTACGACGGGGACCTCAGGGACCCGCTCTGGTGGCCTCAGGAAAGGCCAGTCCCCATGCGATTTCCTCGGGGGCCTCTCGGGATTCCTCTCCCGTCGATGCCGGGGCCTAAGACCTTGTGTGGTGTCGGGGCCGGAACCTGAGGATTCCTCTCCAGTGCTGACATGGATCTTGGGGTACTTCTGGAGTCTCCCCAGGGGAGTCAGTCCTCGTCTCGAATGCGGGCATGCACTTGCGCTTTCCTCCAGAGCGGTAGCATCAGTGTCACTCAGTCCGCCGCGTGGATCAAAGGATCTATGGTTTTCCCTCGAGTCTTTCCCACGAGGCTTTCCCACGAGGCTTTCCCACAGTTCTGTCCCACGTGCACACGTGGTGGGAGTCGATCCTCGGCTTGAACGTCAAGGCACTGCAGGGAAAACAGGTTCCTCTGGAATGGACTGACACATCTGGGGGACTCTTGGAATGGTGGCACGACCCTGGAGTTCCTCTCGCCTTTCCTGTGGAGAGCGCCTCCTCTTGAGATGCGCCGGAACAACGGGAATTCTTTCCCTACGAAACAGGGAAAGGATCCCTCATCTCGAGCTAGGAGGCGGAAACGGGGCTCCCCTGGATGTGTGCGGGACACCACGTGCTTCCTCTCGAGTGGAGACGGGTATGTCGGGGAACTTCTTGAGTTGCAGCAATGGTGTGAAGGACCCTTTGGAAGTTCCAGTGGTTAGAGGTGATTGGCCTCGAGAAGCCTCAGCGGAAATGGGCCTCATCTCGCCTGGAGGGCAAAACCTCCTGGATTTTCTCGAGTTGCGGCAGGTGCTCTCGACTTACGACGGGGACCTCAGGGACCCGCTCTGGTGGCCTCAGGAAAGGCCAGTCCCCATGCGAGTTCCTCGGGGGCCTCTCGGGATTCCTCTCCCGTCGATGCCGGGGCCTAAGACCTTGTGTGGAGTCGGGGCCGGAACCTGAGGATTCCTCTCCAGTGCTGACATGGATCTTGGGGTACTTCTGGAGTCTCCCCAGGGGAGTCAGTCCTCGTCTCGAATGCGGGCATGCACTTGCGCTTTCCTCCAGAGCGGTAGCAGCAGTGTCACGCAGTCCGCCGCGTGGATCAAAGGATCTATGGTTTTCCCTCGAGTCTTTCCCACGAGGCTTTCACACGAGGCTTTCCCACAGTGCTGTCCCACGTGCACACGTGGTGGGAGTCGATCCTCGGCTTGAACGTCAAGGCAGTGCAGGGAAAACAGGTTCCTCTGGAATGGACTGACACATCTGGGGGACTCTTGGAATGGTGGCACGACCCTGGAGTTCCTCTCGCCTTTCCTGTGGAGAGCGCCTCCTCTTGAGATGCGACGGGAACGCCGGGAATTCTTTCCCTACGAAACAGGGAAAGGATCCCTCATCTCGAGCTAGGAGGCGGAAACCGGGCTCCCCTGGATGTGTGCGGGACCCCACGTGCTTCCTCTCGAGTGCAGACGGGTATGTCGCGGACCTTCTTGAGTTGCAGCAAGGGTGTGAAGGACCCTTTGGAAGTTCCAGTGGTTAGATGTGATTAGCCTCGAGAAGCCTCAGCGGAAATGGGCCTCATCTCGCCTGGAGGGCAAAACCTCCTGGATTTTCTCGAGTTGCGGCAGGTGCTCTCGACTTACGACGAGGACCTCAGGGACCCGCTCTGGTGGCCTCAGGAAAGGCCAGTCCCCATGCGAGTTCCTCTGGGGATTCCTCTCCCGTCGATGCCGAGGCCTAAGACCTTGTGTGGAGTCGGGGCCGGAACCTGAGGATTCCTCTCCAGTGCTGACATGGATCTTGGGGTACTTCTGGAGTCTCCCCAGGGGAGTCAGTCCTCGTCTCGAATGCGGGCATGCACTTGCACTTTCCTCCAGAGCGGTAGCAGCAGTGTCACGCAGTCTGCCGCATGGATCAAAAGATCTATGGTTTTCCCTCGAGTCTTTCCCACGAGGCTTTCCCACGAGGCTTTCCCACAGGGCTGTCCCACGTGCACACGTGGTGGGAGTCGATCCTCGGCTTGAACGTCAAGGCAGTGCAGGGAAAACAGGTTCCTCTGGAATGGACTGACACATCTGGGGGACTCTTGGAATGGTGGCACGACCCTGGAGTTCCTCTCGCCTTTCCTGTGGAGAGCGCCTCCTCTTGAGATGCGCCGGAACAACGGGAATTCTTTCCCTACGAAACAGGGAAAGGATCCCTCATCTCGAGCTATGAGGCGGAAACGGGGCTCCCCTGGATGTGTGCGGGACCCCACGTGCTTCCTCTCGAGTGGAGACGGGTATGTCGGGGAACTTCTTGAGTTGCAGCAATGGTGTGAAGGACCCTTTGGAAGTTCCAGTGGTTAGAGGTGATTGGCCTCGAGAAGCCTCAGCGGAAATGGGCCTCATCTCGCCTGGAGGGCAAAACCTCCTGGATTTTCTCGAGTTGCGGCAGGTGCTCTCGACTTACGACGGGGACCTCAGGGACCCGCTCTGGTGGCCTCAGGAAAGGCCAGTCCCCATGCGAGTTCCTCGGGGGCCTCTCGGGATTCCTCTCCCGTCGATGCCGGGGCCTAAGACCTTGTGTGGATTCGGGGCCGGAACCTGAGGATTCCTCTCCAGTGCTGACATGGATCTTGGGGTACTTCTGGAGTCTCCCCAGGGGAGTCAGTCCTCGTCTCGAATGCGGGCATGCACTTGCGCTTTCCTCCAGAGCGGTAGCAGCACTGTCACGCAGTCCGCCGCGTGGATCAAAGGATCTATGGTTTTCCCTCGAGTCTTTCCCACGAGGCTTTCCCACGAGGCTTTCCCACAGGGCTGTCCCACGTGCACACGTGGTGGGAGTCGATCCTCGGCTTGAACGTCAAGGCAGTGCAGGGAAAACAGGTTCCTCTGGAATGGACTGACACATCTGGGGGACTCTTGGAATGGTGGCACGACCCTGGAGTTCCTCTCGCCTTTCCTGTGGAGAGCGCCTCCTCTTGAGATGCGACGGGAACGCCGGGAATTATTTTCCTACGAAACAGGGAAAGGATCCCTCATCTCGAGCTAGGAGGCGGAAACGGGGCTCCCCTGGATGTGTGCGGGACACCACGTGCTTCCTCTCGAGTGGAGACGGGTATGTCGGGGAACTTCTTGAGTTGCAGCAAGGGTGTGAAGGACCCTTTGGAAGTTCCAGTGGTTAGATGTGATTGGCCTCGAGAAGCCTCAGCGGAAATGGGCCTCATCTCGCCTGCAGGGCAAAAACTCCTGGATTTTCTCGAGTTGCGGCAGGTGCTCTCGACTTACGACGGGGACCTCAGGGACCCGCTCTGGTGGCCTCAGGAAAGGCCAGTCCCCATGCGAGTTCCTCGGGGGCCTCTCGGCATTCCTCTCCCGTCGATGCCGGGGCCTAAGACCTTGTGTGGAGTCGGGGCCGGAACCTGAGGATTCCTCTCCAGTGCTGACATGGATCTTGGGGTACTTCTGGAGTCTCCCCAGGGGAGTCAGTCCTCGTCTCGAATGCGGGCATGCACTTGCGCTTTCCTCCAGAGCGGTAGCAGCAGTGTCACGCAGTCCGCCGCGTGGATCAAAGGATCTATGGTTTTCCCTCGAGTCTTTCCCACGAGGCTTTCCCACGAGGCTTTCCCACAGGGCTGTCCCACGTGCACACGTGGTGGGAGTCGATCCTCGGCTTGAACGTCAAGGCAGTGCAGGGAAAACAGGTTCCTCTGGAATGGACTGACACATCTGGGGGACTCTTGGAATGGTGGCACGACCCTGGAGTTCCTCTCGCCTTTCCTGTGGAGAGCGCCTCCTCTTGAGATGCGACGGGAACGCCGGGAATTCTTTCCCTACGCAACAGGGAAAGGATCCCTCATCTCGAGCTAGGAGGCGGAAACGGGGCTCCCCTGGATGTGTGCGGGACCCCACGTGCTTCCTCTCGAGTGGAGACGGGTATGTCGGGGAACTTCTTGAGTTGCAGCAATGGTGTGAAGGACCCTTTGGAAGTTCATGTGGTTAGATGTGATTGGCCTCGAGAAGCCTCAGCGGAAATGGGCCTCATCTCGCCTGGAGGGCAAAACCTCCTGGATTTTCTCGAGTTGCGGCAGGTGCTCTCGACTTACGACGGGGACCTCAGGGACCCGCTCTGGTGGCCTCAGGAAAGGCCAGTCCCCATGCGAGTTCCTCGGGGGCCTCTCGGGATTCCTCTCCCGTCGATGCCGGGGCCTAAGACCTTGTGTGGAGTCGGGGCCGGAACCTGAGGATTCCTCTCCAGTGCTGACATGGATCTTGGGGTACATCTGGAGTCTCCCCAGGGGAGTCAGTCCTCGTCTCGAATGCGGGCATGCACTTGCGCTTTCCTCCAGAGCGGTAGCAGCAGTGTCACGCAGTCCGCCGCATGGATCAAAGGATCTATGGTTTTCCCTCGAGTTTTCCCACGAGGCTTTCCCACGAGGATTTCCCACAGGGCTGTCCCACGTGCACACGTGGTGGGAGTCGATCCTCGGCTTGAACGTCAAGGCAGTGCAGGGAAAACAGGTTCCTCTGGAATGGACTGACACATCTGGGGGACTCTTGGAATGGTGTCACGACCCTGGAGTTCCTCTCGCCTTTCCTGTGCAGAGCGCCTCCTCTTGAGATGCGACGGGAACGCCGGGAATTCTTTCCCTAAGAAACAGGGAAAGGATCCCTCATCTCGAGCTAGGAGGCGGAAACGGGGCTCCCCTGGATGTGTGCGGGACCCCACGTGCTTCCTCTCGAGTGCAGACGGGTATGTCGGGGAACTTCTTGAGTTGCAGCAAGGGTGTGAAGGACCCTTTGGAAGTTCCAGTGTTTAGACATGATTAGCCTCGAGAAGCCTCAGCGGAAATGAGCATCATCTCGCCTGGAGGGCAAAACCTCCTGGATTTTCTCGAGTTGCGGCAGGTGATCTCGACTTACGACGGGGACCTCAGGGACCCGCTCTGGTGGCCTCAGGAAAAGCCAGTCCCCATGCGAGTTCCTCGGGGGCCTCTCGGGATCCCTCTCCCGACGATGCCGGGGCCTAAGACCTTGTGTGGAGTCGGGGCCGGAACCTGAGGATTCCTCTCCAGTGCTGACATGGATCTTGGGGTACTTCTGGAGTCTCCCCAGGGGAGTCAGTCCTCGTCTCGAATGCGGGCATGCACTTGCGCTTTCCTCCAGAGCGGTAGCAGCACTGTCACGCAGTCCGCCGCGTGGATCAAAGGATCTATGGTTTTCCCTCGAGTCTTTCCCACGAGGCTTTCCCACGAGGCTTTCCCACAGGGCTGTCCCACGTGCACACGTGGTGGGAGTCGATCCTCGGCTTGAACGTCAAGGCAGTGCAGGGAAAACAGGTTCCTCTGGAATGGACTGACACATCTGGGGGACTCTTGGAATGGTGGCACGACCCTGGAGTTCCTCTCCCCTTTCCTGTGGAGAGCGCCTCCTCTTGAGATGCGACGGGAACGCCGGGAATTATTTCCCTACGAAACAGGGAAAGGATCCCTCATCTCGAGCTAGGAGGCGGAAACGGGGCTCCCCTGGATGTGTGCGGGACACCACGTGCTTCCTCTCGAGTGGAGACGGGTATGTCGGGGAACTTCTTGAGTTGCAGCAAGGGTGTGAAGGACCCTTTGGAAGTTCCAGTGGTTAGATGTGATTGGCCTCGAGAAGCCTCAGCGGAAATGGGCCTCATCTCGCCTGCAGGGCAAAAACTCCTGGATTTTCTCGAGTTGCGGCAGGTGCTCTCGACTTACGACGGGGACCTCAGGGACCCGCTCTGGTGGCCTCAGGAAAGGCCAGTCCCCATGCGAGTTCCTCGGGGGCCTCTCGGCATTCCTCTCCCGTCGATGCCAGGGCCTAAGACCTTGTGTGGAGTCGGGGCCGGAACCTGAGGATTCCTCTCCAGTGCTGACATGGATCTTGGGGTACTTCTGGAGTCTCCCCAGGGGAGTCAGTCCTCGTCTCGAATGCGGCCATGCACTTGCGCTTTCCTCCAGAGCGGTAGCAGCAGTGTCACGCAGTCCGCCGCGTGGATCAAAGGATCTATGGTTTTCCCTCGAGTCTTTCCCACGAGGCTTTCCCACGAGGCTTTCCCACAGGGCTGTCCCACGTGCACACGTGGTGGGAGTCGATCCTCGGCTTGAACGTCAAGGCAGTGCAGGGAAAACAGGTTCCTCTGGAATGGACTGACACATCTGGGGGACTCTTGGAATGGTGGCACGACCCTGGAGTTCCTCTCGCCTTTCCTATGGAGAGCGCCTCCTCTTGAGATGCGACGGGAACGCCGGGAATTCTTTCCCTACGAAACAGGGAAAGGATCCCTCATCTCGAGCTAGGAGGCGGAAACGGGGCTCCCCTGGATGTGTGCGGGACACCACGTGCTTCCTCTCGAGTGGAGACGGGTATGTCGGGGAACTTCTTGAGTTGCAGCAAGGGTGTGAAGGACCCTTTGGAAGTTCCAGTGGTTAGATGTGATTGGCCTCGAGAAGCCTCAGCGGAAATGGGCCTCATCTCGCCTGGAGGGCAAAACCTCCTGGATTTTCTCGAGTTGCGGCAGGTGCTCTCGACTTACGACGGGGACCTCAGGGACCCGCTCTGGTGGCCTCAGGAAAGGCCAGTCCCCATGCGAGTTCCTCGGGGGCGTCTCGGGATTCCTCTCCCGTCGATGCCGGGGCCTAAGACCTTGTGTGGAGTCGGGGCCGGAACCTGAGGATTCCTTTCCAGTGCTGACATGGATCTTGGGGTACTTCTGGAGTCTCCCCAGGGGAGTCAGTCCTCGTCTCGAATGCGGGCATGCACTTGCGCTTTCCTCCAGAGCGGTAGCAGCAGTGTCACGCAGTCCGCCGCGTGGATCAAAGGATCTATGGTTTTCCCTCGAGTCTTTCCCACGAGGCTTTCCCACGAGGCTTTCCCACAGGGCTGTCCCACGTGCACACGTGGTGGGAGTCGATCCTCGGCTTGAACGTCAAGGCAGTGCAGGGAAAACAGGTTCCTCTGGAATGGACTGACACATCTGGGGGACTCTTGGAATGGTGGCACGACCCTGGAGTTCCTCTCGCCTTTCCTGTGGAGAGCGCCTCCTCTTGAGATGCGACGGGAACGCCGGGAATTCTTTCCCTACGAAACAGGGAAAGGATCCCTCATCTCGAGCTAGGAGGCGGAAACGGGGCTCCCCTGGATGTGTGCCGGACACCACGTGCTTCCTCTCGAGTGGAGACGGGTATGTCGGGGAACTTCTTGAGTTGCAGCAATGGTGTGAAGGACCCTTTGGAAGTTCATGTGGTTAGATGTGATTGGCCTCGAGAAGCCTCAGCGGAAATGGGCCTCATCTCGCCTGGAGGGCAAAACCTCCTGGATTTTCTCGAGTTGCGGCAGGTGCTCTCGACTTACGACGGGGACCTCAGGGACCCGCTCTGGTGGCCTCAGGAAAGGCCAGTCCCCATGCGAGTTCCTCGGGGGCCTCTCGGGATTCCTCTCCCGTCGATGCCGGGGCCTAAGACCTTGTGTGGAGTCGGGGCCGGAACCTGAGGATTCCTCTCCAGTGCTGACATGGATCTTGGGGTACATCTGGAGTCTCCCCAGGGGAGTCAGTCCTCGTCTCGAATGCGGGCATGTACTTGCACTTTCCTCCAGAGCGGTGACAGCAGTGTCACGCAGTCCGCCGCGTGGATCAAAGGATCTATGGTTTTCCCTCGAGTCTTTCCCACGAGGCTTTCCCACGAGGCTTTCCCACAGGGCTGTCCCACGTGCACACGTGGTGGGAGTCGATCCTCGGCTTGAACGTCAAGGCAGTGCAGGGAAAACAGGTTCCTCTGGAATGGACTGACACATCTGGGGGATTCTTGGAATGGTGGCAAGACCCTGGAGTTCCTCTCGCCTTTCCTGTGGAGAGCGCCTCCTCTTGAGATGCGACGGGAACGCCGGGAATTCTTTCCCTACGAAACAGGGAAAGGATCCCTCATCTCGAGCTAGGAGGCGGAAACGGGGCTCCCCTGGTTGTGTGCGGGACACCACGTGCTTCCTCTCGAGTGGAGACGGGTATGTCGGGGAACTTCTTGAGTTGCAGCAAGGGTGTGAAGGACCCTTTGGAAGTTCATGTGGTTAGATGTGATTGGCCTCGAGAAGCCTCAGCGGAAATGGGCCTCATCTCGCCTGGAGGGCAAAACCTCCTGGATTTTCTCGAGTTGCGGCAGGTGCTCTCGACTTACGACGGGGACCTCAGGGACCCGCTCTGGTGGCCTCAGGAAAGGCCAGTCCCCATGCGAGTTCCTCGGGGGCCTCTCGGGATTCCTCTCCCGTCGATGCCGGGGCCTAAGACCTTGTGTGGAGTCGGGGCCGGAACCTGAGGATTCCTCTCCAGTGCTGACATGGATCTTGGGGTACATCTGGAGTCTCCCCCGGGGAGTCAGTCCTCGTCTCGAATGCGGGCATGCACTTGCGCTTTCCTCCAGAGCGGTAGCAGCAGTGTCACGCAGTCCGCCGCATGGATCAAAGGATCTATGGTTTTCCCTCGAGTTTTCCCACTAGGCTTTCCCACGAGGATTTCCCACAGGGCTGTCCCACGTGCACACGTGGTGGGAGTCGATCCTCGGCTTGAACGTCAAGGCAGTGCAGGGAAAACAGGTTCCTCTGGAATGGACTGACACATCTGGGGGACTCTTGGAATGGTGTCACGACCCTGGAGTTCCTCTCGCCTTTCCTGTGCAGAGCGCCTCCTCTTGAGATGCGACGGGAACGCCGGGAATTCTTTCCCTAAGAAACAGGGAAAGGATCCCTCATCTCGAGCTAGGAGGCGGAAACGGGGCTCCCCTGGATGTGTGCGGGACCCCACGTGCTTCCTCTCGAGTGCAGACGGGTATGTCGGGGAACTTCTTGAGTTGCAGCAAGGGTGTGAAGGACCCTTTGGAAGTTCCAGTGTTTAGACATGATTAGCCTCGAGAAGCCTCAGCGGAAATGAGCATCATCTCGCCTGGAGGGCAAAACCTCCTGGATTTTCTCGAGTTGCGGCAGGTGATCTCGACTTTCGACGGGGACCTCAGGGACCCGCTCTGGTGGCCTCAGGAAAAGCCAGTCCCCATGCGAGTTCCTCGGGGGCCTCTCGGGATCCCTCTCCCGACGATGCCGGGGCCTAAGACCTTGTGTGGAGTCGGGGCCGGAACCTGAGGATTCCTCTCCAGTGCTGACATGGATCTTGGGGTACTTCTGGAGTCTCCCCAGGGGAGTCAGTCCTCGTCTCGAATGCGGGCATGCACTTGCGCTTTCCTCCAGAGCGGTAGCAGCACTGTCACGCAGTCCGCCGCGTGGATCAAAGGATCTATGGTTTTCCCTCGAGTCTTTCCCACGAGGCTTTCCCACGAGGCTTTCCCACAGGGCTGTCCCACGTGCACACGTGGTGGGAGTCGATCCTCGGCTTGAACGTCAAGGCAGTGCAGGGAAAACAGGTTCCTCTGGAATGGACTGACACATCTGGGGGACTCTTGGAATGGTGGCACGACCCTGGAGTTCCTCTCCCCTTTCCTGTGGAGAGCGCCTCCTCTTGAGATGCGACGGGAACGCCGGGAATTATTTCCCTACGAAACAGGGAAAGGATCCCTCATCTCGAGCTAGGAGGCGGAAACGGGGCTCCCCTGGATGTGTGCGGGACACCACGTGCTTCCTCTCGAGTGGAGACGGGTATGTCGGGGAACTTCTTGAGTTGCAGCAAGGGTGTGAAGGACCCTTTGGAAGTTCCAGTGGTTAGATGTGATTGGCCTCGAGAAGCCTCAGCGGAAATGGGCCTCATCTCGCCTGCAGGGCAAAAACTCCTGGATTTTCTCGAGTTGCGGCAGGTGCTCTCGACTTACGACGGGGACCTCAGGGACCCGCTCTGGTGGCCTCAGGAAAGGCCAGTCCCCATGCGAGTTCCTCGGGGGCCTCTCGGCATTCCTCTCCCGTCGATGCCGGGGCCTAAGACCTTGTGTGGAGTCGGGGCCGGAACCTGAGGATTCCTTTCCAGTGCTGACATGGATCTTGGGGTACTTCTGGAGTCTCCCCAGGGGAGTCAGTCCTCGTCTCGAATGCGGGCATGCACTTGCGCTTTCCTCCAGAGCGGTAGCAGCAGTGTCACGCAGTCCGCCGCGTGGATCAAAGGATCTATGGTTTTCCCTCGAGTCTTTCCCACGAGGCTTTCCCACGAGGCTTTCCCACAGGGCTGTCCCACGTGCACACGTGGTGGGAGTCGATCCTCGGCTTGAACGTCAAGGCAGTGCAGGGAAAACAGGTTCCTCTGGAATGGACTGACACATCTGGGGGACTCTTGGAATGGTGGAACGACCCTGGAGTTCCTCTCGCCTTTCCTGTGGAGAGCGCCTCCTCTTGAGATGCGACGGGAACGCCGGGAATTCTTTCCCTACGAAACAGGGAAAGGATCCCTCATCTCGAGCTAGGAGGCGGAAACGGGGCTCCCCTGGATGTGTGCGGGACACCACGTGCTTCCTCTCGAGTGGAGACGGGTATGTCGGGGAACTTCTTGAGTTGCAGCAAGGGTGTGAAGGACCCTTTGGAAGTTCCAGTGGTTAGATGTGATTGGCCTCGAGAAGCCTCAGCGGAAATGGGCCTCATCTCGCCTGGAGGGCAAAACCTCCTGGATTTTCTCGAGTTGCGGCAGGTGCTCTCGACTTACGACGGGGACCTCAGGGACCCGCTCTGGTGGCCTCAGGAAAGGCCAGTCCCCATGCGATTTCCTCGGGGGCCTCTCGGGATTCCTCTCCCGTCGATGCCGGGGCCTAAGACCTTGTGTGGAGTCGGGGCCGGAACCTGAGGATTCCTCTCCAGTGCTGACATGGATCTTGGGGTACTTCTGGAGTCTCCCCAGGGGAGTCAGTCCTCGTCTCGAATGCGGGCATGCACTTGCGCTTTCCTCCAGAGCGGTAGCATCAGTGTCACTCAGTCCGCCGCGTGGATCAAAGGATCTATGGTTTTCCCTCGAGTCTTTCCCACGAGGCTTTCCCACGAGGCTTTCCCACAGGGCTGTCCCACGTGCACACGTGGTGGGAGTCGATCCTCGACTTGAACGTCAAGGCACTGCAGGGAAATCAGGTTCCTCTGGAATGGACTGACACATCTGGGGGACTCTTGGAATGGTGTCACGACCCTGGAGTTCCTCTCGCCTTTCCTGTGGAGAGCGCCTCCTCTTGAGATGCGACTGGAAAGCCAGGAATTCTTTCCCTACGAAACAGGGAAGGATCCCTCATCTCGAGCTAGGAGGCGGAAACGGGGCTCCCCTGGATGTGTGAGGGACCCCACGTGCTTCCTCTCGAGTGGAGACGGGTATGTCGGGGAACTTCTTGAGTTGCAGCAATGGTGTGAAGGACCCTTTGGAAGTTCCAGTGGTTAGATGTGATTGGCCTCGAGAAGCCTCAGCGGAAATGGGCCTCATCTCGCCTGGAGGGCAAAACCTCCTGGATTTTCTCTCGTTGCGGCAGGTGCTCTCGACTTACGAAGGGGACCTCAGGGAACCGCTCTGGTGGCCTCAGGAAAGGCCAGTCCCCATGCGAGTTCCTCGGGGGCCTCTCGGGATTCCTCTCCCGTCGATGCCGGGGCCTAAGACCTTGTGTGGAGTCGGGGCCGGAACCAGAGGATTCCTCTCCAGTGCTGACATGGATCTTGGGGTACTTCTGGAGTCTCCCCAGGGGAGTCAGTCCTCGTCTCGAATGCGGGCATGCACTTGCGCTTTCCTCCAGAGCGGTAGCAGCAGTGTCACGCAGTCCGCCGCGTGGATCTAAGGATCTATGGTTTTCCCTCGAGTCTTTCCCACGAGGCTTTCCCACGAGGCTTTCCCACAGGGCTGTCCCACGTGCTCACGTGGTGGGAGTCGATCCTCGGCTTGAACGTCAAGGCAGTGCAGGGAAAACAGGTTCCTCTGGAATGGACTGACACATCTGAGGGACTCTTGGAATGGTGGCACGACCCTGGAGTTCCTCTCGCCTTTCCTGTGGAGAGCGCCTCCTCTTGAGATGCGACGGGATCGCCGGGAATTCTTTCCCTACGAAACAGGGAAAGGATCCCTCATCTCGAGCTAGGAGGCGAAACGGGGCTCCCCTGGATGTGTGCGGGACACCACGTGCTTCCTCTCGAGTGGAGACGGGTATGTCGGGGAACTTCTTGAGTTGCAGCAAGGGTGTGAAGGACCCTTTGGAAGTTCCAGTGGTTAGATGTGATTGGCCTCGAGAAGCCTCAGCGGAAATGGGCCTCATCTCGCCTGGAGGGCAAAACCTCCTGGATTTTCTCGAGTTGTGGCAGGTGCTCTCCACTTACGACGGGGACCTCAGGGACCCGCTCTGGTGGCCTCAGGAAAGGCCAGTCCCCATGCGAGTTCCTCGGGGGCGTCTCGGGATTCCTCTCCCGTCGATGCCGGGGCCTTAGACCTTGTGTGGAGTCGGGGCCGGAACCTGAGGATTCCTCTCCAGTGCTGACATGGATCTTGGGGTACTTCTGGAGTCTCCCCAGGGGAGTCAGTCCTCGTCTCGAATGCGGGCATGCACTTGCGCTTTCCTCCAGAGCGGTAGCAGCAGTGTCACTCAGTCCGCAGCGTGGATCAAAGGATCTATGGTTTTCCCTCGAGTCTTTCCCACGAGGCTTTCCCACAGGGCTGTCCCACGTGCACCTGTGGTGGGAGTCGATCCTCGGCTTGAACGTCAAGGCAGTGCAGGGAAAACAGGTTCCTCTGGAATGGACTGACACATCTGGGGGACTCTTGGAATGGTGGCATGACCCTGGAGTTCCTCTCCCCTTTCCTGTGGAGAGCGCCTCCTCTTGAGATGCGACGGAAACGCCGGGAATTCTTTCCCTACGAATCAGGGAAAGGATCCCTCATCTCGAGCTAGGAGGCGGAAACGGGGCTCCCCTGGATGTGTGCGGGACCCCACGTGCTTCCTCTCGAGTGGAGACGGGTATGTCGGGGAACTTCTTGAGTTGCAGCAAGGGTGTGAAGGACCCTTTGGAAGTTCCAGTGGTTAGATGTGATTGGCCTCGAGAAGCCTCAGCGGAAATGGGCCTCATCTCGCCTGCAGGGCAAACCTCCTGGATTTTCTCGAGTTGCGGCAGGTGCTCTCGACTTACAACGGGGACCTCAGGGACCTGCTCTGGTGGCCTCAGGAAAGGCCAGTCCCCATGCGAGTTCCTCGGGGGCCTCTCGGGATTCCTCTCCCGTCGATGCCGGGGCCTAAGACCTTGTGTGGAGTCGGGGCCGGAACCTGAGGATTCCTCTCCAGTGCTGACATGGATCTTGGGGTACTTCTTGAGTCTCCCCAGGGGAGTCAGTCCTCGTCTCGAATGCGGGCATGCACTTGCGCTTTCCTCCAGAGCGGTAGCAGCAGTGTCACGCAGTCCGCCGCGTGGATCAAAGGATCTATGGTTTTCCCTCGAGTCTTTCCCACGAGGCTTTCCCACGAGGCTTTCCCACAGGGCTGTCCCACGTGCACACGTGGTGGGAGTCGATCTTCGGCTTGAACGTCAAGGCAGTGCAGGGAAAACAGGTTCCTCTGGAATGGACTGACACATCTGGGGGACTCTTGGAATGGTGGCACGACCCTGGAGTTCCTCTCGCCTTTCCTGTGGAGAGCGCCTCCTCTTGAGATGCGACGGGAACGCCGGGAATTCTTTCCCTACGAAACAGGGAAAGGATCCCTCATCTCGAGCTAGGAGGCGGAAACGGGGCTCCCCTGGATGTGTGCGGGACCCACGTGCTTCCTCTCGAGTGGAGACGGGTATGTCGGGGAACTTCTTGAGTTGCAGCAAGGGTGTGAAGGACCCTTTGGAAGTTCCAGTGGTTAGATGTGATTGGCCTCGAGAAGCCTCAGCGGAAATGGGCCTCATCTCGCCTGGAGGGCAAAACCTCCTGGATTTTCTCGAGTTGCGGCAGGTGCTCTCGACTTACGACGGGGACCTCAGGGACCCGCTCTGGTGGCCTCAGGAAAGGCCAGTCCCCATGCGAGTTCCTCGGGGGCCTCTCGGGATTCCTCTCCCGTCGATGCCGGGGCCTAAGACCTTGTGTGGAGTCGGGGCCGGAACCTGAGGTTTCCTCTCCAGTGCTGACATGGATCTTGGGGTACTTCTGGAGTCTCCCCAGGGGAGTCAGTCCTCGTCTCGAATGCGGGCATGCACTTGCGCTTTCCTCCAGAGCGGTAGCAGCAGTGTCACGCAGTCCGCCGCGTGGATCAAAGGATCTATGTTTTTCCCTCGAGTCTTTCCCACGAGGCTTTCCCACGAGGCTTCCCCACAGGGCTGTCCCACGTGCACACGTGGTGGGAGTCGATCCTCGGCTTGAACGTCAAGGCAGTGCAGGGAAAACAGGTTCCTCTGGAATGGACTGACACATCTGGGGGACTCTTGGAATGGTGGCACGACCCTGGAGTTCCTCTCGCCTTTCCTGTGGAGAGCGCCTCCTCTTGAGATGCGACGGGAACGCCGGGAATTCTTTCCCTACGAAACAGGGAAAGGATCCCTCATCTCGAGCTAGGAGGCGGAAACGGGTCTCCCCTGGATGTCTGCGGGACCCCACGTGCTTCCTCTCGAGTGGAGACGGGTATGTCGGGGAACTTCTTGATTTGCAGCAAGGGTGTGAAGGACCCTTTGGAAGTTCCAGTGGTTAGACGTGATTGGCCTCGAGAAGCCTCAGCGGAAATGGGCCTCATCTCGCCTGGAGGGCAAAACCTCCTGGATTTTCTCGAGTTGCGGCAGGTGCTCTCGACTTACGACGGGGACCTCAGGGACCCGCTCTGGTGGCCTCAGGAAAGGCCAGTCCCCATGCGAGTTCCTCCCGGGCCTCTCGGGATTCCTCTCCCGTCGATGCCGGGGCCTAAGACCTTGTGTGGAGTCGGGGCCGGAACCTGAGGATTCCTCTCCAGTGCTGACATGGATCTTGGGGTACTTCTGGAGTCTCCCCAGGTGAGTCAGTCCTCGTCTCGAATGCGGGCATGCACTTGCGCTTTCCTCCAGAGCGGTAGCAGCAGTGTCACGCAGTCAGCCGCGTGGATCAAAGGATCTATGGTTTTCCCTCGAGTCTTTCCCACGAGGCTTTCCCACGAGGCTTTCCCACAGGGCTGTCCCACCTGCACACGTGGTGGGAGTCGATCCTCGGCTTGAACGTCAAGGCAGTGCAGGGGAAACAGGTTCCTCTGGAATGGACTGACACATCTGGGGGACTCTTGGAATGGTGGCACGACCCTGGAGTTCCTCTTGCCTTTCCTGTGGAGAGTGCCTCGTCTTGAGATGCGACGGGAACGCGGGGAATTCTTTCCCTACGAAACAGGGAAAGGATCCCTCATCTCGAGCTAGGAGGCGGAAACGGGTCTCCCGTGGATGTGTGCGGGACCCACGTGCTTCCTCTCGAGTGGAGACGGGTATGTCGGGGAACTTCTTGAGTTGCAGCAAGGGTGTGAAGGACCCTTTGGAAGTTCCAGTGGTTAGACGTGATTAGCCTCGAGAAGCCTCAGCGGAAAAGGGCCTCATCTCGCCTGGAGGGCAAAACCTCCTGGATTTTCTCGAGTTGCGGCAGGTGCTCTCGACTTTCGACGGGGACCTCAGGGACCCGCTCTGGTGGCCTCAGGAAAGGCCAGTCCCCATGCGAGTTCCTCGGGGGCCTCTCGGGATTCCTCTCCCGTCGATGCCGGGGCCTAAGACCTTGTGTGGAGTCGGGGCCGGAACCTGAGCATTCCTCTCCAGTGCTGACATGGATCTTGGGGTACTTCTGGAGTCTCCCCAGGGGAGTCAGTCCTCGTCTCGAATGCGGGCATGCACTTGCGCTTTCCTCCAGAGCGGTAGCAGCAGTGTCACGCAGTCCGCCCTGTGGATCAAAGGATCTATGGTTTTCCCTCGAGTCTTTCCCACGAGGCTTTCCCACAGGGCTGTCCCACGTGCACCTGTGGTGGGAGTCGATCCTCGGCTTGAACGTCAAGGCAGTGCAGGGAAAACAGGTTCCTCTGGAATGGACTGAAACATCTGGGGGACTCTTGGAATGGTGGCACGACCCTGGAGTTCCTAGCGCCTTTCCTGTGGAGAGCGCCTCCTCTTGAGATGCGACGGGAACGCCGGGAATTCTTTCCCTACGAAACAGGGAAAGGATCCCTCATCTCGAGCTAGGAGGCGGAAACGGGGCTCCCCTGGATGTGTGCGGGACCCCACGTGCTTCCTCTCGAGTGGAGACGGGTATGTCGGGGAACTTCTTGAGTTGCAGCAAGGGTGTGAAGGACCCTTTGGAAGTTCCAGTGGTTAGATGTGATTGGCCTCGAGAAGCCTCAGCGGAAATGGGCCTCATCTCGCCTGGAGGGCAAAACCTCCTGGATTTTCTCGAGTTGCGGCAGGTGCTCTCGACTTACGACGGGGACTTCAGGGACCCGCTCTGGTGGCCTCAGGAAAGGCCAGTCCCCATGCGAGTTCCTCGGGGGCCTCTCGGGATTCCTCTCCCGTCGATGCCGGGGCCTAAGACCTTGTGTGGAGTCGGGGCTGGAACCTGAGGATTCCTCTCCAGTGCTGACATGGATCTTGGGGTACTTCTGGAGTTTCCCCAGGGGAGTCAGTCCTCGTCTCGAATGCGGGCATGCACTTGCGCTTTCCTCCAGAGCGGTAGCAGCAGTGGCACGCAGTCCGCCGCGTGGATCAAAAGATCTATGGTTTTCCCTCGAGTCTTTCCCACGAGGCTTTCCCACGAGGCTTTCCCACAGGGCTGTCCCACGTGCACACGTGGTGGGAGTCGATCCTCGGCTTGAAAGTCAAGGCAGTGCAGGGAAAACAGGTTCCTCTGGAATGGACTGACACATCTGGGGGACTCTTGGAATGGTGGCATGACCCTGGAGTTCCTCTCGCCTTTCCTGTGGAGAGCGCTTCCTCTTGAGATGCGACGGGAACGCCGGGAATTCTTTCCCTACGAAACAGGGAAAGGATCCCTCATCTCGAGCTAGGAGGCGGAAACGGGGCTCCCCTGAATGTGTGCGGGACCCCACGTGCTTCCTCTCGAGTGCAGACGGGTATGTCGGGGAACTTCTTGAGTTGCAGCAATGGTGTGAAGGACCCTTTGGAAGTTCCAGTGGTTAGATGTGATTGGCCTCGAGAAGCCTCAGCGGAAATGGGCCTCATCTCGCCTGGAGGGCAAAACCTCCTGGATTTTCTCGAGTTGCGGCAGGTGCTCTCGACTTACGACGGGGACCTAATGGACCCGCTCTTGTGGCCTCAGGAAAGGCCAGTCCACATGCGAGTTCCTCGGGGGCGTCTCGGGATTCCTCTCCCGTCAATGCCGGGGCCTAAGACCTTGTGTGGAGTCGGGGCCGGAACCTGAGGATTCCTCTCCAGTGCTGACATGGATCTTGGGGTTCTTCTGGAGTCTCCCCAGGGGCGTCAGTCCTCGTCTCGAATGCGGGCATGCACTTGCGCTTTCCTCCAGAGCCGTAGCAGCAGTGTCACGCAGTCCGCCGCGTGGATCAAAGGATCTATGGTTTTCCCTCGAGTCTTTCCCACGAGGCTTTCCCACGAGGCTTTCCCACACGGCTGTCCCACGTGCACACGTGGTGGGAGTCGATCCTCGGCTTGAACGTCAAGGCAGTGCAGGGAAAACAGGTTCCTCTGGAATGGACTGACACATCTGGGGGACTCTTGGAATGGTGGCATGACCCTGGAGTTCCTCTCGCCTGTCCTGTGGAGAGCGCCTCCTCTTGAGATGCGACGGCAACGCCGGGAATTCTTTCCCTACGAAACAGGGAAAGGATCCCTCATCTCGAGCTAGGGGGCGGAAACCGGGCTCCCGAGGATGTGTGCGGGACACCACGTGCTTCCTCTCGAGTGCAAACGGGTATGTCGGGGAACTTCTTGAGTTGCAGGAAGGGTGTGAAGGACCCTTTGGAAGTTCCAGTGGTTAGAGGTGATTGGCCTCGAGAAGCCTCAGCGGAAATGGGCCTCATCTCGCCTGGAGGGCAAAACCTCCTGGATTTTCTCGAGTTGCGGCAGGTGCTCTCGACTTACGACGGGGACCTCAGGGACCCGCTCTGTTGGCCTCAGGAAAGGCCAGTCCCCATGCGAGTTCCTCGGGGGCCTCTCGGGATTCCTCTCCCGTCGATGCCGGGGCCTAAGACCTTGTGTGGAGTCGGGGCCGGAACCTGAGGATTCCTCTCCAGTGCTGACATGGATCTTGGGGTACTTCTGGAGTCTCCCCAGGGGAGTCAGTCCTCGTCTCGAATGCGGGCATGCACTTGCGCTTTCCTCCAGAGCGGTAGCAGCAGTGTCACGCAGTCCGCCGCGTGGATCTAAGGATCTATGGTTTTCCCTCGAGTCTTTCCCACGAGGCTTTCCCACAGGGCTGTTCCACGTGCACACGTGGTGGGAGTCGATCCTCGGCTTGAACGTCAAGGCAGTGCAGGGAAAACAGGTTCCTCTGGAATGGACTGACACATCTGGGGGACTCTTGGAATGGTGGCACGACCATGGAGTTCCTCTCGCCTTTCCTGTGGAGAGCGCCTCCTCTTGAGATGCGACGGGAACCCCGGGAATTCTTTCCCTACGAAACAGGGAAAGGATCCCTCATCTCGAGCTAGGAGGCGGAAACGGGTCTCCCCTGGATGTGTGCGGGACCCACGTGCTTCCTCTCGAGTGGAGACGGGTATGTCGGGGAACTTCTTGAGTTGCAGCAAGGGTGTGAAGGACCCTTTGGAAGTTCCAGTGGTTAGACGGGATTAGCCTCGAGAAGCCTCAGCGGAAATGGGCCTCATCTCGCCTGGAGGGCAAAACCGCCTGGATTTTCTCGAGTTGCGGCAGGTGCTCTCGACTTACGACGGGGACCTCAGGGACCCGCTCTGGTGGCCTCAGGAAAGGCCAGTCCCCATGCGAGTTCCTCGGGGGCCTCTCGGGATTCCTCTCCCGTCGATGCCGGGGCCTAAGACCTTGTGTGGAGTCGGGGCCGGAACCTTAGGATTCCTCTCCAGTGCTGACATGGATCTTGGGGTACTTCTGGAGTCTCCCCAGGGGAGTCAGTCCTCGTCTCGAATGCGGGCATGCACTTGCGCTTTCCTCCAGAGCGGTAGCAGCAGTGTCACGCAGTCCGCCGCGTGGATCAAAGGATCTATGGTTTTCCCTCGAGTCTTTCCCACGAGGCTTTCCCACGAGGCTTTCCCACAGGGCTGTCCCACGTGCACACGTGGTGGGAGTCGATCCTCGGCTTGAACGTCAAGGCAGTGCAGGGAAAACAGGTTCCTCTGGAATGGACTGACACATCTGGGGGACTCTTGGAATGGTGGCACGACCCTGGAGTTCCTCTCGCCTTTCCTGTGGAGAGCGCCTCCTCTTGAGATGCGACGGGAACGCCGGGAATTCTTTCCCTTCGAAACAGGGAAAGGATCCCTCATCTCGAGCTAGGAGTCGGAAACGGAGCTCCCCAGGATGTGGGCGGGACACCACGTGCTTCCTCTCGAGTGGAGACTGGTATGTCGGGGAACTTCTTGAGTTGCAGCAAGGGTGTGAAGGACCCTTTGGAAGTTCCAGTGGTTAAACGTGATTAGCCTCGAGAAGCCTCAGCGGAAATGGGCCTCATCTCGCCTGGAGGGCAAAACCTCCTGGATTTTTTCGAGTTGCGGCAGGTGCTCTCGACTTACGACGGGGACCTCAGGGACCCGCTCTGGTGGCCTCAGGAAAGGCCAGTCCCCATGTGAGTTCCTCGGGGACCTCTGGGGATTCCTCTCCCGTCGATTCCGGGGCCTAAGACCTTGTGTGGAGTCGGGGCCGGAACCTGAGGATTCCTCTCCACTGCTGACATGGATCTTGGGGTACTTCTGGAGTCTCCCCAGGGGAGTCAGTCCTCGTCTCGAATGCGGGCATGCACTTGCGCTTTCCTCCAGAGCGGTAGCAGCAGTGTCACGCAGTCCGCCGCGTGGATCAAAGGATCTATGTTTTTCCCTCGAGTCTTTCCCACGAGGCTTTCCCACGAGGCTTTCCCACAGGGCTGTCCCACGTGCACACGTGGTGGGAGTCGATCCTCGGCTTGAACGTCAAGGCAGTGCAGGGAAAACAGGTTCCTCTGGAATGGACTGACACATCTGGGGGACTCTTGAAATGGTGGCACGACCCTGGAGTTCCTCTCGCCTTTCCTGTGGAGAGCGCCTCCTCTTGAGATGCGACGGGACCGCCGGGAATTCTTTCCCTACGAAACAGGGAAAGGATCCCTCATCTCGAGCTAGGAGGCGGAAACGGGGCTCCCCTGGATGTGTGCGGGACCCCACGTGCTTCCTCTCGAGTGGAGACGGGTATGTCGGGGAACTTCTTGAGTTGCAGCAATGGTGTGAAGGACCCTTTGGAAGTTCCAGTGGTTAGATGTGATTGGCCACAAGAAGCCTCAGCGGAAATGGGCCTCATCTCGCCTGGAGGGCAAAACCTCCTGGATTTTCTCGAGTTGCGGCAGGTGCTCTCGACTTACGACGGGGACCTCAGGGACCCGCTCTGGTGGCCTCAGGAAAGGCCAGTCCCCATGCGAGTTCCTCGGGGGCCTCTCGGGATTCCTCTCCCGTCGATGCCGGGGCCTAAGACCTTGTGTAGAGTCGGGGCCGGAACCTGAGAATTCCTCTCCAGTGTTGACATGGATCTTGGGGTACTTCTGGAGTCTCCCCAGGGGAGTCAGTCCTCGTCTCGAATGCGGGCATGCACTTGCGCTTTCCTCCAGAGCGGTAGCAGCAGTGTCACGCACTCCGCCGCGTGGATCAAAGGATCTATGGTTTTCCCTCGAGTCTTTCCCACGAGGCTTTCCCACGAGGCTTTCCCACAGGGCTGTCCCACGTGCACACGTGGTGGGAGTCGATCCTCGGCTTGAACGTCAAGGCAGTGCAGGGAAAACAGGTTCCTCTGGAATGGACTGACACATCTGGGGGACTCTTGGAATGGTGGCACCACCCTGGAGTTCCTCTCGCCTTTCCTGTGGAGAGGGCCTCCTCTTGAGATGCGACGGGAACGCCGGGAATTCTTTCCCTACGAAACAGGGAAAGGATCCCTCATCTCGAGCTAGGAGGCGGAAACGGGGCTCCCCTGGATGTGTGTGGGACCCAAGTGCTTCCTCTCAAGTGGAGACATGTATGTCGGGGAACTTCTTGAGTTGCAGCAAGGGTGTGAATGACCCTTTGGAAGTTCCAGTGGTTAGACGTGATTAGCCTCGAGAAGCCTCAGCCGAAATGGGCCTCATCTCGCCTGGAGGACAAAACCTCCTGGATTTTCTCGAGTTGCGGCAGGTGCTCTCGACTTACGACGGGGACCTCAGGGACCCGCTCTGGTGGCCTCAGGAAAGGCCAGTCCCCATGCGAGTTCCTCGGCGGCCTCTTGGGATTCCTCTCCCGTCGATGCCGGGGCCTAAGACCTTGTGTGGAGTCGGGGCCGGAACCTGAGGATTCCTCTCCAGTGCTGACATGGATCTTGGGGTACTTCTGGAGTCTCCCCAGGGGAGTCAGTCCTCGTCTCGAATGCGGGCATGCACTTGCGCTTTCCTCCAGAGCGGTAGCAGCAGTGTCACGTAGTCCGCCGCGTGGATCAAAGGATCTATGGTTTTCCCTCGAGTCTTTCCCACGAGGCTTTCCCACAGGGCTGTCCCACGTGCACACGTGGTGGGAGTCGATCCTCGGCTTGAACGTCAAGGCAGTGCAGGGAAAACAGGTTCCTCTGTAATGGACTGACACATCTGTGGGTCTCTTGGAAATGTGGCACGACCCTGGAGTTCCTCTCCCCTTTCCTGTGGAGAGCGCCTCCTCTTGAGATGCGACGGGAACGCCGGGAATTCTTTCCCTACGAAACAGGGAAAGGATCCCTCATCTCGAGCTAGGAGGCGGAAACGGGGCTCCCCTGGATGTGTGCGGGAACCCACGTGCTTGCTCTCGAGTGGAGACGGGTATGTCGGGGAACTTCTTGAGTTGCAGCAATGGTGTGAAGGACCCTTTGGAAGTTCCAGTGGTTAGATGTGATTGGCCTCGAGAAGCCTCAGCGGAAATGGGCCTCATCTCGCCTGGAGGGCAAAACCTCCTGGATTTTCTCGAGTTGCGGCAGGTGCTCTCGACTTACGACGGGGACCTCAGGGACCCGCTCTGGTGGCCTCAGGAAAGGCCAGTCCCCATGCGAGTTCCTCGGGGGCCTCTCGGGATTCCTCTCCCGTCGATGCCGGGGCCTAAGACCTTGTGTGGAGTCGGGGCCGGAACCTGAGGATTCCTCTCCAGTGCTGACATGGATCTTGGGGTACTTCTGGAGTCTCCCCAGGGGAGTCAGTCCTCGTCTCGAATGCGGGCATGCACTTGCGCTTTCCTCCAGAGCTGTAGCAGCAGTGTCACGCAGTCCGCCGCGTGGATCAAAGGATCTATGATTTTCCTTCGAGTCTTTCCCACGAGGCTTTCCCACGTGGCTTTCCCACAGGGCTGTCCCACGTGCACACGTGGTGGGAGTCGATCCTCGGCTTGAACGTCAAGGCAGTGCAGGGGAAACAGGTTCCTCTGGAATGGACTGACACATCTGGGGGACTCTTGGAATGGTGGCACGACCCTGGAGTTCCTCTTGCCTTTCCTGTGGAGAGTGCCTCGTCTTGAGATGCGACGGGAACGCGGGGAATTCTTTCCCTACGAAACAGGGAAAGGATCCCTCATCTCGAGCTAGGAGGCGGAAACGGGTCTCCCGTGGATGTGTGCGGGACCCACGTGCTTCCTCTCGAGTGGAGACGGGTATGTCGGGGAACTTCTTGAGTTGCAGCAAGGGTGTGAAGGACCCTTTGGAAGTTCCAGTGGTTAGACGTGATTAGCCTCGAGAAGCCTCAGCGGAAAAGGGCCTCATCTCGCCTGGAGGGCAAAACCTCCTGGATTTTCTCGAGTTGCGGCAGGTGCTCTCGACTTTCGACGGGGACCTCAGGGACCCGCTCTGGTGGCCTCAGGAAAGGCCAGTCCCCATGCGAGTTCCTCGGGGGCCTCTCGGGATTCCTCTCCCGTCGATGCCGGGGCCTAAGACCTTCTGTGGAGTCGGGGCCGGAACCTGAGGATTCCTCTCCAGTGCTGACATGGATCTTGGGGTACTTCTGGAGTCTCCCCAGGGGAGTCAGTCCTCGTCTCGAATGCGGGCATGCACTTGCGCTTTCCTCCAGAGCGGTAGCAGCAGTGTCACCCAGTCCGCCCTGTGGATCAAAGGATCTATGGTTTTCCCTCGAGTCTTTCCCACGAGGCTTTCCCACAGGGCTGTCCCACGTGCACCTGTGGTGGGAGTCGATCCTCGGCTTGAACGTCAAGGCAGTGCAGGGAAAACAGGTTCCTCTGGAATGGACTGAAACATCTGGGGGACTCTTGGAATGGTGGCACGACCCTGGAGTTCCTAGCGCCTTTCCTGTGGAGAGCGCCTCCTCTTGAGATGCGACGGGAACGCCGGGAATTCTTTCCCTACGAAACAGGGAAAGGATCCCTCATCTCGAGCTAGGAGGCGGAAACGGGGCTCCCCTGGATGTGTGCGGGACCCCACGTGCTTCCTCTCGAGTGGAGACGGGTATGTCGGGGAACTTCTTGAGTTGCAGCAAGGGTGTGAAGGACCCTTTGGAAGTTCCAGTGGTTAGATGTGATTGGCCTCGAGAAGCCTCAGCGGAAATGGGCCTCATCTCGCCTGGAGGGCAAAACCTCCTGGATTTTCTCGAGTTGCGGCAGGTGCTCTCGACTTACGACGGGGACTTCAGGGACCCGCTCTGGTGGCCTCAGGAAAGGCCAGTCCCCATGCGAGTTCCTCGGGGGCCTCTCGGGATTCCTCTCCCGTCGATGCCGGGGCCTAAGACCTTGTGTGGAGTCGGGGCTGGAACCTGAGGATTCCTCTCCAGTGCTGACATGGATCTTGGGGTACTTCTGGAGTTTCCCCAGGGGAGTCAGTCCTCGTCTCGAATGCGGGCATGCACTTGCGCTTTCCTCCAGAGCGGTAGCAGCAGTGGCACGCAGTCCGCCGCGTGGATCAAAAGATCTATGGTTTTCCCTCGAGTCTTTCCCACGAGGCTTTCCCACGAGGCTTTCCACCAGGGCTGTCCCACGTGCACACGTGGTGGGAGTCGATCCTCGGCTTGAAAGTCAAGGCAGTGCAGGGAAAACAGGTTCCTCTGGAATGGACTGACACATCTGGGGGACTCTTGGAATGGTGGCATGACCCTGGAGTTCCTCTCGCCTTTCCTGTGGAGAGCGCCTCCTCTTGAGATGCGACGGGAACGCCGGGAATTCTTTCCCTACGAAACAGGGAAAGGATCCCTCATCTCGAGCTAGGAGGCGGAAACGGGGCTCCCCTGAATGTGTGCGGGACCCCACGTGCTTCCTCTCGAGTGCAGACGGGTATGTCGGGGAACTTCTTGAGTTGCAGCAATGGTGTGAAGGACCCTTTGGAAGTTCCAGTGGTTAGATGTGATTGGCCTCGAGAAGCCTCAGCGGAAATGGGCCTCATCTCGCCTGGAGGGCAAAACCTCCTGGATTTTCTCGAGTTGCGGCAGGTGCTCTCGACTTACGACGGGGACCTAAGGGACCCGCTCTTGTGGCCTCAGGAAAGGCCAGTCCACATGCGAGTTCCTCGGGGGCGTCTCGGGATTCCTCTCCCGTCGATGCCGGGGCCTAAGACCTTGTGTGGAGTCGGGGCCGGAACCTGAGGATTCCTCTCCAGTGCTGACATGGATCTTGGGGTACTTCTGGAGTCTCCCCAGGGGCGTCAGTCCTCGTCTCGAATGCGGGCATGCACTTGCGCTTTCCTCCAGAGCCGTAGCAGCAGTGTCACGCAGTCCGCCGCGTGGATCAAAGGATCTATGGTTTTCCCTCGAGTCTTTCCCACGAGGCTTTCCCACGAGGCTTTCCCACACGGCTGTCCCACGTGCACACGTGGTGGGAGTCGATCCTCGGCTTGAACGTCAAGGCAGTGCAGGGAAAACAGGTTCCTCTGGAATGGACTGACACATCTGGGGGACTCTTGGAATGGTGGCATGACCCTGGAGTTCCTCTCGCCTGTCCTGTGGAGAGCGCCTCCTCTTGAGATGCGACGGGAACGCCGGGAATTCTTTCCCTACGAAACAGGGAAAGGATCCCTCATCTCGAGCTAGGGGGCGGAAACCGGGCTCCCGAGGATGTGTGCGGGACACCACGTGCTTCCTCTCGAGTGCAAACGGGTATGTCGGGGAACTTCTTGAGTTGCAGGAAGGGTGTGAAGGACCCTTTGGAAGTTCCAGTGGTTAGATGTGATTGGCCTCGAGAAGCCTCAGCGGAAATGGGCCTCATCTCGCCTGGAGGGCAAAACCTCCTGGATTTTCTCGAGTTGCGGCAGGTGCTCTCGACTTACGACGGGGACCTCAGGGACCCGCTCTGGTGGCCTCAGGAAAGGCCAGTCCCCATGCGAGTTCCTCGGGGGCCTCTCGGGATTCCTCTCCCGTCGATGCCGGGGCCTAAGACCTTGTGTGGAGTCGGGGCCGGAACCTGAGGATTCCTCTCCAGTGCTGACATGGATCTTGGGGTACTTCTGGAGTCTCCCCAGGGGAGTCAGTCCTCGTCTCGAATGCGGGCATGCACTTGCGCTTTCCTCCAGAGCGGTAGCAGCAGTGTCACGCAGTCCGCCGCGTGGATCTAAGGATCTATGGTTTTCCCTCGAGTCTTTCCCACGAGGCTTTCCCACAGGGCTGTTCCACGTGCACACGTGGTGGGAGTCGATCCTCGGCTTGAACGTCAAGGCAGTGCAGGGAAAACAGGTTCCTCTGGAATGGACTGACACATCTGGGGGACTCTTGGAATGGTGGCACGACCATGGAGTTCCTCTCGCCTTTCCTGTGGAGAGCGCCTCCTCTTGAGATGCGACGGGAACCCCGGGAATTCTTTCCCTACGAAACAGGGAAAGGATCCCTCATCTCGAGCTAGGAGGCGGAAACGGGGCTCCCCTGGATGTGTGCGGGACCCACGTGCTTCCTCTCGAGTGGAGACGGGTATGTCGGGGAACTTCTTGAGTTGCAGCAAGGGTGTGAAGGACCCTTTGGAAGTTCCAGTGGTTAGACGGGATTAGCCTCGAGAAGCCTCAGCGGAAATGGGCCTCATCTCGCCTGGAGGGCAAAACCGCCTGGATTTTCTCGAGTTGCGGCAGGTGCTCTCGACTTACGACGGGGACCTCAGGGACCCGCTCTGGTGGCCTCAGGAAAGGCCAGTCCCCATGCGAGTTCCTCGGGGGCCTCTCGGGATTCCTCTCCCGTCGATGCCGGGGCCTAAGACCTTGTGTGGAGTCGGGGCCGGAACCTTAGGATTCCTCTCCAGTGCTGACATGGATCTTGGGGTACTTCTGGAGTCTCCCCAGGGGAGTCAGTCCTCGTCTCGAATGCGGGCATGCACTTGCGCTTTCCTCCAGAGCGGTAGCAGCAGTGTCACGCAGTCCGCCGCGTGGATCAAAGGATCTATGGTTTTCCCTCGAGTCTTTCCCACGAGGCTTTCCCACGAGGCTTTCCCACAGGGCTGTCCCACGTGCACACGTGGTGGGAGTCGATCCTCGGCTTGAACGTCAAGGCAGTGCAGGGAAAACAGGTTCCTCTGGAATGGACTGACACATCTGGGGGACTCTTGGAATGGTGGCACGACCCTGGAGTTCCTCTCGCCTTTCCTGTGGAGAGCGCCTCCTCTTGAGATGCGACGGGAACGCCGGGAATTCTTTCCCTTCGAAACAGGGAAAGGATCCCTCATCTCGAGCTAGGAGTCGGAAACGGAGCTCCCCAGGATGTGGGCGGGACACCACGTGCTTCCTCTCGAGTGGAGACTGGTATGTCGGGGAACTTCTTGAGTTGCAGCAAGGGTGTGAAGGACCCTTTGGAAGTTCCAGTGGTTAAACGTGATTAGCCTCGAGAAGCCTCAGCGGAAATGGGCCTCATCTCGCCTGGAGGGCAAAACCTCCTGGATTTTTTCGAGTTGCGGCAGGTGCTCTCGACTTACGACGGGGACCTCAGGGACCCGCTCTGGTGGCCTCAGGAAAGGCCAGTCCCCATGTGAGTTCCTCGGGGACCTCTGGGGATTCCTCTCCCGTCGATTCCGGGGCCTAAGACCTTGTGTGGAGTCGGGGCCGGAACCTGAGGATTCCTCTCCAGTGCTGACATGGATCTTGGGGTACTTCTGGAGTCTCCCCAGGGGAGTCAGTCCTCGTCTCGAATGCGGGCATGCACTTGCGCTTTCCTCCAGAGCGGTAGCAGCAGTGTCACGCAGTCCGCCGCGTGGATCAAAGGATCTATGTTTTTCCCTCGAGTCTTTCCCACGAGGCTTTCCCACGAGGCTTTCCCACAGGGCTGTCCCACGTGCACACGTGGTGGGAGTCGATCCTCGGCTTGAACGTCAAGGCAGTGCAGGGAAAACAGGTTCCTCTGGAATGGACTGACACATCTGGGGGACTCTTGGAATGGTGGCACCACCCTGGAGTTCCTCTCGCCTTTCCTGTGGAGAGGGCCTCCTCTTGAGATGCGACGGGAACGCCGGGAATTCTTTCCCTACGAAACAGGGAAAGGATCCCTCATCTCGAGCTAGGAGGCGGAAACGGGGCTCCCCTGGATGTGTGTGGGACCCAAGTGCTTCCTCTCAAGTGGAGACATGTATGTCGGGGAACTTCTTGAGTTGCAGCAAGGGTGTGAATGACCCTTTGGAAGTTCCAGTGGTTAGACGTGATTAGCCTCGAGAAGCCTCAGCCGAAATGGGCCTCATCTCGCCTGGAGGACAAAACCTCCTGGATTTTCTCGAGTTGCGGCAGGTGCTCTCGACTTACGACGGGGACCTCAGGGACCCGCTCTGGTGGCCTCAGGAAAGGCCAGTCCCCATGCGAGTTCCTCGGCGGCCTCTTGGGATTCCTCTCCCGTCGATGCCGGGGCCTAAGACCTTGTGTGGAGTCGGGGCCGGAACCTGAGGATTCCTCTCCAGTGCTGACATGGATCTTGGGGTACTTCTGGAGTCTCCCCAGGGGAGTCAGTCCTCGTCTCGAATGCGGGCATGCACTTGCGCTTTCCTCCAGAGCGGTAGCAGCAGTGTCACGTAGTCCGCCGCGTGGATCAAAGGATCTATGGTTTTCCCTCGAGTCTTTCCCACGAGGCTTTCCCACAGGGCTGTCCCACGTGCACACGTGGTGGGAGTCGATCCTCGGCTTGAACGTCAAGGCAGTGCAGGGAAAACAGGTTCCTCTGTAATGGACTGACACATCTGTGGGTCTCTTGGAAATGTGGCACGACCCTGGAGTTCCTCTCCCCTTTCCTGTGGAGAGCGCCTCCTCTTGAGATGCGACGGGAACGCCGGGAATTCTTTCCCTACGAAACAGGGAAAGGATCCCTCATCTCGAGCTAGGAGGCGGAAACGGGGCTCCCCTGGATGTGTGCGGGAACCCACGTGCTTGCTCTCGAGTGGAGACGGGTATGTCGGGGAACTTCTTGAGTTGCAGCAATGGTGTGAAGGACCCTTTGGAAGTTCCAGTGGTTAGATGTGATTGGCCTCGAGAAGCCTCAGCGGAAATGGGCCTCATCTCGCCTGGAGGGCAAAACCTCCTGGATTTTCTCGAGTTGCGGCAGGTGCTCTCGACTTACGACGGGGACCTCAGGGACCCGCTCTGGTGGCCTCAGGGAAGGCCAGTCCCCATGCGAGTTCCTCGGGGGCCTCTCGGGATTCCTCTCCCGTCGATGCCGGGGCCTAAGACCTTGTGTGGAGTCGGGGCCGGAACCTGAGGATTCCTCTCCAGTGCTGACATGGATCTTGGGGTACTTCTGGAGTCTCCCCAGGGGAGTCAGTCCTCGTCTCGAATGCGGGCATGCACTTGCGCTTTCCTCCAGAGCTGTAGCAGCAGTGTCACGCAGTCCGCCGCGTGGATCAAAGGATCTATGATTTTCCTTCGAGTCTTTCCCACGAGGCTTTCCCACGTGGCTTTCCCACAGGGCTGTCCCACGTGCACACGTGGTGGGAGTCGATCCTCGGCTTGAACGTCAAGGCAGTGCAGGGAAAACAGGTTCCTCTGGAATGGACTGACACATCTGGGGAACTCTGGGAATGGTGTCACGACTCTGGAGTTCCTCTCGCCTTTCCTGTGGAGAGCGCCTCCTCTTGAGATGCGACGGGAACGCCGGGAATTCTTTCCCTACGAAACAGGGAAAGGATCCCTCATCTCGAGCTAGGAGGCGGAAACGGGGCTCCCCTGGATGTGTGCGGGAACCCACGTGCTTCCTCTCGAGTGGAGACGGGTATGTCGGGGAACTTCTTGAGTTGCAGCAATGGTGTGAAGGACCCTTTGGAAGTTCCAGTGGTTAGATGTGATTGGCCTCGAGAAGCCTCAGCGGAAATGGGCCTCATCTCGCCTGGAGGGCAAAACCTCCTGGATTTTCTCGAGTTGCGGCATGTGCTCTCGACTTACGACGGGGACCTCGGGGACCCGCTCTGGTGACCTCAGCAAAGGCCAGTCCCCATGCGAGTTCCTCGGGGGCCTCTCGGGATTCCTCTCCCATCGATGCCGGGGCCTAAGACGTTGTGTGGAGTCGGGGCCGGAACCTGAGGATTCCTCTCCAGTGCTGACATGGATCTTGGGGTACTTCTGGAGTCTCCCCAGGGGAGTCAGTCCTCGTCTCGAATGCGGGCATGCACTTGCGCTTTCCTCCAGAGCGGTAGCAGCAGTGTCACGCAGTCCGCCGCGTGGATCAAAGGATCTATGGTTTTCCCTCGAGTTTTCCCACGAGGCTTTCCCACGAGGCTTTCCCACAGGGCTGTCCCACGTGCACACGTGGTGGGAGTCGATCCTCGGCTTGAACGTCAAGGCAGTGCAGGGAAAACAGGTTCCTCTGGAATGGACTGACACATCTGGGGGACTCTTGGAATGGTGGCACGACCCTGAAGTTCCTCTCGCCTTTCCTGTGGAGAGCGCCTCCTCTTGAAATGCGACGGGAACGCCGGGATTTCTTTCCCTACGAAACAGGGAAAGGATCCCTCATCTCGAGCTAGGAGGCGGAAACGGGGCTCCCTTGGATGTGTGCAGGACACCACGTGCTTCCTCTCGAGTGGAGACGGGTATGTCGGGGAACTTCTTGAGTTGCAGCAAGGGTGTGAAGGACCCTTTGGAAGTTCCAGTGGTTAGATGTGATTGGCCTCGAGAAGCCTCAGCGGAAATGGGCCTCATCTCGCCTGGAGGGCAAAACCTCCTGGATTTTCTCGAGTTGCGGCAGGTGCTCTCGACTTACGACGGGGACCTCAGGGAACCGCTCTGGTGGCCTCAGGAAAGGCCAGTCCCCATGCGAGTTCCTCGCGGGCCTCTGGGGATTCCTCTCCCTTCGATGCCGGGGCCTAAGACCTTGTGTGGAGTCGGGGCCGAACCTGAGGATTCCTCTCCAGTGCTGACATGGATCTTGGGGTACTTCTGGAGTCTCCCCAGGGGAGTCAGTCCTCGTCTCGAATGCGGGCACGCACTTGCGCTTTCCTCCAGAGCGGTAGCAGCAGTGTCACGCAGTCCACCGCGAGGATCAAAGGATCTATGGTTTTCCCTCGAGTCTTTCCCACGAGGCTTTCAAACGAGGCTTTCCACAGGGCTGTCCCACGTGCACACTTGGTGGGAGTGGATCCTCGGCTTGAACGTCAAGGCAGTGCAGGGAAAACAGGTTCCTCTGGAATGGACTGACACATCTGGGGGACTCTTGGAATGGTGGCACGACCATGGAGTTCCTCTCGCCTTTCCTGTGGAGAGCGCCTCCTCTTGAGATGCGACGGGAACGCCGGGAATTCTTTCCCTACAAAACAGGGAAAGGATCCCTCATCTCGAGCTAGGAGGCGGAAACGGGGCTCCCCTGTATGTGTGCGGGACCCCACGTGCTTCCTCTCGAGTGGAGACAGGTATGTCGGGGAACTTCTTGAGTTGCAGCAACGGTGTGAAGGACCCTTTGGAAGTTACAGTGGTTAGACGTGATTCGCCTCGTGAAGCCTCAGCGGAAATGGGCCTCATCTCGCCTGGAGGGCAAAACCTCCTGGATTTTCTCGAGTTGCGGCAGGTGCTCTCGACTTACAACGGGGACCTCAGGGACCCTCTCTGTTGGCCTCAGGAAAGGCCAGTCCCCATGCGAATTCCTCGGGGGTCTCTCGGGATTACTCTCCCGTCGATGCCGGGGCCTAAGACCTTGTGTGGAGTCGGGGCCGGAACCTGCGGATTCCTCTCCAGTGCTGACATGGATCTTGGGGTACTTCTGGAGTCTCCCCAGGGGAGTCAGTCCTCGTCTCGAATGCGGCATGCACTTGCGCTTTCCTCTAGAGCGGTAGCAGCAGTGTCACGCAGTCCGCCGCGTGGATCAAAGGATCTATGGTTTTCCCTCGAGTCTTTCCCTCGAGGCTTTCCCACGAGGCTTTCCCACAGGGCTGTCCCACGTGCACAGGTGGTGGAAGTCGATCCTCGGCTTGAACGTCAAGGCAGTGCAGGGAAAACAGTTTCCTCTGTAATGGACTGACACATCTGGGCGTCTCTTGGAATGGTGGCACGACCCTGGAGTTCCTCTCGCCTTTCCTGTAGAGAGCGCCTCCTCTTGAGATGCGACGGGAACGCCGGGAATTCTTTCCCTAAGAAACAGGGAAAGGATCCCTCATCTCGAGCTAGGAGGCGGAAACGGGGCTCCCCTGGATGTGTGCGGGACCCCACGTGCTTCCTCTCGAGTGGAGACGGGTATGTCGGGGAACTTCTTGAGTTGCAGCCAGGGTGTGAAGGACCCTTTGGAAGTTCCAGTGGTTAGATGTGATTGGCCTCGAGAAGCCTCAGCGGAAATGGGCCTCATCTCGCCTGGAGGGCAAAACCTCCTGGATTTCTCGAGTTACGGCAGGTGCTCTCGACTTACGACGGGGACCTCAGGGACCCGCTCTGGTGGCCTCAGGAAAGGCCAGTCCCCATGCGAGTTCCTCGGGGGCCTCTCGGGATTCCTCTCCCGTCGATGCCGGGGCCTAAGACCTTGTGTGGAGTCGGGGCCGGAACCTGAGGATTCCTCTCCAGTGCTGACATGGATCTTGGGGTATTTCTGGAGTCTCCCCAGGGGAGTCAGTCCTCGTCTCGAATGCGGGCATGCACTTGCGCTTTCCTCCAGAGCGATAGCAGCAGTGTCACGCAGTCCGCCGCGTGGATCAAAGGATCTATGGTTTTCCCTCGAGTTTTCCCACGAGGCTTTCCCTCGAGGCTTTCCCACAGGGCTGTCCCACGGCACACGTGGTGGGAGTCGATCCTCGGCTTGAACGTCAAGGCAGTGCAGGGAAAACAGGTTCCTCTGGAATGGCCTGACACATCTGGGGGACTCTTGGAATGGTGGCATGGCCCTGGAGTTCCTCTCGCCTTTCCTGTGGAGAGCGCCTCCTCTTGAAATGCGACGGGAACGCCGGGAATTCTTTCCCTACGAAACAGGGAAAGGATCCCTCATCTCGAGCTAGGAGGCGGAAACGGGGCTCCCTTGGATGTGTGCGGGACCCCACGTGCTTCCTCTCGAGTGGAGACGGGTATGTCGGGGAACTTCTTGAGTTGCAGCCAGGGTGTGAAGGACCCTTTGGAAGTTCCAGTGGTTAGATGTGATTGGCCTCGAGAAGCCTCAGCGGAAATGGGCCTCATCTCGCCTGGAGGGCAAAACCTCCTGGATTTTCTCGAGTTACGGCAGGTGCTCTCGACTTACGACGGGGACCTCAAGGACCCGCTCTGGTGGCCTCAGGAAAGGCCAGTCCCCATGCGAGTTCCTCGGGGGCCTCTCGGGATTCCTCTCCCGTCGATGCCGGGGCCTAAGACCTTGTGTGGAGTCGGGGCCGGAACCTGAGGATTCCTCTCCAGTGCTGACATGGATCTTGGGGTACTTCTGGAGTCTCCCCAGGGGAGTCAGTCCTCGTCTCGAATGCGGGCATGCACTTGCGCTTTCCTCCAGAGCGATAGCAGCAGTGTCACGCAGTCCGCCGCGTGGATCAAAGGATCTATGGTTTTCCCTCGAGTCTTTCCCACGAGGCTTTCCCACGAGGCTTTCCCACAGGGCTGTCCCACGTGCACACGTGGTGGGAGTCGATCCTCGGCTTGAAAGTCAGGCGGTGCAGGGAAAACAGGTTCCTCTGGAATGGACTGACACATCTGGGGGTCTCTTGGAATGGTGCCACGACCCTGGAGTTCCTCTCGCCTTTCCTGTGGAGAGCGCCACCTCTTGAGATGCGACGGGAACGCCGGGAATTCTTTCCCTACGAAACAGGCAAAGGATCCCTCATCTCGAGCTAGGAGGCGGAAACGTGGATCCCCTGGATTGGTGCGGGACCCCACGTGCTTCCTCTCGAGTGGAGACGGGTATGTCGCGGAACTGCTTGAGTTGCAGCAAAGGTGTGAAGGACCCTTTGGAAGTTCGAGTGGTTAGATGTGATTAGCCTCGAGAAGCCTCAGCGGAAATGGGCCTCATCTCGCCTGGAGGGCAAAACCTCCTGGATTTTCTCGAGTTGCGGCATGTGCTCTCGACTTACGACGGGGACCTCGGGGACCCGCTCTGGTGACCTCAGCAAAGGCCAGTCCCCATGCGAGTTCCTCGGGGGCCTCTCGGGATTCCTCTCCCATCGATGCCGGGGCCTAAGACGTTGTGTGGAGTCGGGGCCGGAACCTGAGGATTCCTCTCCAGTGCTGACATGGATCTTGGGGTACTTCTGGAGTCTCCCCAGGGGAGTCAGTCCTCGTCTCGAATGCGGGCATGCACTTGCGCTTTCCTCCAGAGCGGTAGCAGCAGTGTCACGCAGTCCGCCGCGTGGATCAAAGGATCTATGGTTTTCCCTCGAGTTTTCCCACGAGGCTTTCCCACGAGGCTTTCCCACAGGGCTGTCCCACGTGCACACGTGGTGGGAGTCGATCCTCGGCTTGAACGTCAAGGCAGTGCAGGGAAAACAGGTTCCTCTGGAATGGACTGACACATCTGGGGGACTCTTGGAATGGTGTCACGACCCTGGAGTTCCTCTCGCCTTTCCTGTGGAGAGCGCCTCCTCTTGAAATGCGACGGGAACGCCGGGAATTCTTTCCCTACGAAACAGGGAAAGGATCCCTCATCTCGAGCTAGGAGGCGGAAACGGGGCTCCCTTGGATGTGTGCAGGACACCACGTGCTTCCTCTCGAGTGGAGACGGGTATGTCGGGGAACTACTTGAGTTGCAGCAAGGGTGTGAAGGACCCTTTGGAAGTTCCAGTGGTTAGATGTGATTGGCCTCGAGAAGCCTCAGCGGAAATGGGCCTCATCTCGCCTGGAGGGCAAAACCTCCTGGATTTTCTCGAGTTGCGGCAGGTGCTCTCGACTTACGACGGGGACCTCAGGGAACCGCTCTGGTGGCCTCAGGAAAGGCCAGTCCCCATGCGAGTTCCTCGCGGGCCTCTCGGCATTCCTCTCCCGTCGATGCCGGGGCCTAATACCTTGTGTGGAGTCGGGGCCGAACCTGAGGATTCCTCTCCAGTGCTGACATGGATCTTGGGGTACTTCTGGAGTCTCCCCAGGGGAGTCAGTCCTCGTCTCGAATGCGGGCATGCACTTGCGCTTTCCTCCAGAGCGGTAGCAGCAGTGTCACGCAGTCCGCCGCTTGGATCACAGGATTTATTGTTTTCCCTCGTGTCTTTCTCACGAGGCTTTCCCACGAGGCTTTCCCACAGGGCTGTCCCACGTGCACACGTGGTGGGAGGGGATCCTCGGCTTGAACGTCAAGGCAGTGCAGGGAAAACAGGTTCCTCTGGAATGGACTGACACATCTGAGGGACTCTTGGAATGGTGGCACGACCCTGGAGTTCCTCTCGCCTTTCCTATGGAGAGCGCCTCCTCTTGAGATGCGACGGGAACGCCGGGAATTCTTTCCCTACGAAACAGGGAAAGGATCCCTCATCTCGAGCTAGGAGGTGGAAACGGGGCTCCCCTGGATGAGTGCGGGACCCCACGTGCTTCCTCTCGAGTGGAGACGGGTATGTCGGGGAACTTCTTGAGTTGCAGCAAGGGTGAGAATGACCCTTTGGATGTTCCAGTGGTTAGACGTGATTAGCCTCGAGAAGCCTCAGCGGAAATGGGCCTCATCTCGCCTGGAGGGCAAAACCTCCTGGATTTTCTCGAGTTGCGGCAGGTACTCTCCACTTACGACGGGGACCTCAGGGACCCGCTCTGGTGGCCTCAGGAAAGGCCAGTCCCCATGCGAGTTCCTCGGGGGCCTCTCGGCATTACTCTCCCGTCGATGCTGGGGCCTAAGACCTTGTGTGGAGTCGGGGCCGGAACCTGAGGATTCCTCTCCAGTGCTGACATGGATCTTGGGGTACTTCTGGAGTCTCCCCAGGGGAGTCAGTCCTCGTCTCGAATGCGGGCATGCACTTGCGCTTTCCTCCAGAGCGGTAGCAGCAGTGTCACGCAGTCCGCCGCGAGGATCAAAGGATCTATGGTTTTCCCTCGAGTCTTTCCAACGAGGCTTTCCCACGAGGCTTTCCACAGGGCTGTCCCACGTGCACACGTGGTGGGAGTGGATCCTCGGCTTGAACGTCAAGGCAGTGCAGGGAAAACAGGTTCCTCTGGAATGGACTGACACATCTGGGGGACTCTTGGAATGGTGGCACGACCCTGGAGTTCCTCTCGCCTTTCCTGTGGAGAGCGCCTCCTCTTGAGATGCGACGGGAACGCCGGGAATTCTTTCCCTACGAAACAGGGAAAGGATCCCTCATCTCGAGCTAGGAGGCGGAAACGGGGCTCCCCTGTATGTGTGCGGGACCCCACGTGCTTCCTCTCGAGTGGAGACGGGTATGTCGGGGAACTTCTTGAGTTGCAGCAACGGTGTGAAAGACCCTTTGGAAGTTACAGTGGTTAGACGTGATTCGCCTCGTGAAGCCTCAGCGGAAATGGGCCTCATCTCGCCTGGAGGGCAAAACCTCCTGGATTTTCTCGAGTTGCTGCAGGTGCTCTCGACTTACGACGGGTACTTCAGGGACCCGCTCTGGTGGCCTCAGGAAAGGCCAGTCCCCATGCGAGTTCCTCGGGGGCCTCTCGGCATTCCTCTCCCGTCGATGCCGGGGCCTAAGACCTTGTGTGGAGTCGGGGCCGGAACCTGAGGATTCCTCTCCAGTGCTGACATGGATCTTGGGGTACTTCTGGAGTCTCCCCAGGGGAGTCAGTCCTCGTCTCGAATGCGGGCATGCACTTGCGCTTTCCTCCAGAGCGGTAGCAGCAGTGTCACGCAGTCCGCCGCGTGGATCAAAGGATCTATGGTTTTCCCTCGAGTCTTTCCCACGAGGCTTTCCCACGAGGCTTTCCCACAGGGCTGTCCCACGTGCACACGTGGTGGGAGTGGATCCTCGGCTTGAACGTCAAGGCAGTGCAGGGAAAACAGGTTCCTCTGGAATGGACTGACACATCTGGGGGACTCTTGGAATGGTGTCACGACCCTGGAGTTCCTCTCGCCTTTCCTGTGGAGAGCGCCTCCTCTTGAGATGCGACGGGAACGCCGGGAATTCTTTCCCTACGAAACAGGGAAAGGATCCCTCATCTCGAGCTAGGAGGCGGAAACGGGGCTCCCCTGGATGTGTGCGGGACCCCACGTGCTTCCTTTCGAGTGGAGACGGGTATGTCGGGGAACTTCTTCAGTTGCAGCCAGGGTGTGAAGGACCCTTTGGAAGTTCCAGTGGTTAGACGTGATTCGCCTCGAGAAGCCTCAGCGGAAATGGGCCTCATCTCGCCTGGAGGGCAAAACCTCCTGGATTTTCTCGAGTTGCGGCAGGTGCTCTCGACTTACGACGGGGACCTCAGGGACCCGCTCTGGTGGCCTCAGGAAAGGCCAGTCCCCATGTGAGTTCCTCGGGGGCCTCTCGGGATTCCTCTCCCGTCGATGCCGGGGCCTAAGACCTTGTGTGGAGTCGGGGCCGGAACCTGAGGATTCCTCTCCAGTGCTGACATGGATCTTGGGGTACTTCTGGAGTCTCCCCAGGGGCGTCAGTCCTCGTCTCGAATGCGGGCATGCACTTGCGCTTTCCTCCAGAGCGGTAGCAGCAGTGTCACGCAGTCCGCCGCGTGGATCAAAGGATCTATGGTTTTCCCTCGAGTCTTTCCCACTAGGCTTTCCCACGAGGCTTTTCCACTGGGCTGTCCCACGTGCACACGTGGTGGGAGTCGATCCTCGGCTTGAACGTCAAGGCAGTGCAGGGAAAACAGGTTCCTCAGGAATGGACTGACACATCTGGGGGACTCTTGGAATGGTGGCTAGACCCTGGAGTTCCTCTCGCCTTTCCTGTGGAGAGCGCCTCCTCTTGAGATGCGACGGGAACGCCGGGAAATCTTTCCCTACGATACAGGGAAAGGATCCCTCATCTCTAGCTAGGAGGCGGAAATGGGGCTCCCATGGATGTTTGCGGGACCCCACTTGCTTCCTTTCGAGTGGAGACGGGTATGTCGGGGAACTTTTGAGTTGCAGCAATGGTGTGAAGGACCCTTTGGAAGTTCCAGTGGTTAGATGTGATTGGCCTCGAGAAGCCTCAGCGGAAATGGGCCTCATCTCGCCTGGAGGGCAAAACCTCCTGGATTTTCTCGAGTTGCGGCAGGTGCTCTCGACTTACGATGGGGACCTCAGGGACCCGCTCTGGTGGCCTCAGGAAAGGCCAGTCCCCATGCGAGTTCCTCGGGGTCCTCTTGGGATTCCTCTCCCGTCGATGCGGGGCCTAAGACCTTGTGTGGAGTCGGGGCCGGAACCTGAGGATTCCTCTCCAGTGCTGACATGGATCTTGGGGTACTTCTGGGGTCTCCCTAGGGGAGTCAGTCCTTGTCTCGAATGCGGGCATGCACTTGCGATTTCCTCCAGAGCGGTAGCAGCAATGTCACGCAGTCCGCCGCGTGGATCAGAGGATCTTTGGTTTTCCCTCGAGTCTTTCCCACGAGGCTTTCCCACGAGGCTTTCCCACAGGGCTGTCCCACGTGCACACGTGGTGGGAGTGGATCCTCGGCTTGAACGTCAAGGCAGTGCAGGGAAAACAGGTTCCTCTGGAATGGACTGACACATCTGGGGGACTCTTGGAATGGTGGCACGACCCTGGAGTTCCTCTCGCCTTTCCTGTGGAGAGCGCCTCCTCTTGAGATGCGACGGGAACGCCGGGAATTCTTTCCCTACGAAACAGGGAAAGGATCCCTCATCTCGAGCTAGGAGTCGGAAACGGGGCTCCCCTGGATGTGTGCGGGACCCCACGTGCTTCCTCTCGAGTGGAGACGGGTATGTCGGGGAACTTCTTGAGTTGCAGCAAGGGTGTGAAGGACCCTTTGGAAGTTCCAGTGGTTAGATGTGATTGGCCTCGAGAAGCCTCAGCGGAAATGGGCCTCATCTCGCCTGGAGGGCAAAACCTCCTGGATTTTCTCGAGTTGCGGCAGGTGCTCTCGACTTACGACGGGGACCTCAGGGAACCGCTCTGGTGGCCTCAGGAAAGGCCTGTCCCCATGCGAGTTCCTCGCGGGCCTCTCGGCATTCCTCTCCCGTCGATGCCGGGGCCTAAGACCTTGTGTGGAGTCGGGGCCGAACCTGAGGATTCCTCTCCAGTGCTGACATGGATCTTGGGGTACTTCTGGAGTCTCCCCAGGGGAGTCAGTCCTCGTCTCGAATGCGGGCATGCACTTGCGCTTTCCTCCAGAGCGGTAGCAGCAGTGTCACGCAGTCCGCCGCTTGGATCACAGGATTTATTGTTTTCCCTCGTGTCTTTCCCACGAGGCTTTCCCACGAGACATTCCCACAGGGCTGTCCCACGTGCACACGTGGTGGGAGGGGATCCTCGGCTTGAACGTCAAGGCAGTGCAGGGAAAACAGGTTCCTCTGGAATAGACTGACACATCTGAGGGACTCTTGGAATGGTGGCACGACCCTGGAGTTCCTCTCGCCTTTCCTATGGAGAGCGCCTCCTCTTGAGATGCGACGGGAACGCCGGGAATTCTTTCCCTACGAAACAGGGAAAGGATCCCTCATCTCGAGCTAGGAGTCGGAAACGGGGCTCCCCTGGATGAGTGCGGGACCCCACGTGCTTCCTCTCGAGTGGAGACGGGTATGTCGGGGAACTTCTTGAGTTGCAGCCAGGGTGTGAAGGACCCTTTGGAAGTTCCAGTGGTTAGATGTGATTGGCCTCGAGAAGCCTCAGCGGAAATGGGCCTCATCTCGCCTGGAGGGCAAAACCTCCTGGATTTTCTCGAGTTACGGCAGGTGCTCTCGACTTACGACGGGGACCTCAGGGACCCGCTCTGGTGGCCTCAGGAAAGGCCAGTCCCCATGCGAGTTCCTCGGGGGCCTCTCGGGATTCCTCTCCCGTCGATGCCGGGGCCTAAGACCTTGTGTGGAGTCGGGGCCGGAACCTGAGGATTCCTCTCCAGTGCTGACATGGATGTTGGGGTACTTCTGGAGTCTGCCCAGGGGAGTCAGTCCTCGTCTCGAATGCGGGCATGCACTTGCGCTTTCCTCCAGAGCGGTAGCAGCAGTGTCACGCAGTCCGCCGCGTGGATCAAAGGATCTATGGTTTTCCCTCGAGTCTTTCCCACGAGGCTTTCCCACGAGGCTTTCCACAGGGCTGTCCCACGTGCACACGTGGTGGGAGTCGATCCTCGGCTTGAACGTCAAGGCAGTGCAGGGAAAACAGGTTCCTCTGGAATGGACTGACACATCTGGGGGACTCTTGGAATGGTGGTACGACCCTGGAGTTCCTCTCGCCTTTCCTGTGGAGAGCGCCTCCTCTTGAGATGCGACGGGAACGCCGGGAATTCTTTCCCTACGAAACAGGGAAAGGATCCCTCATCTCGAGCTAGGAGTCGGAAACGGGGCTCCCCTGGATGTGTGCGGGACCCCACGTGCTTCCTCTCGAGTGGAGACGGGTATGTCGGGGAACTTCTTGAGTTGCAGCAAGGGTGTGAAGGACCCTTTGGAAGTTCCAGTGGTTAGATGTGATTGGCCTCGAGAAGCCTCAGCGGAAATGGGCCTCATCTCGCCTGGAGGGCAAAACCTCCTGGATTTTCTCGAGTTGCGGCAGGTGCTCTCGACTTACGACGGGGACCTCAGGGACCCGCTCTGGTGGCCTCAGGAAAGGCCAGTCCCCATGCGAGTTCCTCGCGGACCTCTCGGCATTCCTCTCCCGTCGATGCCGGGGCCTAAGACCTTGTGTGGAGTCGGGGCCGAACCTGAGGATTCCTCTCCAGTGCTGACATGGATCTTGGGGTACTTCTGGAGTCTCCCCAGGGGAGTCAGTCCTCGTCTCGAATGCGGGCATGCACTTGCGCTTTCCTCCAGAGCGGTAGCAGCAGTGTCACGCAGTCCGCCGCGTGGATCAAAGGATCTATGGTTTTCCCTCGAGTCTTTCCCACGAGGCTTTCCCACGAGGCTTTCCCACAGGGCTGTCCCACGTGCACACGTGGTGGGAGGGGATCCTCGGCTTGAACGTCAAGGCAGTGCAGGGAAAACAGGTTCCTCTGGAATGGACTGACACATCTGAGGGACTCTTGGAATGGTGGCACGACCCTGGAGTTCCTCTCGCCTTTCCTATGGAGAGCGCCTCCTCTTGAGATGCGACGGGAACGCCGGGAATTCTTTCCCTACGAAACAGGGAAAGGATCCCTCATCTCGAGCTAGGAGTCGGAAACGGGGCTCCCCTGGATGAGTGCGGGACCCCACGTGCTTCCTCTCGAGTGGAGACGGGTATGTCGGGGAACTTCTTGAGTTGCAGCAAGGGTGTGAAGGACCCTTTGGAAGTTCCAGTTGTTAGACGTGATTAGCCTCGAGAAGCCTCAGCGGAAATGGGCCTCATCTCGCCTGGAGGGCAAAACCTCCTGGATTTTCTCGAGTTGCGGCAGGTACTCTCCACTTACGACGGGGACCTCAGGCACCCGCTCTGGTGGCCTCAGGAAAGGCCAGTCCCCATGCGAGTTCCTCGGGGGCCTCTCGGCATTACTCTCCCGTCGATGCTGGGGCCTAAGACCTTGTGTGGAGTCGGGGCCGGAACCTGAGGATTCCTCTCCAGTGCTGACATGGATCTTGGGGTACTTCTGGAGTCTCCCTAGGGGAGTCAGTCCTCGTCTCGAATGCGGGCATGCACTTGCGCTTTCCTCCAGAGCGGTAGCAGCAGTGTCACGCAGTCCGCCGCGTGCATCAAAGGATCTATGGTTTTCCCTCGAGTCTTTCCCAGGAGGCTTTCCCCCGAGGCTTTCCCACAGGGCTGTCCCACGGCACACGTGGTGGGAGTCGATCCTCGGCTTGAACGTCAAGGCAGTGCAGGGAAAACAGGTTCCTCTGGAATGGACTGACACATCTGGGGGACTCTTGGAATGGTGGCATGACCCTGGAGTTCCTCTCGCCTTTCCTGTGGAGAGCGCCTCCTCTTGAAATGCGACGGGAACGCCGGGAATTCTTTCCCTACGAAACAGGGAAAGGATCCCTCATCTGGAGCTAGGAGGCGGAAACGGGGCTCCCCTGGATGTGTGCGGGACACCACGTGCTTCCTCTCGAGTGGAGACGGGTATGTCGGGGAACTTCTTGAGTTGCAGCCAGGGTGTGAAGGACCCTTTGGAAGTTCCAGTGGTTAGATGTGATTGGCCTCGAGAAGCCTCAGCGGAAATGGGCCTCATCTCGCCTGGAGGGCAAAACCTCCTGGATTTTCTCGAGTTACGGCAGGTGCTCTCGACTTACAACGGGGACCTCAGGGACCCGCTCTGGTGGCCTCAGGAAAGGCCAGTCCCCATGCGAGATCCTCGGGGGCCTCTCGGGATTCCTCTCCCGTCGATGCCGGGGCCTAAGACCTTGTGTGGAGTCGGGGCCGGAACCTGAGGATTCCTCTCCAGTACTGACATGGATGTTGGGGTACTTCTGGAGTCTGCCCAGGGGAGTCAGTCCTCGTCTCGAATGCGGGCATGCACTTGCGCTTTCCTCCAGAGCGGTAGCAGCAGTGTCACGCAGTCCGCCGCGTGGATCAAAGGATCTATGGTTTTCCCTCGTGTCTTTCCCACGAGGCTTTCCCACGAGGCTTTCCACAGGGCTGTCCCACATGCACACGTGGTGGGACTCGATCCTCGGCTTGAAAGTCAAGGCAGTGCAGGGAAAACAGGTTCCTCTGGAATGGACTGACACATCTGGGGGACTCTTGGAATGGTGGCACGACACTGGAGTTCCTCTCGCCTTTCCTGTGGAGAGCGCCTCCTCTTGAGATGCGACGGGAACGCCGGGAATTCTTTCCCTACGAAACAGGGAAAGGATCCCTCATCTCGAGCTAGGAGTCGGAAACGGGGCTCCCCTGGATGTGTGCGGGACCCCACGTGCTTCCTCTCGAGTGGAGACGGGTATGTCGGGGAACTTCTTGAGTTGCAGCAAGGGTGTGAAGGACCCTTTGGAAGTTCCAGTGGTTAGATGTGATTGGCCTCGAGAAGCCTCAGCGGAAATGGGCCTCATCTCGCCTGGAGGGCAAAACCTCCTGGATTTTCTCGAGTTGCGGCAGGTGCTCTCGACTTACGACGGGGACCTCAGGGACGCGCTCTGGTGGCCTCAGGAAAGGCCAGTCCCCATGCGAGTTCCTCGCGGGCCTCTCGGCATTCCTCTCCCGTCGATGCCGGGGCCTAAGACCTTGTGTGGAGTCGGGGCCGAACCTGAGGATTCCTCTCCAGTGCTGACATGGATCTTGGGGTACTTCTGGAGTCTGCCCAGGGGAGTCAGTCCTCGTCTCGAATGCGGGCATGCACTTGCGCTTTCCTCCAGAGCGGTAGCAGCAGTGTCACGCAGTCCGCCGCGTGGATCACAGGATTTATTGTTTTCCCTCGTGTCTTTCCCACGAGGCTTTCCCACGAGGCTTTCCCACAGGGCTGTCCCACGTGCACACGTGGTGGGAGGGGATCCTCGGCTTGAACGTCAAGGCAGTGCAGGGAAAACAGGTTCCTCTGGAATGGACTGACACATCTGGGGGTCTCTTGGAATGGTGCCACGACACTGGAGTTCCTCTCGCCATTCCTGTGGAGAGCGCCACCTCTTGAGATGCGACGGGAACGCCGGGAATTCTTTCCCTACGAAACAGGCAAAGGATCCCTCATCTCGAGCTAGGAGGCGGAAACGTGGCTCCCCTGGATTGGTGCGGGACCCCACGTGCTTCCTCTCGAGTGGAGATGGGTATGTCGCGGAACTGCTTGAGTTGCAGCAAAGGTGTGAAGGACCCTTTGGAAGTTCCAGCGGTTAGATGTGATTAGCTTTGAGAAGCCTCAGCGGAAATGGGCCTCATCTCGCCTGGAGGGCAAAACCTCCTGGATTTTCTCGAGTTGCGGCAGGTGCTCTCGACTTACGACGGGGACCTCAGGGACCCGCTCTGGTGGCCTCAGGAAAGGCCAGTCCCCATGCGAGTTCCTCGGGTGCTCTCGGGATTCCTCTCCCGTCGATGACGGGGCCTAAGACCTTGTGTGGAGTCGGGGTCGGAACCTGAGGATTCCTCTCCAGTGCTGACATGGATCTTGGGGTACTTCTGGAGTCTCCCCAGGGGAGTCAGTCCTCGTCTCGAATGCGGGCATGCACTTGCACTTTCCTCCAGAGCGGTAGCAGCAGTGTCACGCACTCCACCGCGTGGATGAAAGGATCTATGGTTTTCCCTCGAGTCTTTCCCACGAGGCTTTCCCACGAGGCTTTCCCTCAGGGCTGTCCCACGTGCACACGTGGTGGGAGTCGATCCTCGGCTTGAACGTCAAGGCAGTGCAGGGAAAACAGGTTCCTCTGGAATGGACTGACACATCTGGGGGTCTCTTGGAATGGTGCCGGGACCCTGGATTTCCTCTCTCCTTTCCTGTGGAGAGCGCCTCCTCTTGAGATGCGACGGGAACGCCGGGAATTCTTTCCCTACAAAACAGGGAAAGGATCCCTCATCTCGAGCTAGGAGGCGGAAACGGGGCTCCCCTAGATGTGTGCGGGACCCCACGTGCTTCCTCTCGAGTGGAGACGGGTATGTCGGGGAACTTCTTGAGTTGCAGCAATGGTGTGAAGGACCCTTTGGAAGTTCCAGTTGTTAGACGTGATTAGCCTCAAGAAGCCTCAGCGGAAATGGGCCTCATCTCGCCTGGAGGGCAAAACCTCCTGGATTTTCTCGAGTTGCGGCAGGTGCTCTCGACTTACGACGGGGACCTCAGGGACCCGCTCTGGTGGCCTCAGGAAAGGCCAGTCCCCATGCGAGTTCCTCGCGGGCCTCTCGGCATTCCTCTCCCGTCGATGCCGGGGCCTAAGACCTTGTGTGGAGTCGGGGCCGGAACCTGAGGATTCCTCTCCAGTGCTGACATGGATCTTGGGGTACTTCTGGAGTCTCCCCAGGGGAGTCAGTCCTCGTCTCGAATGCGGGCATGCACTTGCGCTTTCCTCCAGAGCGGTAGCAGCAGTGTCACGCAGTCCGCCGCGTGGATCAAAGGATCTATGGATTTCCCTCGAATCTTTCCCACGAGGCTTTCCCACGAGGCTTTCCCACAGGGCTGTCCCACGTGCACACGTGGTGGGAGTGGATCCTCGGCTTGAACGTCAAGGCAGTGCAGGGAAAACAGGTTCCTCTGGAATGGACTGACACATCTGGGGGACTCTTGGAATGGTGGCACGACCCTGGAGTTCCTCTCGCCTTTCCTGTGGAGAGCGCCTCCTCTTGAGATGCGACGGGAACGCCGGGAATTCTTTCCCTACGAAACAGGGAAAGGATCCCTCATCTCGAGCTAGGAGGCGGAATCGGGGCTCCCCTGGATGTGTGTGGGATCCCACGTGCTTCCTCTCGAGTGGAGACGGGTATGTCGGGGAACTTCTTGAGTTGCAGCAAGGGTGTGAAGGACCCTTTGGAAGTTCCAGTGGTTAGACGTGATTCGCCTCGAGAAGCCTCAGCGGAAATGGGCCTCATCTCGCCTGGAGGGCAAAACCTCCTGGATTTTCTCGAGCTGCGGCAGGTGCTCTCGACTTACGACGGGGACCTCAGGGACCCGCTCTGGTGGCCTCAGGAAAGGCCAGTCCCCATGCGAGTTCCTCGGGCGCCTCTCGGGATTCCTCTCCCGTCGATGCCGGGGCCTAAGACCTTGTGTGGAGTCGGGGCCGGAACCTGAGGATTCCTCTCCAGTGCTGACATGGATGTTGGGGTACTTCTGGAGTCTGCCCAGGGGAGTCAGTCCTCGTCTCGAATGCGGGCATGCACTTGCGCTTTCCTCCAGAGCGGTAGCAGCAGTGTCACGCAGTCCGCCGCGTGGATCAAAGGATCTATGGTTTTCCCTCGAGTCTTTCCCACGAGGCTTTCCCACGAGGCTTTCCACAGGGCTGTCCCACGTGCACACGTGGTGGGACTCGATCCTCGGCTTGAACGTCAAGGCAGTGCAGGGAAAACAGGTTCCTCTGGAATGGACTGACACATCTGGGGGACTCTTGGAATGGTGGCACGACCCTGGAGTTCCTCTCTCCTTTCCTGTGGAGAGCGCCTCCTCTTGAGATGCGACGGGAACGCCGGGAATTCTTTCCCTACGAAACAGGGAAAGGATCCCTCATCTCGAGTTAGGAGGCGGTAACGGGGCTCCCCTGGATGTGTGCGGGACCCACGTGCTTCCTTTCGAGTGGAGACGGGTATGTCGGGGAACTTCTTGAGTTGCAGCAAGGGTGTGAAGGACCCTTTGGAAGTTCCAGTGGTTAGACGTGATTAGCCTCGAGAAGCCTCAGCGGAAATGGGCCTCATCTCGCCTGGAGGGCAAAACCTCCTGGATTTTCTCGAGTTGCGGCAGGTGCTCTCGACTTACGACGGGGACCTCAGGGACCCGCTCTGGTGGCCTCAGGAAAGGCCAGTCCCCATGCGAGTTCCTCGGGGGCCTCTCGGGATTCCTCTCCCGTCGATGCCGGGGCCTAAGACCTTGTTTGGAGTCGGGGCCGGAACCTGAGGATTCCTCTCCAGTGTTGACATGGATCTTGGGGTACTTCTGGAGTCTCCCCAGGGGAGTCAGTCCTCGTCTCGAATGCGGGCATGCACTTGCGCTTTCCTCCAGAGCGGTAGCAGCAGTGTCACGCAGTCCGCCGCGTGGATCAAAGGATCTATGGTTTTCCCTCGAGTCTTTCCCACGAGGCTTTCCCACGAGGCTTTCCCACAGGGCTGTCCCACGTGCACACGTGGTGGGAGTCGATCCTCGGCTTGAACGTCAAGGCAGTGCAGGGAAAACAGGTTTCTCTGGAATGGACTGACACATCTGGGGGACTCTTGGAATGGTGGCATGACCCTAGAGTTCCTCTCGCCTTTCCTGTGGAGAGCGCCTCCTCTTGAGATGCGACGGGAACGCCGGGAATTCTTTCCCTAAGAAACAGTGAAAGGATCCCTCATCTCGAGCTAGGAGGCGGAAACGGGGCTCCCCTGGATGTGTGCGGGACACCACGTGCTTCTTCTCGAGTGCAGACGGGTATGTCGGGGAACTTCTTGAGTTGCAGCAAGGGTGTGAAGGACCCTTTGGAAGTTCCAGTGGTTAGATGTGATTGGCCTCGAGAAGCCTCAGCGGAAATGGGCCTCATCTCGCCTGGAGGGCAAAACCTCCTGGATTTTCTCGAGTTGCGGCAGGTGCTCTCGACTTACGACGGGGACCTCAGGGACCCGCTCTGGTGGCCTCAGGAAAGGCCGGTCCCCATGCGAGTTCCTCGGGGGCCTCTCGGGATTCCTTTCCCGTCGATGCCGGGGCCTAAGACCTTGTGTGGAGTCGGGGCCGGAACCTGAGGATTCCTCTCCAGTGCTGACATGGATCTTGGGGTACTTCTGGAGTCTCCCCAGGGGAGTCAGTCCTCGTCTCGAATGCGGGCATGCACTTGCGCTTTCCTCCAGAGCGGTAGCAGCAGTGTCACGCAGTCCGCCGCGTGGATCAAAGGATCTATGGTTTTCACTCGAGTCTTTCCCACGAGGCTTTCCCACGAGGCTTTCCCACAGGACTGTCCCACGTGCACACGTGGTGGGAGTCGATCCTCGGCTTGAACGTCAAGGCAGTGCAGGGAAAACAGGTTCCTCTGGAATGGACTGACACATATGGGGGACTCTTGGAATGGTGGCATGACCCTGGAGTTCCTCTCGCCTTTCCTGTGGAGAGCGGCTCCTCTTGAGATGCCACGGGAACGCCGGGAATTCTTTCCCTACGAAACAGGGAAAGGATCCCTCATCTCGAGCTAGGAGGCGGAAACGGGGCTCCCCTGGATGTGTGCGGGACCCACGTGCTTCCTCTCGAGTGGAGACGGGTATGTCGGGGAACTTCTTGAGTTGCAGCAAGGGTGTGAAGGACCCTTTGGAAGTTCCAGTGGTTAGATGTGATTGGCCTCGAGAAGCCTCAGCGGAAATGGGCCTCATCTCGCCTGGAGGGCAAAACCTCCTGGATTTTCTCGAGTTGCGGCAGGTGCTCTCGACTTACGACGGGGACCTCAGGGACCCGCTCTGGTGGCCTCAGGAAAGGCCAGTCCCCATGCGAGTTCCTCGGGGGCCTCTCGGGATTCCTCTCCCGTCGATGCCGGGGCCTAAGACCTTGTGTGGAGTCGGGGCCGGAACCTGAGGATTCCTCTCCAGTGCTGACATGGATCTTGGGGTACTTCTGGAGTCTCCCCAGGGGAGTCAGTCCTCGTCTCGAATGCGGGCATGCACTTGCGCTTTCCTCCAGAGCGGTAGCAGCAGTGTCACGCAGTCCGCCGCGTGGATCAAAGGATCTATGGTTTTCCCTCGAGTCTTTCCCACGAGGCTTTCCCACGAGGCTTTCCCACAGGGCTGTCCCACCTGCACACGTGGTAAGAGTCGATCCTGGGTTGAACGTCAAGGCAGTGCAGGGAAAACAGGTTCCTCTGGAATGGACTGACACATCTGGGGGACTCTTGGAATGGTGTCACGACCCTGGAGTTCCTCTCGCCTTTCCTGTGGAGAGCGCCTCCTCTTGAGATGCGACGGGAACGCCGGGAATTCTTTCCCTACGAAACAGGGAAAGGATCCCTCATCTCGAGCTAGGAGGCGGAAACGGGGCTCCCCTGGATGTGTGCGGGACCCCACGTGCTTCCTCTCGAGTGGAGACGGGTATGTCGGGGAACTTCTTGAGTTGCAGCAATGGTGTGAAGGACCCTTTGGAAGTTCCAGTGGTTAGATGTGATTGGTCTCGAGAAGCCTCAGCGGAAATGGGCCTCATCTCGCCTGGAGGGCAAAACCTCCTGGATTTTCTCGAGTTGCGGCAGGTGCTCTCGACTTACGACGGGGACCTCAGGGACCCGCTCTGGTGGCCTCAGGAAAGGCCAGTCCCCATGCGAGTTCCTCGGGGGCCTCTCGGGATTCCTCTCCCGTCGATGCCGGGGCCTAAGACCTTGTGTGGAGTCGGGGCCGGAACCTGAGGATTCCTCTCCAGTGCTGACATGGATCTTGGGGTACTTCTGGAGTCTCCCCAGGGGAGTCAGTCCTCGTCTCGAATGCGGGCATGCACTTGCGCTTTCCTCCAGAGCGGTAGCAGCAGTGTCACGCAGTCCGCCGTGTGGATCAAAGGATCTATGGTTTTCCCTCGAGTCTTTCCCACGAGGCTTTCCCACGAGGCTTTCCCACAGGGCTGTCCCACGTGCACACGTGGTGGGAGTCGATCCTCGGCTTGAACGTCAAGGCAGTGCAGGGAAAACAGGTTCCTCTGGAATGGACTGACCCATCTGGGGGACTCTTGGAATGGTGGCACTACCCTGGAGTTCCTCTCGCCTTTCCTGTGGAGAGCGCCTCCTCTTGAGATGCGACGGGAATGCCGGGAATTCTTTCCCTACGAAACAGGGAAAGGATCCCTGATCTCGAGCTAGGAGGCGGAAACGGGTCTCCCCTGGATGTGTGCGGGACACCACGTGCTTCCTCTCGAGCGCAGACGGGTATGTCGGGGAACTTCTTGAGTTGCAGCAAGGGTGTGAAGGACCCTTTGGAAGTTCCAGTGGTTAGATGTGATTGGCCTCGAGAAGCCTCAGCGGAAATGGGCCTCATCTCGCCTGGAGGGCAAAACCTCCTGGATTTTCTCGAGTTGCGGCAGGTGCTCTCGACTTACAACGGGGACCTCAGGGACCCGCTCTGGTGGCCTCCGGAAAGGCCAGTCCCCATGCGAGTTCCTCGGGGGCCTCTCGGGATTCCTCTCCCGTCGATGCCGGGGCCTAAGACCTTGTGTGGAGTCGGGGCCGGAACCTGAGGATTCCTCTCCAGTGCTGACAAGGATCTTGCGGTACTTCTGGAGTCTCCCCAGGGGAGTCAGTCCTCGTCTCGAATGCGGGCATGCACTTGCGCTTTCCTCCAGAGCGGTAGCAGCAGTGTCTCACAGTCCGCCGCGTGGATCAAAGGATCAATGGTTTTCCCTCGAGTCTTTCCCACGAGGCTTTCCCACGAGGCTTTCCCACAGGGCTGTCCCACGTGCACACGTGGTGGGAGTCGATCCTCGGCTTGAACGTCAAGGCAGTGGAGGGAAAACAGGTTCCTCTGGAATGGACTGACACATCTGGGGGACTCTTGGAATGGTGGCACGACCCTGGAGTTCCTCTCGCATTTCCTGTGGAGAGCGCCTCCTCTTGAGATGCGACGGGAACGCCAGGAATTCTTTCCCTACGAAACAGGGAAAGGATCCCTCATCTCGAGCTAGGAGGCGGAAACGGGGCTCCCCTGGATGTGTGCGTGACACCACGTGCTTCCTCTCGAGTGGAGACGGGTATGTCGGGGACCTGCTTGAGTTGCAACAATGGTGTGAAGGACCCTTTGTAAGTTCCAGTGGTTAGATGTGATTGGCCTCGAGAAGCCTCAGCGGAAATGGGCCTCATCTCGCCTGGAGGGCAAAACCTCCTGGATTTTCTCGAGTTGCGGCAGGTGCTCTCGACTTACGACGGGGACCTCAGGGACCCGCTCTGGTGGCCTCAGGAAAGGCCAGTCCCCATGCGAGTTCCTCGGGGGCCTCTCGGGATTCCTCTCCCGTCGATGCCGGGGCCTAAGACCTTGTGTGGAGTCGGGGCCGGAACCTGAGGATTCCTCTCCAGTGCTGACATGGATCTTGGGGTACTTCTGGAGCCTCCCCAGGGGAGTCAGTCCTCGTCTCGAATGCGGGCATGCACTTGCGCTTTCCTCCAGAGCGGTAGCAGCAGTGTCAAGCAGTCCGCCGCGTGGATCAAAGGATGTATGGTTTTCCCTCGAGTCTTTCCCACGAGGCTTTCTCACGAGGCTTTCCCACAGGGCTGTCCCACGTGCACACGTGGTGGGAGTCGATCCTCGGCTTGAACGTCAAGGCAGTGCAGGGAAAACAGGTTCCTCTGGAATGGACTGACACATCTGGGGGACTCTTGGAACGGTGGCACGACCCTGGAGTTCCTCTCGCCTTTCCTGTGGAGAGCGCCTCCTCTTGAGATGCGACGGGAACGCCGGGAATTCTTTCCCTACGAAACAGGGAAAGGATCCCTCATCTCGAGCTAGGAGGCGGAAACGGGGCTCCCCTGGATGTGTGCGGGACACCACGTGCTTCCTCTCGAGTGGAGATGGGTATGTCGGTGAACTTCTTGAGTTGCAGCAAGGGTGTGAAGGACCCTTTGGAAGTTCCAGTGGTTAGATGTGATTGGCCTCGAGAAGCCTCAGCGGAAATGGGCCTCATCTCGCCTGGAGGGCAAAACCTCCTGGATTTTCTCGAGTTTCGGCAGGTGCTCTCGACTTACGACGGGGACCTCAGGGACCCGCTCTGGTGGCCTCAGGAAAGGCCAGTCCCCATGCGAGTTCCTCGGGGGCCTTCGGGATTCCTCTCCCATCGATGCCGGGGCCTAAGACCTTGTGTGGAGTCGAGGCCGGAACCTGAGGATTCCTCTCCAGTGCTGACATGGATCTTGGGGTACTTCTGGAGTCTCCCCAGGGGAGTCAGTCCTCGTCTCGAATGCGGGCATGCACTTGCGCTTTCCTCCAGAGCGGTAGCAGAAGTGTCACGCAGTCCGCCTCGTGGATCAAAGGATCTATGGTTTTCCCTCGAGTCTTTCCCACGAGGCTTTCCCACGAGGCTTTCTCACAGGGCTGTCCCACGTGCACACGAGGTGGGAGTCGATCCTCGGCTTGAACGTCAAGGCAGTGCAGGGAAAACAGGTTCCTCTGGAATGGACTGACACATCTGGGGGACTCTTGGAATGGTGGCACGACCCTGGAGTTCCTCTCGCCTTTCCTGTGGAGAGCGCCTCCTCTTGAGATGCGACGGGAACGCCGGGAATTCTTTCCCTACGAAACAGGGAAAGGATCCCTCATCTCGAGCTAGGAGTCGGAAACGAGGCTCCCCTGGATGTGTGCGGGACCCCACGTGCTTCCTCTCGAGTGCAGACTGGTATGTCGGGGAACTTCTTGAGTTGCAGCAAGGGTGTGAAGGACCCTTTGGAAGTTCCAGTGGTTAGATGTGATTGGCCTCGAGAAGCCTCAGCGGAAATGGGCCTCATCTCGCCTGGAGGGCAAAACCTCCTGGATTTTCTCGAGTTGCGGCAGGTGCTCTCGACTTACGACGGGGACATCAGGGACGCGCTCTGGTGGCCTCAGGAAAGGCCAGTCCCCATGCGAGTTCCTCGGGGGCCTCTCGGGATTCCTCTCCCGTCGATGCCAGGGCCTAAGACCTTGTGTGGAGTCGGGGCCGGAACCTGAGGATTCCTCTCCAGTGCTGACATGGATCTTGGGGTACTTCTGGAGTCTCCCCAGGGGAGTCAGTCCTCGTCTCGAATGCGGGCATGCACTTGCGCTTTCCTCCAGAGCGGTAGCAGCAGTGTCACGCAGTCCGCCGCGTGGATCAAAGGATCTATGGTTTTCCCTCGAGTATTTCCCACGAGGCTTTCCCACGAGGCTTTCCCACAGGACTGTCCCACGTGCACACGTGGTGGGAGTCGATCCTCGGCTTGAACGTCAAGGCAGTGCAGGGAAAACAGGTTCCTCTGGAATGGACTGACACATCTGGGGGACTCTTGGAATGGTGGCATGACCCTGGAGTTCCTCTCGCCTTTCCTGTGGAGAGCGGCTCCTCTTGAGATGCGAGGGGAACGCCGGGAATTCTTTCCCTACGAAACAGGGAAAGGATCCCTCATCTCGAGCTAGGAGGCGGAAACGGGGCTCCCCTGGATGTGTGCGGGACCCACGTGCTTCCTCTCGAGTGGAGACGGGTATGTCGGGGAACTTCTTGAGTTGCAGCAAGGGTGTGAAGGACCCTTTGGAAGTTCCAGTGGTTAGATGTGATTGGCCTCGAGAAGCCTCAGCGGAAATGGGCCTCATCTCGCCTGGAGGGCAAAACCTCCTGGATTTTCTCGAGTTGCGGCAGGTGCTCTCGACTTACGACGGGGACCTCAGGGACCCGCTCTGGTGGCCGCAGGAAAGGCCAGTCCCCATGCGAGTTCCTCGGGGGCCTCTTGGGATTCCTCTCCCGTCGATGCGGGGCCTAAGACCTTGTGTGGAGTCGGGGCCGGAACCTGACGATTCCTCTCCAGTGCTGACATGGATCTTGGGGTACTTCTGGAGTCTCCCCAGGGGAGTCAGTCCTCGTCTCGAATGCGGGCATGCACTTGCGCTTTCCTCCAGAGCGGTAGCAGCAGTGTCACGCAGTCCGCCGTGTGGATCAAAGGATCTATGGTTTTCCCTCGAGTCTTTCCCACGAGGCTTTCCCACGAGGCTTTCCCACAGGGCTGTCCCACGTGCACACGTGGTGGGAGTCGATCCTCGGCTTGAACGTCAAGGCAGTGCAGGGAAAACAGGTTCCTCTGGAATGGACTGACCCATCTGGGGGACTCTTGGAATGGTGGCACGACCCTGGAGTTCCTCTCGCCTTTCCTGTGGAGAGCGCCTCCTCTTGAGATGCGACGGGAACGCCGGGAATTCTTTCCCTACGAAACAGGGAAAGGATCCCTCATCTCGAGCTAGGAGGCGGAAACGGGGCTCCCCTGGATGTGTGCGGGACACCACGTGCTTCCTCTCGAGTGCAGACGGGTATGTCGGGGAACTTCTTGAGTTGCAGCAAGGGTGTGAAGGACCCTTTGGAAGTTCCAGTGGTTAGATGTGATTGGCCTCGAGAAGCCTCAGCGGAAATGGGCCTCATCTCGCCTGGAGGGCAAAACCTCCTGGATTTTCTCGAGTTGCGGCAGGTGCTCTCGACTTACGACGGGGACCTCAGGGACCCGCTCTGGTGGCCTCCGGAAAGGCCAGTCCTCATGCGAGTTCCTCGGGGGCCTCTCGGGATTCCTCTCCCGTCGATGCCGGGGCCTAAGACCTTGTGTGGAGTAGGGGCCGGAACCTGAGGATTCCTCTCCAGTGCTGACATGGATCTTGGGGTACTTCTGGAGTCTCCCCAGGGGAGTCAGTCCTCGTCTCGAATGCGGGCATGCACTTGCGCTTTCCTCCAGAGCGGTAGCAGCAGTGTCACACAGTCCGCCGCGTGGATCAAAGGATCAATGGTTTTCCCTCGAGTCTTTCCCACGAGGCTTTCCCACGAGGCTTTCCCACAGGGCTGTCCCACGTGCACACGTGGTGGGAGTCGATCCTCGGCTTGAACGTCAAGGCACTGCAGGGAAAACAGGCTCCTCTGGAATGGACTGACACATCTGGGGGACTCTTGGAATGGTGGCACGACCCTGGAGTTCCTCTCGCCTTTCCTGTGGAGAGCGCCTCCTCTTGAGATGCGACGGGAACGTCAGGAATTCTTTCCCTACGAAACAGGGAAAGGATCCCTCATCTCGAGCTAGGAGGCGGAAACGGGGCTCCCCTGGATGTGTGCGTGACACCACGTGCTTCCTCTCGAGTGGAGACGGGTATGTCGGGGAACTTCTTGAGTTGCAACAATGGTGTGAAGGACCCTTTGGAAGTTCCAGTGGTTAGATGTGATTGGCCTCGAGAAGCCTCAGCGGAAATGGGCCTCATCTCGCCTGGAGGGCAAAACCTCCTGGATTTTCTCGAGTTGCGGCAGGTGCTCTCGACTTACAACGGGGACCTCAGGGACCCGCTCTGGTGGCCTCCGGAAAGGCCAGTCCCCATGCGAGTTCCTCGGGGGCCTCTCGGGATTCCTCTCCCGTCGATGCCGGGGCCTAAGACCTTGTGTGGAGTCGGGGCCGGAACCTGAGGATTCCTCTCCAGTGCTGACAAGGATCTTGGGGTACTTCTGGAGTCTCCCCAGGGGAGTCAGTCCTCGTCTCGAATGCGGGCATGCACTTGCGCTTTCCTCCAGAGCGGTAGCAGCAGTGTCAAGCAGTCCGCCGCGTGGATCAAAGGATGTATGGTTTTCCCTCGAGTCTTTCCCACGAGGCTTTCTCACGAGGCTTTCCCACAGGGCTGTCCCACGTGCACACGTGGTGGGAGTCGATCCTCGGCTTGAACGTCAAGGCAGTGCAGGGAAAACAGGTTCCTCTGGAATGGACTGACACATCTGGGGGACTCTTGGAACGGTGGCACGACCCTGGAGTTCCTCTCGCCTTTCCTGTGGAGAGCGCCTCCTCTTGAGATGCGACGGGAACGCCGGGAATTCTTTCCCTACGAAACAGGGAAAGGATCCCTCATCTCGAGCTAGGAGGCGGAAACGGGGCTCCCCTGGATGTGTGCGGGACACCACGTGCTTCCTCTCGAGTGGAGATGGGTATGTCGGCGAACTTCTTGAGTTGCAGCAAGGGTGTGAAGGACCCTTTGGAAGTTCCAGTGGTTAGATGTGATTGGCCTCGAGAAGCCTCAGCGGAAATGGGCCTCATCTCGCCTGGAGGGCAAAACCTCCTGGATTTTCTCGAGTTTCGGCAGGTGCTCTCGACTTACGACGGGGACCTCAGGGACCCGCTCTGGTGGCCTCAGGAAAGGCCAGTCCCCATGCGAGTTCCTCGGGGGCCTTCGGGATTCCTCTCCCATCGATGCCGGGGCCTAAGACCTTGTGTGGAGTCGAGGCCGGAACCTGAGGATTCCTCTCCAGTGCTGACATGGATCTTGGGGTACTTCTGGAGTCTCCCCAGGGGAGTCAGTCCTCGTCTCGAATGCGGGCATGCACTTGCGCTTTCCTCCAGAGCGGTAGCAGAAGTGTCACGCAGTCCGCCTCGTGGATCAAAGGATCTATGGTTTTCCCTCGAGTCTTTCCCACGAGGCTTTCCCACGAGGCTTTCTCACAGGGCTGTCCCACGTGCACACGAGGTGGGAGTCGATCCTCGGCTTGAACGTCAAGGCAGTGCAGGGAAAACAGGTTCCTCTGGAATGGACTGACACATCTGGGGGACTCTTGGAATGGTGGCACGACCCTGGAGTTCCTCTCGCCTTTCCTGTGGAGAGCGCCTCCTCTTGAGATGCGACGGGAACGCCGGGAATTCTTTCCCTACGAAACAGGGAAAGGATCCCTCATCTCGAGCTAGGAGTCGGAAACGAGGCTCCCCTGGATGTGTGCGGGACCCCACGTGCTTCCTCTCGAGTGCAGACTGGTATGTCGGGGAACTTCTTGAGTTGCAGCAAGGGTGTGAAGGACCCTTTGGAAGTTCCAGTGGTTAGATGTGATTGGCCTCGAGAAGCCTCAGCGGAAATGGGCCTCATCTCGCCTGGAGGGCAAAACCTCCTGGATTTTCTCGAGTTGCGGCAGGTGCTCTCGACTTACGACGGGGACATCAGGGACGCGCTCTGGTGGCCTCAGGAAAGGCCAGTCCCCATGCGAGTTCCTCGGGGGCCTCTCGGGATTCCTCTCCCGTCGATGCCGGGGCCTAAGACCTTGTGTGGAGTCGGGGCCGGAACCTGAGGATTCCTCTCCAGTGCTGACATGGATCTTGGGGTACTTCAGGAGTCTCCCCAGGGGAGTCAGTCCTCGTCTCGAATGCGGGCATGCACTTGCGCTTTCCTCCAGAGCGGTAGCAGCAGTGTCACGCAGTCCGCCGTGTGGATCAAAGGATTTATGGTTTTCTCTCGAGTCTTTCCCACGAGGCTTTCCCACGAGGCTTTCCCACAGGGCTGTCCCACGTGCACACGTGGTGGGAGTCGATCCTCGGCTTGAACGTCAAGGCAGTGCAGGGAAAACAGGTTCCTCTGGAATGGACTGACCCATCTGGGGGACTCTTGGAATGGTGGCACGACCCTGGAGTTCCTCTCGCCTTTCCTGTGGAGAGCGCCTCCTCTTGAGATGCGACGGGAACGCCGGGAATTCTTTCCCTACGAAACAGGGAAAGGATCCCTCATCTCGAGCTAGGAGGCGGAAACGGGGCTCCCCTGGATGTGTGCGGGACACCACGTGCTTCCTCTCGAGTGCAGACGGGTATGTCGGGGAACTTCTTGAGTTGCAGCAAGGGTGTGAAGGACCCTTTGGAAGTTCCAGTGGTTAGATGTGATTGGCCTCGAGAAGCCTCAGCGGAAATGGGCCTCATCTCGCCTGGAGGGCAAAACCTCCTGGATTTTCTCGAGTTGCGGCAGGTGCTCTCGACTTACGACGGGGACATCAGGGACGCGCTCTGGTGGCCTCAGGAAAGGCCAGTCCCCATGCGAGTTCCTCGGGGGCCTCTCGGGATTCCTCTCCCGTCGATGCCGGGGCCTAAGACCTTGTGTGGAGTCGGGGCCGGAACCTGAGGATTCCTCTCCAGTGCTGACATGGATCTTGGGGTACTTCTGGAGTCTCCCCAGGGGAGTCAGTCCTCGTCTCGAATGCGGGCATGCACTTGCGCTTTCCTCCAGAGCGGTAGCAGCAGTGTCACGCAGTCCGCCGCGTGGATCAAAGGATCTATTTTTTTCCCTCGAGTCTTTCCCACGAGGCTTTCCCACGAGGCTTTCCCACAGGACTGTCCCACGTGCACACGTGGTGGGAGTCGATCCTCGGCTTGAACGTCAAGGCAGTGCAGGGAAAACAGGTTCCTCTGGAATGGACTGACACATCTGGGGGACTCTTGGAATGGTGGCATGACCCTGGAGTTCCTCTCGCCTTTCCTGTGGAGAGCGGCTCCTCTTGAGATGCGAGGGGAACGCCGGGAATTCTTTCCCTACGAAACAGGGAAAGGATCCCTCATCTCGAGCTAGGAGGCGGAAACGGGGCTCCCCTGGATGTGTGCGGGACCCACGTGCTTCCTCTCGAGTGGAGACGGGTATGTCGGGGAACTTCTTGAGTTGCAGCAAGGGTGTGAAGGACCCTTTGGAAGTTCCAGTGGTTAGATGTGATTGGCCTCGAGAAGCCTCAGCGGAAATGGGCCTCATCTCGCCTGGAGGGCAAAACCTCCTGGATTTTCTCGAGTTGCGGCAGGTGCTCTCGACTTACGACGGGGACCTCAGGGACCCGCTCTGGTGGCCGCAGGAAAGGCCAGTCCCCATGCGAGTTCCTCGGGGGCCTCTTGGGATTCCTCTCCCGTCGATGCGGGGCCTAAGACCTTGTGTGGAGTCGGGGCCGGAACCTGAGGATTCCTCTCCAGTGCTGACATGGATCTTGGGGTACTTCTGGAGTCTCCCCAGGGGAGTCAGTCCTCGTCTCGAATGCGGGCATGCACTTGCGCTTTCCTCCAGAGCGGTAGCAGCAGTGTCACGCAGTCCGCCGTGTGGATCAAAGGATCTATGGTTTTCCCTCGAGTCTTTCCCACGAGGCTTTCCCACGAGGCTTTCCCACAGGGCTGTCCCACGTGCACACGTGGTGGGAGTCGATCCTCGGCTTGAACGTCAAGGCAGTGCAGGGAAAACAGGTTCCTCTGGAATGGACTGACCCATCTGGGGGACTCTTGGAATGGTGGCACGACCCTGGAGTTCCTCTCGCCTTTCCTGTGGAGAGCGCCTCCTCTTGAGATGCGACGGGAACGCCGGGAATTCTTTCCCTACGAAACAGGGAAAGGATCCCTCATCTCGAGCTAGGAGGCGGAAACGGGGCTCCCCTGGATGTGTGCGGGACACCACGTGCTTCCTCTCGAGTGCAGACGGGTATGTCGGGGAACTTCTTGAGTTGCAGCAAGGGTGTGAAGGACCCTTTGGAAGTTCCAGTGGTTAGATGTGATTGGCCTCGAGAAGCCTCAGCGGAAATGGGCCTCATCTCGCCTGGAGGGCAAAACCTCCTGGATTTTCTCGAGTTGCGGCAGGTGCTCTCGACTTACGACGGGGACCTCAGGGACCCGCTCTGGTGGCCTCCGGAAAGGCCAGTCCTCATGCGAGTTCCTCGGGGGCCTCTCGGGATTCCTCTCCCGTCGATGCCGGGGCCTAAGACCTTGTGTGGAGTAGGGACCGGAACCTGAGGATTCCTCTCCAGTGCTGACATGGATCTTGGGGTACTTCTGGAGTCTCCCCAGGGGAGTCAGTCCTCGTCTCGAATGCGGGCATGCACTTGCGCTTTCCTCCAGAGCGGTAGCAGCAGTGTCACACAGTCCGCCGCGTGGATCAAAGGATCAATGGTTTTCCCTCGAGTCTTTCCCACGAGGCTTTCCCACGAGGCTTTCCCACAGGGCTGTCCCACGTGCACACGTGGTGGGAGTCGATCCTCGGCTTGAACGTCAAGGCACTGCAGGGAAAACAGGCTCCTCTGGAATGGACTGACACATCTGGGGGACTCTTGGAATGGTGGCACGACCCTGGAGTTCCTCTCGCCTTTCCTGTGGAGAGCGCCTCCTCTTGAGATGCGACGGGAACGTCAGGAATTCTTTCCCTACGAAACAGGGAAAGGATCCCTCATCTCGAGCTAGGAGGCGGAAACGGGGCTCCCCTGGATGTGTGCGTGACACCACGTGCTTCCTCTCGAGTGGAGACGGGTATGTCGGGGAACTTCTTGAGTTGCAACAATGGTGTGAAGGACCCTTTGGAAGTTCCAGTGGTTAGATGTGATTGGCCTCGAGAAGCCTCAGCGGAAATGGGCCTCATCTCGCCTGGAGGGCAAAACCTCCTGTATTTTCTCGAGTTGCGGCAGGTGCTCTCGACTTACGACGGGGACCTCAGGGACCCCCTCTGGTGGCCTCAGGAAAGGCCAGTCCCCATGCGAGTTCCTCGGGGGCCTCTCGGGATTCCTCTCCCGTCGATGCCGGGGCCTAAGACCTTGTGTGGAGTCGGGGCCGGAACCTGAGGATTCCTCTCCAGTGCTGACATGGATCTTGGGGTACTTCTGGAGCCTCCCCAGGGGAGTCAGTCCTCGTCTCGAATGCGGGCATGCACTTGCGCTTTCCTCCAGAGCGGTAGCAGCAGTGTCAAGCAGTCCGCCGCGTGGATCAAAGGATGTATGGTTTTCCCTCGAGTCTTTCCCACGAGGCTTTCTCACGAGGCTTTCCCACAGGGCTGTCCCACGTGCACACGTGGTGGGAGTCGATCCTCGGCTTGAACGTCAAGGCAGTGCAGGGAAAACAGGTTCCTCTGGAATGGACTGACACATCTGGGGGACTCTTGGAACGGTGGCACGACCCTGGAGTTCCTCTCGCCTTTCCTGTGGAGAGCGCCTCCTCTTGAGATGCGACGGGAACGCCGGGAATTCTTTCCCTACGAAACAGGGAAAGGATCCCTCATCTCGAGCTAGGAGGCGGAAACGGGGCTCCCCTGGATGTGTGCTGGACACCACGTGCTTCCTCTCGAGTGGAGATGGGTATGTCGGTGAACTTCTTGAGTTGCAGCAAGGGTGTGAAGGACCCTTTGGAAGTTCCAGTGGTTAGATGTGATTGGCCTCGAGAAGCCTCAGCGGAAATGGGCCTCATCTCGCCTGGAGGGCAAAACCTACTGGATTTTCTCGAGTTGCGGCAGGTGCTCTCAACTTACGACGGGGACCTCAGGGACCCGCTCTGGTGGCCTCAGGAAAGGCCAGTCCCCATGCGAGTTCCTCGGGGGCCTTCGGGATTCCTCTCCCATCGATGCCGGGGCGTAAGACCTTGTGTGGAGTCGGGGCCGGAACCTGAGGATTCCTCTCCAGTGCTGACATGGATCTTGGGGTACTTCTGGAGTCTCCCCAGGGGAGTCAGTCCTCGTCTCGAATGCGGGCATGCACTTGCGCTTTCCTCCAGAGCGGTAGCAGCAGTGTCACGCAGTCCACCGCGTGGATCAAAGGATCTATGGTTTTCCCTCGAGTCTTTCCCACGAGGCTTTCCCACGAGGCTTTCTCACAGGGCTGTCCCACGTGCACACGTGGTGGGAGTCGATCCTCGGCTTGAACGTCAAGGCAGTGCAGGGAAAACAGGTTCCTATGGAATGGACTGACACATCTGGGGGACTCTTGGAATGGTGGCACGACCCTGGAGTTCCTCTCGCCTTTCCTGTGGAGAGCGCCTTCTCTTGAGATGCGACGGGAACGCCGGGAATTCTTTCCCTACGAAACAGGGAAAGGATCCCTAATCTCGAGCTAGGAGGCGGAAACGGGGCTCCCCTGGATGTGTGCGGGACCCCACGTGCTTCCTCTCGAGTGCAGACGGGTATGTCGGGGAACTTCTTGAGTTGCAGCAATGGTGTGAAGGACCCTTTGGAAGTTCCAGTGGTTAGATGTGATTGGCCTCGAGAAGCCTCAGCGGAAATGGGCCTCATCTCGCCTGGAGGGCAAAACCTCCTGGATTTTCTCGAGTTGCGGCAGGTGCTCTCGACTTACGCCGGGGACCTCGGGGACCCGCTCTGGTGGCCTCAGGAAAGGCCAGTCCCCATGCGAGGTCCTCGGGGGCCTCTCGGGATTCCTCTCCCGTCGATGCCGGGGCCTAAGACCTTGTGTGCAGTCGGGGCCGGAACCTGAGGATTCCTCTCCAGTGCTGACATGGATCTTGGGGTACTTCTGGAGTCTCCCCAGGGGAGTCCGTCCTCGTCTCGAATGCGGACATGCACTTGCGCTTTCCTCCAGAGCGGTAGCAGCAGTGTCACGCAGTCCGCCGCGTGGATCAAAGGATCTATGGTTTTCCCTCGAGTCTTTCCCACGAGGCTTTCCCACGAGGCTTTCCCACAGGGCTGTCCCACGTGCACACGTGGTGGGAGTCGATCCTCGGCTTGAACGTCAAGGCAGTGCAGGGAACACAGGTTCCTCTGGAATGGACTGACACATCTGGGGGACTCTTGGAATGGTGGCACGACCCTGGAGTTCCTCTCGCCTTTCCTGTGGAGAGCGCCTCCTCTTGAGATGCGACGGGAACGCCGGGAATTCTTTCCCTACGAAACAGGGAAAGGAACCCTCATCTCGAGCTAGGAGGCGGAAACGGGGCTCCCCTGGATGTGTGCGGGACCCACGTGCTTCCTCTCGAGTGGAGACGTGTATGTCGGGGAACTTCTTGAGTTGCAGCAAGGGTGTGAAGGACCCTTTGGAAGTTCCAGTGGTTAGACGTGATTAGCCTCGAGAAGCCTCAGCGGAAATGGGCCTCATCTCGCCTGGAGGGCAAAACCTCCTTGATTTTCTCGAGTTGCGGCAGGTGCTCTCGACTTACGACGGGGACCTCAGCGACCCGCTCTGGTGGCCTCAGGAAAGGCCAGTCCCCATGCGAGATCCTTGGGGGCATCTCGGGATTCCTCTCCCATCAATGCCGGGGCCTAAGACCTTGTGTGGAGTCGGGGCCGGAACCTGAGGATTCCTCTCCAGTGCTGACATGGATCTTGGGGTACTTCTGTAGCCTCCGCAGGGGAGTCAGTCCTCGTCTCGAATGCGGGCATGCACTTGCGCTTTCCTCCAGAGCGGTAGCTGCAGTGTCACGCAGTCCGCCGCGTTGATCAATGGATCTATGGTTTTCCCTCGAGTATTTCCCACGAGGCTTTCCCACGAGGCTTTCCCACAGGGCTGTCCCACGTGCACACGTGGTGGGAGTCGATCCTCGGCTTGAACGTCAAGGCAGTGCAGGGAAAACAGGTTCCTCTGGAATGGACTGACACATCTGGGGGACTCTTGGAATGGTGGCACGACCCTGGAGTTCCTCTCGCCTTTCCTGTGGAGAGCGCCTCCTCTTGAGATGCGACGGGAATGCCGGGAATTGTTTCCCTACGAAACAGGGAAAGGATCCCTCATCTCGAGCTAGGAGGCGGAAACGGGGCTCCCCTGGATGTGTGCGGGACCCACGTGCTTCCTCTCGAGTGGAGACGGGTATGTCGGGGAACTTCTTGAGTTGCAGCAAGGGTGTGAAGGACCCTTTGGAAGTTCCAGTGGTTAGATGTGATTGGTCTCGAGAAGCCTCATCGGAAATGGGCCTCATCGCGCCTGGAGGGCAAAACCTCCTGGATTTTCTCGAGTTGCGGCAGGTGCTCTCGACTTACGACGGGGACCTCAGGGACCCGCTCTGGTGGCCTCAGGAAAGGCCAGTCCCCATGCGAGTTCCTCGGGGGCCTCTGGGGATTCCTCTCCCGTCGATGCCGGGGCCTAAGACCTTGTGTGGAGTCGGGGCCGGAACCTGAGGATTCCTCTCCAGTGCTGACATGGATCTTGGGGTACTTCTGTAGCCTCCCCAGGGGAGTCAGTCCTCGTCTCGAATGCGGGCATGCACTTGCGCTTTCCTCCAGAGCGGTAGCAGCAGTGTCACGCAGTCCGCCGTGTGGATCAAAGGATGTATGGTTTTCCCTCGAATCTTTCCCACGAGGCTTTCCCACGAGGCTTTCCCACAGGGCTGTCCCACGTGCACACGTGGTGGGAGTCGATCCTCGGCTTGAACGTCAAGGCAGTGCAGGGAACACAGGTTCCTCTGGAATGGACTGACACATCTGGGGGACTCTTGGAATGGTGTCACGACCCTGGAGTTCCTCTCGCCTTTCCTGTGGAGAGCGCCTCCTCTTGAGATGCGACGGGAACGCCGGGAATTCTTTCCCTACGAAACAGGGAAAGGATCCCTCATCTCGAGCTAGGAGGCGGAAACGGGGCTCCCCTGGATGTGTGCGGGACCCACGTGCTTCCTCTCGAGTGGAGACGTGTATGTCGGGGAACTTCTTGATTTGCAGCAAGGGTGTGAAGGACCCTTTGGAAGTTTCAGTGGTTAGACGTGATTAGCCTCGAGAAGCCTCAGCGGAAATGGGCCTCATCTCGCCTGGAGGGCAAAACCTCCTTGATTTTCTCGAGTTGCGGCAGGTGCTCTCGACTTACGACGGGGACCTCAGGGACCCGCTCTGGTGGCCTCAGGAAAGGCCAGTCCCCATGCGAGATCCTCGGGGGCCTCTCGGTATTTCTCTCCCGTCGATGCCGGGGCCTAAGACCTTGTGTGGAGTCGGGGCCGGAAACTGAGGATTCCTCTCCAGTGCTGACATGGATCTTGGGGTACTTCTGGAGTCTCCCCAGGGGAGTCAGTCCTCGTCTCGAATGCGGGCATGCACTTGCGCTTTCCTCCAGAGCGGTAGCAGAAGTGTCACGCAGTCCGCCTCGTGGATCAAAGGATCTATGGTTTTCCCTCGAGTCTTTCCCACGAGGCTTTCCCACGAGGCTTTCTCACAGGGCTGTCCCACGTGCACACGAGGTGGGAGTCGATCCTCGGCTTGAACGTCAAGGCAGTGCAGGGAAAACAGGTTCCTCTGGAATGGACTGACACATCTGGGGGACTCTTGGAATGGTGGCACGACCCTGGAGTTCCTCTCGCCTTTCCTGTGGAGAGCGCCTCCTCTTGAGATGCGACGGGAACGCCGGGAATTCTTTCCCTACGAAACAGGGAAAGGATCCCTCATCTCGAGCTAGGAGTCGGAAACGAGGCTCCCCTGGATGTGTGCGGGACCCCACGTGCTTCCTCTCGAGTGCAGACTGGTATGTCGGGGAACTTCTTGAGTTGCAGCAAGGGTGTGAAGGACCCTTTGGAAGTTCCAGTGGTTAGATGTGATTGGCCTCGAGAAGCCTCAGCGGAAATGGGCCTCATCTCGCCTGGAGGGCAAAACCTCCTGGATTTTCTCGAGTTGCGGCAGGTGCTCTCGACTTACGACGGGGACCCCAGGGACCCGCTCTGGGGGCCTCAGGAAAGGCCAGTCCCCATGCGAGTTCCTCGGGGGCCTCTCGGGATTCCTTTCCCATCGATGCCGGGGCCTAAGACCTTGTGTGGAGTTGGGGCCGGAACCTGAGGATTCCTCTCCAGTGCTGACATGGATCTTGGGGTACTTCTGTAGCCTCCCCAGGGGAGTCAGTCCTCGTCTCGAATGCGGGCATGCACTTGCGCTTTCCTCCAGAGCGGTAGCAGCAGTGTCACGCAGTCCGCCGTGTGGATAAAAGGATATATGGTTTTACCTCGAATCTTTCCCACGAGGCTTTCCCACGAGGCTTTTCCACAGGGCTGTCCCACGTGCACACGTGGTGGGAGTCGATTATCGGCTTGAACGTCAAGGCACTGCAGGGAAAACAGGTTCCTCTGGAATGGACTGACACATCTGGGGGACTCTTGGAATGGTGGCACGACCCTGGAGTTCCTCTCGCCTTTCCTGTGGAGAGCGCCTCCTCTTGAGGTGCGACGGGAACGCCGGGAATTCTTTCCCTACGAAACAGGGAAAGGATCCCTCATCTCGAGCTAGGAGGCGGAATCGGGGCTCCCCTGGATGTGTGCGGGACCCCATGTGCTTCCTCTCGAGTGGAGACGGGTATGTCGGGGAACTTCTTGAGTTGCAGCAAGGGTGTGAAGGACCCTTTGGAAGTTCCAGTGGTTAGATGTGATTGGCCTCGAGAAGCCTCAGCGGAAATGGGCCTCATCTCGCCTGGAGGGCAAAACCTCCTGGATTTTCTCGAGTTGCGGCAGGTGCTCTCGACTTACGACGGGGACCTCAGGGACCCGCTCTGGTGGCCTCAGGAAAGGCCAGTCCCCATGCGAGTTCCTCGGGGGCCTCTCGGGATTCCTCTCCCATCGATGCCGGGGCCTAAGACCTTGTGTGGAGTCGGGGCCGGAACCTGTGGATTCCTCTCCAGTGCTGACATGGATCTTGGGGTACTTCTGGAGTCTCCCCAGGGGAGTCAGTCCTCGTCTCGAATGCGGGCATGCACTTGCGCTTTCCTCCAGAGCGGTAGCAGCAGTGTCACGCAGTCCGCCGCATGGATCAAAGGATCTATGTTTTTCCCTCGAGTCTTTCCCACGAGGCTTTCCCACGAGGCTTTCCCACAGGGCTGTCCCACGTGCACACGTGGTGGGAGTCGATCCTCGGCTTGAATGTCAAGGCAGTGCAGGGAAAACAGGTTCCTCTGGAATGGACTGACACATCTGGGGGACTCTTGGAATGGTGGCACGACCCTGGAGTTCCTCTCGCCTTTCCTGTGGAGAGCGCCTCCTCTTGAAATGCGACGGGAACGCCGGGAATTCTTTCCCTACGAAACAGGGAAAGGATCCCTCATCTCGAGCTAGGAGGCGGAAACGGGGCTCCCCTGGATGTGTGCGGGACCCACGTGCTTCCTCTCGAGTGGAGACGGGTATGTCGGGGAACTTCTTGAGTTGCAGCAAGGGTGTGAAGGACCCTTTGGAAGTTCCAGTGGTTAGATGTGATTGGTCTCGAGAAGCCTCAGCGGAAATGGGCCTCATCGCGCCTGGAGGGCAAAACCTCCTGGATTTTCTCGAGTTGCGGCAGGTGCTCTCGACTTACGATGGGGACCTCAGGGACCCGCTCTGGTGGCCTCAGGAAAGGCCAGTCCCCATGCGAGTTCCTCGGGGGCCTCTGGGGATTCCTCTCCCGTCGATGCCGGGGCCTAAGACCTTGTGTGGAGTCGGGGCCGGAACCTGAGGATTCCTCTCCAGTGCTGACATGGATCTTGGGGTACTTCTGGAGTCTCCCCAGGGGAGTCAGTCCTCGTCTCGAATGCGGGCATGCACTTGCGCTTTCCTCCAGAGCGGTAGCAGCAGTGTCACGCAGTCCGCCGCGTGGATCAAAGGATCTATGGTTTTCCCTCGAGTCTTTCCCACGAGGCTTTCCCACGAGGCTTTCCCACAGGGCTGTCCCACGTGCACACATGGTGGGATTCGATCCTCGGCTTGAACGTCAAGGCAGTGCAAGGAAAACAGGTTCCTCTGGAATGGACTGACACATCTGGGGGACTCTTGGAATGGTGGCACGACCCTGGAGTTCCTCTCGCCTTTCCTGTGGAGAGCGCCTCCTCTTGAGATGCGACGGGAACGCCGGGAATTCTTTCCCTACGAAACAGGGAAAGGATCCCTCATCTCGAGCTAGGAGGCGGAAACGGGGCTCCCCTGGATGTGTGCGGGACCCACGTGTTTCCTCTCGAGTGGAGACGGGTATGTCGGGGAACTTCTTGATTTGCAGCAAGGGTGTGAAGGACCCTTTGGAAGTTCCAGTGGTTAGACGTGATTAGCCTCGAGAAGCCTCAGCGGAAATGGGCCTCATCGCGCCTGGAGGGCAAAACCTCCTGGATTTTCTCGAGTTGCGGCAGGTGCTCTCGACTTACGACGGGGACCTCAGGGACCCGCTCTGGTGGCCTCAGGAAAGGCCAGTCCCCATGCGAGTTCCTCGGGGGCATCTCGGGATTCCTCTCCCATCAATGCCGGGGCCTAAGACCTTGTGTGGAGTCGGGGCCGGAACCTGAGGATTCCTCTCCAGTGCTGACATGGATCTTGGGGTACTTCTGTAGCCTCCCCAGGGGAGTCAGTCCTCGTCTCGAATGCGGGCATGCACTTGCGCTTTCCTCCAGAGCGGTAGCAGCAGTGTCACGCAGTACGCCGTGTGGATCAAAGGATGTATGGTTTTCCCTCGAATCTTTCCCACGAGGCTTTCCCACGAGGCTTTCCCACAGGGCTGTCCCACGTGCACACGTGGTGGGAGTCGATTCTCGGCTTGAACGTCAAGGCAGTGCAGGGAAAACAGGTTCCTCTGGAATGGACTGACACATCTGGGGGACTCTTGGTATGGTGGCACGACCCTGGAGTTCCTCTCGCCTTTCCTGTGGAGAGCGCCTCTTCTTGAGGTGCGACGGGAACGCCGGGAATTCTTTCCCTACGAAACAGGGAAAGGATCCCTCATCTCGAGCTAGGAGGCGGAATCGGGGCTCCCCTGGATGTGTGCGGGACCCCATGTGCTTCCTCTCGAGTGGAGACGGGTATGTCGGGGAACTTCTTGAGTTGCAGCAAAGGTGTGAAGGACCCTTTGGAAGTTCCAGTGGTTAGATGTGATTGGCCTCGAGAAGCCTCAGCGGAAATGGGCCTCATCTCGCCTGGAGGGCAAAACCTCCTGGATTTTCTCGAGTTGCGGCAGGTGCTCTCGACTTAAGACGGTGACGTCAGGGACCCGCTCTGGTGGCCTCCGGAAAGGCCAGTCCCCATGCGAGTTCCTCGGGGGCCTCTCGGGATTCCTCTCCCGTCGATGCCGGGGCCTAAGACCTTGTGTGGAGTCGGGGCCGGAACCTGTGGATTCCTCTCCAGTGCTGACATGGATCTTGGGGTACTTCTGGAGTCTCCCCAGGGGAGTCAGTCCTCGTCTCGAATGCGGGCATGCACTTGCGCTTTCCTCCAGAGCGGTAGCAGCAGTGTCACGCAGTCCGCCGCGTTGATCAATGGATCTATGGTTTTCCCTCGAGTATTTCCCACGAGGCTTTCCCACGAGGCTTTCCCACAGGGCTGTCCCACGTGCACACGTGGTGGGAGTCGATCCTCGGCTTGAACGTCAAGGCAGTGCAGGGAAAACAGGTTCCTCTGGAATGGAGTGACACATCTGGGGGACTCTTGGAATGGTGGCACGACCCTGGAGTTCCTCTCGCCTTTCCTGTGGAGAGCGCCTCCTCTTGAGATGCGACGGGAACGCCGGGAATTGTTTCCCTACGAAACAGGGAAAGGATCCCTCATCTCGAGCTAGGAGGCGGAAACGGGGCTTCCCTGGATGTGTGCGGGACCCACGTGCTTCCTCTCGAGTGGAGACGGGTATGTCGGGGAACTTCTTGAGTTGCAGCAAGGGTGTGAAGGACCCTTTGGAAGTTCCAGTGGTTAGATGTGATTGGTCTCGAGAAGCCTCAGAGGAAATGGGCCTCATCGCGCCTGGAGGGCAAAACCTCCTGGATTTTCTCGAGTTGCGGCAGGTGCTCTCGACTTACGAAGGGGACCTCAGGGACCCGCTCTGGTGGCCTCAGGAAAGGCCAGTCCCCATGCGAGTTCCTCGGGGGCCTCTGGGGATTCCTCTCCCGTCGATGCCGGGGCCTAAGACCTTGTGTGGAGTCGGGGCCGGAACCTGAGGATTCCTCTCCAGTGCTGACATGGATCTTGGGGTACTTCTGTAGCCTCCCCAGGGGAGTCAGTCCTCGTCTCGAATGCGGGCATGCACTTGCGCTTTCCTCCAGAGCGGTAGCAGCAGTGTCACGCGGTCCGCCGTGTGGATCAAAGGATGTATGGTTTTCCCTCGAATCTTTCCCACGAGGCTTTCCCACGAGGCTTTCCCACAGGGCTGTCCCACGTGCACACGTGGTGGGAGTCGATTCTCGGATTGAACGTCAAGGCAGTGCAGGGAAAACAGGTTCCTCTGGAATGGACTGACACATCTGGGGGACTCTTGGAATGGTGGCACGACCCTGGAGTTCCTCTCGCCTTTCCTGTGGAGAGCGCCTCCTCTTGAGGTGCGACGGGAACGCCGGGAATTCTTTCCCTACGAAACAGGGAAAGGATCCCTCATCTCGAGCTAGGAGGCGGAATCGGGGCTCCCCTGGATGTGTGCGGGACCCCATGTGCTTCCTCTCGAGTGGAGACGGGTATGTCGGGGAACTTCTTGAGTTGCAGCAAAGGTGTGAAGGACCCTTTGGAAGTTCCAGTGGTTAGATGTGATTGGCCTCGAGAAGCCTCAGCGGAAATGGGCCTCATCTCGCCTGGAGGGCAAAACCTCCTGGATTTTCTCGAGTTGCGGCAGGTGCTCTCGACTTAAGACGGTGACGTCAGGGACCCGCTCTGGTGGCCTCCGGAAAGGCCAGTCCCCATGCGAGTTCCTCGGGGGCCTCTCGGGATTCCTCTCCCGTCGATGCCGGGGCCTAAGACCTTGTGTGGAGTCGGGGCCGGAACCTGTGGATTCCTCTCCAGTGCTGACATGGATCTTGGGGTACTTCTGGAGTCTCCCCAGGGGAGTCAGTCCTCGTCTCGAATGCAGGCATGCACTTGCGCTTTCCTCCAGAGCGGTAGCAGCAGTGTCACGCAGTCCGCCGCGTGGATCAATGGATCTATGGTTTTCCCTCGAGTATTTCCCACGAGGCTTTCCCACGAGGCTTTCCCACAGGGCTGTCCCACGTGCACACGTGGTGGGAGTCGATCCTCGGCTTGAACGTCACGGCAGTGCAGGGAAACCAGGTTCCTCTGGAATGGACTGACACATCTGGGGGACTCTTGGAATGGTGGCACGACCCTGGAGTTCCTCTCGCCTTTCTTGTGGAGAGCGCCTCCTCTTGAGATGCGACGGGAACGCCGGGAATTCTTTCCCTACGAAACAGGGAAAGGATCCCTCATCTCGAGCTAGGAGGCGGAAACGGGGCTCCCCTGGATGTGTGCGGGACCCACGTGCTTCCTCTCGAGTGGAGACGGGTATGTCGGGGAACTTCTGAGTTGCAGCAATGGTGTGAAGGACCCTTTGGAAGTTCCAGTGGTTAGATGTGATTGGCGTCGAGAAGCCTCAGCGGAAATGGGCCTCATCTCGCCTGGAGGGCAGGACCTCCTGGATTTTCTCGATTTGCGGCAGGTGCTCTCGACTTTCGACGGGTACCTCGGGACCCGCTCTAGTGGCCTCAGGAAAGGCCAGTCCCCATGCGAGTTCCTCGGGGGCCTCTCGGGATTCCTCTCCCGTCGATGCCGGGTCCTAAGACCTTGTGTGGAGTCGGGGCCGGAACCTGAGGATTCCTCTCCTGTGCTGACATGGATCTTGGGGTACTTCTGGAGTCTCCCCAGGGGAGTCAGTCCTCGTCTCGAATGCGGGCAAGCACTTGCGCTTTCCCCCAGAGCGGTAGCAGCAGTGTCACGCAGTCCGCCACGTGGATCAAAGGATCTATGGTTTTCCCTCGAGTCTTTCCCACGAGTCTTTCCCACGAGGCTTTCCCACAGGGCTGTCCAACGTGCACACGTGGTGGGAGTCGATCCTCGGCTTGAACGACAAGGCAGTGCAGGGAAAACAGGTTCCTCTGGAATGGACTGACACATCTGGGGGACACTTGGAATGGTGGCACGACCCTTGAGTTCCTCTCGCCTTTCCTGTGGAAAGCGCCTCCTCTTGAGATGCGACGGGAACGCCGGGAATTCTTTCCCTACGAAACAGGGAAAGGATCCCTCATCTCGAGCAAGGAGGCGGAAACGGGGCTCCCCTGGATGTGTGCGGGACCCTCGTGCTTCCTCTCGAGTGGACACGGGTATGTCGGGGAACTTCTTGAGTTGCAGCAAGGGTGTGAAGGACCCTTTGGAAGTTCCAGTGGTTAGATGTGATTGGCCTCCAGAAGCCTCAGCGGAAATGGGCCTCATCTCGCCTGGAGGGCAAAACCTCCTGGATTTTTTCGAGTTGCGGCAGGTGCTCTCGACTTACGACGGGGACCACAGGGACCCGCTCTGGTGGCCTCAGGAAAGGCCAGTCCCCATGCGAGTTCCTCGGGGGCCTCTCGGGATTCCTCTCCCGTCGATGCCGGGGCCTAAGACCTTGTGTGGAGTGGGGGCCGGAACTTGAGGATTCCTCTCCAGTGCTGACATGGATCTTGGGGTACTTCTGGAGTCTCCCCAGGGGAGTCATTCCTCGTCTCGAATGCCGGCATGCAATTGCGCTTTCCTCCAGAGCGGTAGCAGCAGTGTCACGCAGTCCACCGCGTGGATCAAAGGATCTATGGCTTTCCCTCGATTCTTTCCCACGAGGCTTTCCCACGAGGCTTTCCCACAGGGCTGTCCCACGTGCACACGTGGTGGGAGTCGATCCTCGGCTTGAACGTCAAGGCAGTGCAGGGAAAACAGGTTCCTCTGGAATGGACTGACCCATCTGGGGGACTCTTGGAATGGTGGCACGACCCTGGAGTTCCTCTCGCCTTTCCTGTGGAGAGCGCCTCCTCTTGAGATGCGACGGGAAAGCCGGGAATCTTTCCCTACGAAAGAGGGAAAGGATCCCTCATCTCGAGCTAGGAGGCGGAAACGGGGCTCCCCTGGATGTGTGCGGGACCCCACGTGCTTCCTCTCGAGTGGAGACGGGTATGTCGGGGAACTTCTTGAGTTACAGCAAGGGTGTGAAGGACCCTTTGGAATTTCCAGTGGTTAGACGTGATTGGCCTCGAGAAGCCTCAGCGTAAATGGGCCTCATCTCGCCTGGAGGGCAAAACCTCCTGGATTTTCTCGAGTTGCGGCAGGTGCTCTCGACTTACGACTGGGACCTCAGGGACCCGCTCTGGTGGCCTCAGGAAAGGCCAGTCCGCATGCGAGTTCCTCGGGGGCCTCTCAGGATTCCTCTCCCGTCGATGCTGGGGCCTAAGACGTTGTGTGGAGTCGGGGCCGGAACCTGAGGATTCCTCTCCAGTGCTGACATGGATCTTGGGGTACTTCTGGAGTCTCCCCTGGGGTGTCAGTCCTCGTCTCGAATTCGGGCATGCATTTGCGCTTACCTCCAGAGCGGTAGCAGCAGTGTCACGCAGTCCTCCGCGTGGATCAAAGGATCTATGGTTTTCCCTCGAGTCTTTCCCACGAGGCTTTCCCACGAGGCTTTCCCACAGGGCTGTCCCACGTGCACACGTGGTGGGAGTCGATCCTCGGCTTGAACGTCAAGGCAGTGCAGGGAAAACAGGTTCCGCTAGAATGGACTGACACATCTGAGGGTCTCTTGGAATGGTGGCATGACCCTGGAGTTCCTCTCGCCTTTCCTGTGGAGAGCGCCTCCTCTTGAGATGCGACGGGAACGCCGGGAATTCTTTCCCTACGAAACAGGGAAAGGATCCCTCATCTCGAGCTAGAAGGCGGAAACGGGGCTCCCCTGGATGTGTGCGGGACCCCACGTGCTTCCTCTCGAGTGTAGACGGGTATGTCGCGGAACTCCTTGAGTTGCAGCAAGGGTGTGAAGGACCCTTTGGAAGTTCCAGTGGTTAGATGTGATTAGCCTCGAGAAGCCTCAGCGGAAATGGGCCTCATCTCGCCTGGAGGGCAAAACCTCGTGGATTTTCTCGAGTTGCGGCAGGTGCTCTCGACTTACGACGGGGACCTCAGGGACCCGCTCTGGTGGCCTCAGGAAAGGCCAGTCCCCATGCGAGTTCCTCGGGGGCCTCTCGGGATTCCTCTCCCGTCGATGCCGGGGCCTAAGACCTTGTGTGGAGTCGGGGCCGGAACCTGAGGATTCCTCTCCAGTGCTGACATGGACCTTGGGGTACTTCTGGAGTCTCCCCGGGGGAGTCAGACCTCGTCTCGAACGCGGGCATGCACTTGCGCTTTCCTCCTGAGCGGTAGCAGCTGTGTCACGCAGTCCGCCGCGTGGATCAAAGGATCTATGGTTTTCCCTCGAGTCTTTCCCACGAGGCTTTCCCACGAGGCTTTCCCACAGGGCTGTCCCACGTGCACACGTGGTGGGAGTCGATCCTCGGCTTGAACGTCAAGGCAGTGCAGGGAAAAGAGGTTCCTCTGTAATGGACTGACACATCTGGGGGTCTCTTGGAATGGTGGCACGACTCTGGAGATCCTCTCCCCTTTCCTGTTGAGATCGCCTCCTCTTGAGATGCGACGGGAACGCCGGGAATTCTTTCCCTACGAAACAGGGAAAGGATCCCTCATCTCGAGCTTCGAGGCGGAAACGGGGCTCCCCTGGATGTGTGCGGGAACCCACGTGCTTCCTCTCGAGTCCAGACGGGTATGTCGCGGAACTCCTTGAGTTGCAGTAAGGGTGTGAAGGAACCTTTGGTAGTTCCAGTGGTTAGACGTGATTAGCCTCGAGAAGCCTCAGCGGAAATGGACCTCATCGCGCCTGGAGGGCAAAACCTCCTGGATTTTCTCGAGTTGCGTCAGGTGCTCTCGACTTACGACGGGGACCTCAGGGACCCGCTCTGGTGGCCGCAGGAAAGGCCAGTCCCCATGCGAGTTCCTCGGGGGCCTCTCGGGATTCTTCTCCCGTCGATGCCTGGGCCTAAGACCTTGTGTGGAGTCGGGGCCGGAACCTGAGGATTCCTCTCCAGTGCTGACATGTATCTTGGGCTACTTCTGGAGTCTCCCCAGGGGAGTCAGTCCTCGTCTCGAATGCGGGCATGCACTTGCGCTTTCCTCCAGAGCGGTAGCAGCAGTGTCACGCAGTCTGCCGCGTGGATCAAAGGATCTATGGTTTTCCCTCGAGTCTTTCCCACGAGGCTTTCCCACGAGGCTTTCCCACAATGCTGTCCCACGTGCACACGTGGTGGGAGTCGATCCTCGGCTTGAACGTCAAAGCAGTGCAGGGAAAACAGGTTCCTCTGGAATGGACTGACATATCTGTGGGACTCTTGGAATGGTGGCACGACCCTGGAGTTCCTCTCGCCTTTCCTGTGGAGAGCGCCTCCTCTTGAGATGCGACGGGAACGCCGGGAATTCTTTCCCTAGGAAACAGGGAAAGGTCCCTCATCTCGAACTAGGAGGCGGAAACGGGGCTCCCCTGGATGTGTGCGGAACCCCACGTGCTTCCTCTCAAGTGGAGACGGGAATGTCGCGGAACTGATTGTGTTGCAGCAAGAGTGTGAAGGACCCTTTGGAAGTTCCAGTGGTTAGATGTGATTAGTTTCGAGAAGCCTCAGCGGAAATGGGCCTCATCTCGCCTGGAGGGCAAAACCTCCTGGATTTTCTCGAGTTGCGGCAGGTGCTCTCGACTTACGACGGGGACCACAGGGACCCGCTCTGGTGGCCTCAGGAAAGGCCAGTCCCCATGAGAGTTCCTCGGGGGCCTCTCGGGATTCCTCTCCCGTCGATGCTGGGGCCTAAGACGTTGTGTGGAGTCGGGGCCGGAACCTGAGGATTCCTCTCCAGTGCTGACATGGATCTTGGGGTACTTCTGGAGTCTCTCCTGGGGAGTCAGTCCTCGTCTCGAATTCGGGCATGCACTTGCGCTTTCCTCCAGAGCGGTAGCAGCAGTGTCACGCAGTCCGCCGCGTGGATCAAAGGATCTATGGTTTTCCCTCGAGTCTTTCCCACGAGGCTTTCCCACGAGGCTTTCCCACAGGGCTGTCCCACGTGCACACGTGGTGGGAGTCGATCCTCGGCTTGAACGTCAAGGCAGTGCAGGGAAAACAGGTTCCGCTAGAATGGACTGACACATCTGAGGGTCTCTTGGAATGGTGGCATGACCCTGGAGTTCCTCTCGCCTTTCCTGTGGAGAGCGCCTCCTCTTGAGATGCGACGGGAACGCCGGGAATTCTTTCCCTACGAAACAGGGAAAAGATCCCTCATCTCGAGCTAGAAGGCGGAAACGGGGCTCCCCTGGATGTGTGCGGCACCCCACGTGCTTCCTCTCGAGTGCAGACGGGTATGTCGCGGAACTCCTTGAGTTGAAGCAAGGGTGTGAAGGACCCTTAGTAAGTTCCAGTGGTTAGATGTGATTAGCCTCGAGAAGCCTCAGCGGAAATGGGCCTCATCTCGCCTGGAGGGCAAAACCTCCTGGATTTTCTCGAGTTGGGGCAGGTGCTCTCAACTTACGACGGGGACCTCAGGGACCCGGGCGGGTGGCCGCAGAAAAGGCCAGTCCCCATGCGAGTTCCTCGGGGGCCTCTCGGGATTCCTCTCCCGTCGATGCCGGGGCCTAAGACCTTGTGTGGAGTCGGGGCCGGAACCTGAGGATTCCTCTCCAGTGCTGACATGGACCTTGGGGTACTTCTGGAGTCTCCCCGGGGGAGTCAGACCTCGTCTCGAACGCGGGCATGCACTTGCGCTTTCCTCCAGAGCGGTAGCAGCTGTGTCACGCAGTCCGCCGCGTGGATCAAAGGATCTATGGTTTTCCCTCGAGTCTTTCCCAGGAGGCTTTCCCACGAGGCTTTCCCACAGGGCTATCCCACGTGCACACGTGGTGGGAGTCGATCCTCGGCTTGAACGTCAAGGCAGTGCAGGGAAAAGAGGTTCCTCTGTAATGGACTGACACATCTGGGGGTCTCTTGGAATGGTGGCACGACTCTGGAGATCCTCTCGCCTTTCCTGTGGAGAGCGCCTCCTCTTGAGATGCGACGGGAACGCCGGGAATTCTTTCCCTAGGAAACAGGGAAAGGATCCCTCATCTCGAGCTACGAGGCGGAAACGGGGCTCCCCTGGATGTGTGCGGGACCCCACGTGCTTCCTCTCGAGTGAGACGGGTATGTCGGGGATCTTCTTGAGTTGCAGTAAGGGTGTGAAGGACCCTTTGGAAGTTCCAGAGGTTAGATGTGATTAGCCTCGAGAAGCCTCAGCGGAAATGGGCCTCATCTCGCCTGGAGGGCAAAACCTCCTGGATTTTCTCGAGTTGCGGCAGGTGCTCTCGACTTACGACGGGGACCTCAGGGACCCGCTCTGGTGGCCTCAGGAAAGGCCAGTCCCCATGCGAGTTCCTCGGGGGCGTCTCGGGATTCCTCTCCCGTCGATGCCGGGGCCTAAGACCTTGTGTGGAGTCGGGGTCGGAACCTGAGGATTCCTCTCCAGTGCTGACATGGATCTTGGGGTACTTCTGGAGTCTCCCCAGGGGAGTCAGTCCTCGTCTCGAATGCGGGCATGCACTTGCGCTTTCCTCCAGAGCGGTAGCAGCAGTGTCACGCAGTCCGCCGCGTGGATCAAAGTATCAATGGTTTTCCCTCGAGTCTTTCCCACGAGGCTTTCCCACGAGGCATTCCCACAGGGCTGTCCCACGTGCATACATGGTGGGAGTCGATCCTCGGCTTGAACGTCAAGGAAGTGCAGGGAAAACAGTTTCCTCTGGAATGGACTGACACATCTGGGGGTCTCTTGGAATGGTGGCACGACCCTGGAGTTCCTCTCGCCTTTCCTGTGGAGAGCGCCTCCTCTTGAGATGCGACGGGAACGCCGGGAATTCTTTCCCTACGAAACAGGGAAAGGATCCCTCATCTCGAGCTACGAGGCGGAAACGGGGCTCCCCTGGATGTGTGCGGGACCCCACGTGCTTCCTCTCGAGTGAGACGGGTATGTCGGGGATCTTCTTGAGTTGCAGTAAGGGTGTGAAGGACCCTTTGGACGTTCCAGAGGTTAGATGTGATTAGCCTCGAGAAGCCTCAGCGGAAATGGGCCTCATCTCGCCTGGAGGGCAAAACCTCCTGGATTTTCTCGAGTTGCGGCAGGTGCTCTCGACTTACGACGGGGACCTCAGGGACCCGCTCTGGTGGCCTCAGGAAAGGCCAGTCCCCATGCGAGTTCCTCGGGGGCCTCTCGGGATTCCTCTCCCGTCGATGCCGGGGCCTAAGACCTTGTGTGGAGTGGGGGCCGGAACCTGAGGATTCCTCTCCAGTGCTGACATGGATCTTGGGGTACTTCTGGAGTCTCCCCAGGGGAGTCATTCCTCGTCTCGAATGCGGGCATGCACTTGCGCTTTCCTCCAGAGCGGTAGCAGCAGTGTCACGCAGTCCGCCGCGTGGATCAAAGGATCTACGGCTTTCCCTCGATTCTTTCCCACGAGGCTTTCCCACGAGGCTTTCCCACAGGGCTGTCCCACGTGCACACGTGGTGGGAGTCGATCCTCGGCTTGAACGTCAAGGCAGTGCAGGGAAAACAGGTTCCTCTGGAATGGACTGACACATCTGGGGGACTCTTGGAATGGTGGCACGACACTGGAGTTCCTCTCGCCTTTCCTGTGGAGAGCGCCTCCTCTTGAGATGCGACGGGAAAGCCGGGAATCTTTCCCTACGAAACAGGGAAAGGATCCCTCATCTCGAGCTAGGAGGCGGAAACGGGGCTCCCCTGGATGTGTGCGGGACCCTCGTGCTTCCTCTCGAGTGGAGACGGGTATGTCGGGGAACTTCTTGAGTTGCAGCAAGGGTGTGAAGGACCCTATGGAAGTTCCAGTGGTTAGACGTGATTAGCCTCGAGAAGCCTCAGCGGAAATGGGCCTCATCTCGCCTGGAGGGCAAAACCTCCTGGATTTTCTCGAGTTGCGTCAGGTGCTCTCGACTTACGACGGGGACCTCAGGGACCCGCTCTGGTGGCCGCAGGAAAGGCCAGTCCCCATGCGAGTTCCTCGGGGGCCTCTCGGGATTCTTCTCCCGTCGATGCCTGGGCCTAAGACCTTGTGTGGAGTCGGGGCCGGAACCTGAGGATTCCTCTCCAGTGCTGACATGTATCTTGGGCTACTTCTGGAGTCTCCCCAGGGGAGTCAGTCCTCGTCTCGAATGCGGGCATGCACTTGCGCATTCCTCCAGAGCGGTAGCAGCAGTGTCACGCAGTCCGCCGCGTGGATCAAACGATCTATGGTTTTCCCTCGAGTCTTTCCCACGAGGCTTTCCCACGAGCCTTTCCCACGAGGCTTTCCCACAGGGCTGTTCCACGTGCACACGTGGTGGGAGTCGATCCTCTGCTTGAACGTCAAGGCAGTGCAGGGAAAACAGGCTCCTCTGTAATGGACTGACACATCTGGGGGTCTCTTGGAATGGTGGCACGACTCTGGAGATCCTCTCCCCTTTCCTGTTGAGGGCGCCTCCTCTTGAGATGCGACGGGAACGCCGGGAATTCTTTCCCTACAAACAGGGAAAGGATCCCTCATCTCGAGCTACGAGGCGGAAACGGGGCTCCCCTGGACGTGTGCGGAACCTCGTGCTTCCTCTCGAGTGGAGACGGTTATGTCGGGGAACTTCTTGAGTTGCAGCAAGGGTGTGAAGGACCCTTTGGAAGTTCCAGTGGTTACATGTGATTAACCTCGAGAAGCCTCAGCGGAAATGGGCCTCATCTCGCCTGGAGGGCAAAACCTCCTGGAATTTCTCGAGTTGCGGCAGGTCCTCTCGACTTACGACGGGGACCTCCGGGACCCGCTCTGGTGGCCTCAGGAAATGCCAGTCCCCATGCGAGTTCTTCAGGGGCCTCTCGGGATTCCTCTCCCGTCGATGCCGGGGCCTACGACCTTGTGTGGAGTCGGGGCCGGAACCTGAGGATTCCTCTCCAGTGCTGACATGGATCTTGGGGTACTTCTGGAGTCTCCCCAGGGGAGTCAGTCCTCGTCTCAAGTGCGGGCATGCACTTGCGCTTTCCTCCAGAGCGGTAGCAGCAGTGTCATGCAGTCCGCCGCGTGGAGCAAAGGATCTATGGTTTTCCCTCGAGTCTTTCCCACGAGGCTTTCCCACGAGGCTTTCCCTCAGGGCTGTCCCACGTGCACACGTGGTGGGCGTCGATCCTCGGTTGAGCGTCAAGGCAGTGCAGGGAAGACAGTTTCCTCGGGAATGGACTGACACATCTGGGGGACTCTTGGAATGGTGGCACGACCCTAGAGTTCCTCTCGCCTTTCCTGTGGGGAGCGCTTCGTCTTGAGATGCGACGGGAACGCCGGGAATTCTTTCCCTACGAAACAGGGAAAGTATCCCTCATCTCGAGCTAGGAGGCGGAAACGGGGCTCCCCTGGATGTGTGCGGGACCCCACGTACTTCCACTAGAGTGGAGACGGGTATGTCGGGGAACTTCTTGAGTTGCAGCAAGGGTGTGAAGGACCTTTTGGAAGTTCCAGTGGTTAGATGTGATTAGCCTCGAGAAGCCTCAGCGGAAATAGGCCTCATCTCGTCTGGAAGGCAAAACCTACCGGATTTTCTCGAGATGCGGCAGGTGCTCTCGCCTTACGACGGGGACCACAGGGACCCGCTCTGGTGGTCTCAGGAAAGGCCAGTCCCCATGCGAGTTCCTCGGGCGCCTCTCGGGATTCCTCTCCCGTTGATGCCGGGGCCTAAGACCTTGTGTGGAGTCGGGTCCGGAACCTGAGGATTCCTCTCCAGTGCTGACATGGATCTTGGGGTACTTCTGGAGTCTCCCCAGGGGAGTCAGTCCTCGTCTCCAATGCGGGCATGCACTTGCGCTTTCCTCCAGAGCGGTAGCAGCAGTGTCACGCTGTCCGCCGCGTGGATCAAAGGATCTATGGTTTTCCCTCGAGTCTTTCCCACGAGGCTTTCCGACGAGGCTTTCCCACAGGGCGGTCCCACGTGCACACGTGGTGGGAGTCGATCTTCGGCTTGAACGTGAAGGCAGTGCAGGGAAAACAGGTTCCTCTGGAATGGACTGACACATCTGGGGGACTCTTGGAATGGTGGCACGGCCCTGGAGTTCCTCTCACCTTTCCTGTGGAGAGCGCCTCCTCTTGAGATGCGACGGGAACGCCGGGAATTCTTTCCCTACGAAACAGGGAAAGGATCCCTCATCTCGAGCTAGGAGGCGGAAACGGGGCTCCCCGGGATGTGTGCGGGACCCTCGTGCTTCCTCTCGAGTGGAGACGGGTATGTCGGGGAACTTCTTGAGTTGCAGCAAGGGTGTGAAGGACCCTTTGGAAGTTCCAGTGGTTAGATGTGATTAGCCTCGAGAAGCCTCAGCGGAAATGGGCCTCATCTCGCCTGGAGGGCAAAACCTCCTGGATTTTTTCGAGTTGCGGCAGGTGCTCTCGACTTAAGATGGGGACTTCAGGGACCCGCTCTGGTGGCCTCAGGAAAGGCCAGTCCCCATGAGAGTTCCTCGGGGGCCTGTCGGGATTCCTCTCCCGTCGATGCCGGGGCCTAAGACCTTGTGTGGAGTCGGGCCCGGAACCTGAGGATTCCTCTCCAGTGCTGACATGGATCTTGGGGAACTTCTGGAGTCTCCCCAGGGGAGTCAGTGCTCGTCTCGAATGCGGGCATGCACTTGCGCTTTCCTCCAGAGCGGTAGCAGCAGTGTCACGCAGTCCGCCGCGTGGATCAAAGGATCTATGGTTTTCCCTCGTGTCTTTCCCACGAGGCTTTCCCACGAGGCTTTCCCACAGGGCGGTCCCACGTGCACACGTGGTGGGAGTCGATCCTCAGCTTGAACGTCAAGGCAGTGCAGGGAAAACAGGTTCCTCTGGAACGGACTGACACATCTGGGGGACTCTTGGAATGGTGGCACGACCCTGGAGTTCCTCTCGCCTTTCCTGTGGAGAGCGCCTCCTCTTGAGATGCGACGGGAACGCCGGCAATTCTTTCCCTACGAAACAGGGAAAGGATCCCTCATCTCGAGCTAGGGGGCGGAAACGGGGCTCCCCTGGATGTGTGCGGGACCCTCGTGCTTCCTCTCGGGTGGAGACGGGTATGTCGGGGAACTTCTTGAGTTGCAGCAAGGGTGTGAAGGACCCTTTGGAAGTTCCAGTGGTTAGATGTGATTAGCCTCGAGAAGCCTCAGCGGAAATGGGCCTCATCTCGCCTGGAGGGCAAAACCTCCTGGATTTTCTCAAGTTGCGGCAGGTGCTCTCGACTTACGACGGGGACCTCAGGGACCCGCTCTGGTGGCCTCAGGAAAGGCCAGTCCCCATGCGAGTTCCTCGGGGGCCTCTCGGGATTCCTCTCCCGTCGATGCCGGGGCCTAAGACCTTGTGTGGAGTCGGGGCCGGAACCTGAGGATTCCTCTCCAGTGCTGACATGGATCTTGGGGTACTTCTGGAGTCTCCCCAGGGGAGTCAGTCCTCGTCTCGAATGCGGGCATGCACTTGCGCTTTCCTCCGGAGCGGTAGCAGCAGTGTCACGCAGTCCGCCGCGTGGATCACAGGATCTATGGTTTTCCCTCGAGTCTTTCCCACGAGGCTTTCCCACGAGGCTTTCCCACCGGGCTGTCCCCAGTGCACACGTGGTGGGAGTCGATCCTCGGCTTGAACGTCAAGGCAGTGCAGGGAAAACAGGTTCCTCTGGAATGGACTGACACATCTGGGGGACTCTTGGAATGGTGGCACGACCCTGGAGTTCCTCTCGCCTTTCCTGTGGAGAGCGCCTCCTCTTGAGATGCGACGGGAACGCCGGGAATTCTTTCCCTGCGAAACAGGGAAAGGATCCCTCATCTCGAGCTAGGAGGCGGAAACGTGGCTCCCCTGGATGTGTGCGGGACCCTCGTGCTTCCTCTCGAGTGGAGACGGGTATGTCGGGGAACTTCTTGAGATGCAGCAAGGGTGTGAAGGACCCTTTGGAAGTTCCAGTGGTTAGATGTGATTAGCCTCGAGAAGCCTCAGCGGAAATGGGCCTCATCTCGCCTGGAGGGCAAAACCCCCTGGATTTTCAGGAGTTGCAGGAGGTGCTCTCGACTTACGACGGGGACCTCAGGGACCCGCTCTGGTGGCCTCAGGAAAGGCCAGTCCCTATGCGAGTTCCTCTGGGGCCTCTCGGGATTCCTCTGCCGTCGATGCCGGGGCCTAAGACCTTGTGTGGAGTCGGGGCCGGAAACTGAGGATTCCTCTGCAGTGCTGACATGGATCTTGGGGTACTTCTGGAGTTTCCCCAGGGGAGTCAGTGATCGTCTCGAATGCGGGCATGCACTTGCGCTTTCCTCCAGAACGGTAGCAGCAGTGTCACGCAGTCCGCCGCGTGGATTAAAGGATTTATGGTTTTCCCTCGAGTCTTTCCCACGCGGCTTTCCCACGAGGCTTTCCCACAGGGCTGTCCCACATGCACACGTGGTGGGAGTCGATCCTCGGCTTGAACGTCAAGGCAGTGCAGGGAAAACAGGTTCCTCTGGAATGGACTGAGACATCTGGGGGACTCTTCGAATGGTTGCACGACCCTGGAGTTTCTCTCGCCTTTCCTGTGGAGAGCGCCTCCTCTTGAGATGCTACCGGAACGCCGGGAATTCTTTCCCTGCGAAACAGGGAAAGGATCCCTCATCTCGAGCTAGGAGGCGGAAACGTGGCTCCCCTGGATGTGTGCGGGACCCTCGTGCTTCCTCTCGAGTGGAGACGGCTATGTCGGGGAACTTCTTGAGTTGCAGCAAGGGTGTGAAGGACCCTTTGGAAGTTCCAGTGGTTAGACGTGATTAGCCTCGAGAAGCCTCAGCGGAAATGGGCCTCAACTCGCCTGGAGGGCAAAACCCCCTGGATTTTCACGAGTTGCAGGAGGTGCTCTCGACTTACGACGGGGACCTCAGGGACCCGCTCTGGTGGCCTCAGGAAAGGCTAGTCCCCATGCGAGTTCCTCGGGGGCCTCTCGGGATTCCTGTGCCGTCGATGCCGGGGCCTAAGACCTTGTGTGGAGTCGGGGCTGGAACCTGAGGATTCCTCTCCAGTGCTGACATGAATCTTGGGGTACTTCTGGAGTCTCCGCAGGGGAGTCAGTCTTCGTCTCGAATGCGGGCATGCACTTGTGCTTTCCTCCAGAGCGGTAGCAGCAGTGTCACGCAGTCCGCCGCGTGGATCAAAGGATCTATGGTTTTCCCTCGAGTCTTTCCCCCGAAGCTTTCCCACGAGGCTTTCACACAGGGCTGTCCCACGTGCACAGGTGGTGGGAGTCGATACTCTGCTTGAACGTCAAGGCAGTGCAGGGAAAACAGGGTCCTCTGGAATGGACTGACATTTCTGGGGGACTCTTTGAATCGTGGCACGATCCTGGAGTTCCTCTCGCCTTTCCTGTGGAGAGCGCCTCCTCTTGAGATGCGACGGGAACGCCGGGAATTCTTTCCCTACGAAACAGGGAAAGGATCCCTCATCTCGAGCAAGGAGGCGGAAACGGGGCTCCCATGGGTGTGTGCGGGACCCTCGTGCTTCCTCTCGATTGGAGACGGGTATGTCGGGGAACTTCTTGAGTGGCAGCAAGGGTGTGAAGGACCCTTTGGAAGTTCCAGTGGTTAGATGTGATTAGCCTTGAGAAGCCTCAGCGGAAATGGCCGCATCTCGCCTGGAGGGCAAAACCTCCTGGATATTCTCGAGTTGCGGCAGGTTCTCTCGAATTACGACGGGGACCTCGGGGACCCGCTCTGGTGGCCTCAGGAAAGGCCAGTCCCCATGCGTGTTCCTCGGTGGCCTCTCGGGTTTCCTCTCCCGTCGATGCCGGGGCCTAAGACCTTGTGTGGAGTCGGGGCCGGAACCTGAGGATTCCTCTCCAGTGCTGACATGGATCTTGGGCTACTTCTGGAGTCTCCCCAGTGGAGTCAGTTCTCGTCTCGAATGCGGGCATGCACTTGCGCTTTCCTCCAGAGCGGTAGCAGCAGTGTCACGCAGTCGGCCGCGTGGATCAAAGGATCTATGTTTTTCCCTCGAGTCTTTCCCACGAGGCTTTCCCACGAGGCTTTCCCACAGGGCTGTCCCACGTGCACACGTGGTGGGAGTCGATCCTCGGCTTGAACGTCAAGGCAGTGCAGGGAAAACAGTTTCCTCTGGAATGGACTGACACATCTGGGGGACTCTTGGAATGGTGGCAAGACCCTCGAGTTCCTCACGCCTTTCCTGTGGAGAGCGCCTCCTCTTGAGATGCGACGGGAACGCCGGGAATTCCTTCCCTACGAAACAGGGAAAGGATCCCTCATCTCGAGCTAGGAGGCGGAAACGGGGCTCCCCTGGGTGTGTGCGGGAACCTCGTGCTTCCTCTCGAGTGGAGACGGGTATGTCGGGGAACTTCTTGAGTTGCAGCAAGGGTGTGAAGGACCCTTTGGAAGTTCCAGTTGTTAGATGTGATTAGCCTCGAGAAGCCTCAGCGGAAATGGGCCTCATCTCGCCTGGAGGGCAAAACCTCCTGGATTTTCTCGAGTTGCGGCAGGTGCTCTCGACTTAGACGTGGACCTCAGGGACCCGCTCTGGTGGCCTCTGGAAAGGCCAGTCCCCATGCGAGTTCCCCGGGGGCCTCTCGGGATTCCTCTGCCGTCGATGCCGGGGCCTAAGACCTTGTGTGGAGTCGGGGCCGGAACCTGAGGATTCCTCTGCAGTGCTGACATGGATCTTGGGGTACTTCTGGAGTCTCCCCAGGGGAGTCAGTCCTCGTCTCGAATGCGGGCATGCACTTGCACTTTCCTCCAGAGCGGTAGCAGCAGTGTCACGCAGTCCGCCGCGTGGATCAAAGGATCTATGGTTTTCCCTCGAGTCTTTCCCACGAGGCTTTCCCACGAGGCTTTCCCACAGGGCTGTCCCACGTGCACATGTGGTGGGACTCGATCCTCGGCTTGAACGTCAAGGCAGTGCAGGGAAAACAGGTTCCTCTGGAATGGACTGACACATCTGGGGGACTCTTGGAATGGTGGCACGACCCTGGAGTTCCTCTCGCCTTTCCTGTGGAGAGCGCCTCCTCTTGAGATGCGACGGGAACGCCGGGAATTCTTTCCCTGCGAAACAGGGAAAGGATCCCTCATCTCGAGCTAGGAGGCGGAAACGTGGCTCCCCTGGATGTGTGCGGGACCCTCGTGCTTCCTCTCGAGTGGAGACGGGTATGTCGGGGAACTTCTTGAGTTGCAGCAAGGGTGTGAAGGACCCTTTGGAAGTTCCAGTGGTTAGATGTGATTAGCCTCGAGAAGCCTCAGCGGAAATGGGCCTCATCTCGCCTGGAGGGCAAAACCCCCTGGATTTTCACGAGTTGCAGGAGGTGCTCTCGACTTACGACGGGGACCTCAGGGACCCGCTCTGGTGGCCTCAGGAAAGGCTAATCCCCATGCGAGTTCCTCTGGGGCCTCTCGGGATTCCTCTGCCGTCGATGCCGGGGCCTAAGACCTTGTGTGGAGTCGGGGCCGGAACCTGAGGATTCCTCTGCAGTGCTGACATGGATCTTGGGATACTTCTGGAGTCTCCCCAGGGGAGTCAGTGCTCGTCTCGAATGCGGGCATGCACTTGCGCTTTCCTCCAGAACGGTAGAGGCAGTGTCACGCAGTCCGCCGAGTGGATTAAAGGATTTATGGTTTTCCCTCGAGTCTTTCCCACGAGGCTTTCCCACGAGGCTTTCCCACAGGGCTGTCCCACGTGCACACGTGGTGGGAGTCGATCCTCGGCTTGAACGTCAAGGCAGTGCAGGGAAAACAGGTTCCTCTGGAATGGACTGACACATCTGGGGGACTCTTGGAATGGTGGCACGACCCTGGAGTTCCTCTCGCCTTTCCTGTGGAGAGCGCCTCCTCTTGAGATGCGACGGGAACACCGGCAATTCTTTCCCTACGAAACAGGGAAAGGATCCCTCATCTCGAGCTAGGGGGCGGAAACGGGGCTCCCCTGGATGTGTGCGGGACCCTCGTGCTTCCTCTCGGGTGGAGACGGGTATGTCGGGGAACTTCTTGAGTTGCAGCAAGGGTGTGAAGGACCCTTTGGAAGTTCCAGTGGTTAGATGTGATTAGCCTCGAGAAGCCTCAGCGGAAATGGGCCTCATCTCGCCTGGAGGGCAAAACCTCCTGGATTTTCTCAAGTTGCGGCAGGTGCTCTCGACTTACGACGGGGACCTCAGGGACCCGCTCTGGTGGCCTCAGGAAAGGCCAGTCCCCATGCGAGTTCCTCGGGGGCCTCTCGGGATTCCTCTCCCGTCGATGCCGGGGCCTAAGACCTTGTGTGGAGTCGGGGCCGGAACCTGAGGATTCCTCTCCAGTGCTGACATGGATCTTGGGGTACTTCTGGAGTCTCCCCAGGGGAGTCAGTCCTCGTCTCGAATGCGGGCATGCACTTGCGCTTTCCTCCGGAGCGGTAGCAGCAGTGTCACGCAGTCCGCCGCGTGGATCAAAGGATCTATGGTTTTCCCTCGAGTGTTTCCCACGAGGCTTTCCCACGAGGCTTTCCCACAGGGCTGTCCCCAGTGCACACGTGGTGGGAGTCGATCCTCGGCTTGAACGTCAAGGCAGTGCAGGGAAAACAGGTTCCTCTGGAATGGACTGACACATCTGGGGGACTCTTGGAATGGTGGCACGACCCTGGAGTTCCTCTTGCCTTTCCTGTGGAGAGCGCCTCCTCTTGAGATACGACGGGAACGCCGGGAATTCTTTCCCTGCGAAACAGGGAAAGGATCCCTCATCTCGAGCTAGGAGGCGGAAACGTGGCTCCCCTGGATGTGTGCGGGACCCTCGTGCTTCCTCTCGAGTGGAGACGGGTATGTCGGGGAACTTCTTGAGTTGCAGCAAGGGTGTGAAGGACCCTTTGGAAGTTCCAGTGGTTAGATGTGATTAGCCTCGAGAAGCCTCAGCGGAAATGGGCCTCATCTCGCCTGGAGGGCAAAACCCCCTGAATTTTCAGGAGTTGCAGGAGGTGCTCTCGACTTACGACGGGGACCTCAGGGACCCGCTCTGGTGGCCTCAGGAAAGGCTAATCCCCATGCGAGTTCCTCTGAGGCCTCTCGGGATTCCTCTGCCGTCGATGCCGGGGCCTAAGACCTTGTGTGGAGTCGGGGCCGGAACCTGAGGATTCCTCTGCAGTGCTGACATGGATCTTGGGATACTTCTGGAGTCTCCCCAGGGGAGTCAGTGCTCGTCTCGAATGCGGGCATGCACTTGCGCTTTCCTCCAGAACGGTAGCAGCAGTGTCACGCAGTCCGCCGCGTGGATCAAAGGATCTATGGTTTTCCCTCGAGTCTTTCCCACGAGGCTTTCCCACGAGGCTTTCCCACAGGGCTGTCTCACGTGCACACGTGGTGGGAGTCGATCCTCGGCTTGAAGGTCGAGGCAGTGCAGGGAAAAAAGGTTCCTCTGGAATGGACTGACACATCTGGGGGACTCTTGGAATGGTGGCACGACCCTGGAGTTCCTCTCGCCTTTCCTGTGGAGAGCGCCTCCTCTTGAGATGCGACGGGAACGCCGGCAATTCTTTCCCTACGAAACAGGGAAAGGATCCCTCATCTCGAGCTAGGAGGCGGAAACGGGGCTCCCCTGGATGTGTGCGGGACCCTCGTGCTTCCTCTCGAGTGGAGACGGGTATGTCGGGGAACTTCTTGAGTTGCAGCAATGGTGTGAAGGACCCTTTGGAAGTTCCAGTGGTTAGAAGTGATTAGCCTCGAGAAGCGTCAGCGGAAATGGGCCTCATCTCGCCTGGAGGGCAAAACCTCCTGGATTTTCTCGAGTTGCGGCAGGTGCTCTCGACTTACGATGGGGAATTCAGGGACCCACTCTGGTGGCCTCAGGAAAGGCCAGTCCCCATGCGAGTTCCTCGGGGGCCTCTCGGGATTCCTCTCCCGTCTATGCCGGGGCCTAAGACCTTGTGTGGAGTCGGGGCCGGAACCTGAGGATTCCTCTCCAGTGCTGACATGGATCTTGGGGAAATTCTGGAGTCTCCCCAGGGGAGTCAGTGCTCGTCTCGAATGCGGGCATGCACTTGCGCTTTCCTCCAGAGCGGTAGCAGCAGTGTCACGCAGTCCGCCGCGTGGATCAAAGGATCTACGGTTTTCCCTCGAGTCTTTCCCACGAGGCTTTCCCACGAGGCTTTCCCACAGGGCGGTCCCCCGTGCACACGTGGTGGGAGTCGATCCTCGGCTTGAACGTCAAGGCAGTGCAGGGAAAACAGGTTCCTCTGGAATGGACTGACACATCTGGGGGACTCTTGGAATGGTGGCACGACCCTGGAGTTCCTCTCGCCTTTCCTGTGGAGAGCGCCTCCTCTTGAGATGCGACGGGAACGCCGGGAATTCTTTCCCTGCGAAACAGGGAAAGGATCCCTCATCTCGAGCTAGGAGGCGGAAACGTGGCTCCCCTGGATGTGTGCGGGACCCTCGTGCTTCCTCTCGAGTGGAGACGGGTATGTCGGGGAACTTCTTGAGATGCAGCAAGGGTGTGAAGGACCCTTTGGAAGTTCCAGTGGTTAGATGTGATTAGCCTCGAGAAGCCTCAGCGGAAATGGGCCTCATCTCGCCTGGAGGGCAAAACCCCCTGGATTTTCAGGAGTTGCAGGAGGTGCTCTCGACTTACGACGGGGACCTCAGGGACCCGCTCTGGTGGCCTCAGGAAAGGCCAGTCCCTATGCGAGTTCCTCTGGGGCCTCTCGGGATTCCTCTGCCGTCGATGCCGGGGCCTAAGACCTTGTGTGGAGTCGGGGCCGGAAACTGAGGATTCCTCTGCAGTGCTGACATGGATCTTGGGGTACTTCTGGAGTTTCCCCAGGGGAGTCAGTGATCGTCTCGAATGCGGGCATGCACTTGCGCTTTCCTCCAGAACGGTAGCAGCAGTGTCACGCAGTCCGCCGCGTGGATTAAAGGATTTATGGTTTTCCCTCGAGTCTTTCCCACGCGGCTTTCCCACGAGGCTTTCCCACAGGGCTGTCCCACGTGCACACGTGGTGGGAGTCGATCCTCGGCTTGAACGTCAAGGCAGTGCAGGGAAAACAGGTTCCTCTGGAATGGACTGAGACATCTGGGGGACTCTTCGAATGGTTGCACGACCCTGGAGTTTCTCTCGCCTTTCCTGTGGAGAGCGCCTCCTCTTGAGATGCTACCGGAACGCCGGGAATTCTTTCCCTGCGAAACAGGGAAAGGATCCCTCATCTCGAGCTAGGAGGCGGAAACGTGGCTCCCCTGGATGTGTGCGGGACCCTCGTGCTTCCTCTCGAGTGGAGACGGCTATGTCGGGGAACTTCTTGAGTTGCAGCAAGGGTGTGAAGGACCCTTTGGAAGTTCCAGTGGTTAGACGTGATTAGCCTCGAGAAGCCTCAGCGGAAATGGGCCTCAACTCGCCTGGAGGGCAAAACCCCCTGGATTTTCACGAGTTGCAGGAGGTGCTCTCGACTTACGACGGGGACCTCAGGGACCCGCTCTGGTGGCCTCAGGAAAGGCTAGTCCCCATGCGAGTTCCTCGGGGGCCTCTCGGGATTCCTGTGCCGTCGATGCCGGGGCCTAAGACCTTGTGTGGAGTCGGGGCTGGAACCTGAGGATTCCTCTCCAGTGCTGACATGAATCTTGGGGTACTTCTGGAGTCTCCGCAGGGGAGTCAGTCTTCGTCTCGAATGCGGGCATGCACTTGTGCTTTCCTCCAGAGCGGTAGCAGCAGTGTCACGCAGTCCGCCGCGTGGATCAAAGGATCTATGGTTTTCCCTCGAGTCTTTCCCCCGAAGCTTTCCCACGAGGCTTTCACACAGGGCTGTCCCACGTGCACAGGTGGTGGGAGTCGATACTATGCTTGAACGTCAAGGCAGTGCAGGGAAAACAGGGTCCTCTGGAATGGACTGACATTTCTGGGGGACTCTTTGAATCGTGGCACGATCCTGGAGTTCCTCTCGCCTTTCCTGTGGAGAGCGCCTCCTCTTGAGATGCGACGGGAACGCCGGGAATTCTTTCCCTACGAAACAGGGAAAGGATCCCTCATCTCGAGCAAGGAGGCGGAAACGGGGCTCCCATGGGTGTGTGCGGGACCCTCGTGCTTCCTCTCGATTGGAGACGGGTATGTCGGGGAACTTCTTGAGTGGCAGCAAGGGTGTGAAGGACCCTTTGGAAGTTCCAGTGGTTAGATGTGATTAGCCTTGAGAAGCCTCAGCGGAAATGGCCGCATCTCGCCTGGAGGGCAAAACCTCCTGGATATTCTCGAGTTGCGGCAGGTTCTCTCGAATTACGACGGGGACCTCGGGGACCCGCTCTGGTGGCCTCAGGAAAGGCCAGTCCCCATGCGTGTTCCTCGGTGGCCTCTCGGGTTTCCTCTCCCGTCGATGCCGGGGCCTAAGACCTTGTGTGGAGTCGGGGCCGGAACCTGAGGATTCCTCTCCAGTGCTGACATGGATCTTGGGCTACTTCTGGAGTCTCCCCAGTGGAGTCAGTTCTCGTCTCGAATGCGGGCATGCACTTGCGCTTTCCTCCAGAGCGGTAGCAGCAGTGTCACGCAGTCGGCCGCGTGGATCAAAGGATCTATGTTTTTCCCTCGAGTCTTTCCCACGAGGCTTTCCCACGAGGCTTTCCCACAGGGCTGTCCCACGTGCACACGTGGTGGGAGTCGATCCTCGGCTTGAACGTCAAGGCAGTGCAGGGAAAACAGTTTCCTCTGGAATGGACTGACACATCTGGGGGACTCTTGGAATGGTGGCAAGACCCTCGAGTTCCTCACGCCTTTCCTGTGGAGAGCGCCTCCTCTTGAGATGCGACGGGAACGCCGGGAATTCCTTCCCTACGAAACAGGGAAAGGATCCCTCATCTCGAGCTAGGAGGCGGAAACGGGGCTCCCCTGGGTGTGTGCGGGAACCTCGTGCTTCCTCTCGAGTGGAGACGGGTATGTCGGGGAACTTCTTGAGTTGCAGCAAGGGTGTGAAGGACCCTTTGGAAGTTCCAGTGGTTAGATGTGATTAGCCTCGAGAAGCCTCAGCGGAAATGGGCCTCATCTCGCCTGGAGGGCAAAACCTCCTGGATTTTCTCGAGTTGCGGCAGGTGCTCTCGACTTAGACGTGGACCTCAGGGACCCGCTCTGGTGGCCTCTGGAATGGCCAGTCCCCATGCGAGTTCCCCGGGGGCCTCTCGGGATTCCTCTGCCGTCGATGCCGGGGCCTAAGACCTTGTGTGGAGTCGGGGCCGGAACCTGAGGATTCCTCTGCAGTGCTGACATGGATCTTGGGGTACTTCTGGAGTCTCCCCAGGGGAGTCAGTCCTCGTCTCGAATGCGGGCATGCACTTGCACTTTCCTCCAGAGCGGTAGCAGCAGTGTCACGCAGTCCGCCGCGTGGATCAAAGGATCTATGATTTTCCCTCGAGTCTTTCCCACGAGGCTTTCCCACGAGGCTTTCCCACAGGGCTGTCCCACGTGCACATGTGGTGGGACTCGATCCTCGGCTTGAACGTCAAGGCAGTGCAGGGAAAACAGGTTCCTCTGGAATGGACTGACACATCTGGGGGACTCTTGGAATGGTGGCACGACCCTGGAGTTCCTCTCGCCTTTCCTGTGGAGAGCGCCTCCTCTTGAGATGCGACGGGAACGCCGGGAATTCTTTCCCTGCGAAACAGGGAAAGGATCCCTCATCTCGAGCTAGGAGGCGGAAACGTGGCTCCCCTGGATGTGTGCGGGACCCTCGTGCTTCCTCTCGAGTGGAGACGGGTATGTCGGGGAACTTCTTGAGTTGCAGCAAGGGTGTGAAGGACCCTTTGGAAGTTCCAGTGGTTAGATGTGATTAGCCTCGAGAAGCCTCAGCGGAAATGGGCCTCATCTCGCCTGGAGGGCAAAACCCCCTGGATTTTCACGAGTTGCAGGAGGTGCTCTCGACTTACGACGGGGACCTCAGGGACCCGCTCTGGTGGCCTCAGGAAAGGCTAATCCCCATGCGAGTTCCTCTGGGGCCTCTCGGGATTCCTCTGCCGTCGATGCCGGGGCCTAAGACCTTGTGTGGAGTCGGGGCCGGAACCTGAGGATTCCTCTGCAGTGCTGACATGGATCTTGGGATACTTCTGGAGTCTCCCCAGGGGAGTCAGTGCTCGTCTCGAATGCGGGCATGCACTTGCGCTTTCCTCCAGAACGGTAGAGGCAGTGTCACGCAGTCCGCCGAGTGGATTAAAGGATTTATGGTTTTCCCTCGAGTCTTTCCCACGAGGCTTTCCCACGAGGCTTTCCCACAGGGCTGTCCCACGTGCACACGTGGTGGGAGTCGATCCTCGGCTTGAACGTCAAGGCAGTGCAGGGAAAACAGGTTCCTCTGGAATGGACTGACACATCTGGGGGACTCTTGGAATGGTGGCACGACCCTGGAGTTCCTCTCGCCTTTCCTGTGGAGAGCGCCTCCTCTTGAGATGCGACGGGAACACCGGCAATTCTTTCCCTACGAAACAGGGAAAGGATCCCTCATCTCGAGCTAGGGGGCGGAAACGGGGCTCCCCTGGATGTGTGCGGGACCCTCGTGCTTCCTCTCGGGTGGAGACGGGTATGTCGGGGAACTTCTTGAGTTGCAGCAAGGGTGTGAAGGACCCTTTGGAAGTTCCAGTGGTTAGATGTGATTAGCCTCGAGAAGCGTCAGCGGAAATGGGCCTCATCTCGCCTGGAGGGCAAAACCTCCTGGATTTTCTCGAGTTGCGGCAGGTGCTCTCGACTTACGATGGGGAATTCAGGGACCCACTCTGGTGGCCTCAGGAAAGGCCAGTCCCCATGCGAGTTCCTCGGGGGCCTCTCGGGATTCCTCTCCCGTCTATGCCGGGGCCTAAGACCTTGTGTGGAGTCGGGGCCGGAACCTGAGGATTCCTCTCCAGTGCTGACATGGATCTTGGGGAAATTCTGGAGTCTCCCCAGGGGAGTCAGTGCTCGTCTCGAATGCGGGCATGCACTTGCGCTTTCCTCCAGAGCGGTAGCAGCAGTGTCACGCAGTCCGCCGCGTGGATCAAAGGATCTACGGTTTTCCCTCGAGTCTTTCCCACGAGGCTTTCCCACGAGGCTTTCCCACAGGGCGGTCCCCCGTGCACACGTGGTGGGAGTCGATCCTCGGCTTGAACGTCAAGGCAGTGCAGGGAAAACAGGTTCCTCTGGAATGGACTGACACATCTGGGGGACTCTTGGAATGGTGGCACGACCCTGGAGTTCCTCTCGCCTTTCCTGTGGAGAGCGCCTCCTCTTGAGATGCGACGGGAACGCCGGGAATTCTTTCCCTACGAAACAGGGAAAGGATCCCTCATCTCGAGCTAGGAGGCGGAAACGGGGCTCCCCTGGATTGTGCGGGACCCTCGTGCTTCCTCTCGAGTGGTGACGGGTATGTCGGGGAACTTCTTGAGTTGCAGCAAGGGTGTGAAGGACCCTTTGGAAGTTCCAGTGTTTAGATGTGATTAGCCTCGAGAAGCCTCAGCGGAAATGGGCCTCATCTCGCCTGGAGGGCAAAACCTCCTGGATTTTCTCGAGTTGCAGCAGGTGTTCTCGACTTACGACGGGGACCTCAGGGACCCGCTCTGGTGGCCTCAGGAAAGGCCAGTCCCCATGCGAGTTCCTCGGGGGCCTCTTGGGATTCCTCTCCCGTCGATGCCGGGGCCTAAGACCTTGTGTGGAGTCGGGGCCGGAACCTGAGGATTCGTCTCCAGTTCTGACATGTATCTTGGGGTACTTCTGGAGTCTCCCCAGGGGAGTCAGTGCTCGTCTCGAATGCGGGCCTGCACTTGCGCTTTCCTCCAGAGCGGTAGCAGCAGTGTCACGCAGTCTGCCGCGTGGATCAAAGGATCTATGGTTTTCCCTCGAATGTTTCCCACGAGGCTTTCCCACGAGGCTTTCCCACAGGGCTGTCCCCCGTGCACACGTGGTGGGAGTCGATCCTCGGCTTGAACGTCAAGGCAGTGCAGGGAAAACAGGGGCCTCTGGAATGGACTGACACATCTGGGGGACTCTTGGAATGGTGGCACGACCCTGGAGTTCCTCTCGCCTTTCCTGTGAAGAGCGCCTCCTCTTGAGATGTGACGGGAACGCCGGGAATTCTTTCCCTACGAAACAAGGAAAGGATCCCTCATCTCGAGCTAGGAGGCGGAAACGGGGCTCCACTGGATGTGTGCGGGACCCCACGTGCTTCCTCTCGAGTGGAGACGGGTATGTCGGGGAACTTCTTGAGTTGCAGCAAGGGTGTGAAGGACCCTTTGGAAGTTCCAGTGGTTAGATGTGATTAGCCTCGAGAAGCCTCAGCGGAAATGGGCCTCATCTCGCCTGGAGGGCAAAACCTCCTGGATTTTCTCGAGTTGCGGCAGGTGCTCTCGACTTACGATGGGGACCTCAGGGACCCGCTCTGGTGGCATCAGGAAAGGCCAGTCCCCATGCGAGTTCCTCGGGGGCCTCTCGGGATTCCTCTCCCGTCGATGCCGGGGCCTAAGACCTTGTGTGGAGTCGGGGCCGGAACCTGAGGATTCCTCTCCAGTGCTGACATGGATCTTGGGGTACTTCTGGAGTTTCCTCAGGGGAGTCAGTGCTCGTCTCGAATGCGGGCATGCACTTGCGCTTTCCTCCAGAGCGGTAGCAGCAGTGTCACGAAGTCCGCCGCATGGATCAAAGGATCTATGGTTTTCCCTCGAGTCTTTCCCACGAGGCTTTCCCACGAGGCTTTCCCACAGGGCTGTCCCACGTGCACACGTGGTGGAAGTCGATCCTCGGCTTGAACGTCAAGGCAGTGCAGGGAAAACAGGTTCCTCTGGAATGGACTGACACATCTGGGGGACTCTTGGAATGGTGGCACGACCCTGGAGTTCCTCTCACCTTTCCTGTGGAGAGCGCCTCTTCTTGAGATGCCACGGGAACGCCGGGAATTCTTTCCCTACGAAACAGGGAAAGGATCCCTCATCTCGAGCTAGGAGGCGGAAACGGGGCTCCCCTGGGTGTGTGCAGGACACTCGTGCTTCCGCTCCAGTGGAGACGGGTATGTTGGGGACCATCTTGAGTTGCAGCAAGGGTGTGAAGGACCCTTTGGAAGTTCCAGTGGTTAGATGTGATTAGCCTCGAGAAGCCTCAGCGGAAATGGGCCTCATCTCGCCTGGAGGGCAAAACCTCCTGGATTTTCTCGAGTTGCGACAGGTGCTCTCGCCTTATGACGGGGACCTCAGGACCCGCTCTGGTGGCCTCAGGAAAGGTCAGTCCCCATGCGAGTTCCTCGGGGGCCTCTCGGGATTCCTCTCCCGTCGATGCCGGCGCCTAAGACCTTGTGTGGAGTCGGGGCCGGACCTGAGTATTCCTCTCCAGTGCTGACATGGATCTTGGGGTACTTCTGGAGTCTCCCCAGGGGAGTCAGTCCTCGTCTCGAATGCGGGCATGCCCTTGCACTTTCCTCCAGAGCGGTAGCAGCAGTGTCACGCAATCCGCCGCGTGGATCAAAGGATCTATGGTTTTGCTCGAGTCTTTCCCACGAGGCTTTCCCACGAGGCTTTCCCACAGGGCTGTCCCACGTGCACACGTGGTGGGAGTCGATCCTCGGCTTGAACGTCAAGGCAGTGCAGTGAAAAAAGGTTCCTCTGGAATGGACTGACACATCTGGGGGACTCTTGGAATGGTGGCACGACCCTGGAGTTCCTCTCGCCTTTCCTGTGGAGAGCGCCTCCTCTTGAGATGCGACGGGAACGCCGGGAATTCTTTCCCTACGAAACAGGGAAAGGATCCCTCATCTCGAGCTAGGAGGCGGAAACGGGGCTCCCTTGGATGTGTGCGGGACCCTCGTGCTTCCTCTCGAGTGGTGACGGGTATGTCGGGGACTTCTTGAGTTGCAGCAAGGGTGTGAAGGACCCTTTGGTAGTTCCAGTGGTTAGATGTAATTAGCCTCGAGAAGCCTCAGTGGAAATGGGCCTCATCTCGCCTGGAGGGCAATACTTCATGGATTTTCTCGAGTTGCGGCAGGTGCTCTCAACTTACGACGGGGACCACAGGGACCCGCTCTGGTGGCCTCAGGAAAGGCCAGTCCCCATGCGAGTTCCTCTGGGGCCTCTCGGGATTCCTCTCCCGTCGATGCTGGGGCCTAAGACCTTGTGTGGAGTCGAGGCCGGAACCTGAGGATTCCTCTCCAGTGCTGACATGGATCTTGGGGTACTTCTGGAGTCTCCCCAGGGAAGTCAGTCCTAGTCTCCAATGCGGGCATGCACTTGCGCTTTCCTCCAGAGCGGTAGCAGCAGTGTCACGCAGTCCGCCGCGTGCATCAAAGGATCTTTGGTTTTCCCTCGAGTCTTTCCCACGAGGCTTTCCCACGAGGCTTTCCCTCAGGGCTGTCCCACCTGCACACGTGGTGGGCGTCGATCCTCGGTTGAATGTCAAGGCAGTGCAGGGAAGACAGGTTCCTCTGGAAAGGACTGACACATCTGGGGAACTCTTGGAATGGTGGCACGACCCTGGAGTGCCTCTTGCCTTTCCTGTGGAGAGCGCCTCCTCTTGAGATGCGACGGGAACGCCGGGAATTCTTTCCCTACGAAACAGGGAAAGGATCCCTCATCTCGAGCTAGGAGGCGGAAACGGGGCTCCCCGGGATGTGTGCGGGACCCTCGTGCTTCCTCTCGAGTGGAGACGGGTATGTCGGGGAACTTCTTGAGTTGCAGCAATGGTGTGAAGGACCCTTTGGAAGTTCCAGTGGTTAGATGTGATTAGCCTCGAGAAGCGTCAGCGGAAATGGGCCTCATCTCGCCTGGAGGGCAAAACCTCCTGGATTTTCTCGAGTTGCGGCAGGTGCTCTCGACTTACAATGGGGAATTCAGGGACCCGCTCTTGTGGCCTCAGGAAAGGCCAGTCCCCATGCGAGTTCCTCGGGGGCCTCTCGGGATTCCTCTCCCGTCTATGCCGGGGCCTAAGACCTTGTGTGGAGTCGGGGCCGGAACCTGAGGATTCCTCTCCAGTGCTGACATGGATCTTGGGGAACTTCTGGAGTCTCCCCAGGGGAGTCAGTGCTCGTCTCGAATGCGGGCATGCACTTGCGCTTTCCTCCAGAGCGGTAGCAGCAGTGTCACCCAGTCCGCCGCGTGGATCAAAGGATCTACGGTTTACCCTCGAGTCTTTCCCACGAGGCTTTCCCACGAGGCTTTCCCACAGGGCGGTCCCACGTGCACACGTGGTGGGAGTCGATCCTAGGCTTGAACGTTAAGGCAGTGCAGGGAAAACAGGTTCCTCTGGAATGGACTGACACATCTGGGGGACTCTTGGAATGGTGGCACGACCCTGGAGTTCCTCTCGCCTTTCCTGTGGAGAGCGCCTCCTCTTGAGATGCGACGGGAACACCGGGAATTCTTTCCCTACGAAACAGGGAAAGGATCCCTCATCTCGAGCTAGGAGGCGGAAACCGGGCTCCCCCGGATGTGTGCGGGACCCTCGTGCTTCCTCTCGAGTGGAGACGGGTATGTCGGGGAACTTCTTGAGTTGCAGCAAGGGTGTGAAGGACCCTTTGGAAGTTCCAGTGGTTAGATGTGATTAGCCTCGAGAAGCCTCAGCGGAAATGGGCCTCATCTCGCCTGGAGGGCAAAACCTCCTGGATTTTCTTGAGTTGCGGCAGGTGCTCTCGACTTACGACGGGGACCTCAGGGACCCGCTCTGGTGGCCTCAGGAAAGGCCAGTTCCCATGCGAGTTCTTCGGGGGCCTCTCGGGATTCCTCTCCCGTCGATGCCGGGGCCTAAGACCTTGTGTGGAGTCGCGGCCGGAACCTGAGGATTCCTCTCCAGTGCTGACATGGATCTTGGGGTACTTCTGGAGTCTCCCCAGGGGAGTCAGTCCTCGTCTCGAATGCGGGCATGCACTTGCGCTTTCCTCCAGAGCGGTAGCAGCAGTGTCACGCAGTCCGCCGCGTGGATAAAAGGATCTATGGGTTTCCCTCGAGTCTTTCCCACGAGGCTTTCCCACGAGGCTTTCCCACAGGGCGGTCCCACGTGCACACGTGGTGGGAGTCGATCCTCGGCTTGAACGTCAAGGCAGTGCAGGGAAAACAGGTTCCTCTGGAATGGACTGACACATCTGGGGGACTCTTGGAATGGTGGCACGACCCTGGAGTTCCTCTCGCCTTTCCTGTGGAGAGCGCCTCCTCTTGAGATGCGACGGGAACGCCGGGAATTCTTTCCCTACGAAACAGGGAAAGGATCCCTCATCTTGAGCTAGGAGGCGGAAACGGGGCTCCCCTGGATGTGTGCGGGACCCTCGTGCTTCCTCTCGAGTGGAGACGGGTATGTCGGGGAACTTCTTGAGTTGCAGCAAGGGTGTGAAGGACCCTTTGGAAGTTCCAGTGGTTAGACGTGATTAGCCTCGAGAAGCCTCAGCGGAAATGGGCCTCATCTCGCCTGGAGGGCAAAACCCCCTGGATTTTCACGAGTTGCAGGAGGTGCTCTCGACTTACGACGGGGACCTCAGGGACCCGCTCTGGTGGCCTCAGGAAAGGCTAGTCCCCATGCGAGTTCCTCGGGGGCCTCTCGGGATTCCTGTGCCGTCGATGCCGGGGCCTAAGACCTTGTGTGGAGTCGGGGCTGGAACCTGAGGATTCCTCTCCAGTGCTGACATGAATCTTGGGGTACTTCTGGAGTCTCCGCAGGGGAGTCAGTCTTCGTCTCGAATGCGGGCATGCACTTGTGCTTTCCTCCAGAGCGGTAGCAGCAGTGTCACGCAGTCCGCCGCGTGGATCAAAGGATCTATGGTTTTCCCTCGAGTCTTTCCCCCGAAGCTTTCCCACGAGGCTTTCCCACAGGGCTGTCCCACGTGCACAGGTGGTGGGAGTCGATACTCTGCTTGAACGTCAAGGCAGTGCAGGGAAAACAGGGTCCTCTGGAATGGACTGACATTTCTGGGGGACTCTTTGAATCGTGGCACGATCCTGGAGTTCCTCTCGCCTTTCCTGTGGAGGCGCCTCCTCTTGAGATGCGACGGGAACGCCGGGAATTCTTTCCCTACGAAACAGGGAAAGGATCCCTCATCTCGAGCAAGGAGGCGGAAACGGGGCTCCCATGGGTGTGTGCGGGACCCTCGTGCTTCCTCTCGATTGGAGACGGGTATGTCGGGGAACTTCTTGAGTGGCAGCAAGGGTGTGAAGGACCCTTTGGAAGTTCCAGTGGTTAGATGTGATTAGCCTTGAGAAGCCTCAGCGGAAATGGGCCGCATCTCGCCTGGAGGGCAAAACCTCCTGGATATTCTCGAGTTGCGGCAGGTTCTCTCGAATTACGACGGGGACCTCGGGGACCCGCTCTGGTGGCCTCAGGAAAGGCCAGTCCCCATGCGTGTTCCTCGGTGGCCTCTCGGGTTTCCTCTCCCGTCGATGCCGGGGCCTAAGACCTTGTGTGGAGTCGGGGCCGGAACCTGAGGATTCCTCTCCAGTGCTGACATGGATCTTGGGCTACTTCTGGAGTCTCCCCAGTGGAGTCAGTTCTCGTCTCGAATGCGGGCATGCACTTGCGCTTTCCTCCAGAGCGGTAGCAGCAGTGTCACGCATTCGGCCGCGTGGATCAAAGGATCTATGGTTTTCCCTCGAGTCTTTCCCACGAGGCTTTCCCACGAGGCTTTCCCACAGGGCTGTCCCACGTGCACACGTGGTGGGAGTCGATCCTCGGCTTGAACGTCAAGGCAGTGCAGGGAAAACAGTTTCCTCTGGAATGGACTGACACATCTGGGGGACTCTTGGAATGGTGGCAAGACCCTCGAGTTCCTCACGCCTTTCCTGTGGAGAGCGCCTCCTCTTGAGATGCGACGGGAACGCCGGGAATTCTTTCCCTACGAAACAGGGAAAGGATCCCTCATCTCGAGCTAGGAGGCGGAAACGGGGCTCCCCTGGGTGTGTGCGGGAACCTCGTGCTTCCTCTCGAGTGGAGACGGGTATGTCGGGGAACTTCTTGAGTTGCAGCAAGGGTGTGAAGGACCCTTTGGAAGTTCCAGTGGTTAGATGTGATTAGCCTCGAGAAGCCTCAGGGGAAATGGGCCTCATCTCGCCTGGAGGGCAAAACCTCCTGGATTTTCTCGAGTTGCGGCAGGTGCTCTCGACTTAGACGTGGACCTCAGGGACCCGCTCTGGTGGCCTCTGGAAAGGCCAGTCCCCATGCGAGTTCCCCGGGGGCCTCTCGGGATTCCTCTGCCGTCTATGCCGGGGCCTAAGACCTTGTGTGGAGTCGCGGCCGGAACCTGAGGATTCCTCTGCAGTGCTGACATGGATCTTGGGGTACTTCTGGAGTCTCCCCAGGGGAGTCAGTCCTCGTCTCGAATGCGGGCATGCACTTGCACTTTCCTCCAGAGCGGTAGCAGCAGTGTCACGCAGTCCGCCGCGTGGATCAAAGGATCTATGGTTTTCCCTCGAGTCTTTCCCACGAGGCTTTCCCACGAGGCTTTCCCACAGGGCTGTCCCACGTGCACATGTGGTGGGACTCGATCCTCGGCTTGAACGTCAAGGCAGTGCAGGGAAAACAGGTTCCTCTGGAATGGACTGACACATCTGGGGGACTCTTGGAATGGTGGCACGACCCTGGAGTTCCTCTCGCCTTTCCTGTGGAGAGCGCCTCCTCTTGAGATGCGACGGGAACGCCGGGAATTCTTTCCCTGCGAAACAGGGAAAGGATCCCTCATCTCGAGCTAGGAGGCGGAAACGTGGCTCCCCTGGATGTGTGCGGGACCCTCGTGCTTCCTCTCGAGTGGAGACGGGTATGTCGGGGAACTTCTTGAGTTGCAGCAAGGGTGTGAAGGACCCTTTGGAAGTTCCAGTGGTTAGATGTGATTAGCCTCGAGAAGCCTCAGCGGAAATGGGCCTCATCTCGCCTGGAGGGCAAAACCCCCTGGATTTTCACGAGTTGCAGGAGGTGCTCTCGACTTACGACGGGGACCTCAGGGACCCGCTCTGGTGGCCTCAGGAAAGGCTAATCCCCATACGAGTTCCTCTGGGGCCTCTCGGGATTCCTCTGCCGTCGATGCCGGGGCCTAAGACCTTGTGTGGAGTCGGGGCCGGAACCTGAGGATTCCTCTGCAGTGCTGACATGGATCTTGGGATACTTCTGGAGTCTCCCCAGGGGAGTCAGTGCTCGTCTCGAATGCGGGCATGCACTTGCGCTTTCCTCCAGAACGGTAGAGGCAGTGTCACGCAGTCCGCCGAGTGGATTAAAGGATTTATGGTTTTCCCTCGAGTCTTTCCCACGAGGCTTTCCCACGAGGCTTTCCCACAGGGCTGTCCCACGTGCACACGTGGTGGGAGTCGATCCTCGGCTTGAACGTCAAGGCAGTGCAGGGAAAACAGGTTCCTCTGTAATGGACTGACACATCTGGGGGACTCTTGGAATGGTGGCACGACCCTGGAGTTCCTCTCGCCTTTCCTGTGGAGAGCGCCTCCTCTTGAGATGCGACGGGAACGCCGGGAATTCTTTCCCTACGAAACAGGGAAAGGATCCCTCATCTCGAGCTAGGGGGCGGAAACGGGGCTCCCCTGGATGTGTGCGGGACCCTCGTGCTTCCTCTCGGGTGGAGACGGGTATGTCGGGGAACTTCTTGAGTTGCAGCAAGGGTGTGAAGGACCCTTTGGAAGTTCCAGTGGTTAGATGTGATTAGCCTCGAGAAGCCTCAGCGGAAATGGGCCTCATCTCGCCTGGAGGGCAAAACCTCCTGGATTTTCTCGAGTTGGGGCAGGTGCTCTCAACTTACGACGGGGACCTCAGGGACCCGGGCGGGTGGCCGCAGAAAAGGCCAGTCCCCATGCGAGTTCCTCGGGGGCCTCTCGGGATTCCTCTCCCGTCGATGCCGGGGCCTAAGACCTTGTGTGGAGTCGGGGCCGGAACCTGAGGATTCCTCTCCAGTGCTGACATGGACCTTGGGGTACTTCTGGAGTCTCCCCGGGGGAGTCAGACCTCGTCTCGAACGCGGGCATGCACTTGCGCTTTCCTCCAGAGCGGTAGCAGCTGTGTCACGCAGTCCGCCGCGTGGATCAAAGGATCTATGGTTTTCCCTCGAGTCTTTCCCAGGAGGCTTTCCCACGAGGATTTCCCACAGGGCTATCCCACGTGCACACGTGGTGGGAGTCGATCCTCGGCTTGAACGTCAAGGCAGTGCAGGGAAAAGAGGTTCCTCTGTAATGGACTGACACATCTGGGGGTCTCTTGGAATGGTGGCACGACTCTGGAGATCCTCTCGCCTTTCCTGTGGAGAGCGCCTCCTCTTGAGATGCGACGGGAACGCCGGGAATTCTTTCCCTAGGAAACAGGGAAAGGATCCCTCATCTCGAGCTACGAGGCGGAAACGGGGCTCCCCTGGATGTGTGCGGGACCCCACGTGCTTCCTCTCGAGTGAGACGGTTATGTCGGGGATCTTCTTGAGTTGCAGTAAGGGTGTGAAGGACCCTTTGGAAGTTCCAGAGGTTAGATGTGATTAGCCTCGAGAAGCCTCAGCGGAAATGGGCCTCATCTCGCCTGGAGGGCAAAACCTCCTGGATTTTCTCGAGTTGCGGCAGGTGCTCTCGACTTACGACGGGGACCTCAGGGACCCGCTCTGGTGGCCTCAGGAAAGGCCAGTCCCCATGCGAGTTCCTCGGGGGCGTCTCGGGATTCCTCTCCCGTCGATGCCGGGGCCTAAGACCTTGTGTGGAGTCGGGGTCGGAACCTGAGGATTCCTCTCCAGTGCTGACATGGATCTTGGGGTACTTCTGGAGTCTCCCCAGGGGAGTCAGTCCTCGTCTCGAATGCGGGCATGCACTTGCGCTTTCCTCCAGAGCGGTAGCAGCAGTGTCACGCAGTCCGCCGCGTGGATCAAAGTATCAATGGTTTTCCCTCGAGTCTTTCCCACGAGGCTTTCCCACGAGGCATTCCCACAGGGCTGTCCCACGTGCATACATGGTGGGAGTCGATCCTCGGCTTGAACGTCAAGGAAGTGCAGGGAAAACAGTTTCCTCTGGAATGGACTGACACATCTGGGGGTCTCTTGGAATGGTGGCACGACCCTGGAGTTCCTCTCGCCTTTCCTGTGGAGAGCGCCTCCTCTTGAGATGCGACGGGAACGCCGGGAATTCTTTCCCTACGAAACAGGGAAAGGATCCCTCATCTCGAGCTACGAGGCGGAAACGGGGCTCCCCTGGATGTGTGCGGGACCCCACGTGCTTCCTCTCGAGTGAGACGGGTATGTCGGGGATCTTCTTGAGTTGCAGTAAGGGTGTGAAGGACCCTTTGGACGTTCCAGAGGTTAGATGTGATTAGCCTCGAGAAGCCTCAGCGGAAATGGGCCTCATCTCGCCTGGAGGGCAAAACCTCCTGGATTTTCTCGAGTTGCGGCAGGTGCTCTCGACTTACGACGGGGACCTCAGGGACCCGCTCTGGTGGCCTCAGGAAAGGCCAGTCCCCATGCGAGTTCCTCAGGGGCCTCTCGGGATTCCTCTCCCGTCGATGCCGGGGCCTAAGACCTTGTGTGGAGTGGGGGCCGGAACCTGAGGATTCCTCTCCAGTGCTGACATGGATCTTGGGGTACTTCTGGAGTCTCCCCAGGGGAGTCATTCCTCGTCTCGAATGCGGGCATGCACTTGCGCTTTCCTCCAGAGCGGTAGCAGCAGTGTCACGCAGTCCGCCGCGTGGATCAAAGGATCTATGGCTTTCCCTCGATTCTTTCCCACGAGGCTTTCCCACGAGGCTTTCCCACAGGGCTGTCCCACGTGCACACGTGGTGGGAGTCGATCCTCGGCTTGAACGTCAAGGCAGTGCAGGGAAAACAGGTTCCTCTGGAATGGACTGACACATCTGGGGGACTCTTGGAATGGTGGCACGACACTGGAGTTCCTCTCGCCTTTCCTGTGGAGAGCGCCTCCTCTTGAGATGCGACGGGAAAGCCGGGAATCTTTCCCTACGAAACAGGGAAAGGATCCCTCATCTCGAGCTAGGAGGCGGAAACGGGGCTCCCCTGGATGTGTGCGGGACCCTCGTGCTTCCTCTCGAGTGGAGACGGGTATGTCGGGGAACTTCTTGAGTTGCAGCAAGGGTGTGAAGGACCCTATGGAAGTTCCAGTGGTTAGACGTGATTAGCCTCGAGAAGCCTCAGCGGAAATGGGCCTCATCTCGCCTGGAGGGCAAAACCTCCTGGATTTTCTCGAGTTGCGTCAGGTGCTCTCGACTTACGACGGGGACCTCAGGGACCCGCTCTGGTGGCCGCAGGAAAGGCCAGTCCCCATGCGAGTTCCTCGGGGGCCTCTCGGGATTCTTCTCCCGTCGATGCCTGGGCCTAAGACCTTGTGTGGAGTCGGGGCCGGAACCTGAGGATTCCTCTCCAGTGCTGACATGTATCTTGGGCTACTTCTGGAGTCTCCCCAGGGGAGTCAGTCCTCGTCTCGAATGCGGGCATGCACGTGCGCTTTCCTCCAGAGCGGTAGCAGCAGTGTCACGCAGTCTGCCGCGTGGATCAAACGATCTATGGTTTCCCCTCGAGTCTTTCCCACGAGGCTTTCCCACGAGGCTTTCCCACGAGGCTTTCCCACAGGGCTGTTCCACGTGCACACGTGGTGGGAGTCGATCCTCTGCTTGAACGTCAAGGCAGTGCAGGGAAAACAGGCTCCTCTGTAATGGACTGACACATCTGGGGGTCTCTTGGAATGGTGGCACGACTCTGGAGATCCTCTCCCCTTTCCTGTTGAGGGCGCCTCCTCTTGAGATGCGACGGGAACGCCGGGAATTCTTTCCCTACAAACAGGGAAAGGATCCCTCATCTCGAGCTACGAGGCGGAAACGGGGCTCCCCTGGACGTGTGCGGAACCTCGTGCTTCCTCTCGAGTGGAGACGGTTATGTCGGGGAACTTCTTGAGTTGCAGCAAGGGTGTGAAGGACCCTTTGGAAGTTCCAGTGGTTACATGTGATTAACCTCGAGAAGCCTCAGCGGAAATGGGCCTCATCTCTCCTGGAGGGCAAAACCTCCTGGAATTTCTCGAGTTGCGGCAGGTCCTCTCGACTTACGACGGGGACCTCCGGGACCCGCTCTGGTGGCCTCAGGAAATGCCAGTCCCCATGCGAGTTCTTCAGGGGCCTCTCGGGATTCCTCTCCCGTCGATGCCGGGGCCTACGACCTTGTGTGGAGTCGGGGCCGGAACCTGAGGATTCCTCTCCAGTGCTGACATGGATCTTGGGGTACTTCTGGAGTCTCCCCAGGGGAGTCAGTCCTCGTCTCAAGTGCGGGCATGCACTTGCGCTTTCCTCCAGAGCGGTAGCAGCAGTGTCATGCAGTCCGCCGCGTGGAGCAAAGGATCTATGGTTTTCCCTCGAGTCTTTCCCACGAGGCTTTCCCACGAGGCTTTCCCTCAGGGCTGTCCCACGTGCACACGTGGTGGGCGTCGATCCTCGGTTGAGCGTCAAGGCAGTGCAGGGAAGACAGTTTCCTCGGGAATGGACTGACACATCTGGGGGACTCTTGGAATGGTGGCACGACCCTAGAGTTCCTCTCGCCTTTCCTGTGGGGAGCGCTTCGTCTTGAGATGCGACGGGAACGCCGGGAATTCTTTCCCTACGAAACAGGGAAAGTATCCCTCATCTCGAGCTAGGAGGCGGAAACGGGGCTCCCCTGGATGTGTGCGGGACCCCACGTACTTCCACTAGAGTGGAGACGGGTATGTCGGGGAACTTCTTGAGTTGCAGCAAGGGTGTGAAGGACCTTTTGGAAGTTCCAGTGGTTAGATGTGATTAGCCTCGAGAAGCCTCAGCGGAAATAGGCCTCATCTCGTCTGGAAGGCAAAACCTACCGGATTTTCTCGAGATGCGGCAGGTGCTCTCGCCTTACGACGGGGACCACAGGGACCCGCTCTGGTGGTCTCAGGAAAGGCCAGTCCCCATGCGAGTTCCTCGGGTGCCTCTCGGGATTCCTCTCCCGTTGATGCCGGGGCCTAAGACCTTGTGTGGAGTCGGGTCCGGAACCTGAGGATTCCTCTCCAGTGCTGACATGGATCTTGGGGTACTTCTGGAGTCTCCCCAGGGGAGTCAGTCCTCGTCTCCAATGCGGGCATGCACTTGCGCTTTCCTCCAGAGCGGTAGCAGCAGTGTCACGCTGTCCGCCGCGTGGATCAAAGGATCTATGGTTTTCCCTCGAGTCTTTCCCACGAGGCTTTCCGACGAGGCTTTCCCACAGGGCGGTCCCACGTGCACACGTGGTGGGAGTCGATCTTCGGCTTGAACGTGAAGGCAGTGCAGGGAAAACAGGTTCCTCTGGAATGGACTGACACATCTGGGGGACTCTTGGAATGGTGGCACGGCCCTGGAGTTCCTCTCACCTTTCCTGTGGAGAGCGCCTCCTCTTGAGATGCGACGGGAACGCCGGGAATTCTTTCCCTACGAAACAGGGAAAGGATCCCTCATCTCGAGCTAGGAGGCGGAAACGGGGCTCCCCGGGATGTGTGCGGGACCCTCGTGCTTCCTCTCGAGTGGAGACGGGTATGTCGGGGAACTTCTTGAGTTGCAGCAAGGGTGTGAAGGACCCTTTGGAAGTTCCAGTGGTTAGATGTGATTAGCCTCGAGAAGCCTCAGCGGAAATGGGCCTCATCTCGCCTGGAGGGCAAAACCTCCTGGATTTTTTCGAGTTGCGGCAGGTGCTCTCGACTTAAGATGGGGACTTCAGGGACCCGCTCTGGTGGCCTCAGGAAAGGCCAGTCCCCATGAGAGTTCCTCGGGGGCCTGTCGGGATTCCTCTCCCGTCGATGCCGGGGCCTAAGACCTTGTGTGGAGTCGGGCCCGGAACCTGAGGATTCCTCTCCAGTGCTGACATGGATCTTGGGGAACTTCTGGAGTCTCCCCAGGGGAGTCAGTGCTCGTCTCGAATGCGGGCATGCACTTGCGCTTTCCTCCAGAGCGGTAGCAGCAGTGTCACGCAGTCCGCCGCGTGGATCAAAGGATCTATGGTTGTCCCTCGAGTCTTTCCCACGAGGCTTTCCCACGAGGCTTTCCCACAGGGCGGTCCCACGTGCACACGTGGTGGGAGTCGATCCTCGGCTTGAACGTCAAGGCAGTGCAGGGAAAACAGGTTCCTCTGGAATGGACTGACACATCTGGGGGACTCTTGGAATGGTGGCACGACCCTGGAGTTCCTCTCGCCTTTCCTGTGGAGAGCGCCTCCTCTTGAGATGCGACGGGAACGCCGGGAATTCTTTCCCTGCGAAACAGGGAAAGGATCCCTCATCTCGAGCTAGGAGGCGGAAACGTGGCTCCCCTGGATGTGTGCGGGACCCTCGTGCTTCCTCTCGAGTGGAGACGGGTATGTCGGGGAACTTCTTGAGATGCAGCAAGGGTGTGAAGGACCCTTTGGAAGTTCCAGTGGTTAGATGTGATTAGCCTCGAGAAGCCTCAGCGGAAATGGGCCTCATCTCGCCTGGAGGGCAAAACCCCCTGGATTTTCAGGAGTTGCAGGAGGTGCTCTCGACTTACGACGGGGACCTCAGGGACCCGCTCTGGTGGCCTCAGGAAAGGCCAGTCCCTATGCGAGTTCCTCTGGGGCCTCTCGGGATTCCTCTGCCGTCGATGCCGGGGCCTAAGACCTTGTGTGGAGTCGGGGCCGGAAACTGAGGATTCCTCTGCAGTGCTGACATGGATCTTGGGGTACTTCTGGAGTTTCCCCAGGGGAGTCAGTGATCGTCTCGAATGCGGGCATGCACTTGCGCTTTCCTCCAGAACGGTAGCAGCAGTGTCACGCAGTCCGCCGCGTGGATTAAAGGATTTATGGTTTTCCCTCGAGTCTTTCCCACGCGGCTTTCCCACGAGGCTTTCCCACAGGGCTGTCCCACGTGCACACGTGGTGGGAGTCGATCCTCGGCTTGAACGTCAAGGCAGTGCAGGGAAAACAGGTTCCTCTGGAATGGACTGAGACATCTGGGGGACTCTTCGAATGGTTGCACGACCCTGGAGTTTCTCTCGCCTTTCCTGTGGAGAGCGCCTCCTCTTGAGATGCTACCGGAACGCCGGGAATTCTTTCCCTGCGAAACAGGGAAAGGATCCCTCATCTCGAGCTAGGAGGCGGAAACGTGGCTCCCCTGGATGTGTGCGGGACCCTCGTGCTTCCTCTCGAGTGGAGACGGCTATGTCGGGGAACTTCTTGAGTTGCAGCAAGGGTGTGAAGGACCCTTTGGAAGTTCCAGTGGTTAGACGTGATTAGCCTCGAGAAGCCTCAGCGGAAATGGGCCTCAACTCGCCTGGAGGGCAAAACCCCCTGGATTTTCACGAGTTGCAGGAGGTGCTCTCGACTTACGACGGGGACCTCAGGGACCCGCTCTGGTGGCCTCAGGAAAGGCTAGTCCCCATGCGAGTTCCTCGGGGGCCTCTCGGGATTCCTGTGCCGTCGATGCCGGGGCCTAAGACCTTGTGTGGAGTCGGGGCTGGAACCTGAGGATTCCTCTCCAGTGCTGACATGAATCTTGGGGTACTTCTGGAGTCTCCGCAGGGGAGTCAGTCTTCGTCTCGAATGCGGGCATGCACTTGTGCTTTCCTCCAGAGCGGTAGCAGCAGTGTCACGCAGTCCGCCGCGTGGATCAAAGGATCTATGGTTTTCCCTCGAGTCTTTCCCCCGAAGCTTTCCCACGAGGCTTTCACACAGGGCTGTCCCACGTGCACAGGTGGTGGGAGTCGATACTCTGCTTGAACGTCAAGGCAGTGCAGGGAAAACAGGGTCCTCTGGAATGGACTGACATTTCTGGGGGACTCTTTGAATCGTGGCACGATCCTGGAGTTCCTCTCGCCTTTCCTGTGGAGAGCGCCTCCTCTTGAGATGCGACGGGAACGCCGGGAATTCTTTCCCTACGAAACAGGGAAAGGATCCCTCATCTCGAGCAAGGAGGCGGAAACGGGGCTCCCATGGGTGTGTGCGGGACCCTCGTGCTTCCTCTCGATTGGAGACGGGTATGTCGGGGAACTTCTTGAGTGGCAGCAAGGGTGTGAAGGACCCTTTGGAAGTTCCAGTGGTTAGATGTGATTAGCCTTGAGAAGCCTCAGCGGAAATGGCCGCATCTCGCCTGGAGGGCAAAACCTCCTGGATATTCTCGAGTTGCCGCAGGTTCTCTCGAATTACGACGGGGACCTCGGGGACCCGCTCTGGTGGCCTCAGGAAAGGCCAGTCCCCATGCGTGTTCCTCGGTGGCCTCTCGGGTTTCCTCTCCCGTCGATGCCGGGGCCTAAGACCTTGTGTGGAGTCGGGGCCGGAACCTGAGGATTCCTCTCCAGTGCTGACATGGATCTTGGGCTACTTCTGGAGTCTCCCCAGTGGAGTCAGTTCTCGTCTCGAATGCGGGCATGCACTTGCGCTTTCCTCCAGAGCGGTAGCAGCAGTGTCACGCAGTCGGCCGCGTGGATCAAAGGATCTATGTTTTTCCCTCGAGTCTTTCCCACGAGGCTTTCCCACGAGGCTTTCCCACAGGGCTGTCCCACGTGCACACGTGGTGGGAGTCGATCCTCGGCTTGAACGTCAAGGCAGTGCAGGGAAAACAGTTTCCTCTGGAATGGACTGACACATCTGGGGGACTCTTGGAATGGTGGCAAGACCCTCGAGTTCCTCACGCCTTTCCTGTGGAGAGCGCCTCCTCTTGAGATGCGACGGGAACGCCGGGAATTCCTTCCCTACGAAACAGGGAAAGGATCCCTCATCTCGAGCTAGGAGGCGGAAACGGGGCTCCCCTGGGTGTGTGCGGGAACCTCGTGCTTCCTCTCGAGTGGAGACGGGTATGTCGGGGAACTTCTTGAGTTGCAGCAAGGGTGTGAAGGACCCTTTGGAAGTTCCAGTGGTTAGATGTGATTAGCCTCGAGAAGCCTCAGCGGAAATGGGCCTCATCTCGCCTGGAGGGCAAAACCTCCTGGATTTTCTCGAGTTGCGGCAGGTGCTCTCGACTTAGACGTGGACCTCAGGGACCCGCTCTGGTGGCCTCTGGAAAGGCCAGTCCCCATGCGAGTTCCCCGGGGGCCTCTCGGGATTCCTCTGCCGTCGATGCCGGGGCCTAAGACCTTGTGTGGAGTCGGGGCCGGAACCTGAGGATTCCTCTGCAGTGCTGACATGGATCTTGGGGTACTTCTGGAGTCTCCCCAGGGGAGTCAGTCCTCGTCTCGAATGCGGGCATGCACTTGCACTTTCCTCCAGAGCGGTAGCAGCAGTGTCACGCAGTCCGCCGCGTGGATCAAAGGATCTATGGTTTTCCCTCGAGTCTTTCCCACGAGGCTTTCCCACGAGGCTTTCCCACAGGGCTGTCCCACGTGCACATGTGGTGGGACTCGATCCTCGGCTTGAACGTCAAGGCAGTGCAGGGAAAACAGGTTCCTCTGGAATGGACTGACACATCTGGGGGACTCTTGGAATGGTGGCACGACCCTGGAGTTCCTCTCGCCTTTCCTGTGGAGAGCGCCTCCTCTTGAGATGCGACGGGAACGCCGGGAATTCTTTCCCTGCGAAACAGGGAAAGGATCCCTCATCTCGAGCTAGGAGGCGGAAACGTGGCTCCCCTGGATGTGTGCGGGACCCTCGTGCTTCCTCTCGAGTGGAGACGGGTATGTCGGGGAACTTCTTGAGTTGCAGCAAGGGTGTGAAGGACCCTTTGGAAGTTCCAGTGGTTAGATGTGATTAGCCTCGAGAAGCCTCAGCGGAAATGGGCCTCATCTCGCCTGGAGGGCAAAACCCCCTGGATTTTCACAAGTTGCAGGAGGTGCTCTCGACTTACGACGGGGACCTCAGGGACCCGCTCTGGTGGCCTCAGGAAAGGCTAATCCCCATGCGAGTTCCTCTGGGGCCTCTCGGGATTCCTCTGCCGTCGATGCCGGGGCCTAAGACCTTGTGTGGAGTCGGGGCCGGAACCTGAGGATTCCTCTGCAGTGCTGACATGGATCTTGGGATACTTCTGGAGTCTCCCCAGGGGAGTCAGTGCTCGTCTCGAATGCGGGCATGCACTTGCGCTTTCCTCCAGAACGGTAGAGGCAGTGTCACGCAGTCCGCCGAGTGGATTAAAGGATTTATGGTTTTCCCTCGAGTCTTTCCCACGAGGCTTTCCCACGAGGCTTTCCCACAGGGCTGTCCCACGTGCACACGTGGTGGGAGTCGATCCTCGGCTTGAACGTCAAGGCAGTGCAGGGAAAACAGGTTCCTCTGGAATGGACTGACACATCTGGGGGACTCTTGGAATGGTGGCACGACCCTGGAGTTCCTCTCGCCTTTCCTGTGGAGAGCGCCTCCTCTTGAGATGCGACGGGAACACCGGCAATTCTTTCCCTACGAAACAGGGAAAGGATCCCTCATCTCGAGCTAGGGGGCGGAAACGGGGCTCCCCTGGATGTGTGCGGGACCCTCGTGCTTCCTCTCGGGTGGAGACGGGTCTGTCGGGGAACTTCTTGAGTTGCAGCAAGGGTGTGAAGGACCCTTTGGAAGTTCCAGTGGTTAGATGTGATTAGCCTCGAGAAGCCTCAGCGGAAATGGGCCTCATCTCGCCTGGAGGGCAAAACCTCCTGGATTTTCTCAAGTTGCGGCAGGTGCTCTCGACTTACGACGGGGACCTCAGGGACCCGCTCTGGTGGCCTCAGGAAAGGCCAGTCCCCATGCGAGTTCCTCGGGGGCCTCTCGGGATTCCTCTCCCGTCGATGCCGGGGCCTAAGACCTTGTGTGGAGTCGGGGCCGGAACCTGAGGATTCCTCTCCAGTGCTGACATGGATCTTGGGGTACTTCTGGAGTCTCCCCAGGGGAGTCAGTCCTCGTCTCGAATGCGGGCATGCACTTGCGCTTTCCTCCGGAGCGGTAGCAGCAGTGTCACGCAGTCCGCCGCGTGGATAAAAGGATCTATGGGTTTCCCTCGAGTGTTTCCCACGAGGCTTTCCCACGAGGCTTTCCCACAGGGCTGTCCCCAGTGCACACGTGGTGGGAGTCGATCCTCGGCTTGAACGTCAAGGCAGTGCAGGGAAAACAGGTTCCTCTGGAATGGACTGACACATCTGGGGGACTCTTGGAATGGTGGCACGACCCTGGAGTTCCTCTTGCCTTTCCTGTGGAGAGCGCCTCCTCTTGAGATGCGACGGGAACGCCGGGAATTCTTTCCCTGCGAAACAGGGAAAGGATCCCTCATCTCGAGCTAGGAGGCGGAAACGTGGCTCCCCTGGATGTGTGCGGGACCCTCGTGCTTCCTCTCGAGTGGAGACGGGTATGTCGGGGAACTTCTTGAGTTGCAGCAAGGGTGTGAAGGACCCTTTGGAAGTTCCAGTGGTTAGATGTGATTAGCCTCGAGAAGCCTCAGCGGAAATGGGCCTCATCTCGCCTGGAGGGCAAAACCCCCTGAATTTTCAGGAGTTGCAGGAGGTGCTCTCGACTTACGACGGGGACCTCAGGGACCCGCTCTGGTGGCCTCAGGAAAGGCTAATCCCCATGCGAGTTCCTCTGAGGCCTCTCGGGATTCCTCTGCCGTCGATGCCGGGGCCTAAGACCTTGTGTGGAGTCGGGGCCGGAACCTGAGGATTCCTCTGCAGTGCTGACATGGATCTTGGGATACTTCTGGAGTCTCCCCAGGGGAGTCAGTGCTCGTCTCGAATGCGGGCATGCACTTGCGCTTTCCTCCAGAACGGTAGCAGCAGTGTCACGCAGTCCGCCGCGTGGATCAAAGGATCTATGGTTTTCCCTCGAGTGTTTCCCACGAGGCTTTCCCACGAGGCTTTCCCACAGGGCTGTCTCACGTGCACACGTGGTGGGAGTCGATCCTCGGCTTGAAGGTCGAGGCAGTGCAGGGAAAAAAGGTTCCTCTGGAATGGACTGACACATCTGGGGGACTCTTGGAATGGTGGCACGACCCTGGAGTTCCTCTCGCCTTTCCTGTGGAGAGCGCCTCCTCTTGAGATGCGACGGGAACGCCGGCAATTCTTTCCCTACGAAACAGGGAAAGGATCCCTCATCTCGAGCTAGGAGGCGGAAACGGGGCTCCCCTGGATGTGTGCGGGACCCTCGTGCTTCCTCTCGAGTGGAGACGGGTATGTCGGGGAACTTCTTGAGTTGCAGCAATGGTGTGAAGGACCCTTTGGAAGTTCCAGTGGTTAGATGTGATTAGCCTCGAGAAGCGTCAGCGGAAATGGGCCTCATCTCGCCTGGAGGGCAAAACCTCCTGGATTTTCTCGAGTTGCGGCAGGTGCTCTCGACTTACGATGGGGAATTCAGGGACCCACTCTGGTGGCCTCAGGAAAGGCCAGTCCCCATGCGAGTTCCTCGGGGGCCTCTCGGGATTCCTCTCCCGTCTATGCCGGGGCCTAAGACCTTGTGTGGAGTCGGGGCCGGAACCTGAGGATTCCTCTCCAGTGCTGACATGGATCTTGGGGAAATTCTGGAGTCTCCCCAGGGGAGTCAGTGCTCGTCTCGAATGCGGGCATGCACTTGCGCTTTCCTCCAGAGCGGTAGCAGCAGTGTCACGCAGTCCGCCGCGTGGATCAAAGGATCTACGGTTTTCCCTCGAGTCTTTCCCACGAGGCTTTCCCACGAGGCTTTCCCACAGGGCGGTCCCCCGTGCACACGTGGTGGGAGTCGATCCTCGGCTTGAACGTCAAGGCAGTGCAGGGAAAACAGGTTCCTCTGGAATGGACTGACACATCTGGGGGACTCTTGGAATGGTGGCACGACCCTGGAGTTCCTCTCGCCTTTCCTGTGGAGAGCGCCTCCTCTTGAGATGCGACGGGAACGCCGGGAATTCTTTCCCTACGAAACAGGGAAAGGATCCCTCATCTCGAGCTAGGAGGCGGAAACGGGGCTCCCCTGGATTGTGCGGGACCCTCGTGCTTCCTCTCGAGTGGTGACGGGTATGTCGGGGAACTTCTTGAGTTGCAGCAAGGGTGTGAAGGACCCTTTGGAAGTTCCAGTGTTTAGATGTGATTAGCCTCGAGAAGCCTCAGCGGAAATGGGCCTCATCTCGCCTGGAGGGCAAAACCTCCTGGATTTTCTCGAGTTGCAGCAGGTGTTCTCGACATACGACGGGGACCTCAGGGACCCGCTCTGGTGGCCTCAGGAAAGGCCAGTCCCCATGCGAGTTCCTCGGGGGCCTCTTGGGATTCCTCTCCCGTCGATGCCGGGGCCTAAGACCTTGTGTGGAGTCGGGGCCGGAACCTGAGGATTCCTCTCCAGTTCTGACATGTATCTTGGGGTACTTCTGGAGTCTCCCCAGGGGAGTCAGTGCTCGTCTCGAATGCGGGCCTGCACTTGCGCTTTCCTCCAGAGCGGTAGCAGCAGTGTCACCCAGTCTGCCGCGTGGATCAAAGGATCTATGGTTTTCCCTCGAATGTTTCCCACGAGGCTTTCCCACGAGGCTTTCCCACAGGGCTGTCCCCCGTGCACACGTGGTGGGAGTCGATCCTCGGCTTGAACGTCAAGGCAGTGCAGGGAAAACAGGGGCCTCTGGAATGGACTGACACATCTGGGGGACTCTTGGAATGGTGGCACGACCCTGGAGTTCCTCTCGCCTTTCCTGTGAAGAGCGCCTCCTCTTGAGATGTGACGGGAACGCCGGGAATTCTTTCCCTACGAAACAAGGAAAGGATCCCTCATCTCGAGCTAGGAGGCGGAAACGGGGCTCCACTGGATGTGTGCGGGACCCCACGTGCTTCCTCTCGAGTGGAGACGGGTATGTCGGGGAACTTCTTGAGTTGCAGCAAGGGTGTGAAGGACCCTTTGGAAGTTCCAGTGGTTAGATGTGATTAGCCTCGAGAAGCCTCAGCGGAAATGGGCCTCATCTCGCCTGGAGGGCAAAACCTCCTGGATTTTCTCGAGTTGCGGCAGGTGCTCTCGACTTACGATGGGGACCTCAGGGACCCGCTCTGGTGGCATCAGGAAAGGCCAGTCCCCATGCGAGTTCCTCGGGGGCCTCTCGGGATTCCTCTCCCGTCGATGCCGGGGCCTAAGACCTTGTGTGGAGTCGGGGCCGGAACCTGAGGATTCCTCTCCAGTGCTGACATGGATCTTGGGGTACTTCTGGAGTTTCCTCAGGGGAGTCAGTGCTCGTCTCGAATGCGGGCATGCACTTGCGCTTTCCTCCAGAGCGGTAGCAGCAGTGTCACGAAGTCCGCCGCATGGATCAAAGGATCTATGGTTTTCCCTCGAGTCTTTCCCACGAGGCTTTCCCACGAGGCTTTCCCACAGGGCTGTCCCACGTGCACACGTGGTGGAAGTCGATCCTCGGCTTGAACGTCAAGGCAGTGCAGGGAAAACAGGTTCCTCTGGAATGGACTGACACATCTGGGGGACTCTTGGAATGGTGGCACGACCCTGGAGTTCCTCTCACCTTTCCTGTGGAGAGCGCCTCTTCTTGAGATGCCACGGGAACGCCGGGAATTCTTTCCCTACGAAACAGGGAAAGGATCCCTCATCTCGAGCTAGGAGGCGGAAACGGGGCTCCCCTGGGTGTGTGCAGGACACTCGTGCTTCCGCTCCAGTGGAGACGGGTATGTTGGGGAACATCTTGAGTTGCAGCAAGGGTGTGAAGGACCCTTTGGAAGTTCCAGTGGTTAGATGTGATTAGCCTCGAGAAGCCTCAGCGGAAATGGGCCTCATCTCGCCTGGAGGGCAAAACCTCCTGGATTTTCTCGAGTTGCGACAGGTGCTCTCGCCTTATGACGGGGACCTCAGGACCCGCTCTGGTGGCCTCAGGAAAGGTCAGTCCCCATGCGAGTTCCTCGGGGGCCTCTCGGGATTCCTCTCCCGTCGATGCCGGCGCCTAAGACCTTGTGTGGAGTCGGGGCCGGACCTGAGTATTCCTCTCCAGTGCTGACATGGATCTTGGGGTACTTCTGGAGTCTCCCCAGGGGAGTCAGTCCTCGTCTCGAATGCGGGCATGCCCTTGCACTTTCCTCCAGAGCGGTAGCAGCAGTGTCACGCAATCCGCCGCGTGGATCAAAGGATCTATGGTTTTGCTCGAGTCTTTCCCACGAGGCTTTCCCACGAGGCTTTCCCACAGGGCTGTCCCACGTGCACACGTGGTGGGAGTCGATCCTCGGCTTGAACGTCAAGGCAGTGCAGTGAAAAAAGGTTCCTCTGGAATGGACTGACACATCTGGTGGACTCTTGGAATGGTGGCACGACCCTGGAGTTCCTCTCGCCTTTCCTGTGGAGAGCGCCTCCTCTTGAGATGCGACGGGAACGCCGGGAATTCTTTCCCTACGAAACAGGGAAAGGATCCCTCATCTCGAGCTAGGAGGCGGAAACGGGGCTCCCTTGGATGTGTGCGGGACCCTCGTGCTTCCTCTCGAGTGGTGACGGGTATGTCGGGGACTTCTTGAGTTGCAGCAAGGGTGTGAAGGACCCTTTGGTAGTTCCAGTGGTTAGATGTAATTAGCCTCGAGAAGCCTCAGTGGAAATGGGCCTCATCTCGCCTGGAGGGCAATACTTCATGGATTTTCTCGAGTTGCGGCAGGTGCTCTCAACTTACGACGGGGACCACAGGGACCCGCTCTGGTGGCCTCAGGAAAGGCCAGTCCCCATGCGAGTTCCTCTGGGGCCTCTCGGGATTCCTCTCCCGTCGATGCTGGGGCCTAAGACCTTGTGTGGAGTCGAGGCCGGAACCTGAGGATTCCTCTCCAGTGCTGACATGGATCTTGGGGTACTTCTGGAGTCTCCCCAGGGAAGTCAGTCCTAGTCTCCAATGCGGGCATGCACTTGCGCTTTCCTCCAGAGCGGTAGCAGCAGTGTCACGCAGTCCGCCGCGTGCATCAAAGGATCTTTGGTTTTCCCTCGAGTCTTTCCCACGAGGCTTTCCCACGAGGCTTTCCCTCAGGGCTGTCCCACCTGCACACGTGGTGGGCGTCGATCCTCGGTTGAATGTCAAGGCAGTGCAGGGAAGACAGGTTCCTCTGGAAAGGACTGACACATCTGGGGAACTCTTGGAATGGTGGCACGACCCTGGAGTGCCTCTTGCCTTTCCTGTGGAGAGCGCCTCCTCTTGAGATGCGACGGGAACGCCGGGAATTCTTTCCCTACGAAACAGGGAAAGGATCCCTCATCTCGAGCTAGGAGGCGGAAACGGGGCTCCCCGGGATGTGTGCGGGACCCTCGTGCTTCCTCTCGAGTGGAGACGGGTATGTCGGGGAACTTCTTGAGTTGCAGCAATGGTGTGAAGGACCCTTTGGAAGTTCCAGTGGTTAGATGTGATTAGCCTCGAGAAGCGTCAGCGGAAATGGGCCTCATCTCGCCTGGAGGGCAAAACCTCCTGGATTTTCTCGAGTTGCGGCAGGTGCTCTCGACTTACAATGGGGAATTCAGGGACCCGCTCTTGTGGCCTCAGGAAAGGCCAGTCCCCATGCGAGTTCCTCGGGGGCCTCTCGGGATTCCTCTCCCGTCTATGCCGGGGCCTAAGACCTTGTGTGGAGTCGGGGCCGGAACCTGAGGATTCCTCTCCAGTGCTGACATGGATCTTGGGGAACTTCTGGAGTCTCCCCAGGGGAGTCAGTGCTCGTCTCGAATGCGGGCATGCACTTGCGCTTTCCTCCAGAGCGGTAGCAGCAGTGTCACCCAGTCCGCCGCGTGGATCAAAGGATCTACGGTTTACCCTCGAGTCTTTCCCACGAGGCTTTCCCACGAGGCTTTCCCACAGGGCGGTCCCACGTGCACACGTGGTGGGAGTCGATCCTAGGCTTGAACGTTAAGGCAGTGCAGGGAAAACAGGTTCCTCTGGAATGGACTGACACATCTGGGGGACTCTTGGAATGGTGGCACGACCCTGGAGTTCCTCTCGCCTTTCCTGTGGAGAGCGCCTCCTCTTGAGATGCGACGGGAACACCGGGAATTCTTTCCCTACGAAACAGGGAAAGGATCCCTCATCTCGAGCTAGGAGGCGGAAACCGGGCTCCCCCGGATGTGTGCGGGACCCTCGTGCTTCCTCTCGAGTGGAGACGGGTATGTCGGGGAACTTCTTGAGTTGCAGCAAGGGTGTGAAGGACCCTTTGGAAGTTCCAGTGGTTAGATGTGATTAGCCTCGAGAAGCCTCAGCGGAAATGGGCCTCATCTCGCCTGGAGGGCAAAACCTCCTGGATTTTCTCGAGTTGCGGCAGGTGCTCTCGACTTACGACGGGGACCTCAGGGACCCGCTCTGGTGGCCTCAGGAAAGGCCAGTTCCCATGCGAGTTCTTCGGGGGCCTCTCGGGATTCCTCTCCCGTCGATGCCGGGGCCTAAGACCTTGTGTGGAGTCGCGGCCGGAACCTGAGGATTCCTCTCCAGTGCTGACATGGATCTTGGGGTACTTCTGGAGTCTCCCCAGGGGAGTCAGTCCTCGTCTCGAATGCGGGCATGCACTTGCGCTTTCCTCCAGAGCGGTAGCAGCAGTGTCACGCAGTCCGCCGCGTGGATAAAAGGATCTATGGGTTTCCCTCGAGTCTTTCCCACGAGGCTTTCCCACGAGGCTTTCCCACAGGGCGGTCCCACGTGCACACGTGGTGGGAGTCGATCCTCGGCTTGAACGTCAAGGCAGTGCAGGGAAAACAGGTTCCTCTGGAATGGACTGACACATCTGGGGGACTCTTGGAATGGTGGCACGACCCTGGAGTTCCTCTCGCCTTTCCTGTGGAGAGCGCCTCCTCTTGAGATGCGACGGGAACGCCGGGAATTCTTTCCCTACGAAACAGGGAAAGGATCCCTCATCTTGAGCTAGGAGGCGGAAACGGGGCTCCCCTGGATGTGTGCGGGACCCTCGTGCTTCCTCTCGAGTGGAGACGGGTATGTCGGGGAACTTCTTGAGTTGCAGCAAGGGTGTGAAGGACCCTTTGGAAGTTCCAGTGGTTAGACGTGATTAGCCTCGAGAAGCCTCAGCGGAAATGGGCCTCATCTCGCCTGGAGGGCAAAACCCCCTGGATTTTCACGAGTTGCAGGAGGTGCTCTCGACTTACGACGGGGACCTCAGGGACCCGCTCTGGTGGCCTCAGGAAAGGCTAGTCCCCATGCGAGTTCCTCGGGGGCCTCTCGGGATTCCTGTGCCGTCGATGCCGGGGCCTAAGACCTTGTGTGGAGTCGGGGCTGGAACCTGAGGATTCCTCTCCAGTGCTGACATGAATCTTGGGGTACTTCTGGAGTCTCCGCAGGGGAGTCAGTCTTCGTCTCGAATGCGGGCATGCACTTGTGCTTTCCTCCAGAGCGGTAGCAGCAGTGTCACGCAGTCCGCCGCGTGGATCAAAGGATCTATGGTTTTCCCTCGAGTCTTTCCCCCGAAGCTTTCCCACGAGGCTTTCCCACAGGGCTGTCCCACGTGCACAGGTGGTGGGAGTCGATACTCTGCTTGAACGTCAAGGCAGTGCAGGGAAAACAGGGTCCTCTGGAATGGACTGACATTTCTGGGGGACTCTTTGAATCGTGGCACGATCCTGGAGTTCCTCTCGCCTTTCCTGTGGAGAGCGCCTCCTCTTGAGATGCGACGGGAACGCCGGGAATTCTTTCCCTACGAAACAGGGAAAGGATCCCTCATCTCGAGCAAGGAGGCGGAAACGGGGCTCCCATGGGTGTGTGCGGGACCCTCGTGCTTCCTCTCGATTGGAGACGGGTATGTCGGGGAACTTCTTGAGTGGCAGCAAGGGTGTGAAGGACCCTTTGGAAGTTCCAGTGGTTAGATGTGATTAGCCTTGAGAAGCCTCAGCGGAAATGGGCCGCATCTCGCCTGGAGGGCAAAACCTCCTGGATATTCTCGAGTTGCGGCAGGTTCTCTCGAATTACGACGGGGACCTCGGGGACCCGCTCTGGTGGCCTCAGGAAAGGCCAGTCCCCATGCGTGTTCCTCGGTGGCCTCTCGGGTTTCCTCTCCCGTCGATGCCGGGGCCTAAGACCTTGTGTGGAGTCGGGGCCGGAACCTGAGGATTCCTCTCCAGTGCTGACATGGATCTTGGGCTACTTCTGGAGTCTCCCCAGTGGAGTCAGTTCTCGTCTCGAATGCGGGCATGCACTTGCGCTTTCCTCCAGAGCGGTAGCAGCAGTGTCACGCATTCGGCCGCGTGGATCAAAGGATCTATGGTTTTCCCTCGAGTCTTTCCCACGAGGCTTTCCCACGAGGCTTTCCCACAGGGCTGTCCCACGTGCACACGTGGTGGGAGTCGATCCTCGGCTTGAACGTCAAGGCAGTGCAGGGAAAACAGTTTCCTCTGGAATGGACTGACACATCTGGGGGACTCTTGGAATGGTGGCAAGACCCTCGAGTTCCTCACGCCTTTCCTGTGGAGAGCGCCTCCTCTTGAGATGCGACGGGAACGCCGGGAATTCCTTCCCTACGAAACAGGGAAAGGATCCCTCATCTCGAGCTAGGAGGCGGAAACGGGGCTCCCCTGGGTGTGTGCGGGAACCTCGTGCTTCCTCTCGAGTGGAGACGGGTATGTCGGGGAACTTCTTGAGTTGCAGCAAGGGTGTGAAGGACCCTTTGGAAGTTCCAGTGGTTAGATGTGATTAGCCTCGAGAAGCCTCAGCGGAAATGGGCCTCATCTCGCCTGGAGGGCAAAACCTCCTGGATTTTCTCGAGTTGCGGCAGGTGCTCTCGACTTAGACGTGGACCTCAGGGACCCGCTCTGGTGGCCTCTGGAAAGGCCAGTCCCCATGCGAGTTCCCCGGGGGCCTCTCGGGATTCCTCTGCCGTCGATGCCGGGGCCTAAGACCTTGTGTGGAGTCGGGGCCGGAACCTGAGGATTCCTCTGCAGTGCTGACATGGATCTTGGGGTACTTCTGGAGTCTCCCCAGGGGAGTCAGTCCTCGTCTCGAATGCGGGCATGCACTTGCACTTTCCTCCAGAGCGGTAGCAGCAGTGTCACGCAGTCCGCCGCGTGCATCAAAGGATCTATGGTTTTCCCTCGAGTCTTTCCCACGAGGCTTTCCCACGAGGCTTTCCCACAGGGCTGTCCCACGTGCACATGTGGTGGGACTCGATCCTCGGCTTGAACGTCAAGGCAGTGCAGGGAAAACAGGTTCCTCTGGAATGGACTGACACATCTGGGGGACTCTTGGAATGGTGGCACGACCCTGGAGTTCCTCTCGCCTTTCCTGTGGAGAGCGCCTCCTCTTGAGATGCGATGGGAACGCCGGGAATTCTTTCCCTGCGAAACAGGGAAAGGATCCCTCATCTCGAGCTAGGAGGCGGAAACGTGGCTCCCCTGGATGTGTGCGGGACCCTCGTGCTTCCTCTCGAGTGGAGACGGGTATGTCGGGGAACTTCTTGAGTTGCAGCAAGGGTGTGAAGGACCCTTTGGAAGTTCCAGTGGTTAGATGTGATTAGCCTCGAGAAGCCTCAGCGGAAATGGGCCTCATCTCGCCTGGAGGGCAAAACCCCCTGGATTTTCACGAGTTGCAGGAGGTGCTCTCGACTTACGACGGGGACCTCAGGGACCCGCTCTGGTGGCCTCAGGAAAGGCTAATCCCCATGCGAGTTCCTCTGGGGCCTCTCGGGATTCCTCTGCCGTCGATGCCGGGGCCTAAGACCTTGTGTGGAGTCGGGGCCGGAACCTGAGGATTCCTCTGCAGTGCTGACATGGATATTGGGATACTTCTGGAGTCTCCCCAGGGGAGTCAGTGCTCGTCTCGAATGCGGGCATGCACTTGCGCTTTCCTCCAGAACGGTAGAGGCAGTGTCACGCAGTCCGCCGCGTGGATTAAAGGATTTATGGTTTTCCCTCGAGTCTTTCCCACGAGGCTTTCCCACGAGGCTTTCCCACAGGGCTGTCCCACGTGCACACGTGGTGGGAGTCGATCCTCGGCTTGAACGTCAAGGCAGTGCAGGGAAAACAGGTTCCTCTGGAATGGACTGACACATCTGGGGGACTCTTGGAATGGTGGCACGACCCTGGAGTTCCTCTCGCCTTTCCTGTGGAGAGCGCCTCCTCTTGAGATGTGACGGGAACGCCAGCAATTCTTTCCCTACGAAACAGGGAAAGGATCCCTCATCTCGAGCTAGGGGGCGGAAACGGGGCTCCCCTGGATGTGTGCGGGACCCTCGTGCTTCCTCTCGGGTGGAGACGGGTATGTCGGGGAACTTCTTGAGTTGCAGCAAGGGTGTGAAGGACCCTTTGGAAATTCCAGTGGTTAGATGTGATTAGCCTCGAGAAGCCTCAGCGGAAATGGGCCTCATCTCGCCTGGAGGGCAAAACCTCCTGGATTTTCTCAAGTTGCGGCAGGTGCTCTCGACTTACGACGGGACCTCAGGGACCCGCTCTGGTGGCCTCAGGAAAGGCCAGTCCCCATGCGAGTTCCTCGGGGGCCTCTCGGGATTCCTCTCCCGTCGATGCCGGGGCCTAAGACCTTGTGTGGAGTCGGGGCTGGAACCTGAGGATTCCTCTCCAGTGCTGACATGGATCTTGGGGTACTTCTGGAGTCTCCCCAGGGGAGTCAGTCCTCGTCTCGAATGCGGGCATGCACTTGCGCTTTCCTCCGGAGCGGTAGCAGCAGTGTCACGCAGTCCGCCGCGTGGATCAAAGGATCTATGGTTTTCCCTCGAGTGTTTCCCACGAGGCTTTCCCACGAGGCTTTCCCACAGGGCTGTCCCACGTGCACACGTGGTGGGAGTCGATCCTCGGCTTGAACGTCAAGGCAGTGCAGGGAAAACAGTTTCCTCTGGAATGGACTGACACATCTGGGGGACTCTTGGAATGGTGGCAAGACCCTCGAGTTCCTCACGCCTTTCCTGTGGAGAGCGCCTCCTCTTGAGATGCGACGGGAACGCCGGGAATTCTTTCCCTACGAAACAGGGAAAGGATCCCTCATCTCGAGCTAGGAGGCGGAAACGGGGCTCCCCTGGGTGTGTGCGGGAACCTCGTGCTTCCTCTCGAGTGGAGACGGGTATGTCGGGGAACTTCTTGAGTTGCAGCAAGGGTGTGAAGGACCCTTTGGAAGTTCCAGTGGTTAGATGTGATTAGCCTCGAGAAGCCTCAGCGGAAATGGGCCTCATCTCGCCTGGAGGGCAAAACCTCCTGGATTTTCTCGAGTTGCGGCAGGTGCTCTCGACTTAGACGTGGACCTCAGGGACCCGCTCTGGTGGCCTCTGGAAAGGCCAGTCCCCATGCGAGTTCCCCGGGGGCCTCTCGGGATTCCTCTGCCGTCTATGCCGGGGCCTAAGACCTTGTGTGGAGTCGCGGCCGGAACCTGAGGATTCCTCTGCAGTGCTGACATGGATCTTGGGGTACTTCTGGAGTCTCCCCAGGGGAGTCAGTCCTCGTCTCGAATGCGGGCATGCACTTGCACTTTCCTCCAGAGCGGTAGCAGCAGTGTCACGCAGTCCGCCGCGTGGATCAAAGGATCTATGGTTTTCCCTCGAGTCTTTCCCACGAGGCTTTCCCACGAGGCTTTCCCACAGGGCTGTCCCACGTGCACATGTGGTGGGACTCGATCCTCGGCTTGAACGTCAAGGCAGTGCAGGGAAAACAGGTTCCTCTGGAATGGACTGACACATCTGGGGGACTCTTGGAATGGTGGCACGACCCTGGAGTTCCTCTCGCCTTTCCTGTGGAGAGCGCCTCCTCTTGAGATGCGACGGGAACACCGGGAATTCTTTCCCTGCGAAACAGGGAAAGGATCCCTCATCTCGAGCTAGGAGGCGGAAACGTGGCTCCCCTGGATGTGTGCGGGACCCTCGTGCTTCCTCTCGAGTGGAGACGGGTATGTCGGGGAACTTCTTGAGTTGCAGCAAGGGTGTGAAGGACCCTTTGGAAGTTCCAGTGGTTAGATGTGATTAGCCTCGAGAAGCCTCAGCGGAAATGGGCCTCATCTCGCCTGGAGGGCAAAACCCCCTGGATTTTCACGAGTTGCAGGAGGTGCTCTCGACTTACGACGGGGACCTCAGGGACCCGCTCTGGTGGCCTCAGGAAAGGCTAATCCCCATGCGAGTTCCTCTGGGGCCTCTCGGGATTCCTCTGCCGTCGATGCCGGGGCCTAAGACCTTGTGTGGAGTCGGGGCCGGAACCTGAGGATTCCTCTGCAGTGCTGACATGGATATTGGGATACTTCTGGAGTCTCCCCAGGGGAGTCAGTGCTCGTCTCGAATGCGGGCATGCACTTGCGCTTTCCTCCAGAACGGTAGAGGCAGTGTCACGCAGTCCGCCGCGTGGATTAAAGGATTTATGGTTTTCCCTCGAGTCTTTCCCACGAGGCTTTCCCACGAGGCTTTCCCACAGGGCTGTCCCACGTGCACACGTGGTGGGAGTCGATCCTCGGCTTGAACGTCAAGGCAGTGCAGGGAAAACAGGTTCCTCTGGAATGGACTGACACATCTGGGGGACTCTTGGAATGGTGGCACGACCCTGGAGTTCCTCTCGCCTTTCCTGTGGAGAGCGCCTCCTCTTGAGATGTGACGGGAACGCCAGCAATTCTTTCCCTACGAAACAGGGAAAGGATCCCTCATCTCGAGCTAGGGGGCGGAAACGGGGCTCCCCTGGATGTGTGCGGGACCCTCGTGCTTCCTCTCGGGTGGAGACGGGTATGTCGGGGAACTTCTTGAGTTGCAGCAAGGGTGTGAAGGACCCTTTGGAAATTCCAGTGGTTAGATGTGATTAGCCTCGAGAAGCCTCAGCGGAAATGGGCCTCATCTCGCCTGGAGGGCAAAACCTCCTGGATTTTCTCAAGTTGCGGCAGGTGCTCTCGACTTACGACGGGACCTCAGGGACCCGCTCTGGTGGCCTCAGGAAAGGCCAGTCCCCATGCGAGTTCCTCGGGGGCCTCTCGGGATTCCTCTCCCGTCGATGCCGGGGCCTAAGACCTTGTGTGGAGTCGGGGCTGGAACCTGAGGATTCCTCTCCAGTGCTGACATGGATCTTGGGGTACTTCTGGAGTCTCCCCAGGGGAGTCAGTCCTCGTCTCGAATGCGGGCATGCACTTGCGCTTTCCTCCGGAGCGGTAGCAGCAGTGTCACGCAGTCCGCCGCGTGGATCAAAGGATCTATGGTTTTCCCTCGAGTGTTTCCCACGAGGCTTTCCCACGAGGCTTTCCCACAGGGCTGTCCCACGTGCACACGTGGTGGGAGTCGATCCTCGGCTTGAACGTCAAGGCAGTGCAGGGAAAACAGTTTCCTCTGGAATGGACTGACACATCTGGGGGACTCTTGGAATGGTGGCAAGACCCTCGAGTTCCTCACGCCTTTCCTGTGGAGAGCGCCTCCTCTTGAGATGCGACGGGAACGCCGGGAATTCTTTCCCTACGAAACAGGGAAAGGATCCCTCATCTCGAGCTAGGAGGCGGAAACGGGGCTCCCCTGGGTGTGTGCGGGAACCTCGTGCTTCCTCTCGAGTGGAGACGGGTATGTCGGGGAACTTCTTGAGTTGCAGCAAGGGTGTGAAGGACCCTTTGGAAGTTCCAGTGGTTAGATGTGATTAGCCTCGAGAAGCCTCAGCGGAAATGGGCCTCATCTCGCCTGGAGGGCAAAACCTCCTGGATTTTCTCGAGTTGCGGCAGGTGCTCTCGACTTAGACGTGGACCTCAGGGACCCGCTCTGGTGGCCTCTGGAAAGGCCAGTCCCCATGCGAGTTCCCCGGGGGCCTCTCGGGATTCCTCTGCCGTCTATGCCGGGGCCTAAGACCTTGTGTGGAGTCGCGGCCGGAACCTGAGGATTCCTCTGCAGTGCTGACATGGATCTTGGGGTACTTCTGGAGTCTCCCCAGGGGAGTCAGTCCTCGTCTCGAATGCGGGCATGCACTTGCACTTTCCTCCAGAGCGGTAGCAGCAGTGTCACGCAGTCCGCCGCGTGGATCAAAGGATCTATGGTTTTCCCTCGAGTCTTTCCCACGAGGCTTTCCCACGAGGCTTTCCCACAGGGCTGTCCCACGTGCACATGTGGTGGGACTCGATCCTCGGCTTGAACGTCAAGGCAGTGCAGGGAAAACAGGTTCCTCTGGAATGGACTGACACATCTGGGGGACTCTTGGAATGGTGGCACGACCCTGGAGTTCCTCTCGCCTTTCCTGTGGAGAGCGCCTCCTCTTGAGATGCGACGGGAACGCCGGGAATTCTTTCCCTGCGAAACAGGGAAAGGATCCCTCATCTCGAGCTAGGAGGCGGAAACGTGGCTCCCCTGGATGTGTGCGGGACCCTCGTGCTTCCTCTCGAGTGGAGACGGGTATGTCGGGGAACTTCTTGAGTTGCAGCAAGGGTGTGAAGGACCCTTTGGAAGTTCCAGTGGTTAGATGTGATTAGCCTCGAGAAGCCTCAGCGGAAATGGGCCTCATCTCGCCTGGAGGGCAAAACCCCCTGGATTTTCACGAGTTGCAGGAGGTGCTCTCGACTTACGACGGGGACCTCAGGGACCCGCTCTGGTGGCCTCAGGAAAGGCTAATCCCCATACGAGTTCCTCTGGGGCCTCTCGGGATTCCTCTGCCGTCGATGCCGGGGCCTAAGACCTTGTGTGGAGTCGGGGCCGGAACCTGAGGATTCCTCTGCAGTGCTGACATGGATCTTGGGATACTTCTGGAGTCTCCCCAGGGGAGTCAGTGCTCGTCTCGAATGCGGGCATGCACTTGCGCTTTCCTCCAGAACGGTAGAGGCAGTGTCACGCAGTCCGCCGCGTGGATTAAAGGATTTATGGTTTTCCCTCGAGTCTTTCCCACGAGGCTTTCCCACGAGGCTTTCCCACAGGGCTGTCCCACGTGCACACGTGGTGGGAGTCGATCCTCGGCTTGAACGTCAAGGCAGTGCAGGGAAAACAGGTTCCTCTGGAATGGACTGACACATCTGGGGGACTCTTGGAATGGTGGCACGACCCTGGAGTTCCTCTCGCCTTTCCTGTGGAGAGCGCCTCCTCTTGAGATGCGACGGGAACGCCGGGAATTCTTTCCCTACGAAACAGGGAAAGGATCCCTCATCTCGAGCTAGGGGGCGGAAACGGGGCTCCCCTGGATGTGTGCGGGACCCTCGTGCTTCCTCTCGGGTGGAGACGGGTATGTCGGGGAACTTCTTGAGTTGCAGCAAGGGTGTGAAGGACCCTTTGGAAGTTCCAGTGGTTAGATGTGATTAGCCTCGAGAAGCCTCAGCGGAAATGGGCCTCATCTCGCCTGGAGGGCAAAACCTCCTGGATTTTCTCAAGTTGCGGCAGGTGCTCTCGACTTACGACGGGGACCTCAGGGACCCGCTCTGGTGGCCTCAGGAAAGGCCAGTCCCCATGCGAGTTCCTCGGGGGCCTCTCGGGATTCCTCTCCCGTCGATGCCGGGGCCTAAGACCTTGTGTGGAGTCGGGGCCGGAACCTGAGGATTCCTCTCCAGTGCTGACATGGATCTTGGGGTACTTCTGGAGTCTCCCCAGGGGAGTCAGTCCTCGTCTCGAATGCGGGCATGCACTTGCGCTTTCCTCCGGAGCGGTAGCAGCAGTGTCACGCAGTCCGCCGCGTGGATCAAAGGATCTATGGTTTTCCCTCGAGTGTTTCCCACGAGGCTTTCCCACGAGGCTTTCCCACAGGGCTGTCCCCAGTGCACACGTGGTGGGAGTCGATCCTCGGCTTGAACGTCAAGGCAGTGCAGGGAAAACAGGTTCCTCTGGAATGGACTGACACATCTGGGGGACTCTTGGAATGGTGGCACGACCCTGGAGTTCCTCTCGCCTTTCCTGTGGAGAGCGCCTCCTCTTGAGATGCGACGGGAACGCCGGGAATTCTTTCCCTGCGAAACAGGGAAAGGATCCCTCATCTCGAGCTAGGAGGCGGAAACGTGGCTCCCCTGGATGTGTGCGGGACCCTCGTGCTTCCTCTCGAGTGGAGACGGGTATGTCGGGGAACTTCTTGAGTTGCAGCAAGGGTGTGAAGGACCCTTTGGAAGTTCCAGTGGTTAGATGTGATTAGCCTCGAGAAGCCTCAGCGGAAATGGGCCTCATCTCGCCTGGAGGGCAAAACCCCCTGGATTTTCACGAGTTGCAGGAGGTGCTCTCGACTTACGACGGGGACCTCAGGGACCCGCTCTGGTGGCCTCAGGAAAGGATAATCCCCATGCGAGTTCCTCTGGGGCCTCTCGGGATTCCTCTGCCGTCGATGCCGGGGCCTAAGACCTTGTGTGGAGTCGGGGCCGGAACCTGAGGATTCCTCTGCAGTGCTGACATGGATCTTGGGATACTTCTGGAGTCTCCCCAGGGGAGTCAGTGCTCGTCTCGAATGCGGGCATGCACTTGCGCTTTCCTCCAGAAGGTAGCAGCAGTGTCACGCAGTCCGCCGCGTGGATCAAAGGATCTATGGTTTTCCCTCGAGTCTTTCCCACGAGGCTTTCCCACGAGGCTTTCCCACAGGGCTGTCTCACGTGCACACGTGGTGGGAGTCGATCCTCGGCTTGAAGGTCGAGGCAGTGCAGGGAAAAAAGGTTCCTCTGGAATGGACTGACACATCTGGGGGACTCTTGGAATGGTGGCACGACCCTGGAGTTCCTCTCGCCTTTCCTGTGGAGAGCGCCTCCTCTTGAGATGCGACGGGAACGCCGGGAATTCCTTCCCTACGAAACAGGGAAAGGATCCCTCATCTCGAGCTAGGAGGCGGAAACGGGGCTCCCCTGGGTGTGTGCGGGAACCTCGTGCTTCCTCTCGAGTGGAGACGGGTATGTCGGGGAACTTCTTGAGTTGCAGCAAGGGTGTGAAGGACCCTTTGGAAGTTCCAGTGGTTAGATGTGATTAGCCTCGAGAAGCCTCAGCGGAAATGGGCCTCATCTCGCCTGGAGGGCAAAACCTCCTGGATTTTCTCGAGTTGCGGCAGGTGCTCTCGACTTAGACGTGGACCTCAGGGACCCGCTCTGGTGGCCTCTGGAAAGGCCAGTCCCCATGCGAGTTCCCCGGGGGCCTCTCGGGATTCCTCTGCCGTCGATGCCGGGGCCTAAGACCTTGTGTGGAGTCGCGGCCGGAACCTGAGGATTCCTCTGCAGTGCTGACATGGATCTTGGGGTACTTCTGGAGTCTCCCCAGGGGAGTCAGTCCTCGTCTCGAATGCGGGCATGCACTTGCACTTTCCTCCAGAGCGGTAGCAGCAGTGTCACGCAGTCCGCCGCGTGGATCAAAGGATCTATGGTTTTCCCTCGAGTCTTTCCCACGAGGCTTTCCCACGAGGCTTTCCCACAGGGCTGTCCCACGTGCACATGTGGTGGGACTCGATCCTCGGCTTGAACGTCAAGGCAGTGCAGGGAAAACAGGTTCCTCTGGAATGGACTGACACATCTGGGGGACTCTTGGAATGGTGGCACGACCCTGGAGTTCCTCTCGCCTTTCCTGTGGAGAGCGCCTCCTCTTGAGATGCGACGGGAACGCCGGGAATTCTTTCCCTGCGAAACAGGGAAAGGATCCCTCATCTCGAGCTAGGAGGCGGAAACGTGGCTCCCCTGGATGTGTGCGGGACCCTCGTGCTTCCTCTCGAGTGGAGACGGGTATGTCGGGGAACTTCTTGAGTTGCAGCCAGGGTGTGAAGGACCCTTTGGAAGTTCCAGTGGTTAGATGTGATTAGCCTCGAGAAGCCTCAGCGGAAATGGGCCTCATCTCGCCTGGAGGGCAAAACCCCCTGGATTTTCACGAGTTGCAGGAGGTGCTCTCGACTTACGACGGGGACCTCAGGGACCCGCTCTGGTGGCCTCAGGAAAGGCTAATCCCCATACGAGTTCCTCTGGGGCCTCTCGGGATTCCTCTGCCGTCGATGCCGGGGCCTAAGACCTTGTGTGGAGTCGGGGCCGGAACCTGAGGATTCCTCTGCAGTGCTGACATGGATCTTGGGATACTTCTGGAGTCTCCCCAGGGGAGTCAGTGCTCGTCTCGAATGCGGGCATGCACTTGCGCTTTCCTCCAGAACGGTAGAGGCAGTGTCACGCAGTCCGCCGAGTGGATTAAAGGATTTATGGTTTTCCCTCGAGTCTTTCCCACGAGGCTTTCCCACGAGGCTTTCCCACAGGGCTGTCCCACGTGCACACGTGGTGGGAGTCGATCCTCGGCTTGAACGTCAAGGCAGTGCAGGGAAAACAGGTTCCTCTGGAATGGACTGACACATCTGGGGGACTCTTGGAATGGTGGCACGACCCTGGAGTTCCTCTCGCCTTTCCTGTGGAGAGCGCCTCCTCTTGAGATGCGACGGGAACGCCGGGAATTCTTTCCCTACGAAACATGGAAAGGATCCCTCATCTCGAGCTAGGAGGCGGAAACGGGGCTCCCCTGGATTGTGCGGGACCCTCGTGCTTCCTCTCGAGTGGTGACGGGTATGTCGGGGAACTTCTTGAGTTGCAGCAAGGGTGTGAAGGACCCTTTGGAAGTTCCAGTGGTTAGATGTGATTAGCCTCGAGAAGCCTCAGCGGAAATGGGCCTCATCTCGCCTGGAGGGCAAAACCTCCTGGATTTTCTCGAGTTGCGGCAGGTGCTCTCGACTTACGATGGGGACCTCAGGGACCCGCTCTGGTGGCATCAGGAAAGGCCAGTCCCCATGCGAGTTCCTCGGGGGCCTCTCGGGATTCCTCTCCCGTCGATGCCGGGGCCTAAGACCTTGTGTGGAGTCGGGGCCGGAACCTGAGGATTCCTCTCCAGTGCTGACATGGATCTTGGGGTACTTCTGGAGTTTCCTCAGGGGAGTCAGTGCTCGTCTCGAATGCGGGCATGCACTTGCGCTTTCCTCCAGAGCGGTAGCAGCAGTGTCACGAAGTCCGCCGCATGGATCAAAGGATCTATGGTTTTTCCTCGAGTCTTTCCCACGAGGCTTTCCCACGAGGCTTTCCCACAGGGCTGTCCCACGTGCACACGTGGTGGAAGTCGATCCTCGGCTTGAACGTCAAGGCAGTGCAGGGAAAACAGGTTCCTCTGGAATGGACTGACACATCTGGGGGACTCTTGGAATGGTGGCACGACCCTGGAGTTCCTCTCACCTTTCCTGTGGAGAGCGCCTCTTCTTGAGATGCCACGGGAACGCCGGGAATTCTTTCCCTACGAAACAGGGAAAGGATCCCTCATCTCGAGCTAGGAGGCGGAAACGGGGCTCCCCTGGGTGTGTGCAGGACACTCGTGCTTCCGCTCCAGTGGAGACGGGTCTGTTGGGGAACATCTTGAGTTGCAGCAAGGGTGTGAAGGACCCTTTGGAAGTTCCAGTGGTTAGATGTGATTAGCCTCGAGAAGCCTCAGCGGAAATGGGCCTCATCTCGCCTGGAGGGCAAAACCTCCTGGATTTTCTCGAGTTGCGACAGGTGCTCTCGCCTTATGACGGGGACCTCAGGACCCGCTCTGGTGGCCTCAGGAAAGGTCAGTCCCCATGCGAGTTCCTCGGGGGCCTCTCGGGATTCCTCTCCCGTCGATGCCGGCGCCTAAGACCTTGTGTGGAGTCGGGGCCGGACCTGAGTATTCCTCTCCAGTGCTGACATGGATCTTGGGGTACTTCTGGAGTCTCCCCAGGGGAGTCAGGCCTCGTCTCGAATGCGGGCATGCCCTTGCACTTTCCTCCAGAGCGGTAGCAGCAGTGTCACGCAATCCGCCGCGTGGATCAAAGGATCTATGGTTTTCCCTCGAGTCTTTCCCACGAGGCTTTCCCACGAGGCTTTCCCACAGGGCTGTCCCACGTGCACACGTGGTGGGAGTCGATCCTCGGCTTGAACGTCAAGGCAGTGCAGTGAAAAAAGGTTCCTCTGGAATGGACTGACACATCTGGGGGACTCTTGGAATGGTGGCACGACCCTGGAGTTCCTCTCGCCTTTCCTGTGGAGAGCGCCTCCTCTTGAGATGCGACGGGAACGCCGGGAATTCTTTCCCTACGAAACAGGGAAAGGATCCCTCATCTCGAGCTAGGAGGCGGAAACGGGGCTCCCTTGGATGTGTGCGGGACCCTCGTGCTTCCTCTCGAGTGGTGACGGGTATGTCGGGGACTTCTTGAGTTGCAGCAAGGGTGTGAAGGACCCTTTGGTAGTTCCAGTGGTTAGATGTAATTAGCCTCGAGAAGCCTCAGTGGAAATGGGCCTCATCTCGCCTGGAGGGCAATACTTCCTGGATTTTCTCGAGTTGCGGCAGGTGCTCTCAATTTACGACGGGGACCACAGGGACCCGCTCTGGTGGCCTCAGGAAAGGCCAGTCCCCATGCGAGTTCCTCTGGGGCCTCTCGGGATTCCTCTCCCGTCGATGCTGGGGCCTAAGACCTTGTGTGGAGTCGGGGCCGGAACCTGAGGATTCCTCTCCAGTGCTGACATGGATCTTGGGGTACTTCTGGAGTCTCCCCAGGGAAGTCAGTCCTAGTCTCCAATGCGGGCATGCACTTGCGCTTTCCTCCAGAGCGGTAGCACCAGTGTCACGCAGTCCGCCGCGTGCATCAAAGGATCTTTGGTTTTCCCTCGAGTCTTTCCCACGAGGCTTTCCCACGAGGCTTTCCCTCAGGGCTGTCCCACCTGCACACGTGGTGGGCGTCGATCCTCGGTTGAATGTCAAGGCAGTGCAGGGAAGACAGGTTCCTCTGGAAAGGACTGACACATCTGGGGAACTCTTGGAATGGTGGCACGACCCTGGAGTGCCTCTTGCCTTTCCTGTGGAGAGCGCCTCCTCTTGAGATGCGACGGGAACGCCGGGAATTCTTTCCCTACGAAACAGGGAAAGGATCCCTCATCTCGAGCTAGGAGGCGGAAACGGTGCTCCCCGGGATGTGTGCGGGACCCTCGTGCTTCCTCTCGAGTGGAGACGGGTATGTCGGGGAACTTCTTGAGTTGCAGCAATGGTGTGAAGGACCCTTTGGAAGTTCCAGTGGTTAGATGTGATTAGCCTCGAGAAGCGTCAGCGGAAATGGGCCTCATCTCGCCTGGAGGGCAAAACCTCCTGGATTTTCTCGAGTTGCGGCAGGTGCTCTCGACTTACAATGGGGAATTCAGGGACCCGCTCTGGTGGCCTCAGGAAAGGCCAGTCCCCATGCGAGTTCCTCGGGGGCCTGTCGGGATTCCTCTCCCGTCGATGCCGGGGCCTAAGACCTTGTGTGGAGTCGGGGCCGGAACCTGAGGATTCCTCTCCAGTTCTGACATGTATCTTGGGGTAATTCTGGAGTCTCCCCAGGGGAGTCAGTGCTCGTCTCGAATGCGGGCATGCACTTGCGCTTTCCTCCAGAGCGGTAGCAGCAGTGTCACGCAGTCTGCCGCGTGGATCAAAGGATCTATGGTTTTCCCTCGAATGTTTCCCACGAGGCTTTCCCACGAGGCTTTCCCACAGGGCTGTCCCCCGTGCACACGTGGTGGGAGTCGATCCTCGGCTTGAACGTCAAGGCAGTGCAGGGAAAACAGGGGCCTCTGGAATGGACTGACACATCTGGGGGACTCTTGGAATGGTGGCACGACCCTGGAGTTCCTCTCGCCTTTCCTGTGAAGAGCGCCTCCTCTTGAGATGTGACGGGAACGCCGGGAATTCTTTCCCTACGAAACAAGGAAAGGATCCCTCATCTCGAGCTAGGAGGCGGAAACGGGGCTCCACTGGATGTGTGCGGGACCCCACGTGCTTCCTCTCGAGTGGAGACGGGTATGTCGGGGAACTTCTTGAGTTGCAGCAAGGGTGTGAAGGACCCTTTGGAAGTTCCAGTGGTTAGATGTGATTAGCCTCGAGAAGCCTCAGCGGAAATGGGCCTCATCTCGCCTGGAGGGCAAAACCTCCTGGATTTTCTCGAGTTGCAGCAGGTGCTCTCGACTTACGATGGGGACCTCAGGGACCCGCTCTGGTGGCCTCAGGAAAGGCCAGTCCCCATGCGAGTTCCTCGGGGGCCTCTCGGGATTCCTCTCCCGTCGATGCCAGGGCCTAAGACCTTGTGTGGAGTCGGGGCTGGAACCTGAGGATTCCTCTCCAGTGCTGACATGGATCTTGGGGTACTTCTGGAGTCTCCCCAGGGGAGTCAGTGCTCGTCTCGAATGCGGGCATGCACTTGCGCTTTCCTCCAGAGCGGTAGCAGCAGTGTCACGCAGTCCGCCGCGTGGATCAAAGGATCTATGGGTTTCCCTCGAGTCTTTCCCACGAGGCTTTCCCACGAGGCTTTCCCACAGGGCTGTCCCACGTGCACACGTGGTGGGAGTCGATCCTCGGCTAGAAAGTGAAGGCAGTGCAGGGAAAACAGGTTCCTCTGGAGTGGACTGACACATCTGGGGGACTCTTGGAATGGTGGCACGACCCTGGAGTTCCTCTCGCCTTTCCTGTGGAGAGCGCCTCCTCTGGAGATGCGACGGGAATGCCGGGAAATCTTTCCCTACGAAACTGGGAAAGGATCCCTCATCTCGAGCTAGGAGGCGGAAACGGGGCACACCTGGATGTGTGCGGGACCCGACGTGCTTCCTCTCGAGTGGAGACGGGTATGTCGGGGAACTTCTTGAGTTGCAGCAAGGGTGTGAAGGACCCTTTGGAAGTTCCAGTGGTAAGATGTGATTAGCCTCGAGAAGCCTCAGCGGAAATGGGCCTCATCTCGCCTGGAGGGCAAAACTTCCTTGATTTTCTCGAGTTGCGGCAGGTGCTCTCGACTTACGACGGGGACCTCAGGGACCCGCTCTGGTGGCCTCAGGAAAGGCCAGTCCCCATGCGAGTTCCTCGGGGGCCTCTCGGGATTCCTCTCCCGTCGATGCCGGGGCCTAAGACCTTGTGTGGAGTCGGGGCCGGAACCTGAGGATTCCTCTCCAGTGCTGACATGGATCTTGGGGTACTTCTGGAGTCTCCCCAGGGGAGTCAGTGCTCGTCTCGAATGCGGGCATGCACTTGCGCTTTCCTCCAGAGCGGTAGCAGCAGTGTCACGCAGTCCGCCGCGTGGATCAAAGGATCTATGGTTTTCCCTCGAGTCTTTCCCACGAGGCTTTCCCACGAGGCTTTCCCACAGGGCGGTCCCACGTGCACACGTGGTGGGAGTCGATCCTAGGCTTGAACGTCAAGGCAGTGCAGGGAAAACAGTTTCCTCTGGAATGGACTGACACATCTGGGGGACTCTTGGAATGGTGGCACGACACTGGAGTTCCTCTCGCCTTTCCTGTGGAGAGCGCCTCCTCTTGAGATGCGACGGGAACACCGGGAATTCTTTCCCTACGAAACAGGGAAAGGATCCCTCATCTCGAGCTAGGAGGCGGAAACCGGGCTCCCCCGGATGTGTGCGGGACCCTCGTGCTTCCTCTCGAGTGGAGATGGTTATGTCGGGGAACTTCTTGAGTTGCAGCAAGGGTGTGAAGGACCCTTTGGAAGTTCCAGTGGTTAGATGTGATTAGCCTCGAAAGCCTCAGCGGAAATGGGCCTCATCTCGCCTGGAGGGCAAAACCTCCTGGATTTTCTTGAGTTGCGGCAGGTGCTCTCGACTTACGACGGGGACCTCAGGGACCCGCTCTGGTGGCCTCAGGAAAGGCCAGTTCCCATGCGAGTTCTTCGGGGGCCTTGGGATTCCTCTCCCGTCGATGCCGGGGCCTAAGACCTTGTGTGGAGTCGCGGCCGGAACCTGAGGATTCCTCTCCAGTGCTGACATGGATCTTGGGGTACTTCTGGAGTCTCCCCAGGGGAGTCAGTCCTCGTCTCGAATGCGGGCATGCACTTGCGCTTTCCTCCAGAGCGGTAGCAGCAGTGTCACGCAGTCCGCCGCGTGGATAAAAGGATCTATGGGTTTCCCTCGAGTCTTTCCCACGAGGCTTTCCCACGAGGCTTTCCCACAGGGCGGTCCCACGTGCACACGTGGTGGGAGTCGATCCTCGGCTTGAACGTCAAGGCAGTGCAGGGAAAACAGGTTCCTCTGGAATGGACTGACACATCTGGGGGACTCTTGGAATGGTGGCACGACCCTGGAGTTCCTCTCGCCTTTCCTGTGGAGAGCGCCTCCTCTTGAGATGCGACGGGAACGCCGGGAATTCTTTCCCTACGAAACAGGGAAAGGATCCCTCATCTTGAGCTAGGAGGCGGAAACGGGGCTCCCCTGGATGTGTGCGGGACCCTCGTGCTTCCTCTCGAGTGGAGACGGGTATGTCGGGGAACTTCTTGAGTTGCAGCAAGGGTGTGAAGGACCCTTTGGACTTTCCAGTGGTTAGATGTGATTAGCCTCGAGAAACCTCAGCGGAAATGGGCCTCATCTCGCCTGGAGGGCAAAACCTCCTTGATTTTCTCGAGTTGCGGCAGGTGCTCTCGACTTACGACGGGGACCTCAGGGACCCGCTCAGGTTGCCTCAGGAAAGGCCAGTCCCCATGCGAGTTCCTCGGGGGCCTCTCGGGATTCCTCTCCCGTCGATGCCGGGGCCTAAGACCTTGTGTGGAGTCGGGGCCGGAACCTGAGGATTTCTCTCCAGTGCTGACATGGATCTTGGGGTACTTCTGGAGTCTCCCCAGGGGAATCACTGTTCGTCTCGAATTCGGGCATGCACTTGCACTTTCCTCCAGAGCTGTAGCAGCAGTGTCACGCAGTCCGCCGCGTGGATCAAAGGATCTATGGTTTTCCCTCGAGTCTTTCCCACGAGGCTTTCCGACGAGGCTTTCCCACAGGGCGGTCCCACGTGCACACGTGGTGGGAGTCGATCCTCGGCTTGATGTCAAGGCAGTGCAGGGAAAACAGGTTCCTCTGGAATGGACTGACACATCTGGGGGACTCTTGGAATGGTGGCACGACCCTGGAGTTCCTCTCGCCTTTCCTGTGGAGAGCGCCTCCTCTTGAGATGCGACGGGAACGCCGGGAATTCTTTCCCTACGAAACAGGGAAAGGATCCCTCATCTCGAGCTAGGAGGCGGAAACGGGGCTCCCCTGGATGTGTGCGGGACCCTCGTGCTTCCTCTCGAGTGGAGACGTGTATGTCGGGGAACTTCTTGAGTTGCAGCAAGGGTGTGAAGGACCCTTTGGAAGTTCCAGTGATTAGATGTGATTAGCCTCCAGAAGCCTCATCGGAAAAGGGCCTCATCTCGCCTGGAGGGCAAAACCTCCTGGATTTTCTCGAGTTGCGGCAGCTGCTCTCGACTTACGACGGGGACCTCAGGGACCCGCTCTGGTGGCCTCAGGAAAGGCCAGTCCCCATGCGAGTTCCTCGCGGGCCTCTCGGGATTCCTCTCCCGTCGATGCCGGGGCCTAAGACCTTGTGTGGAGTCGGGGCTGGAACCTGAGGATTCCTCTCCAGTGCTGACATGGATCTTGGGGTACTTCTGGAGTCTCCCCAGGGGAGTCAGTGCTCGTCTCGAATGCGGGCATGCACTTGCGCTTTCCTCCAGAGCGGTAGCAGCAGTGTCACGCAGTCCGCCGCGTGGATCAAAGGATCTATGGTTTTCAATCGAGTCTTTCCCACGAGGCTTTCCCACGAGGCTTTCCCAAAGGGCGGACCCACGTGCACACGTGGTGCGAGTCGATCCTCGGCTTGAACGTCAAGGCAGTGCAGGGAAAACAGGTTCCTCTGGAATGGACTGACACATCTGGGGGACTCTTGGAATGGTGGCACGACCCTGGATTTCCTCTCGCCTTTCCTGTGGAGAGCGCCTCCTCTTGAGATGCGACGGGAACGCCGGGTATTCTTTCCCTACGAAACAGGGAAAGGATCCCTCATCTCGAGCTAGGAGGCGGAAACGGGGCTCCCCTGGATGTGTGCGGGACCCCACGTGCTTCCTCTCGAGTGGAGACGGGTATGTCGGGGAACTTCTTGAGTTGCAGCAAGGGTGTGAAGACCCTTTGGAAGTTCCAGTGTTAAGATGTGATTGGCCTCGAGAAGCCTCAGCGGAAATGGGCCTCATCTCGCCTGGAGGGCAAAACCTCCTGGATTTTCTCGAGTTGCGGCAGGTGATCTCGACTTACGACGGGGACCTCAGGGACCCGCTCTGGTGGCCTCAGGAAAGGCCAGTCCCCATGCGAGTTCCTCGGGGGCCTCTCGGGATTCCTCTCCCGTCGATGCCGGGGCCTAAGACCTTGTGTGGAGTCGGGGCCGGAACCTGAGGATTCCTCTCCAGTGCTGACATGGATCTTGGGGTACTTCTGGAGTCTCCCCAGGGGAGTCAGTCCTCGTCTCGAATGCGGGCATGCACTTGCGCTTTCCTCCAGAGCGGTAGCAGCAGTGTCACGCAGTCCGCCGCGTGGATCAATGGATCTATGGTTTTCCCACGAGGCTTTCCCCCGAGGCTTTCCCACAGGGCTGTCCGACGTGCACACGTGGTGGGACTCGATCCTCGGCTTGAACGTCAAGGCAGTGCAGGGAAAACAGGTTCCTCTGGAATGGACTGACACAACTGGGGGACTCTTGGAATGGAGGCACGACCCTGGAGTTCCTCTCGCCTTTCCTGTGGAGAGCGCCTCCTCTTGAGATGCGACGGGAACGCCGGGAATTCTTTCCCTACGAAACAGGGAAAGGATCCCTCATCTCGAGCTAGGAGGCGGAAACGGGGCTACCCTGGATGTGTGCGGGACCCCACGTGCTTCCTCTCGAGTGGAGATGAGTATGTCGTGGAAATTCTTGAGTTGCAGCAATGGTTTGAAGGACCCTTTGGAAGTTCCAGTGGTTAGATGTGATTGGCCTCGAGAAGCCTCAGCGGAAATGGGCCTCATCTCGCCTGGAGGGCAAAACCTCCTGGATTTTCTCGAGTTGCGGCAGGTGCTCTCGACTTACGACGGGGACCTCAGGGAACCGCTCTGGTGGCCTCAGGAAAGGCCAGTCCCCATGCGAGTTCCTCGGGGGCCTCTCGGGATTCCTCTCCCGTCGATGCCAGGGCCAAAGACCTTGTGTGGAGTCGGGGCCGGAACCTGAGGATTCCTCTCCAGTGCTGACATGGATCTCGGAGTACTTCTGGAGTCTCCCCAGGGGAGTCAGTCCTCGTCTCGAATGCGGGCATGCACTTGCGCTTTCCTCCAGAGCGGTAGCAGCAGTGTCACGCAGTCCGCCGCGTGGATCAAAGGATCTATGTTTTTCCCTCGAGGCTTTCCCACGAGGCTTTCCCACGAGGCTTTCCCACAGGGCTGTCTCACGTGCACACGTGGTGGGAGTCGATCCTCGGCTTGAACGTCAAGGCAGTGAAGGGAAAACAGGTTCCTCTTGAATGGACTGACACATCTGGGGGAGTCTTGGAATGGTGTCACGACCCTGGAGTTCCTCTCGCCTTTCCTGTGGAGAGCGCCTCCTCTTGAGATGCGACGGGAACGCCGGGAATTCTTTCCCTACGAAACAGGGAAAGGATCCCTCATCTCGAGCTAGGGGGCGGAAACGGGGCTCCCCTGGATGTGTGCGGGACCCCACGTGCTTCCTCTCGAGTGGAGACGGATATGTCGGGGAACTTCTTGAGTTGCAGCAAGGGTGTGAAGGACCCTTTGGAAGTTCCAGTGGTTAGACGTGATTAGCCTCGAGAAGCCTCAGCGGAAATGGGCCTCAACTCGCCTGAAGGGCAAAACCTCCTGGATTTTCTCCAGTTGCGGCAGGTGCTCTCGACTTACGACGGGGACCTCAGGGACCCGCTCTGGTGGCCTCAGGAAAGGCCAGTCCCCATGCGAGTTCTTCGGGGGCCTCTCGGGATTCCTCTCCCGTCGATGCCAGGGACTAAGACCTTGTGTGGAGTCGGGGCCGGAACCTGAGGATTCCTCTCCAGTGTTGACATGGATCTTGGGGTACTTCTGGAGTCTCCCCAGGGGAGTCAGTCCTCCTCTCGAATGTGGGCATGTACTTGCGCTTTCCTCCAGAGCGGCAGCAGCAGTGTCACGCAGTCCGCAGCGTGCATCAAAGGATCTATAGTTTTCCCTCGAGACTTTCCCACGAGGCTTTCCAACGAGGCTTTCCCACAGGGCTGTCTAACGTGCAAACGTGGAGCGAGTCGATCCTCGGCTTGAACGTCAAGGCAGTGCAGGAAAAACAGGTTCCTCTGGAATGGACTGACACATCTGGGGGACTCTTGGAATGGTGGCACGACCCTGGAGTTCCTCTCGCCTTTCCTGTGGAGAGCGCCTCCTCTTGAGTTGTGACGGGAACGCCGGGAATTCTTTCCCTACGAAACAGGGAAAGGATCCCTCATCTCGAGCTAGGAGGCGGAAACGGGGCTCCCCTGGATGTGTGCGGGACACCACGTGCTTCCTCTCGAGTGGAGACGGGTATGTCGGGGAACTTCTTGAGTTGCAGCAAGGGTGTGAAGGACCCTTTGGAAGTTCCAGTGGTTAGACGTGATTAGCCTCGAGAAGCCTCAGCGGAAATGGGCCTCATCTCGCCTGGAGGGCAAAACCTCCTGGATTTTCTCGAGTTGCGGCAGGTGCTCTCGACTTACGACGGGGACCTCAGGGACCCGCTCTGGTGGCCTCAGGAAAGGCCAGTCCCCATGCGAGTTCCACGGGGGCCTCTCGGGATTCCTCTCCCGTCGATGCCGGGGCCTAAGACCTTGTGTGGAGTCGGGGCCGGAACCTGAGGATTCCTCTCCAGTGCTGACATGGATCTTGGGGTACTTCTGGAGTCTCCCCAGGGGAGTCAGTCCTCGTCTCGAATGCGGGCATGCACTTGCGCTTTCCTCCAGAGCGGTAGCAGCAGTGTCACGCAGTCCGCCGCGTGGATCAAAGGATCTATGGTTTTCCCTCGAGTCTTTTCCACGAGGCTTTCCCACGAGGCTTTCCCACAGGGCTGTCCCACGTGCACACGTGGTGGGAGTCGATCCTCGGCTTGTACGTCAAGGCAGTGCAGGGAAAACAGGTTCCTCTGGAATGGACTGACACATCTGGGGGACTCTTGGAATGGTGTCACGACCCTGCAGTTCCTCTCGCATTTCCTGTGGAGAGCGCCTCCTCTTGAGATGCGACGGGAACGCCGGGAATTCTTTCCCTACGAAACAGGGAAAAGATCCCTCATCTCGAGCTAGGAGGCGGAAACGGGGCTCCCCTGGATGTGTGCGGGAACCCACGTGCTTCCTTTCGAGTGGAGACGGGTATGTCGGGGAACTTCTTGAGTTGCAGCAATGGTGTGAAGGACCCTTTGGAAGTTCCAGTGGTTAGATGTGATTGGCCTCGAGAAGCCTCAGCGGAAATGGGCCTCATCACGCCTGGAGGGCAAAACCTCTTGGATTTTCTCGAGTTGCGGCAGGTGCTCTCGACTTACGACGGGGACCTCAGGGACCCGCTCTGGTGACCTCAGGAAAGGCCAGTCCCCATGCGAGTTCCTCGGGGGCCTCTCGGGATTCCTCTCCCGTCGATGCCGGGGCCTAAGACCTTGTGTGGAGTCGGGGCCGGAACCTGAGGATTCCTCTCCAGTGCTGACATGGATCTTGGGGTACTTCTGGAGTCTCCCCAGGGGAGTCAGTCCTCGTCTCGAATGCGGGCATGCATTGCGCTTTCCTCCAGAGCGGTAGCAGCAGTGTCTCGCAGTCCGCCGCGTGGATCAAAGGATCTATGGTTTTCCCTCGAGACTTTCCCACGAGGCTTTCCCCCGAGGCTTTCCCACAGGGCTGTCCCACGTGCACACGTGGTGGGAGTCGATCCTCGGCTTGAACGTCTAGGCAGTGCAGGGAAAACAGGTTCCTCTGGAATGGACTGACTCATCTGGGGGACTCTTGGAATGGTGGCACGACCCTGGAGTTCCTCTCGCCTTTCCTGTGGAGAGCGCCTCCTCTTGAGATGCGCCGGGCACGCCGGGAATTCTTTCCCTAAGAAACAGGGAAAGGATTCCTCATCTCGAGCTAGGAGGCGGAAACGGGGCTCCACTGGATGTGTGCGGGACCCCACGTGCTTCCTCTCGAGTGGAGACGGGTATGTCGGGGAACTTCTTGAGTTGCAGCAATGGTGTGAAGGACCCTTTGGAAGTTCCAGTGGTTAGATGTGATTGGCCTCGAGAAGCCTCAGCGGAAATGGGCCTCATCTCGCCTGGAGCGCAAAACCTCCTGGATTTTCTCGAGTTGCGGCAGTTGCTCTCGACTTACGACGGGGACCTCAGGGAACCGCTCTGGTGGCCTCAGGAAAGGCCAGTCCCCATGCGAGTTCCTCGGGGGCCTCTCGGGATTCCTCTCCCGTCGATGCCGGGGCCTAAGACCTTGTGTGGAGTCGGGGCCGGAACCTGAGGATTCCTCTCCAGTGCTGACATGGATCTTGGGGTACTTCTGGAGTCTCCCCAGGGGAGTCAGTCCTCGTCTCGAATGCGGGCATGCACTTGGGCTTTCCTCCAGAGCGGTAGCAGCAGTGTCACGCAGTCCGCCGCGTGGATCAAAGGATCTATGGTTTTCCCTCGAGTCTTTCCCACGAGGCTTTCCCACGAGGCTTTCCCACAGGGCTGTCCCACGTGCACACGTGGTGGGAGTCGATCCTCGGCTTGTACGTCAAGGCAGTTCAGGGAAAACAGGTTCCTCTGGAATGGACTGACACATCTGGGGGACTCTTGGAATGGTGGCACGACCCTGGAGTTCCTCTCGCCTTTCCTGTGGAGAGCGCCTCCTCTTGAGATGCGACGGGAACGCCGGGAATTCTTTCCCTACGAAACAGGGAAAGGATCCCTCATCTCGAGCTAGGAGGCGGAAACGGGGCTCCCCTGGATGTGTGCGGGACACCACGTGCTTCCTCTCGAGTGGAGACGGGTATGTCGGGGAACTTCTTGAGTTGCAGCAAGGGTGTGAAGGACCCTTTGGAAGTTCCAGTGGTTAGACGTGATTGGCCTCGAGAAGCCTCAGCGGAAATGGGCCTCATCTCGCCTGGAGGGCAAAACCTCCTGGATTTTCTCGAGTTGCGGCAGGTGCTCTCGACTTACGACGGGGACCTCAGGGACCCGCTCTGGTGGCCTCAGGAAAGGCCAGTCCCCATGCGAGTTCCTCGGGGGCCTCTCGGGATTCCTCTCCCGTCGATGCCGGGGCCTAAGACCTTGTGTGGAGTCGGGGCCGGAACCTGAGGATTCCTCTCCAGTGCTGACATGGATCTTGGGGTACTTCTGGAGTCTCCCCAGGGGAGTCAGTCCTCGTCTCGAAGCGGGCATGCACTTGCGCTTTCCTCCAGAGGGGTAGCAGCAGTGTCACGCAGTCCGCCGCGTGGATCAAAGGATCTATGGTTTTCCCTCGAGTCTTTCCCACGAGGCTTTCCCACGAGGCTTTCCCACAGGGCTGTCCCACGTGCACACGTGGTGGGAGTCGATCCTCGGCTTGTACGTCAAGGCAGTTCAGGGAAAACAGGTTCCTCTGGAATGGACTGACACATCTGGGGGACTCTTGGAATGGTGGCACGACCCTTCAGTTCCTCTCGCCTTTCCTGTGGAGAGCGCCTCCTCTTGAGATGCGACGGGAACGCCGGGAATTCTTTCCCTGCGAAACAGGGAAAGGATCCCTCATCTCGAGCTAGGAGGCGGAAACAGGGCTCCCCTGGATGAGTGCGGGACCCACGTGCTTCCTCTCGAGTGGAGACGGGTATGTCGGGGAACTTCTTGAGTTGCAGCAAGGGTGTGAAGGACCCTTTGGAAGTTCCAGTGGTTAGACGTGATTAGCCTCGAGAAGCCTCAGCGGAAATGGGCCTCATCTCGCCTGGAGGGCAAAACCTCCTGGATTTTCTCGAGTTGCGGCAGGTGCTCTCGACTTACGACGGGGACCTCAGGGACCCGCTCTGGTGGCCTCAGGAAAGGCCAGTCCCCATGCGAGTTCCTCGGGGGCCTCTGGGGATTCCTCTCCCGTCGATGCCGGGGCCTAAGTCCTTGTGTGGAGTCGGGGCCGGAACCTGAGGATTCCTCTCCAGTGCTGACATGGATCTTGGGGTATTTCTGGAGTCTCCCCAGGGGAGGCAGTCTTCGTCTCGAATGCGGGCATGCACTTGCGCTTTCCTCCAGAGCGGTAGCAGCAGTGTCACGCAGTCCGCCGCGTGGATCAAAGGATCTATGGTTTTCCCTCGAGTCTTTTCCACGAGGCTTTCCCACGAGGCTTTCCCACAGGGCACTCCCACGTGCACACTTGGTGGGAGTCGATCCTTGGCTTGAACGTCAAGGCAGTGCAGCGAAAACAGGTTCCTCTGGAATGGACTGACACATCTGGGGGACTCTTGGAATGGTGGCACGACCCTGGAGTTCCTCTCGCCTTTCCTGTGGAGAGCGCCTCCTCTTGAGATGCGACGGGAACGCCGGGAATTCTTTCCCTACGAAACAGGGAAAGGATCCCTCATCTCGAGCTAGGAGTCGGAAACGAAGCTCCCCTGGATGTGGGCGGGACACCACGTGCTTCCCCTCGAGTGGAGACGGGTATGTCGGGGAACTTCTTGAGTTGCAGCAAGGGTGTGAAGGACCCTTTGGAAGTTCCAGTGGTTAGACGTGATTTGCCTCGAGAAGCCTCAGGGGAAATGGGCCTCATCTCGCCTGGAGGGCAAAACCTCCTGGATTTTCTCGAGTTGCGGCAGGTGCTCTCCACTTACGACGGGGACCTCAGGGACCCGCTCTGGTGGCCTCAGGAAAGGCCAGTCCCCATGCGAGTTCCTCGGGGGCGTCTCGGGATTCCTCTCCCGTCGATGCCGGGGCCTAAGACCTTGTGTCGAGTCGGGGCCGGAACCTGAGGATTCCTCTCCAGTGCTGACATGGATCTGGGGTACTTCTGGAGTCTCCCCAGGGGAGTCAGTCCTTGTCTCGAATGCGGGCATGCATTCCGCTTTCCTCCAGAGCGGTAGCAGCAGTGTCACGCAGTCCGCCGCGTGGATCAAAGGATCTATGGTTTTCCCTCGAGTCATTCCCACGAGGCTTTCCCACGAGGCTTTCCCAAAGGGCTGTCCCACGTGCACACGTGGTGGGAGTCGATCCTCGGCTTGAACGTCAAGGCAGTGCAGGGAAAACAGGTTCCTCTGGAATAGACTGACACATCTGGGGGACTCTTGGAATGGTGGCACGACCCTGGAGTTCCTCTCGCCTTTCCTGTGGAGAGCGCCTCCTCTTGAGATGCGACGGGAATGCCGGGAATTCTTTCCCTACGAAACAGGGAAAGGATCCCTCATCTCGAGCTAGGAGGCGGAAACGGGGCTCCCCTGGATGTGTGCGGGACACCACGTGCTTCCTCTCGAGTGGAGACGGGTATGTCGGGGAACTTCTTGAGTTGCAGCAAGGGTGTGAAGGACCCTTTGGAAGTTCCAGTGGTTAGACGTGATTAGCCTCGAGAAGCCTCAGCGGAAATGGGCCTCATCTCGCCTGGAGGGCAAAACCTCCTGGATTTTCTCGAGTTGCGGCAGGTGCTCTCGACTTACGACCCGGACCTCAGGGACCCGCTCTGGTGGCCTCAGGAAAGGCCAGTCCCCATGCGAGTTCCTCGGGGGCCTCTCGGGATTCCTCTCCCGTCGATGCCGGGGCCTAAGACCTTGTGTGGAGTCGGGGCCGGAACCTGAGGATTCCTCTCCAGTGCTGACATGGATCTTGGGGTACTTCTGGAGTCTCCCCAGGGGAGTCAGTCCTCGTCTCGAATGCGGGCTTGCACTTGCGCTTTCCTCCAGAGGGGTAGCAGCAGTGTCACGCAGTCCGCCGCGTGGATCAAAGGATCTATGGTTTTCCCTCGAGTCTTTCACACGAGGCTTTCCCACGAGGCTTTCCCACAGGGCTGTCCCACGTGCACACGTGGTGGGAGTCGATCCTCGGCTTGTACGTCAAGGCAGTTCAGGGAAAACAGGTTCCTCTGGAATGGACTGACACATCTGGGGGACTCTTGGAATGGTGGCACGACCCTTCAGTTCCTCTCGCCTTTCCTGTGGAGAGCGCCTCCTCTTGAGATGCTACGGGAACGCCGGGAATTCTTTCCCTACGAAACAGGGAAAAGATCCCTCATCTCGAGCTAGGAGGCGGAAACGGGGCTCCCCTGGATGTGTGCGGGACCCACGTGCTTCCTCTCGAGTGGAGACTGGTATGTCGTGGAACTTCTTGAGTTGCAGCAAGGGTGTGAAGGACCCTTTGGAAGTTCCAGTGGTTAGACGTGATTAGCCTCGAGAAGCCTCAGCGGAAATGGGCCTCATCTCGCCTGGAGGGCAAAACCTCCTGGATTTTCACGAGTTGCGGCAGGTGCTCTCGACTTACGACGGGGACCTCAGGGACCCGCTCTGGTGGCCTCAGGAAAGGCAAGTCCCCATGCGAGTTCCTCGGGGGCCTCTGGGGATTCCTCTCCCGTCGATGCCGGGGCCTAAGTCCTTGTGTGGAGTCGGGGACGGAACCTGAGGATTCCTCTCCAGTGCTGACATGGATCTTGGGGTACTTCTGGAGCCTCCCCAGGGGAGGCAGTCTTCATCTCGAATGCGGGCATGCACTTGCGCTTTCCTCCAGAGCGGTAGCAGCAGTGTCACGCAGTCCGCCGCGTGGATCAAAGGATCTATGGTTTTCCCTCGAGTCTTTTCCACGAGGCTTTCCCACGAGGCTTTCCCACAGGGCTCTCCCACGTGCACATGTGGTGGGAGTCGATCCTTGGCTTGAACGTCAAGGCAGTGCAGGGAAAACAGGTTCCTCTGGAATGGACTGACACATCTGGGGGACTCTTGGAATGGTGGCACGACCCTGGAGTTCCTCTCGCCTTTCCTGTGGAGAGCGCCTCCTCTTGAGATGCGACGGGAACGCCGGGAATCCTTTCCCTACGAAACAGGGAAAGGATCCCTCATCTCGAGCTAGGAGTCGGAAACGAAGCTCCCCTGGATGTGGGCGGGACACCACGTGCTTCCCCTCGAGTGGAGACGGGTATGTCGGGGAACTTCTTGAGTTGCAGCAAGGGTGTGAAGGACCCTTTGGAAGTTCCAGAGGTTAGACGTGATTTGCCTCGAGAAGCCTCAGGGGAAATGGGCCTCATCTCGCCTGGAGGGCAAAACCTCCTGGATTTTCTCGAGTTGTGGCAGGTGCTCTAGACTTACCACGGGGACCTCAGGGACCCGCTCTGGTGGCCTCAGGAAAGGCCAGTCCCCATGCGAGTTCCTCGGGGGCCTCTCGGGATTCCTCTCCCGTCGATGCCGGGGCCTAAGACCTTGTGTGGAGTCGGGGCCGGAACCTGAGGATTCCTCTCCAGTGCTGACATGGATCTTGGGGTATTTCTGGAGTCTCCCCAGGGGAGTCAGTCCTCGTCTCGAATGCGGGCATGCACTTGCGCTTTCCTCCAGAGCGGTAGCAGCAGTGTCACGCAGTCCGCCGCGTGGATCAAAGGATCTATGGTTTTCCCTCGAGTCTTTCCCACGAGGCTTTCCCCCGAGGCTTTCCCACAGGGCTGTCCCACGTGCACACGTGGTAAGAGTCGATCCTCGGCTTGAACGTCAAGGCAGTGCAGGAAAAAAAGGTTCCTCTGGAATGGACTGACACATCTGCGGGAATCTTGGAATGGTGGCACGACCTTGGAGTTCCTCTCGCCTTTCCTGTGGAGAGCGCCTCCTCTGGAGATGCGACGGGAACGCCGGGAATTCTTTCCCTACGAAACAGGGAAAGGATCCCTCATCTCGAGGTAGGAGGTGGAAACGTGGCTCCCCTGGATGTGTGCGGGACACCACGTGCTTCCTCTCGAGTGGAGACGGGTATGTCGGGGAACTTCTTGAGTTGCAGCAAGGGTGTGCAGGACCCTTTGGAAGTTCCAGTGGTTAGATGTGATTGGCCTCGAGAAGCCTCAGCGGAAATGGGCCTCATCTCGCCTGGAGCGCAAAACCTCCTGGATTTTCTCGAGTTGCGGCAGGTGCTCTCGACTTACGACGGGGACCTCAGGGAACCGCTCTGGTGGCCTCAGGAAAGGCCAGTCCCCATGCGAGTTCCTCGGGGGCCTCTCGCGATTCCTCTCCCGTCGATGCCGGGGCCTAAGACCTTGTGTGGAGTCCGGGCCGGAACCTGAGGATTCCTCTCCAGTGCTGACATGGATCTTGGGGTACTTCTGGAGTCTCCCCAGGGGAGTCAGTCCTCGGCTCGAATGCGGGCATGCACTTGCGCTTTCCTCCAGAGCGGTAGCAGCAGTGTCACGCAGTCCGCCGAATGGATCAAAGGATCTATGATTTTCCCTCGAGGATTTCCACAGGGCTGTCCCACGTGCACACGTGGTGGGAGTCGATCCTCGGCTTGAACGTCAAGGCAGTGCAGGGAAAACAGGTTCCTCTGGAATGGACTGACACATCTGGGGGACTCTTGGAATGGTGGCACGACCCTGGAGTTCCTCCTGCCTTTCCTGTGGAGAGCGCCTCCTCTTGAGACGCGACGGGAACGCCGGGAATTCTTTCCCTACGAAACAGGGAAAGGATCCCTCATCTCGAGCTAGGAGGCGGAAACGGAGCTCCCCTGGATGTGTGCCGGACCCCACGTGCTTCCTCTCGAGTGGAGACGGGTATGTCGGGGAACTTCTTGAGTTGCAGCAAGGGTGTGAAGGACCCTTTGGAAGTTCCAGTGGTTAGATGTGACTGGCCTCGAGAAGCCTCAGCGGAAATGGGCCTCATCTCGCCTGGAGGGCAAAACCTCCTGGATTTTCTCGAGTTGCGGCAGGTGCTCTCGACTTACGACAGGGACCTCAGGGAACCGCTCTGGTGGCCTCAGGAAATGCCAGTCCCCATGCAAGTTCCTCGGGGGCCTCTCGGGATTCCTCTCCCGTCGATGCCGGGGCCTAAGACCTTGTGTGGAGTCGGGGCCGGAAACTGAGGATTCCTCTCCAGTGCTGATATGGATCTTGGGGTACTTCTGGAGTCTCCCCAGGGGAGTCAGTCCTCGTCTCGAATGCGGGCATGCACTTGCGCTTTCCTCCAGAGCGGTAGCAGCAGTGTCACGCAGTCCGCGGCGTGGATCAAAGGATCTATGGTTTTCCCTCGAGTTTTCCCACGAGGCTTTCCCACGAGGCTTTCCCACAGGGCTGTCCCACGTGCACACGTGGTGGGAGTGGATCCTCGGCTTGAACGTCAAGGCAGTGCAGGGAAAACAGGTTCCTCTGGAATGGACTGACACTTCTGGGGGACTCTTGGAATGGTGGCACGACCCTGGAGTTCCTCTCGCCTTTCCTGTGGAGAGCGCCTCCTCTTGAAATGCGACGGGAACGCCGGGAATTCTTTCCCTACGAAACAGGGAAAGGATCCCTCATCTCGAGCTAGGAGGCGGAAACGGGGCTCCCCTGGATGTGTGCGGGACCCCACGTGCTTCCTCTCGAGTGGAGATGGGTATGTCGGGGAACTTCTTGAGTTGCAGCCAGGGTGTGAAAGACCCTTTGGAAGTTCCAGTGGTTAGATGTGATTGGCCTCGAGAAGCCTCAGCGGAAATGGGCCTCATCTCGCCTGGAGGGCAAAACCTCCTGGATTTTCTCGAGTTGCGGCAGGTGCTCTCGACTTACGACGGGGACCTCAGGGACCCGCTCTGGTGGCCTCAGGAAAGGCCAGTCCACATGTGAGTTCCTCGGGGGCCTCTCGGGATTCCGCACCCGTCGATGCCGGGGCCTAAGACCTTGTGTGGAGTCGGGGCCGGAACCTGAGGATTCCTCACCAGTGCTGACATGGATCTTGGGGTACTTCTGGAGTCTCCCCAGGGGAGTCAGTCCTCGTCTCGAATGCGGGCATGCACTTGCGCTTTCCTCCAGAGCGGTAGCAGCAGTGTCACGCAGTCCGCCGCGTGGATCAAAGGATCTATGGTTTTCCCTCGAGTTTTCCCATGTGGCTTTCCCACGAGGCTTTCCCACAGGGCTGTCCCACGTGCACACGTGGTGGGAGTGGATCCTCGGCTTGAACGTCAAGGCAGTGCAGGGAAAACAGGTTCCTCTGGAATGGACTGACACATCTGGGGGACTCTTGGAATGGTGGCACGACCCTGGAGTTCCTCTCGCCTTTCCTGTGGAGAGCGCCTCCTCTTGAGATGCGACGGGAACGCCGGGAATTCTTTCCCTACGAAACAGGGAAAGGATCCCTCATCTCTAGCTAGGAGGCGGAAACGGGGCTCCCCTGGATGTGTGCGGGACCCCACGTGCTTCCTCTCGAGTGGAGACGGGTATGTCGGGGAACTTCTTGAGTTGCAGCAAGGGTGTGAAGGACCCTTTGGAAGTTCCAGTGGTTAGACGTGATTAGCCTCGAGAAGCCTCAGCGGAAATGGGCCTCATCTCGCCTGGAGGGCAAAACCTCCTGGATTTTCTCGAGTTGCGGCAGGTGCTCTCGACTTACGACGGGGACGTCAGGGACCCGCTCTGGTGGCCTCAGGAAAGGCCAGTCCCCATGCGAGTTCCTCGGGGGCCTCTCGGGATTCCTCTCCCGTCGATGCCGGGGCCTAAGACCTTGTGTGGAGTCGGGGCCGGAACCTGAGGATTCCTCTCCAGTGCTGACATGGATCTTGGGGTACTTCTGGAGTCTCCCCAGGGGAGTCAGTCCTCGTCTCGAATGCGGGCATGCACTTGCGCTTTCCTCCAGAGCTGTAGCAGCAGTGTCACGCAGTCCGCCGCGTGGATCAAAGGATCTATGGTTTTCCCTCGAGTCTTTCCCACGAGGCTTTCCCACGAGGCTTTCCACAGGGCTGTCCCATGTGCACACGTTGTGGGAGTGGATCCTCGGCTTGAACGTCAAGGCAGTGCAGGGAAAACAGGTTCCTCTGGAATGGACTGACACATCTGGGCGTCTCTTGGAATGGTGGCACGACCCTGGAGTTCCTCTCGCCTCTCCTGTGGAGAGCGCCTCCTCTTGAGATGCGACGGAAACGCCGGGAATTCTTACCCTAAGAAACAGGGAAAGGATCCCTCATCTCGAGCTAGGAGGCGGAAACGGGGCCCCCTGGATGTGTACGGGACCCCACGTGCTTCCTCTCGAGTGGAGACGGGTATGTCGGGGAACTTCTTGAGTTGCAGCAAGGGTGTGAAGGACACTTTGGAAGTTCCAGTGGTTAGATGTGATTGGCCTCCAGAAGCCTCAGCGGAAATGGGCCTCATCTCGCCTGGAGGGCAAAACCTCCTGGATTTTCTCGAGTTGCGGCATGTGCTCTCGACTTACGACGGGGACCTCGGGGACCCGCTCTGGTGACCTCAGGAAAGGCCAGTCCCCATGCGAGTTCCTCGGGGGCCTCTCGGGATTCCTCTCCCATCGATGCCGGGGCCTAAGACGTTGTGTGGAGTCGGGGCCGGAACCTGAGGATTCCTCTCCAGTGCTGATATGGATCTTGGGGTACTTCTGGAGTCTCCCCAGGGGAGTCAGTCCTCGTCTCGAATGCGGGCATGCACTTGCGCTTTCCTCCAGAGCGGTAGCAGCAGTGTCACGCAGTCCGCCGCGTGGATCAAAGGATCTATGGTTTTCCCTCGAGTTTTCCCACGAGGCTTTCCCACGAGGCTTTCCCACAGGGCTGTCCCACGTGCACACGTGGTGGGAGTCGATCCTCGGCTTTAACGTCAAGGCAGTGCAGGGAAAACAGGTTCCTCTGGAATGGACTGACACTTCTGGGGGACTCTTGGAATGGTGGCACGACCCTGGAGTTCCTCTCGCCTTTCCTGTGGAGAGCGCCTCCTCTTGAAATGCGACGGGAACGCCGGGAATTCTTTCCCTACGAAACAGGGAAAGGATCCCTCATCTCGAGCTAGGAGGCGGAAACGGGGCTCCCCTGGATGTGTGCGGGACCCCACGTGCTTCCTCTCGAGTGGAGATGGGTATGTCGGGGAACTTCTTGAGTTGCAGCCAGGGTGTGAAAGACCCTTTGGAAGTTCCAGTGGTTAGATGTGATTGGCCTCGAGAAGCCTCAGCGGAAATGGGCCTCATCTCCCTGGAGGGCAAAACCTCCTGGATTTTCTCGAGTTACGGCAGGTGCTCTCGACTTACGACGGGGACCTCAGGGACCCGCTCTGGTGGCCTCAGGAAAGGCCAGTCCCCATGTGAGTTCCTCGGGGGCCTCTCGGGATTCCGCACCCGTCGATGCCCGGGCCTAAGACCTTGTGTGGAGTCGGGGCCGGAACCTGAGGATTCCTCTCCAGTGCTGACATGGATCTTGGGGTACTTCTGGAGTCTCCCCAGGGGAGTCAGTCCTCGTCTCGAATGCGGGCATGCACTTGCGCTTTCCTCCAGAGCGGTAGCAGCAGTGTCACGCAGTCCGCCGCGTGGATCAAAGGATCTATGGTTTTCCCTCGAGTCTTTCCCACGAGGCTTTCCCACGAGGCTTTCCCACAGGGCTGTCCCACGTGCACACGTGGTGGGAGTCGATCCTCGGCTTGAACGTCAAGGCAGTGCAGGGAAAACAGGTTCCTCTGGAATGGACTGACATATCTGGGGGTCTCTTCGAATGGTGCCACGACCCTGGAGTTCCTCTCGCCTTTCCTGTGGAGAGCGCCACCTCTTGAGATGCGACGGGAACGCCGGGAATTCTTTCCCTACGAAACAGGGAAAGGATCCCTCATCTCGAGCTAGGAGGCGGAAACGGGGCTCCCCTGGATGTGTGCGGGACCCCACGTGCTTCCTCTCGAGTGGAGATGGGTATGTCGGGGAACTTCTTGAGTTGCAGCCAGGGTGTGAAAGACCCTTTGGAAGTTCCAGTGGTTAGACGTGATTAGCCTCGAGAAGCCTCAGCGGAAATGGGCCTCATCTCGCCTGGAGGGCAAAACCTCCTGGATTTTCTCGAGTTGCGGCAGGTGCTCTCGACTTACGACGGGGACCTCAGGGACCCGCTCTGGTGGCCTCAGGAAAGGCCAGTCCCCATGCGAGTTCCTCGGGGGCCTCTCGGGATTCCTCTCCCGTCGATGCCGGGGCCTAAGACCTTGTGTGGAGTCGGGGCCGGAACCTGAGGTTTCCTCTCCAGTGCTGACATGGATCTTGGGGTAATTCTGGAGTCTCCCCAGGGGAGTCAGTCCTCGTCTCGAATGCGGGCATGCACTTGCGCTTTCCTCCAGAGCAGTAGCAGCAGTGTCACGCAGTCCGCCGCGTGGATCAAAGGATCTATGGTTTTCCCTCGAGTCTTTCCCACGAGGCTTTCCCACGAGGCTTTCCCACAGGGCTGTCCCACGTGCACACGTGGTGGGAGTCGATCCTCGGCTTGAACGTCAAGGCAGTGCAGGGAAAACAGGTTCCTCTGGAATGGACTGACACATCTGGGGGTCTCTTGGAATGGTGGCACGACCCTGGAGTTCCTCTCGCCTTTCCTGTGGAGAGCGCCTCCTCTTGAGATGCGACGGGAACGCCGGGAATTCTTTCCCTACGAAACAGGGAAAGGATCCCTCATCTCTAGCTAGGAGGAGGAAACGGGGCTCCCCTGGATGTGTGCGGGACCCCACGTGCTTCCTCTCGAGTGGAGACGGGTATGTCGGGGAACTTCTTGAGTTGCAGCAAGGGTGTGAAGGACCCTTTGGAAGTTCCAGTGGTTAGACGTGATTAGCCTCGAGAAGCCTCAGCGGAAATGGGCCTCATCTCGCCTGGAGGGCAAAACCGCCTGGATTTTCTCGAGTTGCGGCAGGTGCTCTCCACTTACGACGGGGACCTCAGGGACCCGCTCTGGTGGCCTCAGGAAAGGCCAGTCCCCATGCGAGTTCCTCGGGGGCCTCTCGGGATTCCTCTCCCGTCGATGCCGGGGCCTAAGACCTTGTGTGGAGTCGGGGCCGGAACCTGAGTATTCCTCTCCAGTGCTGACATGGATCTTGGGGGACTTCTGGAGTCTCCCCAGGGGAGTCAGTCCTCGTCTCGAATGCGGGCATGCACTTGCGCTTTCCTCCAGAGCGGTAGCAGCAGTGTCACGCAGTCCGCCGCGTGGATCAAAGGATCTATGGTTTTCCCTCGAGTCTTTCCCACGAGGCTTTCCCACGAGGCTTTCCCACAGGGCTGTCCCACGTGCACACGTGGTGGGAGTCGATCCTCGGCTTGAACGTCAAGGCAGTGCAGGGAAAACAGGTTCCTCTGGAATGGACTGACACATCTGGGGGACTCTTCGAATGGTGCCACGACCCTGGAGTTCCTCTCGCCTTTCCTGTGGAGAGCGCCACCTCTTGAGATGCGACGGGAACGCCGGGAATTCTTTCCCTACGAAACAGGGAAAGGATCCCTCATCTCGAGCTAGGAGGCGGAAACGGGGCTCCCCTGGATGTGTGCGGGACCCCACGTGCTTCCTCTCGAGTGGAGATGGGTATGTCGGGGAACTTCTTGAGTTGCAGCCAGGGTCTGAAAGACCCTTTGGAAGTTCCAGTGGTTAGACGTGATTAGCCTCGAGAAGCCTCAGCGGAAATGGGCCTCATCTCGCCTGGAGGGCAAAACCTCCTGGATTTTCTCGAGTTGCGGCAGGAGCTCTCGACTTACGACGGGGACGTCAGGGACCCGCTCTGGTGGCCTCAGGAAAGGCCAGTCCCCATGCGAGTTCCTCGGGGGCCTCTCGGGATACCTCTCCCGTCGATGCCGGGGCCTAAGACCTTGTGTGGAGTCGGGGCCGGAACCTGAGGATTCCTCTCCAGTGCTGACATGGATCTTGGGGTACTTCTGGAGTCTCCCCAGGGGAGTCAGTCCTCGTCTCGAATGCGGGCATGCACTTGCGCTTTCCTCCAGAGCGGTAGCAGCAGTGTCACGCAGTCCGCCGCGTGCATCAAAGGATCTATGGTTTTCCCTCGAGTCTTTCCCACGAGGCTTTCCCACGAGGCTTTCCCACAGGGCTGTCCCACGTGCACAGGTGGTGGGAGTCGATCCTCGGCTTGAACGTCAAGGCAGTGCAGGGAAAACAGGTTCCTCTGGAATGGACTGACACATCTGGGGGACTCTTGGAATGGTGGCACGACCCTGGAGTTCCTCTCGCCTTTCCTGTGGAGAGTGCCTCCTCTTGAGATGCGACGGGAACGCCGGGAATTCTTTCCCTACGAAACAGGGAAAGGATCCCTCATCTCTAGCTAGGAGGAGGAAACGGGGCTCCCCTGGATGTGTGCGGGACCCCACGTGCTTCCTCTCGAGTGGAGACGGGTATGTCGGGGAACTTCTTGAGTTGCAGCAAGGGTGTGAAGGACCCTTTGGAAGTTCCAGTGGTTAGAAGTGATTAGCCTCGAGAAGCCTCAGCGGAAATGGGCCTCATCTCGCCTGGAGGGCAAAACCTCCTGGATTTTCTCGAGTTGCGGCAGGTGCTCTCGACTTAAGACGGGGACCTCAGGGACCCGCTCTGGTGGCCTCAGGAAAGGCCAGTCCCCATGCGAGTTCCTCGGGGGCCTCTCGGGATTCCTCTCCCGTCGATGCCGGGGCCTAAGACCTTGTGTGGAGTCGGGGCCGGAACCTGAGGATTCCTCTCCAGTGCTGACATGGATCTTGGGGTACTTCTGGAGTCTCCCCAGGGGAGTCAGTCCTCGTCTCGAATGCGGGCATGCACTTGCGCTTTCCTCCAGAGCGGTAGCAGCAGTGTCACGCAGTCCGCCGCGTGGATCAAAGGATCTATGGTTTTCCCTCGAGTCTTTCCCACGAGGCTTTCCCACGAGGCTTTCCCACAGGGCTGTCCCACGTGCACACGTGGTGGGAGTCGATCCTCGGCTTGAACGTCAAGGCAGTGCAGGGAAAACAGGTTCCTCTGGAATGGACTGACACATCTGGGGGACTCTTGGAATGGTGGCACGACCCTGGAGTTCCTCTCGCCTTTCCTGTGGAGAGCGCCTCCTCTTGAGATGCGACGTGAACGCCGGGAATTCTTTCCCTACGAAACAGGGAAAGGATCCCTCATCTCGAGCTAGGAGGCTGAAACGGGGCTCCCCTGGATGTGTGCGGGACCCCACGTGCTTCCTCTCGAGTGGAGACAGGTATGTCGGGGAACTTCTTGAGTTGCAGCAAGGGCGTGAAGGACCCTTTGGAAGTTCCAGTGGTTAGACGTGATTGGCCTCGAGAAGCCTCAGCGGAAATGGGCCTCATCACGCCTGGAGGGCAAAACCTCCTGGATTTTCTCGAGTTGCGGCAGGTGCTCTCGACTTACGACGGGGACCTCAGGGACCCGTTGTGGTGGCCTCAGGAAAGGCCAGTCCCCATGCGAGTTCCTCGGGGGCCTCTCGGGATTCCTCTCCCGTCGATGCCGGGGCCTAAGACCTTGTGTGGAGTCGGGGCCGGAACCTGAGGATTCCTCTCCAGTGCTGACATGGATCTTGGGGTACTTCTGGAGTCTCCCCAGGGGAGTCAGTCCTCGTCTCGAATGCGGGCATGCACTTGCGCTTTCCTCCAGAGCGGTAGCAGCAGTGTCACGCAGTCCGCCGCGTGGATCAAAGGATCTATGGTTTTCCCTCGAGTCTTTCCCACGAGGCTTTCCCACGAGGCTTTCCCACAGGGCTGTCCCACGTGCACACGTGGTGGGAGCCGATCCTCGGCTTGAACGTCAAGGCAGTGCAGGGAAAACAGGTTCCTCTGGAATGGACTGACACATCTGGGGGACTCTTGGAATGGTGGCACGACCCTGGAGTTCCTCTCGCCTTTCCTGTGGAGAGCGCCTCCTCTTGAGATGCGACGAGAACGCCGGGAATTCTTTCCCTACGAAACAGGGAAAGGATCCCTCATCTCGAGCTAGGAGGCTGAAACGGGGCTCCCCTGGATGTGTGCGGGACCCCACGTGCTTCCTCTCGAGTGGAGACGGGTATGTCGGGGAACCTCTTGAGTTGCAGCAAGGGCGTGAAGGACCCTTTGGAAGTTCCAGTGGTTAGACGTGATTAGCCTCGAGAAGCCTCAGCGGAAATGGGCCTCATCTCGCCTGGAGGGCAAAACCTCCTGGATTTTCTCGAGTTGCGACAGGTGCTCTCGACTTACGACGGGGACCTCAGGGACCCGCTCTGGTGGCCTCAGGAAAGGCCAGTCCCCATGCGAGTTCCTCGGGGGCCTCTCGGGATTCCTCTCCCGTCGATGCCGGGGCCTAAGACCTTGTGTGGAGTCGGGGCCGGAACCTGAGGATTCCTCTCCAGTGCTGACATGGATCTTGGGGTACTTCTGGAGTCTCCCCAGGGGAGTCAGTCCTCGTCTCGAATGCGGGCATGCACTTGCGCTTTCCTCCAGAGCGGTAGCAGCAGTGTCACGCAGTCCGCCGCGTGGATTAAAGGATCTATGGTTTTCCCTCGAGTCTTTCCCACGAGGCTTTCCCACAGGGCTGTCCCACGTGCACACGTGGTGGGAGTCGATCCTCGGCTTGAACGTCAAGGCAGTGCAGGGAAAACAGGTTCCTCTGGAATGGACTGACACATCTGGGGGACTCTTGGAATGGTGGCACGACCCTGGAGTTCCTCTCGCCTTTCCTGTGGAGAGCGCCTCCTCTTGAGATGCGACGGGAACGCCGGGAATTCTTTCCCTACGAAACAGGGAAAGGATCCCTCATCTCGAGCTAGGAGGCGGAAACGGGGCTCCCCTGGATGTGTGCGGGACCCCACGTGCTTCCTCTCGAGTGGAGACGGGTATGTCGGGGAACTTCTTGAGTTGCAGCAAGGGTGTGAAGGACCCTTTGGAAGTTCCAGTGGTTAGACGTGATTAGCCTCGAGAAGCCTCAGCGGAAATGGGCCTCATCTCGCCTGGAGGGCAAAACCGCCTGGATTTTCTCGAGTTGCGGCAGGTGCTCTCGACTTACGACGGGGACCTCAGGGACCCGCTCTGGTGGCCTCAGGAAAGGCCAGTCCCCATGCGAGTTCCTCGGGGGCCTCTCGGGATTCCTCTCCCGTCGATGCCGGGGCCTAAGACCTTGTGTGGAGTCGGGGCCGGAACCTGAGGATTCCTCTCCAGTGCTGACATGGATCTTGGGGTACTTCTGGAGTCTCCCCAGGGGAGTCAGTCCTCGTCTCGAATGCGGGCATGCACTTGCGCTTTCCTCCAGAGCGGTAGCAGCAGTGTCACGCAGTCCGCCGCGTGGATCAAAGGATCTATGGTTTTCCCTCGAGTCTTTCCCACGAGGCTTTCCCACGAGGCTTTCCCACAGGGCTGTCCCACGTGCACACGTGGTGGGAGTGGATCCTCGGCTTGAACGTCAAGGCAGTGCAGGGAAAACAGGTTCCTCTGGAATGGACTGACACATCTGGGGGACTCTTGGAATGGTGGCACGACCCTGGAGTTCCTCTCGCCTTTCCTGTGGAGAGCGCCTCCTCTTGAGATGCGACGGGAACGCCGGGAATTCTTTCCCTACGAAACAGGGAAAGGATCCCTCATCTCGAGCTAGGAGGCGGAAACGGGGCTCCCCTGGATGTGTGCGGGACCCCACGTGCTTCCTCTCGAGTGGAGACGGGTATGTCGGGGAACTTCTTGAGTTGCAGCAAGGGTGTGAAGGACCCTTTGGAAGTTCCAGTGGTTAGACGTGATTAGCCTCGAGAAGCCTCAGCGGAAATGGGCCTCATCTCTCCTGGAGGGCAAAACCGCCTGGATTTTCTCGAGTTGCGGCAGGTGCTCTCCACTTACGACGGGGACCTCAGGGACCCGCTCTGGTGGCCTCAGGAAAGGCCAGTCCCCATGCGAGTTCCTCGGGGGCCTCTCGGGATTCCTCTCCCGTCGATGCCGGGGCCTAAGACCTTGTGTGGAGTCGGGGCCGGAACCTGAGGATTCCTCTCCAGTGCTGACCTGGATCTTGGGGTACTTCTGGAGTCTCCCCAGGGGAGTCAGTCCTCGTCTCGAATGCGGGCATGCACTTGCGCTTTCCTCCAGAGCGGTAGCAGCAGTGTCACGCAGTCCGCCGCGTGGATCAAAGGATCTATGGTTTTCCCTCGAGTCTTTCCCACGAGGCTTTCCCACGAGTCTTTCCCACAGGGCTGTCCCACGTGCACACGTGGTGGGAGTCGATCCTCGGCTTGAACGTCAAGGCAGTGCAGGGAAAACAGGTTCCTCTGGAATGGACTGACACATCTGGGGGACTCTTGGAATGGTGGCACGACCCTGGAGTTCCTCTCGCCTTTCCTGTGGAGAGCGCCTCCTCTTGAGATGCGACGGGAACGCCGGGAATTCTTTCCCTACGAAACAGGGAAAGGATCCCTCATCTCGAGCTAGGAGGCGGAAACGGGGCTCCCCTGGATGTGTGCGGGACCCCACGTGCTTCCTCTCGAGTGGAGACGGGTATGTCGGGGAACTTCTTGAGTTGCAGCAAGGGTGTGAAGGACCCTTTGGAAGTTCCAGTGGTTAGACGTGATTGGCCTCGAGAAGCCTCCGCGGAAATGGGCCTCATCTCGCCTGGAGGGCAAAACCTCCTGGATTTTCTCGAGTTGCGGCAGGTGCTCTCGACTTACGACGGGGACGTCAGGAACCCGCTCTGGTGGCCTCAGGAAAGGCCAGTCCCCATGCGAGTTCCTCGGGGGCCTCTCGGGATTCCTCTCCCGTCGATGCCGGGGCCTAAGACCTTGTGTGGAGTCGGGGCCGGAACCTGAGGATTCCTCTCCAGTGCTGACATGGATCTTGGGGTACTTCTGGAGTCTCCCCAGAGGAGTCAGTCCTCGTCTCGAATGCGGGCATGCACTTGCGCTTTCCTCCAGAGCGGTAGCAGCAGTGTCACGCAGTCCGCCGCGTGGATCAAAGGATCTATGGTTTTCCCTCGAGTCTTTCCCACGAGGCTTTCCCACGAGGCTTTCCCACAGGGCTGTCCCACGTGCACACGTGGTGGGAGTCGATCCTCGGCTTGAACGTCAAGGCAGTGCAGGGAAAACAGGTTCCTCTGGAATGGACTGACACATCTGGGGGACTCTTGGAATGGTGGCACGACCCTGGAGTTCCTCTCGCCTTTCCTGTGGAGAGCGCCTCCTCTTGAGATGCGACGTGAACGCCGGGAATTCTTTCCCTACGAAACAGGGAAAGGATCCCTCATCTCGAGCTAGGAGGCTGAAACGGGGCTCCCCTGGATGTGTGCGGGACCCCACGTGCTTCCTCTCGAGTGGAGACGGGTATGTCGGGGAACCTCTTGAGTTGCAGCAAGGGCGTGAAGGACCCTTTGGAAGTTCCAGTGGTTAGACATGATTGGCCTCGAGAAGCCTCAGCGGAAATGGGCCTCATCTCGCCTGGAGGGCAAAACCTCCTGGATTTTCTCGAGTTGCGGCAGGTGCTCTCGACTTACGACGGGGACCTCAGGGACCCGCTCTGGTGGCCTCAGGAAAGGCCAGTCCCCATGCGAGTTCCTCGGGGGCCTCTCGGGATTCCTCTCCCGTCGATCCCGGGGCCTAAGACCTTGTGTGGAGTCGGGGCCGGAACCTGAGGATTCCTCTCCAGTGCTGACATGGATCTTGTGGTACTTCTGGAGTCTCCCCAGGGGAGTCAGTCCTCGTCTCGAATGCGGGCATGCACTTGCGCTTTCCTCCAGAGCGGTAGCAGCAGTGTCACGCAGTCCGCCGCGTGGATCAAAGGATCTATGGTTTTCCCTCGAGTCTTTCCCACGAGGCTTTCCCACGAGGCTTTCCACAGGGCTGTCCCACGTGCACACGTGGTGGGAGTGGATCCTCGGCTTGAACGTCAAGGCAGTGCAGGGAAAACAGGTTCCTCTGGAATGGATTGACACATCTGGGGGACTCTTGGAATGGTGGCACGACCCTGGAGTTCCTCTCGCCTTTCCTGTGGAGAGCGCCTCCTCTTGAGATGCGACGGGAACGCCGGGAATTCTTTCCCTACGAAACAGGGAAATGATCCCTCATCTCTAGCTAGGAGGCGGAAATGGGGCTCCCCTGGATGTGTGCGGGACCCCACGTGCTTCCTCTCGAGTGGAGACGGGTATGTCGGGGAACTTCTTGAGTTGCAGCAAGGGTGTGAAGGACCCTTTGGAAGTTCCAGTGGTTAGATGTGATTGGCCTCGAGAAGCCTCAGCGGAAATGGGCCTCATTTCGCCTGGAGGGCAAAACCTCCTGGATTTTCTCGAGTTGCGGCAGGTGCTCTCGACTTACGATGGGGACTTCAGGGACCCACTCTGGTGGCCTCAGGAAAGGCCAGTCCCCATGCGAGTTCCTCGGGGGCCTCTCGGGATTCCTCTCCCGTCGATGCCAGGGCCTAAGACCTTGTGTGGAGTCGGGGCCGGAACCTGAGGATTCCTCTCCAGTGCTGACATGGATCTTGGGGTACTTCTGGAGTCTCCCCAGGGGAGTCAGTCCTCGTCTCGAATGCGGGCATGCACTTGCGCTTTCCTCCAGAGCGGTAGCAGCAGTGTCACGCAGTCCGCCGCGTGCATCAAAGGATCTATGGTTTTCCCTCGAGGCTTTCCCACGAGGCTTTCCCCCGAGGCTTTCCCACAGGGCTGTCCCACGTGCACAGGTGGTGGGAGTCGATCCTCGGCTTGAACGTCAAGGCAGTGCAGGGAAAACAGGTTCCTCTGGAATGGACTGACACATCTGGGCGTCTCTTGGAATGGTGGCACGACCCTGGAGTTCCTCTCGCCTCTCCTGTGGAGAGCGCCTCCTCTTGAGATGCGACGGGAACGCCGGGAATTCTTACCCTAAGAAACAGGGAAAGGATCCCTCATCTCGAGCTAGGAGGGGGAAACGGGGCCCCCTGGATGTGTACGGGACCCCACGTGCTTCCTCTCGAGTGGAGACGGGTATGTCGGGGAACTTCTTGAGTTGCAGCAAGGGTGTGAAGGACCCTTTGGAAGTTCCAGTGGTTAGATGTGATTGGCCTCGAGAAGCCTCAGCGGAAATGGGCCTCATCTCGCCTGGAGGGCAAAACCTCCTGGATTTTCTCGAGTTGCGGCAGGTGCTCTCGACTTACGACGGGGACCTCGGGGACCCGCTCTGGTGACCTCAGGAAAGGCCAGTCCCCATGCGAGTTCCTCGGGGGCCTCTCGGGATTCCTCTCCCATCGATGCCGGGGCCTAAGACGTTGTGTGGAGTCGGGGCCTGAAACTGAGGATTCCTCTCCAGTGCTGATATGGATCTTGGGGTACTTCTGGAGTCTCCCCAGGGGAGTCAGTCCTCGTCTCGAATGCGGGCATGCACTTGCGCTTTCCTCCAGAGCGGTAGCAGCAGTGTCACGCAGTCCGCCGCGTGGATCAAAGGATCTATGGTTTTCCCTCGAGTCTTTCCCACGAGGCTTTCCCACGAGGCTTTCCCACAGGGCTGTCCCACGTGCACACGTGGTGGGAGTCGATCCTCGGCTTGAACGTCAAGGCAGTGCAGGGAAAACAGGTTCCTCTGGAATGGACTGACACATCTGGGGGACTCTTGGAATGGTGGCACGACCCTGGAGTTCCTCTCGCCTTTCCTGTGGAGAGCGCCTCCTCTTGAGATGCGACGGGAACGCCGGGAATTCTTTCCCTACGAAACAGGGAAAGGATCCCTCATCTCGAGCTAGGAGGCGGAAACGGGGCTCCCCTTGATGTGTGCGGGACCCCACGTGCTTCCTCTCGAGTGGAGACGGGTATGTCGGGGAACTTCTTGAGTTGCAGCAAGGGTGTGAAGGACCCTTTGGAAGTTCCAGTGGTTAGACGTGATTTGCCTCGAGAAGCCTCCGTGGAAATGGGCCTCATCTCGCCTGGAGGGCAAAACCTCCTGGATTTTCTCGAGTTGCGGCAGGTGCTCTCGACTTACGACGGGGACCTCAGGGACCCGCTCTGGTGGCCTCAGGAAAGGCCAGTCCCCATGCGAGTTCCTCGGGGGCCTCTCGGGATTCCTCTCCCGTCGATGCCGGGGCCTAAGACCTTGTGTGGAGTCGGGGCCGGAACCTGAGGATTCCTCTCCAGTGCTGACATGGATCTTGGGGTACTTCTGGAGTCTCCCCAGGGGAGTCAGTCCTCGTCTCGAATGCGGGCATGCACTTGCGCTTTCCTCCAGAGCGGTAGCAGCAGTGTCACGCAGTCCGCTGCGTGGATTAAAGGATCTATGGTTTTCCCTCGAGTCTTTCCCACGAGGCTTTCCCACAGGGCTGTCCCACGTGCACACGTGGTGGGAGTCGATCCTCGGCTTGAACGTCAAGGCAGTGCAGGGAAAACAGGTTCCTCTGGAATGGACTGACACATCTGGGGGACTCTTGGAATGGTGGCACGACCCTGGAGTTCCTCTCGCCTTTCCTGTGGAGAGCGCCTCCTCTTGAGATGCGACGGGAACGCCGGGAATTCTTTCCCTACGAAACAGGGAAAGGATCCCTCATCTCTAGCTAGGAGGCGGAAACGGGGCTCCCCTGGATGTGTGCGGGACCCCACGTGCTTCCTCTCGAGTGGAGACGGGTATGTCGGGGAACTTCTTGAGTTGCAGCAAGGGTGTGAAGGACCCTTTGGAAGTTCCAGTGGTTAGAAGTGATTAGCCTCGAGAAGCTTCAGAGGAAATGGGCCTCATCTCGCCTGGAGGGCAAAACCGCCTGGATTTTCTCGAGTTGCGGCAGGTGCTCTCGACTTACGACGGGGACGTCAGGGACCCGCTCTGGTGGCCTCAGGAAAGGCCAGTCCCCATGCGAGTTCCTCGGGGGCCTCTCGGGATTCCTCTCCCGTCGATGCCGGGGCCTAAGACCTTGTGTGGAGTCGGGGCCGGAACCTGAGGATTCCTCTCCAGTGCTGACATGGATCTTGGGGTACTTCTGGTGTCTCCCCAGGGGAGTCAGTCCTCGTCTCGAATGCGGGCATGCACTTGCGCTTTCCTCCAGAGCGGTAGCAGCAGTGTCACGCAGTCCGCCGCGTGGATCAAAGGATCTATGGTTTTCCCTCGAGTCTTTCCCACGAGGCTTTCCCACGAGGCTTTCCCACAGGGCTGTCCCACGTGCACACGTGGTGGGAGTCGATCCTCGGCTTGAACGTCAAGGCAGTGCAGGGAAAACAGGTTCCTCTGGAATGGACTGACACATCTGGGGGACTCTTGGAATGGTGGCACGACCCTGGAGTTCCTCTCGCCTTTCCTGTGGAGAGCGCCTCCTCTTGAGATGCGACGTGAACGCCGGGAATTCTTTCCCTACGAAACAGGGAAAGGATCCCTCATCTCGAGCTAGGAGGCTGAAACGGGGCTCCCCTGGATATGTGCGGGACCCCACGTGCTTCCTCTCCAGTGGAGACGGGTATGTCGGGGAACCTCTTGAGTTGCAGTAAGGGCGTGAAGGACCCTTTGGAAGTTCCAGTGGTTAGACGTGATTGGCCTCGAGAAGCCTCAGCGGAAATGGGCCTCATCTCGCCTGGAGGGCAAAACCTCCTGGATTTTCTCGAGTTGCGGCAGGTGCTCCCCACTTACGACGGGGACCTCAGGGACCCGCTCTGGTGGCCTCAGGAAAGGCCAGTCCCCATGCGAGTTCCTCGGGGGCCTCTCGGGAATCCTCTCCCGTCGATGCCGGGGCCTAAGACCTTGTGTGGAGTCTGGGCCGGAACCTGAGGTTTCCTCTACAGTGCTGACATGGATCTTGGGGTACTTCTGGAGTCTGCCCAGGGGAGTCAGTCCTCGTCTCGAATGCGGGCATGCACTTGCGCTTTCCTCCAGAGCGGTAGCAGCAGTGTCACGCAGTCCGCCGTGTGGATCAAAGGATCTATGGTTTTCCCTCGAGTCTTTCCCACGAGGCTTTCCCACGAGGCTTTCCTCAGGGCTGTCCCACGTGCACACGTGGTGGGACTCGATCCTCGGCTTGAACGTCAAGGTAGTGCAGGGAAAACACGTTCCTCTGGAATGGACTGACACATCTGGGGGACTCTTGGAATGGTGCCACGACCCTGGAGTTCCTCTCGCCTTTCCTGTGGAGAGCGCCTCCTCTTGAGATGCGACGGGAACGCCGGGAATTCTTTCCCTACGAAACAGGGAAAGGATCCCTCATCTCGAGCTAGGAGGCGGAAACGGGGCTCCCCTGGATGTGTGCGGGACCCCACGTGCTTCCTCTCGAGTGGAGACGGGTATGTCGGGGAACTTCTTGAGTTGCAGCAAGGGTGTGAAGGACCCTTTGGAAGTTCCAGTGGTTAGACGTGATTAGCCTTGAGAAGCCTCAGCGGAAATGGGCCTCATCTCGCCTGGAGGGCAAAACCTCCTGGATTTTCTCGAGTTGCGGCAGGTGCTCTCGACTTACGACGGGGACCTCAGGGACCCGCTCTGGTGGCCTCAGGAAAGGCCAGTCCCCATGCGAGTTCCTCGGGGGCCTCTCGGGATTCCTCTCCCGTCGATGCCGGGGCCTAAGACCTTGTGTGGAGTCGGGGCCGGAACCTGAGGATTCCTCTCCAGTGCTGACCTGGATCTTGGGGTACTTCTGGAGTCTCCCCAGGGGAGTCAGTCCTCGTCTCGAATGCGGGCATGCACTTGCGCTTTCCTCCAGAGCGGTAGCAGCAGTGTCACGCAGTCCGCCGCGTGGATCAAAGGATCTATGGTTTTCCCTCGAGTCTTTCCCACGAGGCTTTCCCACAGGGCTGTCCCACGTGCACACGTGGTGGGAGTCGATCCTCGGCTTGAACGTCAAGGCAGTGCAGGGAAAACAGGTTCCTCTGGAATGGACTGACACATCTGGGGGACTCTTGGAATGGTGGCACGACCCTGGAGTTCCTCTCGCCTTTCCTGTGGAGAGCGCCTCCTCTTGAGATGCGACGGGAACGCCGGGAATTCTTTCCCTACGAAACAGGGAAAGGATCCCTCATCTCTAGCTAGGAGGCGGAAACGGGGCTCCCCTGGATGTGTGCGGGACCCCACGTGCTTCCTCTCGAGTGGAGACGGGTATGTCGGGGAACTTCTTGAGTTGCAGCAAGGGTGTGAAGGACCCTTTGGAAGTTCCAGTGGTTAGACGTGATTAGCCTCGAGAAGCTTCAGAGGAAATGGGCCTCATCTCGCCTGGAGGGCAAAACCGCCTGGATTTTCTCGAGTTGCGGCAGGTGCTCTCGACTTACGACGGGGACCTCAGGGACCCGCTCTGGTGGCCTCAGGAAAGGCCAGTCCCCATGCGAGTTCCTCGGGGGCCTCTCGGGATTCCTCTCCCGTCGATGCCGGGGCCTAAGACCTTGTGTGGATTCGGGGCCGGAACCTGAGGATTCCTCTCCAGTGCTGACATGGATCTTGGGGTACTTCTGGAGTCTCCCCAGGGGAGTCAGTCCTCGTCTCGAATGCGGGCATGCACTTGCGCTTTCCTCCAGAGCGGTAGCAGCAGTGTCACGCAGTCCGCCGCGTGGATCAAAGGATCTATGGTTTTCCCTCGAGTCTTTCCCACGAGGCTTTCCCACGAGGCTTTCCCACAGGGCTGTCCCACGTGCACACGTGGTGGGAGTCGATCCTCGGCTTGAACGTCAAGGCAGTGCAGGGAAAACAGGTTCCTCTGGAATGGACTGACACATCTGGGGGACTCTTGGAATGGTGGCACGACCCTGGAGTTCCTCTCGCCTTTCCTGTGGAAAGCGCCTCCTCTTGAGATGCGACGTGAACGCCGGGAATTCTTTCCCTACGAAACAGGGAAAGGATCCCTCATCTCGAGCTAGGAGGCTGAAACGGGGCTCCCCTGGATATGTGCGGGACCCCACGTGCTTCCTCTCCAGTGGAGACGGGTATGTCGGGGAACCTCTTGAGTTGCAGTAAGGGCGTGAAGGACCCTTTGGAAGTTCCAGTGGTTAGACGTGATTGGCCTCGAGAAGCCTCAGCGGAAATGGGCCTCATCTCGCCTGGAGGGCAAAACCTCCTGGATTTTCTCGAGTTGCGGCAGGTGCTCCCCACTTACGACGGGGACCTCAGGGACCCGCTCTGGTGGCCTCAGGAAAGGCCAGTCCCCATGCGAGTTCCTCGGGGGCCTCTCGGGAATCCTCTCCCGTCGATGCCGGGGCCTAAGACCTTGTGTGGAGTCTGGGCCGGAACCTGAGGTTTCCTCTACAGTGCTGACATGGATCTTGGGGTACTTCTGGAGTCTGCCCAGGGGAGTCAGTCCTCGTCTCGAATGCGGGCATGCACTTGCGCTTTCCTCCAGAGCGGTAGCAGCAGTGTCACGCAGTCCGCCGCGTGGATCAAAGGATCTATGGTTTTCCCTCGAGTCTTTCCCACGAGGCTTTCCCACGAGGCTTTCCTCAGGGCTGTCCCACGTGCACACGTGGTGGGAGTCGATCCTCGGCTTGAACGTCAAGGCAGTGCAGGGAAAACAGGTTCCTCTGGAATGGACTGACACATCTGGGGGACTCTTGGAATGGTGGCACGACCCTGGAGTTCCTCTCGCCTTTCCTGTGGAGAGCGCCTCCTCTTGAGATGCGACGGGAACGCCGGGAATTCTTTCCCTACGAAACAGGGAAAGGATCCCTCATCTCGAGCTAGGAGGCGGAAACGGGGCTCCCCTGGATGTGTGCGGGACCCCACGTGCTTCCTCTCGAGTGGAGACGGGTATGTCGGGGAACTTCTTGAGTTGCAGCAAGGTGTGAAGGACCCTTTGGAAGTTCCAGTGGTTAGATGTGATTAGCCTCGAGAAGCCTCAGCGGAAATGGGCCTCATCTCGCCTGGAGGGCAAAACTTCCTGGATTTTCTCGAGTTGCGGCAGGTGCTCCCGACTTACGACGGGGACCTCAGGGACCCGCTCTGGTGGCCTCAGGAAAGGCCAGTCCCCATGCGAGTTCCTCGGGGGCCTCTCGGGAATCCTCTCCCGTCGATGCCGGGGCCTAAGACCTTGTGTGGAGTCGGGGCCGGAACCTGAGGATTCCTCTCCAGTGCTGACATGGATCTTGGGGTACTTCTGGAGTCTGCCCAGGGGAGTCAGTCCTCGTCTCGAATGCGGGCATGCACGTGCGCTTTCCTCCAGAGCGGTAGCAGCAGTGTCACGCAGTCCGCCGCGTGGATCAAAGGATCTATGGTTTTCCCTCGAGTCTTTCCCACGAGGCTTTCCCACGAGGCTTTCCACAGGGCTGTCCCACGTGCACACGTGGTGGGACTCGATCCTCGGCTTGAACGTCAAGGTAGTGCAGGGAAAACACGTTCCTCTGGAATGGACTGACACATCTGGGGGACTCTTGGAATGGTGGCACGACCCTGGAGTTCCTCTCGCCTTTCCTGTGGAGAGCGCCTCCTCTTGAGATGCGACGGGAACGCCGGGAATTCTTTCCCTACGAAACAGGGAAAGGATCCCTCATCTCGAGCTAGGAGGCGGAAACGGGGCTCCCCTGGATGTGTGCGGGACCCCACGTGCTTCCTCTCGAGTGGAGTCGGGTATGTCGGGGAACTTCTTGAGTTGCAGCAAGGGTGTGAAGGACCCTTTGGAAGTTCCAGTGGTTAGACGTGATTAGCCTTGAGAAGCCTCAGCGGAAATGGGCCTCATCTCGCCTGGAGGGCAAAACCTCCTGGATTTTCTCGAGTTGCGGCAGGTGCTCTCGACTTACGACGGGGACGTCAGGGACCCGATCTGGTGGCCTCAGGAATGGCCAGTCCCCATGCGAGTTCCTCGGGGGCCTCTCGGGATTCCTCTCCCGTCGATACCGGGGCCTAAGACCTTGTGTGGAGTCGGGGCCGGAACCTGAGGATTCCTCTCCAGTGCTGACATGGATCTTGGGGTACTTCTGGAGTCTCCCCAGGGGAGTCAGTCCTCGTCTCGAATGCGGGCATGCACTTGCGCTTTCCTCCAGAGCGGTAGCAGCAGTGTCACGCAGTCCGCCGCGTGGATCAAAGGATCTATGGTTTTCCCTCAAGTCTTTCCCACGAGGCTTTCCCACGAGGTTTTCCCACAGGGCTGTCCCACGTGCACACGTGGTGGGAGTCGATCCTCGGCTTGAACGTCAAGGCAATGCAGGGAAAACAGGTTCCTCTATAATGGACTGACATATCTGGGGGTCTCTTGGAATGGTGGCACGACCCTGGAGTTCCTCTCCCCTTTCCTGTGGAGAGCACCTCCTCTTGAGATGCGACGGGAACGCCGGGAATTCTTTCCCTATGAAACAGGGAAAGGATCCCTCATCTCGAGCTAGGAGGCGGAAATGGTGCTCCCCTGGATGTGTGCGGGACCCCACGTGCTTCCTCTGGAGTGGAGACGGGTATGTTGGGGAACTTCTTTAGTCGCAGCAAGGGTGTGAAGGACCCGTTGGAAGTTCCAGTATTTAGACGTGATTAGCCTCGAGAAGCCTCAGCGAAAATGGGCCTCATCTCGCCTGGAGGGCAAAACCTCCTGGATTTTCTCGAGTTGCGGCAGGTGCTCTCGACTTACGACGGGGACCTCAGGGACCCGCTCTGGTGGCCTCAGGAAAGGCCAGTCCCCATGCGAGTTCCTCGGGGGCCTCTCGGGATTCCTCTCCCGTCGATGCCGGGGCCTAAGACCTTGTGTGGAGTCGGGGCCGGAACCTGAGGATTCCTCTCCAGTGCTGACATGGATCTTGGGGTACTTCTGGAGTCTCCCCAGGGGAGTCAGTCCTCGTCTCGAATGCGGGCATGCACTTGCGCTTTCCTCCAGAGCGGTAGCAGCAGTGTCACGCAGTCCGCCGCGTGGATCAAAGGATCTATGGTTTTCCCTCGAGTCTTTCCCACGAGGCTTTCCCCCGAGGCTTTCCCACAGGGCTGTCCCACGTGCACACGTGGTGGGAGTCGATCCTCGGCTTGAACGTCAAGGCAGTGCAGGGAACACAGGTTCCTCTGGAATGGACTGACACATCTGGGGGACTCTTGGAATGGTGGCACGACCCTGGAGTTCCTCTCGCCTTTCCTGTGGAGAGCGCCTCCTCTTGAGATGCGACGGGAACACCGGGAATTCTTTCCCTACGAAACAGGGAAAGGATCCCTCATCTCGAGCTAGGAGGCGGAAACGGGGCTCCCCTGGATGTGTGCGGGACCCCACGTGCTTCCTCTCGAGTGCAGACCGGTAAGTCGGGGAACTTCTTGAGTTGCAGCAATGGTGTGAAGGACCCTTTGGAAGTTCCAGTGGTTAGATGTGATTGGCCTCGAGAAGCCTCAGCGGAAATGGGCCTCATCTCGCCTGGAGGGCAAAACCTCCTGGATTTTCTCGAGTTGCGGCAGGTGCTCTCGACTTACAACGGGGACCTCAGGGACCCGCTCTGGTGGCCTCAGGAAAGGCCAGTCCCCATGCGAGTTCCTCGGGGGCGTCTCGGGATTCCTCTCCCGTCGATGCCGGGGCCTAAGCCCTTGTGTGGAGTCGGGGCCGGAACCTGAGGATTCCTCTCCAGTGCTGACATGGATCTTGGGGTACTTCTGGAGTCTCCCCAGGGGAGTCAGTCCTCGTCTCGAATGCGGGCATGCACTTGCGCTTTCCTCCAGAGCGGTAGCAGCAGTGTCACGCAGTCCGCCGCGTGGATCAAAGGATCTATGGTTTTCCCTCGAGTCTTTCCCACGAGGCTTTCCCACGAGGCTTTCCCACAGGGCTGTCCCACGTGCACACGTGGTGGGAGTCGATCCTCGGCTTGAACGTCAAGGCAGTGCACGGAAAACAGGTTCCTCTGGAATGGGCTGATACATCTGGGGGACTCTCGGAATGGTGGCACGACCCTGGAGTTCCTCTCACCTTTCCTGTGGAGAGCGCCTCCTCTTGAGATGCGACGGGAACGCCGGGAATTCTTTCCCTACGAAACAGGGAAAGGATCCCTCATCTCGAGCTAGGAGGCAGAAACGGGGCTCCCCTGGATGTGTGCGGGACACCACGTGCTTCCTCTCGAGTGGAGACGGGTATGTCGGGGAACTTCTTGAGTTGCAGCAAGGGTGTGAAGGACCCTTTGGAAGTTCCAGTGGTTAGATGTGATTGGACTCGAGAAGCCTCAGCGGAAATGGGCCTCATCTCGCCTGGAGGGCAAAACCTCCTGGATTTTCTCGAGTTGCGGCAGGTGCTCTCGACTTACGACGGGGACCTCAGGGACCCGCTCTGGTGGCCTCAGGAAAGGCCAGTCCCCATGCGAGTTCCTCGGGGGCCTCTCGGGATTCCTCTCCCGTCGATGCCGGGGCCTAAGACCTTGTGTGGAGTCGGGACCGGAACCTGAGGATTCCTCTCCAGTGCTGACATGGATCTTGGGGTACTTCTGGAGTCTCCCCAAGGAAGTCAGTCCTCGTCTCGAATGCGGGCATGCACTTGCGCTTTCCTCCAGAGCGGTAGCAGCAGTGTCACGCAGTCCGCCGCGTGGATCAAAGGATCTATGGTTTTCCCTCGAGTCTTTCCCACGAGGCTTTCCCACGAGGCTTTCCCACAGGGCTGTCCCACGTGCACAGGTGGTGGGAGTCGATCCTCGGCTTGAACGTCAAGGCAGTGCAGGGAAAACAGGTTCCTCTGGAATGGACTGACACATCTGGGGGACTCTTGGAATGGTGGCATGACCCTGGAGTTCCTCTCGCCTTTCCTGTGGAGAGCGCCTCCTCTTGAGATGCGACGGGAACGCCGGGAATTCTTTCCCTACGAAACAGGGAAAGGATCCCTCATCTCGAGCTAGGAGGCGGAAACGGGGCTCCCCTGGATGTGTGCGGGACACCACGTGCTTCCTCTCGAGTGCAGACGGGTATGTTGGGGAACTTCTTGAGTTGCAGCAAGGGTGTGAAGGACCCTTTGGAAGTTCCAGTGGTTAGATGTGATTGGCCTCGAGAAGCCTCAGCGGAAATGGGCCTCATCTCGCCTGGAGGGCAAAACCTCCTGGATTTTCTCGAGTTGCGGCAGGTGCTCTCGACTTACGACGGGGACCTCAGGGACCCGCTCTGGTGGCCTCAGGAAAGGCCAGTCCCCATGCGAGTTCCTCGGGGGCCTCTCGGGATTCCTCTCCCGTCGATGCCGGGCCTACGACCTTGTGTGGAGTCGGGGCCGGAACCTGAGGATTCCTCTCCAGTGCTGACATGGATCTTGGGGTACTTCTGGAGTCTCCCCAGGGGAGTCAGTCCTCGTCTCGAATGCGGGCATGCACTTGCGCTTTCCCCCAGAGCGGCAGCAGCCGTGTCACGCAGTCCGCCGCGTGGATCAAAGGATCTATGGTTTTCCCTCGAGTCTTTCCCACGAGGCTTTCCCACGAGGCTTTCCCACAGGGCTGTCCCACGTGCACACGTGGTGGGAGTCGATCCTCGGCTTGAACGTCAAGGCAGTGCAGGGAACACAGGTTCCTCTGGAATGGACTGACACATCTGGGGGACTCTTGGAATGGTGTCACGACCCTGGAGTTCCTCTCGCCTTTCCTGTGGAAAGCGCCTCCTCTTGAGATGCGACGGGAACGCCGGGAATTCTTTCCCTACGAAACAGGGAAAGGATCCCTCATCTCGAGCTAGGAGGCGGAAACGGGGCTCCCCTGGATGTGTGCGGGACACCACGTGCTTCCTCTCGAGTGCAGACGGGTATGTCGGGGAACTTCTTGAGTTGCAGCAAGGGTGTGAAGGACCCTCTGAAAGTTCCAGTGGTTAGATGTGATTGGCCTCGAGAAGCCTCAGCGGAAATGGGCCTCATCTCGCCTGGAGGGCAAAACCTCCTGGATTTTCTCGAGTTGCGGCAGGTGCTCTCGACTTACGACGGGGACCTCAGGGACCCGCTCTGGTGGCCTCAGGAAAGGCCAGTCCCCATGCGAGTTCCTCGGGGGCCTCTCGGGATTCCTCTCCCGTCGATGCCGGGGCCTAAGACCTTGTGTGGAGTCGGGGCCGGAACCTGAGGATTCCTCGCCAGTGCTGACATGGATCTTGGGGTACTTCTGGAGTCTCCCGAAGGAAGTCAGTCCTCGTCTCGAATGCGGGCATGCACTTGCGCTTTCCTCCAGAGCGGTAGCAGCCGTGTCACGCAGTCCGCCGCGTGGATCAAAGGATCTATGGTTTTCCCTCGAGTCTTTCCCACGAGGCTTTCCCCCGAGGCTTTCCCACAGGGCTGTTCCACGTGCACACGTGGTGGGAGTCGATCCTCGGCTTGAACGTCAAGGCAGTGCAGGGAAAACAGGTTCCTCTGGAATGGGCTGATACATCTGGGGGACTCTCGGAATGGTGGCACGATCCTGGAGTTCCTCTCGCCTTTCCTGTGGAGAGCGCCTCCTCTTGAGATGCGACGGGAACGCCGGGAATTCTTTCCCTACGAAACAGGGAAAGGATCCCTCATCTCGAGCTAGGAGGCGGAAACGGGGCTCCCCTGGATGTGTGCGGGACACCACGTGCTTCCTCTCGAGTGGAGACGGGTATGTCGGGGAACTTCTTGAGTTGCAGCAAGGGTGTGAAGGACCCTTTGGAAGTTCCAGTGGTTAGATGTGATTGGACTCGAGAAGCCTCAGCGGAAATGGGCCTCATCACGCCTGGAGGGCAAAACCTCCTGGATTTTCTCGAGTTGCGGCAGGTGCTCTCGACTTACGACGGGGACCTCAGGGACCCGCTCTGGTGGCCTCAGGAAAGGCCAGTCCCCATGCGAGTTCCTCGGGGGCCTCTCGGGATTCCTCTCCCGTCGATGCCGGGGCCTAAGACCTTGTGTGGAGTCGGGGCCGGAACCTGAGGATTCCTCTCCAGTGCTGACATGGATCTTGGGGTACTTCTGGAGTCTCCCCAAGGAAGTCAGTCTTCGTCTCGAATGCAGGCATGCACTTGCGGTTTCCTCCAGAGCGGTAGCAGCCGTGTCACGCAGTCCGCCGCGTGGATCAAAGGATCTATGGTTTTCCCTCGAGTCTTTCCCACGAGGTTTTCCCACGAGGCTTTCCCACAGGGCTGTCCCACGTGCACACGTGGTGGGAGTCGATCCTCGGCTTGAACGTCAAGGCAGTGCAGGGAAAACAGGTTCCTCTGGAATGGACTGACACATCGGGGGACTCTTGGAATGGTGGCATGACCCTGGAGTTCCTCTCGCCTTTCCTGTGGAGAGCGCCTCCTCTTGAGATGCGACGGGAACGCCGGGAATTCTTTCCCTACGAAACAGGGAAAGGATCCCTCATCTCGAGTTAGTAGGCGGAAACGGGGCTCCCCTGGATGTGTGCGGGACACCACGTGCTTCCTCTCGAGTGCAGACGGGTATGTTGGGGAACTTCTTGAGTTGCAGCAAGGGTGTGAAGGACCCTTTGAAAGTTCCAGTGGTTAGATGTGATTGGCCTCGAGAAGCCTCAGCGGAAATGGGCCTCATCTCGCCTGGAGGGCAAAACCTCCTGGATTTTCTCGAGTTGCGGCAGGTGCTCTCGACTTACGACGGGGACCTCAGGGACCCGCTCTGGTGGCCTCAGGAAAGGCCAGTCCCCATGCGAGTTCCTCGGGGGCCTCTCGGGATTCCTCTCCCGTCGATGCCGGGCCTACGAACTTGTGTGGAGTCGGGGCCAGAACCTGTGGATTCCTCTCCAGTGCTGACATGGATCTTGGGGTACTTCTGGAGTCTCCCCAGGGGAGTCAGTCCTCGTCTCGAATGCGGGCATGCACTTGCGCTTTCCTCCAGAGCGGTAGCAGCAGTGTCACGCAGTCCGCCGCGTGGATCAAAGGATCTATGGTTTTCCCTCGAGTCTTTCCCACGAGGCTTTCCCCCGAGGCTTTCCCACAGGGCTGTCCCACGTGCACATGTGGTGGGAGTCGATCCTCGGCTTGAACGTCAAGGCAGTGCACGGAAAACAGGTTCCTCTGGAATGGACTGACACATCTGGGGGAGTCTTGGAATGGTGTCACGACCCTGGAGTTCCTCTCGCCTTTCCTGTGGAGAGCGCCTCCTCTTGAGATGCGACGGGAACGCCGGGAATTCTTTCCCTACGAAACAGGGAAAGGATCCCTCATCTCGAGCTAGGAGGCGGAAACGGGGCTCCCCTGGATGTGTGCGGGACCCCACGTGCTTCCTCTCGAGTGGAGACGGGTATGTCGGGGAACTTCTTGAGTTGCAGCAAGGGTGTGAAGGACCCTCTGAAAGTTCCAGTGGTTAGATGTGATTGGCCTCGAGAAGCCTCAGCGGAAATGGGCCTCATCTCGCCTGGAGGGCAAAACCTCCTGGATTTTCTCGAGTTGTGGCAGGTGCTCTCGACTTACGACGGGGACCTCAGGGACCCGCTCTGGTGGCCTCAGGAAAGGCCAGTCCCCATGCGAGTTCCTCGGGGGCCTCTCGGGATTCCTCTCCCGTCGATGCCGGGGCCTAAGACCTTGTGTGGAGTCGGGGCCGGAACCTGAGGATTCCTCTCCAGTGCTGACATGGATCTTGGGGTACTTCTGGAGTCTCCCCAAGGAAGTCAGTCCTCGTCTCGAATGCGGGCATGCACTTGCGCTTTCCTCCAGAGCGGTAGCAGCCGTGTCACGCAGTCCGCCGCGTGGATCAAAGGATCTATGGTTTTCCCTCGAGTCTTTCCCACGAGGCTTTCCCCCGAGGCTTTCCCACAGGGCTGTCCCACGTGCACATGTGGTGGGAGTCGATCCTCGGCTTGAACGTCAAGGCAGTGCACGGAAAACAGGTTCCTCTGGAATGGACTGACACATCTGGGGGAGTCTTGGAATGGTGTCACGACCCTGGAGTTCCTCTCGCCTTTCCTGTGGAGAGCGCCTCCTCTTGAGATGCGACGGGAACGCCGGGAATTCTTTCCCTACGAAACAGGGAAAGGATCCCTCATCTCGAGCTAGGAGGCGGAAACGGGGCTCCCCTGGATGTGTGCGGGACCCCACGTGCTTCCTCTCGAGTGGAGACGGGTATGTCGGGGAACTTCTTGAGTTGCAGCAAGGGTGTGAAGGACCCTCTGAAAGTTCCAGTGGTTAGATGTGATTGGCCTCGAGAAGCCTCAGCGGAAATGGGCCTCATCTCGCCTGGAGGGCAAAACCTCCTGGATTTTCTCGAGTTGTGGCAGGTGCTCTCGACTTACGACGGGGACCTCAGGGACCCGCTCTGGTGGCCTCAGGAAAGGCCAGTCCCCATGCGAGTTCCTCGGGGGCCTCTCGGGATTCCTCTCCCGTCGATGCCGGGGCCTAAGACCTTGTGTGGAGTCGGGGCCGGAACCTGAGGATTCCTCTCCAGTGCTGACATGGATCTTGGGGTACTTCTGGAGTCTCCCCAAGGAAGTCAGTCCTCGTCTCGAATGCGGGCATGCACTTGCGCTTTCCTCCAGAGCGGTAGCAGCCGTGTCACGCAGTCCGCCGCGTGGATCAAAGGATCTATGGTTTTCCCTCGAGTCTTTCCCACGAGGCTTTCCCACGAGGCTTTCCCACAGGGCTGTCCCACGTGCACACGTGGTGGGAGTCGATCCTCGGCTTGAACGTCAAGGCAGTGCAGGGAAAAAAGGTTCCTCTGGAATGGACTGACACATCTGGGGGACTCTTGGAATGGTGTCACGACCCTGGAGTTCCTCTCGCCTTTCCTGTGGAGAGCGCCTCCTCTTGAGATGCGACGGGAACGCCGGGAATTCTTTCCCTACGAAACAGGGAAAGGATCCCTCATCTCGAGCTACGAGGCGGAAACGAGGCTCCCCTGGATGTGTGCGGGACACCACGTGCTTCCTCTCGAGTGCAGACGGGTATGTCGGGGAACTTCTTGAGTTGCAGCAAGGGTGTGAAGGACCCTCTGAAAGTTCCAGTGGTTAGATGTGATTGGCCTCGAGAAGCCTCAGCGGAAATGGGCCTCATCTCGCCTGGAGGGCAAAACCTCCTGGATTTTCTCGAGTTGCGGCAGGTGCTCTCGACTTACGACGGGGACCTCAGGGACCCGCTCTGGTGGCCTCAGGAAAGGCCAGTCCCCATGCGAGTTCCTCGGGGGCCTCTCGGGATTCCTCTCCCGTCGATGCCGGGGCCTAAGCCCTTGTGTGGAGTCGGGGCCGGAACCTGAGGATTCCTCTCCAGTGCTGACATGGATCTTGGGGTACGTCTGGAGTCTCCCCAGGGGAGTCAGTCCTCGTCTCGAATGCGGGCATGCACTTGCGCTTTCCTCCAGAGCGGTAGCAGCAGTGTCACGCAGTCCGCCGCGTGGATCAAAGGATCTATGGTTTTCCCTCGAGTCTTTCCCACGAGGCTTTCCCACGAGGCTTTCCCACAGGGCTGTCCCACGTGCACACGTGGTGGGAGTCGATCCTCGGCTTGAACGTCAAGGCAGTGCAGGGAAAACATGTTCCTCTGGAATGGGCTGATACATCTGGGGGACTCTCGGAATGGTGGCACGACCTGGAGTTCCTCTCGCCTTTCCTGTGGAGAGCGCCTCCTCTTGAGATGCGACGGGAACGCCGGGAATTCTTTCCCTACGAAACAGGGAAAGGATCCCTCATCTCGAGCTAGGAGGCGGAAACGGGGCTCCCCTGGATGTGTGCGGGACACCACGTGCTTCCTCTCGAGTGGAGACGGGTATGTCGGGGAACTTCTTGAGTTGCAGCAAGGGTGTGAAGGACCCTCTGGAAGTTCCAGTGGTTAGATGTGATTGGACTCGAGAAGCCTCAGCGGAAATGGGCCTCATCACGCCTGGAGGGCAAAACCTCCTGGATTTTCTCGAGTTGCGGCAGGTGCTCTCGACTTACGACGGGGACCTCAGGGACCCGCTCTGGTGGTCTCAGGAAAGGCCAGTCCCCATGCGAGTTCCTCGGGGGCCTCTCTGGATTCCTCTCCCGTCGATGCCGGGGCCTAAGACCTTGTGTGGAGTCGGGGCCGGAACCTGAGGATTCCTCTCCAGTGCTGACATGGATCTTGGGGTACTTCTGGAGTCTCCCCAAGGAAGTCAGTCCTCGTCTCGAATGCGGGCATGCACTTGCGCTTTCCTCCAGAGCGGTAGCAGCCGTGTCACGCAGTCCGCCGCGTGGATCAAAGGATCTATGGTTTTCCCTCGAGTCTTTCCCACGAGGTTTTCCCACGAGGCTTTCCCACAGGGCTGTCCCACGTGCACACGTGGTGGGAGTCGATCCTCGGCTTGAACGTCAAGGCAGTGCAGGGAAAACAGGTTCCTCTGGAATGGACTGACACATCTGGGGGACTCTTGGAATGTTGGCATGACCCTGGAGTTCCTCTCGCCTTTCCTGTGGAGAGCGCCTCCTCTTGAGATGCGACGGGAACGCCGGGAATTCTTTCCCTACGAAACAGGGAAAGGATCCCTCATCTCGAGCTAGGAGGCGGAAACGGGGCTCCCCTGGATGTGTGCGGGACACCACGTGCTTCCTCTCGAGTGCAGACGGGTATGTCGGGGAACTTCTTGAGTTGCAGCAAGGGTGTGAAGGACCCTCTGAAAGTTCCAGTGGTTAGATGTGATTGGCCTCGAGAAGCCTCAACGGAAATGGGCCTCATCTCGCCTGGAGGGCAAAACCTCCTGGATTTTCTCGAGTTGCGGCAGGTGCTCTCGACTTACGACGGGGACCTCAGGGACCCGCTCTGGTGGCCTCAGGAAAGGCCAGTCCCCATGCGAGTTCCTCGGGGGCCTCTCGGGATTCCTCTCCCGTCGATGCCGGGGCCTAAGACCTTGTGTGGAGTCGGGGCCGGAACCTGAGGATTCCTCTCCAGTGCTGACATGGATCTTGGGGTACTTCTGGAGTCTCCCCAGGGGAGTCAGTCCTCGTCTCGAATGCGGGCATGCACTTGCGCTTTCCTCCAGAGCGGTAGCAGCAGTGTCACGCAGTCCGCCGCGTGGATCAAAGCATCTATGGTTTTCCCTCGAGTCTTTCCCACGAGGCTTGCCCCCGAGGCTTTCCCACAGGGCTGTCCCACGTGCACACGTGGTGGGAGTGGATCCTCGGCTTGAACGTCAAGGCAGTGCAGGGAACACAGGTTCCTCTGTAATGGACTGACACATCTGGGGGACTCTTGGAATGGTGTCACGACCCTGGAGTTCCTCTCGCTTTCCTGTGGAGAGCGCCTCCTCTTGAGATGCGACGGGAACGCCGGGAATTCTTTCCCTACGAAACAGGGAAAGGATCCCTCATCTCGAGCTAGGAGGCGGAAACGGGGCTCCCCTGGATGTGTGCGGGACCCCACGTGCTTCCTCTCGAGTGGAGACGGGTATGTCGGGGAACTTCTTGAGTTGCAGCAATGGTGTGAAGGACCCTCTGGAAGTTCCAGTGGTTAGATGTGATTGGCCTCGAGAAGCCTCAGCGGAAATGGGCCTCATCTCGCTTGGAGGGCAAAACCTACTGGATTTTCTCGAGTTGCGGCAGGTGCTCTCGACTTACAACGGGGACCTCAGGGACCCGCTCTGGTGGCCTCAGGAAAGGCCAGTCCCCATGCGAGTTCCTCGGGGGCGTCTCGGGATTCCTCTCCCGTCGATGCCGGGGCCTAAGACCTTGTGTGGAGTCGGGGCCGGAACCTGAGGATTCCTCTCCAGTGGTGACATGGATCTTGGGGTACTTCTGGAGTCTCCCCAGGGGAGTCAGTCCTCGTCTCGAATGCGGGCATGCACTTTCGCTTTCCTCCATAGCGGTAGCAGCAGTGTCACGCAGTCCGCCGCGTGGATCAAAGGATCTATGGTTTTCCCTCGAGTCTTTCCCACGAGGCTTTCCCACGAGGCTTTCCCACAGGGCTGTCCCACGTGCACACGTGGTGGGAGTCGATCCTCGGCTTGAACGTCAAGGCAGTGCAGGGAAAACAGGTTCCTCTGGAATGGGCTGATACATCTGGGGGACTCTCGGAATGGTGGCACGACCCTGGAGTTCCTCTCGCCTTTCCTGTGTAGAGCGCCTCCTCTTGAGATGCGACAGGAACACCGGGAATTCTTTCCCTACGAAACAGGGAAAGGATCCCTCATCTCGAGCTAGGAGGCGGAAACGGGGCTCCCCTGGATGTGTGCGGGACACCACGTGCTTCCTCTCGAGTGCAGACGGGTATGTTGGGGAACTTCTTGAGTTGCAGCAAGGGTGTGAAGGACCCTTTGGAAGTTCCAGTGGTTAGATGTGATTGGCCTCGAGAAGCCTCAGCGGAAATGGGCCTCATCTCGCCTGGAGGGCAAAACCTCCTGGATTTTCTCGAGTTGCGGCAGGTGCTCTCGACTTACGACGGGGACCTCAGGGACCCGCTCTGGTGGCCTCAGGAAAGGCCAGTCCCCATGCGAGTTCCTCGGGGGCGTCTCGGGATTCCTCTCCCGTCGATGCCGGGGCCTAAGCCCTTGTGTGGAGTCGGGGCCGGAACCTGAGGATTCCTCTCCAGTGCTGACATGGATCTTGGGGTACTTCTGGAGTCTCCCCAGGGGAGTCAGTCCTCGTCTCGAATGCGGGCATGCACTTGCGCTTTCCTCCAGAGCGGTAGCAGCAGTGTCACGCAGTCCGCCGCGTGGATCAAAGGATCTATGGTTTTCCCTCGAGTCTTTCCCACGAGGCTTTCCCACGAGGCTTTCCCACAGGGCTGTCCCACGTGCACACGTGGTGGGAGTCGATCCTCGGCTTGAACGTCAAGGCAGTGCACGGAAAACAGGTTCCTCTAGAATGGGCTGATACATCTGGGGGACTCTCGGAATGGTGGCACGACCCTGGAGTTCCTCTCGCCTTTCCTGTGGAGAGCGCCTCCTCTTGAGATGCGACGGGAACGCCGGGAATTCTTTCCCTACGAAACAGGGAAAGGATCCCTCATCTCGAGCTAGGAGGCGGAAACGGGGCACCCCTGGATGTGTGCGGGACCCCACGTGCTTCCTCTCGAGTGCAGACGGGTATGTTGGGGAACTTCTTGAGTTGCAGCAAGGGTGTGAAGGACCCTTTGGAAGTTCCAGTGGTTAGATGTGATTGGACTCGAGAAGCCTCAGCGGAAATGGGCCTCATCACGCCTGGAGGGCAAAACCTCCTGGATTTTCTCGAGTTGCGGCAGGTGCTCTTGACTTACGACAGGGACTTCAGGGACCCGCTCTGGTGGCCTCAGGAAAGGCCAGTCCCCATGCGAGTTCCTCGGGGGCCTCTCGGGATTCCTCTCCCGTCGATGCCGGGGCCTAAGACCTTGTGTGGAGTCGGGGCCGGAACCTGAGGATTCCTCTCCAGTGCTGACATGGATCTTGGGGTACTTCTGGAGTCTCCCCAAGGAAGTCAGTCCTCGTCTCGAATGCGGGCATGCACTTGCGCTTTCCTCCAGAGCGGTAGCAGCCGTGTCACGCAGTCCGCGGCGTGGATCAAAGGATCTATGGTTTTCCCTCGAGTCTTTCCCACGAGGCTTTCCCACGAGGCTTTCCCACAGGGCTGTCCCACGTGCACACGTGGTGGGAGTCGATCCTCGGCTTGAACGTCAAGGCAGTGCAGGGAAAACAGGTTCCTCTGGAATGGACTGACACATCTGGGGGACTCTTGGAATGGTGTCACGACCCTGGAGTTCCTCTCGCCTTTCCTGTGGAGAGCGCCTCCTCTTGAGATGCGACGGGAACGCCGGGAATTCTTTCCCTACGAAACAGGGAAAGGATCCCTCATCTCGAGCTAGGAGGCGGAAACGGGGCTCCCCTGGATGTGTGCGGGACCCCACGTGCTTCCTCTCGAGTGCAGACGGGTATGTCGGGGAACTTCTTGAGTTGCAGCAATGGTGTGAAGGACCCTTTGGAAGTTCCAGTGGTTAGATGTGATTGGCCTCGAGAAGCCTCAGCGGAAATGGGCCTCATCTCGCCTGGAGGGCAAAACCTCCTGGATTTTCTCGAGTTGCGGCAGGTGCTCTCGACTTACAACGGGGACCTCAGGGACCCGCTCTGGTGGCCTCAGGAAAGGCCAGTCCCCATGCGAGTTCCTCGGGGGCGTCTCGGGATTCCTCTCCCGTCGATGCCGGGGCCTAAGCCCTTGTGTGGAGTCGGGGCCGGAACCTGAGGATTCCTCTCCAGTGCTGACATGGATCTTGGGGTACTTCTGGAGTCTCCCCAAGGAAGTCAGTCTTCGTCTCGAATGCGGGCATGCACTTGCGCTTTCCTCCAGAGCGGTAGCAGCAGTGTCAAGCAGTCCGCCGCGTGGATCAAAGGATCTATGGTTTTCCCTCGAGTCTTTCCCACGAGGCTTTCCCCCGAGGCTTTCCCACAGGGCTGTCCCACGTGCACACGTGGTGGGAGTCGATCCTCGGCTTGAACGTCAAGGCAGTGCAGGGAAAACAGGTTCCTCTGGAATGGGCTGATACATCTGGGGGACTCTCGGAATGGTGGCACGACCCTGGAGTTCCTCTCGCCTTTCCTGTGGAGAGCGCCTCCTCTTGAGATGCGACGGGAACGCCGGGAATTCTTTCCCTACGAAACAGGGAAAGGATCCCTCATCTCGAGCTAGGAGGCGGAAACGGGGCTCCCCTGGATGTGTGCGGGACACCACGTGCTTCCTCTCGAGTGCAGACGGGTATGTTGGGGAACTTCTTGAGTTGCAGCAAGGGTGTGAAGGACCCTTTGGAAGTTCCAGTGGTTAGATGTGATTGGACTCGAGAAGCCTCAGCGGAAATGGGCCTCATCACGCCTGGAGGGCAAAACCTCCTGGATTTTCTCGAGTTGCGGCAGGTGCTCTCGACTTACGACGGGGACCTCAGGGACCCGCTCTGGTGGCCTCAGGAAAGGCCAGTCCCCATGCGAGTTCCTCGGGGGCCTCTCGGGATTCCTCTCCCGTCGATGCCGGGGCCTAAGCCCTTGTGTGGAGTCGGGGCCGGAACCTGAGGATTCCTCTCCAGTGCTGACATGGATCTTGGGGTACTTCTGGAGTCTCCCCAGGGGAGTCAGTCCTCGTCTCGAATGCGGGCATGCACTTGCGCTTTCCTCCAGAGCGGTAGCAGCCGTGTCACGCAGTCCGCCGCGTGGATCAAAGGATCTATGGTTTTCCCTCGAGTCTTTCCCACGAGGCTTTCCCCCGAGGCTTTCCCACAGGGCTGTCTCACGTGCACACGTGGTGGGAGTCGATCCTCGGCTTGAACGTCAAGGCAGTGCACGGAAAACAGGTTCATCTGGAATGGACTGACACATCTGGGGGAGTCTTGGAATGGTGTCACGACCCTGGAGTTCCTCTCGCCTTTCCTGTGGAGAGCGCCTCCTCTTGAGATGCGACGGGAACGCCGGGAATTCTTTCCCTACGAAACAGGGAAAGGATCCCTCATCTCGAGCTAGGAGGCGGAAACGGGGCTCCCCTGGATGTGTGCGGGACACCACGTGCTTCCTCTCGAGTGGAGACGGGTATGTCGGGGAACTTCTTGAGTTGCAGCAAGGGTGTAAAGGACCCTCTGAAAGTTCCAGTGGTTAGATGTGATTGGCCTCGAGAAGCCTCAGCGGAAATGGGCCTCATCTCGCCTGGAGGGCAAAACCTCCTGGATTTTCTCGAGTTGCGGCAGGTGCTCTCGACTTACGACGGGGACCTCAGGGACCCGCTCTGGTGGCCTCAGGAAAGGCCAGTCCCCATGCGAGTTCCTCGGGGTCTCTCGGGATTCCTCTCCCGTCGATGCCGGGGCCTACGGCCTTGTGTGGAGTCGGGGCCGGAACCTGAGGATTCCTCTCCAGTGCTGACATGGATCTTGGGGTACTTCTGGAGTCTCCCCAAGGAAGTCAGTCCTCGTCTCGAATGCGGGCATGCACTTGCGCTTTCCTCCAGAGCGGTAGCAGCAGTGTCACGCAGTCCGCCGCGTGGATCAAAGGATCTATGGTTTTCCCTCGAGTCTTTCCCACGAGGCTTTCCCACGAGGCTTTCCCACAGGGCTGTCCCACGTGCACACGTGGTGGGAGTCGATCCTCGGCTTGAACGTCAAGGCAGTGCAGGGAAAACAGGTTCCTCTGGAATGGACTGACACATCTGGGGGACTCTTGGAATGGAGGCACGAGCCTGGAGTTCCTCTCGCCTTTCCTGTGGAGAGCGCCTCCTCTTGAGATGCGACGGGAACGCCGGGAATTCTTTCCCTACGAAACAGGGAAAGGATCCCTCATCTCGAGCTAGGAGGCGGAAACGGGGCTCACCTGGATGTGTGCGGGAAACCACGTGCTTCCTCTCGAGTGCAGACGGGTATGTCGGGGAACTTCTTGAGTTGCAGCAAGGGTGTGAAGGACCCTCTGAAAGTTCCAGTGGTTAGATGTGATTGGCCTCGAGAAGCCTCAGCGGAAATGGGCCTCATCTCGCCTTGAGGGCAAAACCTCCTGGATTTTCTCGAGTTGCGGCAGGTGCTCTCGACTTACGACGGGGACCTCAGGGACCCGCTCTGGTGGCCTCAGGAAAGGCCAGTCCCCATGCGAGTTCCTCGGGGGCCTCTCGGGATTCCTCTCCCGTCGATGCCGGGGCCTAAGCCCTTGTGTGGAGTCGGGGCCGGAACCTGAGGATTCCTCTCCAGTGCTGACCTGGATATTGGGGTACTTCTGGAGTCTCCCCAGGGGAGTCAGTACTCGTCTCGAATGCAGGCATGCACTTGCGCTTTCCTCCAGAGCGGTAGCAGCAGTGTCACGCAGTCCGCCGCGTGGATCAAAGGATCTATGGTTTTCCCTCGAGTCTTTCCCACGAGGCTTTCCCCCGAGGCTTTCCCACAGGGCTGTCCCACGTGCACACGTGGTGGGAGTCGATCCTCGGCTTGAACGTCAAGGCAGTGCAGGGAAAACAGGTTCCTCTGGAATGGACTGACACATCTGGGGGACTCTTGGAATGGTGGCATGACCCTGGAGTTCCTCTCGCCTTTCCTGTGGAGAGCGCCTCCTCTTGAGATGCGACGGGAACGCCGGGAATTCTTTCCCTACGAAACAGGGAAAGGATCCCTCATCTCGAGCTATGAGGCGGAAACGGGGCTCCCCTGGATGTGTGCGGGACACCACGTGCTTCCTCTCGAGTGCAGACGGGTATGTTTGGGAACTTCTTGAGTTGCAGCAAGGGTGTGAAGGACCCTCTGAAAGTTCCAGTGGTTAGATGTGATTGGCCTCGAGAAGCCTCAACGGAAATGGGCCTCATCTCGCCTGGAGGGCAAAACCTCCTGGATTTTCTCGAGTTGCGGCAGGTGCTCTCGACTTACGACGGGGACCTCAGGGACCCGCTCTGGTGGCCTCAGGAAAGGCCAGTCCCCATGCGAGTTCCTCGGGGGCCTCTCGGGATTCCTTTCCCGTCGATGCCGGGGCCTAAGACCTTGTGTGGAGTCGGGGCCGGAACCTGAGGATTCCTCTCCAGTGCTGACATGGATCTTGGGGTACTTCTGGAGTCTCCCCAGGGGAGTCAGTCCTCGTCTCGAATGCGGGCATGCACTTGCGCTTTCCTCCAGAGCGGTAGCAGCAGTGTCACCCAGTCCGCCGCGTGGATCAAAGGATCTATGGTTTTCCCTCGAGTCTTTCCCACGAGGCTTTCCCACGAGGCTTTCCCACAGGGCTGTCCCACGTGCACACGTGGTGGGAGTGGATCCTCGGCTTGAACGTCAAGGCAGTGCAGGGAACACAGGTTCCTCTGTAATGGACTGACACATCTGGGGGACTCTTGGAATGGTGTCACGACCCTGGAGTTCCTCTCGCTTTCCTGTGGAGAGCGCCTCCTCTTGAGATGCGACGGGAACGCCGGGAATTCTTTCCCTACGAAACAGGGAAAGGATCCCTCATCTCGAGCTAGGAGGCGGAAACGGGGCTCCCCTGGATGTGTGCGGGACCCCACGTGCTTCCTCTCGAGTGGAGACGGGTATGTCGGGGAACTTCTTGAGTTGCAGCAATGGTGTGAAGGACCCTTTGGAAGTTCCAGTGGTTAGATGTGATTGGCCTCGAGAAGCCTCAGCGGAAATGGGCCTCATCTCGCTTGGAGGGCAAAACCTCCTGGATTTTCTCGAGTTGCGGCAGGTGCTCTCGACTTACAACGGGGACCTCAGGGACCCGCTCTGGTGGCCTCAGGAAAGGCCAGTCCCCATGCGAGTTCCTCGGGGGCGTCTCGGGATTCCTCTCCCGTCGATGCCGGGGCCTAAGACCTTGTGTGGAGTCGGGGCCGGAACCTGAGGATTCCTCTCCAGTGCTGACATGGATCTTGGGGTACTTCTGGAGTCTCCCCAGGGGAGTCAGTCCTCGTCTCGAATGCGGGCATGCACTTGCGCTTTCCTCCAGAGCGGTAGCAGCAGTGTCACGCAGTCCGCCGCGTGGATCAAAGGATCTATGGTTTTCCCTCGAGTCTTTCCCACGAGGCTTTCCCACGAGGCTTTCCCACAGGGCTGTCCCACGTGCACACGTGGTGGGAGTCGATCCTCGGCTTGAACGTCAAGGCAGTGCAGGGAAAACAGGTTCCTCTGGAATGGGCTGATACATCTGGGGGACTCTCGGAATGGTGGCACGACCCTGGAGTTCCTCTCGCCTTTCGTGTGTAGAGCGCCTCCTCTTGAGATGCGACAGGAACGCCGGGAATTCTTTCCCTACGAAACAGGGAAAGGATCCCTCATCTCGAGCTAAGAGGCGGAAACGGGGCTCCCCTGGATGTGTGCGGGACACCACGTGCTTCCTCTCGAGTGCAGACGGGTATGTTGGGGAACTTCTTGAGTTGCAGCAAGGGTGTGAAGGACCCTTTGGAAGTTCCAGTGGTTAGATGTGATTGGACTCGAGAAGCCTCAGCGGAAATGGGACTCATCACGCCTGGAGGGCAAAACCTCCTGGATTTTCTCGAGTTGCGGCAGGTGCTCTCGACTTACGACGGGGACCTCAGGGACCCGCTCTGGTGGCCTCAGGAAAGGCCAGTCCCCATGCGAGTTCCTCGGGGGCCTCTCGGGATTCCTCTCCCGTCGATGCCGGGGCCTAAGACCTTGTGTGGAGTCGGGGCCGGAACCTGAGGATTCCTCTCCAGTGTTGACATGGATCTTGGGGTACTTCTGGAGTCTCCCCAAGGAAGTCAGTCCTCGTCTCGAATGCGGGCATGCACTTGCGCTTTCCTCCAGAGCGGTAGCAGCCGTGTCACGCAGTCCGCCGCGTGGATCAAAGGATCTATGGTTTTCCCTCGAGTCTTTCCCACGAGGCTTTCCCACGAGGCTTTCCCACAGGGCTGTCCCACCTGCACACGTGGTGGGAGTCGATCCTCGGCTTGAACGTCAAGGCAGTGCAGGGAAAAAAGGTTCCTCTGGAATGGACTGACACATCTGGGGGACTCTTGGAATGGTGTCACGACCCTGGAGTTCCTCTCGCCTTTCCTGTGGAGAGCGCCTCCTCTTGAGATGCGACGGGAACGCCGGGAATTCTTTCCCTACGAAACAGGGAAAGGATCCCTCATCTCGAGCTAGGAGGCGGAAACGGGGCTCCCCTGGATGTGTGCGGGACACCACGTGCTTCCTCTCGAGTGCAGATGGGTATGTCGGGGAACTTCTTGAGTTGCAGCAAGGGTGTGAAGGACCCTCTGAAAGTTCCAGTGGTTAGATGTGATTGGCCTCGATAAGCCTCAGCGGAAATGGGCCTCATCTCGCCTGGAGGGCAAAACCTCCTGGATTTTCTCGAGTTGCGGCAGGTGCTCTCGACTTACGACGGGGACCTCAGGGACCCGCTCTGGTGGCCTCAGGAAAGGCCAGTCCCCATGCGAGTTCCTCGGGGGCCTCTCGGGATTCCTCTCCCGTCGATGCCGGGGCCTAAGCCCTTGTGTGGAGTCGGGGCCGGAACCTGAGGATTCCTCTCCAGTGCTGACATGGATCTTGGGGTACTTCTGGAGTCTCCCCAGGGGAGTCAGTCCTCGTCTCGAATGCGGGCATGCACTTGCGCTTTCCTCCAGAGCGGTAGCAGCAGTGTCACGCAGTCCGCCGCGTGGATCAAAGGATCTATGGTTTTCCCTCGAGTCTTTCCCACGAGGCTTTCCCACGAGGCTTTCCCACAGGGCTGTCCCACGTGCACACGTGGTGGGAGTCGATCCTCGGCTTGAACGTCAAGGCAGTGCAGGGAAAACAGGTTCCTCTAGAATGGGCTGATACATCTGGGGGACTCTCGGAATGGTGGCACGACCCTGGAGTTCCTCTCGCCTTTCCTGTGGAGAGCGCCCCCTCTTGAGATGCGACGGGAACGCCGGGAATTCTTTCCCTACGAAACAGGGAAAGGATCCCTCATCTCGAGCTAGGAGGCGGAAACGGGGCACCCCTGGATGTGTGCGGGACCCCACGTGCTTCCTCTCGAGTGCAGACGGGTATGTTGGGGAACTTCTTGAGTTGCAGCAAGGGTGTGAAGGACCCTTTGGAAGTTCCAGTGGTTAGATGTGATTGGACTCGAGAAGCCTCAGCGGAAATGGGCCTCATCACGCCTGGAGGGCAAAACCTCCTGGATTTTCTCGAGTTGCGGCAGGTGCTCTTGACTTACGACAGGGACCTCAGGGACCCGCTCTGGTGGCCTCAGGAAAGGCCAGTCCCCATGCGAGTTCCTCGGGGGCCTCTCGGGATTCCTCTCCCGTCGATGCCGGGGCCTAAGACCTTGTGTGGAGTCGGGGCCGGAACCTGAGGATTCCTCTCCAGTGCTGACATGGATCTTGGGGTACTTCTGGAGTCTCCCCAAGGAAGTCAGTCCTCGTCTCGAATGCGGGCATGCACTTGCGCTTTCCTCCAGAGCGGTAGCAGCCGTGTCACGCAGTCCGCGGCGTGGATCAAAGGATCTATGGTTTTCCCTCGAGTCTTTCCCACGAGGCTTTCCCACGAGGCTTTCCCACAGGGCTGTCCCACGTGCACACGTGGTGGGAGTCGATCCTCGGCTTGAACGTCAAGGCAGTGCAGGGAACACAGGTTCCTCTGGAATGGACTGACACATCTGGGGGACTCTTGGAATGGTGTCACGACCCTGGAGTTCCTCTCGCCTTTCCTGTGGAGAGCGCCTCCTCTTGAGATGCGACGGGAACGCCGGGAATTCTTTCCCTACGAAACAGGGAAAGGATCCCTCATCTCGAGCTAGGAGGCGGAAACGGGGCTCCCCTGGATGTGTGCGGGACCCCACGTGCTTCCTCTCGAGTGCAGACGGGTATGTCGGGGAACTTCTTGAGTTGCAGCAATGGTGTGAAGGACCCTTTGGAAGTTCCAGTGGTTAGATGTGATTGGCCTCTAGAAGCCTCAGCGGAAATGGGCCTCATCTCGCCTGGAGGGCAAAACCTCCTGGATTTTCTCGAGTTGCGGCAGGTGCTCTCGACTTACAACGGGGACCTCAGGGACCCGCTCTGGTGGCCTCAGGAAAGGCCAGTCCCCATGCGAGTTCCTCGGGGGCGTCTCGGGATTCCTCTCCCGTCGATGCCGGGGCCTAAGCCCTTGTGTGGAGTCGGGGCCGGAACCTGAGGATTCCTCTCCAGTGCTGACATGGATCTTGGGGTACTTCTGGAGTCTCCCCAAGGAAGTCAGTCTTCGTCTCGAATGCGGGCATGCACTTGCGCTTTCCTCCAGAGCGGTAGCAGCAGTGTCAAGCAGTCCGCCGCGTGGATCAAAGGATCTATGGTTTTCCCTCGAGTCTTTCCCACGAGGCATTCCCCCGAGGCTTTCCCACAGGGCTGTCCCACGTGCACACGTGGTGGGAGTCGATCCTCGGCTTGAACGTCAAGGCAGTGCAGGGAAAACAGGTTCCTCTGGAATGGGCTGATACATCTGGGGGACTCTCGGAATGGTGGCACGACCCTGGAGTTCCTCTCGCCTTTCCTGTGGAGAGCGCCTCCTCTTGAGATGCGACGGGAACGCCGGGAATTCTTTCCCTACGAAACAGGGAAAGGATCCCTCATCTCGAGCTAGGAGGCGGAAACGGGGCTCCCCTGGATGTGTGCGGGACACCACGTGCTTCCTCTCGAGTGCAGACGGGTATGTTGGGGAACTTCTTGAGTTGCAGCAAGGGTGTGAAGGACCCTTTGGAAGTTCCAGTGGTTAGATGTGATTGGACTCGAGAAGCCTCAGCGGAAATGGGCCTCATCACGCCTGGAGGGCAAAACCTCCTGGATTTTCTCGAGTTGCGGCAGGTGCTCTCGACTTACGACGGGGACCTCAGGGACCCGCTCTGGTGGCCTCAGGAAAGGCCAGTCCCCATGCGAGTTCCTCGGGGGCCTCTCGGGATTCCTCTCCCGTCGATGCCGGGGCCTAAGCCCTTGTGTGGAGTCGGGGCCGGAACCTGAGGATTCCTCTCCAGTGCTGACATGGATCTTGGGGTACTTCTGGAGTCTCCCCAGGGGAGTCAGTCCTCGTCTCGAATGCGGGCATGCACTTGCGCTTTCCTCCAGAGCGGTAGCAGCCGTGTCACGCGGTCCGCCGCGTGGATCAAAGGATCTATGGTTTTCCCTCGAGTCTTTCCCACGAGGCTTTCCCCCGAGGCTTTCCCACAGGGCTGTCCCACGTGCACACGTGGTGGGAGTCGATCCTCGGCTTGAACGTCAAGGCAGTGCACGGAAAACAGGTTCATCTGGAATGGACTGACACATCTGGGGGAGTCTTGGAATGGTGTCACGACCCTGGAGTTCCTCTCGCCTTTCCTGTGGAGAGCGCCTCCTCTTGAGATGCGACGGGAACGCCGGGAATTCTTTCCCTACGAAACAGGGAAAGGATCCCTCATCTCGAGCTAGGAGGCGGAAACGGGGCTCCCCTGGATGTGTGCGGGACCCCACGTGCTTCCTCTCGAGTGGAGACGGGTATGTCGGGGAACTTCTTGAGTTGCAGCAAGGGTGTGAAGGACCCTCTGAAAGTTCCAGTGGTTAGATGTGATTGGCCTCGAGAAGCCTCAGCGGAAATGGGCCTCATCTCGCCTGGAGGGCAAAACCTCCTGGATTTTCTCGAGTTGCGGCAGGTGCTCTCGACTTACGACGGGGACCTCAGGGACCCGCTCTGGTGGCCTCAGGAAAGGCCAGTCCACATGCGAGTTCCTCGGGGTCTCTCGGGATTCCTCTCCCGTCAATGCCGGGGCCTACGGCCTTGAGTGGAGTCGGGGCCGGAACCTGAGGATTCCTCTCCAGTGCTGACATGGATCTTGGGGTACTTCTGGAGTCTCCCCAAGGAAGTCAGTCCTCGTCTCGAATGCGGGCATGCACTTGCGCTTTCCTCCAGAGCGGTAGCAGCAGTGTCACGCAGTCCGCCGCGTGGATCAAAGGATCTATGGTTTTCCCTCGAGTCTTTCCCACGAGGCTTTCCCACGAGGCTTTCCCACAGGGCTGTCCCACGTGCACACGTGGTGGGAGTCGATCCTCGGCTTGAACGTCAAGGCAGTGCAGGGAAAACAGGTTCCTCTGGAATGGACTGACACATCTGGGGGACTCTTGGAATGGTGGCACGACCCTGGAGTTCCTCTCGCCTTTCCTGTGGAGAGCGCCTCCTCTTGAGATGCGACGGGAACCCCGGGAATTCTTTCCCTACGAAACAGGGAAAGGATCCCTCATCTCGAGCTAGGAGGCGGAAACGGGGCTCCCCTGGATGTGTGCGGGAAACCACGTGCTTCCTCTCGAGTGCAGACGGGTATGTCGGGGAACTTCTTGAGTTGCAGCAAGGGTGTGAAGGACCCTCTGAAAGTTCCAGTGGTTAGATGTGATTGGCCTCGAGAAGCCTCAGCGGAAATGGGCCTCATCTCGCCTTGAGGGCAAAACCTCCTGGATTTTCTCGAGTTGCGGCAGGTGCTCTCGACTTACGACGGGGACCTCAGGGACCCGCTCTGGTGGCCTCAGGAAAGGCCAGTCCCCATGCGAGTTCCTCGGGGGCCTCTCGGGATTCCTCTCCCGTCGATGCCGGGGCCTAAGCCCTTGTGTGGAGTCGGGGCCGGAACCTGAGGATTCCTCTCCAGTGCTGACCTGGATATTGGGGTACTTCTGGAGTCTCCCCAGGGGAGTCAGTCCTCGTCTCGAATGCAGGCATGCACTTGCGCTTTCCTCCAGAGCGGTAGCAGCAGTGTCACGCAGTCCGCCGCGTGGATCAAAGGATCTATGGTTTTCCCTCGAGTCTTTCCCACGAGGCTTTCCCCCGAGGCTTTCCCACAGGGCTGTCCCACGTGCACACGTGGTGGGAGTCGATCCTCGGCTTGAACGTCAAGGCAGTGCAGGGAACACAGGTTCCTCTGGAATGGACTGACACATCTGGGGGACTCTTGGAATGGTGTCACGACCCTGGAGTTCCTCTCGCCTTTCCTGTGGAGAGCGCCTCCTCTTGAGATGCGACGGGAACGCCGGGAATTCTTTCCCTACGAAACAGGGAAAGGATCCCTCATCTCGAGCTAGGAGGCGGAAACGGGGCTCCCCTGGATGTGTGCGGGACCCCACGTGCTTCCTCTCGAGTGGAGATGGGTATGTCGGGGAACTTCTTGAGTTGCAGCAAGGGTGTGAAGGACCCTTTGGAAGTTCCAGTGGTTAGATGTGATTGGACTCGAGAAGCCTCAGCGGAAATGGGCCTCATCACGCCTGGAGGGCAAAACCTCCTGGATTTTCTCGAGTTGCGGCAGGTGCTCTCGACTTACGACGGGGACCTCAGGGACCCGCTCTGGTGGCCTCAGGAAAGGCCAGTCCCCATGCGAGTTCCTCGGGGGCCTCTCGGGATTCCTCTCCCGTCGATGCCGGGGCCTAAGACCTTGTGTGGAGTCGGGGCCGGAACCTGAGGATTCCTCTCCAGTGCTGACATGGATCTTGGGGTACTTCTGGAGTCTCCCCAAGGAAGTCAGTCCTCGTCTCGAATGCGGGCATGCACTTGCGCTTTCCTCCAGAGCGGTAGCAGCCGTGTCACGCAGTCCGCCGCGTGGATCAAAGGATCTATGGTTTTCCCTCGAGTCTTTCCCACGAGGTTTTCCCACGAGGCTTTCCCACAGGGCTGTCCCACGTGCACACGTGGTGGGAGTCGATCCTCGGCTTGAACGTCAAGGCAGTGCAGGGAAAACAGGTTCCTCTGGAATGGACTGACACATCTGGGGGACTCTTGGAATGTTGGCATGACCCTGGAGTTCCTCTCGCCTTTCCTGTGGAGAGCGCCTCCTCTTGAGATGCGACGGGAACGCCGGGAATTCTTTCCCTACGAAACAGGGAAAGGATCCCTCATCTCGAGCTAGGAGGCGGAAACGGGGCTCCCCTGGATGTGTGCGGGACACCACGTGCTTCCTCTCGAGTGCAGACGGGTATGTTGGGGAACTTCTTGAGTTGCAGCAAGGGTGTGAAGGACCCTCTGAAAGTTCCAGTGGTTAGATGTGATTGCCCTCGAGAAGCCTCAACGGAAATGGGCCTCATCTGGCCTGGAGGGCAAAACCTCCTGGATTATCTCGAGTTGCGGCAGGTGCTCTCGACTTACGACGGGGACCTCAGGGACCCGCTCTGGTGGCCTCAGGAAAGGCCAGTCCCCATGCGAGTTCCTCGGGGGCCTCTCGGGATTCCTCTCCCGTCGATGCCGGGGCCTAAGACCTTGTGTGGAGTCGGGGCCGGAACCTGAGGATTCCTCTCCAGTGCTGACATGGATCTTGGGGTACTTCTGGAGTCTCCCCAGGGGAGTCAGTCCTCGTCTCGAATGCGGGCATGCACTTGCGCTTTCCTCCAGAGCGGTAGCAGCAGTGTCACGCAGTCCGCCGCGTGGATCAAAGGATCTATGGTTTTCCCTCGAGTCTTTCCCACGAGGCTTTCCCCCGAGGCTTTCCCACAGGGCTGTCCCACGTGCACACGTGGTGGGAGTGGATCCTCGGCTTGAACGTCAAGGCAGTGCAGGGAACACAGGTTCCTCTGTAATGGACTGACACATCTGGGGGACTCTTGGAATGGTGTCACGACCCTGGAGTTCCTCTCGCTTTCCTGTGGAGAGCGCCTCCTCTTGAGATGCGACGGGAACGCCGGGAATTCTTTCCCTACGAAACAGGGAAAGGATCCCTCATCTCGAGCTAGGAGCCGGAAACGGGGCTCCCCTGGATGTGTGCGGGACCCCACGTGCTTCCTCTCGAGTGGAGACGGGTATGTCGGGGAACTTCTTGAGTTGCAGCAATGGTGTGAAGGACCCTTTGGAAGTTCCAGTGGTTAGATGTGATTGGCCTCGAGAAGCCTCAGCGGAAATGGGCCTCATCTCGCTTGGAGGGCAAAACCTCCTGGATTTTCTCGAGTTGCGGCAGGTGCTCTCGACTTACAACGGGGACCTCAGGGACCCGCTCTGGTGGCCTCAGGAAAGGCCAGTCCCCATGCGAGTTCCTCGGGGGCGTCTCGGGATTCCTCTCCCGTCGATGCCGGGGCCTAAGACCTTGTGTGGAGTCGGGGCCGGAACCTGAGGATTCCTCTCCAGTGCTGACATGGATCTTGGGGTACTTCTGGAGTCTCCCCAGGGGAGTCAGTCCTCGTCTCGAATGCGGGCATGCACTTGCGCTTTCCTCCAGAGCGGTAGCAGCAGTGTCACGCAGTCCGCCGCGTGGATCAAAGGATCTATGGTTTTCCCTCGAGTCTTTCCCACGAGGCTTTCCCACGAGGCTTTCCCACAGGGCTGTCCCACGTGCACACGTGGTGGGAGTCGATCCTCGGCTTGAACGTCAAGGCAGTGCAGGGAAAACAGGTTCTTCTGGAATGGGCTGATACATCTGGGGGACTCTCGGAATGGTGGCACGACCCTGGAGTTCCTCTCGCCTTTCCTGTGTAGAGCGCCTCCTCTTGAGATGCGACAGGAACGCCGGGAATTCTTTCCCTACGAAACAGGGAAAGGATCCCTCATCTCGAGCTAGGAGGCGGAAACGGGGCTCCCCTGGATGTGTGCGGGACACCACGTGCTTCCTCTCGAGTGCAGACGGGTATGTTGGGGAACTTCTTGAGTTGAAGCAAGGGTGTGAAGGACCCTTTGGAAGTTCCAGTGGTTAGATGTGATTGGACTCGAGAAGCCTCAGCGGAAATGGGCCTCATCACGCCTGGAGGGCAAAACCTCCTGGATTTTCTCGAGTTGCGGCAGGTGCTCTCGACTTACGACGGGGACCTCAGGGACCCGCTCTGGTGGCCTCAGGAAAGGCCAGTCCCCATGCGAGTTCCTCGGGGGCCTCTCGGGATTCCTCTCCCGTCGATGCCGGGGCCTAAGACCTTGTGTGGAGTCGGGGCCGGAACCTGAGGATTCCTCTCCAGTGTTGACATGGATCTTGGGGTACTTCTGGAGTCTCCCCAAGGAAGTCAGTCCTCGTCTCGAATGCGCGCATGCACTTGCGCTTTCCTCCAGAGCGGTAGCAGCCGTGTCACGCAGTCCGCCGCGTGGATCAAAGGATCTATGGTTTTCCCTCGAGTCTTTCCCACGAGGCTTTCCCACGAGGCTTTCCCACAGGGCTGTCCCACGTGCACACGTGGTGGGAGTCGATCCTCGGCTTGAACGTCAAGGCAGTGCAGGGAAAAAAGGTTCCTCTGGAATGGACTGACACATCTGGGGGACTCTTGGAATGGTGTCACGACCCTGGAGTTCCTCTCGCCTTTCCTGTGGAGAGCGCCTCCTCTTGAGATGCGACGGGAACGCCGGGAATTCTTTCCCTACGAAACAGGGAAAGGATCCCTCATCTCGAGCTAGGAGGCGGAAACGGGGCTCCCCTGGATGTGTGCGGGACACCACGTGCTTCCTCTCGAGTGCAGACGGGTATGTCGGGGAACTTCTTGAGTTGCAGCAAGGGTGTGAAGGACCCTCTGAAAGTTCCAGTGGTTAGATGTGATTGGCCTCGAGAAGCCTCAGCGGAAATGGGCCTCATCTCGCCTGGAGGGCAAAACCTCCTGGATTTTCTCGAGTTGCGGCAGGTGCTCTCGACTTACGACGGGGACCTCAGGGACCCGCTCTGGTGGCCTCAGGAAAGGCCAGTCCCCATGCGAGTTCCTCGGGGGCGTCTCGGGATTCCTCTCCCGTCGATGCCGGGGCCTAAGCCCTTGTGTGGAGTCGGGGCCGGAACCTGAGGATTCCTCTCCAGTGCTGACATGGATCTTGGGGTACTTCTGGAGTCTCCCCAGGGGAGTCAGTCCTCGTCTCGAATGCGGGCATGCACTTGCGCTTTCCTCCAGAGCGGTAGCAGCAGTGTCACGCAGTCCGCCGCGTGGATCAAAGGATCTATGGTTTTCCCTCGAGTCTTTCCCACGAGGCTTTCCCACGAGGCTTTCCCACAGGGCTGTCCCACGTGCACACGTGGTGGGAGTCGATCCTCGGCTTGAACGTCAAGGCAGTGCAGGGAAAACAGGTTCCTCTAGAATGGGCTGATACATCTGGGGGACTCTCGGAATGGTGGCACGACCCTAGAGTTCCTCTCGCCTTTCCTGTGGAGAGCGCCTCCTCTTGAGATGCGACGGGAACGCCGGGAATTCTTTCCCTACGAAACAGGGAAAGGATCCCTCATCTCGAGCTAGGAGGCGGAATCGGGGCTCCCCTGGATGTGTGCGGGACCCCACGTGCTTCCTCTCTAGTGGAGACGGGTATGTCGGGGAACTTCTTGAGTTGCAGCAAGGGTGTGAAGGACCCTTTGGAAGTTCCAGTGGTTAGATGTGATTGGACTCGAGAAGCCTCAGCGGAAATGGGCCTCATCACGCCTGGAGGGCAAAACCTCCTGGATTTTCTCGAGTTGCGGCAGGTGCTCTCGACTTACGACGGGGACCTCAGGGACCCGCTCTGGTGGCCTCAGGAAAGGCCAGTCCCCATGCGAGTTCCTCGGGGGCCTCTCGGGATTCCTCTCCCGTCGATGCCGGGGCCTAAGACCTTGTGTGGAGTCGGGGCCGGAACCTGAGGATTCCTCTCCAGTGCTGAAATGGATCTTGGGGTACTTCTGGAGTCTCCCCAAAGAAGTCAGTCTTCGTCTCGAATGCGGGCATGCACTTGCGCTTTCCTCCAGAGTGGTAGCAGCCGTGTCACGCAGTCCGCCGCGTGGATCAAAGGATCTATGGTTTTCCCTCGAGTCTTTCCCACGAGGTTTTCCCACGAGGCTTTCCCACAGTGCTGTCCCACGTGCACACGTGGTGGGAGTCGATCCTCGGCTTGAACGTCAAGGCAGTGCAGGGAAATCAGGTTCCTCTGGAATGGACTGACACATCGGGGGACTCTTGGAATGGTGGCATGACCCTGGAGTTCCTCTCGCCTTTCCTGTGGAGAGCGCCTCCTCTTGAGATGCGACGGGAACGCCGGGAATTCTTTCCCTATGAAACAGGGAAAGGATCCCTCATCTCGAGCTAGGAGGCGGAAACGGGGCTCCCCTGGATGTGTGCGGGACACCACGTGCTTCCTCTCGAGTGCAGACGGGTATGTTGGGGAACTTCTTGAGTTGCAGCAAGGGTGTGAAGGACCCTTTGAAAGTTCCAGTGGTTAGATGTGATTGGCCTCGAGAAGCCTCAGCGGAAATGGGCCTCATCTCGCCTGGAGGGCAAAACCTCCTGGATTTTCTCGAGTTGCGGCAGGTGCTCTCGACTTACGACGGGGACCTCAGGGACCCGCTCTGGTGGCCTCAGGAAAGGCCAGTCCCCATGCGAGTTCCTCGGGGGCCTCTCGGGATTCCTCTCCCGTCGATGCCGGGCCTACGACCTTGTGTGGAGTCGGGGCCGGAACCTGAGGATTCCTCTCCAGTGCTGACATGGATCTTGGGGTAATTCTGGAGTCTCCCCAGGGGAGTCAGTCCTCGTCTCGAATGCGGGCATGCACTTGCGCTTTCCTCCAGAGCGGTAGCAGCAGTGTCACGCAGTCCGCCGCGTGGATCAAAGGATCTATGGTTTTCCCTCGAGTCTTTCCCACGAGGCTTTCCCCCGAGGCTTTCCCACAGGGCTGTCCCACGTGCACATGTGGTGGGAGTCGATCCTCGGCTTGAACGTCAAGGCAGTGCACGGAAAACAGGTTCATCTGGAATGGACTGACACATCTGGGGGAGTCTTGGAATGGTGTCACGACCCTGGAGTTCCTCTTGCCTTTCCTGTGGAGAGCGCCTCCTCTTGAGATGCGACGGGAACGCCGGGAATTCTTTCCCTACGAAACAGGGAGAGGATCCCTCATCTCGAGCTAGGAGGCGGAAACGGGGCTCCCCTGGATGTGTGCGGGACCCCACGTGCTTCCTCTCGAGTGCAGACGGGTAAGTCGGGGAACTTCTTGAGTTGCAGCAATGGTGTGAAGGACCCTTTGGAAGTTCCAGTGGTTAGATGTGATTGGCCTCGAGAAGCCTCAGCGGAAATGGGCCTCATCTCGCCTGGAGGGCAAAACCTCCTGGATTTTCTCGAGTTGCGGCAGGTGCTCTCGACTTACAACGGGGACCTCAGGGACCCGATCTGGTGGCCTCAGGAAAGGCCAGTCCCCATGCGAGTTCCTCGGGGGCGTCTCGGGATTCCTCTCCCGTCGATGCCGGGGCCTAAGCCCTTGTGTGGAGTCGGGGCCGGAACCTGAGGATTCCTCTCCAGTGCTGACATGGATCTTGGGGTACTTCTGGAGTCTCCCCAGGGGAGTCAGTCCTCGTCTCGAATGCGGGCATGCACTTGCGCTTTCCTCCAGAGCGGTAGCAGCAGTGTCACGCAGTCCGCCGCGTGGATCAAAGGATCTATGGTTTTCCCTCGAGCCTTTCCCACGAGGCTTTCCCACGAGGCTTTCCCACAGGGCTGTCCCACGTGCACACGTGGTGGGAGTCGATCCTCGGCTTGAACGTCAAGGCAGTGCAGGGAAAACAGGTTCCTCTGGAATGGACTGACACATCTGGGGGACTCTTGGAATGGTGTCACGACCCTGGAGTTCCTCTCGCATTTCCTGTGGAGAGCGCCTCCTCTTGAGATGCGACGGGAACGCCGGGAATTCTTTCCCTACGAAACAGGGAAAGGATCCCTCATCTCGAGCTAGGAGGCGGAAACGGGGCTCCCCTGGATGTGTGCGGGACCCACGTGCTTCCTCTCGAGTGCAGACGGGTATGTCGGGGAACTTCTTGAGTTGCAGCAAGGGTGTGAAGGACCCTTTGGAAGTTCCAGTGGTTAGACGTGATTAGCCTCGAGAAGCCTCAGCGGAAATGGGCCTCATCTCGCCTGGAGGGCAAAACCTCCTGGATTTTCTCGAGTTGCGGCAGGTGCTCTCGACTTACGACGGGGACCTCAGGGACCCGCTCTGGTGGCCTCAGGAAAGGCCAGTCCCCATGCGAGTTCTTCGGGGGCCTCTCGGGATTCCTCTCCCGTCGATGCCGGGGCCTAAGACCTTGTGTGGAGTCGGGGCCTGAACCTGAGGATTCCTCTCCAGTGCTGACATGGATCTTGGGGTACTTCTGGAGTCTCCCCAAGGAAGTCAGTCCTCGTCTCGAATGCGGGCATGAACTTGCGCTTTCCTCCAGAGCGGTAGCAGCAGTGTCACGCAGTCCGCCGCGTGGATCAAAGGATCTATGGTTTTCCCTCGAGTCTTTCCCACGAGGCTTTCCCCCGAGGCTTTCCCACAGGGCTGTCCCACGTGCACACGTGGTGGGAGTCGATCCTCGGCTTGAACGTCAAGGAAGTGCAGGGAGCACAGGTTCCTCTGGAATGGACTGACACATCTGGGGGACTCTTGGAATGGTGTCACGACCCTGGAGTTCCTCTCGCCTTTCCTGTGGAGAGCGCCTCCTCTTGAGATGCGACGGGAACGCCGGGAATTCTTTCCCTACGAAACAGGGAAAGGATCCCTCATCTCGAGCTAGGAGGCGGAAACGGGGCTCCCCTGGATGTGTGCGGGACACCACGTGCTTCCTCTCGAGTGCAGACGGGTATGTCGGGGAACTTCTTGAGTTGCAGCAAGGGTGTGAAGGACCCTCTGAAAGTTCCAGTGGTTAGATGTGATTGGCCTCGAGAAGCCTCAGCGGAAATGGGCCTCATCTCGCCTGGAGGGCAAAACTTCCTGGATTTTCTCGAGTTGCGGCAGGTGCTCTCGACTTACGACGGGGACCTCAGGGACCCGCTCTGGTGGCCTCAGGAAAGGCCAGTCCCCATGCGAGTTCCTCGGGGGCGTCTCGGGATTCCTCTCCCGTCGATGCCGGGGCCTAAGCCCTTGTGTGGAGTCGGGGCCGGAACCTGAGGATTCCTCTCCAGTGCTGACATGGATCTTGGGGTACTTCTGGAGTCTCCCCAGGGGAGTCAGTCCTCGTCTCGAATGCGGGCATGCAATTGCGCTTTCCTCCAGAGCGGTAGCAGCAGTGTCACGCAGTCCGCCGCGTGGATCAAAGGATCTATGGTTTTCCCTCGAGTCTTTCCCACGAGGCTTTCCCCCGATTCTTTCCCACAGGGCTGTCCCACGTGCACACGTGGTGGGAGTCGATCCTCGGCTTGAACGTCAAGGCAGTGCAGGGAAAACAGGTTCCTCTGGAATGGGCTGATACATCTGGGGGACTCTCGGAATGGTGGCACGACCTTGGAGTTCCTCTCGCCTTTCCTGTGGAGAGCGCCTCCTCTTGAGATGCGACGGGAACGCCGGGAATTCTTTCCCTACGAAACAGGGAAAGGATCCCTCATCTCGAGCTAGGAGGCGGAAACGGGGCTCCCCTGGATGTGTGCGGGACACCACGTGCTTCCTCTCGAGTGGAGACGGGTATGTCGGGGAACTTCTTGAGTTGCAGCAAGGGTGTGAAGGACCCTTTGGAAGTTCCAGTGGTTAGATGTGATTGGACTCGAGAAGCCTCACCGGAAATGGGCCTCATCACGCCTGGAGGGCAAAACCTCCTGGATTTTCTCGAGTTGCGGCAGGTGCTCTCAACTTACGACGGGGACCTCAGGGACCCGCTCTGGTGGCCTCAGGAAAGGCCAGTCCCCATGCGAGTTCCTCGGGGGCCTCTCGGTATTCCTCTCCCGTCGATGTCGGGGCCTAAGACCTTGTGTGGAGTCGGGGCCGGAACCTGAGGATTCCTCTCCAGTGCTGACATGGATCTTGGGGTACTTCTGGAGTCTCCCCAAGGAAGTCAGTCTTCGTCTCGAATGCGGGCATGCACTTGCGGTTTCCTCCAGAGCGGTAGCAGCCGTGTCACGCAGTCCGCCGCGTGGATCAAAGGATCTATGGTTTTCCCTCGAGTCTTTCCCACGAGGTTTTCCCACGAGGCTTTCCCACAGGGCTGTCCCACGTGCACACGTGGTGGGAGTCGATCCTCGGCTTGAACGTCAAGGCAGTGCAGGGAAATCAGGTTCCTCTGGAATGGACTGACACATCGGGGGACTCTTGGAATGGTGGCATGACCCTGGAGTTCCTCTCGCCTTTCCTGTGGAGAGCGCCTCCTCTTGAGATGCGACGGGAACGCCGGGAATTCTTTCCCTACGAAACAGGGAAAGGATCCCTCATCTCGAGCTAGGAGGCAGAAACGGGGCTCCCCTGGATGTGTGCGGGACACCACGTGCTTCCTCTCGAGTGCAGACGGGTATGTTGGGGAACTTCTTGAGTTGCAGCAAGGGTGTGAAGGACCCTTTGAAAGTTCCAGTGGTTAGATGTGATTGGCCTCGAGAAGCCTCAGCGGAAAAGGGCCTCATCTCGCCTGGAGGGCAAAACCTCCTGGATTTTCTCGAGTTGCGGCAGGTGCTCTCGACTTACGACGGGGACCTCAGGGACCCGCTCTGGTGGCCTCAGGAAAGGCCAGTCCCCATGCGAGTTCCTCGGGGGCCTCTCGGGATTCCTCTCCCGTCGATGCCGGGCCTACGAACTTGTGTGGAGTCGGGGCCGGAACCTGAGGATTCCTCTCCAGTGCTGACATGGATCTTGGGGTACTTCTGGAGTCTCCCCAGGGGAGTCAGTCCTCGTCTCGAATGCGGGCATGCACTTGCGCTTTCCTCCAGAGCGGTAGCAGCAGTGTCACGCAGTCCGCCGCGTGGATCAAAGGATCTATGGTTTTCCCTCGAGTCTTTCCCACGAGGCTTTCCCCCGAGGCTTTCCCACAGGGCTGTCCCACGTGCACATGTGGTGGGAGTCGATCCTCGGCTTGAACGTCAACGCAGTGCACGGAAAACAGGTTCATCTGGAATGGACTGACACATCTGGGGGAGTCTTGGAATGGTGGCACGACCCTGGAGTTCCTCTCGCCTTTCCTGTGGAGAGCGCCTCCTCTTGAGATGCGACGGGAACGCCGGGAATTCTTTCCCTACGAAACAGGGAAAGGATCCCTCATCTCGAGCTAGGAGGCGGAAACGGGGCTCCCCTGGATGTGTGCGGGACACCACGTGCTTCCTCTCGAGTGCAGACGGGTATGTTGGGGAACTTCTTGAGTTGCAGCAAGGGTGTGAAGGACCCTTTGGAAGTTCCAGTGGTTAGATGTGATTGGCCTCGAGAAGCCTCAGCGGAAATGGGCCTCATCTGGCCTGGAGGGCAAAACCTCCTGGATTTTCTCGAGTTGCGGCAGGTGCTCTCGACTTACGACGGGGACCTCAGGGACCCGCTCTGGTGGCCTCAGGAAAGGTCAGTCCCCTTGCGAGTTCCTCGGGGGCCTCTCGGGATTCCTCTCCCGTCGATGCCGGGGCCTAAGACCTTGTGTGGAGTCGGGGCCGGAACCTGAGGATTCCTCTCCAGTGCTGACATGGATCTTGGGGTACTTCTGGAGTCTCCCCAAGGAAGTCAGTCCTCGACTCGAATGCGGGCATGCACTTGCGCTTTCCTCCAGAACGGTAGCAGCCGTGTCACGCAGTCCGCCGCGTGGATCAAAGGATCTATGGTTTTCCCTCGAGTCTTTCCCACGAGGTTTTCCCACGAGGCTTTCCCACAGGGCTGTCCCACGTGCACACGTGGTGGGAGTCGATCCTCGGCTTGAACGTCAAGGCAGTGCAGGGAAAACAGGTTCCTCTGGAATGGACTGACACATCGGGGGACTCTTGGAATGGTGGCATGACCCTGGAGTTCCTCTCGCCTTTCCTGTGGAGAGCGCCTCCTCTTGAGATGCGACGGGAACGCCGGGAATTCTTTCCCTACGAAACAGGGAAAGGATCCCTCATCTCGAGCTAGGAGGCGGAAACGGGGCTCCCCTGGATGTGTGCGGGACACCACGTGCTTCCTCTCGAGTGCAGACGGGTATGTTGGGGAACTTCTTGAGTTGCAGCAAGGGTGTGAAGGACCCTTTGAAAGTTCCAGTGGTTAGATGTGATTGGCCTCGAGAAGCCTCAGCGGAAATGGGCCTCATCTCGCCTGGAGGGCAAAACCTCCTGGATTTTCTAGAGTAGCGGCAGGTGCTCTCGACTTACGACGGGGACCTCAGGGACCCGCTCTGGTGGCCTCAGGAAAGGCCAGTCCCCATGCGAGTTCCTCGGGGGCCTCTCGGGATTCCTCTCCCGTCGATGCCGGGCCTACGACCTTGTGTGGAGTCGGGGCCGGAACCTGAGGATTCCTCTCCAGTGCTGACATGGATCTTGGGGTACTTCTGGAGTCTCCCCAGGGGAGTCAGTCCTCGTCTCGAATGCGGGCATGCACTTGCGCTTTCCTCCAGAGCGGTAGCAGCAGTGTCACGCAGTCCGCCGCGTGGATCAAAGGATCTATGGTTTTCCCTCGAGTCTTTCCCACGAGGCTTTCCCCCGAGGCTTTCCCACAGGGCTGTCCCACGTGCACACGTGGTGGGAGTCGATCCTCGGCTTGAACGTCAAGGCAGTGCACGGAAAACAGGTTCATCTGGAATGGACTGACACATCTGGGGGAGTCTTGGAATGGTGACACGACCCTGGAGTTCCTCTCGCCTTTCCTGTGGAGAGCGCCTCCTCTTGAGATGCGACGGGAACGCCGGGAATTCTTTCCCTACGAAACAGGGAAAGGATCCCTCATCTCGAGCTAGGAGGCGGAAACGGGGCTCCCCTGGATGTGTGCGGGACCCCACGTGCTTCCTCTCGAGTGGAGACCGGTATGTCGGGGAACTTCTTGAGTTGCAGCAAGGGTGTGAAGGACCCTCTGAAAGTTCCAGTGGTTAGATGTGATTGGCCTCGAGAAGCCTCAGCGGAAATGGGCCTCATCTCGCCTGGAGGGCAAAACCTCCTGGATTTTCTCGAGTTGCGGCAGGTGCTCTCGACTTACGACGGAGACCTCAGGGACCCGCTCTGGTGGCCTCAGGAAAGGCCAGTCCCCATGCGAGTTCCTCGGGGTCTCTCGGGATTCCTCTCCCGTCGATGCCGGGGCCTAAGACCTTGTGTGGAGTCGGGGCCGGAACCTGAGGATTCCTCTCCAGTGCTGACATGGATCTTGGGGTACTTCTGGAGTCTCCCCAAGGAAGTCAGTCCTCGTCTCGAATGCGGGCATGCACTTGCGCTTTCCTCCAGAGCGGTAGCAGCAGTGTCACGCAGTCCGCCGCGTGGATCAAAGGATCTATGGTTTTCCCTCGAGTCTTTCCCACGAGGCTTTCCCACGAGGCTTTCCCACAGGGCTGTCCCACGTGCACACGTGGTGGGAGTCGATCCTCGGCTTGAACGTCAAGGCAGTGCAGGGAAAACAGGTTCCTCTGGAATGGACTGACACATCTGGGGGACTCTTGGAATGGTGGCACGACCCTGGAGTTCCTCTCGCCTTTCCTGTGGAGAGCGCCTCCTCTTGAGATGCGACGGGAACGCCGGGAATTCTTTCCCTACGAAACAGGGAAAGGATCCCTCATCTCGAGCTAGGAGGCGGAAACGGGGCTCCCCTGGATGTGTGCGGGAAACCACGTGCTTCCTCTCGAGTGCAGACGGGTATGTCGGGGAACTTCTTGAGTTGCAGCAAGGGTGTGAAGGACCCTCTGAAAGTTCCAGTGGTTAGATGTGATTGGCCTCGAGAAGCCACAGCGGAAATGGGCCTCATCTCGCCTGGAGGGCAAAACCTCCTGGATTTTCTCGAGTTGTGGCAGGTGCACTCGACTTACGACGGGGACCTCAGGGACCCGCTCTGGTGGCCTCAGGAAAGGCCAGTCCCCATGCGAGTTCCTCGGGGGCCTCTCGGGATTCCTCTCCCGTCGATGCCGGGCCTACGAACTTGTGTGGAGTCGGGGCCGGAACCTGAGGATTCCTCTCCAGTGCTGACATGGATCTTGGGGTACTTCTGGAGTCTCCCCAGGGGAGTCAGTCCTCGTCTCGAATGCGGGCATGCACTTGCGCTTTCCTCCAGAGCGGTAGCAGCAGTGTCACGCAGTCCGCCGCGTGGATCAAAGGATCTATGGTTTTCCCTCGAGTCTTTCCCACGAGGCTTTCCCCCGAGGCTTTCCCACAGGGCTGTCCCACGTGCACATGTGGTGGGAGTCGATCCTCGGCTTGAACGTCAAGGCAGTGCACGGAAAACAGGTTCATCTGGAATGGACTGACACATCTGGGGGAGTCTTGGAATGGTGGCACGACCCTGGAGTTCCTCTCGCCTTTCCTGTGGAGAGCGCCTCCTCTTGAGATGCGACGGGAACGCCGGGAATTCTTTCCCTACGAAACAGGGAAAGGATCCCTCATCTCGAGCTAGGAGGCGGAAACGGGGCTCCCCTGGATGTGTGCGGGACACCACGTGCTTCCTCTCGAGTGCAGACGGGTATGTTGGGGAACTTCTTGAGTTGCAGCAAGGGTGTGAAGGACCCTTTGGAAGTTCCAGTGGTTAGATGTGATTGGACTCGAGAAGCCTCAGCGGAAATGGGCCTCATCTGGCCTGGAGGGCAAAACCTCCTGGATTTTCTCGAGTTGCGGCAGGTGCTCTCGACTTACGACGGGGACCTCAGGGACCCGCTCTGGTGGCCTCAGGAAAGGCCAGTCCCCTTGCGAGTTCCTCGGGGGCCTCTCGGGATTCCTCTCCCGTCGATGCCGGGGCCTAAGACCTTGTGTGGAGTCGGGGCCGGAACCTGAGGATTCCTCTCCAGTGCTGACATGGATCTTGGGGTACTTCTGGAGTCTCCCCAAGGAAGTCAGTCCTCGACTCGAATGCGGGCATGCACTTGCGCTTTCCTCCAGAGGGGTAGCAGCCGTGTCACGCAGTCCGCCGCGTGGATCAAAGGATCTATGGTTTTCCCTCGAGTCTTTCCCACGAGGTTTTCCCACGAGGCTTTCCCACAGGGCTGTCCCACGTGCACACGTGGTGGGAGTCGATCCTCGGCTTGAACGTCAAGGCAGTGCAGGGAAAACAGGTTCCTCTGGAATGGACTGACACATCGGGGGACTCTTGGAATGGTGGCATGACCCTGGAGTTCCTCTCGCCTTTCCTGTGGAGAGCGCCTCCTCTTGAGATGCGACGGGAACGCCGGGAATTCTTTCCCTACGAAACAGGGAAAGGATCCCTCATCTCGAGCTAGGAGGCGGAAACGGGGCTCCCCTGGATGTGTGCGGGACACCACGTGCTTCCTCTCGAGTGCAGACGGGTATGTTGGGGAACTTCTTGAGTTGCAGCAAGGGTGTGAAGGACCCTTTGAAAGTTCCAGTGGTTAGATGTGATTGGCCTCGAGAAGCCTCAGCGGAAATGGGCCTCATCTCGCCTGGAGGGCAAAACCTCCTGGATTTTCTAGAGTTGCGGCAGGTGCTCTCGACTTACGACGGGGACCTCAGGGACCCGCTCTGGTGGCCTCAGGAAAGGCCAGTCCCCATGCGAGTTCCTCGGGGGCCTCTCGGCATTCCTCTCCCGTCGATGCCGGGCCTACGACCTTGTGTGGAGTCGGGGCCGGAACCTGAGGATTCCTCTCCAGTGCTGACATGGATCTTGGGGTACTTCTGGAGTCTCCCCAGGGGAGTCAGTCCTCGTCTCGAATGCGGGCATGCACTTGCGCTTTCCTCCAGAGCGGTAGCAGCAGTGTCACGCAGTCCGCCGCGTGGATCAAAGGATCTATGGTTTTCCCTCGAGTCTTTCCCACGAGGCTTTCCCCCGAGGCTGTCCCACGTGCACAGGTGGTGGGAGTCGATCCTCGGCTTGAACGTCAAGGCAGTGCAGGGAAAACAGGTTCCTCTGGAATGGACTGACACATCTGGGGGACTCTTGGAATGGTGGCACGACCCTGGAGTTCCTCTCGCCTTTCCTGTGGAGAGCGCCTCCTCTTGAGATGCGACGGGAACGCCGGGAATTCTTTCCCTACGATACAGGGAAAGGACACCTCATCTCGAGCTAGGAGGCGGAAACGGGGCTCCCCTGGATGTGTGCGGGACCCACGTGCTTCCTCTCGAGTGGAGACGGGTATGTCGGGGAACTTCTTGAGTTGCAGCAAGGGTGTGAAGGACCCTTTGGAAGTTCCAGTGGTTAGACGTGATTAGCCTCGAGAAGCCTCAGCGGAAATGGGCCTCATCTCGCCTGGAGGGCAAAACCTCCTGGATTTTCTCGAGTTGCGGCAGGTGCTCTCGACTTACGACGGGGACCTCAGGGACCCGCTCTGGTGGCCTCAGGAAATGCCAGTCCCCATGCGAGTTCCACGGGGCCCTCTCGGGATTCCTCTCCCGTCGATGCCGGGGCCTAAGACCTTGTGTGGAGTCGGGGCCGGAACCTGAGGATTCCTCTCCAGTGCTGACATGGATCTTGGGGTACTTCTGGAGTCTCCCCAGGGGAGTCAGTCCTCGTCTCGAATGCGGGCATGCACTTGCGCTTTCCTCCAGAGCGGTAGCAGCAGTGTCACGCAGTCCGCCGCGTGGATCAAAGGATCTATGGTTTTCCCTCGAGTCTTTCCCACGAGGCTTTCCCACGAGGCTGTCCCACGTGCACAGGTGGTGGGAGTCGATCCTCGGCTTGAACGTCAAGGCAGTGCAGGGAAAACAGGTTCCTCTGGAATGGACTGACACATCTGGGGGACTCTTGGAATGGTGGCAAGACCCTGGAGTTCTTCTCGCCTTTCCTGTGGAGAGCGCCTCCTCTTGAGATGCGACGGGAACGCCGGGAATTCTTTCCCTACGAAACAGGGAAAGGATCCCTCATCTCGAGCTAGGAGGCGGAAACGGGGCTCCCCTGGATGTGTGCGGGACACCACGTGCTTCCTCTCGAGTGGAGACGGGTATGTCGGGGAACTTCTTGAGTTGCAGCAAGGGTGTGAAGGACCCTTTGGAAGTTCCAGTGGTTAGATGTGATTGGCCTCCAGAAGCCTCAGCGGAAATGGGCCTCATCTCGCCTGTAGGGCAAAACCTCCTGGATTTTCTCGAGTTGCGGCAGGTGCTCTCGACTTACGACGGGGACCTCAGGGACCTGCTCTGGTGGCCTCAGGAAAGGCCAGTCCCCATGCGAGTTCCTCGGGGGCCTCTCGGGATTCCTCTCCCGTCGATGCCGGGGCCTAAGACCTTGTGTGGAGTCGGGGCCAGAACCTGAGGATTCCTCTCCAGTGCTGACATGGATCTTGGGGTACTTCTGGAGTCTCCCCAGGGGAGTCAGTCCTCGTCTCGAATGTGGGCATGCACTTGCGCTTTCCTCCAGAGCGGTAGCAGCAGTGTCACGCAGTCCGCCGCGTGGATCAAAGGATCTATGGTTTTCCCTCGAGTCTTTCCCACGAGGCTTTCCCACGAGGCTTTCCCACAGGGCTGTCCCACGTGCACACGTGGTGGGAGTCGATCCTCGGCTTGAACGTCAAGGCAGTGCACGGAAAACAGGTTCCTCTGGAATGGACTGACACATCTGGGGGACTCTTGGAATGGTGGCACGACCCTGGAGTTCCTCTTGCCTTTCCTGTGGAGAGCGCCTCCTCTTGAGATGCGACGGGAACGCCGGGAATTCTTTCCCTACGAAACAGGGAAAGGATCCCTCATCTCGAGCTAGGAGGTGGAAACGGGGCTCCCCTGGATGTGTGCGGGACACCACGTGCTTCCTCTCGAGTGCAGACGGGTATGTCGGGGAACTTCTTGAGTTGCAGCAATGGTGTGAAGGACCCTTTGGAAGTTCCAGTGGTTAGATGTGATTGGCCTCGAGAAGCCTCAGCGGAAATGGGCCTCATCTCGCCTGGAGGGCAAAACCTCCTGGATTTTCTCGAGTTGCGGCAGGTGCTCTCGACTTACGACGGGGACCTCAGGGACCCGCTCTGGTGGCCTCAGGAAAGGCCAGTCCCCATGCGAGTTCCTCGGGGCCCTCTCGGGATTCCTCTCCCGTCGATGCCGGGGCCTAAGACCTTGTGTGGAGTCGGGGCCGGAACCTGAGGATTCCTCTCCAGTGCTGACATGGATCTTGGGGTACTTCTGGAGTCTCCCCAGGAGAGTCAGTCCTCGTCTCGAATGCGGGCATGCACTTGCGCTTTCCTCCAGAGCGGTAGCAGCAGTGTCACGCAGTCCGCCGCGTGGATCAAAGGATGTTTGGTTTTCCCTCGAGTCTTTCCCACGAGGCTTTCCTACGAGGCTGTCCCACGTGCACACGTGGTGGGAGTCGATCCTCGGCTTGAACGTCAAGGCAGTGCACGGAAAACAGGTTCCTCTGGAATGGACTGACACATCTGGGGGACTCTTGGAATGGTGGCACGACCCTGGAGTTCCTCTTGCCTTTCCTGTGGAGAGCGCCTCCTCTTGAGATGCGACGGGAACGCCGGGAATTCTTTCCCTACGAAACAGGGAAAGGATCCCTCATCTCGAGCTTGGAGGCGGAAACGGGGCTAGCCTGGATGTGTGCGGGACCCACGTGCTTCCTCTCGAGTGGAGACGGGTATGTCGGGGAACTTCTTGAGTTGCAGCAAGGGTGTGAAGGACCCTTTGGAAGTTCCAGTGGTTAGACGTGATTAGCCTCGAGAAGCCTCAGCGGAAATGGGCCTCATCTCGCCTGGAGGGCAAAACCTCCTGGATTTTCTCGAGTTGCGGCAGGTGCTCTCGACTTACGACGGGGACATCAGGGACCCGCTCTGGTGGCCTCAGGAAAGGCCAGTCCCCATGCGAGTTCCTCGGGGCCCTCTCGGGATTCCTCTCCCGTCGATGCCGGGGCCTAAGACCTTGTGTGGAGTCGGGGCCGGAACCTGAGGATTCCTCTCCAGTGCTGACATGGATCTTGGGGTACTTCTGGAGTCTCCCCAGGGTAGTCAGTCCTCGTCTCGAATGCGGGCATGCACTTGCGCTTTCCTCCAGAGCGGTAGCAGCAGTGTCACGCAGTCCGCCGCGTGGATCAAAGGATCTATGGTTTTCCCTCGAGTCTTTCCCACGAGGCTTTCCCACGAGGCTGTCACACGTGCACACGTGGTGGGAGTCGATCCTCGGCTTGAACGTCAAGGCAGTGCAGGAAAACAGGTTCCTCTGGAATGGACTGACACATCTGGGGGACTCTTGGAATGGTGGCACGACCCTGGAGTTCCTCTCGCCTTTCCTGTGGAGAGCGCCTCCTCTTGAGATGCGACGGGAACGCCGGGAATTCTTTCCCTACGAAACAGGGAAAGGATCCCTCATCTCGAGCTAGGAGGGGGAAACGGGGCTCCCCTGGATGTGTGCGGGACCCACGTGCTTACTCTCGAGTGGAGACGGGTATGTCAGGGAACTTCTTGAGTTGCAGCAAGGGTGTGAAGGACCCTTTGGAAGTTTCAGTGGTTAGACGTGATTAGCCTCGAGAAGCCTCAGCGGAAATGGGCCTCATCTCGCCTGGAGGGCAAAACCTCCTGGATTTTCTCTAGTTGCGGCAGGTGCTCTCGACTTACGACGGGGACCTCAGGGACCCGCTCTGGTGGCCTCAGGAAAGGCCAGTCCCCATGCGAGTTCCTCGGGGGCCTCTCGGGATTCCTCTCCCGTCGATGCCGGGGCCTAAGACCTTGTGTGGAGTCGGGGCCGGAACCTGAGGATTCCTCTCCAGTGCTGACATGGATCTTGGGGTACTTCTGGAGTCTCCCCAGGGGAGTCAGTCCTCGTCTCGAATGCGGGCATGCACTTGCGCTTTCCTCCAGAGCGGTAGAAGCAGTGTCACGCAGTCCGCCGCGTGGATCAAAGGATCTATGGTGTTCCCTCGAGTCTTTCCCACGAGGCTTTCCCACGAGGCTGTCCCACGTGCACACGTGGTGGGAGTCGATCCTCGGCTTGAACGTCAAGGCAGTGCAGGGAAAACAGGTTCCTCTGGAATGGACTGACACATCTGGGGGACTCTTGGAATGGTGGCACGACCCTGGAGTTCCTCTCGCCTTTCCTGTGGAGAGCGCCTCCTCTTGAGATGCGACGGGAACGCCGGGAATTCTTTCCCTACGAAACAGGGAAAGGATCCCTCATCTCGAGCTAGGAGGCGGAAACGGGGCTCCCCTGGATGTGTGCGGGACCCACGTGCTTCCTCTCGAGTGGAGACGGGTATGTCGGGGAACTTCTTGAGTTGCAGCAAGGGTGTGAAGGACCCTTTGGAAGTTCCAGTGGTTAGACGTGATTAGCCTCGAGAAGCCTCAGCGGAAATGGGCCTCATCTCGCCTGGAGGGCAAAACCTCCTGGATTTTCTCTAGTTGCGGCAGGTGCTCTCGACTTACGACGGGGACCTCAGGGACCCGCTCTGGTGGCCTCAGGAAAGGCCAGTCCCCATGCGAGTTCCTCGGGGGCCTCTCGGGATTCCTCTCCCGTCGATGCCGGGGCCTAAGACCTTGTGTGGAGTCGGGGCCGGAACCTGAGGATTCCTCTCCAGTGCTGACATGGATCTTGGGGTACTTCTGGAGTCTCCCCAGGGGAGTCAGTCCTCGTCTCGAATGCGGGCATGCACTTGCGCTTTCCTCCAGAGCGGTAGCAGCAGTGTCACGCAGTCCGCCGCGTGGATCAAAGGATCTATGGTGTTCCCTCGAGTCTTTCCCACGAGGCTTTCCCACGAGGCTGTCCCACGTGCAAACGTGGTGGGAGTCGATCCTCGGCTTGAACGTCAAGGCAGTGCAGGGAAAACAGGTTCCTCTGGAATGGACTGACACATCTGGGGGACTCTTGGAATGGTGGCACGACCCTGGAGTTCCTCTCGCCTTTCCTGTGGAGAGCGCCTCCTCTTGAGATGCGACGGGAACGCCGGGAATTCTTTCCCTACGAAACAGGGAAAGGATCCCTCATCTCGAGCTAGGAGGCGGAAACGGGGCTCCCCTGGATGTGTGCGGGACCCACGTGCTTCCTCTCGAGTGGAGACGGGTATGTCGGGGAACTTCTTGAGTTGCAGCAAGGGTGTGAAGGACCCTTTGGAAGTTCCAGTGGTTAGACGTGATTAGCCTCGCGAAGCCTCAGTGGAAATGGGCCTCATCTCGCCTGGAGGGCAAAACCTCCTGGATTTTCTCGAGTTGCGACAGGTGCTCTCGACTTACGACGGGGACCTCAGGGACCCGCTCTGGTGGCCTCAGGAAAGGCCAGTCCCCATGCGAGTTCCTCGGGGGCGTCTCGGGATTCCTCTTCCGTCAATGCCGGGGCCTAAGACCTTGTGTGGAGTCGGGGCCGGAACCTGAGGATTCCTCTCCAGTGCTGACATGGATCTTGGGGTACTTCTGGAGTCTCCCCAGGGGAGTCAGTCCTCGTCTCGAATGCGGGCATGCACTTGCGCTTTCCTCCAGAGCGGTAGCAGCAGTGTCACGCAGTCCGCCGCGTGGATCAAAGGATCTATGGTTTTCCCTCGAGTCTTTCCCACGAGGCTTTCCCACGAGGCTTTCCCACAGGGCTGTCCCACGTGCACACGTGGTGGGAGTCGATCCTCGGCTTGAACGTCAAGGCAGTGCAGGGAAAACAGGTTCCTCTGGAATGGACTGACACATCTGGGGGACTCTTGGAATGGTGGCACGACCCTGGAGTTCTTCTCGCCTTTCCTGTGGAGAGCGCCTCCTCTTGAGATGCGACGGGAACGCCGGGAATTCTTTCCCTACGAAACAGGGAAAGGATCCCTCATCTCGAGCTAGGAGGGGGAAACGGGGCTCCCCTGGATGTGTGCGGGACCCACGTGCTTACTCTCGAGTGGAGACGGGTATGTCAGGGAACTTCTTGAGTTGCAGCAAGGGTGTGAAGGACCCTTTGGAAGTTCCAGTGGTTAGACGTGATTAGCCTCGGGAAGCCTCAGCGGAAATGGGCCTCATCTCGCCTGGAGGGCAAAACCTCCTGGATTTTCTCGAGTTGCGGCAGGTGCTCTCGACTTAGGATGGGGACCTCAGGGACCCGCTCTGGTGGCCTCAGGAAAGGCCAGTCCCCATGCGAGTTCCTCGGGGCCCTCTCGGGATTCCTCTCCCGTCCATGCCGGGGCCTAAGACCTTGTGTGGAGTCGGGGCCGGAACCTGAGGATTCCTCTCCAGTGCTGACATGGATCTTGGGGTACTTCTGGAGTCTCCCCAGGGGAGTCAGTCCTCGTCTCGAATGCGGGCATGCACTTGCGCTTTCCTCCAGAGCGGTAGCAGCAGTGTCACGCAGTCCGCCGCGTGGATCAAAGGATCTATAGTTTTCCCTCGAGGCTTTCCCACGAGGCTTTCCCACGAGGCTTTCCCACAGGGCTGTCCCACGTGCACACGTGGTGGGAGTCGATCCTCGGCTTGAACGTCAAGGCAGTGCAGGGAAAACAGGTTCCTCTGGAATGGACTGACACATCTGGGGGACTCTTGGAATGGTGGCACGACCCTGGAGTTCCTCTCGCCTTTCCTGTGGAGAGCGCCTCCTCTTGAGATGCGACGGGAACGCTGGGAATTCTTTCCCTACGAAACAGGGAAAGGATCCCTCATCTCGAGCTAGGAGGCGGAAACGGGGCTCCCCTGGATGTGTGCGGGACCCACGTGCTTCCTCTCGAGTGGAGACGGGTATGTCGGGGAACTTCTTGAGTTGCAGCAAGGGTGTGAAGGACCCTTTGGAAGTTCCAGTGGTTAGACGTGATTAGCCTCGAGAAGCCTCAGCGGAAATGGGCCTCATCTCGCCTCGAGGGCAAAACCTCCTGGATTTTCTCGAGCTGCGGCAGGTGCTCTCGACTTACGACGGGGACCTCAGGGACCCGCTCTGGTGGCCTCAGGAAAGGCCAGTCCCCATGCGAGTTCCTCTGGGGCCTCTCGGGATTCCTCTCCCGTCGATTCCGGCGCCTAAGACCTTGTGTGGAAACGGGGCCGGAACCTGAGGATTCCTCTCCAGTGCTGACATGGATCTTGGGGTACTTCTGGAGTCTCCCCAGGGGAGTCAGTCCTCGTCTCGAATGCGGGCATGCACTTGCGCTTTCCTCCAGAGCGGTAGCAGCAGTGTCACGCAGTCCGCCTCGTGCATCAAAGGATCTATGGTTTTCCCTCGAGTCTTTCCCACGAGGCTTTCCCACGAGTCTTTCCCACCGGGCTGTCCCACGTGCACACGTGGTGGGAGTCGATCCTCCGCTTGAACGTCAAGGCAGTGCAGGGAAAACAGGTTCCTCTGGAATGGACTGACACATCTGGGGGACTCTTGGAATGGTGGCACGACCCTGGAGTTCCTCTCCCCTTTCCTGTGGAGAGCACCTCCTCTTGAGATGCGACGGGAACGCCGGGAATTCTTTCCCTACTAAACAGGGAAAGGATCCCTCATCTCGAGCTAGGAGGCGGAAACGGGGCTCCCCTGGATATGTGCGGGACCCACGTGCTTCCTCTCGAGTGGAGACGGGTATGTCGGGGAACTTCTTGAGTTGCAGCAAGGGTGTGAAGGACCCTTTGGAAGTTCCAGTGGTTAGACGTGATTAGCCTCGAGAAGCCTCAGCGGAAATGGGCCTCATCTCGCCTGGAGGGCAAAACCTCCTGGATTTTCTCGAGTTGCGGCAGGTGCTCTCGACTTACGACGGGGACCTCAGGGACCCGCTCTGGTGGCCTCAGGAAAGGCCAGTCCCCATGCGAGTTCCTCGGGGGCCTCTCGGGATTCCTCTCCCGTCGATGCCGGGGCCTAAGACCTTGTGTGGAGTCGGGGCCGGAACCTGAGGCTTCCTCTCCAGTTCTGACATGGATCTTAGGGTACTTTTGGAGTCTCCCCAGGGGAGTCAGTCCTCGTCTCGAATGCGGGCATGCACTTGCGCGTTCCTCCAGAGCGGTAGCAGCAGTGTCACGCAGTCCGCCGCGTGGATCAAAGGATCTATGGTTTTCCCTCGAGTCTTTCCCACGAGGCTTTCCCACGAGGCTTCCCCACAGGGCTGTCCCACGTGCACACGTGGTGGGAGTCGATCCTCGGCTTGAACGTCAAGGCAGTGCAGGGAAAACAGGTTCCTCTGGAATGGACTGACACATCTGGGGGACTCTTGGAATGGTGGCACGACCCTGGAGTTCCTCTCGCCTTTCCTGTGGAGAGCGCCTCCTCTTGAGATGCGACGGGAACGCCGGGAATTCTTTCCCTACGAAACAGGGAAAGGATCCCTCATCTCGAGCTAGGAGGCGGAAACGGGGCTCCCCTGGATGTGTGCGGGACCCACTTGCTTCCTCTCGAGTGGAGACGGGTAGGTCGGGGAAATTCTTGAGTTGCAGCAAGGGTGTGAAGGACCCTTTGGAAGTTCCAGTGGTTAGACGTGATTAGCCTCGAGAAGCCTCAGCGGAAATGGGCCTCATCTCGCCTGGAGGGCAAAACCTCCTGGATTTTCTCGAGTTGCGGCAGGTGCTCTCGACTTACGACGGGGACCTCAGGGACCCGCTCTGGTGGACTCAGGAAAGGCCAGTCCCCATGCGAGTTCCTCGGGGGCCTCTTGGGATTCCTCTCCCGTCGATGCCGGGGCCTAAGACCGTGTGTGGAGTCGGGGCCGGAACCTGAGGATTCCTCTCCAGTGCTGACATGGATCTTGGGGTACTTCTGGAGTCTCCCCAGGGGAGTCAGTCCTCGTCTCGAATGCGAGCAGGCAATTGCGCTTTCCTCCAGAGCGGTAGCAGCAGTGTCACGCAGTCCTCCGCGTGGATCAAAGGATCTATGGTTTTCCCTCGAGTCTTTCCCACGAGGCTTTCCCACGAGGCTTTCCCACAGGGCTGTCCCACGTGCACACGTGGTGGAAGTCGATCCTCGGCTTGAACGTCAAGGCAGTGCAGGGAAAACAGGTTCCTCTGGAATGGACTGACACATCTGGGGGACTCTTGGAATGGTGGCACGACCCTGGAGTTCCTCTCGCCTTTCCTGTGGAGAGCGCCTCCTCTTGAGATGCGACGGGAACGCCGGGAATTCTTTCCCTACGAAACAGGGAAAGGATCCCTCATCTCGAGCTAGGAGGCGGAAATGGGGCTCCCCTGGATGTGTGCGGGACACCACGTGCTTCCTCTCGAGTGCAGACGGGTATGTCGGGGAACTTCTTGAGTTGCAGCAAGGGTGTGAAGGACCCTTTGGAAGTTCCAGTGGTTAGATGTGATTGGCCTCGAGAAGCCTCAGCGGAAATAGGCCTCATCTCGCCTGGAGGGCAAAACCTCCTGGATTTTCTCGAGTTGCGGCAGGTGCTCTCGACTTACGACGGGGACCTCAGGGACCCGCTCTGGTGGCCTCAGTAAAGGCCAGTCCCCATGCGAGTTCCCCGGGGGCCTCTCGGGATTCCTCTCCCGTCGATGCCGGGGCCTAAGACCTTGTGTGGAGTCGGGGCCGGAACCTGAGGATTCCTCTCCAGTGCTGACATGGATCTTGGGGTACTTCTGGAGTCTCCCCAGGGCAGTCAGTCCTCGTCTCGAATGCGGGCATGCACTTGCGCTTTCCTCCAGAGCGGTAGCAGCAGTGTCACGCAGTCCGCCGCGTGGATCAAAGGATCTATGGTTTTCCCTCGAGTCTTTCCCACGAGGCTTTCCCACGAGGCTTTCCCACAGGGCTGTCCCACGTGCACACGTGGTGGGAGTCGATCCTCGGCTTGAACGTCAAGGCAGTTCCGGGAAAACAGGTTCCGCTGGAATGGACTGACACATCTGGGGGACTCTTGGAATGGTGGCACGACCCTTCAGTTCCTCTCGCCTTTCCTGTGGAGAGCGCCTCCTCTTGAGATGCGACGGGAATGCCGGGAATTCTTTCCCTACGAAACAGGGAAAGGATCCCTCATCTCGAGCTAGGAGGCGGAAACGGGGCTCCCCTGGATGTGTGCGTGACCCACGTGCTTCCTCTCGAGTGGAGACGGGTATGTCGGGGAACTTCTTGAGTTGCAGCAAGGGTGTGAAGGACCCTTTGGAAGTTCCAGTGGTTAGACGTGATTGGCCTCGAGAAGCCTCAGCGGAAATGGGCCTCATCTCGCCTGGAGGGCAAAACCTCCTGGATTTTCTCGAGTTGCGGCAGGTGCTCTCGACTTACGACGTGGATCTCAGGGACCCGCTCTGGTGGCCTCAGGAAAGGCCAGTCCCCATGCGAGTTCCTCGGGGGCCTCTCGGGATTCCTCTCCCGTCGATGCCTGGGCCTAAGACCTTGTGTGGAGTCGGGGCCGGAACCTGAGGATTCCTCTCCAGTGCTGACATGGATCTTGGGGTACTTCTGGAGTCTCCCCAGGGGAGTCAGTCCTCGTCTCGAATGCGGGCATGCACTTGCGCTTTCCTCCAGAGCGGTAGCAGCAGTGTCACGCAGTCCGCCGCGTGGATCAAAGGATCTATGGTTTTCCCTCGAGTCTTTCCCACGAGGCTTTCCCACGAGGCTTTCCCACAGGGCTGTCCCACGTGCACACGTGGTGGGAGTCGATCCTCGGCTTGAACGTCAAGGCAGTGCAGGAAAAACATGTTCCTCTGGAATGGACTGACACATCTGGGGGACTCTTGGAATGGTGGCAAAACCCTGGAGTTCCTCTCGCCTTTCCTGTGGAGAGCGCCTCCTCTTGAGATGCGACGGGAACGCCGGGAATTCTTTCCCTACGAAACAGGGAAAGGATCCCTCATCTCGAGCTAGGAGGCGGAAACGGGGCTCCCCTGGATGTGTGCGGGACCCACTTGCTTCCTCTTGAGTGGAGACGGGTATGTCGGGGAACTTCTTGAGTTGCAGCAAGGGTGTGAAGGACCCTTTGGAAGTTCCAGTGGTTAAACGTGATTAGCCTCGAGAAGCCTCAGCGGAAATGGGCCTCATCTCGCCTGGAGGGCAAAACCTCCTGGATTTTCTCGAGTTGCGGCAGGTGCTCTCGACTTACGACGGGGACCTCAGGGACCCGCTCTGGTGGACTCAGGAAAGGCCAGTCCCCATGCGAGTTCCTCGGGGGCCTCTCGGGATTCCTCTCCCGTCGATGCCGGGGCCTAAGACCTTGTGTGGAAACGGGGCCGGAACCTGAGGATTCCTCTCCAGTGCTGACATGGATCTTGGGGTACTTCTGGAGTCTCCCCAGGGGAGTCAGTCCTCGTCTCGAATGCGGGCATGCACTTGCGCTTTCCTCCAGAGCGGTAGCAGCAGTGTCACGCAGTCCGCCTCGTGGATCAAAGGATCTATGGTTTTCCCTCGAGTCTTTCCCACGAGGCTTTCCCACGAGTCTTTCCCACAGGGCTGTCCCACGTGCACACGTGGTGGGAGTCGATCCTCGGCTTGAACGTCAAGGCAGTGCAGGGAAAACAGGTTCCTCTGGAATGGACTGACACATCTGGGGGACTCTTGGAATGGTGGCACGACCCTGGAGTTCCTCTCCCCTTTCCTGTGGAGATCACCTCCTCTTGAGATGCGACGGGAACGCCGGGAATTCTTTCCCTACGAAACAGGGAAAGGATCCCTCATCTCGAGCTAGGAGGCGGAAACGGGGCTCCCCTGGATATGTGCGGGACCCACGTGCTTCCTCTCGGGTGGAGACGGGTATGTCGGGGAACTTCTTGAGTTGCAGCAAGGGTGTGAAGGACCCTTTGGAAGTTCCAGTGGTTAGACGTGATTAGCCTCGAGAAGCCTCAGCGGAAATGGGCCTCATCTCGCCTGGAGGGCAAAACCTCCTGGATTTTCTCGAGTTGCGGCAGGTGCTCTCGACTTACGACGGGGACCTCAGGGACCCGCTCTGGTGGCCTCAGGAAAGGCCAGTCCCCATGCGAGTTCCTCGGGGGCCTCTCGGGATTCCTCTCCCGTCGATGCCGGGGCCTAAGACCTTGTGTGGAGTCGGGGCCGGAACCTGAGGCTTCCTCTCCAGTTCTGACATGGATCTTAGGGTACTTTTGGAGTCTCCCCAGGGGAGTCAGTCCTCGTCTCGAATGCGGGCATGCACTTGCGCGTTCCTCCAGAGCGGTAGCAGCAGTGTCACGCAGTCCGCCGCGTGGATCAAAGGATCTATGGTTTTCCCTCGAGTCTTTCCCACGAGGCTTTCCCACGAGGCTTCCCCACAGGGCTGTCCCACGTGCACACGTGGTGGGAGTCGATCCTCGGCTTGAACGTCAAGGCAGTGCAGGGAAAACAGGTTCCGCTGGAATGGACTGACACATCTGGGGGACTCTTGGAATGGTGGCACGACCCTGGAGTTCCTCTCTCCTTTCCTGTGGAGAGTGCCTCCTCTTGAGATGCGACGGGAACGCCGGGAATTCTTTCCCTACGAAACAGGGAAAGGATCCCTCATCTCGAGCTAGGAGGCGGAAACGGGGTTCCCCTGGATGTGTGCGGGACCCACGTGCTTCCTCTCGAGTGGAGACGGGTATGTCGGGGAACTTCTTGAGTTGCAGCAAGGGTGTGAAGGACCCTTTGGAAGTTCCAGTGGTTAGACGTGATTAGCCTCAAGAAGCCTAAGCGGAAATGGGCCTCATCTCGCCTGGAGGGCAAAAGCTCCTGGATTTTCTCGAGTTGCGGCAGGTGCTCTCGACTTACGACGGGGATCTCAGGGACCCGCTCTGGTGGCCTCAGGAAAGGCCAGTCCCCATGCGAGTTCCTCGGGGGCCTCTCGGGATTCCTCTCCCGTCGATGCCAGGGCCTAAGACCTTGTGTGGAGTCGGGGCCGGAACCTGAGGATTCCTCTCCAGTGCTGACATGGATCTTGGGGTACTTCTGGAGTCTCCCCAGGGGAGTCAGTCCTCGTCTCGAATGCGGGCATGCACTTGCGCTTTCCTCCAGAGCGGTAGCAGCAATGTCACGCAGTCCGCCGCGTGGATCAAAGGATCTATGGTTTTCCCTCGAGTCTTTCCCACGAGGCTTTCCCACGAGGCTTTCCCACAGGGCTGTCCCACGTGCACACGTGGTGGGAGTCGATCCTCGGCTTGAACGTCAAGGCAGTGCAGGGAAAACAGGTTCCTCTGGAATGGACTGACACATCTGGGGGACTCTTGGAATGGTGGCACGACCCTGGAGTTCCTCTCGCCTTTCCTGTGGAGAGCGCCTCCTCTTGAGATGCGACGGGAACGCCGGGAATTCTTTCCCTACGAAACAGGGAAAGGATCCCTCATCTCGAGCTAGGAGGCGGAAACGGGGCTCCCCTGGATGTGTGCGGGACCCACTTGCTTCCTCTCGAGTGGAGACGGGTATGTCGGGGAAATTCTTGAGTTGCAGCAAGGGTGTGAAGGACCCTTTGGAAGTTCCAGTGGTTAGACGTGATTAGCCTCGAGAAGCCTCAGCGGAAATGGGCCTCATCTCGCCTGGAGGGCAAAACCTCCTGGATTTTCTCGAGTTGCGGCAGGTGCTCTCGACTTACGACGGGGACCTCAGGGACCCGCTCTGGTGGACTCAGGAAAGGCCAGTCCCCATGCGAGTTCCTCGGGGGCCTCTTGGGATTCCTCTCCCGTCGATGCCGGGGCCTAAGACCTTGTGTGGAGTCCGGGCCGGAACCTGAGGATTCCTCTCCAGTGCTGACATGGATCTTGGGGTACTTCTGGAGTCTCCCCAGGGGAGTCAGTCCTCGTCTCGAATGCGAGCAGGCAATTGCGCTTTCCTCCAGAGCGGTAGCAGCAGTGTCACGCAGTCCTCCGCGTGGATCAAAGGATCTATGGTTTTCCCTCGAGTCTTTCCCACGAGGCTTTCCCACGAGGCTTTCCCACAGGGCTGTCCCACGTTCACACGTGGTGGAAGTCGATCCTCGGCTTGAACGTCAAGGCAGTGCAGGGAAAACAGGTTCCTCTGGAATGGACTGACACATCTGGGGGACTCTTGGAATGGTGGCACGACCCTGGAGTTCCTCTCGCCTTTCCTGTGGAGAGCGCCACCTCTTGAGATGCGACGGGAACGCCGGGAATTCTTTCCCTACTAAACAGGGAAAGGATCCCTCATCTCGAGCTAGGAGGCGGAAATGGGGCTCCCCTGGATGTGTGCGGGACACCACGTGCTTCCTCTCGAGTGCAGACGGGTATGTCGGGGAACTTCTTGAGTTGCAGCAAGGGTGTGAAGGACCCTTTGGAAGTTCCAGTGGTTAGATGTGATTGGCCTCGAGAAGCCTCAGCGGAAATAGGCCTCATCTCGCCTGGAGGGCAAAACCTCCTGGATTTTCTCGAGTTGCGGCAGGTGCTCTCGACTTACGACGGGGACCTCAGGGACCCGCTCTGGTGGCCTCAGGAAAGGCCAGTCCCCATGCGAGTTCCCCGGGGGCCTCTCGGGATTCCTCTCCCGTCGATGCCGGGGCCTAAGACCTTGTGTGGAGTCGGGGCCGGAACCTGAGGATTCCTCTCCAGTGCTGACATGGATCTTGGGGTACTTCTGGAGTCTCCCCAGGGCAGTCAGTCCTCGTCTCGAATGCGGGCATGCACTTGCGCTTTCCTCCAGAGCGGTAGCAGCAGTGTCACGCAGTCCGCCGCGTGGATCAAAGGATCTATGGTTTTCCCTCGAGTCTTTCCCACGAGGCTTTCCCACGAGGCTTTCCCACAGGGCTGTCCCACGTGCACACGTGGTGGGAGTCGATCCTCGGCTTGAACGTCAAGGCAGTTCAGGGAAAACAGGTTCCGCTGGAATGGACTGACACATCTGGGGGACTCTTGGAATGGTGGCACGACCCTTCAGTTCCTCTCGCCTTTCCTGTGGAGAGCGCCTCCTCTTGAGATGCGACGGGAATGCCGGGAATTCTTTCCCTACGAAACAGGGAAAGGATCCCTCATCTCGAGCTAGGAGGCGGAAACGGGGCTCCCCTGGATGTGTGCGGGACCCACGTGCTTCCTCTCGAGTGGAGACGGGTATGTCGGGGAACTTCTTGAGTTGCAGCAAGGGTGTGAAGGACCCTTTGGAAGTTCCAGTGGTTAGACGTGATTAGCCTCGAGAAGCCTCAGCGGAAATGGGCCTCATTTCGCCTGGAGGGCAAAACCTCCTGGATTTTCTCGAGTTGCGGCAGGTGCTCTCGACTTACGACGTGGATCTCAGGGACCCGCTCTGGTGGCCTCAGGAAAGGCCAGTCCCCATGCGAGTTCCTCGGGGGCCTCTCGGGATTCCTCTCCCGTCGATGCCGGGGCCTAAGACCTTGTGTGGAGTCGGGGCCGGAACCTGAGGATTCCTCTCCAGTGCTGACATGGATCTTGGGGTACTTCTGGAGTCTCCCCAGGGGAGTCAGTCCTCGTCTCGAATGCGGGCATGCACTTGCGCTTTCCTCCAGAGCGGTAGCAGCAGTGTCACGCAGTCCGCCGCGTGGATCAAAGGATCTATGGTTTTCCCTCGAGTCTTTCCCACGAGGCTTTCCCACGAGGCTTTCCCACAGGGCTGTCCCACGTGCACACGTGGTGGGAGTCGATCCTCGGCTTGAACGTCAAGGCAGTGCAGGAAAAACATGTTCCTCTGGAATGGACTGACACATCTGGGGGACTCTTGGAATGGTGGCAAAACCCTGGAGTTCCTCTCGCCTTTCCTGTGGAGAGCGCCTCCTCTTGAGATGCGACGGGAACGCCGGGAATTCTTTCCCTACGAAACAGGGAAAGGATCCCTCATCTCGAGCTAGGAGGCGGAAACGGGGCTCCCCTGGATGTGTGCGGGACCCACTTGCTTCCTCTTGAGTGGAGACGGGTATGTCGGGGAACTTCTTGAGTTGCAGCAAGGGTGTGAAGGACCCTTTGGAAGTTCCAGTGGTTAAACGTGATTAGCCTCGAGAAGCCTCAGCGGAAATGGGCCTCATCTCGCCTGGAGGGCAAAACCTCCTGGATTTTCTCGAGTTGCGGCAGGTGCTCTCGACTTACGACGGGGACCTCAGGGACCCGCTCTGGTGGCCTCAGGAAAGGCCAGTCCCGATGCGAGTTTCTCGGGGGCCTCTCGGGATTCCTCTCCCGTCCATGCCGGGGCCTAAGACCTTGTGTGGAGTCGGGGCCGGAACCTGAGGATTCCTCTCCAGTGCTGACATGGATCTTGGGGTACTTCTGGAGTCTCCACAGGGGAGTCAGTCCTCGTCTCGAATGCGGGCATGCACTTGCGCTTTCCTCCAGAGCGGTAGCAGCAGTGTCACGCAGTCCGCCGAGTGGATCAAAGGATCTATGGTTTTCCCTCGAGTCTTTCCCACGAGGCTTTCCCACGAGGCTTTCCCACAGGGCTGTCCCACGTGCACACGTGGTGGGAGTCGATCCTCTGCTTGAACGTCAAGGCAGTGCAGGGAAAACAGGTTCCTCTGGAATGGACTGACACATCTGGGGGACTCTTGGAATGGTGGCATGACCCTGGAGTTCCTCTCGCCTTTCCTGTGGAGAGAGCCTCCTCTTGAGATGCGACGGGAACGCCGGGAATTCTTTCCCTACGAAACAGGGAAAGGATCCCTCATCTCGAGCTAGGAGGCTGAAACGGGGCTCCCCTGGATGTTTGCGGGACACCACGTGCTTCCTCTCGAGTGCAGACGGGTATGTCTGGGAAGTTCTTGAGTTGCAGCAAGGGTGTGAAGGACCCTTTGGAAGTTCCAGTGGTTAGATGTGATTGGCCTCGAGAAGCCTCAGCGGAAATGGGCCTCATCTCGCCTGGAGGGCAAAACCTCCTGGATTTTCTCGAGTTGCGGCAGGTGCTCTCGATTTACGATGGTGACCTCAGGGACCCGCTCTGGTGGCCTCAGGAAAGGCCAGTCCCCATGCGAGTTCCTCGGGGGCGTCTCGGGATTCCTCTCCCGTCGATGCCGGGGCCTAAGACCTTGTGTGGAGTCGGGGCCGGAACCTGAGGATTCCTCTCCAGGGCTGACATGGATCTTGGGGTACTTCTGGAGTCTCCCCAGGGGAGTCAGTCCTCGTCTCGAATGCGGGCATGCACTTGCGCTTTCCTCCAGAGCGGTAGCAGCAGTGTCACGCAGTCCGCCGCGTGGATCAAAGGATCTATGGTTTTCCCTCGAGTCTTTCCCACGAGGCTTTCCCACGAGGCTTTCACACAGGGCTGTCCCACGTGCACACGTGGTGGGAGTCGATCCTCGGCTTGAACGTCAAGGCAGTGCAGGGAAAACAGGTTCCTCTGGAATGGACTGACACATTTGGGGGACTCTTGGAATGGTGGCACGACCCTGGAGTTGCACTCGCCTTTCCTGTGGAGAGCGCCTCCTCTTGAGATGCGACGGGAACGCCGGGAATTCTTTCCCTACGAAACAGGGAAAGGATTCCTCATCTCGAGCTAGGAGGCGGAAAAGGGGCTCCCCTGGATGTGTGCGGGACCCCACGTGCTTACTCTCGAGTGGAGACGGGTATGTCGGGGAACTTCTTGAGTTGCAGCGAGGGTGTGAAGGACCCTTTGGAAGTTCCAGTGGTTAGATGTGATTGGACTCGAGAAGCCTCAGCGGAAATGGGCCTCATCTTGCCTGGAGGGCAAAACCTCCTGGATTTTCTCGAGTTGCGGCAGGTGCCCTCGACTTACGACGGGGACCTCAGGGACCCGCTCTGGTGTCCTCAGGAAAGGCCAGTCCCCATGCGAGTTCCTCTGACGATTCCTCTCCCGTCGATGCCGGGGCCTAAGACCTTCTGTGGAGTCGGGGCCGGAACCTGAGGATTCCTCTCCAGTGCTGACATGGATCGTGGGGTACTTCTGGAGTCACCCCAGGGGAGTCAGTCCTCGTCTCGAATGCGGGCATGCACTTGCGCTTATCCTCCAGAGCGGTAGCAGCAGTGTCACGCAGTCCGCCGCATGGATCAAAGGATCTATGGTTTTCCCTCGAGTCTTTCCCACGAGGCTTTCCCACGAGGCTTTCCCACAGGGCTGTCCCACGTGCACACGTGGTGGGAGTCGATCCTTGGCTTGAACGTTAAGGCAGTGCAGGGAAAACAGGTTCCTCTGGAATGGACTGACACATCTGGGGGACTCTTGGAATGGTGGCACGACCCTGGAGTTCCTCTCTCCTTTCCTGTGGAGAGCGCCTCCTCTTGAGATGCGACGGAAACGCCGGGAATTCTTTCCCTACGAAACAGGGAAAGGATCCCTCATCTCGAGCTAGGAGGCAGAAACGGGGCTCCACTGGATGTGTGCGGGACACCACGGGCTTCCTCTCGAGTGCAGACGGGTATGTCGGGGAACTTCTTGAGTTGCAGCAAGAGTGTGAAGGACCCTTTGGAAGTTCCAGTGGTTAGATGTGATTGGCCTCGAGAAGCCTCAGCGGAAATGGGCATCATCTCGCCTGCAGGGCAAAACCTCCTGGATTTTCTCGAGTTGCGGCAGGTGCTCTCGACTTACGACGGGGACCTCAGGGACCCGCTCTGGTGGCCTCAGGAAAGGCCAGTCCCCATGCGAGTTCCTCGGGGGCCTCTCGGGATTCCTCTCCCGTCGATGCCGGGGCCTAAGACCTTGTGTGGAGTCGGGGCCGGAATCTGAGGATTCCTCTCCAGTGCTGACATGGATCTTGGGGTACTTCTGGAGTCTCCCCAGGGAAGTCAGTCCTCGTCTCGAATGCGGGCATGCACTTGGGCTTTCCTCCAGAGCGGTAGCAGCAGTGTCACGCAGTCCGCCGCGTGGATCAAAGGATCTATGGTTTTCCCTCGAGTCTTTCCCAGGAGGCTTTCCCACGAGGCTTTCCCACAGGGCTGTCCCACGTGCACACGTGGTGGGAGTCGATCCTCGGCTTGAACGTCAAGGCAGTGCAGGAAAAACATGTTCCTCTGGAATGGACTGACACATCTGGGGGACTCTTGGAATGGTGGCAAAACCCTGGAGTTCCTCTCGCCTTTCCTGTGGAGAGCGCCTCCTCTTGAGATGCGACGGGAACGCCGGGAATTCTTTCCCTACGAAACAGGGAAAGGATCCCTCATCTCGAGCTAGGAGGCGGAAACGGGGCTCCCCTGGATGTGTGCGGGACCCACTTGCTTCCTCTTGAGTGGAGACGGGTATGTCGGGGAACTTCTTGAGTTGCAGCAAGGGTGTGAAGGACCCTTTGGAAGTTCCAGTGGTTAAACGTGATTAGCCTCGAGAAGCCTCAGCGGAAATGGGCCTCATCTCGCCTGGAGGGCAAAACCTCCTGGATTTTCTCGAGTTGCGGCAGGTGCTCTCGACTTACGACGGGGACCTCAGGGACCCGCTCTGGTGGACTCAGGAAAGGCCAGTCCCCATGCGAGTTCCTCGGGGGCCTCTCGGGATTCCTCTCCCGTCGATGCCGGGGCCTAAGACCTTGTGTGGAGTCGGGGCCGGAACCTGAGGATTCCTCTCCAGTGCTGACATGGATCTTGGGGTACTTCTGGAGTCTCCCCAGGGGAGTCAGTCCTCGTCTCGAATGCGGGCATGCACTTGCGCTTTCCTCCAGAGGGGTAGCAGCAGTGTCACGCAGTCCGCCGCGTGGATCAAAGGATCTATGTTTTTCCCTCGAGTCTTTCCCACGAGGCTTTCCCACGAGTCTTTCCCACAGGGCTGTCCCACGTGCACACTTGTTGGGGTCGATCCTCCGCTTGAACGTCAAGGCAGTGCAGGGAAAACAGGTTCCTCTGGAATGGACTGACACATCTGGGGGACTCTTGGAATGGTGTCACGACCCTGGAGTTCCTCTCGCCTTTCCTGCGGAGAGCGCCTCCTCTTGAGATGCGACGGGAACGCCGGGAATTCTTTCCCTACGAAACAGGGAAAGGATCCCTCATCTCGAGCTAGGAGGCGGAAACGGGGCTCCCCTGGATGTGTGCGGGACCCCACGTGCTTCCTCTCGAGTGGAGAAGGGTATGTCGGGGAACTTCTTGAGTTGCAGCAAAGGTGTGAAGGACCCTTTCGAAGTTCCAGTGGTTAGATGTGATTGGCCTCGAGAAGCCTCAGCGGAAATGGGCCTCATCTCGCCTGGAGGGCAAAACCTCCTGGATTTTCTCGAGTTGCGGCAGGTGCTCTCGACTTACGACGGGGACCTCAGGGACCCGCTCTGGTGGCCTCAGGAAAGGCCAGTCCCCATGCGAGTTTCTCGGGGGCCTCTCGGGATTCCTCTCCCGTCCATGCCGGGGCCTAAGACCTTGTGTGGAGTCGGGGCCGGAACCTGAGGATTCCTCTCCAGTGCTGACATGGATCTTGGGGTACTTCTGGAGTCTCCACAGGGGAGTCAGTCCTCGTCTCGAATGCGGGCATGCACTTGCGCTTTCCTCCAGAGCGGTAGCAGCAGTGTCACGCAGTCCGCCGAGTGGATCAAAGGATCTATGGTTTTCCCTCGAGTCTTTCCCACGAGGCTTTCCCACGAGGCTTTCCCACAGGGCTGTCCCACGTGCACACGTGGTGGGAGTCGATCCTCTGCTTGAACGTCAAGGCAGTGCAGGGAAAACAGGTTCCTCTGGAATGGACTGACACATCTGGGGGACTCTTGGAATGGTGGCATGACCCTGGAGTTCCTCTCGCCTTTCCTGTGGAGAGAGCCTCCTCTTGAGATGCGACGGGAACGCCGGGAATTCTTTCCCTACGAAACAGGGAAAGGATCCCTCATCTCGAGCTAGGAGGCTGAAACGGGGCTCCCCTGGATGTTTGCGGGACACCACGTGCTTCCTCTCGAGTGCAGACGGGTATGTCTGGGAAGTTCTTTAGTTGCAGCAAGGGTGTGAAGGACCCTTTGGAAGTTCCAGTGGTTAGATGTGATTGGCCTCGAGAAGCCTCAGCGGAAATGGGCCTCATCTCGCCTGGAGGGCAAAACCTCCTGGATTTTCTCGAGTTGCGGCAGGTGCTCTCGATTTACGATGGTGACCTCAGGGACCCGCTCTGGTGGCCTCAGGAAAGGCCAGTCCCCATGCGAGTTCCTCGGGGGCGTCTCGGGATTCCTCTCCCGTCGATGCCGGGGCCTAAGACCTTGTGTGGAGTCGGGGCCGGAACCTGAGGATTCCTCTCCAGGGCTGACATGGATCTTGGGGTACTTCTGGAGTCTCCCCAGGGGAGTCAGTCCTCGTCTCGAATGCGGGCATGCACTTGCGCTTTCCTCCAGAGCGGTAGCAGCAGTGTCACGCAGTCCGCCGCGTGGATCAAAGGATCTATGGTTTTCCCTCGAGTCTTTCCCACGAGGCTTTCCCACGAGGCTTTCACACAGGGCTGTCCCACGTGCACACGTGGTGGGAGTCGATCCTCGGCTTGAACGTCAAGGCAGTGCAGGGAAAACAGGTTCCTCTGGAATGGACTGACACATTTGGGGGACTCTTGGAATGGTGGCACGACCCTGGAGTTCCACTCGCCTTTCCTGTGGAGAGCGCCTCCTCTTGAGATGCGACGGGAACGCCGGGAATTCTTTCCCTACGAAACAGGGAAAGGATTCCTCATCTCGAGCTAGGAGGCGGAAAAGGGGCTCCCTTGGATGTGTGCGGGACCCCACGTGCTTACTCTCGAGTGGAGACGGGTATGTCGGGGAACTTCTTGAGTTGCAGCGAGGGTGTGAAGGACCCTTTGGAAGTTCCAGTGGTTAGATGTGATTGGCCTCGAGAAGCCTCAGCGGAAATGGGCCTCATCTTGCCTGGAGGGCAAAACCTCCTGGATTTTCTCGAGTTGCGGCAGGTGCCCTCGACTTACGACGGGGACCTCAGGGACCCGCTCTGGTGTCCTCAGGAAAGGCCAGTCCCCATGCGAGTTCCTCTGACGATTCCTCTCCCGTCGATGCCGGGGCCTAAGACCTTCTGTGGAGTCGGGGCCGGAACCTGAGGATTCCTCTCCAGTGCTGACATGGATCGTGGGGTACTTCTGGAGTCACCCCAGGGGAGTCAGTCCTCGTCTCGAATGCGGGCATGCACTTGCGCTTATCTCCAGAGCGGTAGCAGCAGTGTCACGCAGTCCGCCGCATGGATCAAAGGATCTATGGTTTTCCCTCGAGTCTTTCCCACGAGGCTTTCCCACGAGGCTTTCCCACAGGGCTGTCCCACGTGCACACGTGGTGGGAGTCGATCCTTGGCTTGAACGTTAAGGCAGTGCAGGGAAAACAGGTTCCTCTGGAATGGACTGACACATCTGGGGGACTCTTGGAATGGTGGCACGACCCTGGAGTTCCTCTCTCCTTTCCTGTGGAGAGCGCCTCCTCTTGAGATGCGACGGAAACGCCGGGAATTCTTTCCCTACGAAACAGGGAAAGGATCCCTCATCTCGAGCTAGGAGGCAGAAACGGGGCTCCACTGGATGTGTGCGGGACACCACGGGCTTCCTCTCGAGTGCAGACGGGTATGTCGGGGAACTTCTTGAGTTGCAGCAAGAGTGTGAAGGACCCTTTGGAAGTTCCAGTGGTTAGATGTGATTGGCCTCGAGAAGCCTCAGCGGAAATGGGCCTCATCTCGCCTGCAGGGCAAAACCTCCTGGATTTTCTCGAGTTGCGGCAGGTGCTCTCGACTTACGACGGGGACCTCAGGGACCCGCTCTGGTGGCCTCAGGAAAGGCCAGTCCCCATGCGAGTTCCTCGGGGGCCTCTCGGGATTCCTCTCCCGTCGATGCCGGGGCCTAAGACCTTGTGTGGAGTCGGGGCCGGAATCTGAGGATTCCTCTCCAGTGCTGACATGGATCTTGGGGTACTTCTGGAGTCTCCCCAGGGAAGTCAGTCCTCGTCTCGAATGCGGGCATGCACTGGGGCTTTCCTCCAGAGCGGTAGCAGCAGTGTCACGCAGTCCGCCGCGTGGATCAAAGGATCTATGGTTTTCCCTCGAGTCTTTCCCACGAGGCTTTCCCACGAGGCTTTCCCACAGGGCTGTCCCACGTGCATACGTGGTGGGAGTCGATCCTCGGCTTGAACGTCAAGGCAGTGCAGGGAAAACAGGTTCCTCTGGAATGGACTGACACATCTGGGGGACTCTTGGAATGGTGGCACGACCCTGGAGTTCCTCTCGCCTTTCCTGTGGAGAGCGCCTCCTCTTGAGATGCGACGGGAACGCCGGGAATTCTTTCCCTACGAAACAGGGAAAGGATCCCTCATCTCGAGCTAGGAGGCGGAAACGGGCTCCACAGGATGTGTGCGGGACACCACGGGCTTCCTCTCAAGTGCAGACGGGTATGTCGGGGAACTTCTTGAGTTGCAGCAAGGGTGTGAAGGACCCTTTGGAAGTTCCAGTGGTTAGATGTGATTGGCCTCGAGAAGCCTCAGCGGAAATGGGCCTCATCTCGCCTGCAGGGCAAAACCTCCTGGATTTTCTCGAGTTGCGGCAGGTGCTCTCGACTTACGACGGGGACCTCAGGGACCCGCTCTGGTGGCCTCAGGAAAGGCCAGTCCCCATGCGAGTTCCTCGGGGGCCTCTCAGGATTCCTCTCCCGTCGATGCCGGGGCCTAAGACCTTGTGTGGAGTCGGGGCCGGAACCTGAGGATTCTTCTCCAGTGCTGACATGGATCTTGGGGTACTTCTGGAGTCTCCCCAGGGGAGTCAGTCCTCGTCTCGAATGCGGGCATGCACTTGCGCTTTCCTCCAGAGCGGTAGCAGCAGTGTCACGCAGTCCGCCGCGTGGATCAAAGGATCTATGGTTTTCCCTCGAGTCTTTCCCACGAGTCTTTCCCACGAGGCTTTCCCACAGGGCTGTCCCACGTGCACACGTGGTGGGGGTCGATCCTCGGCTTGAACGTCAAGGCAGTGCAGGGAAAACAGGTTCCTCTGGAATGGACTGACACATCTGGGGGACTCTTGGAATGGTGGCACGACCCTGGAGTTCCTCTCGCCTTTCCTGTGGAGAGCGCCTCCTCTTGAGATGCGACGGGAACGCCGGGAATTCTTTCCCTACGAAACAGGGAAAGGATCCCTCATCTCGAGCTAGGAGGCGGAAACGGGGCTCCCCTGGATGTGTGCGGGACACCACGTGCTTCCTCTCGAGTGGAGACGGGTATGTCGGGGAACTTCTTGAGTTGCAGCAAGGGTGTGAAGGACCCTTTGGAAGTTCCAGTGGTTAGATGTGATTGGCCTCGAGAAGCCTCAGCGGAAATGGGCCTCATCTCGCCTGGAGGGCAAAACCTCCTGGATTTTCTCGAGTTGCGGCAGGTGCTCTCGACTTACGACGGGGACCTCAGGGACCCGCTCTGGTGGCCTCAGGAAAGGCCAGTCCCCATGCGAGTTCCTCGGGGGCGTCTCGGGATTCCTCTCCCGTCGATGCCGGGGCCTAAGACCTTGTGTGGAGTCGGGGCCGGAACCTGAGGATTCCTCTCCAGTGCTGACATGGATCTTGGGGTACTTCTGGAGTCTCCCCAGGGGAGTCAGTCCTCGTCTCGAATGCGGCATGCACTTGCGCTTTCCTCCAGAGCGGTAGCAGCAGTGTCACGAAGTCCGCCGCGTGTATCAAAGGATCTATGGTTTTCCCTCGAGTCTTTCCCACGAGGCTTTCCCACGAGGCTTTCCCACAGGGCTGTCCCACGTGCACACGTGGTGGGAGTCGATCCTCGGCTTGAACGTCAAGGCAGTGCAGGGAAAACAGGTTCCTCTGGAATGGACTGACACATCTGGGGGACTCTTGGAATGGTGGCACGACCCTGGAGTTCCTCTCGCCTTTCCTGTGGAGAGCGCCTCCTCTTGAGATGCGACGGGAACGCCGGGAATTCTTTCCCTACGAAACAGGGAAAGGATCCCTCATCTCGAGCTAGGAGGCGGAAACGGGGCTCCCCTGGATGTGTGCGGGACACCACGTGCTTCCTCTCGAGTGGAGACGGGTATGTCGGGGAACTTCTTGAGTTGCAGCAAGGGTGTGAAGGACCCTTTGGAAGTTCCAGTGGTTAGATGTGATTGGCCTCGAGAAGCCTCAGCGGAAATGGGCCTCATCTCGCCTGGAGGGCAAAACCTCCTGGATTTTCTCGAGTTGCGGCAGGTGCTCTCGACTTACGACGGGGACCTCAGGGACCCGCTCTGGTGGCCTCAGGAAAGGCCAGTCCCCATGCGAGTTCCTCGGGGGCCTCTCGGGATTCCTCTCCCGTCGATGCCGGGGCCTAAGACCTTGTGTGGAGTCGGGGCCGGAACCTGAGGATTCCTTTCCAGTGCTGACATGGATCTTGGGGTACTTCTGGAGTCTCCCCAGGGGATTCAGTCCTCGTCTCGAATGCGGGCATGCACTTGCGCTTTCCTCCAGAGCGGTAGCAGCAGTGTCACGCAGTCCGCCGCGTGGATCAAAGGATCTATGGTTTTCCCTCGAGTCTTTCCCACGAGGCTTTCCCACGAGGCTTTCCCACAGGGCTGTCCCACGTGCACACGTGGTGGGAGTCGATCCTCGGCTTGAACGTCAAGGCAGTGCAGGGAAAACAGGTTCCTCTGGAATGGACTGACACATCTGGGGGACTCTTGGAATGGTGGCACGACCCTGGAGTTCCTCTCGCCTTTCCTGTGGAGAGCGCCTCCTCTTGAGATGCGACGGGAACGCCGGGAATTCTTTCCCTACGAAACAGGGAAAGGATCCCTCATCTCGAGCTAGGAGGCGGAAACGGGGCTCCCCTGGATGTGTGCGGGACCCCACGTGCTTCCTCTCGAGTGGAGACGGGTATGTCGGGGAACTTCTTGAGTTGCAGCAATGGTGTGAAGGACCCTTTTGAAGTTCATGTGGTTAGATGTGATTGGCCTCGAGAAGCCTCAGCGGAAATGGGCCTCATCTCGCCTGGAGGGCAAAACCTCCTGGATTTTCTCTAGTTGTGGCAGGTGCTCTCGACTTACGACGGGGACCTCAGGGACCCGCTCTGGTGGCCTCAGGAAAGGCCAGTCCCCATGCGAGTTCCTCGGGGGCCTCTCGGGATTCCTCTCCCGTCGATGCCGGGGCCTAAGACCTTGTGTGGAGTCGGGGCCGGAACCTGAGGATTCCTCTCCAGTGCTGACATGGATCTTGGGGTACTTCTGGAGTCTCCCCAGGGGAGTCAGTCCTCATCTTGAATGCGGGCATGCACTTGCGCTTTCCTCCAGAGCGGTAGCAGCAGTGTCACGCAGTCCGCCGCGTGGATCAAAGGATCTATGGTTTTCCCTAGAGTCTTTCCCACGAGGCTTTCCCACGAGGCTTTCCCACAGGGCTGTCCCACGTGCACACGTGGTGGGAGTCGATCCTCGGCTTGAACGTCAAGGCAGTGCAGGGAAAACAGGTTCCTCTGGAATGGACTGACACATCTGGGGGACTCTTGGAATGGTGGCACGACCCTGGAGTTCCTCTCGCCTTTCCTGTGGAGAGCGCCTCCTCTTGAGATGCGACGGGAACGCCGGGAATTCTTTCCCTACGAAACAGGGAAAGGATCCCTCATCTCGAGCTAGGAGGCGGAAACGGGGCTCCCCTGGATGTGTGCGGGACCCCACGTGCTTCCTCTCGAGTGGAGACGGGTATGTCGGGGAACTTCTTGAGTTGCAGCAATGGTGTGAAGGACCCTTTGGAAGTTCATGTGGTTAGATGTGATTGGCCTCGAGAAGCCTCAGCGGAAATGGGCCTCATCTCGCCTGGAGGGCAAAACCTCCTGGATTTTCTCGAGTTGCGGCATGTGCTCTCGACTTACGACGGGGACCTCAGGGACCCGCTCTGGTGGCCTCAGGAAAGGCCAGTCCCCATGCGAGTTCCTCGGGGGCCTCTCGGGATTCCTCTCCCGTCGATGCCGGGGCCTAAGACCTTGTGTGGAGTCGGGGCCGGAACCTGAGGATTCCTCTCCAGTGCTGACATGGATCTTGGGGTACTTCTGGAGTCTCCCCAGGGGAGTCAGTCCTCGTCTCAAATGCGGGCATGCACTTGCGCTTTCCTCCAGAGCGGTAGCAGCAGTGTCACGCAGTCCGCCGCGTGGATCAAAGGATCTATGGTTTTCCCTCGAGTCTTTCCCACGAGGCTTTCCCACGAGGCTTTCCCACAGGGCTGTCCCACGTGCACACGTGGTGGGAGTCGATCCTCGGCTTGAACGTCAAGGCAGTGCAGGGAAAACAGGTTCCTCTGGAATGGACTGACACATCTGGGGGACTCTTGGAATGGTGGCACGACCCTGGAGTTCCTCTCGCCTTTCCTGTGGAGAGCGCCTCCTCTTGAGATGCGACGGGAACGCCGGGAATTCTTTCCCTACGAAACAGGGAAAGGATCCCTCATCTCGAGCTAGGAGGCGGAAACGGGGCTCCCCTGGATGTGTGCGGGACCCCACGTGCTTCCTCTCGAGTGGAGACGGGTATGTCGGGGAACTTCTTGAGTTGCAGCAATGGTGTGAAGGACCCTTTGGAAGTTCATGTGGTTAGATGTGATTGGCCTCGAGAAGCCTCAGCGGAAATGGGCCTCATCTCGCCTGGAGGGCAAAACCTCCTGGATTTTCTCGAGTTGCGGCAGGTGCTCTCGACTTACGACGGGGACCTCAGGGACCCGCTCTGGTGGCCTCAGGAAAGGCCAGTCCCCATGCGAGTTCCTCGGGGGCCTCTCGGGATTCCTCTCCCGTCGATGCCGGGGCCTAAGACCTTGTGTGGAGCCGGGGCCGGAACCTGAGGATTCCTCTCCAGTGCTGACATGGATCTTGGGGTACTTCTGGAGTCTCCCCAGGGGAGTCAGTCCTCGTCTCGAATGCGGGCATGTACTTGCACTTTCCTCCAGAGCGGTGGCAGCAGTGTCACGCAGTCCGCCGCGTGGATCAAAGGATCTATGGTTTTCCCTCGAGTCTTTCCCACGAGGCTTTCCCACGAGGCTTTCCCACAGGGCTGTCCCACGTGCACACGTGGTGGGAGTCGATCCTCGGCTTGAACGTCAAGGCAGTGCAGGGAAAACAGGTTCCTCTGGAATGGACTGACACATCTGGGGGACTCTTGGAATAGTCGCACGACCCTGGAGTTCCTCTCGCCTTTCCTGTGGAGAGCGCCTCCTCTTGAGATGCGACGGGAACGCCGGGAATTCTTTCCTTACGAAACAGGGAAAGGATCCCTCATCTCGAGCTACGAGGCGGAAACGGGGCTCCCCTGGATGTGTGCGGGACACCACGTGCTTCCTCTCGAGTGGAGACGGGTATGTCGGGGAACTTCTTGAGTTGCAGCAAGGGTGTGAAGGACCCTTTGGAAGTTCCAGTGGTTAGATGTGATTGGCCTCGAGAAGCCTCAGCGGAATTGGGCCTCATCTCGCCTGCAGGGCAAAACCTCCTGGATTTTCTCGAGTTGCGGCAGGTGCTCTCGACTTACGACGAGGACCTCAGGGACCCGCTCTGGTGGCCTCAGGAAAGGCCAGTCCCCATGCGAGTTCCTCGGGGGCCTCTCGGGATTCCTCTCCCGTCGATGCCGGGGCCTAAGACCTTGTGTGGAGTCGGGGCCGGAACCTGAGGATTCCTCTCCAGTGTTGACATGGATCTTGGGGTACTTCTGGAGTCTCCCCAGGGGAGTCAGTCCTCGTCTCGAATGCGGGCATGCACTTGCGCTTTCCTCCAGAGCGGTAGCAGCAGTCTCACGCAGTCCGCCGCGTGGATCAAAGGATCTATGGTTTTCCCTCGAGTCTTTCCCACGAGGCTTTCCCACGAGGCTTTCCCACAGTGCTGTCCCACGTGCACAGGTGGTGGGACTCGATCCTCGGCTTGAACGTCAAGGCAGTGCAGGGAAAACAGGTTCCTCTGGAATGGACTGACACATCTGGGGGACTCTTGGAATGGTGGCACGACCCTGGAGTTCCTCTCGCCTTTCCTGTGGAGAGCGCCTCCTCTTGAGATGCGACGGGAACGCCGGGAATTCTTTCCCTACGAAACAGGGAAAGGATCCCTCATCTCGAGCTAGGAGGCGGAAACGGGGCTCCCCTGGATGTGTGCGGGACCACACGTGTTTCCTCTCGAGTGCAGACGGGTATGTCGCGGACCTTCTTGAGTTGCAGCAAGGGTGTGAAGGACCCTTTGGAAGTTCCAGTGGTTAGATGTGATTAGCCTCGAGAAGCCTCAGCGGAAATGGGCCTCATCTCGCCTGGAGGGCAAAACCTCCTGGATTTTCTCGAGTTGCGGCAGGTGCTCTCGACTTACGACGAGGACCTCAGGGACCCGCTCTGGTGGCCTCAGGAAAGGCCAGTCCCCATGCGAGTTCCTCTGGGGATTCCTCTCCCGTCGATGCCGAGGCCTAAGACCTTGTGTGGAGTCGGGGCCGGAACCTGAGGATTCCTCTACAGTGCTGACATGGATCTTGGGGTACTTCTGGAGTCTCCCCAGGGGAGTCAGTCCTCGGCTCGAATGCGGGCATGCACTTGCGCTTTCCTCCAGAGCGGTAGCAGCAGTGTCACGCAGTCCGCCACAAGGATAAAAGGATCTATGGTTTTCCCTCGAGTCTTTCCCACAGGGCTGTCCCACGTGCACACGTGGTGGGAGTCGATCCTCGGCTTGAACGTCAAGGCAGTGCAGGGAAAACAGGTTCCTCTGGAATGGACTGACACATCTGGGGGACTCTTGGAATGGTGTCACGACCCTGGAGTTCCTCTCGCCTTTCCTGTGGAGAGCGCCTCCTCTTGAGATGCGACGGGAACGCCGGGAATTCTTTCCCTACGAAACAGGGAAAGGATCCCTCATCTCGAGGTAGGAGGCGAAACGGGGCTCCCCTGGATGTGTGCGGGACACCACGTGCTTCCTCTCGAGTGGAGACGGGTATGTCGGGGAACTTCTTGAGTTGCAGCAAGGGTGTGAAGGACCCTTTGGAAGTTCCAGTGGTTAGATGTGATTGGCCTCGAGAAGCCTCAGCGGAAATGGGCCTCATCTCGCCTGGAGGGCAAAACCTCCTGGATTTACTCGAGTTGCGGCAGGTGCTCTCGACGTACGACGGGGACCTCAGGGCCCCGCTCTGGTGGCCTCAGGAAAGGCCAGTCCCCATGCGAGTTCCTCGGGGGCCTCTCGGGATTCCTCTCCCGTCGATGCCGGGGCCTAAGACCTTGTGTGGAGTCGGGGCCGGAACCTGAGGATTCCTCTCCAGTGCTGACATGGATCTTGGGGTACTTCTGGAGTCTCCCCAGGGGAGTCAGTCCTCGTCTCGAATGCGGGCATGCACTTGCGCTTTCCTCCAGAGCGGTAGCAGCAGTGTCACGCAGTCCGCCGCGTGGATCAACGGATCTATGTTTTTCCCTCGAGTCTTTCCCACGAGGCTTTCCCACGAGGCTTTCCCACAGGGCTGTCCCACGTGCACACGTGGTGGGAGTCGATCCTCCGCTTGAACGTCAAGGCAGTGCAGGGAAAACAGGTTCCTCTGGAATGGACTGACACATCTGGGGGACTCTTGGAATGGTGTCACGACCCTGGAGTTCCTCTCGCCTTTCCTGTGGAGAGCGCCTCCTCTTGAGATGCGACGGGAACGCCGGGAATTCTTTCCCTACGAAACAGGGAAAGGATCCCTCATCTCGAGCTAGGAGGCGGAAACGGAGCTCCCCTGGATGTGTGCGGGACCCCACGTGCTTCCTCTCGAGTGGAGACGGGTATGTCGGGGAACTTCTTGAGATGCAGCAATGGTGTGAAGGACCCTTTGGAAGTTCCAGTGGTTAGATGTGATTGGCCTCGAGAAGCCTCAGCGGAAAAGGGCCTCATCTCGCCTGGAGGGCAAACCTCCTGGATTTTCTCAAGTTGCGGCAGGTGCTCTTGACTTACGACGGGGACCTCAGGGACCCGCTCTGGTGGCCTCAGGAAAGGCCAGTCCCCATGCGAGTTCCTCGGGGGCCTCTCGGGATTCCTCTCCCGTCGATGCCGGGGCCTAAGACCTTGTGTGGAGTCGGGGCCGGAACCTGAGGATTCTTCTCCAGTGCTGACATGGATCTTGGGGTACTTCTGGAGTCTCCCCAGGGGAGTCAGTCCTCGTCTCGAATGCGGGCATGCACTTGCGCTTTCCTCCAGAGCGGTAGCAGCAGTGTCACGCAGTCCGCCGCGTGGATTAAAGGATCTATGGTTTTCCCTCGAGTCTTTCCCACGAGGCTTTCCCACGAGGCTTTCCCACAGGGCTGTCCCACGTGCACACGTGGTGGGAGTCGATCCTCGGCTTGAACGTCAAGGCAGTGCAGGGAAAACAGGTTCCTCTGGAATGGACTGACACATCTGGGGGACTCTTTGAATGGTATCACGACCCTGGAGTTCCTCTCGCCTTTCCTGTGGAGAGCGCCTCCTCTTGAGATGCGACGGGAACGCCGGGAATTCTTTCCCTTCGAAACAGGGAAAGGATCCCTCATCTCGAGCTAGGAGGAGAAACGGGGCTCCCCTGGATGTGTGCGGGACACCACGTGCTTCCTTTCGAGTGCAGACGGGTATGTCGGGGAACTTCTTGAGTTGCAGCAAGGGTGTGAAGGACCCTTTGGCAGTTCCAGTGGTTAGATGTCATTGGCCTCGAGAAGCCTCAGCGGAAATTGGCCTCATCTCGCCTGGAGGGCAAAACCTCCTGGATTTTCTCGAGTTGCGGCAGGTGCTCTCGACTTACGACGGGGACCTCAGGGACCCGCTCTGGTGGCCTCAGGAAAGGCCAGTCCCCATGCGAGTTCCTCGGGGGCCTCTCGGGATTCCTCTCCCGTCGATGCCGGGGCCTAAGACCTTGTGTGGAGTCGGGGCCGGAACCTGAGGATTCCTCTCCAGTGCTGACATGGATCTTGGGGTACTTCTGGAGTCTCCCCAGGGGAGTCTGTCTTCCTCTCGAATGCGGACATGCACTTGCGCTTTCCTCCAGAGCGGTAGCAGCAGTGTCACGCAGTCCGCCACAAGGATAAAAGGATCTATGGTTTTCCCTCGAGTCTTTCCCTCAGGGCTGTCCCACGTGCACACGTGGTGGGAGTCGATCCTCGGCTTGAACGTCAAGGCAGTGCAGGGAAAACAGGTTCCTCTGGAATGGACTGACACATCTGGGGGACTCTTGGAATGGTGTCACGACCCTGGAGTTCCTCTCGCCTTTCCTGTGGAGAGCGCCTCCTCTTGAGATGCGACGGGAACGCCGGGAATTCTTTCCCTACGAAACAGGGAAAGGATCCCTCATCTCGAGCTAGGAGGCGGAAACGGGGCTCCCCTGGATGTGTGCGGGACCCCACGTGCTTCCTCTCGAGTGCAGACGGGTATGTCGGGGAACTTCTTGAGTTGCAGCAAGGGTGTGAAGGACCCTTTGGAAGTTCCAGTGGTTAGATGTGATTGGCCTCGAGAAGCCTCAGCGGAAATGGGCCTCATCTCGCCTGGAGGGCAAAACCTCCTGGATTTACTCGAGTTGCGGCAGGTGCTCTCGACGTACGACGGGGACCTCAGGGCCCCGCTCTGGTGGCCTCAGGAAAGGCCAGTCCCCATGCGAGTTCCTCGGGGGCCTCTCGGGATTCCTCTCCCGTCGATGCCGGGGCCTAAGACCTTGTGTGGAGTCGGGGCCGGAACCTGAGGATTCCTCTCCAGTGCTGACATGGATCTTGGGGTACTTCTGGAGTCTCCCCAGGGGAGTCAGTCCTCGTCTCGAATGCGGGCATGCACTTGCGCTTTCCTCCAGAGCGGTAGCAGCAGTGTCACGCAGTCCGCCGCGTGGATCAACGGATCTATGTTTTTCCCTCGAGTCTTTCCCACGAGGCTTTCCCACGAGGCTTTCCCACAGGGCTGTCCCACGTGCACACGTGGTGGGAGTCGATCCTCCGCTTGAACGTCAAGGCAGTGCAGGGAAAACAGGTTCCTCTGGAATGGACTGACACATCTGGGGGACTCTTGGAATGGTGTCACGACCCTGGAGTTCCTCTCGCCTTTCCTGTGGAGAGCGCCTCCTCTTGAGATGCGACGGGAACGCCGGGAATTCTTTCCCTACGAAACAGGGAAAGGATCCCTCATCTCGAGCTAGGAGGCGGAAACGGAGCTCCCCTGGATGTGTGCGGGACCCCACGTGCTTCCTCTCGAGTGGAGACGGGTATGTCGGGGAACTTCTTGAGATGCAGCAATGGTGTGAAGGACCCTTTGGAAGTTCCAGTGGTTAGATGTGATTGGCCTCGAGAAGCCTCAGCGGAAAAGGGCCTCATCTCGCCTGGAGGGCAAACCTCCTGGATTTTCTCAAGTTGCGGCAGGTGCTCTTGACTTACGACGGGGACCTCAGGGACCCGCTCTGGTGGCCTCAGGAAAGGCCAGTCCCCATGCGAGTTCCTCGGGGGCCTCTCGGGATTCCTCTCCCGTCGATGCCGGGGCCTAAGACCTTGTGTGGAGTCGGGGCCGGAACCTGAGGATTCCTCTCCAGTGCTGACATGGATCTTGGGGTACTTCTGGAGTCTCCCCAGGGGAGTCAGTCCTCGTCTCGAATGCGGGCATGCACTTGCGCTTTCCTCCAGAGCGGTAGCAGCAGTGTCACGCAGTCCGCCGCGTGGATTAAAGGATCTATGGTTTTCCCTCGAGTCTTTCCCACGAGGCTTTCCCACGAGGCTTTCCCACAGGGCTGTCCCACGTGCACACGTGGTGGGAGTCGATCCTCGGCTTGAACGTCAAGGCAGTGCAGGGAAAACAGGTTCCTCTGGAATGGACTGACACATCTGGGGGACTCTTTGAATGGTATCACGACCCTGGAGTTCCTCTCGCCTTTCCTGTGGAGAGCGCCTCCTCTTGAGATGCGACGGGAACGCGGGGAATTCTTTCCCTTCGAAACAGGGAAAGGATCCCTCATCTCGAGCTAGGAGGCGAAACGGGGCTCCCCTGGATGTGTGCGGGACACCACGTGCTTCCTTTCGAGTGCAGACGGGTATGTCGGGGAACTTCTTGAGTTGCAGCAAGGGAGTGAAGGACCCTTTGGCAGTTCCAGTGGTTAGCTGTCATTGGCCTCGAGAAGCCTCAGCGGAAATTGGCCTCATCTCGCCTGGAGGGCAAAACCTCCTGGATTTTCTCGAGTTGCGGCAGGTGCTCTCGACTTACGACGGGGACCTCAGGTACCCGCTCTGGTGGCCTCAGGAAAGGCCAGTCCCCATGCGAGTTCCTCGGGGGCCTCTCGGGATTCCTCTCCCGTCGATGCCGGGGCCTAAGACCTTGTGTGGAGTCGGGGCCGGAACCTGAGGATTCCTCTCCAGTGCTGACATGGATCTTGGGGTACTTCTGGAGTCTCCCCAGGGGAGTCTGTCTTCCTCTCGAATGCGGACATGCACTTGCGCTTTCCTCCAGAGCGGTAGCAGCAGTGTCACGCAGTCCGCCACAAGGATAAAAGGATCTATGGTTTTCCCTCGAGTCTTTCCCACAGGGCTGTCCCACGTGCACACGTGGTGGGAGTCGATCCTCGGCTTGAACGTCAAGGCAGTGCAGGGAAAACAGGTTCCTCTGGAATGGACTGACACATCTGGGGGACTCTTGGAATGGTGGCACGACCCTGGAGTTCCTCTCGCCTTTCCTGTGGAGAGCGCCTCCTCTTGAGATGCGACGGGAACGCCGGGAATTCTTTCCCTACGAAACAGGGAAAGGATCCCTCATCTCGAGCTAGGAGGCGAAACGGGGCTCCCCTGGATGTGTGCGGGACACCACGTGCTTCCTCTCGAGTGGAGACGGGTATGTCGGGGAACTTTTTGAGTTGCAGCAAGGGTGTGCAGGACCCTTTGGAAGTTCCAGTGGTTAGACGTGATTGGCCTCGAGAAGCCTCAGCGGAAATGGGCCTCATCTCGCCTGGAGGGCAAATCCTCCTGGATTTTCTCGAGTTGCGGCAGGTGCTCTCGACTTACGACGGGGACCTCAGGGACCCGCTCTGATGGCCTCAGGAAAGGCCAGTCCCCATGCGAGTTCCTCGGGGGCCTCTCGGGATTCCTCTCCCTTTGATGCCGGGGCCTAAGACCTTGTGTGGAGTCGGGGCCGGAACCTGAGGATTCCTCTCCAGTGCTGACATGGATCTTGGGGTACTTCTGGAGTCTCCCCAGGGGAGTCAGTCCTCGTCTCGAATGCGAGCATGCACTTGCGCTTTCCTCCAGAGCGGTAGCAGCAGTGTCACGCAGTCCGCCGCGTGGATCAACGGATCTATGGTTTTCCCTCGAGTCTTTCCCACGAGGCTTTCCCACGAGGCTTTCCCACAGGGCTGTTCCACGTGCACACGTGGTGGGAGTCGATCCTCGGCTTGAATGTCAAGGCAGTGCAGGGAAAACAGGTTCCTCTGGAATGGACTGACACATCTGGGGGACTCTTGGAATGGTGTCACGACCCTGGAGTTCCTCTCGCCTTTCCTGTGGAGAGCGCCTCCTCTTGAGATGCGACGGGAACGCCGGGAATTCTTTCCCTACGAAACAGGGAAAGGATCCCTCATCTCGAGCTAGGAGGCGGAAACGGGGCTCCCCTGGATGTGTGCGGGAACGCACGTGCTTCCTCTCGAGTGGAGACGGGTATGTCGGGGAACTTCTTGAGTTGCAGCAATGGTGTGAAAGACCCTTTGGAAGTTCCAGTGGTTAGATGTGATTGGCCTCGAGAAGCCTCAGCGGAAATGGGCCTCATCTCGCCTGGAGGGCAAAACCTCCTGGATTTTCTCGAGTTGCGGCAGGTGCTCTCGACGTATGACGGGGACCTCAGGGAACCGCTCTGGTGGCCTCAGGAAAGGCCAGTCCCCATGCGAGTTCCTCAGGGGCGTCTCGGAATTCCTCTCCCGTCGATGCCGGGGCCTAAGACCTTGTGTGGAATCGGGGTCGGAACATGAGGATTCCTCTCCAGTGCTGACATGGATCTTGGGGTACTTCTGGAGTCTCCCCAGGGGAGTCAGTCCTCGTCTCGAATGCGGGCATGCACTTGCTCTTTCCTCCAGAGCGGTAGCAGCAGTGTCACGCAGTCCGCCGCGTGTATCAAAGGATCTATGGTTTTCCCTCGAGTCTTTCCCACGAGGCTTTCCCACGAGGCTTTCCCACAGGGCTGTCCCACGTGCACACGTGGTGGGAGTCGATCCTCGGCTTGAACGTCAAGGCAGTGCAGGGAGAACAGGTTCCTCTGGAATGGACTGACACATCTGGGGGACTCTTGGCATGGTGTCACGACCCTGGAGTTCCTCTCGACTTTCCTGTGGAGAGCGCCTCCTCTTGAGATGCGACGGGAACGCCGGGAATTCTTTCCCTACGAAACAGGGAAAGGATCCCTCATCTCGAGCTAGGAGGCGAAACGGGGCTCCCCTGGATGTGTGTGGGACACCACGTGCTTCCTCTCGAGTGGAGACGGGTATGTCGGGGAACGTCTTGAGTTGCAGCAAGGGTGTGCAGGACCCTTTGGAAGTTCCAGTGGTTAGATGTGATTGGCCTCGAGAAGCCTCAGCGGAAATGGGCCTCATCTCGCCTGGAGGGCAAAACCTCCTGGATTTTCTCGAGTTGCGGCAGGTGCTCTCGACTTACGACGGGGACCTCAGGGACCCGCTCTGGTGGCCTCAGGAAAGGCCAGTCCCCATGCGAGTTCCTCGGGGGCCTCTCGGGATTCCTCTCCCGTCGATGCCGGGGCCTAATACCTTGTGTGGAGTCGGGGCCGGAACCTGAGGTTTCCTCTCCAGTGCTGACATGGATCTTGGGGTACTTCTGGAGTCTCCCCAGGGGAGTCAGTCCTCGGCTCGAATGCGGGCATGCACTTGCGCTTTCCTCCAGAGCGGTAGCAGCAGTGTCACGCAGTCCGCCACAAGGATAAAAGGATCTATGGTTTTCCCTCGAGTCTTTCCCACAGGGCTGTCCCACGTGCACACGTGGTGGGAGTCGATCCTCGGCTTGAACTTCAAGGCAGTGCAGGGAAAACAGGTTCCTCTGGAATGGACTGACACATCTGGGGGACTCTTGGAATGGTGTCACGACCCTGGAGTTCCTCTCTCCTTTCCTGTGGAGAGCGCCTCCTCTTGAGATGCGACGGGAACGCCGGGAATTCTTTCCCTACGAAACAGGGAAAGGATCCCTCATCTCGAGCTAGGAGGCGAAACGGGGCTCCCCTGGATGTGTGCGGGACACCACGTGCTTCCTCTCGAGGGGAGACGGGTATGTCAGGGAACTTCTTGAGTTGCAGCAAGGGTGTGCAGGACCCTTTGGAAGTTCCAGTGGTTAGACGTGATTGGCCTCGAGAAGCCTCAGCGGAAATGGGCCTCATCTCGCCTGGAGGGCAAATCCTCCTGGATTTTCTCGAGTTGCGGCACGTGCTCTCGACTTACGACGGGGACCTCAGGGACCCGCTCTGATGGCCTCAGGAAAGGCCAGTCCCCATGCGAGTTCCTCGGGGGCCTCTCGGGATTCCTCTCCCTTTGATGCCGGGGCCGAAGACCTTGTGTGGAGTCGGGGCGGGAACCTGAAGATTCCTCTCCAGTGCTGACATGGATCTTGGGGTACTTCTGGAGTCTCCCCAGGGGAGTCAGTCCTCGTCTCGAATGCGGGCATGCACTTGCGCTTTCCTCCAGAGCGGTAGCAGCAGTGTCACGCAGTCCGCCGCGTGGATCAACGGATCTATGGTTTTCCCTCGAGTCTTTCCCACGAGGCTTTCCCACGAGGCTTTCCCACAGGGCTGTCCCACGTGCACACGTGGTGGGAGTCGATCCTCGGCTTGAATGTCAAGACAGTGCAGGGAAAACAGGTTCCTCTGGATTGGACTGACACATCTGGGGGACTCTTGGAATGGTGTCACGACCCTGGAGTTCCTCTCGCCTTTCCTGTGGAGAGCGCCTCCTCTTGAGATGCGACGGGAACGCCGGGAATTCTTTCCCTACGAAACACTGAAAGGATCCCTCATCTCGAGCTAGGAGGCGGAAACGGGGCTCCCCTGGATGTGTGCGGGACCCCACGTGCTTCCTCTCGAGTGCAGACGGGTATGTCGGGGAACTTCTTGAGTTGCAGCAAGGGTGTGAAGGACCCTTTGGAAGTTCCAGTGGTTAGATGTGATTGGCCTCGAGAAGCCTCAGCGGAAATGGGCCTCATCTCGCCTGGAGGGCAAAACCTCCTGGATTTACTCGAGTTGCGGCAGGTGCTCTCGACTTACGACGGGGAACTCAGAAACCCGCTCTGGTGGCCTCAGGAAAGGCCAGTCCCCATGCGAGTTCCTCGGGGGCCTCTCGGGATTCCTCTCCCGTCGATGCCGGGGCCTAAGACCTTGTGTGGAGTCGGGGCCGGAACCTGAGGATTCCTCTCCAGTGCTGACATGGATCTTGGGGTACTTCTGGAGTCTCCCCAGGGGAGTCAGTCCTCGTCTCGAATGCGGGCATGCACTTGCGCTTTCCTCCAGAGCGGTAGCAGCAGTGTCACGCAGTCCGCCGCGTGGATCAACGGATCTATGTTTTTCCCTCGAGTCTTTCCCACGAGGCTTTCCCACGAGGCTTTCCCACAGGGCTGTCCCACGTGCACACGTGGTGGGAGTCGATCCTCCGCTTGAACGTCAAGGCAGTGCAGGGAAAACAGGTTCCTCTGGAATGGACTGACACATCTGGGGGACTCTTGGAATGGTGTCACGACCCTGGAGTTCCTCTCGCCTTTCCTGTGGAGAGCGCCTCCTCTTGAGATGCGACGGGAACGCCGGGAATTCTTTCCCTACGAAACAGGGAAAGGATCCCTCATCTCGAGCTAGGAGGCGGAAACGGAGCTCCCCTGGATGTGTGCGGGACCCCACGTGCTTCCTCTCGAGTGGAGACGGGTATGTCGGGGAACTTCTTGAGATGCAGCAATGGTGTGAAGGACGCTTTGGAAGTTCCAGTGGTTAGATGTGATTGGCCTCGAGAAGCCTCAGCGGAAAAGGGCCTCATCTCGCCTGGAGGGCAAACCTCCTGGATTTTCTCAAGTTGCGGCAGGTGCTCTTGACTTACGACGGGGACCTCAGGGACCCGCTCTGGTGGCCTCAGGAAAGGCCAGTCCCCATGCGAGTTCCTCGGGGGCCTCTCGGGATTCCTCTCCCGTCGATGCCGGGGCCTAAGACCTTGTGTGGAGTCGGGGCAGGAACCTGAGGATTCCTCTCCAGTGCTGACATGGATCTTGGGGTACTTCTGGAGTCTCCCCAGGGGAGTCAGTCCTCGTCTCGAATGCGGGCATGCACTTGCGCTTTCCTCCAGAGCGGTAGCAGCAGTGTCACGCAGTCCGGCGCGTGGATTAAAGGATCTATGGTTTTCCCTCGAGTCTTTCCCACGAGGCTTTCCCACGAGGCTTTCCCACAGGGCTGTCCCACGTGCACACGTGGTGGGAGTCGATCCTCGGCTTGAACGTCAAGGCAGTGCAGGGAAAACAGGTTCCTCTGGAATGGACTGACACATCTGGGGGACTCTTGGAATGGTATCACGACCATGGAGTTCCTCTCGCCTTTCCTGTGGAGAGCGCCTCCTCTTGAGATGCGACGGGAACGCCGGGAATTCTTTCCCTTCGAAACAGGGAAAGGATCCCTCATCTCGAGCTAGGAGGCGGAAACGGGGCTCCCCTGGATGTGTGCGGGACACCACGTGCTTCCTCTCGAGTGCAGACGGGTATGTCGGGGAACTTCTTGAGTTGCAGCAAGGGTGTGAAGGACCCTTTGGCAATTCCAGTGGTTAGATGTCATTGGCCTCGAGAAGCCTCAGCGGAAATTGGCCTCATCTCGCCTGGAGGGCAAAACCTCCTGGATTTTCTCGAGTTGCGGCAGGTGCTCTCGACTTACGACGGGGACCTCAGGGACCCGCTCTGGTGGCCTCAGGAAAGGCCAGTCCCCATGCGAGTTCCTCGGGGGCCTCTCGGGATTCCTCTCCCGTCGATGCCGGGGCCTAAGACCTTGTGTGGAGTCGGGGCCGGAACCTGAGGATTCCTCTCCAGTGCTGACATGGATCTTGGGGTACTTCTGTAGTCTCCCCTGGGGAGTCTGTCTTCCTCTCGAATGCGGACATGCACTTGCGCTTTCCTCCAGAGCGGTAGCAGCAGTGTCATGCAGTCCGCCGCGTGGATCAACGGATCTATGGTTTTCCCTCGAGTCTTTCCCACGAGGCTTTCCCACGAGGCTTTCCCACAGGGCTGTCCCACGTGCACACGTGGTGGGAGTCGATCCTCGGCTTGAACGTCAAGGCATTGCAGGGAAAACAGGTTCCTCTGGAATGGACTGACACATCTGGGGGACTCTTGGAATGGTATCACGACCCTGGAGTTCCTCTCGCCTTTCCTGTGGAGAGCGCCTCCTCTTGAGATGCGACGGGAACGCCGGGAATTCTTTCCCTACGAAACAGGGAAAGGATCCCTCATCTCGAGCTAGGAGGAGGAAACGGGGCTCCCCTGGATGTGTGCGGGACCCACGTGCTTCCTCTCGAGGGGAGACGGGTATGTCAGGGAACTTCTTGAGTTGCAGCAATGGTGTGAAGGACCCTTTGGAAGTTCCAGTGGTTAGACGTGATTAGCCTCGAGAAGCCTCAGCGGAAATGGGCCTCATCTCGCCTGGAGGGCAAAACCTCCTGGATTTTCTCGAGTTGCGGCACGTGCTCTCGACTTACGACGGGGACCTCAGGGATCCGCTCTGGTGGCCTCAGGAAAGGCCAGTCCCCATGCGAGTTCCTCGGGGGCCTCTCGGGATTCCTCTCCCGTCGATGCCGGGGCCGAAGACCTTGTGTGGAGTCGGGGCCGGAACCAGAGGATTCCTCTCCAGTGCTGACATGGATCTTGGGGTACTTCTGGAGTCTCCCCAGGGGAGTCAGTCCTCGTCTCGAATGCGGGCATGCACTTGCGCTTTCCTCCAGAGCGGTAGCAGCAGTGTCACGCAGTCCGCCGCGTGGATCAACGGATCTATGGTTTTCCCTCGAGTCTTTCCCACGAGGCTTTCCCACGAGGCTTTCCCACAGGGCTGTCCCACGTGCACACGTGGTGGGAGTCGATCCTCGGCTTGAACGTCAAGGCAGTGCAGGGAAAACAGGTTCCTCTGGAATGGACTGACACATCTGGGGGACTCTTGGAATGGTGGCACGACCCTGGAGTTCCTCTCGCCTTTCCTGTGGAGAGCGCCTCCTCTTGAGATGCGCCGGGAACGCCGGGAATTCTTTCCCTACGAAACACTGAAAGGATCCCTCATCTCGAGCTAGGAGGAAGAAACGGGGCTCCCCTGGATGTGTGCGGGACACCACGTGCTTCCTCTCGAGTGGAGACGGGTATGTCGGGGAACTTCTTGAGTTGCAGCAAGGGTGTGAAGGACCCTTTGGAAGTTCCAGTGGTTAGACGTGATTAGCCTCGAGAAGCCTCAGCGGAAATGGGCCTCATCTCGCCTGGAGAGCAAAATCTCCTGGGTTTTCTCGAGTTGCGGCAGGGGCTCTCGACTTACGACGGGGAACTCAGAAACCCGCTCTCGTGGACTCAGGAAAGGCCAGTCCCCATGCGAGTTCCTCGGGTCCTCTCGGGATTCCTCTCCCGTCGATGCTGGGGCCAGGACCTTGTGTGGAGTCGGGGCCGGAACCTGAGGATTCCTCTCCAGTGCTGACATGGATCTTGGGGTACTTCTGGAGTCTCCCCAGGGGAGTCAGTCCTCGTCTCGAATGCGGGCATGCACTTGCGCTTTCCTCCAGAGCGGTAGCAGCAGTGTCACGCAGTCCGCCGCGTGGATCAACGGATCTATGTTTTTCCCTCGAGTCTTTCCCACGAGGCTTTCCCACGAGGCTTTCCCACAGGGCTGTCCCACGTGCACACGTGGTGGGAGTCGATCCTCCGCTTGAACGTCAAGGCAGTGCAGGGAAAACAGGTTCCTCTGGAATGGACTGACACATCTGGGGGACTCTTGGAATGGTGTCACGACCCTGGAGTTCCTCTCGCCTTTCCTGTGGAGAGCGCCTCCTCTTGAGATGCGACGGGAACGCCGGGAATTCTTTCCCTACGAAACAGGGAAAGGATCCCTCATCTCGAGCTAGGAGGCGGAAACGGAGCTCCCCTGGATGTGTGCGGGACCCCACGTGCTTCCTCTCGAGTGGAGACGGGTATGTCGGGGAACTTCTTGAGATGCAGCAAGGGTGTGAAGGACCCTTTGGAAGTTCCAGTGGTTAGATGTGATTGGCCTCGAGAAGCCTCAGCGGAAAAGGGCCTCATCTCGCCTGGAGGGCAAACCTCCTGGATTTTCTCAAGTTGCGGCAGGTGCTCTTGACTTACGACGGGGACCTCAGGGACCCGCTCTGGTGGCCTCAGGAAAGGCCAGTCCCCATGCGAGTTCCTCGGGGGCCTCTCGAGATTACTCTCCCGTCGATGCCGGGGCCTAAGACCTTGTGTGGAGTCGGGGCAGGAACCTGAGGATTCCTCTCCAGTGCTGACATGGATCTTGGGGTACTTCTGGAGTCTCCCCAGGGGAGTCAGTCCTCGTCTCGAATGCGGGCATGCACTTGCGCTTTCCTCCAGAGCGGTAGCAGCAGTGTCACGCAGTCCGGCGCGTGGATTAAAGGATCTATGGTTTTCCCTCGAGTCTTTCCCACGAGGCTTTCCCACGAGGCTTTCCCACAGGGCTGTCCCACGTGCACACGTGGTGGGAGTCGATCCTCGGCTTGAACGTCAAGGCAGTGCAGGGAAAACAGGTTCCTCTGGAATGGACAGACACATCTGGGGGACTCTTGGAATGGTATCACGACCCTGGAGTTCCTCTCGCCTTTCCTGTGGAGAGCGCCTCCTCTTGAGATGCGACGGGAACGCCGGGAATTCTTTCCCTTCGAAACAGGGAAAGGATCCCTCATCTCGAGCTAGGAGGCGGAAACGGGGCTCCCCTGGATGTGTGCGGGACACCACGTGCTTCCTCTCGAGTGCAGACGGGTATGTCGGGGAACTTCTTGAGTTGCAGCAAGGGTGTGAAGGACCCTTTGGCAATTCCAGTGGTTAGATGTCATTGGCCTCGAGAAGCCTCAGCGGAAATTGGCCTCATCTCGCCTGGAGGGCAAAACCTCCTGGATTTTCTCGAGTTGCGGCAGGTGCTCTCGACTTACGACGGGGACCTCAGGGACCCGCTCTGGTGGCCTCAGGAAAGGCCAGTCCCCATGCGAGTTCCTCGGGGGCCTCTCGGGATTCCTCTCCCGTCGATGCCGGGGCCTAAGACCTTGTGTGGAGTCGGGGCCGGAACCTGAGGATTCCTCTCCAGTGCTGACATGGATCTTGGGGTACTTCTGGAGTCTCCCCAGGGGAGTCTGTCTTCCTCTCGAATGCGGACATGCACTTGCGCTTTCCTCCAGAGCGGTAGCAGCAGTGTCATGCAGTCCGCCGCGTGGATCAACGGATCTATGGTTTTCCCTCGAGTCTTTCCCACGAGGCTTTCCCACGAGGCTTTCCCACAGGGCTGTCCCACGTGCACACGTGGTGGGAGTCGATCCTCGGCTTGAACGTCAAGGCAGTGCAGGGAAAACAGGTTCCTCTGGAATGGACTGACACATCTGGGGGACTCTTGGAATGGTATCACGACCCTGGAGTTCCTCTCGCCTTTCCTGTGGAGAGCGCCTCCTCTTGAGATGCGACGGGAACGCCGGGAATTCTTTCCCTACGAAACAGGGAAAGGATCCCTCATCTCGAGCTAGGAGGAGGAAACGGGGCTCCCCTGGATGTGTGCGGGACCCACGTGCTTCCTCTCGAGGGGAGACGGGTATGTCAGGGAACTTCTTGAGTTGCAGCAATGGTGTGAAGGACCCTTTGGAAGTTCCAGTGGTTAGACGTGATTAGCCTCGAGAAGCCTCAGCGGAAATGGGCCTCATCTCGCCTGGAGGGCAAAACCTCCTGGATTTTCTCGAGTTGCGGCAGGTGCTCTCGACTTACGACGGGGACCTCAGGGATCCGCTCTGGTGGACTCAGGAAAGGCCAGTCCCCATGCGAGTTCCTCGGGGGCCTCTCGGGATTCCTCTCCCGTCGATGCCGGGGCCTAAGACCTTGTGTGGAGTCGGGGCCGGAACCAGAGGATTCCTCTCCAGTGCTGACATGGATCTTGGGGTACTTCTGGAGTCTCCCCAGGGGAGTCAGTCCTCGTCTCGAATGCGGGCATGCACTTGCGCTTTCCTCCAGAGCGGTAGCAGCAGTGTCACGCAGTCCGCCGCGTGGATCAACGGATCTATGGTTTTCCCTCGAGTCTTTCCCACGAGGCTTTCCCACGAGGCTTTCCCACAGGGCTGTCCCACGTGCACACGTGGTGGGAGTCGATCCTCGGCTTGAACGTCAAGGCAGTGCAGGGAAAACAGGTTCCTCTGGAATGGACTGACACATCTGGGGGACTCTTGGAATGGTGGCACGACCCTGGAGTTCCTCTCGCCTTTCCTGTGGAGAGCGCCTCCTCTTGAGATGCGCCGGGAACGCCGGGAATTCTTTCCCTACGAAACACTGAAAGGATCCCTCATCTCGAGCTAGGAGGAAGAAACGGGGCTCCCCTGGATGTGTGCGGGACACCACGTGCTTCCTCTCGAGTGGAGACGGGTATGTCGGGGAACTTCTTGAGTTGCAGCAAGGGTGTGAAGGACCCTTTGGAAGTTCCAGTGGTTAGACGTGATTAGCCTCGAGAAGCCTCAGCGGAAATGGGCCTCATCTCGCCTGGAGAGCAAAATCTCCTGGGTTTTCTCGAGTTGCGGCAGGTGCTCTCGACTTACGACGGGGAACTCAGAGACCCGCTCTCGTGGACTCAGGAAAGGCCAGTCCCCATGCGAGTTCCTCGGGTCCTCTCGGGATTCCTCTCCCGTCGATGCTGGGGCCAGGACCTTGTGTGGAGTCGGGGCCGGAACCTGAGGATTCCTCTCCACTGCTGACATGGATCTTGGGGTACTTCTGGAGTCTCCCCAGGGGAGTCAGTCCTCGTCTCCAATGCGGGCATGCACTTGCGCTTTCCTCCAGAGCGATAGCAGCAGTGTCACGCAGTCCACCGCGTGGATCAAAGGATCTATGGTTTTCCCTCGAGTCTTTCCCACGAGGCTTTCCCACGAGGCTTTCCCACAGGGCTGTCCCACGTGCACACGTGGTGGGAGTCGATCCTCGGCTTGAATGTCAAGGCAGTGCAGGGAAAACAGGTTCCTCTGGAATGGACCTACACATCTGGGGGTCTCTTGGAATGGTGGCACGACCCTGGAGTTCCTCTCGCCTTTCCTGTGGGAGCGCCTCCTCTTGAGATGCGACGGGAACGCCGGGAATTCTTTCCCTAAGAAACAGGGAAAGGATCCCTCATCTCGAGCTAGGAGGTGGAAACGGGGCTACCCTGGATGTGTGCGGGACCCTCGTGCTTCCTCTCGAGTGGAGACGGGTATGTCGGGGAACTTCTAGAGTTGCAGCAAGGGTGTGAAGGACCCTTTGGAAGTTCCAGTGATTAGATGTGATTGGCCTCGAGAAGCCTCAGCAGAAATGGGCCTCATCTCGCCTGGAGGGCAAAACCTCCTGGATTTTCTCGAGTTGCGGCAGGTGCTCTCGACTTACGACGGGGACCTCAGGGAACCGCTCTGGTGGCCTCAGGAAAGGCCAGTCCCCATGCGAGTTCCTCGGGGGCCTCTCGGGATTCCTCTCCCGTCGATGCCGGGGCCTAAGACCTTGTGTGGCGTCGGGGCCGGAACCTGAGGATTCCTCTCCAGTGCTGACATGGATCTTGGGGTACTTCTGGAGTCTCCCCAGGGGAGTCAGTCCTCGTCTCGAATGCGGGCATGCACTTGCGCTTTCCTCCAGAGCGGTAGCAGCAGTGTCACGCAGTCCGCCGCGTGGATCAAAGGATCTATGGTTTTCCCTCGAGTCTTTCCCACGAGGCTTTCCCACGAGGCTTTCCCACAGGGCTGTCCCACGTGCACACGTGGTGGGACTCGATCCTCGGCTTGAACGTCAAGGCAGTGCAGGGAAAACAGGTTCCTCTGGAATGGACTGACACATCTGGGGGACTCTTGGAATGGTGGCACGACCCTGGAGTTCCTCTCGCCTTTCCTGTGGAGAGCGCCTCCTCTTGAGATGCGACGGGAACGCCGGGAATTCTTTCCCTACGAAACAGGGAAAGGATCCCTCATCTCGAGCTAGGAGGCGGAAACGGGGCTCCCCTGGATGTGTGCGGGACCCACGTGCTTCCTCTCGAGTGGAGACGGGTATGTCGGGGAACTTCTTGAGTTGCAGCAATGGTGTGAAGGACCCTTTGGAAGTTCCAGTGGTTAGACGTGATTATCCTCGAGAAGCCTCAGCGGAAATGGGCCTCATCTCGCCTGGAGGTGAAAACCTCCTGGATTTTCTCGAGTTGCGGCACGTGCTCTCGACTTACGACGGGGACCTCAGGGATCCGCTCTGGTGGCCTCAGGAAAGGCCAGTCCCCATGTGAGTTCCTCGGGGGCCTCTCGGGATTCCTCTCCCCTCGATGCCGGGGCCTAAGACCTTGTGTGGAGTCGGGGCCGAAACCTGAGGATTCCTCTCCAGTGCTGACATGGATCTTGGGGTACTTCTGGAGTCTCCCCAGGGGAGTCAGTCCTCCTCACGAATGCGGGCATGCACTTGCGCTTTCCTCCAGAGCGGTAGCAGCAGTGTCACTCAGTCCGCCGCGTAGATCAAAGGATCTATGGTTTTCCCTCGAGTCTTTCCCACGAGGCTTTCCCAAAGGGCTGTCCCACGTGCACACGTGGTGGGAGTCGATCCTCGGCTTGAACGTCAAGGCAGTGCAGGGAAAACAGGTTCCTCTGGAATGGACTGACACATCTGGGGGACTCTTGGAATGGTGTCACGACCCTGGAGTTCCTCTCGCCTTTCCTGTGGAGAGCGCCTCCTCTTGAGATGCGACGGGAACGCCGGGAATTCTTTCCCTACGAAACAGGGAAAGGATCCCTCATCTCGAGGTAGGAGGCGGAAACGGGGCTCCCCTGGATGTGTGCGGGACGCCACGTGCTTCCTCTCGAGTGGAGACGGGTATGTCGGGGAACTTATTGAGTTGCAGCAAGGGTGTGAAAGACCCTTTGGAAGTTCCAGTGGTTAGAAGTGATTAGCCTCGAGAAGCCTCAGCGGAAATGGGCCTCATCTCGCCTGGAGAGCAAAACCTCCTGGATTTTCTCGAGTTGCGGCAGGTGCTCTCGACTTACGACGGGGACCTCAGAGACCCGCTCTGGTGGCCTCAGGAAAGGCCAGTCCCCATGCGAGTTCCTCGGGTCCTCTCGGGATTACTCTCCCGTCGATGCTGGGGCCTAAGACCTTGTGTGGAGTCGGGGCCGGAACCTGAGGATTCCTCTCCAGTGCTGACATGGATCTTGGGGTACTTCTGGAGTCTCCCAGGGGAGTCAGTCCTCGTCTCCAATGCGGGCATGCACTTGCGCTTTCCTCCAGAGCAGTAGCAGCAGTGTCAAGCAGTCCGCCGCGTGCATCAAAGGATCTATGGTTTTCCCTCGAGTCTTTCCCACGAGGCTTTCCCACGAGGCCTTCCCACAGGGCTGTCCCACGTGCACACGTGGTGGGAGTCGATCCTCGGCTTGAACGTCAAGGCAGTGCAGGGAAAACAGGTTCCTCTGGAATGGACTGACATATCTGGGGGTCAGTTTAGATGGTGGCACGACGCTGGAGTCCTCTCGCCTTTCCTGTGGAGAGCGCCTCCTCTTGAGATGCGACGGGAACGCCGGGAATTCTTTCCCTTCGAAACAGGGAAAGGATCCCTCATCTCGAGCTAGGAGGCGGAAACGGGGCTCCCCTGGATGTGTGCGGGAACCTCGTGCTTCCTCTCGAGTGGAGACGGGTAGGTCGGGGAACTTCTTGAGTTGCAGCAAGGGTGTGAAGGACCCTTTGGAAGTTCCAGTGTTTAGATGTGATTAGCCTCTAGAAGCCTCAGCGGAAATGGGCCTCATCTCGCCTGGAGGGCAAAACCTCCTGGATTTTCTCGAGTTGCGGCAGGTGCTCTCGACTTACGACGGGGACCTCAGGGACCCGCTCTGGTGGCCTCAGGAAAGGCCAGTCCCCATGCGAGTTCCTCGGGGGCCTCTCGGGATTCCTCTCCCGTCGATGCCGGGGCCTAAGACCTTGTGTGGAGTCGGTGCCGGAACCTGAGGATTCCTCTCCAGTGCTGACATGGATCTTGGGGTACTTCTGGAGTCTCCCCAGGGGAGTCAGTCCTCGTCTCGAATGCGGGCATGCACTTGCGCTTTCCTCCAGAGCGGTAGCAGCAGTGTCACGCAGTCCGCCGCGTGGATCAAAGGATCTATGGTTTTCCCTCGAGTCTTTCCCACGAGGCTTTCCCACGAGGCTTTCCACAGGGCTGTCCCACGTGCACACGTGTTGGTAGTCGATCCTCGGCTTGAACGTCAAGGCAGTGCAGGGAAAACAGGTTCCTCTGGAATGGACTGACACATCTGGGGGACTCTTGGAATGGTGGCACGACCCTGGAGTTCCTCTCGCCTTTCCTGTGGAGAGCGCCTCCTCTTGAGATGCGACGGGAACGCCGGGAATTCTTTCCCTACGAAACAGGGAAAGGATCCCTCATCTCGAGCTAGGAGACGGAAATGGGGCTCCCCTGGATTTTTGCGGGACCCCACGTGCTTCCTCTCGAGTGGAGACGGGTATGTCGGGGAACTTCTTGAGTTGCAGCAAGGGTGTGAAGGACCCTTTGGGAGTTCCAGTGGTTAGATGTGATTGGCCTCGAGAAGCCTCAGCGGAAATGGGCCTCATCTCGCCTGGAGGGCAAAACCTCCTGGATTTTCTCGAGTTGCGGCAGGTGCTCTCGACTTACGACGGGGACCTCAGGGACCCGCTCTGGTGGCCTCAGGAAAGGCCAGTCCCCATGCGAGTTCCTCGGGGGCCTCTCGGGATTCCACTCCCGTCGATGCCGGGGCCGAAGGCCTTGTGTGGAGTCGGGGCCGGAACCAGAGGATTCCTCTCCAGTGCTGACATGGATCTTGGGGTACTTCTGGAGTTTCCCCAGGGGAGTCAGTCCTCGTCTCGAATGCGGGCATGCACTTGCGCTTTCCTCCAGAGCGGTAGCAGCAGTGTCACGCAGTCCGCCGCGTGGATCAAAGGATCTATGGTTTTCCCTCGAGTCTTTCCCACGAGGCTTTCCCCCGAGGCTTTCCCACAGGGCTGTCCCACGTGCACACGTGGTGGGAGTCGATCCTCGGCTTGAACGTCAAGGCAGTGCAGGGAAAACAGGTTCCTCTGGAATGGACTGACACATCTGGGGGACTCTTGGAATGGTGGCACGACCCTGGAGTTCCTCTCGCCTTTCCTGTGGAGAGCGCCTCCTCTTGAGATGCGCCGGGAACGCCGGGAATTCTTTCCCTACGAAACACTGAAAGGATCCCTCATCTCGAGCTAGGAGGAAGAAACGGGGCTCCCCTGGATGTGTGCGGGACACCACGTGTTTCCTCTCGAGTGGAGACGGGTATGTCGGGGAACTTCTTGAGTTGCAGCAAGGGTGTGAAGGACCCTTTGGAAGTTCCAGTGGTTAGAAGTGATTAGCCTCGAGAAGCCTCAGCGGAAATGGGCCTCATCTCGCCTGGAGAGCAAAATCTCCTGGGTTTTCTCGAGTTGCGGCAGGTGCTCTCGACTTACGACGGGGAACTCAGAGACCCGCTCTCGTGGACTCAGGAAAGGCCAGTCCCCATGCGAGTTCCTCGGGTCCTGTCGGGATTCCTCTCCCGTCGATGCTGGGGCCAGGACCTTGTGTGGAATCGGGGCCGGAACCTGAGGATTCCTCTCCACTGCTGACATGGATCTTGGGGTACTTCTGGAGTCTCCCCAGGGGAGTCAGTCCTCGTCTCCAATGCGGGCATGCACTTGCGCTTTCCTCCAGAGCGGTAGCAGCAGTGTAACGCATTCCACCGCGTGGATCAAAGGATCTATGGTTTTCCCTCGAGTCTTTCCCACGAGGCTTTCCCACGAGGCTTTCCCACAGGGCTGTCCCACGTGCACATGTGGTGGGAGTCGATCCTCGGCTTGAATGTCAAGGCAGTGCAGGGAAAACAGGTTCCTCTGAAATGGACCTACACATCTGGGGGTCTCTTGGAATGGTGGCACGACCCTGGAGTTCCTCTCGCCTTTCCTGTGGGAGCGCCTCCTCTTGAGATGCGACGGGAACGCCGGGAATTCTTTCCCTAAGAAACAGGGAAAGGATCCCTCATCTCGAGCTAGGAGGTGGAAACGGGGCTACCCTGGATGTGTGCGGGACCCTCGTGCTTCCTCTCGAGTGGAGACGGGTATGTCGGGGAACTTCTAGAGTTGCAGCAAGGGTGTGAAGGACCCTTTGGAAGTTCCAGTGATTAGACGTGATTAGCCTCGAGAAGCCTCAGCGGAAATGGGCCTCATCTCGCCTGGAGGGCAAAACCTCCTGGATTTTCTCCAGTTGCGGCAGGTGCTCTCGACTTACGACCGGGACCTCAGGGACCCGCTATGGTGGCCTCAGGAAAGGCCAGTCCCCATGCGAGTTTCTCGGGGGCCCCTCGGGATTCCTCTCCCGTGGATGCCAGGGCCTAAGACCTTGTGTGGAGTCGGGGCCGGAACCTGAGGATTCCTCTCCAGTGCTGACATGGATCTTGGGGTACTTCTGGACTCTCCCTAGGGGAGTCAGTCCTCGTCTCGAATGCGGGCATGCACTTGCGCTTTCCTCCAGAGCGGTAGCAGCAGTGTCACGCAGTCCGCCGCGTGGATCACAGGATCTATTGTTTTCCCTCGTGTCTTTCCCACGAGGCTTTCCCACGAGGCTTTCCCACAGGGCTGTCCCACGTGCACACGTGGTGGGAGTGGATCCTCGGCTTGAACGTCAAGGCACTGCAGGGAAAACAGGTTCCTCTGGAATGGACTGACCCATCTGGGGGACTCTTGGAATGGTGGCACGACCCTGGAGTTCCTCTCGCCTTTCCTGTGGAGAGCGCCTCCTCTTGAGATGCGACGGGAACGCCGGGAATTCTTTCCCTACGAAACAGGGAAAGGATCCCTCATCTCGAGCTAGGAGGCGGAAACGGGGCTCCCCTGGATGTGTGCGGGACCCCACGTGCTTCCCCTCGAGTGGAGACGGGTATGTCGGGGAACTTCTTGAGTTGCAGCAATGGTGTGAAGGACCCTTTGGAAGTTCCAGTGGTTAGAAGTGATTAGCCCCGAGAAGCCTCAGCGGAAATGGGCCTCATCTCGCCTGGAGAGCAAAACCTCCTGGATTTTCTCGAGTTGCGGCAGGTACTCTCGACTTACGACGGGGACCTCAGAGACCCGCTCTGGTGGCCTCAGGAAAGGTCAGTCCCCATGCGAGTTCCTCCGGTCCTCTCGGGATTCCTCTCCCGTCGATGCTGGGGCCTAAGACCTTGTGTGGAGTCGGGGCCAGAACCTGAGGATTCCTCTCCAGTGCTGACATGGATCTTGGGGTACTTCTGGAATCTCCCCAGGGGAGTCAGTCCTCGTCTCGAATGCGGGCATGCACTTGCGCTTTCCTCCAGAGCGGTAGCAGCAGTGCCACGCAGTCCGCCGCGTGGATGAAAGGATCTATGGTTTTCCCTCGAGTCTTTCCCACGAGGCTTTCCCACAGGGCTGTCCCACGTGCACACGTGGTGGGAGACGATCCTCGGCTTGAACGTCAAGGCAGTGCAGGGAAAACAGGTTCCTCTGGAATGGACTGACACATCTGGGGGACTCTTGGAATGGTGGCACGACCCTGGAGTTCCTCTCGCCTTTCCTGTGGAGAGCGCCTCCTCTTGAGATGCGACGGGAACGCCGGGAATTCTTTCCCTACGAAACAGGGAAAGGATCCCTCATCTCGAGCTAGGAGGCGGAAACGGGGCTCCCCTGTATGTGTGCGGGACCCCACGTGCTTCCTCTCGAGTGGAGACGGGTATGTCGGGGAACTTCTTGAGTTGCAGCAAGGGTGTGAATGACCCTTTGGAAGTTACAGTGGTTAGACGTGATTCGCCTCGAGAAGCCTCAGCGGAAATGGGCCTCATCTCGCCTGGAGGGCAAAACCTCCTGGATTTTCTCGAGTTGCGGCAGGTGCTCTCGACTTACAACGGGGACCTCAGGGACCCGCTCTAGTGGCCTCAGGAAAGGCCAGTCCCCATGCGAATTCCTCGGGGGCCTCTCGAGATTACTCTCCCGTCGATGCCGGGGCCTAAGACCTTGTGTGGAGTCGGGGCCGGAACCTGCGGATTCCTCTCCAGTGCTGACATGGATCTTGGGGTACTTCTGGAGTCTCCCCAGGGGAGTCAGTCCTCGTCTCGAATGCGGGCATGCACTTGCGCTTTCCTCCAGAGCGGTAGCAGCAGTGTCACGCAGTCCGCCGCGTGGATCAAAGGATCTATGGTTTTCCCTCGAGTCTTTCCCACGAGGCTTTCCCACGAGGCTTTCCCACAGGGCTGTCCCACGTACACAGGTGGTGGGAGTCGATCCTCGGCTTGAACGTCAAGGCAGTGCTGGGAAAACAGTTTCCTCTGTAATGGACTGACACATCTGGGCGTCTCTTGGAATGGTGGCACGACCCTGGAGTTCCTCTCGCCTCTCCTGTGGAGCGCGCCTCCTCTTGAAATGCGACGGGATCGCCGGGAATTCTTTCCCTACGAAACAGGGAAAGGATCCCTCATCTCGAGCTAGGAGGCGGAAACGGGGCTCCCTTGGATGTGTGCGGGACACCACGTGCTTCCTCTCGAGTGGAGACTGGTATGTCGGGGAACTTCTTGAGTTGCAGCAAGGGTGTGAAGGACCCTTTGGAAGTTCCAGTGGTTAGATGTGATTGGCCTCGAGAAGCCTCAGCGGAAATGGGCCTCATCTCGCCTGGAGGGCAAAACCTCCTGCATTTTCTCGAGTTGCGGCAGGTGCTCTCGACTTACGACGGGGACCTCAGGGAACCGCTCTGGTGGCATCAGGAAAGGCCAGTCCCCATGCGAGTTCCTCGCGGGCCTCTCGGCATTCCTCTCCCGTCGATGCCGGGGCCAAAGACCTTGTGTGGAGTCGGGGCCGAACCTGAGGATTCCTCTCCAGTGCTGACATGGATCTTGGGGTACTTCTGGAGTCTCCCCAGGGGAGTCAGTCCTCGTCTCGAAAGCGGGCATGCACTTGCGCTTTCCTCCAGAGCGATAGCAGCAGTGTCACGCAGTCCGCCGCGTGGATCAAAGGATCTATGGTTTTCCCTCGAGTCTTTCCCACGAGGCTTTCCCACGAGGCTTTCCCACAGGGCTGTCCCACGTGCACACGTGGTGGGAGTCGATCCTCGGCTTGAAAGTCAGGCAGTGCAGGGAAAACAGCTTCCTCTGGAATGTACTGACACATCTGGGGGTCTCTTGGAATGGTGCCACGACCCTGGAGTTCCTCTCGCCTTTCCTGTGGAGAGCGCCACCTCTTGAGATGCGACGGGAACGCGGGAATTCTTTCCCTACGAAACAGGGAAAGGATCCCTCATCTCGAGCTAGGAGGCGGAAACGTGGCTCCCCTGGATTGGTGCGGGACCCCACGTGCTTCCTCTCGAGTGGAGACGGGTATGTCGCGGAACTGCTTGAGTTGCAGCAAAGGTGTGAAGGACCCTTTGGAAGTTCCAGCGGTTAGATGTGATTAGCTTTGAGAAGCCTCAGCGGAAATGGGCCTCATCTCGCCTGGAGGGCAAAACCTCCTGGATTTTCTCGAGTTGCGGCAGGTGCTCTCGACTTACGACGGGGACCTCAGGGACCCGCTCTGGTGGCCTCAGGAAAGGCCAGTCCCCATGCGAGTTCCTCGGGGGCCTCTCGGCATTCCTCTCCCGTCGATGCCGGGGCCTAAGACCTTGTGTGGAGTAGGGGCCGGAACCTGAGGATTCCTCTCCAGTGCTGACATGGATCTTGGGGTACTTCTGGAGTCTCCCCAGGGGAGTCAGTCCTCGTCTCGAATGCGGGCATGCACTTGCGCTTTCCTCCAGAGCGGTAGCAGCAGTGTCACGCAGTCCGCCGCGTGGATCAAAGGATCTATGGTTTTCCCTCGAGTTTTCCCACGAGGCTTTCCCCGAGGCTTTCCCACAGGGCTGTCCCACGGCACACGTGGTGGGAGTCGATCCTCGGCTTGAACGTCAAGGCAGTGCAGGGAAAACAGGTTCCTCTGGAATGGACTGACACATCTGTGGGATTCTTGGAATGGTGGCATGACCCTGGAGTTCCTCTCGCCTTTCCTGTGGAGAGCGCCTCCTCTTGAAATGCGACGGGAACGCCGGGAATTCTTTCCCTACGAAACAGGGAAAGGATCCCTCATCTCGAGCTAGGAGGCGGAAACGGGGCTCCCCTGGATGTGTGCGGGACCCCACGTGCTTCCTCTCGAGTGGAGACGGGTATGTCGGGGAACTTCTTGAGTTGCAGCCAGGGTGTGAAGGACCCTTTGGAGGTTCCAGTGGTTAGATGTGATTGGCCTCGAGAAGCCTCAGCGGAAATGGGCCTCATCTCGCCTGGAAGGCAAAACCTCCTGGATTTTCTCGAGTTACGGCAGGTGCTCTCGACTTACGACGGGGACCTCAGGGACCCGCTCTGGTGGCCTCAGGAAAGGCCAGTCCCCATGCGAGTTCCTCGGGGGCCTCTCGGCATTCCTCTCCCGTCGATGCCGGGGCCTAAGACCTTGTGTGGAGTAGGGGCCGGAACCTGAGGATTCCTCTCCAGTGCTGACATGGATCTTGGGGTACTTCTGGAGTCTCCCCAGGGGAGTCAGTCCTCGTCTCGAATGCGGGCATGCACTTGCGCTTTCCTCCAGAGCGGTAGCAGCAGTGTCACGCAGTCTGCCGCGTGGATCAAAGGATCTATGGTTTTCCCTCGAGTCGTTCCCACGAGGCTTTCCCACGAGGCTTTCCCACAGGGCTGTCCCACGTGCACACGTGGTGGGAGTCGATCCTCGGCTTGAACGTCAAGGCAGTGCAGGGAAAACAAGTTCCTCTGGAATGGACTGACACATCTGGGGGACTCTTGGAATGGTGGCACGACCCTGGAGTTCCTCTCGCCTTTCCTGTGGAGAGCGCCTCCTCTTGAGATGCGACGGGAACGCCGGGAATTCTTTCCCTACGAAACAGGGAAAGGATCCCTCATCTCGAGCTAGGAGGCGGAAACGGGGCTCCCCTGGATGTGTGCGGGACCCCACGTGCTTCCTCTCGAGTGGAGACGGGTATGTCGGGGAACTTCTTGAGTTGCAGCAAGGGTGTGAAGCACCCTTTGGAAGTTCCAGTGGTTAGACGTGATTAGCCTCGAGAAGCCTCAGCGGAAATGGGCCTCATCTCACCTGGAGGGCAAAACCTCCTGGATTTTCTCGAGTTGCGGCAGGTGCTCTCGACTTACGACGGGGACCTCGGGGACCCGCTCTGGTGACCTCAGGAAAGGCCAGTCCCCATGCGAGTTCCTCGGGGGCCTCTCCGGATTCCTCTCCAATCGATGCCGGGGCCTAAGACGTTGTGTGGAGTCGGGGCCGGAACCTGAGGATTCCTCTCCAGTGCTGACATGGATCTTGGGGTACTTCTGGAGTCTCCCCAGGGGAGTCAGTCCTCGTCTCGAATGCGGGCATGCACTTGCGCTTTCCTCCAGAGCGGTAGCAGCAGTGTCACGCAGTCCGCCGCGTGGATCAAAGGATCTATGGTTTTCCCTCGAGTTTTCCCACGAGGCTTTCCCCGAGGCTTTCCCACAGGGCTGTCCCACGGCACACGTGGTGGGAGTCGATCCTCGGCTTGAACGTCAAGGCAGTGCAGGGAAAACAGGTTCCTCTGGAATGGACTGACACATCTGTGGGATTCTTGGAATGGTGGCATGACCCTGGAGTTCCTCTCGCCTTTCCTGTGGAGAGCGCCTCCTCTTGAAATGCGACGGGAACGCCGGGAATTCTTTCCCTACGAAACAGGGAAAGGATCCCTCATCTCGAGCTAGGAGGCGGAAACGGGGCTCCCCTGGATGTGTGCGGGACCCCACGTGCTTCCTCTCGAGTGGAGACGGGTATGTCGGGGAACTTCTTGAGTTGCAGCCAGGGTGTGAAGGACCCTTTGGAGGTTCCAGTGGTTAGATGTGATTGGCCTCGAGAAGCCTCAGCGGAAATGGGCCTCATCTCGCCTGGAAGGCAAAACCTCCTGGATTTTCTCGAGTTACGGCAGGTGCTCTCGACTTACGACGGGGACCTCAGGGACCCGCTCTGGTGGCCTCAGGAAAGGCCAGTCCCCATGCGAGTTCCTCGGGGGCCTCTCGGGATTCCTCTCCCGTCGATGCCGGGGCCTAAGACCTTGTGTGGAGTCGGGGCCGGAACCTGAGGATTCCTCTCCAGTGCTGACATGGATCTTGGGGTACTTCTGGAGTCTCCCCAGGGGAGTCAGTCCTCGTCTCGAATGCGGGCATGCACTTGCGCTTTCCTCCAGAGCGATAGCAGCAGTGTCACGCAGTCCGCCGCGTGGATCAAAGGATCTATGGTTTTCCCTCGAGTCTTTCCCACGAGGCTTTCCCACGAGGCTTTCCCACAGGGCTGTCCCACGTGCACACGTGGTGGGAGTCGATCCTCGGCTTGAAAGTCAGGCAGTGCAGGGAAAACAGGTTCCTCTGGAATGGACTGACACATCTGGGGGTCTCTTGGAATGGTGCCACGACCCTGGAGTTCCTCTCGCCTTTCCTGTGGAGAGCGCCACCTCTTGAGATGCGACGGGAACGCCGGGAATTCTTTCCCTACGAAACAGGCAAAGGATCCCTCATCTCGAGCTAGGAGGCGGAAACGTGGCTCCCCTGGATTGGTGCGGGACCCCACGTGCTTCCTCTCGAGTGGAAACGGGTATGTCGCGGAACTGCTTGAGTTGCAGCAAAGCTGTGAAGGACCCTTTGGAAGTTCCAGCGGTTAGATGTGATTAGCTTTGAGAAGCCTCAGCGGAAATGGGCCTCATCTCGCCTGGAGGGCAAAACCTCCTGGATTTTCTCGAGTTGCGGCAGGTGCTCTCGACTTACGACGGGGACCTCAGGGACCCGCTCTGGTGGCCTCAGGAAAGGCCAGTCCCCATGCGAGTTCCTCGGGGGCCTCTCGGCATTCCTCTCCCGGCGATGCCGGGGCCTAAGACCTTGTGTGGAGTCGGGGCCGGAACCTGAGGATTCCTTTCCAGTGCTGACATGGATCTTGGGGTACTTCTGGAGTCTCCCCAGGGGAGTCAGTCCTCGTCTCGAATGCGGGCATGCACTTGCGCTTTCCTCCAGAGCGGTAGCAGCAGTGTCACGCAGTCCGCCGCGTGGATCAAAGGATCTATGGTTTTCCCTCGAGTCTTTCCCACGAGGCTTTCCCACGAGGCTTTCCCACAGGGCTGTCCCACGTGCACACGTGGTGGGAGTCGATCCTCGGCTTGAACGTCAAGGCAGTGCAGGGAAAACAGTTTCCTCTGTAATGGACTGACACATCTGGGCGTCTCTTGGAATGGTGGCACGACCCTGGAGTTCCTCTCGCCTCTCCTGTGGAGAGCGCCTCCTCTTGAAATGCGACGGGAACGCCGGGAATTCTTTCCCTACGAAACAGGGAAAGGATCCCTCATCTCGAGCTAGGAGGCGGAAACGGGGCTCCCTTGGATGTGTGCGGGACACCACGTGCTTCCTCTCGAGTGGAGACGGGTATGTCGGGGAACTTCTTGAGTTGCAGCAAGGGTGTGAAGGACCCTTTGGAAGTTCCAGTGGTTAGATGTGATTGGCCTCGAGAAGCCTCAGCGGAAATGGGCCTCATCTCGCCTGGAGGGCAAAACCTCCTGGATTTTCTCGAGTTGCGGCAGGTGCTCTCGAATTACGACGGGGACCTCAGGGAACCGCTCTGGTGGCCTCAGGAAAGGCCAGTCCCCATGCGAGTTCCTCGCGGGCCTCTCGGCATTCCTCCCCCGTCGATGCCGGGGCCAAAGACCTTGTGTGGAGTCGGGGCCGAACCTGAGGATTCCTCTCCAGTGCTGACATGGATCTTGGGGTACTTCTGGAGTCTCCCCAGGGGAGTCAGTCCTCGTCTCGAATGCGGGCATGCACTTGCGCTTTCCTCCAGAGTGGTAGCAGCAGTGTCACGCAGTCCGCCGCTTGGATCACAGTATTTATTGTTTTCCCTCGTGTCTTTCCCACGATGCTTTCCCACGAGGCTTTCCCACAGGGCTGTCCCACGTGCACACGTGGTGGGAGGGAATCCTCGGCTTGAACGTCAAGGCAGTGCAGGGAAAACAGGTTCCTCTGGAATGGACTGACAAATCTGAGGGACTCTTGGAATGGTGGCACGACCCTGGAGTTCCTCTCGCCTTTCCTGTGGAGAGCGCCTCCTCTTGAAATGCGACGGGAACGCCGGGAATTCTTTCCCTACGAAACAGGCAAAGGATCCCTCATCTCGAGCTAGGAGGCGGAAACGGGGCTCCCCTGGATGTGTGCGGGACCCCACGTGCTTCCTCTCGAGTGGAGACGGGTTTGTCGGGGAACTTCTTGAGTTGCAGCCAGGGTGTGAAGGACCCTTTGGAAGTTCCAGTGGTTAGATGTGATTGGCCTCGAGAAGCCTCAGCGGAAATGGGCCTCATCTCGCCTGGAGGGCAAAACCTCCTGGATTTTCTCGAGTTACGGCAGGTGCTCTCGACTTACGACGGGGACCTCAGGGACACGCTGTGGTGGCCTCAGGAAAGGCCAGTCCCCATGCGAGTTCCTCGGGGGCCTCTCGGCATTCCTCTCCCGTCGATGCCGGGGCCTAAGACCTTGTGTGGAGTCGGGGCCGGAACCTGAGGATTCCTCTCCAGTGCTGACATGGATCTTGGGGTACTTCTGGAGTCTCCCCAGGGGAGTCAGTCCTCGTCTCGAATGCGGGCATGCACTTGCGCTTTCCTCCAGAGCGATAGCAGCAGTGTCACGCAGTCCGCCGCGTGGATCAAAGGATCTATGGTTTTCCCTCGAGTCTTTCCCACGAGGCTTTCCCACGAGGCTTTCCCACAGGGCTGTCCCACGTGCACACGTGGTGGGAGTCGATCCTCGGCTTGAAAGTCAGGCAGTGCAGGGAAAACAGGTTCCTCTGGAATGGACTGACACCTCTGGGGGTCTCTTGGAATGGTGCCACGACCCTGGAGTTCCTCTCGCCTTTCCTGTGGAGAGCGCCACCTCTTGAGATGCGACGGGAACGCCGGGAATTCTTTCCCTACGAAACAGGGAAAGGATCCCTCATCTCGAGCTAGGAGGCGGAAACGTGGCTCCCCTGGATTGGTGCGGGACCCCACGTGCTTCCTCTCGAGTGGAGACGGGTATGTCGCGGAACTGCTTGAGTTGCAGCAAAGGTGTGAAGGACCCTTTGGAAGTTCCAGCGGTTAGATGTGATTAGCTTTGAGAAGCCTCAGCGGAAATGGGCCTCATCTCGCCTGGAGGGCAAAACCTCCTGGATTTTCTCGAGTTGCGGCAGGTGCTCTCGACTTACGACGGGGACCTCAGGGACCCGCTCTGGTGGCCTCAGGAAAGGCCAGTCCCCATGCGAATTCCTCGGGGGCCTCTCGAGATTACTCTCCCGTCGATGCCGGGGCCTAAGACCTTGTGTGGAGTCGGGGCCGGAACCTGCGGATTCCTCTCCAGTGCTGACATGGATCTTGGGGTACTTCTGGAGTCTCCCCAGGGGAGTCAGTCCTCGTCTCGAATGCGGGCATGCACTTGCGCTTTCCTCCAGAGCGGTAGCAGCAGTGTCACGCAGTCCGCCGCGTGGATCAAAGGATCTATGGTTTTCCCTCGAGTCTTTCCCACGAGGCTTTCCCACGAGGCTTTCCCACAGGGCTGTCCCACGTACACAGGTGGTGGGAGTCGATCCTCGGCTTGAACGTCAAGGCAGTGCTGGGAAAACAGTTTCCTCTGTAATGGACTGACACATCTGGGCGTCTCTTGGAATGGTGGCACGACCCTGGAGTTCCTCTCGCCTCTCCTGTGGAGCGCGCCTCCTCTTGAAATGCGACGGGATCGCCGGGAATTCTTTCCCTACGAAACAGGGAAAGGATCCCTCATCTCGAGCTAGGAGGCGGAAACGGGGCTCCCTTGGATGTGTGCGGGACACCACGTGCTTCCTCTCGAGTGGAGACTGGTATGTCGGGGAACTTCTTGAGTTGCAGCAAGGGTGTGAAGGACCCTTTGGAAGTTCCAGTGGTTAGATGTGATTGGCCTCGAGAAGCCTCAGCGGAAATGGGCCTCATCTCGCCTGGAGGGCAAAACCTCCTGGATTTTCTCGAGTTGCGGCAGGTGCTCTCGACTTACGACGGGGACCTCAGGGAACCGCTCTGGTGGCCTCAGGAAAGGCCAGTCCCCATGCGAGTTCCTCGCGGGCCTCTCGGCATTCCTCTCCCGTCGATGCCGGGGCCAAAGACCTTGTGTGGAGTCGGGGCCGAACCTGAGGATTCCTCTCCAGTGCTGACATGGATCTTGGGGTACTTCTGGAGTCTCCCCAGGGGAGTCAGTCCTCGTCTCGAAAGCGGGCATGCACTTGCGCTTTCCTCCAGAGCGATAGCAGCAGTGTCACGCAGTCCGCCGCGTGGATCAAAGGATCTATGGTTTTCCCTCGAGTCTTTCCCACGAGGCTTTCCCACGAGGCTTTCCCACAGGGCTGTCCCACGTGCACACGTGGTGGGAGTCGATCCTCGGCTTGAAAGTCAGGCAGTGCAGGGAAAACAGCTTCCTCTGGAATGTACTGACACATCTGGGGGTCTCTTGGAATGGTGCCACGACCCTGGAGTTCCTCTCGCCTTTCCTGTGGAGAGCGCCACCTCTTGAGATGCGACGGGAACGCCGGGAATTCTTTCCCTACGAAACAGGCAAAGGATCCCTCATCTCGAGCTAGGAGGCGGAAACGTGGCTCCCCTGGATTGGTGCGGGACCCCACGTGCTTCCTCTCGAGTGGAGACGGGTATGTCGCGGAACTGCTTGAGTTGCAGCAAAGGTGTGAAGGACCCTTTGGAAGTTCCAGCGGTTAGATGTGATTAGCTTTGAGAAGCCTCAGCGGAAATGGGCCTCATCTCGCCTGGAGGGCAAAACCTCCTGGATTTTCTCGAGTTGCGGCAGGTGCTCTCGACTTACGACGGGGACCTCAGGGACCCGCTCTGGTGGCCTCAGGAAAGGCCAGTCCCCATGCGAGTTCCTCGGGGGCCTCTCGGCATTCCTCTCCCGTCGATGCCGGGGCCTAAGACCTTGTGTGGAGTAGGGGCCGGAACCTGAGGATTCCTCTCCAGTGCTGACATGGATCTTGGGGTACTTCTGGAGTCTCCCCAGGGGAGTCAGTCCTCGTCTCGAATGCGGGCATGCACTTGCGCTTTCCTCCAGAGCGGTAGCAGCAGTGTCACGCAGTCTGCCGCGTGGATCAAAGGATCTATGGTTTTCCCTCGAGTCGTTCCCACGAGGCTTTCCCACGAGGCTTTCCCACAGGGCTGTCCCACGTGCACACGTGGTGGGAGTCGATCCTCGGCTTGAACGTCAAGGCAGTGCAGGGAAAACAAGTTCCTCTGGAATGGACTGACACATCTGGGGGACTCTTGGAATGGTGGCACGACCCTGGAGTTCCTCTCGCCTTTCCTGTGGAGAGCGCCTCCTCTTGAGATGCGACGGGAACGCCGGGAATTCTTTCCCTACGAAACAGGGAAAGGATCCCTCCTCTCGAGCTAGGAGGCGGAAACGGGGCTCCCCTGGATGTGTGCGGGACCCCACGTGCTTCCTCTCGAGTGGAGACGGGTATGTCGGGGAACTTCTTGAGTTGCAGCAAGGGTGTGAAGCACCCTTTGGAAGTTCCAGTGGTTAGACGTGATTAGCCTCGAGAAGCCTCAGCGGAAATGGGCCTCATCTCACCTGGAGGGCAAAACCTCCTGGATTTTCTCGAGTTGCGGCAGGTGCTCTCGACTTACGACGGGGACCTCGGGGACCCGCTCTGGTGACCTCAGGAAAGGCCAGTCCCCATGCGAGTTCCTCGGGGGCCTCTCCGGATTCCTCTCCAATCGATGCCGGGGCCTAAGACGTTGTGTGGAGTCGGGGCCGGAACCTGAGGATTCCTCTCCAGTGCTGACATGGATCTTGGGGTACTTCTGGAGTCTCCCCAGGTGAGTCAGTCCTCGTCTCGAATGCGGGCATGCACTTGCGCTTTCCTCCAGAGCGGTAGCAGCAGTGTCACGCAGTCCGCCGCGTGGATCAAAGGATCTATGGTTTTCCCTCGAGTTTTCCCACGAGGCTTTCCCCGAGGCTTTCCCACAGGGCTGTCCCACGGCACACGTGGTGGGAGTCGATCCTCGGCTTGAACGTCAAGGCAGTGCAGGGAAAACAGGTTCCTCTGGAATGGACTGACACATCTGTGGGATTCTTGGAATGGTGGCATGACCCTGGAGTTCCTCTCGCCTTTCCTGTGGAGAGCGCCTCCTCTTGAAATGCGACGGGAACGCCGGGAATTCTTTCCCTACGAAACAGGGAAAGGATCCCTCATCTCGAGCTAGGAGGCGGAAACGGGGCTCCCCTGGATGTGTGCGGGACCCCACGTGCTTCCTCTCGAGTGGAGACGGGTATGTCGGGGAACTTCTTGAGTTGCAGCCAGGGTGTGAAGGACCCTTTGGAGGTTCCAGTGGTTAGATGTGATTGGCCTCGAGAAGCCTCAGCGGAAATGGGCCTCATCTCGCCTGGAGGGCAAAACCTCCTGGATTTTCTCGAGTTACGGCAGGTGCTCTCGACTTACGACGGGGACCTCAGGGACCCGCTCTGGTGGCCTCAGGAAAGGCCAGTCCCCATGCGAGTTCCTCGGGGGCCTCTCGGGATTCCTCTCCCGTCGATGCCGGGGCCTAAGACCTTGTGTGGAGTCGGGGCCGGAACCTGAGGATTCCTCTCCAGTGCTGACATGGATCTTGGGGTACTTCTGGAGTCTCCCCAGGGGAGTCAGTCCTCGTCTCGAATGCGGGCATGCACTTGCGCTTTCCTCCAGAGCGATAGCAGCAGTGTCACGCAGTCCGCCGCGTGGATCAAAGGATCTATGGTTTTCCCTCGAGTCTTTCCCACGAGGCTTTCCCACGAGGCTTTCCCACAGGGCTGTCCCACGTGCACACGTGGTGGGAGTCGATCCTCGGCTTGAAAGTCAGGCAGTGCAGGGAAAACAGGTTCCTCTGGAATGGACTGACACATCTGGGGGTCTCTTGGAATGGTGCCACGACCCTGGAGTTCCTCTCTCCTTTCCTGTGGAGAGCGCCACCTCTTGAGATGCGACGGGAACGCCGGGAATTCTTTCCCTACGAAACAGGCAAAGGATCCCTCATCTCGAGCTAGGAGGCGGAAACGTGGCTCCCCTGGATTGGTGCGGGACCCCACGTGCTTCCTCTCGAGTGGAAACGGGTATGTCGCGGAACTGCTTGAGTTGCAGCAAAGCTGTGAAGGACCCTTTGGAAGTTCCAGCGGTTAGATGTGATTAGCTTTGAGAAGCCTCAGCGGAAATGGGCCTCATCTCGCCTGGAGGGCAAAACCTCCTGGATTTTCTCGAGTTGCGGCAGGTGCTCTCGACTTACGACGGGGACCTCAGGGACCCGCTCTGGTGGCCTCAGGAAAGGCCAGTCCCCATGCGAGTTCCTCGGGGGCCTCTCGGCATTCCTCTCCCGGCGATGCCGGGGCCTAAGACCTTGTGTGGAGTCGGGGCCGGAACCTGAGGATTCCTTTCCAGTGCTGACATGGATCTTGGGGTACTTCTGGAGTCTCCCCAGGGGAGTCAGTCCTCGTCTCGAATGCGGGCATGCACTTGCGCTTTCCTCCAGAGCGGTAGCAGCAGTGTCACGCAGTCCGCCGCGTGGATCAAAGGATCTATGGTTTTCCCTCGAGTCTTTCCCACGAGGCTTTCCCACGAGGCTTTCCCAGAGGGCTGTCCCACGTACACAGGTGGTGGGAGTCGATCCTCGGCTTGAACGTCAAGGCAGTGCAGGGAAAACAGTTTCCTCTGTAATGGACTGACACATCTGGGCGTCTCTTGGAATGGTGGCACGACCCTGGAGTTCCTCTCGCCTCTCCTGTGGAGAGCGCCTCCTCTTGAGATGCGACGGGAACGCCGGGAATTCTTTCCCTACGAAACAGGGAAAGGATCCCTCATCTCGAGCTAGGAGGCGGAAACGGGGCTCCCTTGGATGTGTGCGGGACACCACGTGCTTCCTCTCGAGTGGAGACGGGTATGTCGGGGAACTTCTTGAGTTGCAGCAAGGGTGTGAAGGACCCTTTGGAAGTTCCAGTGGTTAGATGTGATTGGCCTCGAGAAGCCTCAGCCGAAATGGGCCTCATCTCGCCTGGAGGGCAAAACCTCCTGGATTTTCTCGAGTTGCGGCAGGTGCTCTCGAATTACGACGGGGACCTCAGGGAACCGCTCTGGTGGCCTCAGGAAAGGCCAGTCCCCATGCGAGTTCCTCGCGGGCCTCTCGGCATTCCTCCCCCGTCGATGCCGGGGCCAAAGACCTTGTGTGGAGTCGGGGCCGAACCTGAGGATTCCTCTCCAGTGCTGACATGGATCTTGGGGTACTTCTGGAGTCTCCCCAGGGGAGTCAGTCCTCGTCTCGAATGCGGGCATGCACTTGCGCTTTCCTCCAGAGTGGTAGCAGCAGTGTCACGCAGTCCGCCGCTTGGATCACAGTATTTATTGTTTTCCCTCGTGTCTTTCCCACGATGCTTTCCCACGAGGCTTTCCCACAGGGCTGTCCCACGTGCACACGTGGTGGGAGGGAATCCTCGGCTTGAACGTCAAGGCAGTGCAGGGAAAACAGGTTCCTCTGGAATGGACTGACAAATCTGAGGGACTCTTGGAATGGTGGCACGACCCTGGAGTTCCTCTCGCCTTTCCTGTGGAGAGCGCCTCCTCTTGAAATGCGACGGGAACGCCGGGAATTCTTTCCCTACGAAACAGGCAAAGGATCCCTCATCTCGAGCTAGGAGGCGGAAACGGGGCTCCCCTGGATGTGTGCGGGACCCCACGTGCTTCCTCTCGAGTGGAGACGGGTTTGTCGGGGAACTTCTTGAGTTGCAGCCAGGGTGTGAAGGACCCTTTGGAAGTTCCAGTGGTTAGATGTGATTAGCCTCGAGAAGCCTCAGCGGAAATGGGCCTCATCTCGCCTGGAGGGCAAAACCTCCTGGATTTTCTCGAGTTACGGCAGGTGCTCTCGACTTACGACGGGGACCTCAGGGACCCGCTGTGGTGGCCTCAGGAAAGGCCAGTCCCCATGCGAGTTCCTCGGGGGCCTCTCGGGATTCCTCTCCCGTCGATGCCGGGGCCTAAGACCTTGTGTGGAGTCGGGGCCGGAACCTGAGGATTCCTCTCCAGTGCTGACATGGATCTTGGGGTACTTCTGGAGTCTCCCCAGGGGAGTCAGTCCTCGTCTCGAATGCGGGCATGCACTTGCGCTTTCCTCCAGAGCGATAGCAGCAGTGTCACGCAGTCCGCCGCGTGGATCAAAGGATCTATGGTTTTCCCTCGAGTCTTTCCCACGAGGCTTTCCCACGAGGCTTTCCCACAGGGCTGTCCCACGTGCACACGTGGTGGGAGTCGATCCTCGGCTTGAAAGTCAGGCAGTGCAGGGAAAACAGGTTCCTCTGGAATGGACTGACACCTCTGGGGGTCTATTGGAATGGTGCCACGACCCTGGAGTTCCTCTCGCCTTTCCTGTGGAGAGCGCCACCTCTTGAGATGCGACGGGAACGCCGGGAATTCTTTCCCTACGAAACAGGCAAAGGATCCCTCATCTCGAGCTAGGAGGCGGAAACGTGGCTCCCCTGGATTGGTGCGGGACCCCACGTGCTTCCTCTCGAGTGGAGACGGGTATGTCGCGGAACTGCTTGAGTTGCAGCAAAGGTGTGAAGGACCCTTTGGAAGTTCCAGCGGTTAGATGTGATTAGCTTTGAGAAGCCTCAGCGGAAATGGGCCTCATCTCGCCTGGAGGGCACAACCTCCTGGATTTTCTCGAGTTGCGGCAGGTGCTCTCGACTTACGACGGGGACCTCAGGGACCCGCTCTGGTGGCCGCAGGAAAGGCCAGTCCCCATGCGAGTTCCTCGGGGGCCTCTCGGCATTCCTCTCCCGTCGATGCCGGGGCCTAAGACCTTGTGTGGAGTCGGGGCCGGAAACTGAGGATTCCTCTCCAGTGCTGACATGGATCTTGGCGTACTTCTGGAGTCTCCCCAGGGGAGTCAGTCCTCGTCTCGAATGCGGGCATGCACTTGCGCTTTCCTCCAGAGCGGTAGCAGCAGTGTCACGCAGTCCGCCGCGTGGATCAAAGGATCTATGGTTTTCCCTCGAGTCTTTCCCACGAGGCTTTCCCACGAGGCTTTCCCACAGGGCTGTCCCACGTGCACACGTGGTGGGAGTCGATCCTCGGCTTGAACGTCAAGGCAGTGCAGGGAAAACAAGTTCCTCTGGAATGGACTGACTCATCTGGGGGACTCTTGGAATGGTGGCACGACCCTGGAGTTCCTCTCGCCTTTCCTGTGGAGAGCGCCTCCTCTTGAGATGCGACGGGAACGCCGGGAATTCTTTCCCTACGAAACAGGGAAAGGATCCCTCATCTCGAGCTAGGAGGCGGAAACGGGGCTCCCCTGGATGTGTGCGGGACCCCACGTGCTTCCTCTCGAGTGGAGACGGGTATGTCGGGGAACTTCTTGAGTTGCAGCAAGGGTGTGAAGCACCCTTTGGAAGTTCCAGTGGTTAGACGTGATTAGCCTCGAGAAGCCTCAGCGGAAATGGGCCTCATCTCACCTGGAGGGCAAAACCTCCTGGATTTTCTCGAGTTGCGGCATGTGCTCTCGACTTACGAGGGGGACCTCGGGGACCCGCTCTGGTGACCTCAGGAAAGGCCAGTCCCCATGCGAGTTCCTCGGGGGCCTCTCGGGATTCCTCTCCCATCGATGCCGGGGCCTAAGACGTTGTGTGGAGTCGGGGCCGGAACCTCAGGATTCCTCTCCAGTGCTGACATGGATCTTGGGGTACTTCTGGAGTCTCCCCAGGGGAGTCAGTCCTCGTCTCGAATGCGGGCATGCACTTGCGCTTTCCTCCAGAGCGGTAGCAGCAGTGTCACGCAGTCCGCCGCGTGGATCAAAGGATCTATGGTTTTCCCTCGAGTTTTCCCACGAGGCTTTCCCCGAGGCTTTCCCACAGGGCTGTCCCACGGCACACGTGGTGGGAGTCGATCCTCGGCTTGAACGTCAAGGCAGTGCAGGGAAAACAGGTTCCTCTGGAATGGACTGACACATCTGTGGGACTCTTGGAATGGTGGCACGACCCTGGAGTTCCTCTCGCCTTTCCTGTGGAGAGCTCCTCCTCTTGAGATGCGACGGGAACGCCGGGAATTCTTTCCCTACGAAACAGGGAAAGGATCCCTCATCTCGAGCTAGGAGGCGGAAACGGGGCTCCCCTGGATGTGTGCGGGACCCCACGTGCTTCCTCTCGAGTGGAGACGGGTATGTCGGGGAACATCTTGAGTTGCAGCCAGGGTGTGAAGGACCCTTTGGAGGTTCCAGTGGTTAGATGTGATTAGCCTCGAGAAGCCTCAGCGGAAATGGGCCTCATCTCGCCTGGAGGGCAAAACCTCCTGGATTTTCTCGAGTTACGGCAGGTGCTCTCGACTTACGACGGGGACCTCAGGGACCCGCTCTGGTGGCCTCAGGAAAGGCCAGTCCCCATGCGAGTTCCTCGGGGGCCTCTCGGGATTCCTCTCCCGTCGATGCCGGGGCCTAAGACCTTGTGTGGAGTCGGGGCCGGAACCTGAGGATTCCTCTCCAGTGCTGACATGGATCTTGGGGTACTTCTGGAGTCTCCCCAGGGGAGTCAGTCCTCGTCTCGAATGCGGGCATGCACTTGCGCTTTCCTCCAGAGCGGTAGCAGCAGTGTCACGCAGTCCGCCGCGTGGATCAAAGGATCTATGGTTTTCCCTCGAGTCTTTCCCACGAGGCTTTCCCACGAGGCTTTCCCACAGGGCTGTCCCACGTGCACACGTGGTGGGAGTCGATCCTCGGCTTGAACGTCAAGGCAGTGCAGGGAAAACAGGTTCCTCTGGAATGGACTGACACATCTGGGGGACTCTTGGAATGGTGGCACGACCCTGGAGTTCCTCTCGCCTTTCCTGTGGAGAGCGCCTCCTCTTGAGATGCGCCGGGAACGCCGGGAATTCTTTCCCTACGAAACACTGAAAGGATCCCTCATCTCGAGCTAGGAGGAAGAAACGGGGCTCCCCTGGATGTGTGCGGGACACCACGTGCTTCCTCTCGAGTGGAGACGGGTATGTCGGGGAACTTCTTGAGTTGCAGCAAGGGTGTGAAGGACCCTTTGGAAGTTCCAGTGGTTAGAAGTGATTAGCCTCGAGAAGCCTCAGCGGAAATGGGCCTCATCTCGCCTGGAGAGCAAAATCTCCTGGGTTTTCTCGAGTTGCGGCAGGTGCTCTCGACTTACGACGGGGAACTCAGAGACCCGCTCTCGTGGACTCAGGAAAGGCCAGTCCCCATGCGAGTTCCTCGGGTCCTCTCGGGATTCCTCTCCCGTCGATGCTGGGGCCAGGACCTTGTGTGGAATCGGGGCCGGAACCTGAGGATTCCTCTCCACTGCTGACATGGATCTTGGGGTACTTCTGGAGTCTCCCCAGGGGAGTCAGTCCTCGACTCCAATGCGGGCATGCACTTGCGCTTTCCTCCAGAGCGGTAGCAGCAGTGTCACGCAGTCCACCGCGTGGATCAAAGGATCTATGGTTTTCCCTCGAGTCTTTCCCACGAGGCTTTCCCACGAGGCTTTCCCACAGGGCTGTCCCACGTGCACACGTGGTGGGAGTCGATCCTCGGCTTGAATGTCAAGGCAGTGCAGGGAAAACAGGTTCCTCTGGAATGGACCTACACATCTGGGGGTCTCTTGGAATGGTGGCACGACCCTGGAGTTCCTCTCGCCTTTCCTGTCGGAGCGCCTCCTCTTGAGATGCGACGGGAACGCCGGGAATTCTTTCCCTAAGAAACAGGGAAAGGATCCCTCATCTCGAGCTAGGAGGTGGAAACGGGACTACCCTGGATGTGTGCGGGACCCTCGTGCTTCCTCTCGAGTGGAGACGGGTATGTCGGGGAACTTCTAGAGTTGCAGCAAGGGTGTGAAGGACCCTTTGGAAGTTCCAGTGATTAGACGTGATTAGCCTCGAGAAGCCTCAGCGGAAATGGGCCTCATCTCGCCTGGAGGGCAAAACCTCCTGGATTTTCTCCAGTTGCGGCAGGTGCTCTCGACTTACGACCGGGACCTCAGGGACCCGCTATGGTGGCCTCAGGAAAGGCCAGTCCCCATGCGAGTTCCTCGGGGGCCCCTCGGGATTCCTCTCCCGTGGATGCCAGGGCCTAAGACCTTGTGTGGAGTCGGGGCCGGAACCTGAGGATTCCTCTCCAGTGCTGACATGGATCTTGGGGTACTTCTGGACTCTCCCTAGGGTAGTCAGTCCTCGTCTCGAATGCGGGCATGCACTTGCGCTTTCCTCCAGAGCGGTAGCAGCAGTGTCACGCAGTCCTCCGCGTGGATCACAGGATCTATTGTTTCCCCTCGTGTCTTTCCCACGAGGCTTTCCCACGAGGCTTTCCCACAGGGCTGTCCCACGTGCACACGTGGTGGGAGTGGATCCTCGGCTTGAACGTCAAGGCAGTGCAGGGAAAACAGGTTCCTCTGGAATGGACTGACCCATCTGGGGGACTCTTGGAATGGTGGCACGACCCTGGAGTTCCTCTCGCCTTTCCTGTGGAGAGCGCCTCCTCTTGAGATGCGACGGGAACGCCGGGAATTCTTTCCCTAAGAAACAGGGAAAGGATCCCTCATCTCGAGCTAGGAGGTGGAAACGGGGCTACCCTGGATGTGTGCGGGACCCTCGTGCTTCCTCTCGAGTGGAGACGGGTATGTCGGGGAACTTCTAGAGTTGCAGCAAGGGTGTGAAGGACCCTTTGGAAGTTCCAGTGATTAGACGTGATTAGCCTCGAGAAGCCTCAGCGGAAATGGGCCTCATCTCGCCTGGAGGGCAAAACCTCCTGGATTTTCTCCAGTTGCGGCAGGTGCTCTCGACTTACGACCGGGACCTCAGGGACCCGCTATGGTGGCCTCAGGAAAGGCCAGTCCCCATGCGAGTTCCTCGGGGGCCCCTCGGGATTCCTCTCCCGTGGATGCCAGGGCCTAAGACCTTGTGTGGAGTCGGGGCCGGAACCTGAGGATTCCTCTCCAGTGCTGACATGGATCTTGGGGTACTTCTGGACTCTCCCTAGGGGAGTCAGTCCTCGTCTCGAATGCCGGCATGCACTTGCGCTTTCCTCCAGAGCGGTAGCAGCAGTGTCACGCAGTCTGCCGCGTGGATCACAGGATCTATTGTTTTCCCTCGTGTCTTTCCCACGAGGCTTTCCCACGAGGCTTTCCCACAGGGCTGTCCCACGTGCACACCTGGTGGGAGTGGATCCTCGGCTTGAACGTCAAGGCAGTGCAGGGAAAACAGGTTCCTCTGGAATGGACTGACCCATCTGGGGGACTCTTGGAATGGTGGCACGACCCTGGAGTTCCTCTCGCCTTTCCTGTGGAGAGCGCCTCCTCTTGAGATGCGACGGGAACGCCGGGAATTCTTTCCCTACGAAACAGGGAAAGGATCCCTCATCTCGAGCTAGGAGGCGGAAACGGGGCTCCCCTGGATGTGTGCGGGACCCCACGTGCTTCCCCTCGAGTGGAGACGGGTATGTCGGGGAACTTCTTGAGTTGCAGCAAGGGTGTGAAGGACCCTTTGGAAGTTCCAGTGGTTAGAAGTGATTAGCCCCGAGAAGCCTCAGCGGAAATGGGCCTCATCTCGCCTGGAGAGCAAAACCTCCTGGATTTTCTCGAGTTGCGGCAGGTACTCTCGACTTACGACGGGGACCTCAGAGACCCGCTCTGGTGGCCTCAGGAAAGGTCAGTCCCCATGCGAGTTCCTCCGGTCCTCTCGGGATTCCTCTCCCGTCGATGCTGGGGCCTAAGACCTTGTGTGGAGTCGGGGCCAGAACCTGAGGATTCCTCTCCAGTGCTGACATGGATCTTGGGGTACTTCTGGAATCTCCCCAGGGGAGTCAGTCCTCGTCTCGAATGCGGGCATGCACTTGCGCTTTCCTCCAGAGCGGTAGCAGCAGTGCCACGCAGTCCGCCGCGTGGATGAAAGGATCTATGGTTTTCCCTCGAGTCTTTCCCACGAGGCTTTCCCACAGGGCTGTCCCACGTGCACACGTGGTGGGAGACGATCCTCGGCTTGAACGTCAAGGCAGTGCAGGGAAAACAGGTTCCTCTGGAATGGACTGACACATCTGGGGGACTCTTGGAATGGTGGCACGACCCTGGAGTTCCTCTCGCCTTTCCTGTGGAGAGCGCCTCCTCTTGAGATGCGACGGGAACGCCGGGAATTCTTTCCCTACGAAACAGGGAAAGGATCCCTCATCTCGAGCTAGGAGGCGGAAACGGGGCTCCCCTGTATGTGTGCGGGACCCCACGTGCTTCCTCTCGAGTGGAGACGGGTATGTCGGGGAACTTCTTGAGTTGCAGCAAGGGTGTGAATGACCCTTTGGAAGTTACAGTGGTTAGACGTGATTCGCCTCGAGAAGCCTCAGCGGAAATGGGCCTCATCTCGCCTGGAGGGCAAAACCTCCTGGATTTTCTCGAGTTGCGGCAGGTGCTCTCGACTTACAACGGGGACCTCAGGGACCCGCTCTGGTGGCCTCAGGAAAGGCCAGTCCCCATGCGAATTCCTCGGGGGCCTCTCGAGATTACTCTCCCGTCGATGCCGGGGCCTAAGACCTTGTGTGGAGTCGGGGCCGGAACCTGCGGATTCCTCTCCAGTGCTGACATGGATCTTGGGGTACTTCTGGAGTCTCCCCAGGGGAGTCAGTCCTCGTCTCGAATGCGGGCATGCACTTGCGCTTTCCTCCAGAGCGGTAGCAGCAGTGTCACGCAGTCCGCCGCGTGGATCAAAGGATCTATGGTTTTCCCTCGAGTCTTTCCCACGAGGCTTTCCCACGAGGCTTTCCCACAGGGCTGTCCCACGTACACAGGTGGTGGGAGTCGATCCTCGGCTTGAACGTCAAGGCAGTGGAGGGAAAACAGTTTCCTCTGTAATGGACTGACACATCTGGGCGTCTCTTGGAATGGTGGCACGACCCTGGAGTTCCTCTCGCCTCTCCTGTGGAGAGTGCCTCCTCTTGAAATGCGACGGGAACGCCGGGAATTCTTTCCCTACGAAACAGGGAAAGGATCCCTCATCTCGAGCTAGGAGGCGGAAACGGGGCTCCCTTGGATGTGTGCGGGACACCACGTGCTTCCTCTCGAGTGGAGACGGGTATGTCGGGGAACTTCTTGAGTTGCAGCAAGGGTGTGAAGGACCCTTTGGAAGTTCCAGTGGTTAGATGTGATTGGCCTCGAGAAGCCTCAGCGGAAATGGGCCTCATCTCGCCTGGAGGGCAAAACCTCCTGGATTTTCTCGAGTTGCGGCAGGTGCTCTCGACTTACGACGGGGACCTCAGGGACCCGCTCTGGTGGCCTCAGGAAAGGCCAGTCCCCATGCGAGTTCCTCGCAGGCCTCTCGGCATTCCTCTCCCGTCGATGCCGGGGCCAAAGACCTTGTGTGGAGTCGGGGCCGAACCTGAGGATTCCTCTCCAGTGCTGACATGGATCTTGGGGTACTTCTGGAGTCTCCCCAGGGGAGTCAGTCCTCGTCTCGAATGCGGGCATGCACTTGCGCTTTCCTCCAGAGCGGTAGCAGCAGTGTCACGCAGTCCGCCGCGTGGATCAAAGGATCTATGGTTTTCCCTCGAGTCTTTCCCACGAGGCTTTCCCACGAGGCTTTCCCACAGGGCTGTCCCACGTGCACACGTGGTGGGAGTCGATCCTCGGCTTGAAAGTCAGGCAGTGCAGGGAAAACAGGTTCCTCTGGAATGGACTGACACATCTGGGGGTCTCTTGGAATGGTGCCACGACCCTGGAGTTCCTCTCGCCTTTCCTGTGGAGAGCGCCACCTCTTGAGATGCGACGGGAACGCCGGGAATTCTTTCCCTACGAAACAGGCAAAGGATCCCTCATCTCGAGCTAGGAGGCGGAAACGTGGCTCCCCTGGATTGGTGCGGGACCCCACGTGCTTCCTCTCGAGTGGAGACGGGTATGTCGCGGAACTGCTTGAGTTGCAGCAAAGGTGTGAAGGACCCTTTGGAAGTTCCAGCGGTTAGATGTGATTAGCTTTGAGAAGCCTCAGCGGAAATGTGCCTCATCTCGCCTGGAGGGCAAAACCTCCTGGATTTTCTCGAGTTGCGGCAGGTGCTCTCGACTTACGACGGGGACCTCAGGGACCCGCTCTGGTGGCCTCAGGAAAGGCCAGTCCCCATGCGAGTTCCTCGGGGGCCTCTCGGCATTCCTCTCCCGGCGATGCCGGGGCCTAAGACCTTGTGTGGAGTCGGGGCCGGAACCTGAGGATTCCTCTCCAGTGCTGACATGGATCTTGGGGTACTTTTGGGGTCTCCCTAGGGGAGTCAGTCCTCGTCTCGAATGCGGGCATGCACTTGCGCTTTCCTCCAGAGCGATAGCAGCAGTGTCACGCAGTCCGCCGCGTGGATCACAGGATCTATGGTTTTCCCTCGAGTCTTTCCCACGAGGCTTTCCCACGAGGCTTTCCCACAGGGCTGTCCCACGTGCACACGTGGTGGGAGTGGATCCTCGGCTTGAACGTCAAGGCAGTGCAGGGAAAACAGGTTCCTCTGGAATGGACTGACACACCTGGGGGACTCTTGGAATGGTGCCACGACCCTGGAGTTCCTCTCGCCTTTCCTGTGGAGAGCGCCACCTCTTGAGATGCGACGGGAACGCCGGGAATTCTTTCCCTACGAAACAGGCAAAGGATCCCTCATCTCGAGCTAGGAGGCGGAAACGTGGCTCCCCTGGATTGGTGCGGGACCCCACGTGCTTCCTCTCGAGTGGAGACGGGTATGTCGCGGAACTGCTTGAGTTGCAGCAAAGGTGTGAAGGACCCTTTGGAAGTTCCAGCGGTTAGATGTGATTAGCTTTGAGAAGCCTCAGCGGAAATGGGCCTCATCTCGCCTGGAGGGCAAAACCTCCTGGATTTTCTCGAGTTGCGGCACGTGCTCTCGACTTACGACGGGGACCTCAGGGACCCGCTCTGGTGGCCGCAGGAAAGGCCAGTCCCCATGCGAGTTCCTCGGGGGCCTCTCGGCATTCCTCTCCCGTCGATGCCGGGGCCTAAGACCTTGTGTGGAGTCGGGGCCGGAAACTGAGGATTCCTCTCCAGTGCTGACATGGATCTTGGCGTACTTCTGGAGTCTCCCCAGGGGAGTCAGTCCTCGTCTCGAATGCGGGCATGCACTTGCGCTTTCCTCCAGAGCGGTAGCAGCAGTGTCACGCAGTCCGCCGCGTGGATCAAAGGATCTATGGTTTTCCCTCGAGTCTTTCCCACGAGGCTTTCCCACGAGGCTTTCCCACAGGGCTGTCCCACGTGCACACGTGGTGGGAGTCGATCCTCGGCTTGAACGTCAAGCCAGTGCAGGGAAAACAAGTTCCTCTGGAATGGACTGACTCATCTGGGGGACTCTTGGAATGGTGGCACGACCCTGGAGTTCCTCTCGCCTTTCCTGTGGAGAGCGCCTCCTCTTGAGATGCGACGGGAACGCCGGGAATTCTTTCCCTACGAAACAGGGAAAGGATCCCTCATCTCGAGCTAGGAGGCGGAAACGGGGCTCCCCTGGATGTGTGCGGGACCCCACGTGCTTCCTCTCGAGTGGAGACGGGTATGTCGGGGAACTTCTTGAGTTGCAGCAAGGGTGTGAAGCACCCTTTGGAAGTTCCAGTGGTTAGACGTGATTAGCCTCGAGAAGCCTCAGCGGAAATGGGCCTCATCTCACCTGGAGGGCAAAACCTCCTGGATTTTCTCGAGTTGCGGCATGTGCTCTCGACTTACGACGGGGACCTCGGGGACCCGCTCTGGTGACCTCAGGAAAGGCCAGTCCCCATGCGAGTTCCTCGGGGGCCTCTCGGGATTCCTCTCCCGTCGATGCCGGGGCCTAAGACCTTGTGTGGAGTCGGGGCCGGAACCTGAGGATTCCTCTCCAGTGCTGACATGGATCTTGGGGTACTTCTGGAGTCTCCCCAGGGGAGTCAGTCCTCGTCTCGAATGCGGGCATGCACTTGCGCTTTCCTCCAGAGCGATAGCAGCAGTGTCACGCAGTCCGCCGCGTGGATCAAAGGATCTATGGTTTTCCCTCGAGTCTTTCCCACGAGGCTTTCCCACGAGGCTTTCCCACAGGGCTGTCCCACGTGCACACGTGGTGGGAGTCGATCCTCGGCTTGAACGTCAAGGCAGTGCAGGGAAAACAGGTTCCTCTGGAATGGACTGACACATCTGGGGGACTCTTGGAATGGTGGCACGACCCTGGAGTTCCTCTCGCCTTTCCTGTGGAGAGCGCCTCCTCTTGAGATGCGCCGGGAACGCCGGGAATTCTTTCCCTACGAAACACTGAAAGGATCCCTCATCTCGAGCTAGGAGGAAGAAACGGGGCTCCCCTGGATGTGTGCGGGACACCACGTGCTTCCTCTCGAGTGGAGACGGGTATGTCGGGGAACTTCTTGAGTTGCAGCAAGGGTGTGAAGGACCCTTTGGAAGTTCCAGTGGTTAGAAGTGATTAGCCTCGAGAAGCCTCAGCGGAAATGGGCCTCATCTCGCCTGGAGAGCAAAATCTCCTGGGTTTTCTCGAGTTGCGGCAGGTGCTCTCGACTTACGACGGGGAACTCAGAGACCCGCTCTCGTGGACTCAGGAAAGGCCAGTCCCCATGCGAGTTCCTCGGGTCCTCTCGGGATTCCTCTCCCGTCGATGCTGGGGCCAGGACCTTGTGTGGAATCGGGGCCGGAACCTGAGGATTCCTCTCCACTGCTGACATGGATCTTGGGGTACTTCTGGAGTCTCCCCAGGGGAGTCAGTCCTCGACTCCAATGCGGGCATGCACTTGCGCTTTCCTCCAGAGCGGTAGCAGCAGTGTCACGCAGTCCACCGCGTGGATCAAAGGATCTATGGTTTTCCCTCGAGTCTTTCCCACGAGGCTTTCCCACGAGGCTTTCCCACAGGGCTGTCCCACGTGCACACGTGGTGGGAGTCGATCCTCGGCTTGAATGTCAAGGCAGTGCAGGGAAAACAGGTTCCTCTGGAATGGACCTACACATCTGGGGGTCTCTTGGAATGGTGGCACGACCCTGGAGTTCCTCTCGCCTTTCCTGTGGGAGCGCCTCCTCTTGAGATGCGACGGGAACGCCGGGAATTCTTTCCCTAAGAAACAGGGAAAGGATCCCTCATCTCGAGCTAGGAGGTGGAAACGGGACTACCCTGGATGTGTGCGGGACCCTCGTGCTTCCTCTCGAGTGGAGACGGGTATGTCGGGGAACTTCTAGAGTTGCAGCAAGGGTGTGAAGGACCCTTTGGAAGTTCCAGTGATTAGACGTGATTAGCCTCGAGAAGCCTCAGCGGAAATGGGCCTCATCTCGCCTGGAGGGCAAAACCTCCTGGATTTTCTCGAGTTGCGGCAGGTGCTCTCGACTTACGACCGGGACCTCAGGGACCCGCTATGGTGGCCTCAGGAAAGGCCAGTCCCCATGCGAGTTCCTCGGGGGCCCCTCGGGATTCCTCTCCCGTGGATGCCAGGGCCTAAGACCTTGTGTGGAGTCGGGGCCGGAACCTGAGGATTCCTCTCCAGTGCTGACATGGATCTTGGGGTACTTCTGGACTCTCCCTAGGGGAGTCAGTCCTCGTCTCGAATGCCGGCATGCACTTGCGCTTTCCTCCAGAGCGGTAGCAGCAGTGTCACGCAGTCTGCCGCGTGGATCACAGGATCTATTGTTTTCCCTCGTGTCTTTCCCACGAGGCTTTCCCACGAGGCTTTCCCACAGGGCTGTCCCACGGGCACACCTGGTGGGAGTGGATCCTCGGCTTGAACGTCAAGGCAGTGCAGGGAAAACAGGTTCCTCTGGAATGGACTGACCCATCTGGGGGACTCTTGGAATGGTGGCACGACCCTGGAGTTCCTCTCGCCTTTCCTGTGGAGAGCGCCTCCTCTTGAGATGCGACGGGAACGCCGGGAATTCTTTCCCTACGAAACAGGGAAAGGATCCCTCATCTCGAGCTAGGAGGCGGAAACGGGGCTCCCCTGGATGTGTGCGGGACCCCACGTGCTTCCCCTCGAGTGGAGACGGGTATGTCGGGGAACTTCTTGAGTTGCAGCAATGGTGTGAAGGACCCTTTGGAAGTTCCAGTGGTTAGAAGTGATTAGCCCCGAGAAGCCTCAGCGGAAATGGGCCTCATCTCGCCTGGAGAGCAAAACCTCCTGGATTTTCTCGAGTTGCGGCAGGTACTCTCGACTTACGACGGGGACCTCAGAGACCCGCTCTGGTGGCCTCAGGAAAGGTCAGTCCCCATGCGAGTTCCTCCGGTCCTCTCGGGATTCCTCTCCCGTCGATGCTGGGGCCTAAGACCTTGTGTGGAGTCGGGGCCAGAACCTGAGGATTCCTCTCCAGTGCTGACATGGATCTTGGGGTACTTCTGGAATCTCCCCAGGGGAGTCAGTCCTCGTCTCGAATGCGGGCATGCACTTGCGCTTTCCTCCAGAGCGGTAGCAGCAGTGCCACGCAGTCCGCCGCGTGGATGAAAGGATCTATGGTTTTCCCTCGAGTCTTTCCCACGAGGCTTTCCCACAGGGCTGTCCCACGTGCACACGTGGTGGGAGACGATCCTCGGCTTGAACGTCAAGGCAGTGCAGGGAAAACAGGTTCCTCTGGAATGGACTGACACATCTGGGGGACTCTTGGAATGGTGGCACGACCCTGGAGTTCCTCTCGCCTTTCCTGTGGAGAGCGCCTCCTCTTGAGATGCGACGGGAACGCCGGGAATTCTTTCCCTACGAAACAGGGAAAGGATCCCTCATCTCGAGCTAGGAGGCGGAAACGGGGCTCCCCTGTATGTGTGCGGGACCCCACGTGCTTCCTCTCGAGTGGAGACGGGTATGTCGGGGAACTTCTTGAGTTGCAGCAAGGGTGTGAAGGACCCTTTGGAAGTTACAGTGGTTAGACGTGATTCGCCTCGAGAAGCCTCAGCGGAAATGGGCCTCATCTCGCCTGGAGGGCAAAACCTCCTGGATTTTCTCGAGTTGCGGCAGGTGCTCTCGACTTACAACGGGGACCTCAGGGACCCGCTCTGGTGGCCTCAGGAAAGGCCAGTCCCCATGCGAATTCCTCGGGGGCCTCTCGAGATTACTCTCCCGTCGATGCCGGGGCCTAAGACCTTGTGTGGAGTCGGGGCCGGAACCTGCGGATTCCTCTCCAGTGCTGACATGGATCTTGGGGTACTTCTGGAGTCTCCCCAGGGGAGTCAGTCCTCGTCTCGAATGCGGGCATGCACTTGCGCTTTCCTCCAGAGCGGTAGCAGCAGTGTCACGCAGTCCGCCGCGTGGATCAAAGGATCTATGGTTTTCCCTCGAGTCTTTCCCACGAGGCTTTCCCACGAGGCTTTCCCACAGGGCTGTCCCACGTACACAGGTGGTGGGAGTCGATCCTCGGCTTGAACGTCAAGGCAGTGGAGGGAAAACAGTTTCCTCTGTAATGGACTGACACATCTGGGCGTCTCTTGGAATGGTGGCACGACCCTGGAGTTCCTCTCGCCTCTCCTGTGGAGAGTGCCTCCTCTTGAAATGCGACGGGAACGCCGGGAATTCTTTCCCTACGAAACAGGGAAAGGATCCCTCATCTCGAGCTAGGAGGCGGAAACGGGGCTCCCTTGGATGTGTGCGGGACACCACGTGCTTCCTCTCGAGTGGAGACGGGTATGTCGGGGAACTTCTTGAGTTGCAGCAAGGGTGTGAAGGACCCTTTGGAAGTTCCAGTGGTTAGATGTGATTGGCCTCGAGAAGCCTCAGCGGAAATGGGCCTCATCTCGCCTGGAGGGCAAAACCTCCTGGATTTTCTCGAGTTGCGGCAGGTGCTCTCGACTTACGACGGGGACCTCAGGGACCCGCTCTGGTGGCCTCAGGAAAGGCCAGTCCCCATGCGAGTTCCTCGCAGGCCTCTCGGCATTCCTCTCCCGTCGATGCCGGGGCCAAAGACCTTGTGTGGAGTCGGGGCCGAACCTGAGGATTCCTCTCCAGTGCTGACATGGATCTTGGGGTACTTCTGGAGTCTCCCCAGGGGAGTCAGTCCTCGTCTCGAATGCGGGCATGCACTTGCGCTTTCCTCCAGAGCGGTAGCAGCAGTGTCACGCAGTCCGCCGCGTGGATCAAAGGATCTATGGTTTTCCCTCGAGTCTTTCCCACGAGGCTTTCCCACGAGGCTTTCCCACAGGGCTGTCCCACGTGCACACGTGGTGGGAGTCGATCCTCGGCTTGAAAGTCAGGCAGTGCAGGGAAAACAGGTTCCTCTGGAATGGACTGACACATCTGGGGGTCTCTTGGAATGGTGCCACGACCCTGGAGTTCCTCTCGCCTTTCCTGTGGAGAGCGCCACCTCTTGAGATGCGACGGGAACGCCGGGAATTCTTTCCCTACGAAACAGGCAAAGGATCCCTCATCTCGAGCTAGGAGGCGGAAACGTGGCTCCCCTGGATTGGTGCGGGACCCCACGTGCTTCCTCTCGAGTGGAGACGGGTATGTCGCGGAACTGCTTGAGTTGCAGCAAAGGTGTGAAGGACCCTTTGGAAGTTCCAGCGGTTAGATGTGATTAGCTTTGAGAAGCCTCAGCGGAAATGTGCCTCATCTCGCCTGGAGGGCAAAACCTCCTGGATTTTCTCGAGTTGCGGCAGGTGCTCTCGACTTACGACGGGGACCTCAGGGACCCGCTCTGGTGGCCTCAGGAAAGGCCAGTCCCCATGCGAGTTCCTCGGGGGCGTCTCGGCATTCCTCTCCCGGCGATGCCGGGGCCTAAGACCTTGTGTGGAGTCGGGGCCGGAACCTGAGGATTCCTCTCCAGTGCTGACATGGATCTTGGGGTACTTTTGGGGTCTCCCTAGGGGAGTCAGTCCTCGTCTCGAATGCGGGCATGCACTTGCGCTTTCCTCCAGAGCGGTAGCAGCAGTGTCACGCAGTCCGCCGCGTGGATCACAGGATCTATGGTTTTCCCTCGAGTCTTTCCCACGAGGCTTTCCCACGAGGCTTTCCCACAGGGCTGTCCCACGTGCACACGTGGTGGGAGTGGATCCTCGGCTTGAACGTCAAGGCAGTGCAGGGAAAACAGGTTCCTCTGGAATGGACTGACACACCTGGGGGACTCTTGGAATGGTGGCACGACCCTGGAGTTCCTCTCGCCTTTCCTGTGGAGAGCGCCTCCTCTTGAGATGCGACGGGAACGCCGGGAATTCTTTCCCTACGAAACAGGGAAAGGATCCCTCATCTCGAGCTAGGAGTCGGAAACGGGGCTCCCCTGGATGTGTGCGGGACCCCACGTGCTTCCTCTCGAGTGGAGACGGGTATGTCGGGGAACTTCTTGAGTTGCAGCAAGGGTGTGAAGGACCCTTTGGAAGTTCCAGTGGTTAGATGTGATTGGCCTCGAGAAGCCTCAGCGGAAATGGGCCTCATCTCGCCTGGAGGGCAAAACCTCCTGGATTTTCTCGAGTTGCGGCAGGTGCTCTCGACTTACGACGGGGACCTCAGGGAACCGCTCTGGTGGCCTCAGGAAAGGCCAGTCCCCATGCGAGTTCCTCGCGGGCCTCTCGGCATTCCTCTCCCTTCGATGCCGGGGCCTAAGACCTTGTGTGGAGTCGGGGCCGAACCTGAGGATTCCTCTCCAGTGCTGACATGGATCTTGGGGTACTTCTGGAGTCTCCCCAGGGGAGTCAGTCCTCGTCTCGAATGCGGGCATGCACTTGCGCTTTCCTCCAGAGCGGTAGCAGCAGTGTCACGCAGTCCGCCGCGTGGATCAAAGGATCTATGGTTTTCCCTCGAGTCTTTCCCACGAGGCTTTCCCACGAGGCTTTCCCACAGGGCTGTCCCACGTACACAGGTGGTGGGAGTCGATCCTCGGCTTGAACGTCAAGGCAGTGCAGGGAAAACAGTTTCCTCTGTAATGGACTGACACATCTGGGCGTCTCTTGGAATGGTGGCACGACCCTGGAGTTCCTCTCGCCTCTCCTGTGGAGAGCGCCTCCTCTTGAAATGCGACGGGAACGCCGGGAATTCTTTCCCTACGAAACAGGGAAAGGATCCCTCATCTCGAGCTAGGAGGCGTAAACGGGGCTCCCCTGGATGTGTGCGGGACCCCACGTGCTTCCTCTCGAGTGGAGACGGGTTTGTCGGGGAACTTCTTGAGTTGCAGCCAGGGTGTGAAGGACCCTTTGGAAGTTCCAGTGGTTAGATGTGATTGGCCTCGAGAAGCCTCAGCGGAAATGGGCCTCATCTCGCCTGGAGGGCAAAACCTCCTGGATTTTCTCGAGTTACGGCAGGTGCTCTCGACTTACGACGGGGACCTCAGGGACCCGCTCTGGTGGCCTCAGGAAAGGCCAGTCCCCATGCGAGTTCCTCGGGGGCCTCTCGGCATTCCTCTCCCGTCGATGCCGGGGCCAAAGACCTTGTGTGGAGTCGGGGCCGGAACCTGAGGATTCCTCTCCAGTGCTGACATGGATCTTGGGGTACTTCTGGAGTCTCCCCAGGGGAGTCAGTCCTCGTCTCGAATGCGGGCATGCACTTGCGCTTTCCTCCAGAGCGATAGCAGCAGTGTCACGCAGTCCGCCGCGTGGATCAAAGGATCTATGGTTTTCCCTCGAGTCTTTCCCACGAGGCTTTCCCACGAGGCTTTCCCACAGGGCTGTCCCACGTGCACACGTGGTGGGAGTCGATCCTCGGCTTGAAAGTCAGGCAGTGCAGGGAAAACAGGTTCCTCTGGAATGGACTGACACATCTGGGGGTCTCTTGGAATGGTGCCACGACCCTGGAGTTCCTCTCGCCTTTCCTGTGGAGAGCGCCACCTCTTGAGATGCGACGGGAACGCCGGGAATTCTTTCCCTATGAAACAGGGAAAGGATCCCTCATCTCGAGCTAGGAGGCGGAAACGTGGCTCCCCTGGATTGGTGCGGGACCCCACGTGCTTCCTCTCGAGTGGAGACGGGTATGTCGCGGAACTGCTTGAGTTGCAGCAAAGGTGTGAAGGACCCTTTGGAAGTTCCAGCGGTTAGATGTGATTAGCTTTCAGAAGCCTCAGCGGAAATGGGCCTCATCTCGCCTGGAGGGCAAAACCTCCTGGATTTTCTCGAGTTGCGGCAGGTGCTCTCGACTTACGACGGGGACCTCAGGGACCCGCTCTGGTGGCCTCAGGAAAGGCCAGTCCCCATGCGAGTTCCTCGGGGGCCTCTCGGCATTCCTCTCCCGTCGATGCCGGGGCCTAAGACCTTGTGTGGAGTCGGGGCCGGAACCTGAGGATTCCTCTCCAGTGCTGACATGGATCTTGGGGTACTTCTGGAGTCTCCCCAGGGGAGTCAGTCCTCGTCTCGAATGCGGGCATGCACTTGCGCTTTCCTCCAGAGCGGTAGCAGCAGTGTCACGCAGTCCGCCGCGTGGATCAAAGGATCTATGGTTTTCCCTCGAGTCTTTCCCACGAGGCTTTCCCACGAGGCTTTCCCACAGGGCTGTCCCACGTGCACACGTGGTGGGAGTCGATCCTCGGCTTGAACGTCAAGGCAGTGCAGGAAAACAAGTTCCTCTGGAATGGACTGACACATCTGGGGGACTCTTGGAATGGTGGCACGACCCTGGAGTTCCTCTCGCCTTTCCTGTGGAGAGCGCCTCCTCTTGAGATGCGACGGGAACGCCGGGAATTCTTTCCCTACGAAACAGGGAAAGGATCCCTCATCTCGAGCTAGGAGTCGGAAACGGGGCTCCCCTGGATGTGTGCGGGACCCCACGTGCTTCCTCTCGAGTGGAGACGGGTATGTCGGGGAACTTCTTGAGTTGCAGCCAGGGTGTGAAGGACCCTTTGGAATTTCCAGTGGTTAGATGTGATTGGCCTCGAGAAGCCTCAGCGGAAATGGGCCTCATCTCGCCTGGAGGGCAAAACCTCCTGGATTTTCTCGAGTTGCGGCAGGTGCTCTCGACTTACGACGGGGACCTCAGGGAACCGCTCTGGTGGCCTCAGGAAAGGCCAGTCCCCATGCGAGTTCCTCGCGGGCCTCTCGGCATTCCTCTCCCTTCGATGCCGGGGCCTAAGACCTTGTGTGGAGTCGGGGCCGAACCTGAGGATTCCTCTCCAGTGCTGACATGGATCTTGGGGTACTTCTGGAGTCTCCCCAGGGGAGTCAGTCCTCGTCTCGAATGCGGGCATGCACTTGCGCTTTCCTCCAGAGCGGTAGCAGCAGTGTCACGCAGTCCGCCGCGTGGATCAAAGGATCTATGGTTTTCCCTCGAGTCTTTCCCACGAGGCTTTCCCACGAGGCTTTCCCAGAGGGCTGTCCCACGTACACAGGTGGTGGGAGTCGATCCTCGGCTTGAACGTCAAGGCAGTGCAGGGAAAACAGTTTCCTCTGTAATGGACTGACACATCTGGGCGTCTCTTGGAATGGTGGCACGACCCTGGAGTTCCTCTCGCCTCTCCTGTGGAGAGCGCCTCCTCTTGAAATGCGACGGGAACGCCGGGAATTCTTTCCCTACGAAACAGGGAAAGGATCCCTCATCTCGAGCTAGGAGGCAGAACCGGGGCTCCCTTGGATGTGTGCGGGACACCACGTGCTTCCTCTCGAGTGGAGACGGGTATGTCGGGGAACTTCTTGAGTTGCAGCAAGGGTGTGAAGGACCCTTTGGAAGTTCCAGTGGTTAGATGTGATTGGCCTCGAGAAGCCTCAGCGGAAATGGGCCTCATCTCGCCTGGAGGGCAAAACCTCCTGGATTTTCTCGAGTTGCGGCAGGTGCTCTCGACTTACGACGGGGACCTCAGGGAACCGCTCTGGTGGCCTCAGGAAAGGCCAGTCCCCATGCGAGTTCCTCGCGGGCCTCTCGGCATTCCTCTCCCGTCGATGCCGGGGCCAAAGACCTTGTGTGGAGTCGGGGCCGAACCTGAGGATTCCTCTCCAGTGCTTACATGGATCTTGGGGTACTTCTGGAGTCTCCCCAGGGGAGTCAGTCCTCGTCTCGAATGCGGGCATGCACTTGCGCTTTCCTCCAGAGTGGTAGCAGCAGTGTCACGCAGTCCGCCGCTTGGATCACAGTATTTATTGTTTTCCCTCGTGTCTTTCCCACGATGCTTTCCCACGAGGCTTTCCCACAGGGCTGTCCCACGTGCACACGTGGTGGGAGGGGATCCTCGGCTTGAACGTCAAGGCAGTGCAGGGAAAACAGGTTCCTCTGGAATGGACTGACAAATCTGAGGGACTCTTGGAATGGTGGCACGACCCTGGAGTTCCTCTCGACTTTCCTGTGGAGAGCGCCTCCTCTTGAAATGCGACGGGAACGCCGGGAATTCTTTCCCTACGAAACAGGGAAAGGATCCCTCATCTCGAGCTAGGAGGCGTAAACGGGGCTCCCCTGGATGTGTGCGGGACCCCACGTGCTTCCTCTCGAGTGGAGACGGGTTTGTCGGGGAACTTCTTGAGTTGCAGCCAGGGTGTGAAGGACCCTTTGGAAGTTCCAGTGGTTAGATGTGATTGGCCTCGAGAAGCCTCAGCGGAAATGGGCCTCATCTCGCCTGGAGGGCAAAACCTCCTGGATTTTCTCGAGTTACGGCAGGTGCTCTCGACTTACGACGGGGACCTCAGGGACCCGCTCTGGTGGCCTCAGGAAAGGCCAGTCCCCATGCGAGTTCCTCGGGGGCCTCTCGGCATTCCTCTCCCGTCGATGCCGGGGCCAAAGACCTTGTGTGGAGTCGGGGCCGGAACCTGAGGATTCCTCTCCAGTGCTGACATGGATCTTGGGGTACTTCTGGAGTCTCCCCAGGGGAGTCAGTCCTCGTCTCGAATGCGGGCATGCACTTGCGCTTTCCTCCAGAGCGATAGCAGCAGTGTCACGCAGTCCGCCGCGTGGATCAAAGGATCTATGGTTTTCCCTCGAGTCTTTCCCACGAGGCTTTCCCACGAGGCTTTCCCACAGGGCTGTCCCACGTGCACACGTGGTGGGAGTCGATCCTCGGCTTGAAAGTCAGGCAGTGCAGGGAAAACAGGTTCCTCTGGAATGGACTGACACATCTGGGGGTCTCTTGGAATGGTGCCACGACCCTGGAGTTCCTCTCGCCTTTCCTGTGGAGAGCGCCACCTCTTGAGATGCGACGGGAACGCCGGGAATTCTTTCCCTATGAAACAGGGAAAGGATCCCTCATCTCGAGCTAGGAGGCGGAAACGTGGCTCCCCTGGATTGGTGCGGGACCCCACGTGCTTCCTCTCGGGTGGAGACGGGTATGTCGCGGAACTGCTTGAGTTGCAGCAAAGGTGTGAAGGACCCTTTGGAAGTTCCAGCGGTTAGATGTGATTAGCTTTCAGAAGCCTCAGCGGAAATGGGCCTCATCTCGCCTGGAGGGCAAAACCTCCTGGATTTTCTCGAGTTGCGGCAGGTGCTCTCGACTTACGACGGGGACCTCAGGGACCCGCTCTGGTGGCCTCAGGAAAGGCCAGTCCCCATGCGAGTTCCTCGGGGGCCTCTCGGCATTCCTCTCCCGTCGATGCCGGGGCCTAAGACCTTGTGTGGAGTCGGGGCCGGAACCTGAGGATTCCTCTCCAGTGCTGACATGGATCTTGGGGTACTTCTGGAGTCTCCCCAGGGGAGTCAGTCCTCGTCTCGAATGCGGGCATACACTTGCGCTTTCCTCCAGGGCGGTAGCAGCAGTGTCACGCAGTCCGCCGCGTGGATCAAAGGATCTATGGTTTTCCCTCGAGTCGTTCCCACGAGGCTTTCCCACGAGGCTTTCCCACAGGGCTGTCCCACGTGCACACGTGGTGGGAGTCGATCCTCGGCTTGAACGTCAAGGCAGTGCAGGGAAAACAGGTTCCTCTGGAATGGACTGACACATCTGGGGGACTCTTGGAATGGTGGCACGACCCTGGAGTTCCTCTCGCCTTTCCTGTGGAGAGCGCCTCCTCTTGAGATGCGACGGGAACGCCGGGAATTCTTTCCCTACGAAACAGGGAAAGGATCCCTCATCTCGAGCTAGGAGGCGGAAACGGGGCTCCCCTGGATGTGTGCGGGACCCCACGTGCTTCCTCTCGAGTGGAGACGGGTATGTCGGGGAACTTCTTGAGTTGCAGCCAGGGTGTGAAGGACCCTTTGGAGGTTCCAGTGGTTAGATGTGATTGGCCTCGAGAAGCCTCAGCGGAAATGGGCCTCATCTCGCCTGGAGGGCAAAACCTCCTGGATTTTCTCGAGTTACGGCAGGTGCTCTCGACTTACGACGGGGACCTCAGGGACCCGCTCTGGTGGCCTCAGGAAAGGCCAGTCCCCATGCGAGTTCCTCGGGGCCTCTCGGGATTCCTCTCCCGTCGATGCCGGGGCCTAAGACCTTGTGTGGAGTCGGGGCCGGAACCTGAGGATTCCTCTCCAGTGCTGACATGGATCTTGGGGTACTTCTGGAGTCTCCCCAGGGGAGTCAGTCCTCGTCTCGAATGCGGGCATGCACTTGCGCTTTCCTCCAGAGCGATAGCAGCAGTGTCACGCAGTCCGCCGCGTGGATCAAAGGATCTATGGTTTTCCCTCGAGTCTTTCCCACGAGGCTTTCCCCCGAGGCTTTCCCACAGGGCTGTCCCACGTGCACACGTGGTGGGAGTCGATCCTCGGCTTGAAAGTCAGGCAGTGCAGGGAAAACAGGTTCCTCTGGAATGGACTGACACATCTGGGGGTCTCTTGGAATGGTGCCACGACCCTGGAGTTCCTCTCGCCTTTCCTGTGGAGAGCGCCACCTCTTGAGATGCGACGGGAACGCCGGGAATTCTTTCCCTACGAAACAGGCAAAGGATCCCTCATCTCGAGCTAGGAGGCGGAAACGTGGCTCCCCTGGATTGGTGCGGGACCCCACGTGCTTCCTCTCGAGTGGAGACGGGTATGTCGCGGAACTGCTTGAGTTGCAGCAAAGGTGTGAAGAACCCTTTGGAAGTTCCAGCGGTTAGATGTGATTAGCTTTGAGAAGCCTCAGCGGAAATGGGCTTCATCTCGCCTGGAGGGCAAAACCTCCTGGATTTTCTCGAGTTGCGGCAGGTGCTCTCGACTTACGACGGGGACCACAGGGACCCGCTCTGGTGGCCTCAGGAAAGGCCAGTCCCCATGCGAGTTCCTCGGGGGCCTCTCGGCACTCCTCTCCCGGCGATGCCGGGGCCTAAGACCTTGTGTGGAGTCGGGGCCGGAACCTGAGGATTCCTCTCCAGTGCTGACATGGATCTTGGGGTACTTCTGGGGTCTCCCTAGGGGAGTCAGTCCTCGTCTCGAATGCGGGCATGCACTTGCGCTTTCCTGCAGAGCGGTAGCAGCAGTGTCACGCAGTCCGCCGCGTGGATCACAGGATCTATGGTTTTCCCTCGAGTCTTTCCCACGAGGCTTTCCCACGAGGCTTTCCCACAGGGCTGTCCCACGTGCACACGTGGTGGGAGTGGATCCTCGGCTTGAACGTCAAGGCAGTGCAGGGAAAACAGGTTCCTCTGGAATGGACTGACACACCTGGGGGACTCTTGGAATGGTGGCACGACCCTGGAGTTCCTCTCGCCTTTCCTGTGGAGAGCGCCTCCTCTTGAGATGCGACGGGAACGCCGGGAATTCTTTCCCTACGAAACAGGGAAAGGATCCCTCATCTCGAGCTAGGAGTCGGAAACGGGGCTCCCCTGGATGTGTGCGGGACCCCACGTGCTTCCTCTCGAGTGGAGACGGGTATGTCGGGGAACTTCTTGAGTGGCAGCAAGGGTGTGAAGGACCCTTTGGAAGTTCCAGTGGTTAGATGTGATTGGCCTCGAGAAGCCTCAGCGGAAATGGGCCTCATCTCGCCTGGAGGGCAAAACCTCCTGGATTTTCTCGAGTTGCGGCAGGTGCTCTCGACATACGACGGGGACCTCAGGGAACCGCTCTGGTGGCCTCAGGAAAGGCCAGTCCCCATGCGAGTTCCTCGCGGGCCTCTCGGCATTCCTCTCCCTTCGATGCCGGGGCCTAAGACCTTGTGTGGAGTCGGGGCCGAACCTGAGGATTCCTCTCCAGTGCTGACATGGATCTTGGGGTACTTCTGGAGTCTCCCCAGGGGAGTCAGTCCTCGTCTCGAATGCGGGCATGCACTTGCGCTTTCCTCCAGAGCGGTAGCAGCAGTGTCACGCACTCCGCCGCGTGGATCAAAGGATCTATGGTTTTCCCTCGAGTCTTTCCCACGAGGCTTTCCCACGAGGCTTTCCCACAGGGCTGTCCCACGTACACAGGTGGTGGGAGTCGATCCTCGGCTTGAACGTCAAGGCAGTGCAGGGAAAACAGTTTCCTCTGTAATGGACTGACACATCTGGGCGTCTCTTGGAATGGTGGCACGACCCTGGAGTTCCTCTCGCCTCTCCTGTGGAGAGCGCCTCCGCTTGAAATGCGACGGGAACGCCGGGAATTCTTTCCCTACGAAACAGGGAAAGGATCCCTCATCTCGAGCTAGGAGGCGGAAACGGGGCTCCCTTGGATGTGTGCGGGACACCACGTGCTTCCTCTCGAGTGGAGACGGGTATGTCGGGGAACTTCTTGAGTTGCAGCAAGGGTGTGAAGGACCCTTTGGAAGTTCCAGTGGTTAGATGTGATTGGCCTCGAGAAGCCTCAGCGGAAATGGGCCTCATCTCGCCTGGAGGGCAAAACCTCCTGGATTTTCTCGAGTTGCGGCAGGTGCTCTCGACATACGACGGGGACCTCAGGGACCCGCTCTGGTGGCCTCAGGAAAGGCCAGTCCCCATGCGAGTTCCTCGCGGGCCTCTCGGCATTCCTCTCCCGTCGATGCCGGGGCCAAAGACCTTGTGTGGAGTCGGGGCCGAACCTGAGGATTCCTCTCCAGTGCTGACATGGATCTTGGGGTACTTCTGGAGTCTCCCCAGGGGAGTCAGTCCTCGTCTCGAATGCGGGCATGCACTTGCGCTTTCCTCCAGAGTGGTAGCAGCAGTGTCACGCAGTCCGCCGCTTGGATCACAGTATTTATTGTTTTCCCTCGTGTCTTTCCCACGATGCTTTCCCACGAGGCTTTCCCACAGGGCTGTCCCACGTGCACACGTGGTGGGAGGGGATCCTCGGCTTGAACGTCAAGGCAGTGCAGGGAAAACAGGTTCCTCTGGAATGGACTGACAAATCTGAGGGACTCTTGGAATGGTGGCACGACCCTGGAGTTCCTCTCGACTTTCCTGTGGAGAGCGCCTCCTCTTGAGATGCGACGGGAACGCCGGGAATTCTTTCCCTACGAAACAGGGAAAGGATCCCTCATCTCGAGCTAGGAGGCGTAAACGGGGCTCCCCTGGATGTGTGCGGGACCCCACGTGCTTCCTCTCGAGTGGAGACGGGTTTGTCGGGGAACTTCTTGAGTTGCAGCCAGGGTGTGAAGGACCCTTTGGAAGTTCCAGTGGTTAGATGTGATTGGCCTCGAGAAGCCTCAGCGGAAATGGGCCTCATCTCGCCTGGAGGGCAAAACCTCCTGGATTTTCTCGAGTTACGGCAGGTGCTCTCGACTTACGACGGGGACCTCAGGGACCCGCTCTGGTGGCCTCAGGAAAGGCCAGTCCCCATGCGAGTTCCTCGGGGGCCTCTCGGCATTCCTCTCCCGTCGATGCCGGGGCCAAAGACCTTGTGTGGAGTCGGGGCCGGAACCTGAGGATTCCTCTCCAGTGCTGACATGGATCTTGGGGTACTTCTGGAGTCTCCCCAGGGGAGTCAGTCCTCGTCTCGAATGCGGGCATGCACTTGCGCTTTCCTCCAGAGCGATAGCAGCAGTGTCACGCAGTCCGCCGCGTGGATCAAAGGATCTATGGTTTTCCCTCGAGTCTTTCCCACGAGGCTTTCCCACGAGGCTTTCCCACAGGGCTGTCCCACGTGCACACGTGGTGGGAGTCGATCCTCGGCTTGAAAGTCAGGCAGTGCAGGGAAAACAGGTTCCTCTGGAATGGACTGACACATCTGGGGGTCTCTTGGAATGGTGCCACGACCCTGGAGTTCCTCTCGCCTTTCCTGTGGAGAGCGCCACCTCTTGAGATGCGACGGGAACGCCGGGAATTCTTTCCCTATGAAACAGGGAAAGGATCCCTCATCTCGAGCTAGGAGGCGGAAACGTGGCTCCCCTGGATTGGTGCGGGACCCCACGTGCTTCCTCTCGAGTGGAGACGGGTATGTCGCGGAACTGCTTGAGTTGCAGCAAAGGTGTGAAGGACCCTTTGGAAGTTCCAGCGGTTAGATGTGATTAGCTTTCAGAAGCCTCAGCGGAAATGGGCCTCATCTCGCCTGGAGGGCAAAACCTCCTGGATTTTCTCGAGTTGCGGCAGGTGCTCTCGACTTACGACGGGGACCTCAGGGACCCGCTCTGGTGGCCTCAGGAAAGGCCAGTCCCCATGCGAGTTCCTCGGGGGCCTCTCGGCATTCCTCTCCCGTCGATGCCGGGGCCTAAGACCTTGTGTGGAGTCGGGGCCGGAACCTGAGGATTCCTCTCCAGTGCTGACATGGATCTTGGGGTACTTCTGGAGTCTCCCCAGGGGAGTCAGTCCTCGTCTCGAATGCGGGCATGCACTTGCGCTTTCCTCCAGAGCGGTAGCAGCAGTGTCACGCAGTCCGCCGCGTGGATCAAAGGATCTATGGTTTTCCCTCGAGTCTTTCCCACGAGGCTTTCCCACGAGGCTTTCCCACAGGGCTGTCCCACGTGCACACGTGGTGGGAGTCGATCCTCGGCTTGAACGTCAAGGCAGTGCAGGGAAAACAAGTTCCTCTGGAATGGACTGACACATCTGGGGGACTCTTGGAATGGTGGCACGACCCTGGAGTTCCTCTCGCCTTTCCTGTGGAGAGCGCCTCCTCTTGAGATGCGACGGGAACGCCGGGAATTCTTTCCCTACGAAACAGGGAAAGGATCCCTCATCTCGAGCTAGGAGTCGGAAACGGGGCTCCCCTGGATGTGTGCGGGACCCCACGTGCTTCCTCTCGAGTGGAGACGGGTATGTCGGGGAACTTCTTGAGTTGCAGCAAGGGTGTGAAGGACCCTTTGGAAGTTCCAGTGGTTAGATGTGATTGGCCTCGAGAAGCCTCAGCGGAAATGGGCCTCATCTCGCCTGGAGGGCAAAACCTCCTGGATTTTCTCGAGTTGCGGCAGGTGCTCTCGACTTACGACGGGGACCTCAGGGAACCGCTCTGGTGGCCTCAGGAAAGGCCAGTCCCCATGCGAGTTCCTCGCGGGCCTCTCGGCATTCCTCTCCCTTCGATGCCGGGGCCTAAGACCTTGTGTGGAGTCGGGGCCGAACCTGAGGATTCCTCTCCAGTGCTGACATGGATCTTGGGGTACTTCTGGAGTCTCCCCAGGGGAGTCAGTCCTCGTCTCGAATGCGGGCATGCACTTGCGCTTTCCTCCAGAGCGGTAGCAGCAGTGTCACGCAGTCCGCCGCGTGGATCAAAGGATCTATGGTTTTCCCTCGAGTCTTTCCCACGAGGCTTTCCCACGAGGCTTTCCCACAGGGCTGTCCCACGTACACAGGTGGTGGGAGTCGATCCTCGGCTTGAACGTCAAGGCAGTGCAGGGAAAACAGTTTCCTCTGGAATGAACTGACACATCCGGGGGAGTCTTGGAATGGTCGCACGACCCTGGAGTTCCTCTCGCCTCTCCTGTGGAGAGCGCCTCCTCTTGAAATGCGACGGGAACGCCGGGAATTCTTTCCCTACGAAACAGGGAAAGGATCCCTCATCTCGAGCTAGGAGGCGGAAACGGGGCTCCCTTGGATGTGTGCGGGACACCACGTGCTTCCTCTCGAGTGGAGACGGGTATGTCGGGGAACTTCTTGAGTTGCAGCAAGGGTGTGAAGGACCCTTTGGAAGTTCCAGTGGTTAGATGTGATTGGCCTCGAGAAGCCTCAGCGGAAATGGGCCTCATCTCGCCTGGAGGGCAAAACCTCCTGGATTTTCTCGAGTTGCGGCAGGTGCTCTCGACTTACGACGGGGACCTCAGGGAACCGCTCTGGTGGCCTCAGGAAAGGCCAGTCCCCATGCGAGTTCCTTGCGGGCCTCTCGGCATTCCTCTCCCGTCGATGCCAGGGCCAAAGACCTTGTGTGGAGTCGGGGCCGAACCTGAGGATTCCTCTCCAGTGCTGACATGGATCTTGGGGTACTTCTGGAGTCTCCCCAGGGGAGTCAGTCCTCGTCTCGAATGCGGGCATGCACTTGCGCTTTCCTCCAGAGTGGTAGCAGCAGTGTCACGCAGTCCGCCGCTTGGATCACAGTATTTATTGTTTTCCCTCGTGTCTTTCCCACGATGCTTTCCCACGAGGCTTTCCCACAGGGCTGTCCCACGTGCACACGTGGTGGGAGGGGATCCTCGGCTTGAACGTCAAGGCAGTGCAGGGAAAACAGGTTCCTCTGGAATGGACTGACAAATCTGAGAGACTCTTGGAATGGTGGCACGACCCTGGAGTTCCTCTCGACTTTCCTGTGGAGAGCGCCTCCTCTTGAAATGCGACGGGAACGCCGGGAATTCTTTCCCTACGAAACAGGGAAAGGATCCCTCATCTCGAGCTAGGAGGCGTAAACGGGGCTCCCCTGGATGTGTGCGGGACCCCACGTGCTTCCTCTCGAGTGGAGACGGGTTTGTCGGGGAACTTCTTGAGTTGCAGCCAGGGTGTGAAGGACCCTTTGGAAGTTCCAGTGGTTAGATGTGATTGGCCTCGAGAAGCCTCAGCGGAAATGGGCCTCATCTCGCCTGGAGGGCAAAACCTCCTGGATTTTCTCGAGTTACGGCAGGTGCTCTCGACTTACGACGGGGACCTCAGGGACCCGCTCTGGTGGCCTCAGGAAAGGCCAGTCCCCATGCGAGTTCCTCGGGGGCCTCTCGGCATTCCTCTCCCGTCGATGCCGGGGCCAAAGACCTTGTGTGGAGTCGGGGCCGGAACCTGAGGATTCCTCTCCAGTGCTGACATGGATCTTGGGGTACTTCTGGAGTCTCCCCAGGGGAGTCAGTCCTCGTCTCGAATGCGGGCATGCACTTGCGCTTTCCTCCAGAGCGATAGCAGCAGTGTCACGCAGTCCGCCGCGTGGATCAAAGGATCTATGGTTTTCCCTCGAGTCTTTCCCACGAGGCTTTCCCACGAGGCTTTCCCACAGGGCTGTCCCACGTGCACACGTGGTGGGAGTCGATCCTCGGCTTGAAAGTCAGGCAGTGCAGGGAAAACAGGTTCCTCTGGAATGGACTGACACATCTGGGGGTCTCTTGGAATGGTGCCACGACCCTGGAGTTCCTCTCGCCTTTCCTGTGGAGAGCGCCTCCTCTTGAGATGCGACGGGAACGCCGGGAATTCTTTCCCTACGAAACAGGGAAAGGATCCCTCATCTCGAGCTAGGAGGCGGAAACGGGGCTCCCCTGGATGTGTGCGGGACCCCACGTGCTTCCTCTCGAGTGGAGACGGGTATGTCGGGGAACTTCTTGAGTTGCAGCAAGGGTGTGAAGCACCCTTTGGAAGTTCCAGTGGTTAGACGTGATTAGCCTCGAGAAGCCTCAGCGGAAATGGGCCTCATCTCACCTGGAGGGCAAAACCTCCTGGATTTTCTCGAGTTGCGGCATGTGCTCTCGACTTACGACGGGGACCTCGGGGACCCGCTCTGGTGACCTCAGGAAAGGCCAGTCCCCATGCGAGTTCCTCGGGGGCCTCTCCGGATTCCTCTCCAATCGATGCCGGGGCCTAAGACGTTGTGTGGAGTCGGGGCCGGAACCTGAGGATTCCTCTCCAGTGCTGACATGGATCTTGGGGTACTTCTGGAGTCTCCAAAGGGGAGTCAGTCCTCGTCTCGAATGCGGGCATGCACTTGCGCTTTCCTCCAGAGCGGTAGCAGCAGTGTCACGCAGTCCGCCGCGTGGATCAAAGGATCTATGGTTTTCCCTCGAGTTTTCCCACGAGGCTTTCCCCGAGGCTTTCCCACAGGGCTGTCCCACGGCACACGTGGTGGGAGTCGATCCTCGGCTTGAACGTCAAGGCAGTGCAGGGAAAATAGGTTCCTCTGGAATGGACTGACACATCTGTGGGACTCTTGGAATGGTGGCATGACCCTGGAGTTCCTCTCGCCTTTCCTGTGGAGAGCGCCTCCTCTTGAAATGCGACGGGAACGCCTGGAATTCTTTCCCTACGAAACAGGGAAAGGATCCCTCATCTCGAGCTAGGAGGCGGAAACGGGGCTCCCCTGGATGTGTGCGGGACCCCACGTGCTTCCTCTCGAGTGGAGACGGGTATGTCGGGGAACTTCTTGAGTTGCAGCCAGGGTGTGAAGGACCCTTTGGAGGTTCCAGTGGTTAGATGTGATTGGCCTCGAGAAGCCTCAGCGGAAATGGGCCTCATCTCGCCTGGAGGGCAAAACCTCCTGGATTTTCTCGAGTTACGGCAGGTGCTCTCGACTTACGACGGGGACCTCAGGGACCCGCTCTGGTGGCCTCAGGAAAGGCCAGTCCCCATGCGAGTTCCTCGGGGGCCTCTCGGGATTCCTCTCCCGTCGATGCCGGGGCCTAAGACCTTGTGTGGAGTCGGGGCCGGAACCTGAGGATTCCTCTCCAGTGCTGACATGGATCTTGGGGTACTTCTGGAGTCTCCCCAGGGGAGTCAGTCCTCGTCTCGAATGCGGGCATGCACTTGCGCTTTCCTCCAGAGCGATAGCAGCAGTGTCACGCAGTCCGCCGCGTGGATCAAAGGATCTATGGTTTTCCCTCGAGTCTTTCCCACGAGGCTTTCCCCCGAGGCTTTCCCACAGGGCTGTCCCACGTGCACACGTGGTGGGAGTCGATCCTCGGCTTGAAAGTCAGGCAGTGCAGGGAAAACAGGTTCCTCTGGAATGGACTGACACATCTGGGGGTCTCTTGGAATGGTGCCACGACCCTGGAGTTCCTCTCGCCTTTCCTGTGGAGAGCGCCACCTCTTGAGATGCGACGGGAACGCCGGGAATTCTTTCCCTACGAAACAGGCAAAGGATCCCTCATCTCGAGCTAGGAGGCGGAAACGTGGCTCCCCTGGATTGGTGCAGGACCCCACGTGCTTCCTCTCGAGTGGAGACGGGTATGTCGCGGAACTGCTTGAGTTGCAGCAAAGGTGTGAAGAACCCTTTGGAAGTTCCAGCGGTTAGATATGATTAGCTTTGAGAAGCCTCAGCGGAAATGGGCTTCATCTCGCCTGGAGGGCAAAACCTCCTGGATTTTCTCGAGTTGCGGCAGGTGCTCTCGACTTACGACGGGGACCACAGGGACCCGCTCTGGTGGCCTCAGGAAAGGCCAGTCCCCATGCGAGTTCCTCGGGGGCCTCTCGGCACTCCTCTCCCGGCGATGCCGGGGCCTAAGACCTTGTGTGGAGTCGGGGCCGGAACCTGAGGATTCCTCTCCAGTGCTGACATGGATCTTGGGGTACTTCTGGGGTCTCCCTAGGGGAGTCAGTCCTCGTCTCGAATGCGGGCATGCACTTGCGCTTTCCTGCAGAGCGGTAGCAGCAGTGTCACGCAGTCCGCCGCGTGGATCACAGGATCTATGGTTTTCCCTCGAGTCTTTCCCACGAGGCTTTCCCACGAGGCTTTCCCACAGGGCTGTCCCACGTGCACACGTGGTGGGAGTGGATCCTCGGCTTGAACGTCAAGGCAGTGCAGGGAAAACAGGTTCCTCTGGAATGGACTGACACACCTGGGGGACTCTTGGAATGGTGGCACGACCCTGGAGTTCCTCTCGCCTTTCCTGTGGAGAGCGCCTCCTCTTGAGATGCGACGGGAACGCCGGGAATTCTTTCCCTACGAAACAGGGAAAGGATCCCTCATCTCGAGCTAGGAGTCGGAAACGGGGCTCCCCTGGATGTGTGCGGGACCCCACGTGCTTCCTCTCGAGTGGAGACGGGTATGTCGGGGAACTTCTTGAGTGGCAGCAAGGGTGTGAAGGACCCTTTGGAAGTTCCAGTGGTTAGATGTGATTGGCCTCGAGAAGCCTCAGCGGAAATGGGCCTCATCTCGCCTGGAGGGCAAAACCTCCTGGATTTTCTCGAGTTGCGGCAGGTGCTCTCGACATACGACGGGGACCTCAGGGAACCGCTCTGGTGGCCTCAGGAAAGGCCAGTCCCCATGCGAGTTCCTCGCGGGCCTCTCGGCATTCCTCTCCCTTCGATGCCGGGGCCTAAGACCTTGTGTGGAGTCGGGGCCGAACCTGAGGATTCCTCTCCAGTGCTGACATGGATCTTGGGGTACTTCTGGAGTCTCCCCAGGGGAGTCAGTCCTCGTCTCGAATGCGGGCATGCACTTGCGCTTTCCTCCAGAGCGGTAGCAGCAGTGTCACGCAGTCCGCCACGTGGATCAAAGGATCTATGGTTTTCCCTCGAGTCTTTCCCACGAGGCTTTCCCACGAGGCTTTCCCACAGGGCTGTCCCACGTACACAGGTGGTGGGAGTCGATCCTCGGCTTGAACGTCAAGGCAGTGCAGGGAAAACAGTTTCCTCTGTAATGGACTGACACATCTGGGCGTCTCTTGGAATGGTGGCACGACCCTGGAGTTCCTCTCGCCTCTCCTGTGGAGAGCGCCTCCGCTTGAAATGCGACGGGAACGCCGGGAATTCTTTCCCTACGAAACAGGGAAAGGATCCCTCATCTCGAGCTAGGAGGCGGAAACGGGGCTCCCTTGGATGTGTGCGGGACACCACGTGCTTCCTCTCGAGTGGAGACGGGTATGTCGGGGAACTTCTTGAGTTGCAGCAAGGGTGTGAAGGACCCTTTGGAAGTTCCAGTGGTTAGATGTGATTGGCCTCGAGAAGCCTCAGCCGAAATGGGCCTCATCTCGCCTGGAGGGCAAAACCTCCTGGATTTTCTCGAGTTGCGGCAGGTGCTCTCGACTTACGACGGGGACCTCAGGGAACCGCTCTGGTGGCCTCAGGAAAGGCCAGTCCCCATGCGAGTTCCTCGCGGGCCTCTCGGCATTCCTCTCCCGTCGATGCCGGGGCCAAAGACCTTGTGTGGAGTCGGGGCCGAACCTGAGGATTCCTCTCCAGTGCTGACATGGATCTTGGGGTACTTCTGGAGTCTCCCCAGGGGAGTCAGTCCTCGTCTCGAATGCGGGAATGCACTTGCGCTTTCCTCCAGAGTGGTAGCAGCAGTGTCACGCAGTCCGCCGCTTGGATCACAGTATTTATTGTTTTCCCTCGTGTCTTTCCCACGATGCTTTCCCACGAGGCTTTCCCACAGGGCTGTCCCACGTGCACACGTGGTGGGAGGGGATCCTCGGCTTGAACGTCAAGGCAGTGCAGGGAAAACAGGTTCCTCTGGAAAGGACTGACAAATCTGAGGGACTCTTGGAATGGTGGCACGACCCTGGAGTTCCTCTCGACTTTCCTGTGGAGAGCGCCTCCTCTTGAAATGCGACGGGAACGCCGGGAATTCTTTCCCTACGAAACAGGGAAAGGATCCCTCATCTCGAGCTAGGAGGCGGAAACGGGGCTCCCCTGGATGTGTGCGGGACCCCACGTGCTTCCTCTCGAGTGGAGACGGGTTTGTCGGGGAACTTCTTGAGTTGCAGCCAGGGTGTGAAGGACCCTTTGGAAGTTCCAGTGGTTAGATGTGATTGGCCTCGAGAAGCCTCAGCGGAAATGGGCCTCATCTCGCCTGGAGGGCAAAACCTCCTGGATTTTCTCGAGTTACGGCAGGTGCTCTCGACTTACGACGGGGACCTCAGGGACCCGCTCTGGTGGCCTCAGGAAAGGCCAGTCCCCATGCGAGTTCCTCGGGGGCCTCTCGGCATTCCTCTCCCGTCGATGCCGGGGCCTAAGACCTTGTGTGGAGTCGGGGCCGGAACCTGAGGATTCCTCTCCAGTGCTGACATGGATCTTGGGGTACTTCTGGAGTCTCCCCAGGGGAGTCAGTCCTCGTCTCGAATGCGGGCATGCACTTGCGCTTTCCTCCAGAGCGATAGCAGCAGTGTCACGCAGTCCGCCGCGTGGATCAAAGGATCTATGGTTTTCCCTCGAGTCTTTCCCACGAGGCTTTCCCACGAGGCTTTCCCACAGGGCTGTCCCACGTGCACACGTGGTGGGAGTCGATCCTCGGCTTGAAAGTCAGGCAGTGCAGGGAAAACAGGTTCCTCTGGAATGGACTGACACATCTGGGGGTCTCTTGGAATGGTGCCACGACCCTGGAGTTCCTCTCGACTTTCCTGTGGAGAGCGCCACCTCTTGAGATGCGACGGGAACGCCGGGAATTCTTTCCCTGCGAAACAGGGAAAGGATCCCTCATCTCGAGCTAGGAGGCGGAAACGTGGCTCCCCTGGATTGATGCGGGACCCCACGTGCTTCCTCTCGAGTGGAGACGGGTATGTCGCGGAACTGCTTGAGTTGCAGCAAAGGTGTGAAGGACCCTTTGGAAGTTCCAGCGGTTAGATGTGATTAGCTTTGAGAAGCCTCAACGGAAATGGGCCTCATCTCGCCTGGAGGGCAAAACCTCCTGGATTTTCTCGAGTTGCGGCAGGTGCTCTCGACTTACGACGGGGACCTCAGGGACCCGCTCTGGTGGCCTCAGGAAAGGCCAGTCCCCATGCGAGTTCCTCGGGGGCCTCTCGGCATTCCTCTCCCGTCGATGCCGGGGCCTAAGACCTTGTGTGGAGTCGGGGCCGGAACCTGAGGATTCCTCTCCAGTGCTGACATGGATCTTGGGGTACTTCTGGAGTCTCCCCAGGGGAGTCAGTCCTCGTCTCGAATGCGGGCATGCACTTGCGCTTTCCTCCAGAGCGGTAGCAGCAGTGTCACGCAGTCCGCCGCGTGGATCAAAGGATCTATGGTTTTCCCTCGAGTCTTTCCCACGAGGCTTTCCCACGAGGCTTTCCCACAGGGCTGTCCCACGTGCACACGTGTTGGGAGTCGATCCTCGGCTTGAACGTCAAGGCAGTGCAGGGAAAACAAGTTCCTCTGGAATGGACTGACACATCTGGGGGACTCTTGGAATGGTGGCACGACCCTGGAGTTCCTCTCGCCTTTCCTGTGGAGAGCGCCTCCTCTTGAGATGCGACGGGAACGCCGGGAATTCTTTCCCTACTAAGCAGGGAAAGGATCCCTCATCTCAAGCTAGGAGGCGGAAACGGGGCTCCCCTGGATGTGTGCGGGACCCCACGTGCTTCCTCTCGAGTGGAGACGGGTATGTCGGGGAACGTCTCGAGGTGCAGCAAGGGTGTGAAGGACCCTTTGGAAGATCCAGTGGTTAGACGTGATTAGCCTCGAGAAGCCTCAGCGGAAATGGGCCTCATCTCGCCTGGAGGGCAAAACCTCCTGGATTTTCTCGAGTTGCGGCAGGTGCTCTCGACTTACGACGGGGACCTCAGGGACCCGCTCTGGTGGCCTCAGGAAAGGCCAGTCCCCATGCGAGTTCCTCGGGGGCCTCTCGGGATTCCTCTCCCGTCGATGCCGGGGCCTAGAACCTTGTGTGGAGTCGGGGCCGGAACCTGAGGCTTCCTCTCCAGTGCTGACATGGATCTTGGGGTACTTCTGGAGTCTCCCCAGGGGAGTCAGTCCTCGTCTCGAATGCGGGCATGCACTTGCGCTTTCCTCCAGAGCGGTAGCAGCAGTGTCACTCAGTCCGCCGCGTAGATCAATGGATCTATGGTTTTCCCTCGAGTCTTTCCCACGAGGCTTTCCCAAGAGGCTTTCCCACAGGGCTGTCCCACGTGCACACGTGGTGGGAGTCGATCCTCGGCTTGAACGTCAAGGCAGTGCAGGGAAAACAGCTTCCTCTGTAATGGACTGACACATCTGGGGGTCTCTTGGAATGGTGGCACGACCCTTGAGTTCCTCTCGCCTTTCCTGTGGAGAGCACCTCCTCTGAGATGCGACGGGAACGCCGGGAATTCTTTCCCTACGAAACAGGGAAAGGATCCCTCATCTCGAGCTAGGAGGCGGAAACGGGGCTCCCCTGGATGTGTGCGGGACCCCACGTGCTTCCTCTCGAGTGGAGACGGTAGGTGGGGAACTTCTTGAGTTGAGGCAACGGTGTGAAGGACCCTTTGGAAGATCCAGTGGTTAGACGTGATTAGCCTCGAGGAGCCTCAGCGGAAATGTGCCTCATCTCGCCTGGAGGGCAAAACCTCCTGGATTTTCTCGAGTTGCGGCAGGTGCTCTCGACTTACGACGGGGACCTCAGGGACCCGCTCTGGTGGCCTCGGGAAAGGCCAGTCCCCATGCGAGTTCCTCGGGGGCCTCTCGGCATTCCTCTCCCGTCGATGCCGGGGCCTAAGACCTTGTGTGGAGTCGGGGCCGGAACCTGAGGATTCCTCTCCAGTGCTGACATGGATCTTGGGGTACTTCTGGAGTCTCCCCAGGGAGTCAGTCCTCGTCTCAAATGCGGGCATGCCCTTGCGCTTTCCTCCAGGGCGGTAGCAGCAGTGTCACGCAGTCCGCCTCCTGGATCAAAGGATCTATGGTTTTCCCTCGAGTCTTTCCCACGAGGCTTTCCCACGAGGCTTTCCCACAGGGCTGTCCCACGTGCACACGTGGTGGGAGTCGATCCTCGGCTTGAACGTCAAGGCAGTGCAGGGAAAAGAGGTTCCTCTGGAATGGACTGAAACATCCGGGGGACTCTTGGAATGGTGGCACGACCCTGGAGGTCCTCTCGCCTTTCCTGTGGAGAGCGCCTCCTCTTGAGATGCGACGGGAACGCCGGGAATTCTTTCCCTACGAAACAGGGAAAGGATCCCTCATCTCGAGCTAGGAGGCGGAAACGGGGCTCCCCTGGATGTGTGCGGGACCCTCGTGCTTCCTCTCTTGTGGAGACGGGTATGTCGGGGAACTTCTTGAGTTGCAGCAAGGGTGAGAAGGACCCTTTGGATGTTCCAGTGGTTAGATGTGATTAGCCTCGAGAAGCCTCAGCGGAAATGGGCCTCATCTCGCCTGGAGGGCAAAACCTCCTGGATTTTCTCGAGTTGCGGCAGGTGCTCTCGACTTACGACGGGGACCTCAGGGACCCGCTCTGGTGGCCTCAGGAAAGGCCAGTCCCCATGCGAGTTCCTCGGGGGCCTCTCGGGATTCCTCTCCCGTCGATGCCGGGGCCTAAGACCTTGTGTGGAGTCGGGGCCGGAACCTGAGGATTCCTCTCCAGTGCTGACATGGATCTTGGGGTACTTCTGGAGTCTCCCCAGGGGAGTCAGTCCTCGTCTCGAATGCGGGCATGCACTTGCGCTTTCCTCCAGGGCGGTAGGAGCAGTTTCACCCAGTCCGCCGCGTGGATCAAAGGATCTATGGTTTTCCCTCGAGTCTTTCCCACGAGACTTTCCCACGAGGCTTTCCCACAGGGCTGTCCCACGTGCACACGTGGTGGGAGTCGATCCTCAGCTTGAACGTCAAGGCAGTGCAGGGAAAACAGGTTCCTCTGGAATGGACTGACACATCTGGGGGACTCTTGGAATGGTGGCACGACCCTGGATTTCCTCTCGCCTTTCCTGTGGAGAGCGCCTCCTCTTGAGATGCGACGGGAACGCCGGAAATTCTTTCCCTACGAAACAGGGAAAGGATCCCTCATCTCGAGCTAGGAGGCGGAAACGGGGCTCCCCTGGATGTTTGCGGGACCCCACGTGCTTCCTCTCGAGTGCAGACGGGTATATCGGGGAACTTCTTGAGTTGCAGCAAGGGTGTGAAGGACCCTTTGGAAGTTCCAGTGGTTAGATGTGATTAGCCTCGAGAAGCCTCAGCGGAAATGGGCCTCATCTCGCCTGGAAGGCAAAACCTCCTGGATTTTCTCGAGTTGCGGCAGGTGCTCTCGACTTACGACGGGGACCTCAGGGACCCGCTCTGGTGGCCTCAGGAAAGGCCAGTCCCCATGCGAGTTCCTCGGGGGCCTCTCGGGATTCCTCTCCCGTCGATGCCGGGGCCTAAGACCTTGTGTGGAGTCGGGGCCGGAACCTGAGGATTCCTCTCCAGTGTTGACATGGATCTTGGGGTACTTCTGGAGTCTCCCCAGGGGAGTCAGTCCTCGTCTCGAATGGGGGCATGCACTTGTGCTTTCCTCCAGAGCGGTAGCAGCAGTGTCACGCAGTCCGCCGCGTGGATCAAAGGATCTATGGTTTTCCCTCGAGTCTTTCCCACGAGGCTTTCCCACGAGGCTTTCCCACAGGGCTGTCCCACGTGCACACGTGGTGGGAGTCGATCCTCGGCTTGAACGTCAAGGCAGTGCAGGGAAAACAGGTTCCTCTGGAATGGACTGACACATCTGGGGGACTCTTGGAATGGTGGCACGACCCTGGAGTTCCTCTCGCCTTTCCTGTGGAGAGCGCCTCCTCTTGAGATGCGACGGGAACGCCGGGAATTCTTTCCCTACGAAACAGGGAAAGGATCCCTCATCTCGAGCTAGGAGGCGGAAACGGGGCTCCCCTGGATGTGTGCGGGACCCCACGTGCTTCCTCTCGAGTGGAGACGGGAATGTCGGGGAACTTCTTGAGTTGCATCAAGGGTGTGAAGGACCCTTTGGAAGTTCCAGTGGTTAGACGTGATTAGCCTCGAGAAGCCTCAGCGGAAATGGGCCTCATCTCGCCTGGAGGGCAAAACCTCCTGGATTTTCTCGAGTTGCGGCAGGTGCTCTCGACTTACGACGGGGACCTCAGGGACCCGCTCTGGTGGCCTCAGGAAAGGCCAGTCCCCATGCGAGTTCCTCGGGGGCCACTCGGGATTCCTCTCCCGTCGATGCCGGGGCCTAAGAAATTGTGTGGAGTCGGGGCCGGAACCTGAGGATTCCTCTCCAGTGCTGACATGGATCTTGGGGTTCTTCTGGAGTCTCCCCAGGGGAGTCAGTCCTCGTCTCGAATGCGGGCATGCACTTGCGCTTACCTCCAGAGCGGTAGCAGCAGTGTCACGCAGTCCGCCGCGTGGATCAAAGGATCTATGGTTTTCCCTCGATTCTTTCCCACGAGGCTTTCCCACGAGGCTTTCCCACAGGGCTGTCCCACGTGCACACGTGGTGGGAGTCGATCCTCGGCTTGAACGTCAAGGCAGTGCCGGGAAAACAGGTTCCTCTGGAATGGACTGACACATCTGGGGGTCTCTTGGAATGGTGCCACGACCCTGGAGTTCCTCTCGCCTTTCCTGTGGAGAGCGCCTCCTCTTGAGATGCGACGGGAACGCCGGGAATTCTTTCCCTACGAAACAGGGAAAGGATCCCTCATCTCGAGCTAGGAGGTGGAAACGGGGCTCCCCTGGATGTGTGCGGGACCCCACGTGCTTCCTCTCGAGTGGAGACGGGTATGTCGGAGAACTTCTTGAGTTGCAGCGAGGGTGTGAAGGACACTTTGGAAGTTCCAGTGGTTAGACGTGATTAGCCTCGAGAAGCCTCAGCGGAAATGGGCCTCATCTCGCCTGGAGGGCAAAACCTCCTGGATTTTCTCGAGTTGCGGCAGGTGCTCTCGACTTACGACGGGGACCTCAGGGACCCGCTCTGGTGTCCTCAGGAAAGGCCAGTCCCCATGCGAGTTCCTCGGGGGCCTCTCGGGATTCCTCTCCCGTCGATGCCGGGGCCTAAGACCTTGTGTGGAGTCAGGGCCGGAACCTGAGGATTCCTCTCCAGTGCTGACATGGATCTTGGGGTACTTCTGGAGTCTCCCCAGGGGAGTCAGTCCTCGTCTCGAATGCGGGCATGCACTTGCGCTTTCCTCCAGAGCGGTAGCAGCAGTGTCACGCAGTCCGCCGCGTGGATCAAAGGATCTATGGTTTTCCCTCGAGTCTTTCACACGAGGCTTTCCCAGGAGGCTTTCCCACAGGGCTGTCCCACGTGCACACGTGGTGGGAGTCGATCCTCGGCTTGAACGTCAAGGCAGTGCAGGGAAAACAGATTCCTCTGTAATGGACTGACACATCTGGGGGTCTCTTGGAATGGTGGCACGACCCTTGAGTTCCTCTCTCCTTTCCTGTGGAGAGCGCAGCCTCTTGAGATGCGCCGGGAACGCCGGGAATTTTTTCCCTACGAAACAGGGAAAGGATCCCTCATCTCGAGCTAGGAGGCGGAAACGGGGCTCCCCTGGATGTGTGCGGGACCCCACGTGCTTCCTCTCGAGTGGAGACGGGTATGTCAGGAACTTCTTGAGTTGCAGCAAGGGTGTGAAGGACCCTTTGGAAATTCCAGTGGTTAGATGTGATTAGCCTCGAGAAGCATCAGCGGAAATGGGCCTCATCTCGCCTGGAGGGCAAAACCTCCTGGATTTTCTCGAGTTGCGGCAGGTGCTCTCGACTTACGACGGGGACCTCAGGGACCCGCTCTGGTGGCGTCAGGAAAGGCCAGTCCCCATGCGAGTTCCTCGGGGGCGTCTCGGGATTCCTCTCCCGTCGATGCCGGGGCCTAAGACCTTGTGTGGAGTCGGGGCCGGAACCTGAGGATTCCTCTCCAGTGCTGACATGGATCTTGGGGTTCTTCTGGAGTCTCCCCAGGGGAGTCAGTCCTCGTCTCGAATGCGGGCATGCACTTGCGCTTTCCTCCAGAGCGGTAGCAGCAGTGTCACGCAGTCCGCCGCGTGGATCAAAGGATCTATGGTTTTGCCTCGAGTCTTTCCCACGAGGCTTTCCCACGAGGCTTTCCCACAGGGCTGTCCCACGTGCACACGTGGTGGGAGTCGATCCTCGGCTTGAACGTCAAGGCAGTGCAGGGAAAACAGGTTCCTCTGGAATGGACTGACACATCTGGGGGACTCTTGGAATGGTGGCACGACCCTGGAGTTCCTCTCGCCTTTCCTGTGGAGAGCGCCTCCTCTTGAGATGCGACGGGAACGCCGGGAATTCTTTCCCTACGAAACAGGGAAAGGATCCCTCATCTCGAGCTAGGAGGCGGAAACGGGGCTCCCCTGGATGTGTGCGGGACCCCACGTGCTTCCTCTCGAGTGGAGACGGGTATGTCGGGGAACTTCTTGAGTTGCAGCAAGGGTGTGAAGGACCCTTTGGAAGTTCCAGTGGTTAGACGTGATTAGCCTCGAGAAGCCTCAGCGGAAATGGGCCTCATCTCGCCTGGAGGGCAAAACCTCCTGGATTTTCTCGAGTTGCGGCAGGTGCTCTCGACTTACGACGGGGACCTCAGGGACCCGCTCTGGTGGCCTCAGGAAAGGCCAGTCCCCATGCGAGTTCCTCGGGGGCCACTCGGGATTCCTCTCCCGTCGATGCCGGGGCCTAAGAAATTGTGTGGAGTCGGGGCCGGAACCTGAGGATTCCTCTCCAGTGCTGACATGGATCTTGGGGTTCTTCTGGAGTCTCCCCAGGGGAGTCAGTCCTCGTCTCGAATGCGGGCATGCACTTGCGCTTACCTCCAGAGCGGTAGCAGCAGTGTCACGCAGTCCGCCGCGTGGATCAAAGGATCTATGGTTTTCCCTCGATTCTTTCCCACGAGGCTTTCCCACGAGGCTTTCCCACAGGGCTGTCCCACGTGCACACGTGGTGGGAGTCGATCCTCGGCTTGAACGTCAAGGCAGTGCCGGGAAAACAGGTTCCTCTGGAATGGACTGACACATTGGGGGTCTCTTGGAATGGTGCCACGACCCTGGAGTTCCTCTCGCCTTTCCTGTGGAGAGCGCCTCCTCTTGAGATGCGACGGGAACGCCGGGAATTCTTTCCCTACGAAACAGGGAAAGGATCCCTCATCTCGAGCTAGGAGGCGGAAACGGGGCTCCCCTGGATGTGTGCGGGACCCCACGTGCTTCCTCTCGAGTGGAGACGGGTATGTCGGGGAACTTCTTGAGTTGCAGCAAGGGTGTGAAGGACCCTTTGGAAGTTCCAGTGGTTAGACGTGATTAGCCTCGAGAAGCCTCAGCGGAAATGGGCCTCATCTCGCCTGGAGGGCAAAACCTCCTGGATTTTCTCGAGTTGCGGCAGGTGCTCTCGACTTACGACGGGTACCTCAGGGACCCGCTCTGGTGGCCTCAGGAAAGGCCAGTCCCCATGCGAGATCCTCGGGGGCCTCTCGGGATTCCTCTCCCGTCGATGCCGGGGCCTAAGACCTTGTGTGGAGTTGGGGCCGGAACCTGAGGATTCCTCTCCAGTGCTGACATGGATCTTGGGGTACTTCTGGAGTCTCCCCAGGGGAGTCAGTCCTCGTCTCGAATGCGGGCATGCACTTGCGCTTTCCCCCAGGGCGGTAGCAGCAGTGTCACGCAGTCCGCCGCGTGGATCAAAGTATCTATGGTTTTCCCTCGAGTCTTTCCCACGAGGCTTTCCCACGAGGCTTTCCCACAGGGCTGTCCCACGTGCACACGTGGTGGGAGTCGATCCTCGGCTTGAACGTCAAGGCAGTGCAGGGAAAACAGGTTCCTCTGGAATGGACTGACACATCTGGGGGACTCTTGGAATGGTGGCACGACCCTGGAGTTCCTCTCGCCTTTCCTGTGGAGAGCGCCTCCTCTTGAGATGCGACGGGAACGCCGGGAATTCTTTCCTTACGAAACAGGGAAAGGATCCCTCATCTCGAGCTAGGAGGCGGAAACGGGGCTCCCCTGGATGTGTGCGGGACCCCACGTGCTTCCTCTCGAGTGGAGACGGGTATGTCGGGGAAATTCTTGAGTTGCAGCAAGGGTGTGAAGGACCCTTTGGAAGTTCCAGTGGTTAGACGTGATTAGCCTCGAGAAGCCTCAGCGGAAATGGGCCTCATCTCGCCTGGAGGGCAAAACCTCCTGGATTTTCTCGAGTTGCGGCAGGTGCTCTCGACTTTCGACGGGGACCTCAGGGACCCGATCTGGTGGCCTCAGGAAAGGCCAGTCCCCATGCGAGTTCCTCGGGGGCCTCTCGGGATTCCTCTCCCGTCGATGCCGGGGCCTAAGACCTTGTGTGGAGTCGGGGCCGGAACCTGAGGATTGCTCTCCAGTGCTGACATGGATCTTGGGGTACTTCTGGAGCCTCCCCAGGGGAGTCAGTCCTCGTCTCAAATGCGGGCATGCACTTGCGCTTTCCTCCAGAGCGGTAGCAGCAGTGTCACGCAGTCCGCCGCGTGGATCAAAGGATCTATGGTTTTCCCTCGAGTCTTTCCCACGAGGCTTCCCACGAGGCTTTCCCACAGGGCTGTCCCACGTGCACACGTGGTGGGAGTTGATCCTCGGCTTGAACGTCAAGGCAGTGCAGGGAAAACAGTTTCCTCTGGAATGAACTGACACATCCGGGGGAGTCTTGGAATGGTCGCACGACCCTGGAGTTCCTCTCGCCGTTCCTGTGGAGAGCGCCTCCTCTTGAGATGCGACGGGAACGCCGGGAATTCTTTCCCTACGAAACAGGGAAAGGATCCCTCATCTCGAGCTAAGAGGCGGAAACGGGGCTCACCTGGATGTGTGCGGGACCCCACGTGCTTCCTCTCGAGTGGAGACGGGTATGTCGGGGAACTTCTTGAGTTGCAGCAAGGGTGTGAAGGACCCTTTGGAAGTTCCAGTGGTTAGACGTGATTAGCCTCGAGAAGCCTCAGCGGAAATGGGCCTCATCTCGCCTGGAGGGCAAAACCTCCTGGATTTTCTCGAGTTGCGGCAGGTGCTCTCGACTTACGACGGGGACCTCAGGGACCCGCTCTGGTGTCCTCAGGAAAGGCCAGTCCCCATGCGAGTTCCTCGGGGGCCTCTCGGGATTCCTCTCCCGTCGATGCCGGGGCCTAAGACCTTGTGTGGAGTCGGGGCCGGAACCTGAGGATTCCGCTCCAGTGCTGACATGGATCTTGGGGTACTTCTGGAGTCTCCCCAGGGGAGTCAGTCCTCGTCTCGAATGCGGGCATGCACTTGCGCTTTCCTCCAGAGCGGTAGCAGCAGTGTCACGCAATCCGCCGCGTGGATCAAAGGATCTATGGTTTTCCCTCGAGTCTTTCCCACGAGGCTTTCCCACGAGGCTTTCCCACAGGGCTGTCCCACGTGCACACGTGCTGGGAGTCGATCCTCGGCTTGAACGTCAAGGCAGTGCAGGGAAAACAGGTTCCTCTGGAATGGACTGACACATCTGGGGGACTCTTGGAATGGTGGCACGACCCTGGAGTTCCTCTCGCCTTTCCTGTGGAGAGCGCCTCCTCTTGAGATGCGACGGGAACGCCGGGAATACTTTCCCTACGAAACAGGGAAAGGATCCCTCATCTCGAGCTGGGAGGCGGAAACGGGGCTCCCCTGGATGTGTGCGGGACCCTCGTGCTTCCTCTCGAGTGGAGACGGGTATGTCGGGGAACTTCTTGAGTTGCAGCAAGGGTGAGAAGGACCCTTTGGATGTTCCAGTGGTTAGATGTGATTAGCCTCGAGAAGCATCAGCGGAAATGGGCCTCATCTCGCCTGGAGGGCAAAACCTCCTGGATTTTCTCGAGTTGCGGCAGGTGCTCTCGACTTACGACGGGGACCTCTGGGACCCGCTCTGGTGGCCTCAGGAAAGGCCAGTCCCCATGCGAGTTCCTCGGGGGCCTCTCGGGATTCCTCTCCCGTCGATGCCGGGGCCTAAGACCTTGTGTGGAGTCAGGGCCGGAACCTGAGGATTCCTCTCCAGTGCTGACATGGATCTTGGGGTACGTCTGGAGTCTCCCCAGGGGAGTCAGTCCTCGTCTCGAATGCGGGCATGCACTTGTGCTTTCCTCCAGAGCGGTAGCAGCAGTGTCACGCAGTCCACCGCGTGGATCAAAGGATCTATGGTTTTCCCTCGAGTCTTTCCCACGAGGCTTTCCCACGAGGCTTTCCCACAGGGCTGTCCCACGTGCACACGTGGTGGGAGTCGATTCTCGGCTTGAACGTCAAGGCAGTGCAGGGAAAACAGGTTCCTCTGGAATGGACTGACACATCCGGGGGAGTCTTGGAATGGTGGCACGACCCTGGAGGTCCTCTCGCCTTTCCTGTGGAGAGCGCCTCCTCTTGAGATGCGACGGGAACGCCGGGAATTCTTTCCCTACGAAAGAGGGAAAGGATCCCTCATCTCGAGCTAGGAGGCGGAAACGGGGCTCCCCTGGATGTGTGCGGGACCCTCGTGCTTCCTCTCGAGTGGAGAGGGGTATGTCGGGGAACTTCTTGAGTTGCAGCAAGGGTGAGAAGGACCCTTTGGATGTTCCAGTGGTTAGATGTGATTAGCCTCGAGAAGCCTCAGCGGAAATGTGCCTCATCTCGCCTGGAGGGCAAAACCTCCTGGATTTTCTCGAGTTGCGGCAGGTGCTCTCGACTTACGACGGGGACCTCAGGGACCCGCTCTGGTGGCCTCAGGAAAGGCCAGTCCCCATGCGAGTTCCTCGGGGGCCTCTCGGGATTCCTCTCCCGTCGATGCCGGGGCCTAAGACCTTGTGTGGAGTCGGGGCCGGAACCTGAGGATTCCGTTCCAGTGCTGACATGGATCTTGGGGTACTTCTGGAGTCTCCCCAGGGGAGTCAGTCCTCGTCTCGAATGCGGGCAGGCACTTGCGCTTTCCTCCAGGGCGGTAGCAGCAGTGTCACGCAGTCCTCCGCGTGGATCAAAGGATCTATGGTTTTCCCTCGAGTCTTTCCCACGAGGCTTTCCCACGAGGCTTTCCCACAGGGCTGTCCCACGTGCCCACGTGGTGGGAGTCGATCCTCGGCTTGAACGTCAAGGCAGTGCAGGGAAAACAGGTTCCTCTGGAATGGACTGACACCTCTGGGGGACTCTTGGAATGGTGGCACGACCCTGGAGTTCCTCTCGCCTTTCCTGTGGAGAGCGCCTCTTCTTGAGATGCGACGGGAACGCCGGGAATTCTTTCCCTACGAAACAGGGAAAGGATCCCTCATCTCGAGCTAGCAGGCGGAAACGGGGCTCCCCTGGATGTGTGCGGGACCCTCGTGCTTCCTCTCGAGTGGAGACGGGTATGTCGGGGAACTTCTTGAGTTGCAGCAAGGGTGAGAAGGACCCTTTGGATGTTCCAGTGGTTAGATGTGATTAGCCTCGAGAAGCCTCAGCGGAAATGGGCCTCATCTCGCCTGGAGGTCAAAACCTCCTGGATTTTCTCGAGTTGCGGCAGGTGCTCTCGACTTACGACGGGGACCTCAGGGACCCGCTCTGGTGGCCTCAGGAAAGGCCCGTCCCCATGCGAGTTCCTCGGGGGCCTCTCGGGATTCCTCTCCCGTGGATGCCGGGGCCTAAGTCCTTGTGTGGAGTCGGGGACGGAACCTGAGGATTCCTCTCCAGTGCTGAAATGGATCTTGGGGTACTTCTGGAGTCTCTCCAGGGGAGTCAGTCCTCGTCTCGAATGCGGGCATGCACTTGCGCTTTCCTCCAGAGCGGTAGCAGCAGTGTCACGCAGTCCGCCGCGTGGATCAAAGGATCGATGGTTTTCCCTCGAGTCTTTCCCACGAGGCTTTCCCACGAGGCTTTCCCACAGGGCTGTCCAACGTGCGCACGTGGTGGAAGTCGATCCTCGGCTTGAACGTCAAGGCAGTGCAGGGAAAACAGGTTCCTCTGGAATGGACTGACACATTTGGGGGACTCTTGGAATGGTGGCACGACCCTGGAGTTCCTCTCGCCTTTCCTGTGGAGAGCGCCTCCTCTTGAGATGCGACGGGAACGCCGGGAATTCTTTCCCTACGAAACAGGGAAAGGATCCCTCATCTCGAGCTAGGAGGCGGAAACGGGGCTCCCCTGGATGTGTGCGGGACCCCACGTGCTTCCTCTCGAGTGGAGACGGGTATGTCGGAGAACTTCTTGAGTTGCAGCAAGGGTGTGAAGGACCCTTTGGAAGTTCCAGGGTTAGATGTGATTAGCCTCGAGAAGCCTCAGCGGAAATGGGCCTCATCTCGCCTGGAGGGCAAAACCTCCTGGATTTTCTCGAGTTGCGGCAGGTGCTCCCGACTTACGACGGGGACCTCAGGGACCCGCTCTGGTGGCCTCAGGAAAGGCCAGTCCCCATGCGAGTTCCTCGGGGGCCTCTCGGGATTCCTCTCCCGTCGATGCCGGGGCCTAAGACCTTGTGTGGAGTCGGGGCCGGAACCTGAGGATTCCGCTCCAGTCCTGACATGGATCTTGGGGTACTTCTGGAGTCTCCCCAGGGGAGTCAGTCCTCGTCTCGAATGCGGGCAGGCACTTGCGCTTTCCTCCAGGGCGGTAGCAGCAGTGTCACGCAGTCCTCCGCGTGGATCAAAGGATCTATCGTTTTCCCTCGAGTCTTTCCCACGAGGCTTTCCCACGAGGCTTTCCCACAGGGCTGTCCCACGTGCCCACGTGGTGGGAGTCGATCCTCGGCTTGAACGTCAAGACAGTGCAGGGAAAACAGGTTCCTCTGGAATGGACTGACACCTCTGGGGGACTCTTGGAATGGTGGCACGACCCTGGAGTTCCTCTCGCCTTTCCTGTGGAGAGCGCCTCTTCTTGAGATGCGACGGGAACGCCGGGAATTCTTTCCCTACGAAACAGGGAAAGGATCCCTCATCTCGAGCTAGCAGGCGGAAACGGGGCTCCCCTGGATGTGTGCGGGACCCTCGTGCTTCCTCTCGAGTGGAGACGGGTATGTCGGGGAACTTCTTGAGTTGCAGCAAGGGTGAGAAGGACCCTTTGGATGTTCCAGTGGTTAGATGTGATTAGCCTCGAGAAGCCTCAGCGGAAATGGGCCTCATCTCGCCTGGAGGTCAAAACCTCCTGGATTTTCTCGAGTTGCGGCAGGTGCTCTCGACTTACGACGGGGACCTCAGGGACCCGCTCTGGTGGCCTCAGGAAAGGCCAGTCCCCATGCGAGTTCCTCGGGGGCCTCTCGGGATTCCTCTCCCGTAGATGCCGGGGCCTAAGACCTTGTGTGGAGTCGGGGCCGGAACCTGAGGATTCCTCTCCAGTGCTGACATGGATCTTGGGGTACTTCTGGAGTCTCCCCAGGGGAGTCAGTCCTCGTGTCGAATGTGGGCATGCACTTGCGCTTTCCTCCAGGGCGGTAGCAGCAGTGTCACGCAGTCCGCCGCGTGGATCAAAGGATCTATGGTTTTCCCTCGAGTCTTTCCCACGAGGCTTTCCCACGAGGCTTTCCCACAGGGCTGTCCCACGTGCACACGTGCTTGGAGTCGATCCTCGGCTTGAACGTCAAGGCAGTGCAGGGAAAACAGGTTCCTCTGGAATGGACTGACACATCCGGGGGAGTCTTGGAATGGTGGCACGACCCTGGAGTTCCTCTCGCCTTTCCTGTGGAGAGCGCCTCCTCTTGAGATGCGACGGGAACGCCGGGAATTCTTTCCCTACGAAACAGGGAAAGGATCCCTCATCTCGAGCTAGGAGGCGGAAACGGGGCTCCCCTGGATTTGTGCGGGACCCCACGTGCTTCCTCTCGAGTGGAGACGGGTATGTCGGAGAACTTCTTGAGTTGCAGCAAGGGTGTGAAGGACCCTTTGGAAGTTCCAGGGTTAGATGTGATTAGCCTCGAGAAGCCTCAGCGGAAATGGGCCTCATCTCGCCTGGAGGGCAAAACCTCCTGGATTTTCTCGAGTTGCGGCAGGTGCTCCCGACTTACGACGGGGACCTCAGGGACCCGCTCTGGTGGCCTCAGGAAAGGCCAGTCCCCATGCGAGTTCCTCGGGGCCCTCTCGGGATTCCTCTCCCGTCGATGCCGGGGCCTAAGACCTTGTGTGGAGTCGGGGCCGGAACCTGAGGATTCCTCTCCAGTGCACACATGGATCTTGGGGTACTTCTGGAGTCTCCCCAGGGGAGTCAGTCCTCGTCTCGAATGCGGGCATGCACTTGCGCTTTCCTCCAGAGCGGTAGCAGCAGTGTCACGCAGTCCGCCGCGTGGATCAAAGGATCTATGGTTTTCCCTCGAGTCTTTCCCACGAGGCTTTCCCACGAGGCTTTCCAACAGGGCTGTCCCTCGTGCACACGTGGTGGGAGTCGATCCTCGGCTTGAACGTCAAGGCAGGGCAGGGAAAACAGGTTCCTCTGGAATGGACTGACACGTCTGGGGGACTCTTGGAATGGTGGCACGACCCTGGAGTTCCTCTCGCCTTTCCTGTGGAGAGCGCCTCCTCTTGAGATGCGACGGGAACGCCGGGAATTCTTTCCCTACGAAACAGGGAAAGGATCCCTCATCTCGAGCTAGGAGGCGGAAACGGGGCTCCCCTGGATGTGTGCGGGACCCTCGTGCTTCCTCTCGAGTGGAGACGGGTATGTCGGGGAACTTCTTGAGTTGCAGCAAGGGTGAGAAGGACCCTTTGGATGTTCCAGTGGTTAGATGTGATTAGCCTCGAGAAGCCTCAGCGGACATGTGCCTCATCTCGCCTGGAGGGCAAAACCTCCTGGATTTTCTCGAGTTGCGGCAGGTGCTCTCGACTTACGACGGGGACCTCAGGGACCCGCTCTGGTGGCCTCAGGAAAGGCCAGTTCCCATGCGAGTTCCTCGGGGGCCTCTCGGGATTCCTCTCCCGTCGATGCCGGGGCCTAAGACCTTGTGTGGAGTCGGGGCCGGAACCTGAGGATTCCGCTCCAGTGCTGACATGGATCTTGGGGTACTTCTGGAGTCTCCCCAGGGGAGTCAGTCCTCGTCTCGAATGCGGGCAGGCACTTGCGCTTTCCTCCAGGGCGGTAGCAGCAGTGTCACGCAGTCCTCCGCGTGGATCAAAGGATCTATGGTTTTCCCTCGAGTCTTTCCCACGAGGCTTTCCCACGAGGCTTTCCCACAGGGCTGTCCCACGTGCCCACGTGGTGGGAGTCGATCCTTGGCTTGAACGTCAAGGCAGTGCAGGGAAAACAGGTTCCTCTGGAATGGACTGACACCTCTGGGGGACTCTTGGAATGGTGGCACGACCCTGGAGTTCCTCTGGCCTTTCCTGTGGAGAGCGCCTCTTGTTGAGATGCGACGGGAACGCCGGGAATTCTTTCCCTACGAAACAGGGAAAGGATCCCTCATCTCGAGCTAGCAGGCGGAAACGGGGCTCCCCTGGATGTGTGCGGGACCCTCGTGCTTCCTCTCGAGTGGAGACGGGTATGTCGGGGAACTTCTTGAGTTGCAGCAAGGGTGAGAAGGACCCTTTGGATGTTCCAGTGGTTAGATGGGATTAGCCTCGAGAAGCCTCAGCGGAAATGGGCCTCATCTCGCCTGGAGGTCAAAACCTCCTGGATTTTCTCGAGTTGCGGCAGGTGCTCTCGACTTACGACCGGGACCTCAGGGACCCGCTCTGGTGGCCTCAGGAAAGGCCAGTCCCCATGCGAGTTCCTCGGGGGCCTCTCGGGATTCCTCTCCCGTAGATGCCGGGGCCTAAGACCTTGTGTGGAGTCGGGGCCGGAACCTGAGGATTCCTCTCCAGTGCTGACATGGATCTTGGGGTACTTCTGGAGTCTCCCCAGGGGAGTCAGTCCTCGTGTCGAATGTGGGCATGCACTTGCGCTTTCCTCCAGGGCGGTAGCAGCAGTGTCACGCAGTCCGCCGCGTGGATCAAAGGATCTATGGTTTTCCCTCGAGTCTTTCCCACGAGGCTTTCCCACGAGGCTTTCCCACAGGGCTGTCCCACGTGCACACGTGCTGGGAGTCGATCCTCGGCTTGAACGTCAAGGCAGTGCAGGGAAAACAGGTTCCTCTGGAATGGACTGACACATCCGGGGGAGTCTTGGAATGGTGGCACGACCCTGGAGTTCCTCTCGCCTTTCCTGTGGAGAGCGCCTCCTCTTGAGATGCGACGGGAACGCCGGGAATTCTTTCCCTACGAAACAGGGAAAGGATCCCTCATCTCGAGCTAGGAGGCGGAAACGGGGCTCCCCTGGATGTGTGCGGGACCCCACGTGCTTCCTCTCGAGTGGAAACGGGTATGTCGGGGAACTTCTTGAGTTGCAGCAAGGGTGTGAAGGACACTTTGGAAGTTCCAGTGGTTAGACGTGATTAGCCTCGAGAAGCCTCAGCGGAAATGGGCCTCATCTCGCCTGGAGGGCAAAACCTCCTGGATTTTCTCGAGTTGCGGCAGGTGCTCTCGACTTACGACGGGGACCTCAGGGACCCGCTCTGGTGGCCTCAGGAAAGGCCAGTCCCCATGCGAGTTCCTCGGGGGCCTCTCGGGATTCCTCTCCCGTCGATGCCGGGGCCTAAGTCCTTGTGTGGAGTTGGGGACGGAACCTGAGGATTCCTCTCCTGTGCTGACATGGATCTTGGGGTACTTCTGGAGTCTCTCCAGGGGAGTCAGTCCTCGTCTCGAATGCGGGCATGCACTTGCGCTTTCCTCCAGAGCGGTAGCAGCAGTGTCACGCAGTCCGCCGCGTGGATCAAAGGATCGATGGTTTTCCCTCGAGTCTTTCCCACGAGGCTTTCCCACGAGGCTTTCCCACAGGGCTGTCCCACGTGCACACGTGGTGGGAGTCGATCCTCGGCTTGAACGTCATGGCAGTGCAGGGAAAACAGGTTCCTCTGGAATGGACTGACACATCTGGGGGACTCTTGGAATGGTGGCACGACCCTGGAGTTCCTCTCGCCTTTCCTGTGGAGAGCGCCTCCTCTTGTGATGCGACGGGAACGCCGGGAATTCTTTCCCTACGAAACAGGGAAAGGATCCCTCATCTCGAGCTAGGAGGCGGAAACGGGGCTCCCCTGGATGTGTGCGGGACCCTCGTGCTTCCTCTCGAGTGGAGACGGGTATGTTGGGGAACTTCTTGAGTTGCAGCAAGGGTGAGAAGGACCCTTTGGATGTTCCAGTGGTTAGATGTGATTAGACTCGAGAAGCCTCAGCGGAAATGGGCCTCATCTCGCCTGGAGGGCAAAACCTCCTGGATTTTCTCGAGTTGCGGCAGGTGCTATCGACTTACGTCGGGGACCTCAGGGACCCGCTCTGGTGGCCTCAGGAAAGGCCAGTCCCCATGCGAGTTCCTCGGGGGCCTCTCGGGATTCCTCTCCCGTCGATGCCGGGGCCTAAGACCTTGTGTGGAGTCGCGGCCGGAACCTGAGGATTCCTCTCCAGTGCTGACATGGATCTTGGGGTACTTCTGGAGTCTCCCTAGGGGAGTCAGTCCTCGTCTCGAATGCGGGCATGCACTTGCGCTTTCCTCCAGAGCGGTAGCAGCAGTGTCACGCAGTCCGCCGCGTGGATCAAAGGATCTATGGTTTTCCCTCGAGTCTTTCCCACGAGGCTTTCCCACGAGGCTTTCCCACAGGGCTGTCCCACGTGCACACGTGGTGGGAGTCGATCCTCGGCTTGAACGTCAAGGCAGTGCAGGGAAAACAGGTTCCTCTGGAATGGACTGACACATCCGGGGGAGTCTTGGAATGGTGGCACGACCCTGGAGTTCCTCTCGCCTTTCCTGTGGAGAGCGCCTCCTCTTGAGATGCGACGGGAACGCCGGGAATTCTTTCCCTACGAAACAGGGAAAGGATCCCTCATCTCGAGCTAGGAGGCGGAAACGGGGCTCCCCTGGATGTGTGCGGGACCCCACGTGCTTCCTCTCGAGTGGAAACGGGTATGTCGGGGAACTTCTTGAGTTGCAGCAAGGGTGTGAAGGACACTTTGGAAGTTCCAGTGGTTAGACGTGATTAGCCTCGAGAAGCCTCAGCGGAAATGGGCCTCATCTCGCCTGGAGGGCAAAACCTCCTGGATTTTCTCGAGTTGCGGCAGGTGCTCTCGACTTACGACGGGGACCTCAGGGACCCGCTCTGGTGGCCTCAGGAAAGGCCAGTCCCCATGCGAGTTCCTCGGGGGCCTCTCGGGATTCCTCTCCCGTGGATGCCGGGGCCTAAGTCCTTGTGTGGAGTCGGGGACGGAACCTGAGGATTCCTCTCCAGTGCTGAAATGGATCTTGGGGTACTTCTGGAGTCTCTCCAGGGGAGTCAGTCCTCGTCTCGAATGCGGGCATGCACTTGCGCTTTCCTCCAGAGCGGTAGCAGCAGTGTCACGCAGTCCGCCGCGTGGATCAAAGGATCGATGGTTTTCCCTCGAGTCTTTCCCACGAGGCTTTCCCACGAGGCTTTCCCACAGGGCTGTCCCACGTGCGCACGTGGTGGAAGTCGATCCTCGGCTTGAACGTCAAGGCAGTGCAGGGAAAACAGGTTCCTCTGGAATGGACTGACACATTTGGGGGACTCTTGGAATGGTGGCACGACCCTGGAGTTCCTCTCGCCTTTCCTGTGGAGAGCGCCTCCTCTTGAGATGCGACGGGAACGCCGGGAATTCTTTCCCTACGAAACAGGGAAAGGATCCCTCATCTCGAGCTAGGAGGCGGAAACGGGGCTCCCCTGGATGTGTGCGGGACCCCACGTGCTTCCTCTCGAGTGGAGACGGGTATGTCGGAGAACTTCTTGAGTTGCAGCAAGGGTGTGAAGGACCCTTTGGAAGTTCCAGGGTTAGATGTGATTAGCCTCGAGAAGCCTCAGCGGAAATGGGCCTCATCTCGCCTGGAGGGCAAAACCTCCTGGATTTTCTCGAGTTGCGGCAGGTGCTCCCGACTTACGACGGGGACCTCAGGGACCCGCTCTGGTGGCCTCAGGAAAGGCCAGTCCCCATGCGAGTTCCTCGGGGCCCTCTCGGGATTCCTCTCCCGTCGATGCCGGGGCCTAAGACCTTGTGTGGAGTCGGGGCCGGAACCTGAGGATTCCTCTCCAGTGCACACATGGATCTTGGGGTACTTCTGGAGTCTCCCCAGGGGAGTCAGTCCTCGTCTCGAATGCGGGCATGCACTTGCGCTTTCCTCCAGAGCGGTAGCAGCAGTGTCACGCAGTCCGCCGCGTGGATCAAAGGATCTATGGTTTTCCCTCGAGTCTTTCCCACGAGGCTTTCCCACGAGGCTTTCCAACAGGGCTGTCCCTCGTGCACACGTGGTGGGAGTCGATCCTCGGCTTGAACGTCAAGGCAGGGCAGGGAAAACAGGTTCCTCTGGAATGGACTAACACGTCTGGGGGACTCTTGGAATGGTGGCACGACCCTGGAGTTCCTCTCGCCTTTCCTGTGGAGAGCGCCTCCTCTTGAGATGCGACGGGAACGCCGGGAATTCTTTCCCTACGAAACAGGGAAAGGATCCCTCATCTCGAGCTAGGAGGCGGAAACGGGGCTCCCCTGGATGTGTGCGGGACCCTCGTGCTTCCTCTCGAGTGGAGACGGGTATGTCGGGGAACTTCTTGAGTTGCAGCAAGGGTGAGAAGGACCCTTTGGATGTTCCAGTGGTTAGATGTGATTAGCCTCGAGAAGCCTCAGCGGACATGTGCCTCATCTCGCCTGGAGGGCAAAACCTCCTGGATTTTCTCGAGTTGCGGCAGGTGCTCTCGACTTACGACGGGGACCTCAGGGACCCGCTCTGGTGGCCTCAGGAAAGGCCAGTCCCCATGCGAGTTCCTCGGGGGCCTCTCGGGATTCCTCTCCCGTCGATGCCGGGGCCTAAGACCTTGTGTGGAGTCGGGGCCGGAACCTGAGGATTCCGCTCCAGTGCTGACATGGATCTTGGGGTACTTCTGGAGTCTCCCCAGGGGAGTCAGTCCTCGTCTCGAATGCGGGCAGGCACTTGCGCTTTCCTCCAGGGCGGTAGCAGCAGTGTCACGCAGTCCTCCGCGTGGATCAAAGGATCTATGGTTTTCCCTCGAGTCTTTCCCACGAGGCTTTCCCACGAGGCTTTCCAACAGGGCTGTCCCTCGTGCACACGTGGTGGGAGTCGATCCTCGGCTTGAACGTCAAGGCAGGGCAGGGAAAACAGGTTCCTCTGGAATGGACTAACACGTCTGGGGGACTCTTGGAATGGTGGCACGACCCTGGAGTTCCTCTCGCCTTTCCTGTGGAGAGCGCCTCCTCTTGAGATGCGACGGGAACGCCGGGAATTCTTTCCCTACGAAACAGGGAAAGGATCCCTCATCTCGAGCTAGGAGGCGGAAACGGGGCTCCCCTGGATGTGTGCGGGACCCTCGTGCTTCCTCTCGAGTGGAGACGGGTATGTCGGGGAACTTCTTGAGTTGCAGCAAGGGTGAGAAGGACCCTTTGGATGTTCCAGTGGTTAGATGTGATTAGCCTCGAGAAGCCTCAGCGGAAATGGGCCTCATCTCGCCTGGAGGGCAAAACCTCCTGGATTTTCTTGAGTTGCGGCAGGTGCTCTCGACTTACGACGGGGACCTCAGGGACCCGCTCTGGTGGCCTCAGGAAAGGCCAGTCCCCATGCGAGTTCCTCGGGTGCCTCTCGGGATTCCTCTCCCGTCGATGCCGGGGCCTAAGACCTTGTGTGGAGTCGGGGCCGGAACCTGAGGATTCCTCTCCAGTGCTGACATGGATCTTGGGGTACTTCTGGAGTCTCCCCAGGGGAGTCAGTCCTCGTCTCGAATGCGGGCATGCACTTGCGCTTTCCTCCAGGGCGGTAGCAGCAGTGTCACGCAGTCCGCCGCGTGGATCAAAGGATCTATGGTTTTTCCTCGAGTCGTTCCCACGAGGCTTTCCCACGAGGCTTTCCCACAGGGCTGTCCCACGTGCACACGTGGTGGGAGTCGATCCTCGGCTTGAACGTCAAGGCAGTGCAGGGAAAACAGGTTCCTCTGGAATGGACTGACACATCTGGGGAACTCTTGGAATGGTGGCACGACCCTCGAGTTCCTCTCGCCTTTCCTGTGGAGAGCGCCTGCTCTTGAGATGCGACGGGAACGCCGGGAAATCTTTCCCTACGAAACAGGGAAAGGATCCCTCATCTCGAGCTAGCAGGCGGAAACGGGGCTCCCCTGGATGTGTGCGGGACCCTCGTGCTTCCTCTAGAGTGGAGACGGGTATTTCGGGGAACTTCTTGAGTTGCAGCAAGGGTGTGAAGGACCCTTTGGAAGTTCCAGTGGTTAGATGTAATTAGCCTCGAGAAGCCTCAGCGGAAATGGGCCTCATCTCGCCTGGAGGGCAAAACCTCCTGGATTTTCTCTAGTTGCGGCAGGTGCTCTCGACTTATGACGGAGACCTCAGGGACCCGCTCTGGAGGCCTCAGGAAAGGCCAGTCCCCATGCGAGTTCCTCGGGGGCCTCTCGGGATTCCTCTCCCGTCGATGCCGGGGCCTAAGACCTTGTGTGGAGTCGGGGCCGGAACCTGAGGATTCCTCTCCAGTGCTGACATGGATCTTGGGGTACTTCTGGAGTCTTCCCAGGGGAGTCAGTCCTCGTCTCGAATGCGGGCATGCACTTGCGCTTTCCTCCAGGGCGGTAGCAGCAGTGTCACGCAGTCCGCCGCGTGGATCAAAGGATCTATGGTTTTCCCTCGAGTCTTTCCCACGAGGCTTTCCCACAGGGCTGTCCCACGTGCACACGTGCTGGGAGTCGATCCTCGGCTTGAACGTCAAGGCAGTGCAGGGAAAACAGGTTCCTCTGGAATGGACTGACACATCCGGGGGAGTCTTGGAATGGTGGCACGACCCTGGAGTTCCTCTCGCCTTTCCTGTGGAGAGCGCCTCCTCTTGAGATGCGACGGGAACGCCGGGAATTCTTTCCCTACGAAACAGGGAAAGGATCCCTCATCTCGAGCTAGGAGGCGGAAACGGGGCTCCCCTGGATGTGTGCGGGACCCCACGTGCTTCCTCTCGAGTGGAAACGGGTATGTCGGGGAACTTCTTGAGTTGCAGCAAGGGTGTGAAGGACCCTTTGGAAGTTCCAGTGGTTAGACGTGATTAGCCTCGAGAAGCCTCAGCGGAAATGGGCCTCATCTCGCCTGGAGGGCAAAACCTCCTGGATTTTCTCGAGTTGCGGCAGGTGCTCTCGACTTACGACGGGGACCTCAGGGACCCGCTCTGGTGGCCTCAGGAAAGGCCAGTCCCCATGCGAGTTCCTCGGGGGCCTCTGGGGATTCCTCTCCCGTGGATGCCGGGGCCTAAGAACTTGTGTGGAGTCGGGGCCGGAACCTGAGGATTCCTCTCCAGTGCTGACATGGATCTTGGGGTACTTCTGGAGTCTCTCCAGGGGAGTCAGTCCTCGTCTCGAATGCAGGCATGCATTGCCCTTTCCTCCACAGCGGTAGCAGCAGTGTCACGCAGTCCGCCGCGTGGATCAAAGGATCTATGGCTTTCCCTCGAGTCTTTCCCACGAGGCTTTCCCACGAGGCTTTCCCACAGGGCTGTCCCACGTGCACACGTCGTGGGAGTCGATCCTCGGCTTGAACGTCAAGGCAGTGCAGGGAAAACAGGTTCCTCTGGAATGGACTGACACATCCGGGGGAGTCTTGGAATGGTGGCACGACCCTGGAGTTCCTCTCGCCTTTCCTGTGGAGAGCGCCTCCTCTTGAGATGCGACGGGAACGCCGGGAATTCTTTCCCTACGAAACAGGGAAAGGATCCCTCATCTCGAGCTAGGAGGCGGAAACGGGGCTCCCCTGGATGTGTGCGGGACCCCACGTGCTTCCTCTCGAGTGGAAACGGGTATGTCGGGGAACTTCTTGAGTTGCAGCAAGGGTGTGAAGGACCCTTTGGAAGTTCCAGTGGTTAGACGTTTTTAGCCTCGAGAAGCCAGAGCGGAAATGGGCCTCATCTCCCCTGGAGGGCAAAACCTCCTGGATTTTCTCGAGTTGCGGCAGGTGCTCTCGACTTACGACGGGGACCTCAGGGACCCGCTCTGGTGGCCTCAGGAAAGGCTAGTCCCCATGCGAGTTCCTCGGGGGCCTCTCGGGATTCCTCTCCCGTCGATGCCGGGGCCTGAGACCTTGTGTGGAGTCGGGGCCGGAACCTGAGGATTCCTCTCCAGTGCTGACATGGATCTTGGAGTACTTCTGGAGTCTCTCCAGGGGAGTCAGTCCTCGTCTCGAATGCGGGCATGCACTTGCGCTTTCCTCCAGAGCGGTAGCAGCAGTGTCACGCAGTCCGCCGCGTGGATCAAAGGATCTATGGTTTTCCCTCGAGTCTTTCCCACGAGGCTTTCCCACGAGGCTTTCCCACAGGGCTGTCCCACGTGCACACGTGGTGGGAGTCGATCCTCGGCTTGAACGTCAAGGCAGTGCAGGGAAAACAGGTTCCTCTGGAATGGACTGACACATCTGGGGGACTCTTGGAATGGTGGCACGACCCTGGAGTTCCTCTCGCCTTTCCTGTGGAGAGCGCCTCCTCTTGAGATGCGACGGGAACGCCGGGAATTCTTTCCCTACGAAACAGGGAAAGGATCCCACATCTCGAGGTAGGAGGCGGAAACGGGGCTCCCCTGGATGTGTGCGGGACCCTCGTGCTTCCTCTCGAGTGGAGACGGGTATGTCGGGGAACTTCTTGAGTTGCAGCAAGGTTGAGAAGGACCCTTTGGATGTTCCAGTGGTTAGATGTGTTTAGCCTCGAGAAGACTCAGCGGAAATGGGCCTCATCTCGCCTGGAGGTAAAAACTCCTGGATGTTCTCGAGTTGCGGCAGGTGCTCTCGACTTACGACGGGGACCTCAGGGACCCGCTCTGGTGGCCTCAGGAAAGGCCAGTCCCCATGCGAGTTCCTCGGGGGCCTCTCGGGATTCCTCTCCCGTCGATGCCGGGGCCTGAGACCTTGTGTGGAGTCGGGGCCGGAACCTGAGGATTCCTCTCCAATGCTGACATGGAACTTGGGGTACTTCTGGAGTCTCCCCAGGGGGGTCAGTCCTCGTCTCGAATGCGGGCATGCACTTGCGCTTTCCTCCAGAGCGGTAGCAGCAGTGTCACGCAGTCCGCCGCGTGGATCAAAGGATCTATGGTTTTCCCTTGAGTCTTTCCCACGAGGTTTTCCCACGAGGCTTTCCCACAGGGCTGTCCCACGTGCACACGTGGTGGGAGTCGATCCTCGGCTTGAACGTCAAGGCAGTGCAGGGAAAACAGGTTCCTCTGGAATGGACTGACACATCTGGGGGACTCTTGGAATGGTGGCACGACCCTTGAGTTCCTCTCGCCTTTCCTGTGGAGAGCGCCTGCTCTTGAGATGCCACGGGAACGCCGGGAATTCTTTCCCTACGAAACAGGGAAAGGATCCCTCATCTCGAGCTAGGAGGCGGAAACGGGGCTCCCCTGGATGTGTGCGGGACCCCCGTGCTTCCTCTCGAGTGGAGACGGGTATGTCGGGGAACTTCTTGAGTTGCAGCAAGGGTGAGAAGGACCCTTTGGATGTTCCAGTGGTTAGATGTGATTAGCCTCGAGAAGCCTCAGCGGAAATGGGCCTCATATCGCCTGGAGGGCAAAACCTCCTGGATTTTCTCGAGTTGCGGCAGGTGCTCTCGACTTATGACGGAGACCTCAGGGACCCGCTCTGGAGGCCTCAGGAAAGGCCAGTCCCCATGCGAGTTCCTCGGGGGCCTCTCGGGATTCCTCTCCCGTCGATGCCGGGGCCTAAGACCTTGTGTGGAGTCGGGGCCGGAACCTGAGGATTCCTCTCCAGTGCTGACATGGATCTTGGGGTACTTCTGGAGTCTCCCCAGGGGAGTCAGTCCTCGTCTCGAATGCGGGCATGCACTTGCGCTTTCCTCCAGGGCGGTAGCAGCAGTGTCACGCAGTCCGCCGCGTGGATCAAAGGATCTATGGTTTTCCCTCGAGTCTTTCCCACGAGGCTTTCCCACAGGGCTGTCCCACGTGCACACGTGCTGGGAGTCGATCCTCGGCTTGAACGTCAAGGCAGTGCAGGGAAAACAGGTTCCTCTGGAATGGACTGACACATCCGGGGGAGTCTTGGAATGGTGGCACGACCCTGGAGTTCCTCTCGCCTTTCCTGTGGAGAGCGCCTCCTCTTGAGATGCGACGGGAACGCCGGGAATTCTTTCCCTACGAAACAGGGAAAGGATCCCTCATCTCGAGCTAGGAGGCGGAAACGGGGCTCCCCTGGATGTGTGCGGGACCCCACGTGCTTCCTCTCGAGTGGAAACGGGTATGTCGGGGAACTTCTTGAGTTGCAGCAAGGGTGTGAATGACCCTTTGGAAGTTCCAGAGGTTAGACGTGATTAGCCTCGAGAAGCCTCAGCGGAAATGGGCCTCATCTCGCCTGGAGGGCAAAACCTCCTGGATTTTCTCGAGTTGCGGCAGGTGCTCTCGACTTACGACGGGGACCTCAGGGACCCGCTCTGGTGGCCTCAGGAAAGGCCAGTCCCCATGCGAGTTCCTCGGGGGCCTCTCGGGATTCCTCTCCCGTCGATGCCGGGGCCTGAGACCTTGTGTGGAGTCGGGGCCGGAACCTGAGGATTCCTCTCCAGTGCTGACATGGAACTTGGGGTACTTCTGGAGTCTCCCCAGGGGAGTCAGTCCTCGTCTCGAATGCGGGCATGCACTTGCGCTTTCCTCCAGAGCGGTAGCAGCAGTGTCACGCAGTCCGCCGCGTGGATCAAAGGATCTATGGTTTTCCCTTGAGTCTTTCCCACGAGGCTTTCCAACGAGGCTTTCCCACAGGGCTGTCCCACGTGCACACGTGGTGGGAGTCGATCCTCGGCTTGAACGTCAAGGCAGTGCAGGGAAAACAGGTTCCTCTGGAATGGACTGACACATCTGGGGGACTCTTGGAATGGTGGCACGACCCTTGAGTTCCTCTCGCCTTTCCTGTGGAGAGCGCCTCCTCTTGAGATGCGACGGGAACGCCGGGAATTCTTTCCCTACGAAACAGGGAAAGGATCCCTCATCTCGAGCTAGGAGGCGGAAACGGGGCTCCCCTGGATGTGTGCGGGACCCCCGTGCTTCCTCTCGAGTGGAGACGGGTATGTCGGGGAACTTCTTGAGTTGCAGCAAGGGTGAGAAGGACCCTTTGGATGTTCCAGTGGTTAGATGTGATTAGCCTCGAGAAGCCTCAGCGGAAATGGGCCTCATCTCGCCTGGAGGGCAAAACCTCCTGGATTTTCTTGTGTTGCGGCAGGTGCTCTCGACTTACGACGGGGACCTCAGGGACCCGCTCTGGTGGCCTCAGGAAAGGCCAGTCCCCATGCGAGTTCATCGGGGGCCTCTCGGGATTCCTCTCCCGTCGATGCCGGGGCCTAAGACCTTGTGTGGAGTCGGGGCCGGAACCTGAGGATTCCTCTCCAGTGCTGACATGGATCTTGGGGTACTTCTGGAGTCTCCCCAGGGGAGTCAGTCCTCGTCTCGAATGCGGGCATGCACTTGCGCTTTCCTCCAGGGCGGTAGCAGCAGTGTCACGCAGTCCGCCGCGTGGATCAAAGGATCTATGGTTTTTCCTCGAGTCGTTCCCACGAGGCTTTCCCAAGAGGCTTTCCCACAGGGCTGTCCCACGTGCACACGTGGTGGGATTCGATCCTCGGCTTGAACGTCAAGGCAGTGCAGGGAAAACAGGTTCCTCTGGAATGGACTGACACATCTGGGGAACTCTTGGAATGGTGGCACGACCCTGGAGTTCCTCTCGCCTTTCCTGTGGAGAGCGCCTGCTCTTGAGATGCGACGGGAACGCCGGGAAATCTTTCCGTACGAAACAGGGAAAGGATCCCTCATCTCGAGCTAGCAGGCGGAAACGGGGCTCCCCTGGATGTGTGCGGGACCCTCGTGCTTCCTCTAGAGTGGAGACGGGTATGTCGGGGAACTTCTTGAGTTGCAGCAAGGGTGTGAAGGACCCTTTGGAAGTTCCAGTGGTTAGATGTGATTAGCCTCGAGAAGCCTCAGCGGAAATGGGCCTCATCTCGCCTGGAGGGCAAAACCTCCTGGATTTTCTCGAGTTGCGGCAGGTGCTCTCGACTTACGACGGGGACCTCAGGGACCCGCTCTGGTGGCCTCAGGAAAGGCCAGTCCCCATGCGAGTTCCTCGGGGGCCTCTCGGGATTCCTCTCCCGTCGATGCCGGGGCCTAAGACCTTGTGTGGAGTCGGGGCCGGAACCTGAGGATTCCTCTCCAGTGCTGACATGGATCTTGGGGTACTTCTGGAGACTCCCCAGGGGAGTCAGTCCTCGTCTCGAATGCGGGCATGCACTTGCGCTTTCCTCCAGGGCGGTAGCAGCAGTGTCACGCAGTCCGCCGCGTGGATCAAAGGATCTATGGTTTTTCCTCGAGTCGTTCCCACGAGGCTTTCCCACGAGGCTTTCCCACAGGGCTGTCCCACGTGCACACGTGGTGGGAGTCGATCCTCGGCTTGAACGTCAAGGCAGTGCAGGGAAAACAGGTTCCTCTGGAATGGACTGACACATCTGGGGAACTCTTGGAATGGTGGCACGACCCTGGAGTTCCTCTCGCCTTTCCTGTGGAGAGCGCCTGCTCTTGAGATGCCACGGGAACGCCGGGAAATCTTTCCCTACGAAACAGGGAAAGGATCCCTCATCTCGAGGTAGGAGGCGGAAACGGGGCTCCCCTGGATGTGTGCGGGACCCTCGTGCTTCCTCTCGAGTGGAGACGGGTATGTCGGGGAACTTCTTGAGTTGCAGCAAGGTTGAGAAGGACCCTTTGGATGTTCCAGTGGTTAGATGTGTTTAGCCTCGAGAAGCCTCAGCGGAAATGGGCCTCATCTCGCCTGGAGGTAAAACCTCCTGGATGTTCTCGAGTTGCGGCAGGTGCTCTCGACTTACGATGGGGACCTCAGGGACCCGCTCTGGTGGCCTCAGGAAAGGCCAGTCCCCATGCGAGTTCCTCGGGGGCCTCTCGGGATTCCTCTCCCGACGATGCCGGGGCCTAAGACCTTGTGTGGAGTCGGGGCCGGAACCTGAGGATTCCTCTCCAGTGCTGACATGGAACTTGGGGTACTTCTGGAGTCTCCCCAGGGGAGTCAGTCCTCGTCTCGAATGCGGGCATGCACTTGCGCTTTCCTGCAGGGCGGTAGCAGCAGTGTCACGCAGTCCGCCGCGTGGATCAAAGGATCTATGGTTTTCCCTCGAGTCTTTCCCACGAGGCTTTCCCACGAGGCTTTCCCACAGGGCTGTCCCACGTGCACACGTGGTGGGAGTCGATCCTCGGCTTGAACGTCAAGGCAGTGCAGGGAAAACAGGTTCCTCTGGAATGGACTGACACATCCGGGGGAGTCTTGGAATGGTGGCACGACCCTGGAGTTCCTCTCGCCTTTCCTGTGGAGAGCGCCTCCTCTTGAGATGCGACGGGAACGCCGGGAATTCTTTCCCTACGAAACAGGGAAAGGATCCCTCATCTCGAGCTAGGAGGCGGAAACGGGGCTCCCCTGGATGTGTGCGGGACCCTCGTGCTTCCTCTCGAGTGGAGACGTGTATGTCGGGGAACTTCTTGAGTTGCAGCAAGGTTGAGAAGGACCCTTTGGATGTTCCAGTGGTTAGATGTGTTTAGCCTCGAGAAGCCTCAGCGGAAATGGGCCTCATCTCGCCTGGAGGTAAAAACTCCTGGATGTTCTCGAGTTGCGGCAGGTGCTCTCGACTTACGACGGGGACCTCAGGGACCCGCTCTGGTGGCCTCAGGAAAGGCCAGTCCCCATGCGAGTTCCTCTGGGGATTCCTCTCCCGTCGATGCCGGGGCCTAAGACCTTGTGTGGAGTCGGGGCCGGAACCTGAGGATTCCTCTCCAGTGCTGACATGGATCTTGGGGTACTTCTGGAGTCTCCCCAGGGGAGTCAGTCCTCGTCTCGAATGCGGGCATGCACTTGCGCTTTCCTCCAGAGCGGTAGCAGCAGTGTCACGCAGTCCGCCGCATGGATCAAAGGATCTATGGTTTTCCCTCGAGTCTTTCCCACGAGGCTTTCCCACGAGGCTTTCCCACAGGGCTGTCCCACGTGCACACGTGGTGGGAGTCGATCCTCGGCTTGAACGTCAAGGCAGTGCAGGGAAAACAGGTTCCTCTGGAATGGACTGACACATCTGGGGGACTCTTGGAATGGTGGCACGACCCTGGAGTTCCTCTCGCCTTTCCTGTGGAGAGCGCCTCCTCTTGAGATGCGACGGGAACGCCGGGAATTCTTTCCCTACGAAACAGGGAAAGGATCCCTCATCTCGAGCTAGGAGGCGGAAACGGGGCTCCCCTGGATGTGTGCGGGACCCTCGTGCTTCCTCTCGAGTGGAGACGGGTATGTCGGGGAACTTCTTGAGTTGCAGCAAGGGTGAGAAGGACCCTTTGGATGTTCCAGTGGTTAGATGTGATTAGCCTCGAGAAGCATCAGCGGAAATGGGCCTCATCTCGCCTGGAGGGCAAAACCTCCTGGATTTTCTCGAGTTGCGGCAGGTGCTCTCGACTTACGACGGGGACCTCAGGGACCCGCTCTGGTGGCCTCAGGAAAGGCCAGTCCCCATGCGAGTTCCTCGGGGGCCTCTCGGGATTCCTCTCCGGTCGATGCCGGGCCTAAGACCTTGTGTGGAGTCGGGGCCGGAACCTGAGGATTCCTCTTCAGTGCTGACATGGATCTTGGGGTACTTCTGGAGTCTCCCCAGGGGAGTCAGTCCTCGTGTCGAATGTGGGCATGCACTTGCGCTTTTCTCCAGAGCGGTAGCAGCAGTGTCACGCAGTCCGCCGCGTGGATCAAAGGATCTATGGTTTTCCCTCGAGTCTTTCCCACGAGGCTTTCCCACGAGGCTTTCCCACAGGGCTGTCCCACGTGCACACGTGCTGGGAGTCGATCCTCGGCTTGAACGTCAAGGCAGTGCAGGGAAAACAGGTTCCTCTGGAATGGACTGACACATCCGGGGGAGTCTTGGAATGGTGGCACGACCCTGGAGTTCCTCTCGCCTTTCCTGTGGAGAGCGCCTCCTCTTGAGATGCGACGGGAACGCTGGGAATTCTTTCCCTACGAAACAGGGAAAGGATCCCTCATCTCGAGCTAGGAGGCGGAAACGGTGCTCCCCTGGATGTGTGCGGGACCCCACCTGCTTCCTCTCGAGTGGAGACGGGTATGTCGGGGAACTTCTTGAGTTGCAGCAATGGTGTGAAGGATCCTTTGGAAGTTCCAGTGGTTAGATGTGATTGGCCTCGAGAAGCCTCAGCGGAAATGGGCCTCATCTCGCCTGGAGGGCAAAACCTCCTGGATTTTCTCGAGTTGCGGCAGGTGCTCTCGACTTACGACGGGGACCTAAGGGAACCGCTCTGGTGGCCTCAGGAAAGGCCAGTCCCCATGCGAGTTCCTCGGGGGCCTCTCGGGATTCCTCTCCCGTCGATGCCGGGGCCTAAGACCTTGTGAGGAGTCGGGGCCGGAACCTGAGGATTCCTCTCCAGTGCTGACATGGATGTTGGGGTACTTCTGGAGTCTCCCCAGGGGAGTCAGTCCTCGTCTCGAATGCGGGCATGCACTTGCGCTTTCCTCCAGAGCGGTAGCAGCAGTGTCACGCAGTCCGCCGCGTGGATCAAAGGATCTATGGTTTTCCCTCGAGTCTTTCCCACGAGGCTTTCCCACGAGGCTTTCCCATAGGGCTGTCCCACGTGCACACGTGGTGGGAGTCGATCCTCGGCTTGAACGTCAAGGCAGTGCAGGGAAAACAGGTTCCTCTGGAATGGATTGACACATCTGGGGGACTCTTGGAATGGTGGCATGACCCTGGAGTTCCTCTCGCCTTTCCTGTGGAGAGCACCTCCACTTGAGATGCGACGGGAACGCCGGGAATTCTTTCCCTACGAAACAGGGAAAGGATCCCTCATCTCGAGCTAGGAGGCGGAAACGGGGCTCCCCTGGATGTGTGCTGGACCCACGTGCTTCCTCTCGAGTGGAAACGGGTATGTCGGGGAACTTCTTGAGTTGCAGCAAGGGTGTGAAGGACCCTTTGGAAGTTCCAGTGGTTAGACGTGATTAGCCTCGAGAAGCCTCAGCGGAAATGGGCCTCATCTCGCCTGGAGGGCAAAACCTCCTGGATTTCCTCGAGTTGCGGCAGGTGCTCTCGACTTACGACGGGGACCTCAGGGACCCGCTTTGGTGGCCTCAGGAAATGCCAGTCCCCATGCGAGTTCCTCGGGGGCCTCTCGGGATTCCTCTCCCGTCGATGCCGGGGCCTAAGACCTTGTGTGGAGTCGGGGCCGGAACCTGAGGATTCCTCTCCAGTGCTGACATGGATCTTGGGGTACTTCTGGAGTCTCCCCAGGGGAGTCAGTCCTCGTCACGAATGCGGTCATGCACTTGCGCTTTCCTCCAGAGCGGTAGCAGCAGTGTCACGCAGTCCGCCTCGTGGATCAAAGGATCTATGGTTTTCCCTCGAGTCTTTCCCACGAGGCTTTCCCACGAGGCTTTCCCACAGGGCTGTCCCACGTGCACACGTGGTGGGAGTCGATCCTCGGCTTGAACGTCAAGGCAGTGCAGGGAAAACAGGTTCCTCTGGAATGGACTGACACATCTGGGGGACTCTTGGAATGGTGGCACGACCCTGGAGTTCCTCTCGCCTTTCCTGTGGAGAGCGCCTCCTCTTGAGATGCGACGGGAACGCCGGTAATTCTTTCCCTACGAAACAGGGAAAGGATCCCTCATCTCGAGTTAGGAGCCGGAAACGGGGCTCCCCTGGATGTGTGCGGGACCCCACGTGCTTCCTCTCGAGTGGAGACGGGTATGTCGGGGAACTTCTTGAGTTGCAGCAAGGGTGTGAAGGACCCTTTGGAAGTTCCAGTGGTTAGATGTGATTGGCCTCGAGAAGCCTCAGCGGAAATGGGCCTCATCTCGCCTGGAGGGCAAAACCTCCTGGATTTTCTCGAGTTGCGGCAGGTGCTCTCGACTTACGACGGGGACCTCAGGGAACCGCTCTGGTGGCCTCAGGAAAGGCCAGTCCCCATGCGAGTTCCTCGGGGGCCTCTCGGGATTCCTCTCCCGTCGATGCCGGGGCCTAAGACCTTGTGAGGAGTCGGGGCCGGAACCTGAGGATTCCTCTCCAGTGCTGACATGGATGTTGGGGTACTTCTGGAGTCTCCCCAGGGGAGTCAGTCCTCGTCTCGAATGCGGGCATGCACTTGCGCTTTCCTCCAGAGCGGTAGCAGCAGTGTCACGCAGTCCGCCGCGTGGATCAAAGGATCTATGGTTTTCCCTCGAGTCTTACCCACGAGGCTTTCCCACGAGGCTTTCCCATAGGGCTGTCCCACGTGCACACGTGGTGGGAGTCGATCCTCGGCTTGAACGTCAAGGCAGTGCAGGGAAAACAGGTTCCTCTGGAATGGATTGACACATCTGGGGGACTCTTGGAATGGTGGCATGACCCTGGAGTTCCTCTCGCCTTTCCTGTGGAGAGCGCCTCCTCTTGAGATGCGACGGGAACGCCGGGAATTCTTTCCCTACGAAACAGGGAAAGGATCCCTCATCTCGAGCTAGGAGGCGGAAACGGGGCTCCCCTGGATGTGTGCTGGACCCACGTGCTTCCTCTCGAGTGGAGACGGGTATGTCGGGGAACTTCTTGAGTTGCAGCAAGGGTGTGAAGGACCCTTTGGAAGTTCCAGTGGTTAGACGTGATTAGCCTCGAGAAGCCTCAGCGGAAATGGGCCTCATCTCGCCTGGAGGGCAAAACCTCCTGGATTTCCTCGAGTTGCGGCAGGTGCTCTCGACTTACGACGGGGACCTCAGGGACCCGCTTTGGTGGCCTCAGGAAATGCCAGTCCCCATGCGAGTTCCTCGGGGGCCTCTCGGGATTCCTCTCCCGTCGATGCCGGGGCCTAAGACCTTGTGTGGAGTCGGGGCCGGAACCTGAGGATTCCTCTCCAGTGCTGACATGGATCTTGGGGCACTTCTGGAGTCTCCCCAGGGGAGTCAGTCCTCGTCACGAATGCGGTCATGCACTTGCTCTTTCCTCCAGAGCGGTAGCAGCAGTGTCACGCAGTCCGCCGCGTGGATCAAAGGATCTATGGTTTTCCCTCGAGTCTTTCCCACGAGGCTTTCCCACGAGGCTTTCTCACAGGGCTGTCCCACGTGCACACGTGGTGGGAGTCGATCCTCGGCTTGAACGTCAAGGCAGTGCAGGGAAAACAGGTTCCTCTGGAATGGACTGACACATCTGGGGGACTCTTGGAATGGTGGCACGACCCTGGAGTTCCTCTCGCCTTTCCTGTGGAGAGCGCCTCCTCTTGAGATGCGACGGGAACGCCGGGAATTCTTTCCCTACGAAACAGGGAAAGGATCCCTCATCTCGAGCTAGGAGGCGGAAACGGGGCTCCCCTGGATGTGTGCGGGACCCTCGTGCTTCCTCTCGAGTGGAGACGGGTATGTCGGGGAACTTCTTGAGTTGTAGCAAGGGTGAGAAGGACCCTTTGGATGTTCCAGTGGTTAGATGTGATTAGCCTCGAGAAGCCTCAGCGGAAATGGGCCTCATCTCGCCTGGAGGGCAAAACCTCCTGGATTTTCTCGAGTTGCGGCAGGTGCTCTCGACTTACGACGGGGACCTCAGGGACCCGCTCTGGTGGCCTCAGGAAAGGCCAGTCCCCATGCGAGTTCCTCGGGGGCCTCTCGGGATTCCTCTCCCGTAGATGCCGGGGCCTAAGACCTTGTGTGGAGTCGGGGCCGGAACCTGAGGATTCCTCTCCAGTGCTGACATGGATCTTGGGGTACTTCTGGAGTCTCCCCAGGGGAGTCAGTCCTCGTCTCGAATGCGGGCATGCACTTGCGCTTTCCTCCAGGGCGGTAGCAGCAGTGTCACGCAGTCCGCCGCGTGGATCAAAGGATCTATGGTTTTCCCTCGAGTCTTTCCCACGAGGCTTTCCCACGAGGCTTTCCCACAGGGCTGTCCCAAGTGCACACGTGCTGGGAGTCGATCCTCGGCTTGAACGTCAAGGCAGTGCAGGGAAAACAGGTTCCTCTGGAATGGACTGACACATCCGGGGGAGTCTTGGAATGGTGGCACGACCCTGGAGTTCCTCTCGCCTTTCCTGTGGAGAGTGCCTCCTCTTGAGATGCGACGGGAACGCCGGGAATTCTTTCCCTACGAAACAGGGAAAGGATCCCTCATCTCGAGCTAGGAGGCGGAAACGGGGCTCCCCTGGATGTGTGCGGGACCCCACGTGCTTCCTCTCGAGTGGAAACGGGTATGTCGGGGAACTTCTTGAGTTGCAGCAAGGGTGTGAAGGACCCTTTGGAAGTTCCAGTGGTTAGACGTGATTAGCCTCGAGAAGCCTCAGCGGAAATGGGCCTCATCTCGCCTGGAGGGCAAAACCTCCTGGATTTTCTCGAGTTGCGGCAGGTGCTCTCGACTTACGACGGGGACCTCAGGGACCCGCTCTGGTGGCCTCAGGAAAGGCCAGTCCCCATGCGAGTTCCTCGGGGGCCTCTCGGGATTCCTCTCCCGTCGATGCCGGGGCCTAAGACCTTGTGTGGAGTCGGGGCCGGAACCTGAGGATTGCTCTCCAGTGCTGACATGGATCTTGGGGTACTTCTGGAGTCTCCCCAGGGGAGTCAGTCCTCGTCTCGAATGCGGGCATGCACTTGCGCTTTCCTCCAGAGCGGTAGCAGCAGTGTCACGCAGTCCGCCGCGTGGATCAAAGGATCTATGGTTTTCCCTCGAGTCTTTCCCACGAGGCTTTCCCACGAGGCTTTCCCACAGGGCTGTCCCACGTGCACACGTGCTGGGAGTCGATCCTCGGCTTGAACGTCAAGGCAGTGCAGGGAAAACAGGTTCCTCTGGAATGGACTGACACATCCGGGGGAGTCTTGGAATGGTGGCACGACCCTGGAGTTCCTCTCGCCTTTCATGTGGAGAGCGCCTCCTCTTGAGATGCGACGGGAACGCCGGGAATTCTTTCCCTACGAAACAGGGAAAGGATCCCTCATCTCGAGGTAGGAGGCGGAAACGGGGCTCCCCTGGATGTGTGCGGGACCCTCGTGCTTCCTCTCGAGTGGAGACGGGTATGTCGGGGAACTTCTTGAGTTGCAGCAAGGTTGAGAAGGACCCTTTGGATGTTCCAGTGGTTAGATGTGTTTAGCCTCGAGAAGCCTCAGCGGAAATGGGCCTCATCTCGCCTGGAGGTAAAACCTCCTGGATGTTCTCGAGTTGCGGCAGGTGCTCTCGACTTACGACGGGGACCTCAGGGACCCGCTCTGGTGGCCTCAGGAAAGGCCAGTCCCCATGCGAGTTCCTCGGGGGCGTCTCGGGATTCCTCTCCCGTCGATGCCGGGGCCTAAGACCTTGTGTGGAGTCGGGGCCGGAACCTGAGGATTCCTCTCCAGTGCTGACATGGATGTTGGGGTACTTCTGGAGTCTCCCCAGGGGAGTCAGTCCTCGTCTCGAATGCGGGCATGCACTTGCGCTTTCCTCCAGAGCGGTAGCAGCAGTGTCACGCAGTCCGCCGCGTGGATCAAAGGATCTATGGTTTTCCCTCGAGTCTTACCCACGAGGCTTTCCCACGAGGCTTTCCCATAGGGCTGTCCCACGTGCACACGTGGTGGGAGTCGATCCTCGGCTTGAACGTCAAGGCAGTGCAGGGAAAACAGGTTCCTCTGGAATGGATTGACACATCTGGGGGACTCTTGGAATGGTGGCATGACCCTGGAGTTCCTCTCGCCTTTCCTGTGGAGAGCGCCTCCTCTTGAGATGCGACGGGAACGCCGGGAATTCTTTCCCTACGAAACAGGGAAAGGATCCCTCATCTCGAGCTAGGAGGCGGAAACGGGGCTCCCCTGGATGTGTGCTGGACCCACGTGCTTCCTCTCGAGTGGAGACGGGTATGTCGGGGAACTTCTTGAGTTGCAGCAAGGGTGTGAAGGACCCTTTGGAAGTTCCAGTGGTTAGACGTGATTAGCCTCGAGAAGCCTCAGCGGAAATGGGCCTCATCTCGCCTGGAGGGCAAAACCTCCTGGATTTCCTCGAGTTGCGGCAGGTGCTCTCGACTTACGACGGGGACCTCAGGGACCCGCTTTGGTGGCCTCAGGAAATGCCAGTCCCCATGCGAGTTCCTCGGGGGCCTCTCGGGATTCCTCTCCCGTCGATGCCGGGGCCTAAGACCTTGTGTGGAGTCGGGGCCGGAACCTGAGGATTACTCTCCAGTGCTGACATGGATCTTGGGGCACTTCTGGAGTCTCCCCAGGGGAGTCAGTCCTCGTCACGAATGCGGTCATGCACTTGCTCTTTCCTCCAGAGCGGTAGCAGCAGTGTCACGCAGTCCGCCGCGTGGATCAAAGGATCTATGGTTTTCCCTCGAGTCTTTCCCACGAGGCTTTCCCACGAGGCTTTCTCACAGGGCTGTCCCACGTGCACACGTGGTGGGAGTCGATCCTCGGCTTGAACGTCAAGGCAGTGCAGGGAAAACAGGTTCCTCTGGAATGGACTGACACATCTGGGGGACTCTTGGAATGGTGGCACGACCCTGGAGTTCCTCTCGCCTTTCCTGTGGAGAGCGCCTCCTCTTGAGATGCGACGGGAACGCCGGGAATTCTTTCCCTACGAAACAGGGAAAGGATCCCTCATCTCGAGCTAGGAGGCGGAAACGGGGCTCCCCTGGATGTGTGCGGGACCCTCGTGCTTCCTCTCGAGTGGAGACGGGTATGTCGGGGAACTTCTTGAGTTGTAGCAAGGGTGAGAAGGACCCTTTGGATGTTCCAGTGGTTAGATGTGATTAGCCTCGAGAAGCCTCAGCGGAAATGGGCCTCATCTCGCCTGGAGGGCAAAACCTCCTGGATTTTCTCGAGTTGCGGCAGGTGCTCTCGACTTACGACGGGGACCTCAGGGACCCGCTCTGGTGGCCTCAGGAAAGGCCAGTCCCCATGCGAGTTCCTCGGGGGCCTCTCGGGATTCCTCTCCCGTAGATGCCGGGGCCTAAGACCTTGTGTGGAGTCGGGGCCGGAACCTGAGGATTCCTCTCCAGTGCTGACATGGATCTTGGGGTACTTCTGGAGTCTCCCCAGGGGAGTCAGTCCTCGTCTCGAATGCGGGCATGCACTTGCGCTTTCCTCCAGGGCGGTAGCAGCAGTGTCACGCAGTCCGCCGCGTGGATCAAAGGATCTATGGTTTTCCCTCGAGTCTTTCCCACGAGGCTTTCCCACGAGGCTTTCCCACAGGGCTGTCCCAAGTGCACACGTGCTGGGAGTCGATCCTCGGCTTGAACGTCAAGGCAGTGCAGGGAAAACAGGTTCCTCTGGAATGGACTGACACATCCGGGGGAGTCTTGGAATGGTGGCACGACCCTGGAGTTCCTCTCGCCTTTCCTGTGGAGAGTGCCTCCTCTTGAGATGCGACGGGAACGCCGGGAATTCTTTCCCTACGAAACAGGGAAAGGATCCCTCATCTCGAGCTAGGAGGCGGAAACGGGGCTCCCCTGGATGTGTGCGGGACCCCACGTGCTTCCTCTCGAGTGGAAACGGGTATGTCGGGGAACTTCTTGAGTTGCAGCAAGGGTGTGAAGGACCCTTTGGAAGTTCCAGTGGTTAGACGTGATTAGCCTCGAGAAGCCTCAGCGGAAATGGGCCTCATCTCGCCTGGAGGGCAAAACCTCCTGGATTTTCTCGAGTTGCGGCAGGTGCTCTCGACTTACGACGGGGACCTCAGGGACCCGCTCTGGTGGCCTCAGGAAAGGCCAGTCCCCATGCGAGTTCCTCGGGGGCCTCTCGGGATTCCTCTCCCGTCGATGCCGGGGCCTAAGACCTTGTGTGGAGTCGGGGCCGGAACCTGAGGATTGCTCTCCAGTGCTGACATGGATCTTGGGGTACTTCTGGAGTCTCCCCAGGGGAGTCAGTCCTCGTCTCGAATGCGGGCATGCACTTGCGCTTTCCTCCAGAGCGGTAGCAGCAGTGTCACGCAGTCCGCCGCGTGGATCAAAGGATCTATGGTTTTCCCTCGAGTCTTTCCCACGAGGCTTTCCCACGAGGCTTTCCCACAGGGCTGTCCCACGTGCACACGTGCTGGGAGTCGATCCTCGGCTTGAACGTCAAGGCAGTGCAGGGAAAACAGGTTCCTCTGGAATGGACTGACACATCCGGGGGAGTCTTGGAATGGTGGCACGACCCTGGAGTTCCTCTCGCCTTTCATGTGGAGAGCGCCTCCTCTTGAGATGCGACGGGAACGCCGGGAATTCTTTCCCTACGAAACAGGGAAAGGATCCCTCATCTCGAGGTAGGAGGCGGAAACGGGGCTCCCCTGGATGTGTGCGGGACCCTCGTGCTTCCTCTCGAGTGGAGACGGGTATGTCGGGGAACTTCTTGAGTTGCAGCAAGGTTGAGAAGGACCCTTTGGATGTTCCAGTGGTTAGATGTGTTTAGCCTCGAGAAGCCTCAGCGGAAATGGGCCTCATCTCGCCTGGAGGTAAAACCTCCTGGATGTTCTCGAGTTGCGGCAGGTGCTCTCGACTTACGACGGGGACCTCAGGGACCCGCTCTGGTGGCCTCAGGAAAGGCCAGTCCCCATGCGAGTTCCTCGGGGGCGTCTCGGGATTCCTCTCCCGTCGATGCCGGGGCCTAAGACCTTGTGTGGAGTCGGGGCCGGAACCTGAGGATTCCTCTCCAGTGCTGACATGGATCTTGGGGTACTTCTGGAGTCTCCCCAGGGGAGTCAGTCCTCGTCTCGAATGCGGGCATGCACTTGCGCTTTCCTCCAGAGCGGTAGCAGCAGTGTCACGCAGTCCGCCGCGTGGATCAAAGGATCTATGGTTTTCCCTCGAGTCTTTCCCACGAGGCTTTCCCACGAGGTTTTCCCACAGGGCTGTCCCACGTGCACACGTGGTGGGAGTCGATCCTCGGCTTGAACGTCAAGGCAGTGCAGGGAAAACAGGTTCCTCTGGAATGGACTGACACATCTGGGGGTCTCTTGGAATGGTGGCACGATCCTGGAGTTCCTCTCCCCTTTCCTGTGGAGAGCGCCTCCTCTTGAGATGCGACGGGAACGCCGGGAATTCTTTCCCTACGAAACAGGGAAAGGATCCCTCATCTCGAGCTAGGAGGCGCAAACGGGGCTCCCCTGGATGTGTGCGGGACCCCACGTGCTTCCTCTCGAGTGGAGACGGGTATGTTGGGGAAATTCTTGAGTTGCAGCAAGGGTGTGAAAGACCCTTTGGAAGTTCCAGTGGTTAGACGTGATTAGCCTCGAGAAGCCTCAGCGGAAATGGGCCTCATCTCGCCTGGAGGGCAAAACCTCCTGGATTTTCTCGAGTTGCGGCAGGTGCTCTCGACTTACGACGGGGACCTCAGGGACCCGCTCTGGTGGCCTCAGGAAAGGCCAGTCCCCATGCGAGTTCCTCGGGGACCTCTGGGGATTCCTCTCCCGTCGATGCCAGGGCCTAAGTCCTTGTGTGGAGTCGGGGCCGGAACCTGAGGATTCCTCTCCAGTGCTGACATGGATCTTGGGGTACTTCTGGAGTCTCCCCAGGGGAGTCAGTCCTCGTCTCGAATGCGGGCATGCACTTGCGCTTTCCTCCAGAGCGGTAGCAGCAGTGTCACGCAGTCCGCCGCGTGGATCAAAGGATCTATGGTTTTCCCTCGAGTATTTCCCACGAGGCTTTCCCAGGAGGCTTTCCCACAGGGCTGTCCCACGTGCACACGTGGTGGGAGTCGATCCTCGGTTTGAACGTCAAGGCAGTGCAGGGAAAACAGGTTCCTCTGGAATGGACTGACACGTCTGGGGACTCTTGGAATGGTGGCACGACCCTGGAGTTCCTCTCGCCTTTCCTGTGGAGAGCGCCTCCTCTTGAGATGCGACGGGAACGCCGGGAAATCTTTCCCTACGAAACAGGGAAAGGATCACTCATCTCGAGGTAGGAGGCGAAACAGGGCTCCCCTGGATGTGTGCGGGACACCACGTACTTCCTCTCGAGTGGAGACGGGTATGTCGGGGAACTTCTTGAGTTGCAGCAAGGGTGTGAAGGACCCTTTGGAAGTTCCAGTGGTTAGAAGTGATTGGCCTCGAGAAGCCTCAGCGGAAATGGGCCTCATCTCGCCTGGAGGGCAAAACCTCCTGGATTTTCTCGAGTTGCGGCAGGTGCTCTCGACTTACGACGGGGACCTCAGGGACCCGCTCTGGTGGCCTCAGTAAAGGCCAATCCCCATGCGAGTTCCTCGGGGGCCTCTCGGGATTCCTCTCCCGTCGATGCCGGGGCCTAAGACCTTGTGTGGAGTCGGGGCCGGAAACTGAGGATTCCTCTCCAGTGCTGACATGGATCTTGGGGTACTTCTGGAGTCTCCCCAGGGGAGTCAGTCCTCGTCTCGAATGCGGGCATGCACTTGCGCTTTCCTCCAGAGAGGTAGCAGCAGTGTCACGCAGTCCGCCGCGTGGATCAAAGGATCTATGGTTTTCCCTCGAGTCTTTCCCACGAGGCTTTCCCACGAGGCTTTCCCACAGGGCTGTCCCACGTGCACACGTGGTGGGAGTCGATCCTCGGCTTGAACGTCAAGGCAGTGCAGGGAAAACAGGTTCCTCTGGAATGGACTGACACATCTGGGGGAGTCTTGGAATGGTGGCATGACCCTGGAGTTCCTCTCGCCTTTCCTGTGGAGAGCGCCTCCTCTTGAGATGCGACGGGAACGCCGGGAATTCTTTCCCTACGAAACAGGGAAAGGATCCCTCATCTCGAGCTAGGAGGCGGAAACGGGGCTCCCCTGGATGTGTGCGGGACACCACGTGCTTCCCCTCGAGTGGAGACGGGTATGTCGGGGAACTTCTTGAGTTGCAGCAAGGGTGTGAAGGACCCTTTGGAAGTTCCAGTGGTTAGATGTGATTGGCCTCGAGAAGCCTCAGCGGAAATGGGCCTCATCTCGCCTGGAGGGCAAAACCTCCTGGATTTTCTCGAGTTGCGGCAGGTGCTCTCGACTTACGACGGGGACCTCAGGGACCCGCTCTGGTGGCCTCAGGAAAGGCCAGTCTCCATGCGAGTTCCTCGGGGGCCTCTCGGGATTCCTCTCCCGTCGATGCCAGGGCCTAAGACCTTGTGTGGAGTCGGGGCCGGAACCTGAGGATTCCTCTCCAGTGCTGACATGGATCTTGGGGTACTTCTGGAGTCTCCCCAGGGGAGTCAGTCCTCGTCTCGAATGCGGTCATGCACTTGCGCTTTCCTCCAGAGCGGTAGCAGCAGTGTCACGCAGTCCGCCGCGTGGATCAAAGGATCTATGGTTTTCCCTCGAGTCTTTCCCACGAGGCTTTCCCACGAGGCTTTCCCACAGGGCTGTCCCAAGTGCACACGTGGTGGGAGTCGATCCTCGGCTTGAACGTCAAGGCAGTGCAGGGAAAACAGGTTCCTCTGGAATGGACTGACACATCTGGGGGACTCTTGGAATGGTGGCACGACCCTGGAGTTCCTCTCGCCTTTCCTGTGGAGAGCTCCTCCTCTTGAGATTCGACGGGAACGCCGGGAAATCTTTCCCTACGAAACAGGGAAAGGATCACTCATCTCGAGGTAGGAGGCGAAACGGGGCTCCCCTGGATGTGTGCGGGACACCACGTACTTCCTCTCGAGTGGAGACGGGTATGTCGGGGAACTTCTTGAGTTGCAGCAAGGGTGTGAAGGACCCTTTGGAAGTTCCAGTGGTTAGAATTGATTGGCCTCGAGAAGCCTCAGCGGAATTGGGCCTCATCTCGCCTGGAGGGCAAAACCTCCTGGATTTTCTCGAGTTGCGGCAGGTGCTCTCGACTTACGACGGGGACCTCAGGGACCCGCTCTGGTGGCCTCAGGAAAGGCCAGTCCCCATGCGAGTTCCTCGGGGGCCTCTCGGGATTCCTCTCCCGTCGATGGCGGGGCCTAAGTCCTTGTGTGGAGTCGGGGCCGGAACCTGAGGATTCCTCTCCAGTGCTGACATGGATCTTGGGGTACTTCTGGAGTCTCCCCAGGGGAGTCAGTCCTCGTCTCGAATGCGGGCATGCACTTGCGCTTTCCTCCAGAGCGGTAGCAGCAGTGTCACGCAGTCCGCCGCGTGGATTAAAGGATCTATAGTTTTCCCTCGAGTCTTTCCCACGAGGCTTTCCAACGAGGCTTTCCCACAGGGCTGTCCCACGTGCACACGTGGTGGGAGTCGATCCTCGGCTTGAACGTCAAGGCAGTGCAGGGAAAACAGGTTCCTCTGGAATGGACTGACACATCTGGGGGACTCTTGGAATGGTGTCACCACCCTGGAGTTCCTCTCGCCTTTCCTGTGGAGAGCGCCTCCTCTTGAGATGCGACTGGAACGCCGGGAATTCTTTCCCTACGAAACAGGGAAAGATCCCTCATCTCGAGCTAGGAGGCGGAAACGGGGCTCCCCTGGATGTGTGAGGGACCCCACGTGCTTCCTCTCGAGTGGAGACAGGTACGTCGGGGAACTTCTTGAGTTGCAGCAATGGTGTGAAGGACCCTTTGGAAGTTCCAGTGGTTAGATGTGATTGGCCTCGAGAAGCCTCAGCGGAAATGGGCCTCATCTCGCCTGAAGGGCAAAACCTCCTGGATTTTCTCGAGTTGCGGCAGGTGCTCTCGACTTACGACGGGGACCTCAGGAACCGCTCTGGTGGCCTCAGGAAAGGCCAGTCCCCATGCGAGTTCCTCGGGGGCCTCTCGGGATTCCTCTCCCGTCGATGGCGGGGCCTAAGTCCTTGTGTGGAGTCGGGGCCGGAACCTTAGGATTCCTCTCCAGTGCTGACATGGATCTTGGGGTACTTCTGGAGTCTCCCCAGGGGAGTCAGTCCTCGTCTCGAATGCGGGCATGCACTTGCGCTTTCCTCCAGAGAGGTAGCAGCAGTGTCACGCAGTCCGCCGCGTGGATCAAAGGATCTATGGTTTTCCCTCGAGTCTTTCCCACGAGGCTTTCCCACGAGGCTTTCCCACAGGGCTGTCCCACGTGCACACGTGGTGGGAGTCGATCCTCGGCTTGAACGTCAAGGCAGTGCAGGGAAAACAGGTTCCTCTGGAATGGACTGACACATCTGGGGGAGTCTTGGAATGGTGGCATGACCCTGGAGTTCCTCTCGCCTTTCCTGTGGAGAGCGCCTCCTCTTGAGATGCGACGGGAACGCCGGGAATTCTTTCCCTACGAAACAGGGAAAGGATCCCTCATCTCGAGCTAGGAGGCGGAAACGGGGCTCCCCTGGATGTGTGCGGGACACCACGTGCTTCCCCTCGAGTGGAGACGGGTATGTCGGGGAACTTCTTGAGTTGCAGCAAGGGTGTGAAGGACCCTTTGGAAGTTCCAGTGGTTAGATGTGATTGGCCTCGAGAAGCCTCAGCGGAAATGGGCCTCATCTCGCCTGGAGGGCAAAACCTCCTGGATTTTCTCGAGTTGCGGCAGGTGCTCTCGACTTACGACGGGGACCTCAGGGACCCGCTCTGGTGGCCTCAGGAAAGGCCAGTCTCCATGCGAGTTCCTCGGGGGCCTCTCGGGATTCCTCTCCCGTCGATGCCAGGGCCTAAGACCTTGTGTGGAGTCGGGGCCGGAACCTGAGGATTCCTCTCCAGTGCTGACATGGATCTTGGGGTACTTCTGGAGTCTCCCCAGGGGAGTCAGTCCTCGTCTCGAATGCGGTCATGCACTTGCGCTTTCCTCCAGAGCGGTAGCAGCAGTGTCACGCAGTCCGCCGCGTGGATCAAAGGATCTATGGTTTTCCCTCGAGTCTTTCCCACGAGGCTTTCCCACGAGGCTTTCCCACAGGGCTGTCCCAAGTGCACACGTGGTGGGAGTCGATCCTCGGCTTGAACGTCAAGGCAGTGCAGGGAAAACAGGTTCCTCTGGAATGGACTGACACATCTGGGGGACTCTTGGAATGGTGGCACGACCCTGGAGTTCCTCTCGCCTTTCCTGTGGAGAGCTCCTCCTCTTGAGATTCGACGGGAACGCCGGGAAATCTTTCCCTACGAAACAGGGAAAGGATCACTCATCTCGAGGTAGGAGGCGAAACGGGGCTCCCCTGGATGTGTGCGGGACACCACGTACTTCCTCTCGAGTGGAGACGGGTATGTCGGGGAACTTCTTGAGTTGCAGCAAGGGTGTGAAGGACCCTTTGGAAGTTCCAGTGGTTAGAATTGATTGGCCTCGAGAAGCCTCAGCGGAATTGGGCCTCATCTCGCCTGGAGGGCAAAACCTCCTGGATTTTCTCGAGTTGCGGCAGGTGCTCTCGACTTACGACGGGGACCTCAGGGACCCGCTCTGGTGGCCTCAGGAAAGGCCAGTCCCCATGCGAGTTCCTCGGGGGCCTCTCGGGATTCCTCTCCCGTCGATGGCGGGGCCTAAGTCCTTGTGTGGAGTCGGGGCCGGAACCTGAGGATTCCTCTCCAGTGCTGACATGGATCTTGGGGTACTTCTGGAGTCTCCCCAGGGGAGTCAGTCCTCGTCTCGAATGCGGGCATGCACTTGCGCTTTCCTCCAGAGCGGTAGCAGCAGTGTCACGCAGTCCGCCGCGTGGATTAAAGGATCTATAGTTTTCCCTCGAGTCTTTCCCACGAGGCTTTCCAACGAGGCTTTCCCACAGGGCTGTCCCACGTGCACACGTGGTGGGAGTCGATCCTCGGCTTGAACGTCAAGGCAGTGCAGGGAAAACAGGTTCCTCTGGAATGGACTGACACATCTGGGGGACTCTTGGAATGGTGTCACCACCCTGGAGTTCCTCTCGCCTTTCCTGTGGAGAGCGCCTCCTCTTGAGATGCGACTGGAACGCCGGGAATTCTTTCCCTACGAAACAGGGAAAGATCCCTCATCTCGAGCTAGGAGGCGGAAACGGGGCTCCCCTGGATGTGTGAGGGACCCCACGTGCTTCCTCTCGAGTGGAGACAGGTACGTCGGGGAACTTCTTGAGTTGCAGCAATGGTGTGAAGGACCCTTTGGAAGTTCCAGTGGTTAGATGTGATTGGCCTCGAGAAGCCTCAGCGGAAATGGGCCTCATCTCGCCTGAAGGGCAAAACCTCCTGGATTTTCTCGAGTTGCGGCAGGTGCTCTCGACTTACGACGGGGACCTCAGGAACCGCTCTGGTGGCCTCAGGAAAGGCCAGTCCCCATGCGAGTTCCTCGGGGGCCTCTCGGGATTCCTCTCCCGTCGATGGCGGGGCCTAAGTCCTTGTGTGGAGTCGGGGCCGGAACCTTAGGATTCCTCTCCAGTGCTGACATGGATCTTGGGGTACTTCTGGAGTCTCTCCAGGGGAGTCAGTCCTCGTCTCGAAAGCGGGCATGCACTTGCGCTTTCCTCCAGAGCGGTAGCAGCAGTGTCACGCAGTCCGCCGCGTGGATCAAAGGATCTATAGTTTTCCCTCGAGTCTTTCCCACGAGGCTTTCCCACAGGGCTGTCCCACGTGCACACGTGGTGGGAGTCGATCCTCGGCTTAAACGTCAAGGCAGTGCAGGGAAAACAGGTTCCTCTGGAATGGACTGACACATCTGGGGGACTCTTGGAATGGTGTCACGACCCTGGAGTTCCTCTCGCCTTTCCTGTGGAGAGCGCCTCCTCTTGAGATGCGACGGGAACGCCGGGAATTCTTTCCCTACGAAACAGGGAAAGATCCCTCATCTCGAGCTAGGAGGCGGAAACGGGGCTCCCCTGGATGTGTAAGGGACCCCACGTGCTTCCTCTCGAGTGGAGACGGGTACGTCGGGGAACTTCTTGAGTTGCAGCAATGGTGTGAAGGACCCTTTGGAAGTTCCAGTGGTTAGATGTGATTGGCCTCGAGAAGCCTCAGCGGAAATGGGCCTCATCTCTTCTGAAGGGCAAAACCTCCTGGATTTTCTCGAGTTGCGGCAGGTGCTCTCGACTTACGACGGGGACCTCAGGAACCGCTCTGGTGGCCTCAGGAAAGGCCAGTCCCCATGCGAGTTCCTCGGGGGCCTCTCGGGATTCCTCTCCCTTCGATGCCAGGGCCTAAGACCTTGTGTGGAGTCGGGGCCGGAACCTGGGGATTCCTCTCCAGTGCTGACATGGATCTTGGGGTACTTCTGGAGTCTCCCCAGGGGAGTCAGTCCTCGTCTCGAATGCGGGCATGCACTTGCGCTTTCCTCCAGAGCGGTAGCAGCAGTGTCACGCAGTCCGCCGCGTGGATCAAAGGATCTATGGTTTTCCCTCGAGTCTTTCCCACGAGGCTTTCCCACGAGGCTTTCCCACAGGGCTGTCCCACGTGCACACGTGGTGGGAGTCGATCCTCGGCTTGAACGTCAAGGCAGTGCAGGGAAAACAGGTTCCTCTGGAATGGACTGACACATCTGGGGGTCTCTTGGAATAGTGTCACGACCCTGGAGTTCCTCTCGCCTTTCCTGTGGATAGCGCCTCCTCTTGAGATGCGACGGGAACGCCAGGAATTCTTTCCCTACGAAACAGGGAAGGATCCCTCATCTCGAGCTAGGAGGCGGAAACGGGGCTCCCCTGGATGTGTGAGGGACCGCACGTGCTTCCTCTCGAGTGGAGACGGGTATGTCGGGGAACTTCTTGAGTTGCAGCAATGGTGTGAAGGACCCTTTGGAAGTTCCAGTGGTTAGATGTGATTGGCCTCGAGAAGCCTCAGCGGAAATGGGCCTCATCTCGCCTGAAGGGCAAAACCTCCTGGATTTTCTCGAGTTGCGGCAAGTGCTCTCGACTTACGACGGGGACCTCAGGAACCGCTCTGGTGGCCTCAGGAAAGGCCAGTCCCCATGCGAGTTCCTCGGGGGCCTCTCGGGATTCCTCTCCCGTCGATGCCAGGGCCTAAGACCTTGTGCGGAGTCGGGGCCGGAACCTGAGGATTCCTCTCCAGTGCTGACATGGATCTTGGGGTACTTCTGGAGTCTCCCCAGGGGAGTCAGTCCTCGTCTCGAATGCGGGCATGCACTTGCGCTTTCCTCCAGAGCGGTAGCAGCAGTGTCACCCAGTCCGCCACGTGGATCAAAGGATCTATGGTTTTCCCTCGAGGCTTTCCCACGAGGCTTTCCCACAGGGCTGTCCCACGTGCACACGTGGTGGGAGTCGATCCTCGGCTTGAACGTCAAGGCAGTGCAGGGAAAACAGTTTCCTCTGGAATGGACTGACACATCTGGGGGACTCTTGGAATGGTGTCACGACCCTGGAGTTCCTCTCGCCTTTCCTGTGGAGAGCGCCTCCTCTTGAGATGCGACTGGAACGCCGGGAATTGTTTCCCTACGAAACAGGGAAAGGATCCCTCATCTCGAGCTAGGAGGCGGAAACGGGGCTCCCCTGGATGTGTGCGGGACACCACGTGCTTCCCCTCGAGTGGAGACGGGTATGTCGGGGAACTTCTTGAGTTGCAGCAAGGGTGTGAAAGACCCTTTGGAAGTTCCAGTGGTTAGATGTGATTGGCCTCGAGAAGCCTCAGCGGAAATGGGCCTCATCTCGCCTGGAGGGCAAAACCTCCTGGATTTTCTCGAGTTGCGGCAGGTGCTCTCGACTTACGACGGGGACCTCAGGGACCCGCTCTGGTGGCCTCAGGAAAGGCCAGTCCCCATGCGAGTTCCTCGGGGGCCTCTCGGGATTCCTCTCCCGTCGATGCCAGGGCCTAAGACCTTGTGTGGAGTCGGGGCCGGAACCTGAGGATTCCTCTCCAGTGCTGACATGGATCTTGGGGTACTTCTGGAGTCTCCCCAGGGGAGTCAGTCCTCGTCTCGAATGCCGTCATGCACTTGCGCTTTCCTCCAGAGCGGTAGCAGCAGTGTCACGCAGTCCGCCGCGTGGATCAAAGGATCTATGGTTTTCCCTCGAGTCTTTCCCACGAGGCTTTCCCACGAGGCTTTCCCACAGGGCTGTCCCACGTGCACACGTGGTGGGAGTCGATCCTCGGCTTGAACGTCAAGGCAGTGCAGGGAAAACAGGTTCCTCTGGAATGGACTGACACATCTGGGGGACTCTTGGAATGGTGGCACGACCCTGGAGTTCCTCTCGCCTTTCCTGTGGAGAGCGCCTCCTCTTGAGATGCGACGGGAACGCCGGGAAATCTTTCCCTACGAAACAGGGAAAGGATCACTCATCTCGAGGTAGGAGGCGAAACGGGGCTCCCCTGGATGTGTGCGGGACACCACGTACTTCCTCTCGAGTGGAGACGGGTATGTCGGGGAACTTCTTGAGTTGCAGCAAGGGTGTGAAGGACCCTTTGGAAGTTCCAGTGGTTAGAATTGATTGGCCTCGAGAAGCCTCAGCGGAAATGGGCCTCATCTCGCCTGGAGGGCAAAACCTCCTGGATTTTCTCGAGTTGCGGCAGGTGCTCTCGACTTGCGACGGGGACCTCAGGGACCCGCTCTGGTGGCCTCAGGAAAGGCCAGTCCCGATGCGAGTTCCTCGGGGGCCTCTCGGGATTCCTCTCCCGTCGATGGCGGGGCCTAAGTCCTTGTGTGGAGTCAGGGCCGGAACCTGAGGATTCCTCTCCACTGATGACATGGATCTTGGGGTACTTCTGGAGTCTCCCCAGGGGAGTCAGTCCTCGTCTCGAATGCGGGCATGCACTTGCGCTTTCCTCCAGAGCGGTAGCAGCAGTGTCACGCAGTCCGCCGCGTGGATTAAAGGATCTATAGTTTTCCCTCGAGTCTTTCCCACGAGGCTTTCCAACGAGGCTTTCCCACAGGGCTGTCCCACGTGCACACGTGGTGGGAGTCCATCCTCGGCTTGAACGTCAAGGCAGTGCAGGGAAAACAGGTTCCTCTGGAATGGACTGACACATCTGGGGGACTCTTGGAATGGTGTCACGACCCTGGAGTTCCTCTCGCCTTTCCTGTGGAGAGCGCCTCCTCTTGAGATGCGACGGGAACGCCGGTAATTCTTTCCCTACGAAACAGGGAAAGATCCCTCATCTCGAGCTAGGAGGCGGAAACGGGGCTCCCCTGGATGTGTGAGGGACCCCACGTGCTTCCTCTCGAGTGGAGACAGGTACGTCGGGGAACTTGTTGAGTTGCAGCAATGGTGTGAAGGATCCTTTGGAAGTTCCAGTGGTTAGATGTGATTGGCCCCGAGAAGCCTCATCGGAAATGGGCCTCATCTCGCCTGAAGGGCAAAACCTCCTGGATTTTCTCGAGTTGCGGCAGGTGCTCTCGACTTACGACGGGGACCTCAGGAACCGCTCTGGTGGCCTCAGGAAAGGCCAGTCCCCATGCGAGTTCCTCGGGGGCCTCTCGGGATTCCTCTCCCGTCGATGGCGGGGCCTAAGTCCTTGTGTGGAGTCGGGGCCGGAACCTGAGGATTCCTCTCCAGTGCTGACATGGATCTTGGGGTACTTCTGGAGTCTCCCCAGGGGAGTCAGTCCTCGTCTCGAATGCGGGCATGCACTTGCGCTTTCCTCCAGAGCGGTAGCAGCAGTGTCACGCAGTCCGCCGCGTGGATCAAAGGATCTATAGTTTTCCCTCGAGTCTTTCCCACGAGGCTTTCCCACAGGGCTGTCCCACGTGCACACGTGGTGGGAGTCGATCCTCGGCTTAAACGTCAAGGCAGTGCAGGGAAAACAGGTTCCTCTGGAATGGACTGACACATCTGGGGGACTCTTGGAATGGTGTCACGACCCTGGAGTTCCTCTCGCCTTTCCTGTGGAGAGCGCCTCCTCTTGAGATGCGACGGGAACGCCGGGAATTCTTTCCCTACGAAACAGGGAAAGATCCCTCATCTCGAGCTAGGAGGCGGAAACGGGGCTCCCCTGGATGTGTAAGGGACCCCACGTGCTTCCTCTCGAGTGGAGACGGGTACGTCGGGGAACTTCTTGAGTTGCAGCAATGGTGTGAAGGACCCTTTGGAAGTTCCAGTGGTTAGATGTGATTGGCCTCGAGAAGCCTCAGCGGAAATGGGCCTCATCTCTTCTGAAGGGCAAAACCTCCTGGATTTTCTCGAGTTGCGGCAGGTGCTCTCGACTTACGACGGGGACCTCAGGAACCGCTCTGTTGGCCTCAGGAAAGGCCAGTCCCCATGCGAGTTCCTCGGGGGCCTCTCGGGATTCCTCTCCCTTCGATGCCAGGGCCTAAGACCTTGTGTGGAGTCGGGGCCGGAACCTGGGGATTCCTCTCCAGTGCTGACATGGATCTTGGGGTACTTCTGGAGTCTCCCCAGGGGAGTCAGTCCTCGTCTCGAATGCGGGCATGCACTTGCGCTTTCCTCCAGAGCGGTAGCAGCAGTGTCACGCAGTCCGCCGCGTGGATCAAAGGATCTATGGTTTTCCCTCGAGTCTTTCCCACGAGGCTTTCCCACGAGGCTTTCCCACAGGGCTGTCCCACGTGCACACGTGGTGGGAGTCGATCCTCGGCTTGAACGTCAAGGCAGTGCAGGGAAAACAGGTTCCTCTGGAATGGACTGACACATCTGGGGGTCTCTTGGAATAGTGTCACGACCCTGGAGTTCCTCTCGCCTTTCCTGTGGATATCGCCTCCTCTTGAGATGCGACGGGAACGCCAGGAATTCTTTCCCTACGAAACAGGGAAGGATCCCTCATCTCGAGCTAGGAGGCGGAAACGGGGCTCCCCTGGATGTGTGAGGGACCGCACGTGCTTCCTCTCGAGTGGAGACGGGTATGTCGGGGAACTTCTTGAGTTGCAGCAATGGTGTGAAGGACCCTTTGGAAGTTCCAGTGGTTAGATGTGATTGGCCTCGAGAAGCCTCAGCGGAAATGGGCCTCATCTCGCCTGAAGGGCAAAACCTCCTGGATTTTCTCGAGTTGCGGCAAGTGCTCTCAACTTACGACGGGGACCTCAGGAACCGCTCTGGTGGCCTCAGGAAAGGCCAGTCCCCATGCGAGTTCCTCGGGGGCCTCTCGGGATTCCTCTCCCGTCGATGCCAGGGCCTAAGACCTTGTGCGGAGTCGGGGCCGGAACCTGAGGATTCCTCTCCAGTGCTGACATGGATCTTGGGGTACTTCTGGAGTCTCCCCAGGGGAGTCAGTCCTCGTCTCGAATGCGGGCATGCACTTGCGCTTTCCTCCAGAGCGGTAGCAGCAGTGTCACGCAGTCCGCCGCGTGGATCAAAGGATCTATGGTTTTCCCTCGAGTCTTTCCCACGAGGCTTTCCCACGAGGCTTTCCCACAGGGCTGTCCCACGTGCACACGTGGTGGGAGTCGATCCTCGGCTTGAACGTCAAGGCAGTGCAGGGAAAACAGGTTCCTCTGGAATGGACTGACCCATCTGGGGGACTCTTGGAATGGTGGCACGACCCTGGAGTTCCTCTCGCCTTTCCTGTGGAGAGCGCCTCCTCTTGAGATGCGACGGGAACGCCGGGAAATCTTTCCTTACGAAACAGGGAAAGGATCACTCATCTCGAGGTAGGAGGCGAAACGGGGCTCCCCTGGATGTGTGCGGGACACCACGTACTTCCTCTCGAGTGGAGTCGGTTATGTCGGGTAACTTCTTGAGTTGCAGCAGGGTGTGAAGGACCCTTTGGAAGTTCCAGTGGTTAGATGTGATTGGCCTCGAGAAGCCTCAGCGGAAATGGGCCTCATCTCGCCTGGAGGGCAAAACCTCCTGGATTTTCTCGAGTTGCGGCATGTTCTCTCGACTTACGACGGGGACCTCAGGGACCCGCTCTGGTGGCCTCAGGAAAGGCCAGTCCCCATGCGAGTTCCTCGGGGGCCTCTCGGGATTCCTCTCCCGTCGATGCCGGGGCCTAAGACCTTGTGTGGAGTCGGGGCCGGAACCTGAGGATTCCTCTCCAGTGCTGACATGGATCTTGGGGTACTTCTGGAGTCTCCCCAGGGGAGTCAGTCCTCGTCTCGAATGCGGGCATGCACTTGCGCTTTCCTCCAGAGCGGTAGCAGCAGTGTCACGCAGTCCGCCACGAGGATCAAAGGATCTATGGTTTTCCCTCGAGGCTTTCCCACGAGGCTTTCCCACAGGGCTGTCCCACGTGCACACGTGGTGGGAGTCGATCCTCGGCTTGAACGTCAAGGCAGTGCAGGGAAAACAGTTTCCTCTGGAATGGACTGACACATCTGGGGGACTCTTGGAATGGTGTCACGACCCTGGAGTTCCTCTCGCCTTTCCTGTGGAGAGCGCCTCCTCTTGAGATGCGACTGGAACGCCGGGAATTGTTTCCCTACGAAACAGGGAAAGGATCCCTCATCTCGAGCTAGGAGGCGGAAACGGGGCTCCCCTGGATGTGTGCGGGACACCACGTGCTTCCTCTCGAGTGCAGACGGGTATGTCGGGGAACTTCTTGAGTTGCAGCAAGGGTGTGAAGGACCCTTTGGAAGTTCCAGTGGTTAGACGTGATTGGCCTCGAGAAGCCTCAGCGGAAATGGGCCTCATCTCGCCTGGAGGGCAAAACCTCCTGGATTTTCTCGAGTTGCGGCAGGTGCTCTCGACTTACGACGGGGACCTCAGGGAACCGCTCTGGTGGCCTCAGGAAAGGCCCGTCCCCATGCGAGTTCTTCGGGGGCCTCTCGGGATTCCTCTCCCGTCGATGTCGGGGCCTAAGACCTTGTGTGGAGTCGGGGCCGGAACCTGAGGATTCCTCTCCAGTGCTGACATGGATCTTGGGGTACTTCTGGAGTCTCCCCAGGGGAGTCAGTCCTCGTCTCGAATGCGGGCATGCACTTGCGCTTTCCTCCAGAGCGGTAGCAGCAGTGTCACGCAGTCCGCCGCATGGATCAAAGGATCTATGGTTTTCCCTCGAGTCTTTCCCACGAGGCTTTCCCACGAGGCTTTCCCACAGGGCTGTCCCACGTGCACACGTGGTGGGAGTCGATCCTCGGCTTGAAAGTCAAGGCAGTGCAGGGAAAACAGGTTCCTCTGGAATGGACTGACACATCTGGGGGACTCTTGGAATGGTGGCACGACCCTTGAGTTCCTCTCGCCTTTCCTGTGGAGAGCGCCTCCTCTTGAGATGCGACGGGAACGCCGGGAATTCTTTCCCTACGAAACAGGGAAAGGATCCCTCATCTCGAGCTAGGAGGCGAAAACGGGGCTCCCCTGGATGTGTGCGGGACCCCACGTGCTTCCTCTCGAGTGGAGACGGGTATGTCGGGGAACTTCTTGAGTTGCAGCAATGGTGTGAAGGACCCTTTGGAAGTTCCAGCGGTTAGATGTTATTGGCCTCGAGAAGCCTCAGCGGAAATGGGCCTCATCTCGCCAAGAGGGCCAAACCTCCTGGATTTTCTCGAGTTGCGGCAGGTGCTCTCGACTTACGACGGGGACCACAGGGACCCGCTCTGGTGGCCTCAGGACAGGCCAGTCCCCATGCGAGTTCCTCGGGGGCCTCTCGGGATTCCTCTCCCGTCGATGCCGGGGCCTAAGACCTTGTGTGGAGTCGGGGCCGGAACCTGAGAATTCCTCTCCAGTGCTGACATGGATCTTGGGGTACTTCTGGAGTCTCCCCAGGGGAGTCACTCCTCGTCTCGAATGCGAGCATGAACTTGCGCTTTCCTCCAGAGCGGTAGCATCAGTGTCACGCAGTCCGCCGCGTGGATCAAAGGATCTATGGTTTTCCCTCGAGTCCTTCCCACGAGGCTTTCCCAGGAGGCTTTCCCACAGGGCTGTCCCACGTGCACACGTGGTGGGACTCGATCATCGGCTTGAACGTCAAGGCAGTGCAGGGAAAACAGGTTCATCTGGAATGGACTGACACATCTGGGGGACTCTTGGAATGGTGGCACGACCCTGGAGTTCCTCTTGCCTTTCCTGTGGAGAGCGCCTCCTCTTGAGATGCGACGGGAACGCCGGGAATTCTTTCCCTACGAAACAGGGAAAGGATCCCTCATCTCGAGCTAGGAGGCGGAAACGGGGCTCCCCTGGATGTGTGCGGGACACCACGTGCTTCCTCTCGAGTGCAGACGGGTATGTCGGGGAACTTCTGGACTTGCAGCAATGGTGTGAAGGACCCTTTGGAAGTTCCAGTGGTTAGATGTGATTGGCCTCGAGAAGCCTCAGCGGAAAAGGTCCTCATCTCGCCTGGAGGGCAAAACCTCCTGGATTTTCTCGAGTTGCGGCAGGTGCTCTCGACTTACGACGGGGACCTCAGGGACCCGCTCTGGTGGCCTCAGGAAAGGCCAGTCCCCATGCGAGTTCCTCGGGGGCCTCTCCTGATTCCTCTCCCGTCGATGCCGGGGCCTAAGACCTTGTGTGGAGTCGGGGCCGGAACCTGAGGATTCCTCTCCAGTGCTGACATGGATCTTGGGGTACTTCTGGAGTCTCCCCAGGGGAGTCAGTCCTCGTCTCGAATGCGGGCATGCACTTGCGCTTTCCTCCAGAGCGGTAACAGCAGTGTCACGCAGTCCGCCGCGTGGATCAAAGGATCTATGGTTTTCCCTCGAGTCTTTCCCACGAGGCTTTCCCACGAGGCTTTCCCACAGGGCTGTCCCACGTGCACACGTGGTGGGAGTCGATCCTCGGCTTGAACGTCAAGGCAGTGCAGGGAAAACAGGTTCCTCTGGAATGGACTGACACATCTGGGGGACTCTTGGAATGGTGGCACGACCCTGGAGTTCCTCTCGCCTTTCCTGTGGAGAGCGCCTCCTCTTGAGATGCGACGGGAACTCCGGGAGTTCTTTCCCTACGAAACAGGGAAAGGATCCCTCATCTCGAGCTAGGAGGCGGAAACGGGGCTCCCCTGGATGTGTGCGGGACACCACGTGCTTCCTCTCGAGTGGAGACGGGTATGTCGGGGAACTTCGTGAGTTGCAGCAAGGGTGTGAAGGACCCTTTGGAAGTTCCAGTGGTTAGACGTGATTGGCCTCGAGAAGCCTCAGCGGAAAAGGGCCTCATCTCGCCTGGAGGGCAAAACCTCCTGGATTTTCTCGAGTTGCGGCAGGTGCTCTCGACTTACGACGGGGACCTCAGGGACCCGCTCTGGTGGCCTCAGGAAAGGCCAGTCCCCATGCGAGTTCCTCGGGGGCCTCTCGGGATTCCTCTCCCGTCGATGCCAGGGCCTAAGACCTTGTGTGGAGTCGGGGCCGGAACCTGAGGATTCCTCTCCAGTGCTGACATGGATCTTGGGGTACTTCTGGAGTCTCCCCAGGGGAGTCAGTCCTCGTCTCGAATGCGGTCATGCACTTGCGCTTTCCTCCAGAGCGGTAGCAGCAGTGTCACGCAGTCCGCCGCGTGGATCAAAGGATCTATGGTTTTCCCTCGAGTCTTTCCCACGAGGCTTTCCCACGAGGCTTTCCCACAGGGCTGTCCCACGTGCACACGTGGTGGGAGTCGATCCTCGGCTTGAACGTCAAGGCAGTGCAGGGAAAACAGGTTCCTCTGGAATGGACTGACACATCTGGGGGACTCTTGGAATGGTGGCACGACCCTGGAGTTCCTCTCGCCTTTCCTGTGGAGAGCGCCTCCTCTTGAGATGCGACGGGAACGCCGGGAAATCTTTCCCTACGAAACAGGGAAAGGATCACTCATCTCGAGGTAGGAGGCGAAACGGGGCTCCCCTGGATGTGTGCGGGACACCACGTACTTCCTCTCGAGTGGAGACGGGTATGTCGGGGAACTTCTTGAGTTGCAGCAAGGGTGTGAAGGACCCTTTGGAAGTTCCAGTGGTTAGAATTGATTGGCCTCGAGAAGCCTCAGCGGAAAAGGGCCTCATCTCGCCTGGAGGGCAAAACCTCCTGGATTTTCTCGAGTTGCGGCAGGTGCTCTCGACTTGCGACGGGGACCTCAGGGACCCGCTCTGGTGGCCTCAGGAAAGGCCAGTCCCGATGCGAGTTCCTCGGGGGCCTCTCGGGATTCCTCTCCCGTCGATGGCGGGGCCTAAGTCCTTGTGTGGAGTCAGGGCCGGAACCTGAGGATTCCTCTCCAGTGATGACATGGATCTTGGGGTACTTCTGGAGTCTCCCCAGGGGAGTCAGTCCTCGTCTCGAATGCGGGCATGCACTTGCGCTTTCCTCCAGAGCGGTAGCAGCAGTGTCACGCAGTCTGCCGCGTGGATTAAAGGATCTATAGTTTTCCCTCGAGTCTTTCCCACGAGGCTTTCCAACGAGGCTTTCCCACAGGGCTGTCCCACGTGCACACGTGGTGGGAGTCCATCCTCGGCTTGAACGTCAAGGCAGTGCAGGGAAAACAGGTTCCTCTGGAATGGACTGACACATCTGGGGGACTCTTGGAATGGTGTCACGACCCTGGAGTTCCTCTCGCCTTTCCTGTGGAGAGCGCCTCCTCTTGAGATGCGACGGGAACGCCGGGAATTCTTTCCCTACGAAACAGGGAAAGATCCCTCATCTCGAGCTAGGAGGCGGAAACGGGGCTCCCCTGGATGTGTGAGGGACCCCACGTGCTTCCTCTCGAGTGGAGACAGGTACGTCGGGGAACTTGTTGAGTTGCAGCAATGGTGTGAAGGATCCTTTGGAAGTTCCAGTGGTTAGATGTGATTGGCCCCGAGAAGCCTCATCGGAAATGGGCCTCATCTCGCCTGAAGGGCAAAACCTCCTGGATTTTCTCGAGTTGCGGCAGGTGCTCTCGACTTACGACGGGGACCTCAGGAACCGCTCTGGTGGCCTCAGGAAAGGCCAGTCCCCATGCGAGTTCCTCGGGGGCCTCTCGGGATTCCTCTCCCGTCGATGGCGGGGCCTAAGTCCTTGTGTGGAGTCGGGGCCGGAACCTGAGGATTCCTCTCCAGTGCTGACATGGATCTTGGGGTACTTCTGGAGTCTCCCCAGGGGAGTCAGTCCTCGTCTCGAATGCGGGCATGCACTTGCGCTTTCCTCCAGAGCGGTAGCAGCAGTGTCACGCAGTCCGCCGCGTGGATCAAAGGATCTATAGTTTTCCCTCGAGTCTTTCCCACGAGGCTTTCCCACAGGGCTGTCCCACGTGCACACGTGGTGGGAGTCGATCCTCGGCTTAAACGTCAAGGCAGTGCAGGGAAAACAGGTTCCTCTGGAATGGACTGACACATCTGGGGGACTCTTGGAATGGTGTCACGACCCTGGAGTTCCTCTCGCCTTTCCTGTGGAGAGCGCCTCCTCTTGAGATGCGACGGGAACGCCGGGAATTCTTTCCCTACGAAACAGGGAAAGATCCCTCATCTCGAGCTAGGAGGCGGAAACGGGGCTCCCCTGGATGTGTGCGGGACCCCACGTGCTTCCTCTCGAGTGGAGACGGGTACGTCGGGGAACTTCTTGAGTTGCAGCAATGGTGTGAAGGACCCTTTGGAAGTTCCAGTGGTTAGATGTGATTGGCCTCGAGAAGCCTCAGCGGAAATGGGCCTCATCTCTTCTGAAGGGCAAAACCTCCTGGATTTTCTCGAGTTGCGGCAGGTGCTCTCGACTTACGACGGGGACCTCAGGAACCGCTCTGTTGGCCTCAGGAAAGGCCAGTCCCCATGCGAGTTCCTCGGGGGCCTCTCGGGATTCCTCTCCCTTCGATGCCAGGGCCTAAGACCTTGTGTGGAGTCGGGGCCGGAACCTGGGGATTCCTCTCCAGTGCTGACATGGATCTTGGGGTACTTCTGGAGTCTCCCCAGGGGAGTCAGAACTCGTCTCGAATGCGGGCATGCACTTGCGCTTTCCTCCAGAGCGGTAGCAGCAGTGTCACGCAGTCCGCCGCGTGGATCAAAGGATCTATGGTTTTCCCTCGAGTCTTTCCCACGAGGCTTTCCCACGAGGCTTTCCCACAGGGCTGTCCCACGTGCACACGTGGTGGGAGTCGATCCTCGGCTTGAACGTCAAGGCAGTGCAGGGAAAACAGGTTCCTCTGGAATGGACTGACACATCTGGGGGTCTCTTGGAATAGTGTCACGACCCAGGAGTTCCTCTCGCCTTTCCTGTGGATAGCGCCTCCTCTTGAGATGCGACGGGAACGCCAGGAATTCTTTCCCTACGAAACAGGGAAGGATCCCTCATCTCGAGCTAGGAGGCGGAAACGGGGCTCCCCTGGATGTGTGAGGGACCGCACGTGCTTCCTCTCGAGTGGAGACGGGTATGTCGGGGAACTTCTTGAGTTGCAGCAATGGTGTGAAGGACCCTTTGGAAGTTCCAGTGGTTAGATGTGATTGGCCTCGAGAAGCCTCAGCGGAAATGGGCCTCATCTCGCCTGAAGGGCAAAACCTCCTGGATTTTCTCGAGTTGCGGCAAGTGCTCTCAACTTACGACGGGGACCTCAGGAACCGCTCTGGTGGCCTCAGGAAAGGCCAGTCCCCATGCGAGTTCCTCGGGGGCCTCTCGGGATTCCTCTCCCGTCGATGCCAGGGCCTAAGACCTTGTGCGGAGTCGGGGCCGGAACCTGAGGATTCCTCTCCAGTGCTGACATGGATCTTGGGGTACTTCTGGAGTCTCCCCAGGGGAGTCAGTCCTCGTCTCGAATGCGGGCATGCACTTGCGCTTTCCTCCAGAGCGGTAGCAGCAGTGTCACGCAGTCCGCCGCGTGGATCAAAGGATCTATGGTTTTCCCTCGAGTCTTTCCCACGAGGCTTTCCCACGAGGCTTTCCCACAGGGCTGTCCCACGTGCACACGTGGTGGGAGTCGATCCTCGGCTTGAACGTCAAGGCAGTGCAGGGAAAACAGGTTCCTCTGGAATGGACTGACACATCTGGGGGACTCTTGGAATGGTGGCACGACCCTGGAGTTCCTCTCGCCTTTCCTGTGGAGAGCGCCTCCTCTTGAGATGCGACGGGAACGCCGGGAAATCTTTCCTTACGAAACAGGGAAAGGATCACTCATCTCGAGGTAGGAGGCGAAACGGGGCTCCCCTGGATGTGTGCGGGACACCACGTACTTCCTCTCGAGTGGAGTCGGTTATGTCGGGTAACTTCTTGAGTTGCAGCAGGGTGTGAAGGACCCTTTGGAAGTTCCAGTGGTTAGATGTGATTGGCCTCGAGAAGCCTCAGCGGAAATGGGCCTCATCTCGCCTGGCGGGCAAAACCTCCTGGATTTTCTCGAGTTGCGGCATGTTCTCTCGACTTACGACGGGGACCTCAGGGACCCGCTCTGGTGGCCTCAGGAAAGGCCAGTCCCCATGCGAGTTCCTCGGGGGCCTCTCGGGATTCCTCTCCCGTCGATGCCGGGGCCTAAGACCTTGTGTGGAGTCGGGGCCGGAACCTGAGGATTCCTCTCCAGTGCTGACATGGATCTTGGGGTACTTCTGGAGTCTCCCCAGGGGAGTCAGTCCTCGTCTCGAATGCGGGCATGCACTTGCGCTTTCCTCCAGAGCGGTAGCAGCAGTGTCACGCAGTCCGCCACGTGGATCAAAGGATCTATGGTTTTCCCTCGAGGCTTTCCCACGAGGCTTTCCCACAGGGCTGTCCCACGTGCACACGTGGTGGGAGTCGATCCTCGGCTTGAACGTCAAGGCAGTGCAGGGAAAACAGTTTCCTCTGGAATGGACTGACACATCTGGGGGACTCTTGGAATGGTGTCACGACCCTGGAGTTCCTCTCGCCTTTCCTGTGGAGAGCGCCTCCTCTTGAGATGCGACTGGAACGCCGGGAATTGTTTCCCTACGAAACAGGGAAAGGATCCCTCATCTCGAGCTAGGAGGCGGAAACGGGGCTCCCCTGGATGTGTGCGGGACACCACGTGCTTCCTCTCGAGTGCAGACGGGTATGTCGGGGAACTTCTTGAGTTGCAGCAAGGGTGTGAAGGACCCTTTGGAAGTTCCAGTGGTTAGACGTGATTGGCCTCGAGAAGCCTCAGCGGAAATGGGCCTCATCTCGCCTGGAGGGCAAAACCTCCTGGATTTTCTCGAGTTGCGGCAGGTGCTCTCGACTTACGACGGGGACCTCAGGGAACCGCTCTGGTGGCCTCAGGAAAGGCCCGTCCCCATGCGAGTTCTTCGGGGGCCTCTCGGGATTCCTCTCCCGTCGATGTCGGGGCCTAAGACCTTGTGTGGAGTCGGGGCCGGAACCTGAGGATTCCTCTCCAGTGCTGACATGGATCTTGGGGTACTTCTGGAGTCTCCCCAGGGGAGTCAGTCCTCGTCTCGAATGCGGGCATGCACTTGCGCTTTCCTCCAGAGCGGTAGCAGCAGTGTCACGCAGTCCGCCGCATGGATCAAAGGATCTATGGTTTTCCCTCGAGTCTTTCCCACGAGGCTTTCCCACGAGGCTTTCCCACAGGGCTGTCCCACGTGCACACGTGGTGGGAGTCGATCCTCGGCTTGAAAGTCAAGGCAGTGCAGGGAAAACAGGTTCCTCTGGAATGGACTGACACATCTGGGGGACTCTTGGAATGGTGGCACGACCCTTGAGTTCCTCTCGCCTTTCCTGTGGAGAGCGCCTCCTCTTGAGATGCGACGGGAACGCCGGGAATTCTTTCCCTACGAAACAGGGAAAGGATCCCTCATCTCGAGCTAGGAGGCGAAAACGGGGCTCCCCTGGATGTGTGCGGGACCCCACGTGCTTCCTCTCGAGTGGAGACGGGTATGTCGGGGAACTTCTTGAGTTGCAGCAATGGTGTGAAGGACCCTTTGGAAGTTCCAGCGGTTAGATGTTATTGGCCTCGAGAAGCCTCAGCGGAAATGGGCCTCATCTCGCCAAGAGGGCCAAACCTCCTGGATTTTCTCGAGTTGCGGCAGGTGCTCTCGACTTACGACGGGGACCACAGGGACCCGCTCTGGTGGCCTCAGGACAGGCCAGTCCCCATGCGAGTTCCTCGGGGGCCTCTCGGGATTCCTCTCCCGTCGATGCCGGGGCCTAAGACCTTGTGTGGAGTCGGGGCCGGAACCTGAGGATTCCTCTCCAGTGCTGACATGGATCTTGGGGTACTTCTGGAGTCTCCCCAGGGGAGTCACTCCTCGTCTCGAATGCGAGCATGAACTTGCGCTTTCCTCCAGAGCGGTAGCATCAGTGTCACGCAGTCCGCCGCGTGGATCAAAGGATCTATGGTTTTCCCTCGAGTCCTTCCCACGAGGCTTTCCCAGGAGGCTTTCCCACAGGGCTGTCCCACGTGCACACGTGGTGGGACTCGATCATCGGCTTGAACGTCAAGGCAGTGCAGGGAAAACAGGTTCATCTGGAATGGACTGACACATCTGGGGGACTCTTGGAATGGTGGCACGACCCTGGAGTTCCTCTTGCCTTTCCTGTGGAGAGCGCCTCCTCTTGAGATGCGACGGGAACGCCGGGAATTCTTTCCCTACGAAACAGGGAAAGGATCCCTCATCTCGAGCTAGGAGGCGGAAACGGGGCTCCCCTGGATGTGTGCGGGACACCACGTGCTTCCTCTCGAGTGCAGACGGGTATGTCGGGGAACTTCTGGACTTGCAGCAATGGTGTGAAGGACCCTTTGGAAGTTCCAGTGGTTAGATGTGATTGGCCTCGAGAAGCCTCAGCGGAAAAGGTCCTCATCTCGCCTGGAGGGCAAAACCTCCTGGATTTTCTCGAGTTGCGGCAGGTGCTCTCGACTTACGACGGGGACCTCAGGGACCCGCTCTGGTGGCCTCAGGAAAGGCCAGTCCCCATGCGAGTTCCTCGGGGGCCTCTCCTGATTCCTCTCCCGTCGATGCCGGGGCCTAAGACCTTGTGTGGAGTCGGGGCCGGAACCTCAGGATTCCTCTCCAGTGCTGACATGGATCTTGGGGTACTTCTGGAGTCTCCCCAGGGGAGTCAGTCCTCGTCTCGAATGCGGGCATGCACTTGCGCTTTCCTCCAGAGCGGTAGCAGCAGTGTCACGCAGTCCGCCGCGTGGATCAAAGGATCTATGGTTTTCCCTCGAGTCTTTCCCACGAGGCTTTCCCACGAGGCTTTCCCACAGGGCTGTCCCACGTGCACACGTGGTGGGAGTCGATCCTCGGCTTGAACGTCAAGGCAGTGCAGGGAAAACAGGTTCCTCTGGAATGGACTGACACATCTGGGGGACTCTTGGAATGGTGGCACGACCCTGGAGTTCCTCTCGCCTTTCCTGTGGAGAGCGCCTCCTCTTGAGATGCAACGGGAACTCCGGGAGTTCTTTCCCTACGAAACAGGGAAAGGATCCCTCATCTCGAGCTAGGAGGCGGAAACGGGGCTCCCCTGGATGTGTGCGGGACACCACGTGCTTCCTCTCGAGTGGAGACGGGTATGTCGGGGAACTTCGTGAGTTGCAGCAAGGGTGTGAAGGACCCTTTGGAAGTTCCAGTGGTTAGACGTGATTGGCCTCGAGAAGCCTCAGCGGAAAAGGGCCTCATCTCGCCTGGAGGGCAAAACCTCCTGGATTTTCTCGAGTTGCGGCAGGTGCTCTCGACTTACGACGGGGACCTCAGGGACCCGCTCTGGTGGCCTCAGGAAATGCCAGTCCCCATGCGAGTTCCTCGGGGGCCTCTCGGGATTCCTCTCCCGTCGATGCCAGGGCCTAAGACCTTGTGCGGAGTCGGGGCCGGAACCTGAGGATTCCTCTCCAGTGCTGACATGGATCTTGGGGTACTTCTGGAGTCTCCCCAGGGGAGTCAGTCCTCGTCTCGAATGCGGGCATGCACTTGCGCTTTCCTCCAGAGCGGTAGCAGCAGTGTCACGCAGTCCGCCACGTGGATCAAAGGATCTATGGTTTTCCCTCGAGGCTTTCCCACGAGGCTTTCCCACAGGGCTGTCCCACGTGCACACGTGGTGGGAGTCGATCCTCGGCTTGAACGTCAAGGCAGTGCAGGGAAAACAGTTTCCTCTGGAATGGACTGACACATCTGGGGGACTCTTGGAATGGTGTCACGACCCTGGAGTTCCTCTCGCCTTTCCTGTGGAGAGCGCCTCCTCTTGAGATGCGACTGGAACGCCGGGAATTGTTTCCCTACGAAACAGGGAAAGGATCCCTCATCTCGAGCTAGGAGGCGGAAACGGGGCTCCCCTGGATGTGTGCGGGACACCACGTGCTTCCCCTCGAGTGGAGACGGGTATGTCGGGGAACTTCTTGAGTTGCAGCAAGGGTGTGAAGGACCCTTTGGAAGTTCCAGTGGTTAGATGTGATTGGCCTCGAGAAGCCTCAGCGGAAATGGGCCTCATCTCGCCTGGAGGGCAAAACCTCCTGGATTTTCTCGAGTTGCGGCAGGTGCTCTCGACTTACGACGGGGACCTCAGGGACCCGCTCTGGTGGCCTCAGGAAAGGCCAGTCCCCATGCGAGTTCCTCGGGGGCCTCTCGGGATTCCTCTCCCGTCGATGCCAGGGCCTAAGACCTTGTGTGGAGTCGGGGCCGGAACCTGAGGATTCCTCTCCAGTGCTGACATGGATCTTGGGGTACTTCTGGAGTCTCCCCAGGGGAGTCAGTCCTCGTCTCGAATGCGGTCATGCACTTGCGCTTTCCTCCAGAGCGGTAGCAGCAGTGTCACGCAGTCCGCCGCGTGGATCAAAGGATCTATGGTTTTCCCTCGAGTCTTTCCCACGAGGCTTTCCCACGAGGCTTTCCCACAGGGCTGTCCCACGTGCACACGTGGTGGGAGTCGATCCTCGGCTTGAACGTCAAGGCAGTGCAGGGAAAACAGGTTCCTCTGGAATGGACTGACACATCTGGGGGACTCTTGGAATGGTGGCACGACCCTGGAGTTCCTCTCGCCTTTCCTGTGGAGAGCGCCTCCTCTTGAGATGCGACGGGAACGCCGGGAAATCTTTCCCTACGAAACAGGGAAAGGATCACTCATCTCGAGGTAGGAGGCGAAACGGGGCTCCCCTGGATGTGTGCGGGACACCACGTACTTCCTCTCGAGTGGAGACGGGTATGTCGGGGAACTTCTTGAGTTGCAGCAAGGGTGTGAAGGACCCTTTGGAAGTTCCAGTGGTTTGAATTGATTGGCCTCGAGAAGCCTCAGCGGAAATGGGCCTCATCTCGCCTGGAGGGCAAAACCTCCTGGATTTTCTCGAGTTGCGGCAGGTGCTCTCGACTTGCGACGGGGACCTCAGGGACCCGCTCTGGTGGCCTCAGGAAAGGCCAGTCCCGATGCGAGTTCCTCGGGGGCCTCTCGGGATTCCTCTCCCGTCGATGGCGGGGCCTAAGTCCTTGTGTGGAGTCAGGGCCGGAACCTGAGGATTCCTCTCCAGTGATGACATGGATCTTGGGGTACTTCTGGAGTCTCCCCAGGGGAGTCAGTCCTCGTCTCGAATGCGGGCATGCACTTGCGCTTTCCTCCAGAGCGGTAGCAGCAGTGTCACGCAGTCCGCCGCGTGGATTAAAGGATCTATAGTTTTCCCTCGAGTCTTTCCCACGAGGCTTTCCAACGAGGCTTTCCCACAGGGCTGTCCCACGTGCACACGTGGTGGGAGTCCATCCTCGGCTTGAACGTCAAGGCAGTGCAGGGAAAACAGGTTCCTCTGGAATGGACTGACACATCTGGGGGACTCTTGGAATTGTGTCACGACCCTGGAGTTCCTCTCGCCTTTCCTGTGGAGAGCGCCTCCTCTTGAGATGCGACGGGAACGCTGGGAATTCTTTCCCTACGAAACAGGGAAAGATCCCTCATCTCGAGCTAGGAGGCGGAAACGGGGCTCCCCTGGATGTGTGAGGGACCCCACGTGCTTCCTCTCGAGTGGAGACAGGTACGTCGGGGAACTTGTTGAGTTGCAGCAATGGTGTGAAGGATCCTTTGGAAGTTCCAGTGGTTAGATGTGATTGGCCCCGAGAAGCCTCATCGGAAATGGGCCTCATCTCGCCTGAAGGGCAAAACCTCCTGGATTTTCTCGAGTTGCGGCAGGTGCTCTCGACTTACGACGGGGACCTCAGGAACCGCTCTGGTGGCCTCAGGAAAGGCCAGTCCCCATGCGAGTTCCTCGGGGGCCTCTCGGGATTCCTCTCCCGTCGATGGCGGGGCCTAAGTCCTTGTGTGGAGTCGGGGCCGGAACCTGAGGATTCCTCTCCAGTGATGACATAGATCTTGGGGTACTTCTGGAGTCTCCCCAGGGGAGTCAGTCCTCGTCTCGAATGCGGGCATGCACTTGCGCTTTCCTCCAGAGCGGTAGCAGCAGTGTCACGCAGTCCGCCGCGTGGATCAAAGGATCTATAGTTTTCCCTCGAGTCTTTCCCACGAGGCTTTCCCACAGGGCTGTCCCACGTGCACACGTGGTGGGAGTCGATCCTCGGCTTAAACGTCAAGGCAGTGCAGGGAAAACAGGTTCCTCTGGAATTGACTGACACATCTGGGGGACTCTTGGAATGGTGTCACGACCCTGGAGTTCCTCTCGCCTTTCCTGTGGAGAGCGCCTCCTCTTGAGATGCGACGGGAACGCCGGGAATTCTTTCCCTACGAAACAGGGAAAGATCCCTCATCTCGAGCTAGGAGGCGGAAACGGGGCTCCCCTGGATGTGTAAGGGACCCCACGTGCTTCCTCTCGAGTGGAGACGGGTACGTCGGGGAACTTCTTGAGTTGCAGCAATGGTGTGAAGGACCCTTTGGAAGTTCCAGTGGTTAGATGTGATTGGCCTCGAGAAGCCTCAGCGGAAATGGGCCTCATCTCTTCTGAAGGGCAAAACCTCCTGGATTTTCTCGAGTTGCGGCAGGTGCTCTCGACTTACGACGGGGACCTCAGGAACCGCTCTGTTGGCCTCAGGAAAGGCCAGTCCCCATGCGAGTTCCTCGGGGGCCTCTCAGGATTCCTCTCCCTTCGATGCCAGGGCCTAAGACCTTGTGTGGAGTCGGGGCCGGAACCTGGGGATTCCTCTCCAGTGCTGACATGGATCTTGGGGTACTTCTGGAGTCTCCCCAGGGGAGTCAGTCCTCGTCTCGAATGCGGGCATGCACTTGCGCTTTCCTCCAGAGCGGTAGCAGCAGTGTCACGCAGTCCGCCGCGTGGATCAAAGGATCTATGGTTTTCCCTCGAGTCTTTCCCACGAGGCTTTCCCACGAGGCTTTCCCACAGGGCTGTCCCACGTGCACACGTGGTGGGAGTCGATCCTCGGCTTGAACGTCAAGGCAGTGCAGGGAAAACAGGTTCCTCTGGAATGGACTGACACATCTGGGGGTCTCTTGGAATAGTGTCACGACCCTGGAGTTCCTCTCGCCTTTCCTGTGGATAGCGCCTCCTCTTGAGATGCGACGGGAACGCCAGGAATTCTTTCCCTACGAAACAGGGAAGGATCCCTCATCTCGAGCTAGGAGGCGGAAACGGGGCTCCCCTGGATGTGTGAGGGACCGCACGTGCTTCCTCTCGAGTGGAGACGGGTATGTCGGGGAACTTCTTGAGTTGCAGCAATGGTGTGAAGGACCCTTTGGAAGTTCCAGTGGTTAGATGTGATTGGCCTCGAGAAGCCTCAGCGGAAATGGGCCTCATCTCGCCTGAAGGGCAAAACCTCCTGGATTTTCTCGAGTTGCGGCAAGTGCTCTCGACTTACGACGGGGACCTCAGGGACCCGCTCTGGTGGCCTCAGGAAAGGCCAGTCCCCATGCGAGTTCCTCGGGGGCCTCTCCTGATTCCTCTCCCGTCGATGCCGGGGCCTAAGACCTTGTGTGGAGTCGGGGCCGGAACCTGAGGTTTCCTCTCCAGTGCTGACATGGATCTTGGGGTACTTCTGGAGTCTCCCCAGGGGAGTCAGTCCTCGTCTCGAATGCGGGCATGCACTTGCGCTTTCCTCCAGAGCGGTAGCAGCAGTGTCACGCAGTCCGCCGCGTGGATCAAAGGATCTATGGTTTTCCCTCGAGTCTTTCCCACGAGGCTTTCCCACGAGGCTTTCCCACAGGGCTGTCCCACGTGCACACGTGGTGGGAGTCGATCCTCGGCTTGAACGTCAAGGCAGTGCAGGGAAAACAGGTTCCTCTGGAATGGACTGACACATCTGGGGGACTCTTGGAATGGTGGCACGACCCTGGAGTTCCTCTCGCCTTTCCTGTGGAGAGCGCCTCCTCTTGAGATGCGACGGGAACTCCGGGAGTTCTTTCCCTACGAAACAGGGAAAGGATCCCTCATCTCGAGCTAGGAGGCGGAAACGGGGCTCCCCTGGATGTGTGCGGGACACCACGTGCTTCCTCTCGAGTGGAGACGGGTATGTCGGGGAACTTCGTGAGTTGCAGCAAGGGTGTGAAGGACCCTTTGGAAGTTCCAGTGGTTAGACGTGATTGGCCTCGAGAAGCCTCAGCGGAAAAGGGCCTCATCTCGCCTGGAGGGCAAAACCTCCTGGATTTTCTCGAGTTGCGGCAGGTGCTCTCGACTTACGACGGGGACCTCAGGGACCCGCTCTGGTGGCCTCAGGAAATGCCAGTCCCCATGCGAGTTCCTCGCGGGCCTCTCGGGATTCCTCTCCCGTCGATGCCGGGGCCTAAGACCTTGTGTGGAGTCAGGGACGGAACCTGAGGATTCCGCTCCAGTGCTGACATGGATCTTGGGGTACTTCTGGAGTCTCCCCAAGGGAGTCAGTCCTCGTCTCGAATGCGGGCATGCACTTGCGCTTTCCTCCAGAGCGGTAGCAGCAGTGTCACGCAGTCCGCCGCGTGGATCAAAGGATCTATGGTTTTCCCTCGAGTCTTTCCCACGAGGCTTTCCCACGAGGCTTTCCCACAGGGCTGTCCCACGTGCACACGTGGTGGGAATCGATCCACGGCTTGAACGTCAAGGCAGTGCAGGGAAAACAGGTTCCTCTGGAATGGACTGACACATCTGGGGGACTCTTGGAATGGTGGCATGACCCTGGAGTTCCTCTCGCCTTTCCTGTGGAGAGCGCCTCCTCTTGAGATGCGACGGGAACGCCGGGAATTCTTTCCCTACGAAACAGGGAAAGGATCCCTCATCTCGAGCTAGGAGGCCGAAACTGGTCTCCCCTGGATGTGTGCGGGACACCACGTGCTTCCTCTCGAGTGCAGACGGGTATGTCGGGGAACTTCTTGAGTTGCAGCAAGGGTGTGAAGGACCCTTTGGAAGTTCCAGTGGTTAGATGTGATTGGCCTCGAGAAGCCTCAGCGGAAATGGGCCTCATCTCGCCTGGAGGGCAAAACCTCCTGGATTTTCTCGAGTTGCGGCAGGTGCTCTCGACTTACGACGGGGATATCAGGGAACCGCTCTGGTGGCCTCAGGAACGGCCAGTCCCCAAGCGAGTTCCTCGGGTGCGTCTCGGGATTCCTCTCCCGTCGATGCCGGGGCCTAAGACCTTGTGTGGAGTCGGGGCCGGAACCTGAGGATTCCTCTCCAGTGCTGACATGGATCTTGGGGTACTTCTGGAGTCTCCCCAGGGGAGTCAGTCCTCGTCTCGAATGCGGGCATGCACTTGCGCTTTCCTCCAGAGCGGTAGCAGCAGTGTCACGCAGTCCGCCGCGGGGATCAAAGGATCTATGGTTTTCCCTCGAGTCTTTCCCACGAGGCTTTCCCACGAGGCTTTCCCACAGGACTGTCCCACGTGCACACGTGGTGGGAGTCGATCCTCTGCTTGAACGTCAAGGCAGTGCAGGGAAAACAGGTTCCTCTGGAATGGACTGACACATCTGGGGAACTCTTGGAATGGTGGCACGACCCTGGAGTTCCTCTCGCCTTTCCTGTGGAGAGCGCCTCCTCTTGAGATGCGACGGGAACGCCGGGAATTCTTTCCCTACGAAACAGGGAAAGGATCCCTCATCTCGAGCTAGGAGGCGGAAACGGGGCTCCCCTGGATGTGTGCGGGACACCACATGCTTCCTCTCGAGTGGAGACGGGTATGTCGGGGAACTTCTTGAGTTGCAGCAAGGGTGTGAAGGACCCTTTGGAAGTTCCAGTGGTTAGACGTGATTGGCCTCGAGAAGCCTCAGCGGAAATGGGCCTCATCTCGCCTGGAGGGCAAAACCTCCTGGATTTTCTCGAGTTGCGGCAGGTGCTCTCGACTTACGACAGGGACCTCAGGGACCCGCTCTGGTGGCCTCAGGAAAGGCCAGTCCCCATGCGAGTTCCTCGGGGGCCTCTCGGGATTCCTCTCCCGTTGATGCCGGGGCCTAAGACCTTGTGTGGAGTCGGGGCCGGAACCTGAGGATTCCTCTCCAGTGCTGACATGGATCTTGGGGTACTTCTGGAGTCTCCCCAGGGGAGTCAGTCCTCGTCTCGAATGCGGGCATGCACTTGCGCTTTCCTCCAGAGCGGTAGCAGCAGTGTCACGCAGTCCGCCGCGTGGATCAAAGGATCTATGGTTTTCCCTCGAGTCTTTCCCACGAGGCTTTCCCACGAGGCTTTCCCACAGGGCTGTCCCACGTGCACACGTGGTGGGACTCGATCCTCGGCTTGAACGTCAAGGCAGTGCAGGGAAAACAGGTTCCTCTGGAATGGACTGACACATCTGGGGGACTCTTGGAATGGTGGCATGACCCTGGAGTTCCTCTCGCCTTTCCTGTGGAGAGCGCCTCCTCTTGAGATGCGACGGGAACGCCGGGAATTCTTTCCCTACGAAACAGGGAAAGGATCCCTCATCTCGAGCTAGGAGGCCGAAACGGGTCTCCCCTGGATGTGTGCGGGACACCACGTGCTTCCTCTCGAGTGCAGACGGGTATGTCGGGGAACTTCTTGAGTTGCAGCAAGGGTGTGAAGGACCCTTTGGAAGTTCCAGTGGTTAGATGTGATTGGCCTCGAGAAGCCTCAGTGGAAACGGGCCTCATCTCGCCTGGAGGGCAAAACCTCCTGGATTTTCTCGAGTTGCGGCAGGTGCTCTCGACTTACGACGGGGACCTCAGGGACCCGCTCTGTTGGCCTCAGGAAAGGCCAGTCCCCATGCGAGTTCCTCGGGGGCCTCTCGGGATTCCTCTCCCGTCGATGCCGGGGCCTAAGACCTTGTGTGGAGTCGGGGCCGGAACCTGAGGATTCCTCTCCAGTGCTGACATGGATCTTGGGGTACTTCTGGAGTCTCCCCAGGGGAGTCAGTCCTCGTCTCGAATGCGCGCATGCACTTGCGCTTTCCTCCAGAGCGGTAGCAGCAGTGTCACGTAGTCCGCCGCGTGGATCAAAGGATCTATGGTTTTCCCTCGAGTCTTTCCCACGAGGCTTTCCCACGAGGCTTTCCCACAGGGCTGTCCCACGTGCACACGTGGTGGGACTCGATCCTCGGCTTGAACGTCAAGGCAGTGCAGGGAAAACAGGTTCCTCCTGAATGGACTGACACATCTGGGGGACTCTTGGAATGGTGGCACGACCCTGGATTTCCTCTCGCCTTTCCTGTGGAGAGCGCCTCCTCTTGAGATGCGACGGGAACGCCGGGAATTCTTTCCCTACGAAACAGGGAAAGGATCCCTCATCTCGAGCTAGGAGGCGGAAACGGGGCTCCCCTGGATGTGTGCGGGACCCCACGTGCTTCCTCTCGAGTGGAGACGGGTATGTCGGGGAACTTCTTGAGTTGCAGCAAGGGTGTGAAGGACCCTTTGGAAGTTCCAGTGGTTAGATGTGATTGGCCTCGAGAAGCCTCAGCGGAAATGGGCCTCATCTGGCCTGGAGGGCAAAACCTCCTGGATTTTCTCGAGTTGCGGCAGGTGCTCTCGACTTACGACGGGGACCTCAGGGACCCGCTCTGGTGGCCTCAGGAAAGGCCAGTCCCCATGCGAGTTCCTCGGGGGCCTCTCGGGATTCCTCTCCCGTCGATGCCGGGGCCTAAGACCTTGTGTGGAGTCGGGGCCGGAACCTGAGGATTCCTCTCCAGTGCTGACATGGATCTTGGGGTACTTCTGGAGTCTCCCCAGGGGAGTCAGGCCTCGTCTCGAATGCGGGCATGCACTTGCGCTTTCCTCCAGAGCGGTAGCAGCAGTGTCACGCAGTCCGCCGCGTGGATCAAAGGATCTATGGTTTTCCCTCGAGTCTTTCCCACGAGGCTTTCCCACGAGGCTTTCCCACAGGGCTGTCCCACGTGCACACGTGGTGGGAATCGATCCTCGGCTTGAACGTCAAGGCAGTGCAGGGAAAACAGGTTCCTCTGGAATGGACTGACACATCTGGGGGACTCTTGGAATGGTGGCATGACCCTGGAGTTCCTCTCGCCTTTCCTGTGGCGAGCGCCACCTCTTGAGATGCGACGGGAACGCCGGGAATTCTTTCCCTACGAAGCAGGGAAAGGATCCCTCATCTCGAACTAGGAGGCGGAAACGGGGCTCCCCTGGATGTGTGCGGGACACCACGTGCTTCCTCTCGAGTGCAGACGGGTATGTCGGGGAACTTCTGGACTTGCAGCAAGGGTGTGAAGGACCCTTTGGAAGTTCCAGTGGTTAGATGTGATTGGCCTCGAGAAGCCTCAGCGGAAATGGGCCTCATCTCGCCTGGAGGGCAAAACCTCCTGGATTTTCTCGAGTTGCGGCAGGTGCTCTCGACTTACGACGGTGACCTCAGGGACCCGCTCTGGTGGCCTCAGGAAAGGCCAGTCCCCATGCGAGTTCCTCGGGGGCGTCTCGGGATTCCTCTCCCGTCGATGCCGGGGCCTAAGACCTTGTGTGGAGTCGGGGCCGGAACCTGAGGATTCCTCTCCAGTGCTGACATGGATCTTGGGGTACTTCTGGAGTCTCCCCAGGGGAGTCAGTCCTCGTCTCGAATGCGGGCATGCACTTGCGCTTTCCTCCAGAGCGGTAGCAGCAGTGTCACGCAGTCCGCCGCGTGGATCAAAGGATCTATGGTTTTCCCTCGAGTCTTTCCCACTTAGCTTTCCCACGAGGCTTTCCCACAGGGCTGTCCCACGTGCACACGTGGTGGGAGTCGATCCTCGGCTTGAACGTCAAGGCAGTGCAGGGAAAACAGGTTCCTCTGGAATGGACTGACACATCTGGGGGACTCTTGGAATGGTGGCACGACCCTGGAGTTCCTCTCGCCTTTCCTGTGGAGAGCGCCTCCTCTTGAGATGCGACGGGAACGCCGGGAATTCTTTCCCTACGAAACAGGGAAAGGATGCCTCATCTCGAGCTAGGAGGCGGAAACGGGGCTCCCCTGGATGTGTGCGGGACCCCACGTGCTTCCTCTCGAGTGGAGACGGGTATGTCGGGGAACTTCTTGAGTTGCAGCAATGGTGTGAAGGACCCTTTGGAAGTTCCAGTGGTTAGATGTGATTGGCCTCGAGAAGCCTCAGCGGAAATGGGCCTCATCTGGCCTGGAGGGCAAAACCTCCTGGATTTTCTCGAGTTGCGGCAGGTGCTCTAGACTTACGACGGGGACCTCAGGGAACCGCTCTTGTGGCCTCAGGAAAGGCCAGTCCCCATGCGAGTTCCTCGGGGGCGTCTCGGGATTCTTCTCCCGTCAATGCCGGGGCCTAAGACCTTGTGTGGAGTCGGGGCCGGAACCGGAGGATTCCTCTCCAGTGCTGACATGGATCTTGGGGTACTTCTGGAGTCTCCCCAGGGGAGTCAGTCCTCGTCTCGAATGCGGGCATGCAATTGCGCTTTCTTCCAGAGCGCTAGCAGTAGTGTCACGCAGTCTGCCGCGTGGATCAAAGGATCTACGGTTTTCCCTCGAGTCTTTCAAACGAGGCTTTCCCACGAGGCTTTCCCACAGGGCTGTCCCACGTGCACACGTGGTGGTAGTCGATCCTCGGCTTGAACGTCAAGGCAGTGCAGGGAAAACAGGTTCCTCTGTAATGGACTGACACATCTGGGGGTCTCTTGGAATGGTGGGACGACCCTGGAGTTCCTCTCGCCTTTCCTGTGGAGAGCGCCTCCTCTGGAAATGCGACGGGAACGCCGGGAATTCTTTCCCTACGAAACAGGGAAAGGATCACTCATCTCGAGCTAGTTGGCGGAAACGGGGCTCCCCTGGATGTGTGCGGGACCCCACGTGCTTCCTTTCGAGTGGAGACGGGTATGTCGGGGAACTTTTTGAGTTGCAGCAAGGGTGTGAAGGACCGTTTGGAAGTTCCAGTGGTTAGACGTGATTAGCCTCGAGAAGCCTCAGCGGAAATGGGCCTCATCTCGCCTGGAGGGCAAAACCTCCTGGATTTTCTCGAGTTGCGGCAGGTGCTCTCGACTTACGATGGGGACCTCAGGGACCCGCTCTGGTGGCCTCAGGAAAGGCCAGTCCCCATGCGAGTTCCTCGGGGGCCTCTGGGGATTCCTCTCCCGTCGATGCCGGAGCCTAAGTCCTTGTGTGGAGTCGGGGCCAGAACCTGAGGATTCTTCTCCAGTGCTGACATGGATCTTGGGGTACTTCTGGAGTCTCCCCAGGGGAGTCAGTGCTCGTCTCGAATGCGGGCATGCACTTGCGCTTTCCTCCAGAGCGGTAGCAGCAGTGCCACGCAGTCCGCCGCATGGATCAAAGGATCTATGGTTTTCCCTCGAGTCTTTCCCACGAGGCTTTCCCACGAGGCTTTCCCACAGGGCTGTCCCACGTGCACACGTGGTGGGAGTCGATCCTCGGCTTGAACGTCAAGGCAGTGCAGGGAAAACAGATTCCTCTGGAATGGACTGACACATCTGGGGGACTCTTGGAATGGTGTCACGACCCTGGAGTTCCTCTCGCATTTCCTGTGGAGAGCGCCTCCTCTTGAGATGCGACGGGAACGCCGGGAATTCTTTCCCTACGAAACAGGGAAAGGATCCCTCATCTCGAGCTAGGAGGCGGAAACGGGGCTCCCCTGGATGTGTGCGGGACCCCACGTGCTTCCTCTCGAGTGGAGACGGGTATGTCGGGGAACTTCTTGAGTTGCAGCAATGGTGTGAAGGACCCTTTGGAAGTTCCAGTGGTTAGATGTGATTGGCCTCGAGAAACCTCAGCGGAAATGGGCCTCATCTGGCCTGGAGGGCAAAACCTCCTGGATTTTCTCGAGTTGCGGCAGGTGCTCTAGACTTACGACGGGGACCTCAGGGAAACGCTCTTGTGGCCTCAGGAAAGGCCAGTCCCCATGCGAGTTCTTCGGGGGCGTCTCGGGATTCTTCTCCCGTCGATGCCGGGGCCTAAGACCTTGTGTGGAGTCGGGGCCGGAACCTGAGGATTCCTCTCCAGTGCTGACATGGATCTTGGGGTACTTCTGGAGTCTCCCCAGGGGAGTCAGTCCTCGTCTCGAATGCGGGCATGCACTTGCGCTTTCCTCCAGAGCGGTAGCAGCAGTGTCACGCAGTCCGCCGCGTGGATCAAAGGATCTATGGTTTTCCCTCGAGTCTTTCCCACGAGGCTTTCCCACGAGGCTTTCCAACAGGGCTGTCCCACGTGCACACGTGGTGGGAGTCGATCCTCGGCTTGAACGTCAAGGCAGTGCAGGGAAAACAGGTTCCTCTGGAATGGACTGACACATCTGGGGGACTCTTGGAATGGTGTCACGACCCTGGAGTTCCTCTCGCATTTCCTGTGGAGAGCGCCTCCTCTTGAGATGCGACGGGAACGCCGGGAATTCTTTCCCTACGAAACAGGGAAAGGATGCCTCATCTCGAGCTAGGAGGCGGAAACGGGGCTCCCCTGGATGTGTGCGGGACCCCACGTGCTTCCTCTCGAGTGGAGACGGGTATGTCGGGGAAGTTCTTGAGTTGCAGCAAGGGTGTGAAGGACCCTTTGGAAGTTCCAGTGGTTAGACGTGATTAGCCTCGAGAAGCCTCAGCGGAAATGGGCCTCATCTCGCCTGGAGGGCAAAACCTCCTGGATTTTCTCGAGTTGCGGCAGGTGCTCTCGACTTACGACGGGGACCTCAGGGACCCGCTCTGGTGGCCTCAGGAAAGGCCAGTCCCCATGCGAGTTCCTCGGGGGCCTCTGGGGATTCCTCTCCCGTCGATGCCGGAGCCTAAGTCCTTGTGTGGAGTCGGGGCCCGAACCTGAGGATTCCTCTCCAGTGCTGACATGGATCTTGGGGTACTTCTGGAGTCTCCCCTGGGGAGTCAGTCCTCGTCTCGTTTGCCGGCATGCACTTGCGCTTTCCTCCAGAGCGGTAGCAGCAGTGTCACGCAGTCCGCCGCATGGATCAAAGGATCTATGGTTTTCCCTCGAGTCTTTCCCACGAGGCTTTCCCACGAGGCTTTCCCACAGGGCTGTCCCACGTGCACACGTGGTGGGAGTCGATCCTCGGCTTGAACGTCAAGGCAGTGCAGGGAAAACAGGTTCCTCTGGAATTGACTGACACATCTGGGGGACTCTTGGAATGGTGGCACGACCCTGGAGGACCTCTCGCCTTTCCTGTGGAGAGCGCCTCTTCTTGAGATGCGACGGGAACGCCGGGAATTCTTTCCCTACGAAACAGGGAAAGGATCCCTCATCTCGAGATAGGAGGCGGAAACGGCGCTCCCCTGGATGTGTGCGGGACCCCACGTGCTTCCTCTCGAGTGCAGACGGGTATGTCGGGAAACTTCTTGAGTTGCAGCAAGGGTGTGAAGGAACCTTTGGAAGTTCCAGTGGTTAGATGTGATTGGCCTCGAGAAGCCTCATCGGAAATGGGCCTCATCTCGCCTGGAGGGCAAAACCTCCTGGATTTTCTCGAGTTGCGGCAGGTGCTCTCGACTTACGACGGGGACCTCAGGGACCCGCTCTGGTGGCCTCAGGAAAGGCCAGTCCCCATGCGAGTTCCTCGGGGGCCTCTAGGGATACCTCTCCCGTCGATGCCGGGGCCTAAGACCTTGTGTGGAGTCGGGCCGGAACCTGAGGATTCCTCTCCAGTGCTGACATGGATCTTGGGGTACTTCTGGAGTCTCCCCAGGGGAGTCAGTCCTCGTCTAGAATGCGGGCATGCACTTGCGCTTTCCTCCAGAGGGGTAGCAGCAGTGTCACGCAGTCCACCGTGTGGATCAAAGGATCTATGGTTTTCCCTCGAGTCTTTCCCACGAGGCTTTCCCACGAGGCTTTCCCACAGGGCTGTCCCACGTGCACACGTGGTGGGAGTCGATCCTCGGCTTGAACGTCAAGGCAGTGCAGGGAAAACAGGTTCCTCTGGAATGGACTGATACATCTGGGGGACTCTTGGAATGGTGGCATGACCCTGGAGTTCCTCTCGCCTTTCCTGTGGAGAGCGCCTCCTCTTGAGATGCGACGGGAACGCCGGGAATTCTTTCCCTACGAAACAGGGAAAGGATCCCTCATCTCGAACTAGGAGTTGGAAACGGGGCTCCCCTGGATGTGTGCGGGACCCCACGTGCTTCCTCTCGAGTGGAGACCGGTATGTCGGGGAACTTCTTGAGTTGCAGCAATGGTGTGAAGGACCCTTTGGAAGTTCCAGCGGTTAGATGTTATTGGCCTCGAGAAGCCTCAGCGGAAATGGGCCTCATCTCGCCAAGAGGGCAAAACCTCCTGGATTTTCTCGAGTTGCGGCAGGTGCTCTCGACTTACGACGGGGACCTCAGGGACCCGCTCTGGTGGCCTCAGGAAAGGCCAGTCCCCATGCGAGTTCCTCGGGGGCGTCTCGGGATTCCTCTCCCGTCGATGCCGGGGCCTAAGACCTTGTGTGGAGTCGGGGCCGGAACCTGAGGATTCCTCTCCAGTGCTGACATGGATCTTGGGGTACTTCTGGAGTCTCCCCAGGGGAGTCAGTCCTCGTCTCGAATGCGGGCATGCACTTGCGCTTTCCTCCAGAGCGGTAGCAGCAGTGTCACGCAATCCGCCACGTGGATCAAAGGATCTATGGTTTTCCCTCGAGGCTTTCCCACGAGGCTTTCCCACAGGGCTGTCCCAAGTGCACACGTGGTGGGAGTCGATCCTCGGCTTGAACGTCAAGGCAGTGCAGGGAAAACAGGTTCCTCTGGAATGGACTGACACATCTGGCTGACTCTTGGAATGGTGTCACGACCCTGGAGTTCCTCTCGCCTTTCCTGTGGAGAGCGCCTCCTCTTGAGATGCGACTGGAACGCCGGGAATTCTTTCCCTACGAAACAGGGAAAGGATCCCTCATCTCGAGCTAGGAGGCGGAAACGGGGCTCCCCTGGATGTGTGCGGGACACCACGTGCTTCCTCTCGAGTGCAGACGGGTATGTCGGGGAACTTCTTGAGTTGCAGCAAGTGTGTGAAGGACCCTTTGGAAGTTCCAGTGGTTAAATGTGATTGGCCTCGAGAAGCCTCAGCGAAAATGGGCCTCATCTCGCCTGGAGGGCAAAACCTCCTGGATTTTCTCGAGTTGCGGCAGGTGCTCTCGACTTACGACGGGGACCTCAGGGACCCGCTCTGGTGGCCTCAGGAAAGGCCAGTCCCCATGCGAGTTCCTCGGGGGCCTCTCGGGATTCCTCTCCCGTCGATGCCGGGGCCTAAGACCTTGTGTGGAGTCAGGGACGGAACCTGAGGATTCCGCTCCAGTGCTGACATGGATCTTGGGGTACTTCTGGAGTCTCCCCAAGGGAGTCAGTCCTCGTCTCGAATGCGGGCATGCACTTGCGCTTTCCTCCAGAGCGGTAGCAGCAGTGTCACGCAGTCCGCCGCGTGGATCAAAGGATCTATGGTTTTCCCTCGAGTCTTTCCCACGAGGCTTTCCCACGAGGCTTTCCCACAGGGCTGTCCCACGTGCACACGTGGTGGGACTCGATCCTCGGCTTGAACGTCAAGGCAGTGCAGGGAAAACAGTTTCCTCTGGAATGGACTGACACATGTGGGGGACTCTTGGAATGGTGGCATGACCCTGGAGTTCCTCTCGCCTTTCCTGTGGAGAGCGCCTCCTCTTGAGATGCGACGGGAACGCCGGGAATTCTTTCCCTACGAAACAGGGAAAGGATCCTTCATCTCGAGCTAGGAGGCCGAAACGGGTCTCCCCTGGATGTGTGCGGGACACCACGTGCTTCCTCTCGAGTGCAGACGGGTATGTCGGGGAACTTCTTGAGTTGCAGCAAGGGGGTGAAGGACCCTTTGGAAGTTCCAGTGGTTAGATGTGATTGGCCTCGAGAAGCCTCAGCGGAAATGGGCCTCATCTCGCCTGGAGGGCAAAACCTCCTGGATTTTCTCGAGTTGCGGCAGGTGCTCTCGACTTACGACGGGGATATCAGGGAACCGCTCTGGTGGCATCAGGAACGGCCAGTCCCCAAGCGAGTTCCTCCGGGGCGTCTCGGGATTCCTCTCCCGTCGATGCCGGGGCCTAAGACCTTGTGTGGAGTCGGGGCCGGAACCTGAGGATTCCTCTCCAGTGCTGACATGGATCTTGGGGTACTTCTGGAGTCTCCCCAGGGGAGTCAGTCCTCGTCTCGAATGCGGGCATGCACTTGCGCTTTCCTCCAGAGCGGTAGCAGCAGTGTCACGCAGTCCGCCGCGGGGATCAAAGGATCTATGGTTTTCCCTCGAGTCTTTCCCACGAGGCTTTCCCACGAGGCTTTCCCACAGGGCTGTCCCACGTGCACAGGTGGTGGGAGTCGATCCTCTGCTTGAACGTCAAGGCAGTGCAGGGAAAACAGGTTCCTCTGGAATGGACTGACACATCTGGGGGACTCTTGGAATGGTGGCACGACCCTGGAGTTCCTCTCGCCTTTCCTGTGGAGAGCGCCTCCTCTTGAGATGCGACGGGAACGCCGGGAATTCTTTCCCTACGAAACAGGGAAAGGATCCCTCATCTCGAGCTAGGAGGCGGAAACGGGGCTCCCCTGGATGTGTGCGGGACACCACATGCTTCCTCTCGAGTTTAGACGGGTATGTCGGGGAACTTCTTGAGTTGCAGCAAGGGTGTGAAGGACCCTTTGGAAGTTCCAGTGGTTAGACGTGATTGGCCTCGAGAAGCTTCAGCGGAAATGGGCCTCATCTCGCCTGGAGGGCAAAACCTCCTGGATTTTCTCGAGTTGCGGCAGGTGCTCTCGACTTACGACGGGGACCTCAGGGACCCGCTCTGGTGTCCTCAGGAAAGGCCAGTCCCCATGCGAGTTCCTCGTGGGCCTCTCGGGATACCTCTCCCGTCGATGCCGGGGCCTAAGACCTTGTGTGAAGTCGGGGCCGGAACCTGAGGGTTCCTCTCCAGTGCTGACATGGATCTTGGGGTACTTCTGGAGTCTCCCCAGGGGAGTCAGTCCTCGTCTCGAATGCGGGCATGCACTTGCGCTTTCCTCCAGAGCGGTAGCAGCAGTGTCACGCAGTCCACCCCGTGGATCAAAGGATCTATGGTTTTCCCTCGAGTCTTTCCCACGAGGCTTTCCCACGAGGCTTTCCCACAGGGCTGTCCCACGTGCACACGTGGTGGGAGTCGATCCTCGGCTTGAACGTCAAGGCAGTGCAGGGAAAACAGGTTCCTCTGGAATGGACTGACACATCTGGGGGACTCTTGGAATGGTGTCACCACCCTGGAGTTCCTCTCGCCTTTCCTGTGGAGAGCGCCTCCTCTAGAGATGCAACGGGAACGCCGGGAATTCTTTCCCTACGAAACAGGGAAAGGATCCCTCATCTCGAGCTAGGAGGCGGAAACGGGGCTCCCCTGGATGTGTGCGGGACACCACGTGCTTCCTCTCGAGTGGAGACGGGTATGTCGGGGAACTTCTTGAGTTGCAGCAATGGTGTGAAGGACCCTTTGGAAGTTCCAGTGGTTAGATGTGATTGGCCTCGAGAAGCCTCAGCGGAAATGGGCCTCATCTCGCCTGTAGGGCAAAACCTCCTGGATTTTCTCGAGTTGCGGCAGGTGCTCCCGACTTACGACGGGGACCTCAGGGACCCGCTCTGGTGGCCTCAGGAAAGGCCAGTCCCCATGCGAGTTCCTCGGGGGCCTCTCGGGATTCCTCTCCCATAGATGCCGGGGCCTAAGACCTTGTGTGGAGTCGGGGCCGGAACCTGAGGATTCCTCTCCAGTGCTGACATGGATCTTGGGGTACTTCTGGAGTCTCCCCAGGGGAGTCAGTCCTCGTCTCGAATGCGGGCATGCACTTGCGCTTTCCTCCAGAGCGGTAGCAGCAGTGTCACGCAGTCCGCCGCGTGGATCAAAGGATCTATGGTTTTCCTTCTAGTCTTTCCCACGAGGCATTCCCACAGGGCTATCCCACGTGCACACGTGGTGGGAGTCGTTCCTCGGCTTGAACGTCAAGGCAGTGCAGGGAAAACAGGTTCCTCTGGAATGGACTGACACATCTGGGGGACTCTTGGAATGGTGTCACGACCCTGGAGTTCCTCTCGCCTTTCCTGTGGAGAGCGCCTCCTCTTGAGATGCGACTGGAACGCCGGGAATTCTTTCCCTACGAAACAGGGAAAGGATGCCTCATCTCGAGCGAGGAGGCGGAAACGGGGCTCCCCTGGATGTGTGCGGGACCCCACGTGCTTCCTCTCGAGTGGAGACGGGTATGTCGGGGAACTTCTTGCGTTGCAGCAAGGGTGTGAAGGACCCTTTGGAAGTTCCAGTGGTTAGATGTGATTGGCCTCGAGAAGCCTCAGCGGAAATGGGCCACATCTCGCCTGGAGGGCAAAACCTCGTGGATTTTCTCGAGTTGCAGCAGGTGCTCTCGACTTACGACGGGGACCTCAGGGACCCGCTCTGGTGGCCTCAGGAAAGGCCAGTCCCCATGCGAGTTCCTCGGGGGCCTCTCGGGATTCCTCTCCCGTCGATGCCGGGGCCTAAGACCTTGTGTGGAGTCGGGGCCGGAACCTGAGGATTCCTCTCCAGTGCTGACATGGATCTTGGGGTACTTCTGGAGTCTCCCCAGGGGAGTCAGTCCTCGTCTCGAATGCGCGCATTCACTTGCGCTTTCCTCCAGAGCGGTAGCAGCAGTGTCACGCAGTCCACCGCGTGGATCAAAGGATGTTTGGTTTTCCCTCGAGTCTTTCCCAGGAGGCTTTCCCACCAGTCTGTCCCACGTGCAAACGTGGTGGGAGTCGATCCTCGGCTTGAACGTCAAGGCAGTGCAGGGAAAACAGGTTCCTCTGGAATGGACTGACACATCTGGGGGACTCTTGGAATGGTGTCACGACCCTGGAGTTCCTCTCGCATTTCCTGTGGAGAGCGCCTCCTCTTGAGATGCGACGGGAACGCCGGGAATTCTTTCCCTACGAAACAGGGAAAGGATCCCTCATCTCGAGCGAGGAGGCGGAAACGGGGCTCCCCTGGATGTGTGCGGGACCCCACGTGCTTCCTCTCGAGTGGAGACGGGTATGTCGGGGAACTTCTTGAGTTGCAGCAAGGGTGTGAAGGACCCTTTGGAAGTTCCAGTGGTTAGATGTGATTGGCCTCGAGAAGCCTCAGCAGAAATGGGCCTCATCTCGCCTGGAGGGCAAAACCTCCTGGATTTTCTCGAGTTGCGGCAGGTGCTCTCGACTTACGACGGGGACCTCAGGGACCCGCTCTGGTGGCCTCAGGAAAGGCCAGTCCCCATGCGAGTTCCTCGGGGGCCTCTCGGGATTCCTGTCCCGTCGATGCCGGGGCCGAAGACCTTTTGTGGAGTCGTGGCCGGAACCTGAGGATTCCTCTCCAGTGCTGACATGGATCTTGGGGTACTTCTGGAGTCTCCCCAGGGGAGTCAGTCCTCGTCTCGAATGCGGGCATGCACTTGCGCTTTCCTCCAGAGCGGTAGCAGCAGTGTCACGCAGTCCGCCGCGTGGATCAAAGGATCTATGGTTTTCCCTCGAGTCTTTCCCACGAGGCTTTCCCACGAGGCTTTCCCACAGGGCTGTCCCACGTGCACACGTGGTGGGAGTCGATCCTTGGGTTGAACGTCAAGGCAGTGCAGGGAAAACAGGTTCCTCTGGAATGGACTGACACATCTGGGGGACTCTTGGAATGGTGGCACGACCCTGGAGTTCCTCTCGCCTTTCCTGTGGAGAGCGCCTCCTCTTGAGATGCGACGGGAACGCCGGGAATTCTTTCCCTACGAAACAGGGAAAGGATCCCTCATCTCGAGCTAGGAGTCGGAAACGGAGCTCCCCTGGATGTGGGCGGGACACCACGTGCTTCCTCTCGAGTGGAGACGGGTATGTCGGGGAACTTCTTGAGTTGCAGCAAGGGTGTGAAGGACCCTTTGGAAGTTCCAGTGGTTAGACGTGATTAGCCTCGAGAAGCCTCAGCGGAAATGGGCCTCATCTCGCCTGGAGGGCAAAACCTCCTGGATTTTCTCGAGTTGCGGCAGGTGCTCTCGACTTATGACGGGGACCTCAGGGACCCGCTCTGGTGGCCTCAGGAAAGGCCAGTCCCCATGCGAGTTCCTCGGGGGCCTCTCGGGATTCCTCTCCCATAGATGCCGGGGCCTAAGACCTTGTGTGGAGTCGGGGCCGGAACCTGAGGATTCCTCTCCAGTGCTGACATGGATCTTGGGGTACTTCAGGAGTCTCCCCAGGGGAGTCAGTCCTCGTCTCGAATGCGGGCATGCATTGCGCTTTCCTCCAGAACGGTAGCAGCAGTGTCACGCAGTCCGCCGAGTGGATTAAAGGATCTATGGTTTTCCCTCGAGTCTTTCCCACGAGGCTTTCCCACGAGGCTTTCCCACAGGGCTGTCCCACGTGCACACGTGGTGGGAGTCGATCCTCGGCTTGAACGTCAAGGCAGTGCAGGGATAACAGGTTCCTCTGGAATGGACTGACTCATCTGCGGGACTCTTGGAATGGTGGCACGACCCTGGAGTTCCTCTCGCCTTTCCTGTGGAGAGCGCCTCCTCTTGAGATGCGACGGGAACGCCGGGAATTCTTTCCCTACGAAACAGGGAAAGGATCCCTCATCTCGAGCTAGGAGGCGGAAACGGGGCTCCCCTGGATGTGTGCGGGACACCACGTGCTTCCTCTCGAGTGCAGACGGGTATGTCGGGGAACTTCTTGAGTTGCAGCAAGGGTGTGAAGGACCCTTTGGAAGTTCCAGTGGTTAGATGTGATTGGCCTCCAGAAGCCTCAGCGGGAATGGGCCTCATCTCGCCTGGAGGGCAAAACCTCCTGGATTTTGTCGAGTTGCGGCAGGTGCTCTCGACTTACGACGGGGACCTCAGGGAACCGCTCTGGTGGCCTCAGGAAAGGCCAGTCCCCATGCGAGTTCCTCGGGGGCCTCTCGGGATTCCTCTCCCGTCGATGCCGGGGCCTAAGACCTTGTGTGGAGTCGGGGCCGGAACCTGAGGATTCCTCTCCAGTGCTGACATGGATCTTGGGGTACTTCTGGAGTCTCCCCAGGGGAGTCAGTCCTCGTCTCGAATGCGGGCATGCACTTGCGCTTTCCTCCAGAGCGGTAGCAGCAGTGTCACGCAGTCCGCCGCGTGGATCAAAGGATGTTTGGTTTTCCCTCGAGTCTTTCCCACGAGGCTTTCCCACGAGGCTTTCCCACAGGGCTGTCCCACGTGCACACGTGGTGGGAGTGGATCCTCGGCTTGAACGTCAAGGCAGTGCAGGGAAAACAGGTTCCTCTGGAATGGACTGACACATCTGGGGGACTCTTGGAATGGTGTCACGACCCTGGAGTTCCTCTCGCCTTTCCTGTGGAGAGCGCCTCCTCTTGAGATGCGACGGGAACGCCGGGAATTCTTTCCCTACGAAACAGGGAAAGGATCCCTCATCTCGAGCGAGGAGGCGGAAACGGGGCTCCCCTGGATGTGTTCGGGACCCCACGTGCTTCCTCTCGAGTGGAGACGGGTATGTCGGGGAACTTCTTGAGTTGCAGCAAGGGTGTGAAGGACCCTTTGGAAGTTCCAGTGGTTAGATGTGATTGGCCTCGAGAAGCCTCAGCAGAAATGGGCCTCATCTCGCCTAGAGGGCAAAACCTCCTGGATTTTCTCGAGTTGCGGCAGGTGCTCTCGACTTACGACGGGGACCTCAGGGACCCGCTCTGGTGGCCTCAGGAAAGGCCAGTCCCCATGCGAGTTCCTCGGGGGTCTCTCGGGATTCCTCTCCCGTCGATGCCGGGGCCGAAGACCTTGTGTGGAGTCGTGGCCGGAACCTGAGGATTCCTCTCCAGTGCTGACATGGATCTTGGGGTACTTCTGGAGTCTCCCCAGGGGAGTCAGTCCTCGTCTCGAATGCGGGCATGCACTTGCGCTTTTCTCCAAAGCGGTAGCAGCAGTGTCACGCAGTCCGCCGCGTGGATCAAAGGATCTATGATTTTCCCTCGAGTCTTTCCCACGAGGCTTTCCCACGAGGCTTTCCCACAGGGCTGTCCCACGTGCACACGTGGTGGGAGTCGATCCTCGGCTTGAACGTCAAGGCAGTGCAGGGAAAACAGGTTCCTCTGGAATGGACTGACACATCTGGGTGACTCTTGGAATGGTGGCACGACCCTGGAGTTCCTCTCGCCTTTCCTGTGGAGAGCGCCTCCTCTTGAGATGCGACGGGAACGCCGGGAATTCTTTCCCTACGAAACAGGGAAAGGATCCCTCATCTCGAGCTAGGAGGCGGAAACGGTGCTCCCCTGGAGGTGTGCGGGACCCACGTGCTTCCTCTCGAGTGCAGACGGGTATGTCGGGGAACTTCTTGAGTTGCAGCAAGGGTGTGAAGGACCCTTTGGAAGGTCCAGTGGTTAGATGTGTTTGGCCTCGAGAAGCCTCAGCGGAAATGGGCCTCATCTCGCCTGGAGGGCAAAACCTCCTGGATTTTCTCGAGTTGCGGCAGGTGCTCTCGACTTACGACGGGGACCTCAGGGACACGCTCTGGTGGCCTCAGGAAAGGCCAGTCCCCATGCGAGTTCCTCGGGGGCCTCTCGGGATTCCTCTCCCGTCGATGCCGGGGCCTAAGACCTTGTGTGGAGTCGGGGCCGGAACCTGAGGACTCCTCTCCAGTGCTGACATGGATCTTGGGCTACTTATGGAGTCTCCCCAGGGGAGTCAGTCCTCGTCTCGAATGCGGGCATGCACTTGCGCTTTCCTCCAGAGCGGTAGCAATAATGTCACGCAGTCCGCCGCGTAGATCAAAGGATCTATGGTTTTCCCTCGAGTCTTTTCCACGAGGCTTTCCCACGAGGCTTTCCCACAGGGCTGTCCTACGTGCACACGTGTTGGGAGTCGATTCTCGGCTTGAACGTCAAGGCAGTGCAGGGAAAACAGGTTCCTCTGGAATGGACTGACACATCTGGGGGACTCTTGGAATGGTGGCACGACCCTGGAGTTCCTCTCGCCTTTCCTGTGGAGAGCGCCTCCTCTTGAGATGCGACGGGAACGCCGGGAATTCTTTCCCTACGAAACAGGGAAAGGATCCCTCATCTCGAGCTAGGAGGCGGAAACGGGGCTCCCCTGGATGTGTGAGGGACCCCACGTGCTTCCTCTCGAGTGGAGACGGGTATGTCGGGGAACTTCTTGAGTTGCAGCAATGGTGTGAAGGACCCTTTGGAAGTTCCACTGGTTAGATGTGATTGGCCTCGAGAAGCCTCAGCGGAAATGGGCCTCATCTCGCCTGGAGGGCAAAACCTCCTGGATTTTCTCGAGTTGCGGCAGGTGCTCTCGACTTACGATGGGGACCTCAGGGACCCGCTCTGGTGGCCTCAGGAAAGGCCAGTCCCCATGCGAGTTCCTCCGGGGCGTCTCGGGATTTCTCTCCCGTTGATGCCAGGGCCTAAGACCTTGTGTGGAATCGGGGCCGGAACCTGAGGATTCCTCTCCAGTGCTGACATGGATCTTGGGGTACTTCTGGAGTCTCCCCAGGGGAGTCAGTCCTCGTCTCGAATGCGGGCATGCACTTGCGCTTTCCTCCAGAGCGGCAGCAGCAGTGTCACGCAGTCCGCCGCGTGGATCAAAGGATCTATGGTTTTCCCTCGAGTCTTTCCCACGAGGCTTTCCCACGAGGCTTTCCCACAGGGCTGTCCCACGTGCACACGTGGTGGGAGTCGATCCTCGGCTTGAACGTCAAGGCAGTGCAGGGAAAACAGGTTCCTCTGGAATGGACTGACACATCTGGGGGACTCTTGGAATGGTGGCACGACCCTTCAGTTCCTCTCGCCTTTCCTGTGGAGAGCGCCTCCTCTTGAGATGCGACGGGAACGCCGGGAATTCTTTCCCTACGAAACAGGGAAAGGTTCCCTCATCTCGAGCTAGGAGGCGGAAACGGGGCTCCCCTGGATGTGTGCGGGAACCCACGTGCTTCCTCTCGAGTGCAGACGGGTATGTCGGGGAACTTCTTGAGTTGCAGAAAGGGTGTGAAGGACCCTTTGGAAGTTCCAGTGGTTAGACGTGATTAGCCTCGAGAAGCCTCAGCGGAAATGGGCCTCATCTCGCCTGGAGGGCAAAACCTCCTGGATTTTCTCGAGTTGCGGCAGGTGCTCTCGACTTACGACGGGGACCTCAGGGACCCGCTCTGGTGGCCTCAGGAAAGGCCAGTCCCCATGCGAGTTCCTCGGGGGTCTCTCGGGATTCCTCTCCCGTCGATGCCGGGGCCGAAGACCTTGTGTGGAGTCGTGGCCGGAACCTGAGGATTCCTCTCCAGTGCTGACATGGATCTTGGGGTACTTCTGGAGTCTCCCCAGGGGAGTCAGTCCTCGTCTCGAATGCGGGCATGCACTTGCGCTTTCCTCCAGAGCGGTAGCAGCAGTGTCACTCAGTCCGCCGCGTGGATCAAAGGATGTTTGGTTTTCCCTCGAGTCTTTCCCACGAGGCTTTCCCACGAGGCTGTCCCACGTGCACACGTGGTGTGAGTCGATCCTCGGCTTGAACGTCAAGGCAGTGCAGGGAAAACAGGTTCCTCTGGAATGGACTGACACATCTGGGGGACTCTTGGAATGGTGGCACGACCCTGGAGTTCCTCTCGCCTTTCCTGTGGAGAGCGCCTCCTCTTGAGATGCGACGGGAACGCCGGGAATTCTTTCCCTACGAAACAGGGAAAGGATCCCTCATCTCGAGCTAGGAGGCGGAAACGGGGCTCCCCTGGATGTTTGCGGGACACCACGTGCTTCCTCTCGAGTGGAGACGTGTATGTCGGGGAACTTCTTGAGTTGCAGCAAGGGTGTGAAGGACCCTTTGGAAGTTCCAGTGGTTAGATATGATTGGCCTCGAGAAGCCTCAGCGGAAATGGGCCTCATCTCCCCTGGAGGGCAAAACCTCCTGGATTTTCTCGAGTTGCGGCAGGTGCTATCGACTTACGACGGGGACCTCAGGGACCCGCTCTGGTGGCCTCAGGAAAGGCCAGTCCCCATGCGAGTTCCTCAGGGGCCTCTCGGGATTCCTCTCCCGTCGATGCCGGGGCCTAAGACCTTGTGTGGAGTCGGGGCCGGAACCTGAGGATTCCTCTCCAGTGCTGACATGGATCTTGGGGTACGTCTGTAGTCTCCCCAGGGGAGTCAGTCCTCGTCTCGAATGCGGGCATGCACTTGCGCTTTCCTCCAGAGCGGTAGCAGCAGTGTCACGCAGTCCGCCGCGTGGATCAAAGGATGTTTGGTTTTCCCTCGAGTCTTTCCCACGAGGCTTTCCCACGAGGCTGTCCCACGTGCACACGTGGTGTGAGTCGATCCTCGGCTTGAACGTCAAGGCAGTGCAGGGAAAACAGGTTCCTCTGGAATGGACTGACACATCTGGGGGACTCTTGGAATGGTGGCACGACCCTGGAGTTCCTCTCGCCTTTCCTGTGGAGAGCGCCTCCTCTTGAGATGCGACGGGAACGCCGGGAATTCTTTCCCTACGAAACAGGGAAAGGATCCCTCATCTCGAGCTAGGAGGCGGAAACGGGGCTCCCCTGGATGTTTGCGGGACACCACGTGCTTCCTCTCGAGTGGAGACGGGTATGTCGGGGAACTTCTTGAGTTGCAGCAAGGGTGTGAAGGACCCTTTGGAAGTTCCAGTGGTTAGATGTGATTGGCCTCGAGAAGCCTCAGCGGAAATGGGCCTCATCTCCGCTGGAGGGCAAAACCTCCTGGATTTTCTCGAGTTGCGGCAGGTGCTATCGACTTACGACGGGGACCTCAGGGACCCGCTCTGGTGGCCTCAGGAAAGGCCAGTCCCCATGCGTGTTCCTCAGGGGCCTCTCGGGATTCCTCTCCCGTCGATGCCGGGGCCTAAGACCTTGTGTGGAGTCGGGGCCGGAACCTGAGGATTCCTCTCCAGTGCTGACATGGATCTTGGGGTACGTCTGTAGTCTCCCCAGGGGAGTCAGTCCTCGTCTCGAATGCGGGCATGCATTGCGCTTTCCTCCAGAGCGGTAGCAGCAGTGTCACGCAGTCCGCCGCGTGGATCAAAGGATCTATGGTTTTCCCTCGAGTCTTTCCCACGAGGCTTTCCCACGAGGCTTTCCCACAGGGCTGTCCCACGTGCACACGTGGTGGGAGTGGATCCTCGGCTTGAACGTCAAGGCAGTGCAGGGAAAACAGGTTCCTCTGGAATGGACTGACACATCTGGGGGACTCTTGGAATGGTGTCACGACCCTGGAGTTCCTTTCGCCTTTCCTGTGGAGAGCGCCTCCTCTTGAGATGCGACGGGAACGCCGGGAATTCTTTCCCTACGAAACAGGGAAAGGATCCCTCATCTCGAGCGAGGAGGCGGAAACGGGGCTCCCCTGGATGTGTGCGGGACCCCACGTGCTTCCTCTCGAGTGGAGACGGGTATGTCGGGGAACTTCTTGAGTTGCAGCAAGGGTGTGAAGGACCCTTTGGAAGTTCCAGTGGTTAGATGTGATTGGCCTCGAGAAGCCTCAGCAGAAATGGGCCTCATCTCGCCTGGAGGGCAAAACCTCCTGGATTTTCTCGAGTTGCGGCAGGTGCTCTCGACTTACGACGGGGACCTCAGGGACCCGCTCTGGTGGCCTCAGGAAAGGCCAGTCCCCATGCGAGTTCCTCGGGGGTCTCTCGGGATTCCTCTCCCGTCGATGCCGGGGCCGAAGACCTTGTGTGGAGTCGTGGCCGGAACCTGAGGATTCCTCTCCAGTGCTGACATGGATCTTGGGGTACTTCTGGAGTCTCCCCAGGGGAGTCAGTCCTCTTCTCGAATGCGGGCATGCACTTGCGCTTTTCTCCAAAGCGGTAGCAGCAGTGTCACGCAGTCCGCCGCGTGGATCAAAGGATCTATGGTTTTCCCTCGAGTCTTTCCCACGAGGCTTTCCCACGAGGCTTTCCCACAGGGCTGTCCCACGTGCACACGTGGTGGGAGTCGATCCTCGGCTTGAACGTCAAGGCAGTGCAGGGAAAACATGTTCCTCTGTAATGGACTGACACATCTGGGGGACTCTTGGAATGGTGGTACGACCCTGCAGTTCCTCTCACCTTTCCTGTGGAGAGCGACTCCTTTTGAGATGCGCCGGGAACGCCGGGAATTCTTTCCCTAGGAAACAGGGAAAGGATCCCTCATCTCGAGCTAGGAGGCGGAAACGGGGCTCCCCTGGATGTGTGCGGGACCCTGGTTCTTCCTCTCGAGTGGAGACGGCTATGTCGGGGAACTTCTTGTGTTGCAGCAAGGCTGTGAAGGTCCCTTTGGAAGTTCCAGTGGTTAGATGTGATTAGCCTCAAGAACCCTCAGCGGAAATGGGCCTCATCTCGCCTGGAGGGCAAAACCTCCTGGATTTTCTCGAGTTGCGGCATGTGCTCTCGACTTACGACGGGGACCTCAGGGACCCGCTCTGGTGGCCTCAGGAAAAGCCAGTCCCCATGCGAGTTCCTCGGGGGCCTCTCGGGATTCCTCTCCCGTCGATGCCGGGGCCGAAGACCTTGTGTGGAGTCGTGGCCGGAACCTGAGGATTCCTCTCCAGTGCTGACATGGATCTTGGGGTACTTCTGGAGTCTCCCCAGGGGAGTCAGTCCTCGTCTCGAATGCGGGCATGCACTTGCGCTTTTCTCCAAAGCGGTAGCAGCAGTGTCACGCAGTCCGCCACGTGGATCAAAGGATCTATGGTTTTCCCTCGAGTCTTTCCCACGAGGCTTTCCCACGAGGCTTTCCCACAGGGCTGTCCCACGTGCACACGTGGTGGGAGTCGATCCTCGGCTTGAACGTCAAGGCAGTGCAGGGAAAACAGGTTCCTCTGGAATGGACTGACACATCTGGGTGACTCTTGGAATGGTGGCACGACCCTGGAGTTCCTCTCGCCTTTCCTGTGGAGAGCGCCTCCTCTTGAGATGCGACGGGAACGCCGGGAATTCTTTCCCTACGAAACAGGGAAAGGATCCCTCATCTCGAGCTAGGAGGCGGAAACGGGGCTCCCCTGGAGGTGTGTGGGACCCACGTGCTTCCTCTCGAGTGCAGACGGGTATGTCGGGGAACTTCTTGAGTTGCAGCAAGGGTGTGAAGGACCCTTTGGAAGGTCCAGTGGTTAGATGTGATTGGCCTCGAGAAGCCTCAGGGGAAATGGGCCTCATCTCGCCTGGAGGGCAAAACCTCCTGGATTTTCTCGAGTTGCGGCAGGTGCTCTCGACTTACGACGGGGACCTCAGGGACACGCTCTGGTGGCCTCAGGAAAGGCCAGTCCCCATGCGAGTTCCTCGGGGGCCTCTCGGGATTCCACTCCCGTCGATGCCGGGGCCTAAGACCTTGTGTGGAGTCGGGGCCGGAACCTGAGGATTCCTCTCCAGTGCTGACATGGATCTTGGGCTACTTATGGAGTCTCCCCAGGGGAGTCAGTCCTCGTCTCGAATGCGGGCATGCACTTGCGCTTTCCTCCAGAGCGGTAGCAGCAGTGTCACGCAGTCCGCCGCGTGGATCAAAGGATCTATGGTTTTCCCTCGAGTCTTTTCCACGAGGCTTTCCCACGAGGCTTTCCCACAGGGCTGTCCCACGTGCACACGTGGTGGGAGTCGATCCTCGGCTTGAACGTCAAGGCAGGGCAGGGAAAACAGGTTCCTCTGGAATGGACTGACACATCTGGGGGACTCTTGGAATGGTGGCACGACCCTGGAGTTCCTCTCGCCTTTCCTGTGGAGAGCGCCTCCTCTTGAGATGCGACGGGAACGCCGGGAATTCTTTCCCTACGAAACAGGGAAAGGATCCCTCATCTCGAGCTAGGAGGCGGAAACGGGGCTCCCCTGGATGTGTGAGGGACCCCACGTGCTTCCTCTCGAGTAGAGACGGGTATGTCGGGGAACTTCTTGAGTTGCAGCAATGGTGTGAAGGACCCTTTGGAAGTTCCAGTGGTTAGATGTGATTGGCCTCGAGAAGCCTCAGCGGAAATGGGCCTCATCTCGCCTGGAGGGCAAAACCTCCTGGATTTTCTCGAGTTGCGGCAGGTGCTCTCGACTTACGACGGGGACCTCAGGGACCCGCTCTGGTGGCCTCAGGAAAGGCCAGTCCCCATGCGAGTTCCTCGGGGGCGTCTCGGGATTTCTCTCCCGTTGATGCCGGGGCCTAAGACCTTGTGTGGAATCGGGGCCGGAACCTGAGGATTCCTCTCCAGTGCTGACATGGATCTTGGGGTACTTCTGGAGTCTCCCCAGGGGAGTCAGTCCTCGTCTCGAATGCGGGCATGCACTTGCGCTTTCCTCCAGAGCGGTAGCAGCAGTGTCACGCAGTCCGCCGCGTGGATCAAAGGATCTATGGTTTTCCCTCGAGTCTTTCCCACGAGGCTTTCCCACGAGGCTTTCCCACAGGGCTGTCCCACGTGCACACGTGGTGGGAGTCGATCCTCGGCTTGAACGTCAAGGCAGTGCAGGGAAAACAGGTTCCTCTGGAATGGACTGACACATCTGGGGGACTCTTGGACTGGTGGCACGACCCTGGAGTTCCTCTCGCCTTTCCTGTGGAGAGCGACTCCTTTTGAGATGCGCCGGGAACGCCGGGAATTCTTTCCCTAGGAAACAGGGAAAGGATCCCTCTTCTCGAGCTAGGAGGCGGAAACGGGGCTCCCCTGGATGTGTGCGGGACCCTGGTGCTTCCTCTCGAGTGGAGACGGCTATGTCGGGGAACTTCTTGAGTTGCAGCAAGGGTGTGAAGGTCCCTTTGGAAGTTCCAGTGGTTAGATGTGATTAGCCTCGAGAACCCTCAGCGGAAATGGGCCTCATCTCGCCAGGAGGGCAAAACCTCCTGGATTTTCTCGAGTTGCGGCATGTGCTCTCGACTTACGACGGGGACCTCAGGTACCCGCTCTGGTGGCCTCAGGAAAGGCCAGTCCCCATGCGAGTTCCTCGGGGGCTCTCGGGATTCCTCTCCCGTCGATGCTGGGGCCTACGACCTTGTGTGGAGTCGGGGCCGGAACCTGAGGATTCCTCTCCAGTGCTGACATGGATCTTGGGGTATTTCTGGAGTCTCCCCAGGGGAGTCAGTGCTCGTCTCGAATGCGGGCATGCACTTGCGCTTTCCTCCAGAGCGGTAGCAGCAGTGTCACGCAGTCCGCCGCGTGGATCAAAGGATCTATGGTTTTCCCTCGAGTCTTTCCCACGAGGCTTTCCCACGAGGCTTTCACACAGGGCTGTCCCCCGTGCACACGTGGTGGGAGTCGATCCTCGGCTTGAACGTCAAGGCAGTGCAGGGAAAACAGGTTCTTCTGGAATGGACTGACACATGTGGGGGACTCTTGGAATGGTGGCACGACCCTGGAGTTCCTCTCGCCTTTCCTGTGGAGAGCGCCTCCTCTTGAGATGCGACGGGAACGCCGGGAATTCTTTCCCTACGAAACAGGGAAAGGATCCCTCATCTCGAGTTAGGAGGCGGAAACGAGGCTCCCCTGGATGTGTGCGGGACCCTCGTGCTTCCTCTCGAGTGGAGACGTGTATGTCGGGGAACTTCTTGAGTTGCAGCAAGGGTGTGAAGGACCCTTTGGAAGTTCCAGTGGTTAGATGTGTTTAGCCTCGAGAAGCCTCAGCGGAAATGGGCCTCATCTCGCCTGGAGGGCAAAACCTCCTGGATTTTCTCGAGTTGCGGCAGGTGCTCTCGACTTACGACGGGGACCTCAGGGACCTGCTCTGGTGGCCTCAGGAAAGGCCAGTCCCCATGCGAGTTCCTCGGGGGCCTCTCGGGATTCCTCTCCCGTCGATGCCGGGGCCTAAGACCTTGTGTGGAGTTGGGGCGGGAACCTCAGGATTCCTCTCCAGTGCTGACATGGATCTTGGGGTACTTCTGGAGTCTCCCCAGGGGAGTCAGTCCTCGTTTCGAATGCGGGCATGCACTTGCGCTTTCTTCCAGAGCGGTAGCAACAGTGTCACGCAGTCCGACGCGTGGATCAAAGGATCTATGGTTTTCCCTCGAGTCTTTCCCACGAGGCTTTCCCACGAGGCTTTCCCACAGGGATGTCCCACGTGCACACGTGGTGGGAGTCGATCCTCGGCTTGAACGTCGAGGCAGTGTAGGGAAAACAGGTTCCTCTGGAATGGACTGACACATCTGGGGGACTCTTGGAATGGTGGCACGACCCTGGAGTTCCTCTCGCCTTTCCTGTGGAGAGCGCCTCCTCTTGAGATGCGACGGAAACGCCGGGAATTCTTTCCCTAGGAAACAGGGAAAGGATCCCTCATCTCGAGCTAGGAGGCGGAAACGGGGCTCCCCTGGATGTGTGCGGGACCCTGGTGCTTCCTCTCGAGTGGAGACGGGTATGTCGGGGAACTTTTTGAGTTGCAGCAAGGGTGTGAAGGACCCTTTGGATGTTCCAGTGGTTAGATGTGATTAGCCTCCAGAAGCCTCAGCGGAAATGGGCCACGTCTCGCCTGGAGGGCAAAACCTCCTGGATTTTGTCGAGTTTCGGCAGGTGCTCTCGACTTACGACGGGGACCTCGGGGACCCGCTCTGGTGGCCTCAGGAAAGGCCAGTCCCCATGCGAGTTCCTCGGGGGCCTCTCGGGATTCCTCTCCCGTCGATGCCGGGGCCTAAGACCTTGTGTGGAGTCGGGGCCGGAACCTGAGGATTCCTCTCCAGTGCTGACATGGATCTTGGGCTACTTCTGGAGTCTCCCCAGGGGAGTCAGTCCTCGTCTCGAATGCGGGCATGCACTTGCGCTTTTCTCCAAAGCGGTAGCAACAGTGTCACGCAGTCCGCCGCGTGGATCAAAGGATCTATGGTTTTCCCTCGAGTCTTTCCCACGAGGCTTTCCCACGAGGCTTTCCCACAGGGCTGTCCCACGTGCACACGTGGTGGGAGTCGATCCTCGGCTTGAACGTCAAGGCAGTGCAGGGAAAACAGGTTCCTCTGGAATGGACTGACACATCTGGGTGACTCTTGGAATGGTGGCACGACCCTGGAGTTCCTCTCGCCTTTCCTGTGGAGAGCGCCTCCTCTTGAGATGCGACGGGAACGCCGGGAATTCTTTCCCTACGAAACAGGGAAAGGATCCCTCATCTCGAGCTAGGAGGCGGAAACGGGGCTCCCCTGGAGGTGTGTGGGACCCACGTGCTTACTCTCGAGTGCAGACGGGTATGTCGGGGAACTTCTTGAGTTGCAGCAAGGGTGTGAAGGACCCTTTGGAAGGTCCAGTGGTTAGATGTGATTGGCCTCGAGAAGCCTCAGCGGAAATGGGCCTCATCTCGCCTGGAGGGCAAAACCTCCTGGATTTTCTCGAGTTGCGGCAGGTGCTCTCGACTTACGACGGGGACCTCAGGGACACGCTCTGGTGGCCTCAGGAAAGGCCAGTCCCCATGCGAGTTCCTCGGGGGCCTCTCGGGATTCCACTCCGGTCGATGCCGGGGCCTAAGACCTTGTGTGGAGTCGGGGCCGGAACCTGAGGATTCCTCTCCAGTGCTGACATGGATCTTGGGCTACTTATGGAGTCTCCCCAGGGGAGTCAGTCCTCGGCTCGAATGCGGGCATGCACTTGCGCTTTCCTCCAGAGCGGTAGCAATAGTGTCACGCAGTCCGCCGCGTGGATCAAAGGATCTATGGTTTTCCCTCGAGTCTTTTCCACGAGGCTTTCCCACGAGGCTTTCCCACAGGGCTGTCCCACGTGCACACGTGGTGGGAGTCGATCCTCGGCTTGAACGTCAAGGCAGGGCAGGGAAAACAGGTTCCTCTGGAATGGACTGACACATCTGGGGGACTCTTGGAATGGTGGCACGACCCTGGAGTTCCTCTCGCCTTTCCTGTGGAGAGCGCCTCCTCTTGAGATGGGACGGGAACGCCGGGAATTCTTTCCCTACGAAACAGGGAAAGGATCCCTCATCTCGAGCTAGGAGGCGGAAACGGGGCTCCCCTGGATGTGTGCGGGACCCCACGTGCTTCCTCTCGAGTGGAGACGGGTATGTCGGGGAACTTCTTGAGTTGCAGCAATGGTGTGAAGGACCCTTTGGAAGTTCCAGTGGTTAGATGTGATTGGCCTCGAGAAGCCTCAGCGGAAATGGGCCTCATCTCGCCTGGAGGGCAAAACCTCCTGGATTTTCTCGAGTTGCGGCAGGTGCTCTCGACTTACGACGGGGACCTCAGGGACCCGCTCTGGTGGCCTCAGGAAAGGCCAGTCCCCATGCGAGTTCCTCGGGGGCGTCTCGGGATTTCTCTCCCGTTGATGCCGGGGCCTAAGACCTTGTGTGGAATCGGGGCCGGAACCTGAGGATTCCTCTCCAGTGCTGACATGGATCTTGGGGTACTTCTGGAGTCTCCCCAGGGGAGTCAGTGCTCGTCTCGAATGCGGGCATGCACTTGCGCTTTCCTCCAGAGCGGTAGCAGCAGTGTCACGCAGTCCGCCGCGTGGATCAAAGGATCTATGGTTTTCCCTCGAGTCTTTCCCACGAGGCTTTCCCACGAGGCTTTCCCACAGGGCTGTCCCACGTGCACACGTCGTGGGAGTCGATCCTCGGCTTGAACGTCAAGGCAGTGCAGGGAAAACAGGTTCCTCTGGATGGACTGACACATCTGGGTGACTCTTGGAATGGTGGCACGACCCTGGAGTTCCTCTCGCCTTTCCTGTGGAGAGCGCCTCCTCTTGAGATGCGACGGGAACGCCGGGAATTCTTTCCCTACGAAACAGGGAAAGGATCCCTCTTCTCGAGCTAGGAGGCGGAAACGGGGCTCCCCTGGATGTGTGCGGGACCCCACGTGCTTTCTCTCGAGTGGAGACGGGTATGTCGGGGAACTTCTTGAGTTGCAGCAAGGGTGTGAAGGACCCTTTGGAAGTTCCAGTGGTTAGACGTGATTAGCCTCGAGAAACCTCAGCGGAAATGGGCCTCATCTCGCCAGGAGGGCAAAACCTCCTGGATTTTCTCGAGTTGTGGCAGGTGCTCTCGACTTACGACTGGGATCTCAGGGACCCGCTCTGGTGGCCTCAGGAAAGGCCAGTCCCCATGCGAGTTCCTCGGGGACTCTCGGGATTCCACTCCCGTCGATGCCGGGGCCTAAGACCTTGTGTGGAGTCGGGGCCGGAACCTGAGGATTCCTCTCCAGTGCTGACATGGATCTTGGGGTACTTCTGGAGTCTCCCCAGGGGAGTCAGTCCTCGTCTCGAATGCGGGCATGCACTTGCGCTTTCTTCCAGAGCGGTAGCAGCAGTGTCACGCAGTCCGCCGCGTGGATCAAAGGATCTATGGTTTTCCCTCGAGTCTTTCCCACGAGGCTTTCCCACGAGGCTTTCCCACAGGGATGTCCCACGTGCACACGTGGTGGGAGTCGATCCTCGGCTTGAACGTCGAGGCAGTGCAGGGAAAACAGGTTCCTCTGGAATGGACTGACACATCTGGGGGACACTTGGAATGGTGGCACGACCCTGGAGTTCCTCTCGCCTTTCCTGTGGAGAGCGCCTCCTCTTGAGATGCGACGGAAACGCCGGGAATTCTTTCCCTAGGAAACAGGGAAAGGATCCCTCATCTCGAGCTAGGAGGCGGAAACGGGGCTCCCCTGGATGTGTGCGGGACCCTGGTGCTTCCTCTCGAGTGGAGACGGGTATGTCGGGGAACTTTTTGAGTTGCAGCAAGGGTGTGAAGGACCCTTTGGATGTTCCAGTGGTTAGATGTGATTAGCCTCGAGAAGCCTCAGCGGAAATGGGCCACGTCTCGCCTGGAGGGCAAAACCTCCTGGATTTTCTCGAGTTGCGGCAGGTGCTCTCGACTTACGACGGGGACCTCGGGGACCCGCTCTGGTGGCCTCAGGAAAGGCCAGTCCCCATGCGAGTTCCTCGGGGGCCTCTCGGGATTCCTCTCCCGTCGATGCCGGGGCCTAAGACCTTGTGTGGAGTCGGGGCCGGAACCTGAGGATTCCTCTCCAGTGCTGACATGGATCTTGGGCTACTTCTGGAGTCTCCCCAGGGAGTCAGTCCTCTTCTCGAATGCGGGCATGCAATTGCGCTTTCCTCCAGAGCGGTAGCAGCAGTGTCACGCAGTCCGCCGCGTGGATCAAAGGATCTATGATTTTCCCTCGAGTCTTTCCCACGAGGCTTTCCCACGAGGCTTTCCCACAGGGCTGTCCCACGTGCACACGTGGTGGGAGTCGATCCTCGCCTTGAACGTCAAGGCAGTGCAAGGAAAACAGGTTCCTCTGGAATGGACTGACACATCTGGGGGACTCTTGGAATGGTGGCACGACACTGGAGTTCCTCTCGCCTTTCCTGTGGAGAGCTCCTCCTCTTGAGATGGGATGGGAACGCCGGGAATTCTTTCCCTACGAAACAGGGAAAGGATCCCTCATCTCGAGCTAGGAGGCGGAAACGGGGCTCCCCTGGATGTGTGCGGGACCCTCGTGCTTCCTCTCGAGTGGAGACGGGTATGTCGGGGAACTTCTTGAGTTGCAGCAAGGGTGTGAAGGACCCTTTGGAAGTTCCAGTGGTTAGATGTGATTAGCCTCGAGAAGACTCAGCGGAAATGGACCTCATCTCGCCTGGAGGGCAAAACCTCCTGGCTTTTCTCGAGTTGCGGCATGTGCTCTCGACTTACGACGGGGACCTCGGGGACCCGCTCTGGTGGCCTCAGGAAAGGCCAGTCCCCATGCGAGTTCCTCGGGGGCGTCTCGGGATTCCTCTCCCGTCGATGCCGGGGCCTAAGACCTTGTGTGGAGTCGGGGCCGGAACCTGAGGATTCCTCTCCAGTGCTGACATGGATCTTGGGCTACTTCTGGAGTCTCCCCAGGGGAGTCAGTCCTCTTCTCGAATGCGGGCATGCACTTGTGCTTTCCTCCAGAGCGGTAGCAGCAGTGTCACACAGTCTGCCGCGTGGATCAAAGGATCTATGTTTTTCCCTCGAGTCTTTCCCACGAGGCTTTCCCACGAGGCTTTCCCACAGGGCTGTCCCACGTGCACACGTGGTGGGCGTCGATCCTCGGCTTAAACGTCAAGGCAGTGCAGGGAAAACATGTTCCTCTGTAATGGACTGACACATCTGGGGGACTCTTGGAATGGTGGTACGACCCTGCAGTTCCTCTCACCTTTCCTGTGGAGAGCGACTCCTTTTGAGATGCGCCGGGAACGCCGGGAATTCTTTCCCTAGGAAACAGGGAAAGGATCCCTCATCTCGAGCTAGGAGGCGGAAACGGGGCTCCCCTGGATGTGTGCGGGACCCTGGTTCTTCCTCTCGAGTGGAGACGGCTATGTCGGGGAACTTCTTGTGTTGCAGCAAGGCTGTGAAGGTCCCTTTGGAAGTTCCAGTGGTTAGATGTGATTAGCCTCAAGAACCCTCAGCGGAAATGGGCCTCATCTCGCCTGGAGGGCAAAACCTCCTGGATTTTCTCGAGTTGCGGCATGTGCTCTCGACTTACGACGGGGACCTCAGGGACCCGCTCTGGTGGCCTCAGGAAAAGCCAGTCCCCATGCGAGTTCCTCGGGGGCCTCTCGGGATTCCTCTCCCGTCGATGCCGGGGCCGAAGACCTTGTGTGGAGTCGTGGCCGGAACCTGAGGATTCCTCTCCAGTGCTGACATGGATCTTGGGGTACTTCTGGAGTCTCCCCAGGGGAGTCAGTCCTCGTCTCGAATGCGGGCATGCACTTGCGCTTTTCTCCAAAGCGGTAGCAGCAGTGTCACGCAGTCCGCCACGTGGATCAAAGGATCTATGGTTTTCCCTCGAGTCTTTCCCACGAGGCTTTCCCACGAGGCTTTCCCACAGGGCTGTCCCACGTGCACACGTGGTGGGAGTCGATCCTCGGCTTGAACGTCAAGGCAGTGCAGGGAAAACAGGTTCCTCTGGAATGGACTGACACATCTGGGTGACTCTTGGAATGGTGGCACGACCCTGGAGTTCCTCTCGCCTTTCCTGTGGAGAGCGCCTCCTCTTGAGATGCGACGGGAACGCCGGGAATTCTTTCCCTACGAAACAGGGAAAGGATCCCTCATCTCGAGCTAGGAGGCGGAAACGGGGCTCCCCTGGAGGTGTGTGGGACCCACGTGCTTCCTCTCGAGTGCAGACGGGTATGTCGGGGAACTTCTTGAGTTGCAGCAAGGGTGTGAAGGACCCTTTGGAAGGTCCAGTGGTTAGATGTGATTGGCCTCGAGAAGCCTCAGGGGAAATGGGCCTCATCTCGCCTGGAGGGCAAAACCTCCTGGATTTTCTCGAGTTGCGGCAGGTGCTCTCGACTTACTACGGGGACCTCAGGGACACGCTGTGGTGGCCTCAGGAAAGGCCAGTCCCCATGCGAGTTCCTCGGGGGCCTCTCGGGATTCCACTCCCGTCGATGCCGGGGCCTAAGACCTTGTGTGGAGTCGGGGCCGGAACCTGAGGATTCCTCTCCAGTGCTGACATGGATCTTGGGCTACTTATGGAGTCTCCCCAGGGGAGTCAGTCCTCGTCTCGAATGCGGGCATGCACTTGCGCTTTCCTCCAGAGCGGTAGCAATAGTGTCACGCAGTCCGCCGCGTGGATCAAAGGATCTATGGTTTTCCCTCGAGTCTTTTCCACGAGGCTTTCCCACGAGGCTTTCCCACAGGGCTGTCCCACGTGCACACGTGGTGGGAGTCGATCCTCGGCTTGAACGTCAAGGCAGGGCAGGGAAAACAGGTTCCTCTGGAATGGACTGACACATCTGGGGGACTCTTGGAATGGTGGCACGACCCTGGAGTTCCTCTCGCCTTTCCTGTGGAGAGCGCCTCCTCTTGAGATGCGACGGGAACGCCGGGAATTCTTTCCCTACGAAACAGGGAAAGGATCCCTCATCTCGAGCTAGGAGGCGGAAACGGGGCTCCCCTGGATGTGTGAGGGACCCCACGTGCTTCCTCTCGAGTGGAGACGGGTATGTCGGGGAACTTCTTGAGTTGCAGCAATGGTGTGAAGGACCCTTTGGAAGTTCCAGTGGTTAGATGTGATTGGCCTCGAGAAGCCTCAGCGGAAATGGGCCTCATCTCGCCTGGAGGGCAAAACCTCCTGGATTTTCTCGAGTTGCGGCAGGTGCTCTCGACTTACGACGGGGACCTCAGGGACCCGCTCTGGTGGCCTCAGGAAAGGCCAGTCCCCATGCGAGTTCCTCGGGGGCGTCTCGGGATTTCTCTCCCGTTGATGCCGGGGCCTAAGACCTTGTGTGGAATCGGGGCCGGAACCTGAGGATTCCTCTCCAGTGCTGACATGGATCTTGGGGTACTTCTGGAGTCTCCCCAGGGGAGTCAGTCCTCGTCTCGAATGCGGGCATGCACTTGCGCTTTCCTCCAGAGCGGTAGCAGCAGTGTCACGCAGTCCGCCGCGTGGATCAAAGGATCTATGGTTTTCCCTCGAGTCTTTCCCACGAGGCTTTCCCACGAGGCTTTCCCACAGGGCTGTCCCACGTGCACACGTGGTGGGAGTCGATCCTCGGCTTGAACGTCAAGGCAGTGCAGGGAAAACAGGTTCCTCTGGATGGACTGACACATCTGGGTGACTCTTGGAATGGAGGCACGACCCTGGAGTTCCTCTCGCCTTTCCTGTGGAGAGCGACTCCTTTTGAGATGCGCCGGGAACGCCGGGAATTCTTTCCCTAGGAAACAGGGAAAGGATCCCTCTTCTCGAGCTAGGAGGCGGAAACGGGGCTCCCCTGGATGTGTGCGGGACCCTGGTGCTTCCTCTCGAGTGGAGACGGCTATGTCGGGGAACTTCTTGAGTTGCAGCAAGGGTGTGAAGGTCCCTTTGGAAGTTCCAGTGGTTAGATGTGATTAGCCTCGAGAACCCTCAGCGGAAATGGGCCTCATCTCGCCAGGAGGGCAAAACCTCCTGGATTTTCTCGAGTTGCGGCATGTGCTCTCGACTTACGACGGGGACCTCAGGGACCCGCTCTGGTGGCCTCAGGAAAGGCCAGTCCCCATGCGAGTTCCTCGGGGGCTCTCGGGATTCCTCTCCCGTCGATGCTGGGGCCTACGACCTTGTGTGGAGTCGGGGCCGGAACCTGAGGATTCCTCTCCAGTGCTGACATGGATCTTGGGGTACTTCTGGAGTCTCCCCAGGGGAGTCAGTCCTCGTCTCGAATGCGGGCATGCACTTGCGCTTTCCTCCAGAGCGGTAGCAGCAGTGTCACGCAGTCCGCCGCGTGGATCAAAGGATCTATGGTTTTCCCTCGAGTCTTTCCCACGAGGCTTTCCCACGAGGCTTTCACACAGGGCTGTCCCCCGTGCACACGTGGTGGGAGTCGATCCTCGGCTTGAACGTCAAGGCAGTGCAGGGAAAACAGGTTCTTCTGGAATGGACTGACACATGTGGGGGACTCTTGGAATGGTGGCACGACCCTGGAGTTCCTCTCGCCTTTCCTGTGGAGAGCGCCTCCTCTTGAGATGCGACGGGAACGCCGGGAATTCTTTCCCTACGAAACAGGGAAAGGATCCCTCATCTCGAGTTAGGAGGCGGAAACGAGGCTCCCCTGGATGTGTGCGGGACCCTCGTGCTTCCTCTCGAGTGGAGACGTGTATGTCGGGGAACTTCTTGAGTTGCAGCAAGGGTGTGAAGGACCCTTTGGAAGTTCCAGTGGTTAGATGTGTTTAGCCTCGAGAAGCCTCAGCGGAAATGGGCCTCATCTCGCCTGGAGGGCAAAACCTCCTGGATTTTCTCGAGTTGCGGCAGGTGCTCTCGACTTACGACGGGGACCTCAGGGACCTGCTCTGGTGGCCTCAGGAAAGGCCAGTCCCCATGCGAGTTCCTCGGGGGCCTCTCGGGATTCCTCTCCCGTCGATGCCGGGGCCTAAGACCTTGTGTGGAGTTGGGGCGGGAACCTCAGGATTCCTCTCCAGTGCTGACATGGATCTTGGGGTACTTCTGGAGTCTCCCCAGGGGAGTCAGTCCTCGTTTCGAATGCGGGCATGCACTTGCGCTTTCTTCCAGAGCGGTAGCAACAGTGTCACGCAGTCCGCCGCGTGGATCAAAGGATCTATGGTTTTCCCTCGAGTCTTTCCCACGAGGCTTTCCCACGAGGCTTTCCCACAGGGATGTCCCACGTGCACACGTGGTGGGAGTCGATCCTCGGCTTGAACTTCGAGGCAGTGTAGGGAAAACAGGTTCCTCTGGAATGGACTGACACATCTGGGGGACTCTTGGAATGGTGGCACGACCCTGGATTTCCTCTCGCCTTTCCTGTGGAGAGCGCCTCCTCTTGAGATGCGACGGAAACGCCGGGAATTCTTTCCCTAGGAAACAGGGAAAGGATCCCTCATCTCGAGCTAGGAGGCGGAAACGGGGCTCCCCTGGATGTGTGCGGGACCCTGGTGCTTCCTCTCGAGTGGAGACGGGTATGTCGGGGAACTTTTTGAGTTGCAGCAAGGGTGTGAAGGACCCTTTGGATGTTCCAGTGGTTAGATGTGATTAGCCTCGAGAAGCCTCAGCGGAAATGGGCCACGTCTCGCCTGGAGGGCAAAACCTCCTGGATTTTGTCGAGTTGCGGCAGGTGCTCTCGACTTACGACGGGGACCTCGGGGACCCGCTCTGGTGGCCTCAGGAAAGGCCAGTCCCCATGCGAGTTCCTCGGGGGCCTCTCGGGATTCCTCTCCCGTCGATGCCGGGGCCTAAGACCTTGTGTGGAGTCGGGGCCGGAACCTGAGGATTCCTCTCCAGTGCTGACATGGATCTTGGGCTACTTCTGGAGTCTCCCCAGGGAGTCAGTCCTCTTCTAGAATGCGGGCATGCAATTGCGCTTTCCTCCAGAGCGGTAGCAGCAGTGTCACGCAGTCCGCCGCGTGGATCAAAGGATCTATGATTTTCCCTCGAGTCTTTCCCACGAGGCTTTCCCACGAGGCTTTCCCACAGGGCTGTCCCACGTGCACACGTGGGGGGAGTCGATCCTCGCCTTGAACGTCAAGGCAGTGCAAGGAAAACAGGTTCCTCTGGAATGGACTGACACATCTGGGGGACTCTTGGAATGGTGGCACGACCCTGGAGTTCCTCTCGCATTTCCTGTGGAGAGCGCCTCCTCTTGAGATGGGATGGGAACGCCGGGAATTCTTTCCCTACGAAACAGGGAAAGGATCCCTCATCTCGAGCTAGGAGGCGGAAACGGGGCTCCCCTGGATGTGTGCGGGACCCTCGTGCTTCCTCTCGAGTGGAGACGGGTATGTCGGGGAACTTCTTGAGTTGCAGCAAGGGTGTGAAGGACCCTTTGGAAGTTCCAGTGGTTAGATGTGATTAGCCTCGAGAAGACTCAGCGGAAATGGACCTCATCTCTCCTGGAGGGCAAAACCTCCTGGCTTTTCTCGAGTTGCGGCATGTGCTCTCGACTTACGACGGGGACCTCGGGGACCCGCTCTGGTGGCCTCAGGAAAGGCCAGTCCCCATGCGAGTTCCTCGGGGGCCTCTCGGGATTCCTCTCCCGTCGATGCCGGGGCCTAAGACCTTGTGTGGAGTCGGGGCCGGAACCTGAGGATTCCTCTCCAGTGCTGACATGAATCTTGGGCTACTTCTGGAGTCTCCCCAGGGGAGTCAGTCCTCTTCTCGAATGCGGGCATGCACTTGTGCTTTCCTCCAGAGCGGTAGCAGCAGTGTCACACAGTCTGCCGCGTGGATCAAAGGATCTATGTTTTTCCCTCGAGTCTTTCCCACGAGGCTTTCCCACGAGGCTTTCCCACAGGGCTGTCCCACGTGCACACGTGGTGGGCGTCGATCCTCGGCTTAAACGTCAAGGCAGTGCAGGGAAAACATGTTCCTCTGTAATGGACTGACACATCTGGGGGACTCTTGGAATGGTGGCACGACCCTGTAGTTCCTCTCACCTTTCCTGTGGAGAGCGACTCCTTTTGAGATGCGCCGGGAACGCCGGGAATTCTTTCCCTAGGAAACAGGGAAAGGATCCCTCATCTCGAGCTAGGAGGCGGAAACGGGGCTCCCCTGGATGTGTGCGGGACCCTGGTTCTTCCTCTCGAGTGGAGACGGCTATGTCGGGGAACTTCTTGTGTTGCAGCAAGGCTGTGAAGGTCCCTTTGGAAGTTCCAGTGGTTAGATGTGATTAGCCTCAAGAACCCTCAGCGGAAATGGGCCTCATCTCGCCTGGAGGGCAAAACCTCCTGGATTTTCTCGAGTTGCGGCATGTGCTCTCGACTTACGACGGGGACCTCGGGGACCCGCTCTGGTGGCCTCAGGAAAGGCCAGTCCCCATGCGAGTTCCTCGGGGGCCTCTCGGGAATCCTCTCCCGTCGATGCCGGGGCCTAAGATCTTGTGTGGAGTCGGGGCCGGAACCTGAGGATTCCTCTCCAGTGCTGACATGGATCTTGGGCTACTTCTGGAGTCTCTGCAGGGGAGTCAGTCCTCTTCTGGAATGCGGGCATGCACTTGTGCTTTCCTCCAGAGCGGTAGCAGCAGTGTCACGCAGTCCGCCGCGTGGATCAAAGGATCTATGATTTTCCCTCGAGTCTTTCCCACGAGGCTTTCCCACAGGGCTGTCCCACGTGCACACGTGGTGGGAGTCGATCCTCGGCTTGAACGTCAAGGCAGTGCAGGGAAAACAGGTTCCTCTGGAATGGACTGACACATCTGGGGGACTCTTGGAATGGTGGCACGACCCTGGAGTTCCTCTCGCCTTTCCTGTGGAGAGCGCCTCCTCTTGAGATGCGATGGGAACGCCGGGAATTCTTTCCCTACGAAACAGGGAAGGATCCCTCATCTCGAGCTAGGAGGCGGAAACGGGGCTCCCCTGGATGTGTGCGGGACCCTCGTGCTTCCTCTCGAGTGGAGACGGGTATGTCGGGGAACTTCTTGAGTTGCAGCAAGGGTGTGAAGGACCCTTTGGAAGTTCCAGAGGTTAGATGTGATTAGCCTCGAGAAGCCTCAGCGGAAATGGGCCACATCTCGCCTGGAGGGCAAAACCTCCTGGATTTTCTCGAATTGAGGCAGGTGCCCTCGACTTTCGACGGGGAACTCGGGGACCCGCTCTGGGGGCCTCAGGAAATGCCAGTCCCCATGCGAGTTCCTCGGGGGCCTCTCGGGATTCCTCTCCCATCGATGCCGGGGCCTAAGACCTTGTGTGGAGTCGGGGCCGGAACCTGAGGATTCCTCTCCAGTGCTGACATGGATCTTGGGGTACTTCTGGAGTCTCCCCAGGGGAGTCAGTCCTCGTCTCGAATGCGGGCATGCACTTGCGCTTTTCTCCAAAGCGGTAGCAGCAGTGTCACGCAGTCCGCCACGTGGATCAAAGGATCTATGGTTTTCCCTCGAGTCTTTCCCACGAGGCTTTCCCACGAGGCTTTCCCACAGGGCTGTCCCACGTGCACACGTGGTGGGAGTCGATCCTCGGCTTGAACGTCAAGGCAGTGCAGGGAAAACAGGTTCCTCTGGAATGGACTGACACATCTGGGTGACTCTTGGAATGGTGGCACGACCCTGGAGTTCCTCTCGCCTTTCCTGTGGAGAGCGCCTCCTCTTGAGATGCGACGGGAACGCCGGGAATTCTTTCCCTACGAAACAGGGAAAGGATCCCTCATCTCGAGCTAGGAGGCGGAAACGGGGCTCCCCTGGAGGTGTGTGGGACCCACGTGCTTCCTCTCGAGTGCAGACGGGTATGTCGGGGAACTTCTTGAGTTGCAGCAAGGGTGTGAAGGACCCTTTGGAAGGTCCAGTGGTTAGATGTGATTGGCCTCGAGAAGCCTCAGGGGAAATGGGCCTCATCTCGCCTGGAGGGCAAAACCTCCTGGATTTTCTCGAGTTGCGGCAGGTGCTCTCGACTTACGACGGGGACCTCAGGGACACGCTCTGGTGGCCTCAGGAAAGGCCAGTCCCCATGCGAGTTCCTCGGGGGCCTCTCGGGATTCCACTCCCGTCGATGCCGGGGCCTAAGACCTTGTGTGGAGTCGGGGCCGGAACCTGAGGATTCCTCTCCAGTGCTGACATGGATCTTGGGCTACTTATGGAGTCTCCCCAGGGGAGTCAGTCCTCGTCTCGAATGCGGGCATGCACTTGCGCTTTCCTCCAGAGCGGTAGCAATAGTGTCACGCAGTCCGCCGCGTGGATCAAAGGATCTATGGTTTTCCCTCGAGTCTTTTCCACGAGGCTTTCCCACGAGGCTTTCCCACAGGGCTGTCCCACGTGCACACGTGGTGGGAGTCGATCCTCGGCTTGAACGTCAAGGCAGGGCAGGGAAAACAGGTTCCTCTGGAATGGACTGACACATCTGGGGGACTCTTGGAATGGTGGCACGACCCTGGAGTTCCTCTCGCCTTTCCTGTGGAGAGCGCCTCCTCTTGAGATGCGACGGGAACGCCGGGAATTCTTTCCCTACGAAACAGGGAAAGGATCCCTCATCTCGAGCTAGGAGGCGGAAACGGGGCTCCCCTGGATGTGTGAGGGACCCCACGTGCTTCCTCTCGAGTGGAGACGGGTATGTCGGGGAACTTCTTGAGTTGCAGCAATGGTGTGAAGGACCCTTTGGAAGTTCCAGTGGTTAGATGTGATTGGCCTCGAGAAGCCTCAGCGGAAATGGGCCTCATCTCGCCTGGAGGGCAAAACCTCCTGGATTTTCTCGAGTTGCGGCAGGTGCTCTCGACTTACGACGGGGACCTCAGGGACCCGCTCTGGTGGCCTCAGGAAAGGCCAGTCCCCATGCGAGTTCCTCGGGGGCGTCTCGGGATTTCTCTCCCGTTGATGCCGGGGCCTAAGACCTTGTGTGGAATCGGGGCCGGAACCTGAGGATTCCTCTCCAGTGCTGACATGGATCTTGGGGTACTTCTGGAGTCTCCCCAGGGGAGTCAGTCCTCGTCTCGAATGCGGGCATGCACTTGCGCTTTCCTCCAGAGCGGTAGCAGCAGTGTCACGCAGTCCGCCGCGTGGATCAAAGGATCTATGTTTTTCCCTCGAGTCTTTCCCACGAGGCTTTCCCACGAGGCTTTCCCACAGGGCTGTCCCACGTGCACACGTGGTGGGAGTCGATCCTCGGCTTGAACGTCAAGGCAGTGCAGGGAAAACAGGTTCCTCTGGATGGACTGACACATCTGGGTGACTCTTGGAATGGAGGCACGACCCTGGAGTTCCTCTCGCCTTTCCTGTGGAGAGCGACTCCTTTTGAGATGCGCCGGGAACGCCGGGAATTCTTTCCCTAGGAAACAGGGAAAGGATCCCTCTTCTCGAGCTAGGAGGCGGAAACGGGGCTCCCCTGGATGTGTGCGGGACCCTGGTGCTTCCTCTCGAGTGGAGACGGCTATGTCGGGGAACTTCTTGAGTTGCAGCAAGGGTGTGAAGGTCCCTTTGGAAGTTCCAGTGGTTAGATGTGATTAGCCTCGAGAACCCTCAGCGGAAATGGGCCTCATCTCGCCAGGAGGGCAAAACCTCCTGGATTTTCTCGAGTTGCGGCATGTGCTCTCGACTTACGACGGGGACCTCAGGGACCCGCTCTGGTGGCCTCAGGAAAGGCCAGTCCCCATGCGAGTTCCTCGGGGGCTCTCGGGATTCCTCTCCCGTCGATGCTGGGGCCTACGACCTTGTGTGGAGTCGGGGCCGGAACCTGAGGATTCCTCTCCAGTGCTGACATGGATCTTGGGGTACTTCTGGAGTCTCCCCAGGGGAGTCAGTGCTCGTCTCGAATGCGGGCATGCACTTGCGCTTTCCTCCAGAGCGGTAGCAGCAGTGTCACGCAGTCCGCCGCGTGGATCAAAGGATCTATGGTTTTCCCTCGAGTCTTTCCCACGAGGCTTTCCCACGAGGCTTTCACACAGGGCTGTCCCCCGTGCACACGTGGTGGGAGTCGATCCTCGGCTTGAACGTCAAGGCAGTGCAGGGAAAACAGGTTCTTCTGGAATGGACTGACACATGTGGGGGACTCTTGGAATGGTGGCACGACCCTGGAGTTCCTCTCGCCTTTCCTGTGGAGAGCGCCTCCTCTTGAGATGCGACGGGAACGCCGGGAATTCTTTCCCTACGAAACAGGGAAAGGATCCCTCATCTCGAGTTAGGAGGCGGAAACGAGGCTCCCCTGGATGTGTGCGGGACCCTCGTGCTTCCTCTCGAGTGGAGACGTGTATGTCGGGGAACTTCTTGAGTTGCAGCAAGGGTGTGAAGGACCCTTTGGAAGTTCCAGTGGTTAGATGTGTTTAGCCTCGAGAAGCCTCAGCGGAAATGGGCCTCATCTCGCCTGGAGGGCAAAACCTCCTGGATTTTCTCGAGTTGCGGCAGGTGCTCTCGACTTACGACGGGGACCTCAGGGACCTGCTCTGGTGGCCTCAGGAAAGGCCAGTCCCCATGCGAGTTCCTCGGGGGCCTCTCGGGATTCCTCTCCCGTCGATGCCGGGGCCTAAGACCTTGTGTGGAGTTGGGGCGGGAACCTCAGGATTCCTCTCCAGTGCTGACATGGATCTTGGGGTACTTCTGGAGTCTCCCCAGGGGAGTCAGTCCTCGTTTCGAATGCGGGCATGCACTTGCGCTTTCTTCCAGAGCGGTAGCAACAGTGTCACGCAGTCCGCCGCGTGGATCAAAGGATCTATGGTTTTCCCTCGAGTCTTTCCCACGAGGCTTTCCCACGAGGCTTTCCCACAGGGATGTCCCACGTGCACACGTGGTGGGAGTCGATCCTCGGCTTGAACGTCGAGGCAGTGTAGGGAAAACAGGTTCCTCTGGAATGGACTGACACATCTGGGGGACTCTTGGAATGGTGGCACGACCCTGGAGTTCCTCTCGCCTTTCCTGTGGAGAGCGCCTCCTCTTGAGATGCGACGGAAACGCCGGGAATTCTTTCCCTAGGAAACAGGGAAAGGATCCCTCATCTCGAGCTAGGAGGCGGAAACGGGGCTCCCCTGGATGTGTGCGGGACCCTGGTGCTTCCTCTCGAGTGGAGACGGGTATGTCGGGGAACTTTTTGAGTTGCAGCAAGGGTGTGAAGGACCCTTTGGATGTTCCAGTGGTTAGATGTGATTAGCCTCGAGAAGCCTCAGCGGAAATGGGCCACGTCTCGCCTGGAGGGCAAAACCTCCTGGATTTTGTCGAGTTGCGGCAGGTGCTCTCGACTTACGACGGGGACCTCGGGGACCCGCTCTGGTGGCCTCAGGAAAGGCCAGTCCCCATGCGAGTTCCTCGGGGGCCTCTCGGGATTCCTCTCCCGTCGATGCCGGGGCCTAAGACCTTGTGTGGAGTCGGGGCCGGAACCTGAGGATTCCTCTCCAGTGCTGACATGGATCTTGGGCTACTTCTGGAGTCTCCCCAGGGAGTCAGTCCTCTTCTAGAATGCGGGCATGCAATTGCGCTTTCCTCCAGAGCGGTAGCAGCAGTGTCACGCAGTCCGCCGCGTGGATCAAAGGATCTATGATTTTCCCTCGAGTCTTTCCCACGAGGCTTTCCCACGAGGCTTTCCCACAGGGCTGTCCCACGTGCACACGTGGGGGGAGTCGATCCTCGCCTTGAACGTCAAGGCAGTGCAAGGAAAACAGGTTCCTCTGGAATGGACTGACACATCTGGGGGACTCTTGGAATGGTGGCACGACCCTGGAGTTCCTCTCGCCTTTCCTGTGGAGAGCGCCTCCTCTTGAGATGGGATGGGAACGCCGGGAATTCTTTCCCTACGAAACAGGGAAAGGATCCCTCATCTCGAGCTAGGAGGCGGAAACGGGGCTCCCCTGGATGTGTGCGGGACCCTCGTGCTTCCTCTCGAGTGGAGACGGGTATGTCGGGGAACTTCTTGAGTTGCAGCAAGGGTGTGAAGGACCCTTTGGAAGTTCCAGTGGTTAGATGTGATTAGCCTCGAGAAGACTCAGCGGAAATGGACCTCATCTCTCCTGGAGGGCAAAACCTCCTGGCTTTTCTCGAGTTGCGGCATGTGCTCTCGACTTACGACGGGGACCTCGGGGACCCGCTCTGGTGGCCTCAGGAAAGGCCAGTCCCCATGCGAGTTCCTCGGGGGCCTCTCGGGATTCCTCTCCCGTCGATGCCGGGGCCTAAGACCTTGTGTGGAGTCGGGGCCGGAACCTGAGGATTCCTCTCCAGTGCTGACATGAATCTTGGGCTACTTCTGGAGTCTCCCCAGGGGAGTCAGTCCTCTTCTCGAATGCGGGCATGCACTTGTGCTTTCCTCCAGAGCGGTAGCAGCAGTGTCACACAGTCTGCCGCGTGGATCAAAGGATCTATGTTTTTCCCTCGAGTCTTTCCCACGAGGCTTTCCCACGAGGCTTTCCCACAGGGCTGTCCCACGTGCACACGTGGTGGGCGTCGATCCTCGGCTTAAACGTCAAGGCAGTGCAGGGAAAACATGTTCCTCTGGAATGGACTGACACATCTGGGGGACTCTTGGAATGGTGGCACGACCCTGTAGTTCCTCTCACCTTTCCTGTGGAGAGCGACTCCTTTTGAGATGCGCCGGGAACGCCGGGAATTCTTTCCCTAGGAAACAGGGAAAGGATCCCTCATCTCGAGCTAGGAGGCGGAAACGGGGCTCCCCTGGATGTGTGCGGGACCCTGGTTCTTCCTCTCGAGTGGAGACGGCTATGTCGGGGAACTTCTTGTGTTGCAGCAAGGCTGTGAAGGTCCCTTTGGAAGTTCCAGTGGTTAGATGTGATTAGCCTCAAGAACCCTCAGCGGAAATGGGCCTCATCTCGCCTGGAGGGCAAAACCTCCTGGATTTTCTCGAGTTGCGGCATGTGCTCTCGACTTACGACGGGGACCTCGGGGACCCGCTCTGGTGGCCTCAGGAAAGGCCAGTCCCCATGCGAGTTCCTCGGGGGCCTCTCGGGAATCCTCTCCCGTCGATGCCGGGGCCTAAGATCTTGTGTGGAGTCGGGGCCGGAACCTGAGGATTCCTCTCCAGTGCTGACATGGATCTTGGGCTACTTCTGGAGTCTCTGCAGGGGAGTCAGTCCTCTTCTGGAATGCGGGCATGCACTTGTGCTTTCCTCCAGAGCGGTAGCAGCAGTGTCACGCAGTCCGCCGCGTGGATCAAAGGATCTATGATTTTCCCTCGAGTCTTTCCCACGAGGCTTTCCCACAGGGCTGTCCCACGTGCACACGTGGTGGGAGTCGATCCTCGGCTTGAACGTCAAGGCAGTGCAGGGAAAACAGGTTCCTCTGGAATGGACTGACACATCTGGGGGACTCTTGGAATGGTGGCACGACCCTGGAGTTCCTCTCGCCTTTCCTGTGGAGAGCGCCTCCTCTTGAGATGCGATGGGAACGCCGGGAATTCTTTCCCTACGAAACAGGGAAGGATCCCTCATCTCGAGCTAGGAGGCGGAAACGGGGCTCCCCTGGATGTGTGCGGGACCCTCGTGCTTCCTCTCGAGTGGAGACGGGTATGTCGGGGAACTTCTTGAGTTGCAGCAAGGGTGTGAAGGACCCTTTGGAAGTTCCAGAGGTTAGATGTGATTAGCCTCGAGAAGCCTCAGCGGAAATGGGCCACATCTCGCCTGGAGGGCAAAACCTCCTGGATTTTCTCGAATTGAGGCAGGTGCCCTCGACTTTCGACGGGGAACTCGGGGACCCGCTCTGGGGGCCTCAGGAAATGCCAGTCCCCATGCGAGTTCCTCGGGGGCCTCTCGGGATTCCTCTCCCGTCGATGCCGGGGCCTAAGACCTTGTGTGGAGTCGGGGCCGGAACCTGAGGATTCCTCTCCAGTGCTGACATGGATCTTGGGGTACTTCTGGAGTCTCCCCAGGGGAGTCAGTCCTCGTCTCGAATGCGGGCATGCACTTGCGCTTTCCTCCAGAGCGGTAGCAGCAGTGTCACGCAGTCCGCCGCGTGGAACAAAGGATCTATGGTTTTCCCTCGAGACTTTCCCACGAGGCTTTCCCACGAGGCTTTCCCACAGGGATGTCCCACGTGCACACGTGGTGGGAGTCGATCCTCGGCTTGAACGTCAAGGCAGTGCAGGGAAAACAGGTTCCTCTGGAATGGACTGACACATCTGGGGAACTCTTGGAATGGTGGCAAGACCCTGGAGTTCCTCTCGCCTTTCCTGTGGAGAGCGCCTTCTCTTGAGATGCGACGGGAACGCCGGGAATTCTTTCCCTACGAAACAGGGAAAGGATCCCTCATCTCAACCTAGGAGGCGGAAACGGGGCTCCCCTGGATGTGTGCGGGACCCTCGTGCTTCCTCTCGACTGGAGACGGGTATGTCGGGGAACTTCTTGAGTTGCAGCAAGGGTGTGAAGGACCCTTTGGAAGTTCCAGTGGTTAGATGTGATTAGCCTCGAGAAGCCTCAGCGGAAATGGGCCTCATCTCGCCTGGAGGGCAAAACCTCCTGGATTTTCTCGAGTTGCGGCAGGTGCTCTCGACTTACGACTGGGACCTCAGGGACCCGCTCTGGTGGCATCAGGAAAGGCCAGTCCCCATGCGAGTTCTTCAGGGGGCTCTCGGGATTCCTCTCCCGTCGATCCTGAGGCCTAAGACCTTGTGTGGAGTCGGGGCCGGAACCTGAGAATTCCTCTCCAGTGCTGACATGGATCTTGGGCTACTTCTGGAGTCTCCCCAGGGGAGTCAGTCCTCGTCTCGAATGCGGGCATGCACTTGCGCTTTCCTCCAGAGCGGTAGCAGCAGTGTCACGCAGTCCGCCGCCTGGATCAAAGGATCTATGGTTTTCCCTCGAATCTTTCCCACGAGGCTTTCCCACGAGGCTTTCCCACAGGGCTGTCCCACGTGCACACGTGGTGGGAGTCGATCCTCGGCTTGAACGTCAAGGCAGTGCAGGGAAAACAGGTTCCTCTGGAATGGACTGACACATCTGGGGGACTCTTGGAATGGTGGCACGACCCTGGAGTTCCTCTCGCCTTTCCTGTGGAGAGCGCCTCCTCTTGAGATGTGACGGGAACGCCGGGAATTCTTTCCCTATGAAACAGGGAAAGGATCCCTCATCTCGAGCTAGGAGGCGGAAACGGGGCTCCCCTGGATGTGTGCGGGAACCTCGTGCTTCCTCTCGAGTGGAGACGTTTATGTCGGGGAACTTCTTGAGTTGCAGCAAGGATGTGAAGGACCCTTTGGAAGTTCCAGTGGTTAGATGTGATTAGCCTCGAGAAGCCTCAGCGGAAATGGGCCTCATCTCGCCTGGAGGGCAAAACCTCCTGGATTTTCTCGAGTTGCGGCATGTGCTCTCGACTTACGACGGGGACCTCGGGGACCCGCTCTGGTGGCCTCAGGAAAGGCCAGTCCCCTTGCGAGTTCCTCGGGGGCCTCTCGGGATTAATCAACCGTCGATGCCGGGGCCTAAGACCTTGTGTGGAGTCGGGGCCGGAACCTGAGGATTCCTCTCCAGTGCTGACATGGATCCTGGGGTACTTCTGGAGTCTCCCCAGGGGAGTCAGTCCTCGTCTCGAATGCGGACATGCACTTGCGCTTTCCTCCAGAGCGGTAGCAGCAGTGTCACGCAGTCCGCCGCGTGGATCAAAGGATCTATGGTTTTCCCTCGAGTCTTTCCAACGAGGCCTTCCCACGAGGCTTTCCCACAGGGCTGTCCCACGTGCACACGGGGTGGGAGTCGATCCTCGGCTTGAACGTCAAGGCACTGCAGGGAAAACAGGTTCCTCTGGAATGGACTGACACATCTGAGTGACTCTTGGAATGGTGGCACGACCCTGGAGTTCCTCTCGCCTTTCCTGTGGAGAGCGCCTCCTCTTGAGATGCGACGGAAACGCCGGGAATTCTTTCCCTAGGAAACAGGGAAAGGATCCCTCATCTCGAGCTAGGCGGCGGAAACGGGGCTCCCCTGGATGTGTGCGGGACCCTCGTGCTTCCTCTCGAGTGGAGACGGGTATGTCGGGGAACTTCTTGAGTTGCAGCAAGGGTGTGAAGGACCCTTTGGAAGTTCCAGTGGTTAGATGTGATTAGCCTCGAGAAGACTCAGCGGAAATGGGCCTCATCTCGCCTGGAGGGCAAAACCTCCTGGATTTTCTCGAGTTGCGGCATGTGCTCTCGACTTACGACGGGGACCTCGGGGACCCGCTCTGGTGGCCTCAGGAAAGGCCAGTCCCCATGCGAGTTCCTCGGGGGCCTCTCGGGATTCCTCTCCCGTCGATGCCGGGGCCTAAGACCTTGTGTGGAGTCGGGGCCGGAACCTGAGGATTCCTCTCCAGTGCTGACATGGATCTTGGGCTACTTCTGGAGTCTCCCCAGGGGAGTCAGTCCTCGTCTCGAATGCGGGCATGCACTTGCGCTTTCCTCCAGAGCGGTAGCAGCAGTGTCACGCAGTCCGCCGCGTGGAGCAAAGGATCTATGGTTTTCCCTCGAGACTTTCACACGAGGCTTTCCCACGAGGCTTTCCCACAGGGCTGTCCCACGTGCACACGTGGTGGGAGTCGATCCTCGGCTTGAACGTCAAGGCAGTGCAGGGAAAACAGGTTCCTCTGGAATGGACTGACACATCTGGGGGACTCTTGGAATGGTGGCACGACCCTGGAGTTCCTCTCGCCTTTCCTGTGGAGAGCGCCTCCTCTTGAGATGCGACGGGAACGCCGGGAATTCTTTCCCTACGAAACAGGGAAAGGATCCCTCATCTCGAGCTAGGAGGCGGAAACGGGGCTCCCCTGGATGTGTGCGGGACCTTGGTGCTTCCTCTCGAGTGGAGACGGGTATGTCGGGGAACTTCTTGAGTTGCAGCAAGGGTGTGATGGACCCTTTGGAAGTTCCAGTGGTTAGATGTGATTAGCCTCGAGAAGCCTCAGCGGAAATGGGCCTCATTTCGCCTGGAGGGCAAAACCTCCTGGATTTTCTCGAGTTGCGGCAGGTGCTCTCGACTAACGACGGGGACCTCAGGGACCCGCTCTGGTGGCCTCAGGAAAGGCCAGTCCCCATGCGAGTTCCTCGGGGGCCTCTCGGGATTCCTCTCCCGTCGATGCCGGGGCCGAAGACCTTGTGTGGAGTTGGGGCCGGAACCTGAGGATTCCTCTCCAGTGCTGACATGGATCTTGGGGTACTTCTGGAGTCTCCCCAGGGGAGTCAGTCCTCGTCTCGAATGCGGACATGCACTTGCGCTTTCCTCCAGAGCGGTAGCAGCAGAGTCATGCAGTCCGCCGCGTGGATCAAAGGATCTATGGTTTTCCCTCGAGTCTTTCCCACGAGGCTTTCCCACGAGGCTTTCCCACAGGGCTGTCCCACGTGCACACGTGGTGGGAGTCGATCCTCGGCTTGAACGTCAAGGCAGTGCAGGGAAAACAGATTCCTCTGGAATGGACTGACACATCTGGGGGACTCTTGGAATGGTGGCACGACTCTGGAGTTCCTCTCGCCTTTCCTGTGGAGAGCGCCTTCTCTTGAGATGCGACGGGAACGCCGGGAATTCTTTCCCTACGAAACAGGGAAAGGATCCCTCATCTCAACCTAGGAGGCGGAAACGGGGCTCCCCTGGATGTGTGCGGGACCCTCGTGCTTCCTCTCGAGTGGAGACGGGTATGTCGGGGAACTTCTTGAGTTGCAGCAATGGTGTGAAGGACCCTTTGGAAGTTCCAGTGGTTAGATGTGATTAGCCTCGAGAAACCTCAGCGGAAATGGGACTCATCTCGCCTGGAGGGCAAAACCTCCTGGATTTTCTCGAGTTGCGGCAGGTGCTCTCGACTTACGATGGGGACCTCGGGGACCCGCTATGGTGGCCTCAGGAAAGGCCAGTCCCCATGCGAGTTCCTCGGGGGGCTCTCGGGATTCCTCTCCCGTCGATGCTAGGGCCTAAGACCTTGTGTGGAGTCGGGGTCAGAACCTGAGGATTCCTCTCCAGTGCTGACATGGATCTTGGGCTACTTCTGGAGTCTCCCCAGGGGAGTCAGTCCTCGTCTCGAATGCGGACATTCACTTGCGCTTTCCTCCAGAGCGGTAGCAGCAGAGTCACGCAGTCCTCCGCGTGGATCAAAGGATCTATGGTTTTCCCTCGAGTCTTTCCCACCAGGCTTTCCCACGAGGCTTTCCCACAGGGCTGTCCCACGTTCACACGTGGTGGGAGTCGATCCTCGGCTTGAACGTCAAGGCAGTGCAGGGAAAACAGGTTCCTCTGGAATGGACTGACACATCTGGGGGTCTCTTGGAATGGAGGCACGACCCTGGAGTTCCTCTAGCCTTTCCTGTGGAGAGCGCCTCCTCTTGAGATGCGACGGGAACGCCGGGAATTCTTTCCCTACGAAAGAGGGAAAGGATCCCTCATCTCAAGCTAGGAGGCGGAAACGGGGCTCCCCTGGATGTGTGCGGGACCCTCGTGCTTCCTCTCGAGTGGAGACGGGTATGTCGGGGAACTTCTTGAGTTGCAGCAAGGGTGTGAAGGACCCTTTGGAAGTTCCAGTGGTTAGATGTGATTAGCCTCGAGAAACCTCAGCGGAAATGGGACTCATCTCGCCTGGAGGGCAAAACCTCCTGGATTTTCTCGAGTTGCGGCAGGTGCTCTCGACTTACGATGGGGACCTCAGGGACCCGCTATGGTGGCCTCAGGAAAGGCCAGTCCCCATGCGAGTTCCTCGGGGGGCTCTCGGGATTCCTCTCCCGTCGATGCTAGGGCCTAAGACCTTGTGTGGAGTCGGGGTCGGAACCTGAGAATTCCTCTCCAGTGCTGACATGGATCTTGGGCTACTTCTGGAGTCTCCCCAGGGGAGTCAGTCCTCGTCTCGAATGCGGGCATTCACTTGCGCTTTCCTCCAGAGCGGTAGCAGCAGAGTCACGCAGTCCTCCGCGTGGATCAAAGGATCTATGGTTTTCCCTCGAGTCTTTCCCAAGAGGCTTTCCCACGAGGCTTTCCCACAGGGCTGTCCCACGTGCACACGTGGTGGGAGTCGATCCTCGGCTTGAACGTCAAGGCAGTGCAGGGAAAACAGGTTCCTCTGGAATGGACTGACACATCTGGGGGACTCTTGGAATGGTGGCACGACCCTGGAGTTCCTCTCGCCTTTCCTGTGGAGAGCGCCTCCTCTTGAGATGCGACGGGAACGCCGGGAATTCTTTCCCTATGAAACAGGGAAAGGATCCCTCATCTCGAGCTAGGAGGCGGAAACGGGGCTCCCCTGGATGTGTGCGGGAACCTCGTGCTTCCTCTCGAGTGGAGACGTTTATGTCGGGGAACTTCTTGAGTTGCAGCAAGGATGTGAAGGACCCTTTGGAAGTTCCAGTGGTTAGATGTGATTAGCCTCGAGAAGCCTCAGCGGAAATGGGCCTCATCTCGCCTGGAGGGCAAAACCTCCTGGATTTTCTCGAGTTGCGGCATGTGCTCTCGACTTACGACGGGGACCTCGGGGACCCGCTCTGGTGGCCTCAGGAAAGGCCAGTCCCCTTGCGAGTTCCTCGGGGGCCTCTCGGGATTACTCAACCGTCGATGCCGGGGCCTAAGACCTTGTGTGGAGTCGGGGCCGGAACCTGAGGATTCCTCTCCAGTGCTGACATGGATCCTGGGGTACTTCTGGAGTCTCCCCAGAGGAGTCAGTCCTCGTCTCGAATGCGGACATGCACTTGCGCTTTCCTCCAGAGCGGTAGCAGCAGTGTCACGCAGTCCGCCGCCTGGATCAAAGGATCTATGGTTTTCCCTCGAGTCTTTCCAACGAGGCCTTCCCACGAGGCTTTCCCACAGGGCTGTCCCACGTGCACACGTGGTGGGAGTCGATCCTCGGCTTGAACGTCAAGGCACTGCAGGGAAAACAGGTTCCTCTGGAATGGACTGACACATCTGAGTGACTCTTGGAATGGTGGCACGACCCTGGAGTTCCTCTCGCCTTTCCTGTGGAGAGCGCCTCCTCTTGAGATGCGACGGGAACGCCGGGAATTCTTTCCCTACGAAAGAGGGAAAGGATCCCTCATCTCAAGCTAGGAGGCGGAAACGGGGCTCCCCTGGATATGTGCGCTACCCCACGTGCTTCCTCTCGAGTGGAGACGGGTATGTCGCGGAACTTCTTGAGTTGCAGCAAGGGTGTGAAGGACCCTTTGGAAGTTCCAGTGGTTAGATGTGATTAGCCTCGAGAAACCTCAGCGGAAATGGGCCTCATCTTGCCTGGAGGGCAAAACTTCCTGGATTTTCTCGAGTTGCGGCAGGTGCTCTCGAGTTACGACGATCACATCAGGGACCCGTTCTGGTGGCCTCAGGAAAAGCCAGTCCCTATGCGAATTCCTCGGGGGCCTCTCGGGATTCCTCTCCCGTCGATGCCGGGGCCTAAGACCTTGTGTGGAGTCGGGGCCGGAACCTGAGGATTCCTCTCCAGAGCTAACATGGATCTTGGGGTACTTCTGGAGTCTCCCCAGGGGAGTCAGTGCTCGTCTCGAATGCGGGCATGCACTTGCGCTTTCCTCCAGAGCGGTAGCAGCAGTGTCACGGAGTCCGCCGCGTGGATCAAAGGATCTATGGTTTTCCCTCGAGTCTTTCCCACGAGGCTTTCCCACGAGGCTTTCCCACAGGGCTGTCCCACGTGCACGAGTGGTGGGAGTCGATCCTCTGCTTGAACGTCAAGGCAGTGCAGGTAAAAGAGGTTCCTCTGTAATGGACTGACACATCTGTGGGTCTCTTGGAATGGTGGCACGACTCTGGAGATCCTCTCCCCTTTCCTGTTGAGAGCGCCTCCTCTTGAGATGCGACGGGAACGCGGGGAATTCTTACCCTACGAAACAGGGAAAGGATCCCTCATCTCGAGCTATGAGGCGGAAACGGGGTTCCCCTGGATGTGTGCTGGACCCCACGTGCTTCCTCTCGAGTGGAGACGGGTATGTCGGGGATCTTCTTGAGTTGCAGCAAGGGTGTGAAGGACCGTTTGGAAGTTCCAGTGGTTAGACGTGATTAGCCTCGAGAAGCCTCAGCGGAAATTGGCCTCATCTCGCCTGGAGAGTAAAACCTCCTGGATTTTCTCGAGTTGCGTCAGGTGCTCTCGACTTACGACGGGGACCTCAGGGACCCGCTCTGGTGGCCTCAGGAAAGGCCAGTCCCCATGCGAGTTCCTCGGGGGCCTCTCGGGATTCCTCTCCCGTCAATGCCGGGGCCTAAGACCTGGTGTGGAGTCGGAGCCGAAACCTGAGGATTCCTCTCCAGTGCTGACATGGATCTTGGGGTACTTCTGGAGTCTCCCCAGGGGAGTCAGTGCTCGTCTCGAATGCGGGCATGCACTTGCGCTTTCCTCCAGAGCGGTAGCAGCAGTGTCACGCAGTCCGCCGCGTGGATCAAAGGATCTATGGTTTTCCCTCGAGTCTTTCCCACGAGGCTTTCCCACGAGGCTTTCCCACAGGGCTGTCCCACGTGCACACGTGGTGGGAGTCGATCCTCGGCTTGAACGTCAAGGCAGTGCAGGGAAAACAGGTTCCTCTGGAATGGACAGACACATCTGAGGGACTCTTGGAATGGTGGCACGACCCTGGAGTTCCTCTCGCCTTTCCTGTGGAGAGCGCCTCCTCTTGAGATGCGACGGGAACGCCGGGAATTCTTTCCCTACGAAACAGGGAAAGGATCCCTCATCTCGAGCTAGGAGGCGGAAACGGGGCTCCCCTGGATGTGTGCGGGACCCCACGTGCTTCCTCTCGAGTGGAGACGGGTATGTCGGGGAACTTCTTGAGTTGCAGCAAGGGTGTGAAGGACACTTTGGAAGTTCCAGTGGTTAGATGTGATTAGCCTCGAGAAGCCTCAGCAGAAATGGGCCTCATCTCGCCTGGAGGGCAAAACCTCCTGGATTTTCTCGAGTTGCGGCAGGTGCTCTCGACTTACTACGGGGACCTCAGGGACCCGCTCTGGTGGCCTCAGGAAAGGCCAGTCCCCATGCGAGTTCCTCGGGGGCCTCTCGGGATTCCTCTCCCGTCGATGCCGGGGCCTAAGACCTTGTGTGGAGTCGGGGCCGGAACCTGAGGATTCCTCTCCAGTGCTGACATGGATCTTGGGGTACTTCTGGAGTCTCCCCAGGGGAGTCAGTCCTCGTCTCCAATGCGGGCATGCACTTGCGCTTTCCTCCAGAGCGGTAGCAGCAGTGTCACGCAGTCCGCCGCCTGGATCAAAGGATCTATGGTTTTCCCTCGAGTCTTTCCCACGAGGCTTTCCCACGAGGCTTTCCCACAGGGCTGTCCCACGTGCACACGTGGTGGGAGTCGATCCTCGGCTTGAACGTCAAGGCAGTGCAGGGAAAACAGGTTCCTCTGGAATGGACTGACACATCTGGGGGACTCTTGGAATGGTGGCACGACCCTGGAGTTCCTCTCGCCTTTCCTGTGGAGAGCGCCTCCTCTTGAGATGCGACGGGAAAGCCGGGAATTCTTTCCCTATGAAACAGGGAAAGGATCCCTCATCTCGAGCTAGGAGGCGGAAACGGGGCTCCCCTGGATGTGTGCGAGACCCCACGTGCTTCCTCTCGAGTGGAGACGGGTATGTCGGGGAACTTCTTGAGTTGCAGTAAGGGTGTGAAGGACACTTTGGAATTTCCAGTGGTTAGACGTGGTTAGGCTCAAGAAGCCTCAGCGGAAATGGGCCTCATCTCGCCTGGAGGGCAAAACCTCCTGGATTTTCTCGAGTTGCGGCAGGTGCTCTCGACTTACGACGGGGACCTCAGGGACCCGCTCTGGTGGCCTCAGGAAAGGCCAGTCCACATGGAGTTCCTCGGGGGCCTCTCGGGATTCCTCTCCCATCGATGCCGGGGCCTAAGACCTTGTGTGGAGTCGGGGCCGGAACCTGAGGATTCCTCTCCAGTACTGACATGGATCTTGGGGTACTTCTGGAGTCTCCCAGGGGAGTAAGTCCTCGTCTCGAATGCGGGCATGCACTTGCGCTTTCCTCCAGAGAGGTAGCAGCAGTGTCACGCAGTCCGCCACGTGGATCAAAGGATCTATGGTTTTCCCTCGAGTCTTTCCCACGAGGCTTTCCCACGAGGCATTCCCACAGGGCTGTCCCACGTGCACACGTGGTGGGAGTCGATCCTCAGCTTGAACGTCAAGGCAGTGCCGGGAAAACAGGTTCCTCTGGAATGGACTGACACATCTGTGGGTCTCTTGGAATGGTGCCACGACCCTGGAGTTCCTCTCGCCTTTCCTGTGGAGAGCGCCTCCTCCTGAGATGCGACGGGAACGCCGGGAATTCTTTCCCTACGAAACAGGGAAAGGATCCCTCATCTCGAGCTAGGAGGCGGAAATGGGGCTCCCCTGGATGTGTGCGGGACCCTCGTGCTTCCTCTCGAGTGGAGACGGGTATGTCGGGGAACTTCTTGAGTTGCAGCAAGGGTGAGAAGGACCCTTTGGATGTTCCAGTGGTTAGATGTGATTAGCCTCGAGAAGCCTCAGCGGAAATGGGCCTCATCTCGCCTGGAGGGCAAAACCTCCTGGATTTTCTCGAGTTGCGGCAGGTGCTCTCGACTTATGACGGGGACCTCAGGGACCCGCTCTGGTGGCCTCAGGAAAGGCCAGTCCCCATGCGAGTTCCTCGGGGGCCTCTCGGGATTCCTCTCCCGTCGATGCCGGGGCATAAGACCTTGTGTGGAGTCGGGGCCGGAACCTGAGGATTCCTCTCCAGTGCTGACATGGATCTTGGGGTACTTCTGGAGTTTCCCCAGGGGAGTCAGTCCTCGTCTCGAATGCGGGCATGCACTTGCGCTTTCCTCCAGAGAGGTAGCAGCAGTGTCACGCAGTCCGCCGCGTGGATAAAATGATCTATGGTTTTCCCTCGAGTCTTTCCCACGAGGCTTTCCCACGAGGCTTTCTCACAGGGCTGTCCCACGTGCACACGTGGTGGGAGTCGATCCTCGCCTTGAACGTCAAGGCAGTGCAGGGAAAACAGGTTCCTCTGGAATGGACTTACACATCTGGGGGACTCTTGGAATGGTGGCACGACCCTGGAGTTCCTCTCGCCTCTCCTGTGGAGAGCGCCTCCTCTTGAGATGCGACGGGAACGCCGGGAATTCTTTCCCTACGAAACAGGGAAAGGATCCCTCATCTCGAGCTAGGAGGTGGAAACGGGGCTCCCCTGGATGTGTGCGGGACCCCACGTGCTTCCTCTCGAGTGGAGACGGGTATGTCGGGGAACTTCTTGAGTTGCAGCAAGGGTGTGAAGGACACTTTGGAAGTTCCAGTGGTTAGACGTGATTAGCCTCGAGAATCCTCAGCGGAAATGGGCCTCATCTCGACTGGAGGGCAAAACCTCCTGGATTTTCTCGAGTTGCGGCAGGTGCTCTCGACTTACGACGGGGACCTCAGGGACCCGCTCTGGTGGCCTCAGGAAAGGCCAGTCCCCAAGCGAGTTCCTCGGGGGCCTCTCGGGATTCCTCTCCCGTCGATGACGGGGCCTAAGACCTTGTGTGCAGTCGGGGCCGGAACCTGAGGATTCCTCTCCAGTGCTGACATGGATCTTGGGATACTTCTGGAGTCTCCCCAGGGGAGTCAGTCCTCGTCTCGAATGCGGGCATGCACTTGCGCTTTCCTCCAGAGCGGTAGCAGCAGTGTCACGCAGTCCGCCGCGTGGATCAAAGTATCTATGGTTTTCCCTCGAGTCTTTCCCACGAGGCTTTCCCACGAGGCTTTCCCACAGGGCTGTCCCACGTGCACACGTGGTGGGAGTCGATCCTCGGCTTGAACGTCAAGGCAGTGGAGGGAAATCAGGTTCCTCTGGAATGGACTGACCAATCTCGGGGACTCTTGGAATGGTGGTACGACCCTAGAGTTCCTCTCGCCTTTCCTGTGGAGAGCGCCTCCTCTTGAGATGCGACGGGAACGCCGGGAATTCTTTCCCTACGAAACGTGGAAAGGATCCCTCTTCTCGAGCTAGGAGGCGGAAACGGGGCTCCCCTGGATGTGTGCGGGACCCCACGTGCTTCCTCTCAAGTGGAGACGGGTATGTCGGGGAACTTCTTGAGTTGCAGCAAGGGTGTGAAGGACCCTTTGGAAGTTCCAGTGGTTAGAGGTGATTAGCCTCGAGAAGCCTCAGCGGAAATGGGCCTCATCTCGCCTGGAGGGCAAAACCTCCTGTATTTTCTCGAGTTGCGGCAGGTGCTCTCGACTTACGACGGGGACCTCAGGGACCCGCTCTGGTGGCCTCAGGAAAGGCCAGTCCCCATGCGAGTTCCTCGGGGGCCTCTCGGGATTCCTCTCCCGTGGATGCCGGGGCCTAAGACCTTGTGTGGAGTCGGGGCCGGAACCTGAAGGATTCCACTCCAGTGCTGACATGGATCTTGGGGTATTTCTGGAGTCTCCCGCGGGGAGTCAGTCCTCGTCTCGAATGCGGTCATGCACTTGCGCTTTCCTGCACAGCGGTAGCAGCAGTGTCACGCAGTCCGCCGCGTGGATCAAAGGATCTATGGTTTTCCCTCGAGTCTTTCCCAAGAGGCTTTCCCACGAGGCTTTCCCACAGGGCTGTCCCACGTGCACACGTGGTGGGAATCGATCATCGGCTTGAACGTCAAGGCAGTGCAGGGAGAACAGGTTCCTCTGGAATGGACTGAACCATCTGGGGGACTCTTGGAATGGTGGCACGACCCTGGAGTTCCTCTCGCCTTTCCTGTGGAGAGCGCCTCCTCTTGAGATGCGACGGGAACGCCGGGAATTCTTTCCCTAGGAAACAGGGAAAGGATCCCTCATCTCGAGCTAGGAGGCGGAAACGTGGCTCCCCTGGATGTGTGCGGGAACCTCGTGCTTCCTCTCGAGTGGAGACGGTTATGTCGGGGAACTTCTTCAGTTGCAGCAAGGGTGTGAAGGACCCTTTGGAAGTTCCAGTGGTTAGATGTGATTGGCCTCGAGAAGCCTCAGCGGAAATGGGCCTCATCTCGCCTGGAGGGCAAAACCTCCTGGATTTTCTCGAGTTTAGGCAGGTGCTCTCGACTTACGACGGGGACCTCAGGGACCCGCTCTGGTGGCCCAGGAAAGGCCAGTCCTCATGCGAGTTCATCGTGGGCCTCTCGGGATTCCTCTCCCGTCGATGCCGGGGCCTAAGACCTTGTGTGGCGTCGGGGCCGGAACCTGAGGATTCCTCTCCAGTGCTGACATGGATCTTGGGGTACTTCTGGAGTCTCCGCAGGGGAGTCAGTCCTCGTCTCGAATGCGGGCATGTACTTGCGCTTTCCTCCAGAGCGGTAGCAGCAGTGTCACGCAGTCTGCCGCGTGGATCAAAGGATCTATGGTTTTCCCTCGAATCTTTCCCACGAGGCTTTCCCACGAGGCTTTCCCACAGGGCTGTCCCACGTGCACACGTGGTGGGAGTCGATCCTCGGCTTGAACGTCAAGGCAGTGCAGGGAAATCAGGTTCCTCTGGAATGGACTGACACATCTGGGGGACTCTTGGAATGGTAGCACGACCCTGGAGTTCCTCTCGCCTTTCCTGTGGAGAGCGCCTCCTCTTGAGATGCGACGGGAACGCCGGGAATTCTTTCCCTACGAAACAGGGAAAGGATCCCTCATCTCGAGCTAGGAGGCGGAAACGGGGCTCCCCTGGATGTGTGCGGGACCCCACGTGCTTCCTCTCGAGTGGAGACGGGTATGTCGCGGAACTGCTTGAGTTGCAGCAAGGGTGTGAAGGTCCCTTTGGAAGATCCAGTGGTTAGATGTGATTAGCCTCGAGAAGCCTCAGCGGAAATGGGCCTCATCTCGCCTGGAGGGCAAAACCTCCTGGATTTTCTTGAGTTGCGGCAGGTGCTCTCGACTTACGACTGGGACCTCAGGGACCCGCTCTGGTGACCTCAGGAAAGGCCAGTCCCCATGCGAGTTCCTCGGGGGCCTCTCGGGATTCCTCTCCCGTCGATGCCGGGGCCTAAGACCTTGTGTGGAGTCGGGGCCGGAACCTGAGGATTCCTCTCCAGTGCTGACATGGATCTTGGGGTACTTCTGGAGTCTCCCCAGGGGAGTCAGTCCTCGTCTCCAATGCGGGCATGCACTTGCGCTTTCCTCCAGAGCGGTAGCAGCAGTGTCACGCAGTCCGCCGCCTGGATCAAAGGATCTATGGTTTTCCCTCGAGTCTTTCCCACGAGGCTTTCCCACGAGGCTTTCCCACAGGGCTGTCCCACGTGCACACGTGGTGGGACTCGATCCTCGGCTTGAACGTCAAGGCAGTGCAGGGAAAACAGGTTCCTCTGGAATGGACTGACACATCTGGGGGACTCTTGGAATGGTGGCACGACCCTGGAGTTCCTCTCGCCTTTCCTGTGGAGAGCGCCTCCTCTTGAGATGCGACGGGAACGCCGGGAATTCTTTCCCTAGGAAACAGGGAAAGGATCCCTCATCTCGAGCTAGGAGGTGGAAACGGGGCTCCCCTGGATGTGTGCGGGACCCCACGTGCTTCCTCTCGAGTGGAGATGGGTATGTCGGGGAACTTCTTGAGTTGCAGCAAGGGTGTGAAGGACCCTTTGGAAGTTCCAGTGGTTAGACGTGATTAGCCTCGAGAAGCCTCAGAGGAAATGGGCCTCATCTCGCCTGGAGGGCAAAACCTCCTGGATTTTCCCGAGTTGCGGCAGGTTCTCTCGACTTATGACGGGGACCTCAGGGACCCGCTCTGGTGGCCTCAGGAAAGGCCAGTCCCCATGCGAGTTCCTCGGGGGCCTCTCGGGATTCCTCTCCCGTCGATGCCGGGGCCTAAGACCTTGTGTGGAGTCGGGGCAGGAACCTGAGGATTCCTCTCCAGTGCTGACATGGATCTTGGGGTACTTCTGGAGTCTCCCCAGGGGAGTCAGTCCTCGTCTCGAATGCGGGCATGCACTTGCGCTTTCCTCCAGAGCGGTAGCAGCAGTGTCACGCAGTCCGCCGCGTGGATCAAAGGATCTATGGTTTTCCCTCGAGTCTTTCCCACGAGGCTTTCCCACAGGGCTGTCCCACGTGCACACGTGGTGGGAGTCGATCCTCGGCTTGAACGTCAAGGCAGTGCAGGGAAAACAGGTTCCTCTGGAATGGACTGACACATCTGGGGGACTCTTGGAATGGTGGCACGACCCTGGAGTTCCTCTCGCCTTTCCTGTGGAGAGCGCCTCCTCTTGAGATGCGACGGGAAAGCCGGGAATTCTTTCCCTATGAAACAGGGAAAGGATCCCTCATCTCGAGCTAGGAGGCGGAAACGGGGCTCCCCTGGATGTGTGCGAGACCCCACGTGCTTCCTCTCGAGTGGAGACGGGTATGTCGGGGAACTTCTTGAGTTGCAGTAAGGGTGTGAAGGACACTTTGGAATTTCCAGTGGTTAGACGTGGTTAGGCTCAAGAAGCCTCAGCGGAAATGGGCCTCATCTCGCCTGGAGGGCAAAACCTCCTGTATTTTCTCGAGTTGCGGCAGGTGCTCTCGACTTACGACGGGGACCTCAGGGACCCGCTCTGGTGGCCTCAGGAAAGGCCAGTCCCCATGCGAGTTCCTCGGGGGCCTCTCGGGATTCCTCTCCCGTGGATGCCGGGGCCTAAGACCTTGTGTGGAGTCGGGGCCGGAACCTGAAGGATTCCACTCCAGTGCTGACATGGATCTTGGGGTATTTCTGGAGTCTCCCGCGGGGAGTCAGTCCTCGTCTCGAATGCGGTCATGCACTTGCGCTTTCCTGCACAGCGGTAGCAGCAGTGTCACGCAGTCCGCCGCGTGGATCAAAGGATCTATGGTTTTCCCTCGAGTCTTTCCCAAGAGGCTTTCCCACGAGGCTTTCCCACAGGGCTGTCCCACGTGCACACGTGGTGGGAATCGATCATCGGCTTGAACGTCAAGGCAGTGCAGGGAAAACAGGTTCCTCTGGAATGGACTGAACCATCTGGGGGACTCTTGGAATGGTGGCACGACCCTGGAGTTCCTCTCGCCTTTCCTGTGGAGAGCGCCTCCTCTTGAGATGCGACGGGAACGCCGGGAATTCTTTCCCTAGGAAACAGGGAAAGGATCCCTCATCTCGAGCTAGGAGGCGGAAACGGGGCTCCCCTGGATGTGTGCGGGAACCTCGTGCTTCCTCTCGAGTGGAGACGGTTATGTCGGGGAACTTCTTCAGTTGCAGCAAGGGTGTGAAGGACCCTTTGGAAGTTCCAGTGGTTAGATGTGATTGGCCTCGAGAAGCCTCAGCGGAAATGGGCCTCATCTCGCCTGGAGGGCAAAACCTCCTGGATTTTCTCGAGTTTAGGCAGGTGCTCTCGACTTACGACGGGGACCTCAGGGACCCGCTCTGGTGGCCCAGGAAAGGCCAGTCCTCATGCGAGTTCATCGTGGGCCTCTCGGGATTCCTCTCCCGTCGATGCCGGGGCCTAAGTCCTTGTGTGGAGTCGGGGTCGGAACCTGAGGATTCCTCTCCAGTGCTGACATGGATCGTGGGGTACTTCTGGAGTCTCCGCAGGGGAGTCAGTCCTCGTCTCGAATGCGGGCATGTACTTGCGCTTTCCTCCAGAGCGGTAGCAGCAGTGTCACGCAGTCTGCCGCGTGGATCAAAGGATCTATGGTTTTCCCTCGAATCTTTCCCACGAGGCTTTCCCACGAGGCTTTCCCACAGGGCTGTCCCACGTGCACACGTGGTGGGAGTCGATCCTAGGCTTGAACGTCAAGGCAGTGCAGGGAAAACAGGTTCCTCTGGAATGGACTGACACATCTGGGGGACTCTTGGAATGGTAGCACGACCCTGGAGTTCCTCTCGCCTTTCCTGTGGAGAGCGCCTCCTCTTGAGATGCGACGGGAACGCCGGGAATTCTTTCCCTACGAAACAGGGAAAGGATCCCTCATCTCGAGCTAGGAGGCGGAAACGGGGCTCCCCTGGATGTGTGCGGGACCCCACGTGCTTCCTCTCGAGTGGAGACGGGTATGTCGCGGAACTGCTTGAGTTGCAGCAAGGGTGTGAAGGTCCCTTTGGAAGATCCAGTGGTTAGATGTGATTAGCCTCGAGAAGCCTCAGCGGAAATGGGCCTCATCTCGCCTGGAGGGCAAAACCTCCTGGATTTTCTTGAGTTGCGGCAGGTGCTCTCGACTTACGACTGGGACCTCAGGGACCCGCTCTGGTGACCTCAGGAAAGGCCAGTCCCCATGCGAGTTCCTCGGGGGCCTCTCGGGATTCCTCTCCCGTCGATGCCGGGGCCTAAGACCTTGTGTGGAGTCGGGGCCGGAACCTGAGGATTCCTCTCCAGTGCTGACATGGATCTTGGGGTACTTCTGGAGTCTCCCCAGGGGAGTCAGTCCTCGTCTCGAATGCGGGCATGCACTTGCGCTTTCCTCCAGAGCGGTAGCAGCAGTGTCACGCAGTCCGCCGCGTGGATCAAAGGATCTATGGTTTTCCCTCGAGTCTTTCCCACGAGGCTTTCCCACGAGGCTTTCCCACAGGGCTGTCCCACGTGCACACGTGGTGGGAGTCGATCCTCGGCTTGAACGTCAAGGCAGTGCAGGGAAAACAGGTTCCTCTGGAATGGACTGACACATCTGAGGGACTCTTGGAATGGTGGCACGACCCTGGAGTTCCTCTCGCCTTTCCTGTGGAGAGCGCCTCCTCTTGAGATGCGACGGGAACGCCGGGAATTCTTTCCCTACGAAACAGGGAAAGGATCCCTCATCTCGAGCTAGGAGGCGGAAACGGGGCTCCCCTGGATGTGTGCGGGACCCCACGTGCTTCCTCTAGAGTGGAGACGGGTATGTCGGGGAACTTCTTGAGTTGCAGCAAGGGTGTGAAGGACACTTTGGAAGTTCCAGTGGTTAGATGTGATTAGCCTCGAGAAGCCTCAGCAGAAATGGGCCTCATCTCGCCTGGAGGGCAAAACCTCCTGGATTTTCTCGAGTTGCGGCAGGTGCTCTCGACTTACTACGGGGACCTCAGGGACCCGCTCTGGTGGCCTCAGGAAAGGCCAGTCCCCATGCGAGTTCCTCGGGGGCCTCTCGGGATTCCTCTCCCGTCGATGCCGGGGCCTAAGACCTTGTGTGGAGTCGGGGCCGGAACCTGAGGATTCCTCTCCAGTGCTGACATGGATCTTGGGGTACTTCTGGAGTCTCCCCAGGGGAGTCAGTCCTCGTCTCCAATGCGGGCATGCACTTGCGCTTTCCTCCAGAGCGGTAGCAGCAGTGTCACGCAGTCCGCCGCCTGGATCAAAGGATCTATGGTTTTCCCTCGAGTCTTTCCCACGAGGCTCTCCCACGAGGCTTTCCCACAGGGCTGTCCCACGTGCACACGTGGTGGGACTCGATCCTCGGCTTGAACGTCAAGGCAGTGCAGGAAAAACAGGTTCCTCTGGAATGGACTGACACATCTGGGGGACTCTTGGAATGGTGGCACGACCCTGGAGTTCCTCTCGCCTTTCCTGTGGAGAGCGCCTCCTCTTGAGATGCGACGGGAACGCCGGGAATTCTTTCCCTAGGAAACAGGGAAAGGATCCCTCATCTCGAGCTAGGAGGTGGAAACGGGGCTCCCCTGGATGTGTGCGGGACCCCACGTGCTTCCTCTCGAGTGGAGATGGGTATGTTGGGGAACTTCTTGAGTTGCAGCAAGGGTGTGAAGGACCCTTTGGAAGTTCCAGTGGTTAGACGTGATTAGCCTCGAGAAGCCTCAGAGGAAATGGGCCTCATCTCGCCTGGAGGGCAAAACCTCCTGGATTTTCCCGAGTTGCGGCAGGTTCTCTCGACTTATGACGGGGACCTCAGGGACCCGCTCTGGTGGCCTCAGGAAAGGCCAGTCCCCATGCGAGTTCCTCGGGGGCCTCTCGGGATTCCTCTCCCGTCGATGCCGGGGCCTAAGACCTTGTGTGGAGTCGGGGCAGGAACCTGAGGATTCCTCTCCAGTGCTGACATGGATCTTGGGGTACTTCTGGAGTCTCCCCAGGGGAGTCAGTCCTCGTCTCGAATGCGGGCATGCACTTGCGCTTTCCTCCAGAGCGGTAGCAGCAGTGTCACGCAGTCCGCCGCGTGGATCAAAGGATCTATGGTTTTCCCTCGAGTCTTTCCCACGAGGCTTTCCCACAGGGCTGTCCCACGTGCACACGTGGTGGGAGTCGATCCTCGGCTTGAACGTCAAGGCAGTGCAGGGAAAACAGGTTCCTCTGGAATGGACTGACACATCTGGGGGACTCTTGGAATGGTGGCACGACCCTGGAGTTCCTCTCGCCTTTCCTGTTGAGAGCGCCTCCTCTTGAGATGCGACGGGAAAGCCGGGAATTCTTTCCCTATGAAACAGGGAAAGGATCCCTCATCTCGAGCTAGGAGGCGGAAACGGGGCTCCCCTGGATGTGTGCGAGACCCCACGTGCTTCCTCTCGAGTGGAGACGGGTATGTCGGGGAACTTCTTGAGTTGCAGTAAGGGTGTGAAGGACACTTTGGAATTTCCAGTGGTTAGACGTGGTTAGGCTCAAGAAGCCTCAGCGGAAATGGGCCTCATCTCGCCTGGAGGGCAAAACCTCCTGGATTTTCTCGAGTTGCGGCAGGTGCTCTCGACTTACGACGGGGACCTCAGGGACCCGCTCTGGTGGCCTCAGGAAAGGCCAGTCCACATGCGAGTTCCTCGGGGGCCTCTCGGGATTCCTCTCCCATCGATGCCGGGGCCTAAGACCTTGTGTGGAGTCGGGGCCGGAACCTGAGGATTCCTCTCCAGTGCTGACATGGATCTTGGGGTACTTCTGGAGTCTCCCAGGGGAGTAAGTCCTCGTCTCGAATGCGGGCATGCACTTGCGCTTTCCTCCAGAGAGGTAGCAGCAGTGTCACGCAGTCCGCCACGTGGATCAAAGGATCTATGGTTTTCCCTCGAGTCTTTCCCACGAGGCTTTCCCACGAGGCATTCCCACAGGGCTGTCCCACGTGCACACGTTGTGGGAGTCGATCCTCAGCTTGAACGTCAAGGCAGTGCCGGGAAAACAGGTTCCTCTGGAATGGACTGACACATCTGTGGGTCTCTTGGAATGGTGCCACGACCCTGGAGTTCCTCTCGCCTTTCCTGTGGAGAGCGCCTCCTCCTGAGATGCGACGGGAACGCCGGGAATTCTTTCCCTACGAAACAGGGAAAGGATCCCTCATCTCGAGCTAGGAGGCGGAAATGGGGCTCCCCTGGATGTGTGCGGGACCCTCGTGCTTCCTCTCGAGTGGAGACGGGTATGTCGGGGAACTTCTTGAGTTGCAGCAAGGGTGAGAAGGACCCTTTGGATGTTCCAGTGGTTAGATGTGATTAGCCTCGAGAAGCCTCAGCGGAAATGGGCCTCATCTCGCCTGGAGGGCAAAACCTCCTGGATTTTCTCGAGTTGCGGCAGGTGCTCTCGACTTATGACGGGGACCTCAGGGACCCGCTCTGGTGGCCTCAGGAAAGGCCAGTCCCCATGCGAGTTCCTCGGGGGCCTCTCGGGATTCCTCTCCCGTCGATGCCGGGGCCTAAGACCTTGTGTGGAGTCGGGGCCGGAACCTGAGGATTCCTCTCCAGTGCTGACATGGATCTTGGGGTACTTCTGGAGTTTCCCCAGGGGAGTCAGTCCTCGTCTCGAATGCGGGCATGCACTTGCGCTTTCCTCCAGAGAGGTAGCAGCAGTGTCACGCAGTCCGCCGCGTGGATAAAATGATCTATGGCTTTCCCTCGAGTCTTTCCCACGAGGCTTTCCCACGAGGCTTTCTCACAGGGCTGTCCCACGTGCACACGTGGTGGGAGTCGATCCTCGCCTTGAACGTCAAGGCAGTGCAGGGAAAACAGGTTCCTCTGGAATGGACTGACCAATCTCGGGGACTCTTGGAATGGTGGTACGACCCTAGAGTTCCTCTCGCCTTTCCTGTGGAGAGCGCCTCCTCTTGAGATGCGACGGGAACGCCGGGAATTCTTTCCCTACGAAACGTGGAAAGGATCCCTCTTCTCGAGCTAGGAGGCGGAAACGGGGCTCCCCTGGATGTGTGCGGGACCCCACGTGCTTCCTCTCAAGTGGAGACGGGTATCTCGGGGAACTTCTTGAGTTGCAGCAAGGGTGTGAAGGACCCTTTGGAAGTTCCAGTGGTTAGAGGTGATTAGCCTCGAGAAGCCTCAGCGGAAATGGGCCTCATCTCGCCTGGAGGGCAAAACCTCCTGTATTTTCTCGAGTTGCGGCAGGTGCTCTCGACTTACGACGGGGACCTCAGGGACCCGCTCTGGTGGCCTCAGGAAAGGCCAGTCCCCATGCGAGTTCCTCGGGGGCCTCTCGGGATTCCTCTCCCGTGGATGCCGGGGCCTAAGACCTTGTGTGGAGTCGGGGCCGGAACCTGAAGGATTCCACTCCAGTGCTGACATGGATCTTGGGGTATTTCTGGAGTCTCCCGCGGGGAGTCAGTCCTCGTCTCGAATGCGGTCATGCACTTGCGCTTTCCTGCACAGCGGTAGCAGCAGTGTCACGCAGTCCGCCGCGTGGATCAAAGGATCTATGGTTTTCCCTCGAGTCTTTCCCACGAGGCTTTCCCACGAGGCTTTCCCACAGGGCTGTCCCACGTGCACACGTGGTGGGAGTCGATCCTCGGCTTGAACGTCATGGCAGTGCAGGGAAAACAGGTTCCTCTGGAATAGACTGACCCATCTGGGGGACTCTTGGAATGGGAGCACGACCCTGGAGTTCCTCTCGCCTTTCCTGTGGAGAGCGCCTCCTCTTGAGATGCGACGGGAACGCCGGGAATTCTTTCCCTACGAAACAGGGAAAGGATCCCTCATCTCGAGCTAGGAGGCGGAAACGGGGCTCCCCTGGATGTGTGCGGGACCCCACGTGCTTCCTCTCGAGTGGAGACGGGTATGTCAGGGAACTTCTTGAGTTGCAGCAAGGGTGTGAAGGACCCTTTGGAAGTTCCAGTGGTTAGATGTGATTAGCCTCGAGAAGCCTCAGCGGAAATGGGCCTCATCTCGCCTGGAGGGCAAAACATCCTGGATTTTCTCGAGTTGCGGCAGATGCTCTCGACTTACGACGGGAACCTCAGGGACCCGCTCTGGTGGCCTCAGGAAAGGCCAGTCCACATGCGAGTTCCTCGGGGGCCTCTCGGGATTCCTCTCCCGTCGATGCCGGGGCCTAAGACCTTGTGTGGAGTCGGGGCCGGAACCTGAGGATTCCTCTCCAGTGCTGACATGGATCTTGGGGTACTTCTGGAGTCTCCCCAGGGGAGTCAGTCCTCGTCTCGAATGCGGGCATGCACTTGCGCTTTCCTCCAGAGCGGTAGCAGCAGTGTCACGCAGTCCGCCGCGTGGATCAAAGGATCTATGGTTTTCCCTCGAGTCTTTCCCACGAGGCTTTCCCACGAGGCTTTCCCACAGGGCTGTCCCACGTGCACACGTGGTGGGAGTCGATCCTCGGCTTGAACGTCAAGGCAGTGCAGGGAAAACAGGTTCCTCTGGAATGGACTGACACATCTGGGGGTCTCTTGGAATGGTGGCACGACCCTGGAGTTCCTCTCGCCTTTCCTGTGGAGAGCGCCTCCTCTTGAGATGCGACGGGAACGCCGGGAATTCTTTCCCTACGAAACAGGGAAAGGATCCCTCATCTCGAGCTAGGAGGCGGAAACGGGGCTCCCCTGGATGTGTGCTTGACCCTTGTGCTTCCTCTCGAGTGGAGACGGGTATGTCGTGGAACTTCTTGAGTTGCAGCAAGGGTGTGAAGGACCCTTTGGAAGTTCCAGTGGTTAGATGTGATTAGCCTCGAGAAGCCTCAGCGGAAATGGGCCTCATCTCGCCTGGAGGGCAAAACCTCCTGGATTTTCTGGAGTTGCGGCAGGTGCTCTCGACTTACGATGGGGACCTCAGGGACCCGCTCTGGTGGCCTCTGGAAAGGCCAGTCCCCATGCGAGTTCCTCGGGGGCCTCTCGGGATTCCTCTCCCGTCGATGCCGGGGCCTAAGACCTTGTGTGGAGTCGGGGACGGAACCTGAGGATTCCTCTCCAGTGCTGACATGGATCTTGGGGTACTTCTGGAGTCTCCCCAGGGGAGTCAGTCCTCGTCTCCAATGCGGGCATGCACTTGCGCTTTCCTCCAGAGCGGTAGCAGCAGTGTCACGCAGTCCGCCGCCTGGATCAAAGGATCTATGGTTTTCCCTCGAGTCTTTCCCACGAGGCTTTCCCACAAGGCTTTCCCACAGGGCTGTCCCACGTGCACACGTGGTGGGAGTCGATCCTCGGCTTGAACGTCAAGGCAGTGCAGGGAAAACAGGTTCCTCTGGAATGGACTGACACATCTGGGGGACTCTTGGAATGGTGGCACGACCCCGGAGTTCCTCTCGCCTTTCCTTTGGAGAGCGCCTCCTCTTGAGATGCGACGGGACCGCCGGGAATTCTTTCCCTACGGAACAGGGAAAGGATCCCTCATCTCGAGCTAGAAGGCGGAAACGGGGCTCCCCTGGATGTGTGCGGGACCCTCGTGCTTCCTCTCGAGTGGAGACGGGTATATTGGGGAACTTCTTGAGTTGCAGCAAGGGTGTTAAGGACCCTTTGGAAGTTTCAGTGGTTAGATGTGATTAGCCTCGAGAAGCCTCAGCGGAAATGGGCCTCATCTCGCCTGGAGGGCAGGACCTCCTGGATTTTCTCGATTTGCGGCAGGTGCTCTCGACTTTCGACGGGTACCTCGGGACCCGCTCTAGTGGCCACAGGAAAGGCCAGTCCCCATGCGAGTTCCTCTGGGGCCTCTCGGGATTCCTCTCCCGTCGATGCCGGGGCCTAAGACCTCGTGTGGAGTCGGGGCCGGAACCTGAGGATTCCTCTGCAGTGCTGACATGGATCTTGGGGTATTTCAGAAGTCTCCCCAGGGGAGTCAGTCCTCGTCTCGAATGCGGGCATGCACTTGCGCTTTCCCCCAGAGCGGTAGCAGCAGTGTCACGCAGTCCGCCACGTGGATCAAAGGATCTATGGTTTTCCCTCGAGTCTTTCCCACGAGTCTTTCCCACGAGGCTTTCCCACAGGGCTGTCCAACGTGCACACGTGGTGGGAGTCGATCCTCGGCTTGAACGTCAAGGCAGTGCAGGGAAAACAGGTTCCTGTGGAATGGACTGACACATCTGGGGGACACTTGGAATGGTGGCAAGACCCTTGAGTTCCTCTCGCCTTTCCTGTGGAAAGCGCCTCCTCTTGAGATGCGACGGGAACGCCGGGAATTCTTTCCCTACGAAACAGGGAAAGGATCCGTCATCTCGAGCAAGGAGGCGGAAACGGGGCTCCCCTGGATGTGTGCGGGACCCTCGTGCTTCCTCTCGAGTGGAGACGGGTATGTCGGGGAACTTCTTGAGTTGCAGCAAGGGTGTGAAGGACCCTTTGGAAGTTCCAGTGGTTAGACGTGATTGGCCTCGAGAAGCCTCAGCGGAAATGGGCCTCATCTCGCCTGGAGGGCAAAACCTCCTGGATTTTTTCGAGTTGCGGCATGTGCTCTCGACTTACGCCGGGGACCACAGGGACCCGCTCTGGTGGCCTCAGGAAAGGCCAGTCCCCATGCGAGTTCCTCAGGGGCCTCTCGGGATTCCTCTCCCGTCGATGCCGGGGCCTAAGACCTTGTGTGGAGTGGGGGCCGGAACCTGAGGATTCCTCTCCAGTGCTGACATGGATCTTGGGGTACTTCTGGAGTCTCCCCAGGGGAGTCATTCCTCGTCTCGAATGCGGGCATGCACTTGCGCTTTCCTCCAGAGCGGTAGCAGCAGTGTCACGCAGTCCGCCGCGTGGATAAAAGGATCTATGGCTTTCCCTCGATTCTTTCCCACGAGGCTTTCCCACGAGGCTTTCCCACAGGGCTGTCCCACGTGCACACGTTGTGGGAGTCGATCCTCGGCTTGAACGTCAAGGCAGTGCAGGGAAAACAGGTTCCTCTGGAATGGACTGACACATCTGGGGGACTCTTGGAATGGTGGCACGACCCTGGAGTTCCTCTCGCCTTTCTTGTGGAGAGCGCCTCCTCTTGAGATGCGACGGGAAAGCCGGGAATCTTTCCCTACGAAACAGGGAAAGGATCCCTCATCTCGAGCTAGGAGGCGGAAACGGGGCTCCCCTGGATGTGTGCGGGACCCTCGTGCTTCCTCTCGAGTGGAGACGGGTATGTCGGGGAACTTCTTGAGTTGCATCAAGGGTGTGAATGACCCTTTGGAAGTTCCATTGGTTAGATGTGATTAGCCTCGAGAAGCCTCAGCGGAAATGGGCCTCATCTCGCCTGGAGGGCAAAACCTCCTGGATTTTCTCGAGTTGCGGCAGGTGCTCTCAACTTACGACGGGGACCTCAGGGACCCGCTCTGGTGGCCGCAGGAAAGGCCAGTCCCCATGCGAGTTCCTCGGGGGCCTCTCGGGATTCCTCTCCCGTCAATGCCGGGGCCTAAGACCTTGTGTGGAGTCGGGGCCGGAACCTGAGGATTCCTCTCCAGTGCTGACATGGATCTTGGGGTACTTCTGGAGTCTCCCCAGGGGAGTCAGTCCTCGTCTCGAATGCGGGCATGCACTTGCGCTTTCCTCCAGAGCGGTAGCAGCAGTGTCACGCAGTCCGCCGCCTGGATCAAAGGATCTATGGTTTTCCCACGAGTCTTTCCAACGAGGCTTTCCCACGAGGCTTTCCCACAGGGCTGTCCCACGTGCACACGTGGTGGGAGTCGATCCTCGGCTTGAACGTCAAGGCAGTGCAGGGAAAACAGGTTCCTCTGGAATGGACTGACACATCTGGGGGACTCTTGGAATGGTGGCACGACCCCGGAGTTCCTCTCGCCTTTCCTGTGGAGAGCGCCTCCTCTTGAGATGCGACGGGACCGCCGGGAATTCTTTCCCTACGGAACAGGGAAAGGATCCCTCATCTCGAGCTAGGAGGCGTAAACGGGGCTCCCCTGGATATGTGCGGAACCCTCGTGCTTCCTCTCGAGTGGAGACGGGTATGTTGAGGAACTTCTTGAGTTGCAGCAAGGGTGTGAAGGACCCTTTGGAAGTTTCAGTGGTTAGATGTGATTAGCCTCGAGAAGCCTCAGCGGAAATGGGCCTCATCTCGGCTGGAGGGCAAAACCTCCTGGATTTTCTCGATTTGCGGCAGGTGCTCTCGACTTTCGACGGGTACCACGGGACCCGCTCTAGTGGCCTCAGGAAAGGCCAGTCCCCATGCGAGTTCCTCTGGGGCCTCTCGGGATTCCTCTCCCGTCGATGCCGGGGCCTAAGACCTTGTGTGGAGTCGGGGCCGGAACCTGAGGATTCCTCTCCTGTGCTGACATGGATCTTGGGGTACTTCTGGAGTCTCCCCAGGGGAGTCAGTCCTCGTCTCGAATGCGGGCATGCACTTGCGCTTTCCCCCAGAGCGGTAGCAGCAGTGTCACGCAGTCCGCCACGTGGATCAAAGGATCTATGGTTTTCCCTCGAGTCTTTCCCACGAGACTTTCCCACGATGCTTTCCCACAGGGCTGTCCAACGTGCACACGTGGTGGGAGAAGATCCTCGGCTTGAACGTCAAGGCAGTGCAGGGAAAACAGGTTCCTCTGGAATGGACTGACACATCTGGGGGACACTTGGAATGGTGGCACGACCCTTGAGTTCCTCTCGCCTTTCCTGTGGAAAGCGCCTCCTCTTGAGATGCGACGGGAACGCCGGGAATTCTTTCCCTACGAAACAGGGAAAGGATCCCTCATCTCGAGCAAGGAGGCGGAAACGGGGCTCCCCTGGATGTGTGCGGGACCCTCGTGCTTCCTCTCGACTGGACACGGGTATGTCGGGGAACTTCTTGAGTTGCAGCAAGGGTGTGAAGGACCCTTTGGAAGTTCCAGTGGTCAGACGAGATTGGCCTCGAGAAGCCTCAGCGGAAATGGGCCTCATCTCGCCTGGAGGGCAAAACCTCCTGGATTTTTTCGAGTTGCGGCAGGTGCTCTCGACTTACGACGGGGACCACAGGGACCCGCTCTGGTGGCCTCAGGAAAGGCCAGTCCCCATGCGAGTTCCTCGGGGGCCTCTCGGGATTCCTCTCCCGTCGATGCCGGGGCCTAAGACCTTGTGTGGAGTGGGGGCCGGAACCTGAGGATTCCTCTCCAGTGCTGACATGGATCTTGGGGTACTTCTGGAGTCTCCCCAGGGGAGTCATTCCTCGTCTCGAATGCGGGCATGCACTTGCGCTTTCCTCCAGAGCGGTAGCAGCAGTGTCACGCAGTCCGCCGCGTGGATCAAAGGATCTGTGGCTTTCCCTCGATTCTTTCCCACGAGGCTTTCCCACGAGGCTTTCCCACAGGGCTGTCCCACGTGCACACGTGGTGGGAGTCGATCCTCGGCTTGAACGTCAAGGCAGTGCAGGGAAAACAGTTTCCTCTGGAATGGACTGACACATCTGGGGGACTCTTGGAATGGTGGCACGACCCTGGAGTTCCTCTCGCCTTTCCTGTGGAGAGCGCCTCCTCTTGAGATGCGACGGGAAAGCCGGGAATCTTTCCCTATGAAACAGGGAAAGGATCCCTCATCTCGAGCTAAGAGGCGGAAACGGGGCTCCCCTGGATGTGTGCGGGACCCCACGTGCTTCCTCTCGAGTGGAGACGGGTATGTCGGGGAACTTCTTGAGTTGCAGCAAGGGTGTGAAGGACCCTTTGGAAGTTCCAGTGGTTAGACGTGATTGGCCTCGAGAAGCCTCAGCGGAAATGGGCCTCATCTCGCCTGGAGGGCAAAACCTCCTGGATTTTCTGGAGTTGGGGCAGGTGCCCTCGACTTACGACTGGGACCTCAGGGACCCGATCTGGTGGCCTCAGGAAAGGCCAGTCCGCATGCGAGTTCCTCGGGGGCCTCTCGGGATTCCTCTACCGTCGATGCCGAGGCCTAAGACCTTGTGTGGAGTCGGGGCCAGAACCTGAGGATTCCTCTCCAGTGCTGACATGGATCTTGGGGTATTTCTGGAGTCTCCCCAGGGGACTCAGTCCTCGTCTCGAATGCGGGCATGCACTTGGGCTTTCCTCCAGAGCGGTAGCAGCAGTGTCACACAGTCCGCCGCGTGCATCAAAGGATCTATGGTTTTCCCTCGAGTCTTTCCCACGAGGCTTTATCACGAGGCTTTCCCACAGTGCTGTCCCACGTGCACACGTGGTGGGAGTCGATCCTCGGCTTGAACGTCAAGGCAGTGCAGGGAAAACAGGTTCCTCTGGAATGCACTGACACATCTTGGGGACTCTTGGAATGGTGGCACGACCCTGGAGTTCCTCTCGCCTTTCCTGTGGAGAGCGCCTCCTCTTGAGATGCGAGGGGAAAGCCGGGAATCTTTCCCTACGAAACAGGGAAAGGATCCCTCATCTCGAGCTAGGAGGCGGAAACGGGGCTCCCCTGGATGTGTGCGGGACCCTCGTGCTTCCTCTCGAGTGGAGACGAGTATGTCGGGGAACTTCTTGAGTTGCAGCAAGGGTGTGAAGGACCCTTTGGAAGTTCCAGTGGTTAGATGTGATTAGCCTCGAGAAGCCTCAGCGGAAATGGGCCTCATCTCGCCTGGAGGGCAAAACCTCCTGGATTTTCTCGAGTTGCGGCAGGTGCTCTCAACTTACGACGGGGACCTCAGGGACCCGGTCTGGTGGCCGCAGAAAAGGCCAGTCCCCATGCGAGTTCCTCGGGGGCCTCTCGGGATTCCTCTCCCGTCGATGCCGGGGCCTCAGACCTTGTGTGGAGTCGGGGCCGGAACCTGAGGATTCCTCTCCAGTGCTGACATGGACCTTGGGGTACTTCTGGAGTCTCCCCGGGGGAGTCAGACCTCGTCTCGAACGAGGGCATGCACTTGCGCTTTCCTCCTGAGCGGTAGCAGCAGTGTCACGCAGTCCGCCGCGTGGATCAAAGGATCTATGGTTTTCCCTCGAGTCTTTCCCACGAGGCTTTCCCACGAGGCTTTCCCACAGGGATGTCCCACGTGCACACGTGGTGGGAATCGATCCTCGGCTTGAACGTCAAGGCAGTGCAGGGAAAACAGGTTCCTCTGGAATGGACTGACACATCTGGGGGTCTCTTGGAATGGTGGCACGACTCTGGAGATCCTCTCCCCTTTCTTGTTGAGAGCGCCTCCTCTTGAGATGCGACGGGAACGCCGGGAATTCTTTCCCTACGAAACAGGGAAAGGTTCCCTCATCTCGAGCTAGGAGGCGGTAACGGGGCTCCCCTGGATGTGTGCGGGACCCCACGTGCTTCCTCTCGAGTGAGACGGGTATGTCGGGGATCTTCTTGAGTTGCAGTAAGGGTGTGAAGGACCCTTTGGACGTTCCAGAGGTTAGATGTGATTAGCCTCGAGAAGCCTCAGCGGAAATGGGCCTCATCTCGCCTGGAGGGCAAAACCTCCTGGATTTTCTCGAGTTGCGGCAGGTGCTCTCGACTTACGACGGGGACCTCAGGGACCCGCTCTGGTGGCCTCAGGAAAGGCCAGTCCCCATGCGAGTTCCTCGGGAGCCTCTCGGGATTCCTCTCCCGTCGATGCCGGGGCCTAAGACCTTGTGTGGAGTGGGGGCCGGAACCTGAGGATTCCTCTCCAGTGCTGACATGGATCTTGGGGTACTTCTGGAGTCTCCCCAGGGGAGTCATTCCTCGTCTCGAATGCGGACATGCACTTGCGCTTTCCTACAGAGCGGTAGCAGCAGTGTCACGCAGTCCGCCGCGTGGATCAAAGGATCTATGGCTTTCCCTCGATTCTTTCCCACGAGGCTTTCCCACGAGGCTTTCCCACAGGGCTGTCCCACGTGCACACGTGGTGGGAGTCGATCCTCGGCTTGAACGTCAAGGCAGTGCAGGGAAAACAGGTTCCGCTAGAATGGACTGACACATCTGAGGGTCTCTTGGAATGGTGGCATGACCCTGGAGTTCCTCTCGCCTTTCCTGTGGAGAGCGCCTCCTCTTGAGATGCGACGGGAACGCCGGGAATTCTTTCCCTACGAAACAGGGAAAAGATCCCTCATCTCGAGCTAGAAGGCGGAAACGGGGCTCCCCTGGATGTGTGCGGCACCCCACGTGCTTCCTCTCGAGTGCAGACGGGTATGTCGCGGAACTCCTTGAGTTGCAGCAAGGGTGTGAAGGACCCTTAGGAAGTTCCAGTGGTTAGATGTGATTAGCCTCGTGAAGCCTCAGCGGAAATGGGCCTCATCTCGCCTGGAGGGCAAAACCTCCTGGATTTTCTCGAGTTGCGGCAGGTGCTCTCAACTTACGACGGGGACCTCAGGGACCCGGTCGGGTGGCCGCAGAAAAGGCCAGTCCCCATGCGAGTTCCTCGGGGGCCTCTCGGGATTCCTCTCCCGTCGATGCCGGGGCCTAAGACCTTGTGTGGAGTCGGGGCCGGATCCTGAGGATTCCTCTCCAGTGCTGACATGGATCTTGGGGTACTTCTGGAGTCTCCCCAGGGGAGTCAGTCCTCGTCTCGAATGCGGGCATGCACTTGCGCTTTCCTCCAGAGCGGTAGCAGCAGTGTCACGCAGTCTGCCGCGTGGATCAAACGATCTATGGTTTCCCCTCGAGTCTTTCCCACGAGGCTTTCCCACGAGGCTTTCCCACGAGGCTTTCCCTCAGGGCTGTTCCACGTGCACACGTTGTGGGAGTCGATCCTCGGCTTGAACGTCAAGGCAGTGCAGGGAAAACAGGTTCCTCTGGAATGGACTGACACATCTGGGGGACTCTTGGAATGGTGGCACGACCCTGGATTTCCTCTCGCCTTACCTGTGGAGAGCGCCTCCTCTTGAGATGCGACGGGAACGCCGGGAATTCTTTCCCTACAAAACAGGTAAAGGATCCCTCATCTCGAGCTAGGAGGCGGAAACGGGGCTCCCCTGGATGTGTGCGGGACCCTCGTGCTTCCTCTCGAGTGGAGACGGGTATGTCGGGGAACCTCTTGAGTTGCAGCAAGCGTGTGAAGGACCTTATGGAAGTTCCAGTGGTTAGATGTGATTAGCCTCGAGAAGCCTCAGCGGAAATGGGCCTCATCTCTCCTGGAGGGCAAAACCTCCTGGAATTTCTCGAGTTGCGGCAGGTGCTCTCGACTTACGACGGGGACCTCAGGGACCCGCTCTGGTGGCCTCAGGAAAGGCCAGTCCCCATGCGACTTCCTCGGGGGCCTCTCGGGATTCCTCTCCCGTCGATGCCGGTGCCTAAGACCTTGTGTGGAGTCGTGGCCAGAACCTGAGTATTCCTCTCCAGTGCTGACATGGACCTTGGAGTACTTCTGGAGTCTCCCCAGGGGAGTCAGTCCTCGTCTCGAATGCGGGCATGCACTTGCGCTTTCCTCCAGAGCGGTAGCAGCAGTGTCACTCAGTCCGCCGCATGGATCAAAGGATCTATGGTTTTCCCTCGAGTCTTTCCCACGAGGCTTTCCCACGAGGCTTTCCCACAGGGCTGTCCCACGTGCATACGTGGTGGAAGTCGATCCTCGGCTTGAACGTCAAGGCAGTGCAGGGAAAACATGTTCCTCTGGAATGGACTGACACATCTGGGGGACTCTTGGAATGGTGGCACGACCCTGGAGTTCCTCTCGCCTTACCTGTGGAGAGCGCCTCCTCTTGAGATGCGACGGGAACGCCGGGAATTCTTTCCCTACGAAACAGGGAAAGGATCCCTCATCTCGAGCTAGGAGGCGGAAACGGGGCTCCCTGGATGTGTGCGGGACCCTCGTGCTTCCTCTCGAGTGGAGACGGGTATGTCGGGGAACCTCTTGAGTTGTAGCAAGCGTGTGAAGGACCTTTTGGAAGTTCCAGTGGTTGGATGTGATTAGCCTCGAGAAGCCTCAGCGGAAATGGGCCTCATCTCGCCTGGAGGGCAAAACCTCCTGGAATTTCTCGAGTTGCGGCAGGTGCTCTCGACTTACGACGGGGACCTCAGGGACCCGCTCTGGTGGCCTCAGGAAAGGCCAGTCCCCATGCGAGTTCCTCGGGGGCCTCTCGGGATTCCTCTCCCGTCGATGCCGGTGCCTAAGACCTTGTGTGGAGTCGTGGCCAGAACCTGAGTATTCCTCTCCAGTGCTGACATGGACCTTGGAGTACTTCTGGAGTCTCCCCAGGGGAGTCAGTCCTCGTCTCGAATGCGGGCATGCACTTGCGCTTTCCTCCAGAGCGGTAGCAGCAGTGTCACGCAGTCCGCCGCGTGGATCAAAGGATCTATGGTTTTTCCTAGAGTCCTTCCCACGAGGCTTTCCCACGAGGCTTTCCCACAGGGCTGTCCCACGTGCACACGTGGTGGGAGTCGATCCTCGGCTTGAACGTCAAGGCAGTGCAGGGAAAACAGGTTCCTCTGGAATGGACTGACACATCTGGGGGACTCTTGGAATGGTGTCACGACCCTGGAGTTCCTCTCGCCTTTCCTGTGGAGAGCGCCTCCTCTTGAGATGCGACGGGAACGCCGGGAATTCTTTCCCAACGAAACAGGGAAAGGATCCCTCATCTCGAGCTAGGAGATGGAAACGGGGCTCCCCTGGATGTGTGCGGACCCTCGTGCTTCCTCTCGAGTGGAGACGGGTATGTCGGGGAACTTCTTGAGTTGCAGCAACGGTGTGAAGGACGCTTTGGAAGTTCCAGTGGTTAGATGTGATTAGCCTCGAGAAGCCTCAGCGGAAATGAGCCTCATCTCGCCTGGAGGGCAAAACCTCCTGGATTTTCTCGAGTTGAGGCAGGTGCTCTCGACTTACGACGGGGACCTCAGGGACCCGCTCTGGTGGCTTCAGGAAAGGCCAGTTCCCATGCGAGTTCCTCGGGGGCCTCTCAGGATTCCTCTGCCGTCGATGCCGGGGCCTAAGACCTTGTGTGGAGTCGGGGCCGGAACCTGTGGATTCCTCTCCAGTGCTCACATGGATCTAGGGGTACTTCTGGAGTCTCCCCAGGGGAGTCAGTCCTCGTCTCGAAGCCGGCATGCAATTGCGCTTTCCTCCAGAGCGGTAGCAGCAGTGTCACGCAGTCCGCCGCGTGGATCAAAGGATCTATGGTTTTCCCTCGAGTCTTTCCCACGACGCTTTCCCACGAGGCTTTCCCACAGGCCTGTCCCACGTGCACACGTGGTGGGAGTCGATCCTCGGCTTGAAGGTCAAGGCAGTGCAGGGAAAACAGGTTCCTCTGGAATGGACTGACACATCTGGGGGTCTCTTGGAATGATGGCACGACTCTGGAGTTCATCTCGCCTTTCCTGTGGAGAGCGCCTCCTCTTGAGATGCGACGGGATCGCCGGGAATTCTTGCCCTACGAAACAGGGAAAGGATCCCTCATCTCGAGCTAGGAGACGGAAACGGGGCTCCCCTGGATGTGTGCGGGACCCTCGTGCTTCCTCTCGAGTTGAGACGTGTATGTCGGGGAACTTCTTGAGTTGCAGCAAGGGTGTGAAGGACCCTTTGGAAGTTCCAGTGGTTAGATGTGATTAGCCTCGAGAAGCCTCAGCGGAAATGGGCCTCATCTCGCCTGGAGGGCAAAACCTCCTGGATTTTCTCGAGTTGCGGCAGGTGCTCTCGACTTACGACGGGGACCTCAGGGACCCGCTCTGGTGGCCTCAGGAAAGGCCAGTCCCCATGCGAGTTCCTCGGGGGCGTCTTGGGATTCCTCTGCCGTCGAAGCCGGGGCCTAAGACCTTGTGTGGAGTCGGGGCGGGAACCTCAGGATTCCTCTCCAGTGCTGACATGGATCTTGGGGTACTTCTGGAGTCTCCCCAGGGGAGTCAGTCCTCGTCTCGAATGCGGGCATGCACTTGCGCTTTCCTCCAGAGCGGTAGCAGCAGTGTCACGTAGTCCGCCGCGTGGATCAAAGGATCTATGGTTTTCCCTCGAGTCTTTCCCACGAGGCTTTCCCACGAGGCTTTCCCACAGGCCTGTCCCAAGTGCACACGTGGTGGGAGTCGATCCTCGGCTTGAACGTCAAGGCAGTGCAGGGAAAACAGGTTCCTCTGGAAGGGACTGACACATCTGGGGGACTCTTGAAATAGTGGCACGACCCTGGAGTTCCTCTCGCCTTTCCTGTGGAGAGCGCCTCCTCTTGAGATGCGACGCGAACGCCGGGAATTCTTTCCCTACGAATCAGGGAAAGGATCCCTCATCTCGAGCTAGGAGGCGGAAACGGGACTCCCCTGGATGTGTGCGGGACCCTCGTGCTTTCTCTCGAGTTGAGACGGGTATGTCGGGGAACTTCTTGAGTTGCAGCAAGGGTGTGAAGGACCCTTTGGAAGTTCCAGTGGTTAGATGTGATTAGCCTCGAGAAGCCTCAGCGGAAATGGGCCTCATCTCGCCTGGAGGGCAAAACCTCCTGGATTTTCACGAGTTGCAGCAGGTGCTCTCGACTTACGACGGGGACCTCACGGACCCGCTCTGTTGGCCTCAGGAAAGGCCAGTCCCCATGCGAGTTCCTCGGGGGCCTTTCGGGATTCCTCTCCCGTCGATGCCGGGGCCTAAGACCTTGTGTGGAGTCGGGGCCGGAACCTGAGGATTCCTCTCCAGTGCTGACATGGATCTTGGGGTACTTCTGGAGTCTCCCCAGGGGAGTCAATCCTTGTCTCCAATGAGGGCATGCACTTGCGCTTTCCTCCAGAGCGGTAGCAGCGGTGTCACGCAGTCCGCCGCGTGGATCAAAGGATCTATGGTTTTTCCTCGAGTCTTTCCCACGAGGCTTTCCCACGAGGCTTTCCCACAGGGCTGTCCCAAGTGCACACGTGGTGGAAGTCGATCCTCGGCTTGAACGTCAAGGCAGTGCAGGGAAAACAGGTTCCTCTGGAATGGACTGACACATCTGGGGGACTCTTGGAATGGTGGCACGACCCTGGAGTTCCTCTCGCCTTTCCTGTGGAGAGCGCCTCTTCTTGAGATGCCACGGGAACGCCGGGAATTCTTTCCCTAAGAAACAGGGAAAGGATCCCTCATCTCGAGCTAGGAAGCGGAAACGGGGCTCCCCTGGGTGTGTGCAGGACACTCGTGCTTCCTCTCCAGTGGAGACGGGTATGTTGGGGAACTTCTTGAGTTGCAGCAAGGGTGTGAAGGACCCTTTGGAAGTTCCAGTGGTTAGATGTGATTAGCCTCGAGAAGCCTCAGCGGAAATGGGCCTCATCTCGCCGGGAGGGCAAAACCTCCTGGATTTTCTCGAGTTGCGACAGGTTCTCTCGCCTTACGACGGGGACGTCAGGACCCGCTCTGGTGGCCTCAGGAAAGGCCAGTCCCCATGCGAGTTCCTCGGGGGCCTCTCGGGATTCCTCTCCCGTCGATGACGGGGCCTAAGACCTTGTGTGGAGTCGGGGCCGGACCTGAGTATTCCTCTCCAGTGCTGACATGGATCTTGGGGTACTTCTGGAGTCTCCCCAGGGGAGTCAGTCCTCGTCTCGAATGCGGGCATGTACTTGGGCTTTCCTCCAGAGCGGTAGCAGCAGTGTCACACAGTCCGCCGCGTGGTCAAATGATCTATGGTTTTCCCTCGATTCTTTCCCACGAGGCTTTCCCACGAGGCTTTCCCACAGGGCTGTCCCACGAGCACACGTGGTGGGAGCCGATCCTCGGCTTGAACGTGAAGGCAGTGAAGGGAAAACAGGTTCCTCTGGAATGGACTGACACATCTGGGGAACTTTTGAAATGGTGGCACGACCCTGGAGTTCCTCTCGCCTTTCCTGTGGAGAGCGCCTCCTCTTGAGATGCGACGGGAACGCCTGGAATTCTTACCCTATGAAACAGGGAAAGAATCCCTCATCTCGAGCTAGGAGGCGGAAACGGGGCTCCCCTGGATGTGTGCGGGACCCTCGTGCTTCCTCTCGAGTGGAGACGGGTATGTCGGGGAACTTCTTGAGTTGCAGCAAGGGTGTGAAGGACCCTTTGGAAGTTCCAGTGGTTAGATGTGATTAGCCTCGAGAAGCCTCAGCGGAAATGGGCCTCATCTCGCCTGGAGGGCAAAACCTCCTGGATTTTCTCGAGTTGCAGCAGGTCCTCTCGACTTACGACGGGGACCACCGGGACCCGCTCTGGTGGCCTCAGGAAATGCCAGTCCCCATGTGAGTTCGTCAGGGGCCTCTCGGGATTCCTCTCCCGTCGATGCCGGGGCCTACGACCTTGTGTGGAGTCGGGGCCGGAACCTGAGGATTCCTCTCCAGTGCTTACATGGATCTTGGGGTACTTCTGGAGTCTCCCCAGGGGAGTCAGTCCTCGTCTCAAATGCGGGCATGCACTTGCGCTTTCCTCCAGAGCGGTAGCAGCAGTGTCATGCAGTCCGCCGCGTGGAGCAAAGGATCTATGGTTTTCCCTCGAGTCTTTCCCACGAGGCTTTCCCACGAGGCTTTCCCTCAGGGCTGTCCCACGTGCACACGTGGTGGGCGTCGATCCTCGGTTGAGCGTCAAGGCAGTCGAGGGAAGACAGGTTCCTCTGGAATGGACTGACACATCTGGGGGACTCTTGGAATGGTGGCACGACCCTAGAGTTCCTCTCGCCTTTCCTGAGGGGAGCGCTTCGTCTTGAGATGCGACGGGAACGCCGGGAATTCTTTCCCTACGAAACAGGGAAAGGATCCCTCATCTCGAGCTAGGAGGCGGAAACGGGGCTCCCCTGGATGTGTGCGGGACCCCACGTACTTCCTCTCGAGTGGAGACGGGTATGTCGGGGAACTTCTTGAGTTGCAGCAAGGGTGTGAAGGACCTTTTGGAAGTTCCAGTGGTTAGATGTGATTAGCCTCGAGAAGCCTCAGCGGAAATAGGCCTCATCTCGTCTGGAGGGCAAAACCTACCGGATTTTCTCGAGTTGCGGCAGGTGCTCTCGCCTTACGACGGGGACCTCAGGGACCCGCTCTGGTGGTCTCAGGAAAGGCCAGTCCCCATGCGAGTTCCTCGGGTGCCTCTCGGGATTCCTCTCCCGTTGATGCCGGGGCCTAAGACCTTGTGTGGAGTCGGGTCCGGAACCTGAGGATTCCTCTCCAGTGCTGACATGGATCTTGGGGTACTTCTGGAGTCTCCCCAGGGGAGTCAGTGCTCGTCTCGAATGCGGGCATGCACTTGCGCTTTCCTCCAGAGCGGTAGCAGCAGTGTCACGCAGTCCGCCGAGTGGATCAAAGGATCTATGGTTTTCCCTCGAGTCTTTCCCACGAGGCTTTCCGACGAGGCTTTCCCACAGGGCGGTCCCACGTGCACACGTGGTGGAAGTCGATCCTCGGCTTGAACGTGAAGGCAGTGCAGGGAAAACAGGTTCCTCTGGAATGGACTGACACATCTGGGGGACTCTTGGAATGGTGGCACGACCCTGGAGTTCCTCTCACCTTTCCTGTGGAGAGCGCCTCCTCTTGAGATGCGACGGGAACGCCGGGAATTCTTTCCCTACGAAACAGGGAAAGGATCCCTCATCTCGAGCTAGGAGGCGGAAACGGGGCTCCCCGGGATGTGTGCGGGACCCTCGTGCTTCCTCTCGAGTGGAGACGGGTATGTCGGGGAACTTCTTGAGTTGCAGCAAGGGTGTGAAGGACCCTTTGGAAGTTCCAGTGGTTAGATGTGATTAGCCTCGAGAAGCCTCAGCGGAAAAGGGCTTCATCTCGCCTGGAGGGCAAAACCTCCTGGATTTTCTCGAGTTGCGGCAGGTGCTCTCGACTTACGATGGGGACTTCAGGGACCCGCTCTGGTGGCCTCAGGAAAGGCCAGTCCCCATGAGAGTTCCTCGGGGGCCTGTCGGGATTCCTCTCCCGTCGATGCCGGGGCCTAAGACCTTGTGTGGAGTCGAGCCCGGAACCTGAGGATTCCTCTCCAGTGCTGACATGGATCTTGGGGAACTTCTGGAGTCTCCCCAGGGGAGTCAGTGCTCGTCTCGAATGCGGGCATGCACTTGCGCTTTCCTCCAGAGCGGAAGCAGCAGTGTCACGCAGTCCGCCGCGTGGATCAAAGGATCTATGGTTTTCCCTCGAGTCTTTCCCACGAGGCTTTCCCACGAGGCTTTCCCACTGGGCGGTCCCACGTGCACACGTGGTGGGAGTCGATCCTCGGCTTGAACGTCAAGGCAGTGCAGAGAAAACAGGTTCCTCTGGAATGGACTGACACATCTGGGGGACTCTTGGAATGGTGGCACGACCCTGGAGTTCCTCTCGCCTTACCTGTGGAGAGCGCCTCCTCTTGAGATGCGACGGGAACGCCGGGAATTCTTTCCCAACGAAACAGGGAAAGGATCCCTCATCTCGAGCTAGGAGGCGGAAACGGGGCTCCCCTGGATGTGTGCGGGACCCTCGTGCTTCCTCTCGAGTGGAGACGGGTATGTCGGGGAACTTCTTGAGTTGCAGCAAGGGTGTGAAGGACCCTTTGGAAGTTCCAGTGGTTAGATGTGATTAGCCTCGAGAAGCCTCAGCGGAAATGGGCCTCATCTCGCCTGTAGGGCAAAACCTCCTGGATTTTCTCGAGTTGCGGCAGGTGCTCTCGACTTACGACGGGGACCTAAGGGACCGGCTCTGGTGGCCTCAGGAAAGGCCAGTCCCCATGCGAGTTCCTCGGGGGCCTCTCGGGATTCCTCTCCCGTCGATGCCGGGGCCTAAGACCTTGTGTGGAGTCGGGGCCGGAACCTGAGGATTCCTCTCCTGTGCTGACATGGATCTTGGGGTACTTCTGGAGTCTCCCCAGGGGAGTCAGTCCTCGTCTCGAATGCGGGCATGCATTTGCACTTTCCTCCAGAGCGGTAGCAGCAGTGTCACGCAGTTCGCCGCGTGGATCAAAGGATCTATGGTTTTCCCTCGAGTCTTTCCCACGAGGCTTTTCCACGAGGCTTTCCCACAGGGCTGTCCCACGTGCACACGTGGTGGGAGTCGATCCTCGGCTTGAACGTCAAGGCAGTGCAGGGAAAACAGGTTCCTCTGGAATGGACTGAGACATCTGGGGGACTCTTGGAATGGTGGCACGACCCTGGAGTTCCTCTCGCCTTTCCTGTGGAGAGCGCCTCCTCTTGAGATGCGACGGGAACGCCGGGAATTCTTTCCTTAGGAAACAGGGAATGGATCCCTCATCTCGAGCTAGGAGGCGGAAACGGGGCTCCCCTGGATGTGTGCGGGACCCTCGTGATTCCTCTCGAGTGGAGACGGGTATGTCGGGGAACTTCTTGAGTTGCAGCAAGGGTGTGAAGGACCCTTTGAAAGTTCCAGTGGTTAGATGTGATTAGCCTAGAGAAGCCTCAGCGGAAATGGGCCTCATCTCGCCTGGAGGGCAAAACCTCCTGGATTTTCTCGAGTTGAGGCAGGTGCTCTCGACTTACTACGGGGACCTCAGGGACCCGCTCTGGTGGCCTCAGGAAAGGCCAGTCCCTATGCGAGTTCCTCTGGGGCCTCTGGGGATTCCTCTGCCGTCGATGTCGGGGCCTAAGACCTTGTGTGGAGTCGAGGCCGGAACCTGAGGGTTCCTCTGCTGTGCTGACATGGATCTTGGGGTACTTCTGGAGTCTCCCCAGGGGAGTCAGTGCTCGTCTCGAATGCGGGCATGCACTTGCGCTTTCTTCCAGAACGGTAGCAGCAGTGTCACGCAGTCCGCCGCGTGGATTAAAGGATTTATGGTTTTCCCTCGAGTCTTTCCCACGAGGCTTTCCCACGAGGCTTTCCCACAGGGCGGTCCCACGTGCACACGTGGTGGGAGTCGATCCTCGGCTTGAACGTCAAGGCAGTGCAGGGAAAACAAGTTCCTCCGGAATGGACTGACACATCTGGGGGACTCTTGGAATCGTGGCACGACCCTGGAGTTCCTCTCGCCTTTCCTGTGGAGAGCGCCTCCTCTTGAGATGCGACGGGAACACCGGGAATTCTTTCCCTACGAAACAGGGAAAGGATCCCTCATCTCTAGCTAGGAGGCGGAAACGGGGCTCCCCTGGGTGTGTGCGGGAACCTCGTGCTTCCTCTCGAGTGGAGACGGGTATGTCGGGGAACTTCTTGAGTTGCAGCAAGGGTGTGAAGGACCCTTTGGAAGTTCCAGTGGTTAGATGTGATTAGCCTCGAGAAGCTTCAGCGGAAATGGGCCTCATCTCGCCTGGAGGGCAAAACCTCCTGGATTTTCTCGAGTTGAGGCAGGAGCTCTCGACTTACGACGGGGACCTCAGGGACCCGCTCTGGTGGCCTCAGGAAAGGCCAGTCCCCATGCGAGTTCCTCGGCGGCCTCTCGGGATTCCTCTGCTGTCGATGCCGGGGCCTAAGACCTTGTGTGGAGTCGGGGCCGGAACCTGAGGATTCCTCTCCTGTGCTGACATGGATCTTGGGGTACTTCTGGAGTCTCCCCAGGGGAGTCAGTCCTCGTCTCGAATGCGGGCATGCACTTGCACTTTCCTCCAGAGCGGTAGCAGCAGTGTCACGCAGTCCGCCGCGTGGATCAAAGGATTTATGGTTTTCCCTCGAGTCTTTCCCACGAGGCTTTCCCACGAGGCTTTCCCACAGGTCTGTCCCACGTGCACACGTGGTGGGAGTCGATCCTCCGCTTGAACGTCAAGGCAGTGCAGGGAAAACAGGTTCCTCTGGAATGGACTGACACATCTGGGGGACTCTTTGAATCGTGGCACGATCCTGGAGTTCCTCTCGCCTTTCCTGTGGAGAGCGCCTCCTCTTGAAATGCGACGGGAACGCCGGGAATTCTTTCCCTAAGAAACAGGGAAAGGATCCCTCATCTCGAGCAAGGAGGCGGAAACGGGGCTCCCATGGCTGTGTGCGGGACCCTCGTGCTTCCTCTCGAGTGGAGACGGGTATGTCGGGGAACTTCTTGAGTTGCAGCAAGGGTGTGAAGGACCCTTTGGAAGTTCCAGTGGTTAGATGTGATTAGCCTCGAGAAGCCTCAGCGGAAATGGGCCTCATCTCGCCTGGAGGGCAAAACCTCCTGGATTTTCTCGAGTTGCGGCAGGTGCTCTCGACTTACGACGGGAACCTCAGGAACCCGCTCTGGTGGCCTCAGGAAAGGCCAGTCCCCATGCGAGTTCCTCGGGGGCCTCTCGGGATTCCTCTGCCGTCGATGCCGGGGCCTAAGACCTTGTGTGGAGTCGGGGCCGGAACCTGAGGATTCCTCTCCAGTGCTGACATGGATCTTGGGGTACTTCTGGAGTCTCCCCAGGGGAGTCAGTCCTTGTCTCGAATGCGGGCATGCACTTGCGCTTTCCTCCAGAGCGGTAGCAGCAGTGTCACGCAGTCCGCCGCGTGGATCAAAGGATCTATGGTTTTTCCTCGAGTCTTTCCCACGAGGCTTTCCCACGAGGCTTTCCCACAGGGCTGTCCCACGTGCACACGTGGTGGGAGTCGATCCTCGGTTTGAACGTCGAGGCAGTGCAGGGAAAACAGGTTCCTCTGGAATGGACTGACACATCTGGGGGACTCTTGGAATGGTGGCACGACCCTGGAGTTCCTCTCGCCTTTCCTGTCGAGAGCGCCTCCTCTTGAGATGCGACGGGAACGCCGGCAATTCTTTCCCTACGAAACAGGGAAAGGATCCCTCATCTCGAGCTAGGAGGCGGAAACGGGGCTCCACTGGATGTGTGCAGGACCCTCGTGTTTCCTCTCGGGTGGAGACGGGTATGTCGGGGAACTTCTTGAGTTGCAGCAAGGGTGTGAAGGACCCTTTGGAAGTTCCAGTGGTTAGATGTGATTAGCCTCGAGAAGCCTCGGCGGAAATGGGCCTCATCTCGCCTGGAGGGCAAAACCTCCTGGATTTTCTCAAGTTGCGGCAGGTGCTCTCGACTTACGACGGGGACCTCAGGGACCCGCTCTGGTGGCCTCAGGAAAGGCCAGTCCCCATGCGAGTTCCTCGGGGGCCTCTCGGGATTCCTCTCCCGTCGATGCCGGGGCCTAAGACCTTGTGTGGAGTCGGGGCCGGAACCTGAGGATTCCTCTCCAGTGCTCACATCGATCTTGGGGTACTTCTGGAGTCTCCCCAGGGGAGTCAGTCCTCGTCTCGAATGTGGGCATGCACTTGCGCTTTCCTCCAGAGCGGTAGCAGCAGTGTCACGCAGTCCGCCGCGTGGATCAAAGGATCTATGGTTTTCCCTCGAGTCTTTCCCACGAGGATTTCCCACGAGGCTTTCCCACAGGGCTGTCCCCCGTGCACACGTGGTGGGAGTCGATCCTCGGCTTGAACGTCAAGGCAGTGCAGGGAAAACAGGTTCCTCTGGAATGGACTGAAACATCTGGGTGACTCTTGGAATGGTGGCAAGACCCTGGAGTTCCTCTCGCCTTTCCTGTGGAGAGCGCCTCCTCTTGAGATGCGACGGGAACGCTGGGAATTCTTTCCCTACGAAACAGGGAAAGGATCCCTCATCTCGAGGTAGGAGGCGGAAACGGGGTTCCCCGGGATGTGTGCGGGACCCTCGTGCTTCCTCTCGAGTGGAGACGGGTATGTCGGGGAACTTCTTGAGTTGCAGCAAGGGTGTGAAGGACCCTTTGGAAGTTCCAGTGGTTAGATGTGATTAGCCTCGAGAAGCCTCAGCGGAAATGGGCCTCATCTCGCCTGGAGGGCAAAACCTCCTGGATTTTCTCGAGTTGCGGCAGGTGCTCTCGACTTACGACGGGGACCTCAGGGACCTGCTCTGGTGGCCTCAGGAAAGGCCAGTCCCCATGCGAGATCCCCAGGGGCCTCTCGGGATTCCTCTCCCGTCGATGCCGGGGCCTAAGACCTTGTGTGGAGTCGGGGCCGGAACCTGAGGATTCCTCTCCAGTGCTGACATGGATCTTGGGGTACTTCTGGAGTCTCCCCAGGGGAGTCAGTCCTCGTCTCGAATGCGGGCATGCACTTGCGCTTTCCTCCGGAGCGGTAGCAGCAGTGTCACGCAGTCCGCCGCGTGGATCAAAGGATCTATGGTTTTCCCTCGAGTGTTTCCCACGAGGCTTTCCCACGAGGCTTTCCCACAGGGCTGTCCCCCGTGCACACGTGGTGGGAGTCGATCCTCGGCTTGAACGTCAAGGCAGTGCAGGGAAAACAGGTTCCTCTGGAATGGACTGACACATCTGGGGGACTCTTGGAATGGTGGCACGACCCTGGAGTTCCTCTCGCCTTTCCTGTGGAGAGTGCCTCCTCTTGAGATGCGACGGGAACGCCGGGAATTCTTTCCCTACGAAACAGGGAAAGGATCCCTCATCTCGAGCTAGGAGGCGGAAACGGGGCTCCCCTGGATGTGTGCGGGACCCTCGTGCTTCCTCTCGAGTGGAGACGGGTATGTCGGGGAACTTCTTGAGTTGCAGCAAGGGTGTGAAGGACCCTTTGGAAGTTCCAGTGGTTAGATGTGATTAGCCTCGAGAAGGCTCAGCGGAAATGGGCCTCATCTCGCCTGGAGGGCAAAACCTCCTGGATTTTCTCGAGTTGCGGCAGGTGCTCTCGACTTACGACGGGGACCTCAGGGACCTGCTCTGGTGGCCTCAGGAAAGGCCAGTCCCCATGCGAGTTCCTCGGCGGCCTCTCGGGATTCCTCTCCCGTCGATGCCGGGGCCTAAGACCTTGTGTGGAGTCGGGGCCGGAACCTGAGTATTCCTCTCCAGTGCTGACATGGATCTTGGAGTACTTCTGGAGTCTCCCCAGGGGAGTCAGTGCTCGTCTCGAATGCGGGCATTCATTTGCGCTTTCCTCCAGAGCGGTAGCAGCAGTGTCACGCAGTCCGCCGCGTGGATCAAAGGATCTATGGTTTTCCCTCGAGTCTTTCCCACGAGGCTTTCCCACGAGGCTTTCCCACAGGGCTGTCTCACGAGCACACGTGGTGGGAGTCGATCCTCGGCTTGAAGGTCGAGGAAGTGCAGGGAAAAGAGGTTCCTCTGGAATGGACTGACAGATCTGGGGGACTCTTGGAATGGTGGCACGACCCTGGAGTTCCTCTCGCCTTTCCTGTGGAGAGCGCCTCTTCTTGAGATGCCACGGGAACGCCGGGAATTCTTTCCCTACGAAACAGGGAAAGGATCCCTCATCTCGAGCTAGGAGGCGGAAACGGGGCTCCCCTGGGTGTGTGCAGGACACTCGTGCTTCCGCTCCAGTGGAGACGGGTATGTTGGGGAACTTCTTGAGTTGCAGCAAGGGTGTGAAGGACCCTTTGGAAGTTCCAGTGGTTAGATGTGATTAGCCTCGAGAAGCCTCAGCGGAAATGGGCCTCATCTCGCCTGGAGGGAAAAACCTCCTGGATTTTCTCGAGTTGCGACAGGTGCTCTCGCCTTATGACGGGGACCTCAGGACCCGCTCTGGTGGCCTCAGGAAAGGTCAGTCCCCATGCGAGTTCCTCGGGGGCCTCTCGGGATTCCTCTCCCGTCGATGCCGGGGCCTAAGACCTTGTGTGGAGTCGGGGCCGGACCTGAGTATTCCTCTCCAGTGCTGACATGGATCTTGGGGTACTTCTGGAGTCTCCCCAGGGGAGTCAGTCCTCGTCTCCAATGCGGGCATGCACTTGCGCTTTCCTCCAGAGCGGTAGCAGCAGTGTCACGCAGTCCGCCGCGTGGATCAAAGGATCTATGTGTTTCCCTCGAGTCTTTCCCACGAGGCTTTCCCACGAGGCTTTCCCACAGGGCTGTCCCCCGTGCACACGTGGTGGGAGTCGATCCTCGGCTAGAAAGTGAAGGCAGTGCAGGGAAAACAGGTTCCTCTGGAATGGACTGACATTTCTGGGGGACTCTTTGAATCGTGGCACGATCCTGGAGTTCCTCTCGCCTTTCCTGTGGAGAGCGCCTCCTCTTGAGATGCGCCGGGAACGCCGGGAATTCTTTCCCTACGAAACAGGGAAAGGATCCCTCATCTCGAGCTAGGAGGCGGAAACGGGGCTCCCCTGGATGTGTGCGGGACCTGACGTGCTTCCTCTCGAGTGGAGACGGGTATGTCGGGGAACTTCTTGAGTTGCAGCAAGGGTGTGAAGGACCCTTTGGAAGTTCCAGTGGTTAGATGTGATTAGCCTCGAGAAGCCTCAGCGGAAATGGGCCTCATCTCGCCTGGAGGGCAAAACCTCCTGGATTTTCTCGAGTTGCGGCAGGTGCTCTCGACTTACGATGGGGAATTCAGGGACCCGCTCTGGTGGCCTCAGGAAAGGCCAGTCCCCATGCGAGTTCCTCGTGGGCCTGTCGGGATTCCTCTCCCGTCGATGCCGGGGCCTAAGACCTTGTGTGGAGTCGGGGCCGGAACCTGAGGATTCCTCTCCAGTGCTGACATGGATCTTGGGGTACTTCTGGAGTCTCCCCAGGGGAGTCAATGCTCGTCTCGAATGCGGGCATGCACTTGCGCTTTCCTCCAGAGCGGTAGCAGAAGTGTCACGCAGTCCGCCGCGTGGATCAAAGGATGTATGGTTTTCCCTCGAGTCTTTCCCACGAGGCTTTCCCACCAGGCTTTCCCACAGGGCGGTCCCACGTGCACACGTGGTGGGAGTCGATCCTCGGCTTGAACGTCGAGGCAGTGCAGGGAAAACAGGTTCCTCTGGAATGGACTGACACATCTGGGGGACTCTTGGAATGGTGGCACGACCCTGGAGTTCCTCTCGCCTTTCCTGTGGAGAGCGCCTCCTCTTGAGATGTGACGGGAACGCCGGGAATTCTTTCCCTACGAAACAGGGAAAGGATCCCTCATCTCGAGCTAGGAGGCGGAAACGGGGCTCACCTGGATGTGTGCGGGACCCGACGTGCTTCCTCTCGAGTGGAGACGGGTATGTCGGGGAACTTCTTGAGTTGCAGCAAGGGTGTGAAGGACCCTTTGGAAGTTCCAGTATTAAGATGTGATTAGCCTCGAGAAGCCTCAGCGGAAATGGGCCTCATCTCGCCTGGAAGGCAAAACTTCCTTGATTTTCTCGAGTTGTGGCAGGTGCTCTCGACTTACGACGGGTACCTCAGGGACCCGCTCTGGTTGCCTCAGGAAAGGCCAGTCCCCATGCGAGTTCCTCGGGGGCCTCTCGGGATTCCTCTCCCGTCGATGCCGGGGCCTAAGACCTTGTGTGGAGTCGGGGCCGGAACCTGAGGATTCCTCTCCAGTGCTGACATGGATCTTGGGGTACTTCTGGAGTCTCCCCAGGGGAGTCATCCCTCGTCTCGAATGCGGGCATGCACTTGCGCTTTCCTCCAGAGCGGTAGCAGCAGTGTCACGCAGTCCGCCACGTGGATCAAAGGATCTATGGTTTTCCCTCGAGTCTTTCCCACGAGGCTTTCCCACGAGGCTTTCCCACAGGGCGGTCCCACGTGCACACGTGGTGGGAGTCGATCCTAGGCTTGAACGTCAAGGCAGTGCAGGGAAAACAGTTTCCTCTGGAATGGACTGACACATCTGGGGGACTCTTGGAATGGTGGCACGACCCTGGAGTTCCTCTCGCCTTTCCTGTGGAGAGCGCCTCCTCTTGAGATGCGACGGGAACGCCGGGAATTCTTTCCCTACGAAACAGGGAAAGGATCCCTCATCTCGAGCTAGGAGGCGGAAACGGGGCTCCCCTGGATGTGTGCGGGACCCTCGTGCTTCCTCTCGAGTGGAGACGGGTATGTCGGGGAACTTCTTGAGTTGCAGCAAGGTTGTGAAGGACCCTTTGGAAGTTCCAGTGGTTAGATGTGATTAGCCTCGAGAAGCGTCAGCGGAAATGGGCCTCATCTCGCCTGGAGGGCAAAACCTCCTGGATTTTCTCGAGTTGCGGCAGGTGCTCTCGACTTACGACGGGGACCTCAGGGACCCGCTCTGGTGGCCTCAGGAAATGCCAGTCCCCATGCGAGTTCCTCGGGGGCCTCTCGGGATTCCTCTCCCGTCGATGCCGGGCCTAAGACCTTGTGTGGAGTCGGGGCCGGAACCTGAGGATTCCTCTCCAGTGCTGACATGGATCTTGGGGAACTTCTGGAGTCTCCCCAGGGGAGTCAGTGCTCGTCTCGAATGCGGGCATGCACTTGCGCTTTCCTCCAGAGCGGTAGCAGCAGTGTCACGCAGTCCGCCGCCTGGATCAAAGGATCTATGGTTTTCCCTCCAGTCTTTCCCACGAGGCTTTCCCACGAGGCTTTCCCACAGGGCGATCCCCCGTGCACACGTGGTGGGCGTTGATCCTCGGCTTGAACGTCAAGGCAGTGCAGGGAAAACAGGTTCCTCTGGAATGGACTGACACATCTGGGGGACTCTTGGAATGGTGGCACGACCCTGGAGTTCCTCTCGCCTTTCCTGTGGAGAGCGCCTCCTCTTGAGATGCGACGGGAACGCCGGGATTTCTTTCCCTAAGAAACAGGGAAAGGATCCCTCATCTCGAGCTAGGAGGCGGAAACGGGGCTCCCCTGGATGTGTGCGGGACCCTCGTGCTTCCTCTCGAGTGGAGACGGGTATGTCGGGGAACTTCTTGAGTTGCAGCAAGGGTGTGAAGGACCCTTTGGAAGTTCCAGTGGTTAGATGTGATTAGCCTCGAGAAGCCTCAGCGGAAATGGGCCTCATCTCGCCTGGAGGGCAAAACCTCCTGGATTTTCTAGAGTTGCGGCAGGTGCTCTCGACTTACGACGGGGACCTCAGGGACCCGCTCTGGTGGCCTCAGGAAAGGCCAGTCCCCATGCGAGTTCCTCGGGGGCATGTCGGGATTCCTCTCCCGTCGATGCCGGGGCCTAAGACCTTGTGTGGAGTCGGAGCCGGAACCTGAGGATTCCTCTCCAGTGCTGACATGGATCTTGGGGTACTTCTGGAGTCTCCCCAGGGGAGTCAGTGCTCGTCTCGAATGCGGGCATGCACTTGCGCTTTCTTCCAGAGCGGTAGCAGCAGTGTCACGCAGTCTGCCGCGTGGATCAAAGGATCTATGGTTTTCCCTCGAGTCTTTCCCACGAGGCTTTCCCACGAGGCTTTCCCACAGGGCTGTCCCCCGTGCACACGTGGTGGGAGTCCATCCTAGGCTTGAACGTCAAGGCAGTGCAGGGAAAACAGTTTCCTCTGGAATGGACTGACACATCTGGGGGACTCTTGGAATGGTGGCACGACCCTGGAGTTCCTCTCGCCTTTCCTGTGGAGAGCGCCTCCTCTTGAGATGCGACGGGAACGCCGGGAATTCTTTCCCTACGAAACAGGGAAATGATCCCTCATCTCGAGCTAGGAGGAGGAAATGGAGCTCCCCTGGATGTGTGCGGGACCCTCGTGCTTCCTCTCGAGTGGAGACGGGTATGTCGGGGAACTTCTTGAGTTGCAGCAAGGGTGTGAAGGACCCTTTGGAAGTTCCAGTGGTTAGATGTGATTAGCCTCGAGAAGCCTCAGCGGAAATGGGCCTCATCTCGCCTGGAGGGCAAAACCTCCTGGATTTTCTCGAGTTGCGGCAGGTGCTCTCGACTTACGACGGGGACCTCAGGGACCCACTCTGGTTGCCTCAGGAAAGGCCAGTCCCCATGCGAGTTCCTCGTGGGCCTGTCGGGATTCCTCTCCCGTCGATGCCGGGGCCTAAGACCTTGTGTGGAGTCGGGGCCGGAACCTGAGGATTCCTCTCCAGTGCTGACATGGATCTTGGGGTACTACTGGAGTCTCCCGAGGGGAGTCAATGCTCGTCTCGAATGCGGGCATGCACTTGCGCTTTCCTCCAGAGCGGTAGCAGAAGTGTCACGCAGTCCGCCGCGTGGATCAAAGGATGTATGGTTTTCCCTCGAGTCTTTCCCACGAGGCTTTCCCACCAGGCTTTCCCACAGGGCGGTCCCACGTGCACACGTGGTGGGAGTCGATCCTCGGCTTGAACGTCGAGGCAGTGCAGGGAAAACAGGTTCCTCTGGAATGGACTGACACATCTGGGGGACTCTTGGAATGGTGGCACGACCCTGGAGTTCCTCTCGCCTTTCCTGTGGAGAGCGCCTCCTCTTGAGATGTGACGGGAACGCCGGGAATTCTTTCCCTACGAAACAAGGAAAGGATCCCTCATCTCGAGCTAGGAGGCGGAAACGGGGCTCCACTGGATGTGTGCGGGACCCCACGTGCTTCCGCTCGAGTGGAGACGGGTATGTCGGGGAACTTCTTGAGTTGCAGCAAGGGTGTGAAGGACCCTTTGGAAGTTCCAGTGGTTAGATGTGATTAGCCTCGAGAAGCCTCAGCGGAAATGGGCCTCATCTCGCCTGGAGGGCAAAACCTCCTGGATTTCCTCGAGTTGCGGCAGGTGCTCTCGACTTACGATGGGGACCTCAGGGACCCGCTCTGGTGGCCTCAGGAAAGGCCAGTCCCCATGCGAGTTCCTCGGGGGCCTCTCGGGATTCCTCTCCCGTCGATGCCGGGGCCTAAGACCTTGTGTGGAGTCGGGGCCGGAACCTGAGGATTCCTCTCCAGTGCTGACATGGATCTTGGGGTACTTCTGGAGTCTCCCCAGGGGAGTCAGTCCTCGTCTCGAATGCGGGCATGCACTTGCGCTTTCCTCCAGAGCGGTAGCAGCAGTGTCACGCAGTCCGCCGCGTGGATCAAAGGATCTATGGGTTTCCCTCGAGTCTTTCCCACGAGGCTTTCCCACGAGGCTTTCCCACAGGGCTGTCCCACGTGCACACGTGGTGGGAGTCGATCCTCGGCTTGAACGTCAAGGCAGTGCAGGGAAAACAGGTTCCTCTGGAATGGACTGACACATCTGGGGGACTCTTGGAATGGTGGCACGACCCTGGAGTTCCTCTCGCCTTTCCTGTGGAGAGCGCCTCCTCTGGAGATGCGACGGGAATGCCGGGAATTCTTTCCCTACGAAACAGGGAAAGGATCCCTCATCTCGAGCTAGGAGGCGGAAACGGGGCTCACCTGGATGTGTGCGGGACCCGACGTGCTTCCTCTCGAGTGGAGACGGGTATGTCGGGGAACTTCTTGAGTTGCAGCAAGGGTGTGAAGGACCCTTTGGAAGTTCCAGTGGTAAGATGTGATTAGCCTCGAGAAGCCTCAGCGGAAATGGGCCTCATCTCGCCTGGAGGGCAAAACTTCCTTGATTTTCTCGAGTTGCGGCAGGTGCTCTCGACTTACGACGGGTACCTCAGGGACCCGCTCTGGTGGCCTCAGGAAAGGCCAGTCCCCATGCGAGTTCCTCGGGGGCCTCTCGGGATTCCTCTCCCGTCGATGCCGGGGCCTAAGACCTTGTGTGGAGTCGGGGCCGGAACCTGAGGATTCCTCTCCAGTGCTGACATGGATCTTGGGGTACTTCTGGAGTCTCCCCAGGGGAGTCAGTGCTCGTCTCGAATGCGGGCATTCACTTGCGCTTTCCTCCAGAGCGGTAGCAGCAGTGTCACGCAGTCCGCCGCGTGGATCAAAGGATCTATGGTTTTCCCTCGAGTCTTTCCCACGAGGCTTTCCCACGAGGCTTTCCCACAGGGCGGTCCCACGTGCACACGTGGTGGGAGTCGATCCTAGGCTTGAACGTCAAGGCAGTGCAGGGAAAACAGGTTCCTCTGGAATGGACTGACACATCTGGGGGACTCTTGGAATGGTGGCACGACCCTGGAGTTCCTCTCGCCTTTCCTGTGGAGAGCGCCTCCTCTTGAGATGCGACGGGAACGCCGGGAATTCTTTCCCTACGAAACAGGGAAAGGATCCCTCATCTCGAGCTAGGAGGCGGAAACGGGGCTCCCCTGGATGTGTGCGGGACCCTCGTGCTTCCTCTCCAGTGGAGACGGGTATGTTGGGGAACTTCTTGAGTTGCAGCAAGGGTGTGAAGGACCCTTTGGAAGTTCCAGTGGTTAGATGTGATTAGCCTCGAGAAGCCTCAGCGGAAATGGGCCTCATCTCGCCTGGAGGGCAAAACCTCCTGGATTTTCTCGAGTTGCGGCAGGTGCTCTCGACTTACGACGGGGACCTCAGGGACCTGCTCTGGTGGCCTCAGGAAAGGCCAGTCCCCATGCGAGATCCCCAGGGGCCTCTCGGGATTCCTCTCCCGTCGATGCCGGGGCCTAAGACCTTGTGTGGAGTCGGGGCCGGAACCTGAGGATTCCTCTCCAGTGCTGACATGGATCTTGGGGTACTTCTGGAGTCTCCCCAGGGGAGTCAGTCCTCGTCTCGAATGCGGGCATGCACTTGCGCTTTCCTCCAGAGCGGTAGCAGCACTGTCACGCAGTCCGCCGCGTGGATCAAAGGATCTATGGTTTTCCCTCGAGTGTTTCCCACGAGGCTTTCCCACGAGGCTTTCCCACAGGGCTGTCCCCCGTGCACACGTGGTGGGAGTCGATCCTCGGCTTGAACGTCAAGGCAGTGCAGGGAAAACAGGTTCCTCTGGAATGGACTGACACATCTGGGGGACTCTTGGAATGGTGGCACGACCCTGGAGTTCCTCTCGCCTTTCCTGTGGAGAGTGCCTCCTCTTGAGATGGGACGGGAACGCCGGGAATTCTTTCCCTACGAAACAGGGAAAGGATCCCTCATCTCGAGCTAGGAGGCGGAAACGGGGCTCCCCTGGGTGTGTGCAGGACACCCGTGCTTCCGCTCCAGTGGAGACGGGTATGTTGGGGAACTTCTTGAGTTGCAGCAAGGGTGTGAAGGACCCTTTGGAAGTTCCAGTGGTTAGATGTGATTAGCCTCGAGAAGCCTCAGCGGAAATGGGCCTCATCTCGCCTGGAGGGCAAAACCTCCTGGATTTTCTCGAGTTGCGACAGGTGCTCTCGCCTTATGACGGGGACCTCAGGACCCGCTCTGGTGGCCTCAGGAAAGGTCAGTCCCCATGCGAGTTCCTCGGGGGCCTCTCGGGATTCCTCTCCCGTCGATGCCGGGGCCTAAGACCTTGTGTGGAGTCGGGGCCGGACCTGAGTATTCCTCTCCAGTGCTGACATGGATCTTGGGGTACTTCTGGAGTCTCCCCAGGGGAGTCAGTCCTCGTCTCGAATGCGGGCATGCACTTGCACTTTCCTCCAGAGCGGTAGCAGCAGTGTCACGCAATCCGCCGCGTGGATCAAAGGATCTATGGTTTTCCCTCGAGTCTTTCTCACGAGGCTTTCCCACGAGGCTTTCCCACAGGGCTGTCCCACGTGCACACGTGGTGGGAGTCGATCCTCGGCTTGAACGTCAAGGCAGTGCAGGGAAAACAGGTTCCTCTGGAATGGACTGACACATCTGGGGGACTCTTGGAATGGTGGCACGACCCTGGAGTTCCTCTCGCCTTTCCTGTGGAGAGCGCCTCCTCTTGAGATGCGACGGGAACGCCGGGAATTCTTTCCCTACGAAACAGGGAAAGGATCCCTCATCTCGAGCTAGGAGGCGGAAACGGGGCTCCCTTGGATGTGTGCTGGACCCTCGTGCTTCCTCTCGAGTGGTGACGGGTATGTCGGGGAACTTCTTGAGTTGCAGCAAGGGTGTGAAGGACCCTTTGGAAGTTCCAGTGGTTAGATGTGATTAGCCTCGAGAAGCCTCAGTGGAAATGGGCCTCATCTCGCCTGGAGGGCAATACTTCCTGGATTTTCTCGAGTGCGGCAGGTGCTCTCAACTTACGACGGGGACCACAGGGACCCGCTCTGGTGGCCTCAGGAAAGGCCAGTCCCCATGCGAGTTCCTCGGGGGCCTCTCGGGATTCCTCTCCCGTCGATGCTGGGGCCTAAGACCTTGTGTGGAGTCAGGGCCGGAACCTGAGGATTCCTCTCCAGTGCTGACATGGATCTTGGGGTACTTCTGGAGTCTCACCAGGGGAGTCAGTCCTCGTCTCCAATGCGGGCATGCACTTGCGCTTTCCTCCAGAGCGGTATCAGCAGTGTCACGCAGTCCGCCGCGTGCATCAAAGGATCTTTGGTTTTCCCTCGAGTCTTTCCCACGAGGCTTTCCCACGAGGCTTTCCCTCAGGGCTGTCCCACCTGCACACGTGGTGGGCGTCGATCCTCGGTTGAATGTCAAGGCAGTGCAGGGAAGACAGGTTCCTCTGGAAAGGACTGACACATCTGGGGAACTCTTGGAATCGTGGCACGACCCTGGAGTGCCTCTTGCCTTTCCTATGGAGAGCGCCTCCTCTTGAGATGCGACGGGAACGCCGGGAATTCTTTCCCTACGAAACAGGGAAAGGATCCCTCATCTCGAGCTAGGAGGCGGAAACGGGGCTCCCCGGGATGTGTGCGGGACCCTCGTGCTTCCTCTCGAGTGGAGACGGGTATGTCGGGGAACTTCTTGAGTTGCAGCAAGGGTGTGAAGGACCCTTTGGAAGTTCCAGTGGTTAGATGTGATTAGCCTCGAGAAGCGTCAGCGGAAATGGGCCTCATCTCGCCTGGAGGGCAAAACCTCCTGGATTTTCTCGAGTTGCGGCAGGTGCTCTCGACTTACGATGGGGAATTCAGGGACCCGCTCTGGTGGCCTCAGGAAAGGCCAGTCCCCATGCGAGTTCCTCGGGGGCCTCTCGGGATTCCTCTCCCGTCGATGCCGGGCCTAAGACCTTGTGTGGAGTCGGGGCCGGAACCTGAGGATTCCTCTCCAGTGCTGACATGGATCTTGGGGAACTTCTGGAGTCTCCCCAGGGGAGTCAGTGCTCGTCTCGAATGCGGGCATGCACTTGCGCTTTCCTCCAGAGCGGTAGCAGCAGTGTCACGCAGTCCGACGCGTGGATCAAAGGATCTATGGTTTTCCCTCGAGTCTTTCCCACGAGGCTTTCCCACGAGGCTTTCCCACAGGGCGGTCCCCCGTGCACACGTGGTGGGTGTCGATCCTCGGCTTGAACGTCAAGGCAGTGCAGGGAAAACAGGTTCCTCTGGAATGGACTGACACATCTGGGGGACTCTTGGAATGGTGGCACGACCCTGGAGTTCCTCTCGCCTTTCCTGTGGAGAGCGCCTCCTCTTGAGATGCGACGGGAACGCCGGGAATTCTTTCCCTACGAAACAGGGAAAGGATCCCTCATCTCGAGCTAGGAGGCGGAAACGGGGCTCCCCTGGATGTGTGCGGGACCATCGTGCTTCCTCTCGAGTGGAGACGGGTATGTCGGGGAACTTCTTGAGTTGCAGCAAGGGTGTGAAGGACCCTTTGGAAGTTCCAGTGGTTAGATGTGATTAGCCTCGAGAAGCGTCAGCGGAAATGGGCCTCATCTCGCCTGGAGGGCAAAACCTCCTGGATTTTCTCGAGTTGCGGCAGGTGCTCTCGACTTACGACGGGGACCTCAGGGACCCGCTCTGGTGGCCTCAGGAAAGGCCAGTCCCCATGCGAGTTCCTCGGGGGCCTCTCGGGATTCCTCTCCCGTCGATGCCGGGGCCTAAGACCTTGTGTGGAGTCGGGGCCGGAACCTGAGGATTCCTCTCCAGTGCTGACGTGGATCTTGGGGTACTTCTGGAGTCTCCCCAGGGGAGTCAGTGCTCGTCTCGAATGCGGGCATGCACTTGCGCTTTCCTCCAGAGCGGTAGCAGCATTGTCACGCAGTCCGCCGCGTGGATCAAAGCATCTATTGTTTTCCCTCGAGTCTTTCCCATGAGGCTTTCCCACGAGGCTTTCCCACAGGGCGGTCCCACGTGCACACGTGGTGGGAGTCGATCCTAGGCTTGAACGTCAAGGCCGTGCAGGGAAAACAGGTTCCTCTGGAATGGACTGAAACATCTGGGGGACTCTTGGAATGGTGTCACGACCCTGGAGTTCCTCTCGCCTTTCCTGTGGAGAGCGCCTCCTCTTGAGATGCGACGGGAACGCCGGGAATTCTTTCCCTACGAAACAGGGAAAGGATCCCTCATCTCGAGCTAGGAGGCGGAAACGGGGCTCCCCTGGATGTGTGCGGGACCCTCGTGCTTCCTCTCCAGTGGAGACGGGTATGTTGGGGAACTTCTTGAGTTGCAGCAAGGGTGTGAAGGACCCTTTGGAAGTTCCAGTGTTTAGATGTGATTAGCCTCGAGAAGCCTCAGCGGAAATGGGCCTCATCTCGCCTGGAGGGCAAAACCTCCTGGATTTTCTCGAGTTGCGGCAGGTGCTCTCGACTTACGACGGGGACCTCAGGGACCTGCTCTGGTGGCCTCAGGAAAGGCCAGTCCCCATGCGAGATCCCCAGGGGCCTCTCGGGATTCCTCTCCCGTCGATGCCGGGGCCTAAGACCTTGTGTGGAGTCGGGGCCGGAACCTGAGGATTCCTCTCCAGTGCTGACATGGATCTTGGGGTACTTCTGGAGTCTCCCCAGGGGAGTCAGTCCTCGTCTCGAATGCGGGCATGCACTTGCGCTTTCCTCCGGAGCGGTAGCAGCAGTGTCACGCAGTCCGCCGCGTGGATCAAAGGATCTATGGTTTTCCCTCGAGTGTTTCCCACGAGGCTTTCCCACGAGGCTTTCCCACAGGGCTGTCCCCCGTGCACACGTGGTGGGAGTCGATCCTCGGCTTGAACGTCAAGGCAGTGCAGGGAAAACAGGTTCCTCTGGAATGGACTGACACATCTGGGGGACTCTTGGAATGGTGGCACGACCCTGGAGTTCCTCTCGCCTTTCCTGTGGAGAGTGCCTCCTCTTGAGATGGGACGGGAACGCCGGGAATTCTTTCCCTACGAAACAGGGAAAGGATCCCTCATCTCGAGCTAGGAGGCGGAAACGGGGCTCCCCTGGGTGTGTGCAGGACACCCGTGCTTCCGCTCCAGTGGAGACGGGTATGTTGGGGAACTTCTTGAGTTGCAGCAAGGGTGTGAAGGACCCTTTGGAAGTTCCAGTGGTTAGATGTGATTAGCCTCGAGAAGCCTCAGCGGAAATGGGCCTCATCTCGCCTGGAGGGCAAAACCTCCTGGATTTTCTCGAGTTGCGACAGGTGCTCTCGCCTTATGACGGGGACCTCAGGACCCGCTCTGGTGGCCTCAGGAAAGGTCAGTCCCCATGCGAGTTCCTCGGGGGCCTCTCGGGATTCCTCTCCCGTCGATGCCGGGGCCTAAGACCTTGTGTGGAGTCGGGGCCGGACCTGAGTATTCCTCTCCAGTGCTGACATGGATCTTGGGGTACTTCTGGAGTCTCCCCAGGGGAGTCAGTCCTCGTCTCGAATGCGGGCATGCACTTGCACTTTCCTCCAGAGCGGTAGCAGCAGTGTCACGCAATCCGCCGCGTGGATCAAAGGATCTATGGTTTTCCCTCGAGTCTTTCTCACGAGGCTTTCCCACGAGGCTTTCCCACAGGGCTGTCCCACGTGCACACGTGGTGGGAGTCGATCCTCGGCTTGAACGTCAAGGCAGTGCAGGGAAAACAGGTTCCTCTGGAATGGACTGACACATCTGGGGGACTCTTGGAATGGTGGCACGACCCTGGAGTTCCTCTCGCCTTTCCTGTGGAGAGCGCCTCCTCTTGAGATGCGACGGGAACGCCGGGAATTCTTTCCCTACGAAACAGGGAAAGGATCCCTCATCTCGAGCTAGGAGGCGGAAACGGGGCTCCCTTGGATGTGTGCTGGACCCTCGTGCTTCCTCTCGAGTGGTGACGGGTATGTCGGGGAACTTCTTGAGTTGCAGCAAGGGTGTGAAGGACCCTTTGGAAGTTCCAGTGGTTAGATGTGATTAGCCTCGAGAAGCCTCAGTGGAAATGGGCCTCATCTCGCCTGGAGGGCAATACTTCCTGGATTTTCTCGAGTGCGGCAGGTGCTCTCAACTTACGACGGGGACCACAGGGACCCGCTCTGGTGGCCTCAGGAAAGGCCAGTCCCCATGCGAGTTCCTCGGGGGCCTCTCGGGATTCCTCTCCCGTCGATGCTGGGGCCTAAGACCTTGTGTGGAGTCAGGGCCGGAACCTGAGGATTCCTCTCCAGTGCTGACATGGATCTTGGGGTACTTCTGGAGTCTCACCAGGGGAGTCAGTCCTCGTCTCCAATGCGGGCATGCACTTGCGCTTTCCTCCAGAGCGGTAGCAGCAGTGTCACGCAGTCCGCCGCGTGCATCAAAGGATCTTTGGTTTTCCCTCGAGTCTTTCCCACGAGGCTTTCCCACGAGGCTTTCCCTCAGGGCTGTCCCACCTGCACACGTGGTGGGCGTCGATCCTCGGTTGAATGTCAAGGCAGTGCAGGGAAGACAGGTTCCTCTGGAAAGGACTGACACATCTGGGGAACTCTTGGAATCGTGGCACGACCCTGGAGTGCCTCTTGCCTTTCCTATGGAGAGCGCCTCCTCTTGAGATGCGACGGGAACGCCGGGAATTCTTTCCCTACGAAACAGGGAAAGGATCCCTCATCTCGTGCTAGGAGGCGGAAACGGGGCTCCCCGGGATGTGTGCGGGACCCTCGTGCTTCCTCTCGAGTGGAGACGGGTATGTCGGGGAACTTCTTGAGTTGCAGCAAGGGTGTGAAGGACCCTTTGGAAGTTCCAGTGGTTAGATGTGATTAGCCTCGAGAAGCGTCAGCGGAAATGGGCCTCATCTCGCCTGGAGGGCAAAACCTCCTGGATTTTCTCGAGTTGCGGCAGGTGCTCTCGACTTACGATGGGGAATTCAGGGACCCGCTCTGGTGGCCTCAGGAAAGGCCAGTCCCCATGCGAGTTCCTCGGGGGCCTCTCGGGATTCCTCTCCCGTCGATGCCGGGCCTAAGACCTTGTGTGGAGTCGGGGCCGGAACCTGAGGATTCCTCTCCAGTGCTGACATGGATCTTGGGGAACTTCTGGAGTCTCCCCAGGGGAGTCAGTGCTCGTCTCGAATGCGGGCATGCACTTGCGCTTTCCTCCAGAGCGGTAGCAGCAGTGTCACGCAGTCCGACGCGTGGATCAAAGGATCTATGGTTTTCCCTCGAGTCTTTCCCACGAGGCTTTCCCACGAGGCTTTCCCAAAGGGCGGTCCCCCGTGCACACGTGGTGGGTGTCGATCCTCGGCTTGAACGTCAAGGCAGTGCAGGGAAAACAGGTTCCTCTGGAATGGACTGACACATCTGGGGGACTCTTGGAATGGTGGCACGACCCTGGAGTTCCTCTCGCCTTTCCTGTGGAGAGCGCCTCCTCTTGAGATGCGACGGGAACGCCGGGAATTCTTTCCCTACGAAACAGGGAAAGGATCCCTCATCTCGAGCTAGGAGGCGGAAACGGGGCTCCCCTGGATGTGTGCGGGACCCTCGTGCTTCCTCTCGAGTGGAGACGGGTATGTCGGGGAACTTCTTGAGTTGCAGCAAGGGTGTGAAGGACCCTTTGGAAGTTCCAGTGGTTAGATGTGATTAGCCTCGAGAAGCGTCAGCGGAAATGGGCCTCATCTCGCCTGGAGGGCAAAACCTCCTGGATTTTCTCGAGTTGCGGCAGGTGCTCTCGACTTACGACGGGGACCTCAGGGACCCGCTCTGGTGGCCTCAGGAAAGGCCAGTCCCCATGCGAGTTCCTCGGGGGCCTCTCGGGATTCCTCTCCCGTCGATGCCGGGGCCTAAGACCTTGTGTGGAGTCGGGGCCGGAACCTGAGGATTCCTCTCCAGTGCTGACGTGGATCTTGGGGTACTTCTGGAGTCTCCCCAGGGGAGTCAGTGCTCGTCTCGAATGCGGGCATGCACTTGCGCTTTCCTCCAGAGCGGTAGCAGCAGTGTCACGCAGTCCGCCGCGTGGATCAAAGGATCTATGGTTTTCAATCGAGTCTTTCCCACGAGGCTTTCCCAAGAGGCTTTCCCACAGGGCTGTCCCACGTGCACACGTGGTGGGAGTCGATCCTCGGCTTGAACGTCAAGGCAGTGCAGGGAAAACAGGTTCCTCTGGAATGGACTGACACATCTGGGGGACTCTTGGAATGGTGGCACGACCCTGGAGTTCCTCTCGCCTTTCCTGTGGAGAGCGCCTCCTCTTGAGATGCGACGGTAACGCCGGGAATTCTTTCCCTACGAAACAGGGAAAGGATCCCTCATCTCGAGCTAGGAGGCGGAAACGGGGCTCCCTGGGATGTGTGCGGGACCCTCGTGCTTCCTCTCCAGTGGAGACAGGTATGTCGGGGAACTTCTTGAGTTGCAGCAAGGGTGTGAAGGACCCTTTGGAAGTTCCAGTGGTTAGATGTGATTAGCCTCGAGAAGCCTCAGCGGAAATGGGCCTCATCTCGCCTGGAGGGCAAAACCTCCTGGATTTTCTCGAGTTGCGGCAGGTGCTCTCGACTTACGACGGGGACCTCAGGGACCCGCACTGGTGCCCTCAGGAAAGGCCAGTCCCCATGTGAGTTCCTCGGGGGCCTCTCGGGATTCCTCTCCCGTCAATGCTGGGGCCTAAGACCTTGTGTGGAGTCGGGGCCGGAACCTGAGGATTCCTCTCCAGTGCTGACATGGATCTTGGGGTACTTCTGGAGTCTCCCCAGTGGAGTGAGTCCTCGTCTCGAATGCGGGCATGCACTTGTGCTTTCCTCCAGAGCGGTAGCAGCAGTGTCACGCAGTTCGCCGTGTGGATCAAAGGATCTATGGTTTTCCCTCGAGTCTTTCCCACGAGGCTTTCCCACGAGGCTTTCCCACAGGGCTGTCCCACGTGCACACGTGGTGGGAGTCGATCCTCGGCTTGAACGTCAAGGCAGTGCAGGGAAAACCGGTTCCTCTGGAATGGACTGACACATCTGGGGGACTCTTGGAATGGTGGCACGACCCTGGAGTTCCTCTCGCCTTTCCTGTGGAGAGCGCCTCCTCTTGAGATGCGACGGGAACGCCGGCAATTCTTTCCCTACGAAACAGGGAAAGGATCCCTCATCTCGAGCTAGGAGGCGTAAACGGGGCTCCCCTGGATGTGTGCGGCACCCTCGTGCTTCCTCTCGAGTGAGATGGCTATGGCGGGGAACTTCTTGAGTTGCAGCAAGGGTGTGAAGGACCCTTTGGAAGTTCCAGTGGTTAGATGTGATTAGCCTCGAGAAGCCTCAGCGGAAATGGGCCTCATCTCGCCTGGAGGGCAAAGCGTCCTGGATTTTCTCGAGTTGCGGCAGGTGCTCTCGACTTACGACGGGGACCTCAGGGACCCGCTCTGGTGGCCTCAGGAAAGGCCAGTCCCCATGCGAGTTCCTCGGGGGCCTCTCGGGATTCCTCTCCCGTCGATGCCGGGGCCTAAGCCCTTGTGGGTAGTCGGGGCCGGAACCTGAGGATTCCTCTCCAGTGCTGACGTGGATCTTGGGTTACTTCTGGAGTCTCCCCAGGGGAGTCAGTGCTCGTCTCGAATGCGGGCATGCACTTGCGCTTTCCTCCAGAGCGGTAGCAACAGTGTCACGCAGCCTGCCGCGTGGATCAAAGGATCTACGGTTTTCCCTCGAGTCTTTCCCACGAGGCTTTCCCAAGAGGCTTTCCCACAGGGCTGTCCCACGTGCACAGGTGGTGGGAGTCGATCCTCGGCTTGAACGTCAAGGCAGTGCAGGGAAAACAGGTTCCTCTGGAATGGACTGACACATCTGGGGGACTCTTGGAATGGTGACACGACCCTGGAGTTCCTCTCGCCTTTCCTGTGGAGAGCGCCTCCTCTTGAGATGCGACGGGAACGCCGGGAATTCTTTCCCTACGAAACAGGGAAAGGATCCCTCATCTCGAGCTAGGAGGCGGAAACGGGGCTCCCTGGGAAGTGTGCAGGACCCTCGTGCTTCCTCTCCAGTGGAGACAGGTATGTCGGGGAACTTCTTGAGTTGCAGCAAGGGTGTGAAGGACCCTTTGGAAGTTCCAGTGGTTAGATGTGATTAGTCTCGAGAAGCCTCAGCGGAAATGGGACTCATCTCGCCTGGAGGGCAAAACCTCCTGGATTTTCTCGAGTTGCGGCAGGTGCTCTCGACTTACGACGGGGACCTCAGGGACCCGCTCTGGTGCCCTCAGGAAAGGCCAGTCCCCATGTGAGTTCCTCGGGGGCCTCTCGGATTCCTCTCCCGTCGATGCTGGGGCCTAAGACCTTGTGTGGAGTCGGGGCCGGAACCTGAGGATTCCTCTCCAGTGCTGACATGGATCTTGGGGTACTTCTGGAGTCTCCCCAGTGGAGTGAGTCCTCGTCTCGAATGCGGGCATGCACTTGTGCTTTCCTCCAGAGCGGTAGCAGCAGTGTCACGCAGTTCGCCGTGTGGATCAAAGGATATATGATTTTCCCTCGAATCTTTCCCAGGAGGCTTTCCCACGAGGCTTTCCCACAGGGCTGTCCCACGTGCACAGGTGGTGGGAGTCGATCCTCGGCTTGAACGTCGAGGCAGTGCAGGGAAAACAGGTTCCTCTGGAATGGACTGACACATCTGGGGGACTCTTGGAATGGTGGCACGAACCTGGAGTTCCTCTCGCCTTTCCTGTGGAGAGCGCCTCCTCTTGAGATGCGACGGTAACGCCGGGAATTCTTTCCCTACGAAACAGGGAAAGGATCCCTCATCTCGAGCTAGGAGGCGGAAACGGGGCTCCCCTGGATGTGTGCGGGACCCTCGTGCTTCCTCTCGAGTGGAGACGGGTATGTCGGGGAACTTCTTGAGTTGCAGCAAGGGTGTGAAGGACCCTTTGGAAGTTCCAGTGGTTAGATGTGATTAGCCTCGAGAAGCCTCAGCGGAAATGGGCCTCAACTCGCCTGGAGGGCAAAACCTCCTGGATTTACTTGAGTTGCGGCAGGTGCTCTCGACTTACGGCGGGGACCTCAGGGACTCGCTCTGGTGGCCTCAGGAAAGGCCAGTCCCCATGCGAGTTCCTCGGGGGCCTCTCGGGATTCCTCTCCCGTCGATGCCGGGGCCTAAGACCTTGTGTGGAGTCGGGGCCGCAACCTGAGGATTCCTCTCCAGTGCTGACATGGATCTTGGGGTACTTCTGGGGTCTCCCCAGGGGAGTCAGTGCTCGTCTGGAATGCGGCCATGCACTAGCGCTTTCCTCCAGAGCGGTAGCAGAAGTGTCACGTAGTCCGCCGCGTGGATCAAAGGATATATGGTTTTCCCTCGAATCTTTCCCAGGAGGCTTTCCCACGAGGCTTTCCCACAGGGCTGTCCCACGTGCACAGGTGGTGGGAGTCGATCCTCGGCTTGAACGTCGAGGCAGTGCAGGGAAAACAGGTTCCTCTGGAATGGACTGACACATCTGGGGGACTCTTGGAATGGTGGCACGAACCTGGAGTTCCTCTCGCCTTTCCTGTGGAGAGCGCCTCCTCTTGAGATGCGACGGTAACGCCGGGAATTCTTTCCCTACGAAACAGGGAAAGGATCCCTCATCTCGAGCTAGGAGGCGGAAACGGGGCTTCCCTGGATGTGTGCGGGACCCTCGTGCTTCCTCTCGAGTGGAGACGGGTATGTCGGGGAACTTCTTGAGTTGCAGCAAGGGTGTGAAGGACCCTTTGGAAGTTCCAGTGGTTAGATGTGATTAGCCTCGAGAAGCCTCAGCGGAAATGGGCCTCATCTCGCCTGGAGGCCAAAACCTCCTGGATTTTCTCGAGTTGCGGCAGCTGCTCTCGACTTACGACGGGGAACTCAGGGACCCGCTCTGGTGGCCTCAGGAAAGGCCAGTCCCCATGCGAGTTCCACGCGGGCATCTCGGGATTCCTCTCCCGTCGATGCCGGGGCCTAAGACCTTGTGTGGAGTCGGGGCGGGAACATGAGGATTCCTCTCCAGTGCTGACATGGATCTTGGGGTACTTCTGGAGTCTCCCCAGGGGAGTCAGTGCTCGTCTCGAATGCGGGCATGCACTTGCGCTTTCCTCCAGAGCGGTAGCAGCAGTGTCACGCAGTCCGCCGCGTGGATCAAAGGATCTATGGTTTTCAATCGAGTCTTTCCCACGAGGCTTTCCCACGAGGCTTTCCCAAAGGGCGGTCCCACGTGCACACGTGGTGGGAGTCGATCCTCGGCTTGAACGTCAAGGCAGTGCAGGGAAAACCGGTTCCTCTGGAATGGACTGACACATCTGGGGGACTCTTGGAATGGTGGCACGACCCTGGAGTTCCTCTCGCCTTTCCTGTGGAGAGCGCCTCCTCTTGAGATGCGACGGGAACGCCGGCCATTCTTTCCCTACGAAACAGGGAAAGGATCCCTCATCTCGAGCTAGGAGGCGTAAACGGGGCCACCCTGGATGTGTGCGGCACCCTCGTGCTTCCTCTCGAGTGAGATGGCTATGGCGGGGAACTTCTTGAGTTGCAGCAAGGGTGTGAAGGACCCTTTGGAAGTTCCAGTGGTTAGATGTGATTAGCCTCGAGAAGCCTCAGCGGAAATGGGACTCATCTCGCCTGGAGGGCAAAGCCTCCTGGATTTTCTCGAGTTGCGGCAGGTGCTCTCGACTTACGACGGGGACCTCAGGGACCCGCTCTGGTGGCCTCAGGAAAGGCCAGTCCCCATGCGAGTTCCTCGGGGGCCTCTCGGGATTCCTCTCCCGTCGATGCCGGGGCCTAAGCCCTTGTGGGTAGTCGGGGCCGGAACCTGAGGATTCCTCTCCAGTGCTGACATGGATCTTGGGTTACTTCTGGAGTCTCCCCAGGGGAGTCAGTGCTCGTCTCGAATGCGGGCATGCACTTGCGCTTTCCTCCAGAGCGGTAGCAACAGTGTCACGCAGCCTGCCGCGTGGATCAAAGGATCTACGGTTTTCCCTCGAATCTTTCCCACGAGGCTTTCCCAAGAGGCTTTCCCACAGGGCTGTCCCACGTGCACAGGTGGTGGGAGTCGATCCTCGGCTTGAACGTCATGGCAGTGCAGGGAAAACAGGTTCCTCTGGAATGGACTGACACATCTGGGGGACTCTTGGAATGGTGGCACGACCCTGGAGTTCCTCTCGCCTTTCCTGTGGAGAGCGCCTCCTCTTGAGATGCGACGGGAACGCCGGGAATTCTTTCCCTACGAAACAGGGAAAGGATCCCTCATCTCGAGCTAGGAGGCGGAAACGGGGCTCCCTGGGATGTGTGCGGGACCCTCGTGCTTCCTCTCCAGTGGAGACAGGTATGTCGGGGAACTTCTTGAGTTGCAGCAAGGGTGTGAAGGACCCTTTGGAAGTTCCAGTGGTTAGATGTGATTAGTCTCGAGAAGCCTCAGCGGAAATGGGCCTCATCTCGCCTGGAGGGCAAAACCTCCTGGATTTTCTCGAGTTGCGGCAGGTGCTCTCGACTTACGACGGGGACCTCAGGGACCCTCTCTGGTGCCCTCAGGAAAGGCCAGTCCCCATGTGAGTTCCTCGGGGGCCTCTCGGGATTCCTCTCCCGTCGATGCTGGGGCCTAAGACCTTGTGTGGAGTCGGGGCTGGAACCTGAGGATTCCTCTCCAGTGCTGACATGGATCTTGGGGTACTTCTGGAGTCTCCCCAGGGGAGTGAGTCCTCGTCTCGAATGCGGGCATGCACTTGTGCTTTCCTCCAGAGCGGTAGCAGCAGTGTCACGCAGTTCGCCGTGTGGATCAAAGGATCTATGGTTTTCCCTCGAGTCTTTCCCACGAGGCTTTCCCACGAGGCTTTCCCACAGGGCTGTCCCCCGTGCACACGTGGTGGGAGTCGATCCTCGGCTTGAACGTCAAGGCAGTGCAGGGAAAACAGGTTCCTCTGGAATGGACTGACACATCTGGGGTACTCTTGGAATGGTGGCACGACCCTGGAGTTCCTCTCGCCTTTCCTGTGGAGAGCGCCTCCTCTTGAGATGCGACGGGAACGCCGGGAACTCTTTCCCTACGAAACAGGGAAAGGATCCCTCATCTCGAGCTAGGAGGCGGAAACGGGGCTCCCCTGGATGTGTGCGGGACCCTCGTGCTTCCTCTCGGGTGGAGACGGGTATGTCGGGGAACTTCTTGAGTTGCAGCAAGGGTGTGAAGGACCCTTTGGAAGTTCCAGTGGTTAGATGTGATTAGCCTCGAGAAGCCTCAGCGGAAATGGGCCTCAACTCGCCTGGAGGGCAAAACCTCCTGGATTTTCTTGAGTTGCGGCAGGTGCTCTCGACTTACGGCGGGGACCTCAGGGACCCGCTCTGGTGGCCTCAGGAAAGGCCAGTCCCCATGCGAGTTCCTCGGGGGCCTCTCGGGATTCCTCTCCCGTCGATGCCGGGGCCTAAGACCTTGTGTGGAGTCGGGGCCGCAACCTGAGGATTCCTCTCCAGTGCTGACATGGATCTTGGGGTACTTCTGGGGTCTCTCCAGGGGAGTCAGTGCTCGTCTGGAATGCGGCCATGCACTAGCGCTTTCCTCCAGAGCGGTAGCAGAAGTGTCACGTAGTCCGCCGCGTGGATCAAAGGATATATGGTTTTCCCTCGAATCTTTCCCAGGAGGCTTTCCCACGAGGCTTTCCCACAGGGCTGTCCCACGTGCACAGGTGTTGGGAGTCGATCCTCGGCTTGAACGTCGAGGCAGTGCAGGGAAAACAGGTTCCTCTGGAATGGACTGACACATCTGGGGGACTCTTGGAATGGTGGCACGAACCTGGAGTTCCTCTCGCCTTTCCTGTGGAGAGCGCCTCCTCTTGAGATGGTACGGTAACGCCGGGAATTCTTTCCCTACGAAACAGGGAAAGGATCCCTCATCTCGAGCTAGGATGCGGAAACGGGGCTTCCCTGGATGTGTGCGGGACCCTCGTGCTTCCTCTCGAGTGGAGACGGGTATGTCGGGGAACTTCTTGAGTTGCAGCAAGGGTGTGAAGGACCCTTTGGAAGTTCCAGTGGTTAGATGTGATTAGCCTCGAGAAGCCTCATCGGAAATGGGCCTCATCTCGCCTGGAGGCCAAAACCTCCTGGATTTTCTCGAGTTGCGGCAGCTGCTCTCGACTTACGACGGGGAACTCAGGGACCCGCTCTGGTGGCCTCAGGAAAGGCCAGTCCCCATGCGAGTTCCACGCGGGCATCTCGGGATTCCTCTCCCGTCGATGCCGGGGCCTAAGACCTTGTGTGGAGTCGGGGCGGGAACATGAGGATTCCTCTCCAGTGCTGACATGGATCTTGGGGTACTTCTGGAGTCTCCCCAGGGGAGTCAGTGCTCGTCTCGAATGCGGGCATGCACTTGCGCTTTCCTCCAGAGCGGTAGCAGCAGTGTCACGCAGTCCGCCGCGTGGATCAAAGGATCTATGGTTTTCAATCGAGTCTTTCCCACGAGGCTTTCCCACGAGGCTTTCCCAAAGGGCGGTCCCACGTGCACACGTGGTGGGAGTCGATCCTCGGCTTGCACGTCAAGGCAGTGCAGGGAAAACCGGTTCCTCTGGAATGGACTGACACATCTGGGGGACTCTTGGAATGGTGGCACGACCCTGGAGTTCCTCTCGCCTTTCCTGTGGAGAGCGCCTCCTCTTGAGATGCGACGGGAACGCCGGCAATTCTTTCCCTACGAAACAGGGAAAGGATCCCTCATCTCGAGCTAGGAGGCGTAAACGTGGCTCACCTGGATGTGTGCGGCACCCTCGTGCTTCCTCTCGAGTGAGATGGCTATGGCGGGGAACTTCTGGAGTTGCAGCAAGGGTGTGAAGGACCCTTTGGAAGTTCCAGTGGTTAGATGTGATTAGCCTCGAGAAGCCTCAGCGGAAATGGGCCTCATCTCGCCTGGAGGGCAAAGCCTCCTGGATTTTCTCGAGTTGCGGCAGGTGCTCTCGACTTACGACGGGGACCTCAGGGACCCGCTCTGGTGGCCTCAGGAAAGGCCAGTCCCCATGCGAGTTCCTCGGGGGCCTCTCGGGATTCCTCTCCCGTCGATGCCGGGGCCTAAGCCCTTGTGGGTAGTCGGGGCCGGAACCTGAGGATTCCTCTCCAGTGCTGACGTGGATCTTGGGTTACTACTGGAGTCTCCCCAGGGGAGTCAGTGCTCGTCTCGAATGCGGGCATGCACTTGCGCTTTCCTCCAGAGCGGTTGCAACAGTGTCACGCAGCCTGCCGCGTGGATCAAAGGATCTACGGTTTTCCCTCGAGTCTTTCCCACGAGGCTTTCCCAAGAGGCTTTCCCACAGGGCTGTCCCCCGTGCACACGTGCTGGGAGTCGATCCTCGGCTTGAACGTCAAGGCAGTGCAGGGAAAACAGGTTCCTCTGGAATGGACTGACACATCTGGGGGACTCTTGGAATGGTGGCACGACCCTGGAGTTCCTCTCGCCTTTCCTGTGGAGAGCGCCTCCTCTTGAGATGCATAGGGAACGCCGGGAACTCTTTCCCTACGAAACAGGGAAAGGATCCCTCATCTCGAGCTAGGAGGCGGAAACGGGGCTCCCCTGGATGTGTGCGGGACCCTCGTGCTTCCTCTCGAGTGGAGACGGGTATGTCGGGGAACTTCTTGAGTTGCAGCAAGGGTGTGAAGGACCCTTTGGAAGTTCCAGTGGTTAGATGTGATTAGCCTCGAGAAGCCTCAGCGGAAATGGGCCTCATCTCGCCAGGAGGGCAAAACCTCCTGGATTTTCTCGAGTTGCGGCAGGTGCTCTCGACTTACGGCGGGGACCTCAGGGACCCGCTCTGGTGGCCTCAGGAAAGGCCAGTCCACATGCGAGTTCCTCGGGGTCTCTCGGGATTCCTCTCCCGTCGATGCCGGGGCCTAAGACCTTGTGTGGCGTCGGGGCCGGAACCTGAGGATTCCTCTCCAGTGCTGACATGGATCTTGGGGTACTTCTGGGGTCTCCCCAGGGGAGTCAGTCCTCGTCTCGAATGCGAGCATGCACTAGCGCGTTCCTCCAGAGCGGTAGCACCTGTGTCACGCAGTCCGCCGCGTGGATCAAAGGATCTATGGTTTTCCCTCGAGTCTTTCCCATGAGGCTTTCCCACGAGGCTTTCCCACAGGGCTGTCCCCCGTGCACACGTGGTGGGAGCCGATCCTCGGCTTGAACGTCAGGCAGTGCAGGGAAAACAGGTTCCTCTGGATTGGACTGACACATCTGGGGGATTCTTGGAATGGAGGCACGACCCTGGAGTTCCTCTCGCCTTTCCTGTGGAGAGCCCCTCCTCTTGAGATGCGACGGAAAGGCCGGGAATTCTTTCCCTACGAAACAGGGAAAGGATCCCTCATCTCGAGCTGGAAGGCGGAAACGGGGCTCCCCTGGATGTGTGCGGGACCCTCGTGCTTCCTCTCGAGTGGAGACGGGTATGTCGGGGAACTTCTTGAGTTGCAGCAAGGCTGTGAAGGACCCTTTGGAAGTTCCAGTGGTTAGATGTGATTAGCCTCGAGAAGCCTCAGCGGAAATGGGCCTCATCTCGCCTGGAGGGCAAAACCTCCTGGATTTTCTCGAGTTGCGGCAGGTGCTCTCGACTTACGACGGGGACCTCAGGGACCCGCTCTGGTGGCCTCAGGAAAGGCCAGTCCCCATGCGAGTTCCTCGGGGGCCTCTCGGGATTCCTCTCCCGTCGATGCCGGGGCCTAAGCCCTTGTGGGTAGTCGGGGCCGGAACCTGAGGATTCCTCTCCAGTACTGACATGGATCTTGGGTTACTTCTGGAGTCTCCCCAGGGGAGTCAGTGCTCGTCTCGAATGCGGGCATGCACTTGCGCTTTCCTCCAGAGCGGTAGCAACAGTGTCACGCAGCCTGCCGCGTGGATCAAAGGATCTATGGTTTTCCCTCGAGTCTTTCCCACGAGGCTTTCCCAAGAGGCTTTCCCACAGGGCTGTCCCACGTGCACAGGTGGTGGGAGTCGATCCTCGGCTTGAACGTCAAGGCAGTGCAGGGAAAACAGGTTCCTCTGGAATGGACTGACACATCTGGGGGACTCTTGGAATGGTGGCACGACCCTGGAGTTCCTCTCGCCTTTCCTGTGGAGAGCGCCTCCTCTTGAGATGCGACGGGAACGCCGGGAATTCTTTCCCTACGAAACAGGGAAAGGATCCCTCATCTCGAGCTAGGAGGCGGAAACGGGGCTCCCTGGGATGTGTGCGGGACCCTCGTGCTTCCTCTCCAGTGGAGACAGGTATGTCGGGGAACTTCTTGAGTTGCAGCAAGGGTGTGAAGGACCCTTTGGAAGTTCCAGTGGTTAGATGTGATTAGTCTCGAGAAGCCTCAGCGGAAATGGGCCTCATCTCGCCTGGAGGGCAAAACCTCCTGGATTTTCTCGAGTTGCGGCAGGTGCTCTCGACTTTCGACGGGGACCTCAGGGACCCTCTCTGGTGCCCTCAGGAAAGGCCAGTCCCCATGTGAGTTCCTCGGGGGCCTCTCGGGATTCCTCTCCCGTCGATGCTGGGGCCTAAGACCTTGTGTGGAGTCGGGGCCGGAACCTGAGGATTCCTCTCCAGTGCTGACATGGATCTTGGGGTACTTCTGGAGTCTCCCCAGGGGAGTGAGTCCTCATCTCGAATGCGGGCATGCACTTGTGCTTTCCTCCAGAGCGGTAGCAGCAGTGTCACGCAGTTCGCCGTGTGGATCAAAGGATCTATGGTTTTCCCTCGAGTCTTTCCCACGAGGCTTTCCCACGAGGCTTTCCCACAGGGCTGTCCCCCGTGCACACGTGGTGGGAGTCGATCCTCGGCTTGAACGTCAAGGCAGTGCAGGGAAAACAGGTTCCTCTGGAATGGACTGACACATCTGGGGTACTCTTGGAATGGTGGCACGACCCTGGAGTTCCTCTCGCCTTTCCTGTGGAGAGCGCCTCCTCTTGAGATGCGACGGGAACGCCGGGAACTCTTTCCCTACGAAACAGGGAAAGGATCCCTCATCTCGAGCTAGGAGGCGGAAACGGGGCTCCCCTGGATGTGTGCGGGACCCTCGTGCTTCCTCTCGGGTGGAGACGGGTATGTCGGGGAACTTCTTGAGTTGCAGCAAGGGTGTGAAGGACCCTTTGGAAGTTCCAGTGGTTAGATGTTATTAGCCTCGAGAAGCCTCAGCGGAAATGGGCCTCAACTCGCCTGGAGGGCAAAACCTCCTGGATTTTCTTGAGTTGCGGCAGGTGCTCTCGACTTACGGCGGGGACCTCAGGGACCCGCTCTGGTGGCCTCAGGAAAGGCCAGTCCCCATGCGAGTTCCTCGGGGGCCTCTCGGGATTCCTCTCCCGTCGATGCCGGGGCCTAAGACCTTGTGTGGAGTCGGGGCCGCAAGCTGAGGATTCCTCTCCAGTGCTGACATGGATCTTGGGGTACTTCTGGGGTCTCTCCAGGGGAGTCAGTGCTCGTCTGGAATGCGGCCATGCACTAGCGCTTTCCTCCAGAGCGGTAGCAGAAGTGTCACGTAGTCCGCCGCGTGGATCAAAGGATATATGGTTTTCCCTCGAATCTTTCCCAGGAGGCTTTCCCACGAGGCTTTCCCACAGGGCTGTCCCACGTGCACAGGTGTTGGGAGTCGATCCTCGGCTTGAACGTCGAGGCAGTGCAGGGAAAACAGGTTCCTCTGGAATGGACTGACACATCTGGGGGACTCTTGGAATGGTGGCACGAACCTGGAGTTCCTCTCGTCTTTCCTGTGGAGAGCGCCTCCTCTTGAGATGGTACGGTAACGCCGGGAATTCTTTCCCTACGAAACAGGGAAAGGATCCCTCATCTCGAGCTAGGAGGCGGAAACGGGGCTTCCCTGGATGTGTGCGGGACCCTCGTGCTTCCTCTCGAGTGGAGACGGGTATGTCGGGGAACTTCTTGAGTTGCAGCAAGGGTGTGAAGGACCCTTTGGAAGTTCCAGTGGTTAGATGTGATTAGCCTCGAGAAGCCTCATCGGAAATGGGCCTCATCTCGCCTGGAGGCCAAAACCTCCTGGATTTTCTCGAGTTGCGGCAGCTGCTCTCGACTTACGACGGGGAACTCAGGGACCCGCTCTGGTGGCCTCAGGAAAGGCCAGTCCCCATGCGAGTTCCACGCGGGCATCTCGGGATTCCTCTCCCGTCGATGCCGGGGCCTAAGACCTTGTGTGGAGTCGGGGCGGGAACATGAGGATTCCTCTCCAGTGCTGACATGGATCTTGGGGTACTTCTGGAGTCTCCCCAGGGGAGTCAGTGCTCGTCTCGAATGCGGGCATGCACTTGCGCTTTCCTCCAGAGCGGTAGCAGCAGTGTCACGCAGTCCGCCGCGTGGATCAAAGGATCTATGGTTTTCAATCGAGTCTTTCCCACGAGGCTTTCCCACGAGGCTTTCCCAAAGGGCGGTCCCACGTGCACACGTGGTGGGAGTCGATCCTCGGCTTGCACGTCAAGGCAGTGCAGGGAAAACCGGTTCCTCTGGAATGGACTGACACATCTGGGGGACTCTTGGAATGGTGGCACGACCCTGGAGTTCCTCTCGCCTTTCCTGTGGAGAGCGCCTCCTCTTGAGATGCGACGGGAACGCCGGCAATTCTTTCCCTACGAAACAGGGAAAGGATCCCTCATCTCGAGCTAGGAGGCGTAAACGTGGCTCCCCTGGATGTGTGCGGCACCCTCGTGCTTCCTCTCGAGTGAGATGGCTATGGCGGGGAACTTCTTGAGTTGCAGCAAGGGTGTGAAGGACCCTTTGGAAGTTCCAGTGGTTAGATGTGATTAGCCTCGAGAAGCCTCAGCGGAAATGGGCCTCATCTCGCCTGGAGGGCAAAGCGTCCTGGATTTTCTCGAGTTGCGGCAGGTGCTCTCGACTTACGACGGGGACCTCAGGGACCCGCTCTGGTGGCCTCAGGAAAGGCCAGTCCCCATGCGAGTTCCTCGGGGGCCTCTCGGGATTCCTCTCCCGTCGATGCCGGGGCCTAAGCCCTTGTGGGTAGTCGGGGCCGGAACCTGAGGATTCCTCTCCAGTGCTGACGTGGATCTTGGGTTACTACTGGAGTCTCCCCAGGGGAGTCAGTGCTCGTCTCGAATGCGGGCATGCACTTGCGCTTTCCTCCAGAGCGGTTGCAACAGTGTCACGCAGCCTGCCGCGTGGATCAAAGGATCTACGGTTTTCCCTCGAGTCTTTCCCACGAGGCTTTCCCAAGAGGCTTTCCCACAGGGCTGTCCCACGTGCACACGTGGTGGGAGTCGATCCTCGGCTTGAACGTCAAGGCAGTGCAGGGAAAACAGGTTCCTCTGGAATGGACTGACACATCTGGGGGACTCTTGGAATGGTGGCACGACCCTGGAGTTCCTCTCGCCTTTCCTGTGGAGAGCGCCTCCTCTTGAGATGCGACGGGAACGCCTGGAATTCTTTCCCTACGAAACAGGGAAAGGATCCCTCATCTCGAGCTAGGAGGCGGAAACGGGGCTCCCTGGGATGTGTGCGGGACCCTCGTGCTTCCTCTCCAGTGGAGACAGGTATGTCGGGGAACTTCTTGAGTTGCAGCAAGGGTGTGAAGGACCCTTTGGAAGTTCCAGTGGTTAGATGTGATTAGTCTCGAGAAGCCTCAGCGGAAATGGGCCTCATCTCGCCTGGAGGGCAAAACCTCCTGGATTTTCTCGAGTTGCGGCAGGTGCTCTCGACTTACGACGGGGACCTCAGGGACCCGCTCTGGTGCCCTCAGGAAAGGCCAGTCCCCATGTGAGTTCCTCGGGGGCCTCTCGGATTCCTCTCCCGTCGATGCTGGGGCCTAAGACCTTGTGTGGAGTCGGGGCCGGAACCTGAGGATTCCTCTCCAGTGCTGACATGGATCTTGGGGTACTTCTGGAGTCTCCCCAGGGGAGTCAGTGCTCGTCTCGAATGCGGGCATGCACTTGCGCTTTCCTCCAGAGCGGTAGCAGCAGTGTCACGCAGCCTGCCGCGTGGATCAAAGGATCTACGGTTTTCCCTCGAGTCTTTCCCACGAGGCTTTCCCAAGAGGCTTTCCCACAGGGCTGTCCCACGTGCACACGTGGTGGGAGTCGATCCTCGGCTTGAATGTCAAGGCAGTGCAGGGCAAACAGGTTCCTCTGGAATGGACTGACACATCTGGGGGACTCTTGGAATGGTGGCACGACCCTGGAGTTCCTCTCGCCTTTCCTGTGGAGAGCGCCTCCTCTTGAGATGCGACGGGAACGCCGGGAATTCTTTCCCTACGAAACAGGGAAAGGATCCCTCATCTCGAGCTAGGAGGCGGAAACGGGGCTCCCTGGGATGTGTGCGGGACCCTCGTGCTTCCTCTCCAGTGGAGACATGTATGTCGGGGAACTTCTTGAGTTGCAGCAAGGGTGTGAAGGACCCTTTGGAAGTTCCAGTGGTTAGATGTGATTAGCCTCGAGAAGCCTCAGCGGAAATGGGCCTCATCTCGCCTGGAGGGCAAAACCTCCTGGATTTTCTCGAGTTGCGGCAGGTGCTCTCGACTTACGACGGGGACCTCAGGGACCCGCTCTGGTGCCCTCAGGAAAGGCCAGTCCCCATGTGAGTTCCTTGGGGGCCTCTCGGGATTCCTCTCCCGTCGATGCTGGGGCCTAAGACCTTGTGTGGAGTCGGGGCCGGAACCTGAGGATTCCTCTCCAGTGCTGACATGGATCTTGGGGTACTTCTGGAGTCTCCCCAGTGGAGTGAGTCCTCGTCTCGAATGCGGGCATGCACTTGTGCTTTCCTCCAGAGCGGTAGCAGCAGTGTCACGCAGTTCGCCGTGTGGATCAAAGGATCTATGGTTTTCCCTCGAGTCTTTCCCACGAGGCTTTCCCACGAGGCTTTCCCACAGGGCTGTCCCCCGTGCACACGTGGTGGGAGTTGATCCTCGGCTTGAACGTCAAGGCAGTGCAGGGAAAACAGGTTCCTCTGGAATGGACTGACACATCTGGGGGACTCTTGGAATGGTGGCACGACCCTGGAGTTCCTCTCGCCTTTCCTGTGGAGAGCGCCTCCTCTTGAGATGCGACGGGAACGCCGGGAACTCTTTCCCTACGAAACAGGGAAAGGATCCCTCATCTCGAGCTAGGAGGCGGAAACGGGGCTCCCCTGGATGTGTGCGGGACCCTCGTGCTTCCTCTCGGGTGGAGACGGGTATGTCGGGGAACTTCTTGAGTTGCAGCAAGGGTGTGAAGGACCCGTTGGAAGTTCCAGTGGTTAAATGTGATTAGCCTCGAGAAGCCTCAGCGGAAATGGGCCTCATCTCGCCTGGAGGGCAAAACCTCCTGGATTTTCTCGAGTTGAGGCAGGTGCTCTAGACTTACGACGGGGACCTCAGGGACCCGCTCTGGTGGCCTCAGGAAAGGCCAGTCCCCATGCGAGTTCCTCGGGGTCTCTCGGATTCCTCTCCCGTCGATGCCGGGGCCTAAGACCTTGTGTGGAGTCGGGGCCGGAACCTGAGGATTCCTCTCCAGTGCTGACATGGATCTTGGGGTACTTCTGGAGTCTCCCCAGGGGAGTCAGTCCTCGTCTCGAATGCGGGCATGCACTTGCGCTTTCCTCCAGCGCGGTAGCAGCAGTGTCACGCAGTCCGCCGCGTGAATCAAAGGATCTATGGTTTTCCCTCGAGTCTTTCCCACGAGGCTTTCCCACGAGGCTTTCCCACAGGGCTGTCCCCCGTGCACACGTGGTGGGAGTCGATCCTCGGCTTGAACGTCAAGGCAGTGCAGGGAAAACAGGTTCCTCTGGAATGGACTGACACATCTGGGGGACTCTTGGAATGGTGGCACGACCCTGGAGTTCCTCTCGGCTTTCCTGTGGAGAGCGCCTCCTCTTGAGATGCATAGGGAACGCCGGGAACTCTTTCCCTACGAAACAGGGAAAGGATCCCTCATCTCGAGCTAGGAGGCGGAAACGGGGCTCCCCTGGATGTGTGCGGGACCCTCGTGCTTCCTCTCGAGTGGAGACGGGTATGTCGGGGAACTTCTTGAGTTGCAGCAAGGGTGTGAAGGACCCTTTGGAAGTTCCAGTGGTTAGATGTGATTAGCCTCGAGAAGCCTCAGCGGAAATGGGCCTCATCTCGCCTGGAGGGCAAAACCTCCTGGATTTTCTCGAGTTGCGGCAGGTGCTCTCGACTTACGGCGGGGACCTCAGGGACCCGCTCTGGTGGCCTCAGGAAAGGCCAGTCCACATGCGAGTTCCTCGGGGTCTCTCGGGATTCCTCTCCCGTCGATGCCGGGGCCTAAGACCTTGTGTGGCGTCGGGGCCGGAACCTGAGGATTCCTCTCCAGTGCTGACATGGATCTTGGGGTACTTCTGGGGTCTCCCCAGGGGAGTCAGTCCTCGTCTCGAATGCGAGCATGCACTAGCGCGTTCCTCCAGAGCGGTAGCACCTGTGTCACGCAGTCCGCCGCGTGGATCAAAGGATCTATGTTTTTCCCTCGAGTCTTTCCCATGAGGCTTTCCCACGAGGCTTTCCCACAGGGCTGTCCCCCGTGCACACGTGGTGGGAGCCGATCCTCGGCTTGAACGTCAGGCAGTGCAGGGAAAACAGGTTCCTCTGGATTGGACTGACACATCTGGGGGATTCTTGGAATGGAGGCACGACCCTGGAGTTCCTCTCGCCTTTCCTGTGGAGAGCGCCTCCACTTGAGATGCGACGGAAAGGCCGGGAATTCTTTCCCTACGAAACAGGGAAAGGATCCCTCATCTCGAGCTGGAAGGCGGAAACGGGGCTCCCCTGGATGTGTGCGGGACCCTCGTGCTTCCTCTCGAGTGGAGACGGGTATGTCGGGGAACTTCTTGAGTTGCAGCAAGGCTGTGAAGGACCCTTTGGAAGTTCCAGTGGTTAGATGTGATTAGCCTCGAGAAGCCTCAGCGGAAATGGGCCTCATCTCGCCTGGAGGGCAAAACCTCCTGGATTTTCTCGAGTTGCGGCAGGTGCTCTCGACTTAAGACGGGGACCTCAGGGACCCGCTCTTGTGGGCTCAGGAAAGGCCAGTCCCCATGCGAGTTCCTCGGGGGCCTCTCGGGATTCCTCTCCCGTCGATGCCGGGGCCTAAGACCTTGTGTGAAGTCGGGGCCGGAACCTGAGGATTCCTCTCCAGTGCTGACATGGATCTTGGGGTACTTCTGGAGTCTCCCCAGGGGAGTCAGGGCTCGTCTCGAATGCGGGCATGCACTTGCGCTTTCCTCCAGAGCGGTAGCAGCAGTGTCACGCAGTCCGCCGCGTGGATCAAAGGATCTATGGTTTTCCCTCGAGTCTTTCCCACGAGGCTTTCCCACGAGGCTTTCCCACAGGGCTGTCCCACGTGCACACGTGGTGGGAGTCGATCCTCGGCTTGAACGTCAAGGCAGTGCAGGGAAAACAGGTTCCTCTGGAATGGACTGACACATCTGGGGGACTCTTGGAATGGTGGCACGACCCTGGAGTTCCTCTCGCCTTTCCTGTGGAGAGCGCCTCCTCTTGAGATGCGACGGGAACGCCGGGAATTCTTTCCCTACGAAACAGGGAAAGGATCCCTCATCTCGAGCTAGGAGGCGGAAAAGGGGCTCCCCTGGATGTGTGCGGGACCCTCGTGCTTCCTCTCGAGTGGAGACGGGTATGTCGGGGAACTTCTTGTGTTGCAGCAAGGCTGTGAAGGACCCTTTGGAAGTTCCAGTGGTTAGATGTGATTAGCCTCAAGAAGCCTCAGCGGAAATGGGCCTCATCTCGCCTGGAGGGCAAAACCTCCTGGATTTTCTCGAGTTGCGGCAGGTGCTCTCGACTTACGACGGGGACCTCAGGGACCCGCTCTGGTGGCCTCAGGAAAGGCCAGTCCCCATGCGAGTTCCTCGGGGGCATCTCGGGATTCCTCTCCCGTCGATGCCGGGGCCTAAGCCCTTGTGGGGAGTCGGGGCCGGAACCTGAGGATTCCTTTCCAGTGCTGACATGGATCTTGGGGTACTTCTGGAGTCTCCCCAGGGGAGTCAGTGCTCGTCTCGAATGCGGGCATGCACTTGCCCTTTCCTCAAGAGCGGTAGCAACAGTGTCACGCAGCCTGCCGCGTGGATCAAAGGATCTATGGTTTTCCCTCGAGTCTTTCCCACGAGGCTTTCCCAAGAGGCTTTCCCACAGTGCTGTCCCACGTGCACAGGTGGTGGGAGTCGATCCTCGGCTTGAACGTCAAGGCAGTGCAGGGAAAACAGGTTCCTCTGGAATGGACTGACACATCTGGGGGACTCTTGGAATGGTGGCACGACCCTGGAGTTCCTCTCGCCTTTCCTGTGGAGAGCGCCTCCTCTTGAGATGCGACGGGAACGCCCGGAATTCTTTCCCTACGAAACAGGGAAAGGATCCCTCATCTCGAGCTGGAAGGCGGAAACGGGGCTCCCCTGGATGTGTGCGGGACCCTCGTGCTTCCTCTCGAGTGGAGACGGGTATGTCGGGGAACTTCTTGTGTTGCAGCAAGGCTGTGAAGGACCCTTTGGAAGTTCCAGTGGTTAGATGTGATTAGCCTCGAGAAGCCTCAGCGGAAATGGGCCTCATCTAGCCTGGAGGGCAAAACCTCCTGGATTTTCTCGAGTTGCGGCAGGTGCTCTCGACTTACGACGAGGACCTCAGGGACCCGCTCTGGTGGACTCAGGAAAGGCCAGTCCCCATGCGAGTTCCTCGGGGGCCTCTCGGGATTCCTCTCCCGTCGATGCCGGGGCCTAAGACCTTGTGTGGAGTCGGGGTCGGAACCTGAGGATTCCTCTCCAGTGCTGACATGGATCTTGGGGTAATTCTGGAGTCTCCCCAGGGGAGTCAGTGCTCGTCTCGAATGCGGGCATGCACTTGCGCTTTCCTCCAGAGCGGTAGCAGCAGTGTCACGCAGTCCGCCGCGTGGATCAAAGGATCTATGTTTTTCCCTCGAGTCTTTCCCACGAGGCTTTCCCACGAGGCTTTCCCACAGGGCTGTCCCACGTGCACAGGTGGTGGGAGTCGATCCTCGGCTTGAACGTCAAGGCAGTGCATGGAAAACAGGTTCCTCTGGAATGGACTGACACATCTGGGGGACTCTTGGAATGGTGGCACGACCCTGGAGTTCCTCTCGCCTTTCCTGTGGAGAGCGCCTCCTCTTGAGATGCATAGGGAACGCCGGTAACTCTTTCCCTACGAAACAGGGAAAGGATCCCTCATCTCGAGCTAGGAGGTGGAAACGGGGCTCCCCTGGATGTGTGCGGTACCCTCGTGCTTCCTCTCGAGTGGAGACGGGTATGTCGGGGAACTTCTTGAGTTGCAGCAAGGGTGTGAAGCACCCTTTGGAAGTTCCAGTGGTTAGATGTGATTAGCCTCGAGAAGCCTCAGCGGAAATGGGCCTCATCTCGCCTGGAGGGCAAAACCTCCTGGATTTTCTCGAGTTGCGGCAGGTGCTCTCGACTTAAGACGGGGACCTCAGGGACCCGCTCTTGTGGGCTCAGGAAAGGCCAGTCCCCATGCGAGTTCCTCGGGGGCCTCTCGGGATTCCTCTCCCGTCGATGCCGGGGCCTAAGACCTTGTGTGGAGTCGGGGCCGGAACCTGAGGATTCCTCTCCAGTGCTGACATGGATCTTGGGGTAATTCTGGAGTCTCCCCAGGGGAGTCAGTGCTCGTCTCGAATGCGGGCATGCACTTGCGCTTTCCTCCAGAGCGGTATCAGCAGTGTCACGCAGTCCGCCGCGTGGATCAAAGGATCTATGGTTTTCCCTCGAGTCTTTCCCACGAGGCTTTCCCACGAGGCTTTCCCACAGGGCTGTCCCACGTGCACAGGTGGTGGGAGTCGATCCTCGGCTTGAACGTCAAGGCAGTGCATGGAAAACAGGTTCCTCTGGAATGGACTGACACATCTGGGGGACTCTTGGAATGGTGGCACGACCCTGGAGTTCCTCTCGCCTTTCCTGTGGAGAGCGCCTCCTCTTGAGATGCATAGGGAACGCCGGGAACTCTTTCCCTACGAAACAGGGAAAGGATCCCTCATCTCGAGCTAGTAGGCAGAAACGGGGCTCCCCTGGATGTGTGCGGGACCCTCGTGCTTCCTCTCGAGTGGAGACGGGTATGTCGGGGAACTTCTTGAGTTGCAGCAAGGGTGTGAAGGACCCTTTGGAAGTTCCAGTGGTTAGATGTGATTAGCCTCGAGAAGCCTCAGCGGAAATGGGCCTCATCTCGCCTGGAGGGCAAAACCTCCTGGATTTTCTCGAGTTGCGGCAGGTGCTCTCGACTTACGACGGGGACCTCAGGGACCCGCTCTGGTGGCCTCAGGAAAGGCCAGTCCACATGCGAGTTCCTCGGGGTCTCTCGGGATTCCTCTCCCGTCGATGCCGGGGCCTAAGACCTTGTGTGGAGTCGGGGCAGGAACCTGAGGATTCCTCTCCAGTGCTGACATGGATCTTGGGGTACTTCTGGGGTCTCCCCAGGGGAGTCAGTCCTCGTCTCGAATGCGAGCATGCACTAGCGCGTTCCTCCAGAGCGGTAGCACCTGTGTCACGCAGTCCGCCGCGTGGATCAAAGGATCTATGGTTTTCCCTCGAGTCTTTCCCATGAGGCTTTCCCACGAGGCTTTCCCACAGGGCTGTCCCCCGTGCACACGTGGTGGGAGCCGATCCTCGGCTTGAACGTCACGCAGTGCAGGGAAAACAGGTTCCTCTGGAATGGACTGACACATCTGGGGGATTCTTGGAATGGAGGCACGACGCTGGAGTTCCTCTCGCCTTTCCTGTGGAGAGCGCCTCCTCTTTAGATGCGACGGAAAGGCCGGGAATTCTTTCCCTACGAAACAGGGAAAGGATCCCTCATCTCGAGCTAGGAGGCGGAAACGGGGCTCCCCTGGATGTGTGCGGGACCCTCGTGCTTCCTCTCGAGTGGAGACGGGTATGTCGGGGAACTTCTTGAGTTGCAGCAACCGTGTGAAGGACCCGTTGGAAGTTCCAGTGGTTAGATGTGATTAGCCTGGAGAAGCCTCAGCGGAAATGGGCCTCATCTCGCCTGGAGGGCAAAACCTCCTGGATTTTCTCGAGTTGAGGCAGGTGCTCTAGACTTACGACGGGGACCTCAGGGACCCGCTCTGGTGGCCTCAGGAGAGGCCAGTCCCCATGCGAGTTCCTCGGGGGCCTCTCGGGATTCCTGTCCCGTCGATGCCGGGGCTTAAGACCTTGTGTGGAGTCGGGGCCGGAACCTGAGGATTCCTCTCCAGTGCTGACATGGATCTTGGGGTACTTCTGGAGTCTCCCCAGGGGAGTCAGTGCTCGTCTCGAATGCGGGCATGCACTTGCGCTTTCCTCCAGCGCGGTAGCAGCAGTGTCACGCAGTCCGCCGCGTGAATCAAAGGATCTATGGTTTTCCCTCGAGTCTTTCCCACGAGGCTTTCCCACGAGGCTTTCCCACAGGGCTGTCCCCCGTGCACACGTGGTGGGAGTCGATCCTCGGCTTGAACGTCAAGGCAGTGCAGGGAAAACAGGTTCCTCTGGAATGGACTGACACATCTGGGGGACTCTTGAAATGGTGGCACGACCCTGGAGTTCCTCTCGGCTTTCCTGTGGAGAGCGCCTCCTCTTGAGATGCGACGGGAACGCCGGGAATTCTTTCCCTACGAAACAGGGAGAGGATCCCTCATCTCGAGCTGGAAGGCGGAAACGGGGCTCCCCTGGATGTGTGCGGGACCCTCGTGCTTCCTCTCGAGTGGAGACGGGTATGTCGGGGAACTTCTTGAGTTGCAGCAAGGGTGTGAAGGACCCTTTGGAAGTTCCAGTGGTTAGATGTGATTAGCCTCGAGAAGCCTCAGCGGAAATGGGCCTCATCTAGCCTGGAGGGAAAAACCTCCTGGATTTTCTCGAGTTGCGGCAGGTGCTCTCGACTTACGACGGGGACCTCAGGGACCCGCTCTGGTGGCCTCAGGAAAGGCCAGTCCCCATGCGAGTTCCTCGGGGGCCTCTCGGGATTCCTCTCCCGTCGATTCCGGGGCCTAAGCCCTTGTGGGGAGTCGGGGCCGGAACCTGAGGATTCCTCTCCAGTGCTGACATGGATCTTGGCGTACTTCTGGAGTCTCCCCAGGGGAGTCAGTGCTCGTCTCGAATGCGGGCATGCACTTGCCCTTTCCTCCAGAGCGGTAGCAACAGTGTCACGCAGCCTGCCGCGTGGATCAAAGGATCTATGGTTTTCCCTCGAGTCTTTCCCATGAGGCTTTCCCAAGAGGCTTTCCCACAGTGCTGTCCCACGTGCACACGTGGTGGGAGTCGATCCTCGGCTTGAACGTCAAGGCAGTGCAGGGAAAACAGGTTCCTCTGGAATGGACTGACACATCTGGGGGACTCTTGGAATGGTGGTACGACCCTGGAGTTCCTCTCGCCTTTCCTGTGGAGAGCGCCTCCTCTTGAGATGCGACGGGAACGCCGGGAATTCTTTCCCTACGAAACAGGGAAAGGATCCCTCATCTCGAGCTAGGAGGCGGAAACGGGGCTCCCCTGGATGTGTGCGGTACCCTCGTGCTTCCTCTCGAGTGGAGACGGGTATGTCGGGGAACTTCTTGAGTTGCAGCAAGGCTGTGAAGGACCCTTTGGAAGTTCCAGTGGTTAGATGTGATTAGCCTCGAGAAGCCTCAGCGGAAATGGGCCTCATCTAGCCTGGAGGGCAAAACCTCCTGGATTTTCTCGAGTTGCGGCAGGTGCTCTCGACTTACGACGAGGACCTCAGGGACCCGCTCTGGTGGCCTCAGGAAAGGCCAGTCCCCATGCGAGTTCCTCGGGGGCCTCTCGGGATTCCTCTCCCGTCGATGCCGGGGCCTAAGACCTTGTGTGGAGTCGGGGCCGGAACCTGAGGATTCCTCTCCAGTGCTGACATGGATCTTGGGGTAATTCTGGAGTCTCCCCAGGGGAGTCAGTGCTCGTCTCGAATGCGGGCATGCACTTGCGCTTTCCTCCAGAGCGGTAGCAGCAGTGTCACGCAGTCCGCCGCGTGGATCAAAGGATCTATGGTTTTCCCTCGAGTCTTTCCCACGAGGCTTTCCCACGAGGCTTTCCCACAGGGCTGTCCCACGTGCACAGGTGGTGGGAGTCGATCCTCGGCTTGAACGTCAAGGCAGTGCATGGAAAAAAGGTTCCTCTGGAATGGACTGACACATCTGGGGGACTCTTGGAATGGTGGCACGACCCTGGAGTTCCTCTCGCCTTTCCTGTGGAGAGCGCCTCCTCTTGAGATGCATAGGGAAAGCCGGGAACTCTTTCCCTACGAAACAGGGAAAGGATCCCTCATCTCGAGCTAGGAGGCTGTAACGGGGCTCCCCTGGATGTGTGCGGGACCGTCGTGCTTCCTCTCGAGTGGAGACGGGTATGTCGGGGAACTTCTTGAGTTGCAGCAAGGGTGTGAAGGACCCTTTGGAAGTTCCAGTGGTTAGATGTGATTAGCCTCGAGAAGCGTCAGCGGAAATGGGCCTCATCTCGCCTGGAGGGCAAAACCTCCTGGATGTTCTCGAGTTGCGGCAGGTGCTCTCGACTTAAGACGGGGACCTCAGGGACCTGCTCTTGTGGGCTCAGGAAAGGCCAGTCCCCATGCGAGTTCCTCGGGGGCCTCTCGGGATTCCTCTCCCGTCGCTGCCGGGGCCTAAGACCTTGTGTGAAGTCGGGGCCGGAACCTGAGGATTCCTCTCCAGTGCTGACATGGATCTTGGGGTACTTCTGGAGTCTCCCCAGGGGAGTCAGTGCTCGTCTCGAATGCGGGCATGCACTTGCCCTTTCCTCCAGAGCGGTAGCAGCAGTGTCACGCAGTCCGCCGCGTGGATCAAAGGATCTATGGTTTTCCCTCGAGTCTTTCCCACGAGGCTTTCCCACGAGGCTTTCCCACAGGGCTGTCCCACGTGCACACGTGGTGGGAGTCGATCCTCGGCTTGAACGTCAAGGCAGTGCAGGGAAAACAGGTTCCTCTGGAATGGACTGACACATCTGGGGGACTCTTGGAATGGTGGCACGACCCTGGAGTTCCTCTCGCCTTTCCTGTGGAGAGCGCCTCCTCTTGAGATGCGACGGGAACCCCGGGAATTCTTTCCCTACGAAACAGGGAAAGGATCCCTCATCTCGAGCTAGGAGGCGGAAAAGGGGCTCCCCTGGATGTGTGCGGGACCCTCGTGCTTCCTCTCGAGTGGAGACGGGTATGTCGGGGAACTTCTTGAGTTGCAGCAAGAGTGTGAAGGACCCTTTGGAAGTTAAAGTGGTTAGATGTGATTAGCCTCGAGAAGCGTCAGAGGAAATGGGCCTCATCTCGCCTGGAGGGCAAAACCTCCTGGATTTTCTCGAGTTGCGGCAGGTGCTCTCGACTTACGACGGGGACCTCAGGGACCCGCTCTGGTGGCCTCAGGAAAGGCCAGTCCCCATGCGAGTTCCTCGGGGGCCTCTCGGGATTCCTCTCCCGTCGATGCCGGGGCCTAAGCCCTTGTGTGGAGTCGGGGCCGGAACCTGAGGATTCCTCTCCAGTGCTGACATGGATCTTGGGGTACTTCTGGAGTCTCCCCAGGGGAGTCAGTGCTCGTCTCGAATGCGGGCATGCACTTGCCCTTTCCTCCAGAGCGGTAGCAACAGTGTCACGCAGCCTGCCGCATGGATCAAAGGATCTATGGTTTTCCCTCGAGTCTTTCCCACGAGGCTTTCCCAAGAGGGTTTCCCACAGTGCTGTCCCACGTGCACATGTGGTGGGAGTCGATCCTCGGCTTGAACGTCAAGGCAGTGCAGGGCAAACAGGTTCCTCTGGAATGGACTGACACATCTGGGGGTCTCTTGGAATGGTGGCACGACCCTGGAGTTCCTCTCGCCTTTCCTGTGGAGAGCGCCTCCTCTTGAGATGCGACGGGAACGCCGGGAATTCTTTCCCTACGAAACAGGGAAAGGATCCCTCATCTCGAGCTAGGAGGCGGAAACGGGGCTCCCTGGGATGTGTGCGGGACCCTCGTGCTTCCTCTCGAGTGGAGACAGGTATGTCGGGGAACTTCTTGAGTTGCAGCAAGGGTGTGAAGGACCCTTTGGAAGTTCCAGTGGTTAGATGTGATTAGCCTCGAGAAGCCTCAGCGGAAATGGGCCTCATCTCGCCTGGAGGGCAAAACCTCCTGGATTTTCTCGAGTTGCGGCAGGTGCTCTAGACTTATGACGGGGACCTTAGGGACCCGCTGTGGTGGCCTCAGGAAAGGCCAGTCCCCATGCGAGTTCCTCGGGGGCCTCTCGGGATTCCTCTCCCTTCGATGCCGGGGCCTAAGACCTTGTGTGGAGTCGGGGCCGGAACCTGAGGATTCCTCTCCAGTGCTGACATGGATCTTGGGGTACTTCTGGAGTCTCCCCAGGGGAGTCAGTCCTCGTCTCAAATGCGGGCATGCACGTGCGCTTTCCTCCAGAGCGGTAGCAGCAGTGTCACGCATTCCGCCGCGTAGATTGAAGGATCTATGGTTTTCCCTCGAGTCTTTCCCACGAGGCTTTCCCAGGAGGCTTTCCCACAGGGCTGTCCCACGTGCACACGTGGTTCGAGTCGATCCTCGGCTTGAACGTCAAGGCAGTGCAGGGAAAACAGGTTCCTCTGGAATGGACTGACACATCTGGGGGACTCTTGGAATGGTGGCACGACCCTGGAGTTCCTCTCGCCTTTCCTGTGGAGAGCGCCTCCTCTTGAGATGCGACGGGAACGCCGGGAATTCTTTCCCTACGAAACAGGGAAAGGATCCCTCATCTAGAGCTAGGAGGCGGAAACGGGGCTCCCCTGGATGTGTCCGGGACCCTCGTGCTTCCTCTCGAGTGGAGACGGGTATGTCGGGGAACTTCTTGAGTTGCAGCAAGCCTGTGAAGGACCCTTTGGAAGTTCCAGTGGTTAGATATGATTAGCCTCGAGAAGCCTCAGCGGAAATGGGCCTCATCTCGCCTGGAGGGCAAAACCTCCTGGATTTTCTCGAGTTGCGGCAGGTGCTCTAGACTTACGACGGGGACCTCAGGGACCCGCTCTGGTGGCCTCAGGAAAGGCCAGTCCCCATGCGAGTTCCTCGGGGGCCTCTCGGGATTCCTCTGCCGTCGATGCCGGGGCCTAAGACCTTGTGTGGAGTCGGGGCCGGAACCTGAGGATTCCTCTCCAGTGCTGACATGGATCTTGGGGGTACTTCTGGAGTCTCCCCAGGGGAGTCAGCGCTCGTCTCGAATGCGGGCATGCACTTGCGCTTTCCTCCGGAGCGGTAGCAGCAGTGTCATGCAGTCCGCCGCGTGGATCAAAGGATCTATGGTTTTCCCTCGAGTCTTTCCCACGAGGCTTTCCCAAGAGGCTTTCCCACAGTGCTGTCCCACGTGCACAGGTGGTGGGAGTCGATCCTCGGCTTAACGTCAAGGCAGTGCAGGGAAAACAGGTTCCTCTGGAATGGACTGACACATCTGGGGGTCTCTTGGAATGGTTGCACGACCCTGGAGTTCCTCTCGCCTTTCCTGTGGAGAGCGCCTCCTCTTGAGATGCGACGGGAACGCCGGGAATTCTTTCCCTACGAAACAGGGAAAGGATCCCTCATCTCGAGCTAGGAGGCGGAAACGGGGCTCCCTGGGATGTGTGCGGGACCCTCGTGCTTCCTCTCGAGTGGAGACAGGTATGTCGGGGAACTTCTTGAGTTGCAGCAAGGGTGTGAAGGACCCTTTGGAAGTTCCAGTGGTTAGATGTGATTAGCCTCGAGAAGCCTCAGCGGAAATGGGCATCATCTCGCCTGGAGGGCAAAACCTCCTGGATTTTCTCGAGTTGCGGCAGGTGCTCTAGACTTACGACGGGGACCTCAGGGACCCGCTGTGGTGGCCTCAGGAAAGGCCAGTCCCCATGCGAGTTCCTCGGGGGCCTCTCGGGATTCCTCTCCCTTCGATGCCGGGGCCTAAGACCTTGTGTGGAGTCGGGGCCGGAACCTGAGGATTCCTCTCCAGTGCTGACATGGATCTTGGGGTACTTCTGGAGTCTCCCCAGGGGAGTCAGTCCTCGTCTCAAATGCGGGCATGCACTTGCGCTTTCCTCCAGAGCGGTAGCAGCAGTGTCACGCATTCCGCCGCGTAGATTGAAGGATCTATGGTTTTCCCTCGAGTCTTTCCCACGAGGCTTTCCCAGGAGGCTTTCCCACAGGGCTGTCCCACGTGCACACGTGGTGGGAGTCGATCCTCGGCTTGAACGTCAAGGCAGTGCAGGGAAAACAGGTTCCTCTGGAATGGACTGACACATCTGGGGGACTCTTGGAATGGTGGCACGACCCTGGAGTTCCTCTCGCCTTTCCTGTGGAGAGCGCCTCCTCTTGAGATGCGACGGGAACGCCGGGAATTCTTTCCCTACGAAACAGGGAAAGGATCCCTCATCTCAAGCTAGGAGGCGGAAACGGGGCTCCCCTGGATGTGTCCGGGACCCTCGTGCTTCCTCTCGAGTGGAGACGGGTATGTCGGGGAACTTCTTGAGTTGCAGCAAGCGTGTGAAGGACCCTTTGGAAGTTCCAGTGGTTAGATATGATTAGCCTCGAGAAGCCTCAGCGGAAATGGGCCTCATCTCGCCTGGAGGGCAAAACCTCCTGGATTTTCTCGAGTTGCGGCAGGTGCTCTCGACTTACGACGGGGACCTCAGGGACCCGCTCTGGTGGCCTCAGGAAAGGCCAGTCCCCATGCGAGTTCCTCGGGGGCCTCTGGGGATTACTCTCCCGTCGATGCCGGGGCCTAAGACCTTGTCTGGAGTCGGGGCCGGAACCTGAGGATTCCTCTCCAGTGCTGACATGGATCTTGGGGTACTTCTGGAGTCTCCCCAGGGGAGTCAGTCCTCGTCTCGAATGCGGGCATGCACTTGCGCTTTCCTCCAGAGCGGTAGCAGCAGTGTCACGCAGTCCGCCGCGTGGATCAAAGAATCTATGGTTTTCCCTCGAGTCTTTCCCACGAGGCTTTCCCACTAGGCTTTCCCACAGGGCTGTCCCTCGTGCACACGTGGTGGGAGTCGATCCTAGGCTTGAACGTCAAGGCAGTGCAGGGAAAACAGGTTCCTCTGGAATGGACTGACACATCTGGGGGACTCTTGGAATGGAGGCACGACCCTGGAGTTCCTCTCGCCTTTCCTGTGGAGAGCGCCTCCTCTTGAGATGCGACGGGAACGCCGGGAATTCTTTCCCTACGAAACAGGGAAAGGATCCCTCATCTCGAGCTAGGAGGCGGAAACGGGGCTCCCCTGAATGTGTGCGGGACCCTCGTGCTTCCTCTCGAGTGGAGACGGGTATGGCGGGGAACTTCTTGAGTTGCAGCAAGGGTGTGAAGGACCCTTTGGAAGTTCCAGTGGTTAGATGTGATTAGCCTCGAGAAGCGTCAGCGGAAATGGGCCTCATCTCGCCTGGAGGGCAAAACCTTCCTGGATTTTCTCGAGTTGCGGCAGGTGCTCTCGACTTAAGACGGGGACCTCAGGGACCCGCTCTTGTGGGCTCAGGAAAGGCCAGTCCTCATGCGAGTTCCTCGGGGGCCTCTCGGGATTCCTCTCCCGTCGATGCCGGGGCCTAAGACCTTGTGTGGAGTCGGGGCCGGAACCTGAGTATTCTTCTCCAGTGCTGACATGGATCTTGGGGTACTTCTGGAGTCTCCCCAGGGGAGTCAGTCCTCATCTCAAATGAGGGCATGCACTTGCGCTTTCCTCCAGAGCGGTAGCAGCAGTGTCACGCATTCCGCCGCGTAGATTGAAGGATGTATGGTTTTCCCTCGAGTCTTTCCCAGGAGGCTTTCCCAGGAGGCTTTCCCACAGGGCTGTCCCACATGCACACGTGGTGCGAGTCGATCCTCGGCTTGAACGTCAAGGCAGTGCAGGGAAAACAGGTTCCTCTGGAATGGACTGACACATCTGGGGTACTCTTGGAATGGTGGCACGACCCTGGAGTTCCTCTCGCCTTTCCTGTGGAGAGCGCCTCGTCTTGAGATGCGACGGGAACGCCGGGAATTCTTTCCCTGCGAAACAGGGAAAGGATCCCTCATCTAGAGCTAGGAGGCGTAAACGGGGCTCCCCTGGATGTGTGCGGGACCCTCGAGATTCCTCTCGAGTGGAGACGGGTATGTCGGGGAACTACTTGAGTTGCAGCAAGCCTGTGAAGGACCCTTTGGAAGTTCCAGTGGTTAGATGTGATTAGCCTCGAGAAGCCTCAGCGGAAATGGGCCTCATCTCGCCTGGAGGGCAAAACCTCCTGGATTTTCTCGAGTTGAGGCAGGTGCTCTAGACTTACGACGGGGAACTCAGGGACCCGCTCTGGTGGCCTCAGGAAAGGCCAGTCCCCATGCGAGTTCCTCGGGGTCTCTCGGGATTCCTCTCACGTCGATGCCGGGGCCTAAGACCTTGTGTGGAGTCGGAGCCGGAACCTGAGGATTCCTCTCCAGTGCTGACATGGATCTTGGGGGTACTTCTGGAGTCTCCCCAGGGGAGTCAGTGCTCGTCTCGAATGCGGGCATGCACTTGCGCTTTCCTCCGGAGCGGTAGCAGCAGTGTCATGCAGTCCGCCGCGTGGATCAAAGGATCTATGGTTTTCCCTCGAGTCTTTCCCACGAGGTTTTCCCACGAGGCTTTCCCACAGGGCTGTCCCACGTGCACACGTGGTGGGAGTCGATCCTCGGCTTGACCGTCAAGGCAGTGCAGGGAAAACAGGTTCCTCTGGAATGGACTGACACATCTGGGGGACTCTTGGAATCGTGGCACGACCCTGGAGTTCCTCTCGCCTTTCCTGTGGAGAGCGCCTCCTCTTGAGATGCGACGGGAACGCCGAAAATTCTTTCCCTACTAAACAGGGAAAGGATCCCTCATCTCGAGCTAGGAGGCGGAAACGGGGCTCCCCTGGATGTGTGCGGGACCCTCGTGCTTTCTCTCGAGTGGAGACGGGTATGTCGGGAACTTCTTGAGTTGCAGCAAGGCTGTGAAGGACCCTTTGGAAGTTCCAGTGGTTAGATGTGATTAGCCTCGAGAAGCCTCAGGGGAAATGGGCCTCATCTCGCCTGGAGGGCAAAACCTCCTGGATTTTCTCGAGTTGCGGCAGGTGCTCTCGACTTACGACGGGGACCTCAGGGACCCGCTCTGGTGGCCTCAGGAAAGGCCAGTCCCCATGCGAGTTCCTCGGGGGCCTCTCGGGATTCCTCTCCCGTCGATGCCGGGGTCTAAGCCCTTGTGTGGAGTCGGGGCCGGAACCTTAGGATTCCTCTCCAGTGCTGACATGGATCTTGGGGGTACTTCTGGAGTCTCCCCAGGGGAGTCAGTGCTCGTCTCGAATGCGGGCATGCACTTGCGCTTTCCTCCAGAGCGGTATCAGCAGTGTCACGCAGTCCGCCGCGTGGATCAAAGGATCTATGGTTTTCCCTCGAGTCTTTCCCACGAGGCTTTCCCACGAGGCTTTCGCACAGGGCTGTCCCACGTGCACACGTGGTGGAAGTCGATCCTCGGCTTGAACGTCAAGGCAGTCCAGGGAAAACAGGTTCCTCTGGAATGGACTGACACATCTGGGGGACTCTTGGAATGGTGGCACGACCCTGAAGTTCCTCTCGCCTTTCCTGTGGAGAGCGCCTCCTCTTGAGATGCGACGGGAACGCCGGGAATTCTTTCCCTACGAAACAGGGAAAGGATCCCTCATCTCGGGCTAGGAGGCGGAAACGGGGCTCCCCTGGATGTGTGCGGGACCCTCGTGCTTCCTCTCGAGTGGAGACGGGTATGGCGGGGAACTTCTTGAGTTGCAGCAAGGGTGTGAAGGACCCTTTGGAAGTTCCAGTGGTTAGATGTGATTAGCCTCGAGAAGCCTCAGCGGAAATGGGCCTCATCTCGCCTGGAGGGCAAAACTTCCTGGATTTTCTCGAGTTGCGGCAGGTGCTCTCGACTTACGACGGGGACCTCAGGAACCCGCTCTGGTGGCCTCAGGAAAGGCCAGTCCCCATGCGAGTTCCTCGGGGGCCTCTCGGGATTCCTCTCCCGTCGATGCCGGGGCCTAAGCCCTTGTGTGGAGTAGGGGCCGGAACCTTAGGATTCCTCTCCAGTGCTGACATGGATCTTGGGGGTACTTCTGGAGTCTCCCCAGGGGAGTCAGTGCTCGTCTCGAATGCGGGCATGCACTTGCGCTTTCCTCCAGAGCGGTATCAGCAGTGTCACGCAGTCCGCCGCGTGGATCAAAGGATCTATGGTTTTCCCTCGAGTCTTTCCCACGAGGCTTTCCCACGAGGCTTTCGCACAGGGCTGTCCCACGTGCACACGTGGTGGAAGTCGATCCTCGGCTTGAACGTCAAGGCAGTGCAGGGAAAACAGGTTCCTCTGGAATGGACTGACACATCTGGGGGACTCTTGGAATGGTGGCACGACCCTGAAGTTCCTCTCGCCTTTCCTGTGTAGAGCGCCTCCTCTTGAGATGCAACGGGAACGCCGGGAATTCTTTCCCTACGAAACAGGGAAAGGATCCCTCATCTCGAGGTAGGAGGCGGAAACGGGGCTCCCCTGGATGTGTGCGGGACCCTCGTGCTTCCTCTCGAGTGGAGACGGGTATGGCGGGGAACTTCTTGAGTTGCAGCAAGGGTGTGAAGGACCCTTTGGAAGTTCCAGTGGTTAGATGTGATTAGCCTCGAGAAGCCTCAGCGGAAATGGGCCTCATCTCGCCTGGAGGGCAAAACATCCTGGATTTTCTCGAGTTGCGGCAGGTGCTCTCGACTTACGACGGGGACCTCAGGAACCCGCTCTGGTGGCCTCAGGAAAGGCCAGTCCCCATGCGAGTTCCTCGGGGGCCTCTCAGGATTCCTCTCCCGTCGATGCCGGGGCCTAAGACCTTGTGTGGAGTCGGGGCCGGAACCTGAGGATTCCTCTCCAGTGCTGACGTGGATCTTGGGGTACTTCTGGAGTCTCCCCATTGGAGTCAGTGCTCGTCTCGAATGCGGGCATGCCCTTTGGCTTTCCTCCAGAGCGGTAGCAGCAGTGTCACTCAGTCCGCCACGTGGATCAAAGGATCTATGGTTTTCCCTCGAGTCTTTCCCACGAGGCTTTTCCACGAGGCTTTCCCACAGGGCTGTCCCCCGTGCACACGTGGTGGGAGTCGATCCTCGGCTTGAACGTCGAGGCAGTGCAGGGAAAACAGGTTCCACTGGAATGGACTGACACATCTGGGGGACTCTTGGAATGGTGGCACGACCCTGGAGTTCCTCTCGCCTTTCCTGTGGAGAGCGCCTCCTCTTGAGATGCGACGGGAACGCCGGGAATTCTTTCCCTACGAAAAAAGGGAAAGGATCCCTCACCTCGAACTAGGAGGCGGAAACGGAGCTCCCCGGGATGTGTGCGGGACCCTCGTGCTTCCTCTCGAGTGGAGACGGGTATGTCGGGGAACTTCTTGAGTTGCAGCAAGGGTGTGAAGGACCCTTTGGAAGTTCCAGTGGTTAGATGTGATTAGCCTCGAGAAGCCTAAGCGGAAATGGGCCTCATCTCGCCTGGAGGGCAAAACCTCCTGGATTTTCTCGAGTTGCGGCAGGTGCTCTCGACTTACGACGGGGACCTCAGGGACCCGCTCTGGTGGCCTCAGGAAAGGCCAGTCCCCATGCGAGTTCCTCGGGGGCCTCTCGGGATTCCTCTGCCGTCGATGCCGGGGCCTAAGACCTTGTGTGGAGTCGGGGCCGGAACCTGAGGATTCCTCTCCAGTGCTGACATGGATATGGGGGTACTTCTGGAGTCTCCCCAGGGGAGTCAGTGCTCGTCTCGAATGCGGGCATGCACTTGCGCTTTCCTCCGGAGCGGTAGCAGCAGTGTCATGCAGTCCGCCGCGTGGATCAAAGCATCTATTGTTTTCCCTCGAGTCTTTCCCACGAGGCTTTCCCACGAGGCTTTCCCACAGGGCTGTCACACGTGCACACGTGGTGGGAGTCGATCCTCGGCTTGAACGTCAAGGCAGTGCAGGGAAAACAGGTTCCTCTGGAATGGACTGACACATCTGGGGGACTCTTGGAATCATGGCACGACCCTGGAGTTCCTCTCGCCTTTCCTGTGGAGAGCGCCTCCTCTTGAGATGCGACGGGAACGCCGAAAATTCTTTCCCTACTAAACAGGGAAAGGATCCCTCATCTCGAGCTAGGAGGCGGAAACGGGGCTCCCCTGGATGTGTGCGGGACCCTCGTGCTTTCTCTCGAGTGGAGACGGGTATGTCGGGAACTTCTTGAGTTGCAGCAAGGGTGTGAAGGACCCTTTGGAAGTTCCAGTGGTTAGATGTGATTAGCCTCGAGAAGCGTCAGCGGAAATGGGCCTCATCTCGCCTGGAGGGCAAAACCTCCTGGATTTTCTCGAGTTGCGGCAGGTGCTCTCGACTTACGACGGGGACCTCAGGGACCCGCTCTGGTGGCCTCAGGAAAGGCCAGTCCCCATGCGAGTTCCTCGGGGGCCTCTCGGGATTCCTCTCCCGTCGATGCCGGGGTCTAAGCCCTTGTGTGGAGTCGGGGCCGGAACCTTAGGATTCCTCTCCAGTGCTGACATGGATCTTGGGGGTACTTCTGGAGTCTCCCCAGGGGAGTCAGTGCTCGTCTCGAATGCGGGCATGCACTTGCGCTTTCCTCCAGAGCGGTATCAGCAGTGTCACGCAGTCCGCCGCGTGGATCAAAGGATCTATGGTTTTCCCTCGAGTCTTTCCCACGAGGCTTTCCCACGAGGCTTTCGCACAGGGCTGTCCCACGTGCACAGGTGGTGGGAGTCGATCCTCGGCTTGAACGTCAAGGCAGTGCAGGGAAAACAGGTTCCTCTGGAATGGACTGACACATCTGGGGGTCTCTTGGAATGGTGGCACGACCCTGGAGTTCCTCTCGCCTTTCCTGTGGAGAGCGCCTCCTCTTGAGATGCGACGGGAACGCCGGGAATTCTTTCCCTACGAAACAGGGAAAGGATCCCTCATCTCGAGCTAGGAGGCGGAAACGGGGCTCCCTGGGATGTGTGCGGGACCCTCGTGCTTCCTCTCGAGTGGAGACAGGTATGTCGGGGAACTTCTTGAGTTGCAGCAAGGGTGTGAAGGACCCTTTGGAAGTTCCAGTGGTTAGATGTGATTAGCCTCGAGAAGCCTCAGCGGAAATGGGCATCATCTCGCCTGGAGGGCAAAACCTCCTGGATTTTCTCGAGTTGCGGCAGGTGCTCTAGACTTACGACGGGGACCTCAGGGACCCGCTGTGGTGGCCTCAGGAAAGGCCAGTCCCCATGCGAGTTCCTCGGGGGCCTCTCGGGATTCCTCTCCCTTCGATGCCGGGGCCTAAGACCTTGTGTGGAGTCGGGGCCGGAACCTGAGGATTCCTCTCCAGTGCTGACATGGATCTTGGGGTACTTCTGGAGTCTCCCCAGGGGAGTCAGTCCTCGTCTCAAATGCGGGCATGCACTTGCGCTTTCCTCCAGAGCGGTAGCAGCAGTGTCACGCATTCCGCCGCGTAGATTGAAGGATCTATGGTTTTCCCTCGAGTCTTTCCCACGAGGCTTTCCCAGGAGGCTTTCCCACAGGGCTGTCCCACGTGCACACGTGGTGCGAGTCGATCCTCGGCTTGAACGTCAAGGCAGTGCAGGGAAAACAGGTTCCTCTGGAATGGACTGACACATCTGGGGGACTCTTGGAATGGTGGCACGACCCTGGAGTTCCTCTCGCCTTTCCTGTGGAGAGCGCCTCCTCTTGAGATGCGACGGGAACGCCGGGAATTCTTTCCCTACGAAACAGGGAAAGGATCCCTCATCTCAAGCTAGGAGGCGGAAACGGGGCTCCCCTGGATGTGTCCGGGACCCTCGTGCTTCCTCTCGAGTGGAGACGGGTATGTTGGGGAACTTCTTGAGTTGCAGCAAGCGTGTGAAGGACCCTTTGGAAGTTCCAGTGGTTAGATATGATTAGCCTCGAGAAGCCTCAGCGGAAATGGGCCTCATCTCGCCTGGAGGGCAAAACCTCCTGGATTTTCTCGAGTTGCGGCAGGTGCTCTCGACTTACGACGGGGACCTCAGGGACCCGCTCTGGTGGCCTCAGGAAAGGCCAGTCCCCATGCGAGTTCCTCGGGGGCCTCTCGGGATTACTCTCCCGTCGATGCCGGGGCCTAAGACCTTGTGTGGAGTCGGGGCCGGAACCTGAGGATTCCTCTCCAGTGCTGACATGGATCTTGGGGTACTTCTGGAGTCTCCCCAGGGGAGTCAGTCCTCGTCTCGAATGCGGGCATGCACTTGCGCTTTCCTCCAGAGCGGTAGCAGCAGTGTCACGCAGTCCGCCGCGTGGATCAAAGAATCTATGGTTTTCCCTCGAGTCTTTCCCACGAGGCTTTCCCACTAGGCTTTCCCACAGGGCTGTCCCTCGTGCACACGTGGTGGGAGTCGATCCTAGGCTTGAACGTCAAGGCAGTGCAGGGAAAACAGGTTCCTCTGGAATGGACTGACACATCTGGGGGACTCTTGGAATGGAGGCACGACCCTGGAGTTCCTCTCGCCTTTCCTGTGGAGAGCGCCTCCTCTTGAGATGCGACGGGAACGCCGGGAATTCTTTCCCTACGAAACAGGGAAAGGATCCCTCATCTCGAGCTAGGAGGCGGAAACGGGGCTCCCCTGAATGTGTGCGGGACCCTCGTGCTTCCTCTCGAGTGGAGACGGGTATGGCGGGGAACTTCTTGAGTTGCAGCAAGGGTGTGAAGGACCCTTTGGAAGTTCCAGTGGTTAGATGTGATTAGCCTCGAGAAGCGTCAGCGGAAATGGGCCTCATCTCGCCTGGAGGGCAAAACCTTCCTTGATTTTCTCGAGTTGCGGCAGGTGCTCTCGACTTAAGACGGGGACCTCAGGGACCCGCTCTTGTGGGCTCAGGAAAGGCCAGTCCTCATGCGAGTTCCTCGGGGGCCTCTCGGGATTCCTCTCCCGTCGATGCCGGGGCCTAAGACCTTGTGTGGAGTCGGGGCCGGAACCTGAGTATTCTTCTCCAGTGCTGACATGGATCTTGGGGTACTTCTGGAGTCTCCCCAGGGGAGTCAGTCCTCATCTCAAATGAGGGCATGCACTTGCGCTTTCCTCCAGAGCGGTAGCAGCAGTGTCACGCATTCCGCCGCGTAGATTGAAGGATGTATGGTTTTCCCTCGAGTCTTTCCCAGGAGGCTTTCCCAGGAGGCTTTCCCACAGGGCTGTCCCACATGCACACGTGGTGCGAGTCGATCCTCGGCTTGAACGTCAAGGCAGTGCAGGGAAAACAGGTTCCTCTGGAATGGACTGACACATCTGGGGTACTCTTGGAATGGTGGCACGACCCTGGAGTTCCTCTCGCCTTTCCTGTGGAGAGCGCCTCCTCTTGAGATGCGACGGGAACGCCGGGAATTCTTTCCCTGCGAAACAGGGAAAGGATCCCTCATCTAGAGCTAGGAGGCGTAAACGGGGCTCCCCTGGATGTGTGCGGGACCCTCGAGATTCCTCTCGAGTGGAGACGGGTATGTCGGGGAACTACTTGAGTTGCAGCAAGCCTGTGAAGGACCCTTTGGAAGTTCCAGTGGTTAGATGTGATTAGCCTCGAGAAGCCTCAGCGGAAATGGGCCTCATCTCGCCTGGAGGGCAAAACCTCCTGGATTTACTCGAGTTGAGGCAGGTGCTCTAGACTTACGACGGGGAACTCAGGGACCCGCTCTGGTGGCCTCAGGAAAGGCCAGTCCCCATGCGAGTTCCTCGGGGTCTCTCGGGATTCCTCTCACGTCGATGCCGGGGCCTAAGACCTTGTGTGGAGTCGGAGCCGGAACCTGAGGATTCCTCTCCAGTGCTGACATGGATCTTGGGGGTACTTCTGGAGTCTCCCCAGGGGAGTCAGTGCTCGTCTCGAATGCGGGCATGCACTTGCGCTTTCCTCCGGAGCGGTAGCAGCAGTGTCATGCAGTCCGCCGCGTGGATCAAAGGATCTATGGTTTTCCCTCGAGTCTTTCCCACGAGGCTTTCCCACGAGGCTTTCCCACAGGGCTGTCCCACGTGCACACGTGGTGGGAGTCGATCCTCGGCTTGACCGTCAAGGCAGTGCAGGGAAAACAGGTTCCTCTGGAATGGACTGACACATCTGGGGGTCTCTTGGAATGGTTGCACGACCCTGGAGTTCCTCTCGCCTTTCCTGTGGAGAGCGCCTCCTCTTGAGATGCGACGGGAACGCCGAAAATTCTTTCCCTACTAAACAGGGAAAGGATCCCTCATCTCGAGCTAGGAGGCGGAAACGGGGCTCCCCTGGATGTGTGCGGGACCCTCGTGCTTTCTCTCGAGTGGAGACGGGTATGTCGGGAACTTCTTGAGTTGCAGCAAGGCTGTGAAGGACCCTTTGGAAGTTCCAGTGGTTAGATGTGATTAGCCTCGAGAAGCCTCAGGGGAAATGGGCCTCATCTCGCCTGGAGGGCAAAACCTCCTGGATTTTCTCGAGTTGCGGCAGGTGCTCTCGACTTACGACGGGGACCTCAGGGACCCGCTCTGGTGGCCTCAGGAAAGGCCAGTCCCCATGCGAGTTCCTCGGGGGCCTCTCGGGATTCCTCTCCCGTCGATGCCGGGGTCTAAGCCCTTGTGTGGAGTCGGGGCCGGAACCTTAGGATTCCTCTCCAGTGCTGACATGGATCTTGGGGGTACTTCTGGAGTCTCCCCAGGGGAGTCAGTGCTCGTCTCGAATGCGGGCATGCACTTGCGCTTTCCTCCAGAGCGGTATCAGCAGTGTCACGCAGTCCGCCGCGTGGATCAAAGGATCTATGGTTTTCCCTCGAGTCTTTCCCACGAGGCTTTCCCACGAGGCTTTCGCACAGGGCTGTCCCACGTGCACACGTGGTGGAAGTCGATCCTCGGCTTGAACGTCAAGGCAGTCCAGGGAAAACAGGTTCCTCTGGAATGGACTGACACATCTGGGGGACTCTTGGAATGGTGGCACGACCCTGAAGTTCCTCTCGCCTTTCCTGTGGAGAGCGCCTCCTCTTGAGATGCGACGGGAACGCCGGGAATTCTTTCCCTACGAAACAGGGAAAGGATCCCTCATCTCGGGCTAGGAGGCGGAAACGGGGCTCCCCTGGATGTGTGCGGGACCCTCGTGCTTCCTCTCGAGTGGAGACGGGTATGGCGGGGAACTTCTTGAGTTGCAGAAAGGGTGTGAAGGACCCTTTGGAAGTTCCAGTGGTTAGATGTGATTAGCCTCGAGAAGCCTCAGCGGAAATGGGCCTCATCTCGCCTGGAGGGCAAAACTTCCTGGATTTTCTCGAGTTGCGGCAGGTGCTCTCGACTTACGACGGGGACCTCAGGAACCCGCTCTGGTGGCCTCAGGAAAGGCCAGTCCCCATGCGAGTTCCTCGGGGGCCTCTCGGGATTCCTCTCCCGTCGATGCCGGGGCCTAAGCCCTTGTGTGGAGTAGGGGCCGGAACCTTAGGATTCCTCTCCAGTGCTGACATGGATCTTGGGGGTACTTCTGGAGTCTCCCCAGGGGAGTCAGTGCTCGTCTCGAATGCGGGCATGCACTTGCGCTTTCCTCCAGAGCGGTATCAGCAGTGTCACGCAGTCCGCCGCGTGGATCAAAGGATCTATGGTTTTCCCTCGAATCTTTCCCACGAGGCTTTCCCACGAGGCTTTCGCACAGGGCTGTCCCACGTGCACACGTGGTGGAAGTCGATCCTCGGCTTGAACGTCAAGGCAGTGCAGGGAAAACAGGTTCCTCTGGAATGGACTGACACATCTGGGGGACTCTTGGAATGGTGGCACGACCCTGAAGTTCCTCTCGCCTTTCCTGTGTAGAGCGCCTCCTCTTGAGATGCAACGGGAACGCCGGGAATTCTTTCCCTACGAAACAGGGAAAGGATCCCTCATCTCGAGGTAGGAGGCGGAAACGGGGCTCCCCTGGATGTGTGCGGGACCCTCGTGCTTCCTCTCGAGTGGAGACGGGTATGGCGGGGAACTTCTTGAGTTGCAGCAAGGGTGCGAAGGACCCTTTGGAAGTTCCAGTGGTTAGATGTGATTAGCCTCGAGAAGCCTCAGCGGAAATGGGCCTCATCTCGCCTGGAGGGCAAAACATCCTGGATTTTCTCGAGTTGCGGCAGGTGCTCTCGACTTACGACGGGGACCTCAGGAACCCGCTCTGGTGGCCTCAGGAAAGGCCAGTCCCCATGCGAGTTCCTCGGGGGCCTCTCAGGATTCCTCTCCCGTCGATGCCGGGGCCTAAGACCTTGTGTGGAGTCGGGGCCGGAACCTGAGGATTCCTCTCCAGTGCTGACGTGGATCTTGGGGTACTTCTGGAGTCTCCCCATTGGAGTCAGTGCTCGTCTCGAATGCGGGCATGCCCTTTGGCTTTCCTCCAGAGCGGTAGCAGCAGTGTCACTCAGTCCGCCACGTGGATCAAAGGATCTATGGTTTTCCCTCGAGTCTTTCCCACGAGGCTTTTCCACGAGGCTTTCCCACAGGGCTGTCCCCCGTGCACACGTGGTGGGAGTCGATCCTCGGCTTGAACGTCGAGGCAGTGCAGGGAAAACAGGTTCCACTGGAATGGACTGACACATCTGGGGGACTCTTGGAATGGTGGCACGACCCTGGAGTTCCTCTCGCCTTTCCTGTGGAGAGCGCCTCCTCTTGAGATGCGACGGGAACGCCGGGAATTCTTTCCCTACGAAAAAAGGGAAAGGATCCCTCACCTCGAACTAGGAGGCGGAAACGGAGCTCCCCGGGATGTGTGCGGGACCCTCGTGCTTCCTCTCGAGTGGAGACGGGTATGTCGGGGAACTTCTTGAGTTGCAGCAAGTGTGTGAAGGACCCTTTGGAAGTTCCAGTGGTTAGATGTGATTAGCCTCGAGAAGCCTAAGCGGAAATGGGCCTCATCTCGCCTGGAGGGCAAAACCTCCTGGATTTTCTCGAGTTGCGGCAGGTGCTCTCGACTTACGACGGGGACCTCAGGGACCCGCTCTGGTGGCCTCAGGAAAGGCCAGTCCCCATGCGAGTTCCTCGGGGGCCTCTCGGGATTCCTCTGCCGTCGATGCCGGGGCCTAAGACCTTGTGTGGAGTCGGGGCCGGAACCTGAGGATTCCTCTCCAGTGCTGACATGGATCTTGGGGGTACTTCTGGAGTCTCCCCAGGGGAGTCAGTGCTCGTCTCGAATGCGGGCATGCACTTGCGCTTTCCTCCGGAGCGGTAGCAGCAGTGTCATGCAGTCCGCCGCGTGGATCAAAGCATCTATTGTTTTCCCTCGAGTCTTTCCCACGAGGCTTTCCCACGAGGCTTTCCCACAGGGCTGTCCCACGTGCACACGTGGTGGGAGTCGATCCTCGGCTTGAACGTCAAGGCAGTGCAGGGAAAACAGGTTCCTCTGGAATGGACTGACACATCTGGGGGACTCTTGGAATCATGGAACGACCCTGGAGTTCCTCTCGCCTTTCCTGTGGAGAGCGCCTCCTCTTGAGATGCGACGGGAACGCCGAAAATTCTTTCCCTACTAAACAGGGAAAGGATCCCTCATCTCGAGCTAGGAGGCGGAAACGGGGCTCCCCTGGATGTGTGCGGGACCCTCGTGCTTTCTCTCGAGTGGAGACGGGTATGTCGGGAACTTCTTGAGTTGCAGCAAGGGTGTGAAGGACCCTTTGGAAGTTCCAGTGGTTAGATGTGATTAGCCTCGAGAAGCCTCAGCGGAAATGGGCCTCATCTCGCCTGGAGGGCAAAACCTCCTGGATTTTCTCGAGTTGCGGCAGGTGCTCTCGACTTACGACGGGGACCTCAGGGACCCGCTCTGGTGGCCTCAGGAAAGGCCAGTCCCCATGCGAGTTCCTCGGGGGCCTCTCGGGATTCCTCTCCCGTCGATGCCGGGGTCTAAGCCCTTGTGTGGAGTCGGGGCCGGAACCTTAGGATTCCTCTCCAGTGCTGACATGGATCTTGGGGGTACTTCTGGAGTCTCCCCAGGGGAGTCAGTGCTCGTCTCGAATGCGGGCATGCACTTGCGCTTTCCTCCAGAGCGGTATCAGCAGTGTCACGCAGTCCGCCGCGTGGATCAAAGGATCTATGGTTTTCCCTCGAGTCTTTCCCACGAGGCTTTCCCACGAGGCTTTCGCACAGGGCTGTCCCACGTGCACACGTGGTGGAAGTCGATCTTCGGCTTGAACGTCAAGGCAGTCCAGGGAAAACAGGTTCCTCTGGAATGGACTGACACATCTGGGGGACTCTTGGAATGGTGGCACGACCCTGAAGTTCCTCTCGCCTTTCCTGTGGAGAGCGCCTCCTCTTGAGATGCGACGGGAACGCCGGGAATTCTTTCCCTACGAAACAGGGAAAGGATCCCTCATCTCGGGCTAGGAGGCGGAAACGGGGCTCCCCTGGATGTGTGCGGGACCCTCGTGCTTCCTCTCGAGTGGAGACGGGTATGGCGGGGAACTTCTTGAGTTGCAGCAAGGGTGTGAAGGACCCTTTGGAAGTTCCAGTGGTTAGATGTGATTAGCCTCGAGAAGCCTCAGCGGAAATGGGCCTCATCTCGCCTGGAGGGCAAAACTTCCTGGATTTTCTCGAGTTGCGGCAGGTGCTCTCGACTTACGACGGGGACCTCAGGAACCCGCTCTGGTGGCCTCAGGAAAGGCCAGTCCCCATGCGAGTTCCTCGGGGGCCTCTCGGGATTCCTCTCCCGTCGATGCCGGGGCCTAAGCCCTTGTGTGGAGTCGGGGCCGGAACCTTAGGATTCCTCTCCAGTGCTGACATGGATCTTGGGGGTACTTCTGGAGTCTCCCCAGGGGAGTCAGTGCTCGTCTCGAATGCGGGCATGCACTTGCGCTTTCCTCCAGAGCGGTATCAACAGTGTCACGCAGTCCGCCGCGTGGATGAAAGGATCTGTGGTTTTCCCTCGAGTCTTTCCCACGAGGCTTTCCCACGAGGCTTTCCCACAGGGCTGTCCCCCGTGCACACGTGGTGGGAGTCGATCCTCGGCTTGAACGTCGAGGCAGTGCAGGGAAAACAGGTTCCACTGGAATGGACTGACACATCTGGGGGACTCTTGGAATGGTGGCACGACCCTGGAGTTCCACTCGCCTTTCCTGTGGAGAGCGCCTCCTCTTGAGATGCGACGGGAACGCCGGGAATTCTTTCCTTACGAAAAAAGGGAAAGGATCCCTCATCTCGAACTAGGAGGCGGAAACGGAGCTCCCCGGGATGTGTGCGGGACCCTCGTGCTTCCTCTCGAGTGGAGACGGGTATGTCGGGGAACTTCTTGAGTTGCAGCAAGGGTGTGAAGGACCCTTTGGAAGTTCCAGTGGTTAGATGTGATTAGCCTCGAGAAGCCTCAGCCGAAATGGGCCTCATCTCGCCTGGAGGGTAAAACCTCCTGGATTTTCTCGAGTTGCGGCAGGTGCTCTCGACTTACGACGGGGACCTCAGGGACCCGCTCTGTTGGCCTCAGGAAAGGCCAGTCCCCATGCGAGTTCCTCGGGGGCCTCTCGGGATTCCTCTGCCGTCGATGCCGGGGCATAAGACCTTGTGTGGAGTCGGGGCCGGAACCTGAGGATTCCTCTCCAGTGCTGACATGGATCTTGGGGTACTTCTGGAGTCTCCCCAGGGGAGTCAGTCCTCGTCTCGAATGCGGGCATGCACTTGCGCTTTCCTCCAGAGCGGTAGCAGCAGTGTCACGCAGTCCGCCGCGTGGATCAAAGAATCTATGGTTTTCCCTCGAGTCTTTCCCACGAGGCTTTCCCACGAGGCTTTCCCACAGGGCTGTCCCCCGTGCACACGTGGTGGGAGTCGATCCTCGGCTTGAAAGTCGAGGCAGTGCAGGGAAAACAGGTTCCTCTGGAATGGACTGACACATCTGGGGGACTCTTGGAATGGTGGCATGACCCTGGAGTTCCTCTCGCTTTTCCTGTGGAGAGCGCCTCCTCTTGAGATGCGACGGGAACGCCGGGAATTCTTTCCCTACGAAACAGGGAAAGGATCCCTCATCTCGAGCTAGGAGGCGGAAACGGGGCTCCCCTGGATGTGTGCGGGACCCTCGTGCTTCCTCTCGAGTTGAGACGGGTATGTCGGGGAACTTCTTGAGTTGCAGCAAGGGTGCGAAGGACCCTTTGGAAGTTCCAGTGGTTAGATGTGATTAGCCTCGAGAAGCCTCAGCGGAAATGGGCCTAATCTCGCCTGGAGGGCAAAACCTCCTGGATTTTCTCGAGCTGCGGCAGGTGCTCTCGACTTACGACGGGGACATCAGGGACCCGCTCTGGTGGCCTCAGGAAAGGCCAGTCCCCTGCGAGTTCCTCGGGGGCCTCTCGGGATTCCTCTGCCATCGATGCCGGGGCCTAAGACCTTGTGTGGAGTCGGGGCCAGAACCTGTGGATTCCTCTCCAGTGCTGACATGGATCTTGGGGTACTTCTGGAGTCTCCCCAGGGGAGTCAGTCCTCGTCTCGAATGCGGGCATGCACTTGCGCTTTCCTCCAGAGCGGTAGCAGCAGTGTCACGCAGTCCGCCGCGTGGATCAAAGGATCTATGGTTTTCCCTCGAGTCTTTCCCACGAGGCTTTCCCACGAGGCTTTCCCACAGGGCTGTCCCACGTGCACACGTGGTGGGAGTCGATCCTCGGCTTGAAGGTCAAGGCAGTGCAGGGAAAAAAGGTTCCTCTGGAATGGACTGACACATCTGGGGGACTCTTGGAATGGAGGCACGACCCTGGAGTTCCTCTCGCCTTTCCTGTGGAGAGCGCCTCCTCTTGAGATGCGACGGGAACGCCGGGAATTCTTTCCCTACGAAACAGGGAAAGGATCACTCATCTCGAGCTAGGAGGCGGAAACGGGGCTCCCCTGGATGTGTGCGGGACCCTCGTGCTTCCTCTCGAGTGGAGACGGGTATGTCGGGGAACTTCTTGAGTTGCAGCAAGGGTGTGAAGGACCCTTTGGAAGTTCCAGTGGTTAGATGTGATTAGCCTCGAGAAGCCTCAGCGGAAATGGGCCTCATCTCGCCTGGAGGGCAAAACCTCCTGGATTTTCTCGAGTTGCTGCAGGTGCTCTCGACTTACGACGGGGACCTCAGGGACCCGCTCTGGTGGCCTCAGGAAAGGCCAGTCCCCATGCGAGTTCCTCGGGGGCCTCTCGGGATTCCTCTCCCGTCGATTCCGGGGCCTAAGACCTTGTGTGGAGTCGGGGCCGGAACCTGAGGAGTCCTCTCCAGTGCTGACATGGATCTTGGGGTACTTCTGGAGTCTCCCCAGGGGAGTCAGTCCTCGTCTCGTATGCGGGCATGCACTTGCGCTTTCCTCCAGAGCGGTAGCAGCAGTGTCACGCAGTCCGCCGCGTGGATCAAAGGATCTATGGTTTTCCCTCGAACTTTCCCAGGAGGCTTTCCCACAAGGATTTCCCACAGGGCTGTCCCCCGTGCACACGTTGTGGGAGTCGATCCTCGGCTTGAACGTCAAAGCAGTGCAGGGAAAATAGGTTTCTCTGGAATGGACTGACACATCTGGGGGACTCTTGGAATGGTGGCACGACCCTGGAGTTCCTCTCGCCTTTCCTGTGGAGAGCGCCTCCTCTTGAGATGCGACGGGAACGCCGGGAACTCTTTCCCTACTAAACAGGGAAAGGATCCCTCATCTCGAGCCAGGAGGCGGAAACGGGGCTCCCCTGGATGTGTGCGGGACTCTCGTGCTTCCTCTCGAGTGGAGACGGGTATGTCGGGGAACTTCTTGAGTTGCAGCAAGGGTGTGAAGGACCCTTTGGAAGTTCCAGTGGTTAGATGTGATTAGCCTCGAGAAGCCTCAGCGGAAATGGGCCTCATCTCGCCTGGAGGGCAAAACCTCCTGGATTTTCTCGAGTTGCGGCAGGTGCTCTCGACTTACGACGGGGACCTCAGGGACCCGCTCTGGTGGCCTCAGGAAAGGCCAGTCCACATGCGAGTTCCTCGGGGGCCTCTCGGAATTCCTCTCCCGTCGATGCCGGGGCCTAAGACCTTGTGTGGCGTCGGGGCCGGAACCTGAGGATTCCTCTCCAGTGCTGACATGGATCTTGGGGTACTTCTGGGGTCTCCCCAGGGTAGTCAGTCCTCGTCTCGAATGCGGGCATGCACTAGCGCGTTCCTCCAGAGCGGTAGCAGCAGTGTCACGCAGTCCGCCGCGTGGATAAAAGGATCTATGGTTTTCCCTCGAGTCTTTCCCAAGAGGCTTTCCCACGAGGCTTTCCCACAGGGCTGTCCCACGTGCACACGTGGTGGGAGTCGATCCTCGGCTTGAACGTCGAAGCAGTGCAGGGAAAACAGGTTCCTCTGGAATGGACTGACATTTCTGGGGGACTCTTGGTATGGTGGCACGACCCTGGAGTTCCTCTCGCCTTTCCTGTGGAGAGCGACTCCTCTTGAGATGCGACGGGAACGCCGGGAATTCTTTCCCTACGAAACAGGGAAAGGATCCCTCATCTCGAGCTAGGAGGCGGAAACGGGGCTCCCCTGGATGTGTGCGGGACCCTCGTGCTTCCTCTCCAGTGGAGACAGGTATGTCGGGCAACTTCTTGAGTTGCAGCAAGGGTGTGAAGGACCCTTTGGAAGTTCCAGTGGTTAGATGTGATTAGCCTCGAGAAGCCTCAGCGGAAATGGGCCTCATCTCGCCTGGAGGGCAAAACCTCCTGGATTTTCTCGAGTTGCGGCAGGTGCTCTCGACTTACGACGGGGACCTCAGGGACCTGCTCTGGTGGCCTCAGGAAAGGCCAGTCCCCATGCGAGTTCCTCGGGGGCCTCTCGGGATTCCTCTCCCGTCGATGCCGGGGCCTAAGACCTTGTGTGGAGTCGGGGCGGGAACCTCAGGATTACTCTCCAGTGCTAACATGGATCTTGGGGTACTTCTGGAGTCTCCCCAGGGGAGTCAGTGCTCGTCTCGAATGCGGGCATGCACTTGCGCTTTCCTCCAGAGCGGTAGCAGCAGTGTCACGCAGTCCGCCGCGTGGATCAAAGGATCTATGGTTTTCCCTCGAGTCTTTCCCACGAGGCTTTCCCACGAGGCTTTCCCACAGGGCTGTCCCACGTGCACACGTGGTGGGAGTCGATCCTCGGCTTGAACGTCGAGGCAGTGCAGGGAAAACAGGTTCCTCTGGAATGGACTTACACATCTGGGGGACTCTTGAAATGGTGGCACGACCCTGGAGTTCCTCTCGCCTTTCCTGTGGAGAGCGCCTCCTCATGAGATGCGACGCGAACGCCGGGAATTCTTTCCCTACGAAACAGGGAAAGGATCCCTCATCTCGAGCTAGGAGGCGGAAACGGGGCTCCCCTGGATGTGTGCGGGACCCTCGTGCTTCCTCTCGAGTTGAGACGGGTATGTCGGGGAACTTCTTGAGTTGCAGCAAGGGTGTGAAGGACCCTTTGGAAGTTCCAGTGGTTAGATGTGATTAGCCTCGAGAAGCCTCAGCGGAAATGGGCCTCATCTCGCCTGGAGGGCAAAACCTCCTGGATATTCTCGAGTTGCGGCAGGTGCTCTCGACTTACGATGGGGACCTCACGGACCCGCTCGGGTGGCCTCAGGAAAGGCCAGTCCCCATGCGAGTTCCTCGGGGGCCTGTCGGGATTCCTGTCCCGTCGATGCCGGGGCCTAAGACCTTGTGTGGAGTCGGGGCCGGAACCTGAGGATTCCTCTCCACTGCTGACATGGATCTTGGGGTACTTCTGGAGTCTCCCCAGGGGAGTCAATCCTTGTCTCGAATGCGGGCATGCACTTGCGCTTTCCTCCAGAGCGGTAGCAGCAGTGTCACGCAGTCCGCCGCGTGGATCAAAGGATCTATGGTTTTTCCTCGAGTCCTTCCCACGAGGCTTTCCCACGAGGCTTTCCCACAGGGCTGTCCCACGTGCACACGTGGTGGGAGTCGATCCTCGGCTTGAACGTCAAGGCAGTGCAGGGAAAACAGGTTCCTCGGAATGGACTGACACATCTGGGGGTCTCTTGGAATGGTGGCACGACTCTGGAGATCCTCTCCCCTTTCCTGTTGAGGGCGCCTCCTCTTGAGATGCGACGGGAACGCCGGGAATTCTTTCCCTACGAAACAGGGAAAGGATCCCTCATCTCGAGCTAGGAGGCGGAAACGGGGCTCCCCTGAATGTGTGCGGGACCCTCGTGCTTCCTCTCGAGTGGAGACGGGTATGGCGGGGAACTTCTTGAGTTGCAGCAAGGGTGTGAAGGACCCTTTGGAAGTTCCAGTGGTTAGATGTGATTAGCCTCGAGAAGCGTCAGCGGAAATGGGCCTCATCTCGCCTGGAGGGCAAAACCTTCCTGGATTTTCTCGAGTTGCGGCAGGTGCTCTCGACTTAAGACGGGGACCTCAGGGACCCGCTCTTGTGGGCTCAGGAAAGGCCAGTCCCCATGCGAGTTCCTCGGGGGCCTCTCGGGATTCCTCTCCCGTCGATGCCGGGGCCTAAGACCTTGTGTGGAGTCGGGGCCGGAACCTGAGTATTCTTCTCCAGTGCTGACATGGATCTTGGGGTACTTCTGGAGTCTCCCCAGGGGAGTCAGTCCTCATCTCAAATGAGGGCATGCACTTGCGCTTTCCTCCAGAGCGGTAGCAGCAGTGTCACGCATTCCGCCGCGTAGATTGAAGGATGTATGGTTTTCCCTCGAGTCTTTCCCAGGAGGCTTTCCCAGGAGGCTTTCCCACAGGGCTGTCCCACATGCACACGTGGTGCGAGTCGATCCTCGGCTTGAACGTCAAGGCAGTGCAGGGAAAACAGGTTCCTCTGGAATGGACTGACACATCTGGGGGACTCTTGGAATGGTGGCACGACCCTGGAGTTCCTCTCGCCTTTCCTGTGGAGAGCGCCTCCTCTTGAGATGCGACGGGAACGCCGGGAATTCTTTCCCTGCGAAACAGGGAAAGGATCCCTCATCTAGAGCTAGGAGGCGTAAACGGGGCTCCCCTGGATGTGTGCGGGACCCTCGAGATTCCTCTCGAGTGGAGACGGGTATGTCGGGGAACTACTTGAGTTGCAGCAAGCCTGTGAAGGACCCTTTGGAAGTTCCAGTGGTTAGATGTGATTAGCCTCGAGAAGCCTCAGCGGAAATGGGCCTCATCTCGCCTGGAGGGCAAAACCTCCTGGATTTTCTCGAGTTGAGGCAGGTGCTCTAGACTTACGACGGGGAACTCAGGGACCCGCTCTGGTGGCCTCAGGAAAGGCCAGTCCCCATGCGAGTTCCTCGGGGTCTCTCGGGATTCCTCTCACGTCGATGCCGGGGCCTAAGACCTTGTGTGGAGTCGGAGCCGGAACCTGAGGATTCCTCTCCAGTGCTGACATGGATCTTGGGGGTACTTCTGGAGTCTCCCCAGGGGAGTCAGTGCTCGTCTCGAATGCGGGCATGCACTTGCGCTTTCCTCCGGAGCGGTAGCAGCAGTGTCATGCAGTCCGCCGCGTGGATCAAAGGATCTATGGTTTTCCCTCGAGTCTTTCCCACGAGGCTTTCCCACGAGGCTTTCCCACAGGGCTGTCCCACGTGCACACGTGGTGGGAGTCGATCCTCGGCTTGACCGTCAAGGCAGTGCAGGGAAAACAGGTTCCTCTGGAATGGACTGACACATCAGGGGGACTCTTGGAATGGTGGCACGACCCTGGAGTTCCTCTCGCCTTTCCTGTGGAGAGCGCCTCCTCTTGAGATGCGACGGGAACGCCGAAAATTCTTTCCCTACTAAACAGGGAAAGGATCCCTCATCTCGAGCTAGGAGGCGGAAACGGGGCTCCCCTGGATGTGTGCGGGACCCTCGTGCTTTCTCTCGAGTGGAGACGGGTATGTCGGGAACTTCTTGAGTTGCAGCAAGGCTGTGAAGGACCCTTTGGAAGTTCCAGTGGTTAGATGTGATTAGCCTCGAGAAGCCTCAGGGGAAATGGGCCTCATCTCGCCTGGAGGGCAAAACCTCCTGGATTTTCTCGAGTTGCGGCAGGTGCTCTCGACTTACGACGGGGACCTCAGGGACCCGCTCTGGTGGCCTCAGGAAAGGCCAGTCCCCATGCGAGTTCCTCGGGGGCCTCTCGGGATTCCTCTCCCGTCGATGCCGGGGTCTAAGCCCTTGTGTGGAGTCGGGGCCGGAACCTTAGGATTCCTCTCCAGTGCTGACATGGATCTTGGGGGTACTTCTGGAGTCTCCCCAGGGGAGTCAGTGCTCGTCTCGAATGCGGGCATGCACTTGCGCTTTCCTCCAGAGCGGTATCAGCAGTGTCACGCAGTCCGCCGCGTGGATCAAAGGATCTATGGTTTTCCCTCGAGTCTTTCCCACGAGGCTTTCCCACGAGGCTTTCGCACAGGGCTGTCCCACGTGCACACGTGGTGGAAGTCGATCCTCGGCTTGAACGTCAAGGCAGTCCAGGGAAAACAGGTTCCTCTGGAATGGACTGACACATCTGGGGGACTCTTGGAATGGTGGCACGACCCTGAAGTTCCTCTCGCCTTTCCTGTGGAGAGCGCCTCCTCTTGAGATGCGACGGGAACGCCGGGAATTCTTTCCCTACGAAACAGGGAAAGGATCCCTCATCTCGGGCTAGGAGGCGGAAACGGGGCTCCCCTGGATGTGTGCGGGACCCTCGTGCTTCCTCTCGAGTGGAGACGGGTATGGCGGGGAACTTCTTGAGTTGCAGCAAGGGTGTGAAGGACCCTTTGGAAGTTCCAGTGGTTAGATGTGATTAGCCTCGAGAAGCCTCAGCGGAAATGGGCCTCATCTCGCCTGGAGGGCAAAACTTCCTGGATTTTCTCGAGTTGCGGCAGGTGCTCTCGACTTACGACGGGGACCTCAGGAACCCGCTCTGGTGGCCTCAGGAAAGGCCAGTCCCCATGCGAGTTCCTCGGGGCCCTCTCGGGATTCCTCTCCCGTCGATGCCGGGGCCTAAGCCCTTGTGTGGAGTAGGGGCCGGAACCTTAGGATTCCTCTCCAGTGCTGACATGGATCTTGGGGGTACTTCTGGAGTCTCCCCAGGGGAGTCAGTGCTCGTCTCGAATGCGGGCATGCACTTGCGCTTTCCTCCAGAGCGGTATCAGCAGTGTCACGCAGTCCGCCGCGTGGATCAAAGGATCTATGGTTTTCCCTCGAGTCTTTCCCACGAGGCTTTCCCACGAGGCTTTCGCACAGGGCTGTCCCACGTGCACACGTGGTGGAAGTCGATCCTCGGCTTGAACGTCAAGGCAGTGCAGGGAAAACAGGTTCCTCTGGAATGGACTGACACATCTGGGGGACTCTTGGAATGGTGGCACGACCCTGAAGTTCCTCTCGCCTTTCCTGTGTAGAGCGCCTCCTCTTGAGATGCAACGGGAACGCCGGGAATTCTTTCCCTACGAAACAGGGAAAGGATCCCTCATCTCGAGGTAGGAGGCGGAAACGGGGCTCCCCTGGATGTGTGCGGGACCCTCGTGCTTCCTCTCGAGTGGAGACGGGTATGGCGGGGAACTTCTTGAGTTGCAGCAAGGGTGTGAAGGACCCTTTGGAAGTTCCAGTGGTTAGATGTGATTAGCCTCGAGAAGCCTCAGCGGAAATGGGCCTCATCTCGCCTGGAGGGCAAAACATCCTGGATTTTCTCGAGTTGCGGCAGGTGCTCTCGACTTACGACGGGGACCTCAGGAACCCGCTCTGGTGGCCTCAGGAAAGGCCAGTCCCCATGCGAGTTCCTCGGGGGCCTCTCAGGATTCCTCTCCCGTCGATGCCGGGGCCTAAGACCTTGTGTGGAGTCGGGGCCGGAACCTGAGGATTCCTCTCCAGTGCTGACGTGGATCTTGGGGTACTTCTGGAGTCTCCCCATTGGAGTCAGTGCTCGTCTCGAATGCGGGCATGCCCTTTGGCTTTCCTCCAGAGCGGTAGCAGCAGTGTCACTCAGTCCGCCACGTGGATCAAAGGATCTATGGTTTTCCCTCGAGTCTTTCCCACGAGGCTTTTCCACGAGGCTTTCCCACAGGGCTGTCCCCCGTGCACACGTGGTGGGAGTCGATCCTCGGCTTGAACGTCGAGGCAGTGCAGGGAAAACAGGTTCCACTGGAATGGACTGACACATCTGGGGGACTCTTGGAATGGTGGCACGACCCTGGAGTTCCTCTCGCCTTTCCTGTGGAGAGCGCCTCCTCTTGAGATGCGACGGGAACGCCTGGAATTCTTTCCCTACGAAAAAAGGGAAAGGATCCCTCACCTCGAACTAGGAGGCGGAAACGGAGCTCCCCGGGATGTGTGCGGGACCCTCGTGCTTCCTCTCGAGTGGAGACGGGTATGTCGGGGAACTTCTTGAGTTGCAGCAAGGGTGTGAAGGACCCTTTGGAAGTTCCAGTGGTTAGATGTGATTAGCCTCGAGAAGCCTAAGCGGAAATGGGCCTCATCTCGCCTGGAGGGCAAAACCTCCTGGATTTTCTCGAGTTGCGGCAGGTGCTCTCGACTTACGACGGGGACCTCAGGGACCCGCTCTGGTGGCCTCAGGAAAGGCCAGTCCCCATGCGAGTTCCTCGGGGGCCTCTCGGGATTCCTCTGCCGTCGATGCCGGGGCCTAAGACCTTGTGTGGAGTCGGGGCCGGAACCTGAGGATTCCTCTCCAGTGCTGACATGGATCTTGGGGGTACTTCTGGAGTCTCCCCAGGGGAGTCAGTGCTCGTCTCGAATGCGGGCATGCACTTGCGCTTTCCTCCGGAGCGGTAGCAGCAGTGTCATGCAGTCCGCCGCGTGGATCAAAGCATCTATTGTTTTCCCTCGAGTCTTTCCCACGAGGCTTTCCCACGAGGCTTTCCCACAGGGCTGTCCCACGTGCACACGTGGTGGGAGTCGATCCTCGGCTTGAACGTCAAGGCAGTGCAGGGAAAACAGGTTCCTCTGGAATGGACTGACACATCTGGGGGACTCTTGGAATCATGGAACGACCCTGGAGTTCCTCTCGCCTTTCCTGTGGAGAGCGCCTCCTCTTGAGATGCGACGGGAACGCCGAAAATTCTTTCCCTACTAAACAGGGAAAGGATCCCTCATCTCGAGCTAGGAGGCGGAAACGGGGCTCCCCTGGATGTGTGCGGGACCCTCGTGCTTTCTCTCGAGTGGAGACGGGTATGTCGGGAACTTCTTGAGTTGCAGCAAGGGTGTGAAGGACCCTTTGGAAGTTCCAGTGGTTAGATGTGATTAGCCTCGAGAAGCGTCAGCGGAAATGGGCCTCATCTCGCCTGGAGGGCAAAACCTCGTGGATTTTCTCGAGTTGCGGCAGGTGCTCTCGACTTACGACGGGGACCTCAGGGACCCGCTCTGGTGGCCTCAGGAAAGGCCAGTCCCCATGCGAGTTCCTCGGGGGCCTCTCGGGATTCCTCTCCCGTCGATGCCGGGGCCTAAGCCCTTGTGTGGAGTCGGGGCCGGAACCTTAGGATTCCTCTCCAGTGCTGACATGGATCTTGGGGGTACTTCTGGAGTCTCCCCAGGGGAGTCAGTGCTCGTCTCGAATGCGGGCATGCACTTGCGCTTTCCTCCAGAGCGGTATCAACAGTGTCACGCAGTCCGCCGCGTGGATCAAAGGATCTATGGTTTTCCCTCGAGTCTTTCCCACGAGGCTTTCCCACGAGGCTTTCCCACAGGGCTGTCCCCCGTGCACACGTGGTGGGAGTCGATCCTCGGCTTGAACGTCGAGGCAGTGCAGGGAAAACAGGTTCCACTGGAATGGACTGACACATCTGGGGGACTCTTGGAATGGTGGCACGACCCTGGAGTTCCTCTCGCCTTTCCTGTGGAGAGCGCCTCCTCTTGAGATGCGACGGGAACGCCGGGAATTCTTTCCTTACGAAAAAAGGGAAAGGATCCCTCATCTCGAACTAGGAGGCGGAAACGGAGCTCCCCGGGATGTGTGCGGGACCCTCGTGCTTCCTCTCGAGTGGAGACGGGTATGTCGGGGAACTTCTTGAGTTGCAGCAAGGGTGTGAAGGACCCTTTGGAAGTTCCAGTGGTTAGATGTGATTAGCCTCGAGAAGCCTCAGCGGAAATGGGCCTCATCTCGCCTGGAGGGCAAAACCTCCTGGATTTTCTCGAGTTGCGGCAGGTGCTCTCGACTTACGACGGGGACCTCAGGGACCCGCTCTGGTGGCCTCAGGAAAGGCCAGTCCCCATGCGAGTTCCTCGGGGGCCTCTCGGGATTCCTCTGCCGTCGATGCCGGGGCCTAAGACCTTGTGTGGAGTCGGGGCCGGAACCTGAGGATTCCTCTCCAGTGCTGACATGGATCTTGGGGTACTTCTGGAGTCTCCCCAGGGGAGTCAGTCCTCGTCTCGAATGCGGGCATGCACTTGCGCTTTCCTCCAGAGCGGTAGCAGCAGTGTCACGCAGTCCGCCGCGTGGATCAAAGAATCTATGGTTTTCCCTCGAGTCTTTCCCACGAGGCTTTCCCACGAGGCTTTCCCACAGGGCTGTCCCCCGTGCACACGTGGTGGGAGTCGATCCTCGGCTTGAAAGTCGAGGCAGTGCAGGGAAAACAGGTTCCTCTGGAATGGACTGACACATCTGGGGGACTCTTGGAATGGTGGCATGACCCTGGAGTTCCTCTCGCTTTTCCTGTGGAGAGCGCCTCCTCTTGAGATGCGACGGGAACGCCGGGAATTCTTTCCCTACGAAACAGGGAAAGGATCCCTCATCTCGAGCTAGGAGGCGGAAACGGGGCTCCCCTGGATGTGTGCGGGACCCTCGTGCTTCCTCTCGAGTTGAGACGGGTATGTCGGGGAACTTCTTGAGTTGCAGCAAGGGTGCGAAGGACCCTTTGGAAGTTCCAGTGGTTAGATGTGATTAGCCTCGAGAAGCCTCAGCGGAAATGGGCCTAATCTCGCCTGGAGGGCAAAACCTCCTGGATTTTCTCGAGCTGCGGCAGGTGCTCTCGACTTACGACGGGGACATCAGGGACCCGCTCTGGTGGCCTCAGGAAAGGCCAGTCCCCTGCGAGTTCCTCGGGGGCCTCTCGGGATTCCTCTGCCATCGATGCCGGGGCCTAAGACCTTGTGTGGAGTCGGGGCCAGAACCTGTGGATTCCTCTCCAGTGCTGACATGGATCTTGGGGTACTTCTGGAGTCTCCCCAGGGGAGTCAGTCCTCGTCTCGAATGCGGGCATGCACTTGCGCTTTCCTCCAGAGCGGTAGCAGCAGTGTCACGCAGTCCGCCGCGTGGATCAAAGGATCTATGGTTTTCCCTCGAGTCTTTCCCACGAGGCTTTCCCACGAGGCTTTCCCACAGGGCTGTCCCACGTGCACACGTGGTGGGAGTCGATCCTCGGCTTGAAGGTCAAGGCAGTGCAGGGAAAAAAGGTTCCTCTGGAATGGACTGACACATCTGGGGGACTCTTGGAATGGAGGCACGACCCTGGAGTTCCTCTCGCCTTTCCTGTGGAGAGCGCCTCCTCTTGAGATGCGACGGGAACGCCGGGAATTCTTTCCCTACGAAACAGGGAAAGGATCACTCATCTCGAGCTAGGAGGCGGAAACGGGGCTCCCCTGGATGTGTCCGGGACCCTCGTGCTTCCTCTCGAGTGGAGACGGGTATGTCGGGGAACTTCTTGAGTTGCAGCAAGGGTGTGAAGGACCCTTTGGAAGTTCCAGTGGTTAGATGTGATTAGCCTCGAGAAGCCTCAGCGGAAATGGGCCTCATCTCGCCTGGAGGGCAAAACCTCCTGGATTTTCTCGAGTTGCTGCAGGTGCTCTCGACTTACGACGGGGACCTCAGGGACCCGCTCTGGTGGCCTCAGGAAAGGCCAGTCCCCATGCGAGTTCCTCGGGGGTCTCTCGGGATTCCTCTCCCGTCGATTCCGGGGCCTAAGACCTTGTGTGGAGTCGGGGCCGGAACCTGAGGAGTCCTCTCCAGTGCTGACATGGATCTTGGGGTACTTCTGGAGTCTCCCCAGGGGAGTCAGTCCTCGTCTCGTATGCGGGCATGCACTTGCGCTTTCCTCCAGAGCGGTAGCAGCAGTGTCACGCAGTCCGCCGCGTGGATCAAAGGATCTATGGTTTTCCCTCGAACTTTCCCAGGAGGCTTTCCCACAAGGATTTCCCACAGGGCTGTCCCCCGTGCACACGTTGTGGGAGTCGATCCTCGGCTTGAACGTCAAAGCAGTGCAGGGAAAATAGGTTTCTCTGGAATGGACTGACACATCTGGGGGACTCTTGGAATGGTGGCACGACCCTGGAGTCCCTCTCGCCTTTCCTGTGGAGAGCGCCTCCTCTTGAGATGCGACGGGAACGCCGGGAACTCTTTCCCTACGAAACAGGGAAAGGATCCCTCATCTCGAGCCAGGAGGCGGAAACGGGGCTCCCCTGGATGTGTGCGGGACCCTCGTGCTTCCTCTCGAGTGGAGACGGGTATGTCGGGGAACTTCTGGAGTTGCAGCAAGGGTGTGAAGGACCCTTTGGAAGTTCCAGTGGTTAGATGTGATTAGCCTCGAGAAGCCTCAGCGGAAATGGGCCTCATCTCGCCTGGAGGGCAAAACCTCCTGGATTTTCTCGAGTTGCGGCAGGTGCTCTCGACTTACGACGGGGACCTCAGGGACCCGCTCTGGTGGCCTCAGGAAAGGCCAGTCCACATGCGAGTTCCTCGGGGGCCTCTCGGAATTCCTCTCCCGTCGATGCCGGGGCCTAAGACCTTGTGTGGCGTCGGGGCCGGAACCTGAGGATTCCTCTCCAGTGCTGACATGGATCTTGGGGTACTTCTGGGGTCTCCCCAGGGTAGTCAGTCCTCGTCTCGAATGCGGGCATGCACTAGCGCGTTCCTCCAGAGCGGTAGCAGCAGTGTCACGCAGTCCGCCGCGTGGATAAAAGGATCTATGGTTTTCCCTCGAGTCTTTCCCAAGAGGCTTTCCCACGAGGCTTTCCCACAGGGCTGTCCCACGTGCACACGTGGTGGGAGTCGATCCTCGGCTTGAACGTCGAAGCAGTGCAGGGAAAACAGGTTCCTCTGGAATGGACTGACACATCTGGGGGACTCTTGGAATGGTGGCACGACCCTGGAGTTCCTCTCGCCTTTCCTGTGGAGAGCGCCTCCTCTTGAGATGCGACGGGAACGCCGGGAATTCTTTCCCTACGAAACAGGGAAAGGATCCCTCATCTCGAGCTAGGAGACGGAAACGGGGCTTCCCTGGATGTGTGCGGGACCCTCGTGCTTCCTCTCGAGTGGAGACGGGTATGTCGGGGAACTTCTTGAGTTGCAGCAAGGGTGTGAAGGACCCTTTGGAAGTTCCAGTGGTTAGATGTGATTAGCCTCGAGAAGCGTCAGCGGAAATGGGCCTCATCTCGCCTGGAGGGCAAAACCTCCTGGATTTCCTCGAGTTGCGGCAGGTGGTCTCGACTTAAGACGGGGACCTCAGGGACCCGCTCTTGTGGGCTCAGGAAAGGCCAGTCCCATGCGAGTTCCTCGGGGGCCTCTCGGGATTCCTCTCCCTTCGATGCCGGGGCCTAAGACCTTGTGTGGTGTCGGGGCCGGAACCTGAGGATTCCTCTCCAGTGCTGACATGGATCTTGGGGTACTTCTGGAGTCTCCCCAGGGGAGTCAGTCCTCGTCTCAAATACGGGCATGCACTTGCGCTTTCCTCCAGAGCGGTAGCAGCAGTGTCACGCGTTCCGAGGCGTAGATTGAAGGATCTATGGTTTTCCCTCGAGTCTTTCCCAGGAGGCTTTCCCAGGAGGCTTTCCCACAGGGCTGTCCCACGTGCACACGTGGTGCGAGTCGATCCTCGGCTTGAACGTCAAGTCAGTACAGGGAAAACAGGTTCCTCTGGAATGGACTGACACATCTGGGGGACTCTTGGAATGGTGGCACGACCCTGGAGTTCCTCTCGCCTTTCCTGTGGAGAGCGCCTCCTCTTGAGATGCGACGGGAACGCCGGGAATTCTTTCCCTACGAAACAGGGAAAGGATCCCTCATCTCGAGCTAGGAGGCGGAAACGGGGCTCCCCTGGATGTGTCCGGGACCCTCGTGCTTCCTCTCGAGTGGAGACGGGTATGTCGGGGAACTTCTTGAGTTGCAGCAAGCGTGTGAAGGACCCTTTGGAAGTTCCAGTGGTTAGATGTGATTAGCCTCGAGAAGCCTCAGCGGAAATGGGCCTCATCTCGCCTGGAGGGCAAAACCTCCTGGATTTTCTCGAGTTGAGGCAGGTGCTCTAGACTTACGACGGGGAACTCAGGGACCCGCTCTGGTGGCCTCAGGAAAGGCCAGTCCCCGTGCGAGTTCCTCGGGGTCTCTCGGGATTCCTCTCCCGTCGAGCCGGGGCCTATGACCTTGTGTGGAGTCGGGGCCGGAACCTGAGGATTCCTCTCCAGTGGTGACATGGATCTTGGGGTACCTCTGGAGTCTCCCCAGGGGAGTCAGTGCTCATCTCGAATGCGGGCATGCACTTGCGCTTTCCTCCGGAGCGGTAGCAGCAGTGTCACGCAGTCCGCCGCGTGGATCAAAGGATCTATGGTTTTCCCTCGAGTCTTTCCCACGAGGCTTTCCCACGAGGCTTTCCCACAGTGCTGTCCCACGTGCACACGTGGTGGGAGTCGATCCTCGGCTTGAACGTCAAGGCAGTGCAGGGAAAACAGGTTCCTCTGGAATGGACTGACACATCTGGGGGACTCTTGGAATGGTGGCACGACCCTGGAGTTCCTCTCGCCTTTCCTGTGGAGAGCGCCTCCTCTTGAGATGCCACGGGAATGCCGGGAATTCTTTCCCTACGAAACAGGGAAAGGATCCCTCATCTCGAGCTAGGAGGCGGAAACGGGGCTCACCTTGGTGTGTGCGGGACCCTCGTGCTTCCTCTCGAGTGGAGACGGGTATGTCGGGGAACTTCTTGAGTTGCAGCAAGGGTGTGAAGGACCCTTTGGAAGTTCCAGTGGTTAGATGTGATTAGCCTCGAGAAGCCTCAGCGGAAATGGGCCTCATCTCGCCTGGAGGGCAAAACCTCCTGGATTTTCTCGAGTTGCGGCAGTTGCTCTCGACTTACGACGGGGACCTCGGGGATCCGCTCTGGTGGCCTCCGGAAAGGCCAGTCCCCATGCGAGTTCCTCGGGGGCCTCTCAGGATTCCTCTCCCGTCGATGCCGGGGCCTAAGACCTTGTGTGGAGTCGGGGCCGGAACCTGTGGATTCCTCTCCAGTGCTGACATGGATCTTGGGGTACTTCTGGAGTCTCCCCAGGGGAGTCAGTCCTCGTCTCGAAGCGGGCATGCACTTGCGCTTTCCTCCAGAGCGGTAGCAGCAGTGTCACGCAGTCCGCCGCGTGGATCAAAGGATCTATGTTTTTCCCTCGAGTCTTTCCCACGAGGCTTTCCCACGAGGCTTTCCCACAGGGCTGTCCCACGTGCACACGTGGTGGGAGTCGATCCTCGGTTTGAACGTCGAGGCAGTGCAGGGAAAACAGGTTCCTCTGGAATGGACTGACATTTCTGGGGGACTCTTGGTATGGTGGCATGACCCTGGAGTTCCTCTCGCCTTTCCTGTGGAGAGCGACTCCTCTTGAGATGCGACGGGAACGCCGGGAATTCTTTCCCTACGAAACAGGGAAAGGATCCCTCATCTCGAGCTAGGAGGCGGAAACGGGGCTCCCCTGGATGTGTGCGGGACCCTCGTGCTTCCTCTCCAGTGGAGACAGGTATGTCGGGCAACTTCTTGAGTTGCAGCAAGGGTGTGAAGGACCCTTTGGAAGTTCCAGTGGTTAGATGTGATTAGCCTCGAGAAGCCTCAGCGGAAATGGGCCTCATCTCGCCTGGAGGGCAAAACCTCCTGGATTTTCTCGAGTTGCGGCAGGTGCTCTCGACTTACGACGGGGACCTCAGGGACCTGCTCTGGTGGCCTCAGGAAAGGCCAGTCCCCATGCGAGTTCCTCGGGGGCCTCTCGGGATTCCTCTCCCGTCGATGCCGGGGCCTAAGACCTTGTGTGGAGTCGGGGCGGGAACCTCAGGATTACTCTCCAGTGCTAACATGGATCTTGGGGTACTTCTGGAGTCTCCCCAGGGGAGTCAGTGCTCGTCTCGAATGCGGGCATGCACTTGCGCTTTCCTCCAGAGCGGTAGCAGCAGTGTCACGCAGTCCGCCGCGTGGATCAAAGGATCTATGGTTTTCCCTCGAGTCTTTCCCACGAGGCTTTCCCACGAGGCTTTCCCACAGGGCTGTCCCACGTGCACACGTGGTGGGAGTCGATCCTCGGCTTGAACGTCGAGGCAGTGCAGGGAAAACAGGTTCCTCTGGAATGGACTTACACATCTGGGGGACTCTTGAAATGGTGGCACGACCCTGGAGTTCCTCTCGCCTTTCCTGTGGAGAGCGCCTCCTCAGGAGATGCGACGCGAACGCCGGGAATTCTTTCCCTACGAAACAGGGAAAGGATCCCTCATCTCGAGCTAGGAGGCGGAAACGGGGCTCCCCTGGATGTGTGCGGGACCCTCGTGCTTCCTCTCGAGTTGAGACGGGTATGTCGGGGAACTTCTTGAGTTGCAGCAAGGGTGTGAAGGACCCTTTGGAAGTTCCAGTGGTTAGATGTGATTAGCCTCGAGAAGCCTCAGCGGAAATGGGCCTCATCTCGCCTGGAGGGCAAAACCTCCTGGATATTCTCGAGTTGCGGCAGGTGCTCTCGACTTACGATGGGGACCTCACGGACCCGCTAGGGTGGCCTCAGGAAAGGCCAGTCCCCATGCGAGTTCCTCGGGGGCCTGTCGGGATTCCTGTCCCGTCGATGCCGGGGCCTAAGACCTTGTGTGGAGTCGGGGCCGGAACCTGAGGATTCCTCTCCACTGCTGACATGGATCTTGGGGTACTTCTGGAGTCTCCCCAGGGGAGTCAATCCTTGTCTCGAATGCGGGCATGCACTTGCGCTTTCCTCCAGAGCGGTAGCAGCAGTGTCACGCAGTCCGCCGCGTGGATCAAAGGATCTATGGTTTTTCCTCGAGTCCTTCCCACGAGGCTTTCCCACGAGGCTTTCCCACAGGGCTGTCCCACGTGCACACGTGGTGGGAGTCGATCCTCGGCTTGAACGTCAAGGCAGTGCAGGGAAAACAGGTTCCTCGGAATGGACTGACACATCTGGGGGACTCTTGGAATGGTGGCACGACCCTGGAGTTCCTCTCGCCTTTCCTGTGGAGAGCGCCTCCTCTTGAGATGCGACGGGAACGCCGGGAATTCTTTCCCTACGAAACAGGGAAGGGATCCCTCATCTCTAGCTAGGAGGCGGAAACGGGGCTCCCCTGGATGTGTGCGGACCCTCGTGCTTCCTCTCGAGTGGAGACGGGTATGTCGGGGAACTTCTTGAATTGCAGCAAGGGTGCGAAGGACCCTTTGGAAGTTACAGTGGTTAGATGTGATTAGCCTCGAGAAGCCTCAGCGGAAATGGGCCTCATCTCGCCTGGAGGGCAAAACCTCCTGGATTTTCTCGAGTTGCGGCAGGTGCTCTCGACTTACGACGGGGACCTCAGGGACCTGCTCTGGTGGCCTCAGGAAAGGCCAGTCCCCATGCGAGTTCCTCGGGGGCCTCTCGGGATTCCTCTGCCGTCGAAGCCGGGGCCTAAGACCTTGTGTGGAGTCGGGGCGGGAACCTCAGGATTCCTCTCCAGTGCTGACATGGATCTTGGGGTACTTCTGGAGTCTCCCCAGGGGAGTCAGTCCTCGTCTCGAAGCGGGCATGCAATTGCGCTTTCCTCCAGAGCGGTAGCAGCAGTGTCACGCAGTCCGCCGCGTGGATCAAAGGATCTATGGTTTTCCCTCGAGTCTTTCCCACGAGGCTTTCCCACGAGGCTTTCCCACAGGCCTGTCCCATGTGCACACGTGGTGGGAGTCGATCCTCGGCTTGAAGGTCAAGGCAGTGCAGGGAAAACAGGTTCCTCTGGAATGGACTGACACATCTGGGGGTCTCTTGGAATGATGGCACGACCCTGGAGTTCCTCTCGCCTTTCCTGTGGAGAGCGCCTCCTCTTGAGATGCGACGGGATCGCCGGGAATTCTTTCCCTGCGAAACAGGGAAAGGATCCCTCATCTCGAGCTAGGAGGCGGAAACGGGGCTCCCCTGGATGTGTGCGGGACCCTCGTGCTTCCTCTCGAGTGGAGACGGGTATGTCGGGGAACTTCTTGAGTTGCAGCAAGGGTGCGAAGGACCCTTTGGAAGTTCCAGTGGTTAGATGTGATTAGCCTCGAGAAGCCTCAGCGGAAATGGGCCTCATCTCGCCTGGAGGGCAAAACCTCCTGGATTTTCTCGAGTTGCGGCAGGTGCTCTCGACTTACGACGGGGACCTCAGGGACCTGCTCTGGTGGCCTCAGGAAAGGCCAGTCCCCATGCGAGTTCCTCGGGGGCCTCTCGGGATTCCTCTGCCGTCGAAGCCGGGGCCTAAGACCTTGTGTGGAGTCGGGGCGGGAACCTCAGGATTCCTCTCCAGTGCTGACATGGATCTTGGGGTACTTCTGGAGTCTCCCCAGGGGAGTCAGTGCTCGTCTCAAATGCGTTCATGCACGTGCGCTTTCCTGCAGAGCGGTAGCAGCAGTGTCATGCAGTCCGCCGCGTGGAGCAAAGGATCTATGGTTTTCCCTCGAGTCTTCCCCACGAGGCTTTCCCACGAGGCTTTCCCTCAGGGCTGTCCCACGTGCACACGTGGTGGGCGTCGATCCTCGGCTTGAACGTCAAGGCAGTGCAGGGAAGACAGGTTCCTCTGGAATGGACTGACACATCTGGGGGACTCTTGGAATGGTGGCACGACCCTGGAGTTCCTCTCGCCTTTCCTGTGGGGAGCGCTTCGTCTTGAGATGCGACGGAAACGCCGGGAATTCTTTCCCTACGAAACAGGGAAAGAATCCCTCATCTCGAGCTAGGAGGCGGAAACGGGTCTCCCCTGGGTGTGTGCAGGACTCTCTTGCTTCCTCTCGAGTGGAGACGGGTATGTCGGGGAACTTCTTGAGTTGCAGCAACGGTGTGAAGGACCCTTTGGAAGTTCCAGTGGTTAGATGTTATTAGCCTCGAGACGCCTCAGCGGAAATGGGCCTCATCTCGCCTGGAGGGCAAAACCTCCTGGATTTTCTCGAGTTGCGGCAGGTGCTCTCGACTTACGACGGGGACATCGGGGACGCGCTCTGGTGGCCTCAGGAAAGGCCAGTCCCCATGCGAGTTCCTCGGGGGCCTCTCGGGATTCCTCTCCCGTCGATGCCGGGGCCTAAGACCTTGTGTGGAGTCGGGGCCAGAACCTGTGGATTTCTCTCCAGTGCTGACATGGATCTTGGGGTACTTCTGGAGTCTCCCCAGGGGAGTCAGTCCTCGTCTCGAATGCGGGCATGCACTTGCGCTTTCCTCCAGAGCGGTAGCAGCAGTGTCACGCAGTCCGCCGCGTGGATCAAAGGATCTATGGTTTTCCCTTGAGTCTTTCCCACAAGGCTTTCCCACGAGGCTTTCCCTCAGGGCTGTCCCACGTGCAAACGTGGTGGGCGTCGATACTCGGCTTGAACGTCAAGGCAGTGCAGGGAAGACAGGTTCCTCTGGAATGGACTGACAGATCTGGGGGACTCTTGGAATGGTGGCACGACCCTGGAGTTCCTCTCGCCTTTCCTGTGGGGAGCGCTTCCTCTTGAGATGCGACGGGAACGCCGGGAATTCTTTCCCTACGAAACAGGGAAAGGATCCCTCATCTCGAGCTAGGAGGCGGAAACGGGGCTCCCCTGGATGTGTGCGGGACCCTCGTGCTTCCTCTCGAGTGGTGACGGGTATGTCGGGGAACTTCTTGAGTTGCAGCAAGGGTGTGAAGGACCCTTTGGAAGTTCCATGGGTTAGATGTGATGAGCCTCGAGAAGCCTCAGCGGAAATGGGCCTCATCTCTCCTGGAGGGCAAAACCTCCTGGATTTTCTCGAGTTGCGGCAGGTGCTCTCGACTTATGATGGGGACCTCAGGGACCCGCTCTGGTGGCCTCAGGAAAGGCCAGTCCCCATGCGAGTTCCTCGGCGGCCTGTCGGGATTCCTCTCCCGTCGATGCCGGGGCCTAAGACCTTGTGTGGAGTCGGGGCCGGAACCTGAGGATTCCTCTCCAGTGCTGACATGTATCTTGGGGTACTTCTGGAGTCTCCCCAGGGGAGTCAGTCCTCGTCTCCAATGCGGGCATGCACTTGCGCTTTCCTCCAGAGCGGTAGCAGCAGTGTCACGCAGTCCGCCGCGTGGATCAAAGGATCTATGGTTTTCCCTCGAGTCTTTCCCACGAGGCTTTCCCACGAGGCTTTCCCACAGGGCGGTCCAACGTGCACACGTGGTGGCAGTCGATCCTCGGCTTGAACGTGAAGGCAGTGCAGGGAAAACAGGTTCCTCTGGAATGGACAGACACATCTGGGGGACTCTTGGAATGGTGGCACGACCCTGGAGTTCCTCTCGCCTTTCCTGTGGAGAGCGCCTCCTCTTGAGATGCGACGGGAACGCCGGGAATTCTTTTCTTACGAAACAGGGAAAGGATCCCTCATCTCGAACTAGGAGGCGGAAACGGGGCTCCCCGGGATGTGTGCGGGACCCTCGTGATTCCTCTCGAGTGGAGACGGGTATGTCGGGGAACTTCTTGAGTTGCAGCAAGGGTGTGAAGGACCCTTTGGAAGTTCCAGTGGTTAGATGTGATTAGCATCGAGAAGCCTCAGCGGAAATGGGCCTCATCTCGCCTGGAGGGCAAAACCTCCTGGATTTTCTCGAGTTGCGGCAGGTGCTCTCGACTTACGACGGGGACCTAAGGGACTGGCTCTGGTGGCCTCAGGAAAGGCCAGTCCCCATGAGAGTTCCTCGGGGGCCTGTCGGGATTCCTCTCCTGTCGATGCCGGGGCCTAAGACCTTGTGTGGAGTCGGGGCCGGAACCTGAGGATTTTCTGCAGTGCTGACATGGATCTTGGGGTATTTCTGGAGTCTCCCCAGGGGAGTCAGTGCTCGTCTCGAATGCGGGCATGCACTTGCGCTTTCCTCCAGAGCGGTAGGAGCAGTGTCACGCAGTCCGCCGCGTGGATCAAAGGATCTATGGTTTTCCCTCGAGTCTTTCCCACGAGGCTTTCCCACGAGGCTTTCCCACAGGGCTGTCCCACGTGCACACGTGGTGGGAGTCGATCCTCGGCTTGAAAGTCAAGGCAGTGCAAGGAAAACAGGTTCCTCTAGAATGGACTGACACATCTGGGGGACTCTTGGAATGGTGGCACGACCCTGGAGTTCCTCTCGCCTTTCCTGTGGAGAGCGCCTCCTCTTGAGATGCGACGGGAACGCCGGGAATTCTTTCCCTACGAAACAGGGAAAGGATCCCTCATCTCGAGCTAGGAGGCGGAAACGGGGCTCCCCTGGATGTGTGCGGGACCCTCGTGCTTTCTCTCAAGTGGAGTCGGGTATGTCGGGGAACTTCTTGAGTTGCAGCAAGGGTGTGAAGGACCCTTTGGAAGTTCCAGTGGTTAGATGTGATTAGCCTCGAGAAGCCTCAGCGGAAATGGGCCTCATCTCGCCTGGAGGGCAAAACCTCCTGGATTTTCTCGAGTTGCGGCAGGTGCTCTCGACTTACGACGGGGACCTCAGGGACCCGCTCTGGTGGCCTCAGGAAAGGCCAGTCCCCATGCGAGTTCCTCGCGGGCCTCTCGGGATTCCTCTCCCTTCAATGCCGGGGGCTAAGACCTTGTGTGGAGTCGGGGCCGGAACCTGAGGATTCCTCTCCAGTGCTGACATGGATCTTGGGGTACTTCTGGAGTCTCCCCAGGGGAGTCAGTGCTCGTCTCGAATGCGGGCATGCACTTGCGCTTTCCTCCAGAGCGGTAGCAGCAGTGTCACGCAGTCCGCCGCGTGGATCAAAGGATCTATGGTTTTCCCTCGAGTCTTTCCCACGAGGCTTTCCCACGAGGCTTTCCCACAGGGCTGTCCCACGTGCACACGTGGTGGGAGTCGATCCTCGGCTTGAACGTCAAGGCAGTGCAGGGAAAACAGGTTCCTCTGGAATGGACTGACACATCTGGGGGACTCTTGGAATGGTGGCACGACCCTGGAGTTCCTCTCACCTTTCCTGTGGAGAGCGCCTCCTCTTGAGATGCGACGGGAACGCCGGGAATTCTTTCCCTACGAAACAGGGAAAGGATCCCTCATCTCGAGCTAGGAGGCGGAAACGGGGCTCCCCTGGATGTGTGCGGGACCCTCGTGCTTCCTCTCGAGTGGAGACGGGTATGTCGGGGAACTTCTTGAGTTGCAGCAAGGGTGTGAAGGACCCTTTGGAAGTTCCAGTGGTTAGATGTGATTAGCCTCGAGAAGCCTCAGCGGAAATGGGCCTCATCTCGCCTGGAGGGCAAAACCTCATGGATTTTCTCGAGTTGCGGCAGGTGCTCTCAACTTACGACGGGGACCTCAGGGACCCGCTCTGGTGGCCTCAGGAAAGGCCAGTCCACATGCGAGTTCCTCGGGGGCCTCTCGGGATTCCTCTCACGTCGATGCCGGGGCCTAAGACCTTATGTGGAGTCGGGGCCGGAACCTGAGGATTCCTCTGCAGTGCTGACATGGATATTGGGGTACTTCTGGAGTCTCCCCAGGGGAGTCAGTCCTCGTCTCGAATGCGGGCATGCACTTGCGCTTTCCTCCAGAGCGGTAGCAGCAGTGTCACGCAGTCCGCCGCGTGGATCAAAGGATCTATGGTTTTCCCTCGAGTCTTTCCCACGAGGCTTTCCCACGAGGCTTTCCCACAGGGCTGTCCCACGTGCACACGTGGTGGGAGTCGATCCTCGGCTTGAACGTCAAGGCAGTGCAGGGAAAACAGGTTCCCCTGGAATGGACTTACACATCTGGGGGACTCTTGGAATGGTGTCACGACCCTGGAGTTCCTCTCGCCTTTCCTGTGGAGAGCGCCTCCTCTTGAGATGCGACGGGAACGCCGGGAATTCTTTCCCTACGAAACAGGGAAAGGATCCCTCATCTCGAGCTAGGAGGTGGAAACGGGGCTCCCCTGGATGTGTGCGGGACCCTCGTGCTTCTCTCGAGTGGAGACGGGTATGTCGGGGAACTTCTTGAGTTGCAGCAAGGGTGTTAAAGACCCTGTGGAAGTTCCAGTGGTTAGATGTGATTAGCCTCGAGAAGCCTCAGCGGAAATGGGCCTCAGCTCGCCTGGAGGGCAAAATCTCCTGGATTTTCTCGAGTTGCGGCAGGTGCTCTCGACTTTCGACGGGGACCTCAGGGACCCGCTCTGGTGGCCTCAGGCAAGGCCAGTCCCCATGCGAGTTCCTCGGGGGCCTCTCGGGATTCCTCTGCCGTCGATGCCGGGGCCTAAGACCTTGTGTGGAGTCGGGGCCGGAACCTGAGGATTCCTCTCCAGTGCTGACATGGATCTTGGGGTACTTCTGGAGTCTCCCCAGGGGAGTCAGTGCTCGTCTCGAATGCGGGCATGCACTTGCGCTTTCCTCCAGAGCGGTAGCAGCAGTGTCACGCAGTCCGCCGCGTGGATCAAAGGATCTATGGTTTTCCCTCGAGTCTTTCCCAGGAGGCTTTCCCACGAGGCTTTCCCACAGGGCTGTCCCACGTGCACACGTGGTGGGAGTCGATCCTCGCCTTGAACGTCAAGGCAGTGCAGGGAAAACAGGTTCCTCTGGAATGGATTGACACATCTGGGGGACTCTTGGAATGGTGGCACGACCCTGGAGTTCCTCTCGCCTTTCCTGTGGAGAGCGCCTCTTGAGATGCGACGGGAACGCCTGGAATTCTTTCCCTACGAAACAGGGAAAGGATCCCTCATCTCGAGCTAGGAGGCGGAAACGGAGCTCCCCTGGATGTGTGCGGGACCCTCGTGCTTCCTCTCGAGTGGAGACGGGTATGTCGGGGAACTTCTTGAGTTGCAGCAAGTGTGTGAAGGACCCTTTGAAAGTTCCATGGGTTAGATGTGATGAGCCTCGAGAATCCTCAGCGGAAATGGGCCTCATCTCACCTGGAGGGCAAAACCTCCTGGATTTTCTCGAGTTGCGGCAGGTGCTCTCGACTTACGACGGGGACCTCAGGGACCCGCTCTGGTGGCTTCAGGAAAGGCCAGTCCCCATGTGAGTTCCTCGGGGGCCTCTCGGGATTCCTCTCCCGTTGATGCCGGGGCCTAAGACCTTGTGTGGAGTTGGGGTCGGAACCTGAGGATTCCTCTCCAGTGCTGACATGGATCTTGGGGTACTTCTGGAGTCTCCCCAGGGGAGTCAGTGCTCGTCTCGAATGCGGGCATGCACTTGCACTTTCCTCCAGAGCGGTAGCAGCATTGTCACGCAGTCCGCCGCGTGGATCAAAGGATCTATGGTTTTCCCTCGAGTCTTTCCCACGAGGCTTTCCCACGAGGCTTTCCCACAGGGCTGTCCCACGTGCACACGTTGTGGGAGTCGATCCTCGGCTTGAACGTCAAGGCAGTGCAGGGAAAACAAGTTCCTCTGGAATAGACTGACACATCTGGGGGACTCTTGGAATCGTGGCACGACCCTGGAGTTCCTCTCGCCTTTCCTGTGGAGACCGCCTCCTCTTGAGATGCGACGGGAATGCCGGGAATTCTTTCCCTACGAAACAGGGAAAGGATCCCTCATCTCGAGCAAGGAGGAGGAAACGGGGCTCCCCTGGATGTTTGCGGGACCCTCGTGCTTCCTCTCGAGTGGAGATGGGTATGTCGGGGAACTTCTTGAGTTGCAGCAAGGGTGTGAAGGACCCTTTGGAAGTTCCAGTGGTTAGATGGGATTAGCCTCGAGAAGCCTCAGCGGAAATGGCCTCATCTCGCCTGGAGGGCAAAACCTCCTGGATTTTCTCGAGTTGCGGCAGGTGCTCTCGACTTACGACGGGAACCTCAGGGACCCGCTCTGGTGGCCTCAGGAAAGGCCAGTCCCCATGCGAGTTCCTCGGGGGCCTCTCGGGATTCCTCTCCCGTCGATGCCGGGGCCTAAGACCTTGTGTGGAGTCGGGGCCGGAACCTGAGGATTCCTCTCCTGTGCTGACATGAATCTTGGGGTACTTCTGGAGTCTCCCCAGGGGAGTCAGTCCTCGTCTCGAATGCGGGCATGCACTTGCACTTTCCTCCAGAGCGGTAGCAGCAGTGTCACGCAGTCCGCCGCGTGGATCAAAGGATCTATGGTTTTCCCTCGAGTCTTTCCCACGAGGCTTTCCCACGAGGCTTTCCCACAGGGCTGTCCCACGTGCACACGTGGTGGGAGTCGATCCTCCGCTTGAACGTCAAGGCAGTGCAGGGAAAACAGGTTCCTCTGGAATGGACTGACACATCTGGGGGACTCTTGGAATGGTGGCACGACCCTGGAGTTCCTCTCGCCTTTCCTGTGGAATATCGCCTCCTCTTGAGATGCGACGGGAACGCCGGGAATTCTTTCCTTAGGAAACAGGGAAAGGATCCCTCATCTCGAGCTAGGAGGCGGAAACGGGGCTCCCCTGCATGTGTGCGGGACCCTCGTGCTTCCTCTCGAGTGGAGACGGGTATGTCGGGGAACTTCTTGATTTGCAGCAAGGCTGTGAAGGACCCTTTGGAAGTTCCAGTGGTTCGATGTGATTAGCCTCGAGAAGCCTCAGCGGAAATGGGCCTCATCTCGCCAGGAGGGCAAAACCTCCTGGATTTTCTCGAGTTGCGGCAGGTGCTCTCGACTTAGACGTGGACCTCAGGGACCCGCTCTGGTGGCCTCTGGAAAGGCCAGTCCCCATGCGAGTTCCTCGGGGGCCTCTCGGGATTCCTCTGCCGTCGATGCCGGGGCCTAAGACCTTGTGTGGAGTCGGGGCCGGAACCTGAGGATTCCTCTCCTGTGCTGACATGGATCTTGGGGTACTTCTGGAGTCTCCCCAGGGGAGTCAGTGCTCGTCTCGAATGCGGGCATGCACTTGCACTTTCCTCCAGAGCGGTAGCAGCAGTTTCACGCAGTCCGCCGCGTGGATCAAAGGATCTATGGTTTTCCCTCGAGTCTTTCCCACGAGGCTTTCCCACGAGGCTTTCCCACAGGGCGGTCCCACGTGCCCACGTGGTGGGAGTCGATCCTCGGCTTGAACGTCAAGGCAGTGCAGGGAAAACAGGTTCCTCTGGAATGGACTGACACATCTGGGGGACTCTTGGAAGGGTGGCACGACCCTGGAGTTCCTCTCGCCTTTCCTGTGGAGAGCGCCTCCTCTTGAGATGCGACGGGATCGCCGGGAATTCTTTCGCTACGAAACAGGGAAAGGATCCCTCATCTCGAGCTAGGAGGCGGAAACGGGGCTCCCCTGGGTGTGTGCGGGAACCTCGTGCTTCCTCTTGAGTAGAGACGGGTATGTCGGGGAACTTCTTGAGTTGCAGCAAGGGTGTGAAGGACCCTTTGGAAGTTCCATGGGTTAGATGTGATGAGCCTCGAGAAGCCTCAGCGGAAATGGGCCTCATCTCGCCTGGACGGCAAAACCTCCTGGATGTTCTCGAGTTGCGGCAGGTGCTCTCGACTTAGACGGGGACCTCCGGGACCCGCTCTGGTGGCCTCAGGAAAGGCCAGTCCCCATGCGAGTTCCTCGGGGGCCTCCCGGGATTCCTCTCCCGTTGATGCCGGGGCCTAAGACCTTGTGTGGAGTTGGGGTCGGAAGCTGAGGATTCCTCTCCAGTGCTGACATGGATCTTGGGGTACTTCTGGAGTCTCCCCAGGGGAGTCAGTGCTCGTCTCGAATGCGGGCATGCACTTGCGCTTTCCTCCAGAGCGGTAGCAGCAGTGTCACGCAGTCCGACGCGTGGATCAAAGGATCTATGTTTTTCCCTCGAGTCTTTCCCAGGAGGCTTTCCCACGAGGCTTTCCCACAGGGCTGTCCCACGTGCACACGTGGTGGGAGTCGATCCTCGGCTTGAACGTCAAGGCAGTGCAGGGAAAACAGGTTCCTCTGGAATGGATTGACACATCTGGGGGACTCTTGGAATGGTGGCACGACCCTGGAGTTCCTCTCGCCTTTCCTGTGGAGAGCGCCTCCTCTTGAGATGCGACGGGAATGCCGGGAATTCTTTCCCTACGAAACAGGGAAAGGATCCCTCATCTCGAGCAAGGAGGCGGAAACGGGGCTCCCCTGGGTGTGTGCGGGACTCTCGTGCTTCCTCTCGAGTGGAGACGGGTATGTCGGGGAACTTCTTGAGTTGCAGCAAGGGTGTGAAGGACCCTTTGGAAGTTCCAGTGGTTAGATGTGATTAGCCTCGAGAAGCCTCAGCGGAAATGGGCCTCATCTCGCCTGGAGGGCAAAACCTCCTGGATTTTCTCGAGTTGCGGCAGGTGCTCTCGACTTACGACTGGAACCTCAGGGACCCGCTCTGGTGGCCTCAGGAAAGGCCAGTCCCCATGCGAGTTCCTCTGGGGCCTCTCGGGATTCCTCTGCCGTCGATGCCGGGGCCTAAGACCTTGTGTGGAGTCGGGGCCGGAACCTGAGGATTCCTCTGCAGTGCTGACATGAATCTTGGGGTACTTCTGGAGTCTCCCCAGGGGAGTCAGTCCTCGTCTCGAATGCGGGCATGCACTTGCGCTTTCCTCCAGAACGGTAGCAGCAGTGTCACGCAGTCCGCCGCGTGGATTAAAGGGTTTATGGTTTTCCCTCGAGTCTTTCCCACGAGGCATTCCCACGAGACTTTCCCACAGGGCTGTCCCACGTGCACACGTGGTGGGAGTCGATCCTCGGCTTGAACGTCAAGGCAGTGCAGGGAAAAAAGTTTCCTCTGGAATGGACTGACACATCTGGGGGACTCTTGGAATGGTGGCACGACCCTGGAGTTCCTCTCACCTTTCCTGTGATGAGTGCCTCCTCTTGAGATGCGACGGGAACGCCGGGAATTCTTTCCCTATGAAACAGGGAGAGGATCCCTCATCTCGAGCTAGGAGGCGGAAACGGGGCTCCCCTGGGTGTGTGCGGGAACCTCGTGCTTCCTCTCGAGTGGAGACGGGTATGTCGGGGAACTTCTTGAGTTGCAGCAAGGGTGTGAAGGACCCTTTGGAAGTTCCAGTGGTTCGATGTGATTAGCCTCGAGAAGCCTCAGCGGAAATGGGCCTCATCTCGCCAGGAGGGCAAAACCTCCTGGATTTTCTCGAGTTGCGGCAGGTGCTCTCGACTTAGACGTGGACCTCAGGGACCCGCTCTGGTGGCCTCAGGAAAGGCCAGTCCCCATGCGAGTTCCTCGGGGGCCTCTCGGGATTCCTCTGCCGTCAATGCCGGGGCCTAAGACCTTGTGTGGAGTCGGGGCCGGAACCTGAGGATTCCTCTCCTGTGCTGACATGGATCTTGGGGTATTCTGGAGTCTCCCCAGGGGAGTCAGTCCTCGTCTCGAATGCGGGCATGCACTTGCACTTTCCTCCAGAGCGGTAGCAGCAGTGTCACGCAGTCCGCCGCGTGGATCAAAGGATCTATGGTTTTCCCTCTAGTCTTTCCCACGAAGCTTTCCCACGAGGCTTTCCCACAGGGCTGTCCCACGTGCACACGTGGTGGGAGTCGATCCTCCGCTTGAACGTTAAGGCAGTGCAGGGAAAACACGTTCCTCTGGAATGGACTGACACATCTGGGGGACTCTTGGAATGGTGGCACGACCCTGGAGTTCCTCTCGCCTTTCCTGTGGAGAGCGCCTCCTCTTGAGATGCGACGGGAACGCCGGGAATTCTTTCCTTAGGAAACAGGGAAAGGATCCCTCATCTCGAGCTAGGAGGCGGAAACGGGGCTCCCCTGGATGTGTGCGGGACCCTCGTGCTTCCTCTCGAGTGGAGACGGGTATGTCGGGGAACTTCTTGATTTGCAGCAAGGCTGTGAAGGACCCTTTGGAAGTTCCAGTGGTTAGACGTGATTAGCCTCGAGAAGCCTCAGCGGAAATGGGCCTCATCTCGCCTGGAAGGCAAAACCTCCTGGATTTTCTCGAGTTGCGGCAGGTGCTCTCGACTTACGACGGGAACCTCAGGGACCCGCTCTGGTGGCCTCAGGAAAGGCCAGTCCCTATGCGAGTTCCTCTGGGGCCTCTAGGGATTCCTCTGCCGTCGATGCCGGGGCCTAAGACCTTGTGTGGAGTCGGGGCCGGAACCTGAGGATTCCTCTGCAGTGCTGACATGGATCTTGGGGTACTTCTGGAGTCTCCCCAGGGGAGTCAGTCCTCGTCTCGAATGCGGGCATGCACTTGCGCTTTCCTCCAGAACGGTAGCAGCAGTGTCACGCAGTCCGCCGCGTGGATTAAAGGATTTATGGTTTTCCCTCGAGTCTTTCCCACGAGGCATTCCCACGAGGCTTTCCCACAGGGCTGTCCCACGTGCACACGTGGTGGGAGTCGATCCTCCGCTTGAACGTCAAGGCAGTGCAGGGAAAACAGGTTCCTCCGGAATGGATTGAGACATCTGGGGGACTCTTGGAATGGTGGCACGACCCTGGAGTTTCTCTCGCCTTTCCTGTGGAGAGCGCCTCCTCTTGAGATGCGACGGGAACGCCGGGAATTCTTTCCCTGCGAAACAGGGAAAGGATCCCTCATCTCGAGCTAGGAGGCGGAAACGTCGCTCCCCTGGATGTGTGCGGGACCCTCGTGCTTCCTCTCGAGTGGAGACGGGTATGTCGGGGAACTTCTTGAGTTGCAGCAAGGGTGTGAAGGACCCTTTGGAAGTTCCAGTGGTTAGACGTGATTAGCCTCGAGAAGCCTCAGCGGAAATGGGCCTCATCTCGCCTGGAGGGCAAAACCTCCTGGATTTTCTCGAGTTGCGGCAGGTGCTCTCGACTTAGACGTGGACCTCAGGGACCCGCTCTGGTGGCCTCTGGAAAGGCCAGTCCCCATGCGAGTTCCTCGGGGGCCTCTCGGGATTCCTCTGCCGTCGATGCCGGGGCCTAAGACCTTGTGTGGAGTCGGGGCCGGAACCTGAGGATTCCTCTCCTGTGCTGACATGGATCTTGGGGTACTTCTGGAGTCTCCCCAGGGGAGTCAGTGCTCGTCTCGAATGCGGGCATGCACTTGCACTTTCCTCCAGAGCGGTAGCAGCAGTTTCACGCAGTCCGCCGCGTGGATCAAAGGATCTATGGTTTTCCCTCGAGTCTTTCCCACGAGGCTTTCCCACGAGGCTTTCCCACAGGGCGGTCCCACGTGCCCACGTGGTGGGAGTCGATCCTCGGCTTGAACGTCAAGGCAGTGCAGGGAAAACAGGTTCCTCTGGAATGGACTGACACATCTGGGGGACTCTTGGAATGGTGGCACGACCCTGGAGTTCCTCTCGCCTTTCCTGTGGAGAGTGCCTCCTCTTGAGATGCGACGGGAACGCCGGGAATTCTTTCCCTATGAAACAGGGAGAGGATCCCTCATCTCGAGATAGGAGGCGGAAACGGGGCTCCCCTGGGTGTGTGCGGGAACCTCGTGCTTCCTCTCGAGTGGAGACGGGTATGTCGGGGAACTTCTTGAGTTGCAGCAAGGGTGTGAAGGACCCTTTGGAAGTTCCAGTGGTTCGATGTGATTAGCCTCGAGAAGCCTCAGCGGAAATGGGCCTCATCTCGCCAGGAGGGCAAAACCTCCTGGATTTTCTCGAGTTGCGGCAGGTGCTCTCGACTTAGACGTGGACCTCAGGGACCCGCTCTGGTGGCCTCAGGAAAGGCCAGTCCCCATGCGAGTTCCTCGGGGGCCTCTCGGGATTCCTCTGCCGTCGATGCCGGGGCCTAAGACCTTGTGTGGAGTCGGGGCCGGAACCTGAGGATTCCTCTCCTGTGCTGACATGGATCTTGGGGTATTCTGGAGTCTCCCCAGGGGAGTCAGTCCTCGTCTCGAATGCGGGCATGCACTTGCACTTTCCTCCAGAGCGGTAGCAGCAGTGTCACGCAGTCCGCCGCGTGGATCAAAGGATCTATGGTTTTCCCTCGAGTCTTTCCCACGAGGCTTTCCCACGAGGCTTTCCCACAGGGCTGTCCCACGTGCACACGTGGTGGGAGTCGATCCTCCGCTTGAACGTTAAGGCAGTGCAGGGAAAACACGTTCCTCTGGAATGGACTGACACATCTGGGGGACTCTTGGAATGGTGGCACGACCCTGGAGTTCCTCTCGCCTTTCCTGTGGAGAGCGCCTCCTCTTGAGATGCGACGGGAACGCCGGGAATTCTTTCCTTAGGAAACAGGGAAAGGATCCCTCATCTCGAGCTAGGAGGCGGAAACGGGGCTCCCCTGGGTGTGTGCGGGAACCTCGAGCTTCCTCTCGAGTGGAGACGGGTATGTCGGGGAACTTCTTGAGTTGCATCAAGGGTGTGAAGGACCCTTTGGAAGTTCCAGTGGTTAGATGTGATTAGCCTCGAGAAGCCTCAGCGGAAATGGGCCTCATCTCGCCTGGAGGGCAAAACCTCCTGGATTTCCTCGAGTTGCGGCAGGTGCTCTCGACTTAGACGGGGACCTCAGGGACTCGCTCTGGTGGCCTCAGGAAAGACCAGTCCCCATGCGAGTTCCTCGGGGGCCTCTCGGGATTCCTCTCCCGTCGATGCCGGGGCCTAAGACCTTGTGTGGAGTCGGGGCCGGAACCTGAGGATTCCTCTCCAGTGCTGACATGGATCTTGGGGTACTTCTGGAGTCTCCCCAGGGGAGTCAGTCCTCGTCTCGAATGCGGGCATGCACTTGCGCTTTCCTCCAGAGCGGTAGCAGCAGTGTCACCCAGTCCGCCGCGTGGATCAAAGGATCTATGGTTTTCCCTCGAGTCTTTCCCACGAGGCTTTCCCACGAGGCTTTCCCACAGTGCTGTCCCACGTGCACACGTGGTGGGAGTCGATCCTCGGCTTGAACGTCAAGGCAGTGCAGGGAAAACAGGTTCCTCTGGAATGGACTGACACATCTGGGGGACTCTTGGAATGGTGGCACGACCCTGGAGTTCCTCTCGCCTTTCCTGTGGAGAGCGCCTCCTCTTGAGATGCGACGGGAACGCCGGGAATTCTTTCCCTGCGAAACAGGGAAAGGATCCCTCATCTCGAGCTAGGAGGTGGAAACGGGGCTCCCCTGGATGTGTGCGGGACCCTCGTGCTTCCTCTCGAGTGGAGACGGGTATGTCGGGGAACTTCTTGAGTTGCATCAAGGGTGTGAAGGACCCTTTGGAAGTTCCAGTGGTTAGATATGATTAGCCTCGAGAAGCCTCAGCGGAAATGAGCCTCATCTCGCCTGGAGGGCAAAACCTCCTGGATTTCCTCGAGTTGCGGCAGGTGCTCTCGACTTAGACGGGGACCTCAGGGACCCGCTCTGGTGGCCTCAGAAAAGGCCAGTCCCCATGCGAGTTCCTCGGGGGCCTCTCGGGATTCCTCTCCCGTCGATGCCGGGGCCTAAGACCTTGTGTGGAGTCGGGGCCGGAACCTGAGGATTCCTCTCCAGTGCTGACATGGATCTTGGGGTACTTCTGGACTCTCCCCAGGGGAGTCAGTCCTCGTCTCGAATGCGGTCATGCACTTGCGTTTTCCTCAAGAGCGGTAGCAGCAGTGTCACCCAGTCCGCCGCGTGGATCAACGGATCTATGGTTTTCCCTCGAGTCTTTCCCACGAGGCTTTCCCACGAGGCTTTCCCACAGGGCTGTCCCACGTGCACACGTGGTGGGAGTCGATCCTCGGCTTGAACGTCAAGGCAGTGCAGGGAAAACAGGTTCCTCTGGAATGGACTGACACATCTGGGGGACTCTTGGAATGGTGGCACGACCCTGGAGTTCCTCTCGCCTTTCCTGTGGAGAGCGCCTCCTCTTGAGATGCGACGGGATCGCCGGGAATTCTTTCCCTACGAAACAGGGAAAGGATCCATCATCTCGAGCTAGGAGGCGGAAACGGGGCTCCCCTGGATGTGTGCGGGCCCTCGTGCTACCTCTCGAGTGGAGACGGGTATGTCCGGGAACTTCTGGACTTGCAGCAAGGGTGTGAAGGAACCTTTGGAAGTTCCAGTGGTTAGATGTGATTAGCCTCGAGAAGCCTCAGCGGAAATGGGCCTCATCTCGCCTGGAGGGCAAAACCTCCTGGATTTTCTCGTGTTGAGGCAGGTGCTCTCGACGTACGACGGGGACCTCAGGGACCCGCTCTGGTGGCCTCAGGAAAGGCCAGTCCCCATGCGAGTTCCTCGGGGGCCTCTCGGGATTCCTCTCCCGTCGATGCCGGGGCATAAGACCTTGTGTGGAGTCGGGGCCGGAACCTGAGGATTCCTCTCCAGTGCTGACATGGATCTTGGGGTAATTCTGGAGTCTCCACAAGGGAGTCATTGCTCGTCTCCAATGCGGGCATGCACTTGCGCTTTCCTGCAGAGCGGTAGCAGCAGTGTCACGCAATCCGCCGCGTGGATCAACGGATCTATGGTTTTCCCTCGAGTCTTTCCCACGAGGCTTTCCCACGAGGCTTTCCCACAGGGCTGTCCCACGTGCACACGTGATGGGAGTCGATCCTCGGCTTGAACGTCAAGGCAGTGCAGGGAAAATAGGTTCCTCTGGAATGGACTGACACATCTGGGGGACTCTTGGAATGGTGGCACGACCCTGGAGTTCCTCTCGCCTTTCCTGTGGAGAGCGCCTCCTCTTGAGATGCGACGGGAACGCCGGGAATTCTTTCCCTGCGAAACAGGGAAAGAATCCCTCATCTCGAGCTAGGAGGCGGAAACGGGGCTCCCCTGGGTGTGTGTGGGAACCTCGTGCTTCCTCTCGAGTGGAGACGGGTATGTCGGGGAACTTCTTGAGTTGCATCAAGGGTGTGAAGGACCCTTTGGAAGTTCCAGTGGTTAGATGTGATTAGACTCGAGAAGCTTCAGTGGAAATGGGCCTCATCTCGCCTGGAGGGCAAAACCTCCTGGATTTCCTCGAGTTGCGGCAGGTGCTCTCGACTTACGACGGGGACCTCAGGGAACCGCTCTGGTGGCCTCAGGAAAGACCAGTCCCCATGCGAGTTCCTCGGGGGCCTCTCGGGATTCCTCTCCCGTCGATGCCGGGGCCTAAGACCTTGTGTGGAGTCGGGGCCGGAACCTGAGAATTCCTCTCCAGTGCTGACATGGATCTTGGGGTACTTCTGGAGTCTCCCCAGGGGAGTCAGTCCTCGTCTCGAATGCGGGCATGCACTTGCGCTTTCCTCCAGAGCGGTAGCAGCAGTATCACCCAGTCCGCCGCGTGGATCAAAGGATCTATGGTTTTCCCTCGAGTCTTTCCCACGAGGCTTTCCCACGAGGCTTTCCCACAGGGCTGTCCCACGTGCACACGTGGTGGGAGTCGATCCTCGGCTTGAACGTCAAGGCAGTGCAGGGAAATCAGGTTCCTCTGGATTGGACTGAAACATCTGGGGGACTCTTGGAATGATGGCACAACCCTGGAGTTCCTCTCGCCTTTCCTGTGGAGAGCGCCTCCTCTTGAGATGCGACGGGAACGCCGGGAATTCTTTCCCTACGAAACAGGGAAAGGATCCCTCATCTCGAGCTAGGAGGCGGAAACGGGGCTCCCCTGGATGTGTGCGGGACCCTCGTGCTTCCTCTCGAGTGGAGACGGGTATGTCGGGGAACTTCTTGAGTTGCAGCAAGGGTGTGAAGGACCCTTTGGAAGTTCCAGTGGTTAGACGTGATTAGCCTGGAGATGCCTCAGCGGAAATGGGCCTCATCTCGCCTGGAGGGCAAAACCTCCTGGATTTTCTCGAGTTGCGGCAGGTGGTCTCGACCTACAACGGGGACCTCAGGGACCCGCTCTGGAGGCCTCAGGAAAGACCAGTCCCCATGCGAGTTCCTCGGGGGCCTCTCGGGATTCCTCTCCCGTCGATGCCGGGGCCTAAGACCTTGTGTGGAGTCCGGGCCGGAACCTGTGGATTCCTCTCCAGTGCTGACATGGATCTTGGGGTACTTCTGGAGTCTCCCCAGGGGAGTCAGTGCTCGTCTCGAATGCGGGCATGCACTTGCGCTTTCCTCCTGAGCGGTAGCAGCAGTTTCACGCAGTCCGCCGCGTGGATCAAAGGATCTATGGTTTTCCCTCGAGTCTTTCCCACGAGGCTTTCCGACGAGGCTTTCCCACAGGGCGGTCCCACGTGCCCACGTGGTGGGAGTCGATCCTCGGCTTGAACGTCAAGGCAGTGCAGGGAAAACAGGTTCCTCTGGAATGGACTGACACATCTGGGGGACTCTTGGAATGGTGGCACGACCCTGGAGTTCCTCTCGCCTTTCCTGTGGAGAGCGCCTCCTCTTGAGATTCGACGGGATCGCCGGGAATTCTTTCGCTACGAAACAGGGAAAGGATCCCTCATCTCGAGCTAGGAGGCGGAAACGGGTTTCCCCTGGGTGTGTGCGGGACCCTCGTGCTTCCTCTCGAGTGGAGACGGGTATGTCGGGGAACTTCTTGAGTTGCAGCAAGGGTGTGAAGGTCCCTTTGGAAGTTCCATGGGTTAGATGTGATGAGCCTCGAGAAGCCTCAGCGGAAATGGGCCTCATCTCGCCTGGAGGGCAAAACCTCCTGGATGTTCTCGAGTTGCGGCAGGTGCTCTCGACTTAGAGGGGGACCTCAGGGACCCGCTCTGGTGGCCTCAGGAAAGGCCAGTCCCCATGCGAGTTCCTCGGGGGCCTCTCGGGATTCCTCTCCCGTTGATGCCGGGGCCTAAGACCTTGTGTGGAGTTGGGGTCGGAAGCTGAGGATTCCTCTCCAGTGCTGACATGGATCTTGGGGTACTTCTGGAGTCTCCCCAGAGGAGTCAGTGCTCGTCTCGAATGCGGGCATGCACTTTCATTTTCCTCCAGAGCGGTAGCAGCAGTGTCACGCACTCCGCCGCGTGGATCAAAGGATCTATGGTTTCCCTCGAGTCTTTCCCACGAGGCTTTCCCACGAGGCTTTCCCACAGGGCTGTCCCACGTGCACACGTGGTGGGAATCGATCCTCGGCTTGAACGTCAAGGCAGTGGAGGGAAAACAGGTTCCTCTGGAATGGACTGACACATCTGGGGGACTCTTGGAATGGTGGCACGACCCTGGAGTTCCTCTCGCCTTTCCTGTGGAGAGCGCCTCCTCTTGAGATGCGACGGGATCGCCGGGAATTCTTTCGCTACGAAACAGGGAAACGATCCCTCATCTCGAGCTAGGAGGCGGAAACGGGGCTCCCCTGGGTGTGTGCGGGAACCTCGTGCTTCCTCTCGAGTGGAGACGGGTATGTCGGGGAACTTCTTGAGTTGCATCAAAGGTGTGAAGGACCCTTTGGAAGTTCCAGTGGTTAGATGTGATTAGCCTCGAGAAGCCTCAGCGGAAATGGGCCTCATCTCGCCTGGAGGGCAAAACCTCCTGGATTTCCTCGAGTTCCGGCAGGTGCTCTCGACTTAGACGGGGACCTCAGGGACCCGCTCTGGTGGCCTCAGGAAAGACCAGTCCCCATGCGAGTTCCTCGGGGGCCTCTCGGGATTCCTCTCCCGTCGATGCCGGGCCTAAGACCTTGTGTGGAGTCGGGGCCGGAACCTGAGAATTCCTCTCCAGTGCTGACATGGATCTTGGGGTACTTCTGGAGTCTCCCCAGGGGAGTCAGTCCTCGTCTCGAATGCGGGCATGCACTTGCGCTTTCCTCCAGAGCGGTAGCAGCAGTGTCACGCAGTCCGCCGCGTGGATCAAAGGATCTATGGTTTTCCCTCGAGTCTTTCCCACGAGGCTTTCCCACGAGGCTTTCCCACAGGGCTGTCCCACGTGCACACGTGGTGGGAGTCGATCCTCGGCTTGAACGTCAAGGCAGTGCAGGCAAAACAGGTTCCTCTGGCATGGACTGACACATCTGGGGGACTCTTGGAATGGTGGCACGACCCTGGAGTTCCTCTCGCCTTTCCTGTGGAGAGCGCCTCCTCTTGAGATGCGACGGGATCGCCGGGAATTCTTTCCCTGCGAAACAGGGAAAGGATCCCTCATCTCGAGCTAGGAGGTGGAAACGGGGCTCCCCTGGGTGTGTGCGGGACCCTCGTGCTTCCTCTCGAGTGGAGACGGGTATGTCGGGGAACTTCTTGAGTTGCATCAAGGGTGTGAAGGACCCTTTGGAAGTTCCAGTGGTTAGATGTGATTAGCCTCGAGAAGCCTCAGCGGAAATGGGCCTCATCTCGCCTGGAGGGCAAAACCTCCTGGATTTCCTCGAGTTGCGGCAGGTGCTCTCGACTTAGACGGGGACCTCAGGGACCCGCTCTGGTGGCCTCAGGAAAGGCCAGTCCCCATGCGAGTTCCTCGGGGGCCTCTCGGGATTCCTCTCCCGTCGATGCCGGGGCCTAAGACCTTGTGTGGAGTCGGGGCCGGAACCTGAGGATTCCTCTCCAGTGCTGACATGGATCTTGGGGTACTTCTGGAGTCTCCCCAGGGGAGTCAGTCCTCGTCTCGAATGCGGGCATGCACTTGCGCTTTCCTCAAGAGCGGTAGCAGCAGTGTCACCCAGTCCGCCGCGTGGATCAAAGGATCTATGTTTTTCCCTCGAGTCTTTCCCACGAGGCTTTCCCACGAGGCTTTCCCACAGGGCTGTCCCACGTGCACACGTGGTGGGAGTCGATCCTCGGCTTGAAAGTCAAGGCAGTGCAGCTAAAACAGGTTCCTCTGAAATGGACTGACACATCTGGGGGACTCTTGGAATGGTGGCACGACCCTGGAGTTCCTCTCGCCTTTCCTGTGGAGAGCGCCTCCTCTTGAGATGCGACGGGATCGCCGGGAATTCTTTCGCTACGAAACAGGGAAAGGATCCCTCATCTCGAGCTAGGAGGCGGAAACGGGGCTCCCCTGGGTGTGTGCGGGAACCTCGAGCTTCCTCTCGAGTGGAGACGGGTATGTCGGGGAACTTCTTGAGTTGCATCAAGGGTGTGAAGGACCCTTTGGAAGTTCCAGTGGTTAGATGTGATTAGCCTCGAGAAGCCTCAGCGGAAATGGGCCTCATCTCGCCTGGAGGGCAAAACCTCCTGGATTTCCTCGAGTTGCGGCAGGTGCTCTCGACTTAGACGGGGACCTCAGGGACTCGCTCTGGTGGCCTCAGGAAAGACCAGTCCCCATGCGAGTTCCTCGGGGGCCTCTCGGGATTCCTCTCCCGTCGATGCCGGGGCCTAAGACCTTGTGTGGAGTCGGGGCCGGAACCTGAGGATTCCTCTCCAGTGCTGACATGGATCTTGGGGTACTTCTGGAGTCTCCCCAGGGGAGTCAGTCCTCGTCTCGAATGCGGGCATGCACTTGCGCTTTCCTCCAGAGCGGTAGCAGCAGTGTCACCCAGTCCGCCGCGTGGATCAAAGGATCTATGGTTTTCCCTCGAGTCTTTCCCACGAGGCTTTCCCACGAGGCTTTCCCACAGTGCTGTCCCACGTGCACACGTGGTGGGAGTCGATCCTCGGCTTGAACGTCAAGGCAGTGCAGGGAAAACAGGTTCCTCTGGAATGGACTGACACATCTGGGGGACTCTTGGAATGGTGGCACGACCCTGGAGTTCCTCTCGCCTTTCCTGTGGAGAGCGCCTCCTCTTGAGATGCGACGGGAACGCCGGGAATTCTTTCCCTGCGAAACAGGGAAAGGATCCCTCATCTCGAGCTAGGAGGTGGAAACGGGGCTCCCCTGGATGTGTGCGGGACCCTCGTGCTTCCTCTCGAGTGGAGTCGGGTATGTCGGGGAACTTCTTGAGTTGCATCAAGGGTGTGAAGGACCCTTTGGAAGTTCCAGTGGTTAGATATGATTAGCCTCGAGAAGCCTCAGCGGAAATGAGCCTCATCTCGCCTGGAGGGCAAAACCTCCTGGATTTCCTCGAGTTGCGGCAGGTGCTCTCGGCTTAGACGGGGACCTCAGGGACCCGCTCTGGTGGCCTCAGAAAAGGCCAGTCCCCATGCGAGTTCCTCGGGGGCCTCTCGGGATTCCTCTCCCGTCGATGCCGGGGCCTAAGACCTTGTGTGGAGTCGGGGCCGGAACCTGAGGATTCCTCTCCAGTGCTGACATGGATCTTGGGGTACTTCTGGACTCTCCCCAGGGGAGTCAGTCCTCGTCTCGAATGCGGTCATGCACTTGCGTTTTCCTCAAGAGCGGTAGCAGCAGTGTCACCCAGTCCGCCGCGTGGATCAACGGATCTATGGTTTTCCCTCGAGTCTTTCCCACGAGGCTTTCCCACGAGGCTTTCCCACAGGGCTGTCCCACGTGCACACGTGGTGGGAGTCGATCCTCGGCTTGAACGTCAAGGCAGTGCAGGGAAAACAGGTTCCTCTGGAATGGACTGACAGATCTGGGGGACTCTTGGAATGGTGGCACGACCCTGGAGTTCCTCTCGCCTTTCCTGTGGAGAGCGCCTCCTCTTGAGATGCGACGGGATCGCCGGGAATTCTTTCCCTACGAAACAGGGAAAGGATCCCTCATCTCGAGCTAGGAGGCGGAAACGGGGCTCCCCTGGATGTGTGCGGGCCCTCGTGCTACCTCTCGAGTGGAGACGGGTATGTCCGGGAACTTCTGGACTTGCAGCAAGGGTGTGAAGGAACCTTTGGAAGTTCCAGTGGTTAGATGTGATTAGCCTCGAGAAGCCTCAGCGGAAATGGGCCTCATCTCGCCTGGAGGGCAAAACCTCCTGGATTTTCTCGTGTTGAGGCAGGTGCTCTCGACGTACGACGGGGACCTCAGGGACCCGCTCTGGTGGCCTCAGGAAAGGCCAGTCCCCATGCGAGTTCCTCGGGGGCCTCTCGGGATTCCTCTCACGTCGATGCCGGGGCCTAAGACCTTGTGTGGAGTCGGGGCCAGAACCTGAGGATTCCTCTCCAGTGCTGACATGGATCTTGGGGTAATTCTGGAGTCTCCAAGGGGAGTCATTGCTCGTCTCGAATGCGGGCATGCACTTGCGCTTTCCTGCAGAGCGGTAGCAGCAGTGTCACGCAGTCCGCCGCGTGGATCAACGGATCTATGATTTTCCCTCGAGTCTTTCCCACGAGGCTTTCCCACGAGGCTTTCCCACAGGGCTGTCCCACGTGCACACGTGGTGGGAGTCGATCCTCGGCTTGAACGTCAAGGCAGTGCAGGGAAAACAGGTTCCTCTGGAATGGACTGACACATCTGGGGGACTCTTGGAATGGTGGCACGACCCTGGAGTTCCTCTCGCCTTTCCTGTGGAGAGCGCCTCCTCTTGAGATGCGACGGGAACGCCGGGAATTCTTTCCCTGCGAAACAGGGAAAGGATCCCTCATCTCGAGCTAGGAGGCGGAAACGGGGCTCCCCTGGGTGTGTGCGGAACCTCGTGCTTCCTCTCGAGTGGAGACGGGTATGTCGGGCAACTTCTTGAGTTGCATCAAGGGTGTGAAGGACCCTTTGGAAGTTCCAGTGGTTAGATGTGATTAGCCTCGAGAAGCCTCAGCGGAAATGTGCCTCATCTCGCCTGGAGGGCAAAACCTCCTGGATTTCCTCGAGTTGCGGCAGGTGCTCTCGACTTAGACGGGTCCTCAGGGACCCGCTCTGGTGGCCTCAGGAAAGACCAGTCCCCATGCGAGTTCCTCGGGGGCCTCTCGGGATTCCTCTCCCCTCGATGCCGGGGCCTAAGACCTTGTGTGGAGTCGGGGCCGGTACCTGAGAATTCCTCTCCAGTGCTGACATGGATCTTCGGGTACTTCTGGAGTCTCCCCAGGGGAGTCAGTCCTCGTCTCGAATGCGGGCATGCACTTGCGCTTTCCTCCAGAGCGGTAGCAGCAGTGTCACCCAGTCCGCCGCGTGGATCAAAGGATCTATGGTTTTCCCTTGAGTCTTTCCCACTAGGCTTTCCCACGAGGCTTTCCCACAGGGCTGTCCCACGTGCACACGTGGTGGGAGTCGATCCTCGGCTTGAACGTCAAGGCAGTGCAGGGAAAACAGGTTCCTCTGGAATGGACTGACACATCTGGGGGACTCTTGGAATGGTGGCACGACCCTGGAGTTCCTCTCGCCTTTCCTGTGGAGATTGCCTCCTCTGAGATGCGACGGGATCGCCGGGAATTCTTTCCCTACGAAACAGGGAAAGGATCCCTCATCTCGAGCTAGGAGGCGTAAACGGGGCTCCCCTGGATGTGTGCGGGACCCTCGTGCTTCCTCTCGAGTGGAGACGGGTATGTCGGGGAACTTCTGGACTTGCAGCAAGGGTGTGAAGGAACCTTTGGAAGTTCCAGTGGTTAGATGTGATTAGCCTCGAGAAGCCTCAGCGGAAATGGGCCTCATCTCGCCTGGAGGGCAAAACCTCCTGGATTTCTCGAGTTGGGGCAGGTGCTCTCGACTTACAACGGGGACTTCAGGGACCCGCTCTGGTGGCCTCAGGAAAGGCCAGTCCCCATGCGAGTTCCTCGGGGGCCTCTCGGGATTCCTCTCCCGTCGATGCCGGGGCCTAAGACCTTGTGTGGAGTCGGGGCCGGAACCTGAGGATTCCTCTGCAGTGCTGACATGGATCTTGGGATAATTCTGGAGTCTCCCAGGGGAGTCAGTGCTCGTCTCGAATGCGGGCATGCACTTGCGCTTTCCTCCAGACCGGTAGCAGCAGAGTCAGGCAGTCCGCCGCGTGGATCAAAGGATCTATGGTTTTCCCTCGAGTCTTTCCCACGAGGCTTTCCCACGAGGCTTTCCCACAGGGCTGTCCCACGTGCACACGTGGTGGGAGTCGATCCTCCGCTTGAACGTCAAGGCAGTGCAGGGAAAACAGGTTCCTCTGGAATGGACTGACACATCTGGGGGAACCTTGGAATGGTGGCACGACGCTGGAGTTCCTCTCGCCTTTCCTGTGGAGAGCGCCTCCTCTTGAGATGCGACGGGAACGCCGGGAATTCTTTCCCTGCGAAACAGGGAAAGGATCCCTCATCTCGAGCTAGGAGGCGGAAACGGGGCTCCCCTGGGTGTGTGCGGGAACCTCGTGCTTCCTCTCGAGTGGAGACGGGTATGTCGGGGAACTTCTTGAGTTGCATCAAGGGTGTGAAGGACCCTTTGGAAGTTCCAGTGGTTAGATGTGATTAGCCTCGAGAAGCCTCAGCGGAAATGGGCCTCATCTCGCCTGGAGGGCAAAACCTCCTGGATTTCCTCGAGTTGCGGCAGGTGCTCTCGACTTAGACGGGGACCTCAGGGACCCGCTCTGGTGGCCTCAGGAAAGACCAGTCCACATGCGAGTTCCTCGGGGGCCTCTCGGGATTCCTCTCCCGTCGATGCCGGGGCCTAAGACCTTGTGTGGAGTCGGGGCCGGTACCTGAGAATTCCTCTCCAGTGCTGACATGGATCTTGGGGTACTTCTGGAGTCTCCCCAGGAGAGTCAGTCCTCGTCTCGAATGCGGGCATGCACTTGCGCTTTCCTCCAGAGCGGTAGCAGCAGTGTCACCCAGTCCGCCGCGTGGATCAAAGGATCTATGGTTTTCCCTCGAGTCTTTCCCACGAGGCTTTCCCACGAGGCTTTCCCACAGGGCTGTCCCACGTGCACAAGTGGTGGGAGTCGATCCTTGGGTTGAACGTCAAGGCAGTGCAGGGAAAACAGGTTCCTCTGGAATGGACTGACACATCTGGGGGACTCTTGGAATGGTGGCACGACCCTGGAGTTCCTCTCGCCTTTCCTGTGGAGAGTGACTCCTCTTGAGATGCGACGGGATCGCCGGGAATTCTTTCCCTACGAAACAGGGAAAGGATCCCTCATCTCGAGCTAGGAGGCGTTAACGGGGCTCCCCTGGATGTGTGCGGGAACCTCGTGCTTCCTCTCGAGTGGAGACGGGTATGTCGGGGAACTTCTGGACTTGCAGCAAGGGTGTGAAGGACCCTTTGGAAGTTCCATGGGTTAGATGTGATGAGCCTCGAGAAGCCTCAGCGGAAATGGGCCTCATCTCGCCTGGAGGGCAAAACCTCCTGGATGTTCTCGAGTTGCGGCAGGTGCTCTCAACTTAGACGGGGACCTCAGGACCCGCTCTGGTGGCCTCAGGAAAGGCCAGTCCCCATGCGAGTTCCTCGGGGGCCTCTCGGGATTCCTCTCACGTCGATGCCGGGGCCTAAGACCTTGTGTGGAGTCGGGGCCGGAACCTGAGGATTTCTCTCCAGTGCTGACATGGATCTTGTGGTACTTCTGGAGTCTCCCCAGGGGAGTCAGTGCTCGTCTCGAATGCGGGCATGCACTTGCGTTTTCCTCCAGAGCGGTAGCAGCAGTGTCACGCAGTCCGCCGCGTGGATCAAATGATCTATGGTTTTCCCTCGAGTCTTTCCCACGAGGCTTTCCCACGAGGCTTTCCCACAGGGCTGTCCCACGTGCACACGTGGTGGGAGTCGATCCTCGGCTTGAACGTCAAGGCAGTGCAGGAAAAACAGGTTCCTCTGGATTGGACTGAAACATCTGGGGGACTCTTGGAATGATGGCACAACCCTGGAGTTCCTCTCGCCTTTCCTGTGGAGAGCGCCTCCTCTTGAGATGCGACGGGAACGCCGGGAATTCTTTCCCTACGAAACAGGGAAAGGATCCCTCATCTCGAGCTAGGAGGCGGAAACGGGGCTCCCCTGGATGTGTGCGGGAACCTCGTGCTTCCTCTCGAGTGGAGACGGGTATGTCGGGGAACTTCTTGAGTAGCAGCAAGGGTGTGAAGGACCCTTTGGAAGTTCCAGTGGTTAGACGTGATTAGCCTCGAGAAGCCTCAGCGGAAATGGGCCTCATCTCGCCTGGAGGGCAAAACCTCCTGGATTTCCTCGAGTTGTGGCAGGTGCTCTCGACTTAGACGGGGACCTCAGGGACCCGCTCTGGTGGCCTCAGGAAAGGCCAGTCCCCATGCGAGTTCCTCGGGGGCCTCTCGGGATTCCTCTCCCTTCGATGCCGGGGCCTAAGACCTTGTGTGGAGTCGGGGCCGGAACATGAGGATTTCTCTCCAGTGCTGACATGGATCTTGTGGTACTTCTGGAGTCTCCCCAGGGGAGTCAGTGCTCGTCTCGAATGCGGGCATGCACTTGCGTTTTCCTCCAGAGCGGTAGCAGCAGTGTCACGCAGTCCGCCGCGTGGATCAAAGGATTTATGGTTTTCCCTCGAGTCTTTCCCACGAGGCTTTCCCACGAGGCTTTCCCACAGGGCTGTCCCACGTGCACACGTGGTGGGAGTCGATCCTCGGCTTGAACGTCAAGGCAGTGCAGGGAAAACAGGTTCCTCTGGATTGGACTGAAACATCTGGGGGACTCTTGGAATGATGGCACAACCCTGGAGTTCCTCTCGCCTTTCCTGTGGAGAGCGCCTCCTCTTGAGATGCGACGGGAACGCCGGGAATTCTTTCCCTACGAAACAGGGAAAGGATCCCTCATCTCGAGCTAGGAGGCGGAAACGGGGCTCCCCTGGATGTGTGCGGGAACCTCGTGCTTCCTCTCGAGTGGAGACGGGTATGTCGGGGAACTTCTTGAGTTGCAGCAAGGGTGTGAAGGACCCTTTGGAAGTTCCAGTGGTTAGACGTGATTAGCCTCGAGAAGCCTCAGCGGAAATGGGCCTCATCTCGCCTGGAGGGCAAAACCTCCTGGATTTTCTCGAGTTGCGGCAGGTGGTCTCGACTTACAACGGGGACCTCAGGGACCCGCTCTGGAGGCCTCAGGAAAGACCAGTCCCCATGCGAGTTCCTCGGGGGCCTGTCGGGATTCCTCTCCCGTCGATGCCGGGGCCTAAGACCTTGTGTGGAGTCGGGGCCGGAACCTGTGGATTCCTCTCCAGTGCTGACATGGACCTTGGGGTACTTCTGGAGTCTCCCCAGGGGAGTCTGTGCTCGTCTCGAATGCGGGCATGCACTTGCGCTTTCCTCCTGAGCTGTAGCAGCAGTTTCACGCAGTCCGCCGCGTGGATCCAAGGATCTATGGTTTTCCCTCGAGTCTTTCCCACGAGGCTTTCCGACGAGGCTTTCCCACAGGACGGTCCCACGTGCCCACGTGGTGGGAGTCGATCCTCGGCTTGAACGTCAAGGCAGTGCAGGGAAAACAGGTTCCTCTGGAATGGACTGACACATCTGGGGGACTCTTGGAATGGTGGCACGACCCTGGAGTTCCTCTCGCCTTTCCTGTGGAGAGCGCCTCCTCTTGAGATGCGACGGGATCGCCGGGAATTCTTTCGCTAAGAAACAGGGAAAGGATCCCTCATCTCGAGCTAGGAGGCGGAAACGGGGTTCCCCTGGGTGTGTGCGGGACCCTCGTGCTTCCTCTCGAGTGGAGACGGGTATGTCGGGGAACTTCTGGACTTGCAGCAAGGGTGTGAAGGACCCTTTGGAAGTTCCATGGGTTAGATGTGATGAGCCTCGAGAAGCCTCAGCGGAAATGGGCCTCATCTCGCCTGGAGGGCAAAACCTCCTGGATGTTCTCGAGTTGCGGCAGGTGCTCTCGACTTAGACGGGGACCTCAGGGACCCGCTCTGGTGGCCTCAGGAAAGGCCAGTCCCCATGCGAGTTCCTCGGGGGCCTCTCGGGATTCCTCTCCCGTCGATGCCGGGGCCTAAGACCTTGTGTGGAGTCGGGGCCGGAACCTGTGGATTCCTCTCCAGTGCTGACATGGATCTTGGGGTACTTCTGGAGTCTCCCCAGGGGAGTCAGTGCTCGTCTCGAATGCGGGCATGCACTTGCGCTTTCCTCCTGAGCTGTAGCAGCAGTTTCACGCAGTCCGCCGCGTGGATCAAAGGATCTATGGTTTTCCCTGGAGTCTTTCCCACGAGGCTTTCCGACGAGGCTTTCCCACAGGGCGGTCCCACGTGCCCACGTGGTGCGAGTCGATCCTCGGCTTGAACGTCAAGGCAGTGCAGGGAAAACAGGTTCCTCTGGAATGGACTGACACATCTGGGGGACTCTTGGAATGGTGGCACGACCCTGGAGTTCCTCTCGCCTTTCTTGTGGAGAGCGCCTCCTCTTGAGATGCGACGGGATCGCCGGGAATTCTTTCGCTACGAAACAGGGAAAGGATCCCTCATCTCGAGCTAGGAGGCGGAAACGGGGCTCACCTGGGTGTGTGCGGGAACCTCGTGCTTCCTCTCGAGTGGAGACGGGTATGTCGGGGAACTTCTTGAGTTGCATCAAGGGTGTGAAGGACCCTTTGGAAGTTCCAGTGGTTAGATGTGATGAGCCTCGAGAAGCCTCAGCGGAAATGGGCCTCATCTCGCCTGGAGGGCAAAACCTCCTGGATTTCCTCGAGTTGCGGCAAGTGCTCTCGACTTAGACGGGGACCTCAGGGACCCGCTCTGGTGGCCTCAGGAAAGGCCAGTCCCCATGCGAGTTCCTCGGGGGCCTGTCGGGATTCCTCTCCCGTCGATGCCGGGGCCTAAGACCTTGTGTGGAGTCGGGGCCGGAACCTGTGGATTCCTCTGCAGTGCTGACATGGATCTTGGGGTACTTCTGGAGTCTCCCCAGGGGAGTCAGTGCTCGTCTCGAATGCGGGCATGCACTTGCGCTTTCCTCCAGTGCGGTAGCAGCAGTGTAACGCAGTCCGCCACGTGGATCAAAGGATCTATGGTTTTCCCTCGAGTCTTTCCCACGAGGATTTCCGACGAGGCTTTCCCACAGGGCGGTCACACGTGCACACGTGCTGGGAGTCCATCCTCGGCTTGAACGTCAAGGCAGTGCAGGGAAAACAGGTTCCTCTGGAATGGACTGACACATCTCGGGGACTCTTGGAATGGTGGCACGACCCTGAAGTTCCTCTCGCCTTTCCTGTGGAGAGCGCCTCCTCTTGAGATGCGACGGGAAAGCCGGGAATTCTTTCCCTACGAAACAGGGAAAGGATCCCTCATCTCGAGCAAGGAGGCGGAAACGGGGCTCCCCTGGTTGTGTGCGGGACCCTCGTGCTTCTTCTCGAGTGGAGACGGGTATGTCGGGGAACTTCTTGAGTTGCAGCAAGGGTGTGAAGGACCCTTTGGAAGTTCCAGTGGTTAGATGTGATTAGCCTCGAGAAGCCTCAGCGGAAATGGGCCTCATCTCGCCTGGAGGGCAAAACCTCCTGGAATTTCTCGAGTTGCGGCAGGTGCTCTCGACTTACGACGGGGACCTCAGGGACCCGCTCTGGTGGCCTCAGGAAAGGCCAGTCCCCATGCGAGTTCCTCGGGAGCCTCTCGGGATTCCTCTGCCGTCGATGCCGGGGCCTAAGACCTTGTGTGGAGTCGGGGCCGGAACCTGAGGATTTCTCTCCAGTGCTGACATGGATCTTGTGGTACTTCTGGAGTCTCCCCAGGGGAGTCAGTGCTCGTCTCGAATGCGGGCATGCACTTGCGTTTTCCTCCAGAGCGGTAGCAGCAGTGTCACGCAGTCCGCCGCGTGGATCAAATGATCTATGGTTTTCCCTCGAGTCTTTCCCACGAGGCTTTCCCACGAGGCTTTCCCACAGGGCTGTCCCACGTGCACACGTGGTGGGAGTCGATCCTCGGCTTGAACGTCAAGGCAGTGCAGGAAAAACAGGTTCCTCTGGATTGGACTGAAACATCTGGGGGACTCTTGGAATGATGGCACAACCCTGGAGTTCCTCTCGCCTTTCCTGTGGAGAGCGCCTCCTCTTGAGATGCGACGGGAACGCCGGGAATTCTTTCCCTACGAAACAGGGAAAGGATCCCTCATCTCGAGCTAGGAGGCGGAAACGGGGCTCCCCTGGATGTGTGCGGGAACCTCGTGCTTCCTCTCGAGTGGAGACGGGTATGTCGGGGAACTTCTTGAGTTGCAGCAAGGGTGTGAAGGACCCTTTGGAAGTTCCAGTGGTTAGACGTGATTAGCCTCGAGAAGCCTCAGCGGAAATGGGCCTCATCTCGCCTGGAGGGCAAAACCTGCTGGATTTTCTCGAGTTGCGGCAGGTGGTCTCGACTTACAACGGGGACCTCAGGGACCCGCTCTGGAGGCCTCAGGAAAGACCAGTCCCCATGCGAGTTCCTCGGGGGCCTGTCGGGATTCCTCTCCCGTCGATGCCGGGGCCTAAGACCTTGTGTGGAGTCGGGGCCGGAACCTGTGGATTCCTCTCCAGTGCTGACATGGACCTTGGGGTACTTCTGGAGTCTCCCCAGGGGAGTCAGTGCTCGTCTCGAATGCGGGCATGCACTTGCGCTTTCCTCCTGAGCTGTAGCAGCAGTTTCACGCAGTCCGCCGCGTGGATCCAAGGATCTATGGTTTTCCCTCGAGTCTTTCCCACGAGGCTTTCCGACGAGGCTTTCCCACAGGACGGTCCCACGTGCCCACGTGGTGGGAGTCGATCCTCGGCTTGAACGTCAAGGCAGTGCAGGGAAAACAGGTTCCTCTGGAATGGACTGACACATCTGGGGGACTCTTGGAATGGTGGCACGACCCTGGAGTTCCTCTCGCCTTTCCTGTGGAGAGCGCCTCCTCTTGAGATGCGACGGGATCGCCGGGAATTCTTTCGCTAAGAAACAGGGAAAGGATCCCTCATCTCGAGCTAGGAGGCGGAAACGGGGTTCCCCTGGGTGTGTGCGGGACCCTCGTGCTTCCTCTCGAGTGGAGACGGGTATGTCGGGGAACTTCTGGACTTGCAGCAAGGGTGTGAAGGACCCTTTGGAAGTTCCATGGGTTAGATGTGATGAGCCTCGAGAAGCCTCAGCGGAAATGGGCCTCATCTCGCCTGGAGGGCAAAACCTCCTGGATGTTCTCGAGTTGCGGCAGGTGCTCTCGACTTAGTCGGGGACCTCAGGGACCCGCTCTGGTGGCCTCAGGAAAGGCCAGTCCCCATGCGAGTTCCTCGGGGGCCTCTCGGGATTCCTCTCCCGTCGATGCCGGGGCCTAAGACCTTGTGTGGAGTCGGGGCCGGAACCTGTGGATTCCTCTCCAGTGCTGACATGGATCTTGGGGTACTTCTGGAGTCTCCCCAGGGGAGTCAGTGCTCGTCTCGAATGCGGGCATGCACTTGCGCTTTCCTCCTGAGCTGTAGCAGCAGTTTCACGCAGTCCGCCGCGTGGATCAAAGGATCTATGGTTTTCCCTGGAGTCTTTCCCACGAGGCTTTCCGACGAGGCTTTCCCACAGGGCGGTCCCACGTGCCCACGTGGTGCGAGTCGATCCTCGGCTTGAACGTCAAGGCAGTGCAGGGAAAACAGGTTCCTCTGGAATGGACTGACACATCTGGGGGACTCTTGGAATGGTGGCACGACCCTGGAGTTCCTCTCACCTTTCTTGTGGAGAGCGCCTCCTCTTGAGATGCGACGGGATCGCCGGGAATTCTTTCGCTACGAAACAGGGAAAGGATCCCTCATCTCGAGCTAGGAGGCGGAAACGGGGCTCACCTGGGTGTGTGCGGGAACCTCGTGCTTCCTCTCGAGTGGAGACGGGTATGTCGGGGAACTTCTTGAGTTGCATCAAGGGTGTGAAGGACCCTTTGGAAGTTCCAGTGGTTAGATGTGATGAGCCTCGAGAAGCCTCAGCGGAAATGGGCCTCATCTCGCCTGGAGGGCAAAACCTCCTGGATTTCCTCGAGTTGCGGCAAGTGCTCTCGACTTAGACGGGGACCTCAGGGACCCGCTCTGGTGGCCTCAGGAAAGGCCAGTCCCCATGCGAGTTCCTCGGGGGCCTGTCGGGATTCCTCTCCCGTCGATGCCGGGGCCTAAGACCTTGTGTGGAGTCGGGGCCGGAACCTGTGGATTCCTCTGCAGTGCTGACATGGATCTTGGGGTACTTCTGGAGTCTCCCCAGGGGAGTCAGTGCTCGTCTCGAATGCGGGCATGCACTTGCGCTTTCCTCCAGTGCGGTAGCAGCAGTGTAACGCAGTCCGCCACGTGGATCAAAGGATCTATGGTTTTCCCTCGAGTCTTTCCCACGAGGATTTCCGACGAGGCTTTCCCACAGGGCGGTCACACGTGCACACGTGCTGGGAGTCCATCCTCGGCTTGAACGTCAAGGCAGTGCAGGGAAAACAGGTTCCTCTGGAATGGACTGACACATCTCGGGGACTCTTGGAATGGTGGCACGACCCTGAAGTTCCTCTCGCCTTTCCTGTGGAGAGCGCCTCCTCTTGAGATGCGACGGGAAAGCCGGGAATTCTTTCCCTACGAAACAGGGAAAGGATCCCTCATCTCGAGCAAGGAGGCGGAAACGGGGCTCCCCTGGTTGTGTGCGGGACCCTCGTGCTTCTTCTCGAGTGGAGACGGGTATGTCGGGGAACTTCTTGAGTTGCAGCAAGGGTGTGAAGGACCCTTTGGAAGTTCCAGTGGTTAGATGTGATTAGCCTCGAGAAGCCTCAGCGGAAATGGGCCTCATCTCGCCTGGAGGGCAAAACCTCCTGGAATTTCTCGAGTTGCGGCAGGTGCTCTCGACTTACGACGGGGACCTCAGGGACCCGCTCTGGTGGCCTCAGGAAAGGCCAGTCCCCATGCGAGTTCCTCGGGGGCCTCTCGGGATTCCTCTGCCGTCGATGCCGGGGCCTAAGACCTTGTGTGGAGTCGGGGCCGGAACCTGAGGATTTCTCTCCAGTGCTGACATGGATCTTGTGGTACTTCTGGAGTCTCCCCAGGGGAGTCAGTGCTCGTCTCGAATGCGGGCATGCATTGCGTTTTCCTCCAGAGCGGTAGCAGCAGTGTCACGCAGTCCGCCGCGTGGATCAAATGATCTATGGTTTTCCCTCGAGTCTTTCCCACGAGGCTTTCCCACGAGGCTTTCCCACAGGGCTGTCCCACGTGCACACGTGGTGGGAGTCGATCCTCGGCTTGAACGTCAAGGCAGTGCAGGAAAAACAGGTTCCTCTGGATTGGACTGAAACATCTGGGGGACTCTTGGAATGATGGCACAACCCTGGAGTTCCTCTCGCCTTTCCTGTGGAGAGTGCCTCCTCTTGAGATGCGACGGGAACGCCGGGAATTCTTTCCCTACGAAACAGGGAAAGGATCCCTCATCTCGAGCTAGGAGGCGGAAACGGGGCTCCCCTGGATGTGTGCGGGACCCTCGTGCTTCCTCTCGAGTGGAGACGGGTATGTCGGGGAACTGCTTGAGTTGCAGCAAGGGTGTGAAGGACCCTTTGGAAGTTCCAGTGGTTAGATGTGATTAGCCTCGAGAAGCCTCAGCGGAAATGGGCCTCATCTCGCCTGGAGGGCAAAACCTCCTGGATTTTCTCGAGTTGAGGCAGGTGCTCTCGACTTACGACGGGGACCGCAGGGACCCGCTCTGGTGGCCTCAGGTAAGGCCAGTCCCCATGCGAGTTCCTGGGGGCCTCTCGGGATTCCTCTCCCGTCGATGCTGGGGCCTAAGACCTTGTGTGGAGTTGGGGCCGGAACTTGAGGATTCCTCTGCAGTGCTGACATGGATCTTGGGGTACTTCTGGAGTCTCCCCAGGGGAGTCAGTGCTCGTCTCGAATGCGGGCATGCACTTGCACTTTCCTCCAGAGCCGTAGCAGCAGTGTCACGCAGTCCGCCGCGTGGATCAAAGGATCTATGTTTTTCCCTCGAGTCTTTCCCACGAGGCTTTCTGACGAGGCTTTCCCACAGGGCGGTCCCACGTGCACACGTGGTGGGAGTCGATCCTCGGCTTGAACGTCAAGGCAGTGCAGGGAAAATAGGTTCCTCTGAAATGGACTGACACATCTGGGGGACTCTTGGAATCGTGGCACGATCCTGGAGTTCCTCTCGCCTTTCCTGTGGAGAGCGCCTCCTCTTGAGATGCGACGGGAACGCCGGGAATTCTTTCCCTACGAAACAGGGAAAGGATCCCTCATCTCGAGCAAGGAGGCGGAAACGGGGCTCCCCTGGGTGTGTGCGGGACCCTCGTGCTTCCTCTTGAGTGGAGACGGGTATGTCGGGGAACTTCTTGAGTTGCAGCAAGGGTGTGAAGGACCCTTTGGAAGTTCCAGTGGTTAGATGTGATTAGCCTCGAGAAGCCTCAGCGGAAATGGGCCTCATCTCGCCTGGAGGGCAAAACCTCCTGGATTTTCTCGAGTTGCGGCAGGTGCTCTCGACTTAGACGTGGACCTCAGGGACCCGCTCTGGTGGCCTCTGGAAAGGCCAGTCCCCATGCGAGTTTCTCGGGGGCCTCTCGGGATTCCTCTGCCGTCGATTCCGGGGCCTAAGACCTTGTGTGGAGTCGGGGCCGGAACCTGAGGATTCCTCTCCAGTGCTGACATGGATCTTGGGGTACTTCTGGAGTCTCCCCAGGGGAGTCAGTGCTCGTCTCGAATGCGGGCATGCACTTGCACTTTCCTCCAGAGCGGTAGCAGCAGTGTCACGCAGTCCGCCGCGTGGATCAAAGGATCTATGGTTTTCCCTCGAGTCTTTCCCATGAGGCTTTCCCACGAGGCTTTCCCACAGGGCTGTCCCACGTGCACACGTGGTGGGAGTCGATCCTCCGCTTGAACGTCAAGGCAGTGCAGGGAAAACAGTTTCCTCTGGAATGGACTGACTCATCTGGGGGACTCTTGGAATGGTGGCACGACCCTGGAGTTCCTCTCGCCTTTCCTGTGGAGAGCACCTCCTCTTGAGATGCGACGGGAACGCCGGGAATTCTTTCCCTACGAAACAGGGAAAGGATCCCTCATCTCGAGCTAGGAGGCGGAAACGGGGCTCCCCTGGATGTGTGCGGGACCCTCGAGCTTCCTCTCGAGTGGAGACGGGTATGTCGGGGAACTTCTTGAGTTGCAGTAAGGGTGTGAAGGACCCTTTGGAAGTTCCAGTGGTTAGACGTGATTAGCCTCGAGAAGCCTCAGCGGAAATGGGCCTCATCTCGCCTGGAGGGCAAAACCTCCTGGATTTTCACGAGTTGCAGGAGGTGCTCTCGACTTACGACGGGGACCTCAGGGACCCGCTCTGGTGGCCTCAGGAAAGGCTAGTCCCCATGCGAGTTCCTCGGGGGCCTCTCGGGATTCCTCTCCCGTCGATGCCGGGGCCTAAGACCTTGTGTGGAGTCGGGGCCAGAACCTGAGGATTCCTCTCCAGTGCTGACATGGATCTTGGGGTACTTCTGGAGTCTCCGCAGGGGAGTCAGTCTTCGTCTCGAATGCGGGCATGCACTTGCGCTTTCCTCCAGAGCGGTAGCAGCAGTGTCACGCAGTCCGCCGCGTGGATCAAAGGATCTATGGTTTTCCCTCGAGTCTTTCCCCCGAGGCTTTCCCACGAGGCTTTCCCACAGGGCTGTGCCACGTGCACACGTGGTGGGAGTCGATCCTCTGCTTGAACGTCAAGGCAGTGCAGGGAAAACAGGTTCCTCTGGGATGGACTGACACATCTCCGGGACTCTTGGAATGGTGGCACGACCCTGGAGTTCCTCTCGCCTTTCCTGTGGAGAGCGCCTCCTCTTGAGATGCGACGGGAACGCCGGGAATTCTTTCCCTACGAAACAGGGAAAGGATCCCTCATCTCGAGCAAGGAGGCGGAAACGGGGCTCCCATGGGTGTGTGCGGGACCCTCGTGCTTCCTCTCGAGTGGAGACGGGTATGTCGGGGAACTTCTTGAGTTGCAGCAAGGGTGGGAAGGACCCTTTGGAAGTTCCAGTGGTTAGATGTGATTAGCCTCGAGAAGCCTCAGCGGAAATGGGCCTCATCTCGCCTGGAGGGCAAAACCTCCTGGATTTTCTCGAGTTGCGGCAGGTGCTCTCGACTTACGACCCGAACCTCAGGGACCCGCTCTGGTGGCCTCAGGAAAGGCCAGTCCCTATGCGAGTTCCTCGGGGGCCTCTCGGGATTCCTCTGCCGTCGATGCCGGGGCCTAAGACCTTGTGTGGAGTCGGGGCCGGAACCTGAGGATTTCTCTCTAGTGCTGACATGGATCTTGGGGTACTTCTGGAGTCTCCCCAAGGGAGTCAGTGCTCGTCTCGAATGCGGGCATGCACTTGCGCTTTCCTCCTGAGCGGTAGCAGCAGTTTCACGCAGTCCGCCGCGTGGATCAAAGGATCTATGGTTTTCCCTCGAGTCTTTCCCACGAGGCTTTCCGACGAGGCTTTCCCACTGGGCGGTCCCACGTGCCCACGTGGTGGGAGTCGATCCTCGGCTTGAACGTCAAGGCAGTGCAGGGAAAACAGGTTCCTCTGGAATGGACTGACACATCTGGGGGACTCTTGGAATGGTGGCACGACCCTGGAGTTCCTCTCGCCTTTCCTGTGGAGAGCGCCTCCTCTTGAGATGCGACGGGATCGCCGGGAATTCTTTCTCTACGAAACAGGGAAAGGATCCCTCATCTCGAGCTAGGAGGCGTAAACGGGGCTCCCCTGGATGTGTGCGGGACCCTCGTGCTACCTCTCGAGTGGAGACGGGTATGTCGGGGCACTTCTGGACTTGTAGCAAGGGTGTGAAGGAACCTTTGGAAGTTCCAGTGGTTAGATGTGATTAGCCTCGAGAAGCCTCAGCGGAAATGGGCCTCATCTCGCCTGGAGGGCAAAACCTCCTGGATTTTCTCGTGTTGAGGCAGGTGCTCTCGACTTACGACGGGGACCTCAGGGACCCGCTCTGGTGGCCTCAGGAAAGGCCAGTCCCCATGCGAGTTCCTCGGGGGCCTGTCGGGATTCCTCTGCCGTCGATGCCGGGGCCTAAGACCTTGTGTGGAGTCGGGGCCGGAACCTGTGGATTCCTCTGCAGTGCTGACATGGATCTTGGGGTACTTCTGGAGACTCCCCAGGGGAGTCAGTGCTCGTCTCGAATGCGGGCATGCACTTGCGCTTTCCTCCAGAGCGGTAGCAGCAGTGTCACGCAGTCCGCCGCGTGGATCAAAGGATCTATGTTTTTCCCTCGAGTGTTTCCCACGAGCCTTCCCACGAGGCTTTCCCACAGGGCGGTCCCACGTGCACACGTGGTGGGAGTCGATCCTCGGCTTGAACGTCAAGGCAGTGCAGGGAAAACAGGTTCCTCTGGAATGGACTGACACATCTGGGGGACTCTTGGAATGGTGGCACGACCCTGGAGTTCCTCTCGCCTTTCCTGTGAAGAGCGCCTCCTCTGGAGATGCGACGGGAACGCCGGGAATTCTTTCCTTATGAAACAGGGAAAGGATCCCTCATCTCGAGCTAGGAGGCGGAAACGGGGCTCCCCTGGATGTGTGCGGGACCCTCGTGCTTCCTCTCGAGTGGAGACGGGTATGTCGGGGAACTTCTTGAGTTGCAGCAAGGGTGAGAAGGACCCTTTGGAAGTTCCAGTGGTTAGATGTGATTAGCCTACAGAAGCCTTAGCGGAAATGGGCCTCATCTCGCCTGGAGGGCAAAACCTCCTGGATTTTCTCAAGTTGCGGCAGGTGCTCTCGACTTACGACGGGGACCTCAGGGACCCGCTCTGGTGGCCTCAGGAAAGGCCAGTCCCCATGCGAGTTCCTCGGGGGCCTCTCGGGATTCCTCTCCCGTCGATGCCGGGGCCTAAGACCTTGTGTGGAGTCGGGGCCGGAACCTGAGAATTCCTCTCCAGTGCTGACATGGATCTTGGGTACTTCTGGAGTCTCCCCAGGGGAGTCAGTCCTCGTCTCGAATGCGGGCATGCACTTGCACTTTCCTCCAGAGCGGTAGCAGCAGTGTCACGCAGTCCGCCGCGTGGATCAAAGGATCTATGGTTTTCCCTCGAGGCTTTCCCACGAGGCTTTCCGACGAGGCTTTCCCACAGGGTGATCCCACGTGCACACGTGCTGGGAGTCCATCCTCGGCTTGAACGTCAAGGCAGTGCAGGGAAAACAGGTTCCTCTGGAATGGACTGACACATCTGGGGGACTCTTTGAAGGGTGGCACGACCCTGGAGTTCCTCTCGCCTTTCCTGTGGAGAGCGCCTCTTGAGATGCGACGGGAATGCCGGGAATTCTTTCCCTACGAAACAGGGAAAGGATCCCTCATCACGAGCTAGAAGGCGGAAACGGGGCTCCCCTGAATGTGTGCGGGACCCTCGTGCTTCCTCTCGAGTGGAGACGGGTATGTCGGGGAACTTCTTGAGTTGCAGCAAGGGTGTGAAGGACCCTTTGGAAGTTCCAGTGGTTAGATGTGATTAGCCACGAGAAGCCTCAGCGGAAATGGCCCTCATCTCGCCTGGAGGGCAAAACCTCCTGGATTTTCTCGAGTTGAGGCAGGTGCTCTAGACTTACGACATGGACCTCAGGGACCCGCTCTGGTGGCCTAAGGAAAGGCCAGTCCCCATGCGAGTTCCTCGGGGGCCTCTCGGGATTCCTCTGCCGTCGATGCCGGGGTCTAAGACCTTGTGTGGAGTCGGGGCCGGAACCTGAGGATTCCTCTCCTGTGCTGACATGGATCTTGGGGTACTTCTGGAGTCTCCCCAGGGGAGTCAGTGCTCATCTCGAATGCGGGCATGCACTTGCGCTTTCCTCCAGAGCGGTAGCAGCAGTGTCACGCTGTCCGCCGCGTGGATCAAAGGATCTATGGTTTTCCCTCGAGTCTTTCCCACGAGGCTTTCCCACGAGGCTTTCCCACAGGGCTGTCCCACGTGCACACGTGGTGGGAGTCGATCCTCGGCTTGAACGTCAAGGCAGTGCAGGGAAAACAGGTTCCTCTGGAATGGACTGACACATCTGGGGGACTCTTGGAATGGTGGCACGACCCTGGAGTTCCTCTCGCCTTTCCTGTGGAGAGCGCCTCCTCTTGAGATGCGACGGGAACGCCGAGAATTCTTTCCCTGCGAAACAGGGAAAGGATCTCTCATCTCGAGCTAGGAGGCGGATACGGGGCTCCCCTGGGTGTGTTGGGGACCCTCGTGCTTCCTCTCGAGTGGAGACGGTTATGTCGGGGAACTTCTTGAGTTGCATCAAGGGTGTGAAGGACCCTTTGGAAGTTCCAGTGGTTAGATGTGATTAGCCTCGAGAAGCCTCAGCGGAAATGGGCCTCATCTCGCCTGGAGGGCAAAACCTCCTGGATTTCCTCGAGTTGCGGCAGGTGCTCTAGACTTAGACGGGGACCTCAGGGACCCGCTCTGGTGGCCTCAGGAAAGGCCAGTCCCCATGCGAGTTCCTCGGGGGCCTCTCGGGATTTCTCTCCCGTCGATGCCGGGGCCTAAGACCTTGTGTGGAGTCGGGGCCGGAACCTGAGGATTCCTCTGCAGTGCTGACATGGACCTTGGGGTACTTCTGGAGTCTCCCCAGGGGAGTCAGTGCTCGTCTCGATTGCGGGCATGCACTTGCGCTTTCCTCCAGAGCGGTAGCAGCAGTGTCACGCTGTCTGCCGCGTGGATAAAAGGATCTATGGTTTTCCCTCGAGTCTTTCCCACGAGGCTTTCCCACGAGGCTTTCCCACAGGGCTGTCCCACGTGCACACGTGGTGGGAGTCGATCCTCGGCTTGAACGTCAAGGCAGTGGAGGGAAAACAGGTTCCTCTGGAATGGACTGACACATCTGGGGGACTCTTGAAATGGTTGCACGACCCTGGAGTTCCTCTCGCCTTTCCTGTGGAGAGCGCCTCCTCTTGAGATGCGACGGGAACGCCGGGAATTCTTTCCTTAGGAAACAGGGAAAGGATCCCTCATCTCGAGCTAGGAGGCGGAAACGGGGCTCCCCTGGATGTGTGCGGGACCCTCGTGCTTCCTCTCGAGTGGAGACGGGTATGTCGGGGAACTTCTTGACTTGCAGCAAGGGTGTGAAGGACCCTTTGGAAGTTCCAGTGGTTAGATGTGATTAGCCTAGAGAAGCCTCAGCGGAAATGGGCCTCATCTCGCCTGGAGGGCAAAACCTCCTGGATTTTCTCGAGTTGCGGCAGGTGCTCTCGACTTACGACGGGGACCTCTGGGACCCGCTCTGGTGGCCTCAGGAAAGGCCAGTCCCTATACGAGTTCCTCTGGGGCCTCTCGGGATTCCTCTGCCGTCGATGCCGGGGCCTAAGACCTTGTGTGGAGTCGGGGCCGGAACCTGAGGATTCCTCTGCACTGCTGACATGGATCTTGGGGTACTTCTGGAGTCTCCCCAGGGGAGTCAGTGCTCGTCTCGAATGCGGGCATGCACTTGCGCTTTCCTCCAGAGCGGTAGCAGCAGTGTCACGCAGTCCGCCGCGTGGATCAAAGGATTTATGGTTTTCCCTCGAGTCTTTCCCACGAGGCTTTCCCACGAGGCTTTCCCACAGGGCTGTCCCACGTGCACACCTGGTGGGAGTCGATCCTCGGCTTGAACATCAAGGGAGTGCAGGGAAAACAGGTTCCTCTGGAATGGACTGACACATCTGGGGGACTCTTGGAATGATGGCACGACCCTGGAGTTTCTCTCCCCTTTCCTGTGGAGAGCGCCTCCTCTTGAGATGCGACGGGAAGGCCGGGAATTCTTTCCTTACGAAACAGGGAAAGGATCCCTCATCTCGAGCTAGGAGGCGGAAACGGGGCTCCCCTGGATGTGTGCGGGACCATCGTGCTTCCTCTCGAGTGGAGACGGGTATGTGGGGAACTTCCTGAGTTGCAGCAAGGGTGTGAAGGACCCTTTGGAAGTTCCAGTGGTTAGATGTGATTAGCCTCGAGAAGCCTCAGAGGAAATGGGCCTCATCTCGCCTGGAGGGCAAAACCTCCTGGATTTCTCGAGTTGCGGCAGGTGCTCTCGACTTACAACGGGGACCTCAGGGACCCGCTCTGATGGCCTCAGGAAAGGCCAGTCCCCATGCGAGTTCCTCGGGGGCCTGTCGGGATTCCTCTCCCGTCGATGCCGGGGCCTAAGACCTTGTGTGGAGTCGTGGCCGGAACCTGTGGATTCCTCTGCAGTGCTGACATGGATCTTGGGGTACTACTGGAGACTCCCCAGGGGAGTCAGTGCTCGTCTCGAATGCGGGCATGCACTTGCGCTTTCCTCCAGAGCGGTAGCAGCAGTGTCACGCAGTCCGCCGCGTGGATCAAAGAATCTATGGTTTTCCCTCTAGTCTTTCCCACGAGGCTTTCCGACGAGGCTTTCCCACAGGGCTCTCCCACGTGCACACGTGGTGGGAGTCGATCCTCGGCTTGAACGTCAAGGCAGTGCAGGGAAAACAGGTTCCTCTGGAATGGACTGACACATCTGGGGGACTCTTTGAAGGGTGGCACGACCCTGGAGTTCCTCTCGCCTTTCCTGTGGAGAGCGCCTCTTGAGATGCGACGGGAACGCCGGGAATTCTTTCCCTAAGAAACAGGGAAAGGATCCCTCATCTCGAGCTAGGAGGCGGAAACGGGGCTCCCCTGGATGTGTGCGGGACCCTCGTGCTTCCTCTCGAGTGGAGACGGGTATGTCGGGGAACTTCTTGAGTTGCAGCAAGGGTGTGAAGGACCCTTTGGAAGTTCCAGTTGTTAGATGTGATTAGCCACGAGAAGCCTCAGCGGAAATGGCCCTCATCTCGCCTGGAGGGCAAAACCTCCTGGATTTTCTCGAGTTGAGGCAGGTGCTCTAGACTTACGACAGGGACCTCAGGGACCCGCTCTGGTGGCCTCAGGAAAGGCCAGTCCCCATGCGAGTTCCTCGGGGGCCTCTCGGGATTCCTCTGCCGTCGATGCCGGGGCCTAAGACCTTGTGTGGAGTCGGGGCCGGAACCTGAGGATTCCTCTCCAGTGCTGACATGGATCTTGGGGTACTTCTCGAGTCTCCCAGGGGAGTCAGTCCTCGTCTCGAATGCGGGCATGCACTTGCGCTTTCCTCCAGAGCGGTAGCAGCAGTGTCACCCAGTCCGCCGCGTGGATCAAAGGATCTATGGTTTTCCCTCGAGTCTTTCCCCCGAGGCTTTCCCATGAGGCTTTCATACAGGGCTGTCCCACGTGCACACGTGGTGGGAGTCGATCCTCGGCTTGAACGTCAAGGCAGTGCAGGGAAAACAGGTTCCTCTGGAATGGACTGACACATCTGGGGGACTCTTGGAATCGTGGCACGATCCTGGAGTTCCTCTCTACTTTCCTGTGGAGAGCGCCTCCTCTTGAGATGCGACGGGAACGCCGGGATTTCTTTCCCTACGAAACAGGGAAAAGATCCCTCACCTCGAGCTAGGAGGCGGATACGGGGCTTCCCTGGGTGTGTGCGGGACCCTCGTGCTTCCTCTCGAGTGGAGACGGGTATGTCGGGGAACTTCTTGAGTTGCAGCACGGGTGTGAAGGACCCTTTGGAAGTTCCAGTGGTTAGATGTGATTAGCCTCGAGAAGCCTCAGCGGACATGGGCCTCATCTCGCCTGGAGGGCAAAACCTCCTGGATTTTCTCGAGTTGCGGCAGGTGCTCTCGACTTACGACGGGGACCTCAGGGACCGCTCTGGTGGCCTCAGGAAAGGCCAGTCCCCATGCGAGTTCCTCGGGGGCCTCTTGGGATTCCTCTGCCGTTGATGCCGGGGCCTAAGACCTTGTGTGGAGTCGGGGCCGGAACCTGAGGATTCCTCTCCAGTGCTGACATGGATCTTGGGGTACTTCTGGAGTCTCCCCAGGGGAGTCAGTGCTCGTCTCGAATGCGGGCATGCACTTGCACTTTCCTCCATAGCGGTAGCTGCAGTGTCACGCAGTCCGCCGCGTGGATCAAAGGATCTATGGTTTTCCCTCGAGTCTTTCCCACGAGGCTTTCCCACGAGGCTTTCCCACAGGGCTGTCCCAGGTGCACACGTGGTGGGAGTCGATCCTCGGCTTGAACGTCAAGGCAGTGCAGGGAAAACAGGTTCCTCTGGAATGGACTGACACATCTGGGGGACTCTTGGAATGGTGGCACGACCCTGGAGTTCCTCTCGCCTTTCCTGTGGAGAGCGCCTCCTCTTGAGATGCGACGGGAACGCCGGGAATTCTTTCCCTACGAAACAGGGAAAGGATCCCTCATCTCGAGCTAGGAGGCGGAAACGGGGCTCCCCTGGATGTGTGCGAGACCCTCGTGCTTCCTCTCGTGTGTAGACGGGTATGTCGGGCAACTTCTTGAGTTGCAGCAAGGGTGTGAAGGACCCTTTGGAAGTTCCAGTGGTTAGATGTGATTAGCCTCGAGAAGCCTCAGCGGAAATGGGCCTCATCTCGCCTGGAGGGCAAAACCTCCTGGATTTTCTCGAGTTGAGGCAGGAGCTCTCGACTTACGACGGGGACCTCAGGGACCCGCTCTGGTGGCCTCAGAAGAGGCCAGTCCCCATGCGAGTTCCTCGGGGGCCTCTCGGGATTCCTCTCCCGTCGATGCCGGGGCCTAAGACCTTGTGTGGAGTCGGGGCCGGAACCTGAGGATTCCTCTCCAGTGCTGACATGGATCTTGGGGTACTTCTGGAGTCTCCCCAGGGGAGTCAGTCCTCGTCTCGAATGCGGGCATGCACTTGCGCTTTCCTCCAGAGCGGTAGCAGCAGTGTCACGCAGTCCGCCGCGTGGATCAAAGGATCTATGGTTTTCCCTCGAGTCTTTCCCACGAGGCTTTCCGACGAGGCTTTCCCACAGGGCGGTCCCACGTGCACACGTGCTGGGAGTCCATCCTCGGCTTGAACGTCAAGGCAGTGCAGGGAAAACAGGTTCCTCTGGAATGGACTGACACATCTGGGGGACTCTTTGAAGGGTGGCACGACCCTGGAGTTCCTCTCGCCTTTCCTGTTGAGAGCGCCTCTTGAGATGCGACGGGAACGCCGGGAATTCTTTCCCTACGAAACAGGGAAAGGATCCCTCATCTCGAGCTAGGAGGCGGAAACGGGGCTCCCCTGGATGTGTGCGGGACCCTCGTGCTACCTCTCGAGTGGAGACGGGTATGTCGGGGAACTTCTTGAGTTGCAGCAAGGGTGTGAAGGACCCTTTGGAAGTTCCAGTGGTTAGATGTGATTAGCCTCGAGAAGCCTCAGCGGAAATGGGCCTCATCTCGCCTGGAGGGCAAAACCTCCTGGATTTTCTCGAGTTGAGGCAGGTGCTCTAGACTTACGACGGGGACCTCAGGGACCCGCTCTGGTGGCCTCAGGAAAGGCCAGTCCCCATGCGAGTTCCTCGGGGGCCTCTCGGGATTCCTCTGCCGTCGATGCCGGGGCCTAAAACCTTGTGTGGAGTCGGGGCCGGAACCTGAGGATTCCTCTCCAGTGCTGACATGGATCTTGGGGTACTTCTGGAGTCTCCCCAGGGGAGTCAGTGCTCGTCTCGAATGCGGGCATGCACTTGCGCTTTCCTCCAGAGCGGTAGTAGCAGTGTCACGCAGTCCGCCGCGTGGAACAAAGGATCTATGGTTTTCCCTCGAGTCTTTCCCACGAGGCTTTCCGACGAGGCTTTCCCACAGGGCGGTCCCACGTGCACACGTGCTGGGAGTCCATCCTCGGCTTGAACGTCAAAGCAGTGCAGGGAAAACAGGTTCCTCTGGAATGGACTGACATCTTGGGACTCTTTGAAGGGTGGCACGACCCTGGAGTTCCTCTCGCCTTTCCTGTGGAGAGCGCCTCTTGAGATGCGACGGGAATGCCGGGAATTCTTTCCCTACGAAACAGGGAAAGGATCCCTCATCTCGGGCTAGGAGGCAGAAACGGGGCTCCCCTGGATGTGTGTGGGACCCTCGTGCTTCCTCTCGAGTGGAGACGGGTATGTCGGGGAACTTCTTGAGTTGCAGCAAGGGTGTGAAGGACCCTTTGGAAGTTCCAGTGGTTAGATGTGATTAGCCTCTAGAGGCCTCAGCGGAAATGGGCCTCATCTCGCCTGGAGGGCAAAACCTCCTGTATTTTCTCGAGTTGAGGCAGGTGCTCTCGACTTACAACGGGGACCACAGGGACCCGCTCTGGTGGCCTCAGGAAAGGCCAGTCCCCATGCGAGTTCCTCGGGGGCCTCTCGGGATTCCTCTGCCATCGATGCCGGGGCCTAAGACCTTGTGTGGAGTCGGGGCCGGAACCTGAGGATTCCTCTCCAGTGCTGACATGGATCTTGGGGTACTTCTGGAGTCTCCCCAGGGGAGTCAGTCCTCGTCTCGAATGCGGGCATGCACTTGCACTTTCCTCCAGAGCGGTAGCAGCAGTGTCACGCAGTCCGCCGCGTGGATCAAAGGATCTATGGTTTTCCCTCGAGTCTTTCCCACGAGGCTTTCCCACGAGGCTTTCCCACAGGGCTGTCCCACGTGCACACGTGGTGGGAGTCGATCCTCGGCTTGAACGTCAAGGCAGTGCAGGGAAAACAGGTTCCTCTGGAATGGACTGACACATCTGGGGGACTCTTGGAATGGTGGCACGACCCTGGAGTTCCTCTCGCCTTTCCTGTGGAGAGCGCCTCCTCTTGAGATGCGACGGGAACGCCGGGAATTCTTTCACTACGAAACAGGGAAAGGATCCCTCATCTCGAGCTAGGAGGCGGAAACGGGGCTCCCCTGGATGTGTGCGGGACCCTCGTGCTTCCTCTCGAGTGGAGACGGGTAGGTCGGGGAACTTCTTGAGTTGCAGCAAGGGTGTGAAGGACCCTTTGGAAGTTCCAGGGGTTAGATGTGATTAGCCTCGAGAAGCCTCAGCGGAAATGGGCCTCATCTCGCCTGGAGGGCAAAACTTCCTGGATTTTCTCGAGTTGCGGCAGGTGCTCTCGACTTACGACGGGGACCTCAGGGACCCGCTCTGGTGGCCTCAGAAGAGGCCAGTCCCCATGCGAGTTCCTCGGGGGCCTCTCGGGATTCCTCTCCCGTCGATGCCGGGGCCTAAGACCTTGTGTGGAGTCGGGGCCGGAACCTGAGGATTCCTCTCCAGTGCTGACATGGATCTTGGGGTACTTCTGGAGTCTCCCCAGGGGAGTCAGTACTCGTCTCGAATGCGGGCATGCACTTGCGCTTTCCTCCAGAGCGGTAGCAGCAGTGTCACGCAGTCCGCCGCGTGGATCAAAGGATCTATGGTTTTCCCTCGAATCTTTCCCACGAGGCCTTCCGACGAGGCTTTCCCACAGGGCGGTCCCACGTGCACACGTGCTGGGAGTCCATCCTCGGCTTGAACGTCAAAGCAGTGCAGGGAAAACAGGTTCCTCTGGAATGGACTGACACATCTGGGGGACTCTTTGAAGGGTGGCACGACCCTGGAGTTCCTCTCGCCTTTCCTGTTGAGAGCGCCTCTTGAGATGCGACGGGAACGCCGGGAATTCTTTCCCTACGAAACAGGGAAAGGATCCATCATCTCGAGCTAGGAGGCGGAAACGGGGCTCCCCTGGATGTGTGTGGGACCCTCGTGCTTCCTCTCGAGTGGAGACGGGTATGTCGGGGAACTTCTTGAGTTGCAGCAAGGGTGTGAAGGACCCTTTGGAAGTTCCAGTGGTTAGATGTGATTAGCCTCTAGAGGCCTCAGCGGAAATGGGCCTCATCTCGCCTGGAGGGCAAAACCTCCTGTATTTTCTCGAGTTGAGGCAGGTGCTCTCGACTTACAACGGGGACCACAGGGACCCGCTCTGGTGGCCTCAGGAAAGGCCAGTCCCCATGCGAGTTCCTCGGGGGCCTCTCGGGATTCCTCTCCCGTCGATGCCGGGGCCTAAGACCTTGTGTGGAGTCAGGGCCTGAACCTGAGGATTCCTCTGCAGTGCTGACATGGACCTTGGGGTACTTCTGGAGTCTCCCCAGGGGAGTCAGTGCTCGTCTCGATTGCGGGCATGCACTTGCGCTTTCCTCCAGAGCGGTAGCAGCAGTGTCACGCTGTCTGCCGCGTGGATAAAAGGATCTATGGTTTTCCCTCGAGTCTTTCCCACGAGGCTTTCCCACGAGGCTTTCCCACAGGGCTGTCCCACGTGCACACGTGGTGGGAGTCGATCCTCGGCTTGAACGTCAAGGCAGTGGAGGGAAAACAGGTTCCTCTGGAATGGACTGACACATCTGGGGGACTCTTGAAATGGTGGCACGACCCTGGAGTTCCTCTCGCCTTTCCTGTGGAGAGCGCCTCCTCTTGAGATGCGACGGGAACGCCGGGAATTCTTTCCTTAGGAAACAGGGAAAGGATCCCTCATCTCGAGCTAGGAGGCGGAAACGGGGCTCCCCTGGATGTGTGCGGGACCCTCGTGCTTCCTCTCGAGTGGAGACGGGTATGTCGGGGAACTTCTTGACTTGCAGCAAGGGTGTGAAGGACCCTTTGGAAGTTCCAGTGGTTAGATGTGATTAGCCTAGAGAAGCCTCAGCGGAAATGGGCCTCATCTCGCCTGGAGGGCAAAACCTCCTGGATTTTCTCGAGTTGCGGCAGGTGCTCTCGACTTACGACGGGGACCTCAGGGACCCGCTCTGGTGATCTCAGGAAAGGCCAGTCCCTATACGAGTTCCTCTGGGGCCTCTCGGGATTCCTCTGCCGTCGATGCCGGGGCCTAAGACCTTGTGTGGAGTCGGGGCCGGAACCTGAGGATTCCTCTGCACTGCTGACATGGATCTTGGGGTACTTCTGGAGTCTCCCCAGGGGAGTCAGTGCTCGTCTCGAATGCGGGCATGCACTTGCGCTTTCCTCCAGAGCGGTAGCAGCAGTGTCACGCAGTCCGCTGCGTGGATCAAAGGATTTATGGTTTTCCCTCGAGTCTTTCCCACGAGGCTTTCCCACGAGGCTTTCCCACAGGGCTGTCCCACGTGCACACCTGGTGGGAGTCGATCCTCGGCTTGAACATCAAGGCAGTGCAGGGAAAACAGGTTCCTCTGGAATGGACTGACACATCTGGGGGACTCTTGGAATGATGGCACGACCCTGGAGTTTCTCTCCCCTTTCCTGTGGAGAGCGCCTCCTCTTGAGATGCGACGGGAAGGCCGGGAATTCTTTCCTTACGAAACAGGGAAAGGATCCCTCATCTCGAGCTAGGAGGCGGAAACGGGGCTCCCCTGGATGTGTGCGGGACCATCGTGCTTCCTCTCGAGTGGAGACGGGTATGTGGGGAACTTCCTGAGTTGCAGCAAGGGTGTGAAGGACCCTTTGGAAGTTCCAGTGGTTAGACGTGATTAGCCTCGAGAAGCCTCAGAGGAAATGGGCCTCATCTCGCCTGGAGGGCAAAACCTCCTGGATTTCTCGAGTTGCGGCAGGTGCTCTCGACTTACGACGGGGACCTCAGGGACCCGCTCTGATGGCCTCAGGAAAGGCCAGTCCCCATGCGAGTTCCTCGGGGGCCTGTCGGGATTCCTCTCCCGTCGATGCCGGGGCCTAAGACCTTGTGTGGAGTCGTGGCCGGAACCTGTGGATTCCTCTGCAGTGCTGACATGGATCTTGGGGTACTACTGGAGACTCCCCAGGGGAGTCAGTGCTCGTCTCGAATGCGGGCATGCACTTGCGCTTTCCTCCAGAGCGGTAGCAGCAGTGTCACGCAGTCCGCCGCGTGGATCAAAGAATCTATGGTTTTCCCTCTAGTCTTTCCCACGAGGCTTTCCCACGAGGCTTTCCCACAGGGCTGTCCCACGTGCACACGTGGTGGGAGTCGATCCTCGGCTTGAACGTCAAGGCAGTGCAGGGAAAACAGGTTCCTCTGGAATGGACTGACACATCTGGGGGACTCTTTGAAGGGTGGCACGACCCTGGAGTTCCTCTCGCCTTTCCTGTGGAGAGCGCCTCTTGAGATGCGACGGGAATGCCGGGAATTCTTTCCCTACGAAACAGGGAAAGGATCCCTCATCTCGAGCTAGGAGGCGGAAACGGGGCTCCCCTGGATGTGTGCGGGACCCTCGTGCTTCCTCTCGAGTGGAGACGGGTATGTCGGGGAACTTCTTGAGTTGCAGCAAGGGTGTGAAGGACCCTTTGGAAGTTCCAGTTGTTAGATGTGATTAGCCACGAGAAGCCTCAGCGGAAATGGCCCTCATCTCGCCTGGAGGGCAAAACCTCCTGGATTTTCTCGAGTTGAGGCAGGTGCTCTAGACTTACGACAGGGACCTCAGGGACCCGCTCTGGTGGCCTCAGGAAAGGCCAGTCCCCATGCGAGTTCCTCGGGGGCCTCTCGGGATTCCTCTGCCGTCGATGCCGGGGCCTAAGACCTTGTGTGGAGTCGGGGCCGGAACCTGAGGATTCCTCTCCAGTGCTGACATGGATCTTGGGGTACTTCTCGAGTCTCCCAGGGGAGTCAGTCCTCGTCTCGAATGCGGGCATGCACTTGCGCTTTCCTCCAGAGCGGTAGCAGCAGTGTCACCCAGTCCGCCGCGTGGATCAAAGGATCTATGGTTTTCCCTCGAGTCTTTCCCCCGAGGCTTTCCCATGAGGCTTTCATACAGGGCTGTCCCACGTGCACACGTGGTGGGAATCGATCCTCGGCTTGAACGTCAAGGCAGTGCAGGGAAAACAGGTTCCTCTGGAATGGACTGACACATCTGGGGGACTCTTGGAATCGTGGCACGATCCTGGAGTTCCTCTCTACTTTCCTGTGGAGAGCGCCTCCTCTTGAGATGCGACGGGAACGCCGGGATTTCTTTCCCTACGAAACAGGGAAAAGATCCCTCACCTCGAGCTAGGAGGCGGATACGGTTCTTCCCTGGGTGTGTGCGGGACCCTCGTGCTTCCTCTCGAGTGGAGACGGGTATGTCGGGGAACTTATTGAGTTGCAGCACGGGTGTGAAGGACCCTTTGGAAGTTCCAGTGGTTAGATGTGATTAGCCTCGAAAGCCTCAGCGGAAATGGGCCTCATCTCGCCTGGAGGGCAAAACCTCCTGGATTTTCTCGAGTTGCGGCAGGTGCTCTCGACTTACGACGGGGACCTCAGGGACCCGCTCTGGTGGCCTCAGGAAAGGCCAGTCCCCATGCGAGTTCCTCGGGGGCCTCTTGGGATTCCTCTGCCGTTGATGCCGGGGCCTAAGACCTTGTGTGGAGTCGGGGCCGGAACCTGAGGATTCCTCTCCAGTGCTGACATGGATCTTGGGGTACTTCTGGAGTCTCCCCAGGGGAGTCAGTGCTCGTCTCGAATGCGGGCATGCACTTGCACTTTCCTCCAGAGCGGTAGCTGCAGTGTCACGCAGTCCGCCGCGTGGATCAAAGGATCTATGGTTTTCCCTCGAGTCTTTCCCACGAGGCTTTCCCACGAGGCTTTCCCACAGGGCTGTCCCAGGTGCACACGTGGTGGGAGTCGATCCTCGGCTTGAACGTCAAGGCAGTGCAGGGAAAACAGGTTCCTCTGGAATGGACTGACACATCTGGGGGACTCTTGGAATGGTGGCACAACCCTGGAGTTCCTCTCGCCTTTCCTGTGGAGAGCGCCTCCTCTTGAGATGCGACGGGAACGCCGGGAATTCTTTCCCTACGAAACAGGGAAAGGATCCCTCATCTCGAGCTAGGAGGCGGAAACGGGGCTCCCCTGGATGTGTGCGAGACCCTCGTGCTTCCTCTCGTGTGGAGACGGGTATGTCGGGCAACTTCTTGAGTTGCAGCAAGGGTGTGAAGGACCCTTTGGAAGTTCCAGTGGTTAGATGTGATTAGCCTCGAGAAGCCTCAGCGGAAATGGGCCTCATCTCGCCTGGAGGGCAAAACCTCCTGGATTTTCTCGAGTTGAGGCAGGAGCTCTCGACTTACGACGGGGACCTCAGGGACCCGCTCTGGTGGCCTCAGAAGAGGCCAGTCCCCATGCGAGTTCCTCGGGGGCCTCTCGGGATTCCTCTCCCGTCGATGCCGGGGCCTAAGACCTTGTGTGGAGTCGGGGCCGGAACCTGAGGATTCCTCTCCAGTGCTGACATGGATCTTGGGGTACTTCTGGAGTCTCCCCAGGGGAGTCAGTCCTCGTCTCGAATGCGGGCATGCACTTGCGCTTTCCTCCAGAGCGGTAGCAGCAGTGTCACGCAGTCCGCCGCGTGGATCAAAGGATCTATGGTTTTCCCTCGAGTCTTTCCCACGAGGCTTTCCGACGAGGCTTTCCCACAGGGCGGTCCCACGTGCACACGTGCTGGGAGTCCATCCTCGGCTTGAACGTCAAAGCAGTGCAGGGAAAACAGGTTCCTCTGGAATGGACTGACATCTTGGGACTCTTTGAAGGGTGGCACGACCCTGGAGTTCCTCTCGCCTTTCCTGTGGAGATCGCCTCTTGAGATGCGACGGGAATGCCGGGAATTCTTTCCCTACGAAACAGGGAAAGGATCCCTCATCTCGGGCTAGGAGGCGGAAACGGGGCTCCCCTGGATGTGTGTGGGACCCTCGTGCTTCCTCTCGAGTGGAGACGGGTATGTCGGGGAACTTCTTGAGTTGCAGCAAGGGTGTGAAGGACCCTTTGGAAGTTCCAGTGGTTAGATGTGATTAGCCTCTAGAGGCCTCAGCGGAAATGGGCCTCATCTCGCCTGGAGGGCAAAACCTCCTGTATTTTCTCGAGTTGAGGCAGGTGCTCTCGACTTACAACGGGGACCACAGGGACCCGCTCTGGTGGCCTCAGGAAAGGCCAGTCCCCATGCGAGTTCCTCGGGGGCCTCTCGGGATTCCTCTGCCGTCGATGCCGGGGCCTAAGACCTTGTGTGGAGTCGGGGCCGGAACCTGAGGATTCCTCTCCAGTGCTGACATGGATCTTGGGGTACTTCTGGAGTCTCCCCAGGGGAGTCAGTCCTCGTCTCGAATGCGGGCATGCACTTGCACTTTCCTCCAGAGCGGTAGCAGCAGTGTCACGCAGTCCGCCGCGTGGATCAAAGGATCTATGGTTTTCCCTCGAGTCTTTCCCACGAGGCTTTCCCACGAGGCTTTCCCACAGGGCTGTCCCACGTGCACACGTGGTGGGAGTCGATCCTCGGCTTGAACGTCAAGGCAGTGCAGGGAAAACAGGTTCCTCTGGAATGGACTGACACATCTGGGGGACTCTTGGAATGGTGGCACGACCCTGGAGTTCCTCTCGCCTTTCCTGTGGAGAGCGCCTCCTCTTGAGATGCGACGGGAACGCCGGGAATTCTTTCCCTACGAAACAGGGAAAGGATCCCTCATCTCGAGCTAGGAGGCGGAAACGGGGGTCCCCTGGATGTGTGCGGGACCCTCGTGCTTCGTCTCGAGTGGAGACGGGTAGGTCGGGGAACTTCTTGAGTTGCAGCAAGGGTGTGAAGGACCCTTTGGAAGTTCCAGGGGTTAGATGTGATTAGCCTCGAGAAGCCTCAGCGGAAATGGGCCTCATCTCGCCTGGAGGGCAAAACTTCCTGGATTTTCTCGAGTTGCGGCAGGTGCTCTCGACTTACGACGGGGACCTCAGGGACCCGCTCTGGTGGCCTCAGAAGAGGCCAGTCCCCATGCGAGTTCCTCGGGGGCCTCTCGGGATTCCTCTCCCGTCGATGCCGGGGCCTAAGACCTTGTGTGGAGTCGGGGCCGGAACCTGAGGATTCCTCTCCAGTGCTGACATGGATCTTGGGGTACTTCTGGAGTCTCCCCAGGGGAGTCAGTCCTCGTCTCGAATGCGGGCATGCACTTGCGCTTTCCTCCAGAGCGGTAGCAGCAGTGTCACGCAGTCCGCCGCGTGGATCAAAGGATCTATGGTTTTCCCTCGAATCTTTCCCACGAGGCCTTCCGACGAGGCTTTCCCACAGGGCGGTCCCACGTGCACACGTGCTGGGAGTCCATCCTCGGCTTGAACGTCAAAGCAGTGCAGGGAAAACAGGTTCCTCTGGAATGGACTGACACATCTGGGGGACTCTTTGAAGGGTGGCACGACCCTGGAGTTCCTCTCGCCTTTCCTGTTGAGAGCGCCTCTTGAGATGCGACGGGAACGCCGGGAATTCTTTCCCTACGAAACAGGGAAAGGATCCATCATCTCGAGCTAGGAGGCGGAAACGGGGCTCCCCTGGATGTGTGTGGGACCCTCGTGCTTCCTCTCGAGTGGAGACGGGTATGTCGGGGAACTTCTTGAGTTGCAGCAAGGGTGTGAAGGACCCTTTGGAAGTTCCAGTGGTTAGATGTGATTAGCCTCTAGAGGCCTCAGCGGAAATGGGCCTCATCTCGCCTGGAGGGCAAAACCTCCTGGATTTTCTCGAGTTGAGGCAGGTGCTCTCGACTTACGACGGGGACCTCAGGGACCCGCTCTGGTGGCCTCAGAAAAGGCCAGTCCCCATGCGAGTTCCTCGGGGGCCTCTCGGGATTCCTCTGCCGTCGATGCCGGGGCCTAAGACCTTGTGTGGAGTCGGGGCCGGAACCTGAGGATTCCTCTCCAGTGCTGACATGGATCTTGGGGTACTTCTTGAGTCTCCCCAGGGGAGTCAGTCCTCGTCTCGAATGCGGGCATGCACTTGCACTTTCCTCCAGAGCGGTAGCAGCAGTGTCACGCAGTCCGCCGCGTGGATCAAAGGATCTATGGTTTTCCCTCGAGTCTTTCCCACGAGGCTTTCCCACGAGGCTTTCCCACAGGGCTGTCCCACGTGCACACGTGGTGGGAGTCGATCCTCGGCTTGAACGTCAAGGCAGTGCAGGGAAAACAGGTTCCTCTGGAATGGACTGACACATCTGGGGGACTCTTGGAATGGTGGCACGACCCTGGAGTTCCTCTCGCCTTTCCTGTGGAGAGCGCCTCCTCTTGAGATGCGACGGGAACGCCGGGAATTCTTTCACTACGAAACAGGGAAAGGATCCCTCATCTCGAGCTAGGAGGCGGAAACGGGGCTCCCCTGGATGTGTGCGGGACCCTCGTGCTTCCTCTCGAGTGGAGACGGGTAGGTCGGGGAACTTCTTGAGTTGCAGCAAGGGTGTGAAGGACCCTTTGGAAGTTCCAGGGGTTAGATGTGATTAGCCTCGAGAAGCCTCAGCGGAAATGGGCCTCATCTCGCCTGGAGGGCAAAACTTCCTGGATTTTCTCGAGTTGCGGCAGGTGCTCTCGACTTACGACGGGGACCTCAGGGACCCGCTCTGGTGGCCTCAGAAGAGGCCAGTCCCCATGCGAGTTCCTCGGGGGCCTCTCGGGATTCCTCTCCCGTCGATGCCGGGGCCTAAGACCTTGTGTGGAGTCGGGGCCGGAACCTGAGGATTCCTCTCCAGTGCTGACATGGATCTTGGGGTACTTCTGGAGTCTCCCCAGGGGAGTCAGTCCTCGTCTGGAATGCGGGCATGCACTTGCGCTTTCCTCCAGAGCGGTAGCAGCAGTGTCACGCAGTCCGCCGCGTGGATCAAAGGATCTATGGTTTTCCCTCGAATCTTTCCCACGAGGCCTTCCGACGAGGCTTTCCCACAGGGCGGTCCCACGTGCACACGTGCTGGGAGTCCATCCTCGGCTTGAACGTCAAAGCAGTGCAGGGAAAACAGGTTCCTCTGGAATGGACTGACACATCTGGGGGACTCTTTGAAGGGTGGCACGACCCTGGAGTTCCTCTCGCCTTTCCTGTTGAGAGCGCCTCTTGAGATGCGACGGGAACGCCGGGAATTCTTTCCCTACGAAACAGGGAAAGGATCCATCATCTCGAGCTAGGAGGCGGAAACGGGGCTCCCCTGGATGTGTGTGGGACCCTCGTGCTTCCTCTCGAGTGGAGACGGGTATGTCGGGGAACTTCTTGAGTTGCAGCAAGGGTGTGAAGGACCCTTTGGAAGTTCCAGTGGTTAGATGTGATTAGCCTCTAGAGGCCTCAGCGGAAATGGGCCTCATCTCGCCTGGAGGGCAAAACCTCCTGTATTTTCTCGAGTTGAGGCAGGTGCTCTCGACTTACAACGGGGACCACAGGGACCCGCTCTGGTGGCCTCAGGAAAGGCCAGTCCCCATGCGAGTTCCTCGGGGGCCTCTCGGGATTCCTCTGCCGTCGATGCCGGGGCCTAAGACCTTGTGTGGAGTCGGGGCCGGAACCTGGGGATTCCTCTCCAGTGCTGACATGGATCTTGGGGTACTTCTGGAGTCTCCCCAGGGGAGTCAGTCCTCGTCTCGAATGCGGGCATGCACTTGCACTTTCCTCTAGAGCGGTAGCAGCAGTGTCACGCAGTCCGCCGCGTGGATCAAAGGATCTATGGTTTTCCCTCGAGTCTTTCCCACGAGGCTTTCCCACGAGGCTTTCCCACAGGGATGTCCCACGTGCACACGTGGTGGGAGTCGATCCTCGGCTTGAACGTCAAGGCAGTGCAGGGAAAACAGGTTCCTCTGGAATGGACTGACACATCTGGGGGACTCTTGGAATGGTGGCACGACCCTGGAGTTCCTCTCGCCTTTCCTGTGGAGAGCGCCTCCTCTTGAGATGCGACGGGAACGCCGGGAATTCTTTCCCTACGAAACAGGGAAAGGATCCCTCATCTCGAGCTAGGAGGCGGAAACGGGGCTCCCCTGGATGTGTGCGGGACCCTCGTGCTTCCTCTCGAGTGGAGACGGGTAGGTCGGGGAACTTCTTGAGTTGCAGCAAGGGTGTGAAGGACCCTTTGGAAGTTCCAGGGGTTAGATGTGATTAGCCTCGAGAAGCCTCAGCGGAAATGGGCCTCATCTCGCCTGGAGGGCAAAACCTCCTGGATTTTCTCGAGTTGAGGCAGGTGCTCTCGACTTACGACGGGGACCTCAGGGACCCGCTCTGGTGGCCTCAGAAAAGGCCAGTCCCCATGCGAGTTCCTCGGGGTCCTCTCGGGATTCCTCTGCCGTCGATGCCGGGGCCTAAGACCTTGTGTGGAGTCGGGGCCGGAACCTGAGGATTTCTCTCCAGTGCTGACATGGATCTTGGGGTACTTCTGGAGTCTCCCCAGGGGAGTCAGTCCTCGTCTCGAATGCGGGCATGCACTTGCACTTTCCTCCAGAGCGGTAGCAGCAGTGTCACGCAGTCCGCCGCGTGGATCAAAGGATCTATGGTTTTCCCTCGAGTCTTTCCCACGAGGCTTTCCCACGAGGCTTTCCCACAGGGCTGTCCCACGTGCACACGTGGTGGGAGTCGATCCTCGGCTTGAACGTCAAGGCAGTGCAGGGAAAACAGGTTCCTCTGGAATGGACTGACACATCTGGGGGACTCTTGGAATGGTGGCACGACCCTGGAGTTCCTCTCGCCTTTCCTGTGAAGAGCGCCTCCTCTTGAGATGCGACGGGAACGCCGGGAATTCTTTCCCTACGAAACAGGGAAAGGATCCCTCATCTCGAGCTAGGAGGCGGAAACGGGGCTCCCCTGGATGTGTGCGGGACCCTCGTGCTTCCTCTCGAGTGGAGACGGGTATGTCGGGCAACTTCTTGAGTTGCAGCAAGGGTGTGAAGGACCCTTTGGAATTTCCAGTGGTTAGATGTGATTAGCCTCGAGAAGCCTCATCGGAAATGGGCCTCATCTCGCCTGGAGGGCAAAACCTCCTGGATTTTCTCGAGTTGAGGCAGGTGCTCTCGACTTACGACGGGGACCTCAGGGACCCGCTCTGGTGGCCTCAGAAAAGGCCAGTCCCCATGCGAGTTCCTCGGGGGCCTCTCGGGATTCCTCTGCCGTCGATGCCGGGGCCTAAGACCTTGTGTGGAGTCGGGGCCGGAACCTGAGGATTCCTCTCCAGTGCTGACATGGATCTTGGGGTACTTCTGGAGTCTCCCCAGGGGAGTCAGTCCTCGTCTCGAATGCGGGCATGCACTTGCACTTTCCTCCAGAGCGGTAGCAGCAGTGTCACGCAGTCCGCCTGGATCAAAGGATCTATGGTTTTCCCTCGAGTCTTTCCCACGAGGCTTTCCCACGAGGCTTTCCCACAGTGCTGTCCCACGTGCACACGTGTTGGGAGTCGATCCTCGGCTTGAACGTCAAGGCAGTGCAGGGAAAACAGGTTCCTCTGGAATGGACTGTCACATCTGGGGGACTCTTGGAATGGTGGCACGACCATGGAGTTCCTCTCGCCTTTCCTGTGGAGAGCGCCTCCTCTTGAGATGCGATGGGAACGACGGGAATTCTTTCCCTACGAAACAGGGAAAGGATCCCTCATCTCGAGCTAGGAGGCGGAAACGGGGCTCCCCTGGATGTGTGCGGGACCCTCGTGCTTCCTCTCGAGTGGAGACGGGTATGTCGGGGAACTTCTTCAGTTGCAGCAAGGGTGTGAAGGACCCCTTGGAAGTTCCAGTGGTTAGATGTGATTAGCCTAGAGAAGCCTCAGCGGAAATGGGCCTCATCTCGCCTGGAGTGCAAAACCTCCTGGATTTTCTCGAGTTGTGGCAGGTGCTCTCGACTTAAGACGGGGACCTCAGGGACCCGCTCTGGTGGCCTCAGGAAAGGCCAGTCCCTATGCGAGTTCCTCGGGGGCCTCTCGGGATTCCTCTGCCGTCGATGCCGGGGCCTAAGACCTTGTGTGGAGTCGGGGCCGGAACCTGAGGATACCTCTGCAGTGCTGACATGGATCTTGGGGTACTTCTGGAGTCTCCCCAGGGGAGTCAGTGCTCGTCTCGAATGCGGGCATGCACTTGCGCTTTCCTCCAGAGCGGTAGCAGCAGTGTCACGCAGTCCGCCGCGTGGATCAAAGGATCTATGGTTTTCCCTCGAGTCTTTCCCACGAGGCTTTCCCACGAGGCTTTCCCACAGGGCTGTCCCACGTGCACACGTGGTGGGAGTCGATCCTCGGCTTGAACGTCAAGGCAGTGCAGGGAAAACAGGTTCCTCTGGAATGGACTGACACATCTGGGGGACTCTTGGAATGGTGGCACGACCCTGGAGTTCCTCTCGCCTTTCCTGTGGAGAGCGCCTCCTCTTGAGATGCGATGGGAACGCCGGGAATTCTTTCCCTACGAAACAGGGAAAGGATCCCTCATCTCGAGCTAGGAGGCCGAAACGGGGCTCCCCTGGATGTGTGCGGGACCCTCGTGCTTCCTCTCGAGTGGAGACGGGTATGTCGGGGAACTTCTTGAGTTGCAGCAAGGGTGTGAAGGACCCTTTGGAAGTTCCAGTGGTTAGATGTGATTAGCCTCGAGAAGCCTCATCGGAAATGGGCCTCATCTCGCCTGGAGGGCAAAACCTCCTGGATTTTCTCGAGTTGAGGCAGGTGCACTCGACTTACGACGGGGACCTCAGGGACCCGCTCTGGTGGCCTCAGAAAAGGCCAGTCCCCATGCGAGTTCCTCGGGGGCCTCTCGGGATTCCTCTGCCGTCGATGCCGGGGCCTAAGACCTTGTGTGGAGTCGGGGCCGGAACCTGAGGATTCCTCTCCAGTGCTGACATGGATCTTGGGGTACTTCTGGAGTCTCCCCAGGGGAGTCAGTCCTCGTCTCGAATGCGGGCATGCACTTGCGCTTTCCTCCAGAGCGGTAGCAGCAGTGTCACGCAGTCCGCCGCGTGGATCAAAGGATCTATGGTTTTCCCTCGAGTCTTTCCCACGAGGCTTTCCCACGAGGCTTTCCCACAGGGCTGTCCCACGTGCACACGTGGTGGGAGTCGATCCTCGGCTTGAACGTCAAGGCAATGCAGTGAAAACAGGTTCCTCTGGAATGGACTGACACATCTGTGGGACTCTTGGAATGGTGGCACGACCCTGGAGTTCCTCTCGCCTTTCCTGTGGAGAGCGCCTCCTCTTGAGATGCGATGGGAACGCCGGGAATTCTTTCCCTACGAAACAGGGAAAGGATCCCTCATCTCGAGCTAGGAGGCGAAACGGGGCTCCCCTGGATGTGTGCGGGACCCTCGTGCTTCCTCTCGAGTGGAGACGGTTATGTCGGGGAACTTCTTGAGTTGCAGCAAGGGTGTGAAGGACCCTTTGGAAGTTCCAGTGGTTAGATGTGATTAGCCTCGAGAAGCCTCATCGGAAATGGGCCTCATCTCGCCTGGAGGGCAAAACCTCCTGGATTTTCTCGAGTTGCGGCAGGTGCTCTCGGCTTACGACGGGGACCTCAGGGACCCGCTCTGGTGGCCTCAGAAAAGGCCAGTCCCCATGCGAGTTTCTCGGGGGCCTCTCGGGATTCCTCTGCCGTCGATGCCGGGGCCTAAGACCTTGTGTGGAGTCGGGGCCGGAAACTGAGGATTCCTCTCCAGTGCTGCCATGGATCTTGGGGTACTTCTGGAGTCTCCCCAGGGGAGTCAGTCCTCGTCTCGAATGCGGGCATGCACTTGCACTTTCCTCCAGAGCGGTAGCAGCAGTGTCACGCCGTCCGCCGCGTGGATCAAAGGATCTATGGTTTTCCCTCGAGTCTTTCCCACGAGGCTTTCCCACGAGGCTTTCCCACAGGGCTGTCCCACGTGCACACGTGGTGGGAGTCGATCCTCGGCTTGAACGTCAAGGCAGTGCAGGGAAAACAGGTTCCTCTGGAATGGACTGACACATCTGGGGGACTCTTGGAATGGTGGCACGACCCTGGAGTTCCTCTCGCCTTTCCTGTGGAGAGCGCCTCCTCTTGAGATGCGATGGGAACGCCGGGAATTCTTTCCCTACGAAACAGGGAAAGGATCCCTCATCTCGAGCTAGGAGGCCGAAACGGGGCTCCCCTGGATGTGTGCGGGACCCTCGTGCTTCCTCTCGAGTGGAGACGGTTATGTCGGGGAACTTCTTGAGTTGCAGCAAGGGTGTGAAGGACCCTTTGGAAGTTCCAGTGGTTAGATGTGATTAGCCTCGAGAAGCCTCATCGGAAATGGGCCTCATCTCGCCTGGAGGCAAAACCTCCTGGATTTTCTCGAGTTGAGGCAGGTGCTCTCGACTTACGACGGGGACCTCAGGGACCCGCTCTGGTGGCCTCAGAAAAGGCCAGTCCCCATGCGAGTTCCTCGGGGGCCTCTCGGGATTCCTCTGCCGTCGATGCCGGGGCCTAAGACCTTGTGTGGAGTCGGGGCCGGAACCTGAGGATTCCTCTCCAGTGCTGACATGGATCTTGGGGTACTTCTAGAGTCTCCCCAGGGGAGTCAGTCCTCGTCTCGAATGCGGGCATGCACTTGCGCTTTCCTCCAGAGCGGTAGCAGCAGTGTCACGCAGTCCGCCGCGTGGATCAAAGGATCTATGGTTTTCCCTCGAGTCTTTCCCACGAGGCTTTCCCACGAGGCTTTCCCACAGGGCTGTCCCACGTGCACACGTGGTGGGAGTCGATCCTCGGCTTGAACGTCATGGCAATGCAGTGAAAACAGGTTCCTCTGGAATGGACTGACACATCTGTGGGACTCTTGGAATGGTGGCACGACCCTGGAGTTCCTCTCGCCTTTCCTGTGGAGAGCGCCTCCTCTTGAGATGCGATGGGAACGCCGGGAATTCTTTCCCTACGAAACAGGGAAAGGATCCCTCATCTCGAGCTAGGAGGCGAAACGGGGCTCCCCTGGATGTGTGCGGGACCCTCGTGCTTCCTCTCGAGTGGAGACGGTTATGTCGGGGAACTTCTTGAGTTGCAGCAAGGGTGTGAAGGACCCTTTGGAAGTTCCAGTGGTTAGATGTGATTAGCCTCGAGAAGCCTCATCGGAAATGGGCCTCATCTCGCCTGGAGGGCAAAACCTCCTGGATTTTCTCGAGTTGCGGCAGGTGCTCTCGGCTTACGACGGGGACCTCAGGGACCCGCTCTGGTGGCCTCAGAAAAGGCCAGTCCCCATGCGAGTTTCTCGGGGGCCTCTCGGGATTCCTCTGCCGTCGATGCCGGGGCCTAAGACCTTGTGTGGAGTCGGGGCCGGAAACTGAGGATTCCTCTCCAGTGCTGCCATGGATCTTGGGGTACTTCTGGAGTCTCCCCAGGGGAGTCAGTCCTCGTCTCGAATGCGGGCATGCACTTGCACTTTCCTCCAGAGCGGTAGCAGCAGTGTCACGCCGTCCGCCGCGTGGATCAAAGGATCTATGGTTTTCCCTCGAGTCTTTCCCACGAGGCTTTCCCACGAGGCTTTCCCACAGGGCTGTCCCACGTGCACACGTGGTGGGAGTCGATCCTCGGCTTGAACGTCAAGGCACTGCAGGGAAAACAGGTTCCTCTGGAATGGACTGACACATCTGGGGGACTCTTGGAATGGTGGCACGACCCTGGAGTTCCTCTCGCCTTTCCTGTGGAGAGCGCCTCCTCTTGAGATGCGACGGGAACGCCGGGAATTCTTTCCCTACGAAACAGGGAAAGGATCCCTCATCTCGAGCTAGGAGGCGGAAACGGGCCTCCCCTGGATGTGTGCGGGACCCTCGTGCTTCCTCTCGAGTGGAGACGGGTTTGTCGGGCAACTTCTTGAGTTGCAGCAAGGGTGTGAAGGACCCTTTGGAAGTTCCAGTGGTTAGATGTGATTAGCCTCGAGAAGCCTCAGCGGAAATGGGCCTCATCTCGCCTGGAGGGCAAAACCTCCTGGATTTTGTCGAGTTGCGGCAGGTGCTCTCGACTTACGACGGGGACCTCAGGGACCCGCTCTGGTGGCCTCATGAAAGGCCAGTCCCCATGCGAGTTCCTCGGGGGCCTCTCGGGATTCCTCTGCCGTCGATGCCGGGGCCTAAGACCGTGTGTGGAGTCGGGGCCGGAAACTGAGGATTCCTCTCCAGTGCTGACATGGATCTTGGGGTACTTCTGGAGTCTCCCCAGGGGAGTCAGTGCTCGTCTCGAATGCGGGCATGCACTTGCATTTTCCTCCAGAGCGGTAGCAGCAGTGTCACGCAGTCAGCCGCGTGGATCAAAGGATCTATGGTTTTCCCTCGAGTCTTTCCCACGAGGCTTTCCCACGAGGCTTTCCCACAGGGCTGTCCCACGTGCACACGTGGTGGGAGTCGATCCTCGGCTTGAACGTCAAGGCAGTGCAGGGAAAACAGGTTCCTCTGGAATGGACTGACACATCTGGGGGACTCTTGGAATGGTGGCACGACCCTGGAGTTCCTCTCGCCTTTCCTGTGGAGAGCGCCTCCTCTTGAGATGCGACGGGAACGCCGGGAATTCTTTCACTACGAAACAGGGAAAGGATCCCTCATCTCGAGCTAGGAGGCGGAAACGGGGCTCCCCTGGATGTGTGCGGGACCCTCGTGCTTCCTTTCGAGTGGAGACGGGTATGTCGGGCAACTTCTTGAGTTGCAGCAAGGGTGTGAAGGACCCTTTGGAAGTTCCAGTGGTTAGATGTGATTAGCCTCTAGAAGCCTCAGCGGAAATGGGCCTCATCTCGCCTGGAGGGCAAAACCTCCTGGATTTTCTCGAGTTGAGGCAGGTGCTCTCGACTTACGACGGGGACCTCAGGGACCCGCTCTGGTGGCCTCAGAAAAGGCCAGTCCCCATGCGAGTTCCTCGGGGGCCTCTCGGGATTCCTCTGCCGTCGATGCCGGGGCCTAAGACCTTGTGTGGAGTCGGGGCCGGAACCTGAGGATTCCTCTCCAGTGCTGACATGGATCTTGGGGTACTTCTGGAGTCTCCCCAGGGGAGTCAGTCCTCGTCTCGAATGCGGGCATGCACTTGCACTTTCCTCCAGAGCGGTAGCAGCAGTGTCACGCAGTCCGCCGCGTGGATCAAAGGATCTATGGTTTTCCCTCGAGTCTTTCCCACGAGGCTTTCCGACGAGGCTTTCCCACAGGGCGGTCCCACGTGCACACGTGCTGGGAGTCCATCCTCGGCTTGAACGTCAAGGCAGTGCAGGGCAAACAGGTTCCTCTGGAATGGACTGACACATCTGGGGGACTCTTTGAAGGGTGGCACGACCCTGGAGTTCCTCTCGCCTTTCCTGTGGAGAGCGCCTCTTGAGATGTGACGGGAACGCCGGGAATTCTTTCCCTACGAAACAGGGAAAGGATCCCACATCTCGAGCTAGGAGGCGGAAACGAGGCTCCCCTGGATGTGTGCGGGACCCTCGTGCTTCCTCTCGAGTGGAGACGGGTATGTCGGGCAATTTCTTGAGTTGCAGCAAGGGTGTGAAGGACCCTTTGGAAGTTCCAATGGTTAGATGTGATTAGCCTCGAGAAGCCTCAGCGGAAATGGGCCTCATCTCGCCTGGAGGGCAAAACCTCCTGGATTTTCTCGAGTTGAGGCAGGTGCTCTCGACTTACGACGGGGACCTCAGGGACCCGCTCTGGTGGCCTCAGGAAAGGCCAGTCCCCATGCGAGTTCTTCGGGGGCCTCTCGGGATTCCTCTGCCGTCGATGCCGGGGCCTAATACCTTGTGTGGAGTTGGGGCCGGAACCTGAGGATTCCTCTCCAGTGCTGACATGGATCTTGGGGTACTTCTGGAGTCTCCCCAGGGGAGTCAGTGCTCGTCTCGAATGCGGGCATGCACTTGCACTTTCCTCCAGAGCGGTAGCTGCAGTGTCAGGCAGTCCGCCGCGTGGATCAAAGGATCTATGGTTTTCCCTCGAGTCTTTCCCACGAGGTTTTCCCACGACCCTTTCCCACAGGGCTGTCCCACGTGCACACGTGGTGGGAGTCGATCCTCGGCTTGAAAGTCAAGGCAGTGCAGGGAAAACAGGTTCCTCTGGAATGGACTGACACATCTGGGGGACTCTTGGAATGGTGGCACGACCCTGGAGTTCCTCTCGCCTTTCCTGTGGAGAGCGCCTCCTCTTGAGATGCGACGGGAACGCCGGGAATTCTTTCCTTACGAAACAGGGAAAGGATCCCTCATCTCGAGCTAGGAGACGGAAACGGGGCTCCCCTGGATGTGTGCGGGACCCTCGTGCTTCCTCTCGAGTGGAGACGGGTATGTCGGGGAACTTCTTGAGTTGCAGCAAGGGTGTGAAGGACCCTTTGGAAGTTCCAGGGGTTAGATGTGATTAGCCTCGAGAAGCCTCAGCGGAAATGGGCCTCATCTCGCCTGGAGGGCAAAACCTCCTGGATTTTCTCGAGTTGAGGCAGGTGCTCTCGACTTACGACGGGGACCTCAGGGACCCGCTCTGGTGGCCTCAGGAAAGGCCAGTCCCCATGCGAGTTCCTCGGGGGCCTCTCGGGATTCCTCTGCCGTTGATGCCGGGGCCTAAGACCTTGTGTGGAGTCGGGGCCGGAACCTGAGGATTCCTCTCCAGTGCTGACATGGATCGTGGGGTACTTCTGGAGTCTCCACAGGGGAGTCAGTCCTCGTCTCGAATGCGGGCATGCACTTGCGCTTTCCTCCAGAGCGGTAGCAGCAGTGTCACGCAGTCCGCCGCGTGGATCAAAGGATCTATGGTTTTCCCTCGAGTCTTTCCCACGAGGCTTTCCGACGAGGCTTTCCCACAGGGCGGTCCCACGTGCACACGTGCTGGGAGTCCATCCTCAGCTTGAACGTCAAGGCAGTGCAGGGAAAACAGGTTCCTCTGGAATGGACTGACACATCTGGGGGACTCTTTGAAGGGTGGCACGACCCTGGAGTTCCTTTCGCCTTTCCTGTGGAGAGCGCCTCTTGAGATGTGACGGGAACGCAGGGAATTCTTTCCCTACGAAACAGGGAAAGGATCCCACATCTCGAGCTAGGAGGCGGAAACGGGGCTCCCCTGGATGTGTGCGGGACCCTCGTGCTTCCTCTCGAGTGGTGACGGGTATGTCGGGGAACTTCTTGAGTTGCAGCAAGGGTGTGATGGACCCTTTGGAAGTTCCAGTGGTTAGATGTGATTAGCCTCGAGAAGCCTCAGCGGAAATGGGCCTAATCTCGCCTGGAGGGCAAAACCTCCTGGATTTTCTCGAGTTGCGGCAGGTGATCTCGACTTACGACGGGGACCTCAGGGACCCGCTCTGGTGGCCTCAGGAAAGGCCAGTCCCCATGCGAGTTCCTCGGGGGCCTGTCGGGATTCCTCTGCCGTCGATGCCGGGGCCTAAGACCTTGTGTGGAGTCGGGGCCGGAACCTGAGGATACCTCTGCAGTGCTGACATGGATCTTGGGGTACTTCTGGAGTCTCCCCAGGGGAGTCAGTCCTCGTCTCGAATGCGGGCATGCACTTGCGCTTTCCTCCAGAGCGGTAGCAGCAGTGTCACGCAGTCCGCCGCGTGGATCAAAGGATCTATGGTTTTCCCTCGAGTCTTTCCCACGAGGCTTTCCCACGAGGCTTTCCCACAGGGCTGTCCCACGTGCACACGTGGTGGGAGTCGATCCTCGGCTTGAACGTCAAGGCAGTGCAGTGAAAACAGGTTCCTCTGGAATGGACTGACACATCTGGGGGACTCTTGGAATGGTGGCACGACCCTGGAGTTCCTCTCGCCTTTCCTGTGGAGAGCGCCTCCTCTTGAGATGCGATGGGAACGCCGGGAATTCTTTCCCTACGAAACAGGGAAAGGATCCCTCATCTCGAGCTAGGAGGCGAAACGGGGCTCCCCTGGATGTGTGCGGGACCCTCGTGCTTCCTCTCGAGTGGAGACGGGTATGTCGGGGAACTTCTTGAGTTGCAGCAAGGGTGTGAAGGACCCTTTGGAAGTTCCAGTGGTTAGATGTGATTAGCCTCGAGAAGCCTCATCGGAAATGGGCCTCATCTCGCCTGGAGGGCAAAACCTCCTGGATTTTCTCGAGTTGAGGCAGGTGCTCTCGGCTTACGACGGGGACCTCAGGGACCCGCTCTGGTGGCCTCAGAAAAGGCCAGTCCCCATGCGAGTTTCTCGGGGGCCTCTCGGGATTCCTCTGCCGTCGATGCCGGGGCCTAAGACCTTGTGTGGAGTCGGGGCCGGAACCTGAGGATTCCTCTCCAGTGCTGCCATGGATCTTGGGGTACTTCTGGAGTCTCCCCAGGGGAGTCAGTCCTCGTCTCGAATGCGGGCATGCACTTGCACTTTCCTCCAGAGCGGTAGCAGCAGTGTCACGCCGTCCGCCGCGTGGATCAAAGGATCTATGGTTTTCCCTCGAGTCTTTCCCACGAGGCTTTCCCACGAGGCTTTCCCACAGGGCTGTCCCACGTGCACACGTGGTGGGAGTCGATCCTCGGCTTGAACGTCAAGGCAGTGCAGGGAAAACAGGTTCCTCTGGAATGGACTGACACATCTGGGGGACTCTTGGAATGGTGGCACGACCCTGGAGTTCCTCTCGCCTTTCCTGTGGAGAGCGCCTCCTCTTGAGATGCGACGGGAACGCCGGGAATTCTTTCCCTACGAAACAGGGAAAGGATCCCTCATCTCGAGCTAGGAGGCGGAAACGGGCCTCCCCTGGATGTGTGCGGGACCCTCGTGCTTCCTCTCGAGTGAAGACGGGTTTGTCGGGCAACTTCTTGAGTTGCAGCAAGGGTGTGAAGGACCCTTTGGAAGTTCCAGTGGTTAGATGTGATTAGCCTCGAGAAGCCTCAGCGGAAATGGGCCTCATCTCGCCTGGAGGGCAAAACCTCCTGGATTTTCTCGAGTTGCGGCAGGTGCTCTCGACTTACGACGGGGACCTCAGGGACCCGCTCTGGTGGCCTCATGAAAGGCCAGTCCCCATGCGAGTTCCTCGGGGGCCTCTCGGGATTCCTCTGCCGTCGATGCCGGGGCCTAAGACCTTGTGTGGAGTCGGGGCCGGAAACTGAGGATTCCTCTCCAGTGCTGACATGGATCTTGGGGGTACTTCTGGAGTCTCCCCAGGGGAGTCAGTGCTCGTCTCGAATGCGGGCATGCACTTGCATTTTCCTCCAGAGCGGTAGCAGCAGTGTCACGCAGTCCGCCGCGTGGATCAAAGGATCTATGGTTTTCCCTCGAGTCTTTCCCACGAGGCTTTCCGACGAGGCTTTCCCACAGGGCGGTCCCACGTGCACACGTGCTGGGAGTCCATCCTCGGCTTGAACGTCAAGGCAGTGCAGGGAAAACAGGTTCCTCTGGAATGGACTGACACATCTGGGGGACTCTTTGAAGGGTGGCACGACCCTGGAGTTCCTCTCGCCTTTCCTGTGGAGAGCGCCTCTTGAGATGTGACGGGAACGCAGGGAATTCTTTCCCTACGAAACAGGGAAAGGATCCCTCATCTCGAGCTAGGAGGCGGAAACGGGGCTCCCCTGGATGTGTGCGGGACCCTCGTGCGTCCTCTCGAGTGGTGACGGGTATGTCGGGGAACTTCTTGAGTTGCAGCAAGGGTGTGAAGGACCCTTTGGAAGTTCCAGTGGTTAGATGTGATTAGCCTCGAGAAGCCTCAGCGGAAATGGGCCTAATCTCGCCTGGAGGGCAAAACCTCCTGGATTTTCTCGAGTTGCGGCAGGTGATCTCGACTTACGACGGGGACCTCAGGGACCCGCTCTGGTGGCCTCAGGAAATGCCAGTCCCCATGCGAGTTCCTCGGGGGCCTGTCGGGATTCCTCTCCCGTCGATGCCGGGGCCTAAGACCTTGTGAGGAGTCGGGGCCGGAACCTGAGGATTCCTATCCAGTGCTGACATGGATCTTGGGGTACTTCTGGAGTCTCCCCAGGGGAGTCAGTGCTCGTCTCGAATGCGGGCTTGCACTTGCGCTTTCCTCCAGAGCGGTAGCAGCAGTGTCACACAGTCCGCCTCGTGGATCAAAGGATCTATGGTTTTCCCTCGAGTCTTTCCCACGAGGCTTTCCGACGAGGCTTTCCCACAGGGCGGTCCCACGTGCACACCTGGTGGGAGTCGATCCCCGGCTTGAACGTCAAGGCAGTGCAGGGAAAACAGGTTCCTCTGGAATGGACTGACACATCTGGGGGACTATTGGAATGGTGGCACGACCCTGAAGTTCCTCTCGCCTTTCCTGTGGAGAGCGCCTCCTCTTGAGATGCGACGGGAACGCCGGGAATTCTTTCCCTACGAAACAGGGAAAGGATCCCTCATCTCGAGCTAGGAGGCGGAAACGGGGCTCCCATGGATGTGTGCGGGACCCTCGTGCTTCCTCTCGAGTGGAGACGGGTATGTCGGGGAACTTCTTGAGTTGCAGCAAGGGTGTGAAGGACCCCTTGGAAGTTCCAGTGGTTAGATGTGATTAGCCTAGAGAAGCCTCAGCGGAAATGGGCCTCATCTCGCCTGGAGTGCAAAACCTCCTGGATTTTCTCGAGTTGCGGCAGGTGCTCTCGACTTACGACGGGGACCTCAGGGACCCGCTCTGGTGGCCTCAGGAAAGGCCAGTCCCTATGCGAGTTCCTCGGGGGCCTCTCGGGATTCCTCTGCCGTCGATGCCGGGGCCTAAGACCTTGTGTGGAGTCGGGGCCGGAACCTGAGGATACCTCTGCAGTGCTGACATGGATCTTGGGGTACTTCTGGAGTCTCCCCAGGGGAGTCAGTCCTCGTCTCGAATGCGGGCATGCACTTGCGCTTTCCTCCAGAGAGGTAGCAGCAGTGTCACGCAGTCCGCCGCGTGGATCAAAGGATCTATGTTTTTCCCTCGAGTCTTTCCCACGAGGCTTTCCCAGGAGGCTTTCCCACAGGGCTGTCCCACGTGCACACGTGGTGGGAGTCGATCCTCGGCTTGAACGTCAAGGCACTGCAGGGAAAACAGGTTCCTCTGGAATGGACTGACACATCTGGGGGACTCTTGGAATGGTGGCACGACCCTGGAGTTCCTCTCGCCTTTCCTGTGGAGAGCGCCTCCTCTTGAGATGCGACGGGAACGCCGGGAATTCTTTCCCTACGAAACAGGGAAAGGATCCCTCATCTCGAGCTAGGAGGCGGAAACGGGCCTCCCCTGGATGTGTGCGGGACCCTCGTGCTTCCTCTCGAGTGGAGACGGGTTTGTCGGGCAACTTCTTGAGTTGCAGCAAGGGTGTGAAGGACCCTTTGGAAGTTCCAGTGGTTAGATGTGATTAGCCTCGAGAAGCCTCAGCGGAAATGGGCCTCATCTCGCCTGGAGGGCAAAACCTCCTGGATTTTCTCGAGTTGCGGCAGGTGCTCTCGACTTACGACGGGGACCTCAGGGACCCGCTCTGGTGGCCTCATGAAAGGCCAGTCCCCATGCGAGTTCCTCGGGGGCCTCTCGGGATTCCTCTGCCGTCGATGCCGGGGCCTAAGACCTTGTGTGGAGTCGGGGCCGGAAACTGAGGATTCCTCTCCAGTGCTGACATGGATCTTGGGGTACTTCTGGAGTCTCCCCAGGGGAGTCAGTGCTCGTCTCGAATGCGGGCATGCACTTGCATTTTCCTCCAGAGCGGTAGCAGCAGTGTCACGCAGTCAGCCGCGTGGATCAAAGGATCTATGGTTTTCCCTCGAGTCTTTCCCACGAGGCTTTCCCACGAGGCTTTCCCACAGGGCTGTCCCACGTGCACACGTGGTGGGAGTCGATCCTCGGCTTGAACGTCAAGGCAGTGCAGGGAAAACAGGTTCCTCTGGAATGGACTGACACATCTGGGGGACTCTTGGAATGGTGGCACGACCCTGGAGTTCCTCTCGCCTTTCCTGTGGAGAGCGCCTCCTCTTGAGATGCGACGGGAACGCCGGGAATTCTTTCACTACGAAACAGGGAAAGGATCCCTCATCTCGAGCTAGGAGGCGGAAACGGGGCTCCCCTGGATGTGTGCGGGACCCTCGTGCTTCCTTTCGAGTGGAGACGGGTAGGTCGGGGAACTTCTTGAGTTGCAGCAAGGGTGTGAAGGACCCTTTGGAAGTTCCAGTGGTTAGATGTGATTAGCCTCTAGAAGCCTCAGCGGAAATGGGCCTCATCTCGCCTGGAGGGCAAAACCTCCTGGATTTTCTCGAGTTGAGGCAGGTGCTCTCGACTTACGACGGGGACCTCAGGGACCCGCTCTGGTGGCCTCAGAAAAGGCCAGTCCCCATGCGAGTTCCTCGGGGGCCTCTCGGGATTCCTCTGCCGTCGATGCCGGGGCCTAAGACCTTGTGTGGAGTCGGGGCCGGAACCTGAGGATTCCTCTCCAGTGCTGACATGGATCTTGGGGTACTTCTGGAGTCTCCCCAGGGGAGTCAGTCCTCGTCTCGAATGCGGGCATGCACTTGCACTTTCCTCCAGAGCGGTAGCAGCAGTGTCACGCAGTCCGCCGCGTGGATCAAAGGATCTATGGTTTTCCCTCGAGTCTTTCCCACGAGGCTTTCCGACGAGGCTTTCCCACAGGGCGGTCCCACGTGCACACGTGCTGGGAGTCCATCCTCGGCTTGAACGTCAAGGCAGTGCAGGGCAAACAGGTTCCTCTGGAATGGACTGACACATCTGGGGGACTCTTTGAAGGGTGGCACGACCCTGGAGTTCCTCTCGCCTTTCCTGTGGAGAGCGCCTCTTGAGATGTGACGGGAACGCCGGGAATTCTTTCCCTACGAAACAGGGAAAGGATCCCACATCTCGAGCTAGGAGGCGGAAACGAGGCTCCCCTGGATGTGTGCGGGAACCTCGTGCTTCCTCTCGAGTGGAGACGGGTATGTCGGGCAATTTCTTGAGTTGCAGCAAGGGTGTGAAGGACCCTTTGGAAGTTCCAATGGTTAGATGTGATTAGCCTCGAGAAGCCTCAGCGGAAATGGGCCTCATCTCGCCTGGAGGGCAAAACCTCCTGGATTTTCTCGAGTTGAGGCAGGTGCTCTCGACTTACGACGGGGACCTCAGGGACCCGCTCTGGTGGCCTCAGGAAAGGCCAGTCCCCATGCGAGTTCTTCGGGGGCCTCTCGGGATTCCTCTGCCGTCGATGCCGGGGCCTAATACCTTGTGTGGAGTTGGGGCTGGAACCTGAGGATTCCTCTCCAGTGCTGACATGGATCTTGGGGTACTTCTGGAGTCTCCCCAGGGGAGTCAGTGCTCGTCTCGAATGCGGGCATGCACTTGCACTTTCCTCCAGAGCGGTAGCTGCAGTGTCAGGCAGTCCGCCGCGTGATTCAAAGGATCTATGGTTTTCCCTCGAGTCTTTCCCACGAGGTTTTCCCACGACCCTTTCCCACAGGGCTGTCCCACGTGCACACGTGGTGGGAGTCGATCCTCGGCTTGAAAGTCAAGGCAGTGCAGGGAAAACAGGTTCCTCTGGAATGGACTGACACATCTGGGGGACTCTTGGAATGGTGGCACGACCCTGGAGTTCCTCTCGCCTTTCCTGTGGAGAGCGCCTCCTCTTGAGATGCGACGGGAACGCCGGGAATTCTTTCCTTACGAAACAGGGAAAGGATCCCTCATCTCGAGCTAGGAGACGGAAACGGGGCTCCCCTGGATGTGTGCGGGACCCTCGTGCTTCCTCTCGAGTGGAGACGGGTATGTCGGGGAACTTCTTGAGTTGCAGCAAGGGTGTGAAGGACCCTTTGGAAGTTCCAGGGGTTAGATGTGATTAGCCTCGAGAAGCCTCAGCGGAAATGGGCCTCATCTCGCCTGGAGGGCAAAACCTCCTGGATTTTCTCGAGTTGAGGCAGGTGCTCTCGACTTACGACGGGGACCTCAGGGACCCGCTCTGGTGGCCTCAGGAAAGGCCAGTCCCCATGCGAGTTCCTCGGGGGCCTCTCGGGATTCCTCTGCCGTTGATGCCGGGGCCTAAGACCTTGTGTGGAGTCGGGGCCGGAACCTGAGGATTCCTCTCCAGTGCTGACATGGATCGTGGGGTACTTCTGGAGTCTCCACAGGGGAGTCAGTCCTCGTCTCGACTGCGGGCATGCACTTGCGCTTTCCTCCAGAGCGGTAGCAGCAGTGTCACGCAGTCCGCCGCGTGGATCAAAGGATCTATGGTTTTCCCTCGAGTCTTTCCCACGAGGCTTTCCGACGAGGCTTTCCCACAGGGCGGTCCCACGTGCACACGTGCTGGGAGTCCATCCTCAGCTTGAACGTCAAGGCAGTGCAGGGAAAACAGGTTCCTCTGGAATGGACTGACACATCTGGGGGACTCTTTGAAGGGTGGCACGACCCTGGAGTTCCTTTCGCCTTTCCTGTGGAGAGCGCCTCTTGAGATGTGACGGGAACGCAGGGAATTCTTTCCCTACGAAACAGGGAAAGGATCCCACATCTCGAGCTAGGAGGCGGAAACGGGGCTCCCCTGGATGTGTGCGGGACCCTCGTGCTTCCTCTCGAGTGGTGACGGGTATGTCGGGGAACTTCTTGAGTTGCAGCAAGGGTGTGATGGACCCTTTGGAAGTTCCAGTGGTTAGATGTGATTAGCCTCGAGAAGCCTCAGCGGAAATGGGCCTAATCTCGCCTGGAGGGCAAAACCTCCTGGATTTTCTCGAGTTGCGGCAGGTGATCTCGACTTACGACGGGGACCTCAGGGACCCGCTCTGGTGGCCTCAGGAAAGGCCAGTCCCCATGCGAGTTCCTCGGGGGCCTGTCGGGATTCCTCTGCCGTCGATGCCGGGGCCTAAGACCTTGTGTGGAGTCGGGGCCGGAACCTGAGGATACCTCTGCAGTGCTGACATGGATCTTGGGGTACTTCTGGAGTCTCCCCAGGGGAGTCAGTCCTCGTCTCGAATGCGGGCATGCACTTGCGCTTTCCTCCAGAGCGGTAGCAGCAGTGTCACGCAGTCCGCCGCGTGGATCAAAGGATCTATGGTTTTCCCTCGAGTCTTTCCCACGAGGCTTTCCCACGAGGCTTTCCCACAGGGCTGTCCCACGTGCACACGTGGTGGGAGTCGATCCTCGGCTTGAACGTCAAGGCAGTGCAGTGAAAACAGGTTCCTCTGGAATGGACTGACACATCTGGGGGACTCTTGGAATGGTGGCACGACCCTGGAGTTCCTCTCGCCTTTCCTGTGGAGAGCGCCTCCTCTTGAGATGCGATGGGAACGCCGGGAATTCTTTCCCTACGAAACAGGGAAAGGATCCCTCATCTCGAGCTAGGAGGCGAAACGGGGCTCCCCTGGATGTGTGCGGGACCCTCGTGCTTCCTCTCGAGTGGAGACGGGTATGTCGGGGAACTTCTTGAGTTGCAGCAAGGGTGTGAAGGACCCTTTGGAAGTTCCAGTGGTTAGATGTGATTAGCCTCGAGAAGCCTCATCGGAAATGGGCCTCATCTCGCCTGGAGGGCAAAACCTCCTGGATTTTCTCGAGTTGAGGCAGGTGCTCTCGGCTTACGACGGGGACCTCAGGGACCCGCTCTGGTGGCCTCAGAAAAGGCCAGTCCCCATGCGAGTTTCTCGGGGGCCTCTCGGGATTCCTCTGCCGTCGATGCCGGGGCCTAAGACCTTGTGTGGAGTCGGGGCCGGAACCTGAGGATTCCTCTCCAGTGCTGCCATGGATCTTGGGGTACTTCTGGAGTCTCCCCAGGGGAGTCAGTCCTCGTCTCGAATGCGGGCATGCACTTGCACTTTCCTCCAGAGCGGTAGCAGCAGTGTCACGCCGTCCGCCGCGTGGATCAAAGGATCTATGGTTTTCCCTCGAGTCTTTCCCACGAGGCTTTCCCACGAGGCTTTCCCACAGGGCTGTCCCACGTGCACACGTGGTGGGAGTCGATCCTCGGCTTGAACGTCAAGGCAGTGCAGGGAAAACAGGTTCCTCTGGAATGGACTGACACATCTGGGGGACTCTTGGAATGGTGGCACGACCCTGGAGTTCCTCTCGCCTTTCCTGTGGAGAGCGCCTCCTCTTGAGATGCGACGGGAACGCCGGGAATTCTTTCCCTACGAAACAGGGAAAGGATCCCTCATCTCGAGCTAGGAGGCGGAAACGGGCCTCCCCTGGATGTGTGCGGGACCCTCGTGCTTCCTCTCGAGTGAAGACGGGTTTGTCGGGCAACTTCTTGAGTTGCAGCAAGGGTGTGAAGGACCCTTTGGAAGTTCCAGTGGTTAGATGTGATTAGCCTCGAGAAGCCTCAGCGGAAATGGGCCTCATCTCGCCTGGAGGGCAAAACCTCCTGGATTTTCTCGAGTTGCGGCAGGTGCTCTCGACTTACGACGGGGACCTCAGGGACCCGCTCTGGTGGCCTCATGAAAGGCCAGTCCCCATGCGAGTTCCTCGGGGGCCTCTCGGGATTCCTCTGCCGTCGATGCCGGGGCCTAAGACCTTGTGTGGAGTCGGGGCCGGAAACTGAGGATTCCTCTCCAGTGCTGACATGGATCTTGGGGGTACTTCTGGAGTCTCCCCAGGGGAGTCAGTGCTCGTCTCGAATGCGGGCATGCACTTGCATTTTCCTCCAGAGCGGTAGCAGCAGTGTCACGCAGTCCGCCGCGTGGATCTAAGGATCTATGGTTTTCCCTCGAGTCTTTCCCACGAGGCTTTCCGACGAGGCTTTCCCACAGGGCGGTCCCACGTGCACACGTGCTGGGAGTCCATCCTCGGCTTGAACGTCAAGGCAGTGCAGGGAAAACAGGTTCCTCTGGAATGGACTGACACATCTGGGGGACTCTTTGAAGGGTGGCACGACCCTGGAGTTCCTCTCGCCTTTCCTGTGGAGAGCGCCTCTTGAGATGTGACGGGAACGCAGGGAATTCTTTCCCTACGAAACAGGGAAAGGATCCCTCATCTCGAGCTAGGAGGCGGAAACGGGGCTCCCCTGGATGTGTGCGGGACCCTCGTGCTTCCTCTCGAGTGGTGACGGGTATGTCGGGGAACTTCTTGAGTTGCAGCAAGGGTGTGAAGGACCCTTTGGAAGTTCCAGTGGTTAGATGTGATTAGCCTCGAGAAGCCTCAGCGGAAATGGGCCTAATCTCGCCTGGAGGGCAAAACCTCCTGGATTTTCTCGAGTTGCGGCAGGTGATCTCGACTTACGACGGGGACCTCAGGGACCCGCTCTGGTGGCCTCAGGAAAGGCCAGTCCCCATGCGAGTTCCTCGGGGGCCTGTCGGGATTCCTCTCCCGTCGATGCCGGGGCCTAAGACCTTGTGAGGAGTCGGGGCCGGAACCTGAGGATTCCTATCCAGTGCTGACATGGATCTTGGGGTACTTCTGGAGTCTCCCCAGGGGAGTCAGTGCTCGTCTCGAATGCGGGCTTGCACTTGCGCTTTCCTCCAGAGCGGTAGCAGCAGTGTCACACAGTCCGCCTCGTGGATCAAAGGATCTATGGTTTTCCCTCGAGTCTTTCCCACGAGGCTTTCCGACGAGGCTTTCCCACAGGGCGGTCCCAGGTGCACACCTGGTGGGAGTCGATCCCCGGCTTGAACGTCAAGGCAGTGCAGGGAAAACAGGTTCCTCTGGAATGGACTGACACATCTGGGGGACTATTGGAATGGTGGCACGACCCTGAAGTTCCTCTCGCCTTTCCTGTGGAGAGCGCCTCCTCTTGAGATGCGACGGGAACGCCGGGAATTCTTTCCCTACGAAACAGGGAAAGGATCCCTCATCTCGAGCTAGGAGGCGGAAACGGGGCTCCCATGGATGTGTGCGGGACCCTCGTGCTTCCTCTCGAGTGGAGACGGGTATGTCGGGGAACTTCTTGAGTTGCAGCAAGGGTGTGAAGGACCCTTTGGAAGTTCCAGTGGTTAGATGTGATTAGCCTCGAGAAGCCTCAGCGGAAATGGGCCTCAAATCGCCTGGAGGGCAAAACCTCCTGGATATTCTCGAGTTGCGGCAGGTGCTCTCGACTTACGACGGGGACCTCAGGGACCCGCTCTGGTGGCCTCAGGAAAGGCCAGTCCCCATGCGAGTTCCTCGGGGGCCTCTCGGGATTCCTCTGCCGTCGATGCCGGGGCCTAAGACCTTGTGTGGAGTCGGGGCCGGAACCTGAGGATTCCTCTCCAGTGCTGACATGGATCTTGGGGTACTTCTGGAGTCTCCCCAGGGGAGTCAGTGCTCGTCTCGAATGCGGACATGCACTTGCATTTTCCTCCAGAGCGGTAGCAGCAGTGTCACGCAATCCGCCGCGTAGATCAAAGGATCTATGGTTTTCCCTCGAGTCTTTCCCACGAGGCTTTCCCACGAGGCTTTCCCACAGGGCTGTCCCACGTGCACACGTGGTGGGAGTCGATCCTCGGCTTGAACGTCAAGGCAGTGCAGGGAAAACAGGTTCCTCTGGAATGGACTGACACATCTGGGGGACTCTTGGAATGGTGGCACGACCCTGGAGTTCCTCTCGCCTTTCCTGTGGAGAGCGCCTCCTCTTGAGATGCGACGGGAACGCCGGGAATTCTTTCCTTACGAAACAGGGAAAGGATCCCTCATCTCGAGCTAGGAGACGGAAACGGGGCTCCCCTGGATGTGTGCGGGACCCTCGTGCTTCCTCTCGAGTGGAGACGGGTATGTCGGGGAACTTCTTGAGTTGCACCAAGGGTGTGAAGGACCCTTTGGAAGTTCCAGTGGTTAGATAAGATTAGCCTCGAGAAGCCTCAGCGGAAATGGGCCTCATCTCGCCTGGAGGGCAAAACCTCCTGGATTTTCTCGAGTTGAGGCAGGTGCTCTCGACTTACGACGGGGACCTCAGGGACCCGCTCTGGTGGCCTCAGAAAAGGCCAGTCCCTATGCGAGTTCCTCGGGGGCCTCTCGGGATTCCTCTGCCGTCGATGCCGGGGCCTAAGACCTTGTGTGGAGTCGGGGCCGGAACCTGAGGATTCCTCTCCAGTGCTGACATGGATCTTGGGGTACTTCTGGAGTCTCCCCAGGGGAGTCAGTCCTCGTCTCGAATGCGGGCATGCACTTGCACTTTCCTCCAGAGCGGTAGCAGCAGTGTCACGCAGTCCGCCGCGTGGATCAAAGGATCTATGGTTTTCCCTCGAGTCTTTCCCACGAGGTTTTCCAACGACACTTTCCCACAGGGCTGTCCCACGTGCACACCTGGTGGGAGTCGATCCTCGGCTTGAAAGTCAAGGCAGTGCAGGGAAAACAGGTTCCTCTGGAATGGACTGACACATCTGGGGGACTCTTGGAATGGTGGCACGACCCTGGAGTTCCTCTCGCCTTTCCTGTGGAGAGCGCCTCCTCTTGAGATGCGACGGGAACGCCGGGAATTCTTTCCTTACGAAACAGGGAAAGGATCCCTCATCTCGAGCTAGGAGACGGAAACGGGGCTCCCCTGGATGTGTGCGGGACCCTGGTGCTTCCTCTCGAGTGGAGACGGGTATGTCGGGGAACTTCTTGAGTTGCACCAAGGGTGTGAAGGACCCTTTGGAAGTTCCAGTGGTTAGATATGATTAGCCTCGAGAAGCCTCAGCGGAAATGGGCCTCATCTCGCCTGGAGGGCAAAACCTCCTGGATTTTCTCGAGTTGAGGCAGGTGCTCTCGACTTACGACGGGGACCTCAGGGACCCGCTCTGGTGGCCTCAGGAAAGGCCAGTCCCCATGCGAGTTCCTCGGGGGCCTCTCGGGATTCCTCTGCCGTCGATGCCGGGGCCTAAGACCTTGTGTGGAGTCGGGGCCGGAACCTGAGGATTCCTCTCCAGTGCTGACATGGATCTTGGGGTACTTCTGGAGTCTCCCCAGGGGAGTCAGTGCTCGTCTCGAATGCGGGCATGCACTTGCATTTTCCTCCAGAGCGGTAGCAGCAGTGTCACGCAATCCGCCGCGTGGATCAAAGGATCTATGGTTTTCCCTCGAGTCTTTCACACGAGGCTTTCCCACGAGGCTTTCCCACAGGGCTGTCCCACGTGCACACGTGGTGGGAGTCGATCCTCGGCTTGAACGTCAAGGCAGTGCAGGGAAAACAGGTTCCTCTGGAATGGACTGACACATCTGGGGGACTCTTGGAATGGTGGCACGACCCTGGAGTTCCTCTCGCCTTTCCTGTGGAGAGCGCCTCCTCTTGAGATGCGACGGGAACGCCGGGAATTCTTTCCTTACGAAACAGGGAAAGGATCCCTCATCTCGAGCTAGGAGACGGAAACGGGGCTCCCCTGGATGTGTGCGGGACCCTCGTGCTTCCTCTCGAGTGGAGACGGGTATGTCGGGGAACTTCTTGAGTTGCAGCAAGGGTGTGAAGGACCCTTTGGAAGTTCCAGTGGTTAGATATGATTAGCCTCGAGAAGCCTCAGCGGAAATGGGCCTCATCTCGCCTGGAGGGCAAAACCTCCTGGATTTTCTCGAGTTGAGGCAGGTGCTCTCGACTTACGACGGGGACCTCAGGGACCCGCTCTGGTGGCCTCAGGAAAGGCCAGTCCCCATGCGAGTTCCTCGGGGGCCTGTCGGGATTCCTCTCCCGTCGATGCCGGGGCCTAAGACCTTGTGAGGAGTCGGGGCCGGAACCTGAGGATTCCTCTCCAGTGCTGACATGGATCTTGGGGTACTTCTGGAGTCTCCCCAGGGGAGTCAGTGCTCGTCTCGAATGCGGGCATGCACTTGCGCTTTCCTCCAGAGCGGTAGCAGCAGTGTCACACAGTCCGCCGCGTGGATCAAAGGATCTATGGTTTTCCCTCGAGTCTTTCCCACGAGGCTTTCCGACGAGGCTTTCCCACAGGGCGGTCCCACGTGCACACCTGGTGGGAGTAGATCCTCGGCTTGAACGTCAAGGCAGTGCAGGGAAAACAGGTTCCTCTGGAATGGACTGACACATCTGGGGGACTCTTGGAATGGTGGCACGACCCTGAAGTTCCTCTCGCCTTTCCTGTGGAGAGCGCCTCCTCTTGAGATGCGACGGGAACGCCGGGAATTCTTTCCCTACGAAACAGGGAAAGGATCCCTCATCTCGAGCTAGGAGGCGGAAACGGGGCTCCCCTGGATGTGTGCGGGACCCTCGTGCTTCCTCTCGAGTGGAGACGGATATGACGGGGAACTTCTTGAGTTGCAGCAAGGGTGGGAAGGACCCTTTGGAAGTTCCAGTGGTTAGATGTGATTAGCCTCGAGAAGCCTCAGCGGAAATGGGCCTCATCTCGCCTGGAGGGCAAAACCTCCTGGATTTTCTCGAGTTGCGGCAGGTGCTCTCGACTTACGGCGGGGACCTCAGGGACCCGCTGTGGTGGCCTCAGGAAAGGCCAGTCCCCATGCGAGTTCCTCGGGGGCCTCTCGGGATTCCTCTCCCCTCGATGCCGGGGCCTAAGACCTTGTGTGGAGTCGGGGCCGGAAACTGAGGATTCCTCTCCAGTGCTGACATGGATCTTGGGGTACTTCTGGAGTCTCCCCAGGGGAGTCAGTGCTCGTCTCGAATGCGGGCATGCACTTGCAGTTTCCTCCAGAGCGGTAGCAGAAGTGTCACACAGTCAGCCGCATGGATCAAAGGATCTATGGTTTTCCCTCGAGTCTTTCCCACGAGGCTTTCCCACGAGGCTTTCCCACAGGGCTGTCCCACGTGCACACGTGGTGGGAGTCGATCCTCGGCTTGAACGTCAAGGCAGTGCAGGGAAAACAGGTTCCTCTGGAATGGACTGACCCATCTGGGGGACTCTTGGAATGGTGGCACGACCCTGGAGTTCCTCTCGCCTTTCCTGTGGAGAGCGCCTCTTGAAATGCGACGGGAACGCCAGGAATTCTTTCCCTACGAAACAGGGAAAGGATCCCTCATCTCGAGCTAGGAGGCGGAAACGGGGCTCCCCTGGATGTGTGCGGGACCCTCGTGCTTCCTCTCGAGTGGAGACGGGTATGTCGGGGAACTTCTTGAGTTGCAGCAAGGGTGTGAAGGACCCTTTGGAAGTTCCAGTGGTTAGATGTGATTAGCCTCGAGAAGCCTCAGCGGAAATGGGCCTCAAATCGCCTGGAGGGCAAAACCTCCTGGATATTCTCGAGTTGCGGCAGGTGCTCTCGACTTACGACGGGGACCTCAGGGACCCGCTCTGGTGGCCTCAGGAAAGGCCAGTTCCCATGCGAGTTCTTCGGGGGCCTCTCGGGATTCCTCTGCCGTCGATGCCGGGGCCTAAGACCTTGTGTGGAGTCGGGGCCGGAACCTGAGGATTCCTCTCCAGTGCTGACATGGATCTTGGGGTACTTCTGGAGTCTCCCCAGGGGAGTCAGTGCTCGTCTCGAATGCGGGCATGCACTTTTATTTTCCTCCAGAGCGGTAGCAGCAGTGTCACGCAATCCGCCGCGTGGATCAAAGGATCTATGGTTTTCCCTCGAGTCTTTCCCACGAGGCTTTCCCACGAGGCTTTCCCACAGGGCTGTCCCACGTGCACACGTGGTGGGAGTCGATCCTCGGCTTGAACGTCAAGGCAGTGCAGGGAAAACAGGTTCCTCTGGAATGGACTGACACATCTGGGGGACTCTTGGAATGGTGGCACGACCCTGGAGTTCCTCTCGCCTTTCCTGTGGAGAGCGCCTCCTCTTGAGATGCGACGGGAACGCCGGGAATTCTTTCCTTACGAAACAGGGAAAGGATCCCTCATCTCGAGCTAGGAGACGGAAACGGGGCTCCCCTGGATGTGTGCGGGACCCTCGTGCTTCCTCTCGAGTGGAGACGGGTATGTCGGGGAACTTCTTGAGTTGCACCAAGGGTGTGAAGGACCCTTTGGAAGTTCCAGTGGTTAGATATGATTAGCCTCGAGAAGCCTCAGCGGAAATGGGCCTCATCTCGCCTGGAGGGCAAAACCTCCTGGATTTTCTCGAGTTGAGGCAGGTGCTCTCGACTTACGACGGGGACCTCAGGGACCCGCCCTGGTGGCCTCAGAAAAGGCCAGTCCCCATGCGAGTTCCTCGGGGGCCTCTCGGGATTCCTCTGCCGTTGATGCCGGGGCCTAAGACCTTGTGTGGAGTCGGGGCCGGAACCTGAGGATTCCTCTCCAGTGCTGACATGGATCTTGGGGTACTTCTGGAGTCTCCCCAGGGGAGTCAGTCCTCGTCTCGAATGCGGGCATGCACTTGCGCTTTCCTCCAGAGCGGTAGCAGCAGTGTCACGCAGTCCGCCGCGTGGATCAAAGGATCTATGGTTTTCCCTCGAGTCTTTCCCACGAGGCTTTCCGACGAGGCTTTCCCACAGGGCGGTCCCACGTGCACACGTGCTGGGAGTCCATCCTCGGCTTGAACGTCAAGGCAGTGCAGGGAAAACAGGTTCCTCTGGAATGGACTGACACATCTGGGGGACTCTTTGAAGGGTGGCACGACCCTGGAGTTCCTCTCGCCTTTCCTGTGGAGAGCGCCTCTTGAGATGTGACGGGAACGCCGGGAATTCTTTCCCTACGAAACAGGGAAAGGATCCCACATCTCGAGCTAGGAGGCGGAAACGGGGCTCCCCTGGATGTGTGCGGGACCCTCGTGCTTCCTCTCGATTGGTGACGGGTATGTCGGGGAACTTCTTGAGTTGCAGCAAGGGTGTGAAGGACCCTTTGGAAGTTCCAATGGTTAGATGTGATTAGCCTCGAGAAGCCTCAGCGGAAATGGGCCTCATCTCGCCTGGAGGGCAAAACCTCCTGGATTTTCTCGAGTTGAGGCAGGTGCTCTCGACTTACGACGGGGACCTCAGGGACCCGCTCTGGTGGCCTCAGGAAAGGCCAGTCCCCATGCGAGTTCTTCGGGGGCCTCTCGGGATTCCTCTGCCGTCGATGCCGGGGCCTAATACCTTGTGTGGAGTTGGGGCCGGAACCTGAGGATTCCTCTCCAGTGCTGCCATGGATCTTGGGGTACTTCTGGAGTCTCCCCAGGGGAGTCAGTGCTCGTCTCGAATGCGGGCATGCACTTGCACTTTCCTCCAGAGCGGTAGCTGCAGTGTCAGGCAGTCCGCCGCGTGGATCAAAGGATCTATGGTTTTCCCTCGAGTCTTTCCCACGAGGTTTTCCCACGACCCTTTCCCACAGGGCTGTCCCACGTGCACACGTGGTGGGAGTCGATCCTCGGCTTGAAAGTCAAGGCAGTGCAGGGAAAACAGGTTCCTCTGGAATGGACTGACACATCTGGGGGACTCTTGGAATGGTGGCACGACCCTGGAGTTCCTCTCGCCTTTCCTGTGGAGAGCGCCTCCTCTTGAGATGCGACGGGATCGCCGTGAATTCTTTCGCTACGAAACAGGGAAAGGATCCCTCATCTCAAGCTAGGAGGCGGAAACGGGGCTTCCCTGGTTGTGTGCGGGACCCTCGTGCTTCCTCTCGAGTGGAGACAGGTATGTCGGGGAACTTCTTGAGTTGCAGCAAGGGTGTGAAGGACCCTTTGGAAGTTCCAGTGGTTAGATGTGATTAGCCTCGAGAAGCCTCAGCGGAAATGGGCCTCATCTCGCCTGGAGGGCAAAACCTCCTGGATTTTCTCGAGTTGAGGCAGGAGCTCTCGACTTACGACGGGGACCTCAGGGACCCGCTCTGGTGGCCTCAGGAAAGGCCAGTCCCCATGCGAGTTCCTCGGGGGCCTCTCGGGATTCCTCTCCCGTCGATGCCGGGGCCTAAGACCTTGTGTGGAGTCGGGGCCGGAACCTGAGGATTCCTCTCCAGTGCTGACATGGATCTTGGGGTACTTCTGGAGTCTCCCCAGGGGAGTCAGTCCGCGTCTCGAATGCGGGCATGCACTTGCACTTTCCTCCAGAGCGGTAGCAGCAGTGTCACGCAGTCCGCCGCGTGGATCAAAGGATCTATGGTTTTCCCTCGAGTCTTTCCCACGAGGCTTTCCGACGAGGCTTTCCCACAGGGCGGTCCCACGTGCACACGTGCTGGGAGTCCATCCTCGGCTTGAACGTCAAGGCAGTGCAGGGAAAACAGGTTCCTCTGGAATGGACTGACACATCTGGGGGACTCTTTGAAGGGTGGCACGACCCTGGAGTTCCTCTCGCCTTTCCTGTGGAGAGCGCCTCTTGAAATGCGACGGGAACGCCGGGAATTCTTTCCCTACGAAACAGGGAAGGATCCCTCATCTCGAGCTAGGAGGCGGAAACGGGGCTCCCCTGGATGTGTGCGGGACCCTCGTGCTTCCTCTCGAGTGGAGACGGGTATGTCGGGGAACTTCTTGAGTTGCAGCAATGGTGTGAAGGACCCTTTGGAAGTTCCAGTGGTTAGATGTGATTAGCCTCGAGAAGCCTCAGCGGAAATGGGCCTCATCTCGCCTGGAGGGCAAAACCTCCTGGATTTTCTCGAGTTGCGGCAGGTGCTCTCGACTTACGACGGGGACCTCAGGGACCCGCTCTGGTGGCCTCAGGAAAGGCCAGTCCCCATGCGAGTTCCTCGGGGGCACCTCGGGATTCCTCTGCCGTCGATGCCGGGGCCTAAGACCTTGTGTGGAGTCGGGGCCGGAACCTGAGGATTCCTCTCCAGTGCTGACATGGATCTTGGGGTACTTCTGGAGTCTCCCCAGGGGAGTCAGTGCTCGTCTCGAATGCGGGCATGCACTTGCATTTTCCTCCAGAGCGGTAGCAGCAGTGTCACGCAATCCGCCGCGTGGATCAAAGGATCTATGGTTTTCCCTCGAGTCTTTCCCACGAGGCTTTCCCACGAGGCTTTCCCACAGGGCTGTCCCACGTGCACACGTGGTGGGAGTCGATCCTCGGCTTGAACGTCAAGGCAGTGCAGGGAAAACAGGTTCCTCTGGAATGGACTGACACATCTGGGTGACTCTTGGAATGGTGGCACGACCCTGGAGTTCCTCTCGCCTTTCCTGTGGAGAGCGCCTCCTCTTGAGATGCGACGGGAACGCCGGGAATTCTTTCCCTACGAAACAGGGAAAGGATCCCACATCTCGAGCTAGGAGGCGGAAACGGGGCTACCCTGGATGTGTGCGGGACCCTCGTGCTTCCTCTCGAGTGGTGACGGGTATGTCGGGGAACTTCTTGAGTTGCAGCAAGGGTGTGAAGGACCCTTTGGAAGTTCCAGTGGTTAGATGTGATTAGCCTCGAGAAGCCTCAGCGGAAATGGGCCTCATCTCGCCTGGAGGGCAAAACCTCCTGGATTTTCTCGAGTTGCGGCAGGTGCTCTCGACTTACGACGGGGACCTCAGGGACCCGCTCTGGTGGCCTCAGGAAAGGCCAGTCCCCATGCGAGTTCCTCGGGGGCCTGTCGGGATTCCTCTCCCGTCGATGCCGGGGCCTAAGACCTTGTGAGGAGTCGGGGCAGGAACCTGAGGATTCCTCTCCAGTGCTGACATGGATCTTGGGGTACTTCTGGAGTCTCCCCAGGGGAGTCAGTGCTCGTCTCGAATGCGGGCATGCACTTGCGCTTTCCTCCAGAGCGGTAGCATCAGTGTCACACAGTCCGCCGCGTGGATCAAAGGATCTATGGTTTTCCCTCGAGTCTTTCCCAGGAGGCTTTCCGACGAGGCTTTCCCACAGGGCGGTCCCACGTGCACACCTGGTGGGAGTCGATCCTCGGCTTGAACGTCAAGGCAGTGCAGGGAAAACAGGTTCCTCTGGAATGGACTGACACATCTGGGGGACTCTTGGAATGGTGGCACGACCCTGGAGTTCCTCTCGCCTTTCCTGTGGAGAGCGCCTCCTCTTGAGATGCGACGGGAACGCCGGAATTCTTTCCTTACGAAACAGGGAAAGGATCCCTCATCTCGAGCTAGGAGGCGGAAACGGGGCTCCCATGGATGTGTGCGGGACCCTCGTGTTTCCTCTCGAGTGGAGACGGATATGTCGGGGAACTTCTTGAGTTGCAGCAAGGGTGGGAAGGACCCTTTGGAAGTTCCAGTGGTTAGATGTGATTAGCCTCGAGAAGCCTCAGCGGAAATGGGCCTCATCTCGCCTGGAGGGCAAAACCTCCTGGATTTTCTCGAGTTGCGGCAGGTGCCCTCGACTTACGACGGGGACCTCAGGGACCCGCTCTGGTGGCCTCAGGAAAGGCCAGTCCCCATGCGAGTTCCTCGGGGGCCTCTCGGGATTCCTCTCCCGTCGATGCCGGGGCCTAAGACCTTGTGTGGAGTCGGGGCGGGAACCTCAGGATTCCTCTCCAGTGCTGACATGGATCTTGGGGTACTTCTGGAGTCTCCCCAGGGGAGTCAGTCCTCGTCTCGAATGCGGGCATGCACTTGCGCTTTCCTCCAGAGCGGTAGCAGCAGTGTCATGCAGTCCGCCGCGTGGATCAAAGGATCTATGGTTTTCCCTCGAGTCTTTCCCACGAGGCTTTCCCACGAGGCTTTCCCACAGGGCTGTCCCACGTGCACACGTGGTGGGAGTCGATCCTCGGCTTGAACGTCAAGGCAGTGCAGGGAAAACAGGTTCCTCTGGAATGGACTGACACATCTGGGGGACTCTTGGAATGGTGGCACGACCCTGGAGTTCCTCTCGCCTTTCCTGTGGAGAGCGCCTCCTCTTGAGATGCGACGGGAACGCCGGGAATTTTTTCCCTACGAAACAGGGAAAGGATGCCTCATCTCGAGCTAGGAGGCGGAAACGGGGCTCCCCTGGATGTGTGCGGGACCCTCGTGCTTCCTCTCGAGTGGAGACGGGTATGTCGGGGAACTTCTTGAGTTGCAGCAAGGATGTGAAGGACCCTTTGGAAGTTCCAGTGGTTAGATGTGATTAGCCTCGAGAAGCCTCAGCGGAAATGGGCCTCATCTCACCTGGAGGGCAAAACCTCCTGGATTTTCTCGAGTTGCGGCAGGTGCTCTCGACTTACGACGGGGACCTCAGGGACCCGCTCTGGTGGCCTCAGGAAAGGCCAGTCCCCATGCGAGTTCCTCGGGGGCCTGTCGGGATTCCTCTCCCGTCGATGCCGGGGCCTAAGACCTTGTGTGGAGTCGGGGCGGGAACCTCAGGATTCCTCTCCAGTGCTGACATGGATCTTGGGGTACTTCTGGAGTCTCCCCAGGGGAGTCAGTGCTCGTCTCGAATGCGGGCATGCACTTGCGCTTTCCTCCAGAGCGGTAGCAGCAGTGTCACGCAGTCCGCCGCGTGGATCAAAGGATCTATGGTTTTCCCTCGAGTCTTTCCCACTAGGCTTTCCCACGAGGCTTTCCCACAGGGCTGTCCCATGTGCACACGTGGTGGGAGTCGATCCTCGGCTTGAACGTCGAGGCAGTGAAGGGTAAACAGGTTCCTCTGGAATGGACTGACACATCAGGGGGACTCTTGGAATGGTGGCACGACACTGGAGTTCCTCTCGCCTTTCCTGTGGAGAGCGCCTCCTCTTGAGATGCGACGGGAACGCCGGGAATTCTTTCCCTACGAAACAGGGAAAGGATCCCTCATCTCGAGATAGGAGGCGGAAACGGGGCTCCCCTGGATGTGTGCGGGACCCTCGTGCTTCCCCTCGAGTGGAGACGGGTATGTCGTGGAACTTCTTGAGTTGCAGCAAGGGTGTGAAGGACCCTTTGGAAGTTCCAGTGGTTAGATGTGATTAGCCTCGAGAAGCCTCAGCGGAAATGGGCCTCATCTCGCCTGGAGGGCAAAACCTCCTGGATTTTCTCGAGTTGCGGCAGGTGCTCTCGACTTACGACGGGGACCTCAGGGACCCGCTCTGGTGGCCTCAGGAAAGGCCAGTCCCCATGCGAGTTCCTCGGGGGCCTGTCGGGATTCCTCTCCCGTCGATGCCGGGGCCTAAGACCTTGTGTGAAGTCGGAGCCGGAACCTGAGGATTCCTGTCCAGTGCTGACATGGATCTTGGGGTACTTCTGGAGTCTCCCCAGGGAAGTCAGTGCTCATCTCGAATGCGGGCATGCACTTGCGCTTTCCTCCAGAGCGGTAGCAGCAGTGTCACGCAGTCCGCCGCGTGGATCAAAGGATCTATGGTTTTCCCTCGAGTCTTTCCCACGAGGCTTTCCCACGAGGCTTTCCCACAGGGCTGTCCCACGTGCACACGTGGTGGGAGTCGATCCTCGTCTTGAACGTCAAGGCAGTGCAGGGAAAACAGGTTCCTCTGGAATGGACTGACACATCTGGGGGACTCTTGGAATGGTGGCACGACCCTGGAGTTCCTCTCGCCTTTCCTGTGGAGAGCGCCTCCTCTTGAGATGCGACGGGAACGCCGGGAATTCTTTCACTTCGAAATAGGGAAAGGATCCCTCATCTCGAGCTAGGAGGCGGAAACGGGGCTCCCCTGGATGTGTGCGGGACCCTCGTGCTTCCTCTCGAGTGGAGACGGGTATGTCGGGGAACTTCTTGAGTTGCAGCAAGGGTGTGAAGGACCCTTTGGAAGTTCCAGTGGTTAGATGTGATTAGCCTCGAGAAGCCTCAGCGGAAATGGGCCTCATCTCGCCTGGAGGGCAAAACCTCCTGGATTTTCTCGAGTTGCGGCAGGTGCTCTCGACTTAAGACGGGGACCTCAGGGACCTGCTCTGGTGGCCTCAGGAAAGGCCAGTCCCCATGCGAGATCCTCAGGGGCCTCTCGGGATTCCTCTCCCGTCGATGCCGGGGCCTAAGACCTTGTGTGGAGTCGGGGCCAGAACCTGAGGATTCCTCTCCAGTGCTGACATGGATCTTGGGGTACTTCTGGAGTCTCCCCAGGGGAGTCAGTGCTCGTCTCGAATGCGGGCATTCACTTGCGCTTTCCTCCAGATCGGTAGCAGCAGTGTCACGCAGTCCGCCGCGTGGATCAAAGGATCTATGGTTTTCCCTCGAGTCTTTCCCACGAGGCTTTCCCACGAGGCTTTCCCACAGGGCTGTCTCACGTGCACACGTGGTGGGAGTCGATCCTCGGCTTGAAGGTCGAGGCAGTGCAGGGAAAACAGGTTCCTCTGGAATGGACTGACACATCTGGGGGACTCTTGGAATGGTGGCACGACCCTGGAGTTCCTCTCGCCTTTCCTGTGGAGAGCGCCTCCTCTTGAGATGCGACGGGAACGCCGGCAATTCTTTCCCTACGAAACAGGGAAAGGATCCCTCATCTCGAGCTAGGAGGCGGAAACGGGGCTCCCCTGGATGTGTGCGGGACCCCACGTGCTTCCTCTCGAGTGGAGACGGGTATGTCGGGGAACTTCTTGAGTTGCAGCAAGGGTGTGAAGGACCCTTTGGAAGTTCCAGTGGTTAGATGTGATTAGCCTCGAGAAGCCTCAGCGGAAAAGGGCCTCATCTCGCCTGGAGGGCAAAACCTCCTGGATTTTCTTGAGTTGCGGCAGGTGCTCTCGACTTACGATGGGGACCTCAGGGACCCGCTCTGGTGGCCTCAGGAAAGGCCAGTCCCCATGCGAGTTCCTCGGGGGCCTCTCGGGATTCCTCTCCCGTCGATGCCGGGGCCTAAGACCTTGTGTGGAGTCGGGGCCGGAACCTGAGGATTCCTCTCCTGTGCTGACATGGATCTTGGGGTACCTCTGGAGTCTCCCCAGGGGAGTCAGTCCTCGTCTCGAATGCGGGCATGCACTTGCGCTTTCCTCCAGAGCGGTAGCAGCAGTGTCACGCAGTCCGCCGCGTGGATCAAAGGATCTATGGTTTTCCCTCGAGTCTTTCCCACGAGGCTTTCCGACGAGGCTTTCCCACAGGGCTGTCCCACGTGCACACGTGGTGGGAGTCGATCCTCGGCTTGATGTCAAGGCAGTGCAGGGAAAACAGGTTCCTCTGGAATGGACTGACACATCTGGGGGACTCTTGGAATGGTGGCACGACCCTGGAGTTCCTCTCGCCTTTCCTGTGGAGAGCGCCTCCTCTTGAGATGCGACGGGAACGCCGGGAATTCTTTCCCTACGAAACAGGGAAAGGATCCCTCATCTCGAGCTAGGAGGCGGAAACGATGCTCCCCTGGATGTGTGCGGGACCCTCGTGCTTCCTCTCGAGTGGTGACGGGTATGTCGGGGAACTTCTTGAGTTGCAGCAAGGGTGTGAAGGACCCTTTGGAAGTTCCAGTGATTAGATGTGATTAGCCTCGAGAAGCCTCATCGGAAATGGGCCTCATCTCGCCTGGAGGGCAAAACCTCCTGGATTTTGTCGAGTTGCGGCAGCTGCTCTCGACTTACGACGGGGACCTCAGGGAAACGCTCTGGTGGCCTCAGGAAAGGCCAGTCCCCATGCGAGTTCCTCGCGGGCCTCTCGCGATTCCTCTCTCGTCGATGCCGGGGCCTAAGACCTTGTGTGGAGTCGGGGCGAGAACCTTAGGATTCCTCTCCAGTGCTGACATGGATCTTGGGGTACTTCTGGAGTCTCCCCAGGGGAGTCAGTGCTCGTCTCGAATGCGGGCATGCACTTGCGCTTTCCTCCAGGGCGGTAGCAGCAGTGTCACGCAGTCCTCCGCGTGGATCAAAGGATCTATGGTTTTCCCTCGAGTCTTTCCCACGAGGCTTTCCCAAGAGGCTTTCCCACAGGGCTGTCCCACGTGCACAGGTGGTGGGAGTCGATCCTCGGCTTGAACGTCAAGGCAGTGCAGGGAAAACAGGTTCCTCTGGAATGGACTGACACATCTGGGGGACTCTTGGAATGGTGGCACGACCCTGGAGTTCCTCTCGCCTTTCCTGTGGAGAGCGCCTCCTCTTGAGATGCGACGGGAACGCCGGGAATTCTTTCCCTAAGAAACAGGGAAAGGATCCCTCATCTCGAGCTAGGAGGCGGAAACGGGGCTCCCCTGGATGTGTGCGGGACCCTCGTGCTTCCTCTCGAGTGGAGATGGCTATGGCGGGGAACTTCTTGAGTTGCAGCAAGGGTATGAAGGACCCTTTGGAAGTTCCAGTGGTTAGATGTGATTAGCCTCGAGAAGCCTCAGCGGAAATGGGCCTCATCTCGCCTGGAGGGCAAAACCTCCTGGATTTTCTCGAGTTGCGGCAGGTGCTCTCGACTTACGACGGGGACCTCAGGGACCCGCTCTGGTGGCCTCAGGAAAGGCCGGTCCCCATGCGAGTTCCTCGGGGTCCTCTCGGGATTCATCTGCCGTCGATGCCGGGGCCTAAGACCTTGTGTGGAGTCGGGGCCGGAACCTGAGGATTCCTCTCCAGTGCTGACATGGATCTTGGGGTACTTCTGGAGTCTCCCCAGGGGAGTCAGTCCTCGTCTCGAATGTGGGCATGCACTTGCCCTTTCCTCCAGAGCGGTAGCAGCAGTGTCACGCAGTCCGCCGCGTGGATCAAAGGATCTATGGTTTTCCCTCGAGTCTTTCCCAGGAGGCTTTCCCACGAGGCTTTCCCACAGGGCTGTCCCCCGTGCACACATGGTGGGAGTCGATCCTCGGCTTGAACGTCACGCAGTGCAGGGAAAACAGGTTCCTCTGGAATGGACTGACACATCTGGGGGACTCTTGGAATGGTGGCACGACCCTGGAGTTCCTCTCGCCTTTCCTGTGGAGAGCGCCTCCTCTTGAGATGCGACGGGAACGCCGGGAATTCTTTCCCTACGAAACAGGGAAAGGATCCCTCATCTCGAGGTAGGAGGAGGAAACGGGGCTCCCCTGGATGTGTGCGGGACCCTCGTGCTTCCTCTCGAGTGGAGACGGGTATGTTGTGGAACTTCTAGAGTTGCAGCAAGGGTGTGAAGGACCCTTTGGAAGTTCCAGTGGTTAGATGTGATTAGCCTCGAGAAGCCTCAGCGGAAATGGGCCTCATCTCGCCTGGAGGGAAAAACCTACTGGATTTTCTCGAGTTGCGGCAGGTGCTCTCGACTTAAGACGGGGACCTCAGGGACCTGCTCTGGTGGCCTCAGGAAAGGCCAGTCCCCATGCGAGATCCTCAGGGGCCTCTCGGGATTCCTCTCCCGTCGATGCCGGGGCCTAAGACCTTGTGTGGAGTCGGGGCCAGAACCTGAGGATTCCTCTCCAGTGCTGACATGGATCTTGGGGTACTTCTGGAGTCTCCCCAGGGGAGTCAGTGCTCGTCTCAAATGCGGGCATTCACTTGCGCTTTCCTCCAGATCGGTAGCAGCAGTGTCACGCAGTCCGCCGCGTGGATCAAAGGATCTATGGTTTTCCCTCGAGTCTTTCCCACGAGGCTTTCCCACGAGGCTTTCCCACAGGGCTGTCTCACGTGCACACGTGGTGGGAGTCGATCCTCGGCTTGAAGGTCGAGGCAGTGCAGGGAAAACAGGTTCCTCTGGAATGGACTGACACATCTGGGGGACTCTTGGAATGGTGGCACGACCCTGGAGTTCCTCTCGCCTTTCCTGTGGAGAGCGCCTCCTCTTGAGATGCGACGGGAACGCCGGGAATTCTTTCCCTACGAAACAGGGAAAGGATCCCTCATCTCGAGGTAGGAGGAGGAAACGGGGCTCCCCTGGATGTGTGCGGGACCCCACGTGCTTCCTCTCGAGTGGAGACGGGTATGTCGGGGAACTTCTTGATTTGCAGCAAGGGTGTGAAGGACCCTTTGGAAGTTCCAGTGGTTAGATGTGATTAGCCTCGAGAAGCCGCAGCGGAAAAGGGCCTCATCTCGCCTGGAGGGCAAAACCTCCTGGATTTTCTTGAGTTGCGGCAGGTGCTCTCGACTTACGATGGGGACCTCAGGGACCCGCTCTGGTGGCCTCAGGAAAGGCCAGTCCCCATGCGAGTTCCTCGGGGGCCTCTCGGGATTCCTCTCCCGTCGATGCCGGGGCCTAAGACCTTGTGTGGAGTCGGGGCCAGAACCTGAGGATTCCTCTCCTGTGCTGACATGGATCTTGGGGTACCTCTGGAGTCTCCCCAGGGGAGTCAGTCCTCGTCTCGAATGCGGGCATGCACTTGCGCTTTCCTCCAGAGCGGTAGCAGCAGTGTCACGCAGTCCGCCGCGTGGATCAAAGGATCTATGGTTTTCCCTCGAGTCTTTCCCACGAGGCTTTCCGACGAGGCTTTCCCACAGGGCGGTCCCACGTGCACACGTGGTGGGAGTCGATCCTCGGCTTGATGTCAAGGCAGTGCAGGGAAAACAGGTTCCTCTGGAATGGACTGACACATCTGGGGGACTCTTGGAATGGTGGCACGACCCTGGAGTTCCTCTCGCCTTTCCTGTGGAGAGCGCCTCCTCTTGAGATGCGACGGGAACGCCGGGAATTCTTTCCCTACGAAACAGGGAAAGGATCCCTCATCTCGAGCTAGGAGGCGGAAACGATGCTCCCCTGGATGTGTGCGGGACCCTCGTGCTTCCTCTCGAGTGGAGACGGGTATGTCGGGGAACTTCTTGAGTTGCAGCAAGGGTGTGAAGGACCCTTTGGAAGTTCCAGTGATTAGATGTGATTAGCCTCGAGAAGCCTCATCGGAAATGGGCCTCATCTCGCCTGGAGGGCAAAACCTCCTGGATTTTCTCGAGTTGCGGCAGCTGCTCTCGACTTACCACGGGGACCTCAGGGAAACGCTCTGGTGGCCTCAGGAAAGGCCAGTCCCCATGCGAGTTCCTCGCGGGCCTCTCGCGATTCCTCTCTCGTCGATGCCGGGGCCTAAGACCTTGTGTGGAGTCGGGGCGAGAACCTTAGGATTCCTCTCCAGTGCTGACATGGAACTTGGGGTACTTCTGGAGTCTCCCCAGGGGAGTCAGTGCTCGTCTCCAATGCGGGCATGCACTTGCGCTTTCCTCCAGGGCGGTAGCAGCAGTGTCACGCAGTCCTCCGCGTGGATCAAAGGATCTATGGTTTTCAATCGAGTCTTTCCCACGAGGCTTTCCGACGAGGCTTTCCCAAAGGGCGGTCCCACGTGCACACGTGGTGGGAGGCGATCCTCGGCTTGAACGTCAAGGCAGTGCAGGGAAAACAGGTTCCTCTGGAATGGACTGACACATCTGGGGGACTCTTGGAATGGTGGCACGACCCTTGAGTTCCTCTCGCCTTTCCTGTGGAGAGCGCCTCCTCTTGAGATGCGACGGGAACGCCGGGAATTCTTTCCCTACGAAACAGGGAAAGGATCCCTCATCTCGAGCTAGGAGGCGGAAACGGGGCTCCCCTGGATGTGTGCGGGACCCTCGTGCTTCCTCTTGAGTGGAGATGGCTATGGCGGGGAACTTCTTGAGTTGCAGCAAGGGTGTGAAGGACCCTTTGGAAGTTCCAGTGGTTAGATGTGATTAGCCTCGAGAAGCCTCAGCGGAAATGGGCCTCATCTCGCCTGGAGGGCAAAGCCTCCTGGATTTCCTCGAGTTGCGGCAGGTGCTCTCCACTTACGACGGGGACCTCAGGGACCCGCTCTGGTGGCCTCAGGAAAGGCCAGTCCCCATACGAGTTCCTCGGGGGCCTCTCAGGATTCCTCTCCCGTCGATGCCGGGGCCTAAGCCCTTGTGGGTAGTCGGGGCCGGAACCTGAGGATTCCTCTCCAGTGCTGACGTGGATCTTGGGGTACTTCTGGAGTCTCCCCAGGGGAGTCAGAGCTCGTCTCGAATGCGGGCATGCACTTGCGCTTTCCTCCAGAGCGGTAGCAACAGTGTCACGCAGCCTGCCGCGTGGATCAAAGGATCTATGGTTTTCCCTCGAGTCTTTCCCACGAGGCTTTCCCAAGAGGCTTTCCCACAGGGCTGTCCCACGTGCACAGGTGGTGGGAGTCGATCCTCGGCTTGAACGTCAAGGCAGTGCAGGGAAAACAGGTTCCTCTGGAATGGACTGACACATCTGGGGGACTCTTGGAATGGTGGCACGACCCTGGAGTTCCTCTCGCCTTTCCTGTGGAGAGCGCCTCCTCTTGAGATGCGACGGGAACGCCGGGAATTCTTTCCCTAAGAAACAGGGAAAGGATCCCTCATCTCGAGCTAGGAGGCGGAAACGGGGCTCCCCTGGATGTGTGCGGGACCCTCGTGCTTCCTCTCGAGTGGAGATGGCTATGGCGGGGAACTTCTTGAGTTGCAGCAAGGGTATGAAGGACCCTTTGGAAGTTCCAGTGGTTAGATGTGATTAGCCTCGAGAAGCCTCAGCGGAAATGGGCCTCATCTCGCCTGGAGGGCAAAACCTCCTGGATTTTCTCGAGTTGCGGCAGGTGCTCTCGACTTACGACGGGGACCTCAGGGACCCGCTCTGGTGGCCTCAGGAAAGGCCGGTCCCCATGCGAGTTCCTCGGGGTCCTCTCGGGATTCATCTGCCGTCGATGCCGGGGCCTAAGACCTTGTGTGGAGTCGGGGCCGGAACCTGAGGATTCCTCTCCAGTGCTGACATGGATCTTGGGGTACTTCTGGAGTCTCCCCAGGGGAGTCAGTCCTCGTCTCGAATGTGGGCATGCACTTGCCCTTTCCTCCAGAGCGGTAGCAGCAGTGTCACGCAGTCCGCCGCGTGGATCAAAGGATCTATGGTTTTCCCTCGAGTCTTTCCCAGGAGGCTTTCCCACGAGGCTTTCCCACAGGGCTGTCCCCCGTGCACACATGGTGGGAGTCGATCCTCGGCTTGAACGTCACGCAGTGCAGGGAAAACAGGTTCCTCTGGAATGGACTGACACATCTGGGGGATTCTTGGAATGGAGGCACGACCCTGGAGTTCCTCTCGCCTTTCCTGTGGAGAGCGCCTCCTCTTGAGATGGGACGGGAAGGCCGGGAATTCTTTCCCTACGAAACAGAGAAAGGATCCCTCATCTCGAGCTAGGAGGCGGAAACGGGGCTCCCCTGGATGTGTGCGGGACCCTCGTGCTTCCTCTCGAGTGGAGACGGGTATGTCGGGGAACTTCTTGAGTTGCAGCAAGCGTGTGAAGGACCCGTTGGAAGTTCCAGTGGTTAGATGTGATTAGCCTCGAGAAGCCTCAGCGGAAATGGGCCTCATCTCGCCTGGAGGGCAAAACCTCCTGGATTTTCTCGAGTTGAGGCAGGTGCTCTCGACTTACGACGGGGACCTCAGGGACCCGCTCTGGTGGCCTCAGGAAAGGCCAGTCCCCATGCGAGTTCCTCGGGGTCTCTCGGGATTCCTCTCCCGTCGATGCCGGGGCCTAAGACCTTGTGTGGAGTCGGGGCCGGAACCTGAGGATTCCTCTCCAGTGCTGACATGGATCTTGGGGGTACTTCTGGAGTCTCCCCAGGGGAGTCAGTCCTCGTCTCGAATGAGGGCATGCACTTGCGCTTTCCTCCAGCGCGGTAGCAGCAGTGTCACGCAGTCCGCCCCGTGGATCAAAGGATCTATGGTTTTCCCTCGAGTCTTTCCCACGAGGCTTTCCCACGAGGCTTTCCCACAGGGATGTCCCACGTGCACACATGGTGGGAGTCTATCCTCGGCTTGAACGACAAGGCAGTGCAGGGAAAACAGGTTCCTCTGGAATGGACTGACACATCTGGGGGACTCTTGGAATGGTGGCACGACCCTGGAGTTCCTCTCGCCTTTCCTGTGGAGAGTGCCTCCTCTTGAGATGCGACGGGAACGCCGGGAATTCTTTCCCTACGAAAGAGGGATAGGATCCCTCATCTCGAACTAGGAGGCGGAAACGGGGCTCCCCTGGATGTGTGCGGGACCCTCGTGCTTCCTTTCGAGTGGAGAGGGGTATGTCGTGGAACTGCTTGAGTTGCAGCAAGGGTGTGAAGGACCCTTTGGAAGTTCCAGTGGTTAGATGTGATTAGCCTCGAGAAGCCTCAGCGGAAATGGGCCTCATCTCGCCTGGAGGGCAAAACCTCATGGATTTTTCGAGTTGCGGCAGGTGCTCTCGACTTACGACAGGGACCTCAGGGACCCGCTCTGGTGGCCTCAGGAAAGGCCAGTCCCCATGCGAGTTCCTCGGGGGCCTCTCGGGATTCCTCTCCCGTCGATGCCGGGGCCTAAGACCTTGTTTGGATTCGAGGCCGGAACCCGAGGATTCCTCTCCAGTGCTGACATGGATCTTGGGGTACTTCTGGAGTCTCCCCAGGGGAGTCAGTCCTCGTCTCGAATGCGGGCATGCACTTGCGCTTTCCTCCAGAGCGGTAGCAGCAGTGTCACGAATTCCGCCGCGTGGATCAATGGATCTATGGTTTTCCCTCGAGTCTTTCCCACGAGGCTTTCCCACGGGGCTTTCCCACAGGGCTGTCCCACGTGCACACGTGGTGGGAGTCGATCCTCGGCTTGAACGTCAAGGCAGGGCAGGGAAAACAGGTTCCTCTGGAATGGACTGACACATCTGGGGGACTCTTGGAATGGTGCCACGACCCTGGAGTTCCTCTCGCCTTTCCTGTGGAGAGCGCCTCCTCTTGAGATGCGACGGGAACGCCGGGAATTCTTTCCCTACGAAACAGGGAAAGGATCCCTCATCTCGAGCTAGGAGGCGGAAACGGGGCTCCCCTGGATGTGTGCGGGACCCTCGTGCTTCCTCTCAAGTGGAGACGGGTATGTCGTGGAACTGCTTGAGTGGCAGCAAGGGTGTGAAGGACCCTTTGGAAGTTCCAGTGGTTAGATGTGATTAGCCTCGAGAAGCCTCAGCGGAAATGGGCCTCATCTCGCCTGGAGGGCAAAACCTCATGGATTTTCTCGAGTTGCGGCAGGTGCTCTCGACTTACGACGGGGACCTCAGGGACCCGCTCTGGTGGCCTCAGGAAAGGCCAGTCCCCATGCGAGTTCCTCGGGGGCCTCCTGGGAGTTCCTCTCCCGTCGATGCCAGGGCCTAAGACCTTGTGCGGAGTCGGGACCGGAACCTGAGGATTCCTCTCCAGTGCTTACATGGATCTTGGGGTACTTCTGGAGTCTCCCCAGGGGAGTCAGTCCTCGTCTCGAATGCGGGCATGCACTTGCGCTTTCCTCCAGAGCGGTAGCAGCAGTGTCACACAGTCCGCCGCGTGGATCAAAGGATCTATGGTTTTCCCTCGAGTCTTTCCCACGAGGCTTTCCCACGGGGCTTTCCCACAGGGCTGTCCCCCGTGCACACATGGTGGGAGTCGATCCTCGGCTTGAACGTCACGCAGTGCAGGGAAAACAGGTTCCTCTGGAATGGACTGACACATCTGGGGGACTCTTGGAATGGTGGCACGACCCTGGAGTTCCTCTCGCCTTTCCTGTGGAGAGCGCCTCCTCTTGAGATGCGACGGGAACGCCGGGAATTCTTTCCCTACGAAACAGGGAAAGGATCCCTCATCTCGAGGTAGGAGGAGGAAACGGGGCTCCCCTGGATGTGTGCGGGACCCTCGTGCTTCCTCTCGAGTGGAGACGGGTATGTTGTGGAACTTCTTGAGTTGCAGCAAGGGTGTGAAGGACCCTTTGGAAGTTCCAGTGGTTAGATGTGATTAGCCTCGAGAAGCCTCAACGGAAATGGGCCTCATCTCGCCTGGAGGGTAAAACCTACTGGATTTTCTCGAGTTGCGGCAGGTGCTCTCGACTTAAGACGGGGACCTCAGGGACCTGCTCTGGTGGCCTCAGGAAAGGCCAGTCCCCATGCGAGATCCTCAGGGGCCTCTCGGGATTCCTCTCCCGTCGATGCCGGGGCCTAAGACCTTGTGTGGAGTCGGGGCCAGAACCTGAGGATTCCTCTCCAGTGCTGACATGGATCTTGGGGTACTTCTGGAGTCTCCCCAGGGGAGTCAGTGCTCGTCTCAAATGCGGGCATTCACTTGCGCTTTCCTCCAGATCGGTAGCAGCAGTGTCACGCAGTCCGCCGCGTGGATCAAAGGATCTATGGTTTTCCCTCGAGTCTTTCCCACGAGGCTTTCCCACGAGGCTTTCCCACAGGGCTGTCTCACGTGCACACGTGGTGGGAGTCGATCCTCGGCTTGAAGGTCGAGGCAGTGCAGGGAAAACAGGTTCCTCTGGAATGGACTGACACATCTGGGGGACTCTTGGAATGGTGGCACGACCCTGGAGTTCCTCTCGCCTTTCCTGTGGAGAGCGCCTCCTCTTGAGATGCGACGGGAACGCCGGGAATTCTTTCCCTACGAAACAGGGAAAGGATCCCTCATCTCGAGGTAGGAGGAGGAAACGGGGCTCCCCTGGATGTGTGCGGGACCCCACGTGCTTCCTCTCGAGTGGAGACGGGTATGTCGGGGAACTTCTTGAGTTGCAGCAAGGGTGTGAAGGACCCTTTGGAAGTTCCAGTGGTTAGATGTGATTAGCCTCGAGAAGCCGCAGCGGAAAAGGGCCTCATCTCGCCTGGAGGGCAAAACCTCCTGGAGTTTCTTGAGTTGCGGCAGGTGCTCTCGACTTACGATGGGGACCTCAGGGACCCGCTCTGGTGGCCTCAGGAAAGGCCAGTCCCCATGCGAGTTTCTCGGGGGCCTCTCGGGATTCCTCTCCCGTCGATGCCGGGGCCTAAGACCTTGTGTGGAGTCGGGGCCGGAACCTGAGGATTCCTCTCCTGTGCTGACATGGATCTTGGGGTACCTCTGGAGTCTCCCCAGGGGAGTCAGTCCTCGTCTCGAATGCGGGCATGCACTTGCGCTTTCCTCCAGAGCGGTAGCAGCAGTGTCACGCAGTCCGCCGCGTGGATCAAAGGATCTATGGTTTTCCCTCGAGTCTTTCCCACGAGGCTTTCCGACGAGGCTTTCCCACAGGGCGGTCCCACGTGCACACGTGGTGGGAGTCGATCCTCGGCTTGATGTCAAGGCAGTGCAGGGAAAACAGGTTCCTCTGGAATGGACTGACACATCTGGGGGACTCTTGGAATGGTGGCACGACCCTGGAGTTCCTCTCGCCTTTCCTGTGGAGAGCGCCTCCTCTTGAGATGCGACGGGAACGCCGGGAATTCTTTCCCTACGAAACAGGGAAAGGATCCCTCATCTCGAGCTAGGAGGCGGAAACGATGCTCCCCTGGATGTGTGCGGGACCCTCGTGCTTCCTCTCGAGTGGAGACGGGTATGTCGGGGAACTTCTTGAGTTGCAGCAAGGGTGTGAAGGACCCTTTGGAAGTTCCAGTGATTAGATGTGATTAGCCTCGAGAAGTCTCATCGGAAATGGGCCTCATCTCGCCTGGAGGGCAAAACCTCCTGGATTTTCTCGAGTTGCGGCAGCTGCTCTCGACTTACGACGGGGACCTCAGGGAAACGCTCTGGTGGCCTCAGGAAAGGCCAGTCCCCATGCGAGTTCCTCGCGGGCCTCTCGCGATTCCTCTCTCGTCGATGCCGGGGCCTAAGACCTTGTGTGGAGTCGGGGCGAGAACCTTAGGATTCCTCTCCAGTGCTGACATGGATCTTGGGGTATTTCTGGAGTCTCCCCAGGGGAGTCAGTGCTCGTCTCCAATGCGGGCATGCACTTGCGCTTTCCTCCAGGGCGGTAGCAGCAGTGTCACGCAGTCCTCCGCGTGGATCAAAGGATCTATGGTTTTCAATCGAGTCTTTCCCACGAGGCTTTCCGACGAGGCTTTCCCAAAGGGCGGTCCCACGTGCACACGTGGTGGGAGGCGATCCTCGGCTTGAACGTCAAGGCAGTGCAGGGAAAACAGGTTCCTCTGGAATGGACTGACACATCTGGGGGACTCTTGGAATGGTGGCACGACCCTTGAGTTCCTCTCGCCTTTCCTGTGGAGAGCGCCTCCTCTTGAGATGCGACGGGAACGCCGGGAATTCTTTCCCTACGAAACAGGGAAAGGATCCCTCATCTCGAGCTAGGAGGCGGAAACGGGGCTCCCCTGGATGTGTGCGGGACCCTCGTGCTTCCTCTTGAGTGGAGATGGCTATGGCGGGGAACTTCTTGAGTTGCAGCAAGGGTGTGAAGGACCCTTTGGAAGTTCCAGTGGTTAGATGTGATTAGCCTCGAGAAGCCTCAGCGGAAATGGGCCTCATCTCGCCTGGAGGGCAAAGCCTCCTGGATTTCCTCGAGTTGCGGCAGGTGCTCTCCACTTACGACGGGGACCTCAGGGACCCGCTCTGGTGGCCTCAGGAAAGGCCAGTCCCCATACGAGTTCCTCGGGGGCCTCTCAGGATTCCTCTCCCGTCGATGCCGGGGCCTAAGCCCTTGTGGGTAGTCGGGGCCGGAACCTGAGGATTCCTCTCCAGTGCTGACGTGGATCTTGGGGTACTTCTGGAGTCTCCCCAGGGGAGTCAGAGCTCGTCTCGAATGCGGGCATGCACTTGCGCTTTCCTCCAGAGCGGTAGCAACAGTGTCACGCAGCCTGCCGCGTGGATCAAAGGATCTATGGTTTTCCCTCGAGTCTTTCCCACGAGGCTTTCCCAAGAGGCTTTCCCACAGGGCTGTCCCACGTGCACAGGTGGTGGGAGTCGATCCTCGGCTTGAACGTAAAGGCAGTGCAGGGAAAACAGGTTCCTCTGGAATGGACTGACACATCTGGGGGACTCTTGGAATGGTGGCACGACCCTGGAGTTCCTCTCGCCTTTCCTGTGGAGAGCGCCTCCTCTTGAGATGCGACGGGAACGCCGGGAATTCTTTCCCTAAGAAACAGGGAAAGGATCCCTCATCTCGAGCTAGGAGGCGGAAACGGGGCTCCCCTGGATGTGTGCGGGACCCTCGTGCTTCCTCTCGAGTGGAGATGGCTATGGCGGGGAACTTCTTGAGTTGCAGCAAGGGTGTGAAGGACCCTTTGGAAGTTCCAGTGGTTAGATGTGATTAGCCTCGAGAAGCCTCAGCGGAAATGGGCCTCATCTCGCCTGGAGGGCAAAACCTCCTGGATTTTCTCGAGTTGCGGGAGGTGCTCTCGACTTACGACGGGGACCTCAGGGACCCGCTCTGGTGGCCTCAGGAAAGGCCGGTCCCCATGCGAGTTCCTCGGGGTCCTCTCGGGATTCATCTGCCGTCGATGCCGGGGCCTAAGACCTTGTGTGGAGTCGGGGCCGGAACCTGAGGATTCCTCTCCAGTGCTGACATGGATCTTGGGGTACTTCTGGAGTCTCCCCAGGGGAGTCAGTCCTCGTCTCGAATGTGGGCATGCACTTGCCCTTTCCTCCAGAGCGGTAGCAGCAGTGTCACGCAGTCCGCCGCGTGGATCAAAGGATCTATGGTTTTCCCTCGAGTCTTTCCCAGGAGGCTTTCCCACGAGGCTTTCCCACAGGGCTGTCCCCCGTGCACACATGGTGGGAGTCGATCCTCGGCTTGAACGTCACGCAGTGCAGGGAAAACAGGTTCCTCTGGAATGGACTGACACATCTGGGGGATTCTTGGAATGGAGGCACGACCCTGGAGTTCCTCTCGCCTTTCCTGTGGAGAGCGCCTCCTCTTGAGTTGGGTCGGGAAGGCCGGGAATTCTTTCCCTACGAAACAGAGAAAGGATCCCTCATCTCGAGCTAGGAGGCGGAAACGGGGCTCCCCTGGATGTGTGCGGGACCCTCGTGCTTCCTCTCGAGTGGAGACGGGTATGTCGGGGAACTTCTTGAGTTGCAGCAAGCGTGTGAAGGACCCGTTGGAAGTTCCAGTGGTTAGATGTGATTAGCCTCGAGAAGCCTCAGCGGAAATGGGCCTCATCTCGCCTGGAGGGCAAAACCTCCTGGATTTTCTCGAGTTGAGGCAGGTGCTCTCGACTTACGACGGGGACCTCAGGGACCCGCTCTGGTGGCCTCAGGAAAGGCCAGTCCCCATGCGAGTTCCTCGGGGTCTCTCGGGATTCCTCTCCCGTCGATGCCGGGGCCTAAGACCTTGTGTGGAGTCGGGGCCGGAACCTGAGGATTCCTCTCCAGTGCTGACATGGATCTTGGGGGTACTTCTGGAGTCTCCCCAGGGGAGTCAGTCCTCGTCTCGAATGAGGGCATGCACTTGCGCTTTCCTCCAGCGCGGTAGCAGCAGTGTCACGCAGTCCGCCCCGTGGATCAAAGGATCTATGGTTTTCCCTCGAGTCTTTCCCACGAGGCTTTCCCACGAGGCTTTCCCACAGGGATGTCCCACGTGCACACATGGTGGGAGTCTATCCTCGGCTTGAACGTCAAGGCAGTGCAGGGAAAACAGGTTCCTCTGGAATGGACTGACACATCTGGGGGACTCTTGGAATGGTGGCACGACCCTGGAGTTCCTCTCGCCTTTCCTGTGGAGAGTGCCTCCTCTTGAGATGCGACGGGAACGCCGGGAATTCTTTCCCTACGAAAGAGGGATAGGATCCCTCATCTCGAACTAGGAGGCGGAAACGGGGCTCCCCTGGATGTGTGCGGGACCCTCGTGCTTCCTTTCGAGTGGAGAGGGGTATGTCGTGGAACTGCTTGAGTTGCAGCAAGGGTGTGAAGGACCCTTTGGAAGTTCCAGTGGTTAGATGTGATTAGCCTCGAGAAGCCTCAGCGGAAATGGGCCTCATCTCGCCTGGAGGGCAAAACCTCATGGATTTTTCGAGTTGCGGCAGGTGCTCTCGACTTACGACAGGGACCTCAGGGACCCGCTCTGGTGGCCTCAGGAAAGGCCAGTCCCCATGCGAGTTCCTCGGGGGCCTCTCGGGATTCCTCTCCCGTCGATGCCGGGGCCTAAGACCTTGTTTGGATTCGAGGCCGGAACCCGAGGATTCCTCTCCAGTGCTGACATGGATCTTGGGGTACTTCTGGAGTCTCCCCAGGGGAGTCAGTCCTCGTCTCGAATGCGGGCATGCACTTGCGCTTTCCTCCAGAGCGGTAGCAGCAGTGTCACGAATTCCGCCGCGTGGATCAATGGATCTATGGTTTTCCCTCGAGTCTTTCCCACGAGGCTTTCCCACGGGGCTTTCCCACAGGGCTGTCCCACGTGCACACGTGGTGGGAGTCGATCCTCGGCTTGAACGTCAAGGCAGGGCAGGGAAAACAGGTTCCTCTGGAATGGACTGACACATCTGGGGGACTCTTGGAATGGTGCCACGACCCTGGAGTTCCTCTCGCCTTTCCTGTGGAGAGCGCCTCCTCTTGAGATGCGACGGGAACGCCGGGAATTCTTTCCCTACGAAACAGGGAAAGGATCCCTCATCTCGAGCTAGGAGGCGGAAACGGGGCTCCCCTGGATGTGTGCGGGACCCTCGTGCTTCCTCTCAAGTGGAGACGGGTATGTCGTGGAACTGCTTGAGTGGCAGCAAGGGTGTGAAGGACCCTTTGGAAGTTCCAGTGGTTAGATGTGATTAGCCTCGAGAAGCCTCAGCGGAAATGGGCCTCATCTCGCCTGGAGGGCAAAACCTCATGGATTTTCTCGAGTTGCGGCAGGTGCTCTCGACTTACGACGGGGACCTCAGGGACCCGCTCTGGTGGCCTCAGGAAAGGCCAGTCCCCATGCGAGTTCCTCGGGGGCCTCCTGGGAGTTCCTCTCCCGTCGATGCCAGGGCCTAAGACCTTGTGCGGAGTCGGGACCGGAACCTGAGGATTCCTCTCCAGTGCTTACATGGATCTTGGGGTACTTCTGGAGTCTCCCCAGGGGAGTCAGTCCTCGTCTCGAATGCGGGCATGCACTTGCGCTTTCCTCCAGAGCGGTAGCAGCAGTGTCACACAGTCCGCCGCGTGGATCAAAGGATATATGGTTTTCCCTCGAGTCTTTCCCACGAGGCTTTCCCACGGGGCTTTCCCACAGGGCTGTCCCACGTGCACACTTGGTGGGAGTCGATCCTCGGCTTGAACGTCAAGGCAGTGCAGGGAAAACAGGTTCCTCTGGAATGGACTGACACATCTGGGGGACTCTTGGAATGGTGGCACGACCCTGGAGTTCCTCTCGCCTTTCCTGTGGAGAGCGCCTCCTCTTGAGATGCGACGGGAACGCTGGGAATTCTTTCCCTACGAAACAGGGAAAGGATCCCTCATCTAGAGCTAGGAGGCGGAAACGGGGCTCCCCTGGATGTGTGCGGGACCCTCGTGCTTCCTCTCGAGTGGAGACGGGTATGTAGGGGAACTTCTTGAGTTGCAGCAAGGGTGTGAAGGACCCTTTGGAAGTTCCAGTGGTTAGATGTGATTAGCCTCGAGAAGCCTCAGCGGAAATGGGCCTCATCTCGCCTGGAGGGCAAAACCTCCTGGATTTTCTCGAGTTGCGGCAGGTGCTCTCGACTTACGACGGGGACCTCAGGGACCCGCTCTGGTGGCCTCAGGAATGGCCAGTCCCCATGCGAGTTTCTCGGGGGCCTCTCGGGATTCCTCTCGCGTCGATGCCGGGGCCTAAGACCTTGTGTGGAGTCGGGGCCGGAACCTGAGGATTCCTCTCCAGTGCTGACATGGATCTTGGGGTACTTCTGGAGTCTCCCCAGGGGAGTCAGTCCTCGTCTCGAATGCGGGCATGCACTTGCGCTTTCCTCCAGAGCGGTAGCAGCAGTGTCACGAAGTCCGCCGCGTGGATCAAAGGATCTTCGGTTTTCCCTCGAGTCTTTCCCACGAGGCTTTCCCACGAGGCTTTCCCACAGGGCTGTCCCACGTGCACACGTGGTGGGAGTCGATCCTCGGCTTGAACGTCAAGGAAGTGCAGGGAAAACAGGTTCCTCTGGAATGGACTGACACATCTGGGGGACTCTTGGAATGGTGGCACGACCCTGGAGTGCCTCTCGCCTTTCCTGTGGAGAGCGCCTCCTCTTGAGATGCGACGGGAACGCCGGGAATTCTTTCCCTACGAAACAGGGATAGGATCCGTCATCTCGAACTAGGAGGCGGAAACGGGGCTCCCCTGGATGTGTGCGGGACCCTCGTGCTTCCTCTCGAGTGGAGACGGGTATGTCGTGGAACTGCTTGAGTTGCAGCAAGGGTGTGAAGGACCCTTTGGAAGTTCCAGTGGTTAGATGTGATTAGCCTCCAGAAGCCTCAGCGGAAATGGGCCTCATCTCGCCTGGAGGGCAAAACCTCCTGGATTTTCTCGAGTTGCGGCAGGTGCTCTCGACTTACGACGGGGACCTCAGGGACCCGCTCTGGAGGCCTCAGGAAAGGCCAGTCCCCATGCGAGTTCCTCGGGGGCCTCTCGGGATTCCTCTCCCGTCGATCCCGGGGCCTAAGACCTTGTGTGGAGTCGGGGCCGGAACCTGAGGATTCCTCTCCAGTGCTGACATGGATCTTGGGGTACTTCTGGTGTCTCCCCAGGGGAGTCAGTCCTCGTCTCGAATGCGGGCATGCACTTGCGCTTTCCTCCAGAGCGGTAGCAGCAGTGTCACCCAGTCCGCCGCGTGGATCAAAGGATCTATGGTTTTCCCTCGAGTCTTTCCCACGAGGCTTTCCGACGAGGCTTTCCCACAGGGCTGTCCCACTTGCACACTGGTGGGAGTAGATCCTCGGCTTGAACATCAAGGCAGTGCAGGGAAAACAGGTTCCTCTGGAATGGACTGACCCATCTGGGGGACTCTTGGAATGGTGGCACGACCCTGGAGTTCCTCTCGCCTTTCCTGTGGAGAGCGCCTCCTCTTGAGATGCAACGGGAACGCCGGGAATTCTTTCCCTACGAAACAGGGAAAGGATCCCTCATCTCGAGCTAGGAGGCTGAAACGGGGCTCCCCTGGATGTGTGCGGGACCCTTTTGCTTCCTCTCGGGTGGAGACGTGTATGTCGGGGAACTTCTGGACTTGCAGCAAGGGTGTGAAGGACCCTTTGGGAGTTTCAGTGGTTAGAGGTGATTAGCCTCGAGAAGCCTCAGCGGAAATGGGCCTCATCTCGCCTGGAGGGCAAAACCTCCTGGATTTTCTCGAGTTGCGGCAGGTGCTCTCGACTTCCGACGGGGACCTCAGGGACCCGCTCTGGTGGCCTCAGGAAAGTCCAGTCTCCTTACGAGTTCCTCGAGGGCCTCTCGGGATTCCTCTCCCGTCGATGCCGGGGCCTAAGACCTTGTTTGGAGTCGGTGCCGGACCTGAGGATTCCTCTCCAGTGCTGACATGGATCTTGGGGTACTTCTGGAGTCTCCCCAGTGGAGTCAGTCCTCGTCTCGAATGCGGGCATGCACTTGCGCTTCCCTCCAGTGCGGTAGGAGCAGTGTCACGCAGTCTGCAGCGTGGATCAAAGGATCTATGGTTATCCCTCGAGTCTTTCCCTCGAGGCTTTCCCACGAGGCTTTCCCACAGGGCTGTCCCACGTGCACACGTGGTGTGAGTCGATCCTCGGCTTGAACTTCAAGGCAGTGCAGGGAAAACAGGTTCCTCTGGAATGGATTGACACATCTGGGGGACTCGTGGAATGGTGGCACGACCCTGGAGTTCCTCTCGCCTTTCCTGTGGAGAGCGCCTCCTCTTGAGATGCGACGGGAACGCCGGGAATTCTTTCCCTACGAAACAGGGAAAGGATCCCTCATCTCGAGCTAGGAGGCGGAAACGGGGCTCCCCTGGATGTGTGCGGCACCCCACGTGCTTCCTCTCGAGTGGAGACGGGTATGTCGGGGAACTTCTTGAGTTGCAGCAAGGGTGTGAAGGACCCTTTGGAAGTTCCAGTGGTCAGATGTGATTAGCCTCGAGAAGCCTCAGCGGAAATGGGCCTCATCTCGCCTGGAGGGCAAAACCTCCTGGATTTTCTCGAGTTGCGGCAGGTGCTCTCGACTTACGACGGGGACCTCAGGGACCCGCTCTGGAGGCCTCAGGAAACGCCAGTCCCCATGCGAGTTCCTCGGGGGCCTCTCGGGATTCCTCCCCGTCGATGCCGCAGCCTAGGACCTTGTGTGGAGTCGGGGCCGGAACCTGCGGATTCCTCTCCTTGCTGACATGGATCTTGGGGTACTTCTGGAGTCTCCCCAGGGGAGTCAGTCCTCGTCTCGAATGCGGGCATGCACTTGCGCTTTCCTCCAGAGCGGTAGCAGCAGTGTCACGAAGTCCGCCGCGTGGATCAAAGGATCTTCGGTTTTCCCTCGAGTCTTTCCCACGAGGCTTTCCCACGAGGCTTTCCCACAGGGCTGTCCCACGTGCACACGTGGTGGGAGTCGATCCTCGGCTTGAACGTCAAGGAAGTGCAGGGAAAACAGGTTCCTCTGGAATGGACTGACACATCTGGGGGACTCTTGGAATGGTGGCACGACCCTGGAGTGCCTCTCGCCTTTCCTGTGGAGAGCGCCTCCTCTTGAGATGCGACGGGAACGCCGGGAATTCTTTCCCTACGAAACAGGGATAGGATCCGTCATCTCGAACTAGGAGGCGGAAACGGGGCTCCCCTGGATGTGTGCGGGACCCTCGTGCTTCCTCTCGAGTGGAGACGGGTATGTCGTGGAACTGCTTGAGTTGCAGCAAGGGTGTGAAGGACCCTTTGGAAGTTCCAGTGGTTAGATGTGATTAGCCTCCAGAAGCCTCAGCGGAAATGGGCCTCATCTCGCCTGGAGGGCAAAACCTCCTGGATTTTCTCGAGTTGCGGCAGGTGCTCTCGACTTACGACGGGGACCTCAGGGACCCGCTCTGGAGGCCTCAGGAAAGGCCAGTCCCCATCCGAGTTCCTCGGGGGCCTCTCGGGATTCCTCTCCCGTCGATCCCGGGGCCTAAGACCTTGTGTGGAGTCGGGGCCGGAACCTGAGGATTCCTCTCCAGTGCTGACATGGATCTTGGGGTACTTCTGGTGTCTCCCCAGGGGAGTCAGTCCTCGTCTCGAATGCGGGCATGCACTTGCGCTTTCCTCCAGAGCGGTAGCAGCAGTGTCACCCAGTCCGCCGCGTGGATCAAAGGATCTATGGTTTTCCCTCGAGTCTTTCCCACGAGGCTTTCCGACGAGGCTTTCCCACAGGGCTGTCCCACTTGCACACTGGTGGGAGTAGATCCTCGGCTTGAACATCAAGGCAGTGCAGGGAAAACAGGTTCCTCTGGAATGGACTGACCCATCTGGGGGACTCTTGGAATGGTGGCACGACCCTGGAGTTCCTCTCGCCTTTCCTGTGGAGAGCGCCTCCTCTTGAGATGCAACGGGAACGCCGGGAATTCTTTCCCTACGAAACAGGGAAAGGATCCCTCATCTCGAGCTAGGAGGCTGAAACGGGGCTCCCCTGGATGTGTGCGGGACCCTTTTGCTTCCTCTCGGGTGGAGACGTGTATGTCGGGGAACTTCTGGACTTGCAGCAAGGGTGTGAAGGACCCTTTGGGAGTTTCAGTGGTTAGAGGTGATTAGCCTCGAGAAGCCTCAGCGGAAATGGGCCTCATCTCGCCTGGAGGGCAAAACCTCCTGGATTTTCTCGAGTTGCGGCAGGTGCTCTCGACTTCCGACGGGGACCTCAGGGACCCGCTCTGGTGGCCTCAGGAAAGTCCAGTCTCCTTACGAGTTCCTCGAGGGCCTCTCGGGATTCCTCTCCCGTCGATGCCGGGGCCTAAGACCTTGTGTGGAGTCGGTGCCGGACCTGAGGATTCCTCTCCAGTGCTGACATGGATCTTGGGGTACTTCTGGAGTCTCCCCAGTGGAGTCAGTCCTCGTCTCGAATGCGGGCATGCACTTGCGCTTCCCTCCAGTGCGGTAGGAGCAGTGTCACGCAGTCTGCAGCGTGGATCAAAGGATCTATGGTTATCCCTCGAGTCTTTCCCTCGAGGCTTTCCCACGAGGCTTTCCCACAGGGCTGTCCCACGTGCACACGTGGTGTGAGTCGATCCTCGGCTTGAACTTCAAGGCAGTGCAGGGAAAACAGGTTCCTCTGGACTGGATTGACACATCTGGGGGACTCGTGGAATGGTGGCACGACCCTGGAGTTCCTCTCGCCTTTCCTGTGGAGAGCGCCTCCTCTTGAGATGCGACGGGAACGCCGGGAATTCTTTCCCTACGAAACAGGGAAAGGATCCCTCATCTCGAGCTAGGAGGCGGAAACGGGGCTCCCCTGGATGTGTGCGGCACCCCACGTGCTTCCTCTCGAGTGGAGACGGGTATGTCGGGGAACTTCTTGAGTTGCAGCAAGGGTGTGAAGGACCCTTTGGAAGTTCCAGTGGTCAGATGTGATTAGCCTCGAGAAGCCTCAGCGGAAATGGGCCTCATCTCGCCTGGAGGGCAAAACCTCCTGGATTTTCTCGAGTTGCGGCAGGTGCTCTCGACTTACGACGGGGACCTCAGGGACCCGCTCTGGAGGCCTCAGGAAACGCCAGTCCCCATGCGAGTTCCTCGGGGGCCTCTCGGGATTCCTCCCCGTCGATGCCGCAGCCTAGGACCTTGTGTGGAGTCGGGGCCGGAACCTGCGGATTCCTCTCCTTGCTGACATGGATCTTGGGGTACTTCTGGAGTCTCCCCAGGGGAGTCAGTCCTCGTCTCGAATGCGGGCATGCACTTGTGCTTTAATCCAGAGCGGTAGCCGCAGTGTCACGCAGTCCGCCGCGTGGATCAAAGGATCTATGGTTTTCCCTCGAGTCTTTCCCACGAGGCTTTCCCACGAGGCTTTCCCACAGGGCTGTACCACGTGCACACTTGGTGGGACTCGATCTTCGGCTTGAACGTCAAGGCAGTGCAGGGAAAACAGGTTCCTCTGGAATGGACTGACACATCTGGGGGACTCGTGGAATTTTGGCACGACCCTGGAGTTCCTCTCGCCTTTCCTGTGGAGATTGCCTCCTCTTGAGATGCGACGGGAACGCCGGGAATTCTTTCCCTACGAAACAGGGAAAGATCCCTCATCTCGAGCTAGGAGGCGGAAACGGGGCTCCCCTGGATGTGTGCGGGACCCTCGTGCTTCCTCTCGAGTGGAGACGGGTATGTCGGGCAACTTCTTGAGTTGCAGCAAGGGTGTGAAGGACCCTTTGAAAGTTCCAGTGGTTAGATGTGATTAGCCTCGAGAAGCCTCAGCGGAAATGGGCCTCATCTCGCCTGGAGGGCAAAACCTCCTGGATTTTCTCGAGTTGCGGCAGGTGCTCTCGACTTACACGGGGACCTCAGGGACCCGCTCTGGTGGCCTCAGGAAAGGCCAGTCCCCATGCGAGTTCCTCGGGGGCCTCTCAGGATTCCTCTCCCATCGATGCCCGGGCCTAAGACCTAGTGTGGAGTCGGGGCCGGAACCTGACGATTCCTCTCCAGTGCTGGCATGGATCTTGGGGTACTTCTGGAGTCTCCCCAGGGGAGTCAGTGCTCGTCTCGAATGCGGGCATGCACTTGCGCTTTCCTCCAGAGCGGTAGCAGCAGTGTCACGCAGTCCGCCGCGTGGATCAAAGGATCTATGGTTTTCCCTCGAGTCTTTCCCACGAGGCTTTCCCACGAGGCTTTCCCACAGGGCTGTCCCACGTGCACACGTGGTGGGAATCGATCCTCGGCTTGAACGTCAATGCAGTGCAGGGAAAAAAGGTTCCTCTGGAATGGACTGACACATCTGGGGGACTCTTGGAATGGTGCCACGACCCTGGAGTTCCTCTCGCCTTTCCTGTGGAGAGCGCCTCCTCTTGAGATGCGACGGGAACGCCGGGAATTCTTTCCCTACGAAACAGGGAAAGGATCCCTCATCTCGAGCTAGGAGGCGGAAACGGGGCTCCCCTGGATGTGTGTGGGACCCCACGTGCTTCCTCTCGAGTGGAGACGGGTATGTCCCGGAACTGCTTGAGTTGCAGCAAGGGTGTGAAGGACCCTTTGGAAGTTCCAGTGGTTAGATGTGATTAGCCTCGAGAAGCCTCAGCGGAAATGGGCCTCATCTCGCCTGGAGGGCAAAACCTCCTGGATTTTCTCGAGTTGCGGCAGGTGCTCTCGACTTACGACGGGGACCTCAGGGACCCGCTCTGGAGGCCTCAGGAAAGGCCAGTCCCCATGCGAGTTCCTCGGGGGCCTCTCGGGATTCCTCCCCGTCGATGCCGCAGCCTAGGACCTTGTGTGGAGTCGGGGCCGGAACCTGCGGATTCCTCTCCTTGTTGACATGGATCTTGGGGTACTTCTGGAGTCTCCCCAGGGGAATCAGTCCTCGTCTCGAATGCGGGCATGCACTTGTGCTTTAATCCAGAGCGGTAGCCGCAGTGTCACGCAGTCCGCCGCGTGGATCAAAGGATCTATGGTTTTCCCTCGAGTCTTTCCCACGAGGCTTTCCCACGAGGCTTTCCCACAGGGCTGTACCACGTGCACACTTGGTGGGACTCGATCTTCGGCTTGAACGTCAAGGCAGTGCAGGGAAAACAGGTTCCTCTGGAATGGACTGACAAATCTGGGGGACTCGTGGAATTTTGGCACGACCCTGGAGTTCCTCTCTCCTTTCCTGTGGAGAGTGCCTCCTCTTGAGATGCGACGGGAACGCCGGGAATTCTTTCCCTACGAAACAGGGAAAGATCCCTCATCTCGAGCAAGGAGGCGGAAACGGGGCTCCCCTGGATGTGTGCGGGACCCTCGTGCTTCCTCTCGAGTGGAGACGGGTATGTCGGGCAACTTCTTGAGTTGCAGCAAGGGTGTGAAGGACCCTTTGGAAGTTCCAGTGGTTAGATGTGATTAGCCTCGAGAAGCCTCAGCGGAAATGGGCCTCATCTCGCCTGGAGGGCAAAACCTCCTGGATTTTCTCGAGTTGCGGCAGGTGCTCTCGACTTACACGGGGACCTCAGGGACCCGCTCTGGTGGCCTCAGGAAAGGCCAGTCCCCATGCGAGTTCCTCGGGGGCCTCTCAGGATTCCTCTCCCATCGATGCCCGGACCTAAGACCTAGTGTGGAGTCGGGGCCGGAACCTGACGATTCCTCTCCAGTGCTGGCATGGATCTTGGGGTACTTCTGGAGTCTCCCCAGGGGAGTCAGTGCTCGTCTCGAATGCGGGCATGCACTTGCGCTTTCATCCAGAGCGGTAGCAGCAGTGTCACGCAGTCCGCCGCGTGGATCAAAGGATCTATGGTTTTCCCTCGAGTCTTTCCCACGAGGCTTTCCCACGAGGCTTTCCCACAGGGCTGTCCCACGTGCACACGTGGTGGGAATCGATCCTCGGCTTGAACGTCAAGGAAGTGCAGGGAAAAAAGGTTCCTCTGGAATGGACTGACACATCTGGGGGACTCTTGGAATGGTGCCACGACCCTGGAGTTCCTCTCGCCTTTCCTGTGGAGAGCGCCTCCTCTTTAGATGCGACGGGAACGCCGGGAACTCTTTCCCTACGAAACAGGGAAAGGATCCCTCATCTCGAGCTAGGAGGCGGAAACGGGGCTCCCCTGCATGTGTGTGGGACCCCACGTGCTTCCTCTCGAGTGGAGACGGGTATGTCCCGGAACTGCTTGAGTTGCAGCAAGGGTGTGAAGGACCCTTTGGAAGTTCCAGTGGTTAGATGTGATTAGCCTCGAGAAGCCTCAGCGGAAATGGGCCTCATCTCGCCTGGAGGGCAAAACCTCCTGGATTTTCTCGAGTTGCGGCAGGTGCTCTCGACTTACGACGGGGACCTCAGGGACCCGCTCTGGAGGCCTCAGGAAAGGCCAGTCCCCATGCGAGTTCCTCGGGGGCCTCTCGGGATTCCTCTCCCGTCGATGCCGGGGCCTAAGACCTTGTGTGGAGTCGGTGCCGGACCTGAGGATTCCTCTCCAGTGCTGACATGGATCTTGGGGTACTTCTGGAGTCTCCCCAGTGGAGTCAGTCCTCGTCTCGAATGCGGGCATGCACTTGCGCTTCCCTCCAGTGCGGTAGGAGCAGTGTAACGCAGTCTGCAGCGTGGATCAAAGGATCTATGGTTATCCCTCGAGTCTTTCCCTCGAGGCTTTCCCACGAGGCTTTCCCACAGGGCTGTCCCACGTGCACACGTGGTGTGAGTCGATCCTCGGCTTGAACTTCAAGGCAGTGCAGGGAAAACAGGTTCCTCTGGAATGGATTGACACATCTGGGGGACTCGTGGAATGGTGGCACGACCCTGGAGTTCCTCTCGCCTTTCCTGTGGAGAGCGCCTCCTCTTGAGATGCGACGGGAACGCCGGGAATTCTTTCCCTACGAAACAGGGAAAGGATCCCTCATCTCGAGCTAGGAGGCGGAAACGGGGCTCCCCTGGATGTGTGCGGCACCCCACGTGCTTCCTCTCGAGTGGAGACGGGTATGTCGGGGAACTTCTTGAGTTGCAGCAAGGGTGTGAAGGACCCTTTGGAAGTTCCAGTGGTCAGATGTGATTAGCCTCGAGAAGCCTCAGCGGAAATGGGCCTCATCTCGCCTGGAGGGCAAAACCTCCTGGATTTTCTCGAGTTGCGGCAGGTGCTCTCGACTTACGACGGGGACCTCAGGGACCCGCTCTGGAGGCCTCAGGAAACGCCAGTCCCCATGCGAGTTCCTCGGGGGCCTCTCGGGATTCCTCCCCGTCGATGCCGCAGCCTAGGACCTTGTGTGGAGTCGGGGCCGGAACCTGCGGATTCCTCTCCTTGCTGACATGGATCTTGGGGTACTTCTGGAGTCTCCCCAGGGGAGTCAGTCCTCGTCTCGAATGCGGGCATGCACTTGTGCTTTAATCCAGAGCGGTAGCCGCAGTGTCACGCAGTCCGCCGCGTGGATCAAAGGATCTATGGTTTTCCCTCGAGTCTTTCCCACGAGGCTTTCCCACGAGGCTTTCCCACAGGGCTGTACCACGTGCACACTTGGTGGGACTCGATCTTCGGCTTGAACGTCAAGGCAGTGCAGGGAAAACAGGTTCCTCTGGAATGGACTGACACATCTGGGGGACTCGTGGAATTTTGGCACGACCCTGGAGTTCCTCTCGCCTTTCCTGTGGAGATTGCCTCCTCTTGAGATGCGACGGGAACGCCGGGAATTCTTTCCCTACGAAACAGGGAAAGATCCCTCATCTCGAGCTAGGAGGCGGAAACGGGGCTCCCCTGGATGTGTGCGGGACCCTCGTGCTTCCTCTCGAGTGGAGACGGGTATGTCGGGCAACTTCTTGAGTTGCAGCAAGGGTGTGAAGGACCCTTTGAAAGTTCCAGTGGTTAGATGTGATTAGCCTCGAGAAGCCTCAGCGGAAATGGGCCTCATCTCGCCTGGAGGGCAAAACCTCCTGGATTTTCTCGAGTTGCGGCAGGTGCTCTCGACTTACACGGGGACCTCAGGGACCCGCTCTGGTGGCCTCAGGAAAGGCCAGTCCCCATGCGAGTTCCTCGGGGGCCTCTCAGGATTCCTCTCCCATCGATGCCCGGGCCTAAGACCTAGTGTGGAGTCGGGGCCGGAACCTGACGATTCCTCTCCAGTGCTGGCATGGATCTTGGGGTACTTCTGGAGTCTCCCCAGGGGAGTCAGTGCTCGTCTCGAATGCGGGCATGCACTTGCGCTTTCCTCCAGAGCGGTAGCAGCAGTGTCACGCAGTCCGCCGCGTGGATCAAAGGATCTATGGTTTTCCCTCGAGTCTTTCCCACGAGGCTTTCCCACGAGGCTTTCCCACAGGGCTGTCCCACGTGCACACGTGGTGGGAATCGATCCTCGGCTTGAACGTCAAGGCAGTGCAGGGAAAAAAGGTTCCTCTGGAATGGACTGACACATCTGGGGGACTCTTGGAATGGTGCCACGACCCTGGAGTTCCTCTCGCCTTTCCTGTGGAGAGCGCCTCCTCTTGAGATGCGACGGGAACGCCGGGAATTCTTTCCCTACGAAACAGGGAAAGGATCCCTCCTCTCGAGCTAGGAGGCGGAAACGGGGCTCCCCTGGATGTGTGTGGGACCCCACGTGCTTCCTCTCGAGTGGAGACGGGTATGTCCCGGAACTGCTTGAGTTGCAGCAAGGGTGTGAAGGACCCTTTGGAAGTTCCAGTGGTTAGATGTGATTAGCCTCGAGAAGCCTCAGCGGAAATGGGCCTCATCTCGCCTGGAGGGCAAAACCTCCTGGATTTTCTCGAGTTGCGGCAGGTGCTCTCGACTTACGACGGGGACCTCAGGGACCCGCTCTGGAGGCCTCAGGAAAGGCCAGTCCCCATGCGAGTTCCTCGGGGGCCTCTCGGGATTCCTCCCCGTCGATGCCGCAGCCTAGGACCTTGTGTGGAGTCGGGGCCGGAACCTGCGGATTCCTCTCCTTGTTGACATGGATCTTGGGGTACTTCTGGAGTCTCCCCAGGGGAATCAGTCCTCGTCTCGAATGCGGGCATGCACTTGTGCTTTAATCCAGAGCGGTAGCCGCAGTGTCACGCAGTCCGCCGCGTGGATCAAAGGATCTATGGTTTTCCCTCGAGTCTTTCCCACGAGGCTTTCCCACGAGGCTTTCCCACAGGGCTGTACCACGTGCACACTTGGTGGGACTCGATCTTCGGCTTGAACGTCAAGGCAGTGCAGGGAAAACAGGTTCCTCTGGAATGGACTGACAAATCTGGGGGACTCGTGGAATTTTGGCACGACCCTGGAGTTCCTCTCTCCTTTCCTGTGGAGAGTGCCTCCTCTTGAGATGCGACGGGAACGCCGGGAATTCTTTCCCTACGAAACAGGGAAAGATCCCTCATCTCGAGCAAGGAGGCGGAAACGGGGCTCCCCTGGATGTGTGCGGGACCCTCGTGCTTCCTCTCGAGTGGAGACGGGTATGTCGGGCAACTTCTTGAGTTGCAGCAAGGGTGTGAAGGACCCTTTGGAAGTTCCAGTGGTTAGATGTGATTAGCCTCGAGAAGCCTCAGCGGAAATGGGCCTCATCTCGCCTGGAGGGCAAAACCTCCTGGATTTTCTCGAGTTGCGGCAGGTGCTCTCGACTTACACGGGGACCTCAGGGACCCGCTCTGGTGGCCTCAGGAAAGGCCAGTCCCCATGCGAGTTCCTCGGGGGCCTCTCAGGATTCCTCTCCCATCGATGCCCGGACCTAAGACCTAGTGTGGAGTCGGGGCCGGAACCTGACGATTCCTCTCCAGTGCTGGCATGGATCTTGGGGTACTTCTGGAGTCTCCCCAGGGGAGTCAGTGCTCGTCTCGAATGCGGGCATGCACTTGCGCTTTCCTCCAGAGCGGTAGCAGCAGTGTCACGCAGTCCGCCGCGTGGATCAAAGGATCTATGGTTTTCCCTCGAGTCTTTCCCACGAGGCTTTCCCACGAGGCTTTCCCACAGGGCTGTCCCACGTGCACACGTGGTGGGAATCGATCCTCGGCTTGAACGTCAAGGAAGTGCAGGGAAAAAAGGTTCCTCTGGAATGGACTGACACATCTGGGGGACTCTTGGAATGGTGCCACGACCCTGGAGTTCCTCTCGCCTTTCCTGTGGAGAGCGCCTCCTCTTTAGATGCGACGGGAACGCCGGGAACTCTTTCCCTACGAAACAGGGAAAGGATCCCTCATCTCGAGCTAGGAGGCGGAAACGGGGCTCCCCTGCATGTGTGTGGGACCCCACGTGCTTCCTCTCGAGTGGAGACGGGTATGTCCCGGAACTGCTTGAGTTGCAGCAAGGGTGTGAAGGACCCTTTGGAAGTTCCAGTGGTTAGATGTGATTAGCCTCGAGAAGCCTCAGCGGAAATGGGCCTCATCTCGCCTGGAGGGCAAAACCTCCTGGATTTTCTCGAGTTGCGGCAGGTGCTCTCGACTTACGACGGGGACCTCAGGGACCCGCTCTGGAGGCCTCAGGAAAGGCCAGTCCCCATGCGAGTTCCTCGGGGGCCTCTCGGGATTCCTCTCCCGTCGATGCCGGGGCCTAAGACCTTGTGTGGAGTCGGGGCCGGAACCTGAGGATTCCTCTCCAGTGCTGACATGGATCTTGGGGTACTTCTGGAGTCTCCCCAGGGGAGTCAGTGCTCGTCTCGAATGCGGGCATGCACTTGCGCTTTCCTCCAGAGCGGTAGCAGCAGTGTCACCCAGTCCGCCGCGTGGATAAAAGGATCTATGGTTTTCCCTCGAGTCTTTCCCACGAGGCTTTCCGACGAGGCTTTCCCACAGGGCTGTCCCACTTGCACACTGGTGGGAGTAGATCCTCGGCTTGAACATCAAGGCAGTGCAGGGAAAACAGGTTCCTCTGGAATGGACTGACCCATCTGGGGGACTCTTGGAATGGTGGCACGACCCTGGAGTTCCTCTCGCCTTTCCTGTGGAGAGCGCCTCCTCTTGAGATGCAACGGGAACGCCGGGAATTCTTTCCCTACGAAACAGGGAAAGGATCCCTCATCTCGAGCTAGGAGGCTGAAACGGGGCTCCCCTGGATGTGTGCGGGACCCTTTTGCTTCCTCTCGGGTGGAGACGTGTATGTCGGGGAACTTCTGGACTTGCAGCAAGGGTGTGAAGGACCCTTTGGGAGTTTCAGTGGTTAGAGGTGATTAGCCTCGAGAAGCCTCAGCGGAAATGGGCCTCATCTCGCCTGGAAGGCAAAACCTCCTGGATTTTCTCGAGTTGCGGCAGGTGCTCTCGACTTCCGACGGGGACCTCAGGGACCCGCTCTGGTGGCCTCAGGAAAGTCCAGTCTCCTTACGAGTTCCTCGAGGGCCTCTCGGGATTCCTCTCCCGTCGATGCCGGGGCCTAAGACCTTGTGTGGAGTCGGTGCCGGACCTGAGGATTCCTCTCCAGTGCTGACATGGATCTTGGGGTACTTCTGGAGTCTCCCCAGTGGAGTCAGTCCTCGTCTCGAATGCGGGCATGCACTTGCGCTTCCCTCCAGTGCGGTAGGAGCAGTGTCACGCAGTCTGCAGCGTGGATCAAAGGATCTATGGTTATCCCTCGAGTCTTTCCCTCGAGGCTTTCCCACGAGGCTTTCCCACAGGGCTGTCCCACGTGCACACGTGGTGTGAGTCGATCCTCGGCTTGAACTTCAAGGCAGTGCAGGGAAAACAGGTTCCTCTGGAATGGATTGACACATCTGGGGGACTCGTGGAATGGTGGCACGACCCTGGAGTTCCTCTCGCCTTTCCTGTGGAGAGCGCCTCCTCTTGAGATGCGACGGGAACGCCGGGAATTCTTTCCCTACGAAACAGGGAAAGGATCCCTCATCTCGAGCTAGGAGGCGGAAACGGGGCTCCCCTGGATGTGTGCGGCACCCCACGTGCTTCCTCTCGAGTGGAGACGGGTATGTCGGGGAACTTCTTGAGTTGCAGCAAGGGTGTGAAGGACCCTTTGGAAGTTCCAGTGGTCAGATGTGATTAGCCTCGAGAAGCCTCAGCGGAAATGGGCCTCATCTCGCCTGGAGGGCAAAACCTCCTGGATTTTCTCGAGTTGCGGCAGGTGCTCTCGACTTACACGGGGACCTCAGGGACCCGCTCTGGTGGCCTCAGGAAAGGCCAGTCCCCATGCGAGTTCCTCGGGGGCCTCTCAGGATTCCTCTCCCATCGATGCCCGGGCCTAAGACCTAGTGTGGAGTCGGGGCCGGAACCTGACGATTCCTCTCCAGTGCTGGCATGGATCTTGGGGTACTTCTGGAGTCTCCCCAGGGGAGTCAGTGCTCGTCTCGAATGCGGGAATGCACTTGCGCTTTCCTCCAGAGCGGTAGCAGCAGTGTCACGCAGTCCGCCGCGTGGATCAAAGGATCTATGGTTTTCCCTCGAGTCTTTCCCACGAGGCTTTCCCACGAGGCTTTCCCACAGGGCTGTCCCACGTGCACACGTGGTGGGAATCGATCCTCGGCTTGAACGTCAAGGCAGTGCAGGGAAAAAAGGTTCCTCTGGAATGGACTGACACATCTGGGGGACTCTTGGAATGGTGCCACGACCCTGGAGTTCCTCTCGCCTTTCCTGTGGAGAGCGCCTCCTCTTGAGATGCGACGGGAACGCCGGGAATTCTTTCCCTACGAAACAGGGAAAGGATCCCTCATCTCGAGCTAGGAGGCGGAAACGGGGCTCCCCTGGATGTGTGTGGGACCCCACGTGCTTCCTCTCGAGTGAAGACTGGTATGTCCCGGAACTGCTTGAGTTGCAGCAAGGGTGTGAAGGACCCTTTGGAAGTTCCAGTGGTTAGATGTGATTAGCCTCGAGAAGCCTCAGCGGAAATGGGCCTCATCTCGCCTGGAGGGCAAAACCTCCTGGATTTTCTCGAGTTGCGGCAGGTGCTCTCGACTTACGACGGGGACCTCAGGGACCCGCTCTGGAGGCCTCAGGAAACGCCAGTCCCCATGCGAGTTCCTCGGGGGCCTCTCGGGATTCCTCCCCGTCGATGCCGCAGCCTAGGACCTTGTGTGGAGTCGGGGCCGGAACCTGCGGATTCCTCTCCTTGTTGACATGGATCTTGGGGTACTTCTGGAGTCTCCCCAGGGGAGTCAGTCCTCGTCTCGAATGCGGGCATGCACTTGTGCTTTAATCCAGAGCGGTAGCCGCAGTGTCACGCAGTCCGCCGCGTGGATCAAAGGATCTATGGTTTTACCTCGAGTCTTTCCCACGAGGCTTTCCCACGAGGCTTTCCCACAGGGCTGTACCACGTGCACACTTGGTGGGACTCGATCTTCGGCTTGAACGTCAAGGCAGTGCAGGGAAAACAGGTTCCTCTGGAATGGATTGACACATCTGGGGGACTCGTGGAATTTTGGCACGACCCTGGAGTTCCTCTCGCCTTTCCTGTGGAGAGTGCCTCCTCTTGAGATGCGACGGGAACGCCGGGAATTCTTTCCCTACGAAACAGGGAAAGATCCCTCATCTCGATCTAGGAGGCGGAAACGGGGCTCCCCTGGATGTGTGCGGGACCCTCGTGCTTCCTCTCGAGTGGAGACGGGTATGTCGGGCAACTTCTTGAGTTGCAGCAAGGGTGTGAAGGACCCTTTGGAAGTTCCAGTGGTTAGATGTGATTAGCCTCGAGAAGCCACAGCGGAAATGGGCCTCATCTCGCCTGGAGGGCAAAACCTCCTGGATTTTCTCGAGTTGCGGCAGGTGCTCTCGACTTACACGGGGACCTCAGGGACCCGCTCTGGTGGCCTCAGGAAAGGCCAGTCCCCATGCGAGTTCCTCGGGGGCCTCTCAGGATTCCTCTCCCATCGATGCCCGGGCCTAAGACCTAGTGTGGAGTCGGGGCCGGAACCTGACGATTCCTCTCCAGTACTGGCATGGATCTTGGGGTACTTCTGGAGTCTCCCCAGGGGAGTCAGTGCTCGTCTCGAATGCGGGCATGCACTTGCGCTTTCCTCCAGAGCGGTAGCAGCAGTGTCACGCAGTCCGCCTCGTGGATCAAAGGATCTATGGTTTTCCCTCGAGTCTTTCCCACGAGGCTTTCCCACGAGGCTTTCCCACAGGGCTGTCCCACGTGCACACGTGGTGGGAATCGATCCTCGGCTTGAACGTCAAGGAAGTGCAGGGAAAAAAGGTTCCTCTGGAATGGACTGACACATCTGGGGGACTCTTGGAATGGTGCCACGACCCTGGAGTTCCTCTCGCCTTTCCTGTATAGAGCGCCTCCTCTTTAGATGTGACGGGAACGCCGGGAATTCTTTCCCTACGAAACAGGGAAAGGATCCCTCATCTCGAGCTAGGAGGCGGAAACGGGGCTCCCCTGGATGTGTGTGGGACCCCACGTGCTTCCTCTCGAGTGGAGACGGGTATGTCCCGGAACTGCTTGAGTTGCAGCAAGGGTGTGAAGGACCCTTTGGAAGTTCCAGTGGTTAGAAGTGATTAGCCTCGAGAAGCCTCAGCGGAAATGGGCCTCATCTCGCCTGGAGGGCAAAACCTCCTGGATTTTCTCGAGTTGCGGCAGGTGCTCTCGACTTACGACGGGGACCTCAGGGACCCGCTTTGGAGGCCTCAGGAAAGGCCAGTCCCCATGCGAGTTCCTCGGGGGCCTCTCGGGATTCCTCTCCCGTCGATGCCGGGGCCTAAGACCTTGTGTGGAGTCGGAGCCGGAACCTGAGGATTCCTCTCCAGTGCTGACATGGATCTTGGGGTACTTCTGGAGTCTCCCCAGGGGAGTCAGTCCTCGTCTCGAATGCGGGCATGCACTTGCGCTTTCCTCCAGAGTGGTAGCAGCAGTGTCACGCAGTTCGCCGAGTGTATCAAAGGATCTATGGTTTTCCCTCGAGTCTTTCCCTCGAGGCTTTCCCACGAGGATTTCCCACAGGGCTGTCCCACGTGCACACGTGGTGTGAGTCGATCCTCGGCTTGAACGTCAAGGCAGTGCAGGGAAAACAGGTTCCTCTGGAATGGATTGACACATCTGGGGGACTCGTGGAATTTTGGCACGACCCTGGAGTTCCTCTCCCCTTTCCTGTGGAGAGCGCCTCCTCTTGAGATGCGACGGGAACGCCGGGAATTCTTTCCCTACGAAACAGGGAAAGGATCCCTCATCTCGAGCTAGGAGGCGGAAACGGGGCTCCCCTGGATGTGTGGGACCCCACGTGCTTCCTCTCGAGTGGAGACGGGTATGTCGGGGAACTTCTTGAGTTGCAGCAAGTGTGTGAAGGACCCTTTGGAAGTTCCAGTGGTCAGATGTGATTAGCCTCGAGAAGCCTCAGCGGAAATGGGCCTCATCTCGCCTGGAGGGCAAAACCTCCTGGATTTTCTCGAGTTGCGGCAGGTGCTCTCGACTTACGACGGGGACCTCAGGGACCCGCTCTGGAGGCCTCAGGAAAGGCCAGTCCCCATGCGAGTTCCTCGGGGGCCTCTCGGGATTCCTCCCCGTCGATGCCGCGGCCTAGGACCTTGTGTTGAGTCGGGGCCGGAACCTGCGGATTCCTCTCCTTGCTGACATGGATCTTGGGGTACTTCTGGAGTCTCCCCAGGGGAGTCAGTCCTCGTCTCGAATGCGGGCATGCACTTGTGCTTTCCTCCAGAGCGGTAGCAGCAGTGTCACGCAGTCCGCCGCGTGGATCAAAGGATCTATGGTTTTCCCTCGAGTCTGTCCCACGAGGCTTTCCCACGAGGCTTTCCCACAGGGCTGTCCCACGTGCACACGTGGTGGGACTCGATCTTCGGCTTGAACGTCAAGGCAGTGCAGGGAAAACAGGTTCCTCTGGAATGGACTGACACATCTGGGGGTCTCTTGGAATGGTGGCACGACCCTGGAGTTCCTCTCGCCTTTCCTGTGGAGAGCGCCTCCTCTTGAGATGCGACGGGAACGCCGGGAATTCTTTCCCTACGAAACAGGGAAAGATCCCTCATCTCGAGCTAGGAGGCGGAAACGGGGCTCCCCTGGATGTGTGCGGGACCCCATGTGCTTCCTCTCGAGTGCATACGGGTATGTCGGGGAACTTCCTGAGTTGCAGCAAGGGTGTGAAGGACCCTTTGGAAGTTCCAGTGGTTAGATGTGATTAGCCTCGAGAAGCCTCAGCGGAAATGGGCCTCATTTCGCCTGGAGGGCAACACCTCCTGGATTTTCTCGAGTTGCGGCAGGTGCTCTCGACTTATGACGGGGACCTCAGGGACCCGCTCTGGTGGCCTCAGGAAAGGCCAGTCCCCATGCGAGTTCCTCGGGGGCCTCTCGGGATTCCTCTCCCGTCGATGCCGGGGCTTAAGACCTTGTGTGAAGTCGGGGCCGGAACCTGAGGATTCCTCTCCAGTGCTGACATGGATCTTGGGGTACTTCTGGAGTCTTCCGAGGGGAGTCAGTCCTCGTCTCTAATGCGGGCATGCACTTGCGCTTTCCTCCAGAGCAGTAGCAGCAGTGTCACGCATTCCGCCACGTGGATCAAAGGATTTATGGTTTTCCCTCGAGTCTTTCCCACGAGGCTTTCCAACGAGGCTTTCCCACAGGGCCGTCCCACGTGCACACGTGGTGGGAATCGATCCTCGGCTTGAACGTCAAAGCAGTGCAGGGAAAACAGGTTCCTCTGGAATGGATTGACACATCTGGGGGACTCTTGGAATGGTGGCACGAATCTGGAGTTCCTCTCCCCTTTCCTGTGGAGAGCGCCTCCTCTTGAGATGCGACGGGAACGCCGGGAATTCTTTCCCTACGAAACAGGGAAAGGATCCCTCATCTCGAGCTAGGAGGCGGAAACGGGGCTCCCCTGGATGTGTGCGGGACACCACGTGCTTCCTCTCGAGTGGAGACGGGTATGTCGGGGAACTTTTTGAGTTGCAGCAAGGTTGTGAAGGACCCTTTGGAAGTTCCAGTGGTTAGATGGGATTAGCCTCGAGAAGCCTCAGTGGAAATGGGCCTCATTTCGCCTGGAGGGCAAAACCTCCTGGATTTTCTCGAGTTGCGGCAGGTGCTCTCGACTTACGACGGGGACCTCAGGGACCCGCTCTGGTGGCCTCAGGAAAGGCCAGTCCCCATGCGAGTTCCTCGGGGGCCTCTCGGGATTCCTCTCCCTTCGATGCCGGGGCCTAAGACCATGTGTGAAGTCGGGGCCGGAACCTGAGGATTCCTCTCCAGTGCTGACATGGATCTTGGGGTATTTCTGGAGTCTTCCGAGGGGAGTCAGTACTCGTCTCGAATGCGGGCATGCACTTGCGCTTTCCTCCAGAGCAGTAGCATCAGTGTCACGCATTCCGCCACGTGGATCAAAGGATCTATGGTTTTCCCTCGAGTCTTTCCCACGAGGCTTTCCCACGAGGCTTTCCCACAGGGCCGTCCCACGTGCACACGTGGTGGAAGTCGATCCTCGGCTTGAACGTCAAAGCAGTGCAGGGAAAACAGGTTCCTCTGGAATGGATTGACACATCTGGGGGACTCTTGGAATGGTGGCACGAATCTGGAGTTCCTCTCCCCTTTCCTGTGGAGAGCGCCTCCTCTTGAGATGTGACTGGAACGCCGGGAATTCTTTCCCTACGAAAGAGGGAAAGGATCCCTCATCTCGAGCTAGGAGGCGGAAACGGGGCTCCCCTGGATGTGTGCGGGACCCCACGTGCTTCCTCTCGAGTGGAGACTGTTATGTCGAGCAACTTCTTGAGTTGCAGCAAGGGTGTGAGGGACCCTTTGGAAGTTCCAGTGGTCAGATGTGATTAGCCTAGAGAAGCCTCAGCGGAAATGGGCCTCATCTCGCCTGGAGGGCAAAACCTCCTGGATTTTCTCGAGTTGCGGCAGGTGCTCTCGACTTACGACGGGGACCTCAGGGACCCGCTCTGGTGGCCTCAGGAAAGGCCAGTCCCCATGCGAGTTCCTCGGGGGCCTCTCGGGATTCCTCTCCCGTCGATGCCGGGGCCTAAGACCTTGTGTGAAGTCGGGGCCTGAACCTGAGGATTCCTCTCCAGTGCTGACATGGATCTTGGGGTACTTCTGGAGTCTTCCGAGGGGAGTCAGTCCTCGTCTCGAATGCGGGCATGCACTTGCGCTTTCCTCCAGAGCAGTAGCAGCAGTGTCACGCAGTCCGCCGCGTGGATCAAAGGATCTATGGTTTTCCCTCGAGTCTTTCCCACGAGGCTTTCCCACGAGGCTTTCCCACAGGGCTGTCCCACGTGCACACGTGGTGGGAGTCGATCCTCGGCTTGAACGTCAAGGCAGTGCAGGGAAAACAGGTTCCTCTGGAATGGATTGACACATCTGGGAGACTCTTGGAATGGTGGCACGACCCTGGAGTTCCTCTCGCCTTTCCTGTGGAGAGCGCCTCCACTTGAGATGCGACGGGAACGCCGGGAATTCTTTCCCTACGAAACAGGGAAAGGATCCCTCATCTCGAGCTAGGAGGCGGAAACGGGGCTCCCCTGGATGTGTGCGGGACCCCACGTGCTTCCTCTCGAGTGGAGACGGGTATGTCGGGGAACTTTTTGAGTTGCAGCAAGGTTGTGAATGACCCTTTGGAAGTTCCAGTGGTTAGATGTGATTAGCCTCGAGAAGCCTCAGTGGAAATGGGCCTCATTTCGCCTGGAGGGCAAAACCTCCTGGATTTTCTCGAGTTGCGGCAGGTGCTCTCGACTTACGACGGGGACCTCAGGGACCCGCTCTGGTGGCCTCAGGAAAGGCCAGTCCCCATGCGAGTTCCTCGGGGGCCTCTCGGGATTCCTCTCCCGTCGATGCCGGGGCCTAAGACCTTGTGTGGAGTCGGGGCCGGAACCTGAGGATTCCACTCCAGTGCTGACATGGATCTTGGGGTACTTCTGGAGTCTCCCCAGGGGAGTCAGTCCTCGTCTCGAATGCGGGCATGCACTTGCGCTTCCCTCCAGTGCGGTAGGAGCAGTGTCACGCAGTCTGCAGCGTGGATCAAAGGATCTATACTTTTCCCTCGAGTCTTTCCCACGAGTCTTTCCCACGAGGCGTTTCCCCAGGGATGTCCCACGTGCACACGTGGTGGGAATCGATCCTCGGCTTGAACGTCAAGGCAGTGCAGGGAAAAAAGGTTCCTCTGGAATGGACTGACACATCTGGGGGACTCTTGGAATGGTGCCACGACCCTGGAGTTCCTCTCGCCTTTCCTGTGGAGAGCGCCTCCTCTTGAGATGCGACGGGAACGCCGGGAATTCTTTCCCTACGAAACAGGGAAAGGATCCCTCATCTCGAGCTAGGAGGCGGAAACGGGGCTCCCCTGGATGTGTGTGGGACCCCACGTGCTTCCTCTCGAGTGGAGACGGGTATGTCCCGGAACTGCTTGAGTTGCAGCAAGGGTGTGAAGGACCCTTTGGAAGTTCCAGTGGTTAGATGTGATTAGCCTCGAGAAGCCTCTGCGGAAATGGGCCTCATCTCGCCTGGAGGGCAAAACCTCCTGGATTTTCTCGAGTTGCGGCAGGTGCTCTCGACTTACGACGGGGACCTCAGGGACCCGCTCTGGAGGCCTCAGGAAAGGCCAGTCCCCATGCGAGTTCCTCGGGGGCCTCTCGGGATTCCTCTCCCGTCGATGCCGGGGCCTAAGACCTTGTGTGGAGTCGGAGCCGGAACCTGAGGATTCCTCTCCAGTGCTGACATGGATCTTGGGGTACTTCTGGAGTCTCCCCAGGGGAGTCAGTCCTCGTCTCGAATGCGGGCATGCACTTGCGCTTTCCTCCAGAGCGGTAGCAGCAGTGTCACGAATTCCGCCACGTGGATCAATGGATCTATGGTTTTCCCTCGAGTCTTTCCCACGAGGCTTTCCCACGAGGCTTTCCCACAGGGCTGTCCCACGTGCACACGTGGTGGGAGTCGATCCTCAGCTTGAACGTCAAGGCAGTGCAGGGAAAACAGGTTCCTCTGGAATGGACTGACCCATCTAGGGGACTCTTGGAATGGTGGCACGACCCTGGAGTTCCTCTCGCCTTTCCTGTGGAGAGCGCCTCCTCTTGAGATGCGACGGGAAAGCCGGGAATTCTTTCCCTACGAAACAGGGAAAGGATCCCTCATCTCGAGCTAGGAGGCGGAAACGGGGCTCCCCTGGATGTGTGCGGGACCCCACGTGCTTCCTCTCGAGTGGAGACGGGTATGTCGGGGAACTTTTTGAGTTGCAGCAAGGTTGTGAAGGACCCTTTGGAAGTTCCAGTGGTTAGATGTGATTAGCCTCGAGAAGCCTCAGCGGAAATGGGCCTCTTCTCGCCTGGAGGGCAAAACCTCCTGGATTTTCTCGAGTTGCGGCTGGTGCTCTCGACTTACGACGGGGACCTCAGGGACCCGCTCTGGTGGCCTCAGGAAAGGCCAGTCCCCATGCGAGTTCCTCGGGGGCCTCCTGGGAGTTCCTCTCCCGTCGATGCCAGGGCCTAAGACCTTGTGTGGAGTAGGGGCCGGAACCTGAGGATTCCTCTCCAATGCTGACATGGATCTTGGGGTACTTCTGGAGTCTCCCCAGGGGAGTCAGTCCTCGTCTCGAATGCGGGCATGCACTTGCGCTTTCCTCCAGAGCGGTAGCAGCAGTGTCACGCAGTCCGCCGCGTGGATCAAAGGATCTATGGTTTTCCCTCGAGTCTTTCCCACGAGGCTTTCCCACGAGGCTTTCCCACAGGGATGTCCCACGTGCACACATGGTGGGAGTCTATCCTCGGCTTGAACATCAAGGCAGTGCAGGGAAAACAGGTTCCTCTGGAATGGACTGACACATCTGGGGGACTCTTGGAATGGTGGCACGACCCTGGAGTTCCTCTCGCCTTTCCTGTGGAGAGTGCCTCCTCTTGAGATGCGACGGGAACGCCGGGAATTATTTCCCTACGAAAGAGGGATAGGATCCCTCATCTCGAACTAGGAGGCGGAAACGGGGCTCCCCTGGATGTGTGCGGGACCCTCGTGCTTCCTCTCGAGTGGAGACGGGTATGTCGTGGAACTGCTTGAGTTGCAGCAAGGGTGTGAAGGACCCTTTGGAAGTTCCAGTGGTTAGATGTGATTAGCCTCGAGAAGCCTCAGCGGAAATGGGCCTCATCTCGCCTGGAGGGCAAAACCTCATGGATTTTTCGAGTTGCGGCAGGTGCTCTCGACTTACGACGGGGACCTCAGGGACCCGCTCTGGTGGCCTCAGGAAAGGCCAGTCCCCATGCGAGTTCCTCGGGGGCCTCCTGGGAGTTCCTCTCCCGTCGATGCCAGGGCCTAAGACCTTGTGTGGAGTCGGGGCCGGAACCTGAGGATTCCTCTCCAGTGCTGACATGGATCTTGGGGTACTTCTGGAGTCTCCCCAGGGGAGTCAGTCCTCGTCTCGAATGCGGGCATGCACTTGCGCTTTCCTCCAGAGCGGTAGCAGCAGTGTCACGCAGTCCGCCGCGCGGATCAAAGGATATATGATTTTCCCTCGAGTCTTTCCCACGAGGCTTTCCCACGGGGCTTTCCCTCAGGGCTGTCCCACGTGCACACGTGGTGGGAGTCGATCCTCGGCTTGAACGTCAAGGCAGTGCAGGGAAAACAGGTTCCTCTGGAATGGACTGACACATCTGGGGGACTCTTGGAATGGTGGCACGACCCTGGAGTTCCTCTCGCCTTTCCTGTGGAGAGCGCCTCCTCTTGAGATTGGACGGGAACGCCGGGAATTCTTTCACAACGAAACAGGGAAAGGATCCCTCATTTCGAGCTAGGAGGCGGAAACAGGGTTCCTCTGGATGTGTGCGGGACCCTCGTGCTTCCTCTCGAATGGAGACGGGTATGTCGGGGAACTTCTTGAGTTGCAGCAAGGGTGTGAAGGACCCTTTGGAAGTTCCAGTGGTTAGATGTGATTAGCCTCGAGAAGCCTCAGCGGAAATGGGCCTCATCTCGCCTGGAGGGCAAAACCTCCTGGATTTTCTCGAGTTGCGGCAGGTGCTCTCGACTTACGACGGGGACCTCAGGGACCCGCTCTGGTGGCCTCAGGAAAGGCCAGTCCCCATGCGAGTTTCTCGGGGGCCTCTCGGGATTCCTCTCCCGTCGATGCCGGGGCCTAAGACCTTGTGTGGAGTCGGGGCCGGAACCTGAGGATTCCTCTCCAGTGCTGACATGGATCTTGGGGTACTACTGGAGTCTCCCCAGGGGAGTCAGTCCTCGTCTCGAATGCGGGCATGCACTTGCGCTTTCCTCCAGAGCGGTAGCAGCAGTGTCACGAAGTCCGCCGCGTGGATCAAAGGATCTATGGTTTTCCCTCGAGTCTTTCCCACGAGGCTTTCCCACGAGGCTTTCCCACAGGGCTGTCCCACGTGCACACGTGGTGGGAGTCGATCCTCGGCTTGAACGTCAAGGCAGTGCAGGGAAAACAGGTTCCTCTGGAATGGACTGACACATCTGGGGGACTCTTGGAATGGTGGCACGACCCTGGAGTTCATCTCGCCTTTTCTGTGGAGAGCGCCTCCTCTTGAGATGCGACGGGAACGCCGGGAATTCGTTCCCTACGAAACAGGGATAGGATCCGTCATCTCGAACTAGGAGGCGGAAACGGGGCTCCCCTGGATGTGTGTGGGACCCTCGTGCTTCCTCTCGAGTGGAGACGGGTATGTCGTGGAACTGCTTGAGTTGCAGCAAGGGTGTGAAGGACCCTTTGGAAGTTCCAGTGGTTAGATGTGATTAGCCTCGAGAAGCCTCAGCGGAGATGGGCCTCATCTCGCCTGGAGGGCAAAACCTCATGGATTTTCTCGAGTTGCGGCTGGTGCTCTCGACTTACGACGGGGACCTCAGGGACCCGCTGTGGTGGCCTCAGGAAAGGCCAGTCCCCATGCGAGTTCCTCGGGGGCCTCCTGGGAGTTCCTCTCCCGTCGATGCCAGGGCCTAAGACCTTGTGTGGAGTCGGGGCAGGAACCTGAGGATTCCTCTCCTTGCTGACATGGATCTTGGGGTACTTCTGGAGTCTCCCCAGGGGAGTCAGTCCTCGTCTCGAATGCGGGCATGCACTTGCGCTTTCCTCCAGAGCGGTAGCAGCAGTGTCACGAATTCCGCCGCGTGGATCAATGGATCTATGGTTTTCCCTCGAGTCTTTCCCACGAGGCTTTCCCACGAGGCTTTCCCACAGGGCTGTCCCACGTGCACACGTGGTGGGAGTCGATCCTCGGCTTGAACGTCAAGGCAGTGCAGGGAAAACAGGTTCCTCTGGAATGGACTGACACATCTGGGGGACTCTTGGAATGGTGGCACGACCCTGGAGTTCCTCTCGCCTTTCCTGTGGAGAGCGCCTCCTCCTGAGATGCGATGGGAACGCCGGGAATTCTTTCCCTACGAAACAGGGATAGGATCCGTCATCTCGAACTAGGAGGCTGAAACGGGGCTCCCCTGGATGTGTGCGGGACCCTCGTGCTTCCTCTCGAGTGGAGACGGGTATGTCGTGGAACTGCTTGAGTTGCAGCAAGGGTGTGAAGGACCCTTTGGAAGTTCCAGTGGTCAGATGTGATTAGCCTCGAGAAGCCTAAGCGGAAATGGGCCTCATCTCGCCTGGAGGGCAAAACCTCCTGGATTTTCTCGAGTTGCGGCAGGTGCTCTCGACTTATGACGGGGACCTCAGGGACCCGCTCTGGAGGCCTCAGGAAAGGCCAGTCCCCATGCGAGTTCCTCGGGGGCCTCTCGGGATTCCTCCCCGTCGATGCTGCGGCCTAGGACCTTGTGTTGAGTCGGGGCCGGAACCTGCGGATTCCTCTCCTTGCTGACATGGATCTTGGGGTACTTCTGGAGTCTCCCCAGGGGAGTCAGTCCTCGTCTCGAATGCGGGCATGCACTTGTGCTTTCCTCCAGAGCGGTAGCAGCAGTGTCACGCAGTCCGCCGCGTGGATCAAAGGATCTATGGTTTTCCCTCGAGTCTTTCCCACGAGGCTTTCCCACGAGGCTTTCCCACAGGGCTGTACCACGTGCACACTTGGTGGGACTCGATCTTCGGCTTGAACGTCAAGGCAGTGCAGGGAAAACAGGTTCCTCTGGAATGGACTGACACATCTGGGGGTCTCTTGGAATGGTGGCACGACCCTGGAGTTCCTCTCGCCTTTCCTGTGGAGAGCGCCTCCTCTTGAGATGCGACGGGAACGCCGGGAATTCTTTCCCTACGAAACAGGGAAAGGATCCCTCATCTCGAGCTAGGAGGCGGAAACGGGGCTCCCCTGGATGTGTGCGGGACCCCATGTGCTTCCTCTCGAGTGGATACGGGTATGTCGGGGAACTTCCTGAGTTGCAGCAAGGTTGTGAAGGACCCTTTGGAAGTTCCAGTGGTTAGATGTGATTAGCCTCGAGAAGCCTCAGCGGAAATGGGCCTCATTTCGCCTGGAGGGCAAAACCTCCTGGATTTTCTCGAGTTGCGGCAGGTGCTCTCGACTTACGACGGGGACCTCAGGGACCCGCTCTGGTGGCCTCAGGAAAGGCCAGTCCCCATGCGAGTTCCTCGGGGGCCTCTCGGGATTCCTCTCCCGTCGATGCCAGGGCCTAAGACCTTGTGTGGAGTCGGGGCCGGAACCTGAGGATTCCTCTCCAGTGCTGACATGGATCTTGGGGTACTACTGGAGTCTCCCCAGGGGAGTCAGTCCTCGTCTCGAATGCGGGCATGCACTTGCGCTTTCCTCCAGAGCGGTAGCAGCAGTGTCACGAAGTCCGCCGCGTGGATCAAAGGATCTATGGTTTTCCCCCGAGTCTTTCCCACGAGGCTTTCCCACGAGGCTTTCCCACAGGGCTGTCCCACGTGCACACGTGGTGGGAGTCGATCCTCGGCTTGAACGTCAAGGCAGTGCAGGGAAAACAGGTTCCTCTGGAATGGACTGACACATCTGGGGGACTCTTGGAATGGTGGCACGACCCTGGAGTTCATCTCGCCTTTTCTGTGGAGAGCGCCTCCTCTTGAGATGCGACGGGAACGCCGGGAATTCGTTCCCTACGAAACAGGGATAGGATCCGTCATCTCGAACTAGGAGGCGGAAACGGGGCTCCCCTGGATGTGTGTGGGACCCTCGTGCTTCCTCTCGAGTGGAGACGGGTATGTCGTGGAACTGCTTGAGTTGCAGCAAGGGTGTGAAGGACCCTTTGGAAGTTCCAGTGGTTAGATGTGATTAGCCTCGAGAAGCCTCAGCGGAGATGGGCCTCATCTCGCCTGGAGGGCAAAACCTCATGGATTTTCTCGAGTTGCGGCTGGTGCTCTCGACTTACGACGGGGACCTCAGGGACCCGCTGTGGTGGCCTCAGGAAAGGCCAGTCCCCATGCGAGTTCCTCGGGGGCCTCCTGGGAGTTCCTCTCCCGTCGATGCCAGGGCCTAAGACCTTGTGTGGAGTCGGGGCAGGAACCTGAGGATTCCTCTCCTTGCTGACATGGATCTTGGGGTACTTCTGGAGTCTCCCCAGGGGAGTCAGTCCTCGTCTCGAATGCGGGCATGCACTTGCGCTTTCCTCCAGAGCGGTAGCAGCAGTGTCACGAATTCCGCTGCGTGGATCAATGGATCTATGGTTTTCCCTCGAGTCTTTCCCACGAGGCTTTCCCACGAGGCTTTCCCACAGGGCTGTCCCACGTGCACACGTGGTGGGAGTCGATCCTCGGCTTGAACGTCAAGGCAGTGCAGGGAAAACAGGTTCCTCTGGAATGGACTGACACATCTGGGGGACTCTTGGAATGGTGGCACGACCCTGGAGTTCCTCTCGCCTTTCCTGTGGAGAGCGCCTCCTCCTGAGATGCGATGGGAACGCCGGGAATTCTTTCCCTAGGAAACAGGGATAGGATCCGTCATCTCGAACTAGGAGGCTGAAACGGGGCTCCCCTGGATGTGTGCGGGACCCTCGTGCTTCCTCTCGAGTGGAGACGGGTATGTCGTGGAACTGCTTGAGTTGCAGCAAGGGTGTGAAGGACCCTTTGGAAGTTCCAGTGGTCAGATGTGATTAGCCTCGAGAAGCCTAAGCGGAAATGGGCCTCATCTCGCCTGGAGGGCAAAACCTCCTGGATTTTCTCGAGTTGCGGCAGGTGCTCTCGACTTATGACGGGGACCTCAGGGACCCGCTCTGGAGGCCTCAGGAAAGGCCAGTCCCCATGCGAGTTCCTCGGGGGCCTCTCGGGATTCCTCCCCGTCGATGCTGCGGCCTAGGACCTTGTGTTGAGTCGGGGCCGGAACCTGCGGATTCCTCTCCTTGCTGACATGGATCTTGGGGTACTTCTGGAGTCTCCCCAGGGGAGTCAGTCCTCGTCTCGAATGCGGGCATGCACTTGTGCTTTCCTCCAGAGCGGTAGCAGCAGTGTCACGCAGTCCGCCGCGTGGATCAAAGGATCTATGGTTTTCCCTCGAGTCTTTCCCACGAGGCTTTCCCACGAGGCTTTCCCACAGGGCTGTACCACGTGCACACTTGGTGGGACTCGATCTTCGGCTTGAACGTCAAGGCAGTGCAGGGAAAACAGGTTCCTCTGGAATGGACTGACACATCTGGGGGTCTCTTGGAATGGTGCCACGACCCTGGAGTTCCTCTCGCCTTTCCTGTGGAGAGCGCCTCCTCTTGAGATGCGACGGGAACGCCGGGAATTCTTTCCCTACGAAACAGGGAAAGGATCCCTCATCTCGAGCTAGGAGGCGGAAACGGGGCTCCCCTGGATGTGTGCGGGACCCCATGTGCTTCCTCTCGAGTGGATACGGGTATATCGGGGAACTTCCTGAGTTGCAGCAAGGTTGTGAAGGACCCTTTGGAAGTTCCAGTGGTTAGATGTGATTAGCCTCGAGAAGCCTCAGCGGAAATGGGCCTCATTTCGCCTGGAGGGCAAAACCTCCTGGATTTTCTCGAGTTGCGGCAGGTGCTCTCGACTTACGACGGGGACCTCAGGGACCCGCTCTGGTGGCCTCAGGAAAGGCCAGTCCCCATGCGAGTTCCTCGGGGGCCTCTCGGGATTCCTCTCCCGTCGATGCCGGGGCCTAAGACCTTGTGTGAAGTCGGGGCCGGAACCTGAGGATTCCTCTCCAGTGCTGACATGGATCTTGGGGTACTTCTGGAGTCTTCCAAGGGGAGTCAGTCCTCGTCTCGAATGCGGGCATGCACTTGCGCTTTCCTCCAGAGCAGTAGCAGCAGTGTCACGCATTCCGCCACGTGGATCAAAGGATTTATGGTTTTCCCTCGAGTCTTTCCCACGAGGCTTTCCCACGAGGCTTTCCCACAGGGCCGTCCCACGTGCACACGTGGTGGGAATCGATCCTCGGCTTGAACGTCAAAGCAGTGCAGGGAAAACAGGTTCCTCTGGAATGGATTGACACATCTGGGGGACTCTTGGAATGGTGGCACGAATCTGGAGTTCCTCTCCCCTTTCCTGTGGAGAGCGCCTCCTCTTGAGATGTGACGGGAACGCCGGGAATTCTTTCCCTACGAAACAGGGAAAGGATCCCTCATCTCGAGCTAGGAGGCGGAAACGGGGCTCCCCTGGATGTGTGCGGGACCCCACGTGCTTCCTCTCGAGTGGAGACTGTTATGTCGAGCAAATTCTTGAGTTGCAGCAAGGGTGTGAGGGACCCTTTGGAAGTTCCAGTGGTCAGATGTGATTAGCCTAGAGAAGCCTCAGCGGAAATGGGCCTCATCTCGCCTGGAGGGCAAAACCTCCTGGATTTTCTCGAGTTGCGGCAGGTACTCTCGACTTACGACGGGGACCTCAGGGACCCGCTCTGATGGCCTCAGGAAAGGCCAGTCCCCATGCGAGTTCCTCGGGGGCCTCTCGGGATTCCTCTCCCGTCGATGCCGGGGCCTAAGACCTTGTGTGAAGTCGGGGCCGGAACCTGAGGATTCCTCTCCAGTGCTGACATGGATCTTGGGGTACTTCTGGAGTCTTCCGAGGGGAGTCAGTCCTCGTCTCGAATGCGGGCATGCACTTGCGCTTTCCTCCAGAGCAGTAGCAGCAGTGTCACGCATTCCGCCACGTGGATCAAAGGATTTATGGTTTTCCCTCGAGTCTTTCCCACGAGGCTTTCCCACGAGGCTTTCCCACAGGGCCGTCCCACGTGCACACGTGGTGGGAATGGATCCTCGGCTTGAACGTCAAAGCAGTGCAGGGAAAACAGGTTCCTCTGGAATGGATTGACACATCTGGGGGACTCTTGGAATGGTGGCACGAATCTGGAGTTCCTCTCCCCTTTCCTGTGGAGAGCGCCTCCTCTTGAGATGTGACGGGAACGCCGGGAATTCTTTCCCTACGAAACAGGGAAAGGATCCCTCATCTCGAGCTAGGAGGCGGAAACGGGGCTCACCTGGATGTGTGCGGGACCCCACGTGCTTCCTCTCGAGTGGAGACTGTTATGTCGAGCAACTTCTTGAGTTGCAGCAAGGGTGTGAGGGACCCTTTGGAAGTTCCAGTGGTCAGATGTGATTAGCCTAGAGAAGCCTAAGCGGAAATGGGCCTCATCTCGCCTGGAGGGCAAAACCTCCTGGATTTTCTCGAGTTGCGGCAGGTGCTCTCGACTTACGACGGGGACCTCATGGACCCGCTCTGGTGGCCTCAGGAAAGGCCAGTCCCCATGCGAGTTCCTCGGGGGCCTCTCGGGATTCCTCTCCCGTCGATGCCGGGGCCTAAGACCTTGTGTGAAGTCGGGGCCGGAACCTGAGGATTCCTCTCCAGTGCTGACATGGATCTTGGGGTACTTCTGGAGTCTTCCGAGGGGAGTCAGTCCTCGTCTCGAATGCGGGCATGCACTTGCGCTTTCCTCCAGAGCAGTAGCAGCAGTGTCATGCAGTCCGCCGCGTGGATCAAAGGATCTATGGTTTTCCCTCGAGTCTTTCCCACGAGGCTTTCCCACGAGGCTTTCCCACAGGGCTGTCCCACGTGCACACGTGGTGGGAGTCGATCCTCGGCTTGAACGTCAAGGCAGTGCAGGGAAAACAGGTTCCTCTGGAATGGATTGACACATCTGGGAGACTCTTGGAATGGTGGCACGACCCTGGAGTTCCTCTCGCCTTTCCTGTGGAGAGCGCCTCCTCTTGAGATGCGACGGGAACGCCGGGAATTCTTTCCCTACGAAACAGGGAAAGGATCCCTCATCTCGAGCTAGGAGGCGGAAACGGGGCTCCCCTGGATGTGTGCGGGACCCCACGTGCTTCCTCTCGAGTGGAGACGGGTATGTCGGGGAACTTTTTGAGTTGCAGCAAGGTTGTGAAGGACCCTTTGGAAGTTCCAGTGGTTAGATGTGATTAGCCTCGAGAAGCCTCAGTGGAAATGGGCCTCATTTCGCCTGGAGGGCAAAACCTCCTGGATTTTCTCGAGTTGCGGCAGGTGCTCTCGACTTACGACGGGGACCTCAGGGACCCGCTCTGGTGGCCTCAGGAAAGGCCAGTCCCCATGCGAGTTCCTCGGGGGCCTCTCGGGATTCCTCTCCCGTCGATGCCGGGGCCTAAGACCTTGTGTGAAGTCGGGGCCGGAACCTGAGGATTCCTCTCCAGTGCTGACATGGATCTTGGGGTACTTCTGGAGTCTTCCAAGGGGAGTCAGTCCTCGTCTCGAATGCGGGCATGCACTTGCGCTTTCCTCCAGAGCAGTAGCAGCAGTGTCACGCATTCCGCCACGTGGATCAAAGGATTTATGGTTTTCCCTCGAGTCTTTCCCACGAGGCTTTCCCACGAGGCTTTCCCACAGGGCCGTCCCACGTGCACACGTGGTGGGAATCGATCCTCGGCTTGAACGTCAAAGCAGTGCAGGGAAAACAGGTTCCTCTGGAATGGATTGACACATCTGGGGGACTCTTGGAATGGTGGCACGAATCTGGAGTTCCTCTCCCCTTTCCTGTGGAGAGCGCCTCCTCTTGAGATGTGACGGGAACGCCGGGAATTCTTTCCCTACGAAACAGGGAAAGGATCCCTCATCTCGAGCTAGGAGGCGGAAACGGGGCTCCCCTGGATGTGTGCGGGACCCCACGTGCTTCCTCTCGAGTGGAGACTGTTATGTCGAGCAAATTCTTGAGTTGCAGCAAGGGTGTGAGGGACCCTTTGGAAGTTCCAGTGGTCAGATGTGATTAGCCTAGAGAAGCCTCAGCGGAAATGGGCCTCATCTCGCCTGGAGGGCAAAACCTCCTGGATTTTCTCGAGTTGCGGCAGGTACTCTCGACTTACGACGGGGACCTCAGGGACCCGCTCTGATGGCCTCAGGAAAGGCCAGTCCCCATGCGAGTTCCTCGGGGGCCTCTCGGGATTCCTCTCCCGTCGATGCCGGGGCCTAAGACCTTGTGTGAAGTCGGGGCCGGAACCTGAGGATTCCTCTCCAGTGCTGACATGGATCTTGGGGTACTTCTGGAGTCTTCCGAGGGGAGTCAGTCCTCGTCTCGAATGCGGGCATGCACTTGCGCTTTCCTCCAGAGCAGTAGCAGCAGTGTCACGCATTCCGCCACGTGGATCAAAGGATTTATGGTTTTCCCTCGAGTCTTTCCCACGAGGCTTTCCCACGAGGCTTTCCCACAGGGCCGTCCCACGTGCACACGTGGTGGGAATGGATCCTCGGCTTGAACGTCAAAGCAGTGCAGGGAAAACAGGTTCCTCTGGAATGGATTGACACATCTGGGGGACTCTTGGAATGGTGGCACGAATCTGGAGTTCCTCTCCCCTTTCCTGTGGAGAGCGCCTCCTCTTGAGATGTGACGGGAACGCCGGGAATTCTTTCCCTACGAAACAGGGAAAGGATCCCTCATCTCGAGCTAGGAGGCGGAAACGGGGCTCACCTGGATGTGTGCGGGACCCCACGTGCTTCCTCTCGAGTGGAGACTGTTATGTCGAGCAACTTCTTGAGTTGCAGCAAGGGTGTGAGGGACCCTTTGGAAGTTCCAGTGGTCAGATGTGATTAGCCTAGAGAAGCCTAAGCGGAAATGGGCCTCATCTCGCCTGGAGGGCAAAACCTCCTGGATTTTCTCGAGTTGCGGCAGGTGCTCTCGACTTACGACGGGGACCTCATGGACCCGCTCTGGTGGCCTCAGGAAAGGCCAGTCCCCATGCGAGTTCCTCGGGGGCCTCTCGGGATTCCTCTCCCGTCGATGCCGGGGCCTAAGACCTTGTGTGAAGTCGGGGCCGGAACCTGAGGATTCCTCTCCAGTGCTGACATGGATCTTGGGGTACTTCTGGAGTCTTCCGAGGGGAGTCAGTCCTCGTCTCGAATGCGGGCATGCACTTGCGCTTTCCTCCAGAGCAGTAGCAGCAGTGTCATGCAGTCCGCCGCGTGGATCAAAGGATCTATGGTTTTCCCTCGAGTCTTTCCCACGAGGCTTTCCCACGAGGCTTTCCCACAGGGCTGTCCCACGTGCACACGTGGTGGGAGTCGATCCTCGGCTTGAACGTCAAGGCAGTGCAGGGAAAACAGGTTCCTCTGGAATGGATTGACACATCTGGGAGACTCTTGGAATGGTGGCACGACCCTGGAGTTCCTCTCGCCTTTCCTGTGGAGAGCGCCTCCTCTTGAGATGCGACGGGAACGCCGGGAATTCTTTCCCTACGAAACAGGGAAAGGATCCCTCATCTCGAGCTAGGAGGCGGAAACGGGGCTCCCCTGGATGTGTGCGGGACCCCACGTGCTTCCTCTCGAGTGGAGACGGGTATGTCGGGGAACTTTTTGAGTTGCAGCAAGGTTGTGAAGGACCCTTTGGAAGTTCCAGTGGTTAGATGTGATTAGCCTCGAGAAGCCTCAGTGGAAATGGGCCTCATTTCGCCTGGAGGGCAAAACCTCCTGGATTTTCTCGAGTTGCGGCAGGTGCTCTCGACTTACGACGGGGACCTCAGGGACCCGCTCTGGTGGCCTCAGGAAAGGCCAGTCCCCATGCGAGTTCCTCGGGGGCCTCTCGGGATTCCTCTCCCGTCGATGCCGGGGCCTAAGACCTTGTGTGAAGTCGGGGCCGGAACCTGAGGATTCCTCTCCAGTGCTGACATGGATCTTGGGGTACTTCTGGAGTCTTCCGAGAGGAGTCAGTACTCGTCTCGAATGCGGGCATGCACTTGCGCTTTCCTCCAGAGCAGTAGCCGCAGTGTCACGCATTCCGCCACGTGGATCAAAGGATCTATGGTTTTCCCTCGAGTCTTTCCCACGAGGCTTTCCCACGAGGCTTTCCCACAGGGTCGTCCCACGTGCACACGTGGTGGGAGTCGATCCTCGGCTTGAACGTCAAAGCAGTGCAGGGAAAACAGGTTCCTCTGGAATGGATTGACACATCTGGGGGACTCTTGGAATGGTGGCACGAATCTGGAGTTCCTCTCCCCTTTCCTGTGGAGAGCGCCTCCTCTTGAGATGTGACGGGAACGCCGGGAATTCTTTCCCTACGAAACAGGGAAAGGATCCCTCATCTCGAGCTAGGAGGCGGAAACGGGGCTCCCCTGGATGTGTGCGGGACCCCACGTGCTTCCTCTCGAGTGGAGACTGTTATGTCGAGCAACTTCTTGAGTTGCAGCAAGGGTGTGAGGGACCCTTTGGAAGTTCCAGTGGTCAGATGTGATTAGCCTAGAGAAGCCTCAGCGGAAATGGGCCTCATCTCGCCTGGAGGGCAAAACCTCCTGGATTTTCTCGAGTTGCGGCAGGTGCTCTCGACTTACGACGGGGACCTCAGGGACCCGCTCTGGTGGCCTCAGGAAAGGCCAGTCCCCATGCGAGTTCCTCGGGGGCCTCTCGGGATTCCTCTCCCGTCGATGCCGGGGCCTAAGACCTTGTGTGAAGTCGGGGCCGGAACCTGAGGATTCCTCTCCAGTGCTGACATGGATCTTGGGGTACTTCTGGAGTCTTCCGAGGGGAGTCAGTCCTCGTCTCGAATGCGGGCATGCACTTGCGCTTTCCTCCAGAGCAGTAGCAGCAGTGTCACGAAGTCCGCCGCGTGGATCAAAGGATCTATGGTTTTCCCTCGAGTCTTTCCCACGAGGCTTTCCCACGAGGCTTTCCCACAGGGCTGTCCCACGTGCACACGTGGTGGGAGTCGATCCTCGGCTTGAACGTCAAGGCAGTGCAGGGAAAACAGGTTCCTCTGGAATGGATTGACACATCTGGGAGACTCTTGGAATGGTGGCACGACCCTGGAGTTCCTCTCGCCTTTCCTGTGGAGAGCGCCTCCACTTGAGATGCGACGGGAACGCCGGGAATTCTTTCCCTACGAAACAGGGAAAGGATCCCTCATCTCGAGCTAGGAGGCGGAAACGGGGCTCCCCTGGATGTGTGCGGGACCCCACGTGCTTCCTCTCGAGTGGAGACGGGTATGTCGGGGAACTTTTTGAGTTGCAGCAAGGTTGTGAAGGACCCTTTGGAAGTTCCAGTGGTTAGATGTGATTAGCCTCGAGAAGCCTCAGTGGAAATGGGCCTCATTTCGCCTGGAGGGCAAAACCTCCTGGATTTTCTCGAGTTGCGGCAGGTGCTCTCGACTTACGACGGGGACCTCAGGGACCCGCTCTGGTGGCCTCAGGAAAGGCCAGTCCCCATGCGAGTTCCTCGGGGGCCTCTCGGGATTCCTCTCCCGTCGATGCCGGGGCCTAAGACCTTGTGTGGAGTCGGGGCCGGAACCTGAGGATTCCACTCCAGTGCTGACATGGATCTTGGGGTACTTCTGGAGTCTCCCCAGGGGAGTCAGTCCTCGTCTCGAATGCGGGCATGCACTTGCGCTTCCCTCCAGTGCGGTAGGAGCAGTGTCACGCAGTCTGCAGCGTGGATCAAAGGATCTATAGTTTTCCCTCGAGTCTTTCCCACGAGGCTTTCCCACGAGGCGTTTCCCCAGGGATGTCCCACGTGCACACGTGGTGGGAGTCGATCCTCGGCTTGAACGTCAAGGCAGTGCAGGGAAAACAGGTTCCTCTGGAATGGACTGACACATCTGGGGGACTCTTGGAATGGTGGCACGACCCTGGAGTTCTTCTCGCCTTTCCTGTGGAGAGCGCCTCCTCTTGAGATGCGACGGGAACGCCGGGAATTCTTTCCCTACGAAAGAGGGATAGGATCCCTTATCTCGAACTAGGAGCCGGAAACGGGGCTCCCCTGGATGTGTGCGGGACCCTCGTGCTTCCTCTCGAGTGGAGACGGGTATGTCGTGGAACTGCTTCAGTTGCAGCAAGGGTGTGAAGGACCCTTTGGAAGTTCCAGTGGTTAGATGTGATTAGCCTCGAGAAGCCTCAGCGGAAATGGGACTCATCTCGCCTGGAGGGCAAAACCTCCTGGATTTTCTCGAGTTGCGGCAGGTGCTCTCGAATTACGACGGGGACCTCAGGGACCCGCTCTGGTGGCCTCAGGAAAGGCCAGTCCCCATGCGAGTTCCTCGGGGGCCTCTCGGGATTCCTCTCCCGTCGATGCCGGGGCCTAAGACCTTGTGTGGAGTCGGGGCCGGAACCTGAGGATTCCTCTCCAGTGCTGACATGGATCTTGGGGTACTTCTGGAGTCTCCCCAGGGGAGTCAGTCCTCATCTCGAATGCGGGCATGCACTTGCGCTTTCCTCCAGAGCGGTAGCAGCAGTGTCACGAATTCCGCCGCGTGGATCAATGGATCTATGGTTTTCCCTCGAGTCTTTCCCACGAGGCTTTCCCACGAGGCTTTCCCACAGGGCTGTCCCAAGTGCACACGTGGTGGGAGTCGATCCTCGGCTTGAACATCAAGGCAGTGCAGGGAAAACAGGTTCCTCTGGAATGGACTGACACATCTGGGGGACTCTTGGAATGGTGGCACGACCCTGGAGTTCCTCTCGCCTTTCCTGTGGAGAGTGCCTCCTCTTGAGATGCGACGGGAACGCCGGGAATTCTTTCCCTACGAAAGAGGGATAGGATCCCTCATCTCGAACTAGGAGGCGGAAACGGGGCTCCCCTGGATGTGTGCGGGACCCTCGTGCTTCCTCTCGAGTGGAGACGGGTATGTCGTGGAACTGCTTGAGTTGCAGCAAGGGTGTGAAGGACCCTTTGGAAGTTCCAGTGGTTAGATGTGATTAGCCTCGAGAAGCCTCAGCGGAAATGGGCCTCATCTCGCCTGTAGGGCAAAACCTCATGGATTTTTCGAGTTGCGGCAGGTGCTCTCGACTTACGACGGGGACCTCAGGGACCCGCTCTGGTGGCCTCAGGAAAGGCCAGTCCCCATGCGAGTTCCTCGGGGGCCTCCTGGGAGTTCCTCTCCCGTCGATGCCAGGGCCTAAGACCTTGTGTTGAGTCGGGGCCGGAACCTGAGGATTCCTCTCCAGTGCTGACATGGATCTTGGGGTACTTCTGGAGTCTCCCCAGGGGAGTCAGTCCTCGTCTCGAATGCGGGCATGCACTTGCGCTTTCCTCCAGAGCGGTAGCAGCAGTGTCACGCAGTCCGCCGCGTGGATCAAAGGATATATGGTTTTCCCTCGAGTCTTTCCCACGAGGCTTTCCCACGGGGCTTTCCCACAGGGCTGTCCCACGTGCACACGTGGTGGGAGTCGATCCTCGTCTTGAACGTCAAGGCAGTGCAGGGAAAACAGGTTCCTCTGGAATGGACTGACACATCTGGGGGACTCTTGGAATGGTGGCACGACCCTGGAGTTCCTCTCGCCTTTCCTGTGGAGAGCGCCTCCTCTTGAGATTGGACGGGAACGCCGGGAATTCTTTCACAAGGAAACAGGGAAAGGATCCCTCATTTCGAGCTAGGAGGCGGAAACAGGGTTCCTCTGGATGTGTGCGGGACCCTCGTGCTTCCTCTCGAATGGAGACGGGTATGTCGGGGAACTTCTTGAGTTGCAGCAAGGGTGTGAAGGACCCTTTGGAAGTTCCAGTGGTTAGATGTGATTAGCCTCGAGAAGCCTCAGCGGAAATGGGCCTCATCTCGCCTGGAGGGCAAAACCTCCTGGATTTTCTCGAGTTGCGGCAGGTGCTCTCGACTTACGACGGGGACCTCAGGGACCCGCTCTGGTGGCCTCAGGAAAGGCCAGTCCCCATGCGAGTTTCTCGGGGGCCTCTCGGGATTCCTCTCCCGTCGATGCCGGGGCCTAAGACCTTGTGTGGAGTCGGGGCCGGAACCTGAGGATTCCTCTCCAGTGCTGACATGGATCTTGTGGTACTTCTGGAGTCTCCCCAGGGGAGTCAGTCCTCGTCTCGAATGCGGGCATGCACTTGCGCTTTCCTCCAGAGCGGTAGCAGCAGTGTCACGAAGTCCGCCGCGTGGATCAAAGGATCTATGGTTTTCCCTCGAGTCTTTCCCACGAGGCTTTCCCACGAGGCTTTCCCACAGGGCTGTCCCACGTGCACACGTGGTGGGAGTCGATCCTCGGCTTGAACGTCAAGGCAGTGCAGGGAAAACAGGTTCCTCTGGAATGGACTGACACATCTGGGGGACTCTTGGAATGGTGGCACGACCCTGGAGTTCCTCTCGCCTTTTCTGTGGAGAGCGCCTCCTCTTGAGATGCGACGGGAACGCCGGGAATTCTTTCCCTACGAAACAGGGATAGGATCCGTCATCTCGAACTAGGAGGCGGAAACGGGGCTCCCCTGGATGTGTGTGGGACCCTCGTGCTTCCTCTCGAGTGGAGACGGGTATGTCGTGGAACTGCTTGAGTTGCAGCAAGGGTGTGAAGGACCCTTTGGAAGTTCCAGTGGTTAGATGTGATTAGCCTCGAGAAGCCTCAGCGGAAATGGGCCTCATCTCGCCTGGAGGGCAAAACCTCATGGATTTTCTCGAGTTGCGGCTGGTGCTCTCGACTTACGACGGGGACCTCAGGGACCCGCTGTGGTGGCCTCAGGAAAGGCCAGTCCCCATGCGAGTTCCTCGGGGGCCTCCTGGGAGTTCCTCTCCCGTCGATGCCAGGGCCTAAGACCTTGTGTGGAGTCGGGGCCGGAACCTGAGGATTCCTCTCCAATGCTGACATGGATCTTGGGGTACTTCTGGAGTCTCCCCAGGGGAGTCAGTCCTCGTCTCGAATGCGGGCATGCACTTGCGCTTTCCTCCAGAGCGGTAGCAGCAGTGTCACGAAGTCCGCCGCGTGGATCAAAGGATCTATGGTTTTCCTTTGAGTCTTTCCCACGAGGCTTTCCCACGAGGCTTTCCCACAGGGATGTCCCACGTGCACACATGGTGGGAGTCTATCCTCGGCTTGAACGTCAAGGCAGTGCAGGGAAAACAGGTTCCTCTGGAATGGACTGACACATCTGGGGGACTCTTGGAATGGTGGCACGACCCTGGAGTTCCTCTCGCCTTTCCTGTGGAGAGTGCCTCCTCTTGAGATGCGACGGGAACGCCGGGAATTCTTTCCCTATGAAACAGGGAAAGGATCCTTCATCTCGACCTAGGAGGCGGAAACGGGGCTCCCCTGGATGTGTGCGGGACCCCATGTGCTACCTCTCGAGTGGAGACGGGTATGTCGGGGAACTTCTTGAGTTGCAGCAAGGGTGTGAAGGACCCTTTGGAAGTTCCGGAGGTTAGATGTGATTAGCCTCGAGAAGCCTCAGCGGAAATGAGCCTCATCTCGCCTGGAGGGCAAAACCTCCTGGATTTTCTCGAGTTGCGGCAGGTGCTCTCGACTTACGACGGGGACCTCAGGGACCCGCTCTGGAGGCCTCAGGAAAGGCCAGTCCCCATGCGAGTTCCTCGGGGGCCTCTCGGGATTCCTCTCCCGTCGATGCCGGGGCCTAAGACCTTGTGTGGAGTCGGGGCCGGAACCTGAGGATTCCTCTCCAGTGCTGACATGGATCTTGGGGTACTTCTGGAGTCTCCCCAGGGGAGTCAGTCCTCGTCTCGAATGCGGGCATGCACTTGCGCTTTCCTCCAGAGCGGTAGCAGCAGTGTCACACAGTCTGCCGCGTGGATCAAAGGATCTATGGTTTTCCCTCGAGTCTTTCCCACGAGGCTGTCCCACGAGGCTTTCCCACAGGGCTGTACCACGTGCACACGTGGTGGGAGACGATCCTCGGCTTTAACGTCAAGGCAGTTCAGGGAAAACAGGTTCCTCTGGAATGGACTGACACATCTGGGGGACTCTTGGAATGGTGGCACGACCCTGGAGTTCCTCTCGCCTTTCCTGTGGAGAGCGCCTCCTCTTGAGATGCGACGGGAACGCCGGGAATTCTTTCCCTATGAAAGAGAGATAGGATCCCTCATCTCGAACTAGGAGGCGGAAACGGGGCTCCCCTGGATGTGTGCGGCACCCCACGTGCTTCCTCTCGAGTGGAGACGGGTATGTCGCGGAACTGCTTGAGTTGCAGCAAGGGTGTGAAGGACCCTTTGGAAGTTCCAGTGGTTAGATGTGATTAGCCTCGAAAAGCCTCAGCGGAAATGGGCCTCATCTCGCCTGGAGGGCAAAACCTCCTGGATTTTCTCGAGTTGCGGCAGGTGCTCTCGACTTACGACGGGGACCTCAGGGACCCGCTCTGGTGGCCTCAGGAAAGGCCAGTCCCCAAGCGAGTTCCTCGGGGGCCTCTTGGGATTCCTCTCCCGTGGATGCCGGGGCCTAAGACCTTGTGTGGAGTCGAGTCCGGAACCTGAGGATTCCTCTCCAGTGCTGACATGGATCTTGGGGTACTTCTGGAGTCTCCCCAGGGGAGTCAGTCCTCATCTCGAATGCGGGCATGCACTTGCGCTTTCCTCCCGAGCGGTAGCAGCAGTGTCACGCAGTCCGCCGCGTGGATCAAAGGATCTATGGTTTTCCCTCGAGTCTTTCCCACGAGGCTTTCCCACGAGGCTTTCCCACAGGGCTTTCCCACGTGCACACGTGGTGGGAGTCGATCCTCGGCTTGAACGTCAAGGCAGTGCAGGGAAAACAGTTTCCTCTGTAATGGACTGACACATCTGGGGGACTCCTGTAATGGTGGCACGACCCTGGAGTTCCTCTCGCCTTTCCTGTGGAGAGCGCCTCCTCTTGAGATGCGACGGGAACGCCGGGAATTCTTTCCCTACGAAACAGGGAAAGGATCCCTCATCTCGAGCTAGGAGGCGGATACGGGGCGCCCCTGGATGTGTGCGGAACCCTCGTGCTTCCTCTCTAGTGGAGACGGGTATGTCGGGGAACTTCTTGAGTTGCAGCAAGGGTGTGAAGGACCCTTTGGAAGTTCCAGTGGTTCGATGTGATTAGCCTCGAGAACCCTCAGCGGAAATGGGCCTCATCTCGCCTGGAGGGCAAAACCTCCTGTATTTTCTAGAGTTGCGGCAGGTGCTCTCGACTTACGACGGGGACCTCAGGAACCCGCTCTGGAGGCCTCAGGAAAGGCCAGTCCCCATGCGAGTTCCTCGGGGGCCTCTCGGGATTCCTCTCCCGTCGATGCCGGGTCCTAAGACCTTGTGTGGAGTCGGGGCCGGAACCTGAGGATTCCTCTCCAGTGCTGACATGGATCTTGGGGTACTTCTGGAGTCTCCCCAGGGGGGTCAGTCCTCGTCTCGAATGCGAGCATGCACTTGTGCTTTCCTCCAGAGCGGTAGCAGCAGTGTCACACAGTCCGCCGCGTGGATCAAAGGATCTATCGTTTTCCCTCGAGTCTTTCCGACGAGGCTTTCCCACGAGGCTTTCCCACAGGGCTGTACCACGTGCACACGTGGTGGGACTCGATCCTCGGCTTGAACGTCAAGGCAGTGCAGGGAAAACAGTTTCCTCTGTAACGGACTGACACATCTGGGGGATTCGTGTAATGGTGGCACGACCCTGGAGTTCCTCTCGCCTTTCCTGTGTAGAGTGCCTCCTCTTGAGATGCGACGGGAACGCCGGGAATTCTTTCCCTACGAAACAGGGATAGGATCCCTCATCTCGAACTAGGAGGCGGAAACGGGGCTCCCCTGGATGTGTGCCGGACCCCATGTGCTTCCTCTCGAGTGGAGACGGGTATGTCGGGGAACTTCTTGAGTTGCTGCAAGGGTGTGAAGGACCCTTTGGAAGTTCCAGTGGTTAGATGTGATTAGCCTCGAGAAGCCTCAGCGGAAATGGGCCTCATGTCGCCTGGAGGGCAAAACCTCCTGGATTTTCTCGAGTTGCGGCAGGTGCTCTCGACTTACGACGGGGACCTCAGGGACCCGCTCTGGTGGCCTCAGGAAAGGCCAGTCCCCATGCGAGTTCCTCGGGGGCCTCTCGGGATTCATCTCCCGTCGATGCCGGGGCCTAAGACCTTGTGTGGAGTCGGGGCCGGAACTTGAGGATTCCTCTCCAGTGCTGACATGGATCTTGGGGTACTTCTGGAGTCTCCCCAGGGGAGTCAGTCCTCGTCTCGAATGCGGGCATGCACTTGTGCTTTCCTCCAGAGAGGTAGCAGCAGTGTCACGCAGTCCGCCGCGTGGATCAAAGGTTCTATGGTTTTCCCTTGAGTCTTTCCCACGAGGCTTTACCACGAGGCTTTCCCACAGGGCTGTACCACGTGCCCACTTGGTGGGACTCGATCTTCGGCTTGAACGTCAAGGCAGTGCAGGGAAAACAGGTTCCTCTGGAATGGACTGACACATCTGGGGGTCTCTTGGAATGGTCACACGACCCTGGAGTTCCTCTCGCCTTTCCTGTGGAGAGTGCCTCCTCTTGAGATGCGACGGGAACGCCGGGAATTCTTTCCCTAAGAAACAGGGAAAGGATCCCTCATCTCGAGCTAGGAGGCGGAAACGGGGCTCCCCTGGATGTGTGCGGGACCACATGTGCTTCCTCTCAAGTGGAGACGGGTATGTCGGGGAACTTCTTGAGTTGCAGCAAGGGTGTGAAGGACCCTTTGGAAGTTCCAGTGGTTAGATGTGATTAGCCTCGATAAGCCTCAGCGGAAATGGGCCTCATCTCGCCTGGAGGGCAAAACCTCCTGGATTTTCTCGAGTTGCGGCAGATGCTCTCGACTTACGACGGGGACCTCAGGGACCCGCTCTGGTGGCCTCAGGAAAGGCCAGTCCCCATGCGAGTTCCTCGGGGGCCTCTCGGGATTCCTCTCCCATCGATGCCGGGGCCTAAGACCTTGTGTGGAGTCGGGGCCGGAACCTGAGGATTCCTCTCCAGTGCTGACATGGATCTTGGGGTACTTCTGGAGTCTTCCGAGGGGAGTCAGTCCTAGTCTCGAATGCGGGCATGCACTTGCGCTTTCCTCCAGAGCAGTAGCAGCAGTGTCACGCAGTCCGCCGCGTGCATCAAAGGATCTATGGTTTTCCCTCGAGTCTTTCCCACGAGGCTTTCCCACGAGGCTTTCCCACAGGGCTGTCCCACGTGCACACGTGGTGGGAGTCGATCCTCGGCTTGAACGTCAAGGCAGTGCAGGGAAAACAGGTTCCTCAGGAATGGACTGACACATCTGGGGGACTCTTGGAATGGTGGCACGACCCTGGAGTTCCTCTCGCCTTTCCTGTGGAGAGCGCCTCCTCTTGAGATGCGACCGGAACGCCGGGAATTCTTTCCCTACGAAACAGGGAAAGGATCCCTCATCTCGAGCTAGGAGGCGGAAACGGGGCTCCCTTGGATGTGTGCGGGACCCCACGTGCTTCCTCTCGAGTGGAGACAGGTATGTCGGGGACCTTCTTGAGTTGCAGCAAGGGTGTGAAGAACCCTTTGGAAGTTCCAGTTGTTAGATGTGATTATCCTCGAGAAGCCTCAGCGGAAATGGGCCTCATCTCGCTTGGAGGGCAAAACCTCCTGGATTTTCTCGAGTTGCGGCAGGTGCTCTCGACATACGACGGGACCTTAGGGACCTGCTCTGGTGGCCTCAGGAAAGGCCAGTCCCCATGCGAGTTCCTCGGGGGCCTCTCGGGATTCCTCTCCCGTCGATGCCGGGGCCTAAGACCTTGTGTGGAGTCGGGGCCGGAACCTGAGGATTCCTCTCCAGTGCTGACATGGATCTTGGGGTACTTCTGGAGTCTCCCCAGGGGAGTAAGTCCTCGTCTCGAATGCGGGCATGCACTTGTGCTTTCTTCCCGAGCGGTAGCAGCAGTGTCACACAGTCCGCCGCGTGGATGAAAGGATCTATGGTTTTCCCTCGAGTCTTTCCCAAGAGGCTTTCCCACGAGGCTTTCCCACGAGGCTTGCCCACAGGGCCGTCCCACGTGCACACGTAGTGAGAGTCGATCCTCGGATTGAAAGTCAATGCAGTGCAGGGAAAACAGGTTCCTCTGGAATGGACTGACACATCTGGGGGACTCTTGGAATGGTGGCACGACCCTGGAGTTCCTCTCGCCTTTCCTGTGGAGTGCGCCTCCTCTTGAGATGCGACGGGAACGCCGGGAATTCTTTCCCTATGAAACAGGGATAGGATCCCTCATCTCGAACTAGGATGCGGAAACGCGGCTCCCCTGGATGTGTGCGGCACCCCACGTGCTTCCTCTCGAGTGGAGACGGGTATGTCGCGGAACTGCTTGAGTTGCAGCAAGGGTGTGAAGGACCCTTTGGAAGTTCCAGTGGTTAGATGTGATTAGCCTCGAAAAGCCTCAGCGGAAATGGGCCTCATCTCGCCTGGAGGGCAAAACCTCCTGGATTTTCTCGAGTTGCGGCAGGTGCTCTCGACTTAAGACGGGGACCTCAGGGACCCGCTCTGGTGGCCTCAGGAAAGGCCAGTCCCCATGCGAGTTCCTCGGGGGCCTCTCGGGATTCCTCTCCCGTCGATGCCGGGGCCTAAGACCTTGGGTGGAGTCGAGTCCGGAACCTGAGGATTCCTCTCCAGTGCTGACATGGATTTGGGGTACTTCTGGAGTCTCCCCAGGGGAGTCAGTCCTCGTCTCGAATGCGGGCATGCACTTGCGCTTTCCTCCCGAGCGGTAGCAGCAGTGTCACACAGTCCGCCGCGTGGATCAAAGGATCTATGGTTTTCCCTCGAGTCTTTCCCACGAGGCTTTCCCATGAGGCTTTCCCACAGGGCTGTCCCACGTGCTCACTTGGTGGGAGTCGATCCTCGGCTTGAACGTCAAGGCAGTGCAGGGAAAACAGGTTCCTCTGGAATGGACTGACACATCTGGGGGACTCTTGGAATGGTGGCACGACCCTGGAGTTCCTCTCGCCTTTCCTGTGGAGAGCGCCTCCTCTTGAGATGCGACGGGAACGCCGGGAATTCTTTCCCTACGAAACAGGGATAGGATCCCTCATCTCGAACTAGGAGGCGGAAACGGGGCTCCCCTGGAAGTGTGCGGCACCCCACGTGCTTCCTCTCGAGTGGAGACGGGTATGTCGCGGAACTGCTTGAGTTGCAGCAAGGGTGTGAAGGACCCTTTGGAAGTTCCAGTGGTTAGATGTGATTAGCCTCGAGAAGCCTCAGCGGAAATGGGCCTCATCTCGCCTGGAGGGCAAAACCTCCTGGATTTTCTCGAGTTGCGGCAGGTGCTCTCGACTTACGACTGGGACCTCAGGAACCCGCTCTGGAGGCCTAAGGTAAGGCCAGTCCCCATGCGAGTTCCTCGGGGGCCTCTCGGGATTCCTCTCCCGTCGATGCCGGGGCCTAAGACCTTGTGTGGAGTCGGGGCCGGAACCTGAGGATTCCTCTCCTGTGCTGACATGGATCTTGGGGTACTTCTGGAGTCTCCCCAGGGGAGTCAGTACTCGTCTCGAATGCGGGCATGCACTTGCGCTTTCCTCCAGAGTGGTAGCAGCAGTGTCACGCAGTCCGCCGCATGGATCAAAGGATCTATGGTTTTCCCTCGAGGCTTTCCCACGAGGCTTTCCCACAGGGCTGTCCCACGTGCACACGTGGTGGGAGTCGATCCTCGGCTTGAACGTCAAGGCAGTGCGGGGAAAACAGGTTCCTCTGGAATGGACTGACCCATCTGGGGGACTCTTGGAATGGTAGCACGACCCTGGAGTTCCTCTCGCCTTTCCTGTGGAGAGCGCCTCCTCTTGAGATGCGACGGGACCGCCGGGAATTCTTTCCCTACGAAACAGGGAAAGGATCCCTCATCTCGAGCTAGGAGGCGGATACGGGGCTCCCGTGGATGTGTGCAGGACCCTCGTGCTTCCTCTCGAGTGAACACGGGTATGTCGGGGAACTTCTTGAGTTGCAGCAAGCGTGTGAAGGACCCTTTGGAAGTTCCAGTGGTTAGATGTGATTAGCCTCGAGAAGCCTCAGCGGAAATGGGCCTCATCTCGCCTGGAGGGCAAAACCTCCTGGATTTTCTCGAGTTGCGGCAGGTGCTCTCCACTTACGACGGGGACCTCAGGAACCCGCTCTGGAGGCCTAAGGTAAGGCCAGTCCCCATGCGAGTTCCTCGGGGGCCTCTCGGGATTCCTCTCCCGTCGATGCCGGGGCCTAAGACTTTGTGCGGAGTCGGGGCCGGAACCTGAGGATTCCTCTCCAGTGCTGACATGGATCTTGGGGTACTTCTGGAGTCTCCCCAGGGGAGTCAGTCCTCGTCTCGAATGCGGGCATGCACTTGCGCTTTCCTCCAGAGTGGTAGCAGCAGTGTCACGCAGTCCGCCGCATGGATCAAAGGATCTATGGTTTTCCCTCGAATCTTTCCCACGAGGCTTTCCCACAGGGATGTCCCACGTGCACACGTGGTGGGAGTCGATCCTCGGCTTGAACGTCAAGGCAGTGCAGGGAAAACAGGTTCCTCTGGAATGGACTGACCCATCTGGGGGACTCTTGGAATGGTGGCACGACCCTGGAGTTCCTCTCGCCTTTCCTGTGGAGAGCGCCTCCTCTTGAGATACGACGGGAACGCCGGGAATTCTTTCCCTACGAAACAGGGAAAGGATCCCTCATCTCGAGCTAGGTGGCGGAAACGGGGCTCCCCTGGATGTGTGCGGGACCCCACGTGCTTCCTCTCGAGTGGAGACGGGTATGTCGGGGAACTTCTTGAGTTGCAGCAAGGGTGTGAAGGACCCTTTGGAAGTTCCAGTGGTTAGATGTGATTAGCCTCGAGAAGCCTCAGCGGACATGGGCCTCATCTCGCCTGGAGGGCAAAACCTCCTGGATTTTCTCGAGTTGCGGCATGTGCTCTCGACTTACGACGGGGACCTCAGGGACCCGCTCTGGAGGCCTCAGGAAAGGCCAGTCCCCATGCGAGTTCCTCGGGGGCCTCTCGGGATTCCTCTCCCGTCGATGCCGGGGCCTAAGACCTTGTGTGGAGTCGGGGCCGGAACCTGAGGATTCCTCTCCAGTGCTGACATGGATCTTGGGGTACTTCTGGAGTCTCCCCAGGGGAGTCAGTCCTCGTCTCGAATGCGGGCATGCACTTGTGCTTTCCTCCAGGGCGGTAGCAGCAGTGTCACGCAGTCTGCCGCGTGGATCAAAAGATCTATGGTTTCCCTCGAGTCTTTCCCACGAGGCTTTCCCACGAGGCTTTCCCACAGGGCTGTCCCACGTGCACACGTGGTGGGAGTCGATCCTCGGCTTGAACGTCAAGGCAGTACAGGGAAAACAGGTTCCTCTGGAATGGACTGACACATCTGGGGTCTCTTGGCATGGTGGCACGACCCTGGAGTTCCTCTCGCCTTTCCTGTGGAGAGCGCCTTCTCTTGAGATGCGACGGGAACGCCGGGAATTCTTTCCCTACGAAACAGGGAAAGGATCCCTCATCTCGATCTAGGAGGCGGAAACGGGGCTCCCCTTTATGTGTGCGGCACCCCACGTGCTTCCTCTCGAGTGGAGACGGGTATGTCGCGGAACTGCTGGAGTTGCAGCAAGGGTGTGAAGGACCCTTTGGAAGTTCCAGTGGTTAGATGTGATTAGCCTCGAGAAGCCTCAGCGGAAATGGGCCTCATCTCGCCTGGAGGGGAAAACCTCCTGGATTTTCTCGAGTTGCGGCAGGTGCTCTCGACTTACGACGGGGACCTCAGGGACCCGCTCTGGTGGCCTCAGGAAAGGCCAGTCCCCATGCGAGTTCCTCGGGGGACTCTCGGGATTCCTCTCCCGTCGATGCCGGGGCCTAAGACCTTGTGTGGAGTCGGGGCCGGAACCTGAGGATTCCTCTCCAGTGCTGACATGGATCTTGGGGTACTTCTGGAGTCTCCCCAGGGGAGTCAGTCCTCGTCTCGAATGCGGGCATGCACTTGTGCTTTCCTCCAGAGCGGTAGCAGCAGTGTCACGCAGTCCGCCGCGTGGATCAAAAGATCTATGGTTTCCCTCGAGTCTTTCCCACGAGGCTTTCCCACGAGGCTTTCCCACAGGGCTGTCCCACGTGCACACGTGGTGGGAGTCGATCCTCGGCTTGAACGTCAAGGCAGTGCAGGGAAAACAGGTTCCTCTGGAATGGACTGACCCATCTGGGGGACTCTTGGAATGGTAGCACGACCCTGGAGTTCCTCTCGCCTTTCCTGTGGAGAGCGCCTCCTCTTGAGATGCGACGGGAACGCCGGGAATTCCTTCCCTACGAAACAGGGAAAGGATCCCTCCTCTCGAGCTAGGAGGCGGAAACGGGGCTCCCCTGGATGTGTGCGGCACCCCACGTGCTTCCTCTCGAGTGGAGACGGGTATGTCGCGGAACTGCTTGAGTTGCAGCAAGGGTGTGAAGGACCCTTTGGAAGTTCCAGTGGTTAGATGTGTTTAGCCTCGAGAAGCCTCAGCGGAAATGGGCCTCATGTCGCGTGGAGGGCAAAACCTCCTGGATTTTCTCGAGTTGCGGCAGGTGCTCTCGACTTACGATGGGGACCTCAGGAACCCGCTCTGGAGGCCTCAGGTAAGGCCAGTCCCCATGCGAGTTCCTCGGGGGCCTCTCGGGATTCCTCTCCCGTCGATGCCGGGGCCTAAGACCTTGTGTGGAGTCTGGGCCGGAACCTGAGGATTCCTCTCCAGTGCTGACATGGATCTTGGGGTACTTCTGGAGTCTCCCCAGGGGAGTCAGTCCTCGTCTCGAATGCGGGCATGCACTTGCGCTTTCCTCCAGAGTGGTAGCAGCAGTGTCACGCAGTCCGCCGCGTGGATCAAAGGATCTATGGTTTTCCCTCGAGTCTTTCCCACGAGGCTTTCCCACGAGGCTTTCCCACAGGGCTGTCCCACGTGCACACGTGGTGGGAGTCGATCCTCGGCTTGAACGTCAAGGCAGTGCAGGGAAAACAGGTTCCTCTGGAATGGACTGACACATCTGGGGGACTCTTGGAATGGTGGCACGACCCTGGAGTTCCTCTCGCCTTTCCTGTGGAGAGCGCCTCCTCTTGAGATACGACGGGAACGCCGGGAATTCTTTACCTACGAAACAGGGAAAGGATCCCTCATCTCGATCTAGGAGGCGGAAACGGGGCTCCCCTGGATGTGTGCGGGACCCCACGTGCTTCCTCTCGAGTGGAGACGGGTATGTCGGGGAACTTCTTGAGTTGCAGCAAGCGTGTGAAGGACCCTTTGGAAGTTCCAGTGGTTAGATGTGATTAGCCTCGAGAAGCCTCAGCGGAAATGGGCCTCATCTCGCCTGGAGGGCAAAACCTCCTGGATTTTCTCGAGTTGCGGCAGGTGCTCTCCACTTACGACGGGGACCTCAGGAACCCGCTCTGGAGGCCTCAGGAAAGGCCAGTCCCCATGCGAGTTCCTCGGGGGCCTCTCGGGATTCCTCTCCCGTCGATGCCGGGGCCTAAGACCTTGTGTGGAGTCTGGGCCGGAAACTGAGGATTCCTCTCCAGTGCTGGCATGGATCTTGGGGTACTTCTGGAGTCTCCCCAGGGGAGTCAGTCCTCGTCTCGAATGCGGGCATGCACTTGTGCTTTCCTCCATAGCGGTAGCAGCAGTGTCACGCAGTCCGCCACGTGGATCAAAAGATGTATGGTTTCCCTCGAGTCTTTCCCATGAGGCTTTCCAACGAGGCTTTCCCACAGGGCTGTCCCACGTGCACACGTGGTGGGAGTCGATCCTCGGCTTGAACGTCAAGGCAGTGCAGGGAAAACAGGTTCCTCTGGAATGGACTGACACATCTGGGGGACTCTTGGAATGGTGGCACGACCCTGGAGTTCCTCTCGCCTTTCCTGTGGAGAGCGCCTCCCCTTGAGATGCGACGGGAACGCCGGGAATTCTTTCCCTACGAAACAGGGATAGGATCCCTCATCTCGAGCTAGGAGGCGGAAACGGGGCTCCCCTGGAAGTGTGCGGCACCCCACGTGCTTCCTCTCGAGTGGAGACGGGTATGTCGCGGCACTGCTTGAGTTGCAGCAAGGGTGTGAAGGACCCTTTGGAAGTTCCAGTGGTTAGATGTGATTAGCCTCGAGAAGCTTCAGCAGAAATGGGACTCATCTCGCCTGGAGGGCAAAACCTCCTGGATTTTCTCGAGTTGCGGCAGGTGCTCTCGACTTACGACGGGGACCTCAGGGACCCGCTCTGGTGGCCTCAGGAAAGGCCAGTCCCCATGCGAGTTCCTCGGGGGCCTCTCGGGTTTCCTCTCCCGTCGATGCCGGGGCCTAAGACCTTGTGTGGAGTCGAGGCCGGAACCTGAGGATTCCTCTCCAGTGCTGACATGGATCTTGGGGTACATCTGGAGTCTCCCCAGGGGAGTCAGTCCTCGTCTCGAATGCGGGCATGCACTTGCGCTTTCCTCCAGAGCGGTAGCAGCAGTGTCACGCAGTCCGCCGCGTGGATCAAAGAATCTATCGTTTTCCCTCGAGTCTTTCCCACGAGGCTTTCCCACGAGGCTTTCCCACAGGGCTGTCCCACGTGCACACGTGGTGGGAGTCGATCCTCGGCTTGAACGTCAAGGCAGTGCAGGGAAAACAGGTTCCTCTGGAATGGACTGACACATCTGGGGGACTCTTGTTATGGTGGCACGACCCTGGAGTTCCTCTCGCCTTTCCTGTGGAGAGCGCCTCCTCTTGAGATACGACGGGAACGCCGGGAATTCTTTCCCTACGAAACAGGGAAAGGATCCCTCATCTCGAGCTAGGAGGCGGAAACGGGGCTCCCCTGGATGTGTGCGGCACCCCACGTGCTTCCTCTCGAGTGGAGACGGGTATGTCGCGGAACTGCTTGAGTTGCAGCAAGGGTGTGAAGGACCCTTTGGAAGTTCCAGTGGTTAGATGTGATTAGCCTCGAGAAGCCTCAGCGGAAATGGGCCTCATCTCGCCTGGAGGGCAAAACCTCCTGGATTTTCTCGAGTTGCGGCAGGTGCTCTCGACTTACGACGGGGACCTCAGGAACCCGCTCTGGAGGCCTCAGGAAAGGCTAGTCCCCATGCGAGTTCCTCGGGGGCCTCTCGGGATTCCTCTCCCATCAATGCCGGGGCCTAAGACCTTGTGTGGAGTCGGGGCCGGAACCTGAGGATTCCTCTCCAGTGCTGACATGGATCTTGGGGTACTTCTGGTGTCTCCCCAGGGGAGTCAGTCCTCGTCTCCAATGCGGGCATGCACTTGCGCTTTCCTCCAGAGCGGTAGCAGCAGTGTCACGCAGTCCGCCGCGTGGATCAAAGGATCTATGGTTTTCCCTCGAGTCTTTCCCACGAGGCTTTCCCACGAGGCTTTCCCACAGGGCTGTCCCACGTGCACACGTGGTGGGAGTCGATCCTCGGCTTGAACGTCAAGGCAGTGCAGGGAAAACAGGTTCCTCTGGAATGGACTGACCCATCTGGGGGACTCTTGGAATGGTAGCACGACCCTGGAGTTCCTCTCGCCTTTCCTGTGGAGAGCGCCTCCTCTTGAGATGCGACGGGACCGCCGGGAATTCTTTCCCTACGAAACAGGGAAAGGATCCCTCATCTCGAGCTAGGAGGCGGATACGGGGCTCCCGTGGATGTGTGCAGGACCCTCGTGCTTCCTCTCGAGTGAACACGGGTATGTCGGGGAACTTCTTGAGTTGCAGCAAGCGTGTGAAGGACCCTTTGGAAGTTCCAGTGGTTAGATGTGATTAGCCTCGAGAAGCCTCAGCGGAAATGGGCCTCATCTCGCCTGGAGGGCAAAACCTCCTGGATTTTCTCGAGTTGCGGCAGGTGCTCTCCACTTACGACGGGGACCTCAGGAACCCGCTCTGGAGGCCTAAGGTAAGGCCAGTCCCCATGCGAGTTCCTCGGGGGCCTCTCGGGATTCCTCTCCCGTCGATGCCGGGGCCTAAGACCTTGTGTGGAGTCGGGGCCGGAACCTGAGGATTCCTCTCCAGTGCTGACATGGATCTTGGGGTACTTCTGGAGTCTCCCCAGGGGAGTCAGTACTCGTCTCGAATGCGGGCATGCACTTGCGCTTTCCTCCAGAGTGGTAGCAGCAGTGTCACGCAGTCCGCCGCATGGATCAAAGGATCTATGGTTTTCCCTCGAGGCTTTCCCACGAGGCTTTCCCACAGGGCTGTCCCACGTGCACACGTGGTGGGAGTCGATCCTCGGCTTGAACGTCAAGGCAGTGCGGGGAAAACAGGTTCCTCTGGAATGGACTGACCCATCTGGGGGACTCTTGGAATGGTAGCACGACCCTGGAGTTCCTCTCGCCTTTCCTGTGGAGAGCGCCTCCTCTTGAGATGCGACGGGACCGCCGGGAATTCTTTCCCTACGAAACAGGGAAAGGATCCCTCATCTCGAGCTAGGAGGCGGATACGGGGCTCCCGTGGATGTGTGCAGGACCCTCGTGCTTCCTCTCGAGTGAACACGGGTATGTCGGGGAACTTCTTGAGTTGCAGCAAGCGTGTGAAGGACCCTTTGGAAGTTCCAGTGGTTAGATGTGATTAGCCTCGAGAAGCCTCAGCGGAAATGGGCCTCATCTCGCCTGGAGGGCAAAACCTCCTGGATTTTCTCGAGTTGCGGCAGGTGCTCTCCACTTACGACGGGGACCTCAGGAACCCGCTCTGGAGGCCTAAGGTAAGGCCAGTCCCCATGCGAGTTCCTCGGGGGCCTCTCGGGATTCCTCTCCCGTCGATGCCGGGGCCTAAGACTTTGTGCGGAGTCGGGGCCGGAACCTGAGGATTCCTCTCCAGTGCTGACATGGATCTTGGGGTACTTCTGGAGTCTCCCCAGGGGAGTCAGTCCTCGTCTCGAATGCGGGCATGCACTTGCGCTTTCCTCCAGAGTGGTAGCAGCAGTGTCACGCAGTCCTCCGCATGGATCAAAGGATCTATGGTTTTCCCTCGAGTCTTTCCCACGAGGCTTTCCCACGAGGCTTTCCCCCAGGGATGTCCCACGTGCACACGTGGTGGGACTCGATCCTCGGCTTGAACGTCAAGGCAGTGCAGGGAAAACAGGTTCCTCTGGAATGGACTGACCCATCTGGGGGACTCTTGGAATGGTGGCACGACCCTGGAGTTCCTCTCGCCTTTCCTGTGGAGAGCGCCTCCTCTTGAGATGCGACGGGAACGCCGGGAATTCTTTCCCTACGAAACAGGGAAAGGATCCCTCATCTCGAGCTAGAAGGCGGAAACGGGGCTCCCCTGGGTGTGTGCGGGGCCCTCGTGCTTTATCTCGAGTGGAGACGGCTATGTCGTGGAACTTCTTGAGTTGCAGCAAGGGTGTGAAGGACCCTTTGGAAGTTCCAGTGGTTAGATGTGATTAGCCTCGAGAAGCCTCAGCGGACATGGGCCTCATCTCGCCTGGAGGGCAAAACCTCCTGGATTTTCTCGAGTTGCGGCAGGTGCTCTCGACTTACGACGGGGACCTCAGGGACCCGCTCTGGTGGCCTCAGGAAAGGCCAGTCCCCATGCGAGTTCCTCGGGGGCCTCTCGGGATTCCTCTCCCGTCGATGCCGGGGCCTAAGACCTTGTGTGGAGTCGAGGCCGGAACCTGAGGATTCCTGTCCAGTGCTGACATGGATCTTGGGGTACTTCTAGAGTCTCCCCACGGGAGTCAGTCGTCGTCTCGAATGCGGGCATGCACTTTCGCTTTCCTCCAGAGTGGTAGCAGCAGTGTCACGCAGTCCGCCGCGTGGATCAAAGGATCTATGGTTTTCCCTCGAGTCTTTCCCACGAGGCTTTCCCACGAGGCTTTCCCACAGGGCTGTCCCACGTGCACACGTGGTAGGAGTTGATCCTCGGCTTGAACGTCAAGGCAGTGCAGGGAAAACAGGTTCCTCTGGAATGGACTGACACATCTGGGGGACTCTTGGAATGGTGGCACGACCCTGGAGTTCCTCTCGCCTTTCCTGTGGAGAGCGCCTCCTCTTGAGATGCGACGGGACCGCCGGGAATTCTTTCCCTACGAAACAGGGAAAGGATCCCTCATCTCGAGCTAGGAGGCGGATACGGGGCTCCCGTGAATGTGGGCAGGACCCTCGTGCTTCCTCTCGAGTGAACACGGGTATGTCGGGGAACTTCTTGAGTTGCAGCAAGCATGTGAAAGACCCTTTGGAAGTTCCAGTGGTTAGATGTGATTAGCCTCGAGAAGCCTCAGCGGAAATGGGCCTCATCTCGCCTGGAGGGCAAAACCTCCTGGATTTTCTCGAGTTGCGGCAGGTGCTCTCCACTTACGACGGGGACATCAGGGACCCGCTCTTGTGGCCTCAGGAAAGGCCAGTCCCCAAGCGAGTTCCTCGGGGGCCTCTCGGGATTCCTCTCCCGTCGATGCCGGGGCCTAAGACCTTGTGTGGAGTCGGGGCCGGAACCTGAGGATTCCTCTCCAGTGCTGACATGGATCTTGGGGTACTTTTGGAGTCTCCCCAGGGGAGTCAGTCCTCGTCTCGAATGCGGGCATGCACTTGTGCTTTCCTCCAGAGCGGTAGCAGCAGTGTCACGCAGTCCTCCGCGTGGATCAAAAGATCTATGGTTTTCCCTCGAGTCTTTCCCACGAGGCTTTCCCACGAGGCTTTCCCACAGGGCTGTCCCACGTGCACACGTGGTGGGAGTCGATCCTCGGCTTGAACGTCAAGGCAGTACAGGGAAAACAGGTTCCTCTGGAATAGACTTACACATCTGGGGTCTCTTGGAATGGTGGCACGAACCTGGAGTTCCTCTTGCCTTTCCTGTGGAGAGCGCCTCCTCTTGAGATACGGCGGGAACGCCGGGAATTCTTTCCCTACGAAACAGGGAAAGGATCCCTCATCTCGATCTAGGAGGCGGAAACGGGGCTCCCCTGGATGTGTGCGGGACCCCACGTGCTTCCTCTCGAGTGGAGACGGGTATGTCGGGGAACTTCTTGAGTTGCAGCAAGGGTGTGAAGGACCCTTTGGAAGTTCCAGTGGTTAGATGTGATTAGCCTCGAGAAGCCTCAGCGGAAATGGGCCTCATCTCGCCTGGAGGGCAAAACCTCCTGGATTTTCTCGAGTTGCGGCAGGTGCTCTCGACTTACGACGGGGACCTCAGGAACCCGCTCTGGAGGCCTCAGGAAAGGCCAGTCCCCATGCGAGTTCCTCGGGGGCCTCTCGGGATTCCTCTCCCGTCGATGCCGGGGCCTAAGACCTTGTGTGGAGTCGGGGCCGGAACCTGAGGATTCCTCTCCAGTGCTGACATGGATCTTGGGGTACTTCTGGAGTCTCCCCAGGGGAGTCAGTCCTCGTCTCGAATGCGGGCATGCACTTGCGCTTTCCTCCAGAGCGGTAGCAGCAGTGTCACGCAGTCCGCCGCGTGGATCAAAAGATCTATGGTTTCCCTCGAGTCTTTCCCATGAGGCTTTCCCACGAGGCTTTCCCACAGGGCTGTCCCACGTGCACACGTGGTTGGAGTCGATCCTCGGCTTGAACGTCAAGGCAGTACAGGGAAAACAGGTTCCTCTGGAATGGACTTACACATCTGGGGTCTCTTGGAATGGTGGCACGACCCTGGAGTTCCTCTCGCCTTTCATGTGGAGAGCGCCTCCTCTTGAGATACGGCGGGAACGCCGGGAATTCTTTCCCTACGAAACAGGGAAAGGATCCCTCATCTCGATCTTGGAGGCGGAAACGGGGCTCCCCTGGATGTGTGCGGGACCCCACGTGCTTCCTCTCGAGTGGAGACGGGTATGTCGGGGAACTTCTTGAGTTGCAGCAAGGGTGTGAAGGACCCTTTGGAAGTTCCAGTGGTTAGATGTGATTAGCCTCGAGAAGCCTCAACGGAAATGGGCCTCATGTCGCGTGGAGGGCAAAACCTCCTGGATTTTCTCGAGTTGCGGCAGGTGCTCTCGACTTACGACGGGGACCTCAGCAACCCGCTCTGGAGGCCTCAGGAAAGGCCAGTCCCCATGCGAGTTCCTCGGGGGCCTCTCGGGATTCCTCTCCCGTCGATGCCGGGGCCTAAGACCTTGTGTGGAGTCGGGGCCGGAACCTGAGGATTCCTCTCCAGTGCTGACATGGATCTTGGGGTACTTCTGGAGTCTCCCCAGGGGAGTCAGTCCTCGTCTCGAATGCGGGCATGCACTTGCGCTTTCCTCCAGAGCGGTAGCAGCAGTGTCACGCAGTCCGCCGCGTGGATCAAAGGATCTATGGTTTTCCCTCGAGTCTTTCCCACGAGGCTTTCCCACGAGGCTTTCCCACAGGGCTGTCCCACGTGCACACGTGGTGGGAGTTGATCCTCGGCTTGAACGTCAAGGCAGTGCAGGGAAAACAGGTTCCTCTGGAATGGACTGACACATCTGGGGGACTCTTGGAATGGTGGCACGACCCTGGAGTTCCTCTCGCCTTTCCTGTGGAGAGCGCCTCCCCTTGAGATGCGATGGGAACGCCGGGAATTCTTTCCCTACGAAACAGGGATAGGATCCCTCATCTCGAACTAGGAGGCGGAAACGGGGCTCCCCTGGAAGTGTGCGGCACCCCACGTGCTTCCTCTCGAGTGGAGACGGGTATGTCGCGGAACTGCTTGAGTTGCAGCAAGGGTGTGAATGACGCTTTGGAAGTTCCAGTGGTTAGATGTGATTAGCCTCGAGAAGCCTCAGCGGAAATGGGCCTCATCTCGCCTGGAGGGCAAAACCTCCTGGATTTTCTCGAGTTGAGGCAGGTGCTCTCGACTCACGACGGGGACCTCAGGGACCCGCTCTGGTGGCCTCAGGAAAGGCCAGTCCCCATGCGAGTTCCTCGGGGGCCTCTCGGGATTCCTCTCCCGTCGATGCCGGGGCCTAAGACCTTGTGTGGAGTCTGGGCCGGAACCTGAGGATTCCTCTCCAGTGCTGACATGGATCTTGGGGTACTTCTGGAGTCTCCCCAGGGGAGTCAGTCCTCGTCTCGAATGCGGGCATGCACTTGTGCTTTCCTCCAGAGAGGTAGCAGCAGTGTCACGCAGTCCGCCGCGTGGATCAAAGGATCTATGGTTTTCCCTCGAGTCTTTCCCACGAGGCTTTCCCACGAGGCTTTCCCACAGGGCTGTCCCACGTGCACACGTGGTGGGAGTGGATCCTCGGCTTGAACGTCAAGGCAGTGCAGGGAAAACAGGTTCCTCTGGAATGGACTGACCCATCTGGGGGACTCTTGGAATGGTAGCACGACCCTGGAGTTCCTCTCGCCTTTCCTGTGGAGAGCGCCTCCTCTTGAGATGCGACGGGAACGCCGGGAATTCCTTCCCTACGAAACAGGGAAAGGATCCCTCCTCTCGAGCTAGGAGGCGGAAACGGGGCTCCCCTGGATGTGTGCGGGACCCCACGTGCTTCCTCTCGAGTGGAGACGGGTATGTCGGGGAACTTCTTGAGTTGCAGCAAGCGTGTGAAGGACCCTTTGGAAGTTCCAGTGGTTAGATGTGATTAGCCTCGAGAAGCCTCAGCGGAAATGGGCCTCATCTCGCCTGGAGGGCAAAACCTCCTGGATTTTCTCGAGTTGCGGCAGGTGCTCTCCACTTACGACGGGGACCTCAGGAACCCGCTCTGGAGGCCTCAGGAAAGGCCAGTCCCCATGCGAGTTCCTCGGGGGCCTCTCGGGATTCCTCTCCCGTCGATGCCGGGGCCTAAGACCTTGTGTGGAGTCTGGGCCGGAACCTGAGGATTCCTCTCCAGTGCTGGCATGGATCTTGGGGTACTTCTGGAGTCTCCCCAGGGGAGTCAGTCCTCGTCTCGAATGCGGGCATGCACTTGTGCTTTCCTCCAGAGCGGTAGCAGCAGTGTCACGCAGTCCGCCGCGTGGATCAAAAGATGTATGGTTTCCCTCGAGTCTTTCCCATGAGGCTTTCCAACGAGGCTTTCCCACAGGGCTGTCCCACGTGCACACGTGGTGGGAGTCGATCCTCGGCTTGAACGTCAAGGCAGTGCAGGGAAAACAGGTTCCTCTGGAATGGACTGACACATCTGGGGGACTCTTGGAATGGTGGCACGACCCTGGAGTTCCTCTCGCCTTTCCTGTGGAGAGCGCCTCCCCTTGAGATGCGACGGGAACGCCGGGAATTCTTTCCCTACGAAACAGGGATAGGATCCCTCATCTCGAACTAGGAGGCGGAAACGGGGCTCCCCTGGAAGTGTGCGGCACCCCACGTGCTTCCTCTCGAGTGGAGACGGGTATGTCGCGGAACTGCTTGAGTTGCAGCAAGGGTGTGAATGACGCTTTGGAAGTTCCAGTGGTTAGATGTGATTAGCCTCGAGAAGCCTCAGCGGAAATGGGCCTCATCTCGCCTGGAGGGCAAAACCTCCTGGATTTTCTCGAGTTGCGGCAGGTGCTCTCGACTCACGACGGCGACCTCAGGGACTCGCTCTTGTGACCTCAGGAAAGGCCAGTCCCCATGCGAGTTCCTCGGGGGCCTCTCGGGATTCCTCTCCCGTCGATGCCGGGGCTTAAGACCTTGTGTGGAGTCGGGGCCGGAACCTGAGGATTCCTCTCCAGTGCTTACATGGATCTTGGGGTACTTCTGGAGTCTCCCCACGGGAGTCAGTCTTCGTCTCGAATGCGGGCATGCACTTGCGCTTTCCTCCAGAGTGGTAGCAGCAGTGTCACGCAGTCCGCCGCGTGGATCAAAGGATCTATGGTTTTCCCTCGAGTCTTTCCCACGAGGCTTTCCCACGAGGCTTTCCCACAGGGCTGTCCCACGTGCACACGTGGTGGGAGTTGATCCTCGGCTTGAACGTCAAGGCAGTGCAGGGAAAACAGGTTCCTCTGGAATGGACTGACACATCTGGGGGACTCTTGGAATGGTGGCACGACCCTGGAGTTCCTCTCGCCTTTCCTGTGGAGAGCGCCTCCTCTTGAGATGCGACGGGACCGCCGGGAATTCTTTCCCTACGAAACAGGGAAAGGATCCCTCATCTCGATCTAGGAGGCGGAAACGGGGCTCCCGTGGATGTGTGCAGGACCCTCGTGCTTCCTCTCGAGTGGAGACGGGTATGTCGGGGAACTTCTTGAGTTGCAGCAAGGGTGTGAAGGACCTTTGGAAGTTCCGGAGGTTAGATGTGATTAGCCTCGAGAAGCCTCAGCGGAAATGGGCCTCATCTCGCCTGGAGGGCAAAACCTCCTGGATTTTCTCGAGTTGCGGCAGGTGCTCTCGACTTACGACGGGGACCTCAGGAACCCGCTCTGGAGGCCTCAGGAAAGGCCAGTCCCCATGCGAGTTCCTCGGGGGCCTCTCGGGATTCCTCTCCCGTCGATGCCGGGGCCTAAGACCTTGTGTGGAGTCGGGGCCGGAACCTGAGGATTCCTCTCCAGTGCTGACATGGATCTTGGGGTAATTCTGGAGTCTCCCCAGGGGAGTCAGTCCTCGTCTCGAATGCGGGCATGCACTTGCGCTTTCCTCCAGAGCGGTAGCAGCAGTGTCACGCAGTCCGCCGCGTGGATCAAAGGATCTATGGTTTTCCCTCGAGTCTTTCCCACGAGGCTTTCCCACGAGGCTTTCCCACAGGGCTGTCCCACGTTCACACGTGGTGGGAGTCGATCCTCGGCTTGAACGTCAAGGCAGTGCAGGGAAAACAGGTTCCTCTGGAATGGACTGACACATCTGGGGGACTCTTGGAATGGTAGCACGACCCTGGAGTTCCTCTCGCCTTTCCTGTGGAGAGCGCCTCCTCTTGAGATGCGACGGGAACGCCGGGAATTCCTTCCCTACGAAACAGGGAAAGGATCCCTCCTCTCGAGCTAGGAGGCGGAAACGGGGCTCCCCTGGATGTGTGCGGGACCCCACGTGCTTCCTCTCGAGTGGAGACGGGTATGTCGCGGAACTGCTTGAGTTGCAGCAAGGGTGTGAAGGACCCTTTGGAAGTTCCAGTGGTTAGATGTGTTTAGCCTCGAGAAGCCTCAGCGGAAATGGGCCTCATCTCGCCTGGAGGGCAAAACCTCCTGGATTTTCTCGAGTTGCGGCAGGTGCTCTCGACTTACGATGGGGACCTCAGGAACCCGCTCTGGAGGCCTCAGGTAAGGCCAGTCCCCATGCGAGTTCCTCGGGGGCCTCTCGGGATTCCTCTCCCGTCGATGCCGGGGCCTAAGACCTTGTGTGGAGTCTGGGCCGGAACCTGAGGATTCCTCTCCAGTGCTGACATGGATCTTGGGGTACTTCTGGAGTCTCCCCAGGGGAGTCAGTCCTCGTCTCGAATGCGGGCATGCACTTGCGCTTTCCTCCAGAATGGTAGCAGCAGTGTCACGCAGTCCGCCGCGTGGATCAAAGGATCTATGGTTTTCCCTCGAGTCTTTCCCACGAGGCTTTCCCACGAGGCTTTCCCACAGGGCTGTCCCACGTGCACACGTGGTGGGAGTCGATCCTCGGCTTGAACGTCAAGGCAGTGCAGGGAAAACAGGTTCCTCTGGAATGGACTGACACATCTGGGGGACTCTTGGAATGGTGGCACGACCCTGGAGTTCCTCTCGCCTTTCCTGTGGAGAGCGCCTCCCCTTGAGATGCGACGGGAACGCCGGGAATTCTTTCCCTACGAAACAGGGATAGGATCCCTCATCTCGAACTAGGAGGCGGAAACGGGGCTCCCCTGGAAGTGTGCGGCACCCCACGTGCTTCCTCTCTAGTGGAGACAGGTAAGTCGCGGAACTGCTTGAGTTGCAGCAAGGGTGTGAAGGACCCTTTGGAAGTTCCAGTGGTTAGATGTGATTAGCCTAAAGAAGCCTCAGCGGAAATGGGCCTCATCTCGCCTGGAGTGCAAAACCTCCTGGATTTTCTCGAGTTGCGGCAGGTGCTCTCGACCTACGACGGGGACCTCAGGGACCCGCTCTGGTGGCCTCAGGAAAGGCCAGTCCCCATGCGAGTTCCTCGGGGGCCTCTCGGGATTCCTCTGCCGTCGATGCCGGGGCCTAAGACCTTGTGTGGAGTCGGGGCCGGAACCTGAGGATTCCTCTCCAGTGCTGACATGGATCTTGGGGTACTTCTGGAGTCTCCCCAGGGGAGTCAGTCCTCGTCTCGAATGCGGGCATGCACTTGCGCTTTCCTCCAGAGTGGTAGCAGCAGTGGCACGCAGTCCACCGCGTGTATCAAAGGATCTATGGTTTTCCCTCGAGTCTTTCCCACGAGGCTTTCCCACGAGGCTTTCCCACAGGGCTGTCCCACGTGCACACGTGGTGGGAGTCGATCCTCGGCTTGAACGTCAAGGCAGTGCAGGGAAAACAGGTTCCTCTGGAATGGACTGACCCATCTGGGGGACTCTTGGAATGGTAGCACGACCCTGGAGTTCCTCTCGCCTTTCCTGTGGAGAGCGCCTCCTCTTGAGATGCGACGGGAACGCCGAGAATTCCTTCCCTACGAAACAGGGAAAGGATCCCTCCTCTCGATCTAGGAGGCGGAAACGGGGCTCCCCTGGATGTGTGCGGGACCCCACGTGCTTCCTCTCGAGTGGAGACGGGTATGTCGGGGAACTTCTTGAGTTGCAGCAAGGGTGTGAAGGACCTTTGGAAGTTCCGGAGGTTAGATGTGATTAGCCTCGAGAAGCCTCAGCGGAAATGGGCCTCATCTCGCCTGGAGGGCAAAACCTCCTGGATTTTCTCGAGTTGCGGCAGGTGCTCTCGACTTACGACGGGGACCTCAGGAACCCGCTCTGGAGGCCTCAGGAAAGGCCATTCCCCATGCGAGTTCCTCGGGGGCCTCTCGGGATTCCTCTGCCGTCGATGCCGGGGCCTAAGACCTTGTGTGGAGTCGGGGCAGGAACCTGAGGATTCCTCTCCAGTGCTGACATGGATCTTGGGGTACTTCTGGAGTCTCCCCAGGGGAGTCAGTCCTCGTCTCGAATGCGGGCATGCACTTGCGCTTTCCTCCAGAGCGGTAGCAGCAGTGTCACGCAGTCCGCCGCGTGGATCAAAGGATCTATGGTTTTCCCTCGAGTCTTTCCCACGAGGCTTTCCCACGAGGCTTTCCCACAGGGCTGTCCCACGTGCACACGTGGTGGGAGTCGATCCTCGGCTTGAACGTCAAGGCAGTGCAGGGAAAACAGGTTCCTCTGGAATGGACTGACACATCTGGGGGACTCTTTGAAGGGTGGCACGACCCTGGAGTTCCTCTCGCCTTTCCTGTGGAGAGCGCCTCTTGAAATGCGACGGGAACGCCGCGAATTCTTTCCCTACGAAACAGGGAAGGATCCCTCATCTCGAGCTAGGAGGCGGAAACGGGGCTCCCCTGGATGTGTGCGGGACCCTCGTGCTTCCTCTCGAGTGGAGACGGGTATGTCGGGGAACTTCTTGAGTTGCAGCAAGGGTGTGAAGGACCCTTTGGAAGTTCCAGTGGTTAGATGTGATTAGCCTCGAGAAGCCTCAGCGGAAATGGGCCTCATCTCGCCTGGAGGGCAAAACCTCCTGGATTTTCTCGAGTTGCGGCAGGTGCTCTCGACTTACGACGGGGACCTCAGGGACCCGCTCTGGTGGCCTCAGGAAAGGCCAGTCCCGATGCGAGTTCCACGGGGGCCTCTCGGGATTCCTCTGCCGTCAATGCCGGGGCCTAAGACCTTGTGTGGAGTCGGGGCCGGAAACTGAGGATTCCTCTCCAGTGCTGACATGGATCTTGGGGTACTTCTGGAGTCTCCCCAGGGGAGTCAGTGCTCGTCTCGAATGCGGGCATGCACTTGCATTTTCCTCCAGAGCGGTAGCAGCAGTGTCACGCAATCCGCCGCGTGGATCAAAGGATCTATGGTTTTCCCTCGAGTCTTTCCCACGAGGCTTTCCCACGAGGCTTTCCCACAGGGCTGTCCCACGTGCACACGTGGTGGGAGTCGATCCTCGGCTTGAACGTCAAGGCAGTTCAGGGAAAACAGGTTCCTCTGGAATGGACTGACACATCTGGGGGACTCTTGGAATGGTGGCACGACCCTGGACTTCCTCTCGCCTTTCCTGTGGAGAGCGCCTCCTCTTGAGATGCGACGGGAACGCCGGGAATTCTTTCCTTACGAAACAGGGAAAAGATCCCTCATCTCGAGCTAGGAGACGGAAACGGGGCTCCCCTGAATGTGTGCGGGACCCTCGTGCTTCCTCTCGAGTGGAGACGGGTATGTCGGGGAACTTCTTGAGTTGCAGCATGGGTGTGAAGGACCCTTTGGAAGTTCCAGTGGTTAGATGTGATTAGCCTCGAGAAGCCTCAGCGGAAATGGGCCTCATCTCGCCTGGAGGGCAAAACCTCCTGGATTTTCTCGAGTTGAGGCAGGTGCTCTCGACTTACGACGGGGACCTCAGGGACCCGCTCTGGTGGCCTCAGGAAAGGCCAGTCCCCATGCGAGTTCCACGGGGGCCTCTCGGGATTCCTCTGCCGTCAATGCCGGGGCCTAAGACCTTGTGTGGAGTCGGGGCCGGAAACTGAGGATTCCTCTCCAGTGCTGACATGGATCGTGGGGTACTTCTGGAGTCTCCCCAGGGGAGTCAGTCCTCGTCTCGAATGCGGGCATGCACTTGCGCTTTCCTCCAGAGCGGTAGCAGCAGTGTCACGCAGTCCGCCGCGTGGATCAAAGGATCTATGGTTTTCCCTCGAGTCTTTCCCACGAGGCTTTCCGACGAGGCTTTCCCACAGGGCGGTCCCACGTGCACACGTGCTGGGAGTCCATCCTCGGCTTGAACGTCAAGGCAGTGCAGGGAAAACAGGTTCCTCTGGAATGGACTGACACATCTGGGGGACTCTTTGAAGGGTGGCACGACCCTGGAGTTCCTCTCGCCTTTCCTGTGGAGAGCGCCTCTTGAGATGTGACGGGAATGCAGGGAATTCTTTCCCTACGAAACAGGGAAAGGATCCCACATCTCGAGCTAGGAGGCGGAAACGGGGCTCCCCTGGATGTGTGCGGGACCCTCGTGCTTCCTCTCGAGTGGTGACGGGTATGTCGGGGAACTTCTTGAGTTGCAGCAAGGGTGTGAAGGACCCTTTGGAAGTTCCAGTGGTTAGATGTGATTAGCCTCGAGAAGCCTCAGCGGAAATGGGCCTAATCTCGCCTGGAGGGCAAAACCTCCTGGATTTTCTCGAGTTGCGGCAGGTGATCTCGACTTACGACGGGGACCTCAGGGACCCGCTCTGGTGGCCTCAGGAAAGGCCAGTCCCCATGCGAGTTCCTCGGGGGCCTGTCGGGATTCCTCTCCCGTCGATGCCGCGGCCTAAGACCTTGTGAGGAGTCGGGGCCGGAACCTGAGGATTCCTATCCAGTGCTGACATGGATCTTGGGGTACTTCTGGAGTCTCCCCAGGGGAGTCAGTGCTCGTCTCGAATGCGGGCATGCACTTGCGCTTTCCTCCAGAGCGGTAGCAGCAGTGTCACACAGTCCGCCGCGTGGATCAAAAGATCTATGGTTTTCCCTCGAGTCTTTCCCACGAGGCTTTCCGACGAGGCTTTCCCACAGGGCGGTCCCACGTGCACACCTGGTGGGAGTCGATCCCCGGCTTGAACGTCAAGGCAGTGCAGGGAAAACAGGTTCCTCTGGAATGGACTGACACATCTGGGGAACTATTGGAATGGTGGCACGACCCTGAAGTTCCTCTCGCCTTTCCTGTGGAGAGCGCCTCCTCTTGAGATGCGACGGGAACGCCGGGAATTCTTTCCCTACGAAACAGGGAAAGGATCCCTCATCTCGAGCTAGGAGGCGGAAACGGGGCTCCCATGGATGTGTGCGGGACCCTCGTGCTTCCTCTCGAGTGGAGACGGGTATGTCGGGGAACTTCTTGAGTTGCAGCAAGGGTGTGAAGGACCCCTTGGAAGTTCCAGTGGTTAGATGTGATTAGCCTAGAGAAGCCTCAGCGGAAATGGGCCTCATCTCGCCTGGAGTGCAAAACCTCCTGGATTTTCTCGAGTTGCGGCAGGTGCTCTCGACTTACGACGGGGACCTCAGGGACCCGCTCTGGTGGCCTCAGGAAAGGCCAGTCCCTATGCGAGTTCCTCGGGGGCCTCTCGGGATTCATCTGCCGTCGATGCCGGGGCCTAAGACCTTGTGTGGAGTCGGGGCCGGAACCTGAGGATACCTCTGCAGTGCTGACATGGATCTTGGGGTACTTCTGGAGTCTCCCCAGGGGAGTCAGTCCTCGTCTCGAATGAGGGCATGCACTTGCGCTTTCCTCCAGAGCGGTAGCAGCAGTGTCACGCAGTCCGCCGCGTGGATCAAAGGATCTATGGTTTTCCCTCGAGTCTTTCCCACGAGGCTTTCCCACGAGGCTTTCCCACAGGGCTGTCCCACGTGCACACGTGGTGGGAGTCGATCCTCGGCTTGAACGTCAAGGCAATGCAGGGAAAACAGGTTCCTCTGGAATGGACTGACACATCTGGGGGACTCTTGGAATGGTGGCACGACCCTGGAGTTCCTCTCGCCTTTCCTGTGGAGAGCGCCTCCTCTTGAGATGCGATGGGAACGCCGGGAATTCTTTCCCTAAGAAACAGGGAAAGGATCCCTCATCTCGAGCTAGGAGGCGGAAACGGGGCTCCCCTGGATGTGTGCGGGACCCTCGTGCTTCCTCTCGAGTGGTGACGGGTATGTCGGGGAACTTCTTGAGTTGCAGCAAGGGTGTGAAGGACCCTTTGGAAGTTCCAGTGGTTAGATGTGATTAGCCTCGAGAAGCCTCAGAGGAAATGGGCCTCATCTCGCCTGGAGGGCAAAACCTCCTGGATTTTCTCGAGTTGCGGCAGGTGATCTCGACTTACGACGGGGACCTCAGGGACCCGCTCTGGTGGCCTCAGGAAAGGCCAGTCCCCATGCGAGTTCCTCGGGGGCCTGTCGGGATTCCTCTCCCGTCGATGCCGGGGCCTAAGACCTTGTGAGGAGTCGGGGCCGGAACCTGAGGATTCCTATCCAGTGCTGACATGGATCTTGGGGTACTTCTGGAGTCTCCCCAGGGGAGTCAGTGCTCGTCTCGAATGCGGGCATGCACTTGCGCTTTCCTCCAGAGCGGTAGCAGCAGTGTCACACAGTCCGCCGCGTGGATCAAAGGATCTATGGTTTTCCCTCGAGTCTTTCCCACGAGGCTTTCCGACGAGGCTTTCCCACAGGGCGGTCCCACGTGCACACCTGGTGGGAGTCGATCCCCGGCTTGAACGTCAAGGCAGTGCAGGGAAAACAGGTTCCTCTGGAATGGACTGACACATCTGGGGGACTATTGGAATGGTGGCACGACCCTGAAGTTCCTCTCGCCTTTCCTGTGGAGAGCGCCTCCTCTTGAGATGCGACGGGAACGCCGGGAATTCTTTCCCTACGAAACAGGGAAAGGATCCCTCATCTCGAGCTAGGAGGCGGAAACGGGGCTCCCATGGATGTGTGCGGGACCCACGTGCTTCCTCTCGAGTGGAGACGGGTATGTCGGGGAACTTCTTGAGTTGCAGCAAGTGTGTGAAGGACCCTTTGGAAGTTCCAGTGGTTAGATGTGATTAGCCTAGAGAAGCCTCAGAGGAAATGGGCCTCATCTCGCCTGGAGTGCAAAACCTCCTGGATTTTCTCGAGTTGCGGCAGGTGCTCTCGACTTACGACGGGGACCTCAGGGACCCGCTCTGGTGGCCTCAGGAAAGGCCAGTCCCTATGCGAGTTCCTCGGGGGCCTCTCGGGATTCCTCTGCCGTCGATGCCGGGGCCTAAGACCTTGTGTGGAGTCGGGGCCGGAACCTGAGGATACCTCTGCAGTGCTGACATGGATCTTGGGGTACTTCTGGAGTCTCCCCAGGGGAGTCAGTCCTCGTCTCGAATGCGGGCATGCACTTGCGCTTTCCTCCAGAGCGGTAGCAGCAGTGTCACGCAGTCCGCCGCGTGGATCAAAGGATCTATGGTTTTCCCTCGAGTCTTTCCCACGAGGCTTTCCCACGAGGCTTTCCCACAGGGCTGTCCCACGTGCACACGTGGTGGGAGTCGATCCTCGGCTTGAACGTCAAGGCAATGCAGGGAAAACAGGTTCCTCTGGAATGGACTGACACATCTGGGGGACTCTTGGAATGGTGGCACGACCCTGGAGTTCCTCTCGCCTTTCCTGTGGAGAGCGCCTCCTCTTGAGATGCGATGGGAACGCCGGGAATTCTTTCCCTAAGAAACAGGGAAAGGATCCCTCATCTCGAGCTAGGAGGCGGAAACGGGGCTCCCCTGGATGTGTGCGGGACCCTCGTGCTTCCTCTCGAGTGGAGACGGTTATGTCGGGGAACTTCTTGAGTTGCAGCAAGGGTGTGAAGGACCCTTTGGAAGTTCCAGTGGTTAGACGTGATTAGCCTCGAGAAGCCTCAGCGGAAATGGGCCTCATCTCGCCTGGAGGGCAAAACCTCCTGGATTTTCTCGAGTTGAGGCAGGTGCTCTCGACTTACGACGGTGACCTCAGGGACCCGCACTGGTGGCCTCAGAAAAGGCCAGTCCCCATGCGAGTTCCTCGGGGGCCTCTCGGGATTCCTCTGCCGTCGATGCCGGGGCCTAAGACCTTGTTTGGAGTCGGGGCCGGAACCTGAGGATTCCTCTCCAGTGCTGACATGGATCTTGGGGTACTTCTGGAGTCTCCCCAGGGGAGTCAGTCCTCGTCTCGAATGCGGGCATGCACTTGCACTTTCCTCCAGAACGGTAGCAGCAGTGTCACGCAGTCCGCCGCGTGGATCAAAGGATCTATGGTTTTCCCTCGAGTCTTTCCCACGAGGCTTTCCCACGAGGCTTTCCCACAGGGCTGTCCCACGTGCACACGTGGTGGGAGTCGATCCTCGGCTTGAACGTCAAAGCAGTGCAGGGAAAACAGGTTCCTCTGGAATGGACTGACACATCTGGGGGACTCTTGGAATGGTGGCACGACCCTGGAGTTCCTCTCGCCTTTCCTGTGGAGAGCGCCTCCTCTTGAGATGCGATGGGAACGCCGGGAATTCTTTCCCTACGAAACAGGGAAAGGATCCCTCATCTCGAGCTAGGAGGCGAAACGGGGCTCCCCTGGATGTGTGCGGGACCCTCGTGCTTCCTCTCGAGTGGAGACGGTTATGTCGGGGAACTTCTTGAGTTGCAGCAAGGGTGTGAAGGACCCTTTGGAAGTTCCAGTGGGTAGATGTGATTAGCCTCGAGAAGCCTCATCGGAAATGGGCCTCATCTCGCCTGGAGGGCAAAACCTCCTGGATTTTCTCGAGTTGAGGCAGGTGATCTCGACTTACGCCGGGGACCTCAGGGACCCGCTCTGGTGGCCTCAGAAAAGGCCAGTCCCCATGCGAGTTCCTCGGGGGCCTCTCGGGATTCCTCTGCCGTCGATGCCGGGGCCTAAGACCTTGTGTGGAGTCGGGGCCGGAACCTGAGGATACCTCTGCAGTGCTGACATGGATCTTGGGGTACTTCTGGAGTCTCCCCAGGGGAGTCAGTGCTCGTCTCGAATGCGGGCATGCACTTGCGCTTTCCTCCAGAGCGGTAGCAGCAGTGTCACGCAGTCCGCCGCATGGATCAAAGGATCTATGGTTTTCCCTCGAGTCTTTCCCACGAGGCTTTCCCACGAGGCTTTCCCACAGGGCTGTCCCACGTGCACACGTGGTGGGAGTCGATCCTCGGCTTGAACGTCAAGGCAATGCAGGGAAAACAGGTTCCTCTGGAATGGACTGACACATCTGGGGGACTCTTGGAATGGTGGCACGACCCTGGAGTTCCTCTTGCCTTTCCTGTGGAGAGCGCCTCCTCTTGAGATGCGATGGGAACGCCGGGAATTCTTTCCCTACGAAACAGGGAAAGGATCCCTCATCTCGAGCTAGGAGGCGGAAACGGGGCTCCCCTGGATGTGTGCGGGACCCTCGTGCTTCCTCTCGAGTGGAGACGGTTATGTCGGGGAACTTCTTGAGTTGCAGCAAGGGTGTGAAGGACCCTTTGGAAGTTCCAGTGGTTAGATGTGATTAGCCTCGAGAAGCCTCATCGGAAATGGGCCTCATCTCGCCTGGAGGGCAAAACCTCCTGGATTTTCTCGAGTTGAGGCAGGTGCTCTCGACTTACGACGGGGACCTCAGGGACCCGCTCTGGTGGCCTCAGAAAAGGCCAGTCCCCATGCGAGTTCCTCGGGGGCCTCTCGGGATTCCTCTGCCGTCGATGCCGGGGCCTAAGACCTTGTGTGGAGTCGGGGCCGGAACCTGAGGATTCCTCTCCAGTGCTGACATGGATCTTGGGGTACTTCTGGAGTCTCCCCAGGGGAGTCAGTCCTCGTCTCGAATGCGGGCATGCACTTGCACTTTCCTCCAGAGCGGTAGCAGCAGTGTCACGCAGTCCGCCGCGTGGATCAAAGGATCTATGGTTTTCCCTCGAGTCTTTCCCACGAGGCTTTCCCACGAGGCTTTCCCACAGGGCTGTCCCACGTGCACACGTGGTGGGAGTCGATCCTCTGCTTGAACGTCAAGGCAGTGCAGTGAAAACAGGTTCCTCTGGAATGGACTGACACATCTGGGGGACTCTTGGAATGGTGGCACGACCCTGGAGTTCCTCTCGCCTTTCCTGTGGAGAGCGCCTCCTCTTGAGATGCGATGGGAACGCCGGGAATTCTTTCCCTACGAAACAGGGAAAGGATCCCTCATATCGAGCTAGGAGGCGAAACGGGGCTCCCCTGGATGTGTGCGGGACCCTCGTGCTTCCTCTCGAGTGGAGACGGTTATGTCGGGGAACTTCTTGAGTTGCAGCAAGGGTGTGAAGGACCCTTTGGAAGTTCCAGTGGTTAGATGTGATTAGCCTCGAGAAGCCTCATCGGAAATGGGCCTCATCTCGCCTGGAGGGCAAAACCTCCTGGATTTTCTCGAGTTGAGGCAGGTGCTCTCGGCTTACGACGGGGACCTCAGGGACCCGCTCTGGTGGCCTCAGAAAAGGCCAGTCCCCATGCGAGTTCCTCGGGGGCCTCTCGGGATTCCTCTGCCGTCGATGCCGGGGCCTAAGACCTTGTGTGGAGTCGGGGCCGGAAACTGAGGATTCCTCTCCAGTGCTGACATGGATCTTGGGGTACTTCTGGAGTCTCCCCAGGGGAGTCAGTCCTCGTCTCGAATGCGGGCATGCACTTGCACTTTCCTCCAGAGCGGTAGCAGCAGTGTCACGCAGTCCGCCGCGTGGATCAAAGGATCTATGGTTTTCCCTCGAGTCTTTCCCACGAGGCTTTCCCACGAGGCTTTCCCACAGGGCGGTCCCACGTGCACACGTGCTGGGAGTCGATCCTCGGCTTGAACGTCAAGGCAGTGCAGGGAAAACAGGTTCCTCTGGAATGGACTGACACATCTGGGGGACTCTTTGAAGGGTGGCACGACCCTGGAGTTCCTCTCGCCTGTCCTGTGGAGAGCGCCTCTTGAGATGTGACGGGAACGCCGGGAATTCTTTCCCTACGAAACAGGGAAAGGATCCCACATCTCGAGCTAGGAGGCGGAAACGGGGCTCCCCTGGATGTGTGCGGGACCCTCGTGCTTCCTCTCGAGTGGTGACGGGTATGTCGGGGAACTTCTTGAGTTGCAGCAAGGGTGTGAAGGACCCTTTGGAAGTTCCAGTGGTTAGATGTGATTAGCCTCGAGAAGCCTCAGCGGAAATGGGCCTAATCTCGCCTGGAGGGCAAAACCTCCTGGATTTTCTCGAGTTGCGGCAGGTGATCTCGACTTACGACGGGGACCTCAGGGACCCGCTCTGGTGGCCTCAGGAAAGGCCAGTCCCCATGCGAGTTCCTCGGGGGCCTCTCGGGATTCCTCTCCCGTCGATGCCGGGGCCTAAGACCTTGTGAGGAGTCGGGGCCGGAACCTGAGGATTCCTCTCCAGTGCTGACATGGATCTTGGGGTACTTCTGGAGTCTCCCCAGGGGAGTCAGTGCTCGTCTCGAATGCGGGCATGCACTTGCGCTTTCCTCCAGAGCGGTAGCAGCAGTGTCACACAGTCCGCCGCGTGGATCAAAGGATCTATGGTTTTCCCTCGAGTCTTTCCCACGAGGCTTTCCGACGAGGCTTTCCCACAGGGCGGTCCCACGTGCACACCTGGTGGGAGTCGATCCTCGGCTTGAACGTCAAGGCAGTGCAGGGAAAACAGGTTCCTCTGGAATGGACTGACACATCTGGGGGACTCTTGGAATGGTGGCACGACCCTGAAGTTCCTCTCGCCTTTCCTGTGGAGAGCGCCTCCTCTTGAGATGCGACGGGAACGCCGGGAATTCTTTCCCTACGAAACAGGGAAAGGATCCCTCATCTCGAGCTAGGAGGCGGAAACGGGGCTCCCCTGGATGTGTGTGGGACCCCACGTGCTTCCTCTCGAGTGGAGACGGGTATGTCCCGGAACTGCTTGAGTTGCAGCAAGGGTGTGAAGGACCCTTTGGAAGTTCCAGTGGTTAGATGTGATTAGCCTCGAGAAGCCTCAGCGGAAATGGGCCTCATCTCGCCTGGAGGGCAAAACCTCCTGGATTTTCTCGAGTTGCGGCAGGTGCTCTCGACTTACGACGGGGACCTCAGGGACCCGCTCTGGAGGCCTCAGGAAAGGCCAGTCCCCATGCGAGTTCCTCGGGGGCCTCTCGGGATTCCTCCCCGTCGATGCCGCGGCCTAGGACCTTGTGTTGAGTCGGGGCCGGAACCTGCGGATTCCTCTCCTTGCTGACATGGATCTTGGGGTACTTCTGGAGTCTCCCCAGGGGAGTCAGTCCTCGTCTCGAATGCGGGCATGCACTTGTGCTTTCCTCCAGAGCGGTAGCAGCAGTGTCACGCAGTCCGCCGCGTGGATCAAAGGGTCTATGGTTTTCCCTCGAGTCTTTCCCACGAGGCTTTCCCACGAGGCTTTCCCACAGGGCTGTCCCACGTGCACACGTGGTGGGAGTCGATCTTCGGCTTGAACGTCAAGGCAGTGCAGGGAAAACAGGTTCCTCTGGACGGTACTGACACATCTGGGGGTCTCTTGGAATGGTGGCACGACCCTGGAGTTCCTCTCGCCTTTCCTGTGAAGAGCGCCTCCTCTGGAGATGCGACGGGAACGCCGGGAATTCTTTCCTTACGAATCAGGGAAAGGATCCCTCATCTCGAGCTAGGAGGCGGAAACGGGGCTCCCCTGGATGTGTGCGGGACCCTCGTGCTTCCTCTCGAGTGGAGACGGGTATGTCGGGGAACTTCTTGAGTTGCAGCAAGGGTTTGAAGGACCCCTTGGAAGTTCCAGTGGTTAGATGTGATTAGCCTAGAGAAGCCTCAGCGGAAATGGGCCTCATCTCGCCTGGAGTGCAAAACCTCCTGGATTTTCTCGAGTTGCGGCAGGTGCTCTCGACTTCCGACGGGGACCTCAGGGACCCGCTCTGGTGGCCTCAGGAAAGGCCAGTCCCCATGCGAGTTCCTCGGGGGCCTCTCGGGATTCCTCTGCCGTCGATGCCGGGGCCTAAGACCTTGTGTGGAGTCGGGGCCGGAACCTGAGGATTCCTCTCCAGTGCTGACATGGATCTTGGGGTACTTCTGGAGTCTCCCCAGGGGAGTCAGTGCTCGTCTCGAATGCGGACATGCACTTGCATTTTCCTCCAGAGCGGTAGCAGCAGTGTCACGCAATCCGCCGCGTGGATCAAAGGATCTATGGTTTTCCCTCGAGTCTTTCCCACGAGGCTTTCCCACGAGGCTTTCCCACAGGGCTGTCCCACGTGCACACGTGGTGGGAGTCGATCCTCGGCTTGAACGTCAAGGCAGTGCAGGGAAAACAGGTTCCTCTGGAATGGACTGACACATCTGGGGGACTCTTGGAATGGTGGCACGACCCTGGAGTTCCTCTCGCCTTTCCTGTGGAGAGCGCCTCCTCTTGAGATGCGACGGGAACGCCGGGAATTCTTTCCTTACGAAACAGGGAAAGGATCCCTCATCTCGAGCTAGGAGACGGAAACGGGGCTCCCCTGGATGTGTGCAGGACCCTCGTGCTTCCTCTCGAGTGGAGACGGGTATGTCGGGGAACTTCTTGAGTTGCACCAAGGGTGTGAAGGACCCTTTGGAAGTTCCAGTGGTTAGATATGATTAGCCTCGAGAAGCCTCAGCGGAAATGGGCCTCATCTCGCCTGGAGGGCAAAACCTCCTGGATTTTCTCGAGTTGAGGCAGGTGCTCTCGACTTACGACGGGGACCTCAGGGACCCGCTCTGGTGGCCTCAGAAAAGGCCAGTCCCCATGCGAGTTCCTCGGGGGCCTCTCGGGATTCCTCTGCCGTCGATGCCGGGGCCTAAGACCTTGTGTGGAGTCGGGGCCGGAACCTGAGGATTCCTCTCCAGTGCTGACATGGATCTTGGGGTACTTCTGGAGTCTCCCCAGGGGAGTCAGTCCTCGTCTCCAATGCGGGCATGCACTTGCACTTTCCTCCAGAGCGGTAGCAGCAGTGTCACGCAGTCCGCCGCGTGGATCAAAGGATCTATGGTTTTCCCTCGAGTCTTTCCCACGAGGCTTTCCGACGAGGCTTTCCCACAGGGCGGTCCCACGTGCACACGTGCTGGGAGTCCATCCTCGGCTTGAACGTCAAGGCAGTGCAGGGAAAACAGGTTCCTCTGGAATGGACTGACACATCTGGGGGACTCTTTGAAGGGTGGCACGACCCTGGAGTTCCTCTCGCCTTTCCTGTGGAGAGCGCCTCTTGAGATGTGACGGGAACGCCGGGAATTCTTTCCCTACGAAACAGGGAAAGGATCCCACATCTCGAGCTAGGAGGCGGAAACGGGGCTCCCCTGGATGTGTGCGGGACCCTGGTGCCTCCTCTCGAGTGGAGACGGGTATGTCGGGGAACTTCTTGAGTTGCACCAAGGGTGTGAAGGACCCTTTGGAAGTTCCAGTGGTTAGATATGATTAGCCTCGAGAAGCCTCAGCGGAAATGGGCCTCATCTCGCCTGGAGGGCAAAACCTCCTGGATTTTCTCGAGTTGAGGCAGGTGCTCTCGACTTACGACGGGGACCTCAGGGACCCGCTCTGGTGGCCTCAGAAAAGGCCAGTCCCCATGCGAGTTCCTCGGGGGCCTCTCGGGATTCCTCTGCCGTTGATGCCGGGGCCTAAGACCTTGTGTGGAGTCGGGGCCGGAACCTGAGGATTCCTCTCCAGTGCTGACATGGATCTTGGGGTACTTCTGGAGTCTCCCCAGGGGAGTCAGTGCTCGTCTCGAATGCGGGCATGCACTTGCGCTTTCCTCCAGAGCGGTAGCAGCAGTGTCACGCAGTCCGCCGCGTGGATCAAAGGATCTATGGTTTTCCCTCGAGTCTTTCCCACGAGGCTTTCCGACGAGGCTTTCCCACAGGGCGGTCCCACGTGCACACGTGCTGGGAGTCCATCCTCGGCTTGAACGTCAAGGCAGTGCAGGGAAAACAGGTTCCTCTGGAATGGACTGACACATCTGGGGGACTCTTTGAAGGGTGGCACGACCCTGGAGTTCCTCTCGCCTTTCCTGTGGAGAGCGCCTCTTGAGATGTGACGGGAACGCCGGGAATTCTTTCCCTACGAAACAGGGAAAGGATCCCACATCTCGAGCTAGGAGGCGGAAACGGGGCTCCCCTGGATGTGTGCGGGACCCTCGTGCTTCCTCTCGAGTGGTGACGGGTATGTCGGGGAACTACTTGAGTTGCAGCAAGGGTGTGAAGGACCCTTTGGAAGTTCCAATGGTTAGATGTGATTAGCCTCGAGAAGCCTCAGCGGAAATGGGCCTCATTTCGCCTGGAGGGCAAAACCTCCTGGATTTTCTCGAGTTGAGGCAGGTGCTCTCGACTTACGACGGGGACCTCAGGGACCCGCTCTGGTGGCCTCAGGAAAGGCCAGTCCCCATGCGAGTTCTTCGGGGGCCTCTCGGGATTCCTCTGCCGTCGATGCCGGGGCCTAATACCTTGTGTGGAGTTGGGGCCGGAACCTGAGTATTCCTCTCCAGTGCTGACATGGATCTTGGGGTACTTCTGGAGTCTCCCCAGGGGAGTCAGTGCTCGTCTCGAATGCGGGCATGCACTTGCACTTTCCTCCAGAGCGGTAGCTGCAGTGTCAGGCAGTCCGCCGCGTGGATCAAAGGATCTATGGTTTTCCCTCGAGTCTTTCCCACGAGGTTTTCCCACGACCCTTTCCCACAGGGCTGTCCCACGTGCACACGTGGTGGGAGTCGATCCTCGGCTTGAAAGTCAAGGCAGTGCAGGGAAAACAGGTTCCTCTGGAATGGACTGACACATCTGGGGGACTCTTGGAATGGTGGCACGACCCTGGAGTTCCTCTCGCCTTTCCTGTGGAGAGCGCCTCCTCTTGAGATGCGACGGGAACGCCGGGAATTCTTTCCTTACGAAACAGGGAAAGGATCCCTCATCTCGAGCTAGGAGGCGGAAACGGGGCTCCCCTGGATGTGTGCGGGACCCTCGTGCTTCCTCTCGAGTGGAGACGGGTATGTCGGGGAACTTCTTGAGTTGCAGCAAGGGTGTGAAGGACCCTTTGGAAGTTCCAGTGGTTAGATATGATTAGCCTCGAGAAGCCTCAGCGGAAATGGGCCTCATCTCGCCTGGAGGGCAAAACCTCCTGGATTTTCTCGAGTTGAGGCAGGTGCTCTCGACTTACGACGGGGACCTCAGGGACCCGCTCTGGTGGCCTCAGGAAAGGCCAGTCCCCATGCGAGTTCCTCGGGGGCCTCTCGGGATTCCTCTCCCGTCGATGCCGGGGCCTAAGACCTTGTGTGGAGTCGGGGCCGGAACCTGAGGATTCCTCTCCAGTGCTGACATGGATCTTGGGGTACTTCTGGAGTCTCCCCAGGGGAGTCAGTGCTCGTCTCGAATGCGGGCATGCACTTGCATTTTCCTCCAGAGCGGTAGCAGCAGTGTCACGCAATCCGCCGCGTGGATCAAAGGATCTATGGTTTTCCCTCGAGTCTTTCCCACGAGGCTTTCCCACGAGGCTTTCCCACAGGGCTGTCCCACGTGCACACGTGGTGGGAGTCGATCCTCGGCTTGAACGTCAAGGCAGTGCAGGGAAAACAGGTTCCTCTGGAATGGACTGACACATCTGGGGGACTCTTGGAATGGTGGCACGACCCTGGAGTTCCTCTCGCCTTTCCTGTGGAGAGCGCCTCCTCTTGAGATGCGACGGGAACGCCGGGAATTCTTTCCTTACGAAACAGGGAAAGGATCCCTCATCTCGAGCTAGGAGACGGAAACGGGGCTCCCCTGGATGTGTGCGGGACCCTCGTGCTTCCTCTCGAGTGGAGACGGGTATGTCGGGGAACTTCTTGAGTTGCAGCAAGGGTGTGAAGGACCCTTTGGAAGTTCCAGTGGTTAGATGTGATTAGCCTCGAGAAGCCTCAGCGGAAATGGGCCTCATCTCGCCTGGAGTGCAAAACCTCCTGGATTTTCTCGAGTTGAGGCAGGTGCTCTCGACTTACGACGGGGACCTCAGGGACCCGCTCTGGTGTCCTCAGGAAAGGCCAGTCCCCATGCGAGTTCCTCGGGGGCCTGTCGGGATTCCTCTCCCGTCGATGCCGGGGCCTAGGACCTTGTGAGGAGTCGGGGCCGGAACCTGAGGATTCCTATCCAGTGCTGACATGGATCTTGGGGTACTTCTGGAGTCTCCCCAGGGGAGTCAGTGCTCGTCTCGAATGCGGGCATGCACTTGCGCTTTCCTCCAGAGCGGTAGCAGCAGTGTCACACAGTCCGCCGCGTGGATCAAAAGATCTATGGTTTTCCCTCGAGTCTTTCCCACGAGGCTTTCCGACGAGGCTTTCCCACAGGGCGGTCCCACGTGCACACCTGGTGGGAGTCGATCCCCGGCTTGAACGTCAAGGCAGTGCAGGGAAAACAGGTTCCTCTGGAATGGACTGACACATCTGGGGAACTATTGGAATGGTGGCACGACCCTGAAGTTCCTCTCGCCTTTCCTGTGGAGAGCGCCTCCTCTTGAGATGCGACGGGAACGCCGGGAATTCTTTCCCTACGAAACAGGGAAAGGATCCCTCATCTCGAGCTAGGAGGCGGAAACGGGGCTCCCATGGATGTGTGCGGGACCCTCGTGCTTCCTCTCGAGTGGAGACGGGTATGTCGGGGAACTTCTTGAGTTGCAGCAAGGGTGTGAAGGACCCCTTGGAAGTTCCAGTGGTTAGATGTGATTAGCCTAGAGAAGCCTCAGCGGAAATGGGCCTCATCTCGCCTGGAGTGCAAAACCTCCTGGATTTTCTCGAGTTGCGGCAGGTGCTCTCGACTTACGACGGGGACCTCAGGGACCCGCTCTGGTGGCCTCAGGAAAGGCCAGTCCCTATGCGAGTTCCTCGGGGGCCTCTCGGGATTCCTCTGCCGTCGATGCCGGGGCCTAAGACCTTGTGTGGAGTCGGGGCCGGAACCTGAGGATACCTCTGCAGTGCTGACATGGATCTTGGGGTACTTCTGGAGTCTCCCCAGGGGAGTCAGTCCTCGTCTCGAATGAGGGCATGCACTTGCGCTTTCCTCCAGAGCGGTAGCAGCAGTGTCACGCAGTCCGCCGCGTGGATCAAAGGATCTATGGTTTTCCCTCGAGTCTTTCCCACGAGGCTTTCCCACGAGGCTTTCCCACAGGGCTGTCCCACGTGCACACGTGGTGGGAGTCGATCCTCGGCTTGAACGTCAAGGCAATGCAGGGAAAACAGGTTCCTCTGGAATGGACTGACACATCTGGGGGACTCTTGGAATGGTGGCACGACCCTGGAGTTCCTCTCGCCTTTCCTGTGGAGAGCGCCTCCTCTTGAGATGCGATGGGAACGCCGGGAATTCTTTCCCTAAGAAACAGGGAAAGGATCCCTCATCTCGAGCTAGGAGGCGGAAACGGGGCTCCCCTGGATGTGTGCGGGACCCTCGTGCTTCCTCTCGAGTGGAGACGGTTATGTCGGGGAACTTCTTGAGTTGCAGCAAGGGTGTGAAGGACCCTTTGGAAGTTCCAGTGGTTAGATGTGATTAGCCTCGAGAAGCCTCAGCGGAAATGGGCCTCATCTCGCCTGGAGGGCAAAACCTCCTGGATTTTCTCGAGTTGAGGCAGGTGCTCTCGACTTACGACGGGGACCTCAGGGACCCGCTCTGGTGGCCTCAGGAAAGGCCAGTCCCCATGCGAGGTCCTCGGGGGCCTCTCGGGATTCCTCTGCCGTTGATGCCGGGGCCTAAGACCTTGTGTGGAGTCGGGGTCGGAACCTGAGGATTCCTCTCCAGTGCTGACATGGATCTTGGGGTACTTCTGGAGTCTCCCCAGGGGAGTCAGTCCTCGTCTCGAATGCGGGCATGCACTTGCGCTTTCCTCCAGAGCGGTAGCAGCAGTGTCACGCAGTCCGCCGCGTGGATCAAAGGATCTATGGTTTTCCCTCGAGTCTTTCCCACGAGGCTTTCCGACGAGGCTTTCCCACAGGGCGGTCCCACGTGCACACGTGCTGGGAGTCCATCCTCGGCTTGAACGTCAAGGCAGTGCAGGGAAAACAGGTTCCTCTGGAATGGACTGACACATCTGGGGGACTCTTGGAATGGTGGCACGACCCTGGAGTTCCTCTCGCCTTTCCTGTGGAGAGCGCCTCTTGAGATGTGACGGGAACGCAGGGAATTCTTTCCCTACGAAACAGGGAAAGGATCCCACATCTCGAGCTAGGAGGCGGAAACGGGGCTCCCCTGGATGTGTGCGGGACCCTCGTGCTTCCTCTCGAGTGGTGACGGGTATGTCGGGGAACTTCTTGAGTTGCAGCAAGGGTGTGAAGGACCCTTTGGAAGTTCCAGTGGTTAGATGTGATTAGCCTCGAGAAGCCTCAGCGGAAATGGGCCTAATCTCGCCTGGAGGGCAAAACCTCCTGGATTTTCTCGAGTTGCGGCAGGTGATCTCGACTTACGACGGGGACCTCAGGGACCCGCTCTGGTGGCCTCAGGAAAGGCCAGTCCCCATGCGAGTTCCTCGGGGGCCTGTCGGGATTCCTCTCCCGTCGATGCCGGGGCCTAAGACCTTGTGAGGAGTCGGGGCCGGAACCTGAGGATTCCTATCCAGTGCTGACATGGATCTTGGGGTACTTCTGGAGTCTCCCCAGGGGAGTCAGTGCTCGTCTCGAATGCGGGCATGCACTTGCGCTTTCCTCCAGAGCGGTAGCAGCAGTGTCACACAGTCCGCCGCGTGGATCAAAGGATCTATGGTTTTCCCTCGAGTCTTTCCCACGAGGCTTTCCGACGAGGCTTTCCCACAGGGCGGTCCCACGTGCACACCTGGTGGGAGTCGATCCCCGGCTTGAACGTCAAGGCAGTGCAGGGAAAACAGGTTCCTCTGGAATGGACTGACACATCTGGGGGACTATTGGAATGGTGGCACGACCCTGAAGTTCCTCTCGCCTTTCCTGTGGAGAGCGCCTCCTCTTGAGATGCGACGGGAACGCCGGGAATTCTTTCCCTACGAAACAGGGAAAGGATCCCTCATCTCGAGCTAGGAGGCGGAAACGGGGCTCCCATGGATGTGTGCGGGACCCTCGTGCTTCCTCTCGAGTGGAGACGGGTATGTCGGGGAACTTCTTGAGTTGCAGCAAGGGTGTGAAGGACCCCTTGGAAGTTCCAGTGGTTAGATGTGATTAGCCTCGAGAAGCCTCAGCGGAAATGGGCCTCATCTCGCCTGGAGTGCAAAACCTCCTGGATTTTCTCGAGTTGCGGCAGGTGCTCTCGACTTACGACGGGGACCTCAGGGACCCGCTCTGGTGGCCTCAGGAAAGGCCAGTCCCTATGCGAGTTCCTCGGGGGCCTCTCGGGATTCCTCTGCCGTCGATGCCGGGGCCTAAGACCTTGTGTGGAGTCGGGGCCGGAACCTGAGGATACCTCTGCAGTGCTGACATGGATCTTGGGGTACTTCTGGAGTCTCCCCAGGGGAGTCAGTCCTCGTCTCGAATGCGGGCATGCACTTGCGCTTTCCTCCAGAGCGGTAGCAGCAGTGTCACGCAGTCCGCCGCGTGGATCAAAGGATCTATGGTTTTCCCTCGAGTCTTTCCCACGAGGCTTTCCCACGAGGCTTTCCCACAGGGCTGTCCCACGTGCACACGTGGTGGGAGTCGATCCTCGGCTTGAACGTCAAGGCAATGCAGGGAAAACAGGTTCCTCTGGAATGGACTGACACATCTGGGGGACTCTTGGAATGGTGGCACGACCCTGGAGTTCCTCTCGCCTTTCCTGTGGAGAGCGCCTCCTCTTGAGATGCGATGGGAACGCCGGGAATTCTTTCCCTAAGAAACAGGGAAAGGATCCCTCATCTCGAGCTAGGAGGCGGAAACGGGGCTCCCCTGGATGTGTGCGGGACCCTCGTGCTTCCTCTCGAGTGGAGACGGTTATGTCGGGGAACTTCTTGAGTTGCAGCAAGGGTGTGAAGGACCCTTTGGATGTTCCAGTGGTTAGATGTGATTAGCCTCGAGAAGCCTCAGCGGAAATGGGCCTCATCTCGCCTGGAGGGCAAAACCTCCTGGATTTTCTCGAGTTGAGGCAGGTGCTCTCGACTTACGACGGGGACCTCAGGGACCCGCACTGGTGGCCTCAGAAAAGGCCAGTCCCCATGCGAGTTCCTCGGGGGCCTCTCGGGATTCCTCTGCCGTCGATGCCGGGGCCTAAGACCTTGTTTGGAGTCGGGGCCGGAACTTGAGGATTCCTCTCCAGTGCTGACATGGATCTTGGGGTACTTCTGGAGTCTCCCCAGGGGAGTCAGTCCTCGTCTCGAATGCGGGCATGCACTTGCACTTTCCTCCAGAACGGTAGCAGCAGTGTCACGCAGTCCGCCGCGTGGATCAAAGGATCTATGGTTTTCCCTCGAGTCTTTCCCACGAGGCTTTCCCACGAGGCTTTCCCACAGGGCTGTCCCACGTGCACACGTGGTGGGAGTCGATCCTCGGCTTGAACGTCAAAGCAGTGCAGGGAAAACAGGTTCCTCTGGAATGGACTGACACATCTGGGGGACTCTTGGAATGGTGGCACGACCCTGGAGTTCCTCTCGCCTTTCCTGTGGAGAGCGCCTCCTCTTGAGATGCGATGGGAACGCCGGGAATTCTTTCCCTACGAAACAGGGAAAGGATCCCTCATCTCGAGCTAGGAGGCGAAACGGGGCTCCCCTGGATGTGTGCGGGACCCTCGTGCTTCCTCTCGAGTGGAGACGGTTATGTCGGGGAACTTCTTGAGTTGCAGCAAGGGTGTGAAGGACCCTTTGGAAGTTCCATTGGGTAGATGTGATTAGCCTCGAGAAGCCTCATCGGAAATGGGCCTCATCTCGCCTGGAGGGCAAAACCTCCTGGATTTTCTCGAGTTGAGGCAGGTGCTCTCGACTTACGACGGGGACCTCAGGGACCCGCTCTGGTGGCCTCAGAAAAGGCCAGTCCCCATGCGAGTTCCTCGGGGGCCTCTCGGGATTCCTCTGCCGTCGATGCCGGGGCCTAAGACCTTGTGTGGAGTCGGGGCCGGAACCTGAGGATTCCTCTCCAGTGCTGACATGGATCTTGGGGTACTTCTGGAGTCTCCCCAGGGGAGTCAGTCCTCGTCTCGAATGCGGGCATGCACTTGCACTTTCCTCCAGAGCGGTAGCAGCAGTGTCACGCAGTCCGCCGCGTGGATCAAAGGATCTATGGTTTTCCCTCGAGTCTTTCCCACGAGGCTTTCCCACGAGGCTTTCCCACAGGGCTGTCCCACGTGCACACGTGGTGGGAGTCGATCCTCGGCTTGAACGTCAAGGCAGTGCAGTGAAAACAGGTTCCTCTGGAATGGACTGACACATCTGGGGGACTCTTGGAATGGTGGCACGACCCTGGAGTTCCTCTCGCCTTTCCTGTGGAGAGCGCCTCCTCTTGAGATGCGATGGGAACGCCGGGAATTCTTTCCCTACGAAACAGGGAAAGGATCCCTCATATCGAGCTAGGAGGCGAAACGGGGCTCCCCTGGATGTGTGCGGGACCCTCGTGCTTCCTCTCGAGTGGAGACGGTTATGTCGGGGAACTTCTTGAGTTGCAGCAAGGGTGTGAAGGACCCTTTGGAAGTTCCAGTGGTTAGATGTGATTAGCCTCGAGAAGCCTCATCGGAAATGGGCCTCATCTCGCCTGGAGGGCAAAACCTCCTGGATTTTCTCGAGTTGAGGCAGGTGCTCTCGGCTTACGACGGGGACCTCAGGGACCCGCTCTGGTGGCCTCAGAAAAGGCCAGTCCCCATGCGAGTTCCTCGGGGGCCTCTCGGGATTCCTCTGCCGTCGATGCCGGGGCCTAAGACCTTGTGTGGAGTCGGGGCCGGAAACTGAGGATTCCTCTCCAGTGCTGACATGGATCTTGGGGTACTTCTGGAGTCTCCCCAGGGGAGTCAGTCCTCGTCTCGAATGCGGGCATGCACTTGCACTTTCCTCCAGAGCGGTAGCAGCAGTGTCACGCAGTCCGCCGCGTGGATCAAAGGATCTATGGTTTTCCCTCGAGTCTTTCCCACGAGGCTTTCCCACGAGGCTTTCCCACAGGGCGGTCCCACGTGCACACGTGCTGGGAGTCGATCCTCGGCTTGAACGTCAAGGCAGTGCAGGGAAAACAGGTTCCTCTGGAATGGACTGACACATCTGGGGGACTCTTTGAAGGGTGGCACGACCCTGGAGTTCCTCTCGCCTTTCCTGTGGAGAGCGCCTCTTGAGATGTGACGGGAACGCCGGGAATTCTTTCCCTACGAAACAGGGAAAGGATCCCACATCTCGAGCTAGGAGGCGGAAACGGGGCTCCCCTGGATGTGTGCGGGACCCTCGTGCTTCCTCTCGAGTGGTGACGGGTATGTCGGGGAACTTCTTGAGTTGCAGCAAGGGTGTGAAGGACCCTTTGGAAGTTCCAGTGGTTAGATGTGATTAGCCTCGAGAAGCCTCAGCGGAAATGGGCCTAATCTCGCCTGGAGGGCAAAACCTCCTGGATTTTCTCGAGTTGCGGCAGGTGATCTCGACTTACGACGGGGACCTCAGGGACCCGCTCTGGTGGCCTCAGGAAAGGCCAGTCCCCATGCGAGTTCCTCGGGGGCCTCTCGGGATTCCTCTCCCGTCGATGCCGGGGCCTAAGACCTTGTGAGGAGTCGGGGCCGGAACCTGAGGATTCCTCTCCAGTGCTGACATGGATCTTGGGGTACTTCTGGAGTCTCCCCAGGGGAGTCAGTGCTCGTCTCGAATGCGGGCATGCACTTGCGCTTTCCTCCATAGCGGTAGCAGCAGTGTCACACAGTCCGCCGCGTGGATCAAAGGATCTATGGTTTTCCCTCGAGTCTTTCCCACGAGGCTTTCCGACGAGGCTTTCCCACAGGGCGGTCCCACGTGCACACCTGGTGGGAGTCGATCCTCGGCTTGAACGTCAAGGCAGTGCAGGGAAAACAGGTTCCTCTGGAATGGACTGACACATCTGGGGGACTCTTGGAATGGTGGCACGACCCTGAAGTTCCTCTCGCCTTTCCTGTGGAGAGCGCCTCCTCTTGAGATGCGACGGGAACGCCGGGAATTCTTTCCCTACGAAACAGGGAAAGGATCCCTCATCTCGAGCTAGGAGGCGGAAACGGGGCTCCCCTGGATGTGTGTGGGACCCCACGTGCTTCCTCTCGAGTGGAGACGGGTATGTCCCGGAACTGCTTGAGTTGCAGCAAGGGTGTGAAGGACCCTTTGGAAGTTCCAGTGGTTAGATGTGATTAGCCTCGAGAAGCCTCAGCGGAAATGGGCCTCATCTCGCCTGGAGGGCAAAACCTCCTGGATTTTCTCGAGTTGCGGCAGGTGCTCTCGACTTACGACGGGGACCTCAGGGACCCGCTCTGGAGGCCTCAGGAAAGGCCAGTCCCCATGCGAGTTCCTCGGGGGCCTCTCGGGATTCCTCCCCGTCGATGCCGCGGCCTAGGACCTTGTGTTGAGTCGGGGCCGGAACCTGCGGATTCCTCTCCTTGCTGACATGGATCTTGGGGTACTTCTGGAGTCTCCCCAGGGCAGTCAGTCCTCGTCTCGAATGCGGGCATGCACTTGTGCTTTCCTCCAGAGCGGTAGCAGCAGTGTCACGCAGTCCGCCGCGTGGATCAAAGGATCTATGGTTTTCCCTCGAGTCTTTCCCACGAGGCTTTCCCACGAGGCTTTCCCACAGGGCTGTCCCACGTGCACACGTGGTGGGAGTCGATCTTCGGCTTGAACGTCAAGGCAGTGCAGGGAAAACAGGTTCCTCTGGACGGTACTGACACATCTGGGGGTCTCTTGGAATGGTGGCACGACCCTGGAGTTCCTCTCGCCTTTCCTGTGAAGAGCGCCTCCTCTGGAGATGCGACGGGAACGCCGGGAATTCTTTCCTTACGAAACAGGGAAAGGATCCCTCATCTCGAGCTAGGAGGCGGAAACGGGGCTCCCCTGGATGTGTGCGGGACCCTCGTGCTTCCTCTCGAGTGGAGACGGGTATGTCGGGGAACTTCTTGAGTTGCAGCAAGGGTTTGAAGGACCCCTTGGAAGTTCCAGTGGTTAGATGTGATTAGCCTAGAGAAGCCTCAGCGGAAATGGGCCTCATCTCGCCTGGAGTGCAAAACCTCCTGGATTTTCTCGAGTTGCGGCAGGTGCTCTCGACTTCCGACGGGGACCTCAGGGACCCGCTCTGGTGGCCTCAGGAAAGGCCAGTCCCCATGCGAGTTCCTCGGGGGCCTCTCGGGATTCCTCTGCCGTCGATGCCGGGGCCTAAGACCTTGTGTGGAGTCGGGGCCGGAACCTGAGGATTCCTCTCCAGTGCTGACATGGATCTTGGGGTACTTCTGGAGTCTCCCCAGGGGAGTCAGTGCTCGTCTCGAATGCGGACATGCACTTGCATTTTCCTCCAGAGCGGTAGCAGCAGTGTCACGCAATCCGCCGCGTGGATCAAAGGATCTATGGTTTTCCCTCGAGTCTTTCCCACGAGGCTTTCCCACGAGGCTTTCCCACAGGGCTGTCCCACGTGCACACGTGGTGGGAGTCGATCCTCGGCTTGAACGTCAAGGCAGTGCAGGGAAAACAGGTTCCTCTGGAATGGACTGACACATCTGGGGGACTCTTGGAATGGTGGCACGACCCTGGAGTTCCTCTCGCCTTTCCTGTGGAGAGCGCCTCCTCTTGAGATGCGACGGGAACGCCGGGAATTCTTTCCTTACGAAACAGGGAAAGGATCCCTCATCTCGAGCTAGGAGACGGAAACGGGGCTCCCCTGGATGTGTGCGGGACCCTCGTGCTTCCTCTCGAGTGGAGACGGGTATGTCGGGGAACTTCTTGAGTTGCACCAAGGGTGTGAAGGACCCTTTGGAAGTTCCAGTGGTTAGATATGATTAGCCTCGAGAAGCCTCAGCGGAAATGGGCCTCATCTCGCCTGGAGGGCAAAACCTCCTGGATTTTCTCGAGTTGAGGCGGGTGCTCTCGACTTACGACGGGGACCTCAGGGACCCGCTCTGGTGGCCTCAGAAAAGGCCAGTCCCCATGCGAGTTCCTCGGGGGCCTCTCGGGATTCCTCTGCCGTCGATGCCGGGGCCTAAGACCTTGTGTGGAGTCGGGGCCGGAACCTGAGGATTCCTCTCCAGTGCTGACATGGATCTTGGGGTACTTCTGGAGTCTCCCCAGGGGAGTCAGTCCTCGTCTCCAATGCGGGCATGCACTTGCACTTTCCTCCAGAGCGGTAGCAGCAGTGTCACGCAGTCCGCCGCGTGGATCAAAGGATCTATGGTTTTCCCTCGAGTCTTTCCCACGAGGCTTTCCGACGAGGCTTTCCCACAGGGCGGTCCCACGTGCACACGTGCTGGGAGTCCATCCTCGGCTTGAACGTCAAGGCAGTGCAGGGAAAACAGGTTCCTCTGGAATGGACTGACACATCTGGGGGACTCTTTGAAGGGTGGCACGACCCTGGAGTTCCTCTCGCCTTTCCTGTGGAGAGCGCCTCTTGAGATGTGACGGGAACGCCGGGAATTCTTTCCCTACGAAACAGGGAAAGGATCCCACATCTCGAGCTAGGAGGCGGAAACGGGGCTCCCCTGGATGTGTGCGGGACCCTGGTGCCTCCTCTCGAGTGGAGACGGGTATGTCGGGGAACTTCTTGAGTTGCACCAAGGGTGTGAAGGACCCTTTGGAAGTTCCAGTGGTTAGATATGATTAGCCTCGAGAAGCCTCAGCGGAAATGGGCCTCATCTCGCCTGGAGGGCAAAACCTCCTGGATTTTCTCGAGTTGAGGCAGGTGCTCTCGACTTACGACGGGGACCTCAGGGACCCGCTCTGGTGGCCTCAGAAAAGGCCAGTCCCCATGCGAGTTCCTCGGGGGCCTCTCGGGATTCCTCTGCCGTTGATGCCGGGGCCTAAGACCTTGTGTGGAGTCGGGGCCGGAACCTGAGGATTCCTCTCCAGTGCTGACATGGATCTTGGGGTACTTCTGGAGTCTCCCCAGGGGAGTCAGTGCTCGTCTCGAATGCGGGCATGCACTTGCGCTTTCCTCCAGAGCGGTAGCAGCAGTGTCACGCAGTCCGCCGCGTGGATCAAAGGATCTATGGTTTTCCCTCGAGTCTTTCCCACGAGGCTTTCCGACGAGGCTTTCCCACAGGGCGGTCCCACGTGCACACGTGCTGGGAGTCCATCCTCGGCTTGAACGTCAAGGCAGTGCAGGGAAAACAGGTTCCTCTGGAATGGACTGACACATCTGGGGGACTCTTTGAAGGGTGGCACGACCCTGGAGTTCCTCTCGCCTTTCCTGTGGAGAGCGCCTCTTGAGATGTGACGGGAACGCCGGGAATTCTTTCCCTACGAAACAGGGAAAGGATCCCACATCTCGAGCTAGGAGGCGGAAACGGGGCTCCCCTGGATGTGTGCGGGACCCTCGTGCTTCCTCTCGAGTGGTGACGGGTATGTCGGGGAACTACTTGAGTTGCAGCAAGGGTGTGAAGGACCCTTTGGAAGTTCCAATGGTTAGATGTGATTAGCCTCGAGAAGCCTCAGCGGAAATGGGCCTCATCTCGCCTGGAGGGCAAAACCTCCTGGATTTTCTCGAGTTGAGGCAGGTGCTCTCGACTTACGACGGGGACCTCAGGGACCCGCTCTGGTGGCCTCAGGAAAGGCCAGTCCCCATGCGAGTTCTTCGGGGGCCTCTCGGGATTCCTCTGCCGTCGATGCCGGGGCCTAATACCTTGTGTGGAGTTGGGGCCGGAACCTGAGGATTCCTCTCCAGTGCTGACATGGATCTTGGGGTACTTCTGGAGTCTCCCCAGGGGAGTCAGTGCTCGTCTCGAATGCGGGCATGCACTTGCACTTTCCTCCAGAGCGGTAGCTGCAGTGTCAGGCAGTCCGCCGCGTGGATCAAAGGATCTATGGTTTTCCCTCGAGTCTTTCCCACGAGGTTTTCCCACGACCCTTTCCCACAGGGCTGTCCCACGTGCACACGTGGTGGGAGTCGATCCTCGGCTTGAAAGTCAAGGCAGTGCAGGGAAAACAGGTTCCTCTGGAATGGACTGACACATCTGGGGGACTCTTGGAATGGTGGCACGACCCTGGAGTTCCTCTCGCCTTTCCTGTGGAGAGCGCCTCCTCTTGAGATGCGACGGGAACGCCGGGAATTCTTTCCTTACGAAACAGGGAAAGGATCCCTCATCTCGAGCTAGGAGACGGAAACGGGGCTCCCCTGGATGTGTGCGGGACCCTCGTGCTTCCTCTCGAGTGGAGACGGGTATGTCGGGGAACTTCTTGAGTTGCAGCAAGGGTGTGAAGGACCCTTTGGAAGTTCCAGTGGTTAGATATGATTAGCCTCGAGAAGCCTCAGCGGAAATGGGCCTCATCTCGCCTGGAGGGCAAAACCTCCTGGATTTTCTCGAGTTGAGGCAGGTGCTCTCGACTTACGACGGGGACCTCAGGGACCCGCTCTGGTGGCCTCAGGAAAGGCCAGTCCCCATGCGAGTTCCTCGGGGGCCTCTCGGGATTCCTCTCCCGTCGATGCCGGGGCCTAAGACCTTGTGTGGAGTCGGGGCCGGAACCTGAGGATTCCTCTCCAGTGCTGACATGGATCTTGGGGTACTTCTGGAGTCTCCCCAGGGGAGTCAGTGCTCGTCTCGAATGCGGGCATGCACTTGCATTTTCCTCCAGAGCGGTAGCAGCAGTGTCACGCAATCCGCCGCGTGGATCAAAGGATCTATGGTTTTCCCTCGAGTCTTTCACACGAGGCTTTCCCACGAGGCTTTCCCACAGGGCTGTCCCACGTGCACACGTGGTGGGAGTCGATCCTCGGCTTGAACGTCAAGGCAGTGCAGGGAAAACAGGTTCCTCTGGAATGGACTGACACATCTGGGGGACTCTTGGAATGGTGGCACGACCCTGGAGTTCCTCTCGCCTTTCCTGTGGAGAGCGCCTCCTCTTGAGATGCGACGGGAACGCCGGGAATTCTTTCCTTACGAAACAGGGAAAGGATCCCTCATCTCGAGCTAGGAGACGGAAACGGGGCTCCCCTGGATGTGTGCGGGACCCTCGTGCTTCCTCTCGAGTGGAGACGGGTATGTCGGGGAACTTCTTGAGTTGCAGCAAGGGTGTGAAGGACCCTTTGGAAGTTCCAGTGGTTAGATATGATTAGCCTCGAGAAGCCTCAGCGGAAATGGGCCTCATCTCGCCTGGAGGGCAAAACCTCCTGGATTTTCTCGAGTTGAGGCAGGTGCTCTCGACTTACGACGGGGACCTCAGGGACCCGCTCTGGTGGCCTCAGGAAAGGCCAGTCCCCATGCGAGTTCCTCGGGGGCCTGTCGGGATTCCTCTCCCGTCGATGCCGGGGCCTAAGACCTTGTGAGGAGTCGGGGCCGGAACCTGAGGATTCCTCTCCAGTGCTGACATGGATCTTGGGGTACTTCTGGAGTCTCCCCAGGGGAGTCAGTGCTCGTCTCGAATGCGGGCATGCACTTGCGCTTTCCTCCAGAGCGGTAGCAGCAGTGTCACACAGTCCGCCGCGTGGATCAAAGGATCTATGGTTTTCCCTCGAGTCTTTCCCACGAGGCTTTCCGACGAGGCTTTCCCACAGGGCGGTCCCACGTGCACACCTGGTGGGAGTCGATCCTCGGCTTGAACGTCAAGGCAGTGCAGGGAAAACAGGTTCCTCTGGAATGGACTGAAACATCTGGGGGACTCTTGGAATGGTGGCACGACCCTGAAGTTCCTCTCGCCTTTCCTGTGGAGAGCGCCTCCTCTTGAGATGCGACGGGAACGCCGGGAATTCTTTCCCTACGAAACAGGGAAACGATCCCTCATCTCGAGCTAGGAGGCGGAAACGGGGCTCCCCTGGATGTGTGCGGGACCCTCGTGCTTCCTCTCGAGTGGAGACGGATATGTCGGGGAACTTCTTGAGTTGCAGCAAGGGTGGGAAGGACCCTTTGGAAGTTCCAGTGGTTAGATGTGATTAGCCTCGAGAAGCCTCAGCGGAAATGGGCCTCATCTCGCCTGGAGTGCAAAACCTCCTGGATTTTCTCGAGTTGCGGCAGGTGCTCTCGACTTACGACGGGGACCTCAGGGACCCGCTCTGGTGGCCTCAGGAAAGGCCAGTCCCTATGCGAGTTCCTCGGGGGCCTCTCGGGATTCCTCTGCCGTCGATGCCGGGGCCTAAGACCTTGTGTGGAGTCGGGGCCGGAACCTGAGGATACCTCTGCAGTGCTGACATGGATCTTGGGGTACTTCTGGAGTCTCCCCAGGGGAGTCAGTCCTCGTCTCGAATGCGGGCATGCACTTGCGCTTTCCTCCAGAGCGGTAGCAGCAGTGTCACGCAGTCCGCCGCGTGGATCAAAGGATCTATGGTTTTCCCTCGAGTCTTTCCCACGAGGCTTTCCCACGAGGCTTTCCCACAGGGCTGTCCCACGTGCACACGTGGTGGGAGTCGATCCTCGGCTTGAACGTCAAGGCAATGCAGGGAAAACAGGTTCCTCTGGAATGGACTGACACATCTGGGGGACTCTTGGAATGGTGGCACGACCCTGGAGTTCCTCTCGCCTTTCCTGTGGAGAGCGCCTCCTCTTGAGATGCGATGGGAACGCCGGGAATTCTTTCCCTAAGAAACAGGGAAAGGATCCCTCATCTCGAGCTAGGAGGCGGAAACGGGGCTCCCCTGGATGTGTGCGGGACCCTCGTGCTTCCTCTCGAGTGGAGACGGTTATGTCGGGGAACTTCTTGAGTTGCAGCAAGGGTGTGAAGGACCCTTTGGAAGTTCCAGTGGTTAGATGTGATTAGCCTCGAGAAGCCTCAGCGGAAATGGGCCTCATCTCGCCTGGAGGGCAAAACCTCCTGGATTTTCTCGAGTTGAGGCAGGTGCTCTCGACTTACGACGGGGACCTCAGGGACCCGCACTGGTGGCCTCAGAAAAGGCCAGTCCCCATGCGAGTTCCTCGGGGGCCTCTCGGGATTCCTCTGCCGTCGATGCCGGGGCCTAAGACCTTGTTTGGAGTCGGGGCCGGAACCTGAGGATTCCTCTCCAGTGCTGACATGGATCTTGGGGTACTTCTGGAGTCTCCCCAGGGGAGTCAGTCCTCGTCTCGAATGCGGGCATGCACTTGCACTTTCCTCCAGAACGGTAGCAGCAGTGTCACGCAGTCCGCCGCGTGGATCAAAGGATCTATGGTTTTCCCTCGAGTCTTTCCCACGAGGCTTTCCCACGAGGCTTTCCCACAGGGCTGTCCCACGTGCACACGTGGTGGGAGTCGATCCTCGGCTTGAACGTCAAAGCAGTGCAGGGAAAACAGGTTCCTCTGGAATGGACTGACACATCTGGGGGACTCTTGGAATGGTGGCACGACCCTGGAGTTCCTCTCGCCTTTCCTGTGGAGAGCGCCTCCTCTTGAGATGCGATGGGAACGCCGGGAATTCTTTCCCTACGAAACAGGGAAAGGATCCCTCATCTCGAGCTAGGAGGCGAAACGGGGCTCCCCTGGATGTGTGCGGGACCCTCGTGCTTCCTCTCGAGTGGAGACGGTTATGTCGGGGAACTTCTTGAGTTGCAGCAAGGGTGTGAAGGACCCTTTGGAAGTTCCAGTGGGTAGATGTGATTAGCCTCGAGAAGCCTCATCGGAAATGGGCCTCATCTCGCCTGGAGGGCAAAACCTCCTGGATTTTCTCGAGTTGAGGCAGGTGCTCTCGACTTACGACGGGGACCTCAGGGACCCGCTCTGGTGGCCTCAGAAAAGGCCAGTCCCCATGCGAGTTCCTCGGGGGCCTCTCGGGATTCCTCTGCCGTCGATGCCGGGGCCTAAGACCTTGTGTGGAGTCGGGGCCGGAACCTGAGGATTCCTCTCCAGTGCTGACATGGATCTTGGGGTACTTCTGGAGTCTCCCCAGGGGAGTCAGTCCTCGTCTCGAATGCGGGCATGCACTTGCACTTTCCTCCAGAGCGGTAGCAGCAGTGTCACGCAGTCCGCCGCGTGGATCAAAGGATCTATGGTTTTCCCTCGAGTCTTTCCCACGAGGCTTTCCCACGAGGCTTTCCCACAGGGCTGTCCCACGTGCACACGTGGTGGGAGTCGATCCTCGGCTTGAACGTCAAGGCAGTGCAGTGAAAACAGGTTCCTCTGGAATGGACTGACACATCTGGGGGACTCTTGGAATGGTGGCACGACCCTGGAGTTCCTCTCGCCTTTCCTGTGGAGAGCGCCTCCTCTTGAGATGCGATGGGAACGCCGGGAATTCTTTCCCTACGAAACAGGGAAAGGATCCCTCATCTCGAGCTAGGAGGCGAAACGGGGCTCCCCTGGATGTGTGCGGGACCCTCGTGCTTCCTCTCGAGTGGAGACGGTTATGTCGGGGAACTTCTTGAGTTGCAGCAAGGGTGTGAAGGACCCTTTGGAAGTTCCAGTGGTTAGATGTGATTAGCCTCGAGAAGCCTCATCGGAAATGGGCCTCATCTCGCCTGGAGGGCAAAACCTCCTGGATTTTCTCGAGTTGAGGCAGGTGCTCTCGGCTTACGACGGGGACCTCAGGGACCCGCTCTGGTGGCCTCAGAAAAGGCCAGTCCCCATGCGAGTTCCTCGGGGGCCTCTCGGGATTCCTCTGCCGTCGATGCCGGGGCCTAAGACCTTGTGTGGAGTCGGGGCCGGAAACTGAGGATTCCTCTCCAGTGCTGACATGGATCTTGGGGTACTTCTGGAGTCTCCCCAGGGGAGTCAGTCCTCGTCTCGAATGCGGGCATGCACTTGCACTTTCCTCCAGAGCGGTAGCAGCAGTGTCACGCAGTCCGCCGCGTGGATCAAAGGATCTATGGTTTTCCCTCGAGTCTTTCCCACGAGGCTTTCCCACGAGGCTTTCCCACAGGGCGGTCCCACGTGCACACGTGCTGGGAGTCGATCCTCGGCTTGAACGTCAAGGCAGTGCAGGGAAAACAGGTTCCTCTGGAATGGACTGACACATCTGGGGGACTCTTTGAAGGGTGGCACGACCCTGGAGTTCCTCTCGCCTTTCCTGTGGAGAGCGCCTCTTGAGATGTGACGGGAACGCCGGGAATTCTTTCCCTACGAAACAGGGAAAGGATCCCACATCTCGAGCTAGGAGGCGGAAACGGGGCTCCCCTGGATGTGTGCGGGACCCTCGTGCTTCCCCTCGAGTGGTGACGGGTATGTCGGGGAACTTCTTGAGTTGCAGCAAGGGTGTGAAGGACCCTTTGGAAGTTCCAGTGGTTAGATGTGATTAGCCTCGAGAAGCCTCAGCGGAAATGGGCCTAATCTCGCCTGGAGGGCAAAACCTCCTGGATTTTCTCGAGTTGCGGCAGGTGATCTCGACTTACGACGGGGACCTCAGGGACCCGCTCTGGTGGCCTCAGGAAAGGCCAGTCCCCATGCGAGTTCCTCGGGGGCCTCTCGGGATTCCTCTCCCGTCGATGCCGGGGCCTAAGACCTTGTGAGGAGTCGGGGCCGGAACCTGAGGATTCCTCTCCAGTGCTGACATGGATCTTGGGGTACTTCTGGAGTCTCCCCAGGGGAGTCAGTGCTCGTCTCGAATGCGGGCATGCACTTGCGCTTTCCTCCAGAGCGGTAGCAGCAGTGTCACACAGTCCGCCGCGTGGATCAAAGGATCTATGGTTTTCCCTCGAGTCTTTCCCACGAGGCTTTCCGACGAGGCTTTCCCACAGGGCGGTCCCACGTGCACACCTGGTGGGAGTCGATCCTCGGCTTGAACGTCAAGGCAGTGCAGGGAAAACAGGTTCCTCTGGAATGGACTGACACATCTGGGGGACTCTTGGAATGGTGGCACGACCCTGAAGTTCCTCTCGCCTTTCCTGTGGAGAGCGCCTCCTCTTGAGATGCGACGGGAACGCCGGGAATTCTTTCCCTACGAAACAGGGAAAGGATCCCTCATCTCGAGCTAGGAGGCGGAAACGGGGCTCCCCTGGATGTGTGTGGGACCCCACGTGCTTCCTCTCGAGTGGAGACGGGTATGTCCCGGAACTGCTTGAGTTGCAGCAAGGGTGTGAAGGACCCTTTGGAAGTTCCAGTGGTTAGATGTGATTAGCCTCGACAAGCCTCAGCGGAAATGGGCCTCATCTCGCCTGGAGGGCAAAACCTCCTGGATTTTCTCGAGTTGCGGCAGGTGCTCTCGACTTACGACGGGGACCTCAGGGACCCGCTCTGGAGGCCTCAGGAAAGGCCAGTCCCCATGCGAGTTCCTCGGGGGCCTCTCGGGATTCCTCCCCGTCGATGCCGCGGCCTAGGACCTTGTGTTGAGTCGGGGCCGGAACCTGCGGATTCCTCTCCTTGCTGACATGGATCTTGGGGTACTTCTGGAGTCTCCCCAGGGGAGTCAGTCCTCGTCTCGAATGCGGGCATGCACTTGTGCTTTCCTCCAGAGCGGTAGCAGCAGTGTCACGCAGTCCGCCGCGTGGATCAAAGGATCTATGGTTTTCCCTCGAGTCTTTCCCACGAGGCTTTCCCACGAGGCTTTCCCACAGGGCTGTCCCACGTGCACACGTGGTGGGAGTCGATCTTCGGCTTGAACGTCAAGGCAGTGCAGGGAAAACAGGTTCCTCTGGACGGTACTGACACATCTGGGGGTCTCTTGGAATGGTGGCACGACCCTGGAGTTCCTCTCGCCTTTCCTGTGAAGAGCGCCTCCTCTGGAGATGCGACGGGAACGCCGGGAATTCTTTCCTTACGAAACAGGGAAAGGATCCCTCATCTCGAGCTAGGAGGCGGAAACGGGGCTCCCCTGGATGTGTGCGGGACCCTCGTGCTTCCTCTCGAGTGGAGACGGGTATGTCGGGGAACTTCTTGAGTTGCAGCAAGGGTTTGAAGGACCCCTTGGAAGTTCCAGTGGTTAGATGTGATTAGCCTAGAGAAGCCTCAGCGGAAATGGGCCTCATCTCGCCTGGAGTGCAAAACCTGCTGGATTTTCTCGAGTTGCGGCAGGTGCTCTCGACTTCCGACGGGGACCTCAGGGACCCGCTCTGGTGGCCTCAGGAAAGGCCAGTCCCCATGCGAGTTCCTCGGGGGCCTCTCGGGATTCCTCTGCCGTCGATGCCGGGGCCTAAGACCTTGTGTGGAGTCGGGGCCGGAACCTGAGGATTCCTCTCCAGTGCTGACATGGATCTTGGGGTACTTCTGGAGTCTCCCCAGGGGAGTCAGTGCTCGTCTCGAATGCGGACATGCACTTGCATTTTCCTCCAGAGCGGTAGCAGCAGTGTCACGCAATCCGCCGCGTGGATCAAAGGATCTATGGTTTTCCCTCGAGTCTTTCCCACGAGGCTTTCCCACGAGGCTTTCCCACAGGGCTGTCCCACGTGCACACGTGGTGGGAGTCGATCCTCGGCTTGAACGTCAAGGCAGTGCAGGGAAAACAGGTTCCTCTGGAATGGACTGACACATCTGGGGGACTCTTGGAATGGTGGCACGACCCTGGAGTTCCTCTCGCCTTTCCTGTGGAGAGCGCCTCCTCTTGAGATGCGACGGGAACGCCGGGAATTCTTTCCTTACGAAACAGGGAAAGGATCCCTCATCTCGAGCTAGGAGACGGAAACGGGGCTCCCCTGGATGTGTGCGGGACCCTCGTGCTTCCTCTCGAGTGGAGACGGGTATGTCGGGGAACTTCTTGAGTTGCACCAAGGGTGTGAAGGACCCTTTGGAAGTTCCAGTGGTTAGATATGATTAGCCTCGAGAAGCCTCAGCGGAAATGGGCCTCATCTCGCCTGGAGGGCAAAACCTCCTGGATTTTCTCGAGTTGAGGCAGGTGCTCTCGACTTACGACGGGGACCTCAGGGACCCGCTCTGGTGGCCTCAGAAAAGGCCAGTCCCCATGCGAGTTCCTCGGGGGCCTCTCGGGATTCCTCTGCCGTCGATGCCGGGGCCTAAGACCTTGTGTGGAGTCGGGGCCGGAACCTGAGGATTCCTCTCCAGTGCTGACATGGATCTTGGGGTACTTCTGGAGTCTCCCCAGGGGAGTCAGTCCTCGTCTCCAATGCGGGCATGCACTTGCACTTTCCTCCAGAGCGGTAGCAGCAGTGTCACGCAGTCCGCCGCGTGGATCAAAGGATCTATGGTTTTCCCTCGAGTCTTTCCCACGAGGCTTTCCGACGAGGCTTTCCCACAGGGCGGTCCCACGTGCACACGTGCTGGGAGTCCATCCTCGGCTTGAACGTCAAGGCAGTGCAGGGAAAACAGGTTCCTCTGGAATGGACTGACACATCTGGGGGACTCTTTGAAGGGTGGCACGACCCTGGAGTTCCTCTCGCCTTTCCTGTGGAGAGCGCCTCTTGAGATGTGACGGGAACGCCGGGAATTCTTTCCCTACGAAACAGGGAAAGGATCCCACATCTCGAGCTAGGAGGCGGAAACGGGGCTCCCCTGGATGTGTGCGGGACCCTGGTGCCTCCTCTCGAGTGGAGACGGGTATGTCGGGGAACTTCTTGAGTTGCACCAAGGGTGTGAAGGACCCTTTGGAAGTTCCAGTGGTTAGATATGATTAGCCTCGAGAAGCCTCAGCGGAAATGGGCCTCATCTCGCCTGGAGGGCAAAACCTCCTGGATTTTCTCGAGTTGAGGCAGGTGCTCTCGACTTACGACGGGGACCTCAGGGACCCGCTCTGGTGGCCTCAGAAAAGTCCAGTCCCCATGCGAGTTCCTCGGGGGCCTCTCGGGATTCCTCTGCCGTTGATGCCGGGGCCTAAGACCTTGTGTGGAGTCGGGGCCGGAACCTGAGGATTCCTCTCCAGTGCTGACATGGATCTTGGGGTACTTCTGGAGTCTCCCCAGGGGAGTCAGTGCTCGTCTCGAATGCGGGCATGCACTTGCGCTTTCCTCCAGAGCGGTAGCAGCAGTGTCACGCAGTCCGCCGCGTGGATCAAAGGATCTATGGTTTTCCCTCGAGTCTTTCCCACGAGGCTTTCCGACGAGGCTTTCCCACAGGGCGGTCCCACGTGCACACGTGCTGGGAGTCCATCCTCGGCTTGAACGTCAAGGCAGTGCAGGGAAAACAGGTTCCTCTGGAATGGACTGACACATCTGGGGGACTCTTTGAAGGGTGGCACGACCCTGGAGTTCCTCTCGCCTTTCCTGTGGAGAGCGCCTCTTGAGATGTGACGGGAACGCCGGGAATTCTTTCCCTACGAAACAGGGAAAGGATCCCACATCTCGAGCTAGGAGGCGGAAACGGGGCTCCCCTGGATGTGTGCGGGACCCTCGTGCTTCCTCTCGAGTGGTGACGGGTATGTCGGGGAACTACTTGAGTTGCAGCAAGGGTGTGAAGGACCCTTTGGAAGTTCCAATGGTTAGATGTGATTAGCCTCGAGAAGCCTCAGCGGAAATGGGCCTCATCTCGCCTGGAGGGCAAAACCTCCTGGATTTTCTCGAGTTGAGGCAGGTGCTCTCGACTTACGACGGGGACCTCAGGGACCCGCTCTGGTGGCCTCAGGAAAGGCCAGTCCCCATGCGAGTTCTTCGGGGGCCTCTCGGGATTCCTCTGCCGTCGATGCCGGGGCCTAATACCTTGTGTGGAGTTGGGGCCGGAACCTGAGGATTCCTCTCCAGTGCTGACATGGATCTTGGGGTACTTCTGGAGTCTCCCCAGGGGAGTCAGTGCTCGTCTCGAATGCGGGCATGCACTTGCACTTTCCTCCAGAGCGGTAGCTGCAGTGTCAGGCAGTCCGCCGCGTGGATCAAAGGATCTATGGTTTTCCCTCGAGTCTTTCCCACGAGGTTTTCCCACGACCCTTTCCCACAGGGCTGTCCCACGTGCACACGTGGTGGGAGTCGATCCTCGGCTTGAAAGTCAAGGCAGTGCAGGGAAAACAGGTTCCTCTGGAATGGACTGACACATCTGGGGGACTCTTGGAATGGTGGCACGACCCTGGAGTTCCTCTCGCCTTTCCTGTGGAGAGCGCCTCCTCTTGAGATGCGACGGGAACGCCGGGAATTCTTTCCTTACGAAACAGGGAAAGGATCCCTCATCTCGAGCTAGGAGACGGAAACGGGGCTCCCCTGGATGTGTGCGGGACCCTCGTGCTTCCTCTCGAGTGGAGACGGGTATGTCGGGGAACTTCTTGAGTTGCAGCAAGGGTGTGAAGGACCCTTTGGAAGTTCCAGTGGTTAGATATGATTAGCCTCGAGAAGCCTCAGCGGAAATGGGCCTCATCTCGCCTGGAGGGCAAAACCTCCTGGATTTTCTCGAGTTGAGGCAGGTGCTCTCGACTTACGACGGGGACCTCAGGGACCCGCTCTGGTGGCCTCAGGAAAGGCCAGTCCCCATGCGAGTTCCTCGGGGGCCTCTCGGGATTCCTCTCCCGTCGATGCCGGGGCCTAAGACCTTGTGTGGAGTCGGGGCCGGAACCTGAGGATTCCTCTCCAGTGCTGACATGGATCTTGGGGTACTTCTGGAGTCTCCCCAGGGGAGTCAGTGCTCGTCTCGAATGCGGGCATGCACTTGCATTTTCCTCCAGAGCGGTAGCAGCAGTGTCACGCAATCCGCCGCGTGGATCAAAGGATCTATGGTTTTCCCTCGAGTCTTTCACACGAGGCTTTCCCACGAGGCTTTCCCACAGGGCTGTCCCACGTGCACACGTGGTGGGAGTCGATCCTCGGCTTGAACGTCAAGGCAGTGCAGGGAAAACAGGTTCCTCTGGAATGGACTGACACATCTGGGGGACTCTTGGAATGGTGGCACGACCCTGGAGTTCCTCTCGCCTTTCCTGTGGAGAGCGCCTCCTCTTGAGATGCGACGGGAACGCCGGGAATTCTTTCCTTACGAAACAGGGAAAGGATCCCTCATCTCGAGCTAGGAGACGGAAACGGGGCTCCCCTGGATGTGTGCGGGACCCTCGTGCTTCCTCTCGAGTGGAGACGGGTATGTCGGGGAACTTCTTGAGTTGCAGCAAGGGTGTGAAGGACCCTTTGGAAGTTCCAGTGGTTAGATATGATTAGCCTCGAGAAGCCTCAGCGGAAATGGGCCTCATCTCGCCTGGAGGGCAAAACCTCCTGGATTTTCTCGAGTTGAGGCAGGTGCTCTCGACTTACGACGGGGACCTCAGGGACCCGCTCTGGTGGCCTCAGGAAAGGCCAGTCCCCATGCGAGTTCCTCGGGGGCCTGTCGGGATTCCTCTCCCGTCGATGCCGGGGCCTAAGACCTTGTGAGGAGTCGGGGCCGGAACCTGAGGATTCCTCTCCAGTGCTGACATGGATCTTGGGGTACTTCTGGAGTCTCCCCAGGGGAGTCAGTGCTCGTCTCGAATGCGGGCATGCACTTGCGCTTTCCTCCAGAGCGGTAGCAGCAGTGTCACACAGTCCGCCGCGTGGATCAAAGGATCTATGGTTTTCCCTCGAGTCTTTCCCACGAGGCTTTCCGACGAGGCTTTCCCACAGGGCGGTCCCACGTGCACACCTGGTGGGAGTCGATCCTCGGCTTGAACGTCAAGGCAGTGCAGGGAAAACAGGTTCCTCTGGAATGGACTGACACATCTGGGGGACTCTTGGAATGGTGGCACGACCCTGAAGTTCCTCTCGCCTTTCCTGTGGAGAGCGCCTCCTCTTGAGATGCGACGGGAACGCCGGGAATTCTTTCCCTACGAAACAGGGAAACGATCCCTCATCTCGAGCTAGGAGGCGGAAACGGGGCTCCCCTGGATGTGTGCGGGACCCTCGTGCTTCCTCTCGAGTGGAGACGGATATGTCGGGGAACTTCTTGAGTTGCAGCAACGGTGGGAAGGACCCTTTGGAAGTTCCAGTGGTTAGATGTGATTAGCCTCGAGAAGCCTCAGCGGAAATGGGCCTCATCTCGCCTGGAGGGCAAAACCTCCTGGATTTTCTCGAGTTGCGGCAGGTGCTCTCGACTTACGGCGGGGACCTCAGGGACCCGCTCTGGTGGCCTCAGGAAAGGCCAGTCCCCATGCGAGTTCCTCGGGGGCCTCTCGGGATTCCTCTCCCGTCGATGCCGGGGCCTAAGACCTTGTGTGGATTCGGGGCAGGAAACTGAGGATTCCTCTCCAGTGCTGACATGGATCTTGGGGTACTTCTGGAGTCTCCCCAGGGGAGTCAGTGCTCGTCTCGAATGCGGGCATGCACTTGCAGTTTCCTCCAGAGCGGTAGCAGAAGTGTCACACAGTCAGCCGCATGGATCAAAGGATCTATGGTTTTCCCTCGAGTCTTTCCCACGAGGCTTTCCCACGAGGCTTTCCCACAGGGCTGTCCCACGTGCACACGTGGTGGGAGTCGATCCTCGGCTTGAACGTCAAGGCAGTGCTGGGAAAACAGGTTCCTCTGGAATGGACTGACCCATCTGGGGGACTCTTGGAATGGTGGCACGACCCTGGAGTTCCTCTCGCCTTTCCTGTGGAGAGCGCCTCCTCTTGAGATGCGACGGGAACGCCGGGAATTCTTTCCCTACGAAACAGGGAAAGGATCCCTCATCTCGAGCTAGGAGGCGGAAACGGGGCTCCCCTGGATGTGTGCGGGACCCTCGTGCTTCCTCTCGAGTGGAGAAGGGTATGTCGGGCAACTTCTTGAGTTGCAGCAAGGGTGTGAAGGACCCTTTGGAAGTTCCAGTGGTTAGATGTGATTAGCCTCTAGAAGCCTCAGCGGAAATGGGCCTCATCTCGCCTGGAGGGCAAAACCTCCTGGATTTTCTCGAGTTGAGGCAGGTGCTCTCGACTTACGACGGGGACCTCAGGGACCCACTCTGGTGGCCTCAGAAAAGGCCAGTCCCCATGCGAGTTCCTCGGGGGCCTCTCGGGATTCCTCTGCCGTTGATGCCGGGGCCTAAGACCTTGTGTGGAGTCGGGGCCGGAACCTGAGGATTCCTCTCCAGTGCTGACATGGATCTTGGGGTACTTCTGGAGTCTCCCCAGGGGAGTCAGTGCTCGTCTCGAATGCGGGCATGCACTTGCATTTTCCTCCAGAGCGGTAGCAGCAGTGTCACGCAATCCGCCGCGTGGATCAAAGGATCTATGGTTTTCCCTCGAGTCTTTCCCACGAGGCTTTCCCACGAGGCTTTCCCACAGGGCTGTCCCACGTGCACACGTGGTGGGAGTCGATCCTCGGCTTGAACGTCAAGGCAGTGCAGGGAAAACAGGTTCCTCTGGAATGGACTGACACATCTGGGGGACTCTTGGAATGGTGGCACGACCCTGGAGTTCCTCTCGCCTTTCCTGTGGAGAGCGCCTCCTCTTGAGATGCGACGGGAACGCCGGGAATTCTTTCCTTACGAAACAGGGAAAGGATCCCTCATCTCGAGCTAGGAGACGGAAACGGGGCTCCCCTGGATGTGTGCGGGACCCTCGTGCTTCCTCTCGAGTGGAGACGGGTATGTCGGGGAACTTCTTGAGTTGCAGCAAGGGTGTGAAGGACCCTTTGGAAGTTCCAGTGGTTAGATATGATTAGCCTCGAGAAGCCTCAGCAGAAATGGGCCTCATCTCGCCTGGAGGGCAAAACCTCCTGGATTTTCTCGAGTTGAGGCAGGTGCTCTCGACTTACGACGGGGACCTCAGGGACCCGCTCTGGTGGCCTCAGGAAAGGCCAGTCCCCATGCGAGTTCCTCGGGGGCCTGTCGGGATTCCTCTCCCGTCGATGCCGGGGCCTAAGACCTTGTGAGGAGTCGGGGCCGGAACCTGAGGATTCCTCTCCAGTGCTGACATGGATCTTGGGGTACTTCAGGAGTCTCCCCAGGGGAGTCAGTGCTCGTCTCGAATGCGGGCATGCACTTGCGCTTTCCTCCAGAGCGGTAGCAGCAGTGTCACACAGTCCGCCGCGTGGATCAAAGGATCTATGGTTTTCCCTCGAGTCTTTCCCACGAGGCTTTCCGACGAGGCTTTCCCACAGGGCTGTCCCACGTGCACACCTGGTGGGAGTCGATCCTCGGCTTGAACGTCAAGGCAGTGCAGGGAAAACAGGTTCCTCTGGAATGGACTGACACATCTGGGGGACTCTTGGAATGGTGGCACGACCCTGAAGTTCCTCTCGCCTTTCCTGTGGAGAGCGCCTCCTCTTGAGATGCGACGGGAACGCCGGGAATTCTTTCCCTACGAAACAGGGAAAGGATCCCTCATCTCGAGCTAGGAGGCGGAAACGGGGCTCCCCTGGATGTGTGCGGGACCCTCGTGCTTCCTCTCGAGTGGAGACGGATATGTCGGGGAACTTCTTGAGTTGCAGCAAGGGTGGGAAGGACCCTTTGGAAGTTCCAGTGGTTAGATGTGATTAGCCTCGAGAAGCCTCAGCGGAAATGGGCCTCATCTCGCCTGGAGGGCAAAACCTCCTGGATTTTCTCGAGTTGCGGCAGGTGCTCTCGACTTACGGCGGGGACCTCAGGGACCCGCTCTGGTGGCCTCAGGAAAGGCCAGTCCCCATGCGACTTCCTCGGGGGCCTCTCGGGATTCCTCTCCCGTCGATGCCGGGGCCTAAGACCTTGTGTGGAGTCGGGGCCGGAAACTGAGGATTCCTCTCCAGTGCTGACATGGATCTTGGGGTACTTCTGGAGTCTCCCCAGGGGAGTCAGTTCTCGTCTCGAATGCGGGCATGCACTTGCAGTTTCCTCCAGAGCGGTAGCAGAAGTGTCACACAGTCAGCCGCATGGATCAAAGGATCTATGGTTTTCCCTCGAGTCTTTCCCACGAGGCTTTCCCACGAGGCTTTCCCACAGGGCTGTCCCACGTGCACACGTGGTGGGAGTCGATCCTCGGCTTGAACGTCAAGGCAGTGCAGGGAAAACAGGTTCCTCTGGAATGGACTGACACATCTGGGGGACTCTTGGAATGGTGGCACGACCCTGGAGTTCCTCTCGCCTTTCCTGTGGAGAGCGCCTCCTCTTGAGATGCGACGGGAACGCCGGGAATTCTTTCCCTACGAAACAGGGAAAGGATCCCTCATCTCGAGCTAGGAGGCGGAAACGGGGCTCCCCTGGATGTGTGCGGGACCCTCGTGCTTCCTCTCGAGTGGAGAAGGGTATGTCGGGCAACTTCTTGAGTTGCAGCAAGGGTGTGAAGGACCCTTTGGAAGTTCCAGTGGTTAGATGTGATTAGCCTCTAGAAGCCTCAGCGGAAATGGGCCTCATCTCGCCTGGAGGGCAAAACGTCCTGGATTTTCTCGAGTTGAGGCAGGTGCTCTCGACTTACGACGGGGACCTCAGGGACCCACTCTGGTGGCCTCAGAAAAGGCCAGTCCCCATGCGAGTTCCTCGGGGGCCTCTCGGGATTCCTCTGCCGTTGATGCCGGGGCCTAAGACCTTGTGTGGAGTCGGGGCCGGAACCTGAGGATTCCTCTCCAGTGCTGACATGGATCTTGGTGTACTTCTGGAGTCTCCCCAGGGGAGTCAGTCCTCGTCTCGAATGCGGGCATGCACTTGCACTTTCCTCCAGAGCGGTAGCAGCAGTGTCACGCAGTCCGCCGCGTGGATCAAAGGATCTATGGTTTTCCCTCGAGTCTTTCCCACGAGGCTTTCCGACGAGGCTTTCCCACAGGACGGTCCCACGTGCACACGTGCTGGGAGTCAATCCTCGGCTTGAACGTCAAGGCAGTGCAGGGAAAACAGGTTCCTCTGGAATGGACTGACACATCTGGGGGACTCTTTGAAGGGTAGCACGACCCTGGAGTTCATCTCGCCTTTCCTGTGGAGAGCGCCTCTTGAAATGCGACGGGAACGCCAGGAATTCTTTCCCTACGAAACAGGGAAAGGATCCCTCATCTCGAGCTAGGAGGCGGAAACGGGGCTCCCCTGGATGTGTGCGGGACCCTCGTGCTTCCTCTCGAGTGGAGACGGGTATGTCGGGGAACTTCTTGAGTTGCAGCAAGGGTGTGAAGGACCCTTTGGAAGTTCCAGTGGTTAGATGTGATTAGCCTCGAGAAGCCTCAGCGGAAATGGGCCTCAAATCGCCTGGAGGGCAAAACCTCCTGGATATTCTCGAGTTGCGGCAGGTGCTCTCGACTTAAGACGGGGACCTCAGGGACCCGCTCTGGTGGCCTCAGGAAAGGCCAGTCCCCATGCGAGTTCTTCGGGGGCCTCTCGGGATTCCTCTGCCGTCGATGCCGGGGCCTAAGACCTTGTGTGGAGTCGGGGCCGGAACCTGAGGATTCCTCTCCAGTGCTGACATGGATCTTGGGGTACTTCTGGAGTCTCCCCAGGGGAGTCAGTGCTCGTCTCGAATGCGGGCATGCACTTGCACTTTCCTCCAGAGCGGTAGCTGCAGTGTCAGGCAGTCCGCCGCGTGGATCAAAGGATCTATGGTATTCCCTCGAGTCTTTCCCACGAGGTTTTCCCACGACCCTTTCCCACAGGGCTGTCCCACGTGCACACGTGGTGGGAGTCGATCCTCGGCTTGAAAGTCAAGGCAGTGCAGGGAAAACAGGTTCCTCTGGAACGGACTGACACATCTGGGGGACTCTTGGAATGGTGGCACGACCCTGGAGTTCCTCTCGCCTTTCCTGTGGAGAGCGCCTCCTCTTGAGATGCGACGGGATCGCCGTGAATTCTTTCGCTACGAAACAGGGAAAGGATCCCTCATCTCAAGCTAGGAGGCGGAAACGGGGCTTCCCTGGTTGTGTGCGGGACCCTCGTGCTTCCTCTCGAGTGGAGACAGGTATGTCGGGGAACTTCTTGAGTTGCAGCAAGGGTGTGAAGGACCCTTTGGAAGTTCCAGTGGTTAGATGTGATTAGCCTCGAGAAGCCTCAGCGGAAATGGGCCTCATCTCGCCTGGAGGGCAAAACCTCCTGGATTTTCTCGAGTTGAGGCAGGTGCTCTCGACTTCCGACGGGGACCTCAGGGACCCGCTCTGGTGGCCTCAGGAAAGGCCAGTCCCCATGCGAGTTCCTCGGGGGCCTCTCGGGATTCCTCTCCCGTCGATGCCGGGGCCTAAGACCTTGTGTGGAGTCGGGGCCGGAACCTGAGGATTCCTCTCCAGTGCTGACATGGATCTTGGGGTACTTCTGGAGTCTCCCCAGGGGAGTCAGTCCTCGTCTCGAATGCGGGCATGCACTTGCACTTTCCTCCAGAGCGGTAGCAGCAGTGTCACGCAGTCCGCCACGTGGATCAAAGGATCTATGGTTTTCCCTGGAGTCTTTCCCACGAGGCTTTCCGACGAGGCTTTCCCACAGGGCGGTCCCACGTGCACACGTGCTGGGAGTCCATCCTCGGCTTGAACGTCAAGGCAGTGCAGGGAAAACAGGTTCCTCTGGAATGGACTGACACATCTGGGGGACTCTTTGAAGGGTGGCACGACCCTGGAGTTCCTCTCGCCTTTCCTGTGGAGAGCGCCTCTTGAAATGCGACGGGAACGCCGGGAATTCTTTCCCTACGAAACAGGGAAGGATCCCTCATCTCGAGCTAGGAGGCGGAAACGGGGCTCCCCTGGATGTGTGCGGGACCCTCGTGCTTCCTCTCGAGTGGAGACGGGTATGTCGGGGAACTTCTTGAGTTGCAGCAAGGGTGTGAAGGACCCTTTGAAAGTTCCAGTGGTTAGATGTGATTAGCCTCGAGAAGCCTCAGCGGAAATGGGCCTCATCTCGCCTGGAGGGCAAAACCTCCTGGATTTTCTCGAGTTACGGCAGGTGCTCTCGACTTACGACGGGGACCTCAGGGACCCGCTCTGGTGGCCTCAGGAAAGGCCAGTCCCCATGCGAGTTCCTCGGGGGCCTCTCGGGATTCCTCTGCCGTCGATGCCGGGGCCTAAGACCTTGTGTGGAGTCGGGGCCGGAACCTGAGGATTCCTCTCCAGTGCTGACATGGATCTTGGGGTACTTCTGGAGTCTCCCCAGGGGAGTCAGTGCTCGTCTCGAATGCGGGCATGCACTTGCATTTTCCTCCAGAGCGGTAGCAGCAGTGTCACGCAATCCGCCGCGTGGATCAAAGGATCTATGGTTTTCCCTCGAGTCTTTCACACGAGGCTTTCCCACGAGGCTTTCCCACAGGGCTGTCCCACGTGCACACGTGGTGGGAGTCGATCCTCGGCTTGAACGTCAAGGCAGTGCAGGGAAAACAGGTTCCTCTGGAATGGACTGACACATCTGGGGGACTCTTGGAATGGTGGCACGACCCTGGAGTTCCTCTCGCCTTTCCTGTGGAGAGCGCCTCCTCTTGAGATGCGACGGGAACGCCGGGAATTCTTTCCTTACGAAACAGGGAAAGGATCCCTCATCTCGAGCTAGGAGACGGAAACGGGGCTCCCCTGGATGTGTGCGGGACCCTCGTGCTTCCTCTCGAGTGGAGACGGGTATGTCGGGGAACTTCTTGAGTTGCAGCAAGGGTGTGAAGGACCCTTTGGAAGTTCCAGTGGTTAGATATGATTAGCCTCGAGAAGCCTCAGCGGAAATGGGCCTCATCTCGCCTGGAGGGCAAAACCTCCTGGATTTTCTCGAGTTGAGGCAGGTGCTCTCGACTTACGACGGGGACCTCAGGGACCCGCTCTGGTGGCCTCAGGAAAGGCCAGTCCCCATGCGAGTTCCTCGGGGGCCTGTCGGGATTCCTCTCCCGTCGATGCCGGGGCCTAAGACCTTGTGAGGAGTCGGGGCCGGAACCTGAGGATTCCTCTCCAGTGCTGACATGGATCTTGGGGTACTTCTGGAGTCTCCCCAGGGGAGTCAGTGCTCGTCTCGAATGCGGGCATGCACTTGCGCTTTCCTCCAGAGCGGTAGCAGCAGTGTCACACAGTCCGCCGCGTGGATCAAAGGATCTATGGTTTTCCCTCGAGTCTTTCCCACGAGGCTTTCCGACGAGGCTTTCCCACAGGGCGGTCCCACGTGCACACCTGGTGGGAGTCGATCCTCGGCTTGAACGTCAAGGCAGTGCAGGGAAAACAGGTTCCTCTGGAATGGACTGACACATCTGGGGGACTCTTGGAATGGTGGCACGACCCTGAAGTTCCTCTCGCCTTTCCTGTGGAGAGCGCCTCCTCTTGAGATGCGACGGGAACGCCGGGAATTCTTTCCCTACGAAACAGGGAAACGATCCCTCATCTCGAGCTAGGAGGCGGAAACGGGGCTCCCCTGGATGTGTGCGGGACCCTCGTGCTTCCACTCGAGTGGAGACGGATATGTCGGGGAACTTCTTGAGTTGCAGCAAGGGTGGGAAGGACCCTTTGGAAGTTCCAGTGGTTAGATGTGATTAGCCTCGAGAAGCCTCAGCGGAAATGGGCCTCATCTCGCCTGGAGGGCAAAACCTCCTGGATTTTCTCGAGTTGCGGCAGGTGCTCTCGACTTACGGCGGGGACCTCAGGGACCCGCTCTGGTGGCCTCAAGAAAGGCCAGTCCCCATGCGAGTTCCTCGGGGGCCTCTCGGGATTCCTCTCCCGTCGATGCCGGGGCCTAAGACCTTGTGTGGAGTCGGGGCCGGAAACTGAGGATTCCTCTCCAGTGCTGACATGGATCTTGGGGTACTTCTGGAGTCTCCCCAGGGGAGTCAGTGCTCGTCTCGAATGCGGGCATGCACTTGCAGTTTCCTCCAGAGCGGTAGCAGAAGTGTCACACAGTCAGCCGCATGGATCAAAGGATCTATGGTTTTCCCTCGAGTCTTTCCCACGAGGCTTTCCCACGAGGCTTTCCCACAGGGCTGTCCCACGTGCACACGTGGTGGGAGTCGATCCTCGGCTTGAACGTCAAGGCAGTGCAGGGAAAACAGGTTCCTCTGGAATGGACTGACCCATCTGGGGGACTCTTGGAATGGTGGCACGACCCTGGAGTTCCTCTCGCCTTTCCTGTGGAGAGCGCCTCCTCTTGAGATGCGACGGGAACGCCGGGAATTCTTTCCCTACGAAACAGGGAAAGGATCCCTCATCTCGAGCTAGGAGGCGGAAACGGGGCTCCCCTGGATGTGTGCGGGACCCTCGTGCTTCCTCTCGAGTGGAGAAGGGTATGTCGGGCAACTTCTTGAGTTGCAGCAAGGGTGTGAAGGACCCTTTGGAAGTTCCAGTGGTTAGATGTGATTAGCCTCTAGAAGCCTCAGCGGAAATGGGCCTCATCTCGCCTGGAGGGCAAAACCTCCTGGATTTTCTCGAGTTGAGGCAGGTGCTCTCGACTTACGACGGGGACCTCAGGGACCCACTCTGGTGGCCTCAGAAAAGGCCAGTCCCCATGCGAGTTCCTCGGGGGCCTCTCGGGATTCCTCTCGCGTCGATGCCGGGGCCTAAGACCTTGTGTGGAGTCGGGGCCGGAACCTGAGGATTCCTCTCCAGTGCTGACATGGATCTTGGGGTACTTCTGGAGTCTCCCCAGGGGAGTCAGTCCTCGTCTCGAATGCGGGCATGCACTTGCACTTTCCTCCAGAGCGGTAGCAGCAGTGTCACGCAGTCCGCCGCGTGGATCAAAGGATCTATGGTTTTCCCTCGAGTCTTTCCCACGAGGCTTTCCGACGAGGCTTTCCCACAGGACGGTCCCACGTGCACACGTGCTGGGAGTCAATCCTCGGCTTGAACGTCAAGGCAGTGCAGGGAAAACAGGTTCCTCTGGAATGGACTGACACATCTGAGGGACTCTTTGAAGGGTAGCACGACCCTGGAGTTCATCTCGCCTTTCCTGTGGAGAGCGCCTCTTGAAATGCGACGGGAACGCCAGGAATTCTTTCCCTACGAAACAGGGAAAGGATCCCTCATCTCGAGCTAGGAGGCGGAAACGGGGCTCCCCTGGATGTGTGCGGGACCCTCGTGCTTCCTCTCGAGTGGAGACGGGTATGTCGGGGAACTTCTTGAGTTGCAGCAAGGGTGTGAAGGACCCTTTGGAAGTTCCAGTGGTTAGATGTGATTAGCCTCGAGAAGCCTCAGCGGAAATGGGCCTCAAATCGCCTGGAGGGCAAAACCTCCTGGATATTCTCGAGTTGCGGCAGGTGCTCTCGACTTACGACGGGGACCTCAGGGACCCGCTCTGGTGGCCTCAGGAAAGGCCAGTCCCCATGCGAGTTCCTCGGGGGCACCTCGGGATTCCTCTGCCGTCGATGCCGGGGCCTAAGACCTTGTGTGGAGTCGGGGCCGGAACCTGAGGATTCCTCTCCAGTGCTGACATGGATCTTGGGGTACTTCTGGAGTCTCCCCAGGGGAGTCAGTGCTCGTCTCGAATGCGGGCATGCACTTGCATTTTCCTCCAGAGCGGTAGCAGCAGTGTCACGCAATCCGCCGCGTGGATCAAAGGATCTATGGTTTTCCCTCGAGTCTTTCCCACGAGGCTTTCCCACGAGGCTTTCACACAGGGCTGTCCCACGTGCACACGTGGTGGGAGTCGATCCTCGGCTTGAACGTCAAGGCAGTGCAGGGAAAACAGGTTCCTCTGGAATGGACTGACACATCTGGGGGACTCTTGGAATGGTGGCACGACCCTGGAGTTCCTCTCGCCTTTCCTGTGGAGAGCGCCTCCTCTTGAGATGCGACGGGAACGCCGGGAATTCTTTCCTTACGAAACAGGGAAAGGATCCCTCATCTCGAGCTAGGAGACGGAAACGGGGCTCCCCTGGATGTGTGCGGGACCCTCGTGCTTCCTCTCGAGTGGAGACGGGTATGTCGGGGAACTTCTTGAGTTGCAGCAAGGGTGTGAAGGACCCTTTGGAAGTTCCAGTGGTTAGATATGATTAGCCTCGAGAAGCCTCAGCGGACATGGGCCTCATCTCGCCTGGAGGGCAAAACCTCCTGGATTTTCTCGAGTTGAGGCAGGTGCTCTCGACTTACGACGGGGACCTCAGGGACCCGCTCTGGTGGCCTCAGAAAAGGCCAGTCCCCATGCGAGTTCCTCGGGGGCCTCTCGGGATTCCTCTGCCGTTGATGCCGGGGCCTAAGACCTTGTGTGGAGTCGGGGCCGGAACCTGAGGATTCCTCTCCAGTGCTGACATGGATCGTGGGGTACTTCTGGAGTCTCCCCAGGGGAGTCAGTCCTCGTCTCGAATGCGGGCATGCACTTGCGCTTTCCTCCAGAGCGGTAGCAGCAGTGTCACGCAGTCCGCCGCGTGGATCAAAGGATCTATGGTTTTCCCTCGAGTCTTTCCCACGAGGCTTTCCGACGAGGCTTTCCCACAGGGCGGTCCCACGTGCACACGTGCTGGGAGTCCATCCTCGGCTTGAACGTCAAGGAAGTGCAGGGAAAACAGGTTCCTCTGGAATGGACTGACACATCTGGGGGACTCATTGAAGGGTGGCACGACCCTGGAGTTCCTCCCGCCTTTCCTGTGGAGAGCGCCTCTTGAGATGTGACGGGAACGCCGGGAATTCTTTCCCTACGAAACAGGGAAAGGATCCCACATCTCGAGCTAGGAGGCGGAAACGGGGCTCCCCTGGATGTGTGCGGGACCCTCGTGCTTCCTCTCGAGTGGAGACGGGTATGTCGGGGAACTTCTTGAGTTGCAGCAAGGGTGTGAAGGACCCTTTGGAAGTTCCAGTGGTTAGATGTGATTAGCCTCGAGAAGCCTCAGCGGAAATGGGCGTCATCTCGCCTGGAGGGCAAAACCTCCTGGATTTTCTCGAGTTGCGGCAGGTGCTCTCGACTTACGACGGGGACCTCAGGGACCCGCTCTGGTGGCCTCAGGAAAGGCCAGTCCCCATGCGAGTTCCTCGGGGGCCTGTCGGGATTCCTCTCCCGTCGATGCCGGGGCCTAAGACCTTGTGAGGAGTCGGGGAAGGAACCTGAGGATTCCTCTCCAGTGCTGACATGGATCTTGGGGTACTTCTGGAGTCTCCCCAGGGGAGTCAGTGCTCGTCTCGAATGCGGGCATGCACTTGCGCTTTCCTCCAGAGCGGTAGCATCAGTGTCACACAGTCCGCCGCGTGGATCAAAGGATCTATGGTTTTCCCTCGAGTCTTTCCCACGAGGCTTTCCGACGAGGCTTTCCTACAGGGCTGTCCCACGTGCACACGTGGTGGGAGTCGATCCTCGGCTTGAACGTCAAGGAAGTGCAAGGAAAACAGGTTCCTCTGGAATGGACTGACACATCTGGGGGGCTCTTGGAATGGTGGCACGACCCTGGAGTTCCTCTCGCCTTTCCTGTGGAGAGCGCCTCCTCTTGAGATGCGACGGGAACGCCGGGAATTCTTTCCCTACGAAACAGGGAAAGGATCCCTCATCTCGAGCTAGGAGGCGGAAACGGGGCTTCCCTGGATGTGTGCGGGACCCTCGTTCTTCCTCTCGAGTGGAGACGGGTATGTGGGGGAAATTCTTGAGTTGCAGCAAGGGTGTGAAGGACCCTTTGGAAGTTCCAGTGGTTAGATGTGATTAGCCTCGAGAAGCGTCAGCGGAAATGGGCCTCATCTCGCCTCGAGGGCAAAACCTCCTGGATTTTCTCGAGTTGCGGCAGCTGCTCTCGACTTACGACGGGGACCTCAGGGACCCGCTCTGGTGGCCTCAGGAAAGGCCAGTCTTCATGCGAGTTCCTCGGGGGCCTCTCCGGATTCCTCTCCCGTCGATGCCGGGGCCTAAGGCCTTGTGTGGAGTCGGGGCCTGAACCTGAGGATTCCTCTCCAGTGCTGACATGGATCTTGGGGTACTTCTGGAGTCTCCCCAGGGGAGTCAACCCTCGTCTCGAATGTGGGCATGCACTTGCCCTTTCCTCCAGAGCGGTAGCAGCAGTGTCACGCAGTCCGCCGCGTGGATCAAAGGATCTATGGTTTTCCCTCGAGTCTTTCCCACGAGGCTTTCCCACGAGGCTTTCCCACAGGGCTGTCCCCCGTGCACACGTGGTGGGAGTCGATCCTCGGCTTGAACGTCAAGGCAGTGCAGGGAAAACAGGTTCCTCTGGAATGGACTGACACATCTGGGGGACTCTTGGAATGGTGGCACGACCCTGGAGTTCCTCTCGCCTTTCCTGTGGGGAGCGCCTCCTCTTGAGATGCGACGGGAACGCCGGGAATTCTTTCCCTACGAAACAGGGAAAGGATCCCTCATCTCGAGCTAGAAGGCGGAAACGGGGCTCCCCTGGATGTGTGCGGGACCCTCGTTCTTCCTCTCGAGTGGAGACGGGTATGTCGGGGAACTTCTTGAGTTGCAGCAAGGCTGTGAAGGACCCTTTGGAAGTTCCAGTGGTTAGATGTGATTAGCCTCGAGAAGCCTCAGCGGAAATGGGCCTCATCTCGCCTGGAGGGCAAAACCTCCTGGATTTTCTCGAGTTGCGGCAGCTGCTCTCGACTTACGACGGGGACCTCAGGGACCCGCTCTGGTGGCCTCAGGAAAGGCCAGTCTTCATGCGAGTTCCTCGGGGGCCTCTCCGGATTCCTCTCCCGTCGATGCCGGGGCCTAAGGCCTTGTGTGGAGTCGGGGCCTGAACCTGAGGATTCCTCTCCAGTGCTGACATGGATCTTGGGGTACTTCTGGAGTCTCCCCAGGGGAGTCAACCCTCGTCTCGAATGTGGGCATGCACTTGCCCTTTCCTCCAGAGCGTTAGCAGCAGTGTCACGCAGTCCGCCGCGTGGATCAAAGGATCTATGGTTTTCCCTCGAGTCTTTCCCAGGAGGCTTTCCCACGAGGCTTTCCCACAGGGCTGTCCCCCGTGCACACGTGGTGGGAGTCGATCCTCGGCTTGAACGTCAAGGCAGTGCAGGGAAAACAGGTTCCTCTGGAATGGACTGACACATCTGGGGGACTCTTGGAATGGTGGCATGACCCTGGAGTTCCTCTCGCCTTTCCTGTGGAGAGCGCCTCCTCTTGAGATGCGACGGGAACGCCGGCAATTCTTTCCCTACGAAGCAGGGAAAGGATCACTCATCTCGAGCTAGGAGGCGGAAACGGGGCTCCCCTGGATGTGTGCGGGACCCTCGTGCTTCCTCTCGAGTGGAGACGGGTATGTCGGGGAACTTCTTGAGTTGCAGCAAGGGTGTGAAGGACCCTTTGGAAGTTCCAGTGGTTAGATGTGATTAGCCTCGAGAAGCCTCAGCGGAAATGGGCCTCATCTCGCCTGGAGGGCAAAACCTCCTGGATTTTCTCGAGTTGCTGCAGGTGCTCTCGACTTACGACGGGGACCTCAGGGACCCGCTCTGGTGGCCTCAGGAAAGGCCAGTCCCCATGCGAGTTCCTCGGGGGCCTCTCGGGATTCCTCTCCCGTCGATGCCGGGGCCTAAGACCTTGTGTGGAGTCGGGGCCGGAACCTGAGGATTCCTCTCCAGTGCTGACATGGATCTTGGGGTATTTCTGGAGTCTCCCCAGGGGAGTCAGTCCTCGTCTCGTATGCGGGCATGCACTTGCGCTTTCCTCCAGAGCGGTAGCAGCAGTGTCACGCAGTCCGCCGCGTGGATCAAAGGATCTATGGTTTTCCCTCGAACTTTCCCAGGAGGCTTTCCCACGAGGATTTCCCACAGGGCTGTCCCCGTGCACACGTTGTGGGAGTCGATCCTCGGCTTGAACGTCAAGGCAGTGCAGGGAAAACAGGTTTCTCTGGAATGGACTGACACATCTGGGGGACTCTTGGAATGGTGGCACGAACCTGGAGTTCCTCTCGCCTTTCCTGTGGAGAGCGCCTCCTCTTGAGATGCGACGGGAACGAAGGGAATTCTTTCCCTACGAAACAGGGAAAGGATCCCTCATCTCGAGCTAGGAGGCGGAAACGGGGCTTCCCTGGATGTGTGCGGGACCCTCGTGCTTCCTCTCGAGTGGAGACGGGTATGTCGGGGAACTACTTGAGTTGCAGCAAGGGTGTGAAGGACCCTTTGGAAGTTCCGGTGGTTAGATGTGATTAGCCTGGAGAAGCCTCAGCGGAAATGGGCCTCATCCAGCCTGGAGGGCAAAACCTCCTGGATTTTCTCGAGTTGCGGCAGGTGCTCTCGACTTACGCCGGGGACCTCAGGGACCCGCTCTGTTGGCCTCAGGAAAGGCCAGTCCCCATGCGAGTTCCTCGGGGGCCTCTCGGGATTCCTCTCCCGTCGATGCCGGGGCCTAAGACCTTGTGTGGAGTCGGGGCCGGAACCTGAGGATTCCTCTCCAGTGCTGACATGGATCTTGGGGTACTTCTGGAGTCTCCCCAGGGGAGTCAGTCCTCGTCTCGAATGCGGGCATGCACTTGCGCTTTCCTCCAAAGCGGTAGCAGCAGTGTCACGCAGTCCGCCGCGTGGATCAAAGGATCTATGGTTTTCCCTCGAGTCTTTCCCACGAGGCTATCCCACGAGGCTTTCCCACAGGGCTGTCCCACGTGCACACGTGGTGGGAGTCGATCCTCGGCTTGAACGTCAAGGCAGTGCAGGGAAAACAGGTTCCTCTGGAATGGACTGACACATCTGGGGGACTCTTGGAATGGTGGCACGACCCTGGAGTTCCTCTCGCCTTTCCTGTGGAGAGTGCCTCCTCTTGAGATGCGACAGGAACGCCGGGAATTCTTTCCCTACGAAACAGGGATAGGATCCCTCATCTCGAACTAGGAGGCGGAAACTGGGCTCCCCTGGATGTGTGCGGGACCCTCGTGCTTCCTTTCGAGTGGAGAGGGGTATGTCGTGGAACTGCTTGAGTTGCAGCAAGGGTGTGAAGGACCCTTTGGAAGTTCCAGTGGTTAGATGTGATTAGCCTCGAGAAGCCTCAGCGGAAATGGGCCTCATCTCGCCTGGAGGGCAAAACCTCATGGATTTTTCGAGTTGCGGCAGGTGCTCTCGACTTACGACAGGGACCTCAGGGACCCGCTCTGGTGGCCTCAGGAAAGGCCAGTCCCCATGCGAGTTCCTCGGGGGCCTCTCGGGATTCCTCTCCCGTCGATGCCGGGGCCTAAGACCTTGTTTGGATTCGAGGCCGGAACCCGAGGATTCCTCTCCAGTGCTGACATGGATCTTGGGGTACTTCTGGAGTCTCCCCAGGGGAGTCAGTCCTCGTCTCGAATGCGGGCATGCACTTGCGCTTTCCTCCAGAGCGGTAGCAGCAGTGTCACGCAGTCCGCCGCGTGGATCAATGGATCTATGGTTTTCCCTCGAGTCTTTCCCACGAGGCTTTCCCACGGGGCTTTCCCACAGGGCTGTCCCACGTGCACACGTGGTGGGAGTCGATCCTCGGCTTGAACGTCAAGGCAGGGCAGGGAAAACAGGTTCCTCTGGAATGGACTGACACATCTGGGGGACTCTTGGAATGGTGCCACGACCCTGGAGTTCCTCTCGCCTTTCCTGTGGAGAGCGCCTCCTCTTGAGATGCGACGGGAACGCAGGGAATTCTTTCCCTATGAAACAGGGAAAGGATCCCTCATCTCGAGCTAGGAGGCGGAAACGGGGCTCCCCTGGATGTGTGCGGGACCCTCGTGCTTCCTCTCAAGTGGAGACGGGTATGTCGTGGAACTGCTTGAGTGGCAGCAAGGGTGTGAAGGACCCTTTGGAAGTTCCAGTGGTTAGATGTGATTAGCCTCGAGAAGCCTCAGCGGAAATGGGCCTCATCTCGCCTGGAGGGCAAAACCTCATGGATTTTCTCGAGTTGCGGCAGGTGCTCTCGACTTACGACGGGGACCTCAGGGACCCGCTCTGGTGGCCTCAGGAAAGGCCAGTCCCCATGCGAGTTCCTCGGGGGCCTCCTGGGAGTTCCTCTCCCGTCGATGCCAGGGCCTAAGACCTTGTGCGGAGTCGGGACCGGAACCTGAGGATTCCTCTCCAGTGCTTACATGGATCTTGGGGTACTTCTGGAGTCTCCCCAGGGGAGTCAGTCCTCGTCTCGAATGCGGGCATGCACTTGCGCTTTCCTCCAGAGCGGTAGCAGCAGTGTCACACAGTCCGCCGCGTGGATCAAAGGATATATGGTTTTCCCTCGAGTCTTTCCCACGAGGCTTTCCCACGGGGCTTTCCCACAGGGCTGTCCCACGTGCACACGTGGTGGGAGTCGATCCTCGGCTTGAACGTCAAGGCAGTGCAGGGAAAACAGGTTCCTCTGGAATGGACTGACACATCTGGGGGACTCTTGGAATGGTGGCACGACCCTGGAGTTCCTCTCGCCTTTCCTGTGGAGAGCGCCTCCTCTTGAGATGCGACGGGAACGCTGGGAATTCTTTCCCTACGAAACAGGGAAAGGATCCCTCATCTAGAGCTAGGAGGCGGAAACGGGGCTCCCCTGGATGTGTGCGGGACCCTCGTGCTTCCTCTCGAGTGGAGACGGGTATGTCGGGGAACTTCTTGAGTTGCAGCAAGGGTGTGAAGGACCCTTTGGAAGTTCCAGTGGTTAGATGTGATTAGCCTCGAGAAGCCTCAGCGGAAATGGGCCTCATCTCGCCTGGAGGGCAAAACCTCCTGGATTTTCTCGAGTTGCGGCAGGTGCTCTCGACTTACGACGGGGACCTCAGGGACCCGCTCTGGTGGCCTCAGGAATGGCCAGTCCCCATGCGAGTTTCTCGGGGGCCTCTCGGGATTCCTCTCGCGTCGATGCCGGGGCCTAAGACCTTGTGTGGAGTCGGGGCCGGAACCTGAGGATTCCTCTCCAGTGCTGACATGGATCTTGGGGTACTTCTGGAGTCTCCCCAGGGGAGTCAGTCCTCGTCTCGAATGCGGGCATGCACTTGCGCTTTCCTCCAGATCGGTAGCAGCAGTGTCACGAAGTCCGCCGCGTGGATCAAAGGATCTTCGGTTTTCCCTCGAGTCTTTCCCACGAGGCTTTCCCACGAGGCTTTCCCACAGGGCTGTCCCACGTGCACACGTGGTGGGAGTCGATCCTCGGCTTGAACGTCAAGGCAGTGCAGGGAAAACAGGTTCCTCTGGAATGGACTGACACATCTGGGGGACTCTTGGAATGGTGGCACGACCCTGGAGTGCCTCTCGCCTTTCCTGTGGAGAGCGCCTCCTCTTGAGATGCGACGGGAACGCCGGGAATTCTTTCCCTACGAAACAGGGATAGGATCCGTCATCTCGAACTAGGAGGCGGAAACGGGGCTCCCCTGGATGTGTGCGGGACCCTCGTGCTTCCTCTCGAGTGGAGACGGGTATGTCGTGGAACTGCTTGAGTTGCAGCAAGGGTGTGAAGGACCCTTTGGAAGTTCCAGTGGTTAGATGTGATTAGCCTCCAGAAGCCTCAGCGGAAATGGGCCTCATCTCGCCTGGAGGGCAAAACCTCCTGGATTTTCTCGAGTTGCGGCAGGTGCTCTCGACTTACGACGGGGACCTCAGGGACCCGCTCTGGAGGCCTCAGGAAAGGCCAGTCCCCATGCGAGTTCCTCGGGGGCCTCTCGGGATTCCTCTCCCGTCGATGCCGGGGCCTAAGACCTTGTGTGGAGTCGGGGCCGGAACCTGAGGATTCCTCTCCAGTGCTGACATGGATCTTGGGGTACTTCTGGAGTCTCCCCAGGGGAGTCAGTCCTCGTCTCGAATGCGGGCATGCACTTGCGCTTTCCTCCAGAGCGGTAGCAGCAGTGTCACCCAGTCCGCCGCGTGGATCAAAGGATCTATGGTTTTCCCTCGAGTCTTTCCCACGAGGCTTTCCGACGAGGCTTTCCCACAGGGCTGTCCCACTTGCACACTGGTGGGAGTAGATCCTCGGCTTGAACATCAAGGCAGTGCAGGGAAAACAGGTTCCTCTGGAATGGACTGACCCATCTGGGGGACTCTTGGAATGGTGGCACGACCCTGGAGTTCCTCTCGCCTTTCCTGTGGAGAGCGCCTCCTCTTGAGATGCAACCGGAACGCCGGGAATTCTTTCCCTACGAAACAGGGAAAGGATCCCTCATCTCGAGCTAGGAGGCTGAAACGGGGCTCCCCTGGATGTGTGCGGGACCCTTTTGCTTCCTCTCGGGTGGAGACGTGTATGTCGGGGAACTTCTGGACTTGCAGCAAGGGTGTGAAGGACCCTTTGGGAGTTTCAGTGGTTAGAGGTGATTAGCCTCGAGAAGCCTCAGCGGAAATGGGCCTCATCTCGCCTGGAGGGCAAAACCTCCTGGATTTTCTCGAGTTGCGGCAGGTGCTCTCGACTTCCGACGGGGACCTCAGGGACCCGCTCTGGTGGCCTCAGGAAAGTCCAGTCTCCTTACGAGTTCCTCGAGGGCCTCTCGGGATTCCTCTCCCGTCGATGCCGGGGCCTAAGACCTTGTGTGGAGTCGGTGCCGGACCTGAGGATTCCTCTCCAGTGCTGACATGGATCTTGGGGTACTTCTGGAGTCTCCCCAGTGGAGTCAGTCCTCGTCTCGAATGCGGGCATGCACTTGCGCTTCCCTCCAGTGCGGTAGGAGCAGTGTCACGCAGTCTGCAGCGTGGATCAAAGGATCTATGGTTATCCCTCGAGTCTTTCCCTCGAGGCTTTCCCACGAGGCTTTCCCATAGGGCTGTCCCACGTGCACACGTGGTGTGAGTCGATCCTCGGCTTGAACTTCAAGGCAGTGCAGGGAAAACAGGTTCCTCTGGAATGGATTGACACATCTGGGGGACTCGTGGAATGGTGGCACGACCCAGGAGTTCCTCTCGCCTTTCCTGTGGAGAGCGCCTCCTCTTGAGATGCGACGGGAACGCCGGGAATTCTTTCCCTACGAAACAGGGAAAGGATCCCTCATCTCGAGCTAGGAGGCGGAAACGGGGCTCCCCTGGATGTGTGCGGCACCCCACGTGCTTCCTCTCGAGTGGAGACGGGTATGTCGGGGAACTTCTTGAGTTGCAGCAAGGGTGTGAAGGACCCTTTGGAAGTTCCAGTGGTCAGATGTGATTAGCCTCGAGAAGCCTCAGCGGAAATGGGCCTCATCTCGCCTGGAGGGCAAAACCTCCTGGATTTTCTCGAGTTGCGGCAGGTGCTCTCGACTTACGACGGGGACCTCAGGGACCCGCTCTGGAGGCCTCAGGAAACGCCAGTCCCCATGCGAGTTCCTCGGGGGCCTCTCGGGATTCCTCCCCGTCGATGCCGCAGCCTAGGACCTTGTGTGGAGTCGGGGCCGGAACCTGCGGATTCCTCTCCTTGCTGACATGGATCTTGGGGTACTTCTGGAGTCTCCCCAGGGGAGTCAGTCCTCGTCTCGAATGCGGGCATGCACTTGTGCTTTAATCCAGAGCGGTAGTCGCAGTGTCACGCAGTCCGCCGCGTGGATCAAAGGATCTATGGTTTTCCCTCGAGTCTTTCCCACGAGGCTTTCCCACGAGGCTTTCCCACAGGGCTGTACCACGTGCACACTTGGTGGGACTCGATCTTCGGCTTGAACGTCAAGGCAGTGCAGGGAAAACAGGTTCCTCTGGAATGGACTGACACATCTGGGGGACTCGTGGAATTTTGGCACGACCCTGGAGTTCCTCTCGCCTTTCCTGTGGAGAGTGCCTCCTCTTGAGATGCGACGGGAACGCCGGGAATTCTTTCCCTACGAAACAGGGAAAGATCCCTCATCTCGAGCTAGGAGGCGGAAACGGGGCTCCCCTGGATGTGTGCGGGACCCTCGTGCTTCCTCTCGAGTGGAGACGGGTATGTCGGGCAAATTCTTGAGTTGCAGCAAGGGTGTGAAGGACCCTTTGAAAGTTCCAGTGGTTAGATGTGATTAGCCTCGAGAAGCCTCAGCGGAAATGGGCCTCATCTCGCCTGGAGGGCAAAACCTCCTGGATTTTCTCGAGTTGCGGCAGGTGCTCTCGACTTACACGGGGACCTCAGGGACCCGCTCTGGTGGCCTCAGGAAAGGCCAGTCCCCATGCGAGTTCCTCGGGGGCCTCTCAGGATTCCTCTCCCATCGATGCCCGGGCCTAAGACCTAGTGTGGAGTCGGGGCCGGAACCTGAGGATTCCTCTCCAGTGCTGGCATGGATCTTGGGGTACTTCTGGAGTCTCCCCAGGGGAGTCAGTGCTCGTCTCGAATGCGGGCATGCACTTGCGCTTTCCTCCAGAGCGGTAGCAGCAGTGTCACGCAGTCCGCCGCGTGGATCAAAGGATCTATGGTTTTCCCTCGAGTCTTTCCCACGAGGCTTTCCCACGAGGCTTTCCCACAGGGCTGTCCCACGTGCACACGTGGTGGGAATCGATCCTCGGCTTGAACGTCAAGGCAGTGCAGGGAAAAAAGGTTCCTCTGGAATGGACTGACACATCTGGGGGACTCTTGGAATGGTGCCACGACCCTGGAGTTCCTCTCGCCTTTCCTGTGGAGAGCGCCTCCTCTTGAGATGCGACGGGAACGCCGGGAATTCTTTCCCTACGAAACAGGGAAAGGATCCCTCATCTCGAACTAGGAGGCGGAAACGGGGCTCCCCTGGATGTGTGTGGGACCCCACGTGCTTCCTCTCGAGTGGAGACGGGTATGTCCCGGAACTGCTTGAGTTGCAGCAAGGGTGTGAAGGACCCTTTGGAAGTTCCAGTGGTTAGATGTGATTAGCCTCGAGAAGCCTCAGCGGAAATGGGCCTCATCTCGCCTGGAGGGCAAAACCTCCTGGATTTTCTCGAGTTGCGGCAGGTGCTCTCGACTTACGACGGGGACCTCAGGGACCCGCTCTGGAGGCCTCAGGAAACGCCAGTCCCCATGCGAGTTCCTCGGGGCCCTCTCGGGATTCCTCCCCGTCGATGCCGCAGCCTAGGACCTTGTGTGGAGTCGGGGCCGGAACCTGCGGATTCCTCTCCTTGTTGACATGGATCTTGGGGTACTTCTGGAGTCTCCCCAGGGGAGTCAGTCCTCGTCTCGAATGCGGGCATGCACTTGTGCTTTAATCCAGAGCGGTAGCCGCAGTGTCACGCAGTCCGCCGCGTGGATCAAAGGATCTATGGTTTTCCCTCGAGTCTTTCCCACGAGGCTTTCCCACGAGGCTTTCCCACAGGGCTGTACCACGTGCACACTTGGTGGGACTCGATCTTCGGCTTGAACGTCAAGGCAGTGCAGGGAAAACAGGTTCCTCTGGAATGGACTGACACATCTGGGGGACTCGTGGAATTTTGGCACGACCCTGGAGTTCCTCTCGCCTTTCCTGTGGAGAGTGCCTCCTCTTGAGATGCGACGGGAACGCCGGGAATTCTTTCCCTACGAAACAGGGAAAGATCCCTCATCTCGAGCTAGGAGGCGGAAACGGGGCTCCCCTGGATGTGTGCGGGACCCTCGTGCTTCCTCTCGAGTGGAGACGGGTATGTCGGGCAACTTCTTGTGTTGCAGCAAGGGTGTGAAGGACCCTTTGGAAGTTCCAGTGGTTAGATGTGATTAGCCTCGAGAAGCCTCAGCGGAAATGGACCTCATCTCGCCTGGAGGGCAAAACCTCCTGGATTTTCTCGAGTTGCGGCAGGTGCTCTCGACTTACACGGGGACCTCAGGGACCCGCTCTGGTGGCCTCAGGAAAGGCCAGTCCAGATGCGAGTTCCTCGGGGGCCTCTCAGGATTCCTCTCCCATCGATGCCCGGGCCTAAGACCTAGTGTGGAGTCGGGGCCGGAACCTGAGGATTCCTCTCCAGTGCTGGCATGGATCTTGGGGTACTTCTGGAGTCTCCCCAGGGGAGTCAGTGCTCGTCTCGAATGCGGGCATGCACTTGCGCTTTCCTCCAGAGCGGTAGCAGCAGTGTCACGCAGTCCGCCGCGTGGATCAAAGGATCTATGGTTTTCCCTCGAGTCTTTCCCACGAGGCTTTCCCACGAGGCTTTCCCACAGGGCTGTCCCACGTGCACACGTGGTGGGAATCGATCCTCGGCTTGAACGTCAAGGAAGTGCAGGGAAAAAAGGTTCCTCTGGAATGGACTGACACATCTGGGGGACTCTTGGAATGGTGCCACGACCCTGGAGTTCCTCTCGCCTTTCCTGTGGAGAGCGCCTCCTCTTTAGATGCGACGGGAACGCCGGGAATTCTTTCCCTACGAAACAGGGAAAGGATCCCTCATCTCGAGCTAGGAGGCGGAAACGGGGCTCCCCTGGATGTGTGTGGGACCCCACGTGCTTCCTCTCGAGTGGAGACGGGTATGTCCCGGAACTGCTTGAGTTGCAGCAAGGGTGTGAAGGACCCTTTGGAAGTTCCAGTGGTTAGATGTGATTAGCCTCCAGAAGCCTCAGCGGAAATGGGCGTCATCTCGCCTGGAGGGCAAAACCTCCTGGATTTTCTCGAGTTGCGGCAGCTGCTCTCGACTTACGACGGGGACCTCAGGGACCCGCTCTGGAGGCCTCAGGAAAGGCCAGTCCCCATGCGAGTTCCTCGGGGGCCTCTCGGGATTCCTCTCCCGTCGATGCCGGGGCCTAAGACCTTGTGTGGAGTCGGGGCCGGAACCTGAGGATTCCTCTCCAGTGCTGACATGGATCTTGGGGTACTTCTGGAGTCTCCCCAGGGGAGTCAGTCCTCGTCTCGAATGCGGGCATGCACTTGCGCTTTCCTCCAGAGCGGTAGCAGCAGTGTCACCCAGTCCGCCGCGTGGATCAAAGGATCTATCGTTTTCCCTCGAGTCTTTCCCACGAGGCTTTCCGACGAGGCTTTCCCACAGGGCTGTCCCACTTGCACACTGGTGGGAGTAGATCCTCGGCTTGAACATCAAGGCAGTGCAGGGAAAACAGGTTCCTCTGGAATGGACTGACCCATCTGGGGGACTCTTGGAATGGTGGCACGACCCTGGAGTTCCTCTCGCCTTTCCTGTGGAGAGCGCCTCCTCTTGAGATGCAACGGGAACGCCGGGAATTCTTTCCCTACGAAACAGGGAAAGGATCCCTCATCTCGAGCTAGGAGGCTGAAACGGGTCTCCCCTGGATGTGTGCGGGACCCTTTTGCTTCCTCTCGGGTGGAGACGTGTATGTCGGGGAACTTCTGGACTTGCAGCAAGGGTGTGAAGGACCCTTTGGGAGTTTCAGTGGTTAGAGGTGATTAGCCTCGAGAAGCCTCAGCGGAAATGGGCCTCATCTCGCCTGGAGGGCAAAACCTCCTGGATTTTCTCGAGTTGCGGCAGGTGCTCTCGTCTTCCGACGGGGACCTCAGGGACCCGCTCTGGTGGCCTCAGGAAAGTCCAGTCTCCTTACGAGTTCCTCGAGGGCCTCTCGGGATTCCTCTCCCGTCGATGCCGGGGCCTAAGACCTTGTGTGGAGTCGGTGCCGGACCTGAGGATTCCTCTCCAGTGCTGACATGGATCTTGGGGTACTTCTGGAGTCTCCCCAGTGGAGTCAGTCCTCGTCTCGAATGCGGGCATGCACTTGCGCTTCCCTCCAGTGCGGTAGGAGCAGTGTCACGCAGTCTGCAGCGTGGATCAAAGGATCTATGGTTATCCCTCGAGTCTTTCCCTCGAGGCTTTCCCACGAGGCTTTCCCACAGGGCTGTCCCACGTGCACACGTGGTGTGAGTCGATCCTCGGCTTGAACTTCAAGGCAGTGCAGGGAAAACAGGTTCCTCTGGAATGGATTGACACATCTGGGGGACTCGTGGAATGGTGGCACGACCCTGGAGTTCCTCTCGCCTTTCCTGTGGAGAGCGCCTCCTCTTGAGATGCGACGGGAACGCCGGGAATTCTTTCCCTACGAAACAGGGAAAGGATCCCTCATCTCGAGCTAGGAGGCGGAAACGGGGCTCCCCTGGATGTGTGCGGCACCCCACGTGCTTCCTCTCGAGTGGAGACGGGTATGTCGGGGAACTTCTTGAGTTGCAGCAAGGGTGTGAAGGACCCTTTGGAAGTTCCAGTGGTCAGATGTGATTAGCCTCGAGAAGCCTCAGCGGAAATGGGCCTCATCTCGCCTGGAGGGCAAAACCTCCTGGATTTTCTCGAGTTGCGGCAGGTGCTCTCGACTTACGACGGGGACCTCAGGGACCCGCTCTGGAGGCCTCAGGAAACGCCAGTCCCCATGCGAGTTCCTCGGGGGCCTCTCGGGATTCCTCCCCGTCGATGCCGCAGCCTAGGACCTTGTGTGGAGTCGGGGCCGGAACCTGCGGATTCCTCTCCTTGCTGACATGGATCTTGGGGTACTTCTGGAGTCTCCCCAGGGGAGTCAGTCCTCGTCTCGAATGCGGGCATGCACTTGTGCTTTAATCCAGAGCGGTAGCCGCAGTGTCACGCAGTCCGCCGCGTGGATCAAAGGATCTATGGTTTTCCCTCGAGTCTTTCCCACGAGGCTTTCCCACGAGGCTTTCCCACAGGGCTGTACCACGTGCACACTTGGTGGGACTCGATCTTCGGCTTGAACGTCAAGGCAGTGCAGGGAAAACAGGTTCCTCTGGAATGGACTGACACATCTGGGGGACTCGTGGAATTTTGCCACGACCCTGGAGTTCCTCTCGCCTTTCCTGTGGAGAGTGCCTCCTCTTGAGATGCGACGGGAACGCCGGGAATTCTTTCCCTACGAAACAGGGAAAGATCCCTCATCTCGAGCTAGGAGGCGGAAACGGGGCTCCCCTGGATGTGTGCGGGACCCTCGTGCTTCCTCTCGAGTGGAGACGGGTATGTCGGGGAACTTCTTGAGTTGCAGCAAGGGTGTGAAGGACCCTTTGGAAGTTCCAGTGGTTAGATGTGATTAGCCTCGAGAAGCCTCAGCGGAAATGGGCCTCATCTCGCCTGGAGGGCAAAACCTCCTGGATTTTCTCGAGTTGCGGCAGGTGCTCTCGACTTACACGGGGACCTCAGGGACCCGCTCTGGTGGCCTCAGGAAAGGCCAGTCCCCATGCGAGTTCCTCGGGGGCCTCTCAGGATTCCTCTCCCATCGATGCCCGGGCCTAAGACCTAGTGTGGAGTCGGGGCCGGAACCTGACGATTCCTCTCCAGTGCTGGCATGGATCTTGGGGTACTTCTGGAGTCTCCCCAGGGGAGTCAGTGCTCGTCTCGAATGCGGGCATGCACTTGCGCTTTCCTCCAGAGCGGTAGCAGCAGTGTCACCCAGTCCGCCGCGTGGATCAAAGGATCTATGGTTTTCCCTCGAGTCTTTCCCACGAGGCTTTCCCACGAGGCTTTCCCACAGGGCTGTCCCACGTGCACACGTGGTGGGAATCGATCCTCGGCTTGAACGTCAAGGAAGTGCAGGGAAAAAAGGTTCCTCTGGAATGGACTGACACATCTGGGGGACTCTTGGAATGGTGCCACGACCCTGGAGTTCCTCTCGCCTTTCCTGTGGAGAGCGCCTCCTCTTGAGATGCGACGGGAACGCCGGGAATTCTTTCCCTACGAAACAGGGAAAGGATCCCTCATCTCGAGCTAGGAGGCGGAAACGGGGCTCCCCTGGATGTGTGTGGGACCCCACGTGCTTCCTCTCGAGTGGAGACGGGTATGTCCCGGAACTGCTTGAGTTGCAGCAAGGGTGTGAAGGACCCTTTGGAAGTTCCAGTGGTTAGATGTGATTAGCCTCGAGAAGCCTCAGCGGAAATGGGCCTCATCTCGCCTGGAGGGCAAAACCTCCTGGATTTTCTCGAGTTGCGGCAGGTGCTCTCGACTTACGACGGGGACCTCAGGGACCCGCTCTGGAGGCCTCAGGAAAGGCCAGTCCCCATGCGAGTTCCTCGGGAGCCTCTCGGGATTCCTCTCCCGTCGATGCCGGGGCCTAAGACCTTGTGTGGAGTCGGAGCCGGAACCTGAGGATTCCTCTCCAGTGCTGACATGGATCTTGGGGTACTTCTGGAGTCTCCCCAGGGGAGTCAGTCCTCGTCTCGAATGCGGGCATGCACTTGCGCTTTCCTCCAGAGTGGTAGCAGCAGTGTCACGCAGTCCGCCGCGTGGATCAAAGGATCTATGGTTTTCCCTCGAGTCTTTCCCTCGAGGCTTTCCCACGAGGATTTCCCACAGGGCTGTCCCACGTGCACACGTGGTGTGAGTCGATCCTCGGCTTGAACGTCAAGGCAGTGCAGGGAAAACAGGTTCCTCTGGAATGGATTGACACATCTGGGGGACTCGTGGAATTTTGGCACGACCCTGGAGTTCCTCTCGCCTTTCCTGTGGAGAGCGCCTCCTCTTGAGATGCGACGGGAACGCCGGGAATTCTTTCCCTACGAAACAGGGAAAGGATCCCTCATCTCGAGCTAGGAGGCGGAAACGGGGCTCCCCTGGATGTGTGCGGGACCCCACGTGCTTCCTCTCGAGTGGAGACGGGTATGTCGGGGAACTTTTTGAGTTGCAGCAAGGTTGTGAAGGACCCTTTGGAAGTTCCAGTGGTTAGATGTGATTAGCCTCGAGAAGCCTCAGTGGAAATGGGCCTCATTTCGCCTGGAGGGCAAAACCTCCTGCATTTTCTCGAGTTGCGGCAGGTGCTCTCGACTTACGACGGGGACCTCAGGGACCCGCTCTGGTGGCCTCAGGAAAGGCCACTCCCTATGCGAGTTCCTCGGGGGCCTCTCGGGATTCCTCTCCCGTCGATGCCGGGGCCTAAGACCTTGTGTGGAGTCGGGGCCGGAACCTGAGGATTCCACTCCAGTGCTGACATGGATCTTGGGGTACTTCTGGAGTCTCCCCAGGGGAGTCAGTCCTCGTCTCGAATGCGGGCATGCACTTGCGCTTCCCTCCAGTGCGGTAGGAGCAGTGTCACGCAGTCTGCAGCGTGGATCAAAGGATCTATAGTTTTCCCTCGAGTCTTTCCCACGAGTCTTTCCCACGAGGCGTTTCCCCAGGGATGTCCCACGTGCACACGTGTTGGGAATCGATCCTCGGCTTGAACGTCAAGGCAGTGCAGGGAAAAAAGGTTCCTCTGGAATGGACTGACACATCTGGGGGACTCTTGGAATGGTGCCACGACCCTGGAGTTCCTCTCGCCTTTCCTGTGGAGAGCGCCTCCTCTTGAGATGCGACGGGAACGCCGGGAATTGTTTCCCTACGAAACAGGGAAAGGATCCCTCATCTCGAGCTAGGAGGCGGAAACGGGGCTCCCCTGGATGTGTGTGGGACCCCACGTGCTTCCTCTCGAGTGGAGACGGGTATGTCCCGGAACTGCTTGAGTTGCAGCAAGGGTGTGAAGGACCCTTTGGAAGTTCCAGTGGTTAGATGTGATTAGCCTCGAGAAGCCTCAGCGGAAATGGGCCTCATCTCGCCTGGAGGGCAAAACCTCCTGGATTTTCTCGAGTTGCGGCAGGTGCTCTCGACTTACGACGGGGACCTCAGGGACCCGCTCTGGAGGCCTCAGGAAAGGCCAGTCCCCATGCGAGTTCCTCGGGGGCCTCTCGGGATTCCTCCCCGTCGATGCCGCGGCCTAGGACCTTGTGTTGAGTCGGGGCCGGAACCTGCGGATTCCTCTCCTTGCTGACATGGATCTTGGGGTACTTCTGGAGTCTCCCCAGGGGAGTCAGTCCTCGTCTCGAATGCGGGCATGCACTTGTGCTTTCCTCCAGAACGGTAGCAGCAGTGTCACGCAGTCCGCCGCGTGGATCAAAGGATCTATGGTTTTCCCTCGAGTCTGTCCCACGAGGCTTTCCCACGAGGCTTTCCCACAGGGCTGTACCACGTGCACACTTGGTGGGACTCGATCTTCGGCTTGAACGTCTAAGGCAGTGCAGGGAAAACAGGTTCCTCTAGAATGGACTGACACATCTGGGGGTCTCTTGGAATGGTGGCACGACCCTGGAGTTCCTCTCGCCTTTCCTGTGGAGAGCGCCTCCTCTTGAGATGCGACGGGAACGCCGGGAATTCTTTCCCTACGAAACAGGGAAAGGATCCCTCATCTCGAGCTAGGAGGCGGAAACGGGGCTCCCCTGGATGTGTGCGGGACCCCATGTGCTTCCTCTCGAGTGGATACGGGTATGTCGGGGAACTTCCTGAGTTGCAGCAAGGGTGTGAAGGACCCTTTGGAAGTTCCAGTGGTTAGATGTGATTAGCCTCGAGAAGCCTCAGCGGAAATGGGCCTCATTTCGCCTGGAAGGCAAAACCTCCTGGATTTTCTCGAGTTGCGGCAGGTGCTCTCGACTTATGACGGGGACCTCAGGGACCCGCTCTGGTGGCCTCAGGAAAGGCCAGTCCCCATGCGAGTTCCTCGGGGGCCTCTCGGAATTCCTCTCCCATCGATGCCGGGGCCTAAGACCTTGTGTGAAGTCGGGGCCGGAACCTGAGGATTCCTCTCCAGTGCTGACATGGATCTTGGGGTACTTCTGGAGTCTTCCGAGGGGAGTCAGTCCTCGTCTCGAATGCGGGCATGCACTTGCGCTTTCCTCCAGAGCAGTAGCAGCAGTGTCACGCATTCCGCCACGTGGATCAAAGGATTTATGGTTTTCCCTCGAGTCTTTCCCACGAGGCTTTCCAACGAGGCTTTCCCACAGGGCCGTCCCACGTGCACACGTGGTGGGAATCGATCCTCGGCTTGAACGTCAAAGCAGTGCAGGGAAAACAGGTTCCTCTGGAATGGATTGACACATCTGGGGGACTCTTGGAATGGTGGCACGAATCTGGAGTTCCTCTCCCCTTTCCTGTGGAGAGCGCCTCCTCTTGAGATGTGACGGGAACGCCGGGAATTCTTTCCCTACGAAACAGGGAAAGGATCCCTCATCTCGAGCTAGGAGGCGGAAACGGGGCTCCCCTGGATGTGTGCGGGACCCCATGTGCTTCCTCTCGAGTGGATACGGGTATGTCGGGGAACTTCCTGAGTTGCAGCAAGGGTGTGAAGGACCCTTTGGAAGTTCCAGTGGTTAGATGTGATTAGCCTCGAGAAGCCTCAGCGGAAATGGGCCTCATTTCGCCTGGAGGGCAAAACCTCCTGGATTTTCTCGAGTTGCGGCAGGTGCTCTCGACTTATGACGGGGACCTCAGGGACCCGCTCTGGTGGCCTCAGGAAAGGCCAGTCCCCATGCGAGTTCCTCGGGGGCCTCTCGGGATTCCTCTCCCGTCGATGCCGGGGCCTAAGACCTTGTGTGAAGTCGGGGCCGGAACCTGAGGATTCCTCTCCAGTGCTGACATGGATCTTGGGGTACTTCTGGAGTCTTCCGAGGGGAGTCAGTCCTCGTCTCGAATGCGGGCATGCACTTGCGCTTTCCTCCAGAGCAGTAGCAACAGTGTCACGCATTCCGCCACGTGGATCAAAGGATTTATGGTTTTCCCTCGAGTCTTTCCCACGAGGCTTTCCCACGAGGCTTTCCCACAGGGCCGTCCCACGTGCACACGTGGTGGGAATCGATCCTCGGCTTGAACGTCAAAGCAGTGCAGGGAAAAAAGGTTCCTCTGGAATGGATTGACACATCTGGGGGACTCTTGGAATGGTGGCACGAATCTGGAGTTCCTCTCCCCTTTCCTGTGGAGAGCGCCTCCTCTTGAGATGTGACGGGAACGCCGGGAATTCTTTCCCTACGAAATAGGGAAAGGATCCCTCATCTCGAGCGAGGAGGCGGAAACGGGGCTCCCCTGGATGTGTGCGGGACCCCACGTGCTTCCTCTCGAGTGGAGACTGTTATGTCGAGCAACTTCTTGAGTTGCAGCAAGGGTGTGAGGGACCCTTTGGAAGTTCCAGTGGTCAGATGTGATTAGCCTAGAGAAGCCTCAGCGGAAATGGGCCTCATCTCGCCTGGAGGGCAAAACCTCCTGGATTTTCTCGAGTTGCGGCAGGTGCTCTCGACTTACGACGGGGACCTCAGGGACCCGCTCTGGTGGCCTCAGGAAAGGCCAGTCCCCATGCGAGTTCCTCGGGGGCCTCTCGGGATTCCTCTCCCGTCGATGCCGGGGCCTAAGACCTTGTGTGAAGTCGGGGCCGGAACCTGAGGATTCCTCTCCAGTGCTGACATGGATCTTGGGGTACTTCTGGAGTCTTCCGAGGGGAGTCAGTCCTCGTCTTGAATGCGGGCATGCACTTGCGCTTTCCTCCAGAGCAGTAGCAGCAGTGTCACGCAGTCCGCCGCGTGGATCAAAGGATCTATGGTTTTCCCTCGAGTCTTTCCCACGAGGCTTTCCCACGAGGCTTTCCCACAGGGCTGTCCCACGTGCACACGTGGTGGGAGTCGATCCTCGGCTTGAACGTCAAGGCATTGCAGGGAAAATAGGTTCCTCTGGAATGGATTGACACATCTGGGAGACTCTTGGAATGGTGGCACGACCCTGGAGTTCCTCTCGCCTTTCCTGTGGAGAGCGCCTCCTCTTGAGATGCGACGGGAACGCCGGGAATTCTTTCCCTACGAAACAGGGAAAGGATCCCTCATCTCGAGCTAGGAGGCGGAAACGGGGCTCCCCTGGATGTGTGCGGGACCCCACGTGCTTCCTCTCGAGTGGAGACGGGTATGTCGGGGAACTTTTTGAGTTGCAGCAAGGTTGTGAAGGACCCTTTGGAAGTTCCAGTGGTTAGATGTGATTAGCCTCGAGAAGCCTCAGTGGAAATGGGCCTCATTTCGCCTGGAGGGCAAAACCTCCTGGATTTTCTCGAGTTGCGGCAGGTGCTCTCGACTTACGACGGGGACCTCAGGGACCCGCTCTGGTGGCCTCAGGAAAGGCCAGTCCCCATGCGAGTTCCTCGGGGGCCTCTCGGGATTCCTCTCCCGTCGATGCCGGGGCCTAAGACCTTGTGTGGAGTCGGGGCCGGAACCTGAGGATTCCTCTCCAGTGCTGACATGGATCTTGGGTTACTTCTGTAGTCTCCCCAGGGGAGTCAGTCCTCGTCTCGAATGCGGGCATGCACTTGCGCTTTCCTCCAGAGCGGTAGCAGCAGTGTCACGAAGTCCGCCGCGTGGATGAAAGGATCTATGGTTTTCCTTTGAGTCTTTCCCACGAGGCTTTCCCACGAGGCTTTCCCACAGGGATGTCCCACGTGCACACATGGTGGGAGACTATCCTCGGCTTGAACGTCAAGGCAGTGCAGGGAAAACAGGTTCCTCTGGAATGGACTGACACATCTGGGGGACTCTTGGAATGGTGGCACGACCCTGGAGTTCCTCTCGCCTTTCATGTGGAGAGTGCATCCTCTTGAGATGCGACGGGAACGCCGGGAATTCTTTCCCTACGAAAGAGGGATAGGATCCCTCATCTCGAACTAGGAGGCGGAAACGGGGCTCCCCTGGATGTGTGCGGGACCCTCGTGCTTCCTCTCGAGTGGAGACGGGTATGTCGTGGAACTGCTTGAGTTGCAGCAAGGGTGTGAAGGACCCTTTGGAAGTTCCAGTGGTTAGATGTGATTAGCCTCGAGAAGCCTCAGCGGAAATGGGCCTCATCTCGCCTGGAGGGCAAAACCTCATTGATTTTCTCGAGTTGCAGCAGGTGCTCTCGACTTACGACGGGGACCTCAGGGACCCGCTCTGGTGGCCTCAGGAAAGGCCAGTCCCCATGCGAGTTCCTCGGGGGCCTCTCGGGATTCCTCTCCCGTCGATGCCGGGGCCTAAGACCTTGTGTGGAGTCGGGGCCGGAACCTGAGGATTCCTCTCCAGTGCTGACATGGATCTTGGGGTACTTCTGGAGTCTCCCCAGGGGAGTCAGTCCTCGTCTCGAATGCGGGCATGCACTTGCGCTTCCCTCCAGTGCGGTAGGAGCAGTGTCACGCAGTCTACAGCGTGGATCAAAGGATCTATAGTTTTCCCTCGAGTCTTTCCCACGAGGCTTTCCCACGAGGCGTTTCCCCAGGGATGTCCCACGTGCACACGTGGTGGGAGTTGATCCTCGGCTTGAACGTCAAGGCAGTGCAGGGAAAACAGGGTCCTCTGGAATGGACTGACACATCTGGGGGACTCTTGGAATGGTGGCACGACCCTGGAGTTCCTCTCGCCTTTCCTGTGGAGAGCGCCTCGTCTTGAGATGCGACGGGAACGCCGGGAATTCTTTCCCTACGAAAGAGGGATAGGATCCCTCATCTCGAACTAGGAGGCGGAAACGGGGCTCCCCTGGATGTGTGCGGGACCCTCGTGCTTCCTCTCGAGTGGAGACGGGTATGTCGTGGAACTGCTTGAGTTGCAGCAAGGGTGTGAAGGACCCTTTGGAAGTTCCAGTGGTTAGATGTGATTAGCCTCGAGAAGACTCAGCGGAAATGGGACTCAACTCGCCTGGAGGGCAAAACCTCATTGATTTTCTCGAGTTGCGGCAGGTGCTCTCGACTTACGACGGGGACCTCAGGGACCCGCTCTGGTGGCCTCAGGAAAGGCCAGTCCCCATGCGAGTTCCTCGGGGGCCTCTCGGGATTCCTCTCCCGTCGATGCCGGGGCCTAAGACCTTGTGTGAAGTCGGGGCCGGAACCTGAGGATTCCTCTCCAGTGCTGACATGGATCTTGGGGTACTTCTGGAGTCTTCCGAGGGGAGTCAGTCCTCGTCTCGAATGCGGGCATGCACTTGCGCTTTCCTCCAGAGCAGTAGCAGCAGTGTCACGCATTCCGCCACGTGGATCAAAGGATTTATGGTTTTCCCTCGAGTCTTTCCCACGAGGCTTTCCCACGAGGCTTTCCCACAGGGCCGTCCCACGTGCACACGTGGTGGGAATGGATCCTCGGCTTGAACGTCAAAGCAGTGCAGGGAAAACAGGTTCCTCTGGAATGGATTGACACATCTGGGGGACTCTTGGAATGGTGGCACGAATCTGGAGTTCCTCTCCCCTTTCCTGTGGAGAGCGCCTCCTCTTGAGATGTGACGGGAACGCCGGGAATTCTTTCCCTACGAAACAGGGAAAGGATCCCTCATCTCGAGCTAGGAGGCGGAAACGGGGCTCCCCTGGATGTGTGCGGGACCCCACGTGCTTCCTCTCGAGTGGAGACTGTTATGTCGAGCAACTTCTTGAGTTGCAGCAAGGGTGTGAGGGACCCTTTGGAAGTTCCAGTGGTCAGATGTGATTAGCCTAGAGAAGCCTCAGCGGAAATGGGCCTCATCTCGCCTGGAGGGCAAAACCTCCTGGATTTTCTCGAGTTGCGGCAGGTGCTCTCGACTTACGACGGGGACCTCAGGGACCCGCTCTGGTGGCCTCAGGAAAGGCCAGTCCCCATGCGAGTTCCTCGGGGGCCTGTCGGGATTCCTCTCCCGTCGATGCCGGGGCCTAAGACCTTGTGTGAAGTCGGGGCCGGAACCTGAGGATTCCTCTCCAGTGCTGACATGGATCTTGGGGTACTTCTGGAGTCTTCCGAGGGGAGTCAGTCCTCGTCTCGAATGCGGGCATGCACTTGCGCTTTCCTCCAGAGCAGTAGCAGCGGTGTCACGCATTCCGCCACGTGGATCAAAGGATTTATGGTTTTCCCTCGAGTCTTTCCCACGAGGCTTTCCCACGAGGCTTTCCCACAGGGCCGTCCCACGTGCACACGTGGTGGGAATCGATCCTCGGCTTGAACGTCAAAGCAGTGCAGGGAAAACAGGTTCCTCTGGAATGGATTGACACATCTGGGGGACTCTTGGAATGGTGGCACGAATCTGGAGTTCCTCTCCCCTTTCCTGTGGAGAGCGCCTCCTCTTGAGATGTGACGGGAACGCCGGGAATTCTTTCCCTACGAAACAGGGAAAGGATCCCTCATCTCGAGCTAGGAGGCGGAAACGGGGCTCCCCTGGATGTGTGCGGGACCCCACGTGCTTCCTCTCGAGTGGAGACTGTTATGTCGAGCAACTTCTTGAGTTGCAGCAAGGGTGTGAGGGACCCTTTGGAAGTTCCAGTGGTCAGATGTGATTAGCCTAGAGAAGCCTAAGCGGAAATGGGCCTCATCTCGCCTGGAGGGCAAAACCTCCTGGATTTTCTCGAGTTGCGGCAGGTGCTCTCGACTTACGACGGGGACCTCAGGGACCCGCTCTGGTGGCCTCAGGAAAGGCCAGTCCCCATGCGAGTTCCTCGGGGGCCTGTCGGGATTCCTCTCCCGTCGATGCCGGGGCCTAAGACCTTGTGTGAAGTCGGGGCCGGAACCTGAGGATTCCTCTCCAGTGCTGACATGGATCTTGGGGTACTTCTGGAGTCTTCCGAGGGGAGTCAGTCCTCGTCTCGAATGCGGGCATGCACTTGCGCTTTCCTCCAGAGCAGTAGCAGCAGTGTCACGCAGTCCGCCGCGTGGATCAAAGGATCTATGGTTTTCCCTCGAGTCTTTCCCACGAGGCTTTCCCACGAGGCTTTCCCACAGGGCTGTCCCACGTGCACACGTGGTGGGAGTCGATCCTCGGCTTGAACGTCAAGGCAGTGCAGGGAAAACAGGTTCCTCTGGAATGGATTGACACATCTGGGAGACTCTTGGAATGGTGGCACGACCCTGGAGTTCCTCTCGCCTTTCCTGTGGAGAGCGCCTCCTCTTGAGATGCGACGGGAACGCCGGGAATTCTTTCCCTACGAAACAGGGAAAGGATCCCTCATCTCGAGCTAGGAGGCGGAAACGGGGCTCCCCTGGATGTGTGCGGGACCCCACGTGCTTCCTCTCGAGTGGAGACGGGTATGTCGGGGAACTTTTTGAGTTGCAGCAAGGTTGTGAAGGACCCTTTGGAAGTTCCAGTGGTTAGATGTGATTAGCCTCGAGAAGCCTCAGTGGAAATGGGCCTCATTTCGCCTGGAGGGCAAAACCTCCTGGATTTTCTCGAGTTGCGGCAGGTGCTCTCGACTTACGACGGGGACCTCAGGGACCCGCTCTGGTGGCCTCAGGAAAGGCCAGTCCCCATGCGAGTTCCTCGGGGGCCTCTCGGGATTCCTCTCCCGTCGATGCCGGGGCCTAAGACCTTGTGTGAAGTCGGGGCCGGAACCTGAGGATTCCTCTCCAGTGCTGACATGGATCTTGGGGTACTTCTGGAGTCTTCCGAGGGGAGTCAGTACTCGTCTCGAATGCGGGCATGCACTTGCGCTTTCCTCCAGAGCAGTAGCATCAGTGTCACGCATTCCGCCACGTGGATCAAAGGATCTATGGTTTTCCCTCGAGTCTTTCCCACGAGGCTTTCCCACGAGGCTTTCCCACAGGGCCGTCCCACGTGCACACGTGGTGGGAGTCGATCCTCGGCTTGAACGTCAAAGCAGTGCAGGGAAAACAGGTTCCTCTGGAATGGATTGACACATCTGGGCGACTCTTGGAATGGTGGCACGAATCTGGAGTTCCTCTCCCCTTTCCTGTGGAGAGCGCCTCCTCTTGAGATGTGACGGGAACGCCGGGAATTCTTTCCCTACGAAACAGGGAAAGGATCCCTCATCTCGAGCTAGGAGGCGGAAACGGGGCTCCCCTGGATGTGTGCGGGACCCCACGTGCTTCCTCTCGAGTGGAGACTGTTATGTCGAGCAACTTCTTGAGTTGCAGCAAGGGTGTGAGGGACCCTTTGGAAGTTCCAGTGGTCAGATGTGATTAGCCTAGAGAAGCCTCAGCGGAAATGGGCCTCATCTCGCCTGGAGGGCAAAACCTCCTGGATTTTCTCGAGTTGCGGCAGGTGCTCTCGACTTACGACGGGGACCTCAGGGACCCGCTCTGGTGGCCTCAGGAAAGGCCAGTCCCCATGCGAGTTCCTCGGGGGCCTCTCGGGATTCCTCTCCCGTCGATGCCGGGGCCTAAGACCTTGTGTGGAGTCGGGGCCGGAACCTGAGGATTCCTCTCCAGTGCTGACATGGATCTTGGGGTACTTCTGGAGTCTCCCCAGGGGAGTCAGTCCTCGTCTCGAATGCGGGCATGCACTTGCGCTTCCCTCCAGTGCGGTAGGAGCAGTGTCACGCAGTCTGAAGCGTGGATCAAAGGATCTATGGTTTTCCCTCGAGTCTTTCCCTCGAGGCTTTCCCACGAGGCGTTTCCCCAGGGATGTCCCACGTGCACACGTGGTGGGAGTTGATCCTCGGCTTGAACGTCAAGGCAGTGCAGGGAAAACAGGTTCCTCTGGAATGGACTGACACATCTGGGGGACTCTTGGAATGGTGGCACGACCCTGGAGTTCCTCTCGCCTTTCCTGTGGAGAGCGCCTCGACTTGAGATGCGACGGGAACGCCGGGAATTCTTTCCCTACGAAAGAGGGATAGGATCCCTCATCTCGAACTAGGAGGCGGAAACGGGGCTCCCCTGGATGTGTGCGGGACCCTCGTGCTTCCTCTCGAGTGGAGACGGGTATGTCGTGGAACTGCTTGAGTTGCAGCAAGGGTGTGAAGGACCCTTTGGAAGTTCCAGTGGTTAGATGTGATTAGCCTCGAGAAGACTCAGCGGAAATGGGACTCAACTCGCCTGGAGGGCAAAACCTCATTGATTTTCTCGAGTTGCGGCAGGTGCTCTCGAATTACGACGGGGACCTCAGGGACCCGCTCTGGTGGCCTCAGGAAAGGCCAGTCCCCATGCGAGTTCCTCGGGGGCCTGTCGGGATTCCTCTCCCGTCGATGCCGGGGCCTAAGACCTTGTGTGAAGTCGGGGCCGGAACCTGAGGATTCCTCTCCAGTGCTGACATGGATCTTGGGGTACTTCTGGAGTCTTCCGAGGGGAGTCAGTCCTCGTCTCGAATGCGGGCATGCACTTGCGCTTTCCTCCAGAGCAGTAGCAGCGGTGTCACGCATTCCTCCACGTGGATCAAAGGATTTATGGTTTTCCCTCGAGTCTTTCCCACGAGGCTTTCCCACGAGGCTTTCCCACAGGGCCGTCCCACGTGCACACGTGGTGGGAATCGATCCTCGGCTTGAACGTCAAAGCAGTGCAGGGAAAACAGGTTCCTCTGGAATGGATTGACACATCTGGGGGACTCTTGGAATGGTGGCACGAATCTGGAGTTCCTCTCCCCTTTCCTGTGGAGAGCGCCTCCTCTTGAGATGTGACGGGAACGCCGGGAATTCTTTCCCTACGAAACAGGGAAAGGATCCCTCATCTCGAGCTAGGAGGCGGAAACGGGGCTCCCCTGGATGTGTGCGGGACCCCACGTGCTTCCTCTCGAGTGGAGACTGTTATGTCGAGCAACTTCTTGAGTTGCAGCAAGGGTGTGAGGGACCCTTTGGAAGTTCCAGTGGTCAGATGTGATTAGCCTAGAGAAGCCTCAGCGGAAATGGGCCTCATCTCGCCTGGAGGGCAAAACCTCCTGGATTTTCTCGAGTTGCGGCAGGTGCTCTCGACTTACGACGGGGACCTCAGGGACCCGCTCTGGTGGCCTCAGGAAAGGCCAGTCCCCATGCGAGTTCCTCGGGGGCCTCTCGGGATTCCTCTCCCGTCGATGCCGGGGCCTAAGACCTTGTGTGAAGTCGGGGCCGGAACCTGAGGATTCCTCTCCAGTGCTGACATGGATCTTGGGGTACTTCTGGAGTCTTCCGAGGGGAGTCAGTCCTCGTCTCGAATGCGGGCATGCACTTGCGCTTTCCTCCAGAGCAGTAGCAGCAGTGTCACGCAGTCCGCCGCGTGGATCAAAGGATCTATGGTTTTCCCTCGAGTCTTTCCCACGAGGCTTTCCCACGAGGCTTTCCCACAGGGCTGTCCCACGTGCACACGTGGTGGGAGTCGATCCTCGGCTTGAACGTCAAGGCAGTGCAGGGAAAACAGGTTCCTCTGGAATGGATTGACACATCTGGGAGACTCTTGGAATGGTGGCACGACCCTGGAGTTCCTCTCGCCTTTCCTGTGGCGAGCGCCTCCTCTTGAGATGCGACGGGAACGCCGGGAATTCTTTCCCTACGAAACAGGGAAAGGATCCGTCATCTCGAACTAGGAGGCGGAAACGGGGCTCCCCTGGATGTGTGCGGGACCCCACGTGCTTCCTCTCGAGTGGAGACGGGTATGTCGGGGAACTTTTTGAGTTGCAGCAAGGTTGTGAAGGACCCTTTGGAAGTTCCAGTGGTTAGATGTGATTAGCCTCGAGAAGCCTCAGTGGAAATGGGCCTCATTTCGCCTGGAGGGCAAAACCTCCTGGATTTTCTCGAGTTGCGGCAGGTGCTCTCGACTTACGACGGGGACCTCAGGGACCCGCTCTGGTGGCCTCAGGAAAGGCCAGTCCCCATGCGAGTTCCTCGGGGGCCTCTCGGGATTCCTCTCCCGTCGATGCCGGGGCCTAAGACCTTGTGTGAAGTCGGGGCCGGAACCTGAGGATTCCTCTCCAGTGCTGACATGGATCTTGGGGTACTTCTGGAGTCTTCCGAGGGGAGTCAGTACTCGTCTCGAATGCGGGCATGCACTTGCGCTTTCCTCCAGAGCAGTAGCAGCAGTGTCACGCCTTCCGCCACGTGGATCAAAGGATCTATGGTTTTCCCTCGAGTCTTTCCCACGAGGCTTTCCCACGAGGCTTTCCCACAGGGCCGTCCCACGTGCACACGTGGTGGGAGTCGATCCTCGGCTTGAACGTCAAAGCAGTGCAGGGAAAACAGGTTCCTCTGGAATGGATTGACACATCTGGGGGACTCTTGGAATGGTGGCACGAATCTGGAGTTCCTCTCCCCTTTCCTGTGGAGAGCGCCTCCTCTTGAGATGCGACGGGAACACCGGGAATTCTTTCCCTACGAAACAGGGAAAGGATCCCTCATCTCGAGCTAGGAGGCGGAAACGGGGCTCTCCTGGATGTGTGCGGGACCCCACGTGCTTCCTCTCGAGTGGAGACTGTTATGTCGAGCAACTTCTTGAGTTGCAGCAAGGGTGTGAGGGACCCTTTGGAAGTTCTAGTGGTCAGATGTGATTAGCCTAGAGAAGCCTCAGCGGAAATGGGCCTCATCTCGCCTGGAGGGCAAAACCTCCTGGATTTTCTCGAGTTGCGGCAGGTGCTCTCGACTTACGACGGGGACCTCAGGGACCCGCTCTGGTGGCCTCAGGAAAGGCCAGTCCCCATGCGAGTTCCTCGGGGGCCTCTCGGGATTCCTCTCCCGTCGATGCCGGGGCCTAAGACCTTGTGTGAAGTCGGGGCCTGAACCTGAGGATTCCTCTCCAGTGCTGACATGGATCTTGGGGTACTTCTGGAGTCTTCCGAGGGGAGTCAGTCCTCGTCTCGAATGCGGGCATGCACTTGCGCTTTCCTCCAGAGCAGTAGCAGCAGTGTCACGCAGTCCGCCGCGTGGATCAAAGGATCTATGGTTTTCCCTCGAGTCGTTCCCACGAGGCTTTCCCACGAGGCTTTCCCACAGGGCTTTCCCACGTGCACACGTGGTGGGAGTCGATCCTCGGCTTGAACGTCAAGGCAGTGCAGGGAAAACAGGTTCCTCTGGAATGGATTGACACATCTGGGAGACTCTTGGAATGGTGGCACGACCCTGGAGTTCCTCTCGCCTTTCCTGTGGAGAGCGCCTCCACTTGAGATGCGACGGGAACGCCGGGAATTCTTTCCCTACGAAACAGGGAAAGGATCCCTCATCTCGAGCTAGGAGGCGGAAACGGGGCTCCCCTGGATGTGTGCGGGACCCCACGTGCTTCCTCTCGAGTGGAGACGGGTATGTCGGGGAACTTTTTGAGTTGCAGCAAGGTTGTGAAGGACCCTTTGGAAGTTCCAGTGGTTAGATGTGATTAGCCTCGAGAAGCCTCAGCGGAAATGGGACTCATCTCGCCTGGAGGGCAAAACCTCATTGATTTTCTCGAGTTGCGGCAGGTGCTCTCGACTTACGATGGGGACCTCAGGGACCCGCTCTGGTGGCCTAAGGAAAGGCCAGTCCCCATGCGAGTTCCTCGGGGGCCTCTCGGGATTCCTCTCCCGTCGATGCCGGGGCCTAAGACCTTGTGTGGAGTCGGGGCCGGAACCTGAGGATTCCTCTCCAGTGCTGACATGGATCTTGGGGTACTTCTGGAGTCTCCCCAGGGGAGTCAGTCCTCGTCTCGAATGCGGGCATGCACTTGCGCTTTCCTCCAGAGCGGTAGCAGCAGTGTCACGAATTCCGCCGCGTGGATCAATGGATCTATGGTTTTCCCTCGAGTCTTTCCCACGAGGCTTTCCCACGAGGCTTTCCCACAGGGCTGTCCCAAGTGCACACGTGGTGGGAGTCGATCCTCGGCTTGAACGTCAAGGCAGGGCAGGGAAAACAGGTTCCTCTGGAATGGACTGACCCATCTAGGGGACTCTTGGAATGGTGGCAGGACCCTGGAGTTCCTCTCGCCTTTCCTGTGGAGAGCGCCTCCTCTTGAGATGCGACGGGAACGCCGGGAATTCTTTCCCTACGAAACAGGGAAAGGATCCCTCATCTCGAGCTAGGAGGCGGAAACGGGGCTCCCCTGGATGTGTGCGGGACCCTCGTGCTTCCTCTCAAGTGGAGACGGGTATGTCGGGGAACTTCTTGAGTTGCAGCAAGGGTGTGAAGGACCCTTTGGAAGTTCCAGTGGTTAGATGTGATTAGCCTCGAGAAGCCTCAGCGGAAATGGGCCTCATCTCTCCTGGAGGGCAAAACCTCCTGGAATTTCTCGAGTTGCGGCAGGTGCTCTCGACTTACGACGGGGACCTCAGGGACCCGCTCTGGTGGCCTCAGGAAAGGCCAGTCCACATGCGAGTTCCTCGGGGGCCTCTCGGGATTCCTCTCCCGTCGATGCCGGGACCTAAGACCTTGTGTGGATTCGGGGCCGGAACCTGAGGATTCCTCTCCAGTGCTGACATGGATCTTGGGGTACTTCTGGAGTCTCCCCAGGGGAGTCAGTCCTCGTCTCGAATGCGGGCATGCACTTGCGCTTTCCTCCAGAGCGGTAGCAGCAGTGTCACGAAGTCCGCCGCGTGGATCAAAGGATCTATGGTTTTCCCTCGAGTCTTTCCCACGAGGCTTTCCCACGCGGCTTTCCCACAGGGCTGTCCCACGTGCACACGTGGTGGGAGTCGATCCTCGGCTTGAACGTCAAGGCAGTGCAGGGAAAACAGGTTCCTCTGGAATGGACTGACACATCTGGGGGACTCTTGGAATGGTGGCACGACCCTGGAGTTCCTCTCGCCTTTCCTGTGGAGAGCGCCTCCTCTTGAGATGCGACTTGAACGCCGGGAATTCTTTCCCTAAGAAACAGGGATAGGATCCGTCATCTCGAACTAGGAGGCGGAAATGGGGCTCCCCTGGATGTGTGCGGGACCCTCGTGCTTCCTCTCGAGTGGAGACGGGTATGTCGTGGAACTGCTTGAGTTGCAGCAAGGGTGTGAAGGACCCTTTGGAAGTTCCAGTGGTTAGATGTGATTAGCCTCGAGAAGCCTCAGCGGAAATGGGCCTCATCTCGCCTGGAGGGCAAAACCTCATGGATTTTCTGGAGTTGCGGCAGGTGCTCTCGACTTACGACGGGGACCTCAGGGACCCGCTCTGGTGGCCTCAGGAAAGGCCAGTCCCCATGCGAGTTCCTCGGGGGCCTCCTGGGAGTTCCTCTTCCGTCGATGCCAGGGCCTAAGACCTTGTGTGGAGTCGGGGCCGGAACCTGAGGCTTCCTCTCCAGTGCTGACATGGATCTTGGGGTACTTCTCGAGTCTCCCCAGGGGAGTCAGTCCTCGTCTCGAATGCGGGCATGCACTTGCGCTTTCCTCCAGAGCGGTAGCAGCAGTGTCACGCAGTCCGCCGCGTGGATCAAAGGATATATGGTTTTCCCTCGAGTCTTTCCCACGAGGCTTTCCCACGGGGCTTTCCCACAGGGCTGTCCCACGTGCACACGTGGTGGGAGTCGATCCTCGGCTTGAACGTCAAGGCAGTGCAGGGAAAACAGGTTCCTCTGGAATGGACTGACACATCTGGGGGACTCTTGGAATGGTGGCACGACCCTGGAGTTTCTCTCGCCTTTCCTGTGGAGAGCGCCTCCTCTTGAGATGCGACGGGAACGCCGGAAATTCTTTCACTACGAAACAGGGAAAGGATCCCTCATTTCGAGCTAGGAGGCGGAAACAGGGTTCCTCTGGATGTGTGCGGGACCCTCGTGCTTCCTCTCGAGTGGAGACGGGTATGTCGTGGAACTGCTTGAGTTGCAGCAAGGGTGTGAAGGACCCTTTGGAAGTTCCAGTGGTTAGATGTGATTAGCCTCGAGAAGCCTCAGCGGAAATGGGCCTCATCTCGCCTGGAGGGCAAAACCTCATGGATTTTCTCGAGTTGCGGCTGGTGCTCTCGACTTACGACGGGGACCTCAGGGACCCGCTGTGGTGGCCTCAGGAAAGGCCAGTCCCCATGCGAGTTCCTCGGGGGCCTCCTGGGAGTTCCTCTCCCGTCGATGCCAGGGCCTAAGACCTTGTGTGGAGTAGGGGCCGGAACCTGAGGATTCCTCTCCAATGCTGACATGGATCTTGGGGTAATTCTGGAGTCTCCCCAGGGGAGTCAGTCCTCGTCTCGAATGCGGGCATGCACTTGCGCTTTCCTCCAGAGCGGTAGCAGCAGTGTCACGAAGTCCGCCGCGTGGATCAAAGGATCTATGGTTTTCCTTTGAGTCTTTCCCACGAGGCTTTCCCACGAGGCTTTCCCACAGGGATGTCCCACGTGCACACATGGTGGGAGTCTATCCTCGGCTTGAACGTCAAGGCAGTGCAGGGAAAACAGGTTCCTCTGGAATGGACTGACACATCTGGGGGACTCTTGGAATGGTGGCACGACCCTGGAGTTCCTCTCGCCTTTCCTGTGGAGAGTGCCTCCTCTTGAGATGCGACGGGAACGCCGGGAATTCTTTCCCTACGAAAGAGGGATAGGATCCCTCATCTCGAACTAGGAGGCGGAAACGGGGCTCCCCTGGATGTGTGCGGGACCCTCGTGCTTCCTCTCGAGTGGAGACGGGTATGTCGTGGAACTGCTTGAGTTTCAGCAAGGGTGTGAAGGACCCTTTGGAAGTTCCAGTGGTTAGATGTGATTAGCCTCGAGAAGCCTCAGCGGAAATGGGCCTCATCTCGCCTGTAGGGCAAAACCTCATGGATTTTTCGAGTTGCGGCAGGTGCTCTCGACTTACGACGGGGACCTCAGGGACCCGCTCTGGTGGCCTCAGGAAAGGCCAGTCCCCATGCGAGTTCCTCAGGGGCCTCCTGGGAGTTCCTCTCCCGTCGATGCCAGGGCCTAAGACCTTGTGTGAAGTCGGGGCCGGAACCTGAGGATTCCTCTCCAGTGCTGACATGGATCTTGGGGTACTTCTGGAGTCTCCCCAGGGGAGTCTGTCCTCGTCTCGAATGCGGGCATGCACTTGCGCTTTCCTCCAGAGCGGTAGCAGCAGTGTCACGCAGTCCGCCGCGTGGATCAAAGGATATATGGTTTTCCCTCGAGTCTTTCCCACGAGGCTTTCCCACAGGGCTGTCCCACGTGCACACGTGGTGGGAGTCGATCCTCGTCTTGAACGTCAAGGCAGTGCAGGGAAAACAGGTTCCTCTGGAATGGACTGACAAATCTGGGGGACTCTTGGAATGGTGGCACGACCCTGGAGTTCCTCTCGCCTTTCCTGTGGAGAGCGCCTCCTCTTGAGATTGGACGGGAACGCCGGGAATTCTTTCACAACGAAACAGGGAAAGGATCCCTCATTTCGAGCTAGGAGGCGGAAACAGGGTTCCTCTGGATGTGTGCGGGACCCTCGTGCTTCCTCTCGAATGGAGACGGGTATGTCGGGGAACTTCTTGAGTTGCAGCAAGGGTGTGAAGGACCCTTTGGAAGTTCCAGTGGTTAGATGTGATTAGCCTCGAGAAGCCTCAGCGGAAATGGGCCTCATCTCGCCTGGAGGGCAAAACCTCCTGGATTTTCTCGAGTTGCGGCAGGTGCTCTCGACTTACGACGGGGACCTCAGGGACCCGCTCTGGTGGCCTCAGGAAAGGCCAGTCCCCATGCGAGTTTCTCGGGGGCCTCTCGGGATTCCTCTCCCGTCGATGCCGGGGCCTAAGACCTTGTGTGGAGTCGGGGCCGGAACCTGAGGATTCCTCTCCAGTGCTGACATGGATCTTGGGGTACTTCTGGAGTCTCCCCAGGGGAGTCAGTCCTCGTCTCGAATGCGGGCATGCACTTGCGCTTTCCTCCAGAGCGGTAGCAGCAGTGTCACGAAGTCCGCCGCGTGGATCAAAGGATCTATGGTTTTCCCTCGAGTCTTTCCCACGAGGCTTTCCCACGAGGCTTTCCCACAGGGCTGTCCCACGTGCACACGTGGTGGGAGTCGATCCTCGGCTTGAACGTCAAGGCAGTGCAGGGAAAACAGGTTCCTCTGGAATGGACTGACACATCTGGGGGACTCTTGGAATGGTGGCACGACCCTGGAGTTCCTCTCGCCTTTTCTGTGGAGAGCGCCTCCTCTTGAGATGCGACGGGAACGCCGGGAATTCTTTCCCTACGAAACAGGGATAGGATCCGTCATCTCGAACTAGGAGGCGGAAACGGGGCTCCCCTGGATGTGTGTGGGACCCTCGTGCTTCCTCTCGAGTGGAGACGGGTATGTCGTGGAACTGCTTGAGTTGCAGCAAGGGTGTGAAGGACCCTTTGGAAGTTCCAGTGGTTAGATGTGATTAGCCTCGAGAAGCCTCAGCGGAAATGGGCCTCATCTCGCCTGGAGGGCAAAACCTCATGGATTTTCTCGAGTTGCGGCTGGTGCTCTCGACTTACGACGCGGACCTCAGGGACCCGCTCTGGTGGCCTCAGGAAAGGCCAGTCCCCATGCGAGTTCCTCGGGGGCCTCCTGGGAGTTCCTCTCCCGTCGATGCCAGGGCCTAAGACCTTGTGTGGAGTCGGGGCCGGAACCTGAGGATTCCTCTCCAATGCTGACATGGATCTTGGGGTACTTCTGGAGTCTCCCCAGGGGAGTCAGTCCTCGTCTCGAATGCGGGCATGCACTTGCGCTTTCCTCCAGAGCGGTAGCAGCAGTGTCACGAAGTCCGCCGCGTGGATCAAAGGATCTATGGTTTTCCTTTGAGTCTTTCCCACGAGGCTTTCCCACGAGGCTTTCCCACAGGGATGTCCCACGTGCACACATGGTGGGAGTCTATCCTCGGCTTGAACGTCAAGGCAGTGCAGGGAAAACAGGTTCCTCTGGAATGGACTGACACATCTGGGGGACTCTTGGAATGGTGGCACGACCCTGGAGTTCCTCTCGCCTTTCCTGTGGAGAGTGCCTCCTCTTGAGATGCGACGGGAACGCCGGGAATTCTTTCCCTATGAAACAGGGAAAGGATCCTTCATCTCGACCTAGGAGGCGGAAACGGGGCTCCCCTGGATGTGTGCGGGACCCCATGTGCTACCTCTCGAGTGGAGACGGGTATGTCGGGGAACTTCTTGAGTTGCAGCAAGGGTGTGAAGGACCCTTTGGAAGTTCCGGAGGTTAGATGTGATTAGCCTCGAGAAGCCTCAGCGGAAATGAGCCTCATCTCGCCTGGAGGGCAAAACCTCCTGGATTTTCTCGAGTTGCGGCAGGTGCTCTCGACTTACGACGGGGACCTCAGGGACCCGCTCTGGAGGCCTCAGGAAAGGCCAGTCCCCATGCGAGTTCCTCGGGGGCCTCTCGGGATTCCTCTCCCGTCGATGCCGGGGCCTAAGACCTTGTGTGGAGTCGGGGCCGGAACCTGAGGATTCCTCTCCAGTACTGACATGGATCTTGGGGTACTTCTGGAGTCTCCCCAGGGGAGTCAGTCCTCGTCTCGAATGCGAGCATGCACTTGTGCTTTCCTCCAGAGCGGTAGCAGCAGTGTCACACAGTCCGCCGCGTGGATCAAAGGATCTATCGTTTTCCCTCGAGTCTTTCCCACGAGGCTTTCCCACGAGGCTTTCCCACAGGGCTGTACCACGTGCACACGTGGTGGGACTCGATCCTCGGCTTGAACGTCAAGGCAGTGCAGGGAAAACAGTTTCCTCTGTAATGGACTGACACATCTGGGGGATTCGTGTAATGGTGGCACGACCCTGGAGTTCCTCTCGCCTTTCCTGTGTAGAGTGCCTCCTCTTGACATGCGACGGGAACGCCGGGAATTCTTTCCCTACGAAACAGGGATAGGATCCCTCATCTCGAACTAGGAGGCGGAAACGGGGCTCCCCTGGATGTGTGCCGGACCCCATGTGCTTCCTCTCGAGTGGAGACGGGTATGTCGGGGAACTTCTTGAGTTGCTGCAAGGGTGTGAAGGACCCTTTGGAAGTTCCAGTGGTTAGATGTGTTTAGCCTCGAGAAGCCTCAGCGGAAATGGGCCTCATGTCGCCTGGAGGGCAAAACCTCCTGGATTTTCTCGAGTTGCGGCAGGTGCTCTCGACTTACGACGGGGACCTCAGGGACCCGCTCTGGTGGCCTCAGGAAAGGCCAGTCCCCATGCGAGTTCCTCGGGGGCCTCTCGGGATTCCTCTCCCGTCGATGCCGGGGCCTAAGACCTTGTGTGGAGTCGGGGCCGGAACCTGAGGATTCCTCTCCAGTGCTGACATGGATCTTGGGGTACTTCTGGAGTCTCCCCAGGGGAGTCAGTCCTCGTCTCGAATGCGGGCATGCACTTGCGCTTTTCTCCAGAGCGGTAGCAGCAGTGTCACGCAGTCCGCCGCGTGGATCAAAGGATCTATCGTTTTCCCTCGAGTCTTTCCCACGAGGCTTTCCCACGAGGCTTTCCCACAGGGCTGTCCCACGTGCACACGTGGTGGGAGTCGATCCTCGGCTTGAACGTCAAGGCACTGCAGGGAAAACAGGTTCCTCTGGAATGGACTGACCCATCTGGGGGACTCTTGGAATGGTGGCACGACCCTGGAGTTCCTCTCGCCTTTCCTGTGGAGAGCGCCTCCTCTTGAGATGCGACGGGAACGCCGGGAATTCTTTCCCTACGAAACAGGGAAAGGATCCCTCATCTCGAGCTAGGAGGCGGAAACGGGGCTCACCTGGATGTGTGCGGGACCCCACGTGCTTCCTCTCGAGTGGAGACGGGTATTTCGCGGAACTGCTTGAGTTGCAGCAAGGTTGTGAAGGATCCTTTGGAAGTTCCAGTGGTTAGATGTGATTAGCCTCGAGATGCCTCAGCGGAAATGGGCCTCATCTCGCCTGGAGGGCAAAACCTCCTGGATTTTCTCGAGTTGCGGCAGGTGCTCTCGACTTACGACGGGGACCTCAGGGACCCGCTCTGGTGGCCTCAGGAAAGGCCAGTCCCCATGCGAGTTCCTCGGGGGCCTCTCGGGATTCATCTCACGTCGATGCCGGGGCCTAAGACCTTGTGTGGAGTCGGGGCCGGAACTTGAGGATTCCTCTCCAGTGCTGACATGGATCTTGGGGTACTTCTGGAGTCTCCCCAGGGGAGTCAGTCCTCGTCTCGAATGCGGGCATGCACTTGTGCTTTCCTCCAGAGAGGTAGCAGCAGTGTCACGCAGTCCGCCGCGTGGATCAAAGGATCTATGGTTTTCCCTTGAGTCTTTCCCACGAGGCTTTACCACGAGGCTTTCCCACAGGGCTGTACCACGTGCCCACTTGGTGGGACTCGATCTTCGGCTTGAACGTCAAGGCAGTGCAGGGAAAACAGGTTCCTCTGGAATGAACTGACACATCTGGGGGTCTCTTGGAATGGTCACACGACCCTGGAGTTCCTCTCGCCTTTCCTGTGGAGAGTGCCTCCTCTTGAGATGCGACGGGAACGCCGGGAATTCTTTCCCTAAGAAACAGGGAAAGGATCCCTCATCTCGAGCTAGGAGGCGGAAACGGGGCTCCCCTGGATGTGTGCGGGACCACATGTGCTTCCTCTCGAGTGGAGACGGGTATGTCGGGGAACTTCTTGAGTTGCAGCAAGGGTGTGAAGGACCCTTTGGAAGTTCCAGTGGTTAGATGTGATTAGCCTCGATAAGCCTCAGCGGAAATGGGCCTCATCTCGCCTGGAGGGCAAAACCTCCTGGATTTTCTCGAGTTGCGGCAGATGCTCTCGACTTACGACGGGGACCTCAGGGACCCGCTCTGGTGGCCTCAGGAAAGGCCAGTCCCCATGCGAGTTCCTCGGGGGCCTCTCGGGATTCCTCTCCCATCGATGCCGGGGCCTAAGACCTTGTGTGGAGTCGGGGCCGGAACCTGAGGATTCCTCTCCAGTGCTGACATGGATCTTGGGGTACTTCTGGAGTCTTCCGAGGGGAGTCAGTCCTCGTCTCGAATGCGGGCATGCACTTGCGCTTTCCTCCAGAGCAGTAGCAGCAGTGTCACGCAGTCCGCCGCGTGCATCAAAGGATCTATGGTTTTCCCTCGAGTCTTTCCCACGAGGCTTTCCCACGAGGCTTTCCCACAGGGCTGTCCCACGTGCACACGTGGTGGGAGTCGATCCTCGGCTTGAACGTCAAGGCAGTGCAGGGAAAACAGGTTCCTCAGGAATGGACTGACACATCTGGGGGACTCTTGGAATGGTGGCACGACCCTGGAGTTCCTCTCGCCTTTCCTGTGGAGAGCGCCTCCTCTTGAGATGCGACCGGAACGCCGGGAATTCTTTCCCTACGAAACAGGGAAAGGATCCCTCATCTCGAGCTAGGAGGCGGAAACGGGGCTCCCTTGGATGTGTGCGGGACCCCACGTGCTTCCTCTCGAGTGGAGACAGGTATGTCGGGGACCTTCTTGAGTTGCAGCAAGGGTGTGAAGAACCCTTTGGAAGTTCCAGTTGTTAGATGTGATTAGCCTCGAGAAGCCTCAGCGGAAATGGGCCTCATCTCGCTTGGAGGGCAAAACCTCCTGGATTTTCTCGAGTTGCGGCAGGTGCTCTCGACATACGACGGGGACCTTAGGGACCCGCTCTGGTGGCCTCAGGAAAGGCCAGTCCCCATGCGAGTTCCTCGGGGGCCTCTCGGGATTCCTCTCCCGTCGATGCCGGGGCCTAAGACCTTGTGTGGAGTCGGGGCCGGAACCTGAGGATTCCTCTCCAGTGCTGACATGGATCTTGGGGTACTTCTGGAGTCTCCCCAGGGGAGTAAGTCCTCGTCTCGAATGCGGGCATGCACTTGTGCTTTCTTCCCGAGCGGTAGCAGCAGTGTCACACAGTCCGCCGCGTGGATGAAAGGATCTATGGTTTTCCCTCGAGTCTTTCCCAAGAGGCTTTCCCACGAGGCTTTCCCACGAGGCTTGCCCACAGGGCCGTCCCACGTGCACACGTAGTGAGAGTCGATTCTCGGCTTGAAAGTCAAGGCAGTGCAGGGAAAACAGGTTCCTCTGGAATGGACTGACACATCTGGGGGACTCTTGGAATGGTGGCACGACCCTGGAGTTCCTCTCGCCTTTCCTGTGGAGAGCGCCTCCTCTTGAGATGCGACGGGAACGCCGGGAATTCTTTCCCTATGAAACAGGGATAGGATCCCTCATCTCGAACTAGGATGCGGAAACGGGGCTCCCCTGGATGTGTGCGGCACCCCACGTGCTTCCTCTCGAGTGGAGACGGGTATGTCGCGGAACTGCTTGAGTTGCAGCAAGGGTGTGAAGGACCCTTTGGAAGTTCCAGTGGTTAGATGTGATTAGCCTCGAGAAGCCTCAGCGGAAATGGGCCTCATGTCGCGTGGAGGGCAAAACCTCCTGGATTTTCTCGAGTTGCGGCAGGTGCTCTCGACTTACGACGGGGACCTCAGGGACCCGCTCTGGTGGCCTCAGGAAAGGCCAGTCCCCATGCGAGTTCCTCGGGGGCCTCTCGGGATTCCTCTCCCGTCGATGCCGGGGCCTAAGACCTTGTGTGGAGTCGAGTCCGGAACCTGAGGATTACTCTCCAGTGCTGACATGGATCTTGGGGTACTTCTGGAGTCTTCCGAGGGGAGTCAGTCCTCGTCTCGAATGCGGGCATGCACTTGCGCTTTCCTCCAGAGCAGTAGCAGCAGTGTCACGCAGTCCGCCGCGTGGATCAAAGGATCTATGGTTTTCCCTCGAGTCTTTCCCACGAGGCTTTCCCACGAGGCTTTCCCACGAGGCTTGCCCACAGGGCCGTCCCACGTGCACACGTAGTGAGAGTCGATCCTCGGCTTGAAAGTCAAGGCAGTGCAGGGAAAACAGGTTCCTCTGGAATGGACTGACCCATCTGGGTGACTCTTGGAATGGTGGCACGACCCTGGAGTTCCTCTCGCCTTTCCTGTGGAGAGCGCCTCCTCCTGAGATGCGACGGGAACGCCGGGAATTCTTTCCCTATGAAACAGGTAAAGGATCCCTCACCTCGAGCTAGGAGGCGGAAACGGGGCTTCCCTGGATGTGTGCGTGACCCTCGTGCTTCCTCTGGAGTGGAGCCGGGTATGTCGGGGAACTTCTTGAGTTGCAGCAAGCGTGTGAAGGACCCTTTGGAAGTTCCAGTGGTTAGATGTGATTAGCCTCGAGAAGCCTCAGCGGAAATGGGCCTCATGTCGCGTGGAGGGCAAAACCTCCTGGATTTTCTCGAGTTGAGGCAGGTGCTCTCGACTTACGATGGGGACCTCAGGAACCCGCTCTGGAGGCCTCAGGAAAGGCCAGTCCCCATGCGAGTTCCTCGGGGGCCTCTCGGGATTCCTCTCCCGTCGATGCCGGGGCCTAAGACCTTGTGTGGAGTCGGGGCCGGAACATGAGGATTCCTCTCCAGTGCTGACATGGATCTTGGGGTACTTCTGGAGTCTCACCAGGGGAGTCAGTCCGCGTCTTGAATGCGGGCATGCACTTGTGCTTTCCTCCAGAGCGGTAGCAGCATTGTCACGCAGTCCGCCGCGTGGATCAAAGGATCTAATTTTTTCCCTCGAGTCTTTCCCACGAGGCTTTCCCACGAGGCTTTCCCACAGGGCTGTACCACGTGCACACGTGGTGGGACTCGATCCTCGGCTTGAACGTCAAGGCAGTGCAGGGAAAACAGGTTCCTCTGGAATGGACTGACACATCTGGGGGTCTCTTGGAATGGTGCCACGACCCTGGAGTTCCTCTCGCCTTTCATGTGTAGTGTGCCTCCTCTTGAGATGCGACGGGAACGCCGGGAATTCTTTCCCTACGAAACAGGGAAAGGATCCTTCATCTCGAGCTAGGAGGCGGAAACGGGGCTCCCCTGGATGTGGGCGGGACCCCATGTGCTTCCTATCGAGTGGAGACGGGTATGTCGGGGAACTTCTTGAGTTGCAGCAAGGGTGTGAAGGACCCTTTGGAAGTTCCAGTGGTTCGATGTGATTAGCCTCGAGAAGCCTCAGCGGAAATGGGCCTCATCTCGCCTGGAGGGCAAAACCTCCTGGATTTTCTCGAGTTGCGGCAGGTGCTCTCGACTTACGACGGGGACCTCAGGAACCCGCTCTGGAGGCCTCAGGAAAGGCCAGTCCCCATGCGAGTTCCTCGGGGGCCTCTCGGGATTCCTCTCCCGTCGATGCCGGGGCCTAAGACCTTGTGTGGAGTCGGGGCCGGAACCTGAGGATTCCTCTCCAGTGCTGACATGGATCTTGGGGTACTTCTGGAGTCTCCCCAGGGGAGTCAGTCCTCGTCTCGAATGCGGGCATGCACTTGCGCTTTCCTCCAGAGCGGTAGCAGCAGTGTCACGCAGTCCGCCGCGTGGATCAAAGGATCTATCGTTTTCCCTCGAGTCTTTCCCACGAGGCTTTCCCACGAGGCTTTCCCACAGGGCTGTCCCACGTGCACACGTGGTGGGAGTCGATCCTCGGCTTGAACGTCAAGGCAGTGCAGGGAAAACAGGTTCCTCTGGAATGGACTGACCCATCTGGGGGACTCTTGGAATGGTGGCACGACCCTGGAGTTCCTCTCGCCTTTCCTGTGGAGAGCGCCTCCTCTTGAGATGCGACGGGAACGCCGGGAATTCTTTCCCTACGAAACAGGGAAAGGATCCCTCATCTCGAGCTAGGAGGCGGAAACGGGGCTCACCTGGATGTGTGCGGGACCCCACGTGCTTCCTCTCGAGTGGAGACGGGTATGTCGGGGAACTTCTTGAGTTGCTGCAAGGGTGTGAAGGACCCTTTGGAAGTTCCAGTGGTTAGATGTGATTAGCCTCGATAAGCCTCAGCGGAAATGGGCCTCATCTCGCCTGGAGGGCAAAACCTCCTGGATTTTCTCGAGTTGCGGCAGGTGCACTCGACTTACGACGGGGACCTCAGGGACCCGCTCTGGTGGTCTCAGGAAAGGCCAGTCCCCATGCGAGTTCCTCGGGGGCCTCTCAGGATTCCTCTCCCGTCGATGCCGGGGACTAAGACCTTGTGTGGAGTCGGGGCCGGAACCTGAGGATTCCTCTCCAGTGCTGACATGGATCTTGGGGTACTTCTGGAGTCTCCCCAGGGGAGTCATTCCTCGTCTCGAATGCGGGCATGCAGTTGTGCTTTCCTCCAGAGCGGTAGCAGCAGTGTCACGCAGTCCGCCGCGTGGATCAAAGGATCTATCATTTTCCCTCGAGTCTTTCCCACGAGGCTTTCCCACGAGGCTTTCCCACAGGGCTGTACCACGTTCACACGTGGTGGGACTCGATCCTCGGCTTGAACGTCAAGGCAGTGCAGGGAAAACAGGTTCCTCTGGAATGGACTGACACATCTGGGGGTCTCTTGGAATGGTGCCACGACCCTGGAGTTCCTCTCGCCTTTCCTGTGTAGAGTGCCTCCTCTTGAGATGCGACGGGAACGCCGGGAATTCTTTCCCTACGAAACAGGGATAGGATCCCTCATCTCGAACTAGGAGGCGGAAACGGGGCTCCCCTGGATGTGTGCGGGACCCCATGTGCTTCCTCTCGAGTGGAGAAGGGTATGTCGGGGAACTTCTTGAGTTGCTGCAAGGGTGTGAAGGACCCTTTGGAAGTTCCAGTGGTTAGATGTGATTAGCCTCGAGAAGCCTCAGCGGAAATGGGCCTCATCTTGCCTGGAGGGCAAAACCTCCTGGATTTTCTCGAGTTGCGGCAGGTGCTCTCGACTTAAGACGGGGACCTCAGGGACCCGCTCTGGTGGCCTCAGGAAAGGCCAGTCCCAATGCGAGTTCCTCGGGGGCCTCTTGGGATTCCTCTCCCGTCGAAGCCGGGGCTTAAGACCTTGTGTGGAGTCAGGGCCGGAACCTGAGGATTCCTCTCCAGTGCTGACATGGATCTTGGGGTACTTCTGGAGTCTCCCCAGGGGAGTCAGTCCTCGTCTCGAATGCGGGCATGCACTTGCGCTTTCCTCCAGAGCGGTAGCAGCAGTGTCACACAATCCGACGCGTGGATCAAAGGATCTATCGTTTTCCCTCGAGTCTTTCCCACTAGGCTTTCCCACGAGGCTTTCCCACAGGGCTGTCCCACGTGCACACGTGGTGGGAGTCGATCCTCGGCTTGAACGTCAAGGCAGTGCAGGGAAAACAGGTTCCTCTGGAATGGACTGACACATCTGGGGGACTCGTGGAATGGTGGCACGACCCTGGAGTTCCTCTCGCCTTTCCTGTGGAGAGCGCCTCCTCTTGAGATGCGACGGGAACGCCGGGAATTCTTTCCCTACGAAACAGGGAAAGGATCCCTCATCTCGAGCTAGGAGGCGGATACGGGGCTCCCCTGGATGTGTGCGGGACCCTCGTGCTTCCTCTCGAGTGGAGACGTGTATGTCGCAGAACTGCTTGAGTTGCAACAAGGGTGTGAAGGACCCTTTGGAAGTTCCAGTGGTTAGATGTGATTAGCCTCGAGAATCCTCAGCGGAAATGGGCCTCATCTCGCCTGGAGGGCAAAACCTCCTGGATTTTCTCGAGTTGCGGCAGGTGCACTCGACTTACGACGGGGACCTCAGGGACCCGCTCTGGTGGCCTCAGGAAAGGCCAGTCCCCATGCGAGTTCCTCGGGGGCCTCTCGGGATTCCTCTCCCGTCGATGCCGGGGACTAAGACCTTGTGTGGAGTCGGGGCCGGAACCTGAGGATTCCTCTCCAGTGCTGACATGGATCTTGGGGTACTTCTGGAGTCTCCCCAGTGGAGTCAGTCCTGGTCTCGAATGCGGGCATGCAGTTGTGCTTTCCTCCAGAGCGGTAGCAGCAGTGTCACGCAGTCCGCCGCGTGGATCAAAGGATCTATCATTTTCCCTCGAGTCTTTCCCACGAGGCTTTCCCACGAGGCTTTCCCACAGGGCTGTACCACGTTCACACGTGGTGGGACTCGATCCTCGGCTTGAACGTCAAGGCAGTGCAGGGAAAACAGGTTCCTCTGGAATGGACTGACACATCTGGGGGTCTCTTGGAATGGTGCCACGACCCTGGAGTTCCTCTCGCCTTTCCTGTGTAGAGTGCCTCCTCTTGAGATGCGACGGGAACGCCGGGAATTCTTTCCCTACGAAACAGGGATAGGATCCCTCATCTCGAACTAGGAGGCGGAAACGGGGCTCCCCTGGATGTGTGCGGGACCCCATGTGCTTCCTCTCGAGTGGAGAAGGGTATGTCGGGGAACTTCTTGAGTTGCTGCAAGGGTGTGAAGGACCCTTTGGAAGTTCCAGTGGTTAGATGTGATTAGCCTCGAGAAGCCTCAGCGGAAATGGGCCTCATCTTGCCTGGAGGGCAAAACCTCCTGGATTTTCTCGAGTTGCGGCAGGTGCTCTCGACTTAAGACGGGGACCTCAGGGACCCGCTCTGGTGGCCTCAGGAAAGGCCAGTCCCAATGCGAGTTCCTCGGGGGCCTCTTGGGATTCCTCTCCCGTCGAAGCCGGGGCTTAAGACCTTGTGTGGAGTCAGGGCCGGAACCTGAGGATTCCTCTCCAGTGCTGACATGGATCTTGGGGTACTTCTGGAGTCTCCCCAGGGGAGTCAGTCCTCGTCTCGAATGCGGGCATGCACTTGCGCTTTCCTCCAGAGCGGTAGCAGCAGTGTCACACAATCCGACGCGTGGATCAAAGGATCTATCGTTTTCCCTCGAGTCTTTCCCACTAGGCTTTCCCACGAGGCTTTCCCACAGGGCTGTCCCACGTGCACACGTGGTGGGAGTCGATCCTCGGCTTGAACGTCAAGGCAGTGCAGGGAAAACAGGTTCCTCTGGAATGGACTGACACATCTGGGGGACTCGTGGAATGGTGGCACGACCCTGGAGTTCCTCTCGCCTTTCCTGTGGAGAGCGCCTCCTCTTGAGATGCGACGGGAACGCCGGGAATTCTTTCCCTACGAAACAGGGAAAGGATCCCTCATCTCGAGCTAGGAGGCGGATACGGGGCTCCCCTGGATGTGTGCGGGACCCTCGTGCTTCCTCTCGAGTGGAGACGTGTATGTCGCAGAACTGCTTGAGTTGCAACAAGGGTGTGAAGGACCCTTTGGAAGTTCCAGTGGTTAGATGTGATTAGCCTCGAGAATCCTCAGCGGAAATGGGCCTCATCTCGCCTGGAGGGCAAAACCTCCTGGATTTTCTCGAGTTGCGGCAGGTGCACTCGACTTACGACGGGGACCTCAGGGACCCGCTCTGGTGGCCTCAGGAAAGGCCAGTCCCCATGCGAGTTCCTCGGGGGCCTCTCGGGATTCCTCTCCCGTCGATGCCGGGGACTAAGACCTTGTGTGGAGTCGGGGCCGGAACCTGAGGATTCCTCTCCAGTGCTGACATGGATCTTGGGGTACTTCTGGAGTCTCCCCAGTGGAGTCAGTCCTGGTCTCGAATGCGGGCATGCAGTTGTGCTTTCCTCCAGAGCGGTAGCAGCAGTGTCACGCAGTCCGCCGCGTGGATCAAAGGATCTATCATTTTCCCTCGAGTCTTTCCCACGAGGCTTTCCCACGAGGCTTTCCCACAGGGCTGTACCACGTTCACACGTGGTGGGACTCGATCCTCGGCTTGAACGTCAAGGCAGTGCAGGGAAAACAGGTTCCTCTGGAATGGACTGACACATCTGGGGGTCTCTTGGAATGGTGCCACGACCCTGGAGTTCCTCTCGCCTTTCCTGTGTAGAGTGCCTCCTCTTGAGATGCGACGGGAACGCCGGGAATTCTTTCCCTACGAAACAGGGAAAGGATCCTTCATCTCGAGCTAGGAGGCGGAAACGGGGCTCCCCTGGATGTGTGCGGGACCCCATGTGCTTCCTCTCGAGTGGAGACGGGTATGTCGGGGAACTTCTTGAGTTGTAGCAAGGGTGTGAAGGACCCCTTGGAAGTTCCAGTGGTTAGATGTGATTAGCCTCGAGAAGCCTCAGCGGAAATGGGCCTCATCTCGCCTGGAGGGCAAAACCTCCTGGATTTTCTCGAGTTGCGGCAGGTGCTCTCGACTTACGACGGGGACATCAGGGACCCGCTCTGGTGGCCTCAGGAAAGGCCAGTCCCCATGCGAGTTCCTCGGGGGCCTCTTGGGATTCCTCTCCCGTCGATGCCGGGGCTTAAGACCTTGTGTGGAGTCGGGGCCGGAACCTGAGGATTCCTCTCCAGTGCTGACATGGATCTTGGGGTACTTTTGGAGTCTCCCCAGGGGAGTCAGTCCTCGTCTCGAATGCGGGCATGCACTTGCGCTTTCCTCCAGAGCGGTAGCAGCAGTGTCACACAGTCCGCCCCGAGGATCAAAGGATCTATGGTTTTCCCTCGAGTCTTTCCCACGAGGCTGTCCCACGAGGCTTTCCCACAGGGCTGTCCCAGGTGCACACGTGGTGGGAGACTATCCTCGGCTTTAACGTCAAGGCAGTTCAGGGAAAACAGGTTCCTCTGGAATGGACTGACACATCTGGGGGACTCTTGGAATGGTGGCACGACCCTGGAGTTCCTCTCGCCTTTCCTGTGGAGAGTGCCTCCTCTTGAGATGCGACGGGAACGCCGGGAATTCTTTCCCTACGAAACAGGGAAAGGATCCCTCATCTCGAGCTAGGAGGCGGATACGGGGCTCCCCTGGATGTGTGCGGGACCCTCGTGCTTCCTCTCGAGTGGAGAGGTGTATGTCGCGGAACTGCTTGAGTTGCAGCAAGGGTGTGAAGGACCCTTTGGAAGTTCCAGTGGTTAGATGTGATTAGCCTCGAGAATCCTCAGCGGAAATGGGCTTCATCTCGCCTGGAGGGCAAAACCTCCTGGATTTTCTCGAGTTGCGGCAGGTGCACTCGACTTACGACGGGGACCTCAGGGACCCGCTCTGGTGGCCTCAGGAAAGGCCAGTCCCCATGCAAGTTCCTCGGGGGCCTCTCGGGATTCCTCTCCCATCGATGCCGGGGACTAAGACCTTGTGTGGAGTCGGGGCCGGAACCTGAGGATTCCTCTCCAGTGCTGACATGGATCTTGGGGTACTTCTGGAGTCTCCCCAGGGGAGTCAGTCCTCGTCTCGAATGCGGGCATGCAGTTGTGCTTTCCTCCAGAGCGGTAGCAGCAGTGTCACGCAGTCCGCCGCGTGGATCAAAGGATCTATCATTTTCCCTCGAGTCTTTCCCACGAGGCTTTCCCACGAGGCTTTCCCACAGGGCTGTACCACGTTCACACGTGGTGGGACTCGATCCTCGGCTTGAACGTCAAGGCAGTGCAGGGAAAACAGGTTCCTCTGGAATGGACTGACACATCTGGGGGTCTCTTGGAAAGGTGCCACGACCCTGGAGTTCCTCTCGCCTTTCCTGTGTAGAGTGCCTCCTCTTGAGATGCGACGGGAACGCCGGGAATTCTTTCCCTACGAAACAGGGAAAGGATCCCTCATCTCGAGCTAGGAGGCGGATACGGGGCTCCCCTGGATGTGTGCGGGACCCTCGTGCTTCCTCTCGAGTGGAGAGGTGTATGTCGCGGAACTGCTTGAGTTGCAGCAAGGGTGTGAAGGACCCTTTGGAAGTTCCAGTGGTTAGATGTGATTAGCCTCGAGAATCCTCAGCGGAAATGGGCTTCATCTCGCCTGGAGGGCAAAACCTCCTGGATTTTCTCGAGTTGCGGCAGGTGCACTCGACTTACGACGGGGACCTCAGGGACCCGCTCTGGTGGCCTCAGGAAAGGCCAGTCCCCATGCGAGTTCCTCGGGGGCCTCTCGGGATTCCTCTCCCGTCGATGCCGGGGACTAAGACCTTGTGTGGAGTCGGGGCCGGAACCTGAGGATTCCTCTCCAGTGCTGACATGGATCTTGGGGTACTTCTGGAGTCTCCCCAGGGGAGTCAGTCCTCGTCTCGAATGCGGGCATGCAGTTGTGCTTTCCTCCAGAGCGGTAGCAGCAGTGTCACGCAGTCCGCCGCGTGGATCAAAGGATCTATCATTTTCCCTCGAGTCTTTCCCACGAGGCTGTCCCACGAGGCTTTCCCACAGGGCTGTACCACGTTCACACGTGGTGGGACTCGATCCTCGGCTTGAACGTCAAGGCAGTTCAGGGAAAACAGGTTCCTCTGGAATGGACTGACACATCTGGGGGACTCTTGGAATGGTGGCACGACCCTGGAGTTCCTCTCGCCTTTCCTGTGGAGAGCGCCTCCTCTTGAGATGCGACGGGAACGCCGGGAATTCTTTCCCTAAGAAACAGGGATAGGATCCCTCATCTCGAACTAGGAGGCGGAAACGGGGCTCCCCTGGATGTGTGCGGCACCCCACGTGATTCCTCTCGAGTGGAGACGGGTATGTCGCGGAACTGCTTGAGTTGCAGCAAGGGTGTGAAGGACCCTTTGGAAGTTCCAGTGGTTAGATGTGATTAGCCTCGAGAAGCCTCAGCGGAAATGGGCCTCATCTCGCCTGGAGGGCAAAACCTCCTGGATTTTCTCGAGTTGCGGCAGGTGCTCTCGACTCACGACGGGGACCTCAGGGACCCGCTCTGGTGGCCTCAGGAAAGGCCAGTCCCCATGCGAGTTCCTCGGGGGCCTCTCGGGATTCCTCTCCCGTCGATGCCGGGGCCTAAGACCTTGTGTGGAGTCGGGGCCGGAACCTGAGGATTCCTCTCCAGTGCTGACATGGATCTTGGGGTACTTCTGGAGTCTCCCCAGGGGAGTCAGTCCTCATCTCGAAAGCGGGCATGCACTTGCGCTTTCCTCCAGAGTGGTAGCAGCAGTGTCACGCAGTCCGCCGCGTGGATCAAAGGATCTATGGTTTTCCCTCGAGACTTTCCCACGAGGCTTTCCCACGAGGCTTTCCCACAGGGCTGTCCCACGTGCACACGTGGTGGGAGTTGATCCTCGGCTTGAACGTCAAGGCAGTGCAGGGAAAACAGTTTCCTCTGTAATGGACTGACACATCTGGGGGACTCGTGTAATGGTGGCACGACCCTGGAGTTCCTCTCGCCTTTCCTGTGGAGAGCGCCTCCTCTTGAGATGCGACGGAAACGCCGGGAATTCTTTCCCTACGAAACAGGGAAAGGATCCCTCATCTCGAGCTAGGAGGCGGATACGGGGCTCCCCTAGATGTGTGCGGGACCCTCGTGCTTCCTCTCGAGTGGAGACGGGTATGTCAGGGAACTTCTTGAGTTGCAGCAAGGGTGTTAAGGACCCTTTGAAAGTTCCAGTGGTTAGATGTGATTAGCCTCGAGAAGCCTCAGCGGAAATGGGCCTCATCTCGCCTGGAGGGCAAAACCTCCTGGATTTTCTCGAGTTGAGGCAGGTGCTCTCGACTTACGACGGGGACCTCAGGGACCCGCTCTGGTGGCCTCAGGAAAGGCCAGTCCCCATGCGAGTTCCACGGGGGCCTCTCGGGATTCCTCTCCCGTCGATGCCGGGGCTTAAGACCTTGTGTGGAGTCGGGGCCGGAACCTGAGGATTCCTCTCCAGTGCTGACATGGATCTTGGGGTACTTCTGGAGTCTCCCCAGGGGTGTCAGTCCTCGTCTCGAATGCGGGCATGCACTTGCGCTTTCCTCCAGAGCGGTAGCAGCAGTGTCACACAGTCCGACGCGTGGATCAAAGGATCTATCGTTTTCCCTCGAGTCTTTCCCACTAGGCTTTCCCACGAGGCTTTCCCACAGGGCTGTCCCACGTGCACACGTGGTGGGAGTCGATCCTCGGCTTGAACGTCAAGGCATTGCAGGGAAAACAGGTTCCTCTGGAATGGACTGACACATCTGGGGGACTCGTGGAATGGTGGCACGACCCTGGAGTTCCTCTCGCCTTTCCTGTGGAGAGCGCCTCCTCTTGAGATGCGACGGGAACGCCGGGAATTCTTTCCCTACGAAACAGGGAAAGGATCCCTCATCTCGAGCTAGGAGGCGGATACGGGGCTCCCCTGGATGTGTGCGGGACCCTCGTGCTTCCTCTCGAGTGGAGAGGTGTATGTCGCGGAACTGCTTGAGTTGCAGCAAGGGTGTGAAGGACCCTTTGGAAGTTCCAGTGGTTAGATGTGATTAGCCTCGAGAATCCTCAGCGGAAATGGGCTTCATCTCGCCTGGAGGGCAAAACCTCCTGGATTTTCTCGAGTTGCGGCAGGTGCACTCGACTTACGACGGGGACCTCAGGGACCCGCTCTGGTGGCCTCAGGAAAGGCCAGTCCCCATGCGAGTTCCTCGGGGGCCTCTCGGGATTCCTCTCCCATCGATGCCGGGGACTAAGACCTTGTGTGGAGTCGGGGCCGGAACCTGAGGATTCCTCTCCAGTGCTGACATGGATCTTGGGGTACTTCTGGAGTCTCCCCAGGGGAGTCAGTCCTCGTCTCGAATGCGGGCATGCAGTTGTGCTTTCCTCCAGAGCGGTAGCAGCAGTGTCACGCAGTCCGCCGCGTGGATCAAAGGATCTATCATTTTCCCTCGAGTCTTTCCCACGAGGCTTTCCCACGAGGCTTTCCCACAGGGCTGTACCACGTTCACACGTGGTGGGACTCGATCCTCGGCTTGAACGTCAAGGCAGTGCAGGGAAAACAGGTTCCTCTGGAATGGACTGACACATCTGGGGGTCTCTTGGAAAGGTGCCACGACCCTGGAGTTCCTCTCGCCTTTCCTGTGTAGAGTGCCTCCTCTTGAGATGCGACGGGAACGCCGGGAATTCTTTCCCTACGAAACAGGGAAAGGATCCCTCATCTCGAGCTAGGAGGCGGATACGGGGCTCCCCTGGATGTGTGCGGGACCCTCGTGCTTCCTCTCGAGTGGAGAGGTGTATGTCGCGGAACTGCTTGAGTTGCAGCAAGGGTGTGAAGGACCCTTTGGAAGTTCCAGTGGTTAGATGTGATTAGCCTCGAGAATCCTCAGCGGAAATGGGCTTCATCTCGCCTGGAGGGCAAAACCTCCTGGATTTTCTCGAGTTGCGGCAGGTGCACTCGACTTACGACGGGGACCTCAGGGACCCGCTCTGGTGGCCTCAGGAAAAGCCAGTCCCCATGCGAGTTCTTCGGGGGCCTCTCGGGATTCCTCTCCCGTCGATGCCGGGGACTAAGACCTTGTGTGGAATCGGGGCCGGAACCTGAGGATTCCTCTCCAGTGCTGACATGGATCTTGGGGTACTTCTGGAGTCTCCCCAGGGGAGTCAGTCCTCGTCTCGAATGCGGGCATGCAGTTGTGCTTTCCTCCAGAGCGGTAGCAGCAGTGTCACGCAGTCCGCCGCGTGGATCAAAGGATCTATCATTTTCCCTCGAGTCTTTCCCACGAGGCTTTCCCACGAGGCTTTCCCACAGGGCTGTACCACGTTCACACGTGGTGGGACTCGATCCTCGGCTTGAACGTCAAGGCAGTGCAGGGAAAACAGGTTCCTCTGGAATGGACTGACACATCTGGGGGTCTCTTGGAATGGTGCCACGACCCTGGAGTTCCTCTCGCCTTTCCTGTGTAGAGTGCCTCCTCTTGAGATGCGACGGGAACGCCGGGAATTCTTTCCCTACGAAACAGGGAAAGGATCCTTCATCTCGAGCTAGGAGGCGGAAACGGGGCTCCCCTGGATGTGTGCGGGACCCCATGTGCTTCCTCTCGAGTGGAGACTGGTATGTCGGGGAACTTCTTGAGTTGTAGCAAGGGTGTGAAGGACCCCTTGGAAGTTCCAGTGGTTAGATGTGATTAGCCTCGAGAAGCCTCAGCGGAAATGGGACTCATCTCGCCTGGAGGGCAAAACCTCATTGATTTTCTCGAGTTGCGGCAGGTGCTCTCGACTTACGACGGGGACCTCAGGGACCCGCTCTGGTGGCCTCAGGAAAGGCCAGTCCCCATGCGAGTTCCTCGGGGGCCTCTCAGGATTCCTCTCCCGTCGATGCCGGGGACTAAGACCTTGTGTGGAGTCGGGGCCGGAACCTGAGGATTCCTCTCCAGTGCTGACATGGATCTTGGGGTACTTCTGGAGTCTCCCCAGGGGAGTCAGTCCTCGTCTCGAATGCGGGCATGCAGTTGTGCTTTCCTCCAGAGCGGTAGCAGCAGTGTCACGCAGTCCGCCGCGTGGATCAAAGGATCTATCATTTTCCCTCGAGTCTTTCCCACGAGGCTTTCCCACGAGGCTTTCCCACAGGGCTGTACCACGTTCACACGTGGTGGGACTCGATCCTCGGCTTGAACGTCAAGGCAGTGCAGGGAAAACAGGTTCCTCTGGAATGGACTGACACATCTGGGGGTCTCTTGGAATGGTGCCACGACCCTGGAGTTCCTCTCGCCTTTCCTGTGTAGAGTGCCTCCTCTTGAGATGCGACGGGAACGCCGGGAATTCTTTCCCTACGAAACAGGGATAGGATCCCTCATCTCGAACTAGGAGGCGGAAACGGGGCTCCCCTGGATGTGTGCGGGACCCCATGTGCTTCCTCTCGAGTGGAGAAGGGTATGTCGGGGAACTTCTTGAGTTGCTGCAAGGGTGTGAAGGACCCTTTGGAAGTTCCAGTGGTTAGATGTGATTAGCCTCGAGAAGCCTCAGCGGAAATGGGCCTCATCTTGCCTGGAGGGCAAAACCTCCTGGATTTTCTCGAGTTGCGGCAGGTGCTCTCGACTTAAGACGGGGACCTCAGGGACCCGCTCTGGTGGCCTCAGGAAAGGCCAGTCCCAATGCGAGTTCCTCGGAGGCCTCTTGGGATTCCTCTCACGTCGAAGCCGGGGCTTAAGACCTTGTGTGGAGTCAGGGCCGGAACCTGAGGATTCCTCTCCAGTGCTGACATGGATCTTGGGGTACTTCTGGAGTCTCCCCAGGGTAGTCAGTCCTCGTCTCGAATGCGGGCATGCACTTGCGCTTTCCTCCAGAGCGGTAGCAGCAGTGTCAAACAATCCGACGCGTGGATCAAAGGATCTATCGTTTTCCCTCGAGTCTTTCCCACTAGGCTTTCCCACGAGGCTTTCCCACAGGGCTGTCCCACGTGCACACGTGGTGGGAGTCGATCCTCGGCTTGAACGTCAAGGCAGTGCAGGAAAACAGGTTCCTCTGGAATGGACTGACACATCTGGGGGACTCGTGGAATGGTGGCACGACCCTGGAGTTCCTCTCGCCTTTCCTGTGGAGAGCGCCTCCTCTTGAGATGCGACGGGAACGCCGGGAATTCTTTCCCTACGAAACAGGGAAAGGATCCCTCATCTCGAGCTAGGAGGCGGATACGGGGCTCCCCTGGATGTGTGCGGGACCCTCGTGCTTCCTCTCGAGTGGAGACGTGTATGTCGCGGAACTGCTTGAGTTGCAACAAGGGTGTGAAGGACCCTTTGGAAGTTCCAGTGGTTAGATGTGATTAGCCTCGAGAATCCTCAGCGGAAATGGGCCTCATCTCGCCTGGAGGGCAAAACCTCCTGGATTTTCTCGAGTTGCGGCAGGTGCACTCGACTTACGACGGGGACCTCAGGGACCCGCTCTGGTGGCCTCAGGAAAGGCCAGTCCCCATGCGAGTTCCTCGGGGGCCTCTCAGGATTCCTCTCCCGTCGATGCCGGGGACTAAGACCTTGTGTGGAATCGGGGCCGGAACCTGAGGATTCCTCTCCAGTGCTGACATGGATCTTGGGGTACTTCTGGAGTCTCCCCAGGGGAGTCAGTCCTCGTCTCGAATGCGGGCATGCAGTTGTGCTTTCCTCCAGAGCGGTAGCAGCAGTGTCACGCAGTCCGCCGCGTGGATCAAAGGATCTATCATTTTCCCTCGAGTCTTTCCCACGAGGCTTTCCCACGAGGCTTTCCCACAGGGCTGTACCACGTTCACACGTGGTGGGACTCGATCCTCGGCTTGAACGTCAAGGCAGTGCAGGGAAAACAGGTTCCTCTGGAATGGACTGACACATCTGGGGGTCTCTTGGAATGGTGCCACGACCCTGGAGTTCCTCTCGCCTTTCCTGTGTAGAGTGCCTCCTCTTGAGATGCGACGGGAACGCCGGGAATTCTTTCCCTACGAAACAGGGAAAGGATCCTTCATCTCGAGCTAGGAGGCGGAAACGGGGCTCCCCTGGATGTGTGCGGGACCCCATGTGCTTCCTCTCGAGTGGAGACTGGTATGTCGGGGAACTTCTTGAGTTGTAGCAAGGGTGTGAAGGACCCCTTGGAAGTTCCAGTGGTTAGATGTGATTAGCCTCGAGAAGCCTCAGCGGAAATGGGACTCATCTCGCCTGGAGGGCAAAACCTCATTGATTTTCTCGAGTTGCGGCAGGTGCTCTCGACTTACGACGGGGACCTCAGGGACCCGCTCTGGTGGCCTCAGGAAAGGCCAGTCCCCATGCGAGTTCCTCGGGGGCCTCTCAGGATTCCTCTCCCGTCGATGCCGGGGACTAAGACCTTGTGTGGAGTCGGGGCCGGAACCTGAGGATTCCTCTCCAGTGCTGACATGGATCTTGGGGTACTTCTGGAGTCTCCCCAGGGGAGTCAGTCCTCGTCTCGAATGCGGGCATGCAGTTGTGCTTTCCTCCAGAGCGGTAGCAGCAGTGTCACGCAGTCCGCCGCGTGGATCAAAGGATCTATCATTTTCCCTCGAGTCTTTCCCACGAGGCTTTCCCACGAGGCTTTCCCACAGGGCTGTACCACGTTCACACGTGGTGGGACTCGATCCTCGGCTTGAACGTCAAGGCAGTGCAGGGAAAACAGGTTCCTCTGGAATGGACTGACACATCTGGGGGTCTCTTGGAATGGTGCCACGACCCTGGAGTTCCTCTCGCCTTTCCTGTGTAGAGTGCCTCCTCTTGAGATGCGACGGGAATGCCGGGAATTCTTTCCCTACGAAACAGGGATAGGATCCCTCATCTCGAACTAGGAGGCGGAAACGGGGCTCCCCTGGATGTGTGCGGGACCCCATGTGCTTCCTCTCGAGTGGAGAAGGGTATGTCGGGGAACTTCTTGAGTTGCTGCAAGGGTGTGAAGGACCCTTTGGAAGTTCCAGTGGTTAGATGTGATTAGCCTCGAGAAGCCTCAGCGGAAATGGGCCTCATCTTGCCTGGAGGGCAAAACCTCCTGGATTTTCTCGAGTTGCGGCAGGTGCTCTCGACTTAAGACGGGGACCTCAGGGACCCGCTCTGGTGGCCTCAGGAAAGGCCAGTCCCAATGCGAGTTCCTCGGAGGCCTCTTGGGATTCCTCTCACGTCGAAGCCGGGGCTTAAGACCTTGTGTGGAGTCAGGGCCGGAACCTGAGGATTCCTCTCCAGTGCTGACATGGATCTTGGGGTACTTCTGGAGTCTCCCCAGGGTAGTCAGTCCTCGTCTCGAATGCGGGCATGCACTTGCGCTTTCCTCCAGAGCGGTAGCAGCAGTGTCAAACAATCCGACGCGTGGATCAAAGGATCTATCGTTTTCCCTCGAGTCTTTCCCACTAGGCTTTCCCACGAGGCTTTCCCACAGGGCTGTCCCACGTGCACACGTGGTGGGGGTCGATCCTCGGCTTGAACGTCAAGGCAGTGCAGGAAAACAGGTTCCTCTGGAATGGACTGACACATCTGGGGGACTCGTGGAATGGTGGCACGACCCTGGAGTTCCTCTCGCCTTTCCTGTGGAGAGCGCCTCCTCTTGAGATGCGACGGGAACGCCGGGAATTCTTTCCCTACGAAACAGGGAAAGGGTCCCTCATCTCGAGCTAGGAGGCGGATACGGGGCTCCCCTGGATGTGTGCGGGACCCTCGTGCTTCCTCTCGAGTGGAGACGTGTATGTCGCGGAACTGCTTGAGTTGCAACAAGGGTGTGAAGGACCCTTTGGAAGTTCCAGTGGTTAGATGTGATTAGCCTCGAGAATCCTCAGCGGAAATGGGCCTCATCTCGCCTGGAGGGCAAAACCTCCTGGATTTTCTCGAGTTGCGGCAGGTGCACTCGACTTACGACGGGGACCTCAGGGACCCGCTCTGGTGGCCTCAGGAAAGGCCAGTCCCCATGCGAGTTCCTCGGGGGCCTCTCGGGATTCCTCTCCCGTCGATGCCGGGGACTAAGACCTTGTGTGGAGTCGGGGCCGGAACATGAGGATTCCTCTCCAGTGCTGACATGGATCTTGGGGTACTTCTGGAGTCTCCCCAGTGGAGTCAGTCCTGGTCTCGAATGCGGGCATGCAGTTGTGCTTTCCTCCAGAGCGGTAGCAGCAGTGTCACGCAGTCCGCCGCGTGGATCAAAGGATCTATCATTTTCCCTCGAGTCTTTCCCACGAGGCTTTCCCACGAGGCTTTCCCACAGGGCTGTACCACGTTCACACGTGGTGGGACTCGATCCTCGGCTTGAACGTCAAGGCAGTGCAGGGAAAACAGGTTCCTCTGGAATGGACTGACACATCTGGGGGTCTCTTGGAATGGTGCCACGACCCTGGAGTTCCTCTCGCCTTTCCTGTGTAGAGTGCCTCCTCTTGAGATGCGACGGGAACGCCGGGAATTCTTTCCCTACGAAACAGGGAAAGGATCCTTCATCTCGAGCTAGGAGGCGGAAACGGGGCTCCCCTGGATGTGTGCGGGACCCCATGTGCTTCCTCTCGAGTGGAGACGGGTATGTCGGGGAACTTCTTGAGTTGTAGCAAGGGTGTGAAGGACCCCTTGGAAGTTCCAGTGGTTAGATGTGATTAGCCTCGAGAAGCCTCAGCGGAAATGGGCCTCATCTCGCCTGGAGGGCAAAACCTCCTGGATTTTCTCGAGTTGCGGCAGGTGCTCTCGACTTACGACGGGGACATCAGGGACCCGCTCTGGTGGCCTCAGGAAAGGCCAGTCCCCATGCGAGTTCCTCGGGGGCCTCTTGGGATTCCTCTCCCGTCGATGCCGGGGCTTAAGACCTTGTGTGGAGTCGGGGCCGGAACCTGAGGATTCCTCTCCAGTGCTGACATGGATCTTGGGGTACTTTTGGAGTCTCCCCAGGGGAGTCAGTCCTCGTCTCGAATGCGGGCATGCACTTGCGCTTTCCTCCAGAGCGGTAGCAGCAGTGTCACACAGTCCGCCCCGAGGATCAAAGGATCTATGGTTTTCCCTCGAGTCTTTCCCACGAGGCTGTCCCACGAGGCTTTCCCACAGGGCTGTCCCAGGTGCACACGTGGTGGGAGACTATCCTCGGCTTTAACGTCAAGGCAGTTCAGGGAAAACAGGTTCCTCTGGAATGGACTGACACATCTGGGGGACTCTTGGAATGGTGGCACGACCCTGGAGTTCCTCTCGCCTTTCCTGTGGAGAGCGCCTCCTCTTGAGATGCGACGGGAACGCCGGGAATTCTTTCCCTAAGAAACAGGGATAGGATCCCTCATCTCGAACTAGGAGGCGGAAACGGGGCTCCCCTGGATGTGTGCGGCACCCCACGTGATTCCTCTCGAGTGGAGACGGGTATGTCCCGGAACTGCTTGAGTTGCAGCAAGGGTGTGAAGGACCCTTTGGAAGTTCCAGTGGTTAGATGTGATTAGCCTCGAGAAGCCTCAGCGGAAATGGGCCTCATCTCGCCTGGAGGGCAAAACCTCCTGGATTTTCTCGAGTTGCGGCAGGTGCTCTCGACTCACGACGGGGACCTCAGGGACCCGCTCTGGTGGCCTCAGGAAAGGCCAGTCCCCATGCGAGTTCCTCGGGGGCCTCTCGGGATTCCTCTCCCGTCGATGCCGGGGCCTAAGACCTTGTGTGGAGTCGGGGCCGGAACCTGAGGATTCCTCTCCAGTGCTGACATGGATCTTGGGGTACTTCTGGAGTCTCCCCAGGGGAGTCAGTCCTCATCTCGAAAGCGGGCATGCACTTGCGCTTTCCTCCAGAGTGGTAGCAGCAGTGTCACGCAGTCCGCCGCGTGGATCAAAGGATCTATGGTTTTCCCTCGAGACTTTCCCACGAGGCTTTCCCACGAGGCTTTCCCACAGGGCTGTCCCACGTGCACACGTGGTGGGAGTTGATCCTCGGCTTGAACGTCAAGGCAGTGCAGGGAAAACAGTTTCCTCTGTAATGGACTGACACATCTGGGGGACTCGTGTAATGGTGGCACGACCCTGGAGTTCCTCTCGCCTTTCCTGTGGAGAGCGCCTCCTCTTGAGATGCGACGGAAACGCCGGGAATTCTTTCCCTACGAAACAGGGAAAGGATCCCTCATCTCGAGCTAGGAGGCGGATACGGGGCTCCCCTAGATGTGTGCGGGACCCTCGTGCTTCCTCTCGAGTGGAGACGGGTATGTCAGGGAACTTCTTGAGTTGCAGCAAGGGTGTTAAGGACCCTTTGAAAGTTCCAGTGGTTAGATGTGATTAGCCTCGAGAAGCCTCAGCGGAAATGGGCCTCATCTCGCCTGGAGGGCAAAACCTCCTGGATTTTCTCGAGTTGAGGCAGGTGCTCTCGACTTACGACGGGGACCTCAGGGACCCGCTCTGGTGGCCTCAGGAAAGGCCAGTCCCCATGCGAGTTCCACGGGGGCCTCTCGGGATTCCTCTCCCGTCGATGCCGGGGCTTAAGACCTTGTGTGGAGTCGGGGCCGGAACCTGAGGATTCCTCTCCAGTGCTGACATGGATCTTGGGGTACTTCTGGAGTCTCCCCAGGGGTGTCAGTCCTCGTCTCGAATGCGGGCATGCACTTGCGCTTTCCTCCAGAGCGGTAGCAGCAGTGTCACACAGTCCGACGCGTGGATCAAAGGATCTATCGTTTTCCCTCGAGTCTTTCCCACTAGGCTTTCCCACGAGGCTTTCCCACAGGGCTGTCCCACGTGCACACGTGGTGGGAGTCGATCCTCGGCTTGAACGTCAAGGCATTGCAGGGAAAACAGGTTCCTCTGGAATGGACTGACACATCTGGGGGACTCGTGGAATGGTGGCACGACCCTGGAGTTCCTCTCGCCTTTCCTGTGGAGAGCGCCTCCTCTTGAGATGCGACGGGAACGCCGGGAATTCTTTCCCTACGAAACAGGGAAAGGATCCCTCATCTCGAGCTAGGAGGCGGATACGGGGCTCCCCTGGATGTGTGCGGGACCCTCGTGCTTCCTCTCGAGTGGAGAGGTGTATGTCGCGGAACTGCTTGAGTTGCAGCAAGGGTGTGAAGGACCCTTTGGAAGTTCCAGTGGTTAGATGTGATTAGCCTCGAGAATCCTCAGCGGAAATGGGCTTCATCTCGCCTGGAGGGCAAAACCTCCTGGATTTTCTCGAGTTGCGGCAGGTGCACTCGACTTACGACGGGGACCTCAGGGACCCGCTCTGGTGGCCTCAGGAAAGGCCAGTCCCCATGCGAGTTCCTCGGGGGCCTCTCGGGATTCCTCTCCCATCGATGCCGGGGACTAAGACCTTGTGTGGAGTCGGGGCCGGAACCTGAGGATTCCTCTCCAGTGCTGACATGGATCTTGGGGTATTTCTGGAGTCTCCCCAGGGGAGTCAGTCCTCGTCTCGAATGCGGGCATGCAGTTGTGCTTTCCTCCAGAGCGGTAGCAGCAGTGTCACGCAGTCCGCCGCGTGGATCAAAGGATCTATCATTTTCCCTCGAGTCTTTCCCACGAGGCTTTCCCACGAGGCTTTCCCACAGGGCTGTACCACGTTCACACGTGGTGGGACTCGATCCTCGGCTTGAACGTCAAGGCAGTGCAGGGAAAACAGGTTCCTCTGGAATGGACTGACACATCTGGGGGTCTCTTGGAAAGGTGCCACGACCCTGGAGTTCCTCTCGCCTTTCCTGTGTAGAGTGCCTCCTCTTGAGATGCGACGGGAACGCCGGGAATTCTTTCCCTACGAAACAGGGAAAGGATCCCTCATCTCGAGCTAGGAGGCGGATACGGGGCTCCCCTGGATGTGTGCGGGACCCTCGTGCTTCCTCTCGAGTGGAGAGGTGTATGTCGCGGAACTGCTTGAGTTGCAGCAAGGGTGTGAAGGACCCTTTGGAAGTTCCAGTGGTTAGATGTGATTAGCCTCGAGAATCCTCAGCGGAAATGGGCTTCATCTCGCCTGGAGGGCAAAACCTCCTGGATTTTCTCGAGTTGCGGCAGGTGCACTCGACTTACGACGGGGACCTCAGGGACCCGCTCTGGTGGCCTCAGGAAAGGCCAGTCCCCATGCGAGTTCCTCGGGGGCCTCTCGGGATTCCTCTCCCGTCGATGCCGGGGACTAAGACCTTGTGTGGAGTCGGGGCCGGAACCTGAGGATTCCTCTCCAGTGCTGACATGGATCTTGGGGTACTTCTGGAGTCTCCCCAGGGGAGTCAGTCCTCGTCTCGAATGCGGGCATGCAGTTGTGCTTTCCTCCAGAGCGGTAGCAGCAGTGTCACGCAGTCCGCCGCGTGGATCAAAGGATCTATCATTTTCCCTCGAGTCTGTCCCACGAGGCTTTCCCACGAGGCTTTCCCACAGGGCTGTACCACGTTCACACGTGGTGGGACTCGATCCTCGGCTTGAACGTCAAGGCAGTGCAGGGAAAACAGGTTCCTCTGGAATGGACTGACACATCTGGGGGTCTCTTGGAATGGTGCCACGACCCTGGAGTTCCTCTCGCCTTTCCTGTGTAGAGTGCCTCCTCTTGAGATGCGACGGGAACGCCGGGAATTCTTTCCCTACGAAACAGGGATAGGATCCCTCATCTCGAACTAGGAGGCGGAAACGGGGCTCCCCTGGATGTGTGCGGGACCCCATGTGCTTCCTCTCGAGTGGAGAAGGGTATGTCGGGGAACTTCTTGAGTTGCTGCAAGGGTGTGAAGGACCCTTTGGAAGTTCCAGTGGTTAGATGTGATTAGCCTCGAGAAGCCTCAGCGGAAATGGGCCTCATCTTGCCTGGAGGGCAAAACCTCCTGGATTTTCTCGAGTTGCGGCAGGTGCTCTCGACTTAAGACGGGGACCTCAGGGACCCGCTCTGGTGGCCTCAGGAAAGGCCAGTCCCAATGCGAGTTCCTCGGAGGCCTCTTGGGATTCCTCTCACGTCGAAGCCGGGGCTTAAGACCTTGTGTGGAGTCAGGGCCGGAACCTGAGGATTCCTCTCCAGTGCTGACATGGATCTTGGGGTACTTCTGGAGTCTCCCCAGGGTAGTCAGTCCTCGTCTCGAATGCGGGCATGCACTTGCGCTTTCCTCCAGAGCGGTAGCAGCAGTGTCAAACAATCCGACGCGTGGATCAAAGGATCTATCGTTTTCCCTCGAGTCTTTCCCACTAGGCTTTCCCACGAGGCTTTCCCACAGGGCTGTCCCACGTGCACACGTGGTGGGAGTCGATCCTCGGCTTGAACGTCAAGGCAGTGCAGGAAAACAGGTTCCTCTGGAATGGACTGACACATCTGGGGGACTCGTGGAATGGTGGCACGACCCTGGAGTTCCTCTCGCCTTTCCTGTGGAGAGCGCCTCCTCTTGAGATGCGACGGGAACGCCGGGAATTCTTTCCCTACGAAACAGGGAAAGGATCCCTCATCTCGAGCTAGGAGGCGGATACGGGGCTCCCCTGGATGTGTGCGGGACCCTCGTGCTTCCTCTCGAGTGGAGACGTGTATGTCGCGGAACTGCTTGAGTTGCAACAAGGGTGTGAAGGACCCTTTGGAAGTTCCAGTGGTTAGATGTGATTAGCCTCGAGAATCCTCAGCGGAAATGGGCCTCATCTCGCCTGGAGGGCAAAACCTCCTGGATTTTCTCGAGTTGCGGCAGGTGCACTCGACTTACGACGGGGACCTCAGGGACCCGCTCTGTTGGCCTCAGGAAAGGCCAGTCCCCATGCGAGTTCCTCGGGGGCCTCTCAGGATTCCTCTCCCGTCGATGCCGGGGACTAAGACCTTGTGTGGAATCGGGGCCGGAACCTGAGGATTCCTCTCCAGTGCTGACATGGATCTTGGGGTACTTCTGGAGTCTCCCCAGGGGAGTCAGTCCTCGTCTCGAATGCGGGCATGCAGTTGTGCTTTCCTCCAGAGCGGTAGCAGCAGTGTCACGCAGTCCGCCGCGTGGATCAAAGGATCTATCATTTTCCCTCGAGTCTTTCCCACGAGGCTTTCCCACGAGGCTTTCCCACAGGGCTGTACCACGTTCACACGTGGTGGGACTCGATCCTCGGCTTGAACGTCAAGGCAGTGCAGGGAAAACAGGTTCCTCTGGAATGGACTGACACATCTGGGGGTCTCTTGGAATGGTGCCACGACCCTGGAGTTCCTCTCGCCTTTCCTGTGTAGAGTGCCTCCTCTTGAGATGCGACGGGAACGCCGGGAATTCTTTCCCTACGAAACAGGGAAAGGATCCTTCATCTCGAGCTAGGAGGCGGAAACGGGGCTCCCCTGGATGTGTGCGGGACCCCATGTGCTTCCTCTCGAGTGGAGACTGGTATGTCGGGGAACTTCTTGAGTTGTAGCAAGGGTGTGAAGGACCCCTTGGAAGTTCCAGTGGTTAGATGTGATTAGCCTCGAGAAGCCTCAGCGGAAATGGGACTCATCTCGCCTGGAGGGCAAAACCTCATTGATTTTCTCGAGTTGCGGCAGGTGCTCTCGACTTACGACGGGGACCTCAGGGACCCGCTCTGGTGGCCTCAGGAAAGGCCAGTCCCCATGCGAGTTCCTCGGGGGCCTCTCAGGATTCCTCTCCCGTCGATGCCGGGGACTAAGACCTTGTGTGGAATCGGGGCCGGAACCTGAGGATTCCTCTCCAGTGCTGACATGGATCTTGGGGTACTTCTGGAGTCTCCCCAGGGGAGTCAGTCCTCGTCTCGAATGCGGGCATGCACTTGCGCTTTCCTCCAGAGCGGTAGCAGCAGTGTCACTCAGTCCGCCGCGTGGATCAAAGGATCTATGGTTTTCCCTCGAGTCTTTCCCACGAGGCTGTCCCACGAGGCTTTCCCACAGGGCTGTCCCAGGTGCACACGTGGTGGGAGACTATCCTCGGCTTTAAAGTCAAGGCAGTTCAGGGAAAACAGGTTCCTCTGGAATGGACTGACACATCTGGGGGACTCTTGGAATGGTGGCACGACCCTGGAGTTCCTCTCGCCTTTCCTGTGGAGAGCGCCTCCTCTTGAGATGCGACGGGAACGCCGGGAATTCTTTCCCTACGAAACAGGGATAGGATCCCTCATCTCAAACTAGGAGGCGGAAACGGGGCTCCCCTGGATATGTGCGGCACCCCACGTGCTTCCTCTCGAGTGGAGACGGGTATGTCGCGGAACTGCTTGAGTTGCAGCAAGGGTGTGAAGGACCCTTTGGAAGTTCCAGTGGTTAGATGTGATTAGCCTCGAGAAGCATCAGCGGAAATGGGCCTCATCTCGCCTGGAGGGCAAAACCTCCTGGATTTTCTCGAGTTGCGGCAGGTGCTCTCGACTCACGACGGGGACCTCAGGGACCCGCTCTGGTGGCCTCAGGAAAGGCCAGTTCCCATGCGAGTTCCTCGGGGGCCTCTCGGGATTCCTCTCCCGTCGATGCCGGGGCCTCAGACCTTGTGTGGAGTCGGGGCCGGAACCTGAGGATTCCTCTCCAGTGCTGGCATGGATCTTGGGGTACTTCTGGAGTCTCCCCAGGGGAGTCAGTCCTCGTCTCGAATGCGGGCATGCACTTGCGCTTTCCTCCAGAGCGGTAGCAGCAGTGTCACGCAGTCCGCCGCGTGGATCAAAGAATCTATCGTTTTCCCTCGAGTCTTTCCCACGAGGCTTTCCCACGAGGCTTTCCCACAGGGCTGTCCCACGTGCACACGTGGTGGGAGTCGATCCTCGGCTTGAACGTCAAGGCAGTGCAGGGAAAACAGGTTCCTCTGGAATGGACTAACACATCTGGGGGACTCTTGTTATGGTGGCACGACCCTGGAGTTCCTCTTGCCTTTCCTGTGGAGAGCGCCTCCTCTTGAGATGCGACCGGAACGCCGGGAATTCTTTCCCTACGAAACAGGGAAAGGATCCCTCATCTCGAGCTAGGAGGCGGATACGGGGCTCCCCTGGATGTGTGCGGGACCCTCGTGCTTCCTCTCGAGTGGAGACGTGTATGTCCCGGAACTGCTTGAGTTGCAGCAAGGGTGTGAAGGACCCTTTGGAAGTTCCAGTGGTTAGATGTGATTAGCCTCGAGAATCCTCAGCGGAGATGGGCCTCATCTCGCCTGGAGGGCAAAACCTCCTGGATTTTCTCGAGTTGCGGCAGGTGCACTCGACTTACGACGGGGACCTCAGGGACCCGCTCTGGTGGCCTCAGGAAAGGCCAGTCCCCATGCGAGTTCCTCGGGGGCCTCTCGGGATTCCTCTCCTGTCGATGCCGGGGCCTAAGACCTTGTGTGGAGTCGGGGCCGGAACCTGAGGATTCCTCTCCAGTGCTGACATGGATCTTGGGGTACTTCTGGAGTCTCCCCAGGGGAGTCAGTCCTCGTCTCGAATGCGGGCATGCACTTGTGCTTTCCTCCAGAGCGGTAGCAGGAGTGTCACGCAGTCCGCCGCGTGGATCAAAGGATCTATCATTTTCCCTCGAGTCTTTCCCACGAGGCTTTCCCACGAGGCTTTCCCACAGGGCTGTACCACGTTCACACGTGGTGGGACTCGATCCTCGGCTTGAACGTCAAGGCAGTGCAGGGAAAACAGGTTCCTCTGGAATGGACTGACACATCTGGGGGTCTCTTGGAATGTTGCCACGACCCTGGAGTTCCTCTCGCCTTTCCTGTGTAGAGTGCCTCCTCTTGAGATGCGACGGGAACGCCGGGAATTCTTTCCCTACGAAACAGGGAAAGGATCCTTCATCTCGAGCTAGGAGGCGGAAACGGGGCTCCCCTGGATGTGTGCGGGACCCCATGTGCTTCCTCTCGAGTGGAGACGGGTATGTCGGGGAACTTCTTGAGTTGTAGCAAGGGTGTGAAGGACCCCTTGGAAGTTCCAGTGGTTAGATGTGATTAGCCTCGAGAAGCCTCAGCGGAAATGGGCCTCATCTCGCCTGGAGGGCAAAACCTCCTGGATTTTCTCGAGTTGCGGCAGGTGCTCTCGACTTACGACGGGGACATCAGGGACCCGCTCTGGTGGCCTCAGGAAAGGCCAGTCCCCATGCGAGTTCCTCGGGGGCCTCTTGGGATTCCTCTCCCGTCGATGCCGGGGCTTAAGACCTTGTGTGGAGTCGGGGCCGGAACCTGAGGATTCCTCTCCAGTGCTGACATGGATCTTGGGGTACTTCTGGAGTCTCCCCAGGGGAGTCAGTCCTCGTCTCGAATGCGGGCATGCACTTGCGCTTTCCTCCAGAGCGGTAGCAGCAGTGTCACACAGTCCGCCCCGTGGATCAAAGGATCTATGGTTTTCCCTCGAGTCTTTCCCACGAGGCTGTCCCACGAGGCTTTCCCACAGGGCTGTCCCAGGTGCACACGTGGTGGGAGACGATCCTCGGCTTTAACGTCAAGGCAGTTCAGGGAAAACAGGTTCCTCTGGAATGGACTGACACATCTGGGGGACTCTTGGATTGGTGGCACGACCCTGGAGTTCCTCTCGCCTTTCCTGTGGAGAGCGCCTCCTCTTGAGATGCGACGGGAACGCCGGGAATTCTTTCCCTACGAAACAGGGATAGGATCCCTCATCTCGAACTAGGAGGCGGAAACGGGGCTCCCCTGGATGTGTGCGGCACCCCACGTGCTTCCTCTCGAGTGGAGACGGGTATGTCGCGGAACTGCTTGAGTTGCAGCAAGGGTGTGAAGGACCCTTTGGAAGTTCCAGTGGTTAGATGTGATTAGCCTCGAGAAGCCTCAGCGGAAATGGGCCTCATCTCGCCTGGAGGGCAAAACCTCCTGGATTTTCTCGAGTTGCGGCAGGTGCTCTCGACTCACGACGGGGACCTCAGGGACCCGCTCTGGTGGCCTCAGGAAAGGCCAGTCCCCATGCGAGTTCCTCGGGGGCCTCTCGGGATTCCTCTCCCGTCGATGCCGGTGCTTAAGACCTTGTGTGGAGTCGGGGCCGGAACCTGAGGATTCCTCTCCAGTGCTGACATGGATCTTGGGGTACTTCTGGAGTCTCCCCAGGGGAGTCAGTCCTCGTCTCGAATGCGGGCATGCACTTGCGCTTTCCTCCAGAGTGGTAGCAGCAGTGTCAGTCAGTCCGCCGCGTGAATCAAAGGATCTATGGTTTTCCCTCGAGACTTTCCCACGAGGCTTTCCCACGAGGCTTTCCCACAGGGCTGTCCCACGTGCACACGTGGTGGGAGTCGATCCTCGGCTTGAACGTCAAGGCAGTGCAGGGAAAACAGTTTCCTCTGTAATGGACTGACACATCTGGGGGACTCGTGTAATGGTGGCACGACCCTGGAGTTCCTCTCGCCTTTCCTGTGGAGAGCGCCTCCTCTTGAGATGCGACGGAAACGCCGGGAATTCTTTCCCTACGAAACAGGGAAAGGATCCCTCATCTCGAGCTAGGAGGCGGATACGGGGCTCCCCTAGATGTGTGCGGGATCCTCGTGCTTCCTCTCGAGTGGAGACGGGTATGTCAGGGAACTTCTTGAGTTGCAGCAAGGGTGTGAAGGACCCTTTGAAAATTCCAGTGGTTAGATGTGATTAGCCTCGAGAAGCCTCAGCGGAAATGGGCCTCATCTCGCCTGGAGGGCAAAACCTCCTGGATTTTCTCGAGTTGCGGCCGGTGCTCTCGACTTACGACGGGGACCTCAGGGACCCGCTCTGGTGGCCTCAGGAAAGGCCAGTCCCCATGCGAGTTCCTCGGGGGCCTCTCGGGATTCCTCTCCCGTCGATGCCGGTGCTTAAGACCTTGTGTGGAGTCGGGGCCGGAACCTGAGGATTCCTCTCCAGTGCTGACATGGATCTTGGGGTACTTCTGGAGTCTCCCCAGGGGAGTCAGTCCTCGTCTCGAATGCGGGCATGCACTTGCGCTTTCCTCCAGAGCGGTAGCAGCAGTGTCACTCAGTCCGCCGCGTGGATCAAAGGATCTATGGTTTTCCCTCGAGTCTTTCCCACGAGGCTGTCCCAGGAGGCTTTCCCACAGGGCTGTCCCAGGTGCACACGTGGTGGGAGACTATCCTCGGCTTTAACGTCAAGGCAGTTCAGGGAAAACAGGTTCCTCTGGAATGGACTGACACATCTGGGGGACTCTTGTTATGGTGGCACGACCCTGGAGTTCCTCTCGCCTTTCCTGTGGAGAGCGCCTCCTCTTGAGATGCGACGGGAACGCCGGGAATTCTTTCCCTACGAAACAGGGAAAGGATCCCTCATCTCGAGCTAGGAGGCGGATACGGGGCTCCCCTGGATGTGTGCGGGACCCTCGTGCTTCCTCTCGAGTGGAGACGTGTATGTCGCGGAACTGCTTGAGTTGCAGCAAGGGTGTGAAGGACCCTTTGGAAGTTCCAGTGGTTAGATGTGATTAGCCTCGAGAATCCTAAGCGGAGATGGGCCTCATCTCGCCTGGAGGGCAAAACCTCCTGGATTTTCTCGAGTTGCGGCAGGTGCACTCGACTTACGACGGGGACCTCAGGGACCCGCTCTGGTGGCCTCAGGAAAGGCCAGTCCCCATGCGAGTTCCTCGGGGGCCTCTCGGGATTCCTCTCCTGTCGATGCCGGGGCCTAAGACCTTGTGTGGAGTCGGGGCCGGAACCTGAGGATTCCTCTCCAGTGCTGACATGGATCTTGGGGTACTTCTGGAGTCTCCCCCGGGGAGTCAGTCCTCGTCTCGAATGCGGGCATGCACTTGTGCTTTCCTCCAGAGCGGTAGCAGGAGTGTCACGCAGTCCGCCGCGTGGATCAAAGGATCTATCATTTTCCCTCGAGTCTTTCCCACGAGGCTTTCCCACGAGGCTTTCCCACAGGGCTGTACCACGTTCACACGTGGTGGGACTCGATCCTCGGCTTGAACGTCAAGGCAGTGCAGGGAAAACAGGTTCCTCTGGAATGGACTGACACATCTGGGGGTCTCTTGGAATGTTGCCACGACCCTGGAGTTCCTCTCGCCTTTCCTGTGGAGAGCGCCTCCTCTTGAGATGCGACGGGAACGCCGGGAATTCTTTCCCTACGAAACAGGGAAAGGATCCCTCATCTCGATTTAGGAGGCGGAAACGGGGCTCCCGTGAATGTGTGCAGGACCCTCGTGCTTCCTCTCGAGTGAACACGGGTATGTCGGGGAACTTCTTGAGTTGCAGCAAGCGTGTGAAAGACCCTTTGGAAGTTCCAGTGGTTAGATGTGATTAGCCTCGAGAAGCCTCAGCGGAAATGGGCCTCATCTCGCCTGGAGGGCAAAACCTCCTGGATTTTCTCGAGTTGCGGCAGGTGTTCTCCACTTACGACGGGGACATCAGGGACCCGCTCTTGTGGCCTCAGGAAAGGCCAGTCCCCAAGCGAGTTCCTCGGGGGCCTCTCGGGATTCCTCTCCCGTCGATGCCGGGGCCTAAGACCTTGTGTGGAGTCGGGGCCGGAACCTGAGGATTCCTCTCCAGTGCTGACATGGATCTTGGGGTACTTTTGGAGTCTCCCCAGGGGAGTCAGTCCTCGTCTCGAATGCGGGCATGCACTTGTGCTTTCCTCCAGAGCGGTAGCAGCAGTGTCACGCAGTCCGCCGCGTGGATCAAAAGATCTATGGTTTTCCCTCGAGTCTTTCCCACGAGGCTTTCCCACGAGGCTTTCCCACAGGGCTGTCCCACGTGCACACGTGGTGGGAGTCGATCCTCGGCTTGAACGTCAAGGCAGTACAGGGAAAACAGGTTCCTCTGGAATAGACTTATACATCTGGGGTCTCTTGGAATGGTGGCACGACCCTGGAGTTCCTCTCGCCTTTCCTGTGGAGAGCGCCTCCTCTTGAGATACGGCGGGAACGCCGGGAATTCTTTCCCTACGAAACAGGGAAAGGATCCCTCATCTCGATCTAGGAGGCGGAAACGGGGCTCCCCTGGATGTGTGCGGGACCCCACGTGCTTCCTCTCGAGTGGAGACGGGGATGTCGGGGAACTTCTTGAGTTGCAGCAAGGGTGTGAAGGACCCTTTGGAAGTTCCAGTGGTTAGATGTGATTAGCCTCGAGAAGCCTCAGCGGAAATGGGCCTCATGTCGCGTGGAGGGCAAAACCTCCTGGATTTTCTCGAGTTGCGGCAGGTGCTCTCGACTTACGACGGGGACCTCAGGAACCCGCTCTGGAGGCCTCAGGAAAGGCCAGTCCCCATGCGAGTTCCTCGGGGGCCTCTCGGGATTCCTCTCCCGTCGATGCCGGGGCCTAAGACCTTGTGTGGAGTCGGGGCCGGAACCTGAGGATTCCTCTCCAGTGCTGACATGGATCTTGGGGTACTTCTGGAGTCTCCCCAGGGGAGTCAGTCCTCGTCTCGAATGCGGGCATGCACTTGCGCTTTCCTCCAGAGCGGTAGCAGCAGTGTCACGCAGTCCGCCGCGTGGATCAAAGGATCTATGGTTTTCCCTCGAGTCTTTCCCACGAGGCTTTCCCACGAGGCTTTCCCACAGGGCTGTCCCACGTGCACACGTGGTGGGAGTCGATCCTCGGCTTTAACGTCAAGGCAGTGCAGGGAAAACAGTTTCCTCTGGAATGGACTGACCCATCTGGGGGACTCTTGGAATGGTAGCATGACCCTGGAGTTCCTCTCGCCTTTCCTGTGGAGAGCGCCTCCTCTTGAGATGCGACGGGAACGCTGGGAATTCCTTCCCTACGAAACAGGGAAAGGATCCCTCCTCTCGAGCTAGGAGGCGGAAACGGGGCTCCCCTGGATGTGTGCGGGACCCCACGTGCTTCCTCTCGAGTGGAGACGGGTATGTCGCGGAACTGCTTGAGTTGCAGCAAGGGTGTGAAGGACCCTTTGGAAGTTCCAGTGGTTAGATGTGTTTAGCCTCGAGAAGCCTCAGCGGAAATGGGCCTCATCTCGCCTGGAGGGCAAAACCTCCTGGATTTTCTCGAGTTGCGGCAGGTGCTCTCGACTTACGATGGGGACCTCAGGAACCCGCTCAGGAGGCCTCAGGTAAGGCCAGTCCCCATGCGAGTTCCTCGGGGGCCTCTCGGGATTCCTCTCCCGTCGATGCCGGGGCCTAAGACCTTGTGTGGAGTCTGGGCCGGAACCTGAGGATTCCTCTCCAGTGCTGACATGGATCTTGGGGTATTTCTGGAGTCTCCCCAGGGGAGTCAGTCCTCGTCTCGAATGCGGGCATGCACTTGCGCTTTCCTCCAGAGTGGTAGCAGCAGTGTCACGCAGTCCGCCCCGTGGATCAAAGGATCTATGGTTATCCCTCGAGACTTTCCCACGAGGCTTTCCCACGAGGCTTTCCCACAGGGCTGTCCCACGTGCACACGTGGTGGGAGTCGATCCTCGGCTTGAACGTCAAGGCAGTGCAGGGAAAACAGGTTCCTCTGGAATGGACTGACCCACCTGGGGGACTCTTGGAATGGTGGCACGACCCTGGAGTTCCTCTCGCCTTTCCTGTGGAGAGCGCCTCCTCTTGAGATACGACGGAAACGCCGGGTATTCTTTCCCTGCGAAACAGGGAAAGGATCCCTCATCTCGATCTAGGAGGCGGAAACGGGGCTCCCCTGGATGTGTGCGGGACCCCACGTGCTTCCTCTCGAGTGGAGACGGGTATGTCGGGGAACTTCTTGAGTTGCAGCAAGCGTGTGAAGGACCCTTTGGAAGTTCCAGTGGTTAGATGTGATTAGCCTCGAGAAGCTTCAGCGGAAATGGGCCTCATCTCGCCTGGAGGGCAAAACCTCCTGGATTTTCTCGAGTTGCGGCAGGTGCTCTCGACTTACGACGGGGACCTCAGGAACCCGCTCTGGAGGCCTCAGGAAAGGCCAGTCCCCATGCGAGTTCCTCGGGGGCCTCTCGGGATTCCTCTCCCGTCGATGCCGGGGCCTAAGACCTTGTGTGGAGTCGGGGCCGGAACCTGAGGATTCCTCTCCAGTGCTGACATGGATCTTGGGGTACTTCTGGAGTCTCCCCAGGGGAGTCAGTCCTCGTCTCGAATGCGGGCATGCACTTGTGCTTTCCTCCAGAGCGGTAGCAGCACTGTCACGCAGTCCGCCGCGTGGATCAAAAGATCTATGGTTTCCCTCGAGTCTTTCCCATGAGGCTTTCCCACGAGGCTTTCCCACAGGGCTGTCCCACGTGCACACGTGGTGGGAGTCGATCCTCGGCTTGAACGTCAAGGCAGTACAGGGAAAACAGGTTCCTCTGGAACGGACTTACACATCTGGGGTCTCTTGGAATGGTGGCACGACCCTGGAGTTCCTCTCGCCTTTCCTGTGGAGAGCGCCTCCTCTTGAGATACGGCGGGAACGCCGGGAATTCTTTCCCTACGAAACAGGGAAAGGATCCCTCATCTCGATCTTGGAGGCGGAAACGGGGCTCCCCTGGATGTGTGCGGGACCCCACGTGCTTCCTCTCGAGTGGAGACGGGTATGTCGGGGAACTTCTTGAGTTGCAGCAAGGGTGTGAAGGACCCTTTGGAAGTTCCAGTGGTTAGATGTGATTAGCCTCGAGAAGCCTCAACGGAAATGGGCCTCATGTCGCGTGGAGGGCAAAACCTCCTGGATTTTCTCGAGTTGCGGCAGGTGCTCTCGACTTACGACGGGGACCTCAGCAACCCGCTCTGGAGGCCTCAGGAAAGGCCAGTCCCCATGCGAGTTCCTCGGGGGCCTCTCGGGATTCCTCTCCCGTCGATGCCGGGGCCTAAGACCTTGTGTGGAGTCGGGGCCGGAACCTGAGGATTCCTCTCCAGTGCTGACATGGATCTTGGGGTACTTCTGGAGTCTCCCCAGGGGAGTCAGTCCTCGTCTCGAATGCGGGCATGCACTTGCGCTTTCCTCCAGAGCGGTAGCAGCAGTGTCACGCAGTCCGCCGCGTGGATCAAAGGATCTATGGTTTTCCCTCGAGTCTTTCCCACGAGGCTTTCCCACGAGGCTTTCCCACAGGGCTGTCCCACGTGCACACGTGGTGGGAGTCGATCCTCGGCTTGAACGTCAAGGCAGTGCAGGGAAAACAGGTTCCTCTGGAATGGACTGACCCATCTGGGGGACTCTTGGAATGGTAGCACGACCCTGGAGTTCCTCTCGCCTTTCCTGTGGAGAGCGCCTCCTCTTGAGATGCGACGGGAACGCCGGGAATTCCTTCCCTACGAAACAGGGAAAGGATCCCTCCTCTCGAGCTAGGAGGCGGAAACGGGGCTCCCCTGGATGTGTGCGGGACCCCACGTGCTTCCTCTCGAGTGGAGACGGGTATGTCGCGGAACTGCTTGAGTTGCAGCAAGGGTGTGAAGGACCCTTTGGAAGTTCCAGTGGTTAGATGTGTTTAGCCTCGAGAAGCCTCAGCGGAAATGGGCCTCATCTCGCCTGGAGGGCAAAACCTCCTGGATTTTCTCGAGTTGCGGCAGGTGCTCTCGACTTACGATGGGGACCTCAGGAACCCGCTCTGGAGGCCTCAGGTAAGGCCAGTCCCCATGCGAGTTCCTCGGGGGCCTCTCGGGATTCCTCTCCCGTCGATGCCGGGGCCTAAGACCTTGTGTGGAGTCTGGGCCGGAACCTGAGGATTCCTCTCCAGTGCTGACATGGATCTTGGGGTACTTCTGGAGTCTCCCCAGGGGAGTCAGTCCTCGTCTCGAATGCGGGCATGCACTTGCGCTTTCCTCCAGAGTGGTAGCAGCAGTGTCACGCAGTCCGCCGCGTGGATCAAAGGATCTATGGTTTTCCCTCGAGTCTTTCCCACGAGGCTTTCCCACGAGGCTTTCCCACAGGGCTGTCCCACGTGCACACGTGGTGGGAGTCGATCCTCGGCTTGAACGTCAAGGCAGTGCAGGGAAAACAGGTTCCTCTGGAATGGACTGACACATCTGGGGGACTCTTGGAATGGTGGCACGACCCTGGAGTTCCTCTCGCCTTTCCTGTGGAGAGCGCCTCCTCTTGAGATACGACGGGAACGCCGGGAATTCTTTACCTACCAAACAGGGAAAGGATCCCTCATCTCGATCTAGGAGGCGAAACGGGGCTCCCCTGGATGTGTGCGGGACCCCACGTGCTTCCTCTCGAGTGGAGACGGGTATGTCGGGGAACTTCTTGAGTTGCAGCAAGCGTGTGAAGGACCCTTTGGAAGTTCCAGTGGTTAGATGTGATTAGCCTCGAGAAGCCTCAGCGGAAATGGGCCTCATCTCGCCTGGAGGGCAAAACCTCCTGGATTTTCTCGAGTTGCGGCAGGTGCTCTCCACTTACGACGGGGACCTCAGGAACCCGCTCTGGAGGCCTCAGGAAAGGCCAGTCCCCATGCGAGTTCCTCGGGGGCCTCTCGGGATTCCTCTCCCGTCGATGCCGGGGCCTAAGACCTTGTGTGGAGTCTGGGCCGGAACCTGAGGATTCCTCTCCAGTGCTGGCATGGATCTTGGGGTACTTCTGGAGTCTCCCCAGGGGAGTCAGTCCTCGTCTCGAATGCGGGCATGCACTTGTGCTTTCCTCCAGAGCGGTAGCAGCAGTGACACGCAGTCCGCCGCGTGGATCAAAAGATGTATGGTTTCCCTCGAGTCTTTCCCATGAGGCTTTCCAACGAGGCTTTCCCACAGGGCTGTCCCACGTGCACACGTGGTGGGAGTCGATCCTCGGCTTGAACGTCAAGGCAGTGCAGGGAAAACAGGTTCCTCTGGAATGGACTGACACATCTGGGGGACTCTTGGAATGCTGGCACGACCCTGGAGTTCCTCTCGCCTTTCCTGTGGAGAGCGCCTCCCCTTGAGATGCGACGGGAACGCCGGGAATTCTTTCCCTACGAAACAGGGATAGGATCCCTCATCTCGAACTAGGAGGCGGAAACGGGGCTCCCCTGGAAGTGTGCGGCACCCCACGTGCTTCCTCTCGAGTGGAGACGGGTATGTCGCGGAACTGCTTGAGTTGCAGCAAGGGTGTGAATGACGCTTTGGAAGTTCCAGTGGTTAGATGTGATTAGCCTCGAGAAGCCTCAGCGGAAATGGGCATCATGTCGCCTGGAGGGCAAAACCTCCTGGATTTTCTCGAGTTGCGGCAGGTGCTCTCGACTCACGACGGGGACTTCAGGGACCCGCTCTGGTGACCTCAGGAAAGGCCAGTCCCCATGCGAGTTCCTCGGGGGCCTCTCGGGATTCCTCTCCCGTCGATGCCGGGGCTTAAGACCTTGTGTGGAGTCGGGGCCGGAACCTGAGGATTCCTCTCCAGTGCTGACATGGATCTTGGGGTACTTCTGGAGTCTCCCCACGGGAGTCAGTCTTCGTCTCGAATGCGGGCATGCACTTGCGCTTTCCTCCAGAGTGGTAGCAGCAGTGTCACGCAGTCCGCCGCGTGGATCAAAGGATCTATGGTTTTCCCTCGAGTCTTTCCCACGAGGCTTTCCCACGAGGCTTTCCCACAGGGCTGTCCCACGTGCACACGTGGTGGGAGTTGATCCTCGGCTTGAACGTCAAGGCAGTGCAGGGAAAACAGGTTCCTCTGGAATGGACTGACACATCTGGGGGACTCTTGGAATGGTGGCACGACCCTGGAGTTCCTCTCGCCTTTCCTGTGGAGAGCGCCTCCTCTTGAGATGCGACGGGACCGCCGGGAATTCTTTCCCTACGAAACAGGGAAAGGATCCCTCATCTCGATCTAGGAGGCGGAAACGGGGCTCCCGTGGATGTGTGCAGGACCCTCGTGCTTCCTCTCGAGTGGAGACGGGTATGTCGGGGAACTTCTTGAGTTGCAGCAAGGGTGTGAAGGACCTTTGGAAGTTCCGGAGGTTAGATGTGATTAGCCTCGAGAAGCCTCAGCGGAAATGGGCCTCATCTCGCCTGGAGGGCAAAACCTCCTGGATTTTCTCGAGTTGCGGCAGGTGCCCTCGACTTACGACGGGGACCTCAGGGACCCGCTCTGGTGGCCTCAGGAAAGGCCAGTCCCCATGCGAGTTCCTCGGGGGCCTCTTGGGATTCCTCTCCCGTCGATGCCGGGGCTTAAGACCTTGTGTGGAGTCGGGGCCGGTACCTGAGGATTCCTCTCCAGTGCTGACATGGATCTTGGGGTACTTCTGGAGTCTCCCCAGGGGAGTCAGTCCTCGTCTCGAATGCGGGCATGCACTTGCGCTTTCCTCCAGAGCGGTAGCAGCAGTGTCACACAGTCCGCCGCGTGGATCATAGGATCTATGGTTTTCCCTCGAGTCTTTCCCACGAGGCTGTCCCACGAGGCTTTCCCACAGGGCTGTCCCAGGTGCACACGTGGTGGGAGACGATCCTCGGCTTTAACGTCAAGGCAGTGCAGGGAAAACAGGTTCCTCTGGAATGGACTGACCCATCTGGGGGACTCTTGGAATGGTGGCACGACCCTGGAGTTCCTCTCGCCTTTCCTGTGGAGAGCGCCTCCTCTTGAGATGCGACGGGAACGCCGGGAATTCTTTCCCTACGAAACAGGGATAGGATCCCTCATCTCGAACTAGGAGGCGGAAACGGGGCTCCCCTGGATGTGTGCGGCACCCCACGTGCTTCCTCTCGAGTGGAGACGGGTATGTCGCGGAACTGCTTGAGTTGCAGCAAGGGTGTGAAGGACCCTTTGGAAGTTCCAGTGGTTAGATGTGATTAGCCTCGAGAAGCTTCAGCAGAAATGGGACTCATCTCGCCTGGAGGGCAAAACCTCCTGGATTTTCTCGAGTTGCGGCAGGTGCTCTCGACTTACGACGGGGACCTCAGGGACCCGCTCTGTTGGCCTCAGGAAAGGCCAGTCCCCATGCGAGTTCCTCGGGGGCCTCTCGGGATTCCTCTCCCGTCGATGCCGGGGCCTAAGACCTTGTGTGGAGTCGAGGCCGGAACCTGAGGATTCCTCTCCAGTGCTGACATGGATCTTGGGGTACTTCTGGAGTCTCCCCAGGGGAGTCAGTCCTCGTCTCGAATGCGGGCATGCACTTGCGCTTTCCTCCAGAGCGGTAGCAGCAGTGTCACGCAGTTCGCCGCGTGGATCAAAGAATCTATCGTTTTCCCTCGAGTCTTTCCCACGAGGCTTTCCCACGAGGCTTTCCCACAGGGCTGTCCCACGTGCACACGTGGTGGGAGTCGATCCTCGGCTTGAACGTCAAGGCAGTGCAGGGAAAACAGGTTCCTCTGGAATGGACTGACACATCTGGGGGACTCTTGTTATGGTGGCACGACCCTGGAGTTCCTCTCGCCTTTCCTGTGGAGAGCGCCTCCTCTTGAGATACGACGGGAACGCCGGGAATTCTTTCCCTACGAAACAGGGAAAGGATCCCTCATCTCGAGCTAGGAGGCGGAAACGGGGCTCCCCTGGATTTGTGCGGGACCCCACGTGCTTCCTCTCGAGTGGAGACGGGTGTGTCGGGAACTTCTTGAGTTGCAGAAAGGGTGTGAAGGACCCTTTGGAAGTTCCAGGGGTTAGATGTGATTAGACTCGAGAAGCCTCAGCGGAAATGGGCCTCATCTCTCCTGGAGGGCAAAACCTCCTGGATTTTCTCGAGTTGCGGCAGGTGCTCTCGACTTACGACGGGGCCCTCAGGGACCCGCTCTGGTGGCCTCAGGAAAGGCCTGTCCCCATGCGAGTTCCTCGGGGGCCTCTCGGGATTCCTCTCCCGTCGATGCCGGGGCCTAAGACCTTGTGTGGAGTCTGGGCCGGAACCTGAGGATTCCTCTCCAGTGCTGACATGGATCTTGGGGTACTTCTGGAGTCTCCCCAGGGGAGTCAGTCCTCGTCTCGAATGTGGGCATGCACTTGCGCTTCCCTCCAGAGCGGTAGCAGCAGTGTCACGCATTCCGCCGCGTGGATCAAAGGATCTATGGTTTTCCCTCGAGTCTTTCCCACGAGGCTTTCCCACGAGGCTTTCCCACAGGGCTGTCCCACGTGCACACGTGGTGGGAGTCGATCCTCGGCTTGAACGTCAAGGCAGTGCAGGGAAAAGAGGTTCCTCTGGAATGGACTGACCCATCTGGGGGACTCTTGGAATGGTGGCAGGACCCTGGAGTTCCTCTCGCCTTTCCTGTTGAGAGCGCCTCCTCTTGAGATGCGACGGGAACGCCGGGAATTCTTTCCCTACAAAACAGGGAAAGGATCCCTCATCTCGAGCTAGGAGGCGGAAACGGGGCTCCCCTGGATGTGTGCGGCACCCCACGTGCTTCCTCTCGAGTGGAGACGGGTATGTCGCGGAACTGCTTGAGTTGCAGCAAGGGTGTGAAGGACCCTTTGGAAGTTCCAGTGGTTAGATGTGATTAGCCTCGAGAAGCCTCAGCGGAATAGGGCCTCATCTCGCCTGGAGGGCAAAACCTCCTGGATTTTCTCGAGTTGCGGCAGGTGCTCTCGACTTACGACGGGGACCTCAGGAACCCGCTCTGGAGGCCTCAGGAAAGGCTAGTCCCCATGCGAGTTCCTCGGGGGCCTCTCGGGATTCCTCTCCCATCAATGCCGGGGCCTAAGACCTTGTGTGGAGTCGGGGCCGGAACCTGAGGATTCCTCTCCAGTGCTGACATGGATCTTGCGGTACTTCTGGTGTCTCCCCAGGGGAGTCAGTCCTCGTCTCCAATGCGGGCATGCACTTGCGCTTTCCTCCAGAGCGGTAGCAGCAGTGTCACGCAGTCCGCCGCGTGGATCAAAGGATCTACGGTTTTCCCTCGAGTCTTTCCCACGAGGCTTTCCCACGAGGCTTTCCCACAGGGCTGTCCCACGTGCACACGTGGTGGGAGTCGATCCTCGGCTTGAACGTCAAGGCAGTGCAGGGAAAACAGGTTCCTCTGGAATGGACTGACCCATCTGGGGGACTCTTGGAATGGTAGCACGACCCTGGAGTTCCTCTCGCCTTTCCTGTGGAGAGCGCCTCCTCTTGAGATGCGACGGGACCGCCGGGAATTCTTTCCCTACGAAACAGGGAAAGGATCCCTCATCTCGAGCTAGGAGGGGGATACGGGGCTCCCGTGGATGTGTGCAGGACCCTCGTGCTTCCTCTCGAGTGAACACGGGTATGTCGGGGAACTTCTTGAGTTGCAGCAAGCGTGTGAAGGACCCTTTGGAAGTTCCAGTGGTTAGATGTGATTAGCCTCGAGAAGCATCAGCGGAAATGGGCCTCATCTCGCCTGGAGGGCAAAACCTCCTGGATTTTCTCGAGTTGCGGCAGGTGCTCTCCACTTACGACGGGGACCTCAGGAACCCGCTCTGGAGGCCTAAGGTAAGGCCAGTCCCCATGCGAGTTCCTCGGGGGCCTCTCGGGATTCCTCTCCCGTCGATGCCGGAGCCTAAGACCTTGTGTGGAGTCGGGGCCGGAACCTGAGGATTCCTCTCCAGTGCTGACATGGATCTTGGGGTACTTCTGGAGTCTCCCCAGGGGAGTCAGTCCTCGTCTCGAATGCGGGCATGCACTTGCGCTTTCCTCCAGAGTGGTATGAGCAGTGTCACGCAGTCCGCCGCATGGATCAAAGGATCTATGGTTTTCCCTCGAGGCTTTCCCACGAGGCTTTCCCACAGGGCTGTCCCACGTGCACACGTGGTGGGAGTCGATCCTCGGCTTGAACGTCAAGGCAGTGCAGGGAAAACAGGTTCCTCTGGAATGGACTGACCCATCTGGGGGACTCTTGGAATGGTAGCACGACCCTGGAGTTCCTCTCGCCTTTCCTGTGGAGAGCGCCTCCTCTTGAGATGCGACGGGACCGCCGGGAATTCTTTCCCTACGAAACAGGGAAAGGATCCCTCATCTCGAGCTAGGAGGCGGATACGGGGCTCCCGTGGATGTGTGCAGGACCCTCGTGCTTCCTCTCGAGTGAACACGGGTATGTCGGGGAACTTCTTGAGTTGCAGCAAGGGTGTGAAGGACCCTTTGGAAGTTCCAGTGGTTAGATGTGATTAGCCTCCAGAAGACTCAGCGGAAATGGGCCTCATCTCGCCTGGAGGGCAAAACCTCCTGGATTTTCTCGAGTTGCGGCAGGTGCTCTCCACTTACGACGGGGACCTCAGGAACCCGCTCTGGAGGCCTAAGGTAAGGCCAGTCCCCATGCGAGTTCCTCGGGGGCCTCTCGGGATTCCTCTCCCGTCGATGCCGGGGCCTAAGACTTTGTGCGGAGTCGGGGCCGGAACCTGAGGATTCCTCTCCAGTGCTGACATGGATCTTGGGGTACTTCTGGAGTCTCCCCAGGGGAGTCAGTCCTCGTCTCGAATGCGGGCATGCACTTGCGCTTTCCTCCAGAGTGGTAGCAGCAGTGTCACGCAGTCCGATGCATGGATCAAAGGATCTATGGTTTTCCCTCGAATCTTTCCCACGAGGCTTTCCCACAGGGATGTCCCACGTGCACACGTGGTGGGAGTCGATCCTCGGCTTGAACGTCAAGGCAGTGCAGGGAAAACAGGTTCCTCTGGAATGGACTGACCCATCTGGGGGACTCTTGAAATGGTGGCACGACCCTGGAGTTCCTCTCGCCTTTCCTGTGGAGAGCGCCTCCTCTTGAGATACGACGGGAACGCCGGGAATTCTTTCCCTACGAAACAGGGAAAGGATCCCTCATCTCGAGCTAGGTGGCGGAAACGGGGCTCCCCTGGATGTGTGCGGGACCCCACGTGCTTCCTCTCGAGTGGAGACGGGTATGTCGGGGAACTTCTTGAGTTGCAGCAAGGGTGTGAAGGACCCTTTGGAAGTTCCAGTGGTTAGATGTGATTAGCCTCGAGAAGCCTCAGCGGACATGTGCCTCATCTCGCCTGGAGGGCAAAACCTCCTGGATTTTCTCGAGTTGCGGCATGTGCTCTCGACTTACGACGGGGACCTCAGGGACCCGCTCTGGAGGCCTCAGGAAAGGCCAGTCCCCATGCGAGTTCCTCGGGGGCCTCTCGGGATTCCTCTCCCGTCGATGCCGGGGCCTAAGACCTAGTGTGGAGTCGGGGCCGGAACCTGAGGATTCCTCTCCAGTGCTGACATGGATCTTGGGGTACTTCTGGAGTCTCCCCAGGGGAGTCAGTCCTCGTCTCGAATGCGGGCATGCACTTGTGCTTTCCTCCAGAGCGGTAGCAGCAGTGTCACGCAGTCTGCCGCGTGGATCAAAAGATCTATGGTTTTCCCTCGAGTCTTTCCCACGAGGCTTTCCCACGAGGCTTTCCCACAGGGCTGTCCCACGTGCACACGTGGTGGGAGTCGATCCTCGGCTTGAACGTCAAGGCAGTACAGGGAAAACAGGTTCCTCTGGAATGGACTGACACATCTGGGGTCTCTTGGCATGGTGGCACGACCCTGGAGTTCCTCTCGCCTTTCCTGTGGAGAGCGCCTCCTCTTGAGATGCGACGGGAACGCCGGGAATTCTTTCCCTACGAAACAGGGAAAGGATCCCTCATCTCGATCTAGGAGGCGGAAACGGGGCTCCCCTTTATGTGTGCGGCACCCCACGTGCTTCCTCTCGAGTGGAGACGGGTATGTCGCGGAACTGCTTGAGTTGCAGCAAGGGTGTGAAGGACCCTTTGGAAGTTCCAGTGGTTAGATGTGATTAGCCTCGAGAAGCCTCAGCGGAAATGGGCCTCATCTCGCCTGGAGGGGAAAACCTCCTGGATTTTCTCGAGTTGCGGCAGGTGCTCTCGACTTACGACGGGGACCTCAGGGACCCGCTCTGGTGGCCTCAGGAAAGGCCAGTCCCCATGCGAGTTCATCGGGGGCCTCTCGGGATTCCTCTCCCCTCGATGCCGGGGCCTAAGACCTTGTGTGGAGTCGAGGCAGGAACCTGAGGTTTCCTGTCCAGTGCTGACATGAATCTTTGGGTACTTTTGGAGTCTCCCCAGGGGAGTCAGTCCTCGTCTCGAATGCGGGCATGCACTTGTGCTTTCCTCCAGAGCGGTAGCAGCAGTGTCACGCAGTCCGCCGCGTGGATCAAAAGATCTATGGTTTTCCCTCGAGTCTTTCCCACGAGGCTTTCCCACGAGGCGTTCCCACAGGGCTGTCCCACGTGCACACGTGGTGGGAGTCGATCCTCGGCTTGAACGTCAAGGCAGTACAGGGAAAACAGGTTCCTCTGGAATAGACTTACACATCTGGGGTCTCTTGGAATGGTGGCACGACCCTGGAGTTCCTCTCGCCTTTCCTGTGGAGAGCGCCTCCTCTTGAGATACGGCGGGAACGCCGGGAATTCTTTCCCTACGAAACAGGGAAAGGATCAATCATCTCGATCTAGGAGGCGGAAACGGGGCTCCCCTGGATGTGTGCGGGACCCCACGTGCTTCCTCTCGAGTGGAGACGGGGATGTCGCGGAACTGCTTGAGTTGCAGCAAGGGTGTGAAGGACCCTTTGGAAGTTCCAGTGGTTAGATGTGATTAGCCTCGAGAAGCCTCAGCGGAAATGGGCCTCATGTCGCGTGGAGGGCAAAACCTCCTGGATTTTCTCGAGTTGCGGCAGGTGCTCTCGACTTACGACGGGGACCTCAGGAACCCGCTCTGGAGGCCTCAGGAAAGGCCAGTCCCCATGCGAGTTCCTCGGGGGCCTCTCGGGATTCCTCTCCCGTCGATGCCGGGGCCTAAGACTTTGTGTGGAGTCGGGGCCGGAACCTGAGGATTCCTCTCCAGTGCTGACATGGATCTTGGGGTACTTCTGGAGTCTCCCCAGGGGAGTCAGTCCTCGTCTCGAATGCGGGCATGCACTTGCGCTTTCCTCCAGAGCGGTAGCAGCAGTGTCACGCAGTCCGCCGCGTGGATCAAAGGATCTATGGTTTTCCCTCGAGTCTTTCCCACGAGGCTTTCCCACGAGGCTTTCCCACAGGGCTGTCCCACGTGCACACGTGGTGGGAGTCGATCCTCGGCTTGAACGTCAAGGCAGTGCAGGGAAAACAGTTTCCTCTGGAATGGACTGACCCATCTGGGGGACTCTTGGAATGGTAGCACGACCCTGGAGTTCCTCTCGCCTTTCCTGTGGAGAGCGCCTCCTCTTGAGATGCGACGGGAACGCTGGGAATTCCTTCCCTACGAAACAGGGAAAGGATCACTCCTCTCGAGCTAGGAGGCGGAAACGGGGCTCCCCTGGATGTGTGCGGGACCCCACGTGCTTCCTCTCGAGTGGAGACGGGTATGTCGCGGAACTGCTTGAGTTGCAGCAAGGGTGTGAAGGACCCTTTGGAAGTTCCAGTGGTTAGATGTGTTTAGCCTCGAGAAGCCTCAGCGGAAATGGGCCTCATCTCGCCTGGAGGGCAAAACCTCCTGGATTTTCTCGAGTTGCGGCAGGTGCTCTCGACTTACGATGGGGACCTCAGGAACCCGCTCAGGAGGCCTCAGGTAAGGCCAGTCCCCATGCGAGTTCCTCGGGGGCCTCTCGGGATTCCTCTCCTGTCGATGCCGGGCCTAAGACCTTGTGTGGAGTCTGGGCCGGAACCTGAGGATTCCTCTCCAGTGCTGACATGGATCTTGGGGTATTTCTGGAGTCTCCCCAGGGGAATCAGTCCTCGTCTCGAATGCGGGCATGCACTTGCGCTTTCCTCCAGAGTGGTAGCAGCAGTGTCACGCAGTCCGCCCCGTGGATCAAAGGATCTATGGTTTTCCCTCGAGTCTTTCCCACGAGGCTTTCCCACGAGGCTTTCCCACAGGGCTGTCCCACGTGCACACGTGGTGGGAGTCGATCCTCGGCTTGAACGTCAAGGCAGTGCAGGGAAAACAGGTTCCTCTGGAATGGACTGACCCATCTGGGGGACTCTTGGAATGGTGGCACGACCCTGGAGTTCCTCTCGCCTTTCCTGTGGAGAGCGCCTCCTCTTGAGATACGACGGGAACGCCGGGTATTCTTTCCCTGCGAAACAGGGAAAGGATCCCTCATCTCGATCTAGGAGGCGGAAACGGGGCTCCCCTGGATGTGTGCGGGACCCCACGTGCTTCCTCTCGAGTGGAGACGGGTATGTCGGGGAACTTCTTGAGTTGCAGCAAGCGTGTGAAGGACCCTTTGGAAGTTCCAGTGGTTAGATGTGATTAGCCTCGAGAAGCTTCAGCGGAAATGGGCCTCATCTCGCCTGGAGGGCAAAACCTCCTGGATTTTCTCGAGTTGCGGCAGGTGCTCTCGACTTACGACGGGGACCTCAGGGACCCGCTCTGGAGGCCTCAGGAAAGGCCCGTCCCCATGCGAGTTCCTCGGGGGCCTCTCGGGATTCCTCTCCCGTCGATGCCGGGGCCTAAGACCTTGTGTGGAGTCGGGGCCGGAACCTGAGGATTCCTCTCCAGTGCTGACATGGATCTTGGGGTACTTCTGGAGTCTCCCCAGGGGAGTCAGTCCTCGTCTCGAATGCGGGCATGCACTTGTGCTTTCCTCCAGAGCGGTAGCAGCAGTGTCACGCAGTCCGCCGCGTGGATCAAAAGATCTATGGTTTCCCTCGAGTCTTTCCCATGAGGCTTTCCCACGAGGCTTTCCCACAGGGCTGTCCCACGTGCACACGTGGTGGGAGTCGATCCTCGGCTTGAACGTCAAGGCAGTACAGGGAAAACAGGTTCCTCTGGAATGGACTTACACATCTGGGGTCTCTTGGAATGGTGGCACGACCCTGGAGTTCCTCTCGCCTTTCCTGTGGAGAGCGCCTCCTCTTGAGATACGGCGGGAACGCCGGGAATTCTTTCCCTACGAAACAGGGAAAGGATCCCTCATCTCGATCTTGGAGGCGGAAACGGGGCTCCCCTGGATGTGTGCGGGACCCCACGTGCTTCTACTCGAGTGGAGACGGGTATGTCGGTTAACTTCTTGAGTTGCAGCAAGGGTGTGAAGGACCCTTTGGAAGTTCCAGTGGTTAGATGTGATTAGCCTCGAGAAGCCTCAACGGAAATGGGCCTCATGTCGCGTGGAGGGCAAAACCTCCTGGATTTTCTCGAGTTGCGGCAGGTGCTCTCGACTTACGACGGGGACCTCAGCAACCCGCTCTGGAGGCCTCAGGAAAGGCCAGTCCCCATGCGAGTTCCTCGGGGGCCTCTCGGGATTCCTCTCCCGTCGATGCCGGGGCCTAAGACCTTGTGTGGAGTCGGGGCCGGAACCTGAGGATTCCTCTCCAGTGCTGACATGGATCTTGGGGTACTTCTGGAGTCTCCCCAGGGGAGTCAGTCCTCGTCTCGAATGCGGGCATGCACTTGCGCTTTCCTCCAGAGCGGTAGCAGCAGTGTCACGCAGTCCGCCGCGTGGATCAAAGGATCTATGGTTTTCCCTCGAGTCTTTCCCACGAGGCTTTCCCACGAGGCTTTCCCACAGGGCTGTCCCACGTGCACACGTGGTGGGAGTCGATCCTCGGCTTGAACGTCAAGGCAGTGCAGGGAAAACAGGTTCCTCTGGAATGGACTGACACATCTGGGGGACTCTTGGAATGGTAGCACGACCCTGGAGTTCCTCTCGCCTTTCCTGTGGAGAGCGCCTCCTCTTGAGATGCGACGGGAACGCCGGGAATTCCTTCCCTACGAAACAGGGAAAGGATCCCTCCTCTCGAGCTAGGAGGCGGAAACGGGGCTCCCCTGGATGTGTGCGGGACCCCACGTGCTTCCTCTCGAGTGGAGACGGGTATGTCGCGGAACTGCTTGAGTTGCAGCAAGGGTGTGAAGGACCCTTTGGAAGTTCCAGTGGTTAGATGTGTTTAGCCTCGAGAAGCCTCAGCGGAAATGGGCCTCATCTCGCCTGGAGGGCAAAACCTCCTGGATTTTCTCGAGTTGCGGCAGGTGCTCTCGACTTACGATGGGGACCTCAGGAACCCGCTCTGGAGGCCTCAGGTAAGGCCAGTCCCCATGCGAGTTCCTCGGGGGCCTCTCGGGATTCCTCTCCCGTCGATGCCGGGGCCTAAGACCTTGTGTGGAGTCTGGGCCGGAACCTGAGGATTCCTCTCCAGTGCTGACATGGATCTTGGGGTACTTCTGGAGTCTCCCCAGGGGAGTCAGTCCTCGTCTCGAATGCGGGCATGCACTTGCGCTTTCCTCCAGAGTGGTAGCAGCAGTGTCACGCAGTCCGCCGCGTGGATCAAAGGATCTATGGTTTTCCCTCGAGTCTTTCCCACGAGGCTTTCCCACGAGGCTTTCCCACAGGGCTGTCCCACGTGCACACGTGGTGGGAGTTGATCCTCGGCTTGAACGTCAAGGCAGTGCAGGGAAAACAGGTTCCTCTGGAATGGACTGACACATCTGGGGGACTCTTGGAATGGTGGCACGACCCTGGAGTTCCTCTCGCCTTTCCTGTGGAGAGCGCCTCCCCTTGAGATGCGACGGGAACGCCGGGAATTCTTTCCCTACGAAACAGGGATAGGATCCCTCATCTCGAACTAGGAGGCGGAAACGGGGCTCCCCTGGAAGTGTGCGGCACCCCACGTGCTTCCTCTCGAGTGGAGACGGGTATGTCGCGGAACTGCTTGAGTTGCAGCAAGGGTGTGAATGACGCTTTGGAAGTTCCAGTGGTTAGATGTGATTAGCCTCGAGAAGCCTCAGCGGAAATGGGCCTCATCTCGCCTGGAGGGCAAAACCTCCTGGATTTTCTCGAGTTGTGGCAGGTGCTCTCGACTCACGACGGGGACCTCAGGGACCCGCTCTGGTGGCCTCAGGAAAGGCCAGTCCCCATGCGAGTTCCTCGGGGGCCTCTCGGGATTCCTCTCCCGTCGATGCCGGGGCCTAAGACCTTGTGTGGAGTCTGGGCCGGAACCTGAGGATTCCTCTCCAGTGCTGACATGGATCTTGGGGTACTTCTGGAGTCTCCCCAGGGGAGTCAGTCCTCGTCTCGAATGCGGGCATGCACTTGTGCTTTCCTCCAGAGAGGTAGCAGCAGTGTCACGCAGTCCGCCGCGTGGATCAAAGGATCTATGGTTTTCCCTCGAGTCTTTCCCACGAGGCTTTCCCACGAGGCTTTCCCACAGGGCTGTCCCACGTGCACACGTGGTGGGAGTCGATCCTCGGCTTGAACGTCAAGGCAGTGCAGGGAAAACAGGTTCCTCTGGAATGGACTGACCCATCTGGGGGACTCTTGGAATGGTAGCACGACCCTGGAGTTCCTCTCGCCTTTCCTGTGGAGAGCGCCTCCTCTTGAGATGCGACGGGAACGCCGGGAATTCCTTCCCTACGAAACAGGGAAAGGATCCCTCCTCTCGAGCTAGGAGGCGGAAACGGGGCTCCCCTGGATGTGTGCGGGACCCCACGTGCTTCCTCTCGAGTGGAGACGGGTATGTCGCGGAACTGCTTGAGTTGCAGCAAGGGTGTGAAGGACCCTTTGGAAGTTCCAGTGGTTAGATGTGTTTAGCCTCGAGAAGCCTCAGCGGAAATGGGCCTCATCTCGCCTGGAGGGCAAAACCTCCTGGATTTTCTCGAGTTGCGGCAGGTGCTCTCGACTTACGATGGGGACCTCAGGAACCCGCTCTGGAGGCCTCAGGTAAGGCCAGTCCCCATGCGAGTTCCTCGGGGGCCTCTCGGGATTCCTCTCCCGTCGATGCCGGGGCCTAAGACCTTGTGTGGAGTCTGGGCCGGAACCTGAGGATTCCTCTCCAGTGCTGACATGGATCTTGGGGTACTTCTGGAGTCTCCCCAGGGGAGTCAGTCCTCGTCTCGAATGCGGGCATGCACTTGCGCTTTCCTCCAGAGTGGTAGCAGCAGTGTCACGCAGTCCGCCGCGTGGATCAAAGGATCTATGGTTTTCCCTCGAGTCTTTCCCACGAGGCTTTCCCACGAGGCTTTCCCACAGGGCTGTCCCACGTGCACACGTGGTGGGAGTCGATCCTCGGCTTGAACGTCAAGGCAGTGCAGGGAAAACAGGTTCCTCTGGAATGGACTGACACATCTGGGGGACTCTTGGAATGGTGGCACGACCCTGGAGTTCCTCTCGCCTTTCCTGTGGAGAGCGCCTCCTCTTGAGATACGACGGGAACGCCGGGAATTCTTTACCTACGAAACAGGGAAAGGATCCCTCATCTCGATCTAGGAGGCGGAAACGGGGCTCCCCTGGATGTGTGCGGGACCCCACGTGCTTCCTCTCGAGTGGAGACGGGTATGTCGGGGAACTTCTTGAGTTGCAGCAAGCGTGTGAAGGACCCTTTGGAAGTTCCAGTGGTTAGATGTGATTAGCCTCGAGAAGCCTCAGCGGAAATGGGCCTCATCTCGCCTGGAGGGCAAAACCTCCTGGATTTTCTCGAGTTGCGGCAGGTGCTCTCCACTTACGACGGGGACCTCAGGAACCCGCTCTGGAGGCCTCAGGAAAGGCCAGTCGCCATGCGAGTTCCTCGGGGGCCTCTCGGGATTCCTCTCCCGTCGATGCCGGGGCCTAAGACCTTGTGTGGAGTCGGGGCCGGAACCTGAGGATTCCTCTCCAGTGCTGACATGGATCTTGGGGTACTTCTGGAGTCTCCCCAGGGGAGTCAGTCCTTGTCTCGAATGCGGACATGCACTTGTGCTTTCCTCCAGAGCGGTAGCAGCAGTGTCACGCAGTCCGCCGCGTGGATCAAAGGATCTATGGTTTTCCCTCGAGTCTTTCCCACGAGGCTTTCCCACGAGGCTTTCCCACAGGGCTGTCCCACGTGCACACGTGGTGGGAGTTGATCCTCGGCTTGAACGTCAAGGCAGTGCAGGGAAAACAGGTTCCTCTGGAATGGACTGACACATCTGGGGGACTCTTGGAATGGTGGCACGACCCTGGAGTTCCTCTCGCCTTTCCTGTGGAGAGCGCCTCCTCTTGAGATGCGACGGGACCGCCGGGAATTCTTTCCCTACGAAACAGGGAAAGGATCCCTCATCTCGATCTAGGAGGCGGAAACGGGGCTCCCGTGGATGTGTGCAGGACCCTCGTGCTTCCTCTCGAGTGGAGACGGGTATGTCGGGGAACTTCTTGAGTTGCAGCAAGGGTGTGAAGGACCTTTGGAAGTTCCGGAGGTTAGATGTGATTAGCCTCGAGAAGCCTCAGCGGAAATGGGCCTCATCTCGCCTGGAGGGCAAAACCTCCTGGATTTTCTCGAGTTGCGGCAGGTGCTCTCGACTTACGACGGGGCCCTCAGGAACCCGCTCTGGAGGCCTCAGGAAAGGCCAGTCCCCATGCGAGTTCCTCGGGGGCCTCTCGGTATTCCTCTCCCGTCGATGCCGGGGCCTAAGACCTTGTGTGGAGTCGGGGCCGGAACCTGAGGATTCCTCTCCAGTGCTGACATGGATCTTGGGGTACTTCTGGAGTCTCCCCAGGGGAGTCAGTCCTCGTCTCGAATGCGGGCATGCACTTGCGCTTTCCTCCAGAGCGGTAGCAGCAGTGTCACGCAGTCCGCCGCGTGGATCAAAGGATCTATGGTTTTCCCTCGAGTCTTTCCCACGAGGCTTTCCCACGAGGCTTTCCCACAGGGCTGTCCCACGTTCACACGTGGTGGGAGTCGATCCTCGGCTTGAACGTCAAGGCAGTGCAGGGAAAACAGGTTCCTCTGGAATGGACTGACACATCTGGGGGACTCTTGGAATGGTAGCACGACCCTGGAGTTCCTCTCGCCTTTCCTGTGGAGAGCGCCTCCTCTTGAGATGCGACGGGAACGCCGGGAATTCCTTCCCTACGAAACAGGGAAAGGATCCCTCCTCTCGAGCTAGGAGGCGGAAACGGGGCTCCCCTGGATGTGTGCGGGACCCCACGTGCTTCCTCTCGAGTGGAGACGGGTATGTCGCGGAACTGCTTGAGTTGCAGCAAGGGTGTGAAGGACCCTTTGGAAGTTCCAGTGGTTAGATGTGTTTAGCCTCGAGAAGCCTCAGCGGAAATGGGCCTCATCTCGCCTGGAGGGCAAAACCTCCTGGATTTTCTCGAGTTGCGGCAGGTGCTCTCGACTTACGATGGGGACCTCAGGAACCCGCTCTGGAGGCCTCAGGTAAGGCCAGTCCCCATGCGAGTTCCTCGGGGGCCTCTCGGGATTCCTCTCCCGTCGATGCCGGGGCCTAAGACCTTGTGTGGAGTCTGGGCCGGAACCTGAGGATTCCTCTCCAGTGCTGACATGGATCTTGGGGTACTTCTGGAGTCTCCCCAGGGGAGTCAGTCCTCGTCTCGAATGCGGGCATGCACTTGCGCTTTCCTCCAGAGTGGTAGCAGCAGTGTCACGCAGTCCGCCGCGTGGATCAAAGGATCTATGGTTTTCCCTCGAGTCTTTCCCACGAGGCTTTCCCACGAGGCTTTCCCACAGGGCTGTCCCACGTGCACACGTGGTGGGAGTCGATCCTCGGCTTGAACGTCAAGGCAGTACAGGGAAAACAGGTTCCTCTGGAATGGACTGACACATCTGGGGTCTCTTGGAATGGTGGCACGACCCTGGAGTTCCTCTCGCCTTTCCTGTGGACAGCGCCTCCTCTTGAGATACGGCGAGAACGCCGGGAATTCTTTCCCTACGAAACAGGGAAAGGATCCCTCATCTCGATCTTGGAGGCGGAAACGGGGCTCCCCTGGATGTGTGCGGGACGCCACGTGCTTCCTCTCGAGTGGAGACGGGTATGTCGGTTAACTTCTTGAGTTGCAGCAAGGGTGTGAAGGACCCTTTGGAAGTTCCAGTGGTTAGATGTGATTAGCCTCGGGAAGCCTCAACGGAAATGGGCCTCATGTCGCGTGGAGGGCAAAACCTCCTGGATTTTCTCGAGTTGCGGCAGGTGCTCTCAACTTACGACGGGGACCTCAGCAACCCGCTCTGGAGGCCTCAGGAAAGGCCAGTCCCCATGCGAGTTCCACAGGGGCCTCTCGGGATTCCTCTCCCGTCGATGCCGGGGCCTAAGACCTTGTGTGGATTCGGGGCCGGAACCTGAGGATTCCTCTCCAGTGCTGACATGGATCTTGGGGTACTTCTGGAGTCTCCCCAGGGGAGTCAGTCCTCGTCTCGAATGCGGGCATGCACTTGCGCTTTCCTCCAGAGCGGTAGCAGCAGTGTCACGCAGTCCGCCGCGTGGATCAAAGGATCTATGGTTTTCCCTCGAGTCTTTCCCACGAGGCTTTCCCACGAGGCTTTCCCACAGGGCTGTCCCACGTGCACACGTGGTGGGAGTCGATCCTCGGCTTGAACGTCAAGGCAGTGCAGGGAAAACAGGTTCCTCTGGAATGGACTGACCCATCTGGGGGACTCTTGGAATGGTAGCTCGACCCTGGAGTTCCTCTCGCCTTTCCTGTGGAGAGCGCCTCCTCTTGAGATGCGACGGGAACGCCGGGAATTCCTTCCCTACGAAACAGGGAAAGGATCCCTCCTCTCGAGCTAGGAGGCGGAAACGGGGCTCCCCTGGATGTGTGCGGGACCCCACGTGCTTCCTCTCGAGTGGAGACGGGTATGTCGCGGAACTGCTTGAGTTGCAGCAAGGGTGTGAAGGACCCTTTGGAAGTTCCAGTGGTTAGATGTGTTTAGCCTCGAGAAGCCTCAGCGGAAATGGGCCTCATCTCGCCTGGAGGGCAAAACCTCCTGGATTTTCTCGAGTTGCGGCAGGTGCTCTCGACTTACGATGGGGACCTCAGGAACCCGCTCTGGAGGCCTCAGGTAAGGCCAGTCCCCATGCGAGTTCCTCGGGGGCCACTCGGGATTCCTCTCCCGTCGATGCCGGGGCCTAAGACCTTGTGTGGAGTCTGGGCCGGAACCTGAGGATTCCTCTCCAGTGCTGACATGGATCTTGGGGTACTTCTGGAGTCTCCCCAGGGGAGTCAGTCCTTGTCTCGAATGCGGGCATGCACTTGCGCTTTCCTCCAGAGTGGTAGCAGTAGTGTCACGCAGTCCGCCGCGTGGATCAAAGGATCTATGGTTTTCCCTCGAGTCTTTCCCACGAGGCTTTCCCACGAGGCTTTCCCACAGGGCTGTCCCACGTGCACACGTGGTGGGAGTCGATCCTCGGCTTGAACGTCAAGGCAGTGCAGGGAAAACAGGTTCCTCTGGAATGGACTGACACATCTGGGGGACTCTTGGAATGGTGGCACGACCCTGGAGTTCCTCTCGCCTTTCCTGTGGAGAGCGCCTCCCCTTGAGATGCGACGGGAACGCCGGGAATTCTTTCCCTACGAAACAGGGATAGGATCCCTCATCTCGAACTAGGAGGCGGAAACGGGGCTCCCCTGGAAGTGTGCGGCACCCCACGTGCTTCCTCTCGAGTGGAGACGGGTATGTCGCGGAACTGCTTGAGTTGCAGCAAGGGTGTGAATGACGCTTTGGAAGTTCCAGTGGTTAGATGTGATTAGCCTCGAGAAGCCTCAGCGGAAATGGGCATCATCTCGCCTGGAGGGCAAAACCTCCTGGATTTTCTCGAGTTGCGGCAGGTGCTCTCGACTCACGACGGGGACCTCAGGGACCCGCTCTGGTGACCTCAGGAAAGGCCAGTCCCCATGCGAGTTCCTCGGGGGCCTCTCGGGATTCCTCTCCCGTCGATGCCGGGGCTTAAGACCTTGTGTGGAGTCGGGGCCGGAACCTGAGGATTCCTCTCCAGTGCTGACATGGATCTTGGGGTACTTCTGGAGTCTCCCCACGGGAGTCAGTCTTCGTCTCGAATGCGGGCATGCACTTGCGCTTTCCTCCAGAGTGGTAGCAGCAGTGTCACGCAGTCCGCCGCGTGGATCAAAGGATCTATGGTTTTCCCTCGAGTCTTTCCCACGAGGCTTTCCCACGAGGCTTTCCCACAGGGCTGTCCCACGTGCACACGTGGTGGGAGTCGATCCTCGGCTTGAACGTCAAGGGAGTGCAGGGAAAACAGGTTCCTCTGGAATGGACTGACACATCTGGGGGACTCTTGGAATGGTGGCACGACCCTGGAGTTCCTCTCGCCTTTCCTGTGGAGAGCGCCTCCCCTTGAGATGCGACGGGAACGCCGGGAATTCTTTCCCTACGAAACAGGGATAGGATCCCTCATCTCGAACTAGGAGGCGGAAACGGGGCTCCCCTGGAAGTGTGCGGCACCCCACGTGCTTCCTCTCGAGTGGAGACGGGTATGTCGCGGAACTGCTTGAGTTGCAGCAAGGGTGTGAATGACGCTTTGGAAGTTCCAGTGGTTAGATGTGATTAGCCTCGAGAAGCCTCAGCGGAAATGGGCCTCATCTCGCCTGGAGGGCAAAACCTCCTGGATTTTCTCGAGTTGCGGCAGGTGCTCTCGACTCACGACGGGGACCTCAGGGACCCGCTCTGGTGGCCTCAGGAAAGGCCAGTCCCCATGCGAGTTCCTCGGGGGCCTCTCGGGATTCCTCTCCCGTCGATGCCGGGGCCTAAGACCTTGTGTGGAGTCTGGGCCGGAACCTGAGGATTCCTCTCCAGTGCTGACATGGATCTTGGGGTACTTCTGGAGTCTCCCCAGGGGAGTCAGTCCTCGTCTCGAATGCGGGCATGCACTTGTGCTTTCCTCCAGAGAGGTAGCAGCAGTGTCACGCAGTCCGCCGCGTGGATCAAAGGATCTATGGTTTTCCCTCGAGTCTTTCCCACGAGGCTTTCCCACGAGGCTTTCCCACAGGGCTGTCCCACGTGCACACGTGGTGGAAGTCGATCCTCGGCTTGAACGTCAAGGCAGTGCAGGGAAAACAGGTTCCTCTGGAATGGACTGACCCATCTGGGGGACTCTTGGAATGGTAGCACGACCCTGGAGTTCCTCTCGCCTTTCCTGTGGAGAGCGCCTCCTCTTGAGATGCGACGGGAACGCCGGGAATTCCTTCCCTACGATACAGGGAAAGGATCCCTCCTCTCGAGCTAGGAGGCGGAAACGGGGCTCCCCTGGATGTGTGCGGGACCCCACGTGCTTCCTCTCGAGTGGAGACGGGTATGTCGCGGAACTGCTTGAGTTGCAGCAAGGGTGTGAAGGACCCTTTGGAAGTTCCAGTGGTTAGATGTGTTTAGCCTCGAGAAGCCTCAGCGGAAATGGGCCTCATCTCGCCTGGAGGGCAAAACCTCCTGGATTTTCTCGAGTTGCGGCAGGTGCTCTCGACTTACGATGGGGACCTCAGGAACCCGCTCTGGAGGCCTCAGGTAAGGTCAGTCCCCATGCGAGTTCCTCGGGGGCCTCTCGGGATTCCTCTCCCGTCGATGCCTGGGCCTAAGACCTTGTGTGGAGTCGGGGCCGGAACCTGAGGATTCCTCTCCAGTGCTGACATGGATCTTGGGGTACTTCTGGAGTCTGCCCAGGGGAGTCAGTCCTCGTCTCGAATGCGGGCATGCACTTGCGCTTTCCTCCAGAGTGGTAGCAGCAGTGTCACGCAGTCCGCCGCGTGGATCAAAGGATCTATGGTTTTCCCTCGAGTCTTTCCCACGAGGCTTTCCCACGAGGCTTTCCCACAGGGCTGTCCCACGTGCACACGTGGTGGGAGTCGATCCTCGGCTTGAACGTCAAGGCAGTGCAGGGAAAACAGGTTCCTCTGGAATGGACTGACACATCTGGGGGACTCTTGGAATGGTGGCACGACCCTGGAGTTCCTCTCGCCTTTCCTGTGGAGAGCGCCTCCCCTTGAGATGCGACGGGAACGCCGGGAATTCTTTCCCTACGAAACAGGGATAGGATCCCTCATCTCGAACTAGGAGGCGGAAACGGGGCTCCCCTGGAAGTGTGCGGCACCCCACGTGCTTCCTCTCGAGTGGAGACGGGTATGTCGCGGAACTGCTTGAGTTGCAGCAAGGGTGTGAATGACGCTTTGGAAGTTCCAGTGGTTAGATGTGATTAGCCTCGAGAAGCCTCAGCGGAAATGGGCCTCATCTCGCCTGGAGGGCAAAACCTCCTTTATTTTCTCGAGTTGCGGCAGGTGCTCTCGACTCACGACGGGGACCTCAGGGACCCGCTCTGGTGACCTCAGGAAAGGCCAGTCCCCATGCGAGTTCCTCGGGGGCCTCTCGGGATTCCTCTCCCGTCGATGCCGGGGCTTAAGACCTTGTGTGGAGTCGGGGCCGGAACCTGAGGATTCCTCTCCAGTGCTGACATGGATCTTGGGGTACTTCTGGAGTCTCCCCACGGGAGTCAGTCTTCGTCTCGAATGCGGGCATGCACTTGCGCTTTCCTCCAGAGTGGTAGCAGCAGTGTCACGCAGTCCGCCGCGTGGATCAAAGGATCTATGGTTTTCCCTCGAGTCTTTCCCACGAGGCTTTCCCACGAGGCTTTCCCACAGGGCTGTCCCACGTGCACACGTGGTGGGAGTTGATCCTCGGCTTGAACGTCAAGGCAGTGCAGGGAAAACAGGTTCCTCTGGAATGGACTGACACATCTGGGGGACTCTTGGAATGGTAGCACGACCCTGGAGTTCCTCTCGCCTTTCCTGTGGAGAGCGCCTCCTCTTGAGATGCGACGGGAACGCCGGGAATTCCTTCCCTACGAAACAGGGAAAGGATCCCTCCTCTCGAGCTAGGAGGCGGAAACGGGGCTCCCCTGGATGTGTGCGGGACCCCACGTGCTTCCTCTCGAGTGGAGACGGGTATGTCGCGGAACTGCTTGAGTTGCAGCAAGGGTGTGAAGGACCCTTTGGAAGTTCCAGTGGTTAGATGTGTTTAGCCTCGAGAAGCCTCAGCGGAAATGGGCCTCATCTCGCCTGGAGGGCAAAACCTCCTGGATTTTCTCGAGTTGCGGCAGGTGCTCTCGACTCACGACGGGGACCTCAGGGACCCGCTCTGGTGGCCTCAGGAAAGGCCAGTCCCCATGCGAGTTCCTCGGGGGCCTCTCGGGATTCCTCTCCCGTCGATGCCGGGGCTTAAGACCTTGTGTGGAGTCGGGGCCGGAACCTGAGGATTCCTCTCCAGTGCTGACATGGATCTTGGGGTACTTCTGGAGTCTCCCCAGGGGAGTCAGTCCTCGTCTCGAATGCGGGCATGCACTTGCGCTTTCCTCCAGAGTGGTAGCAGCAGTGTCACACAGTCCGCCGCGTGGATCAAAGGATCTATGGTTTTCCCTCGAGTCTTTCCCACGAGGCTTTCCCACGAGGCTTTCCCACAGGGCTGTCCCAGGTGCACACGTGGTGGGAGACGATCCTCGGCTTTAACGTCAAGGCAGTTCAGGGAAAAAAGGTTCCTCTGGAATGGACTGACACATCTGGGGGACTCTTGGAATGGTGGCACGACCCTGGAGTTCCTCTCGCCTTTCCTGTGGAGAGCGCCTCCTCTTGAGATGCGACGGGAACGCCGGGAATTCTTTCCCTACGAAACAGGGATAGGATCCCTCATCTCGAACTAGGAGGCGGAAACGGGGCTCCCCTGGAAATGTGCGGCACCCCACGTGCTTCCTCTCTAGTGGAGACGGGTAAGTCGCGGAAATGCTTGAGTTGCAGCAAGGGTGTGAAGGACCCTTTGGAAGTTCCAGTGGTTAGATGTGATTAGCCTAAAGAAGCCTCAGCGGAAATGGGCCTCATCTCGCCTGGAGTGCAAAACCTCCTGGATTTTCTCGAGTTGCGGCAGGTGCTCTCGACCTACGACGGGGACCTCAGGGACCCGCTCTGGTGGCCTCAGGAAAGGCCAGTCCCCATGCGAGTTCCTCGGGGGCCTCTCGGGATTCCTCTCCCGTCGATGCCGGGGCCTAAGACCTTGTGTGGAGTCGGGGCCGGAACCTGAGGATTCCTCTCCAGTGCTGACATGGATCTTGGGGTACTTCTGGAGTCTCCCCAGGGGAGTCAGTCCTCGTCTCGAATGCGGGCATGCACTTGCGCTTTCCTCCAGAGTGGTAGCAGCAGTGGCACGCAGTCCGCCGCGTGTATCAAAGGATCTATGGTTTTCCCTCGAGTCTTTCCCACGAGGCTTTCCCACGAGGCTTTCCCACAGGGCTGTCCCACGTGCACACGTGGTGGGAGTCGATCCTCGGCTTGAACGTCAAGGCAGTGCAGGGAAAACAGGTTCCTCTGGAATGGACTGACCCATCTGGGGGACTCTTGGAATGGTAGCACGACCCTGGAGTTCCCCTCGCCTTTCCTGTGGAGAGCGCCTCCTCTTGAGATGCGACGGGAACGCCGGGAATTCCTTCCCTACGAAACAGGGAAAGGATCCCTCCTCTCGAGCTAGGAGGCGGAAACGGGGCTCCCCTGGATGTGTGCGGGACCCCACGTGCTTCCTCTCGAGTGGAGACGGGTATGTCGGGGAACTTCTTGAGTTGCAGCAAGGGTGTGAAGGACCTTTGGAAGTTCCGGAGGTTAGATGTGATTAGCCTCGAGAAGCCTCAGCGGAAATGGGCCTCATCTCGCCTGGAGGGCAAAACCTCCTGGATTTTCTCGAGTTGCGGCAGGTGCTCTCGACTTACGACGGGGACCTCAGGAACCCGCTCTGGAGGCCTCAGGAAAGGCCAGTCCCCATGCGAGTTCCTCGGGGGCCTCTCGGGATTCCTCTCCCGTCGATGCCGGGGCCTAAGACCTTGTGTGGAGTCGGGGCAGGAACCTGAGGATTCCTCTCCAGTGCTGACATTTATCTTGGGGTAATTCTGGAGTCTCCCCAGGGGAGTCAGTCCTCGTCTCGAATGCGGGCATGCACTTGCGCTTTCCTCCAGAGCGGTAGCAGCAGTGTCACGCAGTCCGCCGCGTGGATCAAAGGATCTATGGTTTTCCCTCGAGTCTTTCCCACGAGGCTTTCCCACGAGGCTTTCCCACAGGGCTGTCCCACGTGCACACGTGGTGGGAGTCGATCCTCGGCTTGAACGTCAAGGCAGTGCAGGGAAAACAGGTTCCTCTGGAATGGACTGACCCATCTGGGGGACTCTTGGAATGGTAGCATGACCCTGGAGTTCCTCTCGCCTTTCCTGTGGAGAGCGCCTCCTCTTGAGATGCGACGGGAACGCCGGGAATTCCTTCCCTACGAAACAGGGAAAGGATCCCTCCTCTCGAGCTAGGAGGCGGAAACGGGGCTCCCCTGGATGTGTGCGGGACCCCACGTGCTTCCTCTCGAGTGGAGACGGGTATGTCGCGGAACTGCTTGAGTTGCAGCAAGGGTGTGAAGGACCCTTTGGAAGTTCCAGTGGTTAGATGTGTTTAGCCTCGAGAAGCCTCAGCGGAAATGGGCCTCATCTCGCCGGGAGGGCAAAACCTCCTGGATTTTCTCGAGTTGCGGCAGGTGCTCTCGACTTACGATGGGGACCTCAGGAACCCGCTCTGGAGGCCTCAGGTAAGGCCAGTCCCCATGCGAGTTCCTCGGGGGCCTCTCGGGATTCCTCTCCCGTCGATGCCGGGGCCTAAGACCTTGTGTGGAGTCTGGGCCGGAACCTGAGGATTCCTCTCCAGTGCTGACATGGATCTTGGGGTACTTCTGGAGTCTCCCCAGGGGAGTCAGTCCTCGGCTCGAATGCGGGCATGCACTTGCGCTTTCCTCCAGAGCGGTAGCAGCAGAGTCACGCAGTCCGCCGCGTGGATCATAGGATCTATGGTTTTCCCTCGAGTCTTTCCCACGAGGCTTTCCCACGAGGCTTTCCCACAGGGCTGTCCCACGTGCACACGTGGTGGGAGTCGATCCTCGGCTTGAACGTCAAGGCAGTGCAGGGAAAACAGGTTCCTCTGGAATGGACTGACACATCTGGGGGACTCTTGGAATGGTGGCACGACCCTGGAGTTCCTCTCGCCTTTCCTGTGGAGAGCGCCTCCCCTTGAGATGCGACGGGAACGCCGGGAATTCTTTCCCTACGAAACAGGGATAGGATCCCTCATCTCGAACTAGGAGGCGGAAACGGGGCTCCCCTGGAAGTGTGCGGCACCCCACGTGCTTCCTCTCGAGTGGAGACGGGTATGTCGCGGAACTGCTTGAGTTGCAGCAAGGGTGTGAATGACGCTTTGGAAGTTCCAGTGGTTAGATGTGATTAGCCTCGAGAAGCCTCAGCGGAAATGGGCCTCATGTCGCGTGGAGGGCAAAACCTCCTGGATTTTCTCGAGTTGCGGCAGGTGCTCTCGACTCACGACGGGGACCTCAGGGACCCGCTCTGGTGGCCTCAGGAAAGGCCAGTCCCCATGCGAGTTCCTCGGGGGCCTCTCGGGATTCCTCTCCCGTCGATGCCGGGGCCTAAGACCTTGTGTGGAGTCGGGGCCGGAACCTGAGGATTCCTCTCCAGTGCTGACATGGATCTTGGGGTACTTCTGGAGTCTCCCCAGGGGAGTCAGTCCTCGTCTCGAATGCGGGCATGCACTTGTGCTTTCCTCCAGAGCGGTAGCAGGAGTGTCACGCAGTCCGCCGCGTGGATCAAAGGATCTATCGTTTTCCCTCGAGTCTTTCCCACCAGGCTTTCCCACGAGGCTTTCCCAAAGGGCTGTCCCACGTGCACACGTGGTGGGACTCGATCCTCGGCTTGAACGTCAAGGCAGTGCAGGGAAAACAGGTTCCTCTGGAATGGACTGACACATCTGGGGGACTCGTGTAATGGTGGCACGACCCTGGAGTTCCTCTCGCCTTTCCTGTGGAGAGCGCCTCCTCTTGAGATGCGACGGGAACGAGGGAATTCTTTCCCTACGAAATAGGGAAAGGATCCCTCATCTCGAGCTAGGAGGCAGATACGGGGCGCCCCTGGATGTGTGCGGGACCGTCGTGCTTCCTCTCGAGTTGAGACGGGTATGTCGGGGAACTTCTTGAGTTGCAGCAAGGGTGTGAAGGACCCTTTGGAAGTTCCAGTGGTTAGATGTGATTAGCCTCGAGAAGCCTCAGCGGAAATGGGCCTCATCTCGCCTGGAGGGCAAAACCTCCTGGATTTTCTCGAGTTGCGGCAGGTGCTCTCGACTTACGACGGGGACCTCAGGGACCCGCTCTGGTGGCCTCAGGAAAGGGCAGTCCCCATGCGAGTTCCTCGGGGGCCTCTTGGGATTCCTCTCCCGTCGATGCCGGGGCTTAAGACCTTGTGTGGAGTCGGGGCCGGAACCTGAGGATTCCTCTCCAGTGCTGACATGGATCTTGGGGTACTTCTGGAGTCTCCCCAGGGGAGTCAGTCCTCGTCTCGAATGCGGACATGCACTTGCGCTTTCCTCCAGAGTGGTAGCAGCAGTGTCACACAGTCCGCCGCGTGGATCAAAGGATCTATGGTTTTCCCTCCAGTCTTTCCCACGAGGCTTTCCCACGAGGCTTTCCCACAGGGCTGTCCCAGGTGCACACGTGGTGGGAGACGATCCTCGGCTTTAACGTCAAGGCAGTTCAGGGAAAACAGGTTCCTCTGGAATGGACTGACACATCTGGGGGACTCTTGGAATGGTGGCACGACCCTGGAGTTCCTCTCGCCTTTCCTGTGGAGAGCGCCTCCTCTTGAGATGCGACGGGAACGCCGGGAATTCTTTCCCTACGAAACAGGGATAGGATCCCTCATCTCGAACTAGGAGGCGGAAACGGGGCTCCCCTGGAAGTGTGCGGCACCCCACGTGCTTCCTCTCTAGTGGAGACGGGTAAGACGCGGAACTGCTTGAGTTGCAGCAAGGGTGTGAAGGACCCTTTGGAAGTTCCAGTGGTTAGATGTGATTAGCCTAGAGAAGCCTCAGCGGAAATGGGCCTCATCTCGCCTGGAGTGCAAAACCTCCTGGATTTTCTCGAGTTGCGGCAGGTGCTCTCGACCTACGACGGGGACCTCAGGGACCCGCTCTCGTGGCCTCAGGAAAGGCCAGTCCCCATGCGAGTTCCTCGGGGGCCTCTTGGGATTCCTCTCCCGTCGATGCCGGGGCCTAAGACCTTGTGTGGAGTCGGGGCCGGAACCTGAGGATTCCTCTCCAGGCTGACATGGATCTTGGGGTACTTCTGAGTCTCCCCAGGGGAGTCAGTCCTCGTCTCGAATGCGGGCATGCACTTGCGCTTTCCTCCAGAGTGGTAGCAGCAGTGGCACGCAGTCCGCCGCGTGGATCAAAGGATCTATGGTTTTCCCTCGAGTCTTTCCCACGAGGCTTTCCCACGAGGCTTTCCCACAGGGCTGTCCCACGTGACACGTGGTGGGAGTCGATCCTCGGCTTGAACGTCAAGGCAGTGCAGGGAAAACAGTTTCCTCTGTAATGGACTGACACATCTGGGGGACTCGTGTAATGGTGGCACGACCCTGGAGTTCCTCTCGCCTTTCCTGTGGAGAGCGCCTCCTCTTGAGATGCGACGGGAACGAGGGAATTCTTTCCCTACGAAACAGGGAAAGGATCCCTCATCTCGAGCTAGGAGGCGGAAACGGGGCTCCCCTGGATGTGTGCGGGAGCCTCGTGCTTCCTCTCGAGTGGAGACGGGTATGTCGGGGAACTTCTTGAGTTGCAGCAAGGGTGTGAAGGACCCTTTGGAAGTTCCAGTGGTTAGATGTGATTAGCCTCGAAAAGACTCAGCGGAAATGGGCCTCATGTCGCCTGGAGGGCAAAACCTCCTGGATTTTCTCGAGTTGCGGCAGGTGCTCTCGACTTACGACGGGGACCTCAGGGACCCGCTGTGGTGGCCTCAGGAAAGGCCAGTCCCCATGCGAGTTCCTCGGGGGCCTCTCGGGATTCCTCTCCCCTCGATGCCGGGGCCTAAGACCTTGTGTGGAGTCGGGGCCGGAACGTGAGGATTCCTCTCCAGTGCTGACATGGATCTTGGGGTACTTCTGGAGTCTCCCCAGGGGAGTCAGTCCTCGTCTCGAATGCGGGCATGCACTTGCGCTTTCCTCCAGAGTGGTAGCAGCAGTGTCACGCAGTCCGCCGCGTGGATCAAAGGATCTATCATTTTCCCTTGAGTCTTTCCCACGAGGCTTTCCCACGAGGCTTTCCCACAGGGCTGTACCACGTTCACACGTGGTGGGACTCGATCCTCGGCTTGAACGTCAAGGCAGTGCAGGGAAAACAGGTTCCTCTGGAATGGACTGACACATCTGGGGGTCTCTTGGAATGGTGGCACGACCCTGGAGTTCCTCTCGCCTTTCCTGTCTAGAGCGCCTCCTCTTGAGATGCGACGGGAACGCCGGGAATTCTTTCCCTACGAAACAGGGAAAGGATCCCTCATCTCGAGCTAGGAGGCGGAAACGGGGCTCACCTGGATGTGTGCGGGACCCCACGTGCTTCCTCTCGAGTGGAGACGGGTATGTCGTGGAACTGCTTGAGTTGCAGCAAGGGTATGAAGGACCCTTTGGAAGTTCCAGTGGTTAGATGTGATTAGCCTCGAGAAGCCTCAGCGGAAATGGGCCTCATCTCGCCTGGAGGGCAAAACCTCCTGGATTTTCTCGAGTTGCGGCAGGTGCTCTCGACTTACGACTGGGACCTCAGGAACCCGCTCTTGAGGCCTCAGGAAAGGCCAGTCCCCATGCGAGTTCCTCGGGGGCCTCTCGGGATTCCTCTCCCGTCGATGCCGGGGCCTAAGACCTTGTGTGGAGTCGGGGCCGGAACCTGAGGATTCCTCTCCAGTGCTGACATGGATCTTGGGGTACTTCTGGAGTCTCCCCAGGGGAGTCAGTCCTCGTCTCGAATGCGCGCATGCACTTGCGCTTTCCTCCAGAGTGGTAGCAGCAGTGTCACGCAGTCCGCCGCGTGGATCAAAGGATCTATGGTTTTCCCTCGAGTCTTTCCCACGAGGCTTTCCCACGAGGCTTTCCCACAGGGCTGTCCCACGTGCACACGTGGTGGGACTCGATCCTAGGCTTGAACGTCAAGGCAGTGCAGGGAAAACAGTTTCCTCTGTAATGGACTGACACATCTGGGGGACTCGTGTAATGGTGGCACGACCCTGGAGTTCCTCTCGCCTTTCCTGTGGAGAGCGCCTCCTCTTGAGATGCGACGGGAACGAGGGAATTCTTTCCCTACGAAACAGGGAAAGGATCCCTCATCTCGAGCTAGGAGGCGGAAACGGGGCTCCCCTGGATGTGTGCGGGACCCTCGTGCTTCCTCTCGAGTGGAGACGGGTATGTCGGGAACTTCTTGAGTTGCAGCAAGGGTGTGAAGGACCCTTTGGAAGTTCCAGTGGTTAGATGTGATTAGCCTCGAGAAGCCTCAGCGGAAATGGGCCTCATCTCGCCTAGAGGGCAAAACCTCCTGGATTTTCTCGAGTTGCGGCAGGTGCTCTCGACTTACGACGGGGACCTCAGGGACCCGCTCTGGTGGCCTCAGGAAAGGCCAGTCCCCATGCGAGTTCCTCGGGGGCCTCTCGGGATTCCTCTCCCGTCGATGCCGGGGCCTAAGACCTTGTGTGGAGTCGGGGCCGGAACCTGAGGATTCCTCTCCAGTGCTGACATGGATCTTGGGGTACTTCTGGAGTCTCCCCAGGGGAGTCAGTCCTCGTCTCGAATGCGGGCATGCACTTGTGCTTTCCTCCAGAGCGGTAGCAGCAGTGTCACGCAGTCCGCCGCGTGGATCAAAGGATCTATCATTTTCCCTTGAGTCTTTCCCACGAGGCTTTCCCACGAGGCTTTCCCACAGGGCTGTACCACGTTCACACGTGGTGGGACTCGATCCTCGGCTTGAACGTCAAGGCAGTGCAGGGAAAACAGGTTCCTCTGGAATGGACTGACACATCTGGGGGTCTCTTGGAATGGTGCCACGACCCTGGAGTTCCTCTCGCCTTTCCTGTGGAGAGCGCCTCCTCTTGAGATGCGACGGGAACGCCGGGAATTCTTTCCCTACGAAACAGGGAAAGGATCCCTCATCTCGAGCTAGGAGGCGGAAACGGGGCTCACCTGGATGTGTGCGGGACCCCACGTGCTTCCTCTCGAGTGGAGACGGGTATGTCGTGGAACTGCTTGAGTTGCAGCAAGGTTGTGAAGGACCCTTTGGAAGTTCCAGTGGTTAGATGTGATTAGCCTCGAGAAGCCTCAGCGGAAATGGGCCTCATGTCGCCTGGAGGGCAAAACCTCCTGGATTTTCTCGAGTTGCGGCAGGTGCTCTCGACTTACGACTGGGACCTCAGGAACCCGCTCTGGTGGCCTCAGGAAAGGCCAGTCCCCATGCGAGTTCCTCGAGGGCCTCTCGGGATTCCTCTCCCGTCGATGCCTTGGCCTAAGACCTTGTGTAAATTCGGGGCCGGAACCTGAGGATTCCTCTCCAGTGCTGACATGGTTCTTGGGGTACTTCTGGAGTCTCCCCAGGGGAGTCAGTCCTCGTCTCGAATGCGGGCATGCACTTGCGCTTTCCTCCAGAGTGGTAGCAGCAGTGTCACACAGTCCGCCGCGTGGATCAAAGGATCTATGGTTTTCCCTCGAGTCTTTCCCACGAGGCTTTCCCACGAGGCTTTCCCACAGGGCTGTCCCACGTGCACACGTGGTGGGACTCGATCCTCGGCTTGAACGTCAAGGCAGTGCAGGGAAAACAGTTTCCTCTGTAATGGACTGACACATCTGGGGGACTCGTGTAATGGTGGCATGACCCTGGAGTTCCTCTCGCCTTTCCTGTGTAGAGTGCCTCCTCTTGAGATGCGACGGGAACGCCGGGAATTCTTTGCCTACGAAACAGGGATAGGATCCCTCATCTCGAACTAGGAGGCGGAAACGGGGCTCCCCTGGATGTGTGCGGGACCCCATGTGCTTCCTCTCGAGTGGAGACGGGTATGTCGGGGAACTTCTTGAGTTGCAGCAAGGGTGTGAAGGACCCTTTGGAAGTTCCGGTGGTTAGATGTGATTAGCCTCGAGAAGCCTCAGCGGAAATGAGCCTCATCTCGCCTGGAGGGCAAAACCTCCTGGATTTTCTCGAGTTGCGGCAGGTGCTCTCGACTTACGAGGGGGACCTCAGGGACCCGCTCTGGTGGCCTCAGGAAAGGCCAGTCCCCATGCGAGTTCCTCGGGGGCCTCTCGGGATTCCTCTCCCGTCGATGCCGGGGCCTAAGACCTTGTGTGGATTCGGGGCCGGAACCTGAGGATTCCTCTCCAGTGCTGACATGGATCTTGGGGTACTTCTGGAGTCTCCCCAGGGGAGTCAGTCCTCGTCTCGAATGCGGACATGCACTTGTGCCTTCCTCCAGAACGGTAGCAGCAGTGTCACACAGTCCGCCGCGTGGATCAAAGGATCTATGGTTTTCCCTCGAGTCTTTCCCACAAGGCTTTCCCACGAGGCTTTCCCACAGGGCTGTCCCAGGTGCACACGTGGTGGGAGACGATCCTCGGCTTTAACGTCAAGGCAGTACAGGGAAAACAGGTTCCTCTGGAATGGACTGACACATCCTGGGACTCTTGGAATGGTGGCACGACCCTGGAGTTCCTCTCGCCTTTCCTGTGGAGAGCGCCTCCTCTTGAGATGCGACGGGAACGCCGGGAATTCTTTCCCTACGAAACAGGGAAAGGATCCCTCATCTCGAGCTAGAAGGCGGAAACGGGGCTCCCCTGGATGTGTGCGGGACCCTCGTGCTTTATCTCGAGTGGAGACGGCTATGTCGGGGAACTTCTTGAGTTGCAGCAAGGGTGTGAAGGACCCTTTGGAAGTTCCAGTGGTTAGATGTGATTAGCCTCGAGAGGCCTCAGCGGACATGGGCCTCATGTCGCCTGGAGGGCAAAACCTCCTGGATTTTCTCGAGTTGTGGCAGGTGCTCTCGACTTATGACGGGGACCTCAGGGACCCGCTCTGGTGGCCTCAGGAAAGGCCATTCCCCATGCGAGTTCCTCGGGGGCCTCTCGGGATTCCTCTCCCGTCGATGCCTTGGCCTAAGACCTTGTGTGGATTCGGGGCCGTAACCTGAGGATTCCTCTCCAGTGCTGACATGGATCTTGGGGTACTTCTGGAGTCTCCCCAGGGGAGTCAGTCCTCGTCTCGAATGCGGGCATGCACTTGCGCTTTCCTCCAGTGCGGTTGGAGCAGTGTCACGCAGTCTGCAGCGTGGATCAAAAGATCTATAGTTTTCCCTCGAGTCTTTCCCAGGTGGCTTTCCCACGAGGCGTTCCCCCAGGGATGTCCCACGTGCACACGTGGTGGGAGTCGATCCTCGGCTTGAACGTCAAGGCAGTGCAGGAAAAACAGGTTCCTCTGGAATGGACTGACACATCTGGGGGACTCTTGGAATGGTGGCACGACCCTGGAGTTCCTCTCGCCTTTCCTGTGGAGAGCGCCTCCTCTTGAGATGCGACGGGAACGCCGGGAATTCTTTCCCTACGAAACAGGGAAAGGATCCCTCATCTCGAGCTAGGAGGCGGAAACGGGGCTCCCCTGGATGTGTGCGGGACCCTAGTGCTTTCTCTCGAGTGGAGACGGCTATGGCGGGGAACGTCTTCAGTTGCAGTAAGGGTGTGAAGTACCCTTTGGAAGTTCCAGTGGTTAGATGTGATTAGCCTCGCTAAGCCTCAGCGGAAATGGGCCTCATCTCGCCTGGAGGGCAAAACCTCCTGGATTTTCTCTTGTTGTGGCAGGTGCTCTCGACTTACGTCGGGGACCTCATGGACCCGCTCTGGTGGCCTCAGGAAAGGCCAGTCCCCATGCGAGTTCCTCGGGGGCCTCTCGGGATTCCTCTCCCATCGAGGCCGGGGCCTAAGACGTGTGGAGTCGGGGCCGGAACCTGAGGATTCCTCTCCAGTGCTGACATGGATCTTGGGGTACTTCTGGAGTCTCCCCAGGGGAGTCAGTCCTCGTCTCGAATGCGGGCATGCACTTGGGCTTCCCTCCAGTGCGGTAGGAGCAGTGTCACGCACTCTGTAGCGTGTATCAAAGGATCTATAGTTTTCCCTCGAGTCTTTCCCACGAGGCTTTCCCACGAGGCGTTCCCCCAGGGATGTCCCACGTGCACACGTGGTGGGAGTCGATCCTCGGCTTGAACGTCAAGGCAGTGCAGGGAAAACAGATTCCTCTGGAATCGACTGACACATCTAGGGGACTCTTGGAATGGTGGCACGACCCTTGAGTTCCTCTCGCCTTTCCTGTGGAGAGCGCCTCCTGTTGAGATGCGACGGGAACGTCGGGAATTCTTTCCCTACGAAACAGGGAAAGGATCCCTCATCTCGAGCTAGGAGGCGGAAACGGGGCTCCCCTGGATGTGTGCGGGACCCCATGTGCTTCCTCTCGAGTGGAGACGGCTATGTCGGGGAACTTCTTGCGTTGCAGCAAGTGTGTGAAGACCCTTTGGAAGTTCCAGTGGTTAGATGTGATTAGCCTCGAGAAGCCTCAGCGGACATGGGCCTCGTCTCGCCTGGAGGGCAAAACCTCCTGGATTTTCTCGAGTTGCGGCAGGCTCTCTCGACTTGCGACGGGGACCTTATGGACCCGCTCTGGTGGCCTCAGGAAAGGCCAGTCCCCATGCGAGTTCCTCGGGGGCCTCTCGGGATTCCTCTCCCATCGATGCCGGTGCCTAAGACCTTGTGTGGAGTCGGGGCCGGAACCTGAGGATTCCTCTCCAGTGCTGACATGGATCTTGGGGTACTTCTGGAGTCTCCCCAGGGGAGTCAGTCCTCGTCTCGAATGCGGGCATGCACTTGCGCTTACCTCCAGAGCGGTAGCAGCAGTGTCACACAGTCCGCCGCATGGATCAAAGGATCTATGGTTTTCCCTCGAGTCTTTCCCACGAGGCTGTCCCACGAGGCTTTCCCACAGGGCTGTCCCACGTGCACACGTGGTGGGAGTCGATCCTCGGCTTGAACGTCAAGGCAATGCAGGGAAAACAGGATCCTCTGGAATGGACTGACACATCTGGGGGACTTTTGGAATGGTGGCAAGACCCTGGAGTTTCTCTCGCCATTCCTGTGGAGAGCGCCTCCTCTTGAGATGCGACAGGAACGCCGGGAATTCTTTCCCTACGAAACAGGGATAGGATCCCTCATCTCGAGCTAGGAGGTGGAAACGGGGCTCCCCTGGATGTGTGCGGCACCCCACGTGCTTCCTCTCGAGTGGAGACGGGTATGTCGGGGAACTTCTTGAGTTGCAGCAAGGGTGTGAAGGACCCTTTGGAAGTTCCAGTGGTTAGATGTGATTAGCCTCGAGCAGCCTCAGCGGAAATGGGCCTCATCTCGCCTGGAGGGCAAAACCTCCTGGATTTTCTCGAGTTGCGGCAGGTGCTCTCGACTTACGTCGGGGACTTTAGGGACCCGCTCTGGTGGCCTCAGGAAAGGCCAGTCCCCATGCGAGTTCCTCGGGGGCCTCTCGGGATTCCTCTCCCATCGAGGCCAGGGCCTAAGACCTTGTGTGGAGTCGGGGCCGGAACCTGAGGATTCCTCTCCCAGTGCTGACATGGATCTTGGGGTACTTCTGGAGTCTCCCCAGGGGAGTCAGTCCTCGTCTCGAATGCCGGCATGCACTTGCGCTTCCCTCCAGTGCGGTAGGAGCAGTGTCACGCAGTCTGCAGCGTAGATCAAAGGATCTATCGTTTTCCCTCGAGTCTTTCCCACGAGGCTTTCCCACGAGGCGTTCCCCCAGGGATGTCCCACGTGCACACGTGGTGGGAGTCGATCCTCGGCTTGAACGTCAAGGCAGTGCAGGGAAAACAGGTTCCTCTGAAATGGACTGACACAACTGTGGGACTCTTGGAATGGTGGCACGACCCTGGAGATCCTCTCACCTTTCCTGTGGAGAGCGCCTCCTCTTGAGATGCGACGGGAACGCCGGGAATTCTTTCCCTACGAAACAGGGAAAGGATCCCTCATCTCGAGCTAGGAGGCGGAAACGGGGCTCCCCTGGATGTGTGCGGAACCCTCGTGCTTTCTCTCGAGTGGAGACGGCTATGTCGGGGAACTTCTTGAGTTGCAGCAAGGGTGTGAAGGACCCTTTGGAAGTTCCAGTGGTTAGATGTGATTAGCCTCGAGAAGCCTCAGCGGAAATGGGCCTCATCTCGCCTGGAGGGCAAAACCTCCTGGATTTTCTCGAGTTGCTGCTGCTGCTCTCGACTTACGACGGGGACCTCAGGGACCCGCTATGGTGGCCTCAGGAAAGGCCCGTCCCCATGCGAGTTCCTCGGGGGCCTCTCGGGATTCCTCTCCCTTCGATTCCGGAGCCTAAGACCTTGTGTGGAGTCGAGGCCGGAACCTGAGGATTCCTCTCCAGTGCTGACATGGATCTCGGGGTACTTCTGGAGTCTCCCCAGGGTAGTCAGTCCTTGTCTCGAATGCGGGCATGCACTTGCGCTTTCCTCCAGAGCGGTAACAGCAGTGTCACGCAGTCTGCCGCTGAATCAAAGGATCTATGGTTTTCCCTCGAGTCTTTCCCACGAGGCTTTCCCACGAGGCTTTCCCACGAGGCTTTCCCACAGGGCTGTCCCACGTGCACACGTGGTAGGAGTCGATCCTCGGCTTGAACGTCAAGGCAGTGCAGGGAAAACAGGTTCCTCTGTAATGGACTGACACATCTGGGGGACTCGTGTAATGGTGGCACGACCCTTGAGTTCCTCTCGCCTTTCCTGTGGAGACCGCCTCCTCTTGAGATGCGACGGGAACGCCGGGAATTCTTTCCCTACGAAACAGGGAAAGGATCCCTCATCTCGAGCTAGGAGGCGAAACGGGGCTCCCCTGGATGTGTGCGGAACCCTCGTGCTTCCTGTCGAGTGGAGACGGGTATGTCGGGGAACTTCTTGAGTTGCAGCAAGGGTGTGAAGGACCCTTTGGAAGTTCCAGTGGTTAGATGTGATTAGCCTCGAGAAGCCTCAGCGGAAATGGGCCTCATCTCGCCTGGAGGGCAATACCTCTTAGAATTTCTCGAGTTGCGACAGGTGCTCTCGACTTACGACGGGGACCTCGGGGACACGCTCTGGTGGCCTCAGGAAAGGCCAGTCCCCATGCGAGTTCCTCGGGGGCCTCTCGGGATTCCTCTCCCGTCGATGCCGGGGCCTAAGACCTTGTGTGGAGTCGGGGCCGGAACCTGAGGATTCCTCTCCAGTGCTGACATGGATCTTGGGGTACTTCTGGAGTCTCCCCAGGGGAGTCAGTCCTCGTCTCGAATGCGGGCATGCACTTGCACTTTCCTCCAGAGCGGTAGCAGCAGTGGCACGCAGTCCGCCGCGTGGATCAAAGGATCTATGGTTTTCCCTCGAGTCTTTCCCACGAAGCTTTCCCACGAGGCTTTCCCACAGGGCTGTCCCACGTGCACACGTGGTGGGAGTCGATCCTCGGCTTGAACGTCAAGGCAGTGCAGGGAAAACAGGTTCCTCTGGAATGGACTGACACATCTGGGGGTCTCTTGGAATGTTGCCACGACCCTGGAGTTCCTCTCGCCTTTCCTGGGGAGAGTGCCTCCTATGAGATGCGACGGGAACGCCGGGAATTCTTTCCCTACGAAACAGGGAAAGGATCCCTCATCTCGAGCTAGGAGGCGGAAACGGGGCTCCCCTGGATGTGTGCGGGACCCCATGTGCTTCCTCTCGAGTTGAGACGGGTATGTCGGGGAACTTCTTGAGTTGCAGCAAGCGTGTGAAGGACCCTTTGGAAGTTCCAGTGGTTAGATGTGATTAGCCTCGAGAAGCCTCAGCGGAAATGGGCCTCATGTCGCCTGGAGGGCAAAACCTCCTGGATTTTCTCGAGTTGCGGCAGGTGCTCTCGACTCACGACGGGGACCTCAGGGACCCGCTCTGGTGGCCTCAGGAAAGGCCAGTCCCCATGCGAGTTCCTCGGGGGCCTCTCGGGATTCCTCTCCCGTCGATGCCGGGGCCTAAGACCTTGTGTGGAGTCGGGGCCGGAACCTGAGGATTCCTCTCCAGTGCTGACATGGATCTTGGGGTACTTCTGGAGTCTCCCCAGGGGAGTCAGTCCTCATCTCGAATGCGGGCATGCACTTGTGCTTTCCTCCAGAGCGGTAGCAGCAGTGTCACGCAGTCCGCCGCGTGGATCAAAGGATCTATCGTTTTCCCTCGAGTCTTTCCCACGAGGCTGTCCCACGAGGCTTTCCCAGAGGGCTGTCCACGTGCGCACGTGGTGGGAGTCGATCCTCGGCTTTAACGTCAAAGCAGTGCAGGGAAAAGAGGATCCTCTGGAATGGACTGACACATCTGGGGGACTCTTGGAATGGTGGCACGACCCTGGAGTTCCTCTCGCCTTTCCTGTGGAGAGCGCCTCCTCTTGAGATGCGACGGGAACGCCGGGAATTCTTTCCCTACGAAACAGGGAAAGGATCCCACATCTCGAGCTAGGAGGCGGATACGGGGCTCCCCTCGATGTGTGCGGGACCCTCGTGCTTCCTCTCGAGTGGAGACGGGTATGTCGGGGAACTTCTTGAGTTGCAGCAAGGGTGTGAAGGACCCTTTGAAAGTTCCAGTGGTTAGATGTGATTAGCCTCGAGAAGCCTCAGCGGAAATGGGCCTCATCTCGCCTGGAGGGCAAAACCTCCTGGATTTTTCCGAGTTGCGGCAGGTGCTCTCGACTTACGACGGGGACCTCAGGGACCCGCTCTGGTGGCCTCAGGAAAGGCCAGTCCCCATGCGAGTTCCTCGGTGGCCTCTCGGGATTCCTCTCCCGTCGATGCCGGGGCCTAAGACCTTGTGTGGAGTCGGGGCCGGAACCTGAGGATTCCTCTCCAGTGCTGACATGGATCTTGGGGTACTTCTGGAGTCTCCCCAGGGGAGTCAGTCCTCGTCTCGAATGCGGGCATGCACTTGTGCTTTCCTCCAGAGCGGTAGCAGCAGTGTCACGCAGTCCGCCGCGTGGTCAAAGGATCTATGGTTTTCCCTCCAGTCTTTCCCACGGGGCTTTCCCACGAGGCTTTCCCACAGGGCTGTCCCACATGCACACGTGGTGGGAGTTGATCCTCGGCTTGAACGTCAAGGCAGTGCAGGGAAAACAGGTTCCTCTGGAATGGACTGACACATCTGGGGGACTCTTGGAATGGGGGCACGACCCTGGAGTTCCTCTCACCTTTCCTGTGGAGAGCGCCTCCTCTTGAGATGCGACGGGAACGCAGTGAATTCTTTCCCTAAGAAACAGGGAAAGGATCCCTCATCTCGAGCTAGGAGGCGGAAACGGGGCTCCCCAGGATGTGTGCGGGACCCTCGTGCTTCCTCTCGAGTGAAGACGTGTTTGTCGGGGAACTTCTTGAGTTGCAGCAGGGGTGTGAAGGACCCTTTGGAAGTTCCAGTGGTTAGAAGTGATTAGCCACGAGAAGCCTCAGCGGAAATGGGCCTCATGTCGCCTGGAGGGCAAAACCTCCTGGATTTTCTGGAGTTGCGGCAGGTGCTCTCGACTTAAGACGGGGACCTCGGGGACCCGCTCTGGTGGCCTCAGGAAAGGCCAGTCCCCATGCGAGTTCCTCGGGGGCCTCTCGGGATTCCTCTCCCGTCGATGCCGGGGCCTAAGACCTTGTGTGGAGTCGGGGCCGGAAGCTGAGGATTCCTCTCCAGTGCTGACATGGATCTTGGGGTACTTCTGGAGTCTCCCCAGGGGAGTCAGTCCTCGTCTCGAATGCCGGCATGCACTTGCGCTTTCCTCCAGAGCGGTAGCAGCAGTGTTCACGCAGTCCGCCCCGTGGATCAAAGGATCTATGGTTTTCCCTCGAGTCTTTCCCACGAGGCTTTCCCACGAGGCTTTCCCACAGGGCTGTCCCACGTGCACACGTGGTGGGAGTCGATCCTCGGCTTGAACGTCAAGGCAGTGCAGGGAAAACAGGTTCCTCTGGAAGGGACTGACACATCTGGGGGACTCTTGGAATTGTGGCACGACCCTGGAGTTCCTCTCGCCTTTCCTGTGGAGAGCGCCTTCTCTTGAGATGCGATGGGAACGCCGCGAATTCTTTCCCTACGAAACAGGGAAAGGATCCCTCATCTCGAGCTAGGAGGCGGAAACGGGGCTCCCCTGGGTGTGTGCGGGGCCCTCGTGCTTTATCTCGAGTGGAGACGGCTATGTCGTGGAACTTCTTGAGTTGCAGCAAGGGTGTGAAGGACCCTTTGGAAGTTCCAGTGGTTAGATGTGATTAGCCTCGAGAAGCCTCAGCGGACATGGGCCTCATCTCGCCTGGAGGGCAAAACCTCCTGGATTTTCTCGAGTTGCGGCAGGTGCTCTCGACTTACGACGGGGACCTCAGGGACCCGCTCTGGTGGCCTCAGGAAAGGCCAGTCCCCATGCGAGTTCCTCGGGGGCCTCTCGGGATTCCTCTCCCGTCGATGCCGGGGCCTAAGACCTTGTGTGGAGTCGAGGCCGGAACCTGAGGATTCCTGTCCAGTGCTGACATGGATCTTGGGGTACTTCTAGAGTCTCCCCACGGGAGTCAGTCTTCGTCTCGAATGCGGGCATGCACTTTCGCTTTCCTCCAGAGTGGTAGCAGCAGTGTCACGCAGTCCGCCGCGTGGATCAAAGGATCTATGGTTTTCCCTCGAGTCTTTCCCACGAGGCTTTCCCACGAGGCTTTCCCACAGGGCTTTCCCACGTGCACACGTGGTAGGAGTTGATCCTCGGCTTGAACGTCAAGGCAGTGCAGGGAAAACAGGTTCCTCTGGAATGGACTGACACATCTGGGGGACTCTTGGAATGGTGGCACGACCCTGGAGTTCCTCTCGCCTTTCCTGTGGAGAGCGCCTCCTCTTGAGATGCGACGGGACCGCCGGGAATTCTTTCCCTACGAAACAGGGAAAGGATCCCTCATCTCGAGCTAGGAGGCGGATACGGGGCTCCCGTGAATGTGTGCAGGACCCTCGTGCTTCCTCTCGAGTGAACACGGGTATGTCGGGGAACTTCTTGAGTTGCAGCAAGCGTGTGAAAGACCCTTTGGAAGTTCCAGTGGTTAGATGTGATTAGCCTCGAGAAGCCTCAGCGGAAATGGGCCTCATCTCGCCTGGAGGGCAAAACCTCCTGGATTTTCTCGAGTTGCGGCAGGTGTTCTCCACTTACGACGGGGACATCAGGGACCCGCTCTTGTGGCCTCAGGAAAGGCCAGTCCCCAAGCGAGTTCCTCGGGGGCCTCTCGGGATTCCTCTCCCGTCGATGCCGGGGCCTAAGACCTTGTGTGGAGTCGGGGCCGGAACCTGAGGATTCCTCTCCAGTGCTGACATGGATCTTGGGGTACTTTTGGAGTCTCCCCAGGGGAGTCAGTCCTCGTCTCGAATGCGAGCATGCACTTGTGCTTTCCTCCAGAGCGGTAGCAGCAGTGTCACGCAGTCCGCCGCGTGGATCAAAAGATCTATGGTTTTCCCTCGAGTCTTTCCCACGAGGCTTTCCCACGAGGCTTTCCCACAGGGCTGTCCCACGTGCACACGTGGTGGGAGTCGATCCTCGGCTTGAACGTCAAGGCAGTGCAGGGAAAACAGGTTCCTCTGGAATGGACTTACACATCTGGGGTCTCTTGGAATGGTGGCACGACCCTGGAGTTCCTCTCGCCTTTCCTGTGGAGAGCGCCTCCTCTTGAGATACGGCGGGAACGCCGGGAATTCTTTCCCTACGAAACAGGGAAAGGATCCCTCATCTCGATCTAGGAGGCGGAAACGGGGCTCCCCTGGATGTGTGCGGGACCCCACGTGCTTCCTCTCGAGTGGAGACGGGTATGTCGGGGAACTTCTTGAGTTGCAGCAAGGGTGTGAAGGACCCTTTGGAAGTTCCAGTGGTTAGATGTGTTTAGCCTCGAGAAGCCTCAGCGGAAATGGGCCTCATGTCGCGTGGAGGGCAAAACCTCCTGGATTTTCTCGAGTTGCGGCAGGTGCTCTCGACTTACGACGGGGACCTCAGGAACCCGCTCTGGAGGCCTCAGGAAAGGCCAGTCCCCATGCGAGTTCCTCGGGGGCCTCTCGGGATTCCTCTCCCGTCGATGCCGGGGCCTAAGACCTTGTGTGGAGTCGGGGCCGGAACCTGAGGATTCCTCTCCAGTGCTGACATGGATCTTGGGGTACTTCTGGAGTCTCCCCAGGGGAGTCAGTCCTCGTCTCGAATGCGGGCATGCACTTGCGCTTTCCTCCAGAGCGGTAGCAGCAGTGTCACGCAGTCCGCCGCGTGGATCAAAGGATCTATGGTTTTCCCTCGAGTCTTTCCCACGAGGCTTTCCCACGAGGCTTTCCCACAGGGCTGTCCCACGTGCACACGTGGTGGGAGTCGATCCTCGGCTTGAACGTCAAGGCAGTGCAGGGAAAACAGTTTCCTCTGGAATGGACTGACCCATCTGGGGGACTCTTGGAATGGTAGCACGACCCTGGAGTTCCTCTCGCCTTTCCTGTGGAGAGCGCCTCCTCTTGAGATGCGACGGGAACGCTGGGAATTCCTTCCCTACGAAACAGGGAAAGGATCCCTCCTCTCGAGCTAGGAGGCGGAAACGGGGCTCCCCTGGATGTGTGCGGGACCCCACGTGCTTCCTCTCGAGTGGAGACGGGTATGTCGCGGAACTGCTTGAGTTGCAGCAAGGGTGTGAAGGACCCTTTGGAAGTTCCAGTGGTTAGATGTGTTTAGCCTCGAGAAGCCTCAGCGGAAATGGGCCTCATCTCGCCTGGAGGGCAAAACCTCCTGGATTTTCTCGAGTTGCGGCAGGTGCTCTCGACTTACGATGGGGACCTCAGGAACCCGCTCAGGAGGCCTCAGGAAAGGCCAGTCCCCATGCGAGTTCCTCGGGGGCCTCTCGGGATTCCTCTCCCGTCGATGCCGGGGCCTAAGACCTTGTGTGGAGTCTGGGCCGGAACCTGAGGATTCCTCTCCAGTGCTGACATGGATCTTGGGGTATTTCTGGAGTCTCCCCAGGGAGTCAGTCCTCGTCTCGAATGCGGGCATGCACTTGCGCTTTCCTCCAGAGTGGTAGCAGCAGTGTCACGCAGTCCGCCCCGTGGATCAAAGGATCTATGGTTTTCCCTCGAGTCTTTCCCACGAGGCTTTCCCACGAGGCTTTCCCACAGGGCTGTCCCACGTGCACACGTGGTGGGAGTCGATCCTCGGCTTGAACGTCAAGGCAGTGCAGGGAAAACAGGTTCCTCTGGAATGGACTGACCCATCTGGGGGACTCTTGGAATGGTGGCACGACCCTGGAGTTCCTCTCGCCTTTCCTGTGGAGAGCGCCTCCTCTTGAGATACGACGGGAACGCCGGGAATTCTTTCCCTGCGAAACAGGGAAAGGATCCCTCATCTCGATCTAGGAGGCGGAAACGGGGCTCCCCTGGATGTGTGCGGGACCCCACGTGCTTCCTCTCGAGTGGAGACGGGTATGTCGGGGAACTTCTTGAGTTGCAGCAAGCGTGTGAAGGACCCTTTGGAAGTTCCAGTGGTTAGATGTGATTAGCCTCGAGAAGCTTCAGCGGAAATGGGCCTCATCTCGCCTGGAGGGCAAAACCTCCTGGATTTTCTCGAGTTGCGGCAGGTGCTCTCGACTTACGACGGGGACCTCAGGAACCCGCTCTGGAGGCCTCAGGAAAGGCCAGTCCCCATGCGAGTTCCTCGGGGGCCTCTCGGGATTCCTCTCCCGTCGATGCCAGGGCCTAAGACCTTGTGTGGAGTCGGGGCCGGAACCTGAGGATTCCTCTCCAGTGCTGACATGGATCTTGGGGTACTTCTGGAGTCTCCCCAGGGGAGTCAGTCCTCGTCTCGAATGCGGGCATGCACTTGTGCTTTCCTCCAGAGCGGTAGCAGCAGTGTCACGCAGTCCGCCGCGTGGATCAAAAGATCTATGGTTTCCCTCGAGTCTTTCCCATGAGGCTTTCCCACGAGGCTTTCCCACAGGGCTGTCCCACGTGCACACGTGGTGGGAGTTGATCCTCGGCTTGAACGTCAAGGCAGTACAGGGAAAACAGGTTCCTCTGGAATGGACTTACACATCTGGGGTCTCTTGGAATGGTGGCACGACCCTGGAGTTCCTCTCGCCTTTCCTGTGGAGAGCGCCTCCTCTTGAGATACGGCGGGAACGCCGGGAATTCTTTCCCTACGAAACAGGGAAAGGATCCCTCATCTCGATCTAGGAGGCGGAAACGGGGCTCCCCTGGATGTGTGCGGGACCCCACGTGCTTCCTCTCGAGTGGAGACGGGTATGTCGGTTAACTTCTTGAGTTGCAGCAAGGGTGTGAAGGACCCTTTGGAAGTTCCAGTGGTTAGATGTGATTAGCCTCGAGAAGCCTCAACGGAAATGGGCCTCATGTCGCGTGGAGGGCAAAACCTCCTGGATTTTCTCGAGTTGCGGCAGGTGCTCTCGACTTACGACGGGGACCTCAGGAACCCGCTCTGGAGGCCTCAGGAAAGGCCAGTCCCCATGCGAGTTCCTCGGGGGCCTCTCGGGATTCCTCTCCCCTCGATGCCGGGGCCTAAGACCTTGTGTGGAGTCTGGGCCGGAACCTGAGGATTCCTCTCCAGTGCTGACATGGATCTTGGGGTACTTCTGGAGTCTCCCCAGGGGAGTCAGTCCTCGTCTCGAATGCGGGCATGCACTTGCGCTTTCCTCCAGAGTGGTAGCAGCAGTGTCACGCAGTCCGCCGCGTGGATCAAAGGATCTATGGTTTTCCCTCGAGTCTTTCCCACGAGGCTTTCCCACGAGGCTTTCCCACAGGGCTGTCCCACGTGCACACGTGGTGGGAGTCGATCCTCGGCTTGAACGTCAAGGCAGTGCAGGGAAAACAGGTTCCTCTGGAATGGACTGACACATCTGGGGGACTCTTGGAATGGTGGCACGACCCTGGAGTTCCTCTCGCCTTTCCTGTGGAGAGCGCCTCCTCTTGAGATGCGACGGGAACGCCGGGAATTCTTTCCCTACGAAACAGGGATAGGATCCCTCATCTCGAACTAGGAGGCGGAAACGGGGCTCCCCTGGAAGTGTGCGGCACCCCACGTGCTTCCTCTCGAGTGGAGACGGGTATGTCGCGGAACTGCTTGAGTTGCAGCAAGGGTGTGAAGGACCCTTTGGAAGTTCCAGTGGTTAGATGTGATTAGCCTCGAAAAGCCTCAGCGGAAATGGGCCTCATCTCGCCTGGAGGGCAAAACCTCCTGGATTTTCTCGAGTTGCGGCAGGTGCTCTCGACTCACGACGGGGACCTCAGGGACCCGCTCTGGTGGCCTCAGGAAAGGCCAGTCCCCATGCGAGTTCCTCGGGGCCCTCTCGGGATTCCTCTCCCGTCGATGCCGGGGCTTAAGACCTTGTGTGGAGTCGGGGCCGGAACCTGAGGATTCCTCTCCAGTGCTGACATGGATCTTGGGGTACTTCTGGAGTCTCCCCACGGGAGTCAGTCTTCGTCTCGAATGCGGGCATGCACTTGCGCTTTCCTCCAGAGTGGTAGCAGCAGTGTCACGCAGTCCGCCGCGTGGATCAAAGGATCTATGGTTTTCCCTCGAGTCTTTCCCACGAGGCTTTCCCACGAGGCTTTCCCACAGGGCTGTCCCACGTGCACACGTGGTGGGAGTTGATCCTCGGCTTGAACGTCAAGGCAGTGCAGGGAAAACAGGTTCCTCTGGAATGGACTGACACATCTGGGGGACTCTTGGAATGGTGGCACGACCCTGGAGTTCCTCTCGCCTTTCCTGTGGAGAGCGCCTCCTCTTGAGATGCGACGGGACCGCCGGGAATTCTTTCCCTACGAAACAGGGAAAGGATCCCTCATCTCGATCTAGGAGGCGGAAACGGGGCTCCCGTGGATGTGTGCAGGACCATCGTGCTTCCTCTCGAGTGGAGACGGGTATGTCGGGGAACTTCTTGAGTTGCAGCAAGGGTGTGAAGGACCCTTTGGAAGTTCCGGAGGTTAGATGTGATTAGCATCGAGAAGCCTCAGCGGAAATGGGAATCATCTCGCCTGGAGGGCAAAACCTCCTGGATTTTCTCGAGTTGCGGCAGGTGCTCTCGACTTACGACGGGGACCTCAGGAACCCGCTCTGGAGGCCTCAGGAAAGGCCAGTCCCCATGCGAGTTCCTCGGGGGTCTCTCGGGATTCCTCTCCCGTTGATGCCGGGGCCTAAGACCTTGTGTGGAGTCGGGGCCGGAACCTGAGGATTCCTCTCCAGTGCTGACATGGATCTTGGGGTACTTCTGGAGTCTCCCCAGGGGAGTCAGTCCTCGTCTCGAATGCGGGCATGCACTTGCGCTTTCCTCCAGAGCGGTAGCAGCAGTGTCACGCAGTCCGCCGCGTGGATCAAAGGATCTATGTTTTTCCCTCGAGTCTTTCCCACGAGGCTTTCCCACGAGGCTTTCCCACAGGGCTGTCCCACGTGCACACGTGGTGGGAGTCGATCCTCGGCTTGAACGTCAAGGCAGTGCAGGGAAAACAGGTTCCTCTGGAATGGACTGACCCATCTGGGGGACTCTTGGAATGGTAGCACGACCCTGGAGTTCCTCTCGCCTTTCCTGTGGAGAGCGCCTCCTCTTGAGATGCGACGGGAACGCCGGGAATTCCTTCCCTACGAAACAGGGAAAGGATCCCTCCTCTCGAGCTAGGAGGCGGAAACGGGGCTCCCCTGGATGTGTCGGGACCCCACGTGCTTCCTCTCGAGTGGAGACGGGTATGTCGCGGAACTGCTTGAGTTGCAGCAAGGGTGTGAAGGACCCTTTGGAAGTTCCAGTGGTTAGATGTGTTTAGCCTCGAGAAGCCTCAGCGGAAATGGGCCTCATCTCGCCTGGAGGGCAAAACCTCCTGGATTTTCTCGAGTTGCGGCAGGTGCTCTCGACTTACGATGGGGACCTCAGGAACCCGCTCTGGAGGCCTCAGGTAAGGCCAGTCCCCATGCGAGTTCCTCGGGGGCCTCTCGGGATTCCTCTCCCGTCGATGCCGGGGCCTAAGACCTTGTGTGGAGTCTGGGCCGGAACCTGAGGATTCCTCTCCAGTGCTGACATGGATCTTGGGGTACTTCTGGAGTCTCCCCAGGGGAGTCAGTCCTCGTCTCGAATGCGGGCATGCACTTGCGCTTTCCTCCAGAGTGGTAGCAGCAGTGTCACGCAGTCCGCCGCGTGGATCAAAGGATCTATGGTTTTCCCTCGAGTCTTTCCCACGAGGCTTTCCCACGAGGCTTTCCCACAGGGCTGTCCCACGTGCACACGTGGTGGGAGTCGATCCTCGGCTTGAACGTCAAGGCAGTGCAGGGAAAACAGGTTCCTCTGGAATGGACTGACACATCTGGGGGACTCTTGGAATGGTGGCACGACCCTGGAGTTCCTCTCGCCTTTCCTGTGGAGAGCGCCTCCCCTTGAGATGCGACGGGAACGCCGGGAATTCTTTCCCTACGAAACAGGGATAGGATCCCTCATCTCGAACTAGGAGGCGGAAACGGGGCTCCCCTGGAAGTGTGCGGCACCCCACGTGCTTCCTCTCGAGTGGAGACGGGTATGTCGCGGAACTGCTTGAGTTGCAGCAAGGGTGTGAATGACGCTTTGGAAGTTCCAGTGGTTAGATGTGATTAGCCTCGAGAAGCCTCAGCGGAAATGGGCCTCATCTCGCCTGGAGGGCAAAACCTCCTGGATTTTCTCGAGTTGCGGCAGGTGCTCTCGACTCACGACGGGGACCTCAGGAACCCGCTCTGGTGGCCTCAGGAAAGGCCAGTCCCCATGCGAGTTCCTCGGGGGCCTCTCGGGATTCCTCTCCCGTCGATGCCGGGGCTTAAGACCTTGTGTGGAGTCGGGGCCGGAACCTGAGGATTCCTCTCCAGTGCTGACATGGATCTTGGGGTACTTCTGGAGTCTCCCCAGGGGAGTCAGTCCTCGTCTCGAATGCGGGCATGCACTTGCGCTTTCCTCCAGAGTGGTAGCAGCAGTGTCACACAGTCCGCCGCGTGGATCAAAGGATCTATCGTTTTCCCTCGAGTCTTTCCCACGAGGCTTTCCCACGAGGCTTTCCCACAGGGCTGTCCCAGGTGCACACGTGGTGGGAGACGATCCTCGGCTTTAACGTCAAGGCAGTTCAGGGAAAAAAGGTTCCTCTGGAATGGACTGACACATCTGGGGGACTGGTGTAATGGTGGCACGACCCTGGAGTTCCTCTCGCCTTTCCTGTGGAGAGCGCCTCCTCTTGAGATGCGACGGGAACGCCGGGAATTCTTTCCCTACGAAACAGGGAAAGGATCCCTCATCTCGATCTAGGAGGCGGAAACGGGGCTCCCGTGGATGTGTGCAGGACCATCGTGCTTCCTCTCGAGTGGAGACGGGTATGTCGGGGAACTTCTTGAGTTGCAGCAAGGGTGTGAAGGACCCTTTGGAAGTTCCGGAGGTTAGATGTGATTAGCTTCGAGAAGCCTCAGCGGAAATGGGCCTCATCTCGCCTGGAGGGCAAAACCTCCTGGATTTTCTCGAGTTGCGGCAGGTGCTCTCGACTTACGACGGGGACCTCAGGAACCCGCTCTGGAGGCCTCAGGAAAGGCCAGTCCCCATGCGAGTTCCTCGGGGGCCTCTCGGGATTCCTCTCCCGTTGATGCCGGGGCCTAAGACCTTGTGTGGAGTCGGGGCCGGAACCTGAGGATTCCTCTCCAGTGCTGACATGGATCTTGGGGTACTTCTGGAGTCTCCCCAGGGGAGTCAGTCCTCGTCTCGAATGCGGGCATGCACTTGCGCTTTCCTCCAGAGCGGTAGCAGCAGTGTCACGCAGTCCGCCGCGTGGATCAAAGGATCTATGGTTTTCCCTCGAGTCTTTCCCACGAGGCTTTCCCACGAGGCTTTCCCACAGGGCTGTCCCACGTGCACACGTGGTGGGAGTCGATCCTCGGCTTGAACGTCAAGGCAGTGCAGGGAAAACAGGTTCCTCTGGAATGGACTGACCCATCTGGGGGACTCTTGGAATGGTAGCACGACCCTGGAGTTCCTCTCGCCTTTCCTGTGGAGAGCGCCTCCTCTTGAGATGCGACGGGAACGCCGGGAATTCCTTCCCTACGAAACAGGGAAAGGATCCCTCCTCTCGAGCTAGGAGGCGGAAACGGGGCTCCCCTGGATGTGTGCGGGACCCCACGTGCTTCCTCTCGAGTGGAGACGGGTATGTCGCGGAACTGCTTGAGTTGCAGCAAGGGTGTGAAGGACCCTTTGGAAGTTCCAGTGGTTAGATGTGTTTAGCCTCGAGAAGCCTCAGCGGAAATGGGCCTCATCTCGCCTGGAGGGCAAAACCTCCTGGATTTTCTCGAGTTGCGGCAGGTGCTCTCGACTTACGATGGGGACCTCAGGAACCCGCTCTGGAGGCCTCAGGTAAGGCCAGTCCCCATGCGAGTTCCTCGGGGGCCTCTCGGGATTCCTCTCCCGTCGATGCCGGGGCCTAAGACCTTGTGTGGAGTCTGGGCCGGAACCTGAGGATTCCTCTCCAGTGCTGACATGGATCTTGGGGTACTTCTGGAGTCTCCCCAGGGGAGTCAGTCCTCGTCTCGAATGCGGGCATGCACTTGCGCTTTCCTCCAGAGTGGTAGCAGCAGTGTCACGCAGTCCGCCGCGTGGATCAAAGGATCTATGGTTTTCCCTCGAGTCTTTCCCACGAGGCTTTCCCACGAGGCTTTCCCACAGGGCTGTCCCACGTGCACACGTGGTGGGAGTCGATCCTCGGCTTGAACGTCAAGGCAGTGCAGGGAAAACAGGTTCCTCTGGAATGGACTGACACATCTGGGGGACTCTTGGAATGGTGGCACGACCCTGGAGTTCCTCTCGCCTTTCCTGTGGAGAGCGCCTCCCCTTGAGATGCGACGGGAACGCCGGGAATTCTTTCCCTACGAAACAGGGATAGGATCCCTCATCTCGAACTAGGAGGCGGAAACGGGGCTCCCCTGGAAGTGTGCGGCACCCCACGTGCTTCCTCTCGAGTGGAGACGGGTATGTCGCGGAACTGCTTGAGTTGCAGCAAGGGTGTGAAGGACCCTTTGGAAGTTCCAGTGGTTAGATGTGATTAGCCTCGAGAAGCCTCAGCGGAAATGGGCCTCATCTCGCCTGGAGGGGAAAACCTCCTGGATTTTCTCGAGTTGCGGCAGGTGCTCTCGACTCACGACGGGGACCTCAGGGACCCGCTCTGGTGGCCTCAGGAAAGGCCAGTCCCCATGCGAGTTCCTCGGGGGCCTCTCGGGATTCCTCTCCCGTCGATGCCGGGGCTTAAGACCTTGTGTGGAGTCGGGGCCGGAATCTGAGGATTCCTCTCCAGTGCTGACATGGATCTTGGGGTACTTCTGGAGTCTCCCCAGGGGAGTCAGTCCTCGTCTCGAATGCGGGCATGCACTTGCGCTTTCCTCCAGAGTGGTAGCAGCAGTGTCACACAGTCCGCCGCGTGGATCAAAGGATCTATCGTTTTCCCTCGAGTCTTTCCCACGAGGCTTTCCCACGAGGCTTTCCCACAGGGCTGTCCCAGGTGCACACGTGGTGGGAGACGATCCTCGGCTTTAACGTCAAGGCAGTTCAGGGAAAAAAGGTTCCTCTGGAATGGACTGACACATCGGGGGGACTCTTGGAATGGTGGCACGACCCTGGAGTTCCTCTCGCCTTTCCTGTGGAGAGCGCCTCCTCTTGAGATGCGACGGGAACGCCGGGAATTCTTTCCCTACGAAACAGGGATAGGATCCCTCATCTCGAACTAGGAGGCGGAAACGGGGCTCCCCTGGAAGTGTGCGGCACCCCACGTGCTTCCTCTCTAGTGGAGACGGGTAAGTCGCGGAACTGCTTGAGTTGCAGCAAGGGTGTGAAGGACCCTTTGGAAGTTCCAGTGGTTAGATGTGATTAGCCTAAAGAAGCCTCAGCGGAAATGGGCCTCATCTCGCCTGGAGTGCAAAACCTCCTGGATTTTCTCGAGTTGCGGCAGGTGCTCTCGACCTACGTCGGGGACCTCAGGGACCTGCTCTGGTGGCCTCAGGAAAGGCCAGTCCCCATGCGAGTTCCTCGGGGGCCTCTCGGGATTCCTCTCCCGTCGATGCCGGGGCCTAAGACCTTGTGTGGAGTCGGGGCCGGAACCTGAGGATTCCTCTCCAGTGCTGACATGGATCTTGGGGTACTTCTGGAGTCTCCCCAGGGGAGTCAGTCCTCGTCTCGAATGCGGGCATGCACTTGCGCTTTCCTCCAGAGTGGTAGCAGCAGTGGCACGCAGTCCGCCGCGTGTATCAAAGGATCTATGGTTTTCCCTCGAGTCTTTCCCACGAGGCTTTCCCACGAGGCTTTCCCACAGGGCTGTCCCACGTGCACACGTGGTGGGAGTCGATCCTCGGCTTGAACGTCAAGGCAGTGCAGGGAAAACAGTTTCCTCTGGAATGGACTGACACATCTGGGGGACTGGTGTAATGGTGGCACGACCCTGGAGTTCCTCTCGCCTTTCCTGTGGAGAGCGCCTCCTCTTGAGATGCGACGGGAACGCCGGGAATTCTTTCCCTACGAAACAGGGAAAGGATCCCTCATCTCGATCTAGGAGGCGGAAACGGGGCTCCCGTGGATGTGTGCAGGACCATCGTGCTTCCTCTCGAGTGGAGACGGGTATGTCGGGGAACTTCTTGAGTTGCAGCAAGGGTGTGAAGGACCCTTTGGAAGTTCCGGAGGTTAGATGTGATTAGCATCGAGAAGCCTCAGCGGAAATGGGCCTCATCTCGCCTGGAGGGCAAAACCTCCTGGATTTTCTCGAGTTGCGGCAGGTGCTCTCGACTTACGACGGGGACCTCAGGAACCCGCTCTGGAGGCCTCAGGAAAGGCCAGTCCCCATGCGAGTTCCTCGGGGGCCTTTCGGAATTCCTCTCCCGCTGATGCCGGGGCCTAAGACCTTGTGTGGACTCGGGGCCGGAACCTGAGGATTCCTCTCCAGTGCTGACATGGATCTTGGGGTACTTCTGGAGTCTCCCCAGGGTAGTCAGTCCTCGTCTCGAATGCGGGCATGCACTTGCGCTTTCCTCCAGAGCGGTAGCAGCAGTGTCACGCAGTCCGCCGCGTGGATCAAAGGATCTATGGTTTTCCCTCGAGTCTTTCCCACGAGGCTTTCCCACGAGGCTTTCCCACAGGGCTGTCCCACGTGCACACGGGGTGGGAGTCGATCCTCGGCTTGAACGTCAAGGCAGTGCAGGGAAAACAGGTTCCTCTGGAATGGACTGACCCATCTGGGGGACTCTTGGAATGGTAGCACGACCCTGGAGTTCCTCTCGCCTTTCCTGTGGAGAGCGCCTCCTCTTGAGATGCGACGGGAACGCCGGGAATTCCTTCCCTACGAAACAGGGAAAGGATCCCTCCTCTCGAGCTAGGAGGCGGAAACGGGGCTCCCCTGGATGTGTGCGGGACCCCACGTGCTTCCTCTCGAGTGGAGACGGGTATGTCGCGGAACTGCTTGAGTTGCAGCAAGGGTGTGAAGGACCCTTTGGAAGTTCCAGTGGTTAGATGTGTTTAGCCTCGAGAAGCCTCAGCGGAAATGGGCCTCATCTCGCCTGGAGGGCAAAACCTCCTGGATTTTCTCGAGTTGCGGCAGGTGCTCTCGACTTACGATGGGGACCTCAGGAACCCGCTCTGGAGGCCTCAGGTAAGGCCAGTCCCCATGCGAGTTCCTCGGGGGCCTCTCGGGATTCCTCTCCCGTCGATGCCGGGGCCTAAGACCTTGTGTGGAGTCTGGGCCGGAACCTGAGGATTCCTCTCCAGTGCTGACATGGATCTTGGGGTACTTCTGGAGTCTCCCCAGGGGAGTCAGTCCTTGTCTCGAATGCGGGCATGCACTTGCGCTTTCCTCCAGAGTGGTAGCAGTAGTGTCACGCAGTCCGCCGCGTGGATCAAAGGATCTATGGTTTTCCCTCGAGTCTTTCCCACGAGGCTTTCCCACGAGGCTTTCCCACAGGGCTGTCCCACGTGCACACGTGGTGGGAGTCGATCCTCGGCTTGAACGTCAAGGCAGTGCAGGGAAAACAGGTTCCTCTGGAATGGACTGACACATCTGGGGGACTCTTGGAATGGTGGCACGACCCTGGAGTTCCTCTCGCCTTTCCTGTGGAGAGCGCCTCCCCTTGAGATGCGACGGGAACGCCGGGAATTCTTTCCCTACGAAACAGGGATAGGATCCCTCATCTCGAACTAGGAGGCGGAAACGGGGCTCCCCTGGAAGTGTGCGGCACCCCACGTGCTTCCTCTCGAGTGGAGACGGGTATGTCGCGGAACTGCTTGAGTTGCAGCAAGGGTGTGAAGGAACCTTTGGAAGTTCCAGTGGTTAGATGTGATTAGCCTCGAGAAGCCTCAGCGGAAATGGGCCTCATCTCGCCTGGAGGGCAAAACCTCCTGGATTTTCTCGAGTTGCGGCAGGTGCTCTCGACTCACGACGGGGACCTCAGGGACCCGCTCTGGTGGCCTCAGGAAAGGCCAGTCCCCATGCGAGTTCCTCGGGGGCCTCTCGGGATTCCTCTCCCGTCGATGCCGGGGCTTAAGACCTTGTGTGGAGTCGGGGCCGGAACCTGAGGATTCCTCTCCAGTGCTGACATGGATCTTGGGGTACTTCTGGAGTCTCCCCAGGGGAGTCAGTCCTCGTCTCGAATGCGGGCATGCACTTGCGCTTTCCTCCAGAGTGGTAGCAGCAGTGTCACACAGTCCGCCGCGTGGATCAAAGGATCTATGGTTTTCCCTCGAGTCTTTCCCACGAGGCTTTCCCACGAGGCTTTCCCACAGGGCTGTCCCAGGTGCACACGTGGTGGGAGACGATCCTCGGCTTTAACGTCAAGGCAGTTCAGGGAAAAAACTTTCCTCTGGAATGGACTGACACATCGGGGGGACTCTTGGAATGGTGGCACGACCCTGGAGTTCCTCTCGCCTTTCCTGTGGAGAGCGCCTCCTCTTGAGATGCGACGGGAACGCCGGGAATTCTTTCCCTACGAAACAGGGATAGGATCTCTCATCTCGAACTAGGAGGCGGAAACGGGGCTCCCCTGGAAGTGTGCGGCACCCCACGTGCTTCCTCTCTAGTGGAGACGGGTAAGTCGCGGAACTGCTTGAGTTGCAGCAAGGGTGTGAAGGACCCTTTGGAAGTTCCAGTGGTTAGATGTGATTAGCCTAAAGAAGCCTCAGCGGAAATGGGCCTCATCTCGCCTGGAGTGCAAAACCTCCTGGATTTTCTCGAGTTGGGGCAGGTGCTCTCGACCTACGACGGGGACCTCAGGGACCTGCTCTGGTGGCCTCAGGAAAGGCCAGTCCCCATGCGAGTTCCTCGGGGGCCTCTCGGGATTCCTCTCCCGTCGATGCCGGGGCCTAAGACCTTGTGTGGAGTCGGGGCCGGAACCTGAGGATTCCTCTCCAGTGCTGACATGGATCTTGGGGTACTTCTGGAGTCTCCCCAGGGGAGTCAGTCCTCGTCTCGAATGCGGGCATGCACTTGCGCTTTCCTCCAGAGTGGTAGCAGCAGTGGCACGCAGTCCGCCGCGTGGATCAAAGGATCTATGGTTTTCCCTCGAGTCTTTCCCACGAGGCTTTCCCACGAGGCTTTCCCACAGGGCTGTCCCACGTGCACACGTGGTGGGAGTCGATCCTCGGCTTGAACGTCAAGGCAGTGCAGGGAAAACAGTTTCCTCTGTAATGGACTGACACATCTGGGGGACTGGTGTAATGGTGGCACGACCCTGGAGTTCCTCTCGCCTTTCCTGTGGAGAGCGCCTCCTCTTGAGATGCGACGGGAACGCCGGGAATTCTTTCCCTACGAAACAGGGAAAGGATCCCTCATCTCGAGCTAGGAGGCGGATACAGGGCGCCCCTGGATGTGTGCGGGACCGTCGTGCTTCCTCTCGAGTGGAGACGGGTATGTCGGGGAACTTCTTGAGTTGCAGCAAGGGTGTGAAGGACCCTTTGGAAGTTCCAGTGGTTAGATGTGATTAGCCTCGAGAAGCCTCAGCGGAAATGGGCCTCATCTCGCCTGGAGGGCAAAACCTCCTGGATTTTCTCGAGTTGCGGCAGGTGCTCTCGACTTACGACGGGGACCTCAGGGACCCGCTCTGGTGGCCTCAGGAAAGGCCAGTCCCCATGCGAGTTCCTCGGGGGCCTCTTGGGATTCCTCTCCCGTCGATGCCGGGGCTTAAGACCTTGTGTGGAGTCGGGGCCGGAACCTGAGGATTCCTCTCCAGTGCTGACATGGATCTTGGGGTACTTCTGGAGTCTCCCCAGGGGAGTCAGTCCTCGTCTCGAATGCGGACATGCACTTGCGCTTTCCTCCAGAGTGGTACCAGCAGTGTCACACAGTCCGCCGCGTGGATCAAAGGATCTATGGTTTTCCCTCCAGTCTTTCCCACGAGGCTTTCCCACGAGGCTTTCCCACAGGGCTGTCCCAGGTGCACACGTCGTGGGAGACGATCCTCGGCTTTAACGTCAAGGCAGTTCAGGGAAAACAGGTTCCTCTGGAATGGACTGACACATCTGGGGGACTCTTGGAATGGTGGCACGACCCTGGAGTTCCTCTCGCCTTTCCTGTGGAGAGCGCCTCCTCTTGAGATGCGACGGGAACGCCGGGAATTCCTTCCCTACGAAACAGGGAAAGGATCCCTCCTCTCGAGCTAGGAGGCGGAAACGGGGCTCCCCTGGATGTGTGTGGGACCCCACGTGCTTCCTCTCGAGTGGAGACGGGTATGTCGCGGAACTGCTTGAGTTGCAGCAAGGGTGTGAAGGACCCTTTGGAAGTTCCAGTGGTTAGATGTGTTTAGCCTCGAGAAGCCTCAGCGGAAATGGGCCTCATCTCGCCTGGAGGGCAAAACCTCCTGGATTTTCTCGAGTTGCGGCAGGTGCTCTCGACTTACGATGGGGACCTCAGGAACCCGCTCTGGAGGCCTCACGTAAGGCCAGTCCCCATGCGAGTTCCTCGGGGGCCTCTCGGGATTCCTCTCCCGTCGATGCCGGGGCCTAAGACCTTGTGTGGAGTCTGGGCCGGAACCTGAGGATTCCTCTCCAGTGCTGACATGGATCTTGGGGTACTTCTGGAGTCTCCCCAGGGGAGTCAGTCCTCGTCTCGAATGCGGGCATGCACTTGCGCTTTCCTCCAGAGTGGTAGCAGCAGTGTCACGCAGTCCGCCGCGTGGATCAAAGGATCTATGGTTTTCCCTCGAGTCTTTCCCACGAGGCTTTCCCACGAGGCTTTCCCACAGGGCTGTCCCACGTGCACACGTGGTGGGAGCCGATCCTCGGCTTTAACGTCAAGGCAGTGCAGGGAAAACAGGTTCCTCTGGAATGGACTGACACATCTGGGGGACTCTTGGAATGGTGGCACGACCCTGGAGTTCCTCTCGCCTTTCCTGTGGAGAGCGCCTCCTCTTGAGATACGACGGGAACGCCGGGAATTCTTTCCCTACGAAACAGGGAAAGGATCCCTCATCTCGATCTAGGAGGCGGAAACGGGGCTCCCCTGGATGTGTGCGGGACCCCACGTGCTTCCTCTCGAGTGGAGACGGGTATGTCGGGGAACTTCTTGAGTTGCAGCAAGCGTGTGAAGGACCCTTTGGAAGTTCCAGTGGTTAGATGTGATTAGCCTCGAGAAGCCTCAGCGGAAATGGGCCTCATGTCGCCTGGAGGGCAAAACCTCCTGGATTTTCTCGAGTTGCGGCAGGTGCTCTCGACTCACGACGGGGACCTCAGGGACCCGCTCTGGTGGCCTCAGGAAAGGCCAGTCCCCATGCGAGTTCCTCGGGGGCCTCTCGGGATTCCTCTCCCGTCGATGCCGGGGCCTAAGACCTTGTGTGGAGTCGGGGCCGGAACCTGAGGATTCCTCTCCAGTGCTGATATGGATCTTGGGGTACTTCTGGAGTCTCCCCAGGGGAGTCAGTCCTCGTCTCGAATGCGGGCATGCACTTGTGCTTTCCTCCAGAGCGGTAGCAGAAGTGTCACGCAGTCCTCCGCGTGGATCAAAAGATCTATGGTTTCCCTCGAGTCTTTCCCATGAGGCTTTCCCACGAGGCTTTCCCACAGGGCTGTCCCACGTGCACACGTGGTGGGAGTCGATCCTCGGCTTGAACGTCAAGGCAGTGCAGGGAAAACAGGTTCCTCTGGAATGGACTGACACATCTGGGGGACTCTTGGAATGGTGGCACGACCCTGGAGTTCCTCTCGCCTTTCCTGTGGAGAGCGCCTCCCCTTGAGATGCGACGGGAACGCCGGGAATTCTTTCCCTACGAAACAGGGATAGGATCCCTCATCTCGAACTAGGAGGCGGAAACGGGGCTCCCCTGGAAGTGTGCGGCACCCCACGTGCTTCCTCTCGAGTGGAGACGGGTATGTCGCGGAACTGCTTGAGTTGCAGCAAGGGTGTGAATGACGCTTTGGAAGTTCCAGTGGTTAGATGTGATTAGCCTCGAGAAGCTTCAGCGGAAATGGGCCTCATCTCGCCTGGAGGGCAAAACCTCCTGGATTTTCTCGAGTTGCGGCAGGTGCTCTCGACTCACGACGGGGACCTCAGGGACCCGCTCTGGTGGCCTCAGGAAACGCCAGTCCCCATGCGAGTTCCTCGGGGGCCTCTCGGGATTCCTCTCCCGTCGATGCCGGGGCCTAAGACCTTGTGTGGAGTCTGGGCCGGAACCTGAGGATTCCTCTCCAGTGCTGACATGGATCTTGGGGTACTTCTGGAGTCTCCCCAGGGGAGTCAGTCCTCGTCTCGAATGCGCGCATGCACTTGCGCTTTCCTCCAGAGTGGTAGCAGCAGAGTCACGCAGTCCGCCGCGTGGATCAAAGGATCTATGGTTTTCCCTCGAGTCTTTCCCACGAGGCTTTCCCACGAGGCTTTCCCACAGGGCTGTCCCACGTGCACACGTGGTGGGACTCGATCCTCGGCTTGAACGTCAAGGCAGTGCAGGGAAAACAGTTTCCTCTGTAATGGACTAACACATCTGGGGGACTCGTGTAATGGTGGCACGACCCTGGAGTTCCTCTCGCCTTTCCTGTGGAGAGCGCCTCCTCTTGAGATGCGACGGGAACGAGGGAATTCTTTCCCTACGAAACAGGGAAAGGATCCCTCATCTCGAGCTAGGAGGCGGAAACGGGGCTCCCCTGGATGTGTGCGGGACCCTCGTGCTTCCTCTCGAGTGGAGACGGGTATGTCGGGAACTTCTTGAGTTGCAGCAAGGGTGTGAAGGACCCTTTGGAAGTTCCAGTGGTTAGATGTGATTAGCCTCGAGAAGCCTCAGCGGAAATGGGCCTCATCTCGCCTAGAGGGCAAAACCTCCTGGATTTTCTCGAGTTGCGGCAGGTGCTCTCGACTTACGACGGGGACCTCAGGGACCCGCTCTGGTGGCCTCAGGAAAGGCCAGTCCCCATGCGAGTTCCTCGGGGGCCTCTCGGGATTCCTCTCCCCTCGATGCCGGGGCCTAAGACCTTGTGTGGATTCGGGGCCGGAACCTGAGGATTCCTCTCCAGTGCTGACATGGATCTTGGGGTACTTCTGGAGTCTCCCCAGGGGAGTCAGTCCTCGTCTCGAATGCGGGCATGCACTTGTGCTTTCCTCCAGAGCGGTAGCAGCAGTGTCACGCAGTCCGCCGCGTGGATCAAAGGATCTATCATTTTCCCTTGAGTCTTTCCCACGAGGCTTTCCCACGAGGCTTTCCCACAGGGCTGTACCACGTTCACACGTGGTGGGACTCGATCCTCGGCTTGAACGTCAAGGCAGTGCAGGGAAAACAGGTTCCTCTGGAATGGACTGACACATCTGGGGGTCTCTTGGAATGGTGCCACGACCCTGGAGTTCCTCTCGCCTTTCCTGTGGAGAGCGCCTCCTCTTGAGATGCGACGGGAACGCCGGGAATTCTTTCCCTACGAAACAGGGAAAGGATCCCTCATCTCGAGCTAGGAGGCGGAAACGGGGCTCACCTGGATGTGTGCGGGACCCCACGTGCTTCCTCTCGAGTGGAGACGGGTATGTCGTGGAACTGCTTGAGTTGCAGCAAGGGTGTGAAGGACCCTTTGGAAGTTCCAGTGGTTAGATGTGATTAGCCTCGAGAAGCCTCAGCGGAAATGGGCCTCATGTCGCCTGGAGGGCAAAACCTCCTGGATTTTCTCGAGTTGCGGCAGGTGCTCTCGACTTACGACTGGGACCTCAGGAACCCGCTCTGGTGGCCTCAGGAAAGGCCAGTCCCCATGCGAGTTCCTCGGGGGCCTCTCGGGATTCCTCTCCCGTCGATGCCGGGGCCTAAGACCTTGTGTAAATTCGGGGCCGGAACCTGAGGATTCCTCTCCAGTGCTGACATGGTTCTTGGGGTACTTCTGGAGTCTCCCCAGGGGAGTCAGTCCTCGTCTCGAATGCGGGCATGCACTTGCGCTTTCCTCCAGAGTGGTAGCAGCAGTGTCACACAGTCCGCCGCGGGGATCAAAGGATCTATGGTTTTCCCTCGAGTCTTTCCCACGAGGCTTTCCCACGAGGCTTTCCCACAGGGCTGTCCCACGTGCACACGTGGTGGGACTCGATCCTCGGCTTGAACGTCAAGGCAGTGCAGGGAAAACAGTTTCCTCTGTAATGGACTGACACATCTGGGGGACTCGTGTAATGGTGGCACGACCCTGGAGTTCCTCTCGCCTTTCCTGTGTAGAGTGCCTCCTCTTGAGATGCGACGGGAACGCCGGGAATTCTTTGCCTACGAAACAGGGATAGGATCCCTCATCTCGAACTAGGAGGCGGAAACGGGGCTCCCCTGGATGTGTGCGGGACCCCAAGTGCTTCCTCTCGAGTGGAGACGGGTATGTCGGGGAACTTCTTGAGTTGCAGCAAGGGTGTGAAGGACTTTGGAAGTTCCGGAGGTTAGATGTGATTAGCCTCGAGAAGCCTCAGCGGAAATGAGCCTCATCTCGCCTGGAGGGCAAAACCTCCTGGATTTTCTCGAGTTGCGGCAGGTGCTCTCGACTTACGACGGGGACCTCAGGGACCCGCTCTGGTGGCCTCAGGAAAGGCCAGTCCCCATGCGAGTTCCTCGGGGGCCTCTCGGGATTCCTCTCCCGTCGATGCCGGGGCCTAAGACCTTGTGTGGATTCGGGGCCGGAACCTGAGGATTCCTCTCCAGTGCTGACATGGATCTTGGGGTACTTCTGGAGTCTCCCCAGGGGAGTCAGTCCTCGTCTCGAATGCGGACATGCACTTGTGCTTTCCTCCAGAGAGGTAGCAGCAGTGTCACGCAGTCCGCCGCGTGGATCAAAGGATCTATCGTTTTCCCTCGAGTCTTTCCCACGAGGCTTTCCCACGAGGCTTTCCCACAGGGTTGTACCACGTGCACACGTGGTGGGAGTCGATCCTCGGCTTGAACGTCAAGGCAGTGCAGGGAAAACAGGTTCCTCTGGAATGGACTGACACATCTCGGGGACTCGTGTAATGGTGGCACGACCCTGGAGTTCCTCTCTCCTTTCCTGTGGAGAGCGCCTCCTCTTGAGATGCGACGGGAACGAGGGAATTCTTTCCCTACGAAACAGGGAAAGGATCCCTCATCTCGAGCTAGGAGGCGGAAACGGGGCTCCCCTGGATGTGTGCGGGACCCTCGTGCTTCCTCTCGAGTGGAGACGGGTATGTCGGGGAACTTCTTGAGTTGCAGCAAGGGTGTGAAGGACCCTTTGGAAGTTCCAGTGGTTAGATGTGATTAGGCTCGAAAAGACTCAGCGGAAATGGGCCTCATGTCGCCTGGAGGGCAAAACCTCCTGGATTTTCTCGAGTTGGGGCAGGTGCTCTCGACTTACGACGGGGACCTCAGGGACCCGCTGTGGTGGCCTCAGGAAAGTCCAGTCCCCATGCGAGTTCCTCGGGGGCCTCTCGGGATTCCTCTCCCCTCGATGCCGGGGCCTAAGACCTTGTGTGGAGTCGGGGCCGGAACGTGAGGATTCCTCTCCAGTGCTGACATGGATCTTGGGGTACTTCTGGAGTCTCCCCAGGGGAGTCAGTCCTCGTCTCGAATGCGGGCATGCACTTGCGCTTTCCTCCAGAGTGGTAGCAGCAGTGTCACGCAGTCCGCCGCGTGGATCAAAGGATCTATCATTTTCCCTTGAGTCTTTCCCACGAGGCTTTCCCACGAGGCTTTCCCACAGGGCTGTACCACGTTCACACGTGGTGGGACTCGATCCTCGGCTTGAACGTCAAGGCAGTGCAGGGAAAACAGGTTCCTCTGGAATGGACTGACACATCTGGGGGTCTCTTGGAATGGTGGCACGACCCTGGAGTTCCTCTCGCCTTTCCTGTCTAGAGCGCCTCCTCTTGAGATGCGACGGGAACGCCGGGAATTCTTTCCCTACGAAACAGGGAAAGGATCCCTCATCTCGAGCTAGGAGGCGGAAACGGGGCTCACCTGGATGTGTGCGGGACCCCACGTGCTTCCTCTCGAGTGGAGACGGGTATGTCGTGGAACTGCTTGAGTTGCAGCAAGGGTATGAAGGACCCTTTGGAAGTTCCAGTGGTTAGATGTGATTAGCCTCGAGAAGCCTCAGCGGAAATGGGCCTCATCTCGCCTGGAGGGCAAAACCTCCTGGATTTTCTCGAGTTGCGGCAGGTGCTCTCGACTTACGACTGGGACCTCAGGAACCCGCTCTTGAGGCCTCAGGAAAGGCCAGTCCCCATGCGAGTTCCTCGGGGGCCTCTCGGGATTCCTCTCCCGTCGATGCCGGGGCCTAAGACCTTGTGTGGAGTCGGGGCCGGAACCTGAGGATTCCTCTCCAGTGCTGACATGGATCTTGGGGTACTTCTGGAGTCTCCCCAGGGGAGTCAGTCCTCGTCTCGAATGCGCGCATGCACTTGCGCTTTCCTCCAGAGTGGTAGCAGCAGTGTCACGCAGTCCGCCGCGTGGATCAAAGGATCTATGGTTTTCCCTCGAGTCTTTCCCACGAGGCTTTCCCACGAGGCTTTCCCACAGGGCTGTCCCACGTGCACACGTGGTGGGACTCGATCCTCGGCTTGAACGTCAAGGCAGTGCAGGGAAAACAGTTTCCTCTGTAATGGACTGACACATCTGGGGGACTCGTGTAATGGTGGCACGACCCTGGAGTTCCTCTCGCCTTTCCTGTGGAGAGCGCCTCCTCTTGAGATGCGACGGGAACGAGGGAATTCTTTCCCTACGAAACAGGGAAAGGATCCCTCATCTCGAGCTAGGAGGCGGAAACGGGGCTCCCCTGGATGTGTGCGGGACCCCATGTGCTTCCTCTCGAGTGGAGACGGGTATGTCGGGGAACTTCTTGAGTTGCAGCAAGGGTGTGAAGGACCCTTTGGAAGTTCCGGAGGTTAGATGTGATTAGCCTCGAGAAGCCTCAGCGGAAATGAGCCTCATCTCGCCTGGAGGGCAAAACCTCCTGGATTTTCTCGAGTTGCGGCAGGTGCTCTCGACTTACGACGGGGACCTCAGGGACCCGCTCTGGTGGCCTCAGGAAAGGCCAGTCCCCATGCGAGTTCCTCGGGGGCCTCTCGGGATTCCTCTCCCGTCGATGCCGGGGCCTAAGACCTTGTGTGGATTCGGGGCCGGAACCTGAGGATTCCTCTCCAGTGCTGACATGGATCTTGGGGTACTTCTGGAGTCTCCCCAGGGGAGTCAGTCCTCGTCTCGAATGCGGACATGCACTTGTGCTTTCCTCCAGAGAGGTAGCAGCAGTGTCACGCAGTCCGCCGCGTGGATCAAAGGATCTATCGTTTTCCCTCGAGTCTTTCCCACGAGGCTTTCCCACGAGGCTTTCCCACAGGGTTGTACCACGTGCACACGTGGTGGGAGTCGATCCTCGGCTTGAACGTCAAGGCAGTGCAGGGAAAACAGGTTCCTCTGGAATGGACTGACACATCTCGGGGACTCGTGTAATGGTGGCACGACCCTGGAGTTCCTCTCTCCTTTCCTGTGGAGAGCGCCTCCTCTTGAGATGCGACGGGAACGAGGGAATTCTTTCCCTACGAAACAGGGAAAGGATCCCTCATCTCGAGCTAGGAGGCGGAAACGGGGCTCCCCTGGATGTGTGCGGGACCCTCGTGCTTCCTCTCGAGTGGAGACGGGTATGTCGGGGAACTTCTTGAGTTGCAGCAAGGGTGTGAAGGACCCTTTGGAAGTTCCAGTGGTTAGATGTGATTAGGCTCGAAAAGACTCAGCGGAAATGGGCCTCATGTCGCCTGGAGGGCAAAACCTCCTGGATTTTCTCGTGTTGCGGCAGGTGCTCTCGACTTACGACGGGGACCTCAGGGACCCGCTGTGGTGGCCTCAGGAAAGGCCAGTCCCCATGCGAGTTCCTCGGGGGCCTCTCGGGATTCCTCTCCCCTCGATGCCGGGGCCTAAGACCTTGTGTGGAGTCGGGGCCGGAACGTGAGGATTCCTCTCCAGTGCTGACATGGATCTTGGGGTACTTCTGGAGTCTCCCCAGGGGAGTCAGTCCTCGTCTCGAATGCGGGCATGCACTTGCGCTTTCCTCCAGAGTGGTAGCAGCAGTGTCACGCAGTCCGCCGCGTGGATCAAAGGATCTATCATTTTCCCTTGAGTCTTTCACACGAGGCTTTCCCACGAGGCTTTCCCACAGGGCTGTACCACGTTCACACGTGGTGGGACTCTATCCTCGGCTTGAACGTCAAGGCAGTTCAGGGAAAACAGGTTCCTATGGAATGGACTGACACATCTGGGGGTCTCTTGGAATGGTGGCACGACCCTGGAGTTCCTCTCGCCTTTCCTGTCTAGAGCGCCTCCTCTTGAGATGCGACGGGAACGCCGGGAATTCTTTCCCTACGAAACAGGGAAAGGATCCCTCATCTCGAGCTAGGAGGCGGAAACGGGGCTCACCTGGATGTGTGCGGGACCCCACGTGCTTCCTCTCGAGTGGAGACGGGTATGTCGTGGAACTGCTTGAGTTGCAGCAAGGGTATGAAGGACCCTTTGGAAGTTCCAGTGGTTAGATGTGATTAGCCTCGAGAAGCCTCAGCGGAAATGGGCCTCATCTCGCCTGGAGGGCAAAACCTCCTGGATTTTCTCGAGTTGCGGCAGGTGCTCTCGACTTACGACTGGGACCTCAGGAACCCGCTCTTGAGGCCTCAGGAAAGGCCAGTCCCCATGCGAGTTCCTCGGGGGCCTCTCGGTATTCCTCTCCCGTCGTTGCCGGGGCCTAAGACCTTGTGTGGAGTCTGGGCCGGAACCTGAGGATTCCTCTCCAGTGCTGACATGGATCTTGGGGTACTTCTGGAGTCTCCCCAGGGGAGTCAGTCCTCGTCTCGAATGCGCGCATGCACTTGCGCTTTCCTCCAGAGTGGTAGCAGCAGTGTCACGCAGTCCGCCGCGTGGATCAAAGGATCTATGGTTTTCCCTCGAGTCTTTCCCACGAGGCTTTCCCACGAGGCTTTCCCACAGGGCTGTCCCACGTGCACACGTGGTGGGACTCGATCCTCGGCTTGAACGTCAAGGCAGTGCAGGGAAAACAGTTTCCTCTGTAATGGACTGACACATCTGGGGGACTCGTGTAATGGTGGCACGACCCTGGAGTTCCTCTCGCCTTTCCTGTGGAGAGCGCCTCCTCTTGAGATGCGACGGGAACGAGGGAATTCTTTCCCTACGAAACAGGGAAAGGATCCCTCATCTCGAGCTAGGAGGCGGAAACGGGGCTCCCCTGGATGTGTGCGGGACCCTCGTGCTTCCTCTCGAGTGGAGACGGGTATGTCGGGAACTTCTTGAGTTGCAGCAAGGGTGTGAAGGACCCTTTGGAAGTTCCAGTGGTTAGATGTGATTAGCCTCGAGAAGCCTCAGCGGAAATGGGCCTCATCTCGCCTAGAGGGCAAAACCTCCTGGATTTTCTCGAGTTGCGGCAGGTGCTCTCGACTTACGACGGGGACCTCAGGGACCCGCTCTGGTGGCCTCAGGAAAGGCCAGTCCCCATGCGAGTTCCTCGGGGGCCTCTCGGGATTCCTCTCCCCTCGATGCCGGGGCCTAAGACCTTGTGTGGAGTCGGGGCCGGAACCTGAGGATTCCTCTCCAGTGCTGACATGGATCTTGAGGTACTTCTGGAGTCTCCCCAGGGGAGTCAGTCCTCGTCTCGAATGCGGGCATGCACTTGTGCTTTCCTCCAGAGCGGTAGCAGCAGTGTCACGCAGTCCGCCGCGTGGATCAAAGGATCTATCATTTTCCCTTGAGTCTTTCCCACAAGGCTTTCCCACGAGGCTTTCCCACAGGGCTGTACCACGTTCACACGTGGTGGGACTCGATCCTCGGCTTGAACGTCAAGGCAGTGCAGGGAAAACAGGTTCCTCTGGAATGGACTGACACATCTGGGGGTCTCTTGGAATGGTGCCACGACCCTGGAGTTCTTCTCGCCTTTCCTGTGGAGAGCGCCTCCTCTTGAGATGCGACGGGAACGCCGGGAATTCTTTCCCTACGAAACAGGGAAAGGATCCCTCATCTCGAGCTAGGAGGCGGAAACGGGGCTCACCTGGATGTGTGCGGGACCCCACGTGCTTCCTCTCGAGTGGAGACGGGTATGTCGTGGAACTGCTTGAGTTGCAGCAAGGGTGTGAAGGACCCTTTGGAAGTTCCAGTGGTTAGATGTGATTAGCCTCGAGAAGCCTCAGCGGAAATGGGCCTCATGTCGCCTGGAGGGCAAAACCTCCTGGATTTTCTCGAGTTGCGGCAGGTGCTCTCGACTTACGACTGGGACCTCAGGAACCCGCTCTGGTGGCCTCAGGAAAGGCCAGTCCCCATGCGAGTTCCTCGGGGGCCTCTCGGGATTCCTCTCCCGTCGATGCCGGGGCCTAAGACCTTGTGTAAATTCGGGGCCGGAACCTGAGGATTCCTCTCCAGTGCTGACATGGTTCTTGGGGTACTTCTGGAGTCTCCCCAGGGGAGTCAGTCCTCGTCTCGAATGCGGGCATGCACTTGCGCTTTCCTCCAGAGTGGTAGCAGCAGTGTCACACAGTCCGCCGCGTGGATCAAAGGATCTATGGTTTTCCCTCGAGTCTTTCCCACGAGGCTTTCCCACGAGGCTTTCCCACAGGGCTGTCCCACGTGCACACGTGGTGGGACTCGATCCTCGGATTGAACGTCAAGGCAGTGCAGGGAAAACAGTTTCCTCTGTAATGGACTGACACATCTGGGGGACTCGTGTAATGGTGGCACGACCCTGGAGTTCCTCTCGCCTTTCCTGTGTAGAGTGCCTCCTCTTGAGATGCGACGGGAACACCGGGAATTCTTTGCCTACGAAACAGGGATAGGATCCCTCATCTCGAACTAGGAGGCGGAAACGGGGCTCCCCTGGATGTGTGCGGGACCCCATGTGCTTCCTCTCCAGTGGAGACGGGTATGTCGGGGAACTTCTTGAGTTGCAGCAAGGGTGTGAAGGACCCTTTGGAAGTTCCGGAGGTTAGATGTGATTAGCCTCGAGAAGCCTCAGCGGAAATGAGCCTCATCTCGCCTGGAGGGCAAAACCTCCTGGATTTTCTCGAGTTGCGGCAGGTGCTCTCGACTTACGACGGGGACCTCAGGGACCCGCTCTGGTGGCCTCAGGAAAGGCCAGTCCCCATGCGAGTTCCTCGGGGGCCTCTCGGGATTCCTCTCCCGTCGATGCCGGGGCCTAAGACCTTGTGTGGAGTCTGGGCCGGAACCTGAGGATTCCTCTCCAGTGCTGACATGGATCTTGGGGTACTTCTGGAGTCTCCCCAGGGGAGTCAGTCCTCGTCTCGAATGCGGACATGAACTTGTGCTTTCCTCCAGAGCGGTAGCAGGAGTGTCACGCAGTCCGCCGCGTGGATCAAAGGATCTATCGTTTTCCCTCGAGTCTTTCCCACGAGGCTTTCCCACGAGGCTTTCCCACAGGGTTGTACCACGTGCACACGTGGTGGGAGTCGATCCTCGGCTTGAACGTCAAGGCAGTGCAGGGAAAACAGGTTCCTCTGGAATGGACTGACACATCTGGGGGACCCGTGTAATGGTGGCACGACCCTGGAGTTCCTCTCGCCTTTCCTGTGGAGAGGGCCTCCTCTTGAGATTCGACGGGAACGAGGGAATTCTTTCCCTACGAAACAGGGAAAGGATCCCTCATCTCGAGCTAGGAGGCGGAAACGGGGCTCCCCTGGATGTGTGCGGGACCCTAGTGCTTCCTCTCGAGTGGAGACGGGTATGTCGGGGAACTTCTTGAGTTGCAGCAAGGGTGTGAAGGACCCTTTGGAAGTTCCAGTGGTTAGATGTGATTAGCCTCGAAAAGACTCAGCGGAAATGGGCCTCATGTCGCCTGGAGGGCAAAACCTCCTGGATTTTCTCGAGTTGCGGCAGGTGCTCTCGACTTACGACGGGGACCTCAGGGACCCGCTGTGGTGGCCTCAGGAAAGGCCAGTCCCCATGCGAGTTCCTCGGGGGCCTCTCGGGATTCCTCTCCCCTCGATGCCGGGGCCTAAGACCTTGTGTGGAGTCGGGGCCGGAACGTGAGGATTCCTCTCCAGTGCTGACATGGATCTTGGGGTACTTCTGGAGTCTCCCCAGGGGAGTCAGTCCTCGTCTCGAATGCGGGCATGCACTTGTGCTTTCCTCCAGAGTGGTAGCAGCAGTGTCACGCAGTCCGCCGCGTGGATCAAAGGATCTATCATTTTCCCTTGAGTCTTTCCCACGAGGCTTTCCCACGAGGCTTTCCCACAGGGCTGTACCACGTTCACACGTGGTGGGACTCGATCCTCGGCTTGAACGTCAAGGCAGTGCAGGGAAAACAGGTTCCTCTGGAATGGACTGACACATCTGGGGGTCTCTTGGAATGGTGGCACGACCCAGGAGTTCCTCTCGCCTTTCCTGTCTAGAGCGCCTCCTCTTGAGATGCGACGGGAACGCCGGGAATTCTTTCCCTACGAAACAGGGAAAGGATCCCTCATCTCGAGCTAGGAGGCGGAAACGGGGCTCACCTGGATGTGTGCGGGACCCCACGTGCTTCCTCTCGAGTGGAGACGGGTATGTCGTGGAACTGCTTGAGTTGCAGCAAGGGTATGAAGGACCCTTTGGAAGTTCCAGTGGTTAGATGTGATTAGCCTCGAGAAGCCTCAGCGGAAATGGGCCTCATCTCGCCTAGAGGGCAAAACCTCCTGGATTTTCTCGAGTTGCGGCAGGTGCTCTCGACTTACGACGGGGACCTCAGGGACCCGCTGTGGTGGCCTCAGGAAAGGCCAGTCCCCATGCGAGTTCCTCGGGGGCCTCTCGGGATTCCTCTCCCCTCGATGCCGGGGCCTAAGACCTTGTGTGGAGTCGGGGCCGGAACGTGAGGATTCCTCTCCAGTGCTGACATGGATCTTGGGGTACTTCTGGAGTCTCCCCAGGGGAGTCAGTCCTCGTCTCGAATGCGGGCATGCACTTGTGCTTTCCTCCAGAGCGGTAGCAGCAGTGTCACGCAGTCCGCCGCGTGGATCAAAGGATCTATCATTTTCCCTTGAGTCTTTCCCACGAGGCTTTCCCACGAGGCTTTCCCACAGGGCTGTACCACGTGCACACGTGGTGGGAGTCGATCCTCGGCTTGAACGTCAAGGCAGTGCAGGGAAAACAGGTTCCTCTGGAATGGACTGACACATCTGGGGGACTCGTGTAATGGTGGCACGACCCTGGAGTTCCTCTCGCCTTTCCTGTGGAGAGCGCCTCCTCTTGAGATGCGACGGGAACGAGGGAATTCTTTCCCTACGAAACAGGGAAAGGATCCCTCATCTCGAGCTAGGAGGCGGATACGGGGCGCCCCTGGATGTGTGCGGGACCGTCGTGCTTCCTCTCGAGTGGAGACGGGTATGTCGGGGAACTTCTTGAGTTGCAGCAAGGGTGTGAAGGACCCTTTGGAAGTTCCAGTGGTTAGATGTGATTAGCCTCGAGAATCCTCAGCGGAAATGGGCCTCATCTCGCCTGGAGGGCAAAACCTCCTGTATTTTCTCGAGTTGCGGCAGGTGCACTCGACTTACGACGGGGACCTCAGGGACCCGCTCTGGTGGCCTCAGGAAAGGTCAGTCCCCATGCGAGTTCCTCGGGGGCCTCTCGGGATTCCTCTCCCGTCGATGCCGGGGACTAAGACCTTGTGTGGAGTCGGGGCCGGAACCTGAGGATTCCTCTCCAGTGCTGACATGGATCTTGGGGTACTTCTGGAGTCTCCCCAGGGGAGTCAGTCCTCGTCTCGAATGCGGGCATGCAGTTGTGCTTTACTCCAGAGCGGTAGCAGCAGTGTCACGCAGTCCACCGCGTGGATCAAAGGATCTATCATTTTCCCTCGAGTCTTTCCCACGAGGCTTTCCCACGAGGCTTTCCCACAGGGCTGTACCACGTTCACACGTGGTGGGACTCGATCCTCGGCTTGAACGTCAAGGCAGTGCAGGGAAAACAGGGTCCTCTGGAATGGACTGACACATCTGGGGGTCTCTTGGAATGGTGCCACGACCTTGGAGTTCCTCTCGCCTTTCCTGTGTAGAGTGCTCCTCTTGAGATGCGACGGGAACGCCGGGAATTCTTTCCCTACGAAACAGGGAAAGGATCCTTCATCTCGAGCTAGGAGGCGGAAACGGGGCTCCCCTGGATGTGTGCGGGACCCCATGTGCTTCCTCTCGAGTGGAGACGGGTATGTCGGGGAACTTCTTGAGTTGTAGCAAGGGTGTGAAGGACCCCTTGGAAGTTCAGTGGTTAGATGTGATTAGCCTCGAGAAGCCTCAGCGGAAATGGGCCTCATCTCGCCTGGAGGGCAAAACCTCCTGGATTTTCTCGAGTTGCGGCAGGTGCTCTCGACTTACGACGGGGACCTCAGGGACCCGCTCTGGTGGCCTCAGGAAAGGCCAGTCCCCATGCGAGTTCCTCGGGGGCCTCTTGGGATTCCTCTCCCGTCGATGCCGTGGCTTAAGACCTTGTGTGGAGTCGGGGCCGGAACCTGAGGATTCCTCTCCAGTGCTGACATGGATCTTGGGGTACTTCTGGAGTCTCCCCAGGGGAGTCAGTCCTCGTCTCGAATGCGGGCATGCACTTGCGCTTTCCTCCAGAGCGGTAGCAGCAGTGTCACTCAGTCCGCCGCGTGGATCAAAGGATCTATGGTTTTCCCTCGAGTCTTTCCCCCGAGGCTGTCCCACGAGGCTTTCCCACAGGGCTGTCCCATTTGCACACGTGGTGGGAGACTATCCTCGGCTTTAAAGTCAAGGCAGTTCAGGGAAAACAGGTTCCTCTGGAATGGACTGACACATCTGGGGGACTCTTGGAATGGTGGCACGACCCTGGAGTTCCTCTCGCCTTTCCTGTGGAGAGCGCCTCCTCTTGAGATGCGACGGGAACGCCGGGAATTCTTTCCCTACGTAACAGGGATAGGATCCCTCATCTCAAACTAGGAGGCGGAAACGGGGCTCCCCTGGATGTGTGCGGCACCCCACGTGCTTCCTCTCGAGTGGAGACGGGTATGTCGGGGAACTTCTTGAGTTGCAGCAAGGGTGTGAAGGACCCTTTGGAAGTTCCAGTGGTTAGATGTGATTAGCCTCGAGAAGCATCAGCGGAAATGGGCCTCATCTCGCCTGGAGGGCAAAACCTCCTGGATTTTCTCGAGTTGCGGCAGGTGCTCTCGACTCACGACGGGGACCTCAGGGACCCGCTCTGGTGGCCTCAGGAAAGGCCAGTCCCCATGCGAGTTCCTCGGGGGCCTCTCGGGATTCCTCTCCCGTCGATGCCGGGGCCTAAGACCTTGTGTGGAGTCGGGGCCGGAACCTGAGGATTCCTCTCCAGTGCTGACATGGATCTTGGGGTACTTCTGGAGTCTCCCCAGGGGAGTCAGTCCTCGTCTCGAATGCGGGCATGCACTTGCCCTTTCCTCCAGAGTGGTAGCAGCAGTGTCACTCAGTCCGCCGCGTGGATCAAAGGATCTATGGTTTTCCCTCGAGACTTTCCCACGAGGCTTTCCCACGAGGCTTTCCCACAGGGCTCTCCCACGTGCACACGTGGTGGGAGTCGATCCTCGGCTTGAACGTCAAGGCAGTGCAGGGAAAACAGTTTCCTCTGTAATGGACTGACACATCTGGGGGACTCGTGTAATGGTGGCACGACCCTGGAGTTCCTCTCGCCTTTCCTGTGGAGAGCGCCTCCTCTTGAGATGCGACGGGAACGCCGGGAATTCTTTCCCTACGAAACAGGGAAAGGATCCCTCATCTCGAGCTAGGAGGCGGATACGGGGCTCCCCTAGATGTGTGCGGGACCCTCGTGCTTCCTCTCGAGTGGAGACGGGTATGTCAGGGAACTTCTTGAGTTGCAGCAAGCGTGTGAAGGACCCTTTGAAAGTTCCAGTGGTTAGATGTGATTAGCCTCGAGAAGCCTCAGCGAAAATGGGCCTCATCTCGCCTGGAGGGCAAAACCTCCTGGATTTTCTCGAGTTGCGGCCGGTGCTCTCGACTTACGACGGGGACCTCAGGGACCCGCTCTGGTGGCCTCAGGAAAGGCCAGTCCCCATGCGAGTTCCTCGGGGGCCTCTCGGGATTCCTCTCCCGTCGATGCCGGGGCTTAAGACCTTGTGTGGAGTCGGGGCCGGAACCTGAGGATTCCTCTCCAGTGCTGACATGGATCTTGGGGTACTTCTGGAGTCTCCCCAGGGGAGTCAGTCCTCGTCTCGAATGCGGGCATGCACTTGCGCTTTCCTCCAGAACGGTAGCAGCAGTGTCACACAGTCCGCCGCGTGGATCAAAGGATCTATGGTTTTCCCTCGAGTCTTTCCCACAAGGCTTTCCCACGAGGCTTTCCCACAGGGCTGTCCCAGGTGCACACGTGGTGGGAGACGATCCTCGGCTTTAACGTCAAGGCAGTACAGGGAAAACAGGTTCCTCTGGAATGGACTGACACATCCTGGGACTCTTGGAATGGTGGCACGACCCTGGAGTTCCTCTCGCCTTTCCTGTGGAGAGCGCCTCCTCTTGAGATGCGACGGGAACGCCGGGAATTCTTTCCCTACGAAACAGGGAAAGGATCCCTCATCTTGAGCTAGATGGCGGAAACGGGGCTCCCCTGGATGTGTGCGGGACCCTCGTGCTTTATCTCGAGTGGAGACGGCTATGTCGGGGAACTTCTTGAGTTGCAGCAAGGGTGTGAAGGACCCTTTGGAAGTGCCAGTGGTTAGATGTGATTAGCCTCGAGAGGCCTCAGCGGACATGGGCCTCATGTCGCCTGGAGGGCAAAACCTCCTGGATTTTCTCGAGTTGTGGCAGGTGCTCTCGACTTATGACGGGGACCTCAGGGACCCGCTCTGGTGGCCTCAGGAAAGGCCATTCCCCATGCGAGTTCCTCGGGGGCCTCTCGGGATTCCTCTCCCATCGAGGCCGGGGCCTAAGACCTTGTGTGGATTCGGGGCCGTAACCTGAGGATTCCTCTCCAGTGCTGACATGGATCTTGGGGTACTTCTGGAGTCTCCCCAGGGGAGTCAGTCCTCGTCTCGAATGCGGGCATGCACTTGCGCTTTCCTCCAGTGCGGTTGGAGCAGTGTCACGCAGTCAGCAGCATGGATCAAAAGATCTATAGTTTTCCCTCGAGTCTTTCCCAGGTGGCTTTCCCACGAGGCGTTCCCCCAGGGATGTCCCACGTGCACACGTGGTGGGAGTCGATCCTCGGCTTGAACGTCAAGGCAGTGCAGGAAAAACAGGTTCCTCTGGAATGGACTGACACATCTGGGGGACTCTTGGAATGGTGGCACGACCCTGGAGTTCCTCTCGCCTTTCCTGTGGAGAGCGCCTCCTCTTGAGATGCGACGGGAACGCCGGGAATTCTTTCCCTACGAAACAGGGAAAGGATCCCTCATCTCGAGCTAGGAGGCGGAAACGGGGCTCCCCTGGATGTGTGCGGGACCCTAGTGCTTTCTCTCGAGTGGAGACGGCTATGTCGGGGAACGTCTTCAGTTGCAGTAAGGGTGTGAAGTACCCTTTGGAAGTTCCAGTGGTTAGATGTGATTAGCCTCGAGAAGCCTCAGCAGAAATGGGCCTCATCTCCCCTGGAGGGCAAAACCTCCTGGATTTTCCCGAGTTGCGGCAGGTGCTCTCGACTTACGACGGGGACCTCAGGGACCCGCTCAGGTGGCCTCAGGAAAGGCCAGTCCCCATGCGAGTTCCTCGGTGGCCTCTCGGGATTCCTCTCCCGTCGATGCCGGGGCCTAAGACCTTGTGTGGAGTCGGGGCCGGAACCTGAGGATTCCTCTCCAGTGCTGACATGGATCTTGGGGTACTTATGGAGTCTCCCCAGGGGAGTCAGTCCTCGTCTCGAATGCGGGCATGCACTTGCGCTTCCCTCCAGTGCGGTAGGAGCAGTGTCACGCAGTCTGCAGCGTGGATCAAAGGATCTATAGTTTTCCCTCGAGTCTTTCCCACGAGGCTTTCCCACGAGGCGTTCCCCCTGGGATGTCCCACGTGTACACGTGGTGGGAGTCGATCCTCGGCTTGAACAACAAGGCAGTGCAGGGAAAACAGATTCCTCTGGAATCGACTGACACATCTGGGCTCTCTTGGAATGTTGGCACGACCCTGGAGTTCCTCTCGCCTTTCCTGTGGAGAGCGCCTCCTCTTGAGATGCGACGGGAACGCCGGGAATTCTTTCCCTACGAAACAGGGAAAGGATCCCTCATTTCGAGCTAGGAGGCGGAAACGGGGCTCCCCTGGATGTGTGCGGGACCCTCGTGCTTCCGCTCGAGTGGACACGGGTATGTCGGGGAACTTCTTGAGTTGCAGCAAGGGTGTGAAGGACCCTTTGGAAGTTCCAGTGGTTAGATGTGATTAGCCTCGAGAAGCCTCAGCGGAAATGGGCCTCATCTCGCCTGGAGGGCAAAACCTCCTGGATTTTCTCTTGTTGTGGCAGGTGCTCTCGACTTACGTCGGGGACCTCATGGACCCGCTCTGGTGGCCTCAGGAAAGGCCAGTCCCCATGCGAGTTCCTCGGGGGCCTCTCGGGATTCCTCTCCCATCGAGGCCGGGGCCTAAGACGTGTGGAGTCGGGGCCAGAACCTGAGGATTCCTCTCCAGTGCTGACATGGATCTTGGGGTACTTCTGGAGTCTCCCCAGGGGAGTCAGTCCTCGTCTCGAATGCGGGCATGCACTTGCGCTTCCCTCCAGTGCGGTAGGAGCAGTGTCACGCACTCTGTAGCGTGTATCAAAGGATCTATAGTTTTCCCTCGAGTCTTTCCCACGAGGCTTACCCACGAGGCGTTCCCCCAGGGATGTCCCACGTGCACACGTGGTGGGAGTCGATCCTCGGCTTGAACGTCAAGGCAGTGCAGGGAAAACAGATTCCCCTGGAATCGACTGACACATCTGGGGGACTCTTGGAATGGTGGCACGACCCTTGAGTTCCTCTCGCCTTTCCTGTGGAGAGCGCCTCCTCTTGAGATGCGACGGGAACGCCGGGAATTCTTTCCCTACGAAACAGGGAAAGGATCCCTCATCTCGAGCTAGGAGGCGGAAACGGGGCTCCCCTGGATGTGTGCGGGACCCTCGTGCTTTCTCTCGAGTGGAGACGGCTATGTCGGGGAACTTCTTGCGTTGCAGCAAGTGTGTGAAGACCCTTTGGAAGTTCCAGTGGTTAGATGTGATTAGCCTCGAGAAGCCTCAGCGGACATGGGCCTCGTCTCGCCTGGAGGGCAAAACCTCCTGGATTTTCTCGAGTTGCGGCAGGCTCTCTCGACTTGCGACGGGGACCTTAGGGACCCGCTCTGGTGGCCTCAGGAAAGGCCAGTCCCCATGCGAGTTCCTCGGGGGCCTCTCGGGATTCCTCTCCCATCGAGGCCGGGGCCTAAGACCTTGTGTGGATTCGGGGCCGGAACCTGAGGATTCCTCTCCAGTGCTGACATGGATCTTGGGGTAATTCTGGAGTCTCCCCAGGGGAGTCAGTCCTCGTCTCGAATGCGGGCATGCACTTGCGCTTTCCTCCAGAGCGGTAGCAGCAGTGTCACACAGTCCGCCGCGTGGATCAAAGGATCTATGGTTTTCCCTCGAGTCTTTCCCACGAGGCTTTCCCACGAGGCTTTCCCACAGTGCTGTCCCACGTGCACACGTGGTGGGAGCCGATCCTCGGCTTGAACGTCAAGGCAGTGCAGGGAAAACAGGATACTCTGGAATGGACTGACACATCTGCGGGACTTTTGGAATGGTGACAAGACCCTGGAGTTCCTCTCGCCTTTCCTGTGGAGAGCGCCTCCTCTTGAGATGCGACGGGAACGCCGGGAATTCTTTCCCTACGAAACAGGGATAGGATCCCTCATCTCGAACTAGGAGGTGGAAACGGGGCTCCCCTGGATGTGTGCGGCACCCCACGTGCTTTCTCTCGAGTGGAGACGGGTATGTCGCGGAACTGCTTGAGTTGCAGCAAGGGTGTGAAGGACCCTTTGGAAGTTCCAGTGGTTAGATGTGATTAGCCTCGAGAAGCCTCAGCGGAAATGGGCCTCATCTCGCCTAGAGGGCAAAACCTCATGGAATTTCTCGAGTTGCGGCATGTGCTCTCGACTTACGACGGGGACCTCAGGGACCCGCTCTGGTGGCCTCAGGAAAGGCCAGTCCCCATGCGAGTTCATCCAGGGCCTCTCGGGATTCCTCTCCCGTCGATGCCGGGGCCTAAGACCTTGTGTGGAGTCGAGGCCGTAACCTGAGGATTCCTCTCCAGTGCTGACATGGATCTTGGGGTACTTCTGGAGTCTCCCGAGGGGAGTCAGTCCTCGTCTCGAATGCGGGCATGCACTTGCGCTTTCCTCCAGAGCGGTAGCAGCAGTGTCACGCAGTCCGCCGCGTGGATCAAAGGATCTATGGTTTTCCCTCGAGTCTTTCCCACGAGGCTTTCCCACGAGGCTTTCCCACAGGGATGTCCCACGTGCACACGTGGTGGGAGTCGATCCTCGGCTTGAACGTCAAGGCAGTGCAGGGAAAACAGATTCCTCTGGAATCGACTGACACAACTGGGGGACTCTTGGAATGGTGGCACGACCCTGGAGTTCCTCTCGCCTTTCCAGTGGAGAGCGCCTCCTCTTGAGATGCGAAGGGAACGCCGGGAATTCTTTCCCTACGAAACAGGGAAAGGATCCCTCATCTCGAGCTAGGAGGCGGAAACGGGGCTCCCCTGGATGTGTGCGGGACCTTCGTGCTTTCTCTCGAGTGGAGACGGCTATGTCGGGGAACTTCTTGCGTTGCAGCAAGGGTGTGAAGACCCTTTGGAAGTTCCAGTGGTTAAATGTGATTAGCCTCGAGAAGCCTCAGCGGAAATGGGCCTCATCTCGCCTGGAGGGCAAAACCTCCTGGATTTTCCCGAGTTGCGGCAGGTGCTCTCGACTTACGACGGGGACCTCAGGGACCCGCTCTGGTGGCCTCAGGAAAGGCCAGTCCCCATGCGAGTTCCTCGGGGGCCTCTCGGGATTCCTCTCCCATCGATGCCGGTGCCTAAGACCTTGTGTGGAGTCGGGGCCGGAACCTGAGGATTCCTCTCCAGTGCTGACATGGATCTTGGGGTACTTCTGGAGTCTCCCCAGGGGAGTCAGTCCTCGTCTCGAATGCGGGCATGCACTTGCGCTTACCTCCAGAGCGGTAGCAGCAGTGTCACACAGTCCGCCGCATGGATCAAAGGATCTATGGTTTTCCCTCGAGTCTTTCCCACGAGGCTTTCCCACGAGGCGTTCCCCCAGGGATGTCCCACGTGCACACGTGGTGGGAGTCGATCCTCGGCTTGAACGTCAAGGCAGTGCAGGGAAAACAGGTTCCTCTGAAATGGACTGACACAACTGTGGGACTCTTGGAATTGTGGCACGACCCTGGAGATCCTCTCGCCTTTCCTGTGGAGAGCGCCTCCTCTTGAGATGCGACGGGAACGCCGGGAATTCTTTCCCTACGAAACAGGGAAAGGATCCCTCATCTCGAGCTAGGAGGCGGAAACGGGGCTCCCCTGGATGTGTGCGGAACCCTCGTGCTTTCTCTCGAGTGGAGACGGCTATGTCGGGGAACTTCTTGAGTTGCAGCAAGGGTGTGAAGGACCCTTTGGAAGTTCCAGTGGTTAGATGTGATTAGCCTCGACAAGCCTCAGCGGAAATGGGCCTCATCTCGCCTGGAGGGCAAAACCTCCTGGATTTTCTCGAGTTGCTGCTGCTGCTCTCGACTTACGACGGGGACCTCAGGGACCCTCTCTGGTGGCCTCAGGAAAGGCCCGTCCCCATGCGAGTTCCTCGGGGGCCTCTCGGGATTCCTCTCCCTTCGATTCCGGGGCCTAAGACCTTGTGTGTAGTCGAGGCCGGAACCTGAGGATTCCTCTCCAGTGCTGACATGGATCTCGGGGTACTTCTGGAGTCTCCCCAGGGTAGTCAGTCCTTGTCTCGAATGCGGGCATGCACTTGCGCTTTCCTCCAGAGCGGTAACAGCAGTGTCACGCAGTCTGCCGCTGAATCAAAGGATCTATGGTTTTCCCTCGAGTCTTTCCCACGAGGCTTTCCCACGAGGCTTTCCCACGAAGCTTTCCCACAGGGCTGTCCCACGTGCACACGTGGTAGGAGTCGATCCTCGGCTTGAAAGTCAAGGCAGTGCAGGGAAAACAGGTTCCTCTGTAATGGACTGACACATCTGGGGGACTCGTGTAATGGTGGCACGACCCTGGAGTTCCTCTCGCCTTTCCTGTGGAGACCGCCTCCTCTTGAGATGCGACGGGAATGCCGGGAATTCTTTCCCTACGAAACAGGGAAAGGATCCCTCATCTCGAGCTAGGAGGCGAAACGGGGCTCCCCTGAATGTGTGCGGGACCCTCGTGCTTCCTCTCGAGTGGAGACGGGTATGTCGCCGAACTGCTTGAGTTGCAGCAAAAGTGTGAAGGACCCTATGGAAGTTCCAGTGGTTAGATGTGATTAGCCTCGAGAAGCCTCAGCGGAAATTGGCCTCATCTAGCCTGGAGGGCAAAACCTCCTGGATTTTCTCGAGTTGTGGCAGGTGCTCTCGACTTACGTCGGGGACCTCAGGGACCCGCTCTGGTGGCCTCAGGAAAGGCCAGTCCCCATGCGAGTTCCTCGGGGGCCTCTCGGGATTCCTCTCCCGTCGATGCCGGGGCCTAAGACCTTGTGTGGATTCGAGGCCGGAACCTGAGGATTCCTCTCCAGTGCTGACATGGATCTTGGGGTACTTCTGGAGTCTCCCCAGGGGAGTCAGTCCTCGTCTCGAATGCGGGCATGCTCTTGCGCTTTCCTCCAGAGCGGTAGCAGCAGTGTCACACAGTCCGCCGCGTGGATCAAAGGATCTATGGTTTTCCCCCGAGTCTTTCCCACGAGGCTTTCCCACGAGGCTTTCCCACAGGGCTGTCCCACGTGCACACGTGGTGGGAGTCGATCCTCGGCTTGAACTTTAAGGCAGTGCAGGGAAAACAGTTTCCTCTGTAATGGACTGACACATCTGGGGGACTCGTGTAATGGTGGCACGACCCTGGAGTTCCTCTCGCCTTTCCTGTGGAGAGCGCCTCCTCTTGAGATGCGACGGGAACGCCGGGAATTCTTTCCCTACGAAACAGGGAAAGGATCCCTCATCTCGAGCTAGGAGGTGGAAACGGGGCTCCCCTGGATGTGTGCGGGACCCTCGTGCTTCCTGTCGAGTGGAGACGGGTATGTCGGGGAACTTCTTGAGTTGCAGCAAGGGTGTGAAGGACCCTTTGGAAGTTCCAGTGGTTAGATGTGATTAGCCTCGAGAAGCCTCAGCGGAAATGGGCCTCATCTCACCTGGAGGGCAATACCTCTTGGAATTTCTCGAGTTGCGACAGGTGCTCTCGACTTACGACGGGGACCTCGGGGACACGCTCTGGTGGCCTCAGGAAAGGCCAGTCCCCATGCGAGTTCCTCGGGGGCCTCTCGGGATTCCTCTCCCGTCGATGCCGGGGCCTAAGACCTTGTGTGGAGTCGGGGCCGGAACGTGAGGATTCCTCTCCAGTGCTGACATGGATCTTGGGGTACTTCTGGAGTCTCCCCAGGGGAGTCAGTCCTCGTCTCGAATGCGGGCATGCAATTGCACTTTCCTCCAGAGCGGTAGCAGCAGTGGCACGCAGTCCGCCGCGTGGATCAAAGGATCTATGGTTTTCCCTCGAGTCTTTCCCACGAAGCTTTCCCACGAGGCTTTCCCACAGGGCTGTCCCACGTGCACACGTGGTGGGAGTTGATCCTCGGCTTGAACGTCAAGGCAGTGCAGGGAAAACAGGTTCCTCTGGAATGGACTGACACATCTGGGGGTCTCTTGGAATGGTGACACGACCCTGGAGTTCCTCTCGCCTTTCCTGGGGAGAGTGCCTCCTATGAGATGCGACGGGAACGCCGGGAATTCTTTCCCTACGAAACAGGGAAAGGATCCCTCATCTCGAGCTAGGAGGCGGAAACGGGGCTCCCCTGGATGTGTGCGGGACCCCATGTGCTTCCTCTCGAGTTGAGACGGGTATGTCGGGGAACTTCTTGAGTTGCAGCAAGCGTGTGAAGGACCCTTTGGAAGTTCCAGTGGTTAGATGTGATGAGCCTCGAGAAGCCTCAGCGGAAATGGGCCTCATGTCGCCTGGAGGGCAAAACCTCCTGGATTTTCTCGAGTTGCGGCAGGTGCTCTCGACTCACGACGGGGACCTCAGGGACCCGCTCTGGTGGCCTCAGGAAAGGCCAGTCCCCATGCGAGTTCCTCGGGGGCCTCTCGGGATTCCTCTCCCGTCGATGCCGGGGCCTAAGACCTTGTGTGGAGTCGGGGCCGGAACCTGAGGATTCCTCTCCAGTGCTGACATGGATCTTGGGGTACTTCTGGAGTCTCCCCAGGGGAGTCAGTCCTCATCTCGAATGCGGGCATGCACTTGTGCTTTCCTCCAGAGCGGTAGCAGCAGTGTCACGCAGTCCGCCGCGTGGATCAAAGGATCTATCGTTTTCCCTCGAGTCTTTCCCACGAGGCTGTCCCACGAGGCTTTCCCAGAGGGCTGTCCACGAGCACACGTGGTGGGAGTCGATCCTCGGCTTTAACGTCAAGGCAGTGCAGGGAAAACAGGATCCTCTGGAATGGACTGACATATCTGGGGGACTCTTGGAATGGTGGCACGACCCTGGAGTTCCTCTCGCCTTTCCTGTGGAGAGCGCCTCCTCTTGAGATGCGACGGGAACGCCGGGAATTCTTTCCCTACGAAACAGGGAAAGGATCCCTCATCTCGACCTAGGAGGCGGATACGGGGCTCCCCTCGATGTGTGCGGGACCCTCGTTCTTCCTCTCGAGTGGAGACGGGTATGTCGGGGAACTTCTTGAGTTGCAGCAAGGGTGTGAAGGACCCTTTGAAAGTTCCAGTGGTTAGATGTGATTAGCCTCGAGAAGCCTCAGCGGAAATGGGCCTCATCTCGCCTGGAGGGCAAAACCTCCTGGATTTTTCCGAGTTGCGGCAGGTGCTCTCGACTTACGACGGGGACCTCAGGGACCCGCTCTGGTGGCCTCAGGAAAGGCCAGTCCCCATGCGAGTTCCTCGGTGGCCTCTCGGGATTCCTCTCCCGTCGATGCCGGGGCCTAAGACCTTGTGTGGAGTCGGGGCCGGAACCTGAGGATTCCTCTCCAGTGCTGACATGGATCTTGGGGTACTTCTGGAGTCTCCCCAGGGGAGTCAGTCCTCGTCTCGAATGCGGGCATGCACTTGTGCTTTCCTCCAGAGCGGTAGCAGCAGTGTCACGCAGTCCGCCGCGTGGATCAAAGGATCTATGGTTTTCCCTCGAGTCTTTCCCACGGGGCTTTCCCACGAGGCTTTCCCACAGGGCTGTCCCACATGCACACGTGGTGGGAGTTGATCCTCGGCTTGAACGTCAAGGCAGTGCAGGGAAAACAGGTTCCTCTGGAATGGACTGACACATCTGGGGGACTCTTGGAATGGGGGCACGACCCTGGAGTTCCTCTCACCTTTCCTGTGGAGAGCGCCTCCTCTTGAGATGCGACGGGAACGCAGTGAATTCTTTCCCTAAGAAACAGGGAAAGGATCCCTCAACTCGAGCTAGGAGGCGGAAACGGGGCTCCCCTGGATGTGTGCGGGACCCTCGTGCTTCCTCTCGAGTGAAGACGTGTTTGTCGGGGAACTTCTTGAGTTGCAGCAGGGGTGTGAAGGACCCTTTGGAAGTTCCAGTGGTTAGAAGTGATTAGCCACGAGAAGCCTCAGCGGAAATGGGCCTCATCTCGCCTGGAGGGCAAAACCTCCTGGATTTTCTCGAGTTGCGGCAGGTGCTCTCGACTTAAGACGGGGACCTCGGGGACCCGCTCTGGTGGCCTCAGGAAAGGCCAGTCCGCATGCGAGTTCCTCGGGGGCCTCTCGGGATTCCTCTCCCGTCGATGCCGGGGCCTAAGACCTTGTGTGGAGTCGGGGCCGGAAGCTGAGGATTCCTCTCCAGTGCTGACATGGATCTTGGGTACTTCTAGAGTCTCCCCAGGGGAGTCAGTCCTCGTCTCGAATGCGGGCATGCACTTGTTCTTTCCTCCAGAGCGGTAGCAGCAGTGTCACGCAGTCCACCGCGTGGATCAAAGGATCTATGGTTTTCCCTCGAGACTTTCCCACGAGGCTTTCCCACGAGGCTTTCCCACAGGGCTGTCCCACGTGCACACGTGGTGGGAGTCGATCCTCGGCTTGAACGTCAAGGCAGTGCAGGGAAAACAGGTTTCTCTGGAATGGACTGACACATCTGGTGGACTCTTGGAATGGTGGCACGACCCTGGAGTTCCTCTCGCCTTTCCTGTGGAGAGCGCCTCCTCTTGAGATGCGACGGGATCGCCGGGAATTCTTTCCCTACGAAACAGGGAAAGGATCCCTCATCTAGAGCTAGGAGGCGGAAACGGGGCTCCCCTGGATGTGTGCGGGACCCTCGTGCTTCCTCTCGAGTGGGGACGGGTATGTAGGGGAACTTCTTGAGTTGCAGCAAGGGAGTGAAGGACCCTTTGGTAGTTCCAGTGGTTAGATGTGATTAGCCTCGAGAAGCCTCAGGGGAAATGGGCCTCATCTCGCCTGGAGGGCAAAACCTCCTGGATTTTCTCGAGTTGCGGCAGGTGCTCTCGACTTACGACGGGTACCTCGGGGACCCGCTCTGGTGGCCTCAGGAAAGGCCTGTCCCCATGCGAGTTCCTCGGGGGCCTCTCGGGTTTCCTCTCCCGTCGATGCCGGGGACTAAAACCTTGTGTGGAGTCGGGGCGGAACCTGAGGATTCCTCTCCAGTGCTGACAAGGATCTTGGGGTACTTCTGCAGTCTCCCCAGTGGAGTCAGTCCTCGTCTCGAATGAGGGCATGCACTTGCGCTTTCCTCCAGAGCGGTAGCAGCAGTGTCACGCAGTCCGCCGCGTGGATTAAAGGATCTATGGTTTTCCCTCGAGTCTTTCACATGAGGCTTTCCCACGAGGCTTTCCCACAGGGCTGTCCCACGTGCACACGTGGTGCGAGTCGATCCTCGGCTTGAAGGTCAAGGCAGTGCAGGGAATACAGGTTCCTCTGGAATGGACTGACACATCTGGGGGACTCTTGGAATGGTGGCACGAACCTGGAGTTCCTCTAGCCTTTCCTGTGGAGAGCGCCTCCTCTTGAGATGCGACGGGAACGCCGGGAATTCTTTCCCTACGAAACAGGGAAAGGATCCCTCATCTCGAGCTAGGAGGCGGAAACGGGGCTCCCCTGGATGTGTGCGGGACCCTCGTGCTTCCTGTCGAGTGGAGACGGGTATGTCGGGGAACTTCTTGAGTTGCAGCAAGGGTGTGAAGGACCCTTTGGAAGTTCCAGTGGTTAGATGTGATTAGCCTCGAGAAGCCTCAGCGGAAATGGGCCTCATCTCGCCTGGAGGGCAATACCTCTTGGAATTTCTCGAGTTGCGACAGGTGCTCTCGACTTACGACGGGGACCTCGGGGACACGCTCTGGTGGCCTCAGGAAAGGCCAGTCCCCATGCGAGTTCCTCGGGGGCCTCTCGGGATTCCTCTCCCGTCGATGCCGGGGCCTAAGACCTTGTGTGGAGTCGGGGCCGGAACCTGAGGATTCCTCTCCAGTGCTGACATGGATCTTGGGGTACTTCTGGAGTCTCCCCAGGGGAGTCAGTCCTCGTCTCGAATGCGGGCATGCACTTGCACTTTCCTCCAGAGCGGTAGCAGCAGTGGCAGGCAGTCCGCCGCGTGGATCAAAGGATCTATGGTTTTCCCTCGAGTCTTTCCCACGAAGCTTTCCCACGAGGCTTTCCCACAGGGCTGTCCCACGTGCACACGTGGTGGGAGTCGATCCTCGGCTTGAACGTCAAGGCAGTGCAGGGAAAACAGGTTCCTCTGGAATGGACTGACACATCTGGGGGTCTCTTGGTATGGTGACACGACCCTGGAGTTCCTCTCGCCTTTCCTGGGGAGAGTGCCTCCTATGAGATGCGACGGGAACGCCGGGAATTCTTTCCCTACGAAACAGGGAAAGGATCCCTCATCTCGAGCTAGGAGGCGGAAACGGGGCTCCCCTGGATGTGTGCGGGACCCCATGTGCTTCCTCTCGAGTTGAGACGGGTATGTCGGGGAACTTCTTGAGTTGCAGCAAGCGTGTGAAGGACCCTTTGGAAGTTCCAGTGGTTAGATGTGATTAGCCTCGAGAAGCCTCAGCGGAAATGGGCCTCATGTCGCCTGGAGGGCAAAACCTCCTGGATTTTCTCGAGGTGCGGCAGGTGCTCTCGACTTAGGATGGGGACCTCAGGGACCCGCTCTGGTGGCCTCAGGAAAGGCCAGTCCCCATGCGAGTTCCTCGGGGGCCTCTCGGGATTCCTCTCCCGTCGATGCCGGGGCCTAAGACCTTGTGTCGAGTCGGGGCCGGAACCTGAGGATTCCTCTCCAGTGCTGACATGGATCTTGGGGTACTTCTGGAGTCTCCCCAGGGGAGTCAGTCCTCATCTCGAATGCGGGCATGCACTTGTGCTTTCCTCCAGAGCGGTAGCAGCAGTGTCACGCAGTCCGCCGCGTGGATCAAAGGATCTCTCGTTTTCCCTCGAGTCTTTCCCACGAGGCTGTCCCACGAGGCTTTCCCAGAGGGCTGTCCACGTGCACACGTGGTGGGAGTCGATCCTCGGCTTTAACGTCAAAGCAGTGCAGGGAAAACATTATCCTCTGGAATGGACTGACACATCTGGGGGACTCTTGGAATGGTGGCACGACCCTGGAGTTCCTCTCGCCTTTCCTGTGGAGAGCGCCTCCTCTTGAGATGCGACGGGAACGCCGGGAATTCTTTCCCTACGAAACAGGGAAAGGATCCCTCATCTCGAGCTAGGAGGCGGATACGGGGCTCCCCTCGATGTGTGCGGGACCCTCGTGCTTCCTCTCGAGTGGAGACGGGTATGTCGGGGAACTTCTTGAGTTGCAGCAAGGGTGTGAAGGACCCTTTGAAAGTTCCAGTGGTTAGATGTGATTAGCCTCGAGAAGCCTCAGCGGAAATGGGCCTCATCTCGCCTGGAGGGCAAAACCTCCTGGATTTTTCCGAGTTGCGGCAGGTGCTCTCGACTTACGACGGGGACCTCAGGGACCCGCTCTGGTGGCCTCAGGAAAGGCCAGTCCCCATGCGAGTTCCTCGGTGGCCTCTCGGGATTCCAGTCCCGTCGATGCCGGGGCCTAAGACCTTGTGTGGAGTCGGGGCCGGAACCTGAGGATTCCTCTCCAGTGCTGACATGGATCTTGGGGTACTTCTGGAGTCTCCCCAGGGGAGTCAGTCCTCGTCTCGAATGCGGGCATGCACTTGTGCTTTCCTCCAGAGCGGTAGCAGCAGTGTCACGCAGTCCGCCGCGTGGTCAAAGGATCTATGGTTTTCCCTCCAGTCTTTCCCACGGGGCTTTCCCACGAGGCTTTCCCACAGGGCTGTCCCACATGCACACGTGGTGGGAGTTGATCCTCGGCTTGAACGTCAAGGCAGTGCAGGAAAAACAGGTTCCTCTGGAATGGACTGACACATCTGGGGGACTCTTGGAATGGGGGCACGACCCTGGAGTTCCTCTCACCTTTCCTGTGGAGAGCGCCTCCTCTTGAGATGCGACGGGAACGCAGTGAATTCTTTCCCTAAGAAACAGGGAAAGGATCCCTCATCTCGAGCTAGGAGGCGGAAACGGGGCTCCCCTGGATGTGTGCGGGACCCTCGTGCTTCCTCTCGAGTGAAGACGTGTTTGTCGGGGAACTTCTTGAGTTGCAGCAGGGGTGTGAAGGACCCTTTGGAAGTTCCAGTGGTTAGAAGTGATTAGCCACGAGAAGCCTCAGCGGAAATGGGCCTCATCTCGCCTGGAGGGCAAAACCTCCTGGATTTTCTGGAGTTGCGGCAGGTGCTCTCGACTTAAGACGGGGACCTCGGGGACCCGCTCTGGTGGCCTCAGGAAAGGCCAGTCCCCATGCGAGTTCCTCGGGGGCCTCTCGGGATTCCTCTCCCGTCGATGCCGGGGCCTAAGACCTTGTGTGGAGTCGGGGCCGGAAGCTGAGGATTCCTCTCCAGTGCTGACATGGATCTTGGGTACTTCTAGAGTCTCCCCAGGGGAGTCAGTCCTCGTCTCGAATGCGGGCATGCACTTGCGCTTTCCTCCAGAGCGGTAGCAGCAGTGTCACGCAGTCCGCCGCGTGGATCAAAGGATCTATGGTTTTCCCTCGAGTCTTTCCCACGAGGCTTTCCCACGAGGCTTTCCACAGGGCTGTCCCACGTGCACACGTGGTGGGAGTCGATCCTCGGCTTGAACGTCAAGGCAGTGCAGGGAAAAGAGGTTCCTCTGGAATGGACTGACCCATCTGGGGGACTCTTGGAATGGTGGCAGGACCCTGGAGTTCCTCTCGCCTTTCCTGTTGAGAGCGCCTCCTCTTGAGATGCGACGGGAACGCCGGGAATTCTTTCCCTACGAAACAGGGAAAGGATCCCTCATCTCGAGCTAGGAGGCGGAAACGGGGCTCCCCGGGATGTGTGCGGGACCCTCGTGCTTCCTCTCGAGTGGAGACGGGTATGTCGGGGAACTTCTTGAGTTGCAGCAAGGGTGTGAAGGACCCTTTGGAAGTTCCAGTGGTTAGATGTGATTAGCCTCGAGAAGCCTCAGCGGAAATGGGCCTCATCTCGCCTGGAGGGCAAAACCTCCTGGATTTTCTCGAGTTGCGGCAGGTGCTCTCGACTTACGACGGGGACCTCAGGGACCCGCTCTGGAGGCCTCAGGAAAGGCCAGTCCCCATGCGAGTTCCTCGGGGGCCTATCGGGATTCCTCTCCCGTCGATGCCGGGGCCTAAGACCTTGTGTGGAGTCAGGGCCGGAACCTGAGGATTCCTCTCCAGTGCTGACATGGATCTTGGGGTAATTCTGGAGTCTCCCCAGGGGAGTCAGTCCTCGTCTCGAATGCGGGCATGCACTTGAGCTTTCCTCCAGAGCGGTAGCAGCAGTGTCACGCAGTCCGCCGCGTGGATCAAAGGATCTATGGTTTTCCCTCGAGTCTTTCCCACGAGGCTTTCCCACGAGGCTTTCCCAGAGGGCTGTCCCACGTGCACACGTGGTGGGAGTCGATCCTCGGCTTGAACGTCAAGGCAGTGCAGGGAAAACAGGTTCCTCTGGAATGGACTGACCCATCTGGGGGACTCTAGGAATGGTGGCACGACCCTGGAGTTCCTCTCGCCTTTCCTGTGGAGAGCGCCTCCCCTTGAGATGCGACGGGAACGCCGGAATTCTTTCCCTACGAAACAGGGAAAGGATCCCTCATCTCGAGCTAGGAGGCGGAAACGGGGCTCCCCTGGATGTGTGCGGGACCCCACGTGCTTCCTCTCGAGTGGAGACGGGTATGTCGGGGAACTTTTTGATTTGCAGCAAGGGTGTGAAGGACCCTTAGGAAGTTCCAGTGGTTAGACGTGATTAGCCTCGAGAAGCCTCAGCGGAAATGGGCCTCATCTCGCCTGGAGGGCATAATCTCCTGGATTTTCTCGAGTTGCGGCAGGTGCTCTCGACTTACGACGGGGACCTCAGGGACCCGCTCTGGAGTCCTCAGGAAAGGCCGGTCCCCATGCGAGTTCCTCGTGGGCCTCACGGGATTCCTCTCCCGTGGATGCCGGGGCCTAAGACCTTGTGTGGAGTCGGGGCCGGAACCTGAGGATTCCTCTCCAGTGTGGACATGGATCTTGGGGTACTTCTGGAGTCTCCCCAGGGGAGTCAGTCCTCGTCTCGAATGCGGGCATGTACTTGCGCTTTCCTCCAGAGTGGTAGCAGCAGTGTCACGCAGTCCGCCACGTGGATCAAAGGATCTATGGTTTTCCCTCGAGTCTTTCCCACGAGGCTTTCCCACGAGGCTTTCCCACAGGGCTGTCCCACGTGCACACGTGGTGGGAGTCGATCCTCGTCTTGAACGTCAAGGCAGTGCAGGGAAGACAGGTTCCTCTGGAATGGACTGACACATCTGGGGGACTCTTGGAATGGTGGCTCAACCCTGGAGTTCCTCTCGCCTATCCTGTGGAGAGCGCCTCCTCTTGAGATGCGACGGGAACCCCGGAAATTCTTTCCCTACGAAACATGGAAAGAATCCCTCATCTCGAACTAGGAGGCGGAAACGGGGCTCCCCTGGATGTGTGCGGGACCAAACGTGCTTCCTCTCGAGTGGAGACGGGTATGTCGGGGAACATCTTGAGTTGCAGCAAGGGTGTGAAGGACCCTTTGGAATTTTCAGTGGTTAGATGTGATTAGCCTCGAGAAGCCTCAGCGGAAATGGGCCTCATCTCGCCTGGAGGGCAAAACCTCCTGAAATTTCTCGAGTTGCGGCAGGTGCTCTCGACTTACGACGGGGACCTCAGGGACCCGCTCTGGTGGCCTCAGGAAAGGCCAGTCCCCATTGGAGTTCCTCGGGGGCCTCTCGGGATTCCTCTCCCGTCGATGCCGGGGCCTAAGACCTTGTGTGGAGTCGGGGCAGGAACCTGAGGATTCCTCTCCAGTGCTGACACGGATCTTGGGGTACTTCTGGAGTCTCCCCTGGGGAGTCAGTCCTCGTCTCGAATGCGGGCATGCACTTGCGCTTTCCTCCAGAGCGGTAGCAGCAGTGTCACGCAGTCCGCCGCCTGGATCAAAGGATCTATGGTTTTCCCACGAGGTCTTTCCCACGAGGCTTTCCCACAGGGCTGTCCCACGTGCACACGTGGTGGGAGTCGATCCTCGGCTTGAACGTCAAGGCAGTGCAGGGAAAACAGGTCCCTCTGGAATGGACTGACACATCTGGGGGACTCATGGAATGGTGCCACGACCCTGGAGTTCCTCTCGCCTTTCCTGTGGAGAGCGCCTCCTCTTGAGATGCGACGGGAACGCCGGGAATCCTTTCCCTACTAAACAGGGAAAGGATCCCTCATCTCGAGCTAGGAGGCGGAAACGGGGCTCCCCTGGATGTGTGCGGGACCCCACGTGCTTCCTCTCGAGTGGAGACGGTTATGTCGGGGAACTTCTGGACTTGCAGCAAGGGTGTGAAGGACCCTAGGAAGTTCCAGAGGTTAGATGTGATTAGCCTCGAGAAGCCTCAGCGGAAATGGGCCTCATCTCGCCTGGAGGGCAAAACCTCCTGGATTTTCTCGAGTTGCGGCAGGTGCTCTCGACTTACGACGGGGACCTCAGGGACCCGCTCTGGTGGCCTCAGGAAAGGCCAGTCCCCATGCGAGTTCCTCGGGGGCCTCTCGGGATTCCTCTCCCGTCGATGCCGGGGCCTAAGACTTTGTGTGGAGTCGGGGCCGGAACCTGAGGATTCCTCTCCAGTGCTGACATGGATCTTGAGGTACTTCTGGAGTCTCCCCAGGGGAGTCAGTCCTCATCTCGAATTCGGGCATGCACTTGCGCTTTCCTCCAGAGCGGTAGCAGCAGTGTCACGCAGTCCGCCGCGTGGATCAAAGGATCTATCGTTTTCCCTCGAGTCTTTCCCACGAGTCTTTCCCACGAGGCTTTCCCACAGGGCTGTCCCACGTGCACACGTGGTGGGAGTCTATCCTCGTCTTGAACGTCAAGGCAGTGCAGGGAAAACAGGTTCCTCTGGAATGGACTGACACATCTGGGGGTCTCTTGGAATGCTGGCACGACCCTGGAGTTCCTCTCGCCTTTCCGGTGGAGAGCGCCTCCTCTTGAGATGCGACGGGAACGCCGGGAATTCTTTCCCTACGAAACAGGGAAAGGATCCCTCATCTCGAGCTAGGAGACGGAAACGGGGCTCCCCTGGATGTGTGCGGGACCCTCGTGCTTCCTCTCGAGTGGAGACGGGTATGTTGGGGAACTTCTTGAGTTGCAGCAATGGTGTGAAGGACCCTTTGGAAGTTCCATTGGTTAGATGTGATTAGCCTCGAGAAGCCTCAGCGGAACTGGGCCTCATGTCGCCTGGAGGGCAAAACCTCCTGGATTTTCTCGAGTTGCGGCAGGTGCTCTCGACTTACGACGGGGACCACAGGGACCCGCTCTGGTGGCCTCAGGAAAGGCCAGTCCCCATGCGAGTTCCTCGGGGGCCTCCTGAGAGTTCCTCTCCCGTCGATGCCGGGGCCTAAGACCTTGTGTGGAGTCGGGGCCGGAACCTGAGGATTCCTCTCCAGTGCTGACATGGATCTTGGGGTACTTCTGGAGTCTCCCCAGGGGAGTCAGTCCTCGTCTCGAATGCAGGCATGAACTTGCGCTTTCCTCCAGAGCGGTAGCAGCAGTATCACGCAGTCCGCCGCGTGGATCAAAGGATCTATGGTTTTCCCTCGAGTCTTTCCCACGAGGCTTTCCCACGAGGCTTTCCCACAGGGCTGTCCCACGTGCACACGTGGTGGGAGTCGATCCTCGGCTTGAAAGTCAAGGCAGTGCAGGGAAAACAGGTTCCTCTGTAATGGACTGACACATCTGGGCGTCTCTTGGAATGCTGGCAAGACCCTGGAGTTCCTCTCCCCTTTCCTGTGGAGAGCGCCTCCTCTTGAGATGCGACGGGAACGCCGGGAATTCTTTCCCTACGAAACAAGGAAAGGATCCCTCATCTCGAGCTAGGAGGCGGAAACGGGGCTCCCCGGGATGTGTGCGGGACCCTCGTGCTACCTCTCGAGTGGAGACGGGTATGTCGCGAAACTGCTTGAGTTGCAGCAAGGGTGTCAAGGACCGTTTGGAAATTCCAGTGGTTAGATGTGATTAGCCTCGAGAAGCCTCAGCGGAAATGGGCCTCATCTCGCCTGGAGGGCAAAACCTCCTGTATTTTCTCGAGTTGCGGCAGGTGCTCTCGTCTTACGACGGAGACCTCAGGGACCCGCTCTGGTGGCCTCAGGAAAGGCCAGTCCCCATGTGAGTTCCTCGGGGGCCTCTCGGGATTCCCCTCCCGTCGATGCCGGGGCCTAAGACCTTGTGTGGAGTCGGGGCCGGAACCTGAGGATTCCTCTCCAGTGCTGACATGGATCTTGGGGTACTTCTGGAGTCTCCCCAGGGGAGTCAGTCCTCGTCTCGAATGCGGGCATGCACTTGCGCTTTCCTCCAGAGCGGTAACAGCAGTGTCACGCAGTCCGGCGCGTGGATCAAAGGATCTATGGTTTTCCCTCGAGTCTTTCCCACGAGGCTTTCCCACGAGGCTTTCCCAGAGGGCTGTCCACGTGCACACGTGTTGGGAATCGATCCTCGTCTTGAACGTCAAGGCAGTGCAGGGAAAACAGGTTCCTCTGGAATGGACTGACACATCTGGGGGACTCTTGGAATGGTGGCACGACCCTGGAGTTCCTCTCGCCTTTCCTGTGGAGAGCGCCTCCTCTTGAGATGCGACGGGAACGCCGGGAATTCTTTCCCTACCAAAGAGGGAAAGGATCCCTCATCTCGAGCTAGGAGGCGGAAACGGGGATCCCCTGGATGTGTGCGGGACCCTCGTGCTTCCTCTCGAGTGGAGACGGGTATGTCGGGGAACTTCTTGAGTTACAGCAAGGGTGCGAAGGACCCTTTGGATGTTCCAGTGGTAGATGTGATTAGCCTTGAGAAGCCTCAGTGGAAATCGTCCTCATCTCGCCTGGAGGGCAAAACCTCCTGGATTTTCTCGAGTTGCGGCAGGTGCTCTCTACTTATGACGGGGACCTCGGGGACCCGCTCTGGTGGCCTCAGGAAAGGCCAGTCCCCATGCGAGTTCCTCGGGGGCCTCTCGGTATTCCTCTCCCGTCGATGCCGGGGCCTAAGACCTTGTGTGGAGTCGGGGCCGGAACCTGAGGATTCCTCTCCACTGCTGACATGGATCTTGGGGTACTTCTGGAGTCTCCCCAGGGGAGTCAGTCCTTGCCTCCAATGCGGGCATGCACTTGCGCTTTCCTCCAGAGTGGTAGCAGCAGTGTCACGCAGTCCGCCGCGTGGATCAAAGGATCTATGGTTTTCCCTCGAGTCTTTCCCACGAGGCTTTCCCACGAGGCTTTCCCAGAGGGCTGTCCACGTGCACACGTGGTGGGAGTCGATCCTCGGCTTGAACGTCAAGGTAGTGCAGGGAAAACAGGTTCCTCTGGAATGGACTGACACATCTGGGGGACTCTTGGATTGGTGGCACGACCCTGGAGTTCCTCTCGCCTTTCCTGTGGAGAGCGCCTCCTCTTGAGATGCGACGGGAACGCCGGGAATTCTTTCCCTACGAAACACGGAAAGGATCCCTCATCTCGAGCTAGGAGGCGGAAACGTGGCTCCCCTGGATGTGTGCGGGACCCTCCTGCTTCCTCTCGAGTGGAGACGGTTATGTCGGGGAACTTCTTGAGTTGCAGCAAGGGTTTGAAGGCCCCTTTGGAAGTTCCAGTGGTTAGATGTGATTAGCCTCGAGAAGCCTCAGCGGAAATGGGCCTCATCTCGCCTGGAGGGCAAAACCTCTTGGATTTTCTCGAGTTGCGGCAGGTGCTCTCGACTTACGACGGGGACCTCAGGGACCCGCTCTGGTGGCCTCAGGAAAGGCCATTCCCCATGCGAGTTACTCGGGGGCCTCTCGGTATTCCTCTCCCGTCGATGCCGGGGCCTAAGACCTTGTGAGGAGTCGGGGCCGGAACCTGAGGATTCCTCTCAAGTGCTGACATGGATCTTGGGGTACTTCTGGAGTCTCCTCAGGGGAGTCAGTCCTTGCCTCCAATGCGGGCATGCACTTGCGCTTTCCTCCAGAGTGGTAGCAGCAGTGTCACGCAGTCCGCCGCGTGGATCAAAGGATCTATGGTTTTCCCTCGAGTCTTTCCCACGAGGCTTTCCCACGAGGCTTTCCCAGAGGGCTGTCCACGTGCACACGTGGTGGGAGTCGATCCTCGGCTTGAACGTCAAGGTAGTGCAGGGAAAACAGGTTCCTCTGGAATGGACTGACACATCTGGGGGACTCTTGGATTGGTGGCACGACCCTGGAGTTCCTCTCGCCTTTCCTGTGGAGAGCGCCTCCTCTTGAGATGCGACGGGAACGCCGGGAATTCTTTCCCTACGAAACACGGAAAGGATCCCTCATCTCGAGCTAGGAGGCGGAAACGTGGCTCCCCTGGATGTGTGCGGGACCCTCGTGCTTCCTCTTCAGTGAAGACGGGTATGTCGGGGAACTTCTTGAGTTGCAGCAAGGGTGTGAAGGACCCTTTGGAAGTGCCAGTGGTTAGATGTGATGAGCCTCGAGAAGCCTCAGCGGAAATGGGCCTCATCTCGCCTGGAGGGCAAAACCTCCTGGATTTTCTCGAGTTGTGGCAGGTGCTCTCGACTTACGACGGGTACCTCGGGGACCCGCTCTGGTGGCCTCAGGAAAGGCCAGTCCCCATGCGAGTTCCTCGGGGGCCTCTCGGGATTCCTCTCCCGTCGATGCCGGGGCCTAAGACCTTGTGTGGAGTCGGGGCCGGAACCTGAGGATTCCTCTCCAGTGCTGACATGGATCTTGGGGTACTTCTGGAGTCTCCACAGGGGAGTCAGTCGTCGTCTCGAATTCGGGCATGCACTTGCGCTTTCCTCCAGAATGGTAGCAGCAGTGTCACGCAGTCCGCCGCGTGGATCAAAGGATCTATCGTTTTCCCTCGAGTCTTTCCCACGAGGCTTTCCCACGAGGCTTTCCCACAGGGCTGTCCGACGTGCACACGTGGTGGGAGTCGATCCTCGGCTTGAACGTCAAGGCAGTGCAGGGAAAACAGCTTCCTCTGGAATGGACTGACACATCTGGGGGACTCTTGGAATGGTGGCACGACCCTGGAGTTCCTCTCGGCTTTCCTGTGGAGAGCGCCTCCTCTTGAGATGCGACGGGAACGCCGGGAATTCTTTCCCTACGAAACAAGGAAAGGATCCCTCATCTCGAGCTAGGAGGCGGAAACGGGGCTCCCCTGGATGTGTGCGGGACTCTCGTGCTTCCTCTCGAGTGGAGACGGGTATGTCGGGGAACTTCTTGATTTGCAGCAAGGGCGTGAAGGACCCTTTGGAAGTTCCAGTTGTTAGATGTGATTAGCCTCGAGAAGCCTCAGCGGAAATGGGCCTCATCTCGCCTGGAGGGCAAAACCTCCTGGATTTTCTCGAGTTGCGGCAGGTGCTCTCGACTTACGACGGGGACCTCAGGGACCCGCTCTGGTGGCCTCAGGAAAGGCCAGTCCACATGCGAGTTCCTCGGGGGCCTCTCGTGATTCCTCTCCCGTCGATGCCGGGGCCTAAGACCTTGTGTGGAGTCGGGGCCGGAACCTGAGGATTCCTCTCCAGTGCTGACATGGATCTTGGGGTACTTCTGGAGTCTTCCCAGGGGACTCACTCCTCGTCTCGAATGCGGGCATGTACTTGCGCTTTCCTCCAGAGCGGTAGCAGCAGTGTCACGCAGTCCGCCACGTGGATCAAAGGATCTATGTTTTTCCCTCGAGGCTTTCCCACGAGGCTTTCCCACAGGGCTGTCCCACGTGCACACGTGTTGGGAATCGATCCTCGGCTTGAACGTCAAGACAGTGCAGGGAAAACAGGTTCCTCTGGAATGGACTGACCCATCTGGGGTACTCTTGGAATGGTGGCACGACCCTGGAGTTCCTCTCGCCTTTCCTGTGGAGAGCGCCTCCTCTTGAGATGCGACGGGAACTCCGGGAATTCTTTCCCTACGAAACAGGGAAAGGATCCCTCATCTCGAGCTAGGAGTCGGAATCGCGGCTCCCCTGGATGTGTACGGGACCCTACGTGCTTCCTCTCGAGTGGAGACGGTTATGTCGTGGAACTTCTTGAGTTGCAGCAAGGGTGTGAAGGACCCTTTGGAAGTTCCAGTGGTTAGATGTTATTAGCCTCGAGAAGCCTCAGCGGAAATGGGCCTCACCTCGCCTGGAGGGTAAAACCTCCTGGATTTTCTCGAGTTGCGGCAGGTGCTCTCGACTTACGACGGGGACCTCAGGGACCCGCTCTTCAGGCCTCAGGAAAGGCCAGTCCCCATGCGAGTTCCTCGGGGGCCTCTCGGGATTCCCCTCCCGTCGATGCCGGGGCCTAAGACCTTGTGTGGAGTTGGGGCCGCAACCTGAGGATTCCTCTCCAGTGCTGACATGGATCTTGGGGTACTTCTGGAGTCTCCTCAGGGGAGTCAGTCCTCGTCTCGAATGCGGACATGCACTTGCGCTTTCCTCCAGAGCGGTAGCAGCAGTGTCACGCAGTCCGCCGCGTGGATTAAAGGATCTATGGTTTTCCCTCGAGTCTTTCCCACGAGGCTTTCCCACGAGGCTTTCCCACAGGGCTTTCCCACGTGCACACGTGGTGGGAGTCGATCCTCTGCTTGAACGACAAGGCAGTGCAGGGAAAACAGGTTCCTCTGGAATGGACTGACACATCTGGGGGACTCTTGGAATGGTGGCATGACCCTGGAGTTCCTCTCGCCTTTCCTGTGGAGAGCCCTTCCTCTTGAGATGCGACGGGAACGCCGGGAATTCTTTCCCTACGAAACAGGCAAAGGATCCATCATCTCGAACTAGGAGGCGGAAACGGGGCTCCCCTGGATGTGTGCGGGACTCTCGTGCTTCCTCTCGAGTGGAGACGGGTATGTCGGGGAACTTCTTGATTTGCAGCAAGGGCGTGAAGGACCCTTTGGAAGTTCCAGTTGTTAGATGTGATTAACCTCGAGAAGCCTCAGCGGAAATGGGCCTCATCTCGCCTGGAGGGCAAAACCTCCTGGATTTTCTCGAGTTGCGGCAGGTGCTCTCGACTTACGACGGGGACCTCAGGGACCCGCTCTGGTGGCCTCAGGAAAGGCCAGTCCCCATGCGAGTTCCTCGGGGGCCTCTCGGGATTCCTCTCCCGTCGATGCCGGGGCCTAAGACCTTGTGTGGAGTCGGGGCCGGAACCTGAGGATTCCTCTCCAGTGCTGACATGGATCTTGGGGTACTTCTGGAGTCTCCCCAGGGGAGTCAGTCCTCGTCTCCAATGCGGGCATGCACTTGCACTTTCCTCCAGAGCGGTAGCAGCAGTGTCACGCAGTCCGCCGCGTGGATCAAAGGATCTATGTTTTTCCCTCGAGGCTTTCCCACGAGGCTTTCCCACAGGGCTGTCCCACGTGCACACGTGTTGGGAATCGATCCTCGGCTTGAACGTCAAGACAGGGCAGGGAAAACAGGTTCCTCTGGAATGGACTGACACATCTGGGGTACTCTTGGAATGGTGGCACGACCCTGGAGTTCCTCTCGCCTTTCCTGTGGAGAGCGCCTCCTCTTGAGATGCGACGGGAACGCCGGGTATTCTTTCCCTACGAAACAGGGAAAGGATCCCTCATCTCGAGCTAGGAGGCGGAAATGGGGCTCCCCTGGATGTGCGCGGGACCCCACGTGCTTGCTCTCGAGTGGAGAAGGGTATGTCGTGGAACTGCTTGAGTTGCAGCAAGGGTGTGAAGGACCCTTTGGAAGTTCCAGTGGTTAGATGTGATTAGCCTCGAGAAGCCTCAGCGGAAATGGGCCTCATGTCGCCTGGAGGGCAAAACCTCCTGGATTTTCTCGAGTTGCGGCAGGTGCTCTCGACTTACGACGGGGACCACAGGGACCCGCTCTGGTGGCCTCAGGAAAGGCCAGTCCCCATGCGAGTTCCTCGGGGGCCTCTGGGGATTCCTCTCCCGACGATGCCGGGGCCTAAGACCTTGTGTGGAGTCGGGGCCGGAACCTGAGGATTCCTCTCCAGTGCTGACATGGATCTTGGGGTACTTCGGGAGTCTCCCCAGGGGAGTCAGTCCTCGTCTCGAATGCGCGAATGCACTTGCGCTTTCCTCCAAAGCGGTACTAGCAGTATCACGCAGTCCGCCTCGTGGATCAAAGGATCTATGGTTTTCCCTCGAGTCTTTCCCACGAGGCTTTCCCACGAGGCTTTCCCAGAGGGCTGTCCCACGTGCACACGTGGTGGGAGTCGATCCTCGGCTTGAAAGTCAAGGCAATTCAGGGAAAACAGGTTCCTCTGGAATGGACTGACACATCTGGGGGACTCTTGGAATGGTGGCACGACCCTGGAGTTCCTCTCGCCTTTCCTGTGGAGAGCCCTTCCTCTTGAGATGCGACGGGAACGCCGGGAATTCTTTCCCTACGAAACAGGCAAAGGATCCATCATCTCGAACTAGGAGGCGGAAACGGGGCTCCCCTGGATGTGTGCGGGACCCCACGTGCTTCCTCTCGAGTGGAGACGGGTATGTCGGGGAACTTCTTGAGTTGCAGCAAGGGTGTGAAGGACCCTTAGGAAGTTCCAGTGGTTAGACGTGATTAGCCTCGAGAAGCCTCAGCGGAAATGGGCCTCATCTCGCCTGGAGGGCAAAACCTCCTGGATTTTCTCGAGTTGCGGCAGGTGCTCTCGACTTACGACGGGGACCTCAGGGACACGCTCTGGAGTCCTCAGGAAAGGCCAGTTCCCATGCGAGTTCCTCGGGGGCCTCTCGGGATTCCTCTCCCGTCGATGCCGGGGCCTAAGACCTTGTGTGGAGTCGGGGCCGGAAGCTGAGGATTCCTCTCCAGTGCTGACATGGATCTTGGGGTACTTCTGTAGTCTCCCCAGGGGAGTCAGTCCTCGTCTCGAATGCGGGCATGCACTTGCGCTTTCCTCCATAGCTGTAGCAGCAGTGTCACGCAGTCCGCCGCGTGGATCAAAGGATCTATGGTTTTCCCACGAGGCTTTCCCAAGAGGCTTTCCCACGAGGCTTTCCCACAGGGCTGTCCCACGTGCACACGTGGTGGGAGTCGATCCTCGGCTTGAACGTCAAGGCAGTGCAGGGAAAACAGGTTCCTCTGGAATGGACTGACACATCTGGGGGTCTCTTGGAATGGTGGCACGACCCTGGAGTTCCTCTCACCTTTCCTGTGGAGAGCGCCTCCTCTTGAGATGCGACGGGAACGCCGGGAATTTTTTCCCTACGAAACAGGGAAAGGATCCCTCATCTCGAGCTAGGAGGCGGAAACGGGGCTCCCCTGGATGTGTGCGGGACCCCACGTGCTTCCTCTCGAGTGGAGACGGGTATGTCGTGGAACTGCTTGTGTTGCAGCAAGGGTGTGAAGGACCCTTTGGAAGTTCCAGTGGTTAGATGTGATTAGCCTCGAGAAGCCTCAGCGGAAATGGGCCTCATCTCGCCTGGAGGGCAAAACCGCCTGGATTTTCCCGAGTTGCGGCAGGTGCTCTCGACTTACGACGGGGACCTCAGGGACCCGCTCTGGAGGCCTCAGGAAAGGCCAGTCGCCATGCGAGTTCCTCGGGGGCCTCTCGGGATTCCTCTCGCGTCGATGCCGGGGCCTAAGACCTTGTGTGGAGTCGGGGTCGGAACCTGAGCATTCCTCTCCAGTGCTGACATGGATCTTGGGGTACTTCGGGAGTCTCCCCAGGGGAGTCAGTCCTCGTCTCGAATGCGGGCATGCACTTGCGCTTTCCTCCAGAGCGGTAGAAGTAGTGTCACGCAGTCCGCCGCGTGGATCAAAGGATCTATGGTTTTCCCTCGAGTCTTTCCCACGAGGCTTTCCCACGAGGCTTTCCCAGAGGGCTGTCCCACGTGCACACGTGGTGGGAATCGATCCTCGGCTTGAACGTCAAGACAGTGCAGGGAAAACAGGTTCCTCTGGAAGGGACTGACCCATCTGGGGTACTCTTGGAATGGTGGCTCGACCCTGGAGTTCCTCTCGCCTTTCCTGTGGAGAGCGCCTCCTCTTGAGATGCGACGGGAACGCCAGGTATTCTTTCCCTACGAAACAGGGAAAGGATCCCTCATCTCGAGCTAGGAGGCGGAATCGTGGCTCCCCTGGATGTGTACGGGACCCCACGTGCTTCCTCTCGAGTGGAGACGGTTATGTCGTGGAACTTCTTGAGTTGCAGCAAGGGTGTGAAGGACCCTTTGGAAGTTCCAGTTGTTAGATGTTATTAGCCTCGAGAAGCCTCAGCGGAAATGGGCCTCATCTCGCCTGGAGGGCAAAACCTCCTGGATTTTCTCGAGTTGCGGCAGGTGCTCTCGACTTACGACCGGGACCTCAGGGACCCGCTCTGGTGGCCTCAGAAAAGGCCAGTCCCCATGCGAGTTCCTCGGGGGCCTCTCGGGATTCCTCTCCCGTCGATGCCGGGGCCTAAGACCTTGTGTGGAGTCGGGGCCGGAAGCTGAGGATTCCTCTCCAGTGCTGACATGGATCTTGGGGTACTTCTGCAGTCTCCCCTGGGGAGACAGTGCTCGTCTCGAATGCGGGCATGCACTTGCGCTTTCCTCCCGAGCGGTAGCAGCAGTGTCACTCAGTCCGCCGCGTGGATCAAAGGATCTATGGTTTTCCCTCGAGGCATTCCCACGAGGCTTTCCCATAGGGCTGTCCCACGTGCACACGTGGTGGGAGTCGATCCTCGGCTTGAACGTCAAGGCAGTGCAGGGAAAACAGGTTCCTCTGGAATGGACAGACACATCTGGGGGACTCTTGGAATTGTGGAACGACCCTGGAGTTCCTCTCGCCTTTCCTGTGGAGAGCGCCTCCTCTTGAGATGCGACGGGATCGCCGGGAATTCTTTCCCTACGAAACAGGGAAAGGATCCCACATCTCGAGCTAGGAGGCGGAAACGGGGCTCCCCTGGATGTGTGCGGGACCCCACGTGCTTCCTCTCGAGTGGAGACGGGTATGTCGGGGAACTTCTTGAGTTGCAGCAAGGGTGGGAAGGACCCTTTGGAAGTTCCAGTGGTTAGACGTGATTAGCCTCCAGAAGCCTCAGCGGAAATGGGCCTCATCTTGCCAGGAGGGCAAAACCTCCTGGATTTTCTCGAGTTGCGGCAGGTGCTCTCGACTTACGGCGCGGACCTCAGGGACCCGCTCTGGTGGACTCAGGAAAGGCCAGTCCCCATGCGATTTCCTCGGGGGCCTCTCGGGATTCCTCTCCCGTTGATGCCGGGGCCTAAGACCTTGTGTGGAGTCGGGGCCGGACCCTGAGGATTCCTCTCCAGTGCTGACATGGATCTTGGGGTACTTCTGGAGTCTCCCCAGGGGAGTCAGTCCTCGTCTCGAATGCGGGCATGCACTTGCGCTTTCCTCCAGAGCGGTAGCAGCAGTGTCACCCAGTCTGCCGCGTGGATCAAAGGATCTATGGTTTTCCCTCGAGTGTTTCCCACGAGGCTTTCCCAGAGGGCTGTCCCACGTGCACACGTGGTGGGAGTCGATCCTCGGCTTGAACGTCAAGGCAGTGCAGGGAAAACAGGTTCCTCTGGAATGGACTGACACATCTGGGGGACTCTTGGAATGGTGGCACGACCCTGGAGTTCCTCTCGCCTTTCCTGTGGAGAGCGCCTCCTCTTGAGATGCGACGGGAACGCCGGGAATTCTTTCCCTACGAAACAGGGAAAGGATCCCTCATCTCGAGCTAGGTGGCGGAAATGGGGCTCCCCTGGATGTGTGCGGGACCCTCGTGCTTCCTCTCGAGTGGAGACGGGTATGTCGTGGAACTTCTGGACTTCCAGCAAGGGTGTGAAGGACCCTTTGGAAGTTCCAGTGGATAGATGTGATTAGCCTCGAGAAGCCTCAGCGGAAATGGGCCTCATCTCGCCTGGAGGGCAAAACCTCCTGGAATTTCTCCAGTTGTGGCAGGTGCTCTCGACTTACGACGGGGACCTCAGGGACCCGCTCTGGTGGCCTCAGGAAAGGCCAGTCCCCATGCGAGTTCCTCGGGGGCCTCTCGGGATTCCTCTCCCGTCGATGCCGGGGCCTAAGACCTTGTGTGGAGTCGGGGCCGGAACCTGAGGATTCCTCTCCAGTGCTGACATGGATCTTGGGGTACTTCTGGAGTCTCCCCAGGGGAGTCAGTCCTCGTCTCGAATGCGGGCATGCACTTGCGCTTCCCTCCAGAGCGGTAGCAGCAGTGTCACGCAGTCCGCCGCGTGGATCAAAGGATCTATGGTTTTCCCTCGAGTCTTCCCCACGAGGCTTTCCCACGAGGCTTTCCCACAGGGCTGTCCCACGTGCACACGTGTTGGGAGTCGATCCTTAGCTTGAACGTCAAGGCAGTGCAGGGAAAACAGGTTCCTCTGGAATGGACTGACCCATCTGGGGGACTCTTGGAATGGTGGCACGACCCTGGAGTTCCTCTCGCCTTTCCTGTGGAGAGCGCCTCCTCTTGAGATGCGACGGGAACGCCGGAAATTCTTTCCCTACGAAACAGGGAAAGGATCCCTCATCTCGAGCTAGGAGGCAGAAACGGGGCTCCCCTGGATGTGTGCGGGACCCTCGTGCTTCCTCTCGAGTGGAGAGGTGTGTGTCGGGGAACTTCTTGAGTTGCAGCAAGGGTGTGAAGGACCCTTTGGAAGTTCCATTGGGTAGATGTGATTAGACTCGTGAAGCCTCAGTGGAAATGGGCCTCATCTCGCCTGAAGGGCAAAGCCTCCTGGATTTTCTCAGGTTACGGCAGGTGCTCTCGACTTACGACGGGGACCTCAGGGACCCGCTCTTGTGGCCTCTGGAAAGGCCAGTCCCCATGCGAGTTCCTCAGGGGCCTCTCGGGATTCCTCTCCCGTTGATGCCGGGGCCTAAGACCTTGTGTGGAGTTGGGAAGGAACCTGAATATTCCTCTCCAGTGCTGACATGGATCTTGGGGTACTTCTGCAGTCTCCCCAGGGGAGTCAGTCCTCGTCTCGAATGCGGGCATGCACTTGCGCTTTCCTCCAGAGCGGTAGGAGCAGTGCCACGCATTCCGCCGTGTAGATTAAGGGATCTATGGCTTTCCCTCCAGGCTTTCCCACGAGGCTTTCCCACAGGGCGGTCCCACGTGCACACTTGGTTGGAGTCGATCCTCGGCTTGAACGTGAAGGCAGTGCAGGGAAAACAGGTTCCTCTGGAATGAACTGACCCATCTGGGAGACTCTTGGAATGGTGGCACGACCCTGGAGTTCCTCTCGCCTTTCCTGTGGAGAGCGCCTCCTCTTGAGATGCGACGGGAACGCCGGGAATTCTTTCCCTACGAAACAGGGAAAGGATCCCTCATCTCGAGCTAGGAGGCGGAAACGGGGCTCCCCTGGATGTGTGCGGGACCCTCGTGCTTCCTCTCGAGTGGAGACGGGTATGTCGGGGAACTTCTTGAGTTGCAGCAAGGGTGTGAAGGACCCTTTGGAAGTTCCAGAGGTTAGATGTGATTAGCCTCGAGAAGCCTCAGCGGAAATGGGCCTCATCTCTCCTGGAGGGCAAAACCTCCTGGATTTTCTCTAGTTGCGGCAGGTGCTCTCGACTTACGACGGGGACCTCGGGGACCCGATCTGGTGGCCTCAGGAAAGGCCAGTCCCCATGCGAGTTCCTCGGGGGCCTCTCGGGATTCCTCTCCCGTCGATGCCGGGGCCTAAGACCTTGTGTGGAGTCGGGGCCGGAACCTGAGGATTCCTCTCCAGTGCTGACATGGATCTTGGGGTACTTCTGGAGTCTCCCCAGGGGAGTCAGTCCTTGTCTCGAATGCGCGCATGCACTTGCGCTTTCCTCCAGAGCGGTAGCAGGAGTGTCACGCAGTCCGCTGCGTGGATCAAAGGATCTATGGTTTTCCCTCGAGTCTTTCCCACGAGGCTTTCCCACGAGGCTTTCCCACAGGGCTGTCCCACGTGCACACGTGGTGGGAGTCGATCCTCGGCTTGAACGTCAAGGAAGTGCAGGGAAACAGGTTCCTCTGGAATGGACTGACACATCTGGGGGACTCTTGGAATGGTGGCACGACCCTGGAGGTCCTCTCGCCTTTCCTGTGGAGAGCGCCTCCTCTTGAGATGCGACGGGAACGCCGGGAATTCTTTCCCTACGAAACAGGGAAAGGATCCCTCATCTCGAGCTAGTAGGCGGAAACGGGGCTCACCTGGTTGTGTGCGGGACCCTCGTGCTTCCTCTCGAGTGGAGACGTGTATGTCGGGGAACTTCTTGAGTTGCAGCAAGGGTGTGAAGGACCCTTTGGAAGTTCCAGTGGTTAGATGTGATTAGCCTCGAGAAGCCTCAGCGGAAATGGGCCTCATCTCGCCTGGAGGGCAAAACCTCCTGGATTTTCTCGAGTTGCGGCAGGTGCTCTCGACTTACGACGGGGACCTCGGGGACCCTCTCTGGTGGCCTCAGGAAAGGCCAGTCCCCATGCGAGTTCCTCTGGGGCCTCTGGGGATTCCTCTCCCGTCGAGGCCGGGGCCTAAGACCTTGTGTGGAGTCGGGGCCGGAACCTGAGGATTCCTCTCCAGTGCTGACATGGATCTTGGGGTACTTCTGGAGTCTCCCCAGGGGAGTCAGTCCTCGTCTCAAATGCGGGCATGCACTTGCACTTTCCTCCAGAGCGGTAGCAGCAGTGTCACGCAATCCGCCGCGTGGATCAAAGGATCTATGGTTTTCCCTCGAGTCTTTCCCACGAGGCTTTCCCACGAGGCTTTCCCACAGGGCTGTTCCACGTGCACACGTGGTGGGATTCGATCCTCGGCTTGAACGTCAAGGCAGTGCAGGGAAAACAGGTTCCTCTGGAATGGACTGACACATCTGGGGGACTCTTGGAATGGTGCCACGACCCTGGAGTTCCTCTCGCCTTTCCTGTGGAGAGCGCCTTCTCTTGAGATGCGACGGGATCGCCGGGAATTCTTTCCCTACGAAACAGGGAAAGGATCCCTCAACTCGAGCTAGGAGGCGGAAACGGGGCTCCCCTGGATGTGTGCGGGACCCTCGTGCTTCCTCTCGAGTGGAGACGGGTATGTCGGGGAACTTCTTGAGTTGCAGCAAGGGTGTGAAGGACCCTTTGGAAGTTCCAGTGGTTAGATGTGATTAGCCTCGAGAAGCCTCAGCGGAAATGGGCCTCAACTCGCCTGGAGGGCAAAACCTCCTGGATTTTCTCGAGTTGCGGCAGGTGCTCTCGACTTACGACGGGGACCTCGGGGACACGCTCTGGTGGCCTCAGGAAAGGCCAGTCCCCATGCGAGGTCCTCGGGGGCCTCTCGGGATTCCTCTCCCGTCGATGCCGGGGCCTAAGACCTTGTGTGGAGTGGGGGCCGGAACCTGAGGATTCCTCTCCAGTGCTGACATGGATCATGGGCTACTTCTGGAGTCTCCCCAGGGGAGTCAGTCCTCGTCTCGAATGCGGGCATGCACTTGCGCTTTCCTCCAGAGCGGTAGCAGCAGTGTCACGCAGTCCGCCGCGTGGATCAAAGGATCTATGGTTTTCCCTCGAGTCTTTCCCACGAGGCTTTCCCACGAGGCTTTCCCACAGGGCTGTCCCACGTGCACACGTGGTGGGAGTCGATCCTCGGCTTGAACGTCAAGGAAGTGCAGGGAAACAGGTTCCTCTGGAATGGACTGACACATCTGGGGGACTCTTGGAATGGTGGCACGACCCTGGAGGTCCTCTCGCCTTTCCTGTGGAGAGCGCCTCCTCTTGAGATGCGACGGGAACGCCGGGAATTCTTTCCCTACGAAACAGGGAAAGGATCCCTCATCTCGAGCTAGTAGGCGGAAACGGGGCTCACCTGGATGTGTGCGGGACCCCACGTGCTTCCTCTCGAGTGGAGACGGGTATGTCGTGGAACTGCTTGAGTTGCAGCAAGGGTATGAAGGACCCTTTGGAAGTTCCAGTGGTTAGATGTGATTAGCCTCGAGAAGCCTCAGCGGAAATGGGCCTCATCTCGCCTGGAGGGCAAAACCTCCTGGATTTTCTCGAGTTGCGGCAGGTGCTCTCGACTTACGACTGGAACCTCAGGGACCCGCTCTGGTGGCCTCAGGAAAGGCCAGTCCCCATGCGAGTTCCTCGGGGGCCTCTCGGGATTCCTCTCCCATCGATGCCGGGGCCTAAGACCTTGTGTGGAGTCGGGGCCGGAACCTGAGGATTCCTCTCCAGTGCTGACATGGATCTTGGGGTACTTCTGGGGTCTCCCCAGGGGAGTCAGTCCTCGTCTCGAATGCGGGCATGCACTTGCCCTTTCCTCCAGAGCGGTAGCAGCAGTGTCACGCAGTCCGCCGCGTGGATCAAAGGATCTATGGTTTTCCCTCGAGTCTTTCCCACGAGGCTTTCCCACGAGGCTTTCCCACAGGGCTGTCCCACGTGCACACGTGGTGGGAGTCGATCCTCGGCTTGAACGTCAAGGCAGTGCAGGGAAAACAGGTTCCTCTGGAATGGACTGACACATCTGGGGGACTCTTGGAATGGTGGCACGACCCTGGAGTTCCTTTCGCCTTTCCTGTGGAGAGGCCCTTCTCTTGAGATGCGACGGGAACGCCGGGAATTCTTTCCCTAAGAAACAGGGAAAGGATCCTTCATCTCGAGCTAGGAGGCGGAAACGGGGCTCCCCTGGATGTGTGCGGGACCCTCGTGCTTCCTCTCGAGTGGAGACGGGTATGTCGGGGAACTTCTTGAGTTGCAGCAAGGGTGTGAAGGGCCCTTTGGAAGTTCCAGTGGTTAGATGTGATTAGCCTCGAGAAGCCTCAGCGGAAATGGGCCTCATCTCGCCTGGAGGGCAAAACCTCCTGGATTTTCTCAAGTTGCGGAGGTGCTCTCGACTTACGACGGGGACCTCGGGGACCCACTCTGGTGGCCTCAGGAAAGGCCAGCCCCATGCGAGTTCCTCGGGGGCCTCTCGGGATTACTCTCCTGTCGATTCCGGGGCCTAAGACCTTGTGTGGAGTCGGGCCCGGAACCTGAGGATTCCTCTCCAGTGCTGACATGGATCATGGGCTACTTCTGGAGTCTCCCCAGGGGAGTCAGTCCTCGTCTCGAATGTGGGCATGCACTTGCGGTTTCCTCCAGAGCGGTAGCAGCCGTGTCACGCAGTCCGCCGCGTGGATCAAAGGATCTATGGTTTTCCCTCGAGTCTTTCCCACGAGGCTTTCCCACGAGGCTTTCCCACAGGGCTGTCCCACGTGCACACGTGGTGGGAGTCGATCCTCGGCTTGAACGTCAAGGCAGTGCAGGGAAACAGGTTCCTCTGGAATGGACTGACACATCTCGGGGACTCTTGGAATGGTGGCACGACACTGGAGTTCCTCTCGCATTTCCTGTGGAGAGCGCCTCCTCTTGAGATGCGACGGGAACGCCGGGAATTCTTTCCCTACGAAACAGGGAAAGGATCCCTCATCTCGAGCTAGGCGGCGGAAACGGGGCTCCCCTGGATGTGGGCGGGACCTTCGTGCTTCCTCTCGAGTGGAGAATGGTATGTCGTGGAACTTCTTGAGTTGCAGCAAGGGTGTGAAGGACCCTTTGGAAGTTCCAGTGGTTAGATGTGATTAGCCTCGAGAAGCCTCAGCGGAAATGGGCCTCATCTCGCCTGGAGGGCAAAACCTCCTGGATTTTCTCGAGTTTCGGCAGGTGCTCTCGACTTACGACGGGGACCTCGGGGACCCGCTCTGGTGGCCTCAGGAAAGGCCAGTCCCCATGCGAGTTCCTCGGGGGCCTCTCGGGATTCCTCTTCCGTCGATGCCGGGGCCTAAGACCTTGTGTGGAGTCGGGGCCGGAACATGAGGATTCCTCTCCAGTGCTGACATGGATCTTGGGGTACTTCTGGAGTCTCCCCAGGGGACTCAGTCTTTGTCTCGAATGCGGGCATGCACTTGCGCTTTTCTCCAGAGCGGTAGCAGCAGTGTCACGCAGTCCGCCGCGTGGATCAAAGGATCTATGGTTTTCCCTCGAGTCTTTCCCACTAGGCTTTCCCACGAGGCTTTCCCACAGGGCTGTCCCACGTGCACACGTGGAGGGAGTCGATCCTCGGCTTGAACGTCAAGGCAGTGCAGGGAAAACAGGTTCCTCTGGAATGGACTGACACATCTGGGGGACTCTTGGAATGGTGGCACGACCTTAAAGTTCCTCTCGCCTTTCCTGTGGAGAGCGCCTCCTCTTGAGATGCGACGGGAACGCCGGGAATTCTTTCCCTACGAAACAGGGAAAGGATCCCTCATCTCGAGCTAGGCGGCCGAAACGGGGCTCCCCAGGATGTGTGCGCGACCGTCGTGCTACCTCTCGAGAGGAGACAGTTATGTCGGGGAACTTCTTGAGTTGCAGCAAGGGTGTGAAGGACCCTTTGGAAGTTCCAGTGGTTAGATGTGATTAGCCTCGAGAAGCCTCAGCGGAAATGGGCCTCATCTCGCCTGGAGGGCAAAACCTCCTGGATTTTCTCGAGTTGCGGCAGTTGCTCTCGACTTACGACTGGGACCTCAGGGACCCGCTCTGGTGGCCTCAGGAAAGGCCAGTCCCCATGCGAGTTCCTCGGGGGCCTCTCGGGATTCCTCTCCCGTCGATGCCGGGGCCTAAGACCTTGTGTAAAGTCGGGGCCGGAACCTGAGGATTCCTCTCCAGTGCTGACATGGATCATGGGCTACTTCTGGAGTCTCCCCAGGGGAGTCAGTCCTCGTCTCGAATGCGGGCATGCACTTGCCCTTTCCTCCAGAGCGGTAGCAGCAGTGTCACGCAGTCCGCCGCGTGGATCAAAGGATCTATGGTTTTCCCTCGAGTCTTTCCCACGAGGCTTTCCCACGAGGCTTTCCCACAGGGCTGTCCCACGTGCACACGTGGTGGGAGTCGATCCTCGGCTTGAACGTCAAGGCAGTGCAGGGAAAACAGGTTCCTCTGGAATGGACTGACACTTCTGGGGGACTCTTGGAATGGTGGCACGACCCTGGAGTTCCTCTCGCCTTTCCTGTGGAGAGTGCCTCCTCTTGAGATGCGACGGGAACGCCGGGAATTCTTTTCCTACGAAACAGGGAAAGGATCCCTCATCTCTAGCTAGGAGGCCGATACGGGTCTCCCCTGGATGTGTGCGGGACCCTCGTGCTTCCTCGCGAGTGGAGACGGGTATGTCGGGGAACTTCTTGAGTTGCAGCAAGGGTGTGAAGGACCCTTTGGAAGTTCCAGAGGTTAGATGTGATTAGCCTCGAGAAGCCTCAGCGGAAATGGGCCTCATCTCGCCTGGAGGGCAAAACCTCCTGGATTTTCTCGAGTTGCGGCAGGTGCTCTCGACTTACGACGGGGACCTCCGGGACCCGCTCTGGTGGCCTCAGGAAAGGCCAGTCCCCATGCGAGTTCCTCGGGGGCCTCTCGGGATTCCTCTCCGGTTGATGCCGGGGCCTAAGACCTTGTGTGCAGTCGGGGCGGGAACCTGAGGCTTCCTCTCCAGTGCTGACATGGATCTTGGGGTACTTCTGGAGTCTCCCCAGGGGAGTCAGTCCTCGTCTCGAATGCGGGCATGCACTTGCACTTTCCTCCAGAGCGGTAGCAGTAGTATCACGCAGTCCGCCGCGTGGATCAAAGGATCTATGGTTTTCCCTCGAGTCTTTCCCACGAGGCTTTCCCACGAGGCTTTCCCACAGGGCTGTCCCACGTGCACACGTGGTGGGAGTCGATCCTCGGCTTGAACGTAAAGGCAGTGCAGGGAAAACAGGTTCCTCTGGCATGGACTGACACATCTGGGGGACTCTTGGAATGGTGGCACGACCCTGGAGTTCCTCTCGCCTTTTCTGTGTTGAGCGCCTTCTCTTGAGATGCGACGGGAACGCCGGGAATTCTTTCCCTACGAAACAGGGAAAGGATCCCTCATCTCGAGCTAGGAGGCGGATACGGGGCTCCCCTGGATGTGTTCGGGACCCTCGTGCTTCCTCTCGAGTGGAGACGGGTATTTCGGGCAACTTCTTGAGTTGCAGCAAGGGTGTGAAGGACCCTTTGGAAGTTCCAGTGGTTAGATGTGATTAGCCTCGAGAAGCCTCAGCGGAAATGGGCCTCATCTCGCCTGGAGCGCAAAACCTCATGGATTTTCTCGAGTTGCGACAGGTGCTCTCGACTTACGACGGGGACCTCGGGGACCCGCTCTGGTGGCCTCAGGAAAGGCCAGTCCCCATGCGAGTTCCTCGGGGGCCTCTCGGGATTCCTCTCCCGTCGATGCCGGGGCCTAAGACCTTGTGTGGAGTCGGGGCCGGAACCTGAGGATTCCTCTCCATTGCTGACATGGATCTTGGGGTACTTCTGGAGTCTCCCCAGGGGAGTCAGTCCTCGTCTCGAATGCGGGCATGCACTTGCACTTTCCTCCAGAGCGGTAGCAGCAGTGTCACGCATTCCGCCGCGTGGATCAAAGGATCTATGGTTTTCCCTCGAGTCTTTCCCACGAGGCTTTCCTACGAGGCTTTCCCACAGGGCTGTCCCACGTGCACACGTGGTGGGAATCGATCCTCGGCTTGAACGTCAAGGCAGTGCAGGGAAAACAGGTTCCTCTGGAATGGACTGACACATCTGGGGGACTCTTGGAATGGTGGCACGACCCTGGAGTTCCTCTCGCCTTTCCTGTGGAGAGCGCCTCCTCTTGAGATGCGACGGGAACACCGGGAATTCTTTCCCTACGAAACAGGGAAAGGATCCCTCATCTCGAGCTAGGCGGCGGAAACGGGGCTCCCCTGGATGTGTGCGGGACCCTCGTGCTTCCTCTCGAGTGGAGACTGGTATGTCGGGGAACTTCTTGATTTGCAGCAGGCGTGTGAAGGACCCTTTGGAAGTTCCAGTGGTTAGATGTGATTAGCCTCGAGAAGCCTCAGCGGAAATGGGCCTCATCTCGCCTGGAGGGCAAAACCTCCTGGATTTTCTCGAGTTGCGGCAGGTGCTCTCGACTTACGACGGGGACCTCAGGGACCCGCTCTGGTGGCCTCAGGAAAGGCCAGTCCCCATGGGAGTTCCTCGGGGGCCTCTCGGGATTCCTCTCCCGTTGATGCCGGGGCCTAAGACCTTGTGTGGAGTCGGGGCCGGAAGCTGAGGATTCCTCTCCAGTGCTGACAGGGATCTTGGGGTACTTCTGGAGTCTACCCAGGGGAGTCAGTCCTCGTCTCGAATGCGGGCATGCACTTGCGCTTTCCTCCAGAGCGGTAGCAGCAGTGTCACGCAGTCCGCCGCGTGGATCAAAGGATCTATGATTTTCCCTCGAGTCTTTCCCACGAGGCTTTCCCACGAGGCTTTCCCACAGGGCTGTCCCACGTGCCACCGTGGTGGGAGTCGATCCTCTGCGTGAAAGTCGAGGCAGTGCAGGGAAAACAGGTTCCTCTGGAATCGACTGAGAACTCTGGGGGACTCTTTGTATGGTGGCAAGACGCTGGAATTCCTCTCGTCCTTCCTGTGGAGAGCGCCTCCTCTTGAGACGCGACGGGAACGCCGGGAATTCTTTCCAGACCAAGTAGGGAAAGGATCCCTCATCTCGATCTATGAGGCGGAAACGGGGCTCCTCTGGATGTGGCCGGTACCCTCGTGTTCCTCTAGAGTGGAGACGGCTATATCAGGGAACTTCTTGAGTTGCAGTAAGGCTGTGAAGGACCTTTTGGAAATTCCAGAGGTTAGGTGTGATTAGCCTCCAGAAGCCTCAGTGGAAATGGGCCTCATCTCGCCTGGAGGGCAAAACCTCCTGGATTTTCTCGAGTTTCGGCAGGTGCTCTCGCCTTACGACGGGGACCTCAGGGACCCGCTCTGGTGGCCTCAGAAAGGACAGTCACCATGCGAGTTGATCGGGGGCCTTTCAGGATTCCTCTCCCTTCGATGCCGGGGCCTAAGACCTTCTGTGTAATCGGGCCCGGAACCTGAGGATTCCTCTCCAGTGCTGACATGGATCTTGGGGTACTTCTGGAGTCTCCCCAGGGGAGTAAGTCCTCGTCTCGAATGGGGGCATGCAGGTGAGCTTTCCTCCAGAGCCGTAGCAGCAGTGTCACCCTTCCCGTCGCGGGGATCAAGGGATCTGTGGCTTTCCTTCGAAGCTTTCCGACGAGGCTTTCCCACAGGGCTGTCCCAAGTGCCACCGTGGTGTGAATCGATCCTCGGCGTGAAAGTGGAGGCAGTGCAGGGAAAACAGGTTCCTCTGGAATGGACTGAGACATCTGGGGGACTCTTGGAATGGCGTCACGATGCTGGAGTTCCTCTCGCCTTTGCTGTGGAGAGCGCCTCCTCTTGAGATGCGACGGGAATGCCCAGAATTCTTTCCTGACCAAGCAGGGAAAGGATCCCTCATCTCGAGCTACGAGGCGGATACGGGGCTCCTCTCGATGTGGGCGGGACCCTCGTACTTCCTCTAGAGTGGAGACGGGGATGTTGGGAACTTCTTGAGTTGCAGCAAGGGTGTGAAGAACCTTTTGGAAGTTCCAGAGGTTAAATGTGATTAGCCTTGAGCAGCCTCAGCGGAAATGGGCCTCATCTCGCCTGGAGGGCAAAACCTCCTGGACTTTCTCCAGTTGCGGTAGGTGCTCTAGACTTTCGACGGGGACCTTAGGGACCCGCTATGGTGGACTCAGGAAAGGCCAGTCCCCATGCGAGTTGCTCGGGGGCCTCTCAGGATTCCTCTCTCTTGGATGCCGGAGCCTATAATCTTGGGTGGAGTTGGGCCCGGAACCTGAGGATTCCTCTCCAGTGCTGACATGTATCGTGGGGTACTTCTGGAGTCTCCCCAGTGGAGTAAGTCCTCGGCTCGAATGGGGGCATGCACGTGCTCTTTCATCCAGAGCAGTATCAGAAGTTTCACGCTTCCTTTCACGTGGATCAAGGGATATGTGGCTTTCCCACGAGGCTTTCCCACAGGGCTGTCCCACGTGCCACTGTGGTGGGAGTCGATCCTCGGCGTGAAAGTCGAGGCAGTACAGGGAAAACAGGTTCCTCTGGAATGGACTGAGACATCTGAGGGACTCTTGGAACGGTGACAAGACGCTGGAGTTCCTCTCGCCTTTCCTGCGGAGAGCGCCTCCTCTTGAGGTGAGAGGGGAACACCCGGAATTCTTTCCTGACAAAGCAGCGAAATGTCCCTCATCTCGAGATACGAGGCGAAAACTGGGCTCCTCTGGATGTGGCCGGGACCCTCGTGCTTCCTCTAGAGTGGAGACAGGTATATCAGGCAACTTCTTGAGTTTCAGCAAGGGTGTGAAGGACCTTTTGGAAGTTCCAGAGGTTAGGTTTGATTAGCTTCCAGTAGCCTCAGCGAACATGGGCCTCATCTCGCCTGGAGGGCAAAACCTCCTGGATTTTCTCGAGTTGCCGCAGGTGCTCTCGACTTACGACAGGGACCTCAGGGAATCCGCCTCAGGAAAGGCCAGTCCCCATGCGAGTTGCTCGCGGGCCTTTTGGGATTCCTCTCCCTTCAATGCCGGTGCCTAAGGCCTTGTGTGGAGGCAGGGCGGAACCTGAGGACTCCTCACCAGTGCTGACATGGATCTTGGGGTACTTCTGGAGTCTCCTCAGGGGAGTAAGTCCTCGTCTCGAATGGGGGCATGCACGTGCTCTTTCCTCCAGAGCGGTAGCAGCATTGTCACGCTTCCCATCGCCTGAATCAAGAGATCTGTGGCTTTCCCTCGAGGCTTTCCCACGAGGCTTTCCCACAGGGCTGTCCCATGTTCCACCGTGGTGTGAGTCAATCCTCGGCGTGAAAGTCGAGGCAGTGCAGGGAAAACAGTTTCCTCTGGAATGGACTGAGACATCTGGGGGACTCTTGGAATGGTGGCACGACGTTGGAGTTCCTCTCCCCTTTCCTGTGGAGAGCGCCTCCTCTTGTCGTGAGAGGGGAACGCCGGGATTTCTTTCCCGACAAAGCAGCGAAATGTCCTCATCTAGACCTACAAGACGGAAAGGGACTCTTCTGGATGTGGCCGGGACCCTCGTGCTTCCTCTAGAGTGGAGACAGTTATGTCAGGCAACTTTTTGAGTTGCAACAAGGGTGTGAAGGACCTTTTGGAAGTTCAGAGGTTAGGTGTGATTAGCTTCGAGTAGCCTCAGCGGAAATGGGCCTCATCTCGCCTGGAGGGCAAAAACCTCCTGGATTTTCTCCAGTTGCGGCAGGTGCTCTCGACTTACGACGGGGACCTCAGGGACCCCCTCTGGAGGCCTCAGGAAAGGCCAGTCCCCATGCGAGTTCCTCGGGGGCCTCTCAGGATTCCTCTCCCGTCGATGCCGGGGCCTAAGACCTTGTGTGGAGTCGGGCCCGGAACCTGAAGATTCCTCTCTAGTGTTGACATGGATCTTGGGGTACTTCTGGAGTCTCCCAGGGGAAAAAGTCCTCGTCTCGAAAGGGGGCATGCACGTGCACTTTCCTCCAGAGCGGTAATCGCAGTGTCACGCTTCTCATCGCCTGTATCAAGGGATCTGTGGCTTTCCCTCGATGCTTTCCTACGAGGCTCTCTCACGAGGCTTTCCCACAGGGCTGTCCCAGGTGCCGCCGTGGTGGGAGTCAATCCTCGGCGTGAAAGTCCAGGCAGTGCAGGGAAAATAGGTTCCTCTGGAATGGACTGAGACTTCTGGGGGACTCTTGGAATGGTGGCACGATGCTGGAGTTCCTCTCGCATTTCCTGTGGAGAGCCTCTCATCTTGAGATGCGACGGGAACGCCGGGAATTCTTTCCGGACCAAGCAGGGAAAGGATTCCTCATCTCGAGCTACGAGGCGGAAATGGGGCTCCTCTGGATGTGGGCGGCACCCTCGTGCTTCCTCTAGAGTGATGACCGGGATGTCGGGCAACTTCTTGAGTTGCAGTTAGGGTGTGAAGGGTCTTTTGGAAGTTCCAGACCTTGATGTGATTAGCCATGAGAAGCCTCAGCGGAAATGGGCCTCATCTCGCCTGGAGGGCAAAGCCTCCTGGATTTTCTCGAGTTGCGGCAGGTGCTCTCGACCTACGACGGGGACCTCAGGGACCCGCTCTGGTGGCCTGAGGAAAGGCCAGTCCCCATGCGAGTTGCTCGCGGGGCTCTCGGGATTCCTCTCCCTTTGATGAGGGGCCTAACACCTTGAGTTGTGTCAAGTCCGGAACCTGACGATTCCTCTCCACTGCTAACATGGATCTTGGGGTACTTCTGGAGTCTCCCCAGGGGAGTAAGTCCTCGTCTCGAGAGGGGGCATGCACGTACGCTTTCCTCCAGAGCTGTAGCAGCAGTGTCACGCTTCCCGTCGCCTGGATCAAGGGATCTGTGGCTTTCCCTCCAGGCTTTCCCACGAGGCTTTCCCACAGGGTTGTCCCACGTTCCACCATGGTGTGAGTCGATCCTCAGCGGGAATGTCGAGGCAGTGCAAGGAAAACAGGTTCCTCTGGAATGGACTGAGATATCTGGGGGACTCTTGGAATGGTTGCACGACGATGGAGTTCCTCTCGCCTTTCCTGTGGAGAGCGTCTCCTCCTGAGTTGAGAGGGGAACGCCGCAAATTCTTTCCCGACAAAGCAGCGAAATGTCCCTCATCTCGAGCTACGAGGCAGATACGGGGCTCCTCTGGATGTGGCCGGCACCCTCGTGCTTCCTCTAGAGTGGAGACGGGTATGTCAGGGAACTTCTTGAGTTGCAGTAAGGGTGTGAAGGACCTTTTGGAAGTTCCAGAGATTAAGTGTGATTAGCTTCGAGAAGCCTCAGTGGAAATGGGCCTCATCTCGCCTGGAGGGCAAAACCTTCTGGATTTTCTGGAATTGCGGCAGGTGCTCTCGACTTACGACGGGGACCTCAGGGACCCGCTCTGGTGGCCTCAGGAAAGACAAGTCCCCATGTGAGTTGCTCAGGGGACTCTCGGGATTCCTCTCCGTTGGATGCCGGGGCCTAAGACCTTGTGTGGAGGCGGGGCCGGAACCTGAGGATTCCTCTCCAGTGCTGACATGGATCTTGGGGTACTTCTGGAGTCTCCCCAAGGGAGTAAGTCCTCGTCTCGAATGGGGGCATGCACGTGCCCTTTCCTCCAGAGCGGTAATCGCAGTGTCACGCTTCTCATCGCCTGGATCAAGGGATCTGTGGCTTTCCCTCGAGGCTTTCCCAGGAGGCTTTCCCCCGAGGCTTTCCCACAGGGGTGTCCAACGTGCCACCATGGTGTGAGTCGATCCTCGGCGTGAAAGTCAAGGCAGTGCAGGGAAATCGGGTTCCTCTGGAATGGACTGAGACATCTGGGGGACTCTTGAAATGGTGGCACGACGCTGGAGTTCCTCTCGCCTTTCCTGTGGAAAGCGCCTCATCTTGAGATGGGACAGGAACGCCGGGAAATCTTTCCCGACCAAGCAGGGAAAGCATCCCTCATCTCGAGCTACGAGGCGGAAACGGGGCTCCTCTGGATGTGGGCGGCACCCTCGTGCTTCCTCTAGAGTGATGACGGGGATGTCGGGCAACTTCTTGAGTTGCAGCAAGGGTGTGAAGGACCTTTTGGAAGTTCCAGAGCTTAGATGTGATTAGCCATGAGAAGCCTCAGCGGAAATGGGCCTCATCTCGCCTGGAGGGCAAAACCTCCTGGATTTTCTGGAGTTGCGGCAGGTGCTCTCCACCTACGACGGGGACCTCAAGGCCCCGCTCTGGTGGCCTCCGGAAAGGCCAGTCCCCATGCGAGTTGTTCGCGGGCCTCTCGGGATTCCTCTCCCTTCGATGCCGGGGCCTAAGACCTTGTGAGGAGTCGGCCAGGAAACTGAGGATTCCCCTCCAGTGTTGACATGGATCTTGGGGTACGTCTGGTGTCTCCCCAGGGGAGTAAATCCTCGTCTCGAATGGGGGCATGCACGTGCGCTTTCCTCCCGAGCTGAAGCAACAGTGTCACGCTTCCCGTCGCGTGGATCAAGGGATCTGTGGCTTTCCCTAGAGGCTTTCCCACGAGGCTTTCCCACAGGGCTGTCCCACGTGCCACCGTGGTGGGAGTCGATCCTCTGCGTGAAAGTCGAGGCAGTGCAGGGAAAAAAGGTTCTTCTGGAATGGACTGAGACATCTGGGGGACTCTTGGAATGGTGGCATGACGCTGAAGTTCCTCTCGTCTTTCCTGTGGAGAGCGCCTCCTCTTGAGATGCGAGCGGAATGCCCAGAATTCTTTCCCGACCAAGCAGCAAAAGAATCCCTCATCTCGATCTACGAGGCGGAAACGGAGCTCCTCTGGATGTGGCCGGGACCGTCGTGCTTCCTCTATAGTGGAGCCGGGTATGTCAGGGAACTTCTTGAGTTGCAGCAAGGGTGAGAAGGACCTTTTGGAAGTGCCAGAGGTTAGGTGTGATTAGCCTCGAGACGCCTCAGCGGAAATGGGCCTCATCTAGCCTGGAGGGCATAACCTCCTGGATTTTCTCGAGTTGTGGCTTGTGCTCTCCACTTACGATGGGGACCTGAGGGACCCGCTCTGGTGGCCTCAGGAAAGGCCAGTCCCCATGCGAATTGCGTGGCGGCCTCTTGGAATTCCTCTCCCTTCGGTGCCGGGGCCTAAGACCTTGTGTGGTGTCGGGGCAGGAACCTGAGGATTCCTATCCATTGCTGACATGGATCTTGGGGTACTTCTGGAGGCTCCCCAGGGGAGTAAGTTCTCCTCTCGAATGGGGGCACACATGTACGCTTTCCTCCAGAGCGGTAGCAGCAGTGTCACGCTTCCCGTCGCCTGGATCATGGGATCTCTGGCTTTCCCACAGGGCTTTCCCACGTGCCACCGTGGTGTGAGTCGATCCTTGGCGTGAAAGTCGAGGCAGTGCAGGGAAAAATGATTCCTCTGGAATAGACTGAGACATCTGGGGGACTCTTGGAATGGTGGCACGACGATGGAGTTCCTCTCGCCTTTCCTGTGGAGAGCGCCTCCCCTTGAGATGGGACGGGAATGCCCAGAATTCTCTCCCGACCAACAGCGAAAGGATCCCTCATCTCGAGCGACGAGGCGGATACGGGGCTCCTCTGGATGTGGCCGGCACCCTCGTGCTTCCTCTAGAGTGGAGACGGGGATGTCAGGGAACTTCTTGAGTTGCAGCAAGGGTGTGAAGGACCTTTTGGAAGTTCCAGAGGTTAAGTGTGATTAGCTTCAAGAAGCCTCAGCGGAAATGGGCCTCATCTCGCCTGGAGGGCAAAACCTTCTGGATTTTCTGGAATTGCGGCAGGTGCTCTCAACTTACGACGGGGACCTCAGGGACCCCCTCTGGTGGCCTCAGGAAATGCCAGTCCCCATATGAGGTGAACGGGGGCCTCTCAGGATTCCTCTACCTTCTATGCCGGGGCCTAAGACGTTGTGTGGAGTCGGGGCCGGAACCTGAGGATTCCTCTCCAGTGCTGACATGGATCTTGGGGTCATTCTGGAGTCTCCCCAGGGGAGTAAGTCCTCGTCTCGAATGGGGCCATGCACGTGCCGTTTCCTCCAAAGCGGTAGCAGCAGTGTCACACTTCCGGTCGCGTGGATCAAGGGATCTGTGGCTTTCTCTCGAGGCTTTCCCCGGAGGCTTTCCCACGAGGCTTTCCACAGGGCTTGTCTCACGTGCCACGGTGGTGGCAGTTGATCCTCGGCGTGAAAGTCGAGGCAGTGCAGGGAAAACAGGTTCCTTTGGAATGCACTGTGACATCTGGGGGTCTCTGGGAATGGTGGCACGACCCTGGAGTTCCTCTCGCTTTTCCTGTGGAGAGCGCCTCCTCTTGAGATGCAACGGGAACGCCCAGAATTCTTTCCCGACAAAGCTGAGAAAGGATCCCTCATCTCGAGCTACTAGGCGGAAACGGGTCTCCTCTGGATGTCGGCAGGACCCTCGTGCTTCTTCTAGAGTGGAGACGGGGATGTCCAGGAACTTCTTGAGTTGCAGCAAGGGTGTGAAGGACCTTTTGGAAGTTCCAGAGCTTAGATGTGATTAGCCTTGAAATGCCTCAGCGGAAATGGGCCTCATCTCGCCTGGAGTGCAAAACCTCCTGGATTTTCTCGAGTTGCGACAGGTGTTCTCGACTTACGACGGGGATCTCAGGGGCCCGCTATGGTGGCCTCAGGAAAGGCCAGTCCCCATGCGAGTTTCTCGCGGGCCACTCCGGATTCCTCTCCCTTTGATGTCGGGGCCTACGACCTTGAGTTGTGTCAGGTCTGGAAACTGAAGATTCCTCTCCAGTGCTGACATGGTTCTTGGGGTACTTCTTGAGTCTCCCCAGGGGAGTAAGTCCTCGTCTCGAATGGGGGCATGCACGTGCGCTTTCCTTCAGAACTGTAGCAGCAGTGTCACGCTTCCCATCGCCTGGATCAAGGGATCTGTGGCTTTCCCTCAGGCTTTTCCAAGAAGCTTTCCCACAAGGCTGTCCCACATGCCACTGTGGTGGGAGTCGATCCTCGGCGTGAAAGTCGAGGCAGTGCAGGGAAAACAGGTTCCTCTGGAATGAACTGAGACATCTGGGGGACTCTTGGAATGATGGCACGACGCTGGAGTTCCTCTCGCCTTTCCTGTGGAGAGCGCCTCCTCTGCAGATGCGACGGGAATGCCTAGAATTCTTTCCCGACCAAGCAGCGAAAGAATCCCTCATCTCGAGCTACGAGGCGGAAACAGGGCTCCTCTGGATGTGGCCGGGACCCTCGTGCTTCCTCTAGAGTGGAGACGGGTATGTCAGGGAACTTCTTGAGTTGCAGCAAGGGTGTGAAGGACCTTTTGGAAGTTCCAGAGGTAAGGTGTGATTAGCCTAGAGAAGCCTCAGCGGAAATGCGCCTCATCTCGCCTGGAGGGCAAAACCTCCTGGGATTTCTCCAGTTGCGGCAGGTGCTCTCGACTTACGACGGTGGCATCAGGGACCCGCTCTGGTGGACCCATGAAAGGCCAGTCCACATGCGAGTTGCTGGGGGGCCTCTCGGGATTCCTCTCCCTTGGATGCCGAAGCCTAAGACCTTGTGTGGAGTCGGGCCCGGAACCTGAGGATTCCACTCCAGTGCTTACATGGATCTTGGGGTACTTCTGGAGTCTCCCCAGGGGAGCAAGTCCTCGTCTCAAATGGGGGCATGCACGTGTGCTTTCCTCCAGAGCTGTAGCAGCAGTGTCACGCTTCCCATCGCCTGGATCAAGGGATCTGTGGCTTTCCCTCGTGGCTTTCCCTCGAGTCTTTCCCACGAGGCTTTCCCACAGGGCTGTCCCACGTGCCACCGTGGTGTGCGTCGAAACTCGGCGTGAACGTCGAGGCAGTGCGGGGAATACAGGTTCCTCTGGAATGGACTGAGACATCTGCGGGACTCTTGGAATGGTGGCACAACACTGGAGTTCCTCTCGCCTTTCCTGTGGAGAGCGCCTCCTCTTGAGATGGGACGGGAACGCCGGGAATTCTTTCCCGACCAAGCAGGGAAAGGATCCCTTAACTGGAGCTAGTAGGCGGAAACGGGCCTCCTCTGGATGTGGGCGGGACCAACGTGCTTCCTCTAGAGTGGAGACGGGTATGTCAGGGAACTTCTTGAGTTGCAGCAAGGGTGTGAAGGACCTTTGGGAAGTTCCAGAGCTTAGGTGTGATTAGCCTTGAGAAGCCTCAGCGGAAATGGGCCTCATCTGGCCTGGAGGGCAAAACCTCCTGGATTTTCTGGAGTTGCGGCAGGTGCTCTCGACTTACGATGGGGACCTCAGGGACCCGCTCTGGCGGCCCCAGGACTGGCCAGCCCCCATTCAAATTGCTCGGGGTCCTCTCGGGATTCCTTTCCCTTTGATGCCGGGGCCTAAGACCTTGTGTGGAGTCAGGGCCGGAACCTGAGGATTCCTCTCCAGTGCTGACATGGATCATGGGGTACTTGTGGAGTCTCCCCAGTGGAGTGAGTCCTCATCTCGAGAAGGGGCATGCATGTGCGCTTTCCGTCCGACCTGTAGCAGCAGTGTCACTCTTCACGTTGCGTGGGTCAAGGGATCTGCGGCTTCCCTCTAGGCTTTCCCACAAAGCTTTCCCACGAGGCTTTCCCACAGGGCTGTCCCACGTGCCACCGAGGTGTGAGTCGATCCTCGTCGTGAAAGTCGAGGCTGTGCAGGAAAAAAAGATTTCTCTGCAATGGACTGAGACATCTGGGGGACTCTTGGAATGGTGGCACGATCCTGGAGTTTCTCTCGCCTTTCCTGTGGAGATTGCCTCCTTTTGAGATGCGACAGGAACTCTGGGAATTATTTCCCGACCAAGCAGGGAAAGGATCCTTCATCTCGAGCTACCAGGCAGAAACGGGGCTCCCCAGGATGTGGGCGGGACCCTCGTGCTTCCTCTAGAGTGGAGACGGGTATGTCGGGGAACTTCTTGAGTTGCAGCAAGGGTGTTAAAGACATCTTGGAAGTTCCAGAGCACATATGTGATTAGCTTTGAGAAACCTCAGTGGAAATGGGCCTCATCTCGCCTGGAGGGGAAAATATCCTGGATTTTCTCTTGTTTCAGCAGGTGCTCTCGACTTACGATGGGGACCTCAGGGACCCGTTCTGGTGGCCTCAGGAAAGGCCAGTCCCCATGCGAGTTGCCCGGGAGCCTCTCGGGATTCCTCTCCCTTCGATGCCGCGGCCTAAGATCTTGTGTGGAGTCAGGCCGGGCACCTGAGGATTCCTCTCCAGTGCTGACATGGATCTTGGGGTACTTCTGGAGTCTCCCCAGGGGAGAAAATCCTCGTCTCCAATGGGGGCATGCACGTGCGCTTTCCTCCAGAGCTGTAGCAGCAATGTCACGCTTCCCATCGCCTGGATCAAGGGATCTGTGGCTTTCCCTCGAGCCTTTCCCACGAGGCTTTCCCACGAGGCTTTCCCACAGGGCTGTCCCACGTGCCACCGTGGTGTGAGTCGATCCTTGGCGTGAAAGTCGAGGCAGTACAGGGAAAACAGGTTCCTCTGGTTTGGACTGAGACATCTGGGGGACTCTTGGAATGGTAGCACGACCCTCGAGTTCCACTCACTTTTCCTGTGGAGAGCGCCTCCTCTTGAGATGCGACGGGAAAGCCGGGAATTCTGTCCCGACCAAGCAGGGAAAGGATCCCTCATCTCGAGCTATGAGGCGGAAACGGGGCTCCTCTGGATGTTGCCGGGACCCTCGTACTTCCTCTCGAGTGGGGACGGGTATGTCAGGGAACTTGTTGAGTTGCAGCAGGGTTGTGAAGTACCTTTTGGAAGTTACAGAGGTTAGGTGTGATTAGCCTCGAGAAGCCTCAGGGAAATGGGCCTCAATTCGCCTGGAGGCAAAACCTCCTGGATTTTCTCGAATTGCGGCAGGTGCTCTCGACTTACGACGGGGACCTCAGGGACCCGCTCTGGTGGCCTCAGGAAAACCCAGTCCCGATGCGAGTTGCTCGGGGGCCTCTCGGGATTCCTCTCCCTTCGATGCCGGGGCCTAAGACCTTGTGTGGAGACGGGGTGGGAACCTGAGGATTCCTCTCCAGTGCTGACATGGATCGTGGGGTACTTCTGGAGTCTCCCCAGGGGAGTGAGTCCTCGTCTCGGGAGGGGGCATGCACGTGCGCTTTCCTCCAGAGCGGTAGCAGCAATGTCACGCTTCCCGTCGCATAGATTAAGGGATCTGTGTCTTTCCATCGAGGCTTTCCCACGAGGCTTTCCCACAGGGCTGTCCCACGTGCCACTGAGGTGGGATTCGATCCTCGGCTTGAAAGTCGAGGCAGTGCAGGGAAAACAGGTTCCTCTGGAATGGACTGAGACATCTGTGGGACTCTGGGAATAGTGCCACGACCCTGGAGTTCCTCTTGCCTTTCCTGTGAAGAGCACCTCCTCTTGAGATGCGACAGGATCTCTGGGAATTCTTTCCAGACCAAGCAGGGAAAGGATCCCACATCTCGAGCTACGAGGTGGAAACAGGGCTCCTCTGGATGTGGGTGGGACCCTCGTGCTTCCTCTCGAGTGGAGTCGGGTATGTCGGGGAACTTCTTGATTTGCAGCAAGGGTGTGAAGGACCTTTTCGAGGTTCCAGAGGTTAGGTGTGATTAGCCTCGAGAAGCCTCAGCGGAAATGGGCCTCATCTCGCCTGGAGGGCAAAACCCCCTGGATTTTCTCGAGTTGCGACAGGGGCTCTCCACTTACGACGGGGACCTCAGGGACCCGCTCTGGTGGCCTCAGGAAAGGCCAGTCCTCATGCGAGTTGCTCGGGGGCCTCTCGGGATTCCTCTACCTTCTATGCCGGGGCCTAAGACCTTGTGTGGAGTCAGGGCCGGAACCTGAGGATTCCTTTCCAGTGCTGACATGGATCTTGGGGTACTTCTGTAGTCTCCCCAGGGGAGTAAGTCCTCGTCTCGGGAGGGGGCATGTATGTGCGCTTTCCTCCACAGCGGTAGCAGCAATGTCACGCTTCCCGTCGCATGGATCAAGAGATCTGTGGCTTTCCCTTGAGGCTTTCCCATTAGGCTTTCCCACGAGGTTTTCCCACAGGGCTGTCCCACGTGCCACGGTGGTGGGAGTCGATCCTCGGTGTGAAAGTCGAGGCAGTGCAGGGAAAACAGGTTCCTCTGGAATGGACTGAGACATCTGTGGGACTCTGGGAATGGTGGCACGACCCTGGAGTTCCTCTCGCCTTTTCTGTGGAGGGCGCCTCCTCTTGAGATGCGACAGGAATGCGGGGAATTCTTTCCAGACCAAGCAGGGAAAGAATCCCTAATCTCGAGCTACGAGGCAGAATCGGGGCTCCACTTGATGTGGGCGGGACACTCGTGCTTCCTCTAGAGTGGAGACCGGTATGCGGGGAACTTCTTGAGTTGCAGCAAGGGTGTGAAGGACCTTTTAGAAGTTCCAGAGTTTAGGTGTGATTAGCCTTGAGAAGCCTCAGCGGAAATGGGCCTCATCTCGCCTGGAGGGCAAAACCTCCTGGATTTTCTCCAGTTGTGGCAGGTGCTCTTGACTTACCACGGGGACCTCAGGGACACGCTCTGGTGGCCTCAGGAAAGGCCAGTCCCCATGCGAGTTGCTCGGGGGCCTCTCGGGATTCCTCTTCCTTCGATGCCGGGGCCTAAGACCTTGTGTGGAGTCGGGGCCGGAACCTGAGGATTCCTCTCCGGTGCTGACATGGATCTTGGGGTACTTCTGGAGTCTCCGCAGGGGAGTGAGTCCTCGTCTCGAGAGGGGGCATGCACGTGCCCTTTCCTTCCAACCTGTAGCAGCAGTGTCACGCTTCCCGTCGCGAGGATCAAGGGATCTGTGGCTTTCCCTGGAGGCTTTCCCACGAGGCTTTCCCTCAGAGCTCTCCCACGTGCCAGCGTGGTGGGAGTCGATCCTTGGCATGAAAGTCGAGGCAGTGCAGCTAAACAGGTTCCTCTGGAATGGACTTAGACATCTGGGGGACTCGGGGAATGGTGGCACGATCCTGGAGTTCCTCTCGCCTTTTCTGTGGAGAGCGCCTCCTCTTGAGATGCGAGGGGAACACGGGGAATTCTTTCCAGACCAAGCAGGGAAAGGATCCCACATCTCGAGCTACGAGGTGGAAACAGGGCTCCTCTGGATGTGGGTGGGACCCTCGTGCTTCCTCTCGAGTGGAGTCGGGTATGTCGGGGAACTTCTTGATTTGCAGCAAGGGTGTGAAGGACCTTTTCGAGGTTCCAGAGGTTAGGTGTGATTAGCCTGGAGAAGCCTCAGCGGAAATGGGCCTCATCTCGCCTGGAGGGCAAAACCCCCTGGATTTTCTCGAGTTGCGACAGGGGCTCTCCACTTACGATGGGGACCTCAGGGACCCGCTCTGGTGGCCTCAGGAAAGGCCAGTCCTCATGCGAGTTGCTCGGGGGCCTCTCGGGATTCCTCTACCTTCTATGCCGGGGCCTAAGACCTTGTGTGGAGTCGGGGCCGGAACCTGAGGATTCCTTTCCAGTGCTGACATGGATCTTGGGGTACTTCTGGAGTCTCCCCAGGGGAGTAAGTCCTCGTCTCGGGAGGGGGCATGTATGTGCGCTTTCCTCCACAGCGGTAGCAGCAATGTCACGCTTCCCGTCGCATGGATCAAGAGATCTGTGGCTTTCCCTTGAGGCTTTCCCATTAGGCTTTCCCACGAGGTTTTCCCACAGGGCTGTCCCACGTGCCACGGTGGTGGGAGTCGATCCTCGGTGTGAAAGTCGAGGCAGTGCAGGGAAAACAGGTTCCTCTGGAATGGACTGAGACATCTGTGGGACTCTGGGAATGGTGGCACGACCCTGGAGTTCCTCTCGCCTTTTCTGTGGAGAGCGCCTCCTCTTGAGATGCGAGGGGAACACGGGGAATTCTTTCCAGACCAAGCAATGAAAGAATCCCTAATCTCGAGCTACGAGGCGGAATCGAGGCTCCACTTGATGTGGGCGGGACACTCAGCTTCATCTAGAGTGGAGACGGGTATGTCCGGGAACTTCTTGAGTTGCAGCAAGGGTGTGAAGGACCTTTTGGCAGTTCCAGAGGTTAGGTGTGATTAGCCTCGAGAAGCCTCATCGGAAACGGGGCTCATTTCGCCTGGAGGGCAAAACCCCCTGGATTTCTCGAGTTGTGGTAGGGGCTCTCGACTTAGGACGGGGACCTCAGAGCCCCGATCTGGTGGCCTCAGGAAAGGACAGTCCTCATGCACGTTGCTCAGGGGCCTCTCGGATGCCTCTACCTTCTATGCTAGGGCCTAACACTTTGTGTGGAGTCGGGGCCGGAACCTGATGATTCCTCTCCAGTGCTGACATGGATCTTGGGGTACTTCTGGAGTCTTCCCAGGGGAGTGAATCCTTGTCTCGAGAGGGGGCATGCACGTGCGCTTTCCTGCAGAGCGGTAGCAGCAATATCTCGCTTCGCGTCGGGAAGATCAAGGGATCTGTGGCTTTCCCTCGAGGCTTTCCCACGATGCATTCCCACCAGGCTTTCCCCTAGGGCTGTCCCAAGTTCCACCGTGGTGGGAGTCAATCCTCGGTGTGAAAGTCGAGGCAGTGCAGGGATAACAGGTTCCTCTGGAATGGAATGAGACTTCTGGGGAACTCTTGGAATGGTGACACCACCCTGGAGTTCTTCTCGCCTTTCCTGTGGAGAGCGCCTCTACCTGAGATTCGACAGGAACGCCAGAATTCTTTCGCGACCAAGCAGGGAAAGGATCCCTCATCTCGAGCTACGAGGCGGAAACGGGACTACCCTGGACGTGGGCAGGATCCTCGTGCTTCCTCTCCAGTGGAGACGGGTATGTCGGGGAAGTTCTTTAGTTGCAGCAAGGGTGTGAAGGACCTTTCTGAAGTTCCAGAGGTTAGGTGTGATTAGCCTCTAGAAGACTCAGCGGAAATGGGCCTCATCTCTCCTGCAAGGCAAAACATCCCGGATTTTCTCGAATTGCGGCAGGTGCTCTCGACTTACGACAGGGACATAAGGGACCCGCTCAGGTGGCCTTAGGAAAGGCCACTCCCCATGCGAGTTGCTTGGGGGCCTCTCGGGATTCCTCTTCCTTCGATGACGGAACCTCAGACCTTGTGTGGAGTCGGGGCCAGAACCTGAGGATTCCTCTCCAGTGCTGACATGGATCTTGGGGTACTTCTGGAGTCTCACCAGGGGAGTAAGTCCTCGTCTCGAAAGGGGGCATGCACGTGCGCTTTCCTCCAGAGTGGTGGCAGCAGTGTCACGCTTCCCATCGTGTGGATCAAGGGATCTGTGGCTTTCCCTCGAGGCTTTCGCACCAGGCTTCCCACAGGTCTGTCCCACGTGCCACCGTGGTGGGAGTCGATCCTCGGCGTGAAAGTCGAGGCAGTGCAGGGAAAACAGGTTCCTCTGGAATGGACTGAGGCATCTGGGGGCTCTGGGAATGGTGGCACGACCCTGGAGTTCCTCTCGCCTTTCCTGTGGAGAGCGCCTCCTCTTGAGATGCGAATGGAACGCCCAGAATTCTTTCCCGACCAAGCAGGGAAAGGATCCCTCATCTCGAGCTATGAGGCGGAAACAGGGCTCCTCTGGATGTGGGCGGGACCCTCCTGCTTCCTCTAGAGTGGAGACTGGTATGCGGGGAACTTCTTGAGTTGCAGCAAGGGTGTGAAGGACCTTTTGGAAGTTCCAGATGTTAGGTGTGATTAGCCTCGAGAAGCCTCAGCGGAAATGGGCCTCATCTCGCCTGGAGAGCAAAACCTCCTGAATTTTCTCGAGTTGCGGCACGTGTTCTCTACTCACGGCGGGGACCTCTGGGACCCGCTCTGGTGGCCTCAGGACTGGCCAGTCCCCATTCGAGTTGCTCGGGGGCCTCTCGAGATTCCTCTGCCGTCGATGCCGGGACCTAAGACCTTGTGTGGAGTCGGGCCCGGAACGTGAGGATTCCTCTCCAGTGCTGACATGGATCTTGGGGTACTTCTGGAGTCTCCGCAGGGGAGTGAGTCCTTGTCTCGAGAAGGGGCATGCACGTGCCCTTTCCTCACGCTTCCCATTGCGTGGATCAAGGGATCTGTGGCTTTCCCTCGAGGCTTTCCCACGATGCTGTCCCACGTGCCACCCTGGTGGGAGTCGATCCACAGCGTGAAAGTCGAGGCAGTGCAGGGAAAACAGTTTCATCTGGAATGGACTGAGACATCTGGGGGACTCGGAATGGTGGCGCGACCCTGGAGTTCCTCTCGCCTTTCCTGTGTGGAGGGACTCCTCTTGAGTTGCAACGGGAACGCCGGGAATTCTTTCCCAACCAAGCACGGAAAGGATCCCTCAACCCGAGCTACGAGGCAGAAACGAGGCTCCCCTGGTTGTGGGCGGAAATCTCGTGCTTCCTCTAGAGTGTAGACTGGTATGTTGGGGAACTTCTTGATTTGCAGCAAGGGTGTGAAGGACCTTTTGGAAGTTCCAGAGGTTAGGTGTGATTAGCCTCGAGAAGACTCAGCGGAAATGGGCCTCATCTCGCCTGGAGGGAAAAACCTCCGGGATTTTCTTGAGTTGTGGCAGGTGCTCTCGACTTAGGACGGGGACCTCAGGGACCCGCTCTGGTGGCCTCAGTGAAGGCCAGTCACCATGCGAGTTGATCGAGGGCCTCTCGGGATTCCTCTACGTTCGATGCCGGGGCATAAGACCTTGTGTGGAGTCGGGGCGGGAACCTGAGGATTCCTCTCCAGTGCTGACATACATCTTGGGGTATTTTTGGAGTCTCCCCATGGGAGTAAGTCCTCGTCTCGAATAGGGGCATGCACGGGCGCTTTTCTCCAGAGAGGTACCAGCAATGTCACGCTTCCCGTCGCGTGGATCAAGGGATCTGTGGCTTTCCCTCGAGGCTTTCACACGAGGCATTCCCACGAGTCTTTCCGACAGGGCTGTCCCACGTGCAACCGTAGTGGGAGTCGATTTTCGGCGTGAAAGTCGAGGCAGTGCAGGGAAAACAGGTTCCTCTGGAATGGACTGAGACATCTGCGGGACTCTGGGAATGGTGGCACGACCCTGGAGTTCCTCTCTCCTTTCCTGTGGAGAGCACCTCCTCTTGAGATTCGATGGGAACTCCCAGAATTCTTTCCCGACCAAGCAGCGAAACGATCCCTCATCTCCAGCTAAGAGGCGGAAAAGGGGCTCCTCTGGATGTGGGCGTGACCCTCGAGCTTCCTCGAAACATGAGACGGGTATGTCGGGGAACTTCTTGAGTTGCAGCAAGGGTGTGAAGGACCTTTTGGAAGTTCCAGAGGTTAGGTGTGATTAACCTCGAGAAGCCTCAGCGGAAATGGGCCTCGTCTAGCCTGGAGGGGAGAACCTCCTGGATTTTCTGGAGTTGCGGCAGGTGCTCTCGACTTATGATGGGGACCTCAGGGACCAGCTCTGGTGGCCTCAGGAAAGGCCAGTCCCCATGCGAGTTGATCGGGGGGCTCTCAGGATTCCTCTACCTTCTATGCCGGGGCCTAAGACCTTGTGTGGAGTCAGGGCCGGAACCTGAGGATTCCTCTCCAGTGCTGACATGTATCCTGGGTACTTCTGGAGTCTCCCCAGGGGAGTGAGTCCTCCTCTCGAGAGAGGGTATGCACGTGCGCTTTCCTTCAGACCTGAAGTAGCAGTGTCACACTTCCCGTCCCTGCGATCATGGGATCTGTGGCTTTCCCACGAGGCTTTCCCACAGGGCTGTCCCACGAGTCAGCGTGGTAGGAGTCGATCCTCGGCATGAAAGTTTAGGCAGTACAGGGAAAACAGGTTCCTCTGGAATGGACTGAGACATCTGGGGGACTCGGAATGGTGGTGCGACCCTGGAGTTCCTTTCGCCTTTCCTGTGGAGAGGGCCTCATTTTGAGATGCAACGGGAACATCGGGAATTCTTTCCCGACCAAACAGGGAAAGGATCCCTCATCTCGAGCTACGAGGCAGAAACGGGGCTCCCCTGGATGTGGGCGGACCCTCGTGGTTCCTCTAGAGTGGAGACCAGTATGTCGGGGAACTTCTTGAGTTGCAGCAAGGTTGTGAAGCACCTTTTAAAAGTTCCAGAGGTTAGGTGTGATTAACCTCGAGAAGCCTCAGCGGAAATGGGCCTCATCTCGCCTGGAGGGCAAAACCTCCTGGATTTTCTCGAGTTGGGGCAGGTGCTCTCCACTTACGACGGGGACCTCAGGGACCCGCTCTGGTGGCCTCAGGAAAGGCCAGTCCCCATGCGAGTTCATCGGGGGCCTCACGGGATTCCTCTACCTTCTATGCCGGGGCCTAAGACCTTGTGTGGAGTCGGGCCGGAACCTGAGGATTCCTCTCCAGTGCTGACATGTATCTTGGGGTACTTCTGGAGTCTGCCCAGGGGAGTAATTCCTCGTCTCGAGAGGGGGCATGCACGCGTGCTTTCCCCCAGAGCGGTAGCAGCATTGTCACGCTTCCCGTCGCGTGGATCAAGAGATCTGTGGCTTTCCCTCGAGGCTTTCCCACGAGGCTTTCCCAAGAGGCTTTCCCACAGGGCTGTCCCACATGCCACTGTGGTGGCAGTCGATCCTCGGCGTGAAAGTCGAAACAGTGCAGGGAAAACAGGTTCCTCTCGAATGGACTGAGACATCTAGGGGACTCAGAATGGTGGCGGGACCCTGGAGTTCCTCTCACCTTTCCTGTGGAGAGGGTCTCCTCTTGAGATGCAACGGAAATGCCGGGAATTCTTTCGCGACCAAGCAGGGAAAGGATCCCTCATTTCGAGCTATGAGGGAGAAACGGGGGTCCCCTGGATGTGGGCGGGACCCACGTGCCTCCTCTAGAGTGGAGACCGGTATGTCGGGGAACTTCTTGAGTTGCAGCAAGGGTGTGAAAGACCTTTTGGAAGTTCCAGAGGTTAGGTGTGATTAGCCTCGAGAAGCCTCAGTGGAAATGGGCCTCATCTCACATGGAGGGCAAAACCTCCTGGATTTTCTCGAGTTGGGGCAGGTGCTCTCCACTTATGACGGGGACCTCAGGGACCCGCTCTGGTGGCCTCAGGAAAGGCCAGTCCCCATGCGAGTTGATCGGGGGCCTCTCGGGATTCCTCTCCCTTCGAGGACGGGGCCTAAGACCTTGTGTGGATTCGGGGCCGGAACCTGAGGATTCCTCTCCAGTGCTGACATGTATCTTGGGGTACTTGTGGAGTCTCCCCAGGGGAGTGAGTCCTCGTCCCGAGAGGGGGCTTGCACGTGTGCTTTCCTCCAGAATGGTAGCAGCAATGTCACGCTTCCCGTCGCATAGATCAAGGGATCTGTGTCTTTCCCTCGAGGCTTTCCCACGAGCTTTCCCACAGGGCTTTCCCACGTGCCACTGTGGTGGGAGTCGATCCTTGGCGTGAAAGTCGCGGCAGTGCAGGGAAAACAGGTTCCTCTGGAATGGACTGAGACATCTGGGGGACTCTGGGAATGGTGGCACGACCCTGGAGTTCCTCTCGCCTTTCCTGTGGAGAGTGCCTCCTCTTGAGATGCGACGGGAACGCCCAGAATTCTTTCCCGACCAAGCAGCGAAAGGATCCCTCATCTCGAGCTTCGAGGCGGAAACGGGGCTCCTCTGGATGTGGGCGGGACCCTCGTTCTTCCTCTCGAGTGGAGACGGGTATGTCGGGGAACTTGTTGAGTTGCAGCAAGGGTGTGAAGGACCTTTTGGAAGTTCCAGAGGTTAGGTGTGATTAACCTCGAGAAGCCTCAGCGGAAATGGGCCTCGTCTAGCCTGGAGGGGAGAACCTCCTGGATTTTCTGGAGTTGCGGCAGGTGCTCTCGACTTATGATGGGGACCTCAGGGACCAGCTCTGGTGGCCTCAGGAAAGGCCAGTCCCCATGCGAGTTGATCGGGGGGCTCTCAGGATTCCTCTACCTTCTATGCCGGGGCCTAAGACCTTGTGTGGAGTCAGGGCCGGAACCTGAGGATTCCTCTCCAGTGCTGACATGTATCCTGGGTACTTCTGGAGTCTCCCCAGGGGAGTGAGTCCTCCTCTCGAGAGAGGGTATGCACGTGCGCTTTCCTTCAGACCTGAAGTAGCAGTGTCACACTTCCCGTCCCTGCGATCATGGGATCTGTGGCTTTCCCACGAGGCTTTCCCACAGGGCTGTCCCACGAGTCAGCGTGGTAGGAGTCGATCCTCGGCATGAAAGTTTAGGCAGTACAGGGAAAACAGGTTCCTCTGGAATGGACTGAGACATCTGGGGGACTCGGAATGGTGGTGCGACCCTGGAGTTCCTTTCGCCTTTCCTGTGGAGAGGGCCTCATTTTGAGATGCAACGGGAACATCGGGAATTCTTTCCCGACCAAACAGGGAAAGGATCCCTCATCTCGAGCTACGAGGCAGAAACGGGGCTCCCCTGGATGTGGGCGGACCCTCGTGGTTCCTCTAGAGTGGAGACCAGTATGTCGGGGAACTTCTTGAGTTGCAGCAAGGTTGTGAAGCACCTTTTAAAAGTTCCAGAGGTTAGGTGTGATTAACCTCGAGAAGCCTCAGCGGAAATGGGCCTCATCTCGCCTGGAGGGCAAAACCTCCTGGATTTTCTCGAGTTGGGGCAGGTGCTCTCCACTTACGACGGGGACCTCAGGGACCCGCTCTGGTGGCCTCAGGAAAGGCCAGTCCCCATGCGAGTTCATCGGGGGCCTCACGGGATTCCTCTACCTTCTATGCCGGGGCCTAAGACCTTGTGTGGAGTCGGGCCGGAACCTGAGGATTCCTCTCCAGTGCTGACATGTATCTTGGGGTACTTCTGGAGTCTGCCCAGGGGAGTAATTCCTCGTCTCGAGAGGGGGCATGCACGCGTGCTTTCCCCCAGAGCGGTAGCAGCATTGTCACGCTTCCCGTCGCGTGGATCAAGAGATCTGTGGCTTTCCCTCGAGGCTTTCCCACGAGGCTTTCCCAAGAGGCTTTCCCACAGGGCTGTCCCACATGCCACTGTGGTGGCAGTCGATCCTCGGCGTGAAAGTCGAAACAGTGCAGGGAAAACAGGTTCCTCTCGAATGGACTGAGACATCTAGGGGACTCAGAATGGTGGCGGGACCCTGGAGTTCCTCTCACCTTTCCTGTGGAGAGGGTCTCCTCTTGAGATGCAACGGAAATGCCGGGAATTCTTTCGCGACCAAGCAGGGAAAGGATCCCTCATTTCGAGCTATGAGGGAGAAACGGGGGTCCCCTGGATGTGGGCGGGACCCACGTGCCTCCTCTAGAGTGGAGACCGGTATGTCGGGGAACTTCTTGAGTTGCAGCAAGGGTGTGAAAGACCTTTTGGAAGTTCCAGAGGTTAGGTGTGATTAGCCTCGAGAAGCCTCAGTGGAAATGGGCCTCATCTCACATGGAGGGCAAAACCTCCTGGATTTTCTCGAGTTGGGGCAGGTGCTCTCCACTTATGACGGGGACCTCAGGGACCCGCTCTGGTGGCCTCAGGAAAGGCCAGTCCCCATGCGAGTTGATCGGGGGCCTCTCGGGATTCCTCTCCCTTCGAGGACGGGGCCTAAGACCTTGTGTGGATTCGGGGCCGGAACCTGAGGATTCCTCTCCAGTGCTGACATGTATCTTGGGGTACTTGTGGAGTCTCCCCAGGGGAGTGAGTCCTCGTCCCGAGAGGGGGCTTGCACGTGTGCTTTCCTCCAGAATGGTAGCAGCAATGTCACGCTTCCCGTCGCATAGATCAAGGGATCTGTGTCTTTCCCTCGAGGCTTTCCCACGAGCTTTCCCACAGGGCTTTCCCACGTGCCACTGTGGTGGGAGTCGATCCTTGGCGTGAAAGTCGCGGCAGTGCAGGGAAAACAGGTTCCTCTGGAATGGACTGAGACATCTGGGGGACTCTGGGAATGGTGGCACGACCCTGGAGTTCCTCTCGCCTTTCCTGTGGAGAGTGCCTCCTCTTGAGATGCGACGGGAACGCCCAGAATTCTTTCCCGACCAAGCAGCGAAAGGATCCCTCATCTCGAGCTTCGAGGCGGAAACGGGGCTCCTCTGGATGTGGGCGGGACCCTCGTTCTTCCTCTCGAGTGGAGACGGGTATGTCGGGGAACTTGTTGAGTTGCAGCAACGGTGTGAAGGACCTTTCGGAGGTTCTAGAGGTTAGGTGTGATTAGCCTCGAGAAGCCTCAGCGGAAATGGGCCTCATCTCGCCTGGAGGGCAAACCCTCCTGGATTTTCTCGAGTTGCGGCAGGTGCTCTCGTCTTACGATGGGGACCTCAGTGACCCGCTCTTGTGGCCTCAGGAAAAGCCAGTCCCAATTCGAATTGCATGGGGGACTCGCCGGATTCCTCTCCCATCGATGCCGGGGCCAAAATACTTGTGTGGAGTCGGAGCCAGAACCTGTGGATTCCTCTCCAGTGCTGACATTGATCTTGCGGAACTTCTGGAGTCTCCGCAGAGGAGTGAGTCCTCGTCTAGAGAGGGGGAATGCAAGTGCCATTTCCTTCTGAACTGAAGCAGCAGTGTCACGCCTCCTGTCGCGTGGATCAAGGGATCTGTGGCTTTCCCACGAGGCTTTCCCACAGGGCTGTCCCACGTGCCACCGTGGTGGGAGTTGATCCTCGGCGTGAAAGTCGAGGCAGTGCAGGGAAAACAGGTTCCTGTGGAATGGAATGAGACATTTGATGGACTCTGGGAATGGTGAGAAGACCCTGGAGTTACTCTCGCCTTTCCTATGGAGAGAGCCTCCTCTTGAGATGCAACGGGAACGCCTGGAATTCTTTCCCGACCAAGCAGGAAAGTTCCCTCATCTCGAGCTACGAGGGAGAAACGGGGCTCCCCTGGATGTGGGTGGGACCCTCGTGCTTCCTCAGGAGGGGAGACCGGTATTCGGGGAACTTCTTGATTTGCAGCAAGGGTGTGAAGGACCTTTTGGAAGTTCCAGAGGTTTGGTGTGATTAGCCTCGAGAAGACTCAGCGGAAATGGGCCTCATCTCGCCTGGATGGCAAAACCTCCTGGATTTTCCCGAGTTGTGGCAGGTGCTCTCCTTTAGGACGGGGACCTCAGAGACCCGCTCTGGTGGACTCAGTGAAGGCCAGTCCCCATTCGAGTTGCTCGGGGGCCTCCCGGGATTCCTCTCCCTTGGATTCCAGGGCCTAAGACCTTGTGTGGAGGCCTCTCCCTTCGATGGTGGGGCCTAAGACCTTGTGTGGAGTGGGGGCCGGAACGTGAGGATTCCTCTCCAGTGCTCACATGAATCTTGGGGTACTTCTGGAGTCTCCCCAGGGGAGTAAGTCCTCGTCTCGAATGGGGCATGCGCGTGCGCTTTCCTCCAAAGCGGTAGCAGCAGTGTCACTCTTTCCGTAGCGTGGATCAAGGGATCTGTGGCTTTCCCTCGAGGCTTTCCCACGAGGTTTTCCGACGAGGCTTTCCCACAGGGCTGTCCCACGTACCACCGTGGTGTGAGTCGATCCTCGGCGTGAAATTCGAGGCAGTGCAGGGAAAACAGGTTCCTCTGGAATGGACTAAGACATCTGGGGGACTCTTGGAATGGTGGCACGACGCTGGAGTTCCTCTGGCCTTTCCTGTGGAGAGCGCCTCCTCTTGAGATACAAGGGGAACGCCTGGAATTCTTTCCCGACAAAGCAGAGAAATGTCCCTCATCTCGAGCTACGAGGCGGAAACGGTGCTCCTCTGGATGTGGTCGGGACCCTCGTGCTTCCTCTAGAGTGGATACGGGTATGTCAGGCAACTTCTTGAGTTGCAGCAAGCATGTGAAGGACCTTTTGGAAGTTCCAGAGGTTAGGTGTGAGTAGCTTCGAGAAGCCTCAGCGGAAATGGGCCTCATCTCGCCTGGATGCCAAAACCTCCTGGATTTTCTCGAGTTGTGGCAGGTGCTTTCGACGTATGACGGGGACGACAGGGACCTGCTCTGGTGGCCTCACGAAAGGCGAGTCCACATGCGAGTTGCTCCGGGGCCTCTCGGGATGCCTCTCCCTTTGATGCCGGAGCCTAAGACCTTGTGTGGTGTCAGGTCCAGAACCTTAGTATTCCTCTCCAGTGCTCACATGGATCTTGGGTACTTCTGGAGTCTCCCCAGGGGAGTAAGTCCTCGACTCAAATGGGGGCATGCACGTGCGCTTTCCTCCAGAGCTGTAGCAGCAGTGTCACGCATCCCATCGCCTGGATCAAGGGATCTGTGGCTTTCCCTCAATGCTTTCCCTCGAGGCTTTCCCACGAGGCTTTCCCACAGGGCTGTCCCACGTGCTACCATGGTGGGAGTCGATCCTCTGTGTGAAAGTCGAGGCAGTACAGCGAAAACAGGTTCCTCTGGAATGGACTGAGACATCTGGGGGACTCTTGAAATGGTGGCACGACGCTGGAGTTCCTCTCGCCTTTCCTGTGGAGAGCGCCTCCTCTTTAGATGCGACGGGAACGCCGGGAATTCTTTCCCGACCAAGCACGGAAAGGATCCCTCATCTCGAGATACAAGGCGGAAATGGGGCTCCTCTGGATGTGGGCGGGACCCTCTTGCTTCCTCTAGAGTGGAGACGGGGATGTCAGGGAACTTCTTGAGTTGCAGCAAGGGTGTGAAGGACCTTTTGGAAGTTCCAGAGCTTAGATGTGATTAGCCTTGAGAAGCCTCAGCGGAAATGGTCCTCATCTCGCCTGGAGGGCAAATCCTCGTGGATTTTTTCCAGTTGCGGCAGGTGCTCTCGACTTACAACCGGGACCTCAGGGACCTGCTGTGGTGGCCTCAGGAAACGACAGTCCCCATGCGAGTTGCTCGGTGGCCTCTCGGGATTCCTCTCCCTTCGATGCCGGGGCCTAAGACCTTGTGTGGAGGCGGGGCCGGAACCTGAGGATTCCTCTCCAGTGCTGACATGGATCATGGGGTATTTCTGAAGTCTCCCCAGGGGAGTAAGTCCTCGTCTCAATAGGGGCCATGCTCGTGCGCTTTCCTCCAGAGCGGGAGCAGCAGTGTCACGCTTCCCGTCATGTGGATCATGGGATCTGTGACTTTCCCTTGAGGCTTTCCCACGAGGCTTTCCACAGGGCTGTCCCACGTGCCACCGTGGTGGGGGTCGATCCTCGGCGTGAAATTTGAGGCAGTGCAGGGAAATCAGTTTCCTCTGGAATGGACTGAGATATCTGGGGGCTCTTGGAATGGTGGCACGACGCTGGAGTTCCTCTCGCCTTTCCTGTGGACAGCGCCTCCTCTTGAGGTGAGAGGGGAACGCCGGGAATTCTTTCCCGATAAAGCAGGGAAAGAATCCCTCATCTCGAGATCGGAGGCAGAAACGGGGCTCCTCTGGATGTGGGCGGGACCCTCGTGCTTCATCTAGAGTGGATACGGGTATGTCAGGCAACTTCTTGAGTTGCAGCAAGGGTGTGAAGGACGTTTTGGAAGTTCCAGAGTTTAGGTGTGATTAGGCTGGAGAAGCCTCAACGGAAATGGGCCTCATCTCGCCTGGAGGGCAAAACCTCCTGGATTTTCTCGAGTTGCGGCAGGTGCTCTCGACTTACCACGGGGACCTCAGGGACCTGCTCTGGTGGCCTCACGAAAGGCCAGTCCCCATGCGAGCTGCTCGGGGGCCTCACGGGATTCCTCTCCCTTGAATGCCGGAGCCTAAGACCTTGTGTGGAGTCGGGCCCGGAACCTGAGGATTCCTCTCCAGTGCTCTCATGGATCTTGGGGTACTTCTGGAGTCACTCCAGGGGAGTAAGTCCTCGTCTCGCAGGGGGGCATGCACGTGCCCTTTCCTCCAGAGCTGTAGAAGCAGTGTCACGCTTCCCATCGCCTGGATCAAGGAATCTGTGGAATTCCTTAGAAGCTTTCCCACGAGGCGTTCCCACAGGGCTGTCCCACGTGCCACCGTGGTGGGAGTCGATCTTCGACGTGAAAGTCGAGGCAGTGCAGGGAAAACAAGTTCGTCTGGAATGGACTGAGACATCTGGGGGACTCTTGGAATGGCGGCAGGATGCTGGAGTTCCTCTCTCCTTTGCTGTGGAGAGCGCCTCCTCTTGAGATGCGACGGGAATGCCCAGAATTCTTTCCTGACGAAGCAGGGAAAGGATCCCTCATCTCGAGTACGATGCGGAAACGGGGATCCTCTGGATGTGGGCGGGACTATCGTGCTTCCTCTAGAGTGGAGACGGGGATGTCGGGAACTTCTTGAGTTGCAGCAAGGGTGTGAAGGACCTTTAGAAGTTACAGAGGTTAAATGTCATAAGCCTTGAGAAGCCTCAGTGGAAATGGGCCTCATCTCACCTGGCGGGCAAAACCTCCTGAATTTTCTCGAGTTGCGGTAGGTGCTCTCGACTTTCGACGGGGACCTCAGGGACTCACTCTGGTGGACTCAGGAAAGGCCAGTCCAAATGCAAGTTGCTCGGGGGCCTCTCGGGATTCCTCTCTCTTGGATGCCGGAGCCTATAACCTTGGGTGGAGTCGGGCCTGGAACCTGAGGATTCCTCTCCAGTGCTGACATGTATCGTGGGGTACTTCTGGAATCTCCCCAGTGGAGTAAGTCCTCGTCTCGAATGGGGGCATGCACGTGCTCTTTCCTCCAGAGCTCTAGCAGCAGTGTCACGATTCCCGTCGCGTGGATCAAGGGATCTGTGTCTTTCCCACGAGGCTTTCCCACAGGGCTGTCCCACGTGCCACCGTGGTGTGAGTCGATCCTCGGCGTGAAAGTCGAGGCAGTGCAGGGAAAACAGGTTCCTCTGGAATGGACTGAGACATCTGGGGGACTCTTGGAATGGTGGCACGTCGCTGGATTACTCTCGCTTTTCCCGTGGAGAGCGCCTCCTCTTGAGATGCGATGGGAATGCCCAGAATTCTTTCCCGATCAAGCAGCGAAAGAATCCCTCATCTCGATCTATGAGGTGGAACCGGGGCTCCTCTGGATATGTCCGGGACCCTCGTGCTTCTTCTATAGTGGAGACGGATATGTCAGGGAACTTCGTGAGTTGCAGCAAGGGTTTGAAGGACCTTTTGGAAGTTCCAGACTTTAGGTGTGATTAGCCTAGAAAAGCCTCAGCGGAAATGGGCCTCATCTCGCCTGGAGGGCAAAACCTCCTGGGTTTTCTCGAGTTGCGGCAGGTGCTCTCGACTTCCGACGGGGACCTCAGGGACCCGCTCTGGTTTCCTCAGGAAAGGCCAGTCCCCATGCCAGTTGCTCGGAGGCCTCTCAGGGTTCCTCTCCTTTCGATGCCGAGACCTAAGACCTTGTGTGGAGTCAGGTCTGGAAGCTGAGGATTCCTCTCCAGTGCTGACATGGATCGTGGGGTACTTCTGGAGTCTCCCCAGTGGAGTAAGTCCTCGTCTCGAATGGGGGCATGCACCTGCTCTTTCCTCCAGAGCGGTAGCAGCAGTGTCACTCTTCCCATCGCCTGAATCAAGCGTTCTGTGGCTTTCCCTCGAGGCTTTCCCACAAGGCTTTCCCACGAGCCTTTCCCACAGGGCTGTCCCTCGTGCCACAGTGGTGTGAGTCGATCCTCGGCATGAAAGTCGAGGCAGTGCAGGGAAAACAGTTTCCTAAGGAATGGAATGAGAAATCTGGGGGACTCTTGGAATGGTCGCACGACGCTGGAGTTCCTCTAGTCTTTCCTGTGGAGAGCGCCTCCTGTTGAGATGCAACGGGAATCCCGGGAATTCTTTCCCGACCAAGCAGGGAAAGGATCCCTCATCTCGAGCTGCGAGGCGGAAACGGGGCTTCTCTGGATGTGGGCGGGACCCTCGTGCTTCCTCTAGTGTGGAGACAGGGATGTCGGGGAACTTCTTGAGTTGCAGCAAGGGTGTGAAGGACCTTTTGGAAGTTCCAGAGGTTAGATGTGATTAGCCTTGAGAAGCCTCAGCGGAAATGGGCCTCATCGCGCCTCGCGGGCAAAACCTCCTGGATTTTCTCGAGTTGCGGCAGGTGCTCTCAACTTACGACGGGGACCTCAGGGACCCGCTCTGGTGGCCTCAGGAAAGGCCAGTCCCCATGCGAGTTGATCGCGGGCCTCTCGGGATTCCTCTCCCTTCGATGCCAGGGCCTAAGACCTTGTGTGGAAGCGGGGCCAGAACCTGAGGATTCCTCTCCAGTGCTGACATGGATCTTGGGGTACTTCTGAAGGCTCCCCAGGGGAGTAAGTCCTCGTCTCGAATGGGGGCATACACGTGCGCTGTCCTCCAGACCGGTAGCAGCAGTGTCACGCTTCCCGTCGCGGGGATCAAGGGGTCTGTGGCTTTCCCTCGAGGCTTTCCCACGAGGCTTTCCCACAGGGCTGTCCCACGTGCCACCGTGGTGTGAGTCGATCCTCGGCGTGAATGTCGAGGCAGTGCAGGGAAAAAAGGTTCCTCTGGAATGGACTGAGACATCTGGGGGACTCTTGGAATGGTGGCAGGACGCTGGAGTTCCTCTCACCTTTCTTGTGGAGAGTGCCTCCTCTTGAGATGCGACGGGAACGCCGGGAATTCTTTCCCGACCAAGCAGGGAAAGGAGCCCTCATCTCGAGCTGCGAGGCGGAAACCGGGCTCCTCTGGATGTGGGCGGGACCCTCGTCCTTCCTCTAGAGTGGAGACGGGGATGTCGGGGAACTTCTTGAGTTGCAGCAAGGGTGTGAAGGACCTTTTGGAAGTTCCAGAGCTTAGATGTGATTAGCCTTGAGAAGCCTCAGCGGAAATGGGCCTCATCTCGCCTGGAGGGCAAAACCTCCTCGGTTTTCTCGAGTTGCGGCAGGTGCTCTCAGCTTATTACAGGGACCTCAGGGACCTGCTCTGGTGGCCTCAGGAAAGGCCAGTCTCCATGCGAGTTGCTCGGTGGCCTCTCGGGATTCCTCTCTCTTCGATGCCGGGACCTAAGACCTTGTGTAGAGTTGGGGCCGGAACCTGAGGATTACTCTCCAGTGCTGATATGGATCTTGGGGTACTTCTGGCGTCTCCCCAAGGGAGTAAGTCGTCGTCTCCAATGGGGGCATGCACGTGAGCTTTCCTCCAGAGCGGTAGCGGCAGTGTCACGCTTCCCGTCGCGTGGATCAAGGGGTCTGTGGCTTTCCCTCGAGGCTTTCCCACGAGGCTTTCCCACGAGGCTTTCCCACAGGGATGTCCCACGTGCCACCGTGGTGGGAGTCTATCTTCGGTGTGAAAGTCGAGGCAGTGCAGGGAAAACAGGTTCCTCTGTAATGGACTGAGACATCTGGGACACTCTTGGAATCGTGGCACGACGCTGGAGTTCCTCTCCTCTTTCCTGTGGAGAGCGCCTCCTCTTGAGGTGAGAGGGGAACGCTGGAATTCTTTCCCGACAAAGCAGCGAAATGTCCCTCATCTCGAGCTACGAGGCGGAAACGGGGCTCCTCTGGATGTTGCCGGGACCCTCGTGCTTCCTCTAGAGTGGAGACGGGTGTGTCAGTGAACTTCTTGAGTTGCAGCAAGGGTGTGAAGGAGCTTTTGGAAGTTCCAGAGGTTAGGTTTCATTAACTTCCAGTAGCCTCAGCGAAAATGGGCCTCATCTCGCCTGGACGGCAAAACCTCGTGGATTTTCTTGAGTTGCGGCAGATGCTCTCGACTTACGATGGGGACCTCAGGGACCTGCTCTGGTGGCCTCAGGATAGGCCAGTCCCCATGCGAGTTGCTAGGGAGCGTCTCGGAATTCCTCTCCCTTCGATGCCGGGGCCTAAGACCTTGTGTGGAGGCTTGGCCGGAACCTGAGGATTCCTCTCCAGTGCTGACATGGATCTTGGGGTACTTTTGGAGTCTCCCCAGGGGAGTAAGTCGTCGTCTCAAATGGGGGCATGTACGTGCGCTTTCCTCCAGAGCGGTAGCAGCAGTGTCACTCTTCCCATCGCCGGGATCAAGGGATCTGTGGCTTTCCCTTGAGTCTTTCCCACGAGGCTTTCCCACAGGGCTGTTCCACGTGCCACCGTGGTGTGAGTCGATCCTCAGCGTGAATGTCGAGGCAGTGCAGGGAAAACAGGTTCCTCTGGAATGGACTGAGACATCTGGGGGACTTTTGGAATGGTGGCACGACGCTGGAGTTCCTCTCGCCTTTCCTGTGGAGAGCGCCTCCTCTTGAGATGCGCCGGGAACGCCGTGAATTCTGTGGCTTTCCCTCGAGGCTTTCCCTCGAGGCTTTCCCAAGAGGCTTTCCCACAGGGCTGACCCACGTGCCACCGTGGTGTGAGTCGATCCTCGGCGTGAAAGTCGAGGCAGTGCAGGGAAAACATGTTCCTCTGGAATGGACTGAGACATCTGGGGGACTCTTGGAATGGTGGTACGACGCTGGAGTTCCTCTCGCCTTTCCTGTGGAGAGCGCCGCTTCTTGAGATGAGACGGGAACGCCGGGAATTCTTTCCCGACCAAGCAGGGAAAGGATACCTCATCTCGAGCTACTAGGCGGAAACGGGTCTTCTCTGGATGTGGGTGGGACCCTTGTGCTTCCTCTAGAGTGGAGACGGGGATGTTCAGGAACTTCTTGAGTTGCAGCAAGGGTGTGAAAGACCTTTTGGAAGTTCCAGAGCTTAGATGTGATTAGCCTTGAAAAGCCTCAGCGGAAATGGGCCTCATCTTGCCTGGAGGGCAAAACCTCCTGGATTTTCTGGAGTTGCGGCAGGTGCTCTAGACTTACGACGGGGACCTCAGGGACCCGCTCTGGTGGCCTCAGGAAAGGCCAGTCCCCATGCGAGTTGATCGCGGGCCTCTCGGGATTCCTCACCCTTCGATGCCGGGGCCTAAGACCTTGTGTGGAAGCGGGGCCAGAACCTGAGGATTCCTCTCCAGTGCTGACATGGATCTTGGGGTACTTCTGAAGGCTCCCCAGGGGAGTAAGTCCTCGTCTCGAATGGGGGCATGCACGTGCGCTTTCCGCCAGAGCGGTAGCAGCAGTGTCACGCTTCCCGTCGCGGTGATCAAGGGGTCTGTGGCTTTCCCTCGAGGCTTTCCCACGAGGCTTTCCCACAGGGCTGTCCCACGTGCCACCGTGGTGTGAGTCGATCCTCGGCGTGAATGTCGAGGCAGTGCAGGGAAAAAAGTTTCCTCTGCAATGGACTTAGACATCTGGGGGACTCTTGGAATGGTGGCAGGACGCTGGAGTTCCTCTCACCTTTCTTGTGGAGAGTGCCTCCTCTTGAGATGCGACGGGAACGCCGGGAATTCTTTCCCGACCAAGCAGGGAAAGGAGCCCTCATCTCGAGCTGCGAGGCGGAAACCGGGCTCCTCTGGATGTGGGCGGGACCCTCGTCCTTCCTCTAGAGTGGAGACGGGGATGTCGGGGAACTTCTTGAGTTGCAGCAAGGGTGTGAAGGACCTTTCGGAAGTTCCAGAGCTTAGATGTGATTAGCCTTGAGAAGCCTCAGCGGAAATGGGCCTCATCTCGCCTGGAGGGCAAAACCTCCTCGGTTTTCTCGAGTTGCGGCAGGTGCTCTAGAATTACGCCGGGGAACTCAGGGACCCGCTCTGGTTTCCTCAGGAAAGGCCAGTCCACATGCGAGTTGCTCGCGGGCCTCTCAGGATTCCTCTCCCTTCGATGCCGGGGCCTAAGACGTTGTGTGGAGTCGGGCCGGGAACCTGAGGGTTCCTCTCCAGTGCTGACATGGATCTTGGGGTACTTCTGGAGTCTCCCCAGGGGAGTAAGTCCTCCTTTAGAATGGGGGCATGCATGTGCGTTTTCCTCCTGAGCAGTAGCAGCAGTGTCACGCTTTCCGGAGTGTGGATCAAGGGATCTGTGGCTTTCCCTCGACGCTTTCCCACCTGGCTGTCCCACATGCCCCCGTGGTGTGAGTCGATCCTCGGCGTGAAAGTGGAGGCACTGCAGGGAAAACAGGTTCCTCTGGAATGGACTGAGACATCTGGGGGACTCTTGGAATGGTGGCACGACCCTGGAGTTCTCCCGCCTTTCCTGTGGAGAGTGCCTTCTCTTGAGATGCCATGGGAATGCTGGGAATTCTTGCCTGAAGAAGCAGGGAAAGGATCCCTCATCTCGAGCTACGAGGCGGAAACGGGGCTTCTCTGGATGTGGGCTGGACCCTTTTGCTTCCTCTCGAGTGGAAACGGGTATGCCGGGAAACTTCTTGAGTTGCAGCAAGGGTGTGAAGTACCCTTTCGAAGTTCCAGAGTTTAGGTGTGATTAATGTCGAGACGCCTCAGCGGAAATGGGCTTCATCTCGCCTTCAGGGGAGAACCTCCTGGATTTTCCCGAGTTGAGGCAGGTGCTCTCGAGTTAAACTGGGAACTCAGGGACCCACTCTGGTGGCCTCAGGAAAGGCCAGTCCCCATGCGAGTTGCTAGGGGCCTCTGGGGATTCCTCTTTCGTCGATGCAATGGGCCTAAGACCTTGTGCTCAGTTGGGGCCGGAACCGGAGGTTTCCTCTCCGGTGCTGACATGGATCTTGGGGTACTTCTGGAGACTCCCCAGGGGAGTAAGTCCTCGACTCAAATGGGGGCATGCACGTGCGCTTTCCTCCTGAGCTGTAGCAGCAGTGTCACGCTTCCCGTCGCGTGGATCAAGGGATCTGTGGCTTTCCCTCGAGGCTTTCCAACGAGGCTTTCCCACAGGGCTGTCCCACGTGCCACCGTGGTGGGAGTCGATCCTCCGCGTGAAAGTCGAGGCAGTGTAGGGAAAACAGGTTCCTTTTGAATGGAGTGAGACATCTGGGGGACTCTTGGAATGGTGGCACGACCCTGGAGTTCCTCTCGCCTTTCCAGTTGAGAGCCCCTCCTCGTGAGATGCGATGGGAAGGCCGGGAATTCTTGCTTCACGAAGCAGGGAAAGGATCCCTCATCTCGAGCTTCCAGGCGAAACCGGGGCTCCTCTGGATGTAGGCGGAAACCTCGTGCTTCCTCTCGAGTGGAGACGGGTATGTCAGGGAACTTCTTGAGTTGTAGCAAGGGTGTGAAGGACCCTTTCAAAGTTCCAGATTTTAGGTGTGATTAGCCTCGAGACGCCTCATTGCAAATGGGCCTCATCTTGCCTCGAGTGGAGAACCTTCTGGATTTTCTCGAGTTGGGGCAGGTGCTGTCAAGTTATGACGGGGACATCAGGGACCCACTCTGGTGGCCTCAAGAAAGGAGAGTCCCCATGCGAGTTGCTAGGGGGCCTCCTGTGATTCCTCTCCCGTCGATGCCGGAGCCTAAGACCTTGTGTGGAGTCGGGGCTGGAACCTGATGATTCTTCTCCAGTGCTGACATGGATCTTGGGGTACTTCTGGAGTCTCCCCAGGGGAGTCAGTCCTCATCTCGAGTAGGGGCATGCACGTGCGCTCTCCTCCCGAGCTGTAGTAGCAGTGTCACGCTTCCCGTCACGTGGATCAAGGGATTTGTGGCTTTCTCTCGAGGCTGTCCCAAGAGTCTTTCCCACAGGGCTGTCACTCGTGCCACCATGGTGAGTCGATCCTCGGCTTGAAAGTCGAGGAAGTGCAGGGAAAACAGGTTCCTCTGGAATGGACTGAGACATCTGGGGGACTCTTGGAATGGTGGCACGACCCTGGAGTTCCTCTCGCCTTTCCTGTGGAGAGCGCCTCCTCTTGAGATGCGACGGGAACGCGGGGAATTCTTGCCTGAAGAAGCCGGGAAAGAATCCCTCATCTCGAGCTTTGAGGCGAAAACAGGGCTCCTCTAGATGTGAGCGGAACCCTCGTGCTTCCTCTCGAGTGGAGACAGGTATGTCGGGGAACTTCTTGAGTTGCAGAAAGATTGTGAAGGACCCTTTCGAAGTTCCAGAGGTTAGGTGTGATTAGCCTCGAGACGCCTCAGCGGAAAAGGGCCTCATCTCGCCTGGAGGGGAGAACCTCCTGGATTTTCTCGAGTTGTGGCAGGTGTTCTCGAGTTACGACGGGGACCTCAGGGACCCGCTCTGGTGGCCTCAAGAAATTCCAATCCCCATGGGATGTGTTAGGCGGCCTCTCGGAATGCCCCTCCCGTCCATGCTGGGGTCTAATACCTTGTGTGGCATCAGGGCCAGAACCTGAGGATTCCTCTCCATTGCTGTCATGGATCTTGGGGTACTTCTGGAGTCTCCCCAGGGGAGTCAGTCCTCATCTCGAGTGGGGGCATGCACGTGTGCTTTCCTCCCGAACGGTAGGAGCAGTGTCATGCTTCCCATTGCGGGGATCGAGGGATCTGTGGCTTTCCCTCGAGGGTTTCCCACGTGGCTTTCCCACAGGGCTGTCCCACGTGCCACCGTGGTGTGAGTCGATCCTCAGCGTGAAAGTCGAGGCAGTGCAGGCAAAACAGGATCCTCTGGAATGGACTGAGACCTCTGGGGGTCTCTTGGAATGGTGGCACGACCCTGGAGTTCCTCTCGCCTTTCTGGTTGAGAGCGCCTCCTCTTGAGATGGGAAGGGAACGCCAGGAATTCTTTCCTGACGAAGCAGGGACAGGATCCCTCATCTCGAGCTTCGAGGCGGAAACGGGGCTCCTCTGAATGCGGCCGGGACCCTCGTGCTTCCTCTCGAGTGGAAACAGGTATTTCAGGGAACTTCTTGAGTTGCATCAAGGCTGTGAAGGACCCTTTCGAAGTTCCAGAGTTTAGGTGTGATTAGCCTCGAGACGCCTCAGCGGAAATGGGCCTCATCTCGCCTGGAGGGGAGAACCTCCTGGATTTTCTCGAGTTGTGGCAGGTGCTCTCGAGTTACGACGGGGACCTCAGGTACCTCTCTGGTTGTCTCACGATAGGCCACTCCCCATGTGAGTCGCCAGGGGGCCTCTCGGGATGCCTCTCGGGATGCCTCTCCCTTAGATGCTGGGCCCAGGACCTTGTGTGGAGTCGGGGCGGGAACTTTAGGATTCCTCTCCAGTGCTGAAATGGATCTTGGGGTACTTCTGGGGTCTCCCCAGGGAAGTCAGTCCTCGTCTCAAGTGGGGGCATGCACGTGCGTTCTCCTCCTGAGCTGGTGCAGCAGTGTCACGCTTCCCATCACGTGGATCAAGGGATCTGTGGCTTTCCCTCGAGGCTTTCCCACGAGGCTTTCACAAAGGGCTGTCCCACATTCCACCATGGTGAGAGCCGATCCCCGGCGTGAAAGTCGAGGCAATGAAGAGAAATTCGTTCCTCTGGGATGGACTGAGACTTCTGGGGGACTCTTGGAATGTTGGCACGACCCTGGAGATCCTATCGCCTTTCCTGGTGAGAGCGCCTCCTCTTGAGATGCAACCGGAACGCCGGGAATTCTTTCCTGACGAAGCAGGGAAACGATTCCTCATCTCGAGCTACGAGGCAGAAACGTGGCTCCTCTGGATGTGGGCGGGACCCTCGTGCTTCCTCTCGAGTGGAGACATGTATGTTGGGGAACGTCTTGAGTTGCAGCAAGGGTGTGAAGGACCCCTTCGAAGTTCCAGAGGTTAGGTGTGATTAGCCTCGAGACACCTCAGCAGAATGGGGCCTCATCTCGCCTGGAGGGGAGAACCTCCTGGATTTTCTCGAGTTGGGGCAGGTGCTCTCGGGTTATGATGGGGACCTCAGGGACCCACTCTGGTGGCCTCAGGAAAGGCCAGTCCCCATGCGAGTTGCTTGTGGCCCTCTAGGGATTCCTCTTCCATCGATGCCGGGCCTAAGACCTTATTTGGATTCGGGGCTGGAAGCTGAGGATTCCTCTCCGATGCTGACATGGATCTTGGGGTTCTTCTGGAGTCTCCCCAGGGAAGTCACTCCTTCTCGAGTGGGGGCATGCGCGTGCGCTTTCCTCCCGAGCTTTGGCAGCATTGTCATGCTTCCCATTGCGTGGATCATGGGATCTGTGACGTTCCCTCGAGGCTTTCCCACAGGGCTGTCCCACGTGCCACCGTGGTGTGAGTCGCTCCTCGGCGTGAAAGTCGAGGCAGTGCAGGGAAAACAGGTTCCTCTGGATTGGACTGACATCTGGGGGATCTTGGAATGGTGGCACGATACTGGAGTTCATCTCGCCTTTCCTGTTGAGAGCGCCTCCTCTTTAGATGCGAATGGAACGCTGGGAATTCTTTCCGGACGAAGCAGGGAAAGGATCCCTCATCTCGAGCTACGAGGCGGAAATGGTTCTCCTCTTGATGTGGGAGGGACCCTCTTGCTTCCTCTTTAGTGGAGACATGTTTGTCGGGGAACTAGTCTATTCAGCTGTCCAGATGAACAGCCGTCATGGCAAATAATTGTCCTCCAGTCCAGGCTCCTTAGTTTCTGTGGAAAGCTCTTGTTTTTAATTTGTTCCTCCTTAAAAGCACCTTTAGATCGTTAGCACCATGGTGTCATCATCATCGTCAAAGTTATTACACATGCATAATATTTCTCATCTGCATATTATAATTCCATTTCAAACTCAAATTCTGATTCTTTTGTCTGTTTCCTCTTTTTTAATTTTTAAGTTTTAAATTGAAGTATAGTTGATTTATAATGTACTAATTTCTGCTGTACAGCAAAGTAATTCAGTCATACATATGTCCATTATGATTTATCTCAGGATATTGAGATATATATTCTCAGTGCTATACAGTTCTCTGTGCTATACGGTAGGACCTTGTTGTTTTTCCACTCTATATATAATAGTTTGCATCTGCTAGTCCCAACCTCCCATGCCATCCATCCTTCAGCCTCCTCCTTCTTGACAACCACAAGTCTGTTCTCTATGTAAATCTATTTCTGTTTCATATATAAGTTCATTTGTGTCTTATTTTAGATTCCACATATAAATGATAGCATATGATATTTGTCTTTCTTCATCTGACTTTCTTCACTTAGTATGGATTCACCCATCCCTGGATTCACCCATCCATGTTCCTAGATGGACCTAGAGAATGGCAAAACTCCATTGTATCAAATATATATGTACCACATATGCCCATTTATCTGTCTGTGGGCATTTAGCTTGTTTCCATGTCTTGATTATTGTAAGTGGTGCTGCTGTTGTGGTGCACATTGGAGTGCATGTATCTCTTTGAATTACAGTTTTCTCTGAATCTATGCCGAGTAGTGGGATTGCTGGATCTTCTGGTACCTCTGTTTTTCTGAGGAATCTCCATACTGTTCTCCATGGTGACTGCACCAACTCATGCTTGCTCTTTCTGAATGTTGTCTTATGTGAAGCCCATGAGCATTTTATTTTATTTCATTGTATTTTGATTTATTTTGCTTCTGGGTGTTTTGTTTGTTTGTTTATTAAAATCAGTAATAAAAAATAGGATCCCCGATACTTTGAGTATCTTTCTAAGTTTGAAAACTTTAATCAGTTTCATCTGCCATTTTATCTTACTGAGCAATGTTGACATTCTCTGGATAATCCACCAGCTTTCTCCTCACCTCCCCCACCAAGCCCTGGCCACTCTGCATTTACTCAAAGGGAAGGTGGCACTCTCCCATAATGAGCCATCGTGTTGTCCATAGGTTACACTTGACAACATGTAAACTAAGGCTCAGAGGGGAATGAAGGTGTCCTGTGTTAGTGCTCAGTGAGGAAAGAGGCCTGCTCTATCCTTTGGGGACTTAGGGCGAAGGGAAGAGAGAGTTGAAGGAGGTACAGCAGCATAAGTGCACCTGTCAGACAGTATTCTGTGACAGGTAAGCAGGGACTTGAAGGAAGTGAAGGAATAAAGCAGGGGCTATGGAGATAGAACATTCCATCCAGGGAGAGTGGCAAGTGCAAAGCCTGAGGGAGGCAGATGCAGTGAGCATCCTGAACACAGTGAGCAGAAGGAAAGAGGTGGAAGATGACTGCGCAGAGGGGTATTGGGCCAGATCGTGAAGCTTCGTGGACCACGTGGAAGAGGCTTCCAGAAGAAGGGTGTAAACTAGAGCCATATGACATGCTGTGGTGCTTGCAGGAGCAGGAGGAATTGGTATCTTCACAAGGGCAGGCACCATTAGGTAGCCAGTAACCAGTGCCTGGTTAGATGGGCACAGGAGAAGAGGATGATGGGTAGCTTTCTGGAGGAGCCAGTACACTCAGAGGTCAGAAGAGAAAGAAGGTCTCGCTGGAGGGGGAAAGAGTGAAGGATTTTTTTTTTTTTAATGGAGGAATCAACAGCATATTTTTAGCCTGAAAGGAATAATCCAGTAGAGGAAAAAACTGTGGCTTTGTTCTCCCTTAATATGTATGTTTTCTAGAGGTGCTCCTGCCTTGTATCACCCACATCTTTCTCACACGTGATTCCAAGCCGTTGTGGTGTAAATAGCTCTGCTGTACTCTTTTGAGTGTCACGGGAGGAAACGTGATAAACTCTCTGTGTCTATAGTCTAATAGTCTATAGTCTGTGTCTATGTCTAATAGTCCTTGGGGGCTTCCCTTGTGGCTCAGACAGTAAAGAATCTGCATGTAATGCAGGAGACCTGGGTTCCATGCCTGGGTCAGGAAGATCCCCTGGAGAAGTGAGTGGCTACTCACTCCAGTATTCTTGCCTGGAGAATTCCAATTTTATTGGGCTCCAAAATCAATGCAGATGGTGACTGTAGCCATAAATTAAAAGACACTTGCTCATTGGAAGAAAAGCTATGACAAACCTAGGCAGTGTATTAAAAAGCAGAGATATCACTTTGCCGACAAAAGTCTGTATCGTCAAAGCTATGGTTTTTTCACTAGACATGTATGGATGTGAGAGTTGGACCATAAAGAAGGCTGAGCATGGAAGAATTAATGCTTTCAAACTGTGGTGCTAGAGAAGACTCTTGAGAGTTCCTTGGACACAAGGAGATCAAACCAGTCAATCCTAAAGAAAATAAACCCTAAATATTCATTGGAAGGACTGATGTTGAAGCTGAAGCTCCAATACTTTGGCCACCTGATATGAAGAGCCAGCTCATTGGAAGAGACCCTGATGGTGGGGAAGATTGAAGGCAGGAGGAGAAGGAGATGACAGAGGATGAGATGGCTGGATGGCATCCCTGACTCAGTGGACATGAATTTGAGCCAACTCCGGGAGGTGGTAAAGATCAGGGAAGCTTGGCGTGCTGTAGTCCATGGGGTCACAAAGAGTTGGGCATGACTGAGCAACTGAACAGTGACACTACAAAAGCCGTGAGAAAAGCAAGCTATTTTTTTTTTTATTAATGAGAGTTTTGCTTTGTTTTGTTTTTTGGCTGGCCTGGGTCTTGGTTACTGTGCTCAGTCTTTCTCTAGTTGTAGTGAGCGGGGACAACTCTTCCGTGATATGCGGGCTTCTCATTGCAGTGGCTTCTTGTTGCAGAGCACAGGCTCCAGGGTGTGCAGGCTTCAGTAGTTGTAGCTCACAGGCTATAGAGCCTGTGGGCTCAGTAGTTGTGGTGCATGGGCTTAATTGCTCATTGGCATGTGATATCTTCCCAAACCAAGGATCCAACCCATGTTCCCTGCGTTGACAGGCAGATTCTTAACCACTGAATCACCAGGGAAGTCCCGAGAGATTTTAAATTAACCATGAAAACTATGTTATCAGGGCTTTAAAAGTCCCAACATGTTTATGAATACAAATATTCCTATTTTCAGTGAAGGTTTAAAATGTATCATCCAAGCATTTTTAAAGGTTCTAAATGGCATCTTCCAGATTTCTCAACTTTCTGATACCATAGTAAATTTCTTATGGAAGAACAGAAGAAGATGCTCTTGTTTGACAGAATATAATTCAGGGTCTTATTTACACAATGGAGTGTGAACCTTACTGTTTAATCATCTAGTCTCTAAAATAGATGCATCTCCCATGTTCAGCAGCACAGAATGTCAGCATTTTCAACACTTGTCAGAGACTCTGAGCACCTACTGGCTGCCATTTGGGTAAGACCACTATGATCTGAGATAACAGGGGAAATGTGCTCACTGTCCTTGTAGGTTTCTCAGAGTTGTAGCCCCCTGTCAGGTTATATCACCAAAAAGCAAGGGCACTACACACTCCAAGTGTGTGCTGACTTGCCTCTCCTCACATATGCCTTCACTGAGTTAAAGCTTAAAATTTAGTTTGTGTATAGTGAAGATTTGTGTAAACAAACAAAAAGCCTAATGGAAAAGTTTCTGTCTTCTGTATTTTTGCCTTTTTACTAACTCAGTTCACATCCCTTATGTAGACAGCCACATCAAGAATTCTTCCCATATATTAGAATCAAGAAAGTGTGGTTGTAGTTTTTTGTTTTTTCCCCCGCTCTGGATGATCTTATATGCTTCCATTTTTCAAAAATGAACACAGTAGCCCATTGTGTTTCCATTAATATGTTTCCTTGAATATGGTTCAGAATTTGTCTGGTTAGACTACTCCTCTCCAGGATCGAGCTTTCCTGGTGGCTCAGAGAGTAAAGAATCTGCCTGGAGTGTGGGAGACCCACATATTGAACCTGGAGTCTCCAGAATCTGGCAAAACACATGCACCCATTTTTCTAGGTACTTTCTTTTATCAAAAACTATTTTAACCTGCCACATTTTATATATTCAGAGTTCTAGGAGATTCAGCCTTTGAGAATCAAATACTTCTAAATAAACAGAAATAAAAACAAATATAATAAATATAAATTACTATAATGAATGTAAATATATGATAAATGCATAAGTGTGAATGACTATGTTCATGTTAATAACTAGAGGAAGATTTTGGTGGCTGTGTTTTTCATCGTCCTGTGCGTTTGCCTTGTGAGGAGGCCATACAGGGCCAGGCTTACAGCTTGGGCTGAGGAGATGTTGTCTGTGTCTGGCTGGATCTGCCACTCACTCTGACCCCAAGTGAGTAATTTGACCATTTTAAGTTTCAGTTTCTTCATGGTTAAAGTTGGGTAACTACAATATTTACCTCAGGAGGTTATTCTGAGATGCGTGCATGTGTGTGTGTGTGTGTGTGTGTGTGTGTGATATTTTTGTTTCCTTTGCCTTGAAGTAAGCACACAGCCTTCTCCTCTGGACCCATCTTTCCTTACCTACAGCCTTTCCAAATCTAAGAAACAGCTGTTTCTTCCTGCAGTAGCTCATCCATGAATTATAATGGCCTACATTTATAGGACATTATTTTTTTCTTTTTTTTTAATTTTAAAATCTTTAATTCTTGCATGCGTTCCCAAACCCCCCTCCCACCTCCCTCCCCATAACATCTCTCTGGGTCATCCCCATGCACCAGCCCCAAGCATGCTGTATCCTGCGTCAGACATAGACTGGCGATTCAATTCTTACATGATAGTATACATGTTACAATGCCATTCTCCCAAATCATCCCACCCTCTCCCTCTCCCTCTGAGTCCAAAAGTCCGTTATACACATCTGTGTCTTTTTTCCTGTCTTGCATACAGGGTTGTCATTGCCATCTTCCTAAATTCCATATATATGTGTTAGTATACTGTATTGGTGGTTTTCTTTCTGGCTTACTTCACTCTGTATAATCGGCTCCAGTTTCACCCATCTCATCAGAACTGATTCAAATGAATTCTTTTTAACGGCTGAGTAATACTCCATTGTGTATATGTACCACAGCTTTCTTATCCATTCATCTGCTGATGGACATCTAGGTTGTTTCCATGTCCTGGCTATTATAAACAGTGCTGCGATGAACATTGGGGTACATGTGTCTCTTTCAATTCTGGTTTCCTCGGTGTGTATGCCCAGCAGTGGGATTGCTGGGTCATAAGGTAGTTCTATTTGCAATTTTTTAAGGAATCTCCACACTGTTCTCCATAGTGGCTGTACTAGTTTGCATTCCCACCAACAGTGTAGGAGGGTTCCCTTTTCTCCACACCCTCTCCAGCATTTATTGCTTGCAGATTTTTGGATCGCAGACATTCTGACTGGTGTGAAGTGGTACCTCATTGTGGTTTTGATTTGCATTTCTCTAATAATGAGTGATGTTGAGCATCTTTTCACGTGTTTGTTAGCCATCCGTACGTCTTCTTTGGAGAAATGTCTATTTAGTTCTTTGGCCCATTTTTTGATTGGGTCGTTTATTTTTCTGGAATTGAGCTGCATAAGTTGCTTGTATATTTTTGAGATTAGTTGTTTGTCAGTTGCTTCATTTGCTATTATTTTCTCCCATTCAGAAGGCTGTCTTTTCACCTTGCTTATAGTTTCCTTTGTTGTGCAGAAGCTTGTAATTTTAATTAGATCCCATTTGTTTCTTTTTGCTTTTATTTCCAGAATTCTGGGAGGTGGATCATAGAGGATCCTGCTGTGATTTATGTCTGAGAGTGTTTTGCCTATGTTCTCCTCTAGGAGTTTTATAGTTTCTGATCTTACATTTAGATCTTTAATCCATTTTGAGTTTATTTTTGTGTGTGGTGTTAGAAAGTGATCTAGTTTCATTCTTTTACAAGTGGTTGACCAGTTTTACAAGCACCACTTGTTAAAGAGATTGTCTTTACTCCATTGTATATTCTTGCCTCCTTTGTCAAAGATAAGGTGTCCATATGTGTGTGGATTTATCTCTGGACTTTCTATTTTGTTCCATTGATCTATATGTCTGTCTTTGTGCCATACTGTCTTGATGACTGTGGCTTTGTAGTAGGACATTAGACAGTTATCAAAGAGATCCTGAATCTAGGGGATTAACTTGATAACTTGAATGCGTTTTCTTATGAAGAACGATCCATCTCTTTGGACCCACCTTTTCTACACAATAACAGTTTCAGGAAACGCTGATGTACATCATCTCTGCTTATTGGCTTTATACTCATGAGAGAAATAGATTTGCAGCTTTTAGAGCATAAGCACAAAACATATTTATCTAATTGTCATGGGATCTTGGACTCTGGACTATGAATAGTCCCCAAAGTTGAGCGGGTCTTGTTAATTAAGTGGCAGACTCCCCTCACGTGTCTCTGCGCTGAGTGGCGCATGTGGTGTGGGCTGCACAGAGGCGCCTTCCACCAGCCCAGCATCCAGAGGCGGGTCCCACAGGCCACTCCCTCAGAGTTCTGAGGTTCCTGTCAAGTCTAGTCAGAAGAGTCGAAGTCGCTGTGAGCTGTTCTAACTGTGTCGTCACCCTTGGAGGCGCGGATGTGGTTGCTTTTCTCACAAAGTCAGACTGTTAGCGTTAAAGTTCAGAAATCCAACTCAAATTCAGAAATACGTCCCTGACAACACTTAAGTTCTTTCCACCTGTAGTCATAAGAAATATTGTGGTTGATTGTTTCTACTGTATTCAGGATTTGTGTGGGTGTGTGGGTGTGTGATCATCGCGGTTATAAAGCAGGGCGGGCGAGCCGGGACTCAGTCCACTAGGCATCTATACCTGCTTGTCTCCTGGAGCCGCACACCTGTCCCCGCCCAGCCTCCATCCAGAGCCCCTCCCCGCTCTTTTGGATTAAAATATTTTCACTGAACTTAATAGGCTGACAATAGAGAACTAAAAAGGAACTAAATGTTTTTCAGATGACATCTTTGGTAGGCTAATTCTAAGAAGTGCAGCTTCTAGTCAGCAACCTAAGCAAAGAAAATGTGAACGAAAACAAACCATGTGAAAATGAAAACTCTTCTCTCATCACTTCCAGTGGTTTTGAAAAAACAGCATCACCAAAAGCAGAGGGACAAGAAAGAAGGAAAGCTAGCATTATTTTTTTAGACCGAAGAGTCCAGGTGACTCTGCTAAGCTGGTGGTGGAGGAGAGCACGGCTCTCAGCCTGTGGTTGGAAGACTCTTCTCTGCTTCAGACCTGATGCTCGAACCCGGCTCCTGGGACACTCACTTAGACTGGATTATTACTGCTCAGTGTTAGAGGAGTGGCTCCCTTCCCTTTCAACTGAATGACAACAGCAACATATATATGGCTTTTGTTTCTGTTGGGAGACTGACTAACAAGGTACAGTCTTAAAGGAATGCCCTTAATCAAGGGCACAGCCATATTAGAAAGAATCATCATGAATCTTGCAAGAGTTATATCTCTGCACACCATCCACAGACCCCCAACCCCATCCTCACTGGAAGTTAAACTCAAGTGCCTCACTGGAAGTTAAACTGAAATCCCAAGCCCTGGTTTCTTCCTTGTTCACCAGGCTGCTTTCTCTCTTTGTGAAGTGAAAGTCGCTCAGTTGTGTTCGACTCCTTGCAGCCCCATGGACTAGTCCATGGAATTCTCCAGACCAGAATACTGTCATGGATAGCCTTTCCCTTCTCCAGGGGATCTTCCCAACCCAGGGATCAAACCCAGGTCTCCCGCATTGTGAGTGGATTCTTTACCAACTGAGCTATCAGGGAAGCCCTTTGTGAAGGAGGTCCTATTCCCTTCTCCTTTCCAAATTGGACGTGTAGTTCACTTTTGTTATTTGAAATGTTATCACCACTATGCCGTTTCACTTGGTATCTAGTTATGTAATGAACTTCTTTTTCCTACACAGTTTAAAATTTTTTAGGAATCATTGACTGAGGTTTGAGGCAGAAGGGAAAGGGGTTATCAGCAGGCTTGCACTTGGAGCTCATGGGCTATCCCCAGTGCCCAGAGGAAGGCCTAAGCAGGAGGGGATTGGGGCCTTTCCATCCCCTCTTCCCTCAGGAGTTTCCCTCTTACTTCTGCCAGCTCACCTCCAGGGACACTTTTTTTTTCTCCTGCCTAAAGTGTGGGGGGAAAGTCTTGTCAGAGTTTTGTTGAAAGAGAACTGGCATTTGAGAGAAGCATTTGCTAGGAGGCTTAGGATAGATGGGCTTGCCCAGAGAGCTGCCCACAAGTGCCTGCATCTCCTGCTTCCAAGCAAGCACATCCTGGGGAACTGACCTGAAACAGAGCCCCCTGGCATGGGAGCTGCTTTTCCAAAATTCCTCTGCACCTGACTTTGGGAATCCTCTCGGCCATCTGGCACCCAGGGCCCAGCTCCTAGCTCAGCCGTGTGTGCAGCCAAGAGTCTGGGAAGACAGGAACCACTTGCCCCATTAGTCATGTTCATATCCAGAGCCTGAACCAGTAGGGTGGAGGAGCCCTGGTCTCAGTGGGGAGTCCTAGGGCAACAGGATCCCCTGCAGCACTCCCAGGTTATTCTATACAGAGTCCTTGCTCTCAGCCCCATTTCCCCTTCTAAGGAAAGTATGGAAAACTAAGATTTCTCTTTGAAACCTCTAAGGAACAACTGCCCTGAATCCTAAGCTGGGGCAACATCCTTGGCGTCTGCGCACACCTGTGAATCTTACCTGGGTTTCAGGGCCCTCAGCCCTGTGTTGACTCAGGCATCCTGACCACACTCTCTAGTCCTCCTGCTGTAGGAATGGCCACAGTTGTTTTCTGTGTAAAACTTAAAATGTTTGTATTAGACTGAGCTTTCTGTGATACTTAGAAAATAAGATAGTAAGAAAATTAAGATGCTTTGGGGTCTAAATAATTGTGAAGCACATTTAAAAAATATATTAACAAAATGCCTTAAAGAATTCTAAGTAAATTTAAGAGAGGATCTACTGGATTTTCACTAACTGCTTAAAAAAGAGAGAGAGAGAGAGAGATTTACTTTAATCCATCGTGCCATACTGTGAGCTGTAACAGTAACCTCATAGCTGCTGCACTCAATGATTTGCTTCATTCTGTTGTTTAAAAACAGGGATTCATTCAGCTGGATAGGAGATGAATTCTGTCATTAGAAACTTTGCCATCGGGTTTAAGAAATATATTTATAACTCATTTCTTTCAGGGAACAGGTTTCAAGATCTCCATAAGTCTTTTATTAAGATAAATCACAGCTTTGTCAATTTCTCAAGAAGTACTCTATTTTTAATTCCCAAGGAGAATCACAATAATAAAAATAAATTAACCTAGTAGGTTATTTTCTTTCAATGGCACCTGTTTTTATTAGTAGAATTCCAGTCTACATATTTCTTGGGCTTCACTGGTGGCTAAGGCAGTAAAGAATCTGTCTGCAATGCAGGAGATCTGGGTTCAATCCCTGGGTTGAGAAGATCCCTTGGAGAAAGGAATGGCAACCTATTCCAGTATTCTTGCCTAGAGAATTCCATGGACAGAGGAACTTGGAAGGCTATAGTCCATGGAGTCACAAAGAGTCGGACACAACTGAGCAACTAATACACATATTTCTTACTATTTGCATAGTAGAAGCAATCATTCATAACATTTTATAGCATTTATAAAGAACTTTTAGTGCCTTTTTAAAAAAAGCTGCACTAGGTCTTAGTTGCCACACACGGGATCTTTAACTGTGGCATGCAAGCTCTTACTTGCAGTGTATGGGATCTAGTTCACTGACCAGAAATTGAACCCAGGCCCCTGCATTGGGAGAAGCCACTGGATCACTAGGGAAGCCCTCTAAAGAACTTTTAAAGTGAAGCTTTTTGGATCTTTGCAGCAGCTCTGGGCAGTCCTATTAGTGATACTGTTCTGCATTCTTGAGCCCCTGTCCTCCCTAAGGGACACAAGGGGCCAAGTGAGCAGATGCTACCCCAGCATCAGACCGCAGGGCCAGACTTGCTATGCAACCTCCCTTCCAATGATGTCCTCTTTTAATTGTTCCTCTGGTAAATTCAATACTGTTTTCCTTGAAGTATGCGTTTAAAAGGAAATCCTAGATGTGTTCAAACATTACTGCTCAGTCTCTATTTTCTGTTTTCAAATGACTGGTTCCCATGCTTGATGAAGCTCAATTAAAAAACAAACAAACAAACAAACCTGTCCCAAGTATTCATCGTATAGATTTCCATGCCTGGGGAAACATAATGTAGAAACTGAATCTGAGATCATTTTAAACAAACATATGAATTCTTATATGATACTGCTTATTTCATTAATGATTCTAATTTATGTAGTAGTGTCATCCTCATTTATATAATGGAGCCAATCTCAGCACCCTCACCTGAATATGATGGCTATTTCTTTATTTTCCTGTGTGCAAGACTCCTTTAGTATGCCTAAAAATATAAAGGTGCTTCTGTCCTATTCCATTCAACCTTCTTTGATTCCAAGTTAAGAGCCACTGGATGAATTCACCTCTAGTTCTATTATGTTTTTAAATCAAGTATCAAGTAACATTCCTGTCTATATGGTATTATTTTTCTCTAATAAATCAAATCCTTCATGATACTTGCTCACCTACTATAGATGCACTGTAGTGATCTTTGTAAGTCTTTGTTTATATCATGTGTTTTCTCCCCACCTAGAGTAAAAGATGTTGAAAGGTTTGTAGGCAGAAAAAGGGAAAGTCACTCTATAAAATAAAACTAAGACATGACTGGAATTGTATTTATTCTGTTTTTTGATTTGTGGTTTTCTCTGACTTTTAAACACTCTTTTCTCAGAATATACAAATCCACCTAATAACATTTTAATAATCTTCCTCTTAAGTTTGAACAAATAGTGAGCTTCCAACTTAGAGAATCTGCTTTTCCTTCTGCCTGTAATCAGGTATCAGAGTCTACAAGAATCTCTGTGTTCAGCATTCAAAGCCTAACCATCAAGACGGATCCACTGAGGGGGTGCATATATGTGGGGGGCTGCTGGTGGAGTTGGGGGCCATCTTTCACTCTCCTCATCATACATGGGTCACAGCACAGCTGTTGCAATCCCATGAGTACCCTTGGGGCCTAACACAGGGAGTTCCAGGTGCAGCATTGTGCTTTGCTCAGACCAGGAGCTCAGGCCACACAGGGGGCTACCAGCAGCTGTCAGCCCACAGCCAAGTGTAACAAGCCAAGCTGTTCCCTCTTTGCTCATTTTTCCCTTCGAGATAAAACACCAGGTTGTGCACCAGGAAGGGAAGGGTTTGGTGGACATGATGAGTCCATGTGATGCTGTCTTATGTTTTGTTGAATGTTTGAGGGATTATCACTTGGGACTACAGAGTTAGTAAATGCTATTTTAAATGAAAAGTTGGGTTAGACCTTAAAATAGCGTTTTGAATTGAGTTAGTCTAATATAGTGTAAGTGCAAGATATTCAAATTACCCAAATTGGGCCACAATTAAACAGCTTTATTTAGAAAAAGTTAGAACTTGTATCTGCATTTAAAAGATATTTTCCCTTCCATTTCTCTGTGTCAAAATCTTATTGAACAACAAGTATTATATTATGGTTTGGTTTATGTTCTGTCTTTTTGATGAAAGTAAATCTTCAAGTACATGTGTAGAATGAGAAGGAATAGTTATTTACTAACCACAATTATAACAGCATAATTGTGGTTGCTGCTGCTGCTAAGTCACGTCAGTCATGTCTGACTCTGTGTGACCCCATAGACTGCAGCCCACCAGGCTCCCATCCCCAGGATTCTCCAGGCAAGAATACTGGAGTGGGTTGCCATTTCCTTCTCCAGTCTTGAAAGTGAAAAGTGAAAGTGAAGTCGCTACAGTAGTAAGCTACAGTCCATGGGGTCGCGAAGAGTCAGACATGACTGAGCAACTTCACTTTCATTTTTCACTTTCATGCACTGGAGAAGGAAATGGCAATACACTCCGGTATTCTTGCCTGGAGAATCCCAGGGATGGGAGCCTGGTGGGCTGTGGTCTATGGGGTCACAAAGAGTCGGATACAACTGACACAACTCAGCAGCAGCAGCAACCACAATTTTGCTGTTATAAGGACAGAAAATAATTAAATCGCATTAACAATGAGATGAAAGTATGTTAGTCCCTCAGTTGTGTCCAACTCTTTGTGACCCCATAGACGATAGGCTGCCAAGCTCCTCTGTCCATGGAATTCCCCAGGCAAGAATACTGGAATACATCACCATTCCATTCTCCAGGGGATCTTCCTGACCCAGTGGTTGAACTCAGGTCTCCAGCATTGTGGGCAGATTCTTTACCATCTGAGTCATAGAAGAGAATTAAATCACATTAACAATGAGATGAAGCCTCCGTTCAATTTTCATGTTTATGTGTTTGTACGTAAGACTGAAAATGAGAAAGGTAAGCTGATACTCTTTCACATCGATTAGAAGCTAAATTTTTAACCCTTTTTTCCCCTCAACATTAGTGAAAATTCTAAGAGATAAATAGACTTTACTTATATCTTTTCTCATTTATGAGCTTGCGGGTCTTTAACCTTTTCTCAAAGAATTTGATCCAAATGAAAATGCTATTCTAAACTCCATACTTTCTTTAAAGTTAGTCCTTCTAACTATTTCTCTTACCTGGTGCATTTATTTCAGAAAGCAGAAATAAGCATGAAAACCTGACCAATGAAAAGCAGAACAAAAATGAGTCACTGCAGCTGCTCCCACAGAATTCAGCCCGCCTGAGGGCAGGAAGGAAGCTCATCATTTTGATCACCTTTCTTCTTGGCTTCTTGCATAATCTTTATGTTTTCCAGTTTACTGGTTGTTGAATTCTACACCGTATTCATATAAAAATGCAAAAGCAGTAGGCCAGTGGAGAATGTGACACCTTTTCTTTTTGTAAAAGTTTATGGTATTTTGCCAATAGACCAAAACAGCATGTGTAAGAGGCAATATCTGCATTAATTCTGAACATGCTAAACAGTAACCTCCAACTTACTGTTGTGAGAATATTCCCTGTCACAGCGAAACACTCTTTCTCCTGACGACCAGTACTCCACGTCACTGCATTTAAATTTATGGTTAATATTTCTAGTGACTTGTTTGTATCAGTTTTACATCTACATATAATTTTTTTATTTTAAAATTGAGGTACCATTTATACGTGTCATAGATAAGGCTTTCCCAGCTCTTGGGTTGGTCTCTGTAACTACATATTTGTGAAAGATTATCACTTTTTTTTTTTTAACTCATTACACAATGAATAGGGAAAAATATAGTAAAAGGAAAACCCTTTCTATAAATCATTTAATATAGGCAGGAATCATAATTTTAAGTTAAATGAAGGCCTTTATCAACCATTTCTTTTAGGACCTACATAAAGCCAATCTGCAGTAAAGGTCAGTTAAACCAAAGCAGTGCCTCTCTGCAAAGTTTACCGTTGCTCTTCTCAGTGCTTTTAAATGATCCTCATAAAGTTGCCAAACGTGACTAACTGTTGGTAAAAAAAAAAAAAAAAAAAGAGTAACTTTTGGAGAAGGAAATGGCAACTCACTCCAGTACTCTTGCCTGGAGAATCCCATGGAGGGAGTAGCCTGGTAGGCTACAGTCCATGGGGTCGCAAAGAGTCGGACACGACTGAACGACTTTACTTACTTACTTACTTACTTACTTACTTACTTACTTACTTACTTTAGATGGATTGATATCTACCTAGGACTTGTTCATTAAATCCACCTGCCTGAGTATTGTGACTTTATTGGGGTTTTCTTTAAGTCACTCCTGAGCATTGTGATGGTTTTGTCTAACATTACTAGATTTTTAAAAATTATATGTGTTAGGGTATGGCTATGAATAAAGGGGAGAATCTGTTGCTATTGTAAACCAATTATGGAGGCAACTTAAAAAAAATCTGAATTGTAACTATGTTTTATTGCGAGTGAAATGACACAAAGACAAAACACAAGAGACACACAAGAGACGGACAATACACTCTCCAGCCGGAAGAACAGAACTGCGCAAACAATTTGCGGTTTAATATTATAAAGCCCCCTAGGCAGGATTCCAGACTACATGAATAAGCCTTTTCAACACAGCGCAGGTGCATACATGTTATCGTACAGCAAGGGGAGTGATATCCCTGTCTACCGCAGAGTCTGTCCAAAGCCCTCTTTTCCTTCTTATCACAAGAAGGGAATGCTCCCTCGTTTGCAAGGGACCATTAAACTCAAGGCTCTGTCCAGACTCTTGGCAGAACTCCTCGTTTGCAAGGACATTCAGCCCAAGCAGAGAGACCCGTTTGGAGGCACATCTCTGCTACCCTATTAACCCTTCAATGTTTTCTATTTATGTAAAATACTGTCCTTGCCTTTCAGTCTGTAGCTGATGTGCACAGACACAGTAGTGGCTCTCTGGTTGCTATTCTGCCATCTTCCTGTCTCCTTCAGTCCCTTCATGTGTGTATGAACTTCGAGGATATACTGGGGCATTTAACAGAGATTGCTATGTGCAATACTGTATTTAGTGTTTCTATTTTAGTTTTTCTAGGATGTTAATTTATATGAAAATAAAATATATAATAAAAGAGTTCTGTGCCTGTTGTGAATATATAACCCAAAAGTGCATGCAAAATATTTATCCCAGAGGGGAATTAAGTTAGAGTGTCTGTGTTCAAAGATTTTTCAAAGTTCTTATTTCAGGCTGAACAGTTATTACTGAATAGTGAAAGTTGCTCAGTCATGTCTGGCTCTGCAAACGCATGGACTATACAGTCCATGGAATTCTCCAGGCCGGAATACTAGAGTGGGTAGCCTTTCCCTTCTACAGGGGATCATTCCAACCCAGGGATCAAACCCAGGTCTTCTGCATTGCAGGTGGATTCTTTACCAGCAGAGCCACCACGGAAGCCTACACAGTTATTAGCAGTTAAACATTTAACAAATGCTGGTTTGGAAAGATAAAATAATAATTCTGCTACATCAAAACATATTTCCTTACATTCAAATTTTCTTAATACAGTTTTAGGGAAGAAGTATTTCCCCCTTTTAGAAATACCAGTATGTTAATACCTAAGAAGTCTTTTTTTCTAAAAGTTACAAATTAGTTTCAAAAATTCATATGATGTAGATTAAATGGTGATAAAAAGTTGAGTTGAGGAGAAGTGAGGCAGCAGCTCCTCAAGGGGCCTTTCCTCTAGTAGGCTGCATTTCCCTTGGGCAGGGGGGATTGTGCCCTCTTCCCTCCACACTGCCAAAGGGTGCAGCAAAGCTCGCTCTGTCAGAGATACAAAAATAGCAATTGAATGGATTTTGGAGCTCTTGCTAGGCTGCACCACTTCAGAGCCCACTCGAGTGAAACAGCTGCCCTGTGGCCCCTAGGTTGGGTATACAGGTTCACATGCAGGATGTGTTCCCGTCAATGCAAAGAATTTTCTGGACAGACCTAGGCTCACTAGAGCTCTCCTCCAGAGCAAAGGGGACAGAAGAGATATGTGCACGTGGCCTGCCTTTCCCTGTAAGTTTGGGGCTATTCCCTATGGCCCCAAGCTCAGGGATAACTGACCTTAAAAAGAAACTCCACGAAGTGCTTTTCTAGGGCTGGGACAGGGAGTTCCCAGGATGTGGGAAAGAGAGCCTCGCACGTGGAAGAAGAGTCAACAATCTGGCGTGTGTTTGCAAGCCTCTATTTGGAAAGAACAGGTTCGCTTATACAACGGGAGACCTCCAGATCTGCTTAGAGGACCTAAGTTCGAGAGACAGGGCCGTGTATCTCCCCTTCCCTTTGAGATCATTGCAAAGACATTCCTAGCTGATAGCGGGAGTACCCATGAAGAAGCAGGCAGCGGGAGTGTGTTTAACATGACTTTGTACCTTCCTGGCCTCAACTCCTCAAGGAGCCTTTCTTCTCTAAGTAGGCCCCATGTCCCCTTGGGGTGGGAGTTGTGCGCTCTTCCCTCCACACTGCCAAAGGGTGGAGCAAAGCTCACTCTGTCAGAGGTAAGAAGAGAGCAGTTGGATGGATTTTCAAGCTCTTGCTAGGCTGCACCACGTCAGGGCCCACTCGAGCGAAACAATCACCCTGTGGCACCTATTTCGGGTATGCAGGATGTGTTCCTGTCAAAGTCAAGAATTTTCCTGACAGACCTAGGCTCACTACAGCTCTCATCCAGAGCAAAGGGGAAGGAAGAGATGTGTGGAGGTGGCTCTGCCTTTCCCTGAGTGTAGGGCTACTCCCTAAGGCCCCAAACTCAGGGATAACTGCCCCTAAGAAAGGAACTCCAAGAAGTGCTTTTCCAGGAGGTTGGGACAGGGAGTTTGCAGGATGCAGGGAAAGCGAGCTTCCTTTGGGAAGAAGAGGCAGCCACCCGGTGTTTGTTTGTAAGACTATATTCGGAAGGAACAGGTTCGCTTATACAGTGGGAGACCTCCAGATCTGCTCAGAGGACCGAAGTTCCAGAGGCACGGCCGTGTATCTCCCCTTCCCTTTGAGATCCTTGCAAAGACATAGTGGAAGTGCCCATGAAGAAGCAAGCAGTGACAGTGTGTTTGTCATGACTGGCTGCCTTCCTGGGCTCAGCTCCTCAGGGGCCTTTCTCTCCAAGTAGACCCCATGTCCCCTTGGGAAGGGGTTTGGGCCCTCTTCCCTCCACACTGCCAAAGGGTGGAGCAAAGCTCGCTCTGTCCAGAACAGCAATTAGATGGATTTTCAAGCTCTTGCTAGGCTGCACCCCTTAAGGGCCTACTTTACTGAAACAGGTGCCCTGTGGCCCCTAGGTTGGGTATGCATGTTCACAAACAGGGTGTGTTCCCGTCAAAGCCATGAATTTCCTTGACAGTCCTAGGCTCACTAAAACTCTCCTCTGGAGCAAAGGGGATGGAAGAGATGTGTGGAGGAGGCTTTGCCTTTCCCTGTGAGTGTGGGGCTACTCCCTATGGCCCCAAGCTCAGGGATAACTGCCCCTAACAAAGGAACTGCAAGAAGCTCTATTCCTGGAGACTGGGACAGGGAGTACACAGCATTGGGGAAAGTGAGCCTTCTTCAGGGAAGAAGAGGCAGCCACCTGGCATGTGTTTGTTAGCCTCTATTTGGAAGGAACAGGTTTGCTTATACAACTCAAGACCTCCAGATCTGCTCAGAGGACTGAAGTTCCAGAGACAGGGCCATGTATCTCCCCTTCCCTTTGAGATCCTTGCAAAGAAATTCCTAGCTGATCATGGGAGTGCCCATGAAGAAATAAGCAGCGGGAGTGTGTTTGACATGATTGTGTACCTTCCTGGCCTCAACTCCTCAAAGGGCCTTTCTTCTCAAAGTAGGCCCCATGTCCCCTTGGGGAGGGGGTTGTGCCCTCTTCCCTCCACACTGCCAAAACGTGCAGCAAAGCTCGCTCTGTCAGAGGTACAAAAACAGCAATTGGATGGATTTTCAAGCTCTTGCTAGGCTGCACTGCTTCAGGGCCCACTGGAGTGTAACAGGTGCCCTGTGGCCCCTAGGTCGGGTATGCAGGTTCACACACCGGGTGTGTTGCCATCAAAGCCAAGAATTTCCTGACAGACCTAGGCTCACTAGAGCTCTCCTCCAGCGTAATGGGGATGGAAGAGATGTGTGGAGGTGACTCTGCCTTTCCATGTGAGTGTGGTGCTACTCCCTATGGCCCCATACTCAGGGATAACTGCCCCTAAGAAAGGAACTGCAAAAAGTGCTATTCCTGGAGGCTGGGACAGGGAGTTCACAGCATGCAGGGAAAGCGAGCCTTCTTCAGGAAAGAAGGGGCAACCACCCGGTGTGTGTTTGCAAGCCTCTATTTGGAAGGAACAGGTTTGCTTATACAACTCAAGACCTCCAGATCTGCTCAGAGGACCGAAGTTGCAGAGGCAGGGCCTTGTATCTCCCCTTCCCACAACGATACTTGCAAAGACATTCCTAGCTTATAGTGCTACTGGCCCTGAAGAGGCAAGCAGTGGGAGTGTGTTCGACACGACTGTGTGCCTTCCTAGCCTCAACTCCTCAAAGGGCCTTTCCTTTCGAAGGAGGCCCCATGTCCCCTTGGGGAGGGGGTTGTGTCCTCTTCCCTCCACACTGCCAAAGGGTGCAGCAAAGCTCGCTCTGTCAGAGGTACAAAAACAGCAATTGAATGGATTTTCAGGCTCTTGCTAGGCTGCACCACTTCGGGGCTCACTCGAGCGAAACAGGTGCCCTGTGGCCCCTAGGACGGGTATGCGGGTTCACACATCGGGTGTGTTCCCATCAAAGCCAAGAATTTTCCTGACAGACATAGGCTCACTAGAGCTCTCCTCCAGAGCAAAGCGGATGGAAGAGATAAGTGGACGTTGCCTGCCTTTCCCTGTTAGTTTGGTGCTGTTCCCTATGGCCCCAAGCTCAGGGATAACTGACTTTAAGAAAGAAACTCCAAGAAGCGCTTTTCCAGCACTAGGAGAGGGTGTTCCCAGGATGCGGGGAAAGAGAGCCTCCCTCAGGGAAGAAGAGGCAACAATCCGGCATGTGTTTGCAAGCCTCTCTTTGAAAGGAACAGGTTCACTTATACAACGGGAGACCTCCAGATTTGCTCAGAGGACGGGAGATCCAGAGGCTGGGCCGTGTATCTCCCCTTCCCTTTGTGATCATTGCAAAGACATTCCTAGCTGATAGCGGGAGTGCCCATGAAGAAGCAAGCAGTGGGAGTGTGTTTGACACGACTGTGTGCCTCAACTCCACAAGGGGCCTTTCCTCTCGAAGTAGGCCCCATGTCCCCTTGGGGAGGGTGTCATGCCTCTTTTCTCCACACTGCCAAAGGGTGGAGCAAAGCTCGCTCTGTCAGAGGTACAAAAACAGCAATTGAATGGATTTTCAAGCTCTTGCTAGGCTGCACCCTTTCAGGGCCCACTTTACTGAAACAGGTGCTCTGTGGCCCCTGGTTGGGTACGCAGGTTCACAAACAGGGTGAGATCCTGTCCAAGCCAAGAATTTTCCTGAAAGACCTAGGCTCACTAGAGCTCTCCTCCAGAGCAAAGGGGATAGAGGAGATGTATGGAGGAGTCTTTGCCTTTCCCTGTGAGTGTGGGGCTACTCCCTACGGCCCCAAGCTCAGGGATAACTGCCTCTAAAAAAGAATGGCAAGAAGCGCTATTCTTGGAGGTTGGGACAGTGAGTTCGCAGCATGCGGGGAAAGAAAGACGTCTTCGGGGAAGAAGAGGCAACCACCAGGCCTGTGTTTGCAAGCCTCTATTTGGAAGGAACAGGTTTGCTTATACAACTCAAGACCTCCAGATCTGCTCAGAGGACTGAAGTTCCAGAGACAGGGCCATGTATCTCCCCTTCCCTTTGAGATCCTTGCAAAGACATTCCTAGCAGATCGTGGGAGTGCCCATGAAGAAGCAAGCAGCAGGAGTGTGCTTGACATCACTGGCTGCCTACCTGGGCTCAGCTCCTCAAGGGGCCTTTCTCTCCTGTTAGGCCCTATGTCCCCTTTGGGAGAGGGTTGTGCCCTCTTCCATCCACACTGCCAAAGGGTGGAGGTGGAGCAAACTCGTTCTCTCTGAGGTAAAAAAAAAAGACAAATTGGATGGATTTTTAAGCTCTTGCTATGCTGCACCCCTCCAGGACCCACTCGAGCAAAACAGGTGCCCTGTGGCCCCTAGGTCGGGTATGCAGGTTCACACACCGGGTGTGATCCCGTCAAAGCCAAGAATTTTCCTGACAGACCTAGGCTCACTAGAGCTCTCCTCCAGAGGAAAGGGGACAGAAAAGATGTGTGTGTGGAGGTGGCTCTGCCTTTCCAGGTCCCAATCTCAGGGATAACTGCCCCTAAGAAAGGAACTGCTGCTGCTGCTGCTGCTGCTAAGTTGCTTCAGTCGTGTTCGACTCTGTGCGACGCCATAGACGGTAGCCCACTAGGCTCCCCCGTCCCTGGGATTCTCCAGGCAAGAAGAGTAAGTGGGTTGCCATTGCCTTCTCCAATGCATGAAAGTGAAAATGAAAGTGCAGTCGCTCAGTCGTGTCCGACCCTCAGCGACCCCATGGACTGCAGCCTACCAGGCTTCTCCATCCATAGGATTTTCTGAAAGGAACTGCAAGAAGCGCTTTTCCAGGAGGCTGGGAAAGGGAGTTTGCAGGGTGTGGGGAAAGAGAGCCTCCTTCGGGGAAGAATAGGCAGCCACTTGTTTTGTGTTGCAAACCTCTATTTGGAAGGAACAGGTTAGCTTATACAAAGGGAGACCTCCAGATCTGCTCAGAGGACCAAAGTTGCAGAGGCAGGTCGGTGTATTTTCCCTTCACTTTGCGATCCTTGCAAAGACATTCCTTGCTGATAGATGATTCAGCAAGGGCCTTTGGGACTGTTGTTTTCTTTCCTAGGTTCAAAGATTCCTTCAGTTCCTAATATAGATATCCTAGAAATTATGTGACATCCGTGAAAATCTGATATGTCCTGGTCAAATGCTGTCAGTTATAATTCTGGTTATCATATTAAAGCATTTCAAGTCACAGCAGTGACCAGATTACTTTGTCAATTTCTATTTAATCAGGTTTTAACCATGTCCTCTATGGTTTCACACTGATGCCTTTGCAGAAATACTGCTACTTCAAGATATATGGAAAATACTTTCTTAAGCTTACCGATAATTTTGTTTGTTTGTTTGTTTCTCTTCTGGTAAGCTGGTACCAGATGGAATTTAGTCTCCTCTCTAGGTTAAGAGAACAAAGTTTTCTTAGAATGCAATTTTTGATAACAGACTATGAGTTTCTTTACCTTTCATTGATTTATAATTGTTTTCATCATCTGTTGTTTTTTTTTTTTTTTTACTTCGGTAAAGTAATTAAGCCTTATTTAAGATTTTGGTACATGTAGGATGGACTAAGCTTTCCCCACTCTTGCAAGTTCCCTTAACCCTTCAGATTCTTCTTGTGGGACCAAGATCTCACTTTCCTCCAGAGGGACAATCCAAGCTTTTTATCAGTTGATCTGCCCCTGATATCAGAGTCAATTTGAGCACGAGTTGGCCTATAATTTAGGCATGAAACTATGACTACATAAAGAAAAGGTGACTTTATGATTCAGGATGGCCATGATATGCCTTGCACTTCAGAGAAAATGGGTTAAAATGATTTTTTTTCTTCAAAACTGCACAGCCAGTTCTTTCAGCATATGCAATTGAAAACATCTAGTCATTAGGTCAGTTTTCATTCCAATCCCAAAGAAAGGCAATGACAAAGAATATTCAAGCTGCTGCACAATTGCACTCATCTCACACACTAGTAAAGTAATGCTCAAAATTCTCCAAGTTCACATGAACTGTGAACTTCCAAATGTTCAAGAGGGATTTAAAAAATGCAGAGAAACCAGAGATAAAATTGCCAACATCCACTGGATCATTGAAAAAGCAAGAGAGTTCCAGAGAAAAAAAAACATCTATTTCTGCTTTATTGACTATGCCAAAGCCTTTGACTGTGTGGATCACAATAAACTGGGAAAAATTCTGAAAGAGATAGGAATACCAGACAACCTGACCTGTCTCCTGAAAAATCTGTATGCAGGTCAGGAAGAAACAGTTCAAACTGGACATGGAACAACAGACTGGTTCTAAATAGGAAAAGGAATATGTCAAGGCTGTATATTGTCACCCTGCTTATTTAACTTCTATGCAGAGTACATCATGAGAAACACTGGGCTGGAGGAAGCACACACTGGAATCAAGATTGCTGGGAGAAATATCAATAATCTCAGATATGCAGATGACACCACCCTTATGGCAGAAAGTGAAGAAGAACTAAAGAGTCTCCTGATGAAAGTGAAAGAGGAGAGTGAAAAAGTTAGCTTAAAGCTCAGCATTCAGAAAACTAAAATCATTGCATCCAGTCTCATCACTTCATGGCAAATAGATGGGAAAACATTGGAAACAGCAGCAGACTATTTTGGGGGGCTTGGAAATCACTGCAGGTGATGGCTGCCTCCATGAACTTAAAACATATTTATGACTTGGAAGAAAAGTGATGACCAAACTAGACAGCATATTAAAAAGCCGAGACGTTGCTTTGCCAACAAAGATCCATCCAGTCAAGGCTATGGTTTTTCCATATGTCGTGGATGGATATGAAAGATGTGCTATAAAGAAAGTGACAGCTGAAAATGTGATGCTTTTGAACTGTGGTGTTGGAGAAGATGCTTGTAGGTCGCTTAGACTACAAGGAGACGCAACCACTCCATCCTAAAGGAAATCAGGTCTGAATATCCATTGGAAGGACTAATACTGAACCTGAAACTCCAATACTTTGGCCACTTGATGTGAAGAGCTGACTCACTTGGAAGTTGCTTTGATTTGCCTATGAGTGTGGGAGCCCTCCCTGGGCAAAGGGCCTCAGGGGTCATTGCCACTGAATCATGACCTCCAAGCAAGCGCATTCCAGCTGTGTGACATTCAGGAAGCAGGAGACTGGGAAAACTATCTTCCTTCGAGGAAGGAAAGTCATCCACAGAGAGTGTGTTTTCAGGCCTCTCTTTGCAGCAAGTGTTTTGCTTCTCAGACATCAGAGCTGCAGGCTTGCTCTGAGGGCCTCAATTCCAGAGTCAGGGCTGTGTGTCTCACGGCACTTTCCAAGCATTGCAGACACATTCCTAGGTTGGAGCAGTGCTTCCCATGAGAAAGAAGCCTCGGGAGTGTCTGAGTGGGCTGAGTGCCATGCTAGGGTTACCTAGTCGAGGGCACCTTGCACATCCAATGGGCCCCAGGCGAGTAGCTATGAACCGGCCCCTTGGTTGAGATATCCCAAAGCAGGGAACAAAGCTAGCTCTGTCAGAAGGAGGAAAACAGCAATGGGATGGATTTTCAAGCAGTTGCTAAGTCACACCACGTTAGGGCTCCACGGGAAAGAAATGCGAATTTTGGCCTCTAGGCCCAGTATCCAGATGTGTGCACAGGATATTTTCCCCACAGGATCCAAGAATGTTCCAGACAGACCTAAGCTCACTAGCTCTCCTGCAGAGGAAATGAAATATTGTTGCTGAACCACGAAAAGATGCTGGGATTCTTGGCTTATGGAGGAGAAGAATTCAATCCAGGGCCCAAGACGAGGCTTGATTGCTCAGAGCTTTTGTGCAATAGAGTTTTATTAAAGTATAAAGGAGATAGAGAAAGCTTCTGACAGAGACATCACAAGGGGCAGAAAGAGTACCCCCTTGCTAGTGTTAGTAATGGAGTTATATACTCTCCAATAAGTTATTACAATGAACAAAAGAATGTCTGGAGGTTGTAAAGACTCACTAGACCTACTCCCATAATTTACATTTTAAGATAACAGGATTAGCCAGAAGGTTTTTTCCAGGGACCGTCCTCAAGAAGGATGCATGATTGTTATATAATCTTAAGGAATGTAGAGGGAAAAAAAGTTTGTCCTTTCTTCCTCCTTGAGAATTCTAGACCCCTCTCTCCTTGGGGACCCTTGAACTTCTTATAAACCTGCCTTCGCAATGACTCTCTCAGAAACATGATTGAACAGCCGCTTGGAGCTTCCTTTGACTTTCTCTGGGAGGGAGGGAGCCCTCCCTGAGCACAGGGCCTCAGGGGCCATGGCCAATGAAAAGTAATCTCCCAGCGAGTGCTTTCCAGCCCTGTGTGACTCTCAGCCCACAGGAGGCTGAGAAAACTCTCTTCCTTGGAGGAAGGAAAGGCAGCCCAAGAGTGTGTTTTCAGGCCTGTATCTTGCAGCAAGTGTTTGGCTTGTTAGACATAAGACCTGCAGGCCTGCTCCAACAGACTCCATTCCAGAATCAGGGCCTTGTGTCTCCCTGCAGTTTCCTGGCCTCGCAAACACATTCCTAGGTGAGAGCAGTCCTGCCCATGGGGACGCAGGCTGCGGGAGTGTGTCTGAGGGGGCCAGGTGCCATGCTGGGGTCACCTGGTCGAGGGCACCTTGCACCTCCAATGGACCCCAGGCAAGGAGTTGCAGGCCACCACCTTGCTTCTGAAATCCCAAAGTGGGGAGCAAAGCTCGCTCTGTCAGAGGGAAGAAAACAGCAACAGGATGGATTTTCAAGCAGTTGCTCGGCTGTCCTGCATTAGGGCTCCAAGGAAGAAAAATGCAAATTTTAGCCCCTACGACTGGTATCCAGGTGGGCCCCCAGGATGATTTCCCCGCAAGATCCAAGAACGTTCCAGACTGACCTGGGCTCACTAGCTCCCTGCTGCAGAGGAAACATGATAGAACAGCTGTTTGGAGGTTGCTTTGACTTCCCCTGGGAGGGTAGGATCCCTCCCTGGGTGCAGGGCCTCAGAGGCCATTGCCGCTGAGAAATGCCCTCTAAGCCAGACCTTTCCAGCCTCGTATGACTCAGCACGGAGGAAACTGGAAAAGCTATCTTCCTTGGAGGAAGGAAAGGCAGCCCCAGAGAGTGTGTTTTCACACCTGTATCTCGCAGCAAGTGTTTGGCGTCTCAGACGTCAGACCTCCAGGCCTGCTCCAACGGCCTCAGTTCCAGAGTCAGGGCCGTGTGTCTCCCTGCATTTTCCGAGCCTTGGGAACACATTCCTAGGTCAGAACAGTCCTGCCCATGGGGAAGGAGGCTGCGGGAGTGTGTCTGAGGGGGTCGGGTGCCATGCTGGGGTCCAATAGACCTGGTACCTCCAATAGACCCCAGGACAACAGCGGTGGGGCTCCCCCTGGCTTCCGAAATGCCAAAGCGAGAAGCAAAGCTAGCTCTATCAGAAGGAAGAAAAGAGCAATTAGATGGATGTTCAGGCTGTTGCTGGGCCGCACCACTTCAGGGTCCCCCCCCCCCCCGAGAGGAACAGGCGCCCTGTGGCCCCTAGGTCCGATATGCAGGTTAACACACAGGGTGTGTCCCCATAGGAGCCAAGAATTTTCCTGACAGACCTAGGCTCACTAGAGCTCTCCTACAGGGCAAAAGGGATAGAACAGACTATGGATGTGACTCTGCCTTTCCCAGCGAGCATGGGGCCCTCCCTACGGCCCCGGGCTCCAGGGAAAATTGTCCCTGAAAAATGACCTCCAAGAAGCGCTTTTCCAGCAGGCTGGGATGCAGAGTTCACAGGATGCGGGGAAAGTGATCGTCCTTCAGGGAAGAAGAGGCAGCCACCCAGTGTGTGTTTGCAAGCCTGTATTTGGAAGAAACTGGTTAGCTTCTTCAAGGGGAGACCTCCAGGTCTGCTCAGAGGACCGAAATTCCAGAGGCAGCACCATGCATCTCCCCTGTCCTTTCTGAGCCTTGGAAAGACATTCCTAGCTTATAGCGGTATTGCTCATGAAGAAGCAGGATGCAGGAATGTGTCAGACATGACTGGGTGCCTTCCTGGGTTCAGCTCCGTGATGGGCCTTTCCACTCAAAGTAGGTCCCATGCCTCCTTGGGGAGGAAGTGGGGCCCGCTTGCCTCCAAATTGCCAAAGGCTGGAACAAAGCTAGTTCCATCAGAGGTAAGAAAAGAGCAATTGGATGGATGTGGAAGCTGTTGCTGGGCCGCACTGCTTCAGGCCCCCCACCCCTCCGGCCCCGAGAGAAACAGGCGCCCTGTGGCCCCTCGGTCCTGTATGCAGTTTCACACATAGAATGTGTCCCCATAGGAGCCAAGAATTTTCCTGACAGACCTAGGCTCACTAGAGCTCTCCTACAGAGCAAAGGGGATGGGACAGATGTGTGGCTATGGCTCTGCCTTTCCCTGGGAGTGTGGAGCCGCTCCCTATGGCCCCGGGCTCCAGGGGAAATTGCCCCTGAATAATGACCTCCAAGAAGCGCTTTTCCAACTGGCTGAGACGTGGAATTCTCAGGATGCAGGGAAAGCAAGTGTCCTTCGGGGAAGCAAAGGCAGTCACCTGTTATCATTACTTACTAGAATAGTAGGTACCTTCTCCGGTTGGGCAGAGGCCTTCCCCACCTGATCTGAAAAAGAAAATGAAGTAGCTCACTGATTTGAGAAATAATCCCAGACTTGGGTTTCCAAACAGTATAGAATCCGACAATGGCCCTGTATTTGTAGCCGCGTTAATTAACAGGTATGTGAAGCTCTAAATATCAGTGGAAATTACATACAGCATATAGGCCCCAGTGTTCTGGAATGGTGCAAAGAAACAACCAAACTCTTGAAGAGACACTTTCAAAATGGATCATAGAGACTGACTGTACATGGATGGGCTTGCTTCTGGCAGACTTACTCATATTACGGGTAACCGCACGTTCCCATAGCTATTGTCCTTATGAAATTTTCTATGGGAGACCCCCTCCCACAGTGAGGCAGGTGTTAGAAGATTTGCCACAAGTAAGGGGGTGGGATTTCACAGCAGCTGGAACAATTAGGTAAGGTAATAAATCAGGTAACTAAGTTTGTATAAAAAAGAATATCATTCCCCCTTGAGGAACAGATTCATGAATTTGTGCTCAGTGATCAGGTGTGGCTCAATGACTGGAAACACAATTCCTTGGCCTGACATCGGAAAGGTCCTTATACTGTTGTTTTAGCCACAATTCTGAAAAAGATGGGAATACCAGACCACCTAACCTGCCTCTTGAGAAATCTGCATGAAGGTCAGGAAGCAACAGTTACAGCAGGACATGGAACAACAGACTGGTTCCAAAAAGGAAAAGGAGTATGTCAAGGCTGTATATTGTCACCCTGTTTATTTACCTTATAGGCAGAGTACATCATGAAAAATGCTGGGATGGAAGATGCATGAGCTGGAATCAAGATTGCAGGGAGAAATGTCAATAAACTTAGATATGCAGATGACACCACCATTATGGCAGAATGTGAAGAGGAACGGGTATGTCGGGGAACTTATTGAGTTGCAGCAAGGGTGTGAAGGACCCTTTCGAAGTTCCAGAGCTTAGGTGTGGTTAGTCTGGAGATGCTTCAGCGGAAATGGGCCTCATGTCGCCTGGAATGGAGAGGCTCCTGGATTTTCCCGAGTTTCAGCAGGTGCTCTCGAGTTACGACGGGGACTTCAGGGACACGCTCTGGTGGCCTCAGGAAAGGCCAGTCACCATGCGTGTTGCTAGGGGGCCTCTCGTGATTCCTCTCCCATCGATGCCGGGGCCTAAGACCTTATGTGGAGGTGGGGCCGGAAGCTGAGGATTACTCTCCAGTGCTGACATGGATCTAGGGGTACTTCTGCAGTCTCCACAGGGGAGTCAGTCCTCGTCTCGAGTGGGGGCATGCAGGTGCGATTTCCTCCCAAGCTGTAGCAGCAGTGTCACGATTCCCGTGGCGTGGATCAAGGGATCTGTGGCTTTCCCTCGAGGCTTTCCCACGAGGCTTTCCCCCAGGGCTGTCCCACGTGCCACCCTGTTGTGAGTCGATCCTCGGCGTGAAAGTCGAGGCAGTGTAGGGAAAACAGGTTCCTCTGAAATGGACTGAGACATCTGGGGGACTCTTGGATGGTGGCACAACCCTGGAGTTCCTCTCGCCATTCATGTGCAGAGCGCCTCCACTTGAGATGCGACGGGAATGCCAGGAATTCTTTCCCGACGAAGCAGGGAAAGGATCTCTCATCTCAAGCTACGAGGCGGAATCGGGGCTCCTCTGGATGTGGGCGGTCCCTCGTGCTTCCTCTCGAGTGGAGACGGGTATGTCGGGGAACTTCTTGAGTTGCAGCAAGGGTGTGAAGGACCCTTTCGAAGTTCCAGAGGTTAGGTGTGATTAGCCTCAAGACGCCTCATCCAAAAGGGGCCTCATCTCGCCTGGAGCGGAGAACGTCCTGGATTTTCTTGAGTTGCGGAAGGTGCTCTCAAGTTATGACGGGGACTTCAGGGACCCGCTCTGGTGGCCTCAGGAAAGGCCAGTCCCCAGGCGAGTTGCTAGGGGTCATCTCGGGATTCCTCTCCCGTCAATGCCGGGGCCTAAGACTTTGTGTGGAGTCGGGGCTGGAACCTGAGGATTCCTCTCCAGTGCTGACATGGATCTTGGGGGTACTTCTGGAGTCTCCCCAGGGGGTCAGTCCTCTTCTCGAGAGGGGGCATGCAAGTGCGCTTTCCCTCCCAAAATGTATCAGCTGTGTAACATTTACCGTCGCGTGGATCAAGCGATCTGTGGCTTTCCCTCGAGGCTTTCACACGAGGCTTTCCCACAGGGCTGTTCCACGTGCTACTGTGGTGTGAGTCGATCCTAGGCGTGACAATCAAAGCAGTGCACGGAAAACAGGTTCCTCTGGAATGGACTGAGACATCTGGGGGACTCTTGAATGGTGGCACGACCCTGGAGTTCCTCTCGCCTTTCCTGTGGAGAGCGACTCCTCTTGTGATGCGACAGGAACGCCGGGAATTCTTTCCCGACCAAGCAGGGAAAGGATCCCTCATTTTGAGCTACGAGGGGGAAATGGGGCTCCTTTGGATGTGGGCGGGACCCTCCTGCTTCCTCTCGAGTGGAGACGGCTATGTCGGGGAACTTCTTGAGTTGCAGCAAGGGTGTGAAGGACCTTTTGGAGGTTCCAGAGGTTAGGTGTGATTAGCCTATAGATGCCTCATCGGAAATGGGCCTCATCTCGCCTGGAGGGGAGAACCTCCTAGATTTTCTGGAGTTGAGGCAGGTGCTCTCGCGTTACGACGGGGACCTCAGGGACCGGCTCTGCTGGCCTCAGGAAAGGCCAGTCCCCATGCGACTTGTTAGGGGGCCTCTCGGGATTCCTCTCCCGTCGATGCCGGGGCCTAAGACCTTGTGTGGAGTTGGGGCGGGACCAGAGAATTCCTCTCCAGTGCTGACATGGATCTTGGGGTACTTCTGGAGTCTCAACAGGCGAGTCAGTCCTCGTCTCGAGTGGGGGCATGCGCGGGCACTTTCCTCCCGAGCTGTAGCGGCAGTGTCACGCTTCCTGTCCAGTGGATCAAGGGATCTGTGGCTTTCCCTTGGGGCTTTCCCACGAGGCTTTCCCACAGGGCTGTCCCAAGTGCCACCGTGGTGTGAGCCTATCCTTGGCGTGAAAGTCGAGCCAGTGACCGGAAAAGTGGTTCCTGTGGAATGGAGTGAGATATTTGGGGGACTCTTAGAATGGTGGCACGATCATGGAGTTCCTTACCCCTTTCCTGTGGAGAGCACCTCCTCTCGAGATGCGAAGGGAACGCCGGGAATTCTTTCCTAACGAAGCAGAGAAAGGTTCCTTCATCCCGAGCCAGGAGGCAGAAGCGGGGCTCCTCTGAATGTGGGCGGGACCCTGGTGCTCCCTCTCGAGTGGAGACTGGTATCTAGGGGAACTTCTTGAGTTGTAGCAACTGTGTGAAGGACCCTTTGGAAGTTCCAGAGGTTAGGTGTGATTAGCCTCGAGACGCCTCAGAGGAAATGGCCCTCATCTCGCCTGTAGGGGAGAACCTCCTGGATTTTCTCGGGTTGCGGCAGGTGCTCACGAGTTACGAGGGGGACCTCAGGGACCCGCTCTGGTGGCCTCAGGAAAGGCCAGTCCCCATGCGAGTTGCTCTAGGGATTCCTCTCCCGATGATGCCCAGGCCTATGACCTTGTGTGGAGTCGGGGCCGGAACCTGAGGATTCCTCTTCAGTGCTGACATGGATCCTGGGGTACTTCTGGACTCTCCACAGGGGAGTCAGTCCTCGTCTTGAGTGGGGGCATGCACGGGCGCTTTCCTCCCGACCTCTAGCCCCAGTGTCATGCATCACGTTGCATGGATCTAGGGATCTGTGGCTTTCCCTCGAGGCTTCCCCACGAGGCTTTCTCAAAGCGCTGTCCCACGTGCCAGCGAGGTGTGAGTCGATCCTCGGCGTGAAAGTCGAGGCAGTGCAGGGAAAACTGGTTCCTCTGGAATGGACTGAGACATCTGGGGGATTCTTGGGATGGTGGCAGGACCCTGGAGTTCCTCTCGCCTTTCCTGCAGAGAGCACCTCCTCTTGAGATGTGACGGGAACGCTGGGAATTCTTTCCCGAAGAAGCAGGGAGTGGATCCCTAATCTCGAGCTACCAGGCAAAAACGGGGCTCCTCTGGATGTGAGTGGGAACTTCGTACTTCCTCTATAGAGGAGACGGGCATTTCAGGGAAGTTCTTGAGTTGCAGCAAGGGTGTGAAGGACCCTTTGGAAGTTCCAGAGGTTTGGTGTGATTAGCCTCGAGAGGCCTCAGCCCAAATGGGCCTCATCTCGCCTGGAGGGGAGAACCTCCTGGTTTTTCTCGAGTTAGGGCAGGTGCTCTCGAGTTACGATGGGGACCTCAGGGACCCGCTCTGGTAGCCTCAGGAAAGGCCAGTCCCCACGTGAGTTGCCACGGGGCCTCTCGGGATTCCTCTCCCTTTGATGCTGGGGCCTAAGACCTTGTGTGGAGACGAGGCCGGAACCTGAGGTTTCCTCACGAGTGCTGACATGGACCTTGGGGTACTTCTAGAGTCTCCCCAGGGGAGTCACTCCTCGTCTCGAGTGGGGGCATGTACGTGTACTTTCCCCCCGAGCGGTAGGAGCAGTGTCACGCTTCCCGTCACCTGGATCAAGGGGTCTGTGGATTTCCCTCAAGGCATTCCCACAAGGCTTTCCCACAGGGCTGGGCCACGTTCCACCGTGTTGTGAGTCGATCCTCGGTGTGAAAATCGAGGCAGTGCAGGGAAAACAGGTTCCTCTGGAATGGACTGAGACATCTGGGGGACTCTTGAAATGGTGGCACGACCCTGGAGTTCCTCTCGCCTTTCCTGTGGAGAGCGCCTCCTCTTGAGATGTGACGGGAACGCCAGGAATTCTTTCCAGACAAAGTAGGGAAAGGGTCCCTCATCTCGAGCTACGAGGGGGAAACGGGGCTCCTCTTGATGTGGGCGGAACACTCGTGCTTCCTTTGGAGTGGAGACGGGTGTGTCGGGTAACTTCTTGAGTTGCAGCAAGTGTGTGAAGGACCCTTTGGAAGTTCCAGAGTTTAGGTGTGATTAGCCTCGAGACGCCTCAGCGGAAATGGGCCTCATCTCGCCTGGAGGGGAGAACCTCCTGGATTTTCTCAAGTTGGGGCAAGTGCTCTCAAATTACGACGGGGACCTCAGGACCCGCTCTGTTGGCCTCAGGAAAGGCCAGTCCCCATGAGAGTTTCTCTAGGGATTCCACTCCCGTCGATGCTGGGGCCAAAGGTCTTGTTTGGAGTCGGGGCCGGAATCTGAGGATTCCTCTCCAGTGCTGACATGGATCTTGGGGTACTTCTGGAGTCTACCCAGGAGAGTCAGTCCTCGTCTCGAGTGGGGGCATGCACGTGCGCTTTCCTCCCGAGCTGTGGCAGCAGTGTCACGCTTCCCGTCACATGGATCAAGGGATCTGCGGCTTTCCCTCGAGGCTTTCACACGAGACTTTTCCACAGGGTTGTCCCACTGGGCTGTCCCACGATCCTCCGTGGTGTGAGTCGATCCTCGGCGTGAAAGTCGAGGCAGTGCAGGGAAAACAGGTTCCATTTGAATGGAATGAGACATCTAGGGGACTCTTGGAATGGTGGCACGACCCTGGAGTTCCTCTCCCCTTTCCTGTGGAGAGCGCCTCCTCTTGAGATGCGACCGGAACGCCAGGAATTCTTTCCCGACGAAGCAGGGAAAGGATCCCTCATCTCGAGCTACGAGGGGGAAACGGGGCTCCTCTGGATGTGGGCGGGGCCCTCGTGCTTCCTCTCAAGTGGAGATGGGAATGTCGTGGAACTTCTTGAGTTGCAGCAAGGGTGTGAAGGACCCTTTCGAAGTTCCAGAGGTTAGGTGTAAACAGCCTCGCGACGCCTCAGCGGAAATTGGCCTCATCTCGCCTGGAGGGGAGAACCTCCTGGATTTTCTCGAGTTGCGGCAGGTGCACTCGACTTATGACGGGGACCACAGGGACCCGCTCTGGTGTCCTCAGGAAAGGGCAGTCCCCATGCGAGTTGCTAGTGGGCCTCTCGGGATTCCTCTCCTGTCGATGACGGGGCCTAAGACCTCGTGTGGAGTCGGGGCGGGAACCAGAGGATTCCTCTCCAGTGCTGACATGGATCTTGGGGTACTTCTGGAGTCTCCCCAGGGGAGTCAGTCCTCGTCTCGATTGGGGGCATGCACGTGCGCTTTCCTCCTGAGCTGTAGCGGCAGTGTCACGCTTCCTGTCCCGTGGATCAAGGGATCTGTGGCTTTTCCTTGGGGCTTTCCCACGAGGCTTTCCCACAGGGCTGTCCCACGTGCCACCGTGGTGTGAGCCTATCCTCGGCGTGAAAGTGGAGCCAGTGCAGGGAAAACTGGTTCCTCTGGAATGGACTGAGATATATGGGGGACTCTTGGAATGGTGGCACGACCATGGAGTTCCTCTCGCCTTTCCTGTGGAGAGCGCCTCCTCTTGAGATGCAACGGGAAAGCCAGGAATTCTTACCAGACAAATTAGGGAAAGGGTCCCTCATCTCGAGCTAAGAGGCGGAAACGGGGCTCCCCTTGATGTGGGCGCAACACTCGTGTTTCCTTTGGAGTGGAGACGGGTGTGTTGGGGAACTTCTTGAATGCAGCAAGTGTGTGAAGGACCCTTGGAAGTTCCAGAAGTTAGGTGTGATTAGCCTCAAGATGCCTCAACGGAAATGGGCCTCATCTCACCTGGAGGGGAGAGCCTCCTGGATTTTCTCGAGTTGCGGCAAGTGCTCTCAAAATACGACGGGGCCTTCAGGGACCCGTTCTGTTGGCCTCAGGAAAGGCCAGTCCCCATGAGAGTTTCTCTAGGGATTCCACTTCTGTCAATGCTGGGGCGAAAGGTCTTGTTTGGAGTCGGGGCCATAACCTGAGGATTCCTCTCCAGTGCTGACATGGAACTTGGGGGTAATTCTGGACCCTTCACAAGGGAGTCAGTCCTCGTCTCGAGTGAGGGCATGCACGTGCGCTTTCCTACCGAGCTGTAGCGGCAGTGTCACGCTTCCCGTCGCGTGGATCAAGGGATCTGTGGCTTCCCTCGAGGCTTTTCCACCAGGCTTTCCCAAGAGGCTTTCCCACAGGGCTGTCCCACGTGCCACCTTGGTGTGAGCCGATCCTCGGCGTGAAAGTCAAGCCAGTGCAGGGAAAACAGGTTCCTCTGGAGTGGACTGAGACATCTGGGGGACTATTGGAATGGTGGCACGACCAAGGAGTTCCTCACGCCTTTCCTGTGGAGAGGGCCTCGTCTTGAGATGCGACAGGAACACCAGAAATTCTTTCCTGACGAAGCTGGGAAAGGTTCCTTCATTCCGAGCTACGAGGCGGAAGCGGGGCTCCTCTGGATGTGGGCGGGACCCTCGTGCTTCCTCTCGAGTGGAGACTGGTATCTAGGGGAACTTCTTAAGTTGTAGCAAGTGTGTGAAGGACCCTTTGGATGTTCCAGAGGTTAGGTGTGATTAGCCTCGAGACGCCTCAGAGGAAATGGGCCTCATCTCGCCTGGAGGGGAGAACCTCCTGGATTTTCTCGTGTTGCGGCAGGTGCTCTCGAGTTACATCGGGGACCTCAGGGACCCGCTCTGGAGGCCTCAGGAAAGGCCAGTCCCCATGCGATTTGCTAGGGGGCCCCTCGGGATTCCTTTCCCGTCGATGCCGGGGCCTAAGACCTCGTGTGGAGTTGGGGCCAGAACCAGAGGATTCCTGTCCAGTGCTGACATGGATCTTGGGGTACTTCTGGAGTCTCAACATGGGAGTCAGTCCTCGTCTGGAGTGGGGCCATGCACGTGCACTTTTCTCCCGAACTGGAGCAGCATTGTCACGCTTCCCGTCACTTGGATGAAGGGATCTGTGTCTTTCCCTCAAGGCTTTCCCAGGACGCTTTCCCACAGGGCTGTCCCATATGCCACCATGGTGTGAGTCGATCCTCGGCGTGAAAGTCGAGGCAGTGAAGGGAAAAGAGGTTCCTCTTAAATGGACTGAAACATCTGGAGGACTCTTGAAATGGTGGCACGACCCTGGAGTTCCTATCGCCTTCCCAGTGGAGAGTGCCTCCTCTTGAGATGCGACGGGAACACCGGGAATTCTTTGCCGACGAAGCAGGGAAAGGATCCCTCATCTCGAGCTCCGAGGTGGAAACGGGGCTCCTCTGGATATGGGCGGGACCCTCGTGCTTCTTCTCGCGTGGAGACGGGTATGTAGGGGAACTTCCTGAGTTGCAGCAAGGGTGTGAAGGACCCTCTCCAATTTCCAGGGGTTAGGTGTTATTAGCCTCGAGACGCCTCAGCGGAAATGGGCCTCATCTCCCCTGGACGGGAAAACCTCCTGGATTTTTACGAGTTGCGGCAGGTGCTCTCGAGTTACGAAGGGGACCTCAGGGACCTGCTCTGGTGGCCTCAGGAAAGGCCAGTCCCCATGCGAGTTGCTCTAGGGATTCTTCTCCGGTTGATGCCGGGGCCTATGACCTTGTGTGTAGTCGGGGCCGGAGCCTGAGGATTCCTCTCCAGTGCTGACCTGGATCTTGGGGTACTTCTGGAGTCTACCTAGGGGAGTCAGTCCTCGTCTCGATTGGGGGCATGCACGTGCCCTTTCCTCCCGAGCTGTAGCAGCAGTGTCACGCTTCCCGTCGCATGAATCAAGGGATCTGTGGCTTTCCCTCGAGGCTTCCCTTCGAAGGTTTCCACAAGTCTTTCCCACAGGGCTGTCCCAAGAGCCTCCACGGTGTGAGTCGATCCTCGGAGTGAAAGTCGAGGCATTGCAGGGAAAACAGGTTCCTCTGGAATGGACTAAGACATCTGGGGGCTCTTGGAATGGTGGCACGACCCTGGACTTCCTCTAGGCTTTCCTGTGGAGAGCGTCTCCTCTTGAGATGTGACGGGAACCCCGGGAATTCTTTCTCGATGAAGCAGGGAAAGGATCCCTCATCTTGAGCTACGAGACAGAAACGGGGCTCCTCTGGATGTTGGCGGGGCCCACGTGCTTCCTCTCGAGTGGAGACGGGAATGTCTGGGAACTTCTTGAGTTGCAGCAAGGGTGTGAAGGACCGTTTGGAAGTTCCACAGTTTAGGTGTGAATAGCCTCGAGACGCCTCAGCGGAAATGGGCCTCATCTCACCTGGATGGGAGAACTTCCAGGATTTTCTCGACTTACAGCAGGTGCTCTAGACTTACGACGGGGACCTCAGGGACCCGCTCTATTGGCCTCAGGAAACGGCAGTCCCCATGCGAGGTTATAGGGGGCTTCTCGGGATTCCTCTCTTGTTGATGTGGGGACCTAAGACCTTGTGTGGAGTTGGGGTGGGAACCTGAGGATTCCTCTCCAGTGCTACCATGAATCTTCTGTTTCCTCTTGAGTCTCCACAGGGGAGTCAGTCCTGGTCTAGAGTGGGGACATTCACTTGCCCTTTCCTCTCAAGCTGTAGCAGCAGTGTCACGCTTCCCGTCGCATGGATCAATGGATCTGTGGCTTTTCCTTGAAGCTTCCCCACAAGGCTTTCCCACAGGGCTGTCCCACGTGCCACCGTGCTGTTAGTCAGTCCTCGGCGAGAAAGTCGAGGCAGTTCAGGGAAAACAGGTTCCTCTGGAATGGACTGAGACATCTGGGGGACTCTTGGAATGGTGGCAACACCTTGGGGTTCCTCTCACCTTTCCTGTGGAGAGTGCCTCCTCTTGAGATGTGACGGGAAAGCCCGGAATTCTTTCCCGATGAAGCAGGGAAAGGATCCCTCATCTCGAGCTACCAGGCGGAAACGGGGCTCCTCTGTATGTGGTTGGGACCATCGTGCTTCCTCTCGCGTGGAGACGGGTATGTCGGGGTACTTCCTGAGTTGCAGCAAGGGTGTGAAGGACGCTTTCGAATTTCCAGAGGTTTGGTGTTATTAGGCTCGAGACGCCTCAGCAGAAATGGGTCTCAACTGGCCTGGACGGGAGAACCTCCTGGATTTTCTCGAGTTGCCACAGGTGCTCTCGAGTTACGACGGGACCTCAGGGACCCGCTCTGGTGGCCTCAGGAAAGGCCAGTCCCCATGCGAGTTGCTAGGGGGCCTCTCGGGATTCCTCTCCCGTCGATGCCCGAGCTTAAGACCTTGTGTGGAGTCTGAGCCAGAAACTGAGGATTCTTCTCCAGTGCTGACATGGATCTTGGGGTACTTCTGGAGTCTCCACAGTGGAATCAGGCCTCGTCTCGAGTGGGGGCATGCACGTGCGCTTTCCTCCCGAGCTGTAGCCACAGTGTCATGCTTCCCGTTGCATGTATCAAGGGATCTGTGGCTTTCCCACAAGACTTTCCCACGAGACTTTCCCACAGGGCTATCGCAGGTGCCACCGTGGTGTGAGTCGATCCTCGGCATGAAAGTCGAGGCAGTGCAGCGAAAACAGGTTCCTGTGGAATGGACCAAGACACTGGGGGACTCTTGGAATGGTGGCACGACCCTGGAGTTCCTCTCGCCTTTCCTGTGGAGAGCGCCTCCTCTTGAGATGCGACGGGAACGCCAGGAATTCTTTCCCAACGAAGCAGGGATAGGATCCCTCTTCTCGAGCTTCGAGGCGGAAAGGGGGCTCCTCTGGATGTGGGCAGGACCCTCGTGCTTCCTCTCGAGTGGAGACGGGTATGGCGGGGACCTTCTTGAGTTGCAGCCAAGGTGTGAAGGACCCTTTCGAATTCCAGATGTTAGGTGTGATTAGCCTCGAGACGCCTTAGCGTAATCGGCCTCATCTCTCCTGAAGGGGAGAACCTCCTGGATTTTCTTGAGTTGGGGCAGGTGCTCTCGAGTATGATGGACACCTCATGGACCCGCTCTCGTGGCCTCAGGAAAGGCCAATCCCCATGCGATTTTCTAGTGGGCCCCTGGGATTCCTCTCCAGTCGATGCCGGGGCCTAAGACCTTGTGTGGAGTCGGGGCCAGAACCTAAGGATTCCTCTCCACTGCTGACATGGATCTTGGGGGTACTTATGGAGTCTCGAAAGGGGAGTCAGTCCTCGTCTCGAGTGGGGGCTGCACGTCCGTTTTCTTCCAGAGCTGTAGCAGCAGTGTCACGCTTCCCGTCGCATGGATCAAGGGACCTGGGGCTTTCCCTGGAGTCTCCCAAGAGGCTTTCCCATAGGGCTCTCCCTCGTGCCACCATGGTGTGAGTCGATTCTCGGCGTGAAAGTCGAGGCAGTGCAGGGAAAGCAGGTTCCTCTGAAATGGACTGAGACATCTGGGGGACTCTTGGAATGGTGGCACGACCCTGGAGTTCCTCTCGCCTTTCCTGTGGAGAGCGCCTCCTCTTCAGATGCAACGGGAGCGTCAGGAATTCTTTCCCGAAGAAGCAGGGAAAGGATCCCTCATCTCGAGCTATGAGGCGGAATTGGGGCTCCTCTGGATATGGGTGGGCCCCTCGTGCTTCCTCTCGAGTGGAGACAGGTATGTTGAGGAACTTCTTGAGTTGCAGCAAGGGTGTGAAGGACCCTTTCAAAGTTCAAAAAGAAAGGTGTGATTTCTCTCAAGAAGCCGTAGCAGAAAAGGGCCTCATCTCTCCTGAAGGGCCGAGTTCAGTTCAGTCCCTCCGTCCTGTCCAACTCTTTGTGACCCCATGAATCTCAGCAGGACAGGCCTCCCTGTCCATCCCCATCTCCCCGAGTTCACTCAGTCTCACATCCACCGAATCCGTGATCCCATCCAGCCATCTCATCCTCAGTGATCTCCTTCTCCTCCTGCCCCCAATTCCTCCCAGCATCAGTCTTTTCCAGTGAGTCAACTCTTCGCATGAGTTGGCCAAAGTACTGGAGCTTCAGCTTTAGCATCATTCCTTGCAAAGTAATCCCAGGGTTGATCTCCTTCAGAATGGACTGATTGGATCTGCTTGCAGTCCAAGGGACTCTCAAGAGTCTTCTCCAACATCACAGTTCAAAATCATCAATTCTTTGGTGCTCAACCTTCTTCTCAGTCCATCTCTTACATCCATACATGACCACAGGAAAAACCATAACCTTGACTAGACAGATCTTAGCCGGCAAAGTAATGTCTCTTCTTTTGAGTATACTATCTAGGTTGGTCATAACTTTCCTTCCAAGGAGTAAGCGTCTCTTAATTTCATGGCTGCACCACCATCTCCAGTGATTTTGGATCCCCCAAAATTAAATTATGACACTCTTTCTACTGTTTCCCTTCTATTTGCCATGAAGTGATGGGACCAGATGCCATGATCTTCGTTTTCTGAATGTTGAGTTTTAAGCCTACTTTTTCACTCTCTTCTTTCACTTTCATCCCGAGGCTCTTTAGTTCCTCTCCACTTTCTGCCATAAGGGTGGTGTCATCTTCATATCTGAAGTTATTGATATTTCTCCCTGCAATCTTGATTCCAGCTTCTGTTTCTTCCAGCCCAACGTTTCTCATGATGTACTCTGCATAGGAGTTATATAAGCAGCGTGACAAGATACAGCCTTGACGTTCTCCTTTTCCTATTTGGAACCAGTCTGTTCTTCCATGTCCAGATCTAACTGTTGCTTCCTAACCTGCATACAGATTTCTCAAGAGGCAGGTCAGGTGTTCTGGTATTCCCATCTCTTTGAGAATTTTCCACAGTTTATTGTGATCCACACAGTCAAAGGCTTTGGCATAGTCAATAAAGCAGAAATAGATTTTTTTTCTGGAACTCTCTTGCTTTTCCCATGATCCAGCGAATGTTGGCAATTTGATCTCTGGTTCCTCTGCCTTTTCTAAAACCAGCTTGAACATCAGGGAGTTCACAGTTCATGTACTGCTGAAGCTTGGGGCTTGGAGAATTTTAAGCATTTTACTAGCATGTGAGATGAGTGCAACTGTGCAGTAGTTTGAGCATTCTTTGGCATTGCATTTCTTTGGAATTGGAATGAAAACTGACCTTTTCCAGTCCTGTGGCCACTGTGGAGTTTTCCAAACTTGCTGGCATATTGAGTGCAGCACTTTCACAGCATCATCTTTCAGGATTTGAAATAGCTCAACTGGAATTCCATCACCTCTCCAAGCTTTGTTCGTAGTGATGCTTTCTAAGGTCCACCGGACTTCACATTCCAAGATGTCTGGCTCTAGATTAGTGATCATATCATCATGATTATCTGGGTCTTGAAGATCTTTTTTGTACAGTTCTTCTGTGTATTCTTGCCACCTCTTCTTAATATCTTCTGCTTCTGTTAGGTCCAGACCATTTCTGTCCTTTATCACGCCCATCTTTGCATGAAATATTCCCATGGTATCTCTAATTTTCTTGAAGAGATCTCTAGTCTTTCCCAATCTGTTGTTTTCCTCTATTTCTTTGCATTGATCACTGAAGAAGGCTTTCTTATCTCTTCTTGCTCTTCTTTGGAACTCTGCATTCAGATGCTTATATCTGTCCTCTTTTCTCCTTTGTTTTTCACCTCTCTTCTTTTCACAGCTATTTGTAAGGCCTCCCCAGAGAGCCATTTAGCTTTTTTGCATTTCTATTCCATGGGGATGGTCTTGATCCCTGTCTCCTATACAATATCACGAACCTCATTCCATAGTTCATCAGGCCCTCTATCTATCAGATCTAGGCCCTTAAATCTATTTCTCAGTTCCACTGTATAATCATAAGGGATTTTATTTAAGTCATACCTGAATGGTCTAGCGGTTTTCCCTACTTTCTTCAATTTGAGTCTGAATTTGGTAATAAAGAGTTCATGATCTGAGCCACAGTCAGCTCCGGGTCTTGTTTTGGGGGACTGTATAGAGCTTCTCCATCATTGGCTGCAAAGAATATAATCAATCTGACTTCGGTGTTGACCATCTGGTGATGTCCATACGTAGAGTCCTCTCTTGTGTTGTTGGAAGAGGGTGTTTGCTATGACCAGTGCATTTTCTTGGCAAAACTCTATAAGTTTTTGCCCAGATTCATTCCACATTCCAAGGCCTAATTTGCCTGTTACTCCAGGTGTTTCTTGACTTCCAAGTTTTGCATTCTAGTCCCCTACAATGAAAAGGACATCATTTTTGGGAGTTAGTCCTAAAAGGTTTTATAGGTCTTCATAAAACCGTTAAACTTCAGTTTCTTCAGCGTTACTGGTTGGGGCCTAGACTTGGATAACTGTGATATTGAATGGTTTGCCTTTAAGACGAACAGAGATCATTCTGTCGTTTTTGAGATTGCATCCAAGTACTGCATTTCAGACTCTTTTGTTGACCATGATGGCTACTCCATTTCTTCTGAGGGATTTCTGCCTGCAATAGTAGATACAATGGTCATCTGAGTTAAATTCACACATTCCAGTCCATTTTAGTTCACTGATTCCTAGAATGTCGACGTTCACCCTTGCCATCTCTTGTCTGACCACTTCCAATTTGCCTTGATTCATGGACCTGACATTCCAGGTTCCTATGCAATATTGCTCTTTACAGAATAGGATCTTGCTTCTATCACCAGTCACATCCACAACTGGTTATAGTTTTTGATATAGAATCTCCTGGTTTTTTCGAGTTGTGGCAGGTCCCTCTTGAGTTATGACGGGGACCTCAGGGACCCGCTCGTGTGGCCTCAAGAAACGTCAGTTTCCATGTGAGTTGCCAGGGGTCTCTCGGGATACCTCTCCATTCAGAGCTGGGTCCAAAGTCCTCATCTGGAGCTGAAGCCGGAACCTGAGGTTTCCTCTCCATTGCTGACATGGATCTTGGAGTTTCTCTGGAATCTCCACAGGGGAGTGAGGCCTCGTTTCGAGTGGAGACATGCACGTCTGATTTCCTCCCGAGCTGTAGTAGCAGTGTCAGGCTTCCCGTCGTGTTGACACAGGGATCTCTGGCTTTCCCTCGAGGTGTCATAGGGCTGTCACACGTGCCACGGTATTGTGAGTCACTACTCGGGGTGACAGTTGAGGCAGTACAGGGAAATCAGGTTCATCTGGAGTGGACTGAGACATTTGGGGGTCATTTGGAATGGTGGCATGACACCTAGAGTTCCTGTCGACTTTCCTGTTGAGAGCGCCTCCTCTTGAGATGTGACGGGAAGGCCGGGAATCCCTTCCCAACGAAGCGGGGAAAGGAACCCTCATCTTTAGCTGAGGAGGGGACAACAGGGCTCCTCTTGTGTTGTGGCGAGACCGTCGGTGTTCCTCTCTAGCGGAGACGGGTATGTCAGGGAACTTCTTGAGTTTCAGCAAAGATGTGAAGGACCCTTTCGAAGTCCAAGAGGGAAGGTGTGATTTCCCTCGAGACGCTGCCACGGAAAAGGGCCTCATCTCGCCTGGAGGGGAGAATATCCTGGTTTTTCTCGAGTTGCAGCACATCCCTCCCGAGTTACGACGGGGAATACAGGGACCCGCTCGTGTGGCCTCAGGAAAGCCCAGTCTCCATGCGAGTTGCAATGGGCCTCTCGGGATTCCTCTCCAGTCGGTGTCGGGTCCTAAGTCCTCGTCTGGAGTGAGGCCAGAACCTGAGGTTTCCTCTCCAGTGCTTACATGGATCTTGGGGTTTCTCTGGAGTCTCCACAGGGGAGTCAGGCCTCGTCTCGACTGGAGACATGCACGCCCCCTTTCCTACCAAGTTGTAGCCACAGTGTCAGGCTTCCTGACGAGTCAACACAGGGATCTGTGGCTTTCCCTCGAGGCTTTCCCACAGGGCTGTCATACGTGCCACCGTGGTGTGAGTCAATACTCGCGGTGACAGTCGAGGCAGGGCAAGGAAATCAGGTTCCTCTGGAGTGGACTGAGACACTAGAGGGTCTCTTGGAATGGTGGCACGATCCCTGGTGTTCCTCTCGTCTTTCCTGTGGAGAGCGCCTCCTCTTGAATTGCTAAGGGAACGCAAGGATTCCCTCCCCAACGATGCAGGGAATCGGACTCTCCTCTCAGGATAAGGAGGGAGAATCGGGGCTCTTCCTGAGTTGTGGCGAGACCCTCAGTGTTCCTCCTGAGGGCAAACGGCAATGTCGGGGAACTTCTTGAGTTGCCTCAAGAGTGTCAAGGACCCTTTCGGGGATCAGGAGGTAAGGTGGGATTTCTCTCGTGACGCTGCAGTGGAAAAGGACCTTAGCACACGTTGATCGGAGAATCTCCTGGTTTTTTCCGAGTTGCGGTGGGGTTCCTCTCGAGTTACCACGGGGACATCAGTGACCCGTTCGTGGGGCCTGAGGGAGGTCCAGTCTCCACGGGAGTCGCGAGGGGCCCCTCGGGATTCCTCTGCAGTCGCTGCTGGGGCCGAGGTCCTCATCTGGAGTCAAGGCCGGAACATCAGTGTTCCTCTCCAGGGCCGACATGGATCTCGGGGTTGCTCTGGGGGGTCCAAAGGGAAGTCAGGCCTTGGCTCGTGTGGAACCATGCTAGTCCACTCTCCTCTCGAGCCAGAAAAGCAGTGTCAGGCTTTCTGTGGTGTTGACCATATGGATCGGTGGATTCTCTCGAGGCATACAGGGCTGTCACACCTGCCATCGTGCTTTGAGTCTGTCCTCGGGATAACCGTCGAGTCAGTGCAGGGGAGTCAGGTGTGTCTGGAGTGAACTGGGTCATCAGGGGTCTTTTGAAATGGTGGCACGACCCCTGGAGTTCCTCTGGAGCGTCAAGTGGAGACCGCCTCCTCTTGAGGTGCGACAGGAACGCCAGGATTCCCTCCCTGACGAAGCAGGGAAATGGACTCTTCTCTTGGGATGAGGAGGGAGAACCAGGGCTCCTCTTGAGTTGTGGTGGGACCCTCTTTGTTCCTCTTGAGAGCAGAAGGGGATGTCGGGGAACTTCTTGAGTTGCCTCAAGGGTGTCAAGGACCATTTCGTAGCTCAGGAGGGAAGGTGGGATTTCTCTGTAGATGCCACAGCTGAAAAGGGCCTCAGCTGGTGTGGAGGGGAAAATCTCCTGCTTTTTCTTGAGTTGCAGCGGGATTTCTCTCGAATTAAGACGGGGACATCAGGGACTCGCTCGTAGGGCCTTAGGGAGGCCCGGTCTCCACGCGAATAGCGAGGGCCCCCCCAGGATTCCACTGCAGTCGCTTCCAGGGCAGAGGTCCTCATCTGCATTTGAGGCCAGAAACTCAGGGTTCCTTTCCAGGATCGACACGGATCTCGATGTTCCTCTGTGACGTCCACAGGGGAGTCAGGCCTTGTCTCATGTCGAGCCATGCAAGTCCGCTCTCCTCTTGAGCTGGAAAAGGTTTGTCAGGCTTCCTGTCGTGTTGATCATAGGGATTGGTGGCTTTATCTTGAGGCACCACAGGGCTGTCACAGCTGCCATCGTGTTTGGAGTTGTCCTAGTCCTGACTGTCGAGTCAGTGCAGGGGAATCAGGTGTGCCTGGAGCGCACTGGGACATCGGGGGTGTTTTGAAATGGTGGCAAGACCACTGGAGTTCCTCTGGAGCGTCAATTGGAGACCGCCTCCTCTAGAGGTTCGATGGGAACCTGACGAAGTAGGGAAACGGACCCTTCTCTCCGGAAGAGGAGGGAGAAGCGGGGCTCTTCGTGAGTTGTGGTGGGACATTCAGTGTTACTCTGGAGGACAGATGGGGATGTCGGGAGACTTCTTGAGTTGCCTCAAGGATGTCAAGGACCCTTTCGGGGATCAGGAGGGAAGGTCGGATTTTTCTCGAGACGCCACAGCGGAAAAGGGCCTCAGCTTGCTTTGAGGGGAAAATCTCCTGGATTTTCTCGAGTTGTGGCAGGATTCCTCTCAAGTTGCGACGGGGACCTGAGGGATCTACTCGAGGGGCCTCAGGGAGGTCCAGTCTCCACGCGAGTCATGAGGGGCACCTCGGAATTCCTCTGCAGTCGCTGATGGGGCTGACGTTCTCATCTGGAGTTGAGGCCGGAAACCCAGGGTTCCTCTCCAGGGCTGATATGGATCTCCGGGTTCCTCTGGGGCATCCACAGTGGAGTAAGGCCTTGTCTCTTGTGCAGCCATGGAAGTTCACTCTCCTCTTGAGCCGGAAAAGTCTTCCTGTCATGCTGGGAGCCACCTCGGGAGGTCCCCCCCATGACAAAAGTCATGTGGAAGAGAACTGTTAAGCAAGGCTTCAGAACTCAAGGGGCTCCCTAGGCTTTCTGGAGCATCTACCCCAATACCAGAATCTGTCTGTTTTACTATTTCATGACTTTCACCAACTCCTCTCACATTAACAGGGGGCTATTCCTGACCACCTTTCTCTGGAGAAAATCAATTTAGGGCTATAGCTAATAGGTCTCCTGGACATGACAGAAATATTTCAAATCAAACCCCCTCTGTTAGCATTTTAGCTTGCTTGGCAGGTATATCCAGACTCTTGCAGCTATGCATATGATTATTTACATCCTCCCAACTGTGAGAGGCATGGAAAGCCTAAAACATAGAGCATTTTACAGAGTTAAAAGTTATTAGAGTAGTGCTAGGCATAGGATTTCATTATTGGGCCAATGCTTGTTGCTAAGTTCCCATCTCTTTTATCCACTGTGCACCTGGGAGTGCATTAGTTAACATAGTTGGAAAGTAAGAAAAACAAGCGTAGCCTTGAAATTAACCACATCAGAGTTTTGAGCTAATTGGTTCTTTCTTATAACTCACTGCACCTTTGCTTCATGAGAATGTAACTTTGTTTAATACTTTTTGAGGCTGACATAGATTAGAAATCTAAGAAAAAACATTTCAAGGGAAAATAAGTTTTCTGGTTGAAAAGCCTTTATCAAAAGAGGGTCACAAAATGTTCACAGGCCTCTAAGGCCAGAAGGTAATGTTCACAACATTGTCTATGGGAAAGGTTTGCAGAAAAAATCCTGGTTTTGATAAAGACAAAACAGATGTAATGTTTGGGCTGACTCTGTATGACTTTGCATCTTTCATTTCCCTCTATTTACAAGTAATGGCATAAAAGACCCTTTCAAAAATAAAAACAAGGGGCCTCGCCTGAAGAAGTTTGGTCACCCAGTGATTCTCTTTTTTCTATTTTTTTCTCTCTTACTTTCTTTTTCAGGCTGATCCCTTGGAGCATAGAGGCTCCCTTCATTCACTTATCTGCGCAGCTTTCTAAGACCTGAACGGGAAGACGTTCTGCGTCTTCACTCCCTCGGGAGACCGGGAAGGAACCTGTAGCCTCCGTGAACAAAGCAAACTTCTTGTCTCAAAGTGTTACTGGCTTTCTATGTAAACCAAGGAATATCAGCCTCTTTCTCTCCTCTACTTTCTTATCTACAATATTATTTCCTTATCTCACTCTAAATAATGCACAAATGCCATTTTTCCTTCAGGTACCAATGGATCCTGAGGGGGTTGGACCCTGGCACTGTAGGGTTGGCCATAGGGATTGGAAGCTTTCTCTCGAGGCGCCACAGGGCTGTCACACCTGCCATCGTGTTCTGAGTCATTCATCAGGGTCACCGTCAAGTCAGTGCAGGGGAGTCAGGTGTGTCTGAAATGCACTGGGACATCGGGTGTCTTTGAAATGGTGGCACGACCCCTGGAGTTCATCTCCAGTGTCAAGTGGAGACTGCCTCATCTTGAGGTGCGACGGGAACGACGGGATTCCCTCCCTGAGGAAGCAGGGAAACGGACCCTCCTCTCGGGATGAGGAGGGAGAACCGGGGCTCTTCTAGAGTTGTGGCGGGACCCTCGGTGTTCCTCTTGAGTGCAGACGGGGATGTCGGGGAACTTCTTGAGTTTCCTCAAGGGTGTCAAGGACACCTTCAGGGCTCAGGAGGGAAGGTGGGATTTCTCTTGAGATTCCCCAGTGGAAAAGGGCCTCAGCTCGCGTTGAGGGGAGAATCTTATGATATTTATCTAGTTGTGGCGGGGTTCCTATCAAGTTACGATGGGGACATCAGGGACCCGCTCGTGGGACTTCAGGGAGGTCCAGTCGCCACGCAAGTCTCAAGGAGCCCCTTGAGATTCCTCTGCAGTCGCTGCCGGGGCTGAGGTACTTATCGGGAGTTGAGGCCAGAAACAGGGTTCCTCTCAAGGAGTGACATGGATCTCAGGGTTCCTATGGGGTGTCCACAGGGGAGTCAGTTTTCGTCTCGTGTGGAGCCATGCAAATCTGCTGTCCTCTCGAGCTGGGAAAGCAGTGTAAGGCTTCCTGTGGGTTGACCATAGGGATCTGTGGCTTTCTCTCGAGGCACACAGGGCTGTCACACCTGCCATCGTGTTTTGAGTCAGTCCTCGGGATGACCGTCGAGTCAGTGCAGGGGAGTGAGGTGTTTCTGGAGTGCACTGAGACATCGGGGGTCTTTTGAAATGCTGGCACGACCCCTGGAGTTCCTCTCGAAAGTCAAGTGGAGACCGCCTACTCTTGAGGTGCAAAGGGAACGCCAGGATTCCATCCCAGATGAAGCAGGGAAACGGACCCTCCTCTCAGGATGAGGAGGGAGAACCGGCACTCTTCTTGAGTTGTGGCTGAACCCTCGGTGTAACTTGCGAGTGCAGACGGGGATGTCTGGGAACTTCTTGAATTGCCTCAAGAGTGTCAAGGACCCTTTCGGGGCTCAGGAGGGAAGGCGGGATTTCCCTCGAGACACCACAGTGGAAAAGGGCCTCAGCTCGCGTGGAGGGGAGAATCTCCTGGTTTTTCTCGAGTTGCAGTGGGGTTCCACTCAAGTTATGACGGGAACCTCAGGGACCCACTCATCAGGCCTCAGGGACGTCAGTCTCCAGACGAGTCGAGAGGGTTCCCTCGGGATTCCTCTAAGTCCCTGCCGGGGAAGAGGTCCTCATCTGGAGTTGAGGCCAGAAACTCAGGGTTCCTCTCCAGGACCGACATGGATCTCGGTGTTCCTCTGGGGCATCCACAGGGGATTCAGGCCTCGTCTCGTGTGGAGCTATGCAAGTCCACTCTCCCATCTAGCTGGAAAAGCAGTATCATGCTTCCTGTCGGGTTGACCATAGGGATCAGTGGCTTTCTCTTGAGGTGCCACAGGGTTGTCACACCTGCCACCATGTTCTGAGTCGGTCCTCGGGGTGACCGTCAAGTCAGTGCAGAGGAGTCAGGTGTGTCTGAAGTGCACTGGGACATCAGGGGTCTTTTGAAATGTCAGCATGACCCGTAGAGTTCCTCTAGAGCATCAGCTGGAGACCGCCTCCTCATGAGATCTGACGGGAACGCTGGGATTCCCTCGCCGACCAAGCATAGAAACAGACCCTCCTCTCGGGATGAGGAGGGAGACCCGGGGCTCTTCTTGAGTTGTGGCGGGACCCTCGGTGTTCCTCTCAAATGCAGACAGAGATGTTGGGGAACTTCTTGTGTTGCCTCAAGGGTGTCAAGGATGCTTTAGGGGCTCACTAGGGAATGTGGTATTTCTCTCGAGACGCCACAGTGGAAAAGGGCATCAACTCGCATTGAGGGGACAATCTCCCGGTTTTTCTCGACTTGCGGTGGGGTTTCTCTCGTGTTATGAAGGGGAACTCAGGCACCAGCTCGTGGGGCCTCAGGGAGGTCCAGTTTCCACACGAGCTGCGATGGGCCCCTTGGAATTCCTCTGCAGTAGCTGCCGGGGCCGAGGTCCTCATCTGGAGTTGAGGCCAGAACCTCAGGGTTCCTCTTCAGGGCCGACAGGGATCTCGGGGTTCCTCCGGGGCATCCACAGGGGAGTCAGGCCTCATCTCGTGTGGAGCCATGCAAGTCCGCTCTCCTCTCCAGCGGGAAAAGCAGTGTCATGCTTCCTGTTGGGTTGACCATAGGGATCAGAGGCTTTCTCTTGAGGACTCACAGGGCTGTCACACCTGCCATTGTGTTTTGAGTCGGTCCTCAGGGTGCCCGTCGAGTCCGTGCAGGTGAGTCAGCTGTGTCTGGAGTGCACTGGAACATCGGGGGTCTTTTGAAATTGTCACACTACCCCTGGAGTTGCTCTCGAGCATCAAATGGAGACTGCCTCCACTTCAAGTGCAATGGGAATGCCGGGATTCCATCCCCGACGAAGCAGGGAAATGGACCCTGCTCTCGGGATGAAGAGGGAGAACCGGGACACTTCTTGAGTTGTGGCGGGACCCTCGATGCACCTTTCGAGTGCAGACGGGGATGTCGAGGAACTTCTTGAGTTGCCTCAAGGGTGTCAAGGACCTTTTCGGGGCTCAAGTGGGAAGGTGGGATTTCTCTCGAGACCCTGCAGTGGAAACGGGCCTCAGCTCGCGTTGAGGGGTAAATCTTCTGGCTGGTCTCGAGTTGCGGCCATGTTCCTCTCAAGTTAAGACAGGGACATCAGGGACCCGATCATGGTGCCTCAGGGAGATCCAGTCTCCACACGAATTGCGAGGGGCCCCTCCGGATTCCTCTGCAGTAGCTGCCGGGGCCAGGTTCTCATCTGGAGTTGAGGCCGGAACCTCAGGATTCCTCTCCAGGGCCGACAAGTATCTTGGGGTCCCTCTGGGGTATCCACAGGGGAGTCACCCTTCGTCTTGTGTGGAGCCATGAAAGTCCGCTCTCCTCTCGAGCCAGAAAAGCAGTGTCAGGCTTCCTCTTGGGTTGACTATAGGGTTCAATGTCTTTCTCTTGAGGCGCCACAAGGCTGTCACACCTGCCATCGTGTTTTGAGTGGGTCCTCAGGGTGACCATCGAGTCTGTGCAAGGGAGTCAGGTGTGTCTGGAGTGCACTGGCACATCGGGGGTCTTTTGAAATGGTGGCACGACACTTGGAGTTCCTCTCGAGCCTCAATTGGAGACCGCCTCCTCTTGAGGTGCATCTGGAATGCCAGCATTCCCTTCCCGACGAAGCAGGGAAACGGACCCTGCTCTCTGGATGAGGAGAGAGAATCGGGGCTCTTCTTCAGTTCTGGTGGGACCCTCAGTGTTCCTCTCAAGTGCAGATGGGGTGTCAGGGAACTTCTGAGTTTCCTCAAGTGTGTCAAGGACCCTTTCGGGGCTCGTTAGGGAAGGTGGGGTTTCTCTCTAGACGCCGCAGTGGAAAAGGGCCTCAGCTCGCGTTGAGGGGAGAATCTCCTGGTTTTTCTCGAGTTGCGGTGGAGTTCCTCTTGAGTTACAACGGGGACCTCAGGGACCCGCTCGTGGGGCCTCAGGTAGATCCAATCTCCATGCGAGTCATGGAGGGCCCCTCGGGATTCCTCTGAAGTCGCTGCCAGGGCCGAGGTCCTCATCTGGATTTGAGGCCAGAAACTCAGGGTTCCTTTCCAGGATCGACACGGATCTCGGTGTTCCTCTGTGACGTCCACAGGGGAGTCAGGCCTTGTCTCATGTCGAGCCATGCAAGTCCGCTCTCCTCTCGAGCCTGGAAAGCAGTGTCAGGCTTCCTGTCGAGTTGACCATAGTGATCGGTGGCTTTCTTTTGAGGCACCACAGGGCTGTCTCACCTGCCATCGTGTTTTGTGTCGGTCCTCGGGGTGACTGTCGAGTCAGTGCAGGGGAGTCAGGTGTGTCTGGAGTGCACTGGTACATCAGGTACTGGGAGTCAGCGTGAGGAATCCCAACCATGATAACGTCATGCGGTAGAGATCTGATGTGCAAGGTCGAGTCAAATCTCAGGATTCCCCCCTGGTATTTCCTGAGCATCCACCCCCAAGACCAGAGTCTGCCTGCTTTACTGTAAAATTTAGAACTTTTAGATGATAAATCTCCTGGGCATAATACAAGTGTTTCAATCCAAAAACCCCTCTGATTACTTTTTAGCCTGCCTGCAGGATTCGTGGCCTCCAGACTGCAGGAGGCACAGGAAGCTCAAAACATCCTAGGAATGTAGGGGCTTCCGAGGAGTCAAAATTATTAGAATAGGACTGATTAAAGGTTTCATTTGCTGAGCCAATACTTGTAGCCAAATTTTCATATCTTTTATTTTTAGATATAGTTGGTATATAGAAAAACAGGTTGTAGACCTGGTATTAGCAACATTAGATCTTTGAGTTAAGTACTTTCTTTGTTATAACCCACTGCACCTTTGTTCTACAGGAATGTAACTTTATTTAGTACTTTGAGGGTGATGTAGAGTAAAGAAAAATCACTTCAAGGGAAAAGGAGTTTTGTGGTTTGATAGACAATTATCCAGGAAGAGAGACATAAAAATGTTAACAGGCCTCTTGGCAAGAAGATAATGTAAACCACCTGAGACCACTTGTATACGGGAGGGTATGCAAAAAGAAAGCCTTGTTTGTCTCAATGAGGGCCAGGACTGCTGCCCCTGCATAACTCTGCATATTCCATTATTTCTTTATGTACAACTTGGGGTATATAAGCTGATTTTGAAAGTGGAGTTTTTGGAGACTTGTACCGATGCTGGGCTTCCCCATGTCGTTTTTTCTCCCCATTTTCGGCTGAATTCCCATCTGGGGTGTGGAGGCTCACCATGTGTACTTACTTGTCCCGGCTTCTAAGATCCATAAGAGAGAGAGCCCAAGGTGGGCACTCTCCGATATTCAAAAGGGTGCTGGCGGCCTAACGTAGATGGTGCAAATTCCTTGTCTGAAATTTTATTGATTTTCCCCATCAGCCAAGTTATTTAGGCTTCTTTTCTCTGCTAAATTTTCCTATTACACAATTTCTTCCTAATCTAATCTTATATTAATAAATAATAAGTCTTTCCTCGCCAATGCCATCCCCGCTTCGAATTCCCTGGGTCCACCGGGGCTGGACCCCAGCAAGTGGGGCCCGGAACAGGCTATTCAAATGTAGGTTCTTTGGAGCAAAAGCTCCCCCTGGAGCACTCCCTGGTGCTACCCCCGGAGTGATTAAATCACTCCCCCTGGAGTAATTTTGGTTACTCCCGCAGTGTTGAGTTTTTGGGATGGCTAGGACCCCACTCATGGTGTTGCAGACCCCCCTGCAGGATAGAGAGGTTGAGTAGGAGTGGAAAATGTTGAAGGGTTTAAGAGAAACCTGGTTTTCTAGAGGTAGAAAGAAACCTGCTTTCTTTGGGTTGAAAACCCCCCTTGGCTAAGGTAAAACCTTTTTGTCAAGGCAGACTTTTCTATAACTCTTAATTTTCTGACATGGGTAACAGTAAATCAAAAGAAAGACAGCTTTTTATAGGAGTAATCTTGCAGTTGCTAACTAAACGAGGAGTTAAAGTTAATAAATCCAATATTCATTCATTTTTTTTTCATTTGTATAAGAACAATGTCCTTGGTTTTCAAAAGAGAGTACTGTTAATTTAAATACTTGGGTGAAGGTATAGAAACAGCTAAAAACTTATACTTTGCATGAGCCAGAAAAAGTTCCTGTAAATTCTTTTGTACTGTAAAATATGATCAGAAACGTTTTGGACCCCTGTCATGAGGCTGTTAGATAGACTATGGGAGAGGCTATAGCAGTGGATGGTAGTGGGTCTCCACCTTCTACGCAGATCATATTTTCTGCCATTGGCAAAGAAAATGAGGGAGACTGTACTCTTCCTCCCGAGGAAGGAGAATGCTTAGAGGACGCAGCGGCCGAGTGCCCTGGTGAGCCCCCTCCCCCTCTACACAAACCAAACCTTTACAACTTTATCTTATTTAAGGCGACCACTGAAACCTCCGTTTGTGCCTCTCCAGGGCTTAAAAACTCCCCACTTTGCCTCCAAAACCTCCCAGAACATTGCCTTAGGTTGAAAAAGATAGGGATAATTTAAAAAAAAAAAAGAGGGGGGGATTTTAAAACAGAGCCTGCTCCTTGCAGAAAACTCCCTCAGGGGGGCCTCACCCAAGCATACAAAAAAAAAAGGAAAAGGAAAAGAAAAGGAAAAAAGAAAGAAAATAATCGTAACAAAAAGGATTTTACAAATAGAAAATATTTCTCTTATGGTCAAATAGAACATTTTTGCTGGCGATGTCCTGCTAAACAGAGACAACAAGCCATACCAAACAACCCCAGGTAGCTCAGGCCTAGACCTCAGTTCCACCACCACAATAATATTAACTCCTGGCTCAGATTCCAATGGGCGTGGCTAGCCCCCTACCTGAGGACATTCTGGACTTGTGCTAGGGCGTAGCTCGCTTTCTTTTCAAGGAATTTCGGTGGTGCCTGGTGTAGTAGATTTTGATTATACTGGAAAAATTAAAGTTTTAATCTTGCCGCCTACTAAAACTGTGCAAATTAATAAAGGTCAAAAAATAGCACAGCTTTTGCTTTTACCTTATTATCAGACAGAAAAACCTTGACTTCTCAAGGTAAGAGCCCCAGAGGATTTAGATCTAGCTTTTTGGGTGCAGAAAATTACAGTTCCTAGGCCTTTAAAAGATCTTTTAATTCAAGGAAATAAAATGTCAGGGCTGTTAGACACTAGAGCAGACGTTTCTTGCATTGCTGGAAAAGACTGGCCCAGTTCCTGGCCAACACATACTACTGAACATGAGTTAGTGGGATTAGAAAAAGTGATATGCAGGATGGGAATGCGGTAGAAAAAAAGGTTAAGAGAGAGTTTAAAACCTTGGTGAGTAGTGAGTTCCCCATTGCTGGAAGTATTCAAGCAAAGACTAGATGGTTACTTATCATCTAAAAAGCTATAGACCAGATTTGGGTTATAGAAAGATCATTGGAAAAGCTTATAAAGATATTGTGTAACAGCTCTTTACTTGCTTCTTATATTTAGGTTTGCCAAAAGTTTTTAAAACTGATAATGTCCCTTTAAAGCTGCAGAGAGATTGTTTACTAACTTTAAATGATTTCCAGAAATTATTAGGGGATATTAATTGGATATGCCCACATTTAAAACTGACTACTGCAGATTTAAAGCCTTTTGTTTGATGGCTTAAAAAACAATCCTAATCCCAGTTCTAGGAAAAGGTTGACTAGTGAGACAGAGCTGGCTTTTGTTAAAGTATGAGCCTTTTCATGATCAGTTAATTAAGATTAATATTACCAAAAGAGGAGACTAAATTATTCTTGCTACAAAACAGGATGTTTGTGACAAAAAGGCCCATGGGTTCCATCTACCAGTGACCCCAAGAAAAATAGTTTTATCTTATCCCAGCTTGGTGGCACAATTAATTATAAAACGAAAAAAGGGAAGTGTGGAACTTTTTGGAAAAGAAGTAACAAATATAGTAATTCCATTCAATGAGGATCAACTGCAAGTCTTTTACAAAATAGTGATGATTGGCAAGTTGCCCTGATAGATTTCATAGGTCAAATTTTGTTTCATTTGCCCTCAAGCCCCCACAGTAGTTAAAAGTACAAAAATGTAGATTGAAGGTTTGAGGATACCTGTGAAACTTTTCTAACTGTATGTAGTTCCTTCGCTCCCCTTTACCCTATGGGGGAGGGGCGTGCTGTTTTAAATAGGAGTTGCTTGGAAAAGGGATTTCTCAATTTCTTAGCTCTCAATAGGTGGTACAATTAACAATACTTCATATATTGATATAAATACATAGTATAAATATATTTGCCTAATTACAGTTTGCATGATTGAGTATGAGTATAAGTAAAATATAATAAAGATATGCCTACTAGTGTTTTAAATTACCAAGATTTTAAAGGATTACAAACAATGTTACAGTAACATCCGGAAGCGACAAGCACAAAGGTATAAATGTCTAAATTGGAAGAAACTTTAAACCCTCATGTTAATTCTTAAGTGTAGTATTTCTAACTTGTGACAAGACAGATTAGTAGGCAGCCATTTTTGTGTCTTAAAATAACTGGGGGCATAGTTAAAATTTTATACATCAAATGATTGCTAAAAAATGTTGCAGGTGAGATGTGGTTATTTTTAGCTTATTTGAAACGTCTTAAAATGAGGGGAGGAGGGAGAGCAAATATTTAAAATTCGGAAAACCCTAAACCTTTTGACAAGAAATTGTAATTTTCACTTATATTATCTTTAAGGATATAAAAGGTTGATAAATTGGTGTAGTTAAATTGGGCCATAACCATTGGTGATCATGGGGACTGGTAATTAAGCCTGCAAAAAAGGAAAAAATTACAATATAAGAATTTAAAAAATAAGATCCTGAAGATTTTGTTTAATTGCATCAATTTCTGTATTTTATGTGCATTTAAAACCTGCAGTAAGTTAAATGGGTTAATCTTGTCTAATATAAGTAAATGAGTCTGTAGACTGTGACCTCCCCAAACTAAAAACTACAGTACTTAGAATTGTGTTCTTTATGGTTGTAGTGTTGATAGAGGACTAATATGCAGAAATATGAAGGAATCACACACACACACACACAAATAAAGGGGGTATACCTAATTCTATTTATAGATCTATACGTAATTAATTAGTACATAAATTAATATGTATACTATATATATGCATATTGAATATATACTATGTTATTATATATACAGAGTGTGTATATTGCAGTAATATAATATGTATGTGGCTAATATTAATTGGTATAGATTGGCATGCTGTGATAACCTGTTATATATGCTGTATAATTATATTGTGTATGTGAGACATGTATTATTACAATGCATTGGTTTGTGTTGGTTGGTATTGGTTGTGTGCATGTTGTATTGCTGCATTATATATATTAATTATATATTAATTATAAATATTAATTCAAGTATATTGATTTATATATATTATATGTCAATGAGTTTATACTTGTTGCCATATATAAATACATTATTTAGGTATATCTGTATACCAAAATGAGATAAGGAGGTTATACATTTATTATTTAAATTTATAGAGACCTAAACTAAACATTAGACCTAAATTAACATATCCCTAAATTCAAGTTTTTAAAACACAAATTTTTAAAAAATTAAATTGACAACTGCAATGCTTCGTCATTGGTGCCCAGAGCAATTAGATGTAAAGCCTTTGATAAGGTGGGAAGATCTCTCCAGACAATAAAAAGATCCTGACCCATTAACTGTGGGTCGAGGAAGTGTTTATATTTTTTCCACAGGGCTCAGATTCGTTAATTTGGATACCAGACAGGCTGATTCCTCGCATCACAGTCCCCCAGGCACCTGGTTCACAAAAAAAAAAAAAAGAAAAAGAAAAGAAAGAAAGAAAAAGGGAACTCCTCTGCTGCCCACTGCCGCCGGAAACAGCTGCGTGCTGAGAGCCGTGGGCGGGGCCAGCCTGACTGACTGATGGGACACAGTGTGCATTGCTTGCAGCCGGTAACAGCGCCAGCGTCTGTCTATGAAACTATGGGATAGAGGCTTGATGGGGAAAGGAGATATATGGGAACTGTATACTATTTGCTCAAATTTTCATGTTGCTTGGCTGCCGCTGAGGCCAACACTGGTTCAGAGGGCGGGGCGAGGGCCGCCGCTCCAGCCGACAGGAGAGGCAAGATAAACATCAAGATACCGGCGGGACTGAGAGCTGCTGCAGCACAAATTCCATCCAGAAAATGACTATTTACTTTATTCTGGCTTGTTTATCCTCTCATATGTTTTTCTTTTCACCAATAATTCCGGAAAAACTTACTGTACAAATGTACCTAATGTAGTGTCTTGTGAACAATGTATGCCTTCATCTCGTTTAACTCCTCAATATAATGTTTGCTCTTTCCTGGTATTAAAAAAAAAAAAAAGTCCACCCTAAAATGCCCGTAACTGTAACAACTTATTGGTATGATAATTATGGTTTTGCTGTGTTACAACTGTTACTGTTATTGTTATGGTTACTATGGCAGCAATCATTGACTCAACAAGTGTAAATGCCCAATATGTTGAAAAATCAAGTTTTAAGTGTTTGGAACGCCTCAGATATTAGTTTAGACTTAGGGAAACTTTATAATCAGATTCAGACCTTGAAACACTCCCGATTAGATTTTACCGCCTCAGGAGTAGCCAATGACTTTTTTGACACCTTCTCTAACTTCATTTATGGAAAAACTACTCTGTCTACTGTTTTTAGTTTGCTATAAATCTTGCTCCTCATAATCATTCTTCCTTGTATTGTCAGGATTCTTCGGCAGAACATTCAGAGCCTTACAACTGAATGACCTGGCTGTTTTAAAAAATAAAATAAAAAAGGGGGAGATGCTGGGGGCCAGCATGAGGAATCCCAACCTTGATAAGGTCATGAGGCAGAGATCTGATGTGCAAGGTCGAGTCAGATCTCAGGATTCCCCCCTGGTATTTCCTGAGCATCCACCCCCAAGACCAGAGTGTGCCTGCTTTACTGTTATGCTTTCCATCTACTCTTCTGCAATTAACAGGGGGCTGTCCCCTCACCACATTTTTCTGGGAAAAAAATTAATTTAGAGCTTTTAGATAATAAATCACCTGGGCATAATACAAGTGTTTCAATCCAAAATTCCCTCTGATGGCTTTTTAGCCTGCCTGCAGGGCTCGTACAGCTGTGCATGTTATTGTTTGAGGCCTCCAGACTGCGGGAGGCACAGGAAGCTCAAAACATCCTAGGAATGTAGGGGCTTCCAAGGAGTCAAAATTATTAGAATAGGACTGATTAAAGGTTTCATTTGCTGAGCCAATACTTGCTGCCAAGTTTTCATATCTTTTATTTTTAGATAAAGTTGGTATATAGAAAAACAGGTCGTAGACCTGGTATTAGCAACATTAGTTCTTTGAGTTAAGAACTTTCTTTGTTATAACCCACTGCACCTTTGTTCTACAGGAATGTAACTTTATTTACTTTGAGGGTGATGCAGAGTAAAGAAAAAAAACACTTCATGGGAAAAGGAGTTTTCTGGTTTGACAGACAATTATCCAGGAAGAGAGCCATAAAAATGCTAACAGGCCTATTGGCAAGAAGATAATGTAAACCACCTGAGACCACTTGTATACGGGAGGGTATGCAAAAGAAAGCCTTGTTTGTCTCAATGAAGGTCAGGACTGCTGCCCCTGCATAACTCTGCATATTCCATTATTTCTTTATGTACAACTTGGGGTATATAAGCTGATTTTGAAAGTGGAGTTTTTGGAGACTTGTACCGATGCTGGGCTTTCCCATGTCGTTTTTTCTCCCCATTTTCGGCTGAATTCCCATCTGGGTGTGGGGGCTCACCATGTGTACTTACTTGTCCCGGCTTCTAAGATCCATAAGAAAGAGAGCCCAAGGTGGGGCACTCTCTATATTCAAAGGGACACCGGTGGCCTAACATAGATGGTTCAAGTTTCTTGTCTGGAACTTTATTGGCTTTCCCCGTATACCAAGTTATTCAGCCTCTTTTCTCCACTTAATTTTCCTACTACACTATTTCTTCTGAATCTAGTCTTATATTGAAAAATAAATAAGTCTTTCCTCACCAACGCTGTCCTGGCTTGGAATTCCCTGGATCCACCGGGGCTGGACCCCAGCAATCGGGGGTCTTTTGAAATGGTGGCAAGACCCCCGGAGTTCCTCTCGAGAGTCAAGTGGAAACCGCATATACTTGAGGTGAGAAGGCAATGCCGGATTCCCTCCCAGAAGAAGCAGTGAAATGGACCCTTCTCTCTGGATGAGGAGGGAGAACCGGGGCTCTTCTTGAGTTGTGGTGGGACCCTCGATATTCCTCTCGAGTGCAGACGGGAATGTCAGATAACTTCTTGAGTTGCCTCAAGCATGTCAAGGAACCTTTCGGGGCTCAGGAGGGAATGTGGGATTTCTCTCAAGGCGCTGCAGTGGAAAAGTGCCTCAGTTTGCGTTGAGTAGGGAATCTTCTGGTTTTTCTTTAGTTGCGGTGGGGTTCCTCTCGAGTTACGACTGAGACCTCAGGGACCATGCGTGCGGCCTCAGGGAGGTCCAGTCTCCACACGAGTCATGAGGGGCCCCGCAGGATTCCTCTGCAGTCTCTGCCGGGGCCGACGTCCTTATCTGGAGTTGAGGTCGGAACCTCAGGTTTCCTCTCCAGGGCTGACATGGATCTCGGTGTTCCTCTGGGGCATCCACAGGGGAGTCAGGGCCTCATCTCATTTGGAGCCATGCAAGTCGGATCTCCCCTCGAGCCGGAAAAGCAGTGTCAGGCTTTCTGTCGAGTTGACAATAGGGATCAGTGACTTTCTCTTGAGGCATCACAGGGCTGTCACACCTGCCATCATCTTTTGAATCGATCCTCCAGTTGACCGTTGAGTCAGTGCAGGGAAGTCAGGTGTGTCTGGAGTGCACTGGGATATCGGGGGTCTTTTGAAATGGTGGCACAACCCTTGAAGTTCCTCTTGAGCTCAAGTGGAGACAGCCTCCTCTTGAGGTGCGACGGGAAGGCTGGGATTCCCTCCCCGAAGAATCAGGGAAACGGACGGTCCCCTCTCAATGAGGAGGGAGAAATGGGGCTCTTCTTGAGTTGTGGTGGGATCCTCAGTGTTCCTCTCGAGTGCAGAGGGGAATCTCGTGGCACTTCTTGAGTTGCCTCAAAGGTGACAACAACCCTTTCCAGGCTCAGGAAAAAAGGTGGGATTTCTCTAGAGATGCCACAGTGGAAAATGCCCTCAGCTCTCGTTGAGTAGAGAATCTCCTGCTTTTTCTAGAGTTGCGGCGGGGTTCCTCTCGAGCTACGACGGGGACCACAGGGAAGCACTTGGGGGCCTCAGGGAGGTCCAGTCTTCACACGAGTCTTGAGGGGTCCCTCGGGATTCCTCTGCAGTCGCTGCCCGGGCCGAGGTCCTCATCTGGAGTTGAGACCGGAACCTCAGTGTTCCTCTCCAAGGCCGACATGGATCTCGGGGTTGCCTTGAGGTGTCCACAGTGGAGTCAGGGCCTCATCTCACGTGGAGGCATGCAAGTCCGCACTCCTCTTGAGCCGGAAAAGCAGTGACAGGCTTCCTGTCGGGTTGACCATAGGGATCGGTGGCTTTATCTTGAGCCGCCACAGAGCTGTCACACCTGCCATCATGTTTTGAGTTGGTAGTCGGGGTTACCTTCGAGTCAGTGCAGAGGAATCAGGTGTGTCTGGAGTGCACTGGGACATCGGAGTTCTTTTGAAATGGTGGCACGACCCCTGGAGTTCTGCTTGAGCATCAAGTTGAGACCACCTCCTCTTGAGGAGTGACAGGAACGCCGGGATACCCTCCCCGACGAATCAGGGAAACAGACCATCCTTTTCGGATGAGGAGTGAGAACCGGGGCTCTTCTTGAGTTGTGTAGGGACCCTCTGAGTTCCTCTCAAGTGCAGACGGGGATGTCGAGGCACTTCTTGAGTTGCCTCTAAGGTGTCAAGGACCTTTCGGGGCTCAGGAGGGAAGGTGGGATTTCTCTAGGAACACTGCAGCGGATAAGAGCCTCAACTCGCACTGAGGGTAGAATCTCCTGGTTTTTCTCAAATTGCAGCGAGGTTCCTCTCAATTTATGATGGGGAACACAGGGACTCTCTCGTGGGGCCTCAGGGAGGTCCAGTCTCCACGTGAGTTGCAAGGGGCCCCTCGGGATTCCTCTGCAGTCACTGCCGTGGCCGAGGTCCTCATCTGTTGAGGATGCCACAACCTCAGGACTCCTCTTCAGGGCCGACATGGATCTCGGGGTTCATCTGTGGCGTCCACAAGGGAATCAGGCCTTGTCTCGTATGGAACCATGCAAGTCTGCTCTCCTCTGGAGCTGGAAAAGCAGTGTCAGGCTTCCTGTCAGGTTGACCATAGGGATCAGTGGCTTTTTCTCGAGGTGCCACAGGGCTGTCACAGCTGCCATCGTGATTTGAGTTGGTCCTCAGGGTGGCTGTTGAGTCAGTGCAGGGGTTTCAGGTGTGTCAAGAGTGCACTGGAACATCAGGGGTCTTTTTAAGTGGTAGCGTGATCCCTGGAGTTCATCTCGAGCATCAAGTGGAGACCATCTCCTCTTGAGGTGCGACGGATTCACCGGGATTCCCTCCCCGACAAAGCAGGGAAAGGGACCCTCCTCTCAGGATGAGAAGGCAGAAACGGGGCTCCTCATGAGTTGTGGCGGGACCCTCGGTGTTCCTTTCGAAGGCAGACTGCGATGTCGGGGAACTTCTTGAATTGCCTCAAGGGTGTCAAGGACACTTTCAGGACTCAGCAGGGAGGGTGGGATTTCTCGCGAGACGCCACAGTGGAAAATGGCCTCAGCTCGTGTTGAGGGGAGAATCTCCTGGGTTTTCTCGAGTTAAGGCGGGGTTCCTCTCGAGTTAAGATGGAGGCCACAGGGACCCGTTCGTGGGGCCTCAGGGAGGTCGAGTCTCTATGCAAGTTGGGAGGGATCACTCGGGATTCTTCTTCAGTTGCTGTCAGGTCTGAGGTCCTCATCTGGAGTTGAGGCCAGAACCTCAGGTTTCCTCTCCAGGGCCAACATGCATCTTGGGGTTCCTCTTGGGCGTCCAAAGGGGAGTCACGCTTCGTCTTGTGTGGAGGTATGCAGTCCACTCTCCTCTCGAGCCAGAAAAGCAGTGTCAGGCTTCCTGTCAGGTTGACCATAGGGATCAGTGGCTTTCTCTCGAGGCGCCACACGGCTATCACAACTGCCATCGTGTTTTGAGTCGGTCCTCTTTGTAACCGTCTAGTCAGTGCAGGGGGATCAGTTGTCTCTGGAGTGCACTGGGACATTAGGGGTCTCTTGAAATGGTGGCATGACCCCTGGAGTTCCTCTCGAGCGTCACGTGGAGGCCGCCTCCTCCTGAGGTGCGATGGGAATGCAAGGATTCCCTCCCCAAAGATGCAGGGAAACGGACCCTCCTCTCGGATTGAAGAGGCAGAACCGGGGCACTTCTTCTTTTGTTGCTGAACCCTTGGTGTTCCTCTCAAGTGCAGACAGGGATTTCGGGAAAATTCCTGAGTTGCCTCAAGGGTGTCAAGGACCCTTTTAAGGCTCAGGAGGGAAGGTGGGATTTCTCTCGAGACGCCTCAGCGGAAAAGGTCCTCAGCACTCGTGGATGGGAGAATCTCCTGGATTTTGTCGAGTTGCGGTGTGGGTTCTCTCAGTTTACGAGGGGGACCTCAGGGACCCGCTCGTGGGGCTTCAGGGAGGCCCATTCTCCAAGCAAGTGGCATTGTGCCCCTTGGGATTCCCCTGTAGTCTCCGCCTGGGCCGAGGTCCTCATCTGGAGTTGACCCCAGAACCTCAGGGCTCCTCTCCAGGGCCTACATGAATCTCGGGATTCCTCTGGGGTGCCCACAGGGGAATCAGACCTGGTCTCGTGTGGAGCCATGCAAGTCCACTCTTCTTTCGAGCCAGAAAAGCAGTGTCAGGCTTCCTGATGTTTTGATCTTAGGGATCCGAGGCTTTCTCTCAAGGAGCCACAAGGCTGTCACTCCTGCCATCGTGTTTTGAGTCGGTCCTCCAGGTGACCGTCGAGTCAGTGCAGGGGAATCAGGTGTGTCTGGAGTGCACTGGGACATCAGGGGTCTTTTGAAATGGTGGCACGACCCCAGGAGTTCCTTTCTAGTGTCAAGTGGAGTCCACCTCCTCTTGAGGTGCGACATGAATGCTGGGATTCCCTCCTCGTCGAAGCAGGGAAAAGGACCCTCCTCACGGGATGAGGAGGGAGAACCGGGGCTCTTCTTAGGTTGTGGCATGCTTTTGGTCTTCCTCTCGAAAGCAGACGGGATGTACTGGAACTTCTTGAGTTGCCTAAATGGTGTCAAGACTTTTTCGAGGCTCAGGTGGGAAGTTGGGATTTCTCTCGAGACGCCTCAGCAGAAAAGGGCCTCAGTATGTGGAGGGGAGAATCTCCTGTGTTTTTTTTTTCAAGTTGTGGCAGGGTTCCTCTCGAGTAACGACGGGGACCTCAGGAACCCGCTCCTGGGGCCTCAGGGAAGTCCATTCTCCACGCAAGTCATGAGGGGCCCCTCAGGATTCCTCTGCAGTCACTGCCAGTGCCGAGGTCCCCATCTGGAGTTGAGGCCAGAACCTCATGTTTCCCCTACAGGGCCAACATGGACATCGGGGTTCCTCTGGGGCATCCACAGGGGAGTCAGGCCTCATTGTGTGGAGCCAAGCAAGTCTGCTCTCCACTTGAACCAGAAAAGCAGTGTCAGTTTTCCTGTTGGGTTGACAATAGGGATCAGTGGCTTTCTATCCAGGTGCCACGGGGCTGTCACTCCTGCCATCGTGTTTTGAGTTGGTCCTCGGGGTGACTGTCGAGTCAGTGCAAGGGAGTCAGTTGTGTCTGGAGTGCATTGGAATATTGGGGGTCTTGAAAATGGTGGCGTGACCCCTGGAGTTCCTCTCAAGCATCAAGTGGAGACGACCTCTTGAAGTGCGACTGGAACGCCGGGATTCCCTCCCCAATGAAGCAAGGAAACAGACCCTCCTCTCAGGATGAGGAGGGACAAACAGGGCTCTTCTTGAGTTGTGTCGGGTCCCTCGGTGTTCCTCTCGAATGAAGTCGGGGATGTCGGGGAACTTCTTGAGTTGCCTCAAGGGATTAAAGGACCCTTTCGGGGCTCTGGAGGGAAGGTGGGATTTCTCTCAAGACACCGCAGCAGAAAAGGGCCTCAGCTCACCTGGAGGGTAGGATCTCCTGGTTTTTCTCTAGTTTCGGCGGGCTTCCTCTCGAGTTATGACGGGAACCTCAGGGATCCGCTCGTGGGGCCTCGGGGAGGTCCATTCTCTACGTGAGTCGCGAGGTGCCCTTAGGGATTCCTCTGTAGTCGCTGCCGGGGCCGAAGTCCTCATCTGGAGGTGAGGCTGGAAACTAAGATTTCCTCTCCAGGGCCGACATGGATATCGGGGTTCCTCTGGGGCGTCCAAAGGGGAGTCAGGCTTCATCTCGTGTGGAGCCATGCAAGTCCGCTCTCCTCTCGAGCCAGAAAAGCAGTGTCAGGCTTCCTGTCGGGTTGTCCATAGGGATCAGTGGCTTTCTCTCGAGGTGCCAGAGGGCTGTCACACCTGCCATTGTGATCTGAGTTGGTCCTCCGTGTGACCGTCGAGTCAGTGCAGTGGAGTCAGGTGTGTCTGGAGTGCACTGGGGCATCCAGGGTCTTTTGAAACGGTGGCAACACCCCTGGAGTACCTCTGGAGTTTCAAGTGGAGACTGCCCCCTTTTGAGGTGTGACGGGAACGCCGGGATTCCCTTCCCGACAAAGCAGGGAAAAGGACCCTGCTGTCAGGATGAGGAGGGTGAACCGGGGCACTTCTTGAGTTGTGGCGACACAATCAGTGTTCTTCTCGTGTGCCGAAGGGAATGTGAGGAACTTCTTGAGTTGCCTCAAGGGTGTCAAGGACCCTTTCTGGTCTCAGGAGGAAAGGTGGGATTTCTCTCGAGAAGCCCAGGACAAAAGGACCTCAGCTCGTCTTGAGGGGAGAATCTCCTGGTTTCTCTCGAGTTGTGGCAGGGCTCCTCTGGAGTTAGGACGGGGACCTCAGGGACGCGCTTGTGGGGCCTCAGGGAGCTCCAGTCTCCAAGTGACTCAGGAGGGGCAACTCGAATTCCTCTACCATCACTGCCAGGCCTGAGGTCCTCAGCTGGAGTTGAGGCCGGAAGCTCAGGGTTCCTCTCCAGGGCTGACATGGATCTCGGGGTTCCTCCTGGGCGTCCAAAGGGGAATTTGGCCTCATCTCATGTGGAGCCATGCAAGTCCACTCTCCTCTCAAGCCAGGAAAGCAGACTCAGGCTTGCTGTCGTGTTGACCATAGTGATCGGTGGCTTTCTCTTGAGGCGCCACAGTGCTGTCACACCTTATATTGTGTTTTATGTCGGTCCTTGGTGTGACCGTCGAGTAAGTGCAGGGGAATCAGGTGTGTCTGAAGTGCACTGGTACATCAGGGGACTTTTGAAATGGTGGCACGACCCCAGAAGTTCACCTCGAGCATCAAGTGGATACTGCCTGCTCTTGAGGTGCAACAGGAACGCCAGGATTCCCTCCCCGACGACACAGGGAAACAGACCCTCCTATCACGGAGAGGAGGGAGAACTGGGGCTCCTCTTCAGTTGTGGTGGGACCCTTGGTGTTCCTCTCGAGTGCAGACGGGGATGTCGGGGAACTTCCTGAGTTGCCTCAAGGGTGTCAAGGACCCTTTCAGGGCTCAGGAGGAAAGGTGGGATTTCTCTCGATACACGGCAGCGGAAAAGGGCTTCAGCTCCTGTGCAGGGGAGAATCTTCTGGTTTTTTTCGAGTTGCGGTGGGGTTCCTCTCGAGTTAGGACCGGGACCTCAGGGATCCGCTCGTGGGGCCTCAGGCAAGTCCAGTCTCCACACAACTCACAAGGGGCCCCTCGGGATTCCTCTGCAGTTGCTGCCAGGGCCTAGGTCCTCATCTGCAGTTGACAGCGGAACCTCTCTAGGGCCAACATGGATCTCGGGGTTCCTCTGGGGCGTCCACAGGGGAATCAGGCCTCTTCACGTGTGCAGCCATGCAAGTCCGCTCTCCTCTCGAGCCAGAAAGGCAGTGTCAGGCTTCCTCTCTGGTTGACCATAGGGATCGGTGGCTTTCTCTCGAGGCAACACAGGGCTGTCACAACTGCCATTGTGTTTTGAGTCAGTCTTCAGGATGACCGTCGAGTCAGTGCAGGGGAATCAGGTGTGTATGGAGTGCACTGGGACATCGGGTTCTTTTGAAATGGTGGAACAACCCCTGGAGTTCCTCTCGAGTGTCAAGTGGAGACTGTCTCCTCTTCAGTTGTGACGGGAATGCCTGGATTCCCTCCCCGTCGACGCAGGGAAACGGACCCTCCTCTCTGGATGAGGAGGGAGAACCGAGGCTCTTCTTGAGTTCTGGCGTACTGACGGTGTTCCTCTTCGATGCAGATGGGGATGTCGGGGATCTTCTTGAGTTGCCTCAAGAGTGTCAAGGACCCTTTCGGGGCTCAGGTGGGAAGGTGGGATTTCTCTCGAGATGCCTCAGTGGAAAAGGGCCTCAGTTAGTGCTGAGGGGAGAATCTCCTGGTTTTTCTCGAGTTGCGGCAGGATTCCTCTTGAGTTACAACGGGGAACTCAGGGACATGATCGTGGGGCCTCAGGGAGGTCCAGTCTCCACGCGACGCACAAAGGGGCCCCAAGGTATTTCTCTGCAGTCGCTGCCGGGCCCGAGGTTCTCATCTGGAGTTGAGGCTGGAACCTCAGTGCTCCTCTCCAGGGAAGACATGTATCTCGGGGTACCTCTGGGGCATCCACAGGGGAGTCAGTCCTCGTCTCCTGTGGAGCCAAGCAAGTCCGTTCTACTCTCGAACCGGAAAGAAGGTGTCAGATTCCTGTGGTGTTGACAATAGGGAACGATGGCTTTCTCTGGAGGTGACACAGGGCTGTCACACTGCGATCGTGTTTTGAGTCTCTCTTTGGGGTGACCATCAAGTCAGTGCAGGAGAGTAGGTTGTGTCTGGAGTGCACTGGGACATTGGGGGCCTTTCGAAATGGTGGCATGACCCCTGGAGTTCCTCTCAAACATCAACTGGAGACCCCCTCCTCTTGAGGTGCGACGGGAATGCCGGGATTCCCTCCAAGACAAAACAGGCAAATGGACCCTCCTCTCGGGATGAGGAGGGAGAACCGGGGCTCTTCTTGAGCTCTGGCGGGACTCTGGGTGTTACCTCGAGTGCAGATTGTCTCAAGGCTATCAAGGAACCTTTCGGGGCTCAGCCAGGAAGGTGAGATTTCTCTCGAGATGCCACAGCAGAAAAGGGCCTCAGTTCGCTTGGAGGGGCGAATCTCCTGGGTTTTCTCAACTTGCAGCAGGGAGCTCAGTGATCCACTCGGGGGGCCTCAGGAAGGTCCAGTCTCACACTCGAGTCCCTAGGGGCCCCTTGGGATTCATCTGCATTCACTGCTGGGTTCGAATTACTCATCTGGAGTTGAGGTCGGAACCTCAGGTTTCCTCTCCAGGGCAGATATGGAAATCGGGATACCTATGGGGCGTCCATGGGGGATTCAGGCCTCATCTCAGCTGCAGCCATACAAGTCCACTCTCCTCTCGAGCCGGAAAGGCAGTGTCAGGCTTCCTGTCGGGTTGACCATAGGCATCGGTGGCTTTCTCTCGAGGTACCACAGGGCTGTCATACCTGCTATCGTGTTTTGAGTCAGTCTTCGGGGTGACCGTCGAGTCAGTGTAGGGTTGTCAGGTGTGTTTTTAGTGTACTGTGACCTCGAGGTTCTTTTGAAATGGTGGCATTACCCCTGGAGTTCCTCTCGAGTGTCCAGTGGAGACCGCCTCCACTTGAGGTGCAAAAGGAATGCCGGGAATCCCTTTCCGACGAAGCAGGGAAACAGACCCTCCTCTCGGGATGAGGGAGAACCAGGGTTCTTCTTGAGTTGTGGAGGGACCCTCAGTGTTCCTCTCAAGTGCAGACGGGGATGTCGTGGAACTTCTTGAGTTGCCAAAAAGGGGTCAAGGACCCTTTCCAGGTCCAAGAGGGAAGGTGTGATTTCCCTAGAGACTCGGCAGCAGAAAAGGGCTTCATCTCGCTTGGCGGGGAGAATCTCCTGGTTTTTCTCGAGTTTCGGAAGGTCCCTCTCTAGTTACGATGGGGACCTCAGAGATCCGCTCATGTGGCGTCAGGAAAGGCCAGTCTCCATGCGAGTTGTGAGGGTCCTCTCGGGATTCCTCTCCACTTGGTGCCAGGTCCTAAGTCCTCGTCTGGAGCTGAGGCCGGAACCTGAGGTTTCCTCTCCAGTGCTGACATGGACTTTGGGGTTCCTCTGGAGTCTCCACAGGAGAGTCAGGCCTCGTCTCGAGTGGAGACATGAACGTCCGCCTTCCTCACGGGTGGCTGCAGCAGTGTCAGACTTCCTAGCGAGTTGACACAGGGATTTGTGACTTTCCCTCAAGGTGCCGCAGGGCCATCACATGTGCCACAGTAGCGTGAGTTGATTCTCGGTGTGAAAGTCGAGGCAGTGCAGGGAAATCAGGTTCATCTGTAGTGGTCTGAGACATTTGCAGGTCTTTTGGAATGGTGGCACCACCCCTGGAGTTCCTCTCGAGCATCAAGTTGAGACCGCCTCCACTTGAGGTGCGACTGGAATGCCGGGAATTCCTCTTGGATGAAGCGGGGAAACGGACCCTCCCCTTGGGATGAGGGGAGAGAACCAGCGTTCTTCTTGAGTTTTGGAGGGACCCTCGGTGTTCCTCTCAAGTGCAGATGGGGATGTCGTGGAAATTCTTGAGTTGCCTCAAAGGTGTCAAGGACCCTTTCGAGGTCCAAGAGGGAAGGTGTAATTTCCCTCGAGACGTGACAGTGGAAAAGGGCTTCATCTCGACTGGCGGGGAGAATCTCCTGGTTTTTCTCGAGTTGCAGAAGGTCCCTCTCAAGTTACGAAGGGGACTGCAGGGACCCGCTCGTGTGGCCTCAGGAAAGGCCAGTCTCCATGCGAGTTCCGAGGGTCCTCTCAGGATTCCTCTCCAGTCGGTGCCAGGTCCTAAGTCCTCGTCTCGAGCCGAGGCCGGAACCTGAGGTTTCCTCTCCAGTGCTGAGATGGACTTTTGGGGGCCTCTGGAGTCTCCACAGGGGAGTCAGGCCTCGTCTCGTGTGGAGACATGCAGGTCCGCTTTCCTCCTGAGCGGTAGCAGCAGTGTCAGGCTTCCTGGTGAGTTGACACAGGGATCTGTGGCTTTCCCTTGAGGCACCACAGGGCTGTCACACGTGCCATAGTGGTGTGAGTCGATACTCGGTTGACAGTCGAGGCATTGCAGGGAAATCAGGTTCATCTGGAGTGGACTGAGATATTCGGGGGTCTTTGGAATGGTGGCACGACCCCTGGAGTTCCTCTCGACTTTCCTGTTGAGAGTGCCTTCTCCAGAGATGCAACGGGAATGGCGGGATTCCCTCTCTGATGAAGCAGGGATCTGTGGCTTTCCCTCGAGGTGCCCCAGGGCTGTTACACCTGACATCGTGTTTTGAGTCAGTCCTCGGGGTGACCGTCGAGTCAGTGCAGGGGAGTCAGGTGTGTCTGGAGGGCACTGGGACATCAGGGATCTTTTGAAATGGTGGCACGACCCCTGGAGTTCCTCTTGAGCGTCAAGTGGAGACCGCATCCTCCTGAGGTGTGTCGAGAACGCTGGGATTCCCTTCCCGACATAGCAGGGAAACGGACCCTCCTCTTGGGTTGAGGAGGGAAAACCTGGGCTCTTCTTGAGTTCTTCAGGACCCTTGGTGTTCCTCTTGAGTGCAGACCGGGGTGTCGGGGATCATATTGAGTTGCCTCAAGTGTATGAGGGACCCATTCGGAGCTCTGGAGAGAAGGTGGGATTTCTCTCCAGATGCCGCAGCAGAAAAGGGTATCAGCTCTGGTGGAGAGGAGAATCTCCTGGTTTTTCTCGAGTTGCGGCGGGGTTCCTCTCAAGTTATGACGGGGACATAGGGACCCACTCGTTTCGTGGGGCCTCAGGGAGGTCCAGTCTCCACGGGAGTCGGGAAGGGCCCCTTGGGGTTTCTCTGCAGTCGCTGCCAGGGCGAAGGTCCTCATCTGGAGTTGATGCCAGATCCTCAGGTTTCCTCTTCAGGGCCGACACGGGTCTCGGGGTTCCTCTGGGGTGTCCGCAGGGGGGCGGTCAGGCCTCGTCTCGTGTGGAGCCATGCACGTCCATCCACTTCTCGAGCAGGAAAACAGTGTCAGGCTTTCTGTCGTGTTGACCATGGGGATCGATGACTTTCTCTCGAGGCGCCACAGGGCTGTCAAACCTGCCATCATGTTTTGAGTCTGTCCTGGGGATGACAGTCGAGTCAGTGCAGGGGAGTCAGATGGGTCTTGAGTGCACTGGGACATTGGGGGTTTTTGGAAATGGTGGCACCACCACTGGAGTTTCTCTCGTGTGTCAATTGGAAACCTCCTCCTCTTGAGGTGTGACGGAAACTCAGGGATTCCCTCCACGACGAAGCAGGGAAAGGGACCCTCCTCTCGGGATGAGGAGGGAGAACCGGGGCTCTTCTTGAGTTGTGGCGGGGACCTTGGTGTTCCTCTCAAGGGCAGACGGGGATGTCAGGGAACTTCCTGAATTGCCTCAGGGGTGTCAAGGACCCTTTTGGGGCTCATGAGTGTAGGTGGGATTTCTCTCATGACGCCGCAGTGCCAAAGGGCCTCAGCTCGCGTTGAGGGGAGAATCTCCTGGTTGTTCTTGAGTTGCAGCGGGGTTCCTCTCGAGTTACGATGGGGACCTCAAGGTCCCATTCAAGGGGCCTCAGGAAGGTCCAGTCTCGAAGCAACTCGTGAGGGGCCCCTCGGGATTCCTCTGCAGTCCCTGCCAGGGCCGAGGTCCTCATCTGGAGTTGAGGCCCAAAACTCAGGTTTCCTCTCCAGAGCTGACATGGATCTCGGGGTACTTCTCGGGCGTCCACAGGGGAGTCAGGCCTCGTCTCGTGTGGAGCCATACAACTCCGTTCTCCTCTCGAACTGGAAAAGAATTGTCAGGCTTCCTGTGGTGTTGACCATAGGGTTCGGTGGCTTTCTCTAGGTGTCACAGGGCTGTCACACCTGCCATCGTGTTTTGTGTCGATCCTTGGGGTGAACGTCGAGACAATGCAGGGAAGTCAGGTCTGTCTAGAGTGCACTGAGACATCAGAGTTCTTTCTAAATGGGGGCAAGACCCCTGGAGTTCCTTTTGAACGTCAAGTGGAGACCGTCACCTCTTGAGGTGCAACTAGAACACTGAAAATCCCTCCCCAACGAAGAAGGGAAATGGACGCTCCTGTCACAATGAGGAGGGCGAACCGGGGCTCTTCTTGAGATGTGTCGGGACCCTCGGTATTCCTCTTGAGGGCAGACGGAGATGTCACAGAACTTCTCGAGTAGCCTGAAAAGTGGCAAGGACCCTTTTGGGTCTCAGGAGGGAAGGTGGGATTTCTCTTGAGACACCAGAGCAGAAAAGGGCCTCAGCGCGCGTGGAGAGGAGAATCTCCTGGTTTTTCTCTAGTTGCGGCGGGGTTCCTCTCGAACTACGACAGGGACCTCAGGGACCTGCTCATGGCGCCTCAGGAAGCTCCGATCTCCCTGAGAGTCGTGAGGGGCCCCTCGGGATTCCTCTGCAGCTGCTGTCAGGGACTAGGTCCTCATCTGGACTTGAGGCCAGAAACTCAGGGTTCCTCTCCAGGGCTGACAGGGATCTCGGGGTTACTCTGGGTCGTTCACAGGGGAGTCAGTCCTCATCTTGTGTGGAGCCATGCAAGTCCGCTCTCCTTCGATCCGGAAATGCAGTGTCAGTCTTCCTGTCAGCTTGACCATGGGGATCAGTCTGTTTCTCTCAAGGTGCCACAGGGCTGTCACACCTGCATCGTGTTTTGAGTCGGGCCTCAGGGTGAAGTCGAGTCAGTGCAGGGGAGTCAGGGGTGTCTGGAGTGCACTGGGACATCGGGGGATTTTTGAGATGGTGGCACGGCCCCTGGAGTTGCTCTCGAGCATCAGTTGGAAACTGACTCTCTTGAGGTGCTTCGGGAACGCCGCGATTCCTTTCCTGACGAAGCAGGGAAACGGACCTTCCTCTCGGGATGAGGAGGGAAAACCCTGGCTCTTCTTCAGTTCTGGCGGGACCCTCAGTGTTCCTCTCGAGGGCAGACGGGGATATCTGGGATCTTCTTGAGTTGCCTCAAGAGTGTCAAGGACCCTTTCTGGGCTCAGGAGGGAAGGTGAGATTTCTCTCGAGATGCCGCAGTGGAAAAGGGCCTCAGTTGGTGTTGAGGGGAGAATCTCTTGGTTTTTCTCGAGTTGCGGCGTGAAATTCAGGGACCTGATCGTGGGGCCTCAGGGAGGTCCAGTCTCGACGTGAGTCGCGAGAGGCCCCTCAGGATTCCTCTGCAGTCGCTGCCGGTCCCAAGGTCCTTATCTGGAGTTGAGGCCGGAATCTCAGTGTTTCTCTCCAGGGCCGACATGTATCTCGGGGTACCGCTGGGGCATCCACAGGGGAGTCAGTCCTGGTCTCTTGTGGAGCCAAGGCAGTCCGTTCTCCTCTCGGGCTGGAAAGGCAGTGTCATGCTTCCTGTGGTGTTCACCATAGGGATCTATTGCTTTCTCTGGAGGTGACACAGGGCTGTCACAAGTGTCATCGTGTTTTGAGTCTCTCTTGCGGGTGACCGTCGAGTCAGTGCAGGGGAGTCAGTTGTGTCTGGAGTGCACTGGGTCATCGGGGGTCTTTTGAAATGGTCACACGACACCTGGAGTTCCTCTAGACCGGCAGGTGGAGACCGCCTTCTCTTGAAGTGGGACGGAAACGCAGGGATTCCCTCCCTGAGGAAGCAGGGAAATGGACCCTCTTCTTGGGATGAGGAGGGAGAACCGGGGCTCTTCTTCAGTTGTGGCGGGACCCTCAATGTTCTCCAGTGAAGATGGGGTTGTCCAAGAACTTCTTGAGTTGCCTCAAGGGTGTCAGGCTCGGAGGAAAGTGGGATTTCTCTCGAGACACCGCAGCGGGAAATGGCCTCAGCTCACGTTGAGGAGAGAATCTCCTGGTTTTACTCGAGTTTCCGCGTGGTTCCTCTCCTATTATGACAAGGACCTCAGGGACCTGCTCATGGGGCCTCAGGGAGGACCAGTCTCCCCGAGAGTCCCGAGGGGGCCCTCGAGATGCCTTGCAGTTGCTGCCAGGGCTGAGGTCCTCTTCTGGAGTTGAGACCAAAACTTCAGGGTTCCTCTCTAGGGTCGACATGGACCTCGGAGTTCCTCTGTGGCATCCACAAAGGAGTCAGGGCCTCGTCTCTTGTGGAGCCATGCAAGTCTGCTCTCATCTTGAGCCTGAAAGGCAGTGTCAGGCTTCCCGACATGTTGACCATAGGGATCGGTGGCTTTCTCCCGAGGGGCTACAGGGCTGTCGCACCTGCCATCGTGTTTTAAGTCGGTCCTCGGGGTGATCGTCGAGCCAGTGCAGGGGCGTCAGGTGTGTCTGCAGTGCAGTAGGAAAAAGGGGGTCTTTTGAAATGGTGACACGACCCCTGGAGTTCCTCTCGAGTGTCAAGTGGAGACCGCCTCCTCTTGAGGTGTGACGGGAACGCCGGGATTCCCTCCCTGACAAAGCAGGGAAATGGACCCTCCACACAGGATGAGGAGGGAGAACCGGGGCTCTTCTTGAGTTCTAGCGGGACCATGGTGTTCTTCTCGAGTGCAGACAAGGATGCTGGGAAACTTCTTGAGTTGTCTAAAGGCTATCAAGGACCCTTTCGGGGCTCAGCCGGGAAGGTGGGATTTCTCTCGAGACACCACAGTGGAAAAGGGCTTCAGTTCGCGTGGAGGGGAGAATCTCCTGGTTTTTCTCAACTTGCGGTGGGGAGCTCAGGGACCCGCTCGTTGGGCCTCAGGGAGTTCAGTCTCACAGGCGAGTCACTAGGGGCCCCTTGGGATTCCGCGGCAGTCGCGGCTGGGTTAGAGATACTCATCTGGAGTTGAGGCCGGAAACTCTGGTTTCCTCTCCAGGGCAGATATGGATCTTGGTGTTCCTCTGGGGCGTCCACAGGGGATTCAGGCCTTGTCTCATGTGCAGCCACGCAATTCCACTCTCCTCTCAAGCCTGAAAGTCAGTGTCAGGCTTCCTGTCCTGTTGAACTTAGGGATCAGTGGCTTTCTCTCAAGGTGCCATAGGGCTGTCACACCTGCCATCGTGTTTTGAGTCAGTCTTCGTGGTGACTGTTGAGTCAGTGTAGGGTTGTCAGGTGTGTCTGTAGTGTACTGGGACATCGGGGTTCTTTTGAAATGGTGACATGACCCCTGGAGTTCCTCTCGAGCATCAAGTGGAGACCGCCTCCTCTTGAGATGTGACGGGAACGCCGGGATTCCCTCCTTGACAAAACAGGGAAATGGACCCTCCTCTGGGGATGAGGAGGGAGAACCGGGGATCTTCTTGAGTTCTGGTGGGACCCATGGTGTTCCTCTCGAGTGCAGACGGGGATCCCGGGGAACTTCTTGAGTTGTCTCAAGGCTATCAAGGACCCTTTCGGGGCTCAGCAGGGAAGGTGGATTTTCTCTCGAGACGCCACAGCAGAAAAGGGCCTCAGTTTGCGTGGAGGGGTGAATCTCTTGGTTTTTCTCTACTTGCGGTGGGGAGCTCAGGGACCCACTCGTGGGGCCTCAGGGAGGTCCAGTCTCACACTCGAGTCGCTAGGGGCCCCTTGGGATTCCTCTGCAGTCGCTGCCGGGTTCTAGATACTCATTTGGAGTTGAGATCAGAACCTCAGATTTCCTCTCCAGGGCAGACATGAATCTCGGGGTTCCTCTGGGGCATCCACAGGGGATTCAGGCCTCGTCTCATGTGCAGTCATTCAACTCCGCTCTCCCCTCGAGCCAGAAAGGCAGTGTCAGACTTCCTGTTGGGTTGACCATAGGGATCAGTGGCTTTCTCTCAAGGTGCCACAGGGCTGTCACACCTGCCATCGTGTTTTGAGTCAGTCTTCGGGGTGACCGTCGAGTCAGTGTAGGGTTGTCAGGTGTGTCTGTAGTGTACTGGGACATCGGGGTTCTTTTGAAATGGTGGCACGACCCCTGGAGTTCCTCTCGAGCATCAAGTTGAGACCGCCTCCACTTGAGGTGCGACTGGAATGCCAGGAATCCCTCTCGGACGAAGCAGGGAAACGGACCCTCCCCTTGGGATGAGGGGAGAGAACCAGCGTTCTTCTTGAGTTTTGGAGGGACCCTCGGTGTTCCTCTCAAGTGCAGACGGGGATGTCGTGGAAATTCTTGAGTTGCCTCAAAGGTGTCAAGGACCCTTTCGAGGTCCAAGAGGGAAGGTGTAACTTCCCTCGAGACGTGACAGTGGAAAAGGGCTTCATCTCGACTGGCAGGGAGAATCTCCTGGTTTTTCTCGAGTTGCAGAAGGTCCCTCTCAAGTTACGAAGGGGACCGCAGGGACCCGCTCGTGTGGCCTCAGAAAAGGCCGGTCTCCATGCCAGTTCTGAGGGTCCTCTCAGGATTCCTCTCCAGTCGGTGCCAGGTCCTAAGTCCTCGCCTGGAGCTGAGGCCAGAACCTGAGGTTTCCTCTCCAGTGCTGACATGGACCTTGGGGTACCTCTGGAGTCTCCAGAGGGGAGTCAGGCCTCATCTTGTGTGGAGACATGCAGGTCCGCTTTCCTCCCTAGAGGTAGCAACAGTGTCAGGCTTCCCAGCGAGTTGACACAGGGATCTGTGGCTTTCCCTCGAGGCAACACAGGGCTGTCACACGTGCCATTGTGGTGTGAGTCGATACTCGTGTTGACAGTCGAGGCATTGCAGGGAAATCAGGTTCATCTGGAGTGGACTGAGATATTCGGGGGTCTTTGGAATGGTGGCACGACCCCTGGAGTTCCTCTCGACTTTCCTGTTGAGAGCGCCTCCTCCTGAGATGAGACAGGAACGGCGGGATGCCCTCCCGGATGAAGCAGGGATCTGTGGCTTTCCCTCGAGGTGCCCCAGGGCTGTTACACCTGACATCGTGTTTTGAGTCGTTCCTCGGGGTGACCGTCTAGTCAGTGCAGGCGAGTCAGATGTGTCTGGAGGGAACTGGGACATCAGGGATCTTTTGAAATGGTGGCATGACCCCTGGATTTCTTCTTGAGCGTCAAGTGGAGACCGCCTCCTCCTGAGGTGTGACGGGAACGCCGGATTCCCTTCCCAACGAAGAAGGGAAACCGACCCTCCTCTAGGGATGAGGAGGGAGAATCCGGGCTATTCTTGAGTTCTGCGGGACCCTTGGTGTTCCGTTTGAGTGCAGACGGTGGTGTCAGAGAACTTATTGAGTTGCCTCAAGGGTATGAAGGACCCTTTCGGGGCTCTGGAGAGAAGGTGGGATTTCTCTCCAGATTCCGCAGCGGAAAAGGGAATCAGCTCTGGTGGAGGGGAGAATCTCCTGGTTTTTCTCATGTTGCAGTGGGGTTCCTCTCGAGTTACAATGGGGACATAGGGACCCGCTCGTTTCGTGGGGCCTCAGGGAGGTCCAGTCTCCACGCGAGTCGGGAAGGGCCCCTCGGAGTTCCTCTGCAGTCGCTGCTGGGACCAAGGTCCTCATCTGGAGTTGATGCCAGAAACTCAGGTTTCCTCTTCAAGGCCGACACGGGTCTCGGGGTTCCTCTGGGGCGTCCGCAGGGGAGTCAGGCCTGAAATGGTGGCACGACCACTGGAGTTCCACTCAAGCGTCAATAGGAGACCCCCTCCACTTGAGGTGCGACAGGAACTCAGGGATTCCATCCACGATGAAGCAGGCAAATGGACCATCCTCCCGGGATGAGGAGGGAGAACCGGGGCTCTTCTTGAGTTGTGGCAGACCCTTGGTATTCCTCTCGAGGGCAGACGGGGATGTCGGGGAATTTCTTGAGTTGCCTCAAGGGTGTCAAGGACCCTTTTGGGGCTCAGGAGGGAAGGTGGGATTTCTCTCGAGATGTGGCAGCGGAAAAGGGCTTCAGCTCCTGTGCAGGGGAGAATCTTCTGATTTTTTTCGAGTTGCGGCAGGGTTTCTCTCGAGTTAGGACGGGGACCTCAGGGACCCGCTCATGGGGCTTTAGGAAAGTCCAGTCTCCATGCGAGTTGCTAGGGCTGCCGGGGTCTAGCCTCAGTGGATTCTGGGACATTTGGAGCGTGGACGGCGTGTGCAAGGAAAAAACTTATTTATTTATAAATATGTTTAGATTAGAAAGAAATAGTGTAGTAGGTAAATGAGTCGAGAAAAGGGGCTGTATAACTTGTTTTACATGGAAAGCCAATAAAGTTCCAGTCAAGGAGCTTGCACCATCTACGTTGGGCCACTGGCGCCCGCTTGTATAGCAGAGGGTGCCCCGCCTTGGGCTCCCTCTAGCGCGGGTCTCAGAAGCCCAGGCAAGTAAGTAGACTCGGTGAGCCTCCACATTCCAAGCGATCAACCTCAAAAGGAGAGGGAGGGAGGAAAAGGAGCATAGAAAGAATCGACACAAGGGAGGCCAGGCTTGTGCAAAAACTCCTCAAACTTTATCATTTACAAAGTGTTTATATCCCTAAATTTTACATAATGGAAGATACAGAGTCATGCACAGGCAGCAGTCCTGACCCTTTCTGTATATCTTTTGTATACAAAAGGTCTCTGGTGATTTACATTATCTTCTGGCCAATAGGCTTGCTAACACTTTTTGGCTCTCTTCCTTAATGAATGTTAATCTCGTTTCCCCTGAAGTGTTTTTCTTTAATCTGCATCTCCTTAAAGCACTAAAGTTACATCTCTATAGAACAAAGGCGCAGTGGGTTATAACAAAGAAGGTACTTAACTCAAAGATATAATGTTGCTACTTGTTTTTTCTATATACCAACTATATCAACAAATAAAAGATATGAAAATTTGGCAGCAAGTATTGGCTCAACAAATGAAACATTTAATCAGTCCTATTCTAATGATTTTGACTCCTCGGAAGCCACTACATTCATAGGATGTTTTAAGCTTCCTGTGCCTCCCGCAGTCGGGAGGACTCAAACATTCATATGCGGAGCTATACGAGTCCTAAAGGCAGGTTAGAAAGCCATCAGAGGGGTTTTTGGATTGAAACAACCTTTCAAATGCAGAAGACTAAAGCCTTGAGATGACTTTTTCCAGAGTGTGTCAGAAGAGTGGAAAAGCAGAGTACAAAGGCCGGCAGACTTTGGTTTTTGGGGGTACCTGCTCAGGAAATAGCAGGGGGAAGCCCTGAGATTAGACTCACCTTGCCCAACAGATCTCTGGCACATGACCTTGTCACAGGTGGGATTCCTCATGCTAACCCCAGGCAAGGGTCCTCTCGGGATTCCTCTGCAGTTGCTGCCTGGTCCGAGGTCCTCATCTGGAGATGAGACCGGAACCTCAGGGTTCCTCTCCAGTGCCAACATGGAGCTCCGGGTGCCTCTAGCATTTCCACAGGGGAGTCAGGTCTCGTCTCATGTGGAGACATGCAAGTCCGCTCTCCTCTTGAGCTGGAAAAGCATTGTCAGGCTTCCTGTCTGGCTGACCTTGGCATCGGTGGCTATCTCTCGAGGTGCCACAGGGCTGTCACACCTGCCATCGTGTTTTGAATCGATCCTTGAGGTGATCGTTGAGTCAGTGCAGGGGAGTCAGGTGGTATCTGGAGTGCATTGGGACATCGCCATCTTTCAACCTGTTGGCAAGACCCCTGGAGTTGCTCTCGAGTGTCAAGTTGAGCCCGCCTCCTCTTGAGGTGCGACAGGAACGCCGGGATTCCTTTCCCAACGAAACAGGGAAATGGACCCTCCTCTCAGGATGAAGAGGGAAAACCGAGGCTCTTCTGGAGCTGTGGCAGGACCCTCTGTGTTCCTCTTGAGCAGAGACGGGTATGTCGGGGAACTTCTTGAGTTGCCTCAAGTGTGTCAAGGACCCTTTCGAGGCTCAAGAGGGAAGGTGGGATTTCCCTTGCGACGCCGCAGCGGAAATGGCCTCATCTCGCGCTGAGGGGAGAATCTCCTTGTTTTTCATGAGTTGCGGCAGCAAATTTGGGGTTCCTCTCGAGTTACAACGGGGACCTCAGGGACCCGCTCGTGGGGCCTCAGGAAGGTCCAGTCTCCATGTGAGTTGCGAGGGGCCTCTCGGGATTCCTCTGCTGTCACTGTTGGGGCCGAGGTCCTCATCTGGAGTTCAGGCTGTAATCTCAGGGTTCCTCTCCAGTGCCGACATGGATCTCGGTGTTCCTCTGGAGTTTCCACAGGGGAGTCAGGCCCCGTCTTGTGTGGAGACATGCAAGTCTGCTCTCCTCTCGAGCTGGAAAAGTAGTGTCAGGTTTCCTGTCATGTTGACATAGGGATCGGTAGCTTTCTCTCTAAGTGCCACAGGGCTGTCACACCTGCCATCATGTTTTGAGTTGATCCTCGGTGTGACCGTCAAGTCAGTGCAGAGAGTCAGGTGTATCTGGAGTGCACTGGGACATCGGGGTCTTTTTAAATGGTGGTACGACCCCTTAAGTTCCTCTCGAGTGTCAAGTTGAGACCGCCTCCTCTTGAGGTGCGACAGGACCCCCAGGATTCCTTTCCCGATGAAGCCGGGAAATGGACCCTCATCTCGAGATGAGGAGGGGAAACCAGGGCTCTTTTTGAGTTGTGGTGGACCCTCGGTGTTCCTCTTGAATGGAGATGGGTATGTCGGGGAACTGCTTGAGTTGCCTCAAGGGTGTCAAGGACCCTTTAGAGGCTGAAGAGGGAAGGTGGGATTTCTCTCAAGACGTCGCAGTGGAAAAGGGCATCTCACATTGAGGGGAGAATCTCCTGGTTTTTCTCGAGTTGCAGCAGCAACCTTAGGGTTCCTCTCAATTACGATGGGGACCTCAGGGACCCGCTCGTGTCCTCAGGAAAGGCCAGTCTCCATGGGAGTTGCGATGGGCATCTCGAGATTCCTCTGCAGACCCTGCAGGGGCCGAGGTCCTCATCTAGAGTTGAGGCCGGAACCTCAGTATTCCTCTCCAGTGCCAACATGGAACTCAGGGTTCCTCAAGAGTTTCCACAGGAGAGTCAGGCCTCGTCTCATGTGGAGACATGCAAGTCCGCTCTCCTCTCAAGCTGGAAATGCAATGTCAGACTTCCTGTCATGTTGACATAGGTATCGTTGGCTTAGTCTTGAGGTGCCACAGGGCTGTCACACCTGCCATCGTGTTTTGAGTCGATCCTTGGCTGACTGTCAAGTCAGTGCAGGGGATTAAGGTGTATCTGGAGTGCATTGGGACATCAGGGTCTTTTAACATGGTGGCATGACCCCTGGAGTTCCTCTTGAGCATCAAGTGGAGACTGCCTCCTCTTGAGGTGCGACTGGAACACTGGGATTCCTTTCCTGACGAAACAAGGAAATGGACCCTCCTCTGGGGATGAGGAGGGAAATCTGGGCCTCTTCTTAAGTTTTGGCGGGACCCTCGGTGTTCCTCTCGAGTGGAGATGGGGAACTTCTTGAGTTGCCTCAAGGGTGTCAAGGACACTTCCGAGGCTCCAGAGGAAAGGTGGGATTTCTCTCGAGACGCTGCAGTGGAAAAGGGCCTTATGTCATGTTGAGGGAAGAATCTCCTTGTTTTTCTCGAGTTGCGGCAGCAAACGTGGAGTTCCTCTTGAGTTACGATGGGGACCTCAGGGACCCGCTTGTGGGTCTGCAGGAAAGTCCAGTCTCCATGCGAGTTGCGAGGTACCTCTCGGGATTCCTCTGCAGTCGCTACCGGGGCTGAGGTCCTCATCTGCAGTTGAGGCCGGAACCTGAGGGTTCCTCTCCAGTGCCGACATAGAACTCGGGGTTCCTCTGGAATTTCCACAGGGGAGTTAGGCCTCGTCTTGTGTGGAGACATGCAAGTCCGCTCTCCTCTTGAGCTGGAAAAGCAGTGTCAGGCTTCCTGTCGGGTTGACATAAGGATCAGTGGCTTTCTCTCCAGGTGCCACAGGGCTGTCACACCTGCTATCATATTTTGAGTCAATCCTGGGGGTGACCATCGAGTCAGTGCAGGGGAGTCAGGTGTATCTGAAGTGCATTGGCCCAACAGGCTCTTTTGACATGGTGACGTGATCCCTGGGGTTCCTCTCGAGTGACTAGTTGAGACCGCCTCCTCTTGAGGTTTGATGAGAACACCAGGATTTTTTTACTGGTGAAAAAGGGAAATGGACCCTCCTCTTGGGGTGAGGAGGGAAAACAGGGCTCTTCTTGAGTTGTGGCGCGACCCTCGGTGTTCCTCTCGTGTGGAGACTGATATGTCAGTGAACTTCTTATCCTTTCAAGGCTCAAGAGGAAAGGTGGGATTTCGCTCAAGACGCTGCAGTGGGAAAAGGGCCTCATCTTGCGTTGAGGGGAGAATCTCCTGGTTTTTCTCGAGCTGAGGCAGCAAACTTGGGGTTCCTCTTGAGTTACGATGGGGACTTCAGGGACCCGCTCATGTCACCTCAGGAAAGTCCAGTCTCTCTGCGAGTTGTGAGGGGCCTCTCAGGATTCCTCTGCATTCGCTGCTGGGGCCGAGGACCTCATGTGGAGGTGAGGCCAGAACCTCAGGGTTCCTCTCCACTCCCAACATGGATCTCAGGGTTCCTCTGGAGTTTCCACAGGGGAGTCAGTCCTCGTCTCCTGTGGAGACATGCAACTCCTCTCTTCTCTCGAGCTGAAAAAGCAGTGTCAGTCTTCCTGTCAGGTTGACATAGGGATCGGTGGCTTTCTCTCAAGGTGCCACAGGGTTGTCACTCCTGCCATCATGTTTTGAGTCGATCCTCAGGGTGTCCATCGAGTCAGTTGGAGTAAGCCTGGTGACTGTGGACTTGTGACCCTAGTTGCAGGTTTTGGGGAGGATCTCACCCAGGAGATTGTAGACATATGACCTCAGATTCATGGTCAGTGAGATGGGGTCAACCTGGCGACTGAATATGTTACCTCAGATTCAGGTTCTGGGAGAGGTTTACCCTGGAGACCATGGTCGGGAGAAACAAGGGGCAGGATCTGTAAGGTTGGGTCACCTCAAGACTGTGGTCCTGATACCTCAGGGAGGGTCAGTGAGACTGTGTCACCCTGGAGAATAGGGATGTGTGCCTAAGTATACAATTTGGGGGAGATTGTCACACTGGAGACTGTGGATATGTGACACCAGTTTCAGGGTCTGGTGAGGGGGTATCACAATGGAGACCGTGGACGTATGACCCCAAGTGCAGGGTCTGGGAGTGGTGTCACCCTGGAGACTGTAGACCTGTGATACGAGGTGCGGAGTCTGGATAGGGTCACATGAGACTGGATATGTGACCCCAGGTACAGGATCTGGAAAGGGTGTCACCCTGGAGACTATTCCAGGGTGACTCCAGGTGCAGGGTGTGTGAGAAGTCACCTTGGAGACTGGACATGAGACCCCAGATGCAGGGTGTGGGCATGGTGTCATCCTGCAGACTGTGGACATGTGACACCAAGTGCAAAATCTGGGCAGTGGCTCATCCTAGACATTCTAGAGGAGTAACCCCAGGTACATGGTCTGGGAGGGAAATCACACTGGTGAATATGGACGTGACACCAGGGACAGGGTCTTGGAGGAGGGGTCACCCTGGGGTCTCTGGACCTGTGACCCCAGGAGCTGGGTCATTGAAAGGGCTCACCCTGGGAAACGTGGATGTGTGTTCCCGGGTACAGAGTCAGGGAGAGTGTCAGCCTGGAAACTGCAGATATTTGACCCCAGGTACTGAGCTATTTCAAATCCTGAAAGATGATGCCATGAAAGTGCTGCACACAATATGCCAGCAAATTTGGAAAACTCAGTAGTGGCCACAGGACTGGAAAAGGTGAGTTTTCATTCCAATCCCAAAGAAAGACAATGCCAAAGAATACTCAAACTACCACACAATTGCACTCATCTCACATGCTAGTAAAATAATACTCAAAATTCTCCAAACCAGGCTTCAGCAATACGTGAACCATGAACTTCCAGATGTTCAAGCTGGTTTTAGAAAAGGCAGAGGAACCAGAGATCAAATTGCCAACATCTGCTGGATCATGAAAAAAGCAAGAGAGTTCCAGAAAAACATCTATTTCTGCTTTATTGACTATGCCAAAGCCTTTGACTGTGTGGATCACAATAAGCTGTGGACAATTTTAAAAGAGATGGGAATACAAGACCACCTGAGTGGCCTCTTGAGAAACCTATATGCAGGTCAAGAAGCAACAGGTAGAATTGGACATGGAACAACATACTGGTTCCAAATAGGAAAAGGAGTACATCAAGGTTGTATATTGTCACCCTGCTTATTTAACTTATATGCAGAGTACATCATGAGAAGTGCTGGGCTGGAAGAAACAGAAGCTGGAATCAAGCTTGCCAGGAGAAATATCAATAACCTCATATATGCAGATGACACCACCCTTATGGCAGAAAGTGAAGAGGAACTAAAAAGCCTCTTGATGAAAGTGAAAGAGGAAAGTGAAAAAGTTGACTTAAAGCTCAACATTCAGCAAACTAAAATATGGCATCTGGTCCCATCATTTCATGGGAAATAGATGGGGAAACAGTAGAAACAGTGTCAGACTTTATTTTGGGGGGGCTCCAAAATCACTGCAGATGGTGACTGCAGCCATGAAATTAAAAGATGCTTACTCCTTGAAAGAAAAATTATGACCAACCTAGATAGCATGTTGAAAAGCAGAGACGTTACTTTGCCAATAATGGTACGTCTAGTGAAGGCTATGGTTTTTCCAGTAGTCATGTACGGATGTGAGAGTTGGACTGTGAAGAAAGCTGAGCGCCAAAGAATTGATGCTTTTGAACTGTGGTGTTGGAGAAGACTCTTGAGAGTCCCTTGGGCTGCAAGGAGATCCAACAAGTCCATTCTGAAGATCAGTCCTGGGAGTACTTTGGAAGGAATGATGCTAAAGCTGAAACTCCAATACTTTGGCCACCTCATGCGAAGAGTTGACTCATTGGAAAAGACTCTGATGCTGGGAGGGATTGGGGGCAGGAGGAGAAGGGGGCGACAGAGGATGAGATGGCTGGATGGCATCAATGACTTGATGGATGTGAGTTTGAACTCTGGGAGTTGGTAATGGACAGGGAGGCCTGGCCTGCTGTGATTCATGGGGTCACAAAGAGTCGGACATGACTGAGTGACTGAACTGAACTGAACTTAACAGGGTCTGGGAGAGTGGTCACACTGGAGACTGTGCACAAGTGACACCAGGTGCAGGATCTGGGCAGGGATGTCATCCTGGATATTTTGTAAGTATGTCCTCAGGTAAAGGGTTTGGAGGGTGTCCTCTGAAGATGGCAGATATTTGACCCCAGGTACAGGGTCTGGGAGGGGGTTCACACTTGAGACTGTGTACATATGACCCAGATACAAGGTCTGGGAAATGACATCACCCCGGAGACTATGGACATGTGTCATCAGGTACTGGGTCTGGGAGGATGCACATGGTAGAGACTGGATATGCGACTCCAAATATAGTGCCTGGGAGAGGTCACCCTGGGGACTGAAGACATGTGATCTCAGTCAGATACAGTATCTGGGAGAGTGTCACCCTGGAAACTGTGGACATGTAACACCAGGGTATGGTCTGGGAGGGGAGCTCACAATGGAAAATGTGGTCATGTCATCCTAGGTGCTCGGACTGATGTGGTAGTGTCACCCTGAAATCTGTGGACTGTGTCCACAAGTACAGGGTCTGGGGGTTGTCACCCTGGAGACTGGAAATGTGACCAGAGGTTCAAAGTCTGGGAGTGGTGGTCACCCTGGAGATTGTGTACATGTGACCAGAGGCAAAAGTTCTGGTGAGATGGAGTCACCATGGAGAATGTGGACGTGTGACCCTAGGTGTGGGGTCTGGGAGAGGCAGTTACCCTGGAAACTGGAAATATGACCCCAGGTACAGGGTCTGGGTGAGGTGTCACCAAGGAGACCGTGGACGTTTGACCCCAGGTGCTTTTATTTCAAAGGGTTACCCTTTAGTCTGTGGATGTGTGACCCCAGGTGAAAGGTCTGGGAGTAGGGATCACCCTGAACTGTGGTCGTCTAACACCAGGTGCAGGGTCTGGGAAGAGGGCTCTCCGTGGAGACTGTGGACATGTGACCCCAGGTGCAGGTTCTGTGAGGTGTTTTCTCCCTCACACGTGACATGTGACCCAAAATGCAGTGTCTGGGGTAGAGGCTGACCCTGGAGCCTGTGGATGTGTGAAGCCAGGTGAAGTGCCTGGGAGGTGGGGTCACCGTGTAGACTGTGGACATGTGAACCCAGGTGCAGGGTCTGGGAGAGTGTTCACCCTGCAGACTATGGGCACATGACCCTATGAATAGGGTCTATGAAGGGGTTCACCAGGGAAACTGTGGCCATATGACGCCAGGTAAAGGATCTGATGTGGGGTATGAACGTGGAGACTGTGGTCATATAACCCCCAGTGTAGGGGGGAAGGGGGTCACCCTGGAAACTGGGTGTGTGATCCCAGGTGCATAGTCTGGAAGGGGTTCATCATGGAGAGTGTGGACATGAAATTCCAGGTATAGGGTCTGGGAGGTGGGGTTACCATGCAGATTGTGTGCAGCTGTTTCTGGTTGCTGGTTCTGGGTGATGAAGTCACCCTGAGGACTATGGACATGTGACCCAAAGTGCAGAGTCTGGGGAGGGGGCTCTCCCTGCATACTATGGACGTGTGATCCCAGATGCAGCATCTGGGATGTGGGGTCACTCTGAGGATTGTGGACATGTTAAATCAGGTGAATGGTCTGGGAGGGGGTTACCCTGGAGACACTGGACTTGTTACCCTAAGTGCGGGGACTGGGAGATGGTATCACCCAGGACACTGGTCATGAGACCTCAGGTACAGAGTCTGGATGTGGGTTTATACTAGAGACTGGACAAGTGACCCCATGTATATGGTCTGGGAGGGAGTCACCCTGGATACTACAGAAATTTGACCCCAGATACAGGGTCAAGAGGGGGTTACCCTGGAGACTGTTTATGTGTGACCACACATGCAGTTTCTGGGAAGTGGAGTCACACTTCAGACTGTAGACAAGTGACCCTGGTCCAGGGTGTGGGAGGGGGTCACCCTGGATCTTGTGGACATGGGACATTAGGTGCAGGGTCTGGGAAGTGGTGTCAGTCTTGGAATTGTGGACATGTTACTCCAGGTGTATGGTCTGGGAGGGGTTCACCCTGGAGACTGTGGATGGGCAACCCTAGGTACAGGGACTGGGAGGAGATGTCACACTGGGCACTGTGGTCATGTGACCCCAGGTACATAGTCTGGAGGTGGTCTCATCCTGGAGACTGTTTACAGGTGACCCCAGGTGCAGGGTCTGGGAGGTGGGGTCACCCTGGGGACAATGGACATGTGACCCAAGGTCCTAGGGCTGGGGAAGGGTGGCACCAAGGAGGCTGGGGAAGGGTGGCACCAAGAGACTGTGGAAGGGTGGCCATACATACAGGCTCTGGGAGGGTGTCGCCCTGATGAATGTGGACTTGTGAACCCAGGTGCTGGGTCTGGAGGGGGTCATAAAAGAGACTGAGGATATGTGAAAACAGGTACAAGTTTCAGTAAAGTGTAGTCACCCTAGAGACTGTGGACATGTGAACCCAGGAGTGGGGTATGAGCAGTGTCAACAAGGAGAATTCTGACATGTGACCCCAGGTGCAAGTACTTCGAAGCAGTCAACATTGAGCATGTGGATGTGTGAACCAAGGACAAGGGTCTGGGAGGTGGGGTCATCCTTGAGACTCTGGACGTGTGACCCCAGGTTCAAGGTCTTGAGGTGGGTTCACCTTGGCGACTGTGGATATGTGACCCCAGGTTCAGGGTCTTGGAGGACATTCACCCTGCAGAATGTGGACATGCGATCCTATGTACAAGGTCTGCAAAGGTGTTCACCAGGGAGACTATCCATGTGACACCTGGTATAGTGTCTGAAGAGGGGTGTCAGCATGGAGACTGTGGACATGTACACCAAGTGCTTGGATGTAGGCTGAGGTCACCCTGGAGACCGTGCATGTGTGACCCAGTTTCAGTGTCTGGGATGTTTCTCACCTGGAGATGGTGCACCTTTGACTTCAGGTACAGGGTCTGGGGGGTGCAGTCACCCTATGGACTGTGGACATGTGATCCCATGTGCAGGGTCTGGAAGGGGGCCTCTGTAGAGACTGTGGAAGTCTTACCCTAGGTTCATGGTCTGGGAGGAGGTCACCATGGACACTGTGGATGTGTGACCCCAGGTACTGGGTCTTGGGGACAGGATCACCCTGGAGACTGTGGACATGTGATCCCAGGCACAGCATCTGGGAGGTGGGGTCAGCATGGGTAATGTGGACATTTGACCCAAAGTGTAGGGTCTGGGGAGAGGGCTATGAAGACTGGATGTGTGATTCCAGTGCATGGTCTGAGAGAGTGTCACCTTGGAGATTGTGGATGTGTGACTCCACATATAGGGTATAGGAGGTGGGGTCACACTTTAGACTGTAGACATGTGACCCCAGTCCAGAGTCACTCTGGAGATTGTAGACATAGGATCCCAGGTGCAAGATCTGGGAGGTGGCTCACCCTGGAGACTATGACATCAGACCCCAGGTACATTGTTTGGGATCTGGATCACCCTGGAGACTGGACATGTGACCCCTTGTACAGTTTCTGGGAGGGTATCACCCTAGACTGTGGACATGTGACCCCAAGTGCAGGATTTAGGAGAGGGGTCACCCTGGTGACTGGACATATGTCATCAGGTGCAGGTTATAGGTAGGAGGAACACCCTGGATATTGTCTAAGTGTGACCCCTGGCACAGGGTCTGAGCATTACCCCATAGCTCAAAAGTTTCCCACATAACTCAGTTAGTAAAGAATCTACCTGCAATTCAGGAGACCCAGGTTCGATTCCTGTGTTGAAAAGATTTCCTGGAGAAGGAAATGGCAACCTACTCCAGTATTCTTGCCTGGAAAATCCCATGGATAGAGGAACTTCACTGGCTACAGTCCATGGGGTCACAAGAGTCAGACACGACTTAGTGACTAAACCACCACCACTAAGGACTTTTAAGGAGTGAGAGGTTAGTAAATAGAAAATAAATAGGGTCTGGGAGAGGAAGTCACTATGGAGACTGTACATGTGACCTCAGGTACAGTGTCTGGAAAGGGGGTCACCCTGGTGACTATGGACATGTGACCCCAGGTACAGGGTCTGGAAGGAGGGTCACCATGACCCCAGGTACAGGGTAGGTGACATGAAGTCACTGTGAAGACTGTGGACATGTGACACCAGGTGTAGGGTCTGGCAGGGGTTCACCTTGGAGACTGTGGACAAATGACAAAATGTGTAGGGTCTAGGTGTGGGGATTACCCTGGAAACTGGAAATGTGACTCCCGGTACAAGGTTTGGTAGGTGGGGTAACCATGGAGACTGTGAACTTGTGACAACATGTATATGGTCTGAGAGTGGTTAACCCTGAGACTATGTACACGTGACCACAGGTGTAGGTTTGTGAGGGAGTGTAAGAGGGTGTGAGAGGGAATGTAAGAGTGTGAAAGGGTGTGCAAGGGAGTAAAAGAGTTTGCGAGGGTGTGAGGGAGAGTAAGAGTGCGTGAGAGCATGTGAGGGAGTGTAAGAGTGTGCAAGGGTGTGTGAGAGAGCATAAGAGTGTGCAAGAATGTGCGAGGGAGTGTAAGAGTGTACAAGGGAGTGTAAGAGTGTGTGAGGTGTATGATGGAACGTAAGAGTGTGCAAAGGTGTGCAGGAGAGTGTAAGAGCATGCAGGAGAGTGTAAGAATGTGCAAGAGTGTGTGAAGGAGTGTATGTTTGTCAGATTGTGCCACAGAGTGTAAGAGCATGCAAGGGAGTGTAAGAGTGTCTGAGAGTGTCCACTGGAGTGTAAGGGTGAGCAAGGGTGTGCAAGGGAGTGTAATGGCCTGCAAGGAAGTGTAAGAGCATTTAAGGTTGTGTGAGGGAGTATAAGAGCATGATAGGGAGTGTAAGAGTGTGCAACAGTGTGGAAAAGTGTATAGGAGCATGTGAGGACTGTGAGGGTAAGGGTGTGCAAGGGAGTGCAAAATTGTGTGATGATGTGTCAGGGAGTGTAAGAGCATGCAACAGAGTGTAAGAGAGTGCAGGGAGTGTAAGAGTGTACTAGGGTGTGCGATTGAGTGTAAGTGTGAGAGGGAGTGCCCGAAAGTGTAAGAATGTGCAAGGGTGTGCAAGGGAATATAAGAGTGTGTGTGAGAGAGTGTTGTGAGGGAGTGTAAGAGTGTGTGAAGGCATGTGATGGAGTTAAGAGTACACAAGGGTGTGTGAGAGAGTGTAAGAGTGTGCAAAGTTGTGCAAGGGAGTGTAACAGTATGTGAGGTGTATGATGGAATGAAAGAGTGTATGAGGGTGTGTGATGGAGTGTAAGAGTGTGTAAAGGTGTGCAGGAGAGTGTAAGAGCATGCGGGGGAATTTGAGTGTACAAGGATGTGCAAAGGAGTGTATGTTTGTCAGGTTGTACCACGGAGTGTAAGAGCATGCAAGGGAGTGTAAGAGTGTCTAAGAGTGTCTGATGGAATGTAAGGGTGAGTGAGGGTGTGCAAGGGAGTGGAGCGCCGGCAAGGAAGTGTAAGAGTATTTAAGGTTGTGCAAGGGAGTATAAGAGCATGATAGGGAGTGTAAGAGTGTGCAAGGGTGTGGGAAAGTATGTAAGAGCATCTGAGGGACTGTAAGAGTCTGTGAGGGTGTGCAAGGGAGTGTAATAGTATGCAAAGGTGTGTTAAGTATGTGATGATGTGTGAGGGAGTGTAAGAGTGTACTAGGGTGTGAGATTGAGTGTTAGAGTGTGTGAGGGTGTGCAAGAGAGTATAACAGTGTGTGAGGATTTTAAGAGTGTGCTAGGGTGTGAGACGGAGTGTAAGAGTGTGCAAGGATGTGCAAGGGATTATAAGTGTGTGAGGGTGTTGTGAGGGAGTGTAAGAGTGTGCTACGGTGTGAGATGGAATGTGAGAGTATGAGAGGGTGTTCCAGGGATTTTAAGAGTGATCCCAGGTGCAGGGTAGGTTGGGAGTCACCCTGGAACTAGTGGTCATTTCAGGGATTGTAAGAACATGGGAGAGAGTATAAGAATGTGTGAGGGTGTGCAAGGAGTGTAAGAACGAGCAAGGGAGTGTAGTGTGTGAGGGTGTGCAATGGAGTATGAGTGTGTGAGGGCATGCAAGGGAGTGTAAGAGTGTGCAAGGGGGTGTAAGAGTGTGCATGGGCATGTAAGAGTGTGTGAGGGGTTTGAGGGAGTGTAAGGGTGAACAAGTAAGTGTAAGACCGCAAAGGTGCGCAAGGAGTGCAACAGTGTGCAAGGTAGCAGAAGGGAGTGTAATAGTGTGCAAGAGTGTTCGAGGGACTGTAAGAGTGTACAAGGGTGTGTGAGAGCATGCAAGGATGTGTGAGAGTGTGTGATGGTGTGCAGGGCAGGCAAGGTCATTCGAGGATGCGTGAGGACATGCGAGAGCATACAAGGATGTGCAAGTGTGTGTGAGGTTGGGCGAGAGCATGTGAGGGCTGCAAGAGCATGCAAGGACATGGAAGGGTATGTGTGGGCATGCTAGTGCATGCAAGAGCGTCTGAGGGCATGCAAAGGCATGGGAGAGCATGCACAGACGTGTGGGAGTATGCAAGGATGTGTGAGGGCATGCAAGGGCATGAGAGAGTATGCACACGAGGGGGCATACGAGGCCATGCAATGATGTGTGAAAGTAGGCAAGGGCATGAGAGAATGTGTGAGGACATGAGAGAATGTGCAAAGACGTGCAAGGGCATGTGAGGACGTGCAAGGACATAGTGGAGTGCAAGAGAATACGAGGCCCTGTGACAGCCTGCAAGAGCATATGAAGGCATGCGAGGGTTTGTGAGAGCATGTGAGTGAGTACATGTGAGGTCAAGCAAGAGTTGCGAAGGCATGCAAGATAGTGCAATGGTGTGCAAAATCAGGTGATGGCATGCGAGGGCATGTTAGGGAGTGCAAGTAAGTGCAAGGTGATATGGGAGTGTGTGAGGATGTGTAAGTGCATGTGAGGGCCTGTGAGAGTGTGGAAGGGCATGTGAGAGCATGCGAGACAGTGCAAGCGGGTGTGAGAGTATGTGATTTTGTGCAAGGGGATGCTAGGGCATGCAGGAGTGTGTGAGGGTGTGCAAGGAATTGCAAGAGTATGCGAGGACATTCGAGGTAGTGTGAGGCCATGTGAGAAGGCATGAGGGTATGTGAGTGCATGTGAGAGGGTGCAAGGACATGCAAGGGGAGGCGAGGCATGCGAGGGCATGCCAGGACATGTGAGGGTGTGCGCAGGTGTACAAGGCTGTGTGAAGGCATGCAAGGGCGTGCTAGGGCATGCGAGTGCATGTGAGGGCATGGCATGGTGTGCAAGGGTGTGTGAGGGAATGTCAGAGCACTCCAGGGTATGTGAGGGCATGCAAGAAGGTGAGAGGATGTGCAAGGGGATGGGAGGGCATGCTAGGGCGTTCAAGTGCATGTGAAGGTGTGTCAGGGTGTGCGATGATGCATGAGAACATGTGAGGTCGTGGAGGGTATGCAAGGATGTGTGAGGTCATGCGAGGGCGTGTGAGTGTGTGAGGATGTTCAAGAGTGTGTGAGGGCATGTAAGGGCTTGAGATAGCGGGTGAAGATGTGCAAGGGCAGCCAGGAGTGTGCGAGGACACGCGAGGCCATTTGAGATCATACAAGTGAATGTCAAGATATGTGAGAACATATAAGCATGGGCAAGAGTGCCATAGGGCCTGAAAGGGCGTGTGAGGGCGTGCATGGTCGTGTCAGGGTTTGGGAGTACATTTGTGGCTGTGCAAGAGTGTGATAGTGTATGCAAGAGCATTCAAGGGCGAACAAGGGTGTGCGAGGACATGCAAGGCCATGCAAGGGCATGCAAAAGTGTGTGAGGATGTTGGAAGGTGTGCAAGGACTTGTGAGAGCATGGGAGGATGTGTGAGTATTTGTGATGCCATTTGAGGGCTTGAGAGGGCATGTGAGTATGTGCAAGGATGTGCAAGACCGTGAGAGAGTGGGCAAGCATGTGCAAGAGTGTGCAAGACTGTACAAGAGTGTGTGATAGCTTGCAGTGGTGTGCGAGGGTGTACCAGGATGTGTGAGTGTGTGCGAGGCCATGGGAGAGTGTGCGAGGGCATGCGAGGACTCGAGAGAATCTGCGAGGGCATGCGAGGGCGTGCAAAAGCGTGCCATGATGTGCAAGAGTGTATGAGGATGTGCAAGGGTGTGCGAGGCCGTGCGAGGGCGTGAGGTGGTATGCCGGACTTGTGAGAGCGTGCAAAGATATTCAAGTGCATGCGAGGCCATGTGAGAGTATGTGAGGACATGCTAGGGCATGCGCAGGCATGTGAGGGCATGTAAAGACGTGCAAAAGCGTGCGAGGATGTGCAAGAATATGAGAGCTTGGGCAGGAGCATTCTAGGGTGTGCGTGGGCATGTGAGGGTGTGTGAGGATGTGTGAGAGTGTGCGAGTATCTGTGAGTGCAGGCGATGGCATGCTAGGGCATACATGGGCATATGAGGGTGTGTGCAGTCATCCAAGGGTGTGCAAGGGCATGCAAATGTGTTTGAGTACGTGCAAGAGCATGTGAGGGCATGTGAGGATGTGTGAGAGTGGATGAGGGTGTGGGAGAGCTTCCGAGAACGTGTGAGAACATGTGAGGACTTGCGAGAGGGTGCAAGGATGTGCAAGGGAGCACAAGGCCATATGACAGTGTGCAAAGGTGTGTGAATTCATGGGAGAATGTAAAAGAGTGAACGAGGGCATGCAAGGGTATGCAATGCCATGCAATAGCATGCAAGGTCGTACGAGGGTGTGTGAGGATGTGTGAGAGTGTTCAACAATGTGCAAGAGAGTGCAAGGGCATGCAGGGGTGTGTGGGGGCATTTGAGGATTGCTAGGGCATGGAGAAAGGTGCTAGGGCATGGAGAAAGGTGCTAGGGCATGCAAGTGTGGGCAAGGGTATGAAAGGAGGTGTGTGGCTATGTGAGAGTGTGCATGTGCATGTGAAAGCATTCAAGGGTGTATGAGGACGTGAAACGGAGTGGGAGTAGTGCTAGGGTATGCAAGGGCATGTGAGGGTGTGTGAGGACATGCGAGAGCATTTGACAATGTGTGAGAGAGCACAAGGGAATGAAGGGGTGTGTAAGGGCATTTGAGGTCATGTTAGGTTGTGGGAGGATGTGTTAGGGTATGCAAGTGCATGCGAGGAGGTGTGTAGCTGTCTGAGATATGTGTGTGAGTATGAGAGCAGTCGAGGGCATCTGAGGGCATGAGAGGATGTGTGAGGCTGTGCAAGGGTTGCAGGAGTGTGCGAGGGCATGTGAGGGCTTATGAGAGTGTGCAAGGGAGTGTGAGGATGTTCAATCCCTGGCAAGGGTGTGTGAGGATTTGCAAGAATATGCGAGAGCAGGTGAGCATGTGATGTGTGAGGGCATAAAGAGCGTGCAAGTCCATGTGAGTGTGCAAGGGCATGGGAGGACATTCAAGAGTGTGCAATGGTGTGTGATGGCGTGCCAGGGTGTGAAAGGATGTGCAAGTGCATGTGAGGCTGTGCAAGAGTGTGCAAGGGTATGAGAGCATTGCAAGGGCATGGAGGATCATGCAAAAGCAGGTGAGGATGTGAAAGAGTGTGGGAGGAAAAGAGAGAGCATGCAAGGACCTGAAAGGGCATGTGAGAACGTGTGAGGCTATACAAGGGAGTGTGAGAGAGTGTGAGGCCCTGTGAGGGCATGCGAAGGATGCGAGGATTTGCGAGGGTGTGTGAGGATATGCAAAGCTGTGCAAGGCCATGCAAGGCTTTGCAAGGCCATGCAATGGCATGCAAGAGCAGACTAGTGCATGCGAGGGCCTTTGAGAGCGTTCTAGGATGTGTGAGAGTGTGAGAAGACACGTGAATATATTCAAGGATGTGCGAGAGCATGTGAGGGCATGTGAGGGTGTGTGAGGGCATGCTGGTCCATATGAGGGCGTGTAAGGATGTATGAGAGTCTGTGAGAACATGTGAGGACATGCAAGGGCGTGTGAGAACATGCGAGCCCATACAAGGGAGTATGAGAGTGTGCAAGGACATGTGAGAGCAGGCAAAGGTGGGCAAGGGTGTGTGAGAACATGCAAGAGTGTGCAAGGATATGCAAGGATGTGCAAAAATGTGAGAGAGTGTGCAAGGGCATGAGAGAGCAGGCAATAATGTGCAAGAACATGTGAGGACTTGTGAGGGTGTGCCAGGGCAGTCAAGAGTGTGCAAGAGTGTGTAAGGGCATGTGAGGACATGGGAGGGTGTGGGAGGGCAATCAAGGTTGTGCGAGAGTGTGTGAGGGCTTGTGAGGATGTGCTAGGGTGTGTAATTGCATGAAAGGATATGCGAGAACATGAGAGAATATGTCAGGTCATGCGAGGGTGTGCAATACCATGTCAGGGCATGCAAGGAGGTGGGAAGGTGTGTAAGAATATGAAAGCCTGGAAGGACATGTGAGAGCATGCGAGGATGTGAAAGTTTGTGCAAAGGCATGAGAGGCCATGCGATGGTATGTGAGAATGGGCAAGGGCGTGTGAGGGTGTGTGAGGTCATGTGAGGATGTGTAAGAGCATGCAAGGACGTGTGAGGGCATTCGAGGTCATGGAAGAGTGTGCGCGGGTGTGTGAGGGTGTGCAATTGCATGCGAGGATGTACCAGACCATGTGAGAGCATGTGAGAGCATGCAAGGACATGTGAGATCATGCAAGGACATGTGAGCATGTCCAAGAACATGCAACCGTATGAGAGGGCATGCTATTGCATGCAAGAGCATGTGAGGGAATGCGAGGGCTTTTGAAGGCATGCAAGAAAATGTGACGACATGAGACAGCGTGCAAGAGCGTGTGAGGTTGTGCGAGGGCATGTGAAGAAGTGCAAGAGCATGTGAAGGCATACAATGGTGTGCAAGGACATGTGAGAGCATGTGTGGACATGCGAGGGTGTGTAAGAATGTGCCAGTATGAACGAGTTCGTGCTAGGGTGTGTGAGGGCGAGTGAGGGCATGCAAGGGCATGAGAAGGCTTGCAAGTGTGTGCGAGTGCATGTGAGGAATGTGAGGATGTATGAGAGCGTGCAAGAGCATGTCAGGTTGTGTGATGCTGTGCAATACCTTATCAGGGCATGCAGGGAGGTGGGAAGGTGAGCGAGGGCATGAGAGCATGCAACGAGGGGCAAGCATATGTGATGGTGTGTGAGGGCTTGCACAAGTATACAAGGGCATTTGAGGGCATGTGAGAGTATGTGAGAGCATGCAAGGGAGTGCAAAGACTTGCAAGAGCATACTAGGGTGTATGAGACTGTGTGAGGGTGTGTGAGGGTGGGAGAAGACGTGCAAGAGGGTGGGAGGGCATGCGAGGGCGTGTGAGGACCTGTGAGCCTGAACAAGGAAACGTAACAGTGTGCGAGGACATGCGAGGGCATGCAAGGGTGCGTGAGGGTGTGAGAGAACATGCAAGGGCCTGCGAAGACGTACAAGGTCGTGCAAGGGCATGCATAGGCTTGCGAAGATGTGCGATGATGTGAGGCCATGTGAGAGCATTGAAGGGCATACGAGGGCGTTTGAGGGCATGCGAGGATATGGGAGGATATGCAAGGTCATGCGAGGCTGTACAAGAGCATGCAAGAGCGTTCGAGAACATGCAAAGGCAAGTTAGTTCGTGTGAAGATGTGCAAGGTCATGTGAGGTTGTACGAGGACATGCAATGGTGTGCCAGTTCGTCTGAGAACATGCAAGAGTGTGTGAGGACATGCGAATTCTTCTGAGGATGTCTGAGGGTGTGTGAAGGCATGCATGCTAGAGTTTGTGAGGGCATGCAAAGACTTGCGAGAATGTGTGGGGGTATGCCAGGACAAGCAAAGGCATTCGAGTTCATGGGAGGACGTACGATGGGGTACGATGCCATGCAAGGACATGTGAGTGTGTGCAGGGTCATGCAAGAACATGCAAGAGTTTGCAAGGGCATGTGAGGGCGTGTGAAGATGTGCAAAGTGTGGGGGGGTGTGAGAGGGTGTGGGAGAACATGCAAGGACTTGCAAAGGCGTGCAAGGGCCTGTGATGGTGTGCAAGGATGTGTGAGGACGTATGAGGCCATATGAGAGCGTTTGAAGGCATGCGAGTGTGTGCAAGGATATGTGAGGCCATTCGAGAGGATGAGGGCATGCAAGGACCTGCACAGGCATGCAAGTTTGTGTGGGAGCGTGAAAGGGTGTTCAAGGATGTGTGACAGTGTGCAAGAGCATGCGAGATCATATGATTCTGAGCGAGGGTGATCGAAGACGTACGAGGATGTGGGTGGCCATGCCAGGATGTACGAAGGCATACGAGGATGTGTGAGAGCATGGCAGGGCATGGGAGAACATGCAAGGGTGTGCAAGGGCGCGCAAGGCCGAGTGAGGCCATGCGATTGTGTTTGAGGACATGCGAAGTTGTACAAGGATGTGCGAGGGCATCAAGGCCGTGCAAGGGCATGCAAGGAGGTGCAAAAGCATGCGAGGGTACCTGATGGTATGAGAGAGTGTGAAAGGGTGTATGAGTTTTTGCAAAGATGCTCTGGGAGTGCAAGGACATACGAGAGCATCATGATCATGTGAGGCCTTGTGATGATGTGCAAGGAAGTGCAACATCATGCAAGGATGTGCACGAGTGTGTGAGGCTGTGGGAGGGACAGCGAGAGCATGCATAGGGGGTCAAGAGCAGGCAAGTCCATGCAAGAATGTGCAAGGGCATGCAAGGGCGTGTGAGAGCATGTGATGCCATGTGATGGTGTGCAAGGACGTGCTAGAGTGTGTGGAGGCATGTGAGGTCTTAAGAGAGTGTATGAGGCCATGTAAGGGTATGGAAGGGCTTGTGAGAGGGTGCAAGGATGTGCAAGGTTATGCGAGTGCCTGTGAGGGTGTGCAAGGGCATGTGAGTTGTGTGAAGACATGGAAGGGTGTGCAAGGGCGTTTGAGGGCATGCGAGGCTGTGAGTGTGCAAAGCCTTGCTAGAACCTGTGAGGGTGTGCAAGAGCATGTGAGTCCGTGCAAGGACGTGCAAGGATGTTTGAAGTTGTGCCAGGATGTGCAATGGCATGCGAGTTCATGCGAGGACATGCCAGGTCGTGGATGAGTATGCTAGGATGTACAAAGGCATGCAAGGACGTGTGAGAGGATGGGAGGTAGGGATAGGGTGTGCGAGAGCATGCAAGTCCATCTGAGGGCATGCAAAGGGCATGCAAAGGGCATGAAAGGATGTGCAAGAGTGTTCAAGTGTGTGCGAGGATGTGTGAAAGCATGCAAGTGTGTGCAAGGACATGAGAGAGCAACTCAAGATGAGCCCCAAGACTCCTGATGCAACTCCAGAGGATTCCCAAGAGGAGCCACCCCAAACACAACTCAGATGGTTAAGCGTCTGTCTACAATGTGGGAGACCCGGGTTCGATCCCTGGGTCAGGAAGATCCCCTGGAGAAGGAAATGGCAATCCACTCCAGTACTTTTGCCTGGAAAATCCCATGGACAGAGGAGCCTGGTAGGCTACAGTCCATGGGGTTGCAAAGAGTCGGACATGACTGAGCGACTTCACTTTCACTCCACCACCACAAGAAAAGAAGCCACATACCGCAACTAAAGAGGAGACCCCCATCCCCTGCCACAACTACAGAGAAGTCTGCAAACTACAACAAGAGAGGAGCAGGAAAAAAAATGTCAGTTGATCCCACTGCAACTAGAGCGGAGCCCCATGCAATAAAAATACAGTAGCCTACCGCACACCACAACTAGACAGGAGCCAGACTGCTAATCTCTACTACAGACGAGCTGACCCATGCAGCTCGAGAGGAGGCCTCACCACACCTCTAAAGGAACCCAAGTCACTGGTCCCAATTCGAGAGGAACCCCAAGTCCCCCACCACAACTCGACAGGAGCCCAGTGTCATCACAAGGAAGGAGCCCCCAGCAACAAACAGAGGAGTACCACACCATAACTGGAGAGGATTCCCCTGCCAAAACTAGAGAGGAGCCCTACAGCACATTACGCTGACAGAGAAGGCCCTCTGCCGCAAATAGAGATGGGGCCCCTGAAGTAACTCAAAACAAGCCTCTAACAACTGGAGTGGAGCAACCCCATGAAAACTAGTGAGGAGGCCCAAATGCCACAAGCAGAGAGAATAGCCTCCCCACTGAGAACTCCCAGGGGAGGTGACACCATAACTAGGGAGTGCCCTGAGTCCCCTCCTGAACTTGAGAGGTGGCCTATGCCAAAACTCAAGAGAAGCCAACAGCCACAAGAGAGGAGCCCAGCAGCCAGAACCAGAGTGTCCCACCACTCCAACTGGAGCGGAGAACCCAGACATTGTGCCTACAGAGGCTCCCCTCCAATGCAAATAGAGATGAGCACTGTGCTGCAAGTTGAGTAGATCCCCCTACCACTGTCAGAGATGAGTAACCTCGCCACACCTAGAGAGCAGCCCCTTGAACATTGCCACTTGAGATTAGCATTCCCACACATTGGAATTACACAGAATCCTCCTTGTACAACTAGAGAGGAGGCTCCCATGCCACAACTAAAGAGCAGGGTCCATACCATTATTCAAGAGTAGGCTCACACATATCACATCTGGAAAGATTGCCTGTGCACATCGCTACCAGAGAGGAAACCCCCTCAACAATTCAGAGGAATAGTGCACTGCAACACTAGAGGTGCCCCACACACACCTTAACTAGAGAAAAGCCCCCTAACAAAACTTAAGAGGAGCCTACACACCACAGCTAGAGAGGAGCCCACCCAACACAACTAAGAGTTGATCCCCAACATCAACTAGAGTACCCCATGCCACAGGGAGTTTAGCCACTCACACATTGCAACTAAACAAAAGCCACCCTACACATTGCTACTAGAGAGGAGCCACCCCACCAAAACTCAACTCGAGTGGAGGCCCCACCTCAACTTGAGAGGAGCACCAAGTCCCCTGATGTAACTTGAGAGGAGTCCCTCATCACAACTAGAGAGGAACCCACACGCTTCAACAAGAAAGGAGCCCACCTGGACTGCATTAAGAAAGGAGGTCCCGCACCCTGCCCCTAGAGTGGAGCAATCTGGTACACCATATCGAGAGAGGAGGCTTCACACCACTCCTAGAGAGTAGCCCCTCCAACCATAAGTAGAGATGAGCCAGAAAACTGCACCTAGAGAAGAACCACACAACACGATGCAACAAGACAGGAGTTCCCACTCCGCAACTAGAGAGGACTTCCCCAGGCACAGCACAACTAGGGAGGAGCACTCTGGCACAACACAACTTGAGAGAAGCCCAAACATCAAAACTAGAGAGTTGAATACATGCCACAACTAGATAGTTGACTCTCAGGCACAAGTAGTGAGGAGCACAAGGCTGTAACTAGAGAGGTGTTCAACCCCTCCTGTACATCACATCTAGAGTGGAGAACCACTGCCACAACTAGCGTGGACATACCTGCTACAGGTAGATAGGAGCTCACATCACAATTAGAGAAAAGTGACCATGCACATCAAAACTAGAGTGGAACTCCCACACGGATCATAACGAAAGAGGAGGCCAACACTGCAACTACAGAGGAGACCCCTGTTGCAATTAGAGTTAAGCCCCCCCCAAACATGGCCATTAGAGAGGAGCACACCCACACAATTAGACAGAAGCCACTGTAGAGAGGAGCCCACCATGCTACAACTAAAAAGAACTCCCAATGCTACAATGAGAGTGTAGCATCCTGCACATCACAACTAGAAAAAGTGTCTCTTCTCATCACAACCAGAGAGGAGTCATCCCAATCACAATTTGAGAACATTCTACTGCAACTAGAGAGGAGCAAAGCTACCACAAGAAGGAGCCACCCTGCCAAAACTAGAAAGGAGTCTGCAAACGAGAGCTAGAGAGGAGCTGACCCACCACAAATAAAGAGTGGACTCTCACTGCAACTAGAGTGGAGCCCCATGCCACAACTAGAGAGTACCCTCCCGCACATTGCACTTAGGGGCCAGCCAGCACATCACTGCTGCTGCTGCTGCTTCAGTCATGTCCAACTCTGTACAACCCCACAGACAGCAGCCCACCAGGCTCCCCCATCCCTGGGATTCTCCAGGCAAGAATACTGGAGTGGCTTGCCATTTCCTTCTCCAATCCATGAAAGTGAAAAGTGAAAGTGAAGCCACTCAGTCATGTCTGACTCTTTGTGACCCCATGGGCTGCAGCCTACCAGGCTCCTCCATCCATGGGATTTTCCAGGCAAGAGTACTGGAGTGGGTGCCATTGCCTTCTCCACCTAGCACATCACTACTAGAGATTATCTGCCCCACTGCCACTCTAGAGGAGACTCCTCCACAACTCTAAAGGAACTTTAAAGTTCCAAGTCACCTGCTGCAACTCAAGAGGCACTCCAGGTTCCCTGCTTCAATTACAGCCCTAAGCTGTAATAAGAAAAGGGGTGACAAGGCAAAATAATGGAGGGGCTCCCTGCCCTAAACTGAAGTGGACTCCCCCAGAACAACTAGATAGGAGTGCCCAGGATATCACACCTAGAGAGATGCCCTTCTGCCGCAAATAGAGACAAGCTCCCTAAAGTAAGTCGAGCAGAGTTCCTCACAACTCGACAGAAGCAATCCCACTAATATTAGTGAGGAACCCCTAGTGCCAAAAGTAGACAGGGCATCTCCCATGAAGCCACCCACACCCCAACCAGAGAGGACACAGCCATGCAATTTGAGAGGAGCCCTCCACCACAACTGAAGAGGAGCCAGCTGGACATCACACATGAGACGGGCCCTTCTGCTACTAATAGAGACAAACCTCACACCACAACTAGAGAGGAGCTTGCACACCACAACTAGAGAGAATCGAACCCACCACAACTACAGAGTTGACCCCGACCACAAGGAGACAGTAGTCCCTTGTCAAAACCAGTGAGTATCCACCCACACATTGCAACAACACAGGAGCCACCCTGAACATCCCTGCTAGAGATGAGTCACCCCAATACAGTTCAAGAGGAGGCCCCACCCCAAGTCAAGAAGAACTCTGAGTACCACCCAAACATGAGAGGAATCCTGAGTTCCCTGCCACGGCTCGAGTCCTGCGCTGTAAGCAAGAGAAACACTGAGTTCCTGCTGCAAAAACTCGAGAGGAGCTCTGAGTCCCCTGTTGCAACACTAGAGGAACCCTGAGTTTCCCACCATAACTCGAGCAGAACCCCAAGTTCCCCCTCACAACTCGAGAGGAGGCCTGGCCCCTATTGCAACTCGAGAGGAACCCCAAGTTCCACGCTGCAACTCATTAGGAACCCAGAGTTCCCTGCCTCAACTGAAGAGGAGGCCCGATTCCGTGCAGCAATTTCAGTGGAATCCCAAGTTCCCCATCACAATTTGAGATGAACCAAAGCCCCCTGATGCAACTCCAGAGGATTCCCAAGAGGAGCCTACCCCACCACAAACAAGAGGAGCACTCAACTGCAACAAAAGAGGAAGGTCCATATCATAACTAAAGAGGAGGCCCCCCACACACACACAACTAGAGAGGAGTCCACAATCCAAAATTAGAGAGGAGCTGAAACAGAAACATCAGCTGACCCAACTGCAACAAGAGTGGAATCCCAAGCCGTAACTATACAGTAGCCATAACACATCACAACTAGACAGGAGCCACCCTGCTAATCTTGACTAGAAAGGAGCTGCCCCATGCAGCTCGAGAAGAGGCCCCATCAAAACTTTAAAGGAACACTAAATCACACGTCCCAACTCAAGAGGAACCCCGAGCCCCCAACCACAACTCTACAGGTGCCCTATGCTGTCACAAGGAAAGAACCCCCAGGGAAAAGCAGAGAAGCCACCTGACAGAATTGGAGAGGATTCCCCTGCCAAAACTAGAGGTGCCCTCTGGCACATTGCGCCTAGAGATACTAGGGTCCAGCCCCGGTTGGATCCAGGGTATCCAAAGCATGGATGGCATTGGCGATGAGAGATTTATTTATTTAGAGATATAGAAGGAGATCAGGATTTATTTAAAGATATATAGAGAGATAAATAAAGAATGTTGCAGTTAAGAAAATAGAGGAGAGAAAGAGGCTGATATTCCTTGGTTTACACAGAAAGCCAATAAAGTCCCAAGACAAGGGACTTACACTGTTCACGTAGGCCACAGGTGCCCGCTTGAATAGCAGAGGATGTGCCGCCTTGGGCTTCCTCTCATGTGGGTCTTAGAAGCCCGGGCAGAGAAGTGAACACAGCGAGCCCCTGTGCTCCAAGGGATCAGCCTGAAAAAGAGAGTAAGAGAGAGAAAGAAAGAAAAAGAGAATTGACACGGGGAAGCCAAGCAATGTTGAGGCGAGGCCCAAAATTTTATTTTTCCAGGGGGCTTATACACCTTAAGCTGTACATAGAGAATAATGGAAAATGCAAAGTCATGCAGGGTCAGCAGCCCTGACCCTTATCGAGACCAGGCTTTCTCTCTGCATACCTATCTGTATAGACAGGTCTTAGGTGATTTACATCATCTTCTGGCCAGGAGGCCTATTAGCATTTTATGGCCCTTTTCTGATAAGGGTCCGTCAACCAGAAAACTTATTTGCCCTAAAAATGTTGTTCTTTCCAAAGTCTGGTGCCACTCTCAGAAAGCACTAAATAAAGTTACATTCTTACATAGCAAGGATACAATAATTTATAACAAAGAAAGAGGAGTACAGTGATTTATAACAAAGAGAAAATTCATTAACTCAAAAGTATAGTATTGCTAACATCAAACTACTATATTCCTATTTCTGCATCCCAATTACATTGATTAATATCTTCCCAGGTGCCTAAAAGATAAAGGCTATGGAGGCCTGGTGGCAATCATTAATTCAACAATGAAACCCTTCACCAATATAATTCTTAGCTCTTTAAAAGGCTCTATATATTTAAGATGTTTTAAGCTTCCCATGCCTCTTGCGGTTGGGAGGCTGTAAACAATCAAATGCATAGTTGTAAAAGTCCGGGGAAACCTGTCAGGCAAGTTAGAGAGCCATCAGAGGGATTTGAGCTGAGACACTCCTTTTATATGCAGGAGACTAACTGGAGCTCTAAGTTAACTTTTTCCAGAGAAAGGTGGTCGGGGATAGCCCCCTGCTAATGTCAGAGGAGTTGGTGAAAGTCATAAAATAGTAAGACAGACAGATTCTGGTTTTGGGGTAGATGCTCAGGCAGAGGACCCCTTGAGACCTGACTCGCCTTTGCCTGTCAGGCCTCTTCCTCATGACCTTTGTTATGGGTGGGATCTCCTGTGCTGGCTCCCAGCATAGAGAGAAGACCCTCTGCCACAAATAGAGACAAGACCCCTGAAGTAACACGAGACAAGATTCTCACAACTAGAGCAGAGCCATGAAAACTAATGAGGAGACTCAAATGCCACAAGTAGAGAGAACACCCTCCCCACAGAGAACCCCCAGAGGAGACACCATGGCAGCTAAAGAGGAGCCACGAGTCCCCTCCTGAACTTGAGAGGAGGCGTATGCCACAACTCAAGAGAAGCCCATGGCCACAATGAGAGAGGAGCCCACCCGGCAATACTGGAGAGTGCCCCCCCACCACAACTTGGGAGGAGACCCTGGACATTGTACCTCGAGAGGGTCCCCTCCACCCCAAATAGAGACGCACCCCCTGTACCAGTTGAATAGATCCCCCTACCACCATCAGAGAAGAGTAACCTCGGCACAACTAGAGAGTAGACCTCACTCTGCAACTAGAGAGCAGCCCCTTGAACATTGCCACTTGAGAGGAGCATTCCCACACAACGCCATTACACAGAAGCTGCCTTCCACAACTAGAGAGGAGGCCCCCATGCCACGACTAAAGACAAGGGGGCATGCCAAAATTAGAGAGTAGGTTTACATGTATCACATCTGGAAAGAGTGCCTGTGCACATGGCTACCAGAGAGGAAATCCCCTCCACAATTCGAGGGGAACACTCCACTGCAACTCTAGAGGTGCCAGTCACACACTGTAACTAGAGAAAAGTCCCCTAAAAAAACTCGAGGGGATACTGCACAACTATAGAGGAGCTCATCCAACACAAGTAAGAGTATACCCCCAACACCAACTTGAGAGGAGCACCTTGTCACGGATTGTTTAGCCACCCACACATCATAACTAAACAGAAGCCACCCTGAACATTGCTACTAGATAGGAGTCACACCATCACACTACCACAACTAAAAGAAACCCCCCTGCCACAACTAGAGAGGTGGCTGCAAATGACAACTAGAGATAAGCCAACCCACAGCAACTAAAGAGCAAACACCCACCGCAGTGAGAGTGGAGCCCATGCCGCATCTAGACAGTAGCCTCCCACACATTGCACTTAGACGGGGACCAGCTTGTACACTGCTACTAGAGAGGATCTGCCCCACTGCAGCTCCAGAGGAGTCTCCAGCACAACTTTAAAGTAACCCCGAGTCACATGCTGCATCTCAAGAGTCACCATGAGTTCCCCACTGCAATTTCATAGGATCCTTAGGCTGTAACAAGAAAAGGGGTCACTGCACCAAATGACAGACTGGCTCCCTGGCCAAAACTGAAGTGGATGCCCCAGGCACAACTAGAGTGGTGTCCCCCAGGCTATCACACTTAAAGAGAAGACCTTCTGCCTCCAATGGAAACAAACTCCCTGAAGGAAGTCTAGTGGAGGCCCTCACAACTAGAGAGCAGCAATCCCACAAATAGAAGTGAGGGACCCATTGTGCCAAAAGCAGAGAGGACCTTCCCCGTGGAGACACACACACACCCCAGCCAGAGAGGACACAGCCTTGCCCCTCGAGAGGAGCACTTCACCACAACTTGAGAGGAGCCCTCTGGACATCACATGCAGAGAGAAGCACCTCTTCTGCTAATACAGCCAAACCTCACACCACAAGGAGAGAGGAGCTTGCACACCACCACTAGAGAGACTCGAAATCCCTGCAACTACAGATTGGACCCTGACCACAAGGAGAGAGTAGCCCCTTGCCAAAACAAGTGAGCAGACACCCATCATTGCAACAAGACAGGAGCCACCCTGCACATCCCTACTAGAGGCGAGTCACCCCAAGGGAACTCGACAGGAGGTCCCACCACAAGTCAGAGGAATCCTGAGTACCAACCAAACTCGAGAAGAACCTTGAGTTCCCTGCCATAACTCCAGGGGAATCCTGCATCCCACGCTCCAAATCCAGAAGAACACTGATTTCCTGCTGCACTTCGAGACAAGCTCTGAGTCCCCTGCAGCAATGCTAGAGGAAACCCCTAGTTTCCAGCAACAACTAGAGAGGAACCCCAAGTTTCTGCTGCACCTCAAGAGGAGGCCTGACTCCCCTGCTGCAACTCGAGAGGAAACACAAGTTCCCCACCTCAACTCGAGAAGAGTCCTGACTCCCCTGTTGCCACTCAAGAGAAATCCTGAGATCCCCATTGCAACTCAAGAGAAATCCCGAATTTCCCACTACAAATAGAAACAACAATGTGTTCCCTCTCAATTTGAGATAAGGCCTGATTCCTCTGAAGCGACTCAAATGGAACATGTGACCCCAGGTATAGGGTCTGGGGAGAAGTGTCACCCTAGAAACTGGAAACATGACCCCAGGTGCAGGGTCAGGAGGGGATCACACTGGAAATGGTGGTCATGTGAACCCAGGTACCTGGTCTAGGAGGGAATCACCATGAAGACTATGGACGTGCAACTCCAGGTATAGGGTCTGGGAGATGAGGTTGCCCTCGACTGTGGATATGTGATCCTAGTTGCTCAGTGTGAGGGTGGGATCAGGCTGGACACGTAGATGTGTGACCGGAGGTACAGTGTCTGCGGAGGGGTGTCACCAATAGACACTGTAGAAATGTGACCCAAGGTCCAGGGTTGAGAGGGGGTCACCCTGGATGCTGTGGACATGTGACCCCCGGGTCTAGGAGGTGGGGTACCCGAGAGACTTTGGACATGTGACTCCAGATACAGGGTTTGTGGGGGGGGGGTCTCCCAGGAGACTGTGTACACGTGTCCCCCAGTACAGGTTCTGGGAGGTGGGTTGACTTCCAGGACTGTGAATGTGTAACCTAAAGTGCAGTGTCTGAGGAGGAGGTTGACCCTGGAGACTGTGGACTTGTGACAACATGTATATGGCTGGGGGGTTAACCCTGGAGACTATGTACATGTGACCTCAGGTGTAGGGTCTGGATGGGGAGTCACCTTGAGACTGTGGATGTGAAAACCCAGGTGCTGGGTCTGAGAGCTGGGGTAACCCTGGAGACTGTGAACGTGGGACCTCAAGTACAGGATCTTGGTGGTAGGGTCACCCTGGGGACTGTGGACATGTGACCCAAAGTGCAGTGTCTGGGGAAGAGGCTGACTCTGGAGACTGTGGACATGTGACCCATGTATATGGTCTGGGAGGGGGTCATCGTGGATACTGCAGACATTTGACATCAGGTATAGGATCTGGGAGGGGGGTCACAATGGAGACTGTGGCCATGTGACCAAAGTGCAGGGTCTGGGGAGGGTTGTAATCCTGGGACTGTGGATGTGTGACCCCAGATGCAGCATTTGGAAGAGGGTCACCTTGAAGACTGTGGACATGTGACACTAGATGCAGGGTCTGAGAGGGGACCACCATGGAGACTGAGGATGTGTGAACCCAGTACTGGGTCTTGGAGGTGGAGTAACCCTGGAGACTTAGTATGTGCCCACAAGTGCAGGGTCTGCGAGGTGGGGTCACCCTGGGGACTGTGGACATGTGACTCAAAGTGCAGCATTTGGGGAGGGGGCTCTCGCTGGAGACTGTGCATGTGTGATCCAAGGTGAATGATCTGAGAGGGGATCATCAAGGAGACTTGCAACTCCAGATATTGGGTCTAGGAGTTGGGGTTACCCTGGAGACAGTGGACATGTGATCTCAGGTTCAAAGTCTGGTGGGTGGGGTCACCCTGGAGACTTTGGACATGTTATCTCAGGTTCAGGGTCTGGGAGGGGTTTACTCTGAGCCATGGATGTGAGAACCCAGGTACAGTGTCTGGGAGGATGTCACTCTGGAGACTGAAGATATTTGATCCCAGGCACAGGCTCTGGGAGGAGAACGCAATGGCAACCCACTGCAGTACTCTTGCCTGGAAAATCCCATGGACTAAGGAGCCTGGTAGGCTGCAGTCCATGGGGTCTCTGGGAGTCGGACACGACTGAGTGAGTTCACTCTCATTTTTCACTTTCATACATTGGAGAAGGAAATGGCAACCCACTCTAGTGTTCTTGCCAGGAGAATCCCAGGGTCAGGGGAGCCTGGTGGGCTGCCGTCTATGGGATCACACAGAGTCGGACACGACTGAAGTGACTTAGCAGCAGCAGCACAGGATGTCGGAAGGGAGTCACTCTGGAGAATGTGGACGTGTGACCCCACGTACAATGTCTGGGAGGATGGTCACAGTAGAGACTGTGGACATGTGACCCCAAATAGAGTGCCTGGGAGGAGTCACCCTGGGAACTGAAGACATGTGACCTCAGGTACAGGGCCTGGGAGGGTGTCATCCTGGAAACGGTGGACATGTGACCCCATGTGTAGTGACTGAGCAGGAGGTTACCCTGGAGGCTTTGAACATGTGATCCCAGGTGCTCGACCAGTGTTGTGGGGTCACCCTGAAAGCTGTGGACATGTGACCACAGGTTCAGCATCTTTGGTGGTGTAACCCTGGAGACTGTGGACATGTGACCAGATGTTAAGAGTCTGGGAATGGTGGTCACCCTGGAGACTGTGGAGGTGTGACTACAGGTAAAAGTTCTGATGAGGTGGGGTCACTCTACAGACTGTGGACATGTGACTCAAGGTACAAGTTCTGGTGAGGTGCAGTCACACTGGAGACTCTGGAGGTGTGACCCCAGGTACAGGGTTCAGGAGGTTTGTCACCCTGGAGACATGGACCTGTGACCCCATGTGCAGGGTCCGGGAGTGAGTTTACCCTTGAAACTGAAAATGTGACCCCAGATACACAGTCTTGGAAGGGAGTCTCTAAGGAGACTCTGGACATGTTACCTAGGTGCAGGTATTTTGAAGGGGTGACACTAGAGCCAGTGGACATGTGATGCCAGATGAAGGGTCTGGGAGGTGGGGACACCAGAGACTGTGAACATATGACCCCAGGTTCAGGGTCTTGGGAGAGGGCTCTCCCTGGAGACTGTGGACATGTGACACCAGTTATAGGGTCTGGGGAGAGGGGTCATTCTGGAGACTGTTGACATGTGACCCCAGTTGCAGGGTTTAGTGTGTGGGATCACCGTGGAGACTGTGGAGTTTTGAAACCTTGTACAGGCTTTGGGAGGTGGGTTCACACTGGAGATGGGACATGTGACCTTATGCTCATGGTTTTGGAAGGGGGTCACCCTGGATATGGTGGACATGTGACCTCAGGTACATGGTCTGTGGGGGGGTTCACCATAGAGACTGTGGCCATGTGACCCCAGGAACAGGGTCTGGGCTGGAGTGTCAGCCTGGAGACTCTGGACATGTTACCCAAGGTGCAGGATCTGGAAGGGAGTCAACCTGAAGATTCTGGGCATGTGATTCCAGGAACAGTGTCCGGGGATGTGTGTCACCCTAAAGACCGTGGAAATGTTACCCAAGATGCAAGTTCAGGAGGGAATTACCCTGAAGACTGTGAACGTGTGACTCCAGATGCATGGTCTACAAGGTGTGGTCTCCCTGGAGACAGTGGACATGTGACCCCAGGTAAAGGGTCTTGGAGACAGGGTCACCCTGGAGAATGTGGACATGTTACCTCAGATGCAGGGTCTGGGAGGGATTTGCCCTGGTTACTGTGGATGTTAGAATACAGGTGCAGGGTCTGAGAGTTTTGGTCACCCTAGAGAGAGTGGTTGTGATAACCCAGTACACGGTCAGGGAGGTTGGGTCAGCCTGGAGAATGTGGATGTGTCACTCCACAGACAGGGTGTGGGGAGGATTGTCACCCTGGAGACTGTGGACATGTACCTCCCACATACAGGGTCTGGGAGCATGGTAACAGTAAAGACTGGAAATTTGACCCCAAGTATGTCTGTGAGGGAAGGTTACCCTGGAGACTGTGGATGTGTGATCCCAGGTGCTTGGACTGTAGTTGTGGGGTCACCCTGAAGCCTGTGGAGGTGTGATCACAAGTTCAGTGACCTGGATGGTGTCACTCTGGAGATTATGGACATATGACAAGATGTTCACCATCTGAGCGTGGTGGTTACTCTGGAACCTGTGGAGGTGTGACCACAGGTAAAAGTTCTGATGAGGTGGGGTCACCCTAGAGACTGTGGACATGTGACCCAAGGTACAAGTACTGATGAGGTGCATTCACCCTGGAGGCTGTGGTGATGTGACCTCAGGTGCAGGGTCTGGGAGGGGAGACTACTCTGGAAACTAAAAATGTGACCCCAAGCCATGGTGGGGTGTCACCAAGGAGACTCTGGACATGTGACTCAGGTGCAGGTATTTTGAAGGGGTCACCCTGGAACCTGTGGACCTGTGACCCTAGGTGAAGGGTCTCAGAGGCGGGGTCACCCTGGAGGCTGTGGATGTGTGACCCCAGGTGCAGGGTCTGGCGAGAGGGTTCTCCCCGGAGACTGACATGTGACCCCAGGTGCAGGGTTTGCTGATGTAGGGCACCCTGCAGACCGTGGATCTATGACCCCAGTTGCAGGGCCAGAGAGGAGGGTTACCCTGGAAACTGGATGTGTGACCCCAGGTACCATGTCTGGGAGGTGGGGTCTTACTGGAGACTGGAGTTTTGAACCCTGGTATAGATTCTAGGATGTGGAGTCAGGCTGGAGACTGGATATGAGACCCCATGTACATGGTCTGGGAAGGGGGTCACCATGGAGATGGTGGAGATGTGACCTCAGCTACAGGGCCTGCGAGGGGGTTCACCATGGTAACTGTGGCCATGTGACCCCAGGTACAGGGGCTAGGGTAGGGTGTCAGCCTGAAGACTCTGGACATGTTACCCCAGGTGCAGGTTCTGGAAGGAGGTCACTGTGGAGATTCTGGATGTCTTATTCCAGGTACAGCCTCTGGGGACATGTGTCACCCTATAGACAGTGGAAATGTGACCCCAGATGCAGGTTCAGGAAGGGGTCATTCTGGAGACTGTGAACACCTGACCCCAGGTGCATGGTCTGTGAGGTGTTGTCTCCCTGGAGACAGTGGACATGTGACTCCAGGCACAGGATCTGGGAGGTAGGGTCACTTGGGGACTGTGGACATGTGACCCCAAGTACAGGGTCTGGAAGTATGGTCAATGTAGAAACTGTGGACATGTGACCCCAAATACAATGCCTGGGAGAGGTCACCCTGAGAACTGAAGACATGTGACTTCAGGTACAGGGTCTGGGAGTGTGTCCCGGGAAACTGGACATGTGAACCCAAATGCAGGATTTGATGTGGGGGTCACATAGGAGACTTTGGGTATGGGAACCCAGGTGGTGTGTTTGGGAATCCTCGCCCTGGACTGTGGATGTGTGCCCCCAGGTTCAGGGTGTTTGTAGTTGGGTCACCTTGGAGACTGTTGACATGTGACAGCAGGTGCAGGGTCTGAAGTGGTGCCACACCAGAGACTGCAGATATCGGACCCCAGGTACAGGGTCTGGGTGGCGGGGGGTGGGGGAGGTCATACTAGATACTGTGGAAGTATGAGCCCAGGTGCAGAGTATGGGAAAGGGCATCAGACTGGAGACTGTGGACATGTGACCCAGGTACAGGGTCCAAAAAGGGTGTCAGCCTGGAGACTGTGGATGTGTGAACCAGGCACAGGGTCTGGGAAAGGGCATCAAGCTGGAGACTGTGGATGTGTGAACCAGGTACAAGGTCTAGGAAAAGGTGTCAGCCTGAAAACTGTGGACATGTGGACCTAATTTCAGTGTCTGGGAGGATAGTCTCAGTAGTGACTTTGGATATGTGACCAAAGTACCTTGGAGAGAACACCTTAGGATTTGAAGTTATGTGTGATCTCAGGAAAAGGGTCTGGAAACTGGACATGTGAGCCCAGGTGTAGGTCTGTTAGGGGTGGTTACCCTGGAGATTGTAGACATGTGATCCCGGTGCTCAGACTGGTGTGGTGGGGTTACCCCGAAGGCTGTGGACATGTAACCACAGGTACAGGGCCTTTTTTTTGGGGGGGGGGGTGTTACCCTGGAGACTATGGATCTGTGACAGCAGCTAAAAGTTCTGATGAGGTGAGTTCATCCTGGAGCCTGTGGACATGTGATCCCAGGTAAAGGGTCTGGAAGTTGGGGGTCACCCTGTAGACTGTAGATGTGTGACCTCATGCACAGGGACAGGATAGGGGTCACATAGGAGACTTTGGGATATGTGAATCCAGGTTCAGTGATTGGGAGTCCTCACTCTGAAGACAGTGGATGTGTGACTGCAGGTACAGTGTCTGGGCAGTGATGCCACCATAGAGACAGTGGAAGTATGACCCAGGTGCAGGTTCAGGAGGGGATCGCCCTGGAGACTGTGGAAGTGTGACCCCAGGTACAGAGTCTGGTGAAGTGGGGTCACCCTGGAGACTGGACATGTGATCCTAGGTACAGGGTCTGGGAGGTGAGGTCTCTCAGGGACTGTGGACATGTGACCCCATGTGCAGAGTTTGGGGAGGGGGCTCATCCGAGAGACTGTGGACATATGTCCCCAGGGACCTGGTCTGGGAGATGGGGTCACCCTGGAGACTGTGAACATGTTACCTCAGGTGCAGGGTCTGGGAGTGGTTTACCATGGAAACTGTGGACCTGAGAACCCAGGTGCCAGGTCTGTGAGGTTTGGTCACTGTGGTCATGATACCGCAGTACAGGGTCAGGGAGGTTGCGTCAACTGGAAAATGTGGATGTGTGACCCTATGTACAAATCTGGGGAGGATCGTCCATGGTGGACTATGGACATGTGATCCCAGATGCAGGTTGTGGCAGGAGGTGTCACAATGGAGACTGTGGATGTATGACCGCAGGTGCAGGGTCTGGGAGGGATGTCACCCTGGAGACTGTGGACTTGTGGATCCAGGTGCATGATCTGAAGGGAGTTCGCATGGAAGACTTTGGATATATGAACCCCATGCACTGTTTGGGAGTCCTCTCCCTGAAGACTGTGGATATGTGACTCCAGGTTCAGGGTCTGGGAGGGGGTGTCACCATGGAGACTGTGAGCCCAGGTGCAGGGTTTGGGAAGTGGGATCACTCTTAGGATTGCTGACAGGTTACCCCAGGTGCATGGTGTGGGAAAGCGTCACCTTGTAGACCATGGATGTGTGATCCTAGGTGCAGGGTCAGGGAGGAGCTGTCAACCCTGCAAACTGTGGTCATGTGACCCCAGGTACAGGGTCTGGAGGTAGGCTTATCCAGGTGACTGTTGATGTGTGAACCCAGGTAAAGTGTCTAGGGTGGTTTGTTGCCCTGTAGACTCTGGACGTGTTACCAACATGCAGGGTCTATGAGGCTGTCACCATGGAGACTGTGGACATGTAACCCCAGGTACAGGATCTGGGAGGGGTAAACCCTGGGGACTGTGGACATGTGACTCAATGTGTAGGGACTCAGAGGTGGGGTCACCTTAAGACTGTGGACATGTGATCCCAGGCGCATGGCCTGGGAGGAGGTCACCATGGAGACTGTGGATAACTGTGGAGGTGGGGTTACCCTGGATTGTGGACATGTGACCCTGGTACAGGGTCTGGAGGTGGGCTCATGCTGGAAACTGTGGAGGTGTGACCCCATGTTTATGGTCTGGGGGGAGTTACACTGGATACTGCAGATATTTGACCCCAGGGACAGGGTCTGGGAAAGGGGATCATGATGGAGACTATGCACATGGGACCCCAGGTACAGGACCTGGGAGAGGTGCCATCAGGGGACTGTAGAAATGTAACCCCAGGTGCTGGATTAGGAGTGATCACCCTGGAGACTGCTTAAGTGTGAGCCAGGTTCAGGGTCTGGAAGGTGGGGTCACTTTTCAGACTGTAGACACGTAACCCTAGTCCAGGGTCTGGGAGGATGTAAACATGCAGCTTGTGGATGTACGATCCAGGTGCAGAGTTGGGAGGATTTCATCGTGGACATGTGACCCCCAGGTGCAGTCTTGTGGACATGTGACCCCAGGTGCAGGTACTTCTGAAGGTTCAACCTAGATCCCATGAACGTGTGACCCCAGATGAAGGGTCTGGAAAGGGTTTACCCTGGAGATTGTGGACATGAGAATCCAGAGAATGCAGAGTCTGGAAGGATGGCCATCCTGAAGACTGTGGGTGTGATACCCCATACAGAGTCAGGGAGGTTGTGTCACCCTGGAGAATGTGGACGTGTGACCCCATGTACACAATCTGAGGGATATTGTCACCCTGGATACTGTGGACCTGTGGCCACAAGTGCAGGGTCTGGGAGGGGAGGGTGTGGAGTAAGCCTGGATACTGTGGATGTGTGACCCCAGGTAAAGGGTCTGGGGAGAAGTATCATCCTAGAGACTGTGGAAATATGACCCCAGGTCCAGGGTTGGGAAGGATCAACCTGTAGATTCAGGATGTGTGACCCCAGGTGCAGTGTCTGGGAGGTGGGGTCAGCCTGGGGACTGTGGACATGTGACCAAAGGTCCAAGGTGAGGGAAGAGGGTACCTTGGAGCTTGTAAACATGCCAATACAGGTGCAGGGTCTGGGAAGTGGTGTCTCTCTGGATACTGTTGAAGTGTGTCCCATGTACAGGTTCTGGGAGGTGTGCTCACTCTTGAAACTGTGGAGGTGTTACCCCAGGTACAGGGTCTGGGAGGCTGTCTCCCTGGAGAATGTGAACTGTGAACCCAGATGCTGGGTCTGGTTGGGGGTCACATAGGAAACTGGAAATGTGAACCCAGGTACAAGTTTTGATGAGTTAGTGTCACCTTGGAGACTGTCAACATCTGAATCCAGGTTCCTGATCTGGGATGGTGTCACCAAGTTGAATCCTGACATGTGACCCCAGGTGCAGGTACTTCGAAGGGGTCGCCATGGAGCTTGTGGACATGTGACCCCAGGTACAGGGTCTGGGAGGGGAGTACCCTGGAGACTGTAGACCTGTGACCCTAGGTACAGGGTCTGGGGATTGGGTGTTGAAAGGTTGTTGTTGAATCACGACGCCGGAATTCTTGGGCCCCGGAGAAGAATTCAATCCAGGGCCAGAGACAAGTCTTGATCGCTCAGAGCTTTTGTGTAATAAAGTTTTATTAAAGTATAAAGGAGATAGAGAAAGCTTCTGACATAGGCATCAGAAGAGGGCAGAAAGAGTACCCCCCTGCTAGTCTTCAGCTGGATGTTATGTAGTCACCGGCAGTCTGTTAATGAGGAAGAAAGGAATGTCTCAAAACTTAGAATGGCACCAGGCCCCTCACCCATAAGATGTAATTTGGGATCATCTTGGCACCAAATGGTTTATCTTGGGCCATAAAATGATTAACTTGAATCTTGAATAAGGGCAGATCACCATACAAATAGTTTCATTTACATAGATTAGATGAACAATATCGGAATATAACATACTGGTTTGTCAAGTAGGTTCTGAGCCCAAAAGGTGGAACCAACTTGAAGACAGAGTTTGGGTCAATGCATAGTACATTAGCATAGCTTAAGATAAACATTTCCATAAGAAAAAGGCATTGGTTAACTTCAGGTGAAACCAGGTTTCATTATGGCAACACAGAATTTTAAGAGAAACCTCCTTTTAAATTTGTATAGAGAGGAAAAAATATCGCTAGTTTGTTTCCTCCTGCCGCTTAAGAGAAATAAAAATGTCTGACACTTGCAGGCTATTTCCTCCGTTTGGAGACCCCTGGCCTTCCTGCCTGTTACCCTCTCAGTGTCACCCTGCATACTTTGTATATGTGACCCCAGGTACAGTGCCTGTAAGGGGTCACCCTGGGAACTCTAAACATGTGACTCCAGGGACAGGGTCTGGGAGCATGTCACCATGCAGACTGTGGACTTGTGACTCCAGTTGCAGGGTCTGGTGTGTGGGGTCACCATGAAGACTGTGGACGTGTGACCCCATTTACAGGGTCTGGGTTGTATCACCCTGAAGACTGTGGGCCTGTGACCCCAGGTTCAGTGCTTAGAAGTGGTGGGCACCCTGGAGACTTGGATGTGGGACCAAAGTCAAAAGGTCTGGTGAAATGGGGTGACCTAGAAACTGTAGATATGTGACTTCAGGTACAAGTTCTTGTGAGGTGGGGTCACCCTGGACACTGTGGACCTGAGAGACCAAGTGCAGTGTCTGGGAAGGTTGTCACCCTTGACTATGGATGTGTGACCCGAGGAGCAGGTTCTGTGAGGGCTCACCATGGATACTGTGGATGTGTGATGCCAGTTTCAGTTTCTGGTGAGGGGGTATCCCTGAAGACTTGGATGTGTGACCCCATTTACAGTGTCTGGGGGGTATCACTCTGTAGACTTTGGATGTGTGACCCCAGATAGGGGTCTGGGGAGAGGTGTCTCCCTGGAGACTGTGGACGTGTGAACCCAGGTTCAAGCTCTGGGAGGGATCATGCTAGAGCCTGTGGACTTGAGATGCCAGGTGTAGAGTCTGGGAGGTAGGATCACCCTGGAGACTAAACATGTGACCCCAGGTGCAGGTTTGGGAGGGCTTCACCATTGAGACTCTGGACATGTGACCACAGGGGCAGCGACTTGGTAGGGAAACCCTGGAGACTGTGTACATGTGTCCCCCAGTACAGGTACTAGAAGGTGGTGTCACCCTGGAGACTGTGGATGTGTGACACCAAATTCAGTGTCTAGGAAGAAGGGTCATCTTGGAGTCTGTGGATGTTTGACCCCAGGTACATGTTCTAGGAGGGTGTCGCTCTGGAGAATGTAGACATTTGACCGCAAGAAGGGTCAGGGAGATGGTCACCCTAGAGACTGTAGACGTGTGATCCCAGGTGCAGGGTCTGGGAGGTGAGGTCATCCTGGAGACAGTGGACATGTGACCATAGATGCAGAATTTGGGAAGGGCATCACCCTAGAGACTGGACATGTGATGCCAGGAACAGTGCCTGGGAGTGGTCATCCTGGAGACTGCAGACTTTTTCCCCAGGCACAGGGTCTGGGAGGGGGGTGACTATGGAGACTGTGGACAAGTGTTCTCAGGTGCTGCATAAGGGGAGGGGGTCACCGTGGATATAGTGGACGTGTTACCACAGGGACAGGGCCTGGCAGCTGTAGTCACCCTGGAGACTGTAGATGTTTGACCACAGATAAAAGATCTGACAGATGGGGTTACACTAGATACTGTGGACATGTGTGCCCAGGTACAAGTTCTAGTGAGATGGGGCTATACTGGAAACTGAATGTGTGACCCCATGGCAGCCTCTGGGACATGTGTCACCCTGGAGAATTTGAAGGTGAAACCTCAGCTGTAGGGTCTTGGAGTGGGGTCACCCTGGAGATGGTGGACTCTGTGACAGCAAGTACAGCGCCTGGGAAACATGTGACCTCAGGTAAATCTTGGGAGGGTGTCACCCTGGAGACAATGGGTGTGTGACCCCAGATACAGGGTCTTGGGTGGTGTCACCCTTGAGATTGTGGATGTGACCCCAGATTCAGGGTCTGGGAGGGTGTGTCACTCTGGAGCCTGCGGACATGTGACCCCATGTGAAGGGTCTGGGAGGTGGCATCACCCTGAAGACTGTGGATATGTGACCCTAGTTTCAGGGTCTGTGAAGGGTGTCACCCTGGAGACTGTGTATGTGTGACACCAAGTACAGGTTCTGGAGGGTGGGTTTACCCTGAAGACTGTGAATGTGTGACCAAGGAACAGGGTCTGGGAGGTGGTCACCCTGGAAATTGCAGACATTTGAACCTAGGAACAGGGTCTTTGAGAAAGTGATCACCATGGGAACTGTGGACATGTGACACCAGTTACAGGGTCTGGGAAGTGAGGTCACCCAGGAGACTGTGAACATGAGACCCCAAAAACAGTGTCTGGAAGGGGTATACCCTAGAGACTGTGGACATGTGACCACAGGTACAGGGTTTGTGAGGTGGGGTCACGCTGATAACTGTGGAAATGTGACCCCAGATGTAGGGTCTGGAGTTGGGGTCACCCTGGAGACTGTGGACCTGTGACCCCAGGTACAGGGTCGTGAAGGTGGTTTCACCCTGGAGATTGTGGATGTGTGGACCCAGGTACAGGGTCTGGGGATGGGGGATCACCCTGAAAACTCTGGATGTATGCTCCAAGGTTCAGTGTCTGGTGTTGGGATCACTCTGGAAACTATGGATTGTTACCCCAGGTAATGGTTCTGGGGAGGGGCATCACTGTGGAGACTGTGGATGTGTGAACACAAGTATAGGGTCTGAAGGGTGGGTTCACCCTGGAGACTGTGAGTATGTGACCCAGGTACAGGGTGTAGGAGGTGGTCATCCTGAAGACTGATGAGATTTGACCACAGGTACAGAATCTGGGACGGGAGCGTCAGTCTGGCAACTGGACATGTGACACCAGGTACATCGTCTGGGATGTGGGGTGACCTTTTTACCTCACTATGGCCTGCCTCTTTACCTGACTTGGGCTTGATTCTTGGCCCCACTGGAGCCTGATACTGTTACTGAGAGTCATTTCCTAGGCAGGTTGATAAGAAGTCTAGGGGTCCCCAAGGAGAGAGGGGTCTGGCATTCTCAAGGAGGAAGAAAGGACAAACTTTTTTCCTTCTCTACATTCCTTAGGATTATATAACAACATGTATTATGCCTGAGGACAGTCTCTGGATTAAACCTTCTGGCTAATTCTGTTATCTTAAAATGTAACTTATGGGAGTAGGTCTGGTGAGGTCTTTACAACCTTCAGACATTCTTTGGATTTACTGGAGTGTATATAACTTCATTGCTAACACTAACAAGTGGGCATCTTTCTACCCCCTTCTGATGCCTATGTCAGAAGCTTTCTCTATCTCTTTTATACTTTAATAAAACTTTATTACACAAAAGCTCTGAGTGATCAAGCCTTGTCTCTGGCCCCGGATTGAATTCTCCTCCGGGGGCCAAGAATCCCGATGTCATGATTCAACAACAACCTTTCATTACTCACTGGGACATGAATCTGGCCCTCACTACAACCTGGCCCTGGTCCTCTTTCCAGCCTGATTCTTTGATTGGCTGGGGCAACTCGAAAGGCCTCGAAAGGCCCTGACTGTGGTTCTCACTGTTTCCCGTCTCTGGTCTTCTCTACAGTCTAAATCCGGTCTTACTGGCCCCTGAATCTGCTCCTGAATGGGCACTGACACTGGACCTCATGCTGGCCTGACTCTGGTCTTCACTAGGGCCTGACCCTCATCCTCACTATAGCCTATTCTGATCCTTTCTATGGCCTGAATTTTGCCTAAGAACGTCCTGATTCTTCCCCTCACTACAGCCTTGCTCATATCATCACTGGGCCCTGACACTTGTCCTCACTACTCATTGACCTTGATCCTCACTGGACCCTGAATGTGGCCCTCTCTGTGGTCTGACTCCGGTCCTCTCTACAACCTGGCTCTTTGCCTCACTATGGCCTGATGCTTTGCTTCACTGACCCTGACTCTGGTCCTCACCGCAGCTTGACTCATCCTAACTATGGCCTGAGTCATGTGCTCACTAGGGCCTTTCTTCTCTGTATAGCCTCACTCTGGTCCTCACAGTATCCTCACACTGGTCCTCCATATGTCCTCATTCTGGTCCTCACTATGAACTAGCTTGAGTCCCTCTTCTTCCTCACTCTTTCCTCTCTATTACCTGACACGCTTCTCATTCTGCACTGACTCTTCTCCTCAAATGCACTGACCCTGGTTCTCACTCTGCTCTGAGTATGGTCCTCTCTATGGCTTGACTCTGAACCTCTCTCTGGACTGAATCTGGTCCTATCTACAGCCTTAATCAGTCCTCACTATGGCCAAACTCTGTTCCTATCTACAGCCTGAATCTTTTACTCACTACGGTCTGATGCTTTGCCTCAGTGGGCCCTGACTTGGGTCCTCACTGGGCCCTTACTCTGGTCCTTTCTAGAACCTGGCTCTGGTCCTCAGTATGGCCTGACTCTGGTCCTCTCTACAACTTTACTCATTCCTCTCAGAGCCAGACTGTTTTGCACTATGGCATGTCCCTGGTATTCACTACAGCATGTCTCTCTGGTCCTCAACTCATCCTCATTCTTTTCCTCCTAAGCGCCTCAATCTGCTTCTTTCTATGCCCTGACACTGTTTCTCACAATACACTGACTCTTGTCCTCATTATGGGCTGACCTCGGTTCTCACTATAGCCTGAATGTGGTCCTCTCTACAGTCTGACTCTTAGCCTCAAAATGGTTATTCTTTGCCTCACTGTGACCTGACCCTGGTCCTCTCTACATCCTGACACTCATCCTCACTATACACTGTCTATGGTCCTCACTGTGCCCTGATTCTGATCCTGACAATCACTTAACTCTCCTCCTCACCAGGGCCTGACTATTGTCCTCTCTGGCCTGACCCTCATCCTCACTAGTGCCTGAAACTCCCCTCCTTTCTACGTCCTGACACTCGTCCTCACCATGCATTGTCTGTGGTCCTCATTGCATCCTGATTCTTGTCCTGACTACTGCTTGACTCTCTTCGTCACCTGAGCCTGACTATTGTCTGTCTTTAGCCTGACTCTCATCCTCACCACCACAAGACTCTCGTCCTCACAAAGGTCTGACTCTGTCCTCTATGGCCTGAAATTTTGCCTCACTATGACCTCACTCTTTGCCTCACTAGGACCTGACTCTTGCCCTCACTGGAGGCAGAGAACATTCCTCCCTAGGACCTGATTCTTGCCCTCACTATGTCCTGAGTGGTTGCCACTCGGCCCTGAATCAATTCCTCACTGGGCCCTGACACTGGTCCTCTACACAGCTTCACTCTGGTTCTCACTATGGACTGACTCCTTTCCTCTTTTTTCTTTTTTTTCTTTTCTTTTTTTTTAAATTTATTTATTTTAATTGGAGGCTAGTTACTTTACAATATTGTAGTGGTTTTGCCATACATTGACATGAATCAGCCATGAGTGTACATGTGTTCCTCATCCTGAACACCCCTCCCACTTCCCTCCACTTGCTTGACTTGCCTCACATTTTGACTCACTGATCTGGTCCTCACATAGCCCTAATTCTCTCCATCACTGTGTGCTGATTCTTATCCTCTCTACTTCATTACTCTGGTCCTCACTATGACCTGGTCTTTCATTAATTATGGCTTGATACTTGCCTCACTGATACTGATTCCAGTCCTCAACTAGGGTCTGATTCGGGTCCTCACCACAGCCTGACTCTTGTCCTAACTGGGGCCTGACTCTGTCCTCACCGGGCCTGATTCTGTCCTCACTAGGGCCTGAATCTGTCCCCACTGAGCCTGACACTCATCCTCACAAGGGACTGACTCTATCCTCATTGGGCCTGATTCTATCCTCACTGGGGTTTGACTCTGTCTTCACTGGGGCCTGACTCTGTCCTCACTCGGGCCTGACTCAGTCCTCACAGGGCCTGATTCTGTGCTCACTGGGGCCTGACTTTCATCCTCACTAGCGCCTGACTCTCATACTCACTGGGCCTTATTTTGTCCTCAGTGGGGCCTGACTCTGTCTTGACTGGGCCTGACTGTGTCTGCAATAGTGCCTGACTCTGTCCTCGCTGGGCCTGACTCTCATACTCACTGGGGCCTGACTCTCATCCTTACAAGGTCCTGACTCTCATCCTCTCTGGGCTTGACTCTGTCCTCACTGAGCCTGACTCTGTCCTAACTAAAGCCTGATTCTGTCCTCACTGGGCCGGATTCTGTCCTCACTGAGCTTGTCTGTGTCCTCACTATGGCCTGATGCTGTCCTCACTGGGGCCTGACTCTCATCATTACCAAGGCCTGACTCTCATCTTTGCTGGACCTGACTCTGTTTTCACTGGGCCTAACTCTGTCCACACTGGGCTTGATTCTCTCCTCACTGGGCCTGACACAGTCCTTACTGGGCCTGACTCAGTCCTTACTAGGCCTGTCTCTGTCCTCACTGGGGCCTGATTCTGTCCTCATAGGGGCCTGACTCTGTTCTCACTGGACCTGACAACATCCTCACTAGGGCCTGACTCTGTTCTCACTGGGCCTGACTCTGTCCTCACTGGGGCTGACTCTGTCCTCACTGGGGCTGACTATGTCCTCATTGGGGCCTGACTCTTTCCTCACTGGTGCCTGACTCTGTCCTCACTGGGCCTGACTCTGTCCTCACTGGGCCTGATTCTGTCCTCACTAGCACCTGACTCTGTAGTCACTGGGCCTGATAATGTTCTCACGAGGGACTGACACTTTCCTCACTGGGCCTGACTCTCACCTCACTGGGCCTGACCTTGTCCTCACTGGGCCTGATTCTGTCCTCACTGGGCCTGATTCTGTCCTCACTGTGCCTGACTCTGTCCTCACTGGGCCTGATTCTGTCCTCACTGTGCCTGACTCTGTCCTCACTGGGGCCTGTCTCTGTCCTCACTGGGCTTGATTCTGTCCTCGCTGGGGCCTGACTTCATCCTTACCAAGGCCTGACTCTCATCCTCGCTGGACCTGACTCTGTCCTCTCAGGGCCTGACTCTATCTTCACTGTAGCCTGACTCTGTCCTCACTGATGCCTGACTCTGTCCTCACTGGGCCTGACTGTTCTCTCTGAACAGCCTCATTCTGTCCTCACTGGGGCCTGACTCGGTCCTCACTGGGCCTGATTCTGTGCTCACTGGGGCCTGACTTTCATCCTCACTAGCGCCTGACTCTCATACTCACTGGGCCTTATTTTGTCCTCAGTGGGGCCTGACTCTGTCTTGACTGGGCCTGACTGTGTCTGCAATAGTGCCTGACTCTGTCCTCGCTGGGCCTGACTCTCATACTCACTGGGGCCTGACTCTCATCCTTACAAGGTCCTGACTCTCATCCTCTCTGGGCTTGACTCTGTCCTCACTGAGCCTGACTCTGTCCTAACTAAAGCCTGATTCTGTCCTCACTGGGCCGGATTCTGTCCTCACTGAGCTTGTCTGTGTCCTCACTATGGCCTGATGCTGTCCTCACTGGGGCCTGACTCTCATCATTACCAAGGCCTGACTCTCATCTTTGCTGGACCTGACTCTGTTTTCACTGGGCCTAACTCTGTCCACACTGGGCTTGATTCTCTCCTCACTGGGCCTGACACAGTCCTTACTGGGCCTGACTCAGTCCTTACTAGGCCTGTCTCTGTCCTCACTGGGGCCTGATTCTGTCCTCATAGGGGCCTGACTCTGTTCTCACTGGACCTGACAACATCCTCACTAGGGCCTGACTCTGTTCTCACTGGGCCTGACTCTGTCCTCACTGGGGCTGACTCTGTCCTCACTGGGGCTGACTATGTCCTCATTGGGGCCTGACTCTTTCCTCACTGGTGCCTGACTCTGTCCTCACTGGGCCTGACTCTGTCCTCACTGGGCCTGATTCTGTCCTCACTAGCACCTGACTCTGTAGTCACTGGGCCTGATAATGTTCTCACGAGGGACTGACACTTTCCTCACTGGGCCTGACTCTCACCTCACTGGGCCTGACCTTGTCCTCACTGGGCCTGATTCTGTCCTCACTGGGCCTGATTCTGTCCTCACTGTGCCTGACTCTGTCCTCACTGGGCCTGATTCTGTCCTCACTGTGCCTGACTCTGTCCTCACTGGGGCCTGTCTCTGTCCTCACTGGGCTTGATTCTGTCCTCGCTGGGGCCTGACTTCATCCTTACCAAGGCCTGACTCTCATCCTCGCTGGACCTGACTCTGTCCTCTCAGGGCCTGACTCTATCTTCACTGTAGCCTGACTCTGTCCTCACTGATGCCTGACTCTGTCCTCACTGGGCCTGACTGTTCTCTCTGAACAGCCTCATTCTGTCCTCACTGGGGCCTGACTCGGTCCTCACTGGGCTTGTCTCTGTCCTCACTGGGTCTGACTCTGTCCTCACAGAGCCTGACTCTGTCCTCCTTACTTCCTGACTCTGTCCTTACTAGGCCTGTCTCTATCCTCACTAGAGCCTGACTCTGTCCTCAGTGGGCCTCAACTTGTCTTCACTGGGCCTGACTCTGTCCTCATTGGGCCTAACTCTGTCCTCACTCGGGGCTGACTCTGTCCTCACTAGGTCCTGATTATGTCCTCACAGGGCCTGACTCTGTCCTCCTTGGGCCTGACTCTGTCATCACTGGGCCTGACTCTGTCCTCACTGCCTATCTCTTTCCTCACTAGGGCCTGACTCTGTCCTCACTGGGCCTGACTCTGTCCTCACTGACGCCTGACTCTGTCCTCACTGGGCCTGACTCTGTCCTCACTGCCTGTCTCTTTCCTCACTAGGGCCTGACTCTGTCCTCACTGGGCCTGACTCTGTCCTCACTGACGCCTGACTCTGTCCTCACTGGGCCTGACTCTGTCCTCACTGGGTCTGACTCTGTCCTCACTGCCTGTCTCTTTCCTCACTCGGGCCTGACTCTGTCCTCACTGGGCCTGACTCTGTCCTCACTGACACCTGACTCTGTCCTCACTGGGCCTGACTCTGTCCTCACTGGGGCCTGACTCTGTCCTTACTGGGCCTGACTCTGTCCTCACTGGGCCTGACTCTGTCCTCACTGGGTCTGTCTCTGTCCTCACTAGGGCCTGACTCTGTCCTCACTGACACCTGACTCTGTCCTCACTGGGACTGACTCTGTCCTCACTGGGGCCTGACTCTGTCCTTACTGGGCCTGACTCTGTCCTCACTGGGCCTGACTCTGTCCTCACTGCCTGTCTCTTTCCTCACTGGGCCTGACTCTGTCCTCACTGACGCCTGACTCTGTCCTCACTGGGCCTGACTCTGTCCTCACTGGGCCTGACTCTGTCCTCACTGGGCCTGACTGTTCTCTCTGAACAGCCTCATTCTGTCCTCACTGGGGCCTGACTCGGTCCTCACTGGGCTTGTCTCTGTCCTCACTGGGTCTGACTCTGTCCTCACAGAGCCTGACTCTGTCCTCCTTACTTCCTGACTCTGTCCTTACTAGGCCTGTCTCTATCCTCACTAGAGCCTGACTCTGTCCTCAGTGGGCCTCAACTTGGCTTCACTGGGCCTGACTCTGTCCTCATTGGGCCTAACTCTGTCCTCACTCGGGGCTGACTCTGTCCTCACTAGGTCCTGATTATGTCCTCACTGGGCCTGACTCTGTCCTCCTTGGGCCTGACTCTGTCATCACTGGGCCTGACTCTGTTCTCACTGCCTGTCTCTTTCCTCACTAGGGCCTGACTCTGTCCTCACTGGGCCTGACTCTGTCCTCACTGACGCCTGACTCTGTCCTCACTGGGCCTGACTCTGTCCTCACTGCCTGTCTCTTTCCTCACTAGGGCCTGACTCTGTCCTCACTGGGCCTGACTCTGTCCTCACTGACGCCTGACTCTGTCCTCACTGGGCCTGACTCTGTCCTCACTGGGCCTGACTCTGTCCTCACTGCCTGTCTCTTTCCTCACTCGGGCCTGACTCTGTCCTCACTGGGCCTGACTCTGTCCTCACTGACACCTGACTCTGTCCTCACTGGGCCTGACTCTGTCCTCACTGGGGCCTGACTCTGTCCTTACTGGGCCTGACTCTGTCCTCACTGGGCCTGACTCTGTCCTCACTGGGTCTGTCTCTGTCCTCACTAGGGCCTGACTCTGTCCTCACTGACACCTGACTCTGTCCTCACTGGGACTGACTCTGTCCTCACTGGGGCCTGACTCTGTCCTTACTGGGCCTGACTCTGTCCTCACTGGGCCTGACTCTGTCCTCACTGCCTGTCTCTTTCCTCACTGGGCCTGACTCTGTCCTCACTGACGCCTGACTCTGTCCTCACTGGGCCTGACTCTGTCCTCACTGGGCCTGACTCTGTCCTCACTGGGCCTGACTGTTCTCTCTGAACAGCCTCATTCTGTCCTCACTGGGGCCTGACTCGGTCCTCACTGGGCTTGTCTCTGTCCTCACTGGGTCTGACTCTGTCCTCACAGAGCCTGACTCTGTCCTCCTTACTTCCTGACTCTGTCCTTACTAGGCCTGTCTCTATCCTCACTAGAGCCTGACTCTGTCCTCAGTGGGCCTCAACTTGTCTTCACTGGGCCTGACTCTGTCCTCATTGGGCCTAACTCTGTCCTCACTCGGGGCTGACTCTGTCCTCACTAGGTCCTGATTATGTCCTCACTGGGCCTGACTCTGTCCTCCTTGGGCCTGACTCTGTCATCACTGGGCCTGACTCTGTCCTCACTGCCTGTCTCTTTCCTCACTGGGCCTGACTCTGTCCTCACTGCCTGTCTCTTTCCTCACTAGGGCCTGACTCTGTCCTCACTGGGCCTGACTCTGTCCTCACTGACGCCTGACTCTGTCCTCACTGGGCCTGACTCTGTCCTCACTGCCTGTCTCTTTCCTCACTAGGGCCTGACTCTGTCCTCACTGGGCCTGACTCTGTCCTCACTGACGCCTGACTCTGTCCTCACTGGGCCTGACTCTGTCCTCACTGATGCCTGACTCTGTCCTCACTGGGCCTGACTCTGTCCTCACTGGGCCTGACTCTGTCCTCACTGCCTGTCTCTTTCCTCACTCGGGCCTGACTCTGTCCTTACTGGGCCTGACTCTGTCCTCACTGGGCCTGATTCTGTCCTCACTGGGCCTGACTCTGTCCTCACAGGGCCTGACTCTGTCCTCACTGACACCTGACTCTGTCCTCACTGGGACTGACTCTGTCCTCACTGGGACTGACTCTGTCCTCACTGGGGCCTGACTCTGTCCTTACTGGGCCTGACTCTGTCCTCACAGGGCCTGACTCTGTCCTCACAGGGCCTGACTCTGTCCTCACTGACACCTGACTCTGTCCTCACTGGGACTGACTCTGTCCTCACTGGGGCCTGACTCTGTCCTTACTGGGCCTGACTCTGTCCTCACTGGGGCCTGACTCTGTCCTTACTGGGCCTGACTCTGTCCTCACAGGGCCTGACTCTGTCCTCACAGGGCCTGACTCTGTCCTCACTGACACCTGACTCTGTCCTCACTGGGACTGACTCTGTCCTCACTGGGGCCTGACTCTGTCCTTACTGGGCCTGACTCTGTCCTCACTGGGCCTGTCTCTTTCCTCACTCGGGCCTGACTCTGTCATCACTGGGCCTGACTCTGTCCTCACAGGGCCTGACTCTGTCCTCACTGGGCCTGTCTCTGTCCTCACTAGGGTCTGACTCTGTCCTTACTGGGCCTGACTCTGTCCTCACTGGGTCGGTCTCTGTCCTCACTAGGGCCTGACTCTGTCCTCACTGACGCCTGACTCTGTCATCACTGGGCCTGACTCTGTCCTCACAGGGCCTGTCTCTTTCCTCACTGGGCCTGATTCTGTCCTCACTAGGGCCTGACTCTGTCCTTACTGGGCCTGATTCTGTCCTCACCGGGGCTGATTCTGTCCTCACTAGGACCTGACTCTGTCCTCCTTACATCCTGACTCTGTCTTCAGTGGCCTGACTGTATCCTCACTAGAGCCTGACTCTGTCCTCACTGGGCCTGATTCTGTCTCACTTGGCCTGACTCTGTCCTCACAGGGCCTGACTCTGGCCTTACTGGGCCTGACTCTGTCCTCACCGGGGCTGATTCTGTCCTCACTAGGACCTGACTCTGTCCTCCTTACATCCTGACTCTGTCTTCAGTGGCCTGACTGTATCCTCACTAGAGCCTGACTCTGTCCTCACTGGGCCTGATTCTGTCTCACTTGGCCTGACTCTGTCCTCACAGGGCCTGACTCTGTCCTCACAGGGCCTGACTCTGTCCTCACTGGGCCTGACTCTGTCCTCACTGAGCCCTGACTCTCATCCTCACTGGGCCTGACTCTCGTTTCTGAACAGCCTCACTCTGTCCACACTGAGCCCTGACTCTGTCCTCAATAGGCCTGAGCCTGTCCTCTCTGTACCTGCCTCTTTTCTCTGAACAGCCTCACTCTGTCCTCACTGGGGCCTCACTCTGTCCTCACTGGGCCTGACTGTGTCCTCACTGATTCTGACCCACTTCTCTAAGCAGCCTCACTCTGTCCTCACAGCATTCTAAAGTGGTTCTCACCCTGGTTCTCACTACAGCCTCACTCTGTCCTCACAGCATTCTAAAGTGGTTCTCACTCTGGTTCTCACTACAGCCTCACTCTGTCCTCACAGCATTCTAAAGTGGTTCTCACCCTGGTTCTCACTACAGCCTCACTCTGTCCTCACAGCATTCTAAAGTGGTTCTCACCCTGGTTCTCACTACAGCCTCACTCTGTCCTCACAGCATTCTAAAGTGGTTCTCACCCTGGTTCTCACTACAGCCTCACTCTGTCCTCACAGCATTCTAAAGTGGTTCTCACCCTGGTTCTCACTACAGCCTCACTCTGTCCTCACAGCATTCTAAAGTGGTTCTCACTCTGGTTCTCACTACAGCCTCACTCTGTCCTCACAGCATTCTAAAGTGGTTCTCACCCTGGTTCTCACTACAGCCTCACTCTGTCCTCACAGCATTCTAAAGTGGTTCTCACTCTGGTTCTCACTACAGCCTCACTCTGTCCTCACAGCATTCTAAAGTGGTTCTCACCCTGGTTCTCACTACAGCCTCACTCTGTCCTCACAGCATTCTAAAGTGGTTCTCACTCTGGTTCTCACTACAGCCTCACTCTGTCCTCAATATTTCCTCCTCCTGGTCTTCACTATGAAATAACTCTGGTCTCACTTTTTCCTCACTCTTTTCCTCTCTATTAACTGACATGCTTCTCATCCTGCCCTGACTCTTCTCCTCAAAACACACTGACCGTGACCTTGGTTTTCACTGTGCTCTGAGTTAGGTCCTCTCTATGGCTTGACTTTTGTCCTCTCTATGCCTGAATCTGGTCCTGTTTACAGCTTGCATTTGGCCCTCAATATGGCCAGACTCTGGTCCTCATTTTTGTCTGACTCTAGTCCTCTCTATGGCCTCATTCTGTTCCTCTCAAGGCCTGAATCTTTGCCTTACTACAGAATGAAACTCTGTCTCTGGACCCTGACTTGGGTCCTCACTGGGCCCAATGTTTGGTCATCTCTGAACCCAAGGTCTAGTACTTTATGGAGCCTACTTTTGGTCACCTAATCTGGGCTTACACTGGTCCTCTGTACAGCTTTCCTCTTTCCTCTCAATGGCCTGACTTATTGCCTCACTATGGCATCACCCTTTCTTCAATACAGCATGACCCTGGTCCTCATTTCATCCTAACATGTTCCTCGCAAGATCCTGAGTCTGAATTTTGCTAAGCCCTGGCACTGTTTCTCATGATATGCTGACCCTTGTCCTCGCTACCCGCTGACCCTGGTTCTCACTACAGCCTGAATCTGGTCCTCCCTAGCATGACTCTTGCCTTACAATGGTTTGATTCTTTGCCTCACTGGGACCTTCTCTGGTTGCCACTGGGCCTTGAGTCTGGTCCACGCTATGGCCTGACTCTGATCCTCAACACAGGCTGACTCTGGTCCTCACTGCGTGCTGACACTGTTCATCACTGGGCCCTGATTATGGTCCTGACTACAACCTGAATCTGGTCCACACTATGGCATGATTCTCGTCCTCTACAGGGCCTGACTTTCGTGCTTGCTTTGCCCTGAGTCTTGTCCTCACTTCAGCTTCACTAGCATCTTCATCATGTCCTTGATCTTGTCCGTACTCTGGCCTCACTCTGCTCCTCATTATGCCCTCACTGTGATCCTCACTACAGCCTCATTTTTGTGCTCAGTACACTGTTATTCTTTTCTCTCGATTACCTGATGCTGGTTCTCAGGATGTGCTGACACCACTTCTCTCTGTGACCTGACTCTGGTCTTCACTATGCACTGACTCTTGTCCTCACTATGCACTGAGTTTGGTCTTCACTAGGCCCTGAATTTGGTCTCTTTAAAGCTTTACTCTGGTCCTCAAAAAGGCCTGACTCTGAACCTCACTATGGCCTGCATCTGATCCTCTCAACTGCTTGACTCTTTGCCTCACTACGGTGTGACACTTTGCCACACAGGGCCTAACTCTGGCCCTCAGTGGGCCCTGACTCTGGTCCTCTCTGTGGCCTGACTCTGGTCCTCTCTATGGCCTAACTCTGGTGCTTTTTATACCCTGAATCTTTGTCTCACTACCATCCAATGCTTTGCCTCTCTGGGCCTGATTCTGCTCCCCACTGGGCCCTGAGTCAGTTCCTCACTGGGCCCTAAGTCTGGTCCACACTATTGCCTGACTCTGATCCTCAATACAGCCTGAATCTGGTCCTCATTATGGCATCATTCTTGTCATCACCAGGGCCTGACTCTCATGCTCACTAGGACCTGACTCTTGTCCCTACTTCATCCTGACTCTGATCCTCAATGGGCCCTGATTCTATTCCTCCCTGGGCCCTGACTCTTGTCCTCAGTAGGGCCTGGTTTTCATGATCACTACCACTGACTCTGTCCTCTATGTCCGGACACTTTGTCTCATTATGACCTGACTCTTTGCCTTGATGGGGCATGAATCTTGTGCTCATTGGAGCCTGAAACTCTTCTTCACTGGCCCCTGTCTCTGATCCTCAATGTGCCCTAGTCTGTTCCTCACCAGGTCTTGATGGTGGTCCTCACTATGGCTTGACTCTGGGCCTCACTGGGGACTCACTCTAGTCCTCTCTCGGGTCTGACCATGGTCCTCTGTACGCCCTGACACGTTGTCTCACTGGGCCTGTCTCTGGTCCTCATTGGGCTGTGATTTTGCCCCTCACTCATACTAACTCCATCCTCTGACAGCAAGGTCTCATCATCACTAGGGCCTGAAGCTCAGGTCTACTAGGGTCTGAGTCTGATCCTCACTAGGGCCTGACTTTCTTCCTCACAATGGTCTCACACATGTCGTCACTACATCCTCACTTGAGTCCTCACTCTGGTGTCACTGGGGTGCTCATGATGGCACCACTGTGGTCCTCCTAGGTCCTCACTCTGGTCCTCTCTATGGCCTCACTCTAGTCTTCACTACAGCATGACTCTCATCCTTTATATTAAGAGGACTTGATTTTCATGCTCTCTAGGTCCTGAATCTCATCCTCAGTATGCCCAGACTCTGGTCCTCACTAGGCACTGAATCTCTTCTTCAATGGGCTCTGATCCTGGTCCTCCCTATGGCTTCACTCTGGTCCTTTCTACATCCTGAATCTCATCCTCTTTATGGCATATTCTTGTCCTATCTACAGCCTGATATTTCGCTTCACTGGGCCTGACTCTTGTCCTCACTGAGCCCTAATCTTCAGCTCTTTATGGCCTGCCTCTTTGCTCACTGGGCCCTGACACTGATCCTCAGTGGGCCTTGACTCTGGCCATTCTGTGGCCTGAATATGGTCCTCACTATGTCCTAATTCTTGTCCTCACTAGGATCTGAGTCTCATTCTCACTAGGACATGACTCTCGTCTTCTCTACCTCCTGACACTAGTCCTCACTAGCTTCTGACTCTGGACCTCAATGTGTCCCGAGTCTGGTCCTCACTGAGCCCTGATTCTGGTTCTCAGTACAAGTTGACTATGATCTTCACAGGGGCCATCCTCACTTTGGCTGACACTGGCTTCTATCGCCTGACACTTTGCCTCACTATGGCCTGACTCATTGATTCACTGGGACCTGTCTTCACTGGAGCTGACAATGTTCCTCACTTGTCCCAGATTATGGCCCTCCATATGGACTAACTCTAGTCCTCATTTTCTCATGACTCTCGTCCTCAATAGAGCCTGCACTCGTGCTCACTAGGACCTGTCTTTCATCCTCTGTAAGCCCTCACTGTACTCCTCACTGTGCCCTGAGTCTGTTCCTCACTGAGCCCTGGAACTGGCCTCTTTAAGACTTGAATCTGGTCCTAACAATAGCCTGATTTAGTCTTCTCTATGGCCTGAGTCTGGTCCTTTCAACTGCTTGACTCTTTGCTTCATTAAGGCCTGACACATTTGCACACTGGGCCTGATTCTATTCCTCAGTGAGCCCTGCCTCTGGTCCTCTCTATGGTTTGACTCTGCCTCACAATGAGCTAACTCTGATCCTCACAATGGCCTGATTCTGTTCCTCTATATGGCCTGTTTCATTCACTCATACGGCCTGACACTTTCCTCACTGGTCCCTGAGTTGGGTCCTCACTGGGCCCTGACTTGGGTCCTCCCTGGGAAGCTGAGTCTGGTCCTCACTATGGCCCTACTCTGGTCCTCACAAAAGCCTATATTCATCTCACTAGAGCCTGATTCTGGTCCTCTCTATGGCCTGTCTCTTTGCCTCCAAATTGACTGTCTCTTTGCTTACTATGGCCTGAGATTTTTCTTCACTGGGGCCTGACACTTTGGCTCAATGGGGCCTGACCCTTTCATCATGAAGCCTATAAAAATTCCTCACTAAGCATTGATTCTGGACCTCACTAGAGGCCAACTATGGTCCACACTGCCTGCTGAATCTGGTTCTCACTGGGCCCTGAGTCTGGTACTCCTGAGGGCTTGACTCTGGTGCTCACCAGGATCAGACTCTCATCCTCTCTTTGGCCTGTTTCTCATCCTCACTTCAGCCTGACTCTCATCCTCCCTATGGCCTGACTATGTCCAATGTCTTGACCCTTTGCCTCATGACAGCCTGACACTTTGCCTCACTTGAGCCTGACTCTTTTCCTCTCTAGAGACTGACACAGTTCCTCACTGGGCCCTGATTCTGGTCCTCACTACAGCCTGACTCTGGTCCTAGTATGGCATGCATCTGGTCTTTACTAGGGTCTGACTCTTGTGCTTACTAGAGCCTGACTCTCATCCTTAGTATGTCCTGAATCTGGTCCCCACTTGGCCCAGAGTTTGTTCTTCACTGGGCTCTGATACTGGTCCACTCTATGGCTTATATCTGGTCCACTTTATGGCCTGAATTTAGGTCTGTCTACAGCTGAATCTGGTCCTGTCTACAGCTTGAATCAGTCTTCCTTACGGCCGAACTCTGTTACTCTCTATGGCCTGAATCTTTGACACAGTACTTACTGATCCTTTCTTCAATGGGCCCTGACTTGGGTCCTCCATGGGCCGTTAGACTTTTCCTTTGTAGAGCCTGCCTCTGGTCCTCAATACAGCCTGCCTCTGGTCCTTCCTCTCTACAGCTTTACTCTTTCCTTTCCATGGCCTGAATAAGTTCCTCACTGTGGCCTGAACCTGTTCTTCATGACCGCATGATTCTGGTTCTCACTACATCCTCACTCATTTCCTCACAAGTACCTGAATCTGATTCTCTTTATGGCCTGACACTGTTTCTCATGATACTCTGACCCTTGTCCTCAGTAGGGGCTGACCCTCATTCTCACTGCACCCTGAATCTGGTCCTCTCAACTGCCTGACTGTTTGCCTCACAACAGCTTGAATCTTTGCCTCACTGACCCTGACTCTCATTGGGCCCTGAGCCAGGTCCCCTGGGCGCTGCCCCTGGTCCTCTCTGGGGCCTGACTCTGTTTCTCACTAGGGCTTGACTCTCATCCTCTCTGTGTCCTGACACTCATCCTCACTCTACACCATCTATGGTCCTCATGGCACCTTGATTTTTTTCCTGACTATGGTTTTACTCTGATCCTCACTTGAGCCTGATTATCATCCTCACTAGGCTCTGCCTCTGGTCCTATTACAACATGACTAGGTCCTCACTAAGGACTGAATATCATCCTCACTAGGTCCTCACTCTCATCCTCACTCCATTCTGACACTTGTCCTCATTAGATGATGATTCTGTCCTCATTGGTCCTGACTCTGTTCCTAGCTTGACTTTTTTTTTTTTTTGCTTTGTTCGTTTTTATTTTATTTTATTTTATTTTACTTTATTTTACTTTACAATACTGTATTGGTTTTGCCATACATTGACATGAATCTGCCATGGGTGTACATGAGTTCCCAATCATGAACCCCCCTCCCACCTCCCACCCCAAATCATCTCTCTGGATCATCCCTGTGCACCAGCCCCAAGCATCCTGTGTCCTATATTGAACAAAGACTGGCGATTCATTTCTTACATGATAGTATACATGTTTCAGTGCCATTCTCCCAAATCATCCCACCCTCTCCCTCTCCCTCAGAGTCCAAAAGTCCATTCTACACATCTGTGTCTCTTTTGCTGTCTCACATACAGGATCATCATTACCATCTTTCTAAATTCGATATATATGTCTTAGTATACTGTATTGGTGTTTTTCTTTCTGGCTTACTTCACTCTGTACAATCAGCTCCAGTTTCATCCATCTCATTAGAACTGATTCAAATGTATTCTTTTTAATGTCTGAGTAATACTCCATTGTGTATATGTACCACAGCTTTTTTAACCATTCATCTGCTGATGGACATCTAGGTCGTTTCCATGTCCTGGCTATTATAAACAGTGCTGCAATGAACATTGGGGTACATGTGTCTCTTTCAATTCTGGTTTCCCCGGTGTGTATGAACAAATGGTATCTAATTAAAATTAAAAGCTTCTGCACAACAAAGGAAACTATAAGCAAGGTGAAAAGACAACCTTCGGAATGGGAGAAAATAGTAGCAAATGAAGCAACTGACAAACAACTAATCTCAAAAATATACAAGCAACTTATGCAGCTCAACTCCAGAAAAATAAACGACCCTATCAAAAAATGGGCCAAAGAACTAAATAGACATTTCTCCAAAGAAGACATACGGATGGCTAACAAACACATGAAAAGATGCTCAACATCACTCATTATTAGAGAAATGCAAATCAAAACCACAATGAGGTACCACTTCACACCAGTCAGAATGGCTGCGATCCAAAAATCTGCAAGCAATAAATGCTGGAGAGGGTGTGGAAAAAAGGGAACCCTCTTACACTGTTGGTGGGAATGCAAACTAGTACAGCCACTATGGAGAACAGTGTGGAGATTCCTTAAAAAATTGCAAATAGAACTATCTTATGACCCAGCAATCCCACTTCTGGGCATACACACCGAGGAAACCAGAATTGAAGGAGACACATGTACCCCAATGTTCATCGCAGCACTGTTTATAATAGCCAGGACATGGAAACAACCTAGATGTCCATCAGCAGATGAATGGATAAGAAAGCTGTGGTACATATACACAATGGAGTATTACTCAGCCGTTAAAAAGAATTCATTTGAATCAGTTCTGATGAGATGGATGAAACTGGAGCCGATTATACAGAGTGAAGTAAGCCAGAAAGAAAAACACCAATACAGTATACTAACACATATATATGGAATTTAGGAAGATGGCAATGATGACCCTGTATGCAAGACAGGGAAAGAGACACAGATGTGTATAACGGACTTTTGGACTCGGAGAGGGAGAGGGTGGGATGATTTGGGAGAATGACATTCTAACATGTATACTATCATGTGAATTGAATCGCCAGTCTATGTCTGACGCAGGATGCAGCATGCTTGGGGCTGGTGCATGGGGATGACCCAGAAAGATGTTATGGGGAGGGAGGTGGGAGGGGGGTTCATGTTTGGGAATGCATGTAACAATTAAATATTTTAAAATTAAAAAAAAAAAAAAAAAAAAAAAAAAAAAAAAAAAAGAAATAGGCCAAAGAACTAAATAGACATTTCTCTTTTTTTTTTCATTTTTCAAAATATGCTTTTTATTTATTTTTTTTTATTCTTTTTTTTTATTTTAAAATCTTTAATTCTTACATGCATTCCCAAACATGAACCCCCCTCCCACCTCCCTCCCCAAAACATCTCTCTGGGTCATCCCCATGCACCAGCCCCAAGCATGCTGCATCCTGCGTCAGACATAGACTGGCGATTCAATTCACATGATAGTATACATGTTAGAATGTCATTCTCCCAAATCATCCCACCCTCTCCCTCTCCCTCTGAGTCCAAAAGTCCGTTATACACATCTGTGTCTCTTTCCCTGTCCTGCATACAGGGTCGTCATTGCCATCTTCCTAAATTCCATATATATGTGTTAGTATACTGTATTGGTGTTTTTCTTTCTGGCTTACTTCACTCTGTATAATCGGCTCCAGTTTCATCCATCTCATCAGAACTGATTCAAATGAATTCTTTTTAACGGCTGAGTAATACTCCATTGTGTATATGTACCACAGCTTTCTTATCCATTCATCTGCTGATGGACATCTAGGTTGTTTCCATGTCCTGGCTATTATAAACAGTGCTGCGATGAACATTGGGGTACATGTGTCTCTTTCCATTCTGGTTTCCTCGGTGTGTATGCCCAGAAGTGGGATTGCTGGGTCATAAGGTAGTTCTATTTGCAATTTTTTAAGGAATCTCCACACTGTTCTCCATAGTGGCTGTACTAGTTTGCATTCCCACCAACAGTGTAAGAGGGTTCCCTTTTCTCCACACCCTCTCCAGCATTTATTGCTTGAAGATTTTTGGATCGCAGCCATTCTGACTGGTGTGAAGTGGTACCTCATTGTGGTTTTGATTTGCATTTCTCTAATAATGAGTGATGTTGAGCATCTTTTCATGTGTTTGTTAGCCATCCGTATGTCTTCTTTGGAGAAATGTCTGTTTAGTTCTTTGGCCCATTTTTTGATTGGGTCGTTTATTTTTTTGGAATTGAGCTGCATAAGTTGCTTGTATATTTTTGAGATTAGTTGTTTGTCAGTTGCTTCATTTGCTATTATTTTCTCCCATTCCGAAGGCTGTCTTTTCACCTTGCTTATATTTTCCTTGGTTGTGCAGAAGCTTTTAATTTTAATTAGATCCCATTTGTTTATTTTTGCTTTTATTTCCAGAATTCTGGGAGGTGGATCATAGAGGATCCTGCTGTGATTTATGTCGGAGAGTGTTTTGCCTATGTTCTCCTCTAGGAGTTTTATAGTTTCTGATCTTACATTTAGATCTTTAATCCATTTTGAGTTTATTTTTGTGTGCGGTGTTAGGAAGTGATCTAGTTTCATTCTTTTACAAGTGTTTGACCAGTTTTCCCAGCACCACTTGTTAAAGAGATTGTCTTTACTCCATTGTATATTCTTGCCTCCTTTGTCAAAGATAAGGTGTCCATATGTGTGTGGATTTATCTCTGGGCTTTCTATTTTGTTCCATTGATCTATATGTCTGTCTTTGTGCCAGTACCATACTGTCTTGATGACTGTGGCTTTGTAGTAGAGCCTGAAGTCAGGCAGGTTGATTCCTCCAGTTCCATTCTTCTTTCTCAAGATTGCTTTGGCTATTCGAGGTTTTTTGTATTTCCATACAAATCTTGAAATTATTTGTTCTAGTTCTGTGAAAAATGTGGCTGATAGCTTGATAGGGATTGCATTGAATTTGTAAATTGCTTTGGGTAGTATACTCATTTTCACTATATTGATTCTTCCAATCCATGAACATGGTATATTTCTCCATCTATTAGTGTCCTCTTTGATTTCTTTCATCAGTGTTTTATAATTTTCTATATATAGGTCTTTAGTTTCTTTAGGTAGATATATTCCTAAGTATTTTATTCTTTTCGTTGCAATGGTGAATGGAATTGTTTCCTTAATTTCTTTTTCTACTTTCTCATTATTAGTGTATAGGAATGCAAGGGATTTCTGTGTGTTGATTTTATATCCTGCAACTTTACTATATTCATTGATTAGCTCTAGTAATTTTCTGGTAGAGTCTTTAGGGTTTTCCATGTAGAGGATCATGTCATCTGCAAACAGTGAGAGTTTTACTTCTTCTTTTCCAATTTGGATTCCTTTTATTTCTTTTTCTGCTCTGATTGCTGTGGCCAAAACTTCCAGAACTATGTTGAATAGTAGCGGTGAAAGTGGACACCCTTGTCTTGTTCCTGACTTTAGGGGAAATGCTTTCAGTTTTTCACCATTGAGGATAATGTTTGCTGTGGGTTTGTCATAGATAGCTTTGATTATGTTGAGGTATGTTCCTTCTATTCCTGCTTTCTGGAGAGTTTTTATCATAAATGGATGTTGAATTTTGTCAAAGGCCTTCTCTGCATCTATTGAGATAATCATATGGTTTTTATTTTTCAATTTGTTAATGTGGTGAATTACATTGATTGATTTGCGGATATTGAAGAATCCTTGCATCCCTGGGATAAAGCCCACTTGGTCATGGTGTATGATCTTTTTAATGTGTTGTTGGATTCTGATTGCTAGAATTTTGTTGAGGATTTTTGCATCTATGTTCATCAGTGATATTGGCCTGTAGTTTTCTTTTTTTGTGACATCTTTGTCAGGTTTTGGTGTTAGGGTGATGGTGGCCTCATAGAATGAGTTTGGAAGTTTACCTTCCTCTGCAATTTTCTGGAAGAGTTTGAGGAGGATAGGTGTTAGCTCTTCTCGAAATTTTTGGTAGAATTCAGCTGTGAAGCCATCTGGACCTGGGCTTTTGTTTGCTGGAAGATTTCTGATTACAGTTTCAATTTCCGTGCTTGTGATGGGTCTGTTAAGATTTTCTATTTCTTCCTGGTTCAGTTTTGGAAAATTGTACTTTTCTAAGAATTTGTCCATTTCTTCCACGTTGTCCATTTTATTGGCATACAACTGCTGATAATAGTCTCTTATGATCCTTTGTATTTCTGTGTTGTCTGTTGTGATCTCTCCATTTTCATTTCTAATTTTATTGATTTGATTTTTCTCTCTTTGCTTCTTGATGAGTCTGGCTAATGGTTTGTCAATTTTATTTATCCTTTCAAAGAACCAGCTTTTGGCTTTGTTGATTTTTGCTATGGTCTCTTTTGTTTCTTTTGCATTTATTTCTGCCCTAATTTTTAAGATGTCTTTCCTTCTACTAACTCTGGGGTTCTCCAACTCTTCCTTTTCTAGTTGCTTTAGTTGTAGAGTTAGGTTATTTATTTGACTTTTTTCTTGTTTCTTGAGGTATGCCTGTATTGCTATGAACTTTCCTCTTAGCACTGCTTTTATAGTGTCCCACAGGTTTTGGGTTGTTGTGTTTTCATTTTCATTAGTTTCTATGCATATTTTGATTTCTTTTTTGATTTCTTCTGTGATTTGTTGGTTATTCAGAAGTGTGTTGTTCAACCTCCATATGTTGGAATTTTTAATAGTTTTTCTCCTGTAATTGAGATCTAATCTTAATGCATTGTGGTCAGAAAAGATGCTTGGAATGATTTCGATTTTTTTTGAATTTATCAAGTTTAGATTTATGGCCCAGGATGTGATCTATCCTGGAGAAGGTTCCATGAGCACTTGAAAAAAAGGTGAAATTCGTTGTTTTGGGGTGAAATGTCCTATAGATATCAATTAGGTCTAACTGATCTAATGTATCATTTAAAGTTTGCGTTTCTTTGTTAATTTTCTGTTTAGTTGATCTGTCCATAGGTGTGAGTGGGGTATTAAAGTCTCCCACTATTATTGTGTTATTGTTGATTTCCCCTTTCATACTTGTTAGCATTTGTCTTATATATTGTGGTGCTCCTATATTGGGTGCATATATATTTATAATTGTTATATCTTCTTCTTGGATTGTTCCTTTGATCATTATGTAGTGGCCTTCTTTGTCTCTTTTCACAGCCTTTGTTTTAAAGTCTATTTTATCGGATATGAGTATTGCCACTCCTGCTTTCTTTTGGTCTCTATTTGCGTGGTATATCTTTTTCCAGCCCTTCACTTTCAGTCTGTATGTGTCCCTTGTTTTGAGGTGGGTCTCTTGTAAGCAGCATATAGAGGGGTCTTGTTTTTGTATCCATTCAGCCAGTCTTTGTCTTTTGGTTGGGGCGTTCAACCCATTTACGTTTAAGGTAATTATTGATAAGTATGATCCTGTTACCATTTACTTTATTGTTTTGGGTTCGGGTTTATACACCCTTTTCGTGTTTCCTGTCTAGAGGATATCCTTTAGAATTTGTTGGAGAGCTGGTTTGGTGGTGCTGAATTCTCTCAGCTTTTGCTTGTCTGTAAAGCTTTTGATTTCTCCTTCGTATTTGAATGAGATCCTTGCTGGGTACAGTAATCTGGGCTGTAGGTTATTGTCTTTCATTACTTTAAGTATGTCTTGCCATTCCCTCCTGGCCTGAAGAGTTTCTATTGAAAGATCGGCTGTTATCCTTATGGGAATCCCCTTGTGTGTTATTTGTTGTTTTTCCCTTGCTGCTTTTAATATTTGTTCTTTGTGTTTGATCTTTGTTAATTTGATTAATATGTGTCTTGGGGTGTTTCGCCTTGGGTTTATCCTATTTGGAACTCTCTGTGTTTCTTGGACTTGGGTGATTATTTCCTTCCCCATTTTAGGGAAGTTTTCAACTATTATCTCCTCAAGGATTTTCTCATGATCTTTCTTTCTGTCTTCTTCTTCTGGGACTCCTATAATTCGAATGTTGGAGCGTTTCATATTGTCCTGGAGGTCTCTGAGATTGTCCTCGTTTCTTTTAATTCGTTTTTCTTGTTTCCTCTCTGATTCATTTATTTCTACCATTCTATCTTCTATTTCACTAATCCTATCTTCTGCCTCCGTTATTCTACTATTTGTTGCCTCCAGAGTGTTTCTGATCTCGTTTATTGTGTTATTCATTATATTTTGACTCTTTTTTATTTCTTCTAGGTCCTTGTTAAACCTTTCTTGCATTTTCTCAATCCTTGTCTCTAGGCTATTAATCTGTGTTTCCATTTTGATTTCAAGATTTTGGATCATTTTCACTATCAATATTCGGAATTCCTTCTCCGGTAGATTCCCTACTTCTTCCTCTTTTGTTTGATTTGGTGGGCAACTCTCCTGTTCCTTTACCTGCTGAGTATTCCTCTGTCTCTTCATCTTGGTTATATTGCTGCGTTTGGGGTGGCCTTTTTATATTCTGATAATTTGTGGAGTTCTCTTTATTATGGAGCTTCCTCACTTTGGGTGGGGTTCTATCAGTGGCTTGTCAAGGTTTCCTGGTTAGGGAGGCTTGTGTTGGAGTTTTGGTGGGTGGAGCTGGGTTTCTTCTCTCTGGAGTGCAGTGGAGTGACCCGTAATGGGTTATGAGACATCAAAGGTTTTGGGATAATTTTGAGCTGCCTGTATATTGAGGCTCAGGGGAGTGTTCCTGTGTTGCTGGAGAATTTGCGTGGTATGTCTTGTTTTGGAACTTGTTGGCCCTTGTGTGGAGCTTGGTTTTGGTGTAGGTATGAAGGCATTTGATGAGCTCCTATTGCTTAATGTTCCCTGAATTCAAGAGTTCTCTAATGTTTTCAGGCTTTGGGTTTAAGCTTCCTGCTTCTGGTTTTCAGTTTTATTTTTACAGTAGCCTCTAGACTTCTCCATCTATACAGCACCGATGATAAAACATCTAGGTTAAAGATGAAAAGTTTCTCCACATTGAGGGACACTCAGAGAGGTTCACTGAGTTACAAGGAGAAGAGAAGATGGAGGGGGTAGTTAGAGGTAACTGGAATGAGATGCGGTGAGATCAAGAGAGGAGAGAGCAAGCTAGCCAGTAGTCACTTCCTTACGTGCACTCTAGAGTCTGGACCGCTCAGAGGTATTTACAGAGTTATACGGGGAAGAGGAGAGGGAGGAAGTAGACAGAGGTGACCAGGAGGATAAGAGAGAGGAATGAGTAGGAGAGAGACAAATCCTGCCAGTAACCAGTTCCTTAGGTGTTCTCTACCGTCTGGAACACACAGAGATTCACAGAGTTGGATAGAGAAGAGATGGGGGAGAAAAGAGACAGAGGCCACCTGGTGGAGAAAAAGGAGAGTCCAGAGGAGGAGAGAGTGGTCAAGCAAGTAATCTCGCTCTCAGGTAAACTGGGGTAGTGAAGTTTGGGTTTTTAAATGTACAAAATTGACAATAAAAACCCTAAGAGCAAAGATTAAAAATCTAGAGTAGAGGTTGGATTTTCAAAAATATAATATTAAAGAAAAGCAGAAGGAAAAAGGAAGAAAGAAAAAAAAAGAATTATTAAAAAACAAACAAACAAAACAAAACAAAACACCAACAACCATCCAAAGAGTATATATGGTGTTTGCCTTAAAAAAAAAAAAGTCTTTTTTTAAAAAATAGTAATACTAGGTTATAGAAATAAAAATTAGAGGAGAAATAGAAGACTTAACAATTAAAAAAAAGCTCGGAAAAAAAAGAAAAAGAAAGCAAAAAGCAAAAAAAAAAAAGAATAATTTATAAATATTAAAAAATTAAAAATATATCTGGCTCTTCTCTGATGTTATGGGCCGTGTGGGCTCACTTCCAAGGTGGTTCCCTCTGTTTAACTTCTTCTGTTTGCTGGTTTTTTAGGTTCACTAGTTCAGTCGTGCTGTGGGGAGGGGGGATGCTGCAAACAAATAGCACTGTCGTGTGCACACAGTATCTCTGCCCCGCTTGACCTGTCCTTTCTCGCGGCGCACAAACCGCTCCGGCTCTATGATGTTCAGCCGGGAACCGTCTGGGGCCGGCCCTAGGCTGCGTGCACTTCCCCGGTCCAAGCCACTCAGGTTCGGCGCTCAGGCAGCCCTCAGAGGCACAAATGCGGCTGGGACTGCGCTTTGTGCCCTTCCCAGGTCCGAGTAGCTCAGGAGTTTGGCGAGCGTAATCGCCACGGCTTGTCACCTTTTCCGCCGCTGCCGCTCAGCTCTCTGGGTGGACCGCTGGCGCACCTCGTGAGGCAGACTGTGACTGTCCAGCACCCCCAGAAGTCTTAGCAAAGGAGCCTGCTTCCAGTTAGGTAAGTAAAGTCTCTCCGGGTCTGCAATTGCCCCTTTCCAGTCCTTACGGCTCTGGCTGCCTGTCCCCGGCGGGGGATGGTCTGCAGCCGGCTTTATCCGTTCCGTCCTTTGTTCTGTGCTCGGTCCTGGCGGTATCTTATGTTCGAGCTTTTCGCGTGGTAGCTATCCCACAGTCTGGTTTGCTAGCCCAAGTTAGATCTTTCTGGTTGCGCGTGGGGCGTTCCTGCCCGATTCTTGCAAAGCACTGCAGCCAGCGCCTCCCGCGCGTCCCTGCCCTGCCCCCACTTCCCAATGGCGGATGCAGGCGTCTGTGCTGCTTTTCCGCTGGGGGAGTTACTGGTGGGCTTGTAATCTCTTGGTTTTAATTATTTATCTATTTTTCCTTCCTGTTATGTTGCCCTCTGTGTTTCCAAGGCTCACCACAGACTCGGCAGGGAGAGTGTTTCCTGGTGTTTGGAAACCTCTCTTCTTAAAATTCCCTTCCCGGGACGGGCCTCCCTTCCCGGGACGGAGCTCCCTCCCCACCTCCTTTGTCTCCTTTTTCATCTTTTATATTTTTCCCTACCTGTTTTTGAAGACAATGGTCTGCTTTTCTGGTTGCCTGATGTCCTCTGCCAGCCTACAGAAGTTGTTTTGTGGAGTTTGCTCGGCGTTGAAATGTTCTTTTGAGGAGTTTGTGAGGGAGAAAGTGATCTTCCCGTCCTATTCCTCCGCCATCTTTCCCTAACCTAAATAGACATTTCTCCAAAGAAGACATACAGATGGCTAACAAACACATGAAAAGATGCTCAACATCACTCATTATCGGAGAAATGCAAATCAAGACCACAATGAGGTACCATTTCACACCAGTCAGAATGGCTGCGATCCAAAAATCTGCAAGCAATAAATGCTGGAGAGGGTGTGGAGAAAAGGGAACCCTCTTACACTGTTGGTGGGAATGCAAACTAGTACAGCCGCTATGGAGAACAGTGTGGAGATTCCTTAAAATAATTGCAAATAGAACTAGCTTGACTCTTGTACTCACCAGGGCCTGACTTGCGTCCCCACAATGACCTGATTCTTTCCTATAGGGCCTGACTATTCTCCTCACTGCGGCTGACATTTTGCCTTACTGCAGCCTGACTCTCGTCCTCACTGGGACCTGACTCTGGTCCTCACCATGACCTGTCTCTCATCCTGACTCTGGTAGTACTCTCTTGTTGACTAGGTCCTGACTCTTGTGCTCACCAGGGCCTAATTCTCGTACTCACTACACCCTGACTCTGGTCCTCACTGTGACCTCACTCTGGTCCTAACTGTGGCATGACTCTCATCGTTAATGTGGCCTGCCTCTGGTCTTCTCTATAGTCTGACTCTGGTCCTCGCTATGACCTGACACTGCCTCACTGGGCCTGACTCACTGGGCCATGAATCAGGTTCTCACTGGATCCTGAGTCTGGTCTTCACTGGACCCTGACTAAACCTCTCTACAACTGTTGTATCCTCACTACAGACTGACTCTGATCCTCTTTATGCCTTAACTCTGTTTTCTCTGACGTGCCTGACACTCTTCTTGACTACACACCAATTCTTGTCTTATGGTGCGTAACTCTGGTCATCAATAGGCTGCGAGTATGGTCCTCACTGGGCCCTGACTCTGGTCCTCCTAGGCCATGGGTGTGGTCCTGAATGGGCCCTGACTCAGGCCCTCACTATGACCTGACTTTGCTCTTTACTTTGGCCTGACTCTGGCTCTCTCTAGGCCCTGATCTCATCCTCACTATACACTGACTCTGTCCTCACTAAAGCATGATCCTCATTCTCACTAGGGCCTGAAATTCGTGTCTACAAGGGCCTGACTTTTATCTTCACCATGGCCTCAGACATGTCCTCTCTCTGACCTCACTCTGGTCCTCACTAAGTCCTCTGATCCACTAGGGCCTGATCACTAGGGCCTGACTCTCATCCTCACTTGGGCCTGACTGTCCTCTTCAGTAGGGCCAATTCTTGTCCTCACCATGGCCTGACTCTGTCCTTATGCCCTGACCCTTTGCGTCTCTATGATCTGACTCTGACTCAGTGGTTCATGAATCTTGTTGTCAATGGAGATTGACATGGTTCTTCCCTGGACCCTGACTCTGATCCTCACTGGAGCCTGACTCTGGTCCTCACTGGGCCCTGACTCTGGTGCTCTCTATGGCCTGAGACTGTACCTGTCTGCGACCTGACCCATTGCCTCACTAGGCCTCACTCTGGTCCTCTCTAGGCCCTGATTCTGATCCTCACTACAGACTGACCCTGCCTCATATGCGGCACCATTCTCATCATCACTAGGGCCAAAGGTCGTGTCTACTAGGGCCTGACTAGGGACTGATTTCCTCACGAGGGACTGGTTTGGTCCTCACTATGTCCTCACGCTAGTCCTCACTCTGGCCTCACTTGTGTTCTCTCTGGCATCACTCTGGTCCTCACTAAGTCCTCCCATTTGTCCTCTCTATGGCCTCACTCTGTTCTTCACTACTACCTGACTTTGGTCCTCACTGTGGCCTGATTCTTGTCCTCATTATGGTCTCAATCTAGTCCTGTCTATAGCCTGACACTTTGCTTCACTGGGCCCTGATTCTGTTTCTCATTGGGCTCTGACACTAGTTTTGACTACAGCCTGACTCTGGCCCTCACTATTGCCTGACTTAGTCTTCACTGCAGCCTGATTCTCATCCTCATAACAGTCTCAATCTAGTCCCATTGATAGCCTGACAGTTTGCCTCGCTGGACCCTGACCCTTGTCCTCACTGGGCCCTGACTCTGGTCCTCACTGGGCTCTGACACTAGTCTTCACTACAGCTTGGCTCTGGCCCTCACTATTGCCTGACGTTAGTCCTCACTAGGGCCTGGCTCTCATCTTCATTTTTTTCTGACTCTTGTCCTCTCCATCTCCTGATTCTTGTCCTCATTAGTCACTGACTCAGGTTTTCACTGCGCCCTGAGTTTGGTCCTAACTGAGCCCTGGTTATGGTCCTCACTAGGGCCTGACACTCTTCCTCACTTTGTCCTGACTCTCATTCTCAACAGGGCCTGACTCTGTCCTCTATGGCCTGATACTTTGTGTCGCTACTTGCTGACTCATTGCTTCACTGGGCTATGAAACTCGTCCTCCCTGGAGATTGACACTATTTCTCACTGGGCTCTGATTTTGGTCCTCACTATAGCCTAACTCTGGTCCTGACCATGTCAAGACTCTTGTTTCAATAGGGCCTGATTGTCATGCTCACAAGGACCTGATTCTCATCCTCTACACCCTAACTTTCTTCCTCTCTAGGCACTGATTCTGTTCCTCACTGGATCTGATCCTGGTCCACTCTATGACTTGAATCTGCTCCTTTCTACATCCTGAATCTGGTCCTCTATACAGTCTGACTCTGGTCTTCTGACAGCCCAACTCTTTGCCTCACCATTGCCTGGCATTTTGTTTCACTGGGTCTGACTTTGGTCCTCACACCACCCTGACTCTTTGCCTCACTGGGAATTGACACTGGTCCTCAGTGGGTCCTGATGCTGGACATCACTGTAGCCTTAATATGGCCCTCACTATGTCCTGATTCAGGTCCTCATTACAGTCTGAGTTTCATTCTACTAGGGCCTGACTGTTGTCTTGCCTACGTCTTGCCACTCGTCCTAACTATATCTGACCCTGGACCTCAATGTGCCCTGAGTCTCATCCTCACTGTGCCCTGATTCTGATCCTCACTACATCTTGACTCTGATCCTCACTGGGGCCTGACTCTCATCATCAGTGTGACCTATCATCCTTACCACCCCCTGACTCTATCTTCTGCGGCCTGAGACTTTGCATCACCGTGACCTGACTCTTGGCTTCACTCTGTCATAAACCTTGTCCTCACAGGACCCTGATGCTGCTCACTCAGCCTGAATCTGGTCCTCACTATGGCCTGACCCTGGCCCTAAGTGACCCCCGCTTCTGGTCTTCTCTATGGCCTGATTTGATCATCTCTAAGGTCTGGCACATTGCCTCACTTTGACTCTGCTTCTCATTAGGACCTGATTTCGGTCCTCACACTGAGTGATTCTGCCCTCACTACAGTATGACCCTCATCATCACTAGGGCTTGAACCTCATGTCTGAAAGGGCCTGACTCTCGTCTTCAGTAGCGCTAGACTCTCATCCTCACTTTCACCTGACTCATCCTCACCACAGCCTGAATCTGTACTCTATGGCCTGTCGCTTTGCATCACTACCTCCTGACTCTTTGCCTCACGAGGTCATGAATCTTGTCCTCCCTGGAGACTGACGCTGCTTCACACTGGGCTCTGATTTTGGTCCTCATTACAGTCTGACTCCTGTCCTCACTATGGCATGACTCTCGTTCTCAGTAAGGCCTGACTCTCATGCTCACTAGGACATGAGTCTCACCTCACTAGGCCGTGAGTCTGGTTCTCACTAGGCACTGATTCTCTTCTCACTGGGCTCTGCTCCTGGTTGGCTGTATGGCTTGACTCTGGTCCTTTCTACATCCTGAACCTGGTCCTCTATAGGCCCTGACTCTAGTCCTCTCTATAGCCTGACACTTTGCCTCACCTCAGCCTGACATTTCATTTCACTGGGCTTGACTCTGATCCTCCCTGTGCCCTGACTCTTTGGCTCACTACAGCCTGACTCTGCCTCACTGGGACCTGATGCTGGACATCACCTAGCCTGAATATGGTCCTCACTATGTCCTAATTCTGGTCCTCATTAGGGTGTCAGTCTCATCCACACTAGGACCTAAGTGAGCATGAAGGTCAGGCCCTATTGAGGAAGAGAAGCATCCATAGTGTGGACCAGAGTCAGATCATAGCTAAGACCATATCAGGGCCCAGTAATGAACAGTGTCAACATGAAGTGAGGACCAGAGTCAGGCCGTATTGAGGGTCAGAGTGTGGCAGGTCCCAGTGAGGAACCAGACACAGGTCCCAGTGTGGAACCAACACAGGGCCCTGTGAGGGGCAGAGTCCTATGCAGTGAGGCAAAGCACTCTGCATCCTGACACTCATCCTCACTAAAGGCTGACTCTGGACCTCAGTGTGCCTTGAGTCTCATCCTTGCTGGCCCCTGATTCTGGTCCTCACTACATGTTGACTGTGATCCTCACTAGGGCTTGACTCTTGTCCTCACTTTGGCCTGACTCATCCTCACTAGTGCCTGACTCTCATTCTCATTTTGGATGAAAATTTCCAAGTAGCGGGTTACTCTCAGCAAACAGAATGGTAAGAAACCTATATTCCTTCACTGAATGAATGGCAATCAATAGAGTGTTTTTCAGGCATCTGTCTTTCAGCAGCTGTCTAGATTCCAAGATGCGAGAACACCACATTTGCACAGAGGCCCTCATTTCCAGAGTCATATCCAATATGTTTCCCTGCATTTTCCAAGCCTTGTGAACATGGTACTATATAATAAGACTACCCATGAGGAAACAGGCTGCAGGAGTGTGTCTGACAGAGCTGAGTGCCATACTGTTTTTACCTAGTTTAGTTGGCATTCCAGTAGAAATGATCTTGCCACAAGGAGTTGCAAGCTGACTGCTTGCTTCAGAAATCCCAGTGTTTTGACCAAAGCTATTGCTGTCATAAGCAGGAAAACAGCAATTGGATTGATTTTCAAGCAGCTGCTAAGCCACAGCCTACTATGGCCAACAGAGAGAAAATGCTAATATTGCCAACAAGATCCAGTATCCAGCTTCATGCTCAGAATGTGGCCAAGCACCATCCAAGAATTTTCCAGATAGACCTAGGCTCACTGGATCCTTCCTACAGAGAATAACTGAATAAACTTGGGGTTTTTGTTTGTTTTCCCTGTAGTTATGCAATTGCTCCCTACTATGACACCTGTGAGGGGAAATTATTACTTAAAAATGACGTCCAAGCAAAGATTTTCAAGTGGTGGGTTACTCTCAGCAACCAGAATCCTGGGAAACATATATTTCTTTGATGAATGAAAGGCATAAAAAGAGAATGTTTTTCAGGCTTCTATCTATCAGGAACTGTCTAGATTCTAAGTTGTGAGAACTCCTGGTTTTCATAGAGGCCCTAATTTCCATACTTATAGCCAATATGTTTCCCTGCATTTTCCGAGCCTTGTGAACACATTCCTAGGTCATTTTGGGTCTGCCCACGAGGAAACAGGCTTTGGGAGATTGTCTAAGATTACTGAGTGCCATACTGTTTTTGCCTAGATTAGTTGACATTTTAATGGAAATGATCCTGCCACAAGGAGTTGCAAGCTGCCTGCTTGTCAGAAATCAGAAAGGTTTGACCAAACCTATTGATGTCATAAGTAGCAAAACATTAATTGGATGGATTATCAGGCAGCTGCTAGCATGCACCCTTTTAGGGCCAACAGAGAGAAAATGCTAATTTTGCTAACAAGGTCCAATATCCATGTTCACACTCAGTATGTGTCCCCAAGAATTTTCCAGACAGACCTAGGATCACTGGATCCTTCCTACAGAGAAAACTTGATGGAACAGACATTTTAATGTTTCTCAACATCAGATGACCTCCCAGAGAAGGGCCAAGCAGCCTAATTCAGGAGAAATGAAGTTGCTCAGTCGTGTATGACTCTTTGTGATCCCTTTGACTGTAGCCAACCAGGCTCCTTTGTCCATGGCATTTGTGGAGTGGGCTGCCCTTTCCTTCTCCAGGGGAACTTCCTGACCTGAATATCTTACGCAGGTCTCCCACATGGCAGACAGACACTTTCCCCTCTGAGCCACCAGGGATGTTCACTTAATATTTTGAGAAGTCAACTGCTTAAAGAAGTGGTTCTAGGGTTGAAGAGTAGAATGAGCCTGTGTGTGTTTCTGGCAGGTTACATGCTGCAACTATACAGGTTTCACAGGGCAAATGACTGCTTTTGAACGTCATACCCCAGTTCCAGGTTCACAAAAACACGTCTCCCTGCAGTTTCAAAGCTGTGTAAATTCACTCCTAGGACTCAAGGTATGATCCGTGTATATTGACTTCTATATCTGGGCTTCCAGTGATCATCTAAAACTGTACTGTCAGAGGACTTGCAGCTAGAAAAGGCAAGCAGTATGTTTCTCTCAGAAAACACAAATGTTTGATGAAACTTGCTGTCATAAAGAAGGGGAAAATGCACCAGTGTGTTTCCCCATCAGGTTGGAGACTGCAAGTATTCTGGATTTGTTAGGCGAAAATACTGCTTTCTCTTCAGGCACTGAATTCTAGGTTCAGAAAACCGTTGCCCCACAGGTTTGGTGCTATGCAAAGGCACACCTAGATCACACTGCACCATTCCCTTAGAAAAGGATTCAGGGAAGAATGTTCCGTGAGCGCTTCTCCTCTACCTGTTGCTACCCTGAGTGGGCAAAATTACACTGTCAGATGACTTTGTAGCATTAATAAGCAAGGGCATGTGCTTTCAGAAAACAGATACTTAAGCAAAGCTGCAGGTGTAAGGAAGAGAGAAATGAACCCATGTGTGTTTCTTCCAGGCATCAGACTGCAACACCCAGCAGTCACAAAAAGAAATGCCACTTCTGCCTTTAGGCTCCAAGTCCCACGCTAACAAAAACAAATGTCCATGTAGTTAGAAAGCTGTCTGACAGAGCCCAAGGACAGATAGCACCATTCCATGAGTAAAGAGTTCAGGGGGAGTGCTCTGAGGGTCCAGCAGGGAGTGTTCTCTGAGTTTGGCTGCCATACCTGTTGTTAGCTTAATTCGGTGAAGCTGGACTGGGTGTTGCCTTCCCAGTGAGAAGTGGCCAGCAGCATGTTCCTTTCAGAAAACTCAAAGAATGGACCAAAGCTGTTGTCATAATGCACAGAAAAATGACCCAGTTTGTTTTCCTGGCTGGTTTGAGGCTGCAAGTCTGCTTTCACAGGAACAATATACTGATTTTGCCATATTACCTGGAATTCCAGCTTCAAGGTAACATGTTTCCCTACACATTCAGAGCTGCATAAAGACACTCATAGTTCACAGACACTGTCCCGTTTGAGAAGCCAAGATATCATGGGAGAGTGCTCTGTGAATGTGGATGGCCAAGCCTATTTTTGCTCTGATTAGGTGAAACATACTGTCAGATGACCTCGCAGAAGGAGGTACCAAGCAGCCTGATTCAGGAGAAGTGAACTTGCTCAGTCATGTACAACTCCTTGCGATCCCTTTGAGTGTAGCCAACCAGGCTGCTCCATCGGGGTGCTCAACTGTTGCCATGGGACTAGGATGCTCAGACCGGGACCATCCTATTCATTTCAAACTGAACTCCAAGTCTTCTGTCTTATTTACACTTCAAACTAACATTGGGAGATGATCATTTTGTAAGGGAAGAAATATCAAATCACTATGTTGTGCACCAGGAACTAACAGCGTTGCAGATCAATTATACTTCAAAAACAAACACACAAAGAAACAAACTCATATAGAAAAAGGGGTCAGATATGTGGTTCCAGGAGTTGGGTGTGGGGGATAGGGGATTGGACAGAGGCAGTAAATGTACAAACTTTGAACTATGAGGATTAGGACCATAACCAGCAACCCACACACACACTTAACACTGCTGCATGTCATACACGAAAGCGGTGGAGAGAGCAAATCCCGAGAGTTCTTATCACTAGGAAAAATTTCTTTTATTTTGCATCTTTATGAGACCATAGATGTTCATTAAACTTACTGTGATCATCATTTCATGAAGTATGTAAGTCAAATCACTACACTAGACACCTTTAACTTATACAGTACTATCCATCAATTATAACTCAAAAAAACTGGAAAAGATAATACTGTTGGGAGGTGAACAAGTCGTTTATGTATTTTCATAGCAGTCTTCCAGTAAGGACAGCTTCTGGTCTCGCTCTGCTCCACCTTTTCAAACTGCTGCCAGCTCAGCTGCCATCCTGACACTCCTTCAGCTCAGTGTTTTTCACTGGCTCCCAACCACCCAGAGGACAGATCCAAACTGATGCTTCACCCCAACCCATTACTGCCGTGGCATGTACAGGCCTCATTTGCTCCTAAATCTTTGCCTTTCATCACACCATTCCCTCCACCCAGAGGCCCTTTCTCTAGTTCTTGTTAAAGTCAGTGCCCCTCCACGTCCATCTTTTAAAGACCAGTTCACCCTCTCCAAAAGCTTTGTCCCCACTGAGCTCCTGGAGCTCTTTAAAGCCATCAGAAATATGCAGATAATCACCTTCAACCAGGCTGTATAAACACTCATGCGTTATCCCCTCTAGTAATATCTCAGCTCTTGGCTGGCAGGGTGAACACAGTCACACACACAGAACACCCACACAGACACACACTCTCTCTTTCCTCTCTCCCTCTCTCTCAGTTTCATACAGCTCCCCGTATGAATAAACAACACCTATCTGGGTGCTTCTGTCGTTGTTTAATTGCTAAATCATGTCTGACTCTTGCTACCCCATGAACTTGCAGCACGCCAGGCTCCTCTGTCCATGGATTTCCCAGGCAAGAATACTGGAGTGGGTTGCCATTTCCCTATCCAGGGGATCTGCCTGGCCTAGGGATTGAACCTACATCTCCTGCATTGGCAGGTGGAGACTTTACCCCTGAGCCACCTGGGAAGGCCCAAGATGTTCCTAAGTACTATGATAAATAGTATCTCAATTAATGGCAAGAAACTCTCACAGCTGAGGAAACAGAGTCCCTGACCGGCAGTGACCCTCCAGCCTGGGTCCTGTGCTCGGCCTGCCTCTCTTTGCCACAAGTTGGCTGAATAAAGACACTCTGATTTCTTTCTAGGGGGTAGCTTCGTGAGAATTACACTGTCTTTCACAACTGTATGGAAATCAAGAAATGCGTGTCCAGTTTACACCAGGACAAACACCACCATGTCTGTCCAGCTGAGAGCGCACACAGAGCTGTGGGCTTTCCATCTGAGTCTGTCCAGAGAGGATGAAAGGCCACAGGCAGGAAACAGGTACTCCTGGGCCCCGTGGCAGCAGGTTCAGCATCTGCTAACAAGAGACCCGCATCACACCATCCCCGGCCCACGTCCCAGACCCCTGACTGGAGCCCAGGGCGCAGCTCACGCCTTCTCCCTGAGGCAGCCCAGCCATGGTCTGTTTCTGAGTTGCAGACATAGCTGCTGCACAACCAAAGGGCTTTCCAGCCCGAGGAGAGCCAAGATGGGAGCAAGGAGGTGGGCCAGCCCACGCAGCTTCTCTGTAGGACCATCACCAGCAAGCGCCAGGCCAGTGCAGCTCGCTCTGTGCCTGGTCCACCCCCCTCAGAGGTGGGACTTCACTGTCCCTCTTTTTCTTGAAAAGCTTTCTTTCCATTCTTCTCATTGCTAGCATCTGAAGGGCTGGGAGTTCTGGGCAAGTCCTCAGCATCTTCTGACAAAGACATGTCCATCCTACCTGGGAATTCTTCTGTGTTGCTTCCCCATTTAAATGCTACATGCAACTGTCAACTACAAATTGGCACTTACCAAGAGTATTGCCAATGACTGAAGAACAAACGTGTTTGCCATCTGCCTCTACGGAGACTGAATCCCATGCTGCCATAGCTGTTAACCTTCAACACCCCCGGAGGGGGTGAAGTGAATCACTCTGTGCTCCAGGGAATCTGGTGGGACAGGTCTTTAGATAGTTGGATGTTTTCAGGAACAGATTTTATGATCTCAATCCTTGCATCTCCTCATATCTAGAGAAGCACTAAATCCATTCATGGTGGCATCAGATTCTCATGACTAACAAAAAACCTTTTGTAAATTGAGTGCTTCATGGTATTGAACTCCCCCTTCACCAAAACCTTATACACTGACTTTCCCCCACTGCCGCTTTGGAGCAGTCTCTCAGAGCAGTCTCTCTGAGTTGCCGACTCCCGGGCTGCAGTCCTCATTTTGCCCCAAATAAAACTTAATGCACAATTCTCAAGTTGTACATCGTTTTTTTAGTTGACACAACTATGAGGGTGACACAAGATCTGGGCTTCCTGAAAAGTCAATGAAACTTACCAAAACCATAGGGTTAACAAAGCACCAAGGGAAAGAGCTAGCTGACTGCCTGGGAGGACTTTAGAGGAACTTGGAAATGAAAGAGAGTCTAAGCTGGTCACCAGCACAGTGAAGAGACTGAGGGGCAGCAAAAAGCAAGGAAGGGAACCCTTCCCATGCTGAGGACTTTGACCCTATTTTAAGAGAATTGATGCTTTTGAACTGTGTTGTTGGAGAAGACTCTTGAGAGTCCCTTGGACTGCAAGGAGATCCAACCAGTTCATTCTGAAGGAGATCAGCCCTGGGATTTCTTTGGAAGGAATGATGCTAAAGCTGAAGCTCCAGTACTTTGGCGACCTCATGCGAAGAGTTGACTCATTGGAAAAGACTCTGATGCTGGGAGAGATTGGGGGCAGGAGGAGAAGGGGATGACCGAGGATGAGATGGCTGGATGGCATCACGGACTCGATGGACGTGAGTCTGAGTGAACTCCGGGAGATGGTGATGGACAGGGAGGCCTGGCATGCTGCAATTCATGGGGTCGCAAAGAGTTGGACACGACTGAGCGACTGAACTGAACTGAAATGAACTGAACTGAACTGAACTGATATCTCATGACTAGTGGGTTGTAGAGCTGGCATATCAACGGGGTTTTCATTTTTACCTTCCAAACACAAGAAAGAAGAGGCAAAAGGCACAGCTTACTGAAAAAACTTGAGTCAGAGAAAGTCAAAAGAGAGGGAGGGAGACAGGAGACTTTCTTTGAAGAAAACAGTAAGTCCTGGGTTTGCTGTCCTGGGAAGTAGAAAAGGAAAAGAGACTCTAATAATATCAATTACACTCATTACTATTAATATAGTGCTTTAAAAGTTTGCAAAGGATTTTAATTTTGCAAAACAGAAAAACCAGTTCTAATTGAATTTAATATAAATTATATATATATAAACATCAATCACACACACAAAGGGTCCAGGTAGATCATAATACAACCTATTGAAAGGTTGTTGTTGAACCATGAAAGACACCAGGATTCTTGGCCTCTGGAGGAGAAGAATTCAATCTGGGACCAGAGAGGAGGTGTGATTGCTCAGAGCTTTTGTGTAACAAAGTTTTATTAAAGTATAAAAGAGATAGAGAAAGCTTCCGACACAGATATCAGAAGCGGGGCACAAAGAGTGCCCCTCACTAGTGTTAGGAAGGGAGTTATATACTTTTCAATTAGTTATTACAATGAATCAAAAGAATGTCTGGAGGTTGAAAAGATCTTGCTAGACCCACTCCCATAACTTACATTTTAAGATAACGGGATTAGCCAGAGGTTTTCAGGAAGGAGAAACTGTCCTCAAGCAGGATACATTGTTGTTATATAATCCTTAGTACAGAGTTTAAACTGAGTTTGTTATGTAATCATCAGTTCAAGGCTTAAAGATAAAAACATTTTATGTGACTAAGACTAAGGAATGTAGAGGGGAAAAAAAGTTTGTCCTTTCCTCCTCCTTGAGAATCCCAGACCCCTCTCTCCTTGGGGACCCCCCAGACATTTTATTAACCTGCCTAGGAATTGAAGCACTGCCGGACTTGAAAGTTCTTGCTATATTTTCAGTTCAGTTCAGTTCAGTTCAGTTCAGTTCAGTTGCTCAGTCGTGTCCGACTCTGCGACCCCAAGAATCGCAGCACACTAGGCCTCCCTGTCCATCACCAACTCCCGGAGTTCACTCAGACTCATGTCCATCGAGCCAGTGATGCCATCCAGACATCTCATCCTCTGTTGTCCCCTTCTTCTCCTGCCCCCAATCCCTCCCAGCATCAGTCTTTTCCAATGAGTCAACTCTTCGCATGAGGTGGCCAAAGTACTGGAGTTTCAGCTTCAGCATCATTCCTTCCAAAGAAATCCCAGGGCTGATCTCCTTCAGAATGGACTGGTTGGATCTCCTTGCAGTCCAAAGGACTCTCAAGAGTCTTCTCCAACACCACAGTTCAAAAGCATCAATTCTTCGGTGCTCAGCTTTCTTCACAATCCAACTCTCAAATCCATACATGACCACTAGAAAAACCGTAGCCTGACTAGATGGACCATTGTTGGCAAAGTAATGTCTCTGCTTTTCAATATGGTATCTAGGGAGGTCATAACTTTTCTTCCAAGGAGTAAGCGTCTTTTAATTTCATGGCTGCAATCACCATCTGCAGTGACTTTGGGGCCCCAAAAAATAAAGTCTGATGCTGTTTTCACTGTTTTCCCATCTATTTCCCATGAAGTGATGGGACCAGATGCCATGATATTCGTTTTCTGAATGTTGAGCTTTAAGCCAACTTTTTCACTCTCCTCTTTCACTTTCATCAAGAGGCTTTTTAGTTCCTCTTCACTTTCTGCCATAAGGGTGGTGTCATCTGCATATCTGAGGTGATTGATATTTCTCCCAGCAATCTTGATTCCAGCTTGTGCTTCTTCCAGCCCAACGTTTCTTGTGATGTACTCTGCATATAAGTTAAATAAGCAGGATGACAATATACAGCCTTGATGTACTCCTTTTCCTATTTGGAACCAGTCTGTTGTTCCACGTCCAGTTCTACCTGTTGCTTCCTGACCTGCATATAGGTTTCTCCACAGGCCACTCAGGTGGTCTGGTATTCCCATCTCTTTCAGAATTGTCCACAGCTTATTGTGATCCACACAGTCAAAGGCTTTGGCATAGTCAATAAACCAGAAATAGATGTTTTTCTGGAACTCTCTTGCTTTTTCCATGATCCAGCTGATGTTGGCAATTTGATCTCTGGTTCCTCTGCTTTTCTAAAACCAGCTTGAATATCAGGAAGTTCATGGTTCACATATTGCTGAAGCCTGGCTTGGAGAATTTTGAGAATTACTTTACTAGTGTGTGAGATGAGTGCAATTGTGTGGTAGTTTGAGCATTCTTTGGCATTGCCTTTCTTTGGGATTGGAATGAAAACTGACCTTTTCCAGTTCTGTAGCCACTGCTGAGTTTTCCAAATTTGCTGGCATATTGAGTGCAACACTTTCACAGCATCATCTTTCAGGATTTGAAACAGCTCAACTGGAATTCCATTACCTCCACTAGCTTTGTTCATAGTGATGCTTTCTATGGCCCACTTGATTTCACATTCCAGGATGTCTGGCTCTAGGTGAGTGATCACAATATCATGATTATCTTCGTCTTGAACATCACTTTTGTACAGTTCTTCTGTGTATTCTTGCCACCTCTTCTTAATATCTTCTGCTTCTGTTAGGTCCAGACCATCTCTGTCCTTTATCAAGCCCATCTTTGCATGAAATGTTCCCTTGGTGTCTCTAATTCTCTTGAAGAGATCTCTAGTCTTTCCCATTCTGTTGTTTTCCTCTATGTCTTTGCATTGTTCACTGAGGAAAGCTTTCTTATCTCTTCTTGCTATTCTTTGGAACTCTGCATTCAGATGCTTATATCTTTCCTTTTCTCCTTTGTTTTTCACTTCTCTTTTTTCACAGCTATTTGTAAGGCCTCCCCAGACAGCCATTTTGCTTTTTTGCATTTCTTTTCCTTGGGGATGGTCTTCATCCCTGTCTCCTGTACAATGTCACAAACCTCATTCCATAGTTCATCAGGCCCTCTATCTATCAGATCTAGGCCCTTAAATCTATTTCTCACTTCCACTGTATAATCATAAGGGATTTGATTTAGGTCATACCTGAATGGTCTAGTGGTTTTCCCTACTTTCTTCAACTTAAGTCTGAATTTGGCAATAAGGAGTTCATGATCTGAGCCACAGTCAGCTCCTGGTCTTGTTTTTGTTGACTGTATAGAGCTTCTCCATCTTTGGCTGCAAAGAATATAATCATCTGACTTTGGTGTTGACCATCTGGTGATGTCCATGTGTAGAGTCTTCTCTTGTGTTGTTGGAAGAGGGTGTTTGCTATGACCAGCGCATTTTCTTGGCAAAACTCTATTAGTCTTTGCCCTGCTTCATTCCATATATTCCAAGGCCAAATTTGCCTGTTACTCCAGGTGTTTCTTGATTTCCTACTTTTGCATTCCAGTCCCGTATAATGAAAAGGACATCTTTTGGGGGTGTTAGTACTAAAAGGTCTTGTAGGTCTTCATAGAACCATTCAACTTCAGCTTCTTCAGCGTTACTGGTTGGGGCATAGACTTGGATTACTGTGATATTGAATGCTTTGCCTTGGAAACGAACAGAGATCATTCTGTCTTTTTTGAGATCGCATCCAAGTACTGCATTTCAGACTCTTTTGTTGCCCTTGATGGTTACTCCATTTCTTCTAAGGGATTCCTGCCTGCAGTAGTAGATATAATGTAGTAGATATAAACTCTCAGGTTCAATGAGAATAACCACGTAGAAAGGGACCCTGGTTGTGTGGCAGAGAGAGACGGGCAGTGGTCAGCACTGAAAAATAAACATGAAATAATAACAAACACTCTTAAGAGTGAAACAGGTCTGAATCTGTCTCAGTACCTTTGACACCAACGTAAGACCAAAGGAAGTCTGCCCCAAAGGATCCTTTCTTGCCAAATACTCAGCAGTCCAACCATGATAAAAGAAAGTAAAATTCCAAGAATTTCAGGGTTATTGCTCTCTCTAAAAAAGAACCAAATTCCTCCCCTTTAACCTCTCCAGCCAACTTCACCCCAAACCCACCTCTAGCTTCAAACACAAGCAAATAAATGAATTCTATAAGTCCCACATGGTCCATTTCTGCCTTCACTTTGCTTTGCAGAAACTGACGCTACAGCACATGAATTTTAAAATAGTGTGAAAATGTAAGTACTCTTGTAATCCAAACTGGGAGAAAAGAAATACTGAATTGGAATGACAGTTTCATTTTCCTTTAAACCAAACTGATTCACCAGTTCTCTTTTCTTTCCACAACTACAAGTAAGCCTGGCTTTTAAAGAGAACCCAACCAGGGCTAACATCTGCTCCTTGATAAGACCGTTGCTGTTATTGTTTATCACTGAGATGTGTCTGACTCTTTCATGACCCCGTGGACTGTAGCCTGCCAGGCTCCTCTGTCCATGGAATTCTCCAGGCAAGAATACTGGTGTGGGTAGCCATTCCCTTCTCCAAAGAATCTTCCCAACCCAGGGTTGAACTTACTTCTCCTGCATTGAAGGTGGATTCTTTACCACTAAGCCACCTGGGAAGCCCCTTAACATAATCAAATGTTATTTTCTAAGTGAGTCTAGATATTTCACTACCCATCCAAGGAATAAACTGCATGGCAATTCTGCATTGACAGTTTTCTACTTCTGGGTCTACCAAATTAGACAAAGCCCCATCAGTGTACAATGCGCTCCTAACAGAAGGGAATAACAGCCCGGACCACATGGTCCAGGAATTGTGACTATAGAGTGGACAGCCAAGGAGCCATATAATTAAGTTGGCGAGCCTCCAGTGAAAATGGCAGGGCTCCTTTAACTCAATGAAGAATAATGTTGTGACCAATATAATATTATACAGCCTGATAAGTGCAGGAGTAGAAGCAAGACCGAAGTCAGACAGAGACTACAACTTGAAGGACCCGTGAGACCAGCATTATACCCACAACAGACTAGACAAATAAGCAGTGGTTTGAGGGGCTGCTTTCCTGTGGTGCAGAACCAAGTTCCTTAGCACACCCAGAACATCTAGACCACACAAAAGAACTTGTTTCAATCCAATGTAAAACCTGACGACTGTCCAGTGAATAAAATTTCAATGACGTGTGTACCAGTGAAAAAAGATACAAGAACTAATGTTCTAGTAAAGATGTAAAAAAAAGTACTTAATGTATTTAACTATTTTTTAATTTTTATCATCTGAGATTAACTAGCTCAAATATACAGAAAATGACAGAAAATCACATAAGAGAGGTTTAAAGCAATACTGACATTTCACTTTGTTTACCTCATTTTTTAAGATTCTTTTTGTTGTGGACTCTTTTTAAAGTCTTTATTGAACTTACAATACTGCTTTTGTGTTTTTTGCCCGTGAGGCATGTGAGATTTTGGTTCCCCGACCACAGATCGAACCCTCACCTCCTGCATTGCAAGGGGAAAATTCTTAACTATTGGAGCACTCTTACTCCAGATTAAAGCTACATATACCCACTTTTTTTAAGATTGTATTTCCATAGAGTATATATGTATAACTGATTCACTTTGCTGTATAGCAGAAACTAACAGAACATTGTACATGAACTATACCCGAATAAAAATTAACTGAATAAAAAGATAAAATAAAAAACAATGTAACATTAAAAAAAAAAAAGCTACTGCAAAAGTAGTAGGTATTTAATGTACATCTGCTGGTGAGCAAGTGATATGTACTCATAGACCTGTTGTGTTTCAGAGAACAGAGTATGCGCACCTGGTTCTTTCTGATGAAAGGGACAGACAGTATTTCAGAAAAGAGCTGGACTTTAATTCCTGAGGCCAAAAGAGAGACATTGGCAATGACACAAGACATTAAGTTTTGTGTCATCACGTGGGAGTGGACATGTTAGGGGAAACTGACTGAAGCCACCTCCCCTGGCCAGGCACCATAGTAACCATTTGTGTGAGCTATTTTATGGCAGGAGGTCCTGGTAAAGAATTGGAACTAATAAGCCTCCACTGATCAGAAGAGTTCAGGGAAGGTCAAAAGGAGACACCCCCTCCTAGTATCCTTGCTGGCATCCATCTTGGCTTAGCAACGCCTGCACCACCAGGATGGACCCTGAATCAGAATGGTTGGCCTAAGACAACCCTGAAACTAATCCCGTCACCATAAAACTCGAGACTGTGAGCCACATGGCAGAGCAGTCCTCCTGGTTCCCCAGGTGCCCCTTTCCAAGAAAGTCTCCTGCTTTGTCAGCATGTGTGTCTTCATGGACAATTCATTTCTGAATTTTAGGCAACAGCCCACTCCTCAGGCCCTGCAAATGGTCCCCCTTCCTGCAACAGATATGGGGAGACATGTTGTTTTGACCTGCTCTGACCAATGTTGTAATCACTGATGTGATTTCTGAGTACCTTGAATGATGCCAGTCTGAAATGAAATGGGCTGGATTTCAAAGACTTAGTCAAAAAAATATGCAATATCTCAGAATTTCTCTTATTGATTACATAAATAATGAGAATTTGAATACATTGGAATAGTTAAAATAATTTTTAACATTGATTTCTCCTGTTTCATTTTACTATTTTTATGCAGCTACTAGAAAGTTGTAAATTTATGTGGCTCTCATCATATTCTGTTGGGCAGCCCTCTAGAACACCCTTGTTCTGTCTAATGCTTACTCTTTTTTCGGTCGCATTTGCAGCAGCCATAGTTTGGGGCAATTTCTTTTCTCTTTCCTTAAAAAAATGTACCCTCCCTTATCGAGAGGGGTGATAATTTATAAAGTACTTTGAAAGACAGGAAAGAGCCTCAAGGGCCTTTGTGCTTAACAATACTTCCTTTGCAACAGTTTTATTATTCAAAATGAACCAATGCATGAATGTTAAAATCTGAGTCTCTTTACCTCTGAAATCACCATCAGAACATTTCCTTTCCTGTCTCTGAATTTTCCATAAAGGCTTAGGCTCTATTCAACTCTTCACTGCCTGAGGTAGTGTGAATTTTGTTTCTGGGGGTTTGGAAGTGATTTTTTATAGCATTGTGGTTTCTCTGGTTTTTCTTTTCCTCCTGAGAAAAGACACACTGAAGCATTGAAACAGGCCTCTTGGTAAATGGATCTTAATTTTCCTTCATTTACAGAATTTGACTTGCTTCTGCTTTCCCTGAGGAGTCTACAGTCTCTAAAGAACCACAAAGGAGCACTTATTTGCTCGTTTTCTTTTTTCATCTCATTTTAAAAATATACTTGTTTGGCTCCATTGGGTCTTAGTCGCAGCGCTCAAGATTTTTTGTTGCAGCACATGAATTCTCCAACTGTGGTTCTGTTGTACTCACGCATTGCAGGAAACACGCTCACTCAGAAGGACAATGCAGGTAGTGGAGGGCAGTTTATTACACCGGCAGACTCAAGGCAGAGTCTTCTCTTAGCCAAGGACCCTGATCAGTTTTTTTGAAAACTTTATATCCCTTAAGTGTATGTGCCCAAACCCACCTCCCCAAATTTCCTGAAACTAGTCTGAACAGAGGAAAAGAAAGACACAATCGAAGTTAACCCATGATTTATATGCCTTAAACCTAGGTAGTTGCTGCTGCTGCTGCTGCTGCTGCTGCTGCTGCTGCTGCTGCTGCTAACTCGCATCAGTCATGTCCGACTCTGTGCGTCCCCAGAGACGGCAGCCCACCAGGCTCCCCCATCCCTGGGATTCTCCTGGCAAGAACACTGGGCTGGGTTGCCATTTCCTTCTCCAATGCATGAAAGTGAAAAGTGAAAGTGAAATCGCTCAGTCGTGTCCAGACTCTTCACGAACCCATGGACTGCAGCCTACCAGGCTCCTCTGCCCATGGGATTTTTCAGGCAAGAGTACTGGAGTGGGGTGCCATTGCCTTCTCCAAGCCTAGGTAGTTAACAGCGCACAATTATCAATAGACCTGTGGTCATACCCCAATGAGCATAATAGAATGTATTATTCTATTCAGTTACACAGATAATTAGGGTATTCTTTTAGGCGAAGGAGAGTCTAGATACGAGCCCTGGGGCTCTTCCATCCAGGAGGTCTGGTTATCCAGTTGGTATGTCGTTTCCATAGATACTGGGCACATGGCTCAAAGTCCACAGTCTGGCCCAAGAAGGAGTCCAGCTTTCAAGATGGAGCCTGTTCTGTCTGTTTCCTCCTTCAGTACCACAGGCTCCAGAGCCTGTGGGATTAAGTTGCCCTACTCCAACCAGGAATCAAACCTTAGTCCCCTGCATTGCAAAGTGGATTCTTAACCACTGGATCAACAGGGAAGTCCCTCATCTCACTTTCAAGAAGGGAACCAGAACACTGATGTTATTTGAAAGGGAAAGAGGTAAGATTAATTACTGCAACTTGGTTTTATCAGATGAAACACAAAATTGTTAGCCCAAGTCAGCTGCATCCGGCTTCTTCCCTCATGCCCTGCTCTCACCTGGGGCAGGAGCGGTGGTGGTGGTGTAGGGAATAAGCATAGACTCAGCCTCTTTCCTGGCTGGAACCACTCATAAGTAGAAGGTGTTACAACCTAACAGCGTCTAGTAACAGTGTTTAAACGATGTAGGTTAGACCCCTATGTATGGTCAGGCCACTCAAGATGGCTGTTCTCTTGCTGTCTGAATATACCCAACTTGACCAGTCCCTGCCTCACCCACAGCCTACTTACCTGACTGACCTTTGCTGTTAATCAGAGAGCTTAACCAGTGCTTGTTCTAATCTTCAGAGCAGGATTATCTCTACTATAAATTGATCAAAGGGGCAGTTAGGAGTGTTTCTCAGGTAACCTGACGTCAGTTCCCTCTGCAACTGGTAACTTCCCTCTTCCTTCAGTAGCAAAGCCCGCTGCCATGTCCTGCTGGTCACCTGGCGTGCAAGATTGGGTGTCATTCCAGGGCCCTGCTTCAGACATGTAAGCTCTCCCTGTTGCAGGAAGGTGGCCCCCTTCCAGGGCCCGAGAGTGGGCTCTTGTCCAACACTCAGAAATCAATTGTCTGAGAGACACACATGCTGACACAGTCAAGAGATTTTACTGGGAAGGGGCATGGGGGCAGAGGGCAGGAGGGTGAGGGAGCCCAGGAGGACCACTGCCACAGGGCTGGCAGTCTCAGGTTTTGTGGTAATGGGACTAGTTTCCGGGTTGTTATGGCAGCCTGGAATATTACATATCCAGAAGTAGAATGGCTGGATCATATGCGAATGATATGCTTGATATATATATATATTTTAGACCTGCCATACTGTTTTCCATAGTGGCCGTACCAGTCTGCATTCCCACCAACCTGGAGCTGACTTTGAATAAGCATTAAGAGGGAACGGACAGAGGAGCACCTGACAAAGCAGAGAGGCCTTGAAGGAACGATACATGTGGCCACATCGAAAAGAGGAGGGATGGCGGAATGAGCCTGAGGCAGCGGGCAGGAGGTGGCCCCTAAAGTTTGCTCCTTACACTGAAATCCAAGGAGGGACAGAGGGATTTAAAAGTGGTGATGAGGGTGTGTAGGGAGGGTTGGCATAAGAGGTCTACGTTCCACGAAATCCACTGACAGGAGTGTGGTAGGCGCGATAGACACGGCAAGTCCATGAGAGCACTTCTCAGAAGCAGACAAGAGCCTGAAGAACAGCGCTGGGGCTGGAGGGGGGACTTGGGTGTGGAGGAAGCAACACCACGGGGTCGGAGTCAGAGAGGCTGCGATTCAGGATAACTTCCCCTGGAGGAGGCTACACCACAGGGTCAGAGGCAGAGGCTATTCAGGATAACTGCCGTGGGCAGACCCTAAGGCAGCCCCTGGATGAGTCCCTGGATGTTCATGCCTGTGTAATCTCCCCGAGTGAGGCAGTACTGTGCCTCACTTCTAGACAAAGCGAAAGCAAGGGGATTTTGCAGATAAAAGCAGTTCATTCTGAGTCCATCAGGAGGGAGAATATCCTGAGTGGCCTGATTTCAAAACCCTTAAAAGAGGAACTGAGCCCTTTCCAATGGAGAGTCCTATTGGTGCAGGGAGAAACTGATTCTGACTCCATGTTGAAACTGTTTCTTTGACTTGCTTTCCATTGCTTTTATTATTATCATACATAATGGCCTGCTTCACAGGACCCTGCCCCTCTGCCTGTTAAAGTGCCTTTGTTCAGAACCCTGCCCACCTGCAGATGACAGGAAGGAAGAAACTAACACATTCCCCTGACTGATACTTGCCATTCTAGGAGATGTTTGCAAGATTAATGGCCTTGTTTCCTCACCTCCCCCTCATCTCTGACCCATAAAAGAAACTGGCATCCAGACCCCAACTAGATGATTATTTTGAGATGCTAGTCTGCCATCTTCTCGGTCAGCTGGTTTTCCAAATAAAGTCATATTCCTTGCCTCAGCCCCTCGTCTCTCAGATTCACTGAACTATCCTGTGGCGAGCAGAGCGAGCATGGGCTGGTAACACTATGGGCATGACGATGTACGCAGTCACGCTAGAGAAACCCACACGCCAGGACCTGTGAGCAGCCTCCAGCCAATGTAAAGGCAGTCGTACAATCCCAAGGAAATGAAATCTGTCAACAACTCGGGGCAGGGGGGCTTGGAAACAGTGCCTTCTGCAGTACAGCCTCAGGATTAGAGCCCAGGTGCAATCCATACCTTGATTGCAGCTTTGTCAGACCCTGGGCAGGGGACTCAGCTCAGCCATGTTCAGACCCCTAACCCAGAAAACTGGGTATAATCATATAATATGTTATTATTATAATAGCCAGATAATAGTATGTGTTGCTTTAGGCTGCAATGGTTGTAGTAAAATGTTATGGAACAACAGACTAACACAATCTCCAAGCTCCCTGGGGGTGCCCCCCTAGGGAACAGTGGGGCTGCGGGAGGAGCTGAGGACAGTTACAGCTAGCACTTAACAGACCTCACCATGGGGCAGGCACTGTATTAAGATCTCAGGCAGCTGATTTATTACCCACAACAGTCAACGGTGCTAACTGACCATTGTACAAGAGAGTCCCCTTCTTGGGAGACGGAGACAGGCAGACCCATGTTTAGGGTCTCATCCTAAACATGAGGGTTTAAGCCCTCATCCCTCCCTCTCCACGCCCGGGTGGGCACACAGCTCCCAATCAGAGAGCATGTGATCTCTGCCTCAGAAATTCCAGACTCTGTGGGCCCCTTAGTCAAGGACTTTTTTCCTTTAGCTACTGCCAGCTAGCTGGATTTTCATGTGTGCCATGAAGCCTACTGAATCTCAGGTATTCAGCGGAGGAACAGGCCTCAAGACATTTTGGGATTCATCTTCTGCCACATCTTCCCTGAAGAGAAGACAAAAAACATTAAGGCACATTTTTCATTAGAAACAAAGTTTTATTTAAGGTAGACACAACAGTGCAGAACAAAAACACCATTTCACTTTTACCTATAGACATAGCAGCCTTGGTGTTCAGCCTTTCAACTCTCCTTAAATATCAGCATGGTCAGAAGGCAGGGCGTGGACAGGTGACTTATGTAGAAATATGAAACAGAATGGTGATAACCACCCAAATACAGAGTTTTCAAGGCTCTTGGTTTTTAACAGTCATTTTCTAAGACTGTAATTTGTTCCCATCCTTCAACCTCTGTGGAATAGAAACCAAATCATTCTTACCAAATGACACGGAAAGGAAAAAAAAAAAAAAACACGTATCTTTCTTTAAAAGGTTTGAAGAAATGTAGTCATTAAAAACAATGTAAATTATGCCTAGAGCACCACTTTATGGAATATCATTAAATTGTCATTATTGTGTTTTTTAAAAAGCCAACTTGTTAAAGAGGAGCTGATGGCTTCAGTTTTTGTAGAAAACCCTTGGGATATTGTAAAATTCTTTTTTCCTCTTCTGATGAGGCACAGAGAAAGTATTCAAGGCATGAGAAACTTACAACTTTCAGGAACAATGACTGATCAAAACACGTGCTTTAAGAGACAAGTATTCTTACAGCAAATAAGAGAACCCCCTAACACAATACATTTCATCTAAAGCAGGCAGGACAAACCAATCACAGATGAGCGTGTATTACAATCCATAAACAACACAATGTCATCTTTGCCAAACTTTTTCAAAGGTTTTACTTTACTTGTGAAAAACAGGACAAAAATGCCAATGACTGCCCAGGAGGAGCCATTTCATCCTAGTACCCTCAGATGAAATTACTCAGAATTGCACATTTCAGTCAGTATCCATTTTCAAATTATGCTGGGAAATTACAGAGACCTTTATAACTTCAATTGCCCTAATCATTGGGAGGCAACACTGAAAACTTGTACTGAACATGGAAAGGATCGCAATTCACTCCAAAACAAAAAGCTAAGAACCGGCACTACTTACATGCAGAAATCTATCCATTTGCAGAACAGGTCCTTTCTCCAGCAAGAGGCTAAGACTCCCCTCCCCTGACCTGCAGAGGACCATTTGCCTTTTAAAATCAAATTACAGTTGTTCACAAACTATGATTTATTTTAACGGTGTGTTCTTTTGTTCAAGTATTTACAGAATGCCTAGTCCAAGCCAGTCACTGTTCTCCTGGAATTTATGATATAGCAATGAGTTTAAAATGCAATACGCAAAAGAAACCAACATGCATGCATTTTAAAAGCTGTGCAACAACCCAGCTCTAAGAGTTGAACAGTTCTCACAGGGCCAGTGCCTGCAGTGGCCTGCTGCTGTCCCAGCTTAGCTCATCCCTGCAAAGGAGAGGGTGCTCAGAGCAGGAAGCCTCCACAAAAGAAACACGAACACCCAACAGGACCTGCCATACAATGTGGCACATTTCTCCATTTCTCCTAGGACACTTACGAAGTAGGACAAAGCATTGTGTGGGTCAGGGGTGTGCCCACCCTCCCCCAGCCCAGCAAGGCTGGCTGCAGGGGATGATGCCAGTCTGGAGGCTGAGAGGACGCAGTCTGCGCGGACCCCTGATCAGGCCGGGCTACTGCCCGCCCCCTGCTCCTTTAATGGACTCTTTCAGTCTGACTTGAGGAAACGATGTCAGTTCCTCAAGGGGAAAGCTCATTCTAAGTGTGCAAACACTAATCGTAAACGAGCAGCGGAGACTTACTGTTGGGAGCGGTGACTTTGCACAAGGGCTACGGGACCCTCCCTGCCACGTGGCTTGGTCCCCAGCCATTAAAGCCCAGCTTCTTAACCTGGGGTGTATGGACCACGAAGACCCCTGAAGGGTATTTAGTGTTGTGTGTGTGTCTGAGAAGAGGGTCCCTAGCTTTAGAAAATATATTTACAAGAGGGTTTGTAACTTCCTAAAAGTTTAAGAGCCTCTGTCTTAAGAGTATGTCTGCCTGTCATTTGGTGAAATTAAAGGAGGAGCCGGCCACTGCTGTGAGAACGATCGGTCAGACCACAGACACAACACTGGTGCTAGAAGCCTGGGTTAGAGGACGTGTAGTAGTTTATTAGGAAGACACTGGCCGGAAACAAAGTTAGCTGCTACTGGCAGTAGTCATTTAGGATCTGTGTGCCCCCTTTTGTAAAGGAATGATCGATTCCTCATCCTTGGGAATCTACTCAAAGGTAGTCCTCACCTAAGCCAGCAGTAGATGGAGAAGTTAACTTTCCTAGTAACACTTTTCCTCAAGTCAAAACGTATGGCCAGATGTCCCCATTAGCCTCTTACAGCCGTGACTGTTCACGGACAGTATCATGTACCTCCAGGCTGTGTTCCTCATGTCCTGCAAGGTAAGGCACAAAGTGCGATTGGAGCTCTTTCTGTTCAAAATCACTGTCTATGTTACTGTTTTGCTCAAGCTTCAGCTTGGGAGATACATGGCTAAAGAACTTCCGGGACAAGCAATAACTGTACTCTCAAAACTATCAGCTACAAATGATGGGAAAGAGAAAAACAGTATTGTGTTCCCCAAGAACACAGCGTTTGCTAGGAGTTCTCTGGAAGGACCTTCATTGTGGTTATTACTCTTCCTCTTGGTACCTGCCTCTGTCTTCACTGCCTTTTACTAGTCTCTGACTTCCTCGAAGGTGGGCACCAGCCTTATTCACATCCACGCAGCCAGTCACTAGCTGACCTCTGGGACATCACAGATGCTACTGGAACTCAGAGAGTAGGGATGGGGGGATCCACAGACGTTAAGGGCTCTAATTAAATAATTACATGTGACAGGGCTGAGAGAGTTCCTGATATCCTATAATAACGTATCCACTTCAAACTATAAATTAGGGGCAGTCTATAGAGAATCTGAGGCTTTGGGGGGAAAAAAAATCAAGTCATAGAAAACTATATTTCAGAAAATTTTCAAATTACACAAAGAAACAGGTGGAGGGCACTACAATAAAACATCTGATACAGTGATATAAAAAGTAGCAAAATAGATGAGTTAGATTACTGACATTTCTAAGTCACACATTCAAGGGTAATAAATATTATGCAGTAAGAATAATTTAAAACACTGATTGCATCCTGGATATTTATTATTAGCTTTCCATCTCAGAAACCATCGCAGAGGCACAAATAAAATTCACTTCTGCGAATATTCTGAAAGGCAGAGAGCAGCTTATGTAATTAGATCACGTAAACAACTGTCCCTAAGAGCCACACATAAACCTTGAGGTTCCTGAGGATTATTCAGTAGCAATGTACTAGGTTTAACTTTCCAAGAATAAAAACAGGAAGGTCCACAGATGTCCTTAAGAATTTTGCATAAAATGTAAACATAGTTGGGATCTATTTACATGACTGGAATTGGGAAAAGGTTTTTGATATTCCCAGTCAGCCTTGAATGTTTACGAAATAACGCTTGGTTGATACACAATATACCTATTTGTAACACTGACTCTATAATTCCACATTAATGCTAGAATGTTCTTCCCAAATGGCCTCAATTCTGATATCATACAATTCTAAAATTAGATGAATTTTTCAAAGATGTTTTTAAATATAAACTGTGAAACTGTTCTGGCTCTGAGCACATGTCAATGTGCATATGGCAAATGTCATTTATACATTCTGATCCCAATAGGCAAAAAATGTCCCTCACTTTAAGCCTTCTGTGTTCTGTGAATTTGCCTCAGTAACATCCTGTCTCAAATGCTTTTGATAAGAGGAATGCCCTGAAGACAACCTCTTCTAAAGTAGTCATTTTAACTTGTTCTGTATGTTCATTTTCCCCCACTGGGTTCATTTAGAAGCATTCCTTGCTGCATGGAAGTCAACAATTAAACATCCTTTCAACTCTACCTTATTAACAAAGTTCTCAGCCAGAGCAGCACTTGGGTCCACTGCCCTTTGCAGTGCAGGGCATCACATGGTGGTTAGAGGGTCTCAGTCGGCCAAGGGTGACAGGTGGCAGGGCCCAGAGCCTGACTATGAGGACGGAAGCACCAGCGATTCTTCCAGCGTAGGGCACCTCCAGGAAGAGGCCCCCATGGGTCCAGAGTCAGTCAGTGAATGTTTTCTCCTCCAACAGTCATTGGGACATAGACAAGATTCATATTAAATTATACCCTGTTATTATCATCCCATAAAACAAAAAGCTCCCCCAGTCCTTGCTCTCTGTAGTTCGGAGGCTCTTTGCACCATGTGCACAGAAAGGCGTTTTGTTTGTGGCACTAAAGCGCTTCTCCTCTTCCTGGGATTAACCTTACCACTTTCCATCTGATGAGGATGCTCGCGTTGACATTTGCCAAGGCTTACTTGTTTCCGCATTGTCTCGTAGGAAGTTCATGAACCACCCTCCACGATGTTTGTTGACCATTGTTTCCACCAGGGCCTCAGTAAGACATGCTCAGTACCTCTGCTGAGAACCATTTACTGCCAGAGGTGCCTGCCAGAGGTGCTGCAGCCAAAACGAATCCCAGGTCAGAGTCACCGATCTGAAGTTCACAGGACAAAAATCATCAGCAAGAAGTGTCCAGAAGTCTCTGGCGGGCATTCTTCTCTCTATTACTTATTTTTGTTTCACTGTGTACATTTAAATCTGTCAGAACAGAAAACAAGCATTTATGACTGAAATCCCACGGCAGGTTCCATTGGCACTAACTAACTTCTCCTCTGCTATCAATCTAGCTGTTGTTTCTGCCTTATCCACTTAATCTTAGCTTCACTGCAGAACAGCTGAAGGTGGGTCAGGGCGACAGGTAACTCAATAAATTCCCAGTTCCTTTTGTAAGAGACAGAGAACAACCAACAAGACGATCAGAGGGACAGGGAGACAAGCCAGTAAAACAAAACAAAAATGAGCAAGAGTGATGTCAGAGAGGAATGCTCGAGCAAGAAGTGGAGTATGAGACAGAAGAGAATGAGAAGGTAGAGCAACAGGTGTTTCCCCTGGAAACTTGATGCAGCACCAACGCCCACCTCTCTCCCAGCACTGAGGGGTTTCCGCTAATCACACCGAAGAAACGGGCTAACACCAGTGGGCAGGTCAGACTGTCAGTCAGTCATCGGAGGCGCACAGAGGGCTCCGTGGGCTCCCCAGCTCCCCGAGAGCCAGGCCTACCTTGCAGCTCTGTTGTCTGGTCCCCCAGCTCCTCTGCCGTCATCTCCACAGGCTCGGGATTTTTGCCATCAACCATGTCCATCTTGATCATGCCGAGGTTGGTCAGGAGCACCATGGGGTCGACATCCTGACAACTGCTTTTAATATTCTCCAGGACCTTAAGACATTTGTACGACTTGAGTTCACTGATATTCTCCTCCAAGAAAAGAACATAGAGGCTCAAGTCATTGTACCCTTTCAACTTCAAATGCAGAACGTCGAACGTGGGCAGGATTTCATACACTTTGAGAACATCCGTCTTCTGCTGGAAAGGAACAAACAGGGAGTAGACCACAACCGGAACCAGCATAACATACACTACGAGGTTGATGAAACTGAGCAGCCGGAAGATACCAACAGCAATGAGCTTGCACTGGAACTTATCAGGGACAGTGCTGTCATTTTTCAGGATGCCAGATTTGATGCTGCAGACGAACTCATCCGAGAGGGAGGAGAGGCTCAGGTAATAGCCCAGGTAGATGCTGGCTAACAGTATCGTGCTGAGTGACAACACCCGGCAGCTCATGTACTTGACGATTAAATGTCTGGAGGCTTTCTTTGTCCTTAAGTACCGTTCCACAATTGGGTACCTGAAGTGGCTTTCCTGTGAACTAAAAAGAAACAAATAAAAATAATTTAAACCCTCACCAAGACCATCAAATGGAAACACACTCAATGTTACCACATGGAAAATTTCCATCACCTTCCCTTCCATACTTCTCTACCTATAACTTCACTAGAGTACCCAGGGAATAAAATTAGGTGTTTTTTTTTTTGGTCTGTTTGTTTTTTTGAATAAGAAAAAAGTAAAAGTAATAAAACCCTTCTCCCCTCACTTGATATTTTAAGGAAGGTCTAATTCGTTAAATCTGCTACTTGTAAATTGTTAGAACAACTCCTGGTTGCTGCTGCTGCTGCTGCTAAATTGCTTCAGTCATCCTAGTGAATGGTAAATGTTTGTTACATGAACTTGATTGTTCATATTCTACTGCTGTTTTTTTAAACTATAATTTTCCATTCAAGTGTGTAGAATAAAGACAATTTTTCCAGCCTAACTAGAACACATCTGCCTCCTATAGGCCAGCAGTGGGAGGAAAACAGCTGAGAGGGTGTGGGTTTAGCCTGTGGGCTAAACCTGGTCCTGGTTCCAGGTCTCCCACTTAAAGCTACAGGACAGAGTTTTCAACTGGGGGGTGGGGGCTGGGGTGGGGTGGTGGACAACGGCAGTGAGGGGGATAAATAAATGCAGTTATCTGTAATGATGTTTTGAATATTAAATGAGATAATGCACTTTGGAAAACTCAACAGTGTCTGAGTTATATTAAGAACTTTTAAAACTGAGAGCTGTGTGCTCAGTTGTGTCCAACTCTCTACAGTCCCATGGACCGTGATCTGCCAGACTCCTCTGCCCATGGAATTCTCCAGGCAAGAATACTGGAGTGGGGTGCCATTTCCTACTCCAGGGGATCTTTCCAACCCAGGGATTGAACCCACGTCTCTTGGATCTCCTGTATTGACAGGCAGATATTTTACCACTATCTAGCCACCTGGGAAGCCCAAAATGAGACCTACTAATGCTATTACTGCTATTGTCAATCACAAAAACCAAAGGAAGGATGTCCAAAAGAGCTAGGTGCTGTCTACTTGTTCCTTAGTTCCCTCACGTCCAATCTCGGTGCCCAGGAGCCTCATAATCCTGTGTTTCTCCATGAAGCGGAAGGTCAAAGCAACTCGCCCTGCAACTGAGAACATGAGCGAGTGATGCTTCACTCCACAAGGGAAGGACTTGAGGTGAGGACCGCGGCTGGGGCAGACAGGCAGGGTGAGATCTGGGGAGGGCGGGCCTTCCTGGCTCCCCCCGGGTGTCACGAGGCAGATGGCAGTCCCCCACGTACTGGTAGTGAGAACCTGAAGCCCAGATGGACAGAAGGGCAGCAAACTCATACTCCCAAATCCCAGTGGGCTGGGGGCTGAGTTACCTTTGCCCCATGTTCTCATTAACTTCTGGCGCTGGGCAGGCACCGTCTCTCAAGTCAAGGTCATGCATGCTCTTTGCAGCTTTAATTGCGCGGTTGTAAACTTTGTCGAGTTCTTCCATGATAAACTTCAAATCTGAGCAAACATGAGGAGCAGCTGCGAAACGCCAGAACAAGGAGGGCAGGTACAGCAGGATGGCCACCAGCAGCAGGATGTAGGGGAAAAACTGAAAAACAGGGGAGCAGATCATGCAATCACCAGACCCCCCAGCCCCCACTGAAGTAACCAAGCACTGTTAGTGGTTTTCTCATTTTCACACTAAAGGCATCTCCACATCGCTTGTGAAAATCAGGCTCCTTACCCAGTAGCTACATCTTATGGCTAAATCCACCTGTCCAGGTAATACCTGACACTCTCCAACTTTGCTAGACTCAATTTGAAATAATTGGCAAGTACATCATGACACATGATGTCTCCACTCTAATCAAAGAAAGAAACAAAAAATAAAATTGTTCCCTGGTCCTTTAAAAAAATCCCTCAGCAAAATCACAATTAAGGAAGATGTTAATGTTACAGTGGCCTCCAGGTTCTTTTTTTCTTTTTTTAATCGCTATGGTTTTAGGAGGTCACTAAGGCTTTTCGAACTCTTTTTCTCCCTCTCTGGAATCTGGGAGAATGACACAGAAATGCACAACTTTGCTCAAAACAAATTAGAAAAATGTTGGTTTCAGTGACCCAGTAAACACCCCATGAAACAGCAGAAATAAGCAGGTAAAATCCACAAAGTGCAGAACGTATCTTCTGTAGAGGGACAGACCGTGAGGACCACACAACATTCTCATTTTACAGCCAGGTAATCTCAAGTCGGGAGAAGCCAACCATAATGAACCACAGTCATGGGGGAGCATCCCAATCTGGATGGTACGCAAAATCAACAAGAGAGGATTCAGAAGTCAGAGACGGCGAAGAGCATCCCATAACCAAGACCCCTCGGGAAGGGGGGAAAGGCTTAGCCTCAAAGACAGAGGAAGCTGCAGCCAGCACAGATGTGAAGTCAAGCTCAGGTAGTGGCCTTAACAGCAAGGTTGCTGAGCCTCTGACCTCAGTTTCCCTATCTATGAAATAGTCATGCAATACATGTGTTATGAAGATTAAATTAGATACCTTATGAAAAATGCTTTGCATGGTGCCTGGCATGTCACAGACACTAAAACACACCAACCAGAACCAACGGAAGGGCTACTAAGTGGCCACGCTAATGTCAATCCTCACAATGACCTTGGCAAAGCCATTACTGATGGCCTCATTTTTCAAAGAGGAAGAGGATGTCCAGAGCAATTTCTGGCCATGGAGCACAAAGCTGGTGACAGAGACAGAATACAAAGCTGGACCTTTCTGATCCCAGAACAATGCCTCTTTCACCATAATACACTGCAAATTATTTTACTTCTTGGAAAACTTCTCCCTCCCTTTGGACTGGTCTCTCTACATAACTCCTCAGAGCTGTAACAGAAAGAGGCTATGAAGGCCTTGAGTTGACACAGAAGCCCCACCCCAACATCTCTGGAAGGCGGCAGGAGACCAAGTGAGAGTGTGACTCACAACAGAAGTGTGTGTGTGCGTGTGTGTGTATGTGTGTGTGATCTCTGGAAGGTAGCAGCAGACCAAGTGAGAGTGTGACTCACTACAGAAGTGTGTGTGTGTGTGTGTGCGTGTGCTCAGTCGCATCCAGCTCTTTCTGGTCCTATGGACTGCAGCCTGCTAGGCACTTCTGTCCATGGAATTTTCTAGACAAGAATACTGGAGTGGGTTGGCATGCCCTCCTCCAGGGGATCTTCCCCACCCAGGGATCAAACATGCATCTCTTACATCTCCTACATCAGCAAGTGGGTTCTTTACCACTAGCACCACTGGGGAAGCCTGGGAAGCCACTATAGATTATTAACAGATGTACAGAAAAGTTGCAAAGATGGTCCAGAGTGTTCTTGAATGACCTTCATTCAGTATGCCCCACTGCTGACACTGGACATCTCCATGGTACCCTTGTTAAGAGGAAGAAACCGTTGTTGCTATATTACCATTAATTACACTTCAGGCTTTGATTTGGATTTCTCCAGTGTTCCCACTATTGCCTTCTTTTTGTTCCAAGATCTAGGGTATCCATTGTATTTTGCTGTCATGTCTCCCTAGAAACCTTGGTTCTGTGACAGTTGCTTAGTTTGCCTTGTTTTTCATGAAAAATAGCATTTTTAAACGCTTAAAATAACACAAATTCACAAAGGAAATGGATGACACTGATATACAGCTATCACAACATTAAAAGACAGATTTGTATATGGTTCTTATTTGATGGGATCTAGCACATTTGATGGGATCTAACAGATGGCCCAACAACACAGTAACTTGGAAGTGATGAAGAGTAAAAAGTATTCAAGGCAGCTGAGACTTCTATGGGTGACAGTGACAGGTGGTACCGATACCACTATGGATTCCTGACTACTTACTGACATGGTTTATAAAGTTTTAGTTGGAAGTAGACAGAAAATAAAGCTGCCCTATGTTTTCTTATCCCAGTTCATAATCTTCCTGACGCTATCATGGAGCCCACATTAGGAAGCCCTGCCCCACGGGCAAGACAAATAGCAGAAATGGCTCAGAAACTCCACAAAGTCCCACCAAAGCAGCTGCTTCCCTCGGGGGTTCTGGCATGGGATGGCGTCCTCAAAATTACTAACCCAATTTACAAAGAGCTGCTACACAATGATACACACAAGAGGCTGTGAGTAGCTGCATTTTGGCCACATGATTTATTGTTGGCTACAGTGAGATGCAGTGTTCCTTTAATCCTAGTCACCCTTAAGGGTGCCCATTCATGGAAAAATGAGTTTGTGTTCCTTCCATAACCAGAAGAAACAGGGATTTCCTTTGAGAACCATGGAGGGAACACTGTTTCTAACTTGGGGCTATGGAATATGTATTTAAGTCACTTTTGTTTCAAAGCTATTTGAATAATAGCATTTTACCTCCAAGCATTCTTTTGAATTGAAAAGTAACTATTTACAGCCTATGACAATTTTTCTAACATGCCAAAACCATGCAATAATTAGCACCAATGAATAGTTCAACACCACTCACTGCAATTAGAAAAATGAATGTTTAAAGGTATTACATATCAAATGTTTGTTTTCTTCTAAATATCCTTGTACTTTGATCACCTGTAGTAGAATGTAGAGGAATGTCCCATTTCTTAGTTTTTCTTCATAGTTAAACCTTTCTTTTTCTTTTCCATCAGAAAGAAAAAAGTGATTTTCAATGAAACTGCAGCAAGATGGTTTTAAAATTAATTCCACTAAAATAGGAATTTTTTTTAAAAGGCCATGAAATTATATTCTTTAAAATCCTTTTGTCCAAATAAGGAGAATGGAAAAACTACCAGGCTTTCAAGTGCATCTGCTAGAGAGGAACGGCTTTGTTCCCAAGTTCTATCTACTCCCAGTTAGTTCTGAGGTCTCAGCATCTTTCAAAGTCGTGATTGCATGATTCAGAGTTTTTGCAGATGTAACTAGTGAAGATGAGGTCATACTAACTTAGCACAGCGTGCTCAGTTGTGTCTGACTCTTTGTGACCAAATGGACTGCAGCCCACCAGGCTCCTCTGTCCATGGAATTTACCAGGCAAGAATACTGGAGTGGGTTGCCATTTCCTCCATCATGAGATCCTTCCATCCCAGGAATCAAACCCACATCCCCTGCATTTCTCCCACTGACAAGTGGATTCTTTACCACTGAGCCACTTGGGAAGCCTGTCACATTAACTTGTTATTGCTGTTGTTCTGTCGCTCAGTCATGCCTGACTCTTTGTGACCCCACAGGCTGCATTATGCCAGGCTTTCCTGTCCTTCACCATCTCCCAGAGCTTGCTCAAACTTATGTCCATTGAGTCTGCGATGCCATCCAACCATCTCATTCTCTTGTCCCCTTTTCCTCCTGCCTTCAATCTTTCCCAGCATCAGGGTCTTTTCCAATGAGTTGACTCTTCAGATCAGGTAGCCAGAGTACTGGAGCTTCAGCTTCAGCATCAGTCCTTCCAATGAATATTCAGGACTGATTTCCTTTAGGATTGACTGGTTTGATTTTACAGTCCAAAGGACTCTCAAGAGTCTTCTCTAATGCCACTGTTCTAAAGTATCAATTTTTTGGCATCCAGCCTTTTTCAGGGTCCAACTCTCAAATCCACACATGACTACTGGAAAAACCATGGCTTTAAGTAGACGGACCTTTGTAAGCAAAGTAATGTTTCTGCTTTTTAATATGTTGTCTAGGTTTATCATAGCTTTTCTTCCAAGGAGCAAGCTAACTAACTTAAGGTGGGCTCTAATCCAGTGACTGGTATTCCTCTAAGCAGGCCATAAGAAGACACAGAGACACACAGAGGAGAAGCTATGTGAGGACGGAGGCAGAAACCAGAGTGATGCACCTACAAGGCAAGGACCAGCAAGACCGCCGGCCGTGACCGGAAACCAGCAGCCAGACACCAACAGACCCTCGCTCTGAGCCCCAGAGTAGGCATCAGCTCTGCTGACACCCCGATTTCCAAATCTAGGAGAGAGGAAATCTCGGTTGTTTCAAATTACTAAGTGTGTGGTCACTTGTCAGAGCAGTCCCAGGAAATCCACGCAAAGGGAAAGCATGGACTGAATTATGAAATTCCCACAGTATGGGGAAGCCACTGGTGGAGGGCATGTTGGAAATTTACTTGAGAAAGATTATTACAGCTGTGAAGAAAAGATGACACTGGAGGCAGGCAGTTACTGCAGCAGAGAGGGGCAGTGATAAGCACTAACAAGCCAGCAGCAGTAGAGAAGACGGATCTGAGAGCTACTGGGTGGCCAGAGAGTTAGTTCAGGTTTTTCAGCAACATCTTATGGCAAAATCTGAATGAACTTTTTGGCCAACTCAGTACACAGAGGGGAAGACATATCTTCCGGTGCCCAACTGTAAGCGATGGATGGAAAAGGGGAAGAACTAGGGTTAATAATCCCGGGTTTCCAGCTTAGGTGAGGGCATGAGCGGTAGCGCCATTGGTTGAAATAAAGAAACAAGGAGGAACAGACTCAGAGCAGAGAGGAGTGACGTGGGAGACAGAGCTGAGATGAGAAAGTCTGAACACGAGACACCACAGTCAAGAGTAGCCTGGAGGAGACGTGTAGCAGATAACTAAAAATAAAAGAAAATCTGACCATTTCTTTCCAATTTCAGATTCTGCAGCATAGAGATGGTCAAAGAAGCCAAGAGCATGGTTAGGATCCAAGCAGAACGTGCAGGAAAAGACAAGCGAAGCATGGAGGATGTGACACCCTAACACTTCAGGATCAGTCAGCAGGGGTCACGTTAATCAAGAACAAATTCCATAGGGGAGGAGACATATAAGGTTCACAAATTATGTCTGTTCCTGGATGCCTGATGCTTGGACAGTAACGTACTTAAAGATAACTTCAATTACACGAAGCCCAGTGAGTGAAGGGCTCCCCAGAAGACTAATGCATCAGCAGTTTACAGAGAGAGGAGAAAGGCAGTATGTCATTCCAGTCTGCACTCAAAGGAAGACACCCAAGGCAGCAGGCTTCGTGCTGAGTGACATTCTGGGAGGGACCTAACAGGAAGAGAGACTTGGAAAAGAGAAGATGGCAAACAGAGCATTTGTGTGTGAAAGAAGAAAAGACTCCTGTTAATAGAATTAGAACCAAGTCACAAGGAAGCAAGGAAAAACTTTCCCAAAGATCAGCACGAACACGGCATGGAGTGTTCTGTGAGGTGGTGAGTTCTGTTTCACTGGATCATCTGGGAGGGCTTAGGAGCTCTGGATCTAGGGTGGGAAACTTTTTTCCTGCAAAGGGCCATACAGGAAATGTTTGTGAGCCATATGGCCTCTGTCACAACTAGGTATAAAAGCAGACACAGGTAAAGTACACAGGCAAGGGCATGGCTGTGTTCCAATGAAACTATCTGCAGAAATGGGTGATGGGCTGGATCTGGCTGGGGCACGTATGTCAGTCTGCCAGCCCCTGCCCAGGATCTTTGCTTTGCAACAAGTGATCCACAGACAAGCACGCTCAGAATCACCTGGGAGCTTGTTAGAAATGCAGAATGCAGGCCCCCATCAGGACTACTGAATCTGAGTCTATATTGCGGCAACTCTGGATTATAGATTCTGATCCCTCCCTCATCCAAGATTGCTTTGCTATTTGCTTTTTTGTTTAGTAACCTATCTGGCTGGGCTACAAGATATTCTCAACAATGTCCAGTTTTCAACAAGAAAAACCACCACCACTACAAAATGAGAACGTGCAAAGAAATACAAAAGTCTGAATCTGAATTTCAACAAGGTATCCAGGTAATCTGCGTGCACACAGCTTGGGAAACACTGGTTTAGATGACCGGTGTCTACAATGGAACCTAATCTGGCCTAGCAAAAGCAGACTCTCCTGAAAAGTGGATAAAAATCACATTCTGGGCCTTAAACCTACAGGTTTCAAACCCACACGTGTCAACTCAATAGTCTGGCTGGGGCCCTGGGTCCTGTATTTTCACATGGATAATGCTAAGGTTTGAAAACCTCTGGTCTGGTAGCCTCAGAGAATCTCTCCAACTAAGCTTCTTTGAATCCACTTAAAGGAAACATAGCAAGATCTGACAACTCTGTTAACTTTAAGTTTCTTCTTGTTTTTGTCTGTTTTTCAGTCAAAAACTGGCTTTTCTGTTTCAGAAAGAAATTGTGCCTAACAGTTGCCTACTTAATGAACCTGAACAAAGAGAACAGAACACTCAAAAAAAGACCAGTTATCAAACAGTCCTGGGGTGCCAGTGCTGGTCCTTTGAGTGTACCCACATTTCCACCAGAGATAACTCAGGTACTAGAGTCACCAGAAATAAGGGGTGGGAGAGAAAAGGAGGAGGAAAAGGGCTGGACACATGAAAAAAGCAGGTGCGGAGGAGTGCCAGCATGAATCACAGCCCTGCCAAATCACGCCCACACACACATCAGTGCTCCACTTCTTTAGGGGGTTCTGGGTCCTTTTTTTTTTTTTTGCTGTGGCAGGTCTTAGTTGCATCATGTGGGATCTTTTACGGTGGTGCCTGGGCTTAGTTGCCCCATGGCATGTGGAATTTTAATTCCCCAACCAGGGATTAACCCTGTGTCCTCTGCACTGCAAGGCAGATTCTCAAACACTGGCCCACCAGGGAAGTCCCTGGGTCTTCTCGTTTTAGCTCTGACATGAGAACTGAGCTGAGCAGTGTTCACATAAACCCTGTCTGTCCTTCTAACCCTCTCATCATGAGCACAAGTCAGAAGGCTCCTGGAGAACCAAGTCTGGCTCTGACCAGGACTTGCAGCCACCTCATTCCTCACCTCCCATCTACATGTGTGTTCCAAGCACCCACTACGAACGGTGCAGAGTCCTCGGGCACAGGGATGAACAAGACACGTCATGCTCTCTGCCTTCATGGAACTTAAGAGTCTCGGAAATACAGAATTAACTGAGAAGAATTAAGGCAAGTGCCAGGTGGTGCTAGTGGTAAAGAACCCACCTGCCCATGCAGGAGACATTAGGGTTCAATCCCTGGGTGGGTATGACAACTCACTCCAATATTCTTGCCTGGACAATCCCATGGACAGAGGAGCCTGGTGGGATATAGTCCATGGGGTCACAAAGAGCTGGACATGACTAGGCTTTCCTGGTAGCTCAGACGGTAAAGCGTCTGCCTACAATGCAGGAGACCTAGGTTTGATCCCTGGGTCGGGAAGATCCCCTGGAGAAGGAAATGGCAACCCGCTCCAGTATTCATGCCTGGAAAATCCCATGGACCAAGGAGCTTAGTGGGCTACAGTCCATGGGGTTGCAAACAGTCGGACATGACTAAGCAACTTCACTTCACTTCACAGCAACTTAGCAAACAAGGCAAGTAATGACCGTATGCAAAGGGCAGGCTGCTCTGGGAATACACAACCAAGCAATGCAGACCAGGGTCGGGTACAGATAGTCTGCTCGGCTGCTGCCCCATTTCTAGGATCTGAATGTCTGAGGCAGGGCATGTGGTCTACTATCTACTCAGCCAGCCCACAGTCCTATTCCTGGAAGCTTCACATTCACCTACCTAGCCGTGGAAGCAGTTTGAACTGGCAACAACCCTCAGTCTAGGGTTCAGGGGAAGCTTCTAGGTGGAAATGACATTTAAGCTGAGACTAGAAAACAAAATTAGGAGTTCCCCGGATTCGGGGCTAGGAAGGCTCTTCAAAGTAGAATGTGAGTGAAACAACCAGGAACAGGAGACCTTTAGGAAGTCAGAGCCCTGGGTGCCGGGGGGTGAGGCTGCATGTGGAGGCAAGGTTGGGAGGATGGTTCACAGGGCCGGAAAGGAGTGAACTTGGTAGCCAAAATAGTTTTGTGGTTTTGTTTTTTTTTAAGAAATAGAGACATTTCATAAGGACACTGGAGGTGTTTGTTTAGGGAAATGAGTGGGTAGCCTTTCCCTTCTCCAGGGCATCTTCCCAACCCAGGGATCAAACCCAGGTCTCCCGTGTTGCAGGCAGATTCTTCACCAGCTGAGCCACAAGGGAAGCCCAAGAATACTGGAGTGGGTAGCCTATCCCTTCTCCAGCGGATCTTCCCGACCTAGGAATTGAACTGGGGTCTCCTGCATCGGATTCTTTACCAACTGAGCTATCAGGGAAACCAGGAAAATGACACTCAGGCTGAAAAGAGCTCCTGTGATCGTGCGGAACGCGAACAAGATGACAGGCAGTCCCGGGGGCCAGACCGAGGGGCAAAGGGCTCAGAGCTGCTTAAGGAAACAGACCTGATAGGGCTCAATGACGGACAGGATGCGCGGAGGGAGACAGAGTCGCAGAGGCCCTCAGATCTGTGGCTGATCTAACAGGGTGGCTGGTGTCATGAACTGAGCTAGAGGTCACAGTGCGGCCAGGCAGGGGATGGAAGGTCAGCTCTGAAGCTGTGCTGGAGGCGTGAGCCAGACCTCCAAGGGTCCAAGCTTGGGGTTCAGCAGGTCGTGCGGATCTGGAGCTCAAGAGAGAAGGCCAGGCTGGGGGTGAAGACATGGGAGTAACGGCCCAGGGGAAGTAAGAGGAACCGGGGCCTGGGATGGTTCCAGGAGGGGTGCCGAGGAGGTGCCCTGGGAGAGAACCCCAGCTTCCCAGGGACCGGTGAAGGGCAACGCTGCCCCAAGAGACAAGACAGCACCCGCAGGAGGGCGCAGCCCACAGGGCCGGACGCCAGAGAAGGCAAGCAGCACGTGCCCCCGAGAGAAGTAACTCAGCAACAAGCAGGGCGGAGGGGACCTCAACAAGAGCACGCATTGCAGAGGTGGACTCGCTGAAACGTCACTGGGAAGAGAGCCCTTGGGAAGGGAAGGGCTGAGGATGCAGACAAGAAAGATGGGGAGAGGTGTCTGTATAACCTGGGAGGGGGATCCAGAACACAGGTGGGTCACACGGGGGTCTGGCTTCAATCAGGAGAAGGGGCTCCTCCATTCACCAAAAAGAGGGGGTTGGTGCTTCAGGGGACACTGGGCAGGCGCAATGGCAAGGGGCTGAGGGCGCTCTCATGAACTGAGGGTCTCTCTCCAGTTCTGGGACTTCTCCTGTACTCCAGTTATTTCTGATTGAGTGCTGAACACCACATGCGAAAAACCGGAGCAAGGGTCTGAGGCTCTGGATGAAGTGACTTCCTTCAGTGAGGACTGCCTTAACTTTGCTTCTGGCTGGCAGCAGACTAGAGACACTGACAATCCCAAATTCCCTTCACTTAATTGGTGCTAAAATGCTTCGAACCAAGGTTCTAGATCCTATGAGGGCTAGGTGAACTCTGCATTACCCCTCACTCCTCACCAATGGCCTTTCAAGCCTAGGGCATTGACCAAGGTCCTTCCAACTTGGCCTGTTCAATTTTTTGTCTCCAGTCCTATGAATATGGAAAGACCTCGGCTCAGAGTTTCAGCCAAACTTCTACCAAAACAAGCCAGACTACCATCACCAGAAAAAGAGCTCCATCTTTCACTAACATCAGAAACTTATGACTTGGCTACCCACACCATTCTACAAGACTTTCCCAACCCTGCAGAGGCAAAAGGAGCCTCAGTTCAGTTCAGTTCAGTCGCTCAGTCGTGTCCGACTCTTTGCGACCCCATGAATCGCAGCACGCCAGGCCTGCAGAAAGGCCTCCCTTGTCCATCACCAACTCCCGGAGTTCACTCAGACTCACGTCCATCGAGTCAGCGATGCCATCCAGCCATCTCATCCTCTGTCCTCCCCTTCTCCTCCTGCCCCCAATCCCTCCCAGCATCAGAGTCTTTTCCAATGAATCAACTCTTCGCATGAGGTGGCCAAAGTACTGGAGTTTTAGCTTCAGCACCATTCCCTCCAAAGAAATCCCAAGGATGATCTCCTTCAGAATGGACTGGTTGGATCTCCTTGCAGTCCAAGGGACTCTCAAGAGTCTTCTCCAACACCACAGTTCAAAAGCATCAATTCTTCGGCGCTCAGCCTTCTTCACAGTCCAACTCTCACACCCATACATGACCACTGGAAAAACCATAGCCTTGACTAGATAGACCTTAGTCGGCAAAGTAATGTCTCTGCTTTTGAATATGCTATCTAGGTTGGTCATAGCTTTTCTTCCAAGGAGTAAGCGTCTTTTAATTTCATGGCTGCAGTCACCATCTCCAGTGATTTCAGAGTCCCAAAAAATAAAGTCTGATACTGTTTCCACTGTTTCCCCATCTATTTCCCATGAGGTGATGGGACCGGATGCCATGATCTTCGTTTTCTGAATGTTGCGCTTTAAGCCAACTTTTTCACTCTCCTCTTTCACTTTCATCAAGAGTCTTGACCTGATTTTCACCTTACAGCCAGCAACTAGTTCTGTTGACTCCTAGGCGTGACCTCCCAGGATGCCCTTATCCTCACATGTAAAATGCATCTGGATCAGAGTCTTTGAACGTCTTCCTGCTCTAGAAGTTTCACAGTCTCTAACATCCCTGCCACCTCCTACACTGGACAATCCCAGAATATACATTCTTCTTCTGTGGATCCATTAGCGCCCAGCCCAACCACTAATCACAACTTTCCATTCTCAGAAGACCATTAAAACAAATGGACTTAAACTACCACAAGAAAGCTTCCCTGACGGCTCAGTGGTAAAGAATCTATCTGCCAATGCAGGAGATGTGGGTTCGATCCCTGGGTCAGGAAGATAATCCTGGAGAAAGAAATGGCAACCACTCCAGTATTCTTGCCTGGGAAATCTCATGGACAGAAGAGGCTGGTGGGCTACAGTTCATGGGGTCATGAGAGTCAGACACGACATGGCAACTAAACCACCACCAAACTGCAAGAGCATGCATTTAGATGTGCAAACAAAGACATTCAGTTTCTATAACTGTGCCCATCCACACAGAAGATCCTTATTATCTGCTGCTCTGGCTACTAAGGCATGCAAAGTTGATGAGGACCCAATCAACGCCAAGGAAGAAAGTCAGAGAGAAAAGCCCAACCCCAAAGAAGGGAGTCAGTGGAGAGCATCATTGTGCCAAATGGCACGTGACACACGGACATAAGGGGACAAGTCTGAGTCACAGCAAATGACTCACACTGTTCTTTTTTAAAAAAGAAGGATGCTAAGTGCTCAAGGCAGGAGAACCTCAAATGTTGGCTTCTGGCTTTTTAGCAGCTAACATACCATGATTTCCTTGCTGGATGAGAAGACCCAAGATACACATTCTACTCGTTTTCATGATGGACAAAAAGACCAGTGGTTGCAAATAATGACAAGTTGGAACAAAGTCCCACTTTCACAAGCACAGAGAAGACCCAGTGGAGCCATTTCATTATGCAGAGAACATTCTCCTGTACAAACCTGGGGGCTCTGGCCCAAGCCCCACAATGCGAAGCCTATGTGTGCCCTGCCCCTGCGCTCCCCCGGGAGGCTCCTGGCCTGCTCCTCTTCTCTGCAGGACACTGCGATCTCCCGGGCAGCAATGGACCTGCAGCATATGGACCCATCGGAAAGCAAAGGCGTGTATGCCCAAAGCTGTGCTGCAACCAACAGCCCCAAATGAATTCATTCCTGGTCTTCTTGACGGTGGAGTAACACACAGGCTGGAAGCTACTGACCTCTAGGCTGGTCCTTACTTTTTCCAAGAGGTCCTATGTGTGGTGGGATAGGAGCTGGTGGAAGCTCTGAGTCCCAGGTCTGCTGTTCTCTAACAAAGCTCCATGGGGCATAAAAAATGGCCTGAGAGCCTCCTATAGTTCAGACATCCCTGGGCATCAAGGGTAGAAAGGTGACTGAGACACATGAGGTGCCAATCACTACAGAGCTAAAATCAGAGGGCCTCAGTTTCCCATCTGCTAAAGGAAGGCGCTGGATCTAGTCATCTTGGAGGTTCCTTCCGATTTTAACATGCTATGGCTTTATGATCTGAGTTACAGCCCGGGCTGGCCACAGGCGGCTGTGGACTGGTGCAGCTGCTCTGGACCTCAGTTCCTATGCAGGCAAAGAAGAGGTGAGATCTGAACTACCCCCCGTTACCTTATGCAGACACAATGGAAGATTTCCGGAGTCGCCCTGCAAGGAGTCCTTCTGCTGGACGGCCGCCCAGCAATAAGAGTCCACAAAGGAAGCCTGACGCCACGAGAAAGAACTGGGGGAGAAGCAGCTTATCTGGGTACCTAAGAAGCAAGAACAGAGTGTTTCAAGTCAGTGTGAGTGCAAGCGTGTGGACCCTTCCCACCGCACCACCCCCTCCCCGCCGGCCTCAGGCTTGCAAGTGTTTGCTAAGTCATCAAGCAGCACGACAGGAGCGAGGCCAGCACCGAAACCAAACATTTGAGTCCGCGGTAAAGCTGACTATTGTGAGCTTTCTGGCCAGCACTGGACACGACAGCAGCTTGGGCTCAGTTGGGGAAGAACTCTTGAAAGAAGAGATACCATCATAAAAAGGAAAAGTGAGGACCTCCCCGGTGGTCCAGTGGATGAGAACCCTCCTGCCAAGGAAGGAGACACAGGTTCGATCCCTGCTCCACAGGTCGTGGAGCAGCTAAGCCCAGGCGCCGCCACGACTGAAGCGCACGGAGCCTAGAGCCTGTGCTCCGCAGAAGAGGAGCCACCGCAGCACGAGGCCCACACAGTGCAACTAGAGAGAGCCCACCCGGCCACCACGAGAGAATTTAGGAAGGAAAAGTGAGCAGGAAAGGAACCAGAGCCAAACATGCATTAAGGAAACAGGCAGAGCTAGTTTAGTTTACGGTAAGGTTTGGGGGCTGGGGGGTGAGGACGGTCCAGGTGGTACTAGTGGTGAAGAACCCGCCTGCCAAATGCAGATGTAAGAGATGTGGGTTCAATCCCTGGGGTGGAAAGATCCCCTAGAGAAGGGCATGAAACCCACTCCAGTATTCCTGCCTGGAGCATCCCATGGACAGAGGAGCCTGGCGGGCTACAGGCCATGGGGCTGCACAGAGTCGGACACAACTGAAGCAACTTAGTCCGTGGAGGGTGTGGAGTGGGGAAGGAGGACTCAGTACAGAAAATTGAATAGGAAAAGGAGTCCTTTTACAACAAAGAAACAGTGAATGTTCAGTCTTAGGAAGAGAAAGTTGCTGCAACATTTGGTAACACATCCCTGGATGGAAAATCGAGTTTTTCATCTCCTCTAAGCAAAAAGAAGGCTGAGGCCAGAACTACAGTCCAAGTGGTATATGTTCAGAAGGCAGATGCTCCCAAGTGCCAACCTGCAGGCAGGAAGCGGGGCACAGGGTGCGGACCCTCATAACTTGCTGCTCTTCTGTGAGGGGCTCCAGACCTCGTTCTCTCCTCCACAAGCAGAGGCCCGCGTCTCCCCACAAATGCTGCCGTCACTTACTGCCTGGTAGACTCCTCCTCGGAGAAGGCAATGGCACCCCACTCCAATACTCTTGCCTGGAAAATCCCTTGGATGGAGGAGCCTGGTGGGCTGTAGTCCATGGGGTCCCTAAGAGTCGACACAACTGAGCAACTTCACTTTCACTTTTATGCATTGGAGAAGGAAATGGCAACCCACTCCAGTGTTCTTGCCTGGAGAATCCCAGAGACGGGGGAGCCTAGTGGGCTGCCATCTATTGGGTTGCACAGAGTCGAACATGACTGAAGCAACTTAGCAGCAGCAGCAGCAGCAGACTCCTCCTGACTCACAGGGGCCACCACGGAAAACAGGCCAATGAAGCTTTGGGTGCAGGGCTGACGCCGCATCTCCCCTCCTCGCCAGCAGGCAGAGGGCTGGTGCTGAGGCTCCGCGGGCCCAGCAGCACCATGGGCACCAGCTCTGGGGGCAGAGGCTCCCCCTCCCCGCCACATGGCTCTGACAACGCTGCACCTAAACCTGCTGCCACCCACAGCCGGGGACCTTGCCACTGATTACAACTCCTGGGATGTCCGAATGGGACCGACATTAAAGTCTGCATTCTGAGAAGAGGACCTGGTCCCCGACAGTTGCGCACTGAGCGCTACCTCTTCCTGTACAAAGTGGCCAGCAGGTTGCGTTACAGCTTTAAAGACGGGAAAGGGGTGCCCACCTTCTCCCTCCCCACCTTGCAGAGAGCATAGGACCGCAGGAAGACATTGGCTGGACATCCCTGGTCCCTTTATGATGGACACAAACACCCGCAAATGGTCGCCATCCTCTGGGGAGTGAAGAGTTACTCGCTGTCATGTCTGACTCTGTGACCCCACGGACTGCAGCCCGCAAGGCTCCTCTGTCCAGGGGATGTCCCAGGATACTGGGAGTGGGCTGCATGCCCGACCCATGGGGAGGCCCTCATCCAGGGGATCTTGCCTACGCAGGGACTGAACTTGGGTCTCCTGCATTGCGGGAGCCATCAGGGAAGCCTTTGAGGGGCTGGCCTTCACACCTGTGGCAGGAGAAGGCAGTGAGGGTGGCCACGCTGGCTGCAGAGCAGATTCCTGGGGCAAAGGGGTTGCAACCCCCTTCTTCATTTGCTCAAAGATGTCAAAGAAGGACTTCTCAGCAAGAGCCCTTGGAGATCACTGTGAAAAGTCACATACCATCTGAAAATGTCCTCTAATAGCATAAGTTCTTGCCAACCAGGCATGGCTTACACATAAACTGGGGGTGGGAAAGACATGCCAAGGTCCTTCCAACTGTGACCCTGTTAAACCTGAGTTCTTACATTCTATCAACAAGAGAGCGGTCAAACAGCAGAGGCCCCCAGGCTAACCTCGCTTTGCTCCTGCATCAGTATTCCTTTGTCAAATGCTTCCAATGAGGTCCCAGACACCAAGGCTTACATAAATCTGCAGATACAATGAGACAGACAGGCCCTGGGTTATAAATGGTTTCGGGCACTTTGCTTGCTAGGCAGCATCTGTTCAAACACATTCTTGTGAAAATGGACCATGCTCCTAGGATTTCATGGAAATCTGTCCGGCCGAGAAGTTCCTGTAGGTACAGTTCTCATGGTGCGTGAAGCCAACATGTAGTAATCTTCTTTCCAAAGGAAAATGCTGCGGGTTGTCCTGGGACCTCAGGGGCCTCCCCCAGGGCAGTGGTGGAAAGTGCTGGAGCATAAATAACTAAACTTTTCACACCAAACCTTTTGCAAGCTTTGGCAAAAAAGAGGAAGAAAGGAAACCGAGTCTACAGATGGAGCTGGGGACGTGCTGAGCTCACAGCTATGTTCTTACAGTCATAGGCATGTTGCTGCTGCTGTTTAGTTGCTCAGTCACGTCAGCCTCTTCTGCAACCCCAAGGACTGTAGCCCACCAGGCTCCCCCTTCCAGGGTGGGAAATGGAGTGTCTCCAGCCAAACAAGAATGTGACAGCCATCTGTGATTTCAAGCCTCCAAACGTGAACCAGGGCTCCCGAAAGGGAACACAACGCCTGCGCTCCAGCAGACGCCGCTACCCACTAGTGCTGGGGCAGAGGAGCGCAAGGGGAGAGGGATGAGAAATTTAAAAAAAAAGAATAGGATTGGTCCCAGACAGCTAAGGGGCATATGAAAGAAATGAATTCAGTGAGCCCAGAAGCTTGCGTCTTCTCAGACACAGAAGAACGCTAAATCCCTTAATATCTGGTTTTCCTCTCTACTTGACAATAATCTCTGATGTATAGATTGCCTGCTCCCCTAGTTGCAAACCTGTATATAGCCTGACCTCCTCTCCTGCCTCCTCAGAGCAATTTTCTCAGAGCTACTGGGATGCTGCCTTCTGGAATAAAATAACTCTCTATTTACAGACTATGACTAATATTTTTCAGTCGACAATGGGATTTACAAGGCAAGAATACTAGAGTGGGTTGCCACTTCCTTCTCTAGCAGATCTTCCCAACCCAAGGATTAAACCCATGTCTCCTGCATTGACAGGTGGATTCTTTACCACTGAGCCACCAGGGAAGCCTCGTAAGTATTGTTCAGTCTCTAACTCCTGTCCAACTCTTTGTGACCCCATGGACTATAGCACGCCAGGATCCTCTGTCCTCCACTATCTCCCAGAGTTTGCTCAAATTCATGTCCATTGAGTCAGTGATGCCATCTAACCATCTCATCCTCTGCTGCCCCTTTCTCTTTTTGCCTTCAATCCTTCCTGCTCATAAGTACACGTATGTTCAAATGTTCTTCCCCTGGAATGGAAGATCAGAAGAAAAAGACTACTAATACTCACAGGACACCATGCCATCCTTAAATCCTCACCTCATTTAAACCTCACAACCAAATGGGGAAAGGGGATAGAGAGATCTTATCTTCATTTTATCCTGGAGGAAACTGAAGCTCAAAGTAGTTCAGCAATCCCCCATCCAATGAAATCTGTGAAGTAAATAGGGGTGCCAGAACTTGAATCTGTACTCAACTCTCAGGCTCTTAAAATGCTCCTATCTAGACCATTCTTTGGACTTCCCTGGTAGCTCAGCTGGTAAAGAATCCACCTGCAAGGCGGGAGACCCTGGTTCAATCACTGGGTTGGGAAGATTCCCTGGAAGAGGGCATGGCAACCCACTCCAGTATTCTTGCCTGGAGAATCCCCATGGACAGAGGAGCCTGTCGAGCTATGGTCCATGGAATCACAAAGAGTCAGACATGACTGAGTGATGGGGCAGGGCGGAGACCAGTTCCTCCAAGGAGGTCAAGCTAGAGGCAGTCCTGGGAGCCAGGCCTCCGGCAGAGCCGGGGAGACGGTGCGGAGACGGATTTGAACACGTGGACACTCCAACTGACCAGAGAGGGCACAGCTTCTTCCTAGGAACGGTCAGGGTCAAATCCAGGGAAAGGAGCAAATCCAGCCCCAGGTACTGGATATTCCCAGGTCAGAAACAGGAAACAAAGGAAATCAAGAGTCAGCCAAGGAAAAGAGCCAAACTGGGGATGAAAGCCAGGAGAAAGAGAGGGGCAAAGCCAGAGGGCATGGGAACCTGTCCGAACAGGGCTGTGCAGTCCTACTCCTTCACCCAGGGCCGTCCGCCTGGCCTAAAGTCACTGTGTCGGGGTGCTCAACTGTTGCCATGGGGCTAGGATGCTCAGACCGGGACCATCCTGATTCATCTTCAAATGCAACTCCATGTCTTCTGTCTTAAATCAAACTAACATTGGGAGATGATCATTTTGTAAGGGAAGAAATATCAAATCACTATGTTGTGCACCAGGAACTAACAGCGTTGCAGATCAATTATACTTCAAAAACAAACACACAAAGAAACAAACTCATATAGAAAAAGGGGTCAGATATGCAGTTCCAGGAGTCAGGTTTTGGGGACAGGGAACTGGATGGAGGCAGTCAAATGTACAGACTTCGAAATATGAGGGTCAGGGCCATAACCAGCAACCCACACACACACTTAACACTGCTGCATGTCATACACGAAAGCGGTGGAGAGAGCAAATCCCGAGAGTTCTTATCACTAGGAAAAATTTCTTTTATTTTGCATCTTTATGAGACCATAGATGTTCATTAAACTTACTGTGATCATCATTTTATGATGTATGTATGTCAAATCACTACACCGGACACCTTTAACTTATACAGTACTATCCATCAATTATAACTTAATAAAACTGGAAAAAATAATACTGTTGGGAGGTGAACAAGTCGTTTGTGTATTTTCATAGCAGTCTTCCAGTAAGGACAGCTTCTGGTCTCGCTCTGCTCCACCTTTTCAAACTGCTGCCAGCTCAGCTGCCATCCTGACACTCCTTCAGCTCAGTATTTTTCACTGGCTCCCAACCACCCAGAGGACAGATCCAAACTGATGCTTCACCCCAACCCATTACTGCTGTGGCATGTACAGGCCTCATTTGCTCCTAAATCTTTGCCTTTCATCACACCATTCCCTCCACCCAGAGGCCCTTTCTCTAGTTCTTGTTAAAGTCAGTGCCCCTCCACGTCCATCTTTTAAAGACCAGTTCACCCTCTCCAAAAGCTTTGTCCCCACTGAGCTCCTGGAGCTCTTTAAAGCCATCAGAAATATGCAGATAATCACCTTCAACCAGGCTGTATAAACACTCATGCGTTATCCCCTCTAGTAATATCTCAGCTCTTGGCTGGCAGGGTGAACACAGTCACACACACAGAACACCCACACGGACACACACTCTCTCTTTCCTCTCTCCCTCTCTCTCAGTTTCATACAGCTCCCCGCATGAATAAACAACACCTATCTGGGTGCTTCTGTCGTTGTTTAGTTGCTAAATCATGTCTGACTCTTTTGCTACCCCATGAACTTGCAGCATGCCAGGCTCCTCTGTCCATGGATTTCCCAGGCAAGAATACTGGAGTGGGTTGCCATTTCCCTATCCAGGGGATCTGCCTGGCCTAGGGATTGAACCCACATCTCCTGCACTGGCAGGTAGAGACTTTACCCTTGAGCCACCTGGGAAGGCCCAAGATGTTCCCAAGTACTATGATAAATAGTATCTCAATTAATGGCAAGAAACTCTCACAGCTGAGGAAACAGAGTCCCTGACTGGCAGTGACCCTCCAGCCTGGGTCCTGTGCTCGGCCTGCCTCTCTTTGCCACACGTTGGCAGAATAAAGACACTCTCATTTCTAGGGGGTAGCTTCGTGAGATGTGCACTGTCTTTCACAACTGTACGGAAATCAAGAAATGCATGTCCAGTTTACACCAGGACAAACACCACCATGTCTGTCCAGCTGAGAGTGCACACAGAGCTGTGGGCTTTCCATCTGAGTCTGGCCAGAGAGGATGAAAGGCCACAGGCAGGAAACATGCACTCCTGGGCCCTGTGGCAGCAGGTTCAGCATCTGCTAACAAGAGACCCGCATCACACCATCCCCCGCCAATGTCCCAGACCCTTGACTGGAGCCCAGGGCACAGCTCACGCCTTCTCCCTGAGGCAGCCCAGCCAAGGTCTGTTTCTGAGCTGCAGACACAGCCGCTGCACAACCAGAGGGCTTCCCAGACCGAGGAGAGCCAAGATGGGAGCAAGGAGGTGGGCCAGCCCATGCAGCTTCTCTGTAGGACCATCACCAGCAAGCGCCAGGCCAGTGCAGCTCGCTCTGTGCCTGGTCCACCCCCCTCAGAGGTGGGACTTCACTGTCCCTCTTTTTCCTGAGCTTTCTTTCCATTCTTCTCATTGCTAGCATCTGAAGGGCTGGAAGTCCTGGGAAAGCCTACAGCACCTTCTGACAGAGACACGTCCGCCCTCCCTCCCCAGGTGCTGTGTGGGAAGTCTTCTGCGCTGCTTCCCCATTTAAAGGCTACGTGCCACTGAGGGTGACACAAGAACTGGGCTTCCTGAAAAGTCGATGAAACTTACCAAAACCACAGGGCTAGCAAAGCACCAAGGGAAAGAGCCAGCTAACTGCCTGGGAGGACTTTAGAGGAACTTGCAAACAGAAGAGACTCTTAAGAGGTCACCAGCACAGTGAGGAGACTGAGGGGCAGCAAAAAGCAAGGAAGGGAACGCTTCCCGTGCTGAGGACTTTGACCCTATTTTAAGGATCAGGAAAGTTGAGCCCTGAGATCTCACAACTAGTGGGCTGTAGAGCTGGCATATCAATGGGGTTTCCATCTTTATCTTCCAAACATGAGAAAGAAAAGGCAAAAAGCACGGGTTATTGAAGAAACTTGAGTCAGAGAAGGTCAAAACAGAGGCAGGGAGACAGGAGACTTTCTTTGAAGAAAATAATAAGTCCTGGGTTTGCTGTCCTAGGAAGCAGAAAGGAAGACAGACTTTAATGATATCAACTACACTCATTACTATTGATAAAGTGCTTTAAAAGTCTGCAAGGTGTTTTAATTTTGCAAAACAAAAAAAAAAACAGTTCTAACTGACTTTAATATAAATTATATACGTACACACATCAATCTCTCCCTCTCACACATACTCACAGACACAGACACACAGACACACAGACACACACACACACACACACACACACACATGGAGTCCAGGTACATCATAATACAACCTGTGAGGCACTGACTGGACTTGAAAGTTCTTGCTATACTTTAAGGTTGCCCAAAAAAGAAAACAATTCTATTATAAACTCTCAGGTTCAATAAGAATAACCATGTAGAAACGGACCCTGGTTGTGTGGTAGAGAAAGAGATGGGCAGTGGTCAGCACTGAAAAATAAAAGCGAAATAGTAACAAGCACTCCTAAGAATGAAACAGGTCCGAATTGGTTTCAGTACCCTTGACACCAACATAAGACCAAAGGAAGTCTGCCCCAAAGGATCCTTTCTTGCCAAATACTCAGCAGTCCAACCATGATAAAAGAAAGTAAAATTCCAAGAATCTCAGGGTTATTCCTCTCTCTAAAAAAGAACCAAATTCCTCCCCTTTAACCTCTCCAGCCAACTTCACCCCAAACCCACCTCTAGCTTCAAACACAAGCAAATAAATGAATTCTACAAGTCCCACATGGTCCATTTCTGCCTTTTGCTTTGCAGGAACTGACGCTACAGCACATGAATTTTAAAATAGTGTGAAAATGTAAGTACTCTTGTAATCCAAACTGGGAGAAAAGAAATACTGAATTGGAATGAGTTTCATTTTCCTTTAAACCAAACTGATTCACCAGTTCTCTTTTCTTTCCACAACTACAAGTAAGCCTGGCTTTAAAAGAGAACCCAACCAGGGCTAACATCTGCTCCTTGATAAGACTGTTGCTGTTATTGTTTATCACTGAGATGTGTCTGACTCTTTCATGACCCCGTGGACTGTAGCCTGCCAGGCTCTTCTGTCCATGGAATTCTCCAGGCAAGAATACTGGTGTGGGTAGCCATTCCCTTCTCCAAAGAATCTTCCCAACCCAGGGTTTGAACCTACTTCTCCTGCATTGAAGGTGGATTCTTTACCACTGAGCCACCTGGGAAGCCCCTTAACATAATCAAATGTTATTTTCTAAGTGAGTCTAGATATTTCACTACCCATCCAAGGAATAAACTGCATGGCATTTCTGCATTGACAGTTTTCTGCTTCTGGGTCTACCAAATTAGACAAAGGCCCATCAGTGTAAAATGCACTCCTAACAGAAGGGAATAACAGCCCGGACCACATGGTCCAGGATTTGTGACTATAGAGTGGACAGCCAAGGAGCCATACAATTAAGTTGGCGAGCCTCCAGTGAAAATGGCAGGTCTCCTTTAACTCAATGAAGAATAATGTTGTGACCAATATAATATTATACAGCCTGATAAGTGCAGGAGCAGAAGCGAGACCGAAGTCAGACAGAGACTACAACCTGAAGGACCCGTGAGGCCAGCATTATACCCACAACAGACTAGACAAATAAGCAGTGGTTTGAGGGGCTGCTTTCCTGTGGTGCAGAACCAAGTTCCTTAGCACACCCAGAACGTCTAGACCACACAAAAGAAGAACTTGTTTCAATCCAATGTAAAACCTGATGACTGTCCAGTGAATAAAATTTCAATGACGTGTGTACCAGTGAAAAAATACAAGAACTAATGTTCTCGTTCAGTTCAGTTGCTCAGTCATGTCCGACTCTTTGCAACCCCATGAACCGCAGCACGCCAGGCCTCCGTGTCCATCACCAACCCTCGGAGTTTACCCAAACCCATGTCCACTGAGTCAGTGATGCCATCCAACCATCTCATCCTCTGTCATCCCCTTCTCCTCCTGCCCTCAATCGTTCCCAACATCAGGGTCTTTTCCGTTGAGTCAGCTCTTCACATCAGGTGGCCAAAGTATTGGAGTTTCAGCTTCAACATCAGTCCTTCCAATGAACACCCAGGATTGATCTTCTTTAGGATGGACTGGTTGGATCTCCTTGTAGTCCAAGGGACTCTCAAGAGTCTTCTCAACACCACAGTTCAAAAGCATCAATACTTTGGCACTCAGCTTTTTTTATAGTCTAACTCTAACATCCATCCATGACTACTGGAAAAACCATAGCCTTGAGTAGACGAGTAACTGTTCTAGTAAAGATGCAAAAAAAAGTACTTAATGTATTTAAATATTATTTTTTAATTTTTATCATCTGAGATTAACTAGCTCAAACATACAGAAAATAATATAAGAGATACCTAGAGGTTTAAAGCAATATTGATATTTCGCTTTGTTTACCTCATTTCTTTCTTTCTTTTTTTTTTTTTAAGCTTCTTTGTGTTGTGGACCATTTCTCAAGTCTTTATTGAACTCACAATGCTGCTTTTTGTTTTTTTGCCTGTGAGGCATGTGGGATTTTGGTTCCCCGACCAGAGATCAAACCCTCCCCTCCTGCACTGTAAGGGGAAAAGTCTTAACTAGCAGACCACCAGGGAAGTACCTACTTCATATCTTTTTTAGAAATTAAACATTTTATTTTGAATTATTTCAGATATACAGAAGTAACACAAATATTACAATGACATTCAGCTATAAAAAAAAACAAGGAGATCCTGCCTTTTGTTTCATCACGGAGGGGCCCTGAGGGTATTATGTTAAGTGAAATAAATTACAGAAAGACAAACATGTCTGATCTAATAAAACAAAACTCACCTGAGACAGAAAACAGATTGGCAGTTGACAGAGGCCAGGCAAGGGGAATGAGGAAAATGGGCCAAGGTGGTCAAAAGGCAAAAACATCCAGATATACGTTCTGGGAAGTAATGTACAATACAGTGATTATAGGTAACCACACCATATTGTATATTTGAAAACTAAGTAAGTAGATGTTTAAAATTCTTATTATGAGAAATAAATAACTATGTAAGATGATGATATTAACAAAATTTACTGTCGTGATCATTTTGCAAAACATACATATATCAATTCATTATGCTGCATACCTAAAACCTATACGATGTTATATGTCAAATACAGCTCAATAAAACTGGGGGAAAAAAAGTAAAATCTGCACATATATACAACCTAGGGATCGAACCCAGGTCTCTCACATTGTAGACAGACGCTCTACCATCTGAGCCACCAGGGAAGTCTTATAAAATACAACATCACCATAAAAAATATTACTGAAATATCACATTGTCAACATTCTGTTACACACCCTCCCTTTATATATATGTATAACACGTACACTTTTTCCCTGAACCTCTTGAGAGTAAGTTGCTGCGATTAGGACCCTTCCCTCTGAAGAGTGCATATCTTCAAAGACAAGACATTCTCTTACACTGTGCGCATCTGTGTGTGCTCAGGTGCTCCAGTCAGGTTGGACTCTGTATCCCTACGGCCCGCCAGGCTCCTCTGTCCATGAGCTTCTCTAGGAAAAGAATACTGGAGTGGGCTGCCACACCCTTCTCCAGGGGATCTTCCCCACCCAGGGATGGAACCAGCGTCTCTTACATCTCCTGCACTCGCAAGCAGGTTCTTTACCACTAGCGCCCCCTGGAACATTACCCAGTGCAACGACCAAATGGAAACACAACAGCAGAAGAGGCGAATACAACTCTCCTTTATGGCAATTTTCCCTCCACTCAGGATCCAACCCTGCACTATACACTGCGCATTTAGATGTCACATCTCCCTGGTCACTTTATCCTGGTTCCATAGCCCTCCTCTGTCGATGAAGACCGTAACATGTGTGAAGAGCTCAGGCCCCCGTTCTGTGCAACACGCCTTCATCTGTTTGTTGGCAGGGATCCCATGAAAGGGTTGTGGGCCCTCCACAGGACACTCCTGGAGATACCTGTGAAAGCTTCCCCATGACAGGTGATATCACCTATGACAGTCACTTGGTCAAGGTGCCATTCCCCAGGGCTCTGCTGTAAAAGTGCCTTTTTCCCTGAGAAATAAGTGATCTATGGGGGACGCTCCTAGACTGTGTAAGTATTCTGTTCCCCAACTAACTTCTATTCAGTGGTTAATCAAATACTTCCACTGTGGCTGCAACATGAAGGTTTTCCAACTTGATCCTTCCCTCTAATTTATTAGTGGCATTTTACTATAAAAAGGAGCTTCCCCTTTCCCCCTCCCTCATTTTTTAAGCACCAACATAATCAACATAGACTCATATAGCCTTTTCAATATTTTATAATCCATTACTTTTATTTTTTAAATATAAATTTATTTATTTTAATTGGAGCCTAATTATTTTACAATATTTTATTGTTTTTGCCATACATCAACATGAATCCACCTCGGGTGTATACGTGTTCCCCATCCTGAACCCCTCTTCCACCTCCCTCCCCATACCATCCCTCTGGGTCATTCCAGTGCACCAGCCCCGAGCATCCTGTATCATGCATCGAACCTGGACTGGCGATTCATTTCACATATGATATTATACATGTTTCAGTGCCATTCTCCCAAATCATCCCACCCTCGCCTTCTCCCACAGAGTCCAAAAGACGCTTTTATTTCTTTTGAGGCTTAAACTGTTCCAAACTAGATCCTGTACCTAACATGCTCCCTGGGGTTTTGAGCACTTCTGTACTCCCTGGCACAAGCCGTTCTGGGCTTACCTTGTGCTTTGCCTGCCCTAGCCCTGCAATTGGCCATTTCTCCAAGGAGCCCTCCATTCCTTTCAGTAGGTTTTAAAATTTTAAACCAAGATTTGGATGCTTGGTGTGCTCATTGCTTCTGGGATATCACAGCTCCCAAGCCCTTACAACAGATCTAGCTAAGAATCTGACTTGTGAGTATATGTGTAAGAGAAAGAAAGAGTTTATGCTGAGATTTTTAATTCTGATCCAACATCACTAGGCCCTTCCTTGCTTTCCTCTATTCCATGTTTGTATCTGCTTTCTTTCATTTAGCCCCTTAGCCCCCAATACATCAACATAGTTACTCATTTGCTCAATCCTGATAATTCACAGAAAATAACTTAAGAATTTTTAAAGCAACAACATCTGATTTTCACTTTGGATTATATGTCAAAATTGGCCGTTCGGGGTCAAGAACTTAAGTAGAAACCAGACAGGGATCTAATGCAATAGTTCAGGTGAGAGAGTGTGAACAGACATCTGCCTCAAGTCCCTCCCATCACCTCTAGGTCCTAGCTTGGTCCAGGCCAAAGGTTTTGCTTCCATGAAATGATCAATACAAAATGTAGATGAACGTAAAAAGGGAAATCAATGCAAATATCTCTGCTATAAAACAACTTGTATATTAAAAAAAATGTGTTCTGCAAAATCACTGAAATAACAGAGCTTATAAAACATACAGGATTGAGGCACGTCACTCAAATTCTTTGCAGATTTTGTACCTAGAACAGTAACCAAACAGCAACAATCCTGATAAAAACACATTTACTAGTGTGATAAAGGGGTGTGTAAGGAAGGCTGCTGAGTTATGCATCCAAGTACAAAATCAAAAGACCAGAGAGTACCACCCGAGAACAATTCTAAAACAGGACACGTGACCAAATGAAGCCAAGGGGAGTTAGGGGTGAACAGGCGTCGTGTGTGCCACACTCCTCTGAAGCTTCCTGCATCCTCGTCTTCTTCCTTGGTGGCACAAATCATTCACGTGCTGAAGAAATGGCATATGAACCAATGCAACTCACATACTTTGATGGTATTCCCTATGTCTGATCCCACATAAGCTACTTCCCATCACAAAAGCACCGAGAGGAACAAATGTCATTTACTACACAGGATGACTAGATAGGAAATTAGATACTCTCACTCAATCGAAAAAAAGAATCTGGTTATCATTTAGTTTCATTTGTCAGATGAGGAAAAAGCTCAGAGAGGTAAGACAACTTCCAGAGGTAGAGAGCAAACATTTGTGTCAGTTCCAGGGAACGGCCCTCCTCTTTCCCCAACGAGATGACACCTGAGAAGCAGGGATCACAGAAGAGACGGCAGACGCGGGTGGAGTGACAAAGGAGCAGAGCTGCGGGACGCAAGGCCAGCCAGTAACACAGGAAGAGCAGGAAAAGCGCCCACCTCAGTCCCCCCAGCAGCCTGGTCCTGAGCTCTAGGCCCACGTTCACAAGGGAAGTGTCACCAAAAAGCTCAGCACTGGACTTCCTGGTGGCACAGTAGACAGGAATCTGCCTGCAATGCAGGGGACACGGGTTTGATCCAAGGTCTGGGAAGACTCCACAAGCTGCGGAGCAACTAAGGCTGTGTGCCACAACTACTGAGCCCGTGTTCTGCAACAAGAGGAGACACCACAACGAGAAGCCCACACTGCAGCGAAGAGGGGCCCCCACTTGCTGCACCTAGAAAGCCCACAGGCAGCAACAAAGACCCAGTCAGTGCCACCGAAAATAAGTATCTTTTTAAAAAGCCACAGGGCCAAGAAGAGCAATGGCTGGTATGTGAAAACCTAACACAAAGTACCTGATGCTGCTTCATGCGGAGTCCAATTCGTGGCAGAAAGATTGTTGGCAGAGTGAAGGGGGCCGACCGAGAGGGATGTTCCCTACTAGCGATGGAGGCTGGGTCCACGGAGGGAGGGAAGGGCCGGATCAGAGAAACTGCATCACCAGGCACCTCACAGCAGGAAGGACATGTGAGAGCCAGGCACGGATCCCTGCATCAGCCGCAGCTGGGTCCCACCTCCTCCACAGGAAACACGGGCTCGGTTTTTGCCTTGTAAGAGGGCAGTGGGGTACCCGACATCGTGCCAAAATGAACCAGATAAACCGATACTGCCCTCAAAGCAAGGGAAGGGGCCTTAAGAAAACACATTTAAGGAACAGCTCATTTAAGGCCAAGGGGCAAGTTAATAGATCCTTTTAAGTATAAAAAGGGTTAGAAGAAAATTACTGTACAACTGGTCCTCACTGACACAGAGGCCAAAACTGTGTGAACACGGAAGTCCACTGAGGTGTGGAGAAGGGATTTTAGTCTAAAGGGAAAAAATCAGGTTCTAAAGTAGTTCCTGAATATGGCTTTAAGGTCCCATTATAGCCAACAGTCATTAGGTTTTCTCCTTTACTTGCTAGCAAATTACTTAACCTCTCTGAACCTAATTTTTCTCATCCGCAAAACCTCATAGAATTCCTATAAGGATTAAAGGAAAGGCATGCCACAGTGCAAGCAGACAGTAAGAACTCAATAAATGGTAGCTGTTTTTATTTCTATGTACTAGGCACCACGGTAAGCACTGGAAATACAAAGATGTATGGGTCATCGATATGTCATATCCTTTATTCTTTTCTTCAGCACCTTTATAATTATTTGAATTTCACGGCCCTTACTGGTATACTTGCTTGTCGTATCTTCTCTAAATCTTAGGGCACATGCATTGTGAAAGCATGCCTTGGACAGCTGGGATCTGAGATTTAATGGGGTCATGGCTTGAAACTAACTCAACTTTGTTAAGTCCTTTTGTATCACCCCTCCCTCAAAGACACCTTTTAAAAGCGAGATTTTATAGTTTCTGCAACAAAGCAAGCCTACTGCGTCGAAGAAGGCCTTGAGTGTCTAAATTTGGTACAAATCAACAATTAGCGACTCCAGGAAAATGAGAAGAACAGAGACTGCTATCATTATTTAGACAATGGGTCAAGCAGTGGCCAATTCTGTGCAGACACAACGACATTCTGAACAGACCACGGAGGATTTCATGGACAGATGCAGATGCTGAAGCAGCAAATGTTCTTCTCAAGGAACCTCAGAAAAGACAGGGACTTCCCTGGCAGTCCCATGGTTAAGAAACCATGCTGCCAATCGGGCACGGACTCCATCCCTAGTCAGGGAACTGAGATCCCACATGCCACACGGTGCAGCCAAAAAATGAAAAGAAGAGAGACATCTTAGTTTCTCTGAGCTGGGTATTTAATGCCACAGAGTCTTCGTGCCAGCAGCCTTGTGCCAAGGACCTTGTTCTCCCCAAGGGCAGTTCTTTCTGTTTCTCTCTGGCACAACAGAGCACAGCTACGCTCCATAAGGTACTCAGACCTCGATGGTATTGAGCTCAACCCCAAAAGCATTTATCAGGCATGGGACCACAGAGGGGTCAGAGACAAAGAAAGCATGGACCCCGTCCTTGAACAGACTACAGTCCAGCGGAGGAGGCCAAGAATATGAACCACTAATGATTAACAACAGACAAAAAGACTGCATGAAGGCTGAGCCATGGCAGATAATCATACTCGAAGGGAGGAAAGGAGAAAACCCAGACTGAGAAAAAGCATGAGAAAGGCTCAAAGTCTTTGATTATTTATTTTAAAGTATCTATTTATCTATCTACTTGGCAGCACGGGGTCTTAGCTGCGTCACACGGGATCTTTAGTTGTGGCATGCAAACTCAGGCGAAGCATGTGGGATCTAGCTCCCCGACCAGGGATCAAACCCAGGCTGCCCACGCTGGGAGCAAAGTCTTAGCTACCAGACCACCAGGGAAGTCCCAGGCTTGGTCTCTGAAGTTCACCACATGTTACAAAGGGGAGCAGTCCACTGTGCCTGAAACAGAGTTCAGCTGGGGGTCAGATAAAGGACACCATGGGGTGACATGCTGGGAAGTCTAGACTTGATGCTGTGATAATAACCAGGAGGTCTGGCAGGATGCGTGGCGGGAGGTGTGCTGTGTTTTATTAATAAGATCCTTGGGGCTGTAATTCACACACCCATGGTCCTGATGCCCCGCTGAAGCTGCAGAGCTAAATTGAGGATGGAGCTGGCTGTGACTCAACAGAACAGGCACCCTCCCCAGCAAGAGGTGAGGAAGATGGTCTCAGGAGTGGGAAGATGGTTCCAAGAGTGGGGAACAGGGTCGAGATTCAGAACAAACTAGCAGCTTCTATGCTGGGTACAAGCTCGCTCTGCTTTCAGTGTGCTGCTCCAGCAGAGCACACAGCAATGTCCAAAAACTCAGGCTGCAGAATCAAAGCTGTGCTACAGCCCTGCCCCGTGCGCCCCTGAACGTGTTAATCTGGCCCCGACTGATGGTAGGCCCTCATCTGTCAGAGTCATACAGTGCTGGAGGGCACTGGGCAGCTAACCGCGACTGAATGGTTACTATGTCCCAGACATGGTTCTAGGGACCATGGTGTGAACGCATTTAATTCTCACCACCCTGTGAGACAGGTTCGCTAGTATTACCCCATTTATTGAGGAGGAAACCAGGACACAGAGAAATCACGTAACTTGCCCAACATCTCACAGTGAGTGTCTCTGTGATGTTCCAGGACTGGAACCCACGAAGTCTGTCTTCAAACTCATATCTTAACCAATATTCCAAAGTCTCCCCAAAGTGAAAATACAGAACTTTTTTGAAGAATTTCTGCTGAGAAAAACATCGTGCTTTAAGGACCTAGCACACAGGTGGTGTCAATACACAGTGGCTTTATGTAATAAAGGACTGTTATTAAAAATATGTAAAGAATTCCTTAGATATAAAAGATGTGGTATATATATACATGCAGTGAACTATTGCTCAGCCATGTAAAAAGAATGAAATAGTGTCATTTGCAGCAACATGGATGGACCTAGAGATTATCATACAAAATGATGTAAGTCAGACAAAGATAAATACCATATGGTAACACTTACATGTGAAATACTAAAAGGTGACACAAGTGACTTAATTACAAAACAGAAACAGACTCACAGACATAGAAAACAAATTAATGGTTACCAAAGAAAAAGTCAAGATGGGGTAAGGAGGATAAATTTAGGAGTTTGGGATGAGCAGATTAGGGTTGGGAAGATCCCCTGGAGAAAGAGTGAAAGTGAAAGTCGCTCAGTCGTGTCTGACTCTTTGCAATCCGATGCTCTATACAGTCCATGGAATTCTCCAGGCCAGAATACTGGAATGGGTAGCCATTCCCTTCTCCAGGGCATCTTCCCAACCCAGGGATCAAACCCAGGTCTCCTACATTGCAGGCGGATTCTTTACCAGCTGAGCCACAAGGGAAGCCCAAGAATACTGGAGTGGGTAGCCTATCCCTTCTCCAGCGGATCTTCCCAACCCAGAATCGAACCGGGGTCTCCTCCATTGCAGGTGGAGTCTTTACCAAGTGAGCTATGAGGGAAGACGGGAATGGCTACCCACTCCAGTATTCTGACCTGGAGAATTCCAGGGACTATATAATCCATGGGGTTACAAAGAGTCGGACATGACTGAGCAACTTTCACTTTTACATATAAACTACTATATATAAAATAGGTAAACAACAAGGTCCTCCTGTATATTCAATATAATAACCTATAATGGAAAAGAATTTGGAAAATGTATATACATATGGCTGAATCACTTTACTGTACCCCAGAAACACCACACTGCAAATCAAATAGTACTTCAGTTAAAATATTTATATACACACAAAGAACTCTTAAAACTCAACAATAAGAAACAACTCAAAAAATGGGCTAAAGACCTTAACAGACACCTCCCCCAAGAAGATATGCAGATAGAAAATAAGCATATGATACAATGTTCCACATCATATGTCATCAGAGAAATAAACACTAAAACAACAAGATGCCAGTGCACACCATTAGAATGGCCACAGTCTGGAGCACAGACAACACCGAATGCTGGTGAGGGTTGGCACCACAGGGACTCTCGTTAGGTACCGGTCAGAACGCAGAAGAGTACAATCACTTTGGAAACCAGTTTGGCCACTTTGCACAAAGCTGAACATACTGTATAGCAATCATGCTCCTTGGTATTTACCCAAAGGACCTGAAAACTCATGTCCACACAAAAACTCACATGTGGATGTTCATTATAGCTTTGTTCGTAACTGCCAAGACTCAGAATCAACTAAGATGTCCTTCAGCAGGTGACGGCATAAATAAACAGTGCTATGTCCAAACGATGGAATATTATTCAGTGTTAAAAAGAAATGGTTATCAAGCCATGAGAAGACATGGAGAAACCCTGACTGCATTTCACTGAGTGAGAGAAGCCAGTCTGAACATGCTACAGAGACTGTGTGATTCCAAGTCTATGACACTGAGGAAACGACCAGACTGTGGACTGTAAACAAACAAACGAACAAAAAAAAAAGTCAGTAGTTGCCAAGGGTTATACCGCAGAGGCTGAATAGGCAGAGTACAGAGGAATGTGAGGGCGGTGAAAATACTTCATGTAATACCATAATGATGGATATACAATATTATACATTTTTCCAAACCCACAGAATGTGTTATGAGGGAAATCTGGTAGCAGAGAAGGTTGTGCATGTGCAGGGGCAGGGAGTACATGGCAAATCTTTGTACATTCCCCTCAGTTTCGCTGCAAAACTAGCACTGTTCTGAAAAAGTAAAAGTCTTAAGGCCTCCCTGGTGGTTCAGATGGTGGTAAGGAATCTGCCAGCAATACGGGAGACCAGGGTTCAATCCCTGGGTTGGAAAGATCCCCTGGAGAAGGAAATGGCAACCCACACCAGCACTCTTGCCTGGAAAATTTCCCAGAGGAGCCTGGTGGGCTACAGTCCAAGGGGTTACAAAGAGTCGGAGACAACTGAGCGACTTCACTTTCACTTAAGACTTCCCCGTGGTCCAGTAAAGACTCCACACTTTCAACACAGGAGCCACAAGTTCAATCCTGGGTTGGGGAAGTAAGATCTCACATGCCGGGTGGCGCAGCCAAATTTAAAAACTAAATTAAAAATAAAAATACTAATACATGTGCATGTGTGTACACGCACAGCAGCTATTAACACCAGTCCTCAGGACAGCAGGAGGGGGGCAGAGATTGGGAGCAGCTGCCTTGGTGCAGAAGCGAGAAGCAGCATTTCCCTCCGGACACCAACCCTGCTGGCTATTCACCTGCAGGGCCTAGGCCAGAGCCTCCCAGAGCTTCCGTGTCTCCCAGGCCCTGGCAGACAGAGCTTTCTGTCTGAGAGGCTCCTGGGGCCCACTCGGGGCCAGGCTTCAAAGACACCATGGAGCCCAGAGCACAGCCTCTGAACGTGGCCAGCTCGGGGCCCTCCCCAACTAGCTCCAGCACCCCAGCACAACCAGAGGCATCCGGCGCGCCCGCAGAGCTCCCAGTAACAGCTCCTGAGAAACGCTGGTGACCCATGTGCTCCCACATGAAGCCCCACAGTGAGGCCAAGACACATGCGACAATCCCCGTCCTCCAAGGGCACAGTCGGTGATCCTGAACTTAACCGTGACAGCCCCTGACTAATCTCCCCACGTCTCCATTCCAGTCTCCACAAAGTATCTGAGGTGAGATTTTCAAATGCATATCTGACTATGTCACTCATAACAAAAAGCCCTCCAATCACTCTGGATAAACTCCAAAATCCAAATCCCAAGAGGACCTCCTCGAGAGGAGCCCTGCTCACCTCTCTAACCTACCACTCACCCTTTCCCCCCACTCAGCAGGCCCCAGGAACACTGGGCCTCTCCCATTCTCCAAGAATCCATGTCCTTTCCCCCCTCAAAGCTTCACACGCGCTCACCAACAACTTGGCCACATGTCTCTTCCTTAGAAGGCACTCTCCAATGTCCCTGGCTGGGCAACGCTTCTCCAACAGCACTTGTTCCAAAGCACATATCACAGCCAGAAGCCTGCAATTATTAGGAAAGCATCTTTTCTGCCAGGCTGCAAGCGCTAGGACACGTCTGCCTCCTTCACTGACAGGTCCTGAACGCAAAGCAGCGCTCAGCGAGTAAGTGAGGCATGTGAAGGAGGATGTGAGTGAACGGACACCAAGATGAGAAGGTGAGAAACAGTAAGATGGTAAGACAAGGCGTGAACTCTAGTGCCGGAACCAGAAGGGAACCGGAGGGCATGTAACAGCTAATTTTAGTCCAGCGTCTTCACATCATAAGGGCTGAAACTGAGTCAGAGCGGCAGGCCTTCTGGTCACTTATGCACCCACAGCTGCTCCTTTCCCGTAAGCAAGAAGCGCTGCAAAGGGGTTCCATCAGTTCTTCTGTGCTCAGTCGTGCTCGACTCTTTGCAGCCCCCTGGACTGTAGCCCAGGCTCCTCTGTCCATGGAATTTTCCGGACAAGAATCCTAGAGTGAGACGCCACTTCCTACTCCAGGAGATCTTCCCAACCTAGGATCAAACCCATGTCTCTTGTGTCTCCTGCACCAGCAGAATTCTTTACCACTAGTGCCAACTGGGAAGCCCCTCAACTGTTCAAAATGTATCATTTTTCTATTCTGGAATTCACTTCAGTTCAGTTCAGTTGGTCAGTCGTGTCTGACTCTTTGTGACCCCATGAACTGCAGCACGCCAGGCCTCCTTGTCCATCACCAACTCCTGGAGTTTACCCAAACCCATGTCCACTGAGTCGGTGATGCCATTCAACCATCTCATCCTCTGTCATCCCCTTCTCCTCCTGCCCTCAATCTTTCCCAGCATCAGGGTCTTTTCAAATGAGTCCGCTCTTTGCATCAGGTGACCAAAGTATTGGAGTTTCAGCTTCAGCATCAGTCCTTCCAATGAACACCTAGGATTGATCTCCTTTAGGATGGACTGGTTGGATCTCCTTGCAGTCCAAGGGACTCTCAAGAGTCTTCTCCAACACCACAGTTCAAAAGCATCAATTCTTCGGCGCTCAGCTTTCTTCACAGTCCAACTCTCACATCCATACATGACCACTGGAAAAACCATAGCCTTGACTAGATGGACCTTGGTTGACAAAGTAATGTCTCTGCTATTGAATATGCTATCTAGGTTGGTCATAACTTTCCTTCCAAGGAGTAAGTGTCTTTTAACTTCATGGCTGCAGTCACCATCTGCAGTGAATTCACTTCAATATGTACAAAAAAAGAAAAAAGGAGAACACAAAGGCTTAGAGTGTTTACAGACACTCAAAAGAACAAAGCCTTATTAAGAAGAATATCAAGACCATCAGCTCCTGGATTCTCTTCTCACCAAGGAACTTGGGAATGGAAGGCAGGAAAGTCACTGGTACCATCACCCAGACTCATGTAAGCTGAGCCTCCAGCACCTGTCTGAACAGCGCCCAAATCTGTGTGATTGCTGGAGAGAAGCGTGAGGCCTGTCTCTGCTTTGCTGGCTGTTCACACCACTACAAAGTACCTTCAGATTGTAGAAGCTTATGTCACTGGTTTTAGAGTCAACCAACATGTACTGAATACAAACCAATACAGGTATATGTGCCAGGCTCTTTCCATAAATTACCTCAATTGATAGCCTGGCTATCTGTTTTGCAAAATAAACCTGGTCAGAGAGGAGAGGTGAAACCTGCCAAGAAAGGGTACAGCAAATAAGCATAACCCCCTCTGAAAAGTTACCCTTCCATATTGTAGTTATAAAAACTTTGAGAATCCATATTTGATCATCTATGACAGAGTAGATGTTAAAAACAGAAAAAGATTTTTGTATGTAGACAAAAAAAAAAAAAAAAGACCCTGAATAGCCAAAGCAGTCTTGAGAAAGAAGAATGGAGCTGGAGGAAGCAACCTTCCTAACTTCAGACTATACTACAAAGCTACAGTCATCAGAACAGTATGGTACTGGTGCAAAAACAGAAATACAGACCAGTGGAGCAAGACAGAAAGCCTAGAGATAAATCCATGCACCTATGGGCACTTTATTTTTGACAAAGGAGGCAAAAATATACAATAGAGAAAAGACAGTCTCTTCAGTAAGTAATGCTAGGAAAACTGGTCAGCGACATGTAAAAGAATAAAATTAGGACACTTCCTAATACCATACACAAAAAATAAACTCAAAATGTATTACAGACCTAAATGTAAGACCAGAAACTATAAAACTCTTAGAGGAGAACATAGGCAGAACACTCTTTGACATAAATCACAGCAAGATCCTCTATGATCCACCTCCTAGAGTAATGGAAATAAAAACAAAAATAAACAAATGGGACCTAATTAAACTTAAAAGTCTTTACACAATGAAGGAAACTATGTTGTTGTTCAGCTCCTAAGTCGTGTCCAACTCTTTGTGACTTCGTGGACTGCAGCATGCCAGGCTTCCCTATCCTTCACTATCACCCTAAGTTTGCTCAAGTTCATGTCCACTGAGTCAGTGACGCTATCTCACCATCTCATCCTCTGCCACCCTCTTCTCCTTTGCCTTCAGTCTTTTCCAGCATCAGGATCTTTTCCAATGAGTCAGCTCTTCACATCAGGTGGCCAAAGTACCGGAATTTCAGCTTTAGCATCAGTCCTTTCAATGAATATTCAGGGTTGATTTCCTTTAGAATTGACTGGTTTGATCTCCTTGCAGTCAAAGAGACTCTCAAGAATGTTCTAAAGCACCACAATTCAAAAGCATCAATTCTTAGGTGCTCAGCCTTTTTTTATGGTCCAACTCTCACATATGTAAATGACAAAGAAAAACCATAGCTTTGACTATATGGACCTTTGTTGACAAAGTGATGTCTTTGCTTTTTAATACACTGTTTAGGTTTGTCATAGCTTTCCTTCCAAGAAGCAAGTATCTTCTAATTTCACAGCTGCAGTCACCATCTACTTATAGGGAACTATAAGCAAGGTGCAAAGACAACCCTCAGAATGGGAGAAAATAGCAAATGAAACAACTGACAAAGGATTAATTTTCAAAATATGCGAGCAGCTCATGCAACTCAATACCAAAAAACAAACATCTCAATCAAAAAGTAGGCAGAAGACCTAATCAGACATTTCTCCAAAGAAGACATACAGATGGCTAATAAACAGATGAGAAGATTCTCAACACTGCTCATTAATAGAGAAATGAAAATCAAAACTACGATGAGGTAACATCTCACACCCGTCAGAATGGCCATCATCAAAAAGTCTACAAACAATAAATGCTGGAGCGGATGTGAATAAAAGGGAACACTCTTACACGGCTAGTGGGAATCAAAACTGATACAGCCACTATGGAGAACAGCGCGGAGATTCTTTTAAATAAACTAGGAATAAAACTACCATGCTGCTGCTGCTGCTGCCGCTCAGTTGCTTCAGTCGTGTCTGACTCTTTGAGACCCTATGGACTCCAGCCCATCAGGCTCTTCTGTCCATGGAATTTTGCAGGCAAGAATACTGGAGTGGGTTGCCACGACCTCCTCCAGGGGATCTTCCCAACCTAGGGATCAAATCTAGGTCTCCTGTATTGCAGACTGATTCTTTACAATGAGCCACCTGGGAAGCCCATTAAAACTACCATATAACCCAGCAATCCCACTACTGGGCAACAGCCTGGGGAAACCATATACATGTACCCCAATGTTCATTGCAGCACTATGTACAATAGCTAGGAAATGGAAGCAACCTAGATGCCCATCGATAGATGAAAAGACAAAGAAGTTATGGAATGTATGCATAATGGAATATTACTCAGCTATAAAAAGGAACGCATTTGAGTCAGTTCTAACGGACAGGGAGGGCCGGTGTGCTACAGTCCATGGGGTCACAAAGAGTCAAACATGACTGAGCGACTGAATTGAACTGAACTGATTGGGGGTGGATGAACCTAGAGCCTATTATACACAGTGAAGTAAGTCAGAAAGAGAAAGACAAATATCATGTATTAATGCATATATAAGTACTGATGATCCCACCTGCAGGGCAGTAGGCATAACTGACTTTTGGACACAAAGGAGGGGGTGGGATGATTTGAGAGAGCAGCACTGAAACAAATAATTACCACACATAAAAGAGATAGCCAGTGGGAATCTGCTGTATGATGCAGGGAACCCAAAGCTCCTACTTTGTGACAAGCAAGAGAGGTGGGATGGGGAGGGAAGAGGAGGGAGGGCATCTATATATGCCTATGGCTGATTCATGCTGATGTATGGCAGAAACCACCAGAATATTGTAATTATCCCCTAATTCAAAATTTAACAATTTCTTAAAGACATCTTTATATTTCCTAAAAAATTATACTTGCTCATTTTGCTACTTAGTTAAGCAGGAAACAGTGGAAACAGTGTCAGACTTTATTTTGGGGGGGCTCCAAAATCACTGGAGATGGTGACTGCAGTCATGAAATTAAAAGACGCTTACTCCTTGGAAGAAAAGTTATGACCAACCTAGATAGCATATTCAAAAGCAGAGACATTACTTGGCCAACAAAGGTCCGTCTAGTCAAGGCTACGGCTTTTCCAGTGGTCATCTATGGATGTGAGAGTTGGACTGTGAAGAAGGCTGAGCGCCAAAGAACTGATGCTTTTGAACTGTGGTGTTGGAGAAGACTCTTGAGAGTCCCTTGGACTGCAAGGAGATCCAACCAGTCCATTCTGCCCTGGGATTTTTTTGGAGGGAATGATGCTGAAGCTCAAACTCCAGTACTTTGGACATCTCCTGTGAAGAGTTGACTCACTGGAAAAGACTCTGATACTGGGAGGGATTGGGGGCAGGAGGAGAAGGGGAGGACACAGGATGAGATGGCTGGATGGCATCACTGACTCAATGGACGTGAGTCTGAGTGAACTCCAGGAGTTGGTGATGGACAAGGAGGCCTGGCGTGCTGCGATTCATGGGGTCGCAAAGAGTTAGACACGACTAAGTGACTGAACTGAGCTGAACTAAGTGGGAAACAGGGCTCAGAAGGGAAACAGCTTATTTTTAACTTTTTAGCTTTGAAAAAAAAAAAGATAAAGCGAGACTGTGGAAGGAAATATTTCATAAGCTAATAATAACAAACTGAGACCTGATACTCTCTAGGACCAAGCACTCCAGACCAGAAGGCAATGGAGAATCGCCTGGAGACAGAGCAGCCTCTGGACACTGCTAACAGAGGACAGACCCGAGCTGCGAGTTATGAAATCCCAGGACACGCCGGGAACCAGAGACTGGAACAGTGAGGTGCCGTTTTGTCTGTTTTTGTTTGTTTTTATTTTTAACTCTAACAAAGCAGACTTTGTGTGTACTTTTTTAAGATTTTTTTTCTTTTTTAAATTTTAAAAAACGTATTTATTCTTGGCTGTGCTGGGTCTTGCTTTGCACGGGCTTTCTCTACATCAGCAGCCAGGCTTCTTCTCCCGCGGTCGTGGCGGCCCCTCCTGCTACAGCGCCCAGGCTCTCAGTGCTCTCAGCCCCAGACCCTCAGTACCCAGACCCTCAGCACCCGGACCCTCTGCACCCAGACTCTCAGCTGAAACGCTCAGGCTGCCCCGCAGGGTGTGAGCTCTGACCAAACCAGGAATCGAGCTGGCATCCCCCTGCACTGGCAGGAGGATTCCCAACCACTGGATCACCAGGAAAATCCCCAGTGTTTTTTTTTTTTTTTTATAATTGAAGTAGAGTTGATGTGTCAGAGAAGGCAATGGCATCTCACTCCAGTACTCTTGCCTGGAAAATCCCTTCGACGGAGGAGCCTGGTGGGCTACAGTCCATGGGGTTGCTAAGAGTCGGACACGACTGAGCAACTTCACTTTCACTTTTCACTTTCATGCATTGGAGAAGGAAATGGCAAGCCACTCCAGTGTTCTTGCCTGGAGAATCCCAGGGATGGTGGAGCCTCGTGGGCTGCCGTCTATGGGGTTGCATAGAGTCGGACACGACTGAAGCGACTTAGCAGCAGAGCTGATGTGTGAGATGCGATTTCCATCAACAGAATGAGAAACTGAAAGCTTACTCGGTAGCAGGAAGGAAGTGGGGAAGGGGCTGTTCCCTACATCCTGACGGGTGTAGACAGAGCTCTGAAGGGCCACTGGAAGGGTCCTGTGAACATGTAACGTGCACACCTCATGTGGTGCTCGCCGCAAACACAACTCTTTGTCCCCAGAGAATGTTTCTCAAAGTGGGGTCCAGAACCTCAGACTCTTGAAGCAAGCTCATGATGTGAACCTGCTTCTCATAATATTACTAAATTGTTACCTACCTTCTTAATCTCATTCTCTCATATGTTCAATAGTGCTTCCAGAAGCTACTGACTTGGCGTATCACTGTGCAATGAATGAGGTGCAGGCAGTGGTCTGTGGTCTCCAAGTGAGCCAGACATTAAGGAGACTTGCAAAACTGGGAGCCAATGCCACTCTTCTTGCTAAGCTTTTGTTTTTAAACTTATTTTTTCATAAAATATATATTAACATGTAATGGGCTTGTATTTTAAATTAACAAATATTTTAAAAATCTCTCAGTTTTAATTCCTAATGTGATACTGATGGATATAACCTACAAACAAAAGCTCTTTGGAAATCCTCAATAAAATTTAGTAAGAGTATAAAATATAAAAGTGTCCTGAGACCAAAAAGTTTGAGAACCACTGCCCTAGAGAAACACGTTTTGCATGAGGAAGCACATCCAAGGATGCTCACTGAACCACTATTTGCAGTAGAAAAAAGTGGAATGAACCTACATGTCCCTTAACAGAAAGGTTAAGTGAACTAAGGTATAGTCATATAATGGAAAATTACAGGCAACTAAAAAGAATGAGGCAGACCTACACATAGACACCAAAATATCTCTGGGACACATTATAGACAAACGAGCAAATGACATAATATTTTGTTACAAATTTAACTCTGATAAAATGCTAAATATTATCAGATTTTTCCATAGGAACATTGAGTAGTGTAAAAGGATATACAGTAAACAGTAATAGTAGTTACCTCTAGGAAAGAGACCAAGATTGGGGTATGCTTTTATTAAAAAAAAAAAAAAAAGGCAGAGTATTAATTTCCTCTTGCTCTGAACTTTAACACAAACATACAGACACACGGCAAATTAAAACTATCTGGGTAGTCCCCTCCACCGGCACAGCAGCAGAATGGTGGGTTATCTACTCGAGAGCATCTCAGGGCAGACGCACTGCTCCCAGTCTATCTCATCAGCATGAGTCCACGGAGAACCTCTTCATCCTTCATACTGACTGTTCACCACGTTCTGAGCCTATTTGGAAGCTGTAATTTTCTCAAAGCATTTCCACTTTGTTTATCCCATCCTTAGCCACCCAGCTTCTCTCAATCACAAAGATAGTAGTAATAGCAATAATCAAAATATGAAATGAGGGACTTCCCTGGTGGTCCAGTGGTTAAGAATCTGCCTTGCAATGCAAGGGACCCAGGTTCAATCCCTCGTTGGGAAACTAAGATCCCGCATGCCGCGGGGCAACTAGGTCCCCCACTGCAAGATATGCCACAACTAAGATTTGATGCAGTCAAATAAATAATTAATCAAAAGGCAAAAACAAAGAAGTGAAAGTAAATTTAATGAGCCCCCAAATGTAGAAGTTTGTCAGGTAACCTGACAAATTCCCAGTAATGATCCCCTTCCTATAATTCTGTAGCAGTACATTTTGAGGAATTTATCTACTACTTGTTACAGATGTAACAAGCTGTACAGGCAAGTCAGTCACTTTGTCTGTTGCTTGTCAATTTCCCGGTTTATTTCTAGATGTAAGGAGATACCTGGGTAAGTGAGATACATAAAATCATACACTCTGGAAACCAGGAGCAAGGGGACCCTCCTAACTACTGGAAGATTCAACAACAAATGATCTTTACAGAGAGCAACCAGCCATTTAAGTCTAGAATCCTGAAAATGTTCCCGTACTTTGTAATTAGATTTATACACAATTTGTTGGAATACTGAGACCTTTAGTTTAGAGGTTTATGTTCAGGAATGTTCCTCACATTGCTATTTGTATTAGCAAAAAATTGCAAGTGGGTTCAATTTCCATACACCTTTTTAATGTTTACTTTGGTAGCCAACAGAAGGCAAGTTTGTCAGATTTAAGAATGAGGTAAAATCACCCGAAATGAAGTTTGGTTTTTCAAAAGCAGAATACAAGTTGTCAGCTATGTATATAAAATAAAGAGTTCGGGGAAACATACAAAGATTTGACAGGGGTTACCTCAGTGTTGTAACAGTGCTGGAATTACCGCTCTGTTCTACATTGCCCATGTTTTCTACAGGAAGTCATATCTTTACAATCAGATAAATATACACATATGTAAACGGCCTTTGAGAAAAAGGAGTGCAAGCTTTAGAGAGGATGAATAAGTGGGAAGAATCCCCCCTGTGCTAACACATACCCTGTGCCCCACACTTTCTCTCCCGGAAACTGACGTCCCAGCTGCCTCCAGGCAGCCCCAAGGGACAGAGCTGAGCCCAGCTCACTCAGCTGGGGCACGGTGCTCCCAAACTGCACCCCTGCTCTGGACCAAACTCACTGCCCCAGGTAGGGGTTTGAGAAGAAAGCACTCCAAGGAAGCAACATGCAGAGGAAGGGTGGGTGTTCGAATGGTTTCTAAAAGGATGTTGCCAATCTAAATCTAGACTCTGCAAAGATTTCAAGACATATGTTCAGCTTTTGCTAAGGACAGGAGTTTCATCTGTTTCGAAATAATAGAGTTCCCCCCTCCCCCACAAATTCATCTTCTTTTCGCATTTTCATTTCTCTTTGGAAAAGAGAAAGGGATTTGAAAATAATTAAACATAGATCTAAGTCACTGAGTTCTTTAAAGTCAGGGAACAATGGGCATTGAAACAGAACAAATGCTACTGGGGTAAATTCTGTTAATTTTTAAAATCGATCCCATCATGACTAAATGTTTGCTTATAATCCATCAGTTCACATTCTTTGGTCTACTACTGTTACTCCAGTTCTCTCCAATGACATACAGAGTTTTCAAATATTTTTGATGGTGATTTTTTTTTTTTTAAGACAAACTCTTTCAAGATACATAAAATCCTGTCTTACAGACAACAGAATAACACTCAGGATCCCAAAATGCTAGAATCCTACTGGCATCTTTAATGATTCCATTCCTTTACAAACTCCACTGAATGCCTACTATGTATCAAGTTTTGAGCTGGACACTAGGGATAGTGCAGTCAACCCCACAGAGGATAAATGGTCCCGGACCCCAGTGAACTTACAGTCTGGTAGGGAGACAGCATTAAACAAACAATTATGAAAATAATTAACAAATTGGAACTTGGGGTAAGTGCTTAGACAGAAACACTGTGCTTTGAGAACACATCAGAAAAGTCCATGGAAACTTGCAACCTTACTCCTGAAAGAGGCGATTTCTTTCTTAAAACAGGGAACACATCAAAATTCCTCTTCCCCTCTTCTGAGTCATATTTAGAGGGAGCTGGAGCTGGAGGGTACACAGGCGCATTGACTTTTACTTGAAATAGTAACTCAGGAATGCAGAACTATCCTGGAGAATGGCTCCATCTTTCTGGGAACTTTTCTTTTTTCCTTTCAATGATGGGCGGGGGGCAGCTGTTACAGAGATTTATGTACCAACAAGCCTGATGTGTAATCATGGAAAATTAGGAAGAACCTACACACACATCCCTAGGAAAATGACTGGGTGAACTATGGCAAGAACATTTCACCCTATGGAGTATCTCTGCTAAGTCACTTCAGTCGTGTCCAACTCTGTGCAACCCCATAGAGAGCAGCCTGCCAGGCTCCGCCGTCCCTGGGATTCTCCAGGCAAGAACACTGGAGTGGGTTGCCATTTCCTTCTCCAATGCATGAAAGTGAAAAGTGAAAGTGAAGTTGTTCAGTCATGTCTGACTCTTCAAGACCCCATGGACTGCAGCCCACCAGGCTCCCCTGTCCATGGGATTTTCCAGGCAAGAGTACTGGAGTGGGGTGCCATTGCCTTCTCTTATCTCTGTCTGCCTGTCTATTAAAAAACAGTGAGATGACATTTCAGTACTGACACAGAAGGCTCTCCATATCATACTGAGTTGGAAAGTGCAAACCACCATGACGTGACTCAGTCTGGTTTAAAAAAATGTCTAAACTTTGTATTAATGCAAAGAAAGGGGACTTTTCAGCTGTACACAGTGTCCATGGTGGTCACCTGTAACACACGAGGAAGGCTTATAAATCCTTTAGCCTGAGAAGGTATGTAGGTACTATCTGAACAATAAAAATAACAAAAAGAAAAAAAAACTTAACACAGAAAAACATGTATGTATCAGTAGCCTCTCTGGACAGCAGGCATCCTTCTCAAAGGGGACCAGGATGCAACCCTGGTGTTTTGGCTTAAACTGTGAGTTGAGGATGTGCTGTTTGGGGACCTTTGCCCTGAGACCCTATATTAGCCCATTCTTAGAGACACACCGGAAAAGAACAATCAGCTGTGCCACCCGCTGCATGCTGAAGGCAGCCTCAACACATTCCCAAAGGTGTGCCTACACACAGCCACAGAAGAGCGGATGACAGAGCTGCCAACTCAGCTGGAGGAAACACGAGGGGAGCTGGGCACTAACAGCTCTGCAAGAGGCTGCAGCTCCCTGTCCCCTAGCCACCCTGGGGCTGGCCCAGCACCCGCCCGGGAATGACAGCAGCAGAGAAGGCTAAGCCCGAGAGACCGCGTCCCTACATCCAGAACCACAGGAGCCCAACGGGAGGGCAGCGGGGGAGCAGGCTCCCTGGGCAGGCCAGACGCCCTTCCCCGGGGTCTAGCAGTTGCCCCTGCTGCTCATCTGGTCCGGCCAGACCGGGACCAGGCAGCCAGCATCCTGGAAGGACACAGGGACTCCATCCTCCCAGCGTCTCCCAAGGCACCAGGCTGGGGCTCCAGAGTCAAAGCAGACTCCAAGGGAGGACACCTCGGCCTCAGGTCATGTACAGCCCTAGGCCAAGGGCACTGCAGACCCAGCAAAAGACCCCAAGAGCACAAATCCCATTCAGGGTCTGGTCTGTTGAAAAGTAGCATGCTTAGGGAATCAGTTTCTTCAATGCTTGAGATAAATACTCCTAGAATCCACACTTCACTTCAGAGCGTGAAGGCCATGCAGCCCAATTATGCTTGTATTCTACACAGAGCTGTCACTCTGCTATTTCCTAAACTCTTTCTAGATACAGAAATACATAGAGATAGGGAGATAGTCAGGGTGACAGATGCTGTACCTCTAGAGGCATCTGCAAAGGTGTGTTAGAAATGAGGGTCCTTTTGGCACAGAACTCTGACCCCCTGCACCTGCCATATGGAGACAGTCGTGTGTTCTCCAAGCCACACAGAATGACAGTCAACTGCCTGAGCCATACAGATCAACACTCAACCACCTTCCACAGAGCCCTCGACATCAAACAGATTCTCCCTTCCCCCAAAAGTGCTATCAAAGGGAATTTGAGGTATTTGCAGTACATCCTATGCTTGTAAGTCAGGTGAGGCAACCGGTGCCTCCACTCTGACCGTATCCTGCAGTACTGTTATCAGAGAGGGACCTCAGGGAGGGAACCAGAACTGACCTCACCAAGGCAGCCCTTATATTATCAAATGACACGGGGACCCAGCAACAAGGAAGTCTCCCCATACTAGGGACCCTTCACCTCGAGCTCGTGAATTCCAGGTTGGGACCTGGCCGCTACAACCTCGATCCTGACTTGGGCTTCTGACCTAGACACAGAAGCCTGGCCTCCCTCCTTGGATGCCCCTCCCCACCTCAGCCCAGCCATTCTCCAAGGGCGGACCCAGGAGAGCTCTCTCACATGCTCCTGCATTTCTTTCACTGCATCTTAATTGAGCACTTGTTGTATACAAGACATGATGCAAGGCAAGGGGAGAGAAAAAGTGAGAGCTGAAAAAAACGCGGTCAGTGCTGAAAACGTGGTCAGTGCCGACAGCCTCTTCTCTGGCTCCCATCGCACAGTCTTACCAGCCCAGAGTCACAGTCAAATTTAAACTGTCCTCTGCTGTGCATCAGTTAGTGTGGAATCGGGGGTTTTTTGTCCCCCTACCCAGCTTACCCTCTCAGGGAGCCAGGCATGCAATGCTTTAGAAGAGCTGAGCAAAGTATCAAGCTTAACCAGACCAGGGGTCTATTTTAATTCTTACATCAATCCAACATCAGCAGCTCACCTTGCAAAAGTCTTTAAAACTCTCCAGCCACAACTCAGAAATTAAATGATTCTCCTAGCAACTCCCTCCGGAATGGCTCTGCTTGTAATTCCGGCCGTCGCAGGGCAGGCAAGACCAATGAGCAATGACAGCTCCAGGTTGCTGCAAAGGCCACCAGTGTGCCCTCCACCATGCCTGTGGGCACAGCCCCGCTCTGCCCTTCCACACCACATCACCTCTGTGATGACCCACAAACGCTGGACAGATGGCTAGGCAGAGCCCCTTCTGCTCCCACCTCCCAGAGCGTGCAGGACCCCACCAGACCAGATCCACACACTCTTTCCTGTACCTCTTCTCTCCTCTCTGAAGTCTGTCCTCTGGCTTTGTCTAATGTCATCCCTGGTCCTGCCTTCCTCCTCTCGAATGTCCTGAAGCTCTCAGTATACAGGAGTCTTCTGACAGCTTCACCCAAGCTCCTGCCACCTGGTGCTCAGAGCTTAACACTGCCCTGTCATTGAATCACACACTGCTGAACCACCTTACCTCCAGCAAGTCTGTTCCTGTGCCCAGCTGGATGGTAAACTCCTACAGGGCGGGGAGGGGACCACACCTCAAACTCCTTCAACCCCTACCCCCACCCCCCGCCAGTAAAAAAAAAAAACAGCAAAAGCTCAGCCTCCCACTGGGTAAACCTATCCAAAGTAAACGCCTTTCAGACAGCCCATCAGTTAGAAGGGGCAGACAGCACTCTTAAGAGTCTCTGGAATACGTGGGCTAGAGGTAAGGTTTGATCACAGATGGTACCCAGCTCCTGACATCAGATGGCTGCTCCCCCATGGCAGAGCCCACGTCTCCCCAACTCCTGGGTCCTCAGCACCCAGCACTGGGTCCTCAGGAAACATTCACTGAAGGGACAGATCATCTCCAGAATCCACGCTACATTGTGGTTTTCCTTTCTCCCGGAAGCCTCAACTCACAGGAAGGCAGAGGGAAAGCTTCGACTATCAATGCCTGCCCAATGACAAGGAAAACTGAAGACTACTTTTCGAAATGAATTTGGTGACTTCCTACCAAGTTGAACAATTCTGTGGTGCAGATCACAAAATCAAGCTCACTGTAACCTTTTTCTAACCAACTCTTCCCTCAACTTCACTACTTCTGTCAATATGACTCTCCAATCACTAGGCCTGCAGCCTTTCCGTTATCTCTGATCAGTTCAGCCCTTTGGGGCCTCTGGAAAGCTATATACCCAACAGCGAGGCTCCTTGCTCCTGGAAACCTCCCATCCTTTCCCTTCTAGTCGTGGGGCCCACACTCACAGGAGACCTCAACTGATTCCGAATCTTTCTGGCATCATTCCTAGCTCTAACCTCCTCCCCTTCACAGACCTTACACACTGCTGCTGCTAAGTTGCTTCAGTCGTGTCCTCTGTGCGACCCCGTAGACGGCAGCCCACCAGGCTCCGCCATCCCTGGGATTCTCCAGGCAAGAACACTGGAGTGGGTCGCCATTTCCTTCTCCAATGCATGAAAGTGAAAAGTGAGAGTGAAGTCGCTCAGTCGTGTCCCACTCTTAGCGACCCCATGGACAGCAGCCCACCAGGCCCCTCGGTCCTTGGGATTTTCCAGGCAAGAGTACTGGAGTGGGGTGCCATTGCCTTCTCCAGACCTTACACACTGCCCTCAGCCTATTACTTATTAAGTGCTGTTTTCAGCTAGTCCAGCCTCTACTCAAATCATAACTTTTCACTTTTTAAACCAAGTCTTCTGTTCTCACTGACTCAGGCCCATATTCACTCTCATATGTCGGAAACCCTGACCAATCCTTCCGCCTCAGCGAGGATACTCTCTCGCTGAGTCTGTCCTTCCAGGAACTGGGCCTTCTCGGCCATCTCAAAATCTTGGCAGAAGTGTCAATTCTGCTTATCCACATCCTACGCACGGGCAGGGGCTCAGGGCCAGCCCAGCTTCTCACACAAGCTTTCCCCATCCTTCAGCCCACTGGCCACCTCCGCTCCACAGAGCTGTGTATAGCCTCACAGGCTGCCTTCCTGTTGACTCAAAACACTTTCCCCCCCACCCCACCCCCCACCCCGCCCCCGCCAAAGTCAGAACAGCTGGTAAGGAAGACCAGCTGCTTCGTAGCCACGTGATCCTGCCCAGACCACCAGACTTTCAGAATCTCACAGAACTGTTGCTATAACACATGAGAATTTACATGAAGGCGATTCATTCATCTCACATTCCAAAAAGACCATCCAGGTAGAGGATCTGGATATCCTTCTAATACTGGCCAAGAGCAGTTATTTCCCATCATTCACAACCCTGCAGCTGCTGTCTCAGTACACATTAATTTAATGTAAGACAAGGGAGAAAGCACTTTGATTGGGGTACTTTTTCTCATATCCTCCATTTAGACACTAAGGAGCTTCCCTGATACAAATTTTGGGTGACTGCAGAAATGTGGGCGTGGAGGGGAGAGGAAACAGTTGTTCCAGGCAAATCTAGTGACAACGGCGCCGGTCTTAGGAGTGAGGCTTGAACACTAAGCCACAGTCAGCAGTAGGCACTGACTGGGCACATTGCCAGTAAGCCATCAGTGGGCAGCAGGGAACAGGCGAACTGGGGAGTGGGACACGAGCAAGGTCCACGGTTCGGGGAGGCGGGGAGCACGTGGACAAAGGATGCTTCAGACCATCAAATCTGGCTACCTTCCTTCCCAACGTGCATATGCCCTTGACAACGGCGAGCACCGCCAGGGGCGCGCGGTAAAATCACTTCCAGCCAGAGACCAGGGCACCTCTGATAACGCCGGCCCAGCCCGCCCCGATCCCGCCAGCCCCGGACCTCACCAATGGAGATTTCTTGCGCGAAAGCCAGCGAGATGAGCAGGAGAGGCAGCCCCACAGCGATGCACGTGACCATCTTGTCCACGGCTAGCTCCAGCCGCAGCCCCTTAAACTTGGGTTCCGAGGGCTCCTTCAGCAGGAAGTCCGAGAAGACATACTCGGTGGCAAGGTGCGCAATGGCCATGGCTGCGGCGCGCCGGGCTGGGCCGGGCAGGTTCGCGAGGCAGGCCTGCGGACTGCCGGCGTGGGGAGGGCCGTGCGGCGCCTTCGCCCGTCACCAGCCCAGCCCGCGGGTTTCGCTTTCCCTTTGCCTGCTCCCCGGTGGCTCCCACATTCCGCCGGTCTTTGCACCGTGATGCGCCACAGCCATTTTCTCCCGGCGCCTGGCCTGGAGTGTCCCGGGGCTGCTCCGCGGGCACGGGAGCCCGGGTCGCGCCCGCTCCTCTACCGCAGGCCGGGGCGCAGCCACCCCGGCAGGCCCCCGGGCTCCGCGCCGCCGCCGCGCGCCCGAGGGCGAGAGTCCGCGGCCAAACAAAGCACGAGCCGCGCCGCGAGGCCCCGGCTGCGGCCGCCCCGCGCGCTCTCGGCCCGCCCCGCGCGCTCTCGGCCCGCCCCGCGCGCTCTCGGCCCGCCCCGCGCGCTCTCCCGGAACCTCGGAGGAGAGCGAGCGCCGAGGGAGCGCGGTGTTTCCGGGAGCCGGGGGGCGCGGTGAGCGCGGCAGCGCCCGCAACCCTGGGAAAGGGGCGTCCGGGCGAGCGGCACCTCGGCTAGTCCTCGCCCCCCTCCCACCCTCATCCCCTCCCCTTCCGGGCGCCGGGAAGTTTGAAGTCCCTTCCGGAAGTGGCCTGTCACCCTGCAGACCGGACGGCCCCCTTACGCCTCACCCCCAGCATTTCTACATGGCGGGATCGGGTCAGAAGGTGGTGCAAAGGCCTCAGAGAGCAACGGGCGCCATAAAAGGCGAGCGAACGGGTTAGACCGAGCAAACGTGGAAGACGGGGCGCTTAACTCTTGCAGGAACACTGGGGACCAGGGAGGTGCAGGCTCAGAGTGGTGAGACTGCGCCTGACTCTGTCTCAGGGGTCTGTGCTTCGCCTCTCGCTTTGCCCACGGGAGCCTCGATCTGGGATGCTGAGAGACAGTCAAGAGACGCTGTGATCAGCAACACTTGGAGCTGTCAGGACCTTTGAACAGGAGGGCTCCTTGGGCCGGGGCTGACGTCTCTGCTCTTTGTACACGGGCAGGTCCGTGCAGCCAAGCCTATTCTGTGTGCACTCACCTGCCCTGTGTACATCTCCACCCCGCCCTGCCCTCGGAGTCCTCGTCCCACGGCCTGCACGACCCTCCGCTTAGGGGACTCATGGGACCAGGACCACACAATGGCCAGGAACACAACCCGCATCCCCTCTTGGCCTGAACTCCAGTCTTCCCCCATCTTGCTCAAAGCAGTGCCATGCGACCATGCGCCCAAACTAGACACCTGGACTGCCTTGTGTAACAGCGCCGTCTCTCCCAGCTCCCTTAACCAATTTCCAAATTCTCTGGCTTCTAGCTCCTAAATATTGAACATCTAGTCATTTTCCTCCACCTGTGCTGCCATCCTCTCTCCTAACCACGTACAGGTAGGCCCTGCAGGCTGGGAAGCCCTTCTCCCCAGCAGCTGCCAAAGGAAGCTTGTAAAATCTCCAGTATTATCCTATCACTCCCCTTCTTAAAGTGTACCTTGTTTTTAGGATAAAATTCAAATTATTTTGCATGGTCACTGCCTGCCTTACCAGTTGCACTACTTTCCCTTCAGTTCTTCAACTTAGCCAGCTCTTGCCTCCTCCAGACCTTCACCTGCCCCAAAACACATCCACAGTAGCCTCTTTGCCTGGACTGTTCTGCTGGATGTCACTTCCCCTGGAGGGTCTTCCTTGCGAACACTAAACAGGATTATTTTTTGTTAATCCTTTGTTAAATATTCTTGTGATACCAGCTGCAGGCCTTGGGAAAGTTGCATGCCCCCTCTGTACCTCGTACTGCTTAGGATTGAGGTAAAGATTGAAAGAGTTAATATACATAAGGTGCCTAGGACATTGCCTGGCGACTGATGAATGCTGTGTACATGTTATCCACTGTTCCCCTCTATTTTTCTTTTTAATGAAAATCACAATTCACTTCAGTTCACTTGAGTTCAGTCACTCAGTTGTGTCCGACTCTGTGACAACATTAATTGCAGCAGGCCAGGCCTCCCAGTCCATCACCAACTCCTAGATTTCACCCAAACTCATGTCCATCAAGTCGGTGATGCCATCCAGCCATCTCATCCTCTGTCGTCCCCTTCTCCTCCTGCCCCCAATCCCTCCCAGCATCAGAGTCTTTTCCAATGAATCAACTCTTTGCATGAGGTGGCCAAAGTATTGGAGTTTCAGCATCAGTCCTTTCAATGAACACTCAGGACTGATCTCCTTTAAGATGGACTGGTTGGATCTCCTTGCAGTTCAAGGGACTCTCAAGAGTCTTCTCCAACACCACAGTTCAAAAGCATCAATTCTTAGGCGCTCAGCTTTCTTCACAGTCCAACTCTCACATTCATACATGACTACTGGAAAAACCATAGCCTTGACTAGATGGACCTTTGTTGGCAAAGTAATGCCTCTGCTTTTGAATATGCTATCTAGGTTGGTCATAACTTTTCTTCCAAGGAGTAAGTGTCTTTTAATTTCATGGCTGCAATCACCATCTGCAGTGATTTTGGAGCCCAAAAAATGAAGTCTGACACTGTGTCCACTGTTTCCCCATCTATTTCCCATGAAGTGATGGGACCAGATGCCATGATCTTAGTTTTCTGAATGCTGAGCTTTAAGCCAACTTTTTCGCTCTCCTCTTTCACTTCCATCAAGAGGCTTCTCAGTTCCTCTTCACTTTCGGCCATAAGAGTGTTGTTATCTGCATATCTGAGGTTATTGATATTTCTCCTGGCAATCTTGATTCCAGCTTGTGCTTCTTCCAGTCCAGAATTTCTCATGATGTACGCTGCATAAAAGTTAAATAAGCAGGGGGACAATATACAGCCTTGACGTACTCCTTTTCCTATTTGGAACCAGTCTGCTGTTCCATGTCCAGTTTTAACTGTTGCTTTCTGACCTGCGTGTAGGTTTCTCAAGAGGCAGGTCAGGTGGCCTGGTATTCCCATCTCTTTCAGAATTGTCCACAGTTTATTGTGATCCACACAGTCAAAGGCTTTGGCATAGTCAATAAACCAGAAATAGATGTTTTTCTGGAACTCTCTTGGTTTTTCGATGATCCAGCAGATGTTAGCAATTTGATCTCTGGTTCCTCTGCCTTTTCTAAAACCAGCTTGAACATCAGGAAGTTCATGGTTCACGTATTGCTGAAGCTTGGCTTGGAGAATTTTGAGCGTTACTTTCCTAGTGTGTGAGATGAGCGCAATTGTGCAGTAGTTTGAGCATCCTTTGGCATTGCCTTTCTTTGGGATTGGAATGAAAACTGACCTTTTCCAGTCCTGCAGCCACTGCTCAGTTTTCCACATTTGCTGGCATATTGAGTGCAGCACTTTCACAGCATCATCTTTCAGGATTTGAAATAGCTCAACTGGAATTCCATCCCCTCCACTAGCTTTGTTCGTAGTGATGCTTTCTAAGGCCCACTTAACTTCACATTCCAGGATGTCTGGCTCTAGGTGCGTAATCACACCATCGTGATTATCTGGGTCATGAAGATCTTTTTTGTACAGCTCTTCTGTGTATTCTTGCCACCTCTTCTTCATATCTTCTGCTCCAATTACAGTTCAACAAATATGTGTATAACTGTCCATTGATTTAGTGTTTGTCTCCCCCTTTTATTTCTATAAGGTGCATTTAGGGATTAAATAACACATCCTCCTCTAAAGCCTCTCTTCCCCCTCTCCTTACTCCAGTGTCATTTGTTAGAAGGAAGCCAAAGCAGCTGTGGGCCCCATAGCTATGTTCCCAAAACTCTTGTTTTGTTTGTTAGAGACCCTTGACATTTGGATATGAAATCTTTTTTGACCAACATAGTCAAAGTCAAGAGAGTTAAGCCCACTACACGGTCTGTTCTCTTTATATGTTTATTTATTTCTCTAAGTAATGTTTGCTGAGCAACTATTGTATATCTGCACTGTGGTCTGTGCTGGGGTACAGCAGTGTGCAAAACAGGTCTGAGGTCCTTGTTTCCATGGAGCCTAGACTTCAAGGAGACAGACAAAAGTCAAACTAACAGGTAAGATGGAATGTCCCAGGATTAGGGTAACTAAAGAAAATAATGGAAATTGGAAATAACTTGGGAGGGGCCCACTTTGGAGTGGGCAGTCTGGGGAGCTTACATCTGAACTAGGAAAGAGGATGAGGGTGCTGGAAAGAAAGAGCATTCCTGGCACAGAAAGCAGTGTGTGCAAAGGTCCTGAGGCAAGAAGGAACTAGCAGGGCACAGGAACTGATAAAAGCTGAAACAGAGAGGAGTCAGAGGTAAAGCTGGAGATGTGGCCATCGTGAGCAGCCAAACCAGTCTGAGTTTTATAGAGGAAAGTAAGGAGTTTGGATATTGTTAAAAGTGAAACCAAAAGACAGTAAAGGAAATTTACCAGGTTAAGTGATGAGATCAGATTTGGAGGAGCACTGTTGCGGCTGTGTGGACTGTGCTTAGAGGGACAGAAGCGACAGGGACTGCCACCATGATCTGCTCAAGCAGGGGTTGGAGTCTGCAGACCAGGAAGAAATACATTTTGAACTTATTAGCATAAAGATGAATTTCAGATCCAGGAAGATGAGTGAAATAACCTATGGAGGGGGTATACAAACTCCCGCTGACTGGGTGGCACACGTTTATCTTTCATCTCTTTGTCTGCACTGGGTCCTCACGGCAGCACAGCAGGCATCTCTACTTGCATGTTTCAGGCTTAGTTACCCCTCAGCATGTAGGATCTTAGTTCCCCAGTCAGGGATCGAACCTGAGTCCCCTACATTGGAAGGCAGATTCTTAACCACCGGACCACCAGGGTTATTTATTTTTCAACAGTCCCACATTTATTTTTCAACAGTTCTGGAAATCTGAAGTTCAAAATCAGTTTCACTGCAATAAAGTCAAGGTGCCAGCAGGCCTCCAGAGGCTCGAGGGGAGAATCCGGTCCTTTGCCTTTTCCAGCCTTGAGAAAGCAATCCCGCATCTCCAAAGCCAGCAGCACAGCACCTTCCTTCATGTGTCCCATAGCTCCCTTGTCTTTTTTTATACAAACACCGTGCTTGCATGCATACTCAGTCACTCTTTTGTGTCCAACTCTTCCCAACCCCATGGACTGTAGCCCATCAGGCTCCTCTGTCCATGGGATTTCCCAGGCAAGAATACTGGAGTGGGTTGCCACATTTCCTCTTTCAGGGGATCTTCCTGATCCCAGGGATCAAACCCATGTCTCTTGCATCAGCAGGCAGATTATTTACCACTGTGCCACCTGGGAAGCCCCATAAGAACACTGTGGTTACATTTAGGACCAATCTGGGTAATCCGATATAAACTTCCTATCTCAAGATTTGTAACAATCATAGCTGCAAAGTCTTTTTGCTGTACACGATAACATTCACAGGTTCAGAGAGTGGGACCTGGAATCTTTGGCTATACTATTCAGCCCACCCCAGAGGGCCGAACGAAGAAAAGGGCCCAGTCCAAGTGGGGAGGTCAGAGGGAGGAGAAGGAACTCTCAAGAGACTGAAAGGAAATAGCTGCTGAGGAAGAAGAAAGGTTGGCAGGCCATGTTATGGAGCCAGGGAACTAGAGGGTATGCAGAAGGACGGAGCTGCCAATTATTACTGACAGGTTACGTAAGATGAAGACTGGGAAGAGGCCACAGAATGTGGAATCATTTCCATTATCATTATAGTCGTGATGGTTTTGATAACAGAAGACTGGGGTGCAGAGTTGGGCAGGGCCCTCTGGAAGGGAAACCTTTGGAACGGGTGGAGGCATGCATCGGGTGAGGAGACAGAGGCAAGTGTGGACAGCACTTTCAGTTCTGCTATCAAGGGAACAGAGGACCTGTGTTGGAGCAGGTTATGGAGTTAAAGACAGTGACTGTTTGTTTGCTGTCTGTTTTTAATGGAAGGTATTACTGATAGCTTTGTGCAGGAGGGAAAACAGATGACTGAGGGAATTAAGTTCTTGAGAAAGCAAGAAGGGATGCAGTCTCCAGAGTCCAAGGAGAAACTGGCCCTGCCAGGAGCAGACACACATCTTCTGTTGTAACAAGAGGAAAAGACATGTATAAATGTGATTAATTTTCTCAGCAGAGTGAGGCTGAACATGAAGAAGTGGGGTACCTCTGAGAAAACAATACTTGGTGAGAGTTGTGTTATCTGTGGGCTTCCCAGGTGGTTCAATGGTACAGATTCTGCCTGTCAATGCAGGAGAAATGGGTTTAATCCCTGGGTTGGGAAGATCCCTTGCAGTAGGAAATGGCAACCCACTCCAGTATTTTTGCTTGAAATTCCATGGACAGAGGAGGCTGGCGGGCTACATTCCATGCGGTTGTAAAAGAGTCAGATACAACCTAACAACTAAACAACAACAACGGATATATTGTCACTTTGTTTCATTTCCTCTAACGAGTATAACTAGGATAGTTGCTAAATATCTAAAAAGTAATTCTCATTTAACTAACTGCCTGCTCCAGGTAAAAAATTTACCTATTATTAGACCTCAGGTAGGGCGTTGAAAAAAAAAATGTAAATAGCTATCTTTATCATACATGAAACTTTATTAAAAAGAGAAGGTATAATCAAACTAATTTGTGGTTTCATTTTCATTAAAAAAACTAAGCTAAGAGAAAAGGAAAAGACAACTAAATAATTTGTTTTCTAGGTCAGTTATAAATAAGGCATTTATCATGATTAATATTATGAAATTATATAGCCTACACATGTCTGAAAACTGTAAGCACATACTAAAAATCACATTATCAGTGGTTAGCAGTCTGGAATTCAGATCCTTGGGTATCATATTTGATATGACATTCAAGCAAACCATGAACAGAACTATTAGCATTTGCATCCTGTTTGTGCAAGACTATAGCTTCTATCAAATTACCCATTTCCCTTCACCAAGATGAAGATGAGACAGTATGAAAGATCCCTCCACCAGTATTTATTAGGTCCTACTTATTCACTTGGACAGCCCCGTAACACACTGCTAAGGCAGATGTACTAACAGCCCCCATCTCGCAGCAGCAGCCTGGGCTAAGGGCAATGTCTCAGTCTAGTAATAAACAATGTTACTTTTATCAATCTTACAACTAGAGCTAAGGCATACATATAGAGAGCATGGATTGCCTCTTAATGGGTTGAGTTTAGTTGTTCAATATTTTATTTGGCATTTGAGACTTGAAAATTATAAAAATATATCTCAAAGTTGATTTATTGATTTAAAAATTTGCTACTGGGACTCTCTTTTATTAGCCTTTTCTTTCCTCTTCCCATCAAAGACTATGTCTTTCTCCTCCCAGCCAGTCAGCTGCATTGATGAATTCCTTGTGGTGTTTTTCACATGATGACACTGTCTTTATTTCACAAAGGAGGGAGCCTGGGAAAGATCCTCCTAACAGAGAAAAATCAGACTCAAGAGTCAAGGCCAGGCTTGCTTCCTGCAAAGTTTCCCTCCCGCCAAGTTTTCCTCCCCTTGGAAGCTTCCACTAAACTCTCAGGGAGTGTCTTGACTCACAGTGGGAGAACCTAGCCTGCTATTTCATATTCCAGCCCTCCACATTCTGAAATACAATTTCTTTGATTGATTTTTGAAAATACAAACATTGCCACAGAAACATATTGCAAAAAATGTATAAATGAAGTGAGGTGTAAACATTCAACTCAATATAAACATTCAAGTATCTCTACAGGTTTGCATAAAAATAGTATTTTTTTAAAATCCATATAACTTTGCTTCTTGTAGCAAACAGTGCACAGGCTGTTTATATTAAAAGGAAAAAGGCCAGGGGAGCTGGCTAAAGCCTCCAAAACAATCATTTGATCAAATTTTATCAGCAGATAGATACTGATTTAGACATTTTCAGGGACACCCCAGAAAGTTATCTTTCCTGGAACCACTAAAGGAAGCATCTTCCGTAACAGAGATGAAAAATCAGTGCCATTCCAGTTAGATGTCTGAGGCAGTGTAACTCTTTCCCGAAACTGTCCATCTATAGAGACTTTGATAGTAAGGAAGCACTGTCTAATCTAATTATGAAAGATGGAAAACAAAGGTATCTTTCAGAGGGTCTTCGCACTTCGACGAGCTCGTTCAGAGAACAGACTGGGTCTGCTTTCTCAGTCACGCCCACTCTTCTATTTCTATTTTATACCTGAGGATTATTCACAGCCCCTTTAAAAATAAATAAAGAAAAGCACATTGCTTTGAATGTGTTCCAGAGGATCGGAGCCTGACCCGGGAAGCGGCGGCAGGGTCCTCGGGGAGCGGTGCCCTGTTCCGTCTCCCTGCCGAGGACGCGGGGGTCACAGGGCGTCGGTGGGGAGCGCGCAGGACTGGACCTCCTGGTACGCCGCCCGCGGCCTCGCGGAGCACAGCTTGAGCGAGAGGACCACCGAGAGGGCCAGAAGGAGGAGGCCGAGGACGAAGAGGATGACCAAGGCTGCTCGTGCTCCTCTGGGATCCAGACTCTGGCCAAAGAAGTAGAGCTGCTCCTCGCCGGGTTCTGTGCAAAAGAAACGCGAGCCGTCAGGCCACTTTCCCTGCGGAGTGAATCCCGACCATTGACTACAGGGTCGGGGCGGGCATCGTTACCGTTAGTGGGCGCGGATCCGGATGCACCTCCGGAAGGAGACTTGGTGGAGTATGGAATCCTGTTGTCTGGACAAAGAAGACAATGTGATGGTTTATAAACAATAAAAGCACATTATTTTCGCTACATGAGTTGTTTCAAGAGTTAAGTCATTTCACCAACGAAGACTTGATCCTATCAGTATCTGTAAGTCTTTGTTGGATAGTCACTGTGCCAATTTCGTGCCAGCATACATGCTGTTCTTACCCCATATCCACCCGTGGAACCTGGGTTCATGTCCCCCAACCTGTTAATCATTGCCCCCTGCTGCTGTCACTGAACCCTGTACCCTGCACTTTATCTTGGCATATATCATAGTCTACTACAGTTACGTGTCTGTCTCTCTTACTTGACTCTGAGCTCCTTGGAGGCCCTCATGCTTCCTGTTTTCAAAGTCTGCAGGAAGCCTGGTACTATCAGCTGGCATCACAGACAGAAAACAGTACCTATGTTTCGAAGGACTGTGTAGGTTGTCTCCATGCCAGCATGAATATGGTCAGACACATGACAATGTAACAACCACGTCCCTGGGTGATCTGCAAACAGTTCAATGGTTTGGAATGTCCCGGGAAAGAGGTCATATACATCTTCTCGGTAAGATTTACCTATCTACAGGTAGAAGGAAATAATAAAGATAAGAGCAGAAATCGATTAAATGAAGAATAGAAACATAATAAAGATAAAGAAACCAAAAGCTGGTTCTTTGAACAAATCAGTAAAATTGATGAACTGTATGGAAACCAAACTGTGATGGTCCCCAGTGATCCCTGTCTCCTGATACTCAGTACCTTAGTAGTCCTCTCTTACACTACTGTCTGGCAGTTGATCCTTGAAGCCACCAGCATATGGCAGAAGCAAATGGCATTCTGCTTCCCTTTCTCTCTCTCCCACTGAATTGCTCACTCTAGGGAAGTCATGGTAAAGAACTGAAGCCTCTGGCGCATAGTTCTGTGAGTGAGCCTGGAAATGGATCCTCCAGCTGCTGTCAAACCTGATGACTGTAACTCCAGTTGACATCTTGATTGTACCCTCACAAGAGATCCTGAATCAGAATCAATGAACTAAACTCTTTCCAGCCTAACCCAGAGAGATTGTGAGATAATAAGAGTGTGTTGCTTTAGGGCACTACATCTTAGGGTGAATTTGTCATGCAGCAAAACTCTAGACAAACTGACAGAGGGGAAAAAAAAAAAAACACAGATTACAAATACCAGAGATGAAAGGGGGTCTATCACTAAGACTTTATAGACATTAAAAAGGATAGTAAAGGAATGTTATGAACAACTATCCATGAATTCTACAACTTTGGAGATTTACAGATGGCAGATGATAGAAAAGCATATGAAAAAATACTCAATATCATTAGCCATTAGGAAAATGCAAATGAAAAACGATGTGATACCAATATATATATTGGGTTGGCCAAAAAGTTCATTCAGGTTTCATAAGCTAGTATTGAAAAATGTGAACAACTTTGTGGTCAACCCAATGCTTAAATGGATGGCTAAGAAAAAATAAGAATGAACGATAGCCAGTGTTCATGTGGATGTGGAAAAGTGGTACCCTGATACATATCTGGTAGGAGAGAAAAGTATATTGTCTCTCTGGAACACAGTTTGGAAGTTTTCTTGAAGTTAATCATATATGTACCACCTGGCCTGGTGGCTCAGTGGTAAAGAATCCCCCTGCCAATGCAGGAGACATGAGTTCGATCCCTGAGTCAGGAAGATCCCCTGAAGAAAGAAATGGCAATCCACTCAAGTATTCTTGCCTGGAGAATTCTATGGACAGAGGAGTCTTGCAAGATACAGTCCACAGGGGTGCAAAAAGTGAAATACAACTTAGCAACTTAACAACAACAACTAGCAATCTACCCCCTAGGTATTTTCTCAAGGGAAAGGAAAAACTTATGTTCACATGAAAGCATGTTCACAAATGTTTATAATGACTTTATTTTTAATAACCCCAAACTGGAAACAACCCAAATGTCCCTCAACAGGGGAACAAATAAACAAACTGCAATACATTCATACGATGGAATACTGTTCAACAACGGGATGGAACAAACTGCTTATACAACACGGTGGATGCACTTTAAATGACAACACAGATGAAACAAGCCAGATTAATAATGCTATAGGCTGTATGATTTCATTTATAAGACACTTCAGAAAAGGCAAAACTATAGAGACAAAAACAGATCAGTGGTTGCCAGGGGTTAAACATGGGAAAGGAGTTGACTCTAGAAGGTGCAAAGGGGACATTTTATGGGTTGATGGAGGTGTTCTGTATCTTGATTAAGGTTGGTTACACCACTGTATGTGCTTATCACAACAGAAGTTTATACTAAACAGGGTGAGTTTGGTTGTTGTCATTTAGCCACTAAGTTATGTTCAACTCTTTGCAACCCCATGGACTGTATGTAGCCAGCCAGACTCCTTTGTCCATGGGATTTCCCAGGCAAGAATATTGGAGAGGGTTACCATTTCTTTCTCCAGGGTATCTTCCCAACCCAGGGATCAAACCCATGTCTCTTGTGTTGGCAGCTGGGTTCTTTACTGCTGAGGCACCAGGGAAGCCCCAGGGTGCATTCTACTCAGTGTAAATTATACCTTAGTTTGAAATATTTATGTATATAATTTTATATGTATATAAAATAATTTTGTTTTATAAATGTTATATATTTTAATATAATTTTTTAAATGTGGGTTAAAAAACAGCCAAATTCTGAAAAGCATCATAGGCATTTAATATATGAGACTTAATTTAATATATGAAACTTACTATAATCACTGTTAGGTTAGTACTTTCTATCTTAAACTGTGTTGAATAAATATACTGAGGGGAGAGGATATTAGATGTTTCATTAGTTACTATTTTTGAGTGACTGGAAAAGGAGCAGTGCAGGTTTTCCTTGCAGATTAGACATGATTATTCATTTCTGTCTACTTCCTTGTAGATTGCACAGCACCTGAGATGACAGACATTTGGACCTTATCCCAGGGATTCTGATTTATCAGGTCTGGGGTGGAGCCTGGTAATCTGTTTCTTAAACTGCTCCACAGGTGATTCACCACTCAGATAGCACAGCCTGACGCTTGAAAGGCAGGAAGCCACATGTGGTAGAGCCCAGTCCACTAGGGCAAAAGTCAAGGTAACATTTCAGACCCAAGACAAAGCTTGAAATATCTCCTTTACTAGAGAGAGCTATTCTGTTGGCTAAGCACATAGAAAAAAATCAGGAGAGGAAAAGGGAAAGAAAAAAGAGAAAAGAAAAAAAGGGAAAGGGACAAAATACTATGGATGCCTTCATTTGCGATATTTAATAGCATACTCCAGAGTGGTTGGAATTATCCCCATTGGTCTGCCATCTATGGGGTCGCACAGAGTCAGACACAAATGAAGCGACTTAGCAGCAGCAGCAACTGATAAGAAAACTCTCATTTGAAGCTCAGAGAGTTTTTTTTTAAAGCACAATAAAATACATATTAAGAAATATTTGTCGGGAGAAGAACATGATCATATTTCTCTGTTCCATTCTCTAGCATTCACTACCACCCTTTGCAGCTTGTGAAAGCCTTATTGTCAAAAAAAACTCTTAATTTCACAATGGAAATATATTGAATCTGTTAATTCAATGTCTTCCCCATTTCTCTTACACAAACCTTGAAAAGAAAGCTCTCAGCATGATAATGAACGGTGTGTATGTCCACTTCATCTCCTACTCCTAACAGGTACCAGTTGGTCATTGTATCTTCATTCATGATAAGTCCATGAAGGTTCCCAAAAATCTTCCCATTAATAGCTAAGAAGGCAAAAGGAAACAGCCTCCAGTTAGTGATGATTCCTTAATCTGGTTTTAGAAACAATTCAAGATCTTTATGTCACCAACATTTTCATTTGCCTGATAAACATGTAACCATCCCACTCACACTTACCAATAGCCCCACCATTTTAGACCCAAAATTCAGATTAGTAAGAAATCTTCATAAAAGAGAGCCAGAAAAGAGAAATAGAAGTTTGTTTTTAAAAGCTTTCTCTTGGGTAGCAGTACATGTTGGTTGGTTGGTTGTTTATTTGAAGTATTCTTTTTATGGAATGGATTACAGACTCATGTGCGGGGTCACCAGATTTACACCATTCTATAGCTGAGTGAACACAAGCATGGAGAATCAAGTTTATATAAATCAAAATTGAACCAATTAAAAGGTTCAATTAATATTTCATTTTCTGAGAACTAGCTTGGGGCAAGTTACTAAACTTGGCTAAATCTCCAAGAGAAGGAAAGGTTCCAAGAGAAGGAAAGGTTCCCACAGGCCTGAGCCCATGATCTAACAATGACCAAAGCAAGCTCAAGCTAGGCTGACATGATAGATAGGGACTTTCACTCCTCTGTTTTCTACGAACTTTTTATTCTGTGCATCATGACACAACCAAATGAGTTACATTCACTAAAAGGAGAGAGCCTAAGAAAATTTGCATAGAGGGAGGCAAAATTGTAGGGGAGAGAGTAGCTGAATCAGAAATCAGGTTGCTATATTCTAATCAATGTTAGCAATTAACTAGCTTTCTTATCTTGGGCAGGACCTATCTTTTTGCACACTGTTGGTCAAAAGTAGGTCTTGGTGACAGAGTGTAGATATGTCAATTAGAACACATTACTTCCACTTAAAAACCAGGAAGTACCTTAAATTTCAAAGAATTAAATAACAGGCACATTAAAACAGAAATTTGGTGATAGTGTCTCATGTTCCAGAGACAGTTAAACCAGGCCCTTAAATCTGATCAAGTACATGTTATCCTGTATTCTTATATAAGTATACCAATAAGTGATCATTCATTTCCTAGGAATTTACAGTCTTATAGTTTAGGGATCCCAGCTTTCAGAGACACAGCTGCCTAAATAGATGGTCCAGAACCTCACTGGACCTTGTTGGCAGCCAGTCAGTGGCTTGGCTGGTTCCCTCTGATGGAAAGCTTTGGAGGACTTTCTTCTGTCAAGGTGCCCGTGGGAATGGAGAAGGGCTCAGAGAAGAAGGCTGGGACCTTCCACAGATTTCTATGGACTTATCTCAACAAGGGTCTCCTTTTTAAACCTCTGATATACCATGCATTTTGTTGCTCTCCTCAAAATCATCAGAGGGCTTAAAATCTCGTGGATCTTTATTAAGATACTTCTTAATATTGTCATCCAGATACCAGGATTCATTCTCATTAAATACCAAAAACAAGAGAGCAAATTCATAATCAACGTCACTTCTTCTTCCCTTTTCATTCAACACTCCTTCTCTGCATGTAATCAGAGGACCCACCAAACCACTGTATGTATCCTGAAAGAAAAATAAACTGAATTAGAAAAGCTTTAAATAATTTAATAACACAGATTAGTTGCTTGTAAGAGTCATTGCAAAAAGACTAAAAGACAGTTGACCATGAAATAAGTACTAAGAAACCCTGAAGAATCAGGGTGATCTTTGCTAAAATTTAAAATTATTTCTAAAAATTTGCTAAGAGTGAGCTTTATGAGGGCTGAAGCTGTGTTCTTTACTCATTGTTGAGTTTCCAGAGCCTGACTGTCTACTTCATAGAAGGTGTGCAATAAATATTTGTTGAATAAATGAATGCTTATTTCTGTTTTCCTGTGTGTTTTTCAAATGAGACTATATTTTTTTAATTGAAGTATAGTGGATTTACAATGTTGTATTAGTTTCAGATGTGCAACAAAGTGATTCAGTTATGCATATATATATATTATTTTACAGATTCTTTTCCATTATCAGTTACTATAAGATATTGAACATAGTTCCCTGTGCTATACAGTAAGTCCTTGTTGTTTATCTATTTTGTATGTGGTGGTGGTGTGTGCTCAGTCGTGTCCAACTCTGTGACCCCACGGACTGTAGTCCACCAGCCTCCTCTGTCTATGGGATTTTCCAGGCAAGAATACTGGAGTGGGGTGCCAGTTCCTTCTCCAATTTTGTATGCGGTGTGTATCTATTAATCCCAAACTCCTAATTTATCCCCCACCCCTCGTTTTCTTCTTTGGTAACCATAAATTTGTTTTCTATGTCTGTAAGCATATTTCTGTTTTGTCAGTAAGTTCATTTGTATCATTTTTTTAGATTCCACATATAAGTGATTTCATACAATATTTGTCTTTGTCTCACTGACTTAGTGTAATCATCTCTAGTTCCATCTATTTTGCTGCAAGTGGTATTATTTCATTTTTTTAATGGCTGAGTAATACTCAGACATTGAGTGTGTGTGTGTTTACCATGTTCTTTGCCCATTCATCCATTCATCTGTCACTGGACATTTAGATTGCTTCCCTATTTTGTTTATTACAAATAGTGCTACTACGAACATTGCACATATCTTTTTGAATTATGGTTTTCTCTGGGTTATATGCCCAGAAATAGAATTGCTGGATCATATGCTAACTCTGTTTTTAGTTTTTTAAGAAACCTCCATCCTGCTCTCCATAGTGGCTGTACCAATTCACATTCCCACCAACAGTGTAGGAGGGTTTCCTTTTCTCCACACCCTCTCCAGCATTTATTATTTGCAGTGTTTTGATGGTGGCCATTCTGTCCAGTGTGAGGTGATACCCAAGTGGATTGTATTTATAACTATAGACAAATGCTTATATTCCATTTTCTATGGGTAAAGGTTTCTTGGGAACTGATATGAGCCCATGAATGATATTCATATCGAGTTATTCATCCCTGAGCTTTCTTTGGAACTCCCACATTTCCATCCGCCTATTTAAATATTCCACCTGGATGCCTCCTGCAACAATTCAATCTGCTAACAAGCCTTTCTAGGCTGAATTTTAGTGTTTCCCTCAAACCATTTCCTTCTCCTGAATTCTCTATTTCTGTTAGTAGCACTATGATATTCCCTGTCACTTAGGTCGGAAAACTTGATTATCAGTGTCTAATTCCTCATTTTCCTCACTTTGTCCCATGTTGCGCATGTGTGTGTGCTCAGTTGCTAAATGATGTTGGACTCTTTGCAGCCCTATAGACTGTAGCCACCAGGCTCCTCTGTCCATGAAAATTTCTAGAGAAGAGTACTGGAGTGGGTCGGCATTTCCTCCGCCAAGGGTCATCCCGTGTCATTTGCTATCAAATCGTACATTTTTTTCCCCTTCACAGAGTCTGTTCTGTGACTTTCTCTTCATTCTATCCACCGTCCTTCTAGTGTAAGATCATTTTGTTTTTTGGCCCCACCCTGCAGCCTGTGGGATATTATCTCTTGGACCAGGGATCGAACATGTCCTAGAAAAGTCACCAGATTCAGAATTGTGATATAATTATGGATGTACACATGTATTATTTCCCCCAAAGATGATACATTCCTTCAAGACAAGAACATTTTCAGCCCTCATAGTACTTGGTGAGGTCATTTGCACATCACAATGGCTCAATAAATATTTGTTGGGATGCACAAAGCAATCAACAAAAAATGTGGACTTCTCATGATTCTACTTTTTTTTTTCTAGTGTCTGGTATGTTTTCCCTGAACTCTTGTGCTGTCCAGTACACTTCAAAGACACTAATTATATCAGATATGACCTTAGTTTGGACTTCAATTATGATATATAATTCAAGACTAGATGTTTTATATATATATATATATATATATATATATATATATATATATATATATATATATATATATATATATCTGGCTCAAGTTCAATATTGAATCCTTGCCTTTAATTTCTAAGTAAAGTTAGCCTATTTATCATTCAAATAGTTTGTAGTTTCAGTTACTAAGTTTTTGCGGAGTGTGTTTTCTTTCCTGATCCCTGATGGTACTGGTAAGGATTTTAAAATTGGGTAACATCATAAACCATGTTAAAAATTAAAATATATATTTATTCTTTGGTTATCTAATTTACATATATTCTCTTGCTTCAAACTTCCTTATAAGTTCTAAATTTAGTAACTTGAGATCTTATTTTTTTCCCCTACACTTTAGATCAAGGGCCAGCAAACTTTGTTTTTGTAAAGTGCCGTATAGCAAGTGGCTCCCCTTGTGGCTCAGATGGTAAAGCATCCGCTTGCAATGAGGGAGATCTGGGTTGAGACAATCCCCTGGAGAAGGGAAAGGCTACCCACTCCAGTTTCTGGCCTAGAGAATTCCATAGACTGTATAGTCCATGGGGTCACAAAGAGTCAGACACAACTGAGCAACTTTCACTTCACTTCACTTCACATAGCAAGAATTTTTTTTACTTTGTGAATCATACCATTTTCATCACAGGTACTCAACTTCATCATCAATAATGCAAACAAATGGGCATGGCTATAGTTTGAGACCCCTGCTTGAAGCCAATACACCTCTTCATATATACCCACCGTAATTGTGATAACTTGAATGGTCAACTGAAAACCATATCACTTTGAGCATTTTGGCGGCTCTTTCCACCTTACCTTCACAAAGTTTACTGTTGAATAGTAAACCCATGGAATACAATTTGGGTCAGATGGCCCTGGACCAGACCTTTTAGGGACATTCCATCTGTAGGTTTTTATTTCTCCTGAAACAAATAAGAAGAAATAGAAAAAAAAAAAAAACTTTAATTATGTGATCTCTGTTCCAGACAATTTACCTGAAGAAATACAAATAGATTATTTGTATATTTTGATTAAAGTTACTGCTGGGGAGAATTACCCATTCAATAGAAATGCTCCTGTTAAACTCATACCTTGACTTTCTGCAGGTTCACCACGACAGATTTTCATTTCAGCCTATAGCCTTCCATCCTAGTTTGATGGTTTTTCTCCTCAAATTTTGTATCTCCTTCCCAAGAGTTATGCTTGAGCACACTAGAGTTGCCGTGGGCCTCAGCCTTGGCTTCTTGTGGAATCACCAGGGAGCTTTGTAAACCCTCACTGCTCAGACCTCATCCCAAACCAATGAAATTAGAATATCTGCAATCTGTTATTGGTACACAAATATATTCCTTAAACTTCTCAGGCAATTCTAATCTGCAGGCAAGTGAGATCTAGCTGGAACCAGAGAGACTCGGAGAGGCCTAGTTTCAAATTTCAACCCTAATGACTTGATTCCACTCAACCTTTGAAAAGCTACTTTACCTCACTGACCTTTGCAAAGTGATGGCTTCCCTGGTAGCTCAGGTGGTAATGAATCTGCCTGCAAATCAGGAGACCTGGGTTTGGTCCCTGTATAGGAAAGATCCCCTGGAGAAGGGAATGGCTACCCACTCCAGACCAATGCCTGGTTTTCACTTAGCTTTTGACAAGCTACTTAACCTTCACAGACCTTTAGTTTCCTTATTTGTAAAGTGGATTAGTCAACATAGTTTTCAAACTGTTGTGAGGATTAAATGAAATAAAATATCTAGGAAAGTGCCTCACATTGAGGTCAGTCAATAATAGTTAATTTGTATATGTGTGCATGCTAAGTCGCTTCAGTTGTATCCAACTCTGTGCAACCCAATAGACTATAGCCCACCAGGTTCCTCTGTCCATGGGAATTCTCCAGGTAAGAATACTGGAGTGGGTTGCTATGCCCTCCTCCAAGGGATCTTCCTGACCCTGGGATCAAATCCATGTCTCTATGTCTCCTGCATTGGCAGGTGGGTTATTTACTGCTAGCGCCACCTGGGGAAACTCCTAAATGTTAGTTGCTCAATCATGTCCGACTCTTTGCCACTCCATGGACTATAGCCCACCAGGCTCTTTTGTCAGTGGAATTCTCCAGGCAAGAACACTGAAGTAGATTGTCATGCCCTTCTCCAGGGGATCTTTCCAGCCCAGGGATTGAACCTAAGTCTCTCATGTTTCAGGCAGATTCTTTACCATCTGAGCCACCATGCACGAGTTAGTTTGTATGTATACTAGCAACAAATGTGTGCACTCCCTCTGGTCAGGCTCCATATCTGTGAATCTCCTGCAACTGGCCCAGAGCCTTGCAGAGGAACCATATATTACTCATGAGTTATCAAGATAATCAAATTGTAAAAGGCTCATTTAAATTATCTCCTTTTGAACTATCTGAGTCCCATCCTCACCCTATAAGGACAAACAATTTACAGCTGAAGCTGAGTCACAAAGCAAACCAAAAGTAATGAAGACTTGCATGAAACTTTGGTCTGTGTTTGTTCATGAAGCAGTTGCTTAGCAATATCATCTTAGGTCTAGTTTCCATGATTTACCCCATGCCTTGGTAATCACAAGATAAATAGCTGATATCTACCTTTCTAAATGCAAGTGACTACTGGTGTGGGGTTATTAAACTTGAAACAATCCATTGTCCACCCACCTGGAAGCCAAGTTCTCAACAGAAAGAGGATGCTCAGTAAATGTTTGTTGAGTGATATAATGAAAAGAAGACAAAGAAAATGGAGGAAGGAAAGAAGAAGGAGAGAGGAAATCTGAGGGGGCTTCAGTTCAATCATGTCCAACTCTTTGTGAACCATGGACTGCAGCATACCAGGCCTCCCTGTCTATCACCAACTCCATGAGTTCACTCAAACTCATGTCCATCTAGTCGGTGATGCCATCCAACCATCTCATTCTCTGTCATCCCCTTCTCCTCCCGCCTTCAATCTTTCCCAGCATCAGGGTCTTTTCAAATGAGTCAGCTGTTCGCATCAGGTGGCCAAAGTACTGGAGTTTCAGCTTCAGCATCAGTCCTTCCAATGAATATTCAGGACTGATTTCCTTTAGGATGGACTGGCTGGATCTCCTTGCAGTCCAAGGGACTCCCAAGAGTCTTCTCCAACACCACAGTTCAAAAGCATCAATTCTTTGGTGCTCAGGTTTCTTAATGATCCAACACTCACATCCATACATGACTACTGAAAAACCATAGCTTTGACTAGATGGACCTTTGTCGGCACAGTAATGTCTCCGCTTTTTAGTGTGCTGTCTAAGTTGGTTATGGCTTTTCTTCCAAGGAGCAAGTGTCTTTTAATTTCATGGCTGCAGTCAACATCTACAGTGATTCTGGAGCACAAACAAATAAAGTCTTTCACTATTTCCATTGTTCCCCATCTATTTGCCATGAAGTGATGGGACCAGATGCCATGATCTTCATTTTCTGAATGTTGAGTTTTAAGCCTACTTTTTCACTCTCTTCTTTCACTTTCATCCCGAGGCTCTTTAGTTCCTCTTCACTTTCTGCCATAAGGGTGGCGTCATCTGCATATCTAAGGTTATTGATATTTCTCCTGGCAATCTTGATTCTAGCTTGTGCTTCATCCAGCCCAGCATTTTCCATGATACACTCTGTATATAAGTTAAATAAGCAGGATGACAATACACAGCCTTGGCATACACCTTTCCCAGTTTGGAGCCAGTCCAATGTTCCATGTTCAGTTCTAACCATTGTTTCTTAACCTGAATCTAGATTTCTCAGGAGGCAGGTAAGGTGGTCTGGTATTCCCATCTCTTTAAGAATTTTCCACAGTTTGGTGTGAGCCACACAGTCAAAGGCTTTAGCATAGTCAATAGAGTAGAAGCAGATGGTTTTCTGAATTCTCTTGCTTTTTCTATAACCCAACAGGTGGCAATTTGATCTCCGGTTCCTCTGCCTTTTCTAAATCCAGCTTGAACATCTGGAAGTTCACAGTTCACGTATTGCTGAAGCCTGGCTTGGAGAATTTTGAGCATTACTTTAATAGTGTGTGAGATGAGTGCAATTGTGCGGCAGTTTGAACATTCTTTGGCATTGCCTTTCTTTGAGATTGGAATGAAAACTCACCTTTTCCAGTCCTGTGGCCACTGCTGAGTTTTCCAAATTTGCTGGCATACTGAGTGCAGCACTTTCACAGCATCATCTTTTAGGATTTGAAATAGCTCAACTGGAATTTCATCACCTCCACTAGCTTTGTTTATAGTGTTCTTCCTAAGGCCCACTTGACTTTGCATTCCAGGATGTCTGGCTCTAGGTGAGTGATCACATCATCGTGGTCATCTGGGTCATGAAGATCTTTTTTGTATAGTTCTTCTGTGTATTCTTGCCACCTCTCCTTAATATCTTCTGCTTCTGTTAGGTCCATACCATTTCCATCTTTTATTGGATACCTTTAAAAAAGGTATCCTTTTTTGGTGGGATCCAACATTCTTCTGTCAATGGTTGTTCAGAAGCGAGTTGCAATTTTGGCGTTCTTGCAGGAGATTAGCAAAATCCAATCCAATCCAAGACGACAGAGTCCTGAGGGAGCTTACTTTTCTTAAAATGCTAACTTGCACTCTTCATTACATGCATGCCCTGATTAAACTTTCTTATCCAACTTGCCTGAACTAAGTTAGTTCCTTGCTCCTACCCCCAATCTCTGGGTTCTCCCAAATCTTTCAGACTTATTTGAGACTCCTGTGGGGACTGAATACCTCTGGCTCTAATTAAAAAAAGAAAAAATGTTCCATTTCCACAATCTATAATCATTTTTCTTCCTACTCTGACAGCCCTCCTATCTAGGACTCTTAGAAGTCCAGTCAGCCTAGAGGAGTAGAGCTGTGTCCCTTGTCACTCTTCACCATCAGGGCACATCCACCAGGACAGGTCACTCCAACTTGCCCACAGCCCTACCAGAGCCCCCTCAACCCTCATGCCTGCTAGGCACCTTTCTTCCCCCCTTTGTAGCTGCTTCAACCATCAAAAATAAATATATTTAATAGTTTTTTTATCCATTTTAAACCATTTCCCTTTCATCAAAGCAAGAAGGGAAGAAGAAAGTACAAAAAATGTGAAGTAGAAAAGATGATCACATTACTGTTTAAAATACCACCATGAAGATAAAACCATTATTAACATTTTGACTTATTTCCCTTCTGGTCTTTCTTCTATACTTGTATTTTGCTTAACAAGTCTTTCCCATGTAATTTAAAACTTTTTTTTTCATTAAAACTTGTTCATTAAATCTTTCTTAAATGTCATTTTATGGCTACACAATGGTCCACTATAAAAAATATTCCAAAATTTGCTTGTTTTTCTGTATATAGACATTTAGATGTTCATGAAAAGTTTCTAGAAGCAGGTTGAAGCAGCTTTTGATACTGGGAGTAGGGAGTGGCAGAAGTTGGAATAGTAACCAGTAAAGATTTTCCTTCCCACAACCCCATCCTTGAACAGGCATTTTGCTAACTTTTTGATTCATTAGATTGTTTTCTTTTCTTTTTTTTTTTTGCATCTTTAAATTTTTTATTTAATGACCTTTATTGAAATTGCTATAGCATTGTTATAGTTGTTCTGTTCTTTTGTGTATTCTTGCCACCTCTTCTTAATATCTTCTGCTTCTGTTAGGTCCACACCATTTCTGGAAAAGATCAGTTTTCATTCCAATCCCAAGGAAAGGCAATGCCAAAGAGCGCTCAAACTACCACACAATTGCACTCATCTCACACACTGGCAAAGTAATGCTCAAAATTCTCTAAGCCAGGCTTCAACAGTACATGAACCAAGATATTCCAGATATTCAAGCTGGATTTAGAAAAGGCAGAGGAACCAGAGATCAAACTGCCAAAATCCATCGGATCATCAAAAAAGCAAGAGAGTTCCAGAAAAACATCTACTTCTGCTTCATTGACTCTGCCAAAGCCTTTGACTGTGTGGCTCACACCAAACAGTGGAAAATTCTTAAAGGGATGGGAACACCAGACCACCTTACCTGCCTCCTGAGAAATATGTATTCAGGTCAGGAAGCAACAGTTGGAACTGGACATGAAACAAGACTGGTTCCAAATCAGGAAAGGAGCACATCAAGGCTGTGTACTGTCACCCTGCTTATTTAACTTATATGCAGAGTGTATCATGCAAAATTCCAGGCTGGATGAAGCACAAGCCAGGAGAAATATCAATAACATCAGTTATGCAGATGACACCACCCATATGACAGAAAGTGAAGAGGAACTAAAGAGCCTCTGGATGAAAGTGAAAGAAGAAAGTGAAAAAGTAGGCTTAAAACTCAACATTCAGAAAACTAAGATCATGGCATCTGATGCTGCTGCTAAGTCGCTTCAGTCGTGTCCAACTCTGTGCGACCCCATAGACGGCAGCCCACCAGGCTCCCACGTCCCTGGGATTCTCCAGGCAGGAACACTGGAGTGGGTTGCCATTTCCTTCTCCAATATATGAAAGTGAAAAGTGAAAGTGAAGTCGCTCAGTTGTGTCCGACTCTTAGCAACTCCATGGACTGCAGCCCACCAGGCTCCTCCATCCATGGGATTTTCCAGGCAAGAGTACTGGAATGGGGTGCCATTGCCTTCTCCACTGGTCCCATCACTTCATGGAAAATAGATGAGGAACAATGGAAATAGTGAAAAACTTTATTTGTTTGGGCTCCAAAATCACTGTGGACGGTGATTGCAGCCATGAAATTAAAAGACACTTGCTCCTTGGAAGAAAAGCTGACCAAACTAGATAGCGTTTAAAAAGCAGAGACATTACTATGCAGACCAACCTCCATCTAGTCAAAGCTATGGTTTTTCCAGTAGTCATGTATGGATGTCAGAGTTGGACTATAAAGAAAGCTGAGCACTGAAGAACTGATGCTTTTGAGCTGTGGTGTTGGAGAAGACTCTTGAGAGTCCCTGGACTGCAAGGAGATCCAGCCAGTCCATCCTAAAGGAAATGAGTCCTGAATATTCATTGGAAGGACTGATGCTGAAGCTGAAACTCCAACACTTTGGCCATCTGATGCAAAAAACTAACTTATTGGAAAAGACTCTGATCCAGGGAAAGATTGAGGGCAGGAAGACAAGGCGATGACAGAGAATGAGATGGTTGGATGGCATCACCAATTCGATGGACATGAGTTTGAGCAAGCTCCGGGAGTTGGTGATGGACAGGGAAGCCTGGCGTGTTCCAGTCGCAAAGAATCGGACATGACTGAGCAACTGAACTAATAGTACTATTGTAGTGTTATTATGTAGTCATAAGAGGTAAAATGGAATATAACTCCCCCATAATTATACCTATGGGGTTGCTATCAGTTTTGTAACAAGGGCTCTTAACACTTATTACAACCACATCTCAACTGTGTAAAATTTATGGAAGCTCATTATATTGTGAGATCTTCTCACCTTTCAATGCATCTTTTAAACACATCAAGGCTGTATATAGTCACCCTGCTTATTTAACTTATATGCAGAGTGCATCATGAGAAACGCTGGGCTGGATGAAGCACAGCTGGAATTAAGATTACCAGGAGAAATATCAATAACCTCAGATATGCAGAAGACACCATCCTTATGGCAGAAAGTGAAGAACAAAACAGCCTCTTGATGAAAGTGAAAGAGGAGAGTGAAAAACCTGGATTAAAGCTCAACATTCAAAAAACTAAGATCATGGCATCTGGTCCCCTCACTTCATGGCAAATAGATGGGGAAAGAGTGGAAACAGTGGAAACAGTGGCTGACTTTATTTTGGGGGGCTCCAAAATCACTGCAGACGGTGATTGAAGCCATGAAATTAAAAGACATTGCTCCTTGGAAGAAAAGCCATGACAAACCTAGACCGCATATTAAAAAGCAGACATTACTTTGCCTACAAACGTCCATCTAGTCCAAGCTCTGGTTTTTCCAGTAGTGAGAGTTAGACCATAAAGAAAGCTGAGCACCAGAGAACTGATGCTTTTGAACTGTGGTGTTGGAGAAGACTCTTGAGAGTCCCTTGGACTGCAAGAAGTTCTAACCAGTCAATCCTAGAGGAAATCAGTTGAATATTCATTGGAAGGACTGATGCTGAAGCTGAAACTCCAATACTTTGGCCACCTGATGCGAAGAGCTGACTCATTTGAAAAGACCCTGATGCTGGGAAAGATTGAGGGCAGTAGGAGAAGGGAACGACAGAGGATGAGATGGTTGGATAGCATCACCGACTCAATAGACATGAGTTTGAGCAAACTCCAGAAGTTGGTGATGAACAGGGAGGCCTGGCATGCTGCAGTTCATGGGGTTGCAAAGAGCCGGACACAACTAAGCGACTGAACTGAACTAACCCCAGACTCCCAGTCCATCCCTCTCCTGCCCTGTGCCTTGGCAACCACAAGTCTGTTCTCTATGTCTATGAGTCTGTTTCTGTTTTGTAGATAGATTCCCTTGTGCAATATTTTGGATTCCACATATAAGTGATATCATGTGTATAACTGAGTCACTTTGTTATACTTTGGAGTTTGGCACAGTACTGTAAATCAACTATATGCTTCAATTAAAAAAAAACAATTAGAGTTCTATCTCTTTTCTAAAGCTTTTCTTAACTGTTAATTAATTAACTGTTAATTAATTAACTGTTAATAAACAGTTAATTAACTGTTAATAAACAGTTAATTAATTAACTGTTAGTTAACTCTTAACTGTTAACTAATTAATCAAGTCTTCATGGATTTTCTTTCTCTGAAATTTTATCAGCCCTCTCAGATATATTCTTGAAAATCTTCACCACTTAGAATTTCAATGTGTATAATCTATTATTGCTGAAATGATTCATCTTGTCTGTCTTTTTTTTTTCTTCCAAACTCATTTTAACATCTTGAGAGAAATGCATGGTTAAGAGCTCAGGTCCTGAGGTCAAACAGGCTCCACCATTACTAATGTCTGTCCTGGTTGAACTCTTTACTCCTCTTTGCCTCAGTCACCTGTTAAATGAATGTAACACCACCAGATTTCATCAATAACAGGATGTGCATTTTCACAATTTAGCATATCCGATGCCAGGATGTATCTTTCCATCAGTGGCATGTTAAAGTTTAATTGGCAGCATTTTAAAAATGTATTTATTTATTTGGCCACTTTGGGTCTTAGTTGCAACACACAGGATCTTTGTTGCAGTGCGTGGGCTCCAGAGCTCAAGGGCTCAGTAGTGGCGGTGTGCAGGCTTAGCTACACATGGGGTCTTAGCTCCTCAGTCAGGGATTGAACCAGGTCCCCCACATTGGGAGGCAGATTCTTAACCACTAACCACCAAAGAAGTCCTGACAGCACTTTTTTTTTTCTTTAATTACAAAGTAATTATGACCATTATAATCAGTGGTATCAGGCTCAATGAAATATGTTAGTGTCTACCTCCCTGAGTTATTATAAGAATAAGTGAGTTTTTAATTTTTTTTCTAAATTTAAAAGCTGGCACAAGATTAACATTCAATATGTGCTAGCTGTTATTACGTTCTTAATACCCTTTAAGGTCTCTAAATGATCCCTAAAAACTCCATAAACAGTCATTGGCTGAATAGTAATTTCGTATTGGGGTAATGGATGGAACATAATGGAGTAATGATGTTACAGTGAGTTTTCCAAGACCCTTCAGAGATCAGACAAGAAAGAAGTTGAGCCTGGAGTGCTCATCAGCATGGAGCAGACCTCTGGGGTAAGTTACCTGGCTTTGTGACAGGCACTTGGAGCCGCTTCCCACTATCCACATCCTCCACACCCTGGGCTGAGATGGAGTAGGGCCGACTGGCCTTGTTCATAAATATGATCAGGATGGAGTCCCCCACCTCGGCATGAATCATTGGGCCTAAAGGCAAAACACAGGTCTGTGTGCATTATCATTGCTCTTTTCAACATTGGTATAATTCACATGTAGGTAGTATTTGACAAAATAAACAAAGGTTAGCCTTGTTATTAGTGTATTTCCTCTAGCAGGTGACATTGGGTAGCATTAAATATTATGTCATGTTTTTCAGTTGGATCAATCTGGTTTCAAATCCTGCCTCCTTCACTTACTTATTAGAGAGGCTTTGAGTAAGTCAAGTAACCTATCTGAGTCAAATTCCTCATCTGTAACATGGTCTTACCTTTCTCAAAGGGTTACAATAAGGATTAGATAAAGTAACATATGTAAAGTGCTAATTTCAGTAAATTGAGACATAGTAAGTACTCAATAAATGCTTAAATTTTTACTACTGCTGAGACATACTCTCCAGGAAAATTTATATCCACAACATGTGGTGATTTTCCATTGTAATCCCCCTGTGTATAACCTTTGGTTAGCTTAAAATTGCTCATTATCTGGTAAATGGATATAATAATAGTGAGGATGCAATGAAATAATGAGTATAAAAGGATTTTCTAAGATGACAAAATTAAAACATAAACATATTGATTTATGATCAATATGGTGATTTCACTAATGCATGTCCAAATATCCAACGTTATTTCTCAGTATTTAGATACCTGCCTGAGACGTGCACTCTTCAGGAAGTTGCGTGTACACATTTCTGTTAGAAGCAACCAGCCTGAGTGCCAGTGGAAATCGGCACAGACATCCCTGGAGAGGTCTGTACCCTCATTGCCGTGATGCCCTCACCCAGCACAAGTACCCGTTGGTCCCCAGAACAAGGCACAAATGCAGTTTGCCCAGCCACACTGACAGCATCACTCACACAGGGATCACTTGAGAGAGGTGGCAACAGACTTCCAGTGGAAGCACCTCAGATCTGATCCTTGAGGTTCTTGGAATGTATCTGCACACTATGATCACAGGGAAATACACTCACAGTTGAGTCTGACCACGCACATCCATTGTTCACTGGTTCAACCGTGGTTTTAATGCTTTCCTGAGAAATGCAGTTGGCTATCGGTATTCCCATGGATGCAGACATAGAGGGACAACAGTACTAAGCCATTCACTGCAAGAGACTCGAGCATTTTGGTGCCTGTGATGTTCCCGGAACCAATCTCCTGGAACCAGTCCTGGACTGTACTGATAAAGGCCTAAATAAGTCTGAAATTTGTTGGACTATTATCTTTAAAACAAATACTTAGTATGAATCAGACAGTGTCTGTAAAGCACGCTGTTTTTTTTTTTTTTAATGATAAAGCTAGAAAAGAAAAATTTAGGCATGTTTTTAAAAGTAGTTCTGGGGTAGAGTTACAGATGGGGCATGTGCATACATGTAATAAAATCAACATATTTTCATTACCACTTAAATTGCACATGCTTTGCTGTTTTGGTGAGAAGGGGTGAAGGGTCATCATATTGATGACCAGTGTGCCTGTCCTGGGGCCTTGGCAGTTTCTGGGGTTCAGGCCTCTCCCTGATGTGCAGCAAATGAACAGATGGGCCTTCTGCTCCCCTGACTAAAGTGGTGCAGAGCTTGCCTCTGATGAAGTCGCTGGTCTGTTTCCTTTTCCTGAGCAAACCAAATTGAGCCCAGCCCCCTCTGCAGAATCAGCACCTGTTCTTCAGGGATCTGTTCTCTGACTTAGAAATTCAAAAGAAGGAATGTTCCCATAGGAGATGACTCATTGGTATGAAAAACAAGCTTGGGAGCTGATGTTAGCGGATGGTGAAGATGGATGGGCCAGTTAATAATTTATGAATCTAATACTCGTATGGTGCATTATTTTGATAATAAGAAACATATTAAAGCCTTAGTATTTATATAAGGTGCCTTGTACATTTAAAAATGGAAAAGTCACCTAGATTAACCCTCTGCTTTAAGATCTCTTCTTCACGATGGGGTGACACTCAGGTGACGACAGGTAGGGAAGGTCAGCAAGAAGAGCTTATCCAATCTCTTGAGCAGCCCAGGGCGTCAGACAGATGGAGTCAGTTCTGAGAAAGCCAGGAAGTCAGGGCCCCCGGAACTGAATCCATGCTGTTCACCCAAGCACTGCTTCTCGAGTAAAAGGTTTCTCTTTTGTCAGAATGATTTTCATGGTATGTTGTGAAGGCACTGGCCATGGATGACTGAGAACCTTGGAGAAGCTATGTGAACACGATGCCTGCTGTTCTGAGGCATCGGTGTTTCAGACGAAAGTTTCCTGGCTCAGCAGAGGGGTGGCCAAGGACCTTCATGGCAGCAGGTGCTGGTTAGACTGCCTGGATGAGAGGGATTCCTGTTTGTGTGTCATCTGCTGGTCTTCTTATGCTACTGTTTGCGCGAGCTGAGCACACAGCATGCTCCCTGATGGTGGGAGAGCAGAAAGCTGTGCCCCTTGGATGAATGCAGTCAGGCTACTCTGTTCCTTCCGTTCCTTCTTGGGCAGATGTCTAACCGTGTGTGTGTGTGTGTGTGTGTGTGTGTGTGTGTGTGTGTGCTGGCAGTGCACGGCTGTGATCTGTGCCATACCCAGGAGTGCCAAATGCTCTTCTTGTGGCGGTCGAGCTTTGATCTCTACAAATTCTCCATTGGTGTATTCCCTGTAAACCACTTTCTTGTACTGAGAGCCGATCCAGTTTTCAGTGTGGTTCATGAATATATCTCCATGTCTGCAAATCAGAAGCAACAGGAATTAAAGTTGTTAGAGGGTAGAAAAACCTTGAGTGCTTCTGCATGATTTGGAGGTGTGGGCACTGGAGCAGTGCTTCTGAAACCTATGATCAGGATCTCCCTGGGGAGCTGGCCCTTTACATCAGACTTTGTGGAAGTGGGGCCAGTAATCTGCATTTGAAAGCGTCTCTGGGGCTTTAGATGTGGCAGTCCAGCATCGGCCTACGTTCCACTCTTGGGAACCACTGCGCTAGAGCCCTGCTGGGACACAGAGAACAGACTTGTGGATGCAGTGGGGGAAGGAGAGGGCAGGACGAATTGGGAGTGTCACTGACACACATGCACACCACCATGTGTCAGATGGAGAGCTGCTGCTGCACAGATGGCCATCTGGCTGCTCTGTAACACAGGGGGTTCAGTTAATGCTCTGTGATGGCCTGGAGGGACCAACGATGGGGAGAGAGTGGTGAGGGAGCCTCAGGAGGGAGGCGATATATGCACACTTACAGCTGATTCATGTTGTGAGGCAGAAACCAACACAACATTGTAAAGCAATTAGTCTCAATTAAAAAAAGAAACACACAAAGCCTGACGGGTGCTGCATAGGGCCAGACTTAGTCAGAGACTCCTAAAGGCACTTTGAGATTACATTCTCTTCCTGGGACCAACCAACCTCACACAAATGTTCATCCATGCACATGCGCACACCCCACCACCCTGCATTCCTTCAGATGTCATATGTTCTGTACCTTGCTAAGTTTTTCCACTGTAAAGATCTCAAGAAAGTCTGTGGGTTGTGTATTGCACATATGTGTGTGTGCGCAAAGTCTCTTCAGTTAGGTCTGACTCTTTTTGACCCTATGGACTGTAACTCACCAGGCTCCTCTGTCCAAGGGATTCTCCAGGCAAGAACACTGGAGTGGGTTGCCATGCCCTTCTCCAGGGGATCTTCCAACCCAGAGATCAAACCCGTGCTTCCTATGGCTCCTGAATAAAGAATCCAGGTGGATTCTTTACCACTGGGCCACCAGGGAAGCCCCGTATTCTGCATATACTTAAATACAAATATAAATACAGTTGATTCTTGTTATTCACAATAGTGTGCTCTAGACAGTCACCCCCAAAACTGAACCATTGTTCCTAAGGGAAATACAGGGTTAGGTTCCTTCGAATCTCTGGTTACAATATATTTATCAACAGGTCAGTATATAAATTCGATAGATGTATGCTTCTGTTTAAAGATATATCATGTGATATATATTGCTGATCCATAATCACTGAACTCATGACCGATAATACACTGACTCACGCTTGAATGAAGCTTATCTAAAACCTGGTTTTCATTTGTTAGGTATATTACAGCACTGCCTTTCAGTGCTTAGGAATCCTAGACAGCATTTCAGCCCTACTCTGGTTGGGGAGGGGCATTTTAAACAGTTAAGTCACCAACAGAAAGCACAAAGAAGAAAAAGTGACACTAAATAGATGACTAAAAGGACAGTTGGGAGAGCTAAAACAAGGAAACAGAGAGATGGCTTGTTGGTTTGACCTCTGCCGGGAATGTGGACATCAGGTGACATAAATTTTCACTGTTCTATTCATATCTGCAAGTGACCACGAAAGCACCACAAGAATTGGTTTGAGGGTTACAGATAAATTTCAGCAAGTGGGCAAATTTGTAAATATGAAATCTGCAAATAATGAGGATCAACTCTACATTTTATCTAGTACCAACATAGATCACTACAAAAGACAGAAACAAATCTATCAACTTCATCTCCAAAATATATTGTGTCTCACATCCTTCCATTTCCCATGGTCAAACTGAACACACTATAACCTAAGTCACTGACTTCATCTGTTGATTCACCTGTATTAAATGAAACTGTTCCTAACCATGTTCTCTGCTCCCAATTCCCCTCCCTTCCCTCTCCTCTCTACACTACAGGCAGAGAGCTCCTAAACTACACATTTGAATATGTCAGTCCTTGTCGAAAAGATTTTTATGGCTTCCCCCTGGCAGACTCCTTGATTTAGCTTTCATACACCTTTCCCTGATGCAAAGAGCCGACACATTGGAAAAGACCCTGATGCTGGGAAAGACTGAAAGCAAAAGTGGAAGGAGGTGGCAGAGGATGAGATGGTTAGGTAGCATCACCGATTCAATGGACAAGAATTTGAGCAAACTCTGGGAGACAGTGGAGGACAGAGGAGCCTGGAGGGCTGCAGTCCATGGGGTCGAAATGAATTGGACATGACCTAGCGGCTGAATAACAACAAAACTTCCCCACTTGTCTCTGCCAAGCTCCCAAACCTGGTTTCCCATCACCACCACCCAAACGCTCTATGCTCACGCAGTTCTAACACTCCCTCTCTTGAACCCTGCAGGCCCGCCACACCTGCAGGGCTTTCCCATGCTGCCTTCCTGTGCTGCTCACCTCTTCAACAGGCCCTCCCTTCAAAGACCACCTCCTGCCAGAAGCCACCCTCTCCCACCCTCTCCCCTCCCACAGTGCCTGCCTGACTCAGCGTGTTTGCTCTAATGCCTTCCCCCCCAGAACATTGAAATCTGTGTGGAAAGGACCTTGTGTGCCCTTCTCAGCACTTTGCATGATCCTGAGCACACAGTAGGTATTTTACAAATGCACATATATACCTTTTACCCCGCACTGTGTGCTTTCCAAGGAAGAAAGTTTTCTTCTACTTTTATTTTCCAGAAGTCCTAGTAGCATGTGTGGTGGTGACAAGCCCAGACTCTTGAGCTACCTCTGCTGTTTTCTAGCTTCCCTCCTCTGCAAAATGAGGTGATAATAATTCACCCAACCCCCAGGAGTGACATCAGGATCACAGGAGTTGAGACATGTAAAGCTGTGTCAGTGTCAGACACCTGTTAAGAACCGCCTGAGTGCCTACTCGATCGTCATCTTACTGGGAGGTCACGTAACGGTGCTGGGCCAGAGCTGATGGAGTGGGAAATGCTCAGCAAAAGGCCTGGCTTATGAGAGGTGGTGCTCAATAGATGCTGAGTCTTACCTCAAATCCCAGGTTAGTTAAATTACATGTGCATCAGTCCACAAGTTCAAGAGTGCTAGGAAGTGAAGTGAAAGTCACTCAGTCATGTCCGACTCTTTGCGACCCCATGGACTATAAAGTCCATGGAATTCTCCAGCCCAGAATACTGGAGTGGGTAGCCTTTCCCTTCCCCAGGGGATCTTCCCTACCCAGAGATCAAACTGCAGTTGGTGGCCATTTCCTTCTCCCTGGGAAAGGCTACCCATCCAGGCAACCCACTCCAGTATTCTTGCCTGGAGAATCCTGTGGACAGAGGAGCCTGGAGGGCTGCTGTTCATGGGGTCTCACAGAGTCGGACACGACTAAAGTGACTTAGCATGCATGCATGCGTGCGTTGGAGAAGGCAATGGCAACCCACTCCAGTGTTCTTGCCTGGAGAATCCCAGGGACAGGGGAGCCTGGTGGGCTGCTGTCTATGGGGTTGCACAGAGCTGGACACGACTGAAGCGACTTAGCAGCAACAGCCCTTCCCAAGGGATGTTCGCAACCAAGGGATCAAACCCAGGTCTCCCACATTGCAGGTGTATTCTTTACTGTCTGAGTCACCAGGGAAGCCCAAGAATACTGGAGTGGGTAGCCTACCCCTTCTCCAGTGGATCTTCCCAATCCAGGGATTGAACCAGGGTGTCCTGCATTGCAGGTGGGTTCTTTACCAGCTGAGGTCCAGGGAAACCTGGTGAATTCCGGAATGAATTTTAAAGCATCCTACCCTTGAGGCAAATCTTTTAAAACTGAGGAGTGATTTTGTTTCTTCATTTATCCACAAGGTGGCACCATTATATTCTTTCCATGAGCCTGAACCCTCAAAACAGGCCGAGTAAGAAAAACAGAACAGGCTATGATTCCTAATAGCTGATGTAGAGGAGTTGGTGGGAGTCATAACCACAGAAGGTTCGTGAAGGCTGGGCAAGAGAGGGCAAGGGAAGTGTGAAAATAAACATCAAAGAGGAACAGGGCATGAACGTCAGCATGGCATGGTGATGAGAACACGGATTTGTCCTTCAGAAAGGTCAGTGTTCAACTCCACCTCTGCCAGTGACTGAGTGAACCAGTCCTCACCTGCATACATGGGGCGGTGCCAGCCACGCAGAAGGTGCTAACCCCCAGGGAAGAGGCCTACAGGCCTGCCCCCCAGACAGTTCAGCCCTGAAGGCCCGGCTGGAGGGCACCCGTGCTCAGCAGCGCGCAAGGTCTTCGAGCCCGCGGATTCCCCTGTGCTCTGCAAGGGCAGCGCCTCCACAGGAGGGCCAGCCTCATGGATGCTCTGGGGACCAGGCCAACGAGGCGACCTGCCCTTCCTGCCCCAGCCCGGTGCTCTCCGCCTCCCCTGCCCCTCAGGTGTCCCCGCGGCCAGTGACTGCCGGCGGCCCTCACCCCGGCCCATCTACAGCGCACCTCCCTCCCCAGCCCCCCCACCCCCCGCGCCAGCTCTGCGCAGCTGCCCTGCTTCTCCTCACCGCGTCCCTAGGGGTTCCCGGGAAGCGAGCCCCTGTGCTGACCCCTTCCCCCAGCCCATCTGCAGCGCCTCCCCCACCCCTGCGCAGCGGCCCTGCCTCTCTCTGCACCGCATCCCCCGGGTCCCCGGGAGACGAGCTCCTGAGCTGACCTGCCCCGCGCTCGCTCAGACCCACGTGCGTGGCCCGCCAGCCTCCCGGGGACCAGACTGGCTTCAGACTGCTCCCTCGGAGGGGGACGGCGACTTCCCTAGGCTTTCGTGGTCCTGGGTGACATGTCTGTGTGCCAGGACTGGGCAGACAGCACCCGGGGCCCTTTTAGGTTCCGCGTTTGCCAAACGTCCGCGCACGTGTGCGAACCCACCCCAGAGACGGCGGCGGCTCGGCCTGTGGTACCTTTCCCCTCCTGCGTCCAAGTGCTGCTTTTCGAACTCCCAGTTTTTGTTAGGGGCATAATCCCATTCTACCTCTTCAGCGGCGATGTAAAAGGTTCTTATCATCCCATAGGGCTGCTCAGGAGGGTCCTTGTTGCCGCAGCTGCTGACCTCATATATCTGATGCATGCCTCTCGCCAAGTGGTGCAGGGTGGAGCAAAAGACCCTGAAGACTCCTGGAAGAAACATGGCTTGGCGTTCAGAGCGATGCTCGAGCGCTTGCTTTTGGGTTGCTAGCAAACCTCCGTAATTACTACAAAATAACCAGTCAGGTGGGGTTTTAAGATATCAACCTTCTCTAGCATTTAAAAATCAGACCCTAAGAGGAATAAATTACTTGTAAATATATTTACGTATGGGGGAAAATACAATCTGAAATTCATCTGTCATGTCCAAAAACAAATTTAAAAAAACTTGTAAAGTTGCTGCCAATAAATGATTTCCCTGGTCTCCCCTATTGTACACACCTATTAGAGGATAGTCACTTCTGGAAAAATCATTGATAGGTGTCTTCTCCCAGCCCAGTTTAAAAGGAACTAATTACCTGTCTAGACAAAGTTCAAATTAGGTCACGCTTCTGAAGTCATGCGTTTTGCCCTAAAGGGTTTCATAAGCTATAAGGTGCAATACACAAATAAGCTATTACTCTTAAAGCTAAATGTATTTTTTCATTAAGCCCTTGAACAGAGGAGGGTCTCATTTCCAGTGGTAGGTCTACATTATGCCATATGAAAAGGAAAAAGAAATAGCAACCATCATATCTGACTGAGAACTATATGATTTTTTAAGCTGAATTTTCTAGATGCCTTGGCATCAGATATACATATTTTAATTAAATTCACAATAAAATCATACAAAATCAAATTATTGGAAGATGTTAACTCAGGGAAATTATTGGATCAACAAATCTTCTCTAGTTGACTCTGTTCTCAGAGGTGAATGAGAGTGTGGGTCTCATTAACTATCTACAATGCACAGAGATAGCATCTATCATGTCTAAATATTGCCAAATTATCCCTTCAGTACAAGCCCAAACCATTGGTTCATAGGGTACCCTAGCACACCCAGGCACAAATGGTGATCCTCTGTAAAAACAAAGAGAAGACCCTTCTGACAACGGAGGTGGCCAGAGCTTCCTCTGCCTGTGCTGGTCTCCAGGCAGCCCACTATTTGTGTGCTCATCATCCCTTCAACAGAGGAGGAATTTTCTTTTCTAAGAACAAAGAGGAGCTTAAAGCCTTGATTATGGTGATATTTTCACAGATGCATACTATTTCCACACTCATCAATTTACATGTATAAAATATACAGCTTTTTGTGTTTCAGTCATACATCAGTAAAGTGGTTTAAAAAAAAAAGATCAAAGAGGAAATGTTTGACTTTCAGCTGACAGGCTACTCTACCCATGTTTGGGTACTCCTTTTAGCTTAGAGGATGGGGCAGCAATAGCTGAAATGACTCAGCTTTTCAGTAGTCACTGATTTATACTCACCGCCAAACATAAACTGGAAACCATTGTCATGTAGCTCTTTAGAAGCCTGGAGGGCCCATGAGTAAGTAACCATGTCCCTAAAATTATTCCAGCCATCTCTAGCTTTGAATGCTGTTTCTATGAATTAAAACTGTTTGGTTGTTTCCCTCTCGTCCCCTCTTTGATCTTGAAGAGTGAATTTTAAAAAAGTAATTGTTCCAAAGGCATCCCTTGGGGTGATTCATAATTGATCAATCAATTAATATAGAAAAGTTGAATACTAGAAGCTTACAAGGCAAGGACTAATGGAGCCCCTAGTCTGAGGCAGCCCTCTGGCAAAAGTTTTGAAGCTCAAGGATCTTTTTTTTTATTTTTTTATTTTTTGCTTTTTTTTTTTCTGTAAAAATCCATATATTTTATTTGGTAGGTAAGTCATGGAGACTTTTCCTCTCTCAACCAGCTAACTGAATGTAAAACCATGGAGAAAATATGCATTTACACTCACAGCTGCCAGAAGTGAATGCTGAGGCAGGGTTAGGTGGCTCCCAGGGTCCATATGTTTTCTATATATTTCTCTGATGACTTAAAATTTTAGGTTCGTCTCAGGTAGAAATGTTTAACATGTAAAGAGGTGACGTAAGTCATATTTACTACTTTTTAATAGAAAAGAGTAGCTTTGAAGAGGTCTATCTTCTTTTCTCTGAATTTTTTTTCCCTCAAATCTCAAATTCTTAACCAGCGACAGAGAGTAGCATCTACAATGCAGTTCCAGTGTGAATGAAAGAAGTAAATACCTGTTCATAAAGGAAACAGAGCAGGCAAGTACTTATCTTGAGTAGACTATTGGTTTCATTTTAAGACCAATGAAAAAGTTGGTTTGGAGAAACATGTTGAATATCCACAGCATTTACTATTCTTATTTTTCATAAGAGAGCATATGTTGCCAAATATTACTCTTTATCTTTTATTAAAGTGCCCCAGTGACCTAATTAACTTGTTAATCTCTAAGAGAAGGGATGCCACTTCAATGGGTTCTCCATGGACTCCAGATCCAACACAACTTGCTTTCTGGGCACCCGAGAGAAAGGCAATAGGCAAGACCCTGTTTGGGCTCATCAGGAGACCACTATCAATCTCTAGAGAAGGGAGACAAGTTGACATCTACAACCTGGAAGCAACCACCAGGCTGCTCATGTCTGGTCGATGCTTCCGAGCAGCAACTAAAATGAAGTTTGTGTTTAAAGAGAATAAACAAGCAAACAAATATACTCTTTCTTGGGGCTGAATTGTTCATGGAAATAAATTAAGAGCATTCTCCTAGGATTTGTGAGGCCAGGTCATTTAGAGCACTCCTACTTTTGCTTTATGGATGTTATTAGATGCTTTTCCTCTGTCCTTCACATTATGTGTGTGAAATACAATAGTCAGGATTCTCTGATTCTACTCAAGGCTGTATTTCCTTCTGCACACCCAGAAGTGCCCAAATTCAACCAATTTCTTCTGGGGAAAGACCCTAAGAGTACCTGCATGAAAATAAGATTCTGGTCACTTGAGCTGGTCCTGCCAAGTTTACCTGCACGGTCTGGCTGCATGAATGCCGTTGTGGAGACGTGGGGAAACAGTGCCAGGGAGTCCCGGTGAGTCCCTCGTAGGTGGATGGTGTTCCCTTGAAAATAAATTCCATGCATGTCCGTGTCGGTGCCCATTCCAATCAGATGCCAGGAGACTCTATCCTTTTTGCACATGGTTAGGCCTGGCTGGTTGCCATACATGTAGCCATTAATAGCTAAATGGAAGGAAAAGGAGAGCAGAGCCCACTATTATTTTGTAGATGTGCTGAAAACACATCACCTTAGTGAAAGATTATCAGTGCATATGGAGGCAGTGGTGTTCAAGTTCAAAATTTACAGAAGATCCTATTATCAGAGAATAAAGAGTACTGGGAAAAAGTCAGGTGCTCTATCAAATTTAAATGGAGAATGAAATTAATAATGAATAATTAAAATACACTAAAACTATAAAACTGTTCTATTTAACAATGTATACATAGGACATGAATTCTAAGAATTAATAAGAAATAAACAGGTTGTTTCCTGAAGCAACTTTTCTCTGACAAAATTATTTGATAGCATTATATAGTACCCTTCATTTCACATTTTAGTTTTGCAGGGTATAAAGAGCATCATCCTTGAAAAAATATTTACAGATTTCATGAATTTCCCCAAAGTCTTTTTTTTAAACTCTTGATATGGAAGTCATTTTCTTTCAAGGTTCTTAGCCTGTCATCTCCCTTGTTAAGTGTCTTTTCCTCAGTTATTCATTTAATTCTGTCAGATCCTCATTTGCCAATGGCTTTGCATTTCATTCTAGAAGTTATCAGACATCCCTTCACTGATTTTATGGATCTTGCATCACTTGAAAGACTTGCAGTTGATCGACATTATATTTGCATGTCTGGTCAGTGAAGAGGGATTTGAGGAGTGGGGAAGGGATACTAAGTTTTAAGAGGTTAGCCCTTGAATAAATAATTTTGCCTTATGATAATTTTGATTTTCCAACTTCAGTAAAATAACTGACAAGACTTTGAATAATGATCCCACTTAGATACGAAAAGTCTTTGTACCTCCAGAAATGCAAATTGCTTTTCTCTTTGATATCAACCTCAATCCACTGACAGTGGCTACACTCGCCCCCTCTGGGGGATGACCACTATGACTGAGTAAACTGAGGGGTGACTGCACCTAATTGCGTCTCAGGCTTGATGTCCTGGAGAGAGACAGCCCCCACTCCACTCCTTCCACGGCCTGTCCACCACACACATAAATGGTCTCCTGTTAGAATCTCATTGTCAAATAAAATTACCTTTTGTTTCTTTATCTGCAAAATGAGTGGTGTTTGGTAATTTTACTCAAATATCTGGAATTATCAGCAGAAATTCCAAGAAGCCCTGGAGCTGCTGAGAAGAATATCACACTTTCTGAAGAAAATCTTTGATCATGATGCAAATAACAGCAAATAAACTGTCTTGTCCATTGAATGTTAAAGAGATATCATTGTAATTTTTTTCAATTTATTTATTTTAATTGGAGGCTAATTACTTTACAATATTGTAGTGGGTTTTGCCATACATTGACATGAATCAGCCATGGGTGTACATGTGTTCCCCATCCCGAATCCCCTGCCCACCTCCCTCCCCATCCCATTGTAAACTGTAATGCTAACAGTTTAGTCATTGGATAGGTGGTAGAGAATTCCCTGTTGCCTAGGAACTCCAGTTTAACACTTCTCTTTCCTGGGAATTCCCTGGTGATCCAGTAGTTAGGATTCCACAGTCTCACTGCTGGAGGCCCAGGTCAGGGAATTAAGATACCACAAAGCTGTGTGGCACGCCCTCCCCACCGCCAGAACCTCTTTTTCTGGAACATTCATTCATTCATTTATATATTCAACAAGCAGATTGGAACATAGACCGTATAACATGAGCAATGCAAACATTGTATGCCAATATAAGGCATTTTCTCTTTGGTATTGTAGCCAATTTTCTCCTATTCATGCAAGCAAGACTGGAGACAAAATTTAATTTATAATTAATGTGAAGCTTAAACTAAATACATAATTTCCTTGAATTTTGCCTTAAACATGACATATTCTGTAGGTTTAAAATATACAAGTATATTTCAAATTGCCAAACCAGGAAGGGACTGGATTTGACATGATGCATTAGGTTGTTTTCTGTTTTCTATATACAGGCTTCTCTGTATATAGATCCCTTTTGCAGCCTAGCTTTTCCATTAAGGAATTGCTATGTTTCCTAATTTATAGCTTAGTTTACCTTTTTATTGGCTATTGTAAAGGTTGGGAACAAATTTTGTCTTCAGTTATAACAATTTTTTTTTAATAAGATGATGTTGAAAGTGCATTATTCCTTGTTTTCCATTGGTCCAAGAAGGGGTTCAGTTGGAACAGAGCATCTGAGACCACAAAAGTCTGAGTTGGTGCTGTGGGTCACTTAGAGCCTTGAACATTTTTGGACTTCCATGGGAGAAAGAGAGACTCTTTTTTTGCACTTCTTTGGGAGAGAAGGGGAAGGCTATTTCACTATTTTCTCATAATGTTTTAAAGGCAATAAATAGGTGCTATGCTTGGTCCTAAAACAAGGTCTGTTATCTGCCTTGTTTGCTTTAGGCATTGAAAGAAATTTTTATTAAAACATATTTGATTTTTAATATTATATTAGTTTTAAGTATACAACATGGCAATTCAATATGTTTATAGATTATACTCCATTTAAAGTTAATATAAAATAATGGCAATATTTCCATATGTTGTATAATATACCCTTGTAGCTTATTTATTTTACTCATTGTAGTATTTTTTTCTTAATCCCATAGCCCCATCTTACCCCTTCACCCTTCCCTCTCCCCACCGATAATCATTAGTTTGTTCTCTATATCTGTGAATCTGTTTTTTCATTGTTGTTTTATATATTCATTTGTTCTATTTTTTAGATTCCACGTATAAGTGGAAGCATACAATATTTGTCTTTCTCTGTCTGACTTATTTCACTGAGCATAATATTCTCTAGTTCCATCCATGTTGTTGCAAATGGCAGAATTTCATTCCTTTTTTATGTCTGAGTTTTATTCCTTATATATGTGTGTGTGTGTGTGTGTGTGTGTGTGTGTGTGTGTGTGTATATATGTATATATACATAAACATTAGGCTGCATGCATCATTTTGAATTAGTGGTTTTGGTGTTTTTTGTTTCCAGAACTGAAATTATTGGGTCATATGGTAGTTCTATTTTTATTTTTTTGAGACACTTTCATACTGTTTTCCACAATGGCTGCACCAATTTACATTTCCACCAATTGTGTATAAGGGTTCCCTTTTCTCCACATCCTCTCTAACATTTGCTGTTTGTGTTCTTTTTGATGATAGCTATTCTGACGTGAGCTGATATCTCATTGTGGTTTCGATTTGCATTTCTCTGATGCAGCAATGCTGTTGAGCATCTTTTCAGGTGCCTGTTGGTTAGCCATCTGCATTTCCTCTTTGGAAAAATGTCTATTCAGTTCTTCTGCCCCATTTTTAATCACATTGTTTGTTTCTTTGATTTTGGGTTGTACAAGTTGTTTATACTTGTTGATTATTAATCTCTTGTCAGGCATGTCATTTGCAAACATTTTCTCCCATTCAGTAGGTTGTCTTCATTTTGTTGATGGTTTCCTTTGCTGTGCACAAGCTTTTCAGTTTAATTAGATCTCATTTGCTTATTTTTACTTTTTTTTTCTTTACTTTAGGAGACAGATCCAAAACACTATTGCTGGGATTTATGTCAAAGAGTGTTCCTCCTCGGTTTTTCTCTGGGAGTTTCGTAGTATCCAGTCTGGCATTTAGATCTTTAATTCATTTTATTTTTGTATATTGGTGTTAGAGAATCTTCTAATTTCATTCTGTAGTTGTCCAGTTTTCCCTGAAACACTTACTGTAGAGACTGTCCTTTCCCCATTCTATATTCTTGCCTCCTTTGCCATAGAGTGATTGACAGAAGCACATGGGTTTATTTTTAGCCTCTCTATTCTGTTCCATTGATCTGTGTCTGATTTTGTGCCAGTGCCAAACTATTTTAATTACTATGCTAAGCCACTTCAGTCGTGTCCAACTCTTTGCAACCCTATGGACTGTAGCCCTCCAGGCTCCTCTACCCATGGGATTCTCCAGACAAGAATACTGGAGTGAATTGCTTCACCCTCCTCCAGGGATCTTCCCAACCCAGGGATGGAATGCTGTGTCCCTTATGTCTCCTGTATTGGCAGGCGGATTCTTTACCACTAGCACCACCCAGGAAGCCCCTTGATTGTCTGAAGTCAGGCAGCATTGAGTCCTTCAGCTCTGTTCTTTCTTAAGATTCGTTTGGCTTTTTGGGGTCTTTTGTGTTTCTATACAAATTTTAAAATTATTTGTTTTAGTTCTGTGAAAAATGCTCTTGATAGAGATTGCATTGAATTCATAGATTGCCTTGAGCAGAATGGTCATTTAAAAATATTGAGTCCTTCAATATAGTGAAATGAGTATACTACCCAAAGCAATTTATAGCTTCAATGTAATCCCTGTCAAGCTACCAACGGTATTTTTCAGAGGACTAGAACAAATAATTTCACAATTTGTATGGAAATACAAAAAACCTAGAACAGCCAAAGCAATCTTGAGAAAGAAGAATGGAACTGGAGGAATCAACCAGCCTGACTTCAGGCTCTGCTACAAAGCCACAGTCATCAAGAAAGTATGATACTAGCACAAAGACAGAAATATAGATCAATGGAACAAAATAGAAAGCCCAGAGATAAATCCATGCACCTATGGACACCTTATCTTTGACAAAGGAGGCAAGAATATACAATGGAGAAAAGACAATCTCTTTAACAAGTGGTGCTGGGAAAACTAGTCAACCACTTGTAAAAGAATGAAACTAGAACACTTTATAACACCATACACAAAAATAAACTCAAAATGGATTAAAGATCTAAACATAAGACCAGAAACTATAAAACTCCTAGAGGAAAACATAGGCAAAACCCTCTCTGACATAAACCACAGCAGGATCCTCTATGACCCACCTCCCACAAATATTGGAAATAAAAGCAAAAATAAACAAATGGGACCTAATTAAAATTAAAAGCTTCTGCACAACAAAGGAAACTATAAGCAGGGTGAAAAGACAGCCTTCAGAATGGGAGAAAATAATAGCAAATGAAGCAACTGACAAAGAATTAATCTCAAAAATATACAAGCGACTCTTGCAGCTCAATCCCAGAAAAAATAAACGACTCAATCAAAAAGTGGGCCAAAGAACTAAATAGGTATTTCTCCAAAGAAAACATACAGATGGCTAACAAACATATGAAAAGATACTCAACATTACTCATTATCAGAGAAATGCAAATCAAAACTACAATGAGGTACCATTTCTTGCCAGTCAGAATGGCTACTATCCAGAAGTCTACAAGCAATAAATGCTGGAGAGGGTGTGGAGAAAAGGGAACCCTCTTACACTGTTGATGGGAATGCAAACTAGTACAGCCACTATGGAGAACAGTGTAGAGATTCCTTAAAAAACTGGAAATAGAACTGCCATATGACCCAGCAATCTCACTGCTGGGTATACACACCAAGGAAACCAGAATTGAAAGAGACACGTGTATCTCAATGTTCATTGCAGCACTGTTTATAATAGCCAGGACATGGAAGCAACCTAGATGTCTATCAGCAGACGAATAGATAAGAAAGCTGTGGTACATATACACAATGGAATATTACCAGGCCATTAAAAAGAATACATTTGAATCAGTTCTAATGAGGTGGATGAAACTGGAGCCTATTATACAGAGTGAAATAAGCCAGAAAGAAAAACACCAATACAGTATACTAACGCATATATATGGAATTTAGAAAGATGGTAACACTAACCCTGTATACGAGACAGCAAAAGAGACACAGATGTATAGAACAGTCTTTTGGACTCTGTGGGAGAGGGAGAGGGCAGGATGCTATGGGAGAATGGCATTGAAACATGTAAATTATCACATGTAAATGAATCACCAGTCCAGGTTCGATGCATGATACAGGGTGCTCAGGACTGGTGCACTGGGATGACCCAGAGGGATGGGATGGGGAGGGAGGTGGGAGGGGTGTTCAGGATGGGAAACAAATGTACACCCATGGTGGATTCATGTCAATGTATGGCAAAACCAATACAATATTGTGAAGTAAAAAGATAAATAAATAAAACAGAAAAAAAAACTCCAACCAAACAAAAAATATTGATTCTTACTATCCAAGATCACAGCATATCTTTGCCATCTGTTTCTGTCTTTTCCATCTTCAGTTTCTTTCATCAATGTCATATAGTTTTCTGAGTACAAGTCCTTTGCCTCTCAAGATAGGTTTATTCCTAGGTATTTTATTCTTTTTGATGAGATGGTAAGTGAGATTTTTTTCTTAATTTCTTTTTCTTATAATGCATTGTTAGTGTGTATAAATGCAACAGATTTCTGTGTATTAATTTTGTATTCTGCAACCTTACTAAATTCATTGATGAGCTCTAATAGTTTTCTGGTGACTTCATTAGGATTTTCTATGAATTGTATGCCACCTGAAAACAGTAATAGTTTTACTTCTTTCCAATTTGCATGACTTATTTCCTTTTCTTTGGATTACTGTGACTTAGACTTCCATTATTATGTTGAATAAAATTGGCAAGAGTGGGTATCCTTGCCTTGTTCCTAATATTAGAGGACATGCTTTCAGCTTTTCACCATTGAGTATAATGTTAGCTGTGGATTTGTCACATGACTTTTATTATATTATGGTATGTTCCCTCTATGCCCACTTTCTGGAGAATTTTTTTTTTATCAAAAATGGGTGGTTAATTTTGTCAAAAGCTTTTTCTGCATCTATTGAGAGGACCATATACGTTTTACTCTTCAGTTTGTTAATGTGGTATCTCACATTGATTGTTTTGTGGGTATTAAAAAGTCCTTGCATCCCTGAGATAAATTCCACTTGATCATAGTGCATTATCCTTTAAATGTATTATTAGATTCAGTTAGCTAATATTTTGTTGAGGATTTTTGCATCTATGTTCACCAGTGATATTGGCCTGTAATTTCCCCTTTTTGTGTGATACTTTTGTCTGGTTTTGGTATCAGGGTGATGGTGGACTCATAGAATGAGTTTGGAAGCATTCTTTCCTTTGCAATTATTTGGAATAGTTTTTAAATGTAGGTGTTAACTCTTCTCTAAATATTTGGTAGAATTCCAATTCTACCATATGGTGAAGCCATCTGGTCCTGGATTTTTGTTTGCTGGGAGTTTTAAAATTACTGACTCAATTTCTTTACTGATAAGTGGTCTATTCGTATTTTCTATTTCATCCTGATTCAGTCTTAGTAGATAGTACATTTCTAAAGATTTGTCCATTTCTTCCAAGTTGTCCATTTTATTGGCAAATAGATGCTTGTAGTAGCCTTTTATTATCCTTTATATTTCTGTGGTGTCTGTTGTAACCTCTCCTTTTTCATTTCTGGTTTTATTGATCTGGGTCCTCCCATTTTTTTCTTGATGAGTCTGGTTAAAGGTTTATCAGTTTTATTTAACTTTTTAAAGAACCAGCTTTTAATTTCATTGATCCTTTCTATTTTTGTCTCTATTCACTTATTTCTGCTCTAATCCTTATGATTCCTTATCCTTCACTAACATTAGGTTTTATTTGCTCTTTCTCTAGCTCTTTTAGGTGTAAAGTTAGGTTTTATTTGAGATTTTTCTTTTTTCCTGAAGTAAACTTTTAAATTCTGTTTTAGAACTGTTTTTGCTATATCATAAGTTTTGGATTGTCATGTTTTCATTTTCATTTATCTCTAGGTATTTTTTATTTTCTCTTTGATTTTTTCAGTGATGCATTGGTTGTTTAGTAGAATATTGTTCAGCCTTCACCTGTTGTGTATTTTTGTAGTTTTTTTTTCTCAAAGTTAATTTCCAGTCTTATATAGTATTGTTTTCAAAAAAGGTGCTTGATGTATTTTCAATTTTCTTAAATTTACAGAGGCTTGTTTAGTGGTTTAGCATATAATCTATCCTGGAGAATGTTCTGTTTGCACTTGAAAAGAATGTGTATTCAGTTGTTCTTGGAGGAAATATATATATATATGTAACTAATTTTATACATTTATTATGTACTGTGACCTTTGCTAGTTCAAATTTTGTATTATTTTATTTAAAGCTGATGAAGTGCTTTAGACGTATTAAGTTTCACATCTCTTGAGATGGAGAAGTTTCACCATACCTTGTGAGGCTGAAGCCACAAAATATTTCAGTCATGACCAAGGACAATATCCAAGAAACCAAGCTTAAGATAACTAAAGCATTCCAAACATTTTCACTTCAAATGTGATTATGACTTGACTTTACAAGAGGAAAAGATTTTTCATACCATGCATTCGGTTGGACTTCACAAACTCTTTGTCCTCCTTGTCAACACTGAAGGGATGCCAGGTAAACTTCTGAATATTTTCATCAAGATACCTGCTCAGATTCTCATCAAAGACTGTGATTAGTAGGTAAAACTCCTTGTCTATTCCTTTCTACAGAGAAGAAAGAAATGAACATATTAAAGTATAGCTTGGGGGACTTCCTGGCTCTACTTCACTTTGAAAGTTAACATAAAGTAACAGAAAGTGAATTAGGATCAACATCAGCCATAGATTTACTGGATCATTTTGTAAATCAAGATTCTGATAAATTCATTCTACACCCGATATATTCATCTTCCTCATTACACCCTTTTCCCTCCCCATGTGACCTCCTCAGAGGAAGTAAGTCCCTGTTCAGAAGCTTTCCTAATCTGCAGTACTCCTGTTCTCAGGCTGGTCATCACCGTGTTATTTTTGTCACTCTAAACTCCATGTCCTGGCCTCGGCCTCTCTGACCTCATCTCCTTGTATTCACCCCCTAGCTCACTCCAGCCACCCTGGTCTTTTGTTCTTTTGAGAACACACCTACTTCATTCCTGCCTCAAGACCTTTTCGCATGCTGCTCCCATTGTCTAGAAGGTTCTCCTAGGTCTTGCCTGGCTCCCTGCCTTATTCTGTTCCATTCCCTGCACCAATATCACCTCCCCAGAGCACCCTCGCCCCACCCTAGCTAAAAGTCCCTCATCTTCCTTCCTGCCTGGAAACTCACTCACTTTTCCACACTCTACTCTTCTTCATAGCACTTATCTCCACCAAAAATATTTTCTGTATGCACTTAGAATTTTGACTATTGTCCCACTGTAATGTAGGCTTTGATAGGGTAGGGAAGTTTTGGGTATCTCTCTGTATTCCCAGCTCCAACAAAAATGCCTGGAAAACTAGGCACTTAATACATGTTTTTGAGTGAGATAATGAATACATGTAATTCATGGCTTTGCTAAATTATATTAATTTGAGTTGATAATGAGGGAATAATTTCCATGTGGATATTCCTAAAACATCTATTTGAATATTACTGACCACACAGCATGCTGAATTGTCAAAATCTGCTTTTCTTTAAAGCTGAACCAGAGAGGTAACTATGTTTTCTGTCTCTCAACCATCTTCCTACCTCTAATGGACTCCCTCCCAATCTACCCTTCATCTTGCATTCTACTCCAGAGGGACCCTCACCAGTGCCATCTGATCACATCTCTCTCCTTCTCAATCTGGACAATACAATGTAATTCACAGTGATAGGTCCCTGCCTACCTTTTCAGCCTCATCTCTTGGCTCTTCCCTCCTGCCACCTGAACCAAAGCAAGCCCAAGATCCTTGCAGCAATCTGAACTTGCTGTGTTCAGCAGGCCTCTGTCCTTTATGCGTGTTCTCCCTCAACTTTGATGGTCTGCCACCCTAATCCAACTTCAAGGGGAGCTTAGCTGTCCCAGCTCTGTGATGCTTCCTTAACTCCTCATTGAAGGTAAGGTTATTCTTTGCTTTATGTTCTTACTATAACTTATGTACACTTACTGCTTTTATCACATGGTGTTTTAGATCATGGGATATGGAAAGAAACAATGTAGGCTTAAGATTTTTCAAAATAAAATATTGAAACTGGAAGGGGAATAAGGGGTCAAATATATTTGGAAAGATATCAGGTTATAGTGCCATTCTGCTTACATGTTATGACCACTAAGACAAATGACTTGTCTTCTCTAAGTCCTAATTCCTTCATTTGCAAAGTGAGGATATGAGTTGTCCCTACTTCATATTTTTGGAGGGTTAAATTTGATACTATAGGCAAAGCACTTGGCACATCCTCTAGCAAATACTAAGTACCTGGTGTTAACCGTTATTAACTGTGGTTGTGTTTGTACACAGGATGAGAAGGAACCACTGAGAAGAATTTGGTTGGAGAGCCTCATCATCTGAGAGTCATCTGTAAGGTAACTGGGTCTATGAAAGGGGAAACTAGCCCAGGAGGAGGTTAGAAGGTAGCTATAGGATCCTGTGTAGTAATTAATTTTGTGTCAACTTGTTTGGGTGCCCAGATATTTGGTCAAACTTTTTTCTAGCTATTTCCATGAGAGTGTGCTTGGATTTGATTCAGCGACTAAGTGAAGAAGATCACCCTCCCTAGCGTGGATGAACCTCATCCAATCATTTGAAGGCCTTAACAGAACAACAAAAAATCTGACCCTCTCACAAGTAAAAGGGGATTCTTTTTGCCTTTGAACTGGAATGTCAGCTTTTGCTTGCCTTTGAACTCAAACTCAAACACAGGCTCTTCCTTTCAAGACCCTGCTTGCCTTTTGGGTCTCCTGAGTCTCTTTCTGTGACTTACCCTGCATATCTTGAAACTTGTCATCCTCCATAGTCATGTGAGCCTACTCCTTATCATAATTTTCTATCTATATATACATCCTAATGGTTCTTCTTTTCTAGGATTAATGCCAAATATAAAATATACCATTTAAACAAATAGCCTGCTATTTCTGATTAGTAAAGTAATTCAAAATGATTAAGTAGCTGACTTTCGCTCTTTCCATCAGTGTGTTTTATATTATGTAGATATAGCTTGAAATGCTATGCTTTGCCACACTAATCAGTGTGGCTTAATCAAAGCCTCTAAGTTGGGACTTGCAAGAAAATATCTACTTGTTTTCTTGTTTCTTTGGTCATAGTGATTAACTCTTGGACTGTAGTGGTGAGCTACAGTGATTCTCAAACTTGGCTACACATTGGAATCACTTATAGATTCTGACTTAATTGGTCTGAAACACCTGAATAAAGGGTGTTTAAAGGGGCCTCAGGTTTTTTTTTTTAAAGGTGGGGGGTGGGCAGGTAAGTCTAATGTATAGACAAATTTGAGAAAATTGCATGCATGCTAAGTTGCATCAGTCTTGTCCGCTCTGTGCAACCATATGGACTGCACCCTGCCAGGCTTCTCTGTCTATGGGATTTTGCAGGCAAGAATAGTGGAGTGGGTTACCATGCCCTCCTCTGGGGGATCTTCCTGACTCAGGGATCTAACATGCAACTCTTATGTCTACCTTCATTAGCAGGCAGATTCTTTACCACTAGCACCACCTGGGAAGCCCTTGAGAAAATGTACCCCCTGTCTCCCAAAATATCCCAATTTATATTCTATATAGGTCTCTGGAGATTCTAGAATCAAAGCAATGCCCAGGGAAAGAGAGTTACCAAATCCAGCCAAACAAGCAGAGATCCTGGCTTTCCGCATAGGCATCAGTAAATTTCAGATCTTAAATTTACACTAAAATTATCTTAAATTAAAATTTGCATCTTAAATTTATGAAAAATAAAATAAAATCTTCATTATGTAGAAGTCGATTTCGAGAGCACTGAGGAAAAAAATCGCCTTTGTGTAATGGACAATTACTATTTACTCTCTAGCCACATTCCTGATCTCTCTCACACACAACCCTGTAAGCCCGGTGACTTTAAGGCCTACCTGTGTCGCATCAGCATTGAGAACGCCCCTTTTACAGATTAGCAAAGGCCCTACAAGGCCAGAGCTCGTGTCCTTGATTGGTTCAACGGCTGAGAAGTAAAGATAAGTCAGACAGGGTGGGTCATCAGCTGTTGGCCTGACACTTTCAGGCACTGTCCATCTGTATGTGAAGGTCTCACCTGGCTTAACATGTGCCCCTGGCTTCAGAAATCCTGTGGAGACAAGTGAAACAGCTACTCAAAGCAACAGCCAGGAATGAGAAACTTGTCAGACTGGGTCTTCCAGCTCAGGGTGCATCTCTGTCTGATGATGTGCTTTGTGGAAAGACAGTTGTTTCCACTGTATCCTATCAGAGAGGCCATGGCCACCATCTACTGTTTTATGAGATAGATGCTTTTATCAAAGGACTATCTTCTTCACAGTTTATACTTAATATCTTCACAGATACTACTTCTTACTCAAATCTCAAGTTTAGCAAATATTAAAAGAGTGATAATTGTCTTTAAATTATCTTAAAGACTGATAATTGCCCATTTATATATAAATGTAAATCCATAAAATATCACTTAATACCTTCTATGATGTGGAATTTATTATATTTGGCCTTTAAAGGATACCCCAAGAAGTTAAACAAGAGACCTACCTTTAAAGAGTTTTAAATCTAGAAGGTTGAACTAGGAAATAACCCAAATAACTACAAGTTAGAGGAGGTAAGCAAAGGCACAAGGTAACAAAGCTGGTAAATGGCAGATCTGGGATTAAACCCAGGGCTGATTCCAAAGACTTTGTTCTTGACCCTCACATTGTATTGTCAAATGAACACATTGAATCTCTTCAACTAGACTGAGGCCAGAGACTTCCTGCATTTAGTCCAGAGCTTGCAAACAGGTATGCAGAAAGTTTTCTGAGATAAACAATAGAAATGTAGACATTTCAGCTGTCATTAGGGTTCTTTCTGCAAAAGTCATCGTGAGCATTTTGACCAAGGAAGAGAATGTGGGCACAGGAGATATTGCTGCAGTGGGCAGAGGGTGCGGGGTGGGGGAGGCTAGGGAATGGGGAATATTTCCTCCACCCTTTCCTTCTCTGTTCCGTCCCCAGCACCACAAAGCCTGCCCTGGACTGGGACCAGCCTCATACTTGGGAGTAAAGAAGTATCTCAGGAGTCATGGTGTCTGCTATAACGATGAGAAAGGCTTCCCACACAGCCAGGATTTCCCAAGAACAGTATCATGAATGGAAGGATAGTTCCTGTAGCCACTGGGTAGAAGCTGCTTTTCTTACCTGTAGACAGCCTGTGCTACATACTCTGTGACTGGGGAATACATATATGATGGTAAGCCCATAAAAGTTTTAAATAAATATTTTCCCATAGAGACAAAGCAAAGCCCATGTGTAAGAGTTTCACTTCAACAAAACGATGGAAATCAGATTTTCCCCTTAGCCCTACATAGAGAATCCCATGCAATTACAGCAGAAAACTCTCCGTCTTAGAGAAGTGGGTGAGGCTGTAAAAGTAGCCCACTTTGAGATGTATTATGTTTCTGAGAGTAAAGGAATGGCATTAACGTTTCCTAAATATCTACTGTGCACCAGACCCTGTCCTGAATTCTGTCGGAAGTGAAGTGATAGTCTCTCAGTTGTGTCCGACTTTTTGTGACCCCAAGGACTGTATGTAGCCCCCCAGGCTCCTCTATCTATGGAATTCTCCACAAAAGAATATTGGAGTGGGTAGCCATTCTCTTCCCCAGGGGATCTTCCTGACCCAGGGACAGAACCCAGGTCTCCTGCATTGCAGGCAGATTCTTTACTGTCTGAGCCACCAAGGAAGCCTGTCTATCTCTTCCAAAGACCTGTGAGGTGAGCATAATTCTCTGCACTTGATAGAGGAAAAGTGTAAGATTCAGAAAGTTGAAATAGCTGCTCAAGCTCACAGGACTGGCAAGTAAAGGGCCCAGGATCCTTCCAAACCACAAACTAGCACTTACCATCTACGTTTGGGGCTGCATCAGAAGCTTTGTCATAGATCACACCATGGGGCAAAATACTGTAGACCTTGTCAGCTTTGTTGGCAAATGTCACTAATAGAGTGTCACCTACCTCTGCCTTGATGACGGGACCTGAGAAATGTTGAGAGAAGGAGGGAGAAGAGATGAAAAGAGACAGAGAAGTGAATGGGAGAGCAAGAGTCATTTCCTGTTAGATTACATGCTCCACTGAAACATCTCCCCTCTTTCCAAACGTGACAGATGATTTCACTGTACCCAGAATTCCAAGGTGGGCTTCTGCCTCAGAGAATCCCTTTCTTCGAGTAAAAGTTGCGTCAACATACTCTGTGTACCGAGCCTTCCAGTATTTCCCTCCTATTCTGTTGTTGCCTTGTGTGAAGTAGAGCTCAGAGTCACTGTGGAAAAAGAAGGGAGATGACTGGGTTGCACATCCATAATTAAGTGCCTTAATTATGGAGCTTTATTGTATTGTCTCTAGCCCATTCATCCACCCATCTCCCCCAGAAAAGATAGCACAGTCTTTAGCCAAGTTCCCAGGAATAGTTGCCCAGCCTTAAAATTCTTCAGAAGCTGTTTGGTGCTCAAGCTCATTTCTCTCTTAGCCATTGTACTTTCTTCCCCAGAGGTCCAGCAACCAAGGGAGGCATAGGTAAACTCCTTACTTACCAGTACTGGAGTCCCAGATGGTGTCCTACAAAGTAACAAAGAGCTAACTGTTTTCTTTGCAGAATGAGCATCCCTCTATCTCTTGCTGATGTCAATATGAATAGTCTCTGCAAATAGTAAGCTCTGATATCTGGCATGATTAAGGAATGGAGTATCTAGTTAATCAAGTAGTTTAATCAGTAGAGTTACCATATAAACTATATATATGAAATACAAAATTTCAAACTTGTGAAATACAATAATATAACTTCCAACTAGTACTATCCCTCCTCTGCTTCTGGCAGTGGTACCACCACTCTTGTAGACCTGCCAGCTGTGTCTTCTTTTTCTGCCTCTTCCTCTTATCTTGTTCATCCTGACTTTGTAACCTTTTATTTTGCACCCTTCATTTTCTTCACTTTTATTTCATCTTTTCCTTTCCTTTCTTCCCACAACCCGCTCTATATGCGTGTGCTCCTCGCCTTGTGTTTAGACCATAGTATGAACCTCCTATCAATCCATGCAGCATCCTCTATCTTACATTGGCTCCCTTGAGTTTTTTCCTAAGCATATGGACTGATACTCCAAAACCTTTAAAATAGTCATTTTCATTGTCATTTTATCTGCTCCACAATCTTTAGTTGCTTCCAATTGCCAATCAAGTAAAGTTCAAACAGATTGGAGGACCTCTGGATATCCAGTTTGCTCCAATCCTCTCTCCACTGCTCTGTGTAAGTGCTCATGCCCCATGCAAATCCCTCACATGTCATTCACTCTGATCTAATCACTCTGCTTTATGGCAGATGCTTTACACTAACCCGTGCATCTAAAATTTCCCTCTCTTTGCAATTCACTTACATAAATTCTATCATTCAAAAGACCCTACTTGAATACATTTGAATCCGTTCTAATGAGGTGGATGAAACTGGAGCCAATTATACAGAGTGAAGTAAGCCAGAAAGAAAAACACTAATACAGTATACTAACACATATATATGGAATTTAGAAAGATGCTAATGATAACCGTGTATGCGAGACAGCAAAAGAGACACAGACGCATAGTACAAACTTTTGGACTCTGTGGGAGAGGGAGAGGGTGGGATGATTTGGGAGAATGGCATTGAACCATGTATACTATCATGTAAGAAATGAATCGCCAGTCTAGGTTCAATACAGGATATAGGATGCTTGGGGCTGGTGCACTGGGATGACCCAGAGAGATGATATGGGGAGAGAGGTGGGAGAGGGGTTCAGGATTGGGAACTCATGTACACCCGTGGCTGATTCATGTCAATGTATGGCAAAACCAATACAGTATTGTAAAGTAAAATTTAAAATAAATAAATCAATAAATAAATAAGAAGAAAAAAAATTTTTTTAAGAAAACAACTCAGAAAAAAAAAAAAGACCCTACTTAAGTTTCACTTCCTTTGTGATGTATTTCTGGCTACATTAGCTCTCTCTTAAAGCCCAGACAACTCACTGTCTGGACAGCTCATCTTAATATTATTTGTAACTTGCAAAGTTACTTTTCTTCTGTATATTCAGCTTCTTTCTGTACCTGAGATCAGGAACATTATCTTAGACCTTTCTGCATCTCTCATGTCACTTAGTACATTGTGTTTTCACATACTACATTAAATATCCATTGAATATAGCTTAATATGTCATATTTTATAAGGTGCTTTCTAATTTTGGAAGGCTTCTAAGACATAATTCTCAATGTTAATTTTCACTATTCTGTTTATGGGAAAATACTAGTCAATAGGGGATATTGATATCAAAGAGTTTTTCATAGGTGGTCCACACAAATTCTTCAGGCAAGGTTAAAGGTTGTCACTTTGGTGGAAGAATGAATGAAATTTATAATGAAAGAAACAAAAGGAGTCTTATTGATCACAAAGACAATTTTTTAAACATTCCCTCAAACATGAAAAGGATTACAGGGTAAGAGCAATACTTGTTGATATCATACTGTATATTTTGTAATGCTTTCCTAGACATATTTGCATATGATCCTACAATAAATGTCACCGGGGTCTTCATCCACTTAATAAATTGTTAGATTCAATTTGAAAAATATTACATGCTATGGAAGCCCAGAGAAAATTACTCAGGTGTCAGGGAGACTTTACTTAAGAAGTTACAGTGGAGTTAGATTTTGAAGGAGGAAAGTGGCATTGTACTGGACAGGGAGGAATATGAAGTCTGGGCAGAAGGGGCTTCACTTATATCAGGCTGTCCTCAAACCAAAAAGGGTAACCTTCCTTGGTTATCTCAACTCCACTGAGAGTCCTGACTTATTTCTGCTTAATATGTATAAGACCTTAGTCTGTTCTCTGTAGGCTTAGTAATTCTCATGGCACTTAATGCTGCAACTTGCACATAGTAGATGCTTCTGAAGTGTTTGATGGATGAATAAATGAATCTAGTGCTTTGATTTGGTCAGCAAATCATAAAGCAATAAATGGTTCAGTTCAGTTCAGTCGCTCAGTCGTGTCCAACTCTTTGTGACCCCATGGACGGCAGCACGCCAGGCCTCCCTGTCCATCACCAACTCCCGGAGTTCACCCAAACTCATGTCCATTGAGTCAGTGATGCCATCTAACCATCTCATTCTCTGTTGTCCCCTTCTCCTCCTGTCTTCAATCTTTCCCAACATCAGGGTCTTTTCCAGTGAGTCAGCTCTTCACATCAGGTGACCAAAGTATTGGAGTTTCAGCTTCAGCATCAGTCCTTCCAATGAATATTCAGGACTGATTTCCTCTAGGATAGACTGTTTAGAACTCCTTGCAGTCCAAGGGACTTTCAAGAGTCTTCTCCAACACCACAGTTCATAAGCATCAATTCTTCGGTGGACAGCTTTCTTTATAGTCCAACTCTCACATCCATACATGACTACTGAAAAAACCATAGCTCTGAGATACTCTGAAGTTATCTGCAGTATATACAATTGTATATACAATTCTCAGCAGTATATACATTTTGGGACTCAGAGCTTCTTAAATGATGCTATTGTGCCATCTATGCAATATGTACTCATAAGAACAGTGCCTGGAACACAAATGAGATCGCAGCAAAAAGTCTAACAGATGCCTCTCTTATGAGAGGCTTAGAAACATCAGCAAAGAGAGCTTACCTGCCAGAGGCATTTAGGGGAAGACCACTGAATTTGTCATAGCCTTGAGGACCATAATCCCAAAGAATTTTTTCAGCTGCTATAAAGTAGTGCTTTTGTTGACCCTTCATCTTAGGGTGAGAAATACCACTTTTGCAGTTACCAACATTGTATTGCCCCAGCATGCCAGCTATAAAACAGAGGAAAACCAAGAGCCAATGTATAAATGCTCCAAAAGCAGTCAGAGAGGAAGAATAGACTGATTTATTTGACTTCATGAAATTTAAAACTTTTGCACAGAAAGTAGGACCATAAACAACGTTAAAAGTAAAAATAAACAGTGGGTAGAGGAGTATTTTAACACATATGACAAAAGATTAATACGTAAATATCTTTGATAAATAAGAAAGAAAAAAGTAAATGTTTCAATAGAAAATGAGCAAAACATTTATAGGTTATCCACAAAAGAAATACTATTGGCCCAAGAACAAACAACAAAAAAAAAAGTTCAACCTTAATAGTAATCAAGTGATACTGTTGTTAAGTTATCAAACTGGTAAAGTCTGGAAAGACTATGCATTTATATATAAAGGTATAGAGAATAGGGAAGATATTCATCAAAATGTGACACCGTTATCTCTAGAGGTGATTGCTAATTTTAAAATTGAATTATACCTATCTTCCAATTTTAAACATTTTTTCTGAGTATGGACAATTTAGTAAATGTTGTATTTCAGTAATGTATTCCAGCTTATGTCTACAACTACTGGCCAAATCTAAGAATCTAATTTCAAATGGCTGCTAATGCCTTGATTTTAAAACTAATTTCTTCTCAAATTTAAGGATCTTCTGTGGAGAATACCTACAATCTACCTTTTAGGGAATTTCAAGTATACAACACAGTATTTTTGATAGCAGTCACCATTAGATCCCGAGGACCATTTGTCTTGCATAACTGAAATTTTGTATTCTTTGAGATCTCAAGTGTTCTCAACATCACCAACTTCACAAAGTTTAACTATGTAAGTACTTGATATATTAATTAGCTTGCGTGTAGTTTAAAAAGTTTATACCTTGTATCAAAACATCAAGGAATTTACATATAATTCCTATTTATCAATTATACCTCAATAAAGTCTAGAGTGGGGGTGGAGAATAGTAACTGTCATGTTCATCTTTGTCTTCTCAGGAGAGTATCTGATACATATTAACTGAGCAACTCAACATTTGCTGAATTGAATTTATCTGGAATAACCCAGTGGACAAATGTGAGGCTTGCTTTAAGGTTGAGGGGAATAACAAATGTGTTATGAAAGCAGTGCTGAAGTGCTGCATAGCTGTCCTTGTGGTGACTGTGTGTAGTTAGGATCCAAACTGAATCATACATTATTTACTCCATGTTTATCCAACTCATAACATTTTCTTTTTCTCTTCTTAGGCCAAACCTTTAATGTATCTTAACTTTAATGTTGCCAGTGTTTCTTAACTGGCATCCAGTAGCCAGAATCTCTCCACTGAGTCTTCTCTGCATAAAGACATATTTAGCTTCCTAAATCTTCTTAAGTCACTTGTGTCTAATGATCTAAAAGGGCTTGCTATTACCTTCCAGGGGCTTCCCAGATAGCGTTAATGGTCAAGAACCTGACTGCCAATGCAGGAGAAGTCATATACCTGAGTTCAGTCCCTGGGTTGGGAAGATCCCCTGGAGGAGGGCATAGCAACCCACTCCAGTATTCTTGCCTGGAGAACCCCACAGACAGAGGAACCTGATGGACTGTAGTCCATAGGGTCGCCAAGAGTCGACCTTGGTGACAAGGTACAAACACAACTGAAGGGACTCAGCATGTATGCACGCATTACCTTCCAGACATTCCTCAGCCTTGCCATTCAAAACTGCTCCCTTGAGGCCCAAACTGCCTCTCTAAAACATCTGCTTCATCACTCCTCTAACATGAACCTAAGGACAGCTAAGTAGACTTACTCCACGTGGTCCCAAGGAACCTGGACCAAATCATTCAACAGGTGTTTAAGTCAACAAATGCTTACCTTTACCTTTCAAAGGATTTTGCACCTGTCATTGGGTTGTGTCTCGATATAAAGAAGAACTCTCATGGAGCAGCCCAGAGATGAAATGGGCTGCTACAATTACTAGGCTGGGGTTATACACACCACTCTATATAAAATAGATCATCAACAAGGACCTACTGTAGAGCACAGGTAACTGTACTCAGTACTCTGTAATATGGAAAACTTACACGGGAAAAGAATCTGAAGAAGAATGGATATTTGAATATGTATAACTCATTTTTCTGTACACCTGAAACTAACACATCATACATGAATCAATTATACTCCAATATAAAATTTTTTAAGAAAAAATTTAAAGAGATGTCCAAAAGGAAATTCAAGAATTGGATAGAGAGGTGGCACAGATTATCTTGAAATCCTTTTCTGGTTGGACCAGATTATCTATAAATTCCAATTTCTGATTGTAAATTTTATTCTATTTATAATTGCCCATGTGTTTTTCCCAGTTCATGTTGTTTTTCCTACTTGGAAAGCCTTTTTCTTCTTCCTCATCTATCAAATTCCTACCCATACTTCTAGGCTCAGATTAGGGAACCCCTCATTGGGTAGTCCCTCTGACTGTTCCAGTAAAATGACAAAGCTCAAAGAAAATTTATCATTCTGCCTCAAATTTTATTCATTTTGTAAATGTATAACTATATTTAACAACTAGATTTCAGGTTCCAGGAAGGTCTTATCAATTTTTTCAATCATTTCTTACCTGGTTCATAAGGAGGTAATTAATTAATAAATATCTGTCAATAAGATGCCAAATAGGCATTACACATTTTCCTATGTTTAATATTTAATTGTAATAAATATAACACAGACAAGAATCCATCCAATAGCATGCACTGAAGTGAGCACCATTGACTGTGTGGTTTAATTGTACCATTGTAACCATTTCCACACTGGCCTCCATCCTTTTTACCTTGGAGGTGATCACTGACTTGGCAGGTTATCATCCACTTTCCAGGATTCTCAACTATCATTTCTACTGTCAGGAAGGTGGCTGGGAACAGGTTGACGACATCAGTCCGATGCCCTCTGCTGATGAAGGTATTGCCATAAAAATAGATGGAATGGATGTCTATCTCATTCCCCATCCCAAACAGGTGCCAGGACACTGATTCACCAACGCACATATCAGGTTCAGGGAAGTTTCCAAAGAGGTATCCATTGAGCGCTGAAAAACAGAAGCACCAGTGAAAGACACTCCCCTCCAGAGCCCAGGAGAACCAGAAACAATGGTAATACATACTCTAGCACAGCTGAAAAACTAGCACAGGTCACTGGGTTGCAATATTTTTGTGCAGAAAAAAAAGTGGCTTCTTTGATAAAATGCAGTCCCCAAAGGAATGAAAAGCATTAGTCTTTTTAAGAGAAAATCACTCAATAAAAGTGATCAGCAATAGGAACACAGCCCTGAGCTGCTCTGTGAAGTCAGTGAGATCAGGAGTAAACCAAAGCGCTGTTTATAATTCCAGGACAGCTTGACCACCTCCTACTTCCTCCTCTATTTGCATATTTACCATCCCCACCAGATCTGTTCTGTGTAACTAGAAACCCTGTCTTACCTCACGTTGGGAAAGCTGATATATAGTAGCTATTTAAGTGACAAAAGTATGCAGCAAGAAAAAGAAATAATTAGAAGGGAGGAATGAGGCAGTTCAGGTCAGTCACTCAGTTGTGCCCAATTCTTTGTGAACCCATGGACTGCAGCACGCCAGGCTTCCCTGTCCATCACCAACTACTGGAGCTTGCTTAAACTCATGTCCATCCAGTCCATGATGCCATCAACCATCTCATCCTCTGTCATCCCCTTCTCCTCCTGCCCTCAATCACTCCCAGCATCAGGGTCTTTTCAAGTGAGTCAGCTCTTCACATCACGTGGCCAGAGTATTGGAGTTTCAGTTTCAGCATTAGTCCTTCCAACGAATATTCAGGACTGGTCTCCTTTAGGATGGACTGGTTGGATCTCCTTGCAGTCCAAAGGACTCTCAAGAGTCTTCTCCAACACCACAGTTCAAGAGCATCAGTTCTTCGGTAGTCAGCTTTCTTTATGGTCTAATTCTCATATCCATACATGACTACTGGAGAATCCATAGCTTTGACTAGATGGACCTTTGCTGGCAAAGTAATGTCTCTGCTTTTTAATATGCTGTCTAGGTTGGTCAAAACTTTTCTTCCAAGGAGCAAGCGTCTTTTAATTTCATGGCTGCAGTCACCATCTGCAGTGATTTTTGGAGCCCAAGAAAATAAAGTCTGTCACTGTTTCTATTGTTTCCCCATTTATTTGCCCTGAACTGATGGGACCAGATGCCTTGATCTTAGTTTTCTGAATGTTGAGTTTTAAGCCAGCATAAAGGAATGAGGCATGTTTTTTTTTTTTTTTCCATTTCTCTCATCCCCATTCCCTGCCTGTTGTAACCACCAGTATGATCTCTGAATCTATGCCCTTGGTTTTGAGGAGTTTGCTTGTTTGTTAGATTCCACATATAAAAAAGATAATACAGCATTTGCCTTCTGTGTCTGACTTATTTCACTTAGCATAATGCCCTAAAAGTCCATCTTGCTGTTGCGAATGGAGAGATCATTCTTTTTTTATGGCTGAATATTCCACTTAATATTCCTTTTTATATGCCACAATTTCTTTGTCCATTCATCCATCAGTGGACACAGGCTGTTTCCATATATTGGCCATTGTAAAAATAAAAAATGCTGCAGTGAACATGGAGGGGTGTGTATGCCCTTTTGAATCAGTGTTTTCATTTTCTTCAGATAAATACCCATGAGTAGATTTGCTGGATCTTATGTTAGGTTTTTATTTTTAGTCTTATCTATACTGATTTTCATAGTGGTTACACCAATTTACATTAGTTATTTCTTGATAATTGCCATTCTAACAGGCATGAGATGATATTTCATTGTGGTTTTGATTTGCATTTCCCTGATGAGTAATGATTCTGAAGGAGATCAGCCCTGGGATTTCTATGGAAGGAATGATGCTAAAGCTGAAACTCCAGTACTTTGGCCACCTCAAGAGAAGAGTTGACTCATTGGAAAAGACTCTGATGCTGGGAGGGATTGGGGGCAGGAGGAGAAGGGGACGACCAAGGATGAGATGGCTGGATGGCATCACGGACTCAATGGACGTGAGTCTGAGTGAACTCTGGGAGATGGTGATGGACAGGGAGGCCTGGCGTGCTGCGATTCATGGGGTCACAAAGAGTCGGACACGACTGAGTGACTGGACTGAACTGAACTGAACTGATGAGTAATGATGTTGAGTACCTATTGGCCATCTGTATTTCTTATTTAGAAAAATATCTATTCAGATATTCTGTTCATTTTTAAAATAGGGTTGTTTGGCTTTTTGTTACTGAATTGTATGTGTTCTTTATATTTTGGATATTATTTCCTTATCAGGTGTATGATTTGCAAATATTTTCTCCCATTCAGTTGGTTGCTTTTCCTCATTGATGGTTTCCTTTGCTTGTTTTTAGTTTTTAGAAGTTTTTAGTTTGATATAGTTCTACTTGTTTATTTTTGCTTTTATTGCTTTTGCTTTGGTGTCAGATTCAAAAAATCACCACCAAGACCTATGTCAAGGAGCTCACTACCTATGTTTTCTTATAGGAGTTCTATACTTTCAGATCTTACTTTCTAGTCTTTAATTCAACTTGAGTTAATTTTTGCATATATGTAAGATAGTGGTCCAGTTTCACTCTTTTGCATGTGGCTGTTCAATTTTCCCAACACCATTTACTGAAGAGACTGTCCTTTTCCTCCTATATATACTTGCACGGGCTTATTTCATGGCTCTCTATTCTGTTCCATTGATCTCTGTGTCTGTTTTTATGCCAATATCCAATTACTATCAGCTGAGTTCTGTTCAGTCGCTCAGTCATGTTCAACTCTTTGTAACTCCATGAAAGGCAGCATGCCAGGCCTCCCTGTCCATCACCAACTCCCGGAGTCTACCCAAATCCATGTCCATCGAGTCGGTGATGCCATCCAGCCATCTCATCCTCTGTCATCCCCTTCTCCTCCTGCCCTCAATCTTTCCCAACATCAGGGTCTTTTCAAATGAGTCAGCTCTTCGCATCAGCTCTTTGCATCAGCTTTTTGCATTCAGCTTCAGCATCAGTCCTTCCAGTGAATATTCAGGACTGATTTCCTTTAGGATGGACTGGTTGGATCTCCTTGCAGTCCAAGGGACTCTCAAGAGTCTTCTCCAACATCACAATTCAAAAGCATCAATTCTTTGGCCCTCAGCTTTCTTTGTAGTCCAACTCTCACAGCCATACATGACCACTGGGAAAACTATAGCCTTGACTAAACGGACCTTTGTTGGCAAAGTAATGTCTCTGTTTTTAATATGCTGTCTAGGTTGGTCATAACTTTCCTTCCAAGGAGTAAGCATCTTTTAATTTCATGGTTGTAATCACCACCTGCAGTGATTTGGGAACCTAGAAAAATAAAGTCTGACATTGTTTCCTCTGCTTCTCCATCTATTTCCCAGGAAGTGATGGGACTGGATGCATGATCTTAGTTTTCTGATGTTGAGCTTTAAGCCAACTTTTTCACTCTCCTCTTTCACTTTCATCAAGAGACTGTTTAGTTCTTCTTCACTTTCTGCCATAAGAATGGTGTCATCTGCATATCTAAGGTTATTGATATTTCTCCTGGCAATCTTGATTCTAGCTTGTGCTTCCTCCAGCCCGGCGTTTCTCATGATGTACTCTGCATATAAGTTAAATAAACAGGGTGACAGTATACAGTCTTGATGTACTCCTTTTCCTATTTGGACCCAGTCTGTTGTTCCATGTCCAGTTCTAACTGTTACTTCCTGACCTGCATACAGATTTCTCAAGAGGCAGGTCAGGTGGTCTGGTATTCCTATCTCTTTAAGAATTTTCCACAATTTATTGTGATCTGCACAGTCAAAGGCTTTGGCATAGTCAATAGAACAGAAATAGATGTTTGAATCAGTATAGTTTTGTAATAAAATCAAGGAGCACAATCCTTCTAGCTTTGTTCTTTTATAAGATTATTTTGGCTATTCAGGGTCTTTAGTGGTTCCATACAAATTTTAGATTGTTTTTTCTATTTTTGTAAAAATGACATACCATTGAGATTGAAATAGGGATTGCACTGTATCTATAGATTGCCTTGAATATTTTAACAATGAGTATTTTAACAATATTAATTCATCTACTCCATGGACACAAAATATCTTTCCACTTATTTGTGTCTTCTCAAATTGTTTTTTATTAATATCATAGTTTTCAATATATGGGGTTTTCACCTCTTTGGTTAAATTTATTCCTAGATATTTTATTCCTTTGATGAAATTGTAAATGAGATTGCTTTCTTAACTTCTCTTTCAGATAATTCATTATTAATGTAAAGAAGTGCAACAGATTTTTGTGTATTGATTTTATATCCCTCTAATTTACTGGTCTTTAGCTTTTCTATATGTAATATCATGTCATCTGCAAATAGAAACAGTTACTTCTTTGTTTCAGATTCAGATTTCTTTTCCTTGCCTAACTGCTCTGGCTAGGACTTCCAACACCATGTTGAATAAAAGTGGCAACAGTGTGCATCCTTCTCTTGTTCCTGACCTTAGAGGACTAGCTTTCAGCTTTTGCCATTGAGTATAACCTTAGCTGTGGGCTTGTCATATATGGTCTTTATTATGTTAAGGTGTGTTCCATTTATACTCTGTTAAGCGTTTTTACTGTAAATGGATGTTGAATTTTGTCAGATGCTTTTTCTATGTCTATTGTGATAATCATTTATTTTTATGCTTAATTTTATTATTGTGGCATACAACTTTAATGGATTTGTGGAAGCTGAACATCCTTTCATTCTTGGAATAAATCTCACTTAATCATGGTTATGAAACTTTTAATGTATTGCTGAATCTGGCTTGCTGCTATTTTGTCGAGAATTTTTACATCTATTTTCATCAGGAATATTAGCCTGTATTTTTTCTGTTTTTGTGTGGCATCCTTGTCTGGTTTTGGTATCAACACAATGCTGGCTTCATAAAACATGTTTGGAAGAGTTTTTCCCTCTTCTGTTTTTGGGAAGATTCTGAGAAGAATTGGTATTAATTCTTCTTTGAATGTTTGATGGAATTAACCAAAGAAGCCATCTGTTCCTGGACTTTTGTTAGTTGAAAGGTTTTTGATTACTGATTACTACTTGCTATTAATCAGTCTGTTCAGAGTCTATTCCATCATGATTCAGTCTTGGTGGGCTGTATGTTTCTAGGAACTTATGCATTTCTTATTGGAGAAGGCAATGGCACCCTACCCCAGTACTCTTGCCTTGAAAATCCCACGGACGGAGGAGCCTGGTAGGCTGCAGCCCATGGGGTCACGAAGAGTCGGACACGACTGAGTGACTTCACTTTCACTTTTCACTTTCATGCATTGGAGAAGGAAATGGCAACCCACTCCAGTGTTCTTGCCTGGAGAATCCCAGGGACGGGGGAGCCTGGTGGGCTGCCATCTCTGGGGTCACACAGAGTCGGACACTACTGAAGCGACTTAGCAGCAGCATGCATTTCTTATAGGTTATCCAACATGTTGGTGTATATTTGTTCATGGTAATCTCTTATCATCCTTTGTGTTTCTCATCTTTCATTTCTGATTTTGCTTATTTGAGTTCTTTCTCTTTTTTCTTAGTGAGTCTAATTAATTATTTTAGTGTCTATTTCATTTTTGTTTTGCCCTTTCTGCTCTAATCTTCTTTATTTCCTTTCTTCTAGTAATTTTGGGCTCAATTTGTTCTTTATCTAGTTCTTGAGGTGTAAAGTTAGCTTGCTTACTTGAAACTTTTCTTGTTTTCTGAGGCATTTATCAATATGAACTTCCCCCTTAGAATTCTTTTTGCTGTATCCCATAAAGTTTTATATATTACAGTTCCATTTTCATTTGTTTCAAGCTTTTTAAAAATTTCTTTTTAGAGTTCTCATTCAACCTATTGACTGTTCAGTAACATGCTGTTTAATTCCACACGTTTGTAAATTTTCCAGTTTTATTCATATAATTAATTTCATACCATTGTGATCAGAAAAGATGCTTTATGATTTCAGTCCTCTGAAGTGTATTAAGATTTATTTGGGGCCTAACATATGCTCTGTCTTGAAAAATGTTCCATGTGCTCTTGAGAAGGATGAGTATCCTATTGTTTTTGGATGGAATGTGCTATAAATATCTGTTGAGTCCATCTGACCTAACATGTTGTTTAACGCCAATATTTCCTAATTGATTTTCTTTCTGGACACCTACATTGATATAAGTAGGGTTTTAAAGTACTTTATTATTATGTATTGCTGTCTGTTTTGCCCTTTATGTCTGTTATATTTGCTTTATATATATATATAAGTTTTTCTATGTTGGGTGCATGAATATTTTAAATGTTATCTATTCTTGTTGAATTTACCCCTTTATAATTATGTACACCATTCTTGGTATCTTACAATAGCCCTTGTTTTAAAGTCAATTTAAAGTCTGATGTAAGTGTAGCTACTCCACCTTTCTTTTGGTTTCTATTTGCATGGAATAATTTTTTCCATCCATTCAGTGTCCGTCTATATGTGTCCTTACAATTAAAGTGTGTCTTTTGTAGGTAATGTAATAGATACGTCTTGGCTTGGTTGTTGTTGCTGTTTAATCTATTTAGTTCCTCTGTGTCTTTTGATTTGAGAATGTAGTCTATTTACATTTAATTGTTGATAAGTATGTGCTTATTACCATTTTGTTCATTGCTCTCCGTTCTTGTGACTCCTCTCTGTTCCTTTCTTCTTCTTTGCTTTAGGTTCTGACTGGTATTATGTTGCATCACTTTCTTATTATTCTCATCACTAAGTTATAAATCTTGGAAAGCTCGGTTTGCTACTTCTATGCGTTTTGTATCCCTTGTAGTGCCAGATACACAAGACAGTTGGTATGTACTTGATAACATGGGAGACACTCACCATGCATTTTGTTACTTCTCTGGAAAACAGCATCTTCTTTGTCAACTGAATCAGGATCAGTGCAGAATTGTCTGATATTTTCATCGAGGTACCAGCTTTGATTCTCATCCACAAGAGTGAACATTATAACAAACTCCCGGTCTACATCAGTCCTTGTTCCTGAATAGCTGTGCAGGATACCTATCAGGAACATTAAAGGAGTAGGAAAAGTTCAAGGTGGACTAAACCAAGATGAGCTTTTCTTCCTGTCAATAGTATCAGGTAAATATGAAGATTTTCAAAGACCTATATCTACACGAGTAACCCACAACATAAAAGCAGTGAAGGGCTTTGATGGAAATGACAGAACCATAGAAAAGTCATGAAACAGAAATTCTCACAACCACAGACTTGGAAACCTGGCTATCCTTAAAAGAAATATACTTTATTGATAAAACATAGATACATTAAATCAATTAATAGGGTACCAAGCAGCAAGGTGATTATGTGGGTGAAATAATAAAGCAAAGTATCCCTGGTTATTTGAGTACATTTTACAGTTTCCTATGTGTGGTGTCAGTGTGTAGTTTTTGCATATAAGTTTCAGAATGCTATGATGGTTTTAGGCAGAAGTCTGAGTTATTCTCCCAGCTATGGATCTTCTATGTTAGGAGAATTTCTTTAATCTTACAGAAAGTTTGGAAGAAGAGACACACTCTGTGTGATACAAGGCGGGTGGGCAAGAAAAGACCTGAAGACTATATTACACTTTTCAGCACACTTGGGAAGAGGTTTCTAGGCACAGAGGGGGAGAAGACATCTTACCTTCTTTGCACACCAGCAGTGGGCCAATTAGCCCAGAACAGATGTCCTTAGGGGCATCAATATGTGAATGGTACACCCAAGTCAGGCAGTTTGCATCTGCTGGGGCAGGAGCATATTCTTCTCTCACTGGCCAGACGTAGGTATAGTTTTTGCCAGGAGGAACCATGTCATCATCCTTGTTCCTTCCAGATGTTCCATCTGGATACAGGGCTCCTTTCAAGAAAAATGAAACAGTTAAAACACAGAGATCACACATTATAGTGGAAAGGGCCAGAGCTTTGAAATCAAACATATATCAGCTAAAATTTATTTGCTACAGGACTTGACACTTGTTACTTAAATTCTCACTGCCTTGGTTTTCTACCAATAAAGCTGGAATCTACCCCACAGAGATGTAAGAACTATGTGAGGCATTGTATATTGTGTCCTGCACAGAGTCAGATACTTAGTAAATTTTTAAGAAAAGATTAAGAAAAGGTATACAAGAATACACAGAAGAATTATACCAAAAAGATCTTAATGACTTAGATAACCACAATGCTGTAGTCACCTAGAGCCAGACATCTTGGTCTATGAAGTCAAGTGGGCCTCAGGAAACATTACTGCAAAAGAAGCTAGTGGAGGTTGTAGAATTCTAACTGAGCTATTTAAAGTCCTAAAAGATGATGCGGTTAATTAAAGTGCTGTACTCAATACGCCAGCAAATTTGAAAACTCAGCAATGTCTACAAGACTGGAAAAGACTGGTTTTCATTCTAATCCCAAAGAAGAGCAATACCAAAGAATATTCACAGTAACAGACAATCATGCTCATTTCACATGTTAATAAGATTATGCTCAAAATTCTTCAAGCTAGGCTTCAGCAGTATGTGAACTGAGAGCTTCTAGATGTACAAGCTGGGCTTAGAAAAGGCAAAGGCTTTTATGTAGTCAATGAAGCAGAAGTAGATGTTTCTCTGGAGTTCCCTTGCTTTCTCTATGATTTAATTTATGTTGGCAAGGGAATTCCAGAAAAACATCTACTTCTGCTTCATTGACTTGACTGTGGGGATCACAACACACTGCAGAAAATTCTTAAAGAGATGCAAATATCAAACCACTTTACCTGTCTCCTGAGAAACCTGTGTGCGGGCCAAGAAGCAACAGTTAGAACGTTACACGGAACAATGGACTGATTCAAAATGGGGAAAGGAGTATATCAAGGGTGTATATTGTCACCTTGTGTATTTATGCAGAGAATATCATGTGAAAGGCTGGGCTGGATGAAGCACAAGCTGGAATCAAGATTGCCAAGAGAGATATCAACAACCTCAGATATGCAGATGACACCACCCTAATGGCAGAAAGCAAAGAGGAACTAAAGAACCTCTAATGAAGGTGAAAGACAAAAGTGAAAAACTTGGCTTAAAACTCAATTTTCAAAAAACTAACATCATGGCATTTGTGCTCATCATTTTATGGCAAACAGATGGAGAAAAGATGGAAATAGTGGCAGATTTTCTTTTCTTGGGCTCCAAAATCACTGCAGACAGTGACTGCAGCCATGAAATTAACAGACACCAGTTCCTTGGAAGGAAAGCTATGACAAACCTGGACAGTGTATTAAAAAACAGACTCATCATTTTTCCTACAAAGGTCCATCTAGTCAAAGCAATTTTTTTTTCAGTCATTATGTACAGAAGTGAGAGTTGGACCATAAAGAAGGCTGAGCATTGAGGAATTGATGCTTTCAAATTGTGGTGCTGGAGATTCTTGACTGCAAAGAGATCAAACCAGTCCATTCTAATGGAAATCAACCCTGAATATTCACTGGAAAGACTGATGCTAAAGCTGAAGCTCTAATACTTTGTCCACCTGATGTGAAGAGCTGACTCATTGGAAAAGATCCTGATGCTGGGAAAGACTGAAGGCAAGAGGAGAAGGGGGCGATGGAGGACAAGATGGTGGATGGCATCACCAACTCAATGAACATGAGTTTGAGCAAGCTCCAGGAGATAGTGAAGGACGGGGAATACTGGCATGCTGCAGTTCATGGGGTCACGAGAGTCAGACACTACTTAATGACTGAACAATAGCGACAACAACAGGTTAAATAGAAGCCGGTTCCAGGTGTATTCAGATTGTTAAAGAAAGTTCTGACAAATTTTTACCACAATTACCCTTATGAGCTACTGCACAATGAAGGAAACTTAAGCAAAGTGAAAAGACAGCCTTCAGAATGGGAGGAAATAATAGCAAATGAAGCAACGGACAAAGAATTAATCTCAAAAATACACAAGCAACTCCTGCAGCTCAATTCAAGAAAAATAAATGACCCAATTAAAAAATGGGCCAAAGAACTAAACAGACGTTTCTCCAAAGAAGACATACAGATGGCTAACAAACACATGAAAAGATGCTCGACATCACTCATTATCAGAGAAATGCAAATCAAAACCACAATGAGGTACCATCTCATACCGGTCAGAATGGCTGCTATCCAAAAGTCTACAAGCAATAAATGCTGGAAAGGGGATGAAGAAAAGGGAATCCTCATACACTGTTGGTGGGAATGCAAACTAGTACAGTCACTATACAGAACAGTGTGGAGATTCCTTAAAAAACTGGAAATTGCTTGGGGCTGGTGCACTGGGATGACCTGGAGGGATGGTACGGGAAGGGATATGGGAAGGAGGTTCAGGATGGGGAACACTTGTACGCCCCTGGTGGATTCATGTTGATGTGTGGCAGAACCCATACAATATTGTGAAGTAATTAGCCCCCAATTAAAATAAATAAATTTAAATTTAAAAAAAAAAATAACCTGGAAATAGAACTGCCATATGACCTAGCAACCCCTGCGGGGCATACACACTGACGAAACCAGAATTGAAAGAGACACGTGTACCCCAATATTCATCACAGCACTGTTTGCAATAGCCAGGACATGGACACAACCTAGATGTCCATCAGCAGACGAATGGATAAGAAAGCTGTGGTACATATACACAGTGGAATATTACTCAGCTATTAAAAAGAATGCATTTGATTCAGTTCTAATGAGGTGGATGAAACTGAAGCTTATCATACAAAGTGAAGTAAGTCAGAAAGAAAAACACCAATACAGTATATTAATGCATATATATGGAATTTAGAAAGATGGTAATGATGACCCTATATTTGAGACAGCAAAAGAGACACAGATATAAAGAACAGAGTTTTGGACTCTGTGGGAGAAGGTGAGGGTGGGATGATTTGAGAGAATAGCGTTGAAACATGTATATTATCATGTGTGAAACAGATCACTAGTCCAAGTTTGACGCATGAAAGCAGGGCACTCAAAGCCGGTGCACTAGGACAACTCTGAGGGATGGGATAGGGAGGGCGGTGGAGGGGGTTCAGGATGGGAAACATATGTACACCCGTGGCTGATTCATGTATCAGCCACGGCAAAAAGCACTACAATATTGTAAAGAAATTAGCCTCCAATTATAGTAAATAAATTAATTTTAAAAAGAAAACAAACAAAAAAGAAAGTTAAGAAGTTCTGTTCATTAAAAGATACCTTAAAAGAATGAAAGAGCAAGTCACATATTCATGACATACATAACTGATGAAAGGATTCATATTCAAAATAAAGTACTCTTTCAACTAAGTGACAAAAAAAAAAAAAAAGAAAGAAAATCCCATAGGAAAATAGTAAAGGTATTGGTATGGGATCAGTATTTAGGAAAAAAAAATACTTAATTTAATAAATTTCATTACAGGGAAACCCTAGATTACAATGACAATGATATAGCACTATGGACCTAACAAACAGGCAAAAATTTCTAAAGTTGGTAGTATTCAGTGTTGTTGGGAATGTACAGCAACTGGAATTTTCGTACACTGCTGTTAGGAATATAATTGGTACAACCACTTTGGAAAACCAGAGTTACCTACTAAATTTGAATGTAGGTATGTATATTTTCACTCTTAGATATGTTTCTTAGAGAAACATATGCAACTTGAGCAGAAAACATGTACAAGAATGTTCACAGCAGTATTTCTCAGGAGTCAAAACACAGCAGACCACTCAAATACCTATCAAGAATGTAACAGAAAAGTAAATGATAGTATATTCATATACAGCTAGGTTCAGAAAATGTTTCCTGTGAAGAGCCTGAGTATAAATATTTTAGGCTTTGCAGGTTTCTGTCTCAAAATCTTAGTTTTTCACCCAACTTCATATATATATATAAAGCATTCTTAACTCATGGGCTATATAAAAACATGTCCAGTGGACCATAGGTTGCCAGTCCCTGATATAGAGGAAAACTGTGCGTGCATTCCAAATCACTTCAGTTTGACTCTTTGAGACCCTATGGCCTGTAGCCCGCCAGGATCTCCTGTCCATGGGATTCTCCAGGCAAGAATACTGGAGTGTGTTGCTATGCCCTCCTCCCTGGATCTTCCCAAGCAAGGGATTGAACCCGAGTCTCTAATGTCTCCCGCACTGGCAGGCAAGTTCTTTACCACTAGCGCCACATGGGAAGCCCAAGATGAAAACCACACAGCATCGAAAATGGTCTACAGGTGGGAATGGCTATCCACTCCAGTTCTTCCCTGGAAAATTCCATGGACAGAGGAGCTTGGTAGACTGCAGCCAAAAAGTCGGACATGTCTGAGCAACTAAAACACACACATAAGTTTTGCAGCAGAAATCAGTGAAGGAGGAAATAGAAAACTGTAAAATAGATGAATCCAGAAGTTAGTTAGTTCCTTGAAAATGATCAACAAAATTGAGAAAACTTTATATAGACTGCCAAGAAAGAGAGAGGGCCCCAGTTACCAAAACCAGGAATGAAAAATGGGGTGTCACTCTTACAGAAATTAAAAAGACTATAAAGGGACCGTTACAAATAATTTTATGCCAAAGTATTAGACAACTTAGATAAAATTGACAAACTTCTGGAGAGAAACAAACTACTAAAACTGACTTAAGAATAAATAAAATTGAAATAGACCTAATACACAAAGAAACTGTTTCACAATGAAGACTCTCCCCTCAAAGAAAACCCAGGCTCAGATGGTTTCACTTATAAATTCTATGAAATACTGAGAAGAAATGATGTCAGTCCATTACAGAATCTTTCAGGGAATAGAGAAAGGAATAGTCCCAAATTCATCCTGTGAAGCAAACAGTACCTTGATACCAAAACCAGATTAAAAATATCACAAGAAAGGAAAACTATAGACCAGTACTCCTCATAAGTGTACACCAAAAAATTCTAACAAAATACTAGCAAACAGACCCCAGCAACGTATAAAGAGAATTACACACCGTGTCCAAATGGAATTTATCCTATGACTGCAAAGCTGGTTTAACATTCAAAAATAAACTAAGGTAATACAACATATTAATAAAATAAAGGACAAAACTACACTCTCATCTCAATAGAGGCAGAAAACAAACAAAATCTAGTACTTATCAAGTTAAAAACTTTCAACAGTCTAGGAGTAGATGGGAATTTCCTTAACCTGATAAAGTATATCTAAGAAAAATCCATGGCTAGCCTCTTGCTTAATGGGAGGGAGACAACATGCTTTCTTCTTCATGAGAACAAGGCAAGAATGTCTGCTCTCACCACTATTATTAAATATTGTCCTGAAGGTTCTAGCCAGTGCAATAAGGCAAAAGAAAAAATTAAAGATTTACCAATTGGTAAGGAATAAATAAAACTCTGTTTATTCATAGTGGCATGATTCAGTATTTAGAAAATTCCAAGGAACCCTTTAAGCATCTATTAAAAAACAAGTTTAACAAGATAATAGGATTCAAGATAAACATATAAAAACCAATTGTATTTATTCACACTAGCAACAAACAAAAATGAAATTAAGAAAACTATTCTATATATAATAGTATCATGAAGAATAAAATAATTCTGAATAAATTGAACAAAAGAATGCAAATCGTGTGCACTAAAATCTAAGACATTGTTTAGAGACATTTATGATCTAGATTTTATGCTCAGATTGGAAGAGTCTATTTTCAAGATGGTAATTCCTCTTTCAATGCAGACAACAGTTTTTCCCCAATTGATCAATAAACTCAATGCAATCCTCATCAAAATCAATTAACGTTTTTGGTAAAAATTAACAAGCTGACCTGATATTTATTGATATGAAGATGCAAAGAACCTAGAAAAGCTTAAAAATCTTTTTGAAAGAAGCAAAGTTGGAGATCTTATACTTACCAATTTCAAAACTTACTATAAATTTATAGTAATCAAGATAACACAGCGTTGGTGAAAGGATAAGCAGATAGAATCAGTAGAATGGTATTGAGAACCCTAAACTAAACCTTTATGGTTATAGTCATTGATTTTCTACTATAGCCTATGATTCATCTTTTTCCCAATACCTAGAGTCAGTCTCTGATATCTGGTGGGCACCCAGTGGAAGGTTCTTGAAGGTAAAGAAATTTTTGTGCTCACTTGCAACTATTCAGAACTAACCAAATCTGTGACCAAGAGCTTTGCTGCATTTCAGGTGGAGGAAAATGGCCAAGAACAAAGGGCACTCCGCATCTCGTATCCATCATCCATGGTGCCTCCTCTGGCTACTTAGACCTGGTAGTGGCAACTGCCAAGCTAGTCTGGCTGCCTTAGGACATTCACCACAATCTAGAAGCTTCCCTTTATGATAAAGTGAACTGCATCCGAGGTAATGTAACTGTTCCTGGCATATTCCTCAGAGTCAGGGTGTAGCAGGTTTAGTACCATTTAACCCGTTCCATCTGATCACAAGTAAGAATGCAATGAGGGATGAGAAAAATACTCCTGAAGATTGAGAAATGTTTCCCATTTCAAAAGTCCAAGCGTGCTGCTTATAATTTTTTTTTAACCTTAGGGAGAACTCAGGGAACTGCACTATTGAAACTCTTGAAGTGCAAAGAAGAACACAGAGCAGCTTCAGAAAGGAAGCACCACAGACAGTAGCTTTAAGCAGGGAAGTTGAGGCCCACAGGCGCTGTGACACTCTCTCCACAGCCGAGGCTGTTACTGGTGACAGAACATGGGAATCCATCCGGCACGCTGGTCTTTATCCAATGTAAGACCTGGTCATGACTGATTGACAAGGAAGGTTAGTGTGCCTCGGGGCTGTGCCAGAGCATGTGCCAAGGGACCTCAGCACCTACCTCTGTAGCAACATAGAGGAAGAAAGGAGGAAGGGAGGAAATAAGGGAAAGAAAAAGGAAGAGGAAGAGAAGGTAGGGACAGAGGCAGGTGGGGTGAGGAGGAGGCAGGGAGAAGTTAAAAGAACATGTGTTACCACTGTGCTATTAGATTCCTGCTCACCATAGCTGACAATTGCCTTCCTTAAGGAGAGACAAGACACCTACAAGATTGATATTTACCTTCTGAGTCTTTGTTGTAGAAAACTCCATGTGGATGCAAGGAGTAAGGGCGGGACGCGAAGTTCTTTAAATGGATGACAATCACATCACCCACTTCAGCCTTCAAGATGGGACCCAAGAATCCAAGCCAGGGAGGCTTGGGGATCTCTTTGGAATAGGTCTCATCTGTGTAGTGTCTGTAAACAGCCTTTTTGTAGAGACTTCCTATCCTGTTGGGCCCTCTTTCCAGATATAAGGTTGCAAGCCTGAAAGTAAGAAGGAAAATATTTTATAATTAAAGCTAAAAGAGAAATCCTAATAGCTTACCTTAATAGTCCATCAAGTGTTTACAAGTATGATTTCCCTTTTGGTGTTCACCATAACACTTCAACCTCTGTGGAGTTGGTAAGATTATTCTCAATTTATTAGAGAGGAAATGGAGGCCAAGAGTTTAAGTGACAAGCTGAAAGGCACAAATAGTATTCACAACAAAACTAAAACAGAACCAAGATATTTGCTGTCCATTTGCCCCTTTTCATTCAATACAATCCCATTCACTTTTTCATTTAACACTTCCTATGCACTTACTGCATTCTAAGTAAAAGTTTACGATTCAATATTGAAAAAATTAAGTAACTCCACAGAGCAATTTATGATTAAGTGCCAACCGACTGGTTGATGCAGTGGATATAGGCTCCATTTTTCTAGGGATATATTTATTCACAGAAGGGAAAGATTGCTGTGGATCAAAGAGGTCAGAAACACCTCATGAAAAATGCAGAGATTAAGGAGAAGTAAGATTGGGTAACAAAATGGAAAAGTTGAGGATACTAAGCAGGGGTGGAGCTTGAGCAACAAGGAAGAAGAAGTATGGGTGATATGGGGGAGAGTGGTTTATAAGCTGGGGCTCAGGGGTGAATCAGAGAAGGCAATGGCAACCCACTCCAGTACTCTTGCCTGGAAAATCCCATGGACAGAGGAGCCTGGTAGGCTGCAGTCCAAGGGGTCAGGAAGAGTCAGACATGACTGAGTAACTTCACTTTCACTTTTCACTTTCATCCATTGGAGGAGGAAATGGCAACCCACTCCAGTCTTCTTGCCTGGAGAATCATGCAAGGGAGGAGCCTGGTGGGCTGCTGTCTATGGGGTCACACAGAGTTGGACACAACTGAAGCAACTTAGCAACAGCAGCAGCAGGGGTGGATGGTAAGAAGTGAGAAGTATGGCTTTATGAAAAATCTGGGGGAAGACTGGTAATGAACTTTATCATATGGTTATCATAGGTTGAAGAATTTAGAATTTATCCTGGAAGCTCTGAAGACTCACTGAGGTTTTTCATAAAATAGATGACATGATCATCAGTATTTAAGGATGGTGCAATAAGTATCATTGCAGTGGTGTGCAAGTTTTAAAGGAGTCAGGCAAAGAGAATAGCAAAGATGGGGGGCAGGGAGGCTGTTTGGAGACTAGGAGGGTATGGTGCAATAGAAAAGAGATGGATGTGAAAAAAAATAAGATTCGAGGATGTGAAGTGACCAGATGCCCTCCCGGAACCCCAGGGTAAAAGGGAGACTCAGTCCCAGAGTCTGGGAGCCTGAGACAATAGCAGTGCTAGTGACCCTGCTTTGGAGGTGGCCATACCATCTTCTCCTGGGGGTGGAACCCCCTTCCTCACTCTCAATCTATGTGCTTAGTGTGGGACTCCAATCCCAGACATACTAGCTTCTGCTTGAACAAAAGCTCCTGGGTACAGCCATCCCAGTGTCTAATCAGGTGATGAGAGGCAAGTCCCACTGTCGCACACAACTCCTGCCTGTGTGCATGCATTCCCTCTCAGTCACTCAACAAACTGTATCTTAAGCCCTGGGGATACAGAGAAAAAGGGCAAAAACTTGAAGGAGCTCTCATTCTAGAAGGAAGAGTTATTGAAACCAAGCAGGACCCTGTGGGGCCTTCCCAGTGACAGATCCCTGGTGTCCCCTGCCTCTTGTTTGTAGAAAGTTTTAGTCTCCCCAAGATCCAAAGAGCAAGTATTCCCCAAGATCCAAAGAGCAACTTTAACCAGAGAAGTGAGAAAATGCAGAAACAAAGACAAGACAAAATAATGGTTTAGCTGTAAAACAAAGCCAAAGACATTTAGTTCCTCCTCAAGAGCTACAGACAATATTCTGCATCATATCCTTCAGTTGTTTTGCAGATACTAAAACCTGATATGAAGAGCCTATTCACTGGAAAAGACCCTGATGCTGGGAAAGATTGAAGACAGGAGAAGGGGACAACAGAGGATGAGATGGTTGGATGGCATCATCGACTCAATGGACATGAGTTTGAGCAAACTCTGGGAGATAATGAAGGACAGGGACGCCTGGCGTGCTGCAATTCACAGGGTCGCAAGAAGTTGTACACACCTGAACCACTGAGCAACAACAGCAGCAAATAGGCCCAGGCCTGCATAGCCTAGTTTTCACAAGAATCCTGCCGGATTAGTTTTAGAGACTCTCAAGTCTCTTTAATACCTGATAACTCTCAATACCTGATCAAGTTCTTCACCCCTTACCTTTAATGTCTTAAGTCCTTGGCCAGCCTTCGGACAGAATCCTGCTAAGTCAGTTTACCAAGACCCCTATTTTTGATGTCTCCTTTTAATAATTTTCCATCCACTGAGGTTTCTATCCGCGGATCTCCCCTTTCTGCTCCTTGGCTGTGAATCCCCATTTGTTACTATCTTCGGAGTTGAGCCTGATCTCTCTCCCCTTTGGGATAATCTTGACATCTGCTGCAATAGTCTTGAATAAAGTCTTCCTTACCATTTGAAAAATAAAATAAAATAAAATAAAACCTGCACCAAGAGGAAGAAGTTAACTACGTGCTGACCACCAGCATGTCAACCCCAGACAAGTAGGAAACAGAAGGTTGACGGTGTTGACTCCCAAACACCACCTTTACCTCACCACCAATCAGTCAGAAGGATGTACATGAACTGATCACATACCCCTTGATCTCACTTTAAAAAATCCTCCCTGAAAATCACTGGGGCATTTGGGTCTTTTGAGCATGAGCTGCCTGTTATCTTTGCTTGGCCCCATGTTGAGTGCCTTGCAACAAATGCTGTACTCTCCTTCACCACAGCCTGGTATTGGTAGATATGCTTTGCTACGCATTGGGTAAGTGGATCCATGTTTGCTTCAGTAACATTATGAGAACACAGGCATCTAATCTGGGACATAAAATGTATCAGTGAGCTTTCCTAGATGAAGTTGTGCCTAAATATGGTCTCAAAGAGCAGAGACAAGTTACCCAAACAAAGAAGATGGAAAGAGCTGGTATGGAAGACATTTTGCCAACTTAGCACCCACCACACATTCTTTGGTCTAAGAGCAAGCCTCCCCCATTCTCATTCTATGTGCATGGGTGGGGCTCTGCATCCACCTCCTGCAATGGAGAAAGTGACTCAACCTAACTGATCAGCACACCAAGCCCCCACACCATTGGTGGAGCACTCTGTCACTGGTGGAGGGACGGCTCATGGTCCAGGCCTGGACAATTCCAACCAACCAAGCCACCCTGGACCACAGTGGTTAGTTCAGGGACAGCCATAGCATGGCTGGTTGGTTAAATCCGAGGAAATCTAGGAACTTGTGAAGGGTAGCATTCTGTGTACTCAGAACTGGGAACGTGAGTCTAGAGCTTCTGGCAACCATATGGCCAGCCCAAGGAGAGAATCTGCTGGGACTTGCACGTTCCTCTCATCTCTTAAATTTTGCTGTTTGCTTCTTCTCTCTATTCAACTCCTACTTCCTTTCATCATGATATAACTCTTCACTTTTCCCTTTCTCATTTACTGTATCTTCTATTTTCTTTTATTCATGTCCAACTCATCATGGCCCCATGGACTGTAGCCCACCATGCTCCTTTGTCCATGGGATTTTCCAGGCTAGAACACTGGAGTGGGTAGCCATTTCCTCCTCCAGGGGATCTTCCCAACCCAGGGATCAAACCTGAGTCTCCTACATTGGAAGGCGGGTTCTTTACCACTAGCACCACCCGGGAAGTCCAGGATATAATTATATCTATAATTAACAGTTACTGAAGATTCTTGAGCAGGGAAATCTGACCACATATCTTTGTTTCAGGAAGACAATTTTCCCATATCTAACTTCTCTTCATCTGATTTCGCCCACCTGCTTCTGCTCACTTGAGCAAACTTCCTGAGCTTGCACCTCTGAATACCATGCCTGCCTGGCTGACAGAGACTATTTACCTTCATGCTTGATTTGCAGGATTTTATTCCTTGATATCTGACCACAGCTTGGCTGAAACCCCCTCTCCCAGTGGCCTGAATGCAGCATCTGCTTGCTTTGTCGGATCTGGTTCTTTCTTTAGCCAACTGGAGAAGATTCACTATCTCTCTTTACTTCTACATCATCTTTCCCCAACTCTCCTCCTCTCTTCTTCCCTCTTTCTGGGTCCTATTCAAGTGGGTAACTCTTTTTTTTTTTTTTTTTTGCTGCACACTGTGAGACTTTCAGGATCTTAGTTCTCCAAACAGGGATTGGGCCCAGGCCAAAACAGTAAAGGGGCCAAGTCCTAAATACTTGGACTATCAGAAATCTCCCTAGAATTTCTTGGTAGATGGATCCATAGCAGGTCTGATAGTCTCTGTATTAGCTAATGGATTTCTGTTAACCTTATTAAGATTAGCACTTCATTAAACACTACTTTTCCAGTAGTCATGTACGGATGTGAGAGCTGGACGATAAAGAAAGCTGAAAACTGAAGAACTGATGCTTTTGAACTGTGGTGTTGGAGAAGACTCTTGAGAGTCCCTTGGACTACAAGGAGATCCAACCAGTCTTTCCTCAAGGAAATCAGTCCTGAATATTCATTGGAAGAACTGATGCTGAAGCTGAAACTCCAATACTTTGGCCACCTGATGCAAAGAGCTGACTCATTTGAAAAGACCCTAATACTGGGAAAGATTGAAGGCAGGAGGAGAAGGGGATGACAGAGGATGAGATGGTTGGATGACATCACCGACTCAATGGACATGAGTTTGAGTAAACCCCAGGAGTTGGTGATGGACAGGGAGGCCTGAGGCCTGGCGTGCTGCAGTCCATGGGGTCGCAAAGAGTCAGACACAACTGAGCGATTGCACTGAACTGAATTGAAAAACTATAGTCCAAAAGGTTAAATAACAGGTATTTTCAAGGCTTCATGTTCATTTCCTTGAAGAGATCAACAAATGATCAGATAAAAGTCACTCAAATACAAGCTCCCAAGTAGTCCCCTTGAAAAGATCCCAGCAATCTCTAGTGTGAATAGTAGTTTTGCCCACCCCACAGACTTTTCAGGATGATGGAACCAGAGATCTATCTGCTCCACACTTCAGTACTCAGCCTTTTGTTCAAATAAGAGTTGAACAAATGTTTTAGCAAATATCAGTTGAAAGAGCCCCATATTGTTTATCTGCACGGAGCACCAGATTACTAGCCTGCCCAGGCACCCGCATGTGCCAACCTGCCCTGCCCTTGTTGTAGAGTCAGTATGGGGGGAGGTTCCTATGACAAAGGAGAAAGCCATGGGTTCAGGCCCCCCAAAGAAGAGCCAGAGGTGAGCCCGACCTGACAAAAGCCAGCACTCCAGAAATCATAGGGCCAATCCTCCCAGAGGAAGCAAAGCTCTCTGTCACCCAGATGCCAGCTTCAGCTTCCAATCCAGATAATGGAACCAATGAGACAGGAATCCTGACAAAAGGACTGGAGAATTATAACAGTGATTTTTGTATCAAAAGCCTTGACATATCGATATTTCTTCAGCTGCTGACTGAATAAATAATAATAATAACTGGGTAAATATAATAATAAACTGGGTAAATAAATTATGGCACAGTCATACCATTTCGGAGAAGGCAATGGCAACCCACTCTAGTACTCTTGCCTGGAAAATCCCATGGATGGAGGAGCCTTGTAGGCTGCAGTCCAACATGACTGAGCAATTTCACTTTCACTTTTCACTTTTATGCATTGGAGAAGGAAATAGCAAACCACTCCAGTGTTCTTGCCTGGAGAATCCCAGAGACTGTGGAGCCTGGTAGACTGCTGTCTATGGGGTCACACAGAGTCAAACACGACTGAAGCCACTTAGCAGCAGCAGCAGCATACCACTTGGTTTCCCAGGTGGCTCAGTGGTAAAGAATCAGCCTGCAATGCAGGAGACACAGGTTCAATCCCTGGGCCAGGAAGATTCCCTGGAAGAAGAAACTGCAACCCACTCCAGTATTCTTGCCTGGGAAATCCCATGGACAGAGAAGCCTAGCAGGCTGCAGTCCAAGGGGTCATAAAGAGTCGGATATGATTTAGCAACTGAGTATACACACCCACATACCATTTAGCCATACAAAAGAATTAGATGTTTCTACAGGTAGCAGGATGGTGTTATTATCAAATACTAAATGGTAAAAGCAAATTTCAGTGTGTAAAATGTGTAAAGTATGCCATTTGTGTATATTTAAAACAGTATATGTACACACATATGCAAAGAAAACACTTGAAAAGTGGCCAGGGAAACCATAAAGTGTAGCTTCTGGGACTTGGGACTAAGGCCACAGACAGGAGCAAGAAGGGAAGAATTTACTTTTTAAAATTTAATTCTATGTATTTCTCTTAATTTCTCCATGCTATTTTTAAAAATTAAGATGGAATATTACTAAACTATGAAAATGAATGAAATCGAGCTGTTTGCAGAGATGTGGATGGACCTAGAGACTGTCATACAGAGTGAAGCAAATCAGAAAGAGAAACAGAAATATTGTATATTAACACACTTACGTGGAATCTAAAAAATTGTACAGATGAACCTATTTGCAAAACAGAAATACAGATGCAGAAGTAGAGAGCAAACATATGCACATCAAGGAGGGAACAGAATGGTGGGATGAATTGGGAAATTGGGATTTACATTATTATGTATAAAATAGGTAACTAATGAGAACTTACTCTATAGAACAGGGAACTCTACTCAATCCTCTATGGTGACCTAAAGGGAAGAAAATCTAAAAAGGGGGATATATGTATACATATAGCTGATTTATTTTGCTGTACAGCAGAAACTAACACAGCATTGTAAAGCTACTATACTCCAACAAAAAATTTAAAGAGTTTACTTTTACTCACCCTCTTCCTTACTGTGGGAATGTTTTACTCTGTACCACTGTACTTACTTTCATAATAAAAACAAGCCCACATTTTCTTTAGACAAGAGAGTGCAGCCTGTTAGGCTACTGAAGGGTCAAACTTTCCTCCTGTGTGACTTCTGCCTCTGAAAACCCAGCTGGCACCATGAAGTGTGCTGTGAGGATTAGCTCTCCTTCCCCGCAGGGAAGACTTGGCATCCTGATCCAGGAGCACAGCACCTGCTCAGCCTCTGGACTGACAAGTCTAAGTCCACTCTCTCAGCCTCAGGACTGAAGTCTTGGGAACACTTCGATCTGTGCGCACTATGTCTTCCTCCTCCATTGAGCCTACCTGTGTCTGCCCAGCTACAAGCATTCACCTCTGCTGGTCCATAGGGCCGAAGCCTACATTTCCCTGTGCAAGGGAATGGGATCAAAAGTCTGGATGCCTGACAGTGGGGCTCTATTATAGAGGCTCTTGTGTTTCCCAGTCTCACTTGCAACTTGGATGGTAATGTGACATACTTCTAGCCAAAAAGATGTGAACACATATCACTCCTTGGTGCATCTCTGAACTCAGCTGGTAGAGACCCTTTCTGTCCTTTGACTTCCCATTATCCATGCCTAAAATGAAGACATGATCACTGGATCTTTGGCAGCCTTCCTGAGAGACTGAAGAAGAAGGTCACACGCTAGGGATGGTCAAGTGGAAAGTCAAAAGAACCTGGAACCCTAAAGACTGCCAACTTCTTGATCTCTTGTTTTGGGGGCTTCTATTAACTAGAAACTGAGTATAAATCCTAATTGGGGAGGCTGCTCAGAAGGAGAAGAAGGAGGAAGGGTGGAGGAGAACTGAGTCATCCTCACTAACTGGTCCTGGAGCAGGTGGAGTTGCCTGGCTTTATACTGGTCATCAAGTAAGCCAAAACCTGAGCAAGGGTTAGATTCAGAATTTCTGGTATCCGCTCTAAGCTCAGCTTGATGGGTAAAAAGTTATAATGAAGTTATTCATAGGAGCTTGCAGGCTCTGCAGGGAGAGACACACCTCTGCCCCTCCTCACTTCTCTGCTCTGGGTTCGCAGTGTGTGCATACCTGCACATGTACATATACCCATGTGCAAATGTCTGCTGAGCAAGAGTTCCTCAGTGTGAGTTGTCTGCACAGCCACCCAGACAGAAGGTGAGGATATCAGAGGAATGGGAAGTGCATATACTGCATGTTTCAGCAGTGAGTTATATATTGACTTGTTTTGCACATTCCTGGATGGGTTATCAGTCTTATCACCTTGTGAAATAGAGTGTTTCCTACCATATCACTAAACAAGGATGTCACAGCCATCAGCGATTTCAGCCTTTCAAATGTAAATTTTTTGAGACCCAAAAGAACAGTGTCATCTGTCCGCAGCTACTAGCCATCCCACGCCACCCCCCCCTCCATAAGTGCTGAGCAGCTAGTGGTGGGGGAGCGGGGTGGGGCACGTGAGAAAGTGGTAGCCTGGCCCATCTGCCCCTCCCTGCAGTGAGCGGCCAGTCAAAGATGCAGAGCAGGTCACTGGTCCCAAACAGCTGAGACGCAAATGAAAGGAATGATTTCAGTGAGCCCAGACACTTGCATCTTCTGATACATAGAAGAGTGCTAAATTCTTTAATTTGAGATTCTGGTTTTCCTTAATTAACAATAATCTTTTGATATTCAAATTACCTGACCCTTGCTGCAAACTTTTTTTTTTACTTTATTTTACTTTACAATACTGTATTGGTTTTGCCATACATTGACATGAATCCACCACGGGTGTACATGCGTTTCCAAACATGAACCCCCCTCCCACCTCCCTCCCCATAACATCTCTCTGGGTCATCCACATGCACCAGCCCCAAGCATGCTGTATCCTGCGTCAGACATAGACTGGCGATTCAATTCTTACATGATAGTATACATGTTACAATGCCATTCTCCCAAATCATTCCACCCTCTCCCTCTCCCTCTGAGTCCAAAAGTCCGTTCTACACATCTGTGTCTCTTTTGCTGTCTTGTATACAGGGTCATCCTTGCCATCTTTCTAAATTCCATATATATGTGTTAGTATACTGTATTGGTATTTTTCTTTCTGGCTTACTTCACTCTGTATAATCGGCTCCAGTTTCATCCATCTCATTAGAACTGATTCAAATGTATTCTTTGTAATGGCTGAGTAATACTCCATTGTGTATATGTACCAAGCTTTCTTATCCACTCATCTGCTGATGGACATCTAGGTTGTTTCCATGTCCTGGCTATTATAAACAGTGCTGCGATGAACATTGGGGTACATGTGTCTCTTTCAATTCTGGTTTCCTCGGTGTGTATGCCCAGCAGTGGGATTGCTGGGTCATGAGGGAGTTCTATTTGCAATTTTTTAAGGAATCTCCACACTGTTCTGCATAGTGGTTGTACTAGTTTTCATTGTGTAGTTTGCATTGTGTAGGAGGGTTCCCTTTTCTCCACACCCTCTCCAGCATTTATTGCTGCTGCAAACTTTTATATAGTCTGACTCCTCGCCCACCCACCTCCATGGAAACAGTTCTCTCAGGGTTACTTGAGATGCTATATCTTGGGTTTAAAGTACTAACAATTCCCACTGGATAAATATAACTCTTAACTTTTAGATTGCGTTTTTTTTTAGATTGTATTTTTTTCAGTTGACAACCTAAACAGCCAGTGGTCACTCCAAGGCCCATATAATCAAAGCTATGATCTGTTCCAGTAGTCATGTATGGACGTGAGAGCTGGACCATAAAGAAGGCTGAGTGTCAAACATTTGATGCTTTTGAACTGTGGTGCTGGAGAAGACTCTTGAAAGCCCCTTGGACTGCAAAGAGATTGGACCAGTTGATTCTAATGGAAATCAACCCTGAATATTCATTGGAAGGACTGATGCTGAAGCTGAAGCTCCAATATTTTGGCCACCTGATGCAACGATCCAACTCAATGGAAAAGACCTTGATGCTGGGAAAGACTGAGGGCAGGAAGAGAAAGGGGTGACAGAGGATGGAATGGTTGGGTGGCATCATCAACTCAATGGACATGAGTTTGAGCAAACTCCAGGAGACAATGAAGGACAAGGAAGCCTGGTATGCTAGTCCATGGCATCACAAAGAGTCTGACACAACTGAGCAACTGAACAGCAACAACAATAGTGCTTAGCATAAAAACCACAGTAGCTATTTGAAACCATAGGAGGTATTTAAATCCATAGGATCTACCTAAAGTGGAAAAAGTAAAAGAGGAAATAAGAGAAAAGTCTTTTCAGTGTCTATGCAGCAAACCACTCCTAACAATACATCTTGCATTTGTGACAGAAGCTCCAGCTCCCATGAGCTCTAGAAGATGCAAATCTGACCCAGGTAACAAAGCAAGTGGGTAACTTCAAAGAGCCATCCATAGGAAGCAGCCTCCAGTTTAGCTCGAGTCCACTCATTAGAATGCCCATGTGGAAGGGTTGTATATTATATTTGCAGTGCAGTCACAGGATAATCCCACTGTGAGCAACTGAGTAATCACCAACCTTGAAATTCATCCCCAGTCTACATTCTAACATTGTGACTCAAGCCGGGGAGGTGTCTTATCTCCTGCTGTGAAGGAATCCAGTGGGGTGGGAAGTTTCAGACTTTCTACTGCTTTAAAAACAAGATGCTCACATTGCCAAGGCCAAGGGCAATACCATGAAGGGAGATGCCTTCCAAAGGCAGGCCAGATCAACCATTGTCAGAATGAACCTGTCTGTGGGAACATCTAGCCAGTCAGAGGTGGGCTGCCAGGTTAAATTCCAAGGGCTTTGTAGCTCACAGGAGCTGTGCAGCTCACCAGCATCACCACTGCCCCATAACCTGGATCTTTTAGTGGAAATTTTTCCTCAACCATTCAACTATCAGTTGTTGAACCTGTACTGTATATGGGACTTTAAATTATAAACTGGAGCCAAGATGTATAATTATCAGTCCCTGTATTCAAGATATGTCCCACCTGGCTGTGAAGACAAAACAGACGCTTCGCATCAAGTTGCCAAGTACTGGAGCTTCAGCTTCAGCATCAGTCCTTCCAATGGATATTCAGGACTGATTTCCTTTAGGATAGACTGGTTGGATCTCCTTGCTGTCCAAGGGACTCTCAAGAGTCTTCTCCAACACTACAGTTCAAAAGCATCAATTCTTCAGTGCTCAGTTTTCTTTGTAGTCCAACTCTCACGTCTGTACATGACTACTGGAAAACCCATAACTTTTACTAGACGAACCTTTGTTGGCAACTTGACTCGAAGAGCTGACTCATTTGAAAAGATACTGGGAAAGATTGAAGGCAGGAGAAGAAGGGGGCAACAGAGGATGAGATGGTTGGATGGCATCACTGACTGGATGGACATGAGTTTGAGCAAGCTCCGGGAGTTGATGATGGACAGGGAGGCCTGGTGTGCTGCAGTCCATGGGGTTGCAGAGTCGGACATGACTAAGCGACTGAACTGAACTGAGGATGAGGATGAGCGGCAAAGTAACATCAGTGAAGGGTGTGGTCAGAGCAAACATGTAAGATCATACAGTCACAATAAGGACAAGTTGTGTTGTCTGAGCTTGAGATGGGATGCAGTTCACCAAGGAGAAATGCGATCACCAGGACTAGTCTGGGATGAGTGCTACTTGGCAAAAAGAAGGGTGAAGATGGTGGTTTCAAGTTGCATTTTTGGGGTAGCCACACCCTTCCTAATTAGATGAATAATTTTCGAAGTATTAATTCAGGGGGGAACTCACCCTGGTTCCTCCAACATCACCCAACATCACTTCAGCTTCCAAAGCAGGGGGTGTGGGTTCAATCCCTGGCTGGGGAGCTAGGATCCCACATGCCTTGTGGCCAAAAAACCAAAACATAAAGCAGATGCAGTATTGTAACAAATTCAATAGAGACTTTAAAAATGGTCCACCTCAAAAGGAAAGAAGAAAATGTGACCATCTGAGGTATCACTGGCACAGATATCCTGCTCTCCAGAGAGCCCCTTGAGACAGGTGAGCAATATGATGACAAACATTTCCTGAGTGCTAACCCAGTGCTGGCACCATGCTTGAGCACTGACAAATCTCCTGATACCCCCTGTGATAGCTGATGATGACTCTCAAAGATAAGTCCACATCCTAATCCCTTTCTTTGGAGAAAGAGTCCTTGCAGGTGTAATTAAGTTAAGGATTTTGAGATAAGAAGATGGTCCTAGATAATCCAGTCCTTGTGGTCCAAGGGACTCTCGAGAGTCTTCTCCAGCACCACAATCCAAAAGCATCAATTCTTTGGTGCTCAGCTTTCTTTATGGTCCAACTCTCACATCAGTATATGACTACTGGAAACCATAACTTTGACTAGGTAGACCTTTGTTGGTAAAGTGATGTCTCTGCTTTTTAGTTTTGTCTAGGTTTGTCATAGCTTTATTTCCAAGCAGCAAGCGTCTTGGTTGCTCCAAAAATGTTCTCATAGGAAGGAGATTAGACACGCACAGGGGAGATGATATGAAGATGGAGGCAGAGGTTGGAATGATGCAACCACAAGCCGAGGATTATTAGCAGCCCCCAGAAACTGAGGCAATGGGTGGATTCTCCCTTAGTGCCTCCAGAGGACTTGCGGAGGAAGTCCTGCCAACAACATCACTTCAGACGTTCTGCCTCCAGGACAGGGTGAGAACAGACTTCTGTTGTTTTAAACCACTTGGCTTGTGGTAATTTGTCACAATAGCTACAGGAAATGAATATATCCCTTCCCCATGCAAGTACTGTCATTATCCCCACATCACTGATGAGAAAACTAAGGGAAAAGAATAAAAAGACTCAACTGGGACTCCCCTGGTGGTACAGTGAATAAGAGTCCGCCTTGAATGCAGGGAACATAGGTTTGATCCCTGGTTCTGGAAGATTCCATGTGCGGTGGAGCAGCTAAGCCAGTGCGTCATGACTACTTAAGCCTGAGTGGCTAGGGCCCACCAGCCGCAACAAGAGAAGTCACTGCAATGAGATGCACACTCACTTTAACAAAGAGTAGATCCTGCTCAACAAAAGCAGAGAAAGCTCGCACAGCAAGGAAGACCCAACATGACAAAAAATAACTTTTTTCAAAAAGACTCAATTACTTATTGAGTAAACAGACCAGGAATCCTAGGCCTCTCAGTTAATGCCAGAGCCCCACACTCACCAGCAGGCCAGGCTACTCTGGCATCTTGTTAAATTTCTTTCATAAGAGTATCAAATCCTCATTTATTTAAGCCATTCTAGAGAAGGAAGTGGCAACTCACTCCAGTGTTCTTGCCTGGAGAATCCCAGGGACAGGGGAGCCTGGTGGGCTGCCATCTATGGGGTCACACAGAGTTGGATACTACTGAAGCGACTTAGCAGCAGCAGCAGTCTTATCTTTACTGGAAGCCAAAAGCAACCATTAATTGATATAGAAAATAACAGCAACCCCAAGAGATTCACAAGGCATCAGGCTGAATGCATAATTTTTTTTCTGCTGACAAGATAGAAACGAAAATTTGAAAGTGAGCATCTGTCTAAAACGAAGTACTAATGAGGTGATATCCTTCTCTTTATTTCAAAATTTACCAAAGCCTTTCTCTTCCCCCACCTGCTTCCCTTCATTGGCTCTTCTTTCAGATAAACATACAAGAACGTCCTCACTCCCATCATATGGCCTGCTCAAAACACTTTGCCATCAGCTGGGCTGCCACGGTGATGATGGAGGTGGGTAAACTCCCTTCAAAGACCCTAAGTGGAGTTTGAGCAGTGATCAGCTCACTTGTGTCCAAGAATGATTCTGCCTATGAGTCAGCACCCACGGAAACCCCTGTATTTCACACGGAAGGAAAAAAGCCTGCCTGAGTGTTGGTGGCCTAAGGAGAGCTTGGTGAGAATTGTAGCTTATAAGGTGATCCTCTCTGGCTCCATTAAAGACCAGGCTCCACCACGGAAGCACAGTCACACCTTCATTAAGCATTTTATGAGCAGCACCGGCAAGAGTGCATCAAATGCTGACATCATCCCCAGACCAATTGAAGGAGCCTTGTGTCCTCATTACACTCAGTGGGGAAGAGGAGGAATACATTCATCGGGAGGAAAATTTTTAAATAGACTATGACTCCTAAATCTTTTACCTTCTAGGAAACATTAGTGCCTATAGCCTCAATTACATTTTTGACCCCTATGATCAAGCAAAGGTACCAACTTGGGAAGTTAAATTGCACCATCTGACTGCTGTCGTATCTTCGTGAAAGAATTTCAATTTATTTCCTATCTCATCCCTGTGAACCAGGTTTTATTAGGCTCTTGGCCCTGCCTGATTTTGGTTTCCAAGCTTTTTTATATCACTGAAACTTTGACATTCACCTTCCTTTGCCCCTAATTGTTGCCCATTGCCCTTATTTAAACACAAAGCAACCAGAACAACTAAACTGACAGTGATTAGTTCTTACTGTAAGGATCCTTATTGTGACTGGCCTTGCTTAGTTCTCCATGGGTCATTGTCGCTGACAGAGCTCTGTGTAGGGTTGGGGAGCTTATTATACACACTCTGGACCTTCTTCTCCACCATTCTCCTCCTCTAGGTAAGGAGGTGACTGGGGTACACCAAACCCCTAAAGAGCAAAGCAGGAGGGGTACGTGCTGTGTCCAAGGCCAGATAAAGTCACCAAGCTGCATGAGGGATTGGGAAGGAATCTTACGAGAATAAGCCAGGACTCTGGGAAAGAAAATATTTTGTGAGTGAAGAATTGGAGATCATTCTTAAAGGGCAGGGGGGAAATGAATAGATAAATAAAAGTACAGAATACTTTTAAAATTGTCACTTATCCCCACTCTCAGGACTTCTCCAACTTTTTTTTTCATTTATTTATTTTTTAATTGAAGGATAATTGCTTTACAGAATTTTGTAGTTTTCTGTCAAACCTCAACTTCTCCAACTCTTGATTTCTAGGCTGAACATTTGTAAAGCATTTTTCTCCTTGCATTGCAAAAATTTCTCCAACCAGCAAGTCAGATAAGATATTTTTCAGATTTTTGTAGAATCTTTTGTAATTTTTACAGAATTTTGTCGTTCTGTAAAACCTCAACTTTTGTAATTTTTACAGAATTTTGTAGTTTTCTGTCAAACCTCAACTTCTCCAACTCTTGATTTCTAGGCTGAACATTTGTAAAGCATTTTCTCCTTGCATTGCAAAAACTTCTCCAACCAGCAAGTCAGATAAGATATTTTTCATTTAGTTTTTTTAAATTATTTATTTAATTGGAGGCTAATTACAACATTGTGGTGGGTTTTGCCATACATTAACATGAATCAGCCATGGGTGCACATGTGTCCCCCCTCCCATCCTAAACCCCACTCCCCCTCCCTCCCCACCCAGTCCCTCTGGGTTGTCCCAGAGCACAGGCTTTAAGTGGCCTGCCTCATGTATCAAACTTGCACTGGTCATCTGTTTTACATATGGTAATATACATGTTTCAGTGTGTAGCCCTTCTTATTTCATTTTGCATCCCTACCTAATTCCTTCTTTGAGATTATTTTGAAACAAATTATATCACTTTTATATAAATACCTTAGCACATGTGTGCATGTGTGTTAAGTCACCTCATTCATGTCCGACTCTTTGCCACCCTATGAACTGTATCCCACTAGATTCTTCTGTCCATGGGATTCTCCAGACAATACTGGAGTGGGTTGCCATTCCCCCTCCAAGGGATCTTCCTTACCCAGAGATGGAACTCAGGGATAAAACCCACATCTCTTATGTCTCCTGCATTGGCAGGTGGGTTCTTTACCACTAGAGCCACCTGGGAAGCCCGAATACCATAGTTCAGCTCAGTTCAGTTCAGTTGCTCAGTCGTGTCCGACTCTTTGCGACCCCATGAATTGCAGCATGCCAGGCCTCCCTGTCCATCACCAACTCCCGGAGTTCACTCAGATTCACGTCCATCGAATCAGTGATGCCATCCAACCATCTAATCCTCTGTCGTCCCCTTCTCCTCCTGCCCCCAATCCCTCCCAGCATCAGAGTCTTTTCCAGAGTCAACTCTTTGCATGAGGTGGCCAAAGTACTGGAGTTTCAGCTTTAGCATCATTCCGTCCAAAGAAATCCCAGGGCTGATCTCCTTCAGAATGGACTGGTTGGATCTCCTTGCAGTCCATGGGACTCTAAAGAGTTCTCCAACACCACAGTTCAAAAGCACCAATTATTCGGCACTGAGCTTTCTTCACAGTCCAACACTCACATCGATACATGACTACTGGAAAAACCATAGCCTTGACTAGACGGACCTTAGTCGGCCAAGTAATGTCTCTGCTTTTGAATATGCTGTCTAGGTTGGTCATAACTTTTCTTCCAAGGAGTAAGCGTCTTTTAATTTCATGGCTACAGTCACCATCTGCAGTGATATTGGAGCCCCCCAAAATGAAGTCTGACATTGTTTCCACTGTTTCCCCATCTGGTTCCCGTGAAGTGATGGGACCAGATGCCATGACATTCATTTTCTGAATGTTGAGCTTTAAGCCAAATTTTTCACTCTCCTCTTTCACTTTCATCAAGACGCTTTTTAGTTCCTCTTCACTTTCTGCCATAAGGGTGGTGTCATCTGCATATCTGAGGATATTGATATTTCTCCCAGCAATCTTGATTCCAGCTTGTGCTTCTTCCAGCCCAGCATTTCTCATGATGTACTCTGCATATAAGTTAAATAAGCAGGGGGACAATATACAGCCTTGACGTACTCCTTTTCCTATTTGGAACCAGTCTGTTGTTCCATGTCCAGTTCTGACTGTTGCTTCCTGACCTGCATACAGATTTCTCAAGAGGCAGGTCAGGTGGTCTGGTATTCCCATCTCTTTCAGAATTTTCCACAGTTTATTGTGATCCACACAGTCAAAGGCTTTGGCATAGTCAATAAAGCAGAAATAGATATTTTTCTGGAACTCTCTTGCTTTTTCCATGATCCAGTGGATGTTGGCATTTTGATCTCTGGTTCCTCTGCCTTTTCTAAAACCAGCTTGAACATCAGGAAGTTCATGGTTCACGTATTATTAAAGCCTGTGTTGGAGAATTTTGAGCATTACTTTACTAGTATGTGAGATGAATGCAATTGTGCAGTAGTTTGAGCATTCTTTTGCATTACCTTTCTTTGGGATTGGAATGAAAACTGACCTTTTCCAGTCCTGTGGCCACCGCTGTTTTCCAAATTTGCTGGCATATTTAGTGCAGCACTTTCACAGCATCATCTTTCAGGATTTGAAACAGCTCAACTGGAATCCCATCACCTCCACAAGTTTTGTTCATAGTGATGCTTTCTAAGGCCCACTTGACTTCACATTCCAGGATGTCTGGCTCTAGATTAGTGATCACACCATCATGATTATCTGGGTCATGAAGATCTTTTTTGTACAGTTCTTCACTACCTCTAAATATAACCTCTTTAAATATAACTAGTATATCATTACCACACCTAAAAAATGAAAAATGGTTCTTCAATACCATCATACATTCAATTAATGGTTGGTGTTGTTTAGTTGATAAGTCATGTGCAAGTCTTATGAGGTTCCAAAGACTACACCACATCTCTGACCATGAATTTTCCAGGCAAGAATACTGGAGTGGGTAACCATTCACTTCTCAAGCAGATTTTCCTGACCCAGCGATCAAACCCGTGTCTCCTGCATTGGCAAGAGGATTCTATGCACTGAGCCACCAGTCAGTCAGTTCAGTTCAGTCACTCAGTTGTGTCCAGCTCTTTGCAATTCCATGAACCACAGCAAGCCAGGCCTCCCTGTCCATCACCACCTTCCGGAGTTTACTCAAACTCATGTCCATTGAGTCAGTGATGCCATCCAAACATCTCATCCTCTGTCATCCCCTTCTCCTCCTGCCTTCAATCTTTCCCAGCATCAAGGTCTTTTCAAATGAGTCAGCTCTTCACATCAGATGGCCAAAGTACTGGAGTTTCACCTTCAACATCAGTCCTTCCAATGAACACCCAGGACTGATCTCCTTTAGGATGGACTGGTTGGATCTCCTTGCAGTCCAAGGGACTCTCAAGAGTCTTCTCCAACACCACAGTTCAAAAGCACCAATTATTCAGTGCTCAGCTTTCTTTATAGTACAACTCTCACATCCATACATGACTACTGAAAAACCATAGCCTTGACTAGAAGGACCTTTGTTGGCAAAGTAATGTCTCTGCTTTTTAATATGTTGTCTAGGTTGGTGATAACTTTTCTTCCAAGGAGTAAGCGTCTTTTAATTTCATGGCTACAATCACCATCTGCAGTGATTTTGGAGCCCCAAAAAATAAAGTCTGACACTGTTTCTCCATCTATTTGCTGTGAAGTGATGGGACCAGATGCCATGATCTTCGTTTTCTGAATGCTGAGTTTTAAGCCAACTTTTTCACTCTCCTCTTTCACTTTCATCAAGAGGCTCTTTAGTTCTTCTTCACTTTCTGCCATAAGGGTGGAGTCATCTGCATATATGAGGTTATTGATATTTCTCCCTGCAATCTTGATTCCAGCTTGTGCTTCATCCAGCCCAGCGTTTCTCATGATGTACTCTGGATATAAGTTAAATAAGCAGGGTGATAATATATAGCCTCGACCTACTCTTTTTGCTATTTGGAACCAGTCTGTTGTTCCATGGTTGGTTCTAACTGTTGCTTCCTGACCTGCATACAGGTTTCTCAAGAGGCAGGTCAGGTGGTCTGGTATTCCCATCTCTGTGAGAATTTTGTGATCCACACAGTCAAAGGCTTTGGCATAGTTAATAAAGCAGAAATAGATGTTTTTTATGGAACTCTCTTGCTTTTTAGATGATCCAGCAGATGCTGGTGATTTGATCTCTGGTTCCTCTGTCTTTTCTAAAACCAACTTGAACACCTGGAAGTTCACGGTTCATGTGTTGCTGAAGCCTTGCTTGGAGAATTTTGAGCATTACTTCACTAGCGTGTGAGATCAGTGCAATTGTGCAGTAGTTGGAGCATTCTTTAGCACTGGCTTTCTTTGGGACTGGAATGAACACTGACCTTTTCCAGTCCAGTGGCTACTGCTGAGTTTTCCAAATGTGCTGGCATATTGAGTGCAGCACTTTAAAAGCATCATCTTTTAGGATTTGAAATAGTTTAACTGGAATTCTATCACCTCCACTAGCTTTATTCGTAGGGATGATTCCTAAGGCCCACTTGACTTCACATTCCAGGATGTCTGGCTCTTGGTGAGTGATCACACCATTGTGATTATCTGGGTCTTCTGTGTATTCTTGCCACTTCTTCTTAATAGCTTCTGCTTCTGTTAGGTCCATACCATTTCTGTCCTTTATTGAGCCCATCTTTGCATGAAATGTTCCCTTGGTATCTCTAATTTTCTTTCTTTTGTGTGTATGTGTTCAGATGCAATCTTTTTTTTTTCTGTTTATTTATTTCTTTATTTTACTTTACAATATTGTATTGGTTTTGCCATATATAGACTTGAATCCGCCATTGGTGTAGATGTGTTCCCCATCCTGAGTCCCCCTTCCACCTCCCTCCCATTCCATCCCTCTGGGTCATCCCAGTGCACCATCCTCGAACACCCCGTATCATGCATCGAACCTGGACTGGCGATTCATTTCACATATGATGATTTACATGTTTCAACGCCCTTATCCCGTTTTGAAAATTATTTCTGATGCCTGGGAATTATACCTCTCAGGTGACTTTAAGGATTATATTTCTGGACCTCGCAGGTGGTGCTATGATAAAGAACCCGCCTCCCAGTGCAGGAGATGTAAGAGACACAGGTTCAACCCCTAGATCTAAAGGGTCCCCTAGAGGAGGTCATGGCAACCCACTCCAGTATTCTTGCCTGGAGAATCCCAATGGACAGAGGAGCCTGGTGGCTTACAGTCTGTAGGGTCACAAAGAGTCGGACACGACTGAAGCAACTTAGCACACATATGCATGTTATACAAAGTAAGGAAACTGATGTTCACAGAGATCATGCGACATGTCCAAGGTTACACAGCAAATTGGGGACAAAGCAAGGACTAGAAGTCAGGCCTCTTGATTCCTGTTCTAGGCTCTTTCCTAGAAAGAGCCAAGACAGTGGAAAGAGCAACGACAGAAATTCGGCTGTCGTGGATTTGTAAACACTGGGCATTTTCTTGTTGTGAATATCTAAGCAGCAGAGTGTCTTCAGAAATGCTGTCTACTCATCCTGCGGAAGCCGAGTGAGAGGAACGGCCGCATCACCCAAGATGACCCCTTGCTCCAGGGAAAGGTGTTGCAACACGGAGTGCACATAGTGAACTCCATATTTTGTGACAATTTCATAGGTGTCCCCTGTGGCACCATGACACTTGTGAATCATAGCTCCTGAGACATGTGTCCTGTGGTCTTCAAGCAAGAGTCAGCAGCCAACCACAACTATGCCTTCTTAGAAACTTGCCTGAACCACCAGCCTCATGAGTGGCATGATTACTTCCTGGAATGATTAATACTAAAAGCCAGCACACGTCACAGCCTCATCCAGGCTTCCCTTTCGAGTCAGGAGTCTGTCCTGCATAAACACTGCCCCTCGACACACCAGAAGGAAACACGTGGGTACCTTGGCATTCCAGGTATGACATCTAGCATGCCAGCTGCTCCTAAAGGGCAGGAATCCTCCTCCAGGGAACCACAGCATTTGTTAAACAACCTCACTCTAATCTGATGCCAAACTGTGTTTTAGTCATGCCTGCTTTTTTTTTTCTTTTTCATCATAACTATTTTTGTACATTTTATTAAAATTTCTTCAAAGCCCCATCTGCTGGCTGAAATGATCAACAGAAAGCCCCTAACTTCTTCTTGCATCCAGCCTTGTGAAAATGGCATCTTAGTATTTGATTATTTAAAGTACTTTGAGTCTTTAAACACTCACAGACGTAGAAAACAAAGTTATGGTTACCAAAAGGGAAGTGGGTGGGGGGATAACCTGGGGGCTTGGGATTGACATGTACACACTACTACATTCAAAATAGATAACCAACAAGGTCCTACTGTGTAGCACAGGGAATCCAATATTCTGTAATAACCTAAATGGCAAAAGAATTTGAAAAAGAATGGATATATGTAAAACTGAATCAGTGCTGTAAACTGACACTAACAGAACATTGTAAATCAACTGTCAGTTCAGTTCAGTTCAGTTGCTCAGTCGTGTCTGACTCTTTGCGACCCCATGAATTGCAGCACGCCAGGCCTCCCTGTCCATCACCAACTCCCGGAGTTCACTCAGACTCATGTCCATCGAGTAGTCCCATATAAAATAAAATTTTAAAAATGGATGAGGTACTTTGGGTGTTTGAATAAACCCAGGTGACTGGTTTGGTCACTGACACCAGTGACCATTTTCAACGTTCTTCTGAAAAGAGTGACAAGTGAGACTAGACCTGCCCTTGGTAAAGAATCGGGTCTCTCTAGAAGGTTGTTATTTCTGGAATTCCCACTTCCCTCAAAGTTGAGTTTAATTCAATGGGAAAGGACCACCTTTGCCAAGAAAAGGTTTCACAGTGAAAAAAAATATTAGCTCTGAAGCCAAAGGAATGTGAGTTTGGTGATGCATTTTACACTGTAAACTCTGGCACATACTTAACCTCAGAGCCTCAGTTCCTTGTTTGTAGAGTGGGAATAATAACAACTGTAGGCAGTAACGAATTGAAAGTCACTGGTGGAATCCCTGGGTCAGAATCAATGCTACTGAACAGTGATAATGACATGAGCATTTTAGTAGAAAGAATTCTGTGCCTATGGAAAGGCAGTCCAACATCCCATTGAGCTTAAAGCCTATGTTCAGTGCCTTCAATGCATACGTCTTGAATAGTTTCCCATCCAATAGCAACTGACAATGATCATTTTTTTCTATTGAGCCCTTTTTGAGGATAACAGAGCTCTACTTTTAGGGAAGGCTGCTGGGAGTTAGGGGAGCCTTACAACCTCAGCTCCATTTGTTGCAGTACAAACTACCACCATCAACAGTCCGCAGATGTGAAATACAAAGAAGTCAAGAGTCTTTTCTGGGTCATCCCAGTGCACCAGCCCTAAGCATCCTGTATCCTGCATCAAACTTAGACTGGCGATTCATTTCTTATATGATATTACACATGTTTCAATGCCATGCTCCCAAATCATCCCACCCTCTCCCTCTCCCAGAGTCCAAAAGATTGTTCTATACATCTGTGTCTCTTTTGCTGTCCCGCATACAGGGTTATCATTACCACCTTTCTAAATTCCATATATATGTGTTAGTATACTGTATTGGTGTTTTTCTTTCTGGCTTACTTCACCCTATATAATGGGATGACCCAGAGAGATGCTTTGGGGAGGGAGGTGGGAGGGGGGTTCAGGATTGGGAACATGTGTACACCCGTGGCAGATTCATGTTGATGTATGGCAAAACCAATACAGTATTGTAAAGTAAAATAAAGCAAAATTTAAAAAATAATATATTTTTTAAAAAGAATCTTTTCTGGAAATAGCCCCCTGGACATGAAATTTCCTGGTACGAAGCTTAAGAAAAAGTCTTTTTCAGTAGCCTGGCATGAGCATCATCTTTTTGAATAAACAAAACAACTATGCCCCTTTTGCATTGTTAGAAAGCCTGGAAGCCATGGGTCCAAGCCAACTGGATCTTTGGTCTTCCCCCAGGGCAGGAGGACCTGACTCTTAAACGGATTTGATGGATAGACCCCATGAATCTTAGCAGCTAGAAGATGAAACCTGGATGTTGAATGCGCTGGGCACTGCCAATCAGGAAAGAGAGAACAGAACTTCCCTGGTGGTCCAGTGGTTAAGACTCTCAGCTTCCAAGGCAGGAGGCCAGGGTTCAAATCCTGTTCGGGGAACTAAGATGCCACAAACTGCAACAGAGAACTCGAGTGGCAACTACTGAGTCTCTGCTCCCTGGAGCCCATGTGCAACAACTAGAGAAGCCTGAACACCTCAATGAAGATCCAGCACAACTTAAATAAATAAATGTCTTTTAAAAAAAAAAAAAAAGGAAAGAACAAGTATGCGAATATACAACTATTTCCAAAATATCTCCAAAGATGTTCTAAGAACTACAATGTTGAAAATATGCATGATGGGACTTCTGGAATCAGAAGCTGATTTCAGAGGGAGCTCAAGGGAATAAATTAAGATTATTATTATTATTAAAATTACCATCTTAGATTAAGATCTTAATAAATTAGGATTATTATTAAGATTATTCCTCCCCCTGGGAGGATGAAGGGGAGCAAGGGCTGTTTTGTGCAAAAATTAAAAAGTCAGGGATAGAGAATGTTGCAGCACCATCTCATCCAGCTATGCCCTGGGCTCTGAGGATAAATACTGCCCTCAGACTGAATGGATTGGGGCTGGAACAAGTTTATCACCAGCAAAATAAAGCCATTTTTAAGTAGGCTCAAGGAAACTCTTAAAATATCAGCCAAATCTACTACAACTGTGCCCCTCTTTTAAACATTGCAAACCAAAACCAAAGTGTAACTACCTATGGCATATTTATCTCTAATGATTATATTTCATTCCAAAAATTAAAACTAAGAAAACACTGTGTATTTTAACAGCGAAGAATTCTTGAAAATTCTCAAATTTTTATCTCAAAGTTTAACTTTTTTTGGCAAAGTGAGTCCAGAATCCCTAGAAGTTCTTAGTGGTATCTAGGGAAAATTGCCCATATTAAAAAATAGGTCATTATTCAGAATACCTGGCTGTGTATATGACTCTTTACAGACAAAGTGAACAGGTAGAACTAAGAATCTCTCTCCCAAATTACACACTTGCCCATGCAAGAGCTCTCTAAGCAAACACAAAGCCTTCCTGTTTATCTAGATCAACTCATACCCATTGTATGGGCTTCCCAGGTGGCTCAGTGATAAAGAACCCACCTGCCAGGGCAGAAGACAGGGATTTGATTCCTGGGTGGGGAAGATCCCCTGGAGAAGGAAATGGAAACCCACTCCAATATTCTTGCCAAGAAAATCCCATGGACAGAGCAGCCTGGTAGGCTACAGTCCATTGAGTCCCAAAGAGTTGGACCCCACTGAGTAACTAAACAAAACCACCACCAACCATTGTAGTGGCCCAAGGAATACAAGCTGGAGTCTCTGAGGATCCCAAGTTCACTCACTTGTCTTCTGCGAAGCTTTTCCCAGTAATGACGTTCTTCCCTTGGGGCACATAGTTCCAGTATTCTTCCACAATCCCAATGTGGTATGTTCTGGTGACTGCACCAACCAGCCCAGACAGACCCAGGAGTGTGAGAAGAAGGATGCTGTCAGCCTGCCGCTTCCAAGGCATTTGTGGATGTAACTCGGGCCAGCAGCCTGCACAGGGACCAACCCTGCCTGTCCCTCCCCCTCACTCTCAGCCAGTTATAAATAAGGAATGGACAAGGCCCAGCTCCTCCTCCTCAGGGAGTTTGGGGTTGGGACAGAGGCTGACAACTTGTGTAAGCAGAGCAGCTTGATGAGGTAGTGGCTATGGTGACCAAACTTTTGCCAGCTGTCCAGGAAATGCGTAACTGGCTTATTTACTTACTGTACAAACCAAACAGTTTTGGTTCTGTAAGTCTTGGTGCTCTGCTGTGACATTGGTTTTTTATTTTTGCCAAGAATTTGCAAGGACTGTGTGTAGCCAGTCAGGCTCCACTGTCCCTGGGATTCTCTAGGCAGGAATACTGAAGTGGGTTGCCATCTCCTCCAGGAAGAATGTCAGTGCAAAAAGTTAAGCTAATATGTTCCTCCTGCTTCCTCTGTTTTTCTCTACACTTACTTAAAGGAATATATTAAGATTGGAAAACTAGGCTGGTCTGCATGGAGCACCAGGAAACAATCCCAAGCACCAGGGAAAGCTTCATCTCTGTCCCACAGGCAGAGGGAGTGATGTAATCACCCCCCGCCATCTCCAACTTGTTTTACGAGGCTACATGAAACAATCAACTCACATCATAAAGTTTATAACAACATTGTAAAAACTCATTAACTCTCCATTTGCTCATGCACCATCTCCCTCAGATTCTCTCAAATCCCATCAACAAAAATGAGGCACTCAAACCCCCTAGTTCAGTCAAAATTTTACAGTCCATCATCCCCAACGGCAGGGAGCTGCCTTTCTCAGGATGAAGAAAAATCATAAGGGAGAAGAAGGAGAATGCCCATTCACCTGTTTACTCAGATCTGTGACCTAGAATCTCCATGTTGAAAGAGACCTCATCCAACCCTGGAAGACAGCCAGTCAGATTCCCCTGCAGAGTTGCTTTTGAGACAGCAGCTCTGGAAGGAAGGAGACACCCTCCTGGCTGGGCTTTGAGGTTAAACAGACCTGTGTTTGAATCCAGTCCCACCATTTACTGATTGAGGGGCTCTGGATAATAACTCGATCTCTCTAAGTTTGTAAAATGGGGATGGAGGGATTATTCAGAAAATTTAAAGGATGAACTAGGAGCAAATCTAGATGAGCCTGGGCTTGATAACTTTCTAGATACAACACCTAAGACACAATCCATAAAAGAAATAATGGATAAGCTAAACTTCAAAAATAAATGTCTACTCTGTGAAAGACACTGTCAAAAGAAGAAGAAGAAAAGCCACAGACTTAGAGAAAATACTTGCCAAAGACATGTCTGATAAAGAAATGTTATCCAAAAATATACAAATAACTCTTGCTAAGTCACTTGCTAAGTCACTTGCTAAGTCGTGAAGATCCCCTGGAGGAAGGCATGGCAACCCATGCCAGTATTCTTTCCTGGAGAATTCCATGGATGGAGAAGTCTGGCAGGCTACTATCCACGGGGTCACAAAGAGTAGGACATGACTGAGCATGTGCGGGCATTTGGAAATATCCCAGACCAAATAGCCTTTTGTTCATACCACAAAGAAGCACAGTCTTAGTACGGTATCAAAAACATCATTAGAACATATGCCACACAATTCTTTTAGACAGGAGAAGCAGAAGCATTAATAACACTGATCAAAAATGCTCAAGTTAACTTTTTTGTCCAGGATACCACCTGAGGCAGGTACCACCTATCTTCTGATTCAAAACAAAGCCCCCAGAGAAGACCCAGTGCATGGGAGGTGCTGATGCTGATGAGATCAGTGCGCTCAAGCTATTTGAAGCAGAGAACATGGTTACTGAGGGGGCACAAGGGCCCAGGAAAGAGTTTACTAAAAGCAATGAAATAAAGTTCTGGAAAGTCTGACATTCTTCCTTACTCTTGGTCAATTAAGATGCTACTCAACAAGCACCTGAATTACATAAGAGCTCAGGAGTACAAAGGTGTATCAGTGGATGCTGTGTTCCTATGGCATTCATCTCTGAAAACCCATTGCTAAATACAAGGTGTTGGAACTTCCCTGATGGTCCAGTGAATAAGAGTCCACTGTACAGTTCAAGGGATACCATTCAATCCTGGTCTGGGAACCAAGATCCCACATGCCACGGAGCAACTAAGCCCACAGGCCACAACTACTGAGCCCAAGTGCTCCAGAGTCCATGCGCCACAGCGAGAGTCCGTGAGTGGCAACAAGGATCTTGGATGACACAGCGAAGACCCTGTGTGCCACAAGTAAGATCTGACGCAGCCAAATAAATAAATAAATTTTCAAATAACAAGTAAATAAATAAATGCAAGATGTCATGGACAATGTCAAGAATTTGATTAGGAACTCTGTAAGTAACCACGTGAACAAATACTTTCAATTCCATTGGACACTATTCAGACATATGTAAAGCAGAGAAATGCAAGATTTATAAAGCACCCACTATGTGAGATGGACAGTCCAGATATTCACTCCATGATTTCTCCAATATGCTCACCAGGTTTAAGATATGGTAAATCTTGATGTCAAGCATAGTAGAAGAGAAACATATTTTTGGATCAAATCATATTTCTCTGAAACATAGTATGGAATATTTAGACAATAAAACTTTTAGTGTGAGAAGCCAATTCAGATAAATAGTATTCCTGCTAGCCTTAGCTGAGTTGTCATTTTAAATAAAAAATAAACTGTGAATGACCAAATCTTTAGCCTTTTTGCATGTTTTAAGAGAAATATGAACTCTGACCAAAAACTCTCACCAGTCCAGGCCTCTAACTGCCCTGCCACAGTAGATCTTGGCTCTTCAACCTCCTTGGGACCCCCGGTTTCTTGATGGGATTTCTTTATTGATATTTCTCACTCAAAGCCTTTGGGCTTCCTGGCTGCTCTCACAGGGGCCAGGGTGACCTTCCTGTACACATATGGGATCAGGTCTCTCCACCACTTGAGACTTTTTGGCAAGCTCCTATAGCCTTCAGGATAAGGGCTAATGGCCTTGACTTGACTTTCAAGGCTGGCCTTAATCTGGCTCCTAGGCACTAGAGCCCTCTCCTCAACATTTAGCCCAGGCTCTGATCATCGTCATCGCCACCATGGCAACCAGTGTGCCCTTCATCTGTGCTGCTGTCATCACTTTGTAGATGTCTTTGCCATAGCACTTATCACACTCACACAGCACAGTAATCATCTGTTTGTCTGCCCTCCCACACAAACACCCATCAGAGACTTCTTATGGGCAGGGACTAAACTTTATTAATCCCTGTGTTCCCAATGTCTGATATTAAATGGTGAACCAACACATGCATAAATGAATGAATGGATAAATAAATATGTTAGATGCTACCAATATGTACCAAGAGCATGTTACATATTGGTTTCTATGCAAAACTCTTTACATGCATTATCTCATTTAATTATAACAACATCCTTATCAGGTGTACACCATTTTATCTGCTTTACTGATGAGGAAACCAGAGTTTAGAGGGGTTCTGGAACTTGCTCAATTCCCACAGTGGTAAGCAGAAGAGTTCTGTGAGACTCCAGTGTCCAATTTCTACCTGGTCCACTTAGACCAAGGAGAACGGGGAGCACCAGATGTTACGGTTTCCTGCTTCATTCTACAGGAGGACTTGCTCACTTTAAAGAAATATGTCAGGTGTGAAGTGGTACCTCATTGTGGTTTTGATTTGCATTTCTCTAATAATGAGTGATGTTGAGCATCTTTTCATGTGTTTGTTAGCCATCCGTATGTCTTCTTTGGAGAAATGTCTATTTAGTTCTTTGGCCCATTTTTTGATAGGGTCGTTTATTTTTCTGGAATTGAGCTGCAGAAGTTGCTTGTATATTTTTGAGATTAGTTGTTTGTCAGTTGCTTCATTAGCTATTATTTTCTCCCATTCAGAAGGCTGTCTTAGCCATCTGAATGGGAGAAAATAATAGCAAATGAAGCAACTGACAAACAACTAATCTCAAAAATATACAAGCAACTTATGCAGCTCAACTCCAGAAAAATAAACGACCCAATCAAAAAATGGGCCAAAGAACTAAATAGACATTTCTCCAAAGAAGACATACGGATGGCTAACAAACACATGAAAAGATGCTCAACATCACTCATTATTAGAGAAATGCAAATCAAAACCACAATGAGGTACCACTTCACACCAGTCAGAATGGCTGCGATCCAAAAATCTGCAAGCAATAAATGCTGGAGAGGCTGTGGAGAAAAGGGAACCCTCCTACACTGTTGGTGGGAATGCAAACTAGTACAGCCACTATGGAGAACAGTGTGGAGATTCCTTAAAAAATTGCAAATAGAACTACCTTATGACCCAGCAATCCCACTTCTGGGCATACACACCGAGGAAACCAGAATTGAAAGAGACACATGTACCCCAATGTTCATCGCAGCACTGTTTATAATAGCCAGGACATGGAAACAACCTAGATGTCCATCAGCAGATGAATGGATAAGAAAGCTGTGGTACATATACACAATGGAGTATTACTCAGCCGTTAAAAAGAATTCATTTGAATCAGTTCTGATGAGATGGATGAAACTGGAGCCGATTATACAGAGTGAAGTAAGCCAGAAAGAAAAACACCAATACAGTATACTAACGCATATATATGGAATTTAGGAAGATGGCAATGACGACCCTGTATGCAAGACAGGGAAAGAGACACAGATGTGTATAACAGACTTTTGGACTCAGAGGGAGAGGGAGAGGGTGGGATGATTTGGGAGAATGACATTCTAACATGTATACTATCATGTGAATTAAATCGCCAGTCTATGTCTGACGCAGGATGCAGCATGCTTGGGGCTGGTGCATGGGGATGACCCAGAAAGATGTTGTGGGGAGGGAGGTGGGAGGGGGGTTCATGTTTGGGAATGCATGTAAGAATTAAAGATTTTAAAATTTAAAAAATAAAAAACTAAAAATTTAAAAAAAAAAAAAAAAAGAAGGCTGTCTTTTCACCTTGCTTATATTTTCCTTTGTTGTGCAGAAGCTTTTAATTTTAATTAGATCCCATTTGTTTATTTTTGCTTTTATTTCCAACATTCTGGGAGGTGGATCATAGAGGATCCTGCTGTGATTTATGTCGGAGAGTGTTTTGCCTATGTTCTCCTCTAGGAGTTTTATAGACATTTCTCCAAAGAAGACATACGGATGGCTAACAAACACATGAAAAGATGCTCAACATCACTCATTATTAGAGAAATGCAAATCAAAACCACAATGAGGTACCACTTCACACCAGTCAGAATGGCTGCGATCCAAAAATCTGCAAGCAATAAATGCTGGAGAGGCTGTGGAGAAAAGGGAACCCTCCTACACTGTTGGTGGGAATGCAAACTAGTACAGCCACTATGGAGAACAGTGTGGAGATTCCTTAAAAAATTGCAAATAGAACTACCTTATGACCCAGCAATCCCACTTCTGGGCATACACACCGAGGAAACCAGAATTGAAAGAGACACATGTACCCCAATGTTCATCGCAGCACTGTTTATAATAGCCAGGACATGGAAACAACCTAGATGTCCATCAGCAGATGAATGGATAAGAAAGCTGTGGTACATATACACAATGGAGTATTACTCAGCCGTTAAAAAGAATTCATTTGAATCAGTTCTGATGAGATGGATGAAACTGGAGCCGATTATACAGAGTGAAGTAAGCCAGAAAGAAAAACACCAATACAGTATACTAACGCATATATATGGAATTTAGGAAGATGGCAATGACGACCCTGTATGCAAGACAGGGAAAGAGACACAGATGTGTATAACAGACTTTTGGACTCAGAGGGAGAGGGAGAGGGTGGGATGATTTGGGAGAATGACATTCTAACATGTATACTATCATGTGAATTAAATCGCCAGTCTATGTCTGACGCAGGATGCAGCATGCTTGGGGCTGGTGCATGGGGATGACCCAGAAAGATGTTGTGGGGAGGGAGGTGGGAGGGGGGTTCATGTTTGGGAATGCATGTAAGAATTAAAGATTTTAAAATTTAAAAAATAAAAAACTAAAAATTTAAAAAAAAAAAAAAAAAGAAGGCTGTCTTTTCACCTTGCTTATATTTTCCTTTGTTGTGCAGAAGCTTTTAATTTTAATTAGATCCCATTTGTTTATTTTTGCTTTTATTTCCAACATTCTGGGAGGTGGATCATAGAGGATCCTGCTGTGATTTATGTCGGAGAGTGTTTTGCCTATGTTCTCCTCTAGGAGTTTTATAGACATTTCTCCAAAGAAGACATACGGATGGCTAACAAACACATGAAAAGATGCTCAACATCACTCATTATTAGAGAAATGCAAATCAAAACCACAATGAGGTACCACTTCACACCAGTCAGAATGGCTGCGATCCAAAAATCTGCAAGCAATAAATGCTGGAGAGGGTGTGGAGAAAAGGGAACCCTCCTACACTGTTGGTGGGAATGCAAACTAGTACAGCCACTATGGAGAACAGTGTGGAGATTCCTTAAAAAATTGCAAATAGAACTACCTTATGACCCAGCAATCCCACTTCTGGGCATACACACCGAGGAAACCAGAATTGAAAGAGACACATGTACCCCAATGTTCACCGCAGCACTGTTTATAATAGCCAGGACATGGAAACAACCTAGATGTCCATCAGCAGATGAATGGATAAGAAAGCTGTGGTACATATACACAATGGAGTATTACTCAGCCGTTAAAAAGAATCCATTTGAATCAGTTCTGATGAGATGGATGAAACTGGAGCCGATTATACAGAGTGAAGTAAGCCAGAAAGAAAAACACCAATACAGTATACTAACACATATATATGGAATTTAGGAAGATGGCAATGACGACCCTGTATGCAAGACAGGGAAAGAGACACAGATGTGTATAACGGACTTTTGGACTCAGAGGGAGAGGGAGAGGGTGGGATGATTTGGGAGAATGACATTCTAACATGTATACTATCATGTGAATTGAATCGCCAGTCTATGTCTGACGCAGGATGCAGCATGCTTGGGGCTGGTGCATGGGGATGACCCAGAAAGATGTTATGGGGAGGGAGGTGGGAGGGGGGTTCATGTTTGGGAATGCATGTAAGAATTAAAGATTTTAAAATGTAAAAAATAAAAAACTAAAAATAAAAAAAAAATAAAAAAAAAATAAAATGGATCAGATTCAACACTTAAAAAAAAAAAAAATAAAGAAATATGTCAGGACTGTTCAAGGACGTGTCCATTGAAGACGGTTCACCAAATGCCTTCTCCCAGCCCAGTCCATGCACGCCTGACAGCCAGTTCAGTTCAATTCAGTCGCTCTGCTACTGCTGCTGCTGCTAAGTTGCTTCAGTCGTGTTCAACTGTGTGTGACCCCATAGATGGCAGCCCACCACGCTCCCCTGTACCTGGGATTCTCCAGTCAAGAAAGAACACTGGAGTGGGTATTCAGTCGGTTAGTCGTGTCTAACTCTTTGCGACCCCGTGGACAGTAGCACTCAGGCTTCCCTGTCCATCACCAACTCCCAGACCTTACTCAAACTCATGTCCATTGAGTGGGTGATGCCATGCAACCATCTTATCCTCTGTCGTCCCCTTCTCCTCCCGCCTTCAATCTTTCCAAGCATCAGGGGCTTTTCAAATGAGTCTGTTCTTCACATCAGGTAGCCAAAGTATTGGAGTTTCAGCTTCAGCATCAGTTCCTCCAATGAATATTCAGGATTGATTTCCTTTAGGATGGACTGGCTGGATCTCCTTGCAGTCCAAGGGACTCTCAAGAGTCTTCTCCAACAACACAGTTCAAAAGCATCAATTCTTTGTTGCTCAGATCTCTTTATAGTCTATCTCTCAAATTTATACATGACTACTGGAAAAACCATAGCTTTGACTAGATGGACATTTGTCGGCAAAGTAATGTCTCTGCTTTTGAATATGCTGTCTAAGTTGGTTATAGCTTTTCTTCCAGGAGCAAGTGTCTTTTGATTTCATGGCTGCAATCACCATCTGCAGTGATTTTGGAGCCCAAGAAAATAGTCTGTCACTATTTCCGTTGTTTCTCCATCTATTTGCCATGAAGTGATGGGATCAGACGCCATGTTCTTCGTTTTCTGAATGTTGAGCTTTAAGCCAACTTTTTCACTCTCCTCTTTCACTTTCATCAAGAGGCTTTTTAGTTCCTCTTCACTTTCTGCCATAAGGGTGGTGTCATCTGCATATCTGAGGATATTGATATTTCTCTCAGCAATCTTGATTCCAGCTTGTGCTTCTTCCAGCCCAACATTTCTCATGATATACTCTGCATATAAGTTAAATAAGCAGGGGGACAATATACAGCCTTGACGTACTCCCTTTCCTATTTGGAACCAGTCTGTTGTTCCATGTCCAGTTCTGACTGTTGCTTCCTGACCTGCATATAGGTTTCTCAAGAGGCCATTCAGGTGGTCTGGTATTCCCATCTCTTTCAGAATTTTCCATAGTTCATTGTGATCCACACAGTCAAAGGCTTTGGTATAGTCAATAAAGCAGAAATAGATATTTTTCTGGAACTCTCTTGCTTTTTCCATGATCCAGCAGATGTTGGCAATTTGATATCTGGTTCCTCTGCCTTTTCTAAATCCAGCTTGAACATCAGTAAGTTCATGATTCACGTACTGTTGAAGCCTGGCTTGGAGAATTTTGAGCATCACTTTACTAGCATGTGAGATGAGTGTAATTGTGCAGTAGTTTGAGCATTCTTTGGCATTGCCTTTCTTTGGGACTGGAATGAAAACTGACATTTTTCCAGTCCTGTGGCCACTGCTGAGTTTTCCAAATTTGCTGGTATATTGAGTGCAACATTTTCGCAGTATCATCTTTTAGGATTTGAAATAGATCAACTGGAATTCCATCATCTCCACTAACTTTGTTCATTGTAATGCTTCCTAAGGACCACTTGACTTCTCATTCCAGGATGTCTGGCGAGTGTTCACATCATTGTGGTTATCTGGGTCATGAAGATGTTTTCAATATAGTTCTTCTGTGTATTCTTGCCACCTCTTCTTAATATCCTCTGCTTCTGTTAGGTCCATACTGTTTCTGTCCTTTATTGTGCCCATCTTCTTATGAAATGTTCCCTTGGCATCTTTAATTTTCTTGAAGAGATCTCTAGTTTCCCATTCTATTGTTTTCCTCTATTTCTTTGCATTGACCACTGAGAAAGGCTTTCTTATCTCTCCTTGCTATTCTTTGGAGCTCTGCATTAAAATGGGTATCTTTCCTTTTCTCCTTTGCCTTTAGCTTCTCTTCTTTTCTCAGCTATTTTTAAGGCCTCCTCAAACAACCATTTTGCCTTTTTTGTGTTTCTTTTTCTGACAGTCAGAGAAAGCCCTAATTATTATGGAACACCCAAGCATGCCATTCTACTTCATTCCTCCTTTTAATGTTCTGACCCTCCACCCATTCTGCTTCTCAGTAAATTCCCTCCCATCCCCCTAAACCCTCCTAGGCCCTTCCTTTGGGAAACCTGCTTTGGTTCCTCCCATCACACCCATCATGCAACTTCCCTCCCATTGGTCCTTCCTTTGTGCTTTCTCTGGACTTTGCACACATGCTTACCCTTATTTATATTATTATTTGCTTATCTGTCAGCCTCCCTTACTAAGCTCTAAACTCCTTGAGAATAGTGTCTGACCAGCCCTCAACACCTCCTTTCCACTCTGCCTGAAGTTTTACTCAGTTCAGTTCAGTCGCTCAGTCTTGTCCGACTCTTTGAGACCCCATGAATCACAGCACGCCAGGCCTCCCTGTCCATCACCAACTCCCAGAGTTCACTCAGACTCATGTCCATTGAGTCAGTGATGCCATCCAACCATCTCATCCTCTGTCATCCCCTTCTCCTCCTGCCCCCAATCCCTCCCAGCATCAGAGCCTTTACCAATGAGTCAGCTCTTCACATGAGGTGGTCAAAGTACTGGAGTTTCAGCTTCAGCATCATTCCTTCCAAAGAAATCCCTGAGCTAACCTCCTTCACAATGGACTGGTTGGATCTCCCTGCAGTCCAAGGGACTCTCAGGAGTCTTCTCCAACGCCACAGTTTAAAAGCATCAATTCTTCAGCTAAGGCTTAGTAAAAGAATCAGAGAAGGCAATGACAACCCACTCCAGTACTCTTGCTTGGAAAATCCCATGGATGGAGGAGCCTAGTAGGCTGTAGTCCATGGGGTCGTGAAGAGTCAGACATGACAGCACCTTCACTTTCACTTTTCACTTTCATGCATTGGAGAAGGAAATAGCAACCCACTCTAGTGTTCTTGCCTGGAGAATCCCAGGGATGGGGGAGCCTGATGGGCTGCCATCTATGTGGTTGCACAGACTTGGACATGACTGAAGCAGCACTAAAAGAATCTGCCACTCAGGGCCGGCTTCAGCCTCCACTTGACACCTCTGTGGCCCCATGCCTCACTCTTACTCTCCTAAGTCTCTCTCCTGTCCATCATTTTTTGGACCATGCCCTCACCTGGGAAGGGATTTTGTCCTCCCCTCTCCCCTCCCTGGGCTTCCCTGGTAGCTCATACCATACAGAATCTGCCTGCAATGCAAGAGACCCCAGATTCGATCCCTGGTTTGGAAAGATCCCCTGCAGAAGGGATCTTCTGCACCCCCCCCCCAGTGTTTTAGCCTGGAGAATTCCATGAACAAAGGGGCTTGGAGGGCTATAGTCCATGGGGTTGCAAAGAATCGAACACGACTGAGTGACTAGCACTTTCACTTTCTCTTTCCTCCCCTCCCTTCCTTCTTCCCACCACCCTATCTTCCACTCAGGCTTCTGGTCCAATCTCTGAGGTCTGAGAGCCAGTCCTGCCTCATCCTCATGTCCAGGTCTGTGATCAGGCCCCTTCATATGTGGACTGGGAGATTTGAAAGGCATCCTGTTCATCTCTGTATCCTCAGGGTAAGCACAGAACCAGTGGTTAGCAGTAGGCACTGAAGAAAAGGGCTTCCCAGTTAACTCACCTGATAAAGAATCTGCAAGCAATGCAGGAAACCCCAGTTCAATTCCTGGGACCCCAGTTCAATTCTTAGCCAGGCTACCCACTCCAGTATTCTTGGGTTTCCCTGGCCGCTCAGATGGTAAAGAATTCTTCTGCAATGTGGGAGACCAATGTTTGACCCTCGAGTTTGGAAGATCCCCTGGAGGAGGGCATGGCAACCCACTCCAGTATTCTTGCCTGGAGAATCCCATGGACAAAAGAACTTGACGGGCTACAGTCCATGGGTTCACAAAGAGTCAGACACAACTGAGTGACTATGAACAGCAAGCACACAACATTGAAGAAAAATCAGGATTAATGACTGTAGTGTTTATAATATGTCAACCAAGGTACAAACTGCTTTGTATACATCATCTTGTACTCCTTGCCACCATAATACTCTTTCAGGTAGAAATTTTTGTCCTTGTATTGCAAGTGGGAAAACTAAAGGTTAGAAAGATTAATAGCTTACCCATGGTGACACAGCTACAAAATAGTCCAGAACCAGGATTCAAACCCATGTCTATCTGATACAGAAGCCTATACTCTAAACCAGCACACTTAATCCATACCAGAGGAACTGGAAGTCAGTTCAGGAGACCATCCCAAGGAAGAAAACACTAGCAATATACAAGAAATTTCTCCAATGTACATGACCTAAGGTTTTTAAAGAAACGGACTGTAGAATTCACATGGACAAACACTCCACCAAATGCAAGCCCAGTGATTAAATCATTCAAGCCACTATTTGAAAGTATTTGCTGAGCACCTATTTTGTTAACTGAGAATGAGACATGCATGGTTCTTGCCCTCAAAAAGTTTATGCTCTAGTGAGGGAAACAGACTGTCAATACGAAACAAGTTTCAAAGTATAACTAAATATCGTGGTGAGTTCAGTGAGGTTCCAGTTAAACCCTACGTGAATGGCGTGGGGAGAACGTTAGGACTGCACCAGGTGTTTGAGGTGTTCAGGGAGATGGCCTGGCAGCGTGCTCTGAAGCATGTTGACATTTTATAGAGTGGAATAAAACATGTGGAAATCCCATCCATAACCACCCCCCCCCACACACACACACACACACTGCCATCAGAGAGAAAGAAAAAGAGACGGAAGAAGAGAGGAGGGAAAGAAGAAATGTAGGAAGGAAAGAAAGAAGGGAGGGAGGGAGGGAGAGAGGAGGGAAAAGTACAAGGTCCGACCTAAGAGGCATGTTGGTTGAGTTCCGGAAGGAAAGTTAATGATGAGCCACATCCTACCCAGTGGGAGCTTCCACTTTCAGACATCTGTTTGTCCCTCTGCTGGGAAGTGCCTGATGATGCCTCAGAGCCCACATGCCTGAGGAAAACCTTGGTGCCAGACACTCCAGCAAGTCGGCCTTCAATCACAGATATAGTAAAAAGAAGAGCAAACACTCTCTCCTCAAAGTCCTTTGTTTTTACCTCCTTGCGCACAAACCAACACAGCTGAGGGTGTGATTCGAATCCCTAATGCCTCTTTGAGGTATGGATTTTGAGGGGTTCAAGCAGGTCTGCCCCCTTGGGGTGTGTGGCAGGATCAGGAGGAGGGCAGTATTTAATACTATTAAATATAATAGTATTAGCCCCTTTCTTATGGCCAGCTTTACACAATCCCACAAAACAAGCATGCCTGCCAACAGCAGCAATTTGCCCACCAGGCTACCCTCCTAGAATTGGACTAACTACAGGGCCCTAGGACAACCACATAAACACAAGGTCTAGAGCCCCTAAAGGCAACTGGTCAACCCCATGCACACACTGAAGGGTTGGAGAGTGCCATGAAGAGGAGAAACAGGACCAGAGACAAGGCCCATGCAGGTTTCTGTCAGGGCCCAAGGCACCCTGTTCCGATGGCACTGCCCATCCAGATATTCCTGGACACCAGAAGGGAGTCTTCTTTAGGAAAGGCACTCCAGAATGAGGGACCTCCTCAGGACCAGGGCTCAGAGGAGGGTCCCACTGCTCAAGTCTAAGGACAGTACTGGATTTAGCTCTTCTTCCAGCTCCTGTGTGTGTGTGTGTGTGTGTGTGTGTGTGTGTGTGTGTGTGTAGGGAGGGGGACAATCTGGCCTCTGTGGGCTCAACAAAGCGTTTTCCCATACCATCCCTTTGTTGACTCTTCTACACCCTTTAGGGTAATACTCTCTTTCTCATTAGAAGAGAAAAACCAAAGCAAAGAGCTGGAAAGCCCCCAGAGATCCATCCACTGCCCCTTTCCATGACTAAAGGGTCAAGCATTCATTTACTCCTCCATAGGGCAGGGATCAACCTTCACAACCATTGTCACAGCCTAACTATGTCCTTGGAGAAACAGTGGAAACAGTGTCAGGCTTTTTTTTTGGGGGGGGGGGCTCCAAAATCACTGCAGATGGTGATTGCAGCCATGAAATTAAAGGACGCTTACTCTTTGGAAGAAAAGTTATGACCAACCTAGATAGCATATTCAAAAGCAAAGATATTACTTTGCCGACTAAGATCCGTCTAGTCAAGGCTATGGTTTTTCCAGTAGTCATGTCTGGATGTGAGAGTTGGATTGTGAAGAAAGCTGAGCATCGAAGAATTGATGCTTTTGAACTGTGGTGTTGGAGAAGACTCTTGAGAGTCCCTTGGACTGCAAGGAGATCCAATCAGTCCATTCTGAAGGAGATCAGCCATGGGATTTCTTTGGACGGAATGATGCTAAAGCTGAAACTCCAGTACTTTGACCACCTCATGTGAAGAGTTGACTCATTGGAAAAGACTTTGATGCTGGGAGGGATTGGGGGCAGGAGGAGAAGGGGATGATCGAGGATGAGATGGCTGGATGGCATCACTGACTCAATGGATGTGAGTCTGAGTGAACTCCAGGAGTTGGTAATGGACAGGGAGGCCTGGTGTGCTACGATTCATGGGGTCGCAGAGTCGGACACGACTGAGCGACTGAACTGAACTGAACTGAAATGAGGTGAACTATGTCCTACCATTCTCCATGCTCAAACCTCACAGTCATCTGAATATGTGATGGGTAGTCAAAACTTCCCCTAAATCCACTCACTAAATGCTCCTGAGACTCTCCATGTGCTTGCAGCTTAGAAACAAAGAAGGCAACAGTCTAACAATCTGGGTTGATTCCATTGCAATAGAACTTTCAGGATTCTGTTAGGAACCTTGAATTTTTTGTGTGTGTATCCAAAACACTCTCAAAATAGGTGGGTCTTCTTGAGTCTTGCAGCTTGGTTTATAATGATCTTGCAGTGATTGAACTTGTGAAGAGAGTTTCATTTCCCTTCATCATTAGTGGCCAGAGAAGAAATCATAGAGGCAGAGAGAGTTCTGCTGTCTGAGGCCCCTGGGTTTTAGAGTGATGTCTGTGTGAAAGTATTTGGCAAATCAGGGGGCCATATAGGTTTGGCTGGAAGGTCAGTCCAGACTCTAGCTCCCCCACTTCTCAGGAGATGGAAGGCTCCGCTCCCTTCTCCCACTCTTCTGTGTTTTTTCCAAGAGTGGCTAAGTGAAACTGTCCTCAGTTCAACCCCAGTAATCTGGGCCTATGGAATGCAGAGGAGCAGGGGGGGGCTCTCAGGAAGGAGTTTGCCAACTTCCTAACCTGTTTTCTGGCAAAATAACAAAGTACTCTTTTCAGCACTTCTTAAAAATGCTACCCTAGGAGCTAAGCTCTTCAGGAAGCCCTGTTGTATGGCATCAAATATGCTGGTTAACTATAGCAAATTTCTGGGTTTGGGTGGCTGTAGGAAGTAAATTCCTGTTAGAAAGGAGGAACTGGCTCTGGGTGGGGCCTGCCTTAGCTGAGACCTTCTTGAGACATAGACTCCCAGGAAAAATGCTTCTGACCATCAAAGCACCTGTAGAGTGATTCTGTAGAAAAGGTCTTTATAGGCAGCACTTCAACTCCCAGGTTTGGGCACGTAGGCACAAGCGGTAGATTCTGGAGCATAGCCAAAGCTCCCCATTCTGGCCTGATGACTATTGCCCAAATTCCACAATCAGAGCGTCCTAGTTTTGACTTGAGGTAAACCATGTAAAAATGGAAATAACTCTTGATAGTAGTCTCACTGACTGAAGTTTTCTTCAATGAATGAGATAACTACATCCTTTCCCATGAATAGGTTTAGATTGGGAGGAGGAATGGAAGAAGCACCACAAGGTACCTGGTCTTCCAGAAGAGGTTTAACAAGGCTCTGCTACAAGTCAAAAGGAATGTAAGTGAATTCTGGCTCAGCAGTCCCAATTCAAGGCATTTCTCCAAAGAAGACATATTGATAGCCAAAAATCACATGAAGAGATGTTCAACATCACTAGTTATCAGAGAAATACAAATCAAAACTACCTCATATTGGTCAGAAGGGTCACCATCAAGAAATATACAAATAATAAATGCTGGAGAGGGTGTGAAGAGAAGGGCGCCCCCTTACACTGTTGGTGGGAATGTAAATTGGTGCAGCCACTGTGGAGAACAGTATGGCTGTTCCTTAAAAAAAAAAAAAAAAGAAAAAACAAACTACCATATGACCCAACAATCTCATTCCTAGACATATACCTAGAGAAGAACATAATTCAAAAAGATATGTACACCTCAATGTTCATTGCAGCACAATTTATAATAGCCAGGACATGAAAGCAGCTTAAATGTCCATCAACAGAGGAATGGATAAAGAATATGTGGTACATATATACAATGGAATATTAGTCAGTCATTGAAAAGAATGAAATCATGTCATTTGCAGAAACATGTGTGAACCTGGAGATTGTCATGCTGAGTCAGACATTGTCAGACAAAGACAGACATCATATAATATCACTTATATGTGGAATCAAAAAAAATAGAGTATAAATGAGCTTATTTACAAAACAGAGTCACAAACATGGAAAACAAATTGTGGTTACCAAGGGATAACAAGGGAGGGAAAAATTGGGAGACTGGGACTGCCATATACAACATTTTTTATATAGCAGTGTGTATAGACATATATACACTACTATATGAAAAATGGATAATTAACAAAATCCTGCTGTATGCATAAGGAGCTCCACTCAGTACTCTGTAACAGCCTACATGGGAAAAGAATCTTTTAAAAAGAGTGGATATATGTATATGTATAACTGATACCCTTTGCTGTACATCTGAAACTAACACAACTTTGTAAATCAACTATACTCCAATTTTTAAAAAAGCCCCAATTCGCAGTCCACAGGGAAAACTCAGACTGTGTTTCTTGTCGAGAGTGATGTCTAATACAAGATCTGAACTTTCTGTCTTTTGAGTGGGATATGAGCTCCCCAGTCCATCACAGAGCCCACCGCCCTCACCAGCTAGCATCTATTTCTGTTCAAGACAGCTGGCCTAAAGCTGTGTGTGTTTTTGACCCTTGAATTCTAGTCCAATTTTTTACTCAATGCAAGAATCTTTCAATAACACCATATATTCTTTGCTCTTTCATTTTTCATATATTCCTTAAAAAATATGTACTGAGTACCTAGTATAGGTTGGCTTATAAATACACAGAATTTTGGAGCATGAAGAGCCCTTGGAGATACTCTCACTCACCACTTCACAGCTAATATAAGTTAGGTGCAGGTAGTTGCCTGACATGTGACACCACCAAGTTGTAGCTGTCTCTCTTGAGACTGCTGGGACCTCTCTAAAACCCAATTACGCTATGACCACACCCCTCCAATTCCCAGCTCAGTGATTCTCAAAGTGAAGCCCAGGGGCCTCTGGGGTCCCCATGACCCTTTCAAGGCAGCTCTGAGGTCAAACCTGTCTCCCTAATGGTACAAACTATCATTTGCTTTTGTCACCCTCACTCTCATGAATGTATGTTGGACTTTTCCAGAGGTACAAATAGCCAGAACATGGAAGCAGCCCGGATGTCCATCGGCAGACGAATGGATAAGAAAGCTGTGGTACATATATACAATGGAATATTACTCAGCTATTAAAAAGAATGCATTTGAACCAGTTCTAATGAGGTGCATGAAACTGGAGCCGATTATAGAGTGAAGTAAGTTAGAAAGAAAAACACCAATACAGTATATTAACGCATATATGTGGAATTTAGAAAGATGGTAATGAAGACCCTATATGTGAGACAGCAAAAGAGACACAGATGTAGAGAACAGGCTTTTGGACTCTGTGGGAGAAGGCAAGGGTAGGATGGTTTGATGAGAGTAGCAATGAAACATGTATATTATCATATGTGAAACAGATCTCCAGTCCACGTTCAATGCATGAGACAGGGTGCTCAGGGCCAGTGCACTGGGATGACCCTGAAGGATGGGCTGGGGAGGGAGGTGGGAGTGGGGTTCAGGATGGGGGACACATGTACACCCAAGGCTGATTCATGTCGATGTATGGCAAAAACCACTACAATATTGTAAAGTAATTAGCCTCCAATTAAAATAAATTGTTTAAAAAAAGAAAATTTGCCAGTACAACATTGTGAATCAACTATACATCAATAAAAATAGAAAAGAAAAAAAATGTGTGATATTGCAACAAATTCAAGGTAGAAATAGATACAAAGAATATTAGTAGATACGAGAATTTAAGCCTATAATTGAACACGTTTGCCTAGGCATATGTTACTAAACTATGCTACTGTTCTCATTAAAATTTTTCAGAAAATATATTTTTACTTAAAAACGTGCTATTTATATTAATATTTAATAGGCCTTCTGTTAGCATTTAGGGTTCCCTGGTGGCTCAGAGGTTAAAAGCATCTGCCTGCAATGCGGGAGACCTGGGTTTGATCCCTGGGTGGGGAAGATCTCCTGGAGAAGGAAATGGCAACCCACTCCAGTATTCTTGACTGTTAGCATTTATCCTTATCCTTTAAAAATGAACTGGAGCCGATTATACAGAGTGAAGTAAGCCAGAAAGAAAAACACCAATACAGTATACTAACACATATATATGGAATTTAGGAAGATGGCAATGACGACCCTGTATGCAAGACAGGGAAAGAGACACAGATGTGTATAACGGACTTTTGGACTCAGAGGGAGAGGGAGAGGGTGGGATGATTTGGGAGAATGACATTCTAACATGTATACTATCATGTAAGAATTGAATCGCCAGTCTATGTCTGACGCAGGATGCAGCATGCTTGGGGCTGGTGCATGGGGATGACCCAGAGAGATGTTATGGGGAGGGAGGTGGGAGGGGGGTGCATGTTTGGGAACGCATGTAAGAGTTAAAGATTTTAAAATTTAAAAAATAAAAAACTAAAAAAAAAATGAATACACAGTTTAAAATTTCTCACTCAATTTCTTTTTTTAATTTTTTAAATATAAATTTATTTCTTTTAATTGGGGGTTAATTACTTTACAGTATTGTATTTGTTTTGCCATACATCAACATGAATCCACCACAGGTATACAGGTGTTCCCCATCCTGAACCCCCCTCCCTCATCCCTCACCATACCATCCCTCTGGGTCGTCTCAGTGCACCAGCCCCAGGCATCCAGTATCATGCATCAAACCTGGGAGAATGGCATTGAAACATGTATAATATCATATATGAAATGAATCACCAGTCCAGGTTCTCGCTCAATTTCTGATATGCTATAAATAAATATCAGCTTCTCTTGTGACTCAGTTGATTATCAATATTAATAAATATCAGTAGATATAACCATCATAAACTACAGCTTTCTGGGGTCTTCAATAATTTTTAAGAGTATAAATAGATCTTGAATTCATAAGTTTGATATCTGTTAATCTATTCTGATAAATCTAGCAAAGGTAAATTTGTATTACTTGAACTTTTCCACTAAGCATATATTCATATATAAGTTGTTTAATTTTTTAACAAGGAAAAAAGTGAATGGGGATCTGTTTGGGCTTCTTTGAGTTGAAAAATGGGGCCTTGCAAAATGACAGACTTATGTCCAGGCTCAGTCTGACTTGAGCCCTTCCACCACCAAAGACCAGGAGTTAGGCTGGACATGTGGTTATCAAAGGACAGAATTAGGTCTGGCATACCTAATTTGGACTTAGGTCTCAGCCTGCAAATGTGGTCCTCCTGTTTCCATCTTAGTGACAAGTGGCACCATCCCAGGGGCCTAGCCCTGAGACTAGGGCTCCTTTTTCAGTCTCTCCTCTTGCTTTCTGCCACACTCATCATTGCCACCTTCCCCAGCAGCTCTACTGCCTTTCCTTCACTGCAGCAGCCATAGGTGGGGCAGCCTTTATCTTGGACTTGGAGTTGGGCCTTGTGTCTTCCCTAGGCACAGGTCTCCTCTAGTCCCCCCATCCATGGCAGCTCCTCCCTGTCCCCAGAGCAACATTTGTATTGCCTGAATCTGATCGTGAGCATCCACCCTGCTCAACTTTCTTTGTCATATTGAAGGTCTCCTGTAATCTGGCCCCTGAGCTCAAACTGGCCTCAACACTTGCACATGTGTCTTATGACTCCATCTTCCACCATGAAGAGCAAACTCTGGGAGATGGTGAAGGATGGGGAAGCCTAGTGTGCTGCAGTCCACAGGGTCACAAAGGGTCAGATACAACATTGTGACTGAGCAACAACAGCACAGAGTTCTTTGTATGTCTCCAACCCACCGAAGGGCTCAGCGACTTTCCACTTAGGGTTTGGAGTTCCCTTAGACTGGAATGGGTTTCCCTGATAGCTCAGCTGATAAAGAATCCACCTGCAATGCAGGAGACCCCAGTTCAATTCCAGGGTCAGGAAGATCTCCTGGAGAAGGGACAGGCTACTCACTCCAGTATTCTTGGGCTTCACTTGTGACTCAGCTGGTAAAGAACCTGAGTTGGATCCCTGGGTTGGGAAGATCTCTTGGAGAAGAGAAAGGCTACCCACTCCAGTATTCTGGCCTAGAGAAATTCATGGACTGAACTGTACAATCTATGAGGTCGCAAAGATTCAGACACAACTGAGTGCCTTTCACTTTCACTTAGTCTGGAACACACATCATCCTGCTTATCTACCTGACAAAATCTATACCTCAGGTCTTAGCTCTGGAACTCCCTTCTTCTGGAGGAAATCCCAGCTCCTGGAAAGGCCTAGTACAAAGTTAAACAGACAATAAGCATTTGTTAAAATAAATGAATGAATCTCAGAAAACACCATTCTATGTTGTCTGTTAAATTTCTGTGCTTTATTAATTGTAGCATTATGAACTGAACTGATAATTGCCATCCTGCAGAGGTAGTGGTCTTTACTTTGGACACCAGACCTCATTGTACACTCTGTAGGCAGAGACAGTGAGCTGGAACAAGAGTTTATTGACTCAGGACTTGACCTAGAAGTTGTTTTTCTCTTCATATATCTTTCATACCAACTGTTTCCTGTTTCAGGTTTATCTCTCCTTAAAGTGGAATCACAGGATGAGATGTAGAACATTTGTAGTTCCAATAAATTGGATTCTGGCTAGTGGGTTCTGTCACTTTAAGGTTAATAATATGGTACTTACAAAGCTTTTATCTAGTAGAAAGAATGCATGAATATTTTTCTTATTAAAAACAATTCTTCTTTGTGACATTAATTAATCTTTCTTAAAGTGTCAAGATGAAATGGGATAGTTTGCCACAGAGCCTTTGGTCTAGTTAAAATAATTTGTGATCCCTATTTCTTTTTTTAATATAAATTTATTTATTTTCCTTTCTTAAATTTTTATTTATTTATTTATTTTACTTTATAATATTGTATTGGTTTTGCCATACATCAACATGAATCTGCCAAGGGTGTACATGTGTTCCCAATCCTGAACCCCCTCCCACCTCCCTCCCCATACCATCCCTCTGGGTCATCCCAGTGCACCAGCCCCAAGCATCTTGTATCCTGCATTGAATCTAGACTGGTGATTCACTTCTTATATGATATTATACATGTTTCAACGCCTTTCTCCCAAATCATCCCACCATCTCCCTCTCCCACAGAGTCCAAAAGACTGTTCTATACATTGTGTCTCTTTTGCTGTCTCGCATACAAGGTTATCATTACCATCTTTCTAAATTCCATATATATGTGTTAGTATACTGTATTTGGTGTTTTTCTTTCTGACTTACTTCACTCTGTATAATCGGCTCCAGTTTCATCCACCTCATTAGAACTGATTCAAATGTATTCTTTTTGATGGCTGAGTAATACTCCATTGTGTATATGCACCACAGCTTTCTTATCCATTCATCTGCTGATGGACATCTAGATTGCTTCCATGTCCTGACTATTATAAACAATGCTGCAATGAATACTAGGATACATGTGTCTCTCAATTCTGGTTTCCTTGGTGTGTATGCTCAGCAGTGGGATTGCTAGATCAAAAGGCAGTTCTATTTCCAGTTTTTTAAGGAATCTCCACACTGTTCTCCATAGTGGCTGTACTAGTTTGCATTCCCACCAACAGTGTAAGAGGGTCCCCTTTTCTCCACACCCTCTTCAGCATTTATTGCTTGTAGACTTTGGGGTAGCAGCCATTCTGACTGGCGTGAAATGGTACCTCATTGTGGTTTTGATTTGCATTTCTCTGATAATGAGTGATGTTGAGCATCTTTTCATGTGTTTGTTAGCCATCTGTATGTCTTCTTTGGAAAAATGTCTATTTAGTTCTTTGGCCCATTTCTTGATTGGGTCATTTATTTTTCTGGAATTGAGCTGCAGGAGTTGCTTGTATATTTTTGAGATTAGTTGTTTGTCAGTTGCTTCATTTGCTATTATTTTCTCCCATTCCGAAGGCTGTCTTTTCACCTTGCTTATAGTTTCCTTTATTGTACAGGAGCTTTTAATTTTAATTAGGTCCCATTTGTTTATTTTTGCTTTTATTTCCAGTATTTTGGGAGGTGGGTCATAGAGGATCCTGCTGTGATTTATGTCAGAGAGCGTTTTGCCTATGTTCTCCTCTAGGAGTTTTATAGTTTCTGGTCTTACATTTAGATCTTTAATCCATTTTGAGTTTATTTTTGTGTATGGTGTTAAAAAGTAATCTAGTTTCATTCTTTTACAAGTGGTTGACCAGTTTTCCCAGCACCACTTGTTAAAGAGATTGTCTTTAATCCATTGTATATTCTTGCCTCCTTTGTCAAAGATAAGGTGTCCATAGGTGTGTGGATTTATCTCTGGGCTTTCTATTTTGTTCCATTGATCTATATTTCTGTCTTTGCGCAAGTACATACTGTCTTGATGACTGTGGCTTTGTAGTAGAGCCTGAAGTCAGGCAGGTTGATTCCTCCAGTCCCATTCTTCTTTCTCAAGATTGCTTTGGCTGTTCTAGGTTTTCTGTATTTCCATACAAATTGTGAAATTATTTGTTCTACCTCTGTGAAAAATACCGCTGGTAGCTTGATAGGGATTGCATTGAATCTGTAGATTGCTTTGGGTAGTATACTCATTTTCACTATATTGATTCTTCCAAACCATGAACATTGTATATTTCTCCATCTATTAGTGTCCTCTTTGATTTCTTTCACCAGTGTTTTATAGTTTTCTATATATAGGTCTTTAGTTTCTTTAGGTAGATATATTCCTAAGTATTTTATTCTTTTCTTTGCAATGATGAATGGAATTGTTTCCTTAATTTCTTTTTCTGTTTTCTCATTATGATTGTATAGGAATGCAAGGGATTTCTGTGTGTTGCTTTTATATCCTGCAATTTTACTATATTCATTGATTAGCTCTAGTAATTTTCTGGTGGAGTCTTACGGGTTTTCTATGTAGAGGATCATGTCATCTGCAAACAGTGAGAGTTTTACTTCTTCTTTTCCATTTTGGATTCCTTTTATTTCTTTTTCTGCTCCGATTGCTGTGGCCAAAACTTCCAGAACTATGTTGAATGGTAGCAGTGAAAGTGGGCACCCTTGTCTTGTTCCTGACTTTAGGGGAAATGCTTTCAATTTTTCACCATTGAGGATGATGTTTGCTGTGGGTTTGTCATATATAGCTTTTATTATGTTGAGGTATGTTCCTTCTATTCCTGCTTCTGGAGAGTTTTTATCATAAATGGATGTTGAATTTTGTCTAAGGCTTTTTCTTCATCTATTGAGATAATCATATGGCTTTTATTTTTCAATTTGTTAATGCAGTGTATTACATTGATTGATTTGTGTATACTGAAGAATCCTTGCATCCCTGGGATAAAGCCCACTTGGTCATGGTGTATGATCTTTTTAATGTGTTGTTGGATTCTGATTGCTAGAATTTTGTTAAGGATTTTTGCATCTATGTTCATCAGTGATATTGGCCTGTAGTTTTCTTTTTTTGTGGCATCTTTGTCAGGTTTTGGTATTAGGGTGATGGTGGCCTCATAGAATGAGTTTGGAAGTTTACCTTCCACTGCAATTTTCTGGAAGAGTTTGAGTTGGATAGGTGCTACCATGCGAAAAGCTCTAACATAAGACACCACCAAGACCGCACACAGAACAAAGGATGGAACAGAATTAGCTGGCTGCAGACCATCCCCCTCCAGTGACAGGCAGCCAGAGCTGGAAAGGCCAGAAGAGGGCAATCGCAGCCCCAGAGAGATACTATCTACCAAACTGCAAGCAGCCTTCTTTGCTAACTAAGACTTCTTGGGGTCTGGACAGTTATCATCTGCCTGAGAAGGTGCGCCAGTTGTATACCTAGAAAACCAAGCAGCAGGGACGGGAGAGGTGATAAGTCGCAGCAACCACACTCGCCAAACATCTGAGCTACTCAGACCTGAGAAGGGCACAAAATGCAGGCCCAGCTGAGTCTGCGCCTCTGAGGACTACCTGAGCGCTTGCACCTGAGTGGCTTAGACCTGGATGGTGCATGCAGCCCAGGGCCAGCCTCAGATGGTTCCTGGCAGAGCAACCTAGAGCCTGAGCTACGTGTGCCGCGAGCGGGGCAGGCCACTGAGGCTGAGACACTGCAAGCCCACACCAGTGTTATTTGTTTGCAGCGTCCCTCCCTCCCCACAGCACGACTGAACAAATGAGCCTAAAAAGAGTGTCCACCACCGCCCCCCTTGTGTCAGGGTGGAAATCAGACACTGAAGAGACCAGCAAACAGAAGAAATTAAAACAAAGGGAACCACCTGGGAAGTGACAGGTGCAATAGATTAAAACCCTGTTGTTAGTACCGACTACATATAAAGGGCCTATAGATCTTGAGAACTATAAGCCAGACCAAGGAACTATCCAAAAATGAACTGACCCCACACTGCCCATAACAACACCAGAGAAAGTCCTAGATATATCTTTACTATTTTTAGAATCATTCTTTTTTTTTCTTCTTTTTAACTTTTTAAAATTTTTAAGTCCTCTATTACTCCTTCAATTTTCATTTTTGTAACCTACTATTACTTTTCAAAAAAAGACCCTATTTTTAAAGCAAACTTCATATATATATATATTTTAATAATTTTTGTAACTGTTTTTTTTCTTCTCTTTAATATTCTATTTTTGAAAATTTATTGATTTTAATTGGAGGCTAATTACTTTACAATATTGTATTGGCTTCTTAAGAGAGGAAATTTTATAGAAAAAATGATTGAAATAATTTGCATCAAGCACCTAAAAGAGGGGTTTGTAACACGGTAGTGAACAATAAATGCTAGTTCTTCTCCCTTCTACCATTAAGGTAAAATTCAACAAACAAAGTCCAGAGTTTTCATGGGAATTCCCTAGTGGTCTGGTGGTTAATTTAAGACTTGGTGCCTTCACTGCCATGGGGCGAGTTCAATTCCTGGTCAGGAAACCAATATCCTGCAAGCCACATGGTGAAGCAAAAAAGAAGAGGGGGCAGAGTTTTTAGCATGGCACGCAAAGCCCTACTGATTTGACCCATGCTCATTGGAAAAGGCTCTGATGCTGGGAGGGATTGGGGGCAGGAGGAGAAGGGGACAACAGAGGATGAGATGGCTGGATGGCATCACTGACTCGATGGACTTGAGTCTGAGTGAACTCTGGGAGTTGGTGATGGACAGGGAGGCCTGGCGTGCTGAGATTCATGGGGTTGCAGAGAGTCAGACACGACTGAGCAACTGAACTGAACTGAACTGAACATGTCAGAAACCTGCTAGGCTCCCCATGAAATTCTGTATTTCAGCAATATACCCTCCTGATGTTCCCTGAATACATCATGTCTGTCATCTTTTCTTTCACTCACTTAAATCATCTCCTGAGAATGGCCTTTGCCTCACCTAACTCCTTCCTGTCCTGCCAGACTCAGAGCAGGTATTACCTTATCTGGAAATGCCTCTGGTCCTCCCCAGTTTGGGTTAGCTGATCCATGGAGTCTTGGTCTGACCTCTATCAGAGTCACATGACCTTGGGCCAGGACCTGACCTCTCTCACCTCAGTTTTTTAATCAGTAAAATAGGATAATAATAGTTTCAACCCCACAAGTTTATTGAGATGATTACTTGAGATTTATGTAAAGCACTCAGAATAGTGCCTGGGACATATTAGTCAACCTTTACATAATAGCAATTATATTTAATTTGGTTGAACTCACCACATTGAAAATATCTGTACACTTATCTGGGTATATAGCTCTTTTTTAAATTAATTTATTTTTATGAAGGATAATTACTTTACAGAATCTTTCTGTTTTCTGTCACTTCAACATGAATAAGCCATAGGTATACATGTATCTCCTGTGTTTTGAAACTCCCTCCCATCTCTCTCCCCATCCCACCCCTCTAGGTTGATACAGAGCTCCTATTTGAGTTTCCTGATCCATATGGCAAATTTCCATTGGCTATCTATTTTACATATGATAATGTAAAAGTTATGACCAACCTAGACAGCATATTAAAAAGCAGAGACATTACCTTGCCAACAAAGGTCCATCTAGTCAAGGCTATGGTTTTTCCAGTAATCGTGTATGGATGTGAGGGTTGGACCATAAAGAAAGCTGAGCACTGAAGAACTGATGCTTTTGAACTGTGGTGTTGGAGAAGACACTCTTGTGAGTCACTTGGACAGCAAGGAGATCCAACCAGTTCATCCTAGAGGAAATCAGTCCTGAATATTCATTGGAAGGACTGCTGCTGAAGCTGAAATTACAATACTTTGGCCACCTGATGTGAAGAACTGACTCATTGGCAAAGACCCTGATTCTGGAAAAGATTGAAGGCAGGAGGAGAAGGGGATGATAGAGGATAAGATGGTTGGATGGCATCTCTGAATCAATGGGCATGAGTTTGAGTAAACTCTGGAAGTTAGCAATAGACAGGGAGGCCTGGTGTGCTGCAGTCCATGGGGTTGCAAAGAGTCAGACATGACTGAGTGACTGAATTGAACTGAACATAAGTATTTAAAAAAATAGGTTCTAGGTTCATCCATCTCATTAGAACTGATTCAAATGTGTTCCTTTTTGTGGCTGAGTAATATTCCATTGTGTATATGTACCACAACTCCTTTATCCATTCATCTGTCAGTGGACATCTAGGTCGCTTCCATGTTCTAGCTATTGTAAATAATGGTGCAATGAACAATGGGATACATGTGTCTCTTTCAATTTTGGTTTCCTCAGGGTATATGCCTAGGAGCGGGATTGCTGGGTCATATGGTGGCTTTATTTGCAGTTTTTTAAGGAATCTCCATACCGTCTTCCATAATGGCTGCATTAATTTACATTCCCACCAACAGTGCAAGAGTGTTCCCTTTTCTCCAAACCCTCTCCAGCATTTATTGTTTGTAGACTTTTTGATGAGGGCCATTCTGACTGGTATGAGGTGATATCTCACTGTAGTTTTGACTTGCATTTCTCTAACAATGAGTGCTGTTGAGTATCTTTTCATGTGTTTGCTAGCCATCTGTATGTCTTCTTTGGAGAAATGTCTGTTTAGGTCTTTTTCCCACCTTTTTTATTGTGTTGTCTGTTTTTCTGGTATGGAGTTGTATGAGCTGCTTGCATATTTTGGAAAGTAATCCTTTGCCACTTGTTTCATTTGCTATTATTTTCTCCCATTCTGAGAGTTGCTTTTCACCTTGCTTATAGTTCCCTTTGCTGTGCAAAAGCTTCTAAGTTTAATCAGGTCCCATTTCTTTACTTTTGTTTTTATTTCTGCTACTCTAGGATGTGGGTCATAGAGGATCTTGCTTTGATTTATGTCATTGAGTGTTCTGCCTATATTTTCCTCTAAGAGTTTTATAATTTCTGGTCTTACATTCAGGTCTTTAATCCATTTTGAGTTTATCTTTGTGTATGGTGTTAGGAAGTGTTCTAATTTTATTCTTTCACATGTAGCTGTCCAGTTTTCCCAGTACCATTTGTTGAGGAGGTTGTCTTTGCCCCATTGCATATCCTTACTTCCTTTGTCAAAAATAAGCTACCCATAGGTGCATGGGTTTATTTCTAAGCTTTCTATTTTGTTCCATTGGTCTATATTTCTGTTTTTGTGCCAGTACCATACTGTCTTGATGACTGTAGCTTTGTAGTATAATCTGAAGTCAGGGAGCTTGATTCCTCCAGTAACCTTCTTTCCCAAGACTGATTTGGCTATTCGCAGTCTTTTGTGTTTCTATATGAATTGTGAAAATTTTTGTTCCAGTTCTGTGAAAAAAGCCATTGGTAATTTGATAGGGATCACATTGCATCTGTAGATTGAGTTTGGTAGTATACTCACTTTCACAATATTGATTCTTCCTACCCAGGAACATGGACTATCCCTCCATCTGTTATGTCACCTTAGATTTCTTTCTTTAGTATATTATAATTTTTTGTGTACATTTCTTTTGTCTCCTTGGGTAGGTTTATTCCTAGATATTTAATTCTTTTTGTTGCAATGGTGAATGTGACTTATTCCTTAATTTCTCTTTCTGATTTTTCATTGTTAGAAATGCAAGTGATTTCTGTGTATTGATTTTGTATCCTGCAACTTTGCTAAATTCACTGAGTAGCTCTAGTAATTTTCTGATACTATCTTTAGGGTTTTCTATGTACAGTATCATGTCATCTGCAAACAGTGAGAGTTTTTCTTCTTCTTTTCTGATCTGGATTCCTTTTATTTCTTTTTCTTCTCTGATTGCTTTATCTAGGACTTCCAGAACTATGTTGAATAATAGTGGTGAAAGTGGACACCCTTGTCTTTCCCCTGATCTTAGGGGGAATGCTTTCAGTTATTCACATTGAGAATAATGTTTGCTGTACGCTTATCATATATGGCCTTTAATATGTTGAGGTAGGTTCCTTCCATGGCCATTTTTTGAAGAGCTTTAACCATAAGTGGGTGCTGAATTTTGTCAAAGGCTTTTTCTTCATCTATTGAGATGATCATATGGTTTGTATCTTTCAATTTGTTAATATGGTGTATCACATTGATTGATTTGCATATATTGAAGCATCATTCAAGTTGAATAAACCCAGCTTGATCATGGTGTATAAGCTTTTTGATGTGTTGCTGAATTCTGTTTGCTAAAATTTTCTTTCTTTTCTTTTTTTATTTTATTGTTTATTTATTTATTTTTTACTTTACAATATTGTATTGGTTTTGCCTTGAGGATTTTTGCATCTGTGTTCATCAGTGATATTGGCCTGTAGTTTTCTTTTCGTGTGTTGTCTGTATCTGGTTTTGGTATCAGGGTTATGGTGGCCTCATAGAATGAGTTTGGAACTGTTCCCTCCTCTGCAATTTTTTTGGAAGAGTTTTATAAGGATAGACATTAGCTCTTCTCTAAATGTTTGATAGAATTCAGCTGTGAAGCCATCTGGCCCTGGGCTTCTGTTTTTTGGGAGATTTTTGACCACAGCTTCAATTTCAGTGCTTGTAATTGGGTGGTTCATAATTTCTATTTCTTCCTGGTTCTGTCTTGGAAGATTGAACGTTTCTAAGAATCTGTCCATTTCTTCCAGGCTATCAATTTTATTGCTATATAGTAATTCATAATAGTCTCTTATAATCCTTTGTATTTCTGCATTGTCTATTGTAACCTCTCCTTTTTCATTTCTAATGTGTTGATTAGATTATTCTTTTTTTCTTGATGAGTCTGGCTAAAGGTTTGTCAATTTTGTTTATCTTCTCAAAGAACCAGCTTTTAGTTTTATTAATCTTTACTATTTTTTCTTTCATTTCTTTTTCATTTATTTCTGCTCGGATCTTTATAATTTCTTTCCTCCTACTAATTTTGTTTTTTTTTTAATTCTTTTTCCAGTTGTTTTAGGTGTAAAGTTAAGTTGACTGTTTCATGTTTTTCTTGTTTCTCGAGGTAGGATTGTATTGCTATAAACTTCCCTCTTAGAATTGCTTTTGCTGCATCCCATAGGTTTTGAGTTGTCATGTTTTCATTGTCATTTGTTTCTAGAAATCTTTAAATTTCCCTTTTGATTTCTTCAGTAACCTATTGGTGCTTTAGAAATGTGTTATTTAATTTCCATGTGTATGTGTTTCTTACACTTTTTTTCTTGTAATATATATCTAGTCTCACAGAATTGTGGCTGGAGAAGATGCCTGATACAATTTCAATTTTCTTTAATCTACTGGGGTTAGATTTGTGACCCAAGATGTGGTCTATCCTGGAGAATGTTCCATGTGCACTTGAGAAGAAGGTGTGTTCTTCTGCATTTGGATGGAAGGTCCTGAAGATATCAATGAGATCCATCTCATCCAACATATCATTTAAGACTTGTGTTTCCTTATTAATTTTCTGTTTTGATGATCTGTCCATTGGTGTGAGGGGGGTGTTAAAGTCTCCTACTCATATTGTGTTACTGTCAATTTCTCCTTTTATGTCTGTTAGTGTTTGCCTTATGTACTGAGGTGTTCCTACGTTGGGTGCATAGATATTTATAATTGTTATGTCTTCCCCTTGGATTGATCCCTTGATCATTATGTAGTGTCCTTCCTTATCTCTTGTAATCTTCTTTATTTTAAGGTCTATTTTGTCTGATATGAATAGTGCTACTCCAGCTTTCTTTTGCTTCCCATTTGCATGGAATATAATTTTCCATCCTCTCACTTTCAGTCTATATGTGTCTTAAGGTCTGAAGTGGGTTTCTTGTAGACAGAATATATATGGGTCTTATTTTTGTATCCATTCAGCCAGTCTGTGTCTTTTGGTTGGAGCATTTAATCCATTTACATTTAAAGTTATTACTGATATAAATGTTCCTATTGCCATTTTCTTAGTTGTGTGGGGTTGATTTTGTAGATCTTTTTTCTTCTCTTATATTTCTTGACTATATAAGTCCTTTTAACATTTGTTGTAAACCTGGTTTGGTGGTACTGAATTCTCTTAACTTTTGCTTGTCTGAAAAGCTTTTTATTTCTCCATCAATTTTGAATGACATCCTTGCCAGATACAGTAATCTTGGTTGTAGATTTTTCCTTTTTGGTACTTTAAATATATCCTGCCATTCCCTTCTGGCCTGCAAAATTTCTGCTGAAAGATCAGCTGTTAATTTATGGGGTTTCCCTTGTATGTTACTTGATGCTTCTCGCTTGCTGCTTTTAATACTCTTTGTGTTTAGTCTTTGTTAATTTGATTAATATGTTTCTTTGTGTGTTTCTCTTTGGGTTTATCCTGTATTGGACTCTTTGTGCCTCTTGAACTTGACTATTTCCTTTTCCATGTTGGGAAAATTTTCAACTATAATCACTTCAAAAATTTTCTCATACTATTTCTTTTTCTCTTCTTCTTTTGAGACCCCTATGATTCGAATGTTGGTGTGTTTGATATGGTCCCAGAGGTCTCTGAGACTGTCTTCAGTTCTTTTCATTCTTTTTACTTTATTCTGCTCTTCAGAAGTTATTTCTACCATTTCATCTTCCAGCTCACTGATTCGTTCTTCTGCTTCAGATATTCTGCTATTGATTCCTTCTAGAGTATTTTTAATTTCAGTAATTGTGTTGTTTTTCTCTGCATGTTTATTCTTTTTTGTTGGTATTTTTATTTCATTTTTTAAATATAAATTTATTTATTTTAATTGGAGGCTAATTACTTTATAATATTGTATTGGTTTTGCCTTCGATGCATGATATAGGATGTTTGGGGTTGGTGCACTGGGGTGACCCAGAGGGATGGTATGGGGAGGGAGGTGGGAGGGAGGTTCAGGATGGGGAAAACGTGTATGTTTATTCTTTAATTCTTCTAGGTCTTTGTTAATTGATTCTTGCATTTTCTACTTTTTTAAAATATAAATTTATTTATTTTAAGTGGAGATTAATTACTTTACAATATTGTATTGGTTTTGCCATACATCAACATGTATCCGCCACAAGTATACACATGTTCCCCATCCTGAACCTCCTTCCCTCTTCCCTCCCTGTACCATCCCTCTGGGTAGTCTCAGTGCACCAGCCCCAAGCATCCAGTATCATGCATCGAACCGGGACTGGTAACTCGTTTCATATATGATATTATACATGATTCAATGTCATTCTCCCAAATCATCCCACCCTCTCCCTCTCCCACAGAGTCCAAAAGACTGTTCTATACATCTGTGTCTCTTGCTGTCTCGCATACAGGGTTATCGTTACCATCTTTCTAAATTCCATATATATGCGTTAGTATATTGTATTGGTGATTTTCTTTCTGGCTTACTTCACTCTGTATAATCGGCTCCAGTTTCATCCACCTCATTAGAACTGGTTCAAATGGATTCTTTCTAATGGCTGAGTAATACTCCATTGTGTATATGTACCACAGCTTTCTTACCCATTCATCTACTGATGGACATCTAGGCTGCTTCCATGTCCTGGCTATTATAAACAGTGCTGCAGTGAACATTGGGGTACACGTGTCTCTTTCAATTCTGGTTTCCTGGGTGTGTATGCCCAGCAGGGGGGATTTTCAAGGTTTTTGATCGTCTTTACTACCATTATTCTGAATTCTTTTCCAGGTGGTTTGCCTATTTCCTCTTCATTTATTTGGACTTCTGTGTTTCTGGTTTGATCCTTCATTTTTGCAGTATTCCTCTGCCTTTTCATTATTTTTTTTTTAAGTTAATGTGTTTGAGGTCTCCTTTCCCAGGCTTCAGGAAAGTTGAATTCTTTCCTTGAAGAAAGTTGATTTCTTTCTTCCTTTTGGTTTCTGCCCTCCTAAGATTGGTCCAGTGGTTTGTATGTGTGTGAGCCTCCTATAGGATGAGATTTGTGTGAAGTTTTTGTTTGTTTGTTTATTTGTTTTTCCTCTGATTGGCAAGGCTGAGTGAGGTGGTAATCCTGTCTGCTGATGATTGGGTTTGTATTTTTGTTTTGTTTGTTGTTTAGATGAGGTGTCCTGCACAGGGTGCTACTGGTGGTTGGGTGTGATCCAGGTCTTGAATTCAAGTAGTTTCCTTTGTGTTAGTTCTCACTATTTGATACTTCCTAGAGTTAGTTCTCTGGTAGTCTAGGGTCTTGGAGTCAGTGCTCCCACTCCAAAAACTCACAGCTTGATCTCTGGTCAGGAACAAAGATTCCACAGGTGGTTTGTTATGGCATTAAGTGAGATTAAAACAAATATCCGAAACTGAGAAACCAAAGATGAACCCCAACAAATGATAGTTACAAATCAGTCAAATAATAATTAAAATAATGGAATACGCACATATACATATACACTCATTGAAAACAGTCCAACAAAAATAAAGTACAGTAGATTGATCTGGAGAACAAAGGAAATCACAAATTATATTTACCAGTTAAGAACAAAACTAACTTAAGCACAAACTGGAAAACAAAACTAAAGCAAGATGCCAAGTGGGGAATAAATCAATGAAAACAAAACTAACAAATATGTTGAGAGGAAAGGAAAGAAAGAAAATAAAGATATGCAAATTTAAATAGAGGTAGATGGAGAATATTTATATACATCAAAGATTAACTGCAAGGGGAAAAGAACAGTAGGAAAAGTAAACAAAGGAGTAAATGCAGAAAAAAATAATAGGTTTTTAAAAAAAGAATTAAAATTTTAAAAATGGAAAAGAAAAAAGAGAAAAACTCCACAGAACTGCAAAAGCCCATTGTAGAGGCAGAGGTTTATGACAACAATAAAAAGTGTGAGTGGGGAAAAAAAAATAAGTTCAAAAGCTTAACGGGATTTCTTACTGTCAATAAAATTGACAGCTACAACAGAAGGGGAGGGGAGAGAAAAAAAGAAAAAAGAATGTACAGAGCAAGCCAAAAAATAAGAATATTAATGCTTTTCTTGAGTCACTGCTGTCAGAGTCCTTTCCCACACTGGAAGTCAGAGTCCACCTCACCGCCCTAGGATGCCCTCCAACACTGTGCTGATCTCTGGACCTGCTGTGGGGGCAGCTCAGATTTTAATCTGGTCCTAATCCTGTGTGTTCTTGCCTCCAATGTCCACAGCTATCAGAGCTAGTGAGAGTTTTCTTTTATGGGAGCTATCAATGTCCATTCATATATTCCATAACACAGCATCTACCTAGTTGATCTTGTGGATTTAACCTGCAGCTTGTACAGCTGGTGGGAAGGTTTTAGGTCTTCTTCCTTAGTCACACTGCCCCTGGATTTCATTGTGGTTTTATTTCTGTCTCTATATGTAGGTCATCCACTGAAGTTTGCTCCTGATGCTGCCCTGGAGGACTTGGGTTTGCCCCAGTGAGGGCTAGATGTGGAGGTGGTGCAGCTGCTTGAGTCTCAGGGGTTCTGGCAGCACCAGGTCCTCAAGGGAGTTGGCAGCTAAGGCAGCAGGAAGTATAGTGCTCTAGAAGGGTATGGCAACAAGTGTTGGCCAATACACTCCAGTGTTCTTACCTGCAGAACCCCCATCCCGGACAAAGAAACCTGGCAAGCCACAGTCCACAGGGTTGCAAAGAGTGCGACATGACCAAAGCGACCCTGCGCGCATAGACACAAGACTTTTTTGCCTGTGGCACTCTGCCCCAGTGAGCGTTGAGAGTGAAGGTGGTGCATCTGCTTGGCTTGTGGGGACCCTGGCAGTTCCAAGTGTGCAGGGACACAGACTGCCTCCACCACAGGAGTTATGGCTGGATCAGAGTGTTTTTCCCAGCCTCTTGTAGCTGGCAATCAGAAGGCCTCTTTGGCCAGTCTTTCTGTGTAGATCTGCCTGTTCAGGCACTTAGAGGGCCCCCTTGCCTGGGGCCCTTCTCTGTTGTTTGGCGTGTCAGTCACTTAAAGGGGCCCCGTGGCTGGGGTCCTACTCTAGATCGGTGTATCAGTCACTTAAAGGGGCACCCTGGGTAGGGCCCTGCTCTGTAGTTCAGAGTGTCAGGTGTTTGATGGGCCAGCCTCTCTGTTGTTCAGCTGCTGATGTTGGCTTGTTATGGGAGAGAAGCTATGGTGGTGGCTCCACCCCCTACGTGTGACTCAGCCATATCACCTTGCTTCCGTGGTCATTTCCACAGTCATTTCCCACCCACAATCTCCTCCCTCACATCCCCTGGATCTGTCTCTCTCCAGTCAACAGCAGCCCTTGCCCTAGGATTGCTCCCCAATCCCTAAACTCCAGCTCCCAGCCACTGTGCCTTTCAGGGAACCTGCATCCCTATCCAGGGTATGCATGGCTGCAGCAAGGACTGTCTGATTCTCATTCCATTTAGGCTGCCACAAATCAGCTGTTTCACTCTCAGCCTTAAAGGTTTTTCCTCTGACTCAGACAATTTCCCTGCTGTGGGGATTGGACCCCTGCTTCAGCTCCCCTACCCACTGAAGGCAGGTCGGGCCCTATTAACACTCCTGTTTTTCCCCCTAGTTCCTTCATCCTACCGAATTTTACGTGGTTCTACATATTCTTTTCTGGTGGTCAGGTACTCCTGTCCACTCTCAGCTGGTGTTCTGCATGCACTTCTGTGTCTAAAGATGTATTCCTGATGTATCCAAGGAAAGAGATGTATCCAAGTTCACCTATTCCTCCACCATCTTGTTCCAAATTCTGCAACTGTTTTTTTCCATTGTCTCCAAGAACATATCAGACCTTCTGGTCACTAGCAAGTGTTCCATAAACTGAAGTAGCTCTTTTTCTAAATTTTTATTTCATATTGGAGTACAGTTGATTTCCAATGTTGTGTTAGTTTCAGGCATACAGCAAAGTTATACATACACATATCTATATATACATTATACAAAGTTATACATGTCTATGTGTATGCTGTTTAGTCACTAAGTGTCTGACTCTTTTGCAGCCCTATAGACTGTAGCATGCCAAGCTCCCCTGTCCATGGAGTTTCCCAGGCAAGAATGCTAGAGTGGGCTGTCAACCACTGAGCCACGAGGGAAGCCTATCTATGTATATACATATATCTACTTATACAGATAAGTAGATTCTTACCTACTAAGAACTGTAGATTCTATTTTTCGATTCTTTCTATTAATTGGCACTAGTAGTAAAGAATCCACTTGCCAATGCAGGAGACACAAAGGACATGAGTTCAGTCCCAGGATTTGGAAGATCCCCTGAAGGAGGAAATGGCATCCCATTGTAGCAGTCTTGCCTGGAAAATTCCATGGACAGAGGAACCTGGTGGGCTACAGTCCATGGGGCCACAAAGAGTCAGACACAACTGAGCGATTGAGCACAGATATCTATTATTTTTCAGATTCTTTCTACTATAAGTTATTATACTGAGTGGAGTTCCCTGTGCTATGCAGCAGGTCTTTATTGATCATCTGTTTTGTATATGTTAGTTCAGTTCAGTTCAACTCAATTCAGTCACTCTGTCATGTTCGACTCTTTGCAACCCCATGAATCACAGCATGCAAGGCCTCCCTGTCCATCACTAACTCCTGGAGTCCACCCAAACTCATGTCCATCGAGTCAGTGATGCCATCCAGCCATCTCATCCTCTGTCGGCTCCTTCTCCTCCTGCCCCCAATCCCTCCCAGCATCAGGGTTGTTTTTTTTTTTTTTTCCAATGAGTCAACTCTTCACATGGGGTGGCCAAAGTATTGGAGTTTCAGCTTCAACATCAGTCCTTCTAATCAACACCCAGGACTGATCTCCTTTAGGATGGACAAGTTGGATCTTCTTGCAGTCCAAGGGACTCTCAAGAGTCTTCAACACCACAGTTCAAAAGCATCAATTCTTAGGCGCTGAGCTTTCTTCACAGTCCAACTCTCATGCATACATGACCACTGGAAAAACCATAGCCTTGACTAGACGGACCTTAGTCGGCAAAGTAATGTCTCTGCTTTTGAATATGCTATCTAGGTTGGTCATAACTTTTCTTCCAAGGAGTAAGCGTCTCTTAATTTCATGGCTGCAATCACCATCTGCAATGATTTGGGAGCCCAAAAAAATAAAGTCTTACACTGTTTCTACTGTTTCCCCGTCTATTTCCCATGAAGTGATGAGGCCAGATGCCATGATCTTCGTTTTCTGAATGTTGAGCTTTAAGCCAACTTTTTCACTCTCCTCTTTCACTTTCATCAAGAGGCTTTTTAGTTCCTCTTCACTTTCTGCCATAAGGGTGGTGTCATCTGCATATCTGAGATTATTGATATTTCTCCTGACAATCTTGATTCCAGCTTGTGTTTCTTCCAGTCCAGTGTTTCTCATGATGTACTCTGCATATAAGTTAAATAAGCAGGGTGACAATATATAGCCTTGATGTACTCCTTTTCGTACTTGGAACCAGTTCGTTGTTCCATGTTAGTGTATGTACCTTAATCCCAATGTCCTAATTTATCCTTTTACCCTATCTTTCCCCTTTGGTTACTATAAGTTTGCTTTTTTATGTCTGTGGGTCTGTTTCTGTTATGTAATAAGTTCGTTTTTATCATTTTTTTTAGATTCCACATGCAAGTGATATGATATTTCTCTTTTCCCTTTTTACTTATTTCATTTAGTATGATAATCTCTGCTTTATTTCATTCCTTTTTATGGCTGAGTAATAATTCATTGGCATATTCCATCTTCTTAATCCATTCATCTGTTAATGAACATTTAGTTTGCTTCCATGTCTTGGTTATTGTAAATAGTGTGATAAGGAACATTAGGGTGCACATATCTTTTTGAATCATGGATTTCTCCAGGCATATGCCCTGGAGTGGAATTGCTGGATCATATTTGGCCTTGGAATGTGGAATGAAGCAGAGCAAAGATTAATAGAGTTTTGCCAAGAAAATGCACTGGTCATAGCAAACACCTTCTTCCAACAACACAAGAGAAGACTCTACACATGGACATCACCAGATGGTCAACACCGAAATCAGATTGATTCTATTCTTTGCAGCCAAAGATGGAGAAGCTCTATACAGTCAACAAAAACAAGACCAGGAGCTGACTGTGGCTCAGATCATGAACTCCTTATTACCAAATTCAGACTCAGATTGAAGAAAGTAGGGGAAACCACTAGACCACTCAGGTATGACCTAAATCAAATCCCTTATGATTATACAGTGGAAGTGAGAAATAGATTCAAGGGATTAGATCTGATAGATAGAGTGCCTGATGAACTATGGAATGAGGTTCGTGACACTGTACAGGAGACAGGGATCAAGACCATCCCCATGGAAAAGAAATGCAAAAAAGCAAAATGGCTGTCTGAGGAGGCCTTACAAATAGCTGTGAAAAGAAGAGAGGTGAAAAGAAAAGGAGAAAAGGAAAGATATAAGCATCTGAATGCAGAGTTTCAAAGAATAGCAAGAAGATATAAGAAAGCCTTCTTCAGCGATCAGTGCAAAAAAATAAAGGAAAAGAACAGAATGGGAAAAGACTAGAGATCTCTTCAGGAAAATTAGAGATACCAAGGGAACATTTCATGCAAAGATGGGCTTGATAAAGGACACAAATGGTATGGACCTAACAGAAGCAAAAGATATTAAGAAGAGGTGGCAAGAATACACAGAAAAACTGTACAAAAACGATCTTCCTGACACAGATAATCACGATGGTGTGATCACTCATCTAGAGCCAGACATCCTGGAATGTGAAGTCAAGTGGGCCTTAGAAAGCATCACTACAAACAAAGCTACTGGAGGTGATGGAATTCCAGTTAAACTATTTCAAATCCTGAAAGATGATGCTGTGAAAGTGCTTCACTCAATATGCCAACAAATTTGGAAAACTCAGCAGTGGCCACAGGACTGGAAAAGGTCAGTTTTCATTCCAATCCCAAAGAAAGGCAATGCCAAAGAATGCTCAAACTACCGCACAATTGCACTCATCTCACACACAAGTAAAGTAATGCTCAAAATTATCCAGGCCAGGCTTCAGCAATACATGAACCGTGAACTCCCTGATGTTCAAGCTGGTTTTAGAAAAGGCAGAGGAACCAGAGATTAAGTTGACAACATCTGCTGGATCATCAAAAAACAAGAGAGTTCCAGAAAAACATCTATTTCTGCTTTATTGACTATGCCAAAGCCTTTGACTGTGCAGATCACAATAAACTGGAAAATTCTGAAAGTGATGGGAATACCAGACCACCTGAGTGGCCTCTTGAGAAACCTATATGCAGGTCAGGAAGCAACAGTTAGAACTGGACATGAAACAATGGACTGGTTCCAAATAGGAAAAGGAGTGTGTCAAGACTGTATATTGTCCCCCTGCTTATTTAACTTATATGCAGAGTACATCATGAGAAACGCTGGACTGGAAAAAAACACAAGTTGGAATCAAGATTGCTGGGAGAAATATCAATATCCTCAGATATGCAGATGACACCACCCTTATGGCAGAAAGTGCAGAGGAACTAAAAAGCCTCTTGATGAAAGTGAAGGAGGAGAGTGAAAAAGTTGGCTTAAAGCTCAACATTCAGAAAACGAATATCATGGCATCCGGTCCCATCACTTCATGGGAACTAGATGGGGAAACAGTGGAAATAGTGTCAGACTTTATTTTGGGGGGCTCCAAAATCACTGGAGATGGTGACTGCAGCCATGAAATTAAAAGATGCTTCCTCCTTAGAAGAAAAGTTATGACCAACCTAGATAGCATATTCAAAAGCAAAGACATTACTTTGCTGACTCTGGTCCATCTAGTCAAGGCCACGGTTTTTCCAGTAGTCACGTATGGATGTGAGAGTTGGACTGTGAAGAAGGCTAGCACCGAAGAATTGATGCTTTTGAACTGTGGTGTTGGAGAAGACTCTTGAGAGTCCCTTGGACTGCAAGGAGATCCAACCAGTCCATTCTGAAGGAGATCAGCCCAGGGATTTCTTTGGAAGGAATGATGCTAAAGCTGAAGCTCCAGTACTTTGGCCACCTCATGTGAAGAGTTGACTCACTGGAAAAGACTGATGCTGGGAAGGATTAGGGGCAGGAGGAGAAGGGGACGACAGAGGATGAGATGTCTGGATGGCATCACGGACTCGATGGACATGAGTCTGAGTGAACTCCAGGAGTTGATGATGGACAGGGAGGCCTGGTGTGCTGCAATTCATGGGGTCGCAAACAGTCGGACACGACTGAGCAACTGAACTGAACTGAACTGATGGCAGTTCTATTTTTAGTTTTTTAAGGAACCTCCATACTGTTATCCATAGTGGCTACACCAAAATTACATTCTCACCAGCAGTGTAAGGGGATCCCTTTTTGTCATAACCTCTCTGGCATTTATTGTTTGTACATTTTTTAATGCTGGCCATTCTGACTGGTGTTATGTCATACCTCATTGTAGTTTTGTTTTGCGTTTCTCCAATTATTTCTTCCCTTGCGGCTCAGCCGGTAAAGAATCTGCCTGTAATGTGGGAGACTTGGGTTTGATCCCTGGCTTGGGAAGACCCCCTGCAGAAGAGAAATGCTACCCACTCCAGTATTCTGGCCTAGAGAATTCCATGGACTGTATAGTCCACGGGGTTGCAAAAAGTTGGAATCAATTGAGCGACTTTCACTTTTACAATTCTTAGTGACGTTGAGCATCTTTTCATGTGCTTTAGTGTCATCTGTATGCCTTCTTTGGAGACATTTCTATATAGATCTTCTGCCTATTTTTTGATTGGGATTTTTAAATTGAACTGCAAAAATTGTATATTTTGGATGTTAATCCCTTGTTGGTAGCTTTGTTTGCAAATATTTTCCACATTCTGTGGGATTTTTTGTTTGTTTTCTTTAGTTTATATTTTTCTTTGCTATGTAAAAGCCATTAACTTAATTATATTATTTTTGTTTATTTGTTTATTTTTGTTTTTATTTTCATTGCCCTGGGATGTGGATTAAAAAAGATGTTTCTGTGATTTATGTCAAAGATGGTTCTGCCTATGTTTTCCTCTAAGAGTTTTAGAGTATCCAGTCTTAAAAATTTAGTTCTTTAATCCATTTTCAGATTACCTTTGTGTATGGTGTTAAAAAATATTCTAAATCCTTATTTTTACATTGGCTGCTCTGTTTTCCCAGTACCACTTATTGAAGAGGCTGTCCATTGTATATTCTTGCCTCCTTTGTTGTAGATTAATTGACTATAGGTGTGTTGATTTATTTCTGGGCTTTCTCTCTTGTTCCATTGATCTATAAATTCCCTGGTGGCTCAGACAGTAAAGCATCTACCTTCAATGCAGGAGACCAGGGGTTGGGAAGATCCCCTGGAGAAGGAAATGGCAACCCACTCCAGTACTCTTGCCTGGAAAATCCCATGGATGGAGGAGCCTGGTAGGCTACAGTCCATAGGGTCGCAAAGAGTCTGACAGGACTGAGCAACCTTACTTTCACTTTCTATAAGCCTGTTTTTGTTCCTGTACTATACTGTTTTGATTACTATAGCTTTATAGCATAGTTTGAAGTCACAGAACCTGGTTCATCAAACTCCATTTTCCTTTCTCACAATTGATTTCTTTACAAATTTTAATATTTTTTAATTCTAGCTCTGTGGAAAATGCCATGGATAACTTGATAGGGATAATTTGACAGGAATTGCACTGAATCTGTACATCACTTTGAGTAGTATAGTCATTTTGACAATATTAACTCTTCCCATCCAAAAACACTGTATATCTTTCCATCTATTTGTGTCATCTTCAATTTCTTTCATCAATGTCCTACAGTTTTCAGAGTACAGATGTTTTACCTCCTTATGTAGCTTTATGCCTAAACATTTTATTCTTCTTGATGCAATGGTAAATAAGATTGTTTCCTTAATTTCTTTCTGATCTATTGTTGTCAGTGTACAGAAGTGCAACAGATTTCTGTGCACTGATGCTGTATCCTGCACCATTACCAAATTCATTGATGAGCTTCAGTAGTTTTCTGGAGGTATCTTTAGGATTTTTTATGTATAGCATCATGTCATCTGCAAATAGTGACAGTTTTACTTCTTCTTTTCTAATTTAGGTTCCTTTTTTTTTCCTTCCCTGATTGCTGTGGATAAGCCTTCAAAAGTGTGTTGAATGAAAGCAGCAAAAGAGGACTTTCTTGTCTTTTTCCTGATCTTAGAGAAAATATTTTCAGCTTTTCACCATTAAATATGATATTGGTTGTGGGTTTGTCATATAGGACCTTTATTATAGCCTTTGGTATGTCTCAGTATGACTCAAAATTCTATTATCTATCAACAAAGTCAGCACAGAACATTGTTCCATATTTTAATCTTTCACTTTATATCATTCTCACTTTTGCCATTTAAGTAGCTATATATGTGTTTATTTATTTCCCTTTATATTTTTATAATTGATTTTGTTATCAGCATTTTAGGCATTAAAAAATATTTCTGTGTGGGAGCAAGGAATTGTTTGATCAAAACATATTAGCAGTTTCATAGTCCTTGAGAGAGAGAACCACATTGCTCTCGAAAGAGACCAGACAAATATACAATTTCTCATGAACTTATTTCTCCTCCTGACTTGTCATCACTGGATTTTATCACTGGCTTTATTACTTTAATAGGGATATAATAGTACCTCCAAGTTGTTCTTATTTGTGTGCTGTTAATTACTCTGAGGATGGACATTTCATAACATGATAAGATACTGCATTTTTTTTCCATCAGCAAAAACATCTGTTCCTTTTTTACTACACTCAAAGTGGAATCAAATGGCAATGTTATATATTTAAATCATCTTTATTCTTCTTCAGATATAAATTTCTCTAATCTATTTATTTTCTTTTTGATATGTGTTTTACAGCATTTTTGGCTACCACAGATTTTTGTACATGGAATGTGCCCCAGGAGTCAGGCAATACTGACATTCAGGATGTCCCATGACAGTCTTCAGTAGCATTCAATCAAGCTAATTTGTTTACTTTAAGCTCTTTTTGACAGGTGGTTTTTAAATCATTCATTCTTTGACTTACTGAGAATCTATTGTAGTGTATAGCTCTGAATGTACTCTCTTCCCTACTGAGATTCGATTTCATCAAAACATTGAATAGTAAATCTGTTCCCTACTGTGATACTGTTTCTAACATGTTATAAAGCTTTTACAATTTTGAATTTCTGAAATTCCTATTCTACTGCAATGATGAACCTTCCAAATCCAAAGTTATATGGTTTTAATCACTGGTACTTTGCAACACACTTTATAATCAACTAGAGTGGGAGGAGCATTATTACTGATATTAGATGCCTTTGATGTTCTTGCTCCCACTTCTCAGGGGTGGAGGGTGAGAAGGCTGAAAGCTAGAGTGATCAAAGAGCCTTAGCTTTCTTCCCCATCTGCAGAATTTGGGTGGCTGTGATGGAACAGACCAGACCTCAGGACCTGGCTGCTGCACCTATCCTACAGCTTTGTTTTGTTTGAGGTCTGGCAGCCTACAGGGTTGTTTTTATTTGGTTAGTCTTGACTTTGAACATCCTCAAGTAAAGCACATTGGTCCCAGTTCTTCAGAATCCCTGCCAGTTCCTATCATCTGACACCTGGTCTAGTTATCTCAGTTTTGTCTTCTGTCTGATACCTAAAAACATTCTAAATTACAAACCAAGGCATAAAGTGTATCCCAGTGGTTTTTTTAAAGAGTATTTTTGGGGGGCCATCCCCCACAGCATGTGGGATCTTAGTTCCTTGGCTGGGGATCAAACTTGCACCCCCTGCTTCGGAAGTCTGAAGTCTTAACCTCTGGACTGCTGGGAAAGCCCTATCTCAGTATTTTTAAACTCTAACATAGAAATAATAATGTATCTCATCAGGTTGTTGAAAGGATTACATGAGAAAACATGAAACAGTTGTGGGAAGAAGTGTTTTAGCAACTTTTTTCTATTGTTCTTTACTGTTCTGTGTGTGGTTGATGGTGGGGGGGGGGGGGGGTTCTGCCCACCTGCAGTAACCCTGTGGTTCTCTGAGACCAGGGGAAGTGTCAAGGATCTTGGTGATCTGTGTATCCCTACCCCACTGCACAGTGCCCTAGTACACATCAGGGATTCACTAAATATTGGCTGAAATCTATTGCATATGAATATACATATTTCAAGTGCCCAGGAGCTATGCTGTAGATATAAAACTCCAAACTGCATCTTACGTGGTGGATTCATGTCAATGTATGGCAAAACCAATACATTATTGTAAAGTAAAATAAAATAAAAAGGATGCACACCCCAGCTTGCCATTCCTCAAACACCTGTCTGCATTCCCATGACAAGTCCTTTATTATTGGTCTCTTAGTTGCAGGGTCTGTTGAATTGCTAACCATGCCATGTCCATGCTAAGTTAGCTTCTGTTTTCACTTGGCCTTATTTAAGACACTATGTAGTGGCTACTTGGCCTATATTCACCAGTATTTAGTCCTCATGACCTCCAGTGGCCACTTCTCTTATTCAGATAGACAGGAGAACTCATTGTTAGATGATGATCTTATCTGTAAAAATCATAGGCAAAACCAAATCACTGGAATTACATAGGGTTATTAAGCTCCACCCATCTATATTCATGTTGAATGATGCCAAGATTTTACCTCATAACCTGTGACTATGCTGCTAAAATGTTTCAGGTCAATTAAATAATACTTATTCAGAGAAGTCTGCATTTTACTTAATGGAGAAAGAATTTTTAAGATTTATATTATACTAAATTGAATTAGACCACTTTTATCATTACTATTTAATGAAGCATTTATAAAATGATCAATAAATTAGATAAGAAATAAACAGTATAACCTATGAATGAAATAATTACTTTCTAAAGCAAATGATGAATGTGGCTCATCAAATTAAGTTTAAGATATAAAGAATAATAAAAGAATACTACAGTTATTTACCAAGAATTGGCCAGCCTAGGAGAAATGGACAAATTTCTGGAAACAAGCAATCAATTAAGACTGAATCAGGAAGAAATAGACAATCTGAACAGAGCAATCAGTTTGCTATACACCAGAAGCTATCACAAGATAGTAAATCAATTATACTTCAATTTTAAAAAGAAAGAAAGAAAAAAGTGGGTACAGAGGAAATACATCTCAACACAATAGCAACCATTTATGACAAACTTACAACTAAAAACTTTTTATTCTATAGTGAAAATGTGAAATCCTTTACTCAAATCAAGAGGAAGAAAGGATGCCCATGCTCACCATTTCTATTTAACATAGTATTGGATATCCTAGTCACAGCAATCAGACAAGAAAGAGAAATAAAACACATCCAAATTAGAAGGGAAAACAGTAAAGTTGTCACTATTTGCAGATGACATGATTCTATACATAGAAATCCATATCAGCAACCTCAGATATGCAGATGATACCACTCTAATGGCAGAAAGTGAAGAGGAACTAAAGAGCCTTTTGATGAGGGTGAAAGAGGAGAGTGAAAAAGCTGGCTCAAAATTCAACATCCAAAAGACTATGATCATGGCCTTCAGGCTCATCACTTCATTCAGGCTCATCACTTCATTCAGGCTCATCACTTCATTCAGGCTCATCACAAATAGAAGGGGAATAAGTGGAAGCAGTGATAGATTTTATTTTCCTGAGCTCCTAAATCACTGCAGATGGTGACTACAGCCATGAAATTAAAAGATGTTTGCTCCTTGGAAGGAAAGCTATGACATATAGGCAGTATATTAAAAAGCAGAGACATCACTTGATGACAAAGTTCCATAGAGTCAAAGCTATAGTTTTTGCAGTAGTCATGTACAGATGTGAGAGTTGGACCATAAAGAGACTGAGCACCAAAGAACTGATGCTTTCAAACTGTGGAGCTGGAAAAAACTTTTGAGACTCCCTTGGACTGCAAAGAGATCAAAAACCAGTCAATCCTAAAGGAAATCAACTCTGAATATTCATTGCAAGTAGTGATGCTGAAGCTGAAGCTTCATTACTCTGGCTACCTGATGTGAAGAACTGACTCACTGGAAAAGACCTTGATGCTGGGAAAGATTGAAGGCAAAAGGAGAAGGGAGCAGCAGAGGATGAGATGGTTAGATAGCATCACTGACTAATGGACATGAATTTAAGCAAACTCTGGGAGATAGTGAAGGACAGAGAAGCCTGGTGTGCTGCAGTCCATGGGCCACAAAGAGTCAGGCACGACTTAGTGACTGAACAACAACAACAAAATCTCCACCCAAAAGCCAATAGAACTAATAGATGAATTCTGCAAACAAGATTAATATTTGTTGCCTTTTCTGTACACTAATAGTGAAGGTGAAAACCTATACTCTGAAAACTATAAAAACTTTGATGAAGAAATTTGAAAATGATGCAGAAAACTGGGAAGATATACTATGTTCTTGGATTGGAATAATAAATATTGTTAAAATGGCCATATTACCCAGAAAAGTCTACAGATTTAATGTAACTTGTATCAAAATGCTCATGACACTTTCACAGAACTAGAAAAATTAATCCTAAAATTTACATGCAACCACAAAAGGCCCACAATAGCCAAAGCAACCTTTAGAAAAAAGTAAAGCTAGAGATATTATCCTCCTTGAATTCAGACTATACCACAAAGTAACAGTAATCAAAACAGCATAGTACTGGCACAAAAACAGACACATAGATCAATAGAACAGAATAAAGAGCCAAGAAATAAACCCACACATTTATGGTTAATTAATCTCCAGCTTAGGAGGCAAGAATATACAATGGAGAAAAGACACAATCTCTTCAATAAGTGGTTCTGGGAAAACTAGGTAGCTACATGTAAAAGAATGAGATCAGAACACTCTCTAATAGCACACACAAAAATAAACTCAAAATGGATTAAAGACCTAAATGTAAGACCTTAACTTATCAAAAACTCCTAGAAGAGAACATAGGCTAAACATTCTTTGACATAAATCATAGGGGATCTTTTTTTACTCTGTCTCTAAGGAAAAAGAAATGAAAGCAAAAATAAATGGGACCTAATTAAACTGAAAATTTTTTGTACAGCAAAGGAAACCATTGAAAAAATGGAATAGAACCAACTGAATAAAGCAAAATACTTGTAAATTGTATGATCAATAAGTGGTTAGTATCCAAAGTAACTAAACAGCTCATGCAACTCAACATAAAACGAAAAAAAAAAAAAAGATTAAACAATGGGCAGAAGACCTGGATAGACAATTTTCCAAAGATGATATACAGATAGCTGACAGGTACATGAAAAGATGTTCAACATTGCTAGTCATCAGAGAAATGCATATCCAAACCACAGAGATACCACCTCACACCGCTTAATATGGCTATCATAAAAAAGTCTACAGATCACGTATGTTGGAGAGGATGTAAAAAAATGAGAACCCTCATACATTAGTGATGGAAATGTAAATTGGTGCAGACCCTATGGAAAACAGTATGGAAGTTCCTTTAAAAACTAAAAATAGAACTACCCTATGATCCATCAATCCACTTCTGGGTATATAAATACAGAAAAAAATGAAACTACTCATTGGAAAAAAAATACTTCCACCCCAATGTTCATAGCAGTATTATTTACAATTTCCAAGATGTGAAAGCAACCTAAGTGTTCATCAACAAATTAATGAATAAAGAAGATGTGGCATATATACACAACAGGATACTACTCAGTCATAACCAAGAATGAAATTCTGCTAATTGTGACAACATGGATGGACTTGGAAGGTATTATGTTTAGTGAAATGTTAGAGAAAGATATGTACTGTATAATACCACTTATATGTGTAATCTAAAACAATGAAACTAACTATAAACATAACAAAAAAAAAATCCTCCCAGGTACAAAGAAAAAACTAGTGGTTACTAGTATGTGGGGGGCAAGTTAGGGGTAGGGGATTAAGAGATACAAGCTACTACATATAAAATAAGTTACAAGGATATATTGTATAGCAACAGGGAATATAGCCAATATTTTATAATAAGTACAAGTGGAATATACCCATTTGAAATTGTGAATCACTCTATTGTATACCTGAAACTCACATGCTATTGTAAATCAACTATACCTTAATTTTTTCAAGTATTAATTAATATGTTAGAAAATATTGTTGGATCAAGCTTAATGATATGTTTCTGGTAACATATTATCAATTGGTTCAACCCTTTTGGAAGAAAATAGAAACGTTTAGCAGAGCCATTTTTTAAAAATTATACTCTTTGAGGCAGTAACCTCTGTTTTTTATAGTCTAAGGAAATAATCTATATGATTAATGGAAAACAACAGAATCCACCTTGGCTAGTTCAAGCAGGAAGGGAATTTCTTAAAAGACTTCGGGAAACTTACAGGCTCTCTGGGATGCAAGGTAAAGAAGAGCCTTGGGAGCTATGCATCCAGGGATAAGGGCCAACCACATCATGGGGCACCAGGAGGTCACCACTTTGCCTGGACAGACATGAGTCTATAGACAGCTCAGGTCCTGGACATCCAGCACCAAGCTATTGCCTCCAAGGTGCCCGAAGCCTTTCCCCACAAGCTTGTCAGTGGGTTGACCCTACACTTCCCCCTCATGCTGCCCCTTTCCAAAGTGGAGTCTCTTATAGATGTATATATGGAAGGGCCCAGGTCCTTCATGTAGCAGGGATACTGGGAGAGTGAGCTTTACCATCCACTTTGGGGAGGTGTTTCTCAGTATGTGCAAAACTCTTCAAATATGGGGTGAGGTAGGCATGATCAAAAGATGCTGGTCAGTACATATAAGAAAAAAGTCCAAGGCAGTCCAAAAGGAGAGAGCATTATGTACAGTTATGGTCAACATAGCAGAACTTGTCATGACCAAAAAATTTTGTAATTAAGTAAAGGGAGGATTTTTATAATATAATACTTTGATAGAATATTGTTTAATCATAAAGATTATAAACCTACAGATTCACAGAGACAGAAAGTACAATGGTTTTATTAGGGGCTGAAGGAAGGAGGTTACATGAAGCTAGTGTTTCACAGATTAGAATTTCAGTTTGGGATGATGAAATGTTGTGGAAATTAATAGATAACAGTGATGGAAGCACAATGATGTGAGTGTATTTACCACTGAATTGTACATTTTTAAATGTTTAAACAGTAAGTTTTGTGTTATATATACTTCACCACAAGTCTGTAAAATAGAGTTATAAAGAATAATGAAAATATTTCTGATATAAAGGATGACAGAAACTTGTATCCACATGATTACTGTTGTTCAGTAGCTCAGTCGTGTCCAACTCATTGTGATCCCATGGACTGCAGCACACCAGGCTTCCTTGTGCTTCATTATCTCCCAGAACTTGCTCAAACTCATGTCTGTCAAGTGGGTGATGCCATCCAACCATTTCATCCTCCATCATCCCATTCTCCTCCCGTCTTCAGTCTTTCCCAGCATCAGGGACTATTCCAGTGAGTCAGCTTTTCGCGTCAGGTGGCCAAAGCATTCAGCTTCAGCATCAGTCTTTCTAATGAATATTCAGGATTGATGTCCTTTAGGATTGACTGGTTGGATCTCCTTGCAGTCCAAGGGACTCTCCCCTCCAACAGCACAGTTCAAAAGCATCAAATCTTTGTTGCTCAGCTTTCTTTATAGTCCTGCTCTCACATCCATATATGACTGCTGGAAAAACCATAGCTTTGACTAGACAGACATTTATTGGTAAAGTAATGTCTCTGCTTTTTAATATGCTGTCTAGGTTGGTCATAGATTTTCTCCAAAGGAGCAACCTAGCATCTTTTAATTTTGTGGCTGCATTCACAATCTGCAGTGATTTTGGAACCCAGAAAAATAAAGTTTGTCACTGTTTCCATTGTTTTTCCATCTATTTGCCATGAAGTGGTAGGACCAGATGCCATGATCTTCATTTTTTTAATGTTGAGTTTTAAGCCAAATTTTCACTCTCCTCTTTCACTTTCATCAACAGGCTCTTTAGTTCCTCTTCACTTTCTGCCATAAGGGTGGTGTCATCGGCATATCTGCAGTTCCTGTTATTTCTCCCAGCAATCTTGATTCCAGTTTGTGCTTCATCCAGCCCAGCATATCTCATGATGCATATAAGTTAAATAAGCAGGGTGACAATACACAGCTTTGATGCACTCCTTTCTCAATTTGGAGCCAGTCCATTGTTTCATCCCCAGTGCTAGCTGTTGCTTCTTGACTTGCATACAGGGTTCACAGGAGGTAGGTAAGCTGGTTTGGCATTTCTATCTCTTTAAGAATTTTCCACAGTTTGTTGTGATCCACACAGTCAAAAGATTTAGCATAGTCAATGAAACAGAAGTAGATGTCTTTCTGGAATTCTCTTGATTTTTTTATGATCCAACAGATGTTGGCAAATTGATCTCTGGTTCCTCTGCCTTTTCTAAATCCAGCTTGAACATTTGGAAGTTCTTGGTTCATGTACTATTGAAGCCTCGCTTGGAGAATTTTGAGCATTATCTTGCTGGCATGTAAAATGAGTGAAATGATGTGGTAGTTTGAGCATTCTTTGGCATTGCCCTTCTTCGAGATTGAAATTATTTAAGAATGCAAAATGTATACAGGTGAAAAGGAGTACATGGATCAAGGATAATTAAAATTATAATACTTTAAGACTATGGGATTATACAGGAATATTTTCTTTCTTCTGCTTGTAATTTTAATAATGTTGGTATAGCATTTTTTATGTCATTAGACAGTGATTGTCTACTCTATCCCTTTCTCAAATCTTGAGTTTGAATTTTTAAAAGACGCATAGAAAAAACAAAAAGTGCACAGAAATATCTCCTACCATGAGGGTTCAGGAACAAATCAGCCTGGAAATGTTTGAAAAGGAACAGAAAAAAAGGATTCTCACCTGGATGCAGCCCCTAGTCTATTCTCACTACTGAGCCCTGCTTAATAGAATGACACTATCTAAAATGCTTGTTTAAATGTTTGCTTTTTGCTTACTAGAATGGACTAAAAATACATCTTTTCAATGCTTCTGTTGTCAGCAGCAATATCAGTTAATACACTGGAAGCCTCCAGAGGTCATGGTGTTTGCCACCCTAGGTCCTTCCTTGGTCAGTATTGCAGAGCAGGATGTGAAGTAGCTGTCATACCTTAGAGTACCATGAAGAGAATAAACACTAGGTGACCATTTAGTGTTCACCACATGCCAGTTTCTGAGCTGGGTGAGTAGGTGAATGTTTTAACTGAATTGTCCAAACAAAGCTGTGAGATAGTATCATGATTTTTATTTTAAAGATGAGAGATTTGCAGCTCAATGGATTCTGAAAATTCCTAATGGTTTCTAATTTTGCAAAGTAAGAAAGAACTAGGTAAGGTACTTGAAAGTTCTCTATTTTCATACCCTGGAAATGTTGGATAAATTTATGACTGAAAAGATAAAACCTTAAATGTATACATGCCTCCAGTGCAGGAGGTGCAAGAGGCAGGTTGGATGCCTGGGTCAGGAAGATCCCATGGAGTAGGAAATGGCAACCTGCTACACTATTCTCGCCTGGAGAATCCCATGGACAGAATAGCTTGGTTGGCTACAGTCCAGAGGGTCACAAAGAGTCAGACACAGTTGCACTCATTTCATATGCTAGCAAGGTAATGCTCAAAATTCTCCAAGCTAAGCTTCAACAGTACATGAACCAAGATGTTCAAGCCGGATTTAGTCAATCAGGTCGCAAATACACACATACATAGATGAACGCACAGGAAGAAAGATACATAGAGACAAGAGAAAAGCACAGAGTAGTTAGAATACTGAGACTCTGGAGCTTCCAAGGAAGATGATAGAACTCAGTAACTTAAGGGCTTAGGTATTGCCACCTTGTAAGATCTGGAGATAAGTTTTTAGTTCTGCAAAGACTAGGAAATTGGACCTAAGACCCACACACACAGCCAGGATCAGCTATAAGCAGGATGTTCAGTTAAAAAAGAAAAAGGTGACCTAGAAAAAAATCCATCCACCAGTACTGAATAACAAGGAACATCACTACTTTTTGCTTAGACTCTAAATGAGGAAAAATATTAAAATAAAATACTTTCAATTGAGATGGAAAACCTGAAGCTTTGTTTCATGGGGCTTTGGTTTTGCTTTTCTCTTGGCTATTTCATTTTTGGTTATTCTCATGGCCCCAGAACCTCTGGACCAAGAGATTCTTATAGCAGTTTATACCACCAGTGATACAATTTTCACCAAGCCAGTGATAACCCAGAATTAAATGGAACATCTCTCTAGGAGGAGACTTTCACAATCCAGGCCATAAGCTATTCTCATCAATCAAATGATGACCTCACAATCAAAATTTTAAAAAAAAACACATAAGGAAAAACTATGCATGAGTTAACAGACACAGCAAATAGCAGGATTAGAGCCCTAAAGACTTGAGATAGAATAACATAACACTAAAATTTATGGCATAAGCATAATTAAATTAATCAGGGAAGGAATAAACCCTAAGAAAAGAGTCACTATGTCACTATGAAAAACAATGAGGGACTTCCCTGGTGGACCAGTGGCTAAAGCTCCCAGCTCCCAATGCAGGGAGCCCAGGTTCGATCCCTAGCTAGGGAGTTAGATCCCACATGCCACAGTTGAGAGTTTGCATGCTGCAGTTAGAGATCCCATGTGCCACAGCTAAGACCCAGTGCAGCCAAATAAATAAACAAATAATTTTAATGGAAAAAATAAAGGAAAATAATGAGTAGTTTAAAAAATAGAATTTCTAGAAATAAAACTATAGCTCTCATAATTACACCTAACAAAGAGTAAAATAAGTTATTAGATACATGAAGAGGCAATAAAGCACCCAAATGACAATTTTTTTAAAATTAACTGTATATTACACAGCCATTAAAAATGAAGCATATCCTTATATGCAGAATCTAAAAAGAAATTATGCAAATGAACTTGTTTACAAAACAGAAACAGACTCACAGAGAATGAACTTATGGTTGCCAGGGGGGAAGGATGTAGGGAAGTGATAATCAAAGATTTTGGGATGGAAAGGTGCACACTGCTGTATTTAAAATGGATAACCAACAATGTCCTACAATATAGCACAGGGAACTCTGCACAATGTTATGTGGCAGCCTGGATGGGAGAAAAATTTGGAGAACAAATACATGTATATGTATGGCTGAGTCCCTTTGCTGTCCACCTGAAACTGTTAATTGGCTGTACTTCGATACAAATGAAGAGTTTTAAAAAAGAAAAAAAATTAACTGCAGGGCCTTCTTGGGGAGGGGGGAAAAGTGGTCATCACTGCCAAGGGTCCAGGCAATGACAGGGCTAGGAAAACACAACTAGGCCTATGTGAAAATCCATGGACAATTCCAGATGTTTTGTGAATGAGAATTGGCTTGCCTCCAGTTTGGGGCTATTTGATTACCAGAGAATATTTTCATATTGCATTACGAGTTTTTGCTTTAGCTGGCCTACTCGATTTCTTGAATTAATTTTTTGTTCAAAATCTGGACAATCAGAAATCAACTCTTGGATGTGTCCTTGGTTAACCTGCTGATACAATACCTATCAGTACCTTCTATATTAGTTTGACCTATGCAGATATTATTCTGCATGATAATTTTACATGATAATTTTACATGATAATTTTAAAGATGTAATGTTGATTGCTATGACTTTGATGTCAAATATTGAACTCTTCCAACATTGAGAATGCTTGCTAACTATTTCAATCCTTGCTGTGCCACTACTAAATTAAAACCAGTTCTCATCAGCAAGGTAGACACAGAAGTCCACCTCACCTTGGTGGAAGCTTTTTTGGCAGCTGAGTTTTCAGTTATAGTTGACCCTTTAACACATGGACATGAGAGTCGTGGAAATGAGAGCCACTGACCTTGGAGTTAAAAACCCGGAAATAAAAAATGATGTGCTAACAGTTTGACAGTCCCTCAAAAAGTTAAGCATAGAATTACCCTATGATCTGACAATTCCATGTCTAGGTATATACTCATAAGAATTTAAAAAATGAAAGAAAGTGAAGTCACTCAGTCATGTCCCCATGAACTGTAGCCTGCCAGGCTCCTCTGTCCATGGGATTTTCCAGGCAAGTATACTGGAGTGGGTTGCCATTTCCTTCTCCAGGGGATCTTCCTGACCCAGGGATCAAACCCTGGTCTTCTGCATTGTAGGCAGATGCTTTACCCTCTGAGCCCCCAGGAAAAGTGGGAACTCAAATACTTACACACCAATGTTTATAGCAGAATTATTTGCAATAGCCAAAAGATGGAACAACAGATGAATGGATGCTCGAAACATGGTGTTCACATGGAATATGATTTAGATTTTAAAAGGAATGAAATCCTTGTATATGCTACAACATGGGTGAACTTGAAAGATATTACACTAAGTGAAATAAGCCACACACACACAAAAAAACAAATATTGTATGACTCATCTTACATAAAGTACCTAGAATAGGCAAACTCATAGACAGGAAGTAATAGTACTGTAGATGTACTGTAGTAACATCTAGTAAGTGTTCCTAGAGAATGTAGGGAGCGGGGAGTGAGGATTTGTTTTTTAAGAGGTACAGTTTCTATTTGGGATGGTGTAAAAGTTCTGGAAATGCATAGTGGTAGTGGTGGCATATTGTGAATGTACTTAACACCACTGAATTGTACATGTGAAAATGGCTAAATGAGTAAAATGTTGTGTATTTTATAACAATAAAAAAGTATTATTTTATAACAAGAAAATTTAAATACAGGACCACCAAATTACATTTGAAATTCACATAAGTTATGAAAAATTTTTAGCATAAGTCCCTTGCAATATTTGGGATAAACTTATACTAAAAAAATTAATGTGTTGTTTTCCTAACATTCAAATGTAATGGGGCATCCTGTATTTTATGTGGCAACCCTCACAAGAGATGCTCAGAATCTAAACTCAGGTAGGGACAAAGTAATGAAGAGGGTTCGGGAGATATTTTAGGATTTAAACTGATGGACTTGGTGACCAAATGGAATGAGCTTGTGCTCAAAAGAGAGGAAGTATGAATTGCATTGAGACTTCTGTTTTACAGCACAGAAGGGCCATTCATGGAGGTAAAGAACCATCGCAGCCATTCAGTTCATTCATTTGTTCAACTAATCTGTATACTTTGCCAACATTATTGTGGAGAGAGCTGTCCAGACTTCAGTGAAAAATAGTCCAAAGGGGCCTGCGGACAAGTAAGGAGCAAGTGACAACTGGTTATGAAGCGTTCTGTGATGGGGGAATGGGGGGAAAGTGGGCATCTGTAGCAGAGGTCATGAAATCTGGAATGGGGGAGCAGCAGCGGAAGGGCCTGGACAAGGCCTGAGGATGGTCCTGGCCTCCTGAATTCTCACGTGGAGTGGCCTTGCAGACCATGAAGAATCTTACGTATTTCTTGCCAAAGATCTGTGTCCTTCTAAGGAGAATCTAGCAGCTCCCAAGCCCAGTAGAACCTGTTGCCAGCAGGTTCAGATAATATCGTTCAAACTGGAATGATTACTGTCTGCCCTGCTGCCTTCCTGGAACAATGATTTGAAAGGCAAAATATAGAATATATTGTTCGGATCCTTGCCAACCATGGGTTTCCAAATGCCCAACATGCAGCAGCCAGTGGGGCATGGGAAATGCACATCTTCTAGATGGGGTGGGTGCCTTGGCTTTGCTTCCTGCAGGAACTGCCTAAACTGGCTCCCTGCTGCCTCATAACACCCTGCACACCCACAAATTATTACTTCATTAGACACATTGTAGCACCACTAAAATTACATCTGCCAAAAAAAAAAAAAAAAACGCTTCATTAAAGGACTAGGGTTGGCTTAGGAGGAGAAATGAGTCATAAAGATTAAAGAAAAGCCATTTCCACAATCTTGGCAATTCTTGAGAAATTCCCTGAGGCTGCTCAGTAGAAAATTAAATCGCCCTGCTAGCTAGCTGGATTCTTGTAGCTTTCAGAGCCTAGAGATCCAATCTTACTCATCTCCCTGTGGGTCTTTCCACTGAGCAGGCAGGGTGAAATGTTTGTCAAGTTCAGCGGAAATTTAGAGATGATTAGGTAATGAGATAGCCAAGATGCTGGGGTGGGGCAAGGTGACCTGAATATAAGCTGCACCTTGATCTGCATCCAGGGGAGTACAATCTTACCTTGTGGCATGGGCAGGGGAGATAGGGAGGCAGACCCTGAGAACATCAAGATAAATGAGCAAAGGGGTCTACAGATGGGATTTTAGGACAGTGTAACCATACAGTATGGCACTGCAATTGTGGGTATATGTCATTATACATTTGTCCTAAACTGTAGGTTGTAGGTCCGTCTAGTCAAGGCTATGGTTTTTCCAGTGGTCATATATGGATGTGAGAGTTGGACTGTGAAGAAGGCTGAGCACCAAAGAATTGATGCTTTTGAACTGCGATGTTGAAGAAGACTCTTGAGAGTCCCTTGGACTGCAAGGAGATCCAACCAGTCCATTCTGAAGGAGATCAGCCCTAGGATTTCTTTGGAGGGAATGATGCTGAAGCTGAAACTCCAGTACTTTGGCCACCTCATGTGAAGAGTTGACTCATTGGAAAAGACTCTGATGCTGGGAGGGATTGGGGGCAGGAGAAGAAGGGGACAACAGAGGATGAGATGGCTGGATGGCATCACTGACTCGATGGACGTGAGTCTGAGTGAACTCCGGGAGTTGGCGATGGACAGGGAGGCCTGGCGTGCTGAGATTCATGGAGTCACAAAGAGTCGGGTACGACTGAACAACTGAACTGAACTGAACTGAACTGTAGGTTGTATACCAGGAATGAACTCTAAGAGTCAAAAATATTATGTATCCATATTGGTTCATCATTTGTAACAAATGCACCACACTAATACAAGATGTTAATAATAGGAGAAACTGAGTGGAGAGTGAGGAGGTATACAGGAACTCTCTATACTTTCTACTCACTTTTTCTGTAAACCTAAAACTGCTCACTGTCACGTTTCACTTTCATGCATTGGAGAAGGAAATGGCAACCCACTCCAGTTTTCTTGCTTGGAGAATCCCAGGGGTGGTGGAGCCTGGTGGGCTGCCGTCTATGGGGTTGCACAGAGTCGGGCACGACTGAAGTGACTCAGCAGCAGCAGCAAAACTGCTCAAAAAAAAAAAAGTCTTTTAATTTAAAAAGGGGGGAAAGGGCTCAGTTTCTGTATCAAATGTGTTTTGACAGAATGGGAGGAACCAGAACAGATGAAACCTAACTCCTTTTAGTTATAATATTAAATTTCCCAATTTTATTCAGTTCAGTTCAGTCACTCGGTCACGTCCTACTCTTTGTAATCCCATGGACTGCAGCATGCCAGGCTTCCCTGTCCATCACCAATTCCCAGAGTTTACTCAAACTCATATCCATTGCGTCAGTGACGCCATCCAAACATCTCATCCTCTGTCGTCCCCTTCTCCTCCTGCCTTCAATCTTTCCCTGCATCAGGGGCTTTTCTAGTGAATCAGTTCTTCACATAATGTGGCCAAAATATTGGACCTTCAGCTTCAGCATAAGTCCTTCCAATGAATATTCAGGACTCATTTCCTTTAGGATGGACTGGTTGGATCCCCTTGTAGTTCAAGGGACTCTCAAAAGTCTTATCCAACACCATAGTTCAAAAGCATCAGTTCTTCAGTGTTCCGCTTTCTTTATAGTCCAACTCTCACATCTGTACATGACTACTGGAAAAACCATAGCTTTGACTAGATGGACCTTTGTTGGAAAAATAATGTCTCTTTTTAATATGTCTCTTTTTAATGTCAGCTTTTTAATATACTGTCTAGGTTGGTCATAGCTTATCTTCCAAGGAGCAAGCATCTTTTAATTTCATGGCTGCAATCACCATCTGCAGTGATTTTGGAGCCCCCCAAAATAAAGTCTGTCTCTGTTTCCACTGTTTCCCCATCTATTTCCCATGAAGTGATGGGACCAGTTGCCATGATCTTAGTTTTCTGAATGTTGAGTTTTAAGCCAACTTTTTCACTCTCCTCTTTCACTTTCATCAAGAAGCTCTTTAGTTCTTCTTCGCTTTCTGCCCCATAAGGGTGGTGTCATCTGCATATCTGAGGTTATTGATATTTCTCCCAGCAATCTTGATTCCAGCTTGTGCTTCATCCAACCCAGCTTTTCTCATGATGTACTCTGCATATAAGTTAAATATGCCGGGTGATATATACAGCCTTGATGTACTCCTTTCCCAATTTGCAACCAGTCTGTTGTTCCATGTCCAGTTCTAACTGTTGCTTCCTGACCTGCATATAGGTTTCTCAAGAGGCAGGTCAGGTGGTCTGGTATTCCCATCTCTTTCAGAATTTTCCACAGTTTATTGTGATCCACACAGTCAAAGGCTTTGGCATAGTCAATGAAGCAGAAGTAATTTTTTTTTCTGGAACTCTCTTGCTTTTTTGATGATCCAATGGATGTTGGCAATTTGATATCTGGTTCCTCTGCCTTTTCTAAATTCAACTTGAAGATCTGGAAGTTCACATACTGTTGAAGCCTGGCTTATAGAATTTTGAGCATTACTTTACTAGCATATGAGATGAGTGCAATTGTGCAGTAGTTTGAACATTCTTTGGCATTGCCTTTCTTTGGGATTGGAATGAAAACTGACCTTTTCCAGTCCTGTGGCCACTGCTGAGTTTTCCATATTTGCTGGCATATTGAGTGCAGCACTTTCACAGCATCCTCTTTTAGGATTTGAAATAACTCCACTGGAATTCCATCACCTCCACTAGCTTTATTCATAGTGATGTTTCCTAAGGCCCACTTGACTTTGCATTCCAGGATATCTGGCCCTGGGTCACACCATCATGGTTATCAGGGTCATGAAGTTTTTTTTGTGCAGTTCTGTGTATTCTTGCCACCTCTTCTTAATATCTTCTGCTTCTGTTAGGTCCATACGATTTCTCTCTTTTATTGTGCAAGGGAACTTTGCATGGAAAGTTCCCTTGGTATCTCTAATTTTCTTAAAGAGATCTCTAGTCTTTCCCATTCTGTTGTTTTCCTCTATTTCTTTGCATTGATCACTGAAGAAGGCTTTCTTATCTCTCCTTGCTAGTTTTTGGAACTCTGCATCCAAATGGGTATATCTTTCCTTTTCTCCTATTCCTTAGCTTCTCTTCTTTTTTCAGCTATTTGTAAGGCCTCCTCAGACAACCATTTTGCCTTTTTGCATTTCTTTTCCTTGGGGATGGTCTTGATCCCTGCCTCCTGTACAATGTCACAAACCTCCATCCATAGTTCTTCAGGTACTCTGTCTATCAGATCTAATCCTTTGAATCTATTTGTCACTTCCACTGTATAATCGTAAGGCATTTGATTTAGGTCATACCTGAATGGTCTAGTGGTTTTCCCTGCTGCTGCTGCTAAGTCGCTTCAGTCATGTCCGACTCTGTGACCCCATAGACAGCAGTCCTCCAGGCTCCTCTGTCCCTGGGATTCTCCAGGCAAGAATACTGAAGTAGGTTGCCATTTCTTTCTCCGATGCATGTACGCATGCTAAGTCCTTCAGTCTTGTCCAGCTGTGTGTGATCCCATAGACGGCAGCCCACCAGGCTCCTCTGTCCACAGGATTCTCTAGGCAAGAATACTGGAGTGGGTTGCCATTTCCTTCTCTGAGTGGTTTTCCCTACTTTCTTCAATTCTATCAAAGGATCATAAGTCAACCACCCCCTCCCAAGAGTGGGGAGGGGATGCAGAGTCTTCCCAGGGTCAGAGTAAAGTGGAGGTAAGACAGGCAAGTATTAGACTAATTCATAAATGGGCAAGGTCCAAGCAAATAGGACTGTAAGCATTTAGAGAGTAGGGACTGTTTTATTAACCTGTGTGTGCAGTCTACCATGTTTGCAATATGAATGAAGGAATCAATAAATGAGAGCAACCAATTTGTTTAAGGCAGTTATCCACAGGTAAATGAATTAGAAACACCAAGGAATCTTTCCCAAAATACACAAGCCCATTAGTCCTTCTCAGCCCATAAAGGTTAGAATAAACCAACTATAAATATGCCAGTACTCAATACCACCGTAAGCATACAGCACCAGTGCCCTCATAGCACTCACAGCTGCCTCCCTCCCACCTCCACCCATCCCTGGGTTAAGAGCTGCCGTGTTTAAGCACTTCTCTGCCTCTGATACACGTAGCCATAGGATAAATGCACTATTGCCCTGTGGTGCCTGAGGGAGACCCGGGCTAAGGAAGAACTGGTCTTTGCCAAGTTCACTTTGTCTGGGACAAAGCCCTGTGTGCAGGGCTGTGTGCAAAGCCCTGTGTGCAGGGCTGTGTGCAAAGCCCTGTGTGCAGGCAGCGGATGTGGCTGCCTTTCATTCCCTGCCTCTCTCTCACTGCTTCTCTCTACCTGGGCAGAAGCCTTCCCTCAGGTGCTTATGGGACTTCATTTAAGATTGCAGGAGGCCTCTGTTAAAACACATGAGCCATCCTTAAGCTCTCTCTATAGCACCAAAGTGTATTTACCTGAAGATCTAGTTGGTAGCTTTCTCCTTGGGAAAAGGGGAGAGTGTCAGAGGCCAGCCTGGATTGATTATCAGAGGTATGAGGGGCTTAGTAGTGGAAGGCAACCCCTAGCTTCATGCCCTGGAAGGTCAGTCTAGAATGGTACCAAGGGCCTGGGGTAAGCTTTGGATTCAGAGAATCATAGGAGATTTGGCATTTAACCTCAGTTTTAAGAATAAGTAGGAATTTTCAATTTTCATGCTGGCAGAGAAGGCAAGAAAAAATTAAAATCAGTTTGTTTCAGAGATTCCTAAGAGTTGGCCCATGGGCCTAAGAGTTGGGCCCATGGCCCAAATCTGTTAACAAGAGATAGGGGATTTTATGTTGATTATCTGTCTTCCCTGGTAGTTCAGCTGGTAAAGAATCCACCTTCAATGCAAGAGACCCTGGTTTGCTCCTTGGGTCGGGAAAATCTCCTGGAGAAGGGATAGGCTACCCACTCCAGTATTCTTGGGCTTCCTGGTGGCTCAGATGGTAAAGAACCTGCCTGCAATGCGGGAGACCTGGGGGTTCTATCCCTGGGTCTGGAAGATCCCCTGGAGGAGGGCATGGCAACCCTCTCCAGTATTCTTGCCTGGAGAATCCCCATGGACAGAGGAGCCTGGCACGCTACATTCCGTGGGGTCACAAAGAGTCAGAAATGACTGAGCAACTAAGCACACACATATGAATTTTCATACCAAGTGAAGTTAGTCACACAGAGGAAGACAAATATCACATGATATCAATTGTATGTGGAATCTGGAAAAATGAACTTATTTACAGAACAGACTGACAGACATGGCAAACAAACTTATGGATTATCGAAGGGTGGGGGCAGGGATAAATTAGGAGTTTGGCATGAACAGATGCAAACTATCATATATAAAATAGATAAGCAATGAGAATCTAGCATATAGCACAAGGAACTATATTCCTATAATGGAAAAGAATCTGAATAAGAATATATGTATATGTATGTATGTGTGTGTATATATACATATGTATTGCTGTGTATGACTGAATCACTTTGCTATATACCTGAAATAATGCAACATTGTAAATCAATTATATTTCAACTAAAAAAAAAAGTAACCAGAGAAGGTTAACTCAATATGAAGTAAAACAAAGTTACAGAGTAAACTCTAAAAAAAAAAAAAAAAAGGAGACAGTTTTAAGTTTCTTACTCATGCTCATGCATATTCACTGATGCATGTCCACTCCTGGGCAATCTGGGCGTTTCTGGCCCCAAGACCACTCTACTCTAAACTTGACCTTCCTTACTTCCTACCTCCCTCCCTCCCTGCCTTTCTTCCTTCCTTCGTCTTTTCTTTCTTTTTTCTTCACTTTGGTGTTAGAACATCAACATGCTCCTGCTGTCCAATTTCTTAGTTTGTCTAAGAGGTGAGGCAGGATGAATTTACTCTGTGGGAGCTCAGACAAGAGTTCCTGAAACCATGAAACAGCATAGTATGTCCCGCATAGATGCCTGTGACACCAGCTGAGCAAAGTGTTAACACTAATGCTTCCCAAACTTTAATGTGCATGCGTATCCCCAGGGATCTTATTAAATTACGGATTCCTGATTCCGTCAAGCTGGGCTGGAGCCTGAAATGCTGCATTTAGAACAAACTCCCAGATGTTGTTGGTTCTGCTGACTGACGGGATCCACTCTTTGAATAGCAAAGGATACACCACTGTCAAAGCATAGGGAAGCAAATTCTTACCTTCTTCAGTGGAGTGTATGAGAGAATGTTCACCTATCACCAGTCTGCCCATGGCTGCTTCCAGGTACCAAGTTCTAGGATTTGAAGGGGCATGTTGTGGTCTGACTGGTTGGTTAAGAATGTATTCATATACACTTCATCCTGACCCCCAGAGCATAGGCATCACACCATATTGAGTTTCTTTAAGGGTCTTTCAACTGAATTATGTATGAATAAGGCAGGATGAGAAGAGTAAATGGAGGAGATGAGAAGAGAGAAGTGTGTGCACGCACAGACCAGCTCAGCCAAAGTCTCAGCATTCCAGTGCAGTGGAGATTGACTAGATGGTGATATAACCTCTCTCCTGCTCATGGACCCACAGAAAAAAATACATTTATCAGTGTCCCTAAACATTCTGCCCAATGGATTGTGGAAGACAGTGTTATATGACTCTTCCAAGACTGGCCTATAAAGTCCTCTCTTGCATGATTCTTGACTTTCCCCTCTCCCATGGGAGCATCCAAGAGAGGGCTCCAAGGCCCTTAGAGAAAGGCAGTGTCACAAGAGAGCTACCACGGGTCCTGAATCATGTGGCAGCCTGCCCAGTGAACACTGATTGAGTTTTAACCACACACCAAAAAATGAATCAATATTGTCTAAGACCTTGAAATTTGAAGACTTAACTGTGTATTAGTCAGGTCCACCTACTGAGGAAACAGAAACAACTTTTAAGTCTTTCAATAGAGGAAATTTAATATAAGGAATTGGTCACAGGAAAGATGAAAGAGCTTAGAACCAAAAAGTGAGATGGGGAAGTAACGCTTTTTCAGCAACAACTGGGTGATAGTTCATTCTTAGTCTTGGCTGGATGACAGGAAGAAGCAGATTTGTCAGAACTCAGTACTGGAATTGCCTGGCTGAAGCTGGGATCCCTGTTGGAGCTGCCAGTCAGAGGTGGGGCCACAAAGTTAGAGGTGATCTTGCAGGATCTAGGGCTCAGAGGAGACAGCCACTGCCAGAAGATTAAGAAAATCAGAATTATCTTGGCTTCTGCTGTCCTTTGTCAACACATCCCATTCATCTCACAACATGGGAACCAGCCAATTAGAAAGTTTGTAAAATATTATTCTCTATGATATGTGAAAGGATGGGGGAAGGCAGGATATGGATCTGAGAGAAAATAGGTAATTGGACAGCTGTATTACCATCCTTAATATATTTACCGTGGTCCCCATGGAGTTCCTTGGGCTCAGTGGTGCCACAAAGATTGTTCAACCTTTGCTTGACTATTTCCTCAATATACCTTTGTCGGCCCTTGTCTAGTTAGCCTACTTTGCAAAGAAAGACAAGTTTGTGGAATGCTCTCACATCCTAAGTCTCCAGAGCACAAGCAAGAATGACAACTGGCTATGTGTCTGTGGGTTAGTTGCTCAGTTGTGTCTAACTCTTTGTGAACCCGTGGACTGTAGCCCACCAGTCTCCCCTGCCCATGGAATTCTCAAAGCAAGAATACTGGAGTGGGTAGCCATTCCCTTCTCCAGGGTATCTTCCCAACCCAGGGATCAAACTTGGGTCTCCTGCATTGCAGGCAGATTCTTTCTTTTTTTAATTTATTTATTTTAATTGGAGGTTAATTACTTTAAAATATTGCATTGGTTTTGCCATACATGGTTCTTTACCATCTGAGCCACTGGGGAAGCCTGACAACTGGCCATAAGAAGGTACAAAGAAAACTTTAGCCTAAGCTTTACCATTTAAGTCTGTGAGCCTCAGCAATTTATCAGTTGACTACCAGTAGGATGGGAACTAGTCAATACTCTGATCTTATTGTGAGTAAGAAATGAGATAATTTATGTAAAGAGCTTGATACAGTTATGATAGAGTTATATAGAGTTACACTGCTTAATAGTTATGCCTGGTATACAATGACCACTATTATTCACTCATTCACATACATACTTAGGGCCTTTGTTGTTGCTGTTCAATAGCTAAGTCATGTCTGACTCTTTGCAACCCCATGGACTGCAACACACCAGACTTCCCTGTCTTAGGGCCTATCACACATCAAAGTCTGTTCTATGCTAAAGGCTATGAATAAACAAAAGACTATGACAAAAGATAAAATCCCTATCTTCCTTGAGTTAATACTTTAGTTAAGGTTAATGCCTTTTTCATCAAGTGGGAAAGAGAAAGAATTTACATTTACTAGCAGGTTCTTTTCAGCTCTGAAATACATAATTTTTACTCAGAGGGACAGTTTCACTCAAATAAAGCTTAGTCAACACTTATAATCATTCAACTTTAGATGTAAATTAATGTATGTTTCCTTTTACTGGAGATAGGCCACATTAATGTAAGTGGCACTTGCCAAGAAGCTGTGGTGAGGATTTTTCATTGGATAATTGGGTTATATCACATGGGCTCAAAAATCTCTTCTATGTTTATGATAAATGCAACCTAGACTTAAAGCTGCTTAAGATCTGTCTTGCCCACCATAATATTTCCAACATCTAGCACAGTACCTGGTACTTAACAGATATCTAGTAGATATTTGTTAAATAAATGATTGGTGGCTCTTTAATTCTTGGACTTATGAGTCTATTATTGTTGCCCCGGGTTTATTAGAGCATTTACCACCTTGTATTGTTGTCACTATTTTATCTGTCTGTCATCCATACTCATTTGTGATCTCCCTAAAGATGGGGCCTGTTTTCTTAATCTCTGCTAACCAAGACTGCACTCAACAAAAACCAAATGTAGTTGACCTTTCAAAAACACAGGTGTTCAAAACTAGACAAAAACGACCAAAAAAAGAAAATGATAGGCCAATATCACTGATGAACATGGATGCAAAAATCAACAAAATTCTAGCAAACAGAATCCAACAACATATTAAAAAGATCATACATTATGAATAAGTGGGCTTTATCTCGGGGACACAAGGATTCTTTAATATTCACTAATTAATCAATGTGATACACCACATTAACAAATTGAAAGATGAAAACTATATTATCTCAATAGATGCAGAAAAAGCCTTTGACAAAATTCAACATCCATTTATGACAAAAAAAAATGCAGAAAGCAAGTATAGGAGGAACATACTTCAACATAATAAAAGCCATATATGATAAACCCACTGCCAACATTATCCTCAATGGTGAAAAATTGAAAGCATTTCTGCTAAAGTCAGGAACAAGACAAGGGTGCCCACTCTCACCACTACTATTCAACATAGTTTTGGAAGTTTTTGCCACAGTAATCAGAGAAGAAAAAGAAATAAAAGGAATCCAGATTGGAAAAGAAGAAGTACACTCTCATTGTTTGCAGGTGACATGATCCCCTACATAGAAAACCCTAAAGATACCACCAGGAAATTGCTAGAGCGAATCAATGAATATAGTAAAGCTGCAAGATATAGAATTAATACATAGAAATCCCTTGCATTCCTATACACTAACAATGAGAAAACGGAAAGAGAAATTAAGGAAACAATTCCATTCATCATTGCAATGAAAGTAATAAAATACTTAGGAACAAATCTACCTAAAGAAACAAAAGACCTATATATAGAAAACTATAAAACACTCATGAAGGAAATAAAGGATGACACAAATAGATGGGGAAATATACCATGTCCATGGATCAGACCATGGTATCAGAAATATACCATGTCCATGGATCAATATAGTGAAAATGAGTATACCCAAAGCAATCTATAGACTCAATGCAATCCCTAACAAGCTACCAACATTATTTTTCACAGAACTAGAACAAATAATTTCACAATTTGTATGGAAATACAGAAAACCTCGAATAGCCAAAGCAATCTTGAGAAGGAAGAATGGAACTGGAGGAATCAACCTGCCTGACTTCAGATTATACTACAAAGCTACAGTCATCAAGACAATATAGTACTGGCACAAAAACAGAAATATAGATCAATGGAACAAAATAGAAAGCCCACAGATAAACCCACGCACCTATGGACACCTTATCTTTGACAAAGGAGGCAAGAATATACAATGGAGAAAAGACAATCTCTTCAACAACTGTTGCTGGGAAAACCAGTCAACCACCTGCAAAAGAATGAAAGTAGAACACTTTCTAACACCATACACCAAAATAAACTCAAAATGGATTAAAGATCTAAATGTAAGACCAGAAACTAAAAGTTCTAGAGGAAAACATAGGCAAAACACTCTCTGACATAAATCACAGCAGTAAACCCTATGACCCACCTCCCAGAGTAATGGAAATAAAAGCAAAAATACACAAATGGTACCTAATTAGACTTAAAAGCTTTTGCACAACAAAGGAAACTTAAGCAAGGTGAAAAGACAGCTTTCAGAACAGGAGAAAATAATAGCAAGTGAAGCAACTGACAAAGGATTAATCTCAAAACTATACAAGCAGCTCATGCAGCTCAATACCAGAAAACTAAATGACCCAATCAAAAAGTGGGCCAAGGAACTAAACAGACATTTCTCCAAAGAAGACATACTGATGGCTAACAAACACATGAAAAGATGCTCAATGTCTCTCATCAGAGAAATGAAAATCAAAACCATAATGAGGTATCATCTCAGGCCAGTCAGAAAGGCTGCTATCAAAAAGTCTCAGTTCAATTCAGTTGCTAAGTTATGTCCGACTCTTGGTGACCCCATGAATTGCAGCACGTCAGGCCTCCCTGTCCATTACCAACTCCTTGAGTTCACTCAAACTCATGTCCATCGAGTCAGTGATGCCATCCAGCCATCTCATCCTCTGTCGTCCCCTTCTCCTCCTGCCCCCAATCCCTCCCAGCTTCAGAGTCTTTTCCAATGAGTCAACTCTTCACATTAGGTGGCCAAAGTATTGGAGTTTCAGCTTTAGCATCATTCCTTCCAAAGAACAACCAGGACTGATCACCTTTAGGATGGACTGGTTGGATCTCCTTGCAGTCCAAGGGACTCTCAAGAGTCTTCTCCAACACCGCAGTTCAAAAGCATCAATTGTTCGGCGCTCAGCTTTCTTCACAGTCCAACTCTCACATCCATACATGACCACTGGAAAAACCATAACCTTGACTAGACAGGCCTTTAAAATAATGTCTCTACTTTTTAATATGCTATATAGGTTGGTCATAGTGAAGGGAAGTCACTCAGTCGTGTCCAACTCTTTGCGACGCCAGGGACTGTAGCCTACCAGGCTCCTCTGTCCATGGGATTTTCCAGGCAATAGTATTGGAATGGGTTGCCATTTCCTTCTTCAGGGGATCTTCCCAACCCAGGGATCGAACCCGGGTCTCCTGCATTGTAGACAGACGCTTTACCATCTGAGCCACCTCAAGCCAAGTCTACAAACAGTAAATGCTGGAGAAGGTACAGAGGAAAGAGAATCCTCTTACATTATTGGTGGGAATGCAAACTAGTATAGTAACTATGGAGAACAGTGTGGAGATTCCTTAAAAATCTGGAAATAGAACTGCCATATGACCCAGCAATCCCACTGCTGGGCATCACACTGAGGAAGCCAGAATTAAAAGAGACATGTGTATCCCAATGTTCATCGCAGCACTGTTTATAATAGCCAGGACATGGAAGCAACCTAGATGTCCATTGGCAGATGAGTGGGTAAGAAAGCCATGGTGCATATACACAATGGAATATTACTTGGCCATTAAAAAGAATGCATTAGAATTCGTTCTAAAGAGGTGGATGAAACTGGAGCCTACTATACAGAGTGAAGTAAGTCAGAAAGTAAAATACCAATGTGGTATATTAGGGCATATATATGGAATTTAGAAAGATGGTAACAATGACCCTATATGTGAGACAGCAAAAGAGACACAGATATAAAGGCTTTTGGATTCTGTGGGAGAAAGCAAGGGTGGAATGATTTGAGAGAATAGCACTGAATCATGTATATTATCATACGTGAAACAGATCATCAGTCCAAGTTCGATGCATTAAACAGGGCACTCAAAGCTGCTGCACTGGGACAACCCTGAGGGATGGGATGGGGAGAGAGGTGGCAGGGGGGTTCAGAATGGGGGACACAGGTACACCCATGGCTGATTCATGTCAATGTATGACAAAAACCACTACAATATTGTGAAGTAATTAGCCTCCAATTAAATTAATGTTAATTTTTTAAAAACACAGGTGTTGGAATGCCAACCATCCACACAATCAAAAATCCATGTATAATTTATAGGCGGCCCTGTCTATATTCAACCTCTCAATCCCGGTTGAATCCAGGGATTCAACCAACCTTGGATTATAGAGTATTTACCATTGAAAAAATCTGTACATAAGGGGACCAGTGCAGTTCAAACCTGTGTTGTTCCAGGGCCAGTTGTACTAAGTGAATGTTTGTTGGAGGGAGGCAGGGATAATATATGAGCAAATGAATGAGTTTGTTTTTTTTTTCCTACTTAGTGTGCCCTTTTATTTTTTTCTTTTTTTTTCTTTTTTTTTAATTTTAAAATCTTTAATTCTTTTTTTTTTTGATTCTATAATAATTTAATTGCTCAAATGTGATTTCAGCAGTAAAACACACATAGTTTTTCAGGGAACATTTTTTGAAAATATAAATTTAATTAAAGGAAGAGATTCAATGCATCTCAGAGATCACTATAGTTTAACATTGGTATTTTCATTCCTGTATTTGTGTATTTTTTTTTAGTTTTTTATTTTTTACATTTTAAAATCTTTAATTCTTACATGCATTCCCAAACATGAACCCCCCTCCCACCTCCCTCCCCATAACATCTTTCTGGGTCATCCCCATGCACCAGCCCCAAGCATGCTGTATCCTGCGTCAGACATAGACTGGCGATTCAATTCACATGATAGTATACATGTTAGAATGTCATTCTCCCAAATCATCCCACCCTCTCCCTCTCCCTCTGAGTCCAAAAGTCCGTTATACACATCTGTGTCTCTTTCCCTGTCTTGCATACAGGGTCGTCATTGCCATCTTCCTAAATTCCATATATATGTGTTAGTATACTGTATTGGTGTTTTTCTTTCTGGCTTACTTCACTCTGTATAATCGGCTCCAGTTTCATCCATCTCATCAGAGAATGAGTTTTTTGATCCAAATTTTTATAATTAATAAACATATCAAATTAGCAAAATGGCAGAAGGGATTGTGGGGTCCTGGGAGAAAGTTGACAATGGGTATACTTGCTAATATTCCAGACAAGATATTTTGTAGTGGTCAAGTTAGAGCAGAAACCTACTAGGTTCACAATCCCTCATTGAGTGCTGAGAGGCAGCAATTCAAATTTTCCAGAATTCATGATCAAGGCTGGGGTCCAGCAGACTTTTTCTGTATATGTCCAGAGAGTAAATATTCTCGCTTTGCAGGCCAGCTGCCCCCATTGCAACCACTCAACTCTGTTATAGAGCAAAAGCAGCCATAGATGATATGTAAGCAAATGGGTGTGACTGCATTCCAGTAAAACTGTTTGTGGACATTTGTACTTCAATATCACATCGTTCTCACATGTCATGAAATATTATTGCCCTTTTTGTTTCTTAAATAAGTGAGGCACAGGGGACTTTTAAGGAGGTGAAGCTATTCTGTACAACACTGTGATGGTACAAACTCTTAAAATGTACAACACAAAGAATGTAAACTGTGAGCTTTAGTGAATAATGAAATGTTAATATTGGCTTACTAATTTTAACAAATAAACCTCACTAAGGCAAGATATAAATAGGGGAAATTGTGTGCCAGAGGTCACAAGCTGGGGGAGGTAGGTACATGGAACTCTGTACTATTCATTCCATCTTTCTTTAAATCCAAAACTACACTAAATGTGTGTGTGTGTGTGTGTGTGTGTGTGTGTGTATCATGTGAAGGCTGTTTTGTAAGGCCCCAGGTAGCATGCTGTCTATGGGGTCTCACAGAGTCAGACATGACTGAAGCGACTTAGCAGCAGCAGCAGGAGCAGCAGGTAGCATGGTGATTTATTTGGGCCCAGCAGTGACGGGAGTAGTCTGGCAGATAATCAGGGACACCACTCACTCTGGTCTTCATGGGGATGACTCAGGGTCCTGGCCTGCCCATTGTCTTCTCACAGAGCAGTAATCAAGGTTTACTGCAGAAATCAGTAGATAGGATCAGAAGTCTCCAGATTTTTTAAATGCTGTGGAATAACTTTATGTGTTTACTCCAGAAACTGATCCTAATACAAGGGAAGAGAAACAAGGGTAAGAAGGGAAGTAGGGCTATTAAAGAAGGAAAAAGGAGCTAACACCCAGATCGAGCTCTGTTCACCTGCTTTTCTGGATCTCACTCCACATTCTCTAAATCGGGGCCTCTGAGAAGCAGCAGAAATACACTTCTTTGTCCCTTCTCTGCCATCAGAGGCTGAGTATGACTTAAAGGTGAAGTTCAGACAAATACACAGGCCATTGTGCTCTCAGAAGGCAGAAAGGAACTCAAGACTTCAGTTGAAGTGGTTTCCTTCCTTAGATTGGTGCAGATTTAACAAGAGCTTACCACCTTTCAGGCCCTGTGCTGGGCGAAGCTGAGAAAAGCAAGCAGAATTGTGTGTCCCTGTCATCAGGGAACTTATGAAGTAACATATTTAGACCCTAGGAAACCATGTTTATTCCCTCTTGGGAGAAATCAGTTTGCTGCCACAGTGCTTTAGAGTATCAAGATAAGCACAATTCTGATGGAAACTCCCTCAAGTTCCTACTCCAAGCTATCACCCCAGGACCAACCTCTGCTCCTGAGCTGTCCATATGGTAGCAACTAGCCACACAAGGCCATTGAGCATTCAAAATGTGCCTTGGATATTGGAGAAACTGAATTTTTTTATTTTAATTTTCATTTAATAGCTGATACTGGTTCAAAATAGGAAAAGGAGTATGCCAAGGCTGTATATTGTCACCCTGCTTGTTTAACTTCTATGCAGAGTACATCATGAGCAACGCTGGACTGGAAGAAACACAAGCTGGAATAAAGATTGCCGAGAGAAATATCAATCACCTCAGATATGCAGATGACACCACCCTTATGGCAGAAAGTGAAGAGGAACTAAAAAGCCTCTTGATGAAAGTGAAAGAGGAGAGTGAAAAAGTTGGCTTAAAGCTCAACATTTAGAAAACGAATATCATGGCATCCGGTCCCATCACTTCATGGGAACTAGATGAGGCAACAGTGGAAATAGTGTCAGACTTTATTTTTGGGGGCTCCAAAATCACTGCAGATGGTGATTGCAGCCATGAAATTAAAAGACACTTACTCCTTGGAAGAAAACTTATGACCAACCTAGATAGCATATTCAAAAGCAGAGACATTACTTTGCCGACTAAGGTCCGTCTAGTCAAGGCTATGGTTTTTCCTGTGGTCATGTATGGATGTGAGAGTTGGACTGTGAAGAAGGCTGAGTGCCGAAGAATTGATGCTTTTGAACTGTGGTGCTGGAGAAGACTCTTGAGAGTCCCTTGGACTGCAAGGAGATCCAACCAGTCCATTCTGAAGGAGATCAGCCCTGGGATTTCTTTGGAAGGAATGATGCTAAAGCTGAAACTCCATTACTTTGGCCACCTCATGCCAAGAGTTGACTCATTGGAAAAGACCCTGATGCTGGAAGGGATTGGGGGCAGGAGGAAAAGGGGACGACAGAGGATGAGATGTCTGGATGGCATCACTGACTCGATGGACATGAGTCTGAGTGAACTCCGAGAGTTTGTGATGGACAGGGAGGCCTGGCGTGCTGAAGTTCAAAGGGTCACAGAGTTGGATATGACTGAGCCACTGAACTGAACTGAACTCAATCCCGGCCCTGGTGACTTAGCAGTACAGAATCTGCCTGCCAATGCAGGAGATGTGGGTTTGATTCCTGGGTCAGGAAGATCCCCTGAAGGAGGAAATGACAATACACTCCAGTATTCTTGCCTGGAGAATCCCATGGACAGAGGAGCCTGGAGGACTACAGTCCAGGGGGTCACAAAGAGTCAGACACGACTTAGCAACTAAACACCACACACTTGATCCAGTTATTGGGTAACACTTCAGTGTCTTTGAGTATGTGAATTGACCTTTTTTGATATAAATTTATTTATTTTAATTGGAAGCTAACTACTTTACAATATTTTATTGGTTTTGCCATACATCAACATGAATCTGCCACAGGTGTACACCTGTTCCCCATCCTGAACCCACCTCCCACTTCCCTCCCCAGACCATCCCTCTGGGTCATCTCAGTGCACCAGCCCCAAGCCTCCTGTATCATGCATTGAACCTGGACTGGTGATTCATTTCACATATGATATTATACGTGTTTCAATGCCATTCTCCCAAATCCTCCCACCCTCGCCCTCTCCCACAGAGTCCATAAGACTGTTCTGTGCATCTGTCTCTTTTGTTGTCTCTCATGCAAGGTTATCGTTACCATCTTTCTAAATTCTATATATATGCATTAGTATACTGTATTGGTGTTTTTCTTTCTGGCTTACTTCACTCTGTATAATCGGCTCCAGTTTAATCCACCTCATTAGAACTGATTCAAATGTATTCTTTTTAATGGCTGAGTAATACTGCCTTGTGTATATGTACCACAGCTTTCTTATCCATTCGTCTGCTGATGGACATCTAGGTTGCTTCCATGTCCTGGCTATTATAAACAGCGCTGCGATGAACATTGGGGTACACGTGTCTCTTTCATGAATTGACTTTTTTAACCATAAAATTTATAAAATCTAAATACAAGGAGATCAAACCAGTCAGTCCTACAGGAAATCAACACTGAATATTCATTGGAAGGACTGGTGCTGAAGTTGAAGCTCCAGGACTTTGGCCACTTGATGCTAACAGCTGACTCATTGAAAGAGACCAGTGCTGGGACAGATTGAGGGCGGGAGGAGAAGGGGGCGAGAGAGGATGAGATGGCTGGATGGCATCACTGACTCAATGGACTTGAGTTTGAGTAAACTCTGGGAGTTGGTGATTGACGAGGAAGCCTGGGGTGCTGCAGTCCATGGGGTTGCAAAGAGTTGGACATGACTTAGTGACTGAACAACAACAAAATACAGGTCACAGTTTTCCCAAGAAGATTTAACATTCAAATCAAAATGTGCCATAAGTAAAAATGTACACTGGAATTCAGACTCAGTATGAAAAAAACTGTTAAGTAGTTTATTAATTTGTCATTGGTTACATGTTGATGTAATTGTTTGATATATTAGAATAAATAGATAAATTAATTTCACATTTGCTTGCATTATATTTCTAGTGTACAGCACTGCTCTAGAATTATTACAGTTTCCTAGTTGATCTTCAACCTCCAGTGACTCCTTCATCTGATGAAGTTTGCTCCTTCATCTCTCTGTACTAGAAAGTTCCTATTCAAGTTCTCTTTTTCACATTGTCTTTTTCCGTTTAGTGCCTCCCTTACAGTTACCTGTCATAACAAATTATCATCTCTAAGATTGTAGTCAGGACTCCCAACAGTGTCTCAGCTCCACAGAGCCCACACCTCCCCATGGACTGTACCTCTGTAATTTCATTTACTTCCTACCATGTTGCCTTTGGACTTCTCTGGTGGCTTAGACAGTAAAGCGTCTGTCTACAATGCAGGAGACCTGGGTTCAATCCCTGGGTCGGGAAGATCCCCTGGAGAAGGAAATGGCAATCCACTCCAGTACTATTGCTTGGAAAATCCCATGGACAGAGGAGCCTGGTAGGCTACAGTCCATGGGGTCGCAGAGTCGGACACTGAGCAACTTCAGACACATGTTGCCTTTGGGGCTTCCCAGGTGGTGCTATTGGTAGAGAACCTGCCCACCAATGCAAGAGACGTAGGTTCAACCCCTGGGTTGGGAAGATCCCCTGGAGAAGAAATTGGCAACCCACTCCGTTATTCTTGCCTGGAAAATCCCATGGACAGAGGAGGCTGGTGGGCTATAGTCCATGGGGTCGCAAAGAATTGGACATGACTGAGTATGCTTTTGCACACACACACAAGGAAGGATGTTGCCTTTGTTTCAGCTAAACAAATGCTCTGCCAAATTTTAGTGTCTTTCTACATTTATCCCTTCCCCAAACTCTGCTTTCCTTAAATTCCATCAGTTCTCCTGTCTAATCCTCAGCTTCCACATCCTTCAATGTATGTATCAAAAGCCAGGTCTCCCAGAAATCATTCCAGTAATAACATGAGCTCTGCCCCCTTTCAGTTTAGTTCAGTTCAGTCGCTCAGTCATGTCTGACTCTTTGCGACCCCTTGGACTGCAACACTCCAGGCCTCCCTGTCCATCACCAACTCCTGAAGCTTACTCAAACTCATGTCAGTGATGATCGAGTCTGTGATGCCATCCAACCATCTCATCCTCTGCTGTTCCCTTCTCCTCCCACCTTCAATCTTTCCCAGCATCAGGGACCTTTCAAATGAGTCAGTTCTTCACATCAGATGGTCAAAGTAACACTGCCCCTTTCCCTCATTCTCAATGACTAGGACCTTTAGGTCCGGCTGTAGCACAGTGTCAATGTCTCTGATTGCTGGGCCACAGCTCTTGTGCAAGCTGCTTTGTGCCCATTATGGTGTCTCAGGTGGCCAACAGGTTCCCGCAGAACATACTGTGCCTGCTCAGTTTAATATCCCCCAACAACACCTTCTGCAGTGCTTAATAAACGTTTGTGAATGAACAGTCGATACTACAATAAACCCTAATGAAAGACATGTCTAGCAGAACAGGGCTTTCATGTGTTGATATTGCTGCCTACAGATGTGTTTCATGTGGTGTGAGACCACATCTGGCACATCACCTTTCATGCCATCTGAGAAAAGGACACGCCTTCATCAAAGACTTTCTTTGCCCAAGGCATTTTACAACCAAGGACCCTCGGTTTTAAAGCAGATGTTTGTACCAACAGAGTGGTTACCATTCTGTCTGAAAGGTTACTTGCTGTTTCTTCACATCAAAAGCAACCTTTTCCAGATAGGCTTAGTAGCCTTAGTGCTCTCACAATCATTGGGACTTCTCAAGATTTGCTTGTTGATGCAAGTATTGAGCTAATGCATCTTAGAAGAAAAGTTCCCTATAAAATTCAGTCCAGAAACATTCTTCCGAAAAATAGATCTTCAAAAATTAAGATGGAATAAAGATATTTACAATATTGTAAAGTAATTAGCCTCCAATTAAAATAAATAAATTTAAATTTTTTTTAAGTTAGCTGAGAGAATTTGTCACAAGTATACCCACACTACCATGAATGGTAAAGGATGCATCTCAGATTGAGGATGGATGGAAACTTGATTCTTCAGAAAGAAAAAACACCAGAAATTGTGGGTAAGTGTAAAATATTACCTTTTTGTCTTCTTATAATTTACTTAAAAGCCAGCTGACTATTTAAGGTGAAAATAACAACATTATAAAGAATGGTTTGTAGTATTATATATATATACAACTAAATGTTATGACAATGATAAAACAAAGGATAGGAGAGTAGGTAAATGGAATACCACAGTTGTAAAATTTATTGTACTTGAGGAGTAGAAAGTGTCAGGTATAAAATAGAAAGTTGGAAAGTGAAGGGTAAGGTATAAACAAAATGTGAAGGGTTACAATATGACTTAAACAGCCTTTGACAAGTTAAGGATACATATTGCTATGACTAGAGAAGACACACACACAAAAAAATGAAATAAATTAAGCATGGCTAATAAGCCAACCGAAGAAGTTAAATGGAATAGAATCATACTTTACTTCATTGTGCTATGCTTTACTGTACTTCACAGATACTGTGTTTTTTTAACAAATTGAAGATTTGTGTCAATGCTGCATTGTCAAATAATGATTCACAATTTTTAATTCAGGGGTGTAATATTGATTGTCATAGACATACCTATATTGCACACTTAATAGGCTATAATAAAGTGCAAACAAGTTTTATATGCACTGGGAAACAAAGAAAAATTCCTATGGTGTTGTTTTATGGTAATATTCACTTTATTGGAACCAAACCTGCAATATCTGCAAGGTATGTCCGTACTAAGAAAATTTCCCCAAAAGAAGAAGGAAAATGATCCATAGAAGAATAAAATAATAGAAAAGGCAAATTGAAAACAAGTAGCAATTTGGGAGACCAGAAAATATCAATAACTACATTAAATGTAAATGAAATAAGTATTCCAATTAAAAAAGATTGTCAGACAAGGTTAAAAGAACCACAGCCTCCTTCCCCCCTACAAAAAAAAAAAAAAAAAAAAAACACCACCAAACTAAACTGTAAGAATTCTATAAGCTATTCACTTAAACTTTTAAGGCATAAGTAGTTTGGAAATAAAAGAATGGGAAAAATATGACATGCAATCAATAAACGTAAGGAAGCCATTGTGGTTGTGTTACTATCAGATAAAGGAGACTACAAGGCAAAAAGTAATACAAGAAATGAAGAGGGATGTTTCATAATAATATAATGGCCAATTCCTTATGAAGACATATCAATCAAAAATTGCATAAATGTATCAGTTTGTAATTAAAGAGCTTCAAAATACAGAAAGTAAAAATGATAAAACTAAAGAGGGAAATAGACATATCTATCATCACAGTTGGAAATTTTAGCATCCTCTCCCCAGTAACTATAGGACAAAGAAACAAGAACCAGTAAGAATACATAGAATCTCAGCTATCCTCAAATGCACTAAAAATAAGTTGGTAGTCACCAAACTCTATACCTAACAACTGTATAGTATATATTCTTCTCAAGTGTACATAAAACATTCACCAAGACAGACATTCTGGGCCTAAATATTCCCCAGATCTCTTAAATTCTTTCTCTGTCTAGTGAAAATGAACACAATTTCCTGCATCAGACATCAGCATCTGAGGGGTTTCACTACTATCTGCTTACCATTGCCAAGTCTATTGGAAAACAGGGCTCCAACGTGTCTCATCCATCCAACATACACGTATCAAGAGACACGTGTGGATCCAGTACTTTATTAGGCAGTCTGCAGGGGACAGAACAAAATGGTTGCACACTTTAGCTTTAAAGAGTTTAAAATCTAGATGAGAAAATGGAAAAAAAATACACACAGGGCAAAAACAGATGGTATATATGAAAATGATGCAGGAATTCAGAACAAAGAAAATATTATTTCAAATAAGAGTTAAGGAACTTGAGCTTTTGTGTCAGAGAGATCTGTGCCAGGGTCCAGCCCCGGTGGATCCAGGGTGATTCGAAGGTGGGGGGACAGAGTCAGCGTCTTTGGAAAAATACATATTTAATCACAGATATAGAGAGATTAGAAATGGATAGTGTAGTAGGAAGATTAGTGGAGAAAAAGAGGCTGAATAACTTGGATTACGTGGAATAGCATCCATGCTCCAGATGGGAATTCAGCCAGAAAAACGAGAGCAAGAAAGAAGCGACATGGGGGAATCAGTCTTTCCAGAAACTGATCCGATTTCTTTATTTTTAGGTTTGCTTATATACCTTTTGTTACACATAGGGATGAATAGAGAGTCACGGCGGGGGGGGGGGGGGGGGGGGGGGGTCAGCAGTCCTGACCTTTATCAAAATCAGGTGCTTCACATAAAAAGGTCTTAGGGATTTTATGATCCTTTCTTTCTGATAACCAAAAAACTTATTTTTTCCAAGGGTGTTTTTTCTTAAACCAGGCACCACCCTCCAAATAGTTACATTCCTATAGGGTGAGGGTATAGTGAGTTACAATCAAGAAAGGAATTTATTTAACCCAAGGTTAACATGATTAGTCTTAAAGGTTAATACTTATTTCTCCTATATGTTAGTTATATTCATTATAAGGGTAGGGAACATGGAGATTTAGCAGCAAACATCAGCCCAACAAATGAAAATCCTTTCACCAATGCTCCCCTTAAGATCTATTTGGTCTTAAGATAGTGATAAAGTTACATTTTTACATAACAAGGACACAGTGATTTATAACAAAGCACAGTGATCTATTACAAAAGAGAAAATCCATTAACTCAAAAAGTCTAGTATTGCTAACATCAAAAACTGCTGTATTTCCTTTTCTATATTCCAAATACATTGATTAATATATTCCCAGGTGCCTAAGGATATGGCGTCCTGGTGGCAATCATTGACTCAAGAAGAAGAAAAAGCCCTATGCTAATTAAGACTCTCAAAATACTCCAAAACTCTCTGTGCTGTTTATGGTTAAGAGGTAGTAAACAATCATGTGCGTAGTGGCAGGAGTATGGATAATCCTGTCACACAAGCTAGTCTGTCAGCAGAGAGGTTGGACCTGAGACATCCTTGTCCCACCCAGAGCAGGGAATTAGCAGCAATTATTGACACAACAAGTGAAAAACCCTTCACCAATATAATTCCTAAACAACCCACTATACTAATAATTTCTAACTCCCCCAAAGAATTTGCCTTTAGTAAGTCTAAAACATCTCATGCCTCTCAGGTTGGGAGGCTGTAAACAATCACATGTGGCCAGACAAACCTATACAGGTGGGCTAGATAACCTTCAGAGGAGTCCGTAAGCTGAAACACTCTTGTCACGCCCAGGAATTTTTATTGCCTTGGAGCTGCATGTTTACTCCTTCTCCAAGAGAAACGGTTATGGGGGAGAGCCCCCCGTAAAGTCAGAGGTGTGGGTGAGAGCATAAAACAGACTCTGGTTTTGGGGTTGATGCTCGGGAACAGGGGGTTTCCTGAGGCTTGATCACGCCTTTGCTTATGCCAAGCCTCCTTCCTCGTGACCTTTGCCATGGGTGGAGTTCCTCACGCTGGCTCCCGGCAGATCTGAATTCGAATTCCAGCTTTATCAATCACTGGTGTCATCTTAGGATATTTATTTAAGGTTTCTGAACCTTGGTCTCCTCACCTGTAAAAGAGATAATACCTCATTGGGTTGTGAAACTCCATGAAGTAAACCATGTAAAATGTTTAGCACAGTCCCTGGTACATAGTAAGTCAAGTCAGGTCAAGTCACTCAGTCATGTCCAACTCTTTGTGACCCCATGGACTACAGCCCACCAGGCTCCTCTGTCCATGGGATTCTCCAGGCAAGAATACTGGAGTGGGTTGCCATTTCCTTCTCCAGGGGATCTTCCCAACCCAGGGATTGAACTGGGGTCTCCTGCATTGGAGGCAGATGCTTTAACCTCTGAGCCACCAGGGAAGCCAGTGTTCAATAAATGTTAGCTATTTTTGAAAATTTTAATTCCTTCATTTAACAACTTGGACATTTTTTTAAGTATCTAAAAACACAACAATAGAGAGTTGGCTACTTCAGGACAACGCTAAACAATTTAAAACTATCTGTATACATTACCTCATCTGTTAAAGCTAGGGAGGTGGACAATGCATATTAGAAAATATAAAGCACTTAGCACAATAAGTGCTCGAAAAATAGCTATTATCACTAACACATGATAGAAGAATGTCATGAGATGCATCTTGAAGGAAATATACATTTCAACTTTATGGAGAGGTGTGAGGAGAGCATACCAGTCCCCGTGCTGTGTGTGAGCTAAGTCGCTTCAGTTGTGTGCAACTCTTTGTGACCTAACCTTATGTAGCCCACCAGGCTCTGCTGTTCATGGGATTCTCCAGGCAAGAATACTGGAATGGGTTGCCGTTTCCTCTTCCAAGTGATCTTCCAAACCTAGGGATCGAACTTGAGTCTCTTATGTCTCCTGCATTGGCAGGCAGGCTCTTTTCCACTAGCACCACCTGGGAGGTGTGAAGAGGGCATACCAGTCTCTAAGATGTTGCTGAAAACTTTGTAAGTTTGCATTATATTTCAGTGTCCGTGTGTGTGAGCATGTGCACACACACATACATACATGCACACAGGTTTTAAAGAAAAGAATGCAGGAAACAAAGACAAAAAGTGAGATAAGCAGATTTTTTTTAATGTATAAAACTTTGCTCAAAAAGCCACATAAAATGCAAGCCATAATACCAGACAACCTTTCCTGCCTCCTCAGAAATCTGTATGCAGGTCAAGAATAGAACTGGACATGGAACAGCAGACTGGTTCCAAATCGAGAAAGGAGTACATCAAGGCTGTATATTGTCACACTGCTTGTTTAACTTACATGTAGAGTACATCATGAGAAACGATGGGCTGGATGAAGCACAAGCTGGAATCAAGGTTGCTGGGAGATAACCTGAAATATGCAGATGATACTACCCTTAGGGCAGAAAGCAAAGAAGAACTAAAGAGCCTCTTGATGAAACTGAAGGAGAAGAGTGAAAAAGCTGGCTTAAAACTCAACATTCAGAAAACGAATATCATGGCATCCGGTCCCATCACTTCATGGCAAATAAATGGGGAAATAATGTAAACAGTGACAGACTTTATTTTCTTGGGCTCCAAAATCACTGAAGATGGTGACTGCAGCCATGAAATCAAAAGACACCTGCTCCTTGGAAGAAAAGCTATGACCAACCTCAGTTCAGTTCAGTCACTCAGTCGTGTCTGATTCTTTGCTACCCCATGAATTGCAGCACACCAGGCCTCCCTGTCCATCACCAACTCCCGGGGTTCACTCAGACTCACATCCATCGAGTCAGTGATGCCATCCAGCAATCTCATCCTCTGTCGTCCCCTTTTCCTCCTGCCCCAAATCCCTCCCAGCGTCAGAGTCTTCTCCAGTGAGTCAACTCTTCGCATGAGGTGGCCAAAGTATTGGAGTTTCAGCTTTAGCATCATTCCTTCCAAAGAAATCCCAGGGCTGATCTCCTTCAGAATGGACTGGTTGGATCTCCTTGCAGTCCAAGGGACTCTCAAGATTCTTCTCCAACACCACAGTTCCAAAGCACCAATTCTTCAGCGCTCAGCCTTCTTCACAGTCCAAATCTCACATCCATACATGACCACAGGAAAAACCATAGCCTTGACTAGATGGACCTTAGTCGGTAAAGTAATGTCTCTGCTTTTGAATATACTATCTTCGTTGGTCATAACTTTTCTTCCAAGGAGTAAGCGTCTTTTAATTTCATGGCTGCAATCACAATCTGCAGTGATTTCAGAGCCCAAAAAAATAAAGTCTGACACTGTTTCCACTGTTTCCCCATCTAGTTCCCATGAAGTGATGGGACCAGATGCCATGATATTCGTTTTCTGAATTTTGAGCTTTAAGCCAACTTTTTCACTCTCCTCTTTCACTTTCATCAAGAGGCTTTTTAGTTCCTCTTCACTTTCTGCCATAAGGGTGGTGTCATCTGCATATCTGAGGTTATTGATATTTCTCCCTGCAATCTTGATTCCAGCTTGTTTCTTCCAGTCCAGCGTTGCTCATGATGTACTCTGCATAGAAGTTAAATAAGCAGGGGGACAATATACAGCCTTGACGTACTCCTTTTCCTATTTGGAACCAGTCTGTTGTTCCATGTCCAGTTCTAACTGTTGCTTCCTGACCTACATACAGATTCCTCAAGAGGCAGGTCAGGTGGTCTGGTATTCCCATCTTTTTCAGAATTTTCCACAGTTTATTGTGATCCACACAGTCAAAGGCTTTGGCATAGTCAATAAAGCAGAAATAGATGGTTTTCTGGAACTCTCTTGGTTTTTCGATGATCCAGCGGATGTTGGCAACTTGATCTCTGGTTCCTCTGCCTATTCTAAGACCAGCTTGAACATCAGGAAGTTCATGGCTCACGTATTGCTTAAGCCTGGCTTGGAGAATTTTGAGCATTACTTTACTAGCATGTGAGATGAGTGCAATTGTGCGGTAGTTTGAGCATTCTTTGGCATTGCCTTTCTTTGGGATTGGAATGAAAACTGACCTTTTCCCATCCTGTGGCCACTGCTGAGTTTTCCAAACTTGCTGGCATATTGAGTGCAGCACTTTCACAGCATCATCTTTCAGGATTTGAAACAGCTCAACTGGAATTTCATCACCTCCACTAGCTTTGTTTGTAGCGATGCTTTCCAAGGCCCACTTGACTTCACATCCCAAGATGTCTGGCTCTAGTTGAGTGATCACACCATAATTATCTGGGTCATGAAGATCTTTTTTGTACAGTTCTTCTGTTTATTCTTGCCACTTCCTAATATCTTCTGCTTCTTTTAGGTCCATAATATTTGTGTCCTTGATCGAGCCCATCTTTGCATGAAATGTTCCCTTGGTATCTCTAATTTTCTTGAAGAGATCTCTAGTCTTTCCCATTCTGTTCTTTTCCTCGATTTCTTTGCATTGATCACTGAAGAAGGCTTTCTTATCGATTGAACTCGAGTTGGAAGAGGCGAGTCCGGTCTCAAAATGGAGGTAAAACCGCGGCCCGGTCGCCCCCAGCCCGACTCCGGCCGTCGCCGCCGCCGCCGAGGGGAGGAGGGTCATGATCCCAAAGAACCAGAGCAGTTGAGAAAGCTGTTTATTGGTGGTTTGAGCTTTGAAACTACAGATGATAGCTTAAGAGAACATTTTGAGAAATGGGGCACACTTACAGATTGTGTGGTGATGAGAGATCCCCAAACAAAACGTTCCAGGGGCTTTGGTTTTGTGACTTACTCTTGTGTTGAAGAAGTGGATGCCGCAATGTGTGCTCGACCGCACAAGGTTGATGGGCGTGTAGTGGAACCAAAGAGAGCTGTTTCTAGAGAGGATTCTGTAAAGCCTGGTGCCCATCTAACAGTGAAGAAAATTTTTGTTGGTGGTATTAAAGAAGATACAGAAGAATATAATTTGAGAGACTACTTTGAAAAGTATGGCAAGATTGAAACCATAGAAGTTATGGAAGACAGGCAGAGTGGGAAAAAGAGAGGATTTGCTTTTGTAACTTTTGATGATCATGATACAGTTGATAAAATTGTTGTTCAGAAATACCACACTATTAATGGGCATAATTGTGAAGTGAAAAAGGCCCTTTCTAAACAAGAGATGCAGTCTGCTGGATCACAAAGAGGTCGTGGAGGTGGATCTGGCAACTTTATGGGTCGTGGAGGAAACTTTGGAGGTGGTGGAGGTAACTTTGGCCGTGGTGGAAACTTCGGTGGAAGAGGAGGCTATGGTGGTGGAGGTGGTGGCAGCAGAGGGAGTTATGGAGGAGGTGATGGTGGATATAATGGATTTGGAGGTGATGGTGGCAACTATGGCGGTGGTCCTGGTTATAGTAGTAGAGGAGGTTACGGTGGTGGTGGACCAGGAGGATATGGAAACCAAGGTGGTGGATATGGTGGCGGTGGTGGAGGATATGATGGTTACAATGAAGGAGGAAATTTTGGAGGTAACTATGGTGGTGGAGGAAACTATAATGATTTTGGAAATTATAGTGGACAACAGCAGTCAAATTATGGACCCATGAAAGGGGGTAGTTTTGGTGGAAGAAGCTCGGGCAGTCCCTATGGTGGTGGTTATGGATCTGGTGGTGGAAGTGGTGGATATGGTAGCAGAAGGTTCTAAAAACTCAGAAGAAAAGGGCTACAGTTCTTAGCAGGAGAGAGAGCGAGGAGTTGTCAGGAAAGCTGCAGGTTACTTTGAGACAGTCGTCCCAAATGCATTAGAGGAACTGTAAAAATCTGCCACAGAAGGAACGATGATCCATAGTCAGAAAAGTTACTGCAGCTTAAACAGGAAACCCTTCTTGTTCAGGACTGTCATAGCCACAGTTTGCAAAAAGTGCAGCTATTGATTAATGCAATGTAGTGTCAATTAGATGTACATTCCTGAGGTCTTTTATCTGTTGTAGCTTTGTCTTTTTCTTTTTCTTTTCATTACATCAGGTATATTGCCCTGTAAATTGTGGTAGTGGTACCAGGAATAAAAAATTAAGGAATTTTTAACTTTTCAATATTTGTGTAGTTCAGTTTTTCTACATTTTAGTACAGAAACTTTAACAAAATGCAGTTTTGAAGGTGTTTCCTTGTGAGTTAACAAGTAAAGAAGATCATTGTTAATTACTATTTTGTATGAATTTTGCTAAAGTTAACTGTAAAGAAACACCTGCTGACTTGCAGTTTAAGGGGAATCTATTCTCCGCATCTCCAAACCATGACATGATGGCTCTGACATGTGGAGAGAATAGATATTTGTATGTTTGCAATGTGTGTTTTAGATAATAGAATTGGGTATTTAAATCAGCATATTTGTGAATTTAATAGCATTAAGATTTACCTTCAAATGAAAAATCTCAAAATTTCTATTTGGTTTTTGTGCATTTTCTTTCAAAATGTAATCATGATTTTAGTGTATTAGCTTTGCTGAGAGTCCTAGCTGTGTTTAGAACATCTCCATTCTACATTCACCTTGGTCACAAGTGAACTGCTGCCATAGTTTTATTTGGGTGTAAAGAATGTCTACTGCCCTCTGTTTAAATTCTGGGAAGGGATAGTGAATGTTTCCCCTTTCCTCCTACCTTAGGAAACATTCTGAAAATGTCGAAAATACAAGACCACTAAGCCTGCTGTATCTGAGCAAATTAGTGGCTATCTTTTTTTTTCCTTTTTAAAGCACAAGAGGCCCGTAAATCTTCAGTTATTTTCCTTGGTTTAATATATATTTTTTTGATACAAGCTCTCAGAGCAAGGGAATAAAAATCATGCATTGTTGAACCATTAACTGGCTGGCATGCTTTTCCTGTTGGTACCCTCTGCATTTTACTGGGTGAAAACCAAGGATAGTCTAGATGGAAATCATCCCAGATACTTAACTGCAGTAGACTTGCAGCACAGTTGCTTAGTACAAAAAAGCTTTTCACTTCCCCGAGACCTGAATTCAAATTTGAATAGTCAGCTTGTACTCACTTAAAATCCCAAAGAACACACTGTTACTCATGTGTATGCTTGAACCTAAATCATGTTGGTATGAGTTTACAATTTGTTTGGAAGATCCTTGTTGAGAAGAGTTTTAGATAAGGTCACATATATATATATATATATATATATATATATATATATATATATATATAAATCAATGTCTACTGTTTTGCGCCAGCTAGTGTTTACAATTTCATTCAAGCCCTGAGTATGTGCCCTGTTGTTATTGTTTCTTTGGCAGTTGAACGTTGAATTCGAGATTCTTACTTTTGTTTTAAGAAGTACTAAGCAAAACAAGCAATAAAGGGGGGATGGGGCGTGCTAGTGTTTGACTATGCTCTCGTTGCTCTAATTCTGTGCCTCTGTGCATTAATATTTGGATGCATGCCAGCATGGAAATTGGTCTTCACAGACACTGCAGTTTTTCAGAAAACACTCACAAACCAATAAATGTAACAGACAACATTCCATTTGTTAATGGACATATGTGAATAAGCAGTGTAGAAAATAGGCTAATTATCAGCAAATGGTTAAGTCTTTAACAACTTAAAAGTGTGGTTATATAAATGGACACTGTCAATGTTCATAACTTAAATCTGGGTACCTGGTCAAAATAATGCTTGGGAAACATTTTATTAAAATTAAGCTAAATTGTCAAAAAAAAAAAAAAAAGAAGAAGGCTTTCTTATCTCTTCTTGCTATTCTCTGGAACTCTCCATTCAGATGCTTATATCTTTCCTTTTCGTCTCTCTTCTTTTCACAGCTATTTGCAAGGCCTCCCCAGACAGCCATTTTGCCTTTTTGCATTTGTTTTCCATGGGGATGGTCTTGATCCCTGTCTCCTGTACAGTGTCATGAATCTCATTCCATAGTTCATCAGGCACTCTATATATCAGATCTAGGCCCTTAAATCTATTTCTCACTTCCACTGTATAATCATAAGTGATTTCATTTAGGTCATACCTGAATGGTCTAGCAGTTTTCCCTACTTAAGCACAGGTGGCTGCGACCCAGCGCACTAAGCTGCTGAGAGTAATAGGCTGCGACGGCGCTGGAATGGCCAAGAGGAGCTACCTGCATCCGAGGTCAGGGGCGGCCAGGAGAAGCCACCTCACGCCCAAGGCCAGGGGCGGTGGCAAGGAGGAGCCGCCAGGGTCAGCGCCCAAGGCCAGGGGCAGCGGCCAAGAGGAGCTACCCGCATCCGAGGTCTGGGGCGGCCAGGAGAAGCCACCTCGCACCCGAGGCCAGGGGCGGTGGTAAGGAGATAACCCTTGTCCAAGATAAGGAGGAGCAGTGGCTGTGCTTTGCTGGAGCAGCTGTGAAGAGATACCCCATGTCCAAGGTAAGGGAAACCCAAGTAAGATGGTAGGTGTTGCAAGAGGGCATCAGAGGGCAGACACACTGAAACCATACTCACAGAAAACTAGTCAATCTAATCACACTAGGATCACAGCCTTGTCTAACTCAATGAAACCAAGCCATGCCTGCAGGGCAACCCAAGATGGGCAGGTCATGGTGGAGAGGTCTGACAGAATATGGTCCACTGGAGAAGGGAATGGAAAACCACTTCAGTATTCTTGCCTTGAGAACCCCATGAACAGTATGAAAAGGAAAAATGATAGGACACTGAAAGAGGAACTCCCCAGGTCAGTAGGTGCCCAATATGCTACTGGAGATCACTGGAGAAATAACTCCAGAAAGAATGAAGGGATGAAGCCAAAACAAAAACAATACCCAGCTGTGGATGTGACTGGTGATAGAAGCAAGGTCCGATGCTGTAAAGAGCAATATTACATAGGAACCTGGAATGTCAAGTCCATGAATCAAGGCAAATTGGAAGTGGTCAAACAGGAGATGACAAGAGTGAACGTTGACATTCTAGGAATCAGAGAACTAAAATGTACTGGAAGTGGTGAATTTAACTCAGATGACTATTATATCTACTACTGCAGGCAGGAATCCCTCAGAAGAAATGGAATAGCCATCATGGTCAACAAAAGAGTCCAAAATGCAGTACTTGGATGCAATCTCAAAAATGACAGAATGAACTCTGTTCGTCTCCAAGGCAAACCATTCAATATCATGGTAATCCAAGTCTATGCCCCAACCAGTAACACTGAAGAAACTGAAATTGAACGGTTTTATGAAGACCTACAAGACCTTTTAGAACTAACACCCAAAAAAGATGTCCTTTTCATTATAGGGGACTGGAATGCAAAAGTAAGAAGTCAAGAAACACCTGGAGTAACAGGCAAATTTGGCCTTTGAATGTGGAATGAAGCAGGGCAAAGACTAATAGAGTTTTTCCAAGAAAATGCACTGGTCATAGCAAACACCCTCTTCCAACAACACAAGAGAAGACTCTACACATGGACATCACCAGATGGTCAACACTGAAATTAGATTGATTCTATTCTTTGCAGCCAATGATGGAGAAGCTCTATACAGTCAACAAAAACAAGACCAGGAGCTGACTGTGGCTCAGATCATGAACTCCTTATTACCAAATTCGGACTCAAATTTAAGAAAGTAGGGAAAACCACTAGACCATTCAGGTATGACCAACCTAGATAGCATATTAAAAAGCAGAGGCATTACTTTGTGAACAAAAGTCTGTCTGGTCAAATCTATGGTTTTTCCAGTAGTCATGTATGGATGTGAGAGTTGGACTATAAAGAAACATGAGCAACAAAGAATTGCTGCTTTTAGCCTGTGGTATTGGAGAAGACTCTTGACAGTCCCTTGGACTGCAAGATCCAACAAGTCAATCCAAAAGGAAATCAGTCCTGAATATTCACTGGAAGGACTGATGCTGAAGCTGAAACTCCAGTACGTTAGCCACCTGATGTGGAGAACACACTCCTTGGAAAAGACCCTGATGCTGGGAAAGATTGAAGGCAGCAGGAGAAGGGGAAGACAGAGGATGAGATGGTTGGATGGCATCACCAGCTGGATGGGCATGAGTTTGATCAAGCTCCAGGAGTTGGTGAAGGACAGGGAAGCCTGGCATGCTGCAGTCCATGGGGTTGCAAAGAGTTGGACACGACTGAGTGACTGAACTGAACCGAACTGAATCTGGAAAGAAAAAAAGCTTGAGGTCCAATCATCAAATACGTGCAAATTTTAACAAATATGGTATTCTACCTTTCTTAATATTTTAGTCATGATTTTATAATGAGTTTTATAAGATCCTATTCTCATGTGCTAATACTGGATCCACGTCTCCCACAAAGCCCTCACCCAGCATCTGCGATCTTCAGGTGGTGTCTTCTTCATGCTCATGAGCAAACTCTATCCAGCTATTATGTAAATTCTCAATTGTAAGCATCTTCTGCTCCATGGTGTTAACTTTCAAGGCCCTGGTATTTTAGAAGCTGTGTGAAGGCACCTCATCACTACACTGCTTCAGGGTTCACCAATGAGACCCTCAGCTGGACACTGCCTTCTGTGTCTAGGTATCAGGGCCACAGACAAATTGAAGTGCTTGTACATATTAGTGTATATTAGCTAAGAGTCTGACACGACTGAGCGATTTCACTTTCACTTTTCATTTTCATGCATTGGAGGAGGAAATGGCAACCCACTCCAGTGTTCTTGCCTGGAGAATCCCAGGGACATGGGAGCCTGGTGGGCTGCCATCTATGGGGTCACACAGAGTCAGACACGACTGTAGTGACTTAGCAGCAGCAGCAGCAGCAGCAGCAGCAGCAGTGTATATTAGTTTGCTAGAGATGTCATAACAAAGAACCACAAACAATAGAAATTTATTCTTTCATAATTCTGAAGCCTACAAGATTTAATTTAAGGTTTTGGTAGGGTTGATTTCTTCTGATACCTCTCTCCTTCGCTTGTAGATGACTGTCTTCTTGCTTCTTCTTCTTCTTTACATACTCCTCACATGTGTCTGTGTCCGAATCTCTTCTCTTTATAAGGATACCAGTCATAATGGATTAGGACCCACCCTAATGACCTCAACTTAATTCCGCTTTAATGCTCCTTTCTCCATACTGAGATCCTAGAGGTTAAGACTTAAGCATATGAATTTTGAAGTAACACGATTCAGCCCATAATAAAGGGCAAAGCATATCTATACCCCATGGGATCCTCCTTCACATGTCCACGTGGGTACCAAAGGCAGGTTGCTGAGAAAGGAGCTATTTCAGTTTTCACCTAAACCTCCCACCTGCACCTCTATATTAGACATATTTCATTTGACCTTTCTGAGACAAATTCAAATGGCTTTGTGAAAGACTCAAAGACAAGGATGTTTGGGGTGTGTGAACCTAACTTTAATGGTTGAATTCCTAGAAGACCAGCAAATCCTCCCCCAAATAAACACTTAGAGCATCGTTTCTCCAATAGGTCTCACTGGTCACAGAAGCTGGCCATCAGTCTATCAAGTTGGCTACAGACACCTTGGTGATTTCAGGTGGAAAATTGCAGTAGAATTTTTTAATATACATTTATTTATTTTAATTGGAAGCTAATTACTTTGCAATATTGCATTGATTTTGCCATACATCAACATGAATCCACCACAGGTGTACATGTTTATGTTATTTTGCAGATTTGGAAATACAGGATTGATTATTATTGTCACAGAAATCTCATATCTGTGAGAGTAAAAGCTGTTCATGCTCTTCAAGGATTGGATTGACCTCTGACCATCATTCAATTAACAGAGCATGGCTTGAGATGAATGGATAAAGAAGATGTCATATATATATATATGTGTATATATATATATATACACATATATATATGTGTGTATATATATATATACACACACACACATATTATATATAATGGAATACCACTCAGTCATAAAAAAGAATGAGATTTTGCCATTTGTAACAACAGGGATGGACTTGGAGGGTATTATTCTAGGTGAAGTAAGTCACACAGAGAAAGACAAATACTGTATGACTGCACTTGAATGTGAAATCTAAAAAATAAAACAAGCCAATGACTATAACAAAAAAGAAACAGGGCAAGATGGAGAAGGTGGTCAGAGATACAAATTATTATGTATACAATAAGCTATAGGATATATTGTACAGTACAGTGAATATAGCCAATATTTTATAATAACTATAAGTGGAGTATAACCTCTAAAAATTGTGAATTACCATGTTGTACACCTGTAATATCATACATCAACTACACTTCAATTTTTTTAAAATAGAAATATTTTGTGCTAGCTAAAATATTTTACATAATTTGCAAGTTATTGTTCATGTTCATTAAATTAACATTTTTACTTTAACTATGGTATTATGCTACCAATTTGAAAATGGGGTGAAGTCCTCAAATGTGATTCATTGAAGTATAAAAGCCATGATTTTAAAAAATACTAAAAACAAAACAGTAACAGCAATACTACATTTCAAAATTTATAAATGTAAAGAATAGAAAGGATTCCAGTATAAACGTAGACTGCACTGGGTCTGTACTAGAAAAAGTGAATCTCTGAACGTGACATTTTCCACAGCAGCTGATAAAGAGAGTTACCTCTGTAAAACATCACCATTGCTATCCAGAAAGTTGATTTAATGATGGAACAATACGCTCATCTCTGGTACCCAGTGCTCTGTCTCTTAAGGAACTTCTCAAATACAAAACCATTGGATGCTCTTGTTTTGTGTTCAAACAAAGCCCAGTGACCTTGTTTTTAAAGAACTTGATTAATTTAGTCATTACAGAAGAGGAGAAAAACCTACAGAAGCATGGCTAAAACGTGATCCTCATGAGAAAAATAAGTAAATAAGTCAGATATTTTAAAAAGCTTCTAAAGCCAGCTCCAAATTTCAGAAAAACAATACTATTTCCTCTGTTGAAGGAGAAAGAGAAGAGCTAATGAGAAAGTCCCTGAATCAGAAGATGCTGCTGGCATCAGATCTCATCTGTAGCACACACTGTGGAAGAGCAATGCCAAGCCCATGTGATATTCTAGCAGAAGTTTTGCCTATGAGTTGGATGAAATACACTGATGTGAAGAGTGTGATTCAGTTATTTCAATGGAAAGTACCCAGAAAGATGTCCTTGCAACTTTTCTATTTTATTATTGAAAGTCAATGTTATAGGAGCAAAATATTTTGTTAATTAAAAATTAATGTAGCAGCACTATTTACAATAACCCAGATATGGAAGTAACCTAAATGTCCATCGAGAAGATGTGGTTCATATATACAGTGCAATACCACTCAGCCATAAAAAAAAATAAAACAGAAATCTCGGCATTTACAGCAGTATAGATAGACTTGGAGAGTATTACATTAAGTGAAAATAGTCAGAGACAAATACTGTATGATGTAACATATGTGTTACATCATATATGTTACATACGTAAAATGCAACAAACTAGTGAATATTTAAAAAAAAGTAGACTCACAGATACAAAGCACAAACTAGTGGCTACCAGTGGGGAGGATGGGAAGAGACAGTCCAGGGGTGACGGAGAGGGAGGTACAAACTATTGGATGTAAGACAGGCTCGAGGATGTATTGTACGACATGGGGAATTTAGCCAATATTTTGTAATAACTATAAATGGAAAGCAACCTTTAATTTTTTTGAATATTTAATGAGGAAATATATATAATATTGAGCTCAAAAGCACTGTGTGTTTCATGTGTCACTTGGTGAAGGGTTGGGGATACACAGGATAGAACTAGTGAACAGGATATGTGTAAACAAAGGTACACATGGCCACCGAATGGAAAGCATGCCGGGCATGGCTTTAAGTCTGAGCTTCCTCATCACTCAGCAGCATGTTGAGGATTCCATGGATAATGAGGAATAGATGTCCAGACTCAGGGCATTGTGGGGTACCCTCCACCAGCATGTGGTGCATCTTGCTCAGAAATTTCTCATTATGCTCATATCCTTGAATCCACTCTTGGAGCACCTTGATCAGATGCAAGATGTCCACAGACTCCAAATGCACTGCCCCTCCACGTTAGATATCACAGGTGCCACGGAGTGGGGTGGAGCTCCACAGGACTGTGGACCATGGGGCCACCCTACCCCACCCCACACGTGCAAGTTCAGCAGGTTTGGGTGAGTGGATGCTTCATGTCTATGCTACACCCTCTCTCAAAGCCATACTGGAAGGAGGAAAAATAACCTCTTACATTGTTTTAAAATTTTTTAATTAAGTTAAACAATTAGAAAACAATGTATGAACTCTGATAGTCACCCAACTGATGTTTTCTTTTTCAGTTTTTTTCATTATTACTTCTTTTATTGAAGATAATTGATTTACAATGTTGTGCTGGTTTCTGCTGTATACGTATACACGTATCTAATCTCTTCTAGACTCCATTCCCATAGGTCATTACAGAGCACCAAATAGAGTTCCCTGTGCTATACAGTAGGTTCTTATTTATTTTATATATCAGTTCAGTTCAGTCGCTCAGTCATGTCCAACTCTTTGCGACCCCATGAATCACAGCACGCCAGGCCTCCCTGTCCATCACCAACTCCCGGAGTTCACTCAGACTCATGTCCATCGAGTCAGTGATGCCATCCAGCCATCTCATCCTGTCGTCCCCTTCTCTTCCTGCCCCCAATCCCTCCCAGCATCAGAGTCTTTTCCAATGAGTCAACTCTTCTCATGAGGTGGCCAAAGTACTGGAGTTTCAGCTTTAGCATCATTCCTTCCAAAGAAATCCCAGAGTTGAACTCCTTCAGAATGGACTGGTTGGATCTCCTTGCAGTCCAAGGGACTCTCAAGAGTCTTCTCTAACACCACAGTTTAAAAGCATCAATTCTTCAGCGCTCAGCTTTCTTCACAGTCCAACTCTCACATCCATAGATGACCACAGGAAAAACCATAGCCTTGACTAGATGGACCTTAGTCAGCAAAGTAATGTCTCTGCTTTTTTTTTTTTTTTTAATTTTTTTTTTTATTTTTTTTTTATTTTAGTTTTTTATTTTTTAAATTTTAAAATCTTTAATTCTTACATGCATTCCCAAACATGAACCCCCCTCCCACCTCCCTCCCCATAACAACTTTCTGGGTCATCCCCATGCACCAGCCCCAAGCATGCTGCATCCTGCGTCAGACATAGACTGGCGATTCAATTTTGAATATGCTATCTAGGTTGATCATAACTTTTCTTCCAAGGAGTAAGCGTCTTTTAATTTCATGGCTGCAGTCACAATCTGCAGTGATTTTGGAGCCCAAAAAAATAAAGTCTGACACTGTTTCCACTGTTTCCCCATCTAGTTCCCATGAAGTGATGGGACCAGATGCCATGATCTTCGTTTTCTGAATGCTGAGCTTTAAGCCAACTTTTTCACTCTCCACTTTCACTTTCATCAAGAGGCTTTTTAGTTCCTCTTCACTTTCTGCCATAAGGATGGTGTCATCTGCATATTTGAGGTTATTGATATTTCTCCCGGCAATCTTGATTCCAGCTTGTGTTTCTTCCAGCCCAGAGTTTTTCATGATGTACTCTACATATAAGTTAAATAAGCAGGGTGACAATATACAGCCTTGACGTACTCCTTTTCTATACTACATATTTTATATATAGTAGCATACATATGTTAATCCCAGTCTCCCAATTTATCCCTTCCCCACCCTTTCCCCTTTGATAATCATAAGTTTGTTTCCTAGGTCTGTGATTCAATTTCTGTTTTGTAAACAGGTTCATTTGTACTCTTATTTTTTAGAGTCCACATTTCAGCCATATCATATGATATTTATCATTCTCTGTCTTACGTCCTTCATACAGTGCGACCATCTCTAGGCCCATCCATGCTGCTGCCAGTGCATTAGTTCATTCTTTATGACTGAGTAATATTTCATTGTGTAGATGTACCACATCTTTATCCATTCTTCTGGTGATGGACATTTAGACTGCTTCCATTTCTTGGCTATTGTAAACAGAGCTGCAATGAGCATTGGGGTGCATGTATCTTTTCAAACTATGGTTTTCTCTGGGTATATACCTAAGAGTGGGATTGCTGGATCATATGGTAATTCCATTTTTAGTTTTTTAAGAAGCCTCCATACTGTTCTCCATAGTGGCTGTACCAATTTACATTCCCACCAACAGTATAGGAGGGTTCCCTTTTTTCCACACCCTCTCCAGCATTTGTTGCTTGTCGATTTTGATGATGTCCATTGTAACCAGTGTGAGGTGAGGCAACATTGTAGTTTTGCTTTGCGTTTCTCTAATAGTTAGAGATAATGAACATCTTCTCATGTGTCTCTTGGCCACCTGTAAGTCTTCTTTGGAGAAACATCTAGATCTTCCACCCAACAACAGTATTTTGAAATCATTGTTGACAAAGAGGTCTTGTTAGGTATGAACTTGAGCAAATCCCTCAATCTCTTTACCTCAATTTCCTCACCTGTGTACCCAGAATTAGGTTTGACTACAAATGTGGTTTTTTTTTCTAAACCCCCCAACTAGTACTAGTTTTCCAGAAGTTGTCTAGTCCTTGTCCATAAGTCCTACAACATCATACTGTTTAGGGAGGTAGCTACGACCAACAGAACAAGGCCCCCCCATTGAAACATGTATACTATCATGTAAGAATTGAATCGCCAGTCTATGTCCGATGCAGGATACAGCATGCTTGGGGCTGGTGCACGGGGATGACCCAGAGAGATGTTATGGGGAGGGAGGTGGGAGGGGGGTTCATGTTTGGGAACGCATGTACACCCGTGGTGAAGTCATGTCAATGTATGGCAAAACCAATACAGTATTGTAAAGTAAAATAAAGTAAAAATAAAAAAAAAAGAACAAGGCCCCAGGGTGAGGGAAACCCAGATGAGCCCCTCTATGCCTTCGTTTCCTCATATGTTAAATGGCAACAATGTAGTGAGACCGCTTACCACACAGTACACAAAGTAGTGTGAGGAAAATTATTACTCAGCAGAATTCGTGCTGCGTAGAAAGCACTAACAGATGAAAGTCATTGTTATTGTAGTTGTCGTTAGTATTTATTATTATTATTACTACCACCACTTCTTTCCTGAGTTTAGTTGGCAGTGACAACAACTTGTAGAAAGAAATGAACTTAGGAGAGGAAGAAAAAGCAAAACTCTGTTTACATATCAAAACATCTTAGAGCAGAAAACAAGGTCTTGTTGGGGCTTATTCTTTAATACAGAAACTGAGGCAATGAGCTATGGAATTGCAGATCAAGGCTATCCAGCGAGTCAGTAATGAAACCTGGCACCCAGCCCAGAAATGAGTTTCCTGAGGATAATTATAAAAGATGTTCAAGTCTCATTTAGTGAGATTTCCTAACAGAAGGGTGTCCCACTTTCTCTACCTTAGCATCAGTTTGAAGGCCACCAAGCAGAGAAAGTCACATGGACACATGCATTGATAACAGAAGGTACAGGAATAAAGCAAATTTTAAGACTATAAGACAAAGGATGATAAACTCTCTGAAATAAATTGCTCTTCTTAGAGCTCTCATGGGGCCTCAGAATGCTGATAAATAAGAGGAGCCATAACTATTCATCCCACTACAAAGACAGAGGTCATGGAAAAGTGCTATGGAATGACCTACTTGGATACAAACAGAAACACTGCACCAATCACTGATCACACACACACTTACTGGAGATATTTTTTCTTTAAGTGCTTTGCCCTCATTTTCATTTACCTTCAAGATACATGTAAATGTCCACTATGTAATGATTAGATCAGGGACTTCCCTGATGGTCCAGTGGCTAAGACTTTGTGCTCCCAATGCAGGGGGCCTGGGTTTGATTCCTGGTCAGGGAACTAGGAGCCAAAATAGCCCTCATACCACAACTAAAAGATTCTGTGTGCTGCAACTAAGACTCAGCACAGCCAAACAAATAAATATACAAACAGTTTTTTTCAAAAAATACCAGCTAGATCAAACCCATACTGCCTCTCATTGTTATGCCATTATTAAATCTCTAGATCTAGATAATTGAATGCAGCTATGTTCCTGCTACCAGACACATTTAAAATTGCAATTAAAATGTAACCTGGTACATATAAACCTCTTCTGTCATTTAGTCCCCACATTAATTCCCTCTGATGAGACAATCACCCTTCTCTTCTCACTTAGGCAGTTTGGATGGGAATGATGTGACACCCTTAGCTCAAGGGGAGAATGTGGACTTCCCTGGTGGTCCAATGGGACCAATGCAGGGAGCATGGATTCGATCTCTGGCCCAGGAAGATCCCACATGCCATGGGTAACTAAGCCAGTGTGCCACAACCATTGAGCCTGCGTGCCACAACTCCCAAGCCATGTGCCCTAGAGCCTGTGCTCCCCGACAGGAGAAGCTGCCTGAAGAGAAGCCTATGCGCCACAACGAAGAGAAGCCCCCACTCACCACACTAGAGAAAGCCCACCTGCAGCAACAAAGACCCCGCACAGTCAAATAAATACACACACAACTTTTGAATGGGGGGAGTAGGCGACACAGGACTAGATAATTAGAACATCATGTTGTTCTGGGCTTAATAATTGGCTCAGAACATGTAACTCAAAGGGCCCAATAAGAACAAAGAGACTTCTTCCTGAAGCTGTAGATGAAGAGGTCGAGATTCTCTTCCACTGGACTTAAACCTGGGAGCATGTAAGCCGACCCCACCCAAGGTCTGAGCGTAAAGGCAGAAAGTAGAACACAGAGTGGAACGATGAAACAAGCCACATCACGATGATGTTGCTTGGCCCCCTGAATTCAGTAGTGGTCAAAGTCAGCCTACCACCCTCAGATATTTAGTTATGTGGACCAATAAATTCTTATTAAATGAAGCATATTCAAGTTTGTTTATTCCTACATTTATCACTTAAACTTGGTTAGTGTATTAGTCTTCTCAAGCTGCTAAAAAAATATCACATACCAGGTGCTTTAAACAACAGAATTTTATTTTCTCATAGTGCTGGAGGCTAGAAGTCCAAGAGCAAGGTGCTGGCAGGTTTGGTTTCTTCTGATGCCACTTAGCTGGCAAATGGCCACCTTATCTCCATATCCTCAGACAGTCTTTCCTCCATGTATTTATCCTTGCTGTCTCTATATGTCCAAATTTCCTCTTCTCATGAGGATGCTAGTTTTGCTGGATTAGGACCAACTCTCATGGTCTCATTTTTAACTTCAACACCTCGTGTGTGTGTGTGTGTGTGTGTGTGTGTAATAAAGTTTTATTAAAGTATAAAGGAGATAGAGAAAGCTTCTGATATAGGCATCAGAACTGGGTAGAAAGAGTACTCCCTTGCTAGTGTGGGCAATGAATCCAATGAATCCAAAGAATGTCTGGAGGTTGTAAAGACCTCACCAAACCTACTCCCATAATTTACGTTTTAAGATAACAGAATTAGCCAGAAGGTTTAATCCAGAGACTGTCCTCAGGCAGGATACATTATCGTTATATAATCCTAAGGAATGAAGAGGGAAAAAAAAGTTTGTCCTTTCTTCCTCCTTGAGAATTCGAGACCCTTCTCTCCTTGGGGACCCCTAGACTTCTTATCAACCTGCCTAGGAAATGACTCTCATTCCCCCCTTTTCTTTTAGGAGAATTATGTTGCCAAGGGAAGGGGGAGTCATTTTCATTCCATAACTAATTCCTGCTGTTTAGGAGCATCCCTAAATTGTTGAGGCAACATATTCTCCTAGCCCTCATATTGAGGGTCTCTGATTCAGGGGCCCCAAGTAATAGTTGGATGAGGCTGTAGCACTCATAAGAGCTTGGACAACCATTTGTAACTTAAAAACTTTCATGCGACTAGAAACAAATCCAATTACACAGTTACAGATGCAAGGCAAAATAGTCATTAAAGCAAGCTAAAATCAAAATTAAAAGTCATATTACGTCCATAGTTACATCAGTCCATCCTAAGGTTGTTAGATAACATCAGTTTAAGAAGAGGCATCACATATGATTGTTGTCAAAGGTATTTGTAGACTTGGAGAAAGTCTTTTCCTTGAAGTGATGATGTTCACCATGGGAAGCCTTCCACTGATGAAGAGGGGAGTGCTCCACAGACCCAGCAGTTAGACTGATTATGAAATGCAGTGTAGGAGTGAGCCCAGGACAGGAAGGCATTGTCTTGAGGATCAAATGGCAGACTCAGGATTTTTGGAGTCAGCAGAAATAGGCTCACATAGATTATCAAGCCCATCTTTTGGCTCATCCAAACAGTCCCATTACAGAAGCAGATCGGGAAGAAAGTGTCATCACCTCTTTTTTTTTTTTTTTTTAATTTTTTTTTAACTTTACAATATTGTATTGGTTCTGCCACACATCAACATGAATCCACCACGGGTGTACGCGTGTTCCCCATCCTGAACCCCCCTCCCACCTCCCTCCTCATACCATCCCTCTGAGTCATCCCAGTGCACCAGCCCCAAGCATCCTGTATCAAACCTGGACTGGCGATTCGTTTCTTATATGATATTATACATATTTCAGTGCCATTCCCCCAATCGTCCTCTTTAAATGCTCTCTCTTCTAGTAGAGTCACATTCTGAAGTACTTGGAGATTAGGGCTTCAACATATGAATTTTAGCAGATACAATTCTGCCTATAATCACCAGGAAGAGTGAAAAGAAGACTTCAGAGTGCTGATTATTCTGAAATGGATAAAAATATCAAATCCCTATGTTTTATTATTGTTCAGTCACTGAGTCATGTCCGACTCTTTGCAACCCCAGGCACTGCAGCATGCTAGGCTTCTCTGCCCCTCACAATCTCCCAGAGCTTGCTCAAACTCACGTCTATTGAGTCGGTGATGCCATCCAACCATCTGATCCTCTGTCACCCTCTTCTCCTCCTGCCCTCAATCTTTCCCAGCATCAGGGTTTTTTCCAATGAGTCAGCTCTGCTGTATATCTGAAACTAACATAATATTGTAAGTCAAGTACACTTCAGAAAAAAAGCGTTCAGAAAAACAAACGAGAAAATTACCAAAGGAACTATATGAAAGGATTTGCCAGAGATGAAAGATAAGCATTCTAAACCAGAAGGGCCCACCAATTCTGCAGCACAATGAAAACATATTCTCATCTATACCCTCCATTGTGAAATTTCAAAATGGTAAAGAAAAAGACCCTGTGAGATGTTAGAGTGAAATTATAGGTCACCCACAAAGGAACAAAAATGAAACTGGCATCAGGCTTCTCAGGAATACTGGGAATTAGAAGACAGTGGAGAGGGCAGGGACATAGCTACACCTAAGACTGATTCATGTTGATGGTTGGCAGAAACCAACACAGTATTGTAAAGCGATTATCCTTCAATTAAAAGTAAATAAATTTCACTATAAAAAACACACACTAAACACACATATAAAGAAAATTTTATCATACAGAATTGAAAATGGAAAAAAAAAAGACAGTGGAATAATGCCTTCAAAGTTCTAGGGGAAAATACATTTTTAATCCTGAATTCTCTACCCAGACAAACTATCACTTATGTTGAGGGCAGAATAAAAACATTTCTAGGCATTCAAAGCCCAAAATTTATTTCCAATATGCCTTTCTGGGAAAGCTGTTGAAGATATGCTCCAGCAAAACAAGAGTAAACCAAGAATATAGAAGATGAGGGCTCCAAATAACTAAAGCAGTGAGGAAGTCCCAGAGCGACGGCCATGCAGCATCTAGGGAGCGGTGAGCAGAGGAGGGAGGCTATTTAATAGAATGCCTACTCAGATTAAGTACTTGGGAATAAATTAAGGATATAATAAAAGCAAACAATGCCAGAAAAAGAAAGAAATTAAAGACTCTGCATAAAACCTAAAATGTTCTATAAGAGAGAAAATATAATCATGGTACAGAATCAGGCTCTGCACTAAGCAGTTACGATGATCTTCAGTTCTTAAACTTAACCCACATACAAAGCACAGGTGCAGTCATGGCTCTGATACAGAATATAAATGTCAATGTGGAAGTTCGAAGGACAGAAGTTGAGAGGGCAAGACAGGAAGGAGAACTGAAAGGAAAGGTGGAGATGCCCTAAAATGTCTCATTTTCTAAGCAGGGAAGTGTAAAAAAAAAGAAAAGAAAAGAAAAAAAAAGTCTATGGCTGAATAAGAAACAAAGTGAAAAGTTTATGACAAAGTTTCAAAGGAAATTATAAAAGGACTGGAATAGTGAACTTCCCTGGTGGATAAGAATCTGCCTTCCCATGCAGAGGGTGCAGGTTCCATCCCTGGTCAGGGAACTAAAACCTTACATGCTATGGGGCAGCTAAGCCCGTGAGCCACAACTAGAGAATGCCCTTGCGCCTCAGCGAACGTCCCATGAACCACAATGAAGATCCAGCACAGCCAAAGTAAATAAATAAACATTTTTTTAAAGAACTGGAATAGTGACATAGCTAAATTAAAAGGTTGAGGGAAGAGAGATGGAAGATGATAAAATCCTTAATCGATCAGTGGCAAAAATTTAATAACTATTTTCTAAAATTGGTGAATCGAAAAGCAAGACTATAAATGCTTTATTTAGAGAAATGGAAAGTAATTCCAAAAGAAAGAGCAAAAGGATAACAAGTGGCTGGCTGCCCTAGGGAAAAGGACAGGAGTTCAGAAGAGATGAGGCAAGAGACTGTGATTTTATCCCCAGAGTTCTATACCATTTCGTTTATTAACCGAGGTCAGTTATCTTATAAACTTATTCTAAAACTTTAAAAGTTTCCCGTGGGATCACTGCCAAATTGCTTTTAGGCCCTTGCTTCATGTACAGATCCTAATTCTCATGGGTAGTGACCAGGTTCTAGCGCCAAAAAGTCCTTGGGCTCAACTCCCTGTCTTTTCATCCACCTTGCTGTGAACACCATAAGTAATTTAGCTTCCATGATCTTCCATAGGTCAAGGGTGTTTAATAGCATTTTGGGTTTATATATTGCCTTTCATCTGAGGACTGTTACAACGCTATCTCACCACGTTCCCGTGGAGCAGGTAGGAGGCAGCTGCTATTAACCCCATTATATATATGGGAAAACTGAGGTGCAATGTACTCTCATAACCAACCTGTTGGGTTTGTTCTGTCACTCAGAATTAAGGGGGTACCTGCTGAGCCTCAGGACGCTTATAAGGAACTCTGGGAGATTTAACCAGGCTTTTGGTTTTGTTTTGGTTTTTTTTTAAGTCCTGTAAAGGATTATTTCTCTAGACACTAGTGAGTGGGCTTAATTATGGGCTTTGTCTGTTCCCTCTTTTGGCTGAGTGATCTGGGGCCAATGAAGGGTGGAGCCATGGCAAGAAGGGAGTTAAGTCAAGAAGTTAAGAAGGAAAGAGAGGATGAGGAAGGAGAAAGGAAGGTCTAGTTAATTGTGGGTAGTCACACCATTCACTAAATAGATCAGAAAGTACTTATAGACCCCCACTCCCAGTAGGTTTTTAGCGCAATGCTTGATACCAGTGAGAACTGAAAGACTAGAACTAGTGTTCATTAATCAATAGTTTGCAATTTGCTTGGATTCATAAGAAATATGCATATTGAAAGAGATACAGATGTATAGAACAGTCTTTTGGACTCTGTGGAAGAGGGAGAAGTTGGGATGATTTGTGAGAATGGCATTGAAACATGTATAATATCATATATGAAACAAATCGCCAGTCCAGGTTCGATGCTGGATACAGGATGCTTGGGGCTGATGCACTGGGATGACCCGGAGGGATGGTATGGAGAGAGAGGTGGGAGGGAGGTTCAGGATGAGGAACACATGTACACCTGTGGTGGATTCATGTTGATGTATGGCAAAACCAATACAATATTGTAAAGTAATTAGCCTCCAATTAAAATAAATAAATTAAAAAAAGAAAAAGATGGAAACAACACTGCACTGGAAGATAGAATCAGAACAGTAAGTGAAATAAGTTGTCAGGGGAGTGTAAGGTGAGCCAGGGCTCAACAGTCATTTTTTCCATCTTGAATTTCTTTACTGAGCATCCACTGTAGACCAGGTCCTGTGATATAGGCTGAATATGTAATATCTAGTTCCTCCTTTCATGGGTTCACAATGATTGGCAGGAGCGTGTGGTGGGAAGGGGTGGTCAGAAAAGCCTCCCCCGGAAAGTAGTATCTATAAACTGAGACCTAAATAAAGATTGAATGTGGTGTCTGTGGAGTGAGCAGAGAGCTTTCGGGTCGGGGGAGGGCATGCTCGGCAGGGGAGGACAGGGAGGAAAGGCATCAGGGAGAAAGAAGGGCTTGGGCTTGAATTTAAGAATCTTTCCCGAGGTTACCCAGCTTTCTCCTCTTAGTCCAGGACTCTTCCCTTCACTGATACTCTTTTGCCTACTTAAATTTTTAAGAAAATATTCCTGCTCTATCTCCAAATCTATCTTTCTCTACTTTTGCCTACCTTGAACAATGGCATCAAGAGAGTGAGTTTGTTTTTTTTAAGTATTCTTTTAAAATTTCTTATTAAGAATATGTTCTTGCTTGTGTGACTTCACTTCATTGCCCACAATCATTTCCATTACCACAAAGTTACATCCTGAATCTGACAAGGGACACCAAGGTCAGATAAAGAATTTATTTGCAAGATGATTGACATTATTACTGTTAATAATAAAGTTTTATTAATGAATATTTTATTACTATAACATTATCAAAATCAGCATAAATACTTACCCTACAATCATTACTAATAGTTGTAAATTTAATTGTTTCATAAGAATCCTGAAAGGTTCTTGGATTTGTCCATGAGCTTGGGCTTTCCTGTTGGCTCAGGTGGTAAAGAGTCTGCCTGCAATGTGGGAGACCCAGGTTCGATCCCCGGGTTAGAAATATACCATGGAGAAGGGAACGGCTTCCCACTCCAGCATTCTGGCCTGGAAAATTACATGGACCCCAGTATTCCAGCCTGGAGAATTCCATGTACTGTATAGTCCAGTCCATGGGGTCACAAAGAGTCAGACATGACTGAGCGACTTTCACTTTCTTAGGAGACAGGCATGTAGTGTCCCAGGGATAATTTTTTTTAGTCAAATTAAAAGCTAAATAAGAGAATCTATGCTCTGCTGTTTTGTTCTTGCCGTTCTTTCCTCACTGGTGTTTTATGCTCTTATGAGGTCTAAGCTGCCTCTAAAGGTCGTGCTTTTATGCTCAGTCTTGTCTAACTCTTTGCAGCCCCCTGGACTGTAGCCCACCAGGCTCCTCTGTCCATAAGGTTATCCAGGCAAGAAGACTAGAGTGGGTTGTTATGTCCTCCTCCAGAGGATCTTCCTGATCCAAGGATCAAACCTGAGTCTCCTGAATCTCCTGCCTTGGCAAGCAGATTCTTTACCACTGAGCCACCTGGGAAACCCCTATTTGGTTACAGAAGAGTTGTTCATATTCACCTAGAAATCTGGTCTGATCTGTCCTTTGGAGGGACACACAGTAGCCATGAGTAGGCTATAAGACTCTTGGGTGCCTTCTGAAAGTACTAAAACCCTAAAAAATGTGAAGTTCATTCCAAATTTCTCTCACCTAATCTTTGAAAAAGGAGTTAAAATAAATTTTTGTTTTCTCAATTAATTTTTGTTGGAGTATAGTTGATTTTAAATGTTGTGTTAGTTTTCAATATATAGCAAAGGGAATTAGCTATATACATACATATAGCCACTCTTTTTAAGATTCTTTTCCCATGTAGGTCATTACAGAGTATAACCTGTGCTTATACAGCAGGTTCTTGTTAGTTTTCTATCTTATATAGACTAGTGTGTATATGTCAGTCTTAGTCTCCCAATTTATCCCCCCCACTTTTAATCATAAATTTGTGTTCTACATCTGTGACTCTATTTCTGTTTTATAAGTAAGATCATTTGTATAATTTTTTTTAGATTGCAGCACTGTTTACAAAGACCAGGATAGAATAAACCTGAATGCCCACTGATGGGTGAGTGGATAAAGAAGATATGATACATGTGTGTGATGGAACATCACTCAGCCATGAAAGGAGAGAAATAGTGCTATTTGCAGCAACATGGATAGACCTAGAGATGGTCATGCTGAGTAAGTCAGATAGAGAAAGACAAATATCATATGATATCACTTATGAAAGCTATTCAGTAACTTCAGTAGAGAGGCTGAGGTGATGAGACTATCATGCTTGAATCAGCAGGAAATTACAAATGGACATTAAACTTTAGGCAAAGTCGTGGAACCTCAGGGCTCTGAGAGAAATAAAAATCCAATTTTGACTGGATTGCCCACTTGGTTTTCCATTCCTTCCCACTAAGAGAACATGCCAGTCTCCCATAGCCTGACTGAGGCCTGTGAGTCTAAGTAGGTGATCAAAGTAGACAAGTCAGCTGTTTGTGGGGTAAACTGGAGAGGAAGTTCCTATCGTCCTTTTAAAAAATAAATGAATAAATAAATTTAAAAAGGCCTTGTATATATACTCTTAATTTCCTGTTTAATAATTATCCAGTTTATTAAGACATATGAATCATACATGTGCTGTTTGTACCTTAAAATGCTGAACAATAACTACTAAAAGAAAAATCATCACTAATTCTGAAGTTGTTTTTGATATTGCATCTCCAATGTCAATTCTGAAGATGAGCAGACAAGACTGCTCTTTAATCATGAAGGATTGTACCTGTTTCTCTCTGTCCACTCCTGGAAGCTCCTTCTAAAAATGCAGAAAAATAACTGAAAAGGACAGAATAGGAGATGAGGTCACAGAGCAGGAAGTGCCAATGTATTTTGGGAAGATGAAAGGCAGGGGCAAGTGTGGTGCCTAACTTTGTCAGAAGGGAGAAAGCTGAATTTTAAATATCTGCAGAGGAGGACACCAACATGAATCCCATGGAGTCCAGCCCTACAATCTAGAAAGGAGTTACCTGGTTTGGAAGATAGGGGTGGAGGATAAACTGAAAAAATCTTTGGTCCAAGCATCCATCTAGGATCTCTGCATCCAGCCAGCAGACAATTAAAAAAAAAAAAAGAGGATGGAGAATGACACATGAGAAGTTATATTGGGCCAGTTCCAAAAGTACCACACACCACTATGGCCTGTGTTCCACTGGCCAGAATGTAAGCACACGGCCACACCTTCCCACAAGGGAAGCTGGGATATGTAAGCTAGCTCTGTGTCAAGAAGGAAAAAGTTTTGGTGATCGTATAGCAGTTCCTGCCACAGGCTAAACTCTTCTAATTGATAGAGCAATGTATAATGTTCAAGCAAGGAACTTTACCAATTTCATTTCAGTTATACCTTCTCAGTGCTATCATGGGTGCTCTCTGAACACTAGATCCTTTAGTAAAAGGATAAATCACAACCCGCCCAAAGTTGACTCTATGTTTAAAAATAATGTTGTATAGTGTTTACCCTGTGCCAAGCATGGTTTTAAGTGTATAATAGATATAAGGGAAAGATTTCACTGATGTAGTTATCAGCACAAACACAAATATAAGCATAGCTCTAACAGATCTGTACAGAGTTCTCTCATTATTTCCATTTTATGTCTATATACATAAAATGACTTAATCCTCACAGCAACATTGTGAGATAGATATAATTATCCCCATTTTATAGAGGAGAAAACCAACACCTGGAGAGGCAATCAGGTAACTGGCCCTGATCACTCAGCAACTAAGTGGCAGAGCTGAGATGAGAAGTCAGCTGATCTGGTTCCAGAGTCTATGCTGTTAAGTGGAAACACCTCTCAGAGAGGACAATTAAGGACTTAGCAGTCAGTGTTCCCCGGTGTAATGTGAGTGGGTAGCATTTACTGAGCATTTAATCTGCATCAGGCTCCATTACATGACGTTTTGTGACTGGTACCTTTCTATTGATGAACAGGGATTTGCATATTGATGAACAGGTACCTTGCATCCTCACCACAACCCTATGAGATATGAGCATTATCAGTTCAGTTCAGTTCAGTTGCCCAGTCGTGTCTGACTCTTTGCAACCCCATGAATCGCACCATGCCAGGCCTCCCTGTCCATCACCAACTCCCAGGGTTCACTCAGACTCACGTCCATCGAGTCCATGATGCCATCCAGCCATCTCATCCTCTGTCAGCCCCTTCTCCTCCTGCCCCAAAACCCTCCCAGCATCAGAGTCTTTTCCAATGAGGTGGCTGAGAGTTTCAGCTTTAGCATCATTCCTTCCAAAGAAATCCCAGGGCTGATCTCCTTCAGAATGGACTGGTTGGATCTTCTTGCAGTCCAAGGCATCTCAAGAGTCTTCTCCAACACCACAGGGCAAAAGCATCAATTCTTCAGCACTCAGCCTTCCTCACAGTCCAACTCTTACATCCATACATGACTACTGGAAAAACCATAGCCTTGACTAGACGGACCTTAGTCAGCAAAGTAATGTCTCTGCTTCTGAATATGCTATCTATCTAGGTTGGTCATAACTTTTCTTCCAAGGAGGAAGCGTCTTTTAATTTCATGGCTGCAGTCACCATCTGCAGTGATTTTGGGGCCCCAAAAAATAAAGTCTGACACTGTTTCCACTGTTTCCCCATCTAGTTCCCATGAAGTGATGGCACTGGATGCCATGATCTTCGTTTTCTGAATGCTGAGCTTTAAGCCAACTTTTTCACTCTCCTCTTTCACTTTCATCAAGAAGCTTTTTAGCTCCTCTTCACTTTCTGCCATAAGGGTGGTGTCATCTGCATATCTGAGGTTATTGATATTTCTCCCAGCAATCTTGATTCCAGCTTGTGTTTCTTCCAGCCCAGTGTTTCTCATGATGTACTCTGCATAGAAGTTAAACAAGCAGGGTGACAATGTACAGCCTTGACGTACTCCTTTTCCTATTTGGAACCAGTCTGTTGTTCCATGTCCAGTTCTAACTGTTGCTTCCTGACCTGCATACAGATTTCTCAAGAGGCAGGTCAGGTGGTCTGGTATTCCCATCTCTTTCAGAATTTTCCACAGTTTGTTGTGATCCACACAGTCAAAGGCTTTGGCATAGTCAATAAAGCAGAAATAGATGTTTTTCTGGAACTCTCTTGCTTTTTCGATGATCCAGCGGATGTTGGCAATTTGATCTCTGGTTCCTCTGCCTTTTCTAAAATCAGCTTGAACATTAGGAAGTTCACGGTTCACGTATTGCTGAAGCCTGGCTGGAGAATTTTGAGCATTACTTTACTAGCATTATAGTCCTGTTATTATGATGCTCCCCATTTTGGAGATAAGGAAACTGAAGCACAGGAAAAGGTACGTAACTTATCCAAACACATACAGCTAATTAAGTGACCAAGCAAGGCTATTAGTGCCCAAAGGCTTTGTGCTGTGCAACAGTGTAAGACATGAACACTGGACTTCTCTGGTCATGCAGTGGGTAAGAATCCGCCTGCCAGTGTAGGGGACACAAGTTCAACCACTGGTCTGAGAAGATTCCACAAGCCACAAAGCAACTAAGCCCGTGTACTGCAAACACTGAGCTCGTGCTCTAGAGCCCATGAGCTGCAACCAATAAGCCGTGTGCACTACTGAGCCCGCCTGCTGCAACCCATGAAGCCCGTGCACCTGAGGCCTGTGCTCCCCGACCAGAGAAGCCACTGGAGTGAGAAGCCCGCACACCACACCGGGAGAAAGCCCACGTGCAGCAACAAGACCCAGCACAGTCAGAAACAAATATCATTGTTAAAAAACGGACATGAACATCGTGAGAAGCGTAGCAGAGAATCAACACGGCCTGGGAGGAGAAGCTTGGACTGGACCTCAGGGAAACCACTTCTTTGGCTGTGCATTTAGACTGTATCTTTAGAGGGATGGAACTGGAAATGTGGGAGAACTCTGTATAGAACTCAGAGCTGTGGGTCCATCTGTGTTTGTGCTAAGAATTACAGGAGTGAAGCCTTCCTTCTATCTCTGTGAGGTCCCTCTCGGCATCGTGACCAGTATCTGGACAGAGAGAAATGGGCCACTGCAGTCAGGGTTCTGGTGACCAGAGAGGCAGCTGCAACGCGCACATCGCCCCATGACGTACTGGCGCGTCCAGTGTTTGTGAGCATGCCTCGGGTTCCGCAGGCCACACGGGAGCATGTGAGTGTGTGGAAAATGCTCATCAGCAAATGAAACAATCACACACACTCAAGTTAGAGTTCTACCCGTCCATCTATTAGTTAATTGTAAGACCTCAGGCAATGTTTTAATTCTCTCTGAAGCTCAGGTTTCTCCTTGGTAAAATAATGCTTCTCTCACAGGGTCACTATATTAAATGTACATGAAACTTCTTTATAAATCAGAAGCTTAATTCAAGAACATAAGTTAGTGCATATATATATATATATAATATATAATTATATATATTTGCTGTTCGGTCACTAAGCTGTGTCCAACTCTCTGTGCCCTATGACTTGTAGCATGCCAGGCTTCCAGATTTGAGGTCTGAAATTTCCTGGTGGCTCAGATGGTAAAAAGTCTGCCTGTAATGCAGGAGACCTGGGTTTGATCCCTGGGTCAGGAAGATCCCCTGGAGGAGGGCATGGCTGCCCACTCCAGTATTCCTGCCTAGAGAATCCCATAGACAGAGGAGCCTGCTGGGCTACAGCCCATGGGGCCACAAAGAATCGGACACGATTGAGCAACTAACACTTTGAGGACTACCCTCCCCATGGAGGCCAGCACGTCTTGACACTCTCTACAGGGGATGAGCAGTGCGGGGAGGCCTGAGGGCCCAGCATCGATGCTGGTGGAACAGCCCAAGATCAGAAGCTCATCTCGATACCATAAGAACACACAATGAGAACTGTGAACTCTCTCGGTTCCCTGCTCTTGGGAAAGCTGATTCTTCGTTGTTCCTGTTTCCTCATTTGAATAATAAGGAAAAAATAAAACCGTCCTGACAGCCCCCTGGCACTGCCAGAAAGCCAGTGTAGGCACTGCACAGCAAAACACTTGGCTGCCCAGGTAAGTTACCAACTAGGCCTTGGGAGCCAGCTGTCTGAGCATAGAATCACTTGGTTTTGCAGCACCTTGGGGGTCGCTGTGTAGAAAACATTAAACTTGAAGACCACAGAGAAATGAGCTCTCACGGCGGAAAGGGGTGGCAGCTACGCACTGCCCGGGAAAGCACGGATGGACTGGGGGCAAAGTTGTTTGGGGCTCATCCCACTGGGCGGCTGGGTAACCAGATTCCCAGCATGGAGCCCCACGTGGCTACACTTCCTCCATGTCGTGCTGTGTCAATATCACAGCTCCGGGGGCTGGAGAAATGGATAAGAAGCGGGGAGAAGGCCCCTTTGTCCATTTCCTTTCCTTGGCAGGCTGGGGGACCAAATATGGCTAGAAAACCGAAGCACAGCCAGCGACCCCCACCCTTTCCCCGCCGTGCGCATCTGTGTGAGCTGCAGTTAGCTGCCAGCTGGGGTCTGCGGCAGGGCAGCTGGAGGGTGAAGAGCTGGCGAAGCCAGCCCCCTGCCCCCCCCCCGCCCCCCGACCCCCGCTCAGTCACCCGGCCTTCTCCAATGTGTCCACACGGGGCTGACGGCCTGCCTGCCCGCCCACGTCCCACACTGTCCTCCGTCTCAGCAGAAATACAGGGGCCAGGGATGCCCTTCAGAAGTTGTCAGGGGTGACCCGGGGAGAGGAGTCTCGCGCGCAGAAAGTGCAAACACTTTCGTGGTGGGTGGCTGTGCCCTTCCCTTAGGGCCCCTGCAGCAGAGGTAGGGCTGACTCTCACTGGGGGACCTGAGCCGTTTTGCCCAGACTAGGGGAGAGGAGAGAGACCTGGGATCGGACGGAAGGAGGGGAGTCCTCCGCCTCTCGGTGCTGAGGGGTTGCAGAAGGGCCCGGAAAGGCCTTCGGGCTGTAAAGAGACTAGCTGCTTCCTCACAGGGCCTTCAGGGAAGAGGAAGTGAGGGCTGAGATTAAATTCATCAACTCTAGGGCCTGAGATTTACTGTGGTCCTGCATCTGCCAAGTGTTCATGTCGTGTCTCCTGAAAGGAGGAAGGATCCAGATCTCACCCAGAAACTGCCAGCAGCTGAGCTAAAAGATTCTCTGGAGCCCCAGCACTGGGCCAGGCCAGGGTGCCTAGCCGGCTGGAAGCAGCCATGGTGCCTGCGCCCAGCCCCCACTGAACGGGTACTAGGCGGACAGCTATGTTGTATGTTTCTGCTGGAGACTGGAGGATCCCCAGTCCGCAGGATTGGTGCTGAGAGCCAGTCCCCACAGCCTGGAGCTGCACTCGTACATGCTATGTATGTCACCTCCATCATGTCGGACTCTGCGACACCATGGACTGTAGGCCACCAGGCTCCTCTGTCCATGGGATTTCCCAGGCAAAAATACTGGAGTGGGTTGCCATGTCCTCCTACAGGGGATCTTCCCAACCCAGGGATGGAAGAGGCAGGGAATGGATCCAGGATGTATAGCAGTTTTTGCAATGTAGACCCGGTGCCAAGCTGCCAATCTTAGATTGTCCCACCTGCTGAAGCCACCAGGCTCCTCTATCCATGGGATTTCCCAGGCAAAAATACTGGAGTGGGTTGCCATGTCCTCCTACAGGGGATCTTCCCAACCCAGGGATCGAATCCGCATCTTTTATGTCTCCTGAATGGACAGGCGGGTTCTTCACCACTAGTGCCAGCTGGGGAGCCCTTGAGCGTGACTCAGTGTGACAACCATGCTGTCCAAACCCAATCTTAGGGTGTCATTGTCTGGCATGGACGAATATGATGCTCTGGGGAGCGTGAAGCAGATTATCTGATGTGAAGTCTGTGGTCAAAGAACTCAAGGGCTTGTGACTGTCCCACCTGCTGAGGCCACAAGCTACGGGGACCAACAGACTCACAAGACGAGCTGCCCCGCTACCAGCTCTTGGGTTTCTCTGAGTCTTACAATGCCCAGCAGCAAATGAATAACAAATAAATAGGTATGATCATGATGTTCCTGTCACTAGGCTATTGAAAGATCAAGTGAGGTAATGCCTATGAACAGGACTGCAATGATTTTGCTGTGATTTCCAACTACCTAGCAGTAAAACCTTGAACATGTAAATTCAACTCCCTAGGGCTCTGCTGCCTAGAAAAGAAAGGGACTAAATTTCCACTAGTTCTTAGCAGTTCTAACATTCTCAGCCCAAGGGAATGATTGACTTCTTGCAATTTTAGTTAAGTGCTATCGACTGAAAAAATGTACAACTTAAACTTTGAGAGTCATGTTTTATTTGGTGGACAAAACTGAGGACTTAAGCCCAAGACACAGCTTCTCAGATAACTCAGACAGACTGTTCCAAAGAGTCAAGGAAAGGGTCCAGGATGTATAGCAGTTTTTGCAATGTAGACCAGGTGCCAAGCTGCTTCAGTTGTGTCTGACTCTTTACAACCCCCATGGACTGTAGCCCGCCAGGCTCCTCTGTCCATGGGGTTCTCCAGGCAAGAGTACTGGAATGGTTGCCATGCCCTCCTCCAGGGGATCTTCCCGACCCAGGGATTGAATCCATGTCTCCTGCATTGGCAGGTGGATTCTTTACCACTGAGCCACTTGGGAAATCAGAACATCAAAAGATTACTGTTAATGAAAGAAAACTAAGCATCTTAAGTTAAGGGATCTAGCTTTTTCTATGCATGGGAAGAAGCAAAGTCTGGGCTCTCTGGAGTCATTCCTTTGATAGGCACCTCAGCTATCTGGGATCAGTATCCCGCACTTCTTCTTCTGAGTGTCCTCAGGGTACATCATCAGGAGTGGCTGCAGTGGCTGACTGCCAGATGGGGAGCACACCTGCCTCATCCTGAGTTCCCTGAGGCCTCACTGTCAGGGCGGCTGTAACATGGTGGCTTGATGGCTGAGGCTTCCTTTGTTTACTGATACAGCATTTGCAGTCATGCCAACCTTGGGTGCCGCATGGTCCCCCTGGCCAAAAGTGGCCAGTCTCAACCCCTTCTCCTCTTCCTAAGAAGATCTGCAGTTTCCCTGCAGTCACCCCTGGAGAGTGAGCATAACTATGTTCATTGCTGTAAGAGCTGGGACAACCAGGTGTCCAGGAGCAACGGGGGCTGTTGGCTTTGCCTCCTTTTACAGGCTGTAGGAAGGCTCACCAGCCTTGAATTCCCAGTTCCTAATCACCTGCCCTAGCTGGGCATAGCTAGAAGTGGACAAGAGCAGACCTACATTTGAGGATCGGCATTGCCGTTTACAGGCTGGGAGAGCCCGCAATCCTTTTGAACTTCTGTACACCTGTTTCCTCTCAGAGTCATGGAGTTGTTACATCATGGGGATGTTTGAAATGACATCTATGATGTGTCTGAGCAAGTGGCAGCAGTCTCATGTGTGTTATTGTTGCCCAGGATACAGCATAGTTTTCCTGTGTTAAGAAAAGTTCTATTATCACCTCTCTTAGTGATCATAATGGGAGTGAGGTTAGCAGTTTCAGTCTCCTTCATCCAAACAGAGGAGCCAGAGGTAGTTCCCCCCATTCAGGCATCAAACTTCTGCAGCCTCGAAATTGGATATCAAATAGAAATGAGAACCCAAGCATCATTATCCTGGCCTAAACCATTGTGCATGAATACCTTTGACTCTTCTGGGGGAATAGGAAGCTCAGGTCGGATATCTCTCAGTTTTTGTGCCCAAAAAGGACCAGGCTCTGCTGATTGCTCCAGGTCCCCCCTTCCCCAGTCCGCCCTCCTCCCCCGCCTCCCCCCTACCCACTTCCCACCTTTCCTTGTCTCCCTCCCCTCCCTCCTAGGGGAAGCTTCATTCACAGCAGGAGGTCTCATGTCTGGCAGGCAGGTAGTGACTGAGCTGCTATTCAGGAGTCAGTTAACAACCTCAGGGTGAATCCGAGTCAAGAACGGGCAAAACGGAAAAGTGCCATCTTAACAAAACAGGAACCCCTTCCTGAGTCACAGAGGAACATCCTGGGCAGCTTCTCGGCAGTCTTCACTCAGCAAAGGAGAGCCTGAACTTCCTCCAGTCCCATTTCTGCTCAGCAGGAAAAAAAAAAAAAAAAAGGCATCATTATGCAGAAGAAAAAACAAGACACAAAACCTTTCCTCTTTCCTTGTGCCTCCATCTTGGCCTCTCAGAAATCACCAGGCTCAGTAACCTCAGTTGACAGCAACAGTCAGAGAGGAAATCTCTACATAAATAAAATGAGAGGCCAAGATGATCCCGAGCTCCCTCAGTTCTTCTTTTCCAGCTCCCACACATGGACAGCCTTGTGTGAGAACACTTTGAAAATATTATTTTCATACCCTGTACAATCTCATAAGCTGAGTGCTATTGTCAGTCCCATTTTACAGGCAAAGAAATTGAGGCAAGAGATGTAAAACGACTTATCCAGGGTCACACAGCCGCCAAGTGACGAAGCCAGGGTTTGGATCGGGATGTAGTTCATAAACACGTGGGAAATTCCTCTGAGAGTGGATGAAAGGAACTGAACAGGGTAATAACAAGTTCCTAAACATTACCTAGGCTTCCCAGGTGGCTCAGTGGTAAAGAATCTGCAGGTTCCATCCCTGCAGGGAAGATCCCCTGAAGGAGGGCATGGCAGCCCACCCAGTATTCTTGCCGGGAAAACCCCATGGACAGAGGAGTCTGGCGGGCTGCAGTCCAGGGAGCCACAAAGAGTCAGACACGATCGATCGACTGGGCTCTCATGCATGCAAATATTACGTTAACTACCCCAGTCCTTAAAAGGAAGCTTTTGAACTATGGTGTTGGAGAAGACTCTTGGGAGTCCCTTGGACTGCAAGGAGATCCAACCAGTGCATTCTGAAGGAGATCAGCCCTGGGATTTCTTTGGAGGGAATGATGCTGAAGCTGAAACTCCAGTACTTTGGCACCTCATGCGAAGAGTTGACTCATTGGAAAAGATTCTGATGCTGGGAGGGATTGGGGGCAGTAGGAGAAAGGGATGACTGAGGATGAGATGGCTGGATGGCATCATGGACTCGATGGACATGAGTCTGAGTGAACTCCGGGAGATGATGATGAACAGGGAGACCTGGTGTGCTGTGATTCATGGGGTCGCAAAGAGTCGGACACGACTGAGCGACTGAACTGAACTGATTGAACATCTAGAGCCAGGTGCTTTCACACTGATTTTACTTCCTTTAGTCCACGCACCACCACTTGTAAGGTCAATGTTTTCTCTGTTTTACCGAAGAAGGCTCCCCAGTTGCCCTGCCCACCAGGGGCAGAGCCGGGTGTGGCTTCCTGCCTGAGGATGAGGCCCCGTCTCCTGACTCCCCAACAGCTGGGGCAGGCAGCGTCCTGGAGTTGGTTGTTTCTCTGTTCCTTCCAAGGAAGCTTCACCATGTGCTCGGAGACGGGCTCAGGTGCACAGGCCTGCTGCTCTTGGCCTGGGCTACCACAGCCTTCACCACCCACCTGTGGTACTTTCCCAACGGGCGGTTGCTGGCCCGCCACAATCACAGGCTTGGTCTGGTTTCTCCATGACCTTCTTGGAGCTGGACTCTTGGTAAGAATGAGGTTTACCTACCTTACCTCCTCCAGAAGAAAGATGTTCCTGAACAACCTCCAAATGACAGAGCAGTTCATCTCTTGGGGCCTCCCACCCTGGGCCCCCTGGCATGGCCGACGGCCCACCTCTGGGCCCACAACATCTGAGACATAAAGGCCCTTGTCACTGGCTCATCCTACTGCAAATGTCTCTGTGTGCACCTGCCTCCCACATTAGCTGTGAGCTCCTTAAGAATACAGCCCAAGTCTCCTTCACCTTTGCCTCTAAAGCAGCAGTCCCCAACCTTTTTGCCATCAAGGGCCAGTTTTGTAGAAGACAGATTTTCCACAGGCTGGGGACAAGCAAGGGGATGGTTTGGGGATGATTCAAGAGCTTTCCTTTTATTGTGCACTTTATTCCTGTTATTATTACATTAGCTCTACCTCAGATCATCAGGCATTAGATCCCAGAGGTTGGGGACCCCTGATGTAATGGACATACCTAGCAAAGTGCTGTCTTAGACCAGAGCTTGTTATGTGATTGTTATGAAAGATATTTCGCAAAAAGCACAAAGCAGAGCACTTGTCAGGTCCATCAGGTTTCAAGAGAGTCATCTCAAAAAATAAACTGTGTAGTTCCCATCAAAGCTTCCCTAGGCTAGATTATGGGATTGGCAAACTTCCTCTGAGGAAGGCCAGACAGTGATTATTTCCAGTTTTGCAGGCCACATGGTCTCTTGTTTCAACTACTCAACTCTGCCACCATAGGGCGAAAAGCATCTATTGATAATATGTAAACAAATGGGTGGAGCTGAGTTCCAATAAAACTTTATTTATAAAAACAAGCAACCTGCTGGATTTAGCCTACAAGTTGTAATTAGTTGCCCCTTGAGGCAAATATTGAGTATTTTTCCTTCCTCTCCACCTGTATTTTCATCTGGCTCCTCCTCTCCCAGGCATTCAGGGTCCCTTAGGAAAAGATTATGTGTTGATGTGAGATCCCAGTGCCAGGCACTGGAACTTCCCTGGTGGTCCAGTGGTTAAGACTCTGCACTTCCAATGCAAGGGTCACGGGTTCAATCCCTGGTTGTGGAACTAAGATGCCACATGCTGTGTGGTGTGACCCCCTACCCCCCAAAAAATGCCAAAACCAGTGTTGGGCAGTGAGCTCAGCAAATGGAAGGATGAATGTATGAAGGAGAAAGAACTCTCAGAAAAAGGTGACCGCCTCCCTTCCTGTTTCTCCTCCGCACACAGTAGTAGAGGCAGTGATGTCTCAGGTTGCATCCGATAACTGCCTGTCCCACTCCCCGTCCTGGCAGAGCTGAGCCTTCTCTTCCTCCACAGGAGAACCTCTAAATCAGGAATGCTTCACCAGAGTCCTACATAAGTGGCACTGTAGATCTAGTTGTCTAGAAGACCCTGCTCAAATCATAAGGCTGTCCCGACTGGCTATGTATCCTCCCTGAGCTTTAGAAAAGGGAGACTCACACCATCTCACCAAGAGGTGGGGAGCATCCAATGGGATAATAGAGAGAGAGCACCCTGCACATACCTGCAGCCAGTAAAATGCAACCTGTCCTCCTTTCTGACCCAGATAACCGCTCCCCAACCTCTTCCCTGGACCCAGTCGAGTGTCCATGTCCTACCTCTTACCTCCCTTGCTGATTTCTGCAGGACAGGTTTGCATCTCTCAGCCCCACCACCAGGCAAATCGTTCACAACCCTTGCCTCACTCTCCTTGTCTGTAGACTGTGTAGGAACTTCTGCACCCAACTTCTCTCAAGAGATGGATGAGCAAATACAGTGACTATTGGAAGGTGTCAAGCAGCTGGAGGAAATGTAGGCTTCCTACTTGCAGAATCTTAGAACATTCACTGAAAGAAAGTGATGAGACAGAAGACTTTCCCTGGTCCTGGGGCAAGCAGAGTGGAGCCTGGCTCAGTCAGGGACCGGACACTCTGTGTGTTTAGCATCCCCTCTTAATACCAGCCACTAGTTCAAACCTCACTCCAGTTTTCCAACACAACCTCCCAGTATCGCCTAGAAAGATGGTTATACTTGCCTATTCACAGTGAAATGGGAATAAAATAAACAGGACCTAACCAGTCTGTGAAGCTGAATAAAGTAAAAATGAATGTGCCATCCCCTTTCTTTCTTTTGTTTCTTTTTTTCCTTTCCTTCTTTCCATTCAGTCCACTTTAGTGTCTACTCTGTGCCTTCACTCATACCTGGCTCTAAGGCAAACTAGGGCAGTAGCCATGAAGTTGGAGAGATGGGGCTGCATTGGACACATACTAAAAGGTGGAGTTGGGCGATCTCCCCAGTGGTCCGGTGGTTAAGCCTTCACCTTCCAAAGTAGGAGTTATGGGTTTGATACCTGCTCTGGGAGCTAAGATCCTACATACCTTGCAGCCAAAGAACCAGAACATAAACAACAGAGAAAATGTTGTAACAAATTCAGGAAAGACTTTTAAAAGTCATTCCACATAAAAAGATGGAGTTGGCAGGATCTGAAAAATGTTGAGAGTAAGGGGCAAACAAGGAGCAACCAGAGTGGTTCAGGCATTCTGGTGCAGGGAGGCAGTGGTGGTGTTCCCTGCAGCAGGGGCCTCAGGAGGACGACAGAGGCTGAGCTCTGTCCCAAAATCCAGCTGAGAGAGCAGAGGGTGGTTGGGCTGAGACCAGAAGCCAGGAGAGAGGTGACCAGAAGAACCACCATGGGGAGATGATTTAGAACCCTGGGAGCAGTAAGTTTGCCCAGGGCTTATGAACTGATGGAGACGAAAAAGGAGCTGTTTGTATAAAGGCAGAGGAGCATCACAGGACAATGTGCTCATGGAGGTGCACAGTCTAGTGCGACTGGGGCACGGGCCGCTGAGGTGAAGAAGGGGCAGAGCCAGTGCTGACGGGCAGCCTGGGCCAATGTTCTGTATGACCTCGTGTGCCATGCTAACCAGCCAACTCCTGACCCTTGAGTTGTTGTTGTTCAGTTGTTAAGTTGTGTCCGACTGTTTGTGACACCATGGACTATAGCACATCACGCTTTCTTGTCCTTCACTGTCTCCCTGAGTTTGCCCAAATTCAATCCATTGAGTCAGTGATACCATCCAACCATCTCATCCTCTGTCTCCTACTTCTCCTTCTGCCCTCAATCTTTCCCAGCATCAGGGTCTTTCCAATGTGTTGACTCCGCTTCAGGTGGCCAAAGTATTGGAGCTTCAGCTTCAGCATCAGTCCTTTCAATGAATATTCAGGATTGATTTCCTTAAGGATTGACTGGTTTGATCTCCTTGCAATCCAAGGGATTCTCAAGAGTCTTCTCCAACACCACAACAGGAAAGCATCAGTTCTTTGGTACTCAGCCTTCTTTATGGTCCAACTCTCACATCCATACATGACTACTGGAAAAACCATAGCTTTGGCGAGGTGGATCTTTGTCAACAAAGTGGTGTCTCTGCTTTTTAATATGCTGCCTAGGTTGGTCATAACGTTTCGTCCAAGGAGCAAGTGTCTTTTAATTTCATGGCTGCAGTCACCGTCCACAGTGATTTTGGAGCCCAAGAAATAAAATCTGTCACTACTTACTTGAGTAGTGGCCCGCAAATATTGAGTATCACCTATGGGCTAGCACTGTTCCAGGCATTAGGGACACAACGGCGGGGGGGGGGGGGGGGGGGGGGAGCAAAATTCCTACTCTCCCAAGGCTTACATCCTAGAGGAAAAGAAAGATCATAAATAATCAACAGTATGATATGATGTCAGGTGATGAGCGCTAGGGAGAAAGTAGAGTAAAGGAATAGACAGACAGCAGAATACTGTCTGAGGAGGTGGTATTTTAGAGCCACTCGAATGAGCTGAAGAAAGCCATGCTGGTATTTGAGGGAGGAGCATTTCCCAACAGAAGGACTGACACATTCCAAGGCCCTGAGCTGGGAATGGACAGCGTCTTGATCCACAGGAAAAGACCCTGATGCTGGGAAAGACTGAGAACATGAGGAGCCTCTATGTAGCCGGAACAATGGAAAGGAAGGTTTGGGAGAGAGAGGAGGGAACGAGGTTAGAGTGAGAAAGGAGCATCCACTCTAACTTTGAAGCAGGAGAGAAGCACATTGTTCATGCTATTAGTATTCATATCAAGCTATGACAATCCTGATCTGAAGCCATCACTGCATCCTGACCACCATGTAGGAGCCTGACTTGTTCTAAGCGCCAAGCTACGCTCCCCAGATTATGCCTGAAGACTCTTAGCACCCACCTCCTCCAGGGTGGTTCCAATAACTCTCATTTGTCAGCCCCAGACTTGTACCCTTGTCGCACAATCTGCAGTGGACCCTCCCACTTGACTCAAGCTTTGGGTCTCCCAAAGGCCCAGGATAAGACAAGAATCAGTCATTCCTGCTGCTGTTCTGAGAGTCATCAGAACTAGGAAAGAAACTCAAGGAAGGGAGCACATTACATCATCCTCCAGGGTGTGAGCGCACAGGGACCTGAGGCTTGAAGCTGCTCACACAAACCGTCTCAGCATGCCAGGGTCCTGGCTCGTCTCTTCCTCTTTGGGAAGTCCTCATCGTTTTTACATCCCAGCACTGAGCTATCAAGAGATGACTTGGACAATCTGAGATTTTAGTGAAAATACTTCACTTAATGTTTCATTGAATAAATGGGAAATACACATGCCCATTACACCAGTCAGGTTTTTCTAGAAAATTTTAATATGTTTTACTTCATGCAATAAAACAGCACAGGGTATATAGTCATTCAATAATTTGCATGATGTCCACAGAAAACATCAGCAGTTCTGATCTTTGTCTCCTCCTCTGAGGCTAAGGATTCAGGTATGTGACCTAATTTATGTCAGTGTAGGGAAAAAAGAAAATAAGGCCTAAGACCTGGAAGGGGAGGGAAAGAGGGGCTGGTAGGCCCTTAATAATGCTTTCTCTCCTTTCTCACCTCCCTCAGCTCCAAAAATCATACTCTGTTTAAGGCATCTTAGAACTGAATATTTGAACTGGAAAACATCTCAGATGTCAGTATTGTGACTGCTCTTACGACTGAAGTGACTGAGCGTGCACACACATGAGTCACCCAGAGCACGGTCCTTGTCACCGCAGCCACTGCAGACTGACGCTGTCCATTTCCCACAAGTGAAAGCTACCGGCCCTTCGTTCTGCATCTAGCCATCTTTTATTCCATCTCATCTTCAACTCTGGTTTTTGCTGTTGTTGTTTTGTTTTGGCCAGACTGCACAGCTTCTGGGATCTTGGCTCCCCAACCAAGACTGATCTCGGTCCCAAGAGTGAAAGTACAGAGTCTTAACCTCTGGACTGCCAGGAAAGCCCCTAGGTTTTGTTTTGTTTTTTTTTTTCTTTTAAAAAATTTTTTAAAGTTTTTCATTTACATACAGTTGATTTACAAGGTGTTAATTTCTGCTGTAGAGCAGTGACTCAGTTATACCTATATATATTCTTTTTCATGTCCTTTTCCATTATGCTTTATTGCAGGATTTTGACTAGAGGTCCCTGTGCCATAGGGTAGGGCCTTGTTGTTTTTAGAGAGTTAAAACAGAGGCCCAAGAGCAGTTAGGCTAGATGTCGGTCATAGAGCTAATATATGGCATAGCCAGGTGTAGAATGCAGGTCTCAGGGCCCTCATCTGTCAATGATTAAAAGATGTCCAAACAGGGCTTTCCTGGTGGCTCAGTGGCCAAAAAAAAAAAAAAAGAAAGAAAGAAAGAAAGAAAAAAGAAAAGAAAAGAAAGAAAGAAAGAAAAAATCTGCCTGCCTATGCAGGAGACGCAAGTTCAATCCCTGATCCAGGAAGATCCCACATGCCTTGGATCAACTAAGTTGGTGTGCCACAACTTTTGAGTGTGTGTTCTAGAAGCCAGGAATCTCAACTACTGAGCCCATGAGCCACAACTACATCAGCCCACTCACCGTAGAGCCTGTGCCCAAAGCAGAGGACAGAGGCAGCTCAGAGGAGCAGTGCTCAGTGGGATCAGCTCTGCTCCGGCCAAGGTCTGAGGGGCAGCATTGCAGATCAGATACTCCATTTCTTCTGTGCACAAAGTATTGATAAAACCTCTCAGGGACTTTGAACAATACTAGCCAAACTCACCAAAGTTCAACTGATACATCAAAACACTGGTGTATTTATCCCAAGGAGAACCAGGAGAATCACTCCTCCCAGGAAAAGCAGGTTAGGGATGTGCAGGGTCTTCTCTTCCCAGAGCCAGATGGAGCTGGGTTTGAAACCGTGCTCTCCAGCAGTTGGGCGGGGAGAGTCTGGACAAGGTGCTCGGCTCTCCACGTCGCAGTTCCCTCTTGGTGACGTGGGACTGATATCAGTTGAGCTGCCAAGTGTGCCGATGATGAGGCTTGTAGGCGATCACACGGAGAGGGCCCAGCCCCAAACCTGGCTCGTGGCTGTGCTCATACAATGGCTGCTGAAAGACAGCTGGAGTGAGCGGTGCCTAACTATCACCGTACCCAGGATTGTGGAGATGCCCCATTCCCGCTACAGAGAGAGAGCTGAGAAGGCAGCCTCAGCACAGAGGACACCTGCCTCCAAACCCTGAAACTGTGGTTTTCCTCTTACTAGATGCCAGGTTGCTACTCCAGCCTCCATCAGGGCTTCTCAAAGTCTGCAAACTACCCAGGAGCTGGCTGAAGTCAGTTTGGGGCAGTGTCTGTCTGTTTTGCTTTACAGAACTGGATACCTCTAAGAGGGGTATTCTACCTCCAGTTCTCTCCAAGGTCCACTTCACCCCCTATTGTGTCATACCAGGACACATTTCCTTAGTTCAAACTGGCTGCTTGAGATTTCCCTGGTGATTCACTTGTTAGGACTCCAAGCTTCCGCTTCAGGGGGCACAGGTTTGATCACTGGTCAGGGAACTAAGATCCCAAAAGCCAAGAGGCACAGCCAAAAAAAAAAAAATTACCTGCTTGAGTTTGCAACACCACCCTCCCACTCAGACTACCAGGTGAAAGAATACATCCATGTAGGCACCGATCGTCTTTAACATCAATCACATATTTCCCAGGGTACATCTTGGTAACCTTGGTGAGAAGTTGGGATTTCCCAGATGTCTGCATCAGTGAACACATTTGCCAACCATCTCTCAGACTGAGGTGATTTTTTTTCATAAAGTTAACTTCATCCTTTGGCATCTATTACTTGCTCCTGACCCTTCCCCTATCATGCCACTATCTTTCTCCCAGCCCACAGTGCCAGAAGAAACACGGGGACATGACATCGTAGATTTGACCACCATACCGCTGGGTCTTGACTCCACACTGGGCGCCACGGTAAGAGCTGCTGATCCAGCGCTCGGAATGCAGTGGTAGGAGAAGGCGCTTGCTCAGTGCAGCAGGACGGACTGGCAGGGTCACTGAACAAGAGAAGATATACTGGCTTCTTGTAGCTGCTATAACAAATTACCACAGGCAATGATTTGAAACATCAGAAGCTGATTGTCTCACAGCTCTGAAGGTCAGAAGCTCTCAGTAAATGTACTGACAGGGCCCCGTGACCTGGGCCGTGGAAGAAAATCACTCGTTGCCTCTTCTACCTCCTGGTGGCTATTGGCATTCTTTGGTTTATAAAGATATTACTGCAGTCTCTGTCTCTGGATCCACATCGCCTTGTCTTCTGTGTGTCTCTCAAATCCCCTTCTGCTTCTCTTATAAGGACACATATGATTGTATTTAGGGCCCACCCAGATTATCCAGGATAAACTCTTCCTATTAAGATCCCAACTCAGTCATAACTTCTGTCATATTAGGTAACATCACAGGCTCTGGGGTTAGGAAGTGAATGTATCTTGGGGATGGGTGGAGAGGGGGCTTTGTGCAGCCTACCACAGAAGATAGCATTGCAAGTGGCCCTTTGAAGGTGAAGAGGAGTGTACCCCGACAGCAAAGGGTGAGGGGCACATTCAGAGATGTAGACAGGAGAGTCCCGAGTCCCCATGGGAGCCCAGAGGCTGGTGTGTTAGGGGGTCTCAATGGAGGAGCCTGAGGCTCTGGTGGCAGGTCAGGAGCAGGACGCGAAGAGCTCATGCAATGTCTGAGCTGTTGCTGCATCCTACAGCTAGTGAAGAATCGTTTGACAGTTTAAATAGCTCCAGTTCTGGACGTTTGTTCCTAAAAGGTAACATTGCCCTCATTACGAGAGCATCTGCCTTGCCGCAGGCTATGGTCCCAGCACTGGTGCTGTGGAGAGGGGGTGAGGAGGCCCGCTGTGCTCCCAGATGTGGGGGGAGCACGGTGGGGTCTGCAGAATGCTAACTTCCCGCCCACATCCACTAAGGGGCTCACTTTCTAGGCAGGAGCTTTCTCTCTTCTGAAGGCCAGACTATTAGCCCTGTGACTGTAGTTTGGTACTCCTAATATCCTCCTTTCATTTGTATTTTTATTAAAGTACAATTGATTTACAATATTGCATTGGTTTCAGGTGTAGAGCATAGTGATTCAGTATTTTTGCAGATAATAGTCCATTACAGGTTATCACAAGGTAATGGGTAGAATTCCACATGCTGCATAGTATATCCTTGTTGGTTATCTGTTTTACATGTAAAAGTTTGTATCTCCTAATCACATACCCCTAATTGTCACACTCCTCTTCCTTCTCCCCTTTTGTAACCACAAGTCTGTTTTCCATATCTGAGTATCTGTGAGTCTGTTTCTATTTGCATATGTATTCACTTGTATTGGGCTTCCCTGGTGGTTCAGACAGTGAAGAATCTTCCTGCAGTGCAGGAGATCCGGGTTTGATCCCTAGGTCAGGAAGATTCCCTGGAGAAGGGAATGGCAACCCACTCCAGTATTCTTGCCTGGAGAATTCCATGAACAGAGGAGCCTGGTGGGCTACACTCCATGGGGTCGCAAAGAGTCGGACATCACTGAGCAACTAACACTCACTTGTATTATTTTTTACATTTGACATCTAAGTGACTAACACTTCCTTTTAAAGTAAAGATATTTTGCCGGGCTCCCCCCAGCAGTGATGAGGGCTATTGCAGGAGATCCCAAGAAGAAAGAGCTTGGAGAGCGCGTGAAGAGAACGTTTACACACAAAGACCGTGAGCTCCGGTGGACCAGCCTGCCAGGGTTGGGTTGGTTGTTTCTGTCTATGTGTCTGTCTGTGGGAAGCCTAGGGCCCTCCATCCTTTCGCCTTTCACAGACACTCTCTCACAAAGTTTGCTTTTGCCTCACAAAGAGCAAAAGGCTGACACTGTGTACGAGCATCCATTATGTATTCATTTCTTGTTCCTGACACGTGGCCCTCTTATACCACTGCCGTTTCTCCTGCCTTATGCTTCTGGAAGAACCCAATGGAGATGTCACCACTATTTTACAAACATATCTGCATTTGACAGATAGGAAAGGAAAAGCTCAGAGAGGCTGAGGGACCTGCCCAGATTCTCATGACTGTGATCTTAGAGCTGGAATGGACATTTAGGACTGTTTTCCCAACTCCAGGCAGAGTGAAAGCTGCTTTCTTCAACACAAGGAGTACATGTTATCATCTACGTATTCCCAGGCATCTGACACACAGTCAGATCTCAGGAAACACCCAACAAAGTACTGGCCAACCTAGGACTTCTCTTGGTCTCCTGACCCCCAAGACTATGCTCTTTCCCACACACAAAACTGCTTACCAAGACCCTGCTCACAGCCAGCTGTCACCTGCTCTTATATTTCTAGTTATCATCTCACACCTTTTCTGCTCCCAAAGTCCCCTCCCCCAGACCCTCATAAAGACCTCAGCCACCAGGCTATCTGAGGACTGTCTCCGAGGAACTCCCTGAGTCATTCCATTCACTCTGGCCCGCCCTCCCTCACTTCAGTGACACAGAAGATGTAACATGAATGTGCTGGGAGCAAAAGCTCAGGCTTTGAAGCCAGCAAGTCCCTCAGCTCTGCCCGAATTTAATGCACTAATATGCCAGGAGGCTGCCCGTCCCCAACACCTGCATCCTGCCACACTCGCTCACCCATCCATCCAGTCCACACATATTTAAGCAGTTTATATGCAGTACAAGCCCTGTGTTGGTCTCTGACTCAGGCATTAGAAAAATGATTATTCATTTACTCATTCAGTCATGCAACATTTAGTGGACACCCACCACCAGGATGGTGAGTAGGTCTCATTTAGGTCCCAGAGACAATAACAATTGACAATAACAATTTTGAGAAGGACTGTGGGGTTTTTTCTTCCAGGGAAAGAGCGTTGAGATCAATTACTGATCCCTGCTACAAGTGCAGACGAGGGGACTGGTGGCACACCTACATTATGTGCGAGTGAGTAGGCACTGCGAGTTCACTGGTGAATAAGTCCCGTTTCTCACAACTTTGTAGTGGATGGCTTCATTCTTTAGAATTGCCAATGGAGCAGATAAATGGACAGAGATTTTCTCAGTTCAAATGCCCCATTTTGGGGGACTTCCCAAATGGCTCAGCAGTGAAGAATCCACCTGCCAAAGCAGGAGATGCAAGTTCGATCCCCCATTTGAAGGAGAGGAGGAGGAAACAGCAACCCACTCCAGTATTCTTGCCTGAAAAATACCATGGACAGAGAAGCTTGGCGACCTACAGTCCAAAGGGTCTCAAAGAGTCAGACACGACAGAGGACTGAGCACAATTAGGAAGCAAAATGAGATTCACCTGGACTGGCATCTATAAGAGAAGATTCACCTCTTCAGCTTGCCAGGGAACTCATGATGGATCTTTAGAAAGGGTCACCACCTCCCTGCGCATCGCTGCATGACCTTCCGGTTCCATTCCATTGCAGATGCTGTTCCCTGTGCTGGCCATACAGGGCGTGCTGGGAGCTCTGGTTTGTGTGGTCATTTCTTCCCTTCAGTGGCCCCCTCTGTGACACAGGCAGTGGAGACTACAACTCTCCTTTCAGGAATGACTCCCTGGAGTGAGTAGCATTTATGGCCTGGGGTCAGTGTGTAACATATAAGATGATGCAGTGATGGCCACAAGGAGTGTGTGCTCTCAGAACTGACTGTGTAGTAGTGGGGCCAGACACTTCCATCAATAGCTGGTGCCTTGCTCCTCTCTCCATAACAAATCAACAGTTTTGCTCCCAAATGACCAATCTCTAGAAGAATCTCTGATTGGCCAAGGCAAAAAGTGCCCCATGAAATAAACAGCTCCCCAAGGGGTTTAATGCAATACCCGATCCCTGGTTCAGGAAGATCCCCTGGAGGAGGGCATGGCAATCCTCTCCAGTATTCTTCCCTGGAGAATCCCATGGACAAAGGAGCCTGGCGGGCTACAGTCCATGGGCTCACAAAGAGGCAAACATGACTCGCACACACTTGACTTTATTAGCCCTCATTATTAAACTCAACTGAGTATGTGCTGAGGGCCTGCTTAGCACTGACTAGGCACTGTGATAAGGGGAGGGATTACGAAGCAAGGATAAGACCAGTTTCTTATCTTTAACTTGCCTGTTCATGATCTAACTGGGGAGACAATAGCCAATTTAGAGATTGTTTTGTGATGGTCTTAAGCCTATCAATAAGCATTGTTGTGGTTGGACCAACCCTCGTGGTTCTTATTATGACTGTAAGATGCTCTTTAGTATTAACCATCAAGAAACTTTGAAAAAACAAAGGTTTTTTACTTCCAGGACCTGGAAATTATACAGCCCACAGCAAGGTGGGGAGAGGTGCTGGAGAGGAAGTATGTGGGCCTTTAATATTGCCTTTACTGGGGTTGAGGGTGAGGGTCTAGGGCTTCCCAGGTTCACTCTTTATTGATGAATGTAAAATAAAAAAATAAAGAGTTTAAAGCACAAGAACAGAAAAGATAGGTGGCCCCAACAATCAGTTATTGAAATCAATCAAGATCTGTGAAACAGAGGTGCCTGAGCCAGCCAAAGAGGCCCGACTCCATACCTAGGCAGGAGGCCTGCACTGTCTTTATTCAGGTAGTGATAGTGGATACCAGGCAATCAAAGCTGAAGTCATACATTTGCATTACAAAAAGAAATATCAGCTGTCAGGGTTGACACTGCTGGGATGCACACATATCCTGAATGGCAGGCCTGGTGACCCCCGCAGCTTTTCTTCAAGGAACAGGGAAAGAAACCCAGTGTCACTGGTTGAGAAAGATGCTGCTTCTCTTCTCATTTCACGTCCTGTCCCAGGTAGAGCTCATCCACCCCCATGGCTTTCAGAACCCTTCATCTATTCATATAAATAATCCCCAAATGTCTGTCTCCAGCCCAGATCTTTCTTCTGAATTCCTGATCCCAGTATCAAATGATCTCTTTGAAATCTCCTCTTGAGAGTCTCACATTATTTCAGTATTAGTTGGTTCAAACTCTGGTATTCCCTCTCCACCTCTGCTCTGTCATCGCCAGCCCGTTAGAAGGCACCTGAGACCCGTGAGCCTTTGATTCTTCCCCCTTCTCAGCTCCACCTCGACCTTGACTCTGGCCACTGCTCTCCATCCGGTCTGTCTTCACACTGTCCCAGTCTGCAGCACCCTCTGCCTCTGTGCCTACACCTCCAGCAAGCACCTCGGTCCCATCTTGCCCGTCAGTCCTTTCACTGGAGATGAGCCAGGGCTGGGGGTGGGGTGTGGGGAGGGGGTGTAAAGTGTAAAAGTGCTGATGAAGGTCAAAAAAGCTTTGCTTTGAAGAAACTTGGAATCTCACTGAGGACTCAATAGATGAATAAGGATATGGGCAAAGGCAGAGATTAAAGGCAGAAATACCAAATAATATGGCTCTCTATAGATACAGGGCCTGCAAACATATTCCATTTTCTTTGTCCTACTAGTACCCTCTGATTCCACATTTTCCTTACAGTTTTTGCTTATATGCCATTTCCTCTTACAACTCAATGCCCTCTCCTTGGCTGCCACCTCCTTCAAGGCCAAGTGACTCCATCTTTTCGCATGAAAACTCTGATTACTCTAGACCTCCACTTTCTATGATGATAATTGTAAATATATTCTCTACTGCATGGCAGGCACTGTGCTGATATCTAATCCTCCCAACCCAGTCACTGGTATTGATGCTATTTTGAGCCCCATTTCACATATAGGGAAAAGTTGAAAGTTGAAAGTTAAGTCGCTCAGTTGTATCCGACTCTTTGCGACCCCATGGACTGTAGCCCACCAGCCTTCTCCATCCATGGGTTTCTCCAGGCAAGAATACTGGAGTGGGTTGCCATTTCCTTTTCCAACATATAGGGAAGCTGATGTCAAATCTGCCTGCCAAAAAGAGATACTTGAGTTCGACCCCTGGATCAGGTGGGAAGAGCCTATGGAGAAGGAAATGATAACCCACTCCCGTATTCATGCCTGGGAAATCCCAAGGACAGAGGAGCCTGGTGGGCTACAGTCCTTGGGGTAGGAAAAGAGTCAGACACAACTTAGCAACTGAACAACAAAAGCTGATGTACAGAAACACTTCACTATTGGGACCAGGGTAGGCTGCATATTGATACATATCAATATGCATATCAATCAGTGGCATTTTATTTTGAATGAAGGTAACTTAAGAAAGAGATGAGGCAAGTCCACTCTGACCCTCTTCTCTGTCTCCCTGAAAGCAGAAAATAAATCTCTCACAAAACACCTGAGGGTAGAAGGACACTCTTATCACCAGAGATAGAGTTCAGGGCCAAGAATCCTGTATAAGCAGATCTTGTTACTTCTTTAATTTACTACCCAAGATCAAACCTTTCACATTCTTTACTAATCAAGCACCTAAACCTAAGTTTCTTTGTCCTGTCAAATCCTCACAAATTTATTGTTTGTCTAAAGAGTAGAAAAGCTGCCTCCTTTGGAGAATTCCCTGGTGGGCCAGTGGTTAGGACTCCACACTCTCACTGCGCAGGATTCAACTCCTGGTCCAGGAGCTAAAATTCCATAAGCTGTGTAATGCAGTCCCCCACCCCAAAAATAGCTGCCTTCTTTGGCCATTTTCAGGTCTTATTTCTATGAGACCTCCATGGACATGAATTAAAATGTGTTTCTCTTTCTCCTATTAGCCTGTGTTGTATCAGTTTTTAGTATTACTCCAACCATAAGAATGCAAGATGTGCAGAGGGAACATTTCCCCCTTCCGGACAAATTGTCTCAAGAACTTCCTAAGATCCAGGTCTGTGGAAATTCAGACCTTTTTTTTTTTTAAATCTTTTATTTACTCATTTTATTCTGGAGCCATGCCAGGCACCTTGCAGGATCTCTGCATGGGTTCCTGCTTCAGAGGCTGAACCCATGTCCCCTTCAGTGCAATCACAGAGCCTTAGACACTGGACCACAAGGGACGAGCTTAGCCTGAGCTCTGAACCAATCCTCACTGCCCCTGAGAGCTTTAGAGTAGTCCACACCTTATGCTACCCAATTCCCATTCCTTCCTGCACGCCCCTTGCAGCTATGTCCGTACCCACAGAGCCTCGCTGAGATGCTGTGCTGTTACAGGTAAGTTCGACCCTCTGCCAAAGGGCAATCATAAGTGTGCCATCCTCACAAAGACAAGAGTGCTGTATTAGACTAGTGCCTCTCACACGCTTCCAAGTAGCAGCTCTCTCCCTTTCCTGTCTCTCGAAATCAGGCTAAAGGTCTCCCCTGACCTGGCAGGAGCAGCTACATAGCCAACCAGCCCATCCGGGCCACCTGCCAAGAGGCTGAGCACACCGTCCTCCATACGGAGTCTTCTTCTCCATCTTCCTGGGCATCCAAGTTGGGGAAGCTCTCCTGTGCCTCAGCCGTGTCGTCAGTGGACTCTGACATCTTCTGCGATACATGTGTCCAAAAAGACCAGGTCAGTGAGTCTAGAACCCAGGAATTTTCAAGTCATATCCCCTGACCTATTCCTCACATCTCCCTCCTGCCCTTATCCCATACTCCCAGAGGTAATCCAGTAATTGGGAAATGCTTTTTGAAATGCATAACTTCATTTGCCACTTGGGGCTTAATTTTCTTTCAGGAGAATATAACTGACTTATGACCAGCCTAAGAAATTGCAACTGATTGTCAGAGTTTCCTGGATTCAGGAGGACTGGATTTGGTGAATATCAATCCCCAGCGTACTGAGAAGCTGAAGAAAGGTCCCCAGTTTTAATAAAAGTCATCAGTTTCAATCTTCTTTGCTTTAGTCTGGATTGTCATTTCCCCCAAATATTCTCTGAGAATAATACAAGAAGTCATAGGGCTGTAAATACTTTTTAACATTTTTAACAATAATAATAATAGAGGCCTAATTGTATTCAGTTGTTTCCATATTCCAGGCCAGGTGATAAGCACTTTATCTACATTATTTCAGTTAATCCTGCAAAAAAAGTAGCATTACAATGTCATCATACTGAGGAGGGACTCGGGTTCAGAGAGGTCCAGTTAGTTATCCAAAGTCAATAAATCTAAGTTTTGAACTTGAACCTGTTTCCAACATTTATATTCTTGACCACTCTCTCCAGCAGTGTTCAAACCACTGGACTAGCTCTGTGGATTGTAATAGGTGTTATTCATTTACCAAACAGGGGGTGAAGGAGATTCTGTAGTCAAGTTAAACAACATGTAATAGGTTTCTCTACTGCAGGACTTGTCAGAACCTTTACAAAGCCAGTGTGTGGAGCTAATATCCAGGAGGCGAATAGCAAATGCACAATTTCCCAGAAGTCTTATTTGACCACAGAATGCTTTTCTACAGAGAAATTTTTACCTGGGCTATTATTCCCATGGAGCACACCTTGAAAAGGACTGCGTGGCTTTATCTCATCACTGCCTCATGAGACTTCTCCAAGCCACCAGAGCACAGAAGAAAATATGAGATAAAATAGGTTAGGTAGACTGCTCTCCTGTGTTTTGAAAAAACAAAAGAATTTTGCTATAATTGCTGGAATCAGCAGTTTGCTTTTCAGACTTCCTTGCTGTCTTTGCAGAAAATTTTAATTTTTAATTTTTATTGATGTGTAGTTGATTTACAATGTTATGTTAGCTTCAGGTGTACAGCAAAGTGATTCAGATACGTATATCACATATACATACATGTGTATATATCTGAATGTATGTACATATATTCTTTTTCAGATGCTTTCCTATTTAGGTTATTATAAGATATTGAATATAGTTTCCTGTGCTATATAGTAAGTTCCTATTGTTTATTTGTTGTTTATCTTTTTTATAGTCTATAAATATGTATTATAATATATAGTAGTATGTATCTGTTAATCCCAAATTCCTAATTTTTTTATCCCTCTCCTTAAGCAACCATAAGTTTGTTTTCTATGTCTATGAGTCTGTTTCTATTTTGTAGGTAAGTTTATTTACATCTTTTTTAGATTCCACAAATAAATCATATCATATGATATTTGTCTTTCTCAAAACAAACTTTTTTAGTTTATTTTTTAATATAAATATATTTTAATTGGAGGTTATTTCTTTACAATGTTGTGTTGGTTTCTGCCCTACAACAATGTGAATCAGCCATAAGTATACATGAAACAAACACTTTTAAGAACTCAGTCTTCCATACAAGCCACGGAAGTTCCCAAAGAGGCATCAGGTTCTGCTTCAGGAAGCAGACTAATGGACCTTGCATAGCTGACTGCTCCCATAAATTATCATATCCAGGGCCCTTGCTATCCCACATGACACATTTGTACAAATTACTAATAGTGAACAAAGCCAGTGCTACAGTTGGCAAGTAAGCAGAGCTGATGGCAAATTTGTAAGAAGTGCCTTCTCTGCAGATTAATGCTTATTTGGGGTGGAATAATGTCTGCCCATCCCCACCCCCCAGAATTCATATTTAACAGGAATGTGGCCTTATTTGGAATCAGCGTCTTTGTTGAAGTAGTTAATTAAAATTAGGTAATACTAGATTAGAGTCGACTCCAAATCTAATGGATTTCCCAGGTGGCACCAGTGGTAAAGAACCCACCTGCCAATGCAAGAGACATAAAAGATGCAGGTTTGATCCCTGGGTTTGGAAGAGCTCCTGGAGGAGGGCATAGCAACCCACTCCAGGATTCTTTCCTGGAGAATCCCATGGACAGAGGGGTCTGGCGGGCTATAGTCCTTAGGGTCGCAAAAAGTTGGATATGACTGAAATGACTTAGCACATGCGCTAAATCTAATATGACCAATGACCTTGTGAGAACAGAAGAAACACACAGAGAGAAGGCCATATGATGGTGGAGGCAGAAAATGAAATTATGCTGCCACAAATGAAGTGATGCCAAAGATTGCCAGCAACCACCAGCAGCCACCAGTGACTACCAGGGACCACCAGCGACCACCAGGGACCACCATCAGCCATCATTGGCCACCAGTGACCACCAGCAGCCACCATAGGCCACCAGTGACCACCAGTTACCAGCAGCAGCCACCAGCAACCACTAGTGAACATTAGTGACCACCAGCGACCACCAGCAGCCACCAGTGAACACCAGTGACCACCAGTGACCACCAGCAGCCACCAGCAACCACCAGGGACCACCACAGACCACTAGCAACCACCATTGGCCACCAGTGACCACCAGTGGCCAACAGTGGCCACCAGCGGCCACCAGAGGCTAGGGGACAGACATTGTACAGATTCTTACCCTGAGTCTCCAGGACTTTTAGCCTCCAGGACTATGAGTGGATAAATTTCTGCTCTTTTTGGTGGTGGTGGTAGTGAGGGAGATTGGCAATGCCATGTGGCTTGCAGGATCTTAGCTCCCTGACCAGGGATTGAACCCAGGCTCTTAGCAGTGAGAGCACAGAGTTCTAACCACAGGACCAACAGGGAATTCCCAAATTTCTATGGTTTTAAGCCAGCAGCAGCAGCAGCAGTTAGTCGTATAGCAGCGCTCAGGTTCACATACATTGTCCCACACCAGGGCGCAGGCAAGGTGGGCACAGGCTGCATTCCCACCCCTGATCACCTTGACTTCTCACGGCTTGTGCAGAAACATCCTACTCAGACAAAGGGGGCCCTGCTGATGTCACAAACACCCATCTGCCTTGCTACCCCAGGCTGTTCCTTCAGTTTCCCTTTAGCCCTCTGACTGATGTGAAGCAGACACACAGCCCCCAGAAAGGGGGGTACCCAGAACCTGCAATGAGCCCAGCACTGCCCAGCCCCTGAGACTGTGCTCTCAGCCCTGACAGTGCTGAAGTGTCATCCCCTTGGGAAAACTGGGCTTTAGGGAGGCAGTGTCTTTAAAAGAGTCGGTCTGTCACATTGAATGTCTCTATATGGCCCAAATACTGTCTCCCTGGGTGGGGGAAAAAATCCAAAGCAAAAAGTTTTATTAGCTTTTCTCCATTAAAACACCCTCTGTGTAAAGTGATGGATTTGAAGCAAGGGAGGAGAAAGGTTTTCTGCCTCCAGCAAAATCCTTCTTGTGGTTTTTCCTTTGGTGAGTAAAAGGAACGTGGAGTTAAAGACACCGAAGAACAAACACTCTGGCCAATAAAGTGGGTGGAGGAGGCACTGAGCTGCCCTGGGGCGGGGCCCCAGCTCGTAAAGACAGCAGAGTTCAGCTAATGCGTGCCATCAAGGGCTTTGGAGAGCAGAAAGAACACCACCAGCGTTTTAAACGTGGGGCCAGCCAGAAAATGATTCACGATCAATCCACTAAAAAAAGTGTTTATTGCCAAATGGAAAATAACTCTCTGAAATTAAATAGAAACAGTTGATTTTCAAAGCTGACTTAGGTCTACCTCAGCTACAGAACAATTATTTCCTGAGTTTTTACACTGTGCAAAATAAAGTGCCTAAGGAAAGGAGAGATGGTCAGGGCTCTCAGTTCTGGAAGAAAAAGTTTAAGCAGAAGGCAGTTTAGTGCACAGCCACCATGATGTAAGGCAGAAGCAGGGGAGGTCGTCACTTCTACTTCAATCTCTGTGTCTTCAAGCATATGTCACTTTTTATAATTCCTTACTCTCTCAAGAAAAGCCACTTGTTTTCCAGATCAGAGATAACTGACATCATTTTTTCCAAACTCACATTCTGGATATTTACAGTGTTTATATAACACAAAACGTCTGTTATTGAAAATATACAGCAAATAGCTCTTTGTGATGACTTTAGAGATTCTTTACCCTTTATGCTTTGCTATAGTATAACAGTTTCCACACTTTTCAGAATGAGAACTTGACTTTGACATTTATAAAATATGTTAGAAAATAGATTTTACTATTTTATGAAAATCTTCTAGAATACTCACCTTTCTGCTCTGTCTGGTGAAAAACTCTTATAGTTCTGACACTGACTTGAGAGAAACTTCATGGTTCAAAGGCTCATTTTCAAACCAGCATCCAATATTTCTCCCAAGTCAAATGGGAAGAAATCATTTTAAAGGAGGGAGATGTAATATAGATAGTAGAGGGGATCTAAGTAGCTTCGGAAAAATTGGAAATGTTTCTTTGACTAGAAACTATAAGGCTAAAGACAAAGGGAACTGTATATAAACACTGTCCCCTAAAACGGCTTCTCCCAGGAACATGAATGAACAATTTTGGAACTGCTATCCATGTATAAGGAAGTTGAATGGTGGGTGGTGCAAGCCAGGTTTCTCACTGCTGTAGGAATAATTCTCACAGATAAACAAAGAGGGAAAGTCTAGAATAATCCATGTAGTACTGGATTAGAGTCAAGGACATCAATAGAAACTCGTGTTTGGTTTAATAAAGATTCAGATGGATAAGTACAGAAATATAGATACGTGTGTGTGCATGGGTTATTATACACACAGGTATTTCCTGCTGAGAGAGCTAGAAGCAGTGACACCCTAGTAGCAATGAGTACACCCAGTTCCAAGATCTTGGTTTCTAATGTCACTCTCTACTAAAAGCAATTAGGGCCCCTTGAAGAAATGACTGATCCTAGGATGAGGATAAAGAATAAAGAAGAGTTGGAGCATATTACTGTGCCAGAAAGCAAGAAATTGCTCAAAAAGAAAAAACACAGAACATGAAGTAAGCAAACTGAGGGGAAACAGGAGCCAACCTGACATAGCTCCCAAGGGCCAAAGCAGAAACAAATTGAGCATCAAAATAAGTATCACATTATAGCCCAAGTATAAAATAAATATCAATGTCAATGCTGATATAAATAAATGATTGATTAAATAAATAAGGAGAAAGAACCCAATCCTTTTTCAGGTAATTTTTATAGATACTCCTGTCTCTATGTAATGGACTTCAGTCCCCCACCCCTTTAAGTGTGGACTGTGCTTCCAAAGGGCTTCTGCCATGGCTTGGTGGGTAAAGAATCTGCCTGCAATGCAGGAGACATGGGTTTGATCCCTGGATCAGGAAGATCCCCTAGAGAAGGAAATGGCAACCCACTCCAGTGGTTCCACAAATAGAGTGTGAAAAGTGGGGGAAGTAACTTTATAGTGCAGCCAACTATAAAACACCACCTTGGTCAGGTGACATTTTAATTGAGATTAACAGGGGCTGTCCAGGTGGCACTAAGGGGTAAAGACCTTGCCTGCCAATGCAGGAGACATACGAGAAGCAGGTTTGATCCCTGGGTCAGGAAGATCCCCTGGAGAAGGTAATGGCAACCCACTCCAGTATCCTTGCCTGGAGAATCCCACGGGGAGCCTGGAGTTGCAGGAGTCTCCCTAGAATCACAAAGAGTTGGACACAACTGAAGAGACTGTAACATCATCAGTAGTATATCATGTTGATAGCAAATACTTTTTATATATGTGATGAGCAGGGCACTTCACCTCTGTGATCTCCCTCCCAAAATCCATATGACAAAAATATCAGACAAACAAAGTGAAAGTCATTCTATAAAATATCTAACCAACATGCCTCAAAATTATCAAGGTCATCAAAAACAAGGAAAATCTAAGAAACTGTCATAGCCAAGAGGAGCCTAATGAGGCATGATCACTAAACACAATATCAGATCTTAGATGGGCTCTTGAAACAGAAAAAGAACATTAGTTAGAAAACTAGTGAAATTTAAATAAAATGTAGAGATTGGTTAATAGAAATGTACCAATGTTGATTTCTTAGTCATGACGAAATTACCGTGGTAATGCAAGATGTTCACATGGGGAAAGAAAGCGAGGGGAATATGTGAACTCGCTGCACTACTGATGCAATTTTTCTATCATTTTAAAACTATTCTAAAATGCTTAGAGGCATCAGTATAAACTCATGTTTAGCTTAATATAGAAACACAAGAATAGTTACAGAAATGCAAATGTATGTATATGCATGGGTTAATTATATATACATTTGGCCTTTCATATCCACAGGTTCTACAACCACAGATTCAGCCAACCTCAGAGTGAAAATATTTGGTGAAAAAAAAAAAATTCTAGAAAGTTCCAAAAAGCAAATTTTGAGTTTGCTGTGCTACAAATTTTTACATAGCATTTACATTGTAGGAGATATTATAAGCAATCCAGACATGATTGACAGCATACAGAAGGATGTGTGTAAGTCATATGCAAATATGACACCATTTTTATGTAAGGATCATGTGCATCCTCAAATTTGGGGATCTGCAGGAGTCCTAGAACCAATCCTAGGCAGATACCAAGGGATAACTGCACATATATTTCCTTGCTGTGTCTGCTGAAAGAGCTAGAAGCAATGGTATCCCAGTAACAATGAGCAAACCCAGTGCTCATTTTTATTATTTATTTTAAAATAATTTATTATTTAAATTTTATTAAATTTATTATTATTAAAAAAGAAAGGAAGAAAGAAGTAAATGGCTAAGAGGCTTTGAGCTTCCCAACCTATGCAAGCAGCAGTCCAGAATTATCCAAAATTGGACACAGACTTGTAGGGGAGCAAAGTTTGATACCCCAAAATGTCTCTTCTACATGTGGATTATTTCCAACTGAGAAAATCAAGGCCTTGAAAGACTCAGGAAGAAACTTTGACTTTCACCTTAAATGCCTGGAAGAATTTAGTTCTGTTCCCAGAAAAGAGCTATCACTAGAGAATATTGCAAAAATATTATCCAGGGGTGGTGGGCAAACTTTAAGCAGGACCTAGAGATCAGAGTCCACTCTGTGTCCCACTGTCTCTGTGTGGGCCCAGCCAACATTTATTTACCAAACATTTGCCTTGTCATCATCATATGCATTACCTTCTTCTCATCCAAATTTCAAAACCACTACCCCTAAAAATCATCTTTTGTCTTTAATCAAAGGTGATATTTAAGGGCTTTCAGCCATTTTGGTAAGATATTGCTTCTCTGGGCTCTCCCATGTTACATGTTATTAACTTCTGTTTGATTTTCTCCTGTTAAACCCTCTGGTATCACCTTAATCCTTAAGTCAGAAAAACCTAGAAAGGCAGAGGAAATGTTCTTCCTCCTGGACAGATTCAGCTAGCTCTCCCTGTGTTTAAGTAGCAGGCCTTATCCGCAGATGCCTAAAGTGAGTAAAACACTGTCAAGAAACACAAGGCTTTTTATATTGGGACCCTGACTTGACCTCTTCCTCCAAGGCTATGCTGAAAGTAGGCCTAAAGAAATTATGATGTCATGCCATGGAGACAAGGACCATGCACCTGATGCCTGATAAACCAGCAGTTCAGCCCTAAAGTTCAGCTGGGAAAATGGATTCATATCCTTGTGAGTACAACAATAGCATCTGCTGGACTCCTTGATCCTGCATGTGTTCTTGCCCTCACGCTGTCTCACACCCACTGTAGCCTCTTACCCTCCTTGCAAACACTACTCTAAGAGTAATTGGCAACCCCCTGGTTTGAAGTAGGTGCCCCCTCTATCCCCGGGCAGATCTCCATTGCTGCACCCATGCGTGATCCCTCAACCCAGCTGTGATTCAAGATGTAGCTTATGCATCTTAATAATTACGCCCAGGGTATAAAAGGTTCTCAACAAATGCTGAGTGAATGAATAGACCAAAGAATGAACGAGTAAACCTTCCAAACGGCAAAGGGAAAGGGCCCTGGAAGCGTAATTAAACTAAGTAGTTTCTACAGACAGAACGCCCAGCTCTTTAAAAACTCAATTTCCCAGACATAGAGAACAGACTTATGGACATGGGGAAAGGAGAGGAGAGAGTGAGATGTATGGAAAGAGTAACATGGAAACTTACATTACCATATGTAAAATGGCCAACTGGAATTTGCTGTATGACTCAGGAAACTCAAACAGGGGCTCTGTGTCAACCTAGAGGGGTGGGATGGGGAGAGAGATGGGAGGGAGTTTCAAAGGGGAGGAGATATACGTATACCTATGGCTGATTCATGTTGAGGTTTGACAGAAAACAACAAAATTCTGTAAAGCAATTATCCTTCAATTAAAAATAAATAATTTTTAAAAAATAAAATAAAGCTGCTATAAACATTTGGAGGGAAAAAAACTCAATTTCCTTCTTTTGCTTCCTCTCTTTCATCTCTCTGGCCAAGATGCTGAGATTTCTAAAAGGAAACAAAGTGAGTTCTGAGCAAACTTTAGCTTGCAACTGTGGTTACTACTCCTGTCACTCAACCACCACCCACCAGCTGGGATTATATGAAGCTCATGCTGCTCTAGGTAGTGATCTTGTGACTGATAAATAAAAACGCACATTTTAATCTTACTCCATTGGTGGCACGGAGCTTCTGAAACCTTTGGAATTTTAAGTGATGAGTGGATAAATGTCTTGTTATTTATCACAACTCTTTCAAACTACAATATCAATAACCTCAGATATGCAGATGACACCACTCTTATGGCAGAAAGTAAAAAAGAACTAAAAAGCCTCTTAATGAAAGTGAAAGAGGAGAGTGGAAAAGCTGGCTTAAAACTCAACATTCGGAAAACTAAGATCATGGCATCCGGTCCCATCACTTCATGGCAAATAGATGGGGAAATGATGGAAACAGTGACAGAATTTATTTTCTTGGGCTCCAAAATCACTGCAGATGCTGACTGCAACCATGAAATTAAAAGACACTTGCTCCTTGGAAGAAAAGTTATGACAAACCTAGACAGCATATTAAAAAGCAGAGACATTACCTTGCCAACAAAGGTCCGTCTAGTCAAACCTATGGTTTTTCCAGTAGTCATGTATGAATGTGAGAGTTGGACTGTAAAGAGAGTCTCTTGGACCACAAGGAGCTCCAACAAGTCCATCCTAAAGGAGATCGGTTCTGGGTGTTCATTGGAAGGACTGATGCTAAAGCTGGAGCTCCAATACTTTGGCCACCTGATGCAAAGAGATGACTCATTTGAAAAGACCCTGATGCTGGGAAAGATTGAGGGCAGGAGGAGAAGGGGGCGACAAAGGATGAGATGGTTGGATGGCACCACTGACTCAATGGACATGAGTTTGGGTGGATTCCACATGTTGATGATGGACAGGGAGGCCTGGCATGCTGCAGTTCATGGGGTCGCAAAGAGTTGGATATGACTGAGCAACTGAACTGAACTGAACTTTCAAACTACAGCCGAGTTTGTGTTAATGAGATGAATTTTGGAAAGCCCCAGCAGGTGGGGGGGGGGTGTGTGTAATTAACCAGGGGAATCAACCAGGATCAGAAGGTTAGAACTGTCAGCCCTACTACCAACCCCAGACCTCAAGGGAGGAAAGAGGGGCTAGAGATTGAGTTCAGTAAGCACAGGCCAATGATTTAATGAATTGTGCCTATGGAATGAGCCCTCTGGGGGGAAAGCCAAAGAACAGAGTTCACAGAGCTTCTGGGTTAGTGAACACCAGCGGTGCTGGTGGCAGAATGGTGCACTCCTCCCCGACAGGGCATGGAAGCACCATAAGCTTTGCTGCATTCCTTGCCCCTTGCATCTCTTCCATCTAGCTGCTCCTGGTTATGTCCTTTTATAATAAACAGGCAATCAAGCAAGTAAACTGATCTCCTGGATTCTGTAAGCCAATCTAGCAAATTAATCAAACCCAAGAAGGCTCCAGGGACTGTCTGAGGTATAGCCAGCAGTCGGAAGCACAGGTGCCAGGATGGGGGACGTCCTGTGGGACTGAGCCTCGACCGGGGGATCCCACACCACCTCCAGGCAGGGTCAGAGCCAAGTGAGATCCAGGACACCTACCTGGTGTCCCAGAATTACCTGGTGTGGGGAATAGCCACACATTTGCAGACAAGAATGGAAGCATTCAGAGCATGGTATGAGATAGAGTGAAGGAAATAAGTGAGTGGTTTTTTTCTTAATGAGCATAACACACAAAAACCTTCTAATGGTGTCTGGGATCTTTACATAAGCTGAATCATTTCCAAAGCCCTTTTTCTGTGTGGTCATGCTTGACACTAAAACAGGCACATCACATAGTCCAAGGACAAACTGTTATCAGCATTTTACCAAGGATGACACCGCGGCTCAGAGGTGGTTGCCCAAGATGAAGCAGACATGAGGCTCATCTTCTGACCCCAACCTGAACTTTTGACTCCAAGTCCATGGTTCCTTCCACAAACCTGCTTAAGTAGACACAGGAAAGACCCAGAGGGCACAGTGCTATGGGCTGGACTAGTAAGGGGGGCTGCAAGAGGAGAGGAGCTGGAGCTGGGCAGAGAAGAGGCCTTCCCAGGCAGAGGGAACAGCAGCAGCAGAGGAAGGAAACACGATGTCCCAGGGCCTCGTGGAGGCACCAGGAAGAAGGCAGGCAACAGAGACAGTGGCGTGACCCTGTGCAGTCCTTGGGGTGGAGAGGCTCGTCTATTTGTCAACTTGGGATGTACAAATCCCACAAAGGCAAAGCTGAACTCCACAGCCAAAGTGCCTTTGACCAGCATGAGGTACCTTCTGAGATATTGCTGGGCTCAGATTATTTCAAGAACTTACTAAGATTATTAAGAAGAACAGCCTACATTATAAATGGAAAAAAAGTAAGATTGAAAAGGAAGTTAAAATGATAAGAAAAGGATAATGTTGCACATGCTAATGGCTGAGTCCTTTGACATACCCCAAATCGAAGAAAATTCCACCATGTGTGAGGTGTGGGAACATTGCAAATATCTAGCAACCAGCAGGACCTGAAAGGAGATGAATAAAATGGACAGCTTTTGAACACACAGCTTGAAGATTAGCATGAACTTAATACACCTTAATAAATGAACAGTATAAGTATTAAGTATTAGTCGCTCAGTCGTGTCTGACTTTTTGCAACCCCATGGACTGTAGCCCGCCAGGCTTTTCTGTCCATGGGATTCTCTAGGCAAAAATACTGGAGTGGGAAAAGGCAAAAAGATATGACGCTGAAACATGAATTCCCCAGGTCAGTACATGCCCAATATGCTACTGAAGAAAAGTGGAAAAATAGCTCCAAAAGAATGAAGAGGCTGAGCCAAAACGAAAACAGCGCCCAGCTGTTGATGTGACTGGTGATGGAAGTAAAGTCTAATGCTATAAAGACAATATTGCATAGGAACCTGGAATGTTAGGTCCATGAGTCAAGGTAAATTGGAAGCGGTCAAACAGGAGATGGCAAGCGTGAACACTGACATTTTAGGAATTAGTGACTCTATAGAGTCAGCAAAAACCAGTCTGGGAGCTGACTATGGCTCTGATCATGAACTCCTTATTTGCAAAATTCAGACTTAAACTGAAGAAAGTAGGGAAAACCACTAACCATTCAGGTTATCAGTTCAGCTCAGTCACTCAGTCGTGTCCAACTCTGCGAACCCATGATTGCAGCACGCCAGGCCTCCCTGTCCATCACCATCTCCCAGAGTTCACTCAGACTCATGTGCATCAAGTCGGTGATGCCATCCAGCCATCTCATCCTCTGTCATCCCCTTTTCCTCCTTCCCCCAATCCCTCCCAGCATCAGAGTGTTTTCCAATGAGTCAAGTCTTCCCGTGAGGTGACCAAAGTACTGGAGTTTCAGCTTTAGCATCATTCCTTCCAAAGAACACCCAGGGCTGATCTCCACGACTTAAATCAAATCAATTATGATTATACAGTGGAAATGACAGATTCAAGGGGTTAGAGCTGATAGACAGAGTGCCTGAAGAACTATGGACAGAGGTTCATTACATTATACAGGAGGTGGTGATCAAAATCATCATCAAGAAAAAGAAATGTAAAAAGGCAAAGTGGTTGTCTGAGGAGGCCTTACAAATAGCCGAGAAAAGAAGAGAAGCAAACAGCAAAGGAGAAAAGGAAAGATATGCCCATCTGAATGCAGAGTTCCAAAGAATAGCAAGGAGAGATAAGAAAGCCTTCCTAAGTAATCAATGCCAAGAAATAGAGGAAAACAATAGATCGGGAAAAGCTAGATATCTTATCAAGAAAATTAGAGATACCAAGGGAACATTTCATGCAAAGATGGGCTCAATTAAGGGCAGAAATGGTATGGACCTAACAGAAGCAGAAGATATTAAGAAGAGGTGACAATAATAAACAGAAGAACTATACCAAAGAGATCTCCCATGACCCAGATAACTGTGATGGTGTGATCACTCACCTGGAGCCAGACATCCTGGAATATGAAGTCAAGTGGGCCTTAGGAAGCATCACTATGAACAAAGCTAGTGGAGGTGATGGAATTCCAGTGGAGTTATTTGAAATTCTAAAAGATGACACTGTTAAAATGCTGCACTCAATATGCCAACAAATTTAGAAAACTCAGCAGTAGCCACAGGACTGGAAAAAGTCAGTTTTCATTCCAATCCTAAAGAAAGGCAATGCCAAAGAATACTCAAACTACCACACAATTGCACTCATCCCTCACACTAGCAAAGTAATGCTCAAAATTCTCCAAGGCGGGCTTCAACAATACATGAACCGTGAACTTTCAGATCTTCAAGCTGAATTTAGAAAAGGCAGAGGAACCAGAGATCAAGTTGCCAACATCCATTGGATCATTGAAAAAGCAAGAGAGTTCCAGAAAAACATCTACTTCTGCTTTACTGATTATGCCACAGCCTTTGACTGTGTGGATCACAACAAACTGTGGGAAATTCTGAAAGAGATGGGAATACCAGACCACCTGACCTGCCTCCTGAGAAATCTGTATGCAGGTCAAGAAGCAACAGTTAGAACTGGATATTGAACAACAGACTGGTTCCAAGTTGGCAAAGGAGTGCATCAAGGCTGTATATTGTCACTCTGCTTATTTAACTTATCTGCAGAGTATGTCATGCAAAATGCCAGATTGGATGAAGCACAAGCTGGAATCAAGATTGCCGGGAGAAATATCAATAACCTCAGATATGCAGATGACACCAGCCTAATGGCAGAAAGTGAAGAAGAACTGAAAAGCTTCTTGGTGAAGGTGAAAGAGGAGAGCGAAAAAGTTGGCTTAAAACTCAACATTCAAAAAAATGAAAATCACGACATCCGGTCCCATCACTTCCTGGCAAGTATGGGGAAACAATGGAAACAGTGACAGACTTTATTTTCCTGGGCTCCAAAATCACTGCAGATTGTGACTGCGGCCATGAAATTAAGACACTTGTTCCCTGGAAACAATGGATGTGAGTTTGAGCAAGCTCTAGGAATTGGTGATGGACAGGTAAGCCTGGCATGGTGCAATCCATGGGGTCACAAAGAGGCGGACACAACTGAGAGACTGAACTGAATACACCTTAGACTAATGTAATTAGAAGTAGACTAGGACTTCCATGGTGGTCCAATGGATAAGAATCCACCATTAGATCCCTGGTCCGGGAAGATCGCACATGCTGTGCTGCAACTAATCCTGTGAGCCAAAACTACTGAGCCCATGGGCTGCAACTACTGAGCCCCATGCACTGGGAGCCTGTGCTCTGCAGCAAGAGAAGCCACCTAGAGGAGAAGCCCACCCACCACAACGAAGAGCAGCCCTGCTCACTGAAACTGAGAAGCCCACCAACAGCAGGGATGATCCAGAATTTTTTTTAAGTAAGCTGGTGGTTACTTATTCAGTCACTCCACAAATATTTGTTGAGCATCTACTATGTACCAAGAGCTCTTCTAGATACCGGGGCTAGAGCAGTGAACAAAGTTAAGCTTTGTTCTGGAGCTTTTAGTTAGTAAGGTGAGACGAATGTCAAACATACATATTGGGTGCTGTTAAGTATTCTGGAAAAAAACAACAGAGCAGCTGAGGCAGGCAGTAATGGTCTGAGCAGAGCAAAGACACATGGGCCATCATAATCAGAGGGTGGGAAGACCTCTCAGACACGGTGGCTTTGATCACAGACCTAAAGGAAATGCAGAAGTGATTCTTTGAGATCTACAAGTTTAAACACAATGAAAATGCTGCCAATAAAACTTGAAATTTAAAAGTTAAAGTTATTTAAGTTTTCTTTAACTTTTGTGAAGTCTTTATTAATTTAGTTGGGGTGATGGGTAGTGGACTTAGGCTGCAAGACACAGAAGTCCAGTAGGTTCAAAGCCCCACGAATGTTGTCACATCAAAAATACCTATATAAACCATAACATGGGTGGACCTAGAGAATATTATGCTTAGTGAGTTGTCAGACAGAAAAAGACAAATATTGTGTGATGTCACTTACATGTGGAATCTAAAAAATACAACAAAATAGTGAATATAGCAAAAAAGAAGCAGACTCACAAACAAAGAGAACAAACTAGCGATGACCAGTGGGGAGAGGGGAAGGAGGAGGGGATTAAAAGATATAAATCACAATGCATAAAACAGATGAGCAACAAGATATATTGTGTAGCACAGAGAATTGTGTCCATTGTCTTGTAATAACTTTAACTGAAGTATAATCCATGAAAATAGTGAATCACTGTGCTGTACATATGAAACTCATACAATATTGTAGGTCAACTATACTTCAGTAAAAAAGTAAAAACGACCTGTAAGCAGCGGGATAGACACAATAGCTGCCAGAGCTTTCTCACGTTCACAGAGATTCTCAGGGAGCAAGTGGTCTGACTTGCTTTGCTTCTGCTCCATCCCACTGCCAATAATGAGCAGAATCAGGCTGGTCTGGAGAAAATAAGCGCAATGATACAGCCATCACTGAGATGACAAGTGTATCTGATTTTAAAGCTTAAAATGAACGCACATTTCTATCAAGTGCAAACCATCTGGGAAATACAAACAGAAACCCCTTTTGTCACTTGGGTCTCCAATACCTTCATCACTGAGAATGGTAAATGGTGATAATTTCTTTCTTTCTCATTTAGTCTGCAGAAAACAGAGGCATCTGCTTTGCCTTACATGGGCTGCTGATAAACCTCAAATGTTGGTGTTTTCTGGAGCTTCCCATGAGCCAGATGTGCCCTAAACATAGCCCATAGGGAGCACTCTTTCCAATCTGGAGAGTGTCTTTATCATGCTCTCATGTTATGATGCTGACACCAGCCTGCTTTAGTAACTCTCATAACTCAAATCCAGTGGCCTTGTGTGATGAGGCAGCAGCAAAACAAGCAAAGTTCAGAGGGAAAATGAAACCAGCCCAGCTGCCAGCCCAGATGACCTGACTCACATCCTTCATGCCCAGAGGAAGTTGGGCTGGCCTCTCACAAACCTCTTACAAGCCAAATCAAGCTCTCTGAGCTGGACTGTTTGCGGAGAAAACTGGGAGCTTGTCCTTTAATTACTTAATATCCTACAAAGCTCCAGAATCCAGGTACATGTCACAGTGCAGCCCTGAAGAGTCATATCTTATGCCAACAAGGCCAGAAAGCACAACCACCCTCCATGGCCCATGTGTGCCAGACACCCATCTAATCAGCCCAGGCAGGGCCGAGGTGTGTGTATAACTAAAGTACAGCATGTTGTGGTGACAAAGAAACACAAAGAGGCATCAAGACTTGTGACTTCCGGGGACTTCCCAGTAGTTAAGACTCTTCCATTGCAGGGAGCAAGGGTTCAACCCCTGGTCAGGGAACTAAGGTCCCTCATACTAGCAGTGCGGCTGGGGGGAAAAAAAGATGTGAGTTCCTGTCCAGACAGTGGCTCTAATTAACTGAACTCAAGCAAACATCAAGCTCTCTGGACCTTAGTTTCTTCATCTATAAAATGAAGAGATTGAACAAAGGTCCTTAATATCTCTTCCAGCTTTTTATTTTAAAAGTCCTAGAGAAAAAATTCTAAAGACCAAAAGAGCTATGCTTAGTTGCTCAGTCACGTCCAACTCTTTACAACCGCATGGACTGTTGCCCGCCAGGCTCCTCTGTCTCCAGGCAAGAATACTGGCATAGATTGCCCTGCCCTTCTCCAGGGGATCTTCCTGACTCAGGGATTGAACCCAGGTCTCCCATATTGCAGGTGGATTCTTTACCATTTGAGCCACCAGAAGAGAGATATTTGTATGGAAATATCTGCCAAATATTCTCTCCAAATGTTCAGGAACAAGCAGTGCCTCTTCATGTATCTAACTGCTCTTTGCATCCTGTGCCTCCTTCCCAGAAAGGTGGTTACCCAGAGAGGACCCGCCAACCCCTACAGAGGGATAGATTTCTCATTAGAGCTGCCAGGGTCTCCTAAGACTCAGGGTATCCCTCAGAGTGTGATCCACACACATCAGCTACCATCCCAGTTATGTGAACAAAGACGATTTAATATTAAGAATGGTTGTGTGCGCACTAAGTCACTTCAGTTGTGTCCGACTCTTTGTGACCCATGGACTGTAGGCCGCCAGGCTCCTCTGTCCATGGGATTCTCCAGGCAAGAATACTAGGATGGGCAGCCATTTCCTTCTCCAGGGGATCTTCCTAACCCAGGGATCAAACCTGGGTCTTCTGCATTACAGACAGACTCTTTACCGCCTGAGACACCAGGGAAATTAACTGTTACTCAGCCATAAAAAAGAATAAAATAATGCCATTTGCAGCAACACGGATGGACCTAGAGACTGTTATACTAAGTGAAGTCAAAGACAAATATCATATGATACCACTTAAAACACAGATTCTAAAAAAAAATGATACAAATGAACTTATAAAACAGGAAAAGACTCATAGATGTAGAAAACAAATTTATGGTTGCCCAAAGGGAAAACAGGGGTGCAGGATGAATTAGGAGTCTAAGGTTAACAGATACACACTACTACACATAAAACAGATAAACAAGGATCTACTGTATAGTGCAGAGAACTAAATGCAATACCTTGTAATAACCTATAACGGAAAGAATCTGAAAAAGCATACACATATTCCGAATCACTTTGCTTTGTGCCTGAAATATTGAAAATTTACTTTTTTAAAGCATTATGCTAAGTATAAGAACTAGATGCAAAAAAAAAAAAAAATGTTTAGCCTTTTGAAAGCCTGAAAATGCCAAAAGAGAAGGCTAAGGTAGGTGGAACGGCTGAGACGCAGAGGGGGAGGAGCGGCGCCTGAGGCGGGGCCAGGCCTCTCCGGAAGGGGCGCGGGCCAACGGGGGCTGATGGTCAGGCAGGTGGGCGGGCGGCGGTGAGGCTGACCGCGCAGGCATCAGGAGCGCTGCAAGCTGGAGTCGCTTGCCGCTGTCGGAATAAACCGGCTATGAGTGGAGATACGGGTGGAGAAGCAGCAGCACCTGCGGAAATTCTGAGAGGCAGCCAGACCCAAGCAGAAAGGCCATGTCCGCTTCCCTTCCACCTCTTCCAGCCTGCCTCCAGCGTCCCCTACCGGCGCTACCCGGAGCCGCTGGCGAAGCAGCTTTGCAAAAGGTAATTTACAGAGCCCCAGTGTCCCAGCCGTGGCTCAGATGGTACAGCCACTATGGAGAACAGTGCGGAGATTCCTTAAAAAATTGCAAAAAGAACTGCCTTATGACCCAGCAATCCCACTGCTGGGCATACACACGGAGGAAACCAGAATTAAAAGAGACACGTGTACTCCAATGTTCATCGCAGCACTGTTTATAATAGCCAGGACATGGAAGTAACCTAGATGTCCATCAGCAGACGAATGGAGAAGAAACCTGTGGTACATATACACAATGCAGTATTACTCAGCCATTAAAAAGAATACATTTGAATCAGTTCTAACGAGGTGGATGAAACTGGAGCCTATTATACAGAGTGAAGTAAGCCAGAAAGAAAAACACCAATACAGTATACTAACACATATATATGGAATTTAGAAGATGGTAACGATAACCCTGTATGTGAGACAGCAAAAGAGACACAGATGTATAGAACAGACTTTTAGACTCTGTGGGAGAGGGAGAGAGTGGGATGATTTGAGAGAATGGCATTGAAACATGTGTACTATCAGGTAAGAAACGAATCACCAGTCTGTTGGATACAGGATGCTTGGGGCTCGTGCACAGGGATGATCCAGAGAGATGATATGGGATGGGAGAGGGGAAGAGGGTTCAGGATTGGGAACTCATGTACACCCGTGGCTGATTCATGTCAATGTATGGCAAAACCAATACAGTATTGTAAAGCAAAATAAAGTAAAAATAAAAATTTAAAAAAAAAAAAAAAAGAATCTGCCTGCGATGTAGGAGACCTGGGTTCGGTCCCTGGGTTGGGAAGATCCCTTGAAGAAGGGAAAGGCAACCCACTCCAATATCCTGGCCTGGAGAATTCCATGGATTCCATGGGTCACAAAGAGTCAGACACGACTTAGTGACTTTCACAGTGTCGGAGCCAAGTATAGAAAAGTGTACCTGAAGCTTGGAGACAATAGCTTAATAAGTGGCACAATATTTTGAAACTAAAAAACGATACTGGGTTTGTAATCTATTATACATAATGAACTTTTTTTAAAACTTCTCTATTGAGCAACCTAGAGCATCTTTTATTTATCGTTAATGGATCTGAGCTCTTACACTTTAAGTTGTGCTTTTAAGACCAGTAAATAAATGCTCCCATAATACCCGGAAGGTGTCTACTTGTCACATTTCATTCAGTTCAGTTCAGTCGCTCAGTCGTGTCTGACTATTTGCGACCCCATAGACTGCAGCACACCAGGCTTCACTGTCCATCACCAACACCCGGAGTTTACTCAAACTCATGTCCATCGAGTCAGTGATGCCATCCAACCATCTCGTCCACTGTCGTCCCCTTCTCCTTCTGCCTTCAATCTTTCCCAGCATCAAGGTCTTTTCCAATGAGTCAGTTCTTCACATCAGTTGACCAAAGTATTGCAGTTTCAGCTTCAGCGTCAGTCCTTCCAATGAATATTCAGAACTGATTTCCTTTAGGATAGACTGGTTGGATCTCCTTGTGGTCCAAGGGACTCTTAAGAGTCTTCTCCAACACCACAGGTCAAAAGCATCAATTCTTCAGTGCTCAGCTTTCTTTATAGCCCAACTCTCACATCCATACATGACTATTGGAAAAACCATGGCTTTGACTAGATGGACCTTAGTTGGCAAAATAATGTCTCTGCTTTTTAATAGGCTATCTAGGTTTGTCATAGCTTTTCTTCCAAGGAGAAAGCATCTTAATTTCATGGCTGCAGTCACCATTTGCAGCGATTTTGGAGCCCAAGAAAATAAAGTCTGTCATTGTTTCCACTGTTTCTCTATATATTTTTTGGCCATGAAGTGATGGGACCAGATGCCAAGATCTTGCTTTTTTGAATGTTGAGTTTTAAGCCAATTTTTTCACTCTCTTCTTTCACTTTCATAAGAGGCTCTTTATAATCACATTTCATTACATGCCCAATTATTCTGTCACCCAGTAAACTGTTTGAGGGCTTATCTGGTATCATCTTTTATTCTGGGTCCTGGGTTCTTAGGTATGTGATTTGGGGTTGTTTTTATTCAGTCACTCAGTCATGTCCAACTCTTTGCAATCCCATGAACTGCAGCACGCCAGCCTTCCCTGTCTTTCACCATCTCCTGGAGCTTGCTCAAATTCATGTCCATTGAGTCCATGATGCCATCTAATCATCTCATCCCCTGTAGCCCTCTTCTCCTCCTGCCCTCAATCTTTCCCAGCATCAGGGTCTTTTCTAATGAGTCGGCTCTTCACATCAGGTGGCCAAAGTATTGGAGCTTTAGCTTCAGCATCAGTCTTTTCAATAAATATTCAGGGTTGATTTCCTTTAGGGTTGACTAGTTTGATCTCTTTGCTGTCCAAGAGTCTTCTCCAGCACCACAATTTGAAAACATCAGTTCTTCGGTGCTCAGCCTCCTTTATGGTTCAACTGTCACATCCATACATGACTACTGGAAAACCCATATCAAACTTTGTTGGCAAAGTAATGTCTCTGCTTTTTAATATTCTGTCTAGGTTGGTCATAGCTTTTCTTCCAAGGAGAAAGTCATCTGAAATGGAGTTCCTCTGGTTGGATGATGAAGGAAAGGGTAGTTTCTCCAGAAGATATAATTAAAATGTTGACTTGAGCTGGCATGTTGGTTCATCCTCTACCCCTCTCCCAACACTATCCACAGCCCCTTCCTCCATATTGTCCCTTACATTCACATTCATCCACCCACAAAACAGCTTGTGGGAACGAGATCCAAATATACCCGTGTCACTAAGTGAAGAAAGCAAGGCTAATGCAGCTTTGTAAGAAGCTGAGCCATTAGTATTTATACCCAGGTGCTCTGATTTAATATTCAGGACTCTGCCCACCACACCAGGATGCCCTTTGCACAAACGACTTTATCAGACCGGCTGATGGTGTAGACTTCCTGGGGGAAAGTCAGAAATTATTCCATACAGTCCCCAAGCAGACATTAGGGCACCTGTAGCCCCACATCAGTGCACACAGCCAGCCAGGCCGCCTCTCTTGGCTGAAGACAGATGGCATCTCACCTGAAATCCTGCAGGAAGGCAATGCTGGGCAGCCTCCTAGCAAACTAAGGACAGCAGAGAGCCTCACCATGTTCACGATGAAGAAAATCTGAGAACTCTCTGAAAGAACACCCAGGCTTCTTTGTATCAACAATAACATTGCTCAGCCAATAGAAACAGTAAATATATATACAAATATATATGTATATATAGTATAGATTATATACACATTATATATACACATTATATAATATATATAATGTATTATACATATAATATATGTATTATATAATGCGTACATATAATCTATCTAACCTTGGCCAAATAAGTGCAATGGCTTCTGAGAGATGCATGGGATTCTCCCAAGCATTGCCTCAGAGGTGCAGATCTGTTCCCAAACTGGTTTCTTGAGAGTTTAACTTTGGCCCAAATGCCTTGCTCAGATTCGCAGACTCCTCAGAAGACTGTTTACTATAGCACTGAATTTTGACCTCTTTACGTTCACTATAGCACTCAATTTTGGCCTCTTTTTAGAGTTGGCAACTTCATTTTTGCTCTGTGTTTGGTTTTTATCACACACCCAAACAACAGCACATACACACACTTGCCCCTAGTGCTAGGAACTCCCATGCGTTGACTATTACAAGCTCTGATTGCCATGCAAATAGAAAGAACACTCTAGTCCTCTCCTTCTCACCCCCTATCCCTCCATGGCACCTCACAGTTGCATACCCAACTAACAGAAGAGGGAATTGGCTCAATGAAGAAAGCCAGAGCCAGTGAGAAAACCCAGATGACCCCCATCTACATTAATGAAGGAAACGACTATAGAGATCCCTCCCATTATACACTTGGGACACTGGGTTAGGCAGTGAGGTTAACATACCTCTGTGTGGCGTAACACATCTTTGATGTTCACAGATTATTTAATTGCCCGGCACCCCAATAGCAGACAGACAGATCAATGAAAACTGGCAAAACTCCTTGAAAAATGGGCCATGTCCTTTCATCTCAGAAATTTCAAAGACCCTTTGCAAACGTTCATTAGGCCCAACCCCATTCCATAGGCAGTGGGTGGAAAACCCAACACAAGCCATAAACTGAACTCTGTATCTCTTCCAGCCCAATCACACAATCACCTCCTTCCAGTGGGATCTGATTGAGTATTTTGGTCTACTATTTACTATTTCTTCTTTTACTTTCTCCATTTACTATTTCTTCTTTTCAGCCCTCAGGGGAGCTAGCCAGGTGCCATCTTTACAAGGAAGCAGCCATGTTCCTGCAGAGTGGCCTTCTTTTCTAAGGAGTGTATGATGATCTACAGGAGAGTAGACATAACAAGAAAAAGAAGCAGACACCAATGACTATGTATAAAATAGCAAACAACAAGGTCCTACAGCCTAGCACAGGGAACTATAGTCAATATCCTGTAATAAATGATACGGAAAAGAATAAGTATAAGAAAAAGTATATATGTGTGTGTGTACATGTATATACATACAACATTATAAATCAATTATGTTGTTGTTGTTTAATCGCTCTGTTGTGTCTTTTTGCGACCCCATGGACTACAGCATGCCAGGCTATCCTGTCCATCACCAGCTCCCAGGGTTTACCCAAACTCATGTCCATTGAGTCAGTGATGCCATCCAGCCATCTCATCCTCTGTCATCCCCTTCTCCTCCTGCCCTCAGTCTTTCCCAGCATCAAGGCCTTTTCCTATGAGTCCGTTCTTCACATCAGGTGGCCAAAGTTTTGGAGTTTCAGCTTTAGCATCAGTCCTTCCAATGAATATTGAGGATTGATTTCCTTGAGGATTGATTGCTTGGATTTCCTTGCAGTTCAGGGGACTCTCAAGAGTCTTCTCCAGTGCCGCAGTTTGAAAGCATCAATTTTGGGGCACTCAGCCTTCTTTATGGTCCATACATGATTACTGGAAAAACCAAAGCTTTGACTATATGGACTTTGTTGGTAAACTAATATCTCTGCTTTTTAGTATGCTGTCTAGGTTGGTCATAGCTTTTCTCCCAAGGAGCAAGTGACTTTTAATTTCATGGCTGCAGTTATTGTCCACAGTGATTTTCAGCCCAAGAAAATAAAGTCTGTTTCTATTGTTTCCCAGTCTATTTGCCATGAAATGATAGGATTGTATGCCATGATCTTCATTTTTTGAACGTTGAGTTCTAAACCAGCTTTTTCACTCTCCTCTTTCACCTTCATTAAGAAGTTCTTCAGTTCCATTTCACTTTCTACCATAAGGGTGGTGTCATCTGCATATCTGAAGTTATTGATGTTTCTCCCAACAATCTTGATTCCAGCCTGTGCTTTACCCAGCCTGTCATTTAGCATGATATACCTGGTGGGCTGCCGTCTATGGGGTCACACAGAGTTGAACACAACTGGAGTGACTTAGCAGCACTCTGCTGATAAGTTAAATAAGCAGAGTGACAATATACAGCCTTGAAGTAATCCTTTCCAAGTTTTGAATCAGTCCATTTTTCCATGTTCAGTTCTAAATGTTGCTTCTTGACCTGTACACAGATTTCTCAAGAGGCAGGTCCGGTGGTCTGGTATTTCCATCCCTAAGAATTTCCCACAGTTTATTCTGATCCACACAGTCAAAGGCTTTAGCATAGTTAATGAAGCAGAAGTAGACGTTTATCTGGAATTCTCTTGCTTTTTCAATGATCCAACAGATGTTGGCAATTTGATTTCTGATCCTCTGCCTTTTCTAAATCCAGCTTGAAGATCTGAAAGTTCTTGGTCCATGTACTGTTGAAGCCTAGTTTGAAGGATTTTGAGCATTACCTTGCTAGCCTGTGAAATGAGTGCAATTGTGCAGCAGTTTGAGCATTCTTTGGCATTGCCTTTCTTCGGAATTGGAATGAAAACTAACCTTTTCCAGTCCTGTGGCCACTGTTCAGTTTTCCAAATATGTTGGCATATTGAGTATACTTTCACAGCATCATCTTTTAGGATTTGGAATAGCTCAACTGGAATTCCATCTCCTCCACTAGTTTTATTCTTAATCATACTTCCTAAGGCCCACTTGACTTCCAGGATATCTGGCTTTAGGTGAGTGATCACATCTTTAATTTAAAAAAAAAAAAAAACAACCTTTAAACAGAGTAGCACAGACTGAGGCGAGTCTCTGGCTTCTGTCTTCAGAGCACTTGTTCACCCCTCAAGGCTAAAGAAGCATCAACCTCACCACACTCCATATATTCTATTTCTCACAATAAGTAGCTTGTTTTGAGTGCCTACTGTGTTCTCAGTGCTTTGCAAACTTCATTCCATTATCTGACTAAGAGATTACCTCTGGAATCAGAAAGATGTGGGTGCATGCATTTTCCTCACAAAATAGCTATAGCTAAAATAGGTATTTAACCTTAAACAAGATTAATTGCCCTTGGAGCCACAGTTTCTTCATCTGTAAAATGGAAATAATAATCCTATCAATCACAAAGAGTTGCTGTGAGAATTAGATGAGTAAACTCCTGCGAAGCAGTTAACATACACCCAGCACCATTTAAATGCTCAATGATTATTAATCAATATTAAAGTTCACAACACCATGAAACAAGTATCTGAGACCACTTAGACTTCCCAGGTGGCACAGTGGTAAAGAATCCATCTGCCAATGCAGGAGACACAAGAGATATGAGCTCAGTCCCTGGGTCGGGAAGATCCCCTGGAGAAGGAAATGACAACCCACTCCAGGATTCTTGCCTGGAAGATAACATGGTCAGAGGAGCCTGGCGGGCTACAGGCCATGCGGTCACAAAGAGTCAGACATGACTGAGCACAGCACAGCAGCAGATCCTCTTTATAGATGAGGAAATAAGATTCAGAGATCAAGTCATTTACCAAGGCCACCAAATATAAGTGACAGAGCCCACATTCAATAGACATGTGACTGACCCAGATCCATGCTGGTAACCACTGTACGTGTGGAGGGACTCATGGTACCACAACCCAGGGGCTTACGGTCACCACCCCAAACTGGCCATGCCCAGCCCTCCTGGCAGAGACATGCAGGGAACACTCTGGGCAGAACAGCAGTGGGGAAGTAAAAGTTAGCAAACGTGGTTGACCGGTGCATGAAACTCATGGTCATGACAAGTCCTGAACATCTCTCAGCCACTTGGGTCTTGTTTTCTAGAACTGGAACAGGATCTGTTCAGACTGTTGAGGGGAGAAGTGTATTTCAAACACCATTTTATGCCCAGATATGAAGCTAGTTCAAAGTTCATTGGGAAGAGAGATTTTATCTTGTGTTGCATGGCCAAGGCCTGGCTTGGGGAGGTCTCCCAGGGCAACTTCTTTTTTCCCTCCCCTCTTCCACCAGCTACACTCATTCTTTCCTCCCAGGCGGCAGGAGGAAAACAGTCTCCCATCTCTTCACAGCATGGATGACTTCCATGAACATTCACTGGAGGCTGGCACTTCCTAGTCTCCATTCAAAACTAAGAGACTAAGAGATAAAATTAGAGGCAGAAAGTGGAATAGTGGTTACCAAGGACTGGGAAGAGGACTGATGGAGAGCAATTGTTTAATGTGGACGGAATTTCAGTTTGAGATAATCAGAATGTTCTGGAAGTAGATAATGGTGATAATGGTGATGGCTGCACAACAGTGTGAATGTATTTGATGTCACTGAGTTGCACAGTTAAAATGGTTAAAATGGTAAGCTACTTGTTTTGTGCATAATACTACAACTTAAAAATTCATTGATTTAAAATATCATTCATTAAAATCATTATTAACTTGAAATAATTTTATTCAACTCAGCACTTCCTGGTAAGATAGTATCTTGGAGCCAATGACAAGAAGACCTCCTCTTCACTATCTGGGCCATAGAAAGGAAGAAGGCGATGAGAGCTAAGCCTCTGGATTCCAAGATATCAAGCTGGTGGAGGGGCAAGTGCAGAGAACTTGTTCTGCTTTGAAGGAAAGAAACTGGGGAGAAGCACTGTCAAAAGAGTTAACTCCTTGTGATGTTGTTAGTAGGCATTACGCCATCCTGTTGGCATGACATCTTAAATCCCAATAGTACTTCTCCAGCTTTCCTGGGAGATAAAATATGGTAACTCATCCAACCAAAACACTGTCCAGAAGAAGCTGTTACCACCATAAACCAAATCCAGCCCAAAGGGAAGCATGATAAAACCCATCAGGGCCTTCCCTCTAAGGACTAGTTTGGGCCAACAGAAGCTGGTCTATTGATGACATTTATATAAATTCCCCTTTGCCCTTTCCCCTTTGAAAGAGACTGGGCGAGCATTCCTAGAGCTAGTCAGGGTCTATGCTAAGCCCTGGACTGCATTATGAACTAGCCTTGCCATCGTGTTGTTTACAGTCCATTGATACTCAAAAGCTCTAATGCTCAGAGTCTCTGGCCTCAGAGATCTTGTTCTCAAATGGATCCTCAGGACCTGTAAAGGCATTTGGGTTTGGTGGTGTAGGTTGAGACTTAGAGCAAATGAGACCTGAGTTCAAACTCCATCACTTCCCAACTAAGCTACCTTGAACAAATGTTTTAACCTCCCTGAGTCCTTCTCATCTGCAAGGTATTGATGGCAATTTCATTAGCTACATGTGGTTGCTGGGAGAACTGAATGAGGTCATGTATGCAGAGTATTTTATATGCCATTTTCTACTGATTGGAGTAGGAAATGGCAACCCACTCCAGTATTCTTGCCTGAAAAATTCCATGGACAGAAGAGCCGGGGGGGTTGCAGTCTATGGGGTTGCAAGGAGTCGGACATGACTGAGGGACTGAGCATGCACACCACATGCCTGCTGTCAATAAATGGTAGCTGTTATTGCTAATTTTGATCCCCTAACTGTGAATCTCTTTGGAAAGAAGTAAGGCCCAGTAGAAGACACCTAGGTGTCAGGGAGTCCCAAGTATAGCCTCCAGCTGCATCTTCAGATGTGTGTCAATCTTACGACCTCAGTCTCACCAGATACAGAATAGGAACAACACTTGCTGCCTCCTAGAGCTCTTGTCAGGATATATTAATTACTTCTTGCAAGACCTCTTGAAGCTGAAAGTGCTGACTAAATATTCCAAGATAGAAAATTGAAAAGTATAACATTTGTAATGAATAAAGAAGATGTGGTACATATATACAATGGAATATTACTCAGACATTAAAAAGAATGAAACAACGCCATTGCAGCAACATGACCTAGAGATTGTCATACTAGTGAAATAAGTCAGACGGAGAAGCAGAAACATCACTTGACATCCCTTATATGAAGAATCTAAAAAGACATGATACCAGTGAACTTGTTTACAAAACAGAAACAGATTCACAGATTTAGAGAATGAACTTACAGCTGCCAGGGGAAGGATGAGGGGAGAGATAGTTAGGGAGTTTGGGATGGACATGTACACACTGCTATATTTAAAATGGGTAACCAGCAAATTATCTTCTTGTCTGAATGAGTGAATTCCTGGACGCTCTCATAGAAAGTGTTGAGTGTGGGTTCAAAGCCTTCTCTGAAAAGTCTCCTTTGTTCCCCTGCTTCTGCCTGTTTCTGAGGCTCAGCTGGTTTTCTTCCCTCCCTGCTGTTAAAGCCAGAGGGTGATTCCCATTTATCTCTAAGTAAGACATCATGTTGTGGGAGGAGCTGAAGTGGTTCTCTACTATGAGGAATTGGAAAGGACCTGGTCGCCAAGCTTTCCTTTCTTGCTGTACAGAAACCAGATATGTATACAGGGCATTTCTGAAGGTACACGGAAGGGGGAACAGATGTCTTCAGTTCTGTTTGTGAATTACGTGTTTCATGAATCCATTTGGTACAGAAACACAAGAAGAGCACTCGAAACCATTTCTCCACTAGTTCATAGGCCAAGAAACAGTAACTATCTTCCCATTCCACTTTCACCTTGTGTTCTTTGAACATCGTTTGTGCATATTCTGCCCTCAATGAGGACCAAATAAAGACGATTTTTGTGCTTAGCAGTTTAAGATGTGTGGCTGCATATGCAAGACTCTTTCGCAGTTCAGTAACAACATTTATTTCTGTCCCTTCTATCTCCTCTTCATTTTGTGTGTACAGTGCTATGCGTACGCTTATGAGTTGTTGTTATTGTTTTTTTGTATCAGTCATTAAAGTCTTATTAGGTATCCAGAGTTCTATTTATCTAGCTGTACAGATTCTTCCAGAGGTTCAATGTGCTGCTTCGGATGCGCCACTTGCGGCTGTGGATCATGTGGAGTGAAAGGCAAATCTTACTGCTTAATGTATGAAGCCTTCCCACGGGAAGTGTTGCTGTTTCCAATAAATATTGCTGAAGACAGAAAATAAAATAAAATAAAATAAAATGGGTAACCAACAAAGGCCTACTTAGCACCCAAAGTTATGTGGCAGCCTGGATGGGAGGGGAATTTAGGGGAAAATGGATACATGTATATATATGGCTGAGTCCCTTTGCTGTCCACCTAAAATTATCACAACATTGTTAATCAGCTATCCTCCAATACAAAATGCTGTGCTAAACTGCTTCAGTCATGTCCGACTCTTTGTGGACATGAACTGTAGCCCACCAGGCTCCTCTGTCCATGGGATTCTCCAGGCAAGAACACTGGAGAGGGTTGCTATGCCCTCCTCCAGGGGGTTCTTGCCAACCCAGAGACTGAACCTGCGTCTGTTATGTCTCCTGGCAGGCAGGTTCTTTACCACCAGTGCCACCTGGGAAGACCCCGATACAACATAAAAGTTTAATAATAAAAAGGAATCTTTCTGGAATGAGAAGTGCTTAAAAAAAAAAGTATGTTATTTCTACCAAAACATTTCTAGGCAAACATCTCTAGGCAAAACATCAAAATGGTACCTTAACCTTGTCAGGGATATAGCCCCTGCAGTAACATCCCTCTTTGACTAATGCTAAGTGAGATCAATTCAAATAACACCACAGTCTCTCCTGGTGGCTCAGATTGTAAAGAATCTGCCGCAGTACAGGAGACACAGGTTTGATCCTTGGCTCTGGAAGAACCGCTGAAGAAGGGAATAACAACCCACTTCAGAATTCTTACCTGGAGAATCCTATGGACTGAGGAGCCCGGCGGGTTAGAGTTCATGGGTTTGCAAAGAGTCAGATATGACTGAGCAACTAACAACATATGACACACTGCCATCCATCACTCACTTCCAGCTCAGGTGGGCAATGAGTGTTTCAAAGAAAATTTTTTTCAATGTGCTTTCAATTTTTTGGCAAAAATAGAGTACACATGCACCCTAATATACCCATGGCCATATTACAGTAAGTGCTCTATTAGGTCAAGTTTCTCCAGAGAAACAAGACAAACAGGGATGCCTAAAAAGAGAATTTGCTCACATGATTATGGAGGCTTCAGTTTAGTTCAGTTCAGTAGCTCAGTCGTGTCCGACTCTTTGTGACTCCATGAATCGCAGCACGCCAGGCCTCCCTGTCCATCACCCACTCCCAGAGTTCACTCAGACTCACGTCCATCGAGTCAATGATGCCATCCAGCCATCTCATCCTCTGTTGTCCCATCCTCCTCCTGCCCCCAATCCCTCCCAGCATCAGAGTCTTTTCCAATGAGTCAACTCTTCACATCAGGTGGCCAAATTACTGGAGTTTCAGCTTTAGCATCATTCCTTCCAAAGAAATCCCAGGGCTAATCTCCTTCAGAATGGACTGGTTGGATCTCCTTGCTGTGCAAGGAACTTTTAAGAATCTTCTCCAACACCACAGTTCAAAGGCATCAATTCTTCGGCACTCAGCCTTCTTCACAGTCCAACTCTCACATCCATACATGACCACAGGAAAAACCATAGCCTTGACTAGACAGACCTTAGGTCGGCAAAGTAATGTCTCTGCTTTTGAATATGCTATCTAGGTTGGTCATAACTTTTCTTCCAAGGAGTAAGTGCCAATTTAAGGAGTAAGGAGGAGTAAGCATTAATTTAAGCCCCAAATCTAAAGGGTGGGCTGGTAAGCTGGAGATCCAAAGAGTTACAGTTCAAGCCTGGAGGCCATCTGCTAACAGAATTCCCCCTTCTCTCAGAAAGACTTTCAACTAATTGGAAAAGGGTAACGAACCCACCTGCCCATGCAGGAGACTTAAGAGATACAGATTCAGTCCCTGAGTTGGGCAAATCCTCTGGAGGAGGGCACAGCAACCCACTCCAGTATTCTTGCCTGGAGAATCCCATGAACAGAGGAACCTGGCGGGCTACAGCCCATGGGTTAGCAGAGTCAGACATCACTGAGCGACTTAGCATGCATGCACCCACATTATGGAGGGTACTCTACTTTACTCAAAGTCTACTGATTTAAATGTTATCACCTGAAAAAGCTCTTCAGATTCTCCAGTGTGGGGCCCAGCAATCTGCTTTTGAAAAGCCTTTCAGGGGATTCTGACACACGCTCAAGACCACTGGCTTAAGAGCAGAAACAAGTCCAAAAGATATCATAGGAAACAAGTCCTGGGTCCCCAGCATTCTGCTCATTTTCCAGATACACTCTGAACCAGCTAGTGAATGCCTGTGAGATTCCACCTGTGAGATTTCAGGGTTGGTTTCTCAGCAAACCAGAGTTTTTCAAAATGTGAATCCCACTTGCTATATACCAGGTACTCTTCTAAAGTGCTTTAACGACATACATTCAATTTCATTTAAAGTGATTTTTTTCCCCTAAGTTTGTAGTAATTATCTTTCTGAAGACAATATGGCTTTCAACTGCACTAAGACATTTGGAACACCTCCTATCAGCTCCTTTAATCTGTATAAATCCCATAAACCAAGAATGATTATCATTGTCACTATTTCAAAGATCAGAAAACTGAGGTGCAAAGAAATAAAGACATTTTCAGGGAACTTGGCTCCAGAGTCAAACCCCCACCACCGGTGGGGCCTTCTCTTAACTTACGAGATGCTTGGGCCTCGGTCCTGAAGGCTGACTGCACCCGTGGTGGACTGAGGTGTCCTTCAGGGACCATCTAGCTTCACTGGCCCCCTCTGGCTGTGGCTTGATGGGTGTGTTTGCTTCCAGAGTAATTCCCCCAGGGCCTGCAAGCCCTCAAGGTGTGCTGCTAGGGTCACTAAACCAAGTAATTCGGTCAAACTATTTTAGCAGCTCCTGCCTACACTGACCTAAGAGGTCAAGGGAATTGTGGATTACTTTTAGAGTTTGCATTGGCCCCACTTTCCAACTTTGTAGAGCACGGTACAAAATATCAACTATTAAGCTAATATTTAGTAGTATTTAGTACAAAGCATAAGCAATCACCAAGGACTGTTCCCACTAACCAAGAGGCCTGCTTCATGGAAAATTACCATATGTCTTATTCAGGGATAGTTAATTGAGAAAAATTCCAGAATCATAAAACATATATTCTGGGGATTTGAAAGAGACCTTCTGATTTAAGTCAACACACCTTCCCTGGGTCATCTGACCATGGTCTTGGTCAGTCATTCATTCAGACATTAACTGATGGGACTCCATCCCCACAGTTGTCCATTCCATGTCAGATACTAAGATCTTCATTCTTACAGGCCAAGGGCTATCTCTCTGAAGCCTTATCCTTTGCCCCCTAGGTTTAATATGTCCTTCACTTCACCCTCAGGTGCTTGCAGTGAGCGTACCATCCCCAAGCCTTCCTTCCAGCTCTCATCTCTGCCATTCCCTCCACCAGCCGAGCATCATCTCCAAGCTCAGCCCCGTTTTGTCTATGTCCCTCTTAACATGTAGTAACCAAAACTGAGCCCATATTCCAGGACAGGTCTGATCAAGAAGAACAAAGCAATCCCCTCCCAGCTGATGGACTGGGATACAGATACAGTTAATGCCATCATGATGTGTCTTTATAGGCATAGAAACAGAGTTCGTTTTTTTAAAACTATTTTTTTGGCCATACAGCGTGACATTCAAGATCCTGGTTCCCCAATCAGGGTTCAAACCTGTGCCTCTTGCAGTGAAGGCATGGAGCCTTAACAACTGGACCAGCAGGGAAGTCCCGAGAGTTCATTTCTGAATACACACATAAACTCTAAGTACCAGGAGTCTATTAAATGATAAAAAAACATCGTTAAATACTCAAAAAAAACTTTTTTTTAAACAATTTAAAAACACATGGCTTTTCCTCACCCCTCCCATACTCCTCTCTGACTTCCATTTCAGTTAGCATCACGAGTGTGGCAGCAGCTGGTTGAAAGATTCTTGGATTTCAGAGGCCTCAGGACCACAACAGGAGCTGCCCCAGGTCCTCCTGCCTGAGCCCAGGGATGTCCCTCCCCACTAGGGTACTGGGCTGGGAGGCAGGACTTGCCTCATTCTGTGACACACAGTAATGACTTTGTGTAGATGAAGCAGCGACAGGACTCAGCCTCCAGGAGCAGGCCCTGAGTGTAGACCTCCTGGGCACTTGCTCAGCCACTTTGTAAAGGCGGAGTCTGCTCTCCTCAGGGGAGGAGGCAAAGGGAAGGAGCATGTGCTGAGCTCTAGTGTACTGCAGGCACTGTGGGGCTTCTGTGCCTTCTGTCTCCTAGAGCGCTCCCCCCCCCCCCCCCGCCCCGCACCTCTGAGGGGTGCATGTTGTCCTCAAAGGGCTCAAGTAGGCATTTAAGCCCAAGGCCCTGCAGCTGGTTGGAAGGAGGTAGGATGAGAACCCTGCTGCCCAAGGTCATGTATTCCTATGACAGGCCCACCAGGGAGACCAGGTGGTCAGCACTCCCCATGGCAGCCTGCGCTGAGCCTCGTGCTCTGTGAAAGGTTCCCACTCCCTCTAGTGGGAACCACCAAATAGGCCCCTTCTCAGGAGCAGAGGCCCCGAGGCCCAGGAATCCCAGGACCCAACAGGGTCTCAGCCCTGCCCTCTAATAAGTCACTTTTCTCCCCACCTTGGGAAATGGGTCCTCGGCTGGCTCACAGATGTCTGGGTTTTCTCTGTGGCCTGGGAAAAGCTTGCCCACTGCAAAGTTAATCAGTGCATATTAATTAACAACAATGAGCCTTTTTCTCTCCCCCTACCCACCCCTTTGCACTTAGTGAAATGCCTGGGATTAAGAAGATTATTTATGATACATAAAACTGCCACTTTTCAAGTCAAGTCATTCTGAGGGTATGTCCCAAGAAGGTGGATAAGAGAGATTCAAATCATTTTTAGGAGGTCTTCAGATTCCCAAGGCATTAAAGGTCTCTGGTAGGGCCAGCCTGGCGGTTACAATATCTCTTGTCTGCAAGGGGAGCTACGATGCAGTTAAATAAGTTAAGAGGGGCATCTCCCAGTGTGTTCCAAGGGAAAAATACCATTAATCATGATGGGTACTTACATGGGGCCTTTAATCTGTGCCTCTCAAAGTATCTTAATCACCATTAATTATACTTCCCAGTGTACCTCTGAGGCAGGTGAAAACTAATATACCCATTTTACAGGTGAATAAAGGGCTATCTGGGGAGGAGGAGCAAATTATCTGGGCTACACATAAACCAGTAGCAGAGTAAGCAATTTCAGCCCCAGGTCAGGACCTAGGCTACCCTCTCTTCATTGGCGCTTCCCTCTGAAGGACTGGGCTCTGGGAGAGAATCAAAGATGCTATTGTGGTACCACTTCTAAGGGCCAATGAAATTGATCATTCTTAAAAAAGAAAAGTGCCCTCTTTATGGAAAGCATAAAAGCAGAATATTATCATGCTTTGGGCATTGTCCCTCAGGCTAAAGGGGGCCAGTGACTGTCAGAATGTGTGAGACACATCTGACTATCACCCAGTCATCCTGGGCCGTGACAAAGATGCTCCTTTCAGTGGAGTCACAGCATGGGGTGTCCAAGTTGATCTGAACAAACAGATGTTCTGTAGCAGTTCCTTATGTCCCAGGTTCCCTTTTCTCCCAGTGTGTCCCTCTGCGCACCTCAGCTTTGGGTCCCCAACCCCACACCATAGGAGCACATAGCAGGGATGTCTGATCTAGTGTTGGAGACTCAAGCCCAAAGGAAGAGCATGAGCAAGTCAGCAGAGGCGGCGGGGCGCTCTAGACATGCGAGCGCGTGAGCGTGAGGAATGCAAGGAGCTTTTACTTTTTGGCTGCACCAGGTGTTAGTTGCAGCACACAGGTGCTGTCGTGGGGCCGTGTGGGATCTAGGTCCCTGACAGAAACAGATTCACAGACACTGAAAACACACTTATGGTCACCAAAGCAGAAAGTGAGGGACAAATGAGTATGGGATTAATAGAATACACACTACCGTGCATAAAACAGATAAGCAACAAAGATTTACTGTATAGCACAAGGAACTATATTAAATAGCTTGTAACAACATATAACAAAATATAGTATACAAAAACCTGAATTACTGGACCATTAAGAAGGCTGAGCACCAAAGAACTGATGCTTTTGAACAGTGATCTGGAGAAGACTCTTCAGAGTCTCTTGGACAGCAAGGAGACCAAACCAGTCAGTCCTAAAGGAAAACAACACAGAATCATTGAAGGACTGATGCTGAAGCTGAAGCGCCAACACTTTGGCCACCTGATGTGAAGAGCCGACTCATTGGAAAAGACCCTGATGCTGGGAAAGATTGAGGGCAGGAGGAGAAGGGGACGACAGAGGATGAGATGGCTGGATGGCATCACCGACTCAATGGACATGAGCTTGAGCAAGCTCCAGGAGATGGTGAAAGACTGGGAAGCCTGGCGTGCTGCAGTCCATGGGGTCGCGAAGAATTGGACATGACTGAGTGACTGAACAACACCTGAAATGAACACAATATTGTAACCAATTATATTTTAATTTTTTAAGTAGGCTTTCTTAGAGAACAATATACTGTGTCCTTTCAAAAGGACTAGGATGATAACTTGCATATAATTGTTTGAAAGAAGGAGGAACAGAAGAAGGAAGGGAAGGAGGGAGGGCTGCCTCCCTGGGCCCAGTCACAGGGCTGTTACCACCTGGGGCCAAGTCACCACCTCGTTCCTGGCTTTTGGTCACAGCCTGGTAACTGGTCTCCCGGCGTCTGTCCTTGCACCCTATAGTCTGTCTTCAGTGGGCACCCAGATGACTCCCACTGAAAAGGACGTCAGATCCCCGCTCCTCTGTGGAGCCCCAGCAGCCCTGCCTCACTGGCAGTGCGAGCTGGAGCCCAAGCTGGCCTCCAAGGCCCCACTTGACCTCGCCCCGCCTCCTCTCTGCCCTCCCCTCCCACCCTCTCCCCTCACTCAGTCTTCAGGCTATTCTTTTCTCAAGCGAGCCCTGCTCCTGTTTCATGGCCTGCTCCCTCACCAAGCCTGTGCTTACAGTCATCTTTGAATCAAGAGATTCCCAATCACCTACTTCAGTCTGCAGCCTCCTCTCCTGCCTACACTGCCAACCCACCTTAGAGTCATCCACCTCACCTTCTTACCCCCATTCTCTCCTCAATATCCCCCCTTCATAGATCTTGATGGCTTTAGTCCCACAGATCATTTGGTACTCCGTGGAGAGCTCTAAAATATAAGCTTAATGAAAGCAGAATTCTTACCAGTTAGCTGTGTTCTCTACAGTGGAACAGGGCCTAGTATATACTGGTGATCAGTGAATATTTATTGACTAAATCTTTTAACAGTGCCTTGTGCAGGGAAAGTATTCAGCTTTAGCTAATTAAAATTGATCCACAAAAAAGATATAAAGATCATTATTGAGCAAGTGGGAAATCTTGAATATGCATTCTGTTACATAATATTACTGTACCAGTATGAAATTTCTTGAATGTAATTATGTAAGTTATATAGGAGAATGACCTTGTGCTTAGGAGACAGAAGCTGATGTATTTAGGGGGGCAAGTGTCATGATATCCACAACTTACATTCCAGTGTTTCAGTAACATGTAAATACTGAGACGTGAGTAGATCAAAACAATTAACAAGTCTAGATGAAGGGCATACTGGTGTTCATTGTAATGTATTTTAAAAATCATCTTCACTTTGAAATTCTTCAAAATAAGATGTTGATGTGTTTGGTTTGTCATGTGCCAACTTGGCTCAGCTGAACTACATTTCCCAGAAATTCTTTTCCCATACGATCCCATTACGGATGGGCCACAGGGAGACTCCAGTGCACGATATGGAGGATGGCAGTGGAGCAGCAGCCATCGTCAGCTTGCCCACTTGGTCGCTTGTCCATCGGGCCACCGTACCGGCGTGAGGCAGCAGTGTCAGCTGCTCCGCCAACCCTAGACTCCCTTAAGAGTCTCTGACTCCTGGGCCAGGTGTGTTTTGGGTCCATGAAGAAGAGCCCCAGCTTCTGCAGGACACACATTCCACTGAGATTGAAGGCAACGGGGACTCCACTGAGCAGTGCAGCATTGTGGGTCCAGCTTCTGTGAGTGCCACCCTTTTCCCCTGTTAAATCCATCTGCCTGTCCTCACTGCCTGCCCTGAAGACTTCAAGCAAGAGCATCCAAGGCAAAACATCCTAACAGACATCCTTACAGAGTTAGCTTAACTAGCTCCCACAACTGCATATGATCATGTTCATATAACAGATTCCTTTACACACACACACACACACACACACACACACACACACACACACTGAACTTGGTATCAGGAGTAGGGCTTACTCCGTTAGCGTAAAAAGCTACATTCACAAATCTCTTTGAGATGAGTTATTTATCTTTGGCTTCTATTGAAACCACTGAGCAACCGTACTCTTAAACTTTCTATTGTTTGGTTGAGAGGATCTGTAAGGCACACTCAGTCTTTCTAGAGGGACTTTGGCTTGACAAAAAGGTACTGTGAGGCACCACCTTTGCTATTTCTACTGCCATAACCAAAATTTTATGGTCACACCCTTGGCTTCACCTGCAGATTTTCCTGGCAGTGTCCTGGATCTGATCTCTGCTTAGAAGCAATTTCTTAGCTTTAGCACCATATGCCATCTGGAGAGGCTGAGAATCCTCCAACCCATCACATCCCAGCTTCTTTGTGCCTAAGAGTCCCTCCCCTGATTTTCCCCTCTCTCCTCAAATGTCACAATAAGCAGCCAGGAAAAATCAGGAGACACATTTCACTCTTTATCTAGAAATTCTTTAATAGATCACCTACTTCATTAAGTATATTTTCTAGTTTCCACCTTGCTGCTGAAAACAGTGTTGCTAATGATTTCTCCTACTACATAATTAAAATCTCCTTTTCTCTTTAAGTTTCCACAAGATTTTCCTTCATGTGCCCATTGATAAATGCACTGGAGGAGCATCACTTCTTTAATATTAATGAATCAAACCCAGATAGAGGGATATTCTACAAAATGACAGCCAGTATTGTTCAAAAGTGTGTAAGTCATGAAAAACAAGGAGAGACTGAGGAACTGAAGAGCAATAAAAGGTAAATAAATGCAGTGCGGGATCTGGACTGGATCTTGGGACTAGAAGAACATCAGTGGGAAGGGCTTAGAGTGTAATTACTGGTATTATAGCAATGTTAATTTATTTCCTGGTTTTGATCATTGTACTATGATTCTATAAGGTGTTAACATTGAGGGAAGCTGAGTGAAAACTATTTGGGAAATATTTTGCAATTTTTTGTAAGTCAAAAATTATTTCCAAATAAAATTTTAAAATCTCTATGCTTGAAGAATTCTCAGAAAAAGAAAAAGATTTTCCTTAAGTCTGAAATTCTACAAGTCGGGTGAACCTAACGTTTTACTAACATTCTCTTCAAAACCCGTAGCCTGCTTCCACAGGCACATCCATTTTAGGGTTTTTTATGGCAACACCCCATTCCCAGGAACTAAAATCTGTATTCATTATCTACTGCTGCTGCTGCTGCTAAGTCGCTTCAGTCGTGTCCCACTCTGTGCGACCCCATAGACAGCAGCGCACCAGGCTCCCCCGTCCCTGGGATTCTCCAGGCAAGAACACTGGAGTGGGTTGCCATTGCCTTCTCCAATGCATGAAAGTGAAAAGTGAAAGTAAAGTCGCACAGTCGTGTCCGACTCTTCGCGACCTCATGGACTGCAACCTACCAGGCTCCTCCGTCCATGAGATTTTCCAGGCAAGAGTACTGGAGTGGGATGCCATCGCCTTCTCCGTCATTATCTATTGCTTTAGAACAAATTACTCCAAATCTCAGCACATTAAAAAATTAACATTTATTATCTCAGAGTTTCAGGCTGTCAGGAATCTGAAAGCAACTTAGGGTCTCTCGCAAAATGCTAGTTACACTGAAAGCCCGGGCTACTGTGACCTCTAGGATTGGCTGAGGCTGAAGATTTTGCCCCCAGGTTCATTCTCATGGTTGTTGATAGACCTCAGCTCCTCACTGGCTACTGGCTGGAAGCTTCAGTTCCGTGGCACGTGGGTCACTCTAGAATGCAGCTCACAGCATGGCAGTTGGCTTTCCTCAGAGCAAGAGATTCAAGAACACGAGGGGAGGTGGAGGAAAAGAGAGTCCTCAGATTTCCTCCATCCAGCTAGTTTAAGCAGAAAAGAAATGTTTGTTACAGAGTTATTTCTGGGAGTTATTTCTGGGAGACACAGAATTAAGCCTGACTGCTACAAATTCAGGACAAGCCATCCAAGAGATACACACAACCACACCGTGAGACTATTCTTGTAGAAACCCCACTGCTGCTTCTGCCTCCCCTTTGCATCTGTGGAGCAGGGAGCAGAGAATAGGTGCTCACCACAGCGTCCAGGAAGGTCAGCCTCTCCACACAGTATCCCTCATGCAACACCTGCGTCCCTCACCCACCATTTGTGTCCCTCACCAGCCGCCCACGTCCCTCACTCACCACCCGTGTCCCTCACCCTCCGCCTTCATCGCTCATCCACGGCCCACGGCCCTCACCCACCGCCTGTGTCCCTCACCCACCTCAGCGTCCCTCACCCTCTACCCACATCCCTCACCTTCCGCCTGCGTCCCTCACCCTCTCCCGCATCCCTCACCCGCCTCAGCGTCCCTCACCTCTGCCTTCGACCCTCATCCACTACCTGCATTTTTTCATCCAGGTCTCAGAAGGCATGTCTAGGTCACAGGCAGAATCCTAACTACAGAAAAGTCTGTAAATTACTATTAGCAGAGTCACTGCTGCTGCATTGAGAATCTATGTCTGGAGAGGGACAGGATGATGAGAGACATCAGCAGGCACATTCTCCTGTGACTGTGGATGTCTGAAACTCTGAATACTCCAAATAGAACACCTTTGAGCCATGAAGTCAAGAGACCCTGGAATGAAACACAGAGGGTGATAGAAAACTGGAAGAAGGCAACAGTTTAAAACAGAAAAAGAATTAAGGACTCTTTATACTCATGTGAAGGGTGGCCCATTTATAGAAAAAAACAGTAAAACTAGAATGTTCTCAGTTCTTCCCAGTTTCAAATATTCTCTCCCATAGTCAACATATTACACATACTCTTGACAGACATTGTGTCCTAGTTGTTTTAATAGTATTTTCACACCTCTGATTTCTACATGGTAACCCTGCCACTACTCTTTGGGGCAGACTCTCTTCTTTGAACTCATCAGAGAATGAATCTACAATCTTCCTCACTTCGTGGATGCACCTGGAATCTAACTCCTGCTTAAACAAACTTGTAGCCAATTCTCCAGTGCTTAGCCTCACATTTACCCCATCTCTCCAGAAAGACTTGGTGTCACCCCTGTCTGAGTTTGTAAAGGGTCCCATGGTGTAAATAGGCCCTTGACTTTTCCCCAGAATTTTTTTTCTGCTCACCCAGAATTAGCCCTATTCTGTTCCATCTTCCAAAATATCTTTTCTCCTCTATTATCCTTAAGAGTGTATGCTTTTTAAAAAATCCTCTTATCATTGTTAATTTAGAGAGGTTTCAAGAGGGAACAGATCTGACTGGGTATGTTCAACCTGCCTCCTTCAATCAGAAGTCCAGGCCTTGGGTTTTGCTCCCCATTTTAAATAAACTTCAATCACTTTATCACTTTTGGTTGAGCATGAGAGTGAAGTGAAAGTGTTAGTCACTCAGTCATGTCCAACTCTTTGTGACCCCATGGACTGCAGTCCACAAGCTTCCTTTGTCCATGAAATTTTCCAGGTAAGAATACTGGAAGGGGTAGCCATTCCCTTCTCCAGGGGATCTTCCTGACCCAGGGATCGAACCCGAGTCTCCTGCATTGCAGGCAGACTCTTTACCATGTACATTTCCTTAAACTTGTCTAAGAGTTTTCATACTCTAGACCTGGGTTTGGGAGCAGAATGGATAGTGTTCATCATCTGAGAAATGAGACACCTGTCTCCACCATTTTCCATGAAGATTTCAGGTGTTACCCCAAAAAGGACTTGCCTCTAATGGTCCACACTTTGGAAAAATCATTTTTAGGCTAAGTATCTGCATATCCATGTTTAATCACATTACTTATCAATCAAATGAATGGATTGGATGAGAAGTAAAGAGTGGGACTCGGTTGTCTTTCTATGGGGAGTTGTCTAATGCAGAGACTCTCAAACACCCATCCACAAGTGTTTCCACCAATTCACAACAAAAGGAGAAAAATAGGACTGTTGTATTAATGTCCATTCAGTGAAATACATTCAATGTATAAGGCTACTTTGTTGTTAATTCTTCCCACCTTAATGTTAAATTATTTTAATGCCATGCTGGAAAGTGTAGATTTTGGAGTTTATTGTTTTACTGATTTTTGTTTCTCAGCAAAATAAAGCATTGTTGACCTCCTGTTACCTAATTGTTAAAATTTTCACATTTCCATGAAATTCTTGAGCCTGGAAGCTGTGGGTACAATAAGAGTTCTCAGTGGAAAGGACTTTTGGAGCCATGGCGGGGCATAAATGCGGCCAGCAGTGGGTGAAACAGTGGCATCAGCAAGCTGCAGTTTGAAACCTTCCCACAGCCGCCCATTCTTCTTCTCCACTCCCATGTACCCTCTCTGGGGTCACACCAGCTCTAAACGCCTACACACCACACTGTCCAGACTGAGAACTGCCTGTCTCCTATGAATGCTGTGGCGTGTTGAGGGGTGTTCCGGGAAAGAGGCTGGGTGGCGGGGGGCAGGATGGGGGGAGCCACTCATCACTGTGTGGCGGGTTTTATTACCTGGTCTCTCACGGGGCTGTTTTTGCCCCATCTTTGTCCCACATTCTGGGACTTCCTTTCTACATATGACAGCTTGACGCATTCTGGCTATAAAGGCAGTGTGATACGGGAGAAGGAACTCTGGACTCAAAGCCAGAAACAGGAAACCACTTTCCAGTCATGTGATGGGGGCAATCTCTCTGACCTCAATTTCCTCATCTGCAAAATAAACATAATGATGCCACCTTCAGGGACATGTTGCAGGAATTAATTATTTTAACAGGTTTTAGTCCATTTGGGGGGGGCTATCGCAAAAGTACCATAGATTGGCTTGAACAACACCCATTTCTTTCTCACAGTTCTAGAAGCTGGTTAAGCCCAAGATAAAGGTATTAGCAGATTCTGTGTCTGGTGAGAGCCTCCTTCTTGGATCATGCATGTGTGTGTTCAGTCAGAGTCATGTCCAACTCTGCGACCCCGTGGACTGTAGAACACCAGGCTCCTCTGTCCATGGGATTTTCCAGGCAAAGAATACTGGAGTGGGTTGCCATTTTCTTCTCCAGGGGATCTTCTCAACCCAGGGATTGAAACTGCATTTCCTGCATCTCCTGCATTGCAGTCGAATCCTTTACTACTGATCCATGGTTGCCTTCTCTGTGTACCCTCACATGGCAGAAGGGGCAAGGGAAATCTCTGGGGTCTCTTTTATAAGGTCACTACTCCCATTCAGGAGGCCTCCACCCCCATTACCTTATCATCCACCTCCTAACACCATCACACTGGGGCTCATGATTAAGCATATGAATTGGGAGGGGACACATATACTCAGTCTATAGCAGAATGGAAAAGCAAACATGGTCTCTAGCATCTCAAAAGTGCTCAGCAAATGTTAGTTGAATCTGATGGTAAGAAAATAAGAGCTGAGAACAGTTTTCCCCCCAAACTCCAATTCCCATAGGAGGGAGTATTGAGGCAGAAGAAGTAGCCACTGGTGGAGTTGCCAATGTGGATTACAGGTTAAGCAGGTGGCTATGAAGCAGATCGTGACTCCTCAGCTCATGCCCCGCATCCAGGACTAGTATTCCCACTCTCTGCTCACAACCTTCTCACCCTTGAATCCCTCAGTCACTGACTCACTTGGCTTCCCTCTTAAGTTTCATTCCTTGTTTAAAATATATGTGTGTATATATATATTTTTGTATTTGACTGCACAGGGCTCACTGTGGCACACAGGCTCTTCAATCTTCAGTGTGGCATGTGGCATCTCTACTTGCCATTGCATGTGGGATTTGTTTTTTAATTGCAGTGTACAAGATCTTTAGTCGTGGCATACAAATTCTCAGTTGTGGCATGTGGAAATCGAACCCAGCCCCCTGAGTTAAGAAAGTGGAGTCTTAGCCACTGGCCTGCCAGGAAAGTCTCTTTAACACTTATCCTTATGTTGTAACACCTGGGATTTAATAACTGGATCATGGAGCTGCTTGAAAACCCATTGGGCCCTGCCTCTGTTGTTTCCAGAATCGCTGAGTACCACACATCTACTCTGACCCACCCAGTCTCCCCCCTGCTCCCTATCCACAACCTATGAGAACTGCTGAACCACAAACACATGAGAAACCCAAGTCACCAGCCATGTGGTGGGTCTTCCTGCCTCCATACCCAGCAAAGCCCTTCTTTTGGGGTCAAGTAGGGCCTATCCCTCGGAGAAGGCAATGGCACCCCACTCCTGTACTCTTGCCTGGAAAATCCCATGGATGGAGGAGACTTGTAGGCTGCAGTCCATGAGGTCACTAAGAGTCAGACACGACTGAGCAACTTCACTTTCACTTTTCACTTTCATGTATTGGAGAAGGAAATGGCAACCCACTCCAGTGTTCTTGCCTGGAGAATCCCAAGGACGGGGGAGCCTGGTGGGCTGCTGTCTATGGAGTCGCACAAAGTCGGACACGACTGAAGTGACTTAGTAGTGGCGGCAGCAGCAGGACCTATCCCTAGGCTTTCCAGGTGGCAGTAGTGGTAAAGAACACTTATGCTAATGCGGGAGACATAAGAGACTCAGGCTCAATCCCTGGATTCAGAAAATTCCCTGGCAGAGGGCACGGCAACCCACTCCAGTAACTTTGCATGGAGAATCCAATGGACAGAGGAGCCTGGTAGGCTACGGTCTATAAGGTCACATTAATTGGACATGACTGAAATGTGTCCAAACGTTGACCCCACCTCAAAGAGCACAGCACAGGGTCTGTCCCCAGGTAAAGCTGACTCTGTCAGACAGTATTGCCTGCCCAAATGAGTCTGGCCTGATTCCTCAATCTAAACTTGAGCTATTACAACTAGCTGGTGAGAAAGATATATCAGTTTTAGGAACAAAAAAACCATGTCTTCTTAGCACATCTCAGTGTAGTATGAAAACATTGACCCCACCTCAAAGAGAAGGTGGGTTATTCACTTACCACTGTTTCTCCTACTGGACCTTGTCAGTTTTCCTCACTATTGCATTCCCAGAGACTAGCACATAATAATAAGTAAAGAATTTTTTGAAGAATGGATAAGCGAACAAAAATGAAAGAATGAAAGTGGGGGTGAAAGAAAAGACATCTCTTCTATCAACAACATCATGAGAGGAGAGCAGAGGGCGATAGGTGGGAATCTGGGCAAATTCACAGGGACAGAGTTAGGAAGCAGAGTTAGTCTCCACAAGGTGTCTCCTTCTTTATCTTGAGTTGGGGGTGAGGGAGGGGCGGCAAGAAACAGGAGAAAGGATTGAGGACAGAAGTGAAGGTTTGAAGCAGTTACTGTGGGGAGCGGACTAAGAGTCCACTAGAGCCTTGTGGAGGGTTTCCTGGGCAGCAGAAGGACCTGGCCAACCGTGGTGCCAGGGCAGCAGATGCCATCAGCCCTGAACGGGAACAGAGGGGACAAAGCCTAATTCTGGGAAGAGTTATGAGGGGTAAGACTTGCAGATAGAGCTAGTCAACTCAGATCAAGAATTTGTGAGGAGCGTACTATGTGCTAAACCTGCTCACTGAGTACAAAGAAAAACTGGAGAGCTTGACTGCAAGGAGATCCAACCAGTCCATCCTAAAGGAGATCAGTCATGGGTGTTCATTGGAAGGACTGATGCTGAGGCTGAAACTCCAATACTTTGGCCACCTCATGCAAAAAGTTGACTCATTGGAAAAGACCCTGATGCTGGGAGGGACTGGGGGCAGGAGGAAAAGGGGACAACAGAGGATGAGATGGCTGGATGGCATCACCAACTCAATGCACATGAGTTTGGGTGGACTCCAGGAGTTGGTGATGGACAGGGAGGCCTGGTGTGCTGAGATTCATGTGGTCACAAGGAGTCGGATAGACTGAGTGACTGAAATGAACTGAACTGAACTGAGACTTGGAAGAGCTAGGAAATGCATCAAGTATGGGGGAGTCATAAATGCCTAAGTAAAACCACAGGAAGTCTCAGACTGCGACTCAGTTGTGAATGTGAATGCAAAGGATGCAAAGACCAAAGGTGTTTCCTCTTCTCCCCTTGCATTCTCCTTTTAAACCAAAATTCACATCCTTGTCTTCACATCCAGAATTCTCTTCAGCAAATATGACCGACACTCAGTAGTCCCAGATCGCCACCTGGTGGGATTTCAGTGTACGGTGTTAGTCGCTCAGTCGTATCCAACTCTTTGTGACCCCACAGACTGTAGCCCACCAGACTACTCTGTCCATGGAGCTCTCCAGGCAAGAATACTGGAGTGGGTTGCCATTTCCTTCTCCGGGTGGGACTTCAAGGTATTACATATTTAGCTTCCAGAGGAAAAGATCCTATTCATAGATTATAAGACTAGGAGAACAAATGTGCATTCATTCAGCAATATGTCTTCCCTAAACCTCTGTAACAGTCACAAAAATACAAACAGGTACTTTCAAGTTTCTTCCAACTTAATAAGAAAAAAATGTAATAGTTTATTAAGACATATTAATTTATAAATTGAAAGCTTATATGAATTCAAATTTAATAAGAACTAAGACCTGAAGACCTGATAGCTGAATTACGATTCCTTATAGAAGAGAACATAATGTCCACTATTAAACAGAAAATAAAAAGTCTAGTCCATCCACGTAAGTTGTTTTGGTTTCTGAGCCTACTCTCATCTCCTCTGGCTTCCCAAATTTTACTCCAGCCAGGTACGACAAAACCCCACATCTTCAAAGGTGCTAACAGGCAAGGCAACTCTAGGCGGAAGAGGGAGAATCAACTGAAGTCAAAAGTCCTGAACTTGAGCTAAACAAAGAAAAGTGAGCTTGAGCAAGTCTCTTTTTGGCTGCACTGAGTCTTATTGTGCACGTGGGCTCAGCAGTTGTGGCATTCAGGCTTAGTTGTCCCCTGGAATTTGGGATCTTATTTCCCTGCCCAGGGGTTGAACCCATCTCCTGCATTGGAAGGCAGATTTTTAACTGCTAGATTACCAGAAAAGTCCTGAGAAAGTATTTTTATGTTCCTGAGCTTGGATCCTTATTAGTGAAATGTAATTTAAAACATTTACCTTTCGGGATGGTTACAAGGATTAACTAAGGTAATAAAGCAGGAAACACACTTTCAGTTCAGTTCAGTTCAGTCGCTCAGTCGTGTCTGACTCTTTGCGTCCCCATGAATCGCAGCACGCCAGGCCTCCTTGTCCATCACCATCTCCCGGAGTTCACTCAGATTCATGTCCATCGAGTCTGTGATGCCATCCAGCTATCTCATCCTCAGTCGTCCCCTTCTCTTCCTGCCCCCAGTCCCTCCCAGCATCAGAGTCTTTTCCAATGAGTCAACTCTTGGCATGAGGTGGCCAAAGTACTGGAGTTTCAGCTTTAGCATCATTCCTTCCAAAGAAATCCCAGGGCTGATCTCCTTCAGAATGGACTGGTTGGATCTCCTTGCAGTCCAAGGGACTCTCAAGAGTCTTCTCCAACACCACAGTTCAAAAACATCAATTCTTCAGCGCTCAGCTTTCTTCATAGTCCAACTCTCACATCCATACATGACCACAGGAAAAACTTTAAAGTGCTTAAAATGTGGTTATTACTGATATGAGTCCATAGAAGGGTACCTTCCATAAAGGAAAAATGCATCCCTTTCTCACTGATGAGTTATCACTGACCCAGATAAATGAGGGAAAGGTGAGGTCAATGCTGTGAACATCTTACCAAAGATCTTTTGCAATTTATTTAGTTTAATTAATTAATTAATTTGACTACACTGGGTCTGTTTCTGCTCACGGGCTTTCTCTAGTTGCAGCAAGCAGGAGCTGCTCTTCATTGGAGTGCATGGGCTTCTCATTGCTGTGGCTTTTCTTGTGGTGGAGCCCGGGTTCTAGGGCACACAGGCTTAGTAATTGCAGCACACAGACTTAGTTGCCTCGTGGCATGTGGGATCTTCCTGGATCAAGGAGTGAACCGATGGCCCTTGCATTAAAAGGCAAATTTTTAACCACTAGACCACCAGGGAAGTCCTAAGAATGTTTGCATTAAAAAAAAAAAACTACATAGAAAAATTGTATGTATGGCAAAGAGATTCTACCTTTTATAATCACATCAAAAATATGAAGCAGCACAAGAACAAAGTCTGCACCAGCGTTATTTTCCTGAGCCTAGCCAAAATTTTGTCCTAATACAGCGTTTCTTGATTGCAACAGACACTCCCTGTAGATCAGAAAAACAGGCTGAGAAGGCTCAATTTTAAAGGGTGATATTGGAGAGAACTGTAACCAGGCATGTGGACTGTTTTCATTGATGCTATTGGACTGAATCTCAGGAGCTTGAATGATGGAGACATTGTTATGCTTAGGACCTTGCAATGTCAAAGCTTCATTTCATTGCTCCCAAAAGTATTATTGCATATATTTAAAATTTTCATTTATCACAGGGAAATTTAAAATTGATTCATAAAAAAATCACAATTTTCAAGATTTCAAAGGATATGGAAAATTTTAAGTGTAACATTTTACTTCTTAAATGCTGTTTTTCCTCCTCTGATTCTGCCACCTCTGTCTATGTTATCTACTTATTGATGAAATTTTGTGCATATCTTATGGGTTTATTGATCAGTTAACACTCATGGCATTTTGGGGGATCTGTATATACTAGCCACAGATTTTTCTATACAGTAAGCATTGTTTATATATGAATTGTAAATTTATCCAACTAATTTGTTGAAATAATTCCAATGAAACTATGAAGACTAAGGATACCCAAAATTTATAGTTTCGAGTCCAAAGTAAAATAGATTTTCCTCTATTATATAGACAGGATTTCATCAATCTTATCTATAAGTGTTTATATGGATATATTTTCTAAAACTGTATAAATGTTACATTTTTATTCTTGGCAATATGATGTTACAAAGAAATTGCCTTTTCTTCTGTTACTGTTGAGCCTGTCATTTTCATATACGCTTAGTCCTTACCAGTCTCTTGCATTATTTCATTTTGCTCTGGTTTTTTTCCCTTTCATTTTCCTTGGTATATCAATGTCTTAGTGTAGTGCAAATGAAATACCATATCTTATTGCTGCCAATTTACTGTGTTTTGTATTTTGGTTGTATATTAAAATATAATCATACTATGTTTAAAAAAATATGAAGCACCTGGGAATAAATAAAAGTTGTGCAAGGTTTTAACAAAGAAAATTACCAAACTTATTGAGACACATTAAAGATAATAAATTAAGATAGATCATGTTCATGGATTGGAAGATGCAATATTGTAAAAATATCAATTCTTTCAAACTATCGAGTTGATGCAGCTCCAGTCAAAATTACAGCAGGTTTAATAACATTTGACAACGTTTTAATAACATTTGACAAGTTAATCCCCAAATTTTTGTGGAGATGCAAAGGGAAAGGGACAGGCAAGATGCAAGAAGGAGAGGAAGGAGGAGGACAGCAAGAGCAAGAAGAACCAGAAGAGGGGAAAACGGAGGACTCGGACTACCAGGTATCAAGGCTTGTTGTGAAGCTATAATGCTTAAAACAGTTTGGCTTGGTACAGGGTCAACAGACAGAGCTATACAACAAAGTCCAGAAAAAGGACTTTATATTATATGAGCACTTGATACATGATAGAGGCAGGCAAAAGAGTTTTTCAGTGAGTGCTGCTAAGACACTTAACTCCCCACATAGGTTAAACGTACAGATTGCACTTCCCTGTTGGCTCAGCTGGTAAAGAATCTGCTTGCAATGTGGGAGACCTGGGTTCAATCCCTGGGTTGGGAAGATCTGCTGGAGAAGGGAACAGCTACCCACTCTAGTGTTCTGGGCTGGAGAATCTCATGGACTGTATAGTCCAAAAATAAATAAATAAAATTTTTAAAAAGAACTTACTCATGGAAGAAAGTGAGACAAACACTCAGGCAGAAACAACGGTGTAAGTGAAGATCCAGAAGCATTAACAGCAGGGGTGAGTTAAGGGAATAAGCTGAGAGTTCATAGGTCAGAAAATAGGAAGCTAGAAGGCCAAGGAGCTAAGGCCAGTAGTGAGAGGGAGGGGCCAGGCTCTGTGATCAAACTAGTAAACAGGTTAGACTTTATTCTATAAGCTATAAAGAAGCCCAACAGACGTTAACTAGGAGTATGGCCCATTTGTGAAGTGAAGTCACTCAGTCGTGTCTGACCCTTTGCAACCCGTGGACTCTAGCTCATCAAGATCCTCCGTCCATGGGATTCTCCAGGCAAGAATACTGGAGTGGGTTGCCATGCCCATTTATAGAGTCCCAAATTGCAACAGATATCATCAATTTCTATATGCTCACCTTCAAACTATTAGATTCCAGAGCGGTCTTTCTAATGTACAAATCCAATGACATAGTATGCATGAGTGAACGAATCAGAAGAGTTATTCTAAAACAAAGAGAAAAGTTGTCAGGCTGCACTGAGGATCCAGCTGAGATGAGAAATCACGAATTTGCAATGACGTCAACCTCCACTGCCGTATCATTCTCTCTAGTAAGAAGCAAAAGTCTCGTCTGTGAGATGGATACAGAGTTTGAATATTGCCATGTCAGACCTGAGAGTGAAGGGTACTGATGACACAGTAACTTTTAAAAAAAAAAGTTTTATTGATTTCGTTTATTTATTGTTGATGGTGCTGGGTCTTCATAGCTTCACGGACTTTTCTCTAGTCACAGAGAGCAGAGGCTCTAGCTGCCACGTGCAGGCTTCGCTTTGCACTGGCTTCTCCTGTTGCTGCGGGGCTCTAGAGTGCTCAGGCTTCAGTAGTTCTGGCCCCTGGGGTCCACAGTTGTGGCGTCTAGGCTCCAGAGCACAGACTCAGTGGTCACAGTACGCAGGCTTAGTTTCTCTGCCATGTGGGATCTTCCCAGACCAGGGACTGAACCTGTGCCTCCTGCATTGACAGGCGGATTCTTCGCCACTGAGCCACCAGGGAAGCCCCGGTGAGCCAGTAACTTTGAGGACCCACCATAAGCTGCAGGTTGGGGAAGAGGGAGCTTAGCACAGTGCCTAGCACACAGTGGGGCTCAGTGCGTTTCTGCGGAATGGTGAGCGGAGGGATACACGGGCTTAACTCCCAGCGAGGGTGCCTCTCCTTCCAGTAAGACACGCCCACTCTTCTGGCCACAAACGTGGCCACGTAATCTGAGGCTCGCCCGTCAGCACTCCCCAGCTCCCTCACACAGGGATAGGCCTGAGGCAGTCACGTGACCACAGCAGGCCCATCCATATTCTTCCCGAGCCGCAGCCGGGTGGCTGGAGGTCGGCCTTAGACGTGTAGAGTTGTCAGGGGAATGAGAGACTCAGGCTCCCAACAGCTATCTTCCCCACCACACAGAGAAACCCTCTGGACAGCAGTGGGGATAGCAAGCAGAGCTGAGAGCTGAGTGAAACACTGTCCAAGGACATCCGAGACTATACAGTACCTTCGTGTGATTTAGGGAATTCCCTGGTGGTCTAGCAGTTAGGGGTCAGCACTTTCACTGCCACGGGCCTGAGTTCATTTCTCGGCTGGGGAACTAAGATCCTTCAAGGGTCGCAGAATTCAGGAAAAATAAGCAAATAAATATCTATAGATGTAGATACATAGATGCAGATATCAGAGTACGACCTGAGCAATCCTAAGTCATAGGCCCTGAAAATAGGAACAAAGGTGAATGCCCTCTGCCGTGCTCAGTAACCCTGGTCGTGGCCACTCTGAAGGAGTGTGCCAGCCCAAGTGGTCATCCTGCTGTCTTAGAAAGGCTGGAGTCGGAGAGTAGGGGGACAGGAACGTGTCTCTGAGAGTCATAGGTGAGAGAAGCAGCCATTGAGGAGGCAGGGAGTGGTTGGGTCAGGGCGCAGGTTGCACTTGGGTGCACATATTCTCCTGAGCTTGTTCAGGGCTTCCTATGCCACTGTGGCTTTATTAAAGAGGGGATTCTTGCTCACTGCTCCAGGACTCGGCTCAAACTATCTCCCCTACCTGCAGATCTCATGTAGGTGAGTATGTGAATGACATGTATTTCACATACAATGCCTTGAGGATGGTGCTTCCTTAAGATGTGGTGCCCTTGTGCAGTGCACAACATGAACAACTGTAGGCAGGAACCCTGAGTCTGACAAGTTCCTCTGACCCTATTGTACCTCTGCCATTTCCAGTTTAAAAAAACCGTCAAAACTTCCTCTCTAAGCAAGCATAAAATGGGTTCCAACACTGGACAAGCTGGAGAAGGCAATGACACCCCACTCCAGTACTCTTGCCTGGAAAATCCCATGGACGGAGGAGCCTGGAAGGCTGAAGTCCATGGGGTCGCTAAGAGTCGGACACGACTGAGAGACCTCACTTTCACTTTTCACTTTCATGCACTGGAGAAGGAAATGGCAACCCACTCCAGTGTTCTTGCCTGGAGAATCCCAGGGACGGGGAGCCTGGTGGGCTGCCATCTCTGGGGTCGCACAGAGTTGGACGCAACTGAAGTGACTTAGCAGCAGGAGGAGCACAGTGGACAAGCCCTATTAATAAACACTGAAAAACAAAGTGTAACCGAGAGATCAGGGCCCAGACTACAGGCTCTGAAGGTAAGAAAGTTATTTAAAATGTCAGAGGTAGGGTTGATCTTGGTGACAGCAGAGTCGGGGATGGGCCCTCGAGTGGGGTCTGAAGCAGATGGAGTGAAGGGGAGAAAGTTGAGCTTTGAGCCTAGGCCACGCCCACAGACACTGAAATTCCCCAAGTGGGTTGTAAGCAAGAGGTAGTAAACCAGCTTAGAGAATTATGGGTAATGTTCTTTCCCCTCAAACCCCTTCCCACTCTTTCCCACTTAAACTTGATTGGTTGGTTTGTCCCTAATTTTGCCTGGAAGCCCAGCTGCACCCCTAATGAGGACTTCCTACTCTTTCTATCTCTGGGGCTGGGGGGAAGCCAAATAAAATCCAATATTTTAACTCCCAGGATTTCTCTGGTGGCTCAGCGGTAAAGAACATGCCTGCAATGCAGGAGACCAAGCTTCAGTTTTTGGGTCAGGAGGATCCCATGGAGGAGGAAATGGCAACTCACTCCAGTATTCTTACTTGAATAATTCCACGGATAAAGGAGCCTGGTGGGCTACAGTCCATAGGGTCACAAAGAGTCAGACAGGACTGAAGTAAGTTAGCATGTGCATAGTATAATGAGGAAACAAATACAACTGGGCTTAGAGTAATTGATATTGCAAACAAGTTTTAAAAATTATTGCTGTTGGACGAGGGGAGGCTGGAGTTTTCAGACTAACCCCGAAGTGTATATTTGGGTTGGTAGAGTATAGACTAGGGATGGCATTGCCCACATTTGCCACATACCTTGACCTTGGCTGATGTTACTGCTTAACCACCCTGCTCCCTTAGAGCCCAGATATAGCCTCACAATCCCTCTCATCACTCTAGATTCATTAATCTTCAATCAAGTTGCAATAATGGGGTTTCCGTGGTGGCTCAGTGGTAAAGAATCCATCTGCCAATCCAAGAGTCATGAGTTCAATACCTGATCCAGGAAGGTCCCACATGCTTTGAACTGAACTAAGCCCGTGTGCCTCAACTATTGAGCCTGAGCTCCAGACCCTGGGAACCGCAATTCCTGAAGCCCCAGGACTCTGGAGCCTGTGCTCCACAACAAGAGAAGCCACGGCAATGAGAAACCTGCGCACCACAATGAAGAGGAGCCCCTTCCCACCGCAACTAGGGAAAAGCCTGAGCAGTGATGAAGATCCAGCACAGCCAAAAATAAATAAGGAAAATTATCTTTTTTTAAGTTGAGATAAGGGATGGACTTCTTTACATCCTTGTTCTAGAGCAATAGTTCTCAACCCTGGTACCTGATGGAATGACCTGGGAGGAAGGGTAGGTAGATTTCAAAGATAGCACTCAATGATCCCCACTTCCTAGTGGTCATGCCCCTCTGTAATCCTCTCCCTTCTACTGTGGGCTGGAGTAGGTAACTTGTTTCTAGTGAATAGAATATGCAAAAATAATGGAGTGTCATTTCCATGAATGGGTTAGAAAGGAGTGTGACTTTCGTCTTGAAAGTGGACCTTGCTCAGTTGACCTTGACTGAAGCCTTCTGAGAGACTTTGGGCCAGCATCTAGATTGCAATTTTGTGAGAGACCCTGAAGCAGAGGCTCCAGCTGAGCTGTGTCTGGATTCATGAATACAGACACTGTGAGATAATAAATGCATGTTCTTTGAAACCACTAAGCAATAGATAGCGAAAACAAGTGGGAAAGGTCTTTTTAAAAATAAATACTGCTGCTGCTAAGTGGCTTCAGTCGTGTCCGACTCTGTGCCACCCCATAGACGGCAGCCTACCAGGCTCCTCCGTCCTTGGTATTCTCCAGGCAAGAATACTGGAGTGGGTTGCCATTTCCTTCTCCAGTACAGCCAAATAAATAATTAATTAATTAATTTAAAAAAAAAAAAAAAGAATTCCAAGATGGTGAGAGCAGAGCATTAATTCAAGGTGGGAGGCCCTCTGAGCATACACCCTGGGACAGATTTTTCAAAAGCAAGACTTACCTCCTCCAAGAGACTCTTTGGTGACCCTGACACCCCCTATCCCAGCCCCTCTGCCTTGCTCTGTGCTCCGGGCTCCCACCCACCTTCTCCTCCCACAAGGCACTGGTCTTACTGGCTCCTGTGGCTGCTCCTCAGTGAGACTGGAAGTTGATGGAGGGCAGACACTGCTTTGCTATTCCCCACCCACCCACCAGGTCTCAGAGCAGACTGGGAGTGGCTTGCTCAGTCCCGCCAGGGTGCTGGCCTGGCCTGGGTCCCTGTCCTGCACCTGCCTCCCCTGTGCCAAGGCAGATCTGTGCTGCCTTGAGCTACAGCAGCCTGCTTTCCCTCCCTCCACGCCCTCCCTGGATCTGTGGGCCTCTTCCAGTTTGGTCGCCCCAATAACAGGCTATGAACAGAGCTCCTAGGATGTTCCTCAATAGTTATTTTCAGCAGACTGCTTGTGGTTTATATCAGAAAAGGCTGTTCCCAGGAGTAGGGGGCTGGAGAATTGGATGAGGCAGTCAAAAGTACAAACTTCCAGTTATAAAATGTGTTAGGATGTAATGTATTATTATCAATGTGCTGTGTTTTGCTAAGTCGCTTCAATCATGTCTGACTCTTTGCGATGCTATGGACTGTAGCCCACCAGGCTCCTCTCTCCATTTGGATTCTCCAGGCGAGAATACTGGAGTGGATTGCCATTTCCTCCTCCTGGAGATCTTCCTGACCCAGGGATCAAACCTACATCTCTTATGTCTCCTGCATTGGCAGGAGTGTTCTTTACTACCAGCACCAATACAGCATCACTGATATAATTCACACTGCTGTATGTTATATATAAAATTACTGAGAGGAAATCCTGAGTTCTCATCGCAAGGAAAAAATATTGTCTCTTTAATTTTATATCTGTATGAAATGGTGGATGTTCACTACACTTACTGTGGTGATCATTTCATGATGTATGAAGTCAAATCATTATGCTGTACACCTTAAACGTATACTGTGCTGTATGTCAATTATATCTCAATAAAACTAGAAGAAAGGAAAAAGAAAAGAAAAGAAAATAGCTGTTCCCTCCCTGAGGCTCCTGGCTGATCATTTGACATCTTTTGGTTTCCTCTGGTTGCCTGAGAATTGCTTACATTGCTAACTTGGACACCCTCATGATCAGATACCACTCTCAGGCCAACACCTAGATTTCCCTTACAAGGGACTAGGAACTCTCCTTTTGAGCCAAAGTATGAACAAAAATTCATAATGTACTGGAAGAGTATGTAATCAAACTCATCTACTTGGCAAACTTATTATCCTGCAAGTGCTTAAATCAGGTCTCATGAGATGCAAGAAATGGAAATGTCTAGAGAATGAAAATAAAGCAGTGTAGCAGTCTATGATCTTCCCTGGTGGCTCAGATGGTTTAAAAAAAAAAAAATCCACCTGCCAATGCAGAAGACTCAGTTTTGATCCCTGAGCTGGGAAGATCCTCCAGAGAAAGAAATGGCAACCCACTCCAGTATTCTTGCCTGGGAAATTCTATGGACAGAAGAGCCTGGCAGGCTGCAGTCCATGGGGTTGCAAAGAATCAAACATGACTAAACAACATCAACAAATCACAGTCTACAAAATTCCATTGAGTTTTACCTGCTGCAACTTTGCATGTATGGTCCTGAAATTATAAGTAAATGGTGAGATATTTGGCATCTTGCTCTGTGACTTTATACTTAAGAAAGAAGGAAATTACTATTTACTGTGAAGCTAGTATGTGTCAGATACTGTGCTGGACATTTCACATATATCTGGCTTAATAGCCTAGAGAAGCAGAATAACAGTGATGTGGAAAACAGTCTCATAAACTCAACAGCTGGGTACAAGTGAAGTTCTGTTCTTACTAACTTATGCCACAATTTCCTCATCTGGGGACTTCCCTGGTGACCCAGTGGCTAACACTCTGCACTCCCAATGTAGGGAGGCCAGGTTTGACTCCCTGGTCAGGGAACTAGATCCCACATGCCACAACTAGGACCAGGCACAGCCAAATACATAAATATATGTTTTCAAATGTTTCTTATCTGTGAACCAGGGCTTCTCAAGTGGCACTACTGGTAAAGAACCTGCCTGCCAATGCAGAAGACTTAAGAGATGAAGATTCAATTCCTGAATCAAGAAGATCTCCTGGAAGAGGGCATGGCAACCCACTCCAGTATTCTTGCCTGGAGAATCCCATGGACAGAGGAACTTGGGAGGCTACAATCCATAGAGTAGCAAAGAGTCTGACACAACGGAAGAGACTTAGCACATATCTCTGAAATGGCGTGAATGATAACAATAGTATTTTCCTCATGGGGTTGATGAACTGATTAAAGAAATAAGTGAATTATTTCTTATAAGGCACTTAGGACAGCACTGACTTTCCATGGTTAATAATCTACCTTTATATTGCACAACCTTGTGAGGTAGTGTGATAATGCTCAGTTCATAGATGAAGTAACAGAAAATCAGAGACATGAAAACAATTTGCACAACGTCACAAAGCTAATATTGCCAGAGCTGATATTTGAACTCAAGAATGCTCCAAGTACAGCTCAACGCTGAAATTCCTGGCATTATTCATTTCCTGAGGTCTCGTCAAGCACTGCAGATAAAGTGGAGAACTATGCTGTGTGTGCTATGCTAAGTTTCTTCAATTCAGTTCAGTTCAGTTCAGTCGCTCAGTCATGTCCGACTCTTTGCGACCCCATGAATTGCACTACACCAGGCCTCCCTGTCCATCACCAACTCCCGGAGTTCACTCAAACTCATGTGCATCAAGTCAGTGATGCCATCCAGCCATCTCATCCTCTGTCAGCCCCTTCTCCTCTTGCCCCCAATTCCTCCTACTCTAAGGGTTTTTTTCAATGAGTCAACTCTTCGCATGAGGTGGCCAAAGTACTGGAGTTTCAGCTTCAACATCATTCCTTCCAAAAAACACCCAGGACTGATCTCCTGTAGAATGGACTGGTTGGATCTCCTTGCAGTCCAAGGGACTCTCAAGAGTCTTCTCCAACACCACAGTTCAAAAGTATCAATTCTTCAGTGCCCAGCCTTCTTCACAGTCCAACTCTCACATCCATACATGACCACAGGAAAAACCATAGCCTTGACTAGATGGACCTTTGTTGGCAAAGCAATATCTCTGCTTTTGAATATGCTATCTAGGTTGGTCATAACTTTCCTTCTAAGGAGTAAGCATCTTTTAATTTTATGGCTGCAATCACCATCTGCAGTGATTTTGGAGCCCAGAAAAATTAAGTCTGACACTGTTTCCACTGTTTCCCCATCTATTTCCCATGAAGTGATAGGACCAGATGCCATGATCTTCGTTTTCTGAATGTTGAGCTTTAAGCCAACTTTTTCACTCTCCTCTTTCACTTTCATCAAGAGGCATTTTAGTTCCTCTTCACTTTCTGCCATAAGGGTGGTGTCATCTGCATATCTGAGGTTATTGATATTTCTCCCAGCAATCTTGATTCCAGCTTGTGCTTCTTCCAGCCCAGCGTTTCTCATGATGTACTCTGCATATAAGTTAAATGAGCAGGGTGACAATATACAGCCTTGACATACTCCTTTTACTCTTTGGAAACAGTCAGTTGTTCCATGTCCAGGTCTAACTGTTTCTTCCTGACCTGTGTATAGGTTTCTCAAGAGGCAGGATAGGTGGTCTGGTATTCCCATCTCTTTCAGAATTTTCCACAGTTTATTGTGATCCACACAGTCAACGGCTTTGGCATAGTCAATAAAGCAGAAATAGATGTTTTTCTGGAACTCTCTTGCTTTTTGGATGATCCAGTGGATGTTGGCAATTTGATCTCTGGTTCCTCCGCCTTCTCTAAAACCAGCTTGAACATCTGGAAGTTCGCAGTTTGCATATTGCTGAAGCCTGGCTTGGAGAATTTTGAGCATTACTTTACTAGCGTGTGCTGCTGCTGCTGCTAAGTCTCTTCAGTCGTGTCCGACTCTGTGTGATTTCATTGACGGCAGCCCACCAGGCTCCCCCATCCCTCGGATTCTTCAGGCAAGAACACTGGAGTGGGTTGCCATAGATGAGTACAATTATGTGGTAGTTTGAGCATTCTTTGGCATTGCATTTCTTTGGGATTGGAATGAAAACTGACCTTTTCCAGTCCTGTGGCCACTGCTGAGTTTTCCAAATTTGCTGGCATATTGAGTACAGCACTTTCACAGCATCATCTTTCAGGATTTGAAATAGCTCAACTGGAATTCCATCACCTCCACTAGCTTTGTTCATAGTGATGCTTTCTAAGGCCCACTTGACTTCACATTCCAGGATGTCTGGCTCTAGATGTGTGATCACACCATCGTGATTATCTTGGTCATGAAGATTTTTTTTGTACAGTTCTTCTGTGTATTCTTGCCACCTCTTCTTAATATCCTCTGCTTCTGTTGGGTCCATACCATTTCTGTCCTTTATCGAGCCCATCTTTGCATGAAACGCTCCCTTGGTATCTCTAATTTTCTTGAAGAGATCTCTAGTCTTTCCCATTCTGTTCTTTTCCTCTATTTCTTTGCATTGATTGCTGAGGAAGGCTTTCTTTTTTTTTTTTTACACTGTATTCAAAACATTTTATTTAAGTAATAAAGTACTTAATATACATTTGAAATATAGTACTCAAAAAGATTAAGCTTTTGTCAGCTGAAAGATTTCCTCACATGTCTTGCTGAGCCTCGTTCTTCAACAGTGCAGAATAGGCCCCTTCTATAGAAGAAACAGATATGCAAGCACAAACCACTGTAATGGTTTACGGTAATTAAGAAGGAAGCTTGAATCTCTGGCTGAAAAATGAAAATAATTACAAGTGTATCTATACAGAAAATGTAAGAACTTAACATCAATTAGCTGCTGTCAAAATAAATAGTTAAGGAAACCAAATATAAAAATGCTTAATAGTGGGGAACAAAGGGGGAGGACAAATCAAGAGAATGAACGAAGGAAGGCGAGATGTAAATATCAGAAGTGTTTTTACAAATAGGGATTCAGATCAGAGAAAACAAACACAAATTTGTCTAGGATATGACCAATGAGGCAATAGAAAGCAACCAAAAGTCAGTTATAAATCAAAAATGACAACCAAAATCCCAGGGAGTCTTAAATTATTTAACCCAGACATTATCCAACCCCTCAGAATTGCATCCTGCTAAATATGTTCTTCATCTTTCTCCATTAGAATGGAATGCAGAACAAACACATTACTGGTTGAAGGGAGTGTTTCAGAGCTAATTCACCCTTTGAAGGTCAGGATCAGCAGTATTGTGTTCACATAATACATTTCTTAATATGGAAAAATAACATTGCAAAGAAGAAATTAAAGTAAACTTTATTTTGAAACAATCAGCCAAATTTCAAACTTCAAATAAATGGATCTTAAAATATTCATGAACTTCAGACTGTCCATATTCTAACCTAATGGTTACCAAAAGGGACAAAGCTGGCAAGTCTCAACAGTAACACCCTTCCCATGTTTTCAATATTGTAAGTACATTAAATTTCTAGAAAGACTATTAAAGAATTCTACTTCTTAGGAAAATGTTTTAAATGGTCCAATCTACCTTGCTGATTCACAAATAAGAACACTCAGACCACAGCAACCTTCCCAGGTCTCCCCATTCTCAGAAGATGTCCTGTCCACTACTCTGCAGCCTTGGCAGTACTGGAATCATGAGTGAGCCCTTTTCGTTGCTACCATTAAACTGACTGTCACAACCATTTGTATCATCTGGACAAACTCTGTTCGAAATCAATTACCAACTTCTGCCCTCCCAGAAACCTAAACATGAAAAACAATTTATGAAGAAAGAAATTAAGATCCATGAAAAAATTATGTTAAGGATATATGTTAAGGTCTACCAGAAAGACTGCATTCTAATTCACTTATACTTGACTAAAATTTTGTTAGTCTAGTGAGACCTCCTAAGAAATACTGAAATTAAAATGTTAAGAGAAAATGTTCTACACAGATAGATACATATACTATTAACACAGTTATAAGCTGATTATTAATAAGCAAGTGTATACAATAAAATATCATGAGCCCAATGTTGATTTTCACCAAAAAACAGTAACGTGAAGATTCAAATCATGATTTTCTGATCAAAAGACTTTTTTTCTTTTTAGAAAAGGGGGATAAAAATGTAGGAACAGACATCCAGGTAAATTATAAGTAATTAAAACAGAACTGTAGAAAGCAAAAGAATTTTAACACCTATGGTGACACATTTAGACCAGGTAAACTATTTTCATTATAATAAAACCAAAATAAATTATTTGACAGTATTATCTGCTTACTAAACAAATGCAAATATTTTTGCTGGTGGCAAGTGTGGATTTTTTTTCATCAAAGAACATTAAAAGCGACAGACATGCTGATACCAATTGTAGATGTAACCAACAGTTCTGATATTGTCTCATAAATCTTTGACATCTGATAACATGAATAGTGACTTCCCAGGTGGTGCTAGGGGTAAACAATTTGCCTATATGAGATGCAAGAGATGCGGGTTCTATCCTTGGGTCCGGAAGACCCCCTGGAGGAGGAAAATGGCAACCAACTTCAGTATTCTTGAGAGGCGAATCCCATGGACAGAGGAGCCTGGTGGGCACAGTCCATGGCGCTGCAAAGAGCAGGGCATGACTGAGTATCTGAGCACAATGTGAATAGAAAGACATGATGAATCAATACATATGCTTGTTTTAAAAAGAAAAATTCTCTAAAGCAGTCTCAGCACTCAGTATGTGAATGTAAATGGTAAATACAGAACGAATTCCTACTCTGGCAAAGAATATATACATATTTTTTAACTCAAGGGAAAAAACTATATGAATGAGTCTGCTACTGTTGCTGCTGCTAAGTCACTTCAGTAGTGTCCGACTCTGTGTGACCCCGTAGACGGCAGCCCACCAGGCTCCTCTATCCCTGGGATTCTCCAGACAAGAACACTGGAGTGGGTTGCCATTTCCTTCTCCAATGCATCAAAGTGAAAAGTGAAAGGGAAGTCACTCAGTCGTGTCTGACTCTTCGCGACCCCCATGGACTGAAGCTACCAGGCTCCTGTGTCCATGGGATTTTCCAGGCAAGAGTACTGGAGTGGGGTGCCATCACCTTCTCTGTGAGGAAGGCTTTCTTATCTCTCCTTGCTATTCTTTGGAACTCTGCATTCAGATGCTTATATCTTTCCTTTTCACTTCTCTTCTATTCACAGCTATTTTTAAGGCCTCCTCAGACAGCCATTTTTCTTTTTTGCATTTTTTTTCCCCATGGGGATAGTCTTGATTCCTGTCTCCTGTACAATGTCATGAACTTCATTCCATAGTTCATCAGGCACTCTGTCTACCAGATCTAGTCCCTTAAATCTATTCCTCACTTCCATTGTATAATCATAAGGGATTTGATTTAGGTCATACCTGAGTGGTCTAGTGGTTTTCCCCACTTTCTTCAATTTAAGTCTGAATTTGGCAATAAGGAGTTCATGATCTGAGCCACAGTCAGCTCCCAGTCTTGTTTTTGCTGGCTGTATAGAGCTTCTTCATCTTTGGTTGCAGAGAATATAATCAATCTGATTTTGGTGTTGACCATCTGGTGATGTCCATGTGTAGTCTTCTCTTGTGTTGTGGAAGAGGGTGTTTGCTATGACCAGTGCGTTCTCTTAGCAAAACTCTGTTAGCCTTTGCCCCGCTTCATTCCATACACCAAAGCCAAATTTGCCTGTTACTCCAGGTGTTTCTTGACTTCCTACTTTTGCATTCCAGTCCCCTATAATGTAAAGGACATCTTTTTGGGGTGTTGGTTTTAAAAGGTCTTTTAGGTCTTCATAGAACCATTCAACTTCAGCTTCTTCAGCATAACTGGTTGGGGTATAGGCTTGGATTACCATGATATTGAATTGTTTGCCTTGGAAACGAACAGAGATCATTCTGTCGTTTTTGACATTGCATCCAAGTACTGCATTTCAGACTCTTTTGTTGACCATGATGGCTACCCCATTTCTTCTAAAGGATTCCTGCCCACAGTAGTAAACATAATGGTCATCTGAGTTAAATTCACCCATTCCAGTCCATGTTAGTTCGCTGATTCCTAGAATGTCAACATTCACTCTTGCCATCCCCGTTTGACCACTTCAAATTTGCCTTGATTCATGGACCTGACATTCCAGGTTCCTATGCAATTTGCTCTTTACAGCATCAGACCTTGCTTCTATCACCAGTCACATCCACAACTGGGTATTGTTTTTGCTTTGACTCCATCCCTTCATTCTTTCTGGAATTATTTCTCCACTCATCTCCAATAGCATATTGGTCCCCTACCGACCCGGGGAGTTCCCCTGTCAGTATCCTATCATTTTGCCTTTTCATACTGTTCATGAGGTTCTCAAGGCAAGAACACTGAAGTGGTTTGCCTTCTCCAGTGGACCACATTCTGTCAGACCTCTCCACCATGACTCGTCCGTCTTGGGTGGCCCCACACGGCATGGCTTAGTTTCATTGAGTTAGACAAGGCTGTGGTCCTAGTGTGATCAGATTGGCTAGTTTTCTGTGATTATGGTTTCAGTGTGTCTGCCTTCTGATGCCCTCTCACAACCCCTACCGTCTTACTTGGGTTTTTCTTACCTTGGACGTGGGGTATCTCTTCACGGCTGTTCCAGCAAAGTGCAGCCGCTGTTCCTTACCTTGGACGAAGGGTATCTCCTCATGATCACCCCTCCTGACCTTGAACGTGGAGTAGCTCCTCTCAGCCCTCCTGCACCCGCGCAGCCGCCACTCCTTGGACGTGAGGTCGTGTCCAAGTCTTTGTGACCCCGTGGACTGTAGCCTGCCAGGTTCCTCTGTCTATGGAATTCTCCAGGCAAGGATACTGGAGTGGGTTGCCGTTTCCTACTCCAGGGGATGACTGCTGCTGCTGCTGCTAAGTCAAGTCAGTCGAGTCCAACTCTGTGTGACCCCATAGACGGCAGCCCACCAGGCTCCCCCGTCCCTGGGATTCTCCAGGCAAGAACACTGGAGTGGGTTGCCATTTGCTTCTCCAATGCAGGAAAGTGAAAAATGAAAGTGAAGTTGCTCAGATGTGTCTGACTCTTAGCGACTGAGAGGGTAACAGGCAGGAAGGCCAGGGGTCTCCAAACGGAGGAAATAGCTTGCAAGTGTCAGACATTTTTATCTCTCTTAAGCGGCAGGAGGAAACAAACTAGCGATATTTTTTCCTTCTCTATACAAATTTAAAAGGAGGTTTCTCTTAAAATTCTGTGTTGCCATGACACCTGGTTTCACCTGAAATTAACTATTCTCAAACCTAGAGATAACCAATGCCTTTTTCTTATGGAAATGTTTATCTTAAGCTAGTCAAGGCTATGGTTTTTCCAGTAGTCATGTATGGATGTGAGAGTTGGATTGTGAAGAAGGCTGAGCACTGAAGAATTGATGCCTTTGAACTGTGGTATTGGAGATGACTCTTGAGAGTCCCTTGGACTGCAAGGAGATCCAACCAGTCTATTCTGAAGGAGATCAGCCCTGGGATTTCTTTGGAAGGAATGATGCTAAAGCTGAAACTCCAGTACTTTGGCCACCTCATGCGAAGTGTTGACTCACTGGAAAAGACTCTGATGCTGGGAGGGATTGGGGGCAGGAGGAGAAGGGGACGACAGAGGATGAGATGGCTGGATGGCATCACTTACTCGATGGATGTGAGTCTGAGTGAACTCTGGGTGTTGGTGATGGACAGGGAGGCCTGGCATGCTGCGATTCATGGGGTCACAAAGAGTCGGACACGACTGAGTGACTGAAATGAACTGAACTGAACTGAACTGATGCTAAAGTACTATACATTACCCCCAAACTCTGTCTTCAAGTCCGTTCTGCCTTTTGGCTCAGAACCTGCTTGATAAACCAGTATGTTATACTCAGATATTATTCCTCTAATCTATGTAAATGAAACTATTTGTATGGTGATCTGCCCTTCTTCAAGATTCTAGTTAATCATTTTATGAACCAAGATGAACCATTTGGTGCCAAGATTATCGCAAAATGCATCTTATGGGTGAGGGGCCTACTGCCATTCTGAGTTTTAAGACATTCCTTTCTTTCAGTAACAGACTGCTAGTGACTATATACATCCAGCTGAAGACTAGCAGGGGGGTACTCTTTCTGCCCCCTTCTGATGCCTATGTCAGAAGCTTTCTCTATTTACTTTATACTTTAATAAAACTTTATTACACAAAAGCTCTGAGTGATCAAGCCTTGTCTCTGGCCCCGGATTGAATTCTTCTCCTCCAGGGGCCAAGAATCCTGGCATTGTGATTCAACAACAACCTTTCATGACCCCATGGACTACAGCCTACAAGGCTCCTCCGACCATGTGATTTTCCAGGCAAGATACTGCAGTGGGCCGCCAGTGCCTTCTCCCCAGGGGATGGCAACCCTACAGAAAAAATGGAGAACTGGAAGAGGTTTCAGCTAGGGGAGAAGAGAGGAGGCAAACACCACCCAACAGATGAAGAAAATCATTTCAGGCAGTGACAATGCAGTGAAGATAATGAAACTGACGGACATCAATAGGCAAAGACTGAAAATAACCTAAATGGCTAACGAATACACAAATGGCAATAGATCCATACAACATGGCATACAGGTCACCTTAATTTTTTTAAGTATGATGGCAAACCATGATTTTTAAAATGTGACTACTAAGTTTTCATTATACCTATTATATTTTTTGTTTTATTTTTTATTAATTAATTAATTTATTTACTTTGTTTGGCAATACTAGATCTTAGTTTTGGCATTCAGAACCTTCAGTTGTGATTCACAGGATTTTTAGTTGCAGCATGTGAACCCTTAATTGCAGTATGTGGGATCTATTCCTCTAATCAGAGCTCAAAGTTGAGAGCCCTGCATTAGGAGCAAAGTCTTAACGAAAGTACCTCATCATGTCTGCTTTAATTTCCTTCATTGTGCCCTGACTTTGTGGCTTTTTCATTGACTTTTATTGAAATCAAACTTGACTAGCTCAATTCCCATCCTGTATATGAGATATCCAGCTCATCCTGGTCCCTAACGATGATGTCAGATCCTGCTGGTCAACTAGCTCAAAAATGCTAGCTAATTCAGGAAAGCTGTTATTTGTTTTTCTAATCTATTTGTTTGTTTTGTTATATTTGACTGAAAACGTTCTACAGATCATATTCTGGAATCAAGCATATGGCGTCTGCTCCAGACCTTGGACTTGATTTTTACCAATGAAGAAACTGAGACCCAGAGATATGAAATCATTTCTGTAATAGAACAGCTAAATTAGGAATAGACTTTTGCCGTCCACCACATATCTGTTGAACACCTTCTTTATACTGGGCACTGTGCAGGAAGAGACAGGCCAGAGATGTGGAAGAAACAATCTCTGCCTTTGAGAATTGTTAGGTAGTTAGAGTAGGAAAAAGGAGTCCAGAATGGTGGTGGCTAAAAGACAAAGAAGGGAAAAGCCCACGAAAATAGAAGAAAGAAAAGTCCAAGGACCAGAGTGAGAATCTCAGGTGAAGCAAACACCTCTCCTGGCTAGCCCAGTTTACATAGGGCAGGCTCAGGGGGAGGAGGAAAAAAAACATAAAGGAAGAGCCAAATTGAGCCTCTTGCCTCCCTTCTCTTCGCGACTTTTAGGTCAGCCCATGCTCATGCCTTGAGGATGTATTTTCCTTTGCTTGACAAATAAAACTGAGCTGTAACACCGAGCTGTAACACTGGTCCATCTGTCACTTCAAACTTTTGCTGTGGCAAGACAGAACCAAGAAAATTACACCCTCCCCTGACAAGAAGTATAGTCTTAGAGATCAAGACTAAAAAGCATGAACCCACCAGAGAAATGTGTTCAGTTGCCAAGCACCTATTATCACAGCACTGGATGCTAGACGCTGTGATAATAACTGACGTGAATCAGGGGTTCCCCTGCAACCATCCCACTTCGCAACTGTGTTTTATTTGACTCTCCCAGCAGCACTACTGAGTAGGAATATCAGAATCCCATTTTACAGAGAAGGAAACTGCTGGAAAGAAATGCTAAACAGCCCGAGGTCACACAGCTAGAAGTGGAAAAGCTGGGCTTTTCCTGCATCTGTCTGACTCCAGAGCCAGAGCTCTTACCCAGTGTGCTCCCCAGAAGCACTATTATCATGTAGAAGGGATATTAAGAGATTAAGTTTTGGTATTCATCCCTAAGGGGGACCATAAACTAATAGGGAACAAGGCTTGTCTGCACCACAACTCCACAACTCCTTGTCATAGAGACTAACACAGGCTGTGTGGTACAGGCAGTTTGGACCAGCCAAGTTCAAGGGCGGAAAGGAATTTTATTTTGGATCTACCATCTTAGAAGTCTTGGCCTACATGGGGCTGCAGGGTGACATGGGGAATACGTATCAACTCAGCTTAGGGCCTTAAGACACCATAAAAGCTCAGCTCAGAGCAACCAGTTTCAATACAGATTTGTACAGGTCTTTCATACTGCAGCATTCAACACAATTCCCTCCCAGTTCAACCACCTGCCTGGCACCCTAACACCATGTACGCAATAAACAACATGCATATTTTCAAAGGAGACCAAAAAACAAACAAACCGCAGAACTTACAGGTTATCTGAATGTGATGACCAATTTTTCAGAGTCTCACAAATTTATATGTCCTTACAGGAACAACAGGATAGCATATTAAAAATCAGAACTGGAGGCAGTCCTAAGATGGTGGAGGAATAGGACGGGGAGACCACTTTCTCTCCCACAAATTCATCGAAAGAACATTTGAGCACCAAGCAAATTCCACAGAACAACTTCTGAATGCTGGCAGAGGACATCAGGCACCCAGAAAAGCAGCCCATTGTCTTTGACAGGAGGTAGGAAAAAATATAAAAGATAAAAAGAGAGACGAAAGAGGTAGGGATGGAGATCCGTCCTGAGAAGGGAGTCTTAAAAACGAGATAAGTTTCCAAACATCAGGAAACACTCTCTCCCGCAGGTCTGTGGCAAGCGTTGGAATCTCAGAGGGCAAAATAACTGGGAGGAAAAATAAATAAATAATTAAAACCCACAGATTATGTGCCCAACAGCAACTCTCAGCGGTGCAATAGCCCAGATGCTTGCACCCCCCACTAGCAAGCAGGGGAGGGACAGGGAGGAGCAGGTGACATTGCTTAGGATAAGGACCGGGCCTGAATGCCCTGAGGGCAATCTGAGGGAACTAGCTTGAGATAGCAACGAAGACTGTGGGATAGCTATCCCATGATCCCGCGAAAAGCCCTCACCACTCCCAGGCACGCTCACAGAACAAAGGACTGAGCAGAGTTAGCCGGCTGTGGACCAGCCCATCCCCCGCTGGAGACAGGCAGGCCAAGGCAGCCAGAGCTGGAAGGGGGCAATCACAGCACCAGAGAAGCATCCTATAGCAAACTGCAAGCAGACTTTGTTGCTAACCAAGACTTCTTGGGATTCTGGAAGGTCGACATCCGACGAGAGGGTTGCAGCCAGAGATCAGCTTCCCAGAAGAGAGAAGGTGCACCTGTTGTACACCCAGAAAACTGAGCGGCTCGGACGGGGGAGGGGATAAGTTGCAGTCTTCAACTAGGGGCAACTACGTGCACAAAGAACCTGGTCACCTGAGCTGTTCGGACCTGGGATGGGCACAAAACGCAGGCCCAACCAAGTCTGTGCCTTTGTGGAATTCCTGAGAACCTGAACCTGAGCAGCTTAGACCTGGGAAGTGCATGCAAACCAAGGCCCACATCAGACAGTTCCAGGCAGAGCAACCTAGCATCTGAGCAGTGTAGACTGGGAAAGCACAGCGAGTGGGAGCAAACCCAGTGTGGCTGAATCACTGTGAACACACGCCAGTGGTATTTGTTTGCAGTGTTCCTCCCTCCCTAAAGCACGACTGAACAAGCGAGCCTGCCTTGTGTCAGGGCAGAAATCAGATACTGAAGAGACCAGCAAACAGAAGAAGCAAACATAAACAGAGGGAACCGCTTTGGAGTGACAGGTGCAATAGATTAAAACCCTGTAGTTAGCACCGACTACATAGGAAGGCAAATAGATGGGGAAACAGTGGAAACAATGTCAGACTTTATTTTGGGGGGCTCCAAAATCACTGCAGTGGTGATTGCAGCCATGAAATTAAAAGACGCTTACTCCTTGGAAGGAAAGCTATGACCAACATAGATAGCATATTCAAAAGCAGGACATTACTTGGCCAACAAAGGTCTGTCTAGTCAAGGCTATGGTTTTTCCAGTAGTCAGGTATGGATGTGAGAGTTGGACTGTGAAGAAAGCTGAGCACCAAAGAATTGATGCTTTTGAACTGTGGTGTTGGAGAAGACTCTTGAGAGTCCCATGGACTGCAAGGAGAACCAACCAGTCCATTCTAAAGGAGATCAATCCTGGGTGTTCTTTGGAAGGAATGATGCTAAAGCTAAAACTCCAGTACTTTGGCCACCTCATGCGAAGAGTTGACTCATTGGAAAAGACTCTGATGCTGGGAGGGATTGTGGGCAGGAGGAAAAGGGGACAATGGAGGATGAGATGGATGGATGACATCACCGACTCGATGGACCTAAGTTTGAGTGAACTTCGGGAGTTGGTGATGGACAGGGAGACCTGACGTGCTGCAATGCATGGGGTCGCAAAGAGTCAGACATGACTGAGCGACTGAACTGAACTGAACTGAAAATAGGAAAGGGCCTATAGACCGTGAGAAGTACAAACCGGACCAGGGAACTATCTGAAAATTAACTGACCCCACACTGTCCACAAGAGCTCCAGAGAAAGTATTAGATATATTTTTACTATTATCATTTTTATTTATTTTTTAATATAAATTTATTTATTTTAATTGGAGGCTAATTACTTTACAATATTGTAGTGGTTTTGACTTACACTGACATGAATTCACCATGGGTATACATGTGTTCCCCATCCTGAACCCCCCTCCCCCCTCCCTCCCCATCCCATCCCTCTGAGTCATCCCAGTACATCAGCCCCAAGCACCTTGTATCATAGATCAACCTGTACTGGCAATCCACTTCACATATGATAATAAACATGTTTCAATGCCATTCTCCCAAATCATCCCAGCCTCACCCTCTCCCACAGAGTCCAAAAGACTGTTCTATACATCTGTGTCTCTTTTGCTGTCTTGCATATAGGGTTATCGTTATCATCTTTCTAAATTCCATATATATGAGTTAGTATCCTGTATTGGTGTTTTTCTTTCTGGCTTACTTCACTCTGTACAATAGGCTCCAGTTTCATCCACTTCATTAGAATTGATTCAAATGTATTCTTTTTAATGACTGAGTAATACTCCATTATGTATATGTACCACAGATTTCTTATTCATTCATCTGCTGATGGACATCTAGGTTGCTTCCATGTCCTGGCTATTATAAACAGTGCTGTGATGAACACAGGGGTACACGTGTCTCTTTCAATTCTGGTTTCTTTGGTATGTATGCCCAGCAGTGGGATTGCTGGGTCATATGGCAGTTCTATTTCCAGTTTGTTAAGGAATCTCCACACTGTTCTCCATAGTGGCTGTACTAGTTTGCATTCCCACCAACAGTGTAAGAGGGTTCCCTTTTCTCCACACCCTCTCCAGCATTTATTGCTTGTAGACTTTTGGATCGCAGCCATTCTGACTGGTGTGAAATGATACCTCATTGTGGTTTTGATTTGCATTTCTCTGGTAATGAGTGATGTTGAGCATCTTTTCGTGTGTTTGTTAGCCATCTGTGTGTCTTCTTTGGAGAAATGTCTGTGTAGTTCTTTGGCCCATTTTTGATTGGGTCATTTATTTTTCTGGAATTGAGCTGCAGGAGTTGCTTGTATATTTTTGAGATTAATTCTTTGTCCGTTGCTTCATTTGCTATTATTTTCTCCCATTCTGAAGGCTGTCTCTTCACCTTGCTTATAGTTTCCTTTGTTGTGCAGAAGTTTTTAAGTTTAATTAGGTCCCATTTGTTTATTTTTGCTTTCATTTCCAATACTCTGGGAGGTGGGTCATAGAGGATCCTGCTGTGATGTATGCCAGAAGGTGTTTTGCCTATGTTTTCCTCGAAGAGTTTTTAGTTTCCAGTCTTACATTTAGATCTTTAATCCATTTTGAGTTTATTTTTGTGTATGGTGTTAGAATGTGTTCTAGTTTCATTCTTTTACAAGTGGTTGACCAGTTTTCCCAGCACCACTTGTTAAAGAGATTGTCTTTTCTCCATTGTATATTCTTGCCTCCTTTGTCAAAGATGCGGTGTTTGTAGGTGTGTGGATTTATCTCTGGGGTCTTTATTTTGTTCCATTGATCTATATTTCTCTCTTTGTGCCAGTACCATACTGTCTTGATGACTGTAGCTTTGTAGTAGAGCCTGAAGTCAGGCAGGTTGATTACTCCAGTTCCATACTTCTTTCTCAAGATTGTTTTGACTCTTCAAGATTTTTTGTATTTCCATACAAATTGTGAAATTATTTGTTCTAGTTCTGTGAAAAATACCGTTGGTAGCTTAATAGGGATTGGATTGAATCTATAGATTGCTTTGGGTAGTATACTCATTTTCACAATATTGATTCTTCCAATCCATGAACATGGTATATTTCTCCATCTATTAGTGTCCTCTTTGATTTCTTTCACCAGTATTTTATAGTTTTCTGTATATAGGTCTTTTGTTTTGTTAGGTAGATATATCCTTAAGTATTTAATTCTTTTTGTTGCAGTGGTGAATGGAATTTTTTCCTTAATTTCCTCTTTCTGTTTTCTCATTGTTAGTGTATAGGAATGCAAGGGATTTCTGTGTGTCAATTTTATATCCTGCAACTTTACTATATCATTTTTAAAATTTTAAAAAAATTTGTTATTTTTAAGTCCTCATTATTCCTTTAATTTTCATTTTTATAACCCACTATTACCTTGCAAAAAAAAAAAGACTGACCCTAATATATATACATATATATATATATGATAATTTCTGTGAGTTTGTGGGGCGTTTTATTTGGTTTTTGTTTTTTTTTTAATATTGTATCTTTGAGAATCTAACCTCTACTCAAGATTTTTAATCTTTGCTTTTTGGTATTTGCGATCAACTTTGTACCTTTAAGAATCCAATCTTCAGTACCCATTTTTACTTGGGAGTGAGATCACTGACCTGATTGCTCTCTCCCCCTTTTGACTCTCCTTTTTCTCCACCAGGTCGCCTCTATCTCCTCCCTCCCCCTATTCTTCTCTACCCAACTAGATGAATCTCTTTGTTTGTTCCGGGCTGTGGAGAACACTTAGGGAACTGATTACTGGCTGGATCTGTCTCTCTCCTTTTGATCCCCCCTTTTATTCTCCTGGCCACTTCTGTCTCCTTCCTCCCTCTTTTCTTCTCCTCTCTGTGTAACTCCATGAACATCTCTGAGGGATCCAGACTGTGGAGAACACATAGGGAAGTGATTACTGGCTAGCTTTCTCTCGCACCTTTTGATTCCCCCTCTTCTCCTCCTGGTCACCTCTATCTCCCTCCTCCCTCTTCTCTTCTCCATGTAACTCTGTGTACCTCTCATGGTGGAGAAACTTTTCATCATTAACCTAGATGTTTTATCATGGGTTTTGTACAGATGGAGAAGTCTTGAGCCTACTGTAAGAATAACCAGTCAGGAGGCTTAAGTCCAAATCCTGAGAACACCGGAGAACTCCTGAATCCAGGGAACATTAATCTATAGGAGCTCATCAAATGCCTCCATACCTACACTGAAACCAAGCACCACCCAAGGGCCAACAAGCTCCAGAGCAAGACATACCATGCAAATTCTCCAGCAAAACAGGAACACAACCCTGAGCCTCAATATACAGGCTGATCAAAGTCACACCAAATCCATTGATATCTCAAAACTTATTACTGGACACTTCATTGCACTTCAGAAAGAAGAAATCTAGCCCCACCCACCAGAACACCGAAACAAGCTTCCCTAACCAGAAAACCTTGACAAGCCACCCATCCAATCCCACCCACAGCGAGGAACCTCCGCAAAAAAAAGGAACCACCAACTGCAAGAATACAGAAAGGCCACCCAAAACACACCAATATAAACAAGATGAAAAGGCAGATAAATACCCAGCAGGTAAAGGAACAGGATAAATGCCCACCAAACCAAACAAAAGAGGAAGAGATAGGGAATCTATCTGATAAAGAATTCCGAACAATGATAGTGAAAATGATCCAAAATCTTGAAAACAAATTGGAGTTACAGATAAATAGCCTGGAGACAAGGATCGAGAAGATGCAAGAAAGGTTTATCAAGGACCTAGAAGAAATACAAAAGAGTCAATGTATAATAAATAATGCAATAAATGAGATCAAAAACACTTTGGAGGGAACCAACTAGAATAACGGAGGCAGAAGATAGGATAAGTGAGGTAGAAGACAGAATGGTAGAAATAAATGAAACAGAGAGGAAAAAAGAAAAAAGAATTAAAAGAAATGAGGACAACCTCAGAGACCTCTGGGACAATGTGAAACACCCCAACATTTGAATCATAGGAGTCCCAGAAGAAGAAGACAAAAAGAAAGACTATGAGAAAATTCTTGAGAAGATAATAGTTGAAAACTTCCCTAAAATGGGTAAGGAAATAATCACCCAAGTCTAAGAAACCCAGAGAGTCCCCAAAAGGATAAACCCAAGGCGCAACACCCCCAAGAAACATATTAATCAATTTAACAAAGATCAAACACAAAGAACAAACATTAAAAGCAGCAAGGGAAAAACAACAAATAACACACAAGGGGATTCCCATAAGGGTAACAGCTGATCTTTCAATAGAAACTCTTCAGGCCAGGAGGAATGGCAGGACATACTTAAAGTGATGAAAGAGAAAAACCTACAGCCAAGATTACTGTACCCAGCAAGGAACTCATTCAAATATGAAGGAGAAATCAAAAGCTTTACAGACAAGCAAAAGCTCAGAGAACTCAGCGCCACCAAAACAGCTCTCCAACAAATGCTAAAGGATACTCTCTAGACAGGAAACACAGAAAGGGTGTATAAGCTCAAACTCAAAACAATAAAGTAAATGACAATGGGATCATACTTATCAATAATTACCTTAAATGTAAATTGGTTGAACGCCCCAACCAAAAGACAAAGACTGGCTGAATGGATACAAAAACAAGACCCCTATATATGTTGTCTACAAGAGATCCGCCTCGAAACAAGAGACATTGAAGGGTTAATGCGGCCACAATAGGGAAAGTGGAGATGTGCTGCTTACAAACAAAATGTTCTGCCAAGGAGATGGACACAGCCTTGAGACTAATGGTCCCTTGCAAACGAGGGAACATTTTCTTCCTGTGATAAGGGCTCTGGACAGACTCTGCAGTAGGCCGGAATTTCACTCCCTCTTGCTGTACAATAACATGTATGCACCTGCGCTGTACTGAAAAGGCTTATTCATACAGTCTGGAATTCTGCCTAGGGGGGCTTAATAATAATAAAGCTCAAATAGTTTGCGCAGTTCTGTTCCTCCGGCTGGAGTGTGTGTATCGTCTGTCTCTTGAGTGTGTGTGTGTCTTGTTTTATGTCATTTCACTCATAATCTCCAACAGACATATGCAGACTGAAACTGAGGACTGGAAAAAGATATTCCATGCAAATAGAGACCAAAAGAAACCAGGAGTAGCAATACTCATATCAGACAAAATAGACTTTAAAACAAAGGCTGTGAAAAGAGCCAAAGATGGACACTACATAATGATCAAAGGATCAATCCAAGAAGAAGATATAACAATCATAAATATATATGGACCCAATATAGGAGCACCGCAATATGTAAGACAAATGCTAACAAATATGAAAGGTGAAATTAACAATAACACAATAATAGTGGGAGACTTTAATACCCTACTCACACCTATGGACAGATCAAGTAAACAGAAAATTAACAGGGAAACACAAACTTTAAATGATACAATAGACCAGTTAGACCTAATTGATATCTAGAGGACATTTCACCTCAAAACAATGAATTTCACCTTTTTCTCAAGTGCTCATGGAACCTTCTCCAGGATAGATCACATCCTGGGCCATAAATCTAGCCTTGGTAAATTCAAAAAAACTGAAATCATTTCAAGCATCTTTTCTGACCACAATGCAGTAAGATTAGATGTCAATTACAGGAGAAAAACTATTGAAAATCCCAACATATGGAGGCTGAACAAAACGCTGCTGAATAAACAACAAATCACAGAAGAAATCAAAATATGCATAGAAATGAATGAAAATGAAAAGACAACTACCCAAAACCTATAGGACACTATAAAACCAGTGCTAACAGGAAGGTTCATAATAATACAGGCTTACCTCTAGAAACAAGAAAAAAGTCAAATAAATAACCTAAATCTATACCTAAAGCAACTTGAAAAGGAAGAAATTATGAAACCCAGGGTTAGTAGAAGGAAATAAATCTTCAAAATTCGGGCAGAAATACATGCAAAAGAAACAAAAGAGACCATAGCAAAAATCAACACAACGAAAAGCTGGTTCTTAGAGAAGATAAATAAAATTGACAAACCATTAGCCAGATTCATCAAAAACAAAGGGAGAAAAATCAAATCAACAAAATTAGAAATGAAAATGGAGAGACCACAACAGACAACACACAAATACAAAGGATTGTAAGAGACTATTATCAGCAACTACATGCAAATAAAATGGACAACTTGGAAGAAATGGACAAATTCTTAGAAAAGTACAACTTTCCAAAACTGAACCAGGAAGAAATAGAAAGTCTTAACAAATCTATCACAAGCATGGAAATTGAAACTGTAATCAGAACTCATCCAACAAACAAAAGCCCAGGACCAGATGGCTTCACAGCTGAATTCTACCAAAAATTTAAAGAAGAACTAACACCTATTCAACTCAAACTCTTCCAGAAAGTTGAAGAGGAAGGTAAACTTCCAAACTCATTCTATGAGGCCACCGTCACCCTAGTACCAAAACCTGACACAGATGCCACACACACACACACACAAAAAAAAAAACTACTGGCCAATATCACTGATGAACATAAATGCAAAAATCCTTAACAAAATGCGAGCAAACAGAATCCAACAACATATTAAAAACATCATACATCATGACCAAGTGGGCTTTATCCCAGGGATGCAAGGATTCTTCAATATCTGCAAATCAATCAATGTAATTCACCACATTAACAAATTGAAAAATAAAAGCCATATGATTACCTCAATAGATGCAGAGAAAGCCTTTGACAAAATTCAACATCCATTTATGACTAAAAAAAAAAAAAACTCTCAGGAAAGCAGGAATAGAAGGAATATACCTCAACATAATAAAAGCTATATGTGACAAACCCTCAGCAAACATTATCCTCAATCGTGACAAATTGAAAGCATTTCCCCTAAAGTCGGGAACAAGACAAGCGTGCCCACTCTCACCACTACTATTCAACATAGTTTTGGAAGCTTCGGCCATAGTAATCAGAACAGAAAGAGAAATAAAAGGAATCCAGATTGGAAAAGAAGAAGTAAAACTCTCGCTGTTTGCAGGTGACATGATCCTCTACATAGAAAACCCTAAAGACTCCACCAGAAAATTACTAGAGCTAATCAATGAATATAGTAAAGTTGCAGGATATAAAATCAACACACAGAAATCCCTTGCATTCCTATACACTAACAATCAGAAAACAGAAAGAGAAATTAAGGAAACAATTCCATTCACCATTGTAACAAAAAGAATAAAATACTTAAGAATATATCTACCTAAAGAAACAAAAGACCTATATAGAAAACTATAAAACACTGGTGAAAGAAATCAAAGAGGACACTAATAGATGGAGAAGTATACCGTGTTTATGGATCGAAAGAATCAATATAGTAAAAATGAGTGCACTACCCAAAGCAATCTGTAGATTCAATGCAATTCCTATCAAGCTACCAATGGTATTTTTCAGAGAAATAGAATAATTTCACAATTTGTATGGAAATACAAAAAACCTCGAAAAGCCAAAGCAATTTTGAGAAAGAAGAATGGAACTGGAGGAATCAACCTGCCTGACTTCAGGCTCTACTACAAAGCCACAGTCATCAAGACAATATGGTACTGGCACAAAGACAGAAAATAGATCAATAGACCAAAACAGAAAGCCCATAGATAAATCCATGCACTTATGGACACCTTATCTTTGACAAAGGAGGCAAGAATATACAATGGAGAAAAGACAATCTCTTAACAAGTGGTGCTGGGAAAACTGGTTAACCACTTGTAAAAGAATGAAACTAGAACACCTTCTAACACCATACACAAAAATAAACTCAAAATGGATTAAAGATCTAAATGTAAGACCAAAAACTATTAAACTCCTAGAGGAGAACATAGGCAAAACACTCTCCAACATAAACCACAGCAGGATCCTCTATGACCCACCTCTCAGAATATTGCATATAAAAGCAAAAATAAACAAATGGGACCTAATTAAAATTAAAAGCTCCTGCACAACAAAGGAAACTATAAGCAAGGTGAAAAGACAGCCTTCAGAATGGGAGAAAATAATAGCAAATGAAGCAATGGACAAAGAATTAATCTCAAAAATATACAAGCAACTCCTGCAGCTCAATTCCAGAAAAATAAATGACCCAATCAAAAAGTGGGCCAAAGAACTAAACAGATATTTCCCCAAAGAAGACATACAGATGGCTGACAAACACATGAAAAGATGCTCAACATCACTCATTATCAGAGAAATGCAAATCAAAACCACAATGAGGTACCATTTCACACCAGTCAGAATGTCTGCCATCCAAAAGTCTACAAGCAATAAATCCTGGAGAGGGTATGGAGAAAAGAGAACCCTCTTACATTGTTTGTGGGAATGCAAACTAGTACAGCCGCTCTGGAGAACAGTGTGGAGATTCCTTAAAATACTGGAAATAGAACAGCCATATGACCCAGCAATCCCACTGCTGGGCATACACACCGAGGAAACCAGAATCAAAAGAGACATATGTACCCCAATGTTCATCACAGCACTGTTTATAATAGCCAGGATGTGGAAGCAACCTAGATGTCCATCAGCAGATGAATGGATAAGAAAGCTGTGGTACATATACACAATGGGATATTACTCAGCCATTAAAAACAATACATTTGAATCAGTTCTAATGAGGTGAATGAAACTGGAGTCTATTATACAGAGTGAAGTAAGCCAGAAAGAAAAACACCAATACAGTATACCAACACATATATATGGAATTTAGAAAGGAGGTAACAATAACGCTGTATGCAAGACAGCAAAAGAGACACAGATGTATTGGAGTCTTTTGGACTCTGTGGGAGAGCGCGAGGGTGGGATGATATGGGAGAATGGCATTGAATCATGTAAAATATCATATGTGAAATGAATCGCCAGTCCAGGTTTGATGCATGATACAGCGTGCTCGGGGCTGGTGCACTGGGATGACCCAGAGGGATGGGATGGGGAGGGAAGTGGGAGGAGGGTTCAGGATGGCGAGCACATATACACCCATGATGGATTCAAGTTAATGTATGGCAAAACCAATACAATATTCTGAAGTAAAATAAATAAAGTAATTAATTTAAAAAATAAAATGAAAATCAGAACTGTCTCTGAACATGAGAATTGTTTGAGGATATATGGCTGTCATAAAGCTAGGTCACTATAAACACACGTCATTTGCTTCCATTGGAAGTGAAGAATGGCTATTAAGGTTTTGAGGAAATAAACTCTGGTGAGTTTTCTTTTTAAACCAAGTGGTTGATTGGTGAGAAGAATTACCAAATACCTGAGGGAGAAAGTATATGTCAGAGATTGCAAAGGAGAAGACTACATTTCATACTCATTATGTATCTTGAATTATAATCCTTATAGAAAAAAGCAAGCATCCTCAGTAGTAGTATGTGTGTGTGCCGAGTCTCTTCAGCCATGTCTGACTGTTTGGCTACCAACTGTAGCCCACTAGGCTTCTCTGTTCATAGGATTCTCCAGGCAAGAATATTGGAGTGCGTTGCCTTGCCCTCTTCCAGGGGATCTTCCTGACCCAGGGGTCAAACCCACATCTCCTGCATCTCTTGCATTGCAGGCAGACTCTTTACCACTGAGCCACCAAAAAATCCTCCAGTATCAGTACATAGATATCTCAAATCTTAGTCCCAACATGCTTTTCTAGTTTTCTTCCCTATTCTTCCTCTCTGCCTCAACCAGATTTATTGCCATACCTGGGACCTTTTAGGCACCAAACTAATAATTGTAAAAAGAAAGGAAGGGAAGGAAGGAGGGATGGAGAGAGAGAATGAAAAAATGAAATAGCAGATCAGTTCATTTCAGTCACTCAGTCGTGTCCAACTCTTTGTAACCCCATAAATCGCAGCACACCAGGCCTCCGTGTCCATCACCAACTCCCGGAGTTCACTCAGACTCACACCCATCAAGTCAGTGATGCCATCCAACCATCTCATCCTCTGTTGTCCCCTTCTCCTCCTGCCCCAAATCCCTCCCAGCATCAAAATCTATTCCAAAGAGTCAACTCTTCACATGAGGTGGCCAAAGTACTGGAGTTTCAGCTTTAGCATCATTCCTTCCAAAGAAATCCCAGGGCTGATCTCCTTCAGAATGGACTGGTTGGATCTCCTTGCAGTCCATGGGACTCTCAAGAGTCTTCTCCAACACCACAGTTCAAAAGCATCAATTCTTTGGCGCTCAGCTTTCTTCACAGTCCAACTCTCACATTCATACATGACCAATGGAAAAACCATAGCCTTGACTAGACGAACCTTAGTCGGCAAAGTAATGTCTCTGCTTTTGAATATGCTATCTAGGTTGCTCATAACTTTTCTTCCAAGGAGTAAGCGTCTTTTAATTTCATGGCTGCAGTCACCATCTGAAGTGATTTTGGAGCCCAGAAAAATAAAGTCTGACACTGTTTCCACTGTTTCCCCATCTATTTCCCATGAAGTGATGGCACTGGATGCCATGATCTTCGTTTTCTGAATGTTGAGCTTTAAGCCAACTTTTTCACTCTCCTCTTTCACTTTCATCAAGAGGCTTTTTAGTTCCTCTTCACTTCCTGCCATAAGGGTGGTGTCATCTGCATATCTGAGGTTATTGATATTTCTCCTGGCAATCTTGATTCCAGCTTGTGTTTCTTCCAGTCCAGCGTTTCTCATGATGTACTCTGCATAAGTGAAGTCGCTCAGTCATGTCCGACTCTTTGCGACCCCGTGGACTGTAGCCCACCAGGCTCCTCCGTCCATGGGATTCTCCAGGCAAGAATACTGGAGTGGGTTGCCATTTCCTTCTCCAATACTCTGCATATAAATTAAATAAGCAGGGTGACAATATACAGCCTTGACATACTCCTTTTCCTATTTGGAACCAGTCTGTTGTTCCATGTCCAGTTCTAATTGTTGCTTCCTGACCTGCATACAGATTTCTCAAGAGGCAGGTCAGGTAGTCTGGTATTCTCATCTCTCTCTGAATTTTCCACAGTTTATTGTGATTCACACAGTCTAAGGCTTTGGCATAGTCAATAAAGCAGAAATAGATGTTTTTCTGGAATTATCTTGCTTTTTCCATGATCCAGCAGATGTTGGCAATTTGATCTCTGGTTCCTCTGCCTTTTCTAAAACCAGCTTGAACATCAGGAATTTCATGGTTCACGTATTGCTGAAGCCTGGCTTGGAGAATTGTGAGCATTACTTTACTAGCATTTGAGATGAGTGCAATTGTGCAGTAGTTTGAGCATTCTTTGGCATTGCCTTTCTTTGGGATTGGAATGAAAACTGACCTTTTCCAGTCCTGTGGCCACTGCTGAGTTTTCCAAATTTGCTGGCATATTGAGTACAGCACTTTCACAGCATCATCTTTCAGGATTTGAAATAGCTCTACTGGAATGCCATCACCTCCACTAGCTTTGTTCATAGTGATGCTTCCTAAGGCCCACTTGACTTCACATTCCAGGATGTCTGGCTCTAGATGTGTGATCACACCATCGTGATTATCCAGGTCATGAAGATCTTTTTTGTACAGTTCTTCTGTGTGTTCTTGCCACCTCTTCTTAATATCTTCTGCTTCTGTTAGGTCCATACCATTTCTGTCCTTGATCGAGCCCATCTTTGCATGAAATGTTCCCTTGGTATCTCTAATTTTCTTGAAGAGATCTCTAGTCTTTCCCATTCTGTTCTTTTCCTCTATTTCTTTGCATTGATCGCTGAAGAAGGCTTTCTTATCTCTTCTTGCTGTTCTTTGGAACTCTGCATTCAGATGCTTATATCTTTCCTTTTCTTCTTTGCTTTTCACCTCTCTTCTTTTCACAGCTATTTGTAAGGCCTCCCCAGACAGCCATTTTGCTTTTTTGCATTTCTTTTCCATGGGGATGGTCTTGATCCCTGTCTCCTGTACAGTGTCACGAACCTCATTCCATAGTTCATCAGGCACTCTGTCTATCAGATCTAGGCCCTTAAATCTATTTCTCACTTCCACTGTATAATCATAAGGGATTTGATTTAGGTCATACCTGAATGGTCTAGTGGTTTTCCCTACTTTCTTCAATTTCAGTCTGAATTTGGTAATAAGGAGTTCATAATCGAGCCACAGTCAGCTCCTGGTCTTGTTTTTGTTGACTGTATAGAGCTTCTCCATCTTTGCCTGCAAAGAATATAATCAATCTGATTTCGGTGTTGACCATTTGGTGATGTCCATGTGTAGAGTCTATCAGCAGATACAATCATGGCTTAAATGAACTCATGCTATCATGCTCCTCCCCTCTATGAAATCCTACTCTAATAAAGGATCTGATAGATTCAGATCAGAGTGTCTTTAAATATGGCACAAGAAGCTTCTAACTAACCTAAAGCAGTGGTTTTCCACTCTGGCTGCACATTAGAATCTGAGTCTGTGTAGCCTCCTGGGCCTCCCTCATCAAAGATACACATGCTCTGTACAGCAATGGTTTGTTTTTCTAGCCCCTACCTCTTGCTAGGATTTCTAAGGACTTCTGTCTTGTTCATGGTTGTACTCCCAGCCTTTAGCACAGTGCCCAGCTTCATTCCATCAGTGTTTTATGAGTATTTACCATGTGTTAAGCCCTGTGCAAATAAATGGGCTCTCTGAACACATCGCGGATGCATGGATGAATGGAGGTATGGATGGTGGCTGGATAAATAGTGGATGGGAGATGGATAGATGGGTGGATGGACTGAGGATGGGTGGATGGATGGTGTTGAGATGCATGGATGGTACCTGGTGGACAACTATCACCACTGCCCAACGGCTCAACCCAGAGTAGCCTGAGGCTCCCTCATCCTCTTCTCATCCCTTTCATTCCAGACTGTCATTTCACTTTTCTGAAAGCCTTCTCGTTTCAATGGAGCCATCAGATGGTCCCTCTCGGTCCTCAGGCAACAGCTAATAGTCTCCCTCCCTTGCCGCCCAGCTGAATCCTGAATCAACACCAGTAAAGTGGGTGTGAACGGAAGGAGACTACATGATTTGCTATGATTTACCCCCGAGTGTGTGCATTCCTCCCCTCCCTCCCTCCTCGCTCCTCTTCCTTGCCCGCTCCCTGGGAACTGGTTCAACCGGAGCACCGGCAGTGCTCGGCATCTGCCCCCGGGGCCGGCAGGACGCAGCCGAGGAGGCGGGGCGCGCGCGGGCCGCGCCTTCGCGCCCGGGACGCCGGTGCCGGGCGGCCGGCGCGGCGGGCGCGCTCATGAGGCCGCCGCCGGGCGGAAGGACGCGGAGCCGCGGCCTCTCGCTGGGAGTCCTCGCCCTCTGCGTGGCCGCCGCCCGCTGTCTGCAGAGTAAGCGCGGGCCGGGCGGGGCCGGGCGCGGGGCGGCCCATCCTGGGTAGGGGTCGCGGCCACCGGCCAGCGGGGCGGGGCGCGGCCTGGGGCGGGGCGCGGCCCCGAGTGCGATCGGAGCCGGAAGCCGCCGGGGGAGAGCCGGCTGCCAGTGGCCCCTCCGCCTCTGCTTTCTGTATTCCTTTTTCTTGGAATAACCCGGCTGCGGCCCAGGCATCCTTGATCCCGGCGCACCGCGCCCCGCCCCTGCTGTGGGGACCCCCCTCTCCCTCCGCGCCTTCTCGTGTCTCCAGCGCTGACCCTGGTGCTTTAGGCCCCCCCGCCTCTTAGAGGAACTCCCAGCAGACCCTCTCAAAGAGGAAAGGGGGTCGGGGCCGGGGTCGGGGTCTGAACTCCTTGGGCTGGAGATGGCCCTCACCGGTCTGCCCCGGGCGCAGGGCTCAGATGGCTGGATCCCAGTGACCCAGACCACAGATCAGAGCGCAGCTGCACCTTTTCATTTAGTCATTCCCCTTTTTGATCACTCCCATTTTACAGATTAGTCATCCGAGGTTTCCAGAATGACCAGCGCAGGGCCGCGGGCGGGGGAGGACCTCTAGAAGAGCCGCTGCTTACTAAGCGCCTTTGCGCTCACTGTCCCCAGGGCTTGACGGCACGTCTGTCATTGAATCCTCAGAGGAACTCTATGTACAAAGTGCCACTCTTCTGATTTTCCCTTAATTTTCTTTGGAGTGTAGTTGCTTTACAGTGTTGTGTTAGTTTCTGCTGTACAGCAAAGGGAATCAAAAAGTGCCGCTCTCATGCCTATTTCACAAGTGAGGAAACTGAGGCACAGCTGTCGCCACCAGGCAGTCATAGAGTTAGTATTTAAACCCGGGTTAATGTGGCACGGTTGACCTTTACACCTCTCCAGCTACAGCCCAGCTTCGAAGGCTGCGAATCTCAGGAACCCACAAAGACTGGTAGAGACCGTGCGTCTCAGGCTGTCTGTGGAGCAGGAAGTAGGTTAGTCCATGAGATGAGTGGGTGCGTCTTGCGTCGCAGTGACCTTTCCTATCATTTTGCACCCCTCCAACGTGTTTCCAACCAGACATTCTCACGTAACATCTGTACAGCTGTCCCTGACGTTCAGGGGTCAGCCGTTCACCACAGTGCGGATTTCGTTTATTCACTCACTCATTCACGGCCCCCTCTGCTTCCAGGAAGCAGGCAGCAGTGGTACTGGGGATTCTGTGGTTCAGTGTTGCCGTCAGACAAGCAAACAAGAGTGCTGGCTGGGAGTGGCCAGTCCTGAGAGGAGGGAGTGCCAAAGTTCTGGAAGCTCTAGAGGCTCAGAACCCAGAGGTGGGGAATTAGACCAAGATTCCCAAAGGCAGCTGTGCCTACCCAGTGACAGGTAGACAGTGCCGCCCAGGAATGGGACAATGGGACACAGGACATCCTAGATGAAGAGGAAATACATGCAAAACCGGGAGGAAAGGTCACCGTTTTGCAGTTCTCCATTGAGGAGCGACTTCTGCAGAACTGTAAACTGCAGGAAGGCAGGTCCCTAGCACTTGCCCAGTGCCAGCCAGCGTCTGCCCTGTGTCCCTGCCTGAGGGGGGCTATGTTTCCAGGCTAGCCCCCATGATGTGGGGAGGGGGGCTCCACCCTCTCACCAGCTCCCTCCACTCTCTTCTTCTGCAGCCTCTGCCCAAAGCCTCCACCCAGAAAGCCAGATACGCATCACTGACACTGAAGCCTGCGTGAAAGCACGTGCCACAAGCTCACACACACATACACACACACACACACACACACACACACACACACCCTGCATGTGAAGCCTTTTCTCTGTGAATGAGACTGTTATGGACCAAATGCTTGTGTCCCCAAAATTCCCATGTTGAAACCCTAACCCACAAAGCGATGGTATCTGGATGTGGAGCCTTTGGGAGGCATTAGGTTTAGAGGAGGTCATGATGTTGCGATCCCCTGACAGGGAGAAAGAGACACCGGAGAGCCCCTCCTGTCTTGCTGCCTCAGGAGGACACAGCGAGATGGCAGCTGTCTGCAGGGAAGGAGAAGAGTCCTCCAAATCTGCCAGGACCTTGATCTTGGCTGTCTCAGCCTCCAGAGCTATGCTCCTTAAGTCAATAGTATTTTGTTACAGCAGTCTAAGCTGACTAAGACGGAAGTAAAAAGTGCTGATGTCGTAAATACCCCCAAAATGTAGAAGCAGCTTTGGAACTGAGTAATGGGTAGAAGCTGGACATGTTTTGAAGTACATGCTGGAAATACAGACTCTGAGGGCCGTTCTGGTGAGGTTTCGGATGGAGATGAGGAACAAATTGTTGGACAATAAGGAAAAGGTGATCTTTGTTAGAAAGTGGCAAAGAACTTGGCTGAGCTGTGTTCATGTTCCAGAGCTCCCGTTGAAGGTGGAGCTTGGAAATGATGAAATTAGATAATTAACTGAGGAGATTCTTAAGCGAAGTGTTGAAGGATCAGCTTGGTTCCTCCTGTCTGCTTAGAGTAAAATGCAAGAAGAGAAAAATAACTTGAAGAAGGAATTCTTAAGCAAAAAGGAACAGGAACTTAAAGATGTGGAAAATTGTCAACCTGTCTATATTATAAAAAAAAGAGCATGTTCAGAAGAGAGCACAGAGATTGTGACCAACCACTGTGTGATAAGATTAGCCTGGGTGTGAACCATGGGCCTAATCAGCCCCCTAGAAGGAACAACTCCAGTGTAACTGCAGGGGTGAAGACAGAGGGAAATGAGGGGAGGCCATCGGACTTGATGGATGTATCGCTGTCTAGCTGTGTATGCTATTTTTCAGGATAAGAAAAGAATGAAGGCAATTCAGCCAGCATCAGAGTTATCTCCTTGGTTTCAAATGTGAGGGGAGCGGGGCGGGGTGTTGGTTTCAACAGGCAAAGCGGAGGCTTTGCTGAGCCCCCCGGGGGGTCTGGGGATGTCCAGCAGAGCTGCAGGGGTGAGCTGACCCCTGCATCAGTGGGTCCTGAAGGCAGAGCCTGGCACCGCAGAGGATTATGAGTGAGCCTTAAGGGCTAATGGATTTACCTTGCTAGGTTTTGGACTCACCTGGGACCTGTCCCTTCTTTCTTCCTTCTGATCGCTCCTTCTTTGGAATGAGAGTGTATATCCTATGCTTGTTCCACTGCATTTTGGAAGCACATAACTTAGCTGGTTTCACAGGTTTTCAGCTGGAGAATAATTTTCTTTCAAGAAGAATCATACCTCAAGTCTTACCCAGTCTGATTTATCATAGATGAGACTTTAGAGTTGAAGGAGAAATGAGTTAACTTTTGGAACTGTTGAGATGGAATTATTTTTTTTTTCTTTCTTACTCAACTGTTTATTCAGGCATTCAGCAGATTGGGTGAGGCCCACCTACTTTGGAGAGGGCATTCTGCTCTACTGTCTTTTCTTTTAATTATTATTCATGCAGGAACTCATTGCATGAATTTGGGGGGACCAGGGACAGAATGTTATGGACTAAATGTTTCTGTCCCCGCCAGAAAGCCATTATGTTGAAGCCCTAACTCCCAATATAATGATATGTGGAGGCGGGGCCTTGAGGGGGCAATTAAGTTTAGAGTTGAAGTCACGAGGGCAGGACTTCTGTGAGGGGGTGGTGTCTCTCTAAGGAGAGAGACCACTGATCCCGCTCGCTGCATATGATGGTTCAGCAGGAAGGTGCCCGTCTATAAGCCAGGAAGAGGGCCCTCAGCAAGAACTGAGTCTGTTGGCACCTTGACCTTGGACTTTCCAGCCTCCACAACTGTGAGGAGTAAGTATCTGTTGTTTGGGGCCCTGGTTCACGATATTTTGTTATAGCAGCTCAAGCTGACTAAGACAGGGCCTTAAAAGCCCTGAAAGCTGGCAGGTCTCCTGCACCTGGCCAGGTGGAGTGCTTTTCCAGGACCTTGTTCATCTCCGGTCTCAGCTCTCAGCACCAGAAGTTAGCCATCAGGCCTCTGAGGATCAATGCCCTGCTCATCTGGACGCAGATGATCCAAGACTCGAGTAGGAACTCCTTGGGTTTTTTCGTTGTTGGTTGGTTGTTTTTAATTGAAGTACAGTTGATTTACAATGTTGTGTTAATTTCTGCCATACAGCAAAGTGATAATCAGTTATACACATATATACATTCTTTTTTTAATATTCTTTTCCATTGTGGTTTACCCTAGGATATAAACCTATATAGTAGGACCTGTTGTTAAGTAGAACAATTTAGTTGGTGGCCTGAGCCAAGCCAGCTTGCTGCCTGCATTTCAACCCCAGCTTCTAAAGAGCAGCCTGCTCCCCTAACACACACCCACACCCACTCACACACATGCACACATGCACACATGCACATACACACAACTATTTCACATGCCCGCTTTCCCAGGGTGGAGCCGGGGTGGAGGAGCTGGCCCTGCCGAGTCGCTCCTGGCCAGAGCCCAGGAGAACGGAGGAGCAGCCGGGGCCGGGGCTCAGCCTGGGGACCAGTGGGGAGGCCGGGGCGACCACAGCTGCGTGGAGCCAAGGTTCTGGCTTAGCTGGAGGTGGCGTGGGGCGGGCGGGAAGGGAGAGCCAGCCTAGGGAGAATCCCTGGGGAGACCCCAGGATCCGTCACCGCAGGACATGGCCCCGCTGGCATCTGCTTGGCCGTCCGTGTTGGCACGCGAGTATCGTTACTGAGCACGTAAGGTGCAGTCCACTGACCCAGGCGAAACCGACGAATGAGGTGTGGGCTCTCTCTGATTTACAGACAGTGGTCTTTGTTTGTTTGTTTGTTTACGTCCCCTTTTTATTTATTTTTATTATTTTTTTCCTTTACAATATTGTATTGGTTTTGCCATACATCAACATGGATCAATAAACATACCCACCCACAAGAATGGTGCTTGGGTATGCTTTTAAAAAATGCAGTAAAAAACGGAATCATACTGTGCTTGTTGCTCAGCAGCTTAGTTTTTATAGCAATCTTTTTTTTAGCTCTGTCCACATTGATAGCCGAGATCTTGCTCATGCCTCTCAACTATTAATACTATTCGTATGTCCTATCCATTCTTCTTAGCTAGCCCGTCCTGAGGGACATGGCATCTTGTGCCTGGCAGCCCTTCCCATGGGGAGAGCAGAGCCCTGATACGGGGTGAATGTGGCGCTGCTGATGTGACACCGTGTGGAAGGCGAGCCAGGCTGATGGGTGCCCTCTCCTCACGCTTCCCCTGGGGGTGGTGCTCAGAAATGCCTGGGGCTTACACTGAAGTTATTGAGGGAGGGGCAGCATCACCAGAAAGCCACCCGAATGGCTTCATCCCTGGTTTCCAAGAGGGTCCTGAGGCTACGCTGTGCTGGGCTGGGAAAGGGCTACAGTCAGGAGACCCTCTCTCCATCGTCCCCGGGGCTTCAGGCCACTTATTTCTTCTATCTGCTCTCAGGCTTTCTTTCCTTTTAGTACTCTGATGTATCTAAACTCACAGTGCATATTATAAATCACTAGCTTTGCTATAATCTCTGTGGCCTGGACTGAAGTTGAGTTCTTCCCGAGAGAACGCATGTTGCTTCTGTCGGTCACAGTCGGCAGGAAGCATCCTCCTCCGTGGAGGGTGGGATGGAGAAGCTGAGGTTGGGTCTTGTAGGATGAGCAAGTGCATACAGCAGGACGGGGTGGAGAAGAGAGCTCCAGGCATACAGCAGGTGCTCAGAAGCTAGGAGGACAGATCCTCATGGCACCTGACACAGTCTGGGCATGCTAAGTGACAGAAGCAGTAAGGGTGTTGCCTCAGCAAGCACTTACTGGGGATTTAACTGGTCCCCCATCTGAGACCCGCTGACCCTGCACCCCCTTAGCCTGTGCTCTCAGGACCCTTGTCTGCCTGCACCTGGGTTTTTCCTAGGACACAGGCTTGGGTTAAGAAAGTATCTATCCGGCAGAAATGGGAATAGGAGAGAGGCACAGTTGGCAAGTACAATGTTGGGCAATGATTTTCTTCTATAACTGGTTTGCCAGGCTGGGAAGGCACCAGTCAGCCCTAAAGGGACATGCCAGACTGTCAAGTGAGCACAGAATATTCCAGCTGCTCACCGTGGTCCAGGAAGCTCAATGGCCTGCCCCTGCGGAGGCACATCCCTGGGGGCAGCTCAGGCTGATACCATCTGTACCCCCAGAGGAACCCCATGGCTCTGGGGCATCCCGTAAGTCCCCTGCTGGGAAGGGCAGGGCCTGAGGTCTGGTCCCAGTGCTGGCGGCAAGCCCTGTGTATTAGGTCACCTTCCTTCTCTGAGCGCACGGGGCCAGGAGGGTGGGCTGGGTTCGTGGTTCTCAATCGGGGCTGCATCTAAGAACCTCTTGGAAGGCTGGTAAGACCTACAGATGCCTACCCTGCTCCTTCTTGTCTCAAGGAAACAGCCTGGCAGGAAGTGTGTGCCTCTCTCCCGTCTTCCATTCTCAGAACATCTACCACTGTGTGCAGGAGAGTCTCGCTTCTCCCTTACTGGTAGTTTAATCCTGACAGCCCCGCGGACATTCTGCCACCAGGCTTAGGTCAGGAGACAAGAATGTTTCTCTTTGAAGTTTGGTTTGGTTTAGTAAATGGTTCCTGAGCACCTAGTGAGGAAGGGGCACTGTGCCAGGGGCCAGGGACACCCGGCACGGTCCCTGCAGCTGGGATCACATGAAACCTGGATGTTCAGTGGTCAGACGCTCGGGGAGTATGAGAGATGCATTCAGCTGAGAGCTGGAAGGAGGCTTCTTGAAGCAGCAGCCTCGAAGTCATAGTAGGAGGAAGCCAGGTGAGCAGGGAGGAACAGGTTCTGAGCAACAGGAATAATGAGCACAGACATGGCAACACCGTCTTCTCGCCCTTGAGGCCAATAGCCAGTGGCAGTGCCTTAGTCAAATGAGGTTTTTCAGCCTTGGTCAGTTTCTTCATATTCAATCTGATAAATTGTCTAGAGAAATGGAATTGGGAAAGTCTTGGATCTTAGGTGCCAAGAGTAGTTCCTCTGATAGGCTTACAGCAGCACCGGGGGTCGGGAGGGAGATGTGAGTCCTCCACAGGGGACCCTGCCGGGGACCCCGTGGGGCTCCCCGCGGCGTGCTGTCGGCCCTGTGGCAGGGTTCCTAGCCCAGACTCACTGTGGGGCTGGGGCACATTCCTTTTGAAAGCCAGTGCCCAGAAACGGGGCACCAGACCCTCTCTCTCCTCTCACCATCAAGCAAGCCCTCCACGTTCTCTGGGATGGGCGGCCAGGGGTCCTTCAACAAGAACTGGTTCCTTTATGCAGGTAGACTGTCAGCTCAGCTCGAGCACCTCAGTCTGCGTGAACCGTCCATCACGTCGTACCCTGCCGGGGTGCCGGCAATCCGGACCGGACTGTGTGCTCGCCTGCTCCTTCCAGTGGGGGAATGGGCACTCCCTCTCTGAGCCTGAATGGAAAGCCCGCTGGGAGCTGCACCGTGCAGGCTGTTTGGGCCTGGCAGAGGAGGGGACATTCAAGATGGACCCTTCCAGTGAACAGAAACCTGACAACGGGGAGGGTGATGTGAGCCGAGTTACAGAGGAGAGGCCGCAGCGGGGAGTGGGCCACAGTCTGTGCAACAGCAAGTAGGGAGAGGTGACTAGTCTTGGGCGATGGGGCAGGAAAAGGAGGGTGAGGCCAGGTTTCTTGGGTCTTTCAGAGGAGACACAGCCAGGTGGGTTTAGAGAGATTACTAACAATAGCCTCCAGCCAACGAACAGAAGAAAAGCCAGTACCTCCCAAGGGTTTACAATTGTTTTTTGACAATGAGACAATACCTGTGACTGTTTGTCAATCACATGCTTTGTGCCAAGCACATTAACTGCTGCCTTCCATGCATGCTTGCATGCATGCCAAGTCATTCAGTCATGTCCTACTCTTTGCGACCCCATTGACTGTATAGCCCAAGAGTCTCCTCTGCCCATGGGGATTCTCCAGGCAAGAATACTGGAGTGGGTTGCCGTGCCCTCCTCCAGGGGATCTTCCCAACCCAGGGATTGAACCTGTGTCTCTTATGTCTTCTGCATTGGCAGGCAGGTTCTTTACCACTAATGCTACCTGGGAAGCCCTCTTCATAGTAATCCTGCCAATGGGGACTATTAGTCCCCATTTTATAGATGGGGAAACTAAGGCTCAGAGAGATTGAGGGACTTGCCTAAAGACCTTCATTCTTTCATCATGTGTTTATGGGAAGCCTACAGTGCCAGGTACTGTACAGGCCTTGGGGATCCCATAGAAAAGAAGGTAGACTAGCCCCCTGGGTTCATAGCTGACAGTTGATCTAGGAGGATGGACCATTAATCAAGAGGAATTACAGCGGGGGATTTCCCTGGTGGCCCAGGGATCGAGACTGCACTTCCACTGCAGGGGGGGGATCGATCCGTAAACGGGGAAGGATGGCCGTGTGACGCGGCCAAAAAAAGAGAAATTACAACGGACTGGGTTAAGAGAGGAACACACAGCTCTGGGAACCTGGAGCTGGAGCCCCTGGTGCTGAGACTGCACAAGGCTCCCTGGAAGAAGTGATGTTTAAGGACCTGTGGGCTGGAGAGGGGCTGGCCCTCAGTCTCACTGAAGGAGAAGCTGTGTACTCTCACTGCGGTACCTAGTCACTCATGCGTGTGAACTGTCTTTTGCTCACTCTGCACCCGTCTCCCAAGTGCCTTCAGGCATCCTGGGAAGTCCTCCCAGAAGAAATGTTGGAGGTCAGAGCCTCATCTCCACCTTCACGCTCCTGTTGCACACGTGTTTCCACAGAAGTGTCTGAGGAGGCGCCTCCCTCCCAGTTTCCCAGGCCCACTGTAAGTCCTGCAGCCCAGCTCTGCAGAGGGTAAACCCAGGGGCACCTCACTCTCTAAGACTGGGCAGGGGCAGGCCTCCTGCCCTTAGCCACCTCCACCATACCTTGCTTTCTTAACCTCCAAGTAGAAACACAGCAGTGATGTGACTGTAGCCTGTGGCTGTCCCGAAAAGTGTTCAGCTTTCCAGCAAGGATGGCTCTTGCTTAAGTTAAAAAGATTCCAGAAGGAATTCCACAGGGAGGAAATTCAGGTCACCCAATTCTTGCCACACGTCTGCAAGTGAATCACAGAATTACAAATGCTGATTCAAGTTCTACACCTGTTATGCAATTTGAGCTGAAAGAATGAGCCTCCTTCACTCAACACTCCAGCTCCCAGCCTCAGCTTTACTGCCTCAGTCCCTGGTACAACGCCAGCTTCTGCTTACATACCCCTGACGATGGGGAGCTCACCACCTCAATAAGCATCTTCAAAGAATTCTCTTTAATAAAAGAGAAATTATCTGTAAAGAAAATAATATTCACTTTAATATTATTGAATGGTCACCAAATGTTAGAAACTATGATAAGCTCCTTATATGTATTGCCTCCCTTAAACTTCATTCAGACTTCCCAGGTGGCTCAGTGATAAAGAATGCTCCTGCCAATGCAGGAGCCACAGGGGATGCAGGTTTGATCCTTGAGTCGGGAAGATCCCCTGAAGGAGGAAATGGCAGCCCATTCCAGTACTCTTGCCTGGAGAATCCCATGGGCAGAGGAGTCTAGCAGGCTACAGAACATAGAGTCTCAAAGAGTCAAAGAGTTGGAAGAGACTTAGCCCGCATACAAACATAGAGAACCTTTGCTTTACAGAGTTGCAGGGGGTGAAGGAGGCAAAGGAAGTTGCTTAGCTCACCTGTTCCTCCTGCCTAACCCCAAGCATGTCTAGAAATAGGACTGGATACAATCAAATTTGACTGATGCCAGAAAGAGTCCATTTCCCCCAGAAATCTTGCTGAAAGGCTGTCACGGGGTCTCAAGCATTCCTTTTCACACAATGGCCCTTCATTCTTTTGGTTTAGGCATTGTTAATGCCCAATTGGGTCTGCACTTCAGCTGCTAAACCTTTAGTGTGGATTCACTCAGTGGTTTTCAGTTTTGGCTGCACACTGGGATCACATAGGGACTTTTAAAAAGCACAGAGGCTTTGGTCTCACCCCTAAAAATTCTGAACTCACAAGTCCAAGGTAGGCTTTTTAAAAACTTCCCCAAATGGTCTGATATTCACAGATTGATAATAACTAGATTAGATCAGGTGGTTCACCTTGGTCCAGCCTCCTGTGACTGGGGAAGTGGGTTTGCAGGGCCTTCTCTGCGGGGCTCTGAGAAGAGGTTGGGTGGTGCTGTTTGGATGCAGAGTAGTTGGTTAGCCAAGTAGCGAATGGTGGACTTTCATGTGGCATGTGTGACTCTGGGTTGGTGCTCCATCAGGGTTAGACCCTTTCACTTCCTTCCCAAATGCTTGTTGAATGAGAGGAGACTGGATTAAGTCTGGATGAAAAATCACCAAAGGGAGCTCCTCTGCGCCCTTGGGATTGTTCCTGGTGCTCAAGCGCTCTCATTCACATGTGTATGGGCTTTTTAAAAGACTGAAGCACTGAAGCCAAGCCGTGATGATCCTTAGTTACAAATGAGGAAAGGATGACTCAGAGAGGGAGGAGATTTGCACAGTCGCCCAGATAGGGCATGGCGCAGCCAAAACAAGGCTGGGGTCTTCAGATTCTGGGGCTTCCCCAACCAGTATCTTGCACTCCTCTGCCACCCTCTGCCCCCACAGACAGGTGTGCCTTCTGGGCATCTGGAGAGAAGGGCAGCCTTTCCACTCTGCAGTCAGAGATGGAACTGAGAAGAGACCCAGGTGAATACAGTGGCCCAGAAGCCACTGAGTGTTTCAAGCAGGAAAGGGTGCTCTGCAGTGTTCCAGATGGACAAGGTTATCTGCTGGGAATGAGGAGGAATTTGGAGGTCTGGAGAGATTGGGGAAAATTGCTCATAATAATCATAGAGAAAGAAGGAGGGAATTTACATGAGAAGTAGAGTAAGACAGTCTGGAGGACCATCTCAAGGGTACGCTGTGCTCCGTTGGTCTGGAGACTGTCTGCTGTGGACTTTGTGCCGCCATGTTAACTGCTCAGGCCTCAGGTCTGGGCAGAGAGGAAGTGAAGAACAGTTGAACCAGGGTGAAGGTATTCAGGCACAGATGATGGAAAGAGAGAGGCCGCTAGAGTTTGAAGAATCTTGGCCAAGGAGAGGGAGGAGGTTCTTGTAGATGAGGGTGCTGGAGGCATGGGGGCTGATGCCGGACCTCACGGCAGATTTCTGCCTGTTGGAAGAATGAAAAGGAAAGTCTGAGGGGAACAAAGCGCTCACATCGACGAGGGTGGACCAAACTCAAAGGTATAGGAATTTTCTGGAGAGGGTGGAGGAGTGATGGTCTAAACCAGTGGTATCCAAAAAAAGTATAATGTGAGCCACACACACACAAGCCACATATGTCATTCTAAATTTTCCAGTGGTTACCTTAAAAAAGAAAGAAAAAAGAAAAAAAGAAACAGTCACGATTAATTTTAACAATATATTTTGTTTTACCTAATATGTCTAAAATATTATTTCAATGTATAATCAATACAAAAATTATTAATGATCTATTTAACATTTTGTTTAACATATCTTAATACATTAAACAGAATCTTCAAAGTCTCCCAAATCTGGTGTGCATTTAACATTTAGAGCACATCTCATTTCAGACTGGCTAATTTCAAATGCTCAGTAGATACTGTGATGTGCAGCTCCTGTCTCAGAAAGCCCAGGCCTAGACTCCTGCTTCTTGTCACATCTGCCTCCCAAGTCTGTACCAGCACTGAGTGATGTGCTATGCTGGGAAATGAGAGAGCTGTGGAGTGGTGAAGGGAGGGCTGGGCTCCAGTTCCAGCTCTGATCTTCTACTCGGCAGAAACTTGGACACATATCATGCCTCATCTTTTTCTTTCTTTCTTTTTTTAATGAATAAATGTACTGCTGGTTTAATAAGATTCTGCTCTAAAACATTCTGATCACAGACTATCTTTTAAATTGAGGTATACCTGATTAGTTTTAGGTATTATGATTCAAAACTTTTAGAGATTATATTCCAATTATAGTTTAAAATATTGGATGTATTCCCTGTGCCATATAATATATTCTTGTAGCTTATTTATTTCATAATAGTAGTTGTATCTCATACTCCCCTACCCCATCTTGCCTCTCCCCACTTTCTTCTTCCCACAATAACCTCTAGTTTATTCTCTGTATCTGTGAGTCTATTTCTGTTTTGTTATACTTGCTAGTTGGTGTAATGTTTTAGAGTCCGTATATAAGTGATAACATACAGTACTTGTCTTTCTTTGTCTTACTTATTTCACTAAGCATAATGCTTTCCAAGTTCATCCATGTTGTCCCAAATGGCAAATTTTCATTCTTTTTCAGGGCTAAGTATTTTTCAGTATAAACTGTGCATTTATACTACATCCTCTTTATCCATTCATCTGTTGATGGACGCTTAGGTTGCTTCCATATCTTGGCTATTGCAAATAATGCTTCAGTGAACATTGGTGTACACATATCTTTTCAAATTAGTGTTATTGTTTTTTTGGATGCATACCCAGGAGTAGGATTGCTGGTTCATATAGTGATTCTATTTTTAGTTTTTTGAGGAACCACCATGCTGTTTTAGATAAAGGCTCCACCAGTTGACATTCCCACCAACACTGTACAAGGGTCCCCTTTGCTCCACATCTCACCAATATTTATTTGTAATTTTTGATGAGGGCCATTTAACAGGTGTGAGGTGGTAGCTCATTTTGGTTCTGATTTGCATTTCCCTGATTAGCCGTGTTGAGCATCTGATTTTCATGGGCTTGTTAGCCATCTGCCTGTCTTCTTTGGAAAAATGTCTATTCAAGTCTTCTGTATACTTTTTAATTGGATTCTTTGGGTTTTCTTTTTAGAGTGAGTTGTATGAACTGTTTATACATTTTGAATATTAACCCCTTATTGGTTATATCATTTGCAAATATTTTCTCCCATTCAGTAGGTTGTCCTTTTACTTTGTCAATGGTTTTCTTTGCTGTGCAAAAGTTTTTAAGTTTGATTAGATCCTATTTGTTTATTTTTGTTTACTTTACCTTAGATTTAAAAAAATGTTGCTACAATTTATGTCAGAGTGTTCTGCCTATGTTTTCTTTTAGGAGTTTTATAGTTTCAGGTCTTACCTTTAGGTCTTTAATACATTTTGAGCTTATTTTTGTGTATGGTGTGAGAAAATGTTCTAATTTCACATGTATCTGTCCAGTTTTTCCAGCACCATTTACTTAAGAGACTGCCTTTTCTTCATTGACCATAGGTGCATGGTTTTATTTCTGAGCTCTTGATGCTGTTCTCTTAATCTTTGTGTCTATTTTTGTGCCAGTACTACACTTGTTTTTGATTACTGTAGCTTTGTAGTATAGTTTAAAATCAGGGTGCATGATACTTCCAGTTTTGATCCTCTTTCTCAAGATTGTTTTGGCTCTTTCAAGGTCTTTTGAGTTTTCATACAAATTGATGATTTTGAGCTGTGGTGTTGGAGAAGACTCTTGAGAGTCCCTTGGACTGCAGGGAGATCTAATCAGTCTATCCTAAAGAAAATCACTCCTGAATATTCATTGGAAGGACTGATGTTGAATCTGAAACTCCAATACTTTGGCCACCTGATGTGAAGAACTGGTTCATTTGAAGAGACCCTGATGCTGGGAAAGATTGAAGGCAGGAGGAGCAGGGGATGACAGAGAATGAGATGGTTGGATGGCATCACCGACTCGATGGATATGAGTTTGAGTAAATTCCGGGAGTTGGTGATGGACAGGGAAGCCTGGTGTGCTGCAGTCCATGAGGTTGCAAAGAATCAGACACGACTGAGCAACTGAACTGAACTGAACTGAACCAATTTTTAAATTATTTGTTATAGTTCTGGGAAAATTGCCATTGTTTTGATAGGCATTGCATTGAATATGTAGATTGCTTTATATAGTATGGACATTTTAACAATATTAGCTCTTTCAGTCCATCTTATCATGATATATATTAAAAGATACTTAATAGGATTATTTCCTTAATTTTTCTCTGATAGGTTGTTGTTAGGGAATAGAATTGCAACAGATTTCTGTGTATCAATTTTGTATGTGCAATCATCAGATTCATTAATGAGCTCTATAATTTTCTTGGTGGCATCTTTAGGATTTTCTATGTATAGTATCACATCTTTTGCAAACAGTCCCAGTTCTACTTCATCCTTTCCAATTTGGATTCCTTTTATTTCTTTTTCTTCTCTGATTGCTGTCGCTAGGACTTACAATAGTATATTTAATAAAAGTGGCAAGAGTGGACATCCTTGTCCTATTCCTTATCTTAGAGGAAATGCTTTCAATTTTTCATTGAATATGATTTTATTTGTGGATTTGTCATATATGACCTTTTTTTATGTATGTATGACCCTTTTATGGTCAGGTGTGTTCCCTCTATGCCCACTTTCTAGAGATTTTTATAATAAATGGATGTTGAATTTTGTCAAAAGCTTTTTTCTGCATCTTATCGAGATGATCATATTTTATTCTTCAATTTATTAATGTGGCATATCATAGTGATTTTCTAATGCTGAACTGTTTTTATATCCCTGGGATAAATCACACTTGATCATGGTGTATGATTGTTTTAATGTATTGTTGGATTTGGTTTGCTAGTATTTTTTTTATTTTTGGAGGAATTTTGCATCTGTGTTCTTCATCAGTGATATTGGCCTGTTTTCTTTTTTTTTTGTGGTATCTTTGTCTGGTTTTGATATGATGATGGTGCTTGCCTAGTAGAATAAATTCAGAAGACTTTGTTCATTTGCAGTTTTTTGGAATATTTTCAGAAGGCTAGATGTTAATTCTTCTTTAAATGTTTGGTAGAATTCACCTGGTTCTGGACTTCTGTTTATTGAGAGTTTTTTAAATTAGGAATTCAGCATCATTACTGCTAATTGCTCTGTTTATATTTTCTACTTCTTCTTGTCTCAATCTTGATTGTATGTTTCTAAGAATTTGTCCATTTCTTGTAGATTATCCATTTTGTTGGTATATAATTGTTAGTAGTAATCTCATAGGAGCCTTTATATTTCTATAGTGTCAGTTGTAATTTCTTTTCCATTTTTGACTTCATTGATTTGGGCCCTCTCTTTCTTTTCTTGATGACTCTATCTAATGGTTTATCAATTTTGTTTGTCTTTTTAAAGAACCAGCTCTTAGTTTCATTTTTTTTCTATTTTTTTAGTCTCTATTCCTGCTCTGTTCTTTATGATTTTTTTCCTTCTAATTTGGGAGAGAGTTGTTATTCTTTTTCCAGTTCCTTTTGGTACAAGTTTAGGTTGTTGATTTGAGATTTTTTTCTTGTTTCATTATTGATTTGAGATTTTTTTTTTCTGTTTCCTGAGGTAAGTTTGTATCCCTATAAACTTTCCTCTTAGAATTGCCTTTGCTGCAACTCATAGAATATGGATCATTATGTTTTCTTCTTTTTTTTTTTTTTTTTGGTTTCCAGGTATTTTTTTGATTTCTTCAGTGAACCATTGGTTGTTTAGTAGTGTATTCTTTAGCCTTCATGTGCTTGTGATAGTTGCTGTGTTTTTCACATGTTGTTGATTTCTAGTGTCATAGTGTTGTACCAGAAAAGATACTTGATAGGATTTCACTTTTCTTAAATTACCTGAGACTTGTTTTGTGGCCTAGCATATGATCTATCCTGGAGAATGTTCTGTGTGCACTTGAAAAGATGTGTATTCTGCTGCCTTGAGGTGGAATATTATTTATATATCTATTAAGTCCCTCTGGTCTAATGTGTCATTTAAAGCCAGTGTTTCCTTATTGATTTTCTGTCTGGATGATCTATTGCTGTAGTAGGCTTTTAAAGCACCCTACTATACTTATTACTGTATATATATATATATCCATTTATGTCTGTTCATATTTGCTTTATATTTAGGTGCTCCTGTGTTGAGTGCATATATTTAGTGATCAAATAAGCAAGTACCTGTGAAGCAAAAAGCATGGGTCCTTTACCCTAATCCCCTGCCTGCCTCACAGGTTGAGAGAGTGCTTGTGAAGTACTTTGTCAATTGTATTAATATAAATGTGAATTGCCAACATTTTCAAATGTGAAAAATCTGGGACTCTGACCCAATCTTGGCATGCATTTTTTTTATTTATTGTTTTATTTAAATAATACTCTTACTCACTAAAATATTCTAACTGTTCGAAAGGATATAAAGTGAAATGTAAAGTTTTCTCCCATCCCAGACACCCAGTCCTTTCCCTGAAGACAACCAAAGACACCTGATTTTTAGAATGCCCTTGGGAGATATTTTGTGCGTGTTATGGATAAATGTGCATATCTGTGCGTGTACACGTGTACATATACATATCATTAGTTTACTCAAATAGAACAGTTTGTACACACTGTTCTGCTCTGTGCTTTTTCATTATTTTTGAGGTAATCTAATATCAATGCTTACAGATCTATCTCATTTTTAAAGTGCTGGTGTAATATTCAAAGTATAAATATTAATGATGCACTTAATCAGTTGTGACATAATAGGAAATAAGTATTTGTTTTCTGCTCCTGATTCCCGAAGACCTAGTAATTTCCTGGGTGATATCAGTGGTAGAAACTTTTTTTTTTTTTTTTTTGGCTGTACCTTGTGGCATGCAAGATCTTACTTCCATGACCAGGGATCAGACCCATGGCCCCTGCAGTGGGTGTGCAGGATCTTAACCACTGGACCAACAGGAAAGTCCCAGGACCATTCTCTGGTTCCTGACATATAAGCTTCTAAGACCCTTGGATTCTCCAAAGTCATGAATGCTTTTTTTGTTTGTTTGTTTGTTAATGATGTGACTCTTGGAAGATGAGGGCTCACTGGCAAGGATTAGAAAGTTCAAACTTTCAAGGCTTCCCTGGTGGCTCAATGGTAAAGAAGCCATCTGCCAATGCAGGAGACATGGGTTCAACCCATGATTCAGAAAGATCCCACATGCTACAGAGCAAGTAAACCCATGTGCCACCACTACTGAACCTGTGCTCTAGAGCCTGAAAGCTGCAGCTACTAAGCCCATGTGCTGTAGCTACTAAAGCCTGTGCTCCACAGCAAGAGAAGCCACCACAATGAGAATGTGCTTACCACAACTAGAGAGTAGCCCCCTGCTCGCCACAGCTAGAGAAAAGCCCACACAGCAACAAAAAACCAGCTCAGCCATAAATAATAACTTTAAAAAAAGAAGAAAGGAAAACCTGAACTTTTAGCCCCTACCCCTGAAGGAAGAAACCCTGGGGATTAAGTTAATCACTAGTGGCCATGATTTAATCATGCTCATGTCAAAGTGAAAGTCGCTCAGTCATGTCTGACTCTTTGTGACCCCAGGGACTGTAACTTATCATGCTCTTCATTCATGGGATTTTCCAGGCAAGAATACTGGAATGGGTTGCCATTTCCTTCTCCAGAGGATCTTTCCAACCCAGGGATCAAACCCAGTTCTCCTGCATTGTAGGCAGATGCTTTACCATCTGAGCCACCAGAGAAGCATGTTATGGGACCTCCCCCTAAAACACTAACTGAATAAGTTGGAAGAGGAGAGCTTCTGTGCTGGTGAACAGATGTAGATGCTGGGAGAGTGGTGTGGCCAGAGAGGATGTATGAGAGCTCCACGTCCCTCCTACATACCTTGCCCTGTGGCATCTTTTCTGTGTGGCTGTTCCTGAGTTGTATCCTTTATAATAAAGTGCTCATAGTAAGTAAAGTGCTTTCCTGAGTTCTGTGAGATGTTCTAGCAAATTATCAAACCTGATGAACCATGGAAACCTCCAATTTATACCCAGTTGGTCGGAAGTACAGACACTTGGACTTGTGATTGGTGTCTGAAGTGGGGAGCAGTCTTGTAAGACTGAGCCCTTAACCTGTGGGATCTGCACTAACTTCTGGTAGTAAGTGTCAGAAGCATTCTTGATGGAGTAAGAAACAGTTTTCCTCTACTGGTTCCTCACCAGCTAACGCATACATTGTCACCAATCTTTTGCTACTGCATTTGACTGTACTATGCCTCAGTGACAATATCTGCACTTGTATCTTTGCATCTCTGTGCCCTTACTACTTGTAGGATAATTTCCTAGAAATAGAGATTCTGGGTCAAAAGGTATGTGCTATCTAATATTTCTATAGGTTTCACCATATTGCCCTTCAAGCAGGTCACGCCCACTTATAATCACCACAGTAATGATTCAGTATAACTTCTACACACCCCTGACAACATGTTATCAAACTTTCTCACTGTTCCTAGTCTGATAGCAGCCAAGTCAATCAGCTTTCCCAGCCTAGGTTTCAATGGACTGTGATAAATGTATATGACAGGTAATACTTAACAAGTGTTGCAACTAGAAATGGTGGACCTTGCTGTTTTGAAGTGATATTTCTGGTTGGGGTACAAATACAGAAACCTAAAGAAAAGCAGCCTGCCAGCCTTGATCTCAGCTTGCATCTCTTTTGTTTGGGCTTGGCTGACATCTGGGTGACTTCCCAAGGCCATTATATAGCAATGTCAAGGGGATGGGAGGAGCTCCCTCAGGGAGGAGCTGAGCTTTGGTCTCTGAGTAATCAGGCACCAAGCTGAGGAATTACTACCCGAGCTAACAGGAGGGATAGGTACCCTATAAATTATGTGTGGATGTCAATCATTAACACTATTCATGGCATCTAAACCAGAAAGCCAGTATTTGGGGTTGCTCTGTTGGCTCCTCATGAAGCTATGTTTCTTAAACTCCAGACTTGCTTGTTTCAAGAATGAAGGGTACATGCATATCTTAGTTTCAACTTAAAATTGTGCTATTTCTTGTCTTAGCTATTTGACTCTAGTAGGGAAAGGAGTCTTGTCAGGACCTCCCTCAATCAGAACTGTTGCCTCCTCAGCACAGGTCCAACCCCACACTTTCCTGTTCTTTCCCAATGGGCAGCAGTTCAAGCAGCAGGGCATGTGTGTTTATTTATCCTTTATTTGTTCTTTCCTACGAGTATATTGTGAGCAACTACGAAGTGCTGGGCCCTGTGCTGGGCACTAGTATTTCTGAAATGAACTGGAAATGAGTTATCCCAGCAGAGCCCTGTCCAAGGCAGCTCTGCCCCACGTGTATGCACTTCCTACCCCACCCCCCCACACTGCTGTCTCCCCAGTGCTGGTCAGTGGCGGGCCCAGGTCTGTCCACACTCAGCATTGCAGGGTGCTCCCAACTGGGCTCCAGCCATGAGTTCTCCTGAAGGTGCATAGGTCAGGGACATGTGGTGGGCCCAGGGCAGTGCAGGTGAGGTGCACAGATGATAAGATCGTGGATTCTGCAGCCAGATTGCCCCTTCTGAAGCCCAGTTTAGATATGTCATGCAGATGGCACTAGTTGGTAAAGAATTTCCTGCCAGTGCAAGAGACATAAGAGATGCAGACTCAATTCCTGGGTTAGAAAGATCCCCTGGAGGAGGAGGTGGCAACCTGCTCCAGTATTCTTGCCTGGAGAATCCCATTGACAGAGGAGCCTCGTGGGCTACAGGCCAGGGAGCTGCAAAGAGTCAGACGTGAATGAGCAACTGAGCACACGCTTCCTCTTGAACACCATCCTGGGGCCTCAATGCCTGCAGTAACACATGCAGTTGATCCAAGCCTGTGATAGATTCCTCGTGGTACAGCTCGTCTGTGCTTCCCATTCACCAAGCCTCAAACATAAGCACCCATCATGCCCCTCTAGGTGGGCTGTTTTCTCAGCTGGGATTGCCCTTATTCCCTTTCAAAGTCTTAGTCTTCAAGCCTCAGCTTTAATGATGTCTTGCCTCTTCCCAGCTCCTGCAAATATCCTGGCTTATTACCGGAACAGTTGAGGAGTACCCTGGATTTCCATCTCTGCTCTGACTGTGCTATTGCACAAATTACTTAGCCTCAGTGACTTTCCGCCTCTTTAAAATGGGGATGATGCTATACTTTCCTCCAGCCAACACCCATGAGCCAGTGCCCTGCTGTGGAGGGGGAGTGGGGAGTGCAGGGCTGGGCTTGATCACTGAAAAGGAGATGCAATGAGATTGCTGAGCTGTGGAGATGCCTTTGGAAGACAGAGGGTTGAGGAAGAATGACTTGGGACTTAGCTGGTGGTCCAGTGGTTGCGAACCTGCCTCCCAATGCCAGGGATGAGGATTTGACCCCTGGTCATGAACTGAGAGCCCACATGCTGCAGGGCGGCTAAGCCCATGCCTTCAGCTAGAGAAGCCCAGCACCACAGGTACTGAACCATCGCACCTGGAGCCCACACTCCGCAGCTCAGCACAGCCGAGAGAGCACAGGGCAGAACGGCTCTGTCCTGCCTACCTAGAGCTGCCTCTGTGCCCACTGTCAAGCCCCGTGAGCACCTCAGGAACCAGCTGCTGTTTGTCTGGTTTATTCTTCAGTGTTTCTGTGAATCTCAGAGAGGGTGACCGGCTGTTCTGTTTTGCCCATGACCATCCTAATTTTAGCCCTGAAGCTCTTGAACCTGGGAAAACCTGCAGCCCTGGGCAAACCAGGAGTCTTGGTCACTCAAGGCCAGTGACCCACTGATGGGGAGGGGATGGGGGGCTGCAGGCCCTGGGCAGGCTCTGCATGCTGAGTCCGGCTGGGCCTTACACGTGCTGGGTTGCCTCATCCTTGCAACCCTCCCCTGGGGGTGTTCCAGTTCTCATTCCACCGCGGAGGAAGCGAGGCTCTCAGCAGTGAAGGCTCTGTCTGCAGGTCTCACAGCTATGAGGTCTCCGGGGTGAGCCCCTGTAGACCCACCCACGCCAGGTGTCTCCACCACACCTCACCACACCTGGAATGACCCCTCTGTGACGGGACTCATCACTCCAGCACTCTGCTCCAGTCCTTCCAAGTTAGGACTCCGAGACTTGGCTTTCTGACTCATAGTGTAACTGCATACAGTCTTTTTTTAATGTAATTTTATCTATTTTTATTCAGTTAGTTAATTTCAGTTGCGCTGGCTCTTCACTGCTGCACAGGCTTCTCACTGCAGTGGCTGCTGTTGTGGAGTATAGGCTCCAGGTACATGGGCTCGGTGGCTCCAGACACCAGAGCAGAGGCTCAATAGTTGTGACCCACAGACTTGGTTGCTCCAAGGCATGTGGGATCTTCCTGGATCAGGGATCAAACCCATGGGTCCTGCATCGGCAGGTGGATTCTTTACCACTGAGCCACTGGGGAGGCCCCTTAGCTGCATACAGTCTTGATAAGGAGGCTCATGACGATGACGCTTGTTTCCTGGGTCTCTCCTGATGATCACACAGACTGGATAGGTGGCTTTCTAGATAAGCGAGGTGAAAATAAGTTGTGCTGATTAAGGCGCATCCTCCATAACGGGTAATATGTATCTCCCCATTAATTCTTGTCTCCCGAAACTGTGGCCCAAATACTAAACAGTATTACCCTTTATTGTGATTTGGCTTGGCTTTCTCACAAGGAGGATATATTTAAGGGAATATATCCTTAAATAATCAATTTTTAAAGGCAGTGAAGCACTACCTCTGTAATTTACTTGTAGGAAAAGGAGTAAGGACCCATCCTGAGTGTTATTTTCCAGCCTGCTGCTCGGTAGCTGGTGGCACTTGCCTGGTACTTTCTCTTTGACTGGTCTCCAGTGCGTGTCAGCAGCTCTAGGAAGTCTGGTTTTCAGGAAGCCCTTTGGTTCAGGTTCCAGTGACTTCTGTCCTGCTGATGTCTTCAGTTAAAGGAAGCATCTGCATCTATCTTGGAAATTGGTAGAATTTCGTTCTTTTCTTCTCTCCACAAAGAATTCGAGTAAATATAAAGAGCAAGGTAAACTTTTAAACTTTGCTCACCATATTGGTCTAATCAGGAGAACTTTAAAAGATTTCTTAAACATTTTTTTAATTATCAGTTTAATTAGTGTGAAAATTCAAAATGATATAAATGTATAACTTAAATTTTCTGTTGCCATCCAATCTCTAATGCACAATCCCTATTAATAGAGTACATATTACTCCAATATTTTTCTATACAGAATATATACATATTAGCACATATTTACTCATATGTAAATAAGATCATAGCATACTGTTTTGCAAATATAAAGGAACATTTTTTTGGCTGTGCTGGGCCTTCACTGATGCGTACAGGCTTTCTAGAGGTGTGGTATGCTGGCTTCTCCTCGCTGCGCCTTCTCTGGGTGTGGGGCCAGGCTCGAGAGCACGCGGGCTTCCGTAGTTGTGGTACTCAGGCGTAGGTGCCTTGAGGCATGCAGACTCTTCCGGATCAGGGATGAAACCGTGTTCCCTGCTTTGGCTGGCCGGTTCCTAACGACTGAACCATCAGGGAAGGCCTATAAATTTATTTTTTAACTGAATACCATGTCATAGATATCTTCCTTGGCCCACACAAAATTTATTCTTGTTCATGGCTGCCTGGCATCCATTTTACAAGTGAAATCTGATTTACTGCATCAGCTTCCTTGAGTAGAACGTTTGAGCCAGGTCTGAATGTTGGCCAGGCCACTCAGTTCCTCTGGACTTGTTCTGGAATGATTTTGGCATATGGTGCAGGGGTGGTTACTCATTAATTCAACTTTTTAAACAATTGACAAACAGTTTGCCTTTAAACGCTTAGAACTATTAATTTTCCTATTAATCTTTGCCATAGACAGTTCATTCCTGATTCTATGTATCAGGAAGAGGAGGAACTCTTTGTTCCTAAAACCTAATTAAATGCCTGATTCATTTGTCAGATTAGGAGGAGGTTTCTCTGATCAAAAGAAAATACAGAAACTAACAAGGACCAGTTGGCCAGTTTGCAGCTGTGTCAGCATCTGAAATTCTTGGGCTTACTATTTTTGTTTTTCAGTTTTGCTGTTTCTTGAGCCAAAGTTACTGAAAGGCTCGAAATGGAGGTTCCCGAGGTCCCTATTAAAGTGCTTCCCTGGTGGCTCAGATGGTAAAGAATCTGCCTGCAATGCGGGAGACCTGAGTTTGATCCCTGGGCCCGGAATATGCCCTGGAGAAGGAAATGGCAACCCTCTCCAGTATTCTTGCCTGGAGAATCTCGTGGAGAGAGGAGCCTGGCAGGCTATAGTCTATGGGGCCAACAAGAGTTGGACATGACCGAGCGACTAACACACTTTACTTTTTTTCTGTGTGTGTAGAAACTTTTGTTTGTTGTTGCTGTTTAGTTGCTAAGTCGTGTCTTTTGTGACCCCATGGACTATAGCCCACCAGGCTTCTCTGTCCATGGGATTCTCCAGGCAAGAATACTGGAGTGGGTTACCATTTCCTTCTCCAGGGGATCTTCCTGACCCAGGGATTAAATACGTGTCTCTTGCATTGCAGACAGATTTTTTGCCACTGACCACCAGGAAAGCTGAACCACCCAAGCAGCAACATTTCTATGAGACCATTTCAACAAGGCTCACCTCCTTGTTCACATAATTATTAGTTGTTCACTTACTCATTCAACAAACATTTATTGGTCAATTGCTGGGTGTCAGGCGTTATGCTGGGTACAGGGAATACTGAGATGAAGAAAGCACTTTTACTTCCTACCCTCCAAGGGCTGACCTGGAACTTAACCTCTGTTTCCTTCCAGAGAGAGAGAAAGCAAATGTGGCAAAATGTTAGTAATTGGTGAATTTAGTAGAGGGTACATGGATATTAATTATACTTGTCTTTCAACCTTTCTGTGAGCTTAACATTTTTAAAAATGAAGTTGGGGCGAAAATATTTTTTTGTTACTTGGCAGCTGTAATTCTTAAAAGCCATTATTACCTCCCAGTTTTTCAGCGTAGAACCTATTGGATTATCCCCAGCCACTTAGCAAAAATTTAGGAGAGGAATGGTAATAGGATATTCTGCGGATACATGTGCATGTACTAAGTTGCTTCAATCGTGTCCAACTCTTTGCGACTCCATGAACCCCATGAGCCCACCAGGCTCCTCCGACCATGGGATTCTCTAGGCAAGAATACTGGAATAGGTTGCCGTTTCCTATTCCAGGCGATCATCCTGATCCAGGGACAGAACCTGAATCTCCTGTGTCTCCTGCATTGCAGGCAGATTCTTTACCCCTGAGCCACTGGGGAAGCCCATATTGTGGGGATAGGAGAGGACAATGAGAAAAGTGACAGATGTGGTCACCTGCAGCCACACAGCAGGAGCCCTGAGGCGACCGGGCACCCAACAAGTAAAGGGCTTAAACAGGAAGTGGAGGTGGAAACCCAGGCATGGGCTCCAAGCCCAAATCCTGCCCTACCCCGTCTCCAACCAGCCCTGGCCGTTCTGTGTGTGTGTGGTTGGCAGGGAGAGGGGCTGGCACAAGTTTGTCACATTTTCTGCCCTCCATTGGCAACCACCGACCTTTGACTTGAGCACAGAGGTTAAATATTTGAGCTTTGGAGTTGGCGACCTTTGTGAGAATCTCAGCCTTGCAGGGTGAACTTAAACCAGCTAGTGAATCCTGTTGGTGCTGGAGTTTGTTACAGCCTGGATAGAATTGCAGGGGGATGTGTGATGCTTTAAAGACACAGTGGTGTGTGAAGCAGTTAGCACAGGGCCTGTGCCTGGCACCTACTTAATAAATGTATCATGACATGTACCATCCTAGCCAGTGGCTCAGCTTTTCATCTGCACACTCACGTAGAAGTCTCTGCTTGATGCCTCTTTGCCTTGCTCCCCCCACAGCTGTAATCAGCAGGTTCTGTCCTCTGCTCCCACACACATCCTAAGTCAGACCCCCTCACTCTTTTCAAGGCTGTCTCCATTTGTAGCCGCTGCGGCAGCCTCCTGACTGTTCTTCCTGCCTCCACACTGGCTCCCTCACCCCCAGACGTTCTCCGTGGTGGGCTTTCTCAAGCTCGGTGGAGAATGCCACCTTTCTCAGGCTTCTTACGGCTTCCCATCACCCTGACTCTCACATCACCCCGCCCAGCCCCCAGCCTCACCTTCTGGACTCCCCCCGGCTCCCTGCACTCTACATTCTGGCCTGCCTTCTGTCCCTCAGACGCGCCAGTTCACTCTCACTTCAGTCTTTCAGTTGCCTTCTCGGCCTGAAATGCATGTCTTCACATGGTTGCCTCCTTTTCCTCTCTGTCCCTTGGCTCCAGTTCATTTCCACAGAGAGGTTCTCTCTGACCATCCTGTCTAATGCTGTGTACCACCTCCATCACCACCTACCTGTTTCATTATCTTTAAAGCACTTATAAAGTGATCTTGTGTGTTTATTTAACTCTTGTATGTCTCCCTCATACAATGGAAGCTCTAGGAAATAGTGATAACCTTGTGCTTTGTTCAGTGTTCTAGCTTGGGATGCCATAACAAAATATGGCAGACTGGGGAGTTTAAGCAACACATTTATTTTCACACAGTTTGGAGGCTGTGAAGTCCCAGATCAAGGTTCTGGCATGGTTTGGTTTCCAAGGAGAGTTCTCTTCCTGGCCTGCAGACATCTGCCTTCTCACTGTGACCTCAAATGGTCTTTCCTCCATATGAGAGAGAGACTGTTCTTATAAAGACACTAATCCCTAAGGACTTTCCTGGTGGCCCAGTGGTTAAGATTCCACAATTTTCAGTATAGGGAGTGTGTTTGACCCCTAGTTGAGGAACTGAGATTCCACATATCATGTGGCGTGGCAAGAAAAACCCAAAAAAGCCAAACCACTAATCCTACTGGAGCAGAGCCCCACACTTATGACCTCATTTAACCCTTATTCCTCCTTAGAGACACCACTTCCAAATATAGCCACCTGGATGGGGCGGGGAAGGGCTTCAACATAGAAATTGGGGGGAAGGGGACTATAAACATTCACCTCTGTAGTGTCAGCATCAGAACCCAGAAGAGAGCCTGACACGTAATGAGTGCTAATTTGCTTCAGTTGTGTCCAGCTCTTTTTGACCCTATGGACTGTATGTAGCCCACCAGGCTCCTCTGTCCATGGGACTCTCCGGGCAGGAATATTGGAGTGGGTTGGTATGCTCTCCTCCAGGCGATCTTCCCAATCCAGGGATCGAACCCATGTCTCCTGCATTGGCAGGTGGGTTCTTTACCACTAGCGCTACCTGGGAAGCCCCTGACATGTAATAGGCACTCAATAAATACTTGCTAAGTAAACGAATGCAGGATAGAAGTTGACTTCCCTGCGAGCCCGTGTAAGTGGCCCCACATCTAGCACTCCATCCCACAGGCCAGGGCGTATCACTGTACATTCCCCAGCCCGCCATCAACGCCACGGTGGAAGAGGACATCCTGCTCTCGGTTGACTACTCCTGCCATGGGATCCCCACCATCGAATGGAAGTACACGTCCAGCTGGGGAGTGCAGAAGATCGTGGAGTGGAAGCCGGGGACTCAAGCCAACATCTCCCAGAGCCACAAGGACAGGGTGTGCACCTTCGACAACGGCTCCATCCAGCTCTTCAGCGTGGGCGTGCGGGACTCCGGCTCCTACATCATCACGGTGACCGAGCACCTGGGGAGCAGCCAGTTTGGCACCATCGTGTTGCACGTCTCAGGTGAGATGCTCCCGGGGGCCCTGGTGCCTCTAGAAAATCGGAGTGTGTGGGAGGCCAACCTGATATTAAGAGATGTTATCTGCCCCCCACCTGTAGAGATCCTCTATGAAGACCTCCACTTTGTCGCTGTCTTCCTTGCTTTTCTTGTTGCTGTGGCTGCACTGCTGATCAGCCTAATGTGGGTTTGTAATAAGTGTGCCTATAAATTCCAAAGGAAGAGAAGACACAAACTCAAAGGTAATTCTCTGGGCCTTGTAATTGATGCCCATGTTACCTTCTTCTTACCAAGAAAGCACCCCCAGCTGAGTGGCAACTCACAGTCAGTGTGTCTTTTGCTTTGCAGAAAGCACAACAGAGGAGATTGAGCTGCAGGAAGTAGAGTGTTAGCCAAGGCCAGACCCAGTGACATTCCTACCTCAAGAGGAAGATGTGATTTTCCAACGAAAGGAACACACATGGCCAGTCCTGCCCGAGCCTTTTGTTCTGCCATAGCCGCACGTTGCTGCTGGGGTAGCTGCATGTTGACGAAGCTGACTGCCTGGAGCTGGACTCTGGATTGGACCACGTCAGTCCCAGTGGCGTGGAGGTCAACGAGGAGGAGGGCAGGGCTGTGAGCTGGTGCTGTGCTCAGCCGTGGGGCCGCGGCGGCCCAGTGCCCTGTCTGCTTCCTCACTGCACTCTGCTTGGCGGGGCGGGGGGCACTGGAGGGGTCCCCATGCCCGTGTGCTTGTGCTCAGTCATTTCTGACTCTGTGACCCCATGGACTGTAGCCCACCGGGCTCCTCTGCCCATGGGATTCTCCAGGCAAGAACACTGCAGAAGGTTGCCATTTCCTCCTCCAAGGGGTCTTCCCAACCCAGGGATCGAACCCGTATCTCCTGTGGCCCCGTGCCTTGCAGTTGGGTTCTTTACCTCCTGAGCCATCAAGAAGCCCTGTAGCAGAGGCGGGAGTGTTTCCAGACCAAGCATGCAGCGCTGTAACATGCTCTCTGTGCTCTGGTCTTCTCTGCCTGTGGCCGCCTCCAGCTTCTCCTGTGGGGACTGCTGTGAGCACCTCTCAGAGCAGGGAGAGCACCCCCTCCTCCCTGCGGCTTGGAGCTTTAGGGAGAAGAGCTAAATTTATTCTGGGGGGGACCACCATTGGGAACAAGGGACAGGGAGAGAATTGCCTTTCTTTTCCTCTCTCACTCCAGCGTGAATTAGACTTTCCCTCCTGAGGCCCCAGGGGAGGCCACTGTGAGGAGAGCAGCTCATCTCCACGCAGGTGGCCCCATGACAAGCTGGGGACACCACCTGTGTGAAGGCTGCGGCTGCAGGATGGGCAGGAAAGTCACTGCGGGCTTCAAACCTACTCCCTCAGTCACTCACGCTTCCTAGCACGCCAGGGCCTCACTGGCTCCCAGCGGGTTGGGGAACACCTGGCCCTCGCCTACCTCACCCTCAAAGTATCAAGCAAAGCCCACAGTAGCACAGAGCACTCCGAGCAATTAAAGGAAGCTGTGAAGAATCTTCCAGAGCCTAGGACGCAATGAGCGCTGTGCCGGGTCCTGGAGAAAGTCAAGCACCCTGGAGTGCTGGGGCTTCACGTGCCACTGGGGATGGGCCACAGCTGGCCCCGGCCCTTAGCCTCCGAAGTCACTGGCCACCATGGGTACCTGCATCTCTCCGTGCCAGCCTCCTTTCAGCAAGCTCTAAAGCAGGCCTGAATTTATCTTCTGTTCTCCTCTTTCTCTCCAACATTCTTAGCTACAAGTCAAAGGTACCATTCCGTTTATTGGTGGAATTTGACCTTATTAGCTGTGTCCCCAGCCCTCAACTGCAGATTCACCCATTCACACATGAAGGAGACCTAGAACATTCTCTCCTCCCTCCCTCCAAGTCCCAAGTGTCCATATCACTTACAGAAAGTTGTCTGGAGACATCAGTATGAGGCTTTTGCCTACATACTGTCTCCAGGGTTACAGCAAGGAATCTTTTGGGGTTACGGGAGCTATCATTGATCCAGAGGCATTACTTGATTCAGAATGCCAAAGAGCAGCTAATCTGCATGACTGATTTGTAGCCCAAGTGCATGACAGACATGGGTCACCTCAGGCCGCCTCTCGGTCACGGAGGCGTACACAGACACACCAGTGCCCTTTCCCCGTGCAGCAGCCAGTGGAACCAGACCTCCCCACAGAGGATGGGTTTCTTGTGCTGGTCTCCGGCATCATGAGGAAGCAGGATGAGACAGGCCAGAAAGGATCAACCTGACGGTCCCTTTTTCACACAGCAAGCCCATCAGCAGGAAATCGGATTAAATCTAGTTAGCTCCCAGAACCTCTGTCCTCTTGACACCTTACCTGCTTTCCAGAACTCTGCCTCTCAGCTTCTCAGAAGTCAAGGGTGGAAATCTTCATATTAAAGGAGAAGCTGAAAAGAATACCCAGCGAGATGTACCAATCCAGATATAAATTAAATTTGCTCCCCCACCCCAAATCTTCATCAAAGGTTGTTCCTTCAGCTTTCCATGTCTCTATTTTGCACTTTGAAAGCTCCCCCAGTTTGAATATTCCTGTGGAAAGTTCTTGATTCTTGAGCCTGGGAGTTCTACTTTCCAAAATAGAAAATATTAAATCATAGAGGTTTAGCCACTGAACATGTTAAACTGTAAGTTATGTTTCAAGCTGTGAAAAAAAAATAAACTTTTAAAGGCTGAAATAAAACCTAAAAATAAAGCCCCGATCCTTTATTTGTGAGCCTATCCCTGCAGAGAACTCAGAGGCCTAGAAGAGGTTTCCGTCGGCTGCAGACAAGCAAAACCCTCAGCCAGAGCCAGGGGCCTGGCAAAGTTTTAAATGACAGTGCAATTAATCACACTAATTCTAACCATAAATATTCTTCAGCAAGTCAGAAAAACACCATTATTCTCCCCTGCGTTATAACCAGACTAATTTGAAGCTCTTGCTTCCAGAATGTTACTTACAATTCAGTAGAGCCCTTCCTGCTTTTGGAAGGGGCCAAATCGAGGATGTGGCGGGTGTATCACCCAGTCAACAGTGCACAGGACGCAGGACAGAACATATGTGCCCTGTGGACAGAATGTCCCGTCTGAGACTGTGATCTCAAAAACCCAGACGTGTGTACGCTTCTCTCTCACTTCATGGTGTTCCAGGTGGGCAAGGATTGCTGCAAGAGAACCTCGGTCCTCTGGAGTCAAGGGAGATGCCAAACACCCCGCGGGACTGCATGCTCCCTGATTTGAAATCGAACCACACACAGCTGAGGAGCCCAGGCAGTGAGAGATAGGAAGGTTATCAGCATGTCTGGCTCAGTTCAGGGATGCAGAGACAAGGCCTGAGAGAGGATTGGGTTTAGAAAGGCTAGATGTCTGTACTAAGGGCAGAGAAGAGGTGGCAGACTCGAATGCTAGGAGATGGAACCATGAGGAGTCAAATGTGATGGAGTGAAACTGCAGGGCCATTGGGTGAAGGAAAACCCTGTCTCCATCATTAGCCTTTCTATGTCCAGTTTGTTTCTTCTGCCCAGGTTCCAGGGAAGATTCAGATGCTTCTAGTTTGCTGAAAGCAGAGTATGTCCTTGTGATTACGGGCAGTGTGTCTATCCACAGCTCAGCTTCTGATAAGGAACAACGTGAATCTCCAGCACCTGCGCCTGTCTGCACATCCATCACCCGCCCCCACTGTAAGCTTTTCCAACCCTTCGGAACACAGTTACTGGGTCCACTATTTATACTGCTTTTCAGTTAAAATAAACTTTTTATTGTAGTGTAGTGTAGTGATAACTTACAGTGAACGATATCAGATTTGTGATCTTTGAAGATTTAGCTTCGGGACCAGGAACCAGGCTTGACCACTCAAGAGCTTTTGTATAGCAGAGTTTTATTAAAGTATAAAAAGGCACAGAGAAAGCTTCTGACATAGACACCAGAAGGGGGATGGAGAGTGCCCCCTTGCTAGTCTAAGCAGGGAGTTATATACTTTTTAATTAGTTATTACAATAAATCAAAACAGTGTCTCAAGGTTGTAAAGATGTTACTAGACCCACTCCCACTCCCATAATTTATATTTTGAGAACAGGATTAGCCAGGTTTTCAGGAAGGAGAAACTGTCCTCAAGCAGGATACATTGTTGTTATATAACCCTTAGTACAGAGTTTAAACTGAGTTGCTTGTTGTGTAATCATCAATTCTGGGCTGATAGATAAAAACGTTTTATGTGACTAAGACTAAGGAATGTAGAGGAAAAAAAGTTCGTCCTTTCCTCCTCCTTGAGAATCCCAGATCCCTGTCTCCTCCTCGAGAACCCCAGACCCCTCTCTCCTCAGGGACCCCAGATTTGTCAATCTGTCTAGGAATTGACTCAGTAGTTGATTTACAATGTTCAGTTGGTTTCAGGTGTACAACAAAGTGAATCTGTTATGTATCAGTTACACACACACACAGTTGTCTGACTGTGTGTGACCCCATGGCCTGTAGCTCGCCAGGCTCCTCTGTCCATGGGACTTCCCAGGCAAGAACACTGGAGCAGATTGCCATTTCCTTCTCCAGGGCATCTCTCTGACCCAGGGATTGAACTCTAGTCTCCCGCACTGGCAGGCAGAGTCTCACCAGTGAGTGTGTATGTGTGCATGCGCACACGTGCGTGCTTAGTCACTTCAGTCGCGTCCAACTCTTTCTGACCCCATGGACTGTAGACCACCAGGCTCTTCTGTCCATGGAATTCTCCAGGCAACAAGACTGGAGTGGGTTGCCATGCCCTCCTCCAGGGGATCTTCCCAACCCAGGTCTCCTGCACTGCAGGCAGATTCTTTACCATCTGGGCCACCAGGGAAGCTGATATATATATACATCCGTTCTTTCTCAGATTCTTTTCCCATATACAGTACAGAATATTGATCAGTTCCCTGTGCTGTACCCGAGAAGGCAATGGCACCCCACTCCAGTACTCTTTACCTGGAAAATCCCATGGACGGAGGAGCCTGGTAGGCTGAAGTCCATGGGGTCACGAACAGCCGGACAAGACTGAGCAACTTCATTTTCACTTTTCACTTTCATGCTTTGGAGAAGGAAATGGCGACCCACTGTTCTGGCCTGGAGAATCCCAGGGACGGGGAAGCCTGGTGAGCTGCCATCTATGGGTCACACAGAGCTGGACACGACTGAAGTGACTCAGCAGCAGCAGCTGCGCTGTACAGTAGGTTCTTATTCATAATTTATATATAGTAGTGTGTATGTTAATCTCCATCTCCTAATTTATCCCTTCCCTCTACATTTCCCCTTTGGTAACCATCAGTGTGAGATCTGTGAGTCTGTTTCTGTTTAATAAATAAGTGCATTTGTGTAATTTTTAAAATTAGATTTCACTTGTGCTGTCTCCACTAACTTTTACACATTAGGTAGGTGTTCACAAAGGAGATAAATCCTTTAAAATTAAAATGATATTGAAGTCCACATATAAAGAAAAATTCAGTCCTACCCAATAAACTTGAGTGTATCCTTCTGGACCTGCTATATATGAATCTGTCTATATATACACATACTACAATACGCATATTGACACTGTTCTCTTTTGAGGCCAAGTGGGATTCTATTACACACATTACCTTACAACTTGCTTATTCTCCTTTCATGTTTCTTGGGCATTAGTTCATGTCTCTACCTATTCCTAAATATTCTTACTGCCTCCACAATGTAATTCATAGCATGGACACATTATAATTGTTCATTCACTTAAGAATTTTTATTTCAAGTGGTATATACAAAAATAAATATCTTGGGCAATCAATTTTATCAGACTTGTTCCTTCTGCCAAGATGGCCTCCTCTTGTTAACTAAGGTGTTCAACTATCATCTATGAATCACTTCCTCTTAGGAAATTCAATTTTTTGTAAGATTAAAACTTTTTTTGAAGTATAGGTGATTTACAATGCTGTGTTAGTTTACACACACACACACATCCTTTTTCAGATTGTTTTCTACAATCAATAGGGTATTGCAAGATATTATCGTTTCCTGTGCTATCCAGTAAGTCCTTGTTACTCACCTATTTTATATGTACTGGTATGTATATGTTTGTTGTTGTTTTTTCTTCTTGCTTTCTTTTTAATAAGTGCATTTGTATCGCAGAGTCCACGTTTATGATATTTGTCTTTTGTCTTTTTTCACTTAGTATTATCTTTAGGTCCTTCCATGTTGCTGCAAATGGCATTATTTCATTCTTTTTTTATGACGAATATTCCAGTGTGTTGTGTGTGTGTGTGGCTATACTGCAGCGTCTTCATCTAGTCACCTGTTGATGGACACTTAAGTTGCTTGCATGTCTTTGCTATTGCAAATAGTGCTGCAATGAACACTGAGGTGCAAGTGTCTTCAGATTATGATTTTCTCCAGATATATGTCCAGGAGTACAACTGCTGAATCATATGGTAACTATTTTTAGTTTTTTAAGAAGCCTCCATACTGTCCTTCATAATTTCCATTGGCTGCCCCAATTTACATTCCCATCAACAGCACAGGAGGCTTTTCTTTTCTCCACACTCTCCAGCGTTACTTGTAAACTTTTTGATGATAGCCACTCTGACTGGTGTGCGGTGATACCTCATTCTAGTTTTGATTCGCATTTCTCTAACAATTAGTGATGGTGAGCATCTTTTCATGTGCCTGTTGGCCATTGGTACATTTTATTTTAAATTTATTTAGGTCTTCTGCCTATATTTTGATCGGGTTGTCTGTCTTTTTTTAATGTTTTCTAATATTGGTGGGGTTTCTGTAAAATTTAGCAAAGACTGAGTGTTGGAAGAGAGAGAAAGACCACTACTAATGTAAAATCAAAGGATTTAGCTTCAGATTTGACCTTATCAAGTGCAGCCATTAGGTCCATTTGATACAACAGACCAGTGGTTGTTCAGGAAATTCTATCTATAAATATGCTAAGGTACCTCACAGTTTGAAGGACTTTTTCTCACTAAAGTGAACTTATTTAATAATAATTTAGTTTTCTGTTTTTATTCAACAATGATATACAAATGCCAATTAGAATTCCTGGTCAGCATGAAATTATCAGGACTCTTTACTTTGATTTCATGGTGTTCTGACAAAGAAATCTGATGGTGAAGTTAGAGGATAAATGTATGATTTCTGTGGCTGGTTACCACAGACCACAGCTCTCTCTTTGGGTCTATGGACCCAGGGGATCGGGATGGGACTATGTGTAGAGGTTAAAAGAGAGGCCATGAATCGAACTGAGTGGAAGAAGAGATTCTGCCCCTGGCCTCATCTTGGTGTATAGCTAAGTCATCAGGAAGTTTTCCAGATTGTATGTTACTTTTCTACCTCAAACTTCTCCCCTTCATCTACCAGATTTCAAGCCAAGTATAGCCTGAAACAATAGTTCACAATCACTAAATAAGGAAAGGAAAATAGCATAACATGGAAGTTTCTCTGGTGCATAAGCAAGGCAAGTCAGAACATGAGGAGTAGGAAAACTCTTCAGTCATTCAGGCTCAACTTTTAGAGAAGTACAAATGAGTACCTGCATTTGGGAACCCTGTACCATAATTTTAGTCATTCTTTCCAGTGTTTACATTGGTCTGTTTTTCAGATTTACAGACTTCCTGAATAATCCTTAAACAATGATCTTTGTGAAGTATGACTATAAACAAATTTCTGGAAGTGACCTTGTAGATAGTTAACAGCAAACTTCAGGGCAAAAACCCAGTAGCGGTCACTGACTTTTGAGTACCACTTGCGTTACTGTTTTTTCCAGTGGTCATGTATGGATGTGAGAGTTGGACTATAAAGAAAGCTGAGTGCTGAAGAACTGATGCTTTTGAACTGTGGTGTTGGAGAAGACTCTTGAGAGTCCCTTGGACTGCAGAGAGATCCAACCAGTCCATCCTAAAGGAGATCAGCCCTGGGTGTTCACTGGAAGGACTGATGCTGAAGCTGAAACTCCAATACTTTGGCCACCTGATGAAAAGAGCTGACTCATTTGAAAAGACCCTGATGCTGGGAAAGACTGAGGGCAGAAGGAGAAGGGAAAGACAGAGGATGAGATGGCTGGATGGCATCACGGACTCGATGGACATGTGTTTGGGTGGACTCTGGGAGTTGGTGATGGACAGGGAGGCCTGGCGTGCTGCGATTCATGGGGTTGCAAAGAGTTGGACTCAACTGAAGTGAACTGAACTGTGTTACTGTGCTTGCTGCTTTGAAAACATGAGAGCTTTCTCTGTGGTGAACTGTTTTTCATTCCCATCCTGAAGTGAGATATAAAGAAAGCTGACTTTAGCTCCAAGTATTTAAGGCATCAACAAAGAGCAGGAGTAGGAAAGTGAAACTCAATGAAAGACCAAGGCAGAGGGTGTGAGGAGAGGTCAACCAGAGAGATCGGCTTTAACAATGGACATGGAAAAACTAAATCTTCCACCCATAAATGTTCTATCTTCACCATCTAGAAATTTTTCATACAGGACATGCTAAAACATCTAAAACACCTTCTCCTACTGATGAATAAAATTTTTTTTTCCAACTTCTAATTGCTTTCGGGTGGCCTCGACCTGCAATGGCTTGAAGCAGGGCTTGGGTTCCCAGCCAGAGGTCAAGGCTGGGTCGCAGCAGTGCAAGCACCTAACCTAGCCACTAGATCAGTGGTCAGTGACAAGGGCTCTGGCCCTGAGGCTTTGCAGAAAGGAATTTCCACAAAGAAAGTAGTGAAGCAAATGAAGTAGTTATTAGGAGGAAAAAGAGTACAGTACCTGTGCATGGACACACAGGCAGACTCAGATGGAGAGTGCCTGAGCTGCACCCTCGTGGCAGTGTAGATCACTTATATGAGGTATTTCTTACAATTTTCCCTTGGCCAATCATTTTGATTTGCCTCATTCACAGTCCCTATCTGGTATATCTCAGGATCCTTTTGTGTGTACACACCTCTTAGCCAAGATGGATCCTACCACAAAGGCATTCGGGCAGAGCATCCCTTGACATGGTAACCCCCTTGGCTTGCAAGGAGCCTTTCTGTGCACGTGTGGTGCAGGGAAGTCTTCTGACTTTGTGAACGAGAAGTATATGGTCTGGGCAAGGCCAGCATCCTCCCTTAATCATCAAGCTGCTCTCATCTTGGGAGTTTCAGTCAATAGGGAATGAATCTCCAATTGCTTTACCCTGGCAGGGGAGGGGGGTCCATCTGCCTCCTGCCTCATAATTAGCTGGGTTTTTACAGTTGCTTCATGTTTTACATATGCACATCTTAGAATTTAGTATCTCTCACCAACCATAACTAAGCCTTTGAACCAGCCTTGTGGTTAGCAGAGGCATTCCTTCTTCCTATTTTATGGAAACAGCTTCAGAGAGGATAACACTGCCAAGCACACAGCTAAGCAGAAGTAGAGCCAACATTCCAACACAGCTCTTTCGCCAACTATTAAACACTTGGTGAGGGGCTAATTGGTTTTCTCCAACCTCTCTCCCAAAGGCCACAGCACATCCTTCCAACTATGGGTAACTCAGGTTGAACCACTGCCACCACAACTGATCTGCCAGCCACTTTCCCATGCTTACCTTAGCTTCCACTCCTCTCAGACAGGAAGTGACTGATCTCTGAACGTGCCTTAGAACAACAGGGTGAGGAAGGCCTTTGATCACCCCTGTCCATTCCGACGAAGTATACGTGAGTGGGTGGTAATTATGCACATATTCTCATCCGTTCTACTCCAAGACTGGTCCTTGTGACAAGATCATCATAGAAACAAAATAAAACATTCAAACATTTTTGTATTTGACATTCAATTTATGTCCACTATAATAAAGAGGGGGCTTTCATTTTATATCTTTTTAGATTTGTCTAGTAATTCGATTTTTATTATATATATATATATATATATATATATATATATATATATATATATATATAATTTGGCTGCACTAGGTTCTAGTTGGGGCTCACGGGCTTCTCTCCCAGTTGTGGCATGTGGGTTTCTCTTGTAGTGACCAATGGGCTCTAGAGTACATGGGCTCAGCTGTGGCACACAGGCTCCTCCGCAGTGGAGACACATGAGCTTAGCTTAGCTTAGCTGCCCCTTAGTTCCCTGACCAGGGATTGAACCCACATCCCCTGAATGATTCTTAACCACTGGACCACCAGGGAAGTCCCCCCAATAAATCACTTAACTGTATTTTACCAAAAGTATCAATCAGCAAAGGATGGAAATGAAAAAAATAATAAAAACTAGTCCTTTGCTGAAAGTTTGAGATTCATTGTACTGTAGTTTGAGCCTTCATAAGACTCCATATGTGAGATGTGTACAGATTAGCTTCCTATACTTTGCAAAGCAACTTTTGGGACACCATAACTTAGAAAGCACTGGAAAATTTTAAAATACTTGCAGATTTATATTAACCTTTTAATTTCCATGGATAGAAAAATGCAGCTTAATCAGAGGCAAAAAGCACACAAAAACACAAAAGTATTATGGTATTTCATGGCTTACAAGCTCCACTTATCTTTTAAAAGAGAAATACAAAGGATTTCTAATTACTTCAGTCATAAATTATTAAGATACCCATCTTTTAAAAATTGAAAGCCTTCCTCATAAGGAAACTACAGATTACTTACAGATTATTTTTAGTGGCACCAAAAGGCCCATAAGCCCAAATTTCTTATTAAGGGAAGTTCTTCAGACACATTTTAGGACTGGGGCACTATTTCTAAATCATGTTATCTGTTCTTTGCAAAAGGTATTCCATTAATCCATTAGTACTTTTCCTGGGAAAATGCAGAGACCTAGTGAAATAAGACGGAACAAATCTTTAATGAGAAGCAATCCAGGGTTGCTGGCTGAGGCTGGGGACTGCCAAGGTCAGGGTAAGGCAGGAGCAGAGCAAGGCAAATGAGGTCATTCAAGTGGGAAAAAAGACGAAGGAGAAATGGAAGAAACCCTAAAGATACAATACTATCTGCCTTCTAAGCCTTCAGGTGGAGCTCTAAGGAATTTCTCAGCGGACTGAGACCCAGGCATGCGTAACGAAGACAATCAGAGGGAAAAGTACTTTATCCACTAACACAAGAGCTGGTTTTAATAGGTCTAGTGGGGAGGGCTCTTAGCGACCCCATGGACTGCCGGACACGACTGAGCGACTTCACTTTCACTTTTCACTTTCATGCATTGGAGAAGGAAGTGGCAACCCACTCCAGTGTTCTTGCCTGGAGAATCCCAGGGATGGGGGAGCCTGGTGGGCTGCCTTCTATGGGGTCACACAGAGTTGAACACGACTGAAGTGACTTAGCAGCAGCAATAGCAGCAGTGGGGAGGGCAGGACAGGCTCCACTGGTTGGAAAGCACTTTGTTGCACTTAAGAGAAAGGATCTGCTCCTCTCATTGTGAGGGAATTCCTGTATGAAAGCTGGGTCTTAAGAGTGTTTAAATATTCTTAAGCAATAACAAACAGTGGAATGATATGACATAATTCATTTAGGTTAAGAGTTCAGAGTGTCTGGAATTTTTAACCATAATCTTTATTTGATGTCAACATCAAAGGGATTATTTTAAAAAGCTAATGTCAATCCATGTTAGTAATATTTCAAGTCAACTACATAAAAAAAGTACATCTCTCATGTTTGTATACCCTATAACTGTACATAAACTTTTACATTTTAAAGCACTTATCACTTATAAAGTGAAAGGTTTCAAAATGCCAAGCAAACATTTGCTACTTATTATTTTTTAAAAACAATATTTCTTTAGAAGATTCCTCTTCTTTGTGCTTATTGTTGATCTGCAAACATTCCTTAACGTTTCTGGAAGCTTCTCTGGGGAAAAAAAAATCTGGAAACTGGTCCAGAAAAAAAAAATCACAGTAGACAAGGACTAAGTGCAGACATAAGCAGCTCCATTTTATAAACAAAGTTTCGGCCTTCCATTTTATTCCACTGAACTTCTTTGAATGGCCCACGAAGATGATTCCACTTGCTATCTTGCAAAACATCACTTTTTGGAAGGTCTTTACATTGGTTACGGGGAAACTGAACCATAATCTTGCTGCCACTCTCAGGGCCATTACGAACTGTGGAGCGAAACCAAAATATCAATATATTCATTTTTCAAGCTAGAAACAACAAAGATCACACAACTTCACTTTCCATGAGCATAAAAAGCCTTGTCTACCAACTTGAAAGTGCTTATTTAAAAATACTTTTCAGGTTCAATATGCTAAAATAAAATTTACTAATTTATAGATACTGTGTGTATTTGTGCATGTGCTCAGTAGTGTCTGACTCTTTGCAACCCCATGGACTGTAGCCAGCCAGGCTCCTCTATCCATGTATAGTTTTCCAGACAAGAATACTGGAGTGGGTTGCCATTTCCTGCTCCAGGGGATCTTCCCAACCCAGGGATCAAACTCACGTCTCCTGCATCTCCTGCACTGGCAGGCGGAGTCTTTACCACTGTGCCACCTGGAAAGCCCCTTATAGATACTAGGCTGGTAAAAATATTTATGAATTAATGTTTGTAATATAAAAATGTGGCAAAGATGAGTGCTGGTTTAGGAAAATCACATGTTCTATATATTTTCAGAACATCATTTTTTTTCCTAAAATACTTGATAACCTAATCATTTAACAACTTAGTTAATATACACCCACAATGTGATGAAAGTCAAATGTTCAAAATCAGAACTGGAAAGGATGGATGAAAGATTATTCTGAATATGAACTGTAGGTTTTAATGAGGTTTTATAACTCAGGCAAGAAGAAAGGGTATTTAGAAATTCTTATCTATAATGGTCTTGCAATGATCAAGCCTACAGATTTACAAGCTGTGATCCTGTGGGGAAGAATGTCTAACTACCTACTCTTTCAAATATTTAGAGCAAGTATTAAAGAAGATCACACTGAAACGATATATAATTTTCAACAAGACAAAATGTATACATGCCTATCCAAGTGCCCCATTCATGGCAGGTGCTTCACAAAACACCTCTCTGTTCTATTTCTTGACCATCTTTAGGATCAGATACTATTCTTCTTGCACATTTGCAGCAGTGTATTTATAAACTTAAAAAAAAATTTTTGGCCCCATCATGCAGCATGTGGGATCTTAGATGACCAGGGACTGAACCTGTGTCCACAGCAGTGAAAGTGAGTCCTAATTAAGGCAGGAGTAATAATGCTGATGGCATTTTTCAGATAATCTCCTAGGAAAATGTGTTGCCAAGCAAAACATATTTTATAACTACTTAAAAATAACCTGTTGCTCTGAGTAATAGCTATGATGAGATAAATACTCAACATAATTAATAAAGGAACTCACCTACTATAGAGGTTAAGTTACTCTTATGTATGGTAACTACTAAAGCTAAATGAAAAGGCCAAACTCCCAAAGGTCTCTTTACATTCAGAGAAGTAGAAAGTACCTGAGATAGCATAGTCACCATTTGGGGAAGCCACGGTTATGGCAGAGGCATTGCCAATGCTCTCTACAGGCCCCAGTCCCACGTGATTACTGAAGCTCAGAACCTGCCAGCCCATAACCTTGGCTAGCTGCTGAACTGCGTGCACCTGATGCTGTGACATCTGTAAATGAAAAAGGAAATTTCATTGACAATCAGAACAGGTATTTACTTGGCAGTAACTTGACATCATGACTGTAAAGTGAACTTTCATTGGAGTTTTCACTGCCTAGCAAAGGAACGCTATCTTATGTTTCAGGAATTCTCCTCTGTCGGGGGCAAGGGAACAAGATCCCACCTTCCACTGCAGAAGCTAAAATAGCCTGATACTTGCTTTCCTGTACACTGGCAGTGGGAACACAGCCCACAAGCTGAACTTGGCCAGCTGGAGCCTCCCACCTGGATCACTGAGTCTGGAGGAACATTCGAACAGCAGAGTAGCTGAGTATCTTCCACTGGCCCTGTCAAGTCCACTCTCCAACCTAGTTTGTTCTGGGAGGCTGTCACACTAACAGCTTTTATATTGATCCTTAGTAAAGAGACAACCCTGAAACCACCCTGAGAGACCTGACGGATGCACAGGACAATAAAGAGTGCGCCTGCCACCGACAAGGAGGGTGGTGGTGCTGGGATGCAGCAGCAGGGGCCCCGCCTGCCCGTGGCTCTCACATCCAGCTTCCTTTGATCCTGAGCCATTCGCAAGCCTTATTCTCTAGACTTCTTAGCAATTCTGGAAGTTCTTTAAAAGGCTTTTATTAGACTTCTGCACATGTTCTTAAGCTAACCAAAGCTATTTTAGGTACAATCAACCAAGAGCTGCCATACATCACAAATGCCCTTTAAATAAAGGCACCACAGAGGCCAATCAATATAACAGATTACTGCTTCTAGGATGAAGAGGGTCAGTATTTTTGTAAAAATTTCTGCAAAATATAAATATGTGTTTCATGTGAAAGATATATTAGCATTTCAAAAACCAACCGTTATCCCATAAGTCAGTATTTCAATGGATCATCACAACTCCATGAAGAAGGTAGGAAAAATATGTTTCTTACTTTATAGATGAAAGGAAAAAAGGTCAAAAAACTTGCCTAGTGTCACAAAGCAAGTCTGCGGTATAGCTGGTACTAGAACTCAACGCTTTCCATACTGTCCCTTACTATGAGGAACGCTGTCCTAGGGCTTATGCATAAAGTGTTCCATTCATCATAATGGAGAATGGATACTATAGTTTTGTATTTGATCATCCTTTCTCTGGTTTTCTTGGATTAATACTTCACTTTCACGTGGTCCTGGAGGTGTTGTAAATCTCAGCTAACAGGAGAAATTTTAAGTTTGGTAGTCTCAAAACTGGTCATGCATCTTAAATACAAACGAACAGCTGAAACAAACCTAGGACAGTTTATCAACATTTTCAATTAGCCAAAAGGTGGTAAAATGTGCACTAGAAATCGTTTAGTCGCTCAGTTGTTTCAGACTCTCTGTGACCCCCTGGACTGTTGCGCTCTAAGCTCTTCTGTCCATGGGGACCCTCCAGGCAAGAAGAGTTGCCATGCCCTGCTCCAGCAGATCTTCCTGATCCAGGATCAAACCTGCATCTTTTTGTGTCTCCTGCACTGGCAGACGAGTTCTTTACAACTGAGCTACCCAGGAAGCTCTGCACTAGAAATTAGTTGGCAGGAAGAAACGGCTTTTAAAAAATAATGTTACTTCTTATCGACATTGTTCTTTCAACGGGTAGAGTGGAAAGGGCTCAGGAGCTGTGTTACCTGGGACAGAAGGAAGTCCTGAAGCTCCTGGCCCTCATGAGACAGTGTGATCACCCTCCCGTCTCTGTGCACGACCCGGATCTGCTCAACTCCAATATTCAACTGCAGCTGAATGGACCTTTATAGACAACATACACTAAATCAGAAATGTCCAAAATTACCTTATACAAATGTCAAGAACCTTTAGAGCAAAGAAAAACAATACAACAGTTTTGATAATCTATACCAAGACCAATGGGGGGAAGAGTTTCCTCAGGTTCAGTGAAAACTATCAGACTCCCACTAAACTACTGACACCATAGGTCACGGACCACCAGTCTACTCAGAAGGATGTGGGGCAGGAAGCACAGCTTGTCACCCTGCCAAGAGCCCCTGTTCCTCTTCTCCGGAGGACCCTGAGGCTGTCAACACGGCAGCCACACACCTGTGTTAAATAAGAAGAGATGTGCACTGAGAGCTATGTGCACTGAGAGCGTGTGAGGCCTGCCCTGACCCAAATACCCGGGTCCTCACAGGAGCCATGCGCTCTTGCAACAGCTTCACAGACCCGGGTTCCAGGGCCCCTGCAGGAGACTCGGCCCACTGATAACACTCACCCCACCCTGGGACATCCAAAGCCGCCCCCAGCAAGGGCTTGTAATTCCTCCCAGTCCAGAACCATTTTACCAACTGGGGATCATTTTTGCCATAAGCAGTGTTGCCTAGTAACACACATGGCATCTTTCCTTATCAAGTTACTAGGTAATTAGAGTGAGAGTTAGCCAAAGGTCAAATTCTCATACAGAAAGGAAAAACGGTTAACTTTTCACTCTCTTCTGAAATAATCAGCTAACAAGTCAAAATATGTATGCTCTACTAACTCAGCTTAGGTCAAACAAGTTCATAAAATAGCCAATGAATATACATATACAGGTCACAAATCTCTTCCAAGTCAGTTCAGAAATTTTTAGCGTATGATACGTACAAGAAACACAAAACTCCTCAAATAATCCAGGTGAACAAATGCCGAAAAAAACAGCATTATAGCTTTCCACATCTGACAGTACCTCTTTTTTCCTAACTTTGCTTTCACAGCAAATATTTAAGAATAAAAAACATTTTGGTAACTATATAAAACTGTAATTTTGATGAATTAAAGTTTATACATTTCTTTTGAAGGGAAAAAAAGCAAAATTCACAAGGCTTAAAGAAGAAAAAGACTTATAATCTAACCACATTTCTGAATCTTCTTTTTTAAACAAAGGTATAAGGAAAAAGAAAGTTGTATCACTATTGGTGGGCGCATACACGTGGCAATTACTCTGAAAACCAAATCAGGGGACTTCCCTGGTGGTCCAGTGGTTAAGAATCCTTCCTCCAATGTAGGGAACTGGGGTTCAATTCTTGGTCAGGGAACTAAAATCCCACATGCTGTGGGGCAACTGACCCCACGCACCACAACTGGAGAGAACCTTGCACACCAGCAGCACCACCACAGAAGGGTCCTACATGCTGCACAGAGGCCCCAAGTGCACAACTAAGACCCAACACAGCCAAAGAAAGAAAGAATTGTAAAAAGGAAGAAGAAAGAAAACCAAATCGGTAACAATAATGAAAATCTTTAATGTCCTCATCTTTTGACATAGCAATTACGCTTGGAGGACTTTATCCTATAGACACGGTTGCACAAGTACAAATCACTGTTCTGGCATCCAATTAAAATGTTCAATGACAGGAAGTTGGGGGTTGGTTCTAAGAAAGAGAACTACTTTCCATTTTAAAAAGTGTAAGATGACCCTACCAGCTACAGACGGTAGGTAAGGACATTCTGTACTTCCTTCCACTTTCTCTCCTGTCCTGACACTGACTTCTCTTCACAGAAGTTTAAAAGGTGTATGCTGGAGTCAATGCCCATAATCCCACAGTTGTTTCATCTTAGTTGTAGATGCAAACAATTCCAAGTTGATCAATTTTTGCTTTTCCTCTCCTTAGTGCTGTAAGTTTGTACCTTTTGACCACCTTCACCAACATCCCACTACTGAAAACAACCAATCTACTATCTGTGTATTAACTTGTGATTTATGAACGTAAATCAAGTAGACAGCTCCTCCAGGAATGCTGGGGACAGAAGTCATTAAGGGCACAATCTTGAACTGGAATAGACACAAGGGTTGTTTTAGGCTAAACATTACGGAAAGTATGGGCTCTAACATAAACGACCCCCTTCACTTCAAATACCCGAGACTGGCCATGGCCTCCAGGCAAGAACTGAAGTGGATCGGAGTCTGAGGAAGCATGGAAGCTTTCCGCTCAGTGCTGGGGTTCACTCCTGACCATAGCTCAAATATGCAGCACTTACATAGAGACTATGTAAATAGTCTCTGTGACTAGAGACTATTAAATAGAAACTATTTTCGACATTCTTACCTGTCATTTTTTATTTCCCTGTATATTTTGGCCTCACCATGTGGCATGTGGGATCTTAGTTCTCTAACCAAGGACAGAACCCATGACCCATGCAGAGGAAGCATGGAGTCTTAACCACTGGACGATCATGGAAGTCCTTATCTCTTACTTTTAAAAACACTCTACAGCTCAAATAATTTACTGGAATGTTATGCTTCCCTATCAAATAAAACCCCAAATCTTGATGTAATCATTCTTCAAACATCAATACATAAAAAGCAACTTAATGTATTAAACAACTTCTTTTCAATACTTACTTGCATATCTGTTCATAGCCTTGTGATGTGATTAAGACTTTCACACTAGATTCATAAACATCATTAATATTTGACCAATGAGCCTGTATCTGAGGATCTTCAATGCGACTTGCTAAGCTGTCAATGGTTGCAGCAGTCCTTTTAAAGAAAAGAAGTTCAAGTTTTTATAGTCACCATATAAAATAATAAGGTGATAAACTGCTTATCAGTTTTATGGCTATCTGAAAACAGATGGCGACTTTCTGAAAATACCACTATTTGAAAAGCAAAGATTTAAAAGAAAAGTCAGATGTAGCTCTGATGTACTGGTTGTCAACTTCACATCACAACACATTCTCAGGCCACACTGATTTCCTTTTAATTCCATTTGTTTTCTGCCACTCAGAAAATCTTACCAGAACACAAGTGAAAGGCATACTTCTAGGGTACTAATCTAATCTCTAAAAAGAATATAAATTATTCATAAATATCAGTATTTGATCCCTGGTAACAAATAACTTGGGACATACCTACACTTGAGAACTATTACTGTCATGGAATTAGTATTTTCAAGAAAAGCTAGAGAGATTTACTGCACAATTAAAACCTATATCCCAAGAAAGATAAGTATAGTGAGAAATAAGATTTATCAGGTGATTATTATGTACCAAATACTGTAATAAGTGCTTTCATGATTTTAACCTTACAAACAACAAAAGTAGACACTACTATTATTACCTCCATTCTTCAGAAAGAACAAAAGCAGTTTAGCAATGTTTAATGACTTGCCCAAAGTTTGAAGCTGTTTGGGGCACAAAACCTGGAAGTCTAACTCCAGAGTCAATAATCTTTCCTTTACATTTTATACACACTAATGAACAGCCACCGCCTATAAACAAAGCATAAATTACGTAAATTAACCAAACTACTGAGACCCTCAGTGTCTAAAATCTGATATTAGCACTGTATCGGCTAGAGAAGGAAAAGGCATGAGGAAACGGAAGAGATGAGAATAGCTACTGAGGACAAGGGATTTTTATATCAGTTTTTATATGTTCTTGTATCCTGCTTCTGCTCTAGTACTACTTTCTTTCAGTCCATTTTTAACTTTCCTTTCTTCTGTGATTTGTTTCCCTGGCAGTGCTCTAAAAATTTTTACAGCAGAAAAATTTGTGAGAGTTTTCATCTCAGTATTAACATATATCAACAAATTAGAAAAAGACACATAGTAATTGAGAATTAGTAAAAGAAATCATGGAATATTCACACAATGGGCTATCACATGGCTATTAAAATATCTTTGAAGGGAGGGTATAAAATTTTATGATACCATATTTACTTAAAAAAAAAATGCCCTGACACATACACTGTTGACCCATGAACAATGGGTCTGAACTGCACCTGTACACTTACAAGAGAATCTTTTTCACAAAATAATTACTGTAACACTGCATAATTCATGGTTGCTTGAATCCAGGAATGGAAAATCTGGGAAATGGAGGAACTGCCTGTTTTGTGGCCAAGCATAACTTACACCTGGATTTTCAACACAGAGGGTCAGTACCCCTAAATCCTGTGTTGTTCAGTGGTCAGATGTATATAAAAATATATGAATGTTAACTGTATGGAATTACACAGATGGGTCGATACATTTAAAACATAATTTCTATACCTAAGGGGAGAAAAGGGAACATTTTTTAAAGTTTTGCTGCTTCCAAGATTACAACTACTATTCTAAAACTCATTAGCTGCTCACTCATGTCTGACTCTCTGAGACCCCATGGTTGCATGGACTGTAGCCTGCCAGGCTCCTCTGTCCGTGGAATTCTCCAGGCAAGAATACTGGAGTAGGTAGCCATTCCCTTCTCCAGGGGATTTTCCCGACCAGGAATCTAACCCAGGTCTCCTGCATTGCAGGCAGACAGATTCTTTACTGCCTGAGCCACCAGGGAAGACCAATTCTGAAACAAAATGGTTTTAAAGATAACTTTTCCCATGCCCCTCATTTATTTCAGGGAATATTTAACTTTATGGTTAATCAGAAATTTGCAACATTAACAACATAGTCAAATTAATTAATAGCTTTTATACTTGAAATGTACAGATGGAAAGTAACAGTCATCTAACCCTAACCCTACTGTTTATAAGGAACCTGTGTATCCACTATTCAATTTGACCAGAGTCCTTTAACCCCAATTGAGAGAGGATTAGATATTAAGTGCTGCTGCTAATTAAGTCACGTCAGTCGTGTCCAACTCTGTGCAACCCCATAGACAGCAGCCCACCAGGCTCCCGTCCCTGGGATTCTCCAGGCAAGAACACTGGAGTGGGTTGCCATTTCCTTCTCCAATGCATGAAAGTGAAAAGTAAAAGTGAAGTTGCTCAGTCATCTCTGACTCTTCATGACCCCATGGACTGTAGCCTACCAGACTCCTCCATCCATGGGATTTCCCAAGCAAGAGTACTGGAGTGGGGTGCCATTGCCTTAACTTGCCCCAAATTACTCAGCAAGTGGCTGAACTCTGGCTGAAGTGTATCTTTCATCCTGAATTCCGTACTCCTTTCAATGTATCATGCTGTTGTCTCAACATGTCTTCCTAATTCATTTCACTGAAAGTTTCCATCCTGAGACCAAAGACTAATATAAAACCATGACAAATAAAGCTATGACTGTATTAACAGGAAAAATAAAATTCAAAGTAAAATGTCATCCACAAAAACAGTGTGCCCTCACCTGTTGAGTACAATCAAGGCAAAATCACTGAAAGAAGTAAACAGACCTCTTTACTAAGTGCCAATAATGAAACAGAAGAGTACCCTGTGGCATTTGGAAAAGATTTTGTTTAGGTCCTATCACGCCAAGTCCTTTAGTAAATGATGTACAGAAGAAAGAAAATGAGAGGGTGGTCCCAAGATGGTCGAGGAATAGGATGGGGAAACCACTTTCTCCCCTCATAAATTCATCAAAAGATCATCTGAATGCTAAGCAACTTCCACAAAACAATTTCTGAATGCTGGCAGAAGACACCAGGCACCCAGAAAGGCAGCCCATTCACTTCAAAAGGAGGCAGGACAAAATATAAAAGACAAAGAGACAAAAGAGTTAAGGACAGAGACCTGACTTGTGGAGGGAGTCGTGAAGGAGAAGTTTCCACAGCAGGAAACCTTCTCACCAGCGGGTCTGTGGGGAGTTTTGGAATGTCAGAGGGCAACATAACTGCAAGGAAAAAAAAAAAAACCCACAGAATACACACCTAACCGCAACTCCCAGCGGAGAAGCCTCCCAGACACTCGCCTCCGCCATCAGGAGCAGGGGCTGGACAGGGAGGCGCGGGCTCTAACCTAAGGTGCAGCCTAGCCCGCTCACAGAACAAAGAACTGAGCGATCACCAAAGGAGAGCTGGCCGGCTGCAGACCGGCTCCTCCCTCCACCAGAGTTAAAGAGGCAGGTAGGCGACAGTCAGAGCCAGAAGCCAAGGGGCAATCTCAGCCCCAGGGCCTGGCATCCTTGACCAAATTGTGAGTGGGCTCCTAGTTGCTAACCATGTCCTCCTGGTGTCCTGGATGGCTGACACCTGCCAGGAGGGTTGCAGCCTGAGATTAACTCACCAGAGGATATACACAGCACACCCAGGAAACCAAGTGTCCAGGACCAGGGAGGTGATTAAGACACATGGTCCACCTGGGGGAGTGTGCTCACCAAGCACCTGGTTGCCAGAGCTGCTCGGACCTGGGAAGGGCACAAAACGCAGGCCCAACCAAGTCTGTGCCCTTGTGAAGTACCTGAGAACCTGAGCAGCTTAGACCTGGAAAGTGCACAAAACGCAGGGCCCATTTTGGACAGTGCCCTGCAGAGCACCCTGGAGCCTGAGCAGTGTAGACCTGTACAGCAAATGCCATGAGTTCGGGCAAACTCAGTGTGGTCCACACACTGTGAGTACTCCCCACATACACCAGTGGTATTTGCTTGCAGTGTTCCTCCCTCCCCACAGCACAACTGAACAAGTCAGCCTAAGTAATGGACCACCTTCACCTCCTTGTTTCAGGGCAGAAATTAGACACTGAAGAGACTTGCAAACAGAGGAAGCCAAATGAAATAAAGAAGAGGGAACTGCTCTGGAAGTGACAGGTGCAACAGATTAAAACCCTATAGTTAACTAAGAATTGGAGGGGGCCTATAGACTTTGAGAAGTATGGTATGAAACAAGGAACTATCTGAAACTGAACGGACCCTACACTGCCTGCAACAGCTCCAGAGAAATTCCTAGATATATTTTTACTATTATCCCTTTACAATTTTTTTCAAGTTCTTTATTGCTCCTTTAATTTTCATTTTTATAACCTACTATTACCTTGCAAAAAAAAAGACCCTATTTTTAAAGCAAATTTCATACAAATATTTTTTATAATTTTTGTGATTGATTTTCTTTTGTATTTTTAATATTGTATTTTTGAGACTCTATTCTCTACTCTAGATTTTTAATCTTGGCTTTCTGGTATTTGTTATCAATTTTTACCTTTAAGAATCTAATCTCCAGTATCCATTTTCAGTTATGGATGTGATTACTGGCTTGATTACTCTCTCCCCTTTTGACTCTCCCTTTTCTCCTCCTGGTCACCTCTATCTCCTCCCTCCCTCATCTCTTCTCCATGTAACTCCATGAACCTCTCTTGAGTGTTCCACACTGTGGAGAGCACATAGGGAATTGATTACTGGCTAGACTGCTCTCGCCCCTTTTGATTCCCCCTCTTCTCTTCCTGGTCACCTCTATCTCCCTCTTCCCTCTTCTCTTCTCCATGTAACTCTGTGAACCTCTCTGGGTGTCCCTCAGTGTGAATTTTTTCACCATTAACTGAGATGTTTTATCATCTGCACTGTATGGGTGGATAAGTCTTGAGGCTACTGTAAGAATAAGACTGAAAGCCAGAGGCAGGAGGCTTAAATCCAAATCCTGAGAACTCCTGATCCCAGGGAACACTAATAGACAAGAGCTCATCCAAAAGCATCCATACTGACACAGAAACCAAGCTCCACCCAAGAACCAACAAATACCAGAGCAAGACACACCACACTAATTCTCCAGCAAAGCACGAACACAATCCTGAGCATTAAAAGACAGGCAGCCCAAAACCATGCCAAACCCACTGATGCCCCAAAACACACTACTGGACACTTCATTGCACTACAGAGAGAAGAGATCCAGCTCCACCCAACAGAACACAGACACAAGCTTCCCTAACCAGGAAACCTCGGCAAGCCACTCGTCCAGCCCCACCCACAGGGAGGAACTTCCACAATAAAGAGAAACCACAAACTTCCAGCCTACAGAAAGGGTACCCCAAACACAGCAATCTAAACAAAATGAAAAGGCAGAGAAATATTCAGCAGGTAAAGAAACATGATAAATGCACACCAAACCAAACAAAAGAGGAGGAGATAGGGAGTCTACCTGAAAAAGAAGTCAGAATAATGATAGTGAAAATGATCCAAAATCTTGAAAACAAAATGGAGTTACAGACAGACTAGAGACAAGGATTGAGAAGATGCAGGAAATGTTTAACAAGGACCTAGAAGAAATAAAAAACAGTCAACCAATAATGAATAACACAATAACTGAGATCAAAAGCAATCTGGAGGTAACAAACAGTAGAACAACTGAGGCATAAGATAGTATAAGTAAGATGGAAGATAGAATGGTGGAAATAAATGAAGCAGAGAGGAAAAGAGAAAAGAAATGAACACAACCTCAGAGACCTCTGGGACAATGTTAAATACTCCAACATTCGAATCATAGGAGTCCCAAAAGAAGAAGACAAAAAGAAAGGCCATGATAAAATACTTGAGGAGATAATAGTTGAAAAATTACCTAAAATGGGGCAGGAAATAGCCACCCAAGTCCAAGAAACCCAGAGAGTCCCAAACAGGATAAACCAAAGGTGAAACACCGCAAGACAAACATTAACCATACTAACGAAGATCAAACACAAAGAACAAATATTAAAAGCAGTAAGATAAAAGCAACAATACACAAGGAGATCCCCATAAGGATAACAACTCTTCTTTCAACAGAAACTCTTCAGGCCAGAAGGGAATAGCAGGACATACTCAACGTGATGAAACAGAAAACCTACAACTCAGATTACTATACCCAGCAAGGATCTCATTCAAATATGAAGGAGAAATCAAAAGCTTTACAGACAAGCAAAAGCTGAGAGAATTCAGCACCACCAAACCAGCTCTTCAACAAATGCTAAAGGATCTTCTCTAGACAGGAAACCTTTCATACACACAGAAAAAGTGTAGAAAACTCAAACCCAAAACAACAAAGTAAATGATAACAGGATCATACTTTTCAATAATTACCTTAAATGTAAATGGGTTGAAAGTCCCAACCAAAAGACAAAGACTGGCTGAATGGATATAAAAACAAGACCCTCATATATGCTGGCTACAAGAGACCCACCTCAAACCAAGGGACACATACAAACTGAAAATGAAGGACTGGAAAAAGATATTTCACGCAAATGGAGACCAAAAGAAAGCAGGAGTAGCAATACTCATATCAGATAAAATAGACTTTGAAATAAAGGCCATGAAAAGAGACAAAGAAGGATAGTACATAGTGATCAAAGGATCAATCCCAGAAGAAGATAAAACAATTATAAATATATATGCACCCAACATGGGAGCACCAGAATAGGTAAGGCAAATGCTAACAAGTATGAAAGGAGAAATTAACAATAATAGTGGGAGACTTTAATACCCCACTCACATCTATGGATAGATCAACCAAACAGAAAATTAGCAAGGAAATACAACCTTTAAATGATACAATGGATATAGTTAGACATAATTGATATCTACAGGACACCTCATTGTTTTCACCTCAAAACAATGAATTTCACCTTTTTCTCAAGGGCAAACGGAACATTCTCCAGGTTAGATCACATCCTGGCCATAAATCTAGCCTTGGTAAATTCAAAAAAACTGAAATCATTCCAAGCATATTTTCTGACCATAATGCGGTAAGATTAGACAATGCAGTAAGATTAGATGTCAATTACAGGAGATAAACTATTGAAAATCCCAACATATGGAGGCTGAACAACACGCTGCTGAATAAACAACAATCACAGAAGAAATCAAAATATGGATACAAACAAATGAAAACACGACAAACCAAAACTTATGGGATTCAGTAAAAGCAGTGCTCTGCGGAGGTTCATAGCAACACAAGCTTACCTCAAGAAACAAGAGAAAACTCAAATAAATAACCTAACTTTATACCTAAAGCAACTTGAAAAAGAAGAAATGAAGAACCCCAGGGTTAGTAGAAGGAAAGAAATCATAAAAATTAGGGCAGAAATAAAACAAAAAGAAATAAAGGAGACTATAGCAAAAATCAAAACTAAAAGCTAGTTTTTTGAGAAGATAGACAAACTGTTAGCCAGACTCATCAAGCAAAAAAACAACAAGAATCAAAATCAACCAAATTTGAAATGAAAATGGAGAAATCACAACAGACAACACAGAAATGCAAAGGATCATAAGAGACTACTATCAGCAACTATATGACAATAAAATGGACAACCCGGAAGAAATGGACTAATTCTTAGAAAAGTATAACCTTCCAAAACTGAACCAGGAAGAAATAGAAAATCTTAACAGATCTATCACAAGCATGGAAATAGAAACTGTAATCAAAAATATTCCAACAAACAAAAGCCCAGGACCAGCTGGCTTCACAGCTGAATTCTACCAAATATTTAGAGAAGAGCTAACACCTATCCTACTCAAACTCTTCCAGAAAATTGCAGAGGAAGGTAAACTGCCAAACTCATTCTATGAGGCCACCATCACCCTAATACCAAAGCCAGGCAAAGTTGCCACAAAAACAGAAAACTACAGGCCAATATCACTGATGAACATAGATGCAAAAATCCTTTAAAAAAATCTAGCAAACAGAATCCAACAACATATTACACAGATCATACATCATGATCAAGTGGGCTTTATCCCAGGGAAGCAAAGATTCTTCAATATCTGCAAATCAATCAACATGATACACCAGATTAACAAATTGAAAGATGAAAACTATATGATTATCTCAATAGGTGCAGAGAAAGCCTTTGACAAAATTCAACATCCATTTATGATAAAAACCCTCCAAAAGCAGGCATAAAAGGACATACTTCAACATAATAAAAGCCATATATGACAAACCCACAGCAAACATTATCCTCAATGGTGAAAAACTGAAAGCATTTCCCCTAAAGTCAGGAACAAGACAAGGGTGCCCACTCACCACTACTATTCAACATGGTTTTGGAAGTTTTAGCCACGGCAATCAGAGAAAAAAAGAAATAAAAGGAATCCAGACTGGAAAATAAGAAGTAAAACTCTCACTGTTTGCAGGTGACATGATTCTCTACATAGAAAACCCTAAATACTCTACCAGAAAATTACTAGAGTTAATCAATGAATATAGTCAAGTAGCAGGATATAAAATTAATACACAGAAATCCCCTGCATTACTATACACTAACAATGAGAAAACAGAAAGAGAAATTAAGGGAACAATTCCATTCACCATTGCAACAAAAAGAATAAAATACTTAGGACTAAATCTACCTAAAGAAACAAAAGACCTATATACAGAAAACTATAAAACACTGATGAAAGAAAATCAAAGATGACACAAACTGATGGAGAAATATACCAAGTTCATGGATCAGAAGAATCAACGAAAATGAGTATACTACCCAAAGCACTCTACAGATTCAATGCAATCCCTATCAAGCTACCAACAGTATTTTTCACAGAACTAGAACAAATAATTTCAACATTTGTATGGAAATACAAAAAACCTCGAATAAGCAAAGCAATCTTGAGAAAGAAGAATGGAACTGGAGGAATCAACCTGCCTGACTTCAGACTCTACTACAAAGCCACAGTCATCAAGATAGCATGGTACTGGCACAAAGACAGAAATATAGATCAATGGAACAAAATAGAAAGCCCATAGATAAATCCACACACCTATGGACACCTTATCTTTGACAAAGAAGGCAAGAATATACAATGGAGAAAAGACAATCTCTTTAACAAGTGGTGCTGGGAAAACTGGTCAGCCGCTTGTAAAAGAATGAAACTAGAACACTTTCTAACACCATACACAAAAATAAACTCAAAATGGATTAAAGATCTAAATGTAAGATCAGAAACTATAAAACTCCTAGAGGAGAACATAGGCAAAACACTCTCTGACATAAAATCATAGCAGGATCCTCTATGACCCACCTCCCAGAGTAATGGGAATAAAAGCAAAAATAAATAAATGGGACCTAATTAGACTTAAAAGCTTTTGCACAACGAAGGTAACTAAGCAAGGTGAAAAGACAGCCTTCTGAAAGGGAGAAAATAATAGCAAACGAAGCAACTGACAGAGAATTAATCTCAAAAATATGCCAGCAGCTCATGTAGCTCAACACTAGAAAAATGAATAACCCCATCAAAAATTGGGCCAAAGAACTAAACAGACATTTCTCAAAAGACAACCTACAGATGGCTAACAAACACATGAAAAGATATTCAACATCACTCATTATCAAAGAAATGCAAATCAAAACCACAATGAGGTACCATTTCACGCCAGTCAGAATGGCTGCTATCCAAAAGTCTACAAGCAATAAATGCTGGAGAAGGTGTGGAGAAAAGGGAACCCTCTTACACTGTTGGTGGGAATGCAACTAGTACAGCCACTATGGAGAACAGTGTGGAGATTCCTTAACAAACCGGAAATAGAACTGCCATATGACCCAGCAATCCCACTGCTGGGCATACACACCAAGGAAACCAGAACTGAAAGAGACACGTGTACCTCAATGTTCATCACAGCACTGTTTACAATTGCAGCCAGGACATGGAAGCAACCTAGATGTCCATCAGCAGACGAATGGTTAAGAAAGTTGTGGTACGCATACAGAATGGAATATTAGTCAGCTCTTAAAAAGAATGTATTTGAATCAGTTCTAATGATGTGTATGAAACTGGAGCTTACTATACGGAGTGAAGTAAGTCAGAAAGAAAAAGACCAAAACAGTACATTAACACATATATATGTAATTTAGAAAGTTGATAATGACGCTATATGCAAGACAGCAAAAGAGACGTAGATGTATAGAATAGTCTTTTGGACTCTGTGGCAGAAGGCGAGGGTGGGATGATTTGAGACAATAGCACTGAAACATGTATATTACCGTATGTGAGATAGATCACCAGTCCAATTGAGATGCATGAAACAGGGCACTCAAGGCCAGTGCACTGGGACAACCCTGAGGGTTAGGATGGGGAGGGAGGTGGGAGGGGGGTTCAGGATGGGGGACACATGTACACCCATGGCGGATTCATGTCAATGTATGGCAAAACCACTACAATGTTGTAAAGTAATTAGCCTCCAACTAAAATAAATAAATTTTTTTAAAAAGAACAAAAATGAGCTTTGAAGTTAGGCCTGAAGACTGACTTTGCTAATCTTTTAGTTGTATAACCTTGAGCAAGTGGAACAACTTCTCTGAATCCCAGTTTTACCATCAGTAAAAAATCTGCTAACACGACCTGACCCACAGCTAAGTATTAAATAAGTCAACATATAGGAGAGTGCCTTCCAAAATCCTAAAATGCGGGACAACCGAAAAATACATGGAAAGCCTCAAAAAAGGTTTCAACCAGTTCAGGAAAAGTAGCTCATGGATGGGTTATCATAGAAAGTTTGGTGTTCCAAGGCACTTTCCTACTCAGCTATCTTTCAAAACTTTAATGCCAAGTGTTGGAAACAAAAAAGTTACATGGGCAATAGATCTAAGGCTTCCCCAAACTTGACAGGGCCATCTACAACCATAAACTCTTATACTGCAGTCACCTCCCTCTCCCTGGGAAAAAGATTAAAGTATGCCAAAAATAATGTACATAAGGTAATAGAAAGAAAAAAGGACTGCAGTTTCAAAGAAAGATAGTAACTTTGTCCTTACCTACTCCTCAGAAATATATGCTTTGCTTGTTTAATTATTTTTTCCAGAAGCCCTTCACTTGACTGTATTGAATTAATTTCATTTTTATCAAAAGCTTGAGGACCAGAAAGTCTCATTCTCTTGTGGCCGAAAGGTGCACTTGCTGGATGTGGCATCATAATGGAACTCAATGTCTGTTTATGAAACTGTAACAAGAACAGCCATTTTCAACAACCAGTACCCACATATTAACTACACAATGTTCGATCTAATCATGGCTCACAGTTTGGAAACATGAAAGTAATGGATTGCAGGCACACATAAAGGTAGTCTAGGCACACAGATAACATGTTAACATCTACTGCTGCCAAGTCACTTCAGTCATGTCCGACTCTGTGCGATCCCCCAGACGGCAGCCCACCAGGCTCCCCCGTCCCTGGGATTCTCCAGGCAAGAACACTGGAGTGGGTTGCCATTTCCTTCTCCAATGCGTGAAAGTGAAGTCGCTCAGTCGTGTCCGACTCTTAGCGACTCCATGGACTGCACCCCCCAAGGCTCCTCCGCCCATGGGATTTTCCAGGCAAGAGTACTGGAGTGGGGTGCCATTGCCTTCTCCTAACATCTGCTGCTGCTGCTGCTAAGTCGCATCAGTCGTGTCCGACTCTGTGCGACCCCATAAACGGCAGCCCACCAGGCTCCCCTGTCCCTGGGATTCTCCAGGCAAGAACGCTGGAGTGGGTTGCCATTTCCTTCTCCAATGCATGAAAGTAAAAAGTGAAAGTGAAGTTGCTCAGTCGTTTCTGACTCTTAGTGACCCCATGGACTGCAGCCTACCAGGCTCCTCCATCCATTGGATTTTCCAGGCAAGAGTACTGGAGTGGGGTGCCATTGCCTTCTCCTAACATCTACTAGGCTAAATGTGTTGGTAAAGAAAAGGGTCTCTCTCCAGCTGTCGTTTTTATGTTAAAACTTTTATAAAAAACAAAAATAAATATTCTTCAGTAAGTCCCATTGACAGAACACATGCAATCAGTTATTCTACTATATCCTGGATTAGAGGTTCTAAAGCCTGGGTACAATAGAACCCCTTAGGAATATAAAAAAACACTGATCCTTGCACCATCACAGACCAGATCTGGGGGTGAGACATGGGCAGCTGGAATATATATTCCTATTAAAAGAGTCTCAGGACAGTTCTAAATGACCTGTAAGTAGAATGCATCCTGAAATAATTCAAGTAATCCTGTTCACAGGCACTGGCAAGACATTTTCCGATTACCCAATCAGAATCAACCTTTAGCATGCGTTTCTTACACCTCTCTATAAAACTTGCAGAATAGAAGCTATGCTTGGCCACAGAGACTATATTCATATTCTCTGTGTTCCCTGAGGCCATAACAAGATCTTTCACAGCACTACTAGTGAATGTCATTGCTTTATGAATAACGAGGACTCAGCAGTGAGAAGGCTGTGTACTTCCACTGCTGTACGTACACTTACCACAATGCAAAGAAAACATTTACTCCATTACCTCTCTAATCAGTAGATGCAAATTATGCTCTAGAACATAGAGATGGTCCTCTGGACTTTGCTTCTCGGTAGCAGATTTGGGGGATTTCTTATCATTTGAAGAATGGCACAAAGAAATAGATAACTGCAAGCCTATTTATAAAAATAAGCAGGACAGACATAAATAACTTATAATATGGAAAAGCACAAACTGTTTTCATTAAGTATTACCACAGCCCATTTTCAAAAAATACATTCTGAACTCAAAGAGGAGGATTTTGTGATTAACATTTTTACACCAAAATGACTACCCATGAATATGATAAACTCCCATGTATTCAATTTCTATTGACTTACAATGCGGCTGCTGACCTTCAGCTATGGCTAAAGACAGGTGAGCAGAAACTGTAATTTGTTACTTCTAGATTTTACATTAAAAAATAAAACAGAGTTAATAACTGGTATTACTGACTAGAAGACCTTCCCTGTTCCCATGAGAATCAGGATGAAATTTTTCACTCCAGAAACCCATTCTCTTAACAAAATCTAAGATACTGAGAATTTATGTAAAAAAACAAGTGGAGCTAATTAAAAATTGATCTCTTGTTAAATCTAACTGCTTCTGAAAAATATTTTAAATCCAATTTCCACAAATTTAGGACATTATGGATATTTAATTAAGCATTTTCTAAACAGAAACAGTAACTGAAAAAGATACATGACCCCAATGTTCACAGAAGTATTAGACACAATTACCAAGGTATGGAAGCAACACATGAGTGGACAAAAAAGATGCAGTATGTATAAATACAATAAAGTACTTACTCAGTCATGAACAATGACATTTTGTCATATGCAACAATATGAATAGACTTAAGACAGTATTATGCTAAATGAAATTAGAGAAAGACAAATGTTGCACGGTATCACTTACAAATGGATTCTAAAAAATAAAACAAATTAGTGAATATAACAAAAAAGAAACAGACACAGAGAACATACTACTGGTTACTAGTGGGGAGAGGGAAGCAGGGAAGGGTACATAGGGGCAGAGGATTAAGAATACACAGAAGACCTTGAAGGACACATCAAATGGTAAAACTACTTGTGATTATGAATGAGTTTTTTGCTTCTTGTATTTTTTCTGGTTTCCTATTATGTACATCTTAACTTTTAAGAAATAAATGTTATTTTAAAAACTTTTAGAAGTAAAAACTATGTATAAAATAAGTTACAAGGATCTTTATTTTATAACTATAAATGGAACACAACTTTTAAAGATTGTAAATCACTGTTGTATACCTGAAACTTATACATCAACTATACCTCAATAAAAAATTAAAAAATTTTTTAAATTAAGCATTTTCTAATTGACATCTCATCTAGATAATAAGAGGACCTTAGGAAATCTTCTACAAATAGTGTTGGCATAGACACCTCAAAGCAACCGTTACCTAATAACAGGTTTGCTAGGGCAAACTTTAACAGGTATTGTTTAAAGCCCGGAGTGACACCACTGAGGACACAGAACAGTCAGCAGTGCAGACTGGGCTGCACACTCCGCTGGCTGTTACGGCTGTCGTTAGAGGCTGTACACTACTTCTCTGCTGTTACCATTACTTCAACACACCCAAACTGCTGCCCTCTTTGTCCTGGCCCCCAAATCACAAAGTTTTAATTATCACTCAAAAGGGTAGGCTGCACTTACTTGGGAAGGGCTGAGAGATAATCTGATTTTTCACCACAATGTGAGGGATCTGTGATTTAATTTGAACGGCTTCCCGGGAGAGCTGTGCAAAAATTTCTTTACATAAGAGAACATTTTGTGCTGCTTCTAATTTTGTCTGCCAATGTGGGGAACCTGAAAGACAGGGAACATGCGTATATAGTAATTACCTAATTGTTATTACTTTTTTAAGATTTGTGTTGCACTAGGTCTTCATTGCAGCTCTTGGGCCTAGCTACCCTACGGCATGTGGGATCCCAGTTCCCTGACCAGGGATCAAATCTGTGTTCCCAAACACTGAACCACCAGGGAAGTCCCTTAATTACCTACCTTAGGCATTAACTAGCTTAAATGACGATCAACATACAACAAAAATTCAGAAAACTATGTATTACAGCATACCCCTTCCAAAATATAGAATTTTTTACTTCTTCTACACAGAGAAAACTGGTAAATAAGTTCAACCTTTCAAAAATGACTACACAGGAATTCCTTCGTGATCCTGTCATGAGGATTCTGCACCCTCACTGCTGAGGGCCTGTGTTCAATTCCTGGTCAAAGACCTAAAATTCCACAAGGTGCATGGTGTGGCCAAAAAACAAAAGGACTGCACAGCTATTCACTAATAACTGACTCAGTTCAGTCCAGTCGCTCAGTCGTGTCCGACTCTTTGCGACCCCATGAATCGCAGCACGCCAGGCCTCCCTGTCCATCACCAACTCCCGGAGTTCACTCAGATTCATGTCCATTGAGTCAGTGATGCCATCCAGCCATCTCATCCTCTGTCGTCCCCTTCTCCTCCTGCCCCCAATCCCTCCCAGCATCAAAGTCTTTTCCAATGAGTCAACTCTTCGCATGAGGTGGCCAAAGTACTGGAGTTTCAGCTTTAGCACCCTTCCTTCCAAAGAAATCTCAGGGTTGATCTCCTTCAGAATGGACTGGTTGGATCTCGTTGCAGTCCATGGGACTCTCAAGAGTCTTCTCCAACACCACAGTTCAAAAGCATCAATTCTTCAGCGCTCAGCCTTCTTCACAGTCCAACTCTCACATCCATACATGACTACTGGAAAAACCATAGCCTTGACTAGACGGACCTTAGTCGGCCAAGTAATGTCTCTGCTTTTGAATATGCTTAGATAGCATTGGTCGTAATTGATTAACAAATTGTAATAAAAATTATTATAAAAAATAATTAACAAATTATAAAGTCATATTTCCAATTGCTCTTATTTAAAGTACCTATTTTTCCTAACTATATTTACTTTTAGTCAGGGCAGACAAGACCAGAAGTTAGAGAACAGAACTATACCTGGTTTGGATTTAGGCAAAGGTCGCTTGAAGAGGTTAACTGTGCCGAGGTCACCTATGTCTGGAGCCTGTTTTTGAATTGAAACCTATGTGAAAATAATAACACAAAAATATGTTAGCTAAGTAGCTTCAGGGCTATTAATAAGAAATTACTTGAAAAATACTTAGACAAATACCCTGATATATGCAGACCCTTCTAAATCACTAGGAATCTGGACATCAAGGGGACAGTAATCTTCAGGTATCTTCTTGTCTAGATCAATATCTGTATTCTTTATTACTTCAAATGTACCATGATGGGGAAACAGAGACCCTAATGGGATATTAAAAAGAGGAAAATCAAAACAGTTAACATGTTTATTCAACAGAAATTACTGAGTATATAATAATATCTCACCTACATATCGTGACATATACATTAAGTTCCCACCAAAAATATGTGTTTCAGGGGAGTGGGGAGGAAAAGGCATGGTAAACAAAAAGAAGAAAGGAAGCAGGAGAAAACAGCTATTTACCTTAAAAAAAAAAACATGTCTTAGTCTAATGGTGTCATTATAAGGACTCCACAGGCTATCCAAACTGTTTTATTCCAATGGAGTTTTGATAAAATGAATATAATTCTAGACTAGATATATGTATATCTATATTCACAGTAATATAAGTAATATAATCTACTTATACATATTTAAACCTTGGAGGCTAAACACTTCTGGAGCTCAGCCTCTGTAATAAGGTTAAGATTGAAGGATTCTGAATTCAACAAGAGACAAAAAGATAGCATATACACCACTTTTTGTCAACCAACTCCTAGACTTTATGTGATGTCTTTGTATGTAGTGCGTAAGTTTAAGATAGCTGCCCTGGGCTGCTGAATTACCTGAGGCGGGCGTAGATGAATGTAACTGCTGCTCAAGATTTTCTTGCAATTAAAAACAGAATTTAATCAAATCCTCTTATAACAGAAGTAACCGTTTTAGCTAAAGTTCTTATGCATAATTATTTGTTGAGAAGAGCTTACAATGTCCAGAGCCCGAAAAGTACTGCTTCTATAAACTATCTATTAAAATGTAAAAATGTCTTTGTCATCTTAATTCATCTTTTGATGGAACTTTACCATTAGAACTCAAAATTTTCCAATTCACATCATACTAAGGCATGCAGGTCCTTGAGTTAACCACTTCAAATTATATTCCTTTAATTTGAAGATACTCATGGCTTGCTCTGGAAAATGAATCCTTTTCAAATATCACTCCACTACTGTTATCTCAGTGATAACAGCCAGGGCTCCTTCCTTTTTTTTATCACTTGACACTCAAGAGCTTTTACCCCATTGAGCTGTGAATCTTATAAACTTCTACTGTATAGCTCCTCTGAATATAGTTCGGCAGCTTAAAGACATTGCCACAACTGCTTTGAGAAACCTGCTATTACATATGATAGCTCAGCAACAAAGAATTTATACCAGAAGATGTGAAGTCGAAACATCCAACTTTGTTATATACTCCAACAAAATATATTCCTTAAGTTAGGGTTGCAGCCCTGGCTGAATGGAAAAAAAGGTGAAGTGTTTTCACCATTATATCTCTTTACCCAGGAGTTAAAAACAGCTTACCAGACTTAAGCAAGAAAAACAGAATAAGAAAGAATAGAAATGTTTCTTTTTTTCTTTTATGCTCAGTGTTTAAGGGATTGATCAAAGTCCCCAACTGAGGAGTCCAGTCCCGCCTCCTATTTCTGACTAAAACGTCAATTATGGTTCAGGGTGTGTTCACACATAAACTCTATCTCTGAACTTTCTGTTAAATGAACCTAAAATTTTTTCAGATTATATACAGCTGACTTCCCAGGTGGCACCAGTGGTAAAGAACCTGCCTGCCAATGCAGGAGACGCAGGAAATGCAGATTCGATCCCTGGGTCAGGAAGATCCCCTGGAGTAAGAAATGGCAACCCATTCCAATATTCGTGCCTGGAAAATTTCATGGACAGAGGAGCCTGGTGGGCTATATAGTCCTTGGGGTTGCAAAGAGTCAGACACTGAACCTATACACACATATAAGGCTATGATGAGAATAATTTGAGTTTTTTCAGGCTTATGTGTACAGAAATTAAAACTTCAAAATGTAACATGTAATTGAGAATATTATTATAAAAATCAACATTTATAGTTTTTAACAAACTATTGTTAAAAAGCAGAGTTTTTTTTAACAGTTATCTATACCTGCACTTCTGTAGCTCAGATCTCCAAGAATTTTATCTCCAACTTTTCTAAGCTTCCAGTGTTGCCTCAATCTCAAAAGCTCAGAGTTGAAGTCTCTTTGTAGCTTATTTTCTTGGTTTTCAGCGACTGATTTTGTCAGTCTCTCTGCCCCCTTCAGTAGGATCTGTGCTGCTCCAGCAAGTGACTTCTTTTTAGATATTAACTGCAACGTCTGAGGATTCTATCAGAAACAATCCAGAAGTGTAGGGCTGTATTATTTTTAAATGATTTTTTTAAATGATACATTTCCTCAATAATAAAATACCTACTCAAGGGAAAATTAAAAAAGAAAAGCAAGGAGAAGGGAGAAAAGCACATAATGTTGAAAAGAATAATAACCTTAACCCATTTATTTGGTCACTTGTAATAGACTTATGCTAAACTAAAACACTACACCATCAGAACTTAACTCTGCATAAACCTGGCCCAGCCTAGGTTAGGTTCCCCTCTCTGCACTGCCATTCCTCTCTTTATGTATGGCACTCTCCGTATCACCCACAAGAACACCCTTTCAAAGCACTCATTAATACTTCAAAGAAAAGTCTATAATTGGAAAACTGATGAGAAATCAAAACCTATGTATTATATGTACATACATAAATATCCATAGTCACTATCAATCCACGCACTATCAATTCCAAAAAGCCAAGTTTAGTAGAAGTTTTCTGGCTGCATAACAATCAAAATAATAAAGGTTCATAAAAATGTCACAATTTCTGATCACATTACAGAACCTAATTTTGTGTTTTTGGAGAGCTTACGACAGTCTTTAAAACTTCATGTGGACTTCATTTTGCATCTAAGGAAAAGGAAACAACAGACACACAGCCTAAAAGATGGTATTGAGACTTAATAAAATGGCATCATTATTCAATCAAAGCCCACAAATACCTGTTTTGGAGGAAGTGCATCCTGAGAGACAGGATCAAGAGTCATAAATTTTTTATCCCTAACAATACTGAGAACATCATAGAGAACACACATCTCTGTCAGGGCACTTCTCAAATTGTTCCTCACTGAATCCCAAGGCCAAAGGGAGGGTTGAAATTTCACCAATCCTAAAAAGTGAAAGAAAAAAATAAATACCCAGATATTAGTTATAAAAAACTCAGAGATCCAAAAGTACTAAAAAAAAAAAAAAACCAAGAAAAAAAGTACTAAAAGAAGAAATAACGAATTCTATTTCAAATTGTTCCCTTTTATCCCATTCACTCCACCCTTTCTAGAATCTTTGTTAACATTTAAGTTGGCATTCCTACAATGGCAAAACAAATATGGTTTCTAATTTCCTAAGTTAAATCTAACATTACAGCATGATAGTAGGCATTCAAATCTTTTAAAATCTAAGCAAGCCTTCTTAATAACCTTTTTTTCTTCCAGCTTTTAAAACCTTAAGAATTAATTGTTGAGAATTTTCAATACATAGAAAAATACAAAACTACAAATGACCTATAATGGCAGCATTCTGATAGTAAACACTATTCTCTTCCAATCTCTTAATCACTTTTAGGAATTAAATTTCACATATAGATCCTCACCATAGAGTTCAAACAACAGAAATACAGAGTAAAAAGTGAAAGTTTTCCTCTATTCCCCACCCCTAATTCTCTCTCCCCCTGAGAGGCAATCACTAATAACTGTTGGGGTATCCTCATCCAAATTTTTTTTAATGTATTTATATACATATACCCCCAATTTCCCATTACTTGCTTCCCCTGCCCCTCAATATGTCCTAAAGACACCTTCACATCAGAATATAGATCTACTTCATTCTTTTAACACTATAAGATATTCTGGAGCATGCACTGTGTTCTCAATCGCTCAGGCAGGTCTGAAGCAGAGACATACAGTAAATTCAAGAATTCTCTGGCAGTCCAGCGGTTAGGACTCTACTGTTCCTCTGCAGGGGGCCCAGCTTTGATCCCTGGTAGGGGAACTAGAAGGCAATGGCACCCCACTCCAGTACTCTTGTCTGGAAAATCCCATGGACGGAGGAGCCCGGTAGGCTGTAGCCCATGGGGTCGCCAAGAGTCGGACAAGACTGAGCAACTTCACTTTCACGCCTTGGAGAAGGAAATGGCAACCCACTCCAGTGTTCTTGCCTGGAGAGTCCCAGTGACGGTGGAACCTGGTGGGCTGCTATGGGGTCGCGCAGTCGGACACAACTGAAGCGGCTTAGCAGCAGCAGCAGGGAAACTAAGATCCCTGCAAGCTGGGCGATGTGGCCAAAAATAATAATTGAACAATGTGCCATAAGTTTAACTATTTCTGTGTGATGGGCACATAGACTGGTTCCAACAATGCCAGTCTGGGCCTATTTTTTCAATGAACTGTCTTCTTTTCAGTTTGAAGGGACTCTGAATATCAGGGATATTAACCATTTGTGTGTCATATGTGTAGTATATACTTTCCCCAGCCTGTCATTTATCTTTTTACTTTGTCTGTTGCATCTTTTTCCATTACTATTTTTAAATTTTATGCAATTAATACACCTATCTTTTCTTTCATAAGGTCTGTTTCCTATCTTGCTTAAGAAGGTCTCTCCTGGGATTTCCCTGGTGGGCCAATAGCTAAGACTCTGTATTTCCAATGCAGGGGGCTTGGGTTTGATCCCTAGTCAGGGAACTAAATCCCACATACAACTAAGATCCAGCCCAGCTAAAAAAGTAAATAAACATTAGCGGGGGCAGGGGCGAGAAAAAGGTCTTTCCTAGTGCCAAAGTGACATGATTATAACTTCTTCCAATAATTCACCTTATTCTCTTCATCTTCATTTCAATCCTTGTGGAAATACTTCTGTGCGAGTTCTGACGCAGCATTTACCAAACGGGTCCCCAATGGCCCTAACACAGCTGGCTTGAAATGCTATCTTTAAATTCCGAGTTACACAGTGTCTGTTCGCATGACTAAGTCAAGAACTGCTAGATTTCTTTTATTTTTGACAATAAGAATCCAAAACCACTCATACTTTTTCTATAACTAACTAGTTTTATTTTCCCTATAATCCATTTACTATATATATAGATATATATATACACAGCATCCAGCGTGATCTTCTGTAAACAAAATCATCTGTCTACTTGAAATCTTTCAAAAGCTTTCAGCTGTCCTAATAAAAGCCAAACGCTTACCCTGGCTGACTGGATCTACCTGATTTGGCCTCTACCTACCTCCTAGGACTTATCACATCCTCCTGTCAATATAATCTCCTCTCAGTAGGAGTTAGTAACATCATGTATCTTGCACATGGAAACGAAGTGATTAGTTCAAAGTCACGGCAGAACCGAGGCGCGAACTCGAGGGCTCCTAACCAGGTTACCACATTAGGGATGCTACCTGTATGCAGCTCAGGAAGCAAGTTAGAACTGGGCATAGAACAGCAGACTGGTTCCAAATAGGAAAAGGAATATGTCAAGGCTGTATATTGTCACCCTGCTTATTTAACTTATATGCAGAGTACATCATGAGAAACGCTGGGCTGGAGGAAGCAGAAGCTGGAATCAAGATTGCCGGGAGAAATATCAATAACCTCAGATATGCATATGACACCACCCTTATGGCAGAAAGTGAAGAAGAACTAAAGCGCCTCTTGATAAAAGTGAAAGAGGAGTGAAAAAGCTGGCTTACAGCTCAACATTCAGAAAACTAAGACTATGGCATCCAGTCCCATCACTTCATGGCAAATAGATGGGGAAACAGTGGAAACAATGGCTGACTTAATTTTTCTGGGCTCCGAAATCACAGCAGATGGTGATTGCAGCCATGAAATTAAAAGACACTTACTCCTTGGAAGGAAAGTTATGACCAACTTAGACAGCATATTAAAAAGCACAGACATTACTTTGCCAACAAACGTCCGTCTAGTCAAGGCTATGGTTTTTCCAGTGGTCATGTATGGATTGTGAGAGTTGGATCTATTAAGAAAGCTGAGTGCCAAAGAACTGATGCTTTTGAACTGTGGTGTTGGAGAAGACTCTTGAGAGTCCCTTGGACTGCAAGGAGATCCAGCCAGTCCACCCTAAAGAAAGGAGATCAGTCCTGGGTGTTCATTGGAAGGACTGATGTTGAAGCTGAAACTCCAATACTTTGGCCACCTGATGCAAAGAGCTGACTCATCTGAAGGAAAGATTTGAGGGCAGGAGGAGAAGGGGACAAGAGAGGATGAGATGGCTGGATGACATCACGGACTCGATGGACATGGGTATAGGTGGACTCCGGGAGTTGTGATGGACAGGGAGGCCTGGCGTGCTGCGATTCATGGGGTCGCAAAGAGTCACACTATTGAGCAACTGAACTGAACTGAAAACCCAAACACTCCCCTAGCGACAAGGTCTCACACGCTGTCTCTCAAGGAAACCTGCGCAGAAACGAGGACTGAGAGGCGAGCAGCGCCCAAAAGTGTCCGGACGCCGCCGCCCCACGCGGCCATGTCCACGGCGCCTCACCGGGTGCGCCCGCGGCCTCACCTTCCTCGTCGTCCTGGTCAGCGCTGGACCCCGCGCCCGCCCAATCCTGCGCATCGCCCTCGGCGCCCGCTGCCTCCTCCTCCTCGGAGCCGGAGCCCTGGCTGAAGTCGATCCGCTGGGCCAGGCGCGCCAGGTTCTGAGACATGGACAGAGGCTGCAGGTACGTCTCGGTGCCATCCAGGCCCACCTCCTGGACCTGCTTCTCGCAGGCCGACTCGATGCTGATCCGCACAGCGCGCACCCCAGACATGCTGGCGGCGTCGGCTCGGCGCCCGCACCGGGCTACAACCGAGGGAGGGAGTGGGAGTGCTTCAGGGCACCCAGGACCACGGCGCAGCGGAAGCGCCCGAGGAGACTCAGCGCCGCTCCAGGTGCGGAAACAAAGGCCACACCGGACGCTTTCCCACAATGCACCGCAGGCCCCGGCCCTCGCCCCGGCCCTGCTCGCAGTCTCGCGGGAGGAAAGCGGCCGGCGCGGGGCCCACACTTCCGGCCGCGCGCCTGGGTTAAATCCCGCTGCGGCGCGCGGAAGAGCTTGTCGGTCTGTGAAAGGCGTGGCCGGTCGCGGGCAGGCGGGATCCCTGCGGTCTTCCTCCGTTTTAACTGTTGCTTGTTGGAAAGAGATGGAGGAAGGCAAGAAGTCGGCCGAAAATGGATAGGGAAAAGGAGATGAATGGGTCCCTGCATCTTAGCAACGAGAGGCCCTCCCAGAGTGAGGAGGTGAGGAGATGTGAGGAGAAACGACGAATCTGAAGACTTGTATAATCTCATCAGACAAGTCTAAAGAGTTATAAAATAAGGGCGTAGTTTGAGGAAAACAATGAATTGTGTTTAAAGCACAGTTATAAATTTTATAAAATTATACTGCATAATCTAAACTCTAGGATAGCAACAATCTCAGGCATGTAATATTAATTTCATGCCTGACTTAAAGTAATATGTGTACGGTTAACAAGCAGTGATGTAACTTAAGTCTCCGAGTTCCTAAGAAAGTATCTCATCAGTAGTATTTCCACTGGGAATTATGAAGGGGGACAAGGAATTCTTTTGTTACAAAACTATTTAAAGGAATTATGTATATCATTTATCACGGCCTTTCCAAGTTTTGTGCTAAGTTTAAGTGTTTACGTTTTAAAGTTTTCTAAGGTACTTGGGAAAATACGGTTGCCATGGTATCAGTCTGCCTAAGCAATACATGTGTGTGTTGGGGGGGTTCTGTGAATTTTCACGTGAAAGTAAAAGTGAAGTCGCTCAGTCGTGTCCGACTCTGCGACCCCATGGACTGTAGCCTATCAGGCTCCTCCGTCCATGGGATTTTCCAGGCAAGAATGCTGGAGTGGATTGCCATTTCCAGGAGGAACCTATTTTTGCAAGCTCAACTGATATTGCTGGACAATCATGTTTGAGAATTACTGTGCTTACTCTTTATACATAAGTTTGTAAAAGGTTTTAATACCTTGTTTCAAAATTTGATTATTTATCATGGAGTCTATTTGTGCCAGTAACTGTGCTAAGTGTGTTAAATACATTTTTCATTTAATCTTTATAAGGTGCTCATACTTATGCAGTTTGCCTGGGGCAACTTGCTGTCTCAGCTGGACTGGACCTGAGGATCCCTTGATCTAGGCTGGGCTCAGCTGGTTGATTCTGTTAGGGGAAGCACACTGATTGAAACTGCCCACCCTGGCCAGGCGCACCATAGTAACTATTTGCATGAGTTGTTTTAGGACAGGAGATCCTGCTAAGGAACAGGGAACTAATAAGCCACCACCAATAGGAAAAGTTCGAGAAAGGTCAAAAGAAGACGTCACATGTCCAACCACCTCCCAGAATCCTCCTCTCTGGCATCCATCTTGGCTAAACAAGGTGTGCACCACCAGGAAAGACTCTGAATCAGAATGGTTGGCTAAGGACAACCCAGAAATTAATCCCACCACCATAAAACCTGAGACTGCAAGGCATGTGGCAGAGCTGTTCTCCTGGGTTCCCTTACCCTACTGCTGTCCACCTGGGTGCCCTTTCCCAATAAAATCTCTTGCTTTGTCAGCACGTGTGTCTCCTCGGACAATTCATTTCTGAGTGTTAGCCCAGTTTCAGGCCCTGGAAAGGATCCCCATTCCTGCAACAGTTCTAATTCCAGTTATAGATCTACAGATTACTCTGAAGCGTTTGTGCCATATGTCTTTTATTGTACTAGCAAGCTGGTCAAGGATATGTTCTTTTCATGGAAACGGTAGCGATACAATATCTAAGCCTTGCTTCCATTATATATCTAAATCCACGGGTACTACGGCCAAAGCCAAAAGTCAAGGATGGGAGAGGACTTATATTCAGCCTTTTTAGTTGCAGAACCTGAAGACTTACAGAGAAAAGGGTGTGGATAATGGGAGGAGCAGGACCAAAAACCTATCACATATGGAAAATAATACAGTTGCACCCTTATGTCAAATCCTAAATAAAAATAAATTCCAAATGGATTAATGAGCTAAGTGTGAAAAACGGTGAAGTCTTGGAACTTCCCTGGTGAAAGTGAAGTCGCTCAGTCGTGTCCGACTCTTTGTGACCCCGTGGACTGTAGGCCACCAGGCTCCTGCGTCCATGGGATTTCCCAGGCAAGAACACTGGAGTGGGTTGCCATTTCCTTCTCCAGGAGATCTTCCCAACCCAGGGATCGAACCCGGATTTCCTGCATTGCAGGCAGAGGCTTTAACCTCTGAGCCACCAGGAAAGCACACTTCCCTGGTGGTGCAATGCTTAAGAATCCTGCCAATGCAGGGGACATGAGTTTGATCCCTGGTTCAAGAAGATTCTACATGCCACGGAGCGTCTAAGTACACGCTTCGCAACTACTGAGCCTGTGCTCTAGAGCCTGAGAGCCACAACTACTGAACCCCCAAACTACAATTACTGAAGCCCATGCCCTAGAGCCTGTGCTCTTCAAAAAGAGAAGCCACAATGAGAAGCCCACACACCACAACTAGAGAATAGCCCCCAGTCTCTGAAGCAAGGAAGCCCAATAGCAGCAAGGAAGACCTAGCGCAAATAAAATTATAATTAAGTTTAAAAACACACACACACACACAAATTTTTTTAAAAAACCACACACACACACACACACACACACACACACACACACACAAAGTGAAGTGTTCTGCACATTCAGATACATATGAAACTAAGATCTGCTTAGAGGGAAGTATATTTGTCAGATTTTGAGGGTTCATGATACTCAGATCTTCCAAAGAGAAGAACTGCACCCCCTACCATCTTTCAGGACCTAAGAGGGAGAGATTGCATTCAAATGTGGCCTGAATTTTATTTAAAAAGAAACTCGGCCCCACCCCAGCTGGATCTCTGATTACAGTCTTTCATCTGCCTAACAAAAGTGGAAATCCTCACTGCTGGAAAATTAATTTAGTAGTAGTAAGTCGTGAAATAGTGGCTGAAACCAAAAACAAAAACTCATAGTCAGGAACGTAGTCATGGATGATCAAAACACTGGAGATGGGAGGGAAGAACTTTAACAGATTAGTATGTTAAAGAAAATAGAGGGAAACGGACAAAATGAATGAAAAATGGGGTTTCAATAGAAACATTTGTCTATTAAGAAAAGAATCAAAATATACATTCTAGACTAAAAGTAATGTTTATTTATTTATTTATTTGCTATGGGTTATTCTTAAAGTCTTTATTGATTTTGTTACAATATTGCTTGTGTTTTTATCTTCTGATTTTTTGGCCAAGATTATGTTCTGGTTTTTTGGTCACAAGCCGTATGAGATTTTAGGTCCCCAACTTGGGGCTGAACCCACACCCCCCTGCTCTGGAAGGTGAAGACTCAACCATTGGACCACCAGGGACATCTCCAAAGTAACTGAAATTAATAGCTAATAAGGTGGTACTTTGGTAAAGAACCCACCTGCCAAATACAGGAGACCTAAAAAGACTTGAGTTCAATCCCTGGGTCATGAAATCCCCTGGAGGAGGGCATGGCAACCCACTCCAGTATTCTTGCCTGGAGAATCCCATGGACAGAAGAGCTTGGTGGTGCATCCATGGGGTTGCAAAGAATTGGACACGACTGAAGTGACTTAGCATAAGATAGGTTTACTAAGAGATCTGACATAGCACAGAACAAGATTAGTGAACTCAAAGTTCAGTCAATGAAAAAATCCAAAACACAGAACAGAACAGAATGTAAGATAACTTGGGATATACTTTCAAAATTCTTACAGACATTAAAAGGCTAATTTTTAAAAAAAAAAGTCTAATAAGGGAATATTGTGAACAGCACCTCTTTTCCTGCTTCTTTCCACAAATACCAGTTTTTCTTAGTTATAGTGCCCTCTTAATATCCCAGGCTGTAAATTACTCTTGAAGCACCAAGAGAAAAGAGACAGAAAAATGGGACCCCAAGAAGTCCATTTCCAGATTCCTCTGGAATCATTTTTCTCTTGCTCTTTTAGGTAACAGCTCAACTAAAACCACCGATGCAGCGGTGCTGCTCTGACTGCACTGGAGTAAAGCCTTTGGGCAGAGCCAAGAGATAGAAGAGGAGCAAGAGAAAAATGGAGACTTTCACACTGTGGCCTGCTGGCCCCCCCTTTCCTGCTTCTCTAGCCAAAATGAACTGTCTGTTGGGAGTTTTTGGACTTCCCTGGTTTACTCAGACAGTAAAGCGTCTGTCTATGATGCAGGAGACCTGGGTTCGATCCCTGGGCTGGAAAGATCCCTTGGAGAAGGAAATGGCAATCCACTCCAGTACTATTGCCTGGGAAATTCCATGGACGGAGGAGCCTGGTAGGCTACAGTCCATGGGGTCACAAAGAGTCGGACACAACTGAGCGACTTCACGTTCATGTTGGGAGTTTTTGCTGTCCATGCCCGTTGCATTGTTCTATGACCCAGTCTGCCTCGGATAAAAGAGGAGAGAAAAATCAGGAAACTCGTCATCAGTATTGTTCATTTTTCAAGTCTGGACTTCCTTCTTCAACCATTCAGTCAAAATGGTTTAATTTTCAACAGTCTTCTGGGAGTTGCTGTCTGCATTTTGTCCAAAGTTTTGTATTTTGTAATTGTTAAAGAACTGGGCTGCTGTGGGCTTATTCCATCTTGGCCAGCACCAGAAATTCAAGTGTTTAGTAAATTTATATTTGTGTTTGTGAGATGAAGTTTCCTCTATAATGTACAATACATTACAGAGTAATACTAATAGGACTTACCCTATTTTAACTATTTGTTCATATGTCAGTCAGTGTCTGATCTGTATCCCTGGTACAATGCTTGGCATGTGGATGATGTTCGTTAAATTGACATTGAATGAGCAATAGAACATGACATACAGAGGCTTCACAGAGAATCTAAAAGGAAGCTGGGCTTTTAAAATCAAAAGCAACTGAGTGTCTGCTTTTAGGTATCTGTTCTAGTGGCACATATTAAATTGTTAATGTAACTAACCCAAGCTCTGCTTGCATGCTAAGTCACTTCAGTTGTGTCCAACTCTTTGCAGCCCCATGGACTGTAGCTGGCCAGGCTCCTCTGTCCATGGGGATTTTCCTGGCAAGAGTACTGGAGTGAGTTGCCATGACCTTCTTCGGGCATCTTCCCTGGAGGGTAAGTTTAAACCTGGGGATTGAACCCACATCTCCTGCATTGCAGGCAGATTCTTTACCACTGAGCCACTGGGGAACCCCAACCCAAGCATTATTGTGAACTTAAAGAAATTAGTTTCTCTTGCCACACTTAACACACTTCAGAAAAACACAATGTTTCAGACAAATGGGACATATCAAAAGAAATGGGCCATAGGTAGAAGTTCCAGGAATACTAACCATGTATTTGACCAATGAATGAATATACCAGATTTTCTGTAGAAAACTCTATTTAATATTTTATTACTTTAGTCACATAATTGCCTTTATAGTGTCAGATTGTGTTCTTATTTTAGGTTTGGAAAGGTGATGTATGTTTATCTGATCTCCAAGCTCTTTGAACTGAAAATCACAAAACTTTTTAGCTGAAACCCCTAACAGAATGTAACTTCAGAAATGTATGCAAAAATAGAAATTAAAAGGATGAAATAAAATATGTAAAGGCATTCTAATACTCCTGCACCACTTGGGATGTCCTTTGCAGTTGCTGAGGTTCTTGCACCCCTCTTTGGAGAGCACCAGTGGAAAGGGAAAGGCGGTTTTCACACAGTCATCAGGGGAAGTGGCTCCGGACCCTTTCAGAGGACAATTCCCTGCTCCCGCCCCCATGCCGTAAGAAATCTGATAGGAAGCAGCTTGAGAGTAGAACTGCAGCTAATTCACTCTAGAACTGCTTTAATATTGCAGGGGTTCTCAGCTCAGGTCCTTAAGGCAAATCTAGAACTCCCCACCAGGCGGGTTTGTAGGACACTTCACTTCTCCCAAGGGCTGTAATGCCTAAGTAACTCAATCCCCCTCACAGCTTTGTTAGAACAGGTTCTTAGTGGCTGTGCTGTTTCACACTTCACTGTTCTCACTCACTATATATAGAACCCCCTGCTTATTAATCCTCTTCTTTCAGGGCCAAATCCTCTTCACCCTTTATCTACACTTCTTTTGAGTTTTTATGTCACCGCAACAGGACAGACACTTAAAAAGCTGACTTGTCATTTCATTCATAATTTGTCCCATAGGAATTCACTAGTATCTAAGATCCATTGGTATATCATGACCCATTCTTACTTAAAACAGATATTCCAGTACATTTCATAGGAGAACATCACATAATATATTGTCATTGACATTTTATCAGCCTTTCTAAAGGCAAATAAAATATTCTTACCCAGCATAGTCCTCTCTCCCTATTACTGTCTACCACTTCCCACATGTCATAAATGCAGGCCACTGAACATGCAAAGGCTAACTCCTTCGGGGAAAAAGTCATATATAAGAATAGGATAGCAAAGTGTCAGAAAAAATTCTAATCCAGTCAAGAAAACAAAAGGAAAAAAAGAACAAAAGGGAAGTATTTAATTTGAAAGTAATTTAATATTAATTACAAATCACCATAATTCTTTAGTATAAACTGAAAAGTATTTTAAGAAAATGTGTGGAAAATTAAGTACAAAAGAAAATACTTCTAAAAAAGAGATTCACAATACTATGTCCTTAACTTTGTATTTGTCAAAAAGAAGATAACAACAAACACCTGTGTTTTCACACCCAGCTTAATAATGCCTACTGATATAGTTGAAGTTCCTTTGTGCTCTTCCTAGCTCACTTCCCCCTTCCTCCTAGAAATAACCACTCCTTGTCATTTCTTTTTATTTATTTTTAAAGTTAGTCACCTACTGCTATGTAACAAAGCATCCCAGAAGTCACAGGCTTACAACAGTAATCACTCATATTTGAAGATTCTTTATGTCCTGAAGGTTAGCTGGGCTTCCATTCTCTCCCAGATACTGGCCTTTCTTGTTAACTCTTCAGTACCTTCAAGAAGATACGTTTTATGTTTTGAAGCTTTTAAAATTATCTTTGGTGAGATGATTCATCTGAATTATCTAATCTATTATTACTGGAAATAGAAATCTTAAATTTAACAGGGACCACTGGGGACTTCCCTGGTGGTGCAGTGCTAAAACTCGGCACTCCCAGTGCAGGAGGCCAGGGTTCGATGCCTGGTTGGGTAAGGATCCCACATGCACACTACCGCAAATAAGACTGAGTGCAGCCAGTGGCCATTGGTTTTTCTGCCAAATACCAGTTCGTAATTTCAGCCTATTTTTCTACTAGAAGTTCCTCTTTTCCTTATTGATGTATAGATGTTAATGCATCCTGAATAGTTCAGTTCAGTTCAGTCACTCAGTTAAGTCTGACTCTTTGTGACCCCATGGACTGCAGCACACCAGGCTTCCCTGTCCATCACCAACTCCCGGAGTCTACTCAAACTCATGTCCATCGAGTCAGTGATGCCATCCAACCATCTCATCCTCTGTTGTCCCCTTCTCCTGCCTTCAATCTTTCCTAGCATCAGGGTCTTCTCCAAGGAGTCAGTTCTTTGCATCATGAATTTAATCAGCTCTATTTTGAAAATATGTTCTCCTAGTCTGTGATTTGTTTTCTTCCTAAATTATCATTTGACCATTACATTTGACCATCTGTTACATTTTAATGTTGTCAGATCAGATTTGTTTATCTTTTATATAGTCTGTGCCTTATGTTGTTTAGAAAATTTTTTCATGCCCTTAGGTCATAAAGATACCTCCCATATTTTCTTCTAAAACTTTAAGTTTTCTTGTTCACCTGTAGGTCTTTAATTTGCCAGGCATTGAGTTCAACCCGGTCTGGTTTCTCCACATTAATGACTGGGTGTGCCAGCACCCTGTGGACACATTCTCCTTTCCCTATCGATCTGCTGTGTCAGAAAAATCAAACATCTGCACATGTGAGGACCTGCTTCTGCTCTTGGTTTGACTGTCCTCACTGTACTGAAACCACACTGTCTTACTTAAATAGTAAGTTTAAAGATGTTGCTATCTTTCAAATAAACCTGACCTTGCTATCTTGAAAATTGTCTTTGCTTATCTTGGCCCTTTGCTTTCCCATATATTTTTAAATGAACTGGTGAGGTTCTATCAAAAGCCCTACTGGGACTAGACTGACATTGAATTTATAGATTTGAAAAGAACTGATACTTCTAGAGATTATGTCTTCCTAGATGTAACCGTTTGTTTTTATTTCTTTGCATTTTCAACAATTTTATAATTTTCTCCATAAAGGTTACATGTAATTTTTTTTAAACAAAAATATTGCTGTGTACTTTTAGTAACATGCAATTGGTATCTGTTTCAAATATACTTTTTTGTTTTGGCGGCACCACTGCCAGATCTTAGTTCATCAACTAGGGATCAAACCTAGGCCATTGGCACTGAGAGCATGGAGTCCTGACCACTGGACTGCCAGGGAATTCCTTCCAAATTTATATATTTAACCATTTTTTTTTGTTGGTATGCAGAAATACAACTCATTACTGTATATTGATTTTTACATTTAGAAACTTTATTTCTAAAGTATAGATACAATATTGTATTAGTCTCAGGTGTACAGCAAAGTGATTTCGTTATATACATTTTTTTCTCAGATTATTTTTCATTATAGTTCCCTTTGTTATACAGTAAATTCTTGTTGCTTATCTACTTTATGTGTGTGTGTGCTAAGTCGTTTCAGTCCTGACTGACTTTGTGCAATGCTATGGAATGTAACCTGCCAGGCTCCTCTGTCCATGGGATTCTCCAGGCAAGAATACTGGACTGGATTGCCATTTCCTCTGCCAGGGATGCCATGCTCTTCCCCACCCAGGGATCGAACCCTGTCTCTTACATCTTCTGCATTGGCAAGTGGGTTCTTTACCATTAGTACTGCCTGGGAAGCCCATATCCGTCCCCACACTCCCCCACCCCACCCCAACTCCCTTTCCCTTTTGGTAAATAACTGTATGTTTTCTGTCTATGAGTCTGTCCCTGTTTTGTGTATAGATTTTTGTATTACTTTTTAGATTCCACATTTAAGTGATATTTAATATTTGTCTTTCTCTGACTTATTTTACATACTATGATATTCTGTAGGTCTATCCATGTTGCTGCAAATGGTAATATTTCATCTTTTTTATGGCTGAATAATATTTATATTTGGACTTCCCTTGTGGCTCAGTGGTAAAGAATCTACCTGCCAATGCAGAAGCCATGGGTTCAGTCTCTGGGTCAGGAAGATTCCCTGGAGAAGGAAATGGCAACCCACTCCAGTACTCTTGCCTGGAAATCTCCATGGGCAGAGGTGCCTGGCAGGCTACAGTCCATAGGATTGCAAAGAATCAGACATGACTGAGCGACTGAACAACGATAATATTTATATTTAGGGAAGTCTTTGAACTCAGTCTGATAATATAACTATAGATTCTCTTGCGTTTTCCAAGAGGTCAACCATGTTTTCTGCTGAAAAACTGATTTTTTGCTTCCTTTTCAGTTGTTATACCTCTTCTTTCTTGTCTTTTATCCTGGTTGAAACTCCAATAGTTAATGATATTGGGCATCCTTGTCACATTCCTAAAGTGAATATGGTATTAACATAATTTTGCAAATACCTGTATTTAGCTAGCATTTTAAAAATTGCTTCTCAGAATATGCACTAGATGTTAGCTTCATGGAGTTCAGGTGATCCTGCCTTGTTCACAATGGCCTCTTTGCGGTTTCTTGAAACTACCAAGTTCTCTTCTGGCTGAACCTTTAAATCTGCCAGAATGGATGTTTCTCCAAATAACCTCATGGCTCACTCTCTCATTTCTTCAGGACTTGGCTCAAATGTCTCTGTATCAGCAGCTTTCCCTGATCCCTCTCTATAAAATGTGTAAGAGTCTGATTCCACTTCTAATGTTTGATTGCTGACAGATATTAAGCCTTACCCCAATCCTTCCTCCCCTTCTGCCCCACGTTTGTGTGATAAGAAAGCCTGGCTGTGGGCTTCCCCGAGTGGCTCAGTGATAAAGAATCATCCTGCCAATGCGGGAGATACGAGTTCGATCCCTGGTCTGGGAGGATTCCACATGCCGCAGAACAACTAAGCCTGTGCACCGCAACTGCCGAGCCTGTGCGCTAGGGCCCTGCAGCTGCAGCTCCTGGGCCCACGTGCGCAACTACGGAAGCCTGAGTGCCCCAGAGCCTGTGCAGCACAAGAGAAGCCACCGCGACGAGAAGCCACACACTGCAACTGGAGAGCAGCCCCTGCTCACCACAACTAGAGAAAAGCCCGCGCAGCAATGAAGACCCAGCACAGCCAAAACTAACTAACTAAATAAAACAAATAAAATTATTAAAAAAAAAAAAAAAAAGCCTGACTCCTGCTTGCTTTGACACCTGTGGAAAATTCAAACTGCATGCACAACCATCAACCCTGACCCGACCTGCTAAGCATTATAAAACCCCCAAGCCAGTCTTCTCTCCCTGTTCTCACAGGCTGTTTTTGGACTTGCCTAGGAGCTGCCCTGCTACTCCAGAAAGCCTCATTATGGGAATCATGAAGTCTTTTGGACTCCCTTGGTGTGTGACTTCGTCATTCTCAACGACTGAGCTCGGTGTGGAGTTCACCTTTTCTCAGCGTGGGATGCCCACAACAAAACAGATCCTCCTTCAGCCTTTCATTTTTCTTCAGAGCACGACCACCTGATATAATATGTATTTGCTTATTTGCCTTCTCCTACCATGTAAAGGACTGAATGATCAATTCCAGCATCTAGTGAAGTATCTGTCATAGTCATTCACCCATTCATTCATTCAACAAATATTTACTGAGTGTCTACTTTGGGCAGATTCTGTTAAAGGCACAGTGTATAGTGGTGATCAAAGCCCCTGCCATGGAGCCGATGTTTCCAGAGGATAGGCTATGTTGTTCATTCAGTACGTAGTTATTAAACAAAAGAATACTAACATTATTTTTGTCTGGAGGTAAGAGATGGGAATACCAGACCACCTGACCTGCCTCTTGAGAAACCTATAGGCAGGTCGGGAAGCAACAGTTAGAACTGGACATGGAACAACAGACTGGTTCCAAATAGGAAAAGCAGTACGTCAAGGCTGTATATTGTCAACCTGCTTATCTAACTTACATGCAGAGTACATCATGAGAAACGCTGGGCTGGAGGAAGCACAAGCTGGAATCAAGATTCTTGGGAGAAATATCAATAACTTCAGATATGCAGATGACACCACCCTTATGGCAGAAAGTGAAGAGGAACTATAAAGCCTCTTGATGAAAGTGAAGGAGGAGAGCGAAAAAGTTGGCTTAAAGCTCAACATTCAGAAAACAAAGATCATGGCATCCAGTGCCATCACTTCATGGGAAATAGATGGGGAAACAGTGGAAACAGTGTCAGACTTTATTTTTCTGGGCTCCAAAATCACTGCAGATGGTGATTGCAGCCATGAAATTAAAAGACGCTTACTCCTTGGAAGGAAAGTTATGACCAACCTAGATAGCATATTCAAAAGTAGAGAGACATTAGTTAGCCAACAAAGTCCATCTAGTCAAGGCTATGGTTTTTCCTGTGGTCATGTATGGATGCGAGAGTTGGACTGTGAAGAAGGCTGAGTGCTGAAGAATTGATGCTATTGAACTGTGGTGTTGGAGAAGACTCTTGAGAGTCCCTTGGACTGCAACAAGATCCAACCAGCCCATACTAAAGGAGATCAGTCCTGGGTGTTCTTTGGGAAGAATGATGCTAAAGCTGAAACTCCAATACTTTGGCCACCTCATGTGAAGAGCTGACACATTGGAAAAGACTCTGATGCTGGGAGGGATTGGGGGCAGGAGGAGAAGGGAACGACAGAGGATGAGATGGCTGGATGGCATCACCAACTTGATGGACATGAGTTTGAGTATAGACTCTGGGTGTTGGTGATGGACAGGGAGGCCTGGCGAGCTATAGTCCATGGGGTCGCAAAGAGTTGGACACGACTGAGCGATTGAACTGAACTGAAGGTATTAATACGAAATACAGGAACTCTCTGGTGGTGCAGTGGCTAAGATTCCAGGCTCCTAGTGCAGGGGGTCTGGGTTGGATCCCTAGTGGAGGAAGCATATTCCACATGCCACAGCCCAGAGTTCTCAGGCTGCAACCAAAGATCTGCCATGCCACAATGAAGATTGATCTCCAGTGCCTCAACTAAGACAACACAGCCAAATACACAAATAAAAATTAAAAAATAGAAACACAGTGTCATATTATGAATATAAAATTTTTATTCATTTTTTTTGTTACAGAGTAGTGTTTACTTAAAAGTAATATTTAGGGATTTATACTCATAGGACACATTATAGTTAACATCGAAAGACAATCAAAACATATTTCGTGATGATTTATTATATGCTTAGTACCAAAAAGCTCCTAAATCTGTAGTGTTGGTATTATAAGATTAGAGAGTTGTTTTTTGCAAATGATTATTATAAAAATACACTGAGGAAAATCTCAACCATTACAACTGGTAAAGTATAATTTTGTATTTCACAAAGGACAGTAGTCATATTTAGCAACAGCTTCATTTATAAATTATACACACTTCAAAGTTATATTTTGATGCTTTTTTTCCCCCTTTTCTTGCAAATAACCAACAAGATACAAACTGCTTACAACTGACATTTGTGAAAGGCAAACTGCAAACTTCTAATTATGGTTCCCTTCACCAAAAGAAGTAAAGGTGCTCCCTCTGACCACCTTATTCCATGAAAAAAAAAAAGTGTACTCTGACTTCTAAAATGGATTTTTAAAATTCAGTAGAAAGATTTAACAATAATCAATATTCCAACACTGATTTTTCTAATACCCAGACACATCCACTTAGCAGTTGTGAGACTAATTTGAAAAACTGAATAATGTTATACAAATGTAAATTACTATTAGCTAGTAGAAATAATCACTTGATTCTTAATCATGTTTGTACTTAATTATAAACATAAGAATGATTTTTAGAATAAAAATAATGAAGAACATCTCCATTATGTGTATTGTGTTCCCAATAGTCCCTCTCAGATAGATCTGTGAAATAACACAGAACCCAATGTTAACATAACTTTCATTTCAAAGGCCCCCAAAATAGGGCTTAAGTAGTGAGATCATTTCTATTAGACTTTATATTAGTATTAATTAATGAGTTAATCAATCAATTAACCTTAATTATTACTTTTTCTAAACAAGTACCAGATGATTTAATCTCGCCCAAATGAATGGGTCTCTTTTGGTTGGTCAATGCGATAGAGAAACTCGGCAGGTAAGAAGTATCCGAGGTACTCCACTATATCTGGGGTGGTGTCATAATGGTAGTGTCCACCTTCTCCATGATGACTGAAACAATGAGTGTGCTCCAACCGCAAATCAAACCCCTAGAATGGCAGAGAAGCCATCTGTTAGTCTTCCAATTATTCTGCACAGAACTTAGGCAATAGGAGATCTTTTTAATTTAGGCTACAGTAATTTTTTGGGGTAGGTAATACAGTCACAGGAATCAAAACTCAGAGGGTGCAAAAGTTTATATTCAGTAAAATGTATCTTTCCAACTCCTGCCATTACCACTCCTTTCCTTAAAGGCAACCACAGTAAGCAGTATCTTCTATATCCTGCCAGAAAGATCTATTTTTTTATTACTCATAGGTAGTATTCTGCATCTACTATGCTGTATGTTGTTTTTCTTAAATTAACAATATAGCTTTCAAATCATGAGAGCTTCCTAATTCTTTCCAAATGAGATTTAGATTATTTCCAGCTCTTCTGCTATTACAACAATGATGTCATGAATAACCCTTTTCACTAATCATTTTATCATGTAAGCATATATTTAGTGATTAATTCCTAGACATGTAATCACTAGTTCAAAAGATATAGCTAGTCAGTACGGTGGTAGATATTTGGGAATTAGTCTATATTATTACTTTCCAAGGGTAGAAAACTAGAATATAATGAATAGTATGAAGAACAGCAAATAGATCTGAATCCTGTCCTGATTCTACTATTTAATAACATAACTTTGGATGCTATTTAAAATGTTTGTGGCTTCAGTTCTCCAAAGGTAAAATCTACTTTGCCTAGATCTTAAGTAGTCAGCTACTTGCTTCCTTACCTTTCAAGGTAATTCTAGAAACTATCTTAGTTCTTAATTAAGAACACAAAAAGAGCTTAATTATTCTAAACGAATATTCTAAAAATCAAGCATTACCACTGTAATATCTTGCAATGTAAAAGACAGACACAGACTTACGGGGTCTCTGGAGACAAAAACTGGCAGACAAACCAAAGGAGCCTTCATCTCATAAAAACGCAACCATTTATTCACGTCTTCATCAGAGTTCAATGGACAGGAAGAAAATTCTGCAGGCTACAATAAAAGGACATTAAACATGTAAACATGCTGAATATTACTGAGCTAAAAATTTACATATAATTTCATTGTTAAAAGCTTTAAGCTTTCTTATACATTCTAGTGCTATTTTTGGCCCCAGGAGATTCATATACCCTAGTTTTCAAAAGGACTGCCAATCAGTGTGTACACACTGAAAGATACGAGTGAATAAATAAAGGAGTCTATTGCTGTATTTTTATTTTTCATAGCTTCTCAGCTTTCCTATGAGCATATCCTCATCCCAGTCTTAAATGTTATTATTGCTATTGCTAGATAGAAAAAAAAAAAAGCATGGCATTGAAAGTGGAGTATAAGCATCAAAAAGAATAAAATATTGAGGAATACACTTAAGCAGGCTAAAGACTTGTACACTGAAAAGTGCAAAGCATTGCTGAAATGAATTTTAAAAGACTCCAATAAATGGAAAGGCATCTTGTGCTCATGGATTGGACAATTTAATATTGTTGACATGTCAATACTATCAAATATGATCTGCAGATTCACTGCAATTCCTATCAAAATCCCAATGGTGTTTTTGCAGAAACAGAAAAAAAACCCAAAAACTTCATATGGAATCTCAAGGGGCCTCAAATTGTCAAAACAGTCTTGAAAAAGAAGAAGAAAGTTGGAAGTCTCACATTTCCTGATATCAAGCTTACTACAGCTGTAGTAATCAAAACAGTGTGATACTAGCATAAAGACAGGCATACAGATCAATGGAACAGAAGAGATCCCAGAAGTAAATCCTTGCATATATGGTCAAATGGTTTCTGACAAGGATGCCATGACCATTCAGTGGGAAAGGACTATCGTTCTAACAAACAATGCTTGGAAAACTGATGTCCATGTGCAAAAAAGTGAAGTTAGACCCTTTACTTCATACCAGATACAAAAACTAAAAATGGATAAAACACCTAAATATAAGAGCTAAAGCTATAAAGACTTTTAGAAGAAAACATCAGGAGAAAGTTTTAAGACACTGGATTTGACTTTTTAGACTTGGCATCAATAGTACAGGTAACAAACGGAAAACAAGTGGGATTACATTAAGCTAAAAAGCTTTTGTACAGCAAAGAAAACAGTCAACAAAATGAAAAGGCAACCTATGGAATGGGAGAAAATATCTGCAAACCGTATATCTGATAAGGGGTTAATATCTAAAATATATAAGTAATTCACGAGCAAAAAAAATATTTTTAATGATCAAAGAACTGAATTAGACAGTTTTTCCAAAGAAGACATACAAATGGGCAACAGGTATATGAAGAAGCACTCAATATCACTATTCATTTGGTAAATGCAAATCAAAACCATGAGACATCAGCTCATTTTAGTGAACATAGCTGTTACCAAAAAGACAAGAGATAAAGTGTTGGTGAGGATGTAGAGAAAAGACAACCCTTGTACACTGCTAGTCGGAATGTATACTTGTACAACCATTATGGAAGTTCCTCAAAAAATTAAAAATAAAACTACCATATGATCAAGCAATTCTACTTCTAGGTATATATCCAAAGTAAATGAAATCACCATCTTGAAGACATATCTGGACTCCTATGTTCACTGCAGCATTATTCGTGATAGCCAAGACTGGGAAACACAACCTAAGTGTCTGTCAATGTATGAATGCAGCCAGGAAATTAAAAGACACTTGCTCCTTGAAAGAAAAGCTATGACCAACCTAGACAGAGCATTAAAAAGCAGTGATACAACTTTGCTGACAAAAATCCATATAGCCAAAGCTATAGTTTTTCCAGTAGTCATATATGGATGTGAGAATTGGACCATAAAGAAGGCTGAGCACTGAAGAATTGATGCTTTCAAACTGTGGTGTTGGGGAAGACTCTTGAGAGTCCCTGGACTGCAAGGAGATCAAATCAGTCCATCCTAAAGGAAATCAACCCTGAATATTCATTGGAAGGACTGATGTTGAAGCTGAAGCTCCCATATTTTGGCCACCTCATACGAAGAGACAACTCACTGGAAAAGACCCTAATGCTGGGAAAGACCAAGGGAAGGAGAAGGGGGCGACAGACACTGAGATGGTTGGATGGCATCACCAACTCAATGGACATGAATTGGAGTAAATTCTCGGAGACAGTGGAGGACAGAGGAGCCTGGTATGCTACAGTCCATGGGGTGCCAGAGTCAGACACAACTTAGCAACTAAACAATAACAACAATAATGGATGAATGGACAAAAAAATTATTACCTATCTTTCTAGTTGTGATATATATGAAATATCATTCAGGCTTTAAAAAGCAGGAAATCCCACCATTTGTAACAATGTAGATGAACTTTCACCTTTCACTTTCATACACTGGAGAAGGAAATGGCAACCCACTCCAGTGTTCTTGCCTGGAGAATCCCAGGGACGGGGGAGCCTGGTGGGCTGCCGTCTATGGGGTCACACAGAGTTGGGCACGAATGAAGTGATTTAGCAGCAGCAGCAGATGAACTTGGAGGATACTATACTGAGTGAAATAAGCCAGTTGCAGACAAATACTGGGTGATATCACTTGTATGTGGAATCTAAAAAAGTCCAGTTTAGAAAAACAGTAGAGTGGTGGTTGTCAGAGGCTGAGGTGGATGGGAGTGAAATGAGGAGATGCTGATCAAAGGGTACAGACTTTCAGTCGTAAGATGAGTAAGTTTAAAGATCTAATGTATATCATGTTAACTACAGTTTGTAATGAAGTATTGTTTACTTAATTTTTTAAAAATCCTATAATCATTTGGTGTTTACAAATGGATTGACCTATAATTTTGTTGTAAATAATTTGGAAAAGTAATTAAGTAGTTTCACAATATGTTTTTATATGGGAGATCAGCTGGTTTGCCATTTAAATTTATCAGACTAAAAACTTTAAAACAATATATTTTGTGACAGCTTCATTGTTAAAACAACATTAAAGTGTAACACTTTTACATTTTGTTCATCATTGACTCAGTGGACATGAATTTGAGCAAACTCCGGGAAATAGAGGACAGAGGAGCCTAACGTCCTGCAGTCCATGGGATCACAAAGAGTCTGAAATGACTTGGGAATGAACAACAGTGACACTTCATTCACTCACCTACCAAAAATTATTATTTTTAAATGACTTTTTTGTTTATTTTTGGCTGTGTTGGGTCTTTGTTGCTACATGAGGGCTTTCTCTAGTTGCTGAAAGAAAGGGCCAACTCTCCAGCTTGGTGTGTGGGCCTCCCATTTGCAATGGCTTCCCTTGTAGCAGAGCATGGGCTCTAGAGTGTGTGGGCTCAGTAGTCGTGGCTCATGGACTTAGCTGCCCTGTGGCATGTGGGATCTTCCAGGACCAGGGATAGAATTTGTGTCCCCTGCAATGGCAAGTGGATACTTAACCACTGGACCATCAGGGAAGTCCTAAAAATTATTTTTGAAAATCCTAGATGACCTGGTTTGTCCTCATGTGGTATTTCATCATTAATATCTTATAAATATATTCTTTTTTTTGTTACAGTTAGTCCAGTCCAGTTCAGATCAGTCACTCAGTCGTGTCTGACTCTTTGCGACTCCATGGACTATAGCACTCCAGGCCTCTTTGTCCATCACCAACTCCCAGAGTTTACTCAATCTCATGTCCATTAAGTCAGTGATGCCATCCAACCATCTCATCCTCTGTCATCCCCTTCTCCTCCTGCCTTCAATCTTTCCCAGCATCAGGGTCTTTCCTAATGAGTTAGTTCTTCACATCAGGTGGTCAAAGTCCTGGAGCTTCAGCTTCAGCATCAGTCCTTCCAATGAATATTCAGGACTGATTTCCTTTAGGATGGACTGGTTGGATCTCCTTATAGTCCAAGGGACTCTCAAGAGTCTTCTCCAACACCACAGTTTAAAAGCATCAATTCTTCGGCGTTCAGTTTTCTTTATAGTCCAACTCTCCTATCCATACATGACTACTCGAAAAACCACAGCTTTGAATAGACGGACCTTTGCTGGCAAAATCATGTCTCTGCTTTTTAATATGCTGTCTAGGTTAGTCATAACTTTTCTTCCAAGGAGTAAGCGTCTTTTAATTTCATGGCTGCACTCACCATCTGCAGTGATTTTGGAGCCCCAAAAAATAGTCTCTCACTGCTTCCACTGTTTCCCCATCTACTTGCCATGAAGTGATGGGACTAGATGCCATGATCTTAGTTTTCTGAATGTTGAACTTCAAGCCAACTGTTTCACTCTCCTCTTTCACTTTCATCAAGAGGCTCTTTAGTTCTTCACTTTCTGCCATAAGGGTGGTATCATCTGCATATCTGAGGTTATCGATATTTCTCCCAGAAACCTTGATTCCAGCTTGTGCTTCATCCAGCCCAACATTTGTCATGATGTATTCTGCATATAAGTCAAATAAGCAGGGTGACAATATACAGCCTTGACATACTCCTTTCTCGATCTGGAACCAGTCTGTTTTTCTATGTCCAGTTCTAATTGTTGCTTCCTGACCTGCATACAGATTTCTCAAGAGGCAGGTCAAGTGGTCAGGTATTCCCATCTCTTGAGGAATTTTCCATAGTCTGTTGTGGTCCACACAGTCAAAGGCTTTGGCATAGTCAATAAAGCAGAAGTAGATGTCTTTCTGGAACTCTCTTGCTTTTTCCATGATCCAACAGGTGTTGGCAATTTGATCTCTGGTTCCTCTGCTTTTTCTAAATCCAGCTTGAATATCTGGAAGTTCACGGTTCATGTACTGTTGAAGCCTGGCTTGGAGAATTTTGAGCATTACTTGGTAGCGTGTGAGATGAGTGCAATTGTGCAGTAGTTTGAGCATTCTTTGGGATTGGAATGAAACATGACCTTTTCCAGCACTGTGGCCACTGCTTAGTTTTCCAAATTTGCTGACATATTGAGTGTAGCACTTTTACAGCATCATATAAGATTATAATTTTCATAATGAATTTTTTCCCTAAAACCACAACCATCTTTTTTTTGACAACCATCTTAACAGTTAACTCAATTTACCGAGGTTGGGATTCTAGCAATGGAAATGATCAGTTTCTAAGGCTGGGGTGGCGTCAGGGCAGGAGAGCCTGACTCCAATTTAACTTTGGGCTTCCCTGATAACTCAGTTGGTAAAGAATCCGCCTGCAATGCAGGAGACCCCAGTCCGATTCCTGGGTTGGGAAGATCCTCTGGAGACGGAAAAGGCTACCCACTCTAGTATTCTTGGGCTTCCTTTGTGGCTCAGCTGGTAAAGAATCCACCTGCAATGCAGGAGACCTGGGTTCAATCCCTGGGTTGGGAAGATCCCCTGGGGAAGGGAAAGGCTACCCTCTCCAGTATTCTGGCCTGGAGAATTCCATGGACTGTATATTCCAAGGGGTCACAAAGAGTCAGACACAACTGATCAACTTTCACTTGCACTTTCAAGGCTTATACTCACAGCTATCTTGATCTTTGAAACTAAGAAGAAAGTTCTAATATTATTAACATGAAGAAAGGACTCTAGCAGGACCTTATCATATAACATGCTTTACAGTATTCTTTGTCATTTAAATTTTAAGGTAATATGATCATAGTAAAAGGATCTGTTCAGAAAGTCTTTAAAGGTTAAATTCTCAATGTAATCTTAAAATCTCCTACAATCTTAAGCACATGCACACACACACACACACACACACGTGCAGAGGCCTTTACCATAATGTGAGTCTTCACTTTTCCCTTCTGAATTATGAAAGCACCTCCCATCCCTACAGGCTTATCTCCATAATGTTTTTCAAGAGTCTGCCTCATACATGTCACAAAGTTAAGTTTTCCAGTTCTTCTTTTGACTTTCACCTCAATGACCTAGAGAGAATATAAATATACATACCATTGTTCTAAGCTGTAAAATATTATGCAAATAACTACCAAAGTGAAACATTATATAATTCAGTGCCATCAAGCAAATATTCAATTGTTTGTTTTGAGCACCCAGATATAAGCAGAAGTATCTCAGTCCTCTAAGTCTTAATTATATATATATATATATATGATATATATCATTTACTCTAATAATGTCTTATTCATGCTTTCTTAGACTGAGAAAGAGAGTTATAGCTTAATTTTACAAATTTATAGCTATATTCAACACTGAACTCTTGAGACTCTTATTATATGTCAATATGGTATAAGACTGAGAATTATTTGATTTAAAAGATTAATTTCTGATAACTAGAGAGGAGAAATGACTATATTTTCTTATTTCCTTTAAAATTCTGGACTTCTGTTACCTCCACTTTAGTAGGTATTTTTGCTTCACCACCTCATTTCTCAAAGTGGCTGAAGTAGTTATCTCTTTACAAAATCTGAGAGTTCTCACAACTGCTAAAACTGAAATCATCTTAAAAAAAAAACAGCTTTATTGGGGATACAATTCACATACCATACAATCCACCTATTTAAAGTAAACAATTGAATGGCTTTCAGTATATTTACAGAGCTGTGTGACCATCATTACAATTTTGGAATATGAAATCTTTTTTTTTTGTTGGTACTAACAGGAAATAAATATGAAGTGGGGCATTAATTTTCCTTATCTCTTCTTTCTATAATTTCTATACTCTATAATATAATCCCATCATTTCTAGCTATCTCAATTAATGTCTGATCAGTCAGGAATGAGCAAGTTACATATGTACTAACTGTAGGCAGACATTATCTTCTTCAGCTGCATGGTTCATCTATTTGACTAACTCACTCCCCACAAGAATATCCCATTACCTTTTAGTTCCTTGGAAAAAGGCTACTGTTTATTGTATTATTCTTAACCTTAGTTTTAAATGAGACTTTCACTCTGCCTGCAGTACTTTCTGAATCTTTCATAACTGGATTATTTAAAGAGCTTTGACTTGGGTAGCTTTGGATTTTCTTAAGAAAATTACAGTAGCAATAAGCATTCAGATTTTTAGCTCTCTGAGAAATTTTGGAGAATATTGCATTTATCAACAACATCACCTTCCCAGGTTGGCCTTCACTGGCAAAAAGATTAGCCAGTAACGCACACCCAAAATCATGATATTTCTCACTGTATTTCTCTAGTAGACACCCTCCATCTGCAGGGTTAACCCGAGCAAAGTAACTTCCATTCACAGGAGGTTTGTGTTCATTTTCTGCCTGAACAAGTAGCATAAACTGAAAAGAAAAGTAAATAAGGTATTTAGTCAATCCTAGAATCTCTATGCAAAACAGAATATCTTGAAAATGTGACAAAATATTTTGCCCTAGACTTTAAGACATTTTATTTTAAGATCTAATAATAAAACATGAAAAATAGAATATTTAATGTTAGATTAAAATGTTAAAGATTTACAAATATCAAAAAACTGGAAAAAAACATTTTATAAAATGTTTACAGTATTATGGTGTTTCTATGAGATTGTGACATTTGCTTTAAAATTTCTCATTTACAATTTTTAACTTTTTCTATCTTGAACACTAGGAAATTTATATTAATGTTTCTCTAAAAGGACTTGTATGATTATTGACTAACAGTCACATCTGTAAGAGGCAGTGAGAGAGAATATGCAAACTGAGGAGGTTATTCACTCTCTGTTCATGAGATGTGAAGAAGCACTGATATTTTTATGTTGGAAATGTGTTGACATACACAGTGATGGAGATTACCTTTTATAAATAATAATCATACTACTGGGCTAGATCGCTAGTATTGGTCTGAAGGAGGGAGTTGACTAGGTCATTAAACATTTCATGCATCTTCTGATTGAAAGCTGTCTTTGAACTAGCCAAGGTCAGAGAAGCTAGGAATCCTCTGATGTGTATGGACCAAAATCTTTCACAGTCCAGAGTCCTCGGCAAATCACAACAGGACCTTTGATAGACTCATCTATGACTGAATGTATATCTTAAGAAAATCTAAATTAGAGATTAGTGCTCCATTTCAGTTCAACTAACTGTAGCATGTTCTACACTCTAAATCAGTATCAAACAGTATCAAATCTGTAGAGAGGTATGATATCAACCATTTACAATTCATTCAGAGGACAAGATTTCTGATAAGGCAGTAAAAGGAAAAAGGCAAACAAAGTCTCAAATCAATAAATAAAAATAATTATATTAATATATACTACATATTATATATAACACATGATAATATGCTGACCTCAGAATTGAATCCAAGAGTCTGAAATGGGCCTGCTCCTGCTCCAAGAATAAAACCTCCAGGAAGCTGGATGTCTTTTGCAATCTTATTTAAATCATAAACCTAAGTAAGAGAAACAGCATACTATTTAAAACTGACTTACGTAAATTCCCAGGTTTACTGTTTGTTACTGAGTCCATTAACATTTGCTTGTCACACTGGTCAGTGGATCTTCTAAGAATAAAAACAGGAATCAGTTTCCATAATCTTCATGTGAATGTGAAAAGTAAAAATACACTTACTTTTTTTTTATTTACAAGAGGCAGTAAGTAAGGCACACCTCCTACTTCTGCAATTCTAGTTTTTCCACAGATGCCTAAAAAGAAAATAGACCTTAAAAATAAGTGAACATCTACATCTAAGTATAAAATACCAGAACACACTTATTAAGAGTATGTATCTTTTAGAAGAATTGATGCTTTCAAAGTATAGTGCTAGAGAAGACTCCTGAGAGTCCCTTGGACAGCAAGGAGATCAAACTAGTCCATCCTAAAGGAAATCAACCCTTAATATTCATCGGAAGGACTGATGCTGAAGCTCCAATACTTTGGCCACTTGATGTGAGTACCCAATTCAATGGAAAAGACCCTGATGATGGGAAAGACTGAGGGCAAGAGGAGAAGGGGACGACAGAGGGCGAGATGGTTGGATGGCATCACCAACTCAATGGACATGAGTTTGAGTCAACTCCGGGAGACAGTGATGGACAAGGAAGCCTGGCATGCTGTATAAGGTCCATGGGATTGCCAAGAGTTGGATACAACTGAGCGACTGAACAACAATAACTTTTGGGGTTTCCCTGGTGATCCAGTGGCTAAGATTCTGAGCTCCCAATGCAGGGGGCCTGAGTTCAATCCTTGGTCAGGGAACTAGATCCCATATGCTGCAACTAAAGATTCTGCATAACACAACTAAGACCTAGTGCAGCGAAATAAATGAATGAATAAATAAATATTTTTTAAGAGAGTATACACAATTTACTCTATATCCTGTGATAAACCATAATGGAAAATATAGAAAAAGAAGGTATATATGTGTATAACTGAGTCACTTTGCTCTATAGCAGAGATTGTCACAACATCGTAAATCAACTATACATATATTTTTAAAGAGTATGTAAGTTTTCCATTCTCATCATTTTACAAATAGCAGGGGTCAGAATCTGTATTGGGTTGGCCAAAAGTGTCCTTCAGTTTTTCAAGTAAAAATAAAACACACATTTTTCATTTTTACCTAGAATTTTATTGAACAAAGTATTCACCATTTTGTTCCACTGCCTTCTGCCATTATTCAGGTAACTTCATAATTCCATCTTCCCAACACTTTCTATCTTTTTGAGCAAAGAACTGTTCTCAGTGCCTTTAACAGTCTTTTAGGGAACTGAAATTTTTTCCATGAAGAAAATCTTGTAAAGACTGAAATAAATGGACATCCAAAGATACAATGTCTGGTGAATATGGCAGATGAATTAGAATTTCCCAGTCAAGCTAAAACAGATTTTGCCTGGTCATCAAAGAAACATGTAGCCTTGCATTATGGAGGATTATGCATTTTCTGTTGACTAATTCTGGACACTTTTCATCAAGTGCTGCTTTCAGCTGGTCTAATTGGGAACAGTACTTTTTGGAATTAACTTGTTTGATTTTCCAGAAGGTGCTCATAGTAGAATGGACTCCCTTCCAATCTCTCCATATTCATAACATCACCTTCTCTGGGTGAAGTCCAGCCTTTGGTGTGGTAGGTGGTGGTTCATTTCACTTACCCCACAATCGCTTCCATTCCACATTATTGTACAGTATTCACTTTTCTTCACCCATCACAATTTTTTTTTAAAGAATGTTTTCATGTTATTTAAGTAGAGAATCGCATGTGGAAATATAGTCAAGTAGGTTTTCTCTGCTTAACTTATGTGGAACCCAACGTCAAAGCAATGAATATAACCAAGCTGCTGCAAATGATTTTCAGCACTGGATATTTTGCGTGTGTCAGCAATCTCTTGCATGGTATAACTCAATGGAATTCCAGTTGAGCTATTTCAAATCCTGAAAGATGATGCTGTGAAAGTGCTGCACTCAATATGCCAGCAAATTTGGAAAACTCAGAAGTGGCCACAGGACTGGAAAAGGTCAGTTTTCATTCCAATTCCAAAGAAAGGCAACGCCAAACAATGCTCAAACTACCGCACAATAGCACTCATCTCACATGCTAGTAAAGTAATGCTCAAAATTCTCCAAGCCAGGTTTCAGCAATACATGAATCATGAACTTCCAGATGTTCAAGCTGGTTTTAGAAAAGGCAGAGGAACCAGAGATCAAATTGCCAATATCCACTGGATCATGGAAAAAGCAAGAGAGTTCCAGAAAAACATCTATTTCTGCTTTATTGACTATGCCAAAGCCTTTGACTGTGTGGATCACAATAAACTGTGGAAAATTCTGAAAGAGATGGGAATACGAGACCACCTAACCTGCCTCTTGAGAAACCTATATGTAGGTCAGGAAGCAACAGTTAGACCTGGACATGGAACAACAGACTGGTTCCAAATAGGAAAAGGAGTATGTCAAGGCTGTATATTGTCACCCTGCTTATTTAACTTCTATGCAGAGTATATCATGAGAAACGCTGGGCTGATAGAAGCACAAGCTGGAATCAAGATTGCCAGGAGAAATATCAATAACCTCATATATGCAGATGACACCACCCTTATGGCAGAAAGCGAAGAGGAACTATAAAGCCTCTTGATGAAAGTGAAAGAAGAGAGCGAAAAAGTTGGCTTAAAGCTCAACATTCAGAAAACAAAGATCATGGCATCCAGTGCCATCACTTCATGGGAAATAGATGGGGAAACAGTGGAAACAGTGTCAGACTTTATTTTTTTGGGCTCCAAAATCATTGCAGATGGTGACTGCAGCCATGAAATTAAAAGACGCTTACTCCTTGGAAGGAAAGTTATGACCAACCTAGATAGCATATTCAAAAGTACAGACATTACTTTGCCAACAAAGGTCCATCTAGTCAAGGCTATGGTTTTTCCAATAGTCATGTATGGATGTGAGAGTTGGACTGTGAAGAAAGCTGAGCACCGAAGAATTGGTGCTTTTGAACTGTGGTGTTAGAGAAGACTCTTGAGAGTCCCTTGGACTGCAAGGAGATCCAACCAGTTTATACTAAAGGAGATCAACCTTGGGTGTTCTTTGGAAGGAATGATGCTAAAGCTGAAACTCCAGTACTTTGGCCACCTCATGCAAAGAGGTGACACATTGGAAAAGCCTCTGATGTTGGGAGGGATTGGGGGCAGGAGGAGAAGGGGACGACCGAGGATGAGATGGTTGGATGGCATCACGGTCTCGATGGACGTGAGTTTGAGTGAACTCCCGGAGCTGGTGGTGGACAGGGAGGCCTGTCCCTGTGTGCTGCAATTCATGGGGCTGCAAAGAGTCGGACACAACTGAGCGACTGAACTGAACTGAACTGAACTGAATGTCTCAATTTGATAGCTATCAATTTCAACTGGTCTACTCGACCATGGAGCATCATCCAGTATATCTTCAGCAGAAAACTTCACAAACCACTTTAGACACGTTTGTTCAGTCATAGCACCTTCTCCATACATTGCACAAATCTTTTTTGGGGTTTCAAAAGTCAAGAAACACCTGGAGTAACAAGCAAATTTAGCCTTGGAATGCAGAATGAAGCAGGGCAAAGACTAATAGAGTTTTGCCAAGAAAATGCACTGGTCACAGCAAACACCTTCTTCCAACAACACAAGAGAAGACTCTACACATGGACATCACCAGATGGTCAACACCAAAATCAGACTGATTCTATTCTATGCAGCCAAAGATGGAGAACCTCTGTACAGAAAACAAGAACAAGACCAGGAGCTGAGTGTAGCTCAGATCATGAACTCCTTATTGCCAAATTCAGACTGAAATTGAAGAAAGTAGGGAAAACCGCTAGACCATTCAGGTATGACTTAAATTAAATCCCTTATGATTATCCAGTGGAAGTGAGAAATAGATTTAAGGGCCTAGATCTGATAGATAGAGTGCCTGATGAACTATCGAATGAGGTTCGTGACATTGTACAGGAGACAGGGATCAGACCATCCCCATGGAAAAGAAATGCAAAAAAGCAAAATGGCTGTCTGAGGAGGCCTTGCAAATAGCTGTGAAAAGAAGAGAGGTGAAAAGCAAAGGAGAAAAGGAAAGATATAAGCATCTGAATGTGCAGAGTTCCAAAGAACAGCAAGAAGAGATAAGAAAGCCTTCTTCAGTGATCAATGCAAAGAAATAGAGGAAAAGAACAGAATGGGAAAGATTAGAGATCTCTTCAAGAAAATTAGAGATACCAAGGGAACATTTCATGCAAAAATGGGCTCGATAAAGGACAGAAATGGTATGGACCTAAGAAAGGCAGAAGATATTAAGAAGAGGTGGCAAGAATACACGGAAGAACTGTACAGAAAATATCTTCTCGATGCAGATAATCATGATGATGTGATCACTAATCTAGAGCCAGACATCTTGGAAAGTGAAGTCAAGTGGGCCTTAGAAAGCATCACTACAAACAAAGCTAGTGGAGGTGATGGAATTCCAGTTGAGCTGTTTCAAATCCTGAAAGATGATGCTGTGAAAGTGCTGCACTCAATATGCCAGCAAATTTGGAAAACTCAGAAGTGGCCACAGGACTGGAAAAGGTCAGTTTTCATTCCAATTCCAAAGAAAGGCAATGCCAAAGAATGTTCAAACTACTGCACAATAGCACTCATCTCACATGCTAGTAAAGTAATGCTCAAAATTCTCCAAGCCAGGCTTCAGCAATACGTGAACCATGAAATTCCTGATGTTCAAGCTGGTTTTAGAAAAGGCAGAGGAACCAGAGATCAAATTGCCAACATCCGCTGGATCATGGAAAAAGTAAGAGAGTTCCAGAAAAACATCTTTCTGCTTTATTGACTATGCCAAAGCCTTTGACTGTGTGGATCACAAGAAACTGTGGAAAATTCTGAAAGAGATGGGAATACCAGACCACCTAACCTGCCTCTTGAGAAATCTGTATGCAGGTCAGGAAGCAACAGTTAGAACTGGACATGGAACAACAGACTGGTTCCAAATAGGAAAAGGAGTACATCAAGGCTGTGTATTTTCACCCTGGTTATTTAACTTCTATGCAGACTACATCATGAGAAACGCTGGACTGGAAGAAATACAAGCTGGAATCAAGATTGCTGGGAGAAATATCAATAACCTCAGATATGCAGATGACACCACCCTTATGGCAGAAAGTGAAGAGGAGCTAAAAAGCCTCTTGATGAAAGTGAAAGAGGAGAGCGAAAAAGTTGGCTTAAAGCTCAACATTCAGAAAACAAAGATCATGGCATCCGGTCCCATCACTTCATGGGAAATAGATGGGGAAACAGTGGAAACAGTGTCAGACTTTATTTTGGGGGGCTCCAAAATCACTGCAGATGGTGATTGCAGCCATGAAATTAAAAGACGCTTACTCCTTGGAAGAAAAGTTATGACCAACGTAGATAGTATATTCAAAAGCAGAGACATTACTTTGCCGACTAAGGTCTGTCTAGCCAAGGCTATGTTTTTTCCTGTGGTCATGTATGGATGTGAGAGTTGGACTGTGAAGAAGGCTGAGCGCCGAAGAATTGGTGCTTTTGAACTGTGGTGTTAGAGAAGACTCTTGAGAGTCCCTTGGACTGCAAGGAGATCCAACCAGTCCATTCTGAAGGAGATCAACCCCGGGATTTCTTTGGAAGGAATGATGCTAAAGCTGAAATTCCAGTACTGTGGCCACCTTATGAGAAGAGTTGACTCACTGGAAAAGACTCTGATGCTGGGGGGGATTGGGGGCAGGAGGAGAAGGGGACGACCGAGGATGAGATGGCTGGATGGCATCACGGTCTCAATGGACCTGAGTCTGAGTGAACTCGGGGAGATGGTGATGAACAGGGAGGGCTGGTGTGCTGCGATTCATGGGGTGGAAAGAGTCGGACACGACTGAGCGACTGAACTGAAACTGAAACTGTGTTTTTACCTTTCGTCAAGTAATAAAAGCATAATATGCTGAAAATGTTGCTTTTTTTCTTCTATCTTCAATATTAAAATGGTTTTTAAGATGGTAACAATAACCCTGTATGCGAGACAGCAAAAGAGACACAGATGTATAGAACAGTCTTTTGGACTCTGGGGGAAAGAGAGAGGGTGGGATCATTTGGGAGAATGGCATTGAAACATGTATCATAGTATATATGTAACGAATCACCAGTCCAGGTTCGATGCATGATACTGGGTGCTTGGGGCTGGTGCACTGGGAGGACCCAGAGGGATGCTATGGGGAGAGAGGAAGGGAGGGGGTTCAGGATGGGGAACACGTGTATACCTGTGGCGGATTCATGTTGATGTATGGCAAAACTGATACAATATTGTAAAGTAATTAACCTCCAATTAAAATAAGTGAAATTATATTTAAAAAAATAAAATGGTTACACAAAACTTATCCATTTTGATAAGTTTTTAAAAAACGTATGCTGATATGACAGCTGTCAGAATATAATCTAACAAAATTGTCTGAATGAAGCTAAAGGCAACTAAGTGCTATTAGAGCCATCTTAAGGAAAAAACCAAACGAATCTTTTGGCCAACCTAAAAGTAGCTAGGACCCCTGTCCTATTCTAACTACCTGTGTTTTTTTCCTTTTTTGTTGTTTTTCTGGCTGTGCCACTTGGCTTATGGTATCTGAGTTCCCTGACTAGGAGTCCTAACCACTGGATTGCTGAGGAGTTCCCTATTTGTGTTTCTAATACTGTCATAACCAAGTATGACTTGATATAGTTAGTAACATAAAGGCAATGGAATTAATGGTAAGGCAAGGGCTAGAATGGGGGCCAATGTCTGGATTGGATGAAGTTTCTATATTAGTCTGTAATGACTTAGCCCTTTAAAAGTCTTTTTTTTTTTTTTTGTGGGAGTGGAGGGCTTTAGCTAACATTATATTTTAAGGGGACTTCCCTCATGGTCCAATGGTGAAGACTCCACATTCCCAATGCAGGGGACCCAGGTTTAATCCATGGTCGGGGAACTATACGTATTCCACAACCAAGAATCCACATGCTATGGTGATGATTTCACGAGCCTCAACGAAGGCCCAGAGCAGCCAAAATAAACAGTGTAGCCTTGGGGCAGGTTATTCCTTAAGTGATACCAGTTCAGTTCAGTCGGTCAGTTGTGTCTGACTCTTTGTGACCCCTTGGATTGCAGCACGCCAGGTCTTCCTGTCCATCAACTGCTGGAATTTGCTCAAACTCACGTCCATCAAGTCAGTGATGCCATCCAACCATCTCATCCTCTGTCATCCCCTTCTCCTCCCGCCTTCAATCTTTCCCAGCATCAGGGTCTTTTTGAATGGGTCCTTCCAGTAAGGGACATACAGAACAGTATTCTTGAGCCCTTCTGCAGAACTAAAACCCCCACCAAATGGAAGATGTTAACTACTTGATGAAACATTCTTCACTCCAAAGAGAAAGTTACAGTTCAATAACCTTGAGAACCACAGATCATGGGACCGCCCGAGACGATCTCTATACTGAACAAATGCAAGCCTTGCGAGTACCCTGATCCTTATGAGAAACCCCTCCCCATGACTAACTCCTCCCTAAGACTCTCCAAACCCCACTTCAGTTTGGGACCCACAGTTTTGAGAGCATTAGTCTGCTATGTCTCTCTTGGCCTGGCAAAGTAATAAAGCTATTCTTTTCTACTTCATGGAAAACTCTTTGTCTCTGAGAGTCAATTTGACGCTGCTATACAGAGGCTGTTTCAGTATCAATATTAATGTCCCTCCTCACTTTGAACATTGGTAATCAGTTGACAAATTTGTTGAAGGGATGTAAATATTTAATAGATGATTCAAATAAATACAAGGCTTTTTCTTAAAAGCCTTCAGATATTGAATAAATGAAACAAAAATTATGTTTCCAAAATAGTCACTTGAACAATTAAAAATAAAATTTTCACGTGATAGTCAGATGCTAGCCTACTGAATAGCTATTATATAACCTATGAAAGTTACAGAAGTACATAAAACACCATATTTTCCTACAAAGGTATAAAATGAAATTTGACCAATATTAGAAAACACAGAAATGACGCACAATTTAATCTAAAAGTTGGGGCAATATCCTTTATCTAGAGATAATTTAAGATAATCCTTAAAAATAATTTTGGTTTCAGGAAAAGATTTGGTCTGAAAAGGAAAAGCTAATTGCAAAGACTGCTTACCTTTTACAGGAAAGGTAAATGGCTCCTTAGTTAAATCAGGGCAATCAACTACAGAGACGTGGACTTCAGCAAAGTTATCCCTTAGCCCCTTCTGCAGAACTAAAGAAGACAAAAGAAAGGGTTAACATTAGGTAGAAATTTGCCACCACATATCAAGTCTTCCCCCGATTTTTTTGTGTGTCCTATTTCCAACCTAAACTTGTGTAAATTTTTTTTTTTTAATTTCTGGCTGCACCGCCCAGCATGTGGGATCTTAGTTCCACAACAGGGATGGAATTTTTGCCACCTACAGTGGAAGCAAGGAGTCTTACCCTCTGGAGTGCCAGGAAGTTCCTAAACTTGAGTAATTTAAAAGGAGCCTTGGAGGCCAGCAATTAAGACCCCATGCTTCTACTGAAGGGGGTGCTCCTGCATGCTGCGCTGCCAAAAAAATCATATAAAACAAAAAGGGGGGGAACAATCTTGCTAATGGACTTATTTAGACACATAATTAGACACATAATTAATCATAAGATATGAATACTACTATGCATAAATACTTTCATAAGTACCACTGTAAGCTGTAGTGATTATAAACCACTGAAGATAAACACTGCACTTATTTTCTTTTAGGGAAAGGATTCCAGGAATTGAAATGTAAATATTTAAACTGCTAGAAAGTAAGCAATTACATGCCACACCTTCATTAATGTTTACAGGCAAAGTGTTTAGCAAAAGAGGACATGAAAGTATGTGCTATATGACTTTACTTATCTGCATTTCAAACAAAGAAAACTAATCTAAAGTCACACAAGTCAGAATAATGGTCACTTAAAGTGATATTGACTAAGAAAGTATGAAGAGTCTTCTGGGATACTGGAAACAGTTTATACCTTTTTTTAAAAAGTTTATTATTTGGCCATGCTGGGTGGTATGTGCGATCTTAGTTCCCCGATCAAGGATCTGTGCACCCCTCCAGAGTCTTTTTTTTAAAAAAATATTTATTTATTTGACTGCAACAGGTCTTAGTTGAGGCATGTTGGATCTATTTATTTTTTAATTGGAAGAAAATTGCTTTACAATGTTGTGTTGGTTTCTGCCGAACATCAACTTGAATCTGTCATGATTTTATACAAATATATATATTTTATACAAATACATATATATATATTCCTTCTCTCTCCTGGCTTCACTTTCTTTTTCTTACTTATTAGTAGATCCCTTCCCTTGAATTAATCCTCTGACACTCCTTAAATTCTTGTTCAAATAAGGTGAGATACCTAAAAATATACACAGACAGAAAAAACTAAGCAAGGTTCACTGGCAGTCTGTCATATCAGGAGAGGGGGGAAAAAGTAGTAGATTGGGAACATGATTAATGTATCACAGTAGATTATTTCAAGAGTACTGCAACTGGTAAAAAGTTAATAAAGCAAAACTGTGTACTCTTTGGGCACCACATACATTTAAATCTTGGATTATCATATTCATTTTCATTCTGTAAAGTTAGTATCTCATCAAGACTATTTGAATGGTGAATTTAGGTTTTTTTGAGAGGCAGAGATTTGGACTCTCATATCTTAGAATGTTTTATTTTTTTCTCTTAGGATAATAAAAAAGACTCAGTATAGTATTTACCTCCAACAAGCTCCTCTAGACTTGGCACATGAAAAGAATATTCAGCACAAGCCATCTTCTTTCTTCCTTAGGGGACAAGGCACAACCTTTAAAAGAATAACATAGCTGTTGGGGAAAAATTAGTCTGAACCAACTAAGTCCAAGATGGCAAAAGATTCAACTTCCAGTAGACCTTGAGCCTCCTTGTAAAACATTAGCATCTAAATGGCACACCCATAAGCACCATAACCATAGAAGGCCAAAAAGTGGGTGGTGGCCTAATTCCTGAAAATCTCTGCCCCAAATAGTTGGATTAATCCTCCCACTTGTTAGCCTATGAAGTTACCCAGCCCATAAATACTAACCATCCTACATTTTGGGACCTCTAGCTTTCTGAGCTGGCCCACACTGTCCATCTCTTCTCCAAGGCCGTCTTGCTTTTTGAGACAGACGGCATTCTGTTTACGAAATTAGTTCAGTTCAGTTGCTCAGTCGTGTCTGACTCTGCAACCCCATGGACTGCAGCATGCCAGGCTTCCCTGTCCATCACTGAATGTTGAGTTTTAAGCCAACTTTTTCGCTCTCCTCTTTCACTTTCATCAAGAGGCTTTTTAGCTCCTCTTCACTTTCTGCCATAAGGGTGGTGTCATCTGCATATCTGAGGTTATTGATATTTCTCCCGGCAATCTTGATTCCAGCTTGTGCTTCTACCAGCCCAGCGTTTCTCATGATGTACTCTGCACGTAAGTTAAATAAGCAAGGTGACAATATACAGCCTTGATTTACTCCTTTCCCGAACTGGAACCATCCTGTTGTTCCATGTCCAGTTCTAACTGTTGCTTCTTGACCTGCATACAGATTTCTCAAGAGGCAGGTCAGGCGGTCTGGTACGCCCATCTCTTGATGAATTTTCCACAGCTTGTTGTGATCCACAGTCAAAGGCTTTAGCATAGTCAGTAAAGCAAAATTGGATGTTTTTCTCAAACTCTTGCCTTTTCAATGATCCAATAGATGTTGGCAATTTGATGTCTGGTTCCTCTGCCTTTTCTAAATCCAGCTTGAACATCTGGAAGTTCACGGTTCATGTACTGTTGAAGCCTCACTTGGAGAATTTTGAGCATTACTTTGCTAGTGTAGAGTATGAGATGAGTGCAACTGTGCAGTAGTTTGAACATTCTTTGGCATTGCCTTTCTTTGGGACTGGAATGAAAACTGACCTTTTCCAGTCCAGTGGCCACTGCTGAGTTTTCCAAATTTGCTAGCATATTGAGTGCAGCACTTTCACAGCATCACCTTTTAGGATTTGAAATAGCTCAACTGGAATTCCATCATCTCCACTAGCTTTGTTTACAGTGATGCTTCCTAAGGCCCACTTGACTTCGCATTCCAGGATCTCTGGCTGTAGGTGAGTGATCACACCATTGTGGTTATCTGAGTCATGAAGATCTTTTTTGTGCAGTTCTGTGTATTTTTGAAATATCTCTGTAAATAAATCTACTTCCTATCACTTTGTCTCTCACTGAATACTTTCTTTAGATAAGACCTAAAGACTTGAGCTTCATTAAGTCCTGAGTGTGTGATCTCAAAAGACAGTGGGTTCAAGTCCCAACCTGAGTTGTGAGGTTTCATGAGGATTTACAAGATAAAGCAAGTGTAGCTTAATGGTTGCAAGAGTTCACAGTGCACCAAGCATGAACATCTAAAGCTCTGGAAATGAAAGAGTTCAGTTATGCAAGGAAGGCAAAAGGGCATTTAGGTGTCTGTCCTCACAGAAAGGTAACCACAGCTTTTAGAATTTAATAATCAGAGTGAGAAATGTCCAAGTAACCTCTTTTAATACTAACACCTTAAATAGCTGACATTTAAATAGACAAAAGGAATACCAAACCAAGAGGGCACATGATTCATTTTTCTCCAGTCATGTACCTGGACTGAACATGCAGCTTTCTAACAGTTGGTTTAAGGAAGATAGATGCTGAAGCCAAGGTAGTTAGTTGCTAAGGTTTATGAGTGTTCAAGTGCTTGTAGAATAACAGTTGGTTGTAGGATGCTCAGGTACTTCTGTAATAGATCATTTACTTGTGTTTTCTATTCTGTATTTGACAATTAGGCTAAAAATTACATGAGTTTCTTACACTATCACTTTTACAAGAGAAAATTTAAATTACTAAGAAAAATGGAAATTTCTACAAATGATTAGCTTTTGATATTCAAATCATTTCATTTACAAATAAACTTCTTTTTTGGTAAACAACTTTAATGTTCAACTATGCTGATAACTAATGACGTAGAATTTGATTTTTAAAAAATATATGCTAAGTATTTTACAATAATTAGACATTTATGCAGAGATTAGTACCTTACCTCAAGTGTACAGGTGATGAGGTGCGCAAGCAGACAGAGTTAAATAAAATGTGAGCCAAAAAGCACAAACAAACAAAAGTAATACTAGGTGGGTGGAGAAATCCCACTTTAGGCCAATCACAGCAAGGAATAAAGACAAAACTCTTAAGGGTGTTTCTAAGAACACTGTTGGATTTCTCATTAAAATTGTTTATGAATACTCATTAATCTGAATAATGTCTGACATATCATTACTTACTAAGTGAAAGGTGGTCCTTTGGAAACATTTGAAATACTCTTCCAAATTTTTTTTTAATTTTCCAAAGATTCATAATTTTCTTAGAAACTGGATTTCTAATTATGACAATAGTTTCAAACACCACATCCTTCACAAACATATATTTAAGACCCGACACTTCTTTAGTACTTGATCAAATACCAAAATTTATTACCCTGTTCCTCTGTCCATGGGATTCTCCAGGCAAGGATACTGGAGTGGGTTGCCATTCCCTTCTTTAGGGGATCTTGCCTACCCAGGGAAGGAACCTGGTCTCTCGCACTGTAGGCAGATTCTTTACTGAGTTTACCAGGGAAGCCCTTTATTTACTTAATATGCATAATTTGGTCTCCCAAATAAAATGTAAACTGTTGATACTGGGCCCCAAACCCTATACCATCATATTTTAATTACCTCAAATATATTCTCTTTTTGGCAGCAACATGCCACTTGCAGAATCTTAGTTCCCTGAAAAGGGCATCAAACCTGAGCCCTCAGCAGTGAAAGTGAAGCTTGGAGTCCTAACCACTGGACCTCCAGGCAAGAATACTGGAGTGGGTTGCCATTCCCTTCTTCAGGGGATCTTGCCTACCCAGGGAAGGAACTTGGTCTCTCGCACTGTAGGCAGATTCTTTACTGAGTTTACCAGGGAAGCCCTTTATTTACTTAATATGCAGCAGTCTACATTCCCACCCACGGTGCTGAGATGTAAGTGACCACAGAATTACCTTTGTCTCAGGTTTACAACATAAGTCATTCTATATATGTATATAAAGCAAAACAAACAAAAAGCACTCTAATACATCTTGGTAACATCCATCCCCTTACATAGTTTGGTGGTTAGGTGTGTGCATGCTCAGTCATGTTTGACTCTTTTGTGACCCTGTGGACTGTAGCCCACTAGGCTCCTCTGTCCATGGAATTTTCCAGGGTAGAATACTGGAGTGGGTTGCCATTTCCTCTTTCAGAGGAATCGTCCTGACCCAGGGATCAAACGTGAATCTCTGACACGTGCTGGTGTCTCCTGCATTGGCAGGTGAATTCTTTACCTTTAGTGCCACCTGGGAAGCCTGTGGACCTCCAGGGAATTCCCTGAAATATATTTTCAAATTGAAATAAACTATAATTGTTTAGGAATAAGCCATTTTAACTTTTGAAATAATTTCAGATGGACAGAAAAACATACAAAGAAAGAAAGTACATACAATCTTGTATACACTTCATGCAAGGGATTCCCACGTGGTGCTAGTGGTAAAGAACCTGCCTGTCAATAAATGCAGGAGACACAAGAGACATGGGTTCGATCCCCGGGTTGGGAAGATCACCTGGAGAAGTGCATGGCAACCCACTCCAGTATTCTTGCCTGGAGAATTCCATGGATGGAGGAGCCTGGCAGGCTATAGTCCATGGGGTCACAAAGAGTCAGACACAACTTAAGTGACTTAGCACACATGAACAAGCCACAGAATCTTAGTTCCCTGACCAGGGATAGAACCCAAGCACCCTACAGTGGAAGCATGGAATCTTAACCACTATACCTCCAGGGAAGTACCATCATCTTATACACATTTACAAATTTTTTTTGTTTTACAAATTATTTTTCTCTGTATAATAGGCTCCAGTTTCATCCACCTCATTAGAATTGATTCAAATGTGTTCTTTTTAATAGCCGAGTAATATTCCATTGTGTATATGTACCACAACTTTCTTATCCATTCATCTACCAACGGATATCTAGGTTGTTTCTATGTCTTAACTGTTATAAACAGTGCTGCAATGAACACTGGGGTACACGTGAAGTAAGTCAGAAAGAAAAACACCAATACAGTATATTAACACATATATATGGAATTTACAAAGATGGTAACAACAACCTTATATGTGAGACAGCAAAAGAGATATACAGAACAGACTTTTGGACTCTGTGGAGAAGGCGAGGGTGGGATGATTTGAGAGAACGGCATTGAAACATGTATATTATCATGTGTAAACAGATCACCAGTCCAATTTCCAGGCATGAAACAGGGCACTCAAAGCTGGTGCACTAGGACAACCCTGAGGGATGGGATGGGGAGGGAAGCGGGCGGGGGGGTTGGGGTTCTGGAGGAGGGACACATGTACACTCCTGGCTGATTCATGTCACTGTGTGGCAAAAACTACCACAACACTGCAAAGTAATTAGCCTCCAATTAAAATAAACAAACTAAAAAATAAACAAATAAAATTTTAAAAGTGCAAAAAATTTTTTTTTCTTGCCCATCATTTATTTTTTAACATTGTTTCCTTTTACAATATAGAATATTTATACATATACATTAACACACTTATAAATACTTGGAAATAAGATATAGTAACATTTAAATATTTTAATTTAAATTTAATTTTATTTAGCAAATATAGCATTATTAAATTATATATATATATATATATATATATCAGATGATAGCCAAAATTTAATTCTCTGTATCCAGGAACAGTTTACTTGGTGATAATAATTAAAATAAATGGCTATCATACAGAATTAAAAGATTTATTCTAAAATGGAAAGCAAATGTCATTTTATTTTTATTTTTTTCTAAAATATTTATTTGGATGAGTTGGGTCTCAGTTGCATACACCCTAATCTTGCCAGGAACCCCACCCTTTCTGAAACTCTGCAGAAGAAGAATGCAAGACTGCTATTGCCATGATATAACAAGTCACATACTCGAGACTTGACTACACTGTGTGTTAGTCACTCAGTCAGACTCATTGCAACCCCATGACTGTAGCCCACTCGGCTCCTCTGTCCATGGAATTCTCTAGGCAAGAATACTCGAGTGGGTTGCCATTCCCTTCTCCAGGGAGTGGAGCATAACCTCTCCCTAATACCCAGGGAGAGGAGCACAGTTCTTGAGGCACTAGCCTACTGTGTTCCCTCTATGCCTGCCAAAGAAAGCAAGCCTCTATTTCCTTCGCCGTAACTGTCTCCATGTTTCTGGTTGGCATCAGTGCACAGAGAGTCAAGATTTTGGCAACAAATTCTTGCTTCCCATTCATATAAATCATTTAAGTCCTTTGGCATCAGTGCACAGAGAGTCAAGATTTTGGCAACAAATTCTTGCTTCCCATTCACATAAATTATTTAAGTCCTGTGAATGTAAAATGCTGTTGGACCCACAATCCAAGAGAGTTCACTGAGAATCAAATTCCCTGGATTCCATGGAGTCGGTAGAATGAGCACGCATCAAGAAGTAAAATAAATACAGAAGTGTCATCAAGAAGTGAAATAAAAACAAGGGTGTTAGTTTTGTTCAGTGTTAGAATGAGAAATACATAAGCCTGTATGAACTACAAAATACAAACTGAAATTTCAGTGATTCTACATATAAGCTAAATCTTATGTTTGTATTTAAAACTGGTATTACACAATATAGACTGGTAAATCTCATGCTAATGAATTAACGTTTTAATTTCTCAACAATAAAGAGTAAATTAATGCTACTATTAATAATATAATTAGTGATTAATAATTAATAAAATAGCATGATTAATAATGCCCTTGATAATAATAGCAAATTAATGCTATTAGTTAAAACATCATGACAAGTTGAAAAAGATACTACAGAAGAAATGAGACAGCTTATATCTTAGTAGCTTTAATGGCACTTTCCCATTGCATTTTGAACAAGGGACACTGCATTTTCATTTGGTACTGAGCCTCACAAGTTAGAGGCAAGTGCACTCTGGAAATATGGCAGGGGATAAGGCATGCAATCCCTGTTCTGGAACTTACTGTACTTCACAAACCCTACAAGACTTGACTATCTGTGCCTGGAATTGTTCAACATTTAGAGCAAAATTGAGTAAAGAGGCTAGATTACCTTCCAGATCTATTTCATCCCAACATGACACTATCCACAAAATAAGACTAGACTGCTTTCCTGGTTTTATTATATGATACAAGAAGCTGAGGATTTGATTCCTGGGTCAGGAAGATACCCTGGAGGAGGAAATGGCAACTGACTCCAGTTTTCTTGACTGGAAAATCCCATGGACAGAGGAGCCTGCTGCTATACAGTCCGTGGGTTGGCAAAGAGTTGGACTAGAGATCAAGCCAGATCATTCCTTTTTTTTTTTTAATTTTTAATTAAAAAAATTTTTTTTCAGCTCATTCCTTTTTGTAAGTACTTTGGGAAAAACTAAAAACATCAAAACTAAACTAGTTTAAACTTTTAGCTTTTTACACAGTAACCATTCAGGAAACAGTGGAAACTGGCTGACTTTATTTTTCTGGGCTCCAAAATCACTGCAGATGGTGACTGCAGCCATGAAATCCTTAGAAGGAAAGTTATGACCAACTCAGACAGCATATTAAAAAGCAGAAACATTACTTTGCCAACAAAGGTCCGTCTAATCAAGGCTATGCTTTTTCCAGTGGTTATGTATGGATGTGAGAGTTGGACTATAAAGAAAGCTGAGTGCTGAAGAATTGATGCTTTTGAACTGTGGTGTTGGAGAAGACTCTTGAGAGTCCCTTGGACAGCAAGGAGATCCAACCAGTCCATCTTAAAGGAAATAGTCCTGGGTGTTCATTGGAAGGACTGATGTAGAAGCTGAAACTCCAATACTTTGGCCACCTGATCGAAGAGCTGACTCATTTGAAAAGACCCTGATGCTGGGAAAGATTGAAGGCAGGAGGAGAAGGGGACGACAGAGGATGAGATGGTTGGATAGCATCACCGACTGGATGGACATGGGTTTAGGTGAACTCCAGGAGATGGTGATGGACAGGGAGGCCTGCCGTGCTGCGATTCGCAGTCAGACACAACTGAGTGAACTGAACTGAACTGAACTGAACCATTTAGGGAACTGAGAAAACGAACAACAAAAATCAGCCGCGGGTGTCTCCTGTGATCTGTTAATCAACTCCTGGGAGGCTGACCCTTCGTTCTGAGGGAGGACAGTTCGAAGGTGGAGCGGGAAGCTGGGAGTAGTTGCGTAACAGAGGCTTCCAGTACAAAGGTTACACATTTTGAGTCACGGTCAAGGTACGATCCTCTCACAAGTTAACGGAGAAGCGATTTCTGAAGGCAAAAGCGGACACAACACGACAAAACACACCTGGCCAGAGACACACACTCGCACATCCCCCATAAGACCCGCGGTGACTCTGGACAGTTATAGGAAACCTCAGCAGAGGCGAGGCCACTGGGAGAAAGTCAGGCGGAGTGCCTGTTTCCTTGGAGTTCACGTGCATTCCACCCGCCTGACCCCACAATTTATTCCCGAAACGTTGGCCTAACCGTCCCAGGCTATTCCACTTACGGAAATGGCAACCCACTCCAGTGTTCTTGCCTGGAGAATCCCAGGGACGCGGGAGCCTGGTGGGCTGCCGTCTATCGGGGTCACACAGAGTCGGACACGACTGAAGTGACTTAGCAGCAGCAGTCGGTTAGACAAGCCTGCATCAGACGCCTGCTCTGACCTCACTCAACTCCGCCTCTCCAGGGTTAGGGCGTCCAAGGCTCCGCCCACTGGAATCGGACCTCCCCTCGCGGGGATAAACATGGCGGCCGCGTCACGCCACCTCCCAGCTCTCCCGTTCATCCCGGAGTCCAGTTGTTATCGCGAGACTTCCGCCCCACTATTAGCTTGGGCGCGCGGCGCGCCCAGCCTTTCCTCCCGCGCGGCGGCGGCGGTTGTTGTCTCCAGTCTTTCTTTCGGGGTGCTATGGTCGGGTAGGTTGCTGTCCGCAGCAGAGGTCCGTGCCGAGCCGGCGCAGGTTGGTATACGCCATCTGTCTCTGGAGAGGTCGGAAAGGACACGGGCGTCCGGGCCTTGGGGTCGGCGGAGGGGTCGCCTTGTGGTTTTTCCCGGGCCCTGTGGGGCGGGGCGGGGTTGCGGTCCAGCTGCGGGGGTCGAGCCCTGATGGCGGAGGGCACGCGGTGGTTGTGGACTGCGGGCCTAGGGCTGCGCTGCGACCGTGGCCTGAGCGTGGCCCGTGAAGTGGATGTTAAAATGGAGCATGAAACAATGCTTATTCTCTAAATGGCGGCTGAGTGCGAGGTAGCCGTTGCTGACGCCATCCTCGCTCGACGTAGGTGCCTCCTGGAGACGCTTGCCCCAGGATCGCGCAAGGGCGAGTTGTTCGCGGCCGCGTGGTCCGGTCAGCAGAGTCCCCGACTAGGAAGCAGTACTTCCACAGGATTGCTTTCCAAATTCCGGAAAAGATTTGTGTTAGCTTTAGTTTTGATAATACCCATCGCTGCCATTGGATCCACTTAAGCATCTGCCTACAAAGCCGGAGACCCGGATTCAATCCCTGGGTTGGGAAGATCTGGAGAAGGGAATGGCAACCCACTCCAGTATTCTTGTCTGGAAAATCCCATGGACGGAGGAGCCTGGGAGGCTACAGTCGTAAAGAGTCAGACACTACTGAGCGACTTCACTCCATGACTTAGATTTTGCAAAGCTTGAGATTTTTGTGACCTATTGTCTTCCTGTATTTGAAATATGTCTCTCTTAAAACGCTAAAACCGAACAGTGGGAGAATGATGGCATCCTCTCTAAGGGAGGTTGAGAAGTAAAGACATTATTATCCTTTAAAAAATTTTGCCCAAAACACTGTATCCATGGAAGTGAAAAAAAGACAACGGGCATTATCTGCAAGCCTTTTATTGAGAATTTGGAGAATTTAGAACTTTTAATACCCTAATAGTAAATCCCAGACCAGGAGTTTGGATTGAGGTAGTAAGACCTAATGATTATTTTCCCTGCTATACTGGGCCACACATAGTAGTTAACTTCTGTTGAACACTGATACTCTTCATTGTACATTACTATGGCTAAGGGTTAAAGTTACATTTTTTCCTGTTGGGAAAGTTCCTTGATACTGTTGGAAATTACCTACTCTTCTGGAATCTTATTCCATTGGACAGATGAAGGAGGCAAAACTGAAACAACCCGTGAATCAAATCTCTAGATTTTAGAATTGATCTGAATTTACAGTTACTACCAGAAAATATTAAAGGCTTTGTCAGTGATATGGTCTTAGTTTACATATTATTTACATAACTCACAGCTACATCAAAATTTGCATTACTCTGATTACTAACTGTTGGCATTAATTTGTTCAAGGAAAGTACACCACATTTACCAGATTTTATATGGTCAGAAATCTATTGAAAGCAAAAGATAATTGAGAGGGACTTGGTTCAAGAATGGATTCTCTTAACTATACAACGGCATCTGATTTAGCTGTGGAAACTGAGAATCAAAGGTAAGTGCCTTTAAAAAAAAAAGATTTTTCGTGGATAAGAGACTGGATGGTAATATTTACTGTATTTGAATTACTGGGAAGGCATAAGAATTGGAACAGAAAAGGAAAACTTGGTTTGGACAGGCCTTTGAAGTTTTTGAACTAAGAAGATGGGTATTAGTCTTGCTTTAAAATCAATTTGTTCTTATTTCATGTTAGCAAGGATGCTGGCTTATGTGTTAAGATGAAAGGTATCTAGTCTAAATCACTGATCTCACATGAGCATTTCTAGTATATTCATCAGATACGTCTCTAGTAAGATACTTTTATTTAGAGGAGGCTTTGTCCTGTTTCACTTAGGATCTAGCAGTGAACAGGATGCCTTTATGGAACTTAAAGGAAGATCACCACGGCAGTGGCATTATGGCCCACTTCAGTTTGTTAGTACTGAGCCCATCTTTTAAGAAATTATTCTAAGCATGTTTTCCTGCTTTGATTTTTAAAACATTACTGGTAATAAACATTCAGTAATTTGAGAGGGTGCGATTAATCTTTCCCTGTTTTCTAGTGACAGCTCTTCCTCTGGTAGCAGCTTATTTAAAACTCAGTGTGTTCCTGTCCCACCTAAACGGAGGCAAAGAAACACTATCAGAAAATTCGTTCACATACCCAAAAGTACACAGGCAACAGAGACATCTAGTGACTCATCTATAGAGCCAAGACCACTGACTTTAAAGGCTATTTTTGAAAGATTCAAAAATAAGAAACATAAACGTAAAAAGAGGAAATACAAGCCAACAGGAAGATCAGTGGGAAGACCAAAAGGAAGGAGAACCACTAGATACTCACAAATTACTGAGAAACAATTTAAAGACAAAAGACCTGGTTTCCCATTTTTAGAATCAAAAAATGGAAGAAAACCATTACCTTGGAGAAAAATTTTAACCTTTGAGGTGAGTCATTATTTATATATGCTCATACACAGCTTAAATGTGTGAAGTGAGTTGTTGGTCACTTTTAGAATTTAGGTAACACCTGGAACATGCAATTTGCAACTTTGATAATACTTCTTTATCCTGACTATACTGCCACTTAAATGCCACCTCCATCCTTCAGTTCAAAGTTGACTTGGGCTTCTGGATGTAATCTTTACTGGTATATTGGGTGGATATATCTGCATGTAAATCCAAGGATGTTTTTGTACCTTGCTCTTACCCAAACAGGTTTTAAACATCATTCCTAAAACTCAAATAATGTCTAGTTATTTTACTATAACCTAAGTCAAACCCACACCTGACTTTTGTGTTCAGTGGCTTTAGTAGATTTCATTCTGACAGAATCACCTGACAGATCAGCCAGTTCATAGCAGTAGACTCAAATATTTGAATTTTAAGTGACTACATAATTTGTCGGACACGACTGAGCAACTTCACTTTCACCTTTCACTTTCATACATTGGAGAAGGAAATGGCAACCCACTCCAGTGTTCTTGCCTGGAGAATCCTAGGGACGGGGGTGCCTGGTGGGCTACCGTCTATGGGGTCGCACAGAGTCAGACACAACTGAAGTGACTTAGCAGCAGCAGCAGAATTTGTAGTCACTTGTTCTAAAATCTGATTTATTGGAAAGGATTAGTAATTAACCTTTTATGTTTAAAAGTGACTAAAACAGACCTTTCAATTTGCATTAAAAAAAAATCTTTAGAAGCATCCAAACCATATACAAGATTTGTGCTTGTTTTTCTTGGTGTACCAACTTTGGTAACTTGCTTGGTAGAAAAGTGAATTCTTTTTATAAGCAGTGTTTGTTTGATAGAGGTGATCGCCATATGGCAGAGTTAGAGCTTCCTTGTTATTTTAGAACATAAGCATCTATCTGCTAAGCTGTGGCAGAAAAAAATTTTTTTCCAAGTCCGTGACTTACAACAGGCTGTTCTGGTATATAGCAAGCAGTGGCAAGAGGATTTTTTAACTACCTTGAAAAACTGAAGTATGAATACTACCTCAAGGAATCCTTGAAACAGATGAATGTTGCTGAAGATTTAGAAAAAGAAGACCTTGATAGTCGAAGATACAGATACTTGGATGATGATGGATCTCTCTCTCCTATTGAAGAGTCAGCGTAAGTTCAGACATTGGAACAACTTTGAACATTAGTATGCTTTTAAATTTTCATGTTGCTCCACATTATACTATCAGTTTAGATTTTAATACTTTTAATGTTTAAAATTCATATTAAATGTTCAGTTCAGTCGCTCAGTCATGTCTGACTCTTTGGGACTCCATGGCCTGCAGCATGCCAGGCTTCCCTGTCCGTCACCAGCTCCTGGAGTTTACTCAAACTCATGTCTCTCCAGTCGGTGATGCCATCCAACCATCTCATCCTCTGTTATCCCATTCTCCTGCCTTTAATCTTTCTCAGCATCAGGGTCTTGTCCAAGGAGTTGGTTCTTTACATCAGGTGGCCAAAGTATTGGAGTTTCAGCTTAAGCATCGGTCCTTCCAAGGAATATTTAGGGCTGATTTCTTTCAGGATTGACTGGTTGGATCTCCTAGCAGTCTAAGGGACTCTCAAGAATCTTCTCCAACACCACAGTTCAAAAGCATTTTTCAGTGCTCAGCTTTCTTTATGGTCCAACACTCACATCCATACATAACTGTTGGAAAAACCATAGCTTTGACTAGACTGACCTTTATCGACAAAGTAATCTGCTTTTTAATATGCTGTCTAGGTTGGTCATGGCTTTTCTTCCAAGGAGCAAGCATCTTTTAATTTCATGGCTGCAGTCACCATCTGCAGTGATTTTGGAGCCCAAGAGAATAAAAGTCTGTCACTGTTTCCATGTTTCCTGATCTATTTCCCATGAAGTGATGGGACCAGATGCCATGATCTTAGTTTTCTGAATGTTGAGTTTGAAGCCAACTTTTTCACTCTTTTTCACTTTCACCAAGAGGCTCTTTAGTTCTTCTTCACTCTCTGCCATAAGGGTGGTGTCATCTGCATATCTGAGGTTATTGATACTTCTCCCGGCAATCTTGATTCCAGCTTGTGTTTCTTCCAGTCCAGCGTTTCTCATGGTGTACTCTGCATAGAAGTTAAATAACCAGGGTGAAAATACACAGCCTGACGTTCTCCTTTTCCTATTTGGAACCAGTCTGTTGTTCCATGTCCAGTTCTAACTTGCTTCCTGACCTGCATACAGATTTCTCAAGAGGCAGGTTAGGTGGTCTGGTATTCCCATCTCTCTCAGAATTTCCCACAGTTTATTGTGATCCACACAGTCAAAGGCAGAAGTCAATAAAGCAGAAATAGATGTTTTTCTGGAACTCTCTTGAATTTTCCGTGATCCAGCGAATATTGGCAATGTGATCTCTGGTTCTTCTGCCTTTTCTAAAACCAGCTTGAACATCAGGGAGTTCACAGTTCACGTATTGCTGAAGCCTGGCTTGGAGAATTTTGAGCATTACTTTACTAGCATGTGAGATGAGTGCGATTGTGCGGTAGTTTGAGCATTCTTTGGCATTGCCTTTCTTTGGGATTGGAATGAAAACTGACCTTTTCTAGTCCTGTGGCCACTGCTGAGTTTTCCAAATTTGCTGGCATATTGAGTGCAGCACTTTCACAGCATCATCTTTCAGGATTTGAAACAGCTCAACTGGAATTCCATCACCTCCACTAGCTTTGTTCGTAGTGATGCTTTCTAAGGCCCACTTGACTTCACTTTCCAAGATGTCTGGCTCTAGATTAGTGATCACCATGATTATCTGTCATGAAGATCTTTTCTGTACAGTTCTTCTGTGTATTCTTGCCACCTCTTAATAGCTTCTGCTTCTGTTAGGTCCATACCATTTCTGTCCTTGATCGAGCCCATCTTTGCATGAAATGGTCCCTTGGTATCTAGTTTTCTTGAAGAGATCTCTAGTCTTTCCCATTCTGTTCTTTTCCTCTATTTCTTTGCATTGATGGCTGAAGAAGGCTTTCTTATCTCTTCTTGCTGTTCTTTGGAACTCTGCATTCAGATGCTTATATCTTTCTTTTTCTCCTTTGCTTTTCGCTTATCTTTTCACAGCTATTTGTAAGGCCTCCCCAGACAGCCATTTTGCTTTTTTGCATTTCTTTTCCATGGGGATGGTCTTGATCCCTGCTTCCTGTACAATGTCACAAACCTCATTCCATGTTACTTAATATTAAATAAGTATTCATACTTAATAGTGATGATCAACTGGTATTGCTGGTTCAGTTGTATGTCATAACAGTATGCTATGAATTTATTGTCAACTGAGTGATAATGTTTTTAATATTACAGAGCAGAGGAGGAGATTGCAGCAAACCTTGAACATGATGAATGTGATATTAAGTTGGTGGTAAGTGACATATTCCATTTCATTTTGGGAGGGCAGGAGTTGACAAAGGGAGATTTTTATCGTGTAGATAACTGAGAACATCAATTAGCAGTACTGGGTCAGTAGTATTGTAAGTTTTAATGTGTTTTATTGTTACTAGGATATCAAATTTTTAAAAATCCAAATGGAATTTTCAGGTTAAGTAACCTAGTTATATGTAAATACTAGTGCAGTGAAATTGGTCATATGTCTTACAAATATTTCTCATGCAGGAGAATAGTTATTTCATAATAAGCTCTGAATTTCCAAAGAATAAGAATGTATATCTGGATCAAGAGGAATATACTGAAGAAACTGCTTTGCTTAAAAAGAGAGTATCAAAATCTAAACACTGGACAGAGGACAAAATGGCCTGAAGAGAGATAGGATTATAAATACCAGACAAGGTAAACAGAATAAAAGCGAAGATAAAGTGTCTATATATTGCCAGCCTTGGAAAAAAACAACCCTGTAAGAAAATAAAGAATACTTAAACAGATTTGTGAAACTCTTGAAGTAATAAGAAAAATTATGTAGAAAAAATTGAAGCTGTTACTGCAGAGATTGACTTGACAAATAATAAAAGTCCCTACTGTTTTTGCCTATGATGGTTTATTTATAGGTAAGAGAACTTAAAGGTACCATTTGAGCACTGAATCAAAGAACAGATTGTAATCTTGAAAAGTTTGCATAAACAAGGTTTTTTTTTCACCTTAGGGGACCTACAACTTCCTGTTTTTGTTTTACTTAGATGAGTTTAGTGTGAAATGCTGAGTACTATAACTTAATTTTCCCTTCCTAATTACCTGTATTTCAAATATCATTTTCATCACCACTGTATATAATGTATTTTACAGTAGCACTTGTGTTTGGTTTTGTTTAATTTGTGGACAAAGACTTAACAAACAAGTGCGAAAGTAAATCCTCTTTTGCAACCCACAACTCATTGTTCAGTATGAGTTTTGATACAGATAAGAAGGAACATGATCCATAAAATGGGTGTGTATTGATGAGCATAAAGATTGCTTCCAGCGCTGTGAAGTTAAATAAGCTTCTGAATTACCAGCTGTATTGATCCTAGTACTCAGTTTTCATGTTGACATAAAACAAAGATGGGCTTCTTTTTTTAGGCTTTTATCTTCGGAATACAGTGTCTGGATTTTGCAAAGATATGTCTAATGCTTTAGGTGAGTTTGGTTCAGATTTGTGTAAATGTGGTAACATTGTCAGAAGTTCTCCAGAGGTTTAATTTTTGAAAGGCATTTTTGCCAACTTTAAATTTCTATTCATCATGTAATTTCAGACAATGAATCTCAGAATTGGCACGTTTTACAGTGACATTGTGCCAGGATTTGCTTTCAGGAAAGGGTCCCAGAACTATAAGCTATCAGAATCTTGGATATTCCCTCTTCAAGCATATGAATTTTTAATCTCCTAACACCCCCTATACAATTTATTTTAAAAATTTTATTGAAGTATAGCTGATTTACAATGCTAATTTCTACTGTACAGCAAAGTGACTCAGTTATGTAATTTTCCTTTTATGAGCTATCACATAATATTAATTCCCTGTGCTATATAGTAAGCCCTTGTTTATCTGATGAATTTGTATCTGCTAATCCAGCGTTCCCAGTCCATGGCTCCCCCACACCCCCACCTCCTGTCCAACCACAAGTTCTTATCTGTTTGTTTCATAGATGTGTTCATTTGTGTGGTAGTTAAGATTCCACATATAAGTGATACCTATTTCTGACTTAGTTTGCTTTGTATATTGCTGGGTCCATCCATGTTGCTACAAATGTCACCATTTTCATACACCTCTCCCACACGTCTTTTCATCTCAGTTCAGTTCATCTCTCAGTGGACATTTATGTTGGTTCCATATCTTAGAATAGTGCTGTAGTGAACACAGGTGCAGGTATCCTTTCCAACCATGTTTTTCTTGGCGTGGGATTGCTCCTCATGTGGTAGCTCTACTGTAGTGGCAGTACCAATCTGCATTCCCACCAACAATGTAAGAGAAGGTTCCTTTTTTTCTCCAACACCCTGTCTGGCATTTATTTGTAGACTCTTAAATGATGGCCATTCTCACCAATGTGAGATGGTACTTGATTATAGTTTTGATTTGCATTTCTCTAATAGTGATGTTGAGCAGAACCCACAGCCCCTGCAGCAGAAGTGCTGAGTCTTAGCCAGTAAATCACCAGGGAAGTCCCACTATTTTTTAAGGGATGCATATACTAAAATGAAGTAGAAAATTTAATAGTGTAATGCTAGAAATGACTACACAGGAAACATAATTTCATAAATCTGAATGATATACAAATGCCAAATTTGTCCTCGTGATCCCCAAATGGTCAGAACATCAGGCATATTAACGTTTTTCTGTATTTTCATAATTGTTATCAATGAGAAAATATTTTACATTTTAGTTCTCAATTTAAAGCCAAAAATTCATTTAAATAGTTTTGTAGTAATCTGGGCACTGCATAGGTTAAACACATTGTAGTAATGTGGTTCTTAATAGTCAAGTTTAAATTTACGTATGTAATGTTTTGGTTCAGCTGTAATAACTACTTGGTACTTTGTACTATGTTTCCTAAGCATTGATTTAAAAATACATGTCATGTGATTAATTCATAGTATGATTTCCTTATATTACTTAATTTAAAATTAATTAAACTGATTAAGTAACAGTTGAGGTCTATCCCGATGGGGCTTTTTCTATAAACCTACGTCGTTGGAAACGCCTCATAGAGTAACTCTGTAGTTTCCTTTACTCATAGAACTACCTGTTAGATCTGTGGGAAAGAACTACAAGACATAGCTGCCAATTAAACTATGAAAAACCTAACAAATTTTTTTTAATCTTAGGTATTGGCACATCCCAGTGATCTCTGTCAAGTTTTAGGGTGTGATAACTTGGGTAAGTTTTAGTTAGTGACTAATTTGGAGTGGGGTTACCATTCCAGTTCAGATGATGAATTTAATGTTCAACTGCTGAATGATACAGATATGAACTAAAACTCAATTCTGATAGAGCTGAGTATAACAAAACATTTAAATAAGCATATATTTTAGGTTTTTGTTTTTTAATCATGAGTAAGTAACCCATAGTCTTTTATTTGGTATCTGCAGGAATTAATATGATTTGAACTTGGTAAGTTTTTAGAGGTAAGTAGACTATTTAATTTCTATTCAAGTAGGATTCAGAAGTTCTGACGACAATGAAATTTTGAGTATAGCATTCCATTACTGTTGTGACTGCTAGTTGTTTAGGTGTAAAACAGAATTAGCAAGATTTTGGCCAAAAACTTGCTGTAATATTTGTACTTACAGAATTGGAAAAAAAATGAAGACACAGCATGTGTAGGGCATGGAAATGCCGTAGTCCCTTTGTTAAACATGTAAATATCAAGTATGATTGGATAGTTTCCTATGTGAAAGTTTTATAGGTATAGAGAGGGTAAAAAGGTAACGACTAAGTTTATAATTTAAGATAAGAGTTAATGTAGTTGTCTTGCTGTAATGACAAATAGGAAAAAATTATTTCACATGTTAACAAAAATTTTAAAGGTGTGTGAAAGTAAATTTCTCAGATAGTATCATTACAGAGTGAGGTTGGCGTGGTTCCAGTTCAGTCATAATTGCACTGCATGGTATCTGCATTCAGCAGTTTGTTCCTGCTGGCTGTTCAAAAGACAGTGCGATATAAATTCAGTATCTGGCATCGTTGGTTTTTTTGCTTTGTGCATGTTAGACCTGGTATTTCTACTGATACAGTATCCTTTTAGTTTCTGATACTGTTCAGTTTGACATAATCTTCAATAGTAACTAATACTTTTTTTCCTACGGTTGTCAGAAACTAGACAGATCCCATCGTTGTCAGAAACTAGACAGATCCCATCTCCTGACCCTAAACAGGTATTTCACTTTTCACTTTGTTGCTTTTAGCAGCTTTCCTTTACTGATAGCATGCTTAGCAAAGTGGAACTTCTATACAGGTGCTGCTGCTAAGTCACTTCAGTCATGTCTGACTGTGACCCCGTAAACGGCAGCCCACCAGGCTCCCCCTGGCAAGAACACTGGAGTGGGTTGCCATTTCCTTCTCCAATGCATGAAAACGAAAAGTGTGCTCAGTTGTTTCCAACTCTTAGCAACCCCATGGACTAGCCTACTGGCCTTCTCCATCCATGGGATTTTCCAGGCAAGAGTATTGGAGCTGTACAGGTGCAGAAGCAGCCTTCTGCACATTCGCTTAGCTTGGGAAACTTACTTATAAAGCCTCATTCTACTGCAAATGGGCACTTGTTCATGGGGTCCATGAAACTGTTAATGCGGCTACATTGAAAACACAGGTTTTGCTTCCATCACTGTAATTTTATTGCAGTGGTGACAATGAGACCTGTAACATTTTTTTTTTTTTTGCTAGGCTCATGAGTGAAAATTGGATATAATATGGCTTTTCAGTATTAGGAAAGATGAAGGAATAAAACCAAAATACTTGCTATATTTTACTTCTAGGATCCTATAATAAACTGCTTGAGGAAATTGGATCTGGAAGATTACAAGTAAGATTTTCATTTTCCCCTCCTTGATTTAATGAAAAAAAAGTAGACGTTAAACAGCCTATTAGGTGTTTTACTGTTTTTTCAGTGATGTTATGATGATGGGCAAATTGTTCAACTGCTCTGAATGGGCTGAGTGAAAACAGCCTTTCTGAACATCTGTATTAAACTATATCTTAAAACATGAAAGCTCTAAGATTAAAGTTGCCTGAGAACATTTATGTTTTGCAACAAAGTTTAGGTATGAATGAAAGCGGAACTGAATCAGTCTCAGTTATTGTTAAAATCCTTTTCTGTAGGTGGCAAACTTTGAAGTGAACTCCACTGAAGATCTAAGAGGCCCAACTAAAACAACTGTGGCAAGTAATTTGTTTTATGTCAGTTTTTCATGGTCATTACCAAGGCTTTTAGAATGCAGTTTCTCATTTGCTGTGGACATGACCATAAAACAAATCCCAACTAGGTTTTTCTTCCTGCTACTTTGTTAGCATTCAGCCTGTTGGGAACATTTTATTAGCCTTAATTAACAACTTGTGAAGGTCAGCACCATTCTAGTATAAATAGAACACAACCATTTTTCTAATTAGGTTTTATAATACCCAGACATTGCTAGTCTATGCCTAGCATTGAACACAGTCTATGCCTGGATTTCTGGAGTTGTTTTCTAGTTTATTACTGGGGAAGCTGGCTTCAGAACTTTGCATGAGCATCTCTGAAAATGAAACCTTTAATATTTCTGTTATGCAGGCATCACAGCTGTGGATTGAGCAGAACTTTTTGAAAGGTATGTACACATTAGGGAAAATAATTTTTGTAGGTCATTTCAAAGAGGGCTGATGGGACCAAATCCTGGAGCCCTCAACGCTGTGACCAAAGATTGAATTCTCCACTGGATATAATAGTCACTCGATAGGGCTATGTTTTCCTGATGGAGATACAAGCTACTCATATCCATGACTGGTGATGTGGGAAAGTGTAAATGTCTTCCAAATTTAACCAGTATCTACTCTTCTTCAGGGCTAACTTGAAGATGGCAACTATGGAGGAGCTATGGTGACTGGCAGTGCAAAGAATCAGGAAGTGTGAAAATTGTTAAAAATTTATTGACTTAAATAACTTGGCCTATGTTATGAATAAAAAGAAACCTTTGTGCAGAAAGTCAGCATATATTTCTGGCTCGAAGCTTCTCTAATGTTTTCTGTGGAGGAAATAATATCAGTTATTAATATCAGGCTCTGAATGTGCCTTAGACATGAAAAGTTGGGGGTATGTATGGGATGCTGCTTACCTTATGAAATTCTTTTGTCCTTGCTCTGTTTTGGGCATGTGCATCTTGCTTTGCTCTAATCTATAAGAAATTTGTATGGAATTAAAGACAGATACATGTATAGTCACTAAAGTTGCATCTCACTATGCAACCCCATGAGCTGTAGACAAGGGATTTGCCCATGAAGTGGGTTGCCATTCCTTTGTCTATCAAATATATATAAATCCATATACATACCCTAGTGTCCCTTTGTGTGTATGGGGCGGTTGCAGTCTTCATATCTTCAGGGAGAGACACCCTAACTTTACTCATACCCTTTAGGTGACTCACAAAGGAACCTGAGTGGAGAACAAGCCATGGAGTAAAGTACATAATGCCACTGAGTAAAACCACTAAGCAAATACATAATTCTTTTTGATAACAGATACCTGTAGTTTTCTCCGTTATTGTTTTGGTTTGAGAATTTCCAGAGGCATGAACTTTGTCCTTTATCTCTTTATGTCTCTGTGAGGATCTCTCTATAAATGCCTTTTTTCTTTTTATGAATGCTTCTTGTAAGCTCTCTGGTGCAGCTGTACACCTTGAAAAGGTTTCTGTTTAAAATATTTTTAAAAAGTATGTCAGCAGTACACAAATTCAAGTTCTCATGAATGGGTGTGGGTTCACCAATCTGATGCACATACCTGCAGACACAGTTGGTTTCTCCAGTGGATGTTCTGACATAGCTGGATAATCTGAGTTTTCTGTTTCTGACAGAAGAGGCAGAAATTCACTCACCTAATTGCAAGAAAGTCATAGAAGACTTTACCACTTCAGAGAAGACTTTTATAGACTTTACTGTAGTTCTTTTGCAACTGCCTTTCTAGAAAATTCAGTCCTAAAGTTATTCTGAGTTGACCACAGCAGATGACCTTCAAAAATTGAAAGGATGAGCCAAGCAAGAACTGAAAAACGTAAAGGATAACTTACAAAGCAATAGCACTTAATTTAGTTATCCAGCCACTAACTAACTCACATGGACTAAAGCCTTGAGGATGAAAGGCTCAATGAAACTATCCCAAGACAGGTCATGGTGGAGAGTTCTGAGGACACATGGCCCACTGGAGAAGCATTGCGAACCCCATAAACAGTATGAAAAGACAATACAACACTGAAAGATGGAACTCCTCAGGTCAGCAAAAGAGATGGAGCCAAAGTAAAAATGTAGGATGTGGCTGGTGATGGTCCAATGCTGTAAAGAATAATACTGCAAAGGAACCTGTAATGTTAGGTCCATGAATCAAGATAAATTGAAAGTGGTCAAACAGGAGATAGCAAGAGTGAACATCAACATTTTAGGAATCTAAATGGATTAAAATGGACTGGAATGGGTGTATATAACTTAGATGACCATTATCTCTCTTAGAAGAAGCCCTCATAGTCAACAAGAGTCGGAAATGCAGTATTTGGGTGCAGTCTCTAACAACGGTGATCTCTACTTGTTTCCAAAGGCAAACCATTATCACAGTAATCCAAGTCTATGCCCCAAACAGCAACGGCAAAGAAGCTGAAGTTGAATAGTTCTGTGACTTAAATGACCTTCTAGAACTAACACCCAAAAAAGATGTCCTTTTCATCACAGGGAATGCAAAAGTAGGAAGTCAAGAGAGAAATGGAGTAATGGGCACGTTTCATTTTGGACTACCAAATGAAGCAGAGTACACAGGAAACCTCCCTCATAGCTCCTGCAATGCAGGAGACCTGGGTTCAATTCTTGGGTTGGGAAGATCCCTTGGAGAAGGAAATGGCAACCCATTCCAGTTCCTGCCTGGAGAATCTCATGGACAGAGGAGCCTGGTAGGCTACAGTCCATGGGGTCGGACATGACTGAGCAACTTCACTTTCTTAGTAACTAAACCACCACCACCACCACAGCAAACACACTCTTCCAACCCTAATCCTACACAGGAGATGACTACACATGGACATCGCCAGATGGTCAATACCAAAATCAGACTGATTATATTCTTTGTAGGCGAAGATGCAGCAACTCTTATACAGTCAGCAAAAACAAAGACGAGCTGACTATGGCTCAGATCATGAAGTCCTTATTGCCAAATTGAGACTTAAGGAAGTAGGAAACATCACTAGAAACCACTAAATCAAATCCTTAACAATTATACAGTGGAAGTGACAAATAGATTCAAGGGATTAGATCCGATAGAGTGCCTAAAAAACTATAGGACACTGCATGGGAGGCAGTGATCAAGACCATCCTGAAGAAAAATGCAAAAAAGCAAAATGGCTGTCTGAGGGGGCCTTACAGAGAAGAAAAGAGAAAGGCAAAGGAGAAAAGGAAAGATATACTCATCTGAATGCAGAGTTCCAAAGATCAAAGAAACAGATGAAACCAATAGAATGGAAAAGACCAGAGATCTCTTCAAGAAAATTACAGATACCAAAGGAACATTTCATGCAAAGATGGGCACAACAGAGGACAGAAACGGTATGGACCTAATAGAAGCAGAAGATGGTTAAGAAAAGGTGGCAAGGATACATAGAAGAACTGTATGAAATAGACCTTCATGATCCAGATAACCACAATAACATGATCACTCACCTACAGCCAACCATCCTGGAGTGCAAAGTCAAGTGGGCCATAGGAAGCATCACAAACAAAGCTACTGGAGGTGATGGAATTCCAGGTTGAGCTATTTCAAATCCTAAAAGATGATGCTGTTAAAGTGCTGCACTCAATACGCCAGCAAATTTGGGAAGCTCAGCAGTGGACACAGGACTGGAAATGGTCAATTTCCATTCCAATCCCAAAGAAAGGCAATGCCAAAGAATGTTCAAACTACAGCACAATTGCACTCATCTCATGCTAGCAAAGTAATGCTCAAAATTCTCCAAGCAAGGCTTCAACAGTACATGAACAGAGAACTTCCAGATGTTTAAGTTAGATTTAGAAAAGGCAGAGGAGCCAAAGGTCAAACTGCCAGCATCCACTGGAGAAGGAAATAGCAACCCACTCCAGTATTCTTGCCTGGAAAATCCCATGGACAGAGGAGCCTGACAGGCTACAATTCATGGGGTCGCAAAGAATCGGACACAACTGAGCAACTTCACTTCATTGGATCATAGAAAAAAGAGCTCCAGAAAAATATCTGCTTTATTGACTGCCAAAGCCTTTGACTGTGTGGATCACAACAAACTTGTGTAAAATTCTTCAAGAGATGGGAATACCACACCACCTAATCTGCCTCCTGAGAATCAAGTTAGAACTGGACATGGAACAATGGACTGGTTCCAAATTGGGAAAGGAGTACGTCAAGGCTGTATATTGTTAACCTGCTTATTTAATTTATATGCAGAGTACATCATGTGAAATGCCAGTCTAGATGAAGCACGAGCTGGAATCAAGGATTGCCAGGAGAAATATCAAAAACTTTAGATGTGCAGATGACACCACCCTTATGGCAGAAAGCGAAGAGGATATGAAGAGCTTCTTGATGAGGGTGAAAGAGTAGAGTGAAAAAGCTGTTTTAAAACTCAACATTCAAAAAACAAAGATCATGGCATCTAGTCCTATCACTTAATGGAAACAATGGAAACAGACTTTTATTTTCTTGGGTTCCAAAATCCCTGTGGATGGTAACTGCAGCCATGAAATTAAAAAGATGCTTGCTCCCTGGAAGAAAAGCTATGACCAACCTAGACAGCATATTAAAAAGCAGAGACATTATTTTGCCGACAAAGGTCCATCTCGTCAAGGCTATGTTTTTTTCTGGTAATGTATGGATGTGAGAATTGGACTACAAAGAAAGCTGAAGAATTGATGCTTTTGTACTGTGGTGTTGGAGAAGACTCTTGAGAATCCCTTGGACTGCAAGGAGATCCAACCATTTAAGACTGCATTTAAGATCCAATCTTAAAGGAAATCAGTCCTGAATATTCATTGGATGGACTGATGCTGAAGCTCCACTACTTTGGCCACCTGATGCAAAGAACAGACTCGCTGGAAAAGACTGATGCTGGGAAAGACTGAAGGCTGGAGACGGGGATGACAGAGGACAAGTTAGTTTTATGGCATCACCAACTCAATGGGCATGAGCTTAAGCAAGCTCCAGGAGTTGGTGATGGACAAGGAAGCCTGGCATGCTGCAGTCCTTGGGGTCACAAAGTCCGATATGACTGAGTGACTAAACTGAATAGCACTTTGTTAACACTGTTTTCTACCATGTGCTTCCCTCATAGCTCAGCTGGTGAAGAATCTGCCTGCAATGCAGGAGACCCTGGTTCGATTGTTGGGTTAGGAAGTTTACGTGGAGATGGGATAGGCTACCCACTCCAGTATTCTTGCCTGGACAGAAGAGTCTGTCCTCAAGGACAGAGGAGCCTGGTGGGAGTGGCTCAGAGGGAGACATGACTGAAGGCTAAGCACCAGCAGCAGCAGTCCTATCAGCTTACCCACTGTCAGTTTTCTATTGTGAGCACATTCATACGGTGATACTGTAAGAAGAAACGTCATGTACAAAGCAAAGTAAAAATACCCTTACCCCCTAAATGTCAACAATAGGTTGCTATATAATTGAGGTTTATTAATGAGAGCTGTGAAATTTACCTGAAAACAGCTCTTTGCCTCATCTTCTCTCTTTTCTTCTAGAGTTAAGTTTGCAAAATCCATTTCAGCAATACTGATATCACTGGTGCTTGTCAATGTAAGTTCTGGTTCTTCCATTATACCATGGCCAGACTCTGTTTCCTGTGTAACAAAAGGGAAACCACATTCAGAAGGGAAAAAATAATGTACATTATAGAAGAACAGGTTGTTCAACTACTGACACCAGAGAAGATCTACTCTGCATTATAAAGCCAAACGCTCACAGGACTAGGTGGCCAGACTGAGTAGGGGCTGTACAGCATCAGAGTCTGCATCCTACCTAAATGGAGCAGTGGCTGGCTACTGGGCTGCAGCCAAATGTAGGATGCTAGAGCATCCTTTGTAAGAGAACAACCTTTAATACTTAACAAGAATATAAGAAAATCCAAAAGGTGACCAAAACACCTTATTTTCTGCTTTACCCATGGCAGGACAAATAGTACTAGAAGGTAAAAGCTATGTTTAGGTGACTGCTGAAGCACAGGCTTAGCTACAATTTTTCAAGTAAGCTGGAGAAGAGAAATGTAAATTGGAAAGAGAGATATGTAAAATTCAGAGGGAGGTCAAGTTAAAAAATTTGTCATTTCTGCATTTCATTGGAGATTTCCAGTGATTACGAGACTATCTCAGATAGGAATGTGAAAAAGTAGCTTTGTTGCATGTCCTGCAATTTTGTTTTCAAAGTCTTTCCTGAAAATGAATTCAAGTATACAGCACAGATTTCACTTACCCAGACTGGAATAGATCTCTGTAATGAAAATGATCCAGAATTTACAAAGAGCTCTGATTGTCCAAGTTGAGATGGGTGTTCTACGATTGTTGGAATTCCTGCCATAGTTGAGTCTTGAAGACATTTTTCATTCTGAACAGTGAGTGAATATGGTATTTGAATTGAAGTTCCCATCTCTACTGTCCTTACACATAAATGAGAGTCAATTTCCTCTACCTGTGGATTTAAATCACAGGTTTCTTTTTTATCATCAGTGAGTCCTTGACCTTGTAACACTGTATCAAGTCTTTCTGATAGTTTTTCAAAGCCCAGTCTTTCTTTTCTGCCTTCTTCTGGTTGGTCTTTTATTGACCACTCACTAGAGGTAGAACCACATGTAGTGCTATGCTGCAGATTTAACTGATGAAATACATCAGCCTCACCAGATGAACTGAAGACCAAACTTGGCAAATTTCCTACTGAGAGCTGGAAATGAACACTTTTTTGCTCGTTTTGTAACGGTTCATTTTGTTCAGTCGAACAGTTCTGATTTTCCACATTTTGGGAAGCTCTAGCGTCAATGCTAAAAACGCTTGGTTGATCGGCATGCTGGCTCCCTTCCTGTGAAGAATATTCTGGTTGAAGTTGTCGAAAAGATTGTTCAGACCCTGTAAGAGATCAGTTGATCATAATTAGGTGTTGTAAAACTTGGATATAGTCTCTAACAATTTCTGAGAAAATTATAAATAAAGCCAGGTTACTAATAAAGTTCAGAAACAAAAACTGAGGTACACAAACAAGAACAGGAAGCTAAAGGACGGTCACTGATTTTCAAATAATAACTGCTCACACCATGTATTTTCTCCTATAATATTTAATAAAGGAAATACAGCTATTAGACACAATGAGGACTTTCCCCCCATAACAGAATATTGACTTTATAACTGAAAGACAGACTAACACATTCATATCTCACAGATGGGTATGTTGTGATATGTGTACATATATATATACACACACACATAATTTGTATAAAAAGTTTTAGAAGGATACTTTAACTGGAAGAGCTGAGGTAGGGAAGCTGAACAAGAGGCAGCACTTACTACCCTTAAAAGGAATAAGGGTGTAAGTGGAGACAAACCAAGAGCTACTAGGCACAATTTCCAAGGAAAAATGATATGAACAACCATGAGAAACTGTTGAGTTTTATTTAACTTTCCCGAACTTCTGCATACCCTCAATATCTTCTGCAGCAAAACTCTGAGCTGTGTCACAAGCCAAAATAGGGTCAGGCTGCTGGTTCAGACTGGTATTAGAAGAATGCAGGCTGGCCCTCCTCAGTGCTGTAAAAGAAGCCATACTTTTGGGGGATGGAGTAGCATGGAGGCTTTCACAGGAAGAACCTGACCTCTGATGGGAAACAGGGAAAGGCTGTGTTACCAGTTGCATCAACAAATCCTCATGTTTCTTTGCTATTGCACTTCCTTAATTACCATTTCACTATCATATTAACAACTTGCTTATTCAAACCCAATTCTTTCACTTTAGGAAATACGGAAGAGACTTTTTATTTAGAAAACAAACTGTATTAACTAACAAGACACAGTTCAGAACATGACAATCACTTTCTGATAAGCAGGAACTATGCAGAGTTGCCTGGAAACAGAAAGACCCACGTTTGAATCTTAGCTCCTTTACTCTGTAGGAGACTTTCAAAATTTTACAACATTCTATTTACCTGACTAAGACTAAATTCCATCAAAGTAACTCCCCCCAAAAAACCCTGAAAACTAACGATTAAAATGTTCTCAAGTTTTTATGGAATGACCCATAAAAAATACCTAGAAATAAAGCGGTTGGGACCAAATTCTAATGCACCTATTTTCAATCTTGGTTCCACATTGTAACCATTTTATCTGACCATTCCTAGATTTTCTGATTTAACTGGTCAGAGGTATAGTCTGAGCCTGGCAGGCTACAGTCCACAGGGTCGCAAGAGTCGGACACGACTTAGTGACCAAACCACCACTGCCACAGTCTGGGCACTGGTAGCTAAAAGCTCACCAGATGATTTTAGTTGGCAGCCAAGGCTAAGAATCATTCTTCTGTTCTAACAGAAGAAAAGACAGACTGTGTTTTGAAATTCACTGCAAAGAAGCATCTACTTTACCTGGTTAAAGTCTTTGCTGTCTTGAGAAATCCCAGAGAAACATGATAACAAATCAAAATCTGGATGTGGTTCTAAGGGTTTAAATAGCTGACGATGCAGATTTGGAAAACTGTGCTCCAATTCTGGAAAGTCTAAGTCAACTGTTGGAATTTTAAGGAAAAATAAAAAGACAAAGACATTTATCGTAAAAGTAAAGCCTAGAAAAGGAGTACTAAGAACATATTCATAAAGGTTATCTTAAGGTAACTGCAACTCAACAAAATTATTTGCATTCTTCTCACTACCAGCAGATGCTGTCAAATTAAGCCCTATCATTATTTCTGATGCAAAAGTGGGGGGTGGGGGGTTTCCAAACCCTTTGACAAATTTAAGTTTCCATTTCTACTAGCCTCAAAGTCTTTAGGGGGTTAGGAATAAGATGCCATTAGGGTCACTGCTTTGCTACAATAAGCTCTGTTACTCTCAGGTCATTTGGGGATCAATTACTTAAGAAAAGCTCACTATACTGAGTGCTACCATGGGCCAGACACTGAACTTCATATGTATTATTTCACTTTATGTGTATTATTTCCAACACCTCTTCTACAGAAGATGAAGAGTAAGCTGCCTGTGGTCTCAGGAAACAGTCACAGGGTCTGTATGACTTAAGTTTATGTGCTCAATACAGGCAGTACTGCCTCCACTGCTGTAGGTAACTTTGCAAAGGTGAAGGAAGACCTGCTCATCTCTTCCACATGGTCTTCAGTCTGATTCCAGAGCTCCTTTCACTAAGTGCCCTCCTCAGTGTTTTCCACGTTATAATTGCTACAGCAAGCCATCAAAACACAAAGCTCCCAATTTCTCCCAACTAAAAAGGATGACAGGTTAAAAATGAAGAACACTTAGTTTACATAGACATATTTATTTAAAAAGTCTTACTTTTAAATAAAACTTACCCCGAAAGTCTGTTTTTTCAGTCATCAAATTTGTTTCGTTAATGTACTTGTCTCTCATCTGTTGAATGTGTGTCTGACCAGATGTCAGTGTTTCCACTGCACATAAAAGAGGTTTATGGACGTCCTGAGAGTCCTGTCTTTGAAAAATATCTTGTGTTGAAGGAACTCTAGAACTTAAAACATTTGTTTCCTGTTCTTTACCAGCAGGAGGTTCTTGTTCCCTATGGTCCACATGCTCTGGGAATGACTCTGAAAATGGGGTTTAATGAAAATACTTAATGGCTGGGTACTTCCTTTGACACAGATTTTAGCAGACAGACATAGCAACATACATTGATAAGGAATCAGTACAACCAAGAAACGTGTTTGGTAGTTCCCACCGATATTAGCAGACCCTGCTCAATGTGCTACTGGAGATTGATAGAGCATCACTGTGACTTCCAGACATGTTCAGAATATCATACTGTCCAATATTCTAAAGGCATGATTACTTTACTTTTGAGATTTAAAAAACAATCCCTCTCAGCACATTCTGAAAAACAAGGTTAGCTCTCATCACTGTACTGCAACTCAATTGGTGTTTGACTTTCAATTTGTTTATAAACGTTTTGATACTCATACCTGGCTCTGTAAGGCTTAAATCTATGTTTTCGTAACTTAAAAAACTCCCAGTGGAAACAGTTACTGAAGATAATGGCTCATGATAAATTTCTTGTGTTTCAGCCTAAAAATTAAGGAGAACATTAGGTCACTGTGTAGGAAGAAATAGCTAGAAAAAACCCAAATTGCCAACAGTAGCAGTTATTAATTCTGAGCTCAGATCAAGTGTAGAAACCTTCATAGTTATATAAAGTTCCGCAGTAAAATCTTTTCATCATTGCTCAGAACTCATCAGCCTTTCATACAAGCACACCCACAAGCAACTCTCACTTACCCACCAGTATCTCACTTACCCACCAGCCCCTTAATTATCCAGTCACCTATACACACACACACACCCCTTCACACCCCTTATTTTAAATTATTCTTTTGCTTCTCAGAACTATAGAGATCATGCATCAGGTACACTGAGTGGTCTTCTGATGCTCAGATTTGGCTACTTTCATCACTGATCCACTTCAGTAAGAGCAGATCTCAGAGAACACAGACGAAGCCAAGCAGCTCTAATGATGCAGGGCACATCAAGACATTACTAACCTTAACATTTGGATCCAGGTACGTATGGCCTTCTCTCTCCACAGCATAGCTTAATACTGCATAATTCTCAACCACAGCCTCCTTGACTTTGACTAAAAGGGGGAGGGAGGAGGAAGGAATGGATTATGACAAATCAAATTCTTAGCACCAGAAGGCATAATTTCCTGCTTTCCTAGAATTTTCTTTTTTTGACTAAGAAGAAAAAAAATTCATATTATTCATTAATAATATTTATAGCTAGCACATGTACTTTTTCATGAAAAATTGTAGTTGTTATTATTCTATGAATAAAAACCCTTTAAAAAAGAGCCAGTGTGATTGGAAATGCTTCTATCATCATTTTAAGTAAAGAAGCAAGAATATTCAATCATAAGTACAACTTTCATCTCAAAGTTGAGAAAAATGTACATTAAAGAAAGTGCAACCAGTGTAGAACAAGGAGAAATCTGACTTCTTCATAACTTGCAGTGCTGTCTAAAATCACAGGAGCATGTACTGCCTTTACTATGAATTATCATTCCTAATTACATTTGACATACTAAAAACACATACAAATTATACTATCTCACCATTAGTAATCTGGGTATTCTGAGTTAGTTTTTTTCTTACTCTCAATAGCCAACATTTGTGAGAAAGCTGGCCAAAGCATATGTCATCTGTGGCTCTGAAACAGAATAAAATTAAAACTGTTCCACCAAATATAAAATAAAATTTTCATCTCATTATCACCATGATATTAAGAGATCATGCTAATTAAATGTTTCTTAAGTGTTTATGTAAGAAATGTTTTCTAAGAGGTCACATATCCCAGGCACATATGCATCTATATATGTGTGTAGATAGATATTCATAAAATGATATCTATATTATAGATAATTAAGTAAAACTACAGAAAATATTATATTTAAATATAATTTGTTTTTAAATACATTTTTTGACTCCTAGTTGAATTAAAAATATTGTGACATAATTTAACCATTAAACTGTTACTTGGTTGCTTCTATATACACTAAGATTTTAAGTGAAGAAAGTAAGAAACTTAATAGAGGTTTTTTTTTTAAGCAGCTCATCTCAAAAGCCAGTTTTGAGATGAGAAGTTAGGGATTTTTCATTCAGAATCACAATTCTATAACTGTTATTATCTATAACAAACCAAAGATTCCCCTAGAGATGGGTGGCCCAGGGTAGCATTTGGGTAGTGATAAGAATTGAAAAATAAAAATGAGAGACAGAGAAGCAAGGTCAAGTTACTTAAGATGTTGAAGAATTCAATGGACAGGTCCCTGAAAGTAACTGGAAGAGAAGTATCACTGGTTTGAAAACAGCTCACTGATTAACAGGGACACAGTGAGAGGTTCCTAAAAAGGGGAAGTTACATCATTAAAGCAATGCCTTAAAGAGATTAATCTTCCCATATTGCTACAGGAAGGCAACATTTTCTGCTTTCCTGAGAAGCAAAGCACCATTTCCTGCTTTCCTACAAAAGCAAAGGGTACAGAGTGCAAAGCTAGGGAGTACCACCTAAAAAGCTGAGAAACCAAGGTGAGGTGATGACCTGAATCAAGCGGTAGGGAGGGAAAAGACAGTAACAACACTAAGACCCTCCCTTCCAAGGTAGAAACAACACCACCTCAGGATGATTGTGAGAAAGAGACAAGCAGCCTCTGACAGCCAGGAGCAGACCTGGCACTACTGGCTATGCCTTGGAGTTCTCCTGGTAAACAGGTACAGTGTTACAGAATACAAATATTGGAGAAGGCCACACTCTGTGACTGATGGGTCAACACAAAAATCAGACCATCAGTTCTCATGTCTGAACATAGACAAAACCATGAATACTGTCCAAACCACAAAAACAACCATCTCCTTATCCTGGCTGACGTGAGTGACTGCTGCTTAACCAATTACAGCTTTACTTTGCCTAACTCCATTATTCCTACCTCCTAGATAGGAATTTTGTAGGTATCCAATAATAGAATCACACTTGCTTCCTGATAGTATCCAATACTAAAATAAGCAAATCCCTATTTCCTTGAACCCTCCCCAAAATCACCTAATAAAAGCCCAAGTCTTACAGTAAGTCCTTTCTGATACCCTGTCACTAACTCACTTTTGGTTCCCCATGGTGTGCGTGCTCTCTCACTGCAGCAAGTCAAAGCACACAGCTTTCTTATGTAGGTGTGTCCTCTGGTAGTCTTTGGCTAGAGGACATTGACAGGTAGAATAAAAAGGAATCCGAGTATTCACTGAGTGAGTGAGTGAATGTCACTCAGTCATGTCCAACTCTGCGATCTGATGGACTATACAGTCCATGGAATTCTCCAGGTCAGAATACTGCAGTGAGTAGCCTTTCCCTTCTCCAGGGGATATTCCCAACCCAGGGACTGAACCCAGGTCTCCCACATTGCAGGCAGATTCTTTACCAGGTGAGCCACCAGGGAAGCAAAGAATACCAGAGTGGGTAGCCTATCCCTTCTCCAGCGGATCTTCCAGACCCAGGAATCAAACCCAGGTCTCCTGCAATGCAGATGGATTATTTACCAATTGAGTTATCAGGGAAGCCCTTAAGTATTCACTGGCTAAATCTAAAAAAAAATGCTAATAGTTTTATTTCAAAATTTCAAAAACTATAATTCATCGGAAGTTATATCTGTAGTTATTTCAATCTCCAATTTAAAAAGGAGATACTGAAGTCAATTTCTCTATAAACTCCCATATAGAAAATAGGTCTCGCTCTTTTCTCATTCTATTAAACACTAGCTACAACTAAGGTAACAGTTATCCAAGTCTAAGTGATAGCTAAAATAAGAAGAAATCTGGTTAGAAAAAGGCAACTTTTAAAAAGATACTTTAGAAGTAATGAAGCAGTACTGGAACTATGCTTTGTAGGATCAACATTACACATAAAAAACAGCCTGTTATAAACATGCATAAATTCAAAAGCAAGAAAATTAACATCAGTTGTCTTTGAGTGGCAGATTTTAGTCATTTAAAGTTTTTTCCTTGTAACTTGTTCTTTAATACTTTTCAGCATTTAAAACTAAACATAAAGCAGCTCATTTAGAATGCCACAGATGTGAAATTACTTATTATCTAAATAAGCTTCACTTTCCTTATTCAACTTTTTGCTTATGGAATATAGGCTTCTTATGGGAAAAAATTTTACAGTATGTAAACATAGGAAATAGACAGTGAAACCCAATCTCCAACAAGGGTTAACCTGTACTAACACGCTGATTCTTATTTCAGACAGTTTTCAAATGCATGAACAGACTTTTCTCCTCTCATTTAACACTTTCACAAAACTGCAGTTTTACTGAAGTTATTTACCATTTTTCATTACACGCAACGCTACAATAATTATCTTCTGCCCACATACTCTTATGCACAGCAATTCCACTTTTGATTCCTTTCTCTCTCACCTGCTTTATCAGAGTCATCACCACAGATGTTCTCCTGAGCAACTGGGTGAAGACAACCAAATGGATCACGGTCCAGAGGGCTCCCAAGAAAACTTTGTTCTCGGCTTATTGAGACCCTCAGGGGGTCTCTGTCTTGACAAAAATCAGGTTTACCTGGGAGGAAAAAAAACTGACTTACTGAATGTTAGAAACCTATGTTCCTTGAAACTAAAAAGGGTAAAAATCTAAACTCTTAAAAGGTTTGATCAATGTCTCAAGAAAAAGTAACTGCTTAACTTTCACACAGCCTTTACATTGTTTTACTTCAATTTTATTAAGTTTTTAATATGCCTGGAGAACTTACTAACCATTAATATTGTAAAGGTATAATATGTATTCATAATGTAAAATTCAAAAACTGCCACAGCTAATCTGTGGTATAAGGGACCAATTCAGGTGTTTACCCTGATTTCCTTATGCCGTTCTTTTTCTTCCCTGCACCCTTGCCCCATTCTGTGCCTGTTCCCCCTGATTTCAGAGTGTAGCTGTGGCCACATGGCTAAGAGGATAGCGGGAAATCCATCAGGGTCTCCCCACACAGGCATGAATCCTGTCAGCTGTGGCACTGGTGCTTTTCCCCTTAGAAGGTGACCCTTTGACACTTTTGCAGTTTGAGGGTCTGCGATAAATCTGATCACAGTGTGTAAGCATTCCATTTCTCCAGAGAATAAACCTTTCGTCTTCCCTGGGGATGATGTTGAGAAAGAAGAGTTACTATCAAGAGTACAAAGGAAGAGTTTATGGAGTTCTCTTACATTCCAATTCCTGACCTGGATGGTGTCTACCTGAGGGTGATTTTCAAAGTACTTATTAATATTTATGACTGAAATAAACACTTATGAAACAAAGGAATGGGAGACACTCAGAAGTAGAAGCTAATTTACTGGAGGCAACTCCAGAAAAACTTGAGAATTAAGAGGCAAGATGTATTACAAAATAAAGGTGTGTATTAGGGAACTGAAAGCAGGTAGAAGGTTTAAAAACATGTACTTGTAAAAGAGCCCTCCCATCACTGGAGATTCCTGTCTCTCAACATCATCCCCAGGGAAGACGAAAGGTTTATTCTCTGGAGAAATGGAATGCTACAGATCTGTGATCAAATTTATCGCAGACCCTCAAACTGCAAAAGTGTCAAAGGGTCACCTTCTAAGGGGAAAAGCACCAGCGCCACGGCGGACAGGATTCACGCCTGTGTGGGGAGACCCTGATGGATTTCCCGCTATCCTCTTAGCCATGTGGCCACAGCTACACTCTGAAATCAGGGGGAACAGGCACAGAATGGGGCAAGGGTGCAGGGAAGAAAAAGAATGGCATAAGGAAATCAGGGGTATTGAAAGAAAGTCTACATCCTCTTCTCAGGTCCCTCAGGTCTGCCTCCATAGCACCAACAGCCAGGCTTGTATCAAAGCTAGAGGACCTTTCTTTGAAGAAACTAAATTGTAAATTGCTCAGGTAAAATAACCACAGGTACTAAGTGGACAGTCCTCAATGAAAAGCCACCTTTTCAATGAAATCCGGAAGTAAATAAGGTCCCCACCTATAGAATTTCCAATTAGCCATTCAGTGTTCCACTGAAATAAGCAAGATTTTAGATTTTAAAAATTCTAAAATTTCACACAGGAGAAAAACAAACAAACAAGGAAGGACCCAGACAGAAAATACAGGAACCTGAACAAACAAAATCCTATAAATATTCAGTGTAGGTAGTATCCTGAATCCATGGAACAAGAGCAAGATGCTATGAAAAGAAACAGAAAAGAGGACAAGCTTTTAGAGACTATACTTTGAGAGCCAATATAAAAATTTCTAAGAAATGTTAGTAAAAAAGCGGAGACAATGCTCTTAGAAGGTAAAGGCAAAATAAATAAACTACAGAGAAGAAATTTAGCTCAGATTTTCTCAACTTTATCGTCACCCACCTAAGGAAGGAGGCTTTTAAAGACTTTTCCCCTAATGGCTTCCCAACTCTATGAAATTTAATAACTATATATATATCCTGTATATCTTTTTTTGGGGGGAAGAGTAAACATTTTGAAACTTTAATACCAGTATAACATTGCTTTGACATTCAACTACATGGTCTGTAACTTAACAAAATATTGGTCTGAAAGGAACAGAGAACACCCTGGTCCTTCAAAGACAGTTTCAGAAGCTCTGTTTTCAAAGACAAGGGATAGTATTCACAAAGTATGAAACTACAAAAGGTGACAAATATTAAATGAAACTATTTTTACAAATACACACATTATCTACAAATAAAAGTAGAAATATATTAATAAAAAAAGATTATGTACCCACTTTCCCCACTATTATTCAACATAGTTCTGGAAGTCCTAGCTACAGCAATCAGAGAAGAAAAAGAAATAAAATGAATCCAGAGCAGAAAGAAGAAGTAAAGTTCTCAGTCTGCAGATGACATGATAGTGTACATAGAAAACCCTAAAGACAGTATCAGAAAATTACTAGAGCTAATCAGTGAATTTCGCAAAGTTGCAGGACACAAAATCAACACACAGAAATCACTTGCATTTCTATATACTAACAATGAAATATCAGAAAGAGAAACTAAGGAATCCCATTCACTGCTGCAACAAAAAGAATTAAATATCTAGGAATAAACTTACCTAAGGAGACAAAAAGAACTGTGCACAGAAAATTGTAAGACACTAATGAAAGACTTCAAAGATGACAAACAGATGGAGAGATATTCCATGTTCCTGTGTAGGAAGAATCAATGTTGTGAAAATGACTATACTACCAAACACAATCTACAGATTCAATGCACTCCTTATCAAATTACCAACGGCATTTTTCACAGAACTAGAACAAAAAATTTCACAATTCATATGGAAACACAAGACCCTGAAGAGCCAAAGCAGTCTTGAGAAAGAAGAGTGGAACTGGAGGAATCAACCTTCCTGACTTCAGGGTATACTACAAAGCTACCGTTATCAAGACAGTATGGTACTGGCCCAAAAACAGAAACACAGACCAACAGAATAAGATAGAAAGCCCAGAAATAAACCCATCAACCTACGGGTACCTTATATTTGACAAAGAGGCAAGAATATACAACGGGGCAAAGATAGCCTCTTCAATAAATGTTGCTGAGAAAACTGGACAGCTACACATAAAAGAATGAAATTAAAACACTTCCTAACACCATACACAAAGATAAACTCAAAATGGATTAAAGACCTAAATGTAAGACTAGAAACTGTAAAACTCTTACAGGAAAACATAGGCAGAGCACTTGGTGACATAAAGCAAGATCCTCTATGACCCACCCATCTCCTAGAGTAATGGAAATAAAAACGAAAGTAAACAAGTGGGACCTGATTAAACTTAAAAGCTTTTGGACAGCAAAGGAAACTATAGGCAAGGTGAAAAGACAACCCTCAGAATGGGAGAAAATAACAGCAAATGAAGCAACTGACAAGGAGTTATTTCCAAAATATACAAGCAGCTCATACAACTCACTACCAGAAAAACAAATAACCAATCAAAAAGTGGGAAAAAGACCTAAACAGAAATTTCTCCAAAGACATACAGATGGCTAACAAACACATGAAAAGATGCTCAATATTGCTCATTATTAGAGAAATGCAAATCAAAACGACAAGAAGATATCACCTCACACCAGCCAGAATGGCCCTCATCAAAAAGTCTACAAACAATAAATGCTGGAGAGGGTGTGGAGAGAAGGGAACACTCTTGCACTGTTGGTGGGGATTAAACTGTACAGCCACTATGGAAGATGGTACGGAGATTCCTTAAAGAACTAGGAATAAAACCACCAATGACCCAGTAATCCCACTCCAAGGCATATACCCTGAGGAGACCAAAACTGAAAGACACATGTATCCCATTTTTCATTGCAGCACTGTTTTCCATAGCTAGACCATGGAAGCAACCTAGATGTCCATCAACAGATGAATGGATAAAGGAGTTGTGGTGCATATACACAATGGAGTATCACTCAGCCATAAAAAGGAACACCTTCAGGTCAGTTCTAATGAGATGGATGAAGCTAGAACCTATTATACGGAGTGAAGTAAGTCAGAAAAAGAAAGATAAAATATTGTATTCTAACACATATATATGGAATCTAGAAAAATGGTACTGAAGAATTTACTTATAGGGTGGCAGTGGAGAAACAGACATAGAGAATAGATTCATGGACATGGGGAGAGGGGAGGAGAGGGTGAGATGTATGCAAAGAGAAATATGGAAACTTACATTATCATATGTGGGGTGGATGGCCAACAGGAATTTTCTGTATGGCTAAGAAACAAACAGGGGCTCTGTGTCAACCTGGAGGCGTGGGATATGGGGGAAGGTGGTGGGGGGATGTTCAGGGGGGAGGGGATATATGTGTGCCTATGGCTGATTCAGGTTGAGGTTTGACAGAAAACAAGAAAATTCTATAAAGCAATTATCCTTCAATTAAAAAAAGAATGTATCATTTAATTTCCAACTTAAAGAAAGGTGTTCCCACAAATAGAGAAAATGTGATCTCAAATTATTTTAGTGGTGTTTAGTATTTCGCTTAGTTTTTACTAAAATCCACTGCCATCTAAAGAAGCAAATACAAGAAGCACCACCAAGGAGGCCTGAACAGTGACTGTGTCTGGTGAGTAGGATTAAGGGGTGAGGGGTGTGTAGGGGCAAGAAGAAATGCTGTTTCATGCTGTAATCTTTTAGCACTAGTTGCCTTTAATTATGTGATTAAATTACTTCCCAAAGAAGTGTGATAAAGGCTATGATGAAAGCTCCCAAAGAGCACACGAGAAGGTCACATGATAGTCCAGGCAAAGTTTATGCCACAAAGTGGCACCAAACTCAACCCTGAAGGGAGGGAGCAAGACTATGAAGGCCCTGGTGGATGAAGCTAGGGACTTAAGACTTAGTTTAGACTCACCCTCCAGCCAAGGGGAAACTACCGAAGAGTTTTAAACACAGGGCAATAGAGGCAAATTACTCTGAGTACATCATGGAAAAATGAACGAAAGTAATGCTAGGCTAGAAACAGGGAGACATGGGGGTTTGCAGCAGTCTTTCAAGAAGGAAATGACAGCCTGAATTAAAAGGGTAGTTGTGGGAATGGAAACAAGTGAATCAACTAGAAATGGCAGTGGGAATGCAAACAGAGTTGATCATCTAGAATTGAAAAGAACTGGTAATCTGTTGGGTGTTGGAGAGGTACAGACAAGGAAACTGTCAAGACTTACATCGGGTACTTTTCATTGAAAAAGGGCTAAAGGGTAAGGAAGTGTAGGTGAGGGAATATACAGCTTTCCCTTCTAAGCAAGACGACATTTTTGCAATCTCAAACACAACTCATTAATTTACAGGAATCAATGGTGAGAAATTCCCAATGCTCAATCTGAATCAGGGAAATCACCATTCTATTCCTGAATAGTTGTGTTTACCAAATAGTGCAAAATGAAGCAAAGCTTCCAAAGCCTACTAATAAACAGAACACTTACTTTACATTATAATTTCCATAAGACATAAGAAGAAAACAAAATGTGGAATGACTCTTAAGAGTTATTCAGAATTTATACCTTCTTAAACTCTTTTAGCCAGAAACAAAAGTACAATATTTTATGGCTTAAGATCTAAATGGGCTTCCCTTGAGGCTCAGCTGGTAAAGAATCCGCTGGCAATGCGGGAGACGTGGGTTCAATCCCTGGGTTGGGAAGATCCCCTAGAGAAGGGAAAGGCTACCCACTCCAGTATTCTGGCCTGGAGAATTTCAGGGACTATACAGTCCATGGGGTTGCAAAGAGTCGGACATGACTGAGCAACTTTCACAAGACCTAAATAGCTAGTATCAATAGTAAACTTCCTTGTACCTTTCTATTAACAAAGCTTATTTTCCCCCTTCAAAGAGTCTGCTTGGATAAATTTGATCAATAAAACTATCTGGTTGAGTGTAAAATCTAAAAACAACTATAAAACGAAAATAAAACTTTTATTAAGGATCAACAGAAGAAATTTTTCCAGATAACTGGATCTCTGAAGAAGCACAGAAAAGAAACATACATGTTCTAACAGTCTTTAGAGCCAGGATTTTAAACACCATAATTATCCTGTGAAAGATATAAGAAAAGAGCAGTGAAGGTACTGAGGTGAAAGAGCAGTACAGGAAAAGAGAGAGAGGGAAAAAAAAGAAAAAAGTTATATCCTAAAGAAACTGGTTTAGGAAGGAACCAGAGGAGAAGGAAATGGCAACCCACTCCAGTGTTCTTGCCTGGAGAATCCCAGGGACGGCGGAGCCTGGGGGGCTACCCGTCTATGGGGTCGCAGAGTCGGATACGACTGAAGCGACTTAGCAGCAGCAGCAAGCAGCAGAGGGAAGCAAGAATGTCAGAATAAGGAGACAAAGAATTTTTGTCTACAATAAATTGCTTTCTCCCATATATAAAGAATTTAGTTACCTAATGATGTATTTCTTTAAGTCCACATTTTAAATACTGTTTATATAAACCACTTTTTCCCCTTCATGAGTACTCATAGTCTAGGTTTCTTCAACAGCCACAAAATATTTAGCATCCTGAAATAACTATAGAAAACTAGCAAACTATTAAAAAATCATTTTATCAAATCATCTTTTTACCTAGTATAGAAGTTCTGCCACTTGTTGGTGATTCTACCTCTTGTATGGCACTAAGTTCATGTTGGTTCAAGTCCAATCCACCTCTTATTTTTGCTACAGGTGGTTTTGAGGATTTCCTACTCAGTTCTTTGTCCTGATGCACGCCTATCAAGTCAAAAGACAAAGTTGGGCACAATACAGATCCATTAACACAATGAACTTCTTCAACTAGCAAGTGTAGGAGGTGAAAGCAAAGAATCAACATCAGGATAATGAATGCAACAGAATGCAATTATTAGTATCTTACCACTTTGTTTGGCATTACTACCTTCTGAAAGGAGCTGATCATCATCACAGTTGCTCCTGTCTGCAGGACCAATGTTTTCTTGATAGTGGAGATGAGGAAGCCATTCTTTGAGCTTCTGGGTTTCAAAATCATTTTCAACTGTGGGCTTACTTTCCTGAAAAAGAGGATAGATGAGGGTGGGGATGACACAGGATGAAGGATCACGTGAAGAAGTTACTAGATTTGTATCTCCTTTCTTCAATTAGTACCTCAAGCAAACAAACAGCTCCAACCACATTATTACAAATTTATCTATAGATTAAAAAAATGAGAAGGACTTCTAATATTGAAAGGGTAGTAATTCCACTGAAAAGAACCACCAGTCACAGCCTTGAACCTCAAGAACAGCCTCCACTGCACCTTTTGAGATTAGATTTGAGTATCCCCAGACCTCACATTCTCATGAATTCAAACTTCTCCTGAGCATCAAAGGATCTGTAGAATTCTGTTCAGGCTAACTCATAAATTTAGGAAACACTCTTTTAAAAGACAATAGACACATTCATATATAGGGGGATCTACTGTCTCCCATATAGAGAAACTATAAATAGAAACCAGAGTCCTCTCAACAATTCAGTCACAAGCAGCAGGTCCAAATGTTCATCAGCCTAAAATCACACCACTTTTATACCAGGTGTTAGTATTGTCAATTAAAGAAAAAGACGGTACTCATTTTGATTCTATACAAATGTCAACAAAGTGCTATAGAGAAAGCACAAAGTCTGCTATTTGCCTAAGAGAAATTCTGCTAACTAGTTATTTTACAATTCAATCTTGTGGTAAGCTCAAAACTCTTTATAACAAAACTTTAAAACAAAGCCTACATTTTTAATGATGTTTGCATTTGGTTGTATCAAACTATTGGCTGAAATTAGTTGGGTTTCAAATAACTATTAACCTCATAAACACCATACTAGGCAGATGAATTTTTATGTTTTAACTCCCATGTTATTTAAGGTAGAAAATTAAAGCCCAGTTAAGTTCAAACCACTTATTCTCAATAACTAAGAACTTATTTCAGCCTAGGAGTAAAACAAGTATTTAGTTTGGCTGAGTTACCTGAGTCATCGGGTTACTGGTGATGTTTAATTCTTAGATATTCAAGTTTAATACATACCTGGCTGTCTTTGAAGAAATCCTTCAGAGTCTCCCAATGTTTCTGTGTCTGCTGCTGCAAGGCTGTCTGTGTCTGTACAGGCAATACCTCTTGGGCTTTCTGACTCAAATGCAGAGCTTCTTTTTGTAGCTCCAACTGCTTCTGAAGTCCCCAGTTATCTTGCTGAGCAAAGATGGGTTGTGAAAAACTCAAAATTCTATCTTGAGGTCTTGGGCACACAGAAGCACTAGAGGGAGCTGCACATTCAATCTTGTCTGAATACAATTCACAAACGTTTTGAGATTTTACCTCAGCAAAAGGTAGTGGAATAAACGAATGTTCTCTTTCCTTGGATAGAAGCAAAGAGGGAACAGGCTGCCCAGAAGCATCACCTTCAATCAGTTTTGTCTGATTGCCTCTAAGCAGTTCTTCCTGGGCCTTTTCACTAAAACGCAGCACTTCACCGTGGAAGCCCAACTGTGTGGACACATGGTCTTGCTGAGGCAGAACAGCCTGGGATAAATGCAAAGGCCTCTCCTGAGGTCTCAGAATCTCAGGATGACTTGAGGAAACAGCAAGGTCACTTCTGGCTGGAAAACACTTTGGCATTCCTTCAGAGTCAGCAACAGGCAGTGCTACATGGGATAAGGATGAAGAGGCGCTGGTCTGCTCAGCTGAGACCCCTTTTTCCAATTTATTTAGTGTTTGCAAAAGGAATTCTTCTTGAGCTTCCCTTTGTATATCTAACTGCCGTTGACAGGCCTTTAAATCACCATGGTGAGGTTGGAGAAAATGCTCAGGTGACTTTCCCTCAAGTGTATATTGTCTGGGCAAAACCAACTCTCTTTGGATTTTCTCACTACATGGAAGAGGGTTTGTCTGGGCATACAAAAGTTCTTGTTGCAATGTGACTGGATAATCTTGTTGAGGCAAAACAGGCTGTGGTAAACCTAAAAGTCTATCAGGCAACCTTGGTATCTCAGAATGACCTGAGGAGACTATATTATCACTCTTAGTTGAACAAGATTCTTGGATTCTACCAGCTTCACTAGGAGGTAATGGAGCAAAAGGAGGCTGTATGACTTGGAGTAGGAAGGAGGAAGTGCCAACCTGCTCGGGAGACACTCTCCCCTTCCACTCACCCTGTTTGTGCAAAAGAAATTCTTGCTGAGCTTCCTGTTTAGACTGAATGATGGCTTCCCTCTGTGTAGCTAACTGTTCTTGGAGTGACTTCAGGTTATCTTGCTGAGGCTGGATAAGCTGTGATAACTTCCGAAGTCTATCCTGCAATGCTGGGATCTGAAAACGGCTTGAAGTAGTTCTCTCACTCTCTGCTGAAAGAGGTTCCCAAGATTCAGCAGAAGGCAACGAAGTGAGAGATAGCTGCCCTAACCGGGATGTGAACGAGGGGCAAGTCTGTTCAGAAGATATATTCCCTTGGGATCTCTGGCTGAACTGAAGGGCCTCCTCTTCTCTGTCTAACTGTTCTTGCTGTCCTTCCAAATTACCTTGCAGAGGTTGTGTATATCTTGAAAATCCCAGAAGTCTTTCCTGAGATTTTGGGATCTTCCAGTGGCTCAAGGGAACAGTACTGTCACTCCTGAATGACATGTATTCCTGGCATCTTTCAGATTCAGCTCCCTGAGACAAAGAGGTGCCAGTCTGTTCAAAAGGGAAATTTTTTTCTAATTCACTTTGTTTGTGTACAAATTCCTGAGTTTCTTGTTTATCACCAAATATTACCCTCTGAAGGTGTGACTGATTGTGGAGTGCTGTAAAATTTTCCTGCTGTGGCAGACTATACTGTGGAAAACTAAGAGATGCATCCTGAAATGCTGGCATTACCAAATTACTTGAGGGAATAACACTATCCCTCTCAGAGAAATAAAAGTTCTGAATTCTCCTAGGCTCAGTTTTAGCTGAAACTTGTGAAGCAAGTGAATGTTGAGCGACCACTGGCAGGAATGAAGAACTCATCTGCACAGACTTAGCGTCTTCCAAATCCCTTTGTTTACGTGAAAGTAATTCCACTTGGGCTTCATGCCTGGCCTGGAGAGCATCCCTCTGTGTAATTAGCTGCTCTTGGAGCAACTTCAAACAATCGTGCAAAGGTTGGAACTGTTGTGGGAAACCTAAAGACCCATCCTGAGATGCAGGCATTTCAGTCTGGATTGAGGGACGCTCCTTCTCAGTCTTAGATGAATACTGGTCCTGGATTTTTCCAGACTGAGGACCAGCAGAAGGCAGTGAAGTAAATGTATGCTGAGCTACTTGAGGTGGGAGAGAAGAGGACCCAGTCTGTTCAGCCCATACTCTCCCATCCAACTCATTCTGTTTATGCACACATAATACTTCCTGGGCTTCCCGCCTAGCCTGAAGGCTGTCCCTCTGCGCTTTTAACTGTTCTTCGAAAAATTTAAAATTAAGCCTATCCTGAAGCTGTGGGACCCCAGGATGGCCTGAGAAAACTCCAGTCTCTTTCTTGGTTGGAGAAGATTCCTGGATTCTCCTTGACTCAGCTTGGGCTGAAGGCAGTGAAGCAAATGAATTCAGAGGTATTAATGGAAGGAATATAGAAAGGCCAGTTTGCCCTTCTAACTCTTTCTGTTTACACAAAAGTAATTGTTCCTGAGCTTCCTGTCTTGTCCGAAGAACTTCCTTCTGTAGGTCTAACTGTTTTTGGAGAGCCTTCAAATTACTTTGCTGGGCTATGATATTTTCTGAGAATGGCAAAGACTTATCCTGCATTTGGCCAGCTACAGAATGGCTTACAGAAACTATACTTTTGCTCACAGTTGAAAAGGGTTGCTGGATTTCTCCAGACTCGACTTTAGTAGGCAGAGAACTGAAAGAATGCTCAGCTACCAATGGTAGGAATGAAGATGGTTCAATTAACTTAGAAGATACACTTTCACTGTTCTCTGAGAACACTTGTTGGGAGTCTAAACTTTGAAAAGCTGTTGCCCCAGATGTTTCAGCTCTTTCTCTAGCATCCTGTACTGTCAGTGGCTTATCATGTGATAAAGCCCTTGAAAGCATTTGAGAATCTGTAGCAATCAATTTGTAGTCTCTCTGTTGTACTTCAGTCTGTGAGAGTTGCTTTTGGTGTTCTTGCGATTCCAAAGCTTGCTTGGCTAAAACATCTGAAGTGACTAATACTTCAGTTGTTTCTACCTGTCTTTGTGGAAAGCAATTTTGGCTTGAAACCTGAGAATGTTGCTCTAATTTGGAGATTTGCACAGGTTGTTTGTTAGGACTCAGCTTGGGTCTCTGACCTTGATCCTCATGTTCTGATGGAACACTGGGTCTTTCAGATTTTGGTGGTGGCACTGATGTAACAGAACCAGGTATCACTGGTATAGCTGACATGGACGGGTACTTTCCTCTTAACATTGTCTGATATTCGAGTAATCGTTTCCTGGCTGTTTCAACAGACTGCTTGTGAAACCTACCCAAAACAAACAAAAGTTACTCCTTTTTGATGAAAACAAAAACAACCTACATTCTCAAGTATTTATACATTACATTCAATCTAGGGGTGGCCATAATCGAGAAATCCACATGTCATAGTTCTAAAGAGAATCCTGGTAAGATCTTCATATACACCAAATAATACACCCTGAAAATGTAGCCATACAATATCACATAAAAACTGTACCCTAATTAATACCTGTTTTGCTGTAATAGCTGTTGTTGATAAATACGAATCATCTGTCTGTGCCTATCTTCATCAGAACGTATGGTGTATGATGCTGGAGCAGTGCTGACCTAGTAAAAGACAAAGCTACTAATCAAAAGGCAAATACAGAAACAAGTACTAGAGTATTTTACATAAACTGAAGTTCTATAATTGTAAACTTCCATATAGTTCCATATAGCCTTTTTTTTTTTTTTAATAAAAAAGACTGGCACGTCCATTGTCGAGAAATGAAGTAATCTGTCACTCTTGCTTAGTGTCAAGGAAGTTCAAAAGCTCAACACACACACTGCATACAAGTCACGGTCATCATATCAGCACTGTCTAGAAACTGAAAGATGAAAGTCATCAGGTTTACATAAACTTACTTATATGTATATACATATTTATATGTATCAATCAGGTTTGTATAAACATATACATATATAATTTAAAAAAAGATAATCAAACAACTTAGAAAGGCGTTTTGCTTTTCTGAACACTAAGATTGACTGTTCTTATCCTCCAACAATCTACATAGGGATGAGATTTCCTGCATCCTACCCCAGTCTGTTGAGTTGTTTTTCTTTTTTCTTCTTCCAGCTGAGCTCTGAAGCAATCAGTTTCTAATCTTAACTTCTGTTGCTCAATCTGTTCAAGCAATTCCAACTGCTTTTGCTTCTGTTCTTCTATTTCCATTATCTAAGTAACAAAAATACTACTGATCTATTAACAACAAACTCATACCAAAGTTTACATGCATTACACTGAAAAGTAGTAGGTCTCATCCCCAAGAGTAGCAATTCTCCAAGAAGAAAGTGGTGATATTTTATCTGTTACTGCCACTGCCAGAGGGAGGAAGGGAGCAAGATGGAGAAAGGGGAAAGGAGAAGGGAGAGAATTTAAAAATAAACATATTAACTATTTCTATTTCCTGAGAGCACAGGGAAACCTTGATCACCACTGAAGCACCACCTCCAGAGAAGTAGCAAATTCTGTTAACATCTTTAGCTCTTGTCTTGTTCTCGGTAAGGATAATGCCTAAGGAATTAAATATCAAGACCTCCACAACACTTTGATTTCTTAGACATACTTGTAAAAGGGTGCAGTTATCTAGAAGCTAAGTAACAGTACACTGAGCAACATTCGGTCTTTACTGTCAGGCATGAAACAGATGGGAAGACAATGGCAGAGGATGATAAACTCTAAAATTATACCAACACACACACACAAATCCAAGAAATAAAAACATCTATGTTAAAGTAACTACGATTCATAAGGACAAGGACTAGTCTAACTGGTTGCCTGCTAAATCCAACAACTTCTAGTCCTTGAAACATACATAAGAAATAACAAATAAACAGAAAAGGGAATCTATGTGAAGCTTTATTAGGTGGCACACTTCTGCTAGATATCATCTAATTTTCAAAATTTAAAATGTCTCAACCTGATACTACCTATTCTTCATCAAGCAAGAGTGACTATAGCTGAGTTCCTATCTTTACCTTTCTTTAATATAGTAGTTACTAGCTACATGTGACGATTAAAACTTAGAGCAATACAAAACAAAATTTTAAATTCAGTTTTTCAGTTGCACTACTCATATTCAACAGCTCACATAGCTAACAATTACCATACTTGACAAAGATATGGAATATTTCCATTACTGTGGAAGAATCTATTAGAAAATACTGCTTTACAACACAGATTAGGAACCATTTATCTGAGAAAAAACAATGGCTCATAAGATTATCAACCCTCAGATGCATTTTTTTTTCCTCAGATGCATTTTTATAAAAGCTATGACTATAAACTGATTGGCTTAGTAACAATTAGCCTCTATCAAGTTAATTTGTAGTAAGAAAAATTCTTCATTAAAGTAGAAGGAACCAATATTATAGTTACAGAAACTGAATTAAAATTTTTTCTTTCAAAAGCAGCCTTTCAAAAAAACTGTTGTGATCACAAAGCCCAAATGTTTAATATCATGACAGGGACTCAGTTATTCAACAAATATTTATTGAGTACTTACTATATATAAGGCATTGTACAAGAAACTATGTAGGGTAAATTGACTTTTAAAAAAGACAATCTCTGCCTTTATCAAATGAATGTGTAAGATAGAAGAAATGATATCAAAAGTAGCCAGATTTTAAGATAAATCTAACTGGTCAAACAAAACTATAGTACCCAGGGGAAGAAAGAAACTTAAAAATAAAAATTTCAAATTACCTGTTTCTGCCTCGCTGCCATTCTAACTCTGACTGCTTCTTCCTGAGGATGAAGTAGAACTGAACTTGGAGCTACAGCTATGATAGGCTGAGTGGTCTTCATTTCTAAGAGAATTCCCAAAGCAAAAATTAGTTTCACTAATTTAGAATTTAACACAACTGTAATGTCCTTTGTTCATTTATTACATGTAATTTTATTAGGAAAAAGATGTGATGAATTAAGTTCGTTTAAGAATGTAAAAAAAGAAATACCTTGTTCCTTTTCAGAGCCTGTACTAAATGAAAGTGGTTTATCTTCACTTGTAAGTGGTCCAGAGTCAATCGTTAGCATGTCACTTTCAACAACTGTAACAGATATATTATTATTAACACATTATCACTGTCAAAATTAAATCTGAACAATGTAACAAAAATCTACATTCAGATTATCACTGGTCCACCTGAATGTCTTATTTAGTTAAGATCCAGCCACCTTCCAGATGATCACATATTTTATCTGATAAACTCAAGTCAAACACAAAAAGAAAATAAAGAAGATACAAGAAGATGTAAGACTAAAATTGTAAACAAAAAAGGAAAAGATGAAAGACAACTGACTTAAAGACAGGCTTACAACATTTTCAAACACAATGGGAAAGCATAAAAAGAATAGAGGAAGTAAGGTACCAAAGTGTAAAAAGAAAACAGCTGAAGAAACTTAAATGTATCTTCAACATACTTAGATATTAGGATTTTTATTATCTATGAAACCAGAGCAGAAAGTTAAGTTAAAGCAGCATACGCTCATCATACCAGGGTAGCCAGAAACTGCACGGAGTATCACCCACACAATCATGCAGCACGTACGTATGCGCTGCATGCACGTGTGCCTGCTCAGGAAGGAAAGGCCTCCAAGTGGGTTTTATGCGGCAGGTGGGAGTGGAACGTTATATAATCATCTTAGAAAAAAATTATAAAATTAGAAACAGTGCTAAGTACTATATAAGAAAAAAAAAAAGAGGGGTTATACAAGAGAGTATTTCAGACAAATCTGAATTAGACTAGGAGCTCAGATGAGATTTCCCTTAGGAAATGGCACTTAAGTGGGCATTCGAAAGGTAAGGAAGAATCAACCAGGTAAAGAGTGTGAGATGGACAAGAGACCTTTCCAGACAGGTCAGCAGACATTAAGGACCCTGTGAGGATTAAAAAAGAAAACAAAACACTTGGTTCAGATAGGGGAAGAATGCAGTCAAATGAGGCTAGAGAAAGATTACTACCCAGGCCCTTTCCCAAAATTACTTGGTTATGGATTAAAGATGAAAGTGTCGCCTTGTATTAAATGCCAATGCCATATTCTCTCTCCTACTTCTCACTCCTTTTTACTGCTTGCCCCTTCTCTAGACATCTTCTAAATGCCTGAGTTCCTTGGATGTCTTATAAGCCCTTTTCTCATTGAATTCTTTCCACTAAGAGTTATTCCACGCCCATGTGCTTGAATATCATATGTCTGACTTCCAAACTTCTCTCTCTTTGCTTTAAGCAGGTCAATTAAGTTAATAAATACGAACTGAGCACCTTTTATGTACAAGGCACTTCTTTAAGCACTTCTTTAAGAAGGCTGGCAGCAAAACATTTCCACCTAAATCCAATTACTTTGTTTAAAAAAAAATCTAGAAGATAGAACTCAAAGACAAAAAGCAAATCAAAGAAGAGTTATATCGTGATTCTTGTTTGCTAGTATGTAATTCAAGGAAATACTACTGGTTTGATTTTAGTAACTTCTGGGAATATATTTAAATAGCCTATTTATCTACCAAAACTTTTTAAAAAAAAATAACAAGAAACCAAATCTCTGGTGGGAAAGTAAAATAAACACACAATACTGTACATTCAAAACTGTTAATGTGTTCATATCCTTTGATTCAAGAATTATTTTCCTTTGTTCCTATGGAAATAATAAAAGATGTAGGCAAAGACTTTGCTAAAATGATGCTCATTACAGCGCAAAAAAAGTAATAAGAAACATTAGAAACAGCCTGTACATCTCAACATAAGGAACAGGCTAGTTCTGGTTCATCAATGTCTTTGGAAACATATCTATGAATAATTCACTACACTGAAAGTGCTCTGGAAGGGGATTCAGTAAGGTTTCTAACACTCACTGCCTCTAAGTGGCAGCATTATGGGCTTTGAAACATTTTTCTTCCTTTTGACCTCTGTTCTTTGATTTTTCAGAAATGAGCTTATCTTTGAACAACTTGGAAAGGGTTTATGTACTACAATATGAGACTGGAGAAATCTACCTTGTTCCTGCCGAGAGGATAATGTTCTGTCTTCACTCACAGTTGGTCCTGATTCAACTGTCAGGGCTTTACTTTCAGCTTCACTGACAGTTGTAATCATTTCACTTTCCTCTTCAGACATGGATTTAATTGTCCAGAGAGATTTTTGGCTTCGGATCTTATTTAATAATTTTTTAAAGAGAATTTTTGAAGGAATCTGGTGGGTCTTCACTGCTGAGGGAACTAAAAGAAAAGGAAATAAAATTTATTCAGCACCTATTACAAATAAGGTAAATTAGTCTATCTTTACACTTAGTCACCACAACTACCACTGGTTAAAACAAAAGTACAACTGTATTTTCCTCAGTATTTACAATTAAACACAATTTTGTAACCAGGTATAATATTTTTCAACTTAAATTTAAATAAGGACACCAAAATTCAATTACAGCTGACCCATGAACATGCATTTGAATTGCACGTGCATGCATGCTAGGTCACTGCAGTCATGTCTGACTCTCTGCAACCTTATGCACTGCAGCCCACCAGGCTCCTCTGTCCATGAGATTCTCTAGGCAAGAACAGTGGAGTGGGATACCATGTTCTAGGGGACCTTCCCAACCCAGGGATCAAACCCACATCTGTTTCATCTCCTGCACTAACAGGTAGATTTTTAACCACTAGCACCACCTGGGATCCACTTATTTGCAGATTATTTTCAAATAAATATGTTATCACAGGACTACATGATCCAGGGTTGGTTGAATCTGCAGATATACTGGATACTGAGGCCCAAGTTACATCAGAGTTTGGACTATATGGAGGGTTCGCACCCCTAACCCCTTGTTCATGGGTCAACTGTATTTCTCAATGATCGGCATGCAGCAAGCTTAAAAATGTATCAGGAAGATGCTTATTCCACTTGCTAAATGAAGACAGAATGTGTATCTCTTAATCTGTGGTTAAGACTAGCATTCAAAATATGTGCTATAAGGTTTGCAAGAAAATAAAAGGTTCTGCAGAGGCCAGAAATGAAGTTTAAAGGGGAATTCATGGCAATTGAGCCCTGAACCCATTTTTCTGAAATTTATGCCAAATCGTAGTAACCTTATACTTTGTTCAGACTGCAGTGTGAACACAGGAAACAGGGATAATGCCTAAAGCCCTACCCCAAGGAGTCTTAGAGGAGATCCACATAAAATGGAAACCCCCAAGGACTACCTATCCACAGTGTATGGTGAAGATGAAAAGAAAGGCTGAGTGGTTCTGAACTAAGGCAATACTCATAGGAATGGGGAGAAAAGAAGTTAAAAGGAAGAAGACTTGGTCTCTAAGGAGATGTGTAGTAAGAGACAGCTTTGTCTTTTTAGAGGTATTGATGCCTCTCATCGCTCTGGCCTGGATTACTGCAGATTGCGGTATCATCATTAACATGAGGAAGACAGAAAGACAAGGCAAGAGAAGATGAAAAACGTACTGTTAAGACACTGTCAAGTGAAAAAATTCAGAAGGTGGAGACAGAGATGAAGTTTAGAAGAAACCTAAGTTTGTGCTGTTCATCATTATACATGAAGTGCCTAGAAGCACAGTAGAAGCACAAAGTCTAAAAAACAAAAACAAAAAAATGCTGACCTTTCAAATGAATTGAGTTTATCAAATAACCTAAGTAACCTAAAAATCTTCAGACTACATATATATATATATATATATATATATATATATATATATATATATAAAACATTCCTCCTATGTATATGAAAAGGATCTTTAGTGATGAAAATCTGAAGTTTTCTCCTCTCATCATTCCCATTAGTATTAGGCACTGTTTGTAGTTAAATTAGACCAGCCTTTCCTAACTGCTGGCAAACGATTAACATTTTTTCCTATAAAATACAGCAATATTCAGGTCAGAAGTTTTTACCGTCTGCTTCACTAGAATGTACTGTTTCAGCTTCTGTCATTGGGATGTTTTCAGTCTCCCCTAAACTTTCGTGTTCCATTGAGAGGTCCAGTTCTTCATCTTGGATCTGATCAATCACAGCAGGCAGAGGCTCTGGTTCAAGGTGCAAAATCAGGTTTCCTTTCACCTCTCAATAAAGAAATACACAGACATGTTTCCATTACAAAATGACTAAAAAGAACTTGCACATAAAATTTTAAAGATCATCACAGTTTCAAGTCTAAAATATGAGCACCTCTTTCAAACGAGAACTCCTTTCAAAACAAAAACTGCTTCATCAAGATAAATGTATTTTTCCACAAAAACATTTAATAAGTAACATTTTAATGATATTGAATAACATTTCACAGTAAACTTTGAAAGTTTACTGAAAATATCTTACTTCTGTCTGCATTGTACATGTCTTCAAAGGCAAATTCTAGCTCTCTCTGCCAATCTTCTTTCATTTCACTGCGTTTGTATGGAAGTTCCACTAGTTGTGGTGGCATCTGTGCTACCATCAGTCTCCTGCGTGCCAGGTCCTCTTGCTGGAGCTGCTGGAGTTCTTTCATTAGTTTCTCTTGATTCTTCCAAGAATAAAGAAAATAATTAACAACTGAGTCACACACTCTGGATAGTAACATTAATAGTGAGGAAATCATGAAGGAAATTAAAAGTGGAGAAATCATGAAGGCAGGGGCTGTAGTTCCATCCCCTCCTTTACCATTTGATCAAATGCCACAAGACACTACGAATTGGCCCTCCATAGCCACAGTTCTTTCAAATCCGCAGATTCAACCAACTATGGACCATGCAGCACCACAGTATTTACCACCGAAAAAATACGCAGGTGTAATCTGACCCACACATTTCAAGGGTCAACTCTATTATGCTGGTAACTAATATGAGAAGATGGTTTTGGTTAGGCCACAAAGCTTCAAACGTGTCTGTCAGGTCTCCTTCCTCGGGACAGTCACAAAGCTACACTCTAATTAAGGTGTCACGGCTCCTGTAATGTAGTTTGTTTCAGTTCTCCATGCTGCCAGCAGCAGACACCATTCTCAAGTGAGCACCAAGAGTCAGGGACACTGTGGCTTAACAAATATTTCCTGTTACTCCACACTATGCGTGTGATTAAACAGCTAAGTAGTAAAGAAGGGAGGAAAACCCTGGGAAGATTGACTGTGGAGTCCACTTTCTTAACCACTAAACACTACTAATTTATGCAAGAATGCCCTCAGTTTATATTACTCTTCATGTTTTTTTGCCTGTAGATTAAAACTTGGATGAAATTCATCTTTTAGCTTTTATAAACTAGGGGTAAGTTATGATTATCATAATCATAACTTGACTGTAGTCTCTCTCCATGGAACTTCCCAGGCAGGATTACTGGAGTGGGCAGCCATTCTCTTCTCTAGATCTTCCTGACTCAGGGATCCAACCCAGTCTTTGGCACTGCAGACAGATTCTTTACTGTCTGAGCCAACAGGGAAGTCCCAGTGATAAAAACTAAAAATTTAAGGCAGGAAGTCATAATTCAGTTCAAATTATACAAACTTTAAGGCATCTAATTCTGTGGCATCCAATTACCATAGAAGTGCATAAAAACTCATTCTTCAGATGAATGTTTAAAAATCCAAATGTATTAGTCAAATTCAGAAAAGAAAATCAGACTTCTAAGAAGAGGACTCATTTCTATGCTGTTTCAAGAATAAACACCGAATAATAAGCACAACAGATGCAGTGCTGTAACTACAAAGCCAGCTTTCACCACACATATTTCACAGCTCTGCAACAAAGTTCAGTGCTTCTTGACAGCAAGGATTGTGACTATTTCTGAATCAATATTCTGCAAAGCCAACAAGTCCTTTGCTTGGTAAATATTTAATGAATCGAATCTGAAAATCCACAGAGCACAAATGTAATTCAAATAACTAAACTAGAAAAGTGGTTAATTTCTTCTTGGGCTATTTTTAAACTGATTAATACATTAAACTTTTAATATAATCATTAGTACAAATTTCAGAAGAAAAATGAGAACAGTTTCACCCAACCTGAATTTGAAACGAGGAGGTAAAAGCAAGTCAGAAAACTTGGAATAACATGAATCAGAGATAGTATTTTCCCATTCTCCACGGACTCTGTCCTTTGAGACTGTTTACCATCAGTTAAGTCCTATAGTGCCATCGGTAAGGCCATCAGCCATGGGCACAGCCAGAACTGAATGCTTACTTGAGCCAAATGGATCTTTTTCATTGCTTGGAATCCCCGGGCATGTGCCTTCTCACTCTGTTCCATTTTCTCTTGAGCTGCCTGCTTCTGTAGTTCTTCCAATCTTTTAGCTTCTTCTTCAGCAGCCAAATGAGGATCTGGCTAGCAGTCAATCAATAACATTTTAGACAAATAAAGTATGAAACAAAGTGGTAACTAAAAAGCAAAACAACCCTAAAATCATGTTTTTCTATTTATATCAAATGATAACCAGCTAAGTATTTTTTCGTTATATTTTTAAATGCCCACAATTATCAACAGCATGTATGTATGAAAAAAGGTCAAATTGTTAGTGTAAACAGTTTTACAACTTGTTCATTTTAAAGGAAAGTACACTATACTCATCCAAATAATTCCTCCAACATATTTTTATTAAGAAATTCTACTAAAACAACAGTGTTGAAAGGTAAACAAATAATAGTTAAGAAACCACAAACATCAAAGGTCATGAAAGCCATTAGCACTAAGATTTGCCTTTGGTTTTCAGCCAAAATTTGCTGCTTGGCTTGCACCTCGGGAAGGCCAAATAATCAAAACACCTTCTTTAACATAATTTCTGGCTTCCTAGAACTTGTGCAAATCAATGATCATGTGGTTGTACAGTGAGCCATTATTTCATTAACATAGCAATATTAAACGTATGCATGTGTGTTGGGGGGGGGAATGGTATAATAGGGTTTCCTATTATACCTAAACATTCACTTTCAAATACAGGTAAGCATTTCAAATATAACTTTAAGTAAAAATCTTAAATATTTTACATGGTGATAATCTATCAGTTAATGAAATAATAACCACAAAAGCTATTAATCGTATATTTAAAATTATTTATAACTCTCAAGTAGTGAGATAAATAGGTAAAGAAATAGCTAATGAATTAAGAAAGAGTAAGGACTTCCCTGGCAGTCCACTGGTTAAGACTCTGCCCTCCCACTGCAGGGGATGTGGTTGGATCCCTGGTTAGCAAATTAAGATCCTGCAAGCTGCTCAATGCAGCCAAAAAATAAGAAAGAAAGAAAGAGTGTAATGGCCAAATAAGTGTATGAAAAATATTATATTCCCTTTGAGCTAATAAATATTTATATAAATCCTTATTAACAAAGGTCAGATTAAATCAAAGTTATAACCTCTATAAAATTATTCAGTGTATTAACATGTAAAATATTAAAATGAATTTTAGGAGCAACATTTCATTTAGGCCATGAAGTTTTTAAGAAAAAAAGTTATTTGAGAATTCTTCACATCATGTGAGGGTGAATTAAAAGCCAGAAGAAAAGTTATGACCAACCTAGATAGCATATTGAAAAGCAGAGACATTACTTTGCCAACAAAGGACTGTCTAGTCAAGGCTATGGTTTCTCCAGTAGTCATGTATGGATGTGAGAGTTGGACTGTGAAGAAAGCTATGTGCCGAAGAATTGATGCTTTTGAACTGTGGTGTTGGAGATGACTCTTGAGAGTCCCTTGGACTGCAGGGAGATCCAGTCAGTCCATTCTAAAGGAGATCAGCCCTGGGTGTTCTTTGGAAGGAATGATGCTGAAGCTGAACCTCCAGTACTTTGGCCACCTCATGCGAAGAGTTGACTCACTGGAAAAGACTCTGATGCTGGGAGTGATTGGGGGCAGGAGGAGAAGGGGACGACAGAGGATGAGATGGCTGGATGGCATCACCGACTCGATGGACATGAGTCTGAGTGAACTCTGGGAGATGGTGATGGACAGGGAGGCCTGGCGTGCTGCAGTTCATGGGGTCGCAAAGAGTTGGACACAACTGAGCGACTGAACTAAACTGATGTCAACTGTGATAAACCAAAATTTGAAGAGAAGGAAAAACTTCAAAACACACAACATGTATAATAAACAGACTGAGTCCAGATATAATAAGATATATAAAGAGTATCAATAAAGGGTCAGAGAAACATTAGACATGCCAAACAAGTTTTAATCTGACTGCTGCTGCAGCTGTTCAATTGCTAAGCCGTGTCCAACTCTTTTGGACTGTAGCCTGCTAGGCTCCTCTGTGGAATTTTCCAGGCAAAAATACTGGAGTGGGTTGTCATTTCTTTCTTCAAGGGATCTTCCCGATCTAGGATCAAACTCACATCTCCTGCTTTGGCAGATGGGTTCTTTACCATGTAATCTGACCACTCAATGTCAAAACAAGGTTTTACAAGTAACTATCTTCTTTAAGAAGACAATCCGCTAAAACTTTGTGTCAATGCAATTAAAATTTTAAACAAGTACTGGCTGAAATAATTGCAAGATTCTATTTTTACCAGCTGAACTCAAAAGATATATGTGAAATATGCAAAAGTGTAAATCCAAAGCAAAAATACTTTTTAGAAAACATGTTTATGAAATGAATTGTAATCTGCAATGCACAAAACAGTAAGTGATTAAATATGCTACTTCTGCATCTTCTACCCAAGACATATATAGGTGGAAATCTTTTCTGATTGTCTGTTGACATTTCTGGATCTTACAGCAAACAGGACAGCAGATCTGATTAGAAAAATATTTCTAGGATGAAAAATCCATTTCAACAAGTACTGCGTACAGTCATTGACAAAGGAATAAATCAGATGAAAACATCATTAAGTATAAAACAACTTTCTAATACTAATATAAAGGATGAAGAGCAGGAGTAATTTAGGAATTTGAAGCATATGAAGTTTTGTGTGTACAGAACGTAAATGTAGCACAAAATTTAGAGAATAACTGGCTCTAAATAGGAATACAGCAGGTCAATGTCGTCATTCTGTCAAAGACAAACTTTATAACATACAAGAGACTCTATCAAGTAGAACTACTTTATCAAGATATTCAAACAAAACATGATAGCAACTCTCACATGCTAAGAGACTGACTGAACAAAATGAAAGTGCTTATTTGGAGAAAGCAGCTGAAGGAGTAACTGAAATATATGCCAAGAATGCAAGTAGTTTTTATATGATACCTCCTATAAAGATCCTATCATTCTGCTCAAAGAAAGATTCTAAATTATTGCACATGTGAAATAAGCTTAGATGCAGATGAAAATACAGAGATTTGTTATCTGGGTAATCAAGCACATTACTGCACTATCACATTTTAAACCCAAGGTTTACGGACAGATTTTTCCTAAGTGATGGTGTAAGGAAGAAAATATCAGAATGCTTTAGTTTGTGGGACAGTTTCTATAAAACTGCATTATAACTACTAATCTAATCTTCAAGTCCAGAAACTGAAGGGAAGGTAGGTCTTTTAGTTACTGTCAAAGAGAAAGGTTTAAAAATTTACTGTGACAGCATCAGTGATACCCTATATGACAGCTAAAAACAGAAATGTCTTTCATCAATCTTAGTATAAAATATGTTTAATACTAATATAAGGTATTGAAGTTATAATAGTATTTTACAATTTTAAACAAGCTTCAAGATTTATTCCTTTCTTAGAAGTTAACTTTATGATGGTAATACTCATCTTGTGTCTTGATCAAATATTAACACTTGCTATTACAGAATTTGTTGCATTCTAACTTCCACATGAATGCTACACTGTGAAATAGTATATATATATCTACTAGATAAATATACCTAACGTGAAAAAGGCGAAAATTCACTGTTACAAAGAAACAGCAATTATAACAAGGAGTAACCATTGTCACTCTTAATACAGACAATTAATTCTTAAGCCATATCATTTCCTACAGACAAGGGTATGATGTGCATGTGTGCTAGGTCACCTAAGCTGCATCTGACCCTTTGCGACCCTAACAACCATAGCCCGCCAGGCTTCTCTGTCCATGGGACTCTCCAGGCCAGGATACTGGAGTGGGTAGCCATTCCCTTCTCCAGCGGATCTTCTCCACCCAGGGATCGAACCAGGGTCTCCTGCATTGCAGGCAGATTCTTTACCACTAAGCCACCAGGGAAGCCCATGGGTATGGTAAGACGGCCATTTTCACATGTTGCAGTCACTTTGTAAAAGGAAATTTAAAGATCTATATCAAGTATCTGTGATAAAATGTTATACACTGTGGAACCTATAATTTATCTTTTAGACATTTGTTTTAAACATACAATCAGAGCTGTACACAAAATGTACACAACGTGGCTTTATTGGTGGTCCTATGGTTAAGAATCTACCTTGCAATGCAGGGGACACCGGTCTGACCCCTGGTCTAGGAAGATCCCACATGCTGTGAGGCAACTAAGCCCATGCACCACAACTACTAAAGCGCACGGGCCACACAGCCCGTGCTCCATAACCAGAGGCCACCACCGTGAGAAGCCCGAGGACTGCAACCTAAGGGGAGCCCCCATTCTTCACAACTAGAGAAAGCCAACGGGCAATACTGAAGACCCAGCGCAGCTGGAAATAAACAAAAAAAATTTTTTAAAGCTATAAAAAATCTACAAGATGATTATGTTTGCATTATTTACAAAGCAAAAGAAAACCCTCCACAATAGAATGGTTAAATAAACTCTATAATGAAATATTTAAGTAGCTATTAAAAATCATATTTTAAAAAGCATGTGTATATGTTTAGACACAAATAATGAAAATGTATTAAAAATACTATAATGAATCCATTGATGTATTAACCGATTACTTTTTCATGATGAAAACTTAAGTGTTTTACATGCAGCTAGTTTCAAATTTCTAGAGTATGTATTATTTTTATGTCAAAAAACTTTTGCGGTTAAGAAAATTAAATATATCCATTTAAGTAGCCAATTCCTTTCATTCATATTATATCAACATTCCATTCACATTCAACATGACATTGTAATTTAAAGCATATTTAAAAGATTTTTTAATCACTATTACCCTAAGACAGTTGGTAGAGCTGTTCAAATTTTGATATCTGAGAACAATATATGTAGAACAATATATAACTCAATTCAATGGACAGAGAAATAATAAAGCGAGAGTCATGAAAAAAGTCAATCAATCACCTGCTTTGTGTCCACCTCTCTATTCACAAAAGTACAAAGATGATGGTAGGTAGAACTGTTTGTCTTCACATTAGTTTTCTTTACTTCAACATTCTGAAAAAGGAAACAGAAAATAGATTGTTAAAGTTGAAAGTGTTCATTTTCATTTGAAGCAGGATCCAATGAAGAAAGTAATTTTGTATTTTAATCAGTTATTCTTTATTTTTTTTCTTCATGAGAGCATGCACTGTATTTCCACTAATCCGGAATTTAGGTTTAAAAGTCAGATTATATTTCAGTAAGAATAATGAATAGGTGATGCTCTATAGTTTACTGTATGACATCAGGAGGCACATAATGGCAAGGTGTGCCTCTATTACTGATTTTAAGTTTGCTCATTTGGTTATGACGTTTCATAATCACTGATAAGAGAAAGTTCTCTTCTGTCTAAAGGAAGTAGGCCAATGAATAAATGCAGAAGGATGATAGATACTTGTGATGCTAAGTATCATCTCCCAGATTACTTGGAAATTGAAAAGAGAAAAATTTACCAATATAATTGAGATCTCTTGTAGCCACATAACCAAATCAGACAAATACAGAATACAAGAAACTAGTCTATTCAAAAATTCTGAAATGAAAAATTTGGCCAGGGTTGGGGAGAGAATGTTTTACTTTGAAGACACAAAGCAAACAGAAGCAAGAGGTAAACCTTGACTGGATCCTGGTTACTTTTCTTAGTGTGATATTGTGGCCACATAGGAGAATGTCCTGGATGACCCTGGTGGTATGGTGGGTAAAAATCTGCCTGTTAATGCAGGAGATACATTCAATTCCTGGTCTGGGAAGATTTCATATGCCACGGAGCAACTAAGCCTGAGTACCACCACTACTGAGGCTGTGCTCTAGAGCCTGGAGCCGTGACTACTGATCCATGAGGAGTAACTACTGAAGCCCATGCACCTAGAGCCGGTGCTCCACAACAAGAGAAGTCACCACGATGACAAGCCCGCGCACTTCAACAGAGACCCAGCACGACAAAAAATAAAGAAATTAAAAAAACAAAAACAAACCTAGAGCTTTGTTAGAAAAAAGATAATGTCTTTATGCTTAGCAGAGGTACGCTGAAGTATATGGGGTGCAATGTAACCTATAAACCTACATTCAAATGTATACATTTATATATTCAAATGTATACACGACCATTTGAATCTACACATAATGCAAAACGAAATCTACACACAAGCTATTTCTTATACTCTTCTCTGTATTTAATAATTTTTCATAACAAAAATGTTGGGGAAAAAAGTACCACCACAGTTTAACATATAATTCATATTTGCCAAATCACTTACACAGACAATGTTTTGGTCAGTTTAAAATTTTGACCTTGTTAGGGCTTCCCAGATGGCTCAGATGGTAAAGAATCTGCCTGCAATGCAGAGGACCTGTGTTTGATTCCTGGGTTGGGAAGATCCCTGGAGAAGAGAATGGCTACCCACTCCAGTATTCTTGCCTGGGGAATTCCATGTACTATACAGTCCATGGGGTCAGAAAGAGTTGGACAAGACTGAGCCAGTTTCACTTTCAGCTTGTTAGAAACATTAAGAATTATGACAAAAGTAATAATAATAATTTTAAAATGGGTAATACACTGCCTGGCTTTTAACAAGGTACCAGGGGAGTGGCTGAAATCTGACTTCTCTGTTTGGATCTTACTGGATCAAATGTCACATGGCAGATGTCTAACATAAAAGTAGGAAGGCTGACAAAGCCAGAGGCTTAAGATGAGACTATCTGGTACTGAGGCTGATCACACATACATAAAATACTCTTGTCTATACAACAAAATAATATATCCTGTATTTGTATTTTTAAAATTTCTGTTTAACTTTTTTGATAAACACACCTATGTAATTTTGACAATGATCCTAATGAGCTATTTTAATAACCACAACAAGATAATCTGAACAGGAGAAGCAATACCTTTCAAAATTAACTTCCACTTAATAAGTTAAATGTTTTTTTTTTTTAAAGCTTCAAATCACAAAATCACACATTTTACTTTCACAAAGAAACAGACTTTTCTCACCATTTCACATAATCTTATGTGAAGTTATTATCGGGACCTAATTTCTGTGTCTATAAAATGGTCACTATTTACAATAGCCAAATTTTGAATGTGGGAAAGTCTTTAGGGCAAATAATCCTTTTCTTTCCCAATAAAATAAAAAAGGTTTCAGTTTTTCAAACAACAACAAAAAAATCTCTTGAGACAACTGGAGAAAACTGAACACAGACTGGGTATCAGATTATACTGGGAACAACATTATATTACTATTGTGCTTTAAAGTCCTTAAACATCAGAGATACAAACTAAAGCGTTTGTGGGTAAAATGCTATCTAGAATTATTTTAAAATATTCTAGATGTGTATTACCTGTACAGTTAAAAACTAAGTTCAAACAAATGGCATTTGGATGTGCACTGAATTCTAACAGCAAAGAAGAATTACTATATCCGAGCTCCCATACCCAGAGTAATTCACCTCAAAGAGAGCTGGAGGAGGGGGTGGCAGACTTGCGATTTTGGCAGATCTCTCCTTTTCCACAAGCAGAGCTTCTTTTCGAGCTTTTATATGCCTTAAAAAATAAAATGTCATAAATTAATCTCTCAAATAATGTTACAGTACAACTCAAAGTTAAAAATATAAAAGCCATTACAATCTTAAGAAATCCTTCACAGCCTGATCCCACAGGCTCAAATGCTATTTAATGAAGAGTGCATACACATGTGAGAAAATAAAGAGTAAAAGAGGTGTAACTACACATAAAGCTCCACCATGTAGACTGACCCAGCAAACACCTAATGTTCTTTAAAATAATTTAGAATTAAAAAAACCTAAAAATGATAAAGAGGGGCCACTGTATAAAATGACCACTTCTGACTAGCTAATAGGTTCTTTCATTTTTACAATATGCAAAAATCTCATCAATGACTTGCAGAGTCTATAACCTCGTTTAATGTTCGTAATTGCACTGATTTTTTTCTTTTTATATCAGAGGTAGACAGATTTTGGTTGACCTGCATTCTAAACTAGTAATACACTTCTTCAGAAACTCAGTAACTGCTGCTAAAGTCAGAACAGAAAAGAAAGTTCACTTGTTAGTACGTACTCCCCTCATTGCATTATTTTAAACCAAGTTTAAGAAACACCGTGGATATACTATATAACTTTTAAAAAGTATCCAAGTTTTAGTTTTAAAGTTTAGTCACTCAGTCATGTCCAACTCTTTGCGACCGCATGGACTGTCGACTACCAGGCTCCTCCATCCATGGGATTTTCCAGGCAAGAGTAATGGAGTGGGTTGCCATTTCCTTCTCCAGAAAAAAAAGTATACAATGTACCCTTTAATTCCAGCCATATCAGTTTCAGTGGAGAATACAATAAAAATTACTATTACTTTACCAGGTTTTTTGTTTCAGTAACATTTCTTTTTGATTTTTCTGTACTTTCAGGGCCTCTTTATGTCTCATTTCTGCCTTTTTTTTCCTTTCTGCTGCCCGGTGTGCCAGAGCATTTAAATCAGGCTCCTAAAAACAAATATTACTTAAAATGTCATGTTAAACAAGACTAAAATGCCAAATATATAATATGTGTGGTACTCTGTCAGGGCAAAAATCATAAACACAAACTAAAACCAGGGACCAAGAATATTTTGATTGACACACTCTTTAAAGAGTTCTTCTTCCTGACTAAAAGTTTGGTAACAAAGACATGCATTCTTGGAATCCAGCTTGTTTATTTTGTGTGACTATCTCTGGGACCACAATCTAGGATTTTCCAACCATAAATCAGAAGAAACAAAATAAGGTCAGGGAGTAGTCTTAAATACTGAGTTAAGTACTACTTTGCATTTGTGAAAGGATGAACTCAAGTGTATACACATGTAACTACACATTTTGGAGGTATGAGGAAGGAGTGATAATGAAATGAGAAATCTGAATTCACCCCACCGAACTTGTGCAAACTGACTGAAATGAGTAACAACCTGTAATTCTGAAGGTTACTATTTTATCTACCCAGTTGTTACTGACTGGAAAAGAATAATGTTTGCTTTTTTCATGAAGTATAGTTTGATTTACAGTGCTGTGTTAGTTTCAGTATACAGCATGGCCAGCAATTCTGCTATACATACACATACACAGCTATTCTTTTTTGGATTCTTTTCCCTTGTAGATTATTATGAAATATTGAGTACAGTTTCCTGTGCTCTACAGTAGGTCATTGCTGGTTATCTATTTTATATAGAGTAGTGTGTGTGCTAATCCCATTCTCCTAATGTATTATCCCTTACCACCCACCTGTGGTAACCCTAAGTTTGTTAGAGAATAATGTTAACTTAAACATCATAGAAAGCAGATTTCCCTTGACATGACTCTTACCAGGAAATGAATCAAGTAGGATTCTTAAGTTATATTAAATTTACAAAAACATTCAGGCTGCCCACAGCAAATTCTATACATGAAAACATTTTTATCAGTCTGTCTAATAACATTAATCTACTTTTAACAAGTATCATTACCACAGACAGGTAGTCAAATTAGTGCTCACTTACATTTTCTTTGGCTTGTTGATGCCCCTCTCCCATATTTCTTAAACTTGCCAAATACAGTTTTTCCAAGTTTTTGATTTTCTGAGTTTGTGATTCTGCCCATTCTGTCCTTAGTTCCTCTGCCAAACGAGCGAATTGCTGATTTCTCCTCTGTTTTATATCTTCTCTTATCTGTAAAGCAATATCTCTTTCTTGTTCTCGGACCTAAAGGATGAATATTTAAGATTATATGAAAAGAGGCTTACTTCAACTTTTTGGAAAAGCTCTTTGGAAACAGGATCCTAAATGAATTCAAGTATTAGATATATCAATTCTCCAGAATATTCACAAGATATTAGATAAGGCCTATTTAAAGCAGAAAATCCAGGTGATGGAGGAAAAACCAAAAATAAGACTACTTACAAAGTTCCCTGATAAGCCATTATGTTTCCTCCCCAGAGACCTAAGGGGACTGCCATTATCACTGTGATTTGAGCAAGCTCCAAGAGTTGGTGATGGACAGGGAAGGCTTGCGTGCTGCAGTCCATGGGGTTGCAAAGAGTCAGATATGACTGAGCGACTGAAATGAACTGAACTGAATGTTAAAAATGGGCTTCCCTGGTGGCTCAGTGGTAAAGAATCCACCTACTAATGCAGGAGATGCGGGAGAAAGAGCAACCCAGTCCAATATTCTTACCTGGAAAACCCCCACGGACAAAGAAGCCTGGCAGGCTACAGTCCATGGGCCTCAAAGAGTCAGACACAACTTAGTGACTTAACAACAATAACTACAATGTAGAAAATACTAATAATTTGGGGGACACAAAGAAGTTGACACTATGTTCCAAATAAATCTCACCTGCAGCAATCTTAGTTTTCGTCTTCTTTCATAATCTTCCTTTAAAATGAAGGCTTCCTCATTAGGACTCAATCTCAGCTTGCCAGCATTCACTCCCTTTCTTTTCATTTTCATATAGTACTTTAAATATGAAGGTTCTGCATTAAAAAAATATATATATTAAAATAAGGCAGTAAAGATTAGAACACTTTTTAAAGGGCTATAAACATGAAATAAAATGATTTGAGTAAACTAAGTTCAACTTATTTATAAATAGTAATCATTAATCCAGCACTTAAATTGGTAGTTCTCAGATGGGGAGAAAGCAGTTTAGTGGTGAGTAAACCATTTCAAGCATTACTTGAAAAAATGCTTCCTCATCTGTGGCAGATTATTGTTTACCTGTAGTATCTGGGACCTGACTAACTCCTATTTCAGATTTCCAGAGTTTACCCAGCTTAAATATAGAAAACCACAAAGATTTCAAAAGGTGTGTCAGTGCAGAATAAATGCTTCGCAGTTGCAGGTTAACACTAGAACTCTGATAACTTGTTCATACCCAGCGAGACTACTGCACTGCAAGGGCTCCTGGCTCGTAGTGCAGCTCCTAGTCTGTGATAAATAACATGATCCCAAGTGTCATTGTCTCTTAGGGAATCACATTAACCCCTCTACAGTAAAACAACTCTTCAGTGATTGGTGGTGTGGTTTTTAAATGAAATCATTAAACAAAACTCCTCTTAGAACAAAGTTCTGTTTTTAGGTTCAGTCCAGGGTTTAAGATTCTATTGCTCCTGTTTACACTCAGGTGTTCTCAATCGCGTCTCTAGATTATAACACGCCCCAATTTGGGGAAGTCTGGCAGGGAAAAAAAGAAAGAATTTAAGAATTTATAGTTTTTATAAAATTTAAAAACCTTCCCCAGGTGATTCTGTATCTCCTTGTTCCCATTATTGCCATTTTCAAAAATTAGACACTTCAAATCAGTACATAACCATGATTTCATCTGAGATCAGTCTCTTTACAATGACCAGGAAGGCAAATATGGTAACTGAACACTTAAATCTTTCTGAAGATAGTTTTTGTTGTTGTTGTTGTTGTTGCCCCACTTGGCTTGAGAGAATCCTAATTCCCTGAGCAGGGGTCAACCTGGGCCCCCGGCAATGGAAGTGCAGAGTCCTTATCACTAAACCACCAGGGAATCCCCTTCTGCAACCAGTTTAAGCAGCACCTCCCTGTGAAACTGCCCTCCAGTGATTCTTGCTCCACCTGCCTGTCCATAAGAAATGTTACCCCCACATTCATATGAGGACTAACCTATGCTGCCTTGGATACTACCTTCCTCTAGTTTTTCATCAATAACTTGCCCTTTCTAGTTAGATTCCTTAACAATAAGGACAGAGGCTCTGGTTTTCTTTTGTTTTGTTTTAATATCCAAATTAACCACAAATAACAACCACCAGGCAGTATGTCACACACTAAGAATAAATACTGTTTTCACTCAGGTGTACAAATAGCGGCCAGAAGAATTTGAGGTTATCTAATAGGAACTACGGAGAAGGCAATGGCACCCCACTCCAGTACTCTTGCCTGGAAAATCCCATGGACGGAGGAGCCTGGTAGGCTGCAATCCATGCGGTTGCTAAGAGTTGGACACGACTGAGCGACTTCACTTTCACTTCTCACTTTTATACATTGGAGAAGGAAATGGCAACCCACTCCAGTGTTCTTGCCTGGAGAATCCCAAGGACGGCAGAGCCTGGTGGGCTGCCGTCTGTGGGGTTGCAGAGAGTCGGACACGACTGAAGCGACTTAGCAGCAGCAATAGGAACTAAGGGCTTCCCTGGTGACTCAGTGGTAAAGAATCTACCTCTCAATGCAAAGACCTGGGTTCGATCCCTAAGTTGGGAAGATCTCCTGGAGAAGGAAATGGCAACCCACTCCAGTATTCTTGCTATTCTTGCCTGGAAAATCACATGGACAGAGGAGCTTAGCAGGCTACAGTCCATGGAGTTGCAAAAGAGTTGGTACATGACTTATCAACTGAACAAACAAAAATGGAAACTAAAACTTTTTCATTGAACTCTCCATCAAAAAGAAGGCAGGAATGATCTTATTCATGGTTGTATGTGCAGAGCCTAAAAACTGCTTTGCTCCTAAGTAGGTCCTTCAGTGTGTTGACTGAATGAATGACCCATTCAATGAGTTAATTCATATTAAGTGCCAGATAGGTATATGTGGTCACTGTTACAACCTGATGACAAAAGGAATAACTGCTTACTGTGAAAAATCTTTTCCAGCTGCAACCCACTCAGCTGATATTCACAAGGCTTTGGTAATGTACTCTGTGAAAGTGCCAACCAACCATTCTCTATTTTAGACAAGAATCAAAGGCCTCTTAGATTAAAGGACTTGACCTGAGTGACAATATCTACTGGCAGAGCAGACAGATAAAAGAAGAATCTGGTGTTTCTTATACATGGCTCCTAACTTTCTGAAATGCTAAAATATAGGAAGCGAGGAAAATTTTGTTTAAGCCAGTATTTTTTGCAAGAGGGGATTGACAAGAACTAAACAAAGAGAAAACAAGTAATCCTGTAATCCTCAATTTCCTTTCCTAGAGGATTACAGGAACAAGTATACATTTGTTATTTTTACCTAAGATGTGACAGAATAACTGATTTCTCTTGTATATTATTATCTTAATTTTTACACTTGTTTGGAAATAATCTGATTTAGTATTCCCAGCTTCTCTAAATGTCAACCACAGTACAACAACCAAAACCAGGGAATTAACACTAGCACAATACTTTTAGCTCATCTACAGACCTTATTCAAATTTCATCAACTGTCCCACTAATGTCCATTTTCTGGACCAGGTCCCAAGCCAAGGAAAACCTATCCTTTGACTGTTGTGTCACTCTGGGTCCTCAAATAAGTAGATGCCAAAATGGGATGAAACCTATGAGGATTTTATTAGGGGAAATGCCTGTGTGAGGGAAAATGGGGAGGGAGCTGGTGAAAGCTAGGAGTGTTTCAGACTTTCATGCAAATCTGTCACTGAGTGAAGGAGGAAGGCAAAGTTGGGTAGATGACCCTTAAACTGTAGAGTCTAAGGAAGCTTCAGGAAGATTGCTGGGGAGTCCTTAAGCCAAAATCCCATGTGTCTCAGGAACAGGCCTGCCTTCACATCCACCCCATGCTGTCATTAATAGGAGCAGTCTATGGGAGGCATCCAGGTAAACAGATTTCAGAACACAGGGGCTGAGGGTCTATGAATCATGTTCTAATGGCTAGGCTGTTTTGTCTCCTTCAACTCCTCCAACTTGATATGTTCCTCAGTCCCATCACCCCTTCCCCCATCTTGACATTTTAAAAAGATGCCAGCCAGTTATTTTGCATAATATCCCTCTATCTGGATGTGTTTAATCCCTTCCTATAAGACTGAGGTTATGCATTTTTGGCAAGACCACCACAGCAGTCACGACGTACTCTTCTCAGCACATCACACCAGAATGAGTTTTGATCCCTTGATTAAGAAGGTGCCTAACAGGTTCCCCCACTATAGACACTATTTCTTTTAAAGTATTTGGTGGAGAGATAATTGAGGCTATGTAAATACCATGTTCCCCACCATATTTACCAACTAAATTTAGTATCCATTGATGACTACCTGAAACAATGTATATTCTGCTTACATTATTCCTTCTACACTTACCAACTGGAGTCCTACTGTAAGTTTCACCCATTCCCTCAGTTCAGTTCAGTTCAGTTGCTCGGTCGTGTCCGACTCTTTGCGACCCCATGAATCGCAGCACGCCAGGCCTCCCTGTCCATCACCATCTCCCTCACTTTAGTACTTATTCATATCAATACAGATTCTCAAATTCTAAGTACTGTTACTGACAAATAATAGAGGTGATACTACTTATCTTGCAAGACTGTTCTGAGGATTAAATGGCAACGGGCACCTCTTAATCACCTATATTAGGAAGATGTGGCTTCAAGGCCCAATTCCACTTGAAACAGGAAGACACTTAAAATCACTTTGGTCTCACTTCCTTGAAATATATAAGGAGTCATAATATCTTCTCCAAGGTTGTTCTGATTGTCTGTCTTAGTAAATACAAACTGCCAGATACTTTCTAAATTTTAATGACTGCCGTTCCCCATTGTTTTACGAAGCAGACGTTTGCGGCAGGACTTAGCACCTAAGAAATTAAAGGTGAGACACCAAAAGAGAGCATGCTCTCCGCATGAAACGATTTCCAAGCTGGGCTCTTAAACGGCTCCCAGGAGGCCGCTCCGCGGGTGACCTGGGGGCAGGACGCACCCAGGAGTTTTGCAGTGGCGACCCCGCAGACCCTTCAGGCCGCCGGGCCTTGGAAGCTCAGGGCCCCCGCGAGGCCCGACCCCACGGGAACGCGCACGGCCGGCTGCGCCGAAGGCCCCGGGGCGGCCTCCACACGGCGCAGGCGAGCCCGTGAGGGGACGCGCGCCCCGCCGGCCTCGCGCCCGGCCTCTGTGGAGAGCCGCGGGCCGCTGCGAGTGCGCCCCCGGCCGCTGCGAGTGCGCCCCCCGCCGCAGCACACCCCCGGCGCCCCGCCTCGCGGAGAAGTGCACGCTCGGGGCCCTCGGGAGGCAGGGGCCTCCGTCACTCACCCGGGAGAGGAGAGCCCGGCCTCAGGAATCGCGGCTCAGACACAGAAGGCCCGGCGGCCCGCCCCACAGCTGCCTCCGAACAGCCGTTCGGGCGTGAGCGAGGCGGCCATCTCCGAGCCGCCGTCACTTCCGTCATTCAAACCGCTCGCCAGTGGCGCGGCCGGGCCGCGGGAAGCGCCGAGCCCCGCCCCGCCCCGCCCCGGGGGCCGTCGGGACGGCCGCGGCGGAAGCGCTCCCGGGGCGCGCGCCGCCCCTACGCGGGGCCCATTATTTCTCGTGTTGGGCGTGGCTCGGGGGTCTTGCTTTACGTCTCCCGACAGGCTCGCTTTACAGATCCGAGACGGAGGTCCAGGAAGGGAAAGATACTTAACACAGCCCACCCGGGTGGCTTCAGTCTCAAGCGTCTTTGTGAAAATGCCTTGGGAGCTGCAGCCTTTCTTGTCTGAGGACACAATTCTTTTGGTACTTTCCTCACACTGCAGTTATTTTCTGATAGTTTTCAATTCACTCAACAGGGAACCGTATCGTAATGCTGTGCCTCCAGAGGGCCGCACCATCTAGAACATGTCAAGGATTTATCCGCTGTAGATAACCTACAATCAGAAAGGGAGTGAGAGCTGGTTCATATTTACTGAGCCCCTATTATGTGCCAAGCACAATGTGCTAGGTGTAGCGGAAACCAGGGTGAGTGGCTTACGGCCTCATGCTAAATTTTGTAGTCCAGAGCGGGGGTCTTGAACAGGTTTGTGGCCTGTGAAGAACCAAGCTGCAGAGCAGGAAGTGGGCAGGCGGTGAGGGAGTCAAGCTGCATCTGTGTTTATGGCAGCCCCTCACCCCTGGGAGTACAGCCTGAGCTCCGTCTCCTGTCAGCCCTGGGTTAGAGCCTCATAGGAGGGCTCGAATCCTACTGAAACCATTCACTGCTTCTCCTCCGTCTGTGAAAACAGGTCTTCCGCGAAACCAGTCCCTGATGCTGAAAAGTTCGGGAACTGCTGGTCTAGAGGGTGAAACATACCAAGAATCAAAGCATTACAAAATGGGGAGTGGATGAGAGGGAAGTTACCGATATAATTAGTTCTGGCTTCATTGTAGAGAAGAGGTCAGTTCAGTTCAGTCGCTCAGTCGTGTCCGACTCTTTGCGACCCCATGAATCGCAGTACGCCAGGCCTCCCTGTCCATCACCAACTCCCCGAGTTCACTCAAAACTCACGTCCGAGTCGGTGAAGCCATCGGCCATCTCATCCTCTGTCTTCCCTTTTCCTCCTGCCCCTCCTTTTCCTCCTGCCCCCAATCCCTCCCAGCATCAGAGTCTTTTCCAATGAGTCAACTCTTCGCATGAGGTGGCCAAAGTACTGGAGTTTCAGCGTTAGTATCATTCCTTCCAAAGAACACCCAGGGCTGATCTCCTTAAGAATGGACTAGTTGGATCTCCTTGCAGTCCAAGGGACACTCAAGAGTCTTCTCTAAGTTAAAACTAAGACAAGGCACGTAAACCAATTAGAATTCGATTGCAGGAAATGAAAGACGATTACAACAAGAATGGAAAGAAGTGGGTAGATTTAAGAGGCAAATCCGGAATTGATGTTTCTCTGCTTACGGAAGACAAAAAAAGAGGGAGAAATAAATGGCGATGCTGAAGTTCTCTATTTGGCAACTGAGTGGATGTGGATAACTTTCTCCTAGAATACGCAGAAAGAAGATCAGGTTTGGGAGGGGGAAGTCGAAAGTTAAGCTTTGAATATTTTAAATTTGATCTGTTTCTGGGATATCTTGACAATATCCAGAAATATTTAGGAGGCAAAATTAGCAGTAGTTAACAATTGCTTGGAAGGTTGAAGGAAAAGGGAGAATGAAATTAACTTCACAGGCTTGTGGAACACTGCTGATGGTAGTGCCAATAACCAAGGGAGAAATAGAAATGGGAGTCATTTTAGTGGGCGAGGCAATGAGCTCAGCTCTGAACATGTTCAGCTTCACATGCCTGTGGAAGGATGTACGGTAAGCAGAGGAATACAACGGTGGACAGTCCACAGAACTGGGCTAGCATATAGACTCGGGTTTCATTTCCATATGGGTTCCAACCAAAGCTATGAAAGTGGATGAGATCACTTAGGGAGAATTAACAGAGTGAGAAGAGCAATGAGCTAAGGACCAAACTCGGAGGAACATCAACACTTAAAAGTAAGTGGAGAAAGGAATTGTCAAGTATACAAAGAAGAAATAGTGGGACCAACCTTGGGTGAGATGGTTAGATAGCATCACTGACTCGATGGACCTGAAGAAGGCAGTGACCTAGTGAAAGAAGCCTGGTGTGCTACAGTCCATGGGGTCGAAAAGAGGTGGACACGACTGAGTGACTGAACAACCACCACCTTGGTTTTACAGACAAAGAAGCTGCATTATAGAGAAATTTGGTGACTTGGCCAAGAGCACATGGAAAGGTGAAACCGAAACTAGAATTCATGTATTTATCCCAAATACTAGGATTCTTCCTTCATGCTTCCCTGTCCGTGATCACATTTATCTTAATAATTGTACATATTCTAAACAAACCTCTTCAACATCCTCAACACAGACCCATAGGTACTCTCCCACACTGAACAAAAGATGTGCCCATTATTTCATGCTTTAGGCTAATTTTGGTGCCCACTGTGTTTTCCAAAAGCACCAAGCACATTCCCCATCATAGCACTTATCAATTCTTATTGAAATGACCTGTTGATTAGGCTCTTTGTTGACTAGACTGAATTCTCAAGAACTGGAGTGCACTTTGTTCAGTCACCTGCCACTTTGAGCTTTTGAAATGGTTGTTGAATGAATGAATAAATAAATGAATTATATGCATCACTTCCCCAACCTGCATCCTGGGCAGATATCTTACAATTGGAGATTTTGAATTAAGGCTATTTTTTTTTTTTTTGATAGGAGGCAGTGAGGAATCAAAGAAAACTCAGTGAGCTTAGAATCAGAGTGTTTGGTCTATTGTCACAACTCTGAGACTTTCCAACTGTTGGACATGAAGCCAACGAGCCTTGGTTTCTGATTTGTTTCTCTGCTATTGCCAACCAGACCACCTCAGAGTGTCCAGAATGGCTCACTCATTATGACTAGCAATTGGTTCTGATTGTCAGCTGAAACTTTGCTGGAACTATTGAGTGAAGTGCTGTTACCAACCAGGGTTCTTGGCCTCCTCAATCAATTAAAATTATCAGGGGCCAGACAAGAAATTCAGGCAAAGCTCTCCTGGGGTCCCTTCTGCAGCAGGGTGGAGTGAGAACAAACCACCGGTTCCCTTACTTGCTCACTCTTCAAGGAGGGTGAGCTTGTTCCTTATGTGGGGATGAGGGTAGGGGTGCATGTAGGGGTCAGGCTAGAGGCATGGCTTAGGTGGTTTGCCCAGCGCTTTGTGGTCTTGCGTGCAGAGGGCATGTGCAGTACTTGCAGTACTCTGCTTTTGCTCCAGGCTCTTCAAAAGTGACAGTTCAGGGACTTCCCTGGTGGTGCAGTGGCGAAGACTCTGTGCTCACAATACAGTGGGCCGGGGTTCAATCCCTGGTTAGGGAACTAGATCCCACGTGCCTCAACAAAGATCAAAAATTCCATGTACCGCAACCAAGACCCAGCACAGCTAAACAAATAAAAATAAATGTATAGCTATTAAAAAGAAAATCACAGTTTGGTTTTTTGGTCTCTTTGCATCAGTTCATAATTTTGCCCCAACTGTGTATGCCCGCAGTTATTTTTAGTCCCATACAGTTTCTTTGTGTTTTGTTACTCAGGGAGGTATTTGTCCAGGGGCAAATATTTCAGCACTGCAGCCAAGGGTCCCAGGTCCCAGACATATCTCAGTGCCTTCAAGCAGCCTCTCCATGTGGGTTGGAATTCTTACTAGCTGAGATTCAAGAGAGAATGTCCAAAGAATGAGTATTTCCAGGGCAAGAACGTGAAAGCTGCAAATCCTTTTAAAGGCAAGGCTGAGAAATGGGAAGTTTTGCCACACTGTCTTGATTAAGTATCATAGGACCAACCCAAGTTCAAGTGAAGGAGAAAAAGTCATCTCCCAGTGAAGCGACAAAGAATTTGCAGCCATCTTTAATTCACCACCATTTCCTTAGTAATACTTGACCTGCTCTCTTCACAGGCTGCTTGTGAAACTCAAAGTCATGAATCATAAAGAGCACGAGTAAAACCATGTTAGATACATTCAGTTCAGTCACTCAGTTGTGTCTGACTCTGCGACCCCATGGACTGCAGCACACCAAGCCTTCCTGTCCATCACCAACTCCTGGAGTTTACTCAAACTCATGTCCATTGGGTCAGTGATATCGTCCAACCATCTCACCCTCTGTTGTCCCCTTCTCCTCCTGCCCTCAATCTTTCCCAGCATCAGGGTCTTTTCAAATAAGTCAGTTCTTCACATCAGGTGGCAGAAGTATTAGAGTTTCAACTTCAACAGGACTGTTTTCCTTTAGGATGGACTGGTTGGATCTCCTTGCAGTCCAAGGGACTCTCAAGAGTCTTCTCTAATACCACAGTTCAAAAGCATTAATTCATCAGTGCTCAGCTTTCTTTACAGTCCAACTCTCACATCCATACATGACTACTGGAAAGACCATAGCCTTGACTAAACAGACCTTTGTTGGCATACATTAGAAGCTATTATATATATATAAGCACCTTTGTCTCCTCTTCTCATTACAGGCCCAGCCCTCCAGGCCGCAAGGGTAGGCATGTGACCCAGACTGGGCAAATCACAGTTCTCTATTTATCTCCTTTGCTGTTGAGATTGACCCAAGGATAGGAACATATTCCAAACGGAATCTTTTGTGGCTTTTATTTTAATACACTCACTTCAGACTGCAGGAGACAAAACCAAACCAAACAAACACAAAACACCTTTTAAATGTGTTTATTGGTGTTCAGTTTTTAATTTTTAATTGGGTCCCTTTGTACTCTGTTGGCCTAGGGCTAGGTGTATAGGCTTAGTTTCTAGTGTTGCTACCTAACTAGGAATGAACATTAATAAGCAACGGTCAAGAAGAAGAATTTTCCCTAGGCAGTAACAGCGCTAGCGTGACTAGTCACTATGCAGTGCTGCCCCTCAAGCTGCAATGGAAGCCATTCAGGATTGGAGCAGTTAGCATGTTTCTCTGATGGGGAATCATTTCACTGCTCTGAGTTCCCTTCATCTTTATCCACATTCAGTACGAGAGATTGGCATTAAAGTCGAGGTGGGGGAGGACCCTCAATAATTCTCATGTATAAAGTCCTGATGAAAGGGAATCATTGCAAGAACAGAAGTAATCAGATTTCCATCTGCCATCTGCCAACTGGCCTTTCTCTCTTTCTGGCATAAACACCAAAAAGGCTTAACAAGTGATAGGATCTCAGGGTAATTTACAGCTGCTAACAGAAGTGAGATTAAGAGTGCCCAGCAGGAGAGGAAAGATGGGCTCGGAAAGGCTTTTAAAAGCTATAAATATTTCTTTAAAATGTGTATGGGTATATCTGAAGGTGGGGAGGAATTGGGCCATTTATTTAAGGAGAGTGAAAATTGAGAGGAGAATAGGAAAATGAATTGATTTTGTTTCATCTTTTAAATCTGTTTCAGCTGATATGATTTTTATTAATATTACTGATATTTATTAAGCAATGAGGGTGTAGACTATGAGTTATATACTTAAAAAGACAGGGAAGTCTGGGGACTTCCTGGTGGTCCAATGATGAAGGCTCTGCCTTCCAGCATAGGGGACATGGTTCAATCCCCTGGTCAGGAAACTAAGATCCCATATGCCATGAGGCATATGCCCCCCAAGATAGTAATCATCCAGTTATAACCATTTTGGTTCCATTGTTTTCATTCATTCATTGACTATTCATTGAGCAATTACTAAGTGCCAACCAAACATTTTGGCTGAGGATACAGTGATAAACCAGATATTGAGGATACAACAAATGCACAAGACAGACGCTATCCTACCCTCAAAAAGGCAGTGCAGACATGTGAACAGGCTCTCACAATACTTCACATTAAGTGCAACAGCCTGCTTGTTCTTTACACGCTTTCATTCCCAGCCAGAGCTCTGTCTGAGCCAAAAATGGGGCTGCCACATAACCGGTGAACTAGTGAGGCAGCCATCAGAAGTCTATGGGTTTCTTGAGGCTCAGATTGGCAGAAAGAATTAGCAGAAAGAAGGAAACATTGACTCCTGAGGATACAATTGATGTGTCTGCTACCCCAGAGACCCAGCACATATAGTGAGCGCTCTATGCTTTCTAGAGAGAGGAACTCCAGCTATAGATCTTTGGCACCAGGAAGAAGACAGGTGGGAATTTAAGATATTCTAGCAATTTTAAAGGGAGCAGTGTATTGATAATACAATGCATATGGTGTCACTGTGTGTTGATGGGGTAAAATATTTTATTTAAATGCTTGTAATGTGGTGAAACAGGCATATTGAAGGGAATTCTGAACTGCTATAATACTGCCAAGCACAGCTGAGAGAACAAATTTGTGCTTGCTTCAATCTCTGTATATTTGGACTTGTTTTTCTCCTCAGCATTCTAGAAAGTGGTGGCATGGGACAATCTTTGAGACAAACAGCCCTCTATAAGCATTCCCGCCCTGCTGGAAACCTACGGTGTTTCTTTTTACAGACTACATCAACACTAATGTCTCTTATTAGCTTTCCAGAACCTCCAAAATATGGCACTGAAGAGAGCAGAGCTCAGGGTTTTAGTTTATCACTAATCATGTTGAGCCTTGTTTGTTTGTTTGTTTGTTTTCTTGTAAAATAGGAATAATAATATCCACCATATCAAACTCACAGGACTGTGTCAGTGTTAAACAAAATGATGCATCTAGCAGCACTTTGCAAACCACCAGTGTAGTGTTACTGTGCAAATGTGATTATTATGATGTTGGTGCTATTGTGATGTTGGTGCTATTGTGATGTTGGTGCTATTGTGATGTTGGTGCTTTGATCCATCCAGCATTATTTCATGTCATCCTTCAACTGGACCACAATGTGCTGTAATCTGTCTTGTCTCTGAGTTGGGGCTTATGTGAGTTCCCAGGCCGGTGAGGAGGAGAGCAGACACTGAGGCCAGACTGCTTGGGGTCTGGGTCAGCACTTGCCCTCAAGGTTGTAGTGAGGATTGAATGGGCTCCCGGGGTAAAGCCCTTAGAACGTTTGGCACATCACATCACTCGCGGCGCTGTTGTAGCAAGCGCTTTTCATACTTGACTACGTCACATCTTCCTTTTCTAGCTTACATCCTATCTCATTCATGAAGTCTTCTCTCCTATTGAAGAAGGTTTTCTCCTACCTATGAAATGTTATACCTAGAGTGATGTCACACAGGTTAACTATTGTATCATGATATGATTGTATTACCCAGTTATATGCATTAACTCAGCATTTAATGAACACCTGCTGTGCCCAGGTTCTTTCTTGAGTTTGTGTTGTCACTTCAGTCATGCTGACTCTTTGCGACCCTGTGGACTGTAGCCCACCTGGTGCCTCTGTCCATGGGGTTCTCTAGGCAAGAATACTGGAGTGGATTGCCATGCCCATCTCCAGAGGATTTAGACCATGAGAATAAAGAAAAACAAGATGCAGAGCCCATCTGTGGTCAGATGACCAAGCAGACAGTGAACCATAAACTGAATGGCTGTGTCCCCTGAAAATTCATATACTAAATCCTAACCTCCACTGTGGTGGTGTTTGGAGGTGGAGCCTTTGGGAGGTGATTAGATCATGAGGACTCATTGACTTTTCTCCTTTAGAAAAAGCCCCTTGGGGATGGGCCAGTGGTTAAAGTCTTTGCCTTCCAATGCAGGGGGTGTGGGTTCAATTCCTGGTCAGGGAACTAAGATCCCACATTCTTTGGGGCCAAAACATAAAACGGAAGCAGTATTGTAACAAATTCAATAAAGACTTTTTAAACGGTCCACACCAAAAAGTTTTTTAAAAAGGAAGAGCCTCTGTCCTATTTCTCTGAGTTGTCTCTCATCTCCAACAGCCTTTCCCAGATGTCAAATCTCTGTGCTCTCCCCCTCCCTTTTCTCTCCCTACCCTCCCACCTTTGTTCCTGTGACTTCACTGTTAGAACTCCACAGCTGGAACTTCCCTCAAACCTTCCATTCGGTGTCTACTCACCCTGCGCTCTCTCGGCAGCTTTTACTAAAGAGCCTGATGACTTCATGATTCATGCCCTGATGTCATCTAGCCCGGGTCAAAACAAAGGTGTCTTTTTACATACATACACCATTTTCACCTTCAACACCAGTTCCAACATGCTATGTCCAGGGAGACTTAAAATAACGAAACTATTACATCATCTGTGTTTAGCAAGTGTTTCGCTGACCGCAGAATTATCAGCATCATGCCCATGCTACAGATGGGAACGCGTGTGCTTGTATTACTCATCTTGGCCTCTGTTCTTTACATTTGGAACAGCCAGGGGACGCCTTCATGGCTCATTTTTGGGCTTACTTCCCATGGGATTTCCTAACCTCATCCCTCTGAGTCTCATTCCTCAAGCTGGCTTCATTCAAGCTAAAGGATTCTCAGGCGGACCACTCCTCCCAGGCAAAGGCACGGATGTGCGTTTTCAGAAGGCCCTTCAAAGTCTTAACACAAGGAGGTGAGCGATGGGGCAACTTTTAGTCACTTTTCTCTCTTTACATGGCGGCAGCAGGACCAGTAGTGAGAGGTGAGGCGACACCTCAGATGCTGTCCTTTATGCCTTTATGGGTGTTTTCTGTTTCAACTCCACTTGGGGGGAAAGGGGACTTCCCTGGTGGCTCAGACTGTAAAGCGTCTGTCTACAATGCGGGAGACCTGGGTTCGATCCCTGGGTCGGGAAGATTCCCTGGAGAAGGAAATGGCAACCCACTCCAGTACTCTTGCCTGGAAAATCCCATGGACGGTGGATCTTGGTGCAGGCCACTGTCCATGGGGTCGCAAAGAGTCGGGCACGAATGAGCGACTTCACTTCCCTTGAGGGGAAAGGGGTGGAAATTATCATGTCTACCGCTAGAGGGCAGACTGCTCAAATTTAAAATGCGTGCGGGGCATTGCGACGCTGTGGGGACTTTTGTTTCACGTCCCCTCCACCCTCCGACCCCCCACCCAAACCCCATTAGACAAGAGAAGAGGGACCAAGGTCATCAGAAATAGGAAAAAGCAAAGGCAGCGCAACTGCTGCTGATAAGAGCCGGTCCTCCTCCTCCTCTCTGTGTGTGCCGCGCGCTGGACTTGCCCTGTGGCCACAAACAGGGAGCGTCCGGGTGATACTAGCTTGGTGTTTAGTGCCTGTTATAGGAGAAGGCAATGGCACCCCACTCCAGTGTTCTTGCCTGGAGAGTCCCAGGGACGGCGGAGCCTGGTGGGCTGCCGTCCATGGGGTCGCACAGAGTCGGACACGACTGAAGCGACTGAGCAGCAGCAGCAGCAGCAGCCAGGCAGCTTACTAGGCATTTTACCCACAGCATCTTCTGTGAGCCTCACAAGGGCCTTCTGAGGCGCATTTTTAAGATCACGACACGGGAAGAGATATACTTGTTAAATATGTTGCTCTAAAGCAAGTAAATAATAAGTGACAGAGACCGAGTTTGAGCTGATGTTTGTGAAGGAGGGGGTCAATGGGAAAAGAGGGGGGAGTCTCAAAATGGCCTGAAATTAAGCAGGAAATTACTGTTCAAAGCCTCTAAGAGGGCTTCAGGGCTGGGCACTGTCCTCTGCTAGCCACTGTAAGTGGAGAAAATACCTTTAAACAAATTATGTATATTCACCATTAAAAAAAAAATTCAACACAGAATATCTAAAGGAGAAAGCACAAACTGCCTTCTGATCTTATTGTCTAGATAAAGCATTTTTAACCATAGTTAGTTAGGCTCCTATGATATTGTTTTTATTTTGTTTGGTTTTATGATTTTTTTATGCATCCATGTAGCTGCATGTGCACATTATCATGTAAATACAGAATATTAACTATCAATTTTAATGGTTGTGTTTTATTTTATTGTATTTAGACCCCTTAAATCACTTATCCAGTTCCTATTGATAAACTTTTCATTAATTTTCAGTTTTTTCCATTAGAACAATTTTGTAGCAATTTTTTTGTGTTTGCGTGTCTCCAAAACTCCCCCTTCTTTTGTTAACTGGATCCCATCTCATCTCCCTAAATTCCTTTGTCTTTTTTCTTTGTTCCCCCAGACACCTAAAATTCCTGAAAGAGTTGTTTAGACTCGTCAAACTCACTTTCTCTCCAATCAGGTTTTCCCTCACAGTCCTCCACAAACAGCTCTCGTCAAGGTCACTGTGACTGTCATGATGCCAAACTCAGTGGTTGCCCTTCATCTTCATCTTTCTTGCAGCATTTGACATACTGGCCACTCCTTCCTTTTTCAGAACGCTTCGCCTGCCTTCCAGGAAATCACTCTCTTGGATTTCCTCCTATTTGATTGGCTGTAGTCCCCTTTGCTTGTTTCTCCTTGTCTTCCTGATCTCCAAATTTTGGAACATCCCAGTATCCAGATAGTAAACCTCTTCTCTCTCATTTGGTCTCAGGACTAAATACTTATGTGTATGCCCAGACTTCCTCCTGAACTCTGGATTCATAGCCAAGTGCCTTCCTGACAGTTCTACTTTGACATTTAATAGACATCTCAAACCTGACAGGTTGAAAGCCTTGGGTTCTCTGACCTCACTTCATCCTCTTCCTACAAGCTTTCTCACCCCAGTAAATATCAAACTTCTCAGCCCCAAATCTCAGTCATCCTTGATTCCCTTATTTTTCTTATGACTCACATCTGCTCTTCAGGAAATCCTGTTGGCTCTACCTTCAAAACATATCTATGACTCAACCACTTTGTGTCCCCCTCCCCTGTTAGTTCCCACCTAGATTACTGTAACCTCACCCCAAGTGGTCTTCCTGCTCAGGCTTGGGCCAACTTCCAGCCTTTTCTCCACCAGCCGCCAGAGAACCTTTATAAACTCCAGTCGTCTGCCACCACTGCTCTGCTCAAAGCCCTCCAACCCTGACTGTTTCCCTGACAGTCAAATCCAGTGGTTTTATAGTGATTGACAAGGTCCTGTGTGGTCTCAGCACACAAGCCCCTTGGCTCCCACCACTTTACCCAACCCCACACTCAGCTCAGTGTCACTGGTCGCCTCCCAGACCCCACCCTCTGCCTGGAATCATCTTCAAACCCCTGCTCAGTGTCTCTATAAGTGAGGCTTTCCTAGTCACCCTATTGGGAACAGCATATTCTGTTTTCTATTGCCCTTACTCTGCTTAATTGTCCTTACCATCATCACTGCGTGTGCGTATGCCTGCGCACACACACACACACACACACACACACACACACAATGTATTTGTCGCTCGTCTCCCGTGACTATAATGTGCGTTCTGTAAAGGCCAGCATTGTACTTGTTTTGTTCTCAGTGTGCGCCTAACTCCTGAGCTAATGCCTGGCACCTATCAGGGCTCAATACACATCTGGCGAATGAATGAATATTCATTTTCCAGGGCAATGATCTCCAGGTAGATTTCTAGGAGGGGGATTGCTGACTCCCAGGTTATGAATTTTAAAGACATATTTGACACATTTGACAATTGATATTCCCGTCAGCAGAGTATGTGATAGCGCTATTGACCAATGCTCACCAAAAGGGATTTTGTCAATGCTTTTCATCTTTAGTCATCTTTTAGGCAAAATATTTTCTTTTCATTTGCATTTTGGGGTTATTTGCATGTTTTTATGCCTAGACTTATTGACCATTTGCACATGCATTATTTGTGTGGATCCCCAGATTAAGTTCTTTGTCTGCCTTTCTGTTATGATTATTTCCCTTATTGATTTGTTCTTTGTATATTCAACCTTTGTTTGAATTGACAATATTTTTCCCAGTTTTTCTTTTGTCTTTCAACCTCATTTTTGGTGTTTTTGCAAAAGAAAATTTAAAAATGTATTATGCAGTCAGATTTATTCATTTTTCCCTGGTGATTTCTTATTTCTCCAATAAGAATATGGTTATATTGAGCTTGCTCAGGCTTTCTTGGACATGTCTACTAAGTATATTCTTTTCTTGTGGATAAATTTCCCACCAAAGTATTATATCATGGGTCCAGGTAGAAGGAAATGGTTTAGGACTACCTGGCCCATCAGACATGTGGTTCCAGGAATCTGGGTAAAGGAATGTTATACCAAGACAAAATGCCACAAAGTCAGTTCCCCAGGAAGTTCACGGAAGGACAAACTGACTACAGCTGTTAAACATCTATTCATAAAGCAGGTCCCAGAAAAAGAACACTGCATAGCTCCTGGAAGCTGTGAGCTCACACAGTTCTGCTCCTGCAAAGGAACAGAACTACATACGCAGTTCTGGAGACTCAGAAAGTGTTACTTTGACAGGTTTCCTTGCTTGCAGGGCCATTTAATCACCAGCTATTTCCCTTTCCTTGTCAGCAAGCGGTATTGGCTGACATATGCCTCAACACAAAGTGGTGCTATATTTATACACAGAAGCAGGTGTCTCCCCATCTGCCCTCATCCTATGTGCATCAGGCACTAAAGATATCCCTGGGGCAGAAACAACACTGGTCCCAATATAAATGACGAGCTCACTCAATGTGAGTGAGGATGGCAATTCACATTCATAGTGCTGCAGATGTGCTGAGGTGTCCTGAGGTATTTATTCCCTCCTGGACCGGGCTGCTGGTACAGTGCCTGAGGTTGAGCCCCCAACTCTTATGCCTCAAATAATTGTCCATGGATAAGCAGCATCTTTTGCGAGCTGCTGAATTTCAGCCTTCATCTCAGAATCTGCATTTTCACAAGATGCCTTAGTGATTGTCTGCTCATTTAAGCCTCAGAGGCTATGCCCAGTGGACTCTGGTTTTGAACAGTCCTATCCTTTATCACAATAACTGTGATGTATAAAGATTATTACTGTTTGTTTTTTGATTGTGAAAACATTTGGAGAGCACTGATTATTATAATTAGAGCTAGAAAGAATGTTAAATAATGTTGTTACTGCTGTTTTTTTGAATGGAAAAGCTGTGGACATGGCTTAGCACCTGATTTTGTTGGCTTTGTCCCCATCTCTTAACTGTTCATGTTTAATATAAGGCTTGCTTCTTTCCAATGAGACTGTAGGATTCTAAGGACGAGGATTATTTCACCTCGTAACACTTCCCTACAATTTTTTTTAGTGCTGTAAAGCAGTGTTTTGCAAACTTTATATAGGAATCACTGGGTGGCCATGGGGAGGGATGTCTTCTTAAAAGGCAGATTCTTATTCAGTGGTTCTGAGACTCTACTTTTCAAGGAAACTTTCAGGTGATTCTGATACTGCTGGTCCATGGACCATACTTTGAGTATCAGGGTGTTAGAGTATTCATTTAACTCTCATAACAACCTTATGAGATTCCTTGGCTAAATGTCATCCCCGTTTTATAGCTGAGGCATTTGAGGAGCAGGCAGTTAAACTATTATGCCTAAGATCCTACTGCTAATCAGTGATGGAGTTGGGTTCCCCATGGTGTTCACCTCTTGAAACCCTTCTTTCTTTGTGCAGTAAGAGGCAGAAGAGCAATGGAGACTGGCCCCATAATGAGTGGTCAGAGCTGTCTCGGGGTTCAGACCAAAGTTTTCTCTTTTCTCTTTTCATGGCCATTCCAGTACACTATAGTCCGTTCAGGATGCTCTGAATAACCATAGATTAGGTGGCTTATAGACAGACATTTATTTCTCACAGTTCTGGAGGCTGGAGGGTCCAAGATAAAGGTGCCAGCAGATTTGTTATCTGGTGAAGTTCCTCTTCTGCTTCACAGATGCCTGTTTTTCTGCTGTGTCCTCACACTGTGGAAGGGGGCAAAGGAGCTCTCTGGGGCCTCTTCTTTCAGGGCACTAATCCAGCTCATGAGAGCTCCACCCCTATGAGCCAATCGTCTCCCAAAGGCCCACTTTCAAATACCCTCCAAGGATTATGAATTTGAGGAAGATATAAATATTCATTTACCATCAATGGTGATTAAAAGTTTTATACTTGGGATACATTTTGACATTTTCTCAGTGGCTATAAAACAAATTTCATCCAATATATTAATTACTTTAGGTCCAATGGCTCTCAACCCTGCCTCACTTTTGGGATTTTAACAACATAAATTCTTGGGCTCCACCTTACAGATACTAAAGTCAGAATCTTTGGACATGGGAGCCCAGACCATCTGCATTTGTTGAAGCACCATAGGTGATTATAAGGCACTTTCCAGATGGCTCAGATGGTAAAGAATCTGCCTGCAACGTGGGAGACCTGGGTTCATTCTCTGGGGAAGATCCCCTGGAGAAGGGAAATGGCTATCCACTCCAGTACTCTTGCCTAGAGAATTCCATGGACAGAGATGCCTGGTGGCCTACAGACCATGGGGTCACAAAGAGTCAGAAACGACTGAGCAACTAATCCTTTCATGCTTCCACAAGTGAATGTAATGGATGATCAGAATTTTAAAAAAACGCTAGTCTCTACATCTTTCCACACTTGCCATGCCAATTTTTTCTTCTAGTTTTGCTGAAATATATAGTTGACATACAGCAGTGCATAAGTTATAGCACTGTATAAGGTGTACAGAATAATGATTTGACTTACATACATCAGGAAATGATTATCACAATAAATTTATTTATTATTGATTTTATTAGCATATAGTTGCTTTACAATGTTGTGTGAGCTTCTGCTGCATGTATGAACCAGCTATACATATACATGTATCCCATCCCTTTCGGATTTCCCTCCCGCTTAGAGTGCCTTGGACTGCAAAGAGATCCAACCAGTCCATTCTGAAGGAGATCAGCCCTGGGATTTCTTTGGAGGGAATGATGCTAAAGCTAAAACTCCAGTACTTTGGCCACCTCATGTGAAGAGTTGACTCATTAGAAAAGACTTTGACGCTTGGAGGGATTGGGGGCAGGAGGAGAAGGAGATGACAGAGGGTGAGATGGCTGGATGGCATCACTGACTCGATGGACATGAGTCTGAGTGAACTCCGGGAGTTGGTGATGGACAGGGAGGCCTGGCGTGCTGCGATTCATGAGGTCGCAAAGAGTCGGACACGACTGAGCGACTGAACTGAACAGAACTGAACTAAGTCACCACAGTGGATAAGCAGAGTTCCCTGTGCCATACAGGATGTTCCCAGCAGTTATCTATTTTATATAAAATATCCGTGTCCATGGGGTCTGCAAAGAGTCAGACATGATTTAGCAACTGAGCAACAACAATCAGTAGTGTATCTGTGTCAATCCCAATGTCCTGATTCCTCCCACCCACCCCTTTCCTCCTTGGTATCCATACATTCATTCCCTATGTCTCTATTTCTGCTTTGCAAATAAGTTCATCTCTACCTTTCAAGAGACCCACATATACATGTTAATATATGATATTTTTTTTCTCTTTCTGAGTTACTTCATTCTGTGTAACACTCTCTAGATTCATCCACATCTCTGCAAATGACACAGTTTCATTCCTTTTCATGGCTGAGTAATATTTTATTGTGTGTATGTACCACATCTTCTTTTTTTAAAAAATATTTTTTTAATTATTTGGCTGTGGTGACTCATTGTGGCAACTGTGGTGCCACAACATTCTTGTGGTGCCTGAAGTTCCTAGTTGCGGCATGTGGGCTTAGCTGATCCACGGCCTGTGGGATCTTAGCTTCCCCACCAGAGATCGAACCTTTGTCCTCCACATTGCAAGGCAGGTTTTTAACCATAGGAGCACCAGGGAAGTCACCCAAATCTTCTTTATCCATTCCTCTGGGATGGGCATTTAGGTTGCTTCCGTGTCCTGGCTATTGTAAATTGGGGTGCAAGTGTCCTTTTAAACTATGGTTTTCTCTGGGTATATGTCATTGGGGAGCATGTGTCCTTTTGAATTATGGTTTTCTCTGGGTATATGTCCAATAGGGAGATTGCTGGGTCACAGGGTAGCTCTATTTTTAGTCTTTCAAGGAGACTCCATATTGCTTTCCATAGTGGCTATATCACTTTACATTCTTGCCAACTATCACAATAATGTTCGTGAGCACTCGTATAGATACAAAATTAAACAGGAAAAAAATGTATTCTCCTTTGTGATGAGAACTCAGGATTTGCTCTTTTGACAGTTTTCATACATAACATACAGCAATGTTAATTATATGTATCACATGGCGCATAACATCCCTGGTGCTAACTTATCTTATAGCTGGAAGTTTGTGCCTTTTGACTGTCTCCACCCAATTCCTCCTTTCCCTGGACCTCACCACTGGTAACCACAAAATCGGAGTTTGTTTTTGAAGTAGAATTGACATTACGTACATACGTACAGTGACGTATCATTAGTTCCTGTTACACAACATAGTGATTTAATATTTCTGTACGTTTCAAAATGATCACCAGGATGTCTGGTGGTGATAGTTATATGTATCAACATATAGTTACAATATGTCACTATACAAAGATGTTACACAGTTATTGACTGTATTTCCCACAGTATACATTTAATATCTGTGGCTCATTTATTTTGCAAATGGAAGTTTGTACGTCTTAATCTCCCCCACCTATTTCTTTCCTTTCCCTTTATCCCTCCCCTTTGGCAACCACCTGTCCGTCTGTATTTATAACTCTGTTTCTGTGCTGTTATGCTTGTCCATTTGTTTTGTTTTGTTGATTCCACATATAGATAAAATCATATAGTATTTGTCTTTCTCTGTCTGACTTGTTTCACTTAGCATAATACCCTCTTGGTTCATCCATTTGTTGCAAATGGCAATATTTCTTTCTTTTTCTGGTTAATATTCCATTATATATGTATATGTATATTTATATGTGTGTATACCACATCTTCTTTAGCCATTCACCTATTGATTCCATCAATAGGTTCCAACACTTAGGTTGCTTCCATGTCTTAGCTACTGTAAATAATGCTGCAATGCCCTTAAGGGTACCTATATCTTTTTGAATTAGTATTTCATTCTCTTTGTGTAAATATCCATAATTTACACAATGTATGGTAGTTCTCTTTGTAACTTTTTGAGGAATCTCCATACTCTTTTCCATAGTGACTGCACCAATTTACGTTCCCACCAGCAGCCCATCTGTGGCAGCGTCCAGAAATCAACATTTTAGCTCACTCATCTGAGGGATTTCGAGGCAAGTAGTCACAGAGCACAATTAGCAAAGCACTAGCATTTACTATACTTTCTTTATTTATTTTTAGTTGTTTATTTCTCACTTATTTTACTAGGCTTTCTGAATGTACTTTTGGGGGAGGAAACCACCCTGTATTTCCAAAGCACTTCAAAATGCATACTAGGTTGATAGTAATAAAGACTTTCCCTACCTCATTGGACCCAGATTCCCTGGAAGCCCCTGGAATCCACTCCAGTACTTTGAGAGAGAGCATTCAGGATTCCCACCACAGGTGGATAAGGGTTGATTGAGTACCAGACAGATCCTGAGGCCAGGGAGGGGAAAGACCCAGAATCAATTTAAAAACAACCCAAAAGCTTGCTATTTTTCACAGTCTACAAAACTGGATGCAGGCAGGGATGTTGGTTACCTTTTAGAATTTTTATTATGCATAATTTAGATCGCTAGATGGCTGTAACTCTTGCTAATAAATTGTGTACACCCTGAACACAATAAAAATCAGCCAGCACAGCAGAATCAGTTTGTTCACTGCCGAACCCCTTGGGGTGTGGCAGAGTTAAAGAATGATGAACAAATAACCTGCCACAAGACGTGGCAGCTCTTGTCTCCTATTTTATTTCAACAGGGTTCATTTTTTGCCATAGGTGTGTTTTTGAAATACCCTCTTCTTCCAAAAGCTCAAGGTGTAACACACCTTGGTGTAACACACACACATGCATACTCATATTCCTGTTATTTGGTCACTGCTACAAGTGCACCTAGGATAGATATACGAACAGAAAGGGAACTAAGAGAGAGGAATAGGGAAGAATAAATAGTAGTGAATTATTTGTAACACTCTGTATTAAATTTTTTATTCAGTTCAGTTGCTCAGTCACGTCCGACTCTTTGCAACCCCGTGAACTACTGTATGCCAGACTTCCCTGTCCATCACCAATTTCCGGAGCTTACTCAAACTCGTGTCCATCCAGTTGGGGATGCCATCCAGCCATCTCATCCTCTGTCGTCTCCTTCCCTACCAGCATCAGTCTTTCCCAGCATCAGGGTCTTTTCCAATGAGTCAGTTCTTCACATCAGGTGGCCAAAGTTTTGGAGTTTCAGCTTCAGCATCAATCCTTCCAATGAGAATGGAGGACTGATTTCTTTGAGGATTGATTGCTTGGATCTCCTTGCAGTCCAAGGGACTCTCAAGAGTCTTCTACAACACCACAGTTCAAAAGCATCAATCCGTTGGCACTCAGCTGTCTTTATAGTCCAACTCTCACATCCATTCATGACTACTGGAAAAACCATGCCTTTGGTGGCAAAGTAATGTCACTGCTTTTTAATATAGTATCTAGATTGGTCATAGCTTTTCTTCCAAGGAGCAAGGGTCTTTCAATTTCATGGCTGCAGTCACCATCTGCAGTGATTTTGGAACCCCCAAAATAAAGTCTCTCACTGTTTCCATTGCTTCCTCATCTATTTGCCATGAAGTGATGGGACCAGATGCCATAATCTTAGTTTTCTGAATTTTAAGTTTTAAGCCAACGTTTTCACTCTCCTCTTTCACTTTCATCAAGAGGCTCTTTAGTTCTTCGCTTTCTGCCATAATGGTAGTGTCATCTGCATACCTGAGGTTATTGATATTTCTCCAAGCAATTTTGATTCCAGCTTGTTCTGCATCCAACCCAGCATCTGACAAATATACTCTGCATATAAATTAAATAAGTAGGTTATAATAGACAACATTGATGTACTCCTTTCCCAATTTGGAAACTGTCTGTTGTTCCATGTCTAGTTCTGTTGCTTCTTGATCTGCATACAGATTTCTCAGGAAGCAGGTAAAGTGGTCTGATATTCCCATCTCCTTAAGAATCTTCCATAGTTTGTTGTGATCCACACAGTCAAAGGCTTTGGCATAGTCAATAAAGCAGTAGATGTTTCTCTGGAACTCTCTTGCTTTTTCAATGATCCAGTAGATGTTGGCAATTTGATCTCTGGTCCCTCTGCCTTTTCTAAATCCAGCTTGAACATCTGGAAGTTCACAGTTCATATACTGTTGAAGCCTAGCTTGGAGAATTTTGAGCATGAATTTGCTAGTTTGTGAGATGAGTGCAATTGCGTGGTAGTTTGATCATTCTTTGGCATTGCCTTTCTTTGGGATTGGAATAAAAACTGACCTTTTCCAGTCCTGTGGCCACTGCTGAGTTTTCCAAATTTGCTGGCATATTGAGTGCAGCACTTTCACAGCATCATCTTTCAGGATTTGAAATAGCTCAACTGGAATTCCATCACCTCCACTAGCTTTGTTCATAGCGGGGCTTCCTAAGGCCTGCTTGACTTCACATTCCAGGATGTCTGGCTCTAGGTGAGTGATCACACTTTGTGGTTATCTGGGTTGTGAAGATCTTTTTTGTGCAGTTCTTCTGTGTATTGTTGCCACCTCTTCTTAATCTCTTCTGCTTCTGTTAGGTCCATACCATTTCTGTCCTTTATTGAGCCCATCTTTGCATGAAATGGTCCCTTGGTATCACTAATTTTCTTGAAGAGATCTTTACTCTTTCCCATTCTATTGTTTTCCTCTGTTTCTTTGTATTGCTCACGTAGGAAGGCTTTCTTATCTCTCCTTGCTATTCTTTGGAACTCTGCATTCAGATGGGTATATCTTTCCTTTTCCCCATTGCCTTTTGCTTCTCTTCTTTTCTTGGCTATTTGTAAGACCTCCTCAGACTACCATTTTGCCCTTTTGCATTTCTTTTTCTTGGGAATGGTCTTGATCACTGCCTCCTGTATAATGTCATGAATCTCCGTCCGTAATTCTTCAGGCACTCTGTCTATCAGATATAAACCCTTGAATCTGTTTGTTTGTCACTTCCACTGTATAATCACAAGGGATTTGATTTAGCTCATATCTGAATGGTCTAGTGGTTTTCCCTATTTTCTTCAATTTAAGTCTGGATTTGGCAGTAAAAAGTTCATGATCTGAGCCACAGTCAGCTCCCAGTCTTGTTTTTGCTAACTGTATAGAGCTTCTCCATCTTTGGCTGCAAAGAATATAATCAATCTGATTTCAGTATTGACCATCTGGTGATGTCCATGTGGAGAGTCTTCTCTTGTATTGTTAGAAGAGGGTCTTTGCTATGACAAATGAGTTCTCTTGGCAAAACTCTGTGAGCCTTTGACCTGGTTCATTCTGTACTCCAAGACTAACTTTGCCTGCTACTCCTACTTGATTTCCTACTTTTGCATTCCAGTCCCCTATAATGAAAAGGACATCTTTTTTGGGTGTTAGTTCTAGAAAGTCTTGTAGGTCTTCATAGAACTGTTCAACTTCAGCTTCTTCGGCATTATTGGTTGGGGCATAGACCTGGATTACTGTTACATTCAACGATTTGCCTTGGAAACTGACAGATCATTCTGTCGTTTTTGAGACTGCACCCAAATACTGCATTTTGGACTCCTTTGTTGATCATGATGGCTACTCCGTTTCTTCTAAGAGATTCTTGCCCACAGTAGTAGATATAATGGTCATCTGAGTTAAATTCACCCATTCCAGTCCATTTTAGTTCACTGATTCCTAAAATGGTGATATTCACTCTGCCATTTCCTGCTTGACCTCTTCGAATTTGCCTTGGTTCATGGACCTGACATTCCAGGTTCCTCTGCAATATTGCCCTTTACAGCATCGGACTTTCCTTCTGTCACCAGTCACATCCACAGCTGGTTGCTGTTTTCGCTTTGGCTCCATCTCTTCATTCTTTCTGGAGTTATTTCTCCACTGATCTCTAGTAGCATATTGGGCACTCACCAGCCTGGGGAGTTCATCTTTCAGTGTTGCATTTTTTGCCTTTTCATACTGTTTATGGGGTTCTCAAGGCAAGAATACTGAAGTGGTTTGCCATTGCCCTCCCCAGTGAACCATGTTTTGTCAGAACTCTCCACCATGACCCGTCTGTCTTGGGTGGCCCTACACAGCATGGCTCATGGTTTCACTGAGTTAGACAAGGCTGTGGTCCATGTGATCAGTTTGATTAGTTTCTGTGATTGTGGTTTTCCTCTGTCTGCCCTCTGATGGATAAGGACAAGCAGCTTATGGAAGCTTCCTGATGGGATGGACTGACTATGAGGGAAACTGGGTCAGTCTTGTTCTGATGGGCAGGGCCATGCTCAGATAATCTTTAATCCAATTTTCTGTTAATGGGTGGGGCTGTGTTCCCTCCCTGTTGTCTCAGCTGAGACCAGACTATGGTGGTCTCAGCTGGACCCACAAACTGTGAATAATTATACCAAATAAATCCTCACACGATTAAGAAAGTTCTAGAATGAACAATAGATTTCCCAACCTGGGGATCTGGCAAAGGGACTGGGAACCCCAGGAATTTGACTTTGGAGACCAGTGGGATTTGATTACAGAACTTACACAGGACTGGGGAAACAGACTCTTGGCAGACACAAACAAAACCTTGTGCGCACCAGGACCCAGGAGAAAGGAGCAGTGACCCCGCAAGAGACTAAGCCAGACTTGCCTGTGCGTGTCCAGGAGTCTCGGGCAGAGGCGTGGGTTGGTGGTGGCCTGCTGCAGAGTCTGGGCACCGAGTGCAGCAGCGTGTGCACGGGACCTTTTAAAGGAGGTTGCCATCATCTTCATCACCTCCACCATAGTTTGGTCTCAGCTGAAACAACAGGGAGGGAACATAGTCCCACCAATCAACAAAATTTTTTCTTAATTTGATTTTTATTTTCTATGAAAGTATAGTTGATTTACTTCTTGTGTTAGTTTCATGTATACAGCAAAGTGATTCAGTTATACATATTCATATAGCCATTCTTTGTCAGGTTCCTTTCCCATATACATTATTACAGAATATTGAATAGAGTTCCCTGAACTATACAGTAGGACATTGTTGCTTATCTTTTTTAGAGAGAGTAGTTCATTTCTCTTAATCCCAAACTCCTAATTTGTCTCCACCCTTTGATAACCATAAGTTTGTTTTCAAAGTCTATGAGTCTGATTTGTAATAAGCTTATTTGTATCATTTTTAAAGATTCCATGTATAAGTGAAATATTTAACCTCATCTGTGTAACCTCAGATACACAGATGACACCACCCTTATGGCAGAAAGCTAAGGGGAACTAAAGAGTCTCTTGATGAAAGTGAAAGAGAAGAGTGAAAAAGTTGGCTTAAAACTCAACATTCAGAAAACTAAGATCATGGCATCCAATCCCATCACTTCAGGGCAAATAGATGGAGAAACAATGGAAAGAGTGAGAGACTTTATTTTGGGGGACTTCAAAATCACTGCAGATGGTGACTGCAGCCATGAAATTCAAAGATGCTTGCTTCTTGGAAGAAAAGGTATGACCAACCTAGACAATATATTAAAAGGCAGAGACATTATTTTGCCAACAAAGGTCCATCTAGTCAAAACTATGGTTTTTCCAGTAGTCATGAATGGATGTGAGAGTTGGACTACAAAGAAAGCTGAGCACCAAAGAATTGATGTTTTTGAACTGTGGTGTTGGAGAAGACTCCTGAGAGTCCCTTGGACTGCAAGGACATCCAAGCAATCAATCCTCAATGAAATCAATCCTCAATTCTCATTGGAAGGACTGACGCTGAAGTTGAAACTCCAAAACTTTGACCACCTGATGCAAAGAACTGACTCATCAGAAAAGACCCTGATGCTGGGAAAGATTGAAGGCAGAAGGAGATGGGGACGACAGAGGATGAGATGGTTGGATGGCATCACCAACTTGATGGAGATAAGTTTGAGCAAGCTCTGGGAGACGGTGATGGACAGGGAAGCCTGGCATGCTGCAATCTGTGGGGTCGCAGAGTCAGACATGACTGAGCGACTGAACTGATGTATAAGTGATATCATGTAATGTCTGTCTTTCTCTGACCCCCTATTTTGAATCTAATCATTCATTATTTTATTTAATAGCCTATATTTTATTTTAATAGCCTGTATTGAGCACCACTGACTTCATGGACATGAATTTGAGCGAGCTCTGGGAGATGGTGATGGACAGGGGAGCCTGGTGTGCTGCAGTCCATGGGGTGGCAAAGAGTCAGATACGACTAAGTGACTGAACTGAACTGATTGAGCCTTTATCGCACACCAGGCCATTTGATAGGTATTTGAGTCTATCATGTCTTCTATCCTCAAGGTACCACAATCTCCTGGGGGAGATGGGTGAGGACACGAGGGAAAACAAAAATAAACAAGTTTAGCACATTCACTTAATGAAGGAAATCCTTCTCCCTAATATTTCTTCCTGGAATATATGTCATCAATAAGCAAGAAATCCAGGCCCTGGGAAATGTGCTAACTGTGAGCAGCCATGATTTGGGGGGGGGAGTTGTTTTTAATTTTTACTTTTTGGCTGCAGCATGTGAAATCTGAGTTCCATGACCAGGTATCAAACCTTTGCCCCATGCATTGTAAGTGTGGAGTCTTAATCACTGGACCCCCAGAGAAGTCCCTAGACTGCTAGATTCTGGGATGAGATTTTGTTAGAGCCTTAAACCCAGAAACACTGACAAAATCAAGGGACTCAAGACCACACAGCTCTCTCCAGGGGCTGAGTTGTCACAGAACACCTGAGTATGTTGTATTACCCTGGCTGGTGGGTCTATCCTCCCACTCCGAACATCATGGTATGTTGGGGCTAGAATTAAATTTAGCAGGCTGTCAGTCTGTTTATTTGTCTGAAGTTGGTGAAAGTGGTAGAAATCCAAGAATATGTGAATCAGAATCTGCCTGCCAATGCCGGAGACACAGGTTCAATCCCTGGGCTGGGAAGGGTTCGACTGCTTCTCCAGTGAGTCATGTCACATTGTACATGACTACTGGAAAACTCTGGGACTACTGGAAAACTCTGGGACTACTGGAAACTTATGGGAAGCCCATAACTTTGGGCTTCCCAGGTGGCACTAGCAGGAAAGAACCTGCTTGTCAGTGCAGGAGGCATGAGATGCAGGTTCGATCCCTAGGTTGGGAGGATCCTCTGGAGGAGGAAATGGCAACCCACTTCAGTATTTTTGCCTGGAGAATCCCTCAGACAGAGGAGCCTGGTGGACCATGGTCCATAGGGTCGCACAGATCAGACATGACTGAAGCGACTTAGCACATGCTACACGCAGTAACAAATAAGACTACCAAATTTCAATGTTTATGATAATAAAGACTTACTTCTCACTCCTATGTCCCCAAACGAGTCAGCTGCCAATTTGTTCTCCATACTGAAACCAGGTTCTCCAGGGGAAAGGCGTTTTCTGAAGTAGCCTCTTCAGGGAATATTTCAGGTCAGTGAGACAGAGGGAGAGAAAGATGGCAAACTATGTCCTTACTGTCATTTCCGCCCGCTTCCCGTTGGCCGAGGGGGCCCACAGCTGCTCTGGAGTTCAACAGGACAGGCTTTTATAATCCTCTCAGGGAGAAGGGTCAGAATATTTGGTGATGAGTCTATCAGTCTACTACAATGAGTCAAGACTTCTAGGGGACATATTCGGATCTAAAATCAGAAGCCATGTGCAATGGGTAAAAGTGGAGGCCAAATTAGCAGGGAAGACCAGTGAAGCTGGACTCCACCAAAACTGGAAGAACACAGGAACTCACAGCAAAGGTGACCCAAGGGTGGTGACCATAGATACCCTGGGTGGTTTTTATCCACTGACCTGTGACTGGGTGGCACATGGATGAACTGGATGAATGTGCAGGCCTGGGGAGCAGAACTCACTAGGGTTCATCAGGGCAGTGTGAGCCACACATTTTGCTGGCCTAAATTAGAGTTGCCCTCACACGGTCTTGTCTTCAGCTCTGTAGACACGGATCACCCTGGAGGAACTGAGGCAGCACACTGTTACACAAGTGATGGGTTCTAGAACGCTCCCCATGTCTACAGCCTTAAAGGGTCCTTTTAGAACCTTACATTTTTTTTCCTTTATACATTATGTTAGTGGTAACATGATGTATACGGAGAAGGCAATGGCATCCCACTCCAGTACTCTTGCCTGGAAACTCCCGTGGACGGAGGAGCCTGGTAGGCTGCAGTCCATGGGGTCACTAAGAGTCAGACACGACTGAGTGACTTCCCTTTCAGTTTTCACTTTTCACTTTCATGCATTGGAGAAGGAAATGGCAACCCACTCCAGTGTTCTTGCCTGGAGAATCCCAGGGATGGCAGAGCCCAATGGGCTGCCATCTGTGGGGTTGCACAGAGTCGGATACGACTGAAGCAACTTAGCAGCAGCAGCAGCAACATGATGTATAAAGAGAGCTCCAACTCACCTTAAAGGGTTTTTGATAAACTGAAAGTGTTAGTCCGCGTCTAACTCTTTGCAACCCCATGGACTGTAGCCTGCCAGGCTCTTCCTTTCTCTTCAGGCAAGAATACTGGAGTGGGTAGCCATTCCCTTCTCCAGGGGATCTTCCTGACCCAGGGATCAAACCAGGTCTCCTGCACTGTAGGTAGATTCTTTAACATCTAAGCCACCAGGGAAACCCAAAAAGATGGTGCAATTAGGAAAGACTTGTAGATAGTAACATGTCTGTGATAAATAATGATTTACAATGAGCAGTAATCAAGATTGTGAGCTTTGTTTCTTTTTCCATTACCTAGAGCAATAGCAAGGTATACTCTGCTCAAAGAAGGAAAGGCAAACAGGGAGTCAGATCAGAGAGAGGAAAACAGGATCTAATGACTGGCCTTTTAGACCTTGAGAAAAAGCAGAAAGTGAGTTTGGTTCAGCACTGTCTACCATTCCTGTATTTAGTGTTCATCTCACGAGTTGGAGACACTTTGCCCTCCTCCCCCAGCACCCTCTTATGTGACCTGCACCGCTCACTCAGACCTGCTGGGTAGAGTAGACCCAGGGTAGACCCTCTCAAGCTGGGGTCTCGTCTCTAACATTCTCTCTTCTCCACTATCAAAATGTCCATTCAGTTCCCTTGTTTGGGGACTTTGCTTAAGGGCAATACCCAAGGAATCTGTAGATAGACTAATTCATACTAAAGTATAAGAGACTGTAATCAGTTAACAGGTTAACCTTTTCCAGAAATATTTGCATTTCAAAGCTTTCCCAGGAAAACACTTTGACTAAACAAATAGTGCCATAATAGTGGAATATGAGGCAGTGTGGCTTGCCTGGGGAGGATCTTTTTTGTTAGGGGGGTCATTTCTGGATCATTCCCAGTCCCTTCTAAACGACCTGTGTTTATCACATCCTCATTTGTTGGCACCCAGCTTGACACACAATTCAAGCAGCGTGGACGCTGTTGGCTTCTGCACAGTACAGGGCTACCTCCAGCCAGACTGAATTTCAAGTGCTGTGGCCAGGAAGAAACTAGTAATTATAACTGCATACATAACATCAGGCTTCACAACAAGAAAATCATGATCTCTTAAGCACTTTCTTACAGATTAGCATGTTAGTCGCTAAGTTGTATCTTTGCCACCCCAGGGACTGCAGCCCACCAGGCTCCTCTGTCCACTGGATTTTCCAGGCAAGAATACTGGAGTGGGTTGCCCTTTCCTTCCCCAGGGAATCTTCCAGACCCAGGGATCGAATCTGTATCTCCTGCTTTGGCAGGTGGATTCCCACCTGGGAAGCCCATGGATTAATATAGTTGATCCTTAAAAAGTGCAAGATGGGGACTGGGCAGGTTTGTTGCTCCCATCTAATGGATGCAGGAACTGAGATTCAGAGACATTAGGTAACTTTTCTAAGGTCACACAGCTGGTCTCCCCATACCTATTCCAGTGCATGTCCTTCATGCAGTGCTGCTCTTTCAGCATCTGGCACTACCTGGACTGCAGGCACTTGGGATTTGGGTCAGGCAGGGCCAAAGTGCAAAATGGTAGGGGTGGTGTCATCAGTCAGAGCCCGGGGTGTGTGGCCTCCTCCAGCTCAGCAGTGGGGTTGGAGGTGGAGGGACAGGGACTGCTTTCTATATTGGTTTTCTGCATCTGTGTGGGTATTGACTTCCTTCTCAAAGGGTTCCATCTGCCTTGTACCTAATTATGTTATTAATCTTCATCCTAGTCTTTTGAGGACTTTTATCCCTGTTCTATAGAGGTGCAGGTTTCCAGGGTTACCAGAAATCCAGAGATTGAAGCTTTTCTCTGGCTTTCTTGTAAAAGTCCTTGTCAGTGGAAATCTGACTTTTCTCCACTTTTGTTTTCTGGATGGTGTGTCTCGCACCGCTTTTCTGTTTTATTTGTTCTTGCAATTAATTTGTTAAGAATAATCCCTGAGAAGCTGTTTTGTGCAGAAGAGAATATAAAATAAATTACAGGCCCTGTGTCCTCAATGACACTTAAAAAAGAAAAACCAACAGCTCCTACAACAAGGGCAATATCACGGGGTGGGGGTTGGGGGCAGCACTCTGCTCTTGGAACCAGCAGAGCGGGGGCGGGATTAGGTCTCCATCTCTCAGGGACTAGCTGTGTGGTCCTGATGTAGTTGAGTAAATGCTTCCATCTGAGTCTCAGCTGCTTCCTCCGTGTGATGGGGAAATAGTAACAGCCACTTTGATCTGGGAGGATGTGAAGGGAGGCTCTGTCACGGGGGCTCCTCAGACCTTAATGTGTATGTGAATCACTTGTGGGAAAGGCAGCTGAAAATACAGATTCTGAATGACTAAGTCTGAAGCCAGGGCTGAGAATCTGATTTCTACCAAACTCTCAAGCGATGGGACCCAGGCTGAGAACCACTGTCTAAAGAAATCTTGGGCCAGCAAGTGGCCACAGGCACCTGTGAGTGTCCGAACACTGAAGGGTGAGAGAATCAGAGCAGCATTTGTAGAGCTTCCTTGATTCATATGTAAGATCTGCTGCAGAGCAGTGTATAAATAGATTTATTTTTTATATTTTCTTATTATGGAAGTAATGAGTGGTAGTTGCGGACACAAGGCTAACTCACACCCTAGCACTTCCCTTGGCTGACATTGAGACTGATTTATAGCGCCAGGGGCTAAAGGTTTGACAATATCCTAGCATCCTACTGCACAAACAGTTAAATTAAACTCAATCCCCAGGACATGCGTGATTAAAACAATGAACTATTTCAGTCTCCCTGGAAGACCTGTCAGTACAAAGTACTGTAGGAGTAGGAAGAAGACAAATTTGGGAAGTGGAAACTGTATTTCAAAAATACCTCCCACTGAATGTAAATTAGTAGGCTGTTATAGAGAACAGTATGGAGGCCCCTTAAAAAACTAAAAACAGAGCTACCATATGACCCTGCAATCTCACTCCTGGACATATATCCAGAGAAAAACATGGTTCAAAAGGATATATGCACTCCAGTGTTCATTGCAGCCCTGTATACAGGGCTAGATCACTCATCTAGAGCCAGACATCCTGGAATGTGAAGTCAAGTGGGCCTCAGAAAGCATCACTACGAACAAAGCTAGTGGAGGTGATGGAATTCCAGTAGAGCTATTTCAAATCCTGACAGATGATGGTGTGAAAGTGCTGCACTCAATGTGCCAGGAGATTTGGAAAACTCGGCAGTGGCCACAGGACTGGAAGTCAGTTTTCATTCCAATCCCAAAGAAAGGCAATGCCAAAGAATGCTCAAACTTCCGCACAATTGCACTCATCTCACATGCTAGTAAAGTAATGCTCAAAATTCACCAAGGCAGGCTTCAGCAATACGTGAACCGTGAACTTCCTGATGTTCAAGCTGGTTTTAGAAAAGGCAGAGGAACCAGAGATCAAATTGCCAACATCCACTGGATCATGGAAAAAGCAAGAGAGTTCCAGAAAAGCATCTGCTTCTGCTTTATTTACGATGCCAAAGCCTTTGACTGTGTGGATCACAATGAACTGTGGAAAATTCTGAAAGAGATGGGAATACCAGACCACCTAACCTGCCTCCTGAGAAACCTATATGCAGGTCACGAAGCAACAGTTAGACCTGGACATGGAAAAACAGACTGGTTCCAAATAGGAAATGGAGTGCGTCAAGGCTGTATATTGTCACCCTGCTTATTTAACTCATATGCAGAGTACATCATGAGAAACGCTGGACTGGAAGAAATACAAACTGGAATCAAGATTGCCAAGAGAAATATCAATAACCTCAGATATGCAGATGGTACCACCCTTATGGCAGAAATGAAGAGGAACTAAAAAAACTCTTGATAAAAGTGAAAGTGGAGAGCGAAAAAGTTGGCTTAAAGCTCAACATTCAGAAAATGAAGATCATGGCATCCGGTCCCATCACTTCATGGGAAATAGATGGGGAAACAGTGGAAACGGTCAGATTTGGTTTTCTTGGGCTCCAAAATCACTGCAGATGGTGATTGCAGCCATGAAATTAAAAGACGCTTACTCCTTGAAAGAAAAGTTATGACCAACCTAGATAGCATATTCAAAAGCAGAGACATTACTTTGCTGACTAAGGTCCATCTAGTCAAAGCTATGGTTTTTCCTGTGGTCATGTATGGATGTGAGATTTGGACTGTGAAGAAGGCTGAGCACCGAAGAATTGATGCTTTTGAACTGTGGTGTTGGAGGAGACTCTTGAGAGTCCCTTGGACTGCAAGGAGATCCAACCAGTCCATTCGGAAGGAGATCAGCCCTGGAATTTCTTTGGAGGGAATGATGCTGAAGCTGAAACTCCAGTACTTTGGCCACCTCATGCAAAGAGCTGACTCATTGGAAAAGACTCTGATGCTGGGAGGGATTGGGGGCAGGAGGAGAAGGGGACAACAGAGGATGAGATGGCTGGATGGCATCACTGACTCGATGGACGTGAGTCTGAGTGAACTCCGGGTTTGGTGATGGACAGGGAGGCCTGGCGTGCTGCGATTCATGGGGTCACAAAGGGTCGGACACGACTGAGCGACTGAACTGAACTGAACTGATACAATGGCTAAGACATGGAAACAACCTAAATGTGCACTGACAGAGGAATGGCTAAAGATGTGGTGCACATGTACAGTGGAACATTACCCAGCCATTAAATAGAAGGAAATAATGCCATTTGTGGCAAACATGGATGGACCTAGAGACGGTCACACTGAGTGAAGTAAGTCAGACAGAGAAGGAGAGATATTGTATGGCAGCCCTTATATGTAGAATCTGAAAAGAAATGATACAAATGAACTTGCCAAGCAGAAAAAGACTCACACACTTGGAGAATGAACTCATGGTTGTTGGCAGGGATGGGGGGGAGGGACCGTTAGGGAGTTTGGAACTGACATGTACACACTGCTATATTTAAAATGGATAACCAACAAGGACCTACTATACAGCACATGGAACTCTGCTCAATGTTGTGTGGTGGTCTGGATGCTATATAAGTTTGGGGGAGAATGGATACATGTGTATGTATGGCTGGGCCCTTCCCTGTTCACCTGAAATTGTAAAAACATTGTTTATTATTTGGCTATACCCCAATACAAAATAAAAAGTTTTAAAAAGTCCCACCAACAGTTTACATTGTCACATAAATTGTTGCTTGGGATGGCAAGAAATTTGCTGTTTCTATTTGCCTTAAAGTTTGATGGATTTTGGGCCTAGAGAAAAAATTTCTCTTTCCTCATTTGTAGGAAGCAAGCAAAATTCTTGTTATGGTCAACACCATATTCATTTGTATTCCACGTCCAAATTCTCCATCCCACCCCTTAGGCATAGGACAATCTTGGGAAGGGTTGTAGGCCAACCATGCCGCTAATCCCAGGCTCTGTCATCTTCAGAATGATAAGTCAAAATTGCACAGTGCTTTATGGTTTAAAAAGCACTTTAATTTTACATTATCTTATCTGATCATTATGACTCTGCTTTAAGCCAGATAATATTATCTTCATTTTCAGTTTTGGAGAGCTTATGTGATGTGCCCAAGGTCATACTGGCAGGAGCAGATCTTGAAGGCAGAACTGTCTTTTGACTACTTTTTTATTGCTCTTTCCACAATAATATATCGGTCTTTGTTCTAGAAAGATATCTGTTCAACCCTATACTCACATTAGAAGCTTTTTAAAAATACTGGTGTCCAGGTCCTATCCCAGATCAACTAAGTCAGAATCTTTGGGATGGAGCCAAAATCCATCTGCATTTAAAAAAATTGTTAGAGTGATTCTAATGTGCCTCCAGAAGTGAGAAGTCAATTCACAGGAATAGGTTTTGGGAACTGCTAGAGGAAATATATATATATATATATATATATACATATATATATATATATATATATATTTTTTTTTTTTGGTCAAAGAGAGGTATCTGTTTATGAAGCGATAGATATAGTCGTAGTACTTGGTTCTTCGTATGTGTGATTTCTGGTACCTCGTTCAAGACCAGGTAGAGGGGGTAGGAAACCGAAGTTACAGCATCCCTGTTATGGGTCAGGTGCTCTGTTGGTCATCTAACTGCCTTATACCTCAGTAGGACTGGTATCACTAATATTATGTCATTTGGCAGAGGAAGGCATGGAGACATACCAATGTTAAGTAATTCTTGCAAAATCATACAACTTGTAAGTATCAGATATGGGATCTAAACCCATATCTGTCAAGCGTATGCATGCTAAGCTGTGTCTGACTCTTTGCAACCCTATGGACTGTAGCCCACCAGGCTCCTCTGTGCATGGAATTCTCCAGGCAAGAATAGTGGAGTAGGTTGCCATGCCCTCCTCCAGTGGGTATTCCTGACCCAGGGATTGGTCCTAGGTCTCCTGTCTCCTGCATTGACAGGCAGGTTCTTTACCACTAGCGCCACCTGGGAAGCGCATGTATCTGTCAGTGCCAAAGCCCAAATGTGTTCTGCCATGCTGATGGTTCTAAACCCTGGCTGACATTTGCAGCAAAATGGATGGACCCAGACAGTATCATACTAAGTGAAGTAAGTCAGACAAAGATGAATATCATACGATGTCACTTATATGTGGAATCTAAAAGAAAAAGGTTCAAATGAACTTATTTACAAAACAGACTCACGGACATAGAAAGCAAACTTATGGTTATTGAAGGGGCAAGGGGATGGCAGAGGGATAAATTAGGAGTTTGGGCTTAAGCAGAAACAAACTACTATTTATAAAACAGACAAGAAACATGGCCCTGCTGTACAGCATAGGGAACTATTGATACAGTCAAAATCCTGTTATAAACTTAATGGAAAAGAATATGAAATAAGCGAAAAAAGCCTTGACTGAGATTCTGATTACCTGGACTGGAGAAAGGGCAATACATCATTATGTTTCAAAAGCCTCCCATGAGACCCTAACAGGTAGTCAAGGCTGAGAGTCCCTGCCCAGCGCTATCCTGCCTTCCCGAAGTGCTCAAAACACATCCACCGAACGCGAGGGTGCTGGGGAAGAACTACATCCATCCACACACATCTCTCCCCATCCCTCTAATGCACGCTAGGAGGGAAAAACACTGTCATTCCACAGTGAACACTTTTTAGAACAGGGAGTCTAGTCATTTAAATGTCCATGTCGAGCCTTTCTTGAGAACTTGTGCCCGAGGGCCTGTAGCTCCAGGTGACGGGTCAGAGGGAGGCGGCAGAGTGGGGAGGGGAAGGCCCAGAAAGCTGGGCTGGGGGATCACAGAGACAAACTTGGACACCTTCACAGTTTTACCTGGAGTCAGTCTGCACTAGGAAGCAGTCAAGCATTGGCAAGCAGCTGTGATCGTTCAGGCCAGACTGTATAGGGGGTAGCCTTGCAACTGGGAGATTATCAAGAAGTTTTTGTTGTTCAATCACTGAGTTGAGTCCGACACTTTGTGACCCCATGGACTGCAGCACAACAGGCTTCCCTGACCTTCACTAGCTCCCAGAGCTTGCTCAAACTCATGCCCATCGAGTCTGTGGTGCCATCCAACCGTCTTATCCTCTGCCACTCCCTTCAGAGGTTTGCGTGCTCAGTCGCTCAGTCAGGTCTGACTCTTTATGACCCCATGGATAGTAGCCCGCCAGGTTCCTCTCTCCATGGGGTTTTCCAGGCAAGAGTACTGGAGTGGGATGCCATTTCCTTCTCTACTTAAGAGGCTAAAAAACGCCTTAACTCCCTGAGGCCTAGCGTGGTCTCTGGGAGGATGGATTTGTATATTGAGGGAAACACATTTTCCTCCTTGGCTTGGCTGCTGGCTCCTCTAGGCCTCAGTGAGCCCCGTGTGCACATGCAGCATCGCATAGGTTTCAGCCTCAGGGAAACTGATTGCTGGGCACTTGCACTGCTTCCAGAAGCCACGTCCAAGTTATCATTATTATTTAAGATGACAATTAAGTGCTTCAGAATTAGTCCTGTAAGGAAAGGCGTGGGGAGAGACTTGCATCTCTCTATGAGTATTCAGACCATGTTAGAAGAAAACCCAGTATCAATTTTTACAACAATGTTTGAAATTTACCCAAATGCAAAATTCTTAGTCTGTTGCCTTCAACTGGTTGCTCTCAACCTTCCTTGAACCTGAGACTCCAACCTTTCAATATCAGATTAAAGGTCTTAGCTCAATGACACCAACCTTGAGAAAGGAAACCTTAAGATCTGGATTCGACTGGGTCCAGGTGAATTTGTTTTTAGCCAAAGATTATATGCTGCATAAGCAGAAGGAGAATCATTACTTCAGTTAAACATTTTGGATCTTGTAAGCCAACATTTTAGGAAGGTCCCTTAACCTTTGTGAATGATGTCTGAACTGAATTCAAGAACTGTTGACTGAAAGAATATTTAACTACAAGATGCAAAATGGAGTAAACGTGAAAGTGATGGTCACTCAGTCGTGTTTGACTCTTTGTAATCCCTTGGACTATACAGCCCATGGAGTTCTCCAGGCCAGAATACTGGAGTGGATAGCCTTTCCCTTCCCCAGGGGATCTTCCTAACCCAGGGATCGAACCCAGGTCTCCTGCATTGCAGGCTGATTTTTTTTTACCAGTTGAGACACAACAGAAGCCCAAGAATACTGGAGTGGGTAGCCTATCCCTTCTCCAGCAGATCTTCCTGATCTAGGAACCGAACTAGGGTCTCCTGCATTGCAGGCAGATTCTTTACCAAGTGAGCGATCAGGGACTAATCATATGTTCATCAAACATTAACCAAGCTGTTACTCTGTGTTAGGTTCTGACCTAAAGATGGGGGTATGAAGATAAGTAAGTTGCTGGTACCTTCATCCTAGAGGTGTCTAATCCAGCAGGAAGACTCACAATATTTCCTCAGCCTCCCCTGAAAAATAAGAGCAGTATTTTCCTAGCTATTGATCAAGAGAAAGAGAAGGGAGGTAGCTGGCATGCACTTTGCTAGCTCTCCATGGCTCCCTCCTCCTGAGACCTGAGCCACATAAGGAAGCAGATTGCAAGAAACCTAGCTTATTGGTACCTCCTGACACTGAGAGGGTTTAGCTACAGCACTTTTTGGAGCTCTTCAAGGTAGTGATAATGCTTGACAACTTCTGTGGTGTTCTCTGGGTTCACTTTATGAAGAGAAAGGGGAAGGGGCTCACTCTGATATAGTGATCCTTTATTTGGCCCCTTAGAGCCACAGAGATCTCTTCTGGATCACATGCCTTACTGTTTGGTTCACTTCACCTAGGTGAGGCTAATCCATCATAGCAAGAGGAAATCTACTGTTTCCCTGTTTTTCCATTATTATAGTGTAGCTCAGTCAACTGGGGAAAGAATGCTGAATCTTGACCTTCCACTCAGTAAGACACAGAGTAGGACTCCATCAGGCCAAGGGAAGGGTAGAGTCTGGAACATCTGGGTCTAGGCATTAACCTAGACCACTGGGTGAGGGTGAGCCAAAGACCCATGGGAATGGGATATCAGTGGACAGGAACAGACAGAAGTCAGGTGACTCAGAAGTCTAGGAGCCAGGGAGAAAATGGGTTAATTTTCTGATCAGAAATAGGCTAAAAGTGAGAGGGCTGGGGAATCACAAAGAGCCATGACCCTCTTAGCTGCCGAGGTCAGGGTCAGACGAGGAGTTCAGAGAGGTGAGGAATGTTGGCAGCTGGCTTTCTTTTTATTCCCCCACCTCCCCTTGGCAGCTGTCTTGATAGGAATAAGGTCAACATTTGGGTGGGTGGATGAGCCTAGATGTGAGTTGAGAGGTGAGAAGGAAAAGTCACTGATAAGGGAAAGGAAAATAGAGGCTATAGATTCTTAGCAAGCTGTTTCTATTTTTTAAAGCAGAGTAAATCCTTCCATATATATTCTTAGCCTTATTGTTGGATTAATCTCTGTGCATGTGTGTGTGTGTGTGTAAATATATATATATATGTACATACATACATAGGTATATGTAATTTTTTTTTCGTGTTACCCGCCCAGCAGACTTGGAGGCTTCCAGGGTAGAGGCTCTAAGCTTACCTACCTAGGTTGGACACACAGTAGGCATTAGTTGCTTTATCCAACTCCTAGTACAAGGTTCTTTACTGACCCCCTGAGGTGTCCAGGTGGAAGCGCAAACACTTAGGAGTGACATCTCTACAGTTACCCACGTCCTTTTTGGACCATGCTTCTGACGCAAGGGTCACACTGGCCTGCAAGGCAGTGTATAATGCTAGAGACTTTGCTGATATGTTCCACCAAAGTATCCTAGGGGATAATATTTACTGAGAACTGAAGGAGGCTTGGCCCTGTACTTATGGTGCTGACCTCAGTGAAAATCACCGTCAGTGCAGCAGATTTTATAAAACCAGCCCCAAAGATGCGCCTCTCCTCATTCTATTGCTGATGAGATGTTCTCCAGCTGCTTCTGGAATTCTGCTCCAGGCCTTTTATTTGGATTTTCCCACTGGGCTGTCGATCTTCTAATGAGGCATGACATTTACTCTTCCTAATTCTCCAAACGCTGTGATACCGTGAAGCACTCTTAATTGGCTGCTCCATCTTTATGGTTTTTGTGAAGAAGGGGAAAAGGGGAAGGAGGGCAGGAAAAAGGAAAAGATCGGGGTGCATCAAGGGAGAGAAATGAAAGAAAAAAAATAGAAGAAAAGTGAGGGGAAATAAAAAAATATGAAACTGTTGACAGTTTGAGTTTTCCCTTATTCAGAAAGTGGTTTAAATCCTTCGGAGTTCCTCTTTCAAGCCAGTCCCCTGTCAGAACTTGAAACAACATCTTTTCTGCCTGGGATACAAGCTGTAGGAAACTGCAAAGACACAAAGGCACCAGCCAGGGGCAGGGGAAGGGAGATGATTAGCTTTCTCATTTCTACGACTGCTTTGTAAATTTCAAAACAGAAAACAAAAATCCTCTCTTCTCCTCTCAGCCCTCCTGAGCGCCCGTGGCCCCGCTCTCCTCTCTCGGGTTCCCGCCCACCGCAGCTGGCCGCTGTGCCCAGCCCCACGCCCTGCTCCTCGAGAACTGTGCTGCCCCACAGAGTGGCTTGCTTTTCTGTCAACTCAGCGGGCACCCGCCAGGCAGGTCCTTCTAACTTCCCTTCTGATGACTCTTCTAGTGATGCTACTGACAAAAGATGAAAAGCCAAAACCTAAGGTTCTTAGAAGACAAAATTCTCAACGGTGGGATCTATAACTGTCAAGCATTAGTGTGTGTGTGTATTCAAGAGTGTGTGTGTGTGTTTATGTTTAGGAGTGAGTATGTGTATATGTGTGTTTATGTTTAGGACTGAGTGTGTGTGTGTGTTTATGTTTAGGAGTGAGTGAGTGTGTGTGTGTGTTTATGTTTAGGAGTGAGTGTGTGTGTGTGTTTATGTTTAGGACTGAGTGTGTGTGTGTGTTTATGTTTAGGACTGAGTGTGTGTGTGTGTTTATGTTTAGGAGTGAGTGAGTGTGTGTGTGTGTTTATGTTTAGGAGTGAGTGTGTGTGTGTGTTTATGTTTAGGAGTGAGTGAGTGTGTGTGTGAGGGAAAGATGTGGTGACAGAGAATGAAGAGGAGTCAGTGCTTGTATCGCCCTGATTATTTTTTTTTCCTGATGGTTTAGATTGTCCCCCCGTCCCTACCTAGAGTGACCATTTTTTAGTGAAAATTCTATTGATTCATTTGAGGCTGTGCTGAGTTTTTCTAGTTGCAGCAAGCAGGGACTACTCTCTAGTTACAGAACTTGGGCTTGGTTGCCCCCCCGTATGTGGGATCTTCCCAACCAGGGATGAAACCGATGTTCCTTGCATTGCAAGGCAAATTCTTAACCCCTGGAGCACCAGGGAAGCCCCAGAATGACCTTCTAAGCTTCCCTACCTGCCCTTGCTAGCTTCCTCCTTTAGCCCCAGGATGAGGATGCGGTGAGGAGTGGCTGCAGATACCGTGTCTTTTCAGTGGCTGTGGGGGTGACACAGGGGGAGGAGGGGAGAGTGAGGGTGGGATTCCGGGTGGGCTTCAGACACAAGCTAGGTCTAATCCCAGCGTCAGCGCACGGCAGGCCTGCAAGCACCTGTGACAGTGAAGGTGTTAGTCGCTCAGTCGTATCCGACTCTTTGCAAACTCCTCCGTCCGTGGGATTCTCCAGGCAAGAGTACTGGAGTGGCTTGCCTTGCCCTTCTCCAGGGATCTTCCCAACCCAGGGATCAAACTCAGGTCTCCTGTTTGCAGGCAGATTCTTTACCTTCTGAGCCACCAGGGAAGACCTCTCTTATGACAGCACTGACACCTGAAATGGGAAAAAATTATATTACGCATCCAGAGCACTTAGAACGCCATATGTTCAGTAAAAGCTCAATAAAGGTAAATATTATTAGCATTTACTGCCTGGTGGGAAAGAGCTCTGAAGAAGTGTTTCTTATTTAAAGACACATGAGCAATGGTTCAGAAGAAATATGAACACTACCGACACGTGCCCCCGACTCCCTTCAGGCTGAGGGCAGATATCAGAGAAGGAGAACGGGTCGCCTCTCAGTCATGGACTCCAGTACGGCCTGTGGGAGAAGCGGGTCAACAGCTGTCCAGGAGTCCATTAAAAAATCAGGTTTATGTCTCATCTTCAATTAGGTGACTCTCTAGGTCTTTTAAAACCTACTAAATCAACAAATAAGTGCTAGAGAGGGTGCAGAGAAAAGGGAATCCTCCTACAGTGTGGGTGGGAACGTAAATTGGTACAACCATTATGGAGGACAGTATGGAAGGTCCTTAAAAAACTAAAAGCAGAGCCACCATTTGATGCTGTAATCCCACTCTCAGGTATATCTCTGGAGAAAACTCTGACTTGAAAAGATACATACACCTCAGTGTTCATTGCAGTGCTGTTTACAATAGCGAAGACGCAGAAGTGACTTCAGTGTCCATCAACAGCTGAATAGATAAAGAAGCTGTGGTATATTTATACAATGGAATATTGCTCAGGCCTAAAAAGACTGAAATATTGCTATTGGAAGCAACATGGATGGACCTAGAGATTATCAAACTAAGTGAAGTGAGTCAGAGAGAGACAAATATTACATGATACCTCTGATATGTGGACTCTAAAAAACAATACAAATGAACTTATTTACTATGCAAAACAGAATCAGACTCACAGACATTGGAAACAAACTAATAGTTACCAAAGGGGAAGAGTGGTGGAGGGATAAATCAGGAGTTTAGGATTAACAGATGCACACTCTGCTGTGCTGTGCTTAGTCACTCAGGCGTGTCCAATTCTTTGCAGCCCTATGGACTGTAGCCCGCCAGGCTCCTCTGTTTATGGGGATTCTCCAGGCAAGAACTCTGGAGTGGGTTGCCATGCCCTCCTTTACTGCTTATAAAATTAAGCAACAAGAACCTATTGTACAGCACAGGTTCATAATAACCTATAATGGAAGAGAATATGGAAAAAATGTATAACTAAATAACTTTGCTATACACCTGAAACTAGATACCAAGGGAACATTTCATGCAAAGATGGGCTCAGTAAAAGACAGAAATTGTATGGACCTAACGGAAGCAGAAGATATTAAGACACAGAAGAACTTTACAAAAAAGATCTTCATGACCCTGATAACCACAATGGTGTGATCACTCACCAAGAGCCAGACATCCTGGAATGTGAAGTCAAGTGGGCCATCACTACTAACAAAGCTAGTGGAGGTGATGGAATTCCAGCTGAGCTATTTCAAATCCTGAAAGATGATGCTGTGAAAGTGCTGCACTCAGTATGCCAGCAAATTTGGAAAACTCAGCAGTGGCCACAGGACTGGAAAAGGTCAGTTTTCATTCCAGTCCCAAAGAAAGTCAATGCCAAAGAGTGTTCAAACTACCACACAATTACACTCATCTCACATGCTAGTAAAGTAATGCTCAAAATTCTCCAAGCCAGGCTTCAGCAATATGTGAACCGTGAACTTCCAGATGTTCAAGCTGGATTTAGAAAAGGCAGAGGAACCAGAGATCAAATTTCCAACATCCACTGGATTACTGAAAAAGCAAGACAGTTCCAGAAAAACATCTTCTGCTTTATTGACTATGCCAAAGCCTTTGTTGTGTGTCACAACAAACTATGGAAAATCCTTCAAGAGATGGGAATACCAGACCACCAGGCCTGCCTCCTGAGAAATCTGTATGCAGGTCAAGAAGCAACAGTTAGAACTGGACACGGAACAACTGACTGGTTCCAAATAGGGAAAGGAGTACATCAAGGCTGTACATTATCTTCCTGCTTATTTAATGTATATGCAGAGTACATCATGCAAAATGCCTGGCTGGATGAAGCACAAGCTGAAATCAAGATTGCCAGGAGAAATATCAATAACCTCAGATGTGCAGATGACACCACCCTTATGGCCGAAAGCAAAGAAGAACTAAACAGCCTCTTGATGAAAGTGAAAGAGGAGAGTGAAAAGGCTGACTTAAAACTCAATGTTCAAAAAGCTAAGATCACGGCATCTGGTCCCATCACTTCATGGCAAATAGATGGGGAAACAATCTTTACTGACAGACTTTAGTGACAGACTTTATTGTGTTGGGCTCCAAAATCATGCAGATGGCGACTGCAGCTATGAAATTAAAAGATGCTTGCTCCTTGGAGGAAAAGCTATGATTAACCTAGACAGCGCATTAAAAAGCAGAGACATTACTTTGCCAACAAAGGTCCATCTAGTCAAAGCTATGGTTTTTCCAGTAGTCATGTATGGATGTGAGAGCTGGACTATAAAGAAAGCTGAACGCCAAAGAATTGATGCTTTTGAACTGTGGTGTTGGAGAAGACTCTTGAGAGTCCCTTGGACTGCAAGGAGGTCCAACCAGTCAATCCTCAAGGAAATCAATCCTGAATATTCATTGGAAGGACTGATGCTGAAGCTGAAACTTCAATACTTTTTCCACCTGATGCGAAGAACTGACTCATTTGAAAAGACCTTGATGCTGGGAAAGACTGAGGGTGGGGGAAGGGGACGACAGAGGATGAGATGGTTGGTTGGCCTTATGAACTCAATGGACATGAGTTTGACTGAACTCCAGGAGCTGGTGGCTTCCCTTGTGGGCCAGCTGGTAAAGAATCCACCTGCAGTGTGGGAGACCTGGGTTTGATCCCTGGGTTTGATCCCTGGTTTGGGAAGATCCCCTGGAGAAGGAAAAGGCTACCCACTCCAGTACTCTGGCCTGGAGAATTCCATGGACAATCCATGAGATTGCAAAGAGTTGAACACGAGTGAGTGACTTCCACCTCCACTTCTCGGAGTTGGTGATGGACAGGGAAGCCTGGTGTGCTGCAGTCCCTGGGTTTGCAAAGAATCGGACACAGTGAGCGACCGAACTGTACTGAACGTGTGAAACTAACACAGCATTGTAAATCAACTATACTTCATTAAAAAAAAACACCTTGTTTTTAAAAAATGATACAATAGCAAAAATGTCTGAGAGGATTTATGCATCTCCATTCAGTCTTGGTTTCTCTCCTAAGGGGCCATCACCATATCCATTTTCTTATATATTCTAAATGTTCTAGCCTATGAAAACCTGTTTCATAATATCCCCTTGTCCTTTGAGCCTGCATTAAAAACTAACTGAATATGTTCTCTTTTATCCTTTTTTGGGGACAACCTCCAGGACTGTCACAGCGAGTCGGATGATGTGTCTGCCAGCTGCTCACAAGTAGGGGCACATCTGGTGTGAGAACTTGAGCAGTAGGAACCTACAGGACGCCAGGCCGGGAAGCGGGGGGCAGAGTGCCCACTAGTGGGCGGACCACGGTGAAGCAAGGTAACGCCGAATCACACTAATACGATGCCATTACGGGCTGGATGGACGCGAGTCTGAGTGAACTCCGGGAGACGGTGATGGAAAGGGAGGCCTGGCGTGCTGCGATTCATGGGGTCGCAAAGAGTTGGACAAGAGGACAAGACTGAGCGACTGAACTGAGCTGAACTGAGCCAAGAGAGAGGAGCGTAACACGCTCAAGAGTTAATGGTAGAGAAATGGAAAGACTCCTTCTGTTTAAGAGTGGAGCAAAGGCCTATAAGGCCAGGAGGAAATACCCAACTAGAAAGTGAAAGGGTAACCAACAAAAACCTATTCTAAAGCACATGGAACTCTACTCAATGTCATGTGCCAGCCTGGATGGGAGCGGGGTTTGGGGGAGAATGGATACATGTATATGTGTGGCTGAGTCACTTCACTGTTCACCTGAAACTATTACATCATTGTTAATAAGCTATACCCCCATACAAAATTTTTTGTGTGTGTTAAAAAAAATAAAGTTAATAAAAAGAAAGTAAAAGGGTACCGGGGATAGTGTCCCCTACGTTGGTGACTGCAAGACTAAAAACACAAGTGCTATTTCCTCTCTTGTTGCTCCCAAACTACCTCATCTTACATTCTTGCCAAAGGCAACTTCATTCCTTCTGGGTCCCGCATGCATTGTCCTGGTCCATTACACAACCTTGTTGTTGATTGTTCATTTTGCTGAGAAGCCCTCACCGGGCCGCTCAGCCCTGGTTTTTACAGCATAGTCTGATTTCATTAATTTATTTTTTAAAAGGTTCTGAAAATAATATTTATTTCTTAAAAGTTAACACGTGCATAATAGGAAACCAAAAAACACAAAAAGCAAAAAACAAAGTCATCTATAATTACAAGCAGTTTACTGTTTGATGTGTCCTTCTAGGTCTTATTTGTGTATTTACACAACTAAGCATCCATTTTTATGTAATTAAAAGAGAAGAGTTATGTATCATACTTCTTCACATACCATGAATATTTACCATATCAAAGTTGATTTCACTAATTTTACAAAGTCAACTTATTAGAGGCAAGTTGGGGTGTCCCCAGACAAACAAATGGTTTGCTAAGCCATTCACTTTAAATGACAATAATAAAAACATTAATAAGCAGCAATATTTGCATCATGATTTATGGTCATTTTTAACAATTCTACTGTGATCTTTGAATGATTTTCTTTAATAGATGACCTCTGTGTTGTCAGATTTGGTCTTGACTCAGTGTGTTTATACTACCCCACCACATGTGTGCTTGAGTTAAAAAGCCTCTTGGCTGAGTTCCACAACTAAACTCATGAGTCAGACTCCTTATGGATTTTTATAAGTGGTGGTGACTACTCTGCATGAGTTTGGATGGAAGTTGTTGGTGATTTAAATCGTAGAATTAAAACCCACTTAGATAAATCACTAATTTAGGGCCAGAATCTATTTCCAGTGCAGAATTATCTGCATTGAGTCTCTGGACAACTACTAACTAATTACTTAAAATACTTTCAACGTTATGTTCTGCTCTTTAGACTTTAAATTAGGCCGCAAATTTCTTAAAAAGAGACTGGGTTGAGAAATCAAAAGGCTTTATTCACTCTGAGACTGTTTCCACATCTATAAAATCAGAGTGATAATAACTCTTACTTCCCAGAGTTATATACAAGGCATATGTGTATATGTGTGTGTGTGTGTGTGTGTGTGTATACATATATATCTTATTTAAATAAGATCCTGTACTCTAGAGGTGCTAGCAGTAAAGAACGTACCCGCCAATGCAGGAGACATAAGAGACACGGGTTCAATTCCTGGGTCAGGAAGATCCCCTGGAGAAGGAAATGGCAACCCACTCCAGTATTCTTGCCTGGAGAATCCCATGGACAGAGGAGCCTGGTGGGCCACAGTCCATGGGGTCGCAGAGTTGGACATGGCTGAAGCGATTTAGTTTGCATGCATACCGAGTGTCTAGCATAGTAGTATCTGGTGTGTTATCTGTCATTGTAATTACCAAACAGCAGCTCCCTGTAAGATCTTCCTGAAGTTTCTTAGTCTAATGTGGGCTCGGTTTGATGTTTCCCTATTTTGGCCTATCTTTCATACGCTTTACAGGAATCTACAAACCATGCAGGCAGCATTTTCTCAGATTATATCTACCCTCAAATGATGTTCCTCCATGGAGTCCCTTTCTGTTTTTTTTTTCCCCAGCTCTTTACTTATCTACTCTCATTGACATGGATCTTTTACAGAAAGGGCTTAGATGGAGGGTGGCATGTTCTACTTATTAGAAGGTTAACTTAAAATTAACTATGAAGCCTCTTTTGTCCAGATTTGTTGAAAATATTTCCAAATGAGCAAGGACATTTTTCTGTCCTCAGACAGTCCTATGAACATAGAAGTTCATCTTTCTGTGATAATAGAAGCTCTTGGGCTTCCTGAGTTATCACTGCAAATGTTGGCTTTTATCATCCTGGCCTGAAAGGATGAAGACTGAAGAGCAGGTGCTGTAACCTTTGACTTGTTTCAAAGTTGGCATCGAGAGTAAGTTTTGCCTGGGTTTGCTAAGACCATGTCTTATACAGTTTTACATTGTAGGCATTCAGTACATATTTGTTAAATAAATGATAATTGCATCATTGCTTCCCCAAATCCTCAGTCCCTCCTGCCACCTCTCTTTTCCATCTTTTCCCCAAAATATTGAAGATAGCTTATGAGGGAGGACGCCTTAAACAGAGAATGGAGGAGACAACGTTTAAGGACAAATCAGTCTCAGCCGCTTCTTCCCTTTTCTCCTGCTGTAGCCACCTTTGTGCTGCGGTGGACCCTGTTCTGCTGCCGCTGCTGATTGGGCCAGGAGAGTGCTGTGGGTTCAGGGCTAATCAGACTCTCCTGAGACAGTTCTCAGTGTCACTGCGATGCCACTTCCTTCTAGAAACTCTTCTTTCTTGGTTTAGTTAGTTTGAGTGGATTATGTGGATATTTATTTCATCATAAAATAATAACTTATTTATTTATATTTTTATAAATTTATTTATTTGGATTTTCCTAGACAGAGGAGCCTGGTGGGCTACAGTCCACAGGGTCGCGAAGAGTCAGACACGACTGAGCGACTTCACACACAGTGGCTCAGCAGTAAAGAATCCATCTGCAATGCAGGAGACACAGGTTCAATTCCTGGATCAGGAAGATTCCCTGGAGAAGGAAATGGCAACTCATTCCAGTATCCTTGCCTGGGAAATCCCATGGACAGAGGAGCCTGGTGGGCTACAGTCCACAGGGTTGATATTTATTTATGTTGTAATAAAATAATAAATTATCTATGTATTATATTTTATTTCTTTATAATTTTTATAAATTTTATTTTATAATAAAATACTTTCATTTTACAACAAAAATGATTTTGAGTGTTCTCTGTTCTTTACAAGAACAACAGCAAAATCCTTGATAAGCCAGACCACAGTTTAAAATTTTTTAAATTAATTAATCAATCAATCAATTGATTAGTTATTTCTGGCTGCTCTGGGTCTTGTTGCTGCCTGCAGGCTTTCTCCAGTTTCTGCAAGCAGGGGCTGTCCTACTTGCAGGGCACGAGTGGCCCACAGTTCCGAGGCAAGCTTTCCATAGCAGGTGCAAAGTCGGGAAATGCAGAGGAAGCTTATTCTTATACAGCAAGTCAACTACTTTTTCAAGTAATATGCTTAAGCTCCAGACATCTTTGTAAATGAAGTACCTCTAAATTTTAAGCAGTGGGTCCAATCGTTAATCAGAAAAATGTGCAATAAATATGAAACAGAGTGTCAAAAATAAAGGTTTCAATACAAAGGGATGACAATGTATTTATTCTCCTTTTTTTTTCAGGTGAACAATCTGAAAAATTTTGGTGCATTTATTTTGGACATATATCCATATTAGTAAGCATATTAGTTAAAAATGACTAACACACGGTTTAAAAATAAGTTTATCTTAGATTCCCAGACTTTTCAGACACCCTATGGTAGCCAGTGTGAACATGGAAGCTTCATCATTGTATAGTTGAGAGAGTCATGAGATAAAGAGAATGTGACTATGCAAGAAGTGATAGTCTACTAAGGCAGAGATTTATCCTGAATATCCTCATAAAATCTCACAGTTTACCATAACAGAGTGAACAACATCCTCAGCTCCATCTTTACAACAGCAGAATGCAAATTTTATAGCATCGTTTCTTGTAATACCTTCCGATACTGGCAGATGGTGTTACCTTGAGCGCAGCCCAGGAAAAATGCATGTTGAAGGCAAAGGAGACAGAGAGCACCAATCACCCTTTAGTGGCCTTGCTTCAGCCCAGTTTAACATTCTGTGTTCAATTCTTTTCAAGAAATATTTATTGGACATTGGTGTGTGTGTGTGGAGCGGGGGGCACATGCTAAGTCACTTCAGTCGTGTCTGACTCTTTGCAACCCAATAGACTGTAGCCCGCCAGGCTCCTCTGTCCATGGGATTCTCCAGGCAAGAACACTGGAGTGGGTTGCCAGGCCCTCCTCCAGGGGATCTTCCTGACCCAGGGATTGAATCTGCATCTCTTATGTCTTGCATTGGCAGGCAGATTCTCTACCACTGGTACCACCTGGGAAGCCCAATCAACTATGTATACTGTATATACTAGAAAAACCTACAATTTTCCCTTCTCCCAGTGAGTCTTCCTTCTCAGAGCTGAGCTGACGCCTCAGGTCACCAACTATGTGGGGTTTCCCTGTCAACAAGTGATTCTCTGAGACACCAGCCGGGTATCCTACAAGTTAACTCCATATCTAATCCTCTCCATCTGGAGATGGTGTCAAATCCCACAAGCTAAGGGCTCAGGCCACCAAGAACATTCCCTTCCTCCTTCAGAGGCTGATTACGAGTAGTAGGTCTCCAGTTTATCCACAGCTTCTATCGGTCTTGGTTACTAATTGGAGTGTCCCTTGTCCCCTCCTCAGGTTCAATTAATTTGTTACATCAGCTCACAGAACTCAGAGAAGCACATTTATAAGTTTATTAAAGGATATGAAAAGGCAGCAGTCCCCAACCTTTTTAGCACCACAGGCTGATTTCACAGAAAACAACTTTTCTACCAACTGAGGTTGGAGAGATGGTTTCGGGATGACTTAAGTGCATTATGTTTATTGTGCACTTTATTTCTAATCTAATGCTGCCGCTGATCTGACAGGAGATAATAGTTTGTGGCCTGTAGCTTGGGGACGCCCGTGATAAAGCATACAGTTGAGCAACCAGATGAAGAGGTGGGAAGGGTGAGGTCAGGGAGGGCCTTGAGCACAGGAGCTTCTGTCTCCATGGAGCTGGGGTTTGTTCCCCTCTTGGTATGGATCTGTTCCCAGCCTGGAAGTCCCCTGCACCCTATGCCACTGGGATTTTAATGAAGCTTGCGCATGTAAACACTGTCTATTGTTGCCTCCATTTCCAGCCCTTCTGCCCTCTCTGGAGAGAGGGGAAGGGGCTAAAAATTCCAAGTTTCTAATTGTGACTTGATCTTTCTAGTGACCAGTGCCCAACCAGGAGCCATCTGGAAACCCACCCATATTTTGCCCATTAGAGCAAAATATGGACCCAGTGCTCTGCTCCTTTCCCTTAGGAATTCATGTGGGATCTAGGGGCTGTACGTCAGGACAGGGCCAGACACCAAATACTAGAACAAAATATGCCCCCAGGGTTCTTAAAGTGAAAGTGAAAATGAAGTCACTCAGTCGTGTCCGACTCTTTGTGACCCCGTGGACTATAGCCTACCAGGCTTCTCTACCAGGCTTCTCTGTCCATGGGATTCTCTAGGCAAGAATACTGGAGTGGGTTACCATTTCCTTCTCCAGGGGATCTTCCTGACCCAGGGATCCAACCCGGGTCTCCTGCATCGGAGGCAGACACTTTAACCTCTGAGCCACCAGGGTTCTTAACACTTAAGAAGTTAATTACAAGGGTTTCAGGAGCCCTGAGTCAGCAGCCATGGTTCAGTTCAGTTCAGCTCAGTTCAGTCACTCAGTCGTGTCCAACTCTTCGAGACCCTATGGACCACTCCAGGCCTCCCTGTCCATGACCAACTCCAGGAGTTTACTCAAACTCATGTCCGTTGAGTCAGTGATGCCATCCAACCATCTCATCCTCTGTCATTCCCTTCTCCTCCTGCCTTCAATCTTTCCCAACATCAAGGTCTTTTCAAATGAGTCAACTCTTTGCATCAGGTGGCCAAAGTATTGGAGTTTCAGCTTCAGCATCAGTCCTTGCAATGAACACCCAGGACTGATTTCCTGTAGGATGAACTGGTTTGATCTCCTTGCAGTTCAAGGGACTCTCAAGAATCTTCTCCAACACCACAGTTCAAAAACATCAATTCTTTGGCACTCAGCTTTCTTTATAGTCCAACTCTCACATACATTCATGACTACTGGAAAAACCATAGCCTTGATGAGACGGACTTTTGTTGGTAAAGTAATGTTTCTGCTTTTTAATATGCTATCTAGATTGGTCATAACTTTCCTTCCAAGGAGTAAGTGTCTTTAAATTTCATGGCTGCAGTCACCATCTGCAGTGATTTTGGAGCCCCCAAAATTAAACTCAGCCATGGTTTCCACTGTTTCCCCATCTATTTGCCATGAAGGGATGGGACCGGATGCCATGATCTTAGTTTTTTGAATGTTGAGCTTTAAAGGAAGAAACACCAAAATTTATTTTTATTATTTCAGGCTGTGCTAATTGCTAGGGATGCATATGTTAATAAGATAGAGTCACTGCTCTCATAGAGTTTACCATCTGGCAGGGATTAAAGACATTAACCAGAAGATTGCAACTCTTTACAAATAAAAAGCACCTCCTAGGTGCCAGGCTTTCTCCTGGACACTTTACATGCGTTGTCTCTATTAAGCAGATCTTGTTATGCTCAGTTTAGGGCACTTAGATGCTTGGAGAAGTTGTTACATACAGATTTGAGATTTGAATCCAAGTTGGCATGATTTGCCCACCTCGTGTGAAGAGTTGACTCACTGGAAAAGACCCTGATGCTGGGAGGGATTGAGGGCAGGAGAAGAAGGGGACAACAGAGGATGAGATGGCTGGATGGCATCACCGACTCGATGGACATGGGTTTGAGTGAACTCCAGGAGGTGGTGATGGACAGGGAGGCCTGGCGTGCTGCAATTCATGGGGTCACAAAGAGTCGGACACGACTGAGTGACTGAACTGAACTGAACTGGCATGATTTGATAGTCTGGAATCCTATGCTATCCAATTTGGCAGCCACTAGTCAGGTGTGGTTATTTAAATTTAAAGCAATATATACAGATGAAATCAAAGCATTTAGGTCCTCAGTCACACTGGCCACACCTCAAGTGCTCAACAGCCATGTGGAACTAGTGGTCACTGTATTAGACACTGCAGATTCAGGACATTTCCATCATCACAGAAAGTTCCATTGGACAGCACTGATCTGAACTCTTGAAGTCTAAACTCAAGTTCAACTTTAAGATCCTATGCCCAGAACAGATTTTCAAAGCCCAGGAGTCATGATAATTAGCATTGTTTCTTTCCCCTGAGCCATTAGAAAAGAAGCTTCTGAATAGGGAGCTACCCTGGCACACTCTTGGAATGCTGCTAATCTTGGATGTGACCTTAAGGTTCTGTTTGTAATGAGAGGTATGCACAATTTAATGAGATAATAAGCCACACTTTCAGTGGGAAGCCTGGCACATAGTAGGTACTCAACCAATGCTCATATAATATTAAAGAGTGTGGAACATGGAATCACATTGCTGGATTTGAGGCCCAGTTTATCATTTTCCAACCACGTGGCCTGCACAAATCTGTCAGTTTCTCTGAACCCCAGTTTCCTTAATTGTTACATGGAGACATCTAACCTTGGAAGACCGTGAAGACCATGAGCTAACAGATATGAAAGCATTCTGTTAAGCACAGGCTTTGTAAAGTAAGGTATTATTTCTGCCCTCTTTTGTGCCCTGAAAAAATTATTAAAATAATAAATTTCTGATCTTAACTTGTTTACCTGTGCTTTGCCTCTTTTCCCTAAAAATGGAAGACATAAAGTATATGGTTTATTGAGGACCAGCATTACACAAGATTACCCAGTTTTACAGCAATAGAAAGAGGAAAGAAAGAATAGGGGGACAGTGGAAGCCAGCACAAATCTTTGCTAATTCCCGGATGGTCAGGATCAGGGCTGTGGAGATGGCTGGGTGTCTGTGGAGTGGATGCTGTTGCTGGATCTTGCATTTGTGAGTCCAGACAGGCCTCAGAGAAGGGCACCTGGTGGACCCCATTGGCCACCTGTGACTGAGTGAGGGTTTACGCACAAGTCCTGGGGAGCAATGTGCTTCTGGGGCCTCCATCCTCTCCTGAACAGAGCTGTTCTGAAAACTTCCAGGCAGTAGACTACCAGACATCCAGGAGAAACAAGTCACCTTAAATCTAGCTCTTTCCATTCAGGGAGTGAGGGCTAGGAGGGAGTTTCAGCCAACTTTTGAAAAGGCTTGTTAGGACAATTCTCTTTTTCTCTCACACCTGCAACCCATACTTATAACCCCAAAATCAAGATCCTCCCCTGAAGTCCCCCGAGTCACCGGGATTATCGTTTCCATGTTGCTCACCTGTCCTCCTGAAGGAGAAGATGGCGGCAGAGGAGGATGGCATCACAGATTCAATAGACATGAGCATGAGCAAACCCCAGGAAGAGAGCGAGGGACAGGGAGGCCTGGGGTGCTGCAGCCCACGGGGTCTCAAAGAGTCAGACGCGACTTAAGGACTGAACACTACCAGCGCCACCTGTGCTCACCACGTCCTAGCTCTGAGGTGGGTCACCTCGCTCTTGGTTTACCCAGGGTATAAGCCTCCCATAGGATGCTGCCCCTGTGTGGGGCATCACTGAGGAGTACAAGTGGGCAGTGTTCACATGCCCTTTGCTGTCCAAACCCTTCCCTTTCTACAACATCATCACCCAAGAGCCAATGAATGGGTGTATCAGGCTTCGCCAAAGAGCCGGAGTAACTGGAGGGAAAGATAATGAAAGGAGACGGGGGTCGGTGAGGGGAAGGGGCCCCAGGATAACCCTCCACGTGTCTGTCCTTGACGTCAATGGTGAAGCTCGAGCAGAGCTCACCTTCGTAGGGGAACCCCAGGGGCACACCCAGTTCCCAGGCAGGATCGCTGTCCTCGGGAGGAGACATTTTCCCTTGAAGCTCAGAGTGTACCAGACCATCACCTTTCAGTGGGAATTCTGCTCCTCACCCTTGGGGGTGTTAAATAACAAAAGTTCAACTGAGGAAATTTGAAGATTGAATTGGTTTTATTCAGCAACTCATGAACCAGGCAACATCCCACCTAGCAATAAGAAGGAGCTCCAATGGGTGGTAGAAAATAAAAGTTTTCTAAAGGTGGAAAGGGGCAGAAAAGGGAAATTATTAGCCCCAAATGCATTGTTTTAGGCAGAATTGCCCTCTGAAGGGGAATGGAAGGGGCCTATTTGGTGCTAACTGGGATAATTCCAAGTAGACTGGTTAAAGGTTACGTTTCAAGGGAAGATTGTAGCTGAGGTTAGGTTGGGTATTATGTCTTGGTTTGGTTGGCTGACTTGGGCCCTTAAACACAAGAGACTCCTTCTTTTGTTTTTTTACTCGTATCAATAATTACTTTATTATTATCACTATTTTTTTTTACTAGCAAGTTGGGTGGCACTTTATTTTTGTGTGTGTATCATGAATTTTTAATTTTTAAAATTGTTTTTAATTTATTTATTTTAGTTGGAGGCTAATTACAATATTGTAGTGGTTTTGCCATACATTGACATGAATCAGCCATGGGTGTACAACTGTTCCCCATCCTGAACCCCCTTCCCACCTCCCTCCCCATCTTACCCCTCAGGGTCAAAGAGCCATTTATTATGGGCCTGTTGGCTTTTTTTTGTCCATGCTGTGAGACATGTGGGATCTTAGTTCCCCAACCAGGGACTGAACCTGTGTCCCGTGAACTGGAGGGCAGATTCTTAACCACTAGACCATCAATGAAGCTCCTGTTGTTTCTTTTTAACAGAGATTTCTCTGGCCCTAAACACTGGGAACACAGAAATCCCATTAATAACATTCATAAAATCTCTGAGTTGTACCAACAACTCAAACTTAACAGAATAGTTCAGAATTGATGCTTTTGTACTGCCGTGTTGGAGAAGACTCTTGAGAGTCCCTTGGACTGCAAGGAGATCCAACCAGTCCATTCTGAAGGAGATCAACCTTGGGATTTCTTTGGAAGGAATGATGCTAAAGCTGAAACTCCAGTACTTTGGCCACCTGATGCGAAGAGTTGACTCATTGGAAAAGACTCTGATGCTGGGAGGGACTGGGGGCAGGAGGAGAAGGGGATGACAGAGGATCAGATGGCTGGATGGCATCACTGACTCGATGGATGTGAGTCTGAGTGAACTCTGGGAGTTGGTGATGGACAGGGAGGCCTGGCGTGCTGCGATTCATGGGGTCGCAAAGAGTCGGACACAACTGGACTGAACTGAGGAGAAGGCAATGGCAACCCACTCCAGTACTCTTGCCTGGAAAACCCCATGGACGGAGGAGCATGGTAGGCTGCAGTCCATGGGGTCGCTAAGAGTTGGACACGACTGAGCGACTTCACTTTCACTTTTCACTTTCATGCATTGGAGAAGGAAATGGCAAGCCACTCCAGTGTTCTTGCCTGGAGAATCCCAGGGACGGGGGAGCCTGGTGGGCTGCCGTTTCTGGGGTCGCACAGAGTTGGACACGACTGAAGCGACTTAGCAGCAGCAGCAGTCCCCTTTGAAGTCTCTTAGCTGGGGCAAGGTGCACATGGGCCTCTTCAGCATTCTGAGTGATCCTCAGTTCAGTTCAGTCACTTAGTCCTGTCCGACTCTTTGCAACCCCATGAATCGCAGCACACCAGGCCTCCCTGTCCATCACCAACTCCCAGAGTTCATTCAGACTCACGTCCATCGAGTCAGTGATGCCATCCAGCCATCTCATCCTCTGTCGTCCACTTCTCCTCCTGCCCCCAATCCCTCCCAGCATCAGAGTCTTTTCCAATGAGTCAGCTCTTCACATGAAGTGGCCAAAGTACTGGAGTTTCAGCTTTAGCATCAGTCCTTCCAAAGAAATCCCAGGGCTGATCTCCTTCAGAATGGACTGGTTGGATCTCCTTACAGTCCAAGGGACTCTCAAGAGTCTTCTCCAACACCCCAGTTCAAAAGCATCAATTCTTCGGTGCTCAGCCTTCTTCATAGTCCAACTCTCACATCCACACATGACCACAGGAAAAACCATAGCCTTGACTAGACGGACCTTAGTTGGCAAAGTAATGTCTCTGCTTTTGAATATGCTATCTAGGTTGGTCATAACTTTTCTTCCAAGGAGTAAGCGTCTTTTAATTTCATGGCTGCAGTCACCATCTGCAGTGATTTTGGAGCCCCCCAAAATAAAGTCTGACACTGTTTCCACTGTTTCCCATCTATTTCCCATGAAGTGATGGGACCAGATGCCATGATCTTAGTTTTCTGCATGTTGAGCTTTAGGTCAACTTTATCACTCTCCTCTTTCACGTTCATCAAGAGGCTTTTTAGTTCCTCTTCATTTCTGCCATAAAGGTGGTGTCATCTGCATATCTGAGGTTATTGATATTTCTCCCTGCAGTCTTGATTCCAGCGTGTGTTTCTTCCAGTCCAGCGTTTCTCATGATGTACTCTGCATAGAATTTAAATAAGCAGGGGGACAATATACAGCCTTGACGTACTCCTTTTCCTATTTGGAACCAGTCTGTTGTTCCATGTCCAATTCTAACTGTTGCTTCCTGAGTGATCCTAGATACAACTATTAGGGCACTTGGACACACTGGCACACTAACAACACACAAACACACACATTACAATCTAAATCCACTTGAGGAAACATGTTTCTAACTTGCAACATGGTCCACTGAAGTACTCTTGCCCCTCGATGAAATAAAACTAATTTGAAAGTGGGACTAGAAAAACTTTAAACATAAATTCTCTCTCTGCTCGTTTGGACCACTATCCCTCTTTGGTGTGCATCCTGCACCTGTGTTCACTTAACCAGACATTTTAGAGGACACAGGAATGCCTGCTTGACTGGCAAGAGCAATTTTATCCTGGTGCCAGCATGCTAATTTCTTAGGCGATAGCACTCTTTTCTCAATCCTGTAAGGCCCAACCTTTTTAGCACCAGGGATCTGTTTCATGGAAGACAGTTTTTCCGTAGACTGGCTGGGGTGGGGGATGGTTGGGGATGATTCAAGCGCATTATATTTATTGTGCACTTTATTTCTTTGTTTTAAATTATTATTTTATTCGCTGGGTCTTTGCTGCTGTGTGCACTTTGGGCTCAGTGTTGTGGCTCCTGGGCCCGAGGGCACAGGTTCAAGAGTCGAGGCACAAGGCTTACTTGCTCCCCAGCAAGCAGGATCATTTCGGACCAGGGATGGAACCCACTCTCCTGCATTGTCAGGCGGATTCTTTGCCACTGAGCCACCAGGGAAGTCCTGTGCCCCTTATTTCTAATCTAATTCTGCTGCTGATCTGATAGGAGGTGCTGGTCCGAGGCCCAGAGGTTGGGGAACCCTGCTGTAGGGGGTCACAGTGACCCACTGTGTGCCTGGTACGTGCAGGTCTGGGCTATGCAAATTGTCAGTATGTTATTCTGATGTATAACCCTTTCTCTCAAGGAGGTGTGTGAGGGGCTTCCTTGGTGGTCCAGTAGTTAAGAGTCCACCTTCCAGTGCAGAAATACTGAGTCGATCGCGGTCTAGGGGCTGAGATCCCATGCGCAGTGGGGCAACTAAGCCACCCAACTTCAACTACACGTGCTCCGGAGCCTCGTGCTGCAACAGAGAGACTACGTGCAGCAACTAAGACTCAGCCTAACCAAAAAATAGAGAATAAATATTAAAAAAAGGAAAAAGAACACGTATTAAGACTGTGCTTTGACCTCTAGTGGGTGGAACAGTCCTTGGAGCTTCCTGTCTCCCTGGTTATAATCCTTGGTTTGCCTTGAATAAAATTCTGGTTCGTTCTTGGACTATTAACTGATGTTTCACTGGCCGTGACAGAAGTAGAACATTATCCTACCATGCAGGGTTCTGCCAGTCTCCCTAAGCTCCTTTCCCACACCTTCTTGGTGTAGGAAACAGACTCATTTGGACCATCTATCACTTGGCCACTAAAAACATCTTGTCAGGGCTTGAAAACTGAAGTTGTTTGTTCAGCTTTGGGGGCTTCCCAGGTGGCGCAGTGGTAAAGAATCTGCCTGCCAATAAAGGAGATGCAGAAGATGCGGGTTTGATCTCCAGGTTAGAAAGATCCCCTGGAGTAAGAAATGGCAACCCGCTCTAGTATTCTTGCCTGGAAAAATCCCATGTTCAGAGGAGCCTGGTAGGCCACAGTCTGTGGAGTCCCGAACAGTCAGACACAACTGAGTGACTCAGTATGCACCTTTGGTTTTCCCTTTTGGGGATGCCTTAGTTTGCAAGGACAGCCATAACAAAATACCACAGGCGGAGTGGCTTAAAGAAGGGAAATTTATTTTCTCACCATTTGAACCTTGGAAGCCTGAGACTGAGGTGTCAGCAGAGTTGATTTCCTCTGAGGTATCTTTCATTGGCTTATAGATTGCCGTCTTTTTCTGTGTCTTCATGTTGTCCTTTCTTTGCATGTGCCGGAAATCAGCTTTGGCAGGGGGCCCCCTTTCCTGTCACTTTCTCAAAGCTATACTGTAACCAACTTTTAAACCAGGCACCCCCATGCTCTCCTCTTTTCTGGCCCAAGTGCACATTTCAAATCTTTTAATCTCACAATACCTTGCCTAACTTGTCGGTTCTTTCTGTAAGATCAGGGACATAGAAATGAAAAATAAGTAATCAACAGATGACTAGATTTCTTTCCTAGCTTCCCCTTCTTTCCCTTTCTTTCCTAGCTTCTCCCTAGCAAATTGTGTGACCAAACTGTGAGCAAGATAACATCTAGATGAAGATGACAAGGAATCAACAAGCCTGCACACAAGCCTGCACACAGTGGGGAATGGTGATGAGTCTGACCCCCCCCCCCCCATTAACTGAGATGACTTCCCTATTCCCCTTCAAAACCTTTCACAGCGAGCAGAATCTTCAGATGTGGCTTTTAGGGGATGCTGAATCCACCCCAGATTGCCAGCATTCCGATTGAAAGCACCTTTCCTTTCTGCCTTTTGTGAGTGTTGGTTTTGTAAGTGGTGAGCATCAGGGTTGATTCTGTAACATCCAAATCTCTTCTTATAAGAACACCGGCCATGTTGGATCGTGGTCCTCTCATAGGTCCACATTTTTACTCAAATGGTTCTTTGAAGAATCTCCAAATACTGTCACATTCTGGGGCTAGTAGAGGTTAGGTTTTCAACATATGAATTCTGGGGTAGGGAGTAGGGGGTGGAGGTAGGAACACAATATTATTTTTTTTGCTCTTCTAATAGATTTTATTTTCAGAGCAGTTTTAGGTTCACAGCAAAATTGAGTAAAAGACACAGTGATTTCCCATGTATCACCTGCCCCAGTACATACCTAGCATCCCCTGTTATCAACATCCCCTGCTAGAATGACACATTCATTATAATATATGAACCTGCATTGAGACATCAATATTACTCAAAGTCCATGGCTTACATTAGAGATCACTCAGTATTGTACATTCCGTGGGTCTGGACAAATGCATAATGACATATATCCATCATTACAGTATCTTATGGACTTGTTTCCTCTGTTGCCTTGAAAACCCTCTGTGCTCCACTTAGTCCTCCTTCCCTCTCCCTAACACTGGAAACCTTTGATCTTTTTATCATCTCCATTGCTTTGCCTTTTCCAGATGTCATATGGTTGTGCTGTTTTTTTTGTGTGCTTTATTATCATTAATTTTACTTTTTTAGTTATCCTGCTGCCTTTATTGTTTTTTTTTTTTAATTAAACTTTTTATTTTGTACTGGAGTGTAGCTAATTAACAATGCTGTGACAGTTTCAGGTGGACTGGAAAGGGCCTCAGCCGTGCCTTGTACATGCATCCATTAGAGACACTGTGCTGTGCTTTGTAGCTCAGTCGTGTCCTACTCTTTGCGACTCCATGGGCTACAGCCTGCCAGGGTCCTCTGTCCATGGGATTCTTCAGGCAAGAATACTGGAGTGGGTTGCCATTCCCTCCTCCAGGGGATCTTCCCAACTCTGATGGTCCAGTGGCTAAGAACCTGCCTTCCAAGGCGGAGGACACAGGTTTGAATCCTGGTCAGGAAACTAAGGTCCCACATTTCGTGAGGCCTCTCAGTCTGCATGAAAATTAGAGACACAATTCTGCTCAAAACAAGATGAGATTCAATTTTCAGCTTGGATATTTTTCAACATGTTCTGAAATCTCGGTATTCTGAAGGAAGGCAGCAGGAGGTGCTGTGTTCCCCTGGTCCTAGTGACCCCCGGGGGTACAGATGGGTTGGAAAGGGATGGGCTTGCTCTGATTTCTACACAAGCAGCTAATTCACTCTACACAGACAGCAAGACAAACCCTGGTTCTTATCTGTAGCGTATCACTGGATGCCTCTCTTCCGAGTGTGCCAGAAAATTCCCTGGGACCTTTAACATCAATTTAAACTTGGGTAATGAGTTTTTCTCTCTCTCCTTTTTTCAGACACAATGCTCTGCATACTCCGACTCCTTAATCAAAAGACTTAAACAGAAGCTATTGTGATAAGACTTTGGAAATCGAAAGGACCTGCAGAAGCTCCATGCCGCTCCCCCCCAAGAGTCTAGTGCCCGCGTACTCAATCCTGCCCAATGCTTTGCAACCCCATGGGCTGCAGCCCACCAGTCCCCTCTGTTCCCTGCAAGAACACTGGAGTGGGTTGCTATTTCTTCCTCCAGCGGATCTTCCCAACTCGGGGATCAAACCTGTGTCTCCTGCATTGGCAGGCAGATTCTTTACCATGGAGCGTGTGTGGGAAGGGAGGGGGGTAATTTATTCAGCTCATTCCACAACCATTTACTAAGCATAGACCTTGTGCCAGGCATGTTGCTAAGTTTGAGAACCTCAGAGATGAATAAGATCAAATTCTTCCTTCCAGGGATCTAGTTGAGGTTGATTAGAAAGTAAACAAATGATTAGCATACAGAATAGAATAGCAGCTGTAATAGCCTTAGCCACTGGCTGGCTGCTGTGAGAGTTTGGAGCCCAGGGGAGGGAGGTCAGGGAAAAGCGCTCTGAGGTGATGACTGAGTGATCCCAGAGGAGAAAGAGGAGAAGACCAGATGGCTAGAGAGGGGAGATTCCAGGTGGAGGCGCAAAATGGCACCCCACTCCAGTACTCTTGCCCAGAGAATCCCATGGACGGGGGAGCCTGGTAGGCTACAGTCCATGGGGTCGCTAAGAGTCAGACACGACTGAGCAACTTCACTTTCACTTTTCACTTTCATGCATTGGAGAAGGAAATGGCAACCCACTCCAGTGTTCTTGCATGGAGAATCCCAGGGACAGAGGAGCCTGTTGGGCTGCCATCTATGGGGTCGCACAGGGTCGGACAAGACTGACGTGACTCAGCAGCAGCAGCAGCAGCAGCAGCAGCAACATGGGGATAGAGCCACCTAACTCAGAGATCTATTGTGCAATCGATGTGAAAAATACATGGATAAAGTGTCCAGCCCAGTCTGTGACAGGTGATGACCAAAGGCAGTTCAGGGGGCCCATTCTGCCCTCTCAACTCTGTTATTCTCTCCCCTTGTTTCTTTCTGTGGCAAAACCAACCTGAGACTTAGCAAGTCTTCCCAAGGTCAGGTTGAGTTTAGAGGCTGCCAAGATCATTCCTTCTCTGTTATGTCAAACTACCCGTAGTTTGCTGTTGTTCAGTCGCTCAGTCCCGTCCAACTCTTTGAGACCCCATGGACTGCAGCACACCAGGCTTGCCTGTCCTTCACCATCTCCCAGAGTTTGCTCACGCTCATACCCATTGAGTCAGTGATGCCATCCAACCATCCCATCTTCTGTCACCCCCTTCTCTTCCTGCTTTCAATCTTTCCCAGCATCAGGGTCTCTTTCAATGAGTTGGGTCTTCACATCAGGTGGCCAAAGTATTGGAGCTTCAGCTTCAGCATCAGTCCTTCCAACGAATATTTGGGATTGATTACAGTTAGGACTGTAATCCTAACTTTAGGATTGGTTTGATCTCCTCACAGTCCAAGGGACTCTCAAGAGTCTTCTCCAACACCACGCTTTGAAAGCATCAGTTCTACGACACTCAGCCTTCTTTATGGTCCAACTCTCACATTCATACATGACTACAGGAAAAACCATAGCTTTGACTGTATGGACCCATAATTTATGCATCTTAATTCCAGAAGTTGCAAGGGGATTCAGCCATCTTCTTGATGGAAAATAAGGGAGTCCAGGAAGGCACGGAAAGAAGCCCAGTGGAATGGTTGGAGAGTGTTGATGTATGCCCGACTTATTCTCTGCATGACCATTTCTATCACGGTAATTAGACTCTGTAATTAAAAATCACTAATGCTTCATGACAGCCTGCAATTGGATTTGGGAAACAAAGGAAAAGGTTGGGGTGTACAAGTATGGGGAGGGGACACCAAACACAGAGATATCGTGCTGGGAAATGGTGTCATTCACTCAGGGCCATTTACTAACAAAAAGTCTTTCATTTATATCCAGAAATAATGAAGCAAAGGAGCAGCTTTTAAAAAGAAAAAAAGACAGAGAGGGGAGATAAGTAAAAAATGACAGATCACTTAGAAAGCCACAGTAATTTACCTGCCTGCTTTCTTTTTCTGGGAAGATTTTTATCTGCCTGTATTGTTGTAAATTAGTTAGTAAAGCTGAAGTCAAAATTGGTTTTCAGCTTCTGCCACCTCTATTTGACCCCTGTGTAAACAAGAAACCACATCAAGTTTCTTCATATTCTTAGCTATGTAACAGCCCCCAAGAAACCAGGATTTCTGGTTCTAATCTATCGTGACTATGAGGCTAACAGACCAACCATGGCAGGGAATCAAAAGTAGATTCCCAGTCCTGCCACGGAGGGTTTCTCCAGGCAGCCTAGGAGCAGGGCACCTACTGGGTTCAGCGGGGCCTGTCCTTGGTGCCTCTGACACCCACAAAGTAGCCAGAAGGAGGGGAACCTTGGATGCAAGCTAGTTGCATTCTCACCCTTGTCAGAAAGGGATTTTTCCTCCAGCCTCCGAAAAGCTCTGAATCTTGTGAAAGTAAATTAGGTCGAAAATTACTTTTTGACAAACTTGACTGAGGCTGTGAAAGTCATTCTGCCTAAATTTGAAGAGTGATTGGAACTGAAGTTATTTTTGTTGTTTTTGTTAATGATTCTTTCTCTCTTCTTTCCTTTTTAAAAAACAGATTGCCCCTGGAGAAAGAATAGGAATTCAGATAGACAGTGAGTCCTTTTCTATTTTGTCTGATTCTGATGGGGAATTCTTATCTTCATCTGCATGTCAATACCCAGGGCCCCCTTGGATTTTTTCGGTATTCTGGAATCATCTGTCCAATTTTCTATTATTTCTCAGTGCAAATGTATCACGTTTATGGATTAAGCAGGCTTTCCTGCTAGTATTGGGGGAATATAACCATCGTATTTAAGCTGTTGTGTCTACAATTATTTGTCATCTATTGCTGCATTACTGACTCAACGGACATGAGTTTGAGCAAACTCTGGGAGACGGTGGAGGACGGGGCACACTGGCATGCTGTAGTCCATGGGACTGCAGAGTTGGACACAACTGAGCCACTGAACAACAACAACAAACTGCTGGGTAACAAAGCACCCTAAAACTTACTTAAAACAATTGAGATTTCTTATTTTCCTCAGTTCTGTGGGCTGACTGGGCAGTTCTCCAGCCCCACACGGGGTCACCCAGCAAATGCATTCAGCTGGCAGATGTGCTGCTTGTAGGTCCACGAAGGCCCCTGTCTCTCATGTCTGGGGTCGGGGTGTGCTGACAGTCAGTCGGGTACCTCCGTTCTCCCGGCAGTCTGTCTCTCCACACAGGCTCATCCTCCAGGAAGGCAGTCTGGACTGCCTTACAACGTGGCTACTGGCTTCCAAGAGCATGAGAGTAGAGTGCCAGACCTTTGAAAGTCTTAAGGGAAAGGCCCAGCACTGGCCCAGTGTCATCACTTCCACCATATTCTGCTGGTCAAGGCAAGTGTCATCACCAGCCCAGATTCAAGGTAAAGGGAAGCTGACTTCACCTCTTGGTGGGAGAAGAATCTTTGCACGATTAGGACAGGGTGTCTTCCTCAGTGGCTCAGATGGCAATGCAGGAGGCTCAGGTTCGATTCCCTGGGTCGGGAAGATCCCTTGGTACATACTCCAGTGTTCTTGACTGAGAAATCCATGGTCAGAGGAGCCTGGCGGACTACAGTCCTTGAAGCTGCAAAGAGTCGGACATGACTGAGCAACTTTCTTTGGAGATGTCTGCCACAGTGGTAAAATGCACCCTGAACTGATGCTTGAAAATATATTCTAGGAAGTTGAGGGTTGTCAGTATTGCTGAATGGGTGGTGGATAAACTGATGGTAATTAATAATTATAAAAAGTGAAGCTACTCTTCATTAAGCATCTCCTTTCATGTATGCCAGGCAGGGTGTTAGACGCATTATCTCTATCTTCTAGAATACAACTCTGAATGAGTGGTATTGTTATATCCACCTTACATATTACAAAACTGGGGCTTAGAGACTCTGTAAATGGGGGCTCCTTGCAGCAAGCCATGGAGATGCTAGATGGAGCCACTGCCCCTGTGTGCCATTCTCCTCCCCTCATCATCCGGGAGGGCCTGCCTCAGCTCTTTGCCAGCCTAGGCCACACCAGTCAGACACCTTGACTCCTCTCCTTGTCTGAAGGTGTGTGATGATGAGATTCTATCCAAATGTGCTTTCTGCTCAGTGACAAAAGGTGCTGAAAAGTTTTTAGGTAAGCCTGTTCCATCAAACACGTTATTCCTCTAAGTTGTCAGCCTTCAATCACCTAGTTAAGTTTTTTTTTTTTTTCCTTAAAAGGCAGTTAGAAGAGTCAAGAGATTTTTGAAGCATTTAGAAATTACTTGCTCTGTAACTATAAAGACTTATTATGAAGCTATCTTAACCTGAAAATGTAGTATTCCTGCCAAAATAGACAGAGCGGGCAGAGCAGAGAGCTGATGCTCAGCCCTATCCACACACAGAATCACATGTAGAAGAATGGGTATAGCAACAGGGTGGAGTATGAGTCAAAGAAGAAGACATGGACCCTTCAAAGGATGGCTCTAGATAACCAGCCATTCGAATGGAGAGGTACAACATTAGATCCCTACTTCACAACATACACAAAAATAAATACCAAGTGGATAAAAGGCCTATTTGTAAACAGGTGGAAAAAAAGAGACGTGACTCTTTCCAGAACATTAAGTGTAGAAAAGGATGTCTTAAAAAAGCACAAAAGTTCAAACCATATTGAAGAAAATGGTTAATTCAAATGACATTGAAGGGTAGAATATCTATGAAATTTAACATGTATATACCTTTTAACCCCACTACTTGAGTTACTGGTAGATCTAGAGAAACTCATGTAGGCATGAGGGGGAATAGAAGGTTGTTCATTGAAACAGCGTGATGTAAAAAATTAGAAAGAGTCTAATTGCTCCTCAGCAGGGAAGTAGCAAAATAAATTGTGGTTTTTTCATATAATGTAATCATATTATCAGTTAAAATGAATAAACTACATTTATATTTAGCAACATAGATAAATCTTAAAATCATAGTGAATGAAAAAAGGAAGCACAAAAAACTAGGTGTGGAGGGCTTCCCTGGTGGTCCAGTGGTTAAGAATCCACCTCCCAATGCAAGAGACATGGGTTCTATGCCGGATCTGGGAAGATTCCACATGCCGCAGGGCAACCGAGCCTGTGCGCTGCAGCCCCTGAACCTGTGTGCGGCAGCTACGGAAGCCTGTGCGCCCTGGAGCCTCTGCTCTGCCGCAAGGGAAGCCACCTCTTCTCGAGAAGAGACAGACCTCACACTGCAGCTAAAGAGTGGCCCCTGCTTGCCGCAACCAGAGAAGTCCACACACAGCAACAAAGTACCCTTGCAGCTAAAAATAAATAAAAAACAATTTAATATATACAACGGATTATGGCTTTTATGAAAAGTTTTAAACATAGGAAATGATACTGAACGTAAAAAAATAGTTACCTACATATATTATTTTGTTGTTGCTAAGTCTTGGCCAACTCTTTTGCAACCACTTGAACTGTAGCCCAATGTAGATAAACATAAAATAGGCACAGGAGGATACAGACCAACTTCAAAACAATGGAAACGAGGAAGGAAAATAGAATTGTACATCAGTTTAGTTCAGTCGCTCAGTCGTGTCCGACTCTTTGCGACCCCATGAATCGCAGCACGCCAGGCCTCCCTGTCCATCACCAACTCCCAGAGTTCGCTCAGACTCACGTTCATCGAGTCCGTGATGCCATCCAGCCATCTCATCCTCTGTCGTCCCCTTCTCCTCCTGCCCCCAATCCCTCCCAGCATCAGAGTCTTTTCCAATGAGTCAACTCTTCACATGAGGTGGCCAAAGTACTGGAGTTTCAGCTTCAGCATCATTCCTTCCAGAAAAATCCCAGGGCTGATCTCCTTCAGAATGGATTGTTTGGATCTCCTTGCAGTCCAAGGGACTCTCAAGAGTCTTCTCCAACACCACAGTTCAAAAGCATCAATTCTTTGGCACTCAGCCTTCTTCACAGTTCAACTCTCACATCCATACATGACCACAGGAAAACCATAGCCTTGACTAGATGGACCTTAGTCTGCAAAGTAATGTCTCTGCTTTTGAATATACTGTCTAGGTTGGTCATAACTTTTCTCCAAGGAGTAAGCATCTTTTAATTTCATGGCTGCAGTCACCATCTGCAGTGATTTTGGAGCTCCCAAAAATAAAGTCTGACACTGTTTCCACTGTTTCCGCATCTATTACCCATGAAGTGATGGGACCAGATGCCATGATCTTAGTTTTCTGCATGTTGAGCTTTAGGTCAACTTTTTCACTCTCCTCTTTCACTTTCATCAAGGGGCTTTTTAGTTCCTCTTCACTTCCCTGGTAGCTCAGAGGTTAAAGTGTCTGCCTCCAATGTGGGAGACCCGGGTTCAATCCCTGGGTCGGAAAGATCCCCTGGAGAAGGAAATGGCAATCCACTCCTGTATTCTTGCCTGGAGAATCCCATGGACGGAGAAGCCTAGTAGGTTATAGTCCACAGGGTTGCAAAGAGTCAGACATGACTGAGTGACTTCACCTCACCTCACCTCACCTCATTTTCTGCCATAAGGGTGGTGTCATCTGCATATCTGAGGTTATTGATATTTCTCCCAGAATCTGGATTCCAGCGTGTGTTTCTTCCAGTCCAGCATTTTTCATGATGTACTCTGCATATGAGTTAAATAAGCAGGGTGACAATATACAGCCTTGACGTTCTCCTTTTCCTATTTGGAACCAGTCTGTTGTTCCATGTCCAGTTTTAACTGTTGCATCCTTACCTGCATATAGGTTTCTCAAGAGGCAGGTTACGTGGTCTGGTATTCCCATCTCTCTCAGAATTGTCCACAGTTTATTGTGATCTACACAGTCAAAGGCTTTGGCATAGTCAATAAAGCAGAAATAGATGTTTTTTCTGGAACTGTCTTGCTTTTTCCATGATCCAGCGGATGTTGGCAATTTGATCTCTGGTTCCTCTGCCTTTTCTAAAACCAGCTTGAACATCAGGAAGTTCACGGTTCACGTATTGCTGAAGCCTGGCCTGGAGAATTTTGAGCATTACTTTACTAGCATGTGAGATGAGTGCAATTGTGTGGTAGTTTGAGCATTCTTTGGCATTGCCTTTCTTTGGGACTGGAGTGAAAACTGACCTTTTCCAGTCCTGTGGCCACTGCTGAGTTTTCCAAATTTGCTGGCATATTGAGTGCAGCACTTTCACAGCATCATCTTTCAGGATTTGAAATAGCTCAACTGGAATGCCATTACCTCCACTAGCTTTGTTCATAGTGATGCTTTCTGAGGCCCACTTGACTTCACATTCCAGGATGTCTGGCTCTAGATTAGTGATCACACCATCGTGATTATCCAGGTTATGAAGATCTTTTTTGTACAGTTCTTCTGTATATTCTTGCCACCTCTTCTTAATATCTTCTGCTTCTGTTAGGTCCATACCATTTCTGTCCTTTATCGAGCCCATCTTTGCGTGAAATGTTTCCTCAGTATCTCTAATTTTCTTGAAGAGATCTCCAGTCTTTCCCATTCTGTTCTTTTCCTCTATTTCTTTGCATTGATTGCTGAGGAAGGCTTTCTTATCTCTTCTTGTTATTCTTTGGAACTCTGCATTCAGATGCTTATATCTTTCCTTTTCTCCTTTGTTTTTCACCTCTCTTCTATTCACAGCTATTTGTAAGGCCTCCCTAGACAGCCATTTTGCTTTTTTGCATTTCTTTTCCATGGGGATGGTCTGGATCCCTGTCTCCTGTACAATGTCACGAACTTTATTCCATAGTTCATCAGGCACTCTGTCTATCAGATCTAGGCCCTTAAATCTATTTCTCACTTCCACTGTATAATCATAAGGGATTTGATTTAGGTCATACCTGAATGGTCTATCAGTTTTCCCTACTTTCTTCAATTTGAGTCTAATTTGGTAATAAGGAGTTCATGATCTGAGCCACAGTCAGCTCCTGGTCTTGTTTTTATTGACTGTATAGAGCTTCTCCATCTTTGGCTGCAAAGAGTGTAATCAGTCTGATTTCGGTGTTGACCATCTGGTGATGTCCATGTGTAGAGTCTTCTCTTGTGTTGTTGGAAGAGGGTGTTTACTATGACCAGGGCATTTTCCTGGCAAAACTCTACTAGTCTTTGCCCTGCTTCATTCCGCATTCCAAGGCCAAATTTGCCTGTTCCTCCAGGTATTTCTTGACTTCCTACTTTTGCATTCCAGTCCCCTATAATGAAAATGACATCTTTTTTGGGTGTTAGTTCTAAAAGGTCTTCAGGTCTTCATAGAACCATTCAACTTCAGCTTCTTCAGCATTACTCGTTGGGGCATAGACTTGGATTTCCGTGATATTGAATGGTTTGCCTTGGAAACGAATAGAGATCATTCTGTCGTTTTTGAGACTGCATCCAAGTACTGCATTTCGGACTCTTTTGTTGACCATGATGGCTACCCCATTTCTTCTAAGGGATTCCTGCCCACAGTAGTAGATATAATGGTCATCTGAGTTAAATTCACCCATTCCAGTCCATTTTAGTTTGCTGATTCCTAGAATGTTGATGTTCACTCTTGCCATCTCTTGTTTGACCACTTCCAATTTGCCTTGATTCATGGACCTGACATTCCAGGTTCCTATGCAATATTACTCTTTACAGCATCGGACCTTGCTTCTATCACCAGTCACATCCACTGCTGGGTATTGTTTTTGCTTTGGCTCCATCTCTTCATTCTTTCTGGAGTTATTTCTCCATTGATCTCCAGTAGCACCTACTGACCTGAGGAGTTCCTCTTTCAGTGTCCTATCATTTTGTCTTTTCATACTGTTCATGGGGTTCTCAAGGCAAGAACACTGCCGTGTTTTGCCATTCCCTTCTCCAGTGGACCACATTCTGTCAGACCTCTCCACCATTCCTGCCCATCTTGGGTTGCCCTGAGGGCATGGCTTAGTTTCATTGAGTTAGACAAGGCTGTTGTCCTAGTGTGATTAGATTGACTAGTTTTCTGTGATTATGGTTTTAGTGTGTCTGCCCTCTGATGCCCTCTTTCAACACCTACCATCTTACTTGGGTTTCTCTTACCTTGGGCGTGGGGTATCTCTTCATGGCTGCTCCAGCAAAGTGCAGCCGCTGCTCCTTACCTTTGATGAGGGGTATCTCCTCACTGCCACCCCTTCTGACCTTCAACATGGGATAGCTCCTCAAGGCCCTCCTGCACCCGCACAGCCACCGCTCCTTGGATATAAAAGTCTTCAAATGTTTCTTTATGATTTGTATCATAATTGTGATCATATTTAGGGGGCTAAATATGCTGAAATATTCATATGTATTTAATCTAAATAAGGGTAACATGTGCTTTTATTAAATTACTATATTTTTCTTATGTTTTAAAAAGTTAATGTTTTTAGAACCCCTGAATAATGATAGCAAGGGGACTTCCCTGGTGGTGCATTGGCTAAGACTCTGAGTTCTCAGTGTAGGGGCCCTGGGTTTGATCCCTGGTCAGAGAACTAGATCCCACATGCCACAACTAAGACTAACTGCAGCCAAATAAATTAATAAATAAATACTGAAAAAGAGGCTGTGAGGTCCAGGTGGGTATGAGAGAGAGAATTTGGAGGATGTAGACTGCCTGGGATGCTTGTGAATGGCCTGCTGGCCCATCAGCCTTCTGTCCCAGAGGCACATCTGTCAGACTCAGCCCTGGTCCAGCCAGAGCTCCAGCCTGTTTCCTCTGCTGCTTTCCTCTGACCCGCTCTCCAAGCTGCCTTTGGCGATACCCTCTGCAAGTGGAAAACAAGTTAAGCCTTTTCTTATTTTTACTGATCAATCCCAGCTACCCAAGTTCACTCTTCTTCTCCTTTTCATCCTTTGAAATTTGAAAACCAGAGATAAATAATGATGATGCTGTTGAAGAAGGAAAGGAAGCCCAGAAGCCCTTACTTCTTGAAAAATCTTTATGTTTTTCAAAGTTGCATCATCTCTATTATTTCAGTGACTTTTCACATCAAGCCCATAGACAGAGCAGGTATTTTTATTTCCCTGTTACTGTTAAAGAAGTGGAGTCATTGAGAGGTTTAAAATGGGGCTAGGGCATCAAAATGATTGGTGAGGTCTCTGGACCCATAACCTGTTCTGAAGCCCCAATTTAACACTGTTTGCAATATAATGAGTTGAGTGTGGTATGTGATATTATAATACCAAGGGTCCCCAAGGGAGCAATTACTATCATCACAGTAGTAGTTTGACGTGTGTCCCCCTGAGAGATATGTCCTAACCGCCAGTACTTGTGACTGTGACCTTATTTGAAAATAGGGTCTCTGCATATGTGATCAAGTTAAGATGAGGTCAAACTAGATTAGGGTAAGCGCTAAATCCAGTGGCTGGTGTCCTTACAGGAAGAGGAGAAGGGACACAGACACGCACAGGAAAGAAGGGCATGTGAAGACAGAAGCAGAGATTGGCATGATACAGCTCTAGCCAAGGAACATCAGGATTGCCAGAGCAGCCAGAAGCTGGAAGAGAGGCCTGGGGGGTGACGTCTCCTTCAGAGCCTCTAGGAGAGTCAATGGGAATCAATCAGCCCCATTGACACCCTGAGTTTCTGGCCTCTTGAACCATGAGAGAATAAATTTATGTTGGTTTAAGCCACTCAGTTTATGATAATTTGCTCTGGATACCCTAGGAAATCAACACAACCTAAGGTTTGGGGTGATTCCAGTGGAGGTGATGTCTCAACTGAGATGTGAAGGGCTAGAGTAGAGATGGTGTCAGGAACATGTTCAGCCACAAATAAGAACAACCCCATCCAAAGTGGCTTAAACAAATAAGGCTCCTTTGTTTCCACATGACTAGAGGTTCAGAGACGAGCAGTCCAGGGCCTGTGTAATTGCCCATGCTCTAGTGGACCCGGGCCCTTCCTATATTTCCATCCTGCCATCTCTAACTTGTTGGCATCTTTTGTCCTCATGCTTATTGCTTCATGGTTGAAGTTGGCTCCTGAGCCCCTCAGCCACATATTTGCATTCTGGACAGAAAGAGGAGGGAAGAAAAAGGAAGAGCCTTTTCCAAAAATCACCAGCAGACTTCTTAGATTTTCATGGTCAGAACTGGCTGACATTTCATATGGTCCCCAGCTACAAGGAAGGAACATAGATCTTTATATTTTTTGCTTTCCAGCCTCTAAAATAGAATGTAATAGGAGGACACACATGAGAAGCTGGTAATTGTTGCTGAGTAAACAGTTTTACAGTGGCTCTAAAATACCACTGTTTCAGGTCAAATTTTAAGACTGGCAGCATGCATTGAGAAAACAAACAAAATAATAGTTTAAACAGATAAGAGTATGGATGTAGGCAATCAAAGGCTGGTATAATCATCACGAGAAAAGATTCCTTTTATCTCTTTCCCTTTATTCTTAGTGTTAGCATCTATCCTCATTGTCAACTCATAAATCATAATGGCTGCTAAAGTTCCAGCCATCACAGTTTCATTCCAGAAAGGAGGAAGGATGGCAAAATAGCAAATTCCAGATAATTGTCCTTCTTATGAGGCATCGTCCAAACAGTATCTCCCACTATGTCTCACTGACCAGTATTAGAGAGAAGAGAAGGTGAAAAAATACTGCTTTTATTGAATAAAAACAAGGATGTCTCATTAAGGAAGAAGATATATATTGGATGGGCAATAATCAGCTTCTGCCTCATAGGGCAAGTAAGTTTCATCTCAAGTGGCAATTTTATCTTATTTGTAGTGATTTCCTAGAGCACTGTGTTAAAAAAAGATTCTGAGGCAAAGATCTGGGCTTAGTGTGTAGAGTGCAACAGCTGATTATTGATCTTGATCCTTGTCATGAGAGTGAGGGTAATGATCTGTATGTGTGCGCCTTGAACTGGCTGTTCCTGGTTATGTTAGCCAGATAATTAGAGAGTTTAAAGAAAAACAAACAAACAAAAAAACACCTGCCTTATTTCCTTCCCCATGGCAGTGTGGCCCCTGATGCCTTACTGGCCCCTGCACAGCAGCTGGTTGTTGAATGGATTCCCCTTCCAGGAGAAGGGCAAGAGAAGCTCGTTTGCTGGTGATGGGGGTGATTGTGGGAGGATGTATTCATTTGCTAGGGCTGCCCTGACCAAGTCCCACAGACTGCATGGTTGAATTTGAATTGAAGTCTCTCAGTTGTGTCCAACTCTTTGCGACCCTATGGACTGCAGCCCACCAGTCTCCTCCATCCATGGGATTTTCCAGGCAATAGTCCTGGAGTGGATTGCCATTTCCTTCTGCAGGGGATCTTCCCAACCCAAGGATCAAACCCGGGTCTCCCGCATTGTAGACAGACGTTTTACCATCTGAGCCACCAGGGAAGTCCATGGTTAATAGGAGCAATTTATTTTCTCCTGGTTCTGGAGACCGGGAGTCCAAAGTGTCTGCAGGGTTGTTTCTTGCTGAGAGCTGTGAGGGAAGGACCTATCCCTTGCCTCTCTCTCTGGTTGTGGATGGCTGTCTTCCCCCAGCATCTGTGCAGGGCCGTCCCTCTGGCCGTGCCTGTGCCCACATCTTCCTGTTCTTATAAGAACTCTAGTCATATTGGAGGAGAAAGAAATGGCAACCCACTCCACTGTTCTTGCCTGGAGAATCCCAGGGACGGGGGAGCCTAGTGGGCTGCCATCTATGGGGTCACACAGAGTCGGACGTGACTGAAGCAGCTTAGCAGCAGCAACAGTCATATTGGATCAGGCCTCATCCTGGGAGCCTCATTTAAACTTTAAAAAAATATTTAATTTTAACAGAATAATTACTTTATAGTATTGTGTTGGTTTCTGTCAAACAACAATATGAATCAGCCATAGGTACACATATGTCCCCTCCTCATTTAAACTTAATTACTTATTTAGAGGCTCTATCTCCAAGTATATTCTGAGATTCTGGGCATTAGGACTTCAATGTAGGATCCTGGAGCGTGGTGGGTGTTCCATCACAGCCCATGACAGAACACGTTCTTTCCCCCTCTGACTGAAGAAAAATGCGTTCTGCAAATGAAGGGGAAGCAGGAGCTTATTCAAAGGCTCTCACTGAGGAAGCCCCTTCCTGAACGGAACGAGTAGTGAGGACCAGAAGAATCCCATCCCGTCTGCCACTGATGTAGCAAGAGGTAAGAGAAGTTGGTGTCCTGTGATTCGTGTGGCATCCCAGCTGGTGACGGCTGTACCCTGGGCCCGGGTGGTGACGGCTGTTTCCTGGGCCTAGGTGGTGATGGCTGTACCCCAGGCCCAGGAGATGACGGCAGTACCCCGGGCCTAGGAGGTGACGGCTGTAACTTGGGCCTAGGAGGTGACGGCTGTACCCCGGGCTTGGGTGGTGACAGCTGTACCCTGGGCTTAGGGCTGGGAGTTCTGTCAATGGAAAGGGGCTGAGAGCCAGCCCTGAGAGGTGAGGGCTAGCAGACGAGCAAAGGCAGGCACCGTGGGCTGGAAGACTGATTCAGGCGCTGGAGGCCACATCAGGGAGTGTTGAAGGGTGGCTCCAGGGTCAGATAGATCTGGGTTTGAACACTAACTCTGCTTCCTTCTGGCTGTATCATCTGGTCAAATGACACAGTTTCTCTGGGCTTCCATTCTCTCTGTGGAATGGGGACAACTTAGAGAGCCATGGGGAGGAAGACAACGTACCCAAAGTATTATTGCAGTTAACACCCATATGTTAGCTGTTCACTCTGCTGAGAACTGAGGGACCTGGAGCAGGGAACTGAGAGCTGTCTAGACCAGGTCCAGGCAGCCCGGCTGGAATCCAGCCCCAGGGTGTGGACAACATCATGGTGGGTCATGTGGAGTTTGAAAATATCAGAAGGATTGGAGGTCTCACAGCTGTTTAAGGTCTTGTCCAGAAGGAGAGGTAGTTTGACCAGTTTGCCTGAGGGCAGGAATGAGGTCTCTGTCTTTTTTCTTTTTCGCCTCTTAAGTCCTAGTGTCTGATCCCTTCCTGATACTCGTTTATTCAATAAATATTTACTGGGCACCTAATACTTGTTCACAGGTATTATTTAATTTAATCATCATATAGTATAGAGCAGGTATTATAATTCCTGATTTTTTTATTAATTATTTTTGACTGTGTTGAGTCTTAGTTGCTCCTCCTCAAGTGGGATCTTAGTTCCCCAACCATGGATCAAACCTGTGTCCCCTATACTGGCAGGTGGGTTCTTAACCATTGAACCACATGGGAAGTCGCCTGATTTTTCTTAATGTGAGAAAACTAAGGTTTTGAATGGGTTCAGTGCAGATCAGTTCAATTCAGTCACTCAGTCCTGTCTGATTCTTTGTGACCCCATGGACTGCAGCATGCCAAGCTTCCTTGTCCATCACCAACTCCCAGAGTTTACTCAAACTCATGTCCATCGAGTTGGTGATGCCATCAAACCATCTCATCCTCTGTTGTCCCCTTCTCCTCTTGCCGTCAATCTTTCCCAGCATCAGGGGCTTCTCCAATAAGTCAGTTCTTCACATCAGGTAACTAAAGTATTGGAGTTTCAGCTTCAGCATAAGTCCTTCCAATGAACACCCAGGACTGATCTCCTTGAGGATGGACTGGTTGGATCTCCTTGCAGTCCAAGGGACTCTCAAGAGACTTCTCCATCACCACAGTGCAAAGCCATCAATTCTTCAGTGCTCAGCTTTCTTTATAGTCCAACTCTCACATCCATACATGACTACTGGAAAAATCATAGCTTTGACTAAACGGACATTTGCTGGCAAAGTAATGTCCCTGCTTTTTAATATGCTGTCTAGTTTGGTCATAATTTTTTTTTCCAAGGAGCAAACGTCTTTTAATTTCATGGCTTCAGTAACCACCTGTGGTGATTTTGGAGCCTCCCAAAATAGTCTGTCACTGTTTCTATTGTTTCCCCATCTATTTGCCATGTAGTGATGGGACCAGATTCCATTATCTTAGTTTTCTGAATGTTGAGTTTTAAGCCAACTTTTTCACTCTCCTTACACTTTCATCAAGAGGCTCTTTAGTTCTTCTTTGCTACATGTTATCTGCATATCTGAGGTTATTGATATTTCTCCAGGCAATCTTGATTCTAGCTTGTGCTTCATCCAGCCCAGCATTTTGTATGATGTACTCTGCATATAAGTTAAATAAGCAGGGTGACAACATACAGCCTTGATGTACTCTTTTCCCAATTTGGAACCAGTCTGAATGGGTTAGTAATCTATTTAAGGTTATAAAACTATTTAACAGGAGGGATTCCCAGGTGGCGCAAGTGGTAAAGAATCCACCTGCCAAAGCAGAAGGCACAAGAGACATGGGTTCGATCCCCTGGAGTAGGGCACAGCAACCCACTCCAGTATTCTTGCCTGAGAAATCTCATGGACAGAAGAGGATGACGGGCTGCAGTCCATGGGACTGCAAAGCGTTGGACACGACTGAGCACACACGCGTGAAACTATTTAGAGGTATGACTGAAATGCTGTTCTGTCTGAGATCAAAGACCATTCCCTTTGCATTGCAAACAGGGATGTCTGCCTGTCTATGTGTGAAGGTGATACAGTGGTCCTAATTGGGCGAGGAGGAGGGTGTCGCTGTAGCTGTGTTCTCTCTCCTCATTATTCAGTTCAGTTCAGTCGCTGAGTCGTTTTTGACTCTTTGTGACACCATGAATTGCAGCACGCCAGGCCTCCCTGTCCACCACCAACTCAAGGAGTTCACTCAGACTCACATCCGTCGAGTCAGTGATGCCATCCAGCCATCTCATCCTCTGTCATCCCCTTCTCCTCCTGCCCCCAATCCCTCCCAGCATCAGAGTCTTTTCAATGAGTCAACTCTTCATATGAGGTGGCCAAAGTACTGGAGTTTCAGCTTCAGCATCATTTCCTCCAAAGAAATCCCAGGGCTAATCTTCAGAATGGACTGGCTGGATCTCCTTGCAGTCCAAGGGACTCTCAAGAGTCTTTTCCAACATCACAGTGCAAAAGCATCATTCTTCAGTACTCAGCTTTCTTCACAGTCCAACTCTCATATCCATACATGACCACAGGAAAAACCATAGCCTTGACTAGGTGGACCTTAGTCAGCAAAGTAATGTCTCAGTTTTTCAATATGCTATCCAGGTTGGTCATAACTTTTCTTCCAAGGAGTAAGAGTCTTTTAATTTCATGGCTGCAGTCACCATCTACAGTGATTTTGGAGCCCCCCAAAATAAAGTCTGACACTGTTCCTACTGTTTCCCCATCTAGTTCCCATGAAGTGATGGGACTAGATGCCATGATCTTCGTTTTCTGAATGTTGAGCTTTAAGCCAACTTTTTTACTCTCCTCTTTCACTTTCATCAAGAGACTTTTTAGTTCCTTTTCACTTTCTGCCATAAGGGTGGTGTCATCTGCATATCTGAGGTTATTGATATTTCTCCCAGAATCTGGATTCCAGCTTGTGCTTCTTCCACCCAGCGTTTCTTCTGATGTACTCTGAATGTAAGTTAAATAAGCAGGGTGACAATATACAGCCTTGACATACTCCTTTTACTATTTGGAAACAGTCTGTTGTTCCATGTCCAGTTCTAACTGTTGCTTTGACCTGCATACAGATTTCTCAAGAGGCAGGTCAGGTGGTCTGATATTCCCATCTCTTTCAGAATTTTCCACAGTTTCTTGTGATCCACACAGTCAAAGGCTTTGGCATAGTCAATAAGGCAGAAATAGATGTTTTTCTGGAACTGTCTTGCTTTTTCCATGATCCAGCGGATGTTGGCAATTTGATCTCTGGTTCCTCTGCCTTTTCTAAAACCAGCTTGAACATCAGGAAGTTCACGGTTCACGTATTGCTGAAGCCTGGCCTGGAGAATTTTGAGCATTACTTTACTAGCCTTTGAGATGAGTGCAATTGTGTGGTAGTTTGAGCATTCTTTGGCATTGCCTTTCTTTGGGATTGGAGTGAAAACTGACCTTTTCCAGTCCTGTGGCCACTGCTGAGTTTTCCAAATTTGCTGGCATATTGAGTGCAGCACTTTCACAACATCATCTTTCAGGATTTGAAATAGCTCAACTGGAATGCCATCACCTCCACTAGCTTTGTTCATAGTGATGCTTTCTAAGGCCCACTTGACTTCACATTCCAGGATGTCTGGCTGTAGGTGAGTGATCGCACCATCGTGATTATCTGGGTCCTGAAGATCTTTTTTGTACAGTCCTTCTGTGTATTCTTGCCACCGCTTCTTAATATCTTCTGCTTCTGTTAGGTCCATACCATTTCTGTCCTTTATCGAGCCCATCTTTGCGTGAAATGTTTCCTCAGTATCTCTAATTTTCTTGAAGAGATCTCTAGTCTTTCCCATTCTGTTCTTTTCCTCTATTTCTTTGCATTGATTGCTGAGGAAGGCTTTCTTATCTCTTCTTGTTATTCTTTGGAACTCTGCATTCAGATGCTTATATCTTTCCTTTTCTCCTTTGTTTTTCACTTCTCTTTTTTCACAGCTATTTGTAAGGCCTCCCCAGACAGCCATTTTGCTTTTTTGCATTTCTTTTTCATGGGGATGGTCTTGATCCCTGTCTCCCGTACAATGTACAATGTCATGAACCTCCGTCCATAGTTCATCAGGCACTCTGTCTATCAGATCTAGGCCCTTAAATCTATTTCTCACTTCCACTGTATAATCATGAGGGATTTGATTTAGGTCATACCTGAATGGTCTAGCAGTTTTCCCTACTTTCTTCAATTTCAGTCTGAATTTGGCAATAAGGAGTTCATGATCTGAGCCACAGTCAGCTCCTGGTCTTGTTTTTATTGACTGTATAGAGCTTCTCCATCTTTGGCTGCAAAGAATATAATCAGTCTGATTTCGGTGTTGACCATCTGGTGATGTCCATGTGTAGAGCCTTCTCTTGTGTTGTTGGAAGAGGGTGTTTGCTATGACCAGGGCATTTTCTTGGCAAAACTCTACTAGTCTTTGCCCTGCTTCATTCCGTATTCCAAGGCCAAATTTGCCTGTTCCTCCAGGTATTTCTTGACTTCCTACTTTTGCATTCCAGTCCCCTATAATGAAAAGGACATCCAGAGAGATGATATGGGGTGGGAGGTGGGAGGGGGGTTCATATTTGGTAACTCATGTACACCCATGGTGGATTCATGTCAATGTATGGCAAAACCAATACAGTATTGTAAAGCAAAATAAAGTAAAAATAAAAATTAAAAAAAAAAAGGACATCTTTTTTGGGTGTTAGTTCTGAAAGGTCTTGTAGGTCTTCATAGAACCATTTACCTTTAGCTTCTTCAGAGTTACTGGTTGGGGCATAGACTTGGATTACCATGATATTGAATGGTTTGCCTTGGAAACGAATAGAGATCATTCTGTCATTTTTGAGATTGCATTCAAGTACTGCATTTCGGACTCTTTTGTTGACCATGATGGCTACTCCATTTCTTCTAAGGGATTCTTTCCTGCAGTTGTAGATATAATGGTCATCTGAGTTAAATTCACCCATTCCAGTCCATTTCAGTTCGCTGATTCCTAGAATGTTGACGTTCACTTTTGCCATCTCCTGTTTGACCACTTCCAATTTGCCTTGATTCATGGACCTGACGTTCCAGGTTCCTATGCAATATTGCTCTTTACAGCATTGGACCTTGCTTCTATCACCAGTCACATCCACTGCTGGGTATTGTTTTTGCTTTGGCTCCATCCCTTCATTCTTTCTGGAGTTATTACTCCACTGATCTCCAGTAGCATATTGGGCACCTACTGACCTGAGGAGTTCCTCTTTCAGTATCCTATCATTTTGCCTTTTCATACTGTTCATGGGGTTCTCAAGGCAAGAATACTGAAGTGGCTTGCCATTCCCTTCTCCAGTGGACCACATTCTGTCAGACCTCTCCACCATTCCTGCCCATCTTGGGTGGCCACACAGGGCATGGCTTAGTTTCATTGAGTTAGACAAGGCTGTGGTCCTAGTATGATTAGATTGACTAGTTTTCTGTGATTATGGTTTTAGTGTGTCTGCCCTCTTGCAACACCTACCGTCTTACTTGGGTTTCTCTTATCTTGGACGTGGGGTATCTCTTCACAGCTGCTCCAGCAAAGCGCAGCCACTGCTCCTTACCTTGGACAAGGGGTATCTCCTCACCACTGCCCCTTTCGACCTTGAACGTGGAATAGCTCCTCTAGGCCCTCGGGCACCCGCGCAGCTACCGCTCCTTGGACGTGGGGTCACTCCTCCTAGCCGCCGCCCCTGGCCTCAGTCCTGGGCCAGCTCCTCCTGGCCGCCGCCCCTGGCCTCGGGCGTGGGGCAGCTCCTCTAGGCTGCCGCCCCTGACCTCCGATGCGGGGTAGCTCCTCTCGGCCGCACTCTGCACGTCGTCGCAGCCATTATTTATTTTAAAATAAAGATCTGGCCCTACCAATCATGGAGACTATAATAAGCACACGACTTAGTAGGGCATCAGTTATATATACCATGCCCCTGTCATCAGAGAATGGTCCATGTAGGGTCATATAACTCAGCCAACAAGACTCCTTCCCTAGCATTTTTCAAATCCATCTGAGAGCGAGAGTCCTCCTTCCTTTAGATCATGAAGTCTGAAGTCTGGAGGCCCTAAGCAGCTTGTGCCATGTCCCTGCGGAGTGGAGGAATCCCCCTTGCAATAAAATAATGAGACCAAGATGCAAAGGGGAGCAGAGCAGATTGGAGGGTCAGAGTCCCTGCCTGCGGGGCTCCAAGACCAGCTCCACCCATGACCATATAATCCGACCCATCTCCCACTTTAGGGTGGTGGAATCAGGCAACTGTCACTGGCAAAGAATCCAGATAATTCCCCAGTAAATAGAATAGAAACACATTCAGCAAACTTACTGTCTAGTCAATAAGGTAACTAATCTCAGGGCCCAAATTTTAATTTCTAGTTTTGTTTCCTGGGGACCTTTTTCAATTTGTTGTGCTGTTGCTGTTCAGTCAAGTCATGTCAGACTCTTCTGCGGCCCCATGGACTGTAACCCACCAGGCTCTGTGTCCATGGGATCTCCCAGGCAAGAATACTGGAGTGGGTTGACATTACATTCTCCACAGGAGCTTCCTGACCCAGGGATCAAGCCCACTCCTCCTGTATTGGCAGGCAGATTCTTTACCACTTAGCAGTCTGGGAAGCCCTCTTTTCAATTTGTTCAGCCAAGTTGTGTCCTACTCTTTTCGACTTCATGAACTGCAGCATGCCAGGTCACCATCTCCTGGAGTTTGCTCAAGTTCATGTCCATTGAATCAGTGATGTCATCCAACAATCTCACCCTCTGTCACTCTCTGCTAGCTTATAGCTGAAGGCTGATGGTTCCCAGAGGAACTATGAAGATGTTTCCAAAAATAGGAAAGGGGATGATATTAATATTAATTCATACAGGAAAAATTGTGTAAGTACTATTTACATATTTTTCCTTAAAGTAAGCTTTCATATTCGACCTTTTTTTTCTATATACAGATATGGAACCCCTTTGATGGGCTTCTAACAGTGTTGAATTCATGAATTCCCTTCTTGCCTTTAACTGTATGCTGTGTAAAACACTTAAAAAGCATTTATGTTTGAGTGCTGTTAGGAGATCTGGTTTTTCTGGTAGTCATATATGGATGTGGGAGCTGGACCATAAAGAAAGCTGAGCACCGAACAATTGATGCTTTTGAACTGTGGTGTTGGAGAAGACTCTTGAGAGTACCTTGGACTGCAAGGAGATCCAACCAGTCCATCCTAAAGGAAATCAGTCCTGAATATGCATTGGAAGGACTGATGCTGAAGCTGAAGCTCCAATACTTTGGCTACCTGATGTGAAGACCCGACTCATTGAAAAAGACCCTGATGCTGGGAAAGATTGAAGGCAGGAGGAGAAGGGGACGACAGAGGATGAGATGGTTTGATGGCATCACCAACTCGATGGACATGAGTTTGAGCAAGCTCCAGGAGTTGGTGATGAACAAGGAAGCCTGGTGTGCTGCAGTTAATGGGTCACAAAAAGTCAGACACGACTGAGCGACGGAACTGAACTGAAATGAACCAGGAGATCTGATGGCCAAATTGTATTTTCGATGAAGCATCGTATCTAAACAAACACTTAAATCTCTACTCACAACAATATTTACAAAACTTCATGTTGTGACAAAATATGTACTTTCCATTCTGGTAATGTGGTAACATTGCTAATAGCAGAGAATAGTGGCTTGATAAGTCTGTTTTTCCACTGTACGACTAAACACTTGCCATCGAGGTTTTGTTTGCCCTTTAAAGTTAATTAATTGCATGATCTAATAATAACTAATTATACCTTCCTTCTGTTATAAAGCTCTTAAAGCATTTCACAATCAATTAGCAGCTCAGGGACATCATTATTATTGGGCATTTTCAATATGAATGCATTCAGAATTGGTACACAACAAACTTGACTATAATGGTAAAGGTGGGGAGAAGTTGTAAGCCAAACCCGCAGACGCTGACGTTTCTTGAAGAAAGCTTTCAGTGTCTCACCAGCTTACTAGCAGGGCTTCATGGTCCCCGGGTTTTATTTCTCTCCTATTGCTTTTCTCACTACCTACGCAGTGTCCATTAAATCTGGCGCCAGAGCCGAGGTCTGGTGTTTCTCCTTTCCTAGCTGCATTGCTGCTCTCTCTTAGATAAGTTAAATGTGTGTACTCACTTGAGACAAAGTCCAATATTGCATAAATATCTGGTATATTTGATTGGCATAGGCCAGCAACTGGATGATAGGTCAGAGTGGATTTTAGATTAAGGTCATGCTAGAAACAATTCAAGACTCGAACCTAAACACTCTAATGTCACTAACCTCTGGTCCAGCCCTTGAAAGGCTGTTGAAGCCCTCCCTGTACAATGAACTATTGTCTCAAACAAAGAGTGACCTGAGAGATGGTCAAATAGTATGGTATACTTTCTGTACAACTTTAAATATAAACACTGCCCATGGGATGTTTGTTTGAATCAAACACAGGCCAAATGTTAATAGCTCTGTATGGCTCTTCCTAAAGGGAATTTAAGGTAGCTTGAAACCCTCCTGTAATTTACTTGCACTGTCTGGAGGTTCTCAACATAACTGGAGTAAGTATTCTGCCTTACTCTGTAGTTTAAATCAGGGAAGGCTCTAGGACCCTGGGGTGCCCTAAGCAAGCATGTGTGTGCCAAGTCACCTCAGTCAGGTCCAGTTCTTTGTGACCCTATGGACTGTAGCCCACAAGGCTCCTCTGTCAATGGGATTCTCTAGGCAAGAATACGGGAGTGGGTTGCCATTCCCTCCTCCAGGGGATCTTCTCAACCCAGGGACTGAATTTGAGTCTCTTTTTTTTTTCTTCAATATTTGTTTTTAGTTGATTGATCATTGCTTTGCAATACTGGTTTGATTTGTCATACAGCAACATGAATTAACCATAGGTGTACATATCTCCCTTCCCTCTTGGATCTCCCTCCCACCTCCCAGCACGCAGGTTATTCACCACTGGCGCCACGTGAAAGCCCTGGGATGCCCTACAGGGTGTCCCAAACTGGCATGCAGTGCCCAGCTCTCATCTCTTAAGCAGCCCCTGCCTTCAAATGACAGACGAGAAATGCTTTAGCAATCAGCAGCAGTGTGATAGGCTGAGTAATGGTCTCCCAATATCCTTGTTTTAATCTGTGGAGCCTATGAATGTTACCTTTTCTGGCACAAAGAAAAAAATGGAAGAACAAAAGAACTTTGCAGATAGGATTAAATTAAGGATCTCAAAATGGGACGATTACCCTGGATCATCTGAAAGTGAAAGTGAAGTCGCTCAACCCTATGGACTGTAGCCCACCAGGCTCCTCCGTCCATGGGATTCTCCAGGCAAGAATACTGGAGTGAGTTGCCATTTCCTTCTCCAAGGAATCTTCCCAACATAGGGATCGAACCCAGGGATCGAACCCAAGCATCCCGCATTGCAAACAGATGCTTTAACCTCTGAGCCACCAGGGAAGCCTGGGTGGGGACTAAATGAAATCATTTATATCCTTATAAGAAGGGGGTCTTCCCAGGTGGCCCAAGTGGTAAAGAACCAGCCTGCCCATTGAGTGGCTTATCAACAAAACCCTTTTTCAGAACTGAGAATGTCTTCCTGGCAATGTGGGACAAAATGGTCAGGAAATACCCCCAAAGTGTGGTCGGATTTTTGACCACAAGGGGGCCCTGTCGACTACAAATTCGCACTTACCAAGTGCATCGCCAAACGAATGAGCAAGAACGTTAGCCATCTGCCCCTGCAGAGGCTGAACCCCGCGCCGCTGCAGCTGCTGACCCTCAACACCCCCGAGGGGGTTCAGGGTGGAGTGAGGCACTCTGTGCTCCAGCGAATCTGGTGGGACAGGTCTTGAGGTAGCTGAATGTTTTCAGGAACAGGTTTTATGATCTGAGTCCTTGCATGTCCTCATATTTAGAGAAGCACTAAATCCCTTCATGGTGACTTCAGATCCTTGTGACTAGCAGAATAACTTTGTCAACTGAGTGCTTAATGGTACTGAACTCTGCCTTCACAAAAGCCTTATCTATTGACCTTCCCCCACTGCATCCTTGGCGAAGTCTTTCAGCATCTGGATTGCTGCCTCCTGGGCTGCGGTCTGCATTTTGCCTCAAAGAAAATTTAGCTTGGAAAAAAAAAAAAAAAAAGAACCTGCTTGCCAATGCAGGAGACATAAGACAGGCGGGATCGATCCCTGAGTTGGGAAGATACTCTGGAGAAAGAAATAGCAACCCACTCTAGTATTCTTGCCTAGAGAATCCCATGGACAGAGGAGGCTGGTAGGTTACAGTCCACAGGATCACAGAGAGTGGGACACAATTGAAGCCACTTAGCATGCAAGAGTGGAGAAGGCAATGGCACCCCACTCCAGTACTCTTGCCTGGAAAATCCCATGGATGGAGGGGCCTGGTGGGCTGCAGTCCGTGGGGTCGCTAAGAATCAGACACGACTGAGCGACTTCACTCTGACTTTTCACTTTCATGCATTGGAGAAGGCAATGGCAACCCACTCCAGTGTTCTTGCCTAGAAAATCCCATGGACGGAGGAGCCTGGTAGGCTGCAGTCCATGGGGTCGCTAAGAGTCGGACAGGCCTGAGCGACTTCACTTTTACTTTTCACTTTCATGCCTTGGAGAAGGAAATGGCAACCCACTCCAGTGTTCTTGCCTGAAGAATCACAGGGATGGGGGAGGCTGGTGGGAGTCTATGGGGTCTCACAGAGTCGGACATGGCTGAAGCAACTTAGCAGCAGTAGCATGCAAGAGGGAGGCAGAAGGAGATTTGACACAGATAAAAAGAGAAAGCAAAATGGCCACAGAGCCACCAATTATAATGAGGTGGCTACAAGCCAAGGAGTGCCAGCAGCCACCAGAAGCTGGACAAGCAAGGACTGGGCCATTTCTGAGAGCCTCTTGAGAAAGTATGGCCCTGCCCACACCTTGATTTGGGGCTTCTGAATTTCAGAACTATGAGAGAACAAATTTCTACTGTTTTTAGGCATCAATTTCTGATAATTTGGTATAGCAGTCCTAGGGAACTAACACAAGCAGTGAGATTAAGTGATATAAGTGGACTGAATGGAGGATCCTGGGGTCCCAGGATCTGCCTCAAATTATGAAGCCTAGAGAATGCAACTGTGGCCCAAAGCTGGGATGCAAAGATAATTCGAGACTGATTGTTCACATCTGGTGATGTTAATCGGTAAAGCAATTAACATGAGCTTGAGACTGATGGTAGAAGTTTGGGGACTTCCCCAGACTTAAATTACACCCCACACTGCAGACTGTTCAGTGTCTCGAATCTGTCATGTGTGTCTGTGCGTGTAAATTAGATTGCGGGGAATTGGGGGCAGGAGGAGAAGGGGGAAACAGACGATGAGATGGCTGGATGGCGTCACTGACTCAATGGACTTGAGTTTGAACGAACTCCGGGAGATGGTGAGGGGCAGGCAAGCCTGATTTGCTGTAGTGTATGGGGCTGCAGAGACTCAGACGCAACCAAGTGAGCGAAAAACAATAAGAATGTGGGACTTTCCTTTTTTCCAACTCTGTCTAGATCTAGTAGATCTTCATTCTGAGAGGTATTTTCTCTGGTTCACTTACTTCTATTTGAGACAGGAGACTTTTACTGAATGGCTCCTCAAATGGCATGACTACATTATGCAAAACTTTTTGAAAACCAATATCTTGCTGGTTCTTTCAGGCAAAGAGGAAAGTCTGGGGGTCAGGGGACTCTGTATGGTGGGGGTGGACATACTCCCCACAGCAGGCTGGGAAATCTCAGAGCTTGTGGGGCAGCTGGAAAAGTGAGCCTGGAACTGTGTGGAGAGGAATTACCGGGCTGTCCCAGGGCTATGTGAGTTTGGCTGTGGAATAACATGTCTGTTGCACTGGGCCGTTGCTTCCGACAAGAAGCCCCTGGGGAAAAGTACAGATTAGATGTGCTGCTCATTCTTAGGAGCTGGAAGAAATTTGGCTGAATAGAACAAAGTGATTCAGAGGACAAAATGGCTCAACCAAGTGAAAAGGGATTTCAGAGCTGACATCAGCCTGGCATTAACAACCAGGTTCTTATTGTTGTCTGCTTTAGAACCTCAGTAGGAGAACTTGCCTACCTTGGATACTGCAAGCACAATGCTCCATATTTAAAGAGTAAAGCAGCTTTCTGGCGTGTTGGAAAGAAACCCCATGGGAATGGGTTTCACAGCCAGAGGCTGGGCTGCCTCAAAAGGGTGTTGCTCTGCAGCAACATTATCTCCTCCTGCCACGAATATCAAACAAGCCCATGATTAATTCTTTCCATTAGGAGCCCCGTCTCCCACTACCGTTATGCTTAGGATCGAAACAATACAGTCTGATTACCATGGTGTCCTGTGCAGTTTCAATTGTAAGTGCAAAACGTGAAATGTAGGGTTTTTTTTTGTTTTTTTTTTTTACATCTTGTCACCCCCAGATGTGGATATGCTTTGGAAGTGGAATTAGAAACAATGCAACCGTAATTAAAGACTGGTGTCTTCCCTGGGATAAAACACAGCATGGTGCCAAGCATTTGATTGGCAGTATGTAATTAAAAGGTGCTTTAAATGGCTATACTAAAATAGCCAGTAAATCTTTAATCCAATTTCTGTTGATGGGCAGGGCTGTGTTTCCTCCCTGTTGTTTGACCTGATGGTGGAGGTAACGAAGATAATGGCAACCTCCTTCAAAAGGTCCTGTGCACACAGTGCCACACCCAACCCTGCAACAGGCCACCACCTACCCACGCCTCCACTGGAGACTCTTGGACACTCACAGAGAAGTCTGGCTCAGTTTCTTGTGGGGTCGTTGCTCCTTTCTCCTGGGTCCTGGTGCACACAAGGTTTTGTCTGTGTCTTCCAAGAGTCTGTTTTCCCAGTCCTGTGGAAGTTCTGTAATCAAATCCCACTGGTCTCCAAAATCAAATTCCTAGAGGGTTCCCAGTCCCTTTGCCAGATCCCCAGGTTGGGAAATCTGTTGTTCATCCTAGAACTTTCTTAACAGTGTGAGAATTTATTAGGTATAATGCCGGGCTAGATGAAGCACAAGCTGGAATCAATATTGCTGGGAGATAAATCAATAAGCTCAGATATGCAGATGATGCCACACTTATGGCAGAACACCAAGAAGAACTAAACAGCCTCTTGATGAAAGTGAAAGAGGAGAGTAAAAAAGTTGGCTTAGAACTCAACATTCTGAAAACTAAGATCATGGCATCTGGTCCCATCACTTCATGTCAATTTTGGGGGCTCCAAAATCACTGTGGATTGTGACTGCAGCCATGAAATTAAAAGATGCTTGCTCCTTGGAATAAAGAGTTATGATCAATCTAAACAGCATATTAAAAAGCAGGGACATTACTTTGCCAACTAAGGTCTGTCTAGTCAAAGCTTTGATTTTTCCAGTAGTCATGTATGGATGTGAGAATTGGACTATAAAGAAAGCTGAAGAATTGATGCTTTGGAACTGTGGTGTTGGAGAAGACTTTTGAAAGTCCCTTGGACTTCAAGGAAATCCAACCAGTCCATCCTAAAGGAAATCAGTCCTGAATATTCATTGGAAGGACTGATGCTGAAGCTGAAACTCCAATACTTTGGCCACCTGATGCAGAGAACCAACTCATTGGAAAAGACCCTGATGCTGGGAAAGGTTGAAGGTAGGAGGAGAAGGGGACGACAGAGGATGAGATGGTTTGATGGCATCACCAACTCGATGGACATGAGTTGGAGCAAGCTCTGGGAGATGGTGACGGACAGGGAAGCCTGGCGTGCTACAGTCCATGGGGTTGCAAAGAGTTGGACACGAATGAGCGACTGAACTGACTGAAAAACCAGCTTCAAAAAGGTGACAGAGGGGAACAATTTTAATTCAGAAGTTTTTAAAATTTAGACACATTTAGAATAGTTGTGGAGAAGGCAATGGCACCCCACTCCAGTGTTCTTGCCTGGAGAATCCCAGGGACGGGGGAGCCTGGTGGGCTGCCGTCTATGGGGTCGCACAGAGTTGGACTCGACTGAAGCGACTGAGCAGCAGCAGCAGCACAGTTGCAAAACACCTGCATAAACGCTTAAAATTAGCTCCCCAAGGCACACTGAGAGGGCGACATGCCACACTGTTTGCTTTGTTAGTTTCCATAAAGTGATCATTTAGAGCACACTGTTTTTTCCAAAAAATACCAGTTAATGTGTATAAATTCTAGGGAGAAGGAGAAGTCTTGAGACAACAAAGTGATGGAATTTGAGATGGTAAATTCCAATATGCCTGGATGTATCCCTTTTCATTGATATACTTTAATATCATTCCAATATAATCACTTAATATTATTTATTTAGTTAATACAATTAATAATTAAAAATTTGAATTTTTGGCTTTACTGTATATACATTATACCTCAATTAAAAATATTAATCGTTGGTCAATTTGAGTACAGTCTCTTGGTGGAGAAAGAAGAAACATTGGAGCAAAGGAAAGGGGGCTTCTTTCTGCTCCTTGAGCAACATCTACCTGAGGTCCATTCATCCTCAAAACCATTGCAGTGCAATGTCACTAGGAAGTTACCAAAATGCAGAGAAAAGTTTATTTTAAATATCGAAAAAAATTAAGTTGATTTAATATATGTATTTAGGATTTTAAGATAGTTCACATACATTTTCTTACTGTGTGTTACTGTGTGTTTTCTTTCCCTGGAAACACTACCCCCTGATGCTCATGCCCAAGGCCAAAGGCTCTGACAGAATCTGAGAGCCTGCGCTCAGGTCTACAGGCTTCCCTGGTCCCCTTAGGGGACAGGTGGTGACTAGTGGTTTCCTCACCATTGCGCTTATGCTGCGCAGAGTCTGTTAATGAATTACTCACATAACCAGCCCTGAACTTTCTTCTTGTAGAGTTTAAGGAAGAGATGGAACTTACCTGACAACAAGTAAACAGGCATAGAAAATCCTGATTGGCATTATTAATCTTCCCTAAGGAGAAACACAGCAGGGCCCTTGAAAATGTCAGGCTGAGAGCTTTTGACACTGAATAGCCCAAGAGAAAAATGTTGCTAAGTGGGTTCACAGCCAGCTCCTCACTTCCCTGCCTTCCGCAGTAAACTGCTCCATGATCAGAAGTGGTGGAGGCGAACTTTGCTTCCATCGGAGCAGTGTGGGCTCTTTGTCAGGATTGGTTCCACCCTGACTCTCAGATCAGCAATGGTGACAGTTCAGGTGAATCTCTGGAAGGGACTCACTGTCCTTCTCAGCACCGGCAGGGACCTCTGCTGTCTCATCGAGCAGCCAGTCACCCACGGGAAAGGCTAGACCTGCTGGCAGGTGTTGTGGGGGACAACATTGTGAACCCGAAGCCCTACCTCAGGGAATCTGCTTGGGGAGGTTACACACACAGTGCTTAATTGCCATCAAAAAGGAAGGAAGGAAGGGATAGCGGCAGCGAGGAAGAAAGGGAGGGAGGAAAGAAGAGAGAAAGGATGGAAAGAGCGAAGGAAGGAAGAGAGGGGAAAGGGAGGTAATTTTATTTTATTTATAGCTGTTTATTTTATATTGGAGTATAGTCGATTAACAACATTGTGTCAGTTTCGGTATACAGAAAAGTGATTCATGTATCTATTCTTATCCAAATTCTTTTCCCATTTAGGTTGTTACATAATATTGAGCAGAGTTCCTTGTGCTATACAGTAGAGACTTGGTTATCCATTTTATTTATTTTTAAAACCTTCTTATTTTGTATTGGGGTATAGCCAATTTGCAATGCTGTGATCATTTCAGGTGAAGAGTGAAGGGACTCAGCCACACATGGACATGTATCCGTTCTCCCCAGACTTCCCTCCCGCCCAGGCTGCCCTGGAACAGCTCCTTGTGCTGCGCGGTAGGGCTGTCGGCTGCATGTGTTAAACGCAGCAGAGTGTGCGTGTCTGCCCCAAACCCCCTAACTCTCCCTTCTTCCTCCAGCTTTCCCCTCTGGTAACCAGGAGTTCGGTCTCTAAGGCTGTGAATCTGTTTGCAAACAAGCTCATTTGCACCAAAACAGAGGTAGTAAAAGAACTGCTTTCATGTGACCCCTGATCATGGCTTTTAAGTTGAATTGTTTAAGATGAATTTTTAGAGTTTCAATGCTTAATATTTTTTTTAAAAAACTAATGACTTAGCATTTTAAAGAAACCACATTTAATTTCTAGTAATGCATGTCAGACATTACTTTATCAGTGTTTTGCTACCTATTTTGCTCATAACAAAACAAACAGAAAAGTATTTCCCTGAAAAACTCAGCTTTCTGAGGAAAGGAGTGGAAAGAGAAGCTTCTTCACTTCTCCACAGACAGGAGGAGGTGGCAAGAATCCAGAGATTGCCTTTAGTTACATGGGATCACAGATGGAGACTTGTGCTCATGTCTTTCCTTTGGGCTTCCCAGGTGGTGCTAGTGGTAAAGAACCCACCTGTCAACACAGGAGACAGAAGAGACATGGATGGATTTTCAGTATTTCTCCAGCTTTGCAGAAGGTGAAAGGGGCTGAACTCCCAGCAGATCCAGCAGAAAAGGAGGGGAGCCACAATCTGGCTGAACATCATTTGATTAAAATACAATTCTTTAATATAATTTTGCAGAAATTATTTCAGAACAGTGGCAAGAATAGTAAAAGAACTTCTGTACAGCCTCCACCCCATCCCCTAATCCCTTTTCCCTCATGTGGGATTAACCTTTTACTACATGTGCCTCGTCATTTGCTTTCTGTAATTATGGCTTTTTACTCATTTATTTGGCTGTGCCAGGTCTTAGCTGCAGCCCATGGAATCTTCGCTGTATCATGCTAATCTTTTGCAGCAGCTCACGGGCTCCAGAGTTCCTGGACTCAGTAGCTGTGGAGCGAGGGCATAGTTGCTTCATGGCATGTGGGATCCTCCTGGATCACAGATCGAACTCATGTCTACTGCATTGGCAGGTGGATTCTTTACTACTGAGCCACCAGGGAAGCTCCCTCCATCTTAATTTGGTATTCCATGACTATAGTGTAATTTTTTTTAACAGTACAGGCCGGTTACTTTTTAGAATGTCTTTCATTTGAGGTTTGCCTGATACTTGCTTATGCTTAGATTTAGTTTACACACTTTGTGGCAGGAATACCACAGAAGTGATGCTGTGTTCTTCTCAGTGAATCATATCAAGAGGCATGTGGTGGTGATTTGTCTGATCACTAGAGATGGTAAAAGAGATGTTCCATTCTGTTATCATGCGTTAAGATAGTGTCTAACCAGAATTCTCTGCTTTAAAGATGAACTGTAAGCCTTTTGCCTACAAAGGTCCATATAGTCCCAGCTATAGTTTTTCCAGTAGTCATGTACAGATGTGAGAGTTGGACCTTACAGAGGGCTGAGCACTGAAGGACTGATGCTTTTGAAGTGTAGTGCTGGAGAAGACTCTTGAGAGTCCCTTGGACAGCAAGGCGATCAAACCAGTGAATCCTAAAGGAAATCAACCCTGAATATTCACTGGAAGGACTGGAGCTGAAGCTGAAGCTCCAATACTTTGGCCATCTGATGCGAAGAACTGACTCATTGGAAAAGACCCAGATGCTGGGAAAGATTGAAGGCAAAAGAAGAGATTTACAGAGGATGAGATGTTTCGATGGTGTCATTAGCTCAATGGAAGTGAATTTGAGCAAACTCCAGGAGACAGTGGAGGAGAGGGAAGCCTGGTGTGCTGCAGTCCATGGGGTTGCAAAGAGTCAGACACAACTTAGTGAATGCACAACGAAAAGACTTTCATACTTCATAAGTCATCAATACGCATTTTATAGGAGATAGTTCAAGACTTTTTACATGTCCTGAAATTTTTGCCTACTAATTTTAGTATCTGTTGATGAATCTTGCTGAGTCAATTGTTCTTGTTATAATTTCCAATTTGTTTAGTTCCATTAACCCTTTATATTTATTAGCTGTTATTCTATGATAAGATCAATCCTTCCTTTTCCCTTAATTTCTTAATTATTATGAGTGTGCATTCATGAATCCCTGTTTTATTCTGTGGCTTATAACTTGTTACTATCCTTATTTATTTTGATGCTGAAATGTTGCAGGTTTGGCGAGGATGAGCCCTTTTAAGATGGTGCCCACGTTCCTTTGACAGATACTCATCATTTTTAGAAGTTTCTTACTTTATGGCACAAAACATTGAAGGCGTAACTTATGCTTTCCCTGCATCAGCCCTGTAATTAGCCTTTTTCTGAGGAGCCTTGGTTCCTTTGAAGGAATATCTGTATGTGCTGAGTCTGCTGGGGTGTTATTCTTAGGCCCTCTCAGAGCTAAGAAACATGTGTGTGTGCACACATGCACACACACACACACAGGTATCGTGGTAGACATGAAAACGCACAACTCAGACCCCCTGCAAGAAAGGACTTGGTGCAGAGACAGGCCTTGCCCAAATCTCACCCTTTCAGCCAGCCCTCATCTAATGACTGATTGAGGACAGGGGATAAAATTAGCCATCTTGGTACAAAGGGAGCAACTCTGAGAGGCCATGTACGCTCCAGAGCCGAGCTGACCAAGACAGTCCTGGGCCAGCATCGCAGTTCAGTGTCCCCTTCAGCCCAATCCCTCCCCTTCTATGTATTTTGACCCCTAATAAATATCCTACACTCCAAACTTCATCTCAGTGTTTGTTTCCAGAGAATGCAATCTGCAACACACACACACACACACACACACACACTCCTATTTCTACACTTATAAAAATACAAGTTCATACAGGGCCTGGAGGGAGGTGGTTGATTTACAGTAATATTGGCTCCAGAGAGACTGAGTGGCAGGGGCTTTCAGAATCTCCTTAGCTGCGGTTCATGTTAGTGAAGACTTGGGAGATTCTCACTGGCAGAAGCTGCAGGAGTCCACAAGAGCAGTGAGGCTTTTGCGGGGTCCTCAATGGTGAAAGGTGCTGGGGTTCTCCTGCTCCTTTTTTCTTCTATGGAGTGAACTCAGGTCCAAGAGGAGTTCCTGAGCTGAAGGATGGAGTGACACATTGTTTTCCCAAAAATCTGAACAGTCCACGCGTGGATCAGCAGCATGTGAGCACCCTGTTTTCCTGATGGTAAAGCACCAACAAGTTCAAGCCCTGAGCCCTTGGAGTGGGAGCACTGACTCCAAGACCCTAGACTACCAGAGAACTAACCCTAGGGAGTATCAAATAGTGAGAACTCACACAAAGGAAACCACTTGAATATAAGACCCAGCATCACCCAACCAGCAGTAGCACCCTATGCAGGATGCCTCATCCAAGCAACAGACAAAACAAAAATACAAACCCAATCATCAGCAGGCAGGATTACCACCTCACTTAGCCTTGCCCATCAGAGGAAAAACAAACAAAACACTCAGCACAAATCTTACCCTATGCAAAGCTTACACAAACCACTGGACAAACCTTAGGAGGGAAGAAACAAACAGGAAGAAAGAATTCAGTCTTGAAGCCTGGGAAAAGGAGACTTCAAACACAATAAGTTAAAAAAAAATAATGAAAGGGCAAAGATATACTACATAAATGAAGGAACAAACTAGAAACACAGATGTCCAAATAAATGAAGAGGAAATAGGCAAACTACCGGAAAAAGAATTCAGAATAATGGTACTAAAGATGATCAAAAACCTTGAAAACAAAATGGAGAAAATGCAATGATCAATTAACAAAGACCTAGAAGAATTAAAGAATAAACAGACAGAGACAAACAATACAATTACTGAAATTAAAAATACTCTAGAAGGAGTCAATTGTAAAATATCTGAAGCAGAAGAACAAATCAGTGAGCTGGAAGTTAAGTGGTGGAAATAACTTCTGAAGGGCAGAATCAAGTAAAAAGAATGGAAAGAACTGGGAATATTCTCTGAGACCTCTGGGACAATAACAAACACACCAACATTCAAATTATAGGGGCCCCAGAAGAAGAAGAGAAAAAGGAAGGGTATGAGAAAATTTTTGAAGCAATTATAGTTGAAAATCCCCTCAGCATGGAAAAGGAAATAGTCAGTCAAGTCCAAGAGGTGCAAAGAGTCCTGTACAGGATAAACCCAAGGAGAAACATGCCAAGACACATACTGATCAAATTAACAAAGACTAAATACAAAGAAGATCAGCCCTGGGATTTCTTTGTAAGGAATGATGCTAAAGCTGAAACTCCAGTACTCTGGCCAACTAATGAGAAGAGTTGACTCATTGGAAAAGACTCTGATGCTGGGAGGGATTGGGGGCAGGAGGAGAAGGGGATGACAGAGGATAAGATAGCTGGATGGCATCACTGACTTGATGAACGTGAATCTGAGTGAACTCCAGGAGTTGGTGATGGACAGGGAGTCCTGGCGTGCTGCGATTCATGGGGTCTCAAAGAGTCAGACACGACTGAGCAACTGAACTGAACTGAACTGAACTGAAACACAAAGAAAGAATCTTAAAAGCAGCAGGGGAGAAGCAACAAGTAACATACAACTCCCATATGCTTAACAGCTGATCTTTCAGCCAAAACTCTGCAGGCCAGAAGGGAATGGCAGGATATATTTAAAGTACTGAAAGGGAAGAATCTACAACCAAGATCGCTGTACCCAGCAAGGATCTCATTGAAAACTGAGGGAGAAGTAAAAAGCTTTTCAGACAAGCAAAAGTTAAGAGAATTCAGTACCATCAAACCAGCTTTACAACAAATGTTAAAGACACTTATATAGTCAAGAAATACAAGACAAGAAAAAAGATCTACAAAATCAATGCCAGTTAAGAAAATGACAAGAGGGAAAAAAAATCAATAATTACTTTAAATGTAAATGGATTAAATGCTCCAACCAAAAGGCACAGACTGGCTGAAGGGATACAAAAACAAGACCCATATATATGCTGTCTACAAGAAACCCACTGGAGAAGGCAATGGCAACCCACTCCAGTACTCTTGCCTGGAAAATCCGATGGACGGAAGAGCCTGGTGGGCTGCAGTCCATGAGGTCACTAAGAGTCGGACACGACTGAGCGACTTCACTTTCACTTTTCACTTTCATGCATTGGAGAAGGAAATGGGAACCCACTCCAGTGTTCTTGCCTGGAGAATCCCAGGGACAGGGGAGCCTGGTGGGCTGCCGTCTATGGGGTTGCACAGAGTCAGACACGACTGACGCGACTTAGCAGCAGCAGCAGCAGCAGCAGCAAGAAACCCACTTCAGACCTTAAGACACATATAGACTGAAAGTGAGAGGATGGAAAATACATTCCATGCAAATGGGAAGCAAAAGAAAGCTGGAGTAGAAGAAAAGCTGGAAAAAGAAGAGCAAAAACCCCCAAAAATTAGTAGAAGGAAAGAAATCTCAAAGATCTAAGCAAAAAGAAATGAAAAAGAAATGAAAGAAATGGTAGTAAAGATTAATAAAACTAAAAAATGTTTCTTTGAGAAGACAGACAAAATCAACAAGCCTTTAGCCACACTCATCAAGACTAAAAGAGAGAAGAATCAAATCAACAAAATTAGAAATGAAAAAGGAGAAGTTACAACTTTGAAAAGGCAGAAATATAAAGATTATTACAAATGACTGTATGGCAATAAAATGGATAACCTGGAATAAATGGACAGATTCTTAGAAAAGTTCAATCTTCTAAGACTGAACCAGGAAAAAATAGAACTTATGAACAACTCAGCAAGCACTGAAATTGAAGCTATGATAAAAAATCTCCCAAAAAACAAAAGATCAGGGCCAGATGGCTTCACATGAGAATTCTATCAAACATTTAGGGAATAGCTAATGCCTATCCTTCTAAAACTCTTTCAAAAAATTGCAGAGGAAGGAACACTTCCAAATTCATTCTATGAGGCCACCATCACCTTCATGCCAAGACCAGACAAAGACAACACACACAAAAGAAAACTATAAGCCAATATCACTGATGAACATTGATGCAAAAATCCTCAACAAAATCTTAGCAAACAAAATTCAGCAATACATCATAAAGCTCATATACCATGATCAAGTTGGGTTTATTTCAGGGATGCAAGGATTCTTCAATATACACAAATCAATCAATGTGATACACCATATTAACAAATTGAAAGTTTAAAAATCATATGATCATCTCAATAGATGCAGAAAAAGACTTTGACAAAATTCAGCACCCTTTTATGATTAAAACTCTTAAAAAATGGGTATAGAAGGAACCTACCTCAACATAATAAAGGCCATATATGATAAGCCTATAGGAAAGATTATTCTCAATGGTGAAAAACTGAAATCTTTCCCCCTAAGATCAGGAACAAGACAAGGGTGTCCACATTTACCACTGTTATTCAGCATAGTTCTGGAAGTCCTAGATACAGCAATCAGACAAGAAAAAGAAATAAAAGGAAGCCAGATCAGAAAAGAAGTAAAGCTCTCTCTGTTTGCAGATGACATGATACTGTTCATAGAAAACCCTAAAGGTAGTATCAGAAAATTACTAGAGATAATCAGTGAATTTAGCAAAATTGCAGGATACAAAATCAATATACAGAAACCACTTGCATTTCTATATGCTAACAATGAAAAATTAGAGAAGTTGAGGAATCAACCCCATTCACCATTGCAACAAAAAGAATTAAATATCTAGAAATACCTAAGGAGACAAAAGAACTGTACACAGAAAATTATAAGACACTAACAAAAGAAATCAAACATAAACAGATGGAGAAATATTCCATATTCCTGGGTAGGAAGAATCAATATTGTGAAAATGACTATACTCCCAATGCAATCTACAGATTCAATGCACTTCTTATCAAATTACCTATGGCATTTTTCACAGAACTAGAACAAAAAATTTCACAATTCATATGGAAACACAAAAGACCCCGAAGAGCCAAAGCAGTCTTGAGAAAGAAGAGTGGAACTGGAGGAATCAACCTTCCTGACTTCAGATTGTACTGCAAAGCTATGATCATCAAGACAGTATGGTATTGGCACAAAAAGAGAAACATAGACCGATGAATAATATAGGAAGCCCAGAAACAAACCCATACACCTATGGGTACCTTATTTTTGATAAAGGAGGCAAGAATATACAATGGGGCAAAGACAGTCTCTTCAATAAATGGTGCTGGGAAAACTGGACAGCTACATGTGAAAGAATGAAATTAGAACACTTCCTAACACCATACACAAAGATAAACTCAAAATGGATTAAAGATTTAAATATAAGACCAGAAACTATAAAACGCTTAGAGGAAAATGTAGGCAGAACACTTAATGACATAAATCAAAGCAAGACCCTGTATGTCCCACCTCCTAAATAAAAATAAGATTAAACAAGTGGGACCTGATTAAACTTACAGCAAAGGAAACTATAGGCAAGGTGAAAAGACAATTCTCAGAATGGGAGAAAAAAATAGTAAATGAAACAACTAACAAAGGATTAATCTCTAAAACACACAACCAGCTCATTTGTATAATATACAAAAAATATACAACTCAATACCAGAAAAACAAACAACCCAATCAAAAAATGGGGAAAAGACCTAAACAGACATTTCTCCAAAGATGGCTAACAAACACATGAAAAGATGCTCAACATCGCTCATTATTAGAAAAATGCAAGTCAAAACTGCAATGAAATATCACCTCACACAGGTCAGAATGGCCATGATCAAAAAGTCTATAAACAATAAATGCTGGAGAGGGTGTAATGGTGAATGGGGTTGATTCCTTAATTTCTCTAATTTTTCATTGTTAGCATATAGAAATGCAAGTGATTTCTGTATATTGACTTTGTATCCTGCAATTTTGTATCCTGCAATTTTGTATCCTTGCACTGTTGCTGGGGATTAAATTTATACAGTCACTATGGAAGATGGTATGCTGCTGCTGCTGCTGCTAAGTTGCTACAGTCGTGTCCAACTCTGTGTGACCCCAGAAACGGCAGCCCACCAGGCTCCCCCGTCCCTGGGATTCTCCAGGCAAGAACACTGGAGTGGGTTGCCATTTCCTTCCCCAATGCATGAAAGTGAAAAATCAAAGTGAAGTCGCTCAGTCGTGTCCGACTCTTAGCTACCCCATGGACTGCAGCCTACCAGGCTCCTCCATCCATGAGATTTTCCAGGCAAGAATACTGGAGTGGGGTGCCATTGCCTTTTCCAGGAAGATGGTATGGATATTCCTTAAAAAGCTAGGTTAAAAATACCATATGACCCAGTAAATCCACTTCTGGGAATATACCCTGAGGAAACCAAAATTGAAAAAGACGCACATATTCCATTGTCCATGGCAGCACTATTTACAATAGCTTGAACATGGAAGCAACCTAGGTGTCAATTGACAGACGAATGGATAATGAAGTTACTCAGCCATAAATGGAACACATTTGAGTCAGTTCTCAAATGGAGTGGATTATTATAGAAAGTGAAGTGAGTCAGAAAGGGAAAGATAAATATCGTATTCTAACACATATATACGGAATCTAGAAAAATGGTACTGAAGAATTTATTTACAGGGCAGCAAAGGAGAAACATGGAGAACAGACTTATGGACATGGGGAGAGGGGAAGAGAGGGTGAGATATACAGAAAGTAACATGGAAACTTACATTACCATATGAAAATAGATAGCCAACGGGAATTTGCTGTACGGCTCAGGAAATTCAAACAGGGGCTCGGCATCAACCTAGAGGGGTGGGATGGGGAGGGAGAGGGGAGGGAGGTTCAAAAGGGAGGGGATATATGTATACCTATGGCTGGAGCCTGGAAGGCTGCAGTCCATGGGGTCACTAGGAGTTGAACACTACTGAGCGACTTCACTTTCACTTTTTACTTTCATGCATTGGAGAAGGAAATGGCAACCCACTCCAGTGTTCTTGCCTGGAGAATCCTAGGGATGGGGGAGCCTGGTGGGCTGCCATCTCTGGGATCGCACAGAGTCGGACATGACTGAAGCTACTTAGCAGTAGCAGCGGCATGGCTGATTCAAGTTGAGGTTTGATAGAAGACAAAGAAAAAAAATACAAGTTCAGACCAATATTTCCAATTCCAGCCAGTCACCATGGGTTTATCCCGGTCTCCCCTTCCCTATCATCGTCATCTATATATTCATTTATTTTCTGTATCCCTCTGTATTTAGGCAGTCTCCTAACTGGGCAGGATGTCTCTTCATCCCCAATCCCACAAGCCTGACCACACTGGTCCTGATGACCTATCTGGCTGAAGTTAGCTGAGTCTGCAGCATTGAATAAGGATGCAATTCATTTCATAAAACAAGGTTATAAAACTTCATATAAAAATACATTTTATTTGATTTAAATGTACATTTAAACAGTATATGATACTTGTTTCCTTTTTAGTGGTGACTATGGTCTATTAAAAATGAAATTCCTTATTAGAGTTTCTGGCACATATGATAGGAGAAATGTCAAGAGAAGGCCCTAATTTTAGGAAATTGCTCAATAAAAACAGCAATCATATCCTACTGAGCATTTGCAGAGGTGGTTGGGTTTGAAATGGCTTCTCTAGGATGTATTGGATTTCAATAAATGGATCAGAAATGGATCAGAGAAACAGAAGATAGGACGTGTTGCCAAAGAAGCAGAATGAGCAAAATCAAGAAGTATCTGGGGGAAGTGAGTATGTCAATTTGGCAGAAGAAAAAATTCATGAAGGGGGATTGAGGAACAAAAACATGGAAAGTTAGCCTGTGGAGAGGATCCTGGTAGTGGTTCAGATTTGTTTTGTAGGCAATAGAGAGCTACCATTCATCCTTTGAGTGTCATGATAAAGATGAGTCTAGCAGCAATGGTCCAGATGCATTGACGGGAGAGAGTTAGGCCACTGTTGCAGTGGTTTTAGTCTTGACAATAAAGGCACTGGAGGGCTGGTGGATCCGTCAAGGTTTAATCTGGAAAGCGGAGCTACTCTGAGCGTATGGAATAAGGATTTGTCGTAGATAAAGACCTTAAGCATCATGAGAGAAGCCATGGAAGTAAGGGTCCAACAGGGGGAGTTGGGACATTCAGGAAAAGTCACTAACTAGTCCACCTGAAGCACTGGCATGGGTGGAAAGTTAGAGCTTCAGCTTGGAGGATAGGTGTGCATAGCCTCCAGGGTGGGACCCCAAAGGAGAGGTGGCAGGCAACTCTGTGGGGCGTTGGCACTTCTGTGTAGCTACTCTTTCTCTGGTCTGCAACCATGTATTTGGTAGTGAGCCTGGGCTACTGTTAGCCATCAGAGCCAACAACTGGGAATGAAATCTAATCATCTAGTATGCAAGAGCAAGACAGTCCAGATAAGAAGGAACACCCTTCTTCCTCTGCATCTATCTGTCTCCACTTCTCATCATGATGACCTTCAGAGGGCAATGGCTGCGAATTCACTCCACCTTCCAAGACTTGCACAGATTCTTTGAATTACTCTAGGTCCCCTGTGAAGTAGAAGCCAAAATGGGGTTAATGATGCAAGAGACTTTTAAGGGAACCAACTCTGCAGGAAACTGGAGAGTCAGGGTAGGAGGGAGGCGAAAGAGCCATCAGACCATGACGCATATCTGGTCCTGGGTGAAAGAGAGAAGGGAGAAATGATGGTTGGATGGATCAGCATAGTTCTAAGAGACTTTGGCAAAACCACAGGATTCCTTAAGCAAAATCAGAGGCATGTTCATCAGAGGAACCTTTCATTTCATAGATATGAGCTGCTTTAGTATCCCTGCCACACTCAGTCACTGAGAGTGGCCCATGGGAAGTGAAGCCTGGGTGCTTATGTGGTGATGGATTTCAGAATCCAGCATCTGGCACCAGTCAGTTGCACTCCTTGTAGCTGGAAATCCAAGAATCTTCTCATAGCCACCACATTCTTCTCTTGATCAAGTCTTCAGTTCAGTTCAGTTGCTCAGTCATGTCTGACTCTTTGCGACCCCATGAACCGCAGCATGCCAGGCCTCCCTGTCCATCACCAACTCCTGGAGTTCACCCAAACTCACATGCATCAAGTGTGTGATGCCATCCAGCCGTCTCATCCTCTGTCGTCCCCTTCTCCTCCTGCCCCCAATCCCTGCTAGGATCAGGGTCTTTTCCAATGAGTCAACCTGAAACCATATAGGGAAAAATATTAAGTTCTAGCCTAACTAAATTAGCCACAATTGGTAACAGTAGGGATAAGCAGAGGACTTGGGAAATGCCTCAAGAAGGCAGACAAGGACAGGGGTTGGTGACTGGCTGGATGAAGGGGCCAAACAGAAGAGGATCAAAATGTGTCTTGTCTAGGCTGCTGGGTATCTTTAAGAGAAAGAGAAAAGAAAGTTCGAAGAAAGAGCTGGTCTGAAGGAAATCCGGCAGATCTAGTTTTAGATGAATGAGAGATCCTGGAAGCACATATAGGGAGAACTTTCTAACAAGCAGCCGGAAACGCTTTACTAGTTCTTGGGCAGAAGCACAGAGAGAAAGATTTGATGGTCATGCACCAGGGAGATCAAACCAGCCAATCCTAAAGGAAATTAACCCTGAGTATTTATTGGAAGGACTGATGCTGAAGATGAAACTCCAATACTTTGGCCACCTGATGCAAAGACTTGACTCATTGGAAAAGATTCTGATGCTGGGAGCGATTGGGGACAGGAGGAGAAGGGGGCGACAGAGGACAAGATGGTTGGATGGCATCACCGACTCAATGAACATGAGTTTGAGCAAACTCTGGGAGATGGTGAAGGACAGGGAAGCCAGGAATGCTGCAGTCCATGGGCCACAAAGAGTCAGACACAACTGAGCGACTGAACGACAATAGCAACAACATGTGTCTGTGGAAGGCATGAGAATAGGTGGATTCTAGAGAGTGGAGAAAGAGGAGAGGACTGGATCCAGGCTTTTGCCCACATCTAGGGAGACTCTGAGAGCAAAGGGACATAAATATCATTCTGAGATAGAAAGAAACTGGGAACCACGATCACAGATGGCAATAAGGGCCAGATGAAGTAGAGTCTCAAGAAGGAAATGATCTTGGGTGGCCTTGGTCGAAGCAGCTTGAAACAGGGTTCCTGGAAGAGGTTGAGGTTGGGTTGCATCAGTGACAGCACCAAATTCTAGTCCCTAAACTAGTGGTTGTAATCTTTGAAGTCTCACCCATGGAGTGGATGTGCTGCCTGGGACCTTTTCCCAACTGGGACTCCAGATGTGCTGTGACATGGGACTTAACCAGGGCTGATTAAGTCTGGATGTTGATTCAAACCTAATTTGCCTTGCCTTGGACACTGAAAAAATGATCTTAATGACCCAGATAACCATGATGGTGTGATCACTCAGAGCCAGACATCCTGGAGTGCAAAGCCAAGTGGGCCTTAGGAAGCATCACTATGAACAAAGCTAGTGGAGGTGATGGAATTCCAGTTGAGCTATTTCAAATCCTAAAAGATGATGCTGTGAAAGTGCTGCACTCAATATGCCAGCACATTTGGAAAACTCAGCAGTGGCCACAGGACTGGAAAAGACCAGTTTTCATTCCAATCCCAAAGAAAGGCAACACCAAAGAATGTTCAAACTACCACACAATTGCACTCGTCTCACACACTAGCAAAGTAATGCACAAAATCTTCCAAGCCAGGCTTCAACAGAACATGAACCATGAATTTCCAGATGTTCAAGCTGGATTTCAAAAAGGCAGAGGAACCAGAGGTCAAACTGTCAACATCTATTGGATTATCAAAAAAGTAACAGAGTTCCAGAAAAACATCTACTTCTGATTTATTGACTACGCCAAAGACTTTGACTGTGTGGATCACAACAAACTGGGAAAGATTCTCAAAGAGATGGAAATACCAGACCACTTGACCTGCCTCCTGAGAAATCTGTATGCAGGTCAAGAGGCAACAGTTAGAACTGGACATGGAAGAGTAGACTGGTTCCAAATTGGGAAAGGAGTACGTCAAGGCTGTATATTGTCACCCTACTTATTTAACTTATATGCAGAGTACATCATGCAGAATGCTGAGTTGGATGAAGCACAAGCTGCAATCAAGATTTTCAGGAGAAATATCAATAACCTCAGATATGCAGATGTCACCACCCTTATGGCAGGAAGTGAAGAAACAAAAGAGCCTCTTGATGAAAAAGGAAAGTGAAAAAGTTTGCTTAAAGCTCAACATTCAGAAAACTAAAACCATGGCACCCAGTCCCATCACTTCATGGCAAGTAGATGGGGAAACATGGAAGCAATGACAGACTTTATTTTTGGGGCTCCAAAATCACTGCAGATGGTGACTGCAGCCATGAAATTAATAGACGCTTGCTCTTTGGAAGAAAAGTTATGACCAACCTTGACAGCATATTCAAAAGCAGAGACATTACTTTGCCAGCAAAGGTTCATCTAGTCATAGCTAGTTTTTCCAGTAGTCATGTATGGATATGAGAGTTGGACCGTAAAGAAAGCTGAGCACTGAAGAATTGATGCTTTTGAACTGTGGTGTTGGAGAAGACTCTTGAGAGTCCCTTGGACTGCAAGGAGATCCAACGAGTCCATCCTAAAGGAAATCAGTCCTGAGTATTCATTGGAAAGACTGATGCTGAAGCTGAAGCTCCAATATTTTGGCCAACTGATTCGAGGAACTGATTCGTTGGAAAAGCCCCTGATCCTGGGAAAGACTGAAGGCAGGAGGAGAAGGGGATGACAAAGGATGAGATGGCTGGACTCGATGGACATGAGTTTGAGCAAGCTCTGGGAGTTGGTGGTGGACAAGGAAGCCTTCTTCTGCAGCCTCGTGTGCTGCAGTCCATGGAGCTGCAAAGAGTCAAACACAACTGAGTGAGTAAACTGAACTGAGACCAGTGGTCAGTGACCAGGTCCTGCTCTTCACTTTGCAAACAAAGAATTCGCATGAAAAGGGAAAGTAGCGAAACAAGTAAAGTGTCTTATTTGGAGGAAAAAAAAGAGTACAGTACATGTTGACAGACACACAGCTGAACTCAGAGAGAGAGAGAGAGAGAGAGAGAGAGAGAGAGAGAGTTGGGCCCTCATGTTAGTTTGAATCACTTTTACGGGGCATTTCGTCTGGGTTTCCTATAGCCAATCATTTTGATTTGCCTGGTTCTGAGTCCATATTTGCTATGTCTCAGGATCCTCCTATGTGTGCACATCTTAGCCAAAATGGATTCTACTGAAAAGGCCTGTGGGTAGTTAGCATCACTTACTATGGGATGGCACCCCTCTTCCCATTTTGACGTTGAAGGAGGTTTTCTGCACATGCTTAGTCCGAGAGGTCCTCCTTCCTCAGAAACACCAGCCATACGGTAGATCCAGAGAGATGAGGAGATCGAGGACACAGCACACCTGCTGTTAAATTTGGGATTAAAAGCCCATTTGTATTTTTGCATAGTGTAATTTCCAAAGAGAGGTAGAGGTGAACAGAGTTCTTTCGACATGAAGAAATGAACTGTTGGTCACTTAGCTGTGTCTGACTCTTTGTGACCCGATGGACTATGTAGCCCACCAGGCTCCCCTGTCTGTGGGGTTTCCCAGGCCAGGACACTGGAGTAGGGAGCCATTCCCATCTCCAGGGGATCTTCCCAACCCAGGGATCAGACCCAGATCTCCTGCATTGCAAGTAGGTTCTTTAGCTACCAGGGAAGCCCTGAAGAAATGAGCAGCAGGTTAAAACAGTGATGGCGGCAGGAGTAGGCTAGTGGAGCCATCTGTCCACGTGGAGAACCATGGAGAGTCCTTGGGTGAGGGAAGATTTGAGCAGGATTGTGTGCAGAGAGGGCGGAGCCAATAGAAAAAAGAAAGGCTGGCAGTGTTACAAAGGACAATACCCTGAAAGGGCCTGGAAAGGTGAAACCAAGAGCTCAGCAGAAGGAGGGGTTGCTGTCAGAAGGAAGACACATGGGCTTCTTTCACAGATACACCCCCTCCCTGCCCACAGTGGAGGTAATCCTGACCTCTTCTGTAGATGTCCTCCCTAATATCCTCAGAGTAATTAGCTCCATGCATTTTATTACAAACAGCACCTCATAAGCTAATCATACTTTCACAAATTAAAAATATAAGTCTCTTGGCTTTTTACACAGCTTTTGCTTATTAAAACTAACTTCACGGAGCAATTAACAAAGAGAAATATCTTGCAGCTCACTAGAGAAGAATCATCCATAGATGTCAGAATTCTGGCATTTTATTCCTACATTAAATCTAAGGACATGAGGGTTTGTTAAACTGCCTTTTTATTCAGAGATTTGTGGAGTTAGCATCTTCTGGCTGTCTTTGGCAAGATAATTTAGGTAAGAAAGTTTGTGCATATCTTTTAGCGCAGGTGACAACTTCCAATGAAGGATTTTACAGAGAGCAGAACACAGTCATTAATAACACAATGTCCTCACCAGTCATGCATATTTCTTTTTTATAACAAGCATCTTGTTTGGTAATGGCAGGACAGCAGAGGGAAGATTCTGCCACATTGAAATTCATGAAGTCCAATCCACTTCATGAAATGCACACGTAAAGACTTTGTGCTCAACTCTTTCTAAATTGCTGTATCTATCCTTATGACTTAGGGATTTGTGAAATACTCTCCTGGTAATAATACTTTAAAATGCATCTCTCCTGCAGTATACCCATTATGTCGATTGAACTACATAAGAGAGTCTTAAAATACAGACTGTCTTATTTGTATAAGGATCATTATCTGGGGAGCATGCCATACTTGGAAGTAGGGGGAAGAACTAATGGCTGTATTAGAGGTCTGACTGGGACTCAGCATCTTTGGAAGAGCAGCTGAACATCCATGCTGTCAAAGTACATCAGGCAAATCAAAAGACTAGAATTCATCTCCTTTTGTAAGATGAAAGGGAACGATGAAGAAAGTGTGTATTCAGCATCGCTCTGGTTCAATCCCTTTCTGTAGGCCACTCTGCCAAGCCTGGCTACTGAGACTAGCTAGGGAGAAGAATTGTCTGATTTATGGAATATTTTCAAAGAAATTCACTTTTTATACTCCTAAACGCAAATAATAACTCAATGATAGCCCAGTATGGGTATACATTTTCCCAGGTGGGTGTCCTGACAAGCTGACAATGCTTTGTAGTTAGCATAGGGCCTGTGTGTGCAATATGTTGATGCTTCTGAAGGGCTGTCTTTAAGCACACTTTTTACTCTCAGGATTCTTCCTGCAACTTTGTTTATTCTAGTAAGTAAACTTTTAGGAATAAGCTTTATTCATGTCTCTCTTCCATGAATTAAAATTTAGTGGGACCTCAAGGAGGATTTATTTGTGTGTGTGTGTGTGCACATTTGTATATATATTTTTAGCCATTGTATTTTTAACTCAGGAAAAAGAAAACAGCAAGTTATCACCAAGTTATAGGCCACAACGTCATATAAGGTCTGGGCATAGTGATAAGAACATGGTCTCAAGGGAGGTGAATTGGTTTTTTTGAATGTGTGCTGTGCTCCAGACCATGGATTGGGTGCTTTGGTGTTAGAATCCAGAATTCATAAATCTCGACATACTGCATGCACAGTCATTATGCTAATTACAAATCGCTGTCGGTTCCAGTCAGGACAACCACCTGGGAAAAGAGACTTTTGTAGTCTAGTATTCTAGCCATCTAATATCAAAATATGCTCCCTGAAAAGACACAGGGAAGCTTGGGATTAGGCCCTGGGACAGCGAGTAATCAGGAGGCAGTTAAGTGGCAGCCTTGACTCGCTGAAAAAAGTAGATGACCTAGAATAAAGACAAAGAAGAAAAAAAACCCCAAAGCCAGTGTCCCTCAAGACAAAAATAGTAACAAAAAACCCTGAAGCAAAACCAAATACAGAGCGAGTAAAACAGATAGACTCAAATCAGCAAACTTGAGCTCACGCGCTTTTCTTAAGAGTCCAGCTTCATGATTCTTCACTCAGAGTCGATAAATTTTTTTTCTAAGTTTTTTATTGCAGTAAAATTTACATAATATGAAACATACTATTTTAGCCATATTTAACTGTACGGTTCCATGGCACTAAGTACATTGACATTGTTGTACAATTTTTATCATCATCCATCTCCTGAATTTTCATCACCTTCCTAAACTGAAGCTCTGTCCCCCTTAAACATTAACTCCCTATTTTCCCTTCCCACCCCTCCCCACCACCCAGCCCTGGGCCTCTACCAATGTACTTTCTGACTCTCAGTTTGACTGTTTAGGTACCTTAAGTAAGTGGAATCAAACAGTATTTGTCTGCATATTGTGCTTCCCTGGTGGCTCAATGGTGAAGAATTTGCCGTCTATGCAGGAGCCACAGGAGCTGCAGGGTCGATCCCTGTGTTGGGAAGATTCCCTGGAGAATGGCATGGCAACCCACTCCAGTATTCTTGCTTGGAGAATCCCATGGTCAGAGGAGCCTGGTAGGCTACAGTTCATGGGGTGCAAAGAGTTGCACATGACTGAAGTGACTGAGCAATGTATATTGGAATGCATTTTTAGGGTTAACTTAATGTATGTCCTACACACAGTTTTGTGCCTTCCTTTTCTATCCCCTGTGCTATATAGGTTCTCACTAGCTGTTTTATACATGGCAGTGTGTATACATCAATCCCAATCTCCCGATTTATCCCACCCCCTTTCCCTTCTTGGTGTCCATACATTTGTTGTACACATCTGTGTCTCTATTTCTGCTTTGCAAATAGATTCATCTGTACTATTTTTCTTTATTCTTATATTGGACACAATTTTAACTCACTTTGATGAGTGGTTTCTGGTCTCTTAGCGAACTAAAGATTAGCAGCAACTTGTTCCATTAAGGTGCTGGTAGTATCACCTGTAATTCTAATAGAAGGAGCAGCTATAGCCCACTATGGCTAGCAGATGTCCAAACTCAACATCTGCCACTCCAGAGTCTCTGACATAGAGGGTGAAGTGCTTCAAGAATCCCTCCATATATTTCTATATTATAGCACAGAGAAATATGACTCTGAGTCATCAAGCAAAGAAGGGTTTATGTCCACTGAACTCATGTTAAGGTGGGAAAGATATCCAAAATATCAAAATATTTTGGAGTATAGTTTCTAAAGCATTTAAATTTTATTTTTTTAATAATTTTATTGAAATATAGTTGATTTACAATGTTGTATTAGCTCTAAGTGTACAGCAAAGTGACTCAGTTCCACATTTATATATTCTACTTCACATTCATTTCCATTATAGGTTATCACAGATATTGAGAATAGTTTTCAGCACTATACAGTAGGTCCTTGTTGTTTATTTTATATATAGTAATGTGTATGTGTTAATCCTAAACTCCCAATTTATCCCTCCTCCACTGTAAATTTTATTGATAAGGGATATTTAATTTATGACAGAGATAGAAAAACACTAGTTTTTCTTTTATTTCATTCTTTTCCTCAGTCATTTACTTGCTCATAATTTTTAGCCATTCAACAAAATTTGATGTGGCTGAGATATGTCTATATTAAGACATTAAGGAAATACTGTATTTTCAGGTGGTCTGATTTCCAGCTGATTTTTTCTTTATGGCCACATATAGCTGTTTAACGGATTCCCTGTTGGACATATAGATTACTTATAGTATCTTCTGCTACAACAGAACCGCCTCATTTCTCCAGCCTGTTCCCTGAGAGGGGGTGACCTGTGCCCGGTGGCTGAGCCGTGCCCTGCCCACTGCCCTCCCGTCTCCCCCGCTTTCCGGATCGCCGCTCTGGCCCACGCGCTTGGACGCTCCCCTACCCCTCCAGGGCCTTGGCCTGATCAAGCGTGCCCCTGCACCTTCCTCCTGTTTAGACATTTCTCCTCTTGGATTGGGACACGCTTCCGGTGCAAACCTCCATCTCCTCTTGAGGACTCCCCTGAGTCCCCAGGTAAGGGGTGGGGGGCTCTCTGTGTATCCTATGAACTTTGGCCAAACAAGAACCTCTTTTGTTAGGTTCCCCCTGGCCTCCTGCTGGGGTGAGAGTCTCCTTCCCAGTACAGGGCCTCGATCTTGCTGCTTTCTCAGGAAACACCAGGGGAATGAACCCCTTGGGGTGGCATCAGGGGTCCCCATCCTCATGGAGGGGTGAAGTGTACCAGAACACCCAGAAGGTCCCAGGCAGGGTCGGAGAGCTGGAGTGGGGTTCAGAAACCAGGAGGAGACAAGATCATAGCTGGCCAATAGGAAAGAGGGGGCAGTGATCACTGGCGGGAACTTGAGGGGATTCCTGGGTAGACAGAGAGGCGGGGAGGGTATGGCAGGCAGCGAGCCGAGGAGTTTAAAGGCAGGGAAACGGAAGATTGGGCGGGGCCTGGCCCTGAGGGGTGGAGCTTAGGGAAGAGCCTCAACCAGCCCGCCTCGCTGGGTGCAGGCAGGGCTTCAGGACTCGGGGTCTGAGGGTGTGGGATTTACGACTCAAGCGCCTGAGAATGCTGTACGAAAGAGGGCAGGTGGCAGCTTACCCTAAGTGCCTGAGTCTGCCTGTTTGTGGGGTTGGAGATCCCTTCCTGATTTGGAGGTGACCCAAGCCTCGCAGTCTACTGCCTGCTTGAAGCTGGCGCTGCTTGTTTGGCTCTGCCTGGTCCGGGTTCTCTGGGGGCTGGCTCCCCTGCTCCCCGTCACAGTCCGGGGATAGAGACTGACACACAGGCTCTAGGAAGGCTCTGATGGAGGCGTTCCCAAGTTGTCGTACTCGAGAACCATCTGGGAACTCAGAAAAAACTTTTGGTGCCACAGGCCCCCCCAGCTTGGTGAGGGGGAATCCCTGGGGCTGGGGGCTGGGTGTGGGGTCTTTGAGGTTCCCCAGCAATTCCACTGTGAGGCTGAGTTGAGACCCCCCCCCCCCCCCCCAAGCTGCACTGGGCAATGCTGAGCACACAGCAGGGGAACCAGGCCTTTCCTTTTTTGCAGTGCTGGCCACGGGCCAGCCTGACACTGCATGTGACTGCTGCCTGGAGGGGCCTGGGCGCCTAGAATGAGCAGCAGGTAGATTCACCTCAAAGCTATCCCCTCCTCTCTCCCCGTCCCGCCGCAGAGGACATCTTTGTTTATCACGTCTGTCCTGGGCAGCTCTGCTAGTCCTGCGATCGCGCTGCCTGGGCTGCCAACGGCAGAATCCTCTATGTGGAATCAGCCGGCTGGTGGACGCTGAGCACAGCCCTCTGCCTCTCTCTGCCGCCAGGTAAGTGACATCGCCCCCACCTGAAGGCTGGAAGGGAGCACCTGAAATCTGGGGCGGAGGGGCGATAGGCGGGAGGCCCGGGGGTCTTAACCTCTCTGCTTTTCCTCCTCCAGTCGCCGCTTCACTGCCTCCGTCCCCAGTGCTGCTGGAACAGTTGAAAGAACGGATGAACAAACAGAGTTCCTCAAAACTGGCGGCTTTAAGCAACACAAATCGATCATCTTCAAGTTCTGGAGCTCAGAAGTCCATAATGCGTCTCCCTGGGCTAACACTAAGGTGTGGGCAGCGCTATGCTCCTCCCATAGGCCGCAGGGGAGGATCTGTTCCCCGCCTGTCTAGCCCCTCGAGGCGTTCCTCCGCTTGTGGCCTCTCCCTCGCCTTGGAAGCACGTCCCCGCAGCCTCTGCTTCTATCGTCACAACTCCTCTGCCTCTGAGCCTCCCCCGCCTCCTTCCTGTGAGGACCCTCAATTAAACCTCATCTGCAAAGGCCTTTTTGCCCTGTAAGGGAGCACACATCCTGGGGATTAGGATGCGGACATCTTCAGGGAGGGCGTGATTGTGTTTCTAGACCCAGGAAGAAGAAGCAACTTGAGGTCCTGGGCAGAGGTGGCTGGTGTGGCTGCCGTTCCCCAGGTCCCTGCGTCCTGCTTGCGCTGTCATCAGCAAACATCCTCAGATAAAACAGCCAGGAGTTTCCACTGGCTCAGGGCTTCCAAAAACCACAAGGTTTCTAAAACTTTCAAATAATGGTTTCCTCCCATCTGCAAATTTTCTGAGTGGCTTTGCTCAGAGTGTCCTGACCTAGAAAGCAAGGGAGAAGCAGGGCCTCCGCGCCCATGTTTCCTGGTGGCAAAAGAGTCTCAGATCCCTGAAGGAAGGCAGGTTCCAACTGATCTTAAACCACTTACACAGGTGTAGCAACGTTTAGGATCCAAATGAGACCTGGGGAAATGTTTCCTGGATGAAAGGGAAATGAAGAGCTATGAGTGAGCCATGAGAGCCAGATCACAGCCCAAAGCATTTCTTTTGGGGAAAGTTTAGTTGTAAGTAAATGAATGCTCTGTCATTAGTACAGATTATGGCCAACCTAGATAGCATATTCAAAAGCAGAGACATTACTTTGCCTACTAAGATCCGTCTAGTCAAGGCTATGGTTTTTCCTGTGGTCATGTATGGATGTGAGAGTTGGATTGTGAAGAAGGCTGAGTGCCGAAGAATTGATGCTTTTGAACTGTGGTGTTGAAGACCCTTGAGAGTCCCTTGGACTGCAAGGAGATCAACCAGTCCATTCTAAAGATCAGTCCTGGGTGTTCTTTGGAAAGAATGATGCTAAAGCTGAAACTCCAGTACTTTGGCCACCTGATGCGAAATGTTGACTCATTGGAAAAAACTCTGATGCTGGGAGGGACTGGGGGCAGGAGGAGAAAGAGACGACAGAGGATGAGATGCCTGGATGGCATCACGGACTTGATGGACTTGAGTCTGAGTGAACTCCGGAAGTTGGTGATGGACAGGGAGGCCTGGCGTGCTGAGATTCATGGGGTTGCAGAGAGTCTGACATGACTGAGTGACTGAACTGAACTGAACTGTGTACATAAACAGAGAAAACCATTTGGGGCAATGTTATAGATTTAAAAGAATAAAAGGGAAAAGGAACAGAGGAGAAACAGAGAAGAAAGAAAAGGAATAAAACACTAAAACAGGAGGAGGCCTGTTTCAGAGAATCAAGCTACTTCTCAGCTCAGGGTAAACTCTTCGGCTGCACCAAAATAATGTACCAACCCAAGAGATACAGAAAACCAGTCTGAACCATGTTCTAAGGCAAAGCTTACTCTGCTTGAAAACTCTCTTTCAAAGTTGGGTTTCATTTATGTATTCAGTTGTGTTCAGCTAATATTGCAGACATTTATTTAGCCTTAAAATATTGTAGGGTTATTCAATCTATGCACTCTATTAAAACTATCCCTTACCAATTAGCTCCAAAAATATTTGGAGAGACACACACATACGCCAGCATTTGTATTACTTTTAAATAATCCTAATCAAGTGTACCACTTCTTTGTGATCACTGTCTTTTTGATCTCTGGCAGCCTTGGTCTGCAGTGACTTGAAGCAGAATTTTGATTCCCAGCCAGAGACTGAGGGCGGGTCATGGCAGTGCAACCTCCAAATCCTAGCCCCTAGATCAGTGGTCAGTGACAAGGCCTGGTGCTTCATCTTTGCAGAAAAAGAATTCCTACAAAGACAAAACCTAGTGAAACAAGTACAGTATTTATGAGGAGGAAAAATAGTATAGTACATGTGGGTAGACATACAGGCTGACTCAGAGACAGTTGTGCCCTTGTGGTACTTTAAATCACTTAACTGGGGCATTTTCTCCAGGTTCCCTTGGCCAGTCATTTTGATTTGCCTGGTTCTGAGTCCATATTTGGTATGTCTCAGGCTCCTCCCATGTGTGCACATGCATCTCTTAGCCAACATGGGGTATAGCGAAGAGGCTTGTGGGTAGTTAGCATCACTTACATGAGGTGATGCCCCCTCTCCCCGCCTTTTTTAAAGGTTTAACGGGTTTAATAAGTTTATGCCTTTAGTTCCTATTTGCAGCACCCAATATTCCTTTGAAACACCAGACAGACCCAGCAGTGGCCAACAGTCAAGTTCAGACCGCCAGAGTTTAAAAGTTCAGCTTCTCTGAGCATTCTGTGTTGCAGTGGCACTTGTCGGAAAATGGTACCTCCCTATCTTTGGGGGAACTTTAAATGTAGATGCCTGTAAAGGGAGTGACCAGGAGCAGCGGAGCCTCCATCCCTCCCGCATCCAACATATGTGCTTCACAGAAAAATAACAATAACAGGTCCACAAAATACAACAGCTAGAATTACCAAAGTCCATTCATCCAAGGGCGGCAGGAAGGTGGTGGGAGGCAGGCAGAGGAAGTGGGAGGGGAAATGGTGCAGGGAGAAAGGGTATTCAAGTCAGTCCAGGCATGGGGCTGGCAAACGCTAGAAAAGAGCTGCAGAAAAACCGGCGGTCCTTTCAGACTCCCTGGTGTTTAAAATCCATGCTGGTGTCAGGAAGATTCTGCCTTACATGCATCAGAGACAAAAATCCGGATTCCTCAGATAGAAGGGACTGCGGGCAGGGCTCTTGGCAGGCAGGCTGTGCCTCCCCTGGGAGGGGGTGGAGGGGAGCCGGTGGCCCTCCAGCCCAGCCGGGTGGTGGGTGGCAGGCGACCCCCTCCGCGGCCCCAGCAGCCTTCAGTCCTAGTACAGTGTGGAGAGGGGAGTTTTTCCACAGAAGTGGAGCTCCTTAGGGCCACTCGTAAGTAGACCAGCTTGTGGAAGAAGCTGTTGCTTAAGAAAACCACCAAGGAGAAGAGGCGCACCTGGAAAAGCTATGCTTTGCCGGGGTCTTTTCTTCACTGTCACTGATGATGACTAGAGGAAAGAGGCCAGAGAAGAGGGTCACTGTCAACGCGGGAGGACCGCCTTGTGAGGAAAGTCGGACAAACCAATCCAAAGTGGCAAGGCCAGTTCCTTTCTATGTCTGACAGCCCCAGGCGCATTTCAATTCCTGCAGGAGGAAGAGGGCCTCACGCAAGAGGCTGAAGAGCGTGTCAGCAAGGCCAGGGAATGGGGGAGGCCTCCTCGCTGATAGCTCAAGTGCCAGGTCAGCTATGTCCTGAAAGCAAATCGCACCGAGGACTTTGCTGAGCACAGAGAGGGGGAGCATCCAGACAGCCCTGAAAACTGACGTGAGGAAAAACCCCAGCCACCAGCAGACATCCCTGGGTAGTGACGGATCACCAATCTGGATCACCCAGATCACCAATCCGGGCCGTTATTGAGGACAGGAATAAACACTGGATAAAACAAGAGGAGCCGGAACCAGACGACTCCACCCTTCCAAGCACAGTACTCAAAATCTCTGCCAACAGCACGCGGCTCACCCTCCTGCTTCCTGCCTAGCTCTGGGCTCTTCTCTGAGCCAGGACACCTCTTGCCCTTCTCCGAAGCCACTTTTCTCTTTTGCTGAATTTGAGCATCCAGCTTTGAGAGGGTACAGATTCCCCAGATGCATCTTTGATTCCCCTGGCAAGGTCCTGCGGAAAGGTTTGACCCTGTCCGCCATCTCTTTACCGCCGAAACTTTCAACGACATGAGGGAGAGAGCAGTGTCCCCAGACCTTCCACCGGGAAGGACCGCACAGCGTTGCCGCAGGGCTCCAGCCGAGTGCCTCTCTGAGGCCTCCATGCCTCTGCCCGTCTGCTGGGCTCTGTGCCCCCTTCCTGTCTGACCTCCAGGGAGCCTTTCTGCACAGTGTCGCGGGGAGGTCTCCTGACTGAGGATGAGAAAGTGTGGTCTCCTGTTCCTCTGTCTGTGCAGGGCGCAGCCTCCACCCCCAACCATCCTGCTATTTTCTTTTTGGAGTATCTTCTTCTAAACAATTGGAAGCCAGAGACAGCAAGTCTTCCACACACAGCCAAAAGTAACCATCACAAAGCTGATTCAATAAAACTGTGAAAGGGGCTCACTTGATTTTCTTTGCTTTCATGACTTGCCTTTCTTGTAACATCTTTTAATTTCCTCATTTATCCTCATTATTAATTTCCTCATTTTTTTATTGGGCACTTACTATCTGCTGGTATTAAAACATCTTAGAAAATACTAAAAATAATTTTATTGACTTATTTTAGGCTGTGCCCGTTCCTCACAGCCGCACGAGCTTCTCTGCAGCTGCAGTGTGTGGGCTTCTCAGTGCGGTGGCTTCTCTTGCTGTGGAACGCGGGCTGCAGGTGCGCAGGCTGCTGTAGCTGCAGCATGCAGGCTCATTAGTTGCAACTTGCAGTTCCCAGGGCACAAGGGCTTCAGCAGTTGCGGCTCCCGGGCTCTGGAGCACAGGCACAGTAGTCTGGCCGATCGGGCTTCATTGCTCCGAGGCATGTGGGGTCTTCCTGGATCAGGGATTGAGCCTGTGTCTCCTGTATTGGCAGGGGGACTCTTCACCCCAAAGTACCACGGAAGCCCAGAAAATATTTTGATATTATTTGTTTGTTTATTTCATTACTTGTTTAAAGTTTAGTTTAGTTGCTCAGTCGTGTCCGACTCTTTGTGACCCCATGGACTGTAGGCTACCAGGCTCCTCTGTCCATGGGATTTTCCAGGCAAGAGTATTGGAGTGGGTGGCCATTTCCTTCTCAGAGGATCTTCCCAACCCAGGGATCGAATGCGGGTCTCCCACATTGTAGGCAGATGCTTTACCATCTGAGCCACCAGGGAAGTCCTATCATTACTTGTTTACTTACTTACCAGAGAAGGCAATGGCACCCCACTCCAGTACTCTTGCCTGGAAAATCCCACGGATGGAGAAGCCTGGTAGGCTGCAGTCCATGGGGTCGTGAAGAGTTGGACATGACTGAGCGACTTCACTTTCATTTTTCATTTTCATGCACTGGAGAAGGAAATGGCAACCCACTCCAGTGTTCTTGCCTGGAGAATTCCAGGGACGGGGGAGCCTGGTGGGCTGCTGTCTATGGGGTTGCACAGAGTCGGACACGACTGAAGCAACTTAGCGGCGGCAGCAGCAGGATTGATATATATACTATGTATCAAATGGGCTTCCCAGATGGCACTAGTGGTAAAGAACTTACTTGTCAATGCAGGAGATTTAAGAGATGCGGGTTTGAGCCCTGGGTCAGGAAGATCCCCTGGAGGAGGACGCAGCAACTCACTCCAGTATTCTTGCCTGGAGAATCCCATGGCCAGAAGAGCCTGACAGGTATTAGTCCGTAGGGTCAAAAAGGGCCAGACCTGACTGAAGTGACTTAGCACATGCATAAAATAAGTAACCAATGAGAACTTACGTATAGCACAGGGGGAAAAAAAGATGGTACAATCTATTTATAGGACATATATTAAATTCACCTTAAAAATGCATTTCTGACAAAGCGAGTTCTGACAAAACATGGTTCACTGGAGAAGGGAATAGCAAACACTTCATATTCCTGCCTTGAGAACCCCATGAACAGTATGAAAAGGCAAAATGATAGGATACTGAAAGAGGAACTCCCCAGGTCGGTAGGTGCCCAATATGCTACTGGAGATCAATAGAGAAATAACTCCAATAAGAATGAAGAGATGGAGCCAAAGCAAAAACAACATCCAGCTGTGGATGTGACTGGTGATGGAAGCAAGGTCAGATGCTGTAAAGAGCAATATTGCATAGGAACCTGGAATGTTAGGTCCCTGAATCAAGGCAAATTAGAAATGGTCAAACAGGAGATGGCAAGAGTGAACATAGACATTTTAGGAATCAGCGAACTAAAATGAACTGGAATGGGTGAATTTAACTCAGATGACCATTATATCTACTACTATGGGAAGAATCTCTTAGAAGAAATGGAGTAGCCATCATAGTAAACAAAGGTCTGAAACACAGTACTGGGATGCAATCTCAAAAACAAGAGAATAATCTCTGTTTGCTTCCAAGGCAAACCATTCAGTATCACAGTAATCCAAGTCTATGCCCCGACCAGTAATGCTGAAGAAGCTGAAGTTGAACGGTTCTATGAAGACCTACAAGACCTTTTAGAACTAACCCCCAAAAAAGATGTCCTTTTATTATAGGGGAATGGAATGCAAAAGTAGGAAGTCAACAGATACCTGGAGTAACAAGCAAATTTGGCCTTGGAGTACAAAATGAAGCAGGTCAAAGGCTAACAGAGTTCTGCCAAGAGAATGCACTGGTCATAGCAAACACCCTCTTCCAAGAACACAGGAGAAGACTCTACACATGGACATCACCAGATGGTCAATACAAAAATCAGATTGATTATATTCTTTGCACCCAAAGATGGAGAAGCTCTATGCAGTAAGCCAAAACAAGACTGGGAACTGACTGTGGCTCAGATCATGAACTTATTGCCAAATTCAGACTGAAATTGAAGAAAGTAAGGAAAACCACTAGATCATTCAAGTATGACCTAAATCAAATCCCTTACAATTATAAGGTGGAAGTGAGAAATAGATTTAGGGTTTAGATCTGATAGACAGAGTGTCTGAAGAACCGTGTATGGAGGTTCGTGACATTCTACAGGAGGCAGTGACCAAGACCATCCCCAAGAAAAAGAAATGCAAAAAAGCAAAATGGCTGTCTGGGGAGGCCTTACAAATAGCTGAGAAAAGAAGAGAAGCTAAAGGCAAAGGAGAAAAAGGAAAGATATACCCATTTCAACGCAGAGTTCCAAAGAATAGCAAGGAGAGATGAGAAAGCCTTCCTCAGTGATCAATGCAAAGAAACAGAGGAAAGCAATAAAATGGGAAAGACTAGAGATCTCTTCAAGAAAATTAGAGACACCAAGGGAACATTTCATGAAAAGATGGGCTCAATAAAGGACAGAAATGGTATGGACCTAACAGAAGCAGAAGATATAAAGAAGAGGTGGCAAGAATACACAGGACTGTGCAAAAAAGATATTCAGGACCCAGATAATCACGATGGTGAGATCACTCACCTACAGCCAGACATCCTGGAATGTGAAGTCAAGTGGGCCTCAGGAAGCATCACTAAGAACAAAGCTAGTGGAGGTCATGGAATTCCAGTTGAGCTATTTCAAATCCTAAAAGATGATGCTGTGAAAGTGCTGCACTCAACATGCCAGCAAATTTAGAAAACTCAGCATGGCCACAGGACTGGAAGAGGTCAGTTTTCACTCCAATCCCAAAGAAAGGCAATGCCAAAGAATGTTCAAACTACCACACAATTGCACTCATTTCACAAGCCAGCAAATTAATGCTTAAAATCCTCCAAGTCAGGCTTCAACAGTACATGAACCGTGAACTTCCAGATGTTAAAGCTGAATTTAGGAAAGACGAAGGAACCAGAGATCAAATTGCCAACATCCACTGGATCACAGAAAAACATCTACTTCTGCTTTATTGGCTATGCCAAAGCCTTTGACTGTGTGGATCACAATAAACTGTGGAAAATTCTTCAAGAGATTGGAATACCAGACCACCTGACCTTCCTCTTGAGAAATCTGTATGCAGGTCAAGAAGCAACACTTAGAACTGGACATGGAAAATCAAACTGGTTCCAAATCAGGAAAGGAGTACATCGAGGTTGCGTACTGTCACCCTGCTTATTTAACTTATATGCAGAGTACATCATGCAAAATGCCAGGCTGGATGAAGCACAAGTTGGAGTCAGGATTGCTGGGAGAAATATCAGTGACCTCAGATATGCAGATGACACCACCCTTGTGGCAGAAAGCGAAGAAGAACTAAAGAGCCTCTTGATGAAAGTGAAAGAGGAGAGTGAAAACGTTTGCTTAAAACTTAATATTCAGAAAACTAAGATTATGGTATCTGGTCGCATCACTTCATAGCAAATAGATGGGGAATCAATGGAAACAGTGAGAGACTTTATTTTGGGGGCTCCAGAATCACTGTAGATGGTGACTGCAGCCTTGAAATTAAAAGACACTTGCTCCTTGAAAGAAGTGCTATGACCAACCTAGAGAGCATATTAAAAAGCAGAGATGTTACTTTACCAACAAAGGTCTGTCTAGTCAAAGCTATGGTTTTTCTGGTAGTCATGTATGGATGTGAGAGTTGGACCATAAAGAAAGCTTAGTGCGGAAGAATTGATGCCTTTGAACTGTGGTGTTGGAGAAGACTCTTGAGAGTCCCTTGAACTGCAAGGAGATCCAACCAATCAATCCTAAAGGAAATCAGTCCTGAGTGTTCATTGGAAGGACTGCTGCTCAAGCTGAAACTCCAATACTTTGGCCACCTGATGCAAAGAACTGATTCACTGGAAAAGCCCCTGATGTTGGGAAAGATTGAAGGCAGGAGGAGAAGGGTTTGACAGAGGATAAGATGGTTGGATGGCATCACTGACTCAATGGACATGAGTTTGAGCAAGCTCTGAGATTTGGTGATGGACAGGGAGGCCTGGCATGCTGCAGTCCATGGAGTTGCCAAGAGTTGGACACAACTGAGTGACTGAACTGAAAAATGCATTTCAGTAAACACTGCTGCTGCTGCTACGTCGACTGTTTCAGTCACGTCCAACACTAGGTGCAGACAAATACTGTTAGATTCCACTTGTAGTCAAATTCACAGAGTCAGAAAGGACATTGGTAGATGCCAGGGTTTCGGGGGTTGGGAATAGCAGTGGGGGAAGGGGGACTTGGTGTTTAGTGGGGACAGAGTTTCTGTTTAGAAAAATGAAAAATTCAGCAGATGAATGAAGGCAAGAGTTGCACGACAATGAGAATGTACTTAGTGCCGCTCAACTGTACCGTCAGATACGGTTAGAATAGTAGCTTTATATTATGTGACTTCCACCACAATAAAGAACATTAAAAGAAAGATAAAGAGGAGAAACGCCACACACAAATTTTATTTGATGGTAATATTTTATTTTTTACATGCACAGAGACTTTCACAGAAAAATGAAGACTCAACAAGGCAGTTAAACCTGGGGGCTTGCATACTATTGTATCAAAGGGCAATATATTTATAGAAAAATGACAAGACAAGGGCAATAAATTGTGGAAAGATAAATATTTGAAAGTTAAAGTCACTCAGTCGTGTCTGACTGTTTGCGACCCCATGGACTATACAGTCCATGGAATTCTCCAGGCCAGAATACTGGAGTGGGTAGCCTTTCCCTTCCCCAGGGAATCTTCCCAACCCAGGAGTCGAACCCAGGTCTCCTGCATTGCAGGCAGATTCCTCACCAGCTGAGCCACAAGGGAAGCTGGGGAAAACTAATGGAAGATGGGTGCTATTTTAGCAAGACTTGTTTGTGCAGACCCATCTTGAGGCTCTCTGTCTCCTCCTGGCTGTTCTCCTGGGGTGGAAGAGAGGAAGGAGAAAATGTTCGCAAAGAAAACTTTTTAGTCAGCTTTCAGGCAGGTAGGGTGAGGGCAAAGAGCTGCTTCTGAATTTGCCACTTCTTAACTTGTTTAACTCAGAAATAATCTCTATGCCAAAATGGCACATTTTAGGGTGTCATATTCTGATCCTTACAGTTCCTTATTAAAGGACCTTTATATTAAAGGGGTGAGGGTGCTGGGCCCAGAGACAGAATCCCTGGGGACCACATCCCATCTGGATGAAGGCGTTAGGAAGCTGGAGGCTTTAAGGGCTTTCCTTCTGGACCAAGGTACTGGTCATCTGCACAGCATACTCTCCAGTCAACACATTTGCATCGGTTTCATCTAAGCCATCGAACTTGCCTTCTGTTAACTAGGCTTTAATTTGGGCTTATAGTGGTTGAAATCCCTGGTTTCATCCCTGTGTTACGCTCGTTGCTTTCCGTTTCTCCGTCTTCTTCACCACTCAACTCCCTGACCTGGTGGAGCTGATTTTCCTGGGCTGTGAGCTTTCTTGTTGATTATAAATGTAGGTGAAAAGAGGGCCTTGGAGACATCAAATCTGCACTCCTCAGTCTATACCTCAGTGACCTTGGGCAAGTTACATAGTTTTCTAAATCTCTGTTTCTTCAGCTACGTTGTTGTTCAGTCGCTCAGTCAAGTCTGACTTTTTTGGGACCCCATGGACTGTAGCCCACCAGGCTCCACTGTCCATGGAATTCTTCAAGATTACTGGAGTGGGTAGCCATTCCCTTCTCTAGGGGATCTTCTTGACCCAGTTTTTGAACCTTGGTCTTCTGCATTGTGGACAGATTCTTCACTTTCTGAGTCAGCAGGTTCACTCTGTGTACAGTGTTGACATTATGTACATTCAGTTCAGTTCAGTCGCTCAGCCGTGTCTGACCCCTTGCAATCCCATGGACTGAAGCACACCAGGCTTCCCTGTCCCTCGCCAACTCCCAGAGTTTACTCAAACTCATGTCCATTGAGTCAGCGATGCCATCCAACAATCTCATCTTCCGTCATCCCCTTCTCCTCCTGCCCTCAGTCTTTGCCAGCATCAGAGTCTTTTCTAATGAGTTGGTTCTTTGTATCAGGTGGCCAAAGTATTGGAGTTTCAGCTTCAGCATGAGTCCTTCCAATGAATATTCAGGAGTGATTTCCGTTAGGGTTGATTGGTTTGATCTCCTTGCAGTCCAAGGGACTCTCAAGGGTCTTTTCCAACACCACAATTCCAAAGCATCAATTCTTCGGTGCTCAGTCTTCTTTATGGTTCAACTCTCACATCCATACATGACTACTGGAAAAACCATAGCTTTTACTAGACGGACCTTTGTTGGCAAAGTAATATCTCTGCTTTTTAATATGCTTCTAGGTTTGTCACAGCTTTTCTTCTAAGGAGCAAGCGTCTTTTGATTTCATGGCTGCAGTCACTATTGGCAGTGATTTTGGAGCCAAGAGAACAAAGTCTGTCACTGTTTCTGTTTCCCCATCTATCTGCCCTGAAGTGATGGGACCAGATGCCGTGAAGTGATGGGACCGGATGCCATGATCTTAGCTTTTTGAATGTTGAGTTTTAAGTCAGCGTTTTCACTCTCCTCTTTCACCTTCATTAAGAGGCTCTTTAGTTTCTCTTCACTTTCTGCCATAAGGGTGGTGTCATCTGCATATCTGAGGTTATTGGTATTGCTCCCAGCAATCTTGATTCCAGCTTGTGCTTCATCCAACCCAGCATGTACTCTGCATATAAGTTAAATAAGCAGGGTGACAATATACAGCCATAACTATTTGGAACCAGTCTTGTCCCATGTCCAGTTGTAACTGTTGCTTCTTGACCTGCAGACAGATTTCTCAGGAGGCAGGTGAGGTGGTCTGGTATTCCAGTCTCTTGAAGAATTTTCCACAGTTTGCTGTGATCCACACAAAGGCTTTGGCAAAGTCAATAAAGCATAAATAGATGCTTTTTTGGAACTCTGTTGCTTTTTCTATCATCTGACAGATATTGGCAATTTGATCTCTGGTTCCTCTACCTTTTCTAAACCCAGCTTGAACATCTGGAAGTTTATGGTTCATGTACTGTTGAAGTCTAGCTTGAAGAATTTTGAGCATTACTTTGCCGCTATTCAAAGAGGGCTAATAACAGCTGCCCAAAGGCTCAGTGAGAATTTTATGTATTAAGAAACTCTCAGTTACTTACAACTAATACCAGGCGCTTTTCTAAATACCTGAAGTACACACACACACACACACACACACACACACACACACACACACACACACACACACAGCTTGCCTACTATCCTGCTGGTCCTCTTTGCTGACCCCTACTGGACACCGCACAACAGCGCCAGTCGTCCCTTGGGCGGCTGAGGACGTGCTTTCACAAGCCTGTGGGGGATGAAACTCGGCAGTAACCAGCTCCTTAGGAGCCCCTCCCCCGCCCCGTTGCATCACACCCGCAACCGACCAGCAGTAACTGCCCACAAGTCTCACCAGCTGCAGAAACTCCGAGTCTCTGGAAAGCAAACACCAAAGTTCACAGGGTCTGGCATTCAGATCCTTCTCTTCCAGTTTTGACCCAACCCCCAGATTAGTCACCTAAACAATAATGCAGCAAAATTGGTTTGATGAGTGATTTTCTGCTTCCATTTGTTTTCTCTCCTGATAGCTGTCCTCATGTGGATGAAAAGTGGAAGTGTTAGTCGTTCAGTCCGACTCTTTGTGACCACATGGACTGTAGCCCACCAGGCTCCTCTGTCCACGGGATTCTCCAGGCAAGAATATTGGAGTGGGTTGCCATGCCCTCCTCCAGGGGATCTTCCCAACCCAGGGATAGAACCCACATCCTGCACTGATAGGCAGGTTCTTTACCACTCGTGCCACCTGGGACTTTGAAAGTCACACAGTTGGAATCCCAGCAACACCATTTCCTGTGCATTGAAGAGTCTCTTAGTCTTGCTGAGTTTCCTTTTGTATGACAGGGGCTGGGGCTGGGGAGAGGGTCGAGTGACTGGATATGTGAAAGCACCTTGGCTGGTGCCTGGGATCTACTCCCTTCCCCAAAGATCCCTCCCTTCTTGCCTGGGAGCCCCTGCTCCAGCTAAGTAAATAGCAGAACTCTGGTTTCCCATGACAACAACTTTCTCATTATCTAAAAGAAAGAAAAAGTGCTTTATAATGAAAAGTGATCAAAACAAGATTGAGGTAAAAGACAAGGCGGTCAGAAAATAGGAAACGAACATGGCATCTAAAGAACTGCATAAAGCCGTGAGAGACCAGGTCAGTGCAAGCTGGTAATTATGTGTTAAGACTGAAGCATTTATGTCTCACAAATTAACATTTTGCACGATGACTCTTCTGTGAGTAAATGCATGGGTTCTTTTATGTTCTTATAGATTTTTTTTTAAACCACAAACATGGCCTAGAAGAACGGAGCAATAAAAAGGAGAATTGTTTCTTCCTTATTGACATAATTATTCAGTTGTCATGGATTACATTTTTATTTTGGCTAGTTTGGGGTCCCCAAATATGGGAAGCATTTGAAAGACTACAAAAACCAACAAATTGATAAAAGATTCTTGTAAAAACTGAGCTCTGCTGAAAGGTTAAAGATGGGTATTTATTCAGGGGAAAAAATGGAAATTTATCAGTCAGCGGCTTTTGTTATAGGGCTGCTGCTGCAGCTGCTGCTGCTAAGTCGCTTCACTCGTGCCCAACTCTGTGCAACCCCATCGACTGCAGCCCACCAGGCTCCTCCGTCCCTGGGATTTGCCAGGCAAGAGTACTGGAATGGGTTGCCATTGCCTTCTCCATTGTTATAGGGCAGGTTATTACAATAATAGTGGTCAGTTATTTTTCTTTGCCAAGAGGAAAAAAGGAGTAGGTTTTAGCTATAGCCAGAAATGTTGAGAGGCTACAGTGGAACCTCATTCCAGAATTACTAAGCATCCATGTGACTGCAATGTTAGCACAGGGTGTGGCTCTGAGATAAGCAGCCCACGCTGCTTTCTGTTGATCTCATTACCCACCGCACCCACACGCCCTCAGTCTCAGCTCCAGGGGACAGATGGTTGCAGGCGCTCCTGCCAACTACCTGGTGAGCAATGCTCACTCGGCGGCCTCTGCTGAGTCTGGGATTTGACTCCCAGCAGCGCACCTCCCAGGCCCGGCCGGGGCAGGGCACGGGGCAGTGAGCTCAGCATCGGGAGACCTGGCTGGCATGTCCTGCTCCCCAACCTGCCTGCCTCCTGGGATCAAACGAGCAGGTTGATCTTAATTGTAGCGCTTTTCAAGTTTCAGTGCAGATGAAAATTTTGACAATTATTGAATTATTTGTTTATTTTTGAGAGGGTGCTTGCTTAAATTCCAGCTTTCTAGAAGCTGCCTGCCTTCCCTGCCTTCCCAGGTGGCGCAGTGGTAAACAATCTGCCTGCCAATGCAGAAGATCAGGTTTGATCCCTGGGTCAGGAAGACCCCCTGGAGGAAGATATGGCAGCCCACTCCAGTACTTTCACCTGGGAAATGCCACGGACAGAGGAGCCTGGTGGGCTACAGTCCATGGGGTCCAACAGAGTTGGACAGGACTGAGCACACACATACATCCGATTCCCCATGTAAACTTTTATTTTTTATTTTTACGTGGAGTGGAGCACAGGACCCAAAGTTATGTTTATTAATAAACACCTGATATGAATAACCCTTGGGCTAGTGTATTAGTTTGGGAGGGCTGCCACAACAAAAGTCCACAGACTAGGTGGCTTAAGCAACAGAAATTAGTCTTTTTGCAGTTCTGCAGGGTAGAAGTCCAAGATAAGTGATTGACAGGCTTGGCTTCTCCAGAAACCTCTTCTCTTGGCTTGCAAATGGCAGCTTCTTGCTATTTGTTCACAAAGTCTTTTTTCTGGTGTCTAGGGGCTCAAAATATGAATTTGGGTAGGAGGAAAACTTTTGCCCCTAACAGCTAGATAATCTCTAAAATTCTATGACTGATGAAAGCTAGGTCATACCTCTCTCCAGGTTCAGCTTCTTTATTTAAAAAATATTTATTCTTTTAATAAATAGATTAAATGGTTGCGCTGGGTCTTGGTTTCGGCACATGGGAGCTTTAACTTCAGTATGGGGATCTAGTTCCCTGACCAGGGATTGAACCTGGGTTCCTGCATTGGGACTGCAGAGAAGTAGCCACTGGACTGCCTGGAAAGGGACCAGCAGGTAAGTCCCTCAGCTTCCTTTTTGAGACTTCTTGTAGCACCAGGGTGGAATAGCAAAACTTATAGTCTCTCCACTTCTCCAGCCAGAACTCCCAATCCTACTTTGGTGACATCTGGCCTTAATCGCCTGGCCCTAACTGCTGCTACCACCCTATCTAAGGTGCCTGCCACCCCCATCCTCCTACACTGATTTGGGGTCTTGTATTGATTTATTTATGATTCCTCATTTCCTGTCTTTCTCCCCTGCTAGACTGTAAATTCCATAGATCAGCCTAGCACCACACACAGTCCCTAGCATACTGTGGGCACTCATTAAATACTGATGCAGGAATCAATGACTGAACAATTGAGCTGAATTGAGAAGACCTTAAGGTCCAGTCCAACCACAGAATCACCTTTCTTCTTTATCCTTTCACTTGGACAGTGTTGAAGAGACTTTGCCCCAGCCAGAGGCAAAAATATCTGGAATGCTATCCACCATGATATCTTCACGGAGGCCTGGGAGAGGTGAAATTTATGCTCACTTATCATCCTACTAATGTCTTGGTCACCAAAGTGTTAACAGTACCCTGAGCCTATTGTCCCCGGACTGCACGACCCTGAGACAGGTCAGGGACGGAGGAGGGCAGCTCATCAGCCGAGAGCAAGCGTCACCCACCACCCACCCCGTCAAGAGCCCTGCGCGGATCAGGAGTCTGCGGGTGACATAGGCTGGGACCTGGGACCGCTGCCAAAGTAAGAGTGCTTGCACCTGGACAAAGTCTCCTCCAGCAACCAAACACAAAGAAACTGTGAGGACCGAAAAATAACTGCATGTATGCACAATTGGGACAATTAGGAGAACAGGATACCAAGGGCCGTTCCCGAGGTGCCGGGAGCAAAAGCGGGCTACTGCGCGTGCTCCCTGCACGCACACCACCGGGGGTGGGGAGCAGACCCCCTAAGCTACGCCTCTTGCCCCACTCGCCGACCTACCCCTGTCCTCACCCCAGTTAAGGAAACAGCGGGACCTAGAGACTAACATGCTGAGAGAAGTAAGTCAGAGAGAGGAGAAACATTAGATAACACCCCTTACATGCGGAATCAGAAAGACATGGTACAAATGAACTTATTTACAAACAGAAAGAGACTCACAGACTTAGGGAAGGAACTTAGGGTTGCTTGGGGACTTGGCGGGGAGAATAGGGGGGCGAGACAGGAAGTTTTGGATTGACATGTAACTCTTCTACGTTTAAAATGGATAATCACAAGGTATCCTACCATATAGCACAAGGAACTCTGCTCCATGTTATGTGGCAGCCTAGATGGGAGGGGAGTGTGGGAGAGAATGGATACAAACGTGCGTATGGTCGAGGCCCTTTGGGGTCCACCTGAAATTATCGCAACCTCGTTGACCAGCTATATTCCAATACAAAATAAAAAGTTAAAAATAAAAAGGAACCAGCTCACACCTGCTTCTTGTTTTCATCCCCTTCTGCTGTAGCCCGACCCCAGAAAGGCCTCATTAACATCTATTGATTAAAGAGTTTTCAAGAGCCTGGGGTGGTAACACACATGGCCCACAACTGGCGTCTGGATGTGATCATCCGCAGCTGGCCAAAAGCTCTTTTTTATAAACTTCAGGCCTGAGACATTTGCCAGGAAAACAGTTAAGCTTTTTATTGCCTGTCATTCTTTTAGGCTGATGGAGAGAAGCTGGACTGTGTCAACAAAAGCAACACTGTTAATGCAATCAGACTAATAATAAATGAAAAAACAAATTCATCAGCAATAGTTTAAAGAAGACAGTCTCAGCTCACTGAAGACAGGTGAATTTTAATCTCAGATTGGGTTGGATCTACATAAATGAAAGCGGGATCATATCTTTGGGCTGCAGGGAGGCAATATTTTTAGACAGTGCTCGTGTGTATTTTCCCCGAAGGCCTCACCCCAGGTTGAGTTGATTGCTTTTTCCTTATACTTACTAAATTTGTGGGCATATATTTCTTTCTATGCCTGTTTCCTCTTCTATACCAGTGGTTCCTGGAGAACAATACTCACATCTTATTTATTTCTGCATCTCCTGCTCCTGCTCCTTGGCCTCAAATATTGAATGAATAACTTAACAAGGAGATTTAAATATTGACTAGCAGGTACCGCCAAAATGTTTTATGGCAGATTAATCAGAGACATATTAATTACTGTCATAATCATCCAATATATCCCACTCTCAATAATTTTATTTACAGAATTAAAAGAAAAAAACAACCCACTGGTTTTAGCCTAAGGCTAAAATTTCTTAGAATGGGCCATACCATGCATGTTTGGGGGAGGAAAGAAGCCAGAAGAAAGATGCATGCATGGCCCACCTCTGGGAATGTAAAGTGATTTTCAAATTATCCCGCATCAGACAGAATCAGAAAAGGAAATGTATTGGGACTTCCTTGTCAGTCCAGTGGTTAAGAATCCATCTGCCAATGGAGGGGACATGGGTTCAGTCCCTGGCCTGGGAAGACCCCACATGACGCAGGGCAACTAAGACTGAGCGCCACAACTCCGAGGCCCTTGCTCTAGAGCCTGGGAGCCACAACTGCTGAGCACACACACTGCCACTGCTGAAGCCTGCGTGTCCTAGAGCCCACGCTCTGCAACAACAGAAGACCCCACAGTGAGGAGCCCACGCACTGCTGCTCGAGAGCAGCTCCTGCTCACCACAACTAGAGAAAGCCTGTGCACAGCAACAAAGACTCAGTGGAGCCAAAAGTAAATGAATTAACTTTAAAAGAAGGAAATGTCTTAGAGGGGAGTCAAACCCCTGGAAGTGAAGTGAAGTGAAAGTTGCTTAGTTGTGCCCGACTCTTTGCGACCCCACGGATTATACAGCCCATGGAATTCTCCAGGCCAGAACACTGGAGTGGGTAGCCGTTCCCTTCTCCAGGGGATCTTTTCAACCCAGGGATCGAACCCAAGTCTCCCGCATTGAAGGCGGATTCTTTACCAGCTGAGCCACAAGGTAAGCCCCTAAATACCTGGAACACAATGCAAAGCATTAAAAAAGTCATCATGTGCTCCAAATTATACACAGTATTGTGCCACTTGATAATGTACATAATGGTAAATTAGCTCTAATTATTAATACCAATAACCTCATTCACTGAGAAATCAGTGTATAATAAAGAGCTATTTAGCTTCTAAGCTCCTGAGGCCACAGCCAGAGAGGCAGTCACAGGGGATCACTGTTAATTATCTCCCAATCCCGCCCCTCTCCCTGAGGAAGAGCCACAGTGTATGCTCCACATTTAATGAGGGCAGGAAGGCGCCATCCGTGCCTCCCTCGCTGTTTGAGGGTCCTTTCAACAGGGAGATTGTCCTGGGTTGGCATCGAGGACCATTTAGCAGGTAACATAGCTCCATAAGAAGCTTTTAGAGCTGCACAGAAATTTTCTTCTTGAGCTAATCTTTCTCATTGTGCTCCCAATCAAACTGATTTTTTTTTCTCTTTTTTGGAAATAGCTTGGGGATGTGTTATGAAAGAACCAAGAAGCATCCTTAAGTTGAATCGTGCTTTAAAAAATTACGGTAAAATACATATGAAATGTAACATTTTGACCATTTTAAAGTGTTCAGTTTAACAGCGCTTACTTCATCCACAACACTGGGCAAACAGCACCACTACCCAGGTCCAGGAGCCTTTCATCTCCCCAAAAGGAACCCCTCCACCTTTAAGTAGTCTGTCCCCGTTCCCTCTTCCCACCACCCTCTGGCAACCACTGACCTGCTCGTCATCGCTATGGGTTTGCCTGTTCTGAATTTTTATTATTCAGTCTGTGACCTTTTTCAAAGAGCCGCCTTTGCTTAGCTAGGTGCGTCCACTTTGTGACATGTGTTAACACCTCACTGTTTTTTATGACTGAATAGGATTCCACTGCATCACATTTTGTTCTTTAGTTGATGAACTCTGGGTTGTTTCCATCAACCAACCATTTTTTTTCTTTTTAAAAATTTAAAAATTTTATACAATTTTTAAAGTTTACTTTCTGTTTATAAAATATTGCCTATATTCCCTGTTCACCAACCAAACCTTTTAAGGCTAGCCCCTGTGTGTTATCTCCACTTCCTTAACCTAGTGGGATCTGGCTTTGGCCTTAACCAGAATAACAGCTAGTATCGACTGCAGCCAATGGTGATGGAGAGTTTGCCCTGTTCTGGGTATTGTGCACAGCGGTTTATGAGTATAACCCCACCTAATCCGCATGGGGCAAAAGCTTGTGTAGGTTAGCCTTACATCAGATGGCCCAGCAGAGGAGCTGGGAACTGAAAACTAGCCCAGATTCTGGTGGCTGTGTGTGCTCTGAGGGAGAGGCAGTGGCTCCCCAGTATGCACAAAGGCAACTCTGTCACCAGCACTTTGGGTAAATATTATCTTTATTCCTGGAGAAGGAAATGGAAACCCACTCCAATACCCTTGCCTGGAAAATTCCATGGACTGAGGAGCCTGGCAGGCTACAGTCCATGGGGTGGAAAAGAGTTGGACACAACTGAGCAACTTAATTTTCTTTTTTGTAACTATCCTTGTTCTTATACTATACTTAGTGTGTAGTGTTAGTCACTCAGTCGGGTCTGACTCTTTTTGACCCCATGGACTGTAGCCACAGGCTTCTCTGTCCATGGGATTTCCCAAGCAAGAATTCTGGAGTGGGTTGCCATTTCCTTTTCCAATCTACACTTAAGGAAAGGGAAAATTTGAGAGTTTCCATAATAGTCAAGATTATACAAATATCTAACAAAGAGGAAGACACCAGGGCTTAAACCCAGACACAGATGAGTTTATATCCTCAGCCTTGTACCCTGTACAAGGATAACATTGGGAAGAATTTCTGTGCTCTCCCTCTTTCAAGATTTTCTTCCACCATAATCCAACGCAAAAATTATATCTTACACTGTTACCCATTACCTAATCACGTATATAACAAAATAAGTTTCATGAAACTGTACTTAAGCTCAGTACCTGCAACGTACTTTTCCAATCTATTTCATTAAAAGAAATACTGGTGAAGCTCCCCTAACCTGACTTTTGACAGGTTGTCATCCACAGTTTCAAAACCATGGCTGAAAACAAACCATTCATTTTTCAGTCTTTTTTACTTGAACTCTTGGTGATATTTAATGTTAAATGAGCATTTACTTCTTGAAATTCACCCTGTTTTAGGATCACTCTCTCGCAGGCTTGAGAATGCTAAGTCCACCTCTTTCTCTACGGCTCGCTTATCTTAGTTAATGCCTTCTCTACTTTCTCCGTCTCTCAAGGTATATAACTAACTCATAATCAAAAGACAGAACAGGTGCTTTATATTTTTCACCTTAAAAATTTTTATTTATTTAGTTTATTTTCTGGCTGTTGTGGGTCTTTCTTGCCGCACAGGGGCTTTGTCTAGTTGCACGGCTGCTCTTGCCGTGGAGCGCAGGCTGGAGGCACGCAGGCCTCAGTAGCTGCAGTGCATGGGCTCAGCAGTGGCGGCTCCCCGGTTCTAGAGCACAGGCTCAGTAGTTGCAGCCACAGGCTTAGTTGCTCCACAACATATGAAATCTTCCTGGGCCAGGGGTCGAACCAGTGCCCCTTGCACGGCAAGGTGGATTCTTAACCACTGGACCACCAGGAAAGCCCCCAGAACAGATGCTTTACAAAGAATACATACAAATGGACAAGTGCGTGAAAACACTGCTCAACGTCATCAGTCATCAAATAAATGAAAATTAAGCCACCATAAAATACCATTATATACCCACATGAGTACTTGCTAAGTCACTTCAGTCATATCAGACTCTGTGCACAAGAATGTCTAAAAAGGACCAACAACGTAAATGTTGGCAAGGACATGGAGCAACATCTATTGCTGGTGGAAATTCAAAATGGTGCAACCACTTTGGAGAACCATTTGGCAGTTTTTTATAAAGTTACTTTCACATTTACTCTGTAATCTGGCAATTCACTCCAAGCTATTTCCTTGATAAGAAATTAAAAACATATTTCACACAAAGAAGCAGCTTTGTTTGTAACAGCTTCAAGTTGAAACCAACACAGACATCCATTGGCGGGTGACTGAACAAATAAAACGGGGCACATAAAACAACAGAATAATATTCAGCGAAATGAAGGCACAAACTACTGATACAGACAACATCCTACATGAATTTCAAAACTATTGTGCTGAGTGAAAGAAGGCATATACAAAAATAGAGTGCATGCTGTAAGATTCTACCTACATAGAATTCTAAAAGAAGAAAATTGATTTACAAGGACAGAAAGTAAATATATCAGTGGCTATCTGGGCAAGGTTCGGTTCAGTTCAGTTCAGTCTCTCAGTTGTGTCTGACTTTTTGCGACCCCATGAATTGCAGCACCCCAGGCCTCCCTGTCCATCACCAACTCCCGGAGTTCACCCAAAATCATGTCCATCAAGTCGGTGATGCCATCCAGCCATCTCATCCTCTGTCGTCCCCTTCTCCTCCTGCCCCCAATCCCTCCCAGCATCAGAGTCTTTTCCAATGAGTCAACACTTCGCATCAGGTGACCAAAGTACTGGAGTTTCAGCTTTAGCATCATTCCTTCCAAAGAACACCCAGGACTGATCTCCTTTAGAATGGACTGGTTGGATATCCTTGCAGTCCAAGGGACTCTCAAGAGTCTTCTCCAACACCACAGTTTAAAAGCATCAATTCTTCAGTGCTCAACTTTCTTCACAGTCCAACTGTCACATCCATAGATGACTACTGGAAAAACCATAGCCTTGACTAGATGGACCTTTGTTGGCAAAGTAATGTCTCTGCTTTTGAATATACTATCTAGGTTGGTCATAACTTTCCTTCCAAGGAGTAAGAGTCTTTTCACTTCATGGCTGCAATCACCATCTGCAGTGATTTTGGAGCCCTCCCAAAATAAAGTCTGACACTGTTTCCACTGTTTTCCCATATATTTCCCATGAAGTGATGGGACCAGATGCCATGCCCAAGGTTAGGGGTGGCGGCCGAGAGGAGCAACCCCATGTCCAAGGAGTGGTGGCTGAGCAGGTGCAGAAGGGCCGAGAGGAGCTACTCCACATTCAAGGTCAGGAGGGACTGAGGTGAGGAGATACCCTTCATCCAAGGTAAGAGAAGCCCAAGTAAGATGGTAGGTGTTGCAAGAGGGCATCAGAGGGCGGACACACTGAAGTCATAATCACAGAAAACTAGTCAATCTAATCACACTAGGACCACAGCCTTTTCTAACTCAATGAAACTAAGCCATTCCCGCAGGGCAACCCAGCGGGCAACCCAAGATGGGCGGGTCATGGTGGAGAGGTCTGACAGAATGTGGTCCACTGGAGAAGGGAATGGCAAACCACTTCAGTATTCTTGCCTTGAGAACCCCATGAACAGTATGAAAAGGCAAAATGATAGGATACTGAAAGAGGAACTCCCCAGGTTGGTAGGTGCCCAATATGCTACTGGAGATCAGTGGAGAAATAACTCTAGAAAGAATGAAGGGATGGAGCCAAAGCAAAAACAATACCCAGTTGTGAATGTGACTGGTGATAGAAGCAAGGTCTGATGCTGTAAAGAGCAATATTGCATAGAAACCTGGAATGTCAGGTCCATGAATCAAGGCAAATTGGAAGTGGTCAAACAGGAGATGGCAAGAGTGAACGTCGACATTCCAGGAATCAGCAAACTAAAATGGACTGGAATGGGTGGATTTAACTCAGATGACCATTATATCTACTACTGCAGGCAGGAATCCCTTAGAAGAAATGGAGTAGCCATCATGGTCAACAAGAGTCTGAAATGCAGTACGTGGATGCAATCTGGGCAAGGTAGGGGAACTGTTTACTGACTGAGAGCATAAGAGAACCTTTGGGATGATGAAAATATTTCAGGTCTTGGCTGTGGTTACATGGATGTAGATATTTGTCAAAACTTATCAAAATCATATATCAAAATTGACACATTTTAACTTTATGTAAAGCATAACTTTGTAGAGTTAATTTAACCAGCCAATAAGAACTTTTCAACCTCTTCCTTCTATTCCTTTTTGTCACCTCCTCCAACTAATCATTTATTCAAGTCTCCTGCTTTGACTTCAGACATTTCCCCCAGACATATCTCTCCTCTCACCCTCTGTCCCTGGGTTTTAGTTCAGGTCCTCAGAGTCTCCCTGGGCTGAGGTGAGAGCCTCCAGTCTTTCCTCAACCCCTCTCCCCTCAACTCCAGCCAGTGCTTTCCTCCCCACTGTTCCTATTCACATGCACTCCCTGATGAAATCGCTTCCGTTGGATACACTCTGTTGACAGGCTGAGACAAATGCTTCCGCTTCCTCCCTCCCTTCTTGCTCTCACAGATGCTCCCTGGCTGGAGCCTCTCAGGGCCTGGTCTCCCTCCAGGCTCATTGTTGGTCCCTGGGAGCTTTCACAACTCCATTTCTTTGTACCTTCAATACCTGTCACCTGTTTGCCCTTCCTTCTCTCTCTTCTTGGGCTTCCCAGGTGGCTCAGCGGTAAAGAGTCCTCCTGCCAATGCAGGAGACACAGGAGTCCCAGGTTCCATCCCTGGGTCAGGAAGATCCCCCGGAGTAGGAAATGGCAACCCACTCCAGTATTCTTGCCTAGAAAATTCCATGGACAGAGGAGCCTGGTGGGCCATGGCCCTTGGGGTCACAAATAGTCAGTCACAACTGAATATGCATGTACTTTCTTCTTATTGATTTCTATTTCTTAGAGATTCACACTCTGTGAAGCTTTCCTCCATCTACAGGCAGATGTGTGTGTCTCAAGACCTTTTGCTTACCCCTAAAGTAACATCGCCCGGTTATCATTTCACTATCTGTGAAGACTGTTCCCTCTTTAGACTGTATGATCTGATGCCATAGCCATATCTGTGCCTCTAATAACTAACATGATGGTGCTTAATAAATATTGTTTGAATTAGAAGAACCAGACACATACATTGGCCATATTTTTTTTTGATGATGAAGTTAGCATCATAAAAACTCCTGTAGGAATTAATTTTTTCTTCTCCTGTCCTCCTATAATCTTTTAACAACGCCTCTTTTATATTGCTTTTCATTTTTCCACTTGATTGGGACTTTTTAAAAGTTTCGAAATATTCTAAGCACCTTACAAAGTGTATAATGAATAATAAACTCCCAGGTACCCATTCTTGTCAAATCATAGCATTTTTGCTCTATTTGCTTCAGAGGTTTAAACAAATTAAACATAACTTTTGTAGATACAGTTGAAGTCTCCCTTCCCCTTTCCTCACTCTCAAAGGTGCTCATTCTCTTAAATTTTGTATGTATTGTTTATTTGTATATTTTTATATGGCAACCCACTCCAGTACTCTTGCCTGGAAAATCCCATGGATGGAGGAGCCTGGTAGGCTGAAGTCCATGGGGTCACTAAGAGTCGGGCACGACTGAGCTTCTTCACTTTCATTTTTCACTTTCATGCATTGGAGAAGGAAATGGCAACCCACTCCAGTGTTCTTGCCTGGAGAATCCCAGGGACAGAGGAGCCTAGTGGGCTGCTGTCTATGGGGTTGCACAGAGTCGGACACGACTGAAGTGACTTAGCAGCAGCAGGAGCATGCCATGTATGAGTGAATTCACAAACAGTGCATGATGGTTTTACATATTTAAACTTTGTACAAATAATATAATATTGCACATATTATTCTGTAAGTTGTTCTTTTGTTTTGTCTCAACGTGATATTTTGATTTATCCATGTTGCTACATGCAACTCTAATTTAAGTGAGGTAAAATACATATGCCTGCATAAATGTTAAATGAGGTGTAACCCATTGTAAGCAGAGAACAGATTTATGCTGTGCGGTCATGATTCTCTTAATTTGCCTGCAACAATACGAGACATCATTAGCTTGCCTACTGTTGTCTGCTGTACTGGAGACCATGTCACAGTACAGGACAGATATCTCTGCAGACACATTACGTGAAGAATCAGGACTGGAAAGCATCTTTCATAAACTATGGAGATGGACTGAATCTACAGATTTGAAATTTAATGAAGACAAATGGAAGATGCTACATTGGGGTAAAAGAAATCCAATGGCACAAAGGTAAGGGGGAGATGTGGCTTAGAAGCAAAACATGAGCAGAAAATGGGATGTTTTTTAGTTGACAAGCAAGCAGGGTTGTGAACGGAAGCCCCAGCTGGGAATCGCTGAGATGAAGTATGGAATGAGGGGGCTTGGTAATGGATATGCTTCTTGGGGCTGCTTGGACCACACAGGGAGGCGGGCTTCAGTTTCTGGATGTGGAGCTTGTTCCGAAGAAAGTAATGAAGATATTTGAAGGAAAAGTGTTGCTTTCAAGAAAAGAGGTTGAGGCCCATAGGGATCTTGACGTTTGATTTCCATGATGGAAAAGAAGTTCTCCGTGGCCTCGAGAGAGGGCTGAACCAGTCCTGCTCCTCTTTCTGAATTCCTGCCTGTGCACACCACCCACCCTGTCCCAAAGCTGGAAGCCTGCCCAGGGTCCTCTCTCCTGCCTCGCGGCCTGCCTCCGCCCTGTGTGGCCGTCACCTCACTTGATCTCTCAGCAGCCTCGCATGCTTGGAACCAGTCTTCCTGCACAAGACACTGTCTTCTGCTGGCTTTGTGTATTGTTTGTTTTCCTGAGCTTCCTCCTACCTCTAAGAATGCCAGAGGTGCGACCAGATTTTGTGGAGACAGAAAGAGTTTCAATTTTGGGGTCTTTCTTTAAAAGAATACAAAATTATGAATAAAAGGCCTTGGATGGGGCTTATACCAGTGGGAGAATTATTTCCTGGCAAAACCACCTCAGGCCTTTTTACACTCATCTGCTTTTTCCAAGCTGCGTGGTCAAATCCCTGAAGACACCCCGAAGCCCTTTTCTCTCCTGGCTTGGAGGATTCCATTCACGTCTTAGACGTCCACAACTGCCTGGTGACGCCCAAGTTTCCACCTCCAGCTCTGGCCTGCCTGTCTCCAGTCTCGTGCTGAGACAGCCATCCTCACCAGTCTGTCTCAAGATACCGTAGACCCCCTGTGGCTGAGACGGAATGACCTTCCACTGAAGCATCTGGCCCTTCTATAGGGCTCCCATCTCACTAAACGGCACCAGCATCTACCCAGTTCCAAAAACTAGACGCCCAGGCACCATCCTTAAGACTCCTTCTCCCTCAGGCTTATATCCAACCATCTTCAGCCTCATCACATTTAACTTAAATACCCCTTTCTCCTCTCCACCCTCTTTACCATCTTCCCGGCCAAGGCGTCTTCAGGCCTTGGCTGGACCGCCACTGGAGTCTCCTAACTGGTCTTCCCACATCACGATCTGACCACCTCCCTCCTCCTCTTCTCTGCACAGCTGCCAGGGTGTCTTGCCAAGAGGCCTGTCTGATCAGATATGAACTTAGTACGAGGACCAGACGAACCACAGAGCCCTGATGGCCCCGCTCGGTCTAACTCCGCCCGGCTCTCAGCTCCCCTCCCATCAGCTGCCTGCTCTCCGGTCTCTCGGGCCCCCTGCTCCCTGGCCTTTGCTTGGAAACCTCTTCCTCACCCTCTCCACTCCTAACTCCTCATTCTAGGCCAGGTCCCCTGATTGCTCCCTCTTAAAGATGTCATTTCACTTCTGAGTCTGTGGATTCAGTAGCACACATTAGCTAGTGTGACTGACTTGATTGATTTAATGTCCGGCTTTTAATTAGACTCTCAGCTTCATGCAGCTTAGACATGCTTGTCTCTGTTGGCTTCTCCATGTGCCATAGCAAGCCCTTCAACAAATATTTGTTAAAGAGCATCATGAATAGATTGCTGGAAATGGATAAAATAAAGTAAAATAGGATGATGCAAGCCTAGCTTCTAAGTTTTGGGTCAAAGAATCTTTAACTTTGAAAGAACAAGATTCAAGGACACTGTACATTGTGGAGGCATCTACCCTGTTAGGTCAGAAAATATATTTCTCTTCAAAGGTTGGGATTTAGCAATTCCCGAAACCCTGTCAGAAGCCAGCTGGCTGCCCACACTTTTGAAAGCACGGTGATACATTAACCCTCAATGGCAAAGTCCAAGGGCAAGGCTTTGCCGTCAGGGCCGCCGTATGCCCGCCTGTAGCTTTAACAGCCTGTCGCCAAGCATGCAGTGACATCAGAGGGAGTTCCTTGGGCCCAGAGCATCTGACTTGGCCTCTGCAGTGCAGTTTGGAGCAAATGATTTGGCCTGGAGACATTTCACCTGCTACCTCTTTGGGGCTTAGAGTGAAATTTAGCTTTTATACTTCTCTTTTGACCTGGTATAATTTAACCTTCAGTTACTGTTTTTATTTCCTATTTTATTATTTACAATCTATTAAATAAAACTCAGAATGTGGCTCTGGGGCTGGCAAAGGGGAGCAGAATCAAGTTCTTTCTAGTCTTTTCCCAAAGTTCCAAACTGGCACTGTTAAAGGTACAGGAGAAATGTTTTGTGATTTTAGGATATGACAGGAGCTGCAGGATCTAAAGTGCTTGGTGGCTTTTCTTATTATTACTATTAAAGCAAATCTTTTCTAACTTTCAAAATAAAATGGATTAGCCTATGAAATCCCAGAAAATTCATACCAAATGACTAATCAGAGCAACATATTATATTGGGTTGGCCACAAATTTCGTTTGGGGTTTTCCTTACTTATTGGCCAATCCAATAATACAAGAAAGATGCTTGTAATGAAAAAAAAAAATTCCTGTCAACTCTTCTTTAAAATGCAATATAGTAAGATGCCCCAGTATTGTCAGAAATGTTTCCAGGGGCCTTAAAATAAGTTCCCCCTCTTTGTGCTCTCCAAGTTTCGCAGACTCACCTTCCCGGTGCTTCTCAGGGCACCATGATGGCTGTGGAGCAAGTCCTTGTGGAGACTGTGAGTCCCTGAGGCGAGAGCGCATCTTTCAGCTCTCTGTGACTTTGTGACAGGCCACGCTTCAGGGTGTCTGGCACACTGTAGGTGCCGAGAGAACAGGAACTGGAATCAGAGAATTCTGTGCTCAACCCTGTTCTCATATTTTCAGACTCTACAACCTTAGCAAATTCTTAAACCCCCCATAGTTCATTGTTCTGTAAAATGGGGAAGCGCACCTCCTCACAGAGCGGCTGTGAGAGTAAGACGAGGTGCGTGTCCTGCATGCAGCAGCTACTCAGTAAGCTGTTATTACTAAGGACTTGGAGCTAGGGTGCTGGGCTCTGCCTTTTGCTGGCTGTGTGACCTTGGGCAGTCCCATAACCTCTCTGAGCCTTGGCTTCTGCTTTGTAAAATAGGAGTAATATCTACCCATTAGAGTTGTGAGGAACAGGTTTTAGACTATTGGATTCAATGGGCCAAAAACAGTCTAGTGACTCATGCATGGTTGCCAATCTTTTATTTTTTTCAGATAGGAATATTTCAAAAAATAAACTATCATCTATCCTCATGATAAGAGTATTTTAACACCAAAAGAGTAGGAAAAGTTAATTTCTTTAAATGAACATAGCTTGAAAGAACAGTGTTTTCCAATAGCTTTATTTTTAGACTGATGGCAACTTTAGTCTCATGCCAGCTCTAGTCCATGTCTGGCCTCTGGAAGCTATTCATTATGAGGATTAAATGAGATGATACGTGTAAATAGCTGAGCATAAAGCCCAGCACATGGGAAACACTAAATAAATTTAACTGCTGCTAGTTAATATTATGCCATAAATCAAAGTACATAACTCATCCATTAAAAAGCATGATAAATGAATGAGCTAAATACCTGTTATGCTAGTAGTCAGTGGAGCTAAAGAAGGAAAAGAGGGGATGATATGAATGACTGACCAAAAGCTTTAGGAAGAAGAGTATTATTGATAAATGCTCACTGAGGGCTTTCTATGTTAGGTGTTCCTCTTAAGGAATTTAAATGCACGATCTAATTTGTGCCTCATAAAACCCCATTTTTACAAAGTAGCAGAGACGTTAGGGGACTTGATCCAGTCACTGGTGGGTAAATGGTGAGGCTGAGATTCCAGCCCAAACAGACTCCATCACCATGATCTTTTGCCTCCCTCTGATAAACATAGAGGCTTCCCAGGTGGCACTAGGGGTAAAGAACCTACCCGCCAAAGCAGGAAATGGAAGAGACATGGGTTTGCTCCCTGGGCTGGGAAGATCCCCTGGTGATGGGAATGACCACCCACTCCAGTACTCTTGCCTGGAGAATTCCATGGACAGAGGAGCCTGGTGGGCTTCGGTCCATGGAATTGCAAAGAGCTGGGCATGACGGAAGCAACTTAGCACATAATAAACATAAGATATAGGATAAATTTCCATTTAAATGATATAAAAGTAGAGAAAAGTGAAAGGTGATTCAAAGGAAGAGTAGTAGACTGTCATTGAATTAGATTTGGGGCAGAAAGAAAAGCTTTAGAAGATGGGCATGTTGCCCTGTAATCGTATCCAGTTTTACGTAAAGTGTTCTGCTCTGGAAATGTGTCAGGTACCATTTTCAGTGCAGCTGAAGAATTTGATATGTTGAGTGTTTTGCCGCATCTCCTTTGTTTTCTGCGGGGCTTCTCCATGTGTGTTTCCTGAAGTGTGACATACCTCTGATGGCAATAGTTGGAAGGGGTTGGGGTGAGAGTGAGGGAGGAGCCTGCCCCTTTGGCTCTGAGTCTTGCTGAGGTGTTTTCAGTTCTCTGTATTGCCACAGCAGCTAGGGGGGAGTTCTGGGAGGGCAGCATGTTCTGGCTAGGGTCTGGAAGAGAGATCAGATGGGCAGGAGGCCCCTCCTTGTCATCGGTCACCCGCATGGAGCCCAGGCTGGCGAGTCAGTTTTCCTGAGGAGCGGCCGCTGCTCCATCGCTCTGCACCAGCTCCATGCCAGAGAGAAAGCAAGCTCTGGAGACGCGCCCGTGCAGAACAGAATGAAGCAAGAGGTCACATTTTCCCATAGCCTCACTGACAGCATGTGGCCAGCGTCCAGCTAAACTTGGCAGTCGTGGCCACCCAAACCTCCCTCCAGCCAAAAGCAGAGTGACTGACTTCTTGGAGATGGTTCAGTCACAACCGTGCCTGGATGGTTCCCCGGCGGACGCTTTGCAGCAGGGACCTGCAGAGGGCCCAGCCAAGGTCCCGGCCACCTAGAGGGGGTGCCAACGCCAGTTGCTCTTTTGAGGACCGGACACCTCTGTGTGGGTTGGGATTATGCCTGTGAGGGTCGCAGGATGCCAAGTCACACGTGATTTCCATCATCTCATTATCAACCTTGTTTCTTATTAACCCAAACAAACACTTTAGCCTTGACATCTGTGCTACTCAGCACAAAAATTACCCCCTCTTTGGGGTTTAAATTGATAGCGTTTTCTATGTTCCAGGTGCTTATCTAAGCACTTTCTGTAGATTATCTACTTCTCCCAGCTGCCTGTTGCAGAAAGCGACAGGAAAGCTCAAAGAGCTGGAGCAATTCACCAAGGGGTGCACAGTACCCGAGTTAATTCCAGGTCTAAGAGCTCTGACCACATATCAGCACCTCTCTTGAGTGAGGGTCACAAAAAGAATTACTATATAAGGGTTCAGGTCTCTTTTTTCCTTCCTGAATGTACTACAAGCTCCTTGAGGGAAGGGACCATTTCTTACCAAGGTGCTCCCATAATGTCTGTTTCATCTTGGATTTCTGTAACAAATACCACAGGCTGGGTGGTTTAAATAATAGGCATTTATTTCTCAGGTTGGAGGCTGGAGATCAGGGTGCCAGCCTGATCAGATCCTTCTTGAGCACCCTCTTCCTTGGTGGGTGCAGGCAGAGAAAGACCTTTCTCCTTTCTTATAGGGGCACGGATCCTGTCCATGGGGGGTGAGACCTGATCACGACTTCAAGTCTCCCAAGGACCCTACCTCCTTATCCTATCCCGTGGAGGGTTAGGAGTTCTTTAACACTTTTTATTTTGTATTCGGGTATAACTGTCACGATGTTGTGATAGTTTCAAGTGAAAAGCGAAGGGACTCAGCTGTACATAGTCATGTGTCCATTCTCCCCCTGACCCTGCTCCCATCCAGGCTGCCACATGATGTTGAGCAGAGTTTCCTGTGCTATACAGTAGATCCTTATTGGTTATTCATTTTAAATACAGAAGTGTGTACATGTCCATCCCAAACTCCATAACTATCTCTTCCCCTGGCAACCATAAGTTCATCCTCTAAGTCTGTGAGTCTCTTTCTATGTTGTAGGCAAGTTCATTTGTATCATTTCTTTTTAGATTCCACATACAAAAGATGTCATACAATATTTTTCTTACCTACAGATTGGGAAGGGGACTCAGGCATTCAGTCCATAATACATAATATTCATTGGTGCATTTGGGAAACATTTATTGAGGACCTATTATATACTAGGAACTGTGCTAAGTATTTGCCAAGAGAAAGACAAAAAGATCACCAGGTCTGTTCTTTGGGAGCAGCCAACCGTCCTATAGGACTTCCCTGGTGGCTGAGACGGTAAAGTGTCTGTCTACAATGCGGGAGACCAGGGTTCAATCCCTGGGTTGGGAAGAACCCCTGGAGAAGGAAATGGTGATCCACTCCAGTACTATTGCCTGGAAAATCCCATGGACAGAGGAGCCTGGTAGGCCCCAGTCCATGGGGTCTCCAAGAGTCAGACACGACTGAGTGACTTCACTTTTCTTTCTTTCTTTCAACAGTCCTGTGAGGGTAACATCTAGGGATGTCAATGACTTTACAGAATAACCAAGACTGCCTGGCATGACACATGCCCTGCCAGCAGATCTGAGCGATTATCTACAGACTATTAAGACATGTTGTCTTAGACTCAATGGGCAAGAGTGTTATTCTCAGGTAAAATAGTTAGATTAGTCCAACGATGGGTGTAGCATAATCAGAAATATCTATGTGGCCTTTATTTCCAGTTCTGGACACAGAGCTCCTAAATCTTTTGGAATTTCCTGAGTGATAAGGATGCAAGGAATGTTAATGAAGTACTCTTGACAGGCCTCTGGATAGCTTCAGGATGGGGGCGTGTTGCCAGAAAGACCAAATCTTTATTAGAAGTCTAGAAATTTCAGCCTCATCCCCCAGCCTCTGGGGAGGGAGAGGGGCTAGAGTTTGGGTTAGATGGGTTAGATTACTAACCCATCAGGCCTACCTGATGAAAACTCCAGGAAAAAAAAAGCCCTAAGCAACAGGGTTTGGAAAGCTTCTGGTTCAGTGAGCAAACACCTTGAGCTATAGGGAGCCCTCTTTTGGACTCTTCCTGAGTTCTAGCTTTTATATTAAATTGATAATCATAAGTGAAGTGTCTTAGGAGTTCCACAAGCCATTTTAGCAAATTATCAAGCTGACTAGGGGGAGGTGGGAACTCCCACCTTAAAGCCCATCACTCAGAAGTACAGGTGCCCCAGGACTTGTGATGGACATCTGAAGTCAGGCAGCCTTGAGGAACTGAGCTCGCTGCATTGTGAGTGGTGATGGTTTAGTTGCTAAGTCACATCCAACTCTTGAGACCCCCTAGTTGATAGCCTGCCAGGCTTTTCTGTCCGTGGGATTCCCCAGGCAAGAATACTGGAATGGGTTGCCATTTCCTTCTCCAGGGATCTAACCCGGGTCTTCTGGATGGTAGGCAGATTCTTTACCAACTGAGCCACCAGGGATCAGATGCTAACTCCAGGTTGGTAGCATCAGAATTGACCTGTGGGTTCCCCAGCTGGTGCCTGGAGACTCGGAATCAGTCACTGGTGTTGGAAAACACGCCGATGGCCTTCTTGAGAGAACAACGTAAAGCTGTTCATCTTTAAACATGAAGAATGTCAGAAGATACAAACATTTGTCAAAAGTGGGCAGTCAACTCAGAAGTACATACAGTTTGATTTTTATGAATTGTGTAAAGATCAAAATAAGAGATGGGTGTTCAGACATTTTATGTTGTAAAACCTTGCATCCAGATTCTTATAAAGGCCTCCTAACTCCTCTCTCTGCGTCCACTCTTGTTCTGCTCTAATCTCTCTGCACTGTGCAGCCCTGGATCTTTTCAAAACAATAACTTAGACCATGTCACTTACCTGCAAACTCCTAATCAATGACTTGCAGTTGTTTTTAGATTAAAACTCAGATTTCCTATGGGCTGCAGTGACCTGCATGGTGACCTAACTCTACAAACTCGTATGATGATGACAGTTGATAGACAGATAGTACTTTTTGAGTATCCATGATGCACTTTACACACTTTCTCTCACTGACTCGTTTCAACAGCTCTCCTAGCTGTTTCTCTAGCTCTACCTGCCCTCGAATTTGCACACACACTCTGCTCCTTTTTATTCCAAATACCCAGAGAACCCTTTCCCAATCTGGACCTAGGCATTTGCTGTGCCCTGGACCTTGGACGCTCTATTCCAGTTCTCATGACTGGCTCCTGTGCTCCCAGTCAGGAGTCTGCGCAAATGTCACCCCATCTTAGAGGCCGTTCTGATGGTGTAAGCAGCTCCTCCCACTGTTTCCAGATGATGAAGGCTTATTAGGGCCTGCTCTGGTCATGTCTACTTCTTTCCTTGTGTTCATCTGCTTTTCCACTTGGAACATTTTGAAGCTCTTCATGGTGGCTTTCTCACGAGTTTTGCCCACTACTCTATCACCAGCACCTAGTGTGCTCAAGGAACAGAGGAGACGCTCAATATGTAATTTTTAAAATTTTTATTGGAGTATAGTTGCTTAAGAAGAGGTGGCAAGAATACACAGAAGAACTATACAAAAAAGATCTTCACGACCCAGATAATCACGAAGGTGTGATCACTCATCTAGAGCCAGACATCCTGGAATTCGAAGTCAAGTGGGCACTAGGAAGCATCACTATGAACAAAGCTAGTGGAGGTGATGGAATCCTAGTTAAACTATTTCAAATCCTAAAAGATGATGCTGGTAAAGTGCTACCCTCAATATGCCAGCAAATCTGGAAAACTCAGCAGTGGCCACAGGACTGGAAAAAGTCAGTTTACATTCCAATCCCAAATAAAGGCAATGCCAAAGAATGCTCAAACTACCACACAATTGCACTCATCTCACATGCTAGTAAAGTAATGTTCAAAATTCTCCAAGCCAGGCTTCAACAGTACATGAACTGTGCCCTTGCAGATGTTCAAGCTGGATTTTGAAAAGGCAGAGGAAACAAGCAAAAGAATTCCAGAAAATCATCTACTTCTGATTTATTGACTATGCCAAAGCTTTTAACTGGGTGGATCACAACAAACTGTGGAAAATTCTTCACGAAATGGGAATACCAGACTGCCTGACCTGCCTCTTGAGAACTCTGTATGCAGGTCAGGAAGCAACAGTTAGAACTGGACATGGAACAGCAGACTGGTTACAAATTAGGAAAAGGAGTACGTCAAGACTGTATATTGTCACCCTGCTTATTTAACTCATATGCAGAGTACATCATGAAAAATGCTGGACTGGAAGAAACACACGCTGGAATCCAGATTCTGGGAGAAATATCAATAACCTCAGATATGCAGATGACACCACCCTTATGGCAGAAAGCAAAGAAGAACTGAAGAGCCTCTTGATGAAAGTAAAAGGAGAATGAAAAAGTTGGCTTAAAGCTCAACATGCAGAAAACGAACAGCATGGCATCTGGTCCCATCACTTCATGGGAAATACATGGGGAAACAGTGGAAACAGTGTCAGACTTTATTTTTGGTACCTCCAAAAATCACTGCAGATGGTGACTGCAGCCATGAAATTAAAAGATGCTTACTCCTTGGAAGGAAAGTTACGACCAACCTAGATAGCATATTAAAAAACAGAGACATTACTTTGCCAACAAAGGTCCGTCTAGTCAAGGCTATGGTTTTTTCAGTGGTCATGTATGGATGTGAGAGTTGGACTGTGAAGAAAGGTGAGCGCCGAAGAATTGGTGCTTTTGAACTGTGGTGTTGGAGAAGACTTGGACTGCAATGAGATCCAACCAGTCCATCCTAAAGGAGATCAGTCCTGGGTGTCATTGGAAGGATGGATGCTGAAGCTGAAAGATGGAAGTGAAGAACTGATTTGTTGGAAAAGACCTTGATGCTGGGAGGGATCGGGGGCAGGAGAAGAAGAGGACGATAGAGGATGAGATGGCTGGATGGCATCACCGACTCGATGGACATGAGTTTGGGTAAACTCCGGGAGTTGGTGATGGACAGGGAGGCCTGGCATGCTGCGATTTGTACCCTCAATCCCTCCCAGCATCAAGGTCTTTTCCAATGAATCAACTCTTTGCATGAGGTGGCCAAAGTATTGGAGTTTCAGCTTCAGCATCAGTCCTTCCAATAAAAACCCAGCATAAATCTCCTTTAAGATAGACTGGTTGGATCTCCTTGCAGTCCAAGGGACTCTCAAGAGTTTTCTCCAACACCACAGTTCAAAAGCATCAATTCTTTGGTGCTCAGCTTTCTTCACAGTCCAACTCTCACATCCATACATGACCACTGGAAAGACCACAGCCTTGACTAGACGGACCTTAGTTGGCAAAGTAATGTCTCTGCTTTTCAATATGCTATCTAGGTTGGTCGTAACTTTCCTTCCAAGGAGTAAGCATCTTTTAATTTCATGGCTGTAATCACCATCTGCAGTGATTTTTGGAGCCACCAAAAATAAAGTCTGACACTGTTTCCACTGTTTCCCCATGTATTTCCCATGAAGTGATGGGACCAGATGCCATGCTGTTCGTTTTCTGCATGTTGAGCTTTAAGCCAACTTTTTCATTCTCCTCTTTCACTTTCATCAGAGGATTTTTAGTTCCTCTTCACTTTCTGCCATAAGGGTGGTGTCATCTGCATATCTGAGGTTATTGATATTTCTCCCAGTGCTCTTGATTCCAGCTTGTCCTTAATCCAGCCCTGCATTTCTCATAATGTACTCTGCATATAAATTAAATAAGCAGGGTGACAATATGCAGCCTTAACGTACTCCTTTTCCTATTTGGAAACAGTCTGTTGTTCCATGTCCAGTTCTAAGTGTTGCTTCCTGACCTGCATACAGAGTTCTCAAGAGGCAGGTCAGGTGGTCTGGTATTCCCATCTCTTTCAGAATTTTCCACAGTTTATTTGATCCACACAGTCAAAGGCTTTGGTATAGTCAATAAAACAGAAATAGATGTTTTTCTGGAACTCTCTTGCTTTTTTGATGATCCAGCGGATGTTGGCAATTTGATCTCTGGTTCCTCTGCTTTTTCTAAAACCAGCTTGAACATCTGGAAGTTCATGGTTCATGTATTGTTGAAGCCTGACTTGGAGGATTTTGAGCATTACTTTCCTTGCTTCTGAAATGAGTGCAATTGTTTGGTAGTTTGAGCATTCTTTGGCATTGCCTTTATTGGGATTGGAATGAAAACTGATCTTTTCCAGTCCTGTGGCCACTGCCGAGTTTTCCAAATTTGCTGGCATATTGAGTGCAGGACTTTCACAGCATCATCTTTCAGGATTTCAAATAGCTCAACTGGAATTCCATCACCTCCACTAGCTTTGTTCATAGTGATGCTTTCTAAGGCCCACTTGACTTCACATTCCAGGATGTCTGGCTCTAGGTGAGTGACCACACTGTGATTATCTGGGTCATGAAGATCTTTTTTGTACAGTTCTTCTGTATATTCTTGCCACCTCTTCTTAATATTTTCTGCTTCTGTTAGATCCATACCATTTCTGTCCTTTATTGAACCCATCTTTGAAATGTTCCCTTGATATCTCTAATTTTCTTATATTCAGTAGTGTGTATATGTCAGTCTGGATCTCCCATTTATCCCTCCCCTCTTCTCCTCTGGTAAGCTCAATATATATTTGGTAAATGTCTTAAGAATATTAAGTAATACATTCTAAAAATATCCCGAACATTTCTTTGTAAGTAGTGACCACCTAACCACGTTAATATTCATAAATTAGCATGACTTGTTTTAGTATGGTCCTCGATGGGCATGCATTTGTTGCCTGAGTAACCATACAGAAAGCAGGTCAGGGGAGATTTGGGGAAATGCACCTCAGTGTTTCAGAGGTAACTGGATGGTCAGGCGGGCACTGCCGTGCATTTAGGAGCAGAGCTGTGGGACGGAGCAGTGACAGCCATCTGGGCCCCAAGGAATGAAGACAGTGTTTGCTCTTTGGATAGGGGTGGTTTGATGTGGGTGGGCCTTGGGGAGGATGGAGTGGGGATGGAGGGGTGAGGGGAGGGAGGAGACGAGGTTGCAGGCTAGACACAGACGGTGGGGAGAAGTGCTAAGTACCATGCTGAAGAGGCCAGACTTTGCACTGGAAGCTGTGGTCGGCTGTGGAAGTGGGAGGAGCTTAGGAAATGAGAATGGTCGATCCAGGCCACGTAGGCGAGAGGACACGGACTGCAGAGAGAGAGCCTGCAGGCACGACGTGAGGCCCACGGTGCAGTAGGAATGGAGAGGGTCTGGGCACTGGGTTCGTGCTCTACGTGTTTGCTCAGGAAACAGCAGATGTTAAAAATACGCATGATGAAATATACAACATATCATACGAACTGGTTAAAGGAAATCTGGGTGCTGGGATAGAGAGGTATGTACTTCCATAAGGCCAGCATGATAGACAAGCATTGAGTGTCCTTGAATGAAGGATCATACAAACAGTTTGTAAGTAAGGCACAGTATTGAGAACCGGAAGGGTCTTCAGAGTAGGCCTGTGTCCTATGCTTCGTTTTCACCTGTGCGGCCTTGCTGCTTTCACCAGGGCTTTCTTAGCATTCCCTGACTATGTCACATGTGCGCCACCTCCAGAGCTGTGCTCTTGATGGTTTCTTTCCCCTTTCCCTGCTGGCTGAGACCCTACTCATTTTTTTGGCCAAGATACAGAGTCGTGTCTGATGCCTCCCTTACCTTTGTTCAGGTAAAATCAATAGCTCAGCTCTTTGTTTCTGTGTCATTTGCATTGAGGACTATTATGTGAATGCTCACTGGGGCACTGTCTGCGGTGAGTGGATAGTCCAGGGTGGACTCTTTTTTAAAACTGAGGCTTAGTTGACTTCTTACAATTTTGTGTTATTTTAGATGCAGAGCATAGTGATTCAGTATTTTTGCAGATTATATTTCACTATAGGTTATTACAAGATAAGGGGTATAATTCCTTGTGCTATACAATCAACTGTTATTGTCTACCTATTTTATGCATAATAGTTTGAATCTATTGCTCCCATGCTCCTAATTTGCCCCCACCTTTCCCTTTTCCCTTTGGTAACCAGACATTTGTTTTCTATATTTGTAGGTCTGTTTTGCATATACATTCCTTTGTATTATTTTTTAGATTTCACATATAAATGATATCTACAGTATTTTTCTTTCTCTGACTTATGTCACTAAGGATAATATTCTCTAGGTCCATCCACATTGCTGCAAATGGCATTATATCATTCTTTTATATGGCTGAGTAATATTCACATATATATATACTCTTTGTTTACAAAGTGTATATATATACATGTGTATGTATGTGTGTGTACATATACACACATATATGTATTCAATCCTAAGGGAAATAAACCCTGAACACTCATTGGAAGGACTGATGCTGAAGCTGAATCTTCAATATTTTGACCACCTGATGTGAAGAGCCAACTCATTGGAAAAGATCCTGATGCTGAGAAAGGTTGAAGGCAAAAGGAGAAGAGGGCAACAGAGGACGAAATGGTTGGATGGCATCACTGATTCAGTGAACATGAATTTGGGTGAACTCCAGGAGATGGTGAGGGACAGAGAGGCCTGGTTTGCTGCAGTCCATGGGGTTGCAAAGAGTCAGACACAACTTATCGACTGAATAACAACAACAATAGATACACATTTCCTTAACCCAGTCATCTGTTGATGGGTTGCTTCCATATCTTGGCTATTGCAAATAATGCTGCATGAATTTTCTTGAATTAGTGTTTTTATTTTTTCTGGATCTATACCCAGGAGTGAAATCACTGGCTCACGTGGTAGTTCTGTTTTCCATAGTGCCTGCACAGTGGTCTCTTACTAGCCAGGTAATTACTGAACCACCCTGTGCTTTAGTTTCCTCATTTGTGAAATGAAGATAATAATAGTATGAGTAATGGTATCCACTTGTAGGGATGTGGGAAGGATCTTATGAGTTAACATGTATGAAATGCAAGAACAGCCCTTGGCACATGGTCAGACCTTGAGTGTGCTAGCTAAATCGCTGCTTGACTGGGTCTGTGAAAGCAGGTGTAGCTCTTCCTTTCTTCTGTGACCCAGACCCTGGCCTAGTGGGTGGCTCCCTGTGATCCTCGGCGAGTGCTGCTGAGTGAAGAGCCTGCCCAGGTGCAGAAGCAGGCTCCACGCCATTAGGGGACACGTGCACGACCCCCGGAGCATCACACGGGCCTTGAGAGCTCTTAGGTTGGTATTGACCTGGTCACTCGTGCATGTGCAGTAGGTGGTAAGCTCTTCTATCTGTGTACCTGCAGCAAAGAAGGCTCAGTGCATTTAAACTCACTTTTCAGATTGCCTTTTATGATATCTATAGAGCAGCATTTGCAGTTACAGAACACGTGAAAAAAAGTGAATGTAAGTGTAAACTTTTGATATTACTGTGATTTCGGGAATGATAGGTGTTATTGTTTCTCAAGTTTTATGTAATGTGAATGCATGCTCTGGAATAATCTGAACAAAAGTTGTAAATAAGCCTGAAGAGTATTTATTTCTAGGATAAGGTGTGATGGCAGTGTGTCCCTTATCTTTCAAATGTTGGCAAAATGTGTGGTATTTCTAACAGTGCAAGTGTGAGATATTTCCTCACAGTATTTATTGGCCTGAGATGCTATGAAACAAAGCCATACTCATCTTTGGAGCCCTGATTTAGAATCTTCAGTCCTCAGGGATGCTGCTGAGAGCAGGAAGGTCAAGGGAGGTTTTGACTTCTTACACTCACAGTTAAGACTGCTTGTCCTCCACCTGGAGGTGTCTACCCTGCCCTGGCTCTGGGCCCAGTTCTGATTTGAGGGCAAAGTGAAGGAACCCAGGTCTTGTAAGTTAGCTCTGCTGTTGGACTCATTCTGATCTGGGTTCTGATTCCAGGTAAAGAAACCAACTTGCTGATTGACCTATCTATGTCAGGCTTCTACATGCTTTATCTGGTTTACTCTTCATAAAAAAGTCACGTGTGATGAAACAGGTGCCTAGAACGATTAAGTGACTCAACTTAACCAGGATTCAAAATCTGGTTCATGGTGGAAACAACCCAAATACCCATCCACTGGTGAATGGATAAACAAAACATGGTATATCCTTGCAATGTGATTGTATTCAGTCATTTAAATAAATGAAGTACTGATCCACGCTATGTATTAGTCAGGATTCTCCAAAGAAATGGAACAAATAGGATATGTATAAAATATGTATTTTATAATTAAATATATTAATATTGGTATACCTATGTACCTACATATCATCTACCACTAGGAGATATATAAAATATATTAATATATCAATATATACTTGGGTCAGACAGAGAAGGAGAAATATTGTATGGCATCCCTTATATGTGGGATCTAAAAAGAAGTGACAGAAATGACTTACTTATAAAACAGAAAGAGACTCACACACTTAGAGAATGAGCTTATGGTTGCCAAGGGGAAGGGGTAGTTAGTGACTTTGAAAAGGTCATGTACACACTGCTGTATTTAAAATGAATAACCAACAAGGATCTATGGTATAGCACATGGAACTCTGGTCAGTATTATATGCTAGCCTGCATGGGAGGTAGGTTTGGAAGTGAATGGATACGTGTATATGGATGGCTGAGTCCCTTTGCTGTTCATCTGAAACTACCGCAACATTATTAATTGGCTATACCCCAATCCAAAATAAAAAGTTTTGGGAAAATATAGAAATATATAAAATATATTAATATATTATATATTCATACTATGTTATCCCTACAAAATGGAGAAATAAGTCACACGGTGATGGAGGTTAACAAGACCCAAGATCTGCAACCTGCAAGTCAATACTCAGTGGAACCAAAATGGTATGGTTTTAAGTCCAAGTTCAAAGGTACGAGAACTCGGACAATCAATGTTGTAAGTTCCAGTCTAAGTCCAAGTTCAAAGACCAGCTTCCCTGCTTGAAATCAGTCAGGCAGACAGAGAGATAGAGGGCGAATTTTCCCTGGCACAGCCTTTTTGTTCTATTCAGCTCTTCAGTGGATTGGATGAGGCCCACCCACACTCTGCAGGGAAAGGGGCATAACTCAGTCCAGCAATTCAAATGTTCAAATGCTCATCCAGAAACACTTTCACAGATACACCCAGAAATAATGTTTAACCAAATATCTGGGCCTCTTATGGCCCAGTCAAGTTGACACACGAAATTAACCATCACAGACTACTCCACATATGAACCTTGAAACCATTATGCTAAGTGAAAGAAGCCAGACACAAAAGGTTACCTGTTGTGTGATTCCATTTAAATGAAATGTCCAGAGCAGGCAAATCCAGAGAAACAAAAAGCGGACTAGTGGCAGCCCAGGAACTGGTGGGGAGATGGAATGCCAGTGACTAATTCGTGGGTATGGGGTGTCTGTTTCACGCTAAGTCACTTCAGTCATGTCTGACTCTGTGCAACTCCAGGGACTGTAGCCTGCCAGCCTCCTCTGTCCGTGGGATTCTCTAGACAAGAACACTGGAGTGGGTTGCCATTTCCTACTCCGGGGGATCTTCCCGACCCAGGGATCGAACTCGTGTGTCTTACATCTCTCTGCACTGACAGGCAGGTTCTTTACCCCTAGCGCCACATGGGAAGCCTAGGGTTCCTGCTCAGGGTGTGGAAAATGTTCTGCAGCTAGACAGTACTGATGGCTGCGTGGCACTGTTAATGTAACGAATACCATTGAATTGTACACTTTAAATCAGTTAAACTGATATCAGTTTATGGCAGGTGATGTGTATCCTGCCATAATTTAAAAAACCTCACACCTTGTTTCTCTCATACAACAGTGCTTCTGCTGTGTCCCTGATTCACAGCGATTTCTCTGTGGAAAAGCTGCTCAGCCTTCCAGTCCCCGCCCCTGCAGCACGGGCTGTACTCTTTAACGCCAGCCCCCCACGTCTCGCCCCTCCAGGCCTCGCCCCTCCCCACGGGGGCTGGGTTGGAGCTTTGTCCTCCAGCAGGGGCGGGGGTGGGTGGGTGCGTGACGTCACTCACTCCGACTTCCTGCCTGCTTGTGGGTGGGCTGCTCCTCTTCGCTCTGCGATCCCGCCAGAAACCTGCTCCCCTTCTAAGCGCTCATCTTCAGCCTGACCTTGCAGGGCAGAGTTTCCGTGGCCGGTGCTGCCTGTCCCAGGGAGCTGCTCAGGCTGACCCGCGTCAGACGCTTCCTCTGTCCCCCTGCCGCTCGTCTCACGCCCTTTCCCCCACAGATGCTGCCTTCCCCTCCTACCGTACCCCTGACTGCCGGTACCTGTCAAAGTGTCCCCAGCGGGACGATCAGTCCTGTGTGGAAACTGGGTGAAGCCTACTCATTCTGGGCTTTCTTGCCCTTTCCCAGCTGACCCATCTTCTCAGAAAACCCGTGTCATCGTACCCACTCTGCCCCTAATTACCCTTGCCAACAACATGTGGGTCTAAGGCAAGACAGTGTAGAAGGGAAGAAGCCACATAATATAAAACAGAGAAAAACTGAACATGGTAGGACATTTGAGCCCAGAAAGGAAGAAGAAGAAACCATCACAAGGTCAGAAGAACGTGGTAGGAGCCCCGCACGGTCTTCCGCCTGGTGAAATCGCCCGGTGCACCACCCCCACCCAAGGCCTGTCCTCTCCTGTGGGTGCCTAATGCCACTGAACCCTTTCTTCTTGCCAGCATGATCCACAGGATCTTTCGTGGTCTCAGGTGGCTTGAAGCAGGATTTTGGTTCCCACCCAGAGACTGAAGTCAGGCTATGGGAGTGAAGAGTGCTGAATCCTAACCGCAGGACCACACCAGGGACCAGTGCCCAATGACAGGCTCTGGCCCTTTGACCTTGCAGAAATGAACTCCCACAAAGACGGAAAGTAATAAAACGTGTAAAGTGTTTGTTACGAAGAAAAAGAGTACAGTATGTGTCAATAGACACACAGGCAGACTCAGAGAGCATCGCGCCCTTGTGGAAGTTTAAATCACTTATATGGGGTGTTTTTTCCAGATTTCCTTGGGCCAATCACCTTCCCTTGTCTGATTCCAAGTCTGTACTTGGTGGATCTCAGGATCCTCTTAGGTGTGCGTTTGAATCTCTTAGCCAAGGTGGATTCCAGCGAAGAGGCTTATGGGGTTGTCATCACTCACCTTTTGACCTCCAAGGAGTTTTTCTGTGCATGTGTGGTTGGAATGATCTTGACATCAAGAATGAGAAGTATCTTGTCTCTATTATTATTGGCAGGGCTCAGTCTCTCCTGTTATCCTCCTGTTATCTTCCTCTTAGAACATCTATCCTTAGACGATAAACTCCAGCTGCTCAACCCGGAGCCTCTCTATCCCTGCCTCACACATTCCACCTACTTGGCAGCCCGCTGTCGCCGGGACACAGGGCCCAACCTGCTCCTTCTCCGAATAAGCAGCCATGCTTCACTTCCGTGAATCTCCCAATGTCCCTGCCAGAGAGGGGTGACGCCATTGGACACGTAAAGGGAGAAAGAGCCCTTTCCATTGTCCAGCTGCAAAGGCAACAGGCCGCATCTGTGAGAGGCCTTGCAGCAGGGACAAAGCCCCGAGTGCCGCCGGCCCCCCTGTGCAGGGGGGGCGGTGTAGAGCAACTCGGAGCCCTGTCAGTCTTCCCGGTGCAAGGAAAGGGGCCAGGGAAACAGGCCCAAAGCTTCAGTCTGAAAAAATATCCATCTCCTGCTGATGGGAGAGAAGCAAGCGATTTCTATCTCTCAACCCTGTCAGGTACTGCATGCAGTAAAGACAGAGGGAAAAGACACAGGCGCTGCTCTGAGTGAGGGGTTTGCTCTGGGCTTGGTGTGGGGCAGGGCAGGGAGGCAAGACCCAGCATGGCTGCAGGTGACGCCTGCTATGCTTGGTGTGTGCTGGTGTAAGAAGTGCATTCAGAGGAGGCCGGCACCCCAAGGGGCTGAGAAAGCTTCCTGGAGAGGGGGAGCCACACCCTGAGGAATGAGGGGATTCGGGGTGCAGAGGGGAGAGACATTCTGGGTGAAGCTGCTGTGACACAGTCAGGGGCCGAGGAGGGGAAGGCCGGCTGAAGCTGAGCACAGGAACGGAAGCTAGAGGATGGAAGGGAGGTGGCGGGACACGGGGAGGGCTTGACGAGTGCGACCCCGGCCTAGTCTCTGCATCTGTGAACGACCGTGAGAAAACCATGATGTTCACAAGCATTGCTGAAGACACCCAATTGGAAACCTAGCCCAGCAACCAGCACTGTCTGGGCCCTCCTGAAACGGCAGTTCTGGGCTTGAAACAGGAAGAGAGGAGACAGGGCACAGCCTTGGAAGCCTGAGGGCACAACGTACGCTGCTGCCGCTGCTAAGTCACATCAGTCGTGTCCGACTCTGTGCGACCCCATAGACGGCAGCCCACCGGGCTCCCCCATCCCTGGGATTCTCCAGGCAAGAACACTGGAGTGGCTTGCCATTTCCTTCTCCAATGCATGAAAGTGAAAAATGAAAGTGAAGTCGCTCAGTCGTGTCCGACTCTTCGTGACCCCATGGACTGTAGCCCACCAGGCTCCTCTATCCACGGGATTTCCCAGGCAAGAGTACTGGAGTGGGGTGCCATTGCCTTCTCCGACGATGTACACTAGTTAGAATCAAATGGGTCCAGAGTGACAGACAAGTCAGCTTCGACTAGACCTTGACCCTCAGTATATACTTGTTGTGACATCGGCAAGCTGAATGTCTTGACACCAGAGGTGCCATGACAGTTCCAAGGCCGACCGTCAAAGACAAAAAGTGGGCAGTGGCCCAGTTCCTGGTCGTATCCGTCCCTTCCCCAAAATAGTTGGAATAATTTTCCCACTCATGAACCTATGAAATTACCCAGCCCATGTGGCACAGTGGTAAAGAATCCACCTGCAATGCAAGAGACTCAGGAGGAGTGAGTTTAATCCCTGGTCCTGGAAGATCCTGCGGAGTAGGGAATAGCAGCCCACTCCAGTATTCTTGCCTGGGAAATCCCATGGACAGAAGAGCCTGGTGGGCTATAGCCCATGGGGTCGCAAAAGAGTCGGAGATGACTTAACAACTAAACAGCAATAACATGAAAAGTAACCACAGCACGTTCTGAGGCTGCACTCGTCCTCTGCAACAGCCTCTGCAGCACCCTCTGTGGAGTGTTTCTCTCTGAATAAAACCACTCCTTACCTTTCACTTTGTCTCTCAGTGAATTCTTTCTGCCACAAGACAGTAAGAACCTGAGCTTCACCGGGTCCTGAAAGCAGGTCTGTGATCTCAGTTGGAGGACCATGGGTTTGGACTGGGTTTGTGTCTTGGTCTTGTGAGTTCAAGTCCCAATCTGAGGTAAACGGTTGCAACCTGAGATACTTGGGCATTATCCCACAGGCTGTGTGGAGTCACAGGAGCTGGTGAACAGGAAAAGGATTTCAAAGCTCAGGCAGAAAGGAAATTATGAAGGATGTGAGAGGGGCTTGTGGAAGATTAATCCTAGCCTTCTCTGACGGAGGCCAGCAAGGACTGAGAACACTGGTGGGAGCCGCAGAAGTCCTAGAGCTACCGGGATGGGAAGCCTTCCAGCGACCTCTCAGACCCTGCTTGAGTCCGTCAGATCATGCTGGAAACCTTCCCTGAAAACTCTCCAGAGCTCTCAGGAGGTAGGGGCTGCCAATCCCTAGTTCCTCAAGGCGAAAGCAGAATGTGTGGGTAGGATGGGAGAGACTCTCTCCTCCCTTCTCAGTCATCACTGTCAGCCGTTTTTCACTCCAGTGAAAATGTAGTAGGTATATTAAAATGCATCCAGGCACAATAAAACCTGTTTCAAGTTTAAAATATAGCTTGTCAGGTGAGTATTTAGTGCTGTGTTTTAATGTGCAAAAGTGCAGACCAGAATTTCATGTGCAGCCTAGGGTACACATTAGCAATTTCACGAGTGTCCATGGGCCGCTTGAGGGGCGGGATGGGGAGGAGAGGGAGCAAAAGAGCTTGAAACTTTGGGACCTTTTTACTTTATCCCCCTAAGTAGGGCCTTGAATTCCCAGGTGACTTTATAATGGAGTTTCTTTGCACTTATTATTGTATCTTATGTTTTATTGAGAGAGAATTCATATAAAATTAGCCCTTTTATGGTGGGTAATACAACGGCATTTAGTGCACGCACAGGGTTGTGCTCTCCGACCGTCATCGGCTCCCAGCTCTGTGACGTTTTCATCGCCCAGAAGCAGGCCCTGCATCCACTAAGCAGTCACCCCTCCTCTCCTCCTCGTTTCAGCCCCTGGCAACCAACCACTCATCTGCTTTCTGTCTCCATGGATTTACCTATTCCAGACCCTTCTATTTTTAAAATGTCTTATTAATTTTTGGCTTTTGTTTCTGTCTTATGATTCATAGAAGTGTTTGTGTGTTTCTCTGGACCACAGGCAATCATGCCTGCTGTTTTGGAGGGATTCAGGGATTGCAAAATGGTAGCTGAGACATCGAGTTGTTGAAAAGAGAGGGACTGCAGGGAGGATGCTACACAGGTAACGCTGCAGAAGCCAACACAGGCAAGGCGGGAGATGGTCCTACCATCCTACCAAATTGTTCCCAAGCGAGGCTATTAACCTTTTCGTATGACTAGTGACTAACCCCTTGGCAGTCTGATGAAGCTCTTGGACTTCCTCTCAGGATGGTGATTTGGATAAAATAGAGCATAGAGGATTACAAAGGAAGCTAATTATATTGAGATTCAGTTATAAAATATTAAAGTATTTAGTGATCGTGTTTTATTTAATGCTTCTTTATTAACGTATTGAATAAGGAGACCTAGTTGTGGGTCTAATAATACTGTAATCTTAAAGTAGGGAGAGGTGCAAATTATATTTGGAGTTATCTGTAACACTACAAAGTGGTATGAAAATATCTTATATTGGTGGTGAAGTCACAGATATTGCTAATATTACTGTGATTTGTCACCTATATTCATAATGGAAAGGAACATGCATGGAACCTAGGGGAAACAAAGTTATCATTTTTCCCCAACCAAGTTCATCCACTGATGTTGCTTAAGAATGCTTATTCTGGAGTCAATGGTTTCTAATCTATTTTCAGCCATGGATGTCTCTGAAAATCTAACAAAAGCTATCTGTACTCCATCTCACCCTCCTGCAAATACATTTATTAGTACAAAATTTACATCATGTACAAGTACATGTACAAAAATTACATCATGGCTATGGACTCCCTGACACCTGTCCATGGACCATTTCCAAGCCCATGGACCCCAGGTTAAGATCACCAGTTTTACCTGCACCAATAGTCAAGGGCACTGTATGACTTAGCATTTCTTGGCTGTAGATAACAGAAAATGCCTGGAGCCTGCAGTTCTAGAGGATGGCTGTAACAGAAGCTTCTAGACAGTCTTATCTGCATTCCACATCTAGAATAAGTAGGTTCTATCTGGGGCCAGGCTTTTGACCCTCAATCACCACTCCAACATCTGAGTGTCCTCGGCTGGGTTAGGAGCCCATTGCTGCACTAGAGGAGAACTGGGTACCTTGGTCAGATACCTCAGCAGGCTGTCTGTGATGAGGAAGAAGCATTTCTCAGAAGGAATTTGAGGCACACACACACACACATAAAGAACAGAAAAAAAATTGCTGTGGATATGAGGCAGAAAAAAGACAAAATAATTTTTTAAGTTCCGTGAAAACCATAGACAAGTACTATTTTATTATTATAAGATACTTTCTGGGAACATTTTAATATTTCTGCAATCAGGATATAACTCTCAATATAAACACACATTGAAAGCACCCCAACTCTCCTCCCTACGCCCAGACAAGTAAACTGCTGTTATATCAAATCAGTTTTGTGTCTTACAGCTGAGTCTTAGAACTGTGGCCTCACAGAGTCATACAAGCTACATTTCCAGAAGCTTCAGAAAGTCCTTCCATTCCTATTCTCTTCATGCTATTTTCTTTTAATCTTAGCTCTTCTAAAGCATACTTTATTTGTCTAGTTTGGCTCCTTTTTCATATCGGATGTTTACCATATGACTAAACACTGAGATGAAGCCTGATTCAATTAAGCAGGTGTCCTCTGAAGAGCAGCTACCAATCCAGCTCTTTTCTGAGCATTGTGAGCATCAGACAGGGAGAATAAAGCAGAGTCACCTGCTCCCTGAGAGCTTACAGCGTAGATGTGGAGGCTGCACACACACAGGAACCAGGTACAGCACTCATCTGGACTGCTAGCCTAAGTGACGCACACTTTGGTATTGAGGTGCTCAGTCGTGTCCCCATGTTGCTCTGAGACCCCATGGACTGGAGCACACCAGGCCTCCCTGTCCTTCACCATCTCCTAGAGCTTACTCAAATTCAGGTCCATTGAATCGGTGATGCCGTCCAACCATCTCATCCTCTGTCGTCCCCTTCTCCTCCTGCCTTCAGTCTTTCCCAGCATCAGGGTCTTTTCCAAGGAGTCAGCTCTTCACATCAGGTGGCTGAAGTACTGGAGTTTCAGCTTCAGCATCGATCCTTCCAATGAACACTCAGGATTGATCTCTTTTAGGATGGACTGGTTTGATTGCCTAGCGGTCCAAGGGACTCTCAAGAGTCTTTTCCAGCACCACAGTTTGAAACCATCAATTCTTTGGCTCTCAGCCTTCTTTATGGTTAGGTGAGCCTTTATGAGCTGCTGCTGGGAGTCAGGAATTGAGAGAGCAGGGGATGGGTTGAGTAGCAAAGCAAGACCCTGGGCATCCTGTCCTGGGTCTGTGCCTGTGTGCACGCGGGGCTCTCTGGACATCTCTCTGAAAGCAACAAGTCTTTGAGAAGTTGCACTCCTTGTCTTGGTCATGATACAAGAAACACAGAATCTTTGAGTAAGGAAGACCATGTGGCCCCTGGGCCCCTCACAGGGCCAACCCCCCATTTATCTCCCAGGTCTCTGCTTTAAGGTCACTTCCAGAAAGTTCCTCTCCACCCTCTCAATTTAGAACTAAATCCTGGTATGAAACTTTCTCATAGTACCTTGTTCTTTTTCCTCAAAACACTTAAGATCATTTGTAATTACATGTTTATTTTTCTTTCTCCTGGTCTGCAAGGTTTTCTAGGTAGGCAAAGGACTGTGTCTTTTTCGCTTGCCTCTGCATTCACAAAACTCAGTGCAGTGTCTGCGTCTTTGAAGTGCTCAGGAAATACGTGCAGAGTGATTAGAGATTTAAGTGTAGGCTACAGGCTTCCCTGGTGGCTCAGGTGGTAACGAATCCACCTGCAATGCAGGAGACCCAGGTTCAACCCCTTGGTTGGAAAGATCCCCCAGAGAAGGGAATGGCAACCTCCTCCAGTATTCTTGCCTGGAGAATTCCATGGACACAGAAGGCTACAGTCCACAAGGTCACAAAGAATTGGACATGACTGAGTGATTTATGTTTCAGAAACCACGTCAGTGTTTTCTGATAATGATGAGGTTCAGTTGAGGACAAGGGCACCACTGACAGGAAACATCGTTTGATGTTAAAATTGTGCCAGACCAAAAGGACAGCTGGTATATATGTCACTGATGCAGATCTTAAGGGTTATGAATCTGAGAGTTACGGTAATTAAGAAACATTGCTTTCCGGTTTGGAATTGAAAACCTGTAGTGAAATACAACCTATGGAATAAAGTGGAGAGGCTCCTGCTCTGTTGCATCCATGCCAACTATTTCAACTGTTGTGCCTTTAATGGGACTCTGGGGAGTTGTGTGTTACTGTGGTCTTATTTTCTCAAGCCAAAAAAAAAAAAAAAAAAGCCGTGAAACCCTGAAAGGAATTAGACAACTACAAAGACAGGCAAGTTAATGAAACTCTTATTTCTCTTCAAGCAGAAACTTAACATTTGCCAGCAGGGAGAAAGTTGTGAAGAACTGAAGTTGAAAGAATCCACTGGCCTTCCTGGCTTGAGAGTTTGCTTTGGTTGTTGGCAGTGGGGTGAAGCAGGGATTCCTTTCCATTTTTTAGCTGAAGACTTAAACTTCAAAAATCAGAGGCAGTGAGCATAAAGGTCTTGGTTGAACTTTGCATTACTGCTCCAATGTGTGTGTTAGTCACTCACGTCTGACTCTTTGCAACCCCTGGACTGTAGCCTGCCAGGCTCCTCTGTCCATGGGGATTCTCCAGGCAAGGATACTGGAGTGTGTTGCCATTTCCTCTTTCAGGGGATCTTCCTGACCCAGCTGGATCTCCTGCATTGCAGGCAGACTCTTTACTGTCTGAGCCACCAGGGAGGCCCAATGTCTTTGTGCAAATGAAAGCAGAGATCCTGAAAGTTTCCTTATATGGGATTTTACAGCTTTATAAAAATGAGCAAGCCTTCCTTTACTGTAGAATTGAGTAGGTATAATTTGGTTCAAAGTCTTTTTATTTAATTTTTAAAAACTATGTATGTCTGATATTACTATCAGTGAGAAAAAAGACATTTTTATTGTAAGACTTGATACTTATGCAGCAGTCTTCTCTGAGGGATTCAAAAATTCCAGCTAAGTGTATGACATGGGTAGGCTTGCTCCTGGTGGGAATGTGAAAGTTTGGGACTTTATGCTACTCTTGAAAACACAAGAAGTTGGATATTTTCCTCTCGCAGCTTAGGGAAGATAAATTCCACCCGTTTTTTAGTTCTAGAAGAGTCTTTCTGGAATGTCAGCTTCTGGGAATTCATATCGGATTTAATTTTAACCAGTTGAGTACCTGCAGCAGGAAGCATTGTCGAAGGTTTTGAGTGTCTGGCCTCTGTGTTCAGCTGGGATTGGTCTCAAACGTGCTAAGCCTCAGTTTTCCCCTTGGTATGTGTGGCTTTTAAGTCACCTCAATCATGTCCCACTATTTGTGACCCCATGGACTGTAACCTACCAGGCTCCTCTGTCCATGGGATTATCCTGGCAAGAATACTGGATTGAGTTGCCATGCCTTCCTCCAAGGGATCTTCTCAACCCAGGGATCGAACTCGCATCTCTTGTGGCTCCTGCATTGCAGGTGGATTCTTCACTGCTGAGCCGCCTGGGAAGTTCCCCGTTTGTAAGATTAAAACAATATCTTCTCTTAGGGTCAAGTAGCCTCCCTCTGGTGAACAGTTTTGGTGACCTGAGAAGGCCTCCCCTTGCCACAAGCACACACCTATGAGCATGCACACATATGCGTGGGCACACACACGTACACACACATACTCTGTCACTGACCAAACCCCAAGCCCAACGTCTCAGTCCTGAGTCACCCCCAGTTTCTTCCTAACCCACAGCCACAGACGCAGTCCCTGGAGCAATGCCTCTTGAGGCTCCATATTCTAACCTGCTAATGTGTCTGCCACGTAGGTGAGCAAGAAGGAGACAGAGGCATGATTCAGACAGTAGCAGTTGAACGAATAACGGTGCATTGAGTCTGCTGAGCCTTTGCGGGGATCACCCAGATCTCTGCGATTGTAAGGCAGTCACGTCCAAGGCTTTCAGATGGCATGGCCCTGTAACATTACGAAAATATTTAAGGGGCAAACTGAGACTGTCAATGTTCTATTTTGCTGAAAACAAAAAACCCTAAGCCATCAAGAGTATAATATTCACTGATATAAAAATCGAATGCATTTAGCTTTACATTGCTCTAACAAGATCTCATTTTGCTTCTGAGTAGCAGAAACCTCTCCACGGGTCTGCAGCCATCAGCAATGAGCCTGGGATCCTGCTGTAGAGATGACACAGCTGGGCAGGGCCAGGCCCAAGGGAGCAGGTTCGTGACCAGGCGCTGAGCTGTGCTCCAGCAGCTGTAGCCAGGGTGCGCCCAGTCTCAGTTCTGAGGACTCCTGTCTGTGAGTGCCCAGGCCTGCTGCCTTCCCCATCCCAGACCTGCCCTTTCTTACTTCTCAGCTTTTAGAACTCATTCCCCAAGACTGGCACAGGACTGTCCTGGTGGTCCAGGGGTTAGGAGTTTGCCTGCCAGTTCACAGGGCATGGATTCAATGCCTGGTCTGGGAAGACCCCACATGCTGAGGACAGCTAAGCCTGTGAGCCCCAACCCCCGAGGCCCGCACACCCAGGGCCCACGCCCCGAAATGAGAGGAGTCCCCCTGCTGAGGAGCCCACATTGCAACGGAGGGGCCCCTGCCTGATGCAACTAGAGAAAGCCATCCATAGCAACCAAGGCCCAGCATGGCTGAAAATAAAGAAATACAACTAAAAAAGAAAGACTGGCATGGTCCAGCACAACACGGCCCATCTCGGATGCGTAAGCTATCGTTTCCTCCTTCGCCCTGAATGTGAGTACGTGTCCTCCTCACAGGGTCACGGACAGACCCAGCATGGTGTGTCTTCCACAAATCTATACCCACCACATTCTCTTTATTTTTTCGCCATTCCTATAAAGCTAATGCCATATGGAATGAGTCAGAAGAGTCAAAGGCCTATATTATTCGTCCATTGATTCATTCATTTAATAAATTTTGAGAGCCGATTTTGCAGCAGGCTCTACGTCAGGTTACAGGGATACAGCAGTGGGTCAACAGCACAGTCCCTTCTCTCATGGGGGGAGAACATGACAAACAAACAAATATGTAATCATGAAATGTGATGAGCACAGTGAAAGGTCAGGAGTGTCGTGGCAGAGTGTAAGAGATGCAGAAGGTAAGAGACGCTTTCCTGAGAAAGCTACAGCTGAGCCGAGGCCTGAGATAATGTAGTAGATGTCCACTGGCTTTGGTCACCTTTGGTTCGCTTTCTCTTCTTTTGATGACAACACTTGATGACTGTCTTTGGGGGCTTTCTTCATGGGAGTCCCATTCTTCTTAGGTTGGTGCTGCGATCACGCTGGGTCATGTGACCAAGCCAGGTCAAGCTGGCTTTCATTGAGGGCTTGGACTCTGAGCGGAGTGACACAGGACGGAAGACAATCAGGGAGGGCAGGGCGTGCCGCGTGACAGCAGAAGCCGAAGCGATGCGCTGGCTGCACCAGGCTTCGTGGGGCCAGATGGAGGCTTTGGATTTTATCCTAAATACAAAGGAAAGTTGTAAAGCTATTTTGAGCACAGGGAGGATATTTTTGGGAGCAACCAGTGTCACAGGGGAAAAACAACCCAACAAACAATCCAGTCCAATGAACAGTGTGAAGACCTTTGGTCTTCTCAGTTCTGCCCTAAGCTAGCTCCAGGACCCTGAGCATTTGTTAGGCTCTTCTCATCTCTAATCTCTCTGAGCCCCAGTGCCTTCCTCTGCAAAATGAGGTAGGGGATTAGCTGACCTTTAATTTCCCTTTCTTCTCGGATGTTTCATGATCTACCGAGAAACCCTGTCAAATAGAATGAAGTGCTCATCATCAAGAAGTTTATAATCAAACGGGAGATACGAACACCCAACCTCTGTAACCCCTGCTGTATTCCAAGGATCCATGTTTAAAGCGGTTTCTAAGCTGGTTTTGCCAGCTCATTGTCTTGTTGGCTGCAGAAGGATTTTAACCAGGCTCAGTAGTCATTCAATGTAAACTTTGAGAGAAGGCAGTACTTGAAGTGTGATGCTCTGTTAAGCTGAGACATACTGACTTCAGCTGAGTGTTCTGTGACAGAAAACACGAGTGAGAGAGTATTGACTCTTGGCTGAATTTAGCCAAGATCTTGGAACTGTGGAAATGGCTGCGTGTGATATGTCTGCTGCTGCTCCGTAACTAAATCACGTCCAACTCTGCGACTCCATGGACTGCAGCAGGCCAGGCTTCCCTGATTTCACCAACTCCCGGAGCTTGCTCAAACTCATGTCCATTGAGTCGGTGATGCCATCCGACCATCTTGTCCTCTGTCACCCCCTTCTCCTCCCGCATCGTCTATCAGTTCATCTATTGCTGCTAACACTCAGTGGCTTAAAGCATCCACCATTTTATTTCTCACAACTCTTCGGACGGCTGGGTCATTTTGGCTAGACTTGCCTGGCCTCTGTCTTACGGCGGCATTCAGCTGGTGGGTTGGCTGGGGAACTGCTACAGCTGGGATGACAAGCCTCTCTCTGCCTCAGGCTTTCATTTTTGATGAGGTTGGACCAGGTTTTTTTCACTTTCTTCATAGCATTTCCAGAAGGCAAGGAGCGAGGCACAAGTGCTGATCAAACAGCCCTCGTTTGCCGTGTCTGTGGATGTCCCAGCGGCCAAGCCCAGGCTTAACAGAGGAGGCTTGACACCAAGGACATGCATAAGGAGGTGAGAGTCATCAGAGGCCATTAGGGTGACTGTGTGAACTGTCCCTCTTAGATATGCATTGCAAGACATGCAAGTTTAACCTATATGGTGCTTTCACAAAGACAAAATGTTCATGTTATTACTAGTATAAGGAAGCATTTGGAGTCACCTTATTAAGGGACTAAATCCTACATCAAGTGGTTCTGCTTGCCTCATAAAATTATTCATTAATTTTTGCAGTGGCCTTGGAAAGTTATGTACATATTTAGAAGAAAATACCATTTGCAATTATAATGAATTAAAGCAATCTTTACTGCAGTACCACTGTCTCAGTTTGGAACTAAGGCTTTCTAATTTCATATTAGCAGCGTCTATGTCCTCCCAACCCCTCTGCCCAAGGATGTGGGTGCCCTTCTCGTCGACCAGACCTCAGTCTCTTTTGAGGACAGGAATCCTACCTCACCCAAGTTTCTTTCTCTCATTCTCCCAGAATGTATGACATTCAGTGGATGCTCCTCGAGCTGTGCTATGCTAGGCTCAGATGCTGAGTCGTGTCCAACTCTCTGCCACCCCATGGACTGTAGCCCACTAGGCTCCTCTGTCCATGGGACTCCCCAGCTAAGAATACTGGAGTGGGTTGCCATTTCCTCCTCCAGGGGATTGTCCTGACCCAGGGATTGAACCTGTGTCTCCTGCACTAGCAGGTATATTCTTTACCACTAGCTCCACCTAGGATGCTCCCTGAATGCTGATTAAATAAACAAATCCACAGTTGCCTTTTAGTAAACCCCTTTATATTCCAAACACTTCACTCACAGATTGGATCACCAATCTCTCAACGCCACAGATGGATCATTCTCCACAGTTTACAACTCAGGGGACGGAGGCACAGAAAACCCAAGGTGGACAGGCTGGGATTCCAGCCCAGTCCTGTCTAACGCAACTTCATTGCACTCACTGCTGTTTTCCATGCAGAGCAGGAAGGAGACTGTCAGAAGTGAAAAGACACCTCCAGGTGTTGAGAGAGGGGCAATGAGGAAACAGTAGAGGCTGTAGCTTGCAGAAACCCTTAAGCATTAACTGCCTTTACAAGAAAATAAACACTGTTAATTAAGAGACTGGCCACCAAAACCCAGGTGGAAAACCAGTAGGAGAGCTGGTTCTACAGGTCTTAAAAAAACCCAGTACCAATTAGTTAATTCTTGGGGATGGGGAAGAGGAGAGACTGGAGAGGCCCTGTTGGGTAGGTGACAATTCCACACTCACAAGGGGTGTCCTCAGATGAAAAGGTGGCCGTTAGTTTACATTTTGCATATAGTTTTTATTACCTACTGGATCAGTAATAATAGTAACAGTAGCTACCTGTTAATGATCATAATAACGGCTTCTACCACTTAGCTCTGCAGCAATAGGTGGGTGGAGGGGCCGAGCAAGGCACTTCACATACAATGCAAGGTCTCAATGCTCACAACAGCCCAGAGAAGTAGGTTTTACTATTCTCAGTGTGTAGACGAGGTAACCCGCTCAGAGAGATTAGCTTTCCCAAGAGCTCCCAGCTGTTAAGTGGAAGATCTAAATCCTAAGTCTGTTCGACTAAAAGCCAGGAGTAACTGGGCGGTGGGCCCTGTGCCGCTCCGTGCTGGTCTGAGGTCGGGAACTGTGAATCTTATTTATTTATGCAACGTTGAGCACGTGTCTAAGTGTGTAATTCACAAACGAAAAAACAAATCTAGGTCCGGGTATCTGTTCTCTGGAAGTTTAGAAGCCTGCGTGGTGGAGAGCTGCCAAAGTCTGTCCTCATTCATTCGCTCCTTGGATCCCGTAAGAAGTGTTTGTGGCGCACTTGGGTATTCCGGGCGGGGCGCTAAACTAGGAGAGGGGACGGCGAGCCGGCTGCTCCCCAGCCTGACTTGACTTTCTCCGGGGCAAGGGTTAGGGTTAAGGGAAGCAGAAACGGTATGGAGCCGGCTGGGGCGCGACCCGCACCGGCGGCGGGGCGCGGGCGGGCGGCGAGCGGCGGCTGTCCGGGGCGGGCGCCCGGAGGCGGGCTCCCCGAGTCGGGCCCGGGGCCTCCGGCGGGGCGTCTCGGAGCAGCGGCGGTAGAGAGCGGGGCGAGGGGCCGCGGCACGCGGGCGGGCGGCCGGGCTGGGCGGGCGCGTTAGGGTTAGGGAGGGAGGATTCGGCTTCCCGGCGGCAGAGGGCGCCTGGCACTGCCGGCCGGGGCCGCGCGCCCGGGCGCCGGGAGGCGAGGCGGGGAGCGCGAGCGGCGGCCACCGCCACGTCTTCCCGGCAGCGGCGGCGCGGGCGGAGGTGAGCGGCGGCGCGGGCCCGGCCGGGCCGGGCTGGGGGCGCCCGCCCCGCGTAGAGCCAAGCGGCCGCCGAGGCCCGGGCCCCGAGCGCGTCCCGAGCGCAACTCGTGCCGGCCGCGGGCGGGGGCCGCGGGGCCGCGCGTCTCTGCGCGGGGCCGGGGTCTCCGCGCTGCGGGCTGGGGCCGCGGCCGGGAAAGTTGGGGCGGACCGCGAGCCCCGCGGGCCGGGCGGGAAGTGCGGGCGCGCGGCGGCCCCGGGGGACGGGGGCACGGGGGGCGGCGGGCGCGGGTGCTCGGCGCGCGGAGAGGAAGGGGCGCGCTCGGGGTCCCCGGCTGGAGCCCGCAGGTGCCCGGCGCGGCCCGTGGTGAGCAGGGGAAGGCAGGCCCGCGGGGTGCGCCGGGGGGCGGGGGGCGGAGTGGAGCGGCGGTGGGCTTGCCCCCTCCCCGCTGTCGGCGGACGCGGGGGAGGGGTCGGGCTCAGAGTTGGGGACGCCCCTGGGCTCCCGGAGACCCGGTGGGGAGTTCCTGGAACTGCTGGAGGAGGCGGCCGAGCCGCGCTTCCTCTACCGCCTGGGCCAAGTACCTCCCCTCCCCGTCTGCCAGACTCGCCACCCCGACTGCGGCGCTGCTGTCTGGGAAGTTGACGAAGGACCCCTGAGTGGATGGGATATTTAGGGGTCCCGTGGGCAGTAGGATTGGGCTGCATGCAATCATTAACCGTTGCCAGGAGAGAACGCAGCTCTGACCCCCTCTGACACCCACGCACCCACCCCCATTCCCCTCTACAGCACAAGCCACGTCGGTATTCCCAGGGTTCGGCTACGGATCCGCAAAGCCTAGCAGCCCCTCTGTTGGCAGAGTCGTGGTCATCCTGAAAGGGCGAAAGACACGGCCACTGATTCTCGGGCTGAGGCTGGCTATTTCAGAAACAAGTGGTTCTGCAGATGCTTTATTGGAATAATCTGTGTGGTGCCCCTTGACAGTGGAGATGACTCATGTTAGCTTTTTTTTTTTTCCCCTTCAAATAAATTTTGTATTCAAGACACAAGCGCACTAGGTCATTTGCAACAGTGGTAGAGCTGGAGACCCACACTGTAGGCCTTGAGACCTTGTCCTAGTCCTAGATGTATTAGCAAGGATTATGGCCTCCAATAATGGCATCACCAACTTGATGGACATGAGTTTGAGTAAGCTCCAGGAGTTGGTGATGGACAGGGAAGCCTGGCTTGCTGTAGTCCATGGGATCGAAGTCAGACATGACTGAGCAACTCAACTGATGGCCTCCAATGCATCACTTCCCCTCTTTGGAACTCAGTTTCTTTATCTGCAAAATTCGGTATACAGAATGAGTTAGACAGTCTCAGGTGGCAGGAGTAGGTGTTTGAGGGAACCTTTTTCCTTGTGAACCTTGATCAGCCACACAAAGTCCACCTCAGCCTATTATAAAGAAATTAGGATGGACTGAACACAGCTCAGAAGCAAGAGAGGCTGCATAAGGCAAAACAAAACCAAAAACTAATAATACTTGGTACTGGATTTGCAGTCAGGATACTTTCTTATGTAGACAATTAGTGTATTGCCTGTTCAGCTATCATTATCATAAAGTAGTTAACTGTGCTTTAAAAAGTTATGTATGTCTCATCTGAGGACCTGAAATTTTTCTTTTGTTTGAACCTTCAAGCCTGGAGTGGATGCGCAGTGGCTCCACGTGGAGCAGCCTTACTCGAAGAATACCCCCAGGATCTCTCCTTGCCGTGGGTGAGTGCTCAGTCGTGCTTGACTCTGTGACCCCATTCTGTACCGGAGGATCCCACCAGCCTCCTTGGTCCGCAGAATCTTCTGGCAAGAATACTGGAGCGGATTGTCATACCCTCCTCCAGGGGGTCTTCCCGATCCAGGGATTGAACCTGGGTCTTATGCACTGCAGGCTGATGCTTTACCACTGAGCCGCCCTGAAGCCTCTCTCGTTGCCATAGGACCATAGGTTTCCTTCTGTCTGACTGATGCTGCCGTCCTTGTACCACCACACTTCTGTCATCTTTCCCGTTCTGACTTGAGAAGTGGGGAGCTGATTCCTGTTGCATGTGGCATTTCTGAACCTCCCAGGTTTCGAGTGAGTGAAATTGATAGGCAAATAGTGCATTAGATACAGCACATTAAAAATAGCTCAAGGTAATAATGTGTCTGCTCCACCCCTATTCCCTAGACCCTCTGGACAACCTCTCAGTAGAAGTTCAGAGGCACTTCCTGCCCATCTTGTTTTGGATGCTGAGAGTTGAAATGCCATAGCTGGGTCAAATGGCACATTCATGACCAAGTCATGGTGCTGGTGGGCAGGAAGGGTTCTGTGTGTGTGTATTTTATCATAACTGAATGCTTCTGTCTTTCTGTTCTCTTCCATTAGTAGCTTTCAAATCCATATTGGGTTTGACCACATCATTTTCAGTAATCCTTTTCTGTCAGTTTCTTGTATACATTTTTATTTTAACTGAGAGCTATTAAATTAATAAAAATCCTGGTGCTAATAATAGTTGTCATTTGAGCCCCTACCATGTATCAGGCAGGACAAGATACGGGGGCTCAGCAGTAAAGAATCTGCCTGTGATGCAGGAGATGCAGCAGGGGTCGTGGGTTTGATCCCTGGTGGGGAAGATCCACTGGAGGAGGGGATGACACCCACTCCAGTGTTCCTGCCTGGAGAATCCATGGACAGAGGGGCCTGTCAGGCTACCGTCCATGGGGACATGACAGGCTGCACGCATGTAATGTTTTATGATAGTGGAAGAGTAATTCTTTTTTTTTTTAATGTTTTATTTTGTTTTGGGATGTAGTGATTAACAACATTGTGTAGTGTCAGGTGAGCAGCAGAGGCACTCAGCCATGCGTATGCATGTACCCCTTCTCCCCCAAGCTCCTCTCCCATGGAAAAGCAATTCTTAACTGTCTCATACAGGATTGGGATATTAAATGAGATCTTGTATGTGAAAAGCAATGTGTAAACTGTAAAGTGCCCTCCAACCCAGGGCAGGTTCTACACTAAGCACCCAAAGACTCTGGAAGCGTATGAGTCCATGAGTCAGGAGCCCAATGTCTGGTGGGCCTGGTGTACATGCTGAGCCCATCGCCTAATCCCTCTGAGCCTGATTTCCATGTGTGTAAAAGTAAGATGATAATATCTGCCTTGCACTAAATGAGATGCACTTGTGAGTTGCAGCAAGTACTCAGTGATGGTTAGCATTCACCCCTTCCTCTCCCCTTGCCCATGGGCACTTGGAATAATGGGATTGATTAAGTCTTCCAGTAGGAATTGTCCTCCAGGGAAAAAGGCTTTAAAGTATGTTTTTGTACTTATAAATAATTCTTTTAGCTTTTGGCTTCCCACTGCACCCTCAACACACACAGTGAATATTCGGGGTCTTAGCATCATCTGAAAGGAGGGCATTGCTGAGACTAGCTCAGCCTTGTGAATCAACTATACTTCAAGTGAGAATTAAAAGAAAGGTGGGGCTTGAAGTAAACTAGAAGCCAGAAGGAACAGGTCTTTGGTAGGGGCTAAAGATGGATGTGGCTAGTTACCTTGTGTCCGTTTTGTGCAAAAAGGGAAAGAGACTGAATTTGGGGACTTCTGGCTGGAAGGAGGCATTGTTAGAGCTGTAGTATATGGTGGGAGGGGAGGGAAGCTATGGGCTGTGAAAGGGATGGAAGAAGTGATTTTGATGGTAAAATCTGGACAGTTTGTCATGGGGGAGTTCTCTGTTAGATGAGGATTTGGCTAAATATGGGACCAATTTCCATCAAGTCCTAAAGGAATCTGTTGTGGCACTTTGAAGTTTTTGTGCTCCAGGCAGATTTTGACTGGTAGTGGTATCATCATAAATGAGTTTCCATAGTAAGTTGTATGTGGAAAATGAAATTAAATTCCAAGAGGGTGTTTGTTGTGACTGATGCCAGAATTTCTCTGAGAATTTTATTAAGATTCAGTCAGTCTGTAAAAGTACTTCTTAGTTCTCTGAAGATATTAATTAAGAAACAATTTAAAAAAAACCCAGAAATGTCTCCTTTGTGAGCTTTTGAAATGTAATCTTCCTAAATCTTTGGAAAAAATGAAGTCTAAGAAAAAGTCGCAAAGCTGTGTATTTTAAAAGCAGTTCCTCTGAAGTGATGTTTTTCTTTTTTCCTGTCTCTTCCCTCCTCTCCCATTATTTTGATAATGAGTTAATTTTGGTATCTTTCACAGCTTGGGAAGCTAATTTTTATGTTTATGACCCTTCCCCTTTAGACCTTGAATGTGCCTTTTTTCTGAGCTTGCCCATGTTCATTCATTGTGAGGAAGCAGCACAGCGAGGTCGTGAAGAGCGGAGACTCTGGAGCCAGGTTGGGGGCAGGGAGAGTCATGGTCCTTCTTGACCATGAAGGTGTGCCCTCTGCTGAATTCACAGAGGCTCCGGAGGTCAGTCGTGTTATCCCCCTGCTCAGATGAGGAGACGGCTCAGAAGCACCTGTGTCCCCAGAGCTGGGGCGGGATGTTCGCCTGCGTGGCAGCCCAGATGTCTGTGAGTCCAGAGCCTGGGAGGCGGGGGTCAGGCCGCCCTGCCAGCGCTGGACTCTGCCCCAGAGACAGGGCTGGGTCGGGGCTGTGTGGAGTCCGCAAGGGGCGGCAGAGGATTGAGGCCTTCAGGGTAACTGGCCTGAGAGAGCGTGAGGGTTGGCCTCACGGCGTTGAGGCTGGCAGCTGGTGGGCACAGGGGGCGCTGGCCGTGGACAGTGTTCCGTCCTTGGACCTGGGCTTGAGAGATGCGGGGCCGAGTCTCTGCTCTCCCCCTGCCCCTCACGGCCAGTCTCACGCCGCAGGCAGGGTATGGATGCTATGTGCAGACCGAGGGCCTCTCTAGAAACCATGGTGGCCTCCTGTGGTCTCTCTCTCGGGCTGGGGAAAGGTGCTGGCATAAGCCCCAAGCCCTCCCCTGTCTTTACCCGCCTACCTGGCCTCCATTGCCACCTTTCCTGGAGCAGCTCGGGATGGAATTCAGGTTCTCAGACCCCAGTCCATGAGGGACGTGCAAGCTTGCTTGTTCACACTTCAGGTGAAAGGATCGCAGGGGAAAAGCCCCGTGGAGGCCGCCTCCCGGGGTGGGGTCCGCACCCTCCTGTTCCCGGGGGACCCAGCGGACTGTGCTGGCCGTGGGCCTCACCTCTGACAGGTCCCCCAGGGCCTGACCCATCTCTGGACGTGGCAGGTGGTCACCACACATCCAAGGCTGGTTGGTGGGCGAGTTCTCGGGGTGGCCGGCCCTGCCGGGAGGTGAGCCCACCCCCCGAGGGGTGCAGCGTGGCGGGGAGCCGGGCTGTGCCCGGGGAAAGCAGTGCCAAAGCCCAGGGGCGCGCGCGGTGCCTGTGCTCTCCGGGCCTGCGTGTCCTCATTGCGCGGGGCCTGCCGCCACGTCAGGAGTGCGCTGGCCCCGGGCCGTTCCCCTCCCAGTGCCCGTGTCTGTGCAAACTTGCCCAGGCTTCCCATTTTCCTTGTGTAAACACTGGGACTCTTCAGGTAGCTCCCGCTGAGCTCCGGCCTGTTGACCAGGTCCTGGCTTTTCTTGGGTCGCATTCTCACTGCAAGGGGGCCGAGGATCCTCGCTGGGCCCGCCTGCTCCCGGCTTCTGCAGGCAAGGTCTCACCCCAGTGAGTCATGCACGGGACTCCGCTGCCCCGCTGTGCGGGGGGCACCCCTTCCCCCCAAGACGGGGCTTCTCTTCCTTGTCCTGAGGGTGGTCCCCTAGCCGTGGGCTGTTCCAGTGCCCAGAGTGTTTGGTGCACTAATGGGGTACCTGTACTAATGGGAGGGAAGCACCTGACCTGGGGGTGTCAGCTGTCAGCCTGCCTCCTGAACATCATGTCCTAAGCAAAGCCCTTCTCTTTTTCTTTTTGCTCTGTGTTTAGCTGTGTGCTTGTGTGTTCGTTTTAGTTATTATTAGGAAGCAAACAAGGTCTTTATCAAATCTTTAATTTTACAGACATGTTACTATGGGCAAGCAGAAAGAGTAACTGTCTTTACCCAGGATATCACTGATTGATCTCTCCTTGTACCACATTGTTCTTGTTCTGCTGGCAGAACCCTCTGATGTGTGTACCGGTTCAGTTTCAGTGTTGAATGTGAAGTGAGGCTTGACTGGTTGTTCGGAGGGAGTTGAATGTTTGGACACTGGGCTGCCAGCCTGGCTGTCCTTGGAGCCTCAGGAGCCTGGCAGCAAAGTGGCTCAGATGGTAAAAAATCCACCTGCAGTGCAGGAGACCTGGGTTTGATCCCTGGGTTGGGAAAGTCCCCTGAGAAAGGAATGGCAACCCACTCCAGTGGCCTGGAGAATCCCATGGACAGGAGCCTGGCGGGCTACAGTCCGTGGGGTCACAGAGTGTGACATGACTTAACAGCTGATATGTTCCCTGCTTTCCCTTTTTCTCCAGCTTCACTCGCGGGTGGCTCTGCTGCTGACAGTGGGTGACTGTCCCTCTGCTGTGGGAAAAGGAATTCTCCTTCACCCTGGTTCTTACTTTCTTCTTATCCCATGGGGTGAGAGGGAGGCAAGTCTTGGAACAGTAGCTCCTGGAGCCCAGCGGCTTCAGGGGTGCAGCTGCAGCTCCCACAGCGCTGCCGTCCACTTTGCCCTTCCTCCCTGTCGACCCTGATCCCATCTGTCTCTGTGGCTTAGAGATTGCACTTGAACTTCATTATTCATTCTTGCGAAGACCTTGGAGTGTGGCCCCAAACTTGTTCAAATTGCGGAGGCAGCTTCAAGCCAGAGCACAAAGGAACCCTGTTTTGGTGGTAGTGGTATTTTTCAATCAGTTTGTTGCCTTTTTTCTAAGCGATACATTAATTTGTTACACTCTTGCACCCCACCCTCCCAATCACTTAGTAAAGTCCACAGCAGCAGATACAGAGTTCTCCTTCCCCTGGGACCCCAGGGGTCTCAAGGGGTCTCAAGGGACCCTCAAGGGGCCCCTCCCTGCTAACTCCTCAGCCCTGACCGATTGGAACGTCCATCAGCCTGTCCAGACCCAGAAACATACTGCTTTGTTTCTTCTGAGGCATAAATTGCATTGCATCATATATGTCGTTTCACTATTTTATCTTTTCATATAATGGATCTTACAGATCTTCTCATGCATTCTTCTCTTACTTTTTCTACAAAATATTTTATAGTATAGATGTATCATAATTTATGAGTCAGTCCCCCATTGATAGACATAATCTAACTCGTTAGTTTTGCTACTATATCTTCATACATGCATACTGTTGTACACGTGTATTTCTCTAGGAGTGGAATCAGTATGCCACAGGTTCTACATGTTTGAACTGTTATAGCAAATCCCCACGCTGCGCTCTTGAGGGCTGGGCTGGTTTAAAGCACCAATAGATAATGAGGCCGCCCCTTCCCCCTGGACTGCCATTCTGCTAGACGAAAGAAATGGATAGTGTTTAGTAGGCATTTCACCACCGCTGGTGTGGCTATGAGACTCACTTGGCTTTCGGATCTTACTTGTGGGGGAGGCATCATAGCCCTAGAGGATGGGGACGCTGAACCCCCAGGACCACGGCTCTGCTCAGGCTGTCCTGCAGACAGGGGTGGGAATGTGGCAGTGGAAGCAAGTGCTCCTGGTTTCATGTTTTCTCCACTTTTCCCAGAGGCTGGGCACTGTAATGGATCATTTTAATTCTGGCATGACCTGCCAGAGTCTTTCTGCGAGCCTCTCCCCAAGGAGGCAAGTGCTTGTAAGCAGCGCTTTGATAGCAGTTCTGTTCTGCGTAGCTGAGGCAGAGGTGCCAGGCCTGGGAGCTGAGCTAGGGAAGTGCACGCCAGAAAGTCAGAGGCTCTGGCTTCGGGACAGCCTCTGTTCTGGGTGTGAAGCAGCACCCTGCGGCGGGGCTGTCCCTGCAGCAGGCGGTGCCTCTCCGCCCGCTCCCAGCTCGCTTGGGAAGAGAGTGACGGGCGGTCCCTGCGCTGCCTGGGCCGGCAGAGAGCATGTCCTGAGGCTTCCCCTGGCCTTTCCATGTGGGCTGAGCTGCACAGTGGGCTCTGGAGGCTCTGACTTAATGACAGCGTCCTGCACCTGCTGGTCAAAGACGGCCAGGAGGCAGGAGTGATGGAGGCGCTGGTGGGGTGGGAGGAGGCTCCACTTCCAGCTCCCCCTCTGTCGTTTGTGGCTGTGTGATGTAAGTAAAGTTGTCTTTTCTCCTGGCCTCCGTTTCCTCATCTGTAATCCAGGAATAATATCAGCACCCACCCCGCAGGGCTGTTGCGGGGATTCAGAGAGTCATGTTTGTGAAGATCAGCACACTACTAGTGTGCACCCAGCAACAGTAAGCAGCTGCCACTTTGATTTGTGTTCTCCTTTCCTTACAGGTGGCTTAATCACTAGGTCGTATCTGACTCTGTGACCCCATGGACTGTAGCCCACCAGGCTTCTCTGTCTGTGGGAATTCTCCAGGCCAGAATACTGGAGTGGGTTGCCATTCCCTTCTCCAGGGAATCTTCCTGACCCAGGGGTCAAACCAAGGTCTCCCGCATTGCAGGCAGATTCTTTGCCAGCTGAGCAACCGGTGAAGCCCAAGATTACTGGAGTGGGTTGCCATTTCCTTCTCCAGGGGACCTTCCCCACCCAGAGGTTGAACCCACGTCTCCTGCATTGTAGGCGGATTCTTTATGTCTGAGCCACCTGGGAAGCCCCTTTCCTTACTTAGTAAGTGTTTCTAAATGAACAAATGAGTGTTGCCTTCGGTAAGTGTAGCAGTGCACATCGTCTGGTAACGTCGAGGAGGATACAGGCAGATCCAGGTCAGGCAGGGCTGTGGGAGTGCCGCGGGGTGGAGGCTTTGGGGCTCTTTCTGCATCAGCCCTGCCGTGGGGTGTCAGAGCAGAGGCCCCCTGCTTAGGGTGACTGGGTCCTGCGGATCCTCTTACAGCCTCTCCACTTTGTTTCAGAGGCTGAGCCCAGCCGTGAGAGGGGACGTGCAGCTGTGAGCCTGGTGGCTCAGCGTGCAGGTGGGACGGGGCTCTGGGCTCGAGGCTTGGGGCTCTTTACCCTGTTCTGCACGCCGGGTAAATGGGCCACGTGCTGCCTCTTCTAGCTGCAGGAAAATAGAACCACGCAGTGTTCGGGGTGCCCTGCAGAGTCTGCCGTCTGCTGCTCTGGGACCCTGTGAGCTGAGGTCGCTGCAGGGAGGGCCAGGAAGTGCAGCCCGCAGGTGGGGGGCTCTCGCTTCACCCCCTGCCTGGTTGTGCTCCCAACAGCGCTAGCCCTGGGGTGCCATTGTCGCGGGTCTCCTGCCCTGACCACATGTGTGTGCAGTGCACGCAAGTGTGATGGCACGCTCTTCTGAAGTCCCTGCTATGTTTTCTGATGGTTCCCCCAAACCAGAGAGGCCTGCCGGCTAAGTGTGGGCAAGGCTGTGCCCAGGATTCCAGAGGACCCTGGCTGCCTGGGTCCAGGGGGCAGAAGGGAACCTTGGTCCTGAGAGCAGAGTGTGCTGGGGGAGCCCCATGTGTGCGGGGGAGGAACAGGGCCGCCCGCCCGGCGGGGACAGAGGTGGTTCGCAGACCGCGGGGCTTGCAGAGCCCCGGGTGTGGGGAGTCCAGGCGCATGCGCATGTGGCAGGGTGTGACTGTGGGGCGTGCAAGCACGAGTGCCCTGTAGTGCGAGCTGGACTTCAGAGTAGTGCTCAGAGAGTGCCAGAGGCGCCACCTGCATCAGCCGCTGGACAGCCGTCCTCTGGCCTCTGGGCCCTTGAGGGCCTTGCGGAAGCAGTGTGGGAAGACAGGCCTCGCTTGCATCCTCACTCTGCGGGCGAGGACGCAGCCCTGCCCAGGGGACGCCTGAAGCCTGCGCTGCCTGCACTCTGCTCCACGTGCATGCTCACCAAGGGCTCGCGTGGCAGTGCCTTGCTCGGTGCCTGGAGGAGCTGAAGGTTGCTTCCCAAAAGAATGAACGAGGTCTTGATTCAGTTCTGGTTCTGGCTCTTCTGTCTCTGGGTGGAGCTGGGACCCTGGCCCTTCAGTTGTGCCCTCTGTAGGGTGGGCGCAGCACCCCACCTCCCTTCTAGGCTTATCTTCATTCACTCAGAACCTGTTCAGCAAATACATTTTTTCAGGTGGATGCTATTCCATGCGTTGGGCGTTTTACATAGAGCAAAAGAACATCAAAATCCTTTTCTCTTGGGGCTTATTTTCTCGTGAGGGGCAACAGACCATAAATAGCTGGTCACAGTCCATGGTCGTCCCAGTTTCCTAGCGTGTTGCAACAAAGGACCGCAACCAGATGGCTTAAACACCAGGACCTTGTTTTCTCGCTGTCCTGGGGCTCTGAGGGCAGACCAGTCCCTTGCTCCCACCGTTCCTGGGGGTGCCTGCATCCTCTGCTCCCAGCCTCCCATCACCACACGGCACCTTCCCTGTGTCTGTGGCCCCTCTTTCTTTGCGGGCCCCCTCCTCCACGTGACCTTGCCCTAACCGTGTACATCTGAAGGCCCTCTCTCCAGAAGGGGTCACATGGTTCCAGGTGGCTGTGGGTTTGTGGGGACACTGGTGGACCCAGAACAGTGAGTGAGGTGGGGATAGTCGCTGAAATGTCAGGGGAGCGCCTAGGGCAGGGGGTGGTGAGGTGCTGAAAGTGGGTCCAGGCAGGCCTTGCTGAGCAGTCGTGTCTGAGGGGAGTTGTAGTGTGGAGCAGACGTGGTCCAGCCAGGGGACAGCTGCCACAGAGGCCTTGAAGTGGACACGTGCGCCTGCCAGGCTGGTGTGGGGGCATGGAGATGGAAGTCGTGTGTGTGTGTGCATGTGTGTGTGTGTGCGCATGTGTGCATGTGTGTGTATGTGTGCGTGTGTGCATGTGTGCGTGTATGTGCGTGTGTGTGCGTGTGCGTGCATGTGTGTGCGTGTGCGTGCGTGTGTGCGTGTGTGTGTGCGTGCGTGTGTGCGTGCGTGCGTGTGCGTGTGTGCGCGTGTGCGTGCGCGTGTGTGTGGGTGTGTGCGTGTGTGCGTGTGCATGTGCGTGCGTGTGCGTGCGTGTGTGCGTGTGTGTGCGTGTGTGTGCGTGCATGTGTGTGTGTGTTTGGGGTGGGGGCCTTTTGCCCCCATGGGATGGGAGCCAGTGTTGAGTCCGCAAGAACAGCGAGAGAATCATTGGCAGGTGGGTAGCCGGTTGCGGCTTTTCCGGGTTTAGATGCCACTGCAGTGCCGTGTTCAGGCACCAGGGTATTTTGTGGCAGTTGTCTCTCTCTGCTCTGTTGACCCTCGACCCACCGCCCTCTCCTGTGTGTCCTCCTCATAGATGCCTGTACACCACCCGCTCCCCACATGGAAATCACAGGCAAGAAGAGAGAGCAGAGGAGGCCAGGGTGCGTCTTGCCACCAGCCCGGCTTGAGGGGTACCACCTGGGACGGTGCCTGCGCCCCAGCAGGTGTAGAAACTGCCGACTGAGGCCGGCACACCCAGGGCCCACATCCTTCCATGGACCCCGTCACCGTGAGAAGAGTGGAGTCAGCGCAGGGCTGGGAGGGGGTGCGGCATGGGCCAGGCACCCGGGCGGCGTCAGGGCACCCAGGCCCTCCCTGCCCCCAGCTTGTTGTGGGTGCACAGAGCTGTGCGCTGTCGTTCCTGTTTGCCGTGAAAGCACTCGGGCCCACGTCCGAGCCCCGTCATCGTTGGAAGGAAGGAGCCTCGGGCATGGCTGGCCGGTCTGGGTTGGTTTGGCCTGCGTGGCCCCTGGGGACTCATAACTGTGGATCACTCGGCGTCGGAGCTCCTTATCTGGCTCCCGTTTGATTTCCTCTCTGCGTCTCCAGAGGAAAGGGCCTGGCACGCCTGTGATCCGGGCCTGGGAGGAGTGGGCCACAGGTGGCCGTGCTTTGGGCTGTCTTCCAGGCCTCTCTCTGTGATGCTGGTGCAGAAGCAGCCGGTCCAGGAGGTGACCTGGGGCCGCTGGTGCTGCCAGCCCTCCAGGGAGTGCCGCTGTAGAGATAATTACGTGTAAGCAGAGATGGAAATAGAACTCCCCAGCGCCCGGAGCAGCTGCTTCTCTGTTGGATTTCAGGAACTGCCTTGGGGGTGCTGCTTGCTCCCTGGCCCTGCTTCCCAACAGAATACTCACCCGTCCAAAATGAAAGTGGGGGAAGGCCATGCCTCACCGGCGACAGAACCTTTAAGTGCGTTTTGTGGGATCGTGGTTCCTTCTACACTAACTCCTGGAGTTAGTCCTGGGGCTGCTTCCCCAGCCCAGCAGAAGAGCTTCCTTCTTTGCCAGGCGCTCCGGGAGGTTTTGGCCCATGTGGCATCCCCAGGAGTCAGTGGAGTCTGGCCTTGTGTCCGCATTAGAGGCGGAGAGGCCTTGCCCACGGACGGGAGCCAGGCAGAGCCCGAGGGTCCGGGTAAAACAAGCTCCTTGTCCTGTGCCCAGGCGCCACTGTCTCTGTGCTGACACGCTCGCAGTGTGTGCCTGCCCGATTGTGTCCGGCTCTTTGTGACCCCATGGACTGTAGCCCGCCAGGCTCCTCTGTCCACGGGATTCTCCAGGCAAGACTACTGGAGCGGGTTGCCATTTGCTTCTCGAGGAGATCTTCACCACCCAGGGATCGAACCTGTGTCTTCTGTGTCTCCCGCATTGGCAGGAGGATTCTTTAATGCTGAGCCACTGGGGATGTGCCCCAAGCACCTAGTAAATAAGGGCTTGTACGTACATACTGGATATTGGCCCTGATGGTTTCTTTTTGTTTTTTATTGTGTGTGTTTTTTTAAACTGGGCATCTGTGAGCTACCTCAGGACCCTGAGAACTCAGCCTTCTGGCCTGAAGTCAGGACTGGTCTCATCCCTGCAGCCTTGGGGCCGTCACTTGTCTCCTGGGCAACCTCCTCCTTACCAGGGGCTGGGTGGGATGGCTGTCATGCGTGTCTCCTTCCTGTGCCCCCACAGCCTGAGGCACAGGCCCCAGGGTGACTTGCCTGCAGAGGCTCCTCTGTCACTGCAGGAGCTCCTGAGGGTGGGGACATGGTGTGCAGAGCTCCCACGGGCTCCTCCGTGGCCCTTGTCCTGCTCGGCCAGACCCCCAGGGTCTTGCTTTCTGGGTGAGCGTCGATGGGGAGGGAGGAACAGGTGGCCGGGGTTTGATGGACACCTCCCTCCTGGCTTTGGGGGCAGGTGTCCCCAGCTGTTCAGCGTGAGCTCTGTGTTCCTGCCTCAAGTTTCATGCAACTTTTGATCCTTGCCCTGAACAAAGTCCCTTTATTTCTGGGTGTTGTAGAGAGAGCTGTTTCTGCAGTTTTGCAGAAAAGAATGGATCATGATGACAAAGTTGGCTATTTATTATATTCCAAATTTACGAAATATCTATGCTTTGGAAAAATACCATAACGAATTTTATTTCAGTGGTTGCCTCTGGATTTCAGTATTAAAGGAGATTCTTTTTATCTTTTTGTTTTTCAGCATTTTCCATGTTGAGCACATATTGCCTAGATAATAAAAGCTATTAATATTAAAATTACTATGAATAATAAATAGCTATTTATTATGCTTTAGTATGTGCTACACACATAAGAATTGCCATTAAACTCTTATTTAATCCTTGTTATGAACCTGTGAGGTTCTCTAACAGTATAAATGCTAGCCCATTTTATTTTACTGTGGCGAAATATACAAAACTCATCTCTTTAACCATTTTTAAGTTCTGTGACATGAAATACATTCACCATGAAATCCTTTTTTTGAATTCCTTATTTTAGAAATGAGGAAGCTGAGATTTAGAGAAACAAAGATGCTTAAGGTCACAGAGAGTAAGGAGTCCCAGAAACAGGATGTAGACCCAGGGTGCTGGTACTCGGAGGTCTAGGGTCTCTGGCTTGTGGGAGATCTCTGGGATCTGACACCTACCCTGCACCGGGATCGCCATTTGATTGCGGAGAGCAGTGCGTGTGTCTCTCTCCTCTGGAAGCTCTGGAGTTGGGTCTAGTGTGTTTACAGGGAGGTGGGTGGCCACCTGGCTTGGGGCACAACTGGCTGACATGAGTGACACCACGGTTGGTGATTTCTCTGCACCTGTTTGTTAAGCAGGTGGAAGTGTGTGTGGGTGTGTGTGGCCTGTGTGTTAGCGTTCTGTCTCCAGAAGGTTTTCAGTCGTAGGGGCCAGTGGGCTGGAGACCAGAGGGCTGGAGCTCAGATACCTGGCTTTCCCAGGCCTGGCCACACTGTGCGGGTGATTTTAGAGAAAAGGCATTGAACTTGGAGTTAGAAGGTCTGTGCAGCAGACCTGATTTTTACCATGGGGTAGACATGCTGTGGCCTCTATTTCCTCATTTCTAAGCGGGCGATGAAAGTGCTTGTTCTGCTTGCCTCGTGATTGCAGAGGATTAAATGTCATGATGGGGTCAAAGTGCTAAACAAACTAAAGGCCTACCAAGTAAGTTTCTGGGATGGGTATTTGAGAGCTCAGTCTGGGAGAGGAGTCTATGCTGCTGATGCTGGAGCCCTGGGGAGGGTGGATTTGGATGTGAAGACTAGCAGCTTTGCTCCGACTTGTTCTCTTTGGTTTTGGCCATCAGCTTGCTTCCTCCACCGTTGCCTAGTTGGTGAAAGACAGTGTTCCATTGTCTGCCTCGTACTGTACGTTGGAATGCTCTGAGATTTTACTGGCTTTGACTCTGCCAAGGCCCTTGGATTCACTTTCCTGGTTCCCCATCTCCTGCCCCAGGGGTCACACTGCCCTAGTGAAATGAATTATGATAGAGGAGGTCTGTTTTGTAGCACCTGGTGGTTGAAACTATGTAGCAGCTTTCCCTGGTCTTCTGTGCCTTTCTCATCTTTGTAGCCAGCAAAGTCTGTCTCTTTCTCTTCCCTAATCTTGAGGAGCCAAGCGTGGGAGTGGGTGGGACCTGGAAGACTTGCTGGCGAGGCAGTGGTGGTGAATGCAGTGCTTGCTTCTCACTGCACCAAGACGCTGTGAAATATCACGATAAAGAAGACAGGGTCCCGAGGAGCCCATTGTGTCCTGGAGAAGGTACAGATACTCCAGAAACAACTGTGAAGGTGAGGGATAGGTAGCTTGAAAAGGGACTGTCAAGAGAGGTCCTTTTGTTTAAATGAATGAAAATACATCATGAGAGCTGGTCAGAGGGGTGCACTGTCATGACTTTGAGACTCTCTGCTTTTTAACAACTGTTTGAATCAGCTGTTTCTAAGCTAAGGTTTCTGTCTGGCCCCTCCCAAGGTAATTTCTCAAGCCATCACTGTTTCAGTGCATGTTTTGAATTACAGGAAAACTGGGGTGCTGTGCAGGGCCCTGCGGAAGTCAGCGGACCCGCCCACCCCCCTGGGTCTAGCGTTGGGAATGGTACTGGAAGACTAAGTAGGTCACAGAGATCTATTTTGAACTGAGTGTGGCTGGGCTGCCTGGACGTTTAATTTCCGGATCAAATATTGTTGGGCTTGTTTGCCCAGGAGGTTGGCAGCGAGCACTCTCTGGTGGGTCGTGTGGTATATTTATAAAGTGTGAAGAGTCTGGAGGTAAGGAGACCTGCCAGCCATTTCTCATCTGGTAGGGGCGCCGGTGATGGAGAGATTTCAGAATCCTTCCAGAAGGCGGGGGAGTATAGTTTTCCCCACCCCGCAGCCTTGATTTTTCTGAAAATGGTCAGTCCTCATTAACTTCCTGAAATCTTTTTCTTTTAAAGAATGAGATCTAGTTATTACCCAGGGCTGGGTGGCTTCTGCTTATGTTAGTAAGAGTGGCTGGTTGCCGATCAAGTCTTTTAGGTGTATTGTTTTATTTACTCCTCACAACAACTTTGGAAATGCGAAATTACTGTCCCTGTTTTGTAAGACAAGAATCAGCTGATGCCAACAGACCTGGTGTGTAAGTAGCAGCGCCAGAGATTTAAACCCAGGTCTTTCTGTTTTAGTTTCATTAAAACCTTTAATTTTGTACTGGAGCATAGCTGATTAGCAGTGCTCTGATAGTTTCAGGTGCACAGCAGCCCAGCCACAGTTGTGCATGTATCCATTCTCCCCCAGGCTCCTTCCCGTTCCCGCTGCCGCATAACACTGAGCAGAGGAACCAGGTCCGTCTGCCCAGTGTGGCCTCTTGCTTCACTCCGCATGCTCTTGGGAGCCCATCTGGGAGTGGGGAGTCGGGTAGCGGCTCCTGGGCCTGTTTGGAGGCAGGAGTGACCTGCCCCCGGAGGGGAACAGGTGTGGGCACTGGGGCACCGGCCTCCCGACTCAGACATTCTGTGTGCAAATAGAGCCAAATTTCAGGCGAGCTCTCTGATCTGATGGACCACAGAATCATGGGAATTTTGCTCTTTGTTGGCGTTTTCTCCCCTTTCCCTCTTTTTTCTGTAGGTGTTCTTGCCTAAGGCCTTGGGTGAGTGCGGTGGGGCGGTGAGGTCCATGAAGAGACGCAGGTGGTGATGGAGTCATCTCCACTCACTCCTCGGGATGCAGGGCCTGTCTGCCTGGACATCCTTCTGTCCTCAGGACTCTGCTTTCCCTGCATTATTGGGGAGTAAACACAAGCTTTCGGGTGTGTGTTTGCCCGTCTCTGCAGTCCTTCCCTCTGAGCCTCTTGCAGAGCCCCGGCAGTCAGCCTGCTGCGCATGGTGTCTGCGACGCGGGCGTGCAGCACTTCTCAGGCGCTGTGCACAGGCTTGCCTCACAGTGAGCCACCGTTGACCTCAGCTCACAGACCGGTTCTTTTTCTTTTCTTTTTTTACAAATTTTATTTGTTTGTTTACTGAGTACACTCAGCCTCTGTTGCTGCGTGTGGCCTTCCTCGAGCTGCAGAGCTCTGGGGCTGCTCTCCAGGGGCAGCGGCCGTGGCTTCTCTTTTCTGGTTGCAGGGCACAGGCTCAGTAGTTGAGGCACACAGCTTAGTTGCTCCACAGCATGAAGAATCTTCCCAGACCGGGGACTGAACCCGTGTCCCATGTATCGGCAGGCAGATTTTTTAAAAATTTATTATTATTATTATTTTTATGTTACAATCTTGTATTGGTTTTGCCACACATCAACATGAATCCACCACGGGTGTACATGTGTTCCCAATCCTTAACCCACCTCTGACCTACCCCCTGACACCATTCCTCCTGGTCATCCCAGTGCACCAGCCCCAAGCATCCTGCACCCTGCATCAAACCTAGACTGATGATTCGTTTCTTATATGATATTATACATGTTTCAATGCCATTCTCCCAAATCATCCTACCCTCTCCCTCTCCCACAGAGACCAAAAGACTGTTCTATACATCTGTGTCTCGTTTGCTGTCTCACATACAGGGTTATCGTTACCATCTTCCTAAATTCCATGTATATGTGTTAGTATACATTAGTATGCGTTAGTATTGGTGTTTTTCTTTCTGGCTTACTTCACTCTCTATAATCGGCTCCAGTTTCATCCACCTCATTAGAACTGATCAAATGTATTGTTTTTAATGGCTGAGTAATACTCCATTGTGTATATGTACCACAGCTTTCTTATCCATTCATCTGCTGATGGACATCTAGGTTGTTTCCATGTCCTGGCTATTATAAACAGTGCTGCGATGAACATTGGGGTACATGTGTCTCTTTCCATTCTGGTTTCCTCAGTGTGTATGCCCAGCAGTGGGATTGCTGGGTCATAAGGTAGTTCTATTTGCAATTAGCAGCAGGCACGGTCTTGCCTCAAGAGAGAGCAGTGAATGTGTTATATAAAATATATTTAAACTTCATGAAAGCTAAGTGAAAATATCCTAAATGACACATGATTTGAAACAAATCCTTTCCCCATTTTAACAGAGAAACATCTCTGTTTAAAAATATCCAGTTGACTAAGAACAGGACCTTTCTTTTGACTTTCTTAGCCGTTTGGACCTGGGCTTTTGTTTGCTGGAAGATTTCTGTTTACACTTTCAATTTCCGTGCTTGTGATGGGCCTGTTAAGATTGTCTATTTCTTCCTGGTTCAGTTTTGGAAAGTTGTACTTTTCTAAGAATTTGTTCATTTCTTCCACGTTGTCCATTTTATTGGCATATAATTGCTGATAGTAGTCTCTTATGATCCATTGTATTTCTGTGTTGTCTGTTGTGATCTCTCCATTTTCATTTCTAATGTTATTGATTTGATTTTTCTCTCTTTGCTTCTTGATGAGTCTGGCTAATGGTTTGTCAATTTTATTTATCCTTTCAAAGAACCAGCTTTTGGCTTTGTTGATTTTTGCTGTGGTCTCTTTTGTTTCTTTTGCATTTATTTCTGCCCTAATTTTTAAGATTTCTTTCCTTCTACTAACCCTGGGGTTCTCCAGTTCTTCCTTTTCTAGTTGCTTTAGGTGTAGAGTTAGGTTATTTATTTGACTTTTTTCTTGTTTCTTGAGGTATGCCTGTATTGCTATGAACTTTCCCCTTAGCACTGCTTTTTACAGTGTCCCATAGGTTTTGGGTTGTTATGTTTTCATTTTCATTTGTTTCTATGCATATTTTGGTTTCTTTTTTGATTTCTTCTGTGATTTGTTGGTTATTCAGAAGTGTGTTGTTCAGCTTCCATATGTTGGAATTTTTAATAGTTTTTCTTCTGTAATTGAGATCTAATCTACTGCATTATGGTCAGAAAAGATGTTTGGAATGATTTCAATTTTTTTGAATTTACCAAGGTAGATTTATGGCCCAGGATGTGATCTATCCTGGAGAGGTTTCCGTGTGCACTTGAGAAAAAGGTGAAATTCACTGTTTAGGGGTGAAATGTCCTATATATATCAATTAGGTCTAACTGGTCTATTGTATCATTTAAAGTTTGTGTTTCTTTGTTAATTTTCTGTTTAGTTGATCTATCCATAAGTGTGAGTGGGATATTAAGTTCAATTCAGTTGCTCAGTCGTGTCCAATTCTTTGCAACCCCATGAATCGCAGCACACCAGGCCTCCCTGTCCATCATCAACTCCTGGAGTTCACTCAGACTCAGTCCATTGAGTCCATGATGCCATCCAGCCATCTTATCCTCTGTCGTCCCCTTCTCCTCCTGCCCCCAATCCCTCCCAGCATCAGAGTCTTTTCCAATGAGTCAACTCTTCGCATGAGGTGGCCAAAGTACTGGAGTTTCAGCTTTAGCATCATTCCTTCCAAAGAAATCCCAGGGCTGATCTCCTTCAGAATGGACTGGTTGGATCTCCTTGCAGTCCAAAGGACTCTCAAGAGTCTTCTCCAACACCACAGTTCAAAAGTAAAGTCTCCCACTATTATTGTGTTACTGTTAATTTCCGCTTTCATACTTGTTAGCATTGGTCTTACATATTGTGGTGCTCCTATGTTGGGTGCATATATATTTATAATTGTTATATCTTCTTCTTGGATTGATCCTTTGATCATTATGTAGTGTCCTTCTTTGTCTCTTTTCGCAGCCTTTGTTTTAAAGCCTATTTTATCTGATATGAGTATTGCTACTCCTGCTTTCTTTTGGTCTCTATTTGCATGGAATATCTTTTTCCAGCCCTTCACTTTCAGTCTGTATGTGTCCCTTGTTTTGAGGTGGGTCTCTTATAGACAACATATATAGGGGTCTTGTTTTTGTATCCATTCAGCCAGTCTTTGTCTTTTGGTTGGGGCATTCAACCCATTTACGTTTAAGGTAATTATTGATAAGTATGATCCCGTTGCTGTTTACTTTATTGTTTTGGGTTTGGGTTTATACACCCTTTTTGTGTTTCCTATCTAGAGAGTATCCTTTGGCATTTGGTGGAGAGCTGGTTTGGTGGTGCTGAATTCTCTCAGCTTTTGCTTGTCTGTAAAGCTTTTGATTTCTCCTTCGTATTTGAATGAGATCCTTGCTGGGTACAGTAATCTGGGCTGTAGGTTATTTTCTTTCATCAATTTAAGTATGTCTTGCCATTTCCTCCTGGCCTGAAGAGTTTCTATTGAAAGATCAGCTGTTATCCTTATGGGAATCCCCTTGTGTGTTATTTGTTGTTTTTCCCTTGCTGCTTTTAATATTTGTTCTTTGTGTGTTTGATCTTTGTTAATTTGGTTAATATATGTCTTGGGGTGTTCCACCTTGGGTTTATCCTGTTTGGGACTCTCTGGGTTTCTTGGACTTGGGTGATTATTTCCTTCCCCATTTTAGGGAAGTTTTCAACTATTATTTCCTCAAGGATTTTCTCATGGTCTTTCTTTTTGTCTTCTTCTTCTGGGACTCCTATGATTCGAATATTGGAGTGTTTTATATTGTCCTGGAGGTCTCTGAGATTGTCCTCATTTCTCTTAATTCGTTTTTCTTTTTTCCTCTCTGATTCATTTATTTCTACCATTCTATCTTCCACTTCACTAATCCTATCTTCTGGCAGGCAGATTTTTAGCCACTGGATCACCAGGGACATCCCCGGATGGGTTCTCAGGGGACGTCACAAACCTGAGACTTTAGGTAGCGTACTGCGTAGGCTTCTCTGATGTTTCAGACAAAATATCAGCAGGGGTATAAACTGAAACTCAGTCGTCTTCTGAGAATGAACGTGTGCCCCCTTCGTGTGCTGCCCCCACTGGCAAGGACACCGTGGGGCCTGGGGGCTGCGTGTGGGCCCATCTGAGTGTCCCTCCCAGTCACCTCCTGGCTTTTTACTCAACCTCTGTGTCTGTGATCCCTAAGCTGGGCATCATTATAATATCTGAAGGAGCTGAGTAGATGTAAACAAGACAGCATACATGAAATTGCTTGGAACTCAATGAACAGGTTACTACTTTGTCTTTATTTTAAGCCAGCATGACTTGGAGAGATCACAGACCTTTAACTCGGGTGCAGAGGCCTGAGACGCTCCCACCGCCCCGAGAGCCTTAGTGACTGACCTCCCCGGTACACTCCCTTCTCCAAAGCGAGAGAGAGAGGACGGAGCATAAAGAGTCCTGCTTTAGCCAGGTATTTTCTAAGGTTGTTGGTTTGGGAGCTGGGTAGCTGACATTTGCTTCATTTGCTGGGACCAGAGCTCTAAGGGTGTCCTTGTTAACCACATGGCCACTCTCAAGTGCCCAGGCCCATTTCTTCATTTAAAAAATGAAGAAATGCCAAAATAGGATGTTGGAAACAGGTTTTTTTTTCCTAATTGAAGTGTGATATTTTGGGCTTCCCTGGTGGCTCCGACGGTAAAGAATCTGCCTGCATTGCAGGAGACCTGGTTTCGATCCCTGGGTTGGGAAGATCTCCTAGAGAAGGGCATGGCAACACACTCCAGTATTCTTGCCTGGAGAATCCCTGGGTACAGAGGAGCTTGGCGGCTACAGTCCATGGGGTTGCAGAGTCAGACGCAACTAAGCACCTAAGCATATCACACGCACGGTAGGTTCACAGTGCGGTTTTAGTTTCGAGTGTGCAGCCAAGTGATTCAGTTATATACATGCATGCATACAGCTGAAGATGCTGAATGTAGCTCCCTGTGATACACAGTCCTTGTGGGTTATCTAGTTTATATATAGCAGTCTCTTTGTGCTCATCACAAGCGCCTGATCTATCTCTTCCTCCTCCCCTTTCCTCTTTGGAAACCATAAGTTTCATTTGCAGTGTCTGTTTCGGTTTTGTAAATAAATTTGTGTGTGTGATTTTTAGATTCTGCGTATAAGTGCTGTCACATGGTATTTGTCCTTCTTTGTGTGACTTACTTCACTTGGGGTAATCTCTGGGTTCATCCATGTTGCTGCAGCTGACATCATTTCACCCTTTTTTTATGGCTGAGTAGTATTCCTTTGTGTATATATAATCCATCTTCTTATCCCTTCATCTGTCATGTTGCTTCCATGTCTTGGCTGTGTAAACAGTGCCACTATGAATGGTGGGGTGCATGTATCTTTACAGTTTCCATTTTTCTGGATATATGCCCAGCAGTGGGATTGCTGGGCCATGTGGTAACCCTCTTTTAGATTTTTAACGGATTTTCATACTGAGAAACAGGCATTTCAAGTATGCACATTGGACACATGAATACTTTTAGTACACACATATACAGTGGCTTTATAATCTTAAGATGACTTTAAAAGTCTAACTTGGAGGCCTCTGGCCTCACCTTTCAGAAGACCTACTTAAGCATCCAGCAGATTCAGTCTTATTTTTGACTGCCTCATGGAAGGCCTTTCATCCTGCTCACCCTTCCTTCCTCTTGTAATTTTGATTCTGGACAAATATAGAGCAAGTTCCAGAGGAACTGGAAAGGCAATCAGTGATTTACCATCTTTCGAGCTTCCAGTCTTGTGATGTTTGTCATGTGATGTTGAACAGGTGACCTTACTTCCAGCCTCAGGGCGCTTACAGTCCCATCAGGGAGGCAGCGCTGGAGCTGTGACCGTCCTGCTTGCTGCTGCTGTAGGAATATCCAAGGACGGGCTTCCCTGGTGGCTTGGTAACGAATCTGCCTGCAATGCCGGAGATGTGGGTTCGATCCCTGGGTCGGGAAGATCCCCTGGAACAAGAAGTGGCAACCCACTCCAGTATTCTTGCCTGGGGAATCCCATGGACAGAGGAGCTTAGTGGGCTACAATCCATGGGGTTCACAAAGAGTCGCACACAACTTAGTGACTAAACAACAGCAAGAGCAGGCAAGGATGCTTTTCTTCCAGGCTTGAGACTTGGCTTGGAGGTGGTAGTTTCTGATTCTTAATGCATTAGCAATTTGTGAGCTGTGGTGTTTTTTCCTACTAAAAAAAGTCAGCTAGCATTTAGGAGTGGGCCTTCCAGCATGAGCTGCGTTCTCCCGGGATGCCTGGTTTTCAGTTACACTGCCTGGCCCAGTGGATTATACAGTCACCTGTTTACCTGTCCATCTGCCCAGCTTGAGGGCGCGCTCCGAGGGCAGGCGCCTGGCCGAGGCCCCATCGTAGCTTAGGTACCTCACGTGTCATGCTTCCTGTAGAAAACAGACCTTTCCTCCCTGAGAGGTGAGGTCTGAAGGCAGCCCTCAGTGCGGTGGAGGGGCCGCAGGCCAGTCTGCAGCTGCAGAGCTGTCTGCGACCACTTGGGGGCGTCAGGCGCTGTGTGGTGGAGGCCGGGGTCGGGGTCCGGGCCTGTCCCGCAGGCTAGGCTTGGCCCCCTCCCGCCCGTGTCCTAGGCCTCCTGAACATCGGGGACCAGCTCCCGGGCAGGTGGCCTGCGACAAGCTTGGGGGTGAGTGGCGTTGGCTCCCAGTTTACAGGCCAGAGTCTGGAGGACTCGGGCAGCTCTTGGGTGCGGGTCAGAGGACTCCAGGTGCAGAACCTCAGCCAGCCCGGTCACTGCTGAGTCCGCCCCCAGGAGGTGTGCAGCCGTGCGCATTGGAGTGACCTGGCAGCCTAAGAAACTTAAGCTGGATGTCAGGGCCAGCTTCCTGATTGTTTTTTGCTGTTTTATTTATTTATTTTTAAAATTAGAGCTAAAATAGGGCATTCTGGAGCAGGGCTTTTCAAGCTATCATCCAGAATCTACAGTCACAGAGTCAATTTAGTAGGTTGACACATTGAAAAAAAAAAAAGGGCTTCCCTGGCGGTATAGTGGTTAAGACTTCACTCCCGACGCAGTGGGCAGAGGTTCGACCCTGGTTATGGAACTAAGATCCTGCATGAACCGTGTGTGTGGTGCAGCAAAAAATAGCAAAGGGACCTAAGAGTATGGGATTAAGAGATACAGACTACTGTGTATAAAATTAATAAGCAACAAGGGTATATTGTGGAGTTTCCCTGATAGCTTAGCAGTAAAGAATCCGCCTGCAGTGCAGGAGACACAGGAGACAGGGGTTGGATCACTGGGTCAGGAAGACCCCCTGGAGGAAGGCCTGGCGACCCACTCCAGTGTTCTTGCCTGGAGAATCCCGTGGACAGAGGAGCCTGGCGGGCAACAATCCATAGGATTGCAAAGAGTCCCACACAGCTGAGCGGCTGAACACACAAGGATATATACAGCACAGAAATATACCCAATATTTTATAATAATTTTCAATGGAATATAATTCATATAAGTATTGAATCATTCTGTTGTACACCTGAAATGACTGTAATATTGTAAACCAACTACACTCGAATTACAGGGAAAGGAAAGAGGGTTAGGAAGTGTCAGTGCGTCACACACTCAGGCTCTGTGTGTGTGCGTGTGTCCCAGATGACGATGCAAATACTTTGCTGACCGGAAATGCCCTAGAGATACAGGGGTCTGTTTAGATCTCTCTAGCTTAGACGGTTGAGTTCTTAAGGGCAGAGATGTTTTCTCTTCCTTTTATGCTCCCTTTATCCAGCTGGTTTGTCTGGGAGAACCGCTAGCGTTTTCCCTTCAGACTGGAAGTGAGAACCTGCCCTGCACTGTCTGAGGAGACGGCAGTGGGGCCTTCCTGGGCTTTGTGCATGGGGGGAGGGAGAGCCCCGCGGGGTGAGGGGGCCGAGGGCTGGGCGCTCACGTCTGAGGGACCTGGGTTGTGCGTGTGTGTGCAGCGTCTGGGTGTGCGGCCCTGGGCAGCTCCTTCAGCCGTGCTGAGCTTCATGTCTCTGTCTTTAAAGCTGGCCGTAAGAGGGGCACCTCCTGCAGAGTGTGGGGGTTGTGAAAGGAGAGAGCTTGAGCGCAGGGCCTGCGCACACCACTGGGCCTCTGATCGTGTGCAGGAAGCCTTCTCTGCTGCCCTCGTCTTTGTGATGCACGTTGAGGATTGTGACTCACGTGGGGCCTGCGGCAGGTGGCCCTCGGGGAGCTGCAGTTCTGGGACGGGTGTAGATCGTGGAGGGACCGGAAGCCCGAGTGTGCGGCTGGATTGTGCAGGGAAAGGTCGTGCAGGGAAAGGCCGTGGTATTGCACTGGGCCAGGTGTCTGCAGGGAGACGGTCTGGTTCTGCAGCTTACAGAGCGAAGCATCTCCATGTACGATGAGATGGCACTCTCACTGTGGTATCTGAGAAGATAAATGGCATTTCTTACAAAAGTCAGATGCTTTTTAATCAAAAAACATCAGTTTCATTTAATGTCATTTTTTATATTTTGACAATTTTCAAAAATAACTGTTTTTTAAAACTGAACGTAGGCATGCTTACGATTAAACTGGTGATTCTGTGATGTTTTTAGTAGAAGTGCCAAGATCTGGTAAACACTGATTTCTGAAATCAACCGGGCCTGGCAGCACCACTATCCAGTCACAATTAACTCTGTGAAAATAAATATGCAACTTGTTGAAAGTGCAAGATGCCAGACAGAATCCCAAAGGGACATGTTTTGGCTCCAGCCTCTAATTTCTCAGGTCTGAGTCTAATCAGTTCTGTTGTCTGGGCTGGAGAGTCTTAAGCCGTCTCACCAAAGTTAAAATATTGTTGTTCTTTATATCTCTTAGTGCAGGTTGTTGTTGTTGTTGTTTTTTAAATCTTGAAGGGCAAGGTGACAGACAATAAAAACTACCCAGTGATAAGAAGTTTCTGGTGTACATTTTAGTTAAAAATGTGACTTCCTCCCTTGTTTGGAGGCAGTCAGATACTAATATAAGGGTCAAGAGCATGGATTTCAGCTAGACCTAGGTTTCCATCCTTCATGTGCTGCTTTTTTCCCCTCTTATTTTTCCTAGCTGTCCTGAGGCATAATTAACAAATAAAAAGTGTATATTTTTAAGGAGTACCACGAGGTGATTTGATGTACATACACATTGTGAAAAGATTATCGCAATCAAGTAAATTAACACGTGTCACCTCACATAGTCACCACTGCTGTTGTGTGTGGTAAGAACACTGCGGATCTACGCTTGTAGCAAATTAGGCTTTGGGTATTACTAACTGTAGACTCCATGTTGCACATTACACCCTGGAATGTATTCATCTCATAGCTGAGTGTTTGTTCTCTCTGACCATCATCTCCCCACCCCCCACCCCAGCTACCACCATTCTGCTCTGCTTCTCTATGGGTTTTGACTGTTTTAGATTCCACATGTCGGTGAGATCGTGCTGTGTTTTATCTGCTTTTCTGTGTCAGGTTTCTTTCACTTGGCACAATGCTTTCCAGGTTCATCCATGCTGTTGCACACCTCCCTTCTCCCAAGCTGTGTGACTTTGGGCCGGTAGCTTAACCTCTCTGCACCTCACGTGTGAAATGGGCTAATAACAGTACTGCACGTGCACTAAGCCGCTTCAGTCCTGTCCAGCTCTTTGCGGCCCTGTGGACCGTAGCCCCCTAGGCTCCTCTGTCATGGGATCCTCCAGGCAGGAACACTGGAGTGGGTTGCCATTTCCTCCTCCAGGGGATCTTCACAACCCAGGGTTTACACCGGGGTCTCTCATGTCTCTTGTCTTGGCAGGCGTGTTCTTTGCCACTGGCACCACCTAAGTACTACTACTGCCTTCTAGTTTGCTGAGGATTGATTGCATGGGATAATACATGTAAAGCCCTCATTGTAATGTTTGCTTGTAAATTCTTCAGCACCAGCACCACCATCATCAATACTGTTTAGTGGAAGGCCTTCCAGGAGATCAGGGTTATAGGCCTGGCTTTGCTGTTGTTAACAGTCAGTCCTGGATATGTTGCTGAATCTCTCCAAACCTCACTATTGTTTTCTCTAAAACAAAGGAGGGGCACAGACATCACACACTCCTTCTAGGTCTAATACTCCGCTTTGCAGCCAGGTGTTCCATTTTTTCTCTGGCCTGAGTGATGTGATGCTGGGTGCCAGGAGAATCCCACTTTATCAAGGACCTGTAGCTCTCTGTCCTGATAACCTTTGTTTTTTTCACCTAGATTTTATATTATTCTCAGCGTATGTCTGTTTCCCTTGCCTCTGTCAAATGAGTCCTTGTGCTTTTCTATACTCTTTCCCATGTATTCAGACCATAGGTCTGCCTGGTAGGTGGGAGTTAAGTCCCGACTTTCCAGAGGCTCACACATGAGGGATGTTACAAGTAAGGGCGCGTGTGTGTGTTTGTGTGTATGTGTGCGGGCATGCATGCTCAGTCATGCCCAACACTTGGGACCCTAAGGGCTGTAGCCACAAGGCTCGTCTGTCCCTGGAATTTTCCAGGCAAGAATCAAACCCGTGTCTCTTGCTTCTCCTGCATTGGCAGGAGGATTCTTTACCACTAGCGCCACCCGGGAGGCCCACTTTGCTGTTGGGTTTTAAGTCACGTCTGTGTTTGTCTTTATCACATTCCCCAGTCCAAGCACCGGGTCTGCCTGTATCTGAAGCGACCAGGCAGAGCCACTCGCGAGGAAGGAATTACTTTTTTTGATTCATAAGCTACCTTTTGCTTTGTTTCCGTCCTGGCCTTGATTTTAGCTTGAACTTTAAAGGGCTTGCTAGAGCTAATCTGGGAGTTCTTTTGGCTTTTGCACATGCATCTTCGCTAGACTCTGCTTTGGCCAAAAGCGGGGCTGTGGACTTAACCTCAGGCCACCGCTGGTGTTTCAGGCGTGTCTTTGTGGGGAGCCACGCACAGCGAGCTGACAGAGCTGCTGTTTATGGACCCCCTGCCCCTGAGCGCCGCTGGCGCTCCTGCCTGTCTCCTGGCTCGCCGCCATCCCCGTCACGCTGGTGTTCTGCTTGTGTCAGAAGAGTCGGTTTTGTCATTTGTGGTTAGCTCACTCTGTCTTCAGCGAGCTGTTTTCTTCTTCACTTAATTTAAAGGTGTCGACGTGGCCCCTTCTGGTGCAGTCCCTCCGCGTTTCCGTCTTGCCACTGGCTGTCCTGCTAAAGCGTTGGCGGTGATCAGCCGCGTGAAAGCCTGTGAGGCAGGTGCAGAGAGGCTGTGTCTGCGCCCTGGGCCGCTCTCGGCTTGCTCCGAACAACAAGAATTACATATCTTAGCTTTCTCCTGCTAGTGTTCTTAGCCTTTTAAGAAGAAGTGTACTGTTTTGGTTCCTTCTGCCCAGACTTGAGCTTATTGAAAGAAGGGGTGAGACTAGAAAACTTTTTTTTTTAACTTCTTTGATCTCACTGAGGTTTTGCATTTTGCTTGCAGCGTCCTGGCTTTTCTCTGTAGCATTTCCTATTTTCAAGACATGTTAAAGGTTCCTTAAAAGCTAAACAGAGCATTACCATGTTGTTTACTGTTAGTCGCTAAGTTGTGTTAGACTCTTTTGCGACCCCATGGACTGTAGCCCACCAGGATCCTCTGTCCATGGGATTCTCCAGGCAAGAGTACTGGAGTGGGTTTCCACTTCCTTCTCCAGGGGATCTTCCTGACCCAGGGGTCAAACCCGCATCTCTTGCACTGCAGGCAGATTCCTTCTCATCTGAGCCACCAGGGAAGCGCCCAGTAAATACCAGCATTTGTCTCTGGTCTGTGGAGGGAGACAATGAAGTGGCCGCAGCTCAGGAAGAGAAGCAAGATGCTGGAAGCAGAGAAATGGGGGTGATTCCAGTGATCCAGGCTTAGGTCAGACCACTGAGAAAAGGATCAGAAGCTCCCACTCCTTGGATTGCTTCTAGAAGTCATCATAACCCCGCACAGCCAGTGGAAGCAGCTACAGCAGAGAACATTTGTAAAGCAGCAGCGAGGATGAGAGCTGTGTTTGATGAAGAAGAAGGAACCCCAGGCGGGCTGCAGGGCCCCCGCCCCTCCACTTCCTTCGCTCCCACGGGCCCTGCCTCCTGTGTTGGCCCTTTAGTCTCTTCAGAGAGTTGGGCCCTTGCCTTCATCTTGGTTGACTTGGGTTTGTGTTTCTGATTTCTGCTTCCTTCCTGAGAAGCAGGGCCTTTAGTTGTCACCTGGGCAGAGAGGAATCATGGACCCAAGGAGAGACCTTTCACTCAGCTGTAGGGAGTCAGAAGGGAGCTGGGAGGCAGGCCTGGCTCTCACTGATGAAGAAACATGGTTTCTGTTTCATCCTAGCACAAAACTGTGGTGTGGAGATCTCTGAGTTCAGTTCAGTTCAGTCACTCAGACATGTCCGACTCTCTGCAACCCCATGAACTGCAGCATGCCAGGCTGTCCATCACCAACTCCCAGAGTCCACCCAAACCATGTCCATTGAGTCGGTGATGCCATCCAACCATCTCATCCTCTGTCGTCCCCTTCTCTTCTCGCCTTCAATCTTTCCCAGCATCAGGGTCTTTTCAAACGAGTTTCAGTTCTTCACATCAGGTGGCCACACTATTGGAGTTTCAGCTTCAACATCAGTCCTTCCAGTGAACACCCAGGACTGATCTCCCTCAGGATGGACTGGTTGGATCTCCTTGCAGTCCAAGGGACTCTCAAAAGTCTTCTCCAGCACCACAGTTCAAAAGTGTCAATTCTTCGGAGATCTCTAGTTTTAGAATATTCTGTGGATGTAAATAGGTGCATTGATTTCTCTGAATGCTGTTTGCACTAAGCGTCTTTACTGCACAATTAGCACCTTACTCTACACTGGCTGTTCTTTACTGTTATTGCTTTACAATTTAGTGCCCAAATAATGTCAGCTGTGGTGCAGAATGAGTGAGATTACTGGACTTGGGATCTGAAGAGCAGTGGCTTAGCAGTTATGTGTGCAGGGTTTCTGAATACTTATGATTATGGTGTTATTTCATCTGCCTTAAATAAGCCTTCTTCCTTTGTTGGAGACTGGTGCACCCTTCCTGTTTTTCTGGGGAAGCACTTTTCCTCTGTCGGAACTCGGGACCTGCCAGGAGTGGTTCTTGATTGGTCCCTGCGCTGTAAGTAGACCCTTGACCTACTTGGGCCAGGCAGGGCTCCCCTTGAATCTTTTTTTTTTTTTTTTTTTTTTTAGTAAAAGGGAAGAATTTATTATGAAGCCCCAGGTATCTCACTCCAAGGCAGTAATTGCAGTCGTGTGGGCTTCCCTGGTAGCTCAGATGGTAAAGAATCTGCCTGCAGTATGGATGACCTGGGTTCCATCCCTGGGTCAGGAGGATCCCCTGGAGGAGGGCCTGGCAACCCCCTCCAGTATTCTTGTCTGGAGAATCCCCATGGATAGAGGAGCCTGGCGGGCTACAGTCCATGGGGTCACAAAGGGTTGGACGTGACTGAGCAACTAGCACACTAACGGTAGGATGTTAACATGGTTTTCTTTTCCTGCCTCTGTTTATCCGGAGCTGCCAGTGCGGGGCTGTCCTGTATCATCGCAAGCTTGAGGCAGCCTCCTGTGTGGAAATTCCAAGGGGAAAGCATAGCGCTGGTTTTGCCACTTTTGGGCCCCTCAGCCAGGTCAGAGAGATGAAGGGGAGGGCTTCAGACGTGGAGAGGATGTGATGATGGGATGCCTCTGGGGGCCATCCATCCCCCGCTGCCCCCCACCCCGCCCCCGTCCCCCACCCAGCACAGTGCTGGGGAGCAGGGAGGCATTTCCGACTCACCCTGTGGCTTCTGAACTCCAGGCCCCAGAGCCTTTCCGTCAGAGGTGGTGGGCGGGAGTCAGAGGTGGTGGGCGGGGACGCGGGCTCTGCAGTGCCGGCTTCCTGTCTGCAGGGGAGGTCTGGGCCGTCCAGGGCGGGAGGACGCTGCGGTGTGGGGTGGGGGGCGAACTGGGAGCCTTGCTGCCCGGGGCCCTCCTTCTTTCTCCTGTGACCCTGCTGCTCAGAGCACTTTCTTTTGTAGGTTATAACCAGGTCCTGAGTCACAGGAACTGTGACCGCCAGGGACTCACTGGACGTCTCTTAGTCTTGCTTTGTTCTCACCCCACAGTTACTGAGATGATCAGATGAAGTCACGCATGTCGGGGAGTTGGGCAGACTGAAACACAGCAGATGCGGAGGCTGTTGCGCGTTTTGTGACTGTTTTACTAACGACCTGACACTAATAATTTGATTAGTCTGAGCGTAGTTTCTTAGTTTAACTAAACATTCTTTAAAACAACACTTTTTTTAAATTAAAAAAATATATATTTTAGCCATGCTGTGAGGCTTGTGGGATCCTAGTTCCCCAATCAGGGATCAAACCTAGGCCTGGTTCAGTGGAAGCATGGAGTCCTAATCATGACCCTCAGGGAATTCCCTAAATGTTCTTTCAGAAATAAGTGAGGCCATTAGCACATTCCATTTTTTTCTAAGTCGTAGAGTTAAAATAAGCTTGACTTGACCCATGTGCTGGTAAGAGATGAATAAATGAGTCTTGATAAGCTGTGGCTTTCTCAAGCCTAAAAAAGCTTTCTGTGAGTTGAGCCCTGCTTAAGTCTTTGGTGAGTATTGACTGTGGACTCCATATCAGATGGGCTGTTCTCCGGCCTCTGTGCCAGGGAAAAAGAGGGCAGAAACTTCAGAGTGATTGTGTTTGTCTTTGGAGTTAAGTAGCCTTAGGTCTGAACTCCAGTGTTGCCACTTACTCAACTATCTTGTCTCTTTGAGCCTCAATCTTGTCATCCATAAAATGGAAATAATAATCCCTACCCTGCAGATTGAAGATTGCAGGAGATGCTGTATTTAAGGTCCTTAGTTGTGCATTGTATATGGTAGGTGCTTAATAAATATAGCTGTTACTATTAAAAATGACAGCTTTAGTAACAGTTGCAACTAAAGGGGGTAAGACTAGAAAATCTGAATCTGAATTTGGTATTTAATGCAAACATAATCAGTATAAAAACCAGTCACTCAGTGGCTATTGGGTGCCTTGTCTGTGCAAAGGATGAGGGTGTTTGCATAAGAAGGTGTGTATTACCATCCCAGTTGGTTGGCGGAACGAGTCACATACATGTAAGAAAAATAGATAACCTCCAAGGAGCTGGGCTTTGGAGGATGGCAGAGGATTGGAAACAGAGGCACGCCTGAGAAGGCCTCAAGTTGATGGAAATATATAGCAAGGGGAGTGAAGAGATGAATCCAGCATCCAGGGTGACCTTGGAAGAGGTCAAATGACATACACACGTTACACCTCATCTTTCCAGTTTTATTTTTCCTTTGTCTTCCTGATTCCCTCCAGGACCTGCTTAATACCTCTCATCATTATGATGAAGATCCATACCCGTCTTGAATTGCGGCATTTTCACAGTTTTTTGCAGGTTCCTTTTGTCTGTGAATTTGTTGGCCCACATCCTGAAGTGACCACAAATTCTCCTGGCAGGTTCTGTTTGCCTGTCCCATCTGCTGTACCTTATCTTAGTGTCCTGAACTGTAAGTGGCCTTTTTGGGGGTTTTTATCACGTTGAATCACTGAATTGAGGACCTCCCAGAGGCAGTGGGCAGGGCCACGTGCTGGGTAGGCCTGGGGAGTAGAAAGATGCATGACCCAGGGTGGTCCCTGCCCCGAAGCAGCTCACTTAGTGGAGGAAGCAGATGGGCAGACGGACTCAGAAGGCAATGGCAACCCACTCCAGTACTCTCGCCTGGAAAATCCCTTGGACGGAGGAGACTGGTGGGCTGCAGTCCATGGGGTCGCTAAGAGTCGGACATGACTGAGTGACTTCACTCTCACTTTTCCTTTCATGCATTGGAGAAGGAAATGGCAACCCACTCCAGTGTTCTTGCCTGGAGAATCCCAGGGATGGGGGAGCCTGGTGGGCTGCCGTCTATGGGGTCGCAGAGTCGGACACAACTGAAGCAACTTAGCAGCAGCAGCAGCAGCTTGGTAGCTCCTTGTTCATTATTAGGACCTCCCGTTTAAGATAACTCCTGCAAGTGGTCACTACGGTGCCTGGCCAGGGTTGATGGTCTCAGTCGGTTGTTCCCCAGCAACGTCATCATCCCAGAGGACTGAGTCATCTGACACCCCCTCCCCTGTAACCAGTCACCCCAAAACTATCAGCTCTGTCTCCTCTGTTGCCATTACCCAGGTCCAAGCCCTTGTCTCCAGCTGGAGGTCAGGACCCTGGTAACGGGGTTCCGAAGTTAATCCAGAGGGTCTCTGCCAGTATTAAAAAAGAAGAAGAAATAGAATGGGAGGAAGGCATGAGAGTGGAATACACATAGTCAGATTGAGTTTTGTGAAAGTTGTGTGTAGTAAGAGTTTTACAGAGAAAGGTTGACGCCTTGAAGCGCTTTACACAGGTTGACTTATTTCTCCACAACAACTGAAGTTGTGTCGTTTTCCCTGTCCTTGACTCACAGGGGAGGAGCTGGACTGTGGGAAGTGGAGAAACTGACCAGGGTCAGGCTGGAAGCCTGCGTCTCAGAGATGCTGTGTGTGTGTGTGCGTGCGCGTGTGTGTGCGCACGCTACTGGGTTGCCAAGTAAAGTGTCTTTCTCACTCTGCAGGTTGTGGTGAAAACAGAAGTTGGCCGGTTTCTGTTTGACAGACGTCTGAACCTGTCCTCTTGTCCTCTCCCCCCTCCGGCCTGCACCCTTGCAGCCTGGGTGCTCCTGGTCTCTGTCGCAGGGTCCGGCACTTTTGGGAGGGTGTGCAGTGTGTGTGGTCTCAGGGCCTGTGAAGCCTGGTCCTGCTGACCTCCTCGGCTCAGAGGCTTTGAGAGAACAGGACTCCCCACCTGGCAGAAGAGAAAACCGAGGCCCAGGGAGTTTGAGAAACTTGCCAACCTCTGCTGTTCTCAGAGCATGCCGTTTGCATTTTCCTTACAGCTGGCCTGTGAGATGTTTGTGGGGTTAGGTTTCCTTGTCTTTTTCATTTGCAGCACTGCAGGACCTTCCCCAGCCAGGAACCAAGCTTGTGCCCCTGGAGTCTTAATCACCGGCCTTCACTGGACTGCCTGGGACGTTCCTTGGTTTTTGTTATTGATTTAGAAAATAATGATTATAAGCTCCTCGAGAGCAAATTCGAATAGTTGTCTTGTCTGTTCTCGGTCGTCTGGGTTTTTGATTGGCGTGATGCATCTTTTCCTGGGCAAGACTCTGGTCGTCCAGGTAAGGATCCCCGGCCTCTGCCTGTGCTGGACTCTGCAGAGGTCTCCTTCCTCGGCAAGTGCTTCGTGCCCGCTCCCCCAGCAGCTCCCCAGCCCCCGCCCCACCCTGGAGTGGATGGAGCCCACGCTCTGGAAATAGGAGCTGATTTCCTCCCGGCTTTTTACTTGTGAAGACTCCGTCTGTCTTGTCTGGGCTGCATTCGTTTCCCCTCTTTACTGCTGCGGCTTACTGCTCTTTACTGCTCATTTGTTTTTACTTTTCAGCCTTGCCCAAAGTGCACCTTGATTTTGGTATCTTTAGATCTTTAAAGCCCTGTCCTGTTACTGATGATTTCCTTCATTTTGCAGAATTCTAGTTGGTTGCAAGTCTATTTTGCGAGACCCTGTTCCTTTCCCTTCTGTCGTTAAATTTTAATACATTTCTGTTCCTCCTCTTTTATAGGAATTTGTGTTTCCTTTTTTTTAGATTGTAGTAATGGACCTTCAGTGTCCTGCAGTCTGACTTCGCATCAGACTGACTGGCGTTTAGAATCGGATGTTCATCAAGCATTGGTCAGCTCTGCGGTGTCCTTGCTCTTTCTTTGGCAGGCACGTCTGTTGCACCCTCTTGGTGCTCCCCGCTCCTTTGCTGGCTCTTGTTGGATCAGCCCTGACCCCTCACCACAGTGGGGGTCACTGCTGGCCCTCCAGCCGCTTCTTCACCCTCTTCTCCCCACCCCCCACAACCAACAGCTCTCTAACTTTTCATTTCGGACCCCTTTTAAAACTCTTAAAAGCTAGTGAGATCCCCAAAGAGCTTTCAATTGAAATGTGGGTTATATCTAGCAGTACTTATAATATTAGAAATTGAAGTTGAAAAGATTTTAAAGTGTTTATTAGTTTAAATATGTAATAAACCCATTACGTAATACAGATAACACTTTTAATGAAAAATAACTGTTTCCAAAGCAGAAAATGAAGGGCGGCATTGTCTTGCTTCTTCCCAGGTAACTTTATTGCCTGCCTTAATGGAAGAGAGCTGGATTCTCACCAGTGGCTTTACCTTCATTCTGTTGTAGTATGTTGTATGTGTGTGTGTTTTTCTTTTAAGAATTAAAAACAATTAATTTATTTTTGGCTGTGCTGGGTCTTCATTGCTCCGTGGCTTTTCTCTAGTTGCCGGGGCTTCGCTACGTTGCAGCGCACAGGCTGCTCAGTGTGGTGGTCTCTCCTGTTGCTGAGCACAGGCCGCGGGGCGCGTGGCCTGGAAGCGGAGGTTCCGGCCCTCTGGGGCGCAGGCTCGGCCGCTGTGGCGCATGGGGTTTGTTGCTCTACAGCACGTGGAATCTTCCCGGATCAGGGATCCAACCTGTGTCTCCTGCATTGGCAGGTGGATTCCTCTCCACTAAGCCACCACGGAAGCCCTGTTGTGTTTTATGTATGAAGAAAATACAGCCTTACCTGGATATACTTGGAAAAGGGAGGAATGTTTTAACAACCTATTCAGTTAATTGTGGATAGTCTTTGAAACTACATCAGAGCTTGATAAGTGGCAGTTTCTTCAAGGTTTGTTGCAGCATAGAATCTGAAATCTTATATCAAAGAGTCTTTCATATTCCGTTACATTAAAATCTTTTGGTCTGTCTTGCATTTGAAAAGGTCTTGTATGCATTTTGTAACATAATGCATGAGTCATTTGAATAACATCACATTAGTTACTGTCACTACCACTCTCCTCTGAAGAGCCTTAAAGTATTGAAAGACTCTAAAGCTCATAGTGGCCAATAGAGTTTTTCCAAATTTTAATTTTTGCTTGAAAGCTCAAATTTTTCTTTAGTAGCAAATACTGTCAGTTTTCCTTGAACTAACAAGCTCCCTTTATTCACTCTAAAGACACCCAGATCTGAGTCACTGTAGCTTTTCTGTCAGCCATTCTTTCAAGTTAGAATGGCCTTCAGTGGAAAAGAGTGGCCAGTTCGGCTTGCCGCTCAGTTGTACGAGTGCTTTTCCTGCCAAGAACCACTACGCTTGGGCTTGTAGCAGAAGTGCTGTGTGTCCTCTCGTTTTGTCATGGGATAGTAAAAAGATACGTACTCAAGGTTAATATTTAGTGGAATTAATAACTTACTGCTTCCATTAGTATATTCTTAGATGAAATTAACCTTTTTTTTTGTTTAAACTGTGAGAGTGTGGTGGTGGAGATTACAGTGAATGGCTATCACAGTCAGATACCACTGCCTTATTACTGGCTGAGGCTCCAGCTATTTTCCCCACCACTGTTTTTGCACCATCAGTGCAAATGTCGCACAACTGAAGATAGTTTTGACCTGGCAGCACCCCCAGAGAGGGTTTTGGACCATATTTTGGAAACCACTGGATAAGACCAATGTGTACATAAAACCTCTGCACACATTGGACACTCTTGCTTCTCATCTGCCTGGAAAAGCCTCTCCCTTTCCATGTGTGTGTGCAAATGCACACACTTATGCACATATATGTGTATGTAGCTATATGTGCATATATGTGCCTGTCTCTGTCACTTCAGTTAATATTGGTTCTACTCATCACGTGTTCATGGGTCTCTTCCAGTAGACAGTAGACCGTGAGCCAGGTTTCACATTTACCATAGGTGGTGATAGCCCCAAGCATCATTCCTATTAAATATTAACTTGTTTAATGTTGCCTGTCTTCATCACCCTTATATTATTTTTGTTTCCAGGGCTTAATAAATGTTTTTTGAACAAACAAAGAATTGGGTTACTATTTTCCCAGGGTTTTCTTAGGATGTTGGTTCTTTTATATCAGCAAGTGTTAAGCATGAAAGGGCATCTGTGGTTAAGCTGATTTGGGAAGTTCAACAAGTGTTTAATTGAAGGCTTTCCCGTATTTTTCATTGTATGATATGCACTGTGAATTTTTAAGCGGGATGGGAGGCTACAGAACGTACTATTTCTCGCCAGTTGAATAACACAGGAAACTTTTCTTGGCATGTCTCACAGGATTAGGTTCCTTGGAATTTTCTTTAGGAAATAATTGTGTAAACTGCCTTTTTCAGTTTTTACAGATTAGTAAACTGATTACACATGTTTATTCATGCATTAATTTATACCTTGTATTTAGTTAGTACTTCTTAAGGCTAGACACTGGTAGATTTAGACATTCAATGGCTAGCAGAAAGAAAAAATACTTTGAGAAAATATTCATACACTACTGTGTGGAGTAGATGGTCAAGTGGGAGGTTCAAGTATCATCAACTGATCCCTGCAAATTACAGGTGTTAGGTTGATGGTATGTTTGAAGGTACCCCTGGGAGATTGGTCTCAGGACTCCTGCAGATACCACAATCCTCAGGTGCCCAAGTTTCTTGCATAAAATGACTTAGTATTTGCATAAAACCTGCGTACGTCTTCCCATATACTTTAAATCTATAGAATATTTATAGCACCTTTCCGTATACTCTAAATCATCTGTATATCCTGTGTAAATAGTCATATGTGTGCTTGGTCGCTCAGTCATGTCCGACTCTGCGACCCCATGGACTGTGGCCTGCCAGGCTCCTCTGTCCATGGAGTTCTCCAGGCAAGAATACTGGAGTGGGTTGCTATGCCCTCCTCCAGGGGATCTTCCCAACCCAGGGATCCAACCCAGGTCTCCTGCATTGCAGGTGGATTCTTTACCATCTGAGCCATCAGGGAAGCCCAGGTAGTCATAAATGCAATGTAAATACTATGTAAATAGTTGCCAGTGTGTGGCAAATTTGTTTTGCTTTTTGGGACATTTTGGAAATTTCTTTTTTATAGTATTTTCCATCTGCGGTTGGTTGAATCCTTGGATGTGGAACCTGCAGAGACAGAGGGCGGATGGTCCATAGTGCTAAAGCATTTGCTTTTTGTTTTTCTCCTTCTCAAACCTCCACCGGGCCTGTTCAGGTGTCCCTGTCTGCATTTTGCTGCTGCTGGCATTCTTGGGATCCGGAAGGCTGATGAAGAGGCTCCGTAATGATGGGGCCTCACTTGGCCGTGTCATCGGAGGGGATGGCGTGTCGGAGACTAGGCCTTTAGAAATGTGAACCAGCTTCCTGTTAGAGCCTGGCATGTAGTAGGTTCATGTATGTTGACTGGCTGAACAGTGAGTGAATAAGTGTGCTCAGAGACTAAAGGATAAACTCCACACTGTGATCCCATCAACCCTGTGCCTGAGCTTGCTCCACCATACAGGGTGGGCTGAATAAAGCCCTGTACCTGCTTTTCACGCCCCTTGGGTCTGACCTAGCCTGTGTTGTAGGGAACCAGTGACTCTTCCACCTTCTCTGCCATGCAAAACAAAACGTGAAGCCTGCCCTCCTTTCTGTGTTGATCCAGTTCTGTCCATATGAAAGTATTTAATCAAAGGATATAATTTTGATACAGTGAAATTGGCCTTTGTCCTCTGACTTCCCAGACAGATGATAGCAGGATGGTTTTGCAACAGTATGGTCTCAGAGTCCGGACTTCAGTAAGATTAAGCCCATGCTTAGTGTGATGTTTCACTCTGTGAAGTCACCCACAGAAAAGGCAAACATTCCATGTTTAGTAACCAGTCCTGTTGGTTCTTGGAGTGTGGCCCATGCCAGTTTGGGCTGGATGGGCTCTGGGAACGTGCGGACTTCTCCCAGTGCTCCCCGCTCCCCACCACCTCGTGTGGATGGATAGATAGGAAAACATGCACCCACTCAGACTGTCCTTTTCTTTCCAAGCCTGAAACTTCTTTAGCCACATCAAGGTCCTGCCAGAGTCTGGAAACTGGTAAGCTTTAGAGAGGCCGAGGGTCGGCTAGAGTCTCTTAGGAGAGGAAATGCACCCGGGTGGTTGGTTTCTTCAGGTGTTGCTCTGAGACCGAATTAGGAGAATCCTCAGGGAGTTTTCTTGAGTTTTCATCTTTGTGATTGAGTTAGAGTTGCAGAAGTATCATGAGTTGCTAATTTAAAAAGTGGGTTTTTTTTTTCATTTCTTTGTAAAAGAAATTCACATTAATTGTAGAAATTTGGAAAAATATCAAAAGGCATAATGCTGAAAATTACCCATAATTTCTAGTATTCAGAGATAATCACTACAAAACGTTTTGTTGTATTTGCATGCATTTTATATGCATAATTAAGATCATTGTGTATAAATTTTGATTTTCCCTTTTCCCATTTAGCATATTTTATCTTGCATTGAGAGCACTACAGCATGGGAACTTGTATTAGTTTCCTCTGGCTGCAGATTTCCACAAACTGGATGGCTTAAGACCATGGAAATGGATTCCCTCAGTTCTGGGGGCCAGAAGTCTGAGCCGGGCCTGAGGAGGGTGCGCCCCCTGGAGGCTCTTGGGGGGAGCGCACCCTCGACCCTCAGTTTCTGGTGCTTGCCGGCGTTCCTGGCATGTGGCCCCGTCTCTCCAACACCTGCCTCTGTTTTCACCTGCCTTTCCTGTGTGTGTGTGTGAGAAATCTCCCTCTTCCTCTCTTGTGAGACATTTGGGAGGGCATCTAGGGCCCACCCGATGATCAAGGATGTCTCTCCATCTTGAGATTCTTCACCGGCAGAGGTGCCATATCTACCCAAGCTAGCATTTAGAGGTTCCAGAGTAAGGATCTGTTATCTTTGGGGACCATTATTCAGACTGTCAGAGGATTTAAGAGCATAGACTTTTGAGCCAGACAGGGTGGGCTCAAAACCCCGTGTGGTCTCTTACTAGCAGGGTGATCTTGAGCAAGTGTCTTAAGTATTGGTGCCTCCATTTTCTGATCTGTTAAGCGGGAATAACATTAGCAACCTGAGGATTAGGAGGGTTAATGTTTGTAAAGCACCTTGTAAGCTTAGGAGACAGTGTTTGACCCATGTAAAGATTAGCTCTTGCTATTATAGTTGGTTTTTATTAGAAATTCTTTGTAAAGCAGTCAAAGTACCCGGTCAAGGGTAAAGACCACGGCTATCATCAACTTAATTTCCAGCTGACTGCTTTCGTCTTGGTGCTTTGGGTTGTCTTTTCCCTCCATAGCCCAGTTTTAACATTCTACATGTTCAGAGTGGTAATAATTCTCTCAGAGAATGGGATTAGCCTGTAGTCATCTTGACTCTTAAGCTGCTTGAATAAAATCCAACTTAACTTGGGGCTTCCCAAGTGGTACTGTGGTAAAGAATGTGCCTGCCAGTGCAGGAGGTGCCAGTCTGATCCTTGGGTCACGAAGACCCCCTGGAGTAAGAATTGGCAACTCACTCCAGTATTCTTGCCTGGGAAATCCCATGGACAGAGGAGGCTGGTGGGTTACAGTTCATAGGGTTGCAAAGAGTCAGACATGACTGAGTGACTGAGCATGCATGCAATTTAACTTGACATTCAGACCCCCTGAAAAACCATCTACCTTCTAACCCTGCCTCCCAGCCCTCTCTTTCATAGCCCTTATCTTTAAACTTCATGAAAATCTTACTCCCTAATAGAGGGATTAGAAGAGTTTAGAGTCTTGAAGCCCTACAGTAGGTGATTTCATGGTTGATCCACTGAGGAACCAATGGAAAATTAGGTCAAGGGGATAGTGGGCATAAATGTTTCAAGATCTTAGCAAAACAAATGTTCATGTTCACTAAAACAGACTCTAAAGATAGCATAAATAGCTAGTACCAGCCACTAGTATGTGAACTGAGTCATCTGGTCTACCATCTGGCTCAGCTGAACCACAGATGCCTGTAGCCACATGAGTAAACCAGGCAAGACCAGAAGAAAAACCACCCCACTGAGCCCAGCACTAATTGCTGACCCACCAACCATGAGTAAATAAAATGTTTATTAAGGCCAAAAAAAGGACAGCACAGTAAATCAAGACTTATCTGTAAGTTATTTCATCTCTCATTGTAGTGTTGATAGGCATTGTATGGTTACTCAATTATTCCTCATGTGCTGTAGACACTTTCAGAGTCTCTCATGTTTATATTTTCATTGAAATTCTTTTTTATTTTGTTATGGGTAATATCCACATTAGGAGCCCTCTCTCCCCAGTATCTGGGTCTCCATCTTAGTCCTGAATACCGCTGAGATTTTATGACTTGTTTGCTGGTTCTCCTCTCTGGGTTTCCCACCTCTCTCTCTTCCTCTCCTCTCAGATATTATGGGATGGTAGTTGAGAGGCCCAGGTCAGTGTCTCTCATCTTTTATTTTTCCTTTGTTTCAGAAGTCTTTATTTCATCACCCTCTACTTGTGTGTTTTTTTTTTTTTTTTTTTTAGTCCTAACCCTGGATCTTGTAGTTTTCAATAAGTAACTTTTGGTTGCAAGGAAAAGAAATGCTCTCTTTCCAGCTTAAGTCAGCAGACGGTCTGTCGCAGGAACCTCAGGAATGCAGGGAAGAGCCTGACCAGCGTGCTGGGGGCTGGAGAGGCAGGCTCCTCCGGTCCTGCCTGGTGTGAGGGAGGGCAGGGTGGGGCCGGATGAGTGCTGGTGAGGAGCAGCCGGGGGAGCCACGCAATTGCCCTCTCAGCAGGGACTTGGTGGAGGTGTCACAGGAGATCTGCAGAAAGCAAACCAGCCAAACCTATGATACCTCTTCTGATTTCTCAACAGGAATAACCCAAATCACCTTTCCTGGAAGTCAGTTTGCTGAAACTACTGAAGCAGCAGTTCTTGGTAGTTGAAGAAAAGGTAAATAGAAGCAAATTCGTGTCTGCTAAAGTCCTCTTAAGAGGGAAACCCATGTTTGGAGGGCCCCTATTGTTTCTCAGACATCCCTGTATGTAATATTTTACCTTCCTCTGCCTGGCCACACCCTAGTTTACCTTCACCAATGGCTGCCATCTTGGAAATGAGGGCTTTCCCCTCTGGCTGATGTGGTTTCTCCTGCCTTTGAACCCCTCCTGTACCGCATTCTCCTTACTGACCTGTATCCCTGGGGGCACTCCGTGCCTCTCCTCTCTGTCCTCCCACAGCCGTGTGGGATGTGGGGCTGCTTTCTGTGGCCCTCACCCCACTGTAGCACTTCTGTACTGGATTATAGTTACCTGTTTGCGTGTTTCCCCCAGTCACTTCCTTAAGATGTATCTGAACTGTGCCTCAGACATAGAAGATGCCTTCATAAATGTTTATTGAATGAGCAGTGGTCACCTCATATGTGGATTCACTATGTACGTCCACCATTCGACCCATATAGGGCCTGTACTGTAAATCGATTTTATTCTTTGAGCATTCATCAGAGATTTTTAATCTCTAGTTGCTTTTTGCATTTTGGCTATTGGGGAAACGAAGCAAAGCTTTCATATCTAGTTTTTATTTTTCATGGGCAGTTTGGTTCCACGTTAAGAGCTGTGGTCCAGAAGCTTGAGGGGAAGGGAGGTGACGGGCAGGTCAGGGAACCAGTGACCTTGGAAGCGTGGCTCCCCACCCCACTCCACCTTGCTGGGGGTGGTGTTGAATGGGATTGCACGAGGTGGGGTTTGGTCATGCTGTGTCTGTGGCCCTCTTGTCTGCTGGATGGCAGACCCCTCTTCCACCCACCCACCCATCCATCTATTCATCCATATTATCCTCCAAACTGCCTCAATCATCAGAGAGTTGCATCTGAGCCCACCTTCCTGCTCCTAATCTTTTTTTTTTTTTGCTTTAAATTATTGTCAGTAGATTCCTTTTCTCACCTGCTTTTACTGAACCTGCTGAATATCCCAAAGATGTTCCTTACTTATTTTATCTGTTTTGTTGGTCACAATCCTCTTCAAAGGACTCATTCCAGCCTTTCCTACCTGACAGTAACCAGCAGCTGTCTGCTACATTTGATGAGTTCTTCCCTTTTCAGAAAGTGCTTCTGTGCTCACCACCGAAGTTCCTTCTCCCACCAATCCTAGGAAATAGGCAGGGGCGAATGGTAACTTCCCATTCCCGGAAACTCAGAGTGCTAGATATTCCATGTGAGGCCCATTGCCAGTGTGAACAGCGTCTGGTTTTTCTCTCCCTGGCACCGTCTTGCTAGTTCTCCTTGGAAGCTGCTTCTGTCACAAAGCCAGGGGGCCTTTTTCACCCACTCCAGGGTCCTCTCGGTGGGGAGCCTTGGCCTGTTGACCCGAGATGCTGTCTGATGCTGCCGTTTCCTCTACCCCAGCCAGGCCTGATCCTGGTGTTTCCTATACCCCCACAGCCAGGCCACTTTCTTAAAAAAAAGTAGATCTCCTCTTCCCAAGAGCTTCCAGTCAGTCTTGTGAGTTTTATTTTTTGTTCGGGCTTATTTAAACACAGGAAATTGAGTTAGTTTACATGAATGCTGCACTGTCTTACTCTGGAAGCACAGAAAGACGCTAACAGGGATTGGGGCAGCCTAATCTGGCTGTCTCTAATGATCTTCCTGCCTCCCCTCTGAAGTGAGGTTGCTCAGTCGTGTCTGACGCTTTGTGACCTCATGGACTATAGCCTACCAGGCTCCTCCGTCCATGGAATTTTCCAGTCAAAGAGTACTGAACTGGGTTGCCATTTCCTTCTCCAGGGGATCTTCCCAACCCGGGGATTGAACCCGGGTCTCCTGCACTGCAGGCAGACGCTTTACCCTCCGAGCCACCAGGGAAGCGCCTCTAAATAACTGCAGATGGGGCCATGCACCGAGGAGGCAGAGCACAGCGCTTTATTGCCTTGTGCGGTTATCTAGTTAAATGTGTTTTGTTTTCTTTTGTTTTTAAAAAAATGGCTCAACTTTTAATTGGAAAACAGAATGTTGAATGGCATTTTGATTTGTCCTTTGGTGGCGAAACTGGAAAAATAGATCCATTTTGATAGGAAACCAGGTGCTGGTCCCGAAGAAGGCATATTAACTTCAGAGCAGGATGTGAACTCGGAGTCATTGTTTCCCTAAAACAGGCCAAATTCAGAGTCATTGTTTCCCTAAAACAGGCCAAATTCAGAGTCATTGTTTCCCTAAAACAGGCCATCTACACTGGGCTTTTTCTTGTGAAACCTTCTCCTGCATCTGTACCACCTTCGAGTGACGTTTCCCTGGGGAGGTTCTACTTGGAATCCCCCAAACAGGGCAGTATCCCCAGCGACGTAACTGTCAGGACACAGGGCGAGATGCTGAGACCCTTCTGCCTGGACGCCTTGAAAATGTCAGTGTCAGGAAATCCGCACACCTGTTACGATGATTGTAATTGAAAAAAATACCAGGCTGTATACTTCACTTCGGGCTTCCCTGGAGGCTCAGATGATAAAGAATTTGCCTGTAATGTGGGAGACCTAGGTTTGATCCCTGTGTCAGGAAAATCCCCTGGAAGAGGGCCTGGCAACCCACTCCAGTATTCTTGCTTGGAGAATCCCACGGACAGAGGAACCTGACGGGCTACAGTCCATGGGGTCACAAAGAGTTGGACAGGACTGAAGTGACTTAGCATACACACACACACACACACACACACACGCTCTACTTCGCATTGTGCTGTGATGCAAAGCCCATTTTATCATTAACAGGACTGTTTTCTTAGCCCCAAAGCTGGTGTCTGCTTTACTGAAGGTCATCTTAGAAGCAGCTTGCACGTGTCCTGGCTGAGTTTGGCCACATGAGCTCCCTATGAGGTGCACCCCACCTTGAGCTGGCACAGAGGTGGTCATATGAGCACCCCGAGAGAAGGGCAGGAATGATCATTTGTGAGATCCGCCCCAGGCTTCCATTACTCTATCCTCTGTGCTTCACGGCTCTTTTTGTATCTTTTTTTAAAACAATTATTTGTTTTTAAATTGAAGGATAATTGCTTTACAGAATTTTGCTGTTTTCTGTCAAACGTCAACATGAATTAGCCATGCTGCTGCTAAGTCGCTTCAGTTGTGTCCGACTCTGTGCGACCCCACAGACGGCAGCCCACCAGGCTCCCCCGCCCCTGGGATTAGGTATACATATATCCCCTCCCTTATTGAAACTCCCAGTCCCTCCCCATCCCACCCCTCTAGATTGATACAGAGCCCTTGTTTGAGTTCCCTGAGACACACAGCAAATTCCCATTGGCTATCTATTTTGCATATGGTAATAGAAGTTTCCAGGTTACTCTTTCCATTTATCTCCCCATGTGCATAATTCTATTCTCTATGTCTGTTTCTCCTTTCCTGCCCTGCAAATAAATTCTTCAGTACCATTTTTCTAGATTCCGTATATATGTTACAATACGATATTTCTTTCTTTTCTTTCTGACTCACTTCACTCTGTATAATAGGTTCTAGGTTCATCCACCTCACCAGAATGGACTCAAATGTACTCCTTTTTATGGCTGAGTAATATTCCATCCTGTATGTGTACCCCAACTTCTTCATCCATTCATCTGTCAATGGACATCTAGATTGCTTCCATGTTCTAGCTATTGTAAACAGTGCTGCGTGAACAATGGGATACATGTGTCTTTTTCAGTTTTGGTTTCCTCAGGGTATATACCTAAGAGTGGGATTGCTGGGTCATATGGTGATTTTATTCCTAGTTTTTTAAGGAATTTCCATACTGTCTTCCATAGTGGCTGTATCAACTTACATTCCCACCAACAGTGCAAGAGCATTCCCTTTCTACCACACCCTCTCCAGCATTTATTGTTTGTAGACTTTTTGAGGAGAAGGCACTGGCGACCCACTCCAGTACTCTTACCTGGAAAATCCCATGGACAGAGAAGCCTGGTAGGCTGCAGTCCATGGGGTCGCTAAGAGTCAGACACGACTGAGGGACTTCACTGTCACTTTTCACTTTCATGCATTTGAGAAGGAAATGGCAACCCACTCCAGTGTTCTTGCCTGGAGAATCCCAGGGACAGAGGAACCTTGTGGGCTGCCGTCTATGGGGTTGCAGAGAGTTGGACACGACTGACGTGATTTAGCAGCAGCGGCAGCAACAGCAGCAGACTTCTTGATGATGGCCATTCTGACCAGTGTGAGGTGATCAGTTCAGTTCACTCTCTCAGTCATGTCTGACTCTTTGCAACCCCATGGACTACAGCACGCCAGGTCTCCCTGTCCATCACCAAACCCTGGAGTTTACTCAAACTCATGTCCATTGTGTTGGTGATGCCATCCAACCATCTTATCCTCAGTCGTCACCTTCTCTTGCCTTCAATCTTTCCCAGCATCAGGGTCTTTTCAAATGAGTTAGTTCTATGCATCAGGTGGCCAAAGTGTTGGAGTTTCAGCTTCAGCATCAGTCCTTCCAGTGAATAGGCAGATCTGATTTCCTTTACAATTGACTGGTTTGATTGCCTTGCAGTCCAAGGGACTCTCAAGAGTCTTCTCCGACACCAAAAGCATCAATATTTCGGTGGTCAGCTTTCTTTATAGTCCAGCTCTCATATACATACATGACTACTGGAAAAATCATAGCTTTGACGAGATATACGTTTGTTGTGTGGTGTGAGGTGATATCTCATTGTAGTTTTGATTTGCATTTCTCTAATAATGAGTGATATTGAGCATCTTTTCATGTATCTGTTAGCCATCTGTATGTCATCTTTGGAGAAATGTCTGTTTAGGTCTTTTACCCATTTTTTGATTGGGTTGTTTGTTTTTCTGGTATGGAGGTGTATGAACTGCTTGTATATTTTGGAGGTTAATCCTTTGTCAGTTGTTTCACGTGCTATTATTTTCTCCCATTCTGAAAGTTGTCTTTTTACCTTGCCTATAGTGTCCTTTGCTGTGCAAAAGTTTCTAAGTTTAATCGGGTCCCATCTGTTTACTTTTGTTTTTATTTCTGCTACTCTAGGATGTGGGTCATAGAGGGTCTTGCTTTGATTTATGTCACCAAGTGCTCTGCCTATGTTTTCCTCTAAGAGTTACACTCTGGTCTTACATTTAGGTCTTTAATCCATTGTGAGTTTATCTTTGTGTATGGTGTTAGGAAGTGTTCTAATTTCATTCTTTTACATGTAGCTGTCCAGTTTTCCCAGCACCGTTTATTGAAGAGGCTGTCTTTGCCCCATTGTATATTCTTGCCTCTTTTATCAAACATAAGGTACCCACAGGTGCGTGGGTTTATTTCTGGGCTTTCTATCTTCTTCATTGGTCTGTGTTTCTCTTTTTGTGCCAGCATACCATACTGTCTTGATGACTACAGCTTTGTAGTATAATCTGAAGTCAGGAAGGTTTCTGACTGAGCTGATTTCTCCAGCTCCACTCTTCTTTCTCAAGATGGCTTTGGCTATTCGGGGTCTTTTGTGTTTCCATATGAATTGTGAAATTTTTTGTTCTAGTTCTGTGAAAAATGCCATTGTTAATTTCATAGGGATCTCATTGAATCTGTAGATTGCATTTGGTAGTATAGTCATTTTCACAACATTGTTTCTTCCTACCCAAGAACATGGAGTATCTTTCCATTTGTTTATGTCATCTTTGATTTCTTTCATTAGTGTCTTATAATTTTCTGGGTACAGTTCTTTTCTCTCCTTAGATAAGTTTATTCCTAGATATTTAATTTTTTTGTTGCAGTGGTGAATGGGATTGATTCCTTAATTTCTCTTTCTGATTTTTCATTGTTATATACAGAAATGAAAGTGATTTCTGTGTATTGATTTTGTATCCTGCAACTTTGCTAAATTCACTGATTAGTTCTTGTAATTTTTTGATAGTATCTTTAGGGTTTTCTATGTACAGTATTATGTCATCTGCAAACAGTGAGAGCTTTAGTTCTTTTTTGATCTGGATTCCTTTTATTTCTTTTTCTTCTCTGATTGCCTTAGCTAGGAATTCCAGAACTATGTTGAATAGTAATGGTGAAACTGGACACCCTTGTCTTATTCCTGATCTTAGGGGGAATGCTTTCAGTTTTTCACCATTGAGAATAATGTTTGTTGTAGGCTTATTATATATGACCTTTACTATGTTGAGGTAGGCTCCTTCTATGCCCATTTTTTGAAGAGTTTTAATCATAAATGGGTGCTGAATTTTGTCAGAGGATTTTTCTGCATCTATTGAGATGATCATATGGTTTTTATCTTTCAATTTGTTAATATGGTGTATCACATTGATTGATTTCCATATGTTGAAGAATCCTTGCATCCCTGGAATAAACCCAACTTGATCATGGTGTATCAGCTTTTTGATGTGTTGCTGAATTCTGTTTGCTAAAATTTTGTTGAGGATTTTTGCATCTATGTTCATCAGTGATATTGGCCTGTAGTTTTCTTTTTGTGTGTTGTCTCTGTCTGATTTTGGTGTCAGGGTGATGGTGGCCTTGTAGAATGAGTTTGGAAGTGTTCCTTCCTCTGCAATTTTTTGAAAGACTTTTAGAAGGATAGGCATTAGCTCTTCTCTAAATGTTTGATAGAATTCTCCTGTGAAGCCATTTGGTCCTGGGCTTTTGTTTTTTGGGAGATTTTTTAAAATCACAGCTTCAATTTCAGTGCTTGTAATTGGGTTGTTCATGATTTCTATTTCTTCCTGGTTCAGTCATGGAAGATTGAACTTTTCTAAGAATCTGTCCTTTTCTTCCAGGTTATCCATTTTATTGCTATATAGTCATTCATAATAGTCTATTATAATCCTTTTTATTTTGGCATTGTCTGTTATAATCTCTCCTTTTCATTTCTAATTTTGTTGAATTGATTCTTCTTATTTTCTTGATGAGCCTGGCTAAAGGCTTGTCAATTTTGTTTATTTATTAATCTTTATTAATCTTTAGTATTGTTTCTTTCATTTCTTTTTCATTTCTGCTCAGATCTTTATGATTTCTTTCCTTCTAATTTTTGGGGGTTTTGTTCTTCTTTTTCCAGTTGTTTTAGGTGTAAAGTTAGGGTATCTATTCGATGTTTTCCTTGTTTCTTGAGCTAAGACTGTATTGCTATAAACTTCCCTCTTTGAACTGCTTTTGCTGCATCCCATAGGTTTTGAGTTGTCATGTTTTCATCGTCATTTGTTTCTAGAAATTTTTTAATTTCCCTTTTGATTTTTCCAATAACTTGTTATTTAGGAATGTGTTGTTTAATCTCCATGTGTTTCTGTATCTTACAGTTTTTTTCTCATAGTTTACGTCTAGTCTCATAGCGTTGTGGTCGGAGAAGATGCTGATACAATTTCAGTTTTCTTTAATTCACTGAGGTTTGATTTGTGATCCAAGATGTGGTCTCTCCTGAAGAATGTTTCATGTGCACTTGAGAAGAAGGTGTATTCTGCATTTTGATGAAATGTCCTAAAGATATCAGTGAGATCCACCTTATCTAATGTCTCATTTAAGACTTGTGTTTCCTTATTAATCTTCTGTTTCGATGCTCTGTCCATTGGTGTGAGTGGCGTCTCACAGTGTCTCCTACTAAAGTCTCCTACTTTTTTTGTGTTACTGTCAATTTCTCCTTTTATGTCTGTTAGTGTTTGTCTTGTGTATTGAGGTGCTCCTTTGTTGGGTGCATAGATATTTACAATTGTTATCTCTTCCTCTTGGATTGATCCCTTGATCATTATGAATGTCCTTCTTTATTTCTTGTAATATTCTTTATTTTAAGGTCTATTTTTTCTGATATGAGGATTGCTACTCAAGCTTTCTTTTACTTCCTATTTGCATGCAATGTATTTTTCCATCCTCTCACTTATAGTCTATATGTGTCTTGAGGTCTGAAGTGGATTTCTTCTAGACAGCATATATATGGGTCTTGTTCTTATATCCCTTCAGCCAGTCTGTGTCTTTTGGTTGGAGCATTTAATCCATTTACATTTAAAGTAATTATATATATATATATATATTTTTTTTTTCCTCTTGCCATTTTCTTAATTGTTCAGGATTGATTTTGTAGATCTTTTTTCTTCTGTTGTATTTCTTGACTATATAAGTCCCTTTAACATTTGTTGTAAAGCTGGTTTGGTGGTACTGAATTCTGTTAACTTGCTTGTCTGAGAAGCTTTTTATTTCTTCATTAATTTTGAATGAGATCCTTGCAAGTACAGTAATCTTGGTTGTAGACTTTTCCCTTTCAGTACTTTAAATATTTCCTGCCATTCCCTTCTGGCCTGCAGAGTTTCTGCTGAAAGACCAGCTGTTAAGCATATGGGGTTTTCCTTGTATGTTACTTGTTGCTTCTCCCTTGCTGCTTTTAATATTCTTTCTTTATGTTTAGTCTGTTAGTTTGATTAGTATGCGTCTTGGCATGTTTCTCCTTGGGCTTATCCTGTATGGGACTCTGTGCCTCTTGGACTTGATTGACTATTTCCTTTTCCATGTTGGGGAAATTTTCAACTATAATCTCTTCAAAAATTTTCTCATACCCTTTCTTTTTCTCTCCTTCTTCTGGGACCCCTATAATTTGAATGTTGGTTTGTTTGATGCCATTTCAGGGGTCTCAGAGACTGTCCTCAGTTGTGTAAGCTTGTATGAGGTGATGTTTGTGCTGAGTTTTTTTGTTTGTTTGTTTTTCCTCTGATGGGCAAGGTTGAGTGAGGTGGTGCTTTTCTGCTGATGATGGGGCTTGTATTTTCGTTTGTTGTTTAGACGAGGCGTCCTGCACTGGTGGCTGGCTGATGCCAGGTCTTGTATGCAAGTGGTTGCCCTTGTGCGAGTTCTCAGCATTTGACAGCACCTCGGGTTAGCTCTCTGGCAGTCTAGGGTCTTGAAGTCAGTGCTCCCACTCCAAAGGTTCAGGGCTTGATCTCTGGTCAGGAACAAAGATTCTACAAGCGGTTTGTTATGGCATTAAGTGAGATTAAAACAAATACCCTAAAACAAAAAACCAAAGATGAACCCCAGGCAAATGGCAGTTACAAAATCAGGGGACAATAATTAAAATAATGGAATATACGCATATACATAGACACCCATCAACAAATCAAAACAGTCTATCAAAAATAAAGTACAATAGATTGACCTGGTGAACAAAGAAAATAAAAAATTATATTTACGAGTTAAGAACAAAACTAACTAAAGCACAAACTGGAAAACAAAACTGAAGCAAGGTGCCATGTGGGAAATAAAGTGATAAAAACAAAACTAACAAATTTGTTGAGAGGAATGGAAAGAAAGAAAGAAAAAAAGAATAGATATGCAAAGTTAAACAGAGGTAGATAAACAAGATTTATATACATTAAAGATTAACTCCAAGGGATAAAGAACAGTGGGAAAAGCAAACAAAGGAATAAATGTAGAAAAAATAAAATAAGTTAAAAAAATTAAAAATTGAAATTTAAAAAAGTGGGAAAAAAGGAAGAATATTGGAAAAAACAAAAGGATAACTCCACAGAACTGCAAAAGCCCAATGTAAAGGCAGAGGTTTATACCAACAGTAAAAAATATGACTTAGGAAAAAAAAGCTCAAAAGCTTAATTAGATTTCATAGTGCCAATAAAATTGACAACTACAGCGGAGGAGGGAAAAAAAAGAAAAAAAAATCCAAAAGAATCTATAGAACAAGTCAAAACATAAGATTAATAAGTGATTTTCTTGAGTCACTGCTGTCAGAGTTCTTTCCCTCGCCAGGAGTCACAGCCTCCCTCACCTCCCTGTGATGCCCTCCAGCACTCTGCTGACCTCTGGACCTGCTGTGTGGGCAGCTCAGAGTCTAATCTGGTCCTGCTCCTGTGTGTTCTTGCCACCAGTGTCCACAGCTGTCAGAACTAGTGCGTTTTCTTCTGTGGGAGCTCTCAATGGCCTTTATGTATTCCATAGACACAGAGAGGGGTTCTGGCAGCACCAGGTACTCGGGGGTTGGCGGCTAGGGCAGCAGGAAATACAGTGCTCTAGAAGGGGATGGCAACCAGTGTTGGACAGTATGCTCCAGTATTCTTGCCTGGAGAACCCGCTGACAGAGAAGCCTGGCAGGCCACAGTCCACAGGGCTACAAAGCGTTGGACATGACTGATGTGACGCTGCAGGCATATATGAGAGACTTCTTTTGCCTCTGGCAGCTCTGCCCCAGTGAGGGTTGAGCATGAAGCTGGTGCAGCTGCTTGGCTTGTGGGGATTCTGGTGGCATCAAGTGTGTAGGGACACGGATTGCCTCTGCTGCAGGAGTTATGGCCCTATGAGAGTCTTTTTTCCAGCCTCTTGTATCTGGTGATCAGAAGGCCTCTTTGGCCAGTCTTTATCGGTAGCTCCAGCCATTCAAGCACTTAGAGGGCTCCCTTGACTGGGGTCCTTCTCTGTTGTTCAGTGCGTCAGACACATAGAGGGGACCCCCTGCCTGGGGTCCTACTCTGTAGATCGGTGCATCAGTCACTTAGAGGGGCACCCTGAGCGGAATGCTACCCTGTAGTTCAGTGCGTAAGGTGTTTGATGGGCCAGCCTCTCTATTGCTCTCCTGCAGATCCTGGCCTGTGGGGAGAGAGGCTGTGGTGATGGCTCCACCCCTATGCGTACTCAGCAGTATCGCCTTGCTTCCATGGTGCCTGGCTTTCCTCCACCCGCATTTCCCACCACGATCTCCTCCCTCACATCCCCTGATCCGTCTCTCCACAGTCAACAGCAGCCCTCTCCCTGGGATTGCTCCACAATCCCTGAGCTCCAGCTCTCAGCTGCTGCGCCTTCTAGGGGACCTGCATCTCTGTCCAGGGTGTGCGTGCCTGTGGCAAGGACTGTCTGATTCTCATTCCATTTAGGCTGCCACAGCTCAGCGGTTTCACTCTCAGCCTTAAATGTTTCTCCTCTGACTCAGACAATTGCCCCGCGTGGGGATCGGATGCCTGCTTCAGTTCCCCCACCCGCCGAGGGCAGGTCCAGTCCTACTAACACTCCTGTTTTTCCCCCTAGTTCCTTCGTCCTACCGAGTTTTGCGTGGGTCTACATATTCTTTCCGCTGGTTAGGTCCTCCTGCCTGTCTCAGCTGGTGTTTGCCTGCACTTATGCATCTGAAGGTATGTTCCTGATGTATCTGTGGAGAGAGATGCACTCCACGTCACCTACCCCTCCACCATCTTGTTCTCTCCTCTGCTTATACCTTTGATAGGAGCTAGTGAACTTGGCTGTCTCATGGGCCCCTCCAGCTTAATGGGTCCCAATTTTAACTTTTGGTCCCCTTCTGCCACAGCCCCTTTCCAGCCTTCCCTTCCCCCCATCTCATTAAGGAGCACAACTGATAGCTCACTTTTTCAGTCCAGAAACTGGGGAGTCATCTGTTATCCCTTACTTCTCCCTTCTCCAAATTGCCGAGTCTGAGCGGCGCTTCCGAAGCAGGTCTTGAATGCATCTGCTACCTTTCCTCACGTGTCTCCCAGGTTGGTGATGTCATTGTTTGCCTGGGTCACTGCAAAGGCCCTTGAACTGGTTGCCCTGCTTCTACTTTTCCTCCATTTTGCTCACCATGTTGGAGCCAGGGGATCCTTAGCAATGCTTTTCTCCTCATTCACTTCTTTCTCAAAGTTTCAATGACCTCCTCCCACACTGGGATGGAGCCCATGCACCCAGCAGGGCCCGTGGAGGGGACTGTGAAGTCTGGGCCCCGGGCCTGGCTGGAGATGCCACAGCATTGTTGCCGTTGCATTAAAGTAGCTCGTGAGATGCTTTGCCCTTTCACTTTCGACTTTCCGGGCAGATCGAAGTGACTCTGATTTTCCTAGTGCAATAAAATACCTGCTGGCTGGCTAAGGTACACTTAGGGTGGATACGGAGTTCTGGGAAATGGTGAGTGCTTTGTTCCTCGAACCCTATCAATGGTTAGAACACAGAGGTGGACCATTATTTCATTTCAAGCCTTGACAAGTAAATAATCAATATGTAGTTAACAAAAATTCTAAAACCTAATATTGTGCTATTCTCCAAGTGCTCCTCCCCCTAATATTTTGACATAAAAATGTACACAACATTTTAGCTCAGGAAATCATGAATGAAACTTTGTTCCAAGCCAGTAGAAGAAAAGACTGACTTTCTACAAGGGAAAAAAAGAGACAGACAAAATATCAGTACACAGCTTTTCTTTTTATGCACATTTGTCCTACTGTGATGCCTACTTGCTTTCTTCCCTTTCACCTTTGAACTTTGCCTATGTGTGTATGTGTGTTTGTGTGTGTGTAGCCACTGGGTTCTGTCTGAATCCAGTGACACTCTCCATTCTCCTTGAGCCTTTCAATCAAGGTAATGGGAACTACTGAAATTCCAGCTTTATTTTTGGTGTACTTTGGCTTCAAATTAGGACAACTTTTCTGTGACCTTGAGTTTGGAATTTTTTCTAGTACCAGTTGGATGAATCACTGTGATGAGCTGCAAGCAAAGATTATAACATAATGGGAATAGCAGACGTGGGCTCTTAGTGCAGCATGGTGAGCACTGGGGTGCAGTTTGTCCCCAGATGTAATGGGAGCACAGAGATGAGCCCCCCACTCACCTCAGGGACTGAGGAGTCATGAAATGCTTTCTGGAGTGTGTGACCCTTGAGCTGGGTCTTGAAGGAGGAATTTGCCAAGTGGAAGGGTGGCTGGGAGAAAAGAGGTGTATGAGGGCATTTCAGATAACTGCATGAGTGGAGGCCTGGGTGGTCAGCAAGGGGGTGCCATGCCCAGAGGGCTCAGGGAGGCTGCATAACCACTGTAGTTAGAGGCGTGGACTGGGCTGGGGGCTGAAAGATGGGCAGGGGTTAGGTCATTCTGCAGAATGTCCCCATGGGACTCTACACAAGGGAGATCCTGGAGGTTTGATTTTACAGTAGGGATTCTTCAGTCTGGGTCTTTACTTAAAAGGCTTCTCCTGGATGGCAGTGATCTGATTCAGACATGCAGTTTCTTTCAGCGGTTCCTAAGGGTGTGGGTCTCGGAGTTCCAAGTTCAAGGTATGACTGCAGGCTATCTACTTCTGATCACAAGGATATCATTAAAAGCTACTGAAATGTGATTGGTGTTGCAGTCTGACCTCCTTGTCCTTGGGTTCTCCACTGGTGACTCTAATCAGCCTTGGACTGAAAATATTTGAGAAAAAAAATTCCAGAAAGTTCCAAAAAGCAAAAGCTGAATTTGTCACACACAACAACTAATTACATATCATTTACATTATGTTAGGTATTACAAGGAATCTAAAGATGATTTAAAGTATATGGGAGGCTGTGCCATAGTTTACATGCAAATACTATGCCATTTTATACCAGGGACTTGGGTGCACATTGAAGACGGGGGTCCTGGAACCAACCCCCTGCAGATCCTGAGGGATGACTGTCCTGCCTGCTGGAGTTTCTGGATAAGTCTGTCTCGTCCTTCACTTGGAGGCTAGTTCCTCACCATGTGAGCAGTCATGCGTTTCAGGTTCCCATAGAACATGAACTTACACAGGCCGTAGAATTTCCCATAGATTTTTGCAAACAGCACTGTAATAAGAGTGTGCTGTTGCCAGCATCTTGAATTTGTGGCAATTTTTAATTGGTAGAAATCAGATGTTTAATTATCAATCACTGATAGCTTGGCTTTCTCATTATTAGTTGGTTGATTGTTTACCTCCAACAGTTCAGTTAAGTCACTCAGTCGTGTTCGACTCTTTGTGACCCCATGGACTGCAGCATGCCAGGCCTCCCTGTCCATCACCAACTCCTGGAGTTTACTCAAACCCATGCCCACTGAGTTGGTGATGCCATAGACTTTAAAACATGCATGTGACTTAAACGAGTCATCCATGTGAAAAAGTGAAAGCGTTAGTTGCTCAGCCGTGTCCGACTTTTTACAGTTCCATGCCCTGTAGCCTGCCAGGCTCCTCTGTCCATGGAATTCTCTAGGCAAGAATACTGGAGTGGATAGCCATTCCCTTCTCCAGGACATCTTCCCTGCCAAGGGATCAAACTGGGTCATGGCCTTGCAGGCAGATTCTTTACTGTCTGAGCCACCAGGGAATGAGTCATCCATACCTTAAACGGGTACATCTCCTGCATTTGCTTCTACAGTGATTCTTCACAACTACTACTGCATATGTTTTGCTCAGAAGGGGAAAGTGTGTGGAGTGGGTCCACACCCACCCATGGGCAGTGATTTTAGAGAGATTTAGTAATGTTTGTACTACTTAGAGCTTGAGAAAGTAGCAAGGCAAGGCAGGGAAACCCAGGTTGCAAAAATCTGCATGAACCAGACAAGGGCCTGACCTAGTGGTAGTGGGGATGGAGCAGGAGAATGTGTTGAGAGATGTTTAGGAAAAGGGATTAGTAGGTCTGTTTTGCCAAAAGTTGTACTTTCCTTTTAGGTTCAAAGGATTGATTAACAAAAGAAACCACTCTTTACACACATAAACAATTTCAGTTTTTTGTAGAAGATTATTTGACTTAATTCCAATATGCATTCACTAAAAGAAAATAAATAGAAACAATAGAAATAGCAGCATAAACATCACCAAATTGGGCCCACCTATATCCAGACTTCAGCTGCAAAGGCCCTCATTAACAGCAATCTGGGGTCCCAATTGGGAAACGGTTCCAAGGTGGTGTGTCATCCCATGGGTGACATTTCAAATTGCAGTTTTGTGGGCTCCCGCTTGTAATCCCAGGCTGCAAACTGATGTCATCATCAGTTAGCATGCAAAAACACAGCTCTGGTTTTACACTGTGACCATTTTACAGTGTTCATTTCAGTTTGTGAGTCATGGGATTTCATTAGACCCTGGGGGACTGGCCAGACCTCCAGAGACTCAAAAATTCCAAGACCAACTCGCTTTCTTGATGAAAGTGAAAGAGGAGAGTGAAAAAGTTGGCTTAAAGCTCAACATTCCGAAAAAGAAGATCATGGCATCCGGTCCCGTCACTTCATGGGAAATAGATGGGGAAACAGTGGGAACAGTGTCAGACTTTAGTTTTTTGGGCTCCAAAATCACTGCAGATGGTGATTGCAGCCATGAAATGAAAAGACGCTTACTCCTTGGAAGAAAAGTTATGAGCAACCTAGATAGCATATTCAAAAGCAGAGACATTACTTTGCTGACTAAGGTCCATCTAGTCAAGGCTATGGTTTTTCCCGTGGTCATGTATGGATGTGAGAGTTGGACTGTGAAGAAGGCTGAGCACTGAAGAATTGATGCTTTTGACCTGTGGTGTTGGAGAAGACTCTTGAGAGTCCCTTGGACTGCAAGGAGATCAGCCCTGGGATTTCTTTGGAAGGAATGATGCTAAAGCTGAAACTCCAGTACTTTGGCCACCTCATGTGAAGAGTTGACTCATTGGAAAAGACTCTGATGCTGGGAGGGATTAGGGGCAGGAGGAGAAGAGGACGACAGAGGATGAGATGGCTGGATGGCATCACCAACTCGATGGACGTTGAGTTTGAGTGAACTCCGAGAGTTGGTGATGGACAGGGAGGCCTGGCATGCTGCAATTCATGGGGTCACAAAGAGTTGGACATGACTGAGAGACTGAACTGAACTCCCTTTCTTATCTGAAGTGTTGCCTGACTTGCTGTGTTTGCCGGCAGGCAGGGAATCTGGGCAGTGTCCAGGCAGGTCAGAGGCCTGCTCTCCTGCTTTGAAGCCTGAACAAGACTTCCTCTATTTTGATTTCCCTAACATAGGTCTTGGGGGATAATTTGATACAAGGAACTAGGGCAAGGGGAGGCACCCAAAAACCCCCCAAACTTCTGCCTTGGGTGACATTAGTAAGAGAAACAGGTTTAGACCATTCAGTAAATGCTTACTGAACTTCTTCTGGTGGGGGAGGTGGACAAAAATGATGAACTCTTTAAAAAGAAAAGAGTGGAGCAAAGAAGGGCTATTTTAAAGATGTAGACGTAGGCAAAATGGCGCCTGATTTTGACTAAGGGGCTCAGACAGGCTTCCTCATCTGTGTGTGCGTAAGGCTGGCCGAGATGAGAAGCTGTGAGCATGAGGGCATGTGGGCTCCTTCTGTCACCATGTCAGGGGTGCTGGATGCCATACAGGGAACTGGGCCGTGTTGCCGCTGGGTCGATTCTGCACAGCAGCCTGGTTTACTGATGCCTTTTGCAGGATACCTGGACTTTGTCAGTGGTCAGGGCCTGCAGTGAAGCACAAACAACGGGCTTGGAGACCTCGCTGTGGGTCTGTGGCATCTGCTTTGGTGTGATCTTCTCACCTTCCCTGCTCCTCCTCTCGCTCACCAGGCATCAGGTGCCTATGGGCCCACATTGTGGTGCTGCAAAGGTGCCATCTGTTCAGGCCCTCCTGCCCTGGTTCTGCTCAAGCCTCAATCCTGCCTCTCCTTGAGGTCTCTGCTGTCTAATCTGATACGGGCCCCTGATAGTATTGCAGCGTGCCCTCTGCTGTCACCTTATGCTGCTTTGTCTTTCTTCACAGCACTTCACTCCTTGACACGCTATGTATTGATTTGTCTTTCGTCCATCTGCCTTTCCTGGAACGTATGTTCCATCAGAGCTGGAACTTTGTGTTGTTCGTGATTCCGTCTCCACTGCCAGGATAGTGCCTCATGCACCCAGGTGAATCAGTGACTGTCAAGATGGGCTGGTCAGTTCATCTGTCTGTATGTGCAGACGAGCAGGGCCTGGCATGCAGTAGGTGCCTGCTAAGTGCTTGATGGAATGCACTGGTGAGTGAGTGACTCTGTGTCATTGGCTAGTCCCCAGCACTTAGGTGCCCAGTGAGTGTCTGTTGAAAAGATGAGTGGTCTAGAGAGCTTGCCCGTCTCTCTCTGAGGCTGGCCCTCTGTGGGGTCAGCCCCAGTAACTGTGCTTGAGAAGGGCAAAAAAAAAAAAAAAACAGAGGGAAGGGCCCAGGCATGCAGTCTTGGGTGCCTGTGGTTGCAGTTGTTCTTTGCATCTGATGTTTGAGTCAATGCTTCACACTCTCTCAGTATGTCTGCCATCAGCCAGGTGCTGCAATTAACTTGCTGTGATTTAGCTTAGAGATGAATTTTTCATTTTAAAGATGCCACAAACAACTGGCGCTGGTGATACATTGGTTGTCAATGAAGCTCATGTCTAAGAGAACATGAGGATGGTGTCCCGTGTCTAGGAGAGAAGGGCTGGTAGCCCACACCTGGCTACAGAGTGTGAGGAGGCCAGAAGCATTCTGGCAGACTTGGGGTTCCACACGCCCAAGGTGCTGCCCATCATGTGGGTAGATCCTTGGGGTGATTGTGGGTCCTGTTTTACCTAAAGGTTTGAGGGAAACAACATTTAAAGAATATTGCACAGGACTGGGGAAACAGACTCTTGGAGGGCACAAACAAAACCTTGTGTGCACCAGGACCCAGAGACTCCACAGAGACTGAGCCAGAACTGTGTTTGAGTGTCTCTTGTGGAGGTACGTGTCAGCAGTGGACTGCCACGGGGGCTCTGAGTGCAGCAGACCTGGGTCATACAGCCTGTGGCATAAGCCCTCTTGGAGGTCACCATTAACCCCACCATAGAGCCACCAGATCTTACAACAGGACTGGGAAAACAAACTCTTGGTGGGCACAAACAAAACCTTGTGCACACCAGGACCCAGGAGAAAGGAGCAGTGACCCCACAAGAGACTGAGCCAGGCTTGCCCGTGAGTGTCCAGGAGTGTCTGGTGGAGGCGTGGTTGGCGGTGGCCTGGTGCAGGGTCAGGGACACGGAGTGCAGCAGTGCACATACAGGACCTTTTGAAGGAGGTTATTATCTTCACTTTCTCCACCATAGTTGCCCTCAGGTCAAACAACAGGGAGGGAACACAGCCCTGCCCATCAACAGGAAATTGGATTAAAGATTTACTGAACATGGCTCCACCCATCAGAAGAAGACCCAGTTTCCCCATCAGTCAGTCTCTCCCATCAGGAAGCTTCCATAAGCCTCTTATCCTTATCCATCAGAGGGCAGGCAGAATGAAAACCACAATCACAGAAAACAAATCAAACTGATCACATGGACCACAGCCTTGTCTAATTCAATGAAACCATGAGCCATGCCCTGTAGGGCCACCCAAGACAGACAGGTCATGGTGGAGAGTTCTGACAAAACATGGTCCACTGGAGAAGGGAATGGCAGACCACTTCAGTACTCCTGTCTTGTGAACCCCATGAACAGTATGAAAAGGGGAAAGGTATGACATTGAAGGATGAGCTCCCCAGGTCAGTAGGTGCCCAATAAGTTACTGGAGAAGAGTGGAGAAATAACTCCAGAAAGAATGAAGAGATGGAGCCAAAGCAACAACATCACCCAGTTGTGGATGTGACTGGTGATGGAAGTAAAGTCCGATTCTGTAAAGAGCAATATTGCATAGGAACCTAGAATGTTAGGTCCATGAGTCAAGGTAAATTGGAAGTAGTCAAACAGGAGATGACAAGAGTGAACATCGACATTTTAGGAATCAGTGAACCAAGATGGACTGGAATGGGTGAATTTAAATCAGATGACCATTACATCTACTACTGTGGGCAAGAATCCCTTAGAAGAAATGGAGTTGCCCTCATAGTTAAGAGTCCGAAATGCAGTACTTGGATGCAATCTCAAAAACAAGAGAATGATCTCTGTTCATTTCCAAGGCAAACCATTCAGTATTACAGTAATCCAAGTCTATGTCCCAACCAGTAAAGCTGAAGAAGCTGAGGTTGAACAGTTCTATGAAGACCTACAAGACCTTCTAGAACTAACACCCCAAAAAGATGTCCTTTTCATTATAGGGGACTGGAATGCGAAAGTAGGAAGTCAAGAGATACCTGGAGTAACAAGCAAATTTGGCCTTGGAATATGGAATGAAGCAGGGCAAAGGCTAACAAAGTTCTGCCAAGAAAACGTACTGGTCATAAGCAAACACCCTCTTCCAACAACACAAGAGAAGACTCTACACATGGACATCACCAGATGGTCAACACCGAAATCAGACTGATTATATTCTTTGCAGCCAAAGATGGAGAAGCTCTATACAGTCAACAAAAACAAGACAAGGAGCTGACTGTGGCTCAGATCATGAACTCCTTATTGCCAAATTCAAACAAATTGAAGAAAGTAAGGACAACCACTAGACCATTCAGGTATGACCTAAATCAAATCCCTTTCAATTATACAATGGAAGTGACAAGTAGCTTCAAGTGATTAGATCTGATAGACAGAGTGCCTGAAGAACTATGGATGGAGGTTTGTGACATTGTACAGGAGACAGGGATCAAGACCATCCCCAAGAGAAAGAAATGCAAAAAGGGCAAAATGATTGACTGAGAAGGCCTTACAAATAGCTGCGAAAAGAAGAGAAGAGAAAAGCAAAGAAAAAAAGGAAAGATATACCCATTTGAATGCAGAGTTCTAAAGAATAGCAAGGAGAGATAAGAAAGCCTTCCTCAGTGATTAGTACAAAGAAATAGAGGAAAACAATAGAATGGGAAAGACTAAATATCTCTTCAAGAAAATTAGTGATACCAAGGGAACATTTCATGCAAAAATTGGCACAATAAAGGACAGAAATGGTATGTACCTAATAGAAGCAGAAGATATTAAGAAGAGGTGGCAAGAATACACAGCAGAACTATACAAAAAACATCTTAATGACCCAGATGATCATGATGGTGTGATCAGTCACCTAGAGCCAGACATCCTGGAATGTGAAGTCAAGTGGGCCTTAGGAAGCATGACTACAAACAAAGCTAGTGGCAGTGATAGAATTCCAGTTGACTTATTTCAAATCCTGAAAGATGATGCTGTGAAAGTGCTGTACTCAATATGCCAGCAAATTTGGAAAACTCAGCAGTGGCCACAGTACTGTTATAGGTCAGTTTGCTTTCCAATCCCAAAGAGTGGCAATGCCAAAGAATGCTCAAACCACACACACACACACACAATTGCACTCATCTCACAGGCTAGCCAAGTAATGCTCAAAATCCTCTAAGCCAGGCTTAACAGTACGTGAACCATGAACTTCCAGATGTTCAAGCTGGATTTAGAAAAGGCAGAGGAATCAGAGGTCAAATTGCCAACATCCATTGGATCATAGAAAAAGCAAGAGAGTTCCAGGAAAACATCTGCTTTATTGACTATGCCAAAGCCTTTGACTGTGTGGATCACAACAAACTGTGGAAAATTCTTCAAGAGATTGGAATACCAGACCACCTTACCTGCCTCCTGAGAAATCTGTATGTAGGTCAAGAAGCAACAGTTAGAACTGGACATGCAACAACATACTGGTTCCAAATCGGGAAAGGAGTATGTCAAGGCTGTTATTGTCATCCTGCTTATTTAACTTATATGCAGAGTACATCATGCAAAGTGCCAGGCTGGATGAAGCATAAGCTAGAATCAAGATTGCTGGGAGAAATATCAGTAACCTCAGATATGCAGATGACCCTACCCTTATGGCAGAAAGCAAAGAAGAACTAAAGAGCCTCTTGATGGAAGTAAAAGAGGAGAGTGGAAAAGTTGGCCTAAAACTCAGCATTCAGAAAACTAAGATCATGGCATTCGGTCCCATCACTTCATGGCAAATAGATGGGGAAACAATGGAAACAGTGACAGACTTTATTTTGGGGGGCTCCAAAATCATTGTAGATGGTGACTGCAGCCATGAAATTAAAAGACGCTGGCTCCTTGGAAGAAAAGCTATGACCAAACTATACAACATATTAAAAAGCAGAGACATCACCTTGCAGACAAAGGTCCGTCCAGTCAAAGCTATTGTTTTTCCAGTAGTCACGTATGGGATGTGAGATTTGGACTACAAAGAAATCTGAGCACCGAAGAATTGATGCTCTTGAACTGTGGTTTTGGAGAAGAGTCTTGAGAGTCCCTTGCTCTGCAAGGAGATCCAACCAGTCCATCCTAAAGGAAATGAGTCCTGAATATTCACTGGAAGGACTGATGCTAAAGCTGAAGCTCCAGTCCTTTGGCCACCTGATGCAAAGAACCGACTCATTGGAAAAGACCTTGATGCTGGGAAAGATTGAAGGTGGGAGGAGAAGGGGATGACAGAGGATAAGATGGTCGTATGACATCACTGACTCAATGGACATGAGTTTGAGCATGCTCCTGGAGCTTGTGATGGACAGGGAAGCCTGGCCTGCTGCAGTCCGTGAGGTTGCAAAAAGTCGGATATGACTAAGCGACTGAACTGAACTGAAAACAAATATGGCTCCTTGTTGGAGGGGAATTCAAATAGCTTAGTGGTTACAGCAGGGTTCTGAAGCTAGACTGGGTACATTTGAATCTGTCCCATCACTTCCTTGCTTCGTGGTCCTGGGCAGGTTACACTGACTTTCAAGACCTCATTTCTCAGGACATCCCTGGTGGTCCAGTGGCTAGGACTCTGAGCTCCCACTGCTCAGGTTCCCAATGACCCAGGTTCGATCCCTGGTCCAGAAATTAGATCCTACATGTCCCAACTAAGAGTTCACATGCTACAGCTAAGTTCACATGCCGAGGCTAAGCATCCTGCATGCCACATCAAAGACTGAAGAACCCGTGTGCCACAACTAAGACCTGGCACAGCCCAATTAAAAAAAGAAACAAAAACATTCCTTGCCTGGGACACTGAGAGCCCCCTTAGCACAGTGCCATGCACATCCCAAGTGAACAGCAAGGGCTAATATATATAATTGCTCAACACTTTCAAATAAAAGAGGAGACAATTACAATTTTAGTCTTGAATTGGCTTTGCCTCCAGGATTGATTCTCCACCCCTCTCTGTCATGTTTGAGATGGAAAAGTTAGAGAAACACTGCCTTAAAAAAATAGACATCCAGTGCAGTGCATGTAACTGGCTGGTAAGTTTACCTTCAGGAATTTTCCTTCAACCTTGTCTTAGTTTTCGCCTGTCACAGAGTTGAGCTCTCATTACCAAAGTGATAAATTAGTGATGCTTACTTTCAGTACCTAGGATCTGAGAGGACCTAGTTGAATAGCAGATGAGGTTCAGGGAACCTGCAGGTTTGAATCAAGAATTGCCACTTAAGGAATGACAATACCTAGAAGAGCTTGTAACTTCACATGTGTTTCTTTCATTTCATTCTCAGAAGAGCTTGTTATTCATCAAGGTGAAAAAGGCTGTCGGGCTGTTTCTGCGACTTCTTCTGGGAATGAGATTGAAACATTTACCAGCCCTTCCTGGTCTCCTTTCAGTGTTTTTTTGACTGCAAGTCATTGTCCATGGATTGAAGTGGCATTTTCCCTAATGAAACACAATATGAAATATCAGAGCATGCTGCACATAATAAGGTTACATTGGTGTCCAGTCACTAAGTCATATCCGATGTCATCCGTAAAACTTTGGTTTTAATTTGTGTGGTATGTGCAGCTGTTAACTGTATTTCTTTCTGGGCATCTTAACCATTTCAGAAGTTACTGTTTTGGACCCTCTTACAGGACTTTCACATTCCTTTGCTTCTGTTTAGTTGTCTCCTTTGCTCTTTCTGTGGTTGAGTTTGCTTCAGGTCAACTAGTTAAAACAAATTGCTATGCTTGAAGTTGCTGATCACTGTAAATTTAACTCTGACGTGTCTTCGAAGGAGGGCAGTGGGCCGTCACGGGTTAGTGATGAGATCCATCAGCGTCTGGGCGTCCATCGCTTTGCCTGCCTCATGACCACCCCCCCATCTTTCCCCTGCCCCGTGTGTGCCTCTGCTTGGGCCACAGAACCGTGAGTCGTATTATTTCACACTCCCTTTCCAGTCTGCTGGTGAGTCATGTTGGCACTCCCTTCAGAAAGCACTCTGCCCGGCTGCTTTTCAGCCTACCTGCCCCTCCAGGGACCAAGCCACCACGTCCCTCCTGAGTGGCTCACTGGCATCTGACCCCTTTCCCGGCCTCAGCTCTGGCTTCCCACAGCCAGCAGCCCAGCGTTGCTCTTCTCATCACAGGCAGAGCCATCCAGTGACTCCAGACTTGCCTCGGTCACTTTCTCGCCTCCTGGAGTGTCCGGTCCACTTTCTCAGGAACCTTCCTTGATTGATTTCTCTAAATTTGCAGCTTCTGTTTCCCTCATCTTTGTTTTCTCTAAAGCATAGCATCATCTGATACACAGTCTATTCATTCGTGGGTTGTCCATCCCCCATGTTCCTGTAAACTACCCACCATGTCTCCTGACATAGATGCCCAAAAACTATTTGAATGCTAGGAATTTTTAATCCCTGTTTTAGAAACAGTCATTGAAGGTCTAAGAGACTAAAGGTTCCTTGCCCAGACCCTACAAGTGCCAGGATGGGAGTTAGAACCCAGACATGAAGTTGCCATGTACACTCCTCCTTCTCGTTAAAAAGGGCAGAGTCACCGCGTGAGGAGACAGATTCTATGCAGAAGCACTTGGCAGGAAGGCTCCTCATCCCGCTTATTGAGACCCCCAGCTTTTTACGTCTGTGTTATTCAGCAGCCCACCCCGAGGTTCTTTTAGTGTTCTGAATTTTTATTTAGGAGTAGCTGACCCTGCTATTACCTATTTTACCCCACCCAATTACCTATTTTCTTTTTTTCCTAACCTTGATGAGAGAAGCGTGCACGGGTTGGCGTCTGTCAGCGTCTGTGTGCTCGACGCCCCGAGGCCGTGGCCAGTGGGGTGTTGAGGCTGTGGTCAGTGGGGTTTTGCAGCCTGGGGGGCTGTCTCTGTGCGCTCACAGCTGCGCCCTCAGGAGGCACAAATGTCAGCCGCACATGCAGACTCCCAGCCTGCTCAGTTTTCCCAGAGACCCGCTGGGCTCTGCCCCTTCTAGCCGGCAGGCGGGAGTGGGGTCATCTCTGGCCCCTTGTGGCTAAATCTGAGGACAGAAAGTAAAGCAGGCTCCCCCAATGAGCCGCTTACATTTCCCTGCACTCAGGACAGCTTCCCGGGGTTCGTGGCCAGGAGCGCGGAGCAGGTAGGCCTCCTGACACACCCAGAAGAACTGGTGAGGTCCCGCGGCCCCTGCGCAGACACCCTTCTTGGTGGTGGTGGGTTAGTCGCTCAGTTGTGTCTGACTCTTGGCTCATCGGTCCATGGGATTCTCCAGGCAAGAATTAGTGGAGTGGGCTGTCGTTTCCTTCTCCAGGGGGTCTTCCTGACCCAGGGATCGACCTGGGGTCTCCTGCATTGCAGGCGGATTCTTTACCACCTAGCCATCAGGGAAGCCTACCCTGTCTTCTGTGCTGTTTAAAAGTGAAAGTGAAGTCGCTCAGTCGTGTCCGAGGACCCCATGGACTGTAGCCTACCAGGCTCCTCCCTCCATGGGATTCTTCAGGCAAGAGTACTGGAGTGGGTTGCCATTTCCTTCTCCAGGGGATCTTCTTTTGTTTGCATTCCTGATTTGGAAGTAGGAGAAGCCTGCAGCATTTTCTCCACGAGCACGTCGTGCTCACTGCCTTTTCTGGGGACAGAAGGTCCAGGGGCTTTGAACCAGTGGACAGCACGGAGGAGGGCGGCAGTCTCCGGCCGTCACCCCGGGAGTGGCCTCCCTGGGGCTGCCCCTGGGCCTGGTTTCCGTCCTCCCGTCGCCGGTGTGGGGAGGAGGGCCGCAACCCACAGCCCCTCCACGTGGTCACCCGGACATGCTGCTCCTTCGGGCGCCCCTCGAACGGTCGGGGACATCCTGGGGGCTTTTCAGGCCGCCTAACCCATGGTGGGTCCAAACAGCAGGCAGTGTGTCTTTAAACCCAGGACAGCGGCCCAGCCTGTGGGGGCTGTGCAGGATACCGTCCAGGACCTGGGGCAGGTCAGGAACAGGCTTTACCCTCTGCTAAGTGAGGCAGGCTATGGAAGGCCTGGCTCCCGCTCACCCTGCCTGCTCCGCACAGCCTCCCTCAGGAGCTAACAGGCAGGAGCCTATGTGGACCCTTGACCCTGTGCCCCGTCATTCCGTGTGCTTCTAAGGGACGGCCTGGCCACCTGGAGGCCGCTGTAGGACTGGAGCAGGCAGAGGACTGGGGCAGAATCCCAGATGCACTCTGGCCTGGCTCTTCTCTGAGCCTCAGTTCCCTAGTCTGCAAAGTGGGATAGAGGTTTGTGTATTTGTAGAGGGATTTAGTGGGGCCTCCCAGGTGGCTCAGTGGTAAAGTATCTGACTGCAATGCAGGAGACCCAGGTTTGACCCCTGGGTCAGGAAGATCCCCTGAAGAAGGAAATGGCAACCCACTCCAGTATTCTTACCTGGAGGATCCCGTGGACAGGATACTGGCAGACATCCATGGGGTCTCAAAGAGTCAGACACAGCTTAGCAACTGAGCGCACAGACATGCAGAGGGGTTTAGTGCAGTAGTCCAGCAGCAAGTGAGTCTTCAGGATGTGACAGGTGACATTCTTAATTGTGGGGTGACCGAGAGGCACTGTGGGGTCATGCAAAGAGGACGCATGGACTTGGAATTAAGTCCAAGTTCAAATCCTCGGTCCATTCATTCACTCAGTGTTTAATGAGTGATGATGTTTTTCGAATTGTGGTGCTAGAGAAGATTCTTTAGAGTCCCTTGGACTTCAAGGAGATCAAACCGATCAGTCCTAAAGGAAATCAACCCTGAATAGTGATTGCAAGGACAGATCCTGAAGCTGAAGCTTCAATACTTTGGCCACCTGATGGAAAGAGCTGACTCACTGGAAAAGACCCTGATGCTGGGAACCACTGAGGGCAGGAGGAGAAGAGGGTGAGATGGTTGGATGACATCACCGACTCAATAGACATGAGTTTGAGCAAACTCTGGGAAATGGTCAAGGACAGGAAAGCCTGGTGTGTGCTGCAGTCTGTGGGGTTGCAAAGAGTCATAACTTAGTGACTGAACACACACACATTATGGGATTTACACTGGGATGGAGACTGTGTTGATTAGTCTTTGATGTGGGCAAATCGCCATGCTTTCCGAAACTCAGTTTCTTCATATAAAATGGGAGTGAGGATACCAACCTTGTGTTGAGAATGAGATGAGCATTTCTAAGTGGCAGCTAGCTGCTTGGTTATTTTCTGCTATAACTTTTTCTTCTCTGCTGTAACTCTGTGGTTAGTATGTAAGATAACTGCTTGTATTAAACTCTTCCACCTTTGATGTTCAATCCAGAGGTGCTTGTTTGAGCACCCGTTATGTGAGAGGCATCCGGCCAGCCTAGGGGAAGTGCATGGTCCTGTGGGAACATCAGAGGCCAGTGCTGCAATAAAGGCATAGACTGAGTGCTGAGCTGGTGCCAAGGAGGGAGTGCTGAAGGCCGGGCATAGGGTGGACCACGGATGAGTGCACTGAGAGGATGCCAGTGCATGGGCAAGGGCATGAGAGTTACGCAGGGGGGTGGCGCGTGACAGAGCTCCAGCGTGGGTGTAACCATGGACGTGGGGTGTGAGTGCGTGGGGTGAGTGCTCAGGTGTGTCGGTAGCTGTGGGTCACAGGAGGTGTGAGGAGGCTGGAGAGATCCACGGGCTGGACTGTGAGAGGTCTCGAGTCCCCGCCACTGTGAGTTGCGGCTGTGATGTGGGAACTTCTCAGGGGCTGAACCTGGTGCTTATTTGCATGGGGCAGGCGCAGGGCTGCTCAGTTAGAGTGCCAAGTAGAGCCACTCATGGAATCTGACGCTTCCGAGTAGCCCACATTAAGACAGAAGGAGACAGGCGAAATGACTTTAGTAGCATAGCGTATTGGACCTAGTGTCTCCAAAATACTGGCATTTCTTGTAATTGATATAGACGATATTAATGAGATCTTTTATATTCTTTCTTTTAGTACTGAGTCTTCAATCTCTGGTGGGTATTTCAAATATTTCAAATTGCAGTTCAGCTCAGTTTGGATTGCACCATGTCTCAGGGCTCGTAGCTAGCTGCATGTGACTCTGGCTGCCATACGGCAGTGCTGGCCTAGCCCATCTGGGATACAGGAGCTGGGCCTGGTCTCTGTGATTCTGAGCCTTCCTTCAGTTGCCATGCCAGCCCACTTCTCCCATTAAACCTTTGGGAAAACCTGCCCAACAGCAGATTGGTAACTGGTGGTTTTCCGCAGGGAAGAGAGAAAAACTGGGGGATTCTGTCATCCAGGGGTTATATGGTTCAAAACCAAAACAGGGCAGAGTTCCCTGGTGTCTCCCTCCTTACCTGCATCTGCACTGCACAAACATCCCTGGAGACTGTGTTACTCTGCATTCGCTTATTGAGCATCTAGTTTGGCCTGTTAATCAATACTTTGGTCTTTCTCTTTTTTTTTCAGTAACTCCACAAAACAGGTTTTCTTGTCCCATTTTACAGAGGAAAGCCCATGAGAGATTAAGTACATTGCCCAGGGTTGTATAACTAGACATGGCGCGGCTGAGGCTCAGACCTGGTATCAAACCCACGTTCTAACCTCTGCTCCTGACTGTTTCCCTCATAAATTCTAAGGATGCTATGCACATTATGATCTCTAAGTTGGAAGAAATATACATAAAGCTTTTAATAAGCACGTGTATGCATACATGTAGTATACACACACATGCACACGCATATATAGAAAAGGCTATGGTTTTCCTGGTAGGCATGTACGGATGTGAAAATTGGACTGTAAAGGAGGCTGAAGCCAAAGAATTGATGCTTTTGACTCTTGAGAGTCCCTTGGACAACAAGATCAAACCAGTCAATCCGAAAGGAAATCAACCCTGAATATTCACTGGAAGGACTGATCCTGAAACTCCAATACTTTGGCCACCTGATGCAAAGAGCAACTCATTGGAAAAGACCCTGATGCTGGGCAAGATTGAGGGCAGGAGGAGAAGGGGTTGAGATGGTTGGATGGCATCACCGACTCAATGGATATAAGTTTGAGCAAGCTCTGGGAGATGGTGAAGGACAGAGAGGCCTCCTGTGTTGAAGTCCATGGGGTCACAGAGTCAGACACAACTTAGACACAAGTTCAGTCTTAGTGACTGAACAAAAATATAGCAAAAAGACTGGAAAGCTTCACGAAAATCCATAAAATGAGTCAAAACTAAAGGATGTGTTTCCTCCTCTTCTCTACCCTCCTCCCTTCTATCCACGCACTGGGGACCAGTTGGAATGTTCCAGTGCTGACCAGTTGCTATGGGCCTGTTGGCAGGGGAGGGGCATCGGTGGAACTCCAGTGTTTGTGAAGTCTTCCATTTCTTTGGTAGGGGAGCTCGAGACAGCGGGGTGGCCGGGGGAAGTCACAGTTGGGCTCTAAAGCTAGAACTCAGCTAGTGGCCTCGATCCGGCCTGGGCTGCTTGCTGGGAAAGAGCCAGACTGCACCTCGTGAGCTTCATCTTCGACTTTCTCTCTGACGGAGGCTGGTGAGCAGTGATGTTGCCGCAAAGGGGGTAAAGGGTTGGGAAGGTCCATGGGGAAGGGACTGGAGGATGGTGAGGAGTTGGGCTTCAGGGTCAGACTGCTGTGGGTTTGACTTAGGACTCCGCCACTCCCTCATTTTGGTCTCCTCATTTGTAAAACTGGAACAATCATTTTAGCCAGGGCTCCTTCATTAGAGGCCACAGTGACCCACTGGAAATAACTCCAGTTCAAAGAGATGTCTATGCTAGGATTCAGAAGCATGTGTACACAGGTCGGCTCGGGAGCCTGTGGCCAGCAGGCCCTTGCAGGCTGTGCTGGAGACCGCAGCGGACCTGCTCCTCAGCTCTCAGGAGCCCCTGCACCCCAGCTCCTGTCCGCAGCGCGGCCTCCTCTGCCGGCTGCTGCGCATGGCCTCAGGTTGCTTCCCCGGCGCCTGCCCCTGCAGGGTTTTCCAGCTTCAGTGTCCATTCAGGTTTCTTAGTTTAGACTTCTGAAATAGAGGTGGATTGGCCCGACTTCCTTTCCAGGCAGCGCCACACATTCCAAAGGTCTGGCAGACCTGGGGGAGCCACCCCGGGACTGGCTAGCCCCCCGGTCCAGGCAGCTGTGGCCAGAGTGGGTGAGCCGGTCCTCAGCCTGCCGGGGGCGGGACATGGACACGGAGGACGCAGCGGGGTTGGCCGTGCGGGCTGGTGTTTCCCTTCTCGGCTTGACTTCTCCTTCTCCACCAGGATTATTCCTGCCTCCTCTTCCCTTGAGCCTACCTCCCAGCTCCCTAGGTTTCCCTGGAAGCCCTCCGCTCTTTCACTGAGAAGGGAAAGCCTCTCATCCCCTCCAGGCCGTTCAGACCTGCCCCCTGAACCCGTCGTCTTTGTCTTGCCTCCCACTGGATCCCCTTAGCTTCTCTCAAAGGCAGAGCTGTCCTTCTGTGCTCTCAGCTTTCTCCTGAAGATACCCCTCCTTTTCTTCAGCCTTGAGGTTTTCTCCCTTCTGTGGGAGCCCTCATACATCCTCAGCGTTTCTCTCTGGACCCCCCAGGGGCTTCCTGCGGAGCTTCAGACCAGCTGTCTGTCCAAGGACCAGGCCCAGGGCTGGGGTGTGAGTCTCTGGCCACGAGTCCTCACAGGACTAAGCAGTTTGTGATGGGATGTTGATCAGCTGTGCACTGCAAACACTTTGGTTCAGCTGACATCATTTTCACGGTGAAACTTTCTCAGTGAAGGAAGAGGCTTGTCATTTACAGTCGGGCACAGCTTCTGTCTGCTCAGGGACAGTGTGTGACCTCTCCTGTAATAGCCCCAGCCTGGGCGCTCCCCTCCCGCCCCCTAAATGAAGTTCCTCTTGGCAGCTCCCCGAGTCCCCAGGTCCAGAGGCCTGTACTTTACAGCATGCTCTTCTCGCCTCTTGGTCCCCAGGGCTCCAGAGTCTTTTCTCGTCTTCACCCCAGGGCTTCACAGTCTTCTCCACAGGCTCCCCCATCCCCCAAACCCCCACTCCCACAGACACACACACAGACACACACACACACGCACGCTCCCTGAGCTCTCTGTCAGATGCTCGGGCCAGGCCCTCTTCTGCATCTGCCTTGTCCTTGCTGAGCTCTCGTCCTCAATCGCTGGTGACTTCCAGTACAGACCTTCAGCCCAGGCCAAGCTCTAGACTCCTGTCCTCCCCACTTCCTGAGTGTCTTCACGCTGATGTCTGAGGGGCTGCCTCACGTGTGGATAGGTGCAAGCAGAGCCCTGATGGCCTTTCTCAAATCCAGCCCCACTTCCCATGATTCCCCTTTACCGCAATGAGGGTGGTCACCATCCACCCAGATGCTCAAGCTCCAAACCTGAGGTCTTCCCCATGACTCTCTTTTCCTCTGGCGCCATGTCTAATCTGTCGTTAGGTCTTGTTCGTTGTATCAAACCTGGCTTCCCTGGTGGCTCAGATGGTAAAGAACCTGCCTGCAATGCAGGAGTCCCAGGTTTGATCCCTGGATTGGGAAGATCCCCTGGAGAAGGGAATGGCTACCCACTCCAGTATTTTTGCCTGGAGAATTCCATGGACAGAGGACCCTGGCGGGCTACAGTCCATGGGGTTGCAAAGAGTTGGACACTTCTGAGCAACTTTCACTTTACCCTTGTCTTTATCACTACTGGTTGTCCCCACCATGTCTGAGCCACCCTTGTCCCTCCCTGGCCAGCTCTAAGCACCTTCCTTTTCATCCCCCTATACCCAAGTCTCCATGGACAGGCCTGAAGAGCTTTTTAAAGCTTGCGCCTCCCTGTATGCAGCCCTCACGCTGCTCTGAGAGTGAAGCCTGACCCCTAGCTGTGGTCCAGCAGCCCCTGGGTGGCCTGGCCTCACTGCCATCTCCATGTCCCCTCCTGTCACCCTTCGGGCTCTGTCCACTCCCTCTGCCTGCCGCCCTTCCCGGGGCTTTGTCCCGCTGGACCCTTTCTCCTCCCCTCGGCTGTCAGCTCAGAGGCGTTTCCCCTCCCTCCCCATTACCCCCTCTTTGGCCGAAGGAGCGCTCCAGGCTGTGTTTCAGGCCCATGGCACAGGTGACTGAGAGCAGGGAGGCCACCACTGAGCCTGTGTTTGTCCCCTAAGTCCTGGCCAGACCTGCACTATCTCCAGGAATGAGGCTTTTTTAAGCCTCGGGGAACTTCTGACACTGAGGCTTTGTGAAGCCCCAGACCATTCAGCCAGCAAGTGATCGTCCTGAGTTTGAACCCAGGTTAGCCTGCCAGTTTTCTGAAAGATTTGAAAAGGAGGGTTTGTAAAAAAGGAGAGTTTGTAAAGCCAGGGGCTCCTACACCTGTCAGGTCCTAAAAAGTAGTGGCCTGTTGGTAGAGGGCTCCTAGTCTCTTACCACTCCTCTCGTCCCAGACCCCAGTATCTGTTTTGTATTATCCATAGTCAGGCGGAGTTTCTCAAAGTGCAAGAGGGCTGATGTTCCTGTAGCGGGCTGACATGATGCCAGCCAACAGCAAATAGTAAATGTTCCGGGCAGCCCCATTTAGGCAAACGTATGATTCCCATCAGGCTTTGGAAAACAGCCACTCTTCCTTTCTTAAGAACGGCGTCCTTTCCCAGCTGGGACCTCACGTTCCATGTCCTGCCACTTCACATGTCTCTCTTAGAGGAGTACTGGTGCCCGCTGCTCCTCTGCCCCCCAAAGGGCCTGACTCCTACCAGGGCCCGGGAGGTTTTGGTTGGCGTTTGTCTCTCTTACTTCCCTGCCCAGTACTCACCCTCCGCTCCTTCGCTGTACTCAGAGAGCACGCGCCTCGCTGTGGAGATTGGATGGCTGGGCTGTGGGTGTACTGGGCCTCAGCGTGTCTGGTCATGCGCACGTGGTGACGCAGGAAAGCTGGGCCCCGGGGGGTCCTCCGGAGCAGTGACAGCGGCCTGTCTGGTCCACCTCACCGCCACCCCGCCTGGCTCCAGGCGGCGGCCAGGCTGCGCTCCAGCCCCTAGGCCGCCTTGAGACCGGAGGTGTCAGTGGGCTCCCGGGATGGCCGCTGGCTCCGGAGTGCTCAGTAGTGTCCGATTCTGCGACCCCACGGACTGCAGCCTGCCAGGCTCCTCGGTCCGTGGGATTTCCCAGGCAAGAATACTGGAGTGGGCTGCCGTTTCCTCCTCCAGGGGATCTTCCCGACCCAGGGATCGAACCCCCGTCTCCTGCATTGCAGGCGGGTTCTTTACCACTGAGCTACCAGGGAAGCCCCTTGTCACACTGTCCTTGATCCCGTGCGGTGCCCAAGGCCACGGCCTAAACTCAATTTAACTCGGCCGCAGCCTGTTTCTGTTGCTTTAAACTCGGGATGGGACTTGCGCGGAGTTACGCCCGGGTTTCCTTCCTTCCCCGGCCCCGGACAGCACCGCTGCACCCCCGGAGCGCCTCCCCGGGGCACAGACTTTACAGACGTGGGTTGAGTGGGCGGTGGGGCCCTGGGTTCAGCCGGTCTCCCATTATGTCTGTCTGTGCCAGCTCTCCACTCTGCCTGCAGCCCAGGGTGCATCCTTGGAGCATGCTATCCGTGCGCACAGACCGAGGGTGCCACGCCTTCCTCAGCCCGGCGAGCAGAGCCTGGCACGTAGGATGTGTGGGTGGGCGGGCGAGGGAACCCACGGAGAGGCAGAGGCAGCGGTGCCCCGGCTCTCTGCAGCCGCACTGAGGCGGCCCCGGTCGGGGGAGCCGTGGGCGGTATGGCGCTGGGCTTGGCTGGGGAGATGGTGGGTTTAGAAGGAGTTAAGTACATGGAGGCTTGAGCGGGAGAAGGGTGCCTCGCACCCGCTGAGGGGAGGCGGCAGTCAGCGCTCTCTTCATACCACGAAAGCTGCTGCTGCTGCTGCTGCTAAGTCGCTTCAGTCCTGTCCGACTCTGTGCGACCCCATAGACGGCAGCCCACTAGGCTCCCCCGTCCCTGGGATTCTCCAGGCAAGAACACTGGAGTGGGTTGCCATTTCCTTCTCCAATGCATGCAAGTGAAAAGTGAAAGTGAAATCGCTCAGTCCTGTCCGACTCTTAGCGACCCCATGGACTGCAGCCCACCAGGCTCCTCCAGCCATGGGATTTTCCAGGCAAGAGTACTGGAGTGGGGTGCCATTGCACTGGTGTCCATCTGTGCCCACGCCCGGCCGGCTGCCGTGGGGCTGAGAAGCCCTGTCTCACTGCCCAGGAAATCCCTGGCCTGTCCCCGCCGCCTGCCTTCCGGAGGCATGGCCAGGCCTCTTCTGTCCTTCCCCCTGGGCCTCGACTTGCAGATCCTCCTCCTGGTTTAGCGTTGCCTTTCACTCTGGATTCCTTTCCCTTTTGCCTCTGTTGGTTCTTGACCGTGGTTTTCTCGCAGGAGATCCGGCGCCTTGACCTGAGGGGTGTGGTCCTCCCGTCGGAACCGGCTCCAGACGCGCCCTCCTAGCAGCCCGGGAAGATGCGGCAGCTCAAGGGGAAGCCCAAGAAGGAGACGTCCCGCGACAAGAAGGAGCGGAAGCAAGCCATGCAGGAGGCGCGGCGGCAGATCACCACCGTGGTGCTGCCCACGCTGGCCGTGGTGGTGCTGCTCATCGTGGTGTTCGTGTACGTGGCCACGCGCCCCGCCAGCGCCGAGTGAGGGCGCAGACGAGCGGCTCCCGTGCGCAGGGCCTCCTGAGCTCTAAGCAGGGGCCCCCTGTCTTCTCTGGTCTGTGACTTGATTAAAGTTTCTCCACTTTTCTCGGGTAGGGAATAGGGAACGTTTTATCACTGAATGTGCCATACACCTTATGGTCCACTTCATGTGCCTTTCAGACTTCAAAGCCGTGTGTGTGTGTATGTGTGTGTGTGTGTGTGTGGTGTGTGTGTGTGTGTTTCTCTCCTCTAATGGATATGTCGACAGCTTCACCTGGTGAGAGGAGGAATCTCTGGGTCACGGATCAGTTGGGATCAGTGCTTCTTACCCCATCCCTGTTGCTTTGAACATGACTCTTTGCTACACGTGTTCACGATTTCCGAAGGGACTGTAATTCTTCTCTGTGCTTCATGTGATTTGAAATATATGTCGATTCAAAAGTGAAATATTTATTTTTTGAATAAAGGAGATAATAGCCTTAAATTGGACATCTGTCTTGTTTTGCCAGGAGGTGGTCTTTGCTCTTCAGGGACCACAAGAAGGTGTTGTCTGTCTGTGGGGGTCTTCCCTCTGGCTGGGCAGTGTCCCTCTGGCCCCCAGTCCCCGGGGCTTTGTCCACCTTGCCCTTCATTCCCCACTGTGAATCACTCTCAGTAAAATCATGCTATTTGACTGGCTCGTTTTAAGATTGAGAGAATCTCGAGAGGGCCAGAAAGGAGGCATTAATCGGTCTGTTACAGCAAACTAGGAGTTGTCCACAAGCGCCTTAGACACCGGTGAGCAAAGAGCACCACAGACCTGGACTTGGAGGTCCAGCTCAGGCTTTGTTCTGTCCTGCAGAGGGGCCGGCAGGCACAGTCCAGCTGAGTTTTGGGTGCAGGCTGGATGGGCTGCTTCGTTGTATTCCGCGGGCATCGTCTGCTGCCCTGCCTGCTGGATGCAGCGGGCCCCTTTCTAAAGTCAGATGCCTGGCAGCTGTTCCAAGGGTGTCTGTTCCATGATCACTGCTGACTGGGGGAGGTTTGTGGGGAGAGGAGCACTTGTTTAATCTCGCGGGCTGCGTGACTCACTCTGACTGTGAAGGCGTGTTCTGGGGACATGCAGCCCCTTGGAGTGAGTCTCTCAGAAGACGAAGTAGCTGCTGGAAGGAGGGGCTCCAGCTGACGCTCTGTGTGCCTCTGAGGGAGACATGTGTCATGGCCCTGGAAAAAGATTTGCTCAAGTTTTTATCAAGTGTAGAGGCTGGTTCTCAAAGGAGCTTGTTGGTCTGGGGATGCCTGGAGGCAATCGTCCCCAGGACACTCACTGGGGCAGGAGTCAGGGGCAGAGCCTCGGCCAGGGCATGCCAGGCTCTTAAAAAACACTAATTTCGTCCTCTCTACTCTTCCAGCCTAAAGCAAGCTTTCCTGCCCAAAACATGTGGACAGTCTTAGACACCGTCTTTGGACCAACAGGCTGTTGTGATTCAGCTTTATCCACCGAGTGTCTGATACCTGCTCAGTCTCTCACCCTCATGGTGATGAAGAGAAAAGCCTGTTCCACAGGCTCCTCATGAAAGCGTCTTAGTGCTCGTGCTTAGGACATTCTAGGGGTGATATGAGAAGAGTGTGAGGCTTCAGCAGCAAGGACTGAGTCCTCCCCCAACCCCTTACTAGCCAGGTTACCTCGGTCGTCCATGATGTGAGCTGCAGCTGCCCGCTGCATCAGGCAAGGTCATGTTACTACTGATGCAGAGGGTGTTGGGGGGATGCATGGCACTGGGCCTCGGACAGTAGATGCTCAATAAACAGCCCTTTCCTTCCTTCTTGTCAGTGTGCTCAAACCCCAGGGCGTGCCTGGAGGCCGGCCTCCTGGGCACCGTGCGTCACCCTGGCAACAGAGCCTCCGGGTGCCTCTGGCTCTTCTGTTCTCCCACTGCTTCCCTCTTTACTGTCCGCCCAGAGGCCTGGTGGACTGGTCCTGGGTTCTCAGTGGAGGCACTTACCAGGCGGGCTTGGTGAATGGACCGTTACCAGCAGTGGGCTGAGAATGGACTCCTGGAAGTGAACACAGCTTTGATGTGAGCCCCCTCCTGGCAGGAACGAAACGCCAATTTACATGGAACCGAACAGATCTCAGGGTAAATGGTACTCTACTGTGGAGGCACTGGGTAATGATTTGAGACACATCTTCTAAATTTTGCCCAGTTATTCAACAGCTTCAAAGCCAAGTTGAATGGTTTATTAGGAGTTTCACAGAAAGTTGTGCTGTGGTTCTTCAGCAGGATCTGGGGGCTCTTGGTTTTCGGAATCCTCATTTCTGAGCGTAAGGTTTCTCAAAAAGCAAATTCCAAAAGAGGAATCAGATTAGAAACAGGAATAGAGGCCATTGTTAGGGACTTCCCTGATGGTCCAGTGGTTAAGACTCCTTGCTTCCAGTGCAGGGCCTTGGATTTGATCCCTTTTTGGGGAACTAAGATCCTGCATACCACGTGGTGCAGCCAAAATAAACCCCCAAAACCATTGTCATTGGCTTGAAAGGTGTTACTTGACGTGTTTTAAGAAAGTTGTACCAAGATGTGTCTGTGTATCTGCTGGTTCTAAAGTCACCCCTTTAATTCCTGCTCGGTTGGTTCAAAGAGCAGCACATGCCGTCTTCCCTCCTGCATCCTTCATGAGCCACCAGGAAGGAAACAAGAGGCTAGACTCATCTGTAAGATGGATATGGTTTTTAACACCTGCTTCAGGGTTGTTTAGGACAATGAAAGAGATGATTGTTGTCCTCCTTTCCCTGAAAGGATCTTAACATCATTATTTACTTGCTAGAGGCAGAGAAAGAAGGACATCTCTTGAAATTATGGCTCTTAGATTTCATTTTGGAAGTCTGCCATCACATACACGCGTGTGGATGTATGTGTATGTGTGTGTGTACATGGATATGTTTATCTTTTATAGCTCCATATTAAAAATGCCCCCAATGCTTAGTCACCTGAAGATGTCTGTTTTGCTTCTTTTCTTTTTTAGATTTTTTTGATGCGGACCATTTTGAAAGTCTGTATTGAATTTGTTACAATATTGCTTCTGTTTTTTGTGCTTTGGGCATTTTGGCTGTGAGGCCTGTGGGGTCTCAGCTCTCTGACCAGAGATCGAACCCGCCCCCACCCCCTCATGCACTGGAAGGCAGAGTCACAACCTCTGGACTTCCAGGGAAGTCTCTATCTCCTCTACTTTGAATACTTTTTTTTTTTTAGGAACCAAGTTTAATTCTATGTTCTCTTGAGTATTTGCCACAGACTTGCTTAAACATTAAAAATGAGATACAGAATCTTTGGATCAAGGAAATAGATGAGTAGCTTCCTCCCGATCCTTCCAGAATATCTGTACTAGGATTGCGTAGGTGCTTGCACGTACTCTGAAAGTCCTGTCCCACCTGCCCCATGCTTCAAAGACCAGGGAAGCACAGTTGTGAGCCTGTGTCCTGCCTCACCCACTCTGTTAGGCCTCTTTGTGTCTTGCAGTAGCCAGGCTATCCTCTGTTGTTCTGAGTATTTGCTCATTACTCTACAAGGCAAATGTTTCTGACTTCAGTGTATTCCAGCTGGGTCATCCGTATTATCTCCCCACCTGCCAGGTCTGTGGAAAGGAGCCAGTCTTTTCAAAAAGCTTTTAATCTCGAGCTGTTGAGTAATAACTGCAGGAAGGTAGACCAGAGGGAACTTTGGGTGCTCAGTGATGCCATGGTTAAGGGTCTATGTTTCCTTTGTTCACTTCCCCATCGTATAGAAGGCTGTCTGTCTTTGAACCCTCCCAGGAAGAAAACTTCTCCAGCCTGTGACTGTTCCTTTTCTGATTGGAACAAAGCACAGCTAGCTACATGGATCACAGCCACTCTTTCAGAGAGCACAGTGAGCTTTTTGGGATTAGGCCCAACTCCCAAGGCATCACCTTCTTTGGACTGGAACAAATTAAGAAGTCCATGAGGAACTCCTCCCGCAAGGCCCTCCACCTGGAGTTACTTCTACCTCTAATTGTATTACAGCCTCCTTGAAGGTCTTTCTATCTAGTTCCTTCACCTAGATTCTCCAGAGACATTGAAATTCCCTGCCAGGTTGGGTTTTCAAAGATGTAGTAATATCCACAAAAGACATATTTAAAGCCAAAGTGTATTAAAGACCGACAAGTAAAAAATGGATGGAAAAAATACATGTCAACAAGATTGAACAAAAGCCATGGCAGTAATTTTAACATTAGCAAAACAATTACAAGATGAATATGCTGTAAGGGGCAAAGGGTGTCATATATTATTAGTAACAAATGATATTATGATCATGGATATGTATGTTGCTGCCAATATAGCATCAAAATATATAAAGCAAGTGACTACAATCGACTAGAAAGAGATCAACAGTTTTAGTTGGAGATTTTAAGTGGATAGATCAAAAGCTGAAAAAAACAAAGATACAGATTTGAATTACAATATTAACAAACTTAATCTAGTAGATAAATATAGATCTTTTCATTCAAGAGAGAATAATCAGTTTTTAAGAGCACACATGGGACAGAAATAAAAATTAGCTTAAAAATTTTCAAAAACAATGAAAAAAAGACTCAGAGATTCAAGAATTATAACAATTTAAAGCAAGATCAAACATAAAGAAGACCACACTTAGATATCTGAAGGTCAGATTTGTAAATAAGGTAGCCATTGAAAGGTAAGAGAGTATAAATTTTTTCTTGAATGATCATAGCACATACATAAACAAAGGAAACAGTCAAATATAGGAAGTTATTTTAAAACATTAGTGGAAAGACCACGTGTCATGTAAAATATGATGAAGAAAGCAAGACCAAATAGCTGTCATGTATGTAAATGTAAATGGTCCCAATACACTTAAAGAAAAAGACTCAAACTGGATTGTAAGGAAAATCCAAGTATACTCTATATAAAAAAAGATACATCTTGAAGTGATTCTGAACACCTGATGGGCAAAAAGTATGATATATCAATGATACATGTGGAAATAATGCCATTCAAGGAGTGTTGAGAGGAACATTTACAGCTTTAAATACTTATATCTGTAATCATGAAAAAATGACATTGTCAGAGAAACAAAAGGGAGGCAGTGTTTACAGCCTCACTGTTCCAGATGAATCGTAGCGAAAACCTAAGAGAAAGGACACATGGTGATGAAGTGTATAATTCACATGAAGATACAAAATTATAGACATGTGGAAAATCAGATTTTTCTCATTAAAAATTACAGGAACTACAAAGGGTGGTAGAAGCCTATTAGTATTAATAAGTGGAGACTTCAATTCACCATTTTCAGCTCATGACAGGGCAAGTAAATAAAAAATAAGGATTTAGAAGACCCAAACCACATAATAAAATATCAATAAATCTGACTTATATCAAATTCTGTCTCTAAAAACAGAGGCTGTCTTTTCAAGTTCCAGAAACATTTACAAAATTTATGTATCTTTGTCTACTTCCTGTAAATGATGAGCTCTGAGAAGACCAGTAAAGAGCTCTGAACAAGCGAAAGAACGCAGTGCACAAGAGGGAAAAAACTAAATGGTTGATAAGGCCACGAGGGGAAAGGCACATCTTTATAAACAGAGGCATTCCTGTTCAAATAATAAAAGAATACCGTTTTACCTGTCAAACTGGCAAAACACAAAAAATAACATGCTCTAAATCCTTGCTTTGTATATATAAATGCATACCCAGATACTGTGTCAACTCTGCGAAATGTCAAGCAGAACAGATAACACGGACGGTTCTTCCCCGTTCCTGATCCTCTCATGCAAGCATCCAAGGTGAGCCCTGCCCCCGCGGAGACGTCCTGGCTGCGTTAGGTCCGGTTCTCACTGCCCCTTTCCTTCATCAGGGGGCCCCAGGCAGGACGACATGTTCCCCCATAGGCTCACAGCTGTGCGCGTGTGTGCTTAGCTGCTGTCGTGTCTGATTCTTTGTGACCCGATGGGCTGTTGCCCGCCCGTTTCCTCTGTCCATGGGATTCTCCAGGCAAGAACACTGGAGTAGGTTGCCATTTCCTACTGCAGAGGATCTTCCCAACCCTGGGACTGAACCTGAGTCTCCTGTGTCTCCTGCTCTGCAGGTGGATTCTTTGCCTGCTGAGCCACTGGGGAAGCCCAGGCCCACCGCTGGGGACCACCCGTTTCTGAAGAGCCCCCAGGAACTCCCTGCTGAGCTGCCCTCACCCAGCGCGTCGAGTCTGGAGCTCTGCCCCAAGGGAGTGTGTCCCCTGCGCTGGCGTTTAGCCTGTTACTGGCATGTCAGGTTGCTACATGGAACTCAGAGCACATTTTCACAAATCCGTAAAGGTACGTATTAGATGGTTAGATTTCCAGACCACCCCACAAAGAAACTATTTGAATTTCAGAAACTTAAAGCCAAAAGACCCATTTATAGACATTACTGGTGCAATCTCCTGCCTCCTCCTGGAACACCCTGATCCATTCTGATGAAGTATCTACGATTAGGAGGGCAGACAGCTAGGGAGGATGGGCCCCCAATCCTGGCATAATATTGACAAAACAAAAAGCAAGAGAAAAAAAGGAGTTTGAAGAAGATGCCACATCCAAATACTTCCTCCTTCAAGTTAGGCTTGGGATTTGACTTCCCACCTTCTAGCCTAACCATATCTGGTGAAGAGAACTAATCTCAGCTATATCTAGAATGATCATTTGAGTCCATGTTCTTGACATAACTATGGGGCTGGGGGCAAGAATGATGACACACTAAGACAGAAATTAACACACACACACACACGCAGAATGATGAAAAACCGCGACAGAAACGCACGCGCGCGCGCACGCACACACACACACACACACACAGAATGATGACAAACCGAGACAGAAACGAACACACACACACACACACACAGAGAATGATGACAAACCGAGACAGAAACGAACACACACACACACACACAAAGACTGATGACAAACCGAGACAGAAATTAACACACACACACACACAGAATGATGACAAACTGAGACAGAAACGAACACACACACACACACACACACACGCAAAGACTGATGACAAACCGAGACAGAAATTAACACACACACACACACACACACAGAATGATGACAAACCGAGACAGAAACGAACACACACACACACACACACACACACGCAAAGACTGATGACAAACCGAGACAGAAATTAACACACACACACACACATAAAGAATGATGACAAACCGAAACAGAAATTAACACACACACACACACACACACACAGAGTGATGACAAGCCCAGATGCCATGTTAAACCCTTCCTGCCATTTTAATTCCTCATGTGTTGGCAGATTATGATGATTTAAATGAAGACCTCTGGTTACTGATGGTGAGTCAAACACATGCTCTCTCCTGATGATAAGACAACAGTGAGGGAAAAAAAAGAACTTCATCCCAGGATGAAGACAAAGTGAGCAGCTTCCCACCCCCATATCTAGCACCCAGAATGTGTCAAGGAAGATGGAAAAGTAAAGTGTCTTATCCACGGAATTTAACAGACCCAGGAGAAAAGACCTAAGGACACGAATGTTGTCAAAGAGTGATCTACTTGGGATTAACCTTCAGCAGAGTCCTTGGTCGGTAAGCTCCACAAAGCCTCATCCATGAGCACAGAGCTTTCTAGCACCCTACCCTTAAATGTAATCAGCTAAGGATCGTAATAGTTTTTTTTTTTTTTTTTTTTCAGCTGTGCCTCATGACTTGAGGAAATCTTAGCTCCCTGACTAGGGATTGAACCTTGGCCACAGCAGTGAAAGCACTGAGTCCCAACCACTGGACTGTCAGGGAATTCCCCACAATACAATTTTTAAAAAGAGAGGCCAATATAAATAATTACAGTGTGATACAAAGGAAACTGAGACCACAGTGAATGAATAATGATTATTGGAGCAAAGATTTTTCTAATATGAATGTGAATATAGATACTTTGTGTTTGCATGCATGCTCAATTTTGTGTCTGACTTTTTGGAAGCCCATGGACTGTAGCCTGCCAGGCTCCTCTTTCTATGGAATTTTCCCAGGAACCGTATTGGAGTGGGTTGTCATTTCCTCCCCTAGGGGATCTTCCCAACCCAGGGATAGAACCTGTGTCGCCTGCATTGGCAGGCCAATTCTTTACCACTGAGCTACCTGGGAAGCCCTCACAGATGCTTTAATGGTGTTAATTGTGTGTGTGTGCCGCACAGTTATGGAATTTTCCCAGGAACCGTATTGGAGTGGGTTGTCATTTCCTCCCCTAGGGGATCTTCCCAACCCAGGGATAGAACCTGTGTCGCCTGCATTGGCAGGCCAATTCTTTACCACTGAGCTACCTGGGAAGCCCTCACAGATGCTTTAATGGTGTTAATTGTGTGTGTGTGCCGCACAGTGGACAAAACTGAGATTGAAATGGAAAGACTGAGAAAGTGAACACCAGTCTGTGCAATTCAAACAGAACTCCTGTTCAAAGAATGATCATATTTACATGACCCACACCAGAGTTGAATAAAACACATACTTGTGTCCATGATGCAGTGAAAATCCAGGAGGTAGGAAAACAGGGGCAGCATATACCTGGAGAAGGTGAGCGCGTGGTACTGATATGAGATCAATGATAACAGAAAGAGGATTTTGAAGATTCTAAAACCAGAGGGGTTACATATCTGCTGCTCTTATCCCCTTCAGGTTAGGTTGGGAATGGACGCTTGCCATCTAGAAAAGCACTGCCGTAATTATAAGAGCTAATGACACATTTTAAGACCTCTAATTGTGTCCAGATCTCTCTACAGTTTTGACATCTAAGATGCCACTGAATGAACGTATAGTGTTTCTTGTTGTTTGCATTAAGCTGTATAAACTACTACAGCCTCTGGGCCAAATTCAGCCTACCACCTGTTTTTGAACAGATGGAGAGCTAGGAATAGCTACTTTTTAAAAACTAAGCCTTTTATTTTGAGATTGTGTCAGATTCAAGGCAGTTGTGAGAAGTCATGCAGAGCGATCCTGTGTTCCCTCTCCCTCGCTCTCCCCAGGACTGACTTCAGACCCGTAGAACAAGGACCTGGCTCAACTGGGATACTGACATTGGCATGGTCCAGACGCAGAACAGAGACCACAGGATGCTCTGCCCCCTTTCAGCGACTCCCACTTCCCTCTCGCCCTCACCGCCTCCACTGTCCCACAGCAACTGCTAACCGGGTCTCCATTTCTATGATCTTGTCACATCTGTTATTTTTTTACATAACAAAAATGTAGCCATTTGTGGTTAACTTTTCAGCTCAACATAATTCTTTGGAGTGTCCTCTAGGTTGTATTTGAATCAATTGTTTGCTCGTTTTTTAATTGCTGAGTGGTTATTTCATGATATAGATGTACCCTGTACCTGTTTCCCCATTTTTAATTATTCACGTGTTGAAGGACATCTGTGTTGTTTCCACTTTGGGGCTGTTATATATAATGCTGCTATGAACATTCACGTATAGCTCTTTGTGTGAGAATATAAGTCCTTCTCTGGGATGAACACCAAAGAGTGCAATCGCTGGATCCTATGGTGGCTACCAAACTGTTTTCCAGAGTCACAGTCCCACTTTACATTCCTACCAGCGATGCGATCCAGTTTCTGTGTGCTCTTGCCAGCATTTTGCATCGTCGCTGTTTTAAAATTTTACCTATTCTGATAGATCTGTAGTGATATCTTACTGTGATTTTAACTTGCATTTCCCTAATGACTAATCATGTTGAACATCTTTTTGTATGTTTCTTTGCAACCTGTATATTCCCTTCAGTGAATGTGTCTTCATATCTTTTACTCATATTCTAATTGGATTGTTTATTTTTTAACCTATTTTTCTGTTGAGTTTTGAGTTATTTGCACACACTCCAGATGCTAGCTCTTCTCTGGATATGTGGTTTGCAAATACTTTCTCCTGGTGGTAACTTTTTTCATTCTCCTATAAGGGCCCTTGGGGCTTCACAGGTGGCTCAGCAATTAGACCTGCCTCCCAATGCAGGACACTTGGGTTCAATCCCTGGATCGGGAAGATCTCTTAAAGAAGGAAACGACAATTCACTCCAGTATTCTTGCCTGGGAAATCCCATGGACAGAGGAGCCTGGTGGGCTACAGTCCATGGGATCACAAAAGAGTCAGACACGACTTAGCGACTAAACAACAATAAAACAGGGCCCTTAGCAGATCAAAAGTTTTTAATCTTTGATGACTTCCAATTTATCAGTTTTCCCTTGTATGGAACATTCTTTTCTTTCACATCAAAGAACTCTTGGCTTAGCCCTAGGTCTAGGGTTTTTTCCTCATAGATTTTTCCAATGTTTTTGTTCTAAAATGTTATAGCTTTACATTTAAGTCCATGCTCCATTTTTGTATAATTAATTTTATAATTTTTTAATTGCCAAAAATAATTATTGTATAAAGCCTGACAAATTCTCTTAGTTTTCCTTCACCCAAGAATATCTTGACTTCATTTTCTGAAGGACCTTTTCACTGCATATGAGGTTCTTGGTTAACAGTTCTTTTCTTTCAGCCCTCAAAAATACTGTGCCATTTACTTCTGGTCTCCATGGTTTCTGATTAGACATTCGCTTTAATTAAAATTGTTTTCTCTTTATAGTTAAGGTGTTTTCTATTGCTGCTTTCAATAGAAAGCTTTTTTGTTTTCAGTTTTCAGATGTTTGTAATACAGGCTTTCCCTGTTATCTAAAAGTAGAGAGTTCCTATGAACATTTTATATGCTGAAATGGTGTAAAGCAAAGAAGCAATTTTTTTCATAAAAGCAAAAATTTTCTTCAGATTGCTTTCAGTTAGTGAAAACAGGTATAATGTAGGTCTTCTGTAGAAGTGAAGTGGTTTAAAGCAAACTTTTGAAAAGCAGGCAAAATCTGTGTGTAACAATACAGATTTCTTGGGTTTACCCTGTGGGCTTGCACAGACCCTCGGGAGGTTCACAGGCAGATCTCTGAGAACTTTCCAGTACTTTCCTCTCCCCGCTGTCCTTCCCAGAGCCCAGACGCAGCTCTTAGGTCCCTGTTACAGCGTCACATGTTCCTGAGAGCTGGTAGATTTTATTTATCTTATTATAATTTTATTCTATATTGGAGTACAGTTAATTAACAATGTTGCATTTGTTTTAGGTGTACAGCAAAGTGATTCAGCTATGCATACACATGTAGCTATTTTTTTTCAAATTCTTTCCCATTTAAATTGTTACATGATATTGAGCAGAGTTCCCTATGCTATAAAATAGGTTCTTGTTGGTTATCTATTTTAAATATAGCAGTTTGTACAAGTCAATCCAAGACTCACAATCTATGCTTCCCCAACCTACCCTTCCTTCCTGGTAACCAGTTTGTTCTCTAAGTCTGTGAGCCTGTTTCCCCTTTGTAAATAAGTTCATTTCCATCATTTTTTTTTTTTAGTTTCCACATATAAGCAATATCATATGATATTTGTCTTTCTCTGACTTACTTCACTTAGTATGATTATCCCCAGGTTCATCCATGTTGCTCAAAAGGCATTATTTCTTTCATTTTAATGGCTAAGTACTATTCCATTGTATGTATGTACCAAATCTTCTTTACCCATTCATTTGTCAATGGACATTTACGATGCTACCGTGTCTTGGTCATTGTAAACAGCACTGAAATGAACATCGGGGCATGCATCCTTTCAAACTATGTTTTTCTCCAGATATATGCCCAGGAGTAGGATTGCTGATTATACAGCAGCTCTATTTTTAGTTTCTTAAGGAACTTCCATCTTTTTTTTCATAGTGGCTGCAGCAATTTACATTCCCACCACCAGTGTAGGAGGGTTCCTTTTCTCTGTACCCTCTCCAGCATTTATTGTGTGTAGATTTTTTGATGACAGACATTCTGGCTGGTGTGAGGTAATATCTCAATGCACTTTTGATTTGCATCTCTCTAATTTTTAATGTTGCTAAGCATCTTTTCATGTACTTTTTGGCCACCTGATGTCTTCCTTGAATATATGTCTACTTAGGTCTTCTGCCCATTTTTTGATTGGGTTGTTTGTTTTTTCATGTATAGAGCCCCATGGGCTGTTTGTAAATTTTGGAGACTAATCCTTTGTTGTTCAAATCATTTGCAAATATTTTCTCCCAGTCTCTGGGTTGTCTTTTCATTTTGTTTATGGTTTCCTTAGCTGTGCAAAAGCTTTTGAATTTATTTAGGTTTCACTTGTTTGTTTGTTTTTATTTTTTTATGGAAGGATAATTGCTTTACAGAATTTTGTTGTTTTCTGTCAAATTTCAATATGAATCAGCCCTAGGTATACATATGTTCCCTCCCTCTGGAACCTCCCTCCCCTTTCCCTCCCCATCCCACACCTCTAGGTTGTTACAGAGCCCCTGTTTGAGTTTCCTGTCCCATATAGCAAATTCCTGTTGGCTATCTATTTTACACATGGTAATGTAAGTTTCCATGTTACTCTTTCCATTCTATTTATTTATTTATTTTAGCTGGTAGATTTTAATTATCATTCTGTTTTTTCTGATTTCCAGGTTAATGGTAGTAGTGCTCAGTGACTCTTTGCGACCCCCATGATCACATAGCCCACCAGGCTCCTCTGTCCTTGGGATTTCCCATGCAAGAATCCTGGAGTGGGTTGCCATTTCCTTCTCCAGGGGATCTTCCTGACCCAGGGATCGAACCTGCGTCTCTGTGTCTCCTGTGTCGGGTTCTTTGCCCCTGTGCCACCTGGGAAGCCCAGTTCAATCTGGGTAGTCTCTACTGTTCACTGATTGTTTCTTCCATCTCCTCCATTATGCTTGAGCTCCTCCACTGAGTTTTGATTTGATATTGTATTTTTCAATTCTGAGATTTCCACTCAGTTTTACTTTGCATCTTCTATTTCTTTGCTGAAACTTTCCATATTTTTATTTTCCCCCATTATGTTTCTGATTGCTTGCTGAATCATTTTATGATGGTAGCTTGAAACCTTTGTGGGCTCATTCTGACATCCATGTCATCTCAGTTTCCTGCACTGTCTTTCCTCATTCAAGCTGAGGTCTTCCTTCAGTTCTTGGTATGACAAGTGAGTTTGAATATTGGGGGCATTTTATTCTGAGATTCTGGATCTTATCTAAATTTTATGTTTTGGAAGGCTTATTCTGACAATGTCAGGTGGGGTATAGCAGCATTCCTGCAGATGGTAGTGGAAACCCCGGTTCTTGACTTGGCTTTTGCTGATGCCCAGGAAAGGGGCTCCTCACTACTGCTGGATGGGGGGAGTTCTGGCCCCCAGTAGTCTGTACTGATACCACCCTGGCTGAGAGGGGTGGGATGCCCCATTACTGCTTCCTCCATAGCCTCGATCCCCACTGTGGGGCAAAGGAGGAGGACCGCATTACCCCTCAGCTGTGGTTAATATCCCGCCTGTCCACTAGACCTCACTGACGCCGCAGTGGAGAGGGGAACGGATGCCTTGCTGCCTCCTCTGCTCTCCATGCATTAGACTCCCCAGTGGGACTGCTGGGCTGATGCCTCCTCCTCTCCTGGCAGGGATGAAAGCGCTGCTGTCTTGCTGCCTGCTCAGCCTTCCGGACACCACAGGATTGGGGTTGAGGCTGGAAATCTAGGTGCTCTGTCCACCTTTGCTGGTGCGGTTGGGGAGGGCCTACAGTTCGTGGTGTTTGACTGAATGAGTGTTGTTGTCTAAAAGGTTTCTGCTTTGCTCTGCTGCCCCTTGCTTTGTCTTCTGTGTAGAGAGAGCAGGCTCGGCTGTTTTTTTGTTTGCTTGTTTGGGCCCTTTGCTCTTTCAAGGTTGTCAGCTTTTTCAGCTCCAAGTAAGTGTTCACCTCGGCTCCTGTACCAAAGTGTCATAAACTGGGTGGCTTAAACCCAGACCCAAAATTTGGAGTGCCTTACACAACTAGCATAGTGTCTTCAATGAAATAAGTGCTTTTTCTCTAAAATGAAGCTGTTATGTTTGGCCATTAAGTCCTTTATTTCCTTAAACACTCATATTTTCAATATTCACAATAGTGACTAAAGCTAAAGTTTCCAAGCTCTGAGACTGTTCTTCACTCACATTCATTTTTGTGAACCGCCATATTGAAGTGTGATTGACATATAAAAACTCTGCATGCTTAATGTGTACAACTGGATGCATCTGGAGATATGCATACACCTGTGGCTCAGTGGCTAAAAACCTTCCTGCCAGTGCAGGAAATGTGGGTCCGATCGGGAAGATCCCCTGGAGAAGGAAACGGCAACCCACTCCAGTATTCTTGCCTGGAAAATTCCATGGACAGAGGAGCCTGGTGGGCTACAGTCCATGGGGCCACAAAGAGTCAGACATGACTTAGTGACTAAACAGCAACAGACAACAACAGTGATACATCTGTGAAACCACCTATGCCATTAATATTTCTGTCACCTCTAAAAGTTTTCTCCCTCTCTGTTTATTATTATTTTCAGAGCTTCGTGTGTGTGTATATGTAAGTATGTATATGTTGTTTACATATACATACATGTACACACACACGTATACATGTTTATTCTCCCAAGATTTTCTTGGGTGCAACTCTTGTTAATATAAAAACTTTTGGTTCTAAACTAAACTTTTTATGGAGCAACTGAAGCCAAAGAGCTGTTTTAGTTTGGTTACTTTTATTCATCAAAGTCATTTGGGAATGACTCATCAAATAATTTATCTCAGTCAAGAGATATGTTTTGGATTTGTAATGGTTTGAAATCAAACAGTACTGACTTTCGGAAGATTTTCCTAAAGCTGATGAATATGAGGAATTTCAAAGCTGTTCTTGTTTTCAGAAACAAACAACAACAACAAAGAAATCATACCAAAATTGGAAGAATGTTACTCAGTTACTCAGTTCTTTTCTGTTTTATTGCTTTAATGTATAAAATTTTCTGATAGAGATCTGTTGTGTGCACCTTAAATACAACATATACAGTTCATGGGATTCTCTAGGCCAGAATACTGGAGTGGGTAGCCTTTCCCTTCTCCAGGGGATCTTCCTAATCCAGAGATCGAACCCTAAACTTGGAGGGACCAGGGCTTCCACAAATTAATAAAGTTGTTTTTAGTGGTGACCCTGGTGGCGGGGCGGGGGGGCAACTTTAAGAAGCCCTATGTCTGTTTTGAGGCAGAGTGGCCTGGTAGAAGCAGCATGGACTTTGCAATCCCACTGACTGGTCAATTTCCAGATATCTGATATTGAGAGAAATCACTCAGCCTTTTAAGTTAAAAATAAAGCAGGCCCTATTCTTACTTTGTGGAGAAGGAAATGGCAACCCACTCCAGTACTCTTGCCTGGAAAATCCCATGGACAGAGGAGCCTGGTAAGCTACAGTCCATGGGGTTGCGAAGAGTTGGACACGACTGAGCTACCTCACTTTCAGTTTTCACTTTCGTGCATTGGAGAAGGAAATGGCAACCCACTCCAGTGTTCTTGCCTGGAGAATCCCAGGGAAGGGGGAGCCCAGTGGGCTGCCATCTATGGGGTTGCACAGAGTCAGACACGACTGAAGTGACGGATGATTATAAAGATTACATTGAACATAAAAATCGACAATCATCAAAATTGACTCAAGAAGAAATAGAAGACTGGAGTAGATCTGTAAAAAGGAAAAACATTGAATTAGTAATTAAAGTGTTCCCACAAAAAGCCCAGGCCTAGACTGTGTCACTAGTGAACTCCCATCAGATAACTGAAGAAGCAGTGCTAGTCCTTTTACAAACTACCGGAAAAGAGATGAGTAAGGGAAACTTCCCAGTTAGTTTCATGACATAACTGATACCAAAGCCAGAAAAGATATGATGAGAAAAGTGTAAACCATTGTTGCTTATGAATATAGACAAAGAAATCCTCAACAAAAGGTTAGGAAACTGAATCCAGCAAACATGTGAAAAAAGTACTTCATGATCAAGTAGAATTTATCCTGAGAATGCAAGATTGGTTCATCCTAAAAGCAAGTTTATATAGTGGTTTAGTTGCTAAATTGTGTCTGACTCTTATAACCCTGTGGACTATAGCTCACTGGGCTCCTCTGTCCATGGAATTCTCTAGATAAGAATACTGGAGTGGGTAGCCTTTCCCTTCTCCAGGGGATCTTCCTGACCTAGGGATCCAACCCAGGTCTCCTACAGTGCAGGCAGATTCTTTATCAACTGAGCCACCAGGGAAGCCCAGTATACTATATTAATAAAGAACAAAAACCACATGATCACCTCAATAGATTAAAAAGAAAAAGCATTTGACAAAATCTAATATCCAATCATAAAAGCTTTCAACAAACCAGGAATAGATGGGAACTTCCTTAATCTAATAAAAAGCATATACAAAAAGAAAAAAGAAAAAGAAAAAAGCCTACAGCTAACATCATGGTTAATGGTAAAAGGCTGAAATGTTTTTCATAAGCTCAGGAAAAAGGCAAACAATTTGCTTTCACTGCTTCAAGCTGGAGTACTGGAGTTTCTAGCGAGTGCAATCAAGTAAGAAAAAGAAAGAAAATGCATCCAGAATGGAAAGGAAGAAGTACAAGCTATCTTTATTTAATGACAACATGATGCTTATGTAGAAAATTTTAAGAAACCACACTCAGAGTAAATAAGCTCAGCAGGGTCACAGATGGTAAAATTAATGCACAGAAATCAACTGTATTTCTATGTAATAGCAATGAATAATACAATAACAGATTTAAAACAATTTCATTCACAATAGTATCAGAGAGAATAAAGTGCTCAGGAATAAATTTAAGAAAAGAACTCAAGACTTACACCTTGAAAACTGTACAGTATTTCTAAGAGAAACTAAAGAAGATCAGACGCAGCAGTTAAGAATCCACCTGCCAATGCAGGAGACGCGGGAGAAACAGGTTTGATTCCTGGGCAGGAAGATTCCCCTGGAGGAGGCAGTGGCAACCCACTTCAGTATTCTTGCCTGGGAAATCCCATGGACAGAGGAGCCTGGTGGGCTACAGCCATAGGGTCACAAAGAGTGGGACACAACTGAGTACGCATGGAAATAAGTAGAGAGGTATTTTATGTTCACTGATTGCTTGGATGACTCAATTATTAAGCTGGTAATTCTCCATAAATTGAGATTCAATACTGGTTGATTTGGAGAGAATTGTCATTTTAATCCCTGTCAAAAATTCCAGCAGGATATTTTTTCGGGGGAGGTAGTGGGTAAAAACTAAAAAGCTGACAAGCTAATCCTAAAACTTACCTGGAAATACAGAAGGCCCCAAATAGCAAAAGTAATCTTATAAGCTGGAGGATTTACACTTCCCAATATCAAAAGATACTACAAAGCAATAATTAAGACTATGTGGTGCTGGCCTAAGAATAAACCCGTAGATCAATGGAAAAGAAGAGTCTAGAAATAAGGCCTTACATTTATATTCAGTTGATTTTTCAGTGAAACGTACCAAGACAATTCAATAGGGTAAAGAATAGTCTTTTCAACAAATGGTGCTGAGACAGTGGGATATCCATCTGCATGTAAAAAAATGAATCTAGACCCTTACACTATACAAGAATGTTAAATCAAATTGGGTCATAAACCTGGTGTAAAACCTAAAACTATAAAACCTTTAGAAGAAAATGCAGGAGAAAATATTTGTGATGTTGAGTGGGGCAAATATTTCTTAGATATGATACCAAAAATACAATCCTTTATGGAAAAAATTGATGAATTGTACTACATCAAAATTAGGAACTTAAGTGCCTCAAAGGACACCATTAAGAAAATGAAAACAGAAGCCACAGACTAGGAAAAAATATATGCAAATCATATATGTGATAAAGGACTTGTATCCAAAATATATAAAGAATTCTTATAACTCAGTAAAAGGAGAAATGATTATAACTTGGCAAAAGGTTTGAAAAGATGTGTCACCAAAAAAGATATATGAATGCTCAATAAACCCACAAAAGAGGCTCACATGATTAGTCAAAGGGAAACGCAAATTAAAACTAGCCTGAAATACCACTTCACACACTTGTGAAATGGCTGTCACCAAAAAAATAGAGGATATGAGAGAGGATATGGAGAAACTGGAACTCTTAGACCTTGCTGGTAGGAAAATGGTGTAGCTACTTAGGAAAATAGTTTGATAGAATTTCTCTTAAAAGTTAAATATACATTTACCATGTGAATCAGAAATTCTACTCATAGGAATGTACTCAATAAAAACAAGACATACCCACACATAGGCCTGTATGTAAGTATTCTTAATAGTTTCATTCATAACAGCCCCAAACTGGAAACAACTCAAATGGCCATCAACTAGTGAAACAGTGGTTAAAGAAAACATGGTTTGTTAATACAACAGACTACAACTCCTCGACAATGAAAAGAACAAAATGGCAATGCATGCTACCATATGAACCACAAAAATATACCAAATGAAAGAAACCAGATGTAAAAACCCACAGAGTATCTGAGTGCATTTATATGAAATGTCCAGGTAAATCATACAGATAGAAAGTAGTTTAGTGGCTGCCTGGGCTGGGCCTGGGAAGGAGTGATGGCAAGCGGGCACTAGGGATCTTCTGAGAGATGATGGGAATGCTCTAACATTGGTTTGTGGTGATGTTTGCACAACTTCATAAATTTAGTAAAAATCATAGAGTTGTAGCCTTGAAACGGATGAATTTTATGGTATATAAATTATTAATAGAACTGATAATGAGTAAAATGAGCTTATATTAGACAGGTTGGCACATGGTCCTCAATAAATGATAGTCTTATTCTTTCAGGATGTATTTCATCTTCTGAGCTCTGAGCTGATGCCTCCAGAGGCTGGGGATGGTAAATGCCCACAACTAGCATTTACTGACAGAATGTGGTCCACTGGAGAAGGGAATGGCAAACCACTTCAGTACTCTTGCCTTGAGAACCCCCATGAACAGTATGAAAAGGCAAAATGATAGGATACTGAAAGAGGAACTCCCCAGGTCAGTAGGTACCCAACATGCTACTGGAGATCAGTGGAGAAATAACTCCAGAAAGAATGATGGGATGGAGCCAAAGCAAAAACAATACCCAGCTGTGGATGTGACTGGTGATAGAAGCAAGGTCCGATGCTGTAAATAGCAATATTGCATAGGAACCTGGAAGGTCAGGTCCATGAATCAAGGCAAATTGGAAGTGGTCAAACAGGAGATGGCAAGAGTGAACGTCGACATTCTAAGAATCAGCAAACTAAAATGGACTGGAATGGGTGAATTTAACTCAGATGACCATTATATCTACTACTGTGGGCAGGAATCCCTCAGAAGAAATGGAGTAGCCATCATGGTCAACAAAAGAGTCCAAAATGCAGTACTTGGATGCAATCTCAAAAACGACAGAATGATCTCTGTTCGTTTCCAAGGCAAACCATTCAATATCATGGTAATCCAAGTCTATGCCCCAACCAGTAATGCTGAAGAAGCTGAAGTTGAATGGTACTATGAAGACCTACAAGACCTTTTAGAACTAACACCCAAAAAAGATGTCCTTTTCATTATAAGGGGCTGGAATGCAAAAGCAGGAAGTCAAGAAACACCTGGAGTAACAGGCAACTTTGGCCTTGGATGCGGAATGAAGCAGGGCAAAGACTAATAGAGGTTTGCCAAGAAAATGCACTGGTCATAGCAAACACCCTCTTCTAACAACACAAGAGAAGACTCTACACATGGACATCACCAGATGGTCAACACCAATATCAGATTGATTATATTCTTTGCAGCCAAAGATGGAGAAGCTCTATACAGTCAACAAAAACAAGACCAGGAGCTGACTGTGGCTCAGATCATGAACTCCTTATTACCAAATTCAGACTTATATTGAAGAAAGTAGGGAAAACCACTAGACCATTCAGGTATGACCTAAATCAAATCCGTTATAACTATACAGTGGAAATGAGAAATAGATTTAAGGGACTAGATCTGATAGATAGAGTGCCTGATGAACTATGGACAGAGGTTCATGACATTGTACCAGAGACAGGGATCAAGACCATCCCCGTGGAAAAGAAAAGCAAAAAAGCAAAATGGCTGTCTGGGGAAGCCTTACAAATAGCTGTGAAAAGAAGAGAGGTGACAAACAAAGGAGAAAAGGAAAGATATAAACATCTGAATGCAGAGTTCCAAAGAGTAGCAAAAAGAGATAAGAAAGCCTTCTTCAGCGATCAATGCAAAGACACAGAGGAAAAGAACAGAATGGGAAAGACTAGAGACCTCTTCAAGAAAATTAGAGATACCAAGGGAACATTTCATGCAAAGATGGGCTCGATAAAGGACAGAAATGGTATGGACCTAACAGAAGCAGAAGATATTAAGAAGAGGTGGCAAGAATACATAGAACTCTACAAAAAAGATCTTCATGACCAAGATAATCATGATAGTGTAATCACTCATCTAGAGCCAGACATCCTGGAATGTGAAGTCAAGTGGGCCTTAGAAAACATCACTACGAACAAAGCTAGTGGAGGTGATGGAATTCCAGTTGAGCTATTTCAAATCCTGAAAGATGATGCTGTGAAAGTGCTGCACTCAATATGCTAGCAAATTTGGAAAACTCAGCAGTGGCCACAGGACTGGAAAAGGTCAGTTTTCATTCCAATCCCAAAGAAACGCAATGCCAAAAAATGCTCAAACTATCACACAATTGCACTCATCTCACATGCAGGTAAAATAATGCTCAAAATTCTCCAAACCAGGCTTCAGCAATACATGAACCATGAACTTCCAGATGTTCAAGCTGGTTTTAGAAAAGGCAGAGCAACCAGAGATCAAATTGCCAATGTCAGCTGGATCATGGAAAAAGCAAGAGAGTTCCAGAAAAACATCTATTTCTGCTTTATTGACTATGCCAAAGCCTTTGACTGTGTGGATCACAATAAACTGTGGAATATTCTGAAAGAGATGGGAATACCAGACCTCCTGACCTGCCTCTTGAGAAATCTGTATGCATGTCAGGAAGCAACAGTTAGAACTGGACATGAAAAAACAGACTGGTTTCAAATAGGAAATGGAGTATGTCAAGGCTATATATTGTCACCCTGCTTATTTAACTTCTATGCAGGGTACATCATGAGAAACGCTGGACTGGAAGAAACACAAGCTGTAATCAAGATTTATGGGAGAAATATCAATAACCTCAGATATGCTGATGACACCACACCTGCCAAAGGATGACACCACATCATTTGGCAGGATGTGAAGAGGAACGAAAAAGCCTCTTGATGAAAGTGAAAGAGGAGAGTGAAAAAGTTGGTTTTAAGCTCAATATTCAGAGAACAAAGATCATGGCATCTTGTCCCATCACTTCATGGGAAATAGATAGGGAAACAGTGGAAATAGTGTCAGACTTTATTTTTGGGGGCTCCAAAATCACTGCAGATGGTGATTGCAGCCATGAAATTAAAAGACGCTTACTCCCTGGAAGAAAAGTTATGACCAACCTAGACAGCATATTCAAAAGCAGAGACATTACTTTGCCAACTAAGGTCTGTCTAGTCAAGGCTATGGTTTTTCCAGTGGTCAAGTATGGATGTGAGATTTGGACTGTGAAGAAGGCTGAGTGCCAAAGAATTGATGCTTTTGACCTGTGATGTTGGAGAAGACTCTTGAGAGTCCCTTGGACTGCAAAGAGATCCAACCAGTCCATTCTGAAGGAGATCAGCCCTGGGATTTCTTTGGAAGGAATGATGCTAAAGCTGAAACTCCAGTACTTCGGCCACCTCATGTGAAGAATTGACTCATTGGAAAAGACTCTGATGCTGGGAGGGATTGGGGGCAGGAGGAGAAGGGGGCGACAGAGGATGAGATGGCTGAATGGCATCACTGACTGGATGGACATGAGTCTGAGTGAACTTTGGGAGATGGTGATGGACAGGAAGGCCTGGCGTGCTGCGACTCATGGGGTCGCAAAGAGTCAGACACAACTGAGTGACTGAACTGAACTGAACTGAGCATTTACTGAGTACTCACCCTTGTAGCCTGGAGAATCCCATGGACAGAGGAGCCTGGAGGGCTACAGTCCATGGGGTCGCAGAGAGTTGTACACGACTAACTGACTAATACTCTTCCAGACTCTGTGCTACCAGCCTTCTTTAAGAATTCTCATAACAGTTCTCTGACACAGGTGGTAGTATGATGCCTGTTCTATAGGAAAGGAAATGGAAGGTTCGTTAAGGTCATGAGGTTGTGGCATGGCGAATCCCCTGTGTCCAGGAGATCTAACCTGGCCAAACGTCCCGGGACCCTTTCAGTTCAGTTCAGTTCAGTCGCTCAGTCGTGCTCAACTCTTTGCGACCCCATGAATCACAGCACGCCAGGCCTCCTAGTCCATCACCATCTCCTGGAGTTCACTGAAACTCACGTCCATTGAGTTGGTGATGCTATCCAGCCATCTCATCCTCTGTCATCCCCTTTTCCTCCTGCCCTCTATCCCTCCCAGCATCAGAGTCTCTTCCAATGACTCAACTCTTCACATGAGGTGGCCAAAGTACTGGAGTTTCAGCTTCAACATCATTCCTTCCAAAGAACACCCAGGACTGATCTCCTTTAGAGTGGACTGGTTGGATCTCCTTGCAGTCCAAGGGACTCTCAAGAGTCTTCTCCAACACCACACTTCAGAAGCATCAATTCTTCGGCATGCAGCTTTCTTCACAGTCCAACTCTCACATCCATACATAACCCTGGAAAAACCATAGCCTAGACTAAACGGACCTTTGTTGGCAAAGTAATGTCTCTGCTTTTGAATATACTATCTAGGTTGGTCATAACTTTTCTTCCAAGGAGTAAGCGTCTTTTAATTTCATGGCTGCAGTCACCATCTGCAGTGATTTTGGAGCCCCAAAAGATAAAGTCTGATACTGTTTCCACTGTTTCCCCATCTATTTCCCATGAAGCAATGGGACCAGATGCCATGATCTTCATTTTCTGAATGTTGAGCTTTAAGCTAACTTTTTCACTCTCCTCTTTCACTTTCATCAAGAGGCTTTTTAGTTCCTGTTCACTAAGACCTAAGAATTCTTAGTCTGCTCGTGGGGCCGGCTAGTTGGTTCGAAGCATGTTCTTTGTTCTATACTCGGTCCTGCTCAAACAGTTGCTGTCTGAGGCCTGCTCTTCCAGGTTACCAGGCAGTTCTGCTCTGCAATGAGATTGTTGCTCACCATAACATTAATTGCCTGATTGGCCCTGACTCATGTTTCTCCTCGTCACAAGACTGTGACTATGACCCCTCTCTTTTTACGAGGTGTCAAATTCTGTTTTTAGTGAAGTACAGTTGATTTTGGTGGGCTGCAGCCCCTCGGGTCGCAGAGAGTCAGACCCAACTGAGTGACTGAGCAGACACACACACACATAGCTGATTTACAGTGTTACCTCAGTTTCAGATTCTTCTCTAGGTTATTACAAGATATTGAACTCGGCTCCCTATGATATACAGTCGGTTCCTGTTCATTTATAGTAGTGGGTATCTGTTAATCCCAAACTAATGTATCCCTCCACTGCCTTCCCCTTTGGTAAGCATGTGTTTGTTTTCCATGTCTGTGAGTCTTTTTTGTTTTGTAAATAAGTTCATTTGTGCCATATTTTTAGGTTCCACATAAAAATGATACAGTATTTGTCTTTCTCTGACTTACTTCACTTGGTATGATAGTCTCTAGGTTCAGCCATGTTACTGCAAATGGCGTTCTTTCTTTTTTTATGCCTGAATAGTATTCCATTGTGTGTGTGTGTGTGTATAAAACACATCTTTTGGTCCATTCATTTTTGATGAACATTTAGGTTGCTTCCACGTCTTTGCTATTACAGTGCTGCTATGAACACTGGGGTGCGTATATCTTTCTGAATTAAGAGTTTTTGTCTTGTCTTTTCTGTATATATGCCCAGGAGTAAGACTGCTGAATCATATGATAACTCTATTTTTCGTTTTTTAAGGAACCTCCATACTTTTCTGTATAGTGGCTGCACCAATTTACCCTCCCACTAACAGTGTAGGAGGTTTTCTATTTCTCCATAGCTTCTCCAGTATTTATTATTTGTAGATTTTTAAATGATGGCCATTCTGACAGGTGTGAGGTGGTACCTCATCGTGGTTTTGATTTGCATTTCTCTAATAATCTGTGATGTTGAGCATCTTTTCACGTGCCTGTTGGTCATTTGTATGTCTTCTTTGGAGAAATTCTATTTAGGTCTTCTGCTTGTTTTTGATGGGGCTGTTTGTGGTTTGTTGTTGTTGCTGAGCTGTATGAGCCGCTGCGACCCCTCTTGACTCGTGTTGGAGGATGGTGATGTGTGGTGGGGAGCCTCTCAACACTGCTCACTGGGTTTCTGTGACTCAGGCCAGTGCTTCTGCCTCACGCCTGCCTTGGGAGTCCTTGAAGTTCACATTTCCTCAGGCTTTTCCCTCAGCCCATCGTCCATCCATTACCATCCTTAGGCCACAGTGCATCCTCTCTGTGGAAGAGCCTTTCATCAGTTTGGAATGGTTTATCCTTTAGGGTTCAGCTCTGTGTGATGCTCCAGGCTACAGGTTAGAGAGTGAGACAGTTTCAGGTGCTCACTGGGCCCAAATCCCTCTCACATTAACTACTGCATTCCTGGGATTCTAATGGTTCCTTTTGTTCTTCATTGAACTCCTATTAGACATTAGTTAAGACATGTAAAAGGAGTATGTAGACGCTCAGCTGGTCCTGTGTGAGGGTGGATATGAGTCAAATCTCCCACACCCAGCAGCATTCAGACAAATTCACAGTGTTGTGCTCTTTTCCGTAGCTGACAGTCTGACGTGGCTAGGAGTTTGTCTTGTATCTAAACTGCCTCAAACTTCCTCTGCGTTTTGCCTTTGCGTTCCCATGTCTGGATTCATTGCACCCATTAATCACTACTTCTCAAATACCTGCCATGACCAAGACCTGTGCTGGGTGCACCGAGGAGGCAGAGAAGCCCTGCTGCTGCTGCTGCTGCTGCTAAGTCGCTTCAGTCGTGTCTGACTCTGTGCGACCCCATAGACGGCAGTCCACCAGGCTCCGCCGTCCCTGGGATTCTCCAGGCAAGAACGCTGGAGTGGGTTGCCATTTCCTTCTCCAATGCATGAAAGTGAAAAGTGAAAGTGAAGTCGCTCAGTCGTTAGCGACCCCACGGACTGCAGCCTACCAGGCTCCTCCAACCATGGGATTTTCCAGGCAAGAGTACTGGAGTGGGGTGCCACTGCCTTCTCTGAGAGAAGCCCTAATACTCCTCTTTTCCAGGGGCTTTCAGGCCAGTTGGAGAGACTGGAGGCGCACGTGTAAGGAGAAATTGTACATTCCCTGAGCAAATGGGATGGGGAGAGGATAACCCCTCAGCACGGAGTCAAGTTAACCATGGCTGAGACAGCGCAGGGATCCAGACAAACCCACCGCAGGGCAGGCCTCTGTTTGGGGAGCGAGGTGCCGAGAGACGCTCTCCCACAGCGGCCGGCAGCGTCTCAGGACTGTCCTCCGCTGAGCCAGAGCAGCGTTGCAGACATGATCCAGAGTTGGCTATCATGGTAACGGAAACATGGGTGTTATCTGTTTTCCCAGAAGCCCTCACTCCCTCAAATTTGCTCAATTCTCAAACCAGTTTGCTCTTGGATAATTAAAAGTAAGGGCTTCCCAGGTGGCTCAGTGGTAAAGAATCCACCCGCAATGCAGGAGACATGGGTTTGGTTCCTGGGTCGGAAAGACCCCCTGGAGAAGGAAATGGCAACCCACTCCAGTATCCTTGCCTGGAGAATCCCATGGACAGAGGAGCCTGACGGGCTACAGTCCCTGGGGTCACAAAGAGTCTGATGTGACTGAACACGTATGCACAATCACTTAAGATGTAAAAATATATATTTGGATCATTACCAGGCCAAAGTTAACTCAAGTTCCACCTCCTCTTTGGAGGTGAGTCCCAGCATTAGATGGCCTGATGAGTCTTCCTCAGACGGCCTGTGGCCCTCCTCCTCCTCCCTCCATCATGTTGTAGCTCAATCATGGGCTAAATAGACTTTTTTTTTTTTTTAATATTGGCTTAGCCTTTTCCTTTTTTTAGTTTTTAAATTTATTTTTTAATTGAAGGATAATTGCTTTACAGAATTTTGTCGGTGTCGTACAAAAGAGGTTATAACCACTCTTTGCTGATGTAATAACAGGACCTCTGCTTTTTGTTCACTCCCTCCCACAGCAACACCTGGGGCAATTGTGGCCTCCTGGATCTGGGGAGGGGGGAGGGGAAGAGGAGGGGGAGAGGGAGGAGGAGGGGAGGAGCAGCAGGCAGGCCTCACTCCTCTCCTTTCAATGTTCAACCAGAGCTGCTTGCTTTTTATCTCAACCATATATGTGTTGGGCCTCAGCCTATAATTTCTTTTGAATGTTGAAACCAGTTTTAAGAAACTGAGTATGAAGAGGAAAGCTGAAACAGTGATTTAAAAGAAGCTTGCTTTGCAAAGCAACTGCACTCCAATAAAAAACAAACAAAAAACAAAGGCAAAGAAAGAAGTTTGCTTGTGGACTTGACAAAATGATCCGGAGAGGCAAGTGTACTGTCAGTCCTGGACATAGTCCACGTTCATGCTCTCTTGACTCTGGTGTGTGTGTGTGATGTTCACGCTCTCTTGACTCTGGGGTGTGTGTGTGTGTGTGTGTGTGTGTGTGTGTGCGTGTGCGCGCGCTCAGTCGTGTCCAACTCTCTTGTGACCCCCTAGACTGTGGGCTCCTCTGTCCATGGGGCTTCCCAGGCAAGAATGCTGGAGCAGGTTGCCATTTCCTTCTCCAGGGGATCTTTCCAACCCAGGGATCAAATCCTGAGACTCCTGCACTGCAGGCAGATTTTTTACCACTGAGCCCCACTGGAAGCCCCTTGACTCGGTTAGATTTTAAGATAATCGTCATCTAGATCTTTGTTTCCACATGCAGTTTCCAATCACGTGTTAACCCTGAAGAGAATGAAGTGCATTCAGATGTAGCATGTTTTAAATTTTTGCATTGTTTGTATTTGCATTAGGGATATAAAGGTTTTAGAATTTGTCCATGGGCTGTTCTTTTCCTAAACACAAATTTTCTTGCATCTTCTAAAGATAATGTTTCCCATCTTCTAAAGATAACACTGAAAAATATCCTTTGTGTCCAGGATAGAAATCACTAAGTAGTTTAAGGAATGATAACTTGGGTTGTTTTCCTCATGTGAAACTCTGTACCCACCGATGTTCTGTCACTAAACGTGGTTTCCGTGGACACAGTGCTACTCACCACCTGCCTGCTCACAAGAGGGAATGCTGGAAAGTGGTAAAAGCCAGAGCCGGTAGCCAGAGGCTGGCATTTCTCTCTTACTCACCATGATTCTAGTAAGTACTTAACAGCTTGAGTCCTAGGAACAAGGATACTAGCCTTGCTGACTTCCCAGGCTTGTCCTGGGTAGAAATAAATAATTCTCTGTGCAGCCTTTTTGCAAATATCAAGAGCTCTACAAATCCACATGGCTGTGTCACTGAAGTGAACAGGGCTCTTCATTTCCCATGGCAATGACACTCATCTAAAGGACATCGTGACTTATCTCTCCGCATGTGGAGATTCAGTTTCCTCAAAGAGAAAAATAACACTATAAAAGCTGTAGGGCTTACCTGGAATAATGACACAGGGATTTTTCATAATCTTTATATAAATGTCATTTTTAAAGAAAGAAAAATGGATTATCACTCTTGTTTATTTGTAACTTGAGTTTTATTGTTCGCTACCATGCTATCACTCTTCTATACAGACTTGGCATTTGCATTTTAAGTCCAAAGAATGTCTCATTTCTTTATTATATGTAAAACAGAGGTATTACAAAGGAGAAAGTAACAGTGATGCTTTCTATTTTATGTCCATGAAGTAATTAGTACATGAAGCATTAATCTTTGGCACATGTTTTAAGCATACAGACAGAATGTGCCACATCTTTTTGCATTAAAACAGAAAGACATTACAAAGATGAATGGAGAAACAGTAAGCTCTATGGTTTTTTCTAAAAGAAATTTTAGGATATTTACATAGTTTAAAATACTTAATATTTTTCATTTTAAAAAATCCTTGAATTTTCACACCTACTACAATGGAGCTGCATTTCATGTGTTCATTCTTAGAATATCGTGCAGCCCTTTCCCTCATCATGTGTTGTTACAGAGGAAATGGGTTCCCGTACACATTAAAGTGGGAAAAAGCTGCATATTTAATTCCAAACAATTCCTTAGACTGGAGGGAACAAGTCTCTTTTGGAGTAGTCATGTTTATTTTACGGTAACTTTGTAGCTAAACAATTTATTATGTTAATACAGAAATACAAAGAGCTTTATCAAACAAAATACTTACTATTTTCTAGCTGCCTTACAGAAATGATTTACTCAAGAAAACAGAACAAAATTTCTCAGTTTCATTAATCAGCTTTGTAAATATTTTGCCAGAGCTTTGTTTTCCTGGGGTGGGGGAAGCAAATAAAAACGTTTAAAAGCTCATATGTGTCTACTGTGTTTTAGCTTGGTGTATTTATTAAGAGTAAATTCTGTGTGTCTTTGCAGTTCATCAATATGTGTATTGAGAAGTTTTTCAAGTTCTTTTGCTCGCTTCTCCTCCTCCAGAAGGAAATGCTGTGTGGCCAGAGAAGCCGGGAAGGATGTATCTGGGGGAGACTAAAGAGAGAAGAGAAAGTTAGATGAGTAACACAAGGGCTTTTACAAGCTTCGTGTTTCTTGGCATGCGTCACCCCTGACAAGCTGCCAAACGCTGCAGCTCTTAATGAAAAATATATCTTAAGCTGAACTCTCTACACCAGTGTAATGTAGTTACTGCTAATGAAGTCCTCAAGGAACAAATTTAAAAACTGGCTTAAAAAGGGGGCTAATGGCTGCATGCAGTTAGCTAGATGAGGCTGGATAAAAGCATGATATTTGGTAGAAGGGTAAATATTGTCTGTCTAGTTGCAGCTGAGACCACCTCAGTGATGAATGCCGGGTTGCACCCTTCATGTGGTGTGGAAGTGCTTAGTTACCTGTGATCTGTCTAGTGCTTATTTACACACACACACACACAAAATGTGTGACTGAGGAATAAAGAGCAATGATAGATAATTAAAAAAATAAGTTGGGGAAATTTTTACTTTTGTTTTTAGTTCTGCAGCACCCCCAGACTCTTCTTCAACTTTTGTTTTATTAGAAGAATGGGATTTTTATAAAGCCTAAGAAGAATCCACGATCGGAACACAGTCTGCAAGCCTGGTCTCTGGCAGGGGTGTACGGACTGGGGCGGAGGACGGTGGCGTGCAGCCAGCTCACGGGGCAGCCCCAGCACAGCCGCCGGGCCAGGTACCACTTCTTCACTCAAAGAGAATATGACAGTCTGTGGGGCGTGGGACACTGCTGTTGATCTGGCAAATATATTCTTTTTAATACTCAGTAAGGAGGAAGGTCAGAAGTAGCTGGCATTCTTCTGGGACAGACAACATCCACGTTCTTGCCCCAGCATGATGTTTTATGCTAATAGTGCTGTCATAACATACTCTGGAGGAGCCTGGATCAGCTGCACTTTCCAAAGATGCAGATACAGTAACACAAGCATCATGCTAAGACATGATGAGCAAGAATCGGTCAGCATGCTGAAGGCTTGCAAAGACAGAGGTACGTCAGAGAGTTAAGACGGAAACCCCAGAAGCAATTCAGGGCTTGACACTCTGTTTGTAGGTGTCTGGAGATATGGAGCATGTCAGGACATCTTTTAAGGACAAATTAATGTACCTTGTACTTCTTATCAGTATGAAAGAAGCATAAAGCTTGGCAGATCTCTTCAAGTTTTGGAGGCAGCATCTTCCACTCTGGGGAGGAATAAACTGAATCATTTATTATGTGACACAGAAGGCTGTTTTGTTTGTTTTTAAGAAGGGCCCAGAGCAAGAAAGGGCTCTGCAGTCAGCTGGGAGTGGGGCACAAGCTGTCTTGCTACTTGGGTGAAATGACTTAGCAGATTTCATACTAGAAGTTGTGGTAGAGAAAAATGGTGGTAGGCGCTTTGTGAAGCCTCTGGCAGGTTTCAAAGGGAAAGCTGTATTACAATCCCTTCAGCCAGGCCATCCGCAGCAGAACATTGTATACTATTTGCAAGACAGTTCCTGTCATGCTCATGAGCCCTGGTTGAGACAGAGCATCTAAGACGCAGACAGGATGACTTGACCTAGCCTCTGATTTGGCTATTCCAATAGAATTATGCATGGGTCCACTAACACTGTCTCCCTTTACCCAGGTTCTTCTAGCTACTATTCCTGTTGAATGTCTGATCTGCTTGCAATAGAGACCAAAGCTGAGTTCTTGAGATAGCACCATCCCTCAAGGAGATCAACCAGACTCTTGGTGGTCCCTCAATCCTTGGAAAGGGCACAAAGGGCAATAAGCCATCCTTAATGGAACTGATGTGTATCCTACAGTCTGCATCTCCTGCCTGCAGGCCTTGGCCAGCACCACTGTCCAAGGGCTCACAGAGTAACTGATTGATTGACCTGAGATCCTGACTAATAATAAACAAACCTACTTGACAGCAGAGAAGTATGGCAGTGAGGGCATGATCAGGTGTCCATTGGTTCCACCACATATGGCATATTTGTCTTCAGAGGGTGCTAACCTGATAGGCTTCCTCAAGGCATAGCTGAGGCGTTAGCGTGTCAACCATATCCTATGAGCATGGCAGCCATTCTTCAGGACATGGTGTGGACTTTAAACCAATGGCTGTCACAGGCTACTGCGTTTGTAACAGTGATCTGGGAACAGGAGGGAGGACGTAGGAACGGCTTCATGTTCACGGCTTCTGTTCACTCTCTTGGAGAATTTGTACCTTCTCTCTCTGTCTTTAGGCTCTGTTGGTCTACAGATCTTTGGTGTCAGAGAAGGAAAGCCTCTCACCAAGTGAGACCGTGGAGTCTCCCAAACTTAAAGCTTTGGCAGCATCTAGTCACAGGACTCTTCATGCTGACAGGTTGGAGGCACAGAAAAGAGGTGTGATACCGGCAGAGGCACCTGACCCCGAGCATCATCAGGGCTGAGACTGTCACTACACGGGGGCAGTGAAGACTACGTCTGGGACTCAGGTAATCCATGGAGGGGCTCTTTCAGTGCTTTCATGCCTAGTTTTAAGTATAGGTGCCAAACCACATCCTGCTAAGGGCACAGGAACCAGGGGCTTACCCCACAAGGCCAGCCATCTGGACCAACAGGAGTGTAGGTTGAGGGGGAAGGGAATCTATAGAGGGTGAGGAGACTATGAGTGTCAGTTAAGTCCTAGAGATGGCATCAAGGGCTACAGGTTCTTCCACTGACCCTCCTCCTGTAAGTTTTCCCGGAAATTATGACCAGTCAGAATCTTGGAGAAGCTAGGCCTGAATGGAATGAACAATGTGAAGGGAACATGGATCTGAGTGGTTCAAGCAGGGGACCATAATGGATGCTGCCCATGTCTACCCAGACCCCATCACCAGGCTGCACATCTATCTCCCAGCTGCCCTGGGTTTTGGCTGCTAACAGCTCACAGGTGGCCCCTTCTCTGAAGATCTGCCCGTGGCTGAACTGGAGCCTCTTGCCTCACGTGGGAAGTTGCAATCCCCCCTCTTCTCAGGGGCAGTGACTGATTGACATGGGGATACAAAACACCAGCGGGGAAGATGGTGGAGTAGACAGGCCCTGAGCTCACCTCCTCTCACAGGCATATCAGAATCACAACTGTCTGCAGAGCAACTATCATAGAAAAAGACTGGAATCTATCAGGAAAGATCTACAATGAACGACAGAAGAAGGAACCACAATAAGACAAGTAGGAAGAGTGGATCCATGATATGGTGAAGTCTCACACCCCCCTAGGGAGGCGGCTCACACATGGGAGAATAATTAAACTGCAGAGGTTCTCCCACAGCAGAGTCCTGAGCGCCACACCAAGCTCCCCAGCACAGGTTACAGCACTGGGAAGAGGAGCCTCCAGAGCATTTGGCTTTGAAGGCCATCAGAGCTTAATTGCAGGAGCCCCACAGGACTAGGGGAAAAAGACTTCACTCTTAAAGGGCTCACACAAAATCTCATGTATACGAGGACCCAAGGCAAGAGCAGTAATTTGATAGGAGCCTAACTTCCTGATGTTCAAGCTGGTTTTAGAAAAGGCAGAGGAACCAGAGATCAAATTGCCAACATCTGCTGGATCATGGAAAAAGCAAGAGAGGTCCAGAAAAACATCTATTTCTGCTTTATTGACTATGCCAAAGCCTGGCACTATGCAGATCACAACAAACTTTGGAAAATTCTGAAAGAGATGGGAATACCAAACCACCTGACCTGCCTCTTGAGAAATCTGTATGCAGGTCAGGAAGCAACAGTTAGAACTGGACATGGAACAACGGACTGGTTCCAAATAGGAAAAGGAGTACGTCAAGGCTGTATATTGTCAGCCTGCTTATTTAACTCATATATGCAGAGTACACCATGAGAAATGCTGGACTGGAAGAAACACAAGCTGGAATCAAGATTGCCAGGAGAAATATCAATAACCTCAGATATGCAGATGACACCACCCTTACGGCAGAAAGCGAAGAGGAACTAAAAAGCCTCTTGATGAAAGTAAAAGAGGAGAGTGAAAAAGTTGGCTTAAAGCTCAACATTCAGAAAACGAAGATCATGGCATCTGGTCCCATCACTTCATGGGAAATAGATGGGGAAACAGCGGAAACAGTGTCAGACTTTAGTTTTTTGGGCTCCAAAATCACTGCAGTTGGTGACTGCAGCCATGAAATTAAAAGATGCTTACTCCTTGGAAGAAAAGTTATGACCAACCTAGATAGCATATTGAAAAGCAGAGACATTAGTTTGCCGACTAAGGCCCACCTAGTCAAGGCTATGGTTTTTCCAGTAGTCATGTATGGATGTGAGAGTTGGACTGTGAAGAAAGCTGAGCGCTGAAGAATTGATGCTTTTGAACTGTGGTGTTGGAGAATACGCTTGAGATGCCTTGGACTGCAAGGAGATCCAACCAGTCCATTCTGAAAGAGATCAACCCTGGGGTTTCTTTGGAAGGAATGATGCTAAAGCTGAAACTCCAGTACTTTGGCTACCTCATGGGAAGAGTTGACTCATTGGAAAAGACTCTGATGCTAGGAGGGATTGCAGGCAGGAGGAGAAGGGGACAACCGAGGATGAGATGGCGGGATGGCATCACTGACTTGATGGACATGAATCTGAATGAACTCTGGGATTTGGTGATGGACAGGGAGGCCTGGCGTGCTGCGATTCATGGGGTCACAAAGAGTCGGACACGACTGAGTGACTGAACTGAACTGAACTGGGGCAGATCTACCTGGTGGCCTTGGAGAGTCTCCTGGAGAGGCAGGGAATGGCTGCAGCTCACCCTGGGGACAAAGACACCAGTGTCAGACATATTGGGGAATATTCAACTGCACGAATGCTCTTGGCAGCTGGCATCTTGGATCATTAGCGCCAAGACCTGACCCCACCTAACAGCCTGCATGTGACAGTGCTGGGACACTTCAGGCAAAATAACTAACCGGGGGGAAACACAGCCCTACCCATCAGCAGAAAAGCTTCCTAAAGACTAAAGGGCACACAGCCACCTGTGGATATACCTAGACAGGGCCTGGACCACCAGAGGGCCAAGACACAGCTCTACCTACCAGTGGGCAGGCATCAGCCTCTCTTTTTAGAGAGCCTGCACAAACCTCTAGATCAGCCTCATCCACCAGGGAGCAGACACCAGAAGCAAGAAAACTATAATCTTGTAAGGCACGCCAGACCTTCTTGAGACTAGCTGGCCCTGGCCCTGACCACTAGCAGGCTAACACAACCTCCAGACACCTTAGTCCCCATACTCAACGGTATCATGAACTGCCTCCCCGATAATGATCTGAAATGAGCTCTGGGATCCCTGGGCCCTTCATCCAGACTCCAGGAACCAGGTCTGCCTGACAGTAGGCGGGCACTAACGCCAGGATCTGGCTTAACCTGCCAGTGAGTGGGCAAAAGCCTTAGTCTTTGGGACCCTGATCCTGCCCACCGGTGAGCCGGCACTAGCCCCAGCCTCCGTAGGATTCCATAACCAGGCACTTCATGACCATGCCCCACTGAACAGCAGCCAGCAAAGTCTGCACAAGACAGGGTCTGGCAACCAACCAGACTAGGGACAGACCAAGCTTCCTGGACACCCACACACCCTGCTGGACCCAAGCAGCCCTCTTAGGGGGAACCTCTAGCTTGGGTGACAACAGGGGAGTGCACTGCTCGGGGCAATACGACGCCTTCTCCAAGGTCAAGCAATGTTAACTGATCTGCTGTATGCATAAAAATACAAATAGCAACTTAGACAAAATGAGCTGGCGGAGAAGTACATTCCAAATGAAGGAATAAGATACATCTTTATAAGAAGAGCTAAGTGATGTGGAGATAGGCAATCTACCCAAGAAAGAGTTCAGAGTAATGATCATAAAGATGCTCAAAGAGCTCTGGAGAAGCATGGATGCACAGAGTGAGAAATTAGAAATTAAGAGTTAGAAACTATAAGTAACAACCAAGCAGAGATGAGTAATACAACAACTCAAATGAAAAAATACACTACAAGCAATCAATAACAGAATAAAAATGATTCAAAAGAATGGATCACTGAGCTAGAAGACAGAGTAATGGAAATCACTGCTGTTGAACAGAAAACAGAATTAAAAGAAATGAGGACAGTTTAACAGACTTCTGGGACAATATCAAGTACACTAATATTTGCATTAAAGAAGTCCCAGGAGGAGAAGAGACAAAAGGGACCCAAGAAGATATCTGGAGATAATAGCTGAAAACCTCCCAAACCTGGGAAAGGAAATAGCTATCCATGTCCAGGAAGTACAGAGACTCCCAAACAGGATTAACCCACAGAGCAACACACTAAGACACACAGTAATCAAAATGAAAAAATTAAAGAGAGAACACTAAAATTAGTAAGGGAAAAGCAAGAAATAAAATGCAAGGGAATTGCCAAAAGGTTATGAGCTGATTTTTGCAGCAGAAACTCTGCAGTTCAGAAGGGAGTGGCAAGATATATTTAAAGTGATGAAAGGGAAAAGCCTACAACCAAGAACATTCTGCCCAGCAAGGCTCTCATTCAGATTTGATGGAGAGATAAAAAACTCTGTAGACAAACAGAGGCTAAGAGAATTCAGCACCACCAAAGCAGCTTTACAAATATTAAAGGAACTTCTTTAGGCGAAAAAGGCCACAACTAGAAACAAGAAAATTATGGGAGGAAAAATCTGTCTAGTAAAGGAAAACATAAAATAAAGGTAGGAAATCATCTACACACAAACCTAGTAGGGAGGTTAAAGGACAAAAGTAGTAAAATCATATATTTCTACAATAAACAGTTAAGAGATACACAGAACAATTAGATATAAAAATGATATTAAAATATGGTAACTGTGAGGGAAGGAGAGTACAAATGCAAGGCATTTTAAATGTGTTTCAAATTAGAGATTAGCAACTTAAAACATTTATACATAACTATATGTAAGGACTGCTATATATATATGTATATATATAACTATATATATACATATAGACTGCTATACTAAAACCTCATTGTAACTACAAATGAAAAATCTACGCTAATACACACAAAAAAGAAAAAGGAATCTGGTCATAACAGTAAAGATAGTGATCAAATCACAAAAAATAAAGGAAATAAAAGACCTACAAAAACAAATCCAAAACAACTAACAAAATGGCATTGAGTACACACATATTAATAATCACCTTAAATATAAATGAACTAAATGCTCCAACCAAAACACACAGACTATCTGAATGGATCGAAAGATCCAAGATCAAAAGACTGGCATATTGCTGCCTATAAGAGACCCATTTCAGATCTGGAGACACATACAAACTAAAAGTGGGGGGGATGGAAAAAGATGCTATGCAAAAGGAACTCAAAAGAAAGCCAGACTTGCAATACTTATATCAGACAAAATAGACTTTAAAATAAAGACTGTTACAAGAGGCAAAGGATGCTACATAATGATTAAAGGATCAATCAAAGAAGAAGATATAACAACTGTTAATACATATGCACCCAACATAGAAGCATCTCAATATATAAGGCAGATGCCAACAGACATAAAAGGAGAAATTGACAGTAATACAATCTTCCAACAACACAAAAGCAGACTCTACACATGGACATCACCAGATGGGCAACACTGAAATCATATTGATTATATTCTTTGCAGCCAAAGATAGAGAAGCTCTATACAGTCAGCATAAACAAGACGGGGAGCTGACTGTGGCTCAGATCATGAACTCCTTATTGTCAGATTCAGACTTAAATTGAAGAAAGTAGGGAAAACCACTAGACCATTCATGTATGACCTAAATCAAATCCGTTATAACTATACAGTGGAAATGAGAAATAGATTTAAGGGACTAGATATGATAGACAGAGTGCCTGAGAACTATGGATGGAGGTTCGTGACATTGTACAGAGACAGGAATCAAGACCATCCCCCCCCAAAAAAATGTGAAAAAGCAAAATGGCTATTTGAGGAGGCCTTACAAATCGCTGTGAAAAGAAGGGAAATGAAAAGCAAAGGAGAAAAGGAAAGATATACCCATTTGAATGCAGAGTTCCAAAGAATAGCAAGGAGAGATAAGAAAGCCTTCCTCAGTGATCAGTGCAAAGAAATAGAGGAAAACAATAGAATGGGAAAGACTAGAGATCTCTTCAAGAAAATTAGAGATACCAAGGGAACATTTCATGCAAAGATGGGCTTGATAAAGGACAGAAATGGTATGGACCTAACAGAAGCAGAAGAGATTAAGAAGAGGTGGCCAGAATACACAGAAGGACTGTACAAAAAAGATCTTCACAACCCAGATAATTATGATGGTGTGATAACTCACACTCACCTAGAGCCAGACATCCTGGAATGTGAAGTCAAATGGGCCTTATGAAGCATCACTACAAACAAAGCTAGTGGAGGTGATGGAATTCCAGTTGAGCTATTTCAAATCCTGAAAGATGATGACGTGAAAGCGCTATATTTAATATGTCAGCAAATTTGGAAAACTCAGCAGTGGCCACAGGACTGGAAAAGGTCAGTTTTCATTCCAATCCCAAAGAAAGGCAATGCCAAAGAATGCTCAAACTACTGCTCAAAATTCTCCACGCCAGGCCTCAGCAATACGTGAACTTCCAGATGTTCAAGCTGGTTTTAGAAAAGGCAGAGGAACCAGAGATCAAATTGCCAACATCTGCTGAATCACTGAAAAAGCAAGAGAGTTCCAGAAAAACATCTATTTCTGCTTTATTGACTATGCCAAAGCCTGGCACTATGCAGATCACAACAAACTCTGGAAAATTCTGAAAGAGGTGGGAATACCAGGCCACCTGACCTGCCTCTTAAGAAACCTATATGCATGTCAGGAAGCAACAGTTAGAACTGGACATGGAACAACAGACTGGTTCCAAATAGGAAAAGGAGTATGTCAAGGCTATATATTGTCAGCCTCCTTATTTAACGTATATGCAGAGTACATCATGAGAAATGCTGGGCTGGAAGAAGCACAAGCTGGAATCAAGACTGCTGGGAGAAATATCAATAACCTCAGATATGCAGATGACACCACCCTTATGGCAGAACGTGAAGAAGAACTAAAGAGCCTCTTGATGAAAGTGAAAGAGGAGAGTGAAAAAATGGCTTAAAGCTCAACATTCAGAAAACTAAGATCAAGGCATCCGGTCCCATCACTTCATGGGAAATAGATGGGGAAACAGTGGAAACAGTGGCTGACTTTATTTTTTTGGGCTTCAAAATCACTGCAGATGGTGATTGCAGCCATGAAATTAAAAGACGCTTACTCCTTGGAAGGAAAGTTATGACCAACCTAGATAGCATATTGAAAAGCAGAGCCATTACTTTGCCAACAAAGGTCCATCTAGTCAAGGCTAAGATTTTTCCAGCAGTCATGTATGGATGTGAGAGTTGGACTGTAACATAAGCTGAGCACCAAAGAATTGACGCTTTTGAACTGTGGCATTGGAGAAGACTCTTGAGAGTGCCTTGGACTGCAAGGAGATCCAACCAGTCCATCCTAAAGGAGATCAGTCCTGGGTATTCGTTGGAAGGACTGATGCTGAAGGTGAAACTCCAATACTTTGGCCACCTGATGCGAAGAGGTGACTCATTTGAAAAGGCCCTGATGCTGGGAAAGATTGAGGGCAGGAGGAGAAAGGGACAACAGAGGGTGAGGTAGTTGGATGGCATCACCGACTCAATGGACATGGGTTTGGGAGGACTCCGGGAGTTGGTGATGGACAGGGAGGCCTGGTGTGCTGCAGTTCATGGGGTTGCAAAGAGTCAGACACGACTGAGCGACTGGACTCAACTGAACTGACAATAATAGTGGGGCACTTTAACACCCCACTTACCTCAATGGACAAATTGTCCATACATAAAATCAATAAACACAGGTCTTACATACCACATTAGACCACATGACCTCAACTGATATTTTTGGACATTCCTTCCAAAAGCAGCAGAATACAGATTCTCTTGAAGTGCACATGGAACATTCTCCAGGACAGATCACATGCTAGGCTGAAAAACAAGCTTGATAAATTTAAGAAAACTGAAATCATGTCATGCATCTTTTCTGATCACAACACTATAAGACTAGAAATAACTATAAGAAAAAATTTGCAACAAACACAAAAATGTAGAGGCTAAACAATAGGCTATTCAACAACCACTGAAGAAATCAGAGGAAATCAAAAAATACTAGAGACAAATGAAAATGCAAACGTGACAATCCAAAAACTTATGGGATGCAGCAAAAACAGTTCTAACAGGGACTTTTACAGCAATACAACCTTACCCCAGAAATAAGCAACTCAACCTTACACCAAAAGCAACTAGAGAAAGAAGAACAAAGTAAAAGTTAGTATAAGGAAAGAAATCACCAAGATCAGAGCAGAATTAAATGAAATAGAGGCTAAAAAACAACAGAAAAGATCAATGAAGATAAAATCTGGTTCTTCGAAAAGATATAATTAATAAACTTTATAGCCAGACTCATCAACAGAAAAAAAGAAAGAGCCCAACTCTTAGAAATGAAAAAGAAAAAGATACAAACAATACCACAAAAATACAAAGAACTGTAAGAGACTATTAACAAGCAATTATATGCCAATAAAATGGAAAACCTAGAAAAAATTCTTAGAAAGTTACCATCTCTCAAGACTGAATGAGGAAGAAACAGAAGACACAAATAGACCAATTACAAGTACTGAAATTAAATCAGTAATTTTAAAGCTTCCAATAAATCAAAGTCCAGGACCAAATGGCTTCACCGGTAAATTCTACCAAACATTTAGGGAAGAGTTAAGACCTATCCTTCTGAAACTGTTCCAAAAAATTACAGAGGAAGGAACACTTCTGAACTCATTCTATGAGGCCACCATCACCCTGATACCAAAACCAGACAAAGATACCACAGAAAAAAACAAAACTACAGGCCAATATCAATCACTGATTAACTTATATGCAAAAATCCTCAACAAAACACTAGCAAACCAACTCCAACAATATTCCACCATCAAGTAAGATTCATACCAAGGATACAAGAATTTTTCAATACATTCAAATCAATCAATGTGATTTACCACATTAACAAATTGAAGAATAAAAACCATATGATCATCCCAATAGATGCAGAAGGAGCTTTTGATAAAATTCAACATACATCTATGATAAAAACTCTCCAGAAAGTGAAAGAAACCTCAATGTCATAAGGGGCATACACGACAACCCCCCCGCTAACATCATACTAAATGCTGAGAAGCTGGAAGCATTCCCTGCAAGATCAGGAACAAGACAAGGACGTTCACTCTTGTCACATTTATGCAACATGGTTTTAGAAGTCCTAGCCACAGCAATGAGACAAAAAAAAAAAAAAAAGAAAAGAAAAGAAATAAAAGATTCCAAATTGGAAAGAAGTAAAACTGTCACTGTTTGTAGATGACATGACACTATACATAGGAAATCCTTCAGATGCTACCAGTAGACTAGAGCTCATTAATGAATTTCATAAAGTTTCAGGATATGAAATTAATATACAGAAATCTGTTGCATTTCTATGTACTAACAATGAAATATAAGAAAAAATTAAGGAAATAATCATACTTACTATCACATCAAAAAGAATAAAATACCTAGGAATAAACCTACCTAAGGAGGCAAAAGAACTATACTCCAAAAACTATAAGACAATAATGAAAGAATTGAAGATCACACAAACAGATGGAGAGATATACCATGTTCTTAGATTGGAAGAATGAACACTGTTAAAATTACCATACTACCCAAGGCAATCTACCAATTCAGTGCAATTCCTATCAAGTTACTAATAGTGTTTTTGACATAACTAGAACAAACAATTTTTAAAATTTGCATGGAAACACAAAAGTCTCCAAATAGCCAAAACAATCTTGAGAAAGAAGAATGGGGCTGGAGGAATCATACTCCCTATGAAGCTACCGTAATTAAGGCAGCATGGTACTGGCACAAAAACAGACACATAAATCAATGGAACGATAGAAAGCCCAGAAATAAGTCCATACATTTATGATCAGTTAATCTATGACAAAGGAGGCAATAACATACAATGGATAAAAGATAGCCTCTTCATGGTGCTAGGAAAACTAGACAGCTATAGGTAAAAGACTGAAATTAGAAGATTCTCTATCACTATATACAAAAATTAAAAATGGTTTAAAGATCTAAATGTAAAACCAGATACTATAAAACTCCTATAGGAAAACATAGGCAGAATACTCTATGACATAAATTGCAACAATATCTTTTTGGATATATCTCCTAAAGCAATGGAACAAAAGAAAAAATAAATAAGTGGGACCTAATAAACCTTAAAAGCTTTCTCAGGAAAGGAAACAATGAAGAAAATGGAAATACAACCTACACAATGGGGGAAGATATTTGCAAGCAATGTGACCAACAAAGCCCTAATTTCTAAAATATCCAAACTACTTATACAGCTCAATGACAAAACAAACAAAAAATCAAAGCAAAAAACGAGTAGAAGCCCTAGATAGACTTTTCTCCAAAGAAGACATACAGATGGTCACAAGCACACGAAGAGATGCTCAATATAGCTAATTATTTGTTGTTGTTTAGTTGTTAGGTCATGTAGATCTTTTTGTGACCCCATAGACTGCATTGCTAATTATTAGAGAAATGCAAATCAAAACTACAATGAGGTACTACCCCACACAGGTTATAATGGCCATCAACAAAAAGTCTACAGATAATAAATGCTGGAGAGGGTGTGGAGAAAAGGGAACCCTCCTACACTGCTGGTGGGAATGTAATGGTGCAGCCACTGTGGAGAACAGTATTTAGGTTCCTTAAAAAACTAAAAACAGGGTTACTATCTGATCTAGCAGTCCCATTCTTGGACATATATCTGGAAAAGATGAAACCTCTAATTTATAAAGACATACGCACCCCAGTGTTTATAGCAGCACTATAACAGTTTGTAACAGTCAATACATAGAAGCTACCTAAGTAATGAATAGATAAAGAATATGCATCATGTATCTACACACACACACACACACACACACACACACACCGGAATACTACTCAGGCATAAAAAAGAATGAAATAATTCAATCTGTAGCAACATGGATGGATCTAGAGATTATCATACTAAGTGATGTAAGTCAGACAAAGACAGATGTTATATGTCACTTATTACTGGAATCTTTAAAAAAATGACATAAATGAATTCACTCAGAGCAGAAATAGACTCACAGACATAGAAAACAAACTTATGGTTATCAAAGAGGAAAGTGGGGGAGGGATAAATTGGAAATTTGGGATTAACAGATACAGACTACTTGTACAAAATAAGCAACAAGGACCTACTGTTTAGCACAGGGAACTATATTCAATATCTTGTAATAACCTATAATGGAAAAGAATCTAAAAAAACAGACATGCATATATAACTGAATTACTCTGCGGGTCACTGGAAACACTATAAATCAATATACTTCAATAGAAAACAAACAAACCCACACTGGCCAAACTTCTTATCTCCAGGGGAACCAACTCTTTTGTACAAGCCATGTTCCAAGCTCCTGGTGAGACCAGACTAAACTAATCTCTAATGAAGATCTCATCCTTATATAGCCTTCTCCCCCTCCCCTGGCCTGCTTCCCTCATTCCTTCACCTGAGAATACTCCCTTAGTAAACCACTTTTACAAGAATCTTCATCTCAGGTTCTAGGAAACCTGACTTCAGACCCATCAGTTCCTAGATTCTGCCTCGAGTGACTGGGTGACATCAATGCTAGTTATGGAGGGACAAAGGAAAGACAGTAAAAGAGGCCCACTGAGGGTAATGTCTTAGTTACTTTTGATCTCCCAGATTCTAGCACAGGTATGCTTTCAATAACTTTTTGAATTAATATATTAATGAAGGAATATATTCAACTCTGAATAATGCTGAGTTAGAGGTGACTTGGGACACAGATTGTCAAGTAGACAGTGGGATATATCAGTCCTGATTTCAGAAGACAGGTGTGGACCAGAGCGGTGTATTTGGAAGTTATAGGTAATAATTAAAGCTGTGACTCTGATTGAAATCATCCAAAACCTGAAAATAAAAGAAGAGGAAGAAATGGAGAACTGGGATCTTGGGGAACACTCCCACGGTCACATTCTTGACACTGCCATCAGTGATAACTGCATTACTTACTAACAGAGATTTTATGTAACCCACCGAGTATGCTTCCAACTGACTTAGTCTGGTGTTCTCACTCTCTCATATCTCTCTTTTCTAACTCTGCTCGCATTCCATGTCCATCTTGACAGCCGTTCAGCAACTTGTCCCTCCCTTTATTCTAGCTCCATGCTAGACACACGGTAAAACTCAGGCCTAATTAAAACTGCTTGCACCGAGCATGTGCCTGAGCGGTTGAATGCTGGGCAAGTGAATGGAGGAGAAATCACATCACACAGGGACTAGCATCACTTAAAATTCATGAGCACAAATTCACATGGTTAGTTAGCACTGCCTGGCCGTTCTCCTGCACTTCCCTAGTGTGCTCACTGTCTTAGTCACGGCCACACAGCCTTGCCTGTTTCTCAGGCCCTTCATCCCTCCGTGCCACTCGCACTTAGGGCCGTATTTTAGGCCACACTGTTTCAGAGACCCTTCCTTCTACCCACACTGTAGATTTTGTTCCTTCTTACCTTCTCAATGACCTTGCTTCTATAAATAAACTTCACCCCTTGGGTCCCACTCCACCTCTTTCACCACCAGATGTTCCTCCTCCTTTGAAGATTCCCCCTGGAGCACTAAACATTATGGTCCAAGGCTTTGTCTTGGGACAGCATCTCCACTTCCACTCTAAGTACTGTCATCTAGCCTGACAGATTTAAGTATCAGCCTCATGCTGATTAAAATGCCCCTTTTCAATTTCCAGCTCTGGTCTATTCCTTGAACACCAGATTCATATATCCTATTGCTTAAATTGCACGTTTAGTAAACACTTAAGTTTAAATGTCTAACCTGGAATTAATGAATTTTCTCTACTAACACTGCTCCTTCCTAGTCTTCCACATCAGAGACTGGTGCTACTATGTACCTGAGACTCAAGCAGAGATCCTTCGAGTCATCTCTGAGTCTTTTCTTTCCACCGCCAATCCACTGTCAAGTCTCCTTTGCTCTCCAAAATATTTCCTGGATCCAGCACCTCCCGGCTCTGCCTCCACTGTCACCAAGCCAGCAGTACCATCTCTTGCTTCGACTACTGAAATCGTCTGACAGTTGTTCTCTCCACTTCTATCTCTGCCCATCTATAATTTATTTGGCAGTCAAATGGATCTTCAAAAAAATTTAAAAACAGATTATATTCTCTACCATTTGCAACGTTCTCATGGTTTCCCACTGCTTTAAAATAAACTCCCAATTGCTTCCTATGGCCACTGTCTCTACAGACCTGGAGTTCTCCTGCCTATCTCTCTGTCCCTATTTCATTACACACTTCTTAGCTCCAGACCACACACTTCCCCTTTTCTGGTTCTCAAACTTAACAAACTTTGTTTTGCCAAACAGATTTGACCTGGTCATTCCATCTGCCCAAAACTCTCTACTTCCAGATTTTTGTAAGGCTGGATCCTTTTTTGTTATTGAAGTTTCAACCTAAATGTTCCCTTCTCAGTAATCATTTTCCTAGCCACTTAACCTAAAGTCATCCCCCACACTGTCATCACTTCCTATCACATCATTTGCTATCTTTTCATCAATTTTTATAGTATTTATAACTTTTTGATTTTTTGTTTCTAGTCATTAACTGTTCCCTCTTTTTTGAGATAAAATTTATATAAAGTAAGACTAACCATCTCAAAATGAACAATTTAGTGTGGATTTAGTATAGTCACAGTGTATTAAAACCACAACTCTATCTAGTTTCAAAGCATTTTCATCATCCCCAAAGGAAGCTGTACCCATCAAGCCTTGCTCCCTGGCTTTCCCATCCTCTTAGACTCCTGGCAACCACCAACCTGCAATCTGTTTTAATCGATTTACCTGTTATGGGCATTTTTATGCAATATATAACCTTTTGTGCCTGGTTTCCTTCAGGTAGCATGATATTACCCAGGTTCATCCACGTTACAGCATGTATCAGCACTTCTCCCCTTTTCACGGCTGAATAGTATTCCACTGTGAATACACACCACTCTTCGTTTATCCATTCACCCACTGATGGAGTTCCCCTCTCTTTTCACCAGACTGTAGACTTGTCTGTCTCATCAATGAGTGTTTAGAACAGAACCTGCCATGTAGTGAGTGCTCAATACATGTTCACTCCATCAGTGACTGAGTGAATGATAAACACTAGTAGCTAAGGGACAGGTATACCGAGGGAGAACCTTGGAAGCAGACTGGGAAAGAGTGATCGGAAAGGCAACGGGACAATCAGTGGAGAATAGTGTCTTAGAAGTCAGAGAACGTGATATCAAGAGAAAAAGACTAAGGAAGATGAGTTCTTTAAACTGTCTATTTAATTAACAACGAGGATGTCATTGGTGGTCCGAGCAGGAAAAGCACCGATGCGGAATAAAGAATGCAACAGTGGGTGGAAGTCACTGGACTCAGAATGGCAGTCTGGGCCGTGTCTTTCAGGAGCCTCCAGAGCTGCCATCACAGCCAAAGCTCCCTGTGCCCAGACCTACAACAGTAGAGAATTTTCTTTGCTGGATGACTCTGTAGTCATGAGCTCCTCAAGTAACAATGCAGAATTTTAGAGGTGGAAAGAAATCCAGCGTTCATTAAGTTATACAATAGACACTCTTGCATGTCTTTTTTGTGCCTACTAGTGCCAGACATTATTTTAGGTGCTAGGGTTAAAACAGCAAACAAAAATAGAAAAAATCCTACTTTAATGGAGCTTAAATTCTAGAGGAAGGAGGCAAACAAAATGTTATAATTAAGTGCTATGGATAAAACAAAAAAAATAGAATATGATGAGGGAGGTGCTACTGTTCCTCAGGTGTTTCTGATGAGGTGATATTGAAGCAGAAACTAATCATCCTAAAGTCACCTGATATTAGAACAGTGAAGTCACATCACATGCATGCTCGGTCATGTCCGACTCTTCGCAACCCCATGGTCTGTAGCCCACCAGGCTCTTCTGTCCAGGGAATTTTTTCAGGCAAGAATACTGAAGTAAGTTGCAATGAAGGCTTTAGCAATTTATCACTTTTTTTCCCCCCTCTTGCTGGGTTGGAGTATGTGTTTACTTTGGAGTCCTTAAAGAGAGAAGTTTTGTTGATACAGAACTTGCTAAGTCCTCTTGGAGGTTCCCTTAGCTTCAGTGAGGAAGTTTATTTACTTTATTGTTCTGGAATTTTATTCTGTTCAGATAATTTTGACATTTTATGTTGAGATGAAACAAAAGAGCATTGCTGGGCTTTCAGTTCAGTTCAGTTCAGTGGCTCAGTCGTGTCCGACTCTTTGCAACCCCATGAACCACAGCACGCCAGGCCTCCCTGTCCATCACCAACTCCCGGAGTCCACCCAAACCCATGTCCATTGAGTTGGTGACGCGATCCAACCATCTCATCCTCTGTCGTCCCCTTCTCCTCATGCCTTTAATCTTTCTAGCATCAGAGTCTTCTCAAATGAGTCAGCTTTTCGCATCAGGTGGCCAAAGTATTGGAGTTTCAGCTTCAACATCAGTCCTTCCAATGAACACTCAGGACTGATCTCTTTTAGGATGGACTGGTTGAGATCTCGAAAACTTCCAGAGTTGATGGTTTTAAGTCTTCCTCTTCCACGACAGCTTAAATTTTACTACCAGCCTCTCCCAAAGCAGCTGACAGATTTCAGAAAGGCAGAGAAGTGTTCATGGCATGCCTCAACCAGCTCAAACATTTTCTGTTTTTTTTGTTGTTGTTATTGTTGTTTATTTTTATCACTTGTACCCAATATTGGTATATCATGGACAGGCAGTGAAAAATTACATAATATACTTTGGATACAAGTGAAGGTAACTGCAAGAACATTACTAGTTTCTCAGATAAAAATATGTGATTATGTTCAATAAATCAAATCACAAGGTAGAATATTTCAGCAAAGAACTGGAAACTAAAAAAAAGAAAAATTTCAAATGAAAATTCAAGAACAGAAAAAAAAAATTAACCTACAGTATGAGGCCACTTCCTCAAGGCTCTTTATACACAGAAAACAACACAGGAGAGAGAACAGGGAATGCAGAATTTCAAACCTTTCCCATCTGTTTTACCAGGACAGCATAATTGGGTACCAAAGCTTGACAAGGATAACAGTGAAACATTACAAGCTAATGTCTCTCATGAACATAAAGCAAAACTCTAAACCAATATGAACAGATCAAATCCAGTGATTGAATGTGGTTTATTCTAAGAATTCCAAGGTTGGGTTAACAATCTAACATGAAGAAAAAAAAATGCCACATTAACAGATCAAAGGAGAAATTATATGGTCATTTCAACAGCACAGGAAAAAGCAATTGATAAATTCAATACCAACTTGTGAAAACAAATTTAGCAACCTAGGAATAAAAGGAACTTCCTAATCTTTTAATAAGAAACCTGTAAAATATTTACAGCAAATATTATGCACAATGGTGGCATATTGAATGTTTTCCCTTTGCCACTGAAAATGAGAGAAAGATGCTGGCAATATCACTTCTACTGCTTTACATTTACTAGAGGTCCTTGTGTACAATAAGGCAAGAAAAAGAAAAAACAGGCATAAACATTTGAAAGTAAGAAGTCTGCTGCTGCTGCTGCTAAGTCGCTTCAGTTGTGTCCGACTCTGTGCAACCCCATAGACGGCAGCCCACCAGGCTCCTCCATCCCTGGGATGCTCCAGGCAAGAACACTGGAGTGAGTTGCCATTTCCTTCTTCAATGCATCAAAGTGAAAAGTGAAAGTGAAAGTGAAGTCGTGTCCGACTTTCAGCAACCCCATGGACTGCAGCCTACCAGGCTCCTCCATCCATGGGATTTTCCAGGCAAGAGTACTGGTGTGGGGTGCCATTGCCTTCTCTGAAAGTTGGAAGTCTAGCTATCATTTTGATTCTGAGCATAGAAAATCCAAAAGAATCTATAGAACTGGGAAAAACTGTGTGCTTAGTCACTCAGTTGTGGCTGACTCTGCATTCCTATGGACTGTAGCCTGCCAGGCTCCTTTGTCCATGGGGATTCTCCAGACAGGAATACTGGAGTGGGTTGCCATGCCCTCCTCCAGGGGATCTTCCTCACCCAGGGATCGAACCCAGGTCTCCCTCATTGCAGGTGGATTCTTTACCGTCCAAGCCACCAGGGAATTTTTATTCTAAGTAGAGAAAATCCAAAAGAATCTATAGAATTGGAAAGCATATATAAATCAAATTGAATATTTCCATGGGAAATGGGACTGAGGTTGTTCCTTGCACCATATGCAAAAATTGATTCCAGGTCTATACTTAAGTAAAAAAAAAAAAAAAAAGAGAGAGAGAGAGAGAGCCAAAGCTTCTAAAAGATAACATAGATACTATTTTTATAACTTTGGGACAGGCAAAAGTTGTAAATAAGACACCAAAAATATCAAGCATAAAGAAAAATATTTATAAGTATGAACACATTAAAATTAGGAACTTCTGGTTATCAAAACATTCTTTTAAGTGAGAAGGCAAGTATGAATGGGAGAAGATATTTGCAATCCCTATAACCTATAACCACCAAAGGGTTTAAATCTAGAATATACAAAGAACTCCTATAAATCAATGACAATTAAATCGAAAATTAGACAAGCAAATCAAATAGATATCAAATATCAAAATAGTCAATAAATTTATGAAAAGGCACTCACCTCATTAGTCTCCAGGAAATAAGAATTAAAGTCACAATAAGATGTTACTCTCCACTGACCAGGGGCTTCCCAGGTGGCGTTAGTGCTAAAGAACCTGCCTGTCAAACGCAGGAGATAGAGACCCCGGTTCAATCCCTGGGTCAGGAAGATCCCCCGGAGGAGGGCATGGCAACCCACTGCAGTATTCTTGCCTGGAGAATCCCATGGACAGAGGAGCCTGATGGGTTACAGTCCATGGGGTCACAAAGAGTCAGACACGACTGAAGCGACTTAGCATGCATGCATGCACCAACTGACCATAAAATTAAGGCCAATAACAGTTAAAAACTGTTGGAAAGAATACAGAAGAGGAGAATACTCATACACTACTTGTAGGGCTGTGAACTGACTCAAACAGGAAGAGAGCTTGACAGTACCTGCTAAAGCTGACCTTGTGCATATTCCATGACCTAGCAACTCTGAGTGAGGTGGTTCAGTGGTAAGGAATCCACCTGCCAATGTAGGAGACATTGGTTTGATCCCTGGGTCAGGAAGATCCCCTGGAGAAGGAAATGGCAACCCAGTCCAGTATTCTAGCCTGGGAAATCCCATGCACAGAAGAGCCTGCCAGGCTATAGTCCATGGACTTGCAAAGACACAACTTAGCAACTAAACAACAACAATGACCTAGCAATTCCATTCTTAGGTATAGATCCAATGGAAACGTGTACACCTGTGCACCAAAGGACGCTGACAAGAATGTTTTTAGGAAAAGTATTTGTAATCACCTCTGAGCAGGAAATAATTCAAATGTACGTCAATAGTGGAATGGATAAATCGTATCATTATGGATAATGGTATCATTATATATGGTATTTATATATAGTGTAATACTAATAGAGAAACAAAAATGGATAAACTACAGCCAACAATATGGATAATGACTCTCATCAAACAATGTTGAAACAATGGTGGGAGAAAGAATCCATACAAGAGAACACATGCAGCGTGATACCATTTACCTAAAATTTACAAATGGCTACAACCAAGCTATGACCTTAAAGGTCAGGACAGTGGTTATCTTGGGAGCAGGCTGGAGTGACTGCAAGGGCGTGGGAAGGGGGCCTCTGGAACACTACTAATGCTCTGTTTATTGCCTAGGTGGCAGCTGCACTGCTCTGCTGCCTTTTCAATAATTCATCAAGCTGTCCAATCCTGATTTGTGCATCTTTCTGTATGTATGTCAGAGTCAGTAAAAGAGATTTTTTTTAAACAGTCACAAAAAGATCACTTGCAGCTCTTTAAGATATACAGATCTTTGAGGCTCATGGAATGCCCAGAAGTGACTTGCATATTTAAACGTCACCAGTAATTTCAGCCTGTACTTGAGGTGAAATACTTCACAAAACATTATGGATGCTCTTCCTTCTATAGATAGTCACAGCTGAATTACTTGCAGACCCATCTTGGAGTCTTATTCAAAGAGCAATATTTTTTTTTTAAACTACTGTGTACACATCAGTAACATTAGTATCAGTGTAGGAGTATTCACTCCATAAAGGAAAAAAATGGTAACCAATAATCAGCAACTCACCATGGGGAATACCTCATCATCACTAACGAAAGGACTGGTTATTTCTTTGGTTTGAAATGGCAAAGATGGCAATGGAGGTGTTGCACTTCTGTTTGGCTCACGATCGTGGTTAAATCTAAAAGAGAAGGACTAGTTGTCATTATTGCTACCAAGGACACCTGTTTATTTATGGAGCTAAGAATTTAAATTTCTCCAATTTCTAACTGTGAGGAAAGTACAACAAAATATTTGGGCTTGTTATCTGGGTATTTCTTTGAAAATAATTTCGCTGACAATTTCTACTCCACTTAAAAGACTTAGAATAATTAATAATGAAGCAGGAAACTTTCATAATTGTTCAAAATATTCTGCCATTCTTATTGCCTATATTGTTTCTCTTTCTGTGTTTTACTGTTTTGTCTCTTTGCTATTTAATTAAATAACATTAAGCCAGTTTGAGAAAAATTTTTAAACAGCTAACACAGCTGCCCCTGACAATTCTAAATAGATACTCTTTTTCTATTCTCATTTTACTTAACCTCACTGGCTTTCTTAACATAATCGTTGTTCTTTTTTTCACACTAGAATAAGTCTCTGTACAATAATAATAATTCTAATTTCTGTAGAGCTTAATAATTTATAGTATATTTACAATTTACATTATCTCCTAAACTCCTCCACACTTAGTTGTATGACCTTGAGCAACAGGTAACTATATTTACCTGTAACTTTAATTTTTTCATTTATAAAAAAGGGTTGTTACAAGAATTGAACTCCACAGTTTGATGAAAAGCACAGTATAGAATTTGTTGTTTGTGCCAAAATATAGAAGATTAGACTGAATAAAATACCAGTGGGATTTTAAACTTTGGTGTGCTGACTAAACAAATGAATAATAAAATAAACAAACCAACTTACCCTAAAATTTTACACAAAAAGCTCCTAACAGTATGGGCTGTTTGGAACTAAATAAGTATCTTCTCTGAACATTAATTCATGAAAATGGGGTTTAATCAAAATCATCAAAGACCATGGAAATATAAAAATCCTTTCAATTTAAAGTTACTTATTTTTACTAACAATTCAAATTCTCTAAAGGTACTGATTAACCATTTTCAAAGTCTTCATATTTTAACTTTACACAGTTTAAAAAATTTACATTATTTTTTTCTGTTCTTATCCAAAGACTATCTACCTATATAGACTTCTTTTATTATGCAAACATTTTCAAAGCTATGCATACAAATAGCAATAAAAGTTAAGTGAGGCATCTGTAAACTAGTACATAAAAACAAACAAAATATGCTTTCCATTTTTACTTTCTTGAAATAGATCTTTTTTTTAAATCCATTCTTCCAAACCATAATTACCATGGAAACAGAACAGCAAATTAAACTGAAATAACATGGCTTATGATGTGCAAAATAAAATGAAACATCCCACAATTCAAATAGAATTATAACAATTGCCTTGTACATCTGCATAGAATATTCAGTTGAACCTTTTAATCTGAATGAGTCCATCTATACTTCAAAGCACAGTAGAAAAAAATAAGATAATTATAGAAACGGTTCAAGAACTATACATCCCTCTGTAATCTCAATTATACAGAGATTTCAGGGAAAGTATTATTTGCCCTAAATTATCTAAATAATTATCTCAATTATCCACTGTGCTTTGGATATATAGATACAACTTTATGGTCCTAATTACTAAAATTTATATACGAACATTTTCTTTATTGTAAGATCAATAAAGTGTGCAGAGAATGAAAGGAAAGACTACATTATAAAGCAAAGCACTTTTGCTTTAGATCATCTTTATATGACAGAAAAGTTCTTCTTCTAGAATACAGCTATTCAAATACTTCATAAAACCACCTTGCAAAAAAAAATGCTAAGTATATCAATTTAAAACCTATCTTAAAAATTATTTCGGAAAGCTTTTACTACCATCTCACAAGCTGGTCTGTTCAGTTAGCTTTTCCATAGACCCTATGGCAAGGCCTCTCCTTGCTTTGCCAGGAGGGCAGGAGCTGGCGTCTTTGTTGGAGAGAGCTCTACCCAACTCGAGCTGGCTTGAGGGCTGGGCAAACAGCACAAGTTTACAGAGCCGTCCGTCTACACAGCCATTCCTTGGCCCTGCGTTGAGTTTACAAGCCTCCCTGGGCTACATACAGCGTACCGTCTTCAGCACGAAAGGGGATCCCTTCACAAACTAAGCTGATTCACCACTTCTGGCCTCCCCTTCTAACACTCCACATACCACACCTCACTCCATGCACCTTATTAACACGCCTTATTCCTAGCCTGGAACTCTTCAGGTTACTGTGTTTCTCTCCCCTGAGCAAGACCCTGGAGCAAAACTGACTCAGCTTACTTTTTTGCTTCTAGATAAATAACTGTTCATTCCTTGACAAGGGATCCTGTAGAGTGACTATGACAGGCCTGACTCTGTGGTGTTTTAGTATTAGAAACTTTAACTTGCTGACTAGATCTGAAGCAGTTTTATTGATTAGCTTGTGATTACCAATATCTTTCCAGTACATGCTATAATTCTTAAAGCCATATATTCAGTTTTAAGTATGAACTGTATATAGAAATAAAACTCCATCATATACTACAAAACTGATTTGCCATTAAAATTAGTTATTTTTAATAGTTCTGGATACCACTATTCTAAGTTAGCTTGCAAATGATCCTTAAACTTCAAAACTCTAACTTAACTCTAAAAACATTGAAAACAGTGACTACCTCATTGCCAGATTCAGTCTCATCTCATTCATTAGTGTTGTTTGTGCGTTTCTGGTCCCATCACACCACTTGCAGGATCTCAGCTCCCTGACCAGGGACTGAACCTGGGCCACAGCAGTGAAAGCCTGCAATCCTGACCATTAGGCCACCAAGGAACTCCATTAAGTCTTTTAAAGTGCTGAATAACTTTTTATCAGAAAAGAAATCCTTTGAAATATCCTAAAATGCTTCACATTTTAAGTGGATGAGCACAAAAATCTTATCACTTCTAACAGGAGTGAAAAGCAACAAAAACCGAGTTAAGTTCCAAGTAGACAAAAGATTATTTTAATAATATATTATACAAATCTTCCTCAGTCACAAGCAAGAAGAGGTTAAAAATTAGACTACAGACTTTAAAATGTTGTGGAACACTATGTTCCTATACCTTTATCTAAAAGCTTTTTCCTTTCTAAAATACTTTAATAAGACCTTATTGTATTAGCCATTGATATATAAATATGACTGTATGTTTTTTTGATTATTTTCTTCCTAATAAATACATACAGCTTTTAGTATTTGAGTTCACTGAGCTGTGCTGTGAGAAGGAAAGGACATTGCCTTTTTCACTTGCTAAAATTAATAGATATGAGCTTTACAGTTCTCCACCAGTGAGTTCACAGTGTCCTTGCCTCTCAACAATTCTTTCCCCATAGTGGGTTTTACATGGTACTAATTTATTCAGAACATTTGAAATGCTGTTTCTTTTAAAAATCAGGTCACTGGAGAACACTGAAATCAGACAAGCCATTAAAACAAATTTAATGAAACTTTCAATAAATGAGACTGGCAGGACAACAGGGCTCTGCAGCAGGGACAGTCGCCCAAGCTGCTTATTAAGACAGCCTCCTGCTGGGCGTTCCGCCTCTTACACTGCTCCAGGTCCCATGCTGCCTGGTTTCTGTTAGGCACTCTTAACACAGTCCGTACTGCCCAAGCAATCCAAACAATCCAAACACTGTTTAAAGACAGTGAAAGGCAGAGAAACTGTCTTTCTGTTTAAACAAGAACATCTAGTACCTTCACCTAAGGCTTTCCAAGTTATTCCCAACAAGCAAGAATAGGAAACAATGTTAATGCCCCCTCTGCATTAACAGGGGCGCAATACAGACCAGTGGCTGGAGAAGACATGGCGAAGACCCTTCACAACATCACTGCAGTGCTGTTTTTCTCTTACAGAGAGAAAACCACATACAGGGGGTGGGGATGTGACCCACGGAGAAATGAATCCATGCGGAGAGAAGGGCGTTGTAAAGGGTTTATTCTATATTAGAAATTATATTCTTACTGCCAAATCAAGGTTAGATTTTCTGGACAGATTTTCAGTTACCCTGGCCAGTCAACATGGGGACACTCAGCAGGGAGCTGCCCTCTGGCTGGGGCGCACACCCCTCATCCTCTCCACATCCCTTTTGGACTCTTGCTGCACCTCCCCGAACATACCACCCTACCGACCGAAGAAGCACCCCTGTGGAGCAGCAGCAGGCTTCTCTCCTTCCCTCCCCTGACCACCTGAAGAGCTATTAGTTCAGCACTCTTGAGTGCTTGCTGTTTCTAACACTGGGTTAGAACATATCCTTCCGGCACACATAGGGCTAGGGTGGTGAGAGGGGAGAGGATGTTTAGCACGAGGATGCTAAGCAGACGTATCGAGTACGGCCCCTGGACTTACAGACTGTCTACCTGTAGCACTGGGCTACTTAGGGAGCCGGGCATCACCCTTCCCCAACAGCACTATCTTTAGAGGAAATGTCAGATTCAGCCATTTGTTTATCCTCCAAAATATACTTTTTAGGTACTGGGAGTTGGAGAAGTATCAATATTATTGTAAATATTAACAATTTTGTTAGAATAATAATATCAATGATAATGTCTAACATTTAGGGAATTATACATTTTACAAAGAAATAGGTTTTCTCCTATAATCCTCAGGAAACCCTTATAATTATTATCCCTACTTGTCAGATGGGAAAATAAAGGTTAAATATTTGAATTCCCCAAAGCTGTAAATATTAATTATCTGTATGTGAAATTTTCATGCTAAGTATTACGAGCTTTTAAACAAAAGTTGTATTGATGTCAGGTCTGGACCTATTGATTCACCATTTCTCAGCACCATGGAATGTTAATAAACCTGATATCAAATAAGTTTGGGGAATACTGCACACCATACCTGTTCCTGGAAACTCACAAAGTAACTAGCACATTAATGGCTTTGCAAAATCCTGTAGAAAAGAAACTTGTTTGTTTTGCTGAGCATTTTCCCAGGACTGGAAAATGGTGAAAGAACTCCAGAGACAGTTCTGACTCCAAACATATTTTATTAAAGTTGAAGAAATTAGTCAAATGTTAAGGCTGATATGTTTACTTAAATTTTGAAGCAAGACATTTTAAAGAGCCTGGGGATAATGTGGGCAGCAGGTATTGGTTTTCCACGTGCTCCTCTCCACTCAGAGAAGACCCCTCTCTCACACCCACAGGTTCTCTCCTGTGAAAAGACCACAGTCTGTCACCACTGCTGCAGCGTCAGTAAAAAGTGTACAGATACCTGAAGTTAAGCCAGACATGCTACCTGCCTGCACTCTGACATAAAAAACGAAGATTACTTTTGTATACTCTGTATGCCACGTCAGGTTCTAAGAAAGCTCTGAACTGACAAAAATTCATTTTAACAGTCTATTCATTTCACTGTTATCCTTTGAAAGCTACTGAGACCATAGAAGTTCATGTATCAGAGTATCTAGACTATTGACTTGTCCCCATAAACAAATTTTAAGCAGCTGAAGGGAAAGTGTATAAAATTACAATTCGATTATATAAAAACAAATTTCACTTGAATGTTTGTACATTTATATCCTTATATAAGTAGAGCTGGCATACCCATCTTCATTTTTACCCCCCTTTTATTTGGCTTTGATAGGCGTACCTTCCTGCTTCTTCATAGGTATTTTGATTAGCCCATGTTGATTTTCCACTGGCATGAAGTTTTGCAAGATCACTTCGGAGCCTTTCATTCTCGTATTCCAGTTTGTTAATAGATGTATGCCTTGAATGTTCCCTGTTAGTGAAGTCTACATTCTAGAGAATAAAATAAACTATCATTGAAAAAATTGTTACTTACAAGAGATGCATATTTTCTGTGCATTTGGACACATGTTGGAAAGACCCTTTCATGTAAGTCGAGTCATGTGACTTTATTCCTGTGTACCTCCTAAATGTCTCTCTTCACCTCCCACCTTCTCACAACACAGGTCCTCAGTGACAGCTGCCACTGAACACATCACAGTGAAGGGGATGCCCATGCTCCAGTACAGAAAAGGCTCACTGCATGCGTTACTGTTCTCCATAGCTAGAACAAATTTAAGACTAGTTTTAAGACTTTCTGTGTTAATAGGGTATGCCTTCTAGTGCTGATTAGTAATGGAACCAGAATTAACATATCTTTTAATTTTAAAAGATTTTTTCCACATTAAAATAATATATGTCATTATAGAAAATCACATATCAACCCCTCACTGTTGGGTGATATGGAAAATTATATATTAAATCAATAAGATGGCAGTCTGATTCTGGGCCATTCTATACCAAGATCACTAGATCCTGGATGAGACTGTGCCAATAACACAGTCTTGAGCAATGCAGCATCATGAAAAAGTTTTATTGTCTGGTATGGGCAACCCAATAGTTAATGTCATAAAAGAATAAGAAACATATTTAAATCATAACCTGAAAAATTTAGAGCAAGATTAAAGATTTCTGATGCTATCTTAATTAAATGCTGTAAGAAGTTCCTTAGGGACAGTCTAAACTTTTTTTCTCCCAACATTTTAAAAAACAGGATATATTCTGACATGAAAACTCATGAAAATGCTTTAAATAACCCCATGAAGTCCTTTATAATAGAACTATGATTTGAATACCCATGAATTATGCTGATTAAACAACAGCTCTCTGCTTTCAGAAGAGTAATATTTTAGTACAAAAAGCATAACATGAGTAAAATATCTTTTTGAAGCTCCAATTTTCTATATTTAAAAGCTCATAAGACTATAGATGATTATGGCTTAGAATTGTCATTTTTTAAGTTTCTAAATTTAAGGCTTTGAGTGCCATTGCATATGGGCTGGCATGTGATAAAGTCACTCAAAAATTTCTGACTAAATTGCATGTTTAAAATTATTCATATACTATATTAATATCAATATTGATAAATTAGAATAGAAATATATATATTAAAGCATTAAAAGTGCTTACCTGTTTTATGTTTTGCTTCAGAGGCCAAATCTGTTCATTAAAACTTGTTTACTGCCTAATTATTATGTATGTGTGTTAGCCGCTCAGTAGTGTCCGACTCTTTGAGATCCCGTGGAGTGTAGCCCTCCAGGCTCCTCCGTCCATGGGATTCTCCAGGCAAGAATACTGGAGTGGGTGGCCATTCCCTTCTCCAGGGGATCTTCCCAACCCAGGGATCGAAACTAGGTCTCCCACATTGTGGGCAGATTCTTCACCGTCTGCGCCACCTATACTATCCTTTTATAGAAGTTTATAAATCTTTAGGAAGGTCTACTTTTGAATGGAAAAAAAATGCTCCAGGAGGTCAAACGTTCTCAAAACAATATTGGCCAATGTGACCTTTGGGAAAGAAGGGTCATTCAAGGTACTTCTCTGCTTGTTAGGCCCTTGCCTTTAGTATATGTTAACTTCGCTCATTTGAGACATACTAGTACAGATAAAAATGTAATCTATAATCTGCTTTAAAGGAGACAGGATTGCATATTCTAAAATTTGACCCCATTAGTGATAAATATAAAGAAGGTAGACCTAATATGATTTTCCTCTCCAAAGGAGAACACTCATGGGCAGATCTGTTTGAAAAACAATCTTGGAAAAGATTCAAAATTTTCTCCTAAAAAGACATCACCCAGTCAAAATATATAACTCTTGATAGTCTGCTGCTCTGCTACAATTTCATTCAAGAATTTTCTATAAAATTAGATTTCACCTGCGACTTTTTCACCCAGTGTTGGTTTAAAGTATTTAAGAATGATAATAATGAATTTTTAAAAAACCCACAATTTTCTAAATGTACCATAATTAAGTAAGTACTGTAAGTATGATCTGAAAGAATTACATAGGTAATGGATTTATACAATTTGTATTTAAAAACATTTTCCATTTTCCTGGATAGCATTTTTGGTGCTCTCTCATTTCATTTTTTCCTAAATACTTTCCAATGATTTCAAAAATATATTCTCCAGTAGGCACTGATTAAACTTTACCTATGTATTGTTGATGGGTTCTTTTTACAGGCCCAGTCAATTTCTTATTTCCTACACCCCCCAAATTTTAAAGTTTCATAGTTTTAACTGACTTTTCTTCTTGAAATGGCGAAACTTCATGGTGCCTGTTTACCTGAGCACACAGCTGGGTTACTGAACTGTCTGAATGATAGTATTTTATAAGAGTACTTTTTCTCTTAAATAATAGACTAAAAAAGTATCTCTATAGAAGGGCTGACTTTAATCATGTTTTAAGGTTAGTATATTAATTTATAGCATGTAAATGAATGTTTTAGATGCTTAAAGTTAGTCACATAGTCGAGTCCAGCTCTTTGTGATCCCAAGGACTGTAGCCTGCCAGGCTCCTCTGTCCATGGGGATTCTCCAGGCAAGAATACTGGAGGGGATAGCCATTCCCTTCTCCAGGGGATCTTCTTGACCCAGGGATCAAAACTGGGTCTCCTACATTGCAGGCAGATTCTTTACCAACTGAGTCACTAGGGAAGTCCTTTAGATGCTTATAAGGATACTAATTTTTTATGCTGTTATTTTATTTAGCAAACTGTATGGATAGTGAAAGGCCAATTAGTCTTAAAAATTACTGTAAGTTCTGAGTTCTGACTAAATCTAATTTTATAACACCTTTCCTAAGTGAAAGAAAATTTAACAAATACAAATATAAGTCTAAGTAAATATGGAATCACAAAAAAGCCTATGATGATAAACTTGATTCTTTGTTAATTACCCAGGAGCAGAATAAAGATAAACCCCTCACTTTTCTCTACATAGTCGAGCTTTTGCACAAATCCATGGAAAACATTTTTCAAAGCAACAAAGAAACACCAACAAATATCCAAATAAACCAAAAACCTCTTGCTAATTCTGGTCTTAAGTATGTCACTGAGACCAGAGTAAAACTTACATGCCAGGTGGTTAGTCCCATTAGTAAATTCTCCAAAGGAAAATGGGGGTTGTCATAGCCCCAGGTATGCAATTGGTAAAGGACTGAAAGCAAGACTGCTGTTTCTACTATTGGGTGGGTATGAACTTTCAACATTTTTTCCCTAAGTATAAATAATCAGGGAGCTTCACACTTAAGCAGAAAAGTTATCAAAGCTCTAGTAATTCAGAAATGACCTACCTTTATATCAGTAATTCCACTTGTCTAGGAAGGAAAAAATAATTGTTATTTTAATACTATAGAAATACTACATATTTTAGAAGACTTAAAAATAATGATGTAAATATTATAGTTTTTATTGCCTGAGGTAAAATTTCAGCACAGATTATTTAATTATATGTTTACTTATTCATTCCAATTATTTTAGAGAGAATTAACTATCTAATTATGGGATTTTAACACATAACAGATATGAATTTTCTTTATGAAATCTTTAAACTAATAAGTGGTAAATAAATGACATAACAGATTATGAAAGCTTAAAAGAGACAAGAGTCATACGGAACTCTTTTTTATTATTCAGTAGACACTTGAGATTTTTCTCTTTGGGCAATGGCTTGACTATGTCAGTTAGCAAAGTTATTTCCAAATCTTCACATACAAAAAATGGAGAGCAGTTATAAAATCAACTTCCTAAAAGGGGGGAGTGTGTTTAAGATGGCATAGCATAGCACAGTAGGAAGACCCTGAACTCACCTGTTCCAGGGGCAAACCATAACTCCTTACACAGCAACTACCTGTGGGAACAACCTGAAGACTAGCAAAGAAGATTTTATGTGTCTAAAGATATAAAGAAGGAACCATAATGAGATGAGTAGAACAGGGACTAAGAAGGGTGTAGTCAGAATCACATCCCTGGATCAGCAACTTTCAAACTGAAAGAACATCACAATTGCAGAGGTCCTCCCCAAGCAGCAAGGGATCTGAACCCCACATCAGGCTCCCTAGCTTGGGGGTGTTGTACTGGGAAGATAAGCCTCTAAGATGTCTGGCTTTGAAAACTAGCAGGCCTTACCTTTGAGAAAGCCAAAGGGCTACAGGGAACAGAGACTCTGCTCTTAAAGAACACACACAAAATTTCTCATGCTCTGAGTCTCAGCACAGAGGCAGCAGTTTTGAAAGGAGCCTACTTGCTCATCTGGGAGTCTCCTGGAGAGGGGAAGGGCAACTAGGACTCCCCTGGGGATGGAGGTACTGGTTGCAACCATTCTCGGGAGCTTATTCTACCATATGGACACCAGCACTGACAAGCACCATTTTGGAGACCTCCCTTTAACCTCTTTGTGCCAGAGGTTACCAGCCCACCAGCTGGTTGGCACCAGTCCCAGGACTTCATAGACTGCACACTCAGCTGTACCAGGATCCGGCCCCACTCACTAGAGGGTTGGCACCAGCCTTGGGCTTCACAGGCCCCATGATCGGCTATGCTGGGATCCAGCCCCACCCACCAGTGGGAAAGTAGCCAATACATGAGGCAGTGCTGGCAGCCACCTTTGCAAGAGGTCAGCCCTGCCAACCAGCATGCCCACAGTAGCTGGCCATGCCACAAGAGAAGGGTTCACATAGCCTACTCATGAGGCAACCCAAGAGCATATGACTCCAGTGAACACAGGGAGTGCTCTGCTGAGCCCCATAGGACATCTCCAACACAAGGCCACTTCTCCAAAATCAGAAATCATAACCAGACTACTTAGTATGAAGAAATAAAAAAGAAAATTGGGCAAAATGAGGTGAGAGAGGTATAAATCCATATGAAGAAGATGTAGGATAAGCAATCTACCCAGCAAAGAGTTAGAGGTAATGATGTTACAGATGTTCAGTGGACTCAGGAGAAAAATGGATGAATACAACAGTAAGTTTAACAAAGAGAAAACACAAAGAAGAACCAAAAAAGAGCTTAATAATACAACAACTGAAATAAAAAAATACATTACAAAGAATAAACAGTAGATTATATGATAGAAAAGAACAGACCAGTGAACCGGAAGATAGAGTAGTGGAAATTACCCAAGAAGAGTTCATGCGGATCCTTTTCAAACTACTCCAAAATACTGAAGAGGATGGAATGCTTCTGAACCCACTCTAGGAGACCAGTATCAACATGATGCGAAAACCAGACAAAGACACCACAAAAAACAGTAACAGGTCAATATCCCTGCTGAACACAGATGCAGGAGTTCTCAACAAAATGTCAGAAAATCAAGTTTAACAATACACTGAAAAGACTATACGCTATTATGTGGTTCAACATCCACAAATTAATCAATGTGACATACCACATTAAAAAATTGAAGAATAAAAGCTATATGATCATCACAATAGACATAGATAAAGGTTTTGACAAAATTTAACATCCATTTATGATAAAAGTTCTCCAGAAAGTGGGCATAGAGGGAACATGTCTCAACATAATAGAGATTCTATATGACAAACACATAGCCAACATCATATTCAACAGTGAAAAGCTGAAAACAGTTTCTCTAAGATTAGGATCAAGACAAAGATACTCTTCCCACTTACTTAATAGTACTAGAAGTCCTAGCCACAGTAATGAGACAAGAAAAAGAAATAAAGAGATTTCAAACTGGAAAGGAAGAGGTAAAACGATCAATGTTTGTAGACTACATGAAACTATATAGAAAATCCTCAAGATGCCACCAAAAATCTATTAGACATAAAAAATTAATTCAGTAAAGTTGTGGGATACAAAATTAATATACAGAAATCTTTTACATTCCTATATACTAACAATGAACTAGAAAGAGAAATTAGGAAAACAACCCTATTTACAATCACATTAAAATAATAAAATGCCTAAGAATAAATCTACATAAGGAGGTAAAAGACATATACCTGGACAATTATAAGACACTGATGAAAGAAATTGAAGATATCACAAACAAATGGAAAGATATGCTGTACTTATAAATTAGGAGAATCAATATTTTAAAACTGACCATACTCCCCAAGGCAATCTGCACACTCAATGCAATCCTTATCAAAATATCAATTGTATTTTTCATAGAACTAGCAGAAATAATTCTAAAATTTGTTCAAAAACACAAAAGACCTTGAATAACCAAAAAATATTGAGAAAGGATAAAAAAGCTGGATGTTTCAGGCCTCTCTGAGTTTAGACTGTTCTACAAAGCAAAAGGAAGAGTGGGCAGCAGAGGGTGAGATGGTTTGATAGTACCATCAACCCAATGGACATGAGTTTGAGCAAACTCCAGGAGACAATGGAGGACAGAGGACCCTGGCTTGCTACAGTCCATGAGGTTGCAAAGAGTCAGACATGACAACAAGAACAAAGCTACTCTAGCTGAAACAGTATGGCACTGGGGCAGAAACAGCACATTGACAATGGGACAGACTGCAGCACCCAGAAGTAAACCCACACTTACACAGCCAATTGATTTATGACAAAGGAGGCAAGAATATGCAATGGGAGAAACACAGCCTCTTCAGTAAACCTCTTCAGTAACCTCTTCAGGAAAATGGACAGCTACATGCAGAAGAATCAAACTAGACTACTCTCACACCATGCACAAAATAAACATAGGATAGATTAAAGACTTATGTGTAAGGGCTTCCCTGGTAGTCCAGTGGTTAAAAATGGCAGGCCCACCTGCCAGCGCAGGGGACACGCGTTTGGTCCCAGGTCTGGGAAGATTCCCAGACGACCCATGTATCTTGGGACAAGATTCCACATATCTTGGGACAACAAAGCCTGTGGGCCACAATGACTGAGCCTGCACACCTAGAGTCCATGCTCTGCAACAGAAGAAGCCCACACACCACTACTGAAGAGCAGCCCCTGCCCACCACAACTAGAGGAACCATGCGTAGCAATGAAGACCCAGCACAGCCAAAAATAAGTAAATAAACCTTTAAAAAGGACTTAAATGTAAGACCGGAAACCGAAGAACTCCTAGAAGGAAACATAGTATACTTATCAGCACTGGTCTTAGTAATAGTTTTTTGGATCTGTCTCCTTAGGTAAGAATAAAAAAGGAAAAATAAACAAATGTGCTTGCATCAAACTAAAAAGTGGTTGCACAGAGAAGGAAACTATAAACAAAATAAAAAGGCAGCTTAACGAATGGGAGAAGATATTTGCAAATGATACCTCTGATGAAGGCTTAATATCCAAAATATAAAAGAACTGATACAACTCAACATAAAAAAAACCCACTAAAAATGAATAGAGGATATGAACAGACATTTTCCCAGTGAAGACATACGGATGACCAATGAAAGGATGCTCAATACTAATCAGAAAAGTAAAGCAAAACCGCAATGCGACCATTTTATACTTGTTGGAAAGGCTATCGTAGAAAAGACAGTAAGTACCAGTGTTGGTGAAGAGGCGGAGAAAAGCAGTGCTTGTGCCTTACTGGTGGGAATATAAGTGGTACAGTTTCTACAGGAAAAACTACGCAGTTTCCTCAAAAACTTAAAAATAGAACTGTTATATGATTTAGCAATGTCACATCTGTGTATTTATCTAAAGGAAACAAAAAGACTAACTTGAAAAGATACATATATCCCAATGTTCACTGAAGCATTATTTTCAACACCTGAGATATGGAAGCAACCTAAGTGTCCAACAAAAGACAAATGAATAAAAAAATGATATGGTGTATATATACAAAGGAATATTACTCAGCCACAATAAAAAAATGAAATCTTGCTATTTGGGGCAACATGGATGAATCTAGAGGCTATTATGCTATGTGAAATTAGCCAGACTGAGAAGGACAAATATCATATAATGAGATTATATGTGGAATCTAAAAAAAAAACTAAACAGATTCAAGGATACAGAGGACAAACTGATAGTTGCCAGAGGGTGTTGGGGATAGGTGAAACAAGTGAAGGGGATTTAGGGTACAAACCTCCAGGTATAAAATAAATAAGCAATCATATGCACTATACAGCATATGGAATATGGTCAATAAAACCGAAATAACTTTATATGGGACAGATGGTTACTAAACTAATGTGGTGGTCATTGCATAATACACGTAAATGTTAAATCACTATGAGGTACACCTGAAACCAACACAATATTTTATGACACGTAAATTTCAATTAAAAACACCTTCCTAGGCTTCTCTGGTGGCTCAGTGGCAAAGAGTCCACCTGTCAATGCAGGTGACATGGGTTTGGTCCCTGATCTGGGAGACCCCACGTGCCACAGGGCAGCTAAACCTGTGCGCCACAGCTACCGAGGCTGTGCCCCAGAGCCCAGGAGCCACAGCCACCGAGCCCGCGTGCCCTGAGCCCTGCAGCAGAGGACGCTGCAGTGAGACGTCTGCTCATCACAGCCTGAGAAAGAGCCTGCACAGCGATGAAGACCCAGCACTGCCAAAGTAAATAAGCAAAACCACAGTAAAATGTTTTTAAAACACCTTCCTATACGAAGGATAATCCTCATAAACTATAAATGATTAAGTGCTACTTTAATAAGCATCACGTTGAAGGCTATAACAAATGGCATTCCATTTTATGACAGCCCATTAAGCAACCTTTAGACATATATATTATGTGTGTATATGTGTGTGCTACTGTAAAAGTTCTACAGAGATAATCAAATATCAAAAAGTGACTCTGCCTTTATTGAAAATACAATAAAACTGAGTAGACTAAAGTGACATGCACGAAAGATAGTAAATAATATAGATATGACATAATTTATGTGTTAAATTATACTGCACCAAGTAGGAACCCAAATGTTTTTTGAATCAATCAATGTCAACAACTACTGGGACTGAGATCATGTAGGAAGTGAGATAAGACAAAGCTTTGGTTAACTTTTTAATTAGCAGTGGTTTCCTTGATAACGTATTCATGTCTCTTAGACAACAGGTAAGTCCCACAAATCCACAGGTATTCATTGAGCCTTGTGTATGTGTGTGAGTGCTCAGCTGCCCAGTCAGTCTGATTCTTTGGGACCCCATGGACTGTAGCCCACTAGGCTGCTCTGTGCATGGAATTTTCCAGGCAAAAACACTAGAATGGGTTACCATTTCCTACTTTCGGGTATATTCCTGACCCAGGGATGGGACCCAGGTCTCCTGCATTGCAGGCAGATTCTTTACTGTCTGAGCCACCAGGGAAGCCCCCATTGAGTCGTATACTATACCAAGTCTTATATGAAGAAAAAACATGAAACATAACCCCTTTCTCCCACAAGAAATATGACAGAGACAAAACATACCCGTAATAAAAAATAAAAGAAGACAATTCAAAACTGAGTGCTGAATTGTTATAACGAACACTGCTACAGAAAGTCAAAGAAAGGAAAACTAACTGGGCCCTAGAGTAATGGTAGATGAATTCAAGGAGGAGATAAAATCTAATCTAGCCCCTTAAGGGACTGGTAGGATTTAGTAAAGAAAGAGGTATTTCTTTACTTTGGTAAAGGAAAAGCACTCAGGTGGAAAACAAATGGACTGATGCATTCACTCATTCATTTGTTCATTTATTCATCAAACAAAATATTTTTCAGTGCCTTCCATACTCAGGCACTATATTAAGTGTTGAGGCATAGTGGCAAACTAGGACCATAACCAGTGAGCCTACTGGTAAGGGGATGGGTGGCTTACAAAAAACAGGCAATTGTAATACTGTGGGATGACAGATGCTAAGGAAAGGATGCTATGATGGCTTTGAGGAGTGACACTTAACAGAGGAAAATCAGAGCAGATTTTGGTATAGCATAAAATCTATGCAGATAGACTTGAAACATTAATAGGACACGCCATGTGATGGAGGGAAAGGGAATTTTTTGGTAGAAGGAAAAGCATGTGCCAAGGTCAGGAAGTAAGAAAGAGCATGAGAAATGAGAATCACATACACAGACTGAGAATAAGCTGTTCCAGCTGTAGTGGAGGCTTTGTGTAGGCCTCCACAGGGAAACAGAGCAGGTGACCCAGGTTAAGGAAGCCTGGGATGTGAAGAGTTCTGACCTCCTGTGGGAAACTGAGCACATGTTCCACCAGGAAAGGTGACATTAGGAAAGCATACCTGGCGTGGAAAATGGACAATGTGGAAGCCATTCCGAAGAGAGAACCGGAAGCCATTCTATGATGCAGAAGAGAGAAGCTGCAGGTGCCTCTCTCCTTCAAGGGGAAGCACTCAGCCAGAGCAGAGAACCAAGGACGAAATGCGGGGGCTGAGTAGGGGCAGCGATGGAAGGGCGGGGATCAGTGACGAGAACAGAAGGGGCAGGACCATGGGGTCTGACAGTCAACACTACGCATAGGGAGCTATCCGAGCCAGTCACAAGCTGTATGATCTTGGGCAAGTTACTCTAAAACTGAAAGATCTCATTTCTTTTTCTGGGGGGATAATAGTTCCTATCCCCAGCCCACCCCACCCCCAACACAGTATAAGGACATAGACATTAATGTACGAAAAGTATTTGGCAGACAGCAAGGCATATAGTAAACACGCAATGACCAGCAGCTCTTTGTTGTTACAAAATTCTACCGGTCTCCTTGAATTTCTGTCTCTTGTCTGCACATTATATTACCTTGTCTCCTCAGCCACTCAGTCATGTCTGATTCTTTGCGACCCAATGAACTGCAATCTGCCAGGCTCCTCTGTCCATGCAATTTTCCATTCAAGAATACTGGAGTGGGTTGCCATTTCCTTCCCCAGGGGATCTTCCTAACCCAGGAAATGAACCCACATCTCTTGGGTCTACTGAACTGGCAGGTGGATTCCTTACCACTGCAGCACCTGCATTATATCACCTTATCATGACTCCTTCCCACCACTGTCTGTCTGGCTAACTGTTCCTCAGAAGCCTTTTCTGATCCCAATACAGCATCAGGTAACCCCCACACAGCCCCTGCACTCCACAACCTCCTATCACTCTAGCATAACCATCCAGTTAGTTGTTTATATCCACTAATGCATGTTTATAGACACTAACATTAATCTCCACGAGTTCAAGGATCTAGTCTGACTCATAATCCTAGCATTCTGCTAGACATATATCAGACATTCAATAAATAATTATAGAGTGAATGAAAACATTCTGTGCTGACTGTGGCATGTGATAAATGCAGAAAAGAGAATCTAGAAATAAACCCACCACATGTAGGTCAACTAATCTTTAAAAAGGGCACCAAAAACAATGGGGAATGGGTGGTGTCTTTAATAATTGTTGTTGGAAAACTAGATATTCACAAGAACACAAGTAAAACTAGACCTCTATCCTAGACTACTCGAAATCTAACTCAAAATAGATTAAAGGCTTAAATGGAAGATCTGAAACTGTCACACTCCTAGAAGAAAACATGGGGAAATAGCTACTTAGCATTGCCCCTCGTAATGATCTTTTGGATATAACACCAAAGCACAGGCAACAAAAGCAAAAATAGACAAGTGGGATTACAACAAACTAAAAAGTTCTTTCACAGCAAAGGAAACCAATTAACAGAGTGAAGAGGCAATCTGTGGAATGGGAGAAAATATTTGTCAACTATATATCTAATAAGGGGTTAATTTCCACATTATATAACAAACACATATAACTTAACAGCAAAAATACAAACAACACAATTACAAATTGGGCAAAGGGCCTAAACAGATGTTTTTCTAAAGAAGACACACAGATGGCCACAGACACATGAGAAAGCTACCAACGTCACTAATCACCAAGGAAATGCAGACTGAAACCACAATGAGGCACCACCTCAGACCTGCCAGGATGGTCTGCATCCAAATGGCAAAAGATAACAAGCGTTGGTGAGAATCTGGAGAAAAGCGAGCTCTCGCACACCACTGATGGGAATGAAGTTAGAGAAGCCACTGCGGGAAACAGCATGCGGGCTGCTGAAGGAATTAAACACAGAGCCACCACGCTGAGCCAGCAGTCCCACATCTGGGCATGTATCGAAAGGAGACGGAACCAGTGTTTCAAGACATGTCTGCTCTCCAGTGTGCTCACTGCAGTACTGTTCACCATAGCCACGACATGGAAAGTGTCCATCAGTGGATGAGCAGGTGGAGAAGGGTCCACATACTACTACTCAGCCATGAGAGAAGGAAATCCTGCCACTTAAGACAACATGGATGAACCCGGAGGACATTAGGTTAAGTGACATAATCCAGACAGAGAAAAGCAAATACTGTATGTTTGCACTTGTATCTGGAATTTTAAAAAAAGTCAAACCGACAGAAGCAGAAGGTAGAACGGTGGTTGTCAGGGGCAGTCTGGGTGGGGGGTTGGGGAGTGGAATGAGCAGATGTTGAATAAAAAAATGCCAGCTTTCATTTATAAGATGAAGAAACCCACCACAGCCACGCACTACAACTAGAGAATAGCCCCCACTTGCCACAACTAGAGAAAGCCCGCAGACTGCAACAGAGACCCACAGCAGCCAAGAAACAGATAAACATATATACAATTTTTAAAAAAGGTATCAGACAAAGTGCAACAAAATAAAACAAACCAGGAAGAGGAAATTAATAAAAGATAGCAATAATGAAATTAGGAAAGAGGAAATAATAAAGTCAATGCTTTTAAATACTAATAAGCAATGCCTTTGTGTGCCAGACTTAAAAAAAGAGAGAGAGCTAAACTATACATGCTTAGAAATAAGAAAGAAAACATAAATACAGAATCTGGAAAGATGCAAAGAACTCTAGGATATTACTAACTTTGGTAACAAGGAAACATTTGGAATGGGTAAAGTTTTTTTTCCCAAGCAAAATAAGAATCACCAAAACAACCTAAGAACAAGTGAAATCTGAATATACCAAGTACCATAGAAGAGAAGGGAAAGGTAACTGAGATCTGCCCACGAGACGTCAGCTACACATACATGTACACAGTTCAGTTCAGTTCACTCAGTCGTGTCCGACTCTTTGCAATCCCATGGACTGCAGCACGCCAGGCCTCCCTGTCCATCACCAACTGCTGGAGCTTGCTCAAACTCATGCCCACTGACTCAGTGATACCATCCAACCATCTCATCCTCTGTCATCCCCTTCTCCTCCTGCCTTCAATCTTTCCCAGCATTAGGGGCTTTTCCAATGAGACAGCTCTTCCCGTCAGGTGGCCAAAGTATTGGAGTTACAGCTTCATCATCAGTCCTTCCAGTTGAATATTCAGGTCTGATTTCCTTTAGGATGGACTGGCTGGGTCTCCTTCCTGTCCAAGGGACTCTCAAGAGTCTTCTCCAACACCACAGTTCAAAAGCATCAATTCTTCAGTACTCAGCCTCCTTTATAGTCCGACTCTCATATCCATACATGACCACTGGAAAAACCGTAGCTTTGACTAGACAGACCTTTGTTGGCAAAGTAATGTCTCTGCTTTTTAATATGCTGTCTAGGTTGGTCATATCTTTTCTTCCAAGGAGCAAGCGTCTTTTAATTTCATGGCTGCAGTCACCATCTGCAGTGATTTGGGAACCCCTCAAAATAAAGTCTGTCACTGTTTCCAAGTTCCACATCTATTTGCCACAAAGTGATGGGACTGGATGCCATGATCTTAGTTTTCTGAATTTTGAGTTTTAAGACAACTTTTTCACTCTCTCCTCTTTCACTTCCATCAAGAGACTCTTCTTCACTTTCTGCAATAAGGGTGCTTTCATCTGCATTTCTGAGGTTATTGATATTTCTCCCGGCAGCCTTAATTACAGCTTGTACTTCATCCAGTCCAGCATTTCTCATGATGTATTCTGCATAGAAGTTAAATAAGCAGGGTGACAATATAGCCTTGACGTACTCCTTTCCCAATTTGGAACCAGTCTGTGGTTCCATGTCCAGTTCTAACTGTTGCTTCCTGACCTGTATAGTTTTCTCAAGAGGCAGGTCAGGTGGTCTGATATGCCCATCTCTTGAAGAATTTTCCACAGTTTATTGTGATCCACACAGTCAAAGGCTTTGGCATAGACAATAAAGCAGAAGTAAATGTTTTTCTGGAACTCTCTTGCTTTCTCCATGATCCAGCAGATGTTGGCAATTTGATCTCTGGTTCCTCTGCCTTTTCTAAATCCAGCTTGAACAGTGAACTGAGAAGTTCACTGTCCAAGTACTATTGAAGCCTTGCTTGGTTTGAGTATTACTTTACTAGCATGTGAGATGAGTACAATTGTGCAGTAGTTTGAACATTCTTTGGCATTGCCTTTCTTTGGGATTGCAATGAAAACAGACCTTTTCCAGTCCTGTGGCCACTGCTGAGTTTTCCAAATTTGCTGGCTTATTGAGTGCAGCACTTTAACAGCATCAACTTTTAGGATTTGAAATAGCTCAACTGTAATTCATCACTGCCACTAGCTTCGCTCGTAGTGATGCTTCCTAAGGACCACTTGACTTTGCATTCCAGGATGTCTGGCTCTAGGTAGGTGATCACACTATTGTGGTTATCTGGGTCATGAAGATCTTTGTGTATTGTTGCTACCTCTTCTTAATATCTTCTGCTTCTCTTAGGTCCCTACCATTTCTGTCCTTTATTGAGCCCATTTTTGCATGAAATGTTCCCTTGGTATCTCTAGTTTTCTTGAAGCAATCTCTAGTCTTTCCCATTCTATTGTTTTCCTCTATTTCTTTGCATTGATCACTGAGGAAGGCTTTCTTATCTCTCCTTGCTATTCTTTGGAACTCTGCATTCAAATGGGTATATCTTTCCTTTACTCCTTTGTCTTTTGCTTCTCTTCTTTCTTCAGCTATTTGTAAGTCCTCCTCAGAAAACCATTTTGCCTTTTTGCATTTCTTCTTCTTGGGGATGGTTTTGATCACCGCCTCCTGTACAATGTTATGAATCTTAGTCCATAGTTCTTCAGGCACTCTATAAGATCTAATCCATTGAATCTATTTGTCACGTCCACTGTATAATCGTAAGGGATCTGATTCAGGTCATACCTGAATGGTCTAGTGGTTTTCTGTACTTTCTTCAATTTAAATCCGAGTTTGGTTCATGATCTGAGCCACAGTCAGCTCCTGGTCTTGTTTTTGCTGACTGTATAGAACTTCTCCATCTCTGGCTGCAAAAAAAATATAATCAATTTGATTTCAGTATTGACCATTTGGTGATGTCCATGTGTAGAGTCTTCTCTTGTGTTGTTGGAAGAGAGTGTTTGCTATGACCAGTGCGTTCTCTTGGCAAAACTCTATTAGCCTTTGCCCTGCTTGATTCTGTACTCCAAGGCCAGGTTTGCCTCTTACTCCAGGTATCTCTTGACTTCCTACTTTTGCATTCCATTCCCCTATAATAAAAGGACATCTTTTTTGGGTGTTAGTTCTAGAAGGTCTTGTAGGTCTTCACAGAACCTTTCAACTTCAGCTTCTTTAGCATTACTGGTTGGGGCACAGACTTGGATTACTGTGATATTGAATGGTTTGGCTTGGAAACGAACAGAGAGCATTCTGTCATTTTTGAGATTGCATCCAAGTACTGCATTTTGGACTCTTTTGTTGACGATGCTGCCAACTCCATTTCTTTTAAGGGATTCTTGTACACAATAGTAGATATAATGGTCATCTGAGTTAAATTCTCCCATTCCAGTCTATCTTAGTTCACTGATTCCTAAAATGTTGATGTTCACTCTTGGCATCTCCTGTTTGACCTCTTCCAATTTACCTTGATCCAGGAACCTAACATTTCAGGTTCCCATGCAGTATTGCTCTTTATAGCATTGGACTTTACTTCCATCACCAACTTTCACATCAACAACTGGGTGTTGTTTTTGGTTTGGGTCTGTCTCTTCATTCTTTCTGGAGTTATTTCTCCACTCTTCTCCAGTAACTTATTGGGCACCTACTGACCTGGGGAGCTCATCTTTCAGTGTCACATCTTTTTGCCTTTTCATACTGTTCATGGGGTTCTCAAGGCAAGAATACTTAAGTGGTTTGCCATTCCCTTCTCCAGTGGACCACGTTTTGTCAGAACTCTCCACCATGACCTGTCCGTCTTGAGTGACCCTACATGGCATGGGTCATAGTTTCATTGAGTTGGACAAGGTTGTGGTCCATGTAATCAGACTGATTAGTTTTCTGTGATTGTGGTTTTTATTCTGTCTTCCCTCTGATGGAGAAGGATAGGAGGCTTATGGAAGCTTCTTGATGGGAGAGACTGACTGAGGGAGGGGGAAACTGAGTCTTGTCCTGATGGGCAGGGCCATGCTCAGTAAATCTTTAATCCAATTTTCTGTTGATGGGCAGGACTGTGTTCCCTCCCTGTTGTTTGACCTGAGACCAAACTATGGTGGAGGTAATGAAGAAAATGGCAGCCTCCTTCAAATGGTCCCAAGCACACACTGTTGCACTCAGTGCCTCCAACCCTGCAGCAGGCCACCGATGACCCACGCCTCTGCCAGAGACTCTCAGACACTCACGGGCAAGTCTGGCTCAGTCTCTTGTGGGGTCACTGCTCCTTTCTCCTGGACCCTGGTTTGTACACAGTTTTGTTTGTGCCCTGCTAGAGTCTGTTTCCCTAGTCCTGTGTAAGTTCTGGTGGCTCTGTGGTGGGGTTATTGGTGACCTCCTCCAAGAGGGCTTATGCCACACCCAGGTCTGCTGCACACAGAGACCCTGCCCCTGTGGCAGGCCATTGACAATCCATCCTTCCGCAGGGGACACTCAAACACTCAAAGGCAGGTCTGGCTCAGTCTCTGCGGGGTCTTGTGGTGGTCACGAGGTTTTGTTTGAGCCTTCCGAGCATCTGTGGTGGGTTGGAGTTTGATTGTATACTTGATTTCATCCCTCCAACCATATTGGTGGTACTTCTCCTTTGCCCTTGGATGTGGGGTATCTTTTTTTGGTGGGATCCAACACTCTCCTGTCCATGGTTGTTCAAAAGTGAGTTGTAAAGAAAATGAGCACACGCCCTTCTATTCTGCCATCTTGGAGTGGTATCTATCTATCTATATATACACATTCTCCCTTATAGTCTTTTCCATTTTGGTTTATCTTCACTGGTTCAATATCAAGATGGTTTCATAGCTAAGTTCCCTCTAATCTTTAAAGACCTGTAATTCCAATATTATTTAAACTATGGCAGACCACTCATAAATATGGAAAACTCCTTATTTATGTTAGAAAGCCAACATTACTGTATAACAAGCTGGTAAAAAGAGAACTATATACAAATCTCATTTATATACACAAATCTTAATTTCTAAATAAAATATTACCACGTAGAAGTCAGTAATATATTAAAACTGTTGAGTATGACTGTTATATGTTGAAGTCCCAGCCATTATTAATACCTTAGAATGTGATCTTGTAAATAGGATCTTTACAGAGGTAACCAAATAAAGAATGAGGTCATTAAGGTGGACTCTAACCCAATATGACAGGGATTCTATAAAAAGGGGAAATTTGGACGCCAGAACAGACATACATAGAGGGAAGACGGTACGAAGAGACAAAGAGAAAGAAGGAAAGCTGGCCATGTGAAGACAGGGCATTGGAGCAATATGTGCACAAGCCAAGGACTGACAGAGAGTGTTGGCAAATCACTAGAGGCTGTAAAGAGGCAAGGGTGAGTTCTCCCCCAAAGATTTCAGAGGGAGCACAGTCCTATTGAGACTTCCCTGGTGGCTCAGAGGGTAAAGCATCTGCCTACAGTGCGAGAGACCCAGAAAGATCCTCTGGAGAAGGAACAGGCAACCCACTCCAGTACTCTTGCCTGGAAAATACCATGGATGGAGGACCATAGTAGGCTACAGTCCATGGCGTTGCAAAGAATTAGACACGACTAAGCCAAAGTACTGGACTTTTAGCTTTAGCATCATTCCTTCCAAAGAACTCCCAGAGCTGATCTCCTTCAGAATGGACTGGTTGGATCTCCTTGCAGTTCAAGGGACTCTCAAGAGTCTTCTCCAACACCACAGTTCAAAAGCATCAATTCTTTGGCGCTCAGCCTTCTTCACAGTCCAACTCTCACATCCATACATGACCACAGGAAAAACCATAGCCTTGACTAGATGGATCTTAGTCGGCAAAGTAATGTCTCTGCTTTTGAATATGCTATCTAGGTTGGTCATAACTTTTCTTCCAAGGAGTAAGCAAAGAGTTGGACACAACTGAGTGACTGAACTGAACTGAACTGAAGCTACTCATGGGAAATAGATGGGGAAACAGTGGAAACAGTGTCAGACTTTATTTTTGGGGACTCTAAAATCACTGCAGATGGTGACTGCAGCCATGAAATTAAAAGACGCTTACTCCTTGGAAGAAAAGTTATGACCAACCTAGATACCATTTTCAAAAGCAGAGACATTACTTTGTCGACTAAGGTCCGTCTAGTCAAGGCTATGGTTTTTCCTGTGGTCATGTATGGGTGTGAGAGTTGGACTGTGAAGAAGGCTGAGCGCCAAAGAATTGATGCTTTTGAACTGTGGTGTTGGAGAAGACTCTTGAGAGTCCCTTGGACTGCAAGGAGATCCCACCAGTCCATTCTGAAGGAGATCAACCCTGGGATTTCTTTGGAAGGAATGATGCTGAAGCTGAAACTCCAGTACTTTGGCCACCTCATGCAAAGAGTTGACTCGTTGGAAAAGACTCTGATGCTGGGAGGGATTAGGGCAGGAGGAGAAGGGAACGACAGAGGATGAGATAGCTGGATGGCATCACTGACTCGATGGACGTGAGTCTGAGTGAACTCCGGGAGATGGTGATGGACAGGGAGGCCTGGAATGCTGCGATTCATGGGGTTGCAAAGAGTCAGACACAACTGAGTGACTGAACTGAACTGAACTGAAGCTATTTCACTTTCTTTTTCTTTTCATAGTCCTATCGACACTTTGATTTCAGACTTCTAGCTTCCAGAACTATACTACAGTAAGTTTCTACTGTCTTCAGACACTCAGTTTGTGGCAGTCTGTTATGACACCACTCGAAAATGAATATAATAATCAAAAAGGTTTATTCCAGGAATTTAAAGGTGGATCAATATCAGGAAATCTATCAATCACAGTGTATTACACATCAGAAAACTAATAGACAAAAACTACATGATGTCATGTATTTTGAAAGGGCATTTGATAAAACAGAAGCAAATCTTTAAATCTCTAAGTAATTTCAGGAACAGAAAGACATAATAAAGACCATAAATCAAGAATATTATCCTGAATAGTAAAACTCCAAAATCAGAAATTAGACAAATTTGCCAATAATCACTATGATTACTTAATATTCTCTTGGAAATTTCAGCAAGTTCAATATGACAAAAATTACTGGTATTAACAGTAGAAGAGATACAACTATTTTTGTTGATACAACTGCATAAGTCAAAACACTTAAGGACCTCTAGTAAAAAGCTTACTAGAATTAAAAGATAGTTTGACTTTTTTTCTGTATTTACAGTAAGTTTTTGGATATGGAAAAAGGAAAATATTCCACTTACAATAGTGACAGGAAATATAAAATACTTGAGAATAAGTTTAAAAAGAAAGGCACAGAAACTATATGAAGAAAACTGTAAGGTCTTATTGAAAAGCATAAAATAAGAGATGAAGAAAGAGAAAGCCATGCCATATTACTGGATAGGGAAATTTACTTTTATAGAAATGCCAATTCTTTCAAAGATAATATATAAGCTTAATTCAATTCCAAATAGAATTCAACAGGAAATTATCAGGAGAAACTGGATTAATTGAGCCTAACATTTATTATAAAAATATTTAACTGGATTCCTATTTTATATTACATGCAAAAGTGTAATTCAAATGAATTAAAGATTTAGATGAAAAATATAAAAATCTTTGAAGAAATTATACATATTGTCCAGAAGTTAGAAGAACCATGTTACACAAGGAAGGAAATTCAGGAGCTATAAACAAAAAATTGTACATGTTTGACAAATAAAAGTTTAAAACATTTCATATGACAGATATAAAAGTTATAAACAACAAATTAGAAAAATGCTGTTATAAACTGACAAGAAAAAAAGAAAGCCCCAATAAAATGAGTTTAAGCTTTGCCCAAGAAAAATGATCAAAAAATATAACTAAGTCATAGTATATTGCCAATAAATATGCAAAAATATGCCCTCTGCAGTCAGGGAAATGTAAATTAAAAGACTATTGAGAAATCACTTTACACCCATCAAGTGAGCAAAAATTTAAAAGAGCAATAACACCTATTGCCAGTAAGGATGAAAGAAAAGGTTACTCTCTTACAGAGATGGTAGAAATATGACTTGACAATAAACATTTTAAAATTAAAAGATACATATCCTATGAATCAGCAATTGCATTCTCAGGAAGCTATTCCAAGATGTTTTTCACAGTATTGTATATCTGTGTAAAAATCTAGAGATAGATAGAGTTGTTAATTATGAATGAATTACAGTTAACCCCTGAACAACATGAGTTTGAACTGTGTGGATTTGTATACGGGTTTTTTCATTTTTCCTAAATATGCACTGCAGCACTACACATCTGCAATTGGTTGAATCCTCAGATATGGAGGAAGGCTGGCTGTAAAGTTAGCTTCAGACTTTTGACTGCATGGAGTCAGTACCCCTAACCCCAACTGTAATTCTAGAAAAATAGCTGAATTTTTTCTTGAAAATCATGGGATATTCTTAAGCTACTATATATAATCAGATAAGACCTAAACCTGCTCACTTAGAAGGATTAACAAAGGATATAAGACACAGAGGTGTACGAAATGCAATCTATTTTTTAAAAAAGTTAAAACCCCTGAATAGGTATATGACTACACACACACACACAGACACACACACACATGAAAAAACATAAAACAATGCATACCAAAGAGTTAACATGTTATCTAATGGATCGGTTATGAGGTGGCTGGAGACATGGAGGGAAGGGGAGAAACGAGAAAAAGAGTGACAACACTCAATAAAATCACTGGTATATGAGTTATGCTTCAATTCATTAAAATGCATATGTATTTTACATGAGTATATATGTTTTTTTCTGAAAAATTAAGAAAAATAAAAGATGTTTCTCTACTGACTTGTAGAGATATCCATGATATATAGTCAAAAGGCAGTTTAGAATAATGTATATATTGTTGTTATTGTAATCATCTAATCCCTTAGTTGTGTGTTACTGTCATCATCTAATTACTTGGTCTATCTCTTTTGCGACCCCATGGACTGTAGCCTGAGAGGCTCCTCTGTCCATGGGATTCTCCAGGCAAGAATACTGGAGTGGGGGAGGGCAAGGGTGGGATGATTTGGGAGAATGGCATTGAAACATGTATAATATCATATGTGAAACGAATCACCAGTCCAGGTTCTATGCATGATACAGGATGCTCGGGGCTGGTGCACTGGGATGACCTAGAGGGATGGTATAGGAAGGGAGGTGGGAGGGGGGTTCAGGATGGGGAACACGTGTACACCCATAGCGGATTCATGTTGATGTATGCAAAACCAATATAATATTGTAAAATAAAAAAAAATAATAAAATTTGAGTAAACCATAAAAAAAAAAGAATACTTGAGTGAGTGCTATGCCCTCCTCCAGGGGATCTTCCCAACCCAGAGATCAGACCTGAGTCTCCTACATCTCCTGCACTGGCAGGTGGATTCTTTACCACTGAGCCACCAGGGAAGGCCCAATGTAAATGTTATACATGTATTTCTGTAAAAGAACACTCAACCCATCCCATCTAAGTGTTTGCACAAGCAAGGAAAATGTTTTATAGAATGCAATACAGTAGTTGGTTAGCATTGAGGATCTCTGGAGTCCAAACTGGGATTGGGGATGGACACAGGGATAATTAGCAGCTTCTCTACACATCTTTCTGTGTTTTATTGCTTGAAAAATTGAAAACAAATAAGCAAATAGAGCCAAATGCCGACAGCAGTCAGAGTGAAGTGGCTTAGTGGGGGCTGTAATGAAGCAGAACACACAACTACAGACATTCATACTGAGATTCTGAAAAATAACACAAAAATCACTTTTTTTGAGAGAAAGAGAGAAGAAAGACATAGATGAAGGCAGAAACCAATTTAACTTTTTTGTGTATGCAATTTAGGAAAAACAGTCCTTGCATCACATAGACTTTCTGGAACAGACAGGGGAATCACACATCCCTTATTTTTTATCTATACTCCAATGGGGCTTCCCTGGTGGCTCAGGCGGTAAAGATTCTGCCTGCAGTGAGGGAGACCTGGATTTGATCCCTGGGTTGGGAAGATCCCCTGGAGGAGGGCATGGCAACCCACTCCAGTATTCCTGCCTGGAGAATCCCCATGGACAGAGGAGCCTGGTGAGGTACAGTCCATGGGGTCCAAAGAGTCAGACACAACTGAGTGACTAAGCATAGCATAGCACATACTCCAATCACAGGATCCATAACAAAGTGCAAAGAAGAATGCAGAAAGCTTCCAGAGTGATTCTATTCTTTGAGGCTAGATTGTGGACTATTAGGAGAATTAAGGACATACTATCATAGAAATACAGTATCATCACAGAACTCTTTGATGCAAATTGTAGTGATATTTTTTGCATCTATCTCCTGAAGCAAAACAAATAAAAGCAAAAATAAACAAATGTGACCTAATTAAAAGGAAACTCCTTGGAAGAAAAGTTATGACCAACCTAGATACCATTTTCAAAAGCAGAGACATTACTTTGTCTACTAAGGTCCATCTAGTCAAGGCTATGGTTTTACCTGTGGTCATGTATGGGTGTAAGAGTTGGACTATGAAGAAGGCTGAGCGCTGAAGAATTGATGCTTTTGAACTGTGGTGTTGGAGAAGACTCTTGAGAGTCCCTTGGACTGCAAGGAGATCCAACCAGTCCATTCTGAAGGAGATCAGCCCTGGGATTTCTTTGGAAGGAATGATGCTAAAGCTGAAGCTCCAGTACTTTGGCCACCTCATGCGAAGACTTGACTCATTGGAAAAGACTCTGATGCTGGAAGGGATTGGGGGCAGGAGGAGAAGGGGACGACAGAGGATGAGACGGGTGGATGGCATCACGGACTCAATGAACGTGAGTCTGAGTGAACTCCGGGAGATGGTGATGGACAGGGAGGCCTGGCGTGCTGCAGTTCATGGGGTCACAAAGAGTCGGACACGACTGAGCGACTGAACTGAACTGAACTGAATGACAAATTGAAAAGACAACCTACTGCCAGCAAATCTGGAAAACTCAGCAGTGACCACAGGACTGGAAAAGGTCAGTTTTCATTCCAATCCCAAAGAAAGGCAATGCCAAAGAATGCTCAAACTACCGCACAATTGCACTCATCTCACGCACTAGAGTAAAGAAATGCTCAAAATTCTCCAAGCCAGGCTTCAGCAATATGTGAACCATGAACTTCCAGATGTTCAAGCTGGTTTTAGAAAAGGTAGAGGAACCAGAGATCAAATTGCCAACATCCGCTGGATCATTGAAAAAGCAAGAGAGTTCTAGAAAAAAATCTATTTCTGCTTCATTGACTATGCCAAAGCCTTTGACTGTGTGGATCACAATAAACTGTGGAAAATTCTGAAAGAGATGGGAATACCAGACCACCTGACCTGCCTCTTGAGAAACCTATATATGCAGGTCAGGAAGCAACAGTTAGAATTGGACATGGAACAACAGACTGGTTCCAAATAGGAAAAGGAGTACGTCAAAGCTGTATATTGTCACCCTGTTTATTTAACTTCTATGCAGAGTACATCATGAGAAATGCTGGGCTGGAAGAAACACAAGCTGGAATCAAGATTGCCGGGAGATATATCAATAACCTCAGATATACAGATGACACCACCCTTATGGCAGAAAGTGAAGAGTATCTAAAAAGCCTCTTGATGAAACTGAAAGAGCAGAGTTGAAAAAGTTGGCTTAAAGCTCAACATTCAGAAAACGAAGATCATGGCATCTGGTCCCATCACTTCATGGGAAATAGATGGGGAAACAGTAGAAACAGTGTCAGACTTTATTTTGGGGGGCTCTAAAATCACTGCAGATGGTGACTGCAGCCATGAAATTAAAAGATGCTTACTCCTTGGAAGGGAAGTTATGACCAACCTAGATTAGCATATTCAAAAGCAGAGACATTACTTTGCCAACAAAGGTCTGTCTATTCAAGGCTATGGTTTTTCCAGTAGTCATGTATGAATGTGAGAGTTAGACTGTGAAGAAAGCTGAGTGCCAAAGAATTGATGCTTTTGAAGTGTGGTGTTGGAGAAGACTCTTGAGAATCCCTTGGACTGCAAGGAGATCCAACCAGTCCATTCTAAAGGAGATCAGTCCTGGGCGTTCTTTGGAAGGACTGATGCTGAAGCTGAAACTCCAATACTTTGGCCACCTGATGCAGAGTTGACTCATTGCAAAAGACTCTGATGCTGGGAGAGATTGGGGGCAGGAGGAGAAGGGGATGACTGAGGATGAGATGGCTGGATGGCATCACCAACTCGAGGGACATGAGTCTGGGTGAACTCTAGGAGTTGGTGATGGACAGGGAGGCCTGGCGTGCTGCAATATATGGGGTCACAAAGAATAGGACATGACTGAGCGACTGAACTGACTGAACGCAAGGAAATATTTGCAAATGATATGATCAATAGGGGTTAATATCAATAGTATGTAAACAGCTCATACACTCAACATCAAAAAAACAAACCACCCAATTAAAAAATAGATAAACTGAATAGATATTTTCCAAGGAGAACATTCAGGTGGCTAACAGGCACAAGAGATATTGCTCAACATTCTTAATCATCAGAGAAATGCAAATTGAAACCACAATGAGATGATCACCTCACACCTGTCAGAATGGCTATCATCAAAAAGAATACAAATAACCAAGCTGGTGAGAACATGGAGAAAACGAAATCCTCATACAGTTGATGGGAATGCAAATTGAGGCAGCCACTGTGGAAAACAGTAAAGAAGTTTCTCAAAAAACTTAAGATAGAACTATCTTACGACCCAGCAATTTCACTCACAGGTATATAAATATCTGAAAAAAACAAAAACATGGTTCAAAAAGATACAAACACCCCAATGTTCATAGCAACATTATTTACAGTTGACAAGATATGGAAGTAACCTAAGTGTCCATCAACAGATGAATAGATAATGATGGTGTGGTACATACACACACACACACACACACACACACACACACACACACTGGAATACTACTTAGCCATAAAAAGAATGAAATTTTGCCATGTGCAACAACACGGATGGACTTGAAGTGTATTATGCCAAGAGAAATAGGTCAGAGGAAGACAAATACTGTATGACACCCTTCCATGTATAATATAAAAAATATAACAAACAGTGAACATAACAAAAAAGAGATTCACAGGTATAGAGAGAGCAGGAGGGAATTAAGAGGTATAAACTATTATGTATAAAATAAATTATGAGGATATATTGAACAACACAGGGAATGTAGCCAATATTTTATAATAACTATAAATAGAGAATAACCTTAAAAATTGTGAGTCACTAAGTAGTATACCTGTAACTTCCATAATATTGTAAACCAACTATACTTCAATTAAAAATTCAAAAATAAAAATACTGACAAAGAAAGAAAGACAGTATCCTGACTTAAGAAAGGACCATGGAGAATGCCTAATCCAACTTCATCACTTTACAGTGAGGAACCAGAGGCCAGGTTAAGCAATCGCCTTACTTGGATCCCCTGCATTCCCTGCATTGGCAGAAAATTATTTCATCTCAGAATTTTTACTCAAAACAAATAAATGATAAACAAGTACCTATGATATTTTATTAGTTCAATAAATAAACGTTCTCCTATTTCATACGTAAAAAACCAAACCTCAACTGTTGTATTAAACAACTGAAAAGAAAGGCACTCAACCTGTGTAAGTCGTCTTGTGTAAGCCTGTAAAGGCCCCAGTTAAAAACCACAAGGTCAGCCCTCAATCGTTCACTGATCCATTCTTCTTTTTATCCAACCAACATTCACTGAAGACTGTCCCCCTGACGCTGGGAGGCACTGGTGACACGTTAATAAGGCACCACTCGGTCCTTGTTCCCCATCTGGGGGGGAGTGACAAGCTATGAGACAAATTGGCCCAAGTGCGGCTGGAGCTACCTGTCCGGACTGGAGTCTCAGGGGCAGGGCATCAAGCGGAGCTGACGGGAGTCGGGCCATGCGGGGTGTAGGAGTCCAGACGCAAAGGCAAGGACAGTAATATATGTTTGAGGAAATAATTTGAATCGAGCCCCATTCAAGAAAAGAACAAGGAGAAAACCAGAAATTCAAATGGTCCAGCCTGCAGAGAAAAGTAAATTCCATCCAAGTACAAGATACTTTGTCAGCCCGACTCCTGCACGCCTGACAGGCGGGAGGCGTTCAGTGAACAGTATCTGGCCAAGGAGGAAGCCCTCTGTTCAAGCTACGGAGCGGCGTCAGCACATTACCATGTACCGTCCGGGGTCCAGGTCTCCCATCATGCCTTTCAGGTGAGTGTTTTCCGTCCTGACAGCTTTGTACCTCGTATCCAACATCTGAAAGGAGATTAGTAGTTAAAAGTGAATGTAAAATTCATAATAAGAGCCCACAATTCTATGAAAATTAATTTTACTTTGTTTTTTTAAAATTTTATTTATTTATTTATTTATTTATTTTTTACTTTGTTAATATAAATATTTTCTGAGAGTAGCTAAGGGAGACCCTTAGGCAGGCGCATCATAAATCGGGTGTCCTCATTCAGTTCTCTGATCTTCCGCGGGCCCCACTGCACCCTCCTTTCCTGGTTGCTGCCAAATTAAAAACAAACTATACTGACTGGTTACCCTTTCCCCTTCCCAAATTCCATTTCTCACTTCTGTTTTTTTATGGTATGCAAATTATCACCAGAAAAAAATCACAATTTTAAAAACATGCTTGAATAACACTGTCCATTAAGTTTCTTCATTACCTGATTAATTTTTACAACATGCAAACATGATTTCATGTTGTTTTGTTCTTCCTGATACTCCTGCCAAATTTCCTTCTTTTTTTTGTGACTACTGCATTTTGTCTCCTAATTTATTTCCTCCCTAATTTCTTCTACTTGACAGTACTTAGACACAGCATCTGCCCCTTTATTTATCTAGGGCTCATTTCTACATAAAGCACTTTCCTTAAAAAGATTTACTTTTGTAAATTACAAAATATGTTCTCCTTGACAAAAGTCTAAAAATATAGAAGAGTATAAAGGTTAAAATGAAAACCATTCATAATCCAACCACCTTGATCACTTGCTGCTGCTGCTGCTGCTAAGTTGCTTCAGTCGTGTCCGACTCTGTGTGACCCCAGAGACGGCAGCCCACCAGGCTCCCCTGTCCCTGGGATTCTCCAGGCAAGAACACTGGAGTGGGTTGCCATTTCCTTCTCTAATGCATGAAAGTGAAAAGTGAAAGGGAAGTCGCTCAGTCATGTCTGACCCTCAGCGACCCAATGGACTGCAGCCTTCTAGGCTCCTCCATCCATGGGATTTTCCACTGTTAACACCTGTAAAATATCATTTCCTATACAGTGCAGCCAATGCTATCATCCCATCTATGTAATTTTCCTGTGTATTTTACAGGTTAATCACAGTTTAAGGCTTATAAGAGGGCAAAGCCAGAATATTTTCTTATTTTTACAATACATCGGATTTAAATAGCCCTGTTATTGACTTTTTGCATGGACTGTAGCCCACCAGGTTCCTCTGTCCATGGAATTCTCAAGGGAAGAATACTGGAGTGGGTTGCCATTCCCTTCTTCAGGGGATCTTCCCAACCCAGGGATCAAACCTGGGTCTCTCGCATTGCAGGCAGATTCTTTACCATCTGAGCCACCAGGGAAGCCCCAGTAATTGTCATAGATCTAGAAAATTATTGAATGGTGCTCTCAAAAACTATATTTGGGGTAACGGACAGAGGAGCCTTGTGGGCTACAGTGCATAGGGTCGCAAAGAATTGGACACAACTAAATGACTAAACCACCACCACCACCACAGGATTGAGGGAATTTCAAAATAAATAGGAGGGGAGGGAAGAAGGAAGGGAAGACTTAGAAGTCACTTGTAGTATCTGAACAGTAGGATGTTATAATTGCTGTTTTTTCCCCATGAACCATGCTATATGCATTAAGTGAATAGTCAGTGTATATGAGCTAATCTTCATTTTCAATATCCATTTTTCAAAATTCTAAAATAAAGATATGAAATGGGAATGAGAAGTGTCCACGAAAAGCTGGAGCAAAAGCCCTTTTTAAGTTAAAAATGTTAATTGACGAGAACTAAGGAAAACAAATTCAGGAAGCAATCTGACTACTGCATGCTGCTGCTGTTGGGGGTGATCACATGGGTCATAAGAAAACGATAGTCTGAGATTTACAGAAATTACCACGTGCTGTCACTTGCTTCCCTGGTTTTTGGTTGATGACACTTTGCGCTATCTCACCAAGGTGTTACGTGACTCCACAAGGCATTTCTGTGCTGCTAGACTCAGAAACCACAGAAGAAATAGAATGCTTTCCGTAATCAGTAAGGAAGGTGACTCTGCACTGAACAAAGGTGACCTGGACAGGCACTCCTGCCCTGTGCATACCTGTTGTTTCGATAGCATTTTCTCTTTTATCTCTAGCTCCATTTTTAACTGTCTTTCCAGAAGGGCAGCTTTCTTCATGACAGTTGCTATAGTGATCTCCTTCTGATGAAGCTCCTGTGTTAGGTCAGAGATTTCATTCCTCATTCTTTCCTGCTCAGAGCTGTGGTACTCTTCCTCCTGATAGAGATGACTTCTTATCTGCAGCAGATATTTTCCAGAAAACAGCAAGAAATCCTTCGGAAGGCAGCTGAAAGGGTTCACTGGCCATATGCTGTCTTTCTATCCTACCTTAAACTTAGGCAGACCCCACCTTACCCCCCTTTTCTGATCAATGCTGAATTTAAAAGATACTTACAATAATGATTCATTTACATTTTCCTTCCACTTTCAAAATTTCTTTTTCACTGCTACTTCCTATTGTATACAAGTCATCACCAACTACTAATAGCACTTTGATGACTACTTTGACAGGAAGGTGGGGAACGTGTTATCTAGCACTTTCCCCCAGCTTCACTGACGTATACTTGGTATATGGAAAACTGCACACAGTTCACGGATAAAATCTGGTGAGTCTGGACATAGACATAATAATCATTACAGTTGTCTTTAGAAGTTTCTCTGTGTCCTTTTGTGGTTTTATGAGTAATTTTGTGTGTGTGGTAAGAACACTTTTCTACCTTTCTAACAAATCTTTATCTGTACTGTTGACTGTTGCACTGTGTTGTGCAGCAGATGTGGAACTTACTTGTCTTGTGTAACTTACTTTATACCCATTAAACCACCACTCTGGGCTTGGTGCCATGGAAGAGTGCTGGACCTTCCACCCAGAGACTGACAAACCAGTTTTTAGGGAGAAAAAAGTTGGCTCAGAGAAGGGACTTGCTCAAAGTCATAAAGCTATTAACTGGAACAACGAGGTATAGAACTTAGGACTGTTGGCTCTAAATTCCGTGCTTTTTTTTTTTTGGACTAAATTGTGCTGTACTATTTGTGACTGAACACTGCGTTTTTCAGAATCATGTTATAATAAATTTCAAACTTCATGTGTTCATGAAAAAGCACCACCCACTTTTCTTAGCCTGTGGAATCTCATATTCTTAACCTCCCATGGTAGAAACTGCTGGGTCACCCTGGACTCCTCCCCTCCCTCATCCTCCCAAATCAAGTCAGGTAGGAAACATGGTCCTTCTGTTTCAGCCTCTCCTAAGTCCTGCCTCTGCTCTCCATTGCTACTACCTCTGTCTTAGTTCAGCCTCCTCTCATCTGCCTAGAAATCATCTGCACTCCTGTGGACCACAGGCCTCCAGGCTCCTCTGTCCATGGAATTTCCCATGCAAGAATACTGGAGCGGGTTGCCATTTCCTTCTCCAGGGGGTTTTCCCGACCCAGGGATCAAATCCATGTCTCCTGCATCTCCTGCATTGCAGGCAGATTCTTTACCACTGAGCCATCTGGGAGGCCCTCAGAAATCCCTCACCATTTCTAATTCACTGTCTCTGATTCTTGAGGTTCTGAGATAAAGTACATAATTACTGCTCTCAAAAAAAGAAAATCACAGTCCATTAGGGGAAGCAGGAAAATAAACAGTTACAACCGAGTGCAGCAACCAGTACCAGCAGCCTGTGGTGGAGCAGTGCTTACTCCAGCCGGTGGGCGTCAGGATAGGTCCCAGAGGAAGGGGCTTGGGACTGACATTGAGGGGTGAACAGAAGCCCAAGGGAAGAGAGAGGTGGGGATGGGCTTCCAGGCAACGAGGGCAGTGAAGGAAAGGGGTCAGAGGGAGGGACACGCTCGGTGAGCCAGAGGCAGCCTGACGAGGCTGGACTCAGTGCGCTGTGAGAAGTAAGGCCGCAGGTTAAGCAGGGGCCATGCACAAAGAGATTTATATGAATTTACACCAGGGAACTTCCTTCAAAAACTTTTTTTCATTTCTTCTTTAAAAATTTCAAGACATAATCTCTAAAAGATTAAGAGTGTGCTCTCTCTCTTCAAACATAACCAGAATAATGTCTTAAAGATATTAACAACTCTTCAATATCATATAATACCCAGGCAGTATCAAATTTATATTTGTATTAGAGGTGTGATAAATGTTTTTCAAATTTATTTGTTTGAATAGAGATCTAAATCTGGTGCACGAATTGAGACCAGCTCCTATATTTTTAAAGCCTCTCTTTCTGCCTGCATGCCTGTGTTCTCTAATTACTCTACATACATCATTTTACTTAATCCCTACAATCTCTATTTTCCAGATTAGACAGAAAATCGACGTATGTAACTGTTCATAAGTCACATTCCTGGTAACAGGCAGTCCGATTACACTGTGCTATGTAACTTGTCTGAGTAGAGCCCTAGAATGTGGTTCCCACATTGGAAAAAAGCCAGAGTGGGATGACCTAACATGGAAAGTACTTGGGTCAGGAAGGCAGGTGGTCCAGCTTCAGGCTTCATACCACCAATCTCTCACCTGGATCTATTCTTTACACTAACATTTTTAGAATTTCAGAGTTGGATGTAACCTTGGAAATCATGTGGTCTAACTCCATCATTTAAAAAAATAAATGAAAAAACGAAAAAAAAGACTCTCAGGGAAGGAACTGGCTGGGTCTAAATTACCCAGTCGTAAGAGCAGAAGCATAGACTAGGAGGCTGAAGTACAAGCATGCTCATCCCAGGACAGTATTACACATCTTGTTTCGTCCCCCATCTCCTCTCTCCAATTTTTTTCCTTACAATTTATCTGATGAACACTGGGGTTGTTCTATAATGTGTCTCAATTGGGTTTTATGAGCATCCTTCCAATGTAGACTGAAGAACTATACAAAAAAGATCTTCATGACCCAGATAACCACGATGGTGTGATCACTCACCTAGAGTCAGACATCCTAGATTGTGAAGTCAAGTGGGCCTTAGGAAGCATCACTACGAACAAAGCTAGTGGAAGTGATGGAATGCCAGTTGAGCTATTTCAAACACTAAAAGATGATGCTGTTAAAATGCTGCCCTCAATATGCCAGCAAATTTGGAAAACTCAACAGGGGCCACAGGACTGGAAAAGGTCAGTTTTCATTCCAATCCCAAAGAAAGGCAATGCAAGAATGTTCAAACTACTGCACAATTGCACTCATCTCACACACTAGCAAAGTAATGCTCAAAATTCTCCAAGCAAGGCTTCTACAGTACATGAACAGTGAACTTCCAGATGTTCAAGCTGGATTTAGAAAGGGCAGAGGAACCAGAGATCAAATTGCCAACATCTGCTGGATCATCAAAAAAGCTAGAGAGTTACAGAGAAACATTAACTTCTGCTTTATTGACTATGCCAAAGCCTTTGACTGTGTGGATCATAACAAACTGTGGAAAATTCTTAAAGTAATGGGAACACCAGATCACCTGACCTGCCTCCTGAGAAATCTGTATGCAGGTCAAGAAGCAACAATTAGAACTGGACATGGAACAACAGACTGGTTTCAAATTGGTAAAGGAGTACATTAAGGCTGTATATTGTCATCCTGTTTATTTAACTTTTATGCATAGCACATCAAGTGAAATATCGCGTTGCATTAAGCACAAGCTGGAATCATGATTGCCGGGAGAAATATCAATAATCTCAGATACGCAGATGACACCACCTTTATGGTAGAACATGAAGAAGAACGAAAGAGCCTCTTGATGAAAGAGAATGAGGAGAGTGAAAAAGTTAGCTTCAAGCTCAACATTCAGGAAACTAAGATTATGGTATCTGGTCCCATCACTTCATGGCAAATAGATGGGGAAACAATGGAAACAGTGACAGACTTTATTTTTGGGGCTCCAGATCACTGCAGATGGTGACTGCAGCCATGAAATTAAAAGACGCTTACTCATTGGAAGAAAAGCTATGACCAACCTAGACAGCATATTAAAAAGCTGAGACATTACTTTTCTGACAAAGGTTCATCTAGTCAAAGCTATGGTTTTTCTAGTAGTCATGTATGGATGTGAGAGTTGGACTATTAAGAAAGCTGAGCACTGAAGAACTGATGCTTTTGAACTGTGGTGTTGGAGAAGACTCTTGAGAGTCCCTTGGACTGCAAGGAGATCCAACCAGTCCATCCTAAAGGAAATTAGTCCTGAATATTCATTGGAAGGACTGAGGCTGAAGCTGAAACTTCAATACTTTGACTACCTGATGAGAAGAACTGACTCCTTAGAAAAGACCCTGATGCTGGGAAAGATGGAAGGCAGGAGGAGAAGGAGACGACAGAGGATGAAACAGTTGGATGGCATCACTGACTCCATGGACATCAGTTTGAGTAAGCTCCAGGAGATGTTTACGGACAGGGAAGCCTGGCGTACTGCAGTCCATGGGGTCACAAAGAGTCAGACACGACTGAGCAACTGAACTGAACTGATGTAGCTTAACATGTTCTTAAAATAGCACTTCTAAAATGTGGGAAAAAATGAATATACTATCATGAAGAAGGAGTAAGGTATTTTTTTTATTATTTTCACAACATTTAGATATTAAAGCATGTTATAATTCAAAACTCTTTAAATGAGTTTAATTTACCTAGCTCTAAATGACTTTCGGCTTTATTAAAAATGTCAATTTTATCACAAAATTAGTGACTAAAAATCATTCTATATTGAAAAAAGAGAAAAATAAAATGCTTGCAAGAGTCATAAAATATGGCTATTGTTGGTTTTATTATAGAATGAAATGCTCTCTCCCAAACACTTCCTGGAAACTATAGCTATTTACACGCAATTTATTTGCTAGCTTTTCTGCACAGCAATGTGTCATCTGGAGGTCTCCCAGAGCTTGTGCAGAGATTTGTGCCTGGCATTCTCTCCCTCCATATCAAAACTAGGCAGAACCAGTAGATTCCATCTGTCACTAAGCTGTATTACTCTACCTAAATCTATAAGGTTAAGAACAGTATAACTATACTTTGAGAGGCTTTAATCAACCTTTTATCATAAGGTATTCACTGGAGTCTCCAGTAAAGAATAGTTTTACAAATATTTTAAAATATCAGTAAAATCAGTTCCAGGAGATTATGTGAAAAACATAAGAAAAATGTTCATTAATTCATAACAACTTTTTTATAATTAATAGTTGCCTCATAGTCAATTTTTCAGGAGATGGGACTTATCTTTTACATTATTGTATTTCCTCAGAAATAAGCAGAATAGCACTAGTCCTGAAGTGAAGTGAAAGTCACTCAGTCATGTCTGGCTCTTTTCGAGCCCATGGACGATAGTCCATGGAATTCTCTAGGCCAGGATACTGGAGGGGGCAGCCTTCTCCTACCAGTATCCTACTAGATACTCAATAAATGTTTGTTGAATTTATACAAACAACAGAATTTATGACCCTATACAATTATGGGAGCCCTCAGCGTTAATATTGATTTGGTTGCTAAATATTTCTTCTCCCTCATTGTGTTCAGGCACTGTGCTGGGCACTGGATGATAATTCAAAGCCATGCCCAGGTTTTTCCTACTTTTAACTATTGTTTGGACTATACAATAATGAATATGCTGTGTAATCCTTAAACCTAAAGATTAGGGAAGTGAGCAGCAGCCATGATAAACTTATGGGAAAAACAGCTACTTTGGAATTTTACTAGAGGAAGAAGAGAAGGTAATTTTCTGTAGGAGAGTTGAAACCCACAGGGTCTTCCAGGGCAGTGTCCAGGTCTTATCCATATTCCTGTTCCCAGCTGCTGGCAAAGTACTTGCCACATGTTCAGTGTAACCAACAGAAACAGCAGCGAACATCTATTAGGCGCTTCCCTTGAGCTAGGGAGGCCATGTTCTAAGCACTTTACTTGCATTATTTTCTGGATTTTAACTTAAAGGAAGAGTATGAACTCTAGAGCCAGACTGTCTGGATTCAGATCTGGCCTCTGCCACTTAATAGCTATAATATTGGTGGAAATTACTGACCTTCTCTGTGGTTTAGTTTCCTTAAATATAAAACAGGATAGTATTAGTACCTACTTTATCAGATGGGAGGGCTTCCCTGGTAGCTCAGTTGGTAAAGAATCTGCCTGCAATGCAGAAGACCCAAGTTCAATTCCTGGGTTGGGAAGATCCCCTGGAGAAGGGAACGGTTACCCACTCCAGTATTCTGGCCTGGAGAATTCCATGGACTGTTTAGTCCATGGGCTCACAAAAAGTCGGACATGACTGAGCGACTTTCACTTTATCAGACGGTTGTGAGGAATGTAAGAATTAGGTTTTGCTAAGCCCTTAGAACAGCTTTTGGCACATGGCAAGAACAACTTAATGTTAGTTGCTCAGTTCTGTCCAGCTCTTTGCACCTCCGTGGACCAGGGCTCCCCGGGCTCCTCATTCCATGGAATTCTCCAGGCGAGAACCCTGGAGTGGATAGCCATTCCTTGCTTCAGGGGATCTTCCTGACCTAGAGATCGAACCAGAGTCGCCTGCATTGCAAGCAGATTCTTTACCCTCTGAGCCACCAGGGAAGCCCAAGAATTGTTTAAGTAGCAGCTAGTATTAGCTCATTTACTCCTCATCATGACCTTATGAAGTGAACTGAAGTGAAATCAAAGTCGCTAAGTCATGTCTGACTCTTTGCGACCCCATGGACTATACAGTCTATGGAATTCTCCAGGCCAGAACACTGGAGTAGGTAGCCTTTCCCTTCTCCAGAGGATCTCCTCAAACCAGGAATCGAACCCAGGTCTCCTGCATTGCAGGCAGATTCTTTGCCAGGTGAGCCACAAGGGAAGACCCATGACCTTATGAGGTAGGACTAATTAGTTCAGCCCCAAACTAGAAACAGGACCTTGAGCAACCGGCACAGGCAGCTTCCTCGTTTATGCGCCTGGCATGCGGCTGAGTGCCTGGCCGAGCTATCGCTCTTGCCACCAGCTGCCTTTCACGGAGCCTCCGCCCTCTACCTGTCATGAGCAGTGTCCCAGCAGTACTGGTGGGTGACCTGAGTCTGTGCTCCCCACAGCTGCGTACTGAGAAGTGTCAGAATTAGCAGCTCGGTAGGTTATTGTCTTAGGAGAAAATACATCAACAGCAGGAGGAAGAAGGGAGTGAGAGGGAAGAATTTTTTCCCCTTTGTATTCAAAGATTTCAGATCTGCCTGGAAGAATGGAGCTCCTTATTTGCCATACCTTGTCCAACTCTTTTTCATGATCTGGTTGATCTGGGGTCACCGAAAATAGCTCTTTCCTTTTTTTTTCTGATTCTTTAATAGATGGTGAATAAGATGATTCAAGTCTACAAATTAAAATGAATAAAAATTAAACTTGATAAATTGTTATGATTACATTGTTAATTTAGGCCATCGTAGGCTGCAGAGACAGATTATTAATCTGCTGGAGACATTTCTAGTTACACACATGGAAAGTTCTAATACACTGAGGTCCCATAAGTATTTACATGTTTAACTGAGTGCAAATAATAGTGTTAGTGAAAATAAAACACTGTAATTAATATGGAATTTCAATTATACATTAAATATTGGCTGAATACTCAATTTGCATATGTAGATAAGATTTTTGTATAAGAAGAAAAAGACTGTTTCATATAATAAAATAGCTTGGGAGCCAGTATAAAAAAGGAAATACACCTGACCTGCTTCTACATTGTGGAAAGGAACTATGTCAGGATATGTCCGAGGGGAGCAACTACTCCATAAAAGTGATCCAAAATCATTAAATCTGACAGTCTATCCAGAGAAAGCTCAAATAGTCTATTCTTCAGCTGCTCAATTTATAAAATGGAATAGTAACCACATATGGGCACTAGAGAGGAAAGGCAGGAACTAGTATGAAAAGTACACTTTCCACGGGAAATTTGGAGAACTAGAAACAGGTAATGTTCATGTCCACATCACGGAGACTAGTAAAATAAAAAATCACTGAAACATGAAAAATAAAGATAACCATGCTGCCAAAGAACTAAACAGACATTTCTTCAAAGAAGACATGCAGATGGCTAACAAACACATGAAAAGATGCTCAACATCACTCATTATCAGAGAACTGCAAATCAAAACCACAACGAGGTACCGTCTCACACTGGTCAGAATAGCTGCTATCAAAAAGTCTACAAACAATAACTGCTGGAGAGGGTGCAGAGGAAAAGGGACCCTCTTACACTGTTGGTGGGAATGCAAACTAGTACAGCCACTATGGAGAACAGTGTGGAGATTCCTTAAAAAAACTGGAAATAGAACTACTTTATGATTCCCATTCTGTCATTTTCCTCTATTTCTTTGCATTGATCACTGAGGAAGGCTTTCTTATCTCTTCTTGCTCTTCTTTGGAACTCTGCATTCAGATGCTTATATCTTTCCTTTTTTTCCTTGCTTTTTGCTTCTCTTCTTTTCACAGCTATTTGTAAGGCCTCCCCAGACAGCCATTTTTATATTTCTTTTCCATGGGGATGGTGTTGATCCCTGTCTCCTGTACAATGTCACGAACCTCCATCCATAGTCATCAGGCACTCTATCATATCTAGTCTCTTAAATCTATTTCTCACTTCCACTGTATAATCATAAGAGATTTGATTTAGGTCATACCTGAATGGTCTAGTGGTTTTCCCTACTTTGTTCCATTTCAGTCTGAATTTGGCAATAAGGAGTTCATGATCTGAGCCACAGTCAGCTCCTGGTCTTGTTTTTGTTGACTGTATAGAGCTTCTCCATCTTCGGCTGCAAAGAATATAATAAATCTGATTTCGGTGTACCATCTGGTGATGTCCATGTGTAGAGTCTTCTCTTGTGTTTTTGGAAGAGGGTGTTTGCTATGACCAATGCAGTTCTCTTGGCCAAACTCTATTAGCCTTTGCCCTGCTTCATTGTGTATTCCAAGGCCAAATTTGCCTGTTACTCCACGTGTTTCTCGACTTCCTACTTTTGCGTTCCAGCCTGCTATAATGAAAAGGACATCTTTTTTGGGTGTTAGTTCTAAAAGGTCTTGTAGGTCTTCATAGAACCGTTCAGCTTCAGCTTCTTCAGCTTTACTGGTTGGGGAATAGACTTGGATTGCTGAAAGGAAATAGAGGAAAACAACAGAGTGGGAAAGACTAGAGATCTCTTCAAGAAAATTAGAGGTAACAAGGAAACACTTCATACAAAGACGGGCTCGATAAAGGACAGAAATGGTATGGACCTAACAGAAGCAGAAGATATTAAGAAGAGGTGGCAAGAATACACAGGAGAACTGTACAAAACAGATCTGCATGACCAAGATAATCACGATGGTATGATCACTCACCTAGAGCAAGACATCCAGGAATGTGAAGTCAAGTGGCCTTAGAAAGCATCACTACGAACAGAGCTAGTGGAGGTGATGGAATTCCAGCTGCGCTGTTTCAAATCCTGAAAGATGATGCTGTGAAAGCGCTGCACTCAATATGCCAGCAAATTTGCAAAACTCAGCAGGGGCCATAGGACTGGAAAAGGTCAGTTTTCATTCCCATCCCAAAGAAAGGCAATGCCAAAGAATGTTCAAACCACCGCACAATTGTACTCATCTCACACGCCAGTGAAGTAATGCTCAAAATTCTCCAAGCCAGGCTTCAGCAGTACACTTCCAGATGTTCAAGCTGGTTTAAGAAAAGGCAGAGGAACCAGAGATCAAACTGCCAACATTCGCTGGATCATCAAAAAGAGCAAGAGAGTTCCACAAAAACATCTATTTCTGCATTATTGACTATGCCAAAGCCTTTGACTGTGCGGATCACAATAAACTGCGGAAAATTCTGAAAGAGATGGGAATACCAGACCATCTGACCTGCCTCTTGAGAAACCTGTATGCAGGTCAGGAAGCAACAGCTAGAAGTGGACATGGAACTACAGACTGGTTGCAAATCGGAAAAGGAGTACGTCAAGGTGTATATTGTCACCCTGCTTATTTAACTTATATGCAGAGTACATCATGAGAAACGTTGCGCTGGAAGAAGCACAAGCTGGAATCAAGATTGCCGGGAGAAATATGATAACCTCAGATATGCAGATGACACCACCCTTATGGCAGAAAGTGAAGAAGTGAAGAGGAACTAAAAAGCCTCTTGATGAAAGTGAAAGAGGAGAGTGAAAAAGTTGGCTTAAAGCTCAACATTCAGAAAATGAAGATCATAGCATCTGGTCCCATCACTTCATGGCAAATAGATGGGGAAACAGTGGAAACAGTGTCAGACTTTATTTTTTTGGGCTCCAAAATCACTGCAGTTGGTGACTGCAGCCATGAAATTAAAAGATGCTTACTCCTTGGAAGGAAAGTTATGACCAACCTAGATAGCATATTGAAAAGCAGAGACATTACTTTGCCAACTAAGTTCCATTTAGTCAAGGCTATGGATTTTCCATTGGTCATGTATGAATGTGAGAGTTGGACTGTGAAGAAAGCTGAGCACCGAAGAATTGATGCTTTTGAACTGTGGTGTTGGAGAAGACTCTTGAGAGTCCCTTTGGACTGCAAGGAGATCCAACCAGTTCATTCTGAAGGAGATCAGCCCTGGGTATTCTTTGGAAGGAATGATGCTAAAGCTGAAACTCCAGTACTTTGGCCACCTCATGCGAAGAGTTGACTCATTGGAAAAGACTCTTATGCTGCAAAGGATTGGGGGCAGGAGGAAAAGGGGACAAAATGATGAGATGGCTGGATGGCATCACTGACTCGATGGATGTGAGTCTGAGTGAACTCCGGGAGTTGGTGATGGACAAGGAGGCCTGGTGTGCTGGGATTTATGGGGTCGCAAAGAGTTGGACACGACTGAGCGACTGAACTGAACTGACTGATGATCCAGCAATCCCACTGCCGGGCATACACACCGAGGAAACCAGAATTGAAAGAGACACGTGTACCCCAATGTTCATCACAACACTGTTTACAATAGCCAGGACTCGAAGCAACCTAGATAGCCATCGGCAGATGAATGGATAAGAAAGTTGCGGTACATATGCACAAGGTAATATTACTCAGCCATTAAAAAGAATGCATTTGAATCAGTTCTAATGAGGTGGATGAAACTGGAGCTTATTATACAGAGTGAAATAAGTCAGAGAGAAAAACACCGATGTGGTATACTAACATATATATATGGAATTTAGAAAGATGGTAACAATGACCCTATATGTGAGACAGCAAAAGAGACACAGCTGTAAAGAACAGTCTTTTGGACTCTGGGAGAAGGTGAGGGTGGGATGATTTGAGAGTGCTCTAACGTGTATATTATCATATGTGAAGCAGATCACTGGTCCAGGTTCGATGCATGAGACAGGGTGCTCAGGGCTGGTGCACTGGGATGACCCTGAGGGATAGAATGGGGAGGGAGGTGAGAGGGGGGTTCTGGATGGGGAACACATGTACACCTGTGGCTGATTCATGTCAATGTTTGGCAAAAGCCACTACTATATTGTAAGGTAATAAGCCTCCAATTAAAATAAATTAATTAATTAAAAAAAAAACTTCTTAAAAATAAAGATAACCATGCAAGAAACATAGCATGCTTTGCACTATTGCTGGGCTAACCTGATAGTGTCTGGGGTTTTGAGGAATGTACCTACCCGTAACTGAGAATGATTTTAGATTTCCAAAGAGCTTTTAAAATAGTTCCACAAATCAGAAACTTAAGCCACACATACAAACAAAGCAAAATCTGAGAGACGAGAGAAATAACTAATGAAAAGATGGAAAATAAAGGGCTCTTTTAAAATGTATAAATTATACATGTATCCATTCTCTCCCATACTCCCCTCCCATTCAGGCAGAGTTCCTGTCCTATACAGTAGAATCTTGTTGGCTATCCATTTTAATATAGCAGAGTGTATATAGATACATGTTTATGTATGGCTGAGTCCCTTTCCTGTCCACCTGAAACTATCACAATATTGTTAGCTGGCTATACTCCAATATAAAATAAAAGGTTTAAAAAATTAGAGGTATAAATTAATAGTGATATCCTTGAGGTGCATGTGTCTGGACTAGACTACTGTTTTTTTGGTTATCAAACATACATGCTAACTCTGTAGAAAACAGAGTTTATCAGAGTATATATACTGCTATAAGTTGTCATCTAGGAAAAACCACTGTTAGCATTTTTGTGTATACTGTCTTTTTTGTCTATGCATATGTGTATAAACACGTTTCCCATTCCATTAGCATGTACTGTACACACTACTTTTCAGGCCCCTTTTGTTTCCCCTCAGTAATGTATTGTGAGCATTGTATCCAATATTCTCCTAAAACATTATTTTAGGATCAATCTTAAATTTGTCTTCTTTACTATGATTTTAAAGTGGTGAAAAATGAAATTTCCTATTTTTAATTCTTTCTAAGCAATTCAGGGAGTGGAATGCTGAAATGAATGGTAAAAACCTCATAATGATCTTAAATTTCAGTGAGTGAGTGGAACAAACATCAAACTTCAATGTGGACAAGCTCAAGAAGAAAATAATAATCATGTTAACATAAAGACATAAAGGAACTGTCATTTATCGTGTAAGAAGGGAAGGTAGGAATTATTTTTAATAACTCTCAGAACATCTCAGCCCAAGATGCTTCTATAAGTAAAGAAAAGAAAAAGCTAACAAAATCTTGGCATTAATGAGAAAAGTTTTGAAAATAAATAAAAACATTACAATGCTACTGTTATAAAACTATTGTGTATTTACACTCAGTAGCCTTGGCTGCTTCACCCTAATACAACTGTAAAAAAGAAACAGAATTAAAAAAAAAAAAAGAGGACAGAATCATGTTCAAATGAAAACAAACTAAAAGGATTAGAAATTTTCAATGGGAAAGATGAAGGCTGAGAAGACTATTCCCGAAGTCTAAAATACAATAGAAGCTGTTAAAAGGTAAATACCTATTTTTCATCGAATCTCAGAATACTAGAACTGAAGACTATCTCCAAATGAGAAAGATGTAGTTTGGAGACCAAAATATATACCAGCTTAAATAGAAAATGGTAAGCAGGCATAAGTATTGGCCAAATATGCAAATAACTGCAAGATTTTAGATTAAATCATATATTCAAGGAATGTTGGCCATGTCTGGAATTAAAAATTGACTGTGTGAGATAGAGCTCCAGAGAAAATACCTACAATGCTCTTCATAAACCAAAGCTAGACCTGGGCTGAATGGTTTGCTCTTCTAGGAAATTTCTTATGTCTTTAGGCATATACATTCCATATGTGAAGACATTTTTCACCAACTCACCACACCGGAACAGTGTCTTGCACATAATATATTTCCAGTGGATTTATTAATGATCAGTGGTGATGACATATAGCTTGTATATCTGACCACTCTAAAGCTCATACTGGCTAATATGCATTCTACCACTATTGGTTAGATGGACAAGAGGTTACTTTGGGGAATATTAATTTGCCATTTGAAACCTCAAAGGAAAGCTAGCAGGCCCTACAGCTTTGAAAAAATAATGCTTCCCTTGGTGGCTCAGATAGTAAAGAACCTGCCTGCAATGTGGGAGACCCCAGTTCGATCCCTGGGTCAGGGAGATCCCCTGGAGGAGGGCATGGCAACCCACTCCAGTACTCTCACCTGGAGAATCCCATGGTCAGAGGAGCCTGGTGGGCTACAGTCTATGGGGTCACAAGGAGTTGGATATGACTGAGCAACTAACACTTTAAAACAATGTAATCATCTTTCACTAAATATCTATCATCGTTTGGCTATTCAGTTTCTGAAGTCCTATCACTGATCTGGCATTAGCCTTCAGATGTGAGAAGGACTCAAGGTCTACTGAGAATTGGAAGAGCAGGGAATAGTTAGAACAGTATTATTCACAAACATAAACATTTAATAATCCTCAGCAGTGCCATTTCCTTTGTGGTTATATGGTACATAATTCCTGACTTTAAAAGAGGAAAAAACATCTGCTCTAACAAAACTCTTAATGGAACTGACAAGGTGATGAGTTTGGAGGCCAAAATAAATAAAACATTTATAAGTGAAAAGTTGAAGCTTAAGGCCATCAACATAAAAACATTTGAAAAACATGTAGTAAATCTTATTTATAAACACTGATAATTAAATATTAGCTCTATACTATTATTCATAAAATATTCTGAAGAGTAAAAGTTCTAAGAAAGTCTTTGACTTCATAAGTATCCATAATATCAGAACATGCTATAATATTCCAAGTAAGTAAAAACATTGATTTGGAAGATACAATAATCACTAATTTTATTTTTAATATCTAATATTACCTAATAATTAATAGCATAATAACACAAAACAGACTTTTAATTTCAATTTCACACATAAAACTCTCAAAATATTTAAGCATAATGTTTTGAACAGTTCTTCTCAGGTTGCTGAATATAACAATATACCTTTTCTTGTTTTCTTGAGTACTTTGGGACTCTCCTAGTTTTAACAGTTCTCTGTGCAACTGCAATCGTTCCATTTCTATGATTCTCAAGAGATCATCACGTGACTGTAACTCGCTTTTCACTTCTGAGAGTCCTGCTTCCATGGCCTAAATAAAAACATCAAAAATTTTCAGTGCTCACATTTGGATATCATGATATATGCAATACATTTTAAAATATTTAATATCTATGAAGCATCCTAATTTCAAATGACCTGACACCTAGTCCTTTGCTGGCTCAGTCTTACAGAATTTCATTCATTTATTCAACAAATATTTACTGAGCTCTTAATTCTGCTTAGCGCTGAGGATACAGACACAGCATCTGTCCTCATGAGCTCATAGTCTAGTGATAAAGAATCATCCACATATGTCCATACTATATGTAAGAGGGAAACATAAAAGCATGAGTACCAATGCATAAAATTTGGATTAATGCAAATAGTTGTGAATGGCCAAGAAAAACCTAATTTCAAACCTGGCCAACAATGTGAATTATAAACTGTGGTCTATGGTTCCATTATTGCCCAACAGTAGCCCAACTTAAGCTGGTAACTAGAAACACCAGCAATCCTGTGAGCCCCGTGTTTTATTTGGATAATAGCAGAGGCTTGAGCAACTTTAGAAGCTGTTGGGAAGGATCCAGCTGGGACGGAGAAGGGTTAATACTGATGGTGTCATGGTGGGTGAGAAGGCGGGTGAGGTGGGTCCCAAAGCACAAGTGAAAGAACTGCCGAAAGGAAAAGAGTCCCGCTGCCCTTTCAACAGGAAAGAAGGAAGGAAGATGGAAAGGAGACAACGCCTTGGGAAGGGGGGGTTATGAGAGGGGCTATCTGTTGGCTTGTATTTCCCTTCTGAAAGACAAAGGCAATGCCAGTGGAAGGAGAGGTGGAAGTGGGTTTGGGAAGGGAACTTCTGAGAGTGAGGAAGGTTCGAGATGGTCTGCAGTGAACCAGTCATCAAATCCATTGCCATTTTTCTGTTCAGTTCAGTGGTTCAGTCGTGTCGGACTCTTTGTGACCCCATGAATCGCAGAACGCCAGGCCTCCCTGTCGATCACCAACTCCTGGAGTTTACTCAAACTCATGTCCATCGAGTCAGTGATGCCATCCAGCCATCTCATCCTCTGTCCTCCCCTTCTCCTCCTGCCCCCAATCCCTCCCAGCATCAGAGTCTTCTCCAATGAGTCAACTCTTCACATGAGGTAGCCAAAGTACTGGAGTTTCAGCTTTAGCATCATTCCTTCCAAAGAACACCCAGGACCGATTTCCTTTAGAATGGACTGGTTGGATCTCCTTGCAGTCTAGGGGACTCTCAAGAGTCTTCCCCAACACCACAGTTGAAAAGCATCAATTCTTCGGCGCTCAGCTTTCTTCACAGTCCAACTCTCACATCCATACATGACCACTGGAAAAACCATAGCCTTGACTAAATGGACCTTAGTCAGCAAAGTAATGTCTCTGCTTTTCAATATGCTACCTAGGTTGGTCATAACTTTTCTTTCAAGGAGTAAGCATCTTTTAATTTCATGGCTGCAATCACCATCTGCAGTGATTTTAGACCCTCCCCAAAATAAAGTCTGACACTGTTTCCACTGTTTCCCATCTATTTCCCATGAAGTGATGGGACCAGATGCCATGATCTTCGTTTTCTGAATGTTGAGCTTTAAGCCAACTTTTTCACTCTCCTCTTTCACTTTCATCAAGAGGCTCTTTAGTTCCTCTTCACTTTCTGCCATAAGGGTGGTGTCATCTGCATCTCTAAGGTTATTGATATTTCTCCCAGCAATCTTGATTCCAGCTTGTGATTCTTCCAGCCCAGCGTTTCTCATGATGTACTCTGCATATAAGTTAAATAAGCAGGGTGACAATATACAGCCTTGACGTACTCCTTTTCCTGTTTGGAATCAGTCTGTAGTTCCATGTCCAGTTCTAACTGTTGCCTCCTGACTTGCATATAGGTTTCTCAAGGGCCAGGTCAGGTGGTCTGGTATTCCCACCTCTTGAAGAATTTTCCACAGTTTATTGTGATCCACACAGTCAAAGGCTTTGGCATAGTCAATAATGCAGAAATAGATGTTTTTCTGGAACTCTCTTGCTTTTTCGATGATCCAGCGGATATTGGCAATTTGATCTCTGGTTCCTCTGCTTTTTCTTAAACCGGCTTGAACATCTGGAAGTTCACGGTTCACATACTGCTGAAGCCTGGCTTGGAGAATTTTGAGCATTACTTTACTAGCGTGTGAGATGAGTACAACTGTGTGGTAGTTTGAGCATTTTTTTGGCATTGCCTTTCTTTGGGATTGGAATGAAAACTGACCTTTTCCAGTCCTGTGGCCACTGCTGAGTTTTCCAAATATGCTGGCATATTGAGTGTAGCACTTTCACAGCATCATCTTTCAGGATCTGAAACAGCTGTACTGGAATTCCATCACCTCCACTAGCTCTATTCGTAGTGATGCTTTCTAATGCCATTTGACTTCACATTCCAGGATGTCTGGCTCCAGGTGAGTGATCATACCATCATGATTATCTTGGTTGTGAAGATCTTTTTTGTACAGTTCTTCTGTGTATTCTTGCCATCTCTTCTTAATATATTCTGCTTCTATTAAGTCCATACCATTTCTGTCCTTTATCGAGCCCATCTTTGCATGAAATGTTTCCTTGTTATCTCTAATTTTCTTGAAGAGACCTCTAGCCTTTCCCATTCTGTTGTTTTCCTCATTTCTTTGCATTGATTGCTGAGGAAGACTTTCTTATCTCTCCTTGCTGTTCTTTGGAACTCTGCATTCAGATGCTTATATCTTTCCTTTTCTCCTTTGCTTTTCACTTCTCTTCTTTTCACAGCTATTTGTAAGCCTTCCGCACACAGCCATTTTGCTTTTCTGCATTTCTTTTCCATGGGGATGGTCTTGATCGCTGTCTCCTGTACAATGTCACGAACCTCTGTCCATAGTCCATCAGGCACTCTATCATATCTAGATATGATATGATAAATCTATTTTTCACTTCCAGTGTATAATCATAAGGGATTTGATTTAGGTCATACCTGAAGGGTCTAGTGGGTTTCCTTACTTTCTTCAATATAAGTCTGAATTTGGCAGTAAGGATTTCATGATCTGAGCCACGGTCAGCTCTGGTCTTGTTTTTGCTGACTCCATCTCTGGCTGCAAAGAATATAATCAATCTGATTTCGGTGTTGACCATCTGGTGATGGTCAACAACTGTAAAAATTTCCATTTTTACAGATGAGCAAATTGATGTCCAGGCTTGGCCCAAAGTTACATAGCTCATAAGTGGCCGATTCTGCAATGGAAAAATCCAAATCTTTTGTCTCAAAAATAATTGTTTCATGAAAAATAAGTAAAACAGACCTGTAGCTTATTGGTAAAGATGGGGGCAGGGCTGCTTTTTGGGCACTGCTAATAAAGATGCTTACTCCTTTGAAGGAAAGTTAGGACCAATCTAGACAGCATATTGAAAAAGCAGAGATATTAGTTTGTCAACAAAGGTCTGTCTAGTCAAGGCTATGGTTTTTCCAGTGGTCATGTATGGATGTGAGAGCTGGACTATAAAGAAAGCTGAGCATCAAAGAATTGATGCTTTTGAACTGTGGTGTCGGAGAAGACTCTTGAGAGTCCCTTGGACTGCAAGGAGATCCAACCAGTCCATTCTAAAGGAGATCAGTCTTGGGTGTTCATTGGAAGGACTGATGCTGAAGCTTAAACTCCAATACTTTGGCCCCCTGGTGTTAAGAACTGACTCATTTGAAAAGACCCTGATGCTGGGAAAGATTGAGGGCAGGAGGAGAAGGGGACGACAGAGGATGAGATGGTTGGATGGCATCACCGACTCAATGGACATGGGTCTGAGTGGACCCCAGGAGTTGGTGATGGACAGGGAGGTGGCGATGGACAGGGAGGCCTGGTGTGCTGTGGTTCATTCAGTCACAAAAAGTCGGAAACGACTGAGCAACTGAACTGAACTGAATAAAGACCATTAAAAACATTATTGATATCTTCAAAAGGTCATTTTTAATAATTCTTTATACATCAATAACAGATTCTTTCAAATATAACCCATATATCATAATATTCACCCACTTAAAGTATATAGTTCATTGGATTTGAGCATATTCACAAAGTTGTGCAAGTATCATCACAATTTAATTCCAGATTATTTTCATCACAAACGCATTAGCAACCACGCCTCATTTTCCCTTCCTTCTCACCCCCAGAAACCACTAATGTATGTTTTGTCTCTGTGGAATTACCTATTCTGCACAATTTAGACAAATAAAATCATACAATATGCGGCCTTTTCGTGACTGGTTTCTTTCTCTTGATATAATGCTTTCAAGGTTCATCCATGTTGTAGCATGTAAAGTACTTCATTCCTTTTACTGGCTAATAATTCTTAACTGTATAGATATACCATTTTGTTTGTTCATAAGCTGATAGACATTTGGATGTTTCATCTTTTTACTATTATGAATAATGCTGTTATGAAATTCATGTATAAGCTTTCATGTGGATATATGTTTTCTTATTCTTATTCAAAATTTCACAGCTTAGAATTATAATTGTCTAGACAGTATAGGACATATGAGGTCCCATATAAATATTTTTTTAAAACCAAAGTTTTAAATATAATATATTGTTTTCCAGGAGACCTAGAGATATTCCTAGCCCCAGATATTCCTAGCTGATTTGGAAATAAGTAGGAAAATATATTCAAATAGATGATTTAATAAACTTCCTGTCTCAAACAGTGCAGATTTTTCAGATGAGATACAATTCCAAAATAAACAAAAGAAATATGAAATAAGAGATTAACAAATAGACAAATAAACTTTAGGCCTTAGGAAGCATCACTACGAACAAAGCCTGTGGAGGTGATGGAATTTCAGTTGAGCTATTTCAAATCCTGAAAGATGATGCCGTGAAAGTGCTGTACTCAATATGCCAGCAAATTTGGAAAACTCAGCAGTGGCCACAGGACTGGAAAAGGTCAGTTTTCATTCCAATCCCAAAGAAAGGCAACATCAAAGAATGCTCAAACTACCACACAATTGTACTCATCTCACACGCTAGTAAAGTAATGCTCAAAATTCTCCAAGTCAGACCTCAGCCATGGTTATTTAACCATGAACTTCCTGATGTTCAAGCTGGTTTGAGAAAAGGCAGAGGAACCAGAGATCAAATTGCCAACATCCGCTGGATCATCAAAAAAGCAAGAGAGTTCCAGAAAAACATCTATTTCTGCATTATTGACTATGCCAAAGCCTTGACTGTGTGGATCACAATAAACTGGAAAATTCTTCAAGAGATGGGAATATCAGACCATCTGACCTGCCTCCTGAGAAACCTGTATGCAGGTCAGGAAGCAACAGTTAGAACTGGACATGGAACAACAGACTGGTTCCAAATAGGAAAAAGAGTACGTCAAGGCTGTATATTGTCACCCTGCTTATTTAACTTAAATGCAGAGTACATCATGAGAAACGCCGGGCTGGAAGAAGCACAAGCTGGAATCAAGATTGCTGGGAGAAATATCAATAACCTCAGATATGCAGATGACACCACCCTTATGGCAGAAAGTGAGGAAGAACTAAAGAGCCTGTTGATGAAAGTGAAAGAGGAGAGTGAAAAAGTTGGCTTAAAGCTCAACATTCAGAAAACGAAGATCATGGCATCTGGTCCCATCACTTCATGACAAATAGATAGGGAAACAGTGGAAACAGTGGCTGACTTTATTTTGGGGGGCTCCTAAATCACTGCAGATGGTGATTGCAGCCATGAAATTAAAAGACGCTTACTCCTTGGAAGGAAAGTTATGACCAACCTAGACAGCATATTCAAAGCAGAGACATTACTTTGCCAACAAAGGTCCATCTAGTCAAGGCTATGGTTTTTCCAGTGGTCATGTATGGACAAGAGTGCTGGACTATAAAGAAAGCTGAGCACCGAAAAATTGATGCTTTTGAACTGTGGTGTTGGAGAAGACTCTTGAGAGTCCCTTGGACTGCAAGGAGATCCAATCTCTCCATCCTAAGGGAGATCAATCCTGGGTGTACATTGGAAGGACTGATGTTGAAGCTGAAACTCCAGTACTTTGGCCACCTGACGCGAAGAGCTGACTCATTTGAAAAGACCCTGATGTTGGGAAAGATTGAGGACAGGAGGAGAAGGGGACGAAGGAGGGATCAGATGGTTGGATAGTAACACTGACTCAGTGGATATGGGTTTGGGTGGACTCTGGGAGTTGGTTATGGACAGGGAGGCCTGGCGTGCTGTGGTTCATGGGGTCACAAAGAGTCGTACATGACTGAGCAACTGAACTGAACTGAACTGAACTGAAATAAACTTTATGTGGATGTCATGCATTACTTTACCCAAATTAAGAAGATATTCTCTGGGCTTCCTGCATTGCAAATTTGCCACCAGGGAGCAATCGAACATGAAACTGCATGTAGAGGAGTGGGCCTGCCTTCCTTGGGGAAGAGGGGTCACAAGAGGGTTCTAACTCCAGACCAGCAAAATGCAGTATCACCATGGGTGAGAACTGAGAAAAATTCTGTAAAATCTGATAATAATGGAGTCTATTTATGTACTGTCATTAGACAATAATACCTAAAAGCATGACATTTGGAGATATCATTAAGGGATAAAAGGCTTATTTGTGATCCAGTGACACAGATAAGAGAAGTTAAAACTGAAACTTACAATAAATAATGATTTGACACGTTTTTCTAACATGTAGGAATATATGAAAGTTTTTCATCGACAGCCTTATGTAAATTTACTATAGAGTATAAGAAAAGAAGCTTTACTGATATTGATAAATTGAGTTGCTTTCTTGACTTACGTACTATCCCTTTGAATTTAAAGTCAATAGTACAGGGTTGACACAAGAATTGGGGATTTAACTTAGATGTAGTTTGAAAATTTGCATGCTTTTGTATAAAAAGTCAAATCAGTTATTTGCCAATGTGGATGCAAATATTCAGGAAAATGATTATTTGGTACTTGATTCAGTTATTGGAACACTGTCAAGTTTATTTGGGACAACTTGTGTGTGTAAGCAAGTCTAAAATTTTAACTGTAAATTTTATAAAGTCTAAATACAGATCAGGTGTTCCCAGTGATAGTTAATATCCAAATTGAGATGGGCTGCACGTGTAACATATACACTGGATTTTGAAGGCTAATTATTAAAAGAAATGTAAAATATCTCATTAGAATTTTTTGACATTGATTGTTGAAATGATAACACTTTGGATATGTGTTGTGCTGAATAAAATTTATTACTATTATCTATTAATTTTACCCATTTCTTATGATGTTTTTTAATATGGTTACTAGTAAAGTTTAAATTACATTTGTGTCTTATATTTCTATAGGACTGTGTGGCTCTAATACCTTAATGACACATTAATGAGCAAACAAAAACAGGTCATATTTTTTGGCATACCTATTAGAAAAATACAGAACAATTTATTTCTGCCATTGACTACCAAAGGGAAATATTGCACACTTTCAAAATGTGAGTGTAGTGCAACACAGAAAATCAATATATGTAATGGAATAGATGTGTCTGCTGACACGTTTCAAGGTTGTAGAAAGACAAGTGAGAAGATGTGATTCTGTGAAAATTCAGATGCAGCTGGCATTAAAGTGTGCTGTAAACAAAAGAATTTTATATTCAATAAGTGACAGTAATTCAGGCTGAGACGGGGTCTTTTTAAACGCATGTGCAAGACGTGGAGCACTAACATATGGCAGTTTTGCAAAAAGAGATGAGAAACTTGTTTCTAAAAACACGCACTGGTTATAGTGATCATTCACCTCTAATTATTCCCACTTGGTAAAACATAATTTTTGTAAAACAAGTTTAAGGCCCATCTGTTTAGTTACAAAATTTTTAGACATCTTGAAGGTTTTGAAGCAAATTATTTCTCAAAAGTCTTTTCATTAGAACTATAACACTTTTTTATGTGTGAAACTTAATCCAGAATAATTTGAATTTTTTTTTAAACAAGTGAATTCCTTGTAAAGTATAAAATGGAGATGTTTAAATTTACTAATGCTCCTAGATCCAAGGATAAATAAATTAGTTTTTACATGAACAAAAATCTGCAAAACTAATTTTGGGAAACTTTCTCATAGAAATTAGTGGATTATAAATAAATAAATTCCAGTCACAGTAAAATTTATCATTAACTCTGGAAAACATCACAAATACACTTAGAGAATTACTGGTGAAGTCTATGAGAAAAATAACATTTTAAAATTTAAAGCAAGGTTTCTCAGCCCAGCAAAATTTACAGTTTGGTCTGTATAATTCTTTGTTGTGGTGTTTATCTTGTGCATTGTGAGACTGTTTAGATGTTTAGCAGCAACCCAGACCTCTACCCACTAAATGCCAATAACACCCCTCTTCTCTGTAGTGATAACCAAAAATATATTCAAGCATTGCCAATTATCACTGGGGAAGCAAAATCACTTCAGTAGAGGATCACTGATTTAAAGGAACATCAGCTTCCCTGGTGGCTCATGGCTGAGATGGTTAAGAATCTTCCTGCAATGCAGGAGACCTGGGTTCGATCCCTGGGTCAGGAAGATCCCCAGGAGAAGGGAATGGCAACCCACTCCAGTATTCTTGCCTGGAGAATCCCATGGACAGAGGAGCCTGGCAGGCTCCAGTCCATGGGATTTCAAAGAGGCAAACACGACTGAGCAACTAACACTTTTCTTTCAGAACAGTTAGGCAATTAAGATAGTTATATTTATAAACTTTAGTATAAGTATCAATCAAAATATTTTATAATTATATTGACTTCTATGAGTAGTTGGGTTTTTATTTTGTTGGTATATATTTAGAAATGTTAATAAATTAAATACATTAATAAATATTTATAAGGAAAAGTCAAAGTGGGTGACATGGACTTTCATTTTTTTTTAAATTTTATTGTTGGAATATAATTGGCTTATAATGCTGTTAGTTTCTGCTGTATAACAACGTGAATCAGCTATATGTATACATAGAGCCCCTCCCTCTTGAGCCTCTCTCCCAACCACCCCCATCCCATCCGTCCAGATCATCACAGCACTGAGCTGAGAGCTCCCTGAGCTACACAGCAGCTTCCCACCAGCTGTTTATCTTATACGTGGTACTGTATATATGGCAACATGCCTCTCCCAGTTTGTCCCACCCTCCCTTTCCCCTGCGGGGTCCAGGAGTTCGTTCTCTACATCTGTGTCTCTATTCCTGCTAACATGGACCTTCCTTAGCCCAGACAACATACAGAGCCTTCTCAGGAGTACAGGTAAGCCCCCCACTCCAACCCTGCAAGTCTGTAAAGATCTTGGGTGAGGGATGAGTCATGGGTTAGAAGGGTCAGTCAATATGACAGTCGTGCTGAAGGATGGATGCCATGGCCTTGGCCATCAGGAGGGTCACGTCCTCTGCCTCCCGGTGGTGTGCTCACTCTCAGGCTGCACTTTCTCACTTGTGCACAGAAGCCTGAGTGTGACAGGCTGAGCAGCACAGGCTCACAGTGCTTATGCAGAGAGAGCAGGGGTTGTGATCTGGACCGGGAATATTAATTTATTAATGCTTCTCAATGCACACACTTCCTCCACTTGCAGCCTTCTTTAACAAGATTCTTCAGTGTACTTCTTGGAAAAGTATAAAAGATGAAGTTCTGAGAAGGAGGAAAGTGGGGCTGATGAAGGAAAGCATTACAGAGAAAGTCAGTCACGCTGCCATGAAAGGGGAACAGAACCTCCTCCTAGAATACTGGGTAAGAATAGGGATTACTATTCCACATGTGAGCCAAGAGCCAAAAGCCGAATCTGCATCTATAAAAGACAATGTTCTTGGGCTGTGATAAGTCCAAAAAGAACTCTTTCAGGGGAGAGTAAAAGGAATTAATGTTCTTAAAGAATCAGGATCTCACTAAAAGGTAGAACCAAGCTTCATAACTAGAGCTATGGAAGAAATATGTTTCAGGCAAACCAATGAAAACAGAACAAAATAGGTTGGAGTAGAAAACAGATTCCTAGGGACCAGAGCCAAAAAGACCTCAACAAGGGGCAAAGAGAAGTCCTCAGTCTGAGCAGGATAACCTGAAACAACGGAAGAATATTCAGGTAATACCCAGAAAAACAATTTCATTTATCGACTGTGTCCCTGGTGCAGGATCCAACCAGTACAAAGACAGCTGCTGCTGCTGCTGCTAAGTCACTTCAGTCATGTCCAACTCTGTGCGACCCCATAGACGGCAGCCCATCAGGCTCCCCCATCCCTGGGATTCTCAAGGCAAGAACACTGGAGTGGGTTGCCATTTCCTCCTCCAGTGCATGAAAGTGAAAAGTAAAAGTGAAGTCGCTCAGTCATATCTGACTCCTAGAGACCTCATGGACTATAGCCCACAGGCTCCTCCATTCATGGGATTTTCCAGGCAAGAGTACTAAAGTGGGGTGCCACTGCCTTCTCTGACAAAGACAGCTACAAAGATGTAAATATAAGTTGCCTTTAATGCAGGGCCAGAGGTGTGACCAGTGGCTCCTACCCTGGGAGATGAAGGGGAAGCAGGCCCCGAGGTGAAGGGAAGCCCGTGAGAACTGCATGAACCGCAAACCCAGCTCTGCCGGCACTGCGGAGCTGACGGTGAGCTGAACACCAGACGAGCCCTAGACCAGAAGAGGAGGTGCTCGTCTCATTCACCTTCTAGAGAAGCCAGAGAAAACAGCATCAGTGTCTTTTCTGTTTCTAGAAAGTGTGTGAGTTCCTCAGCATTTAGTATTCGTGGTTTAGCTTGGCTTGCTTGTTCACATCTTTCTCCCGTGCATTAGAATAACACCCCCTCCTCCAATGGAGCTGGAGTTAGGGGTGGGGAGCTTCTCTGAGAAAAGCCACAGGGCAGGAGAAGCTGGGAGTCTGTGTTCTGACAGAAGATGGATGTAGAGAAAGAAGGGCAAGGATGAGGCCCACGTGTCATCTCACAGAGTGTCATCTCACAGCACGGCAGGAGGAGGGAGGCAGCTGACCCAACACTGAGAAATGGCCCTGGAAGAAGAGCCTGAGGCGGAGTATCTTAGAGAAGTGCTCAGGTGGTGACCTGGGGCCGCGATCACCACCTGGGGAGGAAGAGAGACTCGGAAATGGGCTGACACCGAGGAATCGAGGAATCGGTAGAAAGAGGCCGAAGATTTGCAGGAGGGAGGTCTGATTGAGACAGGGAGAGAAAACCATTGAACGTCTCAAGTGACTGGGACAGCCATGAATATCAAGTACACACTTAGGCAAGAAGTTGGTGATGAAGAATTTTAACGAATGCTACATAATCTTCTTAGTGGTTCCAACAGAGAGACCAAATATATATATATATATATATATATATATTTGAGTTAAAAAAATTAATCCTTGGAAAAACCATTGATCATATCTATTAATATGGAGTCACCTAAAAAAACAAAACTCTGGGCTACTATTTGGTAAACCACTATGATAAACCTAACAGTGATAAATCACAGGGAACAATCTGCATGCCTTTCACTGAGGTGATTAGAGGGTCAAACCCTTACGGTTTCCTGAGAGTCAGAGGCACAAGGGTCAGAGAACGAACACTGGGTTCAGAGGGTGGGCAGTGGCTAAAGAGCCACGGCGTTTAGGAACAGAGGTCTGTGAGAGATCCCTGTCCCACTGCGCATCACTACTGCATTGCTGAAGATCCCAAGAGCACCTAACGGGGCACAGTACTCACAGGATCACTAAATTCACTCATCAAGTAGGAATTACTTATTAAGAGGAAATGTGAACTGAATTTACATGTGTAATAAAAAAATTAGCTTTCTAATCCATATACCTGTTGAATCATCATTTGTATAACTCAACGGCAGTATCAGTTGAAAAATAAATAAATCTTTACCTGGCACTGTCTTTGGTACATTTTCAGTTCTTGTAAGAGCTTCTGATTTTCATCTTGTAACTTATTCCTGCTTAGCGCTATTTCACTCACAGCTGACTTTAATTTTTCAATAATGAATTCATCTCTTTCACTGGTTTCACAAGTGGAATCCGGTTCACATACCAGCCGCGGAATTTCAGGGCTGCTGTCTTCTATGCTCTGTTTCTTACCATTTAGCTGAGTGTGGTAACTTTGTGCCTGTTTCTGAGAAATTTGAAACCTCTGTCAGTGAAGTGGGGAATATCTAAGCTTATATATAAAGTTCAAGAGTGACAGAAAAAATTTGGAAAAAATCTTTAAATATATTATTAATGAAGCTCTGTCCTTCATAATTCAGACTTCTATTTATTCTAAAACCTCAATTTCAGATGGCATAAAGAGAAGTCATATTTCTATAATCTCAGAGCAAAGATGCAGAGTAGGGTAGAGGGCTTTGAGTAGGAAATGCTTATTCAGCAAAAAATAAAATACAGAAGATATGAAAAAGGGGAAAAAAGTATGGATTTAATTACGTAATAGTTGAAAATGTCTCTATGACCAAAAATAAACAAACAAATCTGGATTGTAGAAAAAAGGTGTCAACACATATAACAACACATGTAATTCCCAAAGCACAAAAACTTCTACACATCATAAGAAAAAGACAAAGATCAGAAAAGAAAAGTGGGCAAAGTTTGTGCACAGGCAATTCACAGAACAGGAAATGAAAAAGGCTAAGAAACACATGAAGAGATGCTCGACCTCACATGCAGCCAGAGAAACATAAAGCAAATAAAGCCAACATAACTATCAGCATCTCAAGTCGGTAAAAATCAAAAGACTGATATTCCATGTTGGCAAGACAGGAATAGTCTTTGACTGTTCATGAAATGTAAACTGCTATAATTTTTTTTATAAGACATTTGATAATATTTAGGCGTGCTGCGATGCATGGGGTCGCAAATAGTCGGACACGACTGAGAGACTGAACTGAACTGAGGCCTCCCTGTCCATCACCAACTCCCGGAGTTCACTCAGATTCATGTCCATCGAGTCAGTGATGCCATCAAGCCATCTCATCCTCTGTCGTCCCCTTCTCCTCCTGCCCCCAATCCCTCCCAGCATCAGAGTCTTTTCCAATAAGTCAACTCTTGGCATGAGGTGGTCAAAGTACTGGAGTTTCAGCTTCAGCATCATTCCTTCCAAAGAAATCCCAGGGCTGATCTTCAGAATGGACTGGTTGGATCTCCTTGCAGTCCAAGGGACTCTCAAGAGTCTTCTCCAACACTACAGTTCAAAAGCATCAATTCTTTGGCGCTCAGTTTTCTTCACAGTCCAACTCTCACATCCATACATGACCATTGGAAAAAACATAGCCTTGACTAGACGAATCTTTGTTGGCAAAGTAATGTCTCTGCTTTTCACTATGCTGTCTAGGTTGGTCATAACTTTCCTTTCAGGGAGTAAGCATCTTTTAATTTAGTGGCTGCAATCACCATCTGCAGTGATTTTGGCTTACTGGCGTGAATAAACTTTCCAGCTCCCTAGGTAAGCTTCCGGCTCCATACCACCCGCATCAGCCCCAGGCGTCCTCCATCCAGCCGGCCCACTCCACCATTCCGCAAACTCGCCTTCTGCTCTCATGCCTCAGTGACTTTGCTCTTGTTATTTCCACTACCCTGAATACATTCTCTCCTGTCTCAAAATACCTCCCTTCTCAAGGTCCACGCTCCGTTCCACCCCTGCTGGAGGATGTTTTCTGACTATCTCAGTTCAGATTTTTCTCTTATTCCTGTTACCTCTAAAAGGATTTGAATTCTTTCCATTTACTTGTCATTAATTATTTGTCGACCTGTACCTTTATTATCTCTGTGTCTAGACTGTAAAGTACTAGGGGGCAGGGACCAAGCCTTCTTTAAATTAAATGACTTGCCCACAGGCATGCAAAACATGCTGTATAATGACATAATAACAATGGAGACTTTTAATAGCACCACCTTCTGGGACATAAAAAGTCATTAAGGATATTTCACGCACCTGTAACTCTACCTAGTGTTGGACCTACTCTGGTTATTTTCCATTGCTTGGTATTTCTATCTGTAGAAAGGTTACATGCTGAATGGTGAAAAGAGTAACAGTGTTTAACCTCTAATTTATTCTAATTTAGTATTAGACAGTATTAGAAAATGTACCTGAAATTGATTACACTTCTCAGATAATATTTTTTGTTGAGCATCTAAAGAAACCAGATGAGTCTGATACAGTATCTCTTGCTTGTCCCATTCTCTTGACTTTGCTCTAAATTCCTTTAATAGAGAAAGAAATAGAAGCTAAAAAATGATTCATTTTAAAACACAACAAATAAGACCTTTCATTTGCACCTTTGTTCTGAGAAAAAAGTATGGAACTTAATCTGCATTTTTTAAAAAAATAAGGATTTTGTTAAATTTTTTCTTGTAACAAATACTTGTTACTAATAATGGAGTTTCAAACAATTCTTTGCATCAACCATTACTTCCTTTTATTTCCTAAGCTGACACCAGAAGGTTTTTTTTCCTTTCTTTATACTCAGTCAACAAACCTGCTACCTTGTGTGTAAGGGGTGGGGCTTGGGCTAATTCAGTGACTTTGTCCACTGTGGCTTTCAGGGGAAGCCAAGAGCAATCCGTTCTCAAGAATGGAGGCACCGTCTCAGGCCTCCCTTCATTTCAGTTCAGTTGCTCAGTCGTGTCCGACTCTTTGTAACACCATGAACCACAGCACGCCAGGCCTCCCTGTCCATCACCAACTCCTGGAGTCCACCCAAACCCACGTCCACTGAGTTGGTGATGTCATCCAACCATCTCATCCTCTGTCATCCCCTTCTCCTCCTGCCCTCAAACGTTCCCAACATCAGGGTCTTTTCAAATGAGTCAGCTATTCACATCAGGTGGCCAAAGTACTGGAGTTTCAGCTTCAGCATCAGTCCTTCCAATGAATATTCAGGACTGATCTCCTTTAGAATGGACTGGTTGGATCTCCTTGCAGTCCAAGGGACTCTCAAGAGTCTTCTCCAACACCACAGTTCAAAAGCATCAATTCTTCAGCACTCAGCTTTCTTTATAGTCCAACTCTCACATCCGTACGTGACCACTGGAAAAACCATAGCCTTGATTAGACGACCTTTGTTGGCAAAGTAATGTCTCTGCTTTTTCAATATGCTGTCTAGGTTGGTCATAACTTTTCTTCCAAGGAGTAAGCGTCTTTTAATTTCATAGCTGCAATCACCATCTGCAGTGATTTAGGAGCCCCCCAAAATAAAGTCTGTCACTGTTTCCACTGATTCCTCCATCTATTTGCCATGAAGTGATGGGACTGGATGCCATGATCTTTGTTTTCTGAATGTTGAGCTTTAAGCCAACTTTTTCACTCTCCTCTTTCACTTTCATCAACAGGCTCTTTAGTTCTTCCTCACTTTCTGCCATAAGGGTGGTGTCATATGCGTATCTGAGGTTATTGATATTTCTCCCGGCAATCTTGATTCCAACCTGTGCTTCTTCCAGCCCAGCGTTTCTCATGATGTACTCTGCATATAAGTTAAATAAGCAGGCTGACAATATATAGCCTTGACGTACTCTTTTTCCTATTTGGAACCAGTCTGTTGTCCCATGTTCAGTTTTAACTGTTGCTTCCTGACCTGCATACAGGTTTCTCAAGAGGCAGGTCGGGTGGTCTGGTATTCCCGTCTCTTGAAGAATTTTCCACAGTTTATTATGATCCACACAATCAAAGATTTTGGCATAGTCACTAAAGCAGAAATAGATGTTTTTCTGGAACTCTCTTGCTTTTTCCATGATCCAGCAGATGTTGGCAATTTGATCTCTGGTTCCTCTGCCTTTTCTAAAACCAGCTTGAACATCTGGAAGCTCACAGTTCATGTATTGCTGAAGCCTGGCTTGGATAATTATAAGCATTACTTAGGCGGCACCAACTGGGCTGAGCTGGGAAAGAAGTGACACTCAGTTCTTCATGCTTTTGCTCAAGTTGTGTCTTCATGGAGAAAGATTATCTGTTCACAGATTTACAAGACAAAGGGATGTGGCTTTGGGGACCCTGAAGAAAACTTCACAGCTTCAGGCTTCTCTGGTGGCTCAGCTGGTAAAGAATCAGCCTGCAATGTGGGAGACGTGGGTTCAGTCCCTGGGTTGGGAAGATCCCCTGGAGAAGGGAACGGCTATCCACTCCAGGATTCTTGTCTGGTGAATTCCATGGACTGTATGGTCCATGGGGTTGCAAAGAGTTGGACACGACTGAGCAACTTTCACTTTCTCTGTTTTGCCTACGGCTGGCCATTATATCTTCTCTTTCTGTCCAGGCTGTAAGCAACTTAAGACTAAATACTACAGATATCACTACTTTTGTATAGCTCACAGTGGCTGACAAAGTGCCAGGCACCACTTACATTTTTTGAATGTACAAAGAAAAGCACAGTATTAGTATTTCCAGAAATGTAAACATTTCTCACTAAATTTTGCAAAGAAAATAACACAGCTGGAAAAAAACTCTATAGCTACTGAGTCCATATGAGATATTACTGAATATAGATACATGGCATGAACATATTGATGTTTCCAATCATCAGTTCAGTAGCATTAAGCATCTAGTGTCCAGCAGGTACTGTGGAAAGAGGAGGATTTAAAAATAATACATGTTTAAAAGAAACAAATTTTTGAAAGAAAAAAAACATAAAAGGACCGAGGGCTTCCCAGGTGGCTCAGTGGTAGAGAATCTGCCTGCTGATACAGGAGACCCAGGAGATGCAGGTTTGATCCCTAGGTCAGGAAGATTCCCTGGAGGAGGGCGCTGGCAACCTACTCCAGTAGTCTTGCCTGGAGAATCCCATGGAGAGAGGAGCCTGGAGGGCTACAGTCCCTGGGGTCACAAAGAGTCAGACACGACTGGGCACACATGCACATAATCAAGTAGGGAAACGTACCGGCACAGTATTAGTACAGTAACACTGCTGCAAAAAAGTCATTCAGACGATGCCACCATTACCTCAGCCATTTCCAATAATACATCAAATTGGAAAATAGTTCACTTGAACTATTTTGAGAGATTGGTGGTATTTCAAAGATGGCTGAAATGACTGGATTGGCCATGCAGGAAAATAAATAGACTAATAGAGAGAATGAAAGCTATATCTTGTTTAAAATGAGAATACGGCATTTCACATTTTTTACAGAGTAATGATTTTAAAGAATTTTAGGGGAAATCTTCATTTTATGAATCCACAAGCTCCCAAATAATCACTGAGGGAAGACTTCAGTACTAAATTAGTAGGCTTTTATAATAATTAGAAGTGACCTGAAATTGAGTGGTGATAATAAAGTTGGAAACAAAGACCATGGCATCTGGTCCCATCACTTCATGGGAAATAGATGGGGAAACAGCGGAAACAGTGTCAGACTTTATTTTTGGGGCTCCAAAATCACTGCAGATGGTGACTGCAGCCATGAAATTGAAAGACGCTCACTCCTTGGAAGAAAAGCTATGACCAACCTAGATAGCACATTCAAAAGCAGAGACATTACTTTGCCAACAAAGGTCTGTCTAGTCAAGGCTATGGTTTTTCCTGTGGTCATGTATGGATGTGAGAGTTGGACTATAAAGAAAGCTGAGTGCTGAACAATTGATGCTTTTGAACTGTGGTGTTGGAGAAAACTCTTAAGAGTCCCTTGGACTGCAAGGAGATCCAACCAGTCCATTCTGAAGGAGATTACCCCTGGGATTTCTTTGGAGGGAATGATGCTGAAGCTGAAACTCCAGTACTTCAGCCACCTCATATGAAGAGTTGACTCATTGGAAAAGACTCTAATGTTGGGAGGGGTTGGGGGCAGGAGAAGGGGACGACAGAGGATGAGATGGCTGGATGGCATCACTGACTTGATGGACGTGGGTCTGAGTGAACTCCAGGAGTTGGTGATGGACAGGGAGGCCTGGCATGCTGTGATTCATGGGGTCGCAAATAGTTGGACATGACTGAGCAACTGAACTGAAAGGAACTGAATAAAGTTGGAGAAATATAGATAGACTCTGTTTTAAATGTGTAATAATACCCTGATAAATAGACTATATGTATTAAGATAAATGGAGACAGTTCATTTAAAGTAACTGACTTTGATTCTGACATTTGACAGTTTTAAATAAGGTACATGAAAACAAGGTCTTCAGAAATAGTGACAATTTTACAAAACTAATTTAAAAAATAGGTTAACATTTCAAATCAATACAAGGTGGATTATCAGTTCAGTTCAGTTCAGTTGCTCAGTCGTGTCGTTGAGAGTGGATCAGAGGCATTAAAATCAGTTTATAGCAGAAGTCACATTGTTACATATATATTTTAGTCCCTCTACTAAATCTTGAAAGGTAGGATGAACATTTCTTTAGTGATTACTACAGGTCAGGGACTCTATGAACCTTCATTTGTAAGATAGTTTTAACTTTTTCTTATGAAAATTTTCTTACTTATATAAAAGCAGATAGTAAAACAAACCCCCATGTACCCTTCACCCAGTTTAACTCCTGTCAAATCAGACCATTTGTATCTTATCTCTGCCTTTTCACTGAAGTATTTTAAGGCAACTTTCAGACCTCATGTGTTTTTACCCCAGATGCTTCAGAGAGCATCTAAACACACATACACAAACATATTTTCCTCTTCCATAACCACAATGTCACTTATAAGATAATCTTAGCCCCCATTTATTGGTGAAAAATGTAATCTCCGTGAGGTCATCAGCTTGTCCAAAGGTCACAGGGCAAATAAGAGAGACAGTCAGGCCCTATTTTAAGTTGTAAACTGTCAAGTTCTTTCACTGGAGCAAGCTGTTTCCCACTGTTCAAACACTGTATCAGTGTATTAAATGTTTGTCCCAAAGGAGAAACATGCTTAGATGTAGGCTAAAACTAGAACAGTCCATCTCCTACACATTAATTTTTCAGCTGCCTCTAAACAAAGACAGGTACATGAAGTGTTTCCTTTATGATATAGATGAAACTATATTGACATATTATGCTTAAACAATTTTTGTATAAATACAAATATATCACATATTTGCTACTAATTTTCCCTATAATTTCAGAGGTACATTTTACATATTTAGATCTCTAAATGTAAAATGTGCACACTGAACAATTTATATGAAAGTAGTTCTCCCACTAATCCCCATGAGAAGTCAATCAAATGAAGAGTCAGTGATTTAACAGCATTTTCAGTGAAAGCCTATGTATATTATATCATAATCTTTGGGCATTTTCTGTGAGACCAGAATATTCTAAAAATCAGTCTAGTTACACCATTGCAAGAGGCAGGAAGTTATACACAGGGCATTTTCCTAGAGGGTCATCCTTACTTAGTGGTAGTAATTTTATATTTTAAAAAATGTATATTCCTTATGTAGTACAATATAAAATTTACAGGAATTTAAAAACTAAAACCAAACAGTTTCAACAAAATTCTTGCAATAGGCTAGTTTTAGGGCTGTGGTTCCAGTTTTTTTTTTTTTTTTTTCCTGCTCTGAAAAATATTTTGGAGGAAAAGTTTGAGAAGGGCTGTCAATTGAAGAGTTAGATGACAAAGATAAAGAAGTATAAAACAGGAAATGGCAGTTAGGAGGAAGACAGAGATAAGAGGCATTAGATACAGAAAAGGGGCAAATCTGGGCTGGAATAGGAGTAAGAAAGGAACAGATCAAAGATTCCTAAGAGGTTTCTACCTGGGTGATTAAGATGCACAGTCAGTGAAGTCAAAGTTGCTCAGTCGTGTCCGACTCTGCAGGCCCATGGAATTCTCCAGGCCAAAATACTGGAGTGGGTGGCTCTTCCCTTCTCCAGGGGATCTTCCCAACCCAGGGACTGAACCCAGGTCTCCTGCATTGCAGGTTGATTCTTTACCATCTGAGCCACCAGGGAGTCCAAGAATATTGGAGTGGATAGCCTATCCCTTCTCCAGTGGATCTTCCTGACCCAGGAACTGAACTGGGGTCTCCTGCACTGCAGGCAGATTCTTTACCAGCTGAGCTATCAGGGACATAGAGAGCCATTAACTATGAACAAAGCAGAAAAAACTGAAATCACTGGCTGGCTGTGGGGAGAAACCATTGTTTAGGGCTTGAGAACAGTGGAGGGGGAAAAATGAGTGGAATAACATGATAGGGGTCAATTTGAGGTCAATTAGAAAACAATAATTAAGCCACAGTGGGAATTTAGCTAAGGTTAGAAAAGGAACCCACAGTAGACTCTATCTGCTGTTACGTGGCCAGTAGCAGGAATGCACAAGGGCACAAGGAGGAAAAATAGCGTATTTATTTTTTCCAAGGTTAGAAAGTTAAGGGGATTGAAATAAGTGTTTCTATGACATGGTTAACCTTTTCAGGGACTGAGATTTTAGGAGTTCTGGGTGACACAGGGTCACTGTATTGGAGTGAACTACCTCTTTAAAGAAAAGATCCTGAAACTTCAAGCTGTGTTCTGAAAATTGCTACGAGTCCTCATCAGGACTTAAGTACCTATAGTTAAATAGCCATTAAAAGATTTATTAGACACTCACTTTAACTGACCCCAGGGATGTCCTTCAATTTCACTCAACAGCTGCAGTTTCTTTGAACAATTTTTTGCTCTCCAAAACGCTGATATGTATAAAAGATGTATAAATCAAAGTGATGTTTTAATTCACTAAGTGCCTGAAGGAAGGTGCACTAAGAAAATATCTTCAATGGAAAGCAGGTTGCTAATGGTGCTTTGTTACCACAGTGGTACACGCCACTGTGCATTCTGGAGACAAATAGCCCTCAACAACAACGACAAAAACCAATCTTAATACATACAGGGATAAACTAAGACAATAGAGCTTACCTCTAATTTCTGGTTCAAACTGTTCAGTTCAAGGGGCATTTCTTCTCTGAGGTGTGGCACTTCTTTTCGTCGAAATTTATTTTGTTTCATCTGGTGTAATCTCAGTTTTTCAAAGCTATTAGTTAGTTTGGAAAACTGTGAATAATAGAGAATGCTAACATTTTACTATTGGTTATTTCTAACTTGATTTCATGATAGTTCTCTTGCATACCTCTTTCAAAATTTAAGTCATGATTAGGAAATGAAGTAAAGCTTAAATGTTCCAATTAGAGAAGATAGAACCAGTTATTAAAACTAAATTGTTGAAGCTGAACACAATTCAGCTTTCAAGTAAATTTGGAACTTCATTGACTGCACAGTTTAACAACAGTTCACTTGATAAAATGTTTTGTTCAGTTTTATCTTAACCATATATAGAAAAGCTCACAATTTAAAACAACCAAGTTTTTTTTCTTACTTTTATTTAGTGCCATCTTGTGTTCACAATTTTAATTTCAGTAACTCAATCTATAAAATGACCAACTTACACTTCTTTTAAGGAAATGGAGGACTTAACAGAAAAAATACTAACATACTTATGTTGATGTAAGTTTAAATAAAATTAAATATAAAGCTTGATATAATCTTTCTCTTATCAGTAATTCTTGTTATAACTTAGACTGTAATTTTTTTCTCTTGTTCTGCCTTCAAATAATAGATTAAAATCAGCATGGTCTGTCAACATCTGTTAGGAAATTTCTAAATAACTTTACAAAATTTGTTTTTCTTTTTTCTTTTGAAATAAGTACAAGAAGCTGCAAAGATATTACAGAGAGATTCTGGGTTCTCTCTACCCAGTTTCCCCCAATATTTACATCTTATTGAATTTTGTACAGTGTCAGACTCAGGAAATTGATGTCAGTACAGTATGTGATCAATGTATCAATAGTTCACTCCTTTGTATTGCTCAGTATTATACCATGGTATAGATGTAACCACAGTTTGTTTGACCATTCACATATTGAGATATTTTTGGTTGTTTCCAGTTTTTCACTATTACAAAGAAAGCTATGAACAATTATGTCTATTTTATATCTGACAGTAATGTAGTCATTTCTGCTTCCTTTTTCTTTTTCACACAGTTTTTAAAATTGAGATATAATTTACCTACCATAAAATCTAGAGTATTACTTTATTGGTTTTTAGGATATTCAGTTGGGTAACCATCACACTATCTAATTTCAGAATACTTTCATCGTCTCCAAAAGAAACCCTGTATGTATTAACAGTGACTACACATCTCAGAGCTTAACGAGTCTGCCTGGAATGCAGGAGACCCAGGTTCGATCCCTGGGTCAGGAAGATCCCCTGGAGAAGGAAATGGCAACCCACTCCAGTACTCTTGCCTGGAGAATCCCATGGAGGGAGGAGCGTGGTAGGTTATAGTCCATGGGGTTGCAAAGAGTCGGACACAACTGAGCGACTTCACTTTCACACAGTTCCTCCTTCTTCAAGGCCCTAGTAACAACTAATCTCTGTTTCTATAGATTTACCTATTCTGATCATTTCATATAATGGAATCATACAATATGCAATCCTTCGTGTCTGGTTTCCTAAAAGCATAATGCTTTTAAGGTTCATCCATGCTGTAGCTTGGGTCAATATTTCATTCCTTTTAATGGCGGAACAATACTTCATTCCATGGATATACCATGCTTTGTTTATTCATTCATCAGTTGATGGACATGTAGATTTTTTCCACTTTTTCAGTATTATGGGGAAGTGCTGCTATGAACATTTGTGTAGAAGATTTTGTATGGATGTAGGTTTTTATTTCTCTTGGTTATATATACCTAGGAGTAGAACAGGTGAAACTAGAAACTGAAGTGTAGAAACTGTAAGTTTAACTTTTTAATGAACTGCCAGACAGTTTTCCAACGTGGCTGCACCATGTTCCCCTTTTCAGTGGTGATGTATAGGGCTCCAGTTTCTCCATATCCTTACCAATGCTTGCTTTTAGCCATCATTTGACTACAGCAATTAGCAGGTGTGAAGGGATATCTCATTATGGTTTTGATTTGCATTTCCCTAATGACTAATGATGTTTAGTACTTTTTCACATGCTTATTTTGCCATTTATACATCTCCTTTGGAGAAATGCCTATTTATACCTATGCCCATTTTAAAACTTGGTTATTTGTCTTTTTACTACTGACTAACAGTTTTTTTTAAATTCTAGATATGAGTACCTTATTAAATATATGATTTTCAAATGTTTTCTCCCACTTTGTGAGTTGTCTTTTTGTTGTTGTTGTTTTTGGTGTGTTTTGAAGCACAACGGTTGTTAAAATTTTGATGAAATCAAGTTTATCTGATTTTTCTTGTACTTTTAGTACTAAATCTAAGAAACTGTCCCTAATCCAAAACCATGAGGATTTACTCCTATGTTTTCTTCTAAGAGTTTTACAGATCTAGTTTTTACATTTAGGTCTTTGATTCATTTCGTGTTATTTTTTGTCTATGGTTTAGGTAAGGGCCCAATCTAGTTCTTTTTCGTGTGGATATCCAATTGTCCTGTCACTGTTTGTTGAAAAGACTATTCCTTTTCCACTGAATTAGTTTTGGACTACTTCTGCTTTCTTTTGATTAGTATTTGCAGGGTATATTTTTTGTATTTTTTTCTATCTTTTTACTTTCAACTTACATACGCAGTTATATTTGAAGTGAGTTCCTAGAACAAAGCACACAGTTGAGTGATATATCTTTTATTTACTCCGCAAATCTCTCTTAACTAGGATATTTAGACCATCTTCATTTAATGTAATTATTGTTATATTAGCGTTTAAGCCTGACTTTGTTTCATGTTTGTTGCCTAGTTGTTGGTTTATCTGCTTTAGCTTTCCTATCTTCCTCTGGGTTCTTCGAACATTTTTTAGAATGTCATTTTGATGTATCTATAGTATTTTTGAATGTATTTATTTGTTTAGCTTTTTTTAGTTATTGCTCTAGGTATAAGATTATACATACATAGCTTATTACAGTCTCCTGGTATTGACATTTTACCAGTTCAAGTGAAGTTTAGAATCTTAGTTCGCTTTGCCAAGACCCATTTCTGACATCTCTATCTTAATTATTTTCTCAGTATACATTAAGAACCACTTTATCATTATAATTTTTGCTTCAGTTGTAAAAAAGTTTAGAAAACTCAAGAGAAGTAAAATCTACTGCATTTATCCATGCTTTCATTTTTCCAATTTTTTCTTATCATTTCCTTTTTACCAAGGAGAAATTTCTTCAGCTATTCTTTTAGGGTAGATCTATTGGTAACAAAACCTCTTTGTCATTGTCCAGTCGCTAAGTCATACCCGACTCTTGGCGACTCCATGGACTGCAGCATGCCAGGCTTCCCTGTCTTTCACTATCTCCTTGAGTTTGCTCAAACTCATGTCCATTGAGTCAGTGATGTCATCCAACCATCTCAGCCTCTGTTGCCCCCTTCTCCTCTTGCCCACAGTCTTTCCCAGCATCAGCGTCTTCTCCAATGAGTCAGCTGTTTGCATCAGGTGACCAAAGTATTGGAGCTTCAGCTGCAGTATCAGTCCTTCCAATGAATATTCAGGGTTAATTTCCTTTAGGATGGATTGGTCGGAACTCCTTGCAGTCCAAGGGACTTACAAGAGTCTTCTCCAACACCACAGTTCAAAAGCATCAATTCTTCAGTGCTCAGCTTTCTTTGTAGTCTAACTTTCACATTCATACATGACTACTGGAAAAACCATAGCCTTGACTAGACAGACCTTTGTTGGTAAAGTAATGTTTCTGCTTTTCAACGTGCTGTCTAGGTTGTCTTGGTTGCTTTTTAACATGCTGTCAGATTGGGTAATTTCTATTGTGCTATGTTCAAGTTCACTCATTGTGTGTGTCTTCTGTCCTCTCTGTTCTGCTTTTGAACCCATCTATTGAATTTTTTAGTTTGGTTATTGTATTTTTAAGTTATAAAATTCCTAGCTGCTTGTTCTTTATAGTTTTGTTTGCTAAAACATTCTAATTTAATTTGTTTCAAGCATGTTTGTAATGGCTCATTGAAGCATTTTTATAACAGCTACTTTAAACTCCTTGTCAGGTAATTCTAACATCTATATCAACTCATTGTTGGTGTTTCTTAATTGACTTTTCTCATTCAAGTTGAGATCTTCCTTGTTTTCGCTATGATGAGTGAGTTTTTTTTAAATTGAAACCACTTTTGGGTATTGTGATGACTCCAGAGTTTATACAAGTCCTGTGTTAGCAGTCCTCTTCTGACAATGCTCCAGCAGGGAAATGTGCAATGGCGCCTCATTGCTGCCTTGTGGTAGTGAAAGTCTACGTCTTCACTTGGCCTCAGCTGGTAACTGGGAGGAGGTCGGTTTTCCTCGTTACTGCTGAGCGGGAGTGGGAGCTCAGGACCCGCACATCTTCCAAGGGCACCACGCTGAGCGAAGGGGCACAGATGCCACATGACTGCTTCTCGCATGGCCTTCAACGGTACTGTGGTGAGGGAAGGAGCCCAGTTACCACAGAGGCGCTGAATGTCCAGACCCTTCTTAGGCTTCCCCAGACGCCACTGCAGAGAGAAGGATGCACACCACCACAGAGGCGGAGGGAAGTCCAGGTTCTGCTACGGCCGCCCTGACACCACGGGCTGCGTTTCCACTCAGTCTGCTCTGACTCCCTGGAGGCTGGGGCCTGGACTACCTCACTACAGAAGGCGAGGGTGGAGCCGAGGCTGTCTACTGGGTCTCTGCTGGTGAAGTGGGTTTGCAGCTATGGTCCTTTTCTGTGCCCTTTGGCTACAGTCAGCAGTTATTATCAAAAAGCGTTTAATCTTGGTAGGCTGTCTTTCTTCAGGTCTTTCAGTTGCAAGGAAGAGGCTTTCTTCCTCTTTTGGTTTGTTTGTGCCCACTGGAGAGTCAGGCCTGCTGGCTTCTCTGTTATCCAGTCTACGATATAAGAGGCAAAAAGAAATTCCAGGAACTCAACACCATGTTTGCCTTGGGACCCAAGGTCCTAGTTGGTCTGTCTTTCCTCTCCACTTCTCAGTCTTACGCTGTTTTATAAATAACGCCCAGGATTTCTAGTTGCATTTAGCAGGAGGAATAGGGGAAAGTACATTGACTCCACCTTTCCAGAAGAATAAATCTCAAATGCATATAATATAATTATAGTTTTATAATTTTAGAAGGAAAAGAAAACACATCATTTTTAAAAAGGAAGCAATTTCAAAAGAAAGTTTTGCCAGAGTTTTTTAAGGCAAAATGTGATAAAACATATCCTTAAGGTATTTTAGGAAAATAATGTTGTGAAGAGAATGAATAAATGAATAATTTCAAAGAAGGAAGCAGTAGAGTAAACTAGCAGCAACAAAAGCACATTTGCCACAAGTTATCATTTTCTGGTTAGAAAAAATGACATCAGTTCAGTTCAGTTCATTTCAGTTGCTCAGTCATATCCAACTCTTTGCGCCCCCAGGAATCCCAGCACACCAGGCCTCCCTGTCCATCATCAACTCCCAGAGTTCACTCAAACTCATGTCCATTGAGTCGGTGATGCCATCCAGCCATCTCATCCTCTGTCGTCCCCTTCTCCTCCTGCCCTCAATCCTTCCCAGCATCAGAGTCTTTTCTAATTAGTCAACTCTTCGCATGAGGTAGCCAAAGTACTGGAGTTTCAGCCTCAGCATCAGTCCTTCCAAAGAACACCCAGGACTGATCTCCTTTAGAATGGACTGGTTGGATCTCCTTGCAGTCCAAGGGACTCTCAAGAGTCTTCTCCAACACCACAGTTCAAAAGCAGCAATTCTTTGGTGCTCAGCTTTCTTCACAGTCCAACTCTCATATCCATACATGACCAATGGAAAAACCATAGCCTTGACTAGACAGATCTTTGTTGGCAAAGTAATGTCTCTGCTTTTCAATATGCTATCTAGGTTGATCATAACTTTCCTTCCAAGGAGTAAGCATCTTTTATTTTCATGGCTGCAATCACCATCTGCAGTGATTTTGGAGCCCCCAAAAATAAAGTCTGACACTGTTTCCACTGTTTCCCCATCTATTTCCCATGAAGTGATGGGACCAGATGCCATGATCTTCATTTTCTGAATGTTGAGCTTTAGGCCAACTTTTTCACTCTCCTCTTTCACTTTCATCAAGAGGCTCTTTAACAAAATTAACACAATTTTATAGGTCAAAACACATATCAAAACATGATATTAAATTGTAATGAGTTTCCTTACTTGAGCTTTCAGGGTTTGTAGTTGTCCTTCATAATTTTGAGTCATTGCTAAGTTACATTTTTCCAAACTGTCCAACTTCTGTCGAAGTAACCCCACCTGCATTAAGAATAAAATTTAATTTTTCTAAATTTTGCCTGACAAAATCTTAGAATAGTTATTAATAATTAAATTCACAAAAACCAGATGCTGCTAGGGCTATTCCACTGGGTACACTTTAGGACAGTATGGTATGGATGTTGAGCCTTCTTACTGGCACATTAAAGCAAGATTTAAAATCTATTTCGCATTGTCTTTTTGGGAGAGTTATGTCATCACTCTTGGCAGAACCCCTGCCAACACATTTCAGCCTTTATTTTAGGCTCTGCTGCCTTCAACGGGAGCTCTGTTTTAGTGGTGTTATGGAATAATTGTTACCTTTTTTTAAAAATAAAAACTAACAAATTGAAAAGAAAAATAGGACTTCCCTGGTGGTGCGGTGGGTAAGAATCCACCAGCCAATGCAGGGAACATGGGTTCGACTCCTGGTCTGGAAAAATTCCACGTGCTGCAGAGCAACTAAACCCCTGGGCCACAACTACCGAGCCCATACTCGAGACCCCAGGCTGCTGCAGTTACTAAAGCCCATGGGCCTAGGGGCTGTGCCCTGCAACAGGAGCAGACACCGCAATGAGCAACTGCAGAGCCTCATGCTGCAGTTACTGAAGCCCATGGGCTAGGGGCTGTGCCCTGCAACAGGAGCAGACACCACAATGAGAAGCCGGTGCAGCCAAGAGTAGCCCCTGCTCGCCACAGCTAGAAATAGCCCCGGAGCAGCAAAAAAGACCCAGCAGAGTAAAAAATGTAAAAAGAAAAAAATGTCTGAGAGGGGTTCATAGGGATTTGGCTTACAGAATTTGTCTGCTTAAACAGCATGTGAGGCTTCTGTTTGCACATCTGGGTTGTGACGGGACCAAAAGTCAGAAAGCAGCCCCTCGCATGTGCAGTCTCATGACCTGCCTCTGCTGATAACCACATTAACTGGGCCAAACAACAACACAGTTAACCAAGGTAAGAAGTTAAGTTCCACTGAGTCCAGCAGAGGTAGAAAAACAGCTGTGGAACAAGTTGACTGTTGACGTTTTAGTTATTAGCATATGATCAGTAAACCTGCCTTATGCCTGGTCCCAAAGAAAATTCACAGACATGAAAGTCCATGTCAGGTGAAGCGTGTGACTTTGCTGAACTCCGCAGCAGGCGCGAGAGCACTCAGACGTCCCTCTAGCTTCACCAGCTTGGCTGCAAGCAGGCTCCCTGGGACCAGGACGCTCCTCCTGGGTGGTGGACGTGCTCAGTCACTCAGTCAGGTCTGACTCTTTGCAACTCTATGGACTGTATGTAGCCCGCCAGGCTCCTCTGTCCAAGGGATTCTCTAGGCAAGAATACTGGAGTGGGTTGCCGTTTTCTATTCCAGGGGATCCTCCCAGCCCAGGGATCAAACCTGCGTCTCTTGTGTCTCGTGCGTTGGCAGGCAGGTTCTGTATCACTGAGCCATGTGGACACCCAGGCATACATATACCCCCCTCACTGAACTCTCTTCTTTCTTGACCTACAATCAAGGCTTTATCTGTCACTTCTTTTAGTCAAGACTTCTCTAGCAGATGAGAAAAGGCAAATGATCCTGAACTCTGTCTGCTCCAAAGCCACAGCTCTGATGGCTACTTTGTTTCTGTAGCAACAAAAGCACTGACATCCTTGCTTGAAAGCAGTATTTCACATACATGTCAAATGTTTACTTTCCTAGATGGCATCTACTGGACTCTGTCTGTCTGCATCAACAAATTACTATAGGTTTAGGCTCTGCTTGCCACTTATTTGATAGAACACATACATTTAGCACATTGTGACAGAATTTCAGGGCATTTCAAGCTATTGCTGATGCCTATACAAAATATGTGTAATGAAAAATACATTCTGATGGAACTAGCACTATTTATAACAGTCTGAGGAATGCACAATTTAGAAACCCAGCTCCGCAGTACCTCTTGACCTTTCTGTTCCAGACACGTCTGTGCATTTGCCAACTCTTGATCCCGAAGATCTAATCGTGTCTCCAGAGCCCGCATCTTCCTTTCCCAGTCCAATTTTTTGTTGTTTACCATGATGTCAATTTGCTCCATTAATTCCTGGAGCTCTGCCTCACAAGGAGAAGCTCTGGCAATTGTGGAAGAGTGAAATATATTTTAAAAGACTGAAATGTGAGAACAAGAAAACTTACGATTTTGCTTTGAATATCTTGATCATTATTTTCTCAAAATTTTCAATTATTTAAATAGGAAGAATTCTGAAAACTAGAGGCTAACATTTTAAATTAAAACTAAAAGCTAATTTCAGAGCTAACAGAGTATGTACTTTTCACTGACATTTTAAAAAGTATAGCTGTGCCATAATATAATGCATTATATTATATATACAGTTATATATATTATATATAGTTATAATCTGCATTTTTCTTCCTATGTATCATGTGGATTACATCAGAAATAAGGCCACAGTAAATAAAGTTAATTTGAAGAATTGATGCTTTTGAACTGTGGTGTTGGAGAAGACTCTTGAGAGTCCCTTGGATTGCAAGGGATCCAACCAGTCCATTCTAAAGGAGACCAGTCCTGGGTGTTCATTGGAAGGACTGATGCTGAGGCTGAAACTCCAATACTTTGGCCACCTCACGCGAAGAATTGACTCATTGGAAAAGACCCTGATGTTGGGAGGGATTGGGGGCAGGAGGAGAAGGGGACGACAGAGGATGAGATGGCTGGATGGCATCACCGACTCGATGCACATGAATTTGGGTGAACTCCAGGAGTTGGTGATGGATAAGGAGGCCTGGTGTGCTGTGATTCATGGGGTCACAAAGAGTTGGACACGACTGAGTGACTGAACTGAACTGAACTGAAAAATAATAAATTTTAGAGTGGGTTAATTTGAGGAAAATTCTAATTATAACAAATAGTCCCAGGGAATTTGCTTGCGGTCCAGTGGTTAAGAATCCATGTTGCAATGCAGGGGATGCGAGTTCAATCCCTGGTCTGGGAACTAAGATCTCACATACAGCAGGGCTACTAAGCCCACAAACCACAACTACTGAGACCTCATGGTGCAACTAAGACCTAATGCAGCCAAAAACAAACACATAAATATTTAAAAAATAATTCCATCCTCTTACATGTACATATACATATGCCTATGTGCTTATCATAACCTGAGCAGGTCGGATGGCAGGCTAACTGGGGCTTCACAGGGCCTGCCAGGGGCTGAGGAACAGACCCAGGCGAGGCAGGACCAGGTTCCCAGGCACCTGGGCTACACTGCTGCTCCTTCAGGACAGAAACCTGATGCCATCTGGCCGGTGAAGTCTGCTGGAAGAAAGCTGATTGGGCAGATGTGGGCAGAGTAACATAAGATTTTAGACTGCAGATATTAGCCAGAAAAGTAGGAATAGTTGGTCCTAGGAAGGTCTATGGTGTTTGAAACAGGACCCTTGGTGCAAACTAGCATTATGGAGGCTGAGAGTTGCTGAGTTGTGAGTGCTCCCGGGGCAGGGCTCTCCTTCCGAGAAGCGCAGCACTCCCCGAGGACCTGGTGTCAGTTCACTCATTCAGTCCAGATGAGCAGGTAGACATTGAGGTCCCAGGCTTCAGCTTAAGGCACGCACAAACGTCCAGGTTAGAGAAGCAAGTTGCTTCATTATCCATCTGTTCGGTGGTGATGGGGTTTCTGATGTATTTGTAGCTGAGAGGAAGCCAGGAGAGGTTAGTGTAAAATGACACCATCTCCTCCATCTACTTTCACTGAATGAGAATTTTAGGGCTAATTAAGGATCATTTAGCATTTTAAAAAAACTGAAGCCCAGACCCACTGAAGTCACACACTGATTAATGGAAGAGCCAGAACTAGATCCTAGACAGCTGCTTCTAAATTAAGCGCCTTCCTGTATCCACAGCAAAAGACAGGGGTTTTTTCTTCTTCCTCTCTCTGTTTAGTTATGGCTTTGTTTGTAATGTAACATGCAAAGTTGGCATTTTCCACTTTCTCTATTAAGGTGTTGAGGATAGAGGCGATAAGGAACACTGGCAGCAGAGCTGGCGGGCTTATTTTGTTACTATTGCAGTTACTGCATGGTCTACATTAGCAACATCTTCATGTTTTGAATAAGAACTTCCTTGACAAATGCAGTACCAATGAGCTCTGTTGTGATAAGGTTCGAAATAGGTACATGAACTCAAAGGACTCAGAACTTCTAGAATCCCTTTCTAAAATACCCAGAGTCATCCTGAACAAGGGATGTCCCTTTGACTGGCTTATTCAACAGCCTTCATACCAGTTGTGACACCAGAGCGGTTTTAACTACAAAAATGCATCCTGAAGTCGTCCAGTATTCCTGGGCTAAGGCCCAGAGGCTCTCAGTTTTGACTTAAAACCTAAAACCAGTCTGAGGAGAGGAATTACTATTTCGTCTATGAATAACCTGACTGGATTTTAATTGGAATTCTGATGCGGGGAAAAACAACAGAACAAAAAGAATGGTTTTCACACCATTTTCTTTTTCATAACAACATGTATCAGCTTTACTGTAAACACAGTTGGTTTCTTTTTCCTGCTGGTGTAAACTCTGAAGGGGAGGGGCTCTGTCAGTCTTGCTCATCAACACCTCACCCAGCTGAGCACAGTGCCGTAGTACACGGCAGGATGCTCAGTGAATCTCTGAGTCAACAAACAAGTGTTCTCCATTACTATCTCCTGGGCGTTCAGGAGCGAGCCATGCCTGTGGAAGGGAAACACAGGCCCAAAGAAGAACGAGGCATTGCTATGAGCCACTCAACCAATACTGTGAAATAAATGAATGGAGGGTTTATTTCCTGGGTATGACTATGCTATACAAAAGTAAGAATATTAGACTTCAGGGTGGGAGGACTTTTACAAGTCATCTAGCTCAACGACCCACTCGGTGTTTGCATACCTTGCACAGATTGGAGAGAATCGTCTATCACACCCCCACTGATCAGATTCAGCAAGTCTAGGACAGACACCAGGTTCTGCATTGGTAACAAAGGCATCAAGTACATGCCCTTTGGTGCTGGTTAGCCGCTAAGTCATGTCCAACTCTGGCGTCCTCATGGACTGTAGCCCATCAGGCTCCTCTGTCCATGGGATTTCCCAGGCAAGAATACTGGAGTGGGTTGTTATTTCCTTCTTTAGGGGATCTTCCCCACCCAGGGATCAGACCCCTGTCATCCTCATTGCAGAACGTCTCTGGCATTGCAGGCGGATTTGTTAACATTAAGCCACCAGGGAAGCCCCCTCAGTACCAATATTTGCTCCTAAATCTAGTGAACTTTAAAATAAAAGACAAAAGACTTAGTTTAGCCTCCTTCATTATCTGGACACTGACATTTGTATTCTTCATTTCTTTCTTTAGCTAAAGGCTGACACTACGCTAACTACTCTGCTGTACTTCTTCTCATGAATCTTCACAATATCCCATAAAGCAGATTGAGGAGCTGAAGGAGGAAAAAAAAAAAACATTTCTCTAAGCCTTTCAGCACTGGAGACTGGGTGGATTGTGTCTAATACACTACATAAGAGAAGTAAACCCTTGCCCTAACTATTGGGTTTATCTGTGGGAGAAATTCACAAGTGCCAGATTCTGAGAAAGGCTAGAGGTCTAAATGCATTAAGCCAGAAAGGAAGGGGCACACTGAGACTTGCAGGGTAACACACCAGTCTGAGGAGCCTAGAGTCAAAACATCAGGACATCATTGCTTGGAGATGGAGAGCAAAATAGAAAGCTGATGATATAAACAGAGGAAGTGGGGCAAGTGTGTCAGGGAGGAATGGCAGGGGGATGGATGTGGAGAGAGGCACTCAGAGAAACAGGAGCTGGGGTAGGACTCATGGACATGCCTGTCACTCCAGAGTCCTTTAACAGTGGCTGAGGGGCTGGTTCTTAAAAGGCAGAACTTAATCAGACAGATAGCTATGGTGACATATGGTTTGTTATTAACCCAGGATAATTTTAAAAGTGAAAGGGTAGCTATTAATGATTATTTCAGGACAACAGATACAAACAGTGACAGTTCTAGGCAAACTGAAATGTAGGGCTAGTCCATCCATCAACAATTGGGGAAGCAGAAGTGGATATCAGGTTGTTTATTTAAAAAAAGAGAGAGCTTAGTTCAGGACATGAGAGATATCTGACAGAGATGGACTTTTAGCTTGGGAGAGAGAAGAGGGGATTTAGCTTAAAAGACAAACATAGAAGTCACCATGGAGGAAGGGGAGAGGGGACAGGAAGCATAAGAAAGAATGAAGAGGAGACTGCCTCATGCACCACGGATGGGCCTAAGAAAACGAGTTTCCAAAAATCTGATGGGCAATCTTCTCAGGTTTTAACTTTTCAAAAATGTTTCAATAAAGCTCATTTTTAAACTGTATTAACATATTATTTGTCTTAGGCAGAGTACTCTTATTTAGCTGTACTATTATATAATGGTACAATATATTCAAAGTAGTGAAGGAAAAAATTTTCAATAAAGAAAACTAACTGGCACAGTTATCATTCATAAAAGATACAGAGTTTTCCAGAAAAGCTAAAGGAATTCATCACCACTAAACTGACCTGACAGGAAACGTTAAAGGAAATTCTTTAAGCTGAGAAGAAAGGGTACTGATCACTAACAAGTACACATTTGAAATAATAAATCTCACTGGAAAGGTAAATATATAGTAAAGGTAGTGGGTTAATCACTTATAAAGCTAGCATGAAGATTTAAAAACACAAACCATAAAAATATGATTTTGATAATTAAGGGATAGACAAGATGAAAAAATGTGAACTGTGACATCAAAACCATGAAATGCAGCAGAGGGAAGAGTATGAAGGTTAAGCTTTACAGTGGTATCAAACAAGTTATTTACAACTTTAGCTCAACTGTTACAGATATAAATTGTTAATATGCAAACCTCATGGTAACCACAGAGCAAAAAAACTACAGTAAATACATAAAAGGTAAAGAAATAAAAGCATACCGCTAAACCTAGATGGCATATTCAAAAGCAGACACATCACTTTGCCAACAAAGGTCCGTCTAGTCAAGGCTATGGTTTTTCCAATAGTCATCTATGGATGTGAGAGTTGGACTGTGAAGAAAGCTGAGCGCCGAAGAACTGATGCTTTTGAACTGTGGTGTTGGAGAAGACTCTTGAGAGTCCCTTGGACTGCAAGGAGATCCAACCAGTCCATTCTGAAGGAGATCAGCCCTGGGTGTTCTTCAGAAGGAATGATGCTAAAGCTGAAGCTCCAGTACTTCGGCCACCTCATGCAAAGAGTTGACTCGCTGGAAAAGACTCTGATGCTGGGAGGGATTGGGGGCAGGAGGAGAAAGGGACGACAGAGGATGACATGGCTGGATGGCATCACTGACTCGATGGACATGAGCTTGAGTGAACTCCGGGAGTTGGTGATGGACAGGGAGGCCTGGTGTGCTGCAGTTCATGGAGTCGCAAAGAGTCGAACATGACTGAGCCACTGAACTGAACTCAAGAAAGTCATCAAATCAAAAAAGGAAAAGAGCAAAAGAATAAGAAAGGAACAGACAGGAAACACAAAAATGGCCAGAAAACTATTAACAAAATGACAGTATATGCACAGCTATCAATAATTACTTTAAATGCAAATGGACTAAATTCTCTAATCCAAAGACACAGAGTGAAGAAAAAAAGACACAGAGTGGATGAATAGATAAGAAAATAAGACCCATCTACACGCTGCCTACAAGAGACTCACTTTGGATGTAAGGACACACATAGACTGAGAGTGAAGGGATGGAAAAAGAGATCTCATGCAAATGGAAACTACAAAAAAAAAAAATGTTGGAATAGCTGTATTTTTATCAGACAAAATAGACTTTAAAACAAAGACTGTAACAAGAGACAAAGGAGGGCATTATATAATGATAAAGACATCAACCCAACAAGAAGATGTAATGTTTGTAAATATTTACACAGCCAACAGAGGAGCATCTAACTAAAGCAAATATCAACAGCCCTAAAGGAGAAATTGACAGCAATAACAGCAGGAGACTACAATACTCTACATTTATATCAAAGGATACACAGGACAGATAATCACCTAAAACACATCAGCCTTTAGCAACATTTGAGATCACAAATATTTACAAAACACTCAATCCAAAAGCAATAGAAATGCATCCTTCTCAATATTTCCCAAGCTATATTATATGTTAGGCCACAGAACAAGCTCACTACATTTAAAGAGACTGAAATCACATCAAGAAGCTTTTCTGTGGTATGAAAAACTCAAAATTTATTACACAAGGAAAACTGGAAAATTCACAAATATGTGGACATTATACTATACAAGATGCTACTGGACAGTCAAAGGTTCAAAGAAGATATAAAAAGAGAAATTTTAAAATAATTACCTTGAGACAAACAAAAATGGATTATGTAACACACCAAACTATATGGGATGCAGCAAAAGTAGTTCTAAGAAGGAAGTTTACTGTGATAAATACTTAGCTTCAAGGAACAAAAAGTCTCAAATAAATAACTTTACACCTCAAGGAAATAGAGAAAAAAAACCTAGAAGAAATAAAATAAAAAGATTAGAGCAGAAATAAGTAAAATAAGCGTTAAAAGACAGTAAGTAAATAAGATCAATGAAACTAAGAGCTGGTTCTTTGAAAAGATAAATAAAATTGGCAAACCTCTAGCTAGATTCACCAACAAAAAGGAGAGGGACTCAAATAAAATCAGAAATGAAAGAGGAGCTATTACAACAGGAATTACAACAGATATTGTGAAGTGAAGTGAGTGAAAGTCGCTCAGTCGTGTCCAACTCTTTGCGACCCCATGGACCATACAGTCCATGGAGTTCTCCAGGCCAGAATACTGGAGTGGGTAGCCTTTCCCTTCTCCAGGGGATCTTCCCAACTTAGGGATCGAACTCAGCTCTCCCATGTTGCAGTCAGATTCCTTCCCAGCTGAGCCACAAGAGAAGCCCAATAACAGATATTATACAGAAATAAATAGATCATAAGAGACTACTATGAACAATTATAAATTAGCAAATTGGACAACCTATATGAAATAGATAAATTCCTAGAAACATACAATCTACCAAGACTGAATCATAATGAAATAAAAAAGCTAAACAGACTGACTGCTAATAAGGAGACTGGAACAGTAATCCAAAACCTCCCAACAAACAAGAGTCTGGAACCAGAATGCTTCACTGGTGACATTTACCAAACAGTCAAAGAATACCATCATTCTCAAACTCTTAAAAAAAAAAAAAAAAAGGACGGAACTCTTCCAAACTCATTTATGAAGCCAGCATTACCCTGATACTGAAATCAGGTAAGAATGCCACAAGAAAAGAAAATTACCTGGTGAACGCAGATGCAAAAATCCTCAACAAAACATTAAATTCAACAGGCATACACTGTGATCAGCGAGATGCAAGGATGGTTCAATAGCCACAGACCAGTCATTGTGACATGTCACATAGACAAAATAAAGGACAAAAATCATGTGATCATCTCAATAGACAGATGCAGAAAAAGCATTTGACAGCATTTGACAAAATTCAACATCCATTTATGAAAACAATCCCTCAACAAAGTGGGTATAGAGGGAACATACAAAAGTACTTCAACGTAGTAAAGGCCACATATGATAAGCCTACATCATACTCAAAGGTGAAAAATTGAAATATTTTCCTCTAAGATCAGGAATTGGAAGTCCTAGCCAGAGCAATTAGGCAAGAAAGAGAAATAAAAGGCGTCCAAATTGGAAAAGAAGAAGTAAAACTATTACTATATTCATATGACATAATATGTTTATGTGTGTGTGTATATATATATATATATATATATATATATATATATATAAAACCCTAGAGACTACATCAAAAACTAACAAATTTGGTAAAGTTGCAGGATACAACATCAATACACAAGAACTTGCTTATTTAAATAAACTAATAATGAAATATTAGAAAGAGAAGTAAACAATTCCATTTATGATTACATCAAAAAGAAGAAAATACCTAGCAATAAATTTATCAAGGAGGTGGAAGATCTGTATATTTTAAACTATAAAACATTAAAGAAATTAAAAATGATACAAATAAATGGACAGATGTCCCATGCTCACAAACTGAAAGAATGAATACTGTTAAAACGGCCACACCACCCAAATCAATCTACAGATGTAATGCAATCCCTATCAAAATCCCCATACCGATGGAATTTTTCACATAAATAGGACAAATAGTCCTAAAATTTATATAGAACCATAAGAGACCCCTTAAATAGCTAAATCAGTCTTGAGAAAGAATAAAGTTGAAGGTATCATACTCTAAAATTTCAAACTATGTTACAAGCAATAATAATTTAAACAGTACGATATTCACAGGAAAGCAGACACACAGATCAATGGAACAAAATAGAGAGTCCAGAAATAAACCCACATATACATGGTCAAAGAATGGGGAAAGAACAGTCTTTTCAATAAATGGTGTTGGAAAAATTGGAGAGCCACATGCAAAAGATTGAAACTGGACCAACACTGTAACACCATGAACAAAAATCAACTTAAAATGAATTAAAGACTTGGGTGTAACACCTGAAACCATAAAATTCCTAAAAGAAAACATAGGTGGTAAAGCTCCTTGACATATGCCTTGATGATGATTTTTGGAATCTCACACCAAATGCAAAAATAAACAAGTGGGGCTACAACAAACTAGAAAGTTTCTGTATTGCAAAGGAAATCAACAAAAGAAAAAGGGAGGAAATATTTGCAAATACTCAGAATAAATCAAGAACTCAGACAACTTAATACACAAAAAGTGATTTAAAAATGAGAAGATCTGAATAGACACTTTTCCAAAAAAAGACATACAGATGCCCAAAAGACACATGAAAAGATGCTCTACATCATTAATCATTAAACATAATGCAAATTAAAACCATAATGAGATTATCACCTCATGTGCTAGAATGGCTATTATCCAAAAGACTAGAAATAAAAAGTATTGACAAGGATATGGTAAAAAGAACCCTGGTATACTGTTGGTGGAAATGTAAATTGGTACAGTTTCTATAGAAGACAGTATGAGGTTTCCTCAAAAAATTAGAAATAGAACTATCATACAATTTAGCAATTCTATTTCTGGCCATTGATCTGAGGAAAATGACAATACTAAATTGAAAAGATACACACATCCTCATGTTCATGAAAACATTATTTACAATAGCCAAATTATGGAAAAATTATGTCCACTGGTGGATAGACAGATACAGAAAATGAGGCATGCATGTGTATACGTGTGTGTGTGTTCACATACATACACACATGGAATACTACTCAGTCACAAAAAAGAATGATATCCTGTCATTTGCAACAACCTGAATGAAACTTGAGGGTATTATGTTACGTGAAATAAGTCAGGCACTGGAAGACAAATACCATATATACTCTCTTATATGTGGAATCTAAGATACAGATATGAAAATGAAAGTGTAAGACAGTCAGGTCCAACTCCTTGTGGCCCCATGGACTATACAGTCCATGGAATTCTCCAGGCCAGAATACTGGAATGGGTAGCCATTCCCTTCTCCAGGGGATCTTCTCAACCCAGGGATCAAACCCAGGTCTCCTGCATTGCAGGCAGATTCTTTACCAGCTGAGCCACCAGGGAAGCCCAAGAACACTGGAGTGGGTAGCCTATCCCTTCTCCCGCGGATCTTCCCGACCCAGGAATGTAGATATATATGTATAAAATCGGGTTCATAGATACAGATAACAGACTCATGGCTGCCAGAGGCTAGGAGAAATGGGTAAAAATAATGACAAACATAGAGTTTAGCTCTCCTCTGGTGGCTCACAGACCCCACGTGAACATCACACACTGCACTGCAGAAACAAGATTAGAGCCCGAGGGAGAGGCTCCAGGAGAGCTCCCGGAACCCATTTTCACAGACGTGTCTGTGCTCTCAGTCTGTTCTTTAGCCAACCGTCCCTCCTCAAACAGTAAAGGAAAAATTTATCACCTCATGATTTTCAGGCCATAGCTTCATGGTTGCCCTTGGTCCAAATTAATTATTAAATTATAGTTAAAGTAACTTTTTCTCAAGCACTTTTTTTGTTGTCCAAAAAATATAATTTATTGTCACCATGAGGTTTGCTGACATAGAGGCGCTGCAGTGCCTATTTTTACTGTATACCCAAGGTGGGGGCTCATATTCAGTCCATTCTTCACTCTCATTTGTGATAAGCTTAGTGTTAGGATGTGGAGGAAGTATATATCCCCTATTCCAATAAAGCATGCCTAAATGTACCTATAATGGCTTTATCCTAAAGCCTTCATCATAATAATCAAAGAAAGAAGTTTATAGAAATAAAATGCAATGTCACAACTTTCAAGTCTCTATCAATGTTTTTAAGAAGTCTAAGTCTCATTCTTAAGTTCTAAAGAGAATGGAAGTTCTGTTAAAAAGCCTTCATTACAGATAAAGTTTTTCTTGAAACTTCTCTATAATTATTCACATTCTAAGTAACATCTTGGTTCACAGATCAAATGAGGTAAACAGACGAAATGTTAGCAAGCAATAACCCTCTTTCTTCAGAGTGATCTCTATAATCACCTGAAAGTTTAAATAATTATCTGAAAAATAATTTCATGTTAATACATAGAAACATATGGTACAATTAATAGTAAATAAAAGCTTACACATGCATTAGCTTAGATTCCTTTTTGTTTTTTATATTTCCTTTCTTAAGCCTATGGGAGAGGCTGAAATTAAAGTATATCTAGACATCTTATTAAGCCACTGAAAAAGAATAAACTCCAAATCTAATTTGTATCTAAAGTATACAGTTATCCCATTTTCAAAATCTAAAATTACCCTTGGTACTTTTTTTGATTACTTAAACATTTAATTATTGATTTCCACCAATAACCATAGCTTGGAATCCATAAGCCAATCTCTGTTAATTAAAATTCCCTCCTGCCAAAAGGTCTATTTAATGAAAGACTATAGAGTTAGTACATATGAGGACAGTCATTTTACTCTTTTTCTATTACAACTACAGCCAGCTATTTCACTAGATCCTAAAAGTAGAGTATTAGGCAAACACTGATAAAATCTGTTTTTTCCAATGCTAGGAAACTAAGAAATACACTGTTTCCTAAATAGTGGAAATTTCTAATGAAACTTGAGTGCCAGCTTGTTCCGATAACTTCCTAATCAGTATCTGCAGAGCTGCTGAACTCTGGGCTTCTCTATCCAACTACCTAGTCAACACTGACATTCCCACAGGGTATCTATACACATCTCAGTCTTTACAAGTTCAAAACAGAGTGAGAGACTCCTTGTGCTACAAACCTGCTCCCACTCCAGTCCATCCATCTCTTTAATTGACACCACTGCTACAGTTGCTCCAGATAAAAACCCTTCATGATCCTGGATTTGTGTTTTCCTCAAACTCCAGAACAACAGTTTCATCAGCACTGCCTCCAGTATTCTAAATCCTGACCACTTCTCACAATATCCAGTGATAAAACCCTAGTCTGAGTCATCCTTACCACATGTCTGCCTCCATCCTTATCGCCTATGTGGCTGGCTGGCTCCTCAACCTCCCTCCTCCCTTTCCTCCATGCTAACAGAGCTCCAGTGTGCTATTCAGTATGGAACTATGTCTGGCTGAGAATATGGCTACATTTCCCAGTTTCCCCTGAAGCTGTGCTTGGCCATGTAACAAAAGCTGGCCTATGAAATCTAAGTGGAAGTTATCACGAAGCTGTTGAAAGAGGCCACAGCAGTTGCTGTTGATGTTCCACACATCTCTCATGCTCACCACTTCCAGGCACTAAGCCTGATTTCCAGCGGACAGAACCTGCATTTCTTTGCCTGAGTGATTCTCTTCCTCTTTGACTCCTGTGTGATAGACAGGTCAGAAGTGATGGGGAATTGAAGCCCTTCTGGGAGCAACCTTCAACCAATAACTGTTGGCTACTGGTGTATAATCTCTCACCTGCTTCTTGGATGGAATAACTCTAAGGGGTGTGCCTTATACAGTGTTTCAGAATTTCCCCATCAGGGTTTTGCCCCAGTCACCCTCAGCCATAACTTGGTTTGATAACTTGCCCTTCCTTGTTTCAGTTCCTCAATCCTGTAGGTGATAGGCTGAAAAATGGCCCCCAAAGATATCAGATCTGAATCCCTGAAACCTATAAATGTTATTTATTTGGAGGAAAGTTATTTGTCTAAATTAAGTGTCTTGAGATGGGGAGATTATCCTATATTATCTGGGTGGGCCCTAAGAAAGAGGCAGAGGGAAATCTGACACACCCAGGAGAAGGGGATATGAAGATGAACCCAAGAGAGAGGTGGAGGTGCTGGCCTTAAGGATCAGAGTGATGTAGCCACAAGCTAAGGAATGCCGGCAGTTACCCGAAGCTTGAAGAAGCAAGGAACAGCTTCTCCCTAGAGCACTCAGAGGGAATGTAGTCCTGTTGACATCATGATTTTAGCCCAGTGATACTGACTTCAGATCTTTGGACCACAGAACTGCGACTGAATAAGTTTTGATTGTTTTAAACCACCAAGTTTATGATACAGCAGTCATAGGAAACTAATAGTCCATACTTTCATCTCCCAAATAAACAACTTGTATCCACATCTTTATTTCACAGCTTTGGCTTCTGTAGAAGCTTCAAATTAAATGCTGGCAGTGCTCTTCTGCATTTACTCACCGCCCTTCCTCTGCTCCCTTCCTCGAGGCAGATGTGCAGCTGGAGGCGGTTCAACCATCTTGCAATCATAAGGTGATGCCAAACAATAAAGCCACACACTGGGGGTAATAAAGCAGGAAGATACATCTAGACCTGCACATACAGCTAATTATCTGAGCTTCACTTGGATATATAACAGGCATCTCCAACCAAGCCTGCATTTTCTCGTCTCCCTTATTTTAATAAATGACAATCTTATTATTCCAACTGATGGGCCAGAAGTCCACTATCTCATTTCCTTCCTGCTCACCCCATATCCAGTCTATGATTTCTAAATATTATCAGCTCTTCTGTCACAGCCTCCCCATTTGTCACTATTTCTACCAACCTGATCCAAATCACTGCCATCTCCCACTGAGTTGGTCCAATTTGTCTTTTTCTCCTGCCCTTGCTTTGCAACAGCCTAGTCTTCACATAGCAACCAGAGCGAGCCTTTCAAAACATTAAGTCAGAAAATGTCACTGCTTTACTCAAAGTCTTCCAAGGACTTCCCATCCCACACAGTGAAATCTAAAGTCTTTACCAGGTCTGCAAAGGCCTATTTGCCTCTCTGATGTTCCTCCTCCAAACACGCTGGCCTTTTTGTTGTTGTTCCTTCAAAAGACTAAGCATGCTCCTGCCCCAGAACCTTTGCTTTTGCTATTCCCTCTGTCTGGAAGGCCACCCCCAGGATGTCCATACAAAGACAGTTCTCTTCAAATGTCACCTTACCAGGTTTACTTTGTAACTCTCTAGCCCCATAACCTGCAGAACCTTTCCTCAGAGCAGTCATCACCACCCCCTGATAGAACATATCCTCTTTGGTGGGTGATAATCTGTCCCCCTGTTCCACTGTGAGCTGCACGAATCCCTGATGGTGCCCTACAGCCACAGCATAGCTGTGAACTGCCAACCTCCAGAAAGATGAAACCCCTAACGTGTCTGTGTACTGTGCTCTAAGACTCTGGGTCTTATTTGAATGCTGTGTTTAACGCCTTTCCTGAGAAGGCTCCGGCAGAGGAGTGGGCACTACCTCATCACTGCCAGGCAGGGAACCCCACGCCCCTGCCTGCACCTCTGCTGCTACTTGGGGACGGGACTCGCGTCCCTGCTAGGTGGTGGGATTCAGGCAGCCCCCTGGCCAGGGGCCAACACCAGCACAGCAGACGGCAGGGTGCCTCCGTGGCCCCAGGGACACTGCAGAAGGCGGGCGGCCTTGTTACCATCCACCCCTCAGAGGGCCCTGCTGTTCCTTGCCACTGTGAGTGTGTACGACGCTGCAGATCTCCCCTGGGACTGTCCACGAGCTGAGATCCAGTGTGGGCGTCCAGGGCTCCGGGGTCACAGCACCCCACTCTGCAGCTTCTCGCCTGATGGGGACAGACCACAACCGTACTCTGACCGGCTGTCCTTACGAGTCAGCTATTTTGCTGATCCACCCAGTTTTCATGTTCTTGAACTTTTTAAAAGTAGTATATAACTTGAAAACAATAAGATTAGCATAAGATATTTGCATTTATTTCTCTTTTATTAGAGAAAAACTGGAAGCCATTTCCCTGCATGATTCTATAAGGCAGCTGGCTCTGTTAAGCTCTTTTTGTGCATAGCTTTTACATGAATGCTGTCTAATGAAACCACTTCCTCCCCCCACACCCCCACCAGGGAAGAGAACTAACAAGCTTCTGTCCCCACCCCGTTCATGTTCTGGCACCTCTCCGTTTTACCAATTCCCTGACAAGAGGTTCGCAAGCATTCCAAAGTGCCAGGTCACTGAATGCCTGGAATGTCAGGTCAGGCTGAGTGTGCCCAGGTCCTGATAGATATGCCTGGGTTTACACATATCATGGCTTTGTCCTTTTTTAAAAAAAAAAAAGTAACTTGTAACTAATACAATTAATGTTTTGTAAACACTGTCCTATAAAAAGTACTGCCTCACAGAGAGGTAATTAACAAGATATAAGACTTATATCTTATGCATTGATCTTGTTCATAGAATCTTGTCAAATCCTTTCTGAAGGATTTGTCAAATCCTTGTCAAATCTTTCTGAAAGAATTAACAATTCTTTCAGACGAATCTTTCTCTCCCCTCCCTTTCCTTCCTCCCTCTATTGCCTTCCTTCCCTCCCCTTCTGAAGTGTTTTCCTCTCCTTTCAAAATCACTCACTGAATTCTTACAATCACTTACCACTTTGCTAACATTTCAGGATCTAACTTCAAACTCTGAGATATCAAAATTTTATTCTAGGTTGGGCTTCCCTGGCGGCTCAGACTGTAAAGAATCCGCCTGACATCAGGAGACCAGGGTTCGATCCTTGGGTCGGGAAGATCCCCTGGAGGAGATGGTTACCCACTCCAGTGTTCTTGCCTGGAGAATCCCATGGACAGAGGAGCCTGGCAGGCTACAGTTCATGGAGTCGCAAAGAATCAGACATGACTGATTGATTAACACTTTCACTTTTTCACCACTTTGCTTTGCTTCTTCAGAGAAATAAGAAAGAAGAACTTGTCAAATATGATTACTCTGGAAAGGAATGTGTGCATTTTGTGGAAAATAAAGTATGATGGAGGGAGAATAAGATACCACGAGAGTCAATCAAATTAGAAAGAATTTTCAGTATGCAAAAATAATAAATTACAATTTACTCAACTACAAGTATATATTGACTAATATTAGAATTTTTACAAACTAATTAAAACTGTATTCGACTCATAGGAAACAGGCAAGTAAAGTTGTGATTATGAATATCTCTCAGAGGGAAGGGCCACTGAAGGTTTAGAAAGTTGTTCACACAGAAGAACAATCCTTTGAAGGGTTTTTCTGAACTCTGATGTGAGAATGTGCTTTAATATTCATCTGCCTTGGTCTCTGAAAATACGACTTTCACAGCAGATAAAAAATTTTGGTAAATCGTGTAGCACCTAGATTTTTAGAAAGGATTTGACAAGATTCTATGAACAAGATCAATGCATAAGATATAAGTCACAGAGTAAAAAGAAATAAATGATTCAGTAGAGAAAATGAGACTCTTGATTGAAGATGGAGGAACAAACAAATTTTGCTTCCTTCCCAAATCCTACTAAAATAAAGCAAAAGAATATTTTTAACCTAAAAGGTTAGACCTACAAGGACAAAACAAAGGAGCTGGTACTGGAGAAAACCAAGAAGCAACCTATTAAGTATTTCTGGAAGTCAGGGGTGAATGCTGGCTGCCCAACTTACACCCTGTAAGCAGAAGAATTTAGAATCATGTTCTCTGGAAACTGAGCAGCCTGAGACAGAGAGACTAGCCTAATGACCAGACAGCAAAGACCCTGGTCAACAAGCCCTGCTCATGTACACTGGGGCTTCTTGTCAGCTTTTGATGCCATTATTCTTAAATAGAAGCAAGCAGTCAGAGATCACAGACATCTGATGAAAGCGGTTCACACAGCGAGGTCTTATACAAGTGGAAAGACATTATTTGAAGAAAATTACATAGAAAGGGGAAAAGTTCAAAAAATTTTATAATTAGGATACTCGAAGTATTATCTCCAGGAAAAAACAAAATGTGCAAGAAAGGAAAAGCAATCATGGTATACTGTGATATATGGCTCAGAGGTGAAGAGTATTTACAAAGCTGCTGCTGCTGCTGCTGCTGCTGCTAAGTCGCTTCAGTCGTGTCTGACTCTGTGCGACCCCACAGACAGCAGCCCACCAGGCTCCCCCGTCCCTGGGATTCTCCAGGCAAGAACACTGGAGTGGGTTGCCATTTCCTTTTCCAATGCATGAAAGTGAAGTTGCTTCAGTCGTGTCCGAGTCTGCAGCCCCACAGACAGCAGCCCACCAGGCTCCTCCATCCCTGGGATTCTCCAGGCAAGAACACTGGAGTGGGTTGCCATTTCCTTCTCCAGTGTGTGAAAGTGAAGTCACTCAGTCGTGTCAGACTCGTAGCGACCCCGGAGAACGGAGGAAAGGGAAGTGAGTGTGTGTCTGTATGTGCACATGTTCGCACACGCAGCAGGTAAGATTATGAAAAATAAGTATTGTGGATGTCAACAGATTATGATCGAAACTGAAATATCAAGAAGTAGCAACTTAAGGTTGTTATTTAGAGATATGGAATAAATATCAAAAGAGTCAGCCAAAAGAACTGAAAGTGGTTGCTTCTGGGGAGTGGAAAATGGGGGCAGGAACAGGGGACTGCATTTTTTCTTTTTTGGTAACAGTGATAACAAAATGGTTTTTTAAATTACATACATGAATAACTAAGTAAAGGGAAAATCTAGATAAGTGTTTTTCAGTTAGAAAAGGTATTTTAAAGAAATAATCCATCATATGTGCATTCACTTATACAAGGAAATGACATTTTTTCAAAACGTCACTCTAAAATTCAGACATTTGGAGACTCTACGTATGTGTTTTTATTGACCTTAGCATTGCTCAATACATTTGTAGAATTCCTATCTAGAAATTACCTTCAGAGATAAGTTTATTAAACACGAGATTTAATAATCTCAAATATATTAGACTACACAGCACATTGGATGTGGTCGTGCTGAGCCCTCAGGAAGTTGTAGCTGCACTGTAATTGGTGAACTGATTTCTTGGGAAAACCTAATTGATTTCTCTTTGAGAGTAGCAGAGGTTGGGCGAAAGGCTGGGCTGTGGAGCAGTTGGGGTTTGGAAAGTGACAAATTAAAAGATGTAAAGAGCTATACCCACAGAATGACTGACTATAAAGGAGTTAGTATAAGAAGCAAGAGATCACTTCAAACACTTCAACTTGTATTTTTAATGAGTCAATAGTGTATTATATTAATAAAGAAAAGCAATTTACTAAGTAAAAGGAACAATGAAATAAACATACAAAAAAATATTGGAAATAAAAACATTGTTGTCAATACTCAAAATCGCAAGAGAAGCAATTAAACAAACGAATGCAATCATTGCTGAAATAAAAATGAGAAAATGGAAGAAATTCCTCCAGAATGTAGAGCAAAAGATAAAATGATGGAAATTATGAAAAAAAGGAAAAAGATATAGGTGTTCTAGGAGATGAGAATGAAGCAAGATGGGGAGAATCATTAACCAAAGAAACAGAAGAAAAATTCACTGTGCTGAAAAGCTTTGAATCTTTAATAATAAAAGTGCTCACCAAATGCTTTGAAGGGATTGAAATGGATCTATACCAAGAAAGTTATCCTGGTAAATTTGTAGATTCCAAGGATAAACAGAAATCCCATAATTCTCAAGATGCTAAAAAAGAAAGAAAGAAAGGAAAAAACGAAAAAAAACTTGAGAGAGAATGAGACTGGTATTGGACTTTCCATGTAACACTTCACACTTCAAGGCCATGGGACTAATAACTCTTACAGAGTTCCTGTATGAGAGGAACAAGAAGACATCTGGACATGAAAAAAATTAAGAGGTATACCACCTCTGGTCATTTCTATTAAAGGCTACCTAAGGAAGTACTTCAGTCAAATTAAAAATGAATTTTAAAAAGTTTAAATTGAGAACAAGGAAGATTCTATAAAATAGTAATAACCAATGCAATCAAGTTTATAGCTGCTAAAGAGAATTCTTAAAAGAGGAATAAAATAATTAACATTATCCTATATGTAACCATTTATATACAAGTTAAAAGTCATCAGGACCAGAAATCCGGATTATTTCTTGGAGGTGGAATAAGCAAATGCAGAAGCAAAAACAGTACTAAAAGTGAAGTCTTACCAGGGTTGAGAGAGGGCGAAGCTACAGTTAAAATTCAGGAAGTCAGAAGAGGAATCCAATTTTAAATGTTTGTAAAAAATGTAAATTAACAATGTGTAAAATAGGACATAGAACTTGTAAGAGAATAAGAAGAAAACTAGATAATACTAGTGAATATTGGGAAAGCAAAACGGATTCAATGTTAATATATTAATGATTATAAAACCCTCTCTTTAATGGGTAAGGAGGTGGGAGGGGGATTCAGGATGGGGAACACATGTACATCCATGTCTGATTCATGTCAATATATGGCAAAAACCATTACAGTATTGTAAAGTAATTAGCCTCCAATTAAAATAAATAAAAAAAAATAAAATCCTCTTTAATTGCAAAGACCTTCCAAATGAGGCGTATACCTGCATTAAAGAAGCAGAAGATATTAAGAAGAGGTGGCAGGAATACATGGAAGAACTGTACAAAAAAGATCTTCACGACCAAGATAATCATGATGATGTGATCACTAATCTAGAGCCAGACCTCTTGGAATGTGAAATCAAGTGGGCCTTAGAAAGCATCACTATGAACAAAGCTAGTGGAGGTGATGGAATTCCAGTTGAGTTATTTCAAATCCTGAAAGATGATGCTGTGAAAGTGCTGCACTCAATTTGCCAGCAAATGTGGAAAACTCAGCAGTGGCCACAGGACTGGAAAAGGTCAGTTTTCATTCCAATCCCAAAGAAAGGCAATGCCAAAGAATGGTCAAACTACCACACAATTGCACTCATCTCACATGCTAGTAAAGTAATGCTCAAAACTCTCCAAGCCAGGCTTCAGCAATACATGAACCGTGAACTCCCTGATGTTCAAGCTGGTTTTAGAAAAGGCAGAGGAACCAGAGATCAAATTGCCAACATCTGCTGGATCATCGAAAAAGCAAGAGAGTTCCAGAAAAACATCTATTTCTGCTTTAGTGACTTTGCCAAAGCCTTTGACTGTGCGGATCACAATAAACTGTGGAAAATTCTGAAAGAGATGGGAATACCAGACCACCTGACCTGTCTCTTGAGAAATCTGTATGCAGGTCAGGAAGCAACACTTAGAACTGGACATGGAACAACAGACTGGTTCCAAATAGGAAAAGGAGTACGTCAAGGCTGTATATTGTCACCCTGCTTATTTAACTTATATGCAGAGTACATCATGAGAAACACTGGACTGGAAGAAGCACAAGCTGGAATCAAGACTGCCGGGAGAAATATCAATAACCTCAGATATGCAGATGACACCACCCTTATGGCAGAAAGTGAAGAGGGTCTAAAAAGCCTCTTGATGAAAGTGAAAGAGGAGAGCGAAAAAGTTGACTTAAAGCTCAACATTCAGAAAACGAAGATCACAGCATCTGGTCCCATCATTTCATGGTAAATAGATGGGGAAACAGTGGAAACAGTGACAGACTTTATTTTGGGGGGGCTCCAAAATCACTGTAGATGGTGACTGCAGCCATGAAATTAAAAGACGGGTTACTCACTGGAAGAAAAGCTATGACCAACCTAGACAGCATATTAAAAAGCTGAGACATTTCTTTGCTAACAAAGGTCCATCTAGTCAAAGCTAAGGTTTTTCCAGTAGTCATGTGTGGATGTAACAGTTGGACTATAAGGAAGGTTGAGTACTGAAGAATTGATGCTTTTGAACTGTGGTGTTAGAGAAGACTCTTGAGAGTCCCTTGGACTGGAAGGAGATCCAACCAGTCCATTCTAAAGGAAATCAGTCCTGAATACTCACTGGAAGGGCTGATGCTGAAGCTGAAACTCTAATACTTTGGCCACCTGATGTGAAGACCTGACTCCTTGGAAAAGACCCTGATGCTGGGAAAGACTGAAGGCAGGAGGAGAAGGGGTCGAGAGGATGAGATGGTTGGATGGCATCATCGACTCCATGGACATGAGTTTGAGCAAGCTACAGGAGTTGGTGATGGATAGGCAAGCCTAGTGTGCCACAGTCCATGGGGTCACAAAGAGTCAGACACAACTGAGTGACTGAACTGAACGGGTTTAGTGAGCTCCTGGGTCGGTGAGCAGGTGGAGGTGCTGGGACAGCAGTATACTCCTTTCCACGTACCTTATCCTATGCACCCTTTCCATCTGGATGCTCATCTGTACCCTTTAAATAAACTGGATGAAAGTAAGATTTTAAAGGTTAAGTGTTTCCCTGAGTTATGTGAGCTACTCTAGCAAATTAATCCTATCCAAGGAGGGGGTTATCTATAACTGTTTGGTCAGAAGCACAGGTGACAACCTAGACTTGCAACTGGAGTTTGAAGAGGGTGGCAGGAAGTCTTGTAGGATCAAGCCCTCAGCCTGCTGGGTCTGGTGATATTTCTGCATAGACAGTGTCAGAATTGAGCTGAATTGTAGGACTCCCAGCTTGTGTTCCAGAGAATTGCTTGGTTGGATCAGAAACCTCCACATATATGATGACCACAAGTGTCAGACGTGAAGTGTTTCTATGAAGGTAAAGGAGGCACACAGGGCAGAAAGACACAGGTTTTTCCCTACAAAGGGAGGAAAAGACTGAATTTTTTCCTTTATAAAAGGGATGAACAAGACTATTACAGGCTAAAGCAAGTTAAAAAGAAAACAGATGGCAATATCAGCAATGAAAAAGTAAAATTCAATTAGAAACCATTCACTCATATTTGTGAGATATTCTATATGGCTAAATCATACAATATACCAAGAAGATATAATATCTGTGAACCTCAATATATTGAGCAACAAAATATGGAAATACATAAAATAAAAACTATCTGAAATACAAGAAGAATTGGACAAAAATCACAATTATAGTAAAGATCTTACTTAAAATGTGACAGCTCAAATACACAAAAAAGGTAATAATGAATTTGAAAGGCACACAATTTGAACATAATAATTAAACAGTTTGATTATATATGTAAAACTTTTAAAACCTTTTTTCTTAAGCAAAAGAGAATATATATTTGCTTTCAATGCCTAAAGGACATTTATGAAAGTTGCTCACACAACAAATCATAAGAATAATCTTTATGAAACCAAAATATCATACAGGTCATATTCTATGACCATAGATGTAGGGGGTTTAAAAAGTAATGAATAAAAAAATAATTAAAACCTGAAGTTATATCTGGAAATTACGTCTCCCAAATATCTATGGAGTCAAAGAGGAAGTCAAAGTTGAAATAATAGACAATTTAAGAAAATGAGAGTGGGTACATTAATCCTATGGCCTGCAGCAAAGCTGAGCCCAAGAGGAACTCCAGCTTTAAATGCTTATATTATTCAAAGAAATCATGAAATCCAGAAATCATGAAAACAACTGAATCATATTTTCAACTCAGAAATCAGAGCAAGATAAGTAAAATAAAACATAAAATGACAAAGTAACAAGAATAGAAATTCAGGAATAATAGAAAAAAAGAAGAATGTAGACATGGTTCTCCTATAAAAAGCAGATTTTTTACTCATTCTATAATTATTTATGTTCTGGGCACACCACTCAAAAAACAAAACGGGCAAACTTACTTAAATGTGATCATTTCATTTAGAAGGCATTCAAGTTGATTATTATGGTACAAACACGTATACTGGGGAGGAAATCTTGGATAAACAAAAACCAAACCCTGTTATAAGCCAGAGGTCAGAGAATAATGGCTCACCCATGTCATAAATGCTCTATGTAAAAGCTCCCATCTGAGGCCTTTGCATTTTCTGTTCCTCCTGTTGGGAACTTTCTTCTCACAGACATAAAGCTCTGCTCGAACACCACCTTACCCGGGAATCCGTGTGTGAGCACCCCATTCACAGGCCACTTCTCCGTCCTCAGCCTGCTTATTCTTCCTCCTATCGCCACATGAAACATGTTTATATCTCCCACTAATGTACAAAGCCCTTTAGGAGTGTTCTCTGCCTTGTTCACCACTGTCTTCCTGGTGCTTAGACCAGTGACTGACTCATCATAGACTTTAGATAGATGTCAAATGAAGGTTGCCCCAAGAAACACCTACTGTTATGTAGACGACACCATTTGATATGCACATACTACATCCCTGATGAATGAGGTTTCATTATCTTCAAGATCTAAATTTTTACATATTTCTCAGTAGTGCATGGGACAGAGGCAAAGCCAACCTGGTTCTCCATCCTTTGGAGACCATGCTCAAGAAGGTGTGCTCCCGTGTGTGAGGCGGTGAGCTGCAGCTTCCACATGGAAACCTGCAGTAATTCTCATTCACTTCTGGTGTGCAACCACACTGTACCCAAACAAGCTCTATGGTTTCCTACTAAGTTTTGAGTTCCTTGAAGGCCTTTGTATGAGTCAGAGAGCTTAGTGTTGTGCCTGGCATACGGTCAGTCTTCCATACCTTTTCCCAAAAGAATGAATGATGAGAAATAGCAGTCTCCATGGCCTCAGATTTGCAGGAGTGAAGTGCTATCTGATACCCAGCCCGAGGTTTAAGACCTTCAGTCTGTATCTTAGTCTTCAGTGCCATTGTCATACCAGAGGTCTACCCCCTCTCAACCCAGAATCCTAGTCTGGCTGTGCTACGGACACCAGGCAGGCCACTCCCCACGTCTTTCTGCCATCCATTTACAGTGCAGCAAGGAATGCTGGGATTGGAGCCGGACTTATCTGAAATCAAATCCTACCTCCTCCAGTAACCTAGCTGTGTATTCTAGGGCAAGTTCCTGCTTTATTTCTCTTTCTTTCTACCTTTCTAAATTCAGTGCGACGGAGGCTGCTAGTTGTCCACTAATATCCATTCTTCTTCCTTTCACTGTGTGTGTGTGCGTGCTCAGTTGCTCAGTAGTGTTCAGCTCTTTGCAGCCCCATGGACTATAGCCTGCTAGGCTCCTCTGTGCATGGAATTTTCTAGGGAAGAATACTGGAGTGGGTTGCCATCTCTCACTCCTTTCATTACAGTTCCTCTAAACTTTAACTGACTACACAGCTGCCCAGTTAGAGACGACATTTCTCAGCCTTCCTTGCAGCTAGGTCTTGCCCAGGGCTACGCTCTGGCCAATGGGAAGTGAACAGAAGTGAGGCTTGCCACTTCCAGGTCATACTTCTAGGAGGACTGGTCTTCCTCTCTCCTCCTGCTCTTCGCTCTTCCCTCTGGCAGGAGCACGGTCATGATGATGGGACCTAAAGCAATCATTTTGGGCCCAGAGTTGGAAATCATGTAGTGAGGTGGGCAGAGCTGCCCTACCAGCCCTGGTCTGTTCATCTCTGACTTTGTATGTGAAACACAAATACTCTTCAGTCGTTTTTAAACCCCCGTATTTGGGGGTCTCTTTGTCAACAAGAAGTTAGAGCATACCAACCTCTAATACACTCAATTCTATGAGTTGTAGAACGAGGGCTATTCTGAGGAGGAGTATGCTGTGGAAGTTTATAAGGTATAGCTTATTGTCCAGACTTGTGCAGCTTTGCTTTAGCCTGATGTCAAAGTCACGGTCTGAGCAGGATAACTGAAAGTGAGATGCGTGAAGTGGTTTGACTAGTGTCGTGGTCACAGTCGATGTCAAGCATACAGTAACCACGATCCCACCCTCACTTTCTCTGCTCGCCCCCACCCTCCAAGTTCTGGGGGCTCAACCAGTGGTCAATTGGCTAATGAAACAGTAGAAAGAGGAACCTTTATGATGCTGGTGGCAAGGAAGGGGTCAGGACAGACATTTGTCAAAAAGAATTTACTTTTTTACAATGGCACATGTCATACAAACTCTCTTCCTTATTGCTTCCTGAAACTTTTGAGAAAATACCCAGTTCATGCTGCAGTTTTGAGGAGCTTCCTGGTGGCTTAGTTGGTAAAGAATTTGCCTGCGATGCAGAAGACCCAGCTTCAGTCCCTGGGTTGGGAAGATCCCCTGGAGAAGGGCATGATAACCCACTCGAGTATTCTTGCCTGGAGAATCCTGTGGACAGAGGAGCCTGCCCCATGAGATCACAGAGTCCAACACAACTGAGTGACCAACACACACACAAATCTGTCTGGAAGCTGTGCTTAAGTTTTGAGTCCAGTTTCAAAAGCAAACTTCCCTTGTGGCTCAGCTGATAAAGAATCTGACTGCAATGCAGGAGACCTGGGTTCAGTCCCTGGGTTGGAAAGAACCCCTGGAGAGGGGAAAGGCTACCCACTCCAGTATTCTGACCTGGAGAATTCCATGGAGTCACAAAGAGTCAGACATGACTGAGCGACTTTCATTTTCACTTTGTCAAGGGCAAGCCTAGAGGGTGCCTGGACACTCAGTACAGCAGAAAAGGAGCAAGCCAGCCAGAAGCTGTTGCATTGTGGACACGCAAGAGCATGTGAGGCCCATGTGGGTATCCATCACCCCAAAACACTGAAAAAAGTCACTAAAAGATGGAAAATGGTGATTTCTTAGTGCAGATCCATAGTCAAAACTGGAAAGACTCAAACTATAGATTCTTAATTAAAGTCATTTGAATTTCTCTCAACCTCCTCACCAAAAATAATTGCTACATCCTCCATGAATACTAAATTTCCAAATTCACATGCCATCAGGGAGATTTTGGCATTGTTAAGCACCAACTCATTAAAAAGAAATGTCTCAGCACTTACCCCAATGTATTATGGGTTTGGTTCTCCATGTCAAGAAACTGCTGCATCTGGTTTGTATTTCTTGATTTTTAAACCTGTGAGGGGGAAAAATGATCTAGATTCCTTAAGCGCTTACATTATTAACCTCTAAAACAAGAAAATTTTGCTACTGGCAAACCATGTTGTTCTATGAGTTTTTCTGGGTATTGGTTCCAACAAAATGTAAAAACTTGCACACGTGTGTGGGTGTGTGTGTCACATGTATTTATGACACTGGCTTAGTGGTGAGTTGAAATAGATCCTACTGACTGAGATGAACATTCATTTACTACCTACTGAACAACAGCTTGGTGCCAGGTACTCTGCAAAGAGCCAGCACATGAGGTGAGTAAAACCAATTCCTGCTCCAGACCACTCTGAGCTGAAGTACTCAAGATTTCCTTCCCTGTGGGTCCTCTAAGAGAAGCGAGTGAAGTCGCTCAGTCGTGTCTGAGTTTTTGCGGGTCATGGACTGTAGCCTACCAGGCTCCTCCTTCCATGGGATTCTCCAGGCAAGAGTACTGGAGTGGGTTGCAGTCTCCTTCTCCAGGGGATCTTCCCAACCGAGGGATCGAACCCAGGTCTCCCGCATTCCAGGCAGACGCTTTAACCTCTGAGCCACCAGGGAAGCCCAGGTCCTCTAAAGGTTTGCCGTTGTTTACTGCCCCTGCCTGGGTTTGGTTACAGTGAGTATACCATGAGGTTTAGGACAAAAAGGTTAAGAACTGCTCATAGACTGAAATCTTCCAGTTCCTCAGTGGCTTTGTAGGCACTGCTCACCCTTTTAACAAAATAAGGATGTTAGTACTTGCCTAAAGTGAAAGAAAAAAGTTTTCCCCAGCAACAAAGTTTAAATTAAAACATAACCTATGAGGATAAATAGTCAAGTATTGAAATGCACTTCAGCTTCTCTGAATGAAAGTTAAACCGCATTCAAGGCGGTAGAAAGAGAAAACTTGCAGGCTTAAGCCACCCTGAAAGGAATTTAAGAGAGATCCAAAACTGCGAGGGAGCGCAAGGGCAAGGAGTAGAAATGGGAACAGAAACTCGACCAGTACGTTCAGGTGAATGAGCTGATTTTCTAGGTTCTGAAATCCTTCACTTTAACATCTGGGAAAGTCAGGACAGACAAGCCAGGTGACTCGCTCAAAGTCACACACCTAGAATCACCTTCCAATTTAGAGCGAATCTGTCCTGAACTCGCAAGGTCGGACCGAGCCTGTCTCCACCCGGCCTGCGCCCGCGTCCCCACCCCAAGCCCGGGCAGCCCGTTAGGGCCCCGGGAGAAGCTGGGCCGGGCCGGGCTCTCGGGCGATTACCTGCGCCGCGCCGCGCTCTCCGGGTCTGAGGCCCCTCGAGTGGCAGCGCCTGGGCCTCTGGCAGCCGCGAGGGCCCGCACCCGCCGCCGGGCCCGCCTCCGCCCGCCGCCCGCGGTCGCCATGGAGACGCGGCCGCGAACCGCCGCGAGGCGGGGGAGGGGAGGGGGAGGGGCGGGGAGGGGAGGGGGAGGGGCGGGGAGGGGAGGGGGAGGGGAGGGGAGGGGAGGGGGAGGGGCGCGGGACGGGGAGGGAAAGGTGAAGGGGAGGGGAAGGGGGCGGACAGGGGGAGCCCGCGCCGCCCGCGGTACTGGTTTGGTGCTGGCTCAGTAGCCGCGGGGCTTCCCGGGGTCGCCCTCTCGGTCCTTTCCTCTCCGTGGGCCGCACGGCCGAGCCAAGTGTCCGGTACCCGACAGGAGTACAAGGAGGGCTTGTTGGATGAATGAATGAACCAAGGATCAGAGGAGCAAAGTTTAAACAGCTGCGGGCAGGAGAGTTCTGCATCCAAGCTCCTTAAATCCCTCTGGCCTCTCCCCTGCCCCCTCACCTCCTTGGGCTTCCCTTGTGGCTCAGCTGGTAAAGAACCCAGGTTCCATCCCTGAGTTGAGAAGATCCCCAGGCGGAAGGAACAGCTACCCATTCCAGTATTCTGGCCTGGAGAATTCCATGGACGTTACAGTCCGTGGGGTCGCAAAGACTTGGACACGACTGAGCGACTTTCACTTCACTTCTCTTCCCCCCCTCTTAACCACTTTTGAGATGAGGGAAAATAGACTTAGGACAAAGAGAGTTGCCTTTCTAGTCGCCGAAGTGTCCTCCAGCTGGCAAGAGCTGGATTTACTTCAACTGCATTGCTCAGTGCTCAGCTACTCTGGTCGTTCTAACAGAAGCAACTGCATCTGTCTTTCTAGTGGAGCACATTGGTCCCTCCAACAACTTCCAATGAGCCAGAGTAGACAATGTTACGTCCCTTTTAGGGAGAAGGAAATAGCTCCTAGTGGGGAAACCCGAACAGAACTCTGAGTGATTGATTCTAAATTCTTTTGTTCACTAGATTCTGAGAATAAGTGATGACTTGAGAAACCGATCATTCAAGGATGTCACAGTCGTGAGCATGTGAATTTCTGAGCCGTAAAGGCAACCAGGAAGGAAAACAATACATGTAATACTGCAGCCATTAGGCTGCAACCACTCCCTAAGATGAGCACTGAGAAAACACACACACACACACACACACACACACACACACAGGATACTGGGCCCAGATGCCTGAGATGCACATGAAAGAAATGAGTTCAGTGAGCCCAGACTGTTAACATCTTCCCATATATAGGAAAGCACTAAATTCCTTAACTTGGGAGATATGGTTTCATTTCATTAACAATAATCTCTTGATGGGGGCTTCCCTGGTAGCTCAGTGGTAAATAATCTGCCTGCCAATGCAGGAGACATAAGAGACTCATTTGATGCCTGGGTGGGAAAGATGAGGAAATGGTAACCCACTCCCGGATACTTGCCTGGGAAATCCCATGGACAGAGGAGACTGGCAGGCTACAGTCCATGGAATCACAAAACACTCAGACTTGACTTAGCAACAAAAACAACAAAATCTCTTGATGTTCATTTAAGATGCTGTCACCCAGGCTTGAGGTCCTAAAAATTCTCACCAAATAAAACATAACTCTCAACTTTTAGGTTCTGATTATTTTTTAAAGTTGACAGCAGAAGCTCTGTCGCATGGTTCTGATGTCGAAGAAACGATAGGAAAGAATACACACATACACTGTACATATACACACAGTTCAGTTCAGTTCAGTTCAGTTCAGTGGCTCAGTCGTGACCGACTCTTTGCGACCTCATGAATCCCAGCACGCCAGGCCTTCCTGTCCATCACCAACTCCCAGAGTTCACTCAGACTCACGTCCATCGAGTCAGTGATGCCATCCAGCCATCTCATCCTCTGTCGTCCCCTTCTCCTCTGCCCCCAAACCCTCCAGCATCAAAGTCTTTCCAGTGAGTCAACTCTGCATGAGGTGTCCAAAGTACTGGAGCTTCAGCTTTAGCATCATTCCTTCCAAAGAAATCCCAGGGTTGATCTCCTTCAGAATGGACTGGTTGGATCTCCTTACAGTCCAAGGGACTCTCAAGAGTCTTCTCCAACACCACAGTTCAAAAGCATCAATTCTTCGGTGCTCAGCTTTCTTCACAGTCCAACTCTCACATCCATACATGACCACTGGAAAAACCATAGCCTTGACTAGATGGACTTCAGTCGACAAAGTAATGTCTCTGCTTTTGAATATGCTATCTAGGTTGGTCATAACTTTTCTTCCAAGGAGTAAGCGTCTTTTAATTTCATGGCTGCAGTCACCATCTGCAGTGATTTTGGAGCCCCCCCAAAAATAAAATCTGACACTGTTTCCACTGTTTCCCCTGTTTCCCCATCTATTTCCCATGAAGTGATGGGACCGGATGCCATGATCTTCATTTTCTGAATGGTGAGCTTTAAGCCAACTTTTTCACTCTCCTCTTTCACTTTCATCAAGAGGCTTTTTAGATCCTCTTCACTTTCTGCCATAAGGGTGGTGTCATCTGCGTATCTGAGGTTATTGATATTTCTCCCAGCAATCTTGATTCCAGCTTGTGCTTCTTCCAGTCCAGCGTTTCTCATGATGTACTCTGCATAGAAGTTAAATAAGCAGGGTGACAATATATAGCCTTGACGTACTCCTTTTCCTATTTGGAACCAGTCTGTTGTTCCATGTCCAGTTCTAACTGTTGCTTCCTGACCTGCATACAGATTTCTCAAGAGGCAGGTCAGGTGGTCTGGTATTCTCATCTCTCTCAGTATTTTCCACAGTTTATTGTGATCCACACAGTCAAAGGCTTCGGCATAGTCACTAAAGCAGAAATAGATGTTTTTCTGGAACTCTCTTGCTTTTTCCATGATCCAGCGGATGTTGGCAATTTGATCTCTGGTTCCTCTGCCTTTTCTAAAACCAGCTTGAACATCAGGGAGCTCACGGTTCACGTATTGCTGAAGCCTGGCCTGGAGAATTTTGAGCATGACTTTACTGGCATGTGAGATGAGTGCAATATACACATTTTTTCCCACTGATTTACCATGAGTGATATTTTAAGCAATTAAATTTTATGTTTAAAAAGTATTCTAGCATCTATTTTAAGGACAGAATTCCTTCCCAGTTCTTTCAGTTGATTAATCTCTAATCCTTAAAGTTTTGTTTGCACTCCACTTTCATAATATTAACATTAATTGGCTACTTTAATATTGTTGTTGTTTAGTTGCTAAGTTGTGTCCCACTCTTTTACAACCCCATGGACTATAGCCTGCCAGGCTCCTCTTCCGCTGGATTTCCCAGGCAAGAACACTGGAGTGGGTTGCCAGTTCCTCCTCCAGGAAACTTGCCAATTCAGGGATCGAACCCTCATCTCCTGCACTGGCAGGTAGATCCTTTACCACCACGCCCAATATTTTAATAATTATTAAATACTAAAATAACATTAATTTAATACTGACCCAAATTCCTCCATCCAATTCCACCTCAATTTCAAAAAACCATTTGCTGTTTCTTGACAAATTGAGCTTCATAAATGAACTGTGTAGGGTAAGTCAGGTTATTAATTCTAATAAAGTGTTTCATAGCTTTCATTATGATTGAATGAAGAAAGTGATCATTTTATCTTAACTTGAAACGTTCCATTATTCTGTAAATCTTAGTCATATTCTCTATTCTTGTCTAAACTGAACAGGTCAATGTTTTATTCTGACCCAAGGAAGGGGAAAATAAAACTAGGAATGAAATTTAATGAAGTTTCAGGATGTCTAATATCACTCACTGTCATTTTTTACCGTTGGTATTTTCAGGATCATTGTTTCCTTATCTGCTCAGGTGTACCACGTGACGCATGTGTAACAGGTGTTATTACAGTTCCTTTTAGCAGATTAGGAACCTAAGGCTTAGAATTAAAAAAAAAAAATGTCCAAGAAGATGCATCTGGTTCAGTTCAAGTGCAGCCAAATTATGAATCAAGATCATCTTACTTCAAGTCCAGTGCTCTTCAAACTCTATCCAAAAATTAAGGTGGAGTGGGTTTCTTTAGCAGTCAGACTCTTGCATAGGTAACTGTAGATGTGTTTAAAGCCATATGTTCACAGGAAAGAATGAATGTGAGCAGGACCTGCAAAGCATAGGTATATGAGCGTTCACATACTATGACAGAGTCTAAGAAAATTGCAATATAGTTTAGAAATACCCTGTTCAATTTAATAGGAATAAAGTTTTCCTTTTAAGGTGAGACTTAAGGCTTAAAGTGCAAAGATCTTAAACTGCACTCCTTTCCCCACCACTCCATGACTCCCTGCTATCAAGTAAGAACTTCAAAAACTTGAATTTACCCTGAAATGTAGCTTTCTTATATCTTTTCAGGTGAAACTGTTTTGAAAAGGATGAGGAGAGGATCAAGGGATAGTCTATGGAAGAAAATTGCCATAGACTGAACTTTAAAAATGGAAAATCCTTCATTAACACAGTTTTCACGCAAAATGTGTAATGTGGGGTGTGTGCTCAGTTGCTTCAGTCATGTCTAACTCTCTGCGACCTTGTGGACCTTAGCTTGCCAGACTCCTCTGTCCATGGAGTTCTCCAGGCAAGAATATTGGAGTGGGTTGCCATTTCTTTCTCTAGGAGATCTTCCTGACCCAGGGATTGAATCTACATTTCTTGTGTCTCCTGCACTGGTAGGTGGATTCTTTACCATTGTGCCATCTGGGAAGCCCAAAGACAAAAATAGAGATTGGAATTTAGGTTTTTTCCTTATTGTATGTTTCCACTTCTGTAAGTAGAAGCAGGTTGAGGGAGTTCTCTGGAGATGGTTCAATGCATATTCCAGTTGAGAAAATAGCCATTCAGGAAAAGGAGATTCAGTCTTTAGAACCAACACCACCCTAGAGATAGCATTGTCTCACAGAAATATAATATGCACCACCTATCCACCTATGTAATTTAATTCTAGTAGTCAAATTTAAAAAGTAAACTAGTGAAGTTAATTTTAATAGTTTATTTAACCCAATATATCCAAAATATGTTTTCAACATACAGTTAGCATAAAAAATTGAGATAGTTTACATTCTTTTTTTCTATACCAATTCTTCAAAATCTGGCCTGTAGTTTATACTTTCAGCACAATTAGTTCATAGAGTCATATTCAAGTGCTCAGTAGCAACACAAGGCTGGTGGCTACCATACTGGACAGCATAGGCCTGAAATTCGGGTGCTTGGTCAATGTAATAAAGCCTTTTGTTAAGTGTGAAGGGTCATACAATGAAAAGGATTCTAAGTAATTTGGGTATGATTTGAAAGGGACTATGAGAGTCTCCTCCCTCAAAATCCTTATTAACTTTCTCTTTGATGGGAAAGGGTTAAAGAAAAGCATAACTGGGCCCCATAGCCAGGCAGGGTGAAGCATTTGACTACATTATGACTCACAGTCCATTCGGGCTGCTTTTCCAAAGACAATTTAGAAAATTCACATTTGAGGGGAGGGCTTTACTTCTTATTATCACCTGGCCAGGGGCCCATGGATGCGTATCCTCCTGATGGAAATTAGGAACACCAGAACTCATTTTAGGTTCAGTAAACAAAACTGAATTCTCTAGAAAATGGGTATCATGTTTTTTCATTATACTTTTCCTTCTTAGAGGTCCATAGATTTTTACTTTGTAGTTGTGAAAGCATCATCTTCTCTTGGATATTGTAAGTGCTGTGCTCACTCACTTCACTCATGTGAGTGACCCCATGGACTGTAGCCCACCAGGCTCCTCCATCCATGGAATTCTCCAGGCAAGAATACTGGCAATGATTGCCATGTCCTTCTCCAGGGGATCTTCCCAACTCTGGGACTGAACTTATGTCTCTTGTGTCTCCTGCATTGGCAGGCAGATTCTTTACCAGCTGGATAGTGCAGCTGGAAGCCCCATCTTGGATATTAAGGGGAACCAAAGATTCTGTATAGTCTTGGATTAAAGTTTCATGGATGAAATAGCTTATTTCCCAGAATCAAGCATGGCAGGGTTAATACTGAAGTGACAAGTTCCCAGTGGGAAAAACAAATTTGGAACCAGGGACTAACTCTTTCCAAGAGCTCCTAAAGCCTTTCAGGTCCTGAACCAACACAATAGTGAGAAACTAGTGGGTTAAACATTGTTTTACTCTATTTCTTTGCATAGAAGTAGATCATGCAAAGAAATAGATGAAAGCAATAGAATGGGAAAGACTAAAGATCTCTTTAAGAAAATTAGAGGTACCAAGGGAATATTTCATGCAAAGATGGCAACAATAAAGGACAGAAATGGTATGGACCTAACAGAAGCAGAAGATATTAAGAAGAGGTGGCAAAAATACACAGAAGAACTATGCAAAAAAAGATCTTAATAGATAACTAGATAACCACAATGATGTGATCACTTGCATAGAACCAGATATCCTAGAATGCAAAGTCAAGTGGGCCTTAAGAAGCATCACTACAAACAAAGTTAGTGGAGGTGATGGAATTCCAGTTGAGCTATTTCAAATCCTGAAAGACAATGCTGTGAAAGTGCTGCACTCAATATGCCAGCAAATTTGGAAAACTCAGCAGTGGCCACAGGACTGGAAAAGGTCAGTTTTCATTCCAGTCCCAAAGAAAGGCAATGCCAAAGAATGCTCAAACTACCACACAATTGCACTCATCTCACACCATAGCAAAGTAATGCTCAAAATTCTCCAAGGCAGGCTTTAGCAATACATGAAACGAGAACTTCCAGATGTTCAAGCTGGATTTAGTAAAGGCAGAGGAACCAGAGATCAAATTGCCAGCATCCACCGGATCATCAAAAAAGCAGGAGAGTTCCAGAAGAACATCTATTCCTGCTTTATTGACTTTGCTAAAGCCTTTGACCGTGTGGATCAGAACAAACTCTGGAAAATTCTTAAAGAGATGGAAATACCAGACCACCTGACTTGCCTCTTGAGAAATTTGTATGCAGGTCAAGAAAAACCAGTTAGAACTGGGCATGGAGCAGCAGACTGGTCCCAAATAGGGAAAGGAATATGTTACGGCTGTATATTGTCACCCTGCTTATTGTGAAATGCTGGGCTGTAGGAAGCACAAGCTGGAATCAAGATTGCCGGGAGAAATATCAACAACCTCAGATATGCAGATAACACCACCCTTATGGCAGAAAGTGAAGAACTAAAGAGCCTGTTGATGAAAATGAAAGAGGAGAGTGAAAAAGTTGGCTTTAAAGCTCACCATTCAGAAAACTAAGATCATGGCATACGATCCCATCACTTCATGGCAAGTAGATGGGGAAACAGGGGAAACAGTGACAGACTAATTTTGGGGGCTTCAAAAATCACTGCAGATGGTGACTTCAGCCATGAAATTAAAAGACGCTTACTCCTTGGAAGAAAAGTTATGACCAACCTAGACAGCATATTAAAAAGCAGAGACATTACTTTGCCAAAGGTTTGTCTAGTCAAGACTATGGTTTTTCTAGTAGTCATGTATGAATGTGAGAGTTGAACTATAAAGAAAGCTGAGCGCCGAAGAAATGATGCTTTTGAACTGTGTTGTTGGAGAAGACTCTTGAGAGTCCCTTGGACAGCAAGGAGATCCAACCAGTCCATCCTTAAGGAAATCAGTCCTGAATATTCATTGAAAGACTGATCCAGAAGCTGAAGCTCCAGTACTTTGGCCACCTGATGTGAAGAACTGACTCACTGGAAAAGCCCCTGATGCTGGGAAAGATTGAAGGCAGGAGGAGAAGGGGACAACAGAGGATGAGATGGTTGGATGGCATCACCGGGTTGATGGGCATGAGTTTGGGCAAGCCCCAGGAGTTGGTGATGGACAAGGAAGCCTGGCATGCTGCAGTCCATGGGGTCTAAATGAGTCCAACACGACTGAACTGACCTGATTGGGTTAAAATCTATAAAAGGCAAGAATCTACAGAAGCAAGCCCTGACCTCTATGTTGCTTTTGCTTGGAAGGCATTTAACGCTCTGGAGGAATAGCCACAAAACTGAGCAGCATTTCTGGTAATCTTGCAAAGCAAAGGGGCCAAAATACAAAGCCTGGGCTCATGCCAGATAGGGATTCAATAAATACCTCTGCCTTAAGCTGGAACCCCATAAAGCTTTGTTCTCAGGAAAATAGTGATGTGGAAATAAATCAGTCCTCTCACCGACTTGCAGCCCATGTTTGGATCACCAAGGTAATTCAGGACAATCTCAGTCTTTGTGCATGGATGAGGCAGTGCTGGGCTGGTAGACTAAGATACCTGGAGGAAGGAAGCAAAGATTTTCTCTGCTGAAGATTAAACTCATTTAGTCCTCAAAATCTTCCTAAGGAGAACTTCTCAAATACAATGCTCAGAACACACTGAAGTATAATCTAGAACCATGAAGCATTATACCATTAGGGAAAACCAATAGAAAGTAATGACTACAGAAATAGGACCACAGAAGCTTTATATATTGGAATCAGACAGAGATTTCAAAAATATGGGTAATATGTTTAAAGAAATAATAAGATTGAAAAAATCTGTAGGGAACACTCAATGTAAAAAGTGACTTAGCATTTTTGAAAAAGAATCAAATAGAAATTCTAAAACTGAAAACAAAAATGAAATTTAAGAACATAGAAGTAGTGTGTAACAGTAAATTTAATATAGATACAGAGAGAATTTGTGAAATGGAAAATAGATCAGGAGAAATTTTCAAGAAGTAAGGAAAACACAAAATATTGGAAAATATTTTATGATGGTTTATAACATTTTTACTTATTAACATAATTATTTATTGTTTTGAAAATTAAACTTGCTAATATATATGAAAGTATCTACTACACGCCTTTGCATATAGTGGGCACTCAAGAAGTACTTGTTGAATTTGAAATTATAGAAAAGTTAATTTGGTTTTTTCACAAATCATCTTTGTCATTTTTTTATAACTTCAATTTCTTTGATAAATTATTAAGGCTTCTCTTTTAATTTTAGTCATTTTCTATTGTGACTAATCATAGTCATTGCCTATTTTGTGTCTTGTAATTTCAATCTCTGGAATTTTGGGAGCTATTAATCTTATCATACTATCTTATTTTCTTGTGTGTTTTATGGTTTTTTACTCTAAGGTAATTTGGAGGGGGAATTTATTTCTGAGACATCTTTGAGCATAGTTCAGTTCAGTTCAGTTCAGTCAGTCAGGTATGTCAGACTCTTTGAAACCCCATGCACACCAGGCTTCCCTGTCCATCACCAACTCACACAGCTTGCTCAAACGCATGTCCATCAACTTGGTGATACCATCCGACCATCTCATCCTCTGTTGTCCCCTTCTCCTCCCACCTTTAATCTTTCCCAGCATCATGGTCTTTTCAAATGAGTCAGTTCTTCACATCAGGTGGCCAAAGGATTAGAGTTTCAGCTTCAGGATCAGTCTTTCCAATGAATATTCAGGACTGATTTCCTTTAGTTTAGACTGCTTGGATCTCCTTGCAGTCCCAGGGACTCTCAAGAATCTCCTCCAATACCACAGGTCAAAGCATTAGTTCTTTGTTGCTCACATTTCTTTATAGTCCAACTCTCACATCCACACATGACTGCTGGAAAAACCATAGCCTTGACTAGACAGACCTTTGTGGGCAAAGTAATGTCTCTGCTTTTTAATATGCTGTCTAGGTTGGTCATAACTTTTCTTCCAAGGGTAGAATTGAGGTAAAATTCTTCCAGAAGATTTGCATTTGTCTTTGAGAGTTGCCTTAGGGCATAACCAATCCCAAATTACCTTAAATTAAATTTTTGATAGGAGATTTTCCAGACAATACAGGTACTATGAATGAATGAAAAAGAAGTATAGGGATAACTTATGATACAGACTTCCAGAGAGAGAATTTTCCTTCAATCAGGGTCAAACTTGAGATAGGTATGTGTTCTGCTGTTCCATTTTTGTGACTTCAAAAATAAAAGTGAATAGTTTTAGATTTACATGAAAATTGTGAGGATAATACGGAGAGTTTCCATATACCCCACACACAGTAGCCCTTATTATTGACATCTTATATTAGTATGGTCCACATGTTGCAGTTAGTAAACAAATGCTGATATATTATTGTTAGCTACAGTTTGTTCTTTACTCAGATTTCCTTAGTTTTTACCTAACATCTTTTTTCTTCCTGTTGCAACATCTCATCCGGGATAACACATTACCTTTAGTTATCATGTCTCCTTAGGCATCTCTTGGCTATGACACTTTCTAAGAATTTCCTTGTTTTTGACGATCTAGACAATTTTGAGAAGTGCTGGTCAGGTATTTTGTAGAATATCCTTCAGCTGGTATTTGCCTTGTGTTTTTCTCATGCCTTAGACTGAGTTCATGGGTTTGAGGGAAGAAGATCACAGAAGTTAACTGCCATTTTCATCACGTGGTATCAGGGTACATACTATCAGCACAGCTTATGGCTGTGGAAGTTGCTGTTGGTCATCTGGTTGAGACAGTGTTTGGCAGGTTTCCCCTGTAAAGCTACTCTTCTCTCCTTTCCCATTCTGCTCTCTTTATGTGGAAGTCATGGTGTACAATCCACACTTAAGGAGCAAGGAGCTTTGCTCCAGCACCTCCTTAAGGGCAGAGTAGCTATAAAAGTTATTTGAAATTCTTCTGCATGGAAGGTTTGAATCCCATCTCACCCACTTACTTATATCAGTATGCACTCATGGATATTTATTTTATGCTTTGAACTATAATCCAAAGCTATTTTGTTTATTTATTTTCTCAAATTCAGAATTCTTTCCGTTAACTTCTGTGTCCCTTTGACATACCCTCATCATTGTGGGCTTTAGTCAACTTTGTTTTGGAGCACTTCATTACTTTCTGGCATTATGAGATGTCCCAGGGAACTTCCCGACCCAGGAATCGAACCCGGGTCTCTGCATTGCAGTCAGACGCTTTACCGTCTGAGCCACCAGGGAAGCCTCTGTATCTATAAGTATCTATAAATATTTCTCTATGTAACCATTTGTTTCTTTATTAGGCTAAACGTGAGTTCGCCTTGTAATCACCAGCCCTAATCTATTACTCAGGTGGATCATTCTGACCTGCTCCCCTTGCTTATGTGTAAACATCTACTCCAACAGGAAAAAAACCGGCTGCCACTATCCAACTTACATTTACTTAATTATCCAACTGCATTAGTATATAGGTATGACAGTATTAAAAGTGTTAGCTTGTACCCTCTGAAAAGCAGCTTTATCTATTACTGTGCACTGCTTATGACAGTTAACTTTATGGACTTAGTGTACTTTACTTATGACAGTTAATTTTAACCTTTGTCTTTACAGATTCTATTCACATTCAAAGATAGAGCAGTGCCTTCTCCTCTTATCTCTTCATACATTTGTAATACACTTATGTGCTTTTGTTACTTTCTGCATTCCATCCTGGGATCCTTTAACCTTCTAAATCACTTTTTAAAAATTTATATGCATTAAGGTTCACTTTCTGTCTCTCATTTACTTCTATTGTGAGAACAGCTTTTGGGGATCCCAGTTTAATGCAGAGGTCTTCTAAAGGAATCCTTACCTTGACTGGTGCTGGGCTTATATCCCATTGTTCTTCTGCCCATAGCTGTTCTACTGGAAGAAGAAACACGTAGGGCAAAGCTGCTTTTAGCATTCACTCCCTTGTTAGAGGTCTTGTTTTTGCTTGGGTTTATAAATCTACTCATTCCATTCTGTCTTTCCAATTCAACAATATATTTATATTTTATGTGATATTTTGTTTTGATAAGGAGTATTGTTCAGTATACCTAATCAAACATGCTGCCTGAAATGAAAGTCATTTTTACATTATTTTAAGTTTTTTTCATATACCATTATATATAAATGTTATTTATGTTTCTTCAGCTCTTTAATTTTAGAAAACAGAAAAGGTAAAAATTATGGATGGCTTAAATAAATAATGCTTCAGTATCAGTCCACATCTGCTATAAAGAGTGTTGTGAGTGAGAAATTAAAGAATACAATAGCCATTTATAAAATAAGAGACTATGTCCGTAAAATATAATTAGAACACAGAATTTTATATTAGGAAATTCAATTGTTTTTATTTAATTTTATTGAAATGACTTCTATGAATTGAGGATGACTTTCTGTATATTTCTGAGTGTCATGTTTCCTAGTTATCCTATAAACAGTGGTTAACGGGCAGTTGGCTGAATTAAACTGAGTTAACATGAAGAAACAAATTTTAATGAGGAAACATTCTGTCATCACCGTGCGAGACTGCAGCTCCTGTTTAGAGAGATACCAGTGTTTCATCTATTTCAGTGTCACCCTTCAATGAGCATGTGAAACAACACGCAGGTTGAAGAAAAACGACTCCCAGTGCCACATTTCTTAGGCTTGTGTTGCAAGACCACTCATCATGTTGCCACCAATATGCCTCTTTTTGTTCCTGGTATAAAGCATGTTAGCTGTGCCACTGTTGCCACCGAATATGAGTTGTTATGCCTATAATAAAACGCTATTCCAGGAGGCATCTGAGTTCAGCATTGAGAGAGCATGAGTTTGCCACATTCAATAGGAAAAAAGAAAGCTAAAACATTTTCTCTTTTCTTTTTCCTGACAAAAAGGATGAAACCTCTTAGATATGTCTCAGGAAAGGCAGCAGAGAAACACGTACCATGAAACCTAATTCCCAGTGCCCTTGCGCACAGAGTCACATACCCGCACCTGCTTGCATTCTACAGCACTTGATTCTACAGAAGGCTTGTTAGGAAAACAATTTTTGGCAACCTGGGGAGTGACCATCTCTAGGAAATACATTTGCATCATTCTGATGGAACATTTTGGAATGTTATCTGCTAAATATATTCGCCTTCGTGTGTGCTTAATCACTGAGTCGTGTCTGACTCTTTGTGACCCTTTGGATTGTAGCCCTCCAGTTTCCTCTGTCCATGGGATTTTTCAGGCAAGAAAAACCCAACCTGGTGTGGGTTGCCATTTCCTTCTCCAAGCTCAGCATCCAGAAAACCAAATTATCACTGAAATTTTGTGAATTGCTTTGTAAAGAAGCCATCAATCCCATTATCCTAGTGTTGTGTTGAAATTCATTATGCAGTTCTCTCTTTCTAAACTGACAGAGAATTTTCTCAGCCTGCCGTAAATCCTTAGATGATAGAGACTGATGATCTTTGTGAGAAGAAGGCACATTTTCTTTTTTTCTCTTTCATCATTATAAACGTTTCAATTATAGTTCTCACTTTAACTGAGTCTAAGCCAACACTTCATGGGAAATAGATGGGGAAACAGTGGAAACAGTGTCAGACTTTAGTTTTCTGGGCTCCAAAATCACTTCAGGTGGTGATTGCAGCCATGAAATTAAAAGACGCTTACTCCTTGGAAGGAAAGTTATGACCAACCTAGATAGCATATTCAAAAGCAGAGGCATTACTTTGCCAACAAAGGTCCATCTAGTCAAGGCTATGGTTTTTCCAGTAGTCATGTATGGATGTGAGAGTTGGACTGTGCAGAAAGCTGAGCGCCGAAGAGTTGATGCTTTTGAACTGTGGTGTTGGAGAAGACTCTTGAGAGTCCCTTGGACTGCAAGGAGATCCAACCAGTCCATTCTGAAGGAGATCAGCCCTGGGATTTCTTTGGAAGGAATGATGCTAAAGCTGAAACTCCAGTACTTTGGCCACCTCCTGCGAAGAGTTGACTCATTGGAAAAGACTCTGATGCTGGGAAGGATTGGGGGCAGGAGGAAAAGGGGACAACAGAGGATGAGATGGCTGGATGGCATCACTGACTCGATGGACGTGAGTCTGAGTGAACTCTGGGAGCTGGTGATGGACAGGGAGGCCTGGCGTGCTGCGATTCATGGGGTGGCAAAGAGTTGGGCACAACTGAGTGACTGAACTGAACTGAACTGAAGTCACTTACCCATTAATGGCTGAATTAGTTTGTTAACAATGAAGAAAAGAAAAATTCATTGTTCTTAAAAGAGAATTTTCCCCTTCAGGAAGGGAAAAGTATAATTTCAGTGTTCATCATTTAAAATTGTGGAATTCTTTTCTTCAGCCCTCCTTTTTCTTTGGGCGTACAATATGAAAATACAACTATACAAATGATTTTATATCTGAGAAATTCAGCTGAGAGTTTAGAAAGAAGATTGACTTTGAATTCAGACAGACAAGAGTTTGAATCCCAACTCATTTAATAGCTGTATGGCCATAGCTGACGTATTTAATCTCATTGAATGTTAGTTTCCCCATTTCTGTAGTGGTAAATAACAATAGTTACAGGGCTGTCACTCAGTAGGTACCCCAAATATTGGAATCAGCATCATTATATTGTTGTTTCTATTATAATAATATTATTGTTATATAACTATCCTGCTATGTTTTAAATATTCAGAGTGGAAAAGTATATTTTTAGAGGCAAATTAGCTTGAACAAGTTAAAATAAAGAGCTTAGAGAACACTTGAATGATAATTAAATATTGATAAAGGTAAAGGGAACGATAAATTAATTGGTTGCTAAGGTAATTTTCCCCAATTAAAAGTCAGTCCCATGGGGTTAAAAAAGACTGCATCAGAGTTTCATTTACTGTTCCATCAACCATCCATTTAAAAACAACACATCTATGTAGTGTAAACTGTGTGCCAGGTATTGTGGAAGAAGACAGATCAAGGGATAGGAGCATGCAAAGAAAAATTCATCTGAAATAAGAAAGGTGCTTTTTCCAAATAATAAATATACAGAAAGATGCTCATCCTCGCCAAAAAAGAATACAAGTTAATCAAACTATCCAAAAGATTGAGAAAAATTAGAAAGACTGATAACAGAATTGGAAAAGATAAAGAGAACTCTCATACACTGGGTATAAATTATTGCAATTATTTGGGGAGCCAATTTGACAAAATCTACCTAAATTTAAAATGTACAAGCCTGAAGTTCCAATATTTAGTATTTATCCCACAAAAATAATATCATGAGGACATAAAGATATACACACAAAGAGGTTTTGTTATAGCATTGTTTATAATAGCAAAAAGGGTAGGGGGGAGCAACAGAATAGCTTATGCCTGTATTAGGTATATATTGCCATGTAACAAATTATCCCCCAAATTATTACCTGAAAATAACAAATATCTATTATCTCACATTTCTTTAAGGGTCATGAATTTGGTTTTTGGCTTAGTTGGGCAGTTTTGGCTCAGGGTTTCTCAGAAAATTACAGTCAAGATGTTGACCAGGACTGGAGTCTTTGAAAGCTTGACTGAACTCCTCTGCTTCCAAGATGACTCACTTATGTTTATTGGCAGAGAATCTCAGTCAGTCTCTACATGGACTATATGACCTTTCCCGGGAGTTGCTTGAGCATCCTCGTGGCATTGAGGCTGGCTTTGCTTAGGGAAAATGATCTAAAAGAGAGCAAGAAGGAAGCTGCAGTGCCTTTTATGAACTAGTCTTGGAGATCACACATCATGGCTTCTATATCATTCTATTCCTTAGCGCCGAGTCACCAAATCCAGTCTAAGCTCAAGGGAAAGTGAATTAGGCTTGTTAGTGGATTTTTGGAGGGAAGGGTGTTGGATGATTTTTAGACTTATTTTTACAACTGTTTAACTTGTTTTCTGGCTACAGATTAAAAATACTTTCACATCGAAAATATGCTCATCCCCTTTCAACACTCCCCCACCAACCCTGTTTCAACCATTTACAGCATCAGCTTAAAGCCCAGAAACATATCAACTTAATCAGATCCAGGTGAGGCTTCAACTTCTCAGGTGTCATTCCTTAAGTATGAACTTTTTGGCCAACCACATACACACACACACGCACAGGTATAGGGGACAGGGACAGGATAACCACTTTAGACATTCTAAAAGAGGAAAAATGGAATGCCCAAAGTAGTCACTGTTCTATTGCAATTCTGAATCCATTCAGCTACATATTAGGTTTCTTGATTCAAATATATTCCTACTCCTGCTCGGGAATGATTTTCCATCGCTCTTGGCTTCAACCCACCTCTGGGTTCTTCGTCTCCTTTTGTGATTCATTCTTTTTTCTTTTCTGATTCATTCTTTCTTTCTCTTAAAAGTGAACCTATTTTAGAGCTGTGTAGTTTTCCCAGTAAAATTTAGTAATTCCAAATGCCTGTTTTCATTGTGTACTATCTATTTCCTTCAGTTGCTGTTATTTCTATAATTATAATTACTTTCAGAAACTTTGTGGGCCTTCTATGAATCTTATCAGGGTTCACTTCATTAGGGAAAAGCCATACCCATAAATCTCTTCAAGGTAAATTCTTCTCTACCTCGAGCTTCTGCTGAGCTATGGGACAGTATCCTAAGTTTCTTTAAAGTGCTGTTGTTTGAACAGTTCTCTGAGGCCCCATCTTAGCTCTTTCTGAGGGCATACGGTATTTTACAGCTATACTTGGCCTTATCTCTAGACCTGGCTTTCTTGCCAGTGGCCTGGAATTGATCTTTGCTGTAAATCTGTTTCTTGTTTTATGTGCCATCTGGAAAAATTGGAAATTTTTAAAACCACCCAATTCTGGCTTCTTCATATTTAACAATCCTTCCTTTGGTTTATCTCTTTCCTCTTATTTTTTCCCCCTGTTTTTCTTAATTTATTGAAGTATTACTGACTTACATTAGTTTTAGGTATACAACATAGTGATAAGGCAATGACATCCCACTCCAGGACTCTTGCCTGGAAAATCCATGGACGGAGGATCCTGGTAGGCTGCAGTCCATAGGGTAGCTAAGAGTCAGACATGACTGAGCAACCTCACTCTCACTTTTTACTTTCATGCATTGGAGAAGGAAATGGCAACCCACTCCAGTGTTCTTGCCTGGAGATTCCCAGGGACAGGGAAGCCTGGTGGGCTGCCGTCTCTGGGGTTGCACAGAGTCGGACACGACTGAAGTGACTTAGCAGCACAGTAATAATACTAATTCAATATTTTTATAGATTATAAAAGCATACAAATTTGTTATAAAATATTGACTATATTCCCTGTTCTCTTCAAAACATCCTATGACTTATTTATTTTATAGCTGGCAGTTTGTACCTCTTAATCCCATTGACCTTTTTTGGCCCTCTCCCACCCATTTTCCCTTGGTAATCACAAGTTTCTTCTCTGTGTCTGTGAGCCTGTTTCTGTTTTGTTATATTTCTTTGTTTCTTTTACTAGATTCCACATATTAGTGAAAACACACAGCACACACTGGTTCCCTTTTCTCCATATCCACGTCAACACTAGTTGTTATCTTTCACAATAGCCGTTCTGATGGGTTTTAGGTGAGCTATCCTTGTGGTTTTCATTTGCATTTGTTCGATTATTAGGGATGTTGATATTTAATATTTATTCATGTGTTGGCCTTCTGTATTTCTTCTTTGGAAAAATGTCTATTCAGGTCTTCCCATTTTTAAAATCAGGTTGCTTGTTTTCTTGATACTGAGTTGTATGAGTTCTTTATATATTTTGGATATTAACTTCTTATTGGACATGTTATTTGCAAATATCTTTTCCCATTCATTAGGTTGCCTTTTTGTTTTGTTGGTTTCTTTTCTTTTCTTTTGCTGTGCAAAGCTTTTTAGTTTGAATAGATCCTTTTTTTCTTTTAATTGGAAGATAATTGCTTTACAATATTGTGCTGGTTCCTGCCATACGTCAGCATGAGTCAGCCACAGGCACACACATGTCCCCTCCCTCCTGAGCTGCCCTCTCATCTCCCACCCCATCCCACCTCTCACGTGTTATTGCCACCAGCAAGAGGAGACCAGGGGGCGCTGTCGGCACCTGGACATGTACTGAGCTGGCCCACCCGACCCATCAGGCATATTCTCTACTTTCCGCATCACCGCAGGGGACGCCCACGAAACTTTCTGCCATCGTGAATTAAGGATCTCCTTTTATCCAGTTTCCCTAGTTTGCCCTCTCTTCTTTAAGATCTCACCACAGCCTCTCTATCACAACCAAGCTTCTATTAACAATTTCTGATACTCTTCCTCAAAGCCCCTATAGCCTTTACCTGCTACCCAGTTTCAAAGTCATTTCCACATTTGTAGGTACTTATTATGGTATCACCCTACTTCCAGGTATCAAAATCAGTATCAGTTATTTACTGCTGTGTAACAAATTACTCCTTAACGTAAGCAGCTTATCACAACCATTTATTCCATCACAGTTGCTGCAGATCAAGAATCAGGAAGCAACTTACTGGGTGTCTTTGGCTCAGGGTCTCTCATGAGACTGGGTTTCCCAGGTGGCTCAGTGGTAGAGAATCCACCTGCCAACACAGGAGACACAGGAGACACGAGCTCGATCCCTGGGCCAAGAGGATCCCCCGAAGGAGGAAATGGTAACTCCAATATTCTTGCCTGGAGAATCCCATGGACAGAGGAGCCTGGTGGGCTACAGTCCATAGGGTCACAAAGAGTCGGACACAACTGAAGACACCTAGTATGCACACACGCACAGCAATGATATGTATAACATGATTATTTGGGAGAAGTGAAAAGCTAATCTTGCATATGTATGTATAAACATAAAGATTTCTAGAATCCTACAGGTCAAAATGTTGATAATGCATACAGAGGGATAGTAGATGGTTTGAAATGAGCCTAGTAGACTGAAGAGGACTGAGTTTTACATATTACATTAAAAAAGAGGTATAATTATAAGCGATCAACCAAAGAGGAAAATGAGAAAAATAAACTATTTCCACTTGGGAGATACCTAATGAAATTCTGTATTCTACTCAATTAATCTCCTGTGAAGCCCAATCTTTAATAAACTGACTCTTTCTCTCACAATTTTAAGGCCTCTTTTTAAATATGAGCAAAATAAAAATGAAAAGAGATTTGGGGAAAAACTTTTAACATCAGAGAGACTAAAACAAATAGAAAAAGGTAGCACAGATGAAACAACATAGGTAGCAGAAAAAAAACCCTACAATTATCTTCAGGGGTGAATACATCCTTGCATTACATCCATGACATATGCACATAAACATTATGAAAAGAACATTTAGAAAACAAGATAGACCTCTTAGAAATTTTAAAATATGATACAAAAAATTACAGTTCCAAAGAAGACACACAGATGGCTAACAAACACATGAAAAGATGCTCAACATCGCTCATTATCAGAGAAATGCAAATCAAAACCACAATGAGGTACCATCTCATGCCGGTCAGAATGGCTGCTATCAAAAAGTCTACAAACAATAAATGCTAGAGAGGATGTGGAGAAAAGGGAACCCTCTTACACTGTTGGTGGGAATGCATACTAGTACAGCCACTATGGAGAACAGTGTGGAGATTCCTTAAAATACTGGAAATAGAACTGCCATATGACTCAGCAATCCCACTGCTGGGCATACACACCAAGGAAACCAGAATTGAAAGAGACACGTGGACCCCAATGCTCATCGCAGTACTGTTTACAATAGCCAGGACATGGAAGCAGCCTAGATGTCCATTGGCAGATGAATGGATAAGAAAGCTGTGGTACATGTACACAGTGGAATATTATTCAGCTATTTAAGAGCACACATTTGAGTACGTTCTAATGAGGTGGATGAAACTGGAGCCTATTATACAGAGTGAAGTAAGTCAGAAAGAAAAACACCAGTACAGTATATTAACACACATATATGGAATTTAGAAAGATGGTAATGATGACCCTATATGCAAGATGGCAAAAGAGACACAGATGTAAAAAACGGACTTTTGGACTCGGAGAAGGCGAGAGGGGGATGATTTGAGAGAATAGCATTGAAACATGTATATTACCATAGGTGGGATAGATCACCAGTCCAAGTCTGATGCATGAAACAGGGCACTCACAGCTGGTGCACTGGGATGACCCTGAGGGATGGAATGGCGAGGGAGGAGGGAGGGGGGTTCGGGATGGGGGGCCACATGTACACCTGTGGCTGATTCATCTCACTGTGTGCCAAAAACCACCGCAATATTGTAAAGTAATTAGCCTCCAATTAAAATTTTAAAATTAATTAACTTAAAAAAAGGATATTACAATTTTAGAATAAAGTTTAGAATGCATTCATGGTAGGTATGCAGGAAGGGGCTTCCCAGGTGGCTCAGTGGTAAAGAACTGCCTGCCAATGCAAGAGACAGAGGTTTGATCCCTGGGTCAGGAAGATCCCCTGGGGGAGGGCATGACAACCCACTCCAGTACTCTTGCCTGGAGAATCCCAGGGACAGAGGAGCCCCCAGGGCTACAGTCCATAGGGTAACAAACTGTCGGACACGACTGAAGTGACTTAGCATGCATGCGTACATATAGAAAGATACCAAATGAAAATGTTTAACTATTAATTCCAGGGAAAACATAACATTATATAAGGAAAAATATAACAACGTATTTGGCTAAGATAAAAATAATGTCCACGTGGACAAATACTGATCTATTTTAAAATATGATATAACTAAAGTTATGGGTAAATGAAGGAGGAGTCTGAGTGGTGTCCATGGGAATTATGATGTATCTTCAACAGGTGGGGAAAGCCTAGAAATTATCTAAAATATAAAATGAATAAATAGTAGAATCAACTTATGCATTAGAAAGCTGTGATAGGGGCTACCTTGGTGGTTCAGTGGTTAAGAAACTGCCAGCCAGTGCCGAGGACACAGGTTCGATCCCTACTGCAGTAAGATTCCACATGTTAAGGGGAAATGAAGCTCATGTGCCTAGAGCCCATGCTCTGCAAAGAGAGAAGCCACTGCAGTGAGAAGCCCCCACTTACCATGTGTAGAGAAAGCCCCTGTGCAGCAACAGAGATCCATCAAAGCCAAAAAAAAAAAAAAAAATCTAAAAAAAAATCTTTCCTGACTTAGTCTTCCAAAAAAGAAAGCAAGCAAGCTGTGGTTGACATTTGCCGTTTCTTTTCATGCTGTGCAGGTCCTTTTGAACAGCATATTCTTTTATTTGGGGAATTTACTTCCATATGAACTCTGTATCCCCAAAATAAACTCTCAAAGTCTCCTCCAGTGTTCTTTGCAGCTAGCACAGACACATGTGACCTGGGCTCTGCCAGCCGACTCACTCACATGAGTTTGACCTAGAAGTGTGTGACTTGAGGAAGCTGGTCCCATACAGGAAGGGTTGGCTGGTGAGGGCTGCGGCGGAGTCAGCCAGCTTGGGAGGGTGGCCCCAAGACCGAGTTCCAGGGTGGAACTGGCATCTGTGGAGCGTGTGGTGGGGGAAAGTCTTTCTTTCTTCAGGGCAGGCTGCTGTGTGGTTTAAGCATCGTTCCTGGAAGTTTAGCATCCCTGTGAGCTAAGTAACATCTGGAGTTAGTCTGTGGCTTGCAATTACATAACCACACTCAGAACTACAGAGGCTAAAGAACAGCTAAAGAACCTCAGATGGTTCCCTCTGGGAGTGAAAATCAAGGATGGCAAGGGGTTGATCAGGAAACTACTGTTTTTCATTATAAGACTTTGTCCTCTTGGGCTTTTTAACCATGACTATTTGACTTTCTAGCTATACAGCTACATAAGTTTGATAAAAATTAAAATGGAAACAAAAGAGAGCAAAAGACAATAAAGAACTATCTTTTGGAGAGTATAAAGGCACTGTACCACAGTGTCTCCTCTCTTTTTTCTGTCTATAGGAGAATCGCTAACTAATAAGAGCTCTCATTCCCTCTAGACCTGGAAACAGACTCATAGTCCCTCCCAATACCTATTTCCATGTATACTGGACTTAGGTCTTCAGCTGAAAACTCTTTGCCATTCTTGGCCTAAGAGGAAATGCTCAGTCTGGTATAGGCCTAACTTTGCATTCTGGACTTGAGTGAAAGCAAAACCCAGAATACGTTTTATGGTACACAGATTTAAAACTTATATCCTGGTACACCTAATTTTGACAAATACCTTAATTAGAGAATACAAGTCAGCACTATAGAACTCTATTATTCCAGTGAAATTGCTACAGTTGATAGAAGTCATTTAGGTTTCTGAACATTAACATGAAGATATACTTTGAAGTTTTATAGCACTATGATTAATAGAATTTTATTACCTGAGAGTTTTCAAAGGAGCTTAATCGCTTCACTAGCAGCAGTGGCGTAGCATTTTATAAGAAAACCATGTCATTTTGAATCAACATGTAGTTAATTCACATTTGGAGATGAAGCTACCATGACAACATGACAATTTAATGAGGTTTGAGCGCCTTCAGAAAAGGAATTATTAAAAGGAAGAGAACAGAAATGCTTTGTGATAGAAAAAGAGAATACTAGAATTACCTGGACAGTTTGTAACCTTCATTTGCAAGGACTTATTGTCCCTCTTTTATCATGGTTTTCTTTCCTAATTTCTTTCATTCCTATGACTACAGAGGTAGGATTATTTGCTCTATAATGAATTTGAGTTTCGGTACAAGATTCAAGAAGCATACTTAAATCCATCAAGCACAGCATCTGTTAAAATCTCCTGCATTAAAGAAAATGTTTAACTGGATTTATTTCCAACCTTTTCAGGCAAGCAGAAAAAGTTAGAACTAATTAGAGATCTAATAACCCTCCCTACAGTTTCTACAGTTTGTACTACTGCTTTATGTAGACAGAAGTATATGAAAAATAATCACTTCTGAAACAGCTTTAGGGTGAACAGCTCTTCAGTCCCTTCCTACTGGCAACCACCTATTTGTTTTTGTATATGTAGGTCCATTTCTGTTTCGTTTGTGCATTTGTTTTGCATTTTAGATTCCGCATATAGGTGAAATTAGAAAATATTTGTCTTTATCTGACTCGCTACACTTAGCATAATACCTCTAACTGCCTCTATGTTGTCACAAATGGAAAAATGTTATTCTTTTCTTCCTGCTGAGAAATAGTCAATTGTATATGTATGTGTGTGTGTAAGGTTTCTTTGTCTGTTCATCTATCCATGGGGTTACAGTTGCTTCCATATCTTAGCTCTTGTAAATAATGCTGCGGTGAATACTGTTATTTAGTCACCGAGTCATGTCCAACACTTTTGTGAAACCATGGGCTGCTGCCCACCAGGCTCCTCCGTCCATGGAATTTCCCAGGCAAGAACACTGGAGTGGGTTGCAATTTCCTTCTCCAGGAGATTTTCCTGACCCAGGGATCAAACCTATGACTCCTGCATTGGCAGGCTGATTCTTTACCACTGAGCCACTTCAGGGAAGCCCTGCAATAAATACAGGGGTGCATATATCTTTTCATATATATAACAGTTCCGTTCAGTTGCTCAGTCATGTCTGACTCTTTGAAGCCCCAAAGACTGCAGCATGCCAGGCTTCCCTGTCCATAACCAACTCACGGAGCTTACTCAAACTCATGTCCATCTCCTCCTCTGTCATCCCTTTCTCCTCCTGCCTTCAATCTTTCTCAGCATCAGGGTCTTTTCATTTGAGTCAGTTCTTCCTACCAGGTAGTCAAAATATTGGAGTTTCAGCTTCAGAATCAATCCTTGCAATTAATATTCAAAACTGATTTCCTTTAGGATGATCTTGGCAGTGACTGAGAGTAGCTACCCCATGTCTGAGGTCAGGTGCGGTGGCTGAGAGGAGCAACCCCACGTCCAAGGAGTGGAGGCTGCATGGGCTCAGGAGGGCCAAGAGGAGCTACGCCATGTTCAAGATCAGGAGGGGCGACTCATCCAAGGTAAGGATCAGCGGCTGCGCTTTGCTGGAGCAGCCGTGAAGAGATACCCCACGTCCAAGGTAAGAGAAACCCAAGTAAGACGGTAGGTGTTGTGAGAGCGCATCTGAGGGCAGACACACTGAAACCATAATCACAGAAAACTAGTCAATCTAATCACACTAGGACCACAGCCTTGTCTAACTCAGTGAAACTAAGCCACGCTGTGTGGGGCCACCCAAGATGGGAGGGTCATGGTGGAGAGGTCTGACAGAATGTGGTCCACTGGAGAAGGGAATGGCAAACTATTTCAGTATTCTTGTCTTGAGAACCCCATGAACAGTATGAAAAGGCAAAATGATAGAACTGAAAAAGGAACTCCCCAGGTCAGTAGGTGCCCAACATGCTACTGGAGATTAGCAGAGAAATAACTCCAGAAAGAATGAAGGGATGGAGCCAAAGCAAAAACAATACCCAGCTGTGGATGTGACTGGTGATAGAAGCAAGGTCCGATGCTATAAAGAGCAATATTGCATAGGAACCTGGAATGTCAGGTCCATGAATCAAGGCAAATTGGAAGTGGTCAAACAGGAGATGGCAAGTGTGAACATTGACATTCTAGGAATCAGCAAACTAAAATGGACTGGAATGGGTGAATTTAACTCAGATGACCATTATATCTAATCCTATGAACAGGAATCCCTTAGAAGAAATGGAGTAGCCATCATGGTCAACAAAAGAGTCCGAAATGCAGTACTTGCATGCAGTCTTAAAAAAGACAGAATGATATCTGTGTTTCCGTGGCAAACCATTCAATATCACAGTAATCCAAGTCTATGCCCCAAACAGTAACGCTGAAGAAGCTGAAGTTGAATGGTTCTATGAAGACCTACAAGACCTTTTAGAACAAACACACAAAAAAGATGTCCTTTCGTTATAGGGGACTGGAATGCAAAAGTAGGAAGTCAAGAAACACCTGGAGTAACCAGCAAATTTGGCCTTGGAGTATGGAATGGAGCAGGGCAAAGGCTAACAGAGTTTTGCTAAGAGAACACATTGGTCATAGCAAGCACCCTCTTCCAACAGCACAAGAGAAGACTCTACGCATGGGCATCAGCAGATGGTCAACACTGAAATCAGATTGATTATATTCTCTGCAGCCAGAGATGGAGAAGCTCTATACAGTCAGCAAAAACAAGACCAGGAGCTGACTGTGGCTCAGATCATGAGATCCTTATTGCCAAATTCAGACTGAAATTGAACAAAGTAGGGAGAACCACTAGACCATGCATGTATGACCTAAATAAAACCCCTTATGATTATACAGTGCAAGTGAGAAATAGATTTAAGGGACTAGATCTGATAGAGCGCCTGATGAACTATGGACGGAGGTTCGTGACATTGTACAGGAGACTGCGCTCAAGAGCATCCCCATGGAAAAGAAATGCAAAAAAGCAAAATGGCTGTCTGAGGAGGCTTTACAAATAGCTGTGAAAAGAAGAGAAGCAAAGCAAAGGAGAAAAGGAAAGATAAGCATCTGAGTGCAGGGTTCCAAAGAATAGCAAGGAGAGATAAGAAAGCCTTCCCCAGCTATCAATGCAAAAAAAGAGAGGAACAGAATGGGAAAGACTAGAGAGATCTCTTCAAGAAAATTAGAGATACTGAGGGAACATTTCATGCAAAGATGGGCTCAATAAAGGACAGAAAAGGTAGGGACCTAAGAGAAGCAGAAGATATTAAGAAGAGGTGGCAAGAATACATAGAAGAGCTGTACAAAAAAGGCCTTCATGACCCAGATAATCACGATGGTGTGACCACTCACCTAGAGCCAGACATCCTGGAATGTGAAGTCAAGTGAGCCTTAGAAAGCATCACTACAAACAAAGCTAGTGGAGATGATGGAATTCCAGTTGAGTTATTTCAAATCCTGAAAGATGATGCTGTGAAAGTGCTGCACTCAATATGCCAGCAAATTTGGAAAACTCAGCAGTGGTCACAGGACTGGAAAAGGTCAGTTTTCATTCCAATCCCAAAGAAAGGCAATGCCAAAGAATGTTCAAACTACCACACAATTGCACTCATCTCACATGCTAGTAAAGCAATGCTCAAAATTCCCCAAGCCAGGCTTCAGCAGTATGTGAACCGTGAGATTCCAGATGTTCAAGCTGGTTTTAGAAAAGGCAGAGGAACCAGAGATCAAGTTGCCAACATCTGCTGGATCATGGAGAAAGCAAGAGAGTTCCAGAAAAACATCTATTTCTGCTTTATTGACTATGCCAAAGCCTTTGACTAGGTAGATCACAATAAACTGTGGAAAATTCTGAGAGAGATGGGAATACCAGACCACCTGACCTGTCTCCTGAGAAACCTATATGCAGGTCAGGAAGCAACAGTTAGAACTGGACATGGAACAACAGACTGGTTCCAAATAGGAAAAGGAGTACGTCAAGGGTGTATATTGTCACCCAGCTTATTTAAATTATATGCAGAGTACATCATGAGAAACGCTGGGCTGGAATAAGCACAAGCTGGAATCAATATTGCAGGGAGAAATATCAATAACCTCAGATATGCAGATGACACCACCCTTATGGCAGAAAGTGAAGAGGAGCTAAAAAGCCTCTGATGAAAGTGAAAGAGCAGAGTGAAAAAGTTGGCTAAAGCTCAACATTCAGAAAGCGAAGATCATGGCATCTGGTCCCATCACTTCATGGGAAATAGAAGGGGAAACAGTGGAAACAGTGTCAGACTTCATTTTTTTGGGCTCCAAAAATCACTGCAGATGGTGACCGCAGCCATGAAATTAAAAGACTCTTACTCCTTGGAAGGAAAGTTATGACCAACCTAGATAGCATATTCAAAAGCAGAGACATTACTTTGCCAGCAAAGGTCCATTTAGTCAAGGCTATGGTTTTTCCAGTGGTCATGTATGGATGTGAGAGTTGGACTGTGCAGAAAGCTGAGCACCAAAGAATTGATGCTTTTGAACTGTGGTGTTGGAGAAGACTCTTGAGAGTCTCTTGGACTGCAAGGAGATCCAACCAGTCCATCCTAAAGAAGACCAGTCCTGAGTGTTCATTGGAAGGACTGATGCTAAGGCTGAAACTCCAGTACTTTGGCCACCTCATGCAAAGAGTTGACTCATTGGAAAAGACTCTGATGCTGGGAGGGATTGGGGGCAGGAGGAGAAGAGGATAACAGAGAATGAGATGGCTGGATGACATCACAGAATCAATGACATGAGTTTGGGTAAACTCCAGGAGTTGATGATGGACAGGGAGGCCTGGTGTGCTGCGATTCATGGGGTCGCAAAGAGTTGGACACAACTGAGTGCCTGAACTGACTGAGGATCGACTGATTGGATCTCCTTGCAGTCCAAGGGACTTTCAGGAGTCTTCTTCAACACCACAGTTCAAAAGCATCAATTGTTCAGTGCTCAGCTTTCTTTATAGTCCAACTCTCACATCCATACATGACTTCTGGAAAAACCATAGCTCTGACTCAATAGACCTTTGTTGGCAAAGTAATGTCTTTTCTTTTCAGAGTTCAAGACAAGTAGAGTTCACACAGGAATCCCTTTGAGTAGTTTTAAGGTTGCTATAATTACATTTAGTGAGAAAAAGGTGAGTTTAGTGAGAAGCTGAGTATAAAGTATCTTTATTAGAATTATCTATAGAAAGAACAAAGCTTCAAGAAAAATGAAAACTAATCTCCCTCAAGGCAGAAAGTGACTCATATATGTTTTTAGTTGCTTGGGAACAATGTGTGGAAAGGAATAGTATCCTTTTTTGATAAGGAGACTTGGTTTGGTAGGGCATGGAGGATGTGCAATCAAGTCACAGCCTTAGCTGTATCTCACAAATTTGGGCAAATTAACTATTTTTCTTCATTTCTGATTTATCATCTGTTAAATTTTGAAGGTCTAGTGTTTATGTTTCAGTACTGTATAAAGGAACATAATTCAGCAGAGTGGTCAGAAGGCAAAGACTCTAGAGTCAGACAGAACTGGATTTAAATCCCAGTTCTATTACTTCCCATGTGTCTGTAGGAAAATGAAGTAATCTCCCTGAGCTCAATTTGCTTAGCAGGGCAAAGACTAATAGAGTTTTGCCAAGAAAATGCACTGGTCATAGCAAACACACTCTTCCAACAACACAAGAGAAGACTCTACACACGGACATCAGCAGATGGTCAACATCGAAATCAGATTGATTATATTCTTTGCAGCCAAAGATGGAGAAGCTCTATACAGTCAACAAAAACAAGACCAGGAACTGACTGTGGCTCAGATCATGAACTCCTTATTCCCAAATTCAGACTTAAATTGAAGAAAGTAGGGAACACCGCTAGACCATTCAGGTATGACCTAAATCAAATCCCTTATGATTATACAGTGGAAGTGAGAAATAGATTTAAGGGACTAGATCTGATAGAGTGCCTGATGAACTATGGACGGAGGTTCGTGACATTGTACCGGAGACAGGGATCAAGACCATCCCTGTGGAAAAGAAACGCAAAAAAGCAAAATGGCTGTCTGGGGAGGCCTTACAAATAGCTGTGAAAAGAAGAGAAGTGAAAAGCAAAGGAGAAAAGGAAAGATACAAGCATCTGAATGCAGAGTTCCAAAGAATAGCAAGAAGAGATAAGAAAGCCCTCCTCAGCAACCAATGCAAAGAAATAGAGGAAAAGAACAGAATGGGAAAGACTAGAGATCTCTTCAAGAAAATTAGAGATACTGAGGGAACATTTCATGCAAGGATGGGCTCGATCAAGGACACAAATGATATGTACCTAACAGAAGCAGAAGATATTAAGAAGAGGTGGAAGAACTGTACAAAAAAGATCTTCACGACCCAGATAATCATGATGATGTGATCACTAATCTAGAGCCAGGCATCTTGGAAAGTGAAGTCAAGTGGGCCTTAAAAAGCATCACTACGAACAAAACTAGTGGAGGTGATGGAATTCCAGTTGAGCTGTTTCAAATCCTAAAGATGATGCTGTGAAAGTGCTGCACTCAATTTGCCAGCATATTTGGAAAACTCAGCAGTGGCCACAGGACTGGAAAACGTCAGTTTTCATTCCAATCCCAAAGAAAGGCAATGCCAAAGAATGCTCAAACTACCACACACTTGCGCTCATCTCACACGCTAGTAAAGCAATGCTCAAAATTCTCCAAGCCAAGCTTCAGCAATATGTGAACCATGAACTCCCTGATGTTCAAGCTGGTTTTAGAAAAGGCAGAGGAACCAGAGATCAAATTGCCAATATCCGCTGGATCATGGAAAAAACAAGAGAGTTCCAGAGAAACATCTATTTCTGCTTTATTGACTATGCCAAAGCCTTTGACTGTGTGGATCACAATAAACTGTGGAAAATTCTGAAAGAGATGGGAATACCAGACCACCTGACCTACCTCTTGAGAAATCTGTATGCAGGTTAGGAAGTAACAGTTAGAACTGGACATGGAACAACAGACTGGTTCCAAACAGGAAAAGGAGTACGTCAAGGCTGTATATTGTCACCCTGCTTATTTAACTTACATGCAGAGTACATCATGAGAAACACTGGACTGGAAGAAGCACAAGCTGAAATCAAGATTGCTGGGAGAAATATCAATAACCTCAGATATGCAGATGACACCACCCTTATGGCAGAAAGTGAAGAGGAACTAAAAAGCCTCTTGAAAGTGAAAGAGGAAAGTGAAAAAGTTGGCTTAAAGCTCAACATTCAGAAAGCGAAGATCATGGCATCCGGTCCCATCACTTCCTGACAGATGGGGAAACAGTGGAAAAAGTGTCAGACTTTATTTTTTTGGGGCTCCAAAATCACTACAGATGGTGATTGCAGCCATGAAATTAAAAGATGCTTACTCCTTGGAAGAAAAGTTATGACCAACCTAGATAGCATATTCAAAAGCAGAGACATTACTTTGAGGACTAAGGTCCGTCTAGTCAAGGCTATGGTTTTTCCAGTGGTCATGTATGGATGTGAGAGTTGGACTGTGAAAAAGGCTGAGCGCCAAAGAATTTTTGCTTTTGAACTGTGGTGTTGGAGAAGACTCTTGAGAGTCCCTTGGACTGCAAGGAGTTCCAACCAGTCCACTCTGAAGGAGATCAACCCTGGGAATTCTTTGGAAGGAATGATGCTAAAGCTGAAGCTCCAGTACTTTGGCCACCTCATGCAAAGAGTTGACTCATTGGAAAGACTCTGATGCTGGGAGGGATTGGGGGCAGGGGGAGAAGGGGACGACAGAGGATGAGATGGCTGGATGGCATCACGGACTCGATGGACCTGAGTCTGGTTGAACTCCGGGGATGGTGATGGACAGGGAGGCCTGACGTGCTGTGATTCATGGGGTCGCAAAGAGTCGGACATGACCTAGCGACTGAACTGAACTGAAGGAGAGAACAGAAATCTCCGTTTTTGCCTACCAGGCATTTCCCCCCTTCTTTTGGAACCCTTCTCTCCTGAAGGGACACTCACTCCATGTGGTTAGTTCAATAAAGGCGGAATCCATTCTGACCAATTCACATGGGAAGCTATGACCTAGGTGTGGCCAAGCACATTACCCATTTCACTAACCAATCCCAACATCAGGGAGAGGCATAACATCCAAAGCAACCAATCAGAAAACTCCCTGGGAGTTTATCCAAAAAGCTGTGGGGAAGACAGGAAGTCTTCAATGCCCACCATTATTCCTCTAGAAAGAGAGGCTTTTGGAGAGAGAGGTAGAGAAAAGGATGGCGCGTGTGTGCACGCTCATTCCTGTCCAACTCTTTGTGACCTCATGGGCTGCAGTCTGCCAGATGCCTCTGTCCATGGAATTTTCTAGGCAGGAATACTGGAGTGGGTGGCCATTTCCTCCTCTAGGAGATCTTCCCAACCCAGGGAATTCATGTCTTCTGCATTGGCAGGCAGATTCTTTACCACTCTGCCACCTGGGGAGCTCAGAGGTAGGACAGGAAGATAAATAAGGATCAAGATAGAGGTGAGTATAGAGACACAAGTGAGGAGAGGAGTAGTGTTGGGGATGGGAACACAGTGGCAGTAGGGATAGGCTCAGAGTGGGAGGTAGGGACAGGGATAAAGATGAGGTTACAGATGGGGTGGAAATAGCACCTTGACGGCACGTTAGAGCCCCAGATCCAGCTGAACCACCACCTTCAGATCTCTTGGCTGATTGAGCCAGGAAATTTCTTTTGCTTAAACTAATTTGACGCTGTTCCTATCATTTACAACTAAAGGAGTTTGAACACAGTACAAACAAATGGGTTATGGCAAAAAAAATAATTAAATAGGACAAAGCATGGAAAGTACACACCACCATGCTTGGCAGAGCGAAGTTGCCACTATAAGATGCTAAACACTCAGTCGCCATTATCAGTTCAGTTCAATCGCTCAGTCGTGTCCGACTCTTGCGACCCCATGAATCACAGCACGCCAGGCCTCCCTGTGCATCACCATCTCCTGGAGTTCACTCAGACTCACGTCCATTGAGTCTGTGATGCCATCCAGCCATCTCATCCTGGGTCGTCCCCTTCTCCTCCTGCCCCCAATCCCTCCCAGCATCAGAGTCTTTTCCAATGAGTCACTCTTCGCATGAGGTGGCCAAAGTACTGGAGCTTCAGCTTTAGCATCATTCCTTCCAAAGAAATCCCAGGGCTGATCTCCTTCACAATGGACTGGTGCTTAAATACAAAGTGTGCTTATTTATACTCCTACTCCATTTTTACCCCCAAAATACTCAAGATGAAAAAGATAAAGCATTAAAAAATTAACAGTAGGCTATAAAATTCTAATATCATTTTTAAAGCATTGATGATTTGTAATCTGGGCAACTAGGAATTGGGATTAGATTACTTAAAGTGGAATGGGATTCCCAGGTGGCACTAAGTTCAGTTCAGTTGCTCAGTCATGTCCGACTCTTTGCGACCTCATGAATCCCAGCACGCCAGCCCTCCCTGTCCATCACCAACTCCAGAGTTCACTCAAACTCGTCCATCAAGTCTGTGATGCCATCCAGCCATCTCATCCTCTGTTGTCCCATTTTCCTCCTGCCCTCAATCCCTCCCAGCATCAGTCTTTTCCATTGAGTCAACTCTTTGCATGAGGTGGCCAAAGTACTGGAGCTTCAGCTTTAGCATCATTCCTTCCAAAGAAATCCCAGGGTTGATCTCCTTCAGAATGGACTGGTGGGATCTCCTTGCAGTCCAAGGGACTTTCAAGAGTCTTCTCCAACACCACAGTTCAAAAGCATCAGTTCTTTGGCGCTCAGCTTTCTTCACAGTCCAACTCTCGCATCCATACATGACCACTGGAAAAAACACGGCCTTGACTAGACAGACCTTTGTTGGCAAAGCAATGTCTCTGCTTTTGAATATGCTATCTAGGTTGGTCATAACTTTTCTTCCAAGGAGTAAGCGTCTTTTAATTTCATGGCTGCAATCACCATCTGCAGTGATTTTGGAGCCCCCCAAAATAAAATCTGACACTGTTTCCACTGTTTCCCCATCTATTTCCCATGAAGTGATGGGACTGGATGCCATGATCTTCGTTTTCTAAATGTTGAGCTTTAAGCCAACTTTTTCACTCTCCCCTTTCACTTTCATCAAGAGGCTTGTTAGCTCCTCTTCACTTTCTGCCATAAGTGTGGTGTCATCTGCATATCTGAGGTTATTGATATTTCTCCCTGCAATATTGATTCCAGCTTGTGCTTCCTCCAGCCCAACGTTTCTCATGATGTACTCTGCATAGAAGTTAAATAAGCAGGGTGACAATATACAGCCTTGACATACTCCTTTTCCTATTTGGAACCAGTCTGTTGTTCCATGTCCAGTTCTAAGTGTTGCCTCCTGACCTGTAATAGGTTTCTCAGGAGGCAGTTCTGGTGGTCTGGTATTCCCATCTCTTTCAGAATTTTCCACAGTTTATTGTGATCCATTCAGTCAAAGGCTTTGGCATAGTCAATAAAGCAGAAATAGATGTTTTTCTGGAACTCTCTTGCTTTTTCCATGATCCAGCGGATGTTTTCAATTTGATCTCTGGTTCCTCTGCCTTTTCTAAATCCAGCTTGAACATCTGGAAGTTCACGGTTCATGTATTGCTGAAGCTTGGCTTGGAGAATTTTGAGCATTACTTTACTAGTATGTGAGATGAATGCAATTGTGCAGTAGTTTGAGCATTCTTTGGCATTGCCTTTCTTTGGGATTGGAATGAAAACTGACCTTTTCCAGTCCTGTGACCACTGCTGAGTTTTCCAAATTTGCTGGCATATTGAGTGTAGCACTTTCACAGCATCATCTTTCAGGATTTGAAATAGCTCAACTGGAATTCCATCACCTCCACTAGTTTTGTTCGTAGTGATGCTTTCTAAGGCCCACTTGACTTCACATTCCAGGATTTCTGGCTCCAGGTGTGTGATCACACCATCGTGATTATCTTGTTTGTGAAGATCTTTTTTGTATGGTTCTTCTGTGTATTCCTGCCACCTCTTCTTAATATCTTCTGCTTCTGTTATGTCCATACCATTTCTGTCCTTTATTGAGCCCATCTTTGCATGAAATGTTCCCTTAGTATCTCTAATTTTCTTGAAGAGATCTCTAGTCTTTCCCATTCTATTGTTTTCCTCTATTTCTTTGCATTGATTACTGAGGAGAACTTTCTTATCTCTTCTTGTTATTCTGTGGAACTCTGCATTCAGATGCTTATATCTTTCCTTTCCTCCTTTGCTTTTCACTTCTCTTCTTTTCACAGCTATTTGTAAGGCCTCCCCAGGCAGCCATTTTGCTTTTTTGCATTTCTTTTCCATGGGGATGGTCTTGATCCCTGTCTCCAGTACAATGTCAGGAACTTCTGTCCATAGTTCATCAGGCACTCTATCTATCAGCTCTAGTCCCTTAAATCTATTAGGTCATACCTGAATGGTCTATTAGCTTTCCGTACTTTCTTCAATTTCAGTCTGAATTTGGTAATAAGGAGCTCATGATCTGAGCCACAGTCAGCTCCTGGTCTTGTTTTTGCTGATTGTATAGAGCTTCTCCATCTTTGGCTGAAAAGAATATAATCAATCTGATTTCGATGTTGACCATCTGCTGATGTCCATGTGTAGAGTCTTCTCTTGTGTTGTTGGAAGAGGGTGTTTGCTATGACCAGTATGTTTTCTTGGCAAAGCTCTTATTAGCCTTAGCCCTGCTTTATTTTTTATTCCAAGGCCAAATTTGCCTGTTACTCCAGGTGTTTCTTGACTTCCTACTTTTGCATTCCAGTCCCCTATAATGAAAAGGATATCTTTTTGGGGTGTTCATTCTAAAAGTTCTTGTAGGTCTTCATAGAACCGTTTAACTTCAACATCTTCAGCACTACTGGTTGGGACATAGACTTGGATTATGTGATACTGAATGGTTTGCCTTGGAAATGAACAGAGATCATTCTGTCATTTTTGAGATTGCATCCAAGTACTGCATTTCAGACTCTTTTGTTGACCATGAAGGCTACTCCATTTCTTCTGAGGGATTCCTGCCCACAATAGTAGATATAATGGTCATCTGAGTTAAATTCACCCATTCCAGTCCATTTTAGTTTGCTGATTCCTAGAATGTCAACGTTCACCCTTGCCATCTCCTGTTTGACCACTTCCAATTTGCCTTGATTCATGGACCTGACATTCCAGGTTCCTATGCAATATTGCTCTTTACAGCATTGGACCTTGCTTCTATCACCTGTCACACCCACAGCTGGGTATTGTTTTTGCTTTGGCTCCATCCCTTCATTCTTTCTGGAGTTATTACTCCACTGATCTCCAGTAGCATATTGGGCACCTACCGACCTGGGGAGTTCCTCTTTCAGTATCCTATCATTTAACCTTTTCATACTGTTCATGGGGTTCTCAAGGCAAGAATACTGAAGTGGTTTGCCATTCCCTTCTCCAGCAGACCACATTCTGTCTGACCACTCCACCATGACCCGCCCGTCTTGGGTGGCACCACAGTGCATGGCTTAGTTTCACGGAGTTAGACAAGGCTGTGGTCCTAGTGTGATTAGATTGACTAGTTTTCTGTGAGTATGGTTTCAGTGTGTCTGCCCTCTGATGCCCTTTTGCAACACCTACGGTCTTACTTTGATTTCTCTTACTTTGGACGAGGAGTATCTCCTCACCACCACCCCTCCTGACCTTGAACGTGGAGTAGCTCCTCTAGGCCCTCCTGCGTCCATGCAGCCACTGCTGCTTGGACTTGGGGTTGCTCGTCTCGGCCCTGCAGGTGGCATTAGTGATAAACAAACACCCACCAATGACCCACCAATGCAGGAGATGTAAGAGATGAGGGTTCAATCCCTGGGTCAGGAAGATCCCCTGGAGTAGGAAATGGCGACCCGCTCCAGCATTCTTTTGCCTGGGAAATCCCATGGGCAGAGGAGCCTGGCGAGTTACAGTCCATGGCATCACAAAGAGTCAGACACATCTGAGCATGTATTTAAAGTGAGGAGAGTACTTCCTAGCGGCACAGGCCTCGTGGGACCAATGGAGGATGTTCTTGCTTGGGAAATCTCATGGACAGAAGAGCTGGGTGGGCTACAGTCCACAGAGCTGCAGAATGATTTGGACGCGACTTAGGAACTGAAAAACAGCAAACACCTCATGTGTATCATCAACAGCTCCTGGAGCAGATGGAAATTTAATGGTGTCATAGATTTCATAAGTTAGTTCTTTGCTGATGCTAAGATCCCACTGGACTATTTATTTTAATGACCTGTTCTCTTGGGAGTCTGAAAACCAGTCTCTGACTGACAGATACACACAGTGTCTAAAACAGTGATTTAATGGCTATCCTTAGTTGGCTATTACCTCAAATATTGAAATCTTAGCTCTTAAAAATTTCCAAATCCCTCAAAACCCTTTGGCATAGTAGAATATTCAGTGTTCCCTTGGTCTTGAAAACCTTTGTAAGGAATACAGTCTGGAGTTTATGTTAAAAACTATTTCTGAAGCTGTTTCTGGTTTTACTATTATTAAAAAGAAAGCTGAATCATCTGGATTTTGGAATTGACAGAATTGCTTCATGTTTATTATTAATCTCTGTGACCAACCTACTTGGAACTGTGTACGATATTTTTGATCCGCTGTGCAGTGTGTGCATGTAAGTATGCGTGTGTACATGTATGTACATACATGTGCATGTGTACAGATCTTTATGGAAAAAGCAAATGTACTAGTGAATGCATGAGTGTGGGCTTGGCCTGGTGATCATTGTTGCTTGCACAAGTCAACCTGTTTTTGCTTACTCCCTTTAGCAATGACAGGAGTCTGCACTCAGCTCTATCCCTGTCACATTGCTACACCCCCTAGAGGCCTGGGTCAGCACTACAAGTCGTTTCCCAAAGCACTTTTTATCCCATTCTAGCAGAGTACATCATGAGAAACGCTGGGCTGGAAGAAGCACAAGCTGGAATCAAGGTTGCTTGGAGAAATATCAATAACCTCAGAGATGCAGATGACACCACCCTTATGGCAGAAAGTGAAGAGGAGCTAACAAGCCTCTTGATGAAAGTGAAAGGGGAGAGTGAAAAAGTTGGCTTAAAGCTCAACATTCAGAAAACGAAGATCGTGGCATCCGGTCTCATCACTTCATGGTAAATAGATGGGGAAACAGTGGAAACAGTGTCAGACTTTATTTTCGGGCTCCAAAGTCACTGCAGATGGTGACTGCAGCCATGAAATTAAAAGATGCTTACTCCTTGGAAGAAAAGTTATGACCAACCTAGATAGCATATTCAAAAGCAGAGACATTACTATGCCAACAAAGGTCCGTCTAGTCAAGGCTTTGATTTTTCCAGTGGTCATGTATGGATGTGAGAGTTGGACTGTGAAGAAGGCTGAGCGCTGAAGAATTGATGCTTTTGAACTGTGGTGTTGGAGAAGACTCTTGAGAGTCCCTTGGACTGCAAGGAGATCCCACCAGTCCATTCTGAAGGAGATCAACCCTGGGATTTCTTTGGAAGGAATGATGCTAAAGCTGTAACTCCAGTACTTTGGCCACCTCATGCAAAGAGTTGACTCATTGGAAAAGACTCTGATGCTGGGAAGGATTGGGGGCAGGAGGAAAAGGGGACGACAGAGGATGAGATGGCTGGATGGCATCACTGAATCTATGGCCGTGAGTCTGAGTGAACTCTGGGAGTTGGTGATGGACAGGGAGGCCTGGTGCGCTGTGACTCATGGGGTCGCAAAGAGTCGGACATGACTGAGTGACTGAACTGAACTGTACTGAAGGAGTATCATGCTGAATTTTAGCAGGATACACTGCTGCCACTCAAATATACATTTTACAGTCTGTTTTGTAGCTATGTGTGGACAAATGAGGTCATTTTGAACGAGACATAAATGGAACTGAGTGGAGTGCACACTCTACCTTCTTGGACTCCTTGCATCAACCTGCTGCCCAGAACACAACTTGATGATTCAGGCGCCAGTGGAGGGAGTTGCCATTTTCTTCTTCAGGGGATTTCTCCCACTCAGGGATCGAACCTGATCTCCTCCTTTGCAGGAAGATTCTTTACCACTGAGACATTTGGTTATCCAGGCTCTGTTTCAAAATGATATGAGTTGTTGGGACTGTTAATCATTTGCAGACTCACTTTGTGAGGAAGACACAAGCCAGGTGCAAAGCAGCAGATGCAGTCTCCAATTTACCAGGTTCCTGTCACAGTTCATTCCCATTACGGCAGCCTGGTGCTCAAAATCTGCTCTCAGCTAGACAAACATATGCTGGATGGTTTCATGTTTCTCAGGCTCATATATTATACCTAGCAGGTTGCTGGATAAATTAATTTATTCCTGATCTGCAAGAAGCATTTGGAATTGTCTCTGGACCTCAGTGTCAAAACCTTAAAGTGCTTGAGACTAAACCAGGATGAAACTCACAGGCTTGCCAGGATGATGACAGCCTTCTGCATTTGATGCTAATACATTGTAAAGTATGTGCTAATGAATCACAAGTGGTGTCGCACAGTCTCCGCACCTTGTCATATTAATTCAAGATTTCAGAATTTCAAAATGCATTTTCAACATGATTCAAGTGTATAAATATTAAGGAGGCATTAACCTTTATCAAAATGATTTTTTCTTGTGTTAAAAAGATCAAGATTTAACATAACAGGGCATACAGTTTGACTGTGCTGTAACGTGGTTGATGAGGAGAACTGTTTCGGCCCCCAAATTATTCACATGAGGACTGTGAGACCTTTCATTTGCAGGTTTTTTTGGAGGGGAATGGCAGAAGTGGGGATGGGAATTGGGGGAGAAAGAAGAATATTGCAAGTAGTGAGAAAAGAGTAAATTGAAGGATATCAGTTCTGTAATTAACACGCTGCTTGTCATCTTTAGCACAGAGAATCACAAAACCCTGCAGGTGCTAAATAAAATGAGTTTTTGAGAGGTTTCTCGTCTTAGGCAACCTACAGAGCTTGTGTCAATTTGGAGTCACTGATGCAAACATTTTGTTCAAATACATTATTATTTGCTAGCTGCATGACATTCACAAGAATGGTTTCAAGGTCAAGTGAATATTTTGAAAAGCCAGAGTGTCGGTTCTATGAACTGGGCTTCTTGAGGTTGATCAGGGACTTAATGAAGCAAATAGCAGCTTAACCTCAAGTCCCCAGACCACCGACACACTAACACAGCCATCAGTTCCCTTTTTTAAAAAAAGAAAAAAAAAAAAAAGCACTTTCGCTCCAGCAGGATCTACAACTAGAGTCAATCAGTTCTAGCCTCAGGGAAGCCCAGACAAGAAGGAAATAAAACAGAACAAGTCCTTAGTTTTGTCTTACCTTTTCAGAATCTTCACTTTCAGGGGCAAATGTTTTGGGCAGCTTTATGTCCACTGCATCGTTCCCCACACCACCAGGGCCGCAATCACGCTGAACTTGTTTACTGCCCGGTCCCCATTTCCTGTCTCAGTGCCCGACACATAGCAAGTACTCAGTAAATATTTGTTGAATAAAAAAAGAGATTCAAAGGTCACATTATTAAACTATCTCTTCAAGCTAACTTAGGAAACATCACAGGGAGTTTTAAGCAGTAATTAAAATCTTATATTTGTGACTCATTTCCCATAAACTTCTTAAGGGACTTGTGAAATTCTAATATGCTAACTTCTCAGTTTTTAAATAATTTTTGTTTGTGCTTGTGGTTGCTGTTGTTGTTCAGTCTTTAAATCCTGTCCAACTGTTTGTGACCCCATGGACGGTAGCATGTCAGGCTCCTCCTCTACTATCTCCCAGAGTTTGCTCAAGTTCATGTCCATTGAGTCAGTGATGCCATCCAACCATCTAATCCTCTGCTGTCCCCTTCTCCTGCCTTCAATCTTTCCCAGCATCAGGGTCTTTTCCAATGAGTCAGCTCTTCAAATCAGGTGGCCAAAGTACTTGAACTTCAGCTACAGCCCTTCCAATGAGTATTCAAGGTTGATTTTCTTTAGGATGTACTAGTTTGATCTCCTTGCTGTCTGAGGGACTCTCAAGAGTCTTCTCCAGCACCACGATTTGAAAGCATCCATTCTTTGGTGCTCAGCCTTCATTATGGTTCAACTCTCACATCTGTATATGACTACTGGAAAAACCATAGCTTTCACTATATGGACCTTTGTTGGCAAAGTGATGTCTCTGCTTTTTGAAACCCTGTCTTGCTTTATCATAGCTTTCCTTCTAAGGAGCAGGAGTCTTTAATTGTGCTTGTAGACTTACATGCAAACAGATAATTGAAGTATTTATCAACTCAAGACTGTAGAAAATGAGCCCAAACTGTAGGAGCTTTCCGTATTAAAACACATCCCCCTCAAAAAAGATGTACTCTTTGGGGGAATAACATAATTGTTAGACATTTTGAATTGTGATTCCATCACCCCATGGAAGAATTTTATCTAACATTTTCACCTCTTTCATTGGGAAGGGAAGTCCTTTCATGAAAACAGCTTACACAGCAGCCACGACAGGACATCATTTGTGTCATAGCGTTGGATACCTGTGCTCCATCATACGGAACAACACCTTAATATGGGCGTCTTGGGTTGAACTCTGGAGAGTTCCCATGGGTTTATTTGGGAGAAAAGGGAGAGAGCTAAGTAATGAGCTCCCTCCAAGGAAAAACACAGTGGGACTTCCGTTCGCCATTCCCAACTACTGTCATCGCTAATCAAATCAGTTTCATATTGTCACTTGCTGGATACTTCCTAATGTGAATATTTCATACTTAATTTCGTTTTTATTTTATTTTTTTTGTATTTAAATTTTTATTTTTATTTTACTTTACAATACTGTATTGGTTTTTAATTTCATTTTTAAATGGTTGCTGTGGCACTGACGGCTTGCTATTGCTGCGTATGTTATATAAATGAAAATGAATTATATAAACGTGTTATAAAAGATGGTCCTAGTGTATTGATCCATGGGGTGTTTATCACTTCACTGCAGGTTGAGATCTATTAGTTAAAAAGCTTATTAGCATCACACTCAAAATTTTATACACCAAGTTGTTTTAAAAATAGCCCCAGTAAGCAGATTTTGGGGTTTCCCTTGTAGCTCAGTCAGTAAAGAATCTGCCTGCAATGCAGGAGATCCAGGTTTGATCCCTGGGTCGGGAAGACCCCCTGGAGAAGGAAATGGCAACTCACTCCAGTATTCTTGTCTGGGAAATGCCATGGGCCGAGGAGGCAGGCTAGTCCATGGGGTTGCAAGAGTCAGACATGACTTAGTGACTAAACCACCACCAAGCCGGTTTATAGCCTTTTAAAACCTGATTGCTTTGTATACCCTGTGATACCTAACCCAACATCTGGTGTCATGATAAGCTAGAGCCCAGTGGTTATAAGATCACAAGCTGCAGCAGGAGAGGGCAGGGAGAAGTGAGAGAGAAGCATTGAAATCCATGCATCACCACGTGTCAAATGGATGGCTAATGGGAAGTCTCTGTATAACACAGGGAGCTCAACCTGGTGGTCTGCAACGACCAAGAGGGGCAGGTTGGGGTGAGAGGTAGGGGGAGGCTCAAGAGGCAGGGAGCATATGTGTACCTGGGGCTCATTCATGTTGACCAACAAATCAACATGTAAACAGATACAACCAATACAACATTGTAAAGCGATTTTTGTTGTTCCTTGTTCAGTTGCTCAATCGTGCCCGATTCTTTGTGACTCCATGGATGGCCGCATGCCAGGCTTCCCTGTCCTTCACTATCTCCTGGAGTTTGCTCAAACTCACGTCTGCTATAAAGTCAGTGATGCCATCCAACCATCTCATCTTCTGTCATCCCCTTCTCTTCCTACCTTCAATCTTTCCCAGCATCAGGGTCTTTTCCAGTAAGACAGTTCTTCACATAAGGTGGCCAAAGGATTGGAGTTTCAGCTTCAGCAACAGTCCTTCGATGAATATTCAGGGTTGATTCCCTTTAGGATGGACTGGTTGGATCTCCTTGCAGTCCAAGAGACTCTCAAAAGTCTTCTCCAACACCACAGTTCAAAAGTATCAATTCTTTGGCACTCAGCCTTCATTATAGTCCAACTCTCACATCCTCACAAGACTACTGGAAAAGCCGTAGCTTTTACTCTATGGACCTTAATTGGTAAAGTGATGTCTCTGCTTTTTAATGCACTGTTTAGGTTTGTCATAGCTTTTCTTCCAAGGAGCAAGCCTTGTCTTTTAATTTCATGGCTGCAGTCACTCTCCGCAGTGATTTTGGAGCCCAAGAAAATAAAGTCTGTCACAATTTCCATTGTTTCCCCATCTATTTGCCATGAAGTGATGGGAAGTAATGGGATAAAGCAATTATCCTCCAGTTAGAAATAAATACATTAAAAAAAAATCCCAAGCTGCTATGGCCCTTTGGAGCTCTCTGACCCAGACACTTATCACCTCTCCTACCATCCTCGCCTCTGAGGTCCCTTTCCCTCATCTGCCCCACACTGTAGACTCTCAACTTTCTCCAACACTGATGGACTTCTCTTCTCACACCATCTTGCTAAAGTACTACCCATGTGGGTTTGTGCTAAGTGGCTTCAGTTGAGTCTGACTCTGTGTGACCCCATGGACTGTACCCTGTCAGACTCCGCTGTCCATGGGATTCTCCAAGAAGAATACCGGAGTGGGTTGCCATTTCCTCCTCCAGGGATCTTCCCAACCCAGGAATCGAAACAGCATCTCTTACATCTCCTGCACTGGCACCCCCTGGGAAGCCTGTGTGAGAACAGAGCAGGAAGACAGCTGTCTGTAATTGGAAGTGGGTCCTTACCAGACACCAAGTCTGCCAGTGCCTTGATCGAGGACTTCTCAGACTTCAGAACTGTGAGAAGTCGAAGTTTGTTGTTGAAGCCACCCAGTCTGTGATACTTTTGTTGCAGCATCCCAAACGAACTAAGACAACAGTCATCACAGGAGAAGGATCACAGCCGAGGCGCAGAGAGGTGGAAGCGGGAAGTCTAACTGGGGAACAGCACACAGTCCCGTGGGTTATGTCATAAGGTGCATGAAGCCGAAGATACGGAGAAAAGTTTGCAAAGTGTATTCGGGTCACATTAGACAACGGGGCCCTGAATACCATTGGTTTTGGCTGGTGGTAAAGGGTCCCTAAAGGCTCTTGAGTGAGACAGTGATGTGATGGGAGCTGTGTACCTGTAGGATGTATCTGGAAATAGTGTGAAGACTGGACCGGAGACAGGAAAGGCAGGAGATTAAAATGATACTGCTTCAGTGGTTTTGTAGTAATCCAGCAAGATAATGAAAGTCTGAACTAAAGTGGTGGAGGGGGAAGAGACAAGAAACTTTCAGGAGGCTATTGATCATTTCTCTAACCGTAATACAGATGATGCTATCCTAAGTGTCTCATTCCTGTCTATTTTTATCATTACTGCTATAGGTAGCCAGAGTGCCACAAAGTGGCATTGCTTATAGCTTGATCATATTTATTCACACTGAGCACATAAAAATACTTACACAGACATCCTGAGCTTCCCAGAAATACAGAGTGCATAGGTAATTTACCAAAAGGATAGAACTGGATACTCTAATAGAATAAAAACAAAATGGTTAACTAAAGAGCCTTGTTGGCTGGAAACAGCAATTTCCCATAAAGACATTTATTTAATTAAAAATGAAGTTTATAAGTTCATGTGTGGATTTGGTATCTTTCTATAAAATACACTTGCATTTTTCGAAATACTTGTCTCATAAATTAATAAAATATAGGTTTTAACTATTTTGTTGGGAAGGAAATAATCAAGCATAGTGGATTTCTGCAATACATCTGAAGCAATTATCTCAAGTAATTTTAATTGCCCAGGTGCTGCTAACAGGGTGCAGACAATTGGGACATTAAATTTGGAGCTATAATGGAAAATTATTTCAGAAGTTACTTTCAAATGCTTTTGTCTCTTAGCTTCTGTGGAGTGTCTGCCTTTCTGGCACTTCTTTTACCTCTTCCTCTTTCCCCAAGTATGGAGCAGTCCTTCAGCTCTTGAAAGTCACTTGGAAGAAACAAGTGACCTTTACTATTCTAATTATTGTTTTCCATCACCGTATGTTTCCATTTCCACAGGTTTAGCACTCATGATCTGAAACAGGGAATCTATAGAAGATCACTAACTTTTGTTGTTAACAAAAACTCTAACTCAAACTGGCTAAAATATCAATAATAAGGACAATTATTTTCTCTTGGAACAAGAAGTCTAAAAGGAGAGCAATCCCAGCCATATCATGATAAGGGCTCCAAGTCTCAGCTTCCCCTCTTCCACAGGTTGGTATTGTCCTCAGGATGTTTTTCCTCATGATCACAACAAGGCTGCCAGTAGCAACTACCACAACACACTTCCTTTCTCATACCAAGCAGGTGAAATAGAGAGGGAAACTCTTTGTCTTTTGATAAAACTGGGCTAATTTAGGATGTAAGTTTAACCTGAGATAATAAGACCAGAATATTTTCCCGATTAGCGAAAACCTTAGTTCCTAATTCAATCATTGACAGGAGGGTAAAAATACTGATTGGATTATACTAACCAAGATCCATGTCAGGAACTAGAGATGGGATGAAGGGGTGAATACCTCTCCCCAAACCCCTGAAAGCAATGTTCTAGGAACGGAAGAAGTTAGAGGAGAGGAGAGATGAACTCTGGTGCAAAAGATGTTAAAAATGCATTATCAACCAAGGCAATAATACAATCATGAGTTGCAAAACTAATTACTCTGCAGAAATGTTAATGTAGGTGGCAGAAGTGGCATCGAACTGATTAGATGAGTCACTCCTATCAAGGACTTAAATGGTTAGAGGGTTGATATTGAGAGGGGATTTAGTGTGCAGGATTTTTTAAGAGATGCTCTTGTGTCATGAGTCCCTAAGGGGGAAGAGTGTCTCCTTCTCTGGGTCGAAAGAGTGTCACCTGTACTTCAGTTAACAAAGAATGTTTCCTGCCATCAAGCTGTCAACCTTCGCTGGGCTACCAGCCCCCACCCCACGGTGTGCCCTGGAGAGAATTCTGATGGAGAAAAATGCATATTATCCCTAGATAGTTAAGATGCATATCAAAAGAATAATTTCAATGAGCCTAGGCTCTTGAATTTTCCTATACTTAGAAAAGCACTAAAATTATTAACTTGAGATATCTGTTTTTGTGGTTAGAAGTAATCTTTTGATGTTCAACTGCATTTTTTTTCCCTGCAAAAACTCCTATATTTCCTGGCTTCTCTCCTAACCTCATTAGAGTAGTTCCTCAGATCTGACTGAAAGCTTATCCCCCGAGTACAGTCCTCAGTAAGGTCTCAGAATAAATAAGTTGTGTGGATTTTTTCTTTCTTTCTTTCTTTTTTTTTTTGTCAATATCTAACACAGACTAGGAAGGGCCTCAAGGGACTCATTTGGGTAGCTTACTGTTTCCCCTGCAGTTAGAGAATCAGTATGGCTATTGCTTGACTTCTCCTGGAAATCCAAAGGCTGGAGATGGGCTGGCAAACTGTGCAGGTGGCAGAGAGAAGGAGGGTTGTTGCTATGCTATGATAGACCTGCGCTCACAGTGTTCGGGGGATAGGAAATGTATGAATGCTTCCTGTGGCTGGGATGTGGGCTATGTGTGTGAACTTGAGAGTCAGGGGGAGAACCACCTTTGATGCTTTCCATTAGGATCAGCAGAGGAACAAAGAGACCTTAATAGAACTGATACTGAGGTGGATCACCATTCCCTAGAGTTTGCAGAGGAAGGAGGTGCAGAAAGAGCACGTTTGCCCAGAGAGGAGAACCCGCAGGTCAACAACTGTCGTGATGTCCCGGTCTGTAAAGAGCCTCCAACAGCAAGTAAACTTGAAACATCGGCCAGATGCAGAAAGTGTGAAGCCGTGTTATCAAGTGCTGGTCAAATGAGAACTCTCCTCTCTCGCTTCCTGTCTAGCCTCTGTAATCTCCACTCTCCAAAGAGATTGTGCACTGAAAAACAAACCGGATAAAGTAGAACAAGGAAAGAAAGAAGGGCCATATATGGAGTCCCCTGCAAGTGGCCAGCCCACAGCAGGACCTGGCTTTGTTGACTTTAAATCACATTTAGAGGACACTATATTTTTTAATTAATTGATTAATTAATTTTGGCTGCCCTGGGTCTTCACTGCTGCACAAGGGTCTCTCAAGCTGTGTCTGGGGTGGCGGCTGCTGCAGAGCCTGGGCGCTAGGATACGCTGGCTTCAGGAGTTTTGGCCGGTGGGCTCAATAATTGTGCATCCCAGGTTTAGTTGCCCAGAGGCATGTGGGATCTTACCGGACCAGGGGTCAAACCTGTATCCCTTGCACTGGCAGGTGAGCGGACCTGGACAATTCTTAACCACTGGACCACCAGGGAAGTCCCTGGTGAATATTTTAAATGACTGAATTGACACGTCTTTGCATTCTAAAGTGACTTTTGAACCTTGTATGAGTTAAGGGAGATTCTCCAAATCATGTTCTCCAAGAGTTTTCACCCTGGAACCACTGTATGTTGGCCACAATCTCCATGAGCAAAAGGGACCTTCTGCACTATGCCTTCAATGTCCAGGAAGCTAGTGACTGGTCTCTAGGATTTTTGCTATAGCTCCCACAAAGAAGCAAGTGCTTTGACAATAGTGCTTGCAAAGATCAGCAAAGTGTGGCTTCTTATGCATCATCATGTCACTTCCTCCCAAATCCGGCCAGGGCCATCTGCTGGGAGTCTCTAGATTAGGGGAGCCTGGGCGTGTCGTCTCACGAGGCAAGCACACTCCTGTCAGGTGTCCGCATGGAGTCGTGGAAACCAGCCTGCAGCATCTGCCGCTGTGCCCCCACCACCTGCCTGGTAGTCCGTGTCCTGAGCAGTTTCACTGCATGGGTGTGTCTGCTCAAGAGATGGGGTTCATAAGAAGTTGCTTCATAGCTTCACCCTGCACTTGGAAGCTCACTGCCATCCAAGAATGAGCTCCAGAGCCAGGTGACACCCAGGTGGACCCCTCACTCTCTCCTGCCAAGTGGCCACACTTCTCCTGGATTTTCCTTTTCCTTGAGAAATGAAGCTTCTCCCCAGAGGTCTCTTCAGAGACTCGTCACATCTTTCCCATCCTCTGGGGTCTCCCTGAAGGGCCACCTCCCCCAGAAGTCTTTCCTTAGTTTTCCAGGCTCCTCTGAGTTCCCTTTTCTTCTGTAATTTCCAGCACTTCCTGTCCAGGACAACATTTTTTACATGCTTTATTATATTATATAAGCTTGAGATTCATCTGCTAATTCATTCATTCAACAGATGTTTAAGGAGTCCATACAACATGCTTTGTTGGATGCCAGGTGGTGAACAAGACAGACATGGTCGTTGTCTTCTTAAAGCTTACGGACTGCTGTGGAGGAAACAGACATTAAACTCATAAACAACATGTAAATATAGAGCTACAGGCTGTCATCAAAGCTATGAAAGAAAGCTTTTAGATGTACTGAGAGAGTAAATCAGTGGTCTGTCTTAAGCTGAGTGGTCAAAGAAGCTGTCCCTGAGGAAGTGAAATCTGAAATAAGTGGTCTAAGTAGGGGCTAGCCGGGTGAACAGGGGGAGAAAAAATATTCCAGGCACAAGGAACCGTATGTTTAAAGACTTTGAGTCAGAAAGAGATGAAAGCACCTTAGGAACTGAGAGGACAGTGTGTTTGGGACATTGTGGCAGGGTGCAGGTGGCAGGAGTGAATTTATGTTAGAAATAAAATCTGATCACGGGACTTCCCTGGTGGCTCAGCGGTAAAGAATCTGCCTGCAATTCAGGAGCTGCAAGAGACATGGATTCGATCCCTGGGTCGGGAAGATCGCCTGGAGGAGGGCATGGTAACCCACTCCAGTATTCTTGCCAGAAGAATTCCACGGACAGAGGAGTCTGGGTGGCAACAGTCCATGGGGTCGAAAGAGTCGGACATGACTGAAGCGTGTGTGCATGCGTAACCTGATGACATGGGTCTTTCCTTGTTGTGTTAGGAACTTTGGACTTAAAGCTAAAGATGTTGGAATTTTTTTGCAAGAATTTATAGCAGAGCAATAATATGACCCAATTAAAGTTTTTAAAGAGTGCTCTTGTTCATTAATGGAGAACAAGAGCAGAAAAAGAGGAAATTAGCCAGGGAGCAATACAAAAGCCCAGATGAAAAGTCATAGTGGTTGGCCACTAATGATGGTTGCAGAGGAGATGGAAAGAATGGTTGATAATTGAGATCATAAGCTTTGCATCTTTGCTGCATGCCAGGCATCTGGCTTAGTGAAAACCCCATAGCTGTACTCAGTAAGCACATATAATAAATCAATACAGTAATTAGTTATTTAATTACATGCTATTTTAACCTTTAAAAAAGAGAAACTGATCTATATTGTTAACTGGATCAAACATTTCACAGCAGCTGAGAAAGCAATTATGTAGACACATAGTCAATCTGGTTTGTTTATTAAGTCAGTCTGGTTACTTTGGCCATATTAACAACTGAATAATACAGACCATATGGTTATCCAGAGTTCTGCTTAGTCACTGTAAGTCCAAGATAATATCAATTCTGTTTCAGTTGTTTTCAGTGTTCATTAGATAATGCTTTGAATGCACAACTTAGAATTTATTGTCTATAAGGGTGATCCCTAAATATTTTTTGTGCCATAAACCGATGTTTTTTTCAAATATTGGGGCAACTGCTTACTGTGCTCCCTTTTAGATTGTCAGAAATGTGTATTAGAACAAACAAATAACTACTCACACAGCAAGGATTCTTAGCTGCAAGCAATAGAAGCTAATTCTGTCGGGCTTAAGGAGGAAAGAATTTATGATGAGAGTTCTGTGTGGTTCACAGAATCACAAGGAGGGCTGGATTCTTAGAGCCAAGTTATTGAGAACATTGTTCAACTCTGTGATGTGACGAAGACCCCAGAGCCCCTGCAGCCCCTTTAAGGAGTAGATGCCATAGCTTTAACCACGAAGATCACCAGTGCTGTGGCAGGGAGGTCCAAGAACTGACACGTGGCTAGAAGCAGATACAACCTCTGCTGATGCTGGGCAGTCCTTGCTTCAATAATGCTCTTCCAGTTCAAAGACTGGTGTGAACTTACATTTCATGAAGCAAAGTTCAGGGGCTTGTTTCCTCACTACAAGGAAGATGCGGAAGTGAGCTTCCGGGCTGGAGGTAGGCAGAGGTTCCTACTGAGCTCTGTAAAGTGCAGGATTTTCCAAATATCGGAATAAAGTTTGGTTATTAGGATCCTAAAAGAGAGCGACAACTCCCATTTATTATCGCCATCAGTTCATAAGAGAAAAATAAAACATGTAGTTCTAAAAGGTAAAAGGGGACAAATTACAGTATATAGAATAGCTTATGAATGGAATAAAGTTTTTTTAATAGATAAGTCACCAAATTGTCTTTATTGTTTTCTTACCTTTGTTGTTGTTTAATTGCTAAATCATGTCTGACTCTTCGCGATCCCACGGACTGTGCAGTCCCATGGACTATAACCTGTCAAGCTCCTCTGTTCATGGAATTCTCCAGGTAAGAACACTGGACTGTGTTACCATTCCCTTCTCCGGGGGATCTTCCCAACCCAGGGACTGAACCTGGGTCTCCTGCATTCAGTTCAGTTCAGTAGCTCAATTGTGTCCAACTCTTTGTAACCCCATGAATTGCAGCACACTAGGCCTCCCAGTCCATCACCAACTCCCGGAGCTTACTCAAACTCATGTCCATCGAGTCGGTGATGCCATTCAGCCATCTCATCCTCTCTCATCCCCTTCTCCTCCTGCCCCCGATCCTTCCCAGCATCAGAGTCTTTTCCAATGAGTCAACTCTTCGCATGAGGTGGACAAAGTATTGGAGTTTCAGCTTCAGCATCAGTCCTTCCAATGAACACCCAGGACTGATCTCCTTTAGGATGGACTGGTTGGATCTCCTTGCAGTTCAAGGGACTCTCAAGAGTCTTCTCCAACAACACAGTTCAAAAGCATCAATTCTTTGGCACTCAGCTTTCTTTATAGTCCAACTCTCACAACCATACATGACTGCTGGAAAAACCATAGCCTTGACTAGACGGACGTTTGTTGGCAAAGTAATGTCTCTGCTTCTTAATGTGCTATCTAGGCTGGTCATAGCTTTTCTTCCAAGGAGCAAGTGTCTTAATTTCATGGCTGCAGTTGCCATCTGCAGTGATTTTGGAGCCCCCAAAAATAAAGTCTGACACTGTTTCCACTGTTTCCCCATCTATTTCCCATGAAGTGATGGGACCAGATGCCATGATCTTCATTTTCTGAATGTTGAGTTTTAAGTCAACTTTTTCATTCTCTTCTTTCACTTTCATCAAGAGGTTCTTTAGTTCCTCTTCACTTTCTGCCGTAAGGGTGGTGTCATCTGCATATCTGAGGTTATTGATATTTCTCCTGGAAATCTTGATTCTAGCTTGTGCTTTATCCAGCCTGGCATTTCACATGATGTATTCTGCATATAAGTTAAATAAGCAGGTTGACAATATACAGCCTTGGCGAACTCCTTTCCCTATTTGGAACCAGTCTGTTGTTCCATGTCCAGTCCTAACTGTTGCTTTCTGACCTGCATACAGATTTCTTAGGAGGCAGGTCAGGTGGTTTGGTATTTCCATCTCTTGAAGAATTTTCCATAGTTTGTTGTGACCTACACAGTCAAAGGTTTTGGTATAGTCAATAAAAAAAGAAATAGATGTTTTTCTAGAACTCTCTTGCTTTCTTGATGATCCAAGGGATGTTGGCAATTGATCTCTGGTTCCTCTGCCTTTTCTAAATCCACCCTGAACATCTAGAAGTTCACAGTTCACGTGTTGTTGAAGGCTGGCTTGGGGAATTGTGAGCATTACTTTGCTAGTGTGTGAGATGACTGCATTGGCACTCCTGCATTGGCAGGCAGATTCTTTACCAGTGAGCCACCTGGGAAGCCCAATGGGAAAATTTTGTCTTGAAGCAGCTTGATCCACAGAACAATTTGATCCACAGAATTCATGTATGTAGATGACATAGGCTTTGTTAATAAACTTGGTCTTTGCATTTCAGCTCTACCACTTAACTTAGAAGTTGTATAATCTTAGGTAAATTAGATCTGAGATTCAAGGTCATCCTTTGTAAAATGCAGATAATAGTTCCAAACTTTGAGATTGCTGGGGGATTATACATATAATGTATGTAAATGTTTAACAGGACCTGGAAGGGCCCAGAAGTAGATACTCCTCTTCTGTTCCTCCCATTTTGTGCTGGGAGGAGTCAGCATCCTGCACTAAAACCTGGACCTGTTAGCCTTTCCAGGCATGGACTGAGCTAGGGTTGTTAGTTGTTGAGATCATAGCACAATGCCTGTGTTAAAAGTGCTCAGTGACTGCTTCCCAAATAGACAAGTAGCTCTTACTTAAATCATTACTAATTATGTGAAGTAATAATGCAAAACACATGACATCATTCTTGGCACAGAGCAGGTATTAAGTATAAATTTGAGTTCATGACTTCCATTTCCAGTAATAATCAACAAGTTTCTTAGGACCAGTCCTCCTCTTAGAATTTTTTTCAATGCGGTAAAATACATATAATGTAAAACTTACCATCTAAAGCATTTTTAAAAGTATATATATTTCAGCGGTATTAAGTATATTCACGTCATTGTGTAGTCATCACCATCATCCATTTCCAGAATTCTTTGTTTCTAACTTTAAAATTTTATTTTTTTAGGGATGTCCCTGGTGGTCCAGTGGTTAAGACTCTGTGCTGCCAATGCAGGGGGCACAGGTTCAGTCCCTGGCTGGGGAACTGAGACCCCACATGCATGCGGCGCAGTAAAAAAGTACCGTTATATTTTAGGGAAATTTTAGGTTTATAATAGACTTGAAAGGAAGGCGCAGAGATTTCTTGTAAACTTCCTGCCACATACATGCATAGTCTCTCCCGTTATCAGCATCGCTCACCAGAATGCTATGTGTCTTACCAAGGATGAACCTACATGACCTCCCAAGCCCTTAGGGTTTACCTTAGGATTCACTCTTGTGTTGTATATTCTATGGGTTTGGACAAATATATCATTACATATATCCACCATTATACTATACAGAGTGTTTTCACTACCCTGAAAAGTCCTCTGTGCTCTGCTTCTCACCTCTTCCCCTCACTCACCTCTCCCCTCACCTCCTCTGCAACCACTGACCTTTTTTACTGTCTCCAGTGCTTTGCCTTTTCCAGAATGTCACGTAGTTTGAATAACACAGTGTGTTGCTTTCTTAGATTGGCTTCTTTCACTTAGTAATATGTATTTAAGATTTCTCTGTGTCTTTTTATATCTCAATTAACTCTTATCTTTTTAGCATTAAGTAATAATCCAATTGGAGAAGGCAGTGGCAACCCACTCCAGTACTCTTGCCTGGAAAATCCTGTGGATGAGGAACCTGGTTGGGCTGTAGTCCATGGGGTCGCTAAGGGTCGGACACGACTGAGTGACTTCACTTTTACTTTTTACTTTCATGCATTGGAGAAGGAAATGGCAACCCACTCCAGTATTCTTGCCTGGAGAATCTCAGGGATGGGGGGGCCTGGTGGGCTGCCGTCTATGGGGTCGCACAGAGTCAGACACGACTGAAGCGACTTAGCAGCAGCAGCAGCAGCAGCAGCAGCAATATTCCAATATCTAGACATATCACAGTTTATCCATTTATCTGCCAAAGGATATCTTGATTGCTTCCCAGTTTTCACAATTGTGAATAAACTTCTATAAATATCAACGTGCATGGTTTTATGTGAATGTAAGTTTTCAGCTACTTGAGGTAAATACCAAGGAGCATGATTGCTAGACCATATGTAAGAGTAGGTTTAGTTTTATAAGAAACCTCCAAACATTCTGCCCAAGTGGCTGTACCATTAGCAATAAATGAGAGTTCCTTTTACTTCACATCTTTGCCATTGGGTGTTGTCAGTGTTCTGGATTCTTACAGCTATTCTAATAGGTGTGTGGTGGTGTCTAGCTTTAATTTGCATTTCCATGATGACATGTGTGGAGCATCTTCTCATATGCTTATTTGTCATCTTCTTCATTGAGATGTCTGTTAAGGTGTTTGATTCATTTTTAAATTGGTTTGTCTGTTCTCTTATTGTTGAGCTTTAAGAATTTTTTGGATAATTGCCTTTATCAGATGTGTCTTTTGCAAATATTTTCTCCCTACTATGTCTTGCCTTCTGTTCTTGATATTGTCTTTCATAGAGCAGAAGTTTTACAATTTAACTAAGTTAAGCTTATCAATTATTCCATTGAGCATGTCTTTGGTGTTGAATCTAAAAAGATATCACCATACACAGGATCATATAGGTTTTCGCCTATACTTTTTCTAGGAGATTTATATTTTTGCATTTTACATTTAGGTCTATCTGCTATCCATTTTTGAGTTAATTTTTGTGAAGGGTATAAGGTGTGTATCTAGATTAATTTTTTTGCATGTGGATGCCCAGTTGTTTTAGCACCGTTTTTTGAAGAGACTATTTTGGCTCCATTGTATTGCCTTTCCTCCTTGGTCAAATATAAGTTGGCTATTATGGGGATCTATTTCTGAGCCCTCTACTCTGTTCTATTGATCGATTTGTATATTATTTCATCAATATCACTCTTTTTTTTTTTTTTACTGTAGCTTTATAGCAAGGGTAGTGAAAGTTCTCTCCGATTTAATTTTTCTCCTTCAGTTTTAAATTACTATTCTGGGTCTTCTGCCTCTCCATATAAACTTTAGAATTAGTTTGCTAATATCCATAAAATAATTTGCTGGGATTTTGATTGTGGATCACACTGAATCCATAAATCAAGTTGGGAAGATCTGACATCCTGACAATATTAAGTATTCCATGAACATGGAATATTTCTCCATTTATTTATTTATTTTTTAATTTTTTCATAAAAAACTATGGTACCATATTTTCTCATATAGATCTTACGTATATTTTGTTAGGTTTATACTTAAGTGATGGAATTCCAGTGGAGCTATTTCAAATTCTGAAAGATGATGCTGTGAAAGTGCTGCACTCAATATGCCAGCACATTTGGAAATCTCATGAGTGGCCACAGGACTGGAAAAGGTCAGTTTTCATTCCAATCCCTAAGAAAGGCAATGCCAAAGAATGCTCAAACTATTGCACTCATCTCACATGCTAGCAAAGTAATGCACAAAATTCTCCAAGCCAGGCTTCAACAATATGTGAACCATGAACTTCCAGATGTTCAAGTTGGTTTTAAAAAAGGCAGAGGAACCAGAGATCAAATTGCCAACATCTGCTGGATCACCGAAAAAGCAAGAGAGTTCCAGAAAATCCTCTATTTCTGCTTCAAAGCCTTTGACTGCTCCAAAGCCTTTGACTGTGGAAAATTCTGAAAGAGATGGGAATGCCAGACCACCTGACCTGCCTCTTGAGAAATCTGTGCAGGTCAGGAAACAACAGAACTAGACATAGAACAATAGACTGGTTCTAAATAGTAAAAGGAGTTTGTCAAGGCTGTATATTGTCACCCTGCTTATTTAACTTATACGCAGAGTACATCATGAGAAACACTGAGCTGGATGAAGCACAAGCTGGAATCAAGATTGCCGGGAGAAATATCAATAACCTCAGATATGCAGATGACACCACTCTTATGGCAGAAAGTAAAGAAGAACTAAAGAACCTCTTGATGAAACTGAAAGAGGAGAGTGAAAAAGTTGGCTTAAAGCTCAACATTCAGAAAACTAAGATCATGGCATCTGGTCCCATCACTTCATGGCAAATAGATGGAGAAACAGTGTCAGACTTTATTTTTGGTGGCTACAAAATCACTGCAGATGGAAACTGCAGCGATGGAATAAAAAGACTCTTGCTCCTTGAAAGAAAGGCTATGACAAACCTAGACAGCATATTGAAAAGCTGAGACATTACTTTGCCAACAAAGGTCTATTTCGTCAAGGCTATGGTTTTTCCAGTGGTCATGTATGGATGTGAGAGTTGGACTATAAAGAAAGATGAGCACCAAAGAATGGATGCTTTTGAACTGTGTTGTTGGAGAAGACTCTTGAGAGTCCCTTGGACTGCAAGGAGATCCAACCAGTCCATCCTAAAGGAAATTGGTCCTGAGTGCTCACTGAGTCCTGATGTTGAAGCTGAAACTTCAAACTTTGGCCACCTGATGTGAAGAACTGACTCATTTGAAAAGACCCTGATGCTGGGAAAGTTTGAAGGCGAGAGGAGAAGGGGCAACAGAGAATTAGATAGCTAGATGACATCACCGACTCAATGGACATGAGTTTGAGTAAACTCTGGGAGTTGGTGATGGACAGGGAGACCTGGCATGCTGCAGTCCATGGGGTTGCAAAGAGTTGGATATGACTGAGTGACTGAACTGAACTGGTTTAACTTTTAGGGATAATAATGTACATAGTATCATATTTTTAATTTCAAATTCTGTTTGTTCACTGTGCTGTGTAGGAAAGCAATTGACTTTTGTATGATAATCTTGCAACTTGCAAAATTACCATAATCACTTATTAGTTCCAGGAGTTTTTTGTTTGTTGGGTTTGTTCATTATTTTGGGATTCCCATATGGACAACCATGTCATCTGCAAATGAGGACAGTTTTATATCTTCCTTTCCAGTCTGTGTACCTTTTATTTCCTTTTCTTACCTTATTGAGTTAGCAATTACTTCCAGTATGATGTTGAAAAGCAATAATGAGAGGCAATATCCTCACCTTATATATAATCTTAATGGGAAAGCTTCAAGTCTCTCATCACTAAGCATGATGTTAGTTGTAGATAGCCTCAGTCAGTTTGAGGTTTCCCTCTATTCCTGGTTTACTTAGAATTTTTATATGATGGATGTTGGCTTTCCAGAACCTTTTTATCTGGCAAAACTAGAATTATTTGCACATTGAACATCAACTCCCCATTCCCTTCTCCCCCTAGCTGCTGACAATCGCCATTCTACTTTCTGTAGAAAGTGTGAATTTGAATATTCATATATGCTTCATATAAATGGAATCACACAGTTTTTGTCCTTTTTGACTGATTTATTTCACTTGGCACAATGTCTTCAAGATTCATCCATTTTGTAGCAAATGTCACAATATCTTTCCTCTTTAAAACTGAACAACATTCCATTCTATGTATAAACCACATTTTGTTTAGCTATTCATTAAGTCAGTGAGCACCTGGGTTGCTTCTACCTTCTGGCTGTTATGAATAATACTGCTAGACATGAAGAAATGAAAATATCTCTTTGAGACCCTGCTTTCAATTATTTCGGATATATACCCAGAAGTAGAATTCTGGATCATGTGATAGTTCTATTTTTAGGTTTTTGAAGAGTCACCATAATTTTTTACACTATAGCTGCACAATTTTGTGTTCCTACTAAACAGTTTCCAAGGGTTCCAATTTCTTCAGATCCTTGCCAACTTGTTATTTTGCCTTTTGATAGCAGGCATTCTGATAGGTATGAAATGGTACAGTAGACCCCTCCCCTTATGTGCAGTGTTGCTTTCTGAGGCTTCATTTACCTGAGGACAACCAGGTTGGAAAAAGTCAAATGGAAAATTCCAGAAATAAATAATTTCTAAATTTTAAATTTCATGCTCTTCTGAACAGCATAATGACATCTTGTGCTGTCCTTCTCAGTCCCACCCTGGACGTGAATCATCTCTTTGTCCAGTGTCAGTTCAGTTCAGTCGCTCAGTCGTGTCCGACTCTTTGTGACCCCGTGAATCGCAGCACGCCAGGCCTCCCTGTCCATCACCAACTCCCAGAGTTCACTCAGACTCACGTCCATCGAGTCAGTGATGCCATCCAGCCATCTCATCCTCTGTCGTCCCCTTCTCCTCCTGCCCCCAATCCCTCCCAGCATCAGAGTCTTTTCCAATGAGTCAACTCTTCTCATGAGGTGGCCAAAGTACTGGAGTTTCAGCCTTAGCATCATTTCTTCCAGAGAAATCCCAGGGCTGATCTCCTTCAGAATGAACTGGTTAGATCTCCTTGCAGTCCAAGGGACTCTCAAGAGTCTTCTCCAACACCACAGTTCAAAAGCATCAATTCTTCAGCGCTCAGCCTTCTTCACAGTCCAACTCTCACATCCATACATGACCACTGGAAAAACCATAGCCTTGACTAGACAGACCTTAGTCGGCAAAGTAATGTCTCTGCTTTTGAATATGCTATCTCGGTTGGTCATAACTTTTCCTCCAAAGAGTAAGTGTCTTTTAATTTCATGGCTGCAGTCACCATCTGCAGTGATTTTGGAGCCCCCAAAAATAAAGTCTGACACTGTTTCCACTGTTTCCCCATCTATTTCCCATGAAGTGATGGGACCAGATGCCATAATCTTCGTTTTCTGAATGTTGAGCTTTAAGCCAACTTGTTCACTCTCCTCTTTCATTTTCATCAAGAGGCTCTTTAGTTCCTCTTCACTTTCTGCCATAAGTGTGGTGTCATCTGCATATCTGAGGTTATTGATATTTCTCCCGGCAGTCTTGAGTCCAGCTTGTGTTTCTTCCAGTCCAGTGTATTCTGCCCTTAATCATTTAACTGTTGTCTTGGTTTTCAAATCAATAGTCAAGGGATTCCATTACTTAACAGTGGCTCCAAAGTGCAGAAGTAGCAGTGCTTGCAATTCAGACATGCCAAAGAGAAGCTGCAAAGTGCTTTTATTAAGTGAAAAGGGGAAAATTCTTGACTTACAAGGGAAGAAAAGCAATTACATGCTGAAGTTGCTATGATCTATGGCAAAGGCACGTATTCTGTTTGTGAAATTATGAAGTAAGAAAAAGAAATTCATGCTAGTTTTTCTATTGCAACTCATACTGCAAAAGTTATGGCCAGAGTGTGTGATAAGTGCCTGATTAAGGTGGAAAAGTCATTAACTTTGTATAACAAGGTATTGAGAGAGAGGCGGGGGGAGACCACATTCCCATAATTTTTATTGTTAAAATTGTTCATATTGCTATAATTGTTTTATTTATTATTAATGACTGTTAACATATTTCTTTAACAGTAATTATGTATTTTTTGCCGGCGCTGGGTCTTGATTGCTGTGTGTGGGATTTCTCTAGTTACAGAGAGCAGAGACTACTCTCTAGCTGTAGTTTGCAGGCTTCTTATTGTGACGGCTTCTCTCCTTGTGGAGCGCAGGCTCTAGGGCTCACGGGCTTCAGTAGCTGTGGTGCGTGAGCTTAGTTACCCCATGGCATGTAGAATCTTCCCAGAACAGAGATCTAATTTGTGTCCCCTGCATTGGCAGACAGATTGTTAAGCACTGGACCACCAGGAAAGTCCTATTGTTAATCTCTTACTGTGCCTAATTTATAAATTAAACTTTGTCATGGGTAAGTAAGGATAGGGAAAACATAATATTTAGAGAGTTTGGTACTATCCACGGTTTGAGGCATTCACTGAAGCTCTTGCAATGTATTCCTTGTGAAAAAGAGAAGACTGCTGTAGCTTATTCCTCTTTGAATTTTAAATGCCAGATTAAAAATAACCTTCTTAACGGCATAAAAAAGCAGTCACTCATAAAAAGTTATTTACTAAGTCAAAATCTAAGACAAGTTTAAACTTAGTCAAGTCACTTTCACCCAGATTATTTTTACTGATTCAGAAGAAACAAGACTTTAAAAATGAGTCTCCGTTCTGATAGCTTTGCATTCCAGTGGGGAACAAATTTCATGTCTTCTGCCTGAGGCAGGGAGCCTGAAGGTTATCCCCACGCACATAAGCAAGAAGGGCTACACCCATGGGCTCAAGGTGAAAGTGTCATGATCCTGGCCTCAGAGGCTAGTGAAATTTAAGCTTGGAAGCCTCTCCTTAATATCAGCCTCTTCTAAGAGAGCCTTGGATATGTTTCAAATTGAGAACAAAGAAAGGTTCCCATACTCCCACATCAAAACTGGTTGTTCTGCAGTCTTTGTGGCAAGAAGCCATCAGAACTGGCTTTGAACCCCTGTTCCATAGACCAAGGACACTTGTCTCAGTGAAAGTCAGTCATTGGTGTCAGTCACTTACTCTTGAAAATCAGCCCATCAGGGACTTCCTCCAGTGACCATGCCTCTGAATGTCAACTAAGCAACAAGAATCTTACCCAGTAACCATCTCTACAGATGATCTCAGTCCCCTTACCCCCTGAAAATCACCAGTACCAGAACTCTGCACTTATCAAAGCCCCATATAGATCATCTGTCTGCCCCACTCAGAGAGGCTGTGCCTGGTGATAGTGAGCAATAAATTTAGTGTGTGTGTGTGCACACACGTGCACACACACATGCCTCTGTGCAGGCTCTCTTCCTAATGTGGAGTGGTGGTTTCACCCTTTGATAACATGACCATGTGTTTTTGTAAAATTTGCAAAAGTAAAATATTTTAACTGTAAACAGGTACGATTGTGGTCTCTTTTTAGTCCTGCTCCTCTGTCACACTTCTTATTTGGGGCTTCTACTGGCTACATTGTTTATATGGCTTGAGGCTATTGGGGTACTCATATACTAGGGATGCATGTATGGCGAGTCATTTGTTTTATGTTTTGTGTATCTTAACATGTGTTGTGTGCTCAATCATGTCCAACTCTTTGTAACCCCACAGGCTGTAGCCCAACAACCTCCTCTGTCCATGGGATTCTCCAGGCAAGAATACTGGAGTGGATTGCCACGCCCTTCTCCCTGGATCTTCCCAAACCAGGGATCAAAACTGCATCTCCTGCACTGCAGGCGAATTCTTTACTGCCGAGCCATCAGGGAAGCCCCATATGTTAAGAATATTGACTGCATAAAACTATAATAATACTGCCAAGTGAACTAAAAAATGTAGCAATTATGATATTCAAGGGCAATCCACTCCAGTATTCTTGTCATGGACAAGAACATTTGAAGGCAAATATAGAATATTTGAAGGCAAAAGCATGGGGAAATATATACCTTGCAAAATTACTCACTAAAGAAAGCTGGTGTAGCTACATTAATACTAGAAAAAATAAACTTTATGGCAAAACAACTACCAAAGATAGGGGGTAATTTCATATTGCTAAAAATATTCAGTTCTTTAGAGTATACAATAATTATAAATTAATGTGCGCTAATTCAGCACACTATTTAAAGACATAAAGCTAACACTGGAGCACTACAAAGAGAGAAACACAAAAGTACTATCAGAGTGGCTGATTTTAATCCATTTCTCTCGGTAAATAAGCAAATAAACAAAAAAAAAACAGAAAAAGTAAAAATACAGAATATTTATAGACACAATGAACAAACTAGACTTAAAGTATACAGAACACAGATATTAACTATTTATATAGGAATTTTAATGAAGAATACCAATAAATTTTAAAAATTAGAACAACTCTGAGAAAAATGTTACCAAACTTACTCAAAAAGGAAGAGAAGTTAAAAGCCTGAATTTAGATGTGTGATCAAAAGTTTTTCCCAAAGAAGTTTTTCACAAACTGCTGTCCCAAATGGGTTCTTTAGTCAGTGAAGCCATGAAAACTGATATGTTTCTACCAAACATTTAAGGAAAAAATAAGTGCAATCTTTTGCAAGGTTAAAATTTTAGAAGAGGGTTTACTCCCCTGTGCTTTTATGAAATGAGCAAAACTTTGAAACCAAAACTTGACAAGGAGAGAATCAGGAAAGAATATTACAGGCCAATTCACATACGAACTTGGATATAATTAAAAATGAACAAAATATATAATGAAAAAGATATTATTACCAATTGGTTTAGATCAAGAATGGACCAAAAAAAAAAAAAGGACAATTATTTTAATAATAAGGGGTAATTTTATATTGCTAAAAATATTCAGTTCATATTGTTTTCATATTGCTAAAAATATTATTTAATACCTATTTAATAATAGAATAACAATTCATATGATCATCTCAACAGTTGCAGAAAAAACATATGATAAAATTCATTTACCAGTCATGTTGAAACTCTTATTTACATCATTTATAATCCACCCCCCAAACTTCTGAGATTATAAGAGAACTTCATTTTGGTAAAAAAATATTCTGAATTTTAAAAACCCACAAAAATTTTTAGTAAACATCATACCTAGTAATCAGACCTAATAGTTGAAAAAAGTCTATCCTGGTGGCTCAGGGTAAAGGCTTCCCCAGTGGGTCAGGGGTAAAGAATCTGCCTGCCAACTCAGGAGACTCATACGAGCTCAGTCCCTGGGTTGATAAGATCTCCTGCAGGAGGAAATGGCAACCCACTCCCATATTCTTGCCTGGGAAGAATAGCGAACTACAGTCCATGGGGGTATAAAACAGCTGGACGTGATTTAGCCACTAAAACAACAACAACAAATTTCCAGGAGGTAAAGAATCCTCCTGCCAAAGCAGGAGACCCAGATTTGACCTCTGATCTGGGAGGATCCCACATGCCGAGGAGCAGGTAAGTCCATGTACCACAACTACCGAGCCTGCGCTCTAGAGCTTGGGAGCTACAAGTACTGAAGCTTGAAAGCCCTAGAGCCCGTGCTCCACAAGAGAAGTCACGGCAAGGAGAAGCGTACGCCCTGCGCCTGGAGAGCAGCTCCCACTCGCGGACCTGGAGAAAAGCCCGAGCAGCAGCGAGGACCCAGCGCAGTCAGCAGTAGACGCATAAACAAATAGAAACTATGAAAAAAGTCAGTACATGAGAGCAGTGATATTATAGAATGGATAAATTATACAATAGTCATATATTGGTTTATATACAGCAATAAAAAGGAAGAAATTATAAGCATACACATTTATGGATGTATTTTATAAATATAACATTGACCAAAATGCAAGATTCAAAAGAATCATAACGTACATTATGATTCTATTCATATACAGTTCAAAATCAGACATAGATTATATTAACGAAAGAAACCAGTATGTAATGTATGGTTCCACTTACATAAAAGTCTATTGGATGCCAAACTAATCTATCGAGATAGAAAGCAAGTCTGTGGCAGCCTGGGGTTAGGACTGGGGGGATTTATTGCAAGAGGACACAAGGAAGCTTGAAGTGATGGAAATTCTGTGTCTTGATTGGGGTGGTGATAACATAGGTACATATATGTGCAAAACTCACTAAGCTGTATTCTTTATATGGTGTACACGTGCTAAGTCACTTCAGTCATGTCCAACTCTTTGCGACACCATGGACTGTAGCTCAGGGTCCTTGTCTATGGGGTTCTCCAGGCAAGAATACTGGAGTAGGTTGCTATTTCCTTCTCCAATGGTGATATTGTTACACATAAATTATGCCACCATTCATGTAGCAAATATTAAAATAAACACAGTGTTAAAACTACAAGGAAAAGTAAGAAAAGGATTATCTCCAAAGTCAGGCCAGTAATTTTCTCCAGCTAGATGAATATACAGTGGGTGGGGAGGGAAATGTCTAGTATCTTGTCAGTGTTCTACTTCTTGGCCTGAGTAGTAGCTATATCAATTTCACTTTATATAGTGTTTTTTTCTTGTTGTTAAACTGTAAATATATGTTTCCTGTACTTTGTGTGTATGTATGTATATATTTCACAGTAAAGCAAAAAATGAAACATAACTAAATTAATTTTTAAAACGTGTTTCCTTCTTTTGCACTCATGGAGTGGAAAATCACGAGGCAATCCTCATTTCCATTCAGTTAGGTAAATGGTGCAGTGAACAGAACACGTTACAGTGATCATGTTGATGGAAGATCTTAAGCACATATATTTGAAACAATGTATAGCAAATGCTTTGCTTAAAAAATATTTTTGTTGGGTGTAATTTCCTTCTGATGTAGGTACAGAAGTACAGGATTTGGCCCCTGCTTCAGTGCCAAGTACAAGAGAAATTTCTCTAGGTTTTGAGGAGACATAGGGCAGATTTAACGTCCCTATGAAGTAAACTAGATTCTCTGTAGTGTGGTTGGATTCTCAGGTGTGTAATTTTCAGATAACTGTTGTGTTGCTATTGTTCATGGTTTTGGTTTTGATTATTACCATGTTATTCTCAGTAATTGCCATATTTTTTTCCCAGAAATGAGTTGGTGATTTTATCAGTCAGGATAAGTTATAGATTGTTGTTGTTGTTCAGTAGCCAAGTCGTGTCTGACTCTGCGACCCTGTGGACTGCAGCACGTCAGGCCTCCCTGTCCCTCACCACCTCCCAGAGTTTGCCCAAGTTCATGTGCATTGGATCAGTGATGCCATCCAACCATTTCGTCCTCTGATGCCCTGTTTTCCTGCCGTCAATCTTTCCTAGCATCAGGGTCTCCTCCAATGAGTCTGCTCCTCACATCAAGCCAAAGTATTCAGCCTCTGCATCATCCTTTCAGTGGTTTGTTCTCCTTGCTTATGCCATGGTAATAAAACATGGCAAAATCTCAGTGGATTAATAGAATGCATGTTTATTTTTCAGTCATGCTAAGTCTCCTTTTGGTCTGGACAGCTCTGCGCACAGATGTTCTCCACATGGTACAAGGTTAGGTTGTCGGGCTGGGTCAATCTCAGGGCACCACCGTGTCAGCAGGCACCTCCAGGACCACCACATGGGGAAAGAAGACCTGGGCACTCAAGCAACAGCGACCAGATGCTTCCACGTGCGAGTGACGCATGCCGCACATTTCACGGGAGGAAGCAAACCACGCGTTTATTCCTATGTTCCAGGGAGGGTGGGGGTGGAGGGCACAGGTAAGTGTAATTCTCCCACGTGGCCAGAAAGAGCGGTGCACTGGTGTGTTAGCAGTATAATGCCCACCTCCATTACACAGCAGAATTAAGCCCAAATGAATTTTGTATTTTGTAAAAGTGATTGGAGTCCTAGTTAAATGGCAAGCATAATGATAAGGATAATATCTTCCTTTTGTTTAATACTTTGAAATTCATGAAGCACTCTCTTAACACATTTTTAAATTCATTTATTCAGCTGACTTTAAAGCACCAGTTATGGGCAAGGTGCTTCGCTAAATACAGAACATGTGAATAAGATATAGACTCTGCCCTTCAGCCTGGTGATGCCATGTGGCAACCGCAGTATAAAAGCCTAGATGGGCACAGTGATGCCTGGGAGGAGATTGCTCAGACCACCAGGGAAGGAATGAAGAAGACTTCTTACATGAAGTGATACTTAAGCCAGGATTTCAAAGGTAAATAGAATTTTATAAGCAGAAGAAATGGGGAGATGGGAAAAACAATGCAGGGAATGAGAAAAGCAAGTAAAAAGGTATGGAGGTTATCTCTGAGACTCTCCCAGACTCCTAGGAATTAGGCACTTGACACTCTTGAAATTTTATAGATAAGGAAACCTATCACAAAGAAGGAAATTACTTTCTCAGCTCTTAAACTTACTACAAGACAGAATAGAACTTAAGTCATTTACCTCCAAATCCTTTGTTCTAGACACACATCATTATTATCTAAATATTTTATACATATTAATGGCTGGCATACAATCAATATTCAGTGATGGATGGTAATTGTAAAGCTCTAGATGACTCTGCATACTATGCACCAGGTATTTCTGCTCTACATGGGCATCTCTTTTTATTAAATTGAGATATAATTGATATGTAACTGTATTAGTTTCAGGTATGCAATGTAATGAGTCAAACTTGTATATACTGAATATACCTAGTGCCTTGCCATCATAAGTCTAGTCGGTATTCATCACCACACATAGCTAAAAAATGTATTTCTTGTGATTACTTTGAAAATTTACTTTTTTAGCAACTTTCAAATATACAGTACAGTATTTATTAACTACAGTCGCCATCCTGTACATTACATCTCCCTGACATTTATTTTATATAACTGGCAATTTGTACTTCCATATGTCCCTTCTTTATCATCATATGTGTGATTTCAGGTAAGTATCTGATACATCATAGGTTGTTTATAAACATTTGTGGAAGGAAGGGAGAGAGGGAGGGGGGAAGGATGGAAGGAAGGAAGGAAGGAAGGAATCTCTAAGCCCTTATCCTTAAACTAATGGGAAAAATTTCCTTAATCTACTTGAGCACTAATATAATTCCTCACGTTGCATGCATAGACCTTCCAGTCCATCATATGTTTTTGTCAGACATTGTGAGACACTATGACTTGTAGCAATGAGAGCAGAGAAGCATGGGTCACAGGGAAAGAGCCTGATGCAGGGCTTAACTATTCCCTACGCGTACATTGAATGGCTGGCTGAATGGCAAAATCATATTTGTCATTATTCATCTGAAATAACACATCTGTGCGGTTTAAACCTTCGGAGACTAGAGATTTATTATACATCAGCAATTACTTCAAACATTGGAGATTAATGAGGCATGAGAGATCACTTCAGACTTTAGTGATCTCAGGAGTTTAGTAAACATGACAAACTCTCCAGTCGGTACTGGAAGGTCTGATGGGGCCACAGCAGGGCTTATTTATAGAAACTCTGGTTCTGCACCAGTGATGCATCTGTCCTTTTTGCTGTAAGAGAAGATTCAAAAGATGGTCTAGGTGATTGCACATCAGTACTTCTTTCAGTGGTATGTCAAAATGTGCCAGGAGTCACCTTCAGGTTTAACCATCTGCATGTGGCTATTCATACAGCCCTCTAGCCAAAAACACAGAGGCTAAAGGCCACCTATCAGTCAGCAAGGAGTTTTAATAACTTCTTTTGGTTGTTTTAGTTGCTAAGTCATATCCGACTCTCTTGTGACCCCATAGATTGTAGCCCGCCAGGCTCCTCTGTCCATGGAATTTTCAAGGCAAGAATATTAGAGAGGGTTGTCATTTTCTTCTCCATAGGATCTTTCCGACCCAGGAATTGAACTTGTGTCTCTTGCTTGACAAGTAGATTCTTTACCCTGGGCCACCAGTGGTATGAATGTTAGGGAACGGCTACTAGAGAAACAAAGGGAAGGCATATCCTTTGCTCTTAAAAAGGATGCAAACCAGTTGGGGTCATATAAGGAAATATTGAAAGAAGTCTTGAATTGAGTGCCAAATAATTTGGCAATAGATGTACAAGGAAGGAGAGATCACCAGGTACCAGGAAGACTTAATGGACAGGACAGAACAGAGCTTGAAGTTGTATCATTTTGGAGGTCACTCCTGCCTGCAGACTCCCAGGATCCAGACACACAGTATTCCACCTCATGTGGAATACACACGTGTACCTCCTGTGACATGTAAGAAATTACAGGCGTCATGAAGTTATTCATGGGCTGCTCACACTGCTTAGAATATTTTCCCCCTACTTTTCTGCCCAGCTGAATCCCTCTTCAAGGTCTCGTTCAAAGCCAACTCCTTCCCCGGTGCCTTCTCCACCTCCTTTGGCACACGGGCAAGAGGCAGCCACTCCTTCCTTTGCGCACCCACGGCCCTCTGCACAGGTGTGGGTGCTCTGATGCAGCACTCCCCACACCACACTGTAATGGATTGTTTACCTGTCTGCTTCCCCACTCCATGCTGTGGGCCAAGGTGTGAGCCCTCCAAAATACTGCTTAGATTAATAAATTAACTGGAGGAGAGTTTTCAAATTGGAGGCCAGTGGGAGGTCTGGTAAGATGGGTTCAGACTTTGAAGCACCTTTTAAATACAAGCCAGAGAAGAGGGGGAAAGGAAGGAAGAAAAAGATAAGTATAAAAGTTAAGGGAAAAGATTGGAGCTGGATAATTTTTTAATTAATTTATTTTTTACTGAAGGATAATTGCTTTACAGAGTTTTGCTGTTTTTCTGTCAAACCTCAGCATAAATCAGCCATAGGTATACACACACCCCTCCCTTTTGAAACTCCCTCCCATCTCTCTCCCCATCCCACCCCGTAGGTTGATATAGAGTCCCTGTTTAAGTTTCCTGAGTGAGTAAATTCCCATTTGCTACCTATTTTACATATGGTAATGTAAGTTTCCATGTTACTCTTTCCATACATCTCACCCTATCCTCCCCTCTCCCCATGTCCATAAGTCTATTCTCTATTACTGCTTCTCCATTGTTGTCCTGTAAATAAATTTTTCAGTACCATTTTTCCAGATTCTATATATGTGTGTTAGAATATTGTATTTATCTTTCTCTTTCTGACTCATTTCACTCTGTATAATAGGTTCTAGGTTCATCCACCTCATCAGAACTGATCCAAATTCATTCCTTTTTATGGCTGAGTAACATTCCATTGTGTATATGTACCACAACTTGTTTATCTATTCATCTGAAGATGGACATCTAGGTTGCTTCCATGCTCTAACTACTGTAAATAGTGCTGCAGTGAACAATGGGATACATGTGTCTCTTTCAATTTTGGTTTCCTCAGGGTACATGCCCAAGAGTGGGATTGCTGGGTCACCTGGTGGTTTTATTCCTAGTTTTTTAAGGAATCTCTGTACCGTCTTCTGCTGGCGATGGAATGAAACACCAACACTGCAAAGTGGTTTGAATCTTTATATTTTAACCTCCTTGCTTCTTACAGCTGCTTTATTTTATATCCCTTGCACAACAACCTACAGGGCAAGCTGCCAAGCACTATGATTCAGAGACGATACAGTGCGCAGGCACAGGGCGAGATAACCTTTACCTTGGCTTATTTACTGCAGCTAAGACTTTGTTTTGGGGAACTTCCTTATCAACTTAGAATCCGTTTTGTCCCTGGTTCTGGTGGAATCAGAGAAACATCCTTGTGTGCAAGAAATGTTCTTTTCCCATGGGAACAAACAGGATTTTTAGCTGTACATCTCGTTTGCAAGAATGCTCAGCCCTGGTTGACAGTCTCGTTTGCAAGCACTTCTCAACCTTCCTTATACCTAATTCCCTACACTGGGCAGAACATCTCGTCTGCAAGAACGTTCAGCCCTGGTTGAGAGTCTTGTTTGCAAGCACTTCTCAACCTTCTTTATACCTTGTTCCCTACAGTCTTCCATAGTGGCTGAATCAATTTACATTCCCACCAACAGTGCAACAGCATTCCCTTTTCTTCATGCCCTCTCCAGCATAGACATTTTGATGATGGCCATTCTGACTGGTGTGAGGTGATATCTCATTGCAGTTTTGATTTGCATTTCTCTAGTACTCTGGCCACCTCATGCAAAGAGTTGAGTCATTGGAAAAGACTCTGATGCTGGGAGGGATTGGGGGCAGGAGGAGAAGGGGATGACAGAGGATGAGATGGCTGGATGGCATCACTGACTCGATGGACGTGAGTCTAAGTGAACTCCGGGAGTTGATGATGGACAGGGAGGCCTGGAGTGCTGCGATTCATGGGGTCGCAGAGTCGGACACAACTGAGCGACTGAACCGAAATGAACTGAACTGAATAATGAGCATTGCTGAGCATCTTTTCATGTATTTGTTAGCCATCTGTATGTCTTCTTTGGAGAAATGTCTGTTTAGGTCTTTTCCCTAAACTTTTTGATTGGGTTGTTTATTTTTCTGGTATTGAGTTGTATGAGCTGCTTATATATTTTGGAAATTCTTTTTCAGTTGTTTCATTTGCTATTATTTTCCCCAGTTCTGAGGGTTGTCTTTTCACCTTACTAATAGTTTCCTTTGCTGTGCAAAAGCTTTTAAGTTTAATCAGGTGTCACTTGTCTACTTTTGTTTTTATTTCCATTACTCTAAGAGGTAGGTGGGTCATAGAGTATTTTGCTTTGATTAAAGTCATCGAGTGTTCTGCCTATGTTTTCCTCTAAGAGTTTTATAGTTTCTGGCCTCAAATTTAGGTCTTTAATCAATTTTGAGTTTATTTTTATGTATGGTGTTAGAAATTGTTCTAATTTCATTCTTTTGCATGTAGCTGTCCAGTTTTCCCAACACCATTTATTGAAGAGGCTATCTTTGTCCCATTGTATGTTCTTGCCTCCTTTGTCAAAAATAAGGCACCCATAGGTGCATGGGTTTATTTCTGGGCTTTCTATCTTGTTCATTGGTCTATAATTTTGTTTTTGTGCCAGTACTGTACTGTCTTGATGACTGTAGCCTTGTAGTATAATCTGAAGTCAGGAAGGTTGATTCCTCCATCTCCATTCCTCTTTCTCAAGACTGCTTTGGCTATTCGGGGTCTTTTGTGTTTCCGTATGAATTGTGAATTTTTTTGTTCTAGTTCTGTGAAAAATGCCATTGGTAATTTGATAAGGATCACATTGAATCTGTAGATTGCTTTTGGCAGGATAGTCTTTTTCACAATATTGATTCTTCCTACCCAGGAACATGGAATATCCCTCTGTCTATTTATGTCATCTTTGATTTCTTTATTAGTGTTTTTCTGTGTAAAATTCTTTTGTCTCCTTAGATAGGTTTGTTCCTAGATATTTAATTCTTTCTGTTGCAATATTGAATGGGATTAATTCCTTAACTTCTCTTTCTGATTTTTCATTGTTAGTATATAGAAATGCAAGTGACTTCTGTGTATTGATTTTGTATCCTGCAACTTTGCTAAATTTACTGAATAGCTCTAGTAATTTTCTGATACTATCTTTAGGGTTTTCTATGTACAGTGTCATGTCATCTGCAAACAGTGAGAGCTTTGCTTCTTTTCCAGTCTGAGTTCCTTTTATTTCTTTTTCTTCTCTGATTGCTGTAGCTAGGACTTCCAGAACTATGTTGAATAACAGTGGTGAAATTGGGCACCTTTGTCTTGTTCCTGATCTTAGGGGGAATGCTTTCAGCTTTTCACCACTGAGAATAATGTTTGCTGTAGACTTATCATATATGACCTTTACTATGTTGAGGTAGGTTCCTTCTATACCCATTTTTTGAAGAGTTTTAGTCATAGATGGGTGCTGAATTTTGTCAAAGGCTTTTCCTGCATCTATTGAGATGATCATATGGTTTTTATCTTTCAATTTGTTAATATGGTGTATCACATTGATTGATTTCCATATATTGAAGAATCCTTGCATCTCTGGAATAAACCCAACTTGATCATGGTGTATCAGCTTTTTGATGTATTGTTGAATTCTGTTTGCTAGACTTTTGCTGATGATTTTTGCATCTATGTTCATCAGTGATATTGGCCTGTAGTTTTCTTTTTCTGTGTTGTCTTTGTCTGGTTTTTGTATCAGGGTGATGGGCCTCATGGAATGAGTTTGGAAGTTCCTTCCTCTGCAATTTTTTGAAAGAGTTTTAGAAGGATAGGCATTAGTTCTTCTCTAAATGTTTGATAGAATTCTCCTGTGAAACCAAATGATCTTGGGCTTTTGTTTTTTGGGAAATTTTTGATTACAGCTTCAGTTATAAGACTTGCAATTGGGTTGTTCATAATTTCTATTTCTTCCTGGTTCAGTCTTGGAAGATTGAACTTTTCTAAGAATCTGTCCATTTCTTCCCAGTTATCCATTTTATTGTCATATAGTTGTTCATAATAGTCTCTTAGAATCCTTTTTATTTCTGCACTGTCTGTTGTAACCTCTCCTTTTGCATTTCTAATTTTGTTGATTTGATTCTTCTCTCTTTTTTTCTTGATGAATCTGGCTAAAGGTTTGTCAATTTTGTTTATTTTCTCAAAGAACCAGCTTTTAGTTTTATTAATCTTTACTATTGTTTCTTTCATTTCTTTTTCACTTATTTCTGCTCAGATCTGTATGATTTCTTTACTTCTGCTAATTTTGGGATTTTTTTTCCTTCTTTTTCCAGTTGTTTCAGGTGTAAAATTAGGTTGTCTATTCGATATTTTTCTTGTTTCTTGAGGTATCGTTATAAACTTCCTTCTTAGAACTGCTTTTGTTGCATCCCATAGGTTTTGAGTTGCCATATTTTCATTGTCATTTGTTAAAAATTTTTTTAATTTCCCTTTTGATTTCTTCAGTAACAAGTTGGTTATTTAGAAACATGTTGTTTAGTCTCTATGTGTTTGTGTTTTTTACACTTTTTTTCTTGTAATTGATATCTAGTCTCATAGCATTGTGGTCAGAGAAGATGCTTGATACAATTTAAATTTTCTTAAATTGACTGAGGTGCAATTTGTGACCCAAGATGTGGTCTATCCTGGAGTATGTTCCATGTGCACTTGAGAAAAAGGTATATTCTTCTGCATTTGGATGGAATGTCCTGAAGATATCAATGAGATCCATCTCATCTAATGTATCACTTAAGAGTTATGTTTCCTTATTAATTTTCTGTTTTGATGATCTGTCCATTGGTGTGAGTGGGGTTTTAAAGTCTCCTACTATTATTGTGTTACTGTCAGTTTCTCCTTTTGTCTGTTAGTGTTTGTCTTATGTATTGAGGTGCTCCTATGTTGGGTGCACAGATATTTACAATTGTTATATCTTCCTCTTGGAGTGATTCCCTTGATTATTATGTAATGTCTTTCCTTATCTCTTGTAATCTTCTTTATTTTAAGGTCTATTTTGCCTGATATGAGGACTGCTACTCCAGCTTTCTCTTGTTTCCTCTTTGCATGGAATATATTTTTCCATCCTCTCACTTTCAGTCTATACATTTCTTGAGTTCTGAAGTGGGTTTCTTATAGACTGCATATATATAAGTCTTGTTTTTGTATCCATTCAACCAGTCTGTATCTTTTGGTTGGAGCATTTAACCCATTTACATTTAAAGTAATTATTGATATATATGTTCCTATTGCAATTTTCTTAATTGTTTGGGGCTGATTTTGTAGATCTTTTTTCTTCTTTTGTATTTCTTGACTAAAATTCCCTTTAAAATTTGTTGTAAAGCTGGTTTGGTGGTACTGAATTCTCTTAACTGTTACTTGTCTGAAAAGCTTTTAATTTCTCCATTGATTTTGAATGAGATCCTTGCTGGATACAGTAATCTTGGTTGTAGATTTTTCCCTTTCAGTACTTTAAATATATCCTGCCATTCCCTTCTGGCCTGCAGAGTTTCTGCAGAAAGATCAGCTGTTAAGTGTATGGAGTTTCTGTTGTATGTTACTTGTTGCTTCTCCCTTGCTGCTTTTAATATTCTTTTTTTGTGTTTAGTCTTTGTTAGTTTGATTAGTGTGTATTTTGGCATTTTTCTCCTTAGGTTTATCCTGTATGGGACTCTTTGTGCCTCTTGGACTTGATTGACTATTTCCCTTTCCATGTTGGGAAAATTTTCAACTATAATCTCTTTAAAAGTTTTCTTATACCCTTTCTTTTTCTCTTCTTCTGGAACCCCTATAATCCAAATGTTAGTGTGTTTGATATGGTCCCAGAGGTCTCCGAGACTGTCCTCAGGTCTTTTAATTCTTTTTACTTTATTCTGCTCTTCAGAAGTTATTTCCACCGTTTTATCGTTCAGCTCACTGATTCGTTCTTCTGCTTCAGATATTCTGCTATTGATTTCTTCTAGAGTATTTTAAGTTTCAGTAATTGTATTGCTTTCCCCTGTATGTTTATTCTTTAATTCTTCTATGTCTTTCTTAATTGATTGTTGCATTTTCTCCATTTTGTTTTCAAGGTTTTTGATCATGTTTCCTATCATTATTCTGAATTCTTTTTCAGATAGCTTGCCTATTTCCTCTTCATTTGTTTGGACATCTGTGTTTCTAGTTTGTTCCTTCATTTGTGCAGTATTTCTCTGCCTTTTATTTTATTTTTTTAAGTTACTCTGTTTGAGGTCTCCTTTCCCAGGCTACAAGGAAAGTTGAATTCTTTCCTTTAAGAAGGTTGAATTCCTTCTTCCTTTTGGCTTCTGTCCTCCTAGCATTGGTCCAGTGGTTTGGGTTAGCTTCACATAGGGTGAGATTTGTGATGAGTTTTTGTTTGTTTGTTTTTGCTTTGATTAACAAGGCTGAGTGAAGTGGTACTCCTGTCTGCTGATGATTGGGTTTGTATTTGTCTGATGATTTTTGTTTGTTGTTTAGATGAGGCATCCCACACAGGGTGCTACTGGTGGCTGGGTAATGCAGGGTCTTGTATTGAAGTGGTTTCTTTTGTGTGAGTTCTCACTATTTGATACTCTTAAGAGTTAGTTCTCTGGTAGTCTAGGGTCTTGGAGTCACTGCTCCTACTCTAAAGGCTCAGGGCTTGATCTCTGATCAGGAACAAAGATTCCACAAGTGGTTTGTTATGGCCTTAAGTGAGATTAAAACAAATATCCCAAAATTCGAAACCAAAGATGAATCCCAGAAATATGGCAATTGCAAAATCAGGCAAATAATAATTAAAATAATGGAATATACACATGTACATATACACCCATGAGCAAAGTGCAAACAGTCCAATGAAAATAAAGTACAGTAGACTGACTTGGTGAACAAAGGAAATAAAAGATTTTATTTACCAGTTAAGAACAAAGCTAATTTAAGCACAGACTGGAAAATAAAACTAAAGCAAGGTGCCAAGTGGGGAATGAAGCAATGAAAACAAAACTAACAAATATGTTGAGAGACAAAGAAAGAATAGATATGCAAAGTTAAATAGAGGTAGATGGAAAAGATTTATATGCATTAAAGATAACTGCAAGGGAAAAAGAACAGTAGGAAAGGCAAACAAAGGAATAAATATAGAAAAATATAACAGGTTAAAAAAATTAAAAATTAAAATTATACAAAAGAGAAAAAAAATAGAAGAAGAAAGAAAAAAGGGAAAAATAAAGGAAAACACAGAACTGCAAAAACCCAATGTAAAGGCAGAGGTTTATAACAACAATACAAAGTGTGACTGAATATACACATATACATATACACCCATAAGCAAAATCAAAACAGTCCAACAAAAATAAAGTACAGTAGACTGACCCAGCAAACAAAGGAAACCGAAAATTATATCTATTAGAACAAAACTAATTAAAACACAAACTAGAAAACAAAACTAAATCAAGGTGCCAACTGGGGAATAAAGCAATGAAAATAAGACTAACAAATATGTTAAGAGCAAAGGAGAGAAAGAAAAGAAAGAATAGATAATGTAAAGTTAAATAGAGGACATAAAGAAGATTTATATATGTTAAAGATTAACTGCAAGGGGAAAAGAACAATAGGAAAAGTGAACAAAGGAATAAATGTAGAAAAAATAATAATAGGTTTTAAAATTTTTAATTGAAAAAAGTGATAAAAAGAAAAAAGAAGAAATCTCCACAGAACTGCAAAAGCCAATGTAGAGGCAGAGGTTTATGACAACAATAAAAATTGTGACTGAGAAAAAAAAAAACACTCAAAATCTTAATTGGATTTCTTAGTGCCAGTAAAATCAACAAGTACAACAGAGGGGAAACAAACGGAAAAGAAAAAGAAAAATAATCCAAAGGAATCTATGGAACAAGTCAAAACATAAGAGTCATAAATGTTTTTATTGAGTCACTGCTGTCAGAGTCCTTTCCCTTGCTGGGAGTCAGTCCATCTCACCTCCCTAGGATGCCCTCCAACACTGAACTGGTCTCTGGACCTGTTGTGCAGGCAGTTCCTATTTTAATCTGGTCCTACTCCTGTGTGTTCTTACCCCCAATGTCCACAGCTATCAGAGCTAGTGAATTTTCTTTTGTTGGAGCTCTCAATAGCATTTTATGTATTCCATAAACACAGAGTGCCTAGTTGATTATGTGAATTTAATCTGCAAATTGTACAGCTGGTGCAAAGGTTTTGTGTCGGGAGCTGCATTAGGCATTACTGACAAAATGGAGGCACGGCCCTAAACCCTCTCTCTTTGTTCCATAGGAATGGACCCAGAATGAAGGAGTTAGGTTTTGTGATTCTGATTTGTTTTTTCCTTTCCTTGGCTGAGTTGACTGAGGAGAATATTAAGGTGCTTATTGTTTTTGAGAGGCGCATGAGAAGGCATAAAGCCTTCTGCAGCTGTGCTCAAAGAATAATTCATAAAGTTAATCATCGACATTTGTTCAAGGACTTTTACAAAAGAGTATTCCAGGATGAGCACAGAGGCTGCAGCTTGAGACCATGGGAGGGATTGCTATCTGAAGCCTATTTGTGAGGAAAGTGTTTATGGCACAGGAGTTTGCTGAATTTAGGGCTTAGGAGTAATTAAAATAGTTAGAAGCTAAAGATTTAAGGGGTGCTGTAATGTTAGCATATTCTACTATAGCTTATAGAGATTAGGGACTTTAGAGATATTTATAGCTAGAAGCCCTTTCTTAGAAATAGTGAGCTTAGGATACTAGGGGCAAACAGGACTTAGAAAGATAAGAAATAAACTGAGGAATGTGGTATGCAGCCCAGATATTAGCATGAGTTACAGTGTATTCACAAGGACACATGAGAAAAGTAAATAAGAGAATCACTGAGGAAGGAACTCCTTTTGAGGGGCAACAATGATTTTTGGAGAAAAATAAATCTGGGTCAATGGGAACTAAAAATATCAAACCTCTGACCTAATGCTTTTGTAAAAGTATAGAAGAGAATCATAAGCTTGAAATAAACAGGCCGTCCAAGAAAACTGAGAGGCTGCCTCAGTTTCTCACCGACACCGCTCACCCCTTCAGGTGGAATCCTTGGCTGCTGGAGCTGGACTCCAGCAGTTTTGGGTCTTCTTCCTTAGCCACAATGTCCCTGAGTTTCAATTGTGGATTTATTTCCACCTCTGCATGTGGGTTGTCCACTAGGGTTTGCTCCTGAGGCTGCCCTGGAGAACTTGGGTCTGCACCAGTGAAGGAGGTGGTGCAGCTGCTTGGGTCACAGGAGTTCTGGCAGCACCAGGTACTCAGAGGGGTTGGAAACTGCAGGAAATATAGTGTTCTAGAAAGGTATAGTGAAGAAGGCAATGGCACCCCACTCCAGTATTCTTGCCTGGAAAATCCCATGGATGGAGGGGCCTGGTGGGCTGCAGTCCATGGGGTCGCTAGGAGTCGGACACAACTGAGTAACTTCACTTTCAATTTTCACTTTCATGCATTGGAGAAGGAAATGGCAACCCACTCCAGGGTTCTTGCCTGGAAAATCCCAGGGACGGGGGAGCCTGGTGGGCTGCCGTCCGTGGGGTCGCACATAATCGGACATGACTGAAGCGACTTAGCAGCAGCAGCAGATGGGTATGGCAACCAGTATTGGCCAATATACTCCAGTATTCTTGCCTGGAGAACCCCTCTCTGACAGAGATGCCTGGCAGGCCACATTCCACAGGGTTGCAAAGAGTCGGACATGACCAAAGCGACCCTGCACGCATAGACACAAGACTTTTTTTTTTTTTCTTTTTTTTGCCTGTGGCAGCTCTGCCCCAGTGAGGGTTGAACGTGAAGGTGGCATAGCTGCTTGGCTTGCAGGGACCCTGGAGGCACCAAGTGTGCAGGGACTCGGACTGCCTCCACCGCAGGAGTTATGGCCCAATCAGAGTCTTTTTTCTAGCCTCTTGTAGCTGGCGATCAGAAGGCATCTTTGGCCAGTATTTCTCTATAGCTCCACACATTTGGGCACTTAGACGGCTCCCTTGCCTGGGGTCCTTCTCTGTAGTTTAATGTGTCACGCACATAGAGGGGCCCCCTGGCTGGGGTCCTACTCTGTAGTTCAGTGCGTCAGTCACATACAGGGTCCCCCCTGAGCGGGATCCTACCCTGTAGTTCAGTGCGTCGGGCGCTTGATGGGCCAGCCCCTCTATTGTTCAGCTGCCAGTGCTGGCTTGTGGGGGGAGAGAGGCCATGGTGATGGCTCCCCCCGCTACACGTGACTCAGCAGTATCGCCTTGCTTCCATGGTGCCTGGCTTTCCTCCACCCATATTTCCTACCACGATCTCCTCCCTCACATCCCCTGAATACTTCTCTCCCCAGTCAGCACCAGCTCTAGCCTTGGGATTGCTCCACAATCCCTAAACTCCAGCTCCCAGCTGCTGCACCTTCTAGGGGACCTGTGTCCCTGTCCGGGGTATGTATGGCTGTGGCAAGGACTGTCTGATTCTCATTCCATTTAGGCTGCCACAGGTCAGCTGTTTCACTCTCAGCCTTAAAAATTTCTCCTCTGACTCAAACAATTGCCCTGATGTGGGGACTGGACCCCTGCTTCAGTTCCCCCACCCGCTGAGGGCAGGTCCAGACCTACTAACACTCCTGTTTTCCCCCCTAGTTCCTTTGGCCTACCGAGTTTTGTGTGGGTCTATATATTCTTTTCCGCTGGTCAGGTCCTCCTGTCTGCTCTCAGCTGATGTTCTGCCTGCACTTCTGTGTCTGAAGGTGTGTTCCTGATGTATCCGTGGAGAGAGATGTACTCCATGTCCACCTACTCCTCTGTCATCTTGTTTGCTTCCTGGATTGTTTTTTAGAAGACCCAGAAAATAAAAGGCCTCCAAATTCCCACTTCTCAGTGTTGTCTGCTATCAAAGTTATTTGTGCTTCCCTAGCAGTTTTTCTATGTATATAAATACATCGTCAAATTTCCCTACAATTCATATTCCCACTATTCATGTAGAAAGAAAGTGAAAGTGAAAGTTGCTCAGTCGTTCCGACTCTTTGAGACCCCATGAACTCTACAGTCCATGGAATTCTCTAGGCCAGAATACTTTCCCTTCTCTAGGGGATCTTCCCAACCCAGGAATCAAACCCAGGTCTCCCACATTGCAGGCAGATTCTTTACCAGCTGAGACACAAGGGAAACCCAAGAATACTGGAGTGGGTAGCCTATCCCTTCTCCAGCGGATCTTCCCGATCCAGGAATTGAACTGGAGTCTCCTGCATAGCAGGCGTGTCCTCTACCGATGTAGAAGAGAGTCCAAAAGTCCAGCCAGGCGACAAATATTGGTTGTGTGCTTATGACTTATTGTATAATTGTAGACAAACCAGACGTTATCCCTGCCTTCCATGATTTTATAGTAGAGTGGATAAAACAGCACCTAAAAAATTATATATGTTAAGTAAACGATTAAAATGTGTAAAGATTTATCCCCACCATTGCTTTGGATGTTTTCAACAGAGGTATGATATGATAAAAGCAGTGCTATGAATGATGAGTTGGCAGCAGAGTAGATTGAAAAGAATTGTTATGAAAACCTGGGCATGAATACTGGCAATGAAAATAGAGGGAAACAAAGTGAAATCAAGAAATATTTTAAAGCAATAAAATATTGGTGGACTATCTGGGGCTACAAGGATAATCCAAACTTTGTTAGGATTTTTGTGGGCTACAGTCCAGGAAGTCACGAAAGAGTCGCACACATGAAATAGCCCCTCCAGTGAGCAGTTTTTAGAATGCAAGGAGGAGCCAGATTATAAACTTTAGAAAATTTGGAGACTTTGAGTCTAAATTTTTCTGATTATCAAAAATGTGGGCTCATTTTCTTCAAATATTAAAAGCAGATGTAGCGGGTGGGGGCAGGAGGAAGAAAGAGAGGAAAGCTGAATGGGAGAATGGAGACAGGCAAGAAGACTCCCAAAGGCCTTCAAGTTCTGGGCACCTACGAGTGGACGTGAATCACAGCGACTGAGGAAACTGTCACACTTGGCTGGGAGTCAGGGAGGGAGCTTAAGACTGATCACAAATGATAATACAGAGTTGCAAAGACACCCTAAAAAGATTGAAAGAAGTTGTCAAAAGCCATATATGTATCTCACTGCCAGACCATGTAGTTAATCTGTCAGTTAATGTATTTAGCTTATGTATTTTCTCCTTTTCTTTTTATAATTTTGAGAATAAACTCTAGAAATACTATAAACTGACCATTAGATTATTTTTGTTATACTTCCTTCATTCATTAATATTTGTATATATTTTTAATCATCTTAGAAATAATAGAGCTATATTGCATTGCTTTTGTGTTTTATAGTCTTCTTTTGACTTAGAATTGTTTTAATGCACAAAGAAATGGAAGTGGCCAGGGCCTCTATTGTCTTCTAAGTAATCATTAAGGTCTGCTAAGTTGCTGTGATAAAAGTGGTGGAAAAGGGCACCTCAGGCTAGGAGGGAATGGCACTTTCAAAGGATGCCAAGAGAATTTCTGCTCCAGTCATACCTTGAAAGTGATAAAAAAGAAATAAAGTGTCAACTACAAATTGGCACTTGCCATTGGCATTTACCATCTGCCTGCAAGGATTAAACTTGAGCTCCTGCAGCTGCTGACTTTCAGTACCCAGTGAAAGGAGTTCAGGGTGGAGAGCAGGAATGGGGCACTCTGTGCTCAGGGGAGAGAGGGAACCGGCAGGACAGGTCTTCACATAGTTAGATGTTTTCAGGAGATGATTTTATAAGCCCAATCCTTGTATCCCCTCATATCTAGAGAAGCACTAAAATCCTGCATGGTGATTTTCATGACTAGTAGTAACCTTCATGAAACTAGCAGAAACCTTTCATAAAATAAATATATATATATATATATATATATATATATATATATATATATATATATATATATATATATATGTGTGTGTGTGCTTGATTGCATACACTCCCCCTATACCAAAATCACATATATATGACCTTCCCCTGAACCTCTTTGGAGTGGTTCCTCAGAGCTATCTGAGATGCTGTCTCCCAGGATGCAGCCTTCATTTTGCCCCAAATAAAACAACTCACAGCTCTCACGTGGGTACTTTTTTAAGCTGGAGAAAGAAAGAAGGAGAGAGAGGGAGAGAGGGAAAAAGATATATGCAGGTTATTTGTGTTTAATTATCTTCAATAAGACAGGTCACCAGTGCGTATTGAGAATCTATTGTTTATTCGGGAAATAAAAAGAAATTTAAAAGTATGGTTTTCTGTTCCCAAGTTCCCAATCTAACTGTGGCATCAAGATTTCTGTCTGGGAAATAATTATGAAATAAAAGTACACAAATCCTGGACAGTCCCTCAGGATGTTGTTTTCTTGGTTCTTTCCTTTTATGGTCAGGGAGGACAGTTTGTAATAATGTCTGTAATTTTTTAAAGCCCAAACTATATCTTCCAGGCTTCTGATGCTAAATACATCCCCTTTCCCAAACACAACGTGTAAAATGCTAAGCAAATGCCATGACCATTGTCCCTTTCAGGGAAAAAAGTTTCCTTGTCTCCAAAGCTACCTGAATTAGGGACATGTGACCCTGTTACTTGGCCAAAATGGATTGAACCAGAAATCAGGGTCAAAAGTAATTGTCAAGAGCTGAGCATAGGAATAAGAACTAAATATTTAACGAGCACTTGAATCTGTGAGTCAAGGGCTACACTGAGGCCTCCACTGGATTGTTTTATTTAATCTTCACAAGTCCTATGAGATTGGCTGAAATATTATCAAATGCAGCTTAATAATAATACACATAGTTACAGAGACACCCTGACAGGATTCAGAATGTTGTCAATAACCATCCAGCTTTGACTACATGTTTCACGAGCAGCCCACCTCATCACAGAGGCCTAGTAACTGGCCCAATGTCACAGGCTGGTAAGTGGGGCTTCTGGGGCTTGAATTCAGTCTCTTTCTGTTTGCCTGCTTCTACAGACATTACTCCTCACCCGTAGCCTGAGTGGTCAGCTGAGTCTGCTCAACAGGGGTACTCCATATTGGGGATGATTCTACTCAATCAAATCCTCTCTTACTAGAGGGTGTGTTGAATGTGACATTTTTAGGGAGAGAGTATAGAAGTAACAGAAATATAAAAGAAGTAAAAATAGAGAGAAAAGGCTTAGGAGACTGAGCATTAGCCGAAACCAGGGAGATTGAGATGATGTCATTAGTGCTAAAGCAAGAAGGTCACAGAAACGCTGGACACACTCAGTTCAGTCCAGTTCAGTTGCTCAGTCGTGTCCGACTCTTTGTGACCCCATGAATCGCAGCATGCCAGGCCTCTCTGTCCATCACCAACTCCCAGAGTTCACTCAAACTCATGTCCATTGAGTCGGTGATGCCATGCTCATCCTCTGTCGTCCCCTTTTCCTCCTGCCCCCAATCCTTCCCAGCACCAGAGTCTTTTCCAATGAGTCAACTCTTCGTATGAGGTGGCCAAAGTACTGCTTTAGCATCATTCCTTCCAAAGAAATCCCAGGGCTGATCTCCTTTAGAATGGACTGGTTAGATCTCCTTGCAGTCCAGCTGGACACACTAATTGACCCTAAAATAAGTTCATTTGTATCATTTTTTAAATTTGTCTTTCTATATACTTCACCTAGTATGACAGTCTCCAGGTCCATCCATATAGATGAAATGCCATTACATCATTTTTAATGGCTGAGTAATATATACCACATATATACAATATATACCACATATATACCACATCTTCTTTATCCATTCATCTGTTGATGGATATTTAGGTTGCGTCCATGTCTTGGTTACTGTAAATAGTGCTGCAGTGGTCATTGTGGTGCATGTATCTTTTCAAATCATGTTTTTCTCCAGATACATGCCCAGGAGTGGGACTGCTGGGTCATATGGTAGCTCTAGAGAACAAATGTATGGTTACCAGTGGGGATGGGTGGGGGAGAGAATAGATCAGGCGTTTTGGATGGGCATGTACACACTGCTTTGTTTAAAACAGATAACCAACAAGGACCTACTGTATAGCACAGGGAACTCTGCTCGGTATTCTGTAATAGCCTAAAGGTGGTAAGAATTTGAAAAAGAATAGAACATGTATATGTATAACTGGATCACTTTACTGTATATCTGAAACTAACACAACATTTTTAGTCAACTATGCTCCAATATAAAACAAAAATTTAAAAAAGAAGATTAAACAAATTGTTGTTGTTGTTTGGTTGCTAAGTTGTGACTCACTCTTGGTGACCCCATGGACTGCAGCACACCAGGCTTCCCTGTCCTTCACTATCCGCCTGAGTTTGCTCAAACTCATGTCCATTGATTTAGTGATGCCATCCAACCATCTCATTCTCTGTCTCCCCCTTCTGCTCCTGCCTTCAATCTTTCCCAGCATCAGGATCTTTTCCAATGAATTGGCTCTTCTTCCCATCAGGTGGCCAAAGTATTGGAGCTTCAGCTTCAGCATCAGTCCTTCCAACGAATATTCAGGACTGATCTCCTTTAGGATGGACTGCTTGGATCTCCTTGCAGTCCGAGGGACTCTCAAGAGTCTTGTCCAACACCACAGTTCAAAAGCATCAATTCTTTGGTGCTCAGCTTTCCTTACAGTCCACCTCTCATATCCATACATTACCACTGGAAAAACCATAGCTTTGACTAGATGGATCTTTGTTGGAAAAGTGATGTCTGCTTTTTAATACACTGTCTAGGTTTGTCACAGCTTTTCTTCCATAGTTTAAAAAAAACACATGCAGTACTCTTTAACCAATGACATAGACTGCCAGCAATTCAAGAGAATTTAAGAACTAATTTGACCATGAATTGAGACCTGTTAAAAGCTTCCTTAAAGCAGTTTCTGAGCCTGAGCCTGAGGGTCTTGCTAGTTTTTCAACCCTTCAGCTCCTTGAAACTCTCTCCCAGCATTAAATCAGGCCACCATAGAGTGAAGATTTAATATTATAGTTTTTGCTCTAATGGAGAGAGTCATGTAAAGGACCATAATTTGAAATAATAAATTCATTTTGTTTCACTGGGAGGAAAAGTTCATTTTTCCAGATGAATAACTTATGCTTCCCCTAATTATAAAGAGAAATTTAATAACAGAATAAGTTTTCTGCCTTTTCATAGCTGCCAGGAAACTCACAGTATAAAGCACAAAGGCAGTAACTGATGGATCTCAGAAGCCTGGGACATTTATATAGCTGCTGTTTCAAGTACCTTTTATTCTTACTTTTAAAAAAATGACCTGTTTTATATGCCTTACTATAATAAGTTATCCCTGGACATTTTTAAAGTGTTAGGTTGAACCATCTGAAGTTGCCAATAGTCAATCAATTTTAGCTTTCAGAAGGAGCAATCCCAATCCCAATATAAATCAAAAGTAACTATTTTGCATGTACGTGCACAGGGTAAATGGCAGTGGGACAATATGTGCTTTTTATTTTTATTCCCTGCTTTTTGTCTTCCCTAAATTTTCTGTTGCTTCTACTTTACTCAACAACATTGTTGTTTCTCTTTACTTCTGTCAGAGATTGTGCCTTAATACCCTGTGCCTACAGTCCTGCATTTATTACCCTGCACTTACCATCCACATTGACTGCCCTGCACTTATTACTTTGTGTTGCATTTTTTTAAAAGAAAAAAGCCTATGTACCTCTTCTGTGAATTTCTTTAGAGTAAGACTGTGTCTTATTTACTGTTATAATCAGTGTACCTGTACCTGGCACATAGGAGGGATTCAACTAATGTTTTACCAGTTGAATGAACAAATGTATCCATGTCTGGCTTAACTAAATTAGAACACAATTCATATATAGTTTTTTCAAGTAATTGATTTCTTTCTAAAAATAACTGAATAAAATTTCATAATGACTTCTCATATTTTACATCTATTAATGTGCTAACCTTTGGATGACATACATTCTTATATTATATTCAGGTGACATTTACATTTCTTTTCAGCTTATTCTGACCCAGTAGTAGCTTTAACATTGCCTGACTATAGCTCTGAGATCATACTTGGATGTTTTCCAGATTTCTTGAATTGAACAGAGGCCATGTTCAACAGATGTCCTTGACTCCTGTCCTTCTTGGCTTTGGGTTGTTTCTTTTAATGAACCTAAGATCTATCCTATTTCTACAGTAGATAACCTTGAGGGCAGTGTAACTCAGAGCTTTCATCTGTGTTTTACATTAGTCAGCTTGTATAATTTACAGCTTCTTTTAAGAGTGACCAGTTTCAGATCATAATGATGCCCTGGGTCTGAAATGTATCAGCATCTCCACTCTCCCATGTATACAGAGGTGATAGGCTGCGATAAAATCTGATGCTTCTCAAAATTTAATGCGCATGCAAGTTATCTGGGAAATATGGATTCTGACTCAGTTGCTTTGGAGGGGAAATGAGGTTCTGCTTTCTAACAAAGTGCTGTTTGTCTGAGCCCCACAATTTGAATAGGAAGACAATAAACTCTTTTGTATAGCCCTTGGTATACATAAGAAGAGGTGGCAAGAATGCATGGAAGAACTGTACAAAAAAGATCTTCACGACCCAGATAATCATGATGATGTGATCACTAATCTAGAGCCAGACATGTTGGAATGTGAAGTCAAGTGGGCCTTAGAAAGCATCACTCCGAACAAAGCTAGTAGAGGTGATGGAATTCCAGTTGAGCTGTTTCAAATCCTGAAAGATGATGCTGTGAAAGTGCTGCACTCAATATGCCAGCAAGTTTGGAAAACTCAGCAGTGACCACAGGACTGGAAAAAGTCAGTTTTCATTCCAATCCCAAAGAAAGGCAATGTCAAAGAATGCTCAAACTACTGCACAATTGCACTCATCTCACATGCTAGTAAAGTAATGCTCAAAATTCTCCAAGCCAGGCTTCAGCAATACGTGAACCGTGAACTCCCTGATGTTCAAGCTGGTTTTAGAAAAGGCAGAGGAACCAGAGATCAAATTGCCAACATCCACTGGATCATGGAAAAAGCAAGAAAGTTCCAGAAAAACATCTACTTCTGCTTTATTGACTATGCCAAAGCCTTTGACTGTGTGGATCACAATAAACTGTGGAAAATTCTGAAAGAGATGGGTATATCAGACCACCTGACCTGACTCTTGAGAAATCTGTATGCAGGTCAGGAAGCAACACTTAGAACTGGACATGGAACAACAGACTGGTTCCAAATAGGAAAAGGAGTATGTCAAGGCTATATATTGTCACCCTGCTTGTTTAACTTCTATGCAGAGTACATCATGAGAAACCCTGGACTGGAAGAAACACAAGCTGGAATCAAGATTGCCAGGAGAAATGTCAATAACCTCAGATATGCAGATGACACCACACTTATGGCAGAAAGTGAAGAGGAGCTAACAAGCCTCTTGATGAAAGTGAAAGGGGAGAGTGAAAAAGTTGGCCTAAAGCTCAACATTCAGAAAACGAAGATCATGGCATCTTGTCCCATCACTTCATGGGAAATAGATGGGCAAACAGTGGAAACAGGGTCAGATTTTATTTTGGGGGGCTCCAAAATCACTGCAGATGGTGACTGCAGCCATGAAATTAAAAGACGCTTACTCCTTGGAAGGAAAGTTATGACCAACCTAGACAGTATATTCAAAAGCAGAGACATTACTTTGCCGACTAAGGTCCATCTAGTCAAGGCTATGGTTTTTCCAGTAGTCATGTATGGATGTGAGAGTTGGACTGTGAAGAATGCTGAGCACTGAAGAATTGATGCTTTTGAACTGTGGTGTTGGAGAAGACTCTTGAGAGTCCCTTGGACTGCAAGGAGATCCAACCAGTCCATTCTGAAGGAGATCAGCCCAGGGGTTTCTTTGGAAGGAATGATGCTAAAGCTGAAACTCCAATACTTTGGCCACCTCATGAGAAGAGTTGACTCATTGGAGAAGACTCTGATGCTGGGAGGGATTGGGGGCAGGGGAAGAAGGGGACTACCGAGGATGAGATGGCTGGATGGCATCACGGACTCGATGGACGTGAGTCTGAGTGAACTCCGGGATATGATGATGAACAGGGAGGTCTGGTGTGCTGCAGTTCATGGGGTCTCAAAGAGTAGGACACGACTGAGTGACTGAACTGAACTGATACATAAGAACTCCAACTCAGAGTTGGAAGAAGTCTCACTTCTAGTAAATACGAAAGTCCATACACTGGTGGCATTACATTTAAGGTCTGCTCCAGTTTAGCTAAGGTTTTGTGGTGGCGGGGGGCAGGGGCGGTGGTATCCTTCATTCCCCCCCATCCTTCTAAACGCCCTCTGTCTCCCGGCAGCTTAGCGTCCTCACTGTGGCTTTCCACCTGCACATCCGTAGCCGTTCTCTATGCAAACAGTCCTGTCACTCATCCAGTCAATCCAAGTTCCCACTTGAAGCTGATCTAAAGAACTGATGCTCAGTAACGTGTCAGCACACAACACTGGTGATTTCAGTTTGAAAACCAGTCTTTGGTTTGCACCCTTGCTCTGCGTTCACCAGCTATGGATCTCAGCAAGTCATTTAGCACCTGTGGTAGGTCAAATAATGCCTCCCAAAGATGTCCACGTCCTAACCGCTGGAACCCTTGACTTTTACCTTGAAGGGCAAAAGGGACTTGGCAGAGGTGATTACATTAGGACCTTGAGAGAGGGAGATGACACTGATGATCTCGGTGTGCCCAGTGTAATCACAGGAACCCTGTGTGAGAGGGAGACTTGACCATAAAGTGGGAGAAGGCAATGTGAAGATGGAAACAGAGAGGGGAGTGGTGCAGCCATAAGCCAAGAAGTCTCTAGAACCTGGAAGGGAAAAGGAACAGACTCCCCTGGAGTCTTCAGAAAGAACCAGCCCTTCTGACTGATTTTAGTCTCATAAAGCTAATTTTAGATTTCTGGCCTCCAGAATTGTAGGAAAATAAATTGTATTGTTTTAAGCCACTAGTTGTCATTTAGTCACTGTCATGTCTGACTCTTTGCAACACCACGGGCTGTAGCCCACCAGGCTCCTCTGTCCATGAGATTCTGCAGGTAAAGACTGCAGTGGATTGCCATTTCCTTCTCCAGGGAACCTTCCTGACCCAGGGATCAAATTTGCATCTCCTACACTGGCAGGTGAATTCTTTACCAAGCAGCCACCAAGGAAGCGCTTTGAGGTGCTAGATCTGTGGTAATTTCTAAAAGCAGCATTGGGAAATTAATGCAATTTCTGTTTCTTAGTTTGTAAGACGAGGCTGTTGATAGCAAGGCTAATAGAAGCACTGGTGTGAGTTTTTAAAGGATTCCTTCCCAACTGAGGACACCTGAACCGAATGCTCCTTGTCGATGGAAGCAGTGCTCTGAGAAGAGGGTAACAGATTTTAAAGCAAAAATAAATCTTAGTTGAGACTTTATTTTGTGTTAGGCACTAAGTTTCTGTTCTGAAAAAACTCACAATGAGCTGGGCATAGACATAGAGCAGTCGCAGGAACACGGGTAAAGTCCCTAAAATACTAGAAGAGTCTTAGTAGGAGTAAGAATAGCCAATGTTACAGTGCTATTGGCTTTCCTTGGTGGCTCAGCAGTGAAAAAAAAAAAATCAGCCTGCAATACAGAAGACTTGGGTTCAGTCCCTCAGTTCAGAATATCCCCTGGAGGAGGGCGTGGCAACCCATCCTGGTATTCTTGCCTGGGAAATCCCATGGACAGAGGAGCCTGGTGGGCTATCTTCTATAGAGTTGCAAAGTTGGACATGACTGAAGCAACTACACATGCATACATGGTGCTACTAACAACTTTAAAGCGCCTATTGCTATGCCTTGTACCTTTCCTTAAAGATGCCTGTCCATCATAGTGTTATATGAGCCCATAGGGGACAGCTAATTCTGCTTGAGGATGGTGCAGTATCTACTTTTATGTACCAACTTGACCCAATCATGGGGTGCTCAGATAGATGGTTGGATGGCATCACCGACTCCATGGGCATGAGTTTGAGTAAACTCTGGGAGTTGGTGATGGACAGGGAGGCCTGGCGGGCTGCATGCCATGGGATCGCAAAGAGTCGGACACAACTGAGCAACTGAACTGAAGTATTTTGAATGTGTCCACGAAGATGTTTCAGGATGAGTTTAACGCTTCACTTAATAGATTGAGTAAAGCAGATTGCCCTCCCTAATGTGGATGGACCCTATCCAATTAACTGAAGGCTAGAATAGAACAAAAAGGGGGGCCTTTCCAAGATAAGGGGGAATTCCTCCTCTTTGACAGCTTTGAGCTGGACACTGATATTTTTTCTCACCTTCTGGCTCTGTCTGAGACATTGATTCAAGCCTGCTGGCCTTCAGGCTAGAATTACACCATCATCTCTCTGGGTCTCCAGCTACTGACTATAAACCTTGAACTCATCAGTCTCCTTAGCTGCATGAACCGATTTCTCATAATCAGTCAATCAACCTCTCTCTATCTCTGTTTCTATATACACATCCTATTGGTCCTTTTTTTTTTTTTTCCTGGAAACTCTAACACAGATGCGTATCTGGAAAGGCTTCACAGAGGAGGTCACTTTTTAGAGAGATGTTGATACCATAGATGGTCTATTTCTAAATATGAACTTCATAATTATAAATTGTCAATTCCTCTGCCATTCATCCATATCAATATGCATTTAGGGTTGAGTTGAATTTAGTGAATGCTTCCTGTCTTCCAGGCACTCAGGTAGGCACAGAGTTTGGGTCAAAGAAGACCTCAGCACTGTCCCTACAGTGAGGGAGTGAGGCTCGAAGGCTAAACACGACAGGGCAGTATTGTGTGTACACATGGTCATTTGAAAGTGGCAGTCCCATCCTTACAAAGAAAAACATGCTGCCCAGTTAAGACTGCCAGGTAAAATACTGCATGGTTCATGCAATTATTTGTTATTCATCCGAATTTCGGGTTTAGCTGGGCATCCAGCATTTTTAATGGCTATATCTGGCAACTCAATGTCCAGTTCTCCCCCTGTATGCAGAGTAGTGCAGAGACTGGGAAAACATAACTTTCCTTTGGGCTTAGAAAGGAAGATGCCCTTCTCTTCTCTTCTCGATTGCTACATTCAGCCCTGCCCCCTCTGCCTGGGACTTTCACTGCAGATATTGTCCTTTACAGTTGCTGACAGAGCAAATCCCCTCTATGATCTTTCAGCAATGGTAGCAAGAAGTCCCACGGGACACGGGAGTGCCCGGCACTCTGCCGCTGGGAGTGGAGAGGCCCTGCCTGCCCTGACTGTAATTCTGCTTTCCCTAAAGCCCTGCCCTCCTGGACCTCGCTGCTGAAGGCACTTTTAGTTAGTTAAGGTCAGGGCCAGGCTGGGAAAGATGCAATCGCTCCTCAGCAGAGGTGGAAAGCAGGGGGTCTGGAGTCACCCAGCCAGCATTTGAATCCTTATGCTGTCACTTCTTGCTCTATGAACCTGCGCAGGTAACTTAACCTTCCTAAGCTTGGTTTCTTCAGTGACAATGTGGGGACCATCTCTCTGCTGTGAGGATAAAACACAGTGATGTACATAAGGACCATGCCTGGATGTAAGGCATGTATGTGTGCTGAGTCATGTCTGACTCTATGAAGCCTCATGGACTGCAGCCCACCAGGCTCCTCTGTCCATGGAATTCTCCAGGCAAGAATCCTGGGGAAGGTTGCCACTTCCTACTCCAAGGGACCTTTCTGAGCCAGGGGTCAAACCATGTCTCTTGCGTCTCCTGCATTGGCAGGCAATTCTTTACCACTAGCACCATCTGGGAAGGATATGTGGTCAGTAAATTACTAACGTGCTTTTACATCTAGTTTAGTACTAGTTTTTTTTGTTTGTTTCAAATATGCTAATACAAACATTTTTGTGCACTTGACTTCTTTAAGTTTTGAGTTTGTTTCTTTGAATAAATGTTTAAGAGTGGGATTATTAGGTCATATCAGAATGTAGACACTGAGCAAAGACTCTGGAGCAGCCCACGTGGGATCAAGTCCTAGCTGTCCTACTTCCTGGCTGTGTGAGTTGAGACAGGTTCCTTCACTTCTCTGTGCTATGGTGTTGAACTAATGTCAGTTGTTATTTTGACTATATGATGGATCTTAGTACGTACGGGTAGGTTATCTTCAAAAATGGCAATAATCCGACGACCTATTTTAACTATCCCACCAGCCTTAGAGCAAACCTTATTTGTGTCTATCACTTTATTAAAAATATTTCCACGTTCTTTCTCTGCTTTCTTTCTCTTATTTTTGTTTTTTATTGTACACTTTACTTGTTTTTCGCTTGATCTGTCTTCTCTACTATAAAATTTTCCATTGCTTCAAGGGTAAAAGATTATACTCCATTTAATTCATCTAAATGACTGATTTGGCACTTTGGAAAGCAAATGGGGAAGGTCTCTGGGGAACAGGAAGCCTTTCTTGAAGGTTTATTATTTATGTGCCTTGTGTTCTGGCCGTGCTGGGCTCTGTTGCTGCTCAGAGGCCTCCTCTGGCTGTGGTGTGTGTTCTCCTGTAGCGCAGCACAGCTCTAGGCTCAGCGGCTACACCACAAGGGCTCAGCAGTTGTGGTGCATGGGCTTAGCTGCCTGCAGCATGTGGGGTCTCCCCAGAACAGGGGTTGAAACCGAGACCCCTGCAGTGGTAGGCAGATTCTCAGCCACTGGGTCACCAGGGAAGCCCAGGAAGCCTCTTTAGTATGATCTTTGGCAGGTGGACAAAATGTCTTCTGGTCTAGAGCAAGTCATTCTTAGATAATGTTTTAAAAATTTGCCTACAAACCCATATACTGTCATCTAATCAAGCACTGTGTAGCAAAAACACTTAAAAATCAAGGAAAGAAGGTATTCTTGTAATTTGGGTGATATGATCGTAAAAGAGTAGAAATGGTATTGATTGTTCAGTGACGTGTATTTCTACCCCTGGTGCTAGGGTACCCCCCCTAGGGAGGAGGCATTTTTATTTCTGTGATGAATAGAAATGCATGTCACGATTTTTCCGGGGCTAGTTGAATCCCACTTTTCCTAACCCACAAGCGCTGTGAAAGTAGGCAGGCCTGGGTCTCAGGGTTTGTCCTGATGATGTAGACGTGGCAGGAATGACTGCGGAGCTTCTGTGGAGCTCGTCTCCTGTCACGCTGCCCCAGACGTTGTCCACCAGATGCTGGGTGACCTTCCACGGGTCCGCCCGCACACCTTGGCAACATCAGACACGGAGGCATGCTTCTCATTGGTTTATTTCTCCTCACACCCAGTCAGAAGAGCAAGGGTCTGATTTTCATTGGCTCACAGTTTTTATCTGTTCAGGAAGACAGGGTTAATGAAGCGTACCATCTCCTGGACGACTTAAGTTACCTGATTCTCAACAGAGTTTTAAGCCCGAACATACTTACTGCCTGAATTTTAAACACATTCACATGCATTTTATTTCTCTTTCCAGAGGTAATATATAAAATAATGTCAGGAATAAAAAGTTCCCAAACGTAGAGTGCTATCTGTTTTACCTTTTCACATTCTTCAGGGTTCAGTTCAGTTCAGTTCAGTCGCTCAGTCGTGTCTGAATCTTTGCTAACCTATGAATCACAGCACGCCAGGCCTCCCTGTCCATCACTATCTCCTGGAGTTCACTCAGACTCACATCCATTGAGTCTGTGATGCCATCCAGCCATCTCATCCTCGGTTGTCCCCTTCTCCTCCTGCCCGGATAACTACAAATGAAATTTAAAGAAATACTCTAAACAAGTATGCTAGCCCTCTAAGATTCCATTTTCTCACTATAACACAGGGTTAATAGTAATCCCTATCCCTACCTGCCAGAGTTGTTATGTCTTAAAAGATATAGTGTGTATAAAATAATTTTGTAAACCACTAAACAGTTTACAAACATTAGTATTTTTATTAGTTTCAAAATCCAAGCCATAATTGTACTCAATACTAACATAACCAAAGACAAATATTCAGAAACAGTAAAGGATGAGAGCACATGATTCACTAATACTGATAGTTATTTCAGTTCAAACAAGTTTTTAAAGCTCTACTTTTTTTTTTTCATTCCTCACCCGCATTTTGTGTTTTGTCACCGTATTTTATATCTTTATGTCTATCCTTTAACTGTTTATTTTTATTTTAGTTGATTTTACAATTTTTGTCTTTTAACCTTTGTATTAGCTTACTTAGGTGGTTGATCCAATGCCTGTAGTATATATTTGCCTTTATGTGGGGGAGTTTTTCCTTCCTATAATTTCTTATTTCTTATTGTAGACTCTTATTTTTCACTTTTTTCACTCAGAGAAGACCATTTATCATGTCTTTTAGTGTCAGTTAAGCATTGGTGAACTCTTAGTTTTTGCTTATTTAAGAAGTCCTTTCTCTCTCCTTTAATTAAGAATAATAACATTTCTGGGTAGAGGATCCTAGATTGTAGGTCTTTTGCCTTTTAGTATCCTAAACATATCATACCACTCCCTACTGGCCTGCCATTTTTCTGCTGAAAAGTCAACAGATACCCTTTTGGGGGTTGCCTTGCATGACTCTTCATTTTTCTCTTTTAACCTTTAGAATTCTTCCTTTATCTCTAACTTTCCAATTTTTATTATGCTGTATCTTGGTGTGGTCTCTTCGTGTTCATCTTGTTTGGAACTCTGTGTTTCCTGGACTTGAATATCTGTTTCCTTCTTCAGATTCAGAAAGTTTTCAGACACAATTTCATCAAATACATTTTTTATTCCTCTCTCACTCTCTTTTCTTTCAGGGACCCATATAACATGGATGTTAGTATGCTCCTTCATTATTGCTTAATAATGAAAGAATTTAAAAATACCAGTTTACCTCTGAGCATACATTTGGCCATATTGCAAGTATTTGATATGTAGTGTTATGATTGCTGTTTTCTAAGTAGTCTATAATTACAGCTTGATTTCTCCTTTGCTCTGAGTTTTGTGGAGAGAGTTTATTTTCAGGAAGGTGCATTCTTTTGGTTCATATTTCCATTAATAATTTCTATCTCTATTGCATGTTGACCACAGGAGATTAATGGTAAATTCTCAGTTAATTTATAGAGAGTTATTTTGTGGTTTCCTATATAATCAATTTCTGTAAATAATCCTCTGAGCACATGAAAAGGAAAAGTGCAGTATTTTAATTTTTTAGGTGTAGAATTCTACATATACATTTATTTAATTACCTCACAATTAAAATATTTCTCTTCTCTGTATTAAGTTTTTTTTTTTTTTTTTTTTTTTAATGCATGATCCATGGATGAGCCTCAGGAGATGTGTGTGCACCTTTTTTTAGGAGAAAGCTCATGGGTCTTTCAAGTCCTCAAAGGGATATGACACCCAAAAAATTCAGAAACTTTTCTCCATCTTGATCTGTCAGAGTAAGAATGAAGAGCTCAATTTCTAAATATTAATATAACTTAAAATCAACATTAACAATATTCTTTAATAAATAAAAATTATAATTACTAACATACTGGATTCCTGCAAGTGATATTGATATTTACTGCTTATCCTTCCTATAAACAGTGCTAAGTGGCATTTCTTGTTTTATTCCAGGCTCTTGAATGAGATTCACAAGGAAACTAGGCTTCTATAGGGCATCAGAAAAAGGGCTGAGTCCCTGTATCAAAATTTACTCTGGAACAAGTTGTTCAGATGTATTCCATTTTGTCTGTGAGGTTTGTATGCAGTCTTCTTGCAATCTCCCTGATGCATTCAGGCCTTCCCTGGTGACTCTGGCGGTAAAGAATCTGCCTGCAACACAGGAGATTTCCTGTAATGCAGGAGACACAGATTTGATCCCTGAGTCTGAAAGTTTCCCTGGAGAAGGAAATGACAATCCACTCCAGTGTTCTTGCCTGGAAAATTCCATGGACAGAGGGGCCTGGTGGGCTATAGTCCATGGGACTGCAAGTCAGACACGACTTAGTGACTAAACTACCGCCGCTACTCATGAATTCATTTCTTCTTTTAATACTCCTCTTCAGTTAGTGCTCTGAGGAAACAGTCCCAATTTTGCAGGCTAATCATGTCCTTAAGGGGACTCAGTTTAAAGTCATGTGCTTCCTGAAGTGAGGCAGAGAGGTAAAGGCATCAATTTCTAGAACAAGAGTGACAGCTGCTTAAAACCCGACAGCCAAATTACCAACTTACAGGTGTACATGGAAGCAAAGTATGTGCTGACAAGCAAGTCGTGCATTTTAAACAATGTACATGGAGAATTTAAAGTCCACCTTAAAAGAAAAGTTGAAGAGGTCTTAAGAGGAATAGTGAAGATTGAAATTATGACTTAGGCTCTTCAAAATTCCCTATACCTAATCCTTAGAAGTATTAGAAATTCTTGGGGCTGATGTATCCAAAAGCTTCTATGCACGATACTTTCAGGGCCCATGAAAATATCTCAATTTTAATTTTCTTTAAAAGCTGAAGAAAAATGACATAATAAAATATATTATATACATATATTATACATATAATAACAATAATAATGTATATATAATAATGAATCCAGCATGGATTATATTTGCCTTTATTCTAATGTAGTCATAAATATAACTCATAAATATATATTATATATAATATACACACATATATATTTATATCATGGATCCCATTTCTTTTTTTATAGAAGAAAAGACCCATGAAGGCCAAAGTGCCTACTTCCCATGAAAATCAAACAGGGCCATGGGATTAATGATCTGCTCAACATGGTGAATGACCAGTATCTAAGGAGATGCCTTGGTGAAGGTTTTTGATGTGTGCTTATAACTGTGGTGTTGGAGAAGACTCTTGAGAGTCCCTTGGACTGCAAGGAGATCCAACCAGTCCATTCTAAAGGAGATCAGCCCTGGGTGTTCTTTGGAAGGAATGATGCTAACTCCAGTACTGATGAAACTCCAGTACTTTGGCCACCTGATGCGAAGAGATGACTCATTGGAGAAGACTCTGATGCTGGGAGGGATTGGGGGCAGGAGGAAAAGGGGGCAACAGAGGATGAGATGGCTGGATGGCATCACCAACTTGATAGACGTGAGTTTGAGTGAACTCCGGGAGTTGGTGATGGACAGGGAGGCCGGGTGTGCTGCGATTCATGGGGTCGCAAAGAGTCGGACATGACTGAGCGACTGAACTGAATTGAACTATGAATGGTTTTGAGGCTTTTCTTTGATTATATTCTCTTAGCACAGTGAAAGTTGAGACTGTGTGGTCTCTTTACTTCTGTGCTTCTTTTTTCCTGTTTGCTTCACTCTAGCTCTTTCCATTCATTGGAAAACTGACACTGAAGCTGATGTTCCAATACTTTAGCCACCTGATGTGAAGAACTGACTCGTTGGAAAAGACCCTGACACTGGGAAAGGCTGAAGGCGGGAGGAGAAGGGGACGACAGAGGATGAGATGTTTGGATGGTGTCACTGACTCGATGGACATGAGTTTGAGTGAGCTCCAGGAGCCGGTGATGGACAGGGAGGCCTGGTGTGCTGCAGTCCATGGGGTTGCAAAGAGTCAGACATGACTGAGTGACTGAACAGAGTTTTTTTCCACAGACTTCTTTAATTGCTTAGCTCTTGCACATAGCTCAACAGTCCCTAGCCCCAACTCAGTATCAGATATACATACCACTGATGTTGGTTTTTTGCAGATCTGAGTTCAAATTTTCTGCTACAGCAGCTTCTAGTCAGGTGTTCACCATACATCCAATCAGCTGTAGCTAATCTTTCCCCTCTCCTTCTTCCCTCCACACTCTTGCATGCCCTTCAACCCCCATATTTTGTATGGCTGGCCCTCCTTCAAGCTGTGTTGGGGCAGCTAATGACATGTCTTCTACTGTACAGTTTTAATATAACTCAATTATACTCACAGCAGAAAACAGTTACAGGAAAAATGAGCCTAGCAGTAAGTAGTGGTCTACTATAATTATGCTATTATACATTCTCAGGCCCTGATTGTCATTTTGCCACCTACTCAGCACATGGAAGTTTCCTCCCCAGGAAAGGCCACTTGCAGCGACTATGTCTAATCTAGGCATCCATGAAGAGCCACATCTCATAATCAAGCAGGACTCCTGCCTTGAGACTAAACCATTCTCTGAAGATTTACAGATATCCTACTAAGTCCCATTTTTGCTGGATGAGTGACCTATATGAATAAGTATTCGTATCGCATACACTTCCTATCACTTTGGGATTGTAAAAAGCCTTCTTCATTAATGGTTATGTATTAGGAACATCTGAGTAGGTATGACTTTAATAGAAATTTAAACTTTATTTAATTATCACAGTGTCACACACCTTTCTACCTTTGTAGAATTTTAATACTCAATAAGCACAGTATTGTTTCACTATAAAGAAGTATGATAGGTGCATAACAATTTGGTATTACTAAGACATATATTGTCTGAAATAAGACGAACAACTATGAGATACAAAATTTTCATCTGTCATATTTTTCATTTATAAGTGTCACTTGTATTTAAATTGAAGGACAGGAAAGCTTATGGTCCTTCTTGATAAGAAGAAAGCCTCGAGCAGAAAAGAACCAATCAATGACAGGTTTTTTTTTTTTTTCATTTCATAAAATCTTACTTCTAGAAGTAAGAAAGTTTCTGTAATGGATATTGTATCAGCCATGATTAAGTTTTGAAGAGCAGAATCTCTTCAACAAGTTTAAGAGAAAGGAATTTTTGTGCTTTACTGTACCACTGGGAGGCCAAAACAGCTGCCCTCTTTTTTGAGGGCTGAACTTCCAAGGTCAACTCCCAAGATGAAAATATGGAACTAGGTCAACAGAGCAGTTGCTTCTGCATTGGTCAAGAGACTTCCTGCATTTTCAGGAAGCTGATACCCTAGCTGCCTGCCCCTGGACACACTGCCTCTCTGCCAAAACTACTGTCCATACCAGCCAAGTGGTGTGCCAACTTGTCTCTCTTCCCATACCGCTTAGTTATGAATCAAGTCTCATTTGACTACGCTCATGTGAAGCCCTAGCTGCAAGGAGGTCTGAGAAGTGTGGTTTTTAGCTTTCTGAATTCTGCATGTTAAAGGGGGACTGAAATGGGGGTTGAATGAGTCAATTTAGGGTACTAACCATGGGTATGTGATTGTGTAATATTGAAAACTGGAGTGACATTGAAGGTGCAAATCAGATATGACCATCTGTGGGGTTTATTTTTCCCCTTTCAGGACTGAAATAGTATTCATCACACTCTGTTTTATGACACTCTCATATTGGTGACGTATGTATGGACCTCAAATTTCTTAGTAGAATAACAAACATAACAGACCCATCCACCACCAAAATAAAAGCTAGGTCCTTGACAATAACCTGCTGCTGCTGTTGTAACCAAATATCCCCTGATAAGCCCATATTCTAGGAATTCATCACCCTGAATTTCACATCTTATTGCAACTGTATGCATGACTACAAAATGCCTTTTTAGAAATTTTAGTAATTTCTATACTATTAATACTATTACTATTTCTATACTAATACTATACTATTTCTATACTATTAATACTATACTATTATACTATATAAAATTACTATTTTAGTATTTCTATTGCTATAAAAATACTATCAAACCCAATGCAACATTTGATTCTTACTTTTTTCACTGAATATCCCATTACTAGATTCATCCATATTTTAAAATTTCACTGTAGTTCATTTCAACTGTTGTATTCTATTGCTGAATATGACAATACCCATTATGTGAATATTCATCCATTTTTCTCTTAAAGGACATTTGGACTGCTTCAGAAATGTTTTAAAATTTATTTTGACTGTGCTGGGTCTTTCTTGCTGTGTAAGGCTTTCTCTCCTTGCAGTGAGCGGGAGCATTCTTTGTGGAGGGGCACAGGCTTCCTACTGAGGTGGCTTCTCTGCTGCAGAGCACAGACTCCAGGCATGCAGTCTTCAGTAACCGCGGTGCACAGGCTTGGTAGCTGTGGTTTGTGGGCTCTGGAGCACGGGTTCAGTAGTCGTGGTACATGGGCTTAGTTGCTCTGTATCATGTGGATTCTTCCCTGGCCAAGGATGGAACCCATGTCCTCTGCGTTGGCAGGTGGATTCTTAGCTACAGTACCACCAGGGAAGCCCTGCTTCAGAATTTTAATGCTGCAAATAGTGCTGCTGTAAACATCCTTTTGTAGGTACAAGAGTGTTTACTGGAGTATTTACTGAAGATGGAATTACTGGGTCACGGGAATTTTTCAGTGTGAAGTTCTACATGTTGAAGGTCATCAAAATATAATGTAATTTTCAGCCACGTCTGGTTTAAAGGTAACAAATCAACATAATCATTAAAAAATATGAATGACTTAGACATTTTTTCCCTAAAAAGCCTATATTCCATTGGAAGAAACAATTAAAATTTTTGCTTTGGTATTTTTTGGTACCTACTCATCTTCTTAAACACTTTTTTACCCAGGGGTCCAACACACCTTTCCTACTCTCAGTTGAGAGTGATCAACTAATAGAGGTTCCTTGATACTCAATAAGCAATCATCCTTCTTAGGTCACAACCTTAAGACCATGATCTCTGTCTCTTCTATTTTTTCAAAACCTCTTCCTATTCACAGTATATTCCCTTAGCCACTGAAGCCCAAAGCTATGCTGTCACACTCTAGGGAAATCTGGGGGTTCCAACCACATTAGTAGGAAATTGATAAGGACACAGAGTGTCCATTAATTCTAGGTTGATTTAGTGTAACATAATCATCAGAGTGTGGTCAGGCTTTCGATTTACATCAGGCTGCCTAAGCTCTAGAGAGAAGCCTTATTTCATATCTGTCATAGGAAAAAGACTCTGATACCAAGATGTATGTGCATGTGTTTTATTGGGAGGACTTTCAGTTATAACAGCTGTCACAGAGTGAGGAAAGCAGAACTGAGCAAGAAAAGTTGACCCACAGCACAGTTGCAGGGAGACAGCTGGATTCCTGGGTAACTCGGACACTGAGGTGGACCTTCAGAGACGTCCTGAACTCAGCACGGGGCTAAGACCTTTGTCCTCCATATTGGCTAGTTACAGGATACGTGCTGCCTTTGGGAAGGGGTGTAGGCTTGAGTGAGTCAGCTCCCTCTGATCAGAGGTGATTCATGAGGAAGGCCTCTTGGCAGTTGAGAGGATAACTACTCAGTCCTGAAAAGGGGTCTGTGGAGAATATCACCACATCCACAAGAGTCCATCTCCTGGGCTATATGGATCCATTTGCTTCTTACAAATTTACCCCATCTTGGAACAACAACCTGAGGATCCTTATTGGTCTGTTTCCTTGGGGAAAGTCACAAAAGGAAAGTTACTGGAGCTTATGGGCATAATAGTTCAAGTGATGCTCCCTCCTCTACCTCCCATTCCAAATTCCCCACACCCCAGCTAGCACCTCTGCTGGCCTGGTGTCTGACCTAGTGGGGCAATTCAGACTCTTATTCCCATGGGATGTGAACCCCTAGTTAACATGCAATTCTTAGGCCATGGCTACTAATTAAAATTAGATAAGACAATAACAAGGGACACTTCAGTGGTCCATCTGGTTGCTACACATATTCTTTCTCGCTCCTGTTGCATAAGAACAGCCCTCTCTCCTCCTGATCATAAGGGTCAATTATTCCTGGCAGGCTGGTGACTCCTTTCCTTGTCTTCTGGACCTCACAAAACCCAAAGAAGTTGGATGACACACATAACTTAAAATTCAATGGGACCCCTACTTATCACCTGGTGAAAGCCTTCTACAGCTGGGAATATGAACCTCTATACATGTAGAACCTAGAGCTGTGAAGATAAAAGAGTAAATTACTCCAATGCACCACTGGGGGTGATGATAATTGGGACCGCTTCTATGTCTACTCCTTCCTGGAACTGGGTAACACAATGGGTCCAGTACCTTATAACGATCGTTGGTTAAGCATATGCATGGTTGCTGTTTAGTCACTAAGTCACGTCCAACTCTTTTGCGACCCCATGGACTGTAGCCTGCCAAGGCTCCCCTGTCCATGGAATTCTCCAGGCAAGAATTCTGGAGTGGTTTGCCATTTTCTCCTCCAGGGGGTCTTCCTGACCCAGGGATCCAACCCACGGATCTGTGTCTCTGTGTCTCTTGTATTGTAGGTGTATTCTTTACTGCTGAGCTACTGGTGAATACCTTTAGCATATATATTGGGCCTTAAAGAATGGTACACCATACTCAGAAAGCATCATCACCAATCTGGCGTCTCAACTGTGCCTTCAAAGAGCTGTTCCATTGTTCTATCAGGCCAGCATCCTTTGGGTGGTACCATGTGGAAAAGGACCGTTTGCTCTCATGGAATGAGTCCCTGTGCTGTGAATCAGATCTCCACGTTATGCGGGATCCCATGTAAACAGATCAGCTAATCCGTGAGCCTTCAGATAGTATGGCTGAAGACATGCAGGTAGGAAAGGCAAACCCACACCCAGAATATGGGGTCGCACAGAGTCGGACACGACTGAAGCGACTTAGTAGTAGCAGTAGTAGTCAAGATGAAGTGCCAGGGTTGAAGTGATCTCATTTAATCATTTTGACATCGAATGGCAGGTTAGTCTCTCCCAGGAATGGTGTAATATCAAGAGCTCAATCCTGGCCTCTGTTGTGGACAGGTTAGATGCTTCACAGCAGTCGTGGTTGTGCTGGTCTTGGCGGGTGGGAACCGGTGTTGTATGGCCCGCGCACAGCCTGTGTCTGTGAGGACAGGGTCCTCCTCCCGGGCACTCACTGTGCTGCTCCTGCGCTGCTGAGTCACCCTATCTGCACGGTGATTCAGTGCCTCTTTCACGGCAGAAGTCTTCAGTGTGGCTTAGCACGTCATACGAAAACCTTCATGCTTTTCATCCCCTCCCCAGGTCCATGGACATGCACGCCTCTTTCCCAGTCCTCCTGGGCTGCACACTTTTAATCCTTCTCCTTCTAAGCCCCTGACTGTGAGTTTGTACAGACACACACATACACACACATGGATCTCAAGACCTTTGTCTTTCGACACGAAGTGTCTGATCAGGCATGTTTTCCGAAACTTTGCTCTTGGGGAGAATTTCCCTTCACTGTTGCCCTTTGCGCCATTCTTGACTGGGGCTGCCATGCATAGCAGCCTAGTTTCAGTCTCACTGATGTATTGAGCTGGCTCACCAACAAACCAATTCACTCCATCTCCTCTTTCATCAGCAGGTCCGTTATGACCTGGCAGTCTGAGCCCCTAGTCACCATGCAATTCTTAGGCCATGACTACCAGTAAAATTAGAGAAGACAGTACAAGGGACACTGCAGTGGTGTGTCTAGATGCTAAACACATTCCTTCTTGCTCCTATAGCGTAAGAACAGACCCTAAGATGGGTCTGGCATGACCCGTCTTAGCAGAGCTGAGGAAGAGGTGCCAGTGCCACAGTGGGGCTGGCACAGGAGTCTACGTGACCCCATGATGCGGCTCACCTGTGCCCTTTGGCCCGTTTGGGCTAGCTTCTCCCACTAGTACCTTATTAGCATGTGGCTGCTTTCATTTTCTCAAAACTTGCCCTACAGAATAATGATACTAACAGCTGTCCATCAAAAAGAATTCCACAGTCCAACAAGTTGACGAAGTGTGGCCTACCTTATGCTGCTCTTGTAGGCTCAGAAAGCGCTGTAACATACTAAAGTCTCTGAGATGACTGGCAGTATAACACATTGTTTCCTAATGTCAGCATACCTAAAACTTTTCTTCTTTTAACAGTCCATGCAACTAGAACTCTGGAGAACAAACTTTGGCCGGAGCTATTTAATGCTTACAGAGATTTGTCTTGGCCTCCAGCTTTCAAGGAGTTTTCTAATTGATTGCTCTTCAATCACATAGTGAATGTATGCCTTGCTTTCCATTCCCACTGGTCTCAGCCTGGTCTAAGTCATTAAGATCCCACACACCTAGACCACTGCGATTGTCTCTACCAGGGACCTTTCCTTAAGTTTCTCTTACTTTCAATTTTTCACACGAACCCAAGTAAAATCAATGACCTAGAAATGCACTCTCCAATAAGTGGCCACTAGCCACAGGAGGGAAATAAAGCGTGCACAGATGAAGAAACTTGAATTAACTGGCAAATAATAGATCAACCGCAGCACGTACTTAAAATAGCCTGTAACAGCGTGACTCAACTTGCATACATCAAGGCAGAGGAAAAGAACTCTGGCTTCCCCAGCGCTGTGTACACAGTTTCAAAGCTGGAGGTCAGAGGACTGTTTTGTGATGACTGGCCGCCTTGCCCAACAATACACCAGATGGAGACTCAAGAAATTGTCTCTCAGTTCTAAAATAGTAACACTGGCAAGCTGAACCCGCCTCCTCTGATTTATCAATGGTTAGGGAATAAGCAGGGGATCAAAGCCAGACTTTTTTAAAAAGGATTACCTGGAGTGATAATGTTTCAAATAAAGATCACATGAAATAAACATCAAGGTTAATAAAAGAAATAAAAGTCTCTCAGTTTCCTATATTGCAGGAAGGTAATTACCAAACCCAGGTAACTTCCTTAGCCTATGCAAAGGATAATATAAATCCCTGAAATTCATAAAAAGACCATGGCACTCTCTCCAGAAGGTATAGGTCTCAGGGTAAATGACGGTTTGTGGACTTCCCAACAGCCAAACATTCGTGCCATCGAAACTGATAAAAGGAACACAGTTTTAGCTTTGAGAGGAAACCAAAGGGAAAGGGGTGCAAACGGGCAAGAGGCAGCCTGACGGGTGAGGGACTGCGGATGCCAAACCCCAGCCACGGCTCCATGTGCCCGTTAAACGTCTAGACGGAGATGCAGAGAACAGTGAGCAGAGCAGCCGCAGGCAACAGAGACAAGGCAAGCGGTAGAGCGAGACAAAGGGAAGCCTCAGACGCTGTGCTTCCAAGTAAGCGAGGCAACAGAGAGGGCTTGAGGCCAGGACAGCTAGAAAGTGCATGTCCCGTCTAAGGAGGGGACAGCCCCTCCACACCGGTCAGTTGTTGGCAAATGGAAACGAAGGTCTTGAGTTGGCAGAGCTTCTGATTTTATGAGAGAAATGTTTGTGTGACCTTGTAAGAGAAATATATGAAATATCCTGGGGAGCAGTTGTAGGGGTGAGGGAGAGGTCTAGTATATCTGACTCTAGAACTGTTTTCATAGCTCACATTTTGAGCTTTACTGACTGGTAACAACGTCCTTCACTGAGGCTACCTTGAAGAGGTTGATGTGATCAGCACTGGTTGTTTAAATGAGTCACACATAAAACAAGCCTCAAGACATCATCAAGATGTAAAAAAATAATTTTCTTTATTTGTTTGACTGTGCCGGGTCTTCGTTGCCGTATGGCGAGCGGGAGCTAGTCTCTAGTTGTGGCGCGCAGGTTTCTCATTGCAGCAGCTTCTCCTGTTGCAGAGTGGAAGCCCTAGGGCACGCAGTCTTTAGCAGTTGCTGTATGTGGGTTCAGAGGCGCAATAGTTACGGTACACAGATTTAGTTGCTCCATGGTATGTGGGACCTTCCTGAATCAGGGATCGAACCCGTGCCCCTTGCATTGGCAAGCAGGTTCTTTACTACTGAGCCACTAGAGAAGTCCCTATCAGTCTAGATTTAACATGTGTGTATGTGTGCTAAGTCGCTTCAGTCATGTTTGACGCTTTGTGACCCTCTGGATGGTAACCCACCAGGCTCCTCTGTCCACGGATTCTTCAAGCAAGAATACTAAAGTGAGTTGCCATGCCCTCCTCCAGGGAATCTTCCCAACTCAGGGATCAAACCCAAGTATCTTATGTCTCCTGCACTGGCTGGCGGGTTCTTTACCACTAGTGCCACCTGGGAAGCCTGGATTTAACATATAATTTGTAAGTGCGAAATCTGCATCTTTGTAATTCAGGGATGACACTGAGAATGGTTTCCTCAGTCAGGTGCCCCATAATTCTCTCCAGAGTCAAGGAAAATAAGCCTTGGAAATGACCTTTGTCTCTTTCCCAACGTTAAGTGAAATGAAGTTGCTCAGTCATGTCCGACTCTTTGCGACCCCATGGACTGTAGGCTACCAGGTTCCTCCAGCCATGGGATTTTCCAGGCAAGAGTACTGGAGTGGGTTGCCATTTCCTTCTCCAGAGCATCTTCCTGACCCAGGGATCGAACCCGGGTCTCCTCAATGTTAAGCCCTTCAGAAACACATGCTGCTGTTGAGATCATAGGTGCCTAGTGAATCCTGGAAATATCTAAAAGACAGAAATCTTTACAAACAAGCACAGCTTTTATCTTCCTCATTCAGACAGTTGCCTGGCATCACAAGGGCGAGATCATGCTGTAACACAGTGTTTTCATGCTGCATGTGCAGTCGCTCCGTCGTGCCCGACTCTCTGCGACCCCATGGACTGTAGCCCACCAGGCTCCTCTGTCCATGGGATTTTCCAGGCAATAGTACTGGAGTGGGTTGCCATTTCCTTCCCCAGGGGATCTTCCCGACCCAGGGATCGAACCCGGGTCTCCCGCATTGTAGACAGATGCTTTACTGTCTGAGCCACCGGGGAAGTCCTTGATGTTGCATAGATGTTGCTATTATACAGATAGCTGCCTACAAAGGTTCATGGCTCACCATTGATTGCACTGTGATTTCCTGCTTATATTAGGGTCAGGAAAATGTTGCTCAAGTGCCCTTTCTCCCATAAAAAAGTTCCAGAAAGGCTGTTTTGTATTTTTATCTTAAGCACCATGAAGGCTTCCCTTTAACCTAACTAGACCTTTACAGACCTTAAAGTCACTGATGGTGACAGTATCCTGCACTGATGGAGAGGAAGCAGGAGCCCCTTAAGTCATCAGAGAGCAGCTATGAAATGGCCCCCAGGTCTGAGGTACAGTTGTGCCAAGAAAGCTCTGGATGGGAAAGTAGAGGAAAGAAACCTGAACCCCTATCAGTGGCTACTTTCAGCGCTATTAATAATTGCAGGGCTGTGATCAGGCTTAATCTCATAGCCATAGCAACAATTGCTCTGCAGAGCAGAGAAAAACAGAGGGATTGTTCTAGATGTCACTTTTTGGGGAGCGAGGGAAGTGGAGAGGCTAGAAGATAAAGTGTAATTAGGGTCAGAATCAAAAATTCAGAAATTTTATAGGCAGGAAAAATCTCCCTGCTTTTCCAGCTAACCCTATCAGTCCATCAGTTGTCTGACTGTGATAACCACAGGCTACATTATTCCTAACTCCAGCTTGCTGTTTCCTATTTAATTCCTTTGAAAAATGACACCAATATTGTTCATTTTAACTAAATTTTACCTATATACACACTGTGATTGGAGCAAGGGGGAAGAAACCCACAGGGAGTTCAAATATTGAAATTATCAAATAGAGATAATTAAGCAACTATACTGACTTTTCTATTTATTTTTATTTTTATTGATTTGTATTGGAGTATAGTTGATTTTCAATGTTATGTTAGTTTCTGCGGTACAGTAAAGTGAATCATATATATATATAATATATATATATATATATATATATATATATATACACACACACACATATGTATAGCCACTCTTTTTTAGACTCCACATATATGTATATCCACTCTTTTTTAGACTCTTTGGTCATATAGGTCATTACAGAGTACTGAGTAGAGTTCTCTGTGCTACCTAGTAGGTTCTTATTAGTTATGTATTTCATATATAGCAATGTGTATGCTGACCTTTCTAAATGAAATAAAAGACAGAAACTATGAAAAGTGATCTGACACATTTGAAAAAGACCTAAAGAGAACTTCCAGAAATTGCATATATGTGTATACATATATTTGATATTAGAAGCTCAGTGTAGGAACTTAGAATATGGAAAGAGTGAAAGATAAAATTAGTAAACTGGGAGATACACCTGAAGAAATGAAAAGGAATGAAGCACATAGGGATAAAAAATGAAAATATCAAAGAGGAATTAAGAAACATGAAGAGTAAAATGATACATTAATTGTATCTCAAAAAAGAAAGGTCAAACATACATTATTTGGAGTTTCAGAAAAGAGGGTCAAGAAAGTGAGCTGAAAATAACAGCTAAGAATTTTCCAAAACTGAAGAAAACAATATATGGTTTTAAGAAGCATAGACAATCTTAAGAAAGAAAAATAGGAAAAAAAAATCATAGAGAAATCAAAGTGAAATCACAGAGTACAGAGAAAAATCTTAAAAACTGACACAAATAAAATACTACTTTTAAAAGAGCAACAGTTGGACCAAAAGCTGACTTCTCAGCCACAAAATGGAACACAGAATATCTTAATGGTGCTGAAAATAACTGCTGATCAAGTATATTATAGCCACTTAATTTTATTTCAAAAATGAGGAGAAAAGAAATATTTTTAGCTCAAGGACATCAGACAGAGTTTACTATGAGCAGACCCTAACTAAAGGAAATGCTAAATAATATACTTCAACTAGAAGAAAAGTAATCCTAGATGAAAGGTCTGAGAAGCAAAAAGAGATCAAGAGCAAAGAAAGTGATAATTGAGTATAAAAATGCAGTAATGCATTAAGTTAAAAGCACAGAAAGAATGAAAATACATGAAAGTTGTGTTGGTGAGACAAATGGATTAAATTTTTTCTAAGGTTTTAATATTATAATATGAAGGGAGCAAAGTATAAAGCAATTTGAGGGTTTTATAATTTAAATGTAAATGTTGTAATATTTAGGATACCACTAGAAGAATGGAAACAGAAGGTACATATTCTAAGCTTGTAGAAATAAACATAGAAAGATGAAAAATATTCAATCCAAAAAAGTCCAAAAAAGGGGATAATAATAAAGAGGACTGGTAGGACAAATAGAAGCACAAAATAAGGTGGTAAATTTAAATCAAAACATTATCAGTAATCACGTGAAATAGATATTTTAACTAAATGCTTTTGTTAAACGTGTGTTACACCACATTAGAAACTATTTAAATGTCATCTACGATGGAATGGATAACAATAGTATAGACACAGTATGGAATATAACACTTCAAAAAATAAAGGTAAAAACTAATTTAGAAACCTGCAGCTATGCAACAGCGTGGATGAATCATGCAGATTTAATACTGAGCAAGAAATGAAACACAAAGGATGCATATGCTACACTCCATTTAAACAGAGTTCAAAAACAGGCAACGTTAAATTACCTGGTTTAGGGATGCACATATAGAAGGAAGTGCTGTTTTAGAAGTGATGATGTGATTATCATCACAGCTTGGACAAGTTTACCTTTGGGGAAAGAGGGGTGTTTGTGATCAGGACAGGACGCATCGGAGGGAGAGGAGGTCTGGAAGGCTGACAACGTCCTCTTTCTTATTTTGCAAGTGAATACAGGGTGTTCGCTTTATAAATATTTGGGAAAATGTACATGTTTGCACTTGTATGAATGTAGATTACATTTGACAATAGAATGGTTTTAAATCGTAAATTTAAAATGGTGAGGAAAGGATTATTTTACTCTCCTATTCTCATGAATATGACTTATTGTCAGCATTGTATTCTATTCATTACATAATTTTGAATGCTCTGCATGTGCTCATGCAAGGGGGCAGATTTTTACCTTCAAGAAATTTATATCTGTACAGGGGTCTCCAACCTCTCCAAGTGTAATGGTACATTTTTAATATAAAGAAATTTCCAGCCTCAGGAATTAGGCATTTTTGTAGCTGTTACTTGGAGATCTGTTAAGGGGAGGTAAGAAGCTTTTATTAAATCAATAAAACCTTTTAGTAAATTTTTATTTTATTAATCACAGCAGCATCTATCTATTTGTCAAAGAGTTGAATATATTTGCATGAGTCAAATATTTCATGTGTAATTTCATTGGTAATGCTTTATGTGCATATTCATTCATCCACAAAGCCTTATTGAGATCTACTTCTAGCTCGAGACTGTGACTGGGCTTCCTGGGTTGTGCAGGAGACATAGGAGACGTGGATTCAATCCCTGAATTGGAAAGATCCTTTGAAGAAGAAAATGATGTTAGTATACTTTATTGGTGTTTTTCTTTCTGGCTTACTTCACTCTGTATAATCGGCTCTAGTTTCATCCACCTCATTAGAACTGATTCAAATGTATTCTTTTTAACGGCTGAGTAATACTGCATTGTGTATATGTACCACTGCTTTCTTATCCATTCATCTGCTGATGGACATCTAGGTTGTTTCCATGTCCTGGCTACTATAAACAGTGCTGCAATGAACATTGGGGTACACGTGCCTCTTTCAATTCTGGTTTCCTCAGTGTGTATGCCCAGAAGTGGGACTGCTGGGTCATAAGGCAGTTCTAGTTTCAGTTTTTTAAGGAATCTCCACACTGTTCTCCACAGTGGTTGTACTAGTTTGCATTCCCACCAACACTGTAAGAGGGTTCCCTTTTGTCCACACCCTCTCCAGCATTTATTGCTTGTAGACTTTTGGATTGCAGCCATTCTGACTGGTGTGAAATGGTACCTCATTGTGGTTTTAACTTGCATTTCTCTGATAATGAGTGATGTTGAGCATCTTTTCATGTGTTTGTTAGCCATCTGTATGTCTTCTTTAGAGAAATGTCTGTTTAGTTCTTTGGCCCATTTTTTGATTGGGTCATTTATTTTTCTGGAATTGAGCTGCAGGAGTTGCTTGTATATTTTTGAGATTAGTTGTTTGTCAGTTGCTTCATTTGCTATTATTTTCTCCCATTCTGAAGGCTATCTTTTCACCTTGCTTACAGTTTCCTTTGTTGTGCAGAAGCTTTTAATTTAATTAGGTCCCATTTGTTTATTTTTGCTTTTATTTCCAATATTCTGGGTCATAGAGGACCCTGCTGTGATATATGTTGGAGAGTGTTCTGCCTATGTTCTCCTCTAGGAGTTTTATAGTTTCTGGTCTTACGTTTAGATCTTTAATCCATTTTGAGTTTATTTTTGTGTATGGTGTTAGAAAGTATTCTAGTTTCATTCTTTTACAAGTGGTTGGCCAATTTTCCCAGCACCACTTGTTAAAGAGATTGTCTTTAATCCATTGTATATTCTTGCCTCTTTTGTCAAAGGTAAGGTGTCCATAGGTGTGTGGATTTATCTCTGGGTTTTATGTTTTGTTCCGTTGATCTATTCTGTCTTTGTGCCAGTACCATACTGTCTTGATGACTGTGGCTTTGTGGTAGAGCCTGAAGTCAGGCAGGTTGATTCCTCCAGTTCCATTCTTCTTTCTCAAGATTGCTTTGGCTATTCGAGATTTTTTGTATTTCCATACAAATTGTGAAATTATTTGCTCTAGCTCTGAAACGGAGAAGGCAATGGCAACCCACTCCAATACTCTTGCCTGGAAAATCCCATGGATGGAGAAGCCTGGTAGGCTAAGGTCCATGGGGTCACTAAGACACGACTGAGCGGCTTCACTCTCACTTTTCATTTTCATGCATTGGAGAGGGAGATGGCAATCCACTCCGGTGTTCTTGCCCACAAAATCCCAGGGACGGGGGAGCCTGGTGGGCTGCCATCTATGAGGTCACACAAAGTCGGACACGACTAAAGTGACTTAGCAGCAGCAGCAGCAACTCTGAAAAGTACCGTTGGTAGCTTGATAGGGATTGCATTGAATCTATAGATTGCTTTGGGTAGTATACTCATTTTCACTGTATTGATTCTTCCAATCCACGAACATGGTATATTTCTCCATCTATTAGTGTCGTCTTGAATTTCTTTCACCAGTGTTTTATAGTTTTCTATATATAGGTCTTTAGTTTCTTTAGGTAGATATGTCCCTAAGTATTTTTTTTCTTTTCATTGCAATGGTGAATGGAATTGTTTCCTTAATTTCTCTTCCTATTTTCTCATTATTAGTGTATAGGAATGCAAGGGATTTCTGTGTGTTGATTTTATATCCTGCAACTTTACTATATTCATTGATTAGCTCTAGTAATTTTCTGGTGGAGTCTTTAGGGTTTTCTATGTAGGGGATCATGTCATCTGCAAACAGTGAGAGTTTTACTTCTTCTTTTCCAATTTGGATTCCTTTTATTTCTTTTTCTGCTCTGATTGCTGTGGCCAAAACTTCCAAAACTATGTTGAATAGTAGTGGTGAAAGTGGGCACCCTTGTCTTGTTCTTGACTTTAGGACAAATACTTTCAATTTTTCACCATTGAGGATAATGTTTGCTGTGGGTATGTCATATATAGCTTTTATTATGTTGAGGTATGTTCCTTCCTTTCCTGTTTTCTGGAGAGTTTTTTATCATAAATGGATGTTGAATTTTGTCAAAGGCTTTCTCTGCATCTATTGAGATAATCTTATGGTTTTTATTTTTCAATTTGTTAATGTGGTGAATTACATTGATTGATTTGCGGATGTTGAAGAATCCCTGCATCCCTGGGATAAAGCCCACTTGGTCATGTCCAGGTTCGATGCATGATACTGGATGCTTGGGGCTGGTGCACTGAGACGACCCAGAGGGATGGTACGGGGAGGGAGGAGGGAGGGGGGTTCAGGATGGGGAACTTGTGTATACCTGTGGTAGATTCATATTGACGTATGGCAAAGCCAGCACAATATTGTAAAGTAATTAACCTCCAATTAAAATAAATAAATTTATATTTAAAAAAAGAGAGAGAAGAAAAATGGCAACTCACTCCAGTATTCTTGTCTGTGAAACCCCATGGAGAGGAGCCTGGCAGGCTACAGTCCATGCGGTTGCAGAAGAGTAAACCACCACTTTGAAAATAAATAATAACAGACACTATAACTATGTGTTCATGGACCCCAGGCAATATTTCTGAGTCCCCTCTGTATAGATCTGTGGTACCCAGGTTGAGAATCATTGATTTATATCACTTCATCATAGTAATGTCTTTACAGTTGTCTCTATGCTGAGAAGGCAATGGCACTCCACTCTAGTACTCTTGCCTGGAAAATCCCATGGACGGAGGAACCTGGTAGGCTGCAGTCCATGGGGTTGCTAAGAGTCAGACACAAGTGAGCGACTTCATTTTCTCTTTTCACTTTCATGCATCGGAGAAGGAAATGGCAACCCACTCCAGTGTTCTTGCCTGGAGAATCCCAGGGACGGGGGGAACCTGGTGGGCTGCCGTCTCTGGGGTCACACAGAGTCGGCCACGACTGAAGCGACTTAACAGCAGCAGCAGCAGCAGCAGCAGCAGTATGCTGAGAAATTCACACACAAAAATTTAAAGGGACATAGGTCTTGCAACGCCAGATACAAAGCATCGGAAGCAAAGGTACACAGATCCCCAGAAGGAACGAATTAGTATGTTTGTTTCAGGTTATTATCCCTTTTATTTCTCTCACAGCCATTATTTGCCTCGGATTCATCACAAACACTGAACATTGCCCTGCTTCTTAAGTCTGTTTTATTTTTATTAATTCTAATCTTATATGTTTCACTCAATTCATCTCCAGATCGGCCCCATCCTACAATGCAACATGGGAAGTCAGAGCATGGGCTCCGGGCTGTCTGCTCTGACTTCCGCAAGTCAGCGATCTCCCGATGTTAGTGAAGAGCCTCTCGGATGCGAGCATCATCGGAAAACCTAGCTGGAACTGTATTGTTCCAAGTCAGGATCTGTCTGGCTCAGGCACGGCTGGATCCCAGCCCCGCTTTCCCCAGGATATCACACAGCACGTCTTGAACACGCCTCTCTGCTTCTCCTGACTGCGCTTTCTTCTCCCTGCCCTCAAGGAGCTTGCACTCTGGGGGAGAAACTCCGTGATAGCCGAAGCCAGGCTCCTAGCGTCCTGCCTGCGCAGCTCCTGGTCTGTGGCTTGTTCTCTCTCACCCTGCTGGCAGCTTTTGTTCCCGCCTTCCACTCTAAGCGCTCGTCTATCCCAGTCCACACTAGCCTACTTGCAGGGAGCTGCGTTCCTAAAATCCAGCCAGTTTTCCAGAGTTTCCATACTTTGTGCCTGTGGTGGCTGAAACCTCAGACTTTGTCACTGAAACTACACACGTTCCATCACATGTAGTTTTCTTCCTTCAGTCCTGTCCGGTGTCACAATGGTAGAAACCCACATAATGTAGGCTCAGTGTCCCTCAAGGATGAATGCATTCTGAAAACAGTGCTCTCTGCACCTGAGCACCTTCTACAAAATATCCTGTTCTCCAAGAGGAGGGCTTTTACAGGCTTTCTTGAATTCAAATGAAAAAAGAATATTTTTTTTTAAATTATGGATTGAAGATATCCTGATTGGCCAGAAATTGTTTTTCCTATGATCTCATTATCGAATATATCTCATGTATTATAACTATTAAATCCCTGCCCTCTGTGTTAAAAAGTTTCCTTTTACATGCTAGGCATATACCCAACACAAATTTTGCACTCTTTTTAACTGAAAGACATGTAGAAGGATATTTATAGTGGTACTACTCATAATAGGTTCAAGCTAAAAAGAGCCCAAATGTTCATCAGCAGTAGGACAGATAAACAGATTGTGGTCTATTCATATGATGGGATTCTCTATATTCCTGAAAGCAGCAAATCAAACTGCATAAAAGCAAATTGAATGAATCTCACAAGCTAATAATGAGCAAAAAAAGCCAGAGACACAAACATGCACAAGGTAGGACTCCTTTTACATAAAGTTCAGCACTAGGCAAGGTTGATGCAGACTTTTGAAGTGGTTTGCTTTAGGGCAGGCAGGAAGGACAGCATTTGGAGGAGGGCAGGGGGACTGTTAGGTGTTGGTAACATTCTATACTGTGACCTAGGTTCATAGCTAGGTTCATTTTGTGATAATTCATTGAGCTATAAATTTATCATGTGGGTACTGTTTTTTAACTAAAAAGAGTTTTTCTTAACAAAAGTTGAATATTTGCTGCATTGCTAAGATTTTGTGTGAATCCAACTTCTGCTTCTCTCAGGCAAGTCCTGGGCTGGGAGTGTTGTTTTCCTAAGTAGTTGCAAGACTCTGTGTGTGTGTGCGTATGTGTGCGTGTGTGCGTGTGTGCGTGTGTGTGTGTGTGTGTGTGTGTGTGTGTGTGTCTGCACATGGATCTGTGACCCAGAATCCTGGGGTTGATATCCCAGATCCGCTAGTTTCTGCTTCACCTTGGGCAGGTTACTGAAACTGTGCGTCAGTACCTTAATTCAGGGAACGCACATAAAAAGTCAGAGTATGATACTTGTCAAGCACTCCTATCCATGCTTATTCCCTGGAGGGAACTCAGCACATATTAGTTATAGTTACTACTCCATCAGCACCTGTTTTGCTTTCACAATCCATATGACCAGCACTCCTGAGTTTTACTGGAATGCAGGGAGACACCAACCTCTCCCTCCCAATCCAAGCTCTGAAGTTCCCACAGGAAACATCTTCCTTGGACATGAAGCTGTGACTAGAAAACAGAGACACATTGTAAAAAATGGCCACTCACACCAAATTATGTAAATTATTGTTTGGTTGCTCAGTCATGTCCAACTCTTTGCGACCCCATGGACTGTAGAACACTAGGCTCCTCTGTCCATGGGATTTCCCAGGCAGGAATACTAGAATGGGTTGCCATTTCCTTCTCCAGGGAATCTTCCCAACCCAGGGATGGAACCTGTGTCTCCTGCATTGTGGGCAGATTCTTTACCACTGAGCCACCAGGGAAGCCCAAACTATGCAAATTAGGGGTCATAATTCAAAAACAGGGGAGCAAGTCAGTTTCCAAAACAACAGAAGTAAGGAATAACTTGGGAGATAATGTTAAGAGTACAGTATAAATAGCCCATTGATGGGCCACCTTTGCTCAAAATTAAACCAACCCCTCTTACACACAATGCCAAAGTGTACATTAAACCTGAGTATCTGTCCCAGATTTAACTGTGTGCTTAGCCAAGTCAAAATTTATATTTCTGTGGTTAGGGTAAAAAAAAAAAAAAGAACAGATCCCACTCCATGAGAACAACACTTTTATTTTGTATCTCACTGGGTTTTTTTCCCCCTGTGGTTTTTCTTCCAATGCTCTGCTTCTGTTTTATCTCAGAGTTTCTGAATGTTCTCCAACAACCAATATAAACACAGTAAACAATGTAACAGTCAAGAAACTTGATATAGAAGTGGAAACACATTAACAGCAAGACATCCAAGGACGCCAAGATAGAGCAGAGAAAAGCGCAACGTAGTTGTGAGCTGGGCTCTGAATGAAGAATGTACGTGGTGGGGATTGTGGTGTGGGGAGAGAACTGAGAGCTGAAGTCAGCTGTTAAATTTCAGGTGTTACCAGAATATTACACAGGTATGTTAGTGGCCAATTATAAATCTAAGGAATGCTTAGAATGGCATTATAAACAGCTGCTGCTGCTAAGTTGCTTCAGTTGTGTCTGATTCTGTGCGACCCCAGAGATGGTAGCCTACCAGGCTCCCGCATCTCTGGGATTCTCCAGGCAAGAACACTGGAGTGGGTTGCCATTTCCTTCTCCAATGCATGAAAGTGAAAAGTGAAAGGGAAGTCACTCAGTCATGTCTGACTCTTAGTGACCCCATGGACTGCATCCTACCAGGCTCATCCGTCCATGGGATTTTCCAGGCAAGTGTATAAACAGAGAAAGTGCTAAATAAATATTATTCAAATGATTGTAGGAATGAATGAAAGAAGTAAAGAAAAGTCAGACTTTTTCTATCATTTGCATATAGGCATTTGGATAAATCATAGAATCTTAGATTTAAATGAGACCCAATATTGCCTTGATCTGAATGGGAAGGAAGTCCAAAAGGGAGGGGATATATGTATATACGTGGCTGATTCATCTTGCTGTAGAGTAGAAACTAACACAACATTGTAAAGCCACTATATTCCAATAAAAATTAATTTAAAAAATAAAAATAAAATGAGCCCCAAAAGTCCCTTTGTCTATTCCCCTCACAAGTGGTTTCAGCTTAAGTACCTCAGAATCTCAAGTTTGCATTAAGAGTCAGTGAGAAAGAAGAACGAGAAGTAAACACTGAAGCACAGGTTTTTTACTTTTATTTTGTAAGGAAATATAGGCTGTTCTAGAATAATGGATCACTGAAGGACAGTTTTTAGCAAAAAAAACTATCATGGGAGAATTGAAACGGACCCCAAAGGGATAATTTATCCTGTCATCTCTTCTCAAACTGCAAAATACAAAAATCATTAGTTAATACCAACATTCTACATTTGTATAGTACTTTTGGTTCCCAAAGTGCTTTCAAAGACATTATCTTCATTAATCTTCACCAGAAGTAGGTATACTTTCCTGAGGTCAAAAGGAATTACTAGCCCAGCAGAAATGGGTGCTTGTTGACTTATCGGTGCACAGTTGCCTGAACACAGAAATGTGGTTTGCCCTTATAAAACACAGCTCCACAAAAATATACATTCATTTATTTGGTAACAGGGAGAGTTGGAGTTAATTGGCATCTTGTCTTCTTGAAGCTGTAAATTTGTCAGTATTCATCTGGTATTTTTCTCTTCCCCTCCCAAGACCATAGGATGGAGAGCCACAAAGTTGCTTTTGCTGTCTGAGTGGGGAGGGTAGGGAATGTAGGGAGTGGTCCCGCCCTCATGAATGTTTCTCAGGGGCTGGGGAGGGTGTGTGTGTCCTGGGCCTCACCATGTACTTGCGCACCACTCACAGGAAATGGTGGAAAGGGTAGGGCTTAAATGGGGATGCCTCTGGCAGGGGTCAGAATGATGGGGGTTAAGGATTTAGCATAACTCTTCCAGAGCAGGGACCCCAGTTTAGTTCAGTTCAGTCGCTCAGTCATGTCCCATTCTTTGAGACCCCATGAACCACAGCACGCCAGGCCTCCCTGTCCATCACCATCTCCCCGAGTTTACCCAGACTCATGTCCATTGAATTGGTGATGCCATCCAACCATCTCATCCTCTGTCGTCCCCTTCTCCTCCTGCCTTAAATCTTTCCCAGCATCAAGGTCTTTTCAAATGAGTCAGTTCTTTGCATCAAGTGGCCACAGTATTGGAGTTTCAGCTTCAACATCAGCCCTTCCAATGAAAACCCAGGACTGATCTCCTTTAGGATGGACTGGTTGGATCTCCTTGCAGTCCAAGGGAGTCTCAAGAGTCTTCTCCAGCACCACAGTTCAAAAGCATCAATTCTTCAGTGGCCCCAGGTGGTAGCAAAAGACCAGAGCTCAACAGCTGCATTATATAGCACAAAAGTCCATTTGCCTCCATTTCCCTGAGCTGCATAATGTTGTAAGCCTGGAATTTTGGTATGAACCATAGAAGGTGGAGGGCATTTTTTAAAATAAGAAATTAATATTGGACTTGTTACTAACCTTGGTAAATTGTATTTGATTTGACTCAGAAATATAAAGTTGCTATTTAATTTAGAAATATATATGTGATTCATATGTAGTGGAATATTACTCAGCCACTAAAAAGAATGAAATAATATCATTTGCAGCAACATGGATGGACCTGGAGATTATCATACTAAGTAAAGTAAGTTAAATAGGGAAAGACAAATATCATATGACACTGTTTATATGTGGAATCTAAAAGAATGACACAAATGAACATTTTAATAGTTACAAAGCAGAAGCAGACTCACATACTTAGATAATGAACTTGTGATTACCTGGTGTGGGGGATTGACATGCACACACTCTGTTTTAAAATATATAACCAGCAAGGACATACTGTATAGCCCAGGGAACTCCGCTCAATACTCTGTAATAACCTAAATGGTTGAAAAGAATTTGAAAAAGAATAGATACATATATAAAAAACACCAAATCACTTTGCTGTACACCTGAAACACATCATTTTAATCAACTATACTCCAATATAAAATAAAAATTAAACAAAGAACTATAGAGATGTAATGTTTCTTGCATTTGAGTGTCATGGAACAATTGTGGTTGGGTAAGTTTTCATTCAATAAGCACTTATTGAGCTCCTACTGGGAATGTGAACCTGCTTTAGGATACCAAAGCACTTGTTTCGCACTACATTGGGGCTGTTCAGTTCAGTTCAGTCACTCAGTCGTGTCCGACTCTTTGCAGCCCCATGAATTGCAGCACGCCAGGCCTCCTTCTCCATCACCAACTCCTGGAGTTCACTCAAGCTCACGTCTGTTGAGTCGGTGATGCCATCCAGCCATCTCATCCTCTGTCATCCCCTTCTCCTCCTGCCCCCAATCCCTCCCAGCATCAGAGTCTTTTCCAATGAGTCAACTCTTGGCATGAGGTGGCCAAAGTACTGGAGTTTCAGCTTCAGCATCATTCCTTCCAAAGAACACCCAGGACTGATCTCCTTTAGAATGGACTGGTTGGATCTCCTTGCAGTCCAAGGGACTCTCAAGAGTCTTTTCCAACACCACAGTTCAAAAACATCAATTCTTCAGCACTCAGCTTTCTTCACAGTCTAACTCACATCCATACATGACTACTGGAAAAAGTGAGAGACAAAACTGCAATGGTCCCTGTCCCTGAGAAGCTGGTTCCATCAATCAGGAAAGACAAACACGGAATAACACTGTGGTGTGCTGTTACAATAGAGCAGATATAGGCTCCCAGACACCACAGACTGGGGCTCTGTAACCTGGTCCGGCTGCCTGGGATTGCAAGCCTGCAAAAGCAACATTGAAGCAGAGGCCTGAAGGGTTATGACCTACATTACACAACGCGACATTCTACTATTACCATATTAAGCACTCACTACAGTTACAGGGTATTCGCCATTTTCAAATCTCTCACTCAGTATTGTGCCCCTGCAGGTCTTGGAACATGATGTAAAATTGTTTTTAGTACAACTTTCCAAAACTGAACCAGGAAGAAATAGAAAATCTTAACAGACCCATCACAAACACAGAATTGAAACTGTAATCAGAAATCTTCCAGCAAACAAAAGCCCAAGTCCAGACGGCTTCACAGCTGAAATCTACCAAAAATTTAGAGAAGAGCTAACACCTATCCTCAAACTCTTCCAGAAAATTGCAGAGGAAGGTAAACTTCCAAACTCATTCTATGAGGCCAACATCACCCTAATATCAAAACCTGACAAAGATGCCACACACACACAAAAAGGAAAACTACAGGCCAATATCACTGATGAACATAGATGCAAAAATCCTTAACCAAATTCTAGCAATCAGAATCCAACAACACATTAAAAGGATCATACACCATGACCAAGTGAGCTTTATCCCAGGGATGCAGGGATTCTTCAACATCCACAAATCAATCAATGTAATTCACCACATTAACAAATTGAAAAATAAAGGCATATGATTATCTCAATAGATGCAGAGAAAGCCTTTGACAAAATTCAACATCCATTTATGATAAAAACTCTCCAGAAAGCAGGAATAGAAGAAACATACCTCAACATAATAAAAGCTATATATGACATACCCACAGCAAACATTATCCTCAATGGTGAAAAATTGAAAGTATTTGTCCTAAAGTCAGGAGCAAGACAAGGGTGCCCACTTTTACCACTACTATTCAACATAGTTCTGGAAGTTTTGGCCACAGCAATCAGAGCAGAAAAAGAAATAAAAGGAATCCAAATTGGAAAAGAAGAAGTAAAACTCACTGTTTGCAGATGACATGATCCCCTACATAGAAAACCCTAAAGACTCCACCAGAAAATTACTAGAGCTAATCAATGAATATAGTAAAGTTGCAGGATATAAAATCAACACACAGAAATCCCTTGCATTCCTATACACTAATAATGAGAAAATAGAAAGAAATTAAGGAAACAATTCCATTCACCATTGCAACGAAAAGAATAAAATACTTAGGAACATATCTACCTAAAGAAACTAAAGACCTATATATAGAAAACTATAAAACACTGGTGAAAGAAATTCAAGAGGACACTAATAGATGCAGAAATATGCCATGTTCATGGATTGGAAGAATCAATACAGTGAAAATGAGTATACTACCCAAAGCAATCTATAGATTCAATGCAATCCCTATCAAGCTACCAATGCTACTTTTCACAGAGTTAGAACAAACAATTTCACAATTTGTATGGAAATACAAAAAATCTCGAATAGCCAAAGCAATCTTGAGAAAGAAGAATGGAACTGGAGGAATCAACCTGCCTGACTTCAGGCTCTACCACAAAGCCACAGTCATCAAGATAGTATAGTACTGGCACAAAGACAGAAATATAGATCAATGGAACAAAATAGAAAGCCCAGAGATAAATCCACACACCTATGGACACCTTATCTTTGACAAAAGAGGCAAGAATATACAATGGATTAAAGAATCTCTTTAACAAGTGGTGCTGGGAAAACTGGTCAACCACTTGTAAAAGAATGAAACTAGAATACTTTCTAACACCATACACAAAAATAAACTCAAAATGGATTAAAGACCAGAAACTATAAAACTCCTAGAGGAGAACATAGGCAGAACACTTGCTGACATACATCACAGCAGGATCCTCTATGACCCACCTCCCAGAATATTGGAAATAAAAACAAAAATAAACAAGTGGGACCTAATTAAAAGCTTCTGCACAACAAAGGAAACTGTAAGCAAGGTGAAAAGACAGCCTTCAGAATGGGAGAAAATAATAGCAAATGAAGCAACTGACAAACAACTAATCTCAAAAATATACAAGCAACTTATGCAGCTCAATTCCAGAAAAATAAACGACCCAATCAAAAAATGGGCCAAAGAACTAAACAGACATTTCTCTAAAGAAGATATATGGATGGCTAACAAACACATGAAAAGATGCTCAACATCACTCATCAGAGAAATGCAAGTCAAAACCACCATGAGGTACCATTTCACACCAGTCAGAATGGCTGCTATCCAAAAGTCTACAAGCAATAAATGCTGGAGAGGGTGTGAAGAAAAAGGAACCCTCTTACAGTGTTGGTGGGAATGCAAACTAGGACAACCACTGTGGAGAACAGTGTGGAGATTCCTTAAAAAACTGGAACTAGATCTGCCTTATGACCCAGCAGTCCCACTGCTGGGCATACACACTGAGGAAACCAGAATTGAAAGAGGCACGTGTACCCCAATGTTCATTGCAGCACTGTTTATAGTAGCCAGGACATGGAAGCAACCTAGATGTCCATCAGCAGATGAATGAAGAAAGATGTGGTACCTATACACAATGCAGTATTACTCAGCCATCAAAAAGAATACATTTGAATCAGTTCTAATGAGGTGGATGAAACCAGAGCCTTTTATACAGAGTGAAGTAAGCCAGAAAGAAAAACACCAATACAGTATACTAACACATATATATGGAATTTAGAAAGATGGTAACAATAACCCTGTATGAGAGACAGCAAAGGAGACACAGATGTATAGAACAGTCTTTTGGACTCTGTGGGAGAGGGCGAGGGTGGGATGATTTGGGAGAATGGCATTGAAACATGTATAGTATCATATATGAAACGAATCGCCAGTCCAGGTTCAATGCAGGATACAGGATGCTTGGGGCTGGTGCAAGGGATGACCCAGAGGGATGGTATGGGGAGGGAGGTGGGAGGGAGGTTCAGGATGGGGAACACGTGTACACCCATGGTGGATGCATGTTGATGTATGGCAAAACCAATACAATATTGTAAAGTAATAAAAAGAAAAGAAAAAAACAGAGCCCTTGCAAATAGTGAACATTATATATGTGTGTATATATGTATATATATATGATTTTGTCTGTGCTTTTATCTTTGGCCGTGCTGGGCCTTCCCTGCTGCACACGCGCTTTCTCCAGCTGTGGTGCGCAGGCTTCTCACTGTGGGGACTTCTCTTGTGAAGCACAGGCCCTGGGTCACCGGGTCTTCGGTCGCTGAGGTTCGCAGGCTCTGGAGACAAGCTGAACAGTTGCCGCTCATGGGCTTAGCTACTCCCCAGCACATGGGATCCTCCCAGCCCAGGGACTAAACCTGCGTCTCCTGCCTTGGCAGGCGGATTCTTACCCACTGAGCCACCAAGGAAGCCCAAATAGTCGGGTTTCAATCAATGCATGAGAGCTACAGAAAAAAAAAAGAAAGAAAAAGGAATAAATCGATGATTTAAATGAACGAGTGAATAAAGAATGGCTGGAGTATTAATCACACTATATAAGAGCAGTGCTCGTGTTTATCTGGAAAGGGCCCAGGCTGATGCGGCGTCCTAGCTAAGTGCCCGGAGAGGCCCCTTCCTGCAGCCGGTGAGAAGCGTCCGCTAACTAAGGCTGCGCTGCCGCTGTGCGGCCGCCGAGCGCAGTGCCGGGGCGGGCGGGCCCTGGAGCGCGGCTCGGCCCTCGGCCCGGCTGTAAGAGTGGGAGGGGCGGACTGGCCGGTGGAGTCAGGCAGCCCTGTCCCCGTCCCCCGGCCGCCCTCCACCGCGGACAGCCACCTGCCCTCCCGCAGGGCGCGGGCGCGCAGTGCCGGGAGACCCGCAGCCCGGTGAGCAAGTGGAGGCTAAACAGAGAAGCAGTCGCATCCCTCCTCATATGTACCTCCCGCGCCTTCCACGGCCCAGAAGAGCCCCTTGTTGACCACTGACTCAGCTCAAGTTGCTTTGACCAGAGTAAAGCACAGGGTCGCTTAAACAACAGAAACGTGTTTCTCACTGCTCCCGAGGCTGGAAATCTGAAATCAGGGAACCATGACAGAGTCGGGTGAGAACGCGCTTCCTGGTTTGCAGCTGGCTGCCTTCCTGCTGTGTCCTCGCATGGAGAGATGACCTCTTCTAGGTCTCCTCTTCTAAGAACACTGATGCCTCTCCTGAGGCCTCCACCCAAGGGACGGAATCATCTCCTAAGGCCCCACCTCCAAAGATCATCCCACTGGGGACTAGGACCCCAGCACATGCGCTGAGGAGGAGCGCAGCCATCTCGGGTTAAGGTGGCGCTAGTGCACTGTCCCATCGTAGGATCTGTTGTTCTGTAGCCACTAAGTCGTGTCTGACTTTTTTGCGACTCCATGGACTGCAGCCCACCAGCTCCTCTGTTCAAGGGATTTCCCCGGCAAGTATACTGGAGTGGGTTGCCATTCCCTTCTCCAGGGGATCTTCCTGACCTAGAAATCAAACCCGGGCCTCCTGCATTGGCAGGCAGATTCTTTACCACGGAGCCACCAGGAAAGCCATATCTCAGGACCTGTGCATGCATGGCTCAGGCATGTCCCACTCCTTGTGACCCCATGGACTGTAGCCTGCCAGACTTCTCTGTCCATGGGATTCTCCAGGCAAGATTACTGGAATGTGTTGCCATGCCCTCCTCCAGGGAATCTTCCCAACCCAGGTATTTTGAACCTGCATCTCCTGTGGCTTCTGCATTGGAGGCTTATTCTTTACACTGAACCACCAGAGGAGACCTTTCTCCTCTGCAGAAGGCTTTAAATGCGGTTAAGCTCTTATCACCATCCCTGGAAGGAATAATGTGCCAGCTTCTTCCTCACGGAGTCTCCTGGCCAGTCCCCCAGACTGCGGCTGGGTGGCCTGAGGCACTGGGAGCCAGGACACCTGGGTTCTAACCCCAACTCAGGTCATTCCATGCATCTAACCCCAGGTTAGCTGATTAATGTATTTGAACCTTAGTTAACTCATCTGTAAAATAAACATGAAAATACCCTACCTGTCTAACACGACTGCTGAAGAAATCATGGTATATATATTGACTGTCCATTATAAACTTTAGTGCACTATACGCATACAAAATATTAGTCTCATTAAGTCCTACATGTCTGAAAAATGTATGAAACGGCAATTTTAAAATGTGCTTTCGTGTTGTGGAACCCTTGCTGTCTGCTTGTCACCCACAAAACCCAAGGAATGACAAACCTGTGTCCTTTTCCTTCTTTCTTTCATTTCCTTCTAATTAGATCATTGAAGCAATAGTTATGAGCAAAGTCTAGCGACAAAAAATATTTATTTAGTGCCTATGATGTGCCAGGAATGGTTCCAGCTGCTGGAGATACTAGAGATGAAAGCAAACAGGTTCCTGCCCTCATACATGTGGGCTCAAGCAAGGGGGTGAAACAGATGGTCCTTGCCCTCAGGAGCTTAAAGTTTAGAGAGGGAAGTGGGATTTAAACAATTCAGTTCAGTTCAGTCACTCAGCCGTGTCCGACTCTTTGCAACACCATGAATCGCAGAACGCCAGGCCTGCCTGTCCATGACCAAGTCCTGGACTTCACTCAGATTCACGTCCATCGAGTCAGTGATGCCATCCAGCCATCTCATCCTGTATCATCCCCTTCTCCTCCTGTCCACAATCCCTCCCAGCATCAGAGTCTTTTCCAGTGAGTCAACTCTTCGCATGAGGTGGCCAAAGTACCGGAGTTTTAGCTTTAGCATCATTCCTTCCAAAGAAATCCCAGGGTTGATCTCCTTCAGATGGACTGGTTGGATCTCCTTGCAGTCCAAGGGACTCTCAAGAGGCTTCTCCAACACCACAGTTCAAAACCATCAATTCTTCAGTGCTCAGCCTTCTTCACAGTCCAACTCTCACATCCACACATGACTACTGGAAAAACCATGGCCTTGACTAGACGGACCTTAGTCAGCAAAGTAATGTCTCTGCTTTTGAACATGCTATCTAGGTTGGTCATAACTTTTCTTCCAAGGAGTAAGTGTCTTTTAATTTCATGGCTGCAGTCACCATCTGCAGTGATTTTGGAGACCCCAAAAATAAAGTCTGACACTGTTTCCACTGTTTCCCCATCTATTTCCTAGGAAGTGATGGGATCAGATGCCATGATCTTCATTTTCTGAATGTTGAGCTTTAAGCCAACTTTTTCACTCTCCTCTTTCACTTTCACCAAGAGGCTTTTTAGTTCCTCTTCACTTTCTGCCATAAGGGTGGTGTTATCTGCATATCTGAGGTTATTGATATTTCTCCCAGCAATCTTGATTCCAGCTTGTGTTTCTTCCAGCCCAGCGTTTTTCATGATGTACTCTGCATAGAAGTTAAATAAGCAGCCTTGACGTACTCCTTTTCCTATTTGGAACCAGTCTGTTTTTCCATGTCCAGTTCTAACTGTTGCTTCTTGACCTGCATGCGGATTTCTCAAGAGGCAGGTTAGGTGGTCTGGTATTCCCATCTCTCTCAGAATTTTCCACAGTTTATTGTGATCCACATAGTCAAAGGCTTTGGTATAGTCAATAAAGCAGAAGTAGATGTTTTTCTGGAACTCTCTTGCTTTTTCCATAATCCAGCAGATGTTGGCAATTTGATCTCTGGTTCCTCTGCCTTTTTTGAAACCAGCTTGAACATCAGGGAGTTCACTGTTCATGTACTGCTGAAGCCTGGCTTGGAGAATTTTGAGCATTACTTTACTAGCGTGTGAGATGAGTACAGTTGTGCAGTAGTTTGAGCATTCTTTGGCATTGCCTTTCTTTGGGATTGGAATGAAATCTGACCTTTTCCAGTCCTGTGGTCACTGCTGTGTTTTCCAAATTTGCTGGCATATTGAGTGCAGCACTTTCACAGCATCATCTTTCAGGATTTGAAATAGCTCTACTGGAATTCCATCAGCTCCACTAGCTTTGTTCGTAGTGATGCTCTCTAAGGCCCACTTGACTTCACATTCCAGGATGTCTGGCTCTAGATGAGTAATCACACCATCATGATTATCCAGGTCGTGAAGATCTTTTTTTGTACAGTTCTTCCGTGTATTCTTGCCACCTCTTCTTAATATCTCCTGCTTCTGTTAGGTCCATACCATTTCTGTCCTTGATCGAGCCCATCTTTGAATCAAATGTTCCCTGTTATCTCTAATTTTCTTGAAGAGATCTCTAGTCTTTCCCATTCTGTTCTTTTCCTCTGTTTCTTTGCATAGATCGCTGAAGAAGGCTTTCTTATCTCTTCTTGCTATTCTTTGGAACTCTGCATTCAGATGCTTATATCTTTCCTTTTCTCCTTTGCTTTTCACCTCTCTTCTCTTCACAGCTATTTGTAAGGTCTCCCCAGACAGCCATTTTGCTTTTTTGCATTTCTTTTCCATGGGAATGGTCTTGATCCCTGTCTCCTGTACAATGTCATGAACCTCATTCCATAGTTCATCAGGCACTCTATCAGATCTAGTCCCTTAAATCTATTTCTCACTTCACCTGTATAATCATAAGGGATTTGATTTAGGTCATACATGAATGGTCTAGCAGTTTTCCCTAGTTTCTTCAATTTAAGTCTGAATTTGGCAATAAGGAGTTCACGATCTGAGCCACAGTCAGCTCCTGGTCTTGTTTTTGTCGACTGTATAGAGCTTCTCCATCTTTGGCTGCAAAGAATAGACTCAATCTGATTTCGGTGTTGACCATCTGGTGATGTCCATGTGTAGAGTCTTCTCTTGTGTTGTTGGAAGAGGGTGTTTGCTATGACCAGTGCATTTTCTTGGCAAAACTCTATTAGTCTTTGCCCTGCTTCATTCCACATTCCAAGGCCAAATTTGCCTGTTCCTCCAGGTGTTTCTTGGCTTCCTACTTTGCATTCCACTCCCCCATAATGAAAAGGACATCTTTTTTGGGTGTTAGTTCTAAAAGGTCTTGTAGGTCTTCACAGAACCGTTCAACTTCAGTTTCTTCAGCGTTACTAGTTGGGGCATAGACTTGGATTACTGTGATATTGAATGGTTTGCCTTGGAGATGAACAGAGATCATTCTGTCATTTTTGAGATTGCATCCAAGTACTGCATTTCAGACTCTTTTGTTGACCATGATGGCTACTCCGTTTCTTCTGAGGGATTCCTGTCCACAGTAGTAGATATAATGGTCATCTGAGTTAAATTCACCCATTCCAGTCCATTTTAGTTCGCTGATTCCTAGAAAGTTGACGTTCCTTCTTGCCCTCTCTTGTTTGACCACTTCCAATTTGCCTTGATTCATGGACCTGACATTCCAGGTTCCTATGCAATATTGCTCGTTACAGCATTGGACCTTGCTTCTATCAGCAGTCACATCCACAGCTGGGTATTGTTTTTGCTTTGGCTCCATCCCTTCATTCTTTCTGGAGTTATTTCTCCACTGATCTCCAGTAACATATTGGGCACCTACTGACCTGGGGAGTTCTTCTTTCAGTATCCTATCATTTTGCCTTTTCATACTGTTCATGGCGTTCTCAAGGCAAGAATACTGAAGTGGTTTGCCATTCCCTTCTCCAGTGGACCACATTCTGTCAGACCTCTCTGCCATGACCCCCCCGTCTTGGGTTGCCCAGCGGGCATGGTTTAGTTTCATTGAGTTAGACAAGGCTGTGGTCCTAGTGTGATTAGATTGACTAGTTTTCTGTGAGAACGGTTTCAGTATGTCTGCCCTCTGATTCCCTCTTGCAACACCTACCATCTTACTTGGGTTTCTCTTTCCTTGGGCATGGGGTATCTCTTCATGGCTGCTCCAGCAAAGTGCAGCCGCTGCTCCTTACCTTGGACGAATGGTGTCTTCTCACCACCGCCCTTCCTGACTTTCAACGTGGGATAGCTCCTCTAGGCCCTCCTCTGCCCATGCAGCCACTGCTCCTTGGAGGTGGGGTTGTACCTCCCAGCAGCCTCCCCTGGCCTCGGGCGAGGGGTGGTTCCTCCCGGCCATTGCCCCTGGCTACTCAACCATAAAAAGGACAAACTAATGCCATTAGTTGAAAAATTCTGTGGAAAAATTCTCTGGAAAATTCTGAAAGAGATGTGAATACCAGACCACCTATCCTGCCTCTTGAGAAATCTGTATGCAGGTCAGGATGCAACAGTTAGAACTGGACATGGAACAACAGACTGGTTTCAAATAGGAAAAGGAGTATGTCAAGGCTGTATATTGTCATTCTGCTTATTTAACTTATATGCAGAGTACATCATGAGAAATGCTGGACTGGAAGAAACCCAAGCTGGAATCAAGATTTCCAGGAGAAATATCAATAACTTCAGATATGCAGATGACACCACCCTTACGGCAGAAAGTGAAGAAGAACTAAGGAGTCTCTTGATGAAAGTGAAAGAGGAGAGTGAACAAGTTGGCTTAAAGCTCAACATTCAGAAAACTAAGATCATGGCATCCGGTCCCATTACTTCATGGCAAAGAGACGGAGAAACTGTGGAAACAGTGACAAACTATTTTGGGGGCTCCAAAATCACTGCAGATGGTGACTGCAGCCATGAAATTAAAAGACGCTTGCTCCTTGGAAGGAAAGTTATAACCAACCTAGAGAGCATATTAAAAAGCAGAGACATTACTTTGCCAACAAAGGTCTGTCTAGTCAAGGCTATGGTTTTTCCAGTAGTCATGTGTGGATGTGAGATTTGGACTATAAAGAAAGCTGAGTGCCGAAGAATTGATGCTTTTGAACTGTGGTGTTGGAGAAGACTCTTGAGAGTCCCTTGGACTGCAAGGAGATCCAACCAGTCCATCCTACAGGAGATCAGTCCTGAGTATTCATTGGAAGGACTGATGCTGAAGCTGAAACTCCAATACTTTGGCCACTTTATGCGCTAAACTGACTCATTTGAAAAGACCCTGATGTTGGGAAAGATTGAATGCAGAAGGAGAACGGGACAACAGATGATGAGATGGTTGGATGGCATCAGCGACTCGATGGACATGTGTTTGGGTAAACTCTGGGAGTTGGTGATGGACTGGGAGGCCTGGTGTCCATGGGGTCACACAGAGTCGGACATGACTGAGTGACTGAACTGAACTCAACTGAATGCCATTTGCAGCCACATGATGGACCTAGAGATTATCATACTAGATGAAGTAAGTCAAACAGGGAAAGACAAATATCATATGATAATCACTCATTTAAATGATAGTAATGAACTTATTTACAAAACAGAAAGACTCCCAGACATAGCAAACAAGGTTATGGCTTAATATAGGGGATAGATGGGAGGGGTAAATTAGGAGTTTGGGATTAACAGATACACACTGCTACCTATCAAACAGATAGATAACAAGACCTATTGTGTAGCACAAGGAACTATATTCAATATCTTGTAATAAGTTAAATGGAAAAGAACCTGAAAAGAATACGTATATAGACTGAATCACTTCACTGTTCACCTGAACTAACAGAACTATGTATAAGTTAACTATACTTCAGTTTTAAAATGTACCCCATAATGGGACATATGAAAAAGAAGAGGAAGAAGCATGAATGGGTTTCTACTGATCAAATCATTGACAATTTGAGCAAAATAATAATACAGAATAATGATAGTAATGGATTATAATACATTGGGGAAAAAATCAGCCAAGAGTCCAGGAGTCCTTAATGATACTAAAAAAAAAAGAAAAACAAAAAGAAACAAAGAAATAAATAATAAGGATAACAAGAAGCCTTTCTTTATAGTACTATAGAACATCAACTAGTAAATGTGGAAAGAATAATAGAAAATCACTGTTTTAAAATCATCATACTAATATTTGGTTTAGATAAGAATTATCAAGAAATGTTAAAACCATTAGGTGGAAGTTTGTTGAGTAAATTTCTCCTCAGAGCTTATTAAGTATAAGAAAAAAAAAAGTGCTTTAACAGTAGGCAGCACTATAGCTAAATAATCATAGCCAACAGGATAAGCTGCTATCACACTTTTCCTGAAAAGATGAGCTGAAGGACACAACATCATTTAGGCAACATGCCTGCCCAAAGTGTATAACCAGAATTTAATCATGAGAAAACTATCAGCAAAATCTAAATACAAGGAAAAGCCACAAGCAAGTTGTTTATGCTTTACAAAAATATCAATGTCAGAAGAGACAAAGAAAGGCTGGGGAACCATTTCAGATGAAAGGAATTAAAAGAACTATGACAACTAAACACAAGGCATGATTGGTTCTCTCATGGATGAACAATTAGGAAAACATCTCCACGTTGGCGTGAAGATCTCCAGATTATTGGGATAACTGCTAAACATTTTTATCTGAGTGCCTTGTACATAGTATTATATCATAGAATTATGATAAAAAAGAATTATGATATAATTCTAAATCATTATTGGTCCATGTAAAACAATGTCTCTCTCCTCAAAGATAGATGCTAAAGTATTTAGGAGTAGACACTTGTGGTGTCTGCAGCTTGCTCTCAAATGGTTCATCAATAAAATAACAATATACATACAAATATATGGAGAGAGAGAAAGCAAATGTGGCAAAGTATTAGCAACTGGGGAATTTTAGTCACAGATTTATCATAATTTATTGCTTTAATTTTGCAATTTTTCTACAAACTTAAAACTTTGGCAAAAGAAAAGGTGAAACAATTTTTTTTTTCTTTAGGTGAAGTTCTCTCCCCAACTAGATGAAATAGAAAATCATTTCCCCTTTAAGCCCAGAGGTCTTCCATTAATCCTTTTCACTGTTACACTTTTCTGTTGATAACTCTTCTGCCTCTGGCTTGTACAAGTGGAGAGAAGGCGAGGGGCACCATTCTGATTCAGTACATTTACAGCATCTCTGGGATATCCAGTGAGACTCAGAGGAGATGTTTAGGCTGAGACATGAATCAAGTGTCAGGTGGTGACATGCCTTTGGGAGTCTTTCTTGGGGGAACCTGAGGAATAGAGTATCACAATGGAGAAGACCAAGAAGTGGGACCCATGAAGGGCAAACCCAGGAACGCCATGTCTCAGGAGGTTTGGAAGGATAGATTTTCAGTTATGGAGACGTGGGCAACAGTGTGAATGCTCCGAGGAGTAAAGCAGACATCTGAAAAATTGACCAGATTTGACAGTCAGGTGGTCCCGGGGAACCTGGGGAAAGCAGCTTCCAGAGGGGGGCGACAGTGAGGTTGGTGTTGAAACTATGGTTGTGTGCCATGAAGAGTCACTGTAGGGATGAAATTACTGAGTCTATAATTCTGCTAAGCCTACTTTGAAGACTAGGAGAGCAATGCTAGAGAATCTTAGTGACTGTTGGGTAAAGGCAGATTGATATTGTTGGTTTTTAAAGTTGGAAGGGATTTGCCTGTGGAGAGTGGAGGGTTGGAGAACTGACGCAGAGGGATTCCTAGATCAGCAACTGCCCAGAGGAATCCACGGGCTTCCCAGGAGGCGCTAGCAGTAAAGAACCCACTTGCCAGTGCAGGAGACCAGGGGACGCAGGTTCGATCCATGGATCAGGGAGATCTCCTGGAGGAGGGCGTGGCAACCCACTCCAGTATTCCTGCCTGGAGAATATCATGGACAGAGGAGCCTGGCAGGCAACAGTCTACAGGGTCGCTCACACAGAGAAATCCACAGGCAGGGGAGCTCAGCATGGTGGCAGAGCCAGCTCTGACGAGGTGAGAGACATATCTTTTCCTAGCAGTTGCCTGTGGTCTTCAGAGTCTTGCCTTCTGTCCTGGGTGCCCTTTGTCTTCTATAAGGTTTTCCTCTCCTCTCTCAAAAGCAAACCAGAGCATTGCCTTCTTCGCTAATATCTCCCCTGATGAGCCACCCACAGCCTCACAGGATCCCACAAAGCAGAGGACTGATATGGGTAGGACTCAGAATTTGGAGTCAGAAGACAGCTTTGTTTTTGTTTTTTTGGCTTGACGTACTGCGTTATCCTTCCCAAGCAGCAATTTCCTCATCTTTAAAATGGGAAAATATACTCTATTTCATAGGTGTTTCTCAGAATATCTTAATATATGAAGACACTTTGAAAACTCTAAAGGAAATGTGATTAAGTAGCTTCCATTTTTCATTTTTTGTTGTGTGTATATGTGTTTGCTTATTTCGGTCTGTTTGTTATTATTGTGGCAAAGATTCATCCTGCAGTTATTTATCAAAGGCTCACCTTGTGCCCGACCCTCTTCTCTCAGGATCCAGCAATGTTCCAGTGACCAGGAGACCCGAAATTGTCAAGAACGTTCTCTACAGCCACTGGTTTCTGACTGAGCAGCTTCACACGGATCATGTGCCTTTGCTTTTTCGGGGTGTAAACTTAAAATATGAAAAATATACTTAAAATATTAAGAATATTCACAGCTTAAAAGCTCAGAGTCACATTTTATTCAGTGGGAATTTTTAGGACTTAGGCCCAGGAGGCAGCATCTCAAGTAACCCTGAGAGGACTGCTCTGAGGAGGCAAGGGGGGAGGGGCTAGGTTATATAGAAGTTTTACAGCAGAGGGCAGGTAGTCTGAATATCAAGAGATGATTGTTAAAGAAAGCCAGGTGTCCCAAGTTAAGGAGTTCAGTGCTTTTAACAGAGGAACCTAGAGTGCTACAGTCCATTGGGTCGCGGAGTTGGACGGCACAACTTAGCAACTCAACAAGCATAAAATGTATGCGGAGATGGAACAAACTCCCTAAAACCATTTCTCTGATCTGCACCTCAGCTATCTGGGGCCAGTGTCCTGTATTTTCACATCCTGAGTTTCCTCAGGGCTCACTGTAAGGAACTGGCTGCAGGGAATTGCTAAATTGTGTCCAACTCTGTGCAACACTACGGATGGTAGCCCACCAGGCTCCTCTGTCCATGGGATGTCCCAGGCAAGAATACTAGTGTGGGTTGCCAGTCCCTTCGGCAGAGGATTTTCCCAATCCAGGGATCAGACCTGAAACTGCTAGATGGTAGGTATTCCTTTCGTTTCTGAATTCCCTCAGGCTCACTGGCTCATACTGGAGAACTGCGATCGCTGTGACATCTTTGTTTCCTGATATGGCAGGGAATATTCCAATTTTCAGGGAGGATAAGAAAAAAGGCGTGTCAGCACAGACATGGACTCTGTTCTTGGTTTGAAATTGTGAAGAACTATATAGTGCAAGTCAGTGGGAGCTATTATCACAATGAGGTTGTAACTGAGAACAGCTTATAATAATCCAATTTTCCACTAGGCGACAGCAGAGCCCATGGTATTACCTTAATCACTGTTTCCCCCAACAACTAGGTTTGAGAATCTTCTGGAAGAAGATCCTGCCGTTCTGGAGGGAGTAATTACTGCTAAAACGATGATACATGGCTTTGAGATGTCACGGTTGGTCTCTTGAGAGAGCTAAACTCCAGATTTTAAAAAAATGAATTTTAGCTTTTGACACTCTAAGTCACTTGAATTTATGGAAACAACTACAACAATAATTTTAAAAGCTAACATTTATTAAACATTTGCTACATGTAGAGCATTGTTACAAGGCTCCGGAGCCCTTGAGACAACTCTACTTCCTAAGGCTTCTCAGGGACAGAAAATCCCTCCTTTAATGAAGAGCTAAGCCTTTCCCAAGCTGCTCCTGTAACCTTAGCACTAACCACACAAACATGTCCCCACGGTTTAAGTCCCCTGCCTGGGAGAGGAGGAGTTCCGTTAAGCATTTTACAGCTTAGTCAAGAGCGCTTTACAAGGTTGTATAAACAATTTCAATTATAACTGGCATTTCTCAGAGCATTTGTCTTCTTTTTTATAAACATCTTTTTCCCTTGGTTGGATTGTTAACCCTTGGCTGGTGGCCCATCTGGGGAGTGGAGGTGAATTTCTACGCGACTCAAAGGAATCTTCTAAGAAGCCAGACAGAATGAGTTTGACTCACCACAGCACAAAGCCTTAAGCATCAGCAGGAAGAGGGATTAGAGCAAGTGGCTGCCCTTTGACTGTCCCTTAAATGACTCCTACGTGCTGGTCTTGGGCCTGAACAGAGCAAGGACTAAAAATTAAAGTGCCAGGGCTGTTCTGGAACACACTGATGCACAGCATGCAAACCAGAGAGCCATTCTAGCTGTCTCCTACACTGCTACCTGCACAGCTATTTGGTTGTTTGGAGTTTTTCTCTATCTGAAAGAATTGTAAGTATAGACAAAGTCTCAAAAGGCACAACAGGGCATAGTTAAAAAGGTTAAGTTTTCCCTCCCACACTTGTTCCCCACAGGTACCCACTGTGACTACAGTTTTCAGTTTTCAATGCTGCGCCGCTTTGGCACCCAGAGAGAACTGCTATGCTCAGCAGAGTCACAGGAGAGACGCCGGCTCCTGACAAATCAGCTAGAGGCAGCTCAGATAGCAGTCTGTTAACATATGAACATCTCCTGTTGGTTCTTAGAGGCTAGTGGCTATTGGAATGTGGGGAAATGAGCCAGAGAAAACTGGCAGTTAATGAGAAAATAGCCTTATCAGTACACACAGACTGATGTGCCTTGGGAAAATTCAGTGTACTATTCCTATGGAAATGGCATGTTTTTAGATGAAGGTTTAAAAATACAGGTAAGTATATCTTCTCTGCAAATACATGTAAACACATACATAAGTGCACAGGTGTGTGTGTGCTTAGTTATTCAATTATGTGTGACTCTTTGAGACCCTTTGGATTATAGCGCACCAGTCCCTTTGGTCCATGGAATTCTCCAGGCAAGAATACTAGAGTGAGTATCCATTCCCATTTCCAGGAGGTCTTCCCAACCCAGGGATCAAACCCACGTCTCCTGTGTCTCCTGCATTGCAGGGGGATTCTTTACCTGCTGAGCCATCAGAGAAGCCGAAAGTGCATATTGTATTTGTTAATATATATTTGATGCAGTTCTTCCCTACATTGTGAACCCAAGAATTAACAAACAATGTCTCCAGGACAGAAAAGCTGAGGTTCCTAGGTTTTACCAGGAGCCTGATCCCAGAAGGTCAGGCGGAACCACGAGAAGGAGCAGCCACTGCCGAGTAGCAGCCAGGCTGATCACACACACCCCAGTGAGCACATTCGCTGGTGGACCACGTACTTGACTCCTGGCATAATTATAGAGTCCTGCTTGAGCCTCAAAAAATGTCTCAAGTTTGTCAGTAAATTATTTTGTTGTTTTGTCGCTAGGTCATATCTGACTCTTTGCAACCCATGGACTGTATCCCAGTGGGTTCCTCTGTCTGTGGAATTTCCCAGGCAAATGTACTGGAGTGGGTTGGCATTTCCTCCTCCAGAGGACCTTCTGACCCAGGAATCAAACCTGTGTCTCTGTATTGGCAGGTGGATTCTTTACTGCTGAGCCACAAGGGAAGCCCATCAGTAAATTATAGGATCACGTTAAACACAATCTTCTGTGCCTCATCTTTCCCAGCACAGCTCCTTCAGGGAGCTGGAGTGATTATGGACCTCTGAGGGCAGGTCCAGGGGTCTAGCAGCTTACAGACCCCAAACTGCAACCACTTTCTCTCCTGGGGCCTCTTTTGGATCTAACAGTTCCCAATTTCTGGGGTTCTTGAACATAAAAAAGCTAATTCTACCTCTAGTCCAGTCAATAAAACTCCTTACCCTCCTTCTAAGATTGGTTGTCCCAAATGCCTGTACAATAAGTCCCCTATATATGAATGAATTCCAGTCTGAGAGCATGCTCATTAAGTACCAATTTGTTCATAAGTCCAACAAAGTTAGCCTAGGTACCCAACTAACACAATCAGCTACACAGTACTATACTGCAATAGTATTTTTGACACAAATAATATGTAATAAACAAACAAAAAATAAAGAAAATATTTTTAATCTTACAGTACAGTACCTTGGCAAGTATAGTAGTTCAGTACGACAGGTGGCATACAGGGGACATTCACATCTTTGAAAGTTCACTAAGTTTTATATGTGGGAGACTTACTGTATTACCTTTCTTAAGTGAACTGCCCTCAGTAACACTGAGGAAAGTTACTGCTCATAAGGGTGTCTCAGGATAATTCTTTTGGACCCCTTCGAATCCCTAGCATGTCAACTGTAGCACAAAGAAGAAGAAAATAAAACTCCCCTGTTACACTCAACTGGAAATATTTCTAGTGGTTATTCTTCTGGATATATGGGTAAAATCTTTTGTTAGAGCTAGCAATAATTCATTTGAAAATGTTTTGCGGGTAGACAATCATGATTTTTATTTATTTATTTAATCTTTTAAATATTCTTATTTTACAGTCTAAAACTTCTAGGATGAAATTAAATAATAACAGTGGTAGCTGGCTTGTCTCCCTCCCACCATTAGCAGAATACTTCTAGTATTCGACCATAAAAAATGATGCATGCTATTGATTTAGGATAGGAATTTGTATGTAGGGAGTATCTTCCTATTCTAAGTTTATCAGTTGCTTTGGTTGTAATTTATAGAATAAATTGTAAGTCTCTTGATTTTCATTTCTGTCCACATGGATGACACTGGAACTAGACCTTGGCTAGGGAATAATAACGTTAATCTCATGGCATTGCTGCATTAACTTATCAAACTGCCTAGAATGTAGCAGCTGATCAATGAACACATTATTATAGCTATTGTTAATAATTCTATCCTTGAATGGGATCATAGTGAAAAGTCTCCTTAAAAAGGACTTGTGAACGATTACAAGTGTTAAATCTCTCATTATTGGAGAAATGCAAATCAAAACTACAATGAGATATATCACTTCACACCAGTTAGAATGGCCATCATAAAAATCCACAAACAATAAATTCTGGAGAGGGTGTGGAGAAAAGGGAACACTCTTGCACTGTTGGTGGGAATGTAAATTGATACAGCCACTATGGAAGACGGTATGGAGATTCCTCAAAAAACTGGGAGTAGAACCACCATATGACCCAGCAATCCCATTACTTGGGATATACCTTGAGGAAACCAAAATTGGTAAAGGCACATGTACCCGAATGTTCATTGCAGCATGATTTACGATAGCTAGGACATGGGAGAAATCTAGATGTCCATCACCAGATGAATGGATAAAAGACTGTGGTACATATATACAGTGGAATATGACTCAGCCATAAAAACAAACACATTTGAATCAGTTCTAATGAGGTGGATGAACCTAGAGCCTATTATAGAGTGGAGTGAGTCAGAAAGAAAAACAAGTATTATGTATTAATATGTGTATATGAAATCTAGAAAGATGGCAGTGTTGAACCTATTTACAGGGCAACAGCAGAGACTCAGACCCAGAGAACAGACTTATGGATGTGGCCTGGGGGAGGAGGAAGAGGCTGGGACAGATGGAGAGAGTAACACGGAGGCATATACGCTACCGTGTGTAAAATAGAGCCAGTGGGGACTTGCTGCATGACTCAGGGGACTCAAACCAGGGATCTTAACAACCTGAAGAGGGAGGAAGGGCTGAAAGGTGGGAGGGAGGTTCAAGAGGCAGGGGACACATGTATACCTATGGGTGACATGTTGATGTATGACAGAGGGCAATACAATATTGGGAAGCAATTTTCCTTCAGTTAAAAATAAATAAGCTTTGGGTGGGGGGAGTATTAAATCTAAGGCTATCTAATAAACAGTCTAAGGCCACTGTGCACTTTTTTCTTTTCTGACAGCAAGAGCCATTTATTTAGTAGCTACTCCATGTCAGTAGCTTTTCTTTTAAACTTTCTTAAATATCATTTCTTTTAAACTTTCTAACTGTAAGATAAAACTATTATTATATTTGCAATCTTTATTTTGTTTTGGGGGTATAGCCAATTAACAAACAATGTTGTGATAATTTCAGGTGAACAGCGAAGGGACTCAGCCATACATATACATGTGTCCATTCTCCCCCAAACTCCCTCCCATCCAGGCTGCCACCTAACATTGATGTGCTCTTCCTTCCAGGGTGGCAGGGTGACCATCTGTCCTACATTGCCCAGAATTGAGGGTTTCCAGGGACAAGGGCCAGATGTGCATTTCTGTCATCCGGTGCCGTTTTCAACATAAGGTCCCTCGTGGTCATCTCAGCTCAGCAAGTTCAAAATCAGACTCACCATGCCAGCTTTCAGTTATGAAATTTTCCATCTTTCTCATCTCTGCCAAGACCAGTACCATCCCCCCAACTTGGACTTACATGTCAGAGTTATATCACTCCCTCCTCCCATCTGGCCAATTCTAGCATTGTGCTTTGATCACCTCAGCAGAGCCCCCCTGCTATTCACCTGACATCAGGCCTCCTCACATGGCGTTTGTATCACAGGGTTTATTAGCTCAGCACTCTGCACTCAGGCTGGGCCCCACCTGATTCCCCTCTGCATTGCTGCTTATGTCTTCTTAGAACTGAGTTCCAGTCATAGCAGTTCCTGGAAGATTAGTGGTTCTCGACTGGGATGTCCCCCAGAATCACCCAGGAGTTTTGAAGTCCTCAACTCCAAATGAGACTTAGTCTCTGGGAGTAGGACAAGGGCATGTGGGTTTTGAGAAAGCCTGTCAAGCAATTCTGATGACCGAGTCACTGCAGCAATGGGACCTCAATGCCTAGTGAATAAGCCTCAGCTTTTTTATCGTGATACTTTAGACACCAATTTTTTGCTTTGAGCCTTACCTCCCTGTTCTTTACATACCCCAAAGTCTGCCCCAAGTGATGATGACCGTAGCTGTTTCCTGAATGCCTCCCAATGTTACACCTTTCATCAGTTTGTTCCTGCTACCAGGAATACCCTTTCTTCTTCGCTTCTGTTTCTCTTAATTATAGCTTTCATTCAAGGGCAAGTTTAAATGAGACTGATTTAGATAAAAATACATTTAAAGTACTCAGAATAGTTCTTGAGTGTTAGTAAACCCTCCATAAATACTAGCGGAAGTTTTTTATTATGAGAATATAAATTAAAAATTTCTACCTCCATGAATCTTTACCTTCCCCTAAGTCAAAGCTACTCTCTCCTTCTTTTGTTTCCATTGCACTTGTTTCTACTCCTTTAGGGTACTTGTCAGATTCTATTTCATTTTCTGCTTATTTTTACCCTTCCCTCACCTCTCCTGGTAAGTGCAATTTTGTTGGTGAACTCTGTGTTGGTCAAGGAATACATTATATTCAAAACCCTAGAGTCCCCACTTGGTCTTGTTCACAGTATAGTCTCATATTTTTACTCCTTTAAATTGAGTTCTAAATGATCTATATTACTTGCCAACCCAACCAGACCCAGCAGTTAAAGGCCATTTCTAGCCTTCTTGCCCAGCATGTTTTTGTCTCAGAATTGAGCAGGGGAGAAGCCTGACTCAGAGTCCTTTAAATTAAAAGTAGCGAGAGATTTTCAATTAGAGCTGGGAGATGGAGACATTAACGCGAGTAGTACATACAATCTGCCAGGACTCTATGGTCTGTCTGCCCTTGGAGCAGGTGTGTAGTGTGGGGCTGCTTCTGACCTGTCTTGTCTTCTTCCCTTCTGTTGTTTGCTTATTGTCACTTTTATGTCTGATATTTGGTTAGCGCACCTCTCCAGTTGTTTCTGAGCCTTGTAAAGAGGAAATGGGTCACTGGGTAGCAGCCCCAGGTACTCCAATTTCCCTCTGAGAATTCAAGACCAGAGCTGCTGAGCAAGGGCAGAATTTGTGATGGTGTTAGCTGGGCTCTTTGAAAAGCATAACACTGTTAAAAGTCAAAATACATAGATTTGTTGTTATTGTCGGCCAGGCGGCTATTTAAATTGTTTTCAAAGGATGAATTTCAGAGAACAGTGTGTGTGTGCTCAGTCACTCAGTCGTGTCTAACTGTTTGAGATCCCCTGTAGCCCACCAGGCTCTTCTGTCCATGGGATTTTCCAGGCAACTTTGGAATGTGTTGCCAGTTACTTCTCCAGGGGATCTTCCCTACCCAGGGATCAAGCTGGCATCTCCTGTGTTTCCTGCATTGGCAGGTAGATTCTTTTACTACTGAGTCACCTGGGAAGCCCTTCAAAGAACAGTGGCCTTACCCAAATCTGCACTCCTGGTGGGGGTGACAGTATTGGCCCGTCATTACATCCCTGTGAACAGTAGCAGAAATGTAGATCCAGTTTGCTGGGGCAAGGGGCAAGAGTGGCTCTCTGGGCACATGCCCACATGTTGGAAGGTGACTAGCACTGTGCAGAAGGTGGCCATATGTCTTTCTATTCAAACTGGGACCTGCCAAACAACAGAGTAAGCTGGGGCTATCCCAAGCAAGCTAGGACCTTAGCTATGAGAGTATAGACCATCCCACTGGAGATGTGGTCAGAGGCAGCCATTCTTTTCGACCGCAGCTTAGTGCTAGAAGAGAAGGTGCGAATCCTGAGGGTAAGTGCAGTGATCCTCTGGACGTGCCGGATTAATGTGGAAGCGACCAAGCTCTTCAGTAAGTCTCTATACTGTGACCTAATGTAAGAGTAGGCTTCTCAATTGAAAGAGCAAGTCAGGCATTGGGTTGGCTGAGAAAAGTTAGGCTCCGTGACAATGGAGAGGTATGGACTCAGCCTGTACACTGAAGCTAATACCTGAACTAGGAGTGTGTGTGTGTGTGTGTGGTGGTGGGGGGGGGGTCATCACCCTGACTGGGAGTGTGTGTGAGTGTGTGTATGTGTAGGTGTGGGGTCATCACACTGACTGGGAGTGTGTGTGTGTAGGTGGGGGTCATCACACTGGGAGTGTGTGTGAGTGTGTGTGTGTGTGTGTATGTGTAGGTGGGGATCATCACACTGACTGTGAGTGTGTATGAGTGTGTGTGTGTGTGTGTATAGGTGGGGGGGTCATCACACTGACTTTGAGTGTGTGTGAGTGTGTGTGTAGGTAGGGGGTCATCACACTGACTGGGAGTGTGTGTGAGTGTGTGTGTAGGTGGGGGTCATCACACTGGAGTGTGTGTGAGTGTGTGTGTGTGTGTAGGTGAGGGGGTCATCACACTGATTGTGAGTGTGTGTGAGTGTGTGTGTAGGTGGGGGGTCATCACACTGGAGTGTGTGTGAGTGTGTGTGTGTGTGTAGGTGAGGGGGTCATCACACTGATTGTGAGTGTGTGTGAGTGTGTGTGTAGGTGGGGGTCATCACACTGGAGTGTGTGTGAGTGTGTGTATGTGTGTGTAGGTGAGGGGGTCATCACACTGATTGTGAGTGTGTGTGAGTGTGTGTGTAGGTAGGGGGTCATCACACTGACTGGGAGTGTGATTCGGAGTGTGTGTGTGTGTGTGTGTGTGTGTGTGTGTGTGTGTGTAGGCGGGGGGTCATTACACTGACTGCATCTACTGTCTTCTGACTTCTCCAGTCAAGTGGTCATTCCAGGACCTTCCCAAATCCTGACCTTATCTTCAGGGTTCAGTCATAGGTGAGCTGCTCTGGGAAGTATTCTTGCTGCCCTTCAAATCCCATGGCTTTCCCTTTCCTGAGAACTGCTATGCCTTGTCTACTACAGACTTTCAGATTTAAGGGGAAATGTATCACAGGCCCAACTAGAAGGCACCTCTACTCATTTTTAATCCCTGTGGCACTGAGAAGTTCTTCAGTCCAGGTGGCCCATGGCATGTACAGCTGTGTGTGGGTAAGTGCTCTTGTATATGGACTGTTTTTCTTCCCAAGTGGATTGGGCAAATGAGCTATATATTATTGTCCCTCCTCCATCTAAATGGTTCAGTTATCTGTGAACAGTTGTTGATTTTGAGAAGCATATTTTGTACGTGGAACCATTCTGGGTTTTTTCCCCAAATAGAAGAGCTATTAACTTTAATAAAAAATTACCTGAACTCTCTCTGTACTTCTCAACACATTACCAAAAAACCTATCCTAATCTGGTTATTGATTATCAGACTTCTTAGAGGCCTAGGGGCATGAAGTCAGTGTTTTAGCTTGCAGAGCGATGCTGGTAGCCTAAGGTTTGCAGTGGAAACGATACTCTAGGGATGGTGAGTACAAATACTACGTGAAAAATTTATGTGCTCATCTAGATACATAAAGGGAGAAGGCAATGGCAACCCACTCCAGTGTTCTTGCCTGGAGAATCCCAGGGGCTGGGGAGTCTGGTGGGCTGCCGTCTATGTGGTCGCACAGGGTTGGACACAACTGAAGCGACTTAGCAGCAGCAGCAGCAGATACATAAAGGGAACTAGTTTACTTAGAAAAGTAAACTTGGATTACATAGAGATACTTACCAGAAATTGTAATAGATGGATATCTCATTACTTAGAGAGCAAAAGAGCTTGGGCAGTATCATGTTCTATTGACTTACTTCACAAAGTTGGGTCCAGGGACCAACAGCACCCTTGTGTTTTTAAAATGCAGAATCTTAGGCCCTATCCCAGATCTACTATAAACCAAAATCTATATTTTTAAAAGAACACCAGGTGAGTGGTGTGCACATTCAAGTTTGCGAAGCATCATTGTAGGAAATAACATGAGAGAGCCTGATGGAATTTCTCTACTCTTTAAAAGCAGTTCTCAAAGCGTGGTCCATAGACAGTGACACCATCATCACCATCTGGGGCTTTTAGACTTAGGAATTCTTGGCTCCCACCACAGACCTACTGACTCAGAAATGCTGAGGGTGTCTCCCAGCTATTTGCATTTTAACAAGCCCACCAGGGTGATTCTAATGAATGTCAAAGTTCGAGGGCCACAGTTTTAAAGCAGAATTTCCTAAAATTTGATTTTTGGAATAGTAAAGTCTCTATAAACAGATGTTATGTGAAAAGAGTTCCATGGTCAAATAAGTTTGAGAAACACCAGATTAAACAAAACTCAACAGTTGTATTTAAAAAGAAGTGTTTTGTAGCCTTTAATATGTTAATATGCATGGCCATATCCAAGAGGGTGGTATAGAATGCAAATGCATTTGACATAAAGAATCATTTTTCCTGAATTACCACATAAGATTTGTGCTCATCATCCCTACAGTGTTGCCCTTATTTGCGTGATTCAGGGGCAAGAATGATATGCTGCATATATTCTTTCTGCTCAAATCTCATTGGCCCGAGTCCACTCATATAGCAGAGATGGCTAGGTTTCCACACACAAAAGCTGTATTTCAATGAAACAAAAAGAAGAAACAATCAGAGAAATAATCTCTGCTGTAGCAAAGATATCAATAAACTGTAGAAGTGGGCATGTGGGGGCATGTAAATAGCAATTTCCTTGAGGAATATTCACTTAAGGTATTAAGACATGCCTGTGTGTTACTCTAGCCTTGAGACAAAGTTCTGTTGCAAAGCAGATTTTTTAAAATTAAGTTTTACTGGAGTTTAGTTGCTTTACAATGTTGTGTTAGTTTCTACTGTACAGCAAAGTGAATCAGCTGTATGTATACACATGTCCCCTTTTCTAGATTTCCTTCCCATTTAGGTCACCACAGAGCACTTGGCAGAGTTGCCCAAGCTGTACAGTAGGTTCTTGTTAATTACACACAGTATCAACAGTGTATGTATGCCAATCCCCATCTCCCAATTCATCTCACCCTTGCCTTCCCCTCTTGGTGTCCATGCATTTGTCCTCTACGTCTGTGTCTCAATCTATATTTTGCAAACAGGTTCATCTGTACCATTTTTTTCTAGATTTCACATATATCTGTTATTGAATATTTGTTTTTCTCCTTCTGACTTACTTCGCTCTGTATGAGAGTCTCTGGATCCATCCACATGTCTACAAACAAGCTAATTTCATTCCTTTTTTTATGGCTGAGTAATATTTCCTTGTATCTGTGTGCCACATCTTCTTTATCCATCCCTCTCCTGATGGACGTCTAGGCTGCGTCCACGTCCTGATTATTGTGAATAGTGCTGCAATGAGCATTGGGGTGCATGTATCTTTTGAATTATGGTTTTCTCTGGTATATATGCCCAGTAATGGGGTGGCTAGATCATACAGTAGTTCTATTTTTTTTAAGCATAGCTTTATATTTCTTTCTCAACCATAAAATAAGATAATTATAAAGACAACAGATGGTTTAGTGGCAAATCTTTATAAATCCATTAAATGTGTTTCAAGACTCTGGCAAGGAACCAATTCCTGTGAATATCGGCAGTTAACAACACATTCTTCTATTGGTTTGGACAGTATACAGGAGGAGAGCTTTTAGGGAGAGGGTGATTCTTTGACCACTCTGTTGTAACAACCTGGAATTCAGCCCTGTGTGTGCTAATGGCTTCATTTTTCTAGGATGTGCCTAAAGAAATCAAGCTGTATGGCACTTGAGAGGCACAGTTTTGTATAATATGAAGCTGTAATTTATGGTCAACTCCAAAAGGTACCATCTTATGCTTGGGAAACCTAACTGCCTTGAGTGAAAAGTCTACTCTGACCCCATCTCTACTGTACTAGTTCAAGTCCAGAAGTATGAGACCAAGTGAATTTTATGCTTGGAGATCTAGAGTTCAGAATCAAGGGGTTTTTTTGTTTGTTTTCACGATTTAAAAAATTGAAGTAGAGCTGATTTACAGTGTTTCAGGTGGACAGCATGGAGATTCAGTTTCTTATGTACACATATATATTCTTTTTCAGACTCTTTTCTAGTAGAAATTATTCAATTCAGTTCAGTCACTCAGTAATATCCAACTCTTTGCAACCCCATTGACTGCAGCATGCCAGGCTTTTTTGTCCATCACCTACTCCCGGAGCTTGCACAAACTCATGTCCATCGAGTTGGTGACGCCATCCAAGCATCTCATCCTCTGTCACCCCCTTCTCCTCCTGCCTTTAGTCTTTCCTACCGTCTTGTAACAGGTTATTGCTGTTGCTACTGCTGCTAAGTCGCTTCAGTCATGCCCGACTCTGTGCGACCCCATAGACAGCAGCCCACCAGGCTCACCCGTCCCTGGGATTCTCCAGGCAAAAACCCTGGAGTGGGTTGCCATTTCCTTCTCCAATGAACGAAAATGAAAAGTGAAAACCTGTGCTATACAGATCCTTGTTGTTTATCCATGTTATATACAGTACTGTGCATCTGTTAATCCCAAACTCCTGATTTATCCCTCCCCAACACTTTTCCCCTTTGATAACCGTAAGTTTATTTTCTATGTCAGAATCAAGTTGTGGTAATTGACATGTAAATAAAGATTATGATTAAGAGCCTTATTTTTAAACAGCTAAATGTTGTGATATAAAGAACTTTGTTTTTTATTTCCTTCAAAAGCCATATTTGAATGATGACCAATGAAGATTAAAAAGTTTGACTTTAGTCAAACTTTTAGAAGGTAAAGAATTTCTTGATGCAATTAATGTAGATTCAAAGAGCTGATTAGACTATAAATAAGAAAGCATTTATATTTTGCAAAATGAACTGTTCCTTGGCAAATTTCTCACTTCTCTGACTTAATACAATGGGCCTGTCTTTAAGAAGTCCATATTTGATTTAATCTATTATAAAATGGATGCAGCCTATTGAGAAAATCAAGTCAAAGTACTTAGCCATTTTATGAAGGAAAAATCAAACAACGAACAATTATGTGTTATTATGCCTGAGAAACAAAATTGATAGGAACAGAGCCATATAAATGGGGTCTGCTGTGACTGGCTATAGCCTGGCCTTAAAGGAAACAGGCTGGGGACACTCTTTTTTAAGGGTATCTTTTTGTCAGGACTTCTTGTCTTAAAGGGCTTCCCTGGTGGCCCAGATGATAAAGAACCTGCCTGCAAAGCAGGAGACCGGGGTTTGATCCTTGGGTTGGGAAGATGCCCTGGAAAAGAGAAAGGCAACCACTCCAGTATTCATGCCTGGAGAATTCCATGGACAGAGGAACCTGGTGGGCTACAGTCCATGGGGTCACAAAGAGTTGGACACGACTGAGCAACTAACACACTTGTCTTATAAACTTCTGAGGATGTTAGCTGGAATGCAAGCTTCTGACTGGAACATTTCCTGTCTCCTAAGTGGAAGCTTTCTAACTTCATGCCACTTCTTTTTACTAGAAAAAGCAGGCTATGTGCTCGTATGAATTTTCTCTAATGAGGTCCACTGGGATCGGTACCTCTTAGGCAGATTTCCCTAGTGAGGTATGGTTGGTTCTACTCCTTCCCAAGTCTGCTGATATCACCCAACAATGTTATTAAGTTGTGAGCCAGCTCCTCAGATCACCATGGAGAGTGTTCTAAGTAGCAGGAATTCGAGGATTGCTCAGGTCTGACGTGTCTCTGGTGACCTACTTACCATAAGCAAGTCTTTCACGCACTGCTTTTGAACTGTGATGAAAACTAGGCTACATAAGAGCTGACAGGGACAGAGTATCAAATCAAATCCCTAACCAGAGCCTGATGTTAAAATCATGAAACAGAGGGGACTTATCAAGTTAGATTTTACATGTGAGAATAATGAATTTTAGTGTCCAGAGAAAACCCAGACTTCTGTACTCAGCATGACAATAGTTTCATTAGAAGACAACACAGATTAAATCACTTCCTTGTAGGTTAATGTTTAACCAATACATAATGCTTAAAATGGAAAGAAGTACATTTTTGAAAATACTTTTTTTCCTTTTGAGCCTTTTAGAAGGACACCTGGGATTTATTTCAAGCTTTAAAGCCTTCTTACCATTTATATTGGGCTTTACTGATGGCTCAGCAGTAAAGAATCCACCTACCGTTGCAGGAGATACGGGCTCCATCACTGGGCAGGGAAGATCCTCTGCAGGAGGAAATGGCAACCCGCTCCAGTATTCTTGCCTGGGAAATCCCATGGACAGAGGAGCCTGATGGGCTACAGTGCACGGGGTCGCAGAGTCTGGCATGACTTGGCAACTAAAGTACAACAACCATTTATATTAACCACCAAGAGAAGTAAATAATGTGGGAAAATAAATATGGGCTTCCTAGCACTTGCCATAATCACTTTCTCTACTGCCCTTCACAGAATAATATTTTCAGAGAACAATGTTGAATATGTGAGTTCAGTTCAGTTCAGTTCACTTCAGTTCAGGCACTCGGTCATGTCTGACTCTTTGTGACCCCATGGACTCTACGCCAGGCTTCCCTGTCCATCACCAATGCCTGGAGCTTGCTCAAACTCGTGTCCATCAAGTCAGTGGTGACATTATATCAGAGTTAAGCTCCAATAGTGAAGCTCATTTACCTGATTTCCTGATGATTTACCCAACACTTCATTAGCTCTCTGAGAATGGACAGACGGACACATACAAGGCTCTAGTGACTCAATCACACCACCAACCAGTGGCCTGCAGTGTGAAACTGCACCCATGACCTACCAGCTCAGAAGTCAGGCCCTTCCTCAAGCTGCTGGGAGGCCCAGTGGTTTGGAGCACACATTCTAATGTTGCGATTGAACTTAGTTTTCAGCTGTGAAACTAGGGCAAACTGATTAATCTGCCTAAGCCTCAGGGTTGGTTTTTTTTTTTTTTTTTTTTGGCTAAAAAGTGGAGTAATATAATACCTGCCTCATCGGGTTGTTGTACAGGATAAATGAGGTCGTGTCTGAGTGAGACTCACTTAGCACTGGGCCTGCCTCTATGGCAGTCAATTCCCTTGTTGTTAGTTTTATTACTATTACTACTTTTAACTAGACCATTGTGATACGAGAACTCACCTTTTTGATATGACTCAGAAGAAAAGGTAAAGAGCATGAATCTAGTTAAAGGGACCAAACAGAACTAAACTAAGCCATTGGCAGAAAAATGGAGCCTTGATGGGCAGTTTTTCCCGGATGATTTACAGTCTGATGGCTCAGCTCTAGGACAGTAAAATCTCAGTAAGGACCTACAAAAACTGGACATGGGGGAGGGAAGATGAGAGGAGGGGACTGCAGAAAGTTCTGTTTTCAGTTTAACAGCTTGAAGAAAGGGGAGGAGAGGCTGGAGATGATAAATGAATAAGCAGAATGACGGGCATGCAACAGGGGCCTTCACTTGGTACTGTGTACCACTCTATCCAGCAAGCCTCTTTTTTAAATTTTTGATCAGAAGCCTGAGTGTTTGGCCAAAATCAAAGTAACATTTTCTTCAGTATCTGCTGACTTCAGTACGGTCAGTTCAGTGGCTCAGTACTGTCCGATCTTTGCAAGCCCATGGACTGCAGCACACCACGCCTCCCTGTCCATCACCAATTTCTGGAGCTTGCTCAAACTCATGTCCATCGAGTTGGTGATGCCATCCAACCATCTCATCCTCTGTTATCTCCTTCTTCTTCAGGCTTCAATCTTTCCCAACATCAGGGTCTTTTACAATGAGTCAGTTCTTCACATTAGGTGGCCAAATAATTGGAGTTTCAGCTTCAGCATCCGCCCTTCCAATGAATAATCGGGACTGATTTCCTTTAGGATTGACTAGTTGAATCTCCTTGCCGTCCAAGGGACTCTCAAGAGTCTTCTCCAACACCACAGTTCAAAAGCATCAATTCTTCAGTGGTCAGCTTTCTTTATAGTTCAACTCTTACATCCATACATGACTACTGGAAAAATCACAGCCTTGACTAGATGGACCTTTGTTGGCAAAGTAATGTCTCTGCTTTTTAATATGCTATCTAGGTTTGCCAACTTTTCTTCCAAGGGTTAAGCATCTTTTAAATTCATGGCTGCAGTCATCATCTGCAGTGATTTTGGAGCCCAAGAAAATAAAGTCTGCCACTGTTTCCACTATTTGCTCATCTATTTGCCATGAAGATATGGGACTGCATGCCATGATCTTAATTTTCTGAATGTTGAGATTTAAGCCAACATTTTCATTCTGATCTTTCACTTTCATCAAGAGGCTCTTTAGTTCTTCTTCACTTTCTGTCATAATGGTGGTGTCATCAACATATCTGAGGTTATTGATATTTCTCCTGGCAACCTTAATTCCAGCTTGTGCTTCATCCAGCCCAGTGTTTCTCATGATGTACTCTGCATAGAAGTTAAATAACCAGGGTGACAATATACAGCCTTGACATACTCCTTTTCCTATTTGGAACCAGTCTGTTGTTCCATGTCCAAAACTGTTGCTTCTTGACCTGCATACAGATTTCTTAAGAGGCAGGTCAAGTTGTCTGGTATTCCCATCTCTTAGAGAGTTTTCCACAGTTTGGTGTGATCCACACAATCAAAAGGCTTTGGCATAGTCAATAAAGCAGAAATAGCTGTTTTTCGGAACTCTCTAGCTTTTTCAATGACCCAGCAGATGTTGGCAATTTGATCTCTGGTACCTCTGCCTTTTCTGAAACTAGCTTGAACATCTGGAAGTTCATGGTTCATGAATTGCTGAAGCCTGGCTTGGAGAATTTTGAGCATTACTTTACTAGCGTGTGAGATGAGTGCAATTGTGCGGTAGTTTGAACATTCTTTGGCATTGTCTTTCTTTGGGATTTGAATGAAAACTGACCTTTTCCAGTCCTGTGGCCACTGCTGAGTTTTTCAAATTTGCTAGCATATTGAGAGCAGCACTTTCACAGCATCATCTTTGAGGATTTGAAATAGCTCAACTGGAATTCCATCACCCCCACTAGCTTTGTTCGTAGTGATGCTTCCTAAGCCCCACTTGACCTCACATTCCAGGATGTCTGGTTCTAGGTGAGTGTCACACCGTTGTGATTATCTGGGTCTTGAACATCTTTTTTTGTAGAGTTCTATGTATTCTTGCCACCTCTTCTTAATATCTTCTGCTTCGGTTAGGTCCATACCACTTCTGTCTTTTATTGTGTCCATCTTTGCATGAAATGTTCCCTTGGTACCTCTAATTTTCTTGATGAGATCTCTAGTCTTTCCCATTCTAATGTTTTCCTCTATTTATTTGCACTGATCACTGAGGAAGGCTTTCTTATCTCTCCTTGCTATTCTTTGGAACTCCGCATTCAAATGGGTATACCTTTCTTTTTCTCCTTTGCTTTTTGTTTCTCTTCTTTTCACAGCTATTTGTAAGACCTCTTTAGACAGCCATTTTGCTTTTTTGCATTTCTTTTCCATGGGGATGGTCTTGATTCCTGTCTCCTATGCTATGTCATGAACCTCTGTCCATAGTTCATCAGGTAATCTGTCTATCAGATCTAAGCCCTGAACTCTATTTCTCACTTCCACTGTATGGTCATAAGGGATTTGATTTAGGTCCTACCTGAATGGTCTAGTGGTTTTCTCCACTTTCTTCAATGTAAGTCTGAAGTAAGCAATAAAGAGTTCATGATCTGAGCTGCAGTCAGCTCCCTGTCTTGTTTTTGTTGACTGTATAGAGCTTCTCCATCTCTGGCTACAAAGAATATAATCAATCTGATTTTGGTGTCGACCATCTGGTGATGTCCATGTGTAGAGTCTTCTTTTGTGTTGTTGGAAGAGAGTGCTTGCATGACCAGTGCGTTCTCTTGGCAGAGCTCTATTAGCCTTTGCCCTGCTTCATTCTGTACTCCAAGGCCAAATTTGCCTGTTACTCCAGGTGTTTCTTCCTACTTTCGTATTCCAGTCCCCTATAATGAAAAGGACATCTTTTGGGGGTGTTAGGTCTAGAAGGTTTTATAGGTCTTCGTAGAACCGTTCAACTTCAGCTTCTTCAGCATTACTGGTTGGGGCATAGGTTGGATTACTGTGATATTGAATGGTTTGCCTTGGAAATGAACAGAGATCATTCTGTTGTTTTTGAGATTGCACCTAAGTACTGCATTTTGGACTTCAGTTGACCATGATGGCTACTCCATTTCTTCTAAAGGATTCCTGCCCGCAGTAGTAGATATAATGGTCATCTGAGTTAAATTCGCCCATTCCACTCCATCTTAGTTCGCTGATTCCTAGAATGTCGATGTTCACTCTTGCCAATCTCCTGTTTGACCACTTCCAATTTGCCTTGATTCATGGACCTAACATTCCAGGTTCCTATGCAATATTGCTCTTTACAGCATTGAACCTTGCTTCTATCACCAGTCCCATCCACAGTTGGGCGTTGTTTTTGGTTTGGCTCCATCCCTTCATTCTTTCTGGAGTTTTTTCCTCCACTGATCTCCAGTAGCATATTGGGCACCTACCGACCTGGGGAGTTCATCTTTCAGTGTCCTATATTTTTGCCTTTTCCTACTGTTCATGGGGTTCTCAAGGCAGAATACTGAAGTGGTTTGCTGCCGGGAGCCAGCGTGAGGAACTCCGCCCATGGCAAAGGTCATGAGGAACGAGGCTTGGCATACCCAACGGCGTGATCAAGCCTCAGGAAACCCCCTGTTCCTGAGCATCTAACCCCAAAACCAGTCTGTTTTATGCTCTCCTCCATAACCGTTTTTCTTGGAGAAGGAGTAAACGTGCAGCTCCAAGGCAATAAAAATTCTTGGGCGTGACAAGAGTGTTTCAACTTACGGACTCCTCTGAAGGTTATCTAGCCCACCTGTATAGGTTCATCCGGCCACATGTGATTGCTTACAGCCTCCCAATCTGAGAGGCACGAGATGTTTTAGACTTACTAAAGGCAAATTCTTTTGGGGAGTTAGAAATTATTAGTATAGTGTGTTGGTTAGGAATTATATTGGTGAAGGGTTTTTTCATTTGTTGTATCAATAATTGCTGCTAATTCCCTGGTCTGGGTGGGACAAGGATGTCTCAGGTCAAACCTCTCTGCTGACAGACTAGCTTGTGTGACAGGATTATCCATACTCCTGCCACATGATTGTTTACTACCTCTCAACCATAAACAGCACAGAGAGTTTTGGAGTATTTTGAGAGTCTTAATTAGCATAGGGCTTTTTCTTCTTGTTGAGTCAATGATTGCTGCCAGGCCTCCATATCCTTAGGCACCGGAATATATTAATCAATGTATTTGGAATATAGAAAAGGAAATGCAGTAGTTTTTAAAGTTAGCAATACTAGACTTTTTGAGTTAATGGATTTTCTCTTTTGTAATAGATCACTGTGCTTTGTTATAAATCACTGTGTCCTTGCTATGTAAAAATGTAACTTTATCATATCTTAAGACTAAATAGATCTTAAGGGGAACATTGGTGAAAGGATTTTCATTTGTTGGGCTGATGTTTGCTGCTAAATCTCCATGTTCCCTACCCTTATAATGAATATAACTAGCATATAGGAAGAAATAAGTATTAACCTTTAAGCATATAGGAGAAATAAGTATTAACCTTCAAGATTAATCCTGTTAACCTTGGGTTAAATAAATTCCTTTCTTGATTGTAACTCACTACACCCTCACCCTATAGGAATGTAACTTTATTTGGAGGGTGGTGCCTGGTTTAAGAAAAAAACACCCTTGGAAGAAATAAGTTTTTTGGTTATTAGAAAGAAAGGATCATAAAATGTCAGCAGGTCTCACTCATGGCCAGAAGATGATGTAATATCCCTACGATCTTTTTTTATACATTTATGTGAAGCACCTGATTTTGATAAAGGTCAGGACTGCTGACTCCCGCGTGACTCTATATTCATCCCTATGTGTAACAAAAGGTATATAAGCAAACCCCAAAATAAAGAAATCGGATCAGTTTCCGGAAAGACTGATTCCCCCTTGTCGCTTCTTTCTTGCTCCTGTTTTTCTGGCTGAATTCCCATCTGGAGCATGGATACTATTCCACGTAATCCAACTTATTCAGCCTCTTTTTCTCCACTAATCTTCCTACTACACTATCCATTTCTAATCTCTCTATATCTGTGATTAAATATGTATTTTTCCAAAGATGCCAACTCCGTCCCCACCTTCGAATCACCCTGGATCCACCAGGGCTGGACCCCGGCAGTTTGCCATTCCCTTCTCCAGTGGTCCACATTCTGTAGTTGGGTAAATTGATATTTAAAAACTTTATTTCTTGTAGGTCAGCAGTCTTTCACAAGAAGATTCCCTCTCATTTTGACTATAAAATTTCAAAGGGCTTTTTAGAAAATCTACTCTCTTCAGTCTTCGCTAGTAATTCAAGTGTAAATTCTGAAACTGCTGTGTCCCCGCAGAGATAACTGACAAAAACAGAATATATGAAAACAATTACTGAACAGGAGACCATATAAATTTTTAGAAATAATAAACTTCACATGACTTTCTGGAATGTTTCTCTTAACAAAAATTAGTAATTGGAAGGAACCATGACTTTCCCTCTTTGTAAATTTAGTGCTTGTTTTTTTATCATGTACTCAAAGAATCAGGTAAGACGTAATGAAAAACAAGTTCTTGTTTCACCCTTCCTACAACTCCCTTTCTCAAGAGGCAACCACTTTGAACTCTTGATAGTTTTATTTGATATTTTTACTTCCATATTTCTAAATAACACACCTACAGTAGTACTAATGTTTCAGCTTTAGATATTGTCTGTTTTCTCACAACTATGAAAAAGGAGAATTTAGCTCTTTTCCAGTCTTCACTGAGCACATTTCTTCCCACCCCACCCACATCTTCAAACAGAATTGTAATATATTCTCTGTCAAAGTTATATTTTGTGTTTTTATTATTATGACTTTCCATGTATTATTCCCTGCCAAGCAAAATAGCACATTATACTTAAATTTCCTTTATCGATGCTTTATTCTTGCAGGCATCCCTTCTGGGTGCCTTCTGTTCTCCTGCCCTAACTGGAGCTTGTTGCTCTCTGGGCCTGTTGCACTCTGGGCTCCTGCGACTCCCCTTTGGTGTCCCCTTGGGCTTCATCTCTCCCATGTTGAATCCCTGCTTCCTGGGCTCTCATATCTACTTCTTCCTAGGTGTACGCTTTAATTTTGATGGAGCTTCCCTGGTGGCTCAGTGGTAAAGAATCTGCCTGCCAATGCAGGAGATGCAGGTTTGATCCCTGGGAAGGAAAGATCCCCTGGAGAAGGAAATGGCAACCCACTCCAGTATTCTTGCCTGGGAAATCCCAAGGACAGAGGAGCCTGGTGGGCTATAGTTCATAGAGCTGGACAAGACTGAACATGAATACTTGACTTTGATGGAGCAATCCTCCTATGCTTTCTAAGAAAAGGAATACAGGTGGTACATATTTTTGAACTCTTATATATTTTAAAATGTGTGTATTTTGTGCTGTCATTTTATTGATAGTTTGGATAGGTATCAGATTCTAAGTTGGATGTGTTTTACTTCAGAAGTTGCAATTCAATTCTCCATTGTCCTCTAGTTTTCTTCCTTTCTTGTGATATTTATTTTGAGGAAAATTAGATGTTCAGTGGTGTATATGAAATACTATGAGCTACATACTATGCTGTTATTATCTGTTTATAATCTTTTATTTTTTAAATTATGAAAATATAACACATTTATAAGTGACTTGGAAAATACAGAACAAGGTTACATACAGTTCCACTATATATTATAATTCTTTTTTAAGTAGATAAATTAAGATTTTAGTTGGAGTTTCAATATCAAACTCTTAAAAATTAATAGAATGAAAATATAGAGAAGTAGGATATAGTGACCTGAAAAGCATTATGAACCAACTCAGCATAATTGAAATTTTTATGTAATTTTTCACATAACAGTATGATACAATTTCTATTCAAGTTCTCATAGACTATAATCTAGGAGACACTGGAACATATCCTGTCCTCTAGTTTTGATGTTGCTACTGGGCAGTTAGATGCAACTGTAATTGAAAATGATTCCCTCCTCATCTTTTTTTTTTTTTTTTTTTTAATCTCAAGAAGCTGTTAGGATTTCTCTATTATTTTCTAATAATAAAACGTTCTAAAATTTTACAATTTTACCTTGGCTTAAGCCTGTTTTCATCTTGGTATTGGGCATTCAGTATTGTATTGGGCAATCCTTCTTATTTAGAAAAAAATAACCTGCAATTATGAGAAATTCTGTTGTATTATTGTTTTGATTTTTCCTTCACCTTGAACCTGCTAGATGAACCATTAATTACTTTTTCTATTTTTCTTCCTTTTTGTCTTTCTGTTTTACTTTTTGTTCTCTGAACATTCCTTTTCCTATGGCATTATATTCTTATTTTATGGATGCACTATCTTTTAAAAATTTATTTGAGAATATCAGTATTTTAGTTACCTTTTTCTACTTGCATTCTTTTACTTATAGTCACAGTTTTCAGTTAATTTTAATCACTAAATCAGTCACAAAGAGTTAAAGAAAACAAACTTATTGGTGATAAAAGTGAGGTTATCAGTACCAATTACTTCAAAGAAACTCTTAAGAGAATAAGTGCTGGTTAGCATGTTTTCTAAATTCTCAACAGAATAAAGAAGTCATTAAGGTAGATATTAGTTAGAAGATGGTAAAAAATTATCTTTATATTCACTGAAAACATAAGAGGATGAAATGTACTTAAGATATATAATTGGGCTTCCCTAGTGGCTCAGATGGTAAAGAATTTGCCTGCAATGGAGAGACCCAGGTTTGATCCCTGGGTCAGGAAGATCTCCTGGAGAAGGAAATGGCAACCCACTCCAGTATTCTTGCCTGGAGAATTCCATGGACAGAGAAGCCTGGCGGGTTACAGTTTATGGGGTCACAAAGAGGTGGACACAACTGAGCATGAGACACATAATAAAGTAATATTTCACACAGAGGAGAATCAAAGTAAAGTAAACACCTAAGATTTGGTCTGTTAAATTTCTCTTTTGGAAACTGTTCCCTTCACCACACTGTCATCTACGTACTTTCATCAGTGTGTACGTATGTTAGTTGCTTGGGCATGTCTGACTCTTTGCAACCCCATGGTCTGTAGCCCACCAGGTTCCTCTGTCCATGGAATTCTCCCAGCAAGAATACTGGAGTCGTTGACATTTCCTTCTCCAGGGGATCTTCCTGAGTCATGGATTGAACCCTAATCTCCTGCATTGCAGGCAGAATCTTTACTATCTGATCTACCAAGCCCAATTTCATCAGTACCTACTATATATATGACTTTGTTCACACCTCATTTGATTAGTCTTGGATGAGAACCTGATCTAGTCCAATTGGAACCTAATCTAATCACATATTTTTCCTGGGAAATTTAAAAGCTTAGAAAAAAAAGAAGACACTAGTATCTTTCTGGACACCTGAACACAGAAACTGCAAGTTCTGGGAACCATGTTTCCTCCTGGGAAAACCTGAGAAGCAGATGAATTTAGCAAAAACCTGCACAGATACAGAAGCAGGTACACAGTGAAACGCAATGGCCAGAGAAGGAGATAGAGTCTCAGAGACAGCAAAATCAGCTTGTCCTAAACCTAGGCACATCTCTGTTCTGGGGATCTCAATAGTCTCATTAAAGTCTATCTTTGTCTTAAGTTAATTTAAATTGGCCTCTCTCTCTAGTGCTATTGAGGAAAAAAAAAAAACAAAAACAGTTAACTAATATGGTTCGTTTATTTGATGCTTTCTGTTGTGAAATGGAGTATTTCTTGCCACAGAGATAAGCAAGGATATTACAGCCTTATGAATGTACATTTCTGAGCCTAGGAAGAACAATGCAGGGTACTGGACAGGCACAGTCACTTTCTTGTAAGCAGCAAGAGTGAGCACTGAGGAGCTGGGAGGATGTCAGAAAGCACAGGCCATCAGCCCCATCTGCCACGCCCTGTGCTGAACCAGGAGCTAAGGATGCGAACAATCCGGAAGCAGACTTTGGCCCCAGATAGCTAAGATGCCTGTGAAACAAATGAATTCAGTGAGCCCAGACGCCTGCCTCTTTCTATACATAGAGGAGCACTAAATTCCTTAACTTGAGGTATCTGGTTTTCCTTAATTAACAATAATCTCCGATGTTCAGATGACCTGCCCTTTGTGTTGCAAACTTCTATATAGAAGTTCCTTCCCCCACCTTGTTGGAGCAGTTTCTCAGGGCTGCTTGGGATGCTGCCTCTGGGGCTTGAAGTCTTAAAAATTCCCACTATATAAATATAACTGTCAGCACTCAGTTGTGACTGTATTTTTTAGTTGGCACTGTGAACTTGGTAATGGGCTAATGCTCTAAATACTTTACCTCATTAAATCGTCACAACAACCTGTGAGGTTGGTAATACTATTTTACACATGAAGAAACTTTTGAGATATAACTACTGTATAAAAGATAACGCTATTCAAATGTTCCATGGGTGTCTCAAATCAACGTGTATAAAACACAATCCTTTCTCCATCTGTAAAATGGGAAGGTTATTCTCAAAGCCTTGGCTGGTCTTCTCCTTATGTAAATCTAACCAATTCCTTCTAACATTTTCCAGTCCTGTGGCCACTGATGAATTTTCCAAATTTGCTGGCATATTGAGTGCAGCATTTTAATAACATCGTCTTTTAGGATTTGAAATAGCTCAACTGGAAAAGGTCAGTTTTCATCCCGATCCCAGAGAAAGGCAATGCCAAAGAATGTTCAAACTATTGCACAATTGCACTCATCTCACATGCTGGCAAAGTAATGCTCAAACTTCTCCAAGCTGGTTTTCAACAGTACATGAACCAAGAATTTCCAGATGTTAAAGCTGGATTTAGAAAAGGCAGAGGTACCAGAGATCAAATTGCCATATTCTGCTGGATCATAGAAAATGTAAGACAATTCCAGAAAAACATTTACTTCTGCTTCATTGACTATGCTAAAGCCTTTGTCTGTGTGGATCATGACAAACTGGAAAATTCTTCAAGAGATGGGAATACTAGACCACCTGACTTGCCTCCTGTGAATCCTGTATGCAAGTCAGGAAGAAGCAACAGTTAGAACCGGACATGGAACAACGGACTGGTTCCAAATTGGTGAATGAGTACGTCAAGGCTGTATATTTTCACCCTGCTTATTTAACTTATATACAGAGTATATCCTATGAAATGCCATGCTGGATGAAGCACAAGCTGGAATCAAGATCACCGGGAGAAATACCAATGACCTCAGATATGCAGATGACACCATCCTTATGGCAGAAAACAAAGAACTAAAGAGCGTCTTGATGAAAGCAAAAGAGGAGAGTGAAAAAGTTGGCTTAAAACTCAACATTTAGAAAACTAAGATAATGGCATCTGGTCCCATCACTTCATGGCAAATAGATGGGGAAACAGTGGAAACAGTGACAGACTTTATTTTTGGGGGCTCCAGAATTACTGCAGATGGTGACTGCAGCCATGAAATTAAAAGATGCTTGCTCCTTGGAAGAAAGGCTATGACCAACTTAGTCAGCATATTAACAAGTAGAAATATTACTTTGCCAACAAAGGTCTGTATAGTCAGTTACGTTTTTTCCAGTAGTCATGTGTGGATGTGAGTTGAATCGCAAAGAAAGTTGAGTGCCAAAGAATTGATGCTTTTGAACTGTGGTGTTGGAGAAGACTCTTGAGAATCCCTTGGACTGCAAGGAGATCCAAGAAGTCAATCCTAAAGGAAATCAGTCTTGAATATTCATTGGAAGGACTGATGTTGGAGCTGAACCTCCAACACTTTGGCCACCTGATATGAAGAACTGACTCCTTGGAAAAGACCCTGAAGCTGGGAAAGATTGAAGGAGGGAGAAGAGGACGACAGAGGATGAGATGGTTGGATGGCATCACCGACTCAATGAACATGAGTTTGAGCAAGCTCCAGGAGTTGGTGATGGATAAGGAGGCCTGGTGTGCTGCAGTCCATGGGGTCACAAAGTGTTGGATACAACTGAGCGACTGAACTGAACTGAACCAATTTCTTCTAACCCAGAGGTGTCAGCTTAAATGTCATCTGAGAAGTCTGTCCTGCCTACTCAATCTTAAAGTAGGTTCTCCAGTAGCACCCTGTTAGTATTTTCTTCACTAACATTCTAATCACATAGTAAATATTTTGCTTAGTTCCTTTCTTTTGCAAGCTCTTGTATTGAACTTTGAATTCCAGTACATACCAGTGTTCTTTGCCATTATAGACCCTACATCTAGCACAGTCCCTGGCACAGGGATGGTGCTTCATAAATGTGTTTGGCTAAATTAAAGCTTTCTAAATAAGGCCATATTCAGTGACTCTCAACACCTATTTATTGAACCACTGATACATGCAGGGCACTCTCTAAGGCCTTATTGAGACAAAGGCAGAGACAAAGATACAGCTTCTCTGTGCAAACAGTCACAGTATATGAGAAATGATATATTTCCTGCCATATAAGTAAATAAGGATATCACGATCATCAGTGATTGTAGCCCTCAAAAATAAGCTGTTGAGCCCTAAGGGTACTCAGGAAGGAGAATTCCTGCCATTTAACAACCATCAGACTGCAGCCACTCCCAAGAGAGCTCAGGATGTGAACATACAGGACACTGGCCGGGACAGCTAAGGGGTATATGAAAGAAATGATTTCAGGGAGCACAGACTCCTGCATCCTCCCATACACAGAAAAGTTCTAAGTCCCTTGACTTGGTTTTCTTTAGTTAACAATAGTCTTTTGATGTTCAGACTACCTGCCCTTTGTTGCAAAACTTCTATATATAACCTGGCTCTCACACTCATCTCCTCAGAGCAGTTCTCTCAGGGTTATTCATGCTGTCTCCCAGGCTTGAAGTTCTAAAAATTCCCACAAAGTAAAATGTAACTCTCAACTTTTAGGTTGTGAGTATTTTTTTCAGTCGACAAGCATAAGACTCAGGCAGGGATATAATTATGAGGAGCGAGGTGTTATAACAGAGTTACAAATGAGGAAGCAATTGAGATATGGGCCAAGGCATTAAAGTGAGGGAAAAAAAACCACAAAGGAATTGCTAGGGTTCTGTCAGCTTCTTTATAATATCGTTATTCTAATACAGCTTTTTCCTACCTCTTCCTCCAGTTTACAAGATCTGGAGCAGAAGTCACGGTAGTTTCTCAAGTAGTGAAATATGAAACCATATATTCTCTTGAATTTTATGATCACCCTTATCCCTTATCTCCATATCAATCTGTAAAGATATTGAGACAGGCTGCTTGCTTCAGCCCAGACTTCCATTACAGGTCAGGTTTTTTTCTCTCACATTGCCAGATCTGCTTATCCTGATGCTAAGATTGAGGACAATGGCTTTTGATTCCATTTAACACTCAAAGAAAGCCTTCCTAAGTGAACAGTGCAAAGATATAGAGGAAACAATAGAATGGGAAAGACTAGAGATCTCATCAAGAAAATGAGATACCAAGGGAACATTTCATGCAAAGATGGGCTCAATAAAGGACAGAAATGGTAGGGACCTAACAGAAGCAGAAGAGGTTAAGAAGAGGTGGCAAGAATACACAGAAAAGCTGTACAAAAAAGGTCTTCATGACCCAGATAACCATGATAGTTATCTGGAGATTACCATCTCCAGATTATCTCCAGGTTATCTGGAGAGCCAGACATCTTCGACTGTGAAGTGAAATGGGCCTTAGGAAGCACCGCTGTGAACAAAGCTGGGGGTGGTGATGGAATTCCATTTGAGCTATCCCGAATCCTAAAAGATGATGCTGTGAAAGTGCTGCACTCAATATACCAGCAAATTTGGAAAACTCAGCAGTGGCCACAGGACTGGAAAATGTCAGTTTTCACTCCAATCCCAAAGAAGGGCAATGCCAAAGAATGTTCAAACCACTGCTCACTTGCATTCATTTCACAGGCTAGCAAAGTAATGCTCAAAATTCTCCAAGTCAGGCCTCAATAGTACATGAACTGAGAGCTTCCAGATGTTCAAGTGGGATTTAGAAAAGGCAGAAGTACCAGAGATCAAATTTCAAAATTCTGTTGGATTATAGAAAAAGCGAGAGAATTCCAGAAAAACGTTTATTTCTGCTTCACTGACTGTGCTAAAGCCTTTGACTGTGTGGATCACAACAAACTGTGGAAAATTCTTCAAGAGATCAGAACAGACCACCTTACCTGCCTCCTATGAATCCTGTATGTAAGTCAAGAAGCAACAGTTAGAACTGGAGTTGGAACAATGGACTGGTTCCAAATTGTGGAAGGAGTACATCAAGGCTGTATACTTTCACCTCGCTTATTTAACTTATATGCGGAGGACATCAAGCGAAATGCCAGGCTGGATGAAGCACAAGCTGGAATGAAGATTACCGGGAGAAATACCAATAACCTCAGATATGCAGAGGACACCACCCTCCTCTCCTGGCAGAAAGCAAAGAAGAACTAAAAAGCCTTTTGATGAAGGTGAAAGAAGAGAGTGAAAATGCTGGCTTAAAACTCAACATTCAAAAAAACTGAGTTCATGGCATCTGGTCCCATCACTTCATGGCAAATAGAAGGGGATGCAATGGAAACAGCAAAGTGACCAACTTTTTTCTTCGGCTCCAAAATCACTGCAGATGGTGACTGCAGCTGTGAAATTAAAAGAGACTTGCTCCTTGGAAGAAAAGCTTTGAGAACCAGTCAGCATATTAAAAAGCAGAAACATTACTTTGCCAACAAAGAACGGACTCATTTGAAAAGACCTTGATGCTGGGAAAGATTGAATGCAGGAGAAGGGAATGACAGAGGACAAGATTTTTGAATGGCATCACTGACTCAGTGGACATGAGTTTCAGCAAGCTTTGGGACATGGTGAAGGACAAGGTATCCTGGAGTGCTGCAGTCCATGGGGTCGCAGAGTGGGACAGGACTGAGTGACTGAACAACAACTCTCAAAGGATAATGTTGCTCTTTCAAGACACTGTCCCAAGTGTTCTCATTACAATGGGTGGTTTCTTGGACAATTACCTGTCTGATGTGCATATTCTCTCCCACTGCTCTGTAACAGGTACCCCACCCCAACATGGCTTATGATCCATGATGGAGCTCTTTCTTCTCTATCTTCCCTATATCTTTGTTATGTTTCTAGAACATTTCACTTAAAACCTCTCTTTGGTGTTTGCATGTGTATATTTCAGAGTGATTGGGGTTGATCTAAAGGAAAAAAATGGTGTTGGCAAACCACAGTAAAACTCACAAAAGGATAAAACAGGAGGAAACATAGATATTACTTAACTGCGTACATTTAAAATATTAGCATTTAAAGTACTTATCACTGTCGATTTAAAAAATATTCACAACCTAAAAGCTGAGATTCATGTTTTAATTGGCAGAAAGTTTTAGGACTTCAAGTCCTGGAGATGGCATCTCAAGTAACCCTGAGAGAGCTGCTCCAAGAGGCGGTGGTAGTAGTGGTGGGAACCAGGTGTCTGTGACAAAGGGCAGGTAGCATGAACATCAAATGGTCATTGTTAGTCAGAGAAAAGGAGATAACTTGAGTTTAGTGCTTTTAGTGCTTTTCCGTATAAGGGAAGATACAAGAGTATGGGCTCACTAAAATCATTCCTTGGATACGCCCTTCGCTGACCAGGGGCCAGTTTCCTTTGCTCTCACATCCTGAGTGGCCTTCCCTCAGGGCTCAGAGTAGGGAGTGGCTGATGGTTGTTTAGTTCAGTTCAGTTCAGTCACTCAGTCGTGTCCAACTCTTTGCAACCCCATGGACTGCAGCACACCAGGCTCCCCATCCATCACCAATTCCCGGAGTTTACTCAAATTCAGGTTCACTGAGTCAGTGATGCCATCCATCCATCTCATCCTCTGTCCTCCCCTTCTCCTCCCTCCTTCAATCTTTTCCAGCATTGGGGTCTTTTCAGATGGGTCAGTTCTTCACAGCAGGTGGCCAAAGCATTGGAATTTCAGCTTCAGCACTGGTCCTTCCAATGAATATTCAGGATTGATTTCCTTTAGGATTGATTGCTTGGATCTCCTTGCTGTCCAAGGGACTCTCAAGAGTCTTCTCCAACACCACAGTTCAAAAACATCAATTTTTCGGTGCTCAGCTTTCTTTATAGTCCAATTCTCACATCCATACATGACTATTAGAAAAACAGTAGTTTTGAGTAGACAGACCTTTGTCGGCAAAGTAACGTAGATGGACCTTGCTTTTTAAAGTAACGTAGATGGTCTCTGCTTTTTAATATGTTGTCTAGTTTGGACATAACTATTCTTCCAAGGTACAAGCATCTTTTAATTTCATGGCTGCAGTCACCATTTGCAGTGATTCTGGAGCCCCCCAAAATAAAGTCTGTCACTGTTTCCATTGTTTCCCCAACTATTTCCCATGAAGTGATGGGACCAGATGCCATGATCTTAGTTTTCTGAATGTTGAGTTTTAAGGCAACTTTTTCTCTCCTCTTTCACTTTCATCAAGAGACTCCTTAGTTCTTCTTCACTTTCTGCCACAAGGGTGGTGTCCTCTGCATATCTGAGGTTATTGATATTTCTCCTGGCAATCTTGATCCTTGCTTGTGCTTCACCCAGTCCAGCACTTCTCATGATGTACTCTGCATATAAGTTAAATAAGCAGATTGACAATATACAGCCTCGACATACTCCTTTCCCGATTTGGAACCAGTCTGTTGTTCCATGTCCAGTTCTAACTGTTGCTTCTTGATCTGCATACAGATTTCTCAGGAGGCAGGTCAGATGGGTCAGATTCCCATCTCTTGAAGAAATTTCTGCAGTTTGTTGTGATCCACACAGTCAAAAGCTTTGACATAGTTAATAAAGCAGAAATAGATAATTTTCTGGAACTGTCTTCCTGTTTAGATGATCCTACGGATGTTGGCACTTTGATCTCTGGTTCCTTTGTCTTTTCTAAATCCTGCTTGAACATCTAGAAGTTCGCAGTTTACTTGAAGCCTAGCTTGGAGAATTTTGAGCATTACTTTGCTAGTGTGTGAGATGAATGCAATTGTGCAGTAGTTTGAGCATTCTTTGTCATTGCCTTTCTTTGGGATGAATGAAAACTGACCTTTTTCAGTCCTGTGGCCACTGCTGAGTTTTCCAAATTTGCTGGCATGTTGAGTGCAGCACTTTCACAGCATCATCTTTTAGGATTTGGGATAGATCAACTAAAATTCCATTACCTCCACTAACTTTGTTCGTAGTGATGCTTCCTAAGCCCTACTTGACTTCACATTCCAGGATGTCTGGCTCTAGGTGAGTGATCACACACCATCGTGATTATCTGGGTTGAGAGGATCTCTTTTGTGTAGCTCTTCTGTGTATTCTTGCCACCTCTTCTTAATATCTTCTGCTTCTGTTATGTCCATACCATTCCTGTCCTTTTGTGTCCATCTTTGCATGAAATTTTCCCTTGGTATCTCTAATTTTCTTGAAGAGATCTTTAGTCTTTCCCATTCTATTGTTTTTCTCTATTTCTTTGCATTGATCCCGGAAGAAAGTTTTCTTATCTCTCCTTGCTATTCTTTAGAACTCTGCATTCAAACGGGTATACTCTTCCATTTCTCCTTTGCCTTTCTTTTCTTTTTATAGCTGTTTGTAAGGCCTCCTCAGCCAACCATTTTGTCTTTTTGCATTTCTTTTTCTTGGGGATGGTCTTGATCACTGCCTCCTGTACAATGTCAGGCACCTCCGTCCATAGTTCTTCAGGCACTCTGTCTACCAGATCTAATCTCTTCAATCTATTTGTCACTTCCACTATATAGTTGTAAGGAGTTTAATTTAGGTCATACCTGAATGGTCTAGTGGTTTTCCCTACTTTCTTCAATTTAAATCTGAATTTGGCAATAAGGAGTTCACAATCTGAGCCACAGTCAGCACCCAGTCTTGTTTTTCTGCCTGTATAGAGCTTCTCCATTTTTAGTTGCAAAGAATATAATCAATCTGATTTCAGTGTTGACCATCTGGTGATGTCCATGTGTATCGTCTTCTCTTATGTTGTTGGAAGAGGGTGTTTGCTATGACCAGTGCATTCTCTTGGCAAAACCGTTAGCCTTTGCCCTGCTTCATTCTGTATTCCAAGGCCAAGTTTAGTGCTTTTAGTACATTTCTGTGTAAGGGAAGATGCAAGTGTCAGGGCTCACTAAAATCATTCCTTTGATATGCGCGTTGCAGACGGGGGCAGTTTCCTTTGCTTTCACAACCTGAGTGTCCTCCCCCAGGGCTCAGGGTAGGGAGTGGCTGATGATTGCTAGATAGCAGGTATGTTCTCCTTCCTGAGTGCCCTTAGAGCTCACTGACTCAGTGATCCTAGAAATTAGACACTGCCCCACCTCCCCCACCCCCCACCCCCAACCAAAACAACAACAACAAATCAATTTGCCTCAGAAGACCCTAGGGAAATACAATGGAGAAAAAGAAAAAAAATACATGCAAAAAAAACCCCACACACAAAAAAACAAACAAATCCAGAAAACAGAAAATAAAAAACAAAGAGAACAACTTCAAAATTATTTTTATTTAATCCAAAAACCTTACTCATCCAGTGATATAGTCCCGAGGGACCAGCTTTGCATACTGGAAGCCCTGGCTCTAGCTGCAGTTAGAAGTCCATATTTGCCATTTACTACATTACTATCCTTGGACAAGTGTTACTTAGCTCTGTGTGCTTAGTTCCTGCATGAAAATGGACAAACACACTAGAATCATTGCAGAGGCTGATCATCTGAATAAAAGAAGACAATCCATGTACAGTGCTTAAGAATATTTGACACTGCATCAGTATTAGTCTTAACCTTAATTTCCTTTCAGCACTGTGGTAAGGGCAAGCATCTGTGAAGGGCACTGAAAAAAAGTCCTTAAAGTGAGACTGACTAAATGAAGTGCTTCTTGAGGGGACACTAAAGCTCTAAATAGACGCACAGAGAGATCAACAGCCAAGGAGTGGTCAGAACTTCAACACGGATGGGGCAAAAGTACTACCTCCTACTTCGCATTCTTCAGGGTGCCTCATAGAATGATTGTTTGCGTTCTTGCTCAGTCCTGTCCTGTCCAATTCTCTGCGACCCTATGGGCTTTAGCCCATCAGGCTCTTCTGTCCATGGGATTTTCCTGGCAAGAATATGGAGTTGGTTGCCATTTCCTCCTCCAGTGGATCTTCCCCATGCAGGGATCAAACCTGTCTTGGCAGGCGGATTGTTTACTATTGAGCCACAGAATTCAGATTGCTTTCTGTGTATGTGTGTGTGTGTGTGTGTGTGTGTGTTAGTCGCTCAGTCGTGTCCGACTCTTTGCGATCCCATGGACTGTAGTCCGCCAGGCTCTTCTGTCCATGGAATTTTCCAGACAAGAATTCAGAATGCTAAAGCCTTGCAAATACATGGGCTCCTCAAATTTAAGCTCGTGGTTATATTTAAAGGCACCCTCCCCGCCCCCGCATGGTGGCCCAGTTTGTAAAGAATCCGTCTGCAGTGCGGGGAGCCGTGGGTTCGATCCCTAGGTTGGGAAGATCCCCTGGAGAAGGGAAGGTCTCCCCACTCCAGGATTGTGGCCTGGATAGTTCCGTGTCCTGTACAGTGCACTGGTCGCAGAGTCGGACAGGACCGAGCGCCTCTCCCTTCCCCGCCCCCGCCCGTAAGGCCCAGGTCTCTGCTCCGTCTGCGCTGTCCTCAGTTGTCCCCGAAGCGCCTCCATCCCGCTGCCCGCGCCGCTTCTCAGCTCGGGCTCCCGGCCCCCGGCGCTCGGGGCGGGCTCTGCCGGCCCGCCCGCGCAGTGCGCATGCTCGGCGGCCGGGAGCGGGCGGCGGGCGGCGGGCGGCGGGAGGCGGGCCCGCTCCGCCGGCGCCCTGGGCCTGCAGCCGGCCACGCAGAGGCGGGAGCGCGCGCCCCGGGGCGGCGGCGTCCTGGAGACCCCCGAGCGATGGAAGCGGCGGCGCCGGCGGCGGCCGAGGCGGCTGGGCGCGAGGAGCTCGGTGGGTGCGGCGCGGGCGCGGGGGCCCGGGGCTCGCCGTCGGCCTCGGGGTGCGCGGTGCTCGAGCAGGCGGGCTCGGCAGTGGGCCTCTTGCGGGGCGTGGGTCTGGCGTGGGTTCGAACGTGAGAGCAGCCGAGTCCCAGGCCACGCGCGGCCCGAGGCCGCGACGGGCCTGACCTCGGGGCCCGCACCCGCGCAGGAGAGCGCGGTCAGGCGGGGAGCCGGGCCTGCAGAGGCTGTCAGAATGTGTGTGTGTGTGTGTGTGTGTGTGTGTGAGTGTGTGACAGCGTGTGAGTGACCGTGTGAGAGTGTGTGTGACAATGTGAGAGGGTGTGTGACTGAGAGTGTGAGAGAGGGTGTGTGTGTGAGACAGTGTGTGCGTGTGTGAATGTGTGACGGTGCGATAGTGTGGTTGTGTGTGACAGTGTGTGTGTCCGTGTGTATGAGAGTGTGTGAGTGAGTGAATGTGTGTGAGTGTGTGACAGCGTGAGTGTGAGCGTGTGAGAGGGTGTGTGACTGTGAGAGAGTGTGTGTGACTGAGAGTGTGAGAGAGGGTGTGTGTGAGACAGTGTGCGTGTGTGAATGTGTGACGGTGCGATAGTGTGGTTGTGTGTGACAGTGTGTGTGTCTGTGTGTATGAGAGTGTGTGAGTGAGTGAATGTGTGTGTGAGTGTGTGACAGCGTGTGAGTGAATGTGTGTGTGAGTGTGTGACAGCGTGTGAGTGACTGTGAGAGGGTGTGTGACTGTGAGAGTGTGAGAGAGGGTGTGTGTGAGAGACAGTGTGTGCGTGTGTGAATGTGTGACGGTGCGATAGTGTGATTGTGTGTGACAGTGTGTGTGTCTATGTGTATGAGAGAGTGTGTGTGTGAGTGAATGTGTGTGTGTGTGAGGTCGGGGGGCGTGCACTGAGTGTACGTGTCAGCGGCAGACCACAGCCTGCGCTGTGACTCGCACTGTGTTTTTCCAGCGATGCTTTAAGGAAGTTGTCACAGTTGGGCTTTTCAGAGGCACCCGGATCAGGAAAGCCGGCGACTCCTTAGCTTACTCTCCGCCCCCGGGCGTGGCCAGCGCGCTCTGATCAGACGCACGCAGGCAAACTTTTGTTTTCCTCCTTTGCTTTGGTGTCTTATCTTGGCGACGGAGAATACACATTGTTTATGGTTTCCCGCTGTCAAAAGGAAAACAAAAGTAGAGATCGGAGTAGTAATCATATTGTTCCTCCCGGTTATAAGCATCGTATTAGGAATATTTGTAATTCGTTGTTAAATCATTAAATGATTAAAAAAGAAGTTGAGGAAATTCCCTGGAGGGTGAGTGGTGAGGGCTCCTCCCTTCCATTGCAGAGGGCACGGGTTCCAGCCCTGGGTCCGGGAGCTAAAATCCTGCTTGCGTCTTTAAAGAAATGCTGTATTATAGTAACAAGTAGACGTCCTCTAATACTCTGCACTTTGCAGTTGATTTCTTTCGAGTCCCAGTAATGGTGGAAATAAACATATTGGTGTTGAATGTTTACTGTGTGTCAAGTAGTGTAAGTGCTTTTCCTACATTTTGTCTCCTTTAATTCTCACAGTGATGAGTGAAGTAGGTGTAATTATTATCCCTGTTTTATAGATACAGTAATTTTAAGCTTATTAATGGTAGTACTCAGATAGGAACCCAGGTTTATCTGTTGTAAATTCGTTAATAACCCAGCCCAGTGAGGATGTCGGGAAATGTGTATTCTCATGCATTACTGGTAAAAGCAGTGTAACATATTTATCCTTAAAAATGCACATATTGTTTGACCCAGCATTTCTACTTCTAGAAATATTTCCCAAGGAAATAAGTCATGAAACATACCCACGTGTTCATTACGTCATTTATAAAAGAGAAAAGCTGGTGACTGTTTAAATGTTCAGTTACAGGAAATTGTTTAGATAAATTGTGATATAGCTATATGGTCATATGCTGAATAGCCATTTCAAGTTACATGGGAAGATATTTGCCAGATATATTTTTACTAACTGAAAAAAATTTCTAAATTATTTTTTTCAAGTTATGTCTGCTCATTAATTCAACACATATTTGTTGAGCTTCTCCCACGCACTAGGCACTGCTTTAGGCATTTGGGATACATCTGTAGGCAACACAGATCAGATCAAGACTCTTGCTCTTGTGGAACTTATATTCTAGTAAGAGGAAGCAGACAGTAAACAGTAAGACTATTATTAGTTAATGTATATGTGTGTGCTCAGTTGCTCAGTTGTGTGGGACTCTTTGCGACTCCCTGGACTTTAGTCCACTAGACTTCTCTGTCCATGAAATTTTCCAGGCAAGAATCCTGGAGTGGGTTGCAATATCCAGGGGGATCTTGCCAACCCAGGGATCGAGCCTGAGTCTCTTGCGTCTCCAGCGTTGGCAGGCAGATTCTTTACCACTGCGCCACAATGATTACATTAGGCTAAAAGGGCTTTGGAGAAAAAGAACAAAGTAAGGGAAATCAGGAATGATTGTCAGACTTGGCAGTTTATAGTATTTTATAAAGTGGTCTAAATGGACTTTATTGAAACAGTGAGATTTGAACAAAGACTTGAAAGATGTTAGGGGATTACAAGTGGATATCTGAAGACAGACTATTATAGGCAGAAAGAACAGCTGGAGTAATAACAGAAATAGCAAGAAGGGCCAGGAAGCTGAAGCAGAATGGTCAAGGTGGTGATAAAGCCAGATTATGTAGTGGTGTGGACGTCCATGTAAAGCCTTTGGCTTTTATTCTGAGAAAATAGGGAGCCAACGCAAGGTTCAGGAGAGGAGAGACATGATCTGACTTTAATTCTAAAGGATCACTCTGGCTGCTGTGTGAAGAACAGGCTTACGGGGGCAAAAGTAGAAGCAGGTTATTTCAGCAAATCAGCAAACAGATGGACTTGTCCTTCACAGCAGTGTGGTAGCAGTGTGGAGAATGGAGAGAAATGGTCAGACTCTGGATATATAAAGCAGAACCAGAATGATTTCGTGACAGGTTCGATGTGGAGTGGTGGTGCAACAGAGGAGACAAGCATAACTCCAGGGACCTGCATGTCTGGAAGAATGAAACTGCCATCATCTGAGATGTTGCAGTGGTTGTATAGTATGTCTACAAATGCTTTGATGTTTCTCTCTTCTAGAGGAGGAACTTAATTCCCTTCCCTTTGAATGCGGGCTGTATTTAGTGACTTGTTTCTAGTGAATAGATACGGTGGAAGTGGTGATGGAATCGTGGAAATGGTGGCAGTGACCCCAAAGCTGGGTCCTGAAAGGCACTGTGCCGTGCTGTCTTTTGGATTGGTTCCTTGCAGGGAAGCCAGCGGCCGTGCTGTGAGGACACTCAAGCAGCCGTAAGGAAGAGCCCATGTGTCATGGAACCGAGGCCTCCCGATGCAGATAGCAAGTTCCCATGGTTAAAGCTGGGCGGAGCAGGCTTGGTGGTGAAGATCAGTTTAGTTTGAGGCTTGCTAAGTTTGAGATGTCTGTTAGACATGAAAGTGCAGATGTTGAGTAGGCAATGGGATTTATGTCTAGAGTTAGTGAGAAGCCCGATCTGGAGATAAATATTTGGAAGTCATCAACATGTAGATAGTATTTAAAGCCGTAGGGCTGAATGAAAATAAACTGAAGTGAATTAACATGTTTGTTTGTGTGTACTCTGAAATGTTTCCAGTGGTAGTTTCTAGGTAACGAGGTCATTTTAGTTAAAAAAATTTGCTTATCTTTATATTGTCTATTTTTCTACAATGACCAACTATTATTTGATTTAAAAAAGAATTTTAAAAATTGGCTATGTGAAAAGCACTAGTAGAGTTGTTAAGATACAGGTTTCCTTGAGCTTAAGGTCCACACTTTTTTTCAGAGCAAATAGGAACCTCTGGAAGGTTTCGTGCTGTACGTATAAGCTCTCTGCCTCAGAAATGGATAAAATAGTGACTGTTCCTCTCTTATATATGGTAGTACATAGATTTAGGTTGCAACATTATGTTATTTTTTAAAAAGGAAGCTTTCTACTTTATTTTAGTTTCTCCATTGTCAAAATATAAGTGGCTTCTTTTGCTATTATAAAAGTAAGGCAAGTTTATTACTTTCTCCTTACTTTTTACATTTTCCAGAGAAAGACAGAAAAAGGTACTCACACTTTTGTTGTCTGTATCTATCCTTGTTAACTTATTCACATTTTGTATTATTTCCTTTTTAACATTTTTATTTAACTTTTAAACATCGTTGCACTCATGCTGTGATTATCTAGCTTTTTCTTCCTCAGCAGTTGATACAGTATCACTGTTTTGTTCAGACTTTGAAAGCCATAATTTAATGTCAGTGTCGTAGTTTACAAAGTGGATGTACTCTAGCGAATTGATCGATTTCCTGATTGTTACACATTTAGGTTGTTTCCAAATTTTCAGCAAGTGTTTTGTTTTGATTAACATCTTTGTGTAGAAATCCTTTTCTTCATATACTACATTTGCAGATGTGGGATTACTCAGATTTCAGTTCATATTGCTAAATGAATGTGATTGTTCTTTATTCTGGTGATAACTGGAAATTTCAGGTTGATTTTAGGTCAGGAAATTGAGATTGCAAAGAGCATAAAATCAAAGCTAAAGAATCTCCCAGTATCTTACAGCATAGCTTTACTCTTATGAAGACCTGTTGTACCGAGTTCCAGTTAGCACTCGGATAGTGGCAGCTGCCTAAATCTTCTTTCTCCACATATCCTCACCCGAAACCTGTTAATTCAACAAGATCACAAGAAAACACATCTATGAAATTATTCATTTAGTATAGGAGACCAAGGATACCACAAACTTCAGATAATATGTAGATAGAAAAATAAACAGAAATTCCCAGCAGGGATCCTTTTGCTGCTGCAAACATGGAGAGTGGAGCAGTCTCTGTGGAAAAGAGGAGAGGGAGCAGGAGGCTTGGAAGAAGCGCAGTGAAAATCTCCTTCAGAAAGGGAAAGTGTAAAGCATGGTATATATTTATAATGGAGTACTACTCAGCCATAAAAAAGAATGAAATCCTGCAATTTGCAACAACATGTATGGACTTGGAGGACATTATGCTAAGTGAAATAAGTCAGGCAAATACTGTATGATATCACTTATATGTGGAATCTAAAAAATATATAAAACTGGAGAATATAACAGAAAGGCCAACTCATAGAGGACAAAATAGTAGATGCCAATGGGGAAAGGGAGGCAGGGAGGGGCAATATAGGGTCAGAAGATTAAGAGGTATAAATTATTAGATGTAAAAGCTGCATGTACAAATGCAACATGGGGAATATAGCCAATATTTTATAGTGACTGTAAATGGAGTATAACCTCTAAAAATTGTGAACCGCTATATATATACCTGTAACTTATGTAAACTGTACAATATTAAAAAGCTTTTTAATTAAAAGATAAAAATATGATTGCCATTTATGTGCTCAGTATGATTTGACACTAACAAGAGATAAAGTTCATTGGATTATTTCTTCACATTTTCCATACCATAATTCTATCATCATTTACTATAAACCTCATCGAGACAAAGTAGAAAACGTGTTACAGTGAATACTTATGCTTTTCACCTTGCACTGCTTAGTCCAAGCAAAATAACCAGCAGTTAAGTCTAGTTGTTTCTTTCTAAATATGGTAAAACTATTAATGTGCATTCTAAATATGGTAAAAGTATTAATGTACGTTAACTTAGGGTGGAAATAGTAAAGATGAGTAAAATTGCATGGCCTTCTATTAAAAACTTCATTTACACCAGCTTAAACTCAATTTTTAAAATGATGGTGAAGCACTTTTTTTTCTTTTTAAGATATGGATGTAATGAGGCCCTTAATAAACGAGCAGAATTTTGATGGGACATCGGATGAAGAACAGGAGCAGGAGCTTCTGCCTGTTCAGAAGCATCACCAGCTTGAGGATCAAGAGGGTATCTCGTGAGTAATTAGGGTTTAAATGTCTTTTTCTCTTGGCATTCACTCTATATTTTGTAATCATCTTCTACAGACCAGGCACTGGATCCTGCTGAGTCACAAAGATGAGTAAGACATAGTCCTCACCCTCAAGAGATTCATAGTCTATTTGGGAAAGAAGAAAAATATCTAAATGTGATTACAGAGTAGTGTATAGGCATCACTACATGATGAAAGTGAAAGTCGCTCAGTTATGTCTGACTCTTCGCGACCCCATGGACTATACAGTCCTTGGGATTCTCCAGGCTAGAATACTGGAGTGGTTAGCTTTTCCCTTCTCCAGGGGATCTTCCCAACTCAGGAATCGAACCCAGGTCTCCCGCATTGCAGGTGGATTCTTTACCGGCTGAGCCACAAGGGAAGCCCCCTCACTACATGATAATACATATCAACTGCTATGAATCTTGAAAGTAGGGGGATTGGATTGAGAGGAATTGAATTTTCAGAGACGGAGCTTCTGCAGTGTTTAGGAGTTAGACTCTGGGAAGTAGGCAGTAAACACTTCTTTATGTTGAGTGAATGGTGTGGAACAGTCATGGTCTCAGGAAAGCAGTGGAATATTTTAAAAATCTTTTTTGTTATTTTGTCATCATTAATAGATTTGAGTAAGTTATTATTCTAATGATAATTTGACAGTTAAGCAAAGTAACATTTTTATTGACCAAAGATGAATAGTATAAACTAATAAAAACTTTAGATAAGCATTTTTTTTTCAAAATTAAAAATTTGTGCCCTTCTTCCTAGTTTAATTTGTGTTTTCTTGGCCAAGAGACTCTCCAAATGCCTCTTGGAATGCTTTCTTAGGTGAAATCCCTTGGGAGTTCATGATTGTAAAAGCTGATTAGTATTTATCTTACTTGATGATATACACAGTTTTAGAAATTGTATTTTTTTCTTTTAATTAACTTCCTCTGAGGTTGATAATCATAGATAAACTATGTTTAATGTCATGATTGCATAGTGCAATAAATTGCTGTCTTACCAGCTTAGCTGTATATAATATTCAGCATTGTTCTGAATATCATAGCAGCAAAGAATCTTATGAGAAAATTGCCTTTCATTTATTACTTTAATATATACAAAAATACTTTCATTTAACTCATTTAATCTCCATAATAACCCTCTGTATTCTGCTTTTAAAGAACAAAGGTAGTACTTGAACCAGATATAACTTCTGGCTTCTTTAGCTTCTGTTCACATGGAAATGTTAGTTTGATTCCTTGCCTAGATAAATTTTTAGTTCCCTTCTGATGCTAAAACCATGGTCATGTAATTTTAATAGCTTTTGTTCTAAAATGTTTAATTCTTACAACTTCTATTTTTCAGATTTGTACAAACTCTTATTCATCTTCTTAAAGGAAATATTGGAACTGGTCTTTTAGGACTTCCACTAGCAATAAAAAATGCAGGCATAGTGGTAAGTCTCATTTTTGTAATCTCTAGTTAAAATACAGTTACCAATCTTAATTTACAACAAAAATTAGAGCAAGTTAACATCTAGCCTAGTCAAATATAACCTGGTCAGGTGACAACTAGATAATCGTTTAGCTATTGTTGTTAAAATTATATGAATAATATATAATATTATATGATAATAATATATGATAATATCTAACTAAAAATGAGAATCAATTACTCTTTTCATTTCTACCTAATTACTTGTTTACAATATTTGACAGATCCTAAATCAGTATCTGATTTTTCCAGATATAGTTAGATCTTATTAGCCTTTTGGATTTTCAGGAATTTAGGTGATACATTCATAGCAACAGATATATTTTTAGAGTATTAGTATTGGTGAAATTTTATAGTTTTTTAGATTCCAAATAAAATATATAGTTTTCAGGATTTAAGAATAATAGTTAAAAAAAGAATAACAATATCTTTTGAAAACAAACATTCAAAGAGTTTGTTGGAACCAATTGTAATTATAGAGAATCCTGATAGGGGAGTATTCAGTTACGAACTAATGAAATTGTATTTAACATTTTTTAACTGATGAATTTTCTTAAGAGTTTTAACTATCATTTTGGACTTTGTCCATCCTAATTTAGAGAAACTGAAAAATTTCTCATTATAAAAATAACAATATTATATTCGGCAATATTTTGTCTGTCAATAATCTAGGCATCACTTTAATTTTAGTAAATGAATATTTGAAATTTTTATGTACCACTTTTTCAAATAATTATTTTCTAGGCACAGTTTCTCAGGTGTGATTCTCAACAAGTGATACACAGAAGAAGTAGATTGCCTACAATCCCAGATGATACAGTGCTTTTTAGTAACTTAGATAATGTTTTATGGTTGTGTATACTTTTAATGATGGGATACCAGTTGTCACAGACTTGCTATCTGATGTTAAATATCACGCTGTATTCTATTCTATTGTGTTGCATTTATATATTCTACATTCATAGGTTTGGATAGTCAAGTTGATAATTATATGTGGTTGTCTTAAATATTACTAAATTCTTTCTATATCAAGTCTATTAATTTCTATTATGCAAATGATTCTTTAATCATTTTGTCTAAAATTTGTCAGTGACAATTAATAGTCTGTGTTTCATTGTTTATAAGATAATTTAATTTTTATTAAACTTAAATATTTAAAACTTATGTTTTTCCCACAGCTTGGACCAATCAGCCTTGTGTTTATAGGAATTATTTCTGTTCACTGTATGCACATTTTGGTACGTTGCAGTCACTTTCTATGTCAGAGGTAAATGTGAATTTGTTAAGTCTATTTAATTTATTTTAAAGCTATATAGTTTTTAAAAGATAAGATAGTCTTATATTTCTACTGTGCTTTGCAACTAGACATTGTATTGCCTATAATCTATTACATGGACAATTCTAAGAGAATGATTACGGAAAAAGGTAGCATTTTATATGATTGAAATCTGGTCAGCATAAATATACTTCTTTTAAAAGTAGTGAAATCAAGTTTTTTTAATATAGTGTAAATGAAAAAAATCAGGGAAGATATATGGGGCAAAAGGAGGCAGCAGGGCTACTTTTAGTTAAAAAGTAATGGTCATTTGTTACTAATTTCATTTTGAGTATAAGACCTTTTATGCTCTTTGCTGATATGTGGGTTGGTAGGTAGTAAAATAATATTCTGTTTTATTTTTGTATCAAAGTGTTTCTATTGGATAGTGAACCAACTTTTAAACAAACATTGTCTATTCTGGCAAACTAATATTCTAACTTTAACTCACTTTTGTTGTTGCTAAATGTTCTTAAAACTTTAGGCGGGTCATTTATGATCTTTAAATAACACTGTATACTTGAAAAAATAGAAGTGAGAATGTGGCTATTAGATGATTAAATATATGACAGTATATTATAAAGCCCTGTATGGGTTTTTAAAAATAATGCTGTTATAAGAATGGAATAGTTTAGGCGTGAACAGTATAGTTGATGTTTTTAGATAATTGAAATATTTAAATCAGTGAAACACAAATATTATATGAATTTAACAAATACATAAACTTTAACAGTGGGTTAAAACTAATATATTGGTTGAAAAGATATATAAAAACTTCAAATTTCATGAGATGTCTTTAGAAACATGCAAATCTCCAAATTTCCAAAACTCCTCTGTCAGTATATAGCCCACTTATTGATGTTCTTTTCAAGCGATGCATTTATGGAACCGTTTAAAAGTTTTCCTTTTCATATGCATGTATGTCATTAAATTTCAGGTTCAAAAAGTCAACATTGGGGTATAGTGACACAGTGAGTTTTGCTATGGAAGTAAGTCCTTGGAGTTGTCTGCAGAAGCAGTCAGCATGGGGGCGGTAAGTACTTGCTATGTTATTAATATATAGTTATCAGTATAGGTATGTTCATCTGATAAAGCAGATTAATAGAAGTAAAATAAAATTGGGGGAAACATAAGTTTAGAGTTAAATGGACTTGGGTTCAAATTTCAGCTCTATCATTTTACAAATTCATGATCTGGGTCAAATAATTTTTATTTTATTTGAGTTTTTTCACTATCAAGTGAGTTTATAATAATACTTCACAGAATTATAATGATAGTTGAAATAAAATGATATTTATAAAGTGTCTAGCTAACCTATGACATAATCGTGTTTGATAATTTTTAAGGAAAAAAAAGCAACAAAAATGTTGCAATCTCTATTTCAAATAAAATTGTAGTGTTTAGCCCATACTCATAAGACATCTGAAGTATGTATTTTAATATAATGTTGTTTTGATCACTGTATAGTTTAAATGTAACTTTATAGTTGTCAGACATAGCTAATCAAAATCAGGTGAACACAGGACTGGAAAATAAGCATAGGCAGTTTACAGCATGCTAACCAGGGTACAAATAATGTGTGTGGTGGAAGTTAAAAGAAGGAAAAGGATGGTATCAGTAGAGTGGTTTATGGTTTGATTTTCAGGAAGTTAGATGTGTCTGTGAGCTGCTCAGAGTTTCCGGCCTGATAGACTGTGCGGGAGAAGGAAGGAAACAGAGCCCAGTGCCCTGGGTATTGCCTCCAGGACCCCGTCTTCCTCCTTCTCCTGCCAGGCTAAAGGCAGGTTTGTCTGCTTTTCCTGTCTAAAAGAATGGCTTTCAGACAGAAGCTACTGGGATGATTGTTGGTAAAGGGTACTAAAATTAAAGGTGAGTGAAGAGATCTTAAAGAAATACTTAATTCATCAGAGAGAAGGAATTTGGATTCATTTCAAGGTACCAAGGTTATTTACACATGGGATCCCGGAAGAACCGTGAAGAAAGAGAGTTATGGCAAGAATGAAAATAGGCAAAGGCCCTTCCAACTTCACATGGGAGGAGGAGGGTTTGTTGGCTTGTAGACTAGACTACTTGATAGCTTGACAGTAATGGTCAAACAAGAGACTATAATGAATTAGTAAGTGCAAGCTCATTGTTCCCAGAACAATAGGCAGAGGTGTGGACTGTATACTAATAATATGTAGGCTGACTTTTAACTTGATTATAATCATACCCAAATAATGCTAATTTGGCCAGTGATTTCCCTTTCCCACTTCCATACCCGCTGTGTTATGTGGCTGGAATTGTTTAGAGTATCTAAAAAACTGCAGAGAACTAAGCAACCTGGAGAGGTCTCTGTAGAATGGTAAGGGCCATGCTCCCAGTCCTCTTCCATTTCGTATTATTAGTGATTTGGATGGTAGGGAACATGCTCATCCTATTTGCTGGGAAATACCATAGGTTGGAGAAGGCAATGGCACCCCACTCCAGTACTCTTGCCTGGAAAATCCCATGGATGGAGGAGCCTGGTGGGCTGCAGTCCATGGGGTCGCTAAGAGTCGGACACGACTGAGCGACTTCACTTTCACTTTTCACTTTCATGCACTGGAGAAGGAAATGGCAACCCACTCCAGTACTCTTGCCTGGAGAATCCCAGGGATGGGGGAGCCTGGTGGGCTGCCATCTATGGGGTCGCACAGAGTCAGACACAACTGATGCAACTTAGCAGCAGCAGCAGTACACCAGGTTGATCTGAAAAAGATCTGGAGAAACAGAAGAGATGGGCTTAATATAATTGATGAAATGTTTTCATGAAATCACTTTATAGATAGTTACTCATTAATCTGTTGAATTTCAGAAGTAAATAATGGGAAAATTGGGAACTTTTAAGTATTATAACTTTTTTTGCTCAATGATATGTCTAGTGATATGCAGATCATAAATATATGCTCTTTGTAGATAATAAATATTTTAAGCAAATAGAAAAAAGTGGAAGCAGTGACAGATTTTATTTTCTTGGGCTCCAAAATCACTGCAGATGGTGACTGCAGCCATGAAATTAAAAGATACTTGTTCCTTGGAAGAAAAGCTGTGGCAAATCTAGACAGCATATTAAAATGCAGACATCACTTTGCTGACAAGGTCCATATAGTCAAAGCTATGGTTTTGCTAGTGGTTGTGTCTGGACGTGAGACTTGGATCATAAAGAAGGCTGAGCACCAAAGAATTGATGCTTTCAAATTGTGGTGTTGGAGAAGACTCTTGAGAATCCCTTGGACTGCAGGGATATCAAACCAGTCAATCCTAAAGGAAATCAGTCCTGAAGGTTCATTGGAAGGACTGATGCTGAAGCTCCAATACTTTGACCACCTGATGTGAAGAGCCAATTCTTTGGGAAAAAAAAAACCCTGATACTGGGAAAGATTGAAGGCAAAAGGAGAAGGGGGTGACAGAGGATGAGATGGTTAGATAGCATCACTAACTCAGTGGACATGAATTTGAGCAAACTCAGGAAGATAGTGAAGGTCAGGGGAGCCTAGTGTGCTGCAGTCCATGGGGTTGCAAAGCATTGGATGTGACTTAGTGATTGAACAACAACGACATTATGACATATTTAAAATAGTTAAAAGGGAAAAAATATATTGACATTTCTTCAGCTCTTACTAATACTTATTTGTGGGTATCCCTTTTTAGGAATGTGGTTGACTTTTTTCTGGTGATAACACAGCTGGGATTCTGTAGTGTGTATATTGTCTTCTTAGCTGAAAATGTGAAACAAGTAAGTGTTTTTCTCCAGTTTTTGAAATCATTTTCTTCTGATGCCACAATTATGGCATCATATTTAGATATGGCATCAAACATAGATGGTTTGCAGTCTTGGTAGAGACTATCAGTTTAAACAAACATGCAAAGCACTGAAATAAAAAAAAAACCTCCCCTTTTAGCACAATGCCAAAGTACATTTCTTTATGTGCTTTAACTGATAGTTGGCCTGTATTATTCTTACTTTACCATATGTTTTTATTTAGTTATTTTAATCAATAACTGTTATTATCCATGGTACAATAGTAGGCATTACTCAGTAATCTAGAGTACTTCTGTAGGTATTTTAGTGCAAAATCATGTGAATATGTGTTCTAAAGAATCTCTGTACCTAGTATATATTTGGGCTTCCCTGTGGCTCAGCTGGTAAAGAATCTGTCTGCAATGCAGGAGACCTGGGTTCGATCCCTGGGTTGGGAAGATCCCCTGGAGAAGGGAAAGGCTACTCACCCCAGTATTCTGGCCTGGAGAATTCCATGGACTGTATAGTCCTTGGGGTTGCAAAGAGACATGACTGAGCTACTTTCACTTTCACTTTCAAGTATATATTTGACTCACTTTTCTAAGTGTAAGATAACTTCATTTTATATTTAGACCAAGATTTGGCAACCATTTTTTGTAAAGGGCTAGATAGTAAGTATTTTCAGTTTTGCAGGCCATATGATCTCTATCTCAACTCAGCTGTAGACAATAATACGTTATATATGGCTATATTCCTGTACAATTTTTTTTGCAAAAATAGATGATAGGTTTTGGTCTGGGGGCGATAGTTTGATAAAGCCCTCCTCTTAGATTTTTAATGGTGGAAAGGGTCACTGAGTCATTCTTTTATAAATAAGAGAGTTGATGCTTTTATCAGCATTATTCATCATTGATGATGCTTTTGATTTTACAAGTATTTAATTCTTCAAGTCATATAGTTTTAGGATTACTGACTCAGTTAAGAGGCTATTTAATGTCAATATAAGGTAACCCATTTTGGCAGTCATTTACACAGAATATAATGGAAATGGTGCCTTTCTGGGATTGTGCATCCTGGTAGTAGTGAATGTTTTCTGTCATCCCCTAAGAGAGCTACCAACAAGCTTGACCTAAAGTTATAGATAATGCTCATAATGCTTTATGATCCTATATTTATAAACTGTGATACATATCCTTTAATTTTTGCAACTGCACTGTAATATAAGTATTATGCTCATTTTATGAATGAGGATACAGAGTCTCACAGAGCATGAGCAATGTGCCCCGGGTCATGTGAGTTAGGCAGCAACCTAAATGCCTCATTCGGCTGCCGCACTACTGTTCTTCCTAGGGCAGGGCATTGTCTGACTTTAGTTGTGAGTATGTGTATGACAGACTATATAAGTATATAAAATAAATATCTGTAAGCTCAGGATTGGTCACTTTCTCCAATGAAATGTTATCAGTTGCCTCCAAAGTTGAATGGAAGAATTTAACTCATTTGCACATATCATAAGACCAGGTAGAAAAAGTGACTCTCTGGAAGGTAAGGAGAAGCTTGCAGTTGATAGAAAGATGAAAGTTCTTTTGCAGCCCAAAGAGCAGTATGGAAAAAGACATTGAGGCAGATGTGAGAAAAGTTGAAAGCAATGCTAAGCACCTCACCTTAGAGAGCAGACTGAATCAGCAGTCTGATCACTGAAACAGCCTCATCAGAGATTGCCCCTCTCTGCAGCAGCATCCTCACATTTGAGAGCGGTCTCCAATAAAAGATACACAGGTTGATTAAACCGTACTAATTGCTACTACTTTTACAGTTTAAACCCGTAAGGTTATTACCACCTTGATCTGCCTAAAACTGAAGATTCAGTGTTACATCGAACCAAAGAATTAAGAGTCTAGTTCCCATATGGAGCTGTGCGTCTCTTGCTCTGTAGCTGCTGCACGGCTGTTCTTGGTCCCGTTAAGCCACTGTGGACAGTTGGCAGGGGTGAGGTACTGTGGCGCTTCCAGTGATGCTGGTCCATCGTGGTTATAGTAGCTTCTTGCTGATCTTACGTTAAAATGCTCAAGAAAAGGTCAGATAGACCAAGTAGTTTATGTGGGTATGAAGAATAGGGAAGGGCTGTTACATTCAGAGGAAAAAAAATGTTGTGATACCAAAGCCCGTGGACTTCAGAGTCAGAAGATCTGAATTCAGGTGCATGCTCTCAGTTTTTTGGGGTAAGACCCCCTTATTCCTGGTCAAACCTCGATTTCCTCATTTGTAAAATAGGAACAATAGCAAAACCTCCCCATGTTCCTTATAGCCTTATTGTGAGGCTCAGCTCATGAAAGGTTTGTGAAAGCCTTTATACAATGCACTATGCATTTTATATGCAGTATGCAAATATAGCGTATTATAGCTCTAATTCTGCATTATAGCTTTGCTGAAGAACATCATCTGCCTTTGGAATTTTAACCATTAAATCACTGAATTGAAAAGTTAATAAATTGTAGAATTTAGTAAATTTGAGCTCTACTGGAAGCAACTGAATTTAGTAATTTTATCTTATAATATTTATTTCAGTGTTTTGCATTTTGGTAAACATGTGAGAGCGTAGGAAGTCCTATTAGATAGCCAATCTCTGTCTCTAGAGGGCACCGAAGGACTCAAATGTTTACCTGAATCTTGCTCTGGGTATGTATCGATGTTTTTATTTTACTTTATTTTTCAATCTTGAGAATTTCTTATAACTGTCTTTCTGCCAAAGAATACTAAACTATTATGAGAGGTTTGTGATAGAATTGATGTGAAATTCCCAAGCACCTAATGACTCAAACAACCCTTGTATATGACTACTTTTCTCTTGCCAGGAATCCTTGATAGAGCTTAACTCTATCATTACCTCATCTTGGTTATGGGAGGTACTTCTTTGATTACCTGTACTTCAGAAGTATTTGGCTGTAAATAATTTGATGACAGAGAAAATCGGGTCAGCAAATAAAACATCTTCTTAAAAGCCAAGTGATGTAAACAATCAATTTTGCTTCTATTTCAAGTTATAGAAGATAAAATAGGAAGTTTTAATGGCCAATTATAAGATAAATGAGAGCTGTGCAATTCTTAAATGGTACATGGCATAACCTGAGAGTCTGCTAGTCCAGTATGAGTTATAAGTTGCCAACATAACTTAAAACTGGTAGGTATAGTCCCTGCAATTTAAGATGATAATTACATTTGTTGTGGCACTAAACATTACTTATTGTGGATAAGGGTAAAATTAACCCCCTGAATTATTAATCATGTCAGAATTTTGTTCTGTACTTCTGACTTGTTGGCCTCCTAGTCCTGTATTTCGGGGGAGAGAGATGTCACAGAGGGGACCAGGGGCTCCTTGGGCAGGCCCCTCCTTCAGGCTTGCAGCGTTTTGATCAGGTGAACGTGTACCTGTCACATGCTAGATTCTTGGGTCTCAGACCTGGGCTTGAATCCTAGAACTACCACTTACTGACTTGATATTATATAGATTTTTCTTTTTTACTTTCCCTAAACCTCAGTTTCCTCAACTATAAAATGGAAATTAATATTACCACGCACCTTAGAGCGTTGTTTTGAGGATTAAATGAGATGTTGCGTATTTAGTTCAGTACTTGACACAGTATATATAAATCATAATTTTCTTTATATTTCTCCTTCATGGGTATACGTTGGTGGAAGCTTTTTCCTCCCCTCTTCCTTATTCTCCTGGTAATCCAGTATAGGTTCATGAAGGGTTCCTGGAGAGTAAAGTTCAGTACCTGACACATACAAAATACTCAGAAAATACTTGCTGTTACTACTATAAGTTTTGGTTCTTAATTTATATATCCAGAGACATGATAATGTCATTATGTTCAAAGGAGGGTACAGTGTTTGGGGCAAATAGATTTTCACTGATATTTTTATTTTAGTATGATCTGCCTCTTCTCTGAGTTTTTAAGATTATTTTTAAAGTCCTCTATAATTTCATTTCTATTTTTGTAAGTTGGACTATTTGATTAATTGAATGAGGGACAATTTTTAATATATGGAGCCTATAAATTATGGAATCTCATTTGGAAGCTAAACATTGGTTTATAGAAAAAGCTGAATAAATTTTGAGGTAGAGTTGATTTATCTTATAGAAGCTTTTTGCTCTGACAAAAATGTATTGTCTAGCACACAGAAGATAACTGATTTTTAATAAATATTTATTGACAGTGATACTGATTCATCAACAGTTGCTTTATAGAATACCTTTAAAATTGGGCTCTGATTTCTGAGTTTCATTTTGATTACTGTACATTTCTAAAAGGCACTTGGAGATTGTTTGCTGCTTCAAAAAAGCTGTGTTAATAGACTACCCAATGGCCATTCTAGACAAGTATACTTCTACTTTTGATTATCTCAGGAGCAGATTGAGCCTTTGCAGGCATCATGAGCATTACAGTCACAAAGCTTCAAAACGGATTAGCAAATCTGTCCTCATAACTTTCTAGTGAACCTTGTTTTCACAGTATGATAAAGTTATTTTGCAAAGAAAACTATTTTAATTGTCCTTAAATTATATATATATATATATATATATATATATGTATATTTCTAGGTTGCTAGATTGTCTTAAAACTATGTATTTTTATTTATTGCAAAGGAATTTATCATAGAGTATATATAGATCACAGTTTTCTTTATATTTCTCCATGCTTATAAGTTAATGGAAGTTTTTGTCTTCCCTCTTCCTTATTCTCCTGGTAATCCTGTATAGGTGCATGAAGGGTTCCTGGAGAGGAAAGTGTTTGTTTTGAATAGCACCAATTCATCAAGTCCATGTGAGAGGAGAAGTATTGACCTCAGAATATATATGCTTTGCTTTCTTCCGTTTTTAATTCTTTTGGTCTTCATTCGTGAGCTCAAGAATCTGTTTGTGCTTTCATTCCTTGCCAACATATCCATGGCTATCAGCCTTGTGATAATTTATCAGTACGTTGTTAGGGTAAGTATAACGTGTTTTTAACTGTGTTGTATGTTTTTTAACAAGTAAACATTTTTTTTTTACTTTAGAGGTAAAAGTGATGATAAGTAAAGACCCTACTTCCTATGTGTCACCTAGGACACAGAATCAGGTTTTCTTTTGGGGGATACTGCTTAGCTGAAGAAGTGTATGGCATAGAGGATGAAAGCATAGGCTTTGTAGTCAGATCTGGTTTTGAATCTTGGTCAGTATGCTTCTGAGCTGTATGGCATGGCCTCAGAAGGTAGTAATGCCTCCCCTACTAGAGTTGTAAGATGCAGGACCCTGCCTTAGTACACTGCCTAACATGAAATAAAGAACTCATCAGTGTTTTGTTTATTCCTTTAAGACTTAAGCCAGTCATAGGAGATGGGAGTCCAGCTGTGATGTAGTGATTTTCTTTCGCGCCTGAAGCTTTATTCGCCGCCACTGCTTCAGCTCACTGACACTGCCCTGGGCTGTAATCTCTTTCTGCAGTGACCACAACGCAGCTCATCATCAGTAGTCTGGAGATACTTAGCTCACTTTCCTTAAAATAGTCTGTTGAGGGTGTCCAGGGGATCTGCAAATCCCTTAAAGTTATTTATAAGATTTAGTGTTTCTTGCCTGGAAAATCCCATGGACGGAGGAGCCTGGTGGGCTGCAGTCCATGGGGTCGCTAGGAGTTGGACACGACTGGGCGACTTCACTTTCACGTTTTAGTTTCATGCATTGGAGAAGGAAATGGCAACCCACCCCAGTGTTCTTGCCTGGAGAATTCCAGGGACAGGGGAGCCTGGTGGGCTGCTGTCTCTGGGGTTGCACAGAGTCGGACACGACTGAAGCAACTTGGCAGCAGCGGCAGCAGCAGTGTTTCTGTATGTATATGTGCTTTTTCCACTGGGCAGCTGTATAGCTTTCATCTCTCACTGGGGGCAATGACTCAAAAAAGGTAAAGAATCCTTATTTTATTCTTTTCTGATGCAATCAGACTTTTTAGACATTGCTGCCAAAGTAGTTGTCCTAAAATCTCCATTAGCAGTCCATGATGAATTCTCTTATGATGAGTCTCTGTCTCTTTTTTGCCCTGTCTGAATTCCAAAGCCTGTGGACTCGTTGTTTTAGCACATGTGAGTGGAAGAGGAGAAGCAGGAAGACCTCATAAGATTTTCTAGAATTCCTGACCCCTTAGTTGGACGTCTAGGAGTTAGTGGAGCAGAAATGTATGTTCCTTAGGTAGAGGGAAACTTGTGAGCCTTGAAGGACAGTTTAGTATTATCCAGCAATCCAAACATTTTAACTTTCCATTTTGATCCTAACATGTTTTTAGTCATGTAGCACCATCATGTCACACAGTTCTACTTGTGCTTCACGTTTTCTCAGTTCAGTTGCTCAGTCGTGTCTGACTCTGTGACCCCATGGACCGCAGCATGCCAGGCTTCCCTGTCCATCACCACTTCCCGGAGCTTACTCAAACTCATGTCCATCTAGTTGGTGATGCCATCCAACCATCTCATCCTCTGTCGTCCCCTTCTCCTCCTGCCCTCAATCTTCCCCTGCTTCAGGGTCTTTTCCAGTGAGTCAGTTCTTCGCATGAGGTAGCCAAAGTATTGGAGTTTCAGCTTCAACATCAATCCTTCCAATGAATATTCAGGACTGATTTCCTTTAGGATTGACTGGTTGGATCTCCTTGCAGTCCAAGGGACTCTCAAGAGTCTTCTCCAACACCACAGTGTTGGAAAAGCATCAGTTCTTTGGTGCTCAGATTTCTTTATGGTCCAACTCTCACATCTGCACATGACTACCAGAAAAACCGTAGCTTTGACTAGGTGGTGGACCTTTGTCAGCAAAGTAACATTTCTGATTTGTAATGTTCTGCTAGGTTGGTCATAACTTTCCTTCCAAAGAGCAAGCGTCTTTTAATTTCATGGCTGCAGTCACCATCTGCAGTGATTTGGAGCCCAAGAAGATAAAGTTTTTCTAGACCTCTCTTATTTCCCCAGTTATCCCTGTGCTCTCACACTCAGTGTCTTTGCTCATGCTTTCCATCAGCCTCGAATTCCACTTCCAGTCTAGTAAGGCAGAGAACACAGGGTGGTGAGGAGACTTGGGGTAGCTGGAGGAAGTAGCCACTTTGGACCCAGACATCTTGAACAAGATGTGCAGATTGTAAGTTTCCAGATAGTGAGGGCTGGAACAAGGGTGTATGAGTCAGCACCAAGTCATCGAAGCCAGAGTCAAGGCTTCTGCACAAATAATAAGGGTGATGGCAATCGTCAGGTCGAAGAGTGAAACAATGAAGCCTGGAGCTAGGGAGCCACGCAGGGTGATGAGGCAGAGAGCCAGAGTTGGGCAGTCTCGGAAACCAAAAGAGCAATGAAAGGAGAGAGGGGACGAGTTCCACTGGATACTGTCAGCAGTGGTTGGCAGCTGGTTGTACAGCTCTCAGCTGAGATGATGAAGATGCTTGCGCGTTTCCAGCGGTGGCAGGAGCCATGCCCAGTGAGAACAGCCTGGGCCTTGCAGGTGGAGGCAGGTAATCAGGAGCGTTCAGCTCAGCTGGAACGTGCGGGCTCGAAGCAGACAGTTGCTTCCGGCAGTAAAATCCGAACAGCTTGGCTACCTTTAGCATAGGATGCTTAAACTTTTTATTGAAAGAATTATTCATATTTATAATCTACATTTGCTAGTGTGAAGCTCATAAGTATATGATTTCACTCTTCTGCTTTAAATTGTTTCAAACAAGTAAGTAACTTATTTTTTCTTTCTTTCTCCAGAATATGCCAGATCTCCACAACCTTCCAATAGTGGCTGGTTGGAAAAAATACCCCCTCTTTTTTGGTACTGCTGTATTTGCTTTTGAAGGCATAGGAGTGGTAAGGATTTAGTCTTCATTATTATTTTTTAAAATCTTAAGTCAACACAGAGACCTACTTACATTTAAAAATACATGGTTTTCTTTCCTGTTTCTGTTTTTTTTGTTGTTGTTGTTATTTCTATTTTTTTATTCCTAGAAAATGATTTGCATTTTGATATGATAATCTTGAATTACAGTTTAGCTCCTCTACTAACCAGGAGTTCATCATGTTTTATCTTGGATAATTTTCTTAATAAGTAAAATGAGAGCATTAGAATAGATTATTTTTAATATTTTGTTGTGAAAATTTTCAAACCTATATAGTGTGATGAACTCCTCTGTAAGCGTCACCAAGCCTCAAAACCCATTAACTCATGGTTAATTTTGTCTGATCTATATTCACTCTACTCTGTTAAGTCTGGGTTATATTTAGACAGATCCAAAACATTATATCTTATAGACTAGATTATTAGAAATGAATTGAAATTGTTATAAAGTTTACTATTACCTAAGAAGAGTCAAACATAAATTCTTTTTAGATTTATGCATATCATATTTGTTTTGTGAAATGATGTTATCATGAAGCTAATACCAAGAGATACAAACATCGTGAGGACTCTGAGATCCTGAATATTTCCATTCAAGATGTTTCCAGTTTGGGGACATCCTTGTGGCCTAGTGGTTAAGACGCTGAACTTCCAGTTCAGGGGGTGCAGATTTGGCCCTGGTTGGGGAGATAAGATGCCAAATGCATGCGGTGTGGCCAGAAATTAAGAAAGGTGCTTCCCTCTACTGAAAGTCTAGAATGTATGGATTTGGGCAAAAGAGGATGTTGCTGTTTGTGTGCTCCCTCAGTCTGTCATGTCCAGCTCTTTGTGACCCCATGGACTGTAAGCTGCTGGGCTCCTCTGTCCATGGAAACTTTCGGGCAAGAATACTGGACTGGGTTGCTGTTTCCTACTTAAGGCGACCTTCTCAACCCAGAGATCAAACCTGCATCTCTTGTGTTTGCTGTGTTGGCAGATGGATTCTTTGATGCTACTCCACCTGGGAAGCCCCCATACTACATTTGATCTTGGTCAAAAGACCATGTCTCTTTGTCTTTTCATACTGTTCAAGGGGTTCTCAGGGCAAGAACACTGAAGTGGTTTGCCATCCCCTTCTCCCTGGACCCCCTGGTGGCTCAGATGGTAAAGCATCTGCCTGCAATGCAGGAGACCTGGGTTCGATCCCTGGGTCAGGAAGATCCCCTGGAGAAGGAAAAGGCAACCCACTCCAGCATTCTTGCCTGGAAAATCCCATGGTTAGAGTAGCCTGGTAAGTTACAGTCCACGGGGTCGCAAAGAGTCGGACACGACTAAGAGACTTCACTTCACTTCTCCCTGGACCACTGGGTCCTTCTCCAGTGACCCAGACCCTGATGCCGGGAAAGGTTGAGGGCAGGAGGAGAAGGGAGGAACAGAGGACAAGAGGGTTGGATGGCATCACTGACTCAATGGATGTGAGTTTGAGCAAACTCAGGGAGATAGTGAAGGATGGAGAAGCCTGGCATGCTACAGTCCATGGGGTTGCAAAGAGTCAGACACGACTTAGCAACTGAACAGTGAAAGGCCATAGCTTATGTTTCATAGACTGATGTTTGGTGTGGGAGCAGAACCACTGATAAACATCTGTTTGTATGAACCACAGACAAAATAGAACTGAGACAGTTTTATGCGATTTTAGTTGGGTTTCTGCTCTCTCTGAATTCTCCTTTACAGAATTCTTACTAATTCTTGGAAGCTCCATTTATCTCTGTTAGAGACATAATTGTAGATTTTCATTTCTGCTTTAACTAGTAAGCCGTCATTAAGCTATTAGACATTTCCAGTTAACTGTTGTTCCTCTGACATCTCAGATTCAACAACTCTGAAGTCTGACACATACTTTTGCTTTTTTATATAAAATCAGTTTCACTTCCTCATTTCTGTATTTCTTTTAGTTTTACTTTTGGTTGCTCAAACTTGAAACACTGGAGTATTTCTTTTCACTGTGTCCCTGGTTTCCCCATTCCAGTCAGCAATTAAGACGTGTTGAGTCTTCTTTTCGTCTTTCCCCAAATCAGCTCCATAAGTGAGGTTATGTGTGGAACAGGCGGCTCTGCTTCACGCGGATAGAGCCTCCGTAGTGCCCGTTTCCTTCCTAAACTGGCGCCACCTCTGACTTGAAATTCCTCTTTCAGTCTGGGTTTTCTCTGAGCATACAACTCGTGCACTCTTCTGTTTTCTGTTAATCACTCACAGTTTTCATATGGACTGACCTAACTCACCCGAAGAGCGGAGATAACATTAGTTATTATCTCATGAGGTTATTGTGAGGACTATGTGAGATCCTGCATGCAAAGCTTTTACAAAAATACCTGGCACACTGTAAGCACTTAGTATATACTCATTATTACTTAGTGTAAATTTGTATGCCCAAAACCTCCAAAAATTTGCCTACAAATTGAACTTTTAAATTAGCCCTTTCCCCCCGCCCCGCCCCAGTAGTATAAATACTTATTCATCTCACTGGGGCTTCCCTGGTGGCTCAGACGGTAAGGAATCCAGCTGCAATGTGGGAGATCTGGGTTTGATTCCTGGGTTGGGAAGATCCCCTGGAGAAGGGAAAGGCTATCCACTCCAGTATTCTGGCCTGGAGTATTCAATGGACAGAGGAGTCCACAGGGTCACAAAGAGTCAGACACGACTGAGCGACTGTCACACTTAACACGTTCATCTCATTGACAGACAACAGATACAGATGGATAGATAGAGAAACAGTTGTAGACGTGTGTACTTGGGTCAGTATGCGTGCATGTACCTACTAACTCTGTCTGCTGAGAGAGCGGAAGGCAGTGGCACCTAGAAGCACTGAGCCCGCTTAGTGCCCAGATCGTGATTCTCCAGCAAAGGAAAAAAAGTTCTTCAGAGAAATGGCTGATTACAGGACGGAAGCAAGGAAATTCAAGGTATATCTGGAGCATATTGTAGTGCCAGAGAGAATGTGTGTGTGTGTGTTAGTTGCACAGTTGTGTCTGACTCTGAAACCCCATGGACTTTAGCCGGCCAGGTTCCTGTCCATGGAGTTTTCCAGGCAAGAATATTGAAGTAGGTTGCCATTTCCTTCCCCAGGGGACCTTTCTGAGCCGGGGATTGAACCCTCATCTCTTACATGCCCTGCAATGGCAGGCAGATTCTTTATCCGCTAGTGCCAGCTGGGAAGCCCTGCCAGAAAGTACGGAAGTGCTCAAAAACCAAAAGAATAGATGCACATCAAAAGGACAGAGGACCTCACTTGATGGAATTCACGATGACCGAAGCTGGAATGAGAGTAGAACAAAATGAGCAGTAGTAAACTATAAACCAAATGTATATGAATCCCTATGAATGCGAATATGTGGTTAAATAAATAAGCACATAGGGCAGATATCCAAATAGCTTATGTAGATACTATCCTCAGGGAGTTGTAACTTACTCCCCCCAGTCCCTGGAGTGTGGGCTGCCTGTAGTGATTTACTTCCAATGAATAGAGTATGAGGAGGAGGAAGGAAAGAACTTTATAAGCAGAACTTTACTGGCAAACACTGCCTTAACCAGGGAATCAAAATGAACTTCACCAGCGATAAATCATGCTGACAGCATGTATGATAGGAAGGGCATCGCACCTCCATGGTGTACTTTTCTGAAAGCTATATTCCCAGTCTAGCCATGAGGAAGACATCAGACGATTAATAAAGGGGCAGTATGCCAACTACATAACCGTGCTCCTCCAAACTGTCAAGGTAATCAACAATAAGGAAGGATCAACAAACTGCCCCAGACCAGAGGGGACTAAGGACACATGACGGCAAAATGCAAGTGCTGTCCTGCCGGACCCTGGAGCAGAAGAAGGACATTTGCGGGAAAACTGGTGAAATCCAAATACATTTTGGAGTTTAATTGTAATGTCCCAATATTGGTTCTTAGTTGTAACACATGTACTTTGGTTGTGGAACATGTTAATCAAAGGAGAAATTGGTCAGGAGTGTATGGGAGTCTTTTGTTTATCTCTGCATTTTTTCTGTGAATCGAAAATTATTCCGAAGTAGAAAGTTTATTTTTTAAAAAAACCTGACAGTTTTGTGTATTAAGAGCTGATTTAAAATCTTTTTATTTTAGGAATTAAAAAAAATCTGTAGTCTGAAAAAATATGTAATATTTAGAAAAATACATAAACCATTATGTATTGCATATACTATACAAAGATTAATTTGGGCACCTATCAGGAGGATGCTATATTGTTTTCATTTACTTGCATTCTCTTCTTAGGTCCTTCCACTGGAAAATCAAATGAAAGAATCAAAACGCTTCCCCCAGGCATTGAATATTGGCATGGGGATTGTCACAGCACTGTATGTATCATTAGCTACTTTAGGATATATGTGTTTCCACGATGATATCAAAGGCAGCATAACTTTAAATCTTCCCCAAGACGTGTGGTAGGTAGACAAGAGTTTGTTAACCTAATTTGTATATTTTATAATTTACTAGTGTTTTATGATAAAGGTGTATTTTCAGTTTTATGGTTTAAACATTTAAAATCTTTACTGTGGTTTCTTTATTTGTGTAATCTAAATTTTTTCATAATCATCAGAGATCATCTGATTTTACAGATTTTTGTGGCGTATTTTTAAAAGATTAAAATTACAGGTTGTTCCAAATTTGGATAACAGGTGAAACGTGAACTCTTTTAATATGGACTCACTTTAATAAAAAATTTATCCTTGCTGCCAAAAATCTAACATTCTGGGTTTCTGATAAAATCATATAACCCATCACTTATGGCCCTCAAGGTTTTAGTGGTCAGCTTTAACACTGTATGTGCCTCAGTCCTTTCTGAATACAGGACACATTATACAGTTGACCCTTGAACAACAGGGGTTTGAACTGCATGGGTCCACTTATATGGATTTTTTTCAATTAATATGTTAGAAAAATTTTTGAGATTCAAGACAGTTTGAAAAAACTCACAAACTACACAGCCTAGAAATACAAAAAAGATATGTCATGAATCTATAAAATATATGTAGCTGTACCTGTAACATACAAGATATGAGTTAATTGACTGTCAGTAAGGCTTCTAGTCAGTGGTAGGCTATTAGTAGCTAAGTTTGGGGGCAATCAGAAGTTGTATGCAGGGTCAGACCCCAGCCCCTGCATTGATCAAGGGTCAGCTGTAAATAGTGTGGTGCATCTTAATATTCTCTTTAATATTAGAACCATATTCTGCTAAATGAAGCAATATGTAGAGTCTTTATCTTCTTCCAGAAATTGATCTTTGGAGATTTAATAAAGATATTGGCAGTGATTATGATGTAGACTTACTCCCTTATTTATGAAATGGAAAGTAACTCGTTAGTTTTGATAAATGCAAAGAATAAATGCTGACCTAATATCGTGCTGCTCCTTTAGCTGTTTGGATGGAAGTCTGTGAAACCTTAAATTTAAATATTTTGACTGGCTTCCTGATGAGAGTTGGATTGCTATTCAGTAGACATTTGAATCCTGGGTCCTCATTAGAGTCCAAAATGTTGTTAGAACAAGTGTGTGTAGGGAACCATTTATGATAGGGAGAAAGTACCTAGAGTAGTTTCCAGGTTGCACAAGTCTCACATATGCAGTGTGTTTATCTTTTTTTTTTAATTACAGTTTTACTTTAGCTATGATATATTTAGGAAGGCATTCCAGGATGGAACCGTTTCAGTGCTATACGTTTGTTTCAAGCTGGAGACATGACTACAAACAAGACGTGATTGTTTGGCATTTATTTCATTAACCTATTTTACAGTTGATAATATAATTTTGTTTCCTTCAAAAGTGCTCCTTTTTTTCTTTTTTGTGATAGTTTAGTATGGAGTATCGACAAACAGCTTATATAAGAGGATCAAGGCCAAGAATTATGGTAGTTTAGTTTCTCTGCAAAGATAGTACAGCATCTAGAAAACAAAATGATACATTTCTCCACTTGAAGCAAAGTTTAGACTAAATCCTAAAAGCAAATTCATAAGTAAATTTTACAAGTACTATAAGATGTAGGTGGGGAAACGATCTCAGAATTCTCCCCTAGCCTTATTCATGAACGTATCTGAAGAAAGTCTTAAGGGGGAAGATACCGAGGTGGGAGTGCCTGCGTGTCAGGTTGAGACGCTCCTCTCCCCAGGGAGCTAGGAACCTGGCGAAGTAGCAGTGGGCACGGAGGTGGAGGGCATGCTTTTGGTTTTCACAGCTAAACCTCAAGGGGGTGGTACTGTCCCTGCAGAAGCTCTAATGAATCCTTCCCTTTTTCTGCATCCACTCCCCACCTTTGCCTTGTTCCCTAATTGCCATGGCTCCCCAGTTAGAAAGGAACTCATTATAAGCCTTAATTAAAACCAGACTATCAAATAAAACAACTCTCCACTTTCAGGTTGTGACTATTTTTTTTAGTTGACCAGATCATAGTTTCTATTCAGGAAAGCCTGGTTAGACACCTGCTTTTTATTTAGAAGAGGGGAGCCTTGTATCCTTGGAAACAAAAATCTGTACAAAACAGGAAAGCAAGTCAAGATACTCCCCTTGAGAGAACTGCTGCTGAGTAGCGCCTTCTTGTGGAGACATGCCGCTTCTGGCCTACAGTCTGTTTCTTTATGGTTGCAACTGTGCGTGTGTGCTCAGTTGCTTCAGTCACGTCCGACTCTTAGCGACCCTATGGGCTGTAGCCCAGCAGGCTTCTCTGTCCGTGGGAAGAATAGTGGAGTGTGTTGCCATACCCTTCTCCAGGGGATCTTCCCACCCTAGTGATCAACCCCCGCCCCCACCCCCCGTCTCTCACATCTCCTGCATTGGGAAGTGAGTTCTCTTCAACTAGAACAGTTAAAATACTAGCCATGGGTGAGGGATACTGGAGAGAAAGCGGTTGTCTTTCATAATGATAATCTTCCAAAATGAGACGTTTGGACTAGGATAATCATGGGGTTATCGCAGAGATTCCTATCTTGAATTGCTGTGTATGAGTCCCTTCTTCCCTCCCCTTCCTGTGCTTCAGGCAATAGGCTGAGCAGTTTAGGGTTGTGTAATGTACTCTTTATTGGCTGGGTATTGATCTTGGAGAGGCAGCAGTGAGCGGTGATGTGAAGCGAGATCTTAGTTTCCTGCCCAGAAGTTGAACCTGGGTAGCCTGGATGAAACTAGCCACTAGATCAGCAAGGCTTAGAGGCTAGAAGCCCTTGCCCCCATTGAAGTGCATTTCTCAAGGAGGCAAAAACTGTGAAAAGAGATACAAAGTTTGTTATTAGACACAGGCAATCACAAGTGCGAGGGCCCAATGGAGAAAGTCTGTGTAGCTGAGGAAGATGTAAGGCGGAGATGCACACCTGGAGGGCAGGGCTGGGGTGTCCCCCTTAGCGACGAAGAGCACTGCAAAGAGGCAGTTAAGGCACTCACATAGGGCAGCTCTTCTGGGCCTTTGTTTACTTTGGGCCAATTACCGGGTTTCTTTTTCCACACCTGACTTACCCTAGGACCCTCCCCCATGGGCATGTGCAACACCATGGACTGTAGCCCACCAGTCCTGGGCTGGAATCCATTTTCCAGTGGATGCCAGGCAGCCTTGGCATCACATACTATGGGGGCATGCCCCCTCCTTTGAGCCCAAGGAGCTTTTGTGCACATGTTCAGTGTCTCCCTTGCCCCAAGGATGGGAAATACATGACCTCTTGATCCTTTACTCAAACAGGGTTTAGCCCCTCTCTGTTTCTGCCGTGACTATTACCTTAAGGTGTGCACAGAAGATCTAGCCTGGCTATTTTCCCTGTTTCTGTTGTTATTTCTATTTCAAAGTGCAAAGAGGAGGCTGGTTGTAAATACATAATCTGGAGCCCCCCTATCTCCTGTCTCAGGAAATGCAAACAGGAGGCTAGCTGTAGATTGTCCAGCCTGAAGCCCATTTTTTTTTTTTTTTTTTTTTGGTCCCAAGAAATGTAAGCAGGAGCCCACCTAATCCCTGCCTCCGATGTGAAAGCCAGTGACTGAGACTGTCACAGGAGCCTAGGGAGCCCAGCTACCAGCCATGAGAAGCTGCAAAAGGCTTTTGATGCCACGTTGGCTTAAAAGTCTCAGAGTCCATGTGGGGTATTCCTACAATAAAAGGTTGAGTTAGAGAGCAGCCCCAGAATAAAGCAAGTATGGATTAGAGAGACTCCATGTTATTAATCACTTATCACCTTCAATCTTATGAGGCATCATCTTTTGAAGCTAATATTATGAGTGATATTGTTCAATGTAGTGCATTTAGCTTTTGAAGTAAAGGGTACATTTTAAAGATTATAATAAAGTAAATTGGGCCTCCCCAAGGGCTCAGGGGTTAAAGGACCTCCTGCAATGCAGAAGACACAGGAGACACGGGTTCGATCCTTGGGTCGGAAAGATCCCTTGGAGGAGGAAAGGGCAACCGACTCCAGTGTTCTTGGAGCCTGGCAGGCTGCAGTCCATGGAGCCTCACAGAGTCGGACACAACTGAGCGACTAAGCAATCAAGTAAATTCACAGTTCTGAGCTAGAACAGGAGCACCTTGAGGCAGAAACCCTCCACCTCTGGGCTTGTGATGCATCTCCATAGTATAGCACGTTGCTCAGCACTTAGTAAATGTTCATTAAATAGTATTCTAGGTATGAAAGCATTTCCCTTGTAACTGCTAGTCTTAGTTGAATGATGTTTTGGCAGTGTTTTTCCAGGATTTCCACTAGAGTAATCCAAATAGCAGACATTCTTCTAAGAGACATCAAGGGTATATTAAGTTTTCAGATAAACAGACACTGAGAAGCAGTAAAGTGACTTCTTCCATCTCACGCATGGAATCCTTTTGAAGCACACATTGGATAGGAAAATTCAAACAGGAGAGAAGCATGTAAGAACAGGGAAGACATGGGGTAGATATTTTAATTTATTTAGATAAGTGAACTGGGACTTCACATTCCCCACAAAACAGAAAAAAAATCTTAGGTCTGAGTTCCTGTTTGTAGCATACAGGAACTAGGAGGTTAAATATTCTGGGAGATATAGATGACAAATAGTGGCAGATAATCAAGCTGTCTTAATTGATCCTACCAGGAAATCTGGGAGTTGACCTCTGAGGAATTTGTTACCTAAGATGAAAATGTTTAGGCAAGAATGGAATCACCAAGAGGCCCAGTAAATAAAGATGCAGAGAAATATAAGGAAACAGGATAAAGAAGATTTGCATATTCTGAACTATTTCTTCCATTCTCGCCCTCAGAAATTCTTAATGATATTCTTCCAATATTAAAGTTGCCTATATCTAGGAATCCTGGCTGAAATGACCTCTGCCTTTCCTTTCCTCTGCCTGTCTTCTTTTTTCATCACAGTAAATATTATTAAATTTCTGAAACTATTAGCATATATGGCCAACATTAGTACATATGGACAATTACTGCAGATACATGCTTAAAACCAGAATGAGAACAAAGGTTGGTAAACATGTAGGAAAGTTGAGTATAGAAAAATAGAGTGCTCTAAATTATAGATACGAAACATGGAGATTAGAGGGTTCTTGAAACAAAAATAAAAATGGAATAGTTGACTTTAAAATCCTGTAATGCTTCTCCTTAACACTGATTTCTGTATTACTCTCTGATGGATCCTTAACAAATATACCAGCTTCTAAAAAGATACTGACCATTTTATTTCCCATTTTTACTCTGGGTAATAACAAATGATAGTAATTACATGTAATTAATATTCCTGAGTAGTGTTAATAATAACCAGATTCTTAACCTATAAAATTTGTTTTATACCAATAGAAAAGTTATTTTACCTATATGTGTAATGATATATTTTTAGATATATTGTTAATCATATTTTTAAAACATGTAAGTTAAAAGATAATTAGAAAAAAGGACTGTAATAATAAACTGATAAGAATATTCAATTCTCCAAAATTATATATCAAAGTATATGAAGCAGGAGTCTTTTGGTTATTTTGTACATTTCAACAGCTTGACCATTTATGTTTAAACTTTAAAACATCAAGGTGAGAAATACGCCTTGAGGTCTTTTTAATAGTAAGTTTGTATTATTCCTAGCCCTGAGGCCTTCCTTCTTTCCTTAATTTTGCTGTTGGTAGTATTTTCAAATCTGTTTCTACTCAGCTTCCTTCCTTCCTCTTTCACTCCTAGGATGAATACATTATAGAAGGAGACTTAATCAAATTCCTTCTTGTTTGGCAGCTGTTTAGGAAAACTGTTTATAATCTTGACCTATTAGTGATAGCATGCAGTATTTGTCTTTTTCTACCTGGCTTTTTCACTTAGCATAAAGCCCGCCAGGTTCATGCATGTTGTCTTGTTTTTTGCTCATGCATGTTGTCTTAATATGAATCTAACTTTCTTTTTATTTTGGTTATTTTCATTTTATTTCTTTTATTTTTATTATGACTTAGATAAACAGAGAATAGATTGGTGTTTGCCAGGGGCTGGTGGATGGGGGAAAAGAGGAGTTTGGTAAAACGATACAAGCTTTCGGTTAAAAGATGAATAAGGTCTGGGCATCTAATGTATAATGTGGTGACTGTGGTTGATATTACTGTATAGTATGCTTGAAATGTGCTGAGAGTAGAATTGGTGTTCCCACCAAAACAGAAGAAAATAGGCAAATATATGAGGTGATGGATGTGTTTGTTAATTAATTCTGTTTGTGGGAATTCTTTCACAATGTATATCAAACCATCATGTTGTAGACTTTAAATGTCTTATAATTTCATTGGTTAGTTAGATGTCGGTAAGGCTGGAAATAAAAGAATGACTAAATTCTGAAAATTTTTAACAGGTTATATCAATCAGTGAAAATTCTGTATTCCTTCGGCATCTTTGTGACATATTCAATTCAGTTCTATGTTCCAGCAGAGATAATTATCCCTGTGATCACATCCAGATTTCATGCTAAATGGAAGCATATATATGAATTTGCAATAAGGTCCTTCTTGGTTACTATTACTTGTAAGTATCACTGCATACTTATGATTTTTATTGTTGAATTTCTTCTAATGAAGCTACTTAAAGTATATTTTTTATATTTTTGAAATAATTATGTTCACCTAACTAGATATATTTTGGTTTAAAATTCTGTTATTCTACTGATAGAGAAGAAAATCATAAATCAGATCCTATCACACGTAAAACAAGTAACCAAATTATTATTTTCAAAATAATATTGCTCATGATTGAAATATAAGTATATTTAAATCAGATGCATAAGTGACTCTTTATATGGTTGATAACATTTTGCTTTGGCTTTCTAGTTTCCTGAGGTTTTTTTATATCTGCTAACTTTTGTATGTTTAACAGTTCAGCTCTCCATGACTACCCATACGAATGGGTTTTGTTCTGTTTTGGTCTTTAACAGCTTTAGTGGCTTATTTTACTTACTGTTTGAAGGAGTGTGTATAATATCTCATTATAGTTTCATATTATAAAATGCCCCACAAGGCAGAATTAATCATGGAGACTCGTGGAGAGGGGCCTTCATTTTGCCGTGGCACTGTCACAATGATGCGACGGTTCAGAACTCAGGCCTCCCACTTCCTTGCTGGGTCTTTAGTTAAGTTACAAACCATCTTTGAGCCCTTCTTTCCTCAGCTATGAAATGAAGATAAGACATTTAAAAAATATGAACAAAGTGGTTAGAAGTTGCTGTTAATACTATCTTTGTTGTCACCACTTTTATTATAATTGCAAAGAGAAAGACAGTTGCCACACCGACCTATCTGAGGAGATTGCCTAGGATGATCCCAAGGACGAGATGACTGGTGATTGGCGGACAAGCCGCTTTGGGGATTCTAGAGAAGATTTGAGTAACTGTCTTGGCCCATTCGAGGTTAGAGAATGGTAGAACTAGAAATTCTGGACAACTCTAAATTTCATTGAGCACCTTGGGGTGGAGCTTATGCCTAGATTTAAAGAATTGGGTGTATTATATTTTGTTCAAGGAAACAGCAAAGCTGGGCAAAGTCGATAAAGTAGATAAGACATACTTTTCGAAGCAATTAATTAAATGAAATATGTCAACTAGTAAGGGAAATCACATTGAGGAATGAAGTCAGTAAACCCATACTCCAATGATTAATGAAACACCCAGGAGGAAAAAATTATTTTAAAATGTTTTAGAATATTCTTTACACATTACTTTTATTGACAGTTTGACAGCTGTACTAAATAAAAAGACGTATTTTAGGCAAAGTCCTTTTATCAGGAGATGTAAGGCAGTTCTATTCTGAATGCATGTCTCCTTTTAAGATTAGCTACTGAATTTTAATAACTTCACCCACTTCCGCACATTGGCTGCTGTTATGCTGAGCTCCCTGTCTGCTGTGGTCCGGACCAGACTGCACCTCTGCCTCCAGGAGTTTATCCCCACAGCCAGGGCTTTTCCTCAAGGGCTGAGTAGAGAGCACCGAGAGTTGCAGCCTGTTCTTTGTTGCTGCTGTCTTTTAGTTAAAAATAGAGAAGCCTGTTTAACCATATGTGAGGGCTGTATTTACAGCATGCATTGGGCACAGAGAACGCAGACCATGTCATATGCCCTTCTACTTCACTGAGACACATCGCTGGCCTCTGACCTTCATCTAAATCTTTGGCAGGTCCTTCCAAGTTAAAATCAGCTGATGTTCATGACAGACCTGTTTTGTATCCGTTATCCAAAGCACTTGAAAATGTCCTGGGGAGGACTCTACTGACGGGTGTGTAGAGAGCTGGCGGGACCTTGTCCTGTCTGTAGAGCAGGTTGTACCGCCCCAGCAGGGGAAGTGGAGGCCCAGCTGGGTTTGCACATTTCAGGCCCCATAGTCCTTTCCAGGTTCTCAGTCCACGTCTGCAGGACAGATCTTGCAAAAGTATGGGGCTCATCAGCTTGGGTTGTATGTTATAGCTAGGTCTCCATTTAGTATTGAATCGCCGTTTCACAGCATCTTCTTCATGTAATCGAAAGCTTGAAAGGGTGGGTCAGGCTCTTCCTGCATGTTCCCCATAGACCCTTACCTGCTAGGTAGGCATTACACAGGTAAGAGAGAAGAGTGACTAGCAACTGGCCAGAGGCCACCTTGGACTGCAATAAATGCCTTTTATTTTAAAGGCAAACCTGTAGAAGAAGCTGCTAAATTTTGATTTCAAACCAGTATTTCGATCCCCTGTTTGAACTGAACCTACAAAATATGTTAAATACTACTTATTTCTGTTATTGTCCAATTCATTGATCCTTTTACTGTTTCTAATTTGAAAAGTCCTTGGATTTGAGAGTATGCTTTCTTCTTTTAGTAAACTATGACTACATAAAGCATAAATCTTTCATAGTTTGTAGAATACTATGAAGACATACCAGACCATTTAACTTAGTTGTCACAGTAGCTGCAAATAAGTACCAATCTGTGCCCTGGTATTCTATCTTAGAGTCAGTAGGTATGTGGGGAGGATCATTCACTGTTTGTGCAACTTAAATTTGTGTGCTGCAACTAGAGAAAGCCTGCGTGCAGCAATGAAGACCCAGTGCAATTGAAACTAAAAATAAATAAGTTTTAAAAAAGATTTACAAGCTAGAGTGTTGTTGATGTTACAGTATCAAGCATTTTATTTTTTTCTCTGATATATCTGCTTTTACCATTAAGTTGCAAGAAAATGGGCCTTTTTTGCCATTGCTTTTTTTTTCCATGTCAGAGAAAACTTTATACCTTAAGGATACATTCTTTTCCTCTATAATACAATTTTTGGAAATACTGAATAAGATTAATTAGTACTTACTAGATATATTCATCAGAGAAAGCAATGGTACCCCACTCCAGTACTCTTGCCTGGAGGGTCCCATGGATGGAGGAGCCTGGTAGGCGGCAGTCCATGGGGTCGCTGGGAGTCAGACATGACTGAGTGACTTCACTTTCACGCATTGGAGAAGGAAATGGCAACCCACTCCAGTGTTCTTGCCTGGAGAATCCCAGGGATGGGGGAGCCTGGTGGGCTGCCGTCTCTGGGGTCGCACAGAGTCGGACACGACTGAAGCGACTTAGCAGCAGCAGATATATTCATAATAACTGTCTGTAAATGACAAAGGGCAGCATATTTATAGTAATCCTGTAGTGAATATTTGTAATTTGTAGTGAATAAACTATCCTTATCCAAGCTATCCTTTGACTTACTATTTTTGTGCTTTTTGAGTTCTTCTATGTCACATTTGCCTAAAGTATATATATTTCACTTTCTTCTTTACTAACATTATTAAATAATATTTCAAGCCATTTTTACTAGCAAATATATATTGGTTATATAACATTTAAAGAATGACTTTAATTGATAAATTTCATGATTTAAAAGCATTTGGTAAATGGAATTTTAGTCTGAATAAATAAATTCTAAAATACTATAGTGTTTCTCCAGATGCTTTTCCAATACTTCACTTGATTTACTCATAACAACTTGGCCTATTGGAAAACATTAATAACAAAAAATAGACTCCAAAATGAAAGGCTCTTTAGATGACAAGGTGGTAGTCGTGTTGGTCTGATTGCCCTTTTAAATACTGCCATCTACTATAAGTATTTTTTCACAAAATGGATAAAAGCCATTGGGTTTTGAAATGTTCTGTTGTGATTGAGAGTCATGCTTTATACTTCCTTTGAGAGAAGTGTTAAAATGGTATAGCACACATCCATTAAACAAGGATTCACTTTATTTCTAGTTTAGAGTTCCAACTTCACATTATTTTACTTAGGAGGATTTATTGTACTTCGGTCTTGTAGAAGTGCAGCTATATTTATGATTTCAAAATAACTTTTTTAGGATTTTAGCTTTCATAATAATGTAAATAAAAAGTGGTAAGTAGTATTGTGTGGTTCTAAGAAATGTGGTGGCTCCAAATTAATGCCACATCCCCCTGGAAAAACACCGAGAGCCACAAAGAGAATACGGGGAGGGAGAAACCATAAACTGACAGTTAAGAAGTAAAGAAACCAGGAGACCAGAAACTCGAAACTTGATTGCAAAGAGCATGAGTTAAATTATACACACACACACACACACCACAGAAAGTTCAGTAAGAGACAAACATACAGGGAAAAGCAAAGCAAAGGAGAGTAACCTTAGAAATAGAAGGATGACAAAGAATAGTGAGAAAACCGATAGCTTTTGAAGGCAAGGAAAGGAACACCGACACATACATAATTAGAGGCCTCACAGCTGGAACTGTGGTTATGTAGTCATCTTTGGTGGCGGTGGTGATAGAGTTGTCACAGCTTGCATGCCAGCAAACTTAGCTACTATTTCTGGTGGCAACTCCAGCCCTTCACAAATCATTCAGTGATTTAAGGACAATTCAGATTTGGATCCCTGGGTCAGAAAATCCCCTGGAGAAGGAAATGGCAACCCACTCCAGTATTCTTGCCTGGAGAATCCCATGGACGGAGGAGCTTGGTGGGCTACAGTCCACGGGTGGCAAAGAGTTGGACACGACTGAACAACTGCACTTTCACTTTCAGAGAAAGAATATGTCTCGATTTTTGCAAACCTTCTGTTGATACCTTTTGGTAAGATAAAGATAAGATCAAAAAAGTGCTGTATCAAAACTTGCAGAAAACTTGTCAATAGCTTGGCATAAAATCCTGCTGACAATAATGGTGCATACTTTTTTTAACTTTTCATTTTGAAATAGCTTAGAAAAGCTGTACAAGAAAGTAGAATTACCATAAACCCTTTACTCTGTTTCCTCTAATATTAGCAGCTTACATACCACAATACAGCAGTTAAAGCCAGGAAATTAACATCAATAAAATGCTGCTAACTCATCTGTAGACCTCATTTTGATTTCACTGGTTTTCCCTTTTTCTGATCCAGGAACCAGTTCGAGGTCCCACTTGAATTTAGTTGTCAGGCCTACTAGTCTCCCCTAGTCTTGACAGTTACCTTTTTTTTGTCTTCATTTACCTTGACATCTTTGAAGTGTCAGGAATTCTGTAGAATTTCCTTCAGTGTAGACTTGTGTGATGCTTTCTTATGATTAGGTTGAAGTTAAGCATCTTTAACAAGAATTCCACAGGTGATGCTTTGCACTTCTCAGTACATCACCTTATGGCTTATGACTGCTGATGTTAACTTTGATCACTTGATTAAAGTGGTGTCTGTCAGGTGTCTCCACAGTAAAGGTACTCTTTTTTCCCTTTATAATTAATGAGTTTTTAATAGGGGTATTTCCTGTTGTTATTAAAAAGAAAAGTGTAAAGTGTTAGTCACTCAGTTGTGTCCAACTCTGCAACCCCATGGACTGTAGCCTGCCAGGCTCCTCCATCCATTGGATTTTCCAGGCAAGAGTACTGGAGTGAGTTGCCATTTCCTTCTCCAGGGGATTTTCTGACCCAGAGATCCAACCCAGGTCTCCTGCATTGCAGGCAAATTCTTTGTCATCTGAGCCTTTTGCCCATTAATTTTAGGATCCTTCATTGACTTCTCCTGCAACAGTTATTACTGATGGTGTTTACCTAATAATGATTTTCTGTTTCCATGGTTTCTTCTATTTTGGTTAATTGGAATTCTAATGTAAGAAATAGTTATCTCTTCTCTTTGATTTAACCATTTGTTTATACCATACCAGACCAGATTCTGTGCTTTGTAGAGTGAGCTGAATGGCAGAATAATGAAAATGCATTCTTTACCCAAAACCTCATAGCAAAAATTAAAAGTTGTGTATGTAAGAAACCCTAATGATAAGTCAAAGTCTGAGAAACATCACTCAGTGTTTTGGTTTCTTTCTTTATTTTCATTTTTAGCTCAGAACAAAACATGACAGATGCTTCCACAAGCAATAGTTTCATAGTGCCTACTTGCATCAGTTAATTTTAATGTATTGAAAGTATCTGTAGTTAGTGTTTACATAGGTATTAGATATTTACATAAGGAAAATTTGTATTTTCGATTTTCTAGGTGCCGGCGCGATCCTCATCCCTCGGTTAGACATTGTGATCTCCTTCGTCGGAGCTGTGAGCAGCAGCACGCTGGCCCTGATCCTGCCGCCCCTGGTTGAAATTCTCACGTTCTCTAAGGAGCACTACAGTATATGGATGGTCCTGAAGAACGTTTCCATCGTGTTCACTGGAGTCGTTGGTTTCTTATTAGGGACATATGTAACTGTTGAAGAAATTATTTATCCTGCTCCCAGAGCTATCACTAGCACTCCACACGGTCCCCCTTTAAATTTGAATTCGACATGTTTTACATCGGGTATGAAATAGTAGAAGCAGAGATGTGAGTCTTCGGTTTGGAAACTATTTAAGAACCACTAGGACACATTGGCAGTACTGATAAGCTACAACATATTTCTTGGTTTTAAATATTAGAAGCAATTTCAAAAATTTTAGTTTTGAAAATCGAAAAAATTAAAATGTTATATAATTTAAGAAATACTGTTACTTGTCTTTCAGTCAGAAATGATTCAACCAAGATTCTTTTACCTCCATGCTATTCTTTTATCACCTGGTTGAGGAGAGAACATTTCAGCATTAAGAGAATTAAAGAAGAAGGTATATACTACTACTAAGTCACTTCAGTCATGTCCGACTCTGTGCGACCTCATAGATGGCAGTCCACCAGGCTCCCCCGTCCCTGGGATTCTCCAGGCAAGAACACTGGAGTGGGTTGCCATTTCCAACTAAAATCTGACCACCCTAATGAATTTCAAAGTATACTTCATGTTAGTATAGAAATATCTCAATTGTGTTTTTATTAGAGAGCCAGATACTTAACGTTTACCCTTTGGAAGTTTAGAAAACCCTCATTAGCCATGATGTAAGTGTCAGAAAATCCCCCAAACAGGATTATTTTTAGCTGATCTTCATAATGCAAATCAAGAGGGCCTGTGCAAGAGTCTGACTTAGTGTTTCAACCAGATACGAAAGAGACTTTAAAAGTTGTGAAATACAAATTCCCTTGTCCTTTTTTAACGTGTGGAAATAGATACCCCCAGGTCGGTTAAAGTTAACTTGATTGAGACCACTCAGCTTGAGATCGAGAGAACCTGATCTTTGGATTCCTGGTCCAGGATTTTTTATCTTTCACGTCACATCCTAGAAAAAGAATGAATTATGTTCAGTTCAACTTTAGTGTTAAGTCGGTTTAATATGATGTTTGCCAAGTGCGTGTGACCTGAGCAGACAGTCAGGGAGCTCTGAAAAGCCTGCAGCGCAGCCGTGGGGCAGAAGCGGCGCTTTAATGAGCCAGTGGAAACACCTTGCTGGTTCAGCTTCTGGCAGGTGGACGATGCACAGCTGTCCTGTGTGTGGCTTTAGCTGTCCTTACTGTTTCTTCTTTCTAGGTTTGTAGGTACCATCTTTCCTAATGACAAAAAAAAAAAATAGATACCTGGAATGATACAGGACCTCTGCCCTCTTTCTGGCCTTATGGCCTTCCTCATCAGAGCCTTCTGTTGCTCCACATGGGCACAATAAGAGAAAGATTCAAGCCAAGGGAAAATTGAGACAATAATAAACTGTTAAATACTGAGAGCTCCAGGCTTCTTCCAGAGAAATGCATTCTATTCTATTCCTCCATATTTTTCAAGCCCAGTTATTAACCAAAACAAAGAATCTCAGTGGGCATGGAGGATGAAAATGGTTAAATTTAAAATTGAGAATCTTAATTTTTTTAAAATCATAATTTAAAACTCATTGAATTTTTTAATCAGGTTGGTGAAAGATATCACCAATATCACTGCAATGTATATAGTCTCTATTTTTGTATGTAAATGTCAGTTCAAGTATTTTTTGCTTACATCATAGAGTCGAGCATAATGCTTAAGGTATATCAGAAACTTTGTTTTGGTACAAATTCATCAGCATCAAAACTTTTAAAAAAACATTTGCATCCAGAATCACCAATAATTGTTTATGACACTTTTATGTCAAATCTGTTATGTTGAACTTTTAGTCATGTTGGGAAAATGTGGAAGAAATTGTAGGAAAAGTAATTGCCATTGAAGCGAATGTTGTATAATCTTGAATATAAGAGTAAATTAGGTATTTTTTTTTAAGATATGTAACTTGGTATAAAGTGACTTGAAAACTATTATATAATACAAAGCACTATTAGAGTTTTTGTCAGCTGTATCAGATAATATTTCTAGTCTGTGTGAAATTTTATTTTTGTAGTTTTGCATTTGTTTTCTTTATGAAATTTATCAACTTTAGTGAAATAGCAAATGTTTGATCATAGCAACATATAAATCTTAATTTATATATTGTGAACAAATGTTGAGTATATTTTCAGAGTCAAGTTGAAATGCAGAAAGGAAGAGGGGGAGAATAGTTTCAGTTCCTATCAAGAAACACTATGTAGACGTAAATGCACTCTATATAAGGATTTTTGATGGTTTATTTCATTTGCAAAAAAAAATCAGGTAATATTTTTCCCTTGAAAATTATTTTTAATGAGTCATAACATTTTCTGAATGTTATTAGAGAAGATACTTTGATCAAACCAGCTATTGATTTTATTTGGGGACCTGAAAAAATGAGAGTGATTGCACCTGTCAAATTTTTTATCCGGTATCTTTGGTCCATTGCATTCTGGCTGAAATGACTTCAGCATTTCATCTGCCACCACAGTAAAACACCTTTGGAAAGCCAACCAGGTGTCTTATGAACTTTACTATTGGAATGGGGAAGATAAAGGAAAACTTTATTCACCCCTGAAAACCTCAGAGATAAGCCAGTCAGCTCTGTTGCTTTCCAGCCAAAAGAGTTTCTCCAGTTTCAGAGCTTATCAAAACACTGGCTCTCAGACCTTTCTTTTTTATCAAAGGATCTGTTTTTCCTCGAATGGCATGGTTTCTCCACAAGTGAAGAAATAAGACCTAGTTTTTCTTAGAGACCAATTTGCATAGTGTTGCCAAATGAAAAACATACTATGTTAGCAGATGCCATATTCTGTTTTAATCCTGTCCTCTGGATTCTTCTCTGTTGAAATGATTTCTGCCTTGTGTCTGTGTGATGCAGTTAACATTTTTGTAAGTGTTTTATGCAATATACATGTTGTAAATGTCCTAACGTGGCCTAATTTCATTCAGTATTTTTGTATCAGTTGTAGAAAAGCTCTCTAACTGTTAAGTGCTATACAGATATTAATTGGGATATTAATTGAAGTTCTACATCAGTGACATGTCCAGCTGTGGGCATGCTTTACTCTAGCTTACCTGTGATATCTCCTCTGGGGCTGACATGCAAGAGAGGTCAGAACAGCAGCTGAGAAGTGCGTTTGTTTACTGATAATATGTTTCCCCTCATTTCTTCATTTGCAGGGGAGAAGATACATAGCAGAGCTAATAGAAGTAATAAATAAAATTATTTAACTGATACCAGTGGCTCAGTGAATATTTTCTGTTGAGAAAATAACTTGGTAAAAACAAAGGCAATGCTATAAAATGAGTTTTTTCAAATGAGTATTTTTATCTTTTTGTCTCAGTTATCTCCCCTTCATAAAACAATTTAAGAGACTTCAGTCTAAAAGGTATAACAAGATACTTCTTAACATTAAATGGCTGACTGTAATAACTAACAAATTGGCAGTGTGGTTAACCATAATCTTATTTATGCCACTGGTGCTCACTAGGCTTAACACCATTCTCAAAGTTGTTGGTCCTGACCTAGGAGATAAGAAAAACATACTTTAGAAATGTTATTTATTGCCCTACAAAAAAATGAAATTACAAATCACTCCTATTCTTAAAATTATATATCAAGGTTACCTAGTCCTGATGTATCCACATATATACATTCCAGTACTTTGTGTTATATACTAATATAATTTGCCATTGAAATTGGATCCAGACAGATGTATGTTGAAAGATCACCCTGAAAATGATTCCTTTAGAGTTTTCTTGATAACAAATAGGGAAACACATGCTTGTACCGTGAATAAATTAAGCTGTGGAGTTTTATTTCTTGAAATGATGTTGTTTGTTTGAGTGAAAACTACATATATCAGTGTACTTGAGTCAATTATATTCCTTTTAACTTATTTTTCTTTATAGTATGAAAAGTCTTTAAAAGTATTGTAACTTCTGAATTTTCAATAAAATGTTATTTTGCTTGCAAATGCCTTTTTAAAATAAATTTGTCTTTTAGAAGGTTAAATGACACAAATGTCATAAACTGCAAAGGGCGCTAGTATATTCTACTGTAACCTTTTAATCAGTCTTTGAGGTTAATGCCTTGTCATGCGACCTTCTACATTGGAAGCTGCTGTTATGCACCACCGAGATATAAGAACCTAAGTTGACTGAAAATGAAAGGTCATACTCACAACAGTGGCCTGAACTTCCTGCAGAGTGAATGCTGGGAGGGCAGTCTGCCGGTGCCACAGCCTGCCATCGTTTACCGTTCTCTAGGGTCAAGACTGTACCAGTCACACTAATACGTTTTGCTTGCAGTATGCCAACCCCAAATCAAAGGCCGTAAAGGTATTTATCCCTTGACAGCAATAATTCTGCTCTTGTGAACTTAAGAAAAGGGCATTCCATAGTTCATCAGAAGAGAGACTCTATACTTAAAGGTGCATTGGCAGCCTCGTGTGTAATAGTGAACAGCTGAAAACAACCTAAATATTCAACACTAAGGAAATCATAAATTGTGATATTTTAGCCTATAGTACAGTTTTAGCCTACAGAGCCTACAGTACAATTGTTATATTTTAGCCTCAGTTCAGTTCAGTTCAGTTGCTCAGTCGTGTCCGACTCTTTGCAACCCCATGAATCGCAGCACGCCAGGCCTCCCTGTCCATCACCATCTCCCAGAGTTCACTCAGACTCATGTCCATCAAGTCAGTGATGCCACCCAGCCATCTCATCCTCGGTCGTCTGCCGGGGTCCAGCCCCGGTGGATCCAGGGTGATTCGAAGGTGGGGACGGAGTCGGCGTCTTTGGAAAAATATATATTTAATCACAGATAGAGAGAGATTAGAAATGGATAGTGTAGTAGGAAGGTTAGTGGAGAAAAGGAGGCTGAATAACTTGGATTACGTGGAATAGCATCCATGCTCCAGATGGGAATTCAGCCAGAAAAACGGGAGCAAGAAAGAAGCGACATGGGGGAATCAGTCTTTCCGGAAACTGATCCGATTTTTTTATTTTTGGGTTTGCTTATATACCTTTTGTTACACATAGGGATGAATACAGAGTCATGTGGGGGTCAGCAGTCCTGACCTTTGTCAAAATCAGGTGTTCACATAAATGTATATAAAAAAAAGGTCTTAGGGATATTACATCATCTTCTGGCCATGAGTGAGACCTGCTTACATTTTATGATCCTTTCTTTCTGATAACCAAAAAAACTTATTTCTTCCAAGGGTGTTTTTTCTTAAACCAGGCACCACCCTCCAAATAAAGTTACATTCCTATAGGGTGAGGGTGTAGTGAGTTACAATCAAGAAAGGAATTTATTTAACCCAAGGTTACCATGATTAGTCTTAAAGGTTAATACTTATTTCTCCTATATGCTTAAAGGTTAATACTTATTTCTTCCTATATGCTAGTTATATTCATTATAAGAGTAGGGAACATGGAGATTTAGCAGCAAACATCAGCCCAACAAATGAAAATCTTTTCACCAATGCTCCCCTTAAGATCTATTTAGTCTTAAGATATGATAAAGTTACATTCTTACACAGCAAGGACACAGTGATATATAACAAAGTACAGTGATCTATTACAAAAGAGAAAATCCATTAACTCAAAAAGTCTAGTATTGCTAACATCAAAAACTACCATATTTCCTTTGCTATATTCCAGATGCATTGATTAATACATTCCCAGGTGCCTAAGGATATAGAGGCCTGGCGGCAATCATTGACTCAACAAGAAGAAAAAGTCCTAGGCTAATTAAGACTCTCAAAATACTCCAAAACTCTCTGTGCTGTTTATGGTTGAGAGGTAGTAAACAATCATGTGCCTAGTGGCGGCAGTAAGGATAATCCTGTCACACAAGCTAGTCTGTCAGCAGAGAGGTTTGACCTGAGACATCTTTGTCCCACCCAGAGCAGGGAATTAGTAGCAATTATTGACACAACAAATGAAGAGACCCTTCACCAATATAATTCCTAACCAACTATACTAATAATTTCTAACTCCCCAAAAGAATTTGCCTTTAGTAAGTCTAAAACATCTCATGCCTCTCAGGTTAGGAGGCTGTAGACAATCACATGTGGCCGGACGAACCTATACAGGTGGGCTAGATAACCTTCAGAGGAGTCCATAAGCTGAAACACTCTTGTCACGCCCAAGAATTTTTATCGCCTTGGAGCTGCACGTTTACTCCTTCTCCAAGAGAAACGGTTATGGGGGAGAGCCCCCCGTAAAGTCAGAGGTGTAGGTGAGAGCATAAAACAGACTCTGGTTTTGGGGTTGATGCTCGGGAACAGGGGGTTTCCTGAGGCTTGATCACGCCTTTGCGTATGCCAAGCCTGTTTCCTCATGACCTTTGCCATGGGCGGAATTCCTCACGCTGGCCCCCGGCAGTCGTCCCCTTCTCCTCCTGCCCCCAATCCCTCCCAGCATCAGAGTCTTTTCCAATGAGTCAACTCTTCCCATGAGGTGGCCAAAGTACTGGAGCTTCAGCTTTAGCATCATTCCTTCCAAAGCCTAGAGATTACATTATTCCACTAATGTTGTACTGAAGATTAGTAATTTGGTTAAGAATAAATACAAAGTTAATTTTTTAACTGCAGCTCTATAAAAATACGCTTTTGGACCAAGACAGGAAGATAAGCAGGAAGTAAACCATGGTACTGAAAGAAAGAGATGGGTTTTACGTTTTACTGCTTTTGAGTAGTTACAAGAAGGCAGTGAGAGGGTTTTGAGAGCAGGAAAGGCAGTTTATAAAGCTTTAGTAGTAGTACATGCTTTTGTTAAAAAAAAAAAAAAGGAACATAAAGACCAAAAAAAAAAAAAAACAAAAATTACAGGATGTGGATAGGAGTGGATACATAAGAGAGATGTAAATTCATTGAAAAGCCCTATGGAATACTTGGAGAAAAAATATGACCACTTTGCAAAATTAACTTTGGGTTTTTTTTGTTAAATATAGAAAGTTTAGTGTTTGTTCTTAACAGATAAGCACATTCTCTCAAAATTTTACAAACAGATTGATGGAGCTCACATCTCAAGGTGTCCACAGACCCAAGGGGAAAGAATTATTGGAAGAGGCACATCCGTGTTTGAAGAATGGCTTCAGCTCAGAGTTCCCCCATGGAGGTGGACTTGTTTGCAGTAGCATGGAGGTCTTCGGTCACCACCGTTTCCTGAGGCCATGAAGTACAGGATGACACGGTAGGAGATAGTACAATGCTTCTCAAACAAGACCTAATGCATTAATCTTGCCAAGGAATTTGGGAGTAACTTCCCCATCCTCCGTCCTGGATCTGGATCTGGCCTACAGGACGAGGACTGGACGCTGACCCTCGAAACAGCACTGTGTGGAGAGGAAAGCTGTGCTGGGTGTGAGTCAAGGGTGAGCAGGCCTTGAGTAGAACAAGAAAGTGCTGGAAAAAATGGGTAGTGCAGAAGAAAGCAGCTTCAGATCACAAGCCTACGGGGCCTTACATACTTTTGTAGCTTCAGCAGCTCATCACACTATTAGGGCATAGAGTAGGTGCTCAAAACACTGAGCTTGTGACTCCCCTGCCGTAAATCTTTTCTTCTTCCCCAGCCTCAGCTGTGTGAAGACCAAGGCCTCCCCCACTATCTCAGCCTCCAGGTTCCAGCAGCACCAGCTGCAACAGCAACACACACACACCAGCTGGTTTTCATTGGCATGACCATCATGTCTTCATGCTGAAATACTTTCTGCTTCCTCCTCCACTGTTTTCTGGCCAAGCCCTTGTTATTCTTAAGATTCAACTTAGGCATGTCTTCTACCAGGAAGCCTTCCCGTTTACCCTCTCCTCCACCCAGAATGAGCTGTGCACTCTTTCCTTCAAACTAGAAAACAATCTTAGGTTTACTATCCCACTTTGCACACTGCGATAATTCAGTTTCTGGATCTGTCTCTCCATTAAATTAGGAGTTCTATAAGCATACCATATGTGTGTGTGTGTGTGTGTGTGTGTAGGCAATTTTGTCAACTGTGTTCAATACTAGAAGCCTATCAATCAGGCACTTTGGAGATGGTCAAAAAATTTGTTGAATAAATGGTAAGGAAAATCATTTATTTAACAGAATAAAAAGGAAAAGCCCATATTAGAGTTCTGGTATTTAATAAAATCTTTGAGGACAGGGGCCAAGTCATATTTTTGTACTGACTCTTCCAGCCTTGTGTGTATTTATTGAACAACGTGGCCAACTCTTTTTCACTTTGTATGTGAGCTCAGCAGTTGTCTTACAGAATATCCTCTGAATGAATCAAGCCTTAAACACATATTCAGGAACTTCTGGTAATGGATGTAAAGTCCTTAAGGAAAAGACTGAAAACCCTCCTTTGCAAACCTTTATGTCTTCATGCTTTATATAAGCAGATTGTTTTGTAGAAAAAAAATCAGAGGGTATACTTTCTATTTATCATATAAATATATATATATATATATATATATATATATATATATGACCTAGAATGCAAATGTCCATTTCTGCCTAAAAAGAAGTATGTGTCTAAAGTATAACATCTAGTCCTGATATCTGAGGGTATTTTCCTGAACTTTTGATGCTCAAGGGATCCCTGCTGCTAAGAGTCACACATTTAGATGTTTGGAATCTTCTCGCAGAGGTGACTACTCTGGCTGTTCTGAGAAGCTCTGTCTGTGCTCTGTGCTCAGTTGCACCTGACTCTTTGCGATCCCATGAACTGTAGCCTGCCGGGCTCCTCTGTTCATAGATTTTTTTTCATGCAAGAATACTGGAGAGGATTGCCACTTCCTACTCTAGAGGAACTTCCCAACCCGGGGATCGAACCTGCATCTCTTGCATCTTCCGCATTGGCAGGTGGATTCTTTACCACTAGCACCCCCTGGGAAGTCCTACCAGGCTTCTCCGTCCATGAGATTCTCCAGGCAAGAATACTGGAGTGGGTTGCCATTTCCTTCTCCAGGGGATCTTCCTGACCCAGGGATCAAACCCAGGTCTCCCACATTGCGGGCAGACGCTTTAACCTCTGAGCCACCAGGGAAACAGAGATCTGAGAAGCTACCTCTTGTCAAAGTGCATTGCATCACTCTATATGACAGAGATGGACCTCAGTGCAGGGCAAGAATGAGAACCTATCCGTGTGGGAAAAGTGACTGCCTAGATGATTATTGTGTAAGAATAGCTAGAAATGAAAATGAAATTAAGAAGAATAGAAATGATAGCTGGAAATTGGAATTAGTTTAACTGAAAATTCATTTGCCCCAGTACATTTGTGTTTAACAAGGCTTTGCCCAAGTGTATTATTAGCACATAAAGCGGAGTGCTCTGTGGCAATGAGTGACCATAGTCATACCTTTCAGTATAAAGCATATGAATTTTGCCACTGGAGAAATACAGGAGACATCAAATTATACTCCTCTTGGAAAAAAATGGGTCTGGGTTATCTTTTTCCTATATGCTGGTAGCTCTGGCCACCCAGTGTTAATAACCAGTCAAAACCTGTATCAAAAAACACTGCCAGAAAACAGTACGGAGGTTTCTCCACAAAAACTAAAAACTGAACTCCCGTTATGACCCAGAAATTCCGCTCCTGGATCTATATCTTGAAAAAGATGAAAACACTAATTCAAAAAGACACATGTACCACATTGTTCTCAGTATCATTATTTACAGTGCTGCTGTGAACCTAAGTGTCCATCAACAGATGAATGGCAAAAGACGTGGTGGATAAATACACAACGGAATATTGTTCAGCTTTAAAAAAGAAGGAAGTCCTGCCACTTGCAGCAACTGGAGACCAAACTAGTGGTTCCCAGAGGGGAGAGGTGAGGGGTCAAGGGCAACATAGGAACAGGGGAGTAAGAGGTACAAACTATTAGGTATAAAATACACTACAAGGATATAGTGTACAACATGGGGGAATACAGCCAATATTTTGTAATCAGCTGTAAATGGAGTATTAGCTCTAAAAATTGTGAATCAATATATGGTATATCTTTAATGCATACAATATTGTTCATCAACTATACTTCAATAAAAATTACAAACTTAAAAATTTACAAAAAGACCACTGCTGGAAATGGCATAGTATCAGTGGTAGAAGATGCTCATCAAACGGTGTGCCTCAGCATTTCTCTTTTCAGCCACTGCAGTGGAGGATGCCCATGGAGGAAGTACTTGATGACTTAGTGATACTGCAACAAAAAACCCAAACCACAGGAGAAGAGATGTTCTAATTTAAAGTTTCTTTTGGAGCCATCATGCAGACTGGCGATGTGCTGTGCTCAGTTCTGACAAGGGCCCGGATTCTCACGAGAAGAGAACACCGGTCCCTGATTGCAAACCCATGTGCTGCTTGGTTTTCAGGGGTTAATTAACAACCTGTGCTGACAGAGCCTCCTGACTGCAATTTCATGTTTAAGGAAATAGTGAAAATTACAACTACCATCAAATTGCAGCTATTAAATATCCACTTTTCAAGCACATTCTGCCAAGAAATGGGGGGTGAATGTGCACCACTGCTTTTCATTGCTGAGGAATGCTGGCTGGCAGAGAGAAATGTGCTCCTAGGAGCTGTAAAATCAGGGACGGGACATTTCTTCATGACATTAATAATCTCAATATACACCATTTCTATCATTTCAAATGCACAGTGCATCTCAGCAATATCTCCAATTATCTTAACAATCCTGAACTCACCACAGGAGAAATAAACTTTTGCCAGTCTTCCATGGTGAGGATAAGGTGTCAGAATTAAAACAAGACAAGACAAAACAAGCTAGGGTAAAAATGCTCCAGTCGCTAGGAAATTGATTCATCCCCAATATTTGATGATTTTATTTCTCATTAGAGAAAACAAGACAGTGAAATCTTGGGTATGCTTAAAAGCCACATCAAGATGCAGCAATAAAATGGTAACAATTGCTTGACAGAATGAAATGTAACCAGGGTGGACTGAGAATTCATTTGTCACTATCCTCAAGTAAACTCAAACTGCCACATTGCGATATAATTGTGGACTTAGAGTTTTCAAGGTACTACTTACTAAATCTCTCCATTAATTTCGGGTCCATGTTTGACTTGAATGGGCTTCCCCGGCCGCTCAGCAGTAAAGAATCTGCCTGCCAATTCAGGAGACACGGGTTCTATCCCTGGGTAGGGAAGATCCCCTGGAGAAGTGGCAATCTACTCCAGTATTCTTGCCTGGAAAATCCCATAGAGAGAGGAGCCTAGCGGTCTATAGTCCACGGGGTCGCAAAAGAGTCAGACACGGCTGAGCGACTAAACAACATACAATATTTGACTTGAATATCCAGATTTATCAGATGGAGCTATCAAGCACGCACATTCCCAGTCATTGATAACTGTCATTTTAGCCTCTAATTTAGTAGCAGTAAAAGACAGGAAAGAAGCATAATGCTTGTAGAACCTAATGCTTGAATTATTGAGACAAAAGTGAAAAAGGTTAGCAATGAGATCATGTCTCTTCCACAGACATGAAACAATTATTTTTGCCATTAATATTATGTTCCATTTTTATAACTTAAGTACTTATCATGTCTCTTTCTATTCACTTAAAATTAATGGTCCGTGAGAACAATGAGCAAACCATAGGGTGGTTTGGGAATAACAAACCCTGAGAACTGCTGGTGAGAGACAGCTGATGGAAGGAATGGCTGAGGGGATTCTGTAGGCTACTCAAGAGCTGATGGTAATGAAAGTGACTTATCCTGTTGTGACCATGGAAAATTGAGAATAAGTGCTGAAAACTGGTGGAGGAGGAAATGGCAACCCACTCCGGTATTCTTGCCTGGAAAATCCCAGGAATGGAGGAGCCTGGCAGGCTGTGGTCCATGGGGTCACAAAGAGTCAGACACAACTGAAGCAACTTAGTACAGCATAGCGCAGCTGAAACTGGTGCAGATCCTGAGATGTGCATTTGATGAAGACGGTTAATATGGGAATAATGGAATCTTTTGAAATTCTTAAAATACAAGTGATGGAAATGATCACAGTGCAAGCTGATTGCATCGTTAGTCACCATCTTTCAATAAAAACTGATGTTCACTGATAGAATGACAGTAGATCAGAAACCCTGTAAATCTGCCAAGTGATGCAAACAATTTTTCCTCCTGTCAAGAAGAGTCATTTGCCAAAATTTCAACCCAAGTAGCCCCTTGTACAGTATTCTGTGCGGTATAGAACAGGCCCTTGCATCTTGTGCGATATTCTGGACATTTTCTCGCAGTGATTACCACAGTAAAGATCGTTGAGCTTGGGGAACAAAGAAACGTAAAAGAACAAATATTTCTGGTCTCCATACACTGTGTTAGTCTTAGGTCTAGAAACACTGTCACAGCAAGAAGAAAGAGGAGAGAAATTGCCTAGATCCTAAATCTCATTATCATCCTTCAATTTAGCCCCATTTTCAAATTTTATGAACTCAATGAAATCACATCATAATAGGTGTAACTGGTAGGAAAAAAATTGCTCTAAAGATGTCAGGACAAGTAATATAGCTGCTGTAACAAATCACCCCTATATTCTTAGCAATCTTGTAGAGACAGTAGTTGAGCGGTCCTAAAGAGAGATTTTAGTTCTCTGCATAGGAATTGAACGTGGGTAACGCGTTCTTGCCTAGGGAATCCCAGGGACGGGGGAGCCTGGTGGGCTGCTGTCTATGGGGTCGCACAGAGTCGGACATGACTGAAGTGACTTAGCAGCAGCAGCAGCAACCTGGATGGAAACCAAGAATCCTAGCCACTAAACCGCCAAGGGCTAGAGGCTAGAAGCAAAGTGGCCCTGAACATTCATGAAAGAATGTTTCAAGGAGGCAAAGTCTGTGAAAACAACTATAAAGTTTAGAGACTTTAGAGACACACAGCATAACATGTGGGCTAGTACACAGAGAAACTGTTTATTTAAAATTGAAACAGGCAGAAATACACACCCATGAGGAGTGCGGGCATCCTGAGGTGACTTAAGTCACTCACATAGGACAGTTCTTTGAGGTCTGTGTTTATTTTTGGCCTTGTTTCTTTCCTCCAACCTGACTGGTCTTAGGACTCTCCCCAAGATGTGTGCACCACTTTTTGCTAAGACAGCTTCCAGCCCTCAGGCCTGTGGGGGTATGTCCACGTGTGTTATGGGCTGGCACCCCCTCTCTTTTGACCCCCAAGGAACCTTCCTGCACACGTGCAGATTGGGAAGTTTTCCTTGACCTTTGGAGTGGGTGTGTTATTGCTTCACCTCAGCTGAGCTCAGCTTTTGCCACAAGCTTTGTCCTTAGAGTGTCTGGATGAAAACAAATTTCAATTTTACTCAACTTGACAAACACCAGCTGTCCAGCCCAGGGGCCCATCCATTGCCTACCTCACTAGTCATGAATCACAGCAAAATTCTCCTTCTTGACCAGGTCACAGTATGCTATACATTGAGGCTGCCTCTTCCATGCAGGGAGGGATTCAGTGATAGCCAACTGTCTGCGTCTTATACCACTGCTACATTCACCTCCAAGACTGCCGTGGGAGAGAAAGAGCCGGCACTGGAGACCTTTTGTGGAGTTCTGCGGCCAGACCTGGAAGAGCATTACAGAACTTCTGCCCGCCTCCCAGTGCCTGGACCCTCACCCGACAGCCTGGGTTACCAGTTCCAGGAGGGGCTGGGAAGGAGTCGTCCTGTGCGCCCAGGAAGAGAGAATGGGATTGGCAATCACGCAGGAAGTCTCAGGTGGAAACCATACATAATTAGGCTATTAAGATCCAAAAAGCATATACATATACATTTTAAACGTAAAGCACAATACTCCAAAGAAATTTTGAGCTGAAGGGTTTTGATGGGAGTTAAACTATGGACCCTTGAGAAAACACATTCACACACCGATATCTCATACACACAAGAGCTATCTCAGTAAAGATGTTTGAGAAGCTCGTAGCAATGCCCTCAAACTGAGCTAGCCACACTTCCTCATCTCCATCTTGGTGATCAGCATCAGAGAGCTGATCTCTGCACACAAGTATACAATCTGCACACTTAGCACAAAGCTCCCTCTCACATCTTCCCTCCAGTTCAGTTCAGTCACTCAGTCGTGTCTGACTCTTTGCAACCTCATAACCGCAGCACGCCAGGCCTCCCTGTCTATCACCAACTCCCAGAGTCCACTCAAATCATGTTCATTGAGTTGGCAATGCCATCCAACCATCTCATCCTCTGTCGTCCCCTTCTCCTCCTGCCCTCAATCTTTCCCAGCATCAGGGTCTGTTCCAATGAGTTTCTTCACATCAGGTGGCCAAAGTATTGGAGTATTCCCTCCAGACACCCTCTCAATGCAGATAACCATTAAGGGATGGAAAGATGGAAACAACTGAGGTAATGATCTTATTATCACTGTGATCTGAACAAAGAGACCTCAACATGGGAATCTGAAAGGAGAAGATGATCGAGGATTAATTGCTGCTGTAAAAAGGGTGGAAGGAATCTAGTCTGTTCAGATTTTAAGATTAAAAAAAAAGAGGAGAAACTTCACAGTGGAGAGGGATATGGAATGGTGTTTCATATGTGTCCACTTCAGAAATTTGCATGTGATTTTCTCTTCAAAATAATCGCTCTCTCTCTCAAAGTTGCTCAGTTGCGTCCAGCTCTTTGTGACCCCATGGACTGTAGCCGTCCTAGCTCCTCTGGCCATGGGGTTCTCCTGTAAGAATACTGGAGTGGGTAGCTATTCCCTTCTCCAGGGGATCTTCTTGACCCAAGGATTGAACCCAAGTCTCTCACATTGCAGGCAGATTCTTTACCGTCTGAGCCACTAGGAAATCCCCAATAATGGTAGAACTGAACATGCATTGTACAAGGAATGCAGTCATGAATAAAATTTAAAAGTCCCTTCCACAGATGAACCTGTTTGAAGGACAGGAAGAGAGACGCAGACACAGAGAACAGCATGTGGGCACGGGGAGAAGGGAGGCAGGGTGGACCGGGAGAGCAGCACTGTCATCTGTACACGCCGTGTGTGAAACGGACGGCTAGTGGGGGACATACACAGCAGAGGGAGCTCAGCTCGGTGCTCGGTGATGACCTAGGGGGGTGGGGTGGGGGTTCAAGCGGGAGGGGATATACGTATACATACAGCTGATTCCCTTTGTTGTATGGCAGAAACTAACACAGCATTGTAAAGCAATTATATGGCAATAAAAATGATATTCACAAAGCTATTAGTATATCTAGAAAAAATGAACAAAAAAACAAGTTATTCAAAAGAAATCCATGTTCCCTTTCTCCTGAACTTATATGCATATTGGTAGAGCACCTGAGCAGCCATGATAAAGATTGCATTTTCCAGCAAAAAGCAAAACAAAACAGTCCCTCTGAACACAGCCAAGTGTCAATAAACATTTGATGAATTGAGAAACAGGTAAAAAAAAAATGGTATTGAAGTACTGACAGCTCCTGAATATAGCACCCTATCATTTTTATATTAAAAAGATAAAGTCAGTAATTAGACTTACTGTTTTGAGAATTAATTTTCCAGAATTTCAATAATATTAAACATGTAATCATTACATGACTCTAAGTAAATAATTGTTTCATGTTGTTAAGTAAAAAGCGTGATTTGATGTAGTTGGATTGCATATATCTGGAGATAACAGTTAGCAATGAAATGAATCAAACTTTTACAATAGAGTGCAAAACCCACTCAATCACAGATTAACCTTGTGTGATTTGCAAATACTTTCTTTCAGAGTGTAGCTTGCCATTTTATCCTTTTCACAGGGTATTTTGCAAAACAAAGATTTTAATTTTGATAAAGTCCCATTGATATACTTTTGATTTTGTAGATCACACTTTTGGTTTCAAGTCTAAGGACTCTTTGCCTTGATCCAGATCCTAAGGATTTTCTTTTTTGTTTAAAACTAATTTTACATTTTTACCTTTTACATTTAAGTTCATGATCCACTTTGAGAGAATTTTTAAGGTATGACACTTAGGTCACAATTCATTTTCCTCTGTAGATGTCCAATTGCTCCAGCATTATATAATGAAAAGGCTATCTTTCCTCCACTGAATTTGCACCTTTGTTTGGGGATATTTGTGGATATCTGTTTCTGAGTTCTTTATTCTATTCCACTAATCCATGAGTTTATTCCTCCATTGATATCACTCTGTTCTGATCATTGTAACTGTAGAATAGGTGTGGGCGTTCGGTAGACTGATCTCTACTACTTTATTCTTCATTTTCAAGATTGTTTTAGCTATTATAGTTCCTTTACTCTTCCATATAAATTTTAGAATCATCTTGTCTGTGTCCACTAAAAACATTTTAGCAGGTTTTTTAACTTAGTTATTTGCTTACAACTTTAAAAACAACAAATGTGAGAACTCACTGTGTGACCATTTCGTGTTCGCCTCAGTTATGTTGTGGAGGGTTCCAGTCTTCAGCCTGTGGTTTTCAAGCTCGGTAGCTGTTATTTAATGTAAACATTATCTGTGTGAGAGCACAGAATGACACTAGCAGAAAGAGATGAAAGTTCTCATACTCCCTTCCACCAGCTTCTCACCCACAAGAATTTGCCTCCCTTGGTATCTTGAGTATAGCTCTATTTAACCCCTTGGTTTGGCATCTTGCTTCTTACTTCTAACCTGCTGCTCTGTAGTGCTATTAGACTCCAGTAATGGAAGTCCAGTGCAGAGAATAAAATAACCTAGGAATTATTCCAACCACTTTTGACAGCCACTTTGCCAATGATAGCTGAGAAGTGCCACCCAAAGATTTAGCTGCCATCTAAGGAGAAAAGGAAAGATATAAGCATCTGAATGCAGAGTTCCAAAGAAGAGCAAGGAGAGATAAGAAAGCTTTCCTCAGCGGTCAATGCAAAGAAATAGAAGAAAACAATAGAATGAGAAAGACTAGAGATCTCTTCAAGAAAATTAGAGATACCAAGGGAAGGTTTCATGCAAAGATGGGCTTGATAAAGGACAGAAATGATATGGACCTAACAGAAGCAGAAGATATTAAGAAGAGGTGACAAGAATACACAGAAGAACTGTACAAAAAAGATCTTCACAACCAAGATAATCACGATGGTGTGATCACTCACACTCATCAAGAGCCAGATATCCTGGAATGTGAAGTCAAGTGGGCCTTAGAAAGCATCACTACGAACAAAGCTAGTGGAGGTGATGGAATTCCAGTTGAGCTGTTTCAAATCCTGAAAGATGATGCTGTGAAAGTGCTGCACTCAACATGCCAGCAAATTTAGAAAACCCAGCAGTGGCCACAGGACTGGAAAAGGTCAGTTTTCATTCCAATCCCAAAGAAAGGCAATGCCAAAGAGTGCTCAAACTACTGCACAATTGCACTCATCTCACACACTAGTGAAATAATGCTCAAAATTCTCCAAGCCAGGCTTCAGCAATACGTGAACCATGAACTTCCAGATGTTCAAGCTGGTTTTAGTAAAGGCAGAGGAACCAGAGATCAAATTGCCAACATCCGCTGGATCATGGAAAAAGCAAGAGAGTTCCAGAAAAACATCTATTTCTGCTTTATTGACTGTGCCAAAGCCTTTGACTCTGTGGATCACAATAAACTGTGGAAAATTCTGAAAGAGATGGGAATACCAGACCACCAAACCTGCCTCTTGAGAAATCTGTATGTAGGTCAGGAAGCAACAGTTAGAACTGGACATGGAACAACAGACTGGTTCCAAATAGGAAAAGGAGTATGTCAAGGCTGTATATTGTCATCTTGCTTATTTAACTTCTATGCAGAATATATCATGAGAAACGCTGGGCTGGAAGAAGCACAAGCTGGAATTGAGATTGTCAGGAGAAATATCAATAACCTCAGAGATGCAGATGACACCACCCTTATGGCAGAAAGTGAAGAGGAACTGAAAAGCCTCTTGATGAAAGTGAAAGAGGTGAGTGAAAAAGTTGGCTTAAAGCTCAGCATTCAGAAAACGAAGATCATGGCATCCTGTCCCATCACTTCATGGCAAATAGATGGGGAAACAGTGGAAAGAGTGTCAGACTTTATTTTTGGGGGCTCCAAAATCACTGCAGATGGTGATTGCAGCCATGAAATTAAAAGACACTTACTCCTTGGAAGGAAAGTTATGACCAACCTAGATAGCATATTCAAAAGCAGAGACATCACTTTGCCAACAAAGGTCTGTCTAGTCAAGGCTATGGTTTTTCCTGTGGTCATGTCTGGATATGAAAGTTGGACTGTGAAGAAAGCTGAGCGCCAAAGAATTGATGGGTTTGAACTGTGGTGGTGGAGAAGACTCTTGAGAGTCTCTTGGACTGCAAGGAGATCCAACCAGTCCATTCTAAAGGTGATCAATCCTGGGTGTTCTTTGGAAGGACTGATGCTGAAGCTGAAACTCCAATAATTTGGCCACCTGAAGGGAAGAGTTGACTCATTGGAAAAGACTCTGATGCTGGGAGGGATTGGGGGCAGGAGGAGAAGGGGACAACAGAGGATGAGATGGCTGGATGGCATCACCGACTCAATGGACATGAGTTTGGGTGAACTCCAGGAGTTGGTGATGGACAGGGAGGCCTGGCGTGCTGCGATTCATAGTATCACAAAGAGTTGGACATGACTGAGTGACTGAACTGAATTGAACTGAAAGATTTTTCACAATAGGGCTCAGCACAACTTTGGGGCATGTGACTTCATAAATGGCACTTAGACCAGTTTTGTAAGGGCTTTGAACATCTCCGAATTTAGTTATTGGGGTCGGGCAAGACCTGGAACCAATCCCTCATGGATAAGAAGGGACAACTGGATATATTATATTTCATCACTTCTTTGTGGAGGGCAATGACACTGAACAGTTAGGGATCAAATTAATTATCATCCTATGACATTATCCAGCTTTAATGGGAATAGCTCTTGGCATTTTTCAAAAGTCATACAATGAAGCAGTAACTTCTTTAGGTGATTATGTGAATGCTTCCAGGTTGTTCCATTCTTCTTAAAAATGTCAAGAGACACAAGAAAGGAGACAAGCTCAAATTGGATCAGGTCAGATGTAAAGAAGATGTTCCCAAGAGTATAATAAGCATGGAAATGTTTTACTGAAAGATGGAGTGCATTATCTTGAGACATCTGTACAAAGGTTTAGATTTCAGCCTGTAGCAAGAGAAACTGATTAAATTACTCTGGAAGTCTTCAAGAGTTTTCATTTTTAGGAAATTCTGAATCAAAAATCAGATCCCCAAAAACATGTCTAAAATCTCTTTGGTTTTAATAATGCAAGACCAAGCAATTCCAAATCTGAATTTGTGGGTTACTTAGAAAATTAACATTTTGGTATAAATTTAGTAAATTAATTTAGATTAATATTGACAATGCAAATTAAGACCTGATTAAGACCTCCAAAAAATAGTTGGCTTTGCAATAAGAATTGCAATGTTAACTCAATATAGCTGAAGTATGTTGCAGATGACACCACCCTTATGGCAGTAAGTGAAGAGGAACTAAAAAGCCTCTTGATGAAAGTGAAAGAGGAGAGTGGAAAAGTTAGCTCAACATTCAGTAAATGAAGATCATGGCATCTTGTCCCATAACTTCATGGGAAATAGATGGGGAAACAGTGGGAAGTGTCAGACTTTATTTTTGAGGTCTCTAAAATCACTGCAGATGGTAACTGCAGCCATGAAATTAAAAGACGCTTACTCCTTGGAAGGAAAGTGATGACCAATCTAGATAGCATATTCAAAAGCAGAGACATTACTTTGCCAACAAATGTCTGTCTAGTCAAGGCTATGGTTTTTCCTGTGGTCATGTATGGATGTGAGAGTTGGACTGTGAAGAAAGCTGAGTGCCGAAGAACTGATGGTTTTGAACTGTGGTGTTGGAGAAAACTCTTGAGAGTCCCTTGGACTGCAAGGAGATCCAACCAATCCATTCTAAAGGAGATCAGTCCTGGGTGTTTATTGGAAGGACTGATGCTGAAGCTGAAACTCCAATACTTTGGCCACCTCAGGTGAAGAGTTGACTAATTAGAAAAGACCCTGATGCTGGGAGGGATTGGGGGCAGAAGGAGAAGGGGACGACAGAGGATGAGATGGCTGGATGGCATCACCGACTTGATGGACATGAGTTTGGGTGAACTCCGGGAGCTGGTGATGGACAGGGAGGCCTGGTGTGCTGCAGTTCATGGGGCTGCAAAGAGTCAGACACAACTGAGTGACTGAACTGAACTGAACTGAACTGAAGTATGTTGGACACACAGATACACACACCATACATACATGTATTGCAGATGAATGTGTATTACTCATATGTCATAACATTATTCTGAAAAATTTATTTAAATACATTTCATTTTAAAAATTAAATGAGAACTTCTAAAGAATAAATTTATTATTTAAGTTATGTGTTTAGAGATATAAAAGCAAACCATCTGACATCCAAATGTAAACACAAAGAAACTTCAAAAGTTGTACAATAAACAACATGTTATAATTGCCAAAATCCCAACACTATGGATTTAACTGAATTCAATTTCACAGACCCTGAGGGAGCATCTCCCAAGTGTTGATCTTATGTTAAGCACAAGAACTTCATTTCATGATGTTGGACCAAGCATACATTGGGCTGGCCTCTGCCATTAGACCCCTTTGAAATAACAGTCAAGAGATACAAAGGGAATAAAGGAATTGTAGTAAAGAGAACTGCAGAAGAGTCATCAACAAATGAAAGATTCTTGAGCTCCAGGACCTTGCTTCGGATGTGTCAAGTCCCCCATCCATTAAACCACTGATGTGTCTGTTGCTGACTCTGGCTTCTTTCCTTTGATCGGGAAGCTGAGCAAGTCCCACAAGGATCCCTTGTGGGATTCAACCCAACACTCTCTCATGTTCAGGGGAAGCTGAACAAGGCAGGTGATGTGGTGCCAGCTGGCACTCTTTGTTAAAATATTTTATTGAAACTGATTAACAATGTTGTGTTAGTTTCAGGTATACAGCAAAGTGATTCAGTGATACATGTAAGTAAATTCATTCTATTTTAGATTCTTTTCTCATATAGGTTGTCGTAGAACACTGAATGGATTTCCCTGTGCTATCCAGTAAGCCTTGTCTGAGAATTTATATTATATGTACTAATGCACACCCACTCCAGTACTCTCGCCTGGAAAATCCCATGGACAGAGGAGCCTGGTAGGCCGCAATCCATGGGGTCGCAAGGAGTCAGACACAACTGAGTGACTTCACTTTCACTTTTCACTTTTCACTTTCATGTATTGGAGAAGGAAATGGCAACCCACTCCAGTGTTCTTGCCTGGAGAATCCCAGGGATGGGGGAGCCTGGTGGGCTGCCGTCTATGGGGTCACAAAGAGTCGGACACGACTGAAGTGACTTAGCAACAGTAGCAGCACAAGTGTTTATCCCAAGCTCCTGTTCTATCCCTCCCTCCATATTTTCCCCTTAGTAAGCATAAGCTTGTTTTTGATATTTGTAAGCCTGCTTCTGCTTTGTAAGTAAGTCCGTTGGTATATTTTTAATATTAGATTCCGCATATGGGTGATATTATAATATTTGTCTTTCTCTGTGTGACTTACTTCATTTAGTATGATAATCTCTAGGTCCGTCTATTTTGCTGCAAATGGTGTTATTTTATTATTTGATATGGGCTAATATTCCACTATATATATATGCATATATATATATATATATCTTCTTTATCTTCTTTATCTTTTTTATCTTTATCTTTTCCTCTGTTAATGGACATTTAGGTTTCTTCCATGTCTAGGCTATTGTAAATAGTGCTACAATGAACACTGAGGTGCATATATCCTTTTGGATTATTGTATTCTCCAGATATATGCCCAAGACTGGGACTGCTGGATCATATGGGAGTTCTTAGTTTTTTAAGGAACCTCCCTACTGTCCATACATTCCCATCAACAGTGTAAGAAGGTTCCCATTTCTCCACACCCTCTCTAGCATATATCTTTCATAGATTTTTTGACACTGGCCATTACTGAAAGCAGATTGATTATATTCTTTGCAGCCAAAGATGGAGAAAGCTCTATACAGTCAGCAAGAACAAGACCAGGAGCTGATTGTGGCTCAGATCATGTACTCCTTATCACCAAATTCAGACTTAAATTGAAAAAAGTAGGAAAAACCACTAGACCATTCGGGTATGACCTAAATCAAATCCCTTTCAATTATACACATTAAGTGACAAATAGATTCAAGGGATTAGATCTGATAGAAAGAGTGCCTAAAGAACTAAGGACGCATGTTCCTGACATTGTATAGGAGGCAGTGATCAAGCCCATTCCCAAGAAAAAAATGCGAAAAGGCAAAATGGTTGTACGAGGAGGCCTTACAACTATGAAAAGAAGAGAAGCAAAAGGCAAAGGAGAAAAGGAAAGATATACCCATTTGAATGCAGAGTTCCAAAGCATACCAAGGAGAGATAAGAAAGCCTTCCTCAGTGATTAATGCAAAGAAATAGAGGATAACAATAGAATGGGAAGACTAGAGACCTCTTCAAGAAAATTAGAGATACCAAGGGAATGTTTCATGCAAAGATGGACACAATAAGGACAGAAGTGGTATGGACCTAACAGAAGCAGAAGATATTAAGAAGAGGTGGCAAGAATACACAGAAGAGCTATGCAAAAAAGATCTTCAAGACCCAGATGATCGTGATAGTGTGATCACTCACCTAGAGCCAGACATCCTGGAATGTGAAGTCAAGTGGGCCTTAGGAAGCATCATGAACAAAGCTAGCAGAGGTGATAGAATTCCAGTTAAGCTATTTCAAGTCCTAAAAGATGATGCTGTGAAAGTGTTGCACTCAACATGCCAGCAAATTTGGAAAACTCAGCAGTGGCCAGAGGACTGGGAAAGGTCAGTTTTCCAATCCCAAAGAAAGGCAATGCCAAACAATGCTCAGACTATTGCACAATTGCACTCATTTCACGTGAAGTAGCAAAGTAATGCCCCAAATTATCCAAGCCAGGCTTCAACAGTATGTGAACCCTGAATTTCCAGATGTGCAAGCTGGATTTAGAAAAGGCAGAGGAACCAGAGATCTAAGTGCCAACATCCGTTGGACCATCAAAAAAGCAAGAGAGTTTCAGAAAAACATCTATATCTGCTTTATTGACTATGCCAAAGCCTTTGACTGGAAAATTCTTCAAGGGATGGGAATACCAGACCACCTTACCTGCCTCCTGAGAAATCTGTACGCAGGTCAAGAAGCAACAGTTAGAACTAGATATGGAACAATAGATGTTTCAAATCAGGAAAGGAGTATGTCAAGGCTGTATATTGTCACCCTACTTATTTAACTTATATGCAGAGTACATCGTGAGAATCGCTGGGCTGGATGAAGCACAAGCTAGAATCAAGATTGGCAGGAGAAATATCAATATCATATGCAGATGACACCACCCTTATGGCAGAAAGCAAAGAAAAATTAAAGAGCTTCTTGATGAAAGTGAAAGGAGTGTGAAAAAATTGACTTAAAACTTAACATTCAGAAAACAAATATCATGGCATCTGGTTCCATCATTTCATGGCAAATAGATGGGGAAACAATGGAAACAGGAACAAACTTTATTTTGGTGGACTCCAAAATCACTGCAGATAGTGACTGCAGCTATGAAATTAAAAGACGCTTGCTCCTTGGAAGAAAAGCTATGACCAACCTAGACGGCATATTAAAAAGCAGAGACATTACTTTGCCAACAAAGGTCTGACTAGTCAAAGCTATGGTTTTTCCAGTAGTCATGTACGGATGTGAGAGCTGGACTATAAAGAAAGCTGAGCACCAAAGAATTGATGCTTTTGAACTGTGGTGTTGGAGAAGACTCTTGAGAGTCCCTTGGACAGCAAGGAGATCAATCCAGTCCATCCTAAAAGAGATCAGTCCTGAATGTTCATTGGAAGGACTGATCCTGAAGCTCAAACTCCAATACTCTGGCCACCTGCTGACTCCTTGGAAAAGACCTTCATGCTGCAAAGGATTGAAGGTGGGAGAAGGGGATGACAGAGGATAACAGATAACAGGATGACAGAGGTTGGATGGCATCACAGACTCAATGGGCATGAGTTTGAGTAAGCTCCGGGAGTTGCTGATGGACAGGGAGGCCTGATGTGCTGCGGTCCATCGGGTCACAAAGAGTTGGCCATGACTGAGTGACTAAACTGAACTGATACTGACCAGTGTGTGGTGATACATCATTGCAGTTTTGATTTGTGTTTAATAGTTACTGACGTTGAGCATCTTTTCATGTGTCCTTGGCCATTTCTATTTCTTCCTAGGAAAACTATTTAGACCTTCCGCATATATTTTGATTTTATTTTTTTTTTTTTGGTTTCTTGGCATAGATCTGCATGAGCTGTTTGTATATTTCAGAGATTAATTCCTGTTAGTTGTGTCATTTGCAAATATTTTCTCCCATTCTGTGGGTTGTTTTTTGTTTTGTTGATGGTTTCCTTTGCTGTGCAGAAACTTTTAAGTTTAATTGGGTCCTGTTTGCTTCTTTTTCTTTATAGTGCTCTAGGAGGTGGGTCAAAAAAGCTCTTGCTGCGATTTATGTAGTTGGCACTCTTGATCCGTTGTGCCTTGCCGCACGTCATGGAAGCCCAGAGGTGAACAGAACTTACACCCTCACTAAACAGCAATGAGGCAGGGTTAGTAAATGCTCCAGTTTTACCAGGAGGCATCACTGTGGTCAAAAGGGAGCTGAACTTCCACTTTCACGTCAACATGTAAACTATAGCTTCACTGAGTGACTGCCTGCAGAAGAGAGATATAAGATCCAGGATCTCACAACATAATATTCAAACGATAGAATACAACCAAAAAATCACTTATACCAAAGATCATTTCAACATGAACAAGAAAACACAATCCATGGATGCTTTGATGACACAGATGGTGGCATTAACTGACAAGGATTTTAAAGCAGCCACCATAAAATGGGCAACTAATACCGTTCTTGAAACAAAAGATAAAATAGAAAGTCTAAACAAATAAATGAAATATATGAGGAGAATAAAATGGAAGTCTCAGAATGGAAAAAAATAAATAATAATGGACATTTTAAAAAGTCCTTTATAAATAAACATGAGTCCTCACTGGACAGACTCAATAACAAAGTGAATATGACAGAGGAAAGAGTAAGTGAGCATGAAAACAGGAAAGAAAAATGGCTCAGTCTGAAAAACAGACAGCAAATGGGCAGAATATAAGTGAACAGAATCCCAAGTACCTATGAATCTGTAGCAATAGCTCTAACATTTGTATAATCAGAGACCCAGAGAAAAGGAGGAAGAGTGGGGCTCAGAATATTTGAAGGAGATAATAATAATTCAGGCTTTTTTTAGCAAGACATTCCTCTTATATATTTTATTTTTTAGCTTCATTTTATATTGGGGTATAGTTGATTTAAAATATTGTGTTAGTTTCAGGGGTACAGCAAAGTAATTCAGTTATACACATACATATATCTACTCTTTTTCAGATTCTTTTCCTGTATGTTACTTAAGTTTCTTGAGTAGAGTTAAAGCAGTAAAAATTTTCAGAGGACCCCCCTTATCAGAGTTGTTGTTAGCTGCTAAGTAATGTCTGACTATTTGAGACCCCATGGACTATCTTTCACCATCTCCGAATGCCCTCAAATTCATGTCCATAGTTGGTGATATCATCCAACCATATAATTCTATGTCACCCTCTTCTCCTCCTGCCCTCAATGTTTCCCAGCATCAGGATCTTTTCCAATGAGTTGGCTCTTTGCATCAGGTGGCCAAAGTATTGGAGCTTCAGCTTCAGCATCAGTCCTTCCAATGAACATTCAGAGTTGATTTCCTTCAGGATGGACTGGTTGGATCTCCTTGCAGTCCAAGAAACTCTCAAGAGTCTTCTCCAATACAATTCAAAGGCATCAGTTCTTTGGTCCTCAGCCTTCTTTATGGTCCAACTCTTCCATCCATACATGACTACGAGAAAAATCATAGCTTTGACTATACAGACCTTTGTCAGCAAAATGATGTCTATGCTTTTTAATTCACTGTCCAGAATTGTCATTGTTTTTCTTCCAAGGAGCAAATGTCTTAATTTTGTGGCTGCAGTCACCATCTGTATTGATTTTGGAGCCCAAGAAAATAAAATGTTACTGTTTTTGCCTTTTCCCCTTCTATTTGCATGGAATGATAGAACTGGATGCCATAATTTTAGTTTTCTGAATGCTAAGTTCTAAGCCAGCTTCTTTACTCTCCTCTTTCATCCTCATCAAGTTCTTTAGTTCCTCTTCACTTTCTGCCATCAGAGTGGTATCATCTGCATATCTGAGATTATTGATATTTCTCCCAGTAATCTTGATTTCAGCTTGTGATTCACCCAGCCCAGGATTTCACATGATGTACTCTGCATGTAAGTTAAATAAACAGGGTGACAATATACAGCCTTATATACATACTTAAATATAGCCTTCAGTTCAGTTCAGTTCAGTTCAGTCGCTCAGTCATGTCCGACTCTTTGCGACCACATGAATTGCAGCGCACCAGGCCTCCCTGTCCATCACCGACTCCCGGAGTTCACTCAGACTCATGTCTATTGAGTTGGTGATGCCATCCAGCCATCTCATCCTCTGTCATCCACTTCTCTTCCTTCCCCCAATCCCTCCCAGCATCAGAGTCTTTTCCAATGAGTCAACTCTTCGCATGAGGTGGCCAAAGTATTAGAGTTTCAGCTTTAGCATCAGTCCTTCCAAAGAAATCCCAGGGTTGATCTCCTTTAGAATGGACTGGTTGGATCTCCTTGCAGTCCAAGGGACTCTCAAGAGTCTTCACCAACACCACAGTTCAAAAGCAGCAATTCTTCGGTGCTCAGCCTTCTTCACAGTCCAACTCTCACATCCATACATGACCACTGGAAAAACCATAGCCTTGACTAGACAGACCTTTGTTGGGAAAGTAATGTCTCTGCTTTTGAATATGCTCTCTAGGTTGATCATAACTTTCCTTCCAAGGAATAAGCGTCTTTTAATTTCCTGGCTGTAGTCACCATCTGCAGTGATTTTGGAGCCTAAAAAATAAAGTCTGACACTGTTTCTTCTGTTTCCCCATCTATTTGCCATGAAGTGATGGGACCAGATGCCATGCTCTTAGTTTTCTGAATGTTGAGCTTTCAACCAACTTTTTTACTCTCCTCTTTCACTTTCGTCAAGAAGCTTTTTAGTTCCTCTTCACTTTCTGCCATAAGGGTGGTGTCATCTGCTATTATATACATACATAAACATACTCCGTTCTCAATTTGGAACCAGTCTGTTGTTCCATGTCCATTTCTAACTGTTGCTTCTTGGCCTGCATACAGTTTCCTCAGTTTTTAAGGTCGTCTGGTATTCCCATCTCTTTACAACTTTTCCACAGTTTTGTTGTGATTCACATAGTCAAACTATTTGTAGTCAATAAAGCAGAAGTAGATATTTTCTGAAATTCCCTTGCTCTCTCTATGATCCAATGGACATTGGCAATTTGATCTCTGGTTCCTCTGCCTTTTCTAAATCCAGCTAGTACATCTGGAATTTGTCAGTTCATGTACTGTTGAAGCCTAGCTTGAAGGATTCTCAGCATTCCCTTGCTAGTTTGTGAAATGAGAGCAATTGTGCTTTAGTTTGAACATTCTTTCGCATTGCCTTTCTTTGAGATTGGAGTGAAAACTGACCTTTTCCAGTCCTGTGGCCACTGCTGAAAATTTTCCATCATAGTCATCATACTTTTCACATGTATCCATAAGAAAATATGAGTAGCAAAAAGCTGCAATGAATTTAGGGGTGCTTTAAAGTAAATCTGTGTTGTGTTATCACAATTACCTTAGATAGTAGTAAGCACAGGTATATGTGTGACATATTTCTTCCACCTGCCAAGCAACACTTGTTTTATAGCATGGTTTGCAGACCCCATGACATAACTCTCTGACTTCTAAGGATGGTTCATTCCTTTGTTCATTCATTCATCAAATACTTACCGTTCCCTTTCTCTGGCCCACATACTAGGAAATGTTGTGTTACTGTTCCTTTTCTCTGGCCCACATGCTGGGAAGTGTTTTGTTATGGAGAGATTTCTTCACTGGACATTGCTGTTTGACAGCTGGCCCAGCATTTTCTGCTCTAGCATATATCTCTTCTTGTCACAGGCTAGCATCAGCTCTGATGAGGACCAAGTTGGTCTTTTCAGTTTTGTTTTTTGAAGTTCTATAAATTTTCCTGTATTAGAAAGCCATCTTGATATTTGCTGTTAAATGTTCTGTAAAAAATCCTACTTTATAGCTGTTTTGCGGTTTTGGTTGTCCCAAAGTCCCACTTATTTAACTATTCACCAAAATTGCAATCTCATTCGGAATGGACCTTTTTGTTATGGAACTACCTTCTAGTTCCCCATGACAATTGCTATCTGCTTTGGCTGTTACCATCACTGTTGTATGGGGAAGGAAATGGCAACTCACTCCAATATTCTTGCCTGGGAAATCCCATGGACAGAGGAGCCTGACCGGCTACAGTCCATGGAGTCATAGAGTTGGACATGAATGAGTGACTATACAGCAACAATCACTGTTGTAACCAATGTCTTAGTAATGACCAGGTGAATTACTGCTAAATGAATTGGAAGTTTGGGTGAAAGGAACGTGTTTCTACTTGAATTTTAGGCCTGCATCTCATTGTTTTCATGTTCTAAATATTTTGTGACATCTTGCTGTGTCAACCAAAATGGCAAAAGTTCACATTTCTATTCCACAACTTACTAAGTTAACAATTCAGTAGAGTTGCTAATTAACTAAAGTTTTGTGAAAATTAAATGTGATGGTCAAAGGATAATTTTCAAAAACTGATGAGAGATATAAAATGAACAAAGATTTTTATTACATTTATTGTATACCATGAATTACAATGCAGAAAAGAAACATTGAAAGCAATTTGCAAAAACTATTCTATGTGTTAGGTAGTTAGAATAGGAAAAAAGGAGTCCAGAATGGCGGTGGCTAAAAGACAAAGAACGGAAAAGCCCACAGAAATAGAAGAAAGGAAGGTCCAAGGACTGGAGTGAGAACCTCAGGTAACACAAAGAGCCCTCTTGGCTAGACCAGTTTACCTAGGGCAGCTCAGGGGGAGGAGAAAACATAAAAAGAGGAGCCAAAATTGGGCTGGGAGCTTCTCTTCTCTTAGTGTCTTTTGGGTTGGCCCACCCTCACACCTCGAGGATGTATTTTCCTTTGCCTTCTAAATGAAACTGAGCTGGTAACACGGAGCTGTAACACTGGTCCATCCGCCCGTCCTTTCAAATTCTTGTTGTGATGAGACAGAACCAAGGAAATTACAAACTCCTCCAACATACGCATAGAGCAATAGTTGATTTTATTTCAACAGTGCACATCTAACTTACATTCCCATAGATAAGAATTGTTTTCATTGCTGTCAGTTTGTGACAAATTAACTTCTATCTTCACAGAGTTATAAAATAGCCTAGTTAAAGTCCCTCATGATGGAACTACTCATGATGGAATTCAACAGTTCCTGGGCCTTCAACTTTCTATTGCAAGAATATCCAGTTACCTCTTGCCCATTTCAAAGTCTTAAATTTTTCTCTATAATGATAAAATCTATAGTTTATCCTTAGCACAGTTAAGGAAGGCAGAATAAAGAACATATTTGCTGATGTTACAGAGGAAGAAATTACATCTCTTTTATGTCTTGTGCTTAGTGTTTTTAACAAATAAAAAATAATAAAGCAAACAAAAATATCAATAACTGTGAGGAAGACATTGTAAATATTAATACTAATTTCACTTTAGTTATCCAAAGTACGAATTTTAAAAATGCAATAACTAATAACTAAATGCAAAATAGAAACTCGTGTGCTTTGCTTATGCACAAAGGGCATAAGTTCCATCAAATGAAAATAGAGATTTTTTTTTAACGATTTGAAATTATTCCAATCAATTCATTTTCTCTTGAACATGTATTCCCATGTTAGTAAGTCAAGCCACAGAACTCTAGGAAGATGAAATGGGAACATGAGTTGTTCTTCTTTAATGTAAACAGCCTAAATGTAACATTCAAAGGAGTCTGAAAGCAATTTCCTTGAACTATTAACATTTGGTTGACTTATTTGATTTAAGATTAATTTATTCTTCTGTCTACAGGTTTGATGCATCTTAATTTTCAAACAATAGTTTGTTTATCAAGCTTCAATTATATATCCTTAAAAAAAATTGTTGTTCAGTCATGTTGAACAACTTTGAAACTCCATGAACTATAGCCAGCCAAGTTCCTCTGTCCACAGAATTCTCCAAGCGAGAATACTGGAGTGAATAGCCATTCCCTTCTCCAGGGGATCTTCTCAGCTCTGGGATAGAACCTGTGTCTCTTACATCTCCTGAAGGGCAGGCAGATTCTTTACCATCTGAGTCACCAGGACAGTCCCTTACTAAGTGCCTAAAACCACACTAAGCAGTTTTATCTTCTACCATTCAACACTATGAAAAACACTATAATTAAATCAAATTGTAATCAGACCTTCCTTAGACTTCAACCGTAAGTGAAAAGTTAAGATCAAAGCAAAACTGCTGAACTAAACTGATAGGAAAGCTAGGTGGATAAGACAGCACTGGAAAATGGTCACTTCTTGGACTTGGATTTCCAAAGACATCAAGAGCTAAGCAGTATACTCTCCTGTGGCACATTTACACCCTAATACAGATTCACAAGCCTCATAGAATTCTCTAGAGTTCACAAAAATATGATGCTCATTCACTTTTCTATAACTGTGCCAAAACAGAATTCCAAACCTTGTCACATTAATTTCCACTACCTGAATCTCACCCTTAGCCTCTCCTTCCCTACTAGACTGAGTCCTTTTGAGGGCAAATATGTGTCTTGTACTTAGGTAGGCACCATATACATGTTCTTAGAACCTAGAGTGGCTAGCATCGAGTAGGCACATGAAAGGTTTGTTGACAGGTTAAAAGAATGAAGAAATAATAAGTTGAAAAAAAAAAACCAAACAATTAGAGATTTTTCCGAGTTATCAAAACACCTGTGGGATCTGATGCCCTCTCTTGACAGTGTCAGACCTGGATTGAATTATGGGACACCCTGTTGCCATTTAGGAATTGTTGAGTGTGTGGGAACCCACCTCCAAACCCACATATGTTTTGGAGCTGGATACTAGAATTATATTAGCAGGGTTTCCCAGGTGGCTCAGAGGTAAAACATTTGCCTGCCAATGCAGGAGACATGGGTTTGATCTCTGGGTTGGGAAGATCCCCTGGAGAAGGAAATGGCAACCCGCTCCAGTATTCTTGCCTGGGAAATCCCATGGACAGAGGAGCCTGCTGGGCTATAGTCCATGGAGCCACAAGAGTGAGACACAGCTTAGCAACCACACAGCAACAGCAGCCTCAGACAGTCCCTCAGACAGTCTGACCACAGGGAGATTAAAACCTAATTAGGCTGGCAAAAAAACCCATCTTCCTAGATGATCTTCTTTGCCATAAATTGATATACTATGCCCTGCATTGACATACCAGTCTTTATAATACAGCTTTGTTAGTGTAATGGAGCAAAACTTGTCATCCAATAATATCTTTGGCATGTGGATTATTTCCAGTTAAAAACAATACAAGACCACAAAGACTCAAGATGAAACTTTCTCCTTCTCCCTAAATGTCTACAACAATTTAGAGAGAGGGACTGTTTCAGCGCCTGAAAAGAATATAGGCCAGTTGTGGTGGGGGAAACTTTGCCTCTCCCCCTTTTTAAAATCAGTCATTGAAGGTTCTCATTTTCCCTGTAAGAACAAAAGGTTTTTGCAAGTCTTTTAGCCACCAGTGAAATGATCAGGTGAAAAATTTTAGCTAGGAGTCTGTCATCAAAAGTAAATTCAGTTGGAATTTCCGTAGTCGTCCAGTGGTTAAGAACCCACACCTCTATGCAAAGGGCATAGTTTGGCTTCCTGGTCTAGGACGATTCCATATGCTGTGAGGCAACTAAGCCCATGCACCAAAACTACTGAGCCTGTGCTCTAGAGCTGTGCTCCCCAGCAAGAGAAGCCACCACCACGAGAAGCGGTACTGGAGCATAATGAAGAGCAGCCCCTCCTCCCTGCAGCTAGAGAAAGCCCACATGCAGCAATGAAGACCCAGAGCGGCCAGAAATAAAATAAATTTTTAAAAACAAAAACTGAAAAAAATATACAGTTCTATGAAGCGGCTTAAGATCTGAATCAAACTGAAAACAGGAAGGCAGGGGACTGAAATATTATTTTAAGAGCCTCTCTCACCCCCAACTGTGAGTCACTGGGCTGAGGGAAAGGAGGGCAGGAGGCCGGGCTACCATCTGAGTGAAGCCCCGGCTGGATCAGATCAGATATGGTTCTGATAGTGCCCTACTGTCTCTGTCCGGCCCAGCGAACATTTAAATCTGCCAAACGTTTACTTTTCCACCTCCATGTTAATTGCCCTCCTCCTCTTTGAGGTCCCAAACCACAATCCCCACCATTCTTCCTTAGCCTTTAGCTGAAGATGGTACTTAAGGTGAGCGCTTCAGCGATTTTGCTAAGTTACTCAGTTTTCCTGGGTCTTTTCCAGGTATACATGATATTAAATTTTGGGTGATTTTCTCCTGTTAACCTCTCTCATGTCAACTTAATTCTTAGGCCAGTCAGAAGAACTTAGAAAGGTAGAGGTTAATGTCTTCTTTCCTGATACTAGCATGTATCAGCATCTCAACTTTAATCAGCTCTCGGACCCCATCCAGAGAGAGCCTCTGAATGCCAGACCCTCGTGAAAGTGGGTGCCCCTGGAGAGACCTGGCAGGCCTGGCACTTGGGGCCTCTCCTGGAAGCAGTCTGAATTCCTAATGCTTCTCCTTTATGGTCTGTGAATAGCAGGAAATGGCCATCATGAAAACACAAGAGAACATGCAGGGAATGGTAGATGTAATGGGAGCCAGGGACAGGTTTTTGGGCATATCACAGGGGCAATCAAAAAAACAAAAAGGAGCTCAAACAGACAGAGCTGAAAGCTTCATTTGGACAGTGGAGAATTCCTAGAAGAAAGTGGCCAACAGTCTAACATTATAGGAGGTCAAGTGCGATGAAGTTTGAGCAGAGGCTACTGGCTTTAGCACCTGATTGTTCCTCATTAGGAAGCACAGTGCTTTGAGCATGGGGAGGACGAAAGGGAGGGAAGAGCAAAGCAGAGTCACTGCATCTAGGGCGATCCTTCACGGAAGCTGGCTGGGAAGGGAAATAAGATAGAGGAGGCGGGAACTAGAGGAGAGTGGAGAAGTTTCCCTGGACCTTGAGGTTCTCCCCTAATTGCTGCCAGAAGGAAGAGCTTGTCTGGGCTACAGCTCGCACGAGCCTCCAAGTCTTCTCCCTGGGGCGGGGGTGGGAACTGTCTCTTCACCACTCTTGCAGCACTCGGAGGGCTGCACAGCTGCAGGGTGGGTCTTAGACGAGCTCGAGCTCTTCTTTGTTCTTTGCTCACTTATGAATAGAGTTCCCCCACCCCCCCTTTTTTTTTGGTTTGCCTGTGCCAGTCTTCACTGTGGCATGCAGGCTCTTGGTTGTGGCATGTGGGATCTAGTTCTCTGACCAGGGATCATACCCAGGCCCCCTGCCTTGGGAGCTCAGAGTCTTAGCCACTGGACCACCAGGGAAATCTCCCAATATAGTTGCCTTCTGAACCAACTGAAACCATTTATTGCTTAAGGAAACAAGTCTCCCTGACAGTAGTTTCTTGTCAGGAGACCTGTGACTAGTTCTGGGTGCCTGGGTCACAAAGGCTGGGGTTCTGCAGCCCCACCTTCACTTGGCTCCTCTGTGTCAATCCTGGTCTCCCTGGGCTTATGGCCAGGAGACACCTTCTCTGTTGATTAGGGACGGTGTCAACCAGGAGCTGACTTTGGGCCAGGTGGCTGTGGGTTCGGATTCCTCCCTGGGATGGGAGACGGGGCAGCACCCTGGTGCATGATGTAGTGAGTGTTAGTGGCAAAGAGGGCTGTAAGCATGACAACTCTCTCCTTTTTCCTGCTGCTAAGTGCTGCTAAGTTGCTTCAGTCGTGTCCGACTCTGTGCGACCCCATAGACGGCAGCCCACTAGGCTCCACTGTCCCTGGAATTCTCCAGGCAAGAGTACTGGAGTGGGTTGCCATTTCCTTCTCCAATGCATGAAAGTGAAAAGTGAAAGTGAAGTTGCCCAGTCGTGTCCAACTCTTAGCGATCCCATGGACTGCAGCTCACCAGGCTCCTCTATCCATGGGATCTTCCAGGCAAGAGCACTGGAGTGGGGTGCCATTGCCTTCTCCGTGATCTTTTTTCTTTTCTTTTTTCCTGGACACCATTTAAAGTTTATTTTCAAATGTCTGTCTTTAAACATGAACCATGGGCTTGCTGAGTCAGACACGACTGAACAACTTCACTTTAGGGTTTTCTAAACCCTAAACTGAAAGTTATTAGGGTTTATTTTCTACACCCTAAACTGATGAAAGTTTAGGGTTTTCTTTTTGGGGTAATGCATTTTTTTTTCCAAATGTTCTAAAGTTGGCTGTAGTAATGGTTGCACAACTCTGTGGATCTGCTGATAGCCTTTGAATCCTACACTGTAAATGGGTGAATTGGATGGTATGTGAATTATATCTCAATAAAGCTGTCGGTAACAATGCCAGTGGAGAGGCCTCCCAGGTACCTCAATTTTCGCCTTCAGTAGCTGAGGAGTCCCAGGACGTGAGCCTTTCTGGGGAACCCTATCCATGATGGCAGGCAACTCTGCTGGTTGTAAAATCTCAGATGAGTTACTTCACTTCTCTGAGTGTGTTTTTTCCTTTGTGATCTGGGGATGAGAATAATTCTGTCCCCATGATAACATAATACATGTTATTTACAGTGCCTGGAAGGTGGAAGTGAAAGTGTGAAAGTGCAGTTGCTCAGTCGTGTCCGACTCTTTGCGACCCGTGGACTGTAGCCCACCAGGCTCCTCCGTCCATGGGATTCTCCAGGCACGAATACTGGAGTGGGTTGCCATTTCCTTCTCCAGGGGATCTTCCCGACCCAGGGATCGAACCCAGGTCTCCCGCATTGGAGGCAGACGCTTTAACCTGAAAGATTTGGGTAAATGTCGGCTAGCACTATTATCAGTGAAATGAAGATAATAATACCGATCTCACAGGGTTGCTCTGATCCCAAAATGAGTTAATGTGATGAAATTACTTAACACTGTACCTGGCACTCAACAATGACCAATAAATGGTAGATAGGGAGGGGAGGTTATCATCGGGATTGTTGCTGTTATGATTTTAGTGTGATTCAGGACTAGGAAGGGGCAAGGATGGGGAAAGAATTTGAAAATCTCAGTCCTCATATGCACACACGATTTTTAAAATTAACAAAGAACCTAGGTTGTCTTTGATTTTAAATTATGGCTCCAGAATCACCCAGCCCTCAGGGTCGTGGTTTATGGTTCTTCCTGGCTGCCTCAGGCAAGGCGAAGGAACTTCAGCGTCCTGTCTTAAGAGGTGCTGGACAGGAGCAGGGAGATGGAGGCTGACAGGGACCCTCCCTGACCTCGTCTGGCTCCCTCTGCACCAGACAGACCTGTAGGTCTGCTCTGCAGACCATGGGGAAGTTGGGGTGCTCTTGGGCAGACCTGCTCAGAGTGGCTTTGAACTTGACTGACTTTCCAAGGTGAGGCGGACTCTCTCCTGATGTTGCCTCCCTGCTCCTCCTGATGTGGTTTAGTTGTGCTGGTTTGGAGGGATTTGCTTTGGTTTCTACCTCCTCCTTCATTTTCTCTCCTTTTATTGCCTGCTTTTACTGCCTGAAAGCCCAGTTCCCTCGTGAATTACTTGTTAGAGAAACAGCAAGAGGTTCTTTTTTGACTTCTGGCTCCCAAATCATCATTTCTCTCCTCTGTTTTCACTCCAATGCCTCTGGAAGGAGCCACCAGAGCCAAACTCTTCTTCCAGAGGGAGCAGAGTCACACTGTTGCTAAGGATCCTGGAGGGCAATGTCCTGAGATGCTCCTGTAGATATGGGGCTTAGAGAGTCTGACCTTTTCTAGCTCCTGATATGCATTACCAAGGCTTTCCTTGAAGAAAGAACAGGTACTTCAGGGCCAGAAGGGTCTGGAGAGATCAGCTTTTCTGCCTTCCCATCAGTCCTGCCTCCATCTGCTCTTCGGTAAGTCTTGCCCCATTTCCCCCATTTTTGTGGGGGTTCACACCATATATCCAATGCATATGCAATTCCTATTGGTTTCAACTCTCAAAATCTGCTCAGCTCACATCTGCTCCCTTCGCACTAGCTGCAATCACACCAGTCCATACCAGTGTCAACTGAAAAAGTAGTCACAACCTAGAAGTTGAGAGTTATGTTTTGTTTGGTGGAAATTTTTAGGATTCAAGCCTGGGAGACAGCTTCTCAAGAGACCCTGAGAAAACCGCTCCAAGGAGGCAGGGAGTGAGGAGCAGTCAGGATATACAGGTAAGTCTGCAGCAAGGGGCAAGTAGTTTGAGCATCAAAAGATTATTGTTAATTAAGGAAAACCAGATATCTCAAGTGAAGGAATTTAGGGAAGATGTAAGAGTCTGGGCTTACTGAAATCATTCCTTTCATAAGCATCTCAGCTACCTGGGGCCAGCCTCTTGAGATTTGATTTTTCACATCCTTAGTTCCTTGCTCACTGTAGGGAGTGGTGGCAGCTTGTGGTGGCAGCTTGAGGGCTGCTGGATAGCAGGCGCTGTCCTTCCTGGGCTCAGAAATTCACATTTGGTGGGCTGGAATCACAGATGGCTGTGATTCCTTGTTTATTGATATGGCAGGAAATGCTCTATTTCACACCACCAATTCTCATTTGGATTTTTAAAATAGCCTTATCATGAATCTGTAAAAAATTTGTAAGCTGAAACCTCAATAAACAAATAGAGCTAGGAGAATAGAAGGGGGAGCTGTCTCGCCCTGTGACCATCTCAGAGCCCTGCAGGAAGAAGAAAGACTCTTTCCTGGCAATGACTCGCCAGTGAAAAGCCATGGACTAAACCAAGGTTTACTAGAGCCCTTCCACCTCTTTTTCGTCTCTCTAGAAGACTTCTTCCCTGGCTGTAAGGGGGTCTGCACATGGCCCTCCATGGTTGCAGACCCTGAACTGAAATTGCCTACTGAGTCTGAATAAACCCATCTCTGCTGGAGACACATCCAGCAGTCTATTTGTGTGAGGCCAGCACTTGCATCAAGCTTGCTTTCCTCGAGTCAATCACCCTCAGAAGCTGCAAGCAGCTGTTTGCAGGAAACCAGCCTCAGCAGGAAGCCCGTTTTCTTGTCACTTGAGCGTGAAGCTACATTGGAACTAACTTGTAAACCATGCTCTTCTCTTCTCTGGCCCAAGCACAGTTTTAAAAACTTTCAATCACACAATACCTTGTCTAATTTGCTGGTTCTTTCTGTAAGATCAACGGAGTAGAAATGAAGAATTAATAATTAACAGATGACCAGATCTTTTCTCTGGCTTCCCCTCCAATAATCTCTCCAACAAACTGGGTGAACAAGATAACATCTACAGGATGACCATGAGGAGTGGACAGTCCTGCACACAGTGGGTGGTGACAACTCTGACCCTCCTCCAATCTCAATGATTACCTGAGGCGACTTCCCTTTTCCCCTTTAAAAACTCTCATGGCCGAACAGAGCCTTCACAGCTGGTTTTCGGGAAGCAGTGAGTCTACTCCACCGTCTCCCCAGGTGCCAGCATTCTGATTAAAGTTATTTTCCCTTCTGCCATTTGTGAGTATGTAATTGGCTTTGTAAAAAGTGAGCAATGGGACCTGATTCATTTGGTAACACAGCTAAAACACTAAAAACGGTTATTATTATGAAACCTATCACATAGGTTTTTATCATATGAAAGACAGCATATATGATTTAAAGAATAATCATAAAATGAACACCCCTAGTCACCCTCCAGCTTAAGAAATAGAATTTACCAGCATTCTAGACATCCCCTATATTTCTTCCCAAATTGCATTTCCCTGTCTCCCCTCAGAGGTAAACCTGCATCCTGAATTTTGTGCTAATCATTTTTAAAGTATCCCTAAATAATACATCAATTAGTATTGTGTGTTTTGGACTTAATCATTCTTCTATGAACTACTTCATTTCTCAAACTTATGTTTTTGAGATTCAGACATGGTGATTCATCTGAAAGCTTAAGTGAGCTCATGTCCTTCACCTGTTCAAACACTCTCAGTGGCTGCCCAAGACAGTTAGGAACTAAATGCAGCCCCCTTTCTTTCCTCAGAAGGTCCTACAAGACTGGCTCTTGCTTGTTCCCCTGCCGCATCTCTCCTACTCCCCTCCTTGTTTGCTCTGCTCCAGCTGCGCTGACTTCTTGGTTCTCAGGTATGCTGGCATGGCTCTGTTCCAGGAAGCGGGATCCCTTCCGGGGCCCACGAGTGGGCTCCTGTCTAACACTCCGAAATGAATTGTCTGAGGAGACACACCCACCGACAAGGAAAGAGACTTTCCTGGGGAGGGTGCCAGGAGGGTAAGGGGGCCCAGGAGGAGTGCTCTGCCCGGTGACTTGCAGTCTTGGGCTTATGGCGATGGGATTAGTTTCCAGGTTGTCTCTGGCCAGTCACTCTGACTCCGAGTCCTTTCTGGTGGTGCACGCACTCGAGTGAGGAGGATTCTGGGAGGTTGGTAGGACACGTGGTGTCTCCTTTTGACCTTTCCTGAATTCTTCCCTTGTTTTGGCTTGTTATTTCTATGTTCCTCACCAGGACCTCCTGTCATAAAACAACTAACGCAAATGGTTATTATTGTGCCTCGTGGTTTCAGTCAGTGTTTCCGCTAACAGTTCCTACCTCAGAGTCTCCGCATGGGTGGTGGTTCCCTCTGCCTGGAATTCCTTTCCCTTTCTTCATGTCATTTGCTTCCTTACTTCCTTCTGTTTTCAAATGTCACATCGCAGAGGACCCCTTCTTAATTTATTCTATTTTAATGTTTCCTGAAATTCTCCCTTACTATCTCCTTATCTTGATTTATTCTTACTTAAAATACATCACCATTTGTCCTTACATTATGTGTTAATTTATGATCAACTTCCAGGCAATCACTTGTCCTATTCACTTATCTATTAGAATCTGGCACATATTAAACACTCAATAATATTTTTGTATTAATAACTGAATGAATAGATAGAATGAATAGATAAGTGAGGGGATGGGAAGATGCATAATCTCCATTAGTTCACCCTTTCAAATCACCCAAATATACAAACAGTCTAAATGTAAACATTGTGCTTGCTTTGAAAATACAGTTTTAAGATAGATGCCTACTCCTAGCCCAAGGTCCACCCAGTATGGCTGTGGATTTCTGTAGTGTAAGCCCCGGCACTTGGCTTTTCCTTTTGTAAAGCAATTTCCTGGTTTAGGCTTTAATCGTGGTGGTACCCACTTCAAAGAGGCATTGCTTGCAGAAGGCTGTCGCCAATAAGCACTGATGGGGCTCACAAGGGGCTCATAGCCTATGGTTAAAATATGGCCCACTGTGACCTGACAAACAAAGGACGAGGTCTCAGTGGCCACACTGCCCTGTGGGCATCCTGCTTTCTCCTTAAGGCGATACCCTGTTTTTCCCTGCTGGTGCCGGTTTGGGTGACCACCCGACCATGATACCCCTTCCACTACGTGACCACAAGACCCCAGCTGTGGGCTAAAGATAATTGAGGCCCCTGCCCTCCGGGGCACAGTTTCCCATGGATAGGGTATAAGAAGGGTTGGCTGTATAGAGAGCACTGGTTTCTCTCTAAAGCCAGTCACCTTCTTTCTTTCTTCCTATAATAAACCTTTCTCTGCCTGACTGCCTGGCTCGCTATCTTTTTCTCCTGCTCACCTTACATTTCTGGAGCCGAAACCTGGGAGGGAAGACGGACCGTGGTAGAAGGGCTCCTCTCCTGAGCCCACCTTCGGTGGTCCGCTCCCCTGGACCTCGCCGAGGATCTGGGATGGGCCCCCTGGGGACCCCGCACTTGCCTTGCTGGACTGACGTCCACACGCCGGCTCTCACCTCCCGGCGGCAGGGGTGAGTGAAGCCCTGCTCCCCGGAGTCCTCTTTCTCTGGTCTGGGGTTGGAGGCCCTGGTGCGAGCCGGAGGATCCCGTGGCCCTTGGGCCCTGGCCTCACTCTAAGATGGCGGTGCCCATTTCAAGGTGGACCCTGTCGCTGTCCAAGAAGGCCGTGAGGACACGGCCGCCTTTCTCTTGGGTCTTTCTCCTGGGTTTTCACATGCCTTGGTTCGCTCTCCCTACCTATTTGACTGTAATGGGAAATTCTCCATCCCAACCTTCAAAATCTACCCCTTTAGGCTGCCTTCTCCCAAACCTAAAAACAGTGGGTTTTCAAGGAGGAATAAGGCCAGACCGACCCACTCATCACTCTAACCCGGCCTGGCCACAAGGTCGACTGACAATAGGTCCTGGGGCCAGAGAACGGAGCTCTAGATCACAGCACTTTGTGCCGCCCGAGTGGCAAGTGGTCAGAGGGGCCTTGCGTTCAGGCTTCTGTGGTCTGCTCCTGGCCAGCTCTCTGCACTCCTGTTCCACTTCTCATAGACTTTGAGCCCACTCTGGGCCACATCCCCCAATACTGTATCTCCTGATCCCTGTTTGGATGTTTCCTCCTCTTTTGGCCCTTCTGACCACAGTGCACCTCTAATCACCTCTAATCCTTTCACAGTAGACCTGGTCCCACAACGCCCACCTTACATCCCCTCCACCCTGCCCCCAGGCTGCCACTGCTTCCAACCCTCTCCCAGGCCTGTTTCCGAAAAGGGCTCTGGGGCTTCGCTCCACCGCCTACTACCAGAGTCTCAAGTCCCTGTCCAGTCAGTCAGTTCAGTCTCTCAGTCCTGTCTAACTCTTTGCAACCCCATGGACTGCAGCATACCAGGTCTCCCTGTCCATCACCAACTCCTGGAGTTTACTCAAACTCATGTCAAAGTCGGTGATGCCATCCAACCATCTCATCCTCTGTCATCCCCTTCTCCTCTTGCCCTCAATCTTTCCCAGCATCAGGGTCTTTTAAAATGAGTCAGTTCTTCACATCAGGTAGCCAAAGTATTGGAGTTTCAGCTTCAGCATCAGTCCTTCCAGTGAATATTCAAGACTAATTTCCTTTAAGATGGATTGGTTGGATCTCCCTGCAGTCCAAGGGACTCTCAAGAGTCTTCTGCAACACCACAGGTCAAAAGCATCAATCCCGACCTCCCTAAATACCCTCCTTATGGCCTTAAAGAAACAGGACCTTGAATCCCTCCCCACTCCCCTCCTTCTCTTATGAGAGGTGGCTGGTACAGAAGGCATTGTTCAGGTACACGTCCTATTTTCCTTCTCTGATTTATCTCAAACTGAAAAACATCTTGGCTCTTTTTCCTCTGACCCTGACACTTATTTAAAAGAATTTAAAAACCTTACCAGTCTTATGACTAGATCCGGCATGATATTTACATTCTACTCTACTCTGCCCTCCTCCCAGAAGAGAAAGAATGAATCTGGCAAGCTTCTCAGGCTGATGCCCATGAAATACATCAAACTGATGACACTAAGCCTGTAGGCTCAGCTGCTGTTCCCAGAGACAACCATGTTTGGGACTACCAGGACGAACAGCCGGTAATCACATGGTGACTTGCCTTATTGCAAGCCTCCAAAAAGCAGGACATGAAGCTGTTAACTTTGATAAACTCAGAGAAACAACTCAAAGACTAGATGAAAAGCCAGCACAATTTCTAGCTAGATTAACAGAAGCCCTACAAAAATATACAAAATTAGATCCAACTTAAACAGAAGTTATTATTGTCCTTAATACACAATTTATTTCCCAATTTTCCCCATACGTTCAAAAGAAACTTAAAAAGGCTGAGGAAAGCCCTCAAACCACTCAACGAGATCTTTTAAATTTAAAAATTTTCAGTAACCGGGAAGAACAGGCAAAATTAGAAAAGCTTCAAAGAGATCAGGCTAAATATTATCTCTTAGCCACTACTCTACACAGCTCCAAACCTCAATCCTCTGATAGAAAAAAGAAGTCATCTATGCCCTTTAGAAGTCACAAGTGCAGTAAGGAAGGGCACTGGGCCCACCCATGCCCAAAGCCCAGGCCCTCTCTGGGTCCATGTCCTAATTGTGGCATAAAGGGGCATTGGAAGGTAGACTGCCCTAATCCCCCTGCAGGAATCTGCACATCCCCTCCCGGTCCCGAGCAGGAGTCCTTGGACCCAGCTCTGCCCAGCCTCCTTGGACTCACCACTGAAGACCAAAGGGGCCCAGGGCCTCAGGCCTCGACTCTCGTCACCTCTGTGGAGCCAGGGTGACTCTCACAGTGGCAGGAGAGCCAATCTCTTTTCTTATCAACACGGGAGCCACCTATTCTGCCACGCCTGCTTATCCCGGAAAAACCAGTCTTTCAGATCTCAGTTGTGGGGGCTGACAGTTTAGTGTCTACACCACAGGTTACTGAGCCTCTGCCTTGCACACTTCAAAATACCCCTTCTCTCATTCATTCCTCATACTCCCAAAACCCCCTCCAATCCTTGGAAGGGATCTACTCTCTAGACTCAAGGCTTTCCTCACTACTCCAAACCTTTCTCCCAACCTGGCCAGGCTACTGCTGCTTGAACCTGCTATTTCCTCACGACCCCCATTACCCTCCTCCTCTGTAAATCCTACAGTCTGGGGGACTGATCACCCCTCCACCGCCTCCCACCATACTCCTGTTTATGTTCGTATAAAAGACCCAACAAAGTTTCCTAATCAACCTCAATACCCTATTTCCCAGATACACCTACAGGGGTTAAAACCCATCATCTCTAAGCTGCTGCATCAGGGTCTCTTGCACCCTCCTCACTCTCCTTATAACACGCCTATCCCGCCTGTTAAAAAGCAAATGGCTCCTACCGCCTGGGTCAAGACTTGGGACTAATTAGTGCTGCTGTCGGCCCCACTCACCCAGTCATCCCAAATCCCTATGCCTCTCTTTCCCTCATTTCCCCTTCTACGCCTATTTCACCGTCCTGGACCTCAAGGATGCATTTTCCACTATCCTTTACCCCAGACTCTCTTTTCACTTTTACTTGGACAGATCCAGACACTCATCGCTCCCACAATTAATAGGGACTGTCCTTCCCCAAGGATTTCATGATTGTCCTCCTTTCTTTGGCTAAGCCCTGGCCTCAGACTTAACCTCCCTCAATCTTGCCCCAAGCTCTATCCTCCAGTACGTAAATGATCTCCTTTGTAGCCCCTCACTCTTACACTCTCAGCACCATACAGTACAACTCCTCAACTTCCTAGCTGATCGGGGCTATCAAGTATCTCCTATTAAGACTCAACTTCCCCTTCTTGAGGTCGCCTATCTTGGAGTTCTCCTGACACCAACAAAGAAACATATAAGTACTGATAGAAAGCCCCTTATATCTGCCCTACCACTCCCTACATCAAAAACAGAAATCTGTCCTTTTGGGGCTTGGCTGGGTATCTACGCCTCTGGATCCCCAGTTTTGCCCTCCTAGCACAAACCCTACACCAAGCTACCTGGGGGGATCCTTTGGAGCCTCTTGAGCCTAAGTCAAACGTTTGTACAGCCTTTGATGCTCTAACACCAGCTGTTCTGTTGGCCCCAGCTTTAACACTGCCTGATCTCTCGAGCCCTTTTTACTCTACACCACTGAGAGATATACAATTGCTCTAGGAGTCTCAGGACAGAGGCAGGGCCATTCCTTTGTCCTCACTGCTTCTCTCTCAGAACAACCGATGCCACCACACAGGAGGGCCAGCCTGCCTGCGTGCTCTGGCCGCAGCTACACTTCTCACTCAAGAAAGCAAAATCCTACTTTTGAGACACCCACAGTCTTTCACTCACCACATGACCTTAAGGACTTACTCTCACACAAGGCCATGGTTCTTCTGTCACCTTCTTGTATTGAACTAATCCCTGTCACCTTCCTAGACTCTCCCGAGTTCTCTTTTGAATACCACTACCCTCATCCCTAATTCTTCTGAGCCACCAACTCACGCTTGTAATGAGACATTAGAAGACTTGATAGCTCATTTCTCCCATATCTCCTCAGTCCCTTTAAATAGCCCTGATCTTACTTTGTACTGATGGTAGCTCCTATACAACCCCAAAAGGAGAAAGAGTAGCTGGGTATGCAATTGTTTCTGACTCTGAGGTTATTGAATCTCAACATCTCCCTGAGGGAACCTCCTCCCCAAAACCAGACCTTATTGCACTACCCAGGGCACGTACCCTTGCTGCGAACAAATGAGCACAAATATGCATTGACTCTAAACATACCTCTCACATCATGCACTCACATGCGGCCATCTGGAAAGAATGAAGGCTTCTTTCTACAAAACGACTCCCCATAACTAATGCCCCACTTATACATCAACTCCTAAAGGCAGCCAATATGCCAATGGAAGCTGGCATCATACATTGTCAAGGTCACCAAGTGGCCTCAGACCTCATCTCAGGGGGTAACAATGCTGCTGACAAGGAGGCAAAGCAAGCCTCACTACGAACCCCTGCTCATCAGCTCATAGTAATCCCTAACATAAATCCCCTTTATCATCCCGAGGAAAAGACATGGTTATTACAAGAGGTAGCCCGACTTCAAGGAGACCGGTCACAAAAGCAAGACTGCTATATCCTTCCCCAATCCCAGGCCGTACAAATTCTTACAGATGTTCATCGAGCTTAACATCTAGGCACTAAACCTCTCTGCCACCATTAAGACCTCTTATCACTTAACCTAATCCCCTTTCACTCCTACAGCAGGTCACCGGCTCCTGCACTGCGTGTTCCTCCATCTCACCCCAGGGAGCTCTAAGCCCCTTCCCTCCTTCCATTCCCCACACATCAGGCACGAGGTCACGTACTGGGAGAAGACTGGCAAATTGACTTCACTCACGCACCTCCTACACGTAAAATAAAACTCGACTCGCTCTAGCGGACACATTTTGGGGGTGCGTTGCAGCTTTTCCTACAAGGTCAGAAACTGCCTCAGAGGCAACACAAGTTCTTATTCGAGAAATCACCCCTCTCTTTGGCCTCCCACTCTCTCCAGTCCGATAATGGACCAGCTTTTGTCTCACGAATCACTCAACAAGTAGCCCAGTCTCTTGGCATCACCTGAAGGCTACATATTCCTTGTAGACCTCAATCCTCAGGAAAAGTAGAAAAGGCCAATTCAATTCTCAAAACACAGCTAACTGAACCTTCTCCTGAACCTCAGAAACCAAGGACTGATGTCCTTTGTGGCTCTGGCTCACATCAGGGCCACTCCACGGCTCCGCCTTTTCTTATCCTTTGGAGCTCTTGGTTGGATGCCCTTTTCCCTTAGGTCCGTTTCCTACTAGGAGTCCCTTAATGGGAGATTATCTCCCCTCCCTTAACCTTATTAGACACCTCACGCGAGAACTTGCGGATCGCTCTCTCCCAAAGCCTCATCAAACAAATCCTACTGACTTGACACATACCTGGGGATTGAGTTTTACTTAAGACATAAAGATTTACAGCCTCAGTGGACGGGCCCTTTTGAGGTCATCTTAACCACACTGACAGCCACTAAATTGGGTGGTCATTCTTGGTTTCATATCTCCAGGTTAAAGCGGGCCCCAGGAGATGCTCCATCTCCACCAAAAATTACTCCCCACTCAGACATCCCTTGCTGCTCCAGCAACATCCTGGGACCCACCAGGCTCCAGTTGGATCGAATCTCTAAAGAAGTGGAACACCATAAATAACCAATATTGACAAGCAAAAGGGATGATCAGATGTATTGGTTACTGGCTGGGCTGGGACTCCTTTTATTTACCTTGTTTGGAATAGGACTTTATTCTGTATTTGCCTTGAGTGGACTCCTATTAAGAAACACTTTTGTTTCATTTATTTCCTTATGGTTTCCATCCTTTGGGGCCCTCTTTTACTGTAAATTTGAATGAACTCATTGCTTACTTTTCTACATGTAATATCACAAAACCTCACTTTTTCACAAAAGCTCGTAATCAGTGATCTTTCCACACTTCTTGATTTTATTACTGATCTATGGTCACAGGGAGACTTACTAGACTTTACACCTGTACAAATTTATTTTTACACCTGGGCCCTTATCCTCATCATTTACTCCCTTTAAATATGAGCCACCGCTTCACAGTACTGATCTGATTCTCTTCTCTTCTATACATCCATCAGTTCAGTTCAGTTCAGTTCAGTCCCTCAGTCGTGTCCGACTCTTGCAACCCCATGAATTGCAGCACACCAGGCCTCCCTGTCCATCAGCATCTCACAGAGTTCACTCAGACTCACGTCCATCGAATCAGTGATGCCATTCAGCCATCTCATCCTCGGTTGTCCCCTTCTGCTCCTGCCCCTAATCCCTCCCAGCATCAGAGTCTTTTCCAATGAGTCAACGCTTTGCATGAGGTGGCCAAAGTACTGGAGCTTCAGCTTTAGCATCATTCCTTCCAAAGAAATCCCAGGGTTGATCTCCTTCAGAACGGACTGGTTGGATCTCTTTGCAGTCCAAGGGACTCTCAAGAGTCGTCTCCAACACCACAGTTCAAAAGCATCAATTCTTCGGCACTCAGCCTTCTTCACAGTCCAGCTCTCACATCCATACATGACCGCAGGAGAAACCATAGCCTTGACTAGACTGACCTTAGTCGGCAAAGTAATGTCTCTGCTTTTGAATATGCTATCTAGGTTGGTCATAACTTTTCTTCCAGGAAGTAAGCGTCTTTTAATCTCATGGCTGCAGTCACCATCTGCAGTGATTTTGGAGCCCCCAAATATAAAGTCTGACACTGTTTCCACTGTTTCCCCATCTATTTCCCATGAAATGATGGGACCGGATGCCATGATCTTCGTTTTCTGAATGTTGAGCTTTAAGCCAACTTTTTCCCTCTCCTCTTTCACTTTCAACAAGAGGCTTTTTAGCTCCTTTTCACTTTCTGCCATAATGGTGGTGTCATCTGCATATCTGAGGTTATTGATATTTCTCCTGGCAATCTTGATTCCAGCTTGGGTTTCTTCCAGTCCATTGTTTCTCATGATGTACTTTGGTTTTTATTTATTTATTTATTTATTTATTTATTATTTATTTATTTTTAAAATAATTTTAAAATCTTTAATTCTTACATGCGTTCCCAAACATGAACCCCCCTCCCACCTCCCTCCCCATGTACTTTGCATATAAGTTAAATAAGCAGGGTGACAATATACAGCCTTGACGTACTCCTTTTCCTATTTGGAACCAGTCTGTTGTTCCATGTCCAGTTCTAACTGCTGCTTCCTGACCTGCATAGATTTCTCAAGAGGCAGGTTAGGTGGTCTGGTATTCCCATCTCTTTCAGAATTTTCCACAGTTTATTGAGATCCACACAGTCAAAGGCTTTGGCATAGTCAATAAAGCAGAAATAGATGTTTTTCTGGAACTCTCTTGCTTTTTCCATGATCCAGCGGATTTTGGCAATTTGATCTCTGGTTCCTCTGCCTTTTCTAAAACCAGCTTGAACATCAGGGAGTTCACGGTTCACGTATTGCTGAGACCTGGCTTGGAGAATTTTGAGCATTACTTTACTAGCATCTGAGATGAGTGCCATTTTGTGGTAGTTTGAGCACTCTTTGGCATTGCCTTTCTTTGGGATTGGAATGAAAACTGACCTTTTCCAGTCCTGTGGCCACTGCTGAGTTTTCCAAATTTGCTGGCATATTGAGTGCAGCACTTTCACAGCATCATCTTTCAGGATTTGAAATAGCTCAACTGGAATTCCATCACCTCCACTAGCTTTGTTCATAGTGATGCCTTCTAAGGCCCACTTGACTTCACTTTCCAAGATGTCTGCCTCTAGATTAGTGATCTCATCATCATGATTATCTGGGTCGTGAAGATCTTTTTTGTACAGTTCTTTCATGTATTCTTGCCAACTCTTCTTAATATCTTCTGCTTCTGTTAGGTCCATACCATTTCTGTCCTTTATCGATCCCATCTTTGCATGAAATAGTCCCTCGGTATCTCTAATTTTCTTAAAGAGATCTCTAGTCTTTCCCATTCTGTTCTTTTTCTCTATTTCTTTGCGTTGATCATTGAAGAAGGCTTTCTTATCTCTTCTTGCTATTCTTTGGAACTCTGCATTCAGATGCTTAGATCTTTCCTTTTCTCCTTTGCTTTTCACCTCTCTTCTTTTCACAGCTATTTGTAAGGCCTCTCCAGACAGCCATTTTGCTTTTTTGCATTTCTCTTCCATGGGGATGGTCTTGATCCCTGTCTCCTGTACAATGTCATGAACCTCATTCCATAGTTCATCGGGCACTCTATCTATCAGATCTAGGCCCTTAAATCTATTTCTCGCTTCCATTGTATAATCATAAGGGATTTGATTTAGGTCATACCTGAATGGTCTAGCGGTTTTCCATACTTTCTTCAATTTGAGTCTGAATTTGGTAATAAGGAGCTCACGATCTGAGCCACAGTCAGCTCCTGGTCTTGTTTTTGTTGACTGTATAGAGCTTCTCCATCTTTGGCTGCAAAGAATATGATCAATCTGATTTTGGTGTTGACCATCTGGTGATGTCCATGTGTAGAGTCTTCTCTTGTGTTCTTGGAAGAGGGTGTTTTCTATGACCAGTGCATTTTCTTGGCAAAACTCTATTAGTCTTTGCCCTGCTTGATTCTGCATTCCAAGGCCAAATTTCCCTGTTTCTCCAGGTGTTTCTTGACTTCCCACTTTTGCATTCCAGTCCCCTATAATGAAAAGGACATCTTTTTTGGGTGTTAGTTCTAAAAGGTCTTGTAGGTCTTCATAAAACTGTTCAACTTCAGTTTCTTCAGTGTTACTGGTTGGAGCATAGACTTGGATAACTGTGATATTGAATGGTTTGCCTTGGAGATGAACAGAGATCATTCTGTCATTTTTGAGATTGCATCCAAGTACTGCATTTCAGACTCTTTTGTTGACCATGATGGCTACTCCATTTCTTCTGAGGGATTCCCACCTGCCCTTATACATCCATCATGCCCTACCTAATTCTCACTCTACCCCACATTTAACTTACCTTGTTAAACTTTAAACGTAACCTACCATGTACATAATACCTCAAATCCAACCCTGGATTTGGTTGATGAATCAGATTGTCCATCTCCTCGCCATCTGGATCGGCACTCCCTGTCTCCACAGATCAGTGGAACCACATAAACATTTCCCTCTACCACACTTACAGGGGAGAACCCCTCTTTTTGTCCTATATACATTATTTATACTCAACAGATCAAATAAACAATCCTGATAAAATGTTTCTCTCCTTTCTTGCTGACCTCACTTCCATCCATACCAAACCAGCTGTGGGAGGGCCTGCCACTCTGATGTCCATTTACCGCAGTAGGCTCCCTATGCTTTCCTAGACAGTGCTCTGTAAATAACTCCCACCCATGTCTAGGCTCTATACTATTGTACCTCTGCAATCACACCTCACAGACTATCTTTCCTTCAGGCCATGCTATTTACCATGTCTCAGGAGTTCCAGGACACTTCATTGCTTTCTCAGGAAGGTTTCCTTCAGCCTCTGAAGATACCAGCCCCCTCACAGGAGCCACACGAGCTGGCTCCTTGTCGTTTGGGAGTCAGCTAACAAATACCCAGAAAGACTCTAATTTGCTATTGATTTCAGTTGCTGCCTTACTCCTGAAATATTTTTCTTATGTGGAACCACCACTTTATGTCTTTTGACTAACTGGACAGGGAGATGCGCCGTGGTATATCTAGCCCCAGATATCTCTATAGCTCCTAACAACCAGATCCCCCCTATCCCACTAATCCACAACTGACCCCAACAAGCAATTCAATTCATTCCCTTATTGATAAGCTCAGGAATAGCAGCAGGATCAAAACAGAGAGTGCAGGGCTCACGACCTCTTTAAACTACTATCAGAGTCTCTCTAAGGATCTTACTGGAAGCCTAGAAGAAGTAGCTGCCAGCCTTATCACTCTCCAGGGCCGACTAGATTCCCTGGCAGCTGTGGTTCTTCAAAACAGAAGAGGGTTAGACCTTCTCACAGCAGAAAAAGAGGCCTATGTCTTTTTCTAGACGAAGCCTGCTATTTCTATGCCAATAAATCAGGTGTTGTAAAGGAGGGAGCAAGGAATCTGACAAACAGGGCCTCAAGAATATGTCAACATCTCAGTAATTCATGGGAAAACTGGTTAAGCAATTCAGATTGGATGCTACCGGTCCTACCTTTACTGGGCCGCCTTCTCATATTAACCCTCATTCTGACGTTCAGCCTGTGTCTAATGTGTCTGTTTTCAAAGTTTGTCCAGGATCACCTACGAACCTTCGCCAACCAGACAGTTCAGAAGCTACTTCTAACTTGCTTCAGCTATCAAAAGCTTCAAGCCCACTCAGACTTCCCTTAACCCATGTTCCAGCCTTTTCTTATCTTACCCCATGATGTTGCCCCAAACCAGCGTGAAGCAGATACAAAAGACTGACCTTTGGCCCTTATCCTATATCAAAAATGCTGTATTGTTAGGCCTCACAAGGGGCTCATAGCGTGTGGTTAAAATATGGCCCACTGTGGTGACCTGACAAACAAGGGATGAAGTCTCAGTGGCCACACTGCCCTGTGGGCATCCTGCCTTTTCCTTAAGGCGATACCCTGTCTTTCCCTGCTGGTGCCTGGTTTCTCAAGACTACCTGACCACCCGACTGTGAGACCCCTTTGACTACGTGACCACAAGACCCCAGCTGCGGGCTAAAGAAAAACTGAGGCCCCTGCCCTCCGGGGCACAGTTTCCCATGGATAGGGAATAAGAAGGGTTGGCTGTAGAGAGAGCACTGATTTCTCTCTAAAGCGTCACCTTCTTTCTTTCTCCCTGTAATAAACCTTTCTCTGCCTGACTGCCCGACTCGCTCTTTTTCTCTGCACTTGCTTTGCAAACACATTGGCCACCACAGGGCCAGACAGAGCCAGGTCACAGGCTCCTTTGTTTTAGAGATCCTGGTTGTTTTAAATAACTGGTTATTTGAACTACTTTTTTTTTTTTTTTGCTTTCTTTTCCTCTTTTACAGCACTACAAATTTCCTCTCTTCTGTTTTAAATTTTCCAATAAAGACTGAGTCCGTGAAACCCTAGATCCCCGACCCTTATCCTAATAAAAGTAGAACCCAAGGCCTGTTCCTACTCACCCACCCCCTCGACCCCCACCCCTGCAATCGCTCCTCCCCGAGCCCCTGCCTCTACCCCTCTCCCTTCTACCCACTCCATCGGCTGCCTGCCTTGTATACGCCAAGATTTTTAAGTAATACATTTGTTTTTTATCCGAAGTTTGCTAATGCTTATCACTGAAGGGTGTCTTGCAATCATAATAAGAATCACAAGGGTTGGTCCAGTAGTAACATTGAACTGGAATGAGAAGTCTGTGGGGAGCTCACTGAGGCCCAGGTGGGTGCTTCCAGGCATTTCTAGCCCTTATTTCCTGAATTATTATCAATAGGCTAAAACCAGCACAGAACAAATACATGCTGTGCGGCATCAGGGGCCCCCTCACGCACACGCTGCACGGCGTCAGGGGCCCCCATGCACACAAGCTGCACAGTGTCAGGGGCCCCCACACGCACACATACTAGTGATGTTGGAATAGCCACTTCTCAGTGCTCCCTAGAATATTTGCTAGAACATTTACTTGTCTTTTTCCAGTTAGTTGCACATAATAGAAAATGCAATCCAAACTGGCATAAAGAAGGAAAAGGATTTGTTGGTCTGTGTGCCTGGAAAGTCTAGCAGAAGAGTGGTCATCAACCTGCCTGATTTAGCAGCTCAACAATTTTATGGTCAGGGGTGCACTTTTCTCTCACTTTTTTCTGCTCTGCCACCCAGAGTATTCATTTCCTTCTCAAGAGCATCTCAGTAAGTTGGAAGCTGCCTGACTTCTAGCTGAAGATTTGCAGGAGGAAAGGCACAGCTTCTGTCTCAGCATTCCAGCTGGAATCCAGATTAGACTAGATTAGATCACGTGAGGAAACTGACCAAGGTGAAGACAGTCTCATGGTCACAGGCACTGCTCAGCACTCAGTGTCGAGGCTTGCTGCAGGCTGGAGGGGAGGTTAGTCTCCCCAAGTAACGGGTCTGCGGGGGGCAGGGGAGGGGGCTGGAAACCTGAGTACTGTAAGCAAGAAGGGAGGGGTGACTAGGGCTGGATAGACCCTCCAAAAATGTCCACCAAATCGCCCATGGACACTGTATGGGAACTGTGAGGTTAAGAGTGATCAATCAAGAGTGGCAAAATGGAACCAGAAGTAGAAGTAGAATAATGCTGGCTCTGCATGTTGTAAACATTTCTTTTCTTTAAAAAAAAAAAAACACAAATTTTTATTGAAACATAATTGATATACAATGTTGTGTTAGTTTCAAGTTTGCAGCAAAGTGATTCAGGTATATATATATATATATATATATACACACACACACTATTTTCTGTACATTCTCTTCCACTACAGGTTATTATAAGGTAGTGAGTATAGTTTCCTGTGCTATACAGTAGGTACTTGTTGATTATTTCACATATATAATAGTGTGCATTTGTTAATCCCAAAGTTCTAGTTTATTGCTCCCCCATCCTTTCCCCTTAGATAACCATAAATTTGTTTTCTGTGTCTTTAAATCTATTTCTGTTTTGCAAATAAGTTCATTTGTGTATATATATATTAGATTTCACATATAATTGTTGTCATGTATTTGTCTTTCTCTGTCTGACTTACTTCAGTTAGTATGACAATCTCTAGTTGCATCTGTGTGTGTGCTAAATCCCTTCAGTTGTGTCTGACTCTTTGAAACCCCCTGGACTGTGGCCCACCAGGCTCCTCTGTCCATGGGATTCTCCAGATAAGACACTGGAGTGGGTTGCCATGCCCTCCTCCGCATGATCTTCCTGATCCAGGGATCGAACCCCTGACTCAGGCATCTCCTGAGGCACCACTTGGGAAGCTCCTAGTTGTAGGTATGTTGCTGCAAAAGACATTATTTCATTCTTTTTATAGCTGAGTAGTATTCCACTGTGTACACACACACACACACACACACACACACACACACACACATATAGTAAGCATAGTAATTAGCTCAGTCGTGTCCGACTCTTTGCGACCCCATGGACTGTAGTCCACCAGGCTCCTCCGTCCATGGGATTCTCCAGGCAAGAATACTGGAGTGGGTTGCCATTTCCTTCTCCAGGGGATCTTCCCAACTCAGGGATCGAACCTGGGTCTCCTGCATTGCAGGCAGATGCTTTATCCTCTGAGCCATCAGGGAAACCTACATATATATATATATACACACACACACACATATATATATACATATAAATACCATACCTTATATATCAAATCATCTGTTGATGAGCACCTAGGTTGTTTCCACGTCTTGGCTATTGTAAATAGTGCAGCTATGATCATTGGAGTGTGTATTTTTTTTTTAATTAGAGTTTTCCATGATATATGCCCAGGAGTGGGATCACTGAATCAGGAAAAGGATATGTCATGCAAATGGAAATAAAAAGAAAACTGGAGTGAGCATTTCCTTCTAGAGCTAAGGACAGTCACAAAGTATGAGGGCCTGTTTGTTTTTTGGAAATCCTTATGTAGGGGAGTAAGATCTGAAATTGTGCCAGGTCTGAGTATGACCTCTTCCCTTGGCTGGGTAGTTTTCTCCTGGACTTCAAGCAACTTAGCCGAGAGCAAAGGAAAACAAAAACAAAAACAAAAACACGGGCTTCCTGGGGCAGCACAGTTTGTGATGCTGTCTGTGTTGGCTGATTTGCCTTCCCAGGGCATAGAGAAAATAAGAGCTTGAGGTTCTGCTTCCTTGCAGCAAAGAGGCTCACAAGAAGATCTCAGAAGTCAGCAAAGCGCTTAAGCAAAATGTCTGGCAATATCCTGACCTGAGAAAGGAAGCCTGGACCTTGGGGGAAAGAGTGCCTTACAGAGGCTTGGCCTCATTGCCTGGTGCCCACCTTTGCTTTGAGCCACTTTGTGTCCTGAGAAGGATTTGACAAGTCATGACTCCTGGGTTTCATCATTACCCGTCATCAATATTTAAGGAGCTGGAGAGCAGGGGTGATAATGAATGTGATGCAGAGTATAGGGAAGCGTGGCTGGATTGTGTGTGTGTGTGGGGGGAATGTGCACACGTGTGTATGAGATGTGGATTAATCAATGACTTATTGAGGACTACCTCTAGGCATATCCCAGAGAGTTTCCTGACTCTGTGTGTCCTTTTAGTTTTCTTCTGTTGGTCTGTCTGAAGAGTGTGGTCTGCAGGTCTGAGTCCCCTAGACATTAAGTTACTAAAAGGGCAAGCGGGAAGGGAATAGATGGGGCAGACCACACAGTGCCCACATGGCACCCACATGGCAACCACATGGACACACTGCCCCTGCACACCATCATGAAGCCAGGTGCAGGGGTGCCTTTCAGTCCCATCCAGAGATATGAATCGTGCTGCTCCCAATCACGAATTCCCATCACTGCAGAAAGGTGGTTTAGTCAAGTCTCAGGTGACAAGAACAGGAACTCTCTCAAGTTAGTGCAGATAAAGGAGAATTTTCTGGACCCTAGTGTAGCATGTGCAACTGTGCTTCATGGAGTCTGGGAAGTTGCTGGGCAGCTGCCCTCTCTACTTCATTCTCCCTGACCACACAGCCTCTTATCTGGGATTCTCTCTGCACTTCTGGTCTCCTCTCTGCACACAGCTTTCTTTACTGTCCTGTAAATTCAGCCTTCATGTGGCTTGGTGCACCATGGTGCTGACTGATCCCAGCTTGACAAGATAGTACAGTTCCAGTACAGCGCCAATACTTTAGACCAGCCTTCCTGTGCTGGTTAGTTAGTTAGTCAACTAGTTAGTCAGAGCAAGCAGCTGTGTGATCAGGGTGGAGTCCCTTGGCATAAGGGGCCAGTCCTGTGGCCACGTTGGCTTATTCCTTTAGTATGGTCTGTGGGGATGAGATGGTCATGCATACTGGGGACACATTTACATTAAAAACTGATTTCTTATTTCCCTGAAATTCAAATTTAACTGGTTGACCTATATTTTTATTTTCTAAGTCTGGCAACCCTTTAGGGGGCACTCTGAGGGAGTCTACCATAGGGACTAAGGAAGCAATACTTTTTCAAAAGCACATTTTGTCTTTCAGTCAAGAGCAAATGTCAGCTTTGCTATATGCAACAAGTTTGAATCCTACAATCTTCTGAATGCAAGTTTCAAAATGGGCATAATTATCTTATTAAAGAAAAATCATCAGGTAAGATAATTACTTACATTGTTCCAAAATAAAATGTGAAATAGAGTGAAAAATAAAGCTAATATAGTGGGTGGCAGATTTAACCCTATGCGTTCTAGGGGCCAGATTGAAGAACTCCCAGGTAAAGTAAGTTAGGCTCCTGACAAATGGTGAAGACTCAGTAATTTTTGGTTCTTTTGCAGGTTTCACCTTTCTCCTGCTTTAACCTACCCTTTTATTGCGAACAATTCTCATGACTGTGCCATGAACACTCAGCATTTTTTTCTGGGAGTTACTAATACTGATTTGAGAAATACCAGTTAGTTGTAAAGTTCATTTGATAATGCATATACGGACTAATGGCAATCATGTTTTTTTTTAAAAAATATGGATAATAATTACAAAGAAAATGTAAGAACTGTTAAGGTAAAGGGATGGTGAGGGGTTTCTTTTCTTATAATTTCATTTACAGTTATTATAATGTTTTATGTGCAGCAAATTTGAATTATAAAATACATTTCTGGAGGCATTGTATAAAAGCGTACTGTGTAAGTGTTCAAAAAAAAATTTTCCATGTGCTCTGGTTGTTTAGTGACCTACTTGGGGAAGGCTTGCAGTAGTTTCTGCCAGTCATTGGCAATTAGTTTGATGGATACAAATGAAGAAATTGGTAAGCAATGCCATTATTTAACAAAAAAATTTTTTAAATGATATGGCAGCTCTAAGACCTGGAGCTGGAACAAGGTATTGAAGAAGTGATTCCTGAGGTGGTTTATAAAAATCTGAGAAAATCCAGGGCTCAAGGTGAGGAACCTCGCCTTTCCATCTCTGGGATTGTTACGAGAAGGTAAGGGGTTTGACTGGATATGAGGAGCCTCTGGTGTCGGGGACTTGAACAACGACAGAACTTGCTCTGTCTTCAGGTTGTGACAAGAATAAATGAACTGATATAGGTAATGCTAAAAACAGGCAGGCATGTAGTAAGCCCTGCACAGCATCAGCTATTATTATGATACCTGTTTCTCATGGCTCATGTCAACCTCATTTTCTGGTGAGAATTTTTTTTTTTTTCCTACATGACAGGAAACATAGGTACTCATTAGCTTTTAGATTTTATGGTATTATTTTCTTCACTGGAAGGGGTTTGTCTCAATTTTCTAATTTCAGTTAATTTCACAGCTGTGGGAATTTCCCTGGGGGTCCAGTGGTTAAGGATCCACCCTGCAATGCAGGGGACATTGATTTGACCGCTGGTTGGGGAACGAAGGTCCCACATGCAGCAGAGCAATTAAGCACAGGTGCTGCAGCTACTGAAGTCTGTGGGCCACAACTAGAGAGTTCATGTGCTGCAAGGAAAGAGCCTGCAGAATGCAATGAAGAGCCAGTATGACACAATGAAGTTACCGCATGTAGGAAGACCTGAGGCAGGCTCCCACGAGCAAAACGCCACGGATGCAAGGATGAATGAGTAGCAATCCAAGCCTGCAGGGTTGAACACCAGGTCCAAATCAACTGGATGAGAAAGATACCTTAATCTACGGAGCTACATTAAGATGAGGAAGCCTTACAAATAGCTGAGAAAAGAAGACAAGCAAAAGGCAAAGGAGAAAAGGAAAGATACATTCATCTGAATGCAGAGTTCCAAAGAATAGCAAGGAGAGATAAGAAAGCCTTCCTCAGTGATCAATGCAAAGAAATAGAGGAAAACAATAGAATGGGAAAGACTAGAGATCTCTTTAAGAATATTAGAGATACCAAGGGAACATTTCATGCAAAGATGGGCACAATAAAGGACAGAAATGGTATGGACCTAACAGAAGCAGAAGATAGTAAGAAGAGGTGGTAAGAATACACAGAAAACTGTAACAAAAATAAACTGTAACCTAGATAACCATGATGGTGTGATTGCTCACCTAAAGCCAGACATCTTGGAGTGTGAAGTCAAGTGGGCCTTAGGAAGCATCACTACGAACAAAGCTAGTGGAGGTGATGGAATTCCAGTTAAGCTATTTCAAGTCCTAAAAGATGATGCTGTGATGCTGCACTCAATATGGCAGCAAATTTGGAAAACTCAGCAGCGGCCTCAGGACTTGGATTTTCATTCCAATCCCAAAGAAGGGCAATGCCAAAGAATGTTCAAACTATCACACAATTGTGCTCATTTCACATGCTAGCAAAGTAATGCTCAAAATCCTTCAAGTTAGGCTTCACAGTACATGAACTGAGAGCTTCCAGATGTAGAAGCTGGATTTAGAAAAGGCAGAGGGACCAGAGATCAAATTGCCAACATGCATTGAATCATAGAAACAGAAAGGGTATTCCAGTAAAATATCCACTTCTGTTTCGCTGACTACACTAAAGCCTTTGACTCTGTGGATCACAACAGACTGTGAAAAATTCTTCAAGAGATGGGAATACCAGACCACCTCATATGTCTTCCTGAAAAACCTTTATGCAGATCAAGAAGCAACAGTTAGAACAAGCATGGAACAACAGACTGGTTTCAAATTGGGAAATGAGTACGTCAAGGCTGTATATTGCCGCCCTGCTTATTTAATTTATACACAGAGTACATCATGCGAAATGCCAGGCTGGATGAAGCACAAGCCGGAATCAAGATTGCCAGGAGAAATATCAATAACCTCAGATATGCAGATGACACCACCCTTATGGAAGAAAGTGAAGAGGAACTAAAGAGCCTCTTGATGAAAGAGAAAGAGAAGAGTGAAAAAGCTGCCTTAAAACTCAACATTCAGAAAGCTAAGATCATGGCATCTGGTCCCATCACTTCCTGGAAAATGGATGGGAAACAATAGAAACAGTGACAAAAACTATTTTCTTGGGTTTCAAAATCACTGCAGATGGTGACTGTAGCCATGAAATTAAAAGACACTTGTTCCTTGGAAGAAAAGCTATGACAAGCCTAGACAGTATATTAAAAAGCAGAGACATCACTTTGCCAACAAAGGTCCAGACAGTTAATGCTATGGTTTTTTGCGGTAGTCATGTAAAGATGTGACAGTTGTACCATAAAGTAGGTTGAGTGCCGAAGAATTGATGCTTTGGAACTGTGCTGTTGGAGAAGACTTTTGATAGTGCCCTGGACACCAAGGAAATTAAATCAGTCCATCCTAAAGGGAATCAACCCTGAATATTCACTGGAATGACTGATGCTGAAGCTTCAATACTCTGGCCACCTGATGCGAAGAACTGACTCATTGGAAAAGTCCCTGATGGTGGAAAAGATTGAAGGTGAAAGGAGAAGGGGACTATAGAGGATGAGATGGTTGGATGGCATCACCTACTCAATGGACATGAATTTGAGCAAAGTCCTAGAGATAGTGAAGGGAAGCCTGGGTGCTGTAGTCCGTGGAGTCACAAAGAGTCAGACACAGCTGAATGACTGAACAACGACATTAACATGATCCTGATTATTAGCAAAAGCAAACAAAAGTTCTCTCTGGAGGAAGATAAAACAATCATTGACTTCTAAACATTAGTCCGAGTAATTCTGTCATACACTACGTGTGGCAGATAATCAATGATAAACAAGTATTTGAGGACATGAAACAGTCAGAACAAACATCAGCATAAATAACAGGAAACAGGGACAGGCAGGTGAAGGACAGGGAAGCCTGGCCTGCGCCAGTCCATGGGGTCTCAAAGAGTTGGACACGACTGAGTGATTGAACAACAAGGCATAACTCCAGACACTTGAATTATTTGATACAGACTTTAAAACAAATGCTTATTATGTTTATAAAGATAAAGGATAAATTTGGAAATTTCAGCCAACTGTTGGAAACTATTAAAAAAGTGACATGTACATTTTCAAAGGCTTTCTGCATCGAGGAAGGGTGAAATAACTAGTGGCAGACCAGCATCCCACTGAGAACAAAGAGAAAATGTGGATACAACTCAAAAGTCTTTTCTTTAAGGCAGTGGAGCGCAGCTGAAGCAATGGCCATTAGTGGGCCTAAGACTCAAAAGAGGGAAGGATCTTGGAGAGGTGAGTTGACTGCTGCAGCCACATTTTCCTAATGGCATGTGTCAATTCTAAGTGTTGTAAGGAGGCTGAGTCTGGTGAAAAGCCTGATGCAAAGCTTGGGAAAGATGTTTCAGGAGAACAAGGAAATCAGCAAAACTTTTGGCAGAGATTTTGGGGGGCAGGGGGTCAAGCACACAGCTGGTTTATTCCTCTGGACCTTTCCTGAATACTAGGGTAGAGTGTTAAAATTTTTAGTGAGAAAACTTTGAAAAGAGCAGTGGAGTTGCCTCAACAATCTTTTGAGGCAAGGATAGAGCTTGGGGACCACTGGGGAAGCAGATACTGTAACTACATGAGGTTCTTAGTTAAAATCTCAGGAGAGCCAAAGGCAGATATTCCTAAGTGGATTAAAGTAATAAACAATAACTCCATCTATCAAGTTGTTGTTGAGTTGCTAAGTCATGTACAACTCTTTTTGAGACCCCATGGACTGTAGCCCGCCAGGCCTCTCTGTCCATGAGATTTCCCAGGCAAGAATACTGAAGTGGGCTGCCATGCCCTCCTCCAGGGGATCTTCCCAACCCAGGGACTGAAACTGTGTCTCACGTCTCCTGCCTTGGCAGGCAACTTCTTTACCAGTAGGGCTACCTGTGAAGCCCGAAGTTTACATTGTCGTTTCTTGCTCAGTCACTGAGTCTGACTCTTTGCAGCCCCGTGAACTGTGGCACATTGTGCTTTCCTGTCCTTCACTGTCTCCTGGAGTTTGCTTAAACTCATGTCCATTGAGTCAGTGATGCCATCCAACCATCTCATCCTCTGTCATCCCCTTCTCCTCCTGCCTTCAATCTTTTCAGCATCAGGGTCTTTTCCAATGATTCAGCTCATCACGTCAGGTGGCCCAAGTATTAGAGCTTCAACTTCAGCATCAGTCCTTCCAATGAATAGTCAGGGATTTTTTAATTTCCTTCAGTATTGACTGCTTAAACAGTTTTGTACGTAATGCCTGGCAGTAAATAAAATTATTAGGCATGCCAAAGACAGGACCCTTTGACTAAAATCAAGAGGAAACAGTTATAGAAGACCCACAGGTGATCCAAATAAAAGAGCTAGCTGACCAGGATTTAACAAGAAATATGATTAATATTTTTTTTAAATAGAGGGGAAAATAAATAAAATAGATGAAAAGGTGCAAACTTTCATTAGAGGTTTGGAATATAAAATAATTCAATTAAAATTCTAGAACTGAAAAAATATAAAAGAACTAAATAAAAATTTGAATGATAACATACAATAGCAAAAATTGATAATTCAGAGGTTGTGTTTAATAAAAGACTAGACACAGCTGAATAGAAAAGTAAAGAACTGGAAGATAGGCTAGAAGAAATTACACAGAATGGAACATGGGGAAAGGAAAGGATGAAAAATACAAAAAGGAGTAAGAGAGGAGGTAGTCAGAACGTGTATTATGTGCTTAAATGGATTTCCAGAAGGAAAGGAGAGAAAGAATAGGGCAGATGCCATGTGCGAAGTGATAATGGCTGAGAATTTCTCAATTCATCAAACAGATTAATGATTTTTCAATTCAGAGATCATGAAAAGTTCTGCAAACTCCAAGTATGATATAAATAAAAATAAATCCACACTTAGATACCTCAAAATAAAACCAGTTAAAATCAAAGATAAACATAAAATTTTAAAAGTAGGTAGAAAAGATTACCTTCAGTTGAGTTCAGTCGCTCAGTTATGTCCGACTCTTTGTGACCCAGTGGACTGCAGCACACCAGGCCTCCCTGTCCATCACCAACTCCCGGAGTTTACCCAAATTCATGTCCATTAAGTCTGTGATGCCATCCAACTATCTCATCCCCTTCTCCTCCCACCTTCAATATTTCCCAGCATCAGGGTCTTTTCAAATGAGTCAGTTCTTCACATCAAGTGGCCAAAGTATTGGAGTTTCAGTCCTTCCAATGAGTATTCAGACTGATTTCCTATAGGATGGACTGGTTGGATCTCCTTACAGTCCAAGAGACTCTCAAGAGTCTTCTGCAACACCACAGTTCAAAACCATCAATTCTTCGATGCTCAGCTTTCTTTATACTCCAATTCTCACAGCCATACATAACTACTGGAAATATCATGGCCTTGACTAGACGGACCTTTGTTGGCAAAGTAATGTCTCTGCTTCTTAATATGCTGTCTGTGTTGAACTATTATACTGACAGTTGACTTCTCAATGAATATTGGATGTCAAACTATAGAGTTGTGCAGAAAGAGAAGAGCTATCATCTAGAATCCTATAGCTACCAAAAAGTCCCTTCAAAAGCAGAACTGACAGTGCAATTAAGGCATTTAAGATATGCAAAATTGAAAGAATTAATTACAAGCAGGCTCTGAAAGCAAAAAGAATATTCTCTCTGGAGGAAGATTACAAATATTGGAATAAATAATGAACAATGAAAGAAGGCAAATATATCAGAAAAATTAAATAAATATTTCTTCTACAAGCTAATAATGATAATAGATTGTGACATGTATCCTTATGTTGAAAATAGAGAGGAACACAGAAAGGGACAGAAGGAAAGAGGATGAATGAATGTTTATACACAAACAAATATATACAAATTGGGAGAGGATAACAAGAATTAAATTATTTGAAGCTCCTTACTTTATTGCAGAAGCAGGTAAAAAAGTTAATATTTGTTTTTGACAATTCTAGAATTAATGTTAATAATATAGCTCCTAAGAGGCTAGTAAAGAATATATTACTTCTACATGGGCATAAGAAAACAAAAGAAAAGAAATGATCATCAAAAAGAATCCCAAAAAAGGCAAAAAGAGAACAGAAAAGAAATACAGAATAGACAGCATAAATAGAAAGTACATAAAATGCACATATTTACAAATATATAGCTGCTGCTGCTGCTAAGTCACTTCAGTCATGTCCGACTCCGTGTGACCCCATAGACGGGCAGCCCATCAGGCTCCCCCGTCCCTGGGATTCTCCAGGCAAGAACACTGGAGTGGGTTGCCATTTCCGTCTCCAATGCATGAAAGTGAAAAGTGAAAGTGAAGTCACTGAGTTGTGTCCAACTCTTTGCGACCCCATGGACCACAGCCTACCAGGCTCCTCTGTGCATGGGACTTTCCAGGCAAGAGTACTGGAGTGGGGTGCCTTTGCCTTCTCCATGGATAAGTATAAATTCAAATATATCAAATATTTAATGTAAACATCCTTATTTCATAAACAGGCAAAATAATTCAGAAGTTAAAAACAAAATCCAAGCACAAGCTGCTTTTAAGTGACATACATTAAGTAAATAGGTATAGTTGACTGCAAAATGACAGAAAAAAAATGCAACTATACCAGTATTAGACAAGATAGACTTTAAGGATGAAAGAATTACCAAAGACAAGAAATGCCTCATAATTAAAGAAGTTTCAATTCACCAGGATAATATAGCAGTTTTAAGTTTGTATGAATTAAATAACATAAACTCAAAATATATAAAGCAAACCCTGACAGAACTATAAGGAGAAATCACCAAATTAGTAATTATGAGAGATTTAACGTATCTCTCTCAGTAACAGCTAGAATAAAGACACTAAATCATTAAAGCTATAGAGGATTTGAATAACATGATAAATTTGATTTAATGGACGTATCTAGAACATGGTTTATCATGCCCATGATCAGACCTTCTAATGGGTCATAAATTAAGGTGCAAAACAAACTTCAAAAAGTGGAAATCATATGTTGTATTTTCTGACACCAATGCAATTAAGCTAGGAATCAATAATAAAATATAAACAGAAAAACTTCTTATATCCTGAAGTGAGTAACTATATTTCTAAATTTTTAAGAAAATGTCAGGGGCTAAGTCAGAAATGTAGGACCTTGGATTATAGCTTAAAGCAATGCTTAAAGAGAAATATTTGTTTTTAAATGCATGTATTCAAAAAGAAGTAAAGCTGAAGATTAATGAGCTCAGGATTCATCTAAAAAAAGTTGGGAAAAAACTTCAAATCTAAAGAAAGCAGAAAAAAAATAATGACAAGAACAGAAATTAGTGAAACAGAACAAAAATAGATTAGATTAACAAAGCCAACAAGGATTACAACAGCCCAGTGGAAAGAAATTAAAATTTACCACATGCCTGCTATGTAATTTACAGTATCCTAGGGTCCTAAAATGGAGAAGGCAATGGCACCCCCCCCCACCCCCAGTACTCTTGCCTGGAAAATCCCATGGACGGAGGAGCCTGGTAGGCTGCAGTCCATGGAGTCGCGAAGAGTCGGGCACGACTGAGTGACTTCACTTTCACTTTTCACTTTCATGCATTGGAGAAGGAAATGACAACCCACTCCAGTGTTCTTGCCTGGAGAATCCCAGGGAGCCTGGTGGGCTGCCATCTATGGGGTCGTACAGAGTCGGACACGACTGAAGTGACTTAGCAGCAGCAACAGCAGTAGGGTCCTAAAAAATGCTATTGGATTATTTTTAATAGCTTTATGGAGATATAATTTACATACTATAAAGTTTATCTATTTAAAGCCTACAGTTCAGAGAGTTTAGTATATTCAAAGGACATGCAACCATAATTACTTAGAACATTTTGGTTCCCACATAAAGACTCCACACTCCTAGGCAGCCACTCCCCATTTCTTTCCACTCTTCCCTCCCCAGCTAGGCCCTTGGCAACCACCATTCTACTTTCTCTCGGTAAGTTTGCTTCTTTCTGACACTTCATACATGAAGTCTTACAATATGCTGTTTTTCATTATTCTTTTATTTAGCATAATGTTTTCATGATTCATTCATGTTGTAGTGTGGATTAATACTTCATTCCTTTTAAAGGGTGAATAATATTCCCTTAAATGAATTACCACATTTTGTTTGTTCATTCATGAGTTGAATGGTACTTGGTTTGTTTCTGCTTTGGGGTTATTACAATGGTGCTGTGAACATTTATGTATAAGTTTTCTGTGGATGCATGTTTGATTTCTTGGGTTGTAAGAGAACAAAGCTAGTGGAGGTGATGGAATTCCAGTTGAGCTATTTCAAATCCTGAAAGATGATGCTGTGAAAGTGCTGCACTCAATATGCCAGCAAATTTGGAAAACTCAGCAGTGGCCACAGGACTGGAAAAGGTCAGTTTTCATTCCAATCCCAAAGAAAGGCAACGCCAAAGAATGCTCAAACTACCGCACAGTTGCACTCATCTCACATGCTAGTAAAGTAATGCTCAAAATTCTCCAAGCCAGGCTTCAGCAATACGTGAACCATGAACTCCCTGATGTTCAAGCTGGTTTTAGAAAAGGCAGAGGAACCAGAGATCAAATTGCCAACATCCATTGGATCATGGAAAAAGCAAGAGAGTTCCAGAAAAACATCCATTTCTGCTTTATTGACTATGCCAAAGCCTTTGACTGTGTGGATCACAATAAACTGTGGAAAATTCTGAAAGAGATGGGACTACCAGGCCACCTAACCTGCCTCTTGAGAAGTCTGTATGCAGGTCAGGAAGCAACAATTAGAACTGGACATGGAACAACAGACTGGTTCCAAATAGGAAAAGGAGTACGTCAAGGCTGTATATTGTCACCCTACTTATTTAACTTCTATGTAGAGTACATCATGAGAAGAAACACAAGCTGGAATCAAGATTGCTGGGAGAAATATCAATAACCTCAGATACGCGGATGACACCACCCTTATGGCAGAAAGTGAAGAGGAACTAAAAAGCCTCTTGATGATAGTAAAAGAGGAGAGCAAAAAAGTTGGCTTAAAGCTCAACATTCAGAAAACGAAGATCATGGCATCCAGTCCCATCACTTCATGGGAAATAGATGGGGAAACAGTGGAAACAGTGTCAGACTTTATTTTGGGGGACTCCAAAATCACTGCAGATGGTGACCGCAGCCATGAAATTAAAAGACGCTTACTCCTTGGAAGAAAAGTTATGACCAACCTAGACAGCATATTCAAAAGCAGAGACATTACTTTGCCGACTAAGGTCCGTCTAGTCAAGGCTATGGTTTTTCCTGTGGTCACGTATGGATGTGAGATGTGGATTGTGAAGAAGGCTGAGCGCCGAAGAATTTTTGCTTTTGAACTGTGGTGTTGGAGAAGACTCTTGAGAGTCCCTTGGACTGAAGGAGATCCAACCAGTCCATTCTGAAGGAGATCAAGCCTGGGATTTCTTTGGAAGGAATGATGCTAAAGCTGAAGCTCCAGTTCTTTGGCCACCTCATGTAGAGTGTTGACTCATTGGAAAAGACTCTGATGCTGGGAGGGATTGGGGGCAGTAGGAGAAAGGGACGACCGAGGATGAGATGGCTGGATAGCATCACGGACTCGATGGACATGAGTCTGAATGAACTCTGGGAGATGGTGATGAACAGGGAGGCCTGGTGTGCTGCGATTCATGGGGTCGCTAAGAGTCGGACATGACTGAGCAACTGAACTGAACTGACTGAATAGCTCTGTAAGATGTATACTGTTCTATTCATTTTATATGAAAAATAACTGTGACTCGCAGTCTTAATTAGTTCCCAAAGATGAAATGAACATGCATGGAAATGGACTCAGACTCAAATTTCAAATTAAATCCAGATACCAAGTTCATAATACCTTAAAACCCGACTGGCACTTCTTGCATATGAAATCTCAGTTATTTTTAAATTTGGCATTTTATTCAAATGTATACTTATTTCATGAAATGCTGTTTCATTAGGCTTTTAAATTGAAACAAAAAAAAAATTTGGTAAACATCTTCCGGGGCTGAAGTTCATTAAAAGGACATGTACTATAAGGTGAAAATACACATAAGAAGACCAACTAGACTCTCCAGAGCATGGTTAATGCGTCTCATAAGCCACATCCCATTACATTCTATTTCTTAATTAAATGCTACATAAACTATTAAAATGCAGCATTTCTACTGTGTAAGTAGCAATAGCACTGATATCAAAGGACAGTAAAAGGGTGTCTCAAGCCAGCTGCCTCGTAGCATCAAAGAGCTGACATTTCCTTTAGGTGATGAAAACTCAAAGGGTACACAAATGAAAAATAAATACCAAGAGAAGGAAGAAAACTAAGCCAGAGAGAAGGGAGCCATCATTATGTTTGAAGGCAAATGGTCTAAACAATGTTTGTTTATGAAACTGTCTGAAACGAGTCTAATAAGCTGCCTACTTAAGAGTACTTTTTGCTGGAAAGTTTCAAAGCCCCATACAAAATAGAAAGAGGAGAGAAACAGAGAGAGACAGAAAGAGAGAGACATGCGCAAGTGATGAGAGTTTTCGACATAGAGACTCTGATGACTGAACAACTTGCTCCCTGATTTGGAGGTGGCCTAGAACTCAACTCTCCTGTGGATCTCCCAAGAGAGAAAGTACTCGAAACTGCTTCTCTGGGAGAAGAAATTGACCAGCATTGGAAGAAGTGGGCCAACCAAGATGTGCTGACATTACAAGTGTATTAGCGAGAACTTTAAGGAGAATTTTGATTTTGGCTTATTGCCTTAGTCCTCTAGCAATATACCATAGACTAGGTGGCTTAAACAACAAATATTTATTTCTCACAGTTCTGAAGGCTGTGAAGTCCAAGATAAGGCCCTGGCTGCACTGATTCCTGGTGGGAGCTCCTTACTGGTGTGCACACTGGGTGTCTTCTTGCTGTGTCTTTTCATGCCCAGGAGAGAAATTATCTCTCTGCAGTCTCTTCTTCAAAGGGCACTAATCTCATTCATAAGGGCTCCTCCTTCTTGACCTATTACCTCCCCAAATCCCCACCTCTAAATAGGACCACACTGCAAATTAGGGCTTCAACATGCGAATTTGGGGAGACACAAATGTTGTCTATGGCACTCACTAATACATAAACTACATAATATAAGTAGGACAAATTACCAAGAATTTAATGAGTTTCATACAAGTTCCCTACAGCATGGACAGTCAGGAAGGGTTTTGTTGTTGTTGCTGTTTAGTAATAAGCACCCCGATCTTCAGATAAAATCTTCTAATCATTCTCAGAACTCCCAGCATGTGAGGTAAATAAATACATATCAAGTCTTATCTTAGTGGAGAAAATAGCCCCAAACTTCAAATGGTTCTGTCTCCTACACTCCTATCTAAGATCTCTTCTGTAAAACATTGTGAAAGCTATGTCAGCTTCAGCATAATAAACTTTCCTTATTTTTTTACAGTATTCAAAATATTTGAAATGGTGGAATTAATAGATGGCAGGCATTTTGCTTTTAAGACTTTAAAGCCTGGCTTTACAAAAACAAAGCAAAGAACTAGCAATTATACATCAGCTACTCAAATTTTTTAAAAAGCAATTAAACTATTATGTGTTGAGTTGTGTCCAAGCAAAAATATGTTGAAGTCCTAACCTTCAGTACCTTAGAATGTGACTTTGTTGGGAAGTAGAGATTTTAATAGGTTGTTGTTCAGTCGCTAAGTCATATCCGACTCTTTGCAACCCCATGGACGGCAGCACGCCAGGCTTCCCTGTCCTCCACTATCTCCCAGAGTTTGTTCAAACTCATGTCCATTGAGTCAGTGATGTCATCCAACCATCTCATCCTCTGTCAGCCCCTTCTCCTCCTGCCTTCAATAATTTGCAGCATCAGGGTCTTTTCCAGTGAGTCGGCTCTTTGCATCAGGTGGCCCAAGTATCAGAATTTCAGCTTCAGGATAAATATTTATCAATGAATATTTAGGGTTGATTTCCTTCAGACTTGTTTGATCTCCTTGCAGTCCAAGGGACTCTCAAGAGTCCCCCAACACCACAATTCAATCAGTTATTCAGTGCTCAGACTTCTTTTTGGTCCAGCTCTCATCTGTACGTGACTACTGGAAAAACCATAGCTTTGACTACACAGATCTTTGTTGGCAATTAAACTAAAATGAAATTTTAGGGTCAGCACTAATCCAATAAGACTGGGTCCTTATAAAAGAGAAAAGGAAATTTGGTCACTGAGACATGTATGTGTAGAACGAAGACAATGTGAAGACACAGAAAGAGCACCGTCTATGAGGCAGGGAATGTTGAGGCTGCCAGGAGCTGGGAGAAGTGCACAGGGCAGACCCTGCCCTCAGAGCCCTCTGGAGGAACCAACAAGCTGAAGTCTTGATTTCAGGCTTCTAACCCCCAGATCTGTGAGGCATAAATGTCTGCTAGTTAAGCCACCTAGTGTCTGGCACTTTGCTATGGCACTCTAGGAGACTAATGCACAAACAAAGCTTGGAATCTCAGAGTCTGGGGAACACTGGCTAAGCAGACTCAAAAGAAAAAGAAGATACTCCTTTTCCCAGAGAAGGAAGGCAATCCACGTCAGTGAAGTCCCTCCCATGTACCCAGCACTGGGAAGGGTATGGTTTTAACTCATCTTCACATCTAAATCCTCATAGCAGCACTAAGACATTGGTTATAGGAAACATGCAGTACACTCTGAGATATCTTAGTGATACTTTTCTGCATCTATTTCCTCAGGCAAGGGAAACAAAAGCAAAAACAAACACGTGGAACTTAAAACATTTGCACAGAGAAGGAAACTATGAACAAAGTGAAAAAAGCTATTGAATGGGAGAAAATATTTGCAAATGACATATTTGTTATTGGGTTAAAGTCCAAAATATATAAACAGCTCATACTACTCAATATAAAAAAATCCAATAAAAAATGACTCGAGGGACTTGAATAGACATTTTTCCAAAGAAGGCAAACAGACGGACAATAGGCACATGAAAAGATGCTCAGCATCACTAATCATCAGGGAAGTGCACATTCAAACCATGATGAGATATCACACAACACCTGTCAGAATGGCTAGACAACAAATAAGAAATGTTGATAAGGATGTGGAGAAAAAGTAAATCCTTGTCATTGTTAGTAGGAATGTAAATTGGCACAGCTGCTATGGAAAACAGTGTGGAGGTTCCTCAAAAAACTAAAAATAGGACTAACATATTATCCAACAATTCCACTCTTGGGTATATATCCAAAAACAAAAAAATAATAAAACAACCAAAAACACCAATTCAAAAAGAATATACATCCAAGTATTCACAGAAGCATAATTTACAGTAGCCAAGATATGAAAGCAATCCAAGTTCCCCTCAACACAAATGGATAAAGATGTGATATATATATACACACACATATAGATGTATATATATATATATATACACACACACACATATATGAATAACAGTTTGCTATTTACAATAGCATGAATGAAGCTGGGGGATATTATGTTTAGTGAAATAAGTTAGACAGAGAAAGACAAATACTGTATGGTTTTCACTCATATATGCAGTCTAAGATATAAAACAAATGAACGAATATAACAAAACAGAAACAGACCCAGAGATACAGAGAAACAGTAGTTACCAGTGGGGAGAGGGTAGGGGGCTGGGGCAAGATAGGGGAAGGGGATTAAATAAAGAAGACACAAGAATATATTATACAGCACAAGCAAAGAGTTGACTCATTAGAAAGACCTTCATGCTGGGAGGGATTGGGGGCAGGAGGAGAAGGGGACGACAGAGGATAAGATGGCTGGATGGCATCACCGACTCGATGCACATGAGTTTGAGTGAACTCCAGAAGTTGGTGATGGACAGGGAGGCCTGCTGTGCTGTAATTCATGGGGTCGCAAAGAGTCAGACACAACTGAGCAACTGAACTGAACTGATACAGCACAACGTATATAGCTAATGTCTTATAGTAACTTTAAATGGAGTATAATCTATAAAAATATTAAATCAAACCACCTTATCTGTCTCCTGAGAAACCTGTATGCAGGTCAAGAAGCAACAGTTAGAACCAGACATGAAACAATGGACTGGTTCAAAATTGAGAAAGGAGTACCTCAAGGCTGTATATTGCCACCCTGCTTATTTAACTTATAAGCAGAGTACATCATGTGAAATGCTGGGCTGGATGAAGCACAAGCTGGAATCAAGATTGCTGGGAGAAATATCAACAACCTCAGATATGCAAATGATATCACTCTAATGGCAGAAAGCGATGAGGAACTAAAGAGCTTCTTGACGAGGGTAAAAAGAGGAGAGTGAAAAAGGTGGCTTAAAACTCAACATTCACTATTCACTATTCAACATAGTTTTGGAAGTTTTGGCCACAGCAATCAGAGCAGAAAAAATAAATAAATAAATAAAAGGAATCCAGATTGGAAAAGAAGAAGTAAAACTCTCACTGTTTGCAGATGACATGATCCTCTACATAGAAAACCCTAAAGACTCCACCAGAAAATTACTAGAGCTAATCAATGAATATAGTAAAGTTTCAGGGTGTAAAATTAACACACAGAAATCCCTCACATTCCTATACACTAACAATGAGAAAACAGAAACAGGAATTAAGGAAACAATTCCTTTCACCATTGCAATGAAAAGAATGAAATACTTAGGAATATATTTACCTAAAGAAACAAGTGACCTATATATAGAATAAAACACTGGTGAAAGAAATCAAAGAGGACACAAATAGATGGAGAACTATACTGTGTTCATGGATCAGAAGAATCAATATTGTGAAAATGAGTATACTACCCAAAGCAATCTATAGATTCAATGCAATCCTTGTCAAGCTACCAATGGTATTTTTCAGATAACTAGAACAAATAATTTCACAATTTGTATGGAAATACAAAAAACCTTGAATAACCAAAGCAATCCTGAGAAAGAAGAATGGAAGTGGAGGAATCAACCTGACTGACCTCAGGCTCCACTACAAAGCCACAGTCATTAGACAGTATGGTACTGGCACAAAGATAGAAATATAGATCAATGAAACAAAATAGAAAGACCAGAGATAAATCCACACACCTATGGACAACTTATCTTTGACAAAGGAGGCAATAATATACAATGGAGAAAAGACAATCTCTTTAACAAGTGGTGCTGGGAAAACTGGTCAACCACTTGTAAAAGAATGAAACTAGAACACTTTCTAACACTGTACACAAAAATAAACTCAAAATGGATTAAAGATCTAAACATAAGACCAGAAACTATTAAACTCCTAGAGGGAAACATAGGCAAAACACTCTCCAACAAACCACAGCAGGATCCTCTATGACCCATCTTCCAGAATACTGGAAATAGAAGTAGAAATAAACAAATGGGACCTAATTAAATTAAAAGCTTCTGCACAACAAAGGAAACTATAAGCAAGGTGAAAAGACAGCCTTCAGAATGGGAGAAAATAATAGCAAATGAAGCAACAGACAAAGAATTAATCTCAAAAATTTACAAGCAACTCCTGCAGCTCAATTTCAGAAAAATAAAAGACCCAATCAAAAAAATGGGCAAAAGAACTAATCACTCATTTCTCCAAAGAAGACATACAGATGGCTAACAAACACATGAAAAGATGCTCAACATCACTCATTATCAGAGAAATGCAAATCAAAACCACAATGAGGTACCATTTCACGCCAGTCAGAATGGCTGCGATCCAAAAGTCTACAAGCAATAAATGCTGGAGAGGGTGTGGAGAAAAGGGAACCCTCTTACACTGTTGGTGGGAATGCAAACTAGTACAACCACTATGGAGAACAGTGTGGAGATTCCTTAAAAAACTGGAAATAGAACTGCCTTATGACCCAGCAATCCCACTGCTGGGCATACACACTGAGGAAACCAGAATCAAAAGAGACATGTGTACCCCAATGTTCATCGCAGCACAGTTTATAATAGCCAGGACATGGAAGCAACCTAGATGTCCATCGGCAGACGAATGGATAAGAAAGTTGTGGTACACATACACAATGGAGTATTATTCAGCCATTAAAAAGAATACATTTGAATCTGTTCTAATGAGGTAGATGAAACTGGAGCCTATTATACAGAGTGAAGTAAGCCAGAAAGAAAAACACCAATACAGTATACTGACACATATATATGGAATTTAGAAAGAAGGTAACAATAACCCTGTATGCAAGACAGCAAAAAACACAGATGTATTGAACAGAATTTTGTACTCTGTGGGAGAAGGCGAGGGCAGGATGATATGGGAGAATGGCACTGAAACATATATATCATCATATGTGAAGTGAATCGCCAGTCCAGGTTTGATGCATGATACAGGGTGCTTGGGGCTGTTGGACTGGGATGACCCAGAGGGATGGGATGGAGAGGAAGGTGGGAGGGGGTTCAGGATGGGGGACACATGTATACTCATGGTGGATTCAAGTCAACATATGGCAAAACCAATACAATATTGTAAAGTAAAATAAATTAATTAAATTAAAAAACCCCTCAACATTCAAAAAACTAAGATCATGGCATCCAGCCCCATCACTGCATGGCAAATAGATGGGGAAACAATGCAAAAAGTGACAGACTTTATTTTCTTGGGCTCCAAAATCACTGTGGATGCTGACTGCAGCCATGAAATTAAAATTCACTTGCACCTTGGAAGAAAAGCTATGACCAACCTAGACCGCATATTAAAAAGCAGAGACATTACTTTGCCAACAAAGACCCATCTAGCAGAAGCTACAGTTTTTCCAGTAGTCATGTAAGGATGTGAGAGTTGGATCATAAAGAAGGCTGAGTGCTGAAGAATTGATGCTTTTCAATTATGGTGCTGGAAAAAAACTCTGGAGAGTCCTATGGACAGCAAGGTCAAACCAGTCAATCCTAAAAGAAATCAACCCTGAATTTTTATTGGAAGGATTGATGACCCATTCAGCATGGCTGAAGCTCCAATACTTTGGCTGCTTGATGTGAAGAGCAAACTCATTGGAAAAGACTGATGCTGGGAAAGATTGTAGGCAGGAGGAAAAGGGGATGGCAGAGGATGAGATGGTTGGATGGCATCACCGACTCAATGGACATGAGTTTGAGCAAACTCCAGGAGATAGTGGAGGACAGGGAAGCCTGGCATGCTGCAGTCCATGGGGTAACAAAGTGTTGGACACAACTGAGCAACTGCACAGCAACAAAAAAAATATTCAATTAAAAGCAAAAATGAATTGTGCTGTTTTAGATTATTCTATGATTGCCAGAGGCATCTTAATGTCTATTTTGAACCAGTGCAGGCAGAAGATGACAAAATGACTGTTATCTAACATACTAGAACTATTTTGATTTTCTTATGGTGTTAAAGAATGTTGAATTTAGTTTTAGACAGGAGACAAAAGGGAGAGAGAAAAGAGAGTCAAATTCATTTTAAGTTCAGTTACATGTAAAATGACTCATGATATATTCAACTTATATTAATGACTTGCTACAATTATTAAAACATGCTTTTTGAATCTTGACATCTAGACACACATTTGTAAAAGCAGATTTTCTTAATAAATTTTTTTAACATCATGAGTTTTTCGGGACCAGGAGAAAAGCATCACAAGGAAGTGTCACGTTGATAGAGGAGGTGATATAATCAATTTTGTCCTACTTAGGATCAACAAGGGGATTGTGGATCTCTGGCTTTGATTCAGTTACTTTGCCAGCACTGAATAAGACCTTTAGAACATAGCATCTGTACAAACTAAGTTCTTTCAGGAGTATTTTCCTTTATATTTTTCTTTCTTAAAGTTGATGCCCCTCTTAAAGGGACATTCCTTTAGATTACGTATTTTCCTTCCTCGAAGAGAGGACTTACTTTACTGTGTTTTTTACTTTATGGACTTCTTATAGAAATAGTGAGATAAGTGTTCACAAATTTCTTAGCATAATGGCTGGCAATGAGAAAACAACAAATCTTACTATAATCCCCTGGAAACCAGAATGTTAACTTTCTATGAGAAAGAACATAAAGGTCATTCCTCATTAGCAGCCTGTACCTTTTAGTTTCTTGGAGAAATGTCTCCTTCTACTTCTCTACCTTTCTGACTATGAGCTTTAAAACTTCTTTTGTTTCTTTAAGTCAGCTATGTCAAAGCCCTTAGATATTTTCAAACTTGAATTTTCATAGTCTTATTTTCAAAGAGCAAACAGTGAATTAAAAAACATAGAAGCAGTTCAAAAGATATTTGAAACAGTTTGTGACAGTTTGGTCATCAAAAACAGCAATGTTTTTTGATTCATTCCTGAGTTGAGAAAATAAGTACTATTTATTGACATCGATGCCATTTGTTCCTTAGAAAAAAACACATAAAAACCTTGAAACTCAGCTCTGTAGGGAGCAATCCAGCCATCTAATTTCATCATTTCTGGAGAAGTTTGCAGTGTTGGTTCCTGGATGAAAGAACTGATGGCATAAAAGAGAAGTTTCACAGAATAATAAGAAGAATTTCTGTTATTTTAAATCAGTCCTTCAAAAAGATACTGCAGTCATCTTAAAATTATAGTGCAATCTTAACCAAATTATGTATGTATGAAAATCTGTATTTATACTGCATCTATTTCTACCCCCAATTTTAAAGTATCTTAAAGAACTTTCGAAATAATGATACAATTAGAATATAAAAAAAGATAATGATAGAGGGAAAAGACTATTACTAATGATCAGAAAATAGTATGGTTAATGTAATTAGCAACATTTTGTTCTAAACTGTGAAAAAGTGGGCATCTCTTTATCAGAAAAAAAAGACACATGGCAAGACTGTTAAAATTGAAAATCAGATGAAATATGGAACCACTCATGACTGTATGGTGCTTTCTACAGCACCATCTCATCCAGTGGAAGGTCACATAAAGCCTCCTGGTGCTGGCTCCCAAGCAACCCTGTTCAACATGGCCAAAGATTGAAATCAAAATGTGTTTGTAGCTGCTCAATGCAATTGCTCACACAACAAAATTATTTTGTTCCTAGGTGGCAATAGTGATAAAGAATCAGCCTGCCAGTGCAGGGGATGTAATCCCTGGGTCTGGAAGATCCTCTGGAGGAGGAAATGGCAACCCACTTCAGTATGCTTGCATGGAAAATACCATGGACAGAGGAGCCTGGTACGCTAGTGTCCATAGGGTCACAAAGAGTCAGACACAACTGAAGTACTTAAGATGTACAAACGCATTTAGTTGACAGGTGTTTTTGTTTCTTTGTTTAAAGTGAATTGACCGACCAATCTGATACAATCAAAACCAGGTGGCATCATTTTGGCTGAAATATCTGGTTGCAAGTAACAGGAACACTACTTATCTGAATAGTCTTATACACTACCAAGCAAAGATTTTTTCCCCTGCATGAAAAGGAATCTGGAGCTGGGCAGCAGATGGGTTTGGTAGCTCCCTGGAGAATTCCATGGATAGAGGAGCCTGGAGGGCTACACTCCACAGGGTTGCAAAGAGTTGAGCCCGACTGAGTGATAAACACATACACAAGGGAAAAGAAGAAATGTTATGGGAGTAATGACAAGACTTGTGGGGAAACCTTGGTTAATCCACCAAGAAGTCCTCATTCTTCAGAGCAGCAAGGTCTCTGTGGGGAGGTCTGAGCAGCCGTTGGAGCAGTGAGGGGCCCATGATGGGCCTGCAATCACTGCGGGGCTGCCGGGATCCCATGACTCAAGTTGAAGGAACTGGGGTCAGCTCTCAGGAAGGTGCTGTCTATGTAAATCTTTGATTCCTACTCCTCTACGAGCTTATGGAAACCCTTGGGAGCAGGTAACACGGAAGTGGCTTGACATAATTTAGGATGTTTTAGGTATCAGGTTAGCCTTTTGAATCAAGGTGAGGATTATTACAGAAACTGTGTGACTGAAGCCCTCAGAGAGTCTGGAGGCATAGCACAGTATCTAGAAAAGTTATTAAAATTGCAGTGTTGGGGATACAAGCATGAAGTGTGCTTTCTCCATGATTAAAACTCATTAATGTTCATATCCTGTCACTTGAGAGAAAAAACATTTGTTAATCAAAACAGACTGGTGGGATTTATCATCCTAGCCTTGGTTCCCCATCAATTTCTTTTCTTGAAGAAATCCCTTAGTGTGCTGATCCAAAGTTCCCCCAAGGAAATCCCATTCTCCTGTTTCACTCTAATTTCCTACCAATGGTTCATTGCTGTATTAAGTGTACCTTTTTTAAAAAGTTCATTTCATATAGATTCTGTTGTCTCTCCAGTGGTTTTGCCTATTACTGCAGATTCAGAGGCCCCGCAAGAAACAGAATAACATCAGATGGTAAATCTTCATTGTTGCTTGTACCAGAGTCTCTATTTTATTTCTCTTCATAATATCAAAACTAAGATTAAATATGTTAACATTCTTAATAAATATCTCAATTCCCAGGAGCCACATTCAAAACTCTGAATATACATACGAATCTCCTGAGTTACATAAAATAAATATATTCAGCTGTGCCCTTGGTCTCTGAGGGTATTTAGCAGTGAATCTTGATAAGTATGGAGAAGGTACTGGCGACCCACTCCAATACTCTTGGCTGGAAACTCCCATGGACAGGGGAGCCTGGTGGGCTGCAGTCCATGGGGTCTTGAAGAGTTGGACGGAACTGAGAGACTTCACTTTCACTTTTGATTTTCATGCATTGGAGAAGGAAATAGCAACCCACTCCAGTGTTCTTGCCTGGAGAATCCCAGGGACGGGGGAGTCTGGTGGGCTGCCGTCTATGGGGTCTCACAGAGTCGAACATGACTGACGTGACTTAGCAGCTTGATAAGTACTGGGGAGAATCTGTCTCACTTAGGGTCCAGTCAAGACACAGAAGCCACACCAGTTATTTCACAATGTTGTTGGTTGTTGTTTTAGTCGCTCAGTCATGTTCAACTGTTTTGCAACCCCATGGACTCCATCCATAGGATTCTCTGGGCAAGAATACTAGAGTGAGTTGCCATTTCCTTCTCCAGGGGATTTTCCCAGCCTAGGGATCAAACCCTGTCTTCTGCATTAGCAGGCAGATTCTTTACTGTTGAGCCACTAGGGAAGCCCTATTTCACAATAGAGACAGTTTAATATAAGGATTGCTAGTTGGGCATGAACAACTGTTAACTAGGTAACTAAAAAGCCAGAAGGAAACTAAGAAAGTAGCACAGAGGCCACAAATGCAGGAGGCAGCTACTGTCCTGGACTGGGGGACAAAGGGAAGAGGCTGAGATTATTAAAATTTAGACACCTGAAGAGAGCCCCTGCTGAGGAGTAACTTGGATCTCTGAGGAGGGGCTACCACACAGCTGGTTCTGGGGGGCCCCAAGGACCTGAGACCCACATATCTGAGGAGAAGGGGCCAGCTGACTGGTATTAGAGGCTTTGCGGTGTTAAAAAAAGTCTGGCTCACTGAGTGCTGGAAAAACTATTGCTTTTTTACCAGTGCCCGGGGGAAAAAACCAACACGTGGCTGTGGGGCTGCTGGCAGGAACAGAAACCAAGCAGGGCAGAATGGTGGTTTTAAGGACCTGCTCTGATTGGCTACGTGCATGTGTGCCAAGTTGCTTCAGTCGTGTCCGACTCTGTGTGACCCTATGGACCACAGACCACTTGGCTCCTCTGTCCATGGGATTCTCCAGGCAAGAACACTGGAGTGGATTGCTGTGTCCTCCTCCAGGGAGTCTTCCCAACCAAGGGATCGAATCTGTGTCTCTTACGTCTCCTGTATTGGTGGGCAGGTTTTACCACTTAGTGCCACCTGGGAAGCCCCTGATTGGTTCTGGTGGTGGTGGTTTTAGTCACTAAGTTGTGTCCAACTCTTGCGACCCCATGGACTGTAGCCTGCCAGGTTCCTCTGTCCATGGGATTCTCCAGACAAGAATATTGGAGTGGGTTGCCATTCCCTTCTCCTGACTGGCTATAACCCAATACAAAATTTTAAAGTTTTTGTATTTTTCAATAAGTATCTGCTCTGGGTCTGGAGGAATGTTTTTTCATCTCAGCCCCCATCACTTTCCAGCTCTGTGACCTTGCACAAGTTAGACTCAGTTTTCCCATGCATACAGTGGGGCTAGGATACTTTATCTGAGAAGGCAATGGCACCCCACTCCAGTATTCTTGCCTGGAAAATCCCATGGATGGAGGAGCCTGGAAGGCTGCAGTCCATGGGGTCACTAAGGGTCAGACATGACTAAGCGACTTCACTTTCACTTTTCACTTTCATGTACTGGAGGAGGAAATGGCAACCCACTCCAATGTTCTTGTCTGGAGAATACCATGGATGGTGTAGTCTGGTGGGCTGCCGTCTATGGGGTTGTACAGAGTCGGACACGACTGAAGCGACTTAGCAGCAGCAGCAGCAGCAGCAGCAGGATACTTTATGCGATATTCCTTACCTAACGATCAAGAGTGACAGACTGTGGAAAGCTCTTGGCAAAGTACCCAGTACATGCACTCCTGCTGCTATTGCTACTAATACATGCACGAGAGTTTAAATCAATTCTTTTCAGTCCCGGGTGACTTTATTCCCCAAAAGACATCCAGCTGTGCCGGGAACTATTTTTTAATTAACTGGCCAATTACCCCTGGCTGTCCTGGTCTCTAACTGCGGGCTGGCATTCTGCGGTGCCATAGCGGGGGCTGCTCCTGTGGATCGTGGGCTCTAGGGGGTGCGGCTTCAGTCGTGGCAACACACGGGCTCAGCGGTTGCAGCACACGGTCTTAGTTACCCCACAGCATGCAGGATCCTAGCTCCCTGAGCAGGGATTGCACCCATGTCCCCTGCACTGGCAGGCAGATTCTTAACCACTAGAACAGCGGGGACACCGTGGAAATATTTTTGATCGTCATGACTTGGATGCAGTGGTCTGGCATGTAGTGAACAAAGGCTAAAGAGGCTGGTAAACATCATAGGGAGCTCAGGACAACAAAGGAGTGTCTAGCCTCAGATGTCAACAATGCTGAGGATAAGAAACCCTGGTTTAAACTAAAACAAAAAGTGTTTTAAGAACCTTGAAGGAACAGTACTTCAGAGGGAGGGGAGCTCAGCCAAGGCTAGAGTAGTCTGGCCACATTGCGAAGGAGGACTCAGAAGAAAAGTGGATTTGGTCATGAACAGAGGAAGGAGGGCACCTCAGATGGGCAATAACAGAAGCAAAGTCTCGAGGGGGCACCTTGTCTTCTTCTCTGCCTTTAGCACCAGTTTGCACATCCAGACCCTCACAAAGGTGCTGTAAATCACAGACTCAGAGATGATGTGCCAAATGTAAGTCTCCATTCAGATTGTTTTTCTAACAGAAATCTCACACAACCACTTGTAATCATTATGGCAAAGGTGTCCATTCAGAACACGTCCCTGGTTTAGCTCTCCTGCCAATCAGCATTTCACATAACCAGAGCAGCAGTCAGAAATGTGTCAGATGAGAAGAGATGAGAAGGAGGCCCAGTAAATGCAGCTACCTTTTAGAGTCCTGCCTTCTAAAATCATTTCTCCTCTAGCAATTCAGGGACCCTCCTGAGCAATGGCCTTTACAGGAAGCTGACCACTCTGGCTAAACCACAGTTTGGCAGATCAGCTGGGCTTTGGACAATGCACTCGACCTCATGCAAATAACCTTACAATTACTATGAAAAAGACACTGATTCAGCCTCGCTTATTGATTTTTGCTTTTGTTGACTTTGCGTTTGGTGTCAAATCCAAAAACCATCACCAAGATCTATCCTCATGGGTTTACCCCCTATATTTTCTTCTAGTAGTTTTATTGTTTCAGGTCTTACATTCAAGCCTTTAATTCTTTCTGAGTTGATTTTATCTGTTTCCCATGTCAATTGCAGCATAATTCACAGTAACCAAGATAAGGAGATAATCTAAATGTCTGCATGAATGAATGGAAAAAGATGTGAATGAGTGGGTAAAAATGTGAGAGGCACAGAGTCTCTCATAGGCACGGAGGCACAGAATCTAGAATGGTGGTTCCCCTAGGTTGGCGGTTGGGTCTAATGGAGACATTGGTCAAAGAAAACAAATTTTCAGCTATAAGATGAATAAGTTCTGGGGCTGTAATGTACAGTATGGCTATTATAGCTTACAGCCCTTCTTATATACTTGAAAGTTCCTTACAGAGTAGATCTTAGATGTTCTCACTACAAAATATAAATAGTAATAATCTGATGGGTTGGAGGTGTTAGCTAATCATTTTACATATGTGCTGCGTGCTGTGCTTAGTTGCTCGGTCATGTCTGACTCTTTGTGACCCCATGGACTATAGCCTGCCAGGCTCCTCTGTCCATGGGGATTCTCCAGGCAAGAATACTGGAGTGGGTTGCCATGCTCTCCTCTAGGGGATCTTCCCAATTCAGGGTTCAAACCCAGGTCTCCACCATTGCAGGCAGATTCTTTATCATCTGAGTCACCAGGGAAGCCCAAGAATACTAGAGTGGGTAACCTATCCCTTCCCCAGGGGATCTTCCCAACCCAGGAATTGAACCAGGGTCTCCTGCTTTGCAGGCAGATTCTTTACCAGCTGAGCTATTAGGGAAGCCCTTTACATATGTAACTAATATATAATCATTTTGCTGTATATAAGTGCTGTGCTGTGCTTAGTTGCTCAGTTATGTCCGACTCTGCAACCCTGTGGACTATAGCCCGTCAGGTTCCTCTGTCCATGGAATTCTCCAGGCAAGAATACTGGAGTGGGTAGCCTTTCCCTCCTCCAGGGGATCTTCCCAACTCAGAGATCAAACCCAGGTCTCCTGCATTGCAGGTGGATTCTTTACCATCTGAGCCACCAGGGAATCCTGCAGTGTATAAGAACACAATGTGATATTTCAGTCATATAAAGCTGGAGGAAGGAAAGACCCTGATCACAGTCAAGGCTGTACCATAAATGAGTTGCCTGAGAGTTGTCAGGTTTTAGAAGAATGAAGACAACATTCAAGGAAGAAATGGGGTTGAGGATCCATCTCTGCTGCCCATGAACCGTGTGACCCTCCTTGACTAAGTCCATGCACATCTCTGTGCCTTAGGTTTCCTTACGCTGAGAATAAAATCACTGGGGAAAGGGTTGCTTAGGTTAATTCAGGGTGTGCATTTTTAAGGCTTTATCTTGCTTTTTTCCCCCATAATCTAAAATTCCCAGGTCTTCTTTACCAAAGTTAGGAAACACAGCATAGTGGTTGGCTGGTTTATTTGAACCTGCTTTTCCTGCTAGGGTGGAGATTCCACGGGGACATGAGTTTGTGGCTTCATCCTCAGCAGATAGAGTGTGGTTCCTGATTCTTAGTCGGTACTCACTGAATATTTGCTGAATGTTGAAAGATCTCAGGTCTGCCATGGTTTAGGGACAGAGCTAGAAAAACATAAGGAGAAGAAGAGACAGAACAACAGGTGATTTTCTAGAGAGAGGAGAGAAGGAAAGAGAGTCTTACTGGACTAGAGCTGAGTCTGGTAGAATGGGACAGAGTTTGCATGGGAGGAAGTGAGGGAGAGGATTTTGTATATAGAGGGGAAGCGTGCTAAGTCACTTCTGTCATGTCTGACTCTGTGCGACCCTATCTGTGGGCTGTAGCCTGCAGACTCCTCTGTCCATGGGATTCTCCAGGCAAGAATATTGGAGTGGGTTGCCATGACATCCTCCAGGGATCTTCCTGACCCAGGGATTGAACCTGTGTCTCTTATGTCTCCTGCAGTGGCAGGTGGGTTCTTTACCACTAGTGCCATCCAGAAAGCCCTGTATACAGAATATTAGTTAGCCAAAGGCCTGGGGAGCATAAAAGATCAAAGTTCTTTTCAAAAACTGCAAGTTTGCCATAGCTTAGATCTGGGCATAAGATACAGCGGAGCAAAGCTCAGAAGACAACCTGAGAGCAGGGCAAATAAGAGAGACGTGTGTGCCTGCTGGCTCCTCCTCAAGGAACAGGCAGCAGCGGAAGAGTCTAAGGTGACAGCCTGGGATGTGACAGCTTTCACTGAGAGCAAGAGGGCTGGACGACCGGTGGGGAGTGTAGGCGGGCATTGTGCCTGTTTGCGGCTGCGTGGGGGATGGTAGAGAGCAGGGTACATCTCTTCACCTCATCCGATCTTCTGAATCAGGCTGGGTGGGTTCAACTAACCATTCGCTAGAGGTTTCTCTGCTTTTCAAAACAGTATATAAAGTTCTCATAACCTTCAAGACTCGAAACACCTTGTACATTCAGCTGAACTCAAGTGAGATATTGGTTGGTATCTCCATTACTTAGAGTTTCCTTTTGTAACATGTTGACTGGTTTTGAATGAGTCTTAATAACAGGTGGGTTTCAGTATTTAGGTTATATTATATAAATTTCCATGGAAATTTCAATAAGACAGCCTCTTTATCATGATCACCAAATTGTCTGACAAGCTGTATGTGCTATATAAGTGTTATATGTATATAATTGTTTTGAACATCAAACTGACAGTGCAAATTTCTCTAGTAGGCTCATTTCTGGAAAAATAATGTTTGCAATATAATCATTTCTTATCACCATTTACCATATTACCGAAGGGACTCAAGTAAAAACAATGAATACATGTTCCTGTTTCACTGTTTTGAGATGGGCCATGCCCTTCCAGACAAAGGGATACTGTTGTTTATTCAATCTCTATGTTTTTCCTGTCCTTTTGTAAACTGTCTCCTGTCATTTTTAAGTTCTCCTTGCCCTCCCTTTACCACTTAAGTTGTTTTTCTCTTTCCTTATAAACCTGTATTCACATCAAGAGGGGAGGATTGGTCATTGGAGTCCAGATATCCCTCACGTTGTTGGGTTTATCTCGTGCTTTATGTCTGAGGAGAGGCACATGTCGATCTTCTTCTTCCAGGGCTTTCTTTCTGTGCTTATTGTAGTGTTTTTTATAATAAAGATGGAAAGACCCTTTGTGTTTAGAACTCATGCTCTTCCCCGAATCACAGGATCACAGGAAAGACACAAAGAGCACCACTGAATGGATAACAATGTGTGTTATATCCTTAGGACTTTGCTACCTCATTACTCTCTTTTAAATAGACATGTAATTACTTTCAGCTGCTACTAATGAGCTTCAACCATGGGGAAAAAATCACCTCCCTAAGTAAACATACTGGAAACTGCATTTGCTCACCTTTTCAGTGGAAACAGTGTATTGGCAGGTTCATTGGCAGTGGATAACCGTGCTAAACTTTCATCAGACTGATCCCGGCCACTCTACATTTTGGCTTTTGTTTTTCCATGAGTTTTCTCTTTCTCAGGGCTCAAAGCACAGCCTAAATGTAATTTCATTTAATTTCATTGAGTTTGCTAAAGTCTGAAGAAGTTTTAGCTGAAAGAATAATTTTTTCCCCTGGTGTGCATCTCCAGCTCACATGCTCAGAATGATTAGTGCAACCTTGTAACAACTTTGGTAAAGCATATAAAGAGTTATAAAAATAGTGTTTGCTTTCCCCAAAATACCCTCCTTCACTTCATTCCTTAAGAATTCACGGAGCATTTTCTAAATGCGCTACTACATTTACTGTATGTGTTACTGTTATTGCTGAAAATTTTTCACTGATGCTCTGTTGCTTATAGAATAAAATCCAAAATTCTTAGTCTAGTGTTGTAGATGCATCTGTGATGATTCCACTCATCTTCCCCCAGTTCCTACCAACACACACACACACACACACACACACAGGCACGCACACACACATGTGAGCCTCCAAACATGAATACTATGCCTTCTTTTAGACCTTTGCTTATTCTCTGACTACTGCCTAGAATCCTCCTCTCAACCCTATAGCATGAATCCTTACCACCCTTCAGGGACATCTATTATAAGGAAGCTATACTATGCTGGTGAATATTTCACAATCAACACTCCAGAAAACAAAATAAACCAAAAACCCCCACCAAACCTAACAAACAAACAAACAAAATACATTTTCTGATTTCCATTGAGTAAATATTTCTATTCTGGCTAATTTCAATGTGATGTCACTATATGTAGAGCTAGGAAGAGATGAGCAGTAACACATCATTGTATCACCAGATACAATAAAATTGAATAACTTCAAGAGTACAGATAATGGTAAAAGTGAAATAATTAAGGAGCTGTGTATTTACCAGTTTTGTTTTCAATATATTTAATTATAACTTTAACTTAATTTTTAATAATGATTGTATTTAACAACTGAAAACTTGTCGCTTGTCTCTTGTGAGCTGGGTATAGCCAGGTCCAGCACACTTCTGCAAGGACCCTACCATACTTCTTAGCCTACAGATTCCCTCCATATGGACATACCTTCTATATAACTATTCTGATAATTTATTCAAGCAACCATTTATTGAGTGCCTACTATGCACCAGAGAGATGCTGGAAAAGATTGAGGGCAGGAGAAGGGGACAACAGAGGATGGCTTCACCAACTCAATGAACATGAGTTTGAGCAAACTCCGGGAGATAGTGAGGGACAGGGAGGCCTGGTGTGCTGCAGTCCATGGGGTTGCAAAGAGTTGGACACGACTGAGCGACTGAACAACAGCAGTAAATTAATATACCAGAAAGATATCACCTCTATTCTGCGTTCCACCAACTTTTCACATAGGTATTTCTTCTTTCCTCAGCTAAACTAAGAGCTCCTTGAAGACTAGAACCATGTATCTCCAAAGTATCTGTCACACAGTGGGGCTCTTACCAGGATCATCCTCATGGGGGTTTAATTGCTTGATGGCAGCAGAAGACTGGCTGGAGGCCTGTATAGAAAACAGAGAGGAGGCTGAGAACATCAGTGTCTTTGTTCCATGCAAAGCAGCTCCCAGGCATTATCACCCCTGGCAGTGTGCTTGTGCTGTAGGAATACTGGACCATCTTATACGTGCATTGTATTTGACACGTCACCTTCCCCCCTGATCAACTGCCTGCCAGGTAGGCAGAGTGAGTATTATCAATGCCATTCTTCAGCAGAGAAAGCAGGCCCACAAGGCAGCAGAGACCAGATTAAGGCAGGTCTGGAGCAAAGGTAGAGATTGAACTCAGATTTTCCTTCTTCCTGTCTGTTCAGGATTCTGAAGCAAAAACTTTCTAAAACAACCATTCTTGATACATTTTATTTTCTACCTGACAACTGCACCCCAGCTGGGAAACTAATGCTTCATGCTTATGGCAAAGATGATGAACATAACCACCAAAACACATTATGGAAATAGCTTTATTTTTATTTATTTATTTGTTGTTTTTTGCTTATTTTTAAAACTGGTCATCAATGTTTTTTCTTTTATTATTATTTTTAAAACATTTATTTATTTCTTGGTGTGAAGGCTGATTCCTCAAGGGAACTCCAGGATCAAAAAAAAAATATATCAGACTAAAAGTATCTTCAAGAGTGGAGGGCCAAGACTTCCCCAGAGAAAAAACAGTACATAAACCTAGGAAGAAAAAAAGCAATCGTGGTACCAAAGTCAGAAGTAAACTAATTTGTGTTATGTATTATTCAGAAAAGACATTCCCTCTCATGACCTGGAGTGTCATTTCACTTTACTAGGCTGGAGATTGATCATTTTAATAATGGACTCATGGTTCCCAGAAGCAGGAACACTTACTGCATTTGTAAATAAAACCAGACTTCCTTTCCTTTAGAAATGACTGAAATGCAGGCTTTGAGTTCCAGCGAGGCAGTTAGTATAATTTGCTCATAGTATGTTTCTCTAAGGACAAACCTAGAATGCATATTCTGAACTTTCTTCTAGGTCATAGTTTCTCCAGACTCTTCAAAGACCAGAGGCAATTATCTAGCATAGTTGCTTTTTCATCTTTGTTTCTTCATATAGGATGTAATCCCCAAACACCTGAAGAGCTTACACATGCCTCTTTGCCCTTCCAATCAAGTCTTCAAGTGTCAGTGGTCCATTTCACTGGAAAGGCTTCCTAGCCACCTGCAAGCCACAGTTGGAAATTTTCTGCACACAAGACTGGTTGGAGCAGACTTCCCTTTCCCTGGTGGTCCAGGCATTAAAAATATGCCCACCAATTCAGGGGACACAGGATTCCTGATCCGGGAAGACTCTACATGTCCCAGGGTAGCTAAGCCTGTGTGCTACAGCTACTGAGTCCCCACACCTACAGCCCGTACTCTGTAATAAGAGAATCTACCAAAATGAGAAGCACACGCATTGCAAATAGAGAGTAGCCTCCTGCTCACTGCAACTAGAGAAAGCCCACAGGCAGCAACAAAGACCCAATGCAGCCAAAAATAAAGAAGCAAAATAAATTTTAAAAAGCACTTTAAAAATAAGTAAAACAAACAAACAAACAAAACCCCCCAAAAAAGCCAAAAAAACAAACAAAAAAAATTTTTAAACCCTTAAAAAAAAACTCATTAGACAGTTTTACAAAAGAACTGACTGGTGCATTTGCTTTTTTTTTTTTTTTTCCCCTTAGTGCTGTTTTTATCTTTTATTTATTTTTTAAAAGCCATGTTGAAAAGGCAAAATGATAGGATACCAAAAGAGGAACTCCCCAGGTCATCAGGTGTCCAATATGCTACTGGAGATCAGTGGAGAAATAGCTCCAGAAAGAATGAAGGGATGGAGCAAAAGCAAAAACAACACCCAGCTGTGGATGTGACTGGTGATAGAAGCAAGATCCAATGCTGTAAAGAGCAATATTGCATAGGAACCTGGAATGTCAGGTCCAGGAATCAAGGCAAATTGGAAGTGGTCAAACAAGAGATGGCAAGAGTGAACATCGACATTCTAGGAATCAGCGAACTAAAATGGGCTGGAATGGGTGAATTTAACTCAGATGACCATTATATCTACTACTGCGGGCAGGAATCCCTCAGAAGAAATGGAGTAGCCATCATGGTCAACAAAAGAGTCTGAAATGCAGTACTTGGATGCAATCTCAAAAACAACAGAATGATCTCTGTTCATCTCCAAGGTAAACCATTCAATATCACAGGTATCCAGGTCTATGCCCCAAACAGTAATGCTGAAGAAGCTGAAGTTGAACGGTTTTATGAAGACCTACAAGACCTTTTAGAACTAACACCCAAAAAAGATGTCCTTTTCATTATAGGGGACTGGAATGCAAAAGTAGGAAGTCAAGAAACACCTGGAGTAACAGGGAAATTTGGCCTTGGAATGCAGAATCAAGCAGGGCAAAGACTAATAGAGTTTTGCCAAGAGAATGCACTGGTCATAGCAAACACCTTCTTCCAACAACACAAGAGAAGACTCTACACATGGACATCACCAGATGGTCAACACCAAAATCAGACTGATTATATTCTTTGCAGCCAAAGATGGAGAAGCTCTATACAGTCAACAAAAACAAGACTGGGAGCTGACTGTGGCTCAGATCATGAACTCCTTATTACCAAATTCAGACTCAAATTGAAAAAAGTAGGGAAAACCGCTAGACCATTCAGGTATGACCTAAATCAAATCCCTTATGATTATACAGTGGAAGTGAGAAATAGATTTAAGGGACTAGATATGATAGATAGAGTGCCTGATGAACTATGGAATGAGGTTCGTGACATTGTACAGGAGACAGGGATCAAGACCATCCCCATGGAAAAGAAATGCGAAAAAGCAAAATGGCTGTCTGGGGAGGCCTTACAAATAGCTTTGAAAAGAAGAGAGGCGAAAAGCAAAGGAGAAAAGGAAAGATATAAGCATCTGAATGCAGAGTTCCAAAGAATAGCAAGAAGAGATAAGAAAGCCTTCTTCAGCGTCAATGCAAAGAAATAGAGGAAAAGAACAGAATGGGAAAGACTAGAGATCTCTTCAAGAAAATTAGAGATACCAAGGAAATATTTCATGCAAAGATGGGCTCGATAAAGGGCAGAAATGGTATGGACCTAACAGAAGCAGAAGATATTAAGAAGAGGTGGCAAGAATACACGGAAGAACTGTACAAAAAAGATCTTCACGACCCACATAATCATGATGATGTGATCACTAATCTAAAGCCAGACAACTTGGAATGTGAAGTCAAGTGGGCTTTAGAAAGCATCACTATGAACAAAGCTAGTGGAGGTGATGGATTTCCAGTAGAGCTATTTCAAATCCTGAAAGATGATGCTGTGAAAGTGCTGCACTCAATATGTCAGCAAATTTGGAAAACACAGCAGTGGCCACAGGACTGGAAAAGGTCAATTTTCATTCCAATTCCAAAGAAAGGCAATGCCAAAGAATGCTCAAACTACCGCACAATTGCACTCATCTCACATGCTAGTAAAGTAATGCTCAAAATTCTCCAAGCCAGGCTTCAACAATATGTGAACCATGAACTCCCTGATGTTCAAGCTGGTTTTAGAAAAGGCAGAGGAACCAGAGATCAAATTGCCAACATCTGCTGGATCATGGAAAAAGCAAGAGAGTTCCAGAAAAACATCTATTTCTGCTTTATTGACTATGCCAAAGCCTTTGACTCTGTGGATCACAATAAACTGTGGAAAATTCTGAAAGAGATGGGAATACCAGACCACTTAACCTGCCTCTTGAGAAATCTGTATGCAGGTCAGGAAGTAACAGTTAGAACTGGACATGGAACAACAGACCAGTTCCAAATAGGAAAAGGCATACGTCAAGGCTGTATATTGTCACCCTGCCTATTTAACTTATATGCAAAGTACATTATGAGAAACGCTGGACTGGAAGAAACACAAGCTGGAATCAAGATTGCCGGGAGAAATATCAAAAACCTCAGATATGCAGATGACACCACCCTTATGGCAGAAAGTGAAGAGGAACTAAAAAGCCTCTTTTTGAAAGTGAAAGAGGAGAGTGAAAAAGTTGGCTTAAAGCTCAACATTCAGAAAATGAAGATCATGGCATCCGGTCCCATCACTCCATGGGAAATAGATGGGGAAACAGTAGAAACAGTGTCAGACTTTATTATTTGGGGCTCCAAAAATCACTGCAGATGGTGACTGCAGCCATGAAATTAAAAGATGCTTACTCCTTTGGAAGAAAAGTTATGACCAACCTAGATAGTATATTCAAAAGCAGAGACTTTACTTTACCAACTAAGGTCTGTCTAGTCAAGGCTATGGTTTTTCCTGTGGTCATGTATGGATGTGAGAGTTGGACTGTGAAGAAAGCTGAGCACTGAAGAATTGATGCTTTTGAACTGTGGTGTTGGAGACGACTCTTGAGAGTCCCTTGGACTGCAAAGAGATCCAACCAGTCCGTTCTTAAGGAGATCAACCCTGGGATTTCTTTGGAAGGAATGATGCTAAAGCTGAAGCTCCAGTACTTTGGCCACCTCATGAGAAGAGTTGACTCATTGGAAAAGACTCTGATGCTGGGAGGGATTGGGGGCAGGAGGAGAAGGGGACGACCGAGGGTGAGATGGCTGGATGGCATCATGGACTCGATGGACGTGAGTCTGAGTGAACTCTGTGAGATGGTGATGGACAGGGAGGCCTGGCGTGCTGCAATTCTTGGAGTCGCAAAGAGTCGGACTCGACTGAGGGACTGAACTGAACTGAACTGTACTGATGTTAAAAATAGTTTTATTGACTTACACCCAGATGCGCCCTAAAAGCAAACATAATTTATAAATTCCTTCTCTCTTCCAGTCTATTATTTATATCTTTAACATGCTATTTCTTTTTTTTTTTTCCCTTTTTCCCCATTTTTTTCCATTTTTATTATGGTAAAATTCTCATAGGGCTTCCGGGCTCAGATGGTAAAGTATCTGCCTCCATGCGAGAGACCTGGGTTTCATCACTGGGTTGGAAATGTCCCCTGCGGAAGGGTGGCTACCCCACTCTAGTACTCTTCCCTGGAGAATTCCATGGACAGAGGAGTCCGAGGGGCTACAGCCCATGGGGTCTCAAAGAGTCAGACATGACTAACACAAAATACACATAACATAAAATTTATCACGTTGGTAATTTTTTAAGTGTACAGGTCAGTGGTATTATGTACATTTATCTTGTGCAACCACTGCCATCCATTTATCTACATATGTGTATTTTTATATTTTAAAAACATATGCTTTCATGTTTTAAAAATAATCTCTTAGTCATCAAGTCACCACTGCGATCCATATAACAATTCACATACTTCCCAGAAGTGGAAGCTCTGCTGTCAGAGGGGAGCGGTCAGATGGGGAGAAAGTGGATGGCAGAAGGAACTGGAGTTCCCTTGGAGCCTGAGGAGTGTTTAAGGAGGGAATAACAAGAGAATGAGAAGGTCATAAATTGTCTTCAGTTAGGGAGAGAATGCAGTTTCAGACAACACAGAGGGAAAATTACTGGACAAAGTGGAAGTGGGCCTAAGAGGAAATAGAAATAGAACAGAAGCAAAAAGTCACAGACTTGAGGAAGTCAGGCAGCAAGTTGAAGAGATAAAAAACGCTGTCCTGTCTGCTTCCAGCGAATCAGAGAGGTGCCCGCTTGTGCAAGGAAGCCCTTCCAAGGGTCCAGACTCAAGGCTCCATCAGAGGGCATGTGCACCCACTGGCGTGTGGGATGAATGAGCCAGTCGCATCTGAAACTTGGGGCCTTAAATCAGCAAACGATGCTCAGATTGCTGGTCCTACCAGTAGTCATGTGTGGATGTGAGAGCTGGACTGTGAAGAAGGCTGAGCACTGAAGAATTGATGCTTTTGAACTGTGGTGTTGGAGAAGACTCTTGACAGTCCCTTGGACTGCAAGGAGATCCAACCAGTCCATTCTGAAGGAGATCAGCCCTGGGATTTCTTTGGAAGGAAGGATGCTAAAGCTGAAACTCCAGTAGTTTGGCCACCTCATGTGAAGAGTTGACTCATTGGAAAAGACTCTGATGCTGGGAGGGATTGGGGGCAGGAGGAGAAGGGGACGACAGAGGATGAGATGGCTGGATGGCATCATGGGTTGATGGACATGAGTTTGAGTGAACTCCGGGAGTTGGTGATGGACAGGGAGGCCTGGTGTGCTGCAATTCATGGGGTCACAAAGAGTCGGACATGACTGAGCAACTGAACTGAACTGAGCTGAACTGAACTGAACCAAGGGATACCTCAGCTGTCCTTGGTGGCTGAGGACTGCTGTGAGTCTCCAGGAAGATGCAAGGTCTGATGGAATCTTGATAAAAATGGCTCAGAGCTATAAAGAATTCATGGTCATGGACAACAGAGGATGAGATAGTTGGATGGCATCACTGACTCGATGGACATGGGTTTGGGTGGACTCCGGGAGTCAGTGATGGACAGGGAGGCCTGGCGTGCTGTGGTTCATGGGGTCATAAAGAGTTGGACACAACTGAGTGACTGAACTGAACTGATGCCATCAAGGCACAGGCTCTGTTACACAGTGATTCCTGTGACCGTAGCAAGTGCACCTAGTCTGAAGAGTCAGGGATCTTCCTCAGAAGAAATGACACCTGGGCTGATATCTGATGGAAGAGTGGACGCTGAGCACACCTGTTGGTTGGACTGGGGAGAAATGAGAGTTCCAGTTGCTTTACATTCTCACCTAAACTTGGAATCCTCGGGCTTTTAAAAAAGTTTTAGTTAATATGGCTAGTGTGTTGTTGTATCTCACCACATTTAATTTGCATTTCTCGGAAAAGTCATGAGGCTGAGTCCCTTCATGATTATCAGTCATTTGGATATCCTCTTCTTAGAAGAGCCCGGTCTTTGTCCTTTTTAAAAAATATTGAGTTCTTTGTCTTTTCCTTATTGACTTGTGGGAGTTCTTTCTTTATTCTGAATGAGTCATTTGTTGGGTATAATTATTGCAAATATCTTCTCCCAATAAATGGATTGCCTTTTCATTTTAATGGTATTCATTTTTTAAGGAATATAATTTCTTAATTAAAAAAATTGTGCTAATAGATCTTTTCTTTTATGCTTAGCACTCTGATGTATTATTTAAGAAAAAATTTTCTACTCCAAGGTCATGAAGATATTTACTTCCAAAATTTTCATTGTATTTAGGACTATGATTCATATGAAATTAATTTTGTGTATAGTGTGAAGAATGGATCAACTTTCTTTTTTTTAAAAAAAAAGAATATGTAATTTCTCCAAAAACATCTATTTAAAAGACCATTAATTCTCTCTAAATTGCAATAATGCCTTTATTATAGAGTGACTATATAAGTATAGATTTGTTTTTGAAGTCTCTATTCCATTTCATTGGTCTGTTTGTCTACCTTTACGATTGTTTTGATTTTTATAGTTTTAAAATAAGCTTTGAAATTGGTAGTTAAGTCCTTTATCTTTGTTTTTCTTTAAAGAATTCTTGGCAATTCTAGATCCTTGCAATATAAATATTTAAAAGTCAACATTTAAATTTCCAGTGAAAATCCTGCTGGGATTTTGACTGAAACTGTTGAATAGGTCAAAATGTTAAGATAATTAACATTTTTAAAATATCAGACTGCCCAATCCCTTAATACAGTTTCTCTCTCCACTAATTTAGAAATGAAGATTTCTCTCTGTATTGTTCTATACTGTACAGTGGTAGTGCATATCTTTGGTTAGATTTACTTAATCATTTGGTGGTGTTTGATGCTAAAAAGCCTCTTGATGAAAGTGAAAGTGGAGAGTGAAAAAGTTGGCTTAAAGCTCAACATTCAGAAAACGAAGATCACAGTATCTGGTCCCATCACCTCACGGGAAATAGATGGGGAAACAGCGGAAACAGTGTCAGACTTTATTTTTTGGGGCTCCAAAATCACTGCAGATGGTGATTGCAGCCATGAAATTAAAAGATGCTTACTCCTTGGAAGAAAAGTTATGACCAATCTAGATAGCATATTCAAAAGCAGAGACATTATTTTGCCAACTAAGGTCTGTCTAGTCAAGGCTATGGTTTTTCCTGTGGTCATGTATGGATGTGAGAGTTGGACTGTGAAGAAAGCTGAGCACTTAAGAATTGATGCTTTTGAACTGTGGTGTTGGAGAAGACTCTTGAGAGTCCCTTGGACTGCAAAGAGATCCAACCAGTCCGTTCTTAAGGAGATCAACCCTGGGATTTCTTTGGAAGGAATGATGCTAAAGCTGAAGCTCCAGTACTTTGGCCACTTCATGAGAAGAGTTGACTCATTGGAAAAGACTCTGATGCTGGGAGGGATTGGGGGCAGGAGGAGAAGGGGACGACCGAGGGTGAGATAGCTGGATGGCATCACGGACTCGATGGACGTGAGTCTGAGTGAACTCCATGAGATGGTGATGGACAGGGAGGCCTGGCGTGCTGCAATTCATGGAGTCGCAAAGAGTCAGACACGACTGAGCGACTGAACTGAACCGATGATATTGTGAAAGATATTTTCATTTTCCAATTGCTCATTGCTAGCACATAGAAAAACATTTTGCAGCTGTTCATTGCTAGTACACAGTTGATTGCTAGTTCATTGCCAGCACATGCTAAGAAACATTTTAGCATGTTTGATGACTATGCCAAAATCAGTATCTAATTTTAATCATTCAACTAATTAGTTGCTTATTTTGGATATTTTAATAAACAATCATTCCATTTGTGAATATGAAACTTTTACTTCTTGCTTTCTGATATTTACCTGTCGTATTTATTTCCCTTGCCTCATCCCACTGGTTAGGACCCCAGGTCGATGTTAAACAGACAAGCTTGTCTTTTCCTCACCGTCATCGTGCGGATATAACTGCACCTCCTGAGACAGGAGTTTTCAGGGGAAACAAACCATCTTTGTAAAAAGAAGACGAGAACTGGAAGCTTGAGCAATGTTCAAGAGGACTGTTATTGGTGTGGGATTAATATGAATTCATGGAACTTCAGTGCTGATTGGCACAAGGATGGGGAAGAAGCGTCCCAGGCGTATTTTGAAAGGCTGTATCTGTTTTGAAAGAAGGTTGATTTTTTCGGCCTCACATAAGGACAGTTATGAAGCATGACTGTGAGTGTGTTGTGGCATGTTAAAAGACTGTGTTCAGAGAGAAATTTGCCCAAAAGTGCGTGAGACTTCTACAGAGTTTAAGAGGAAACTTAGAAGAGAGCTTTTTAAGAAATGAAAAACTCAAACAATGCTTACTGTCACCTTTTCAAGCTTTACAGAATTCCCACGGAAAACCATACCATCTCTCAATAGATTTTTCTCGGAATGTTTTACACATACACACTCAAATAGTGACAGACTTTTAAATACCTGTTAAACACAGTAAATGTATAACTCAATGAATGAACCAGGTTACAGGCACCTTTTTGAGACAGTGTACACATATATGTACTTCGAGATAGCATCTGTGATAAGGTACCCTCCAGGAATATCTGATCCCCCTGCTTGAAATATAAATGCATATATGTTACATATATACATATAAAATGTATATATATTTCAACAGTATATATATATGTGTGTGTTTGTGTACATATATAGTAATGATAAAGGTTTATCTGCATTGAGTATCCATTTTTCCTGTCTTGTATAATTAGAACAGAGCAGCTTCTGTGGCCTAGACAACAACTCCATCTCTTAATTAAATGTGGGTCTGACTGATCAGCCAAAGCAATTTGCCATCCTTAAGGGAACTTTATTGAGCTTTCACGTAATAGTAGTGACCATATATGACCAAGTAAGCCTGTTGAAGCACTGCTGGGGAGTGTGACATAAATATCAATTTCTTCCATTTTTAGTTTGTTAAGAATCTTGAAGTATTGAGATTTGATGCAGCTATTAAAAAGTTGAAAGTTGCCCCTTTTTTAAAAAGTGAAATTTTAAGGAAACTAAAAGGTAAAATGAATCAAGTGAAATTAATTTTAATAATTTGTTTCATTTAACCCGATGCATCCAAAATATGATCACTTAATGAGTAATCAATATGAGATATTTTACACTCTTTTCTCTCATATGAAGTCTTCAAAATTCAGTATTTTACATTACAGCACATCTCAAGTTAGACTAGCCTGATTTCAGTTGCTCAACAGCCAAAATTGGTGTGTGTTCAATATTGGTGTGTCGTAGTGTAGTTTATATCCACTGGATATAAACATTTTGGAAAGAATACTTCATAGACAACGTCGTATACTTTCACATCAAGAGACCAGGATGACACATGATTAGTGACATAAATGTTGTCATTGGATTAAGGGGATGATCATCAAATGTGTTCATTGCAAAGGTGTACTTTCATTTGTATATTAGTGAGGAAAATGTAGGCTGATACTTTGGTGCCATGCAAATATCCTGTCCCTAATCAAATTTCACTACAGATTTTAGCCACCAGAGCTAACGTTTGCCTGAATCAATTTCCCTAGAGGCTGTAAACTACTGACTCTAAGTCTGTTATTCTTTTATATTCATTAACTTTACATTTGTAAAGAAGAGCTTTTTCTCAGCCTTTCCCCCTCTTTTGAGGATCACTATGGCTTGTAGGTTTTTATTTGGTATGCCACGATTAAATCAGTTTTTAAAATATTTAAATAATTATAAATTTTGGCCTCTTAAAACTTGTTTCTGTAAAGCAACTGGTAAGTTTGTCTTTACTTAGATACTTGCCTAAATTATATATATATATATTTCATAATCTAAGGTAAAATACTTATAACATTTTCAAATAGAAATGCTCCAAGGTTTGTAACATATGGCTATATCACAGCTGTTTTTAAGGTTCATTTCTTATACTAATATGGCAGGGATTATCTGTTAGCCAGAGTGTAAAACAGATTCCATCTTACTCTGTCTAAATAACAGGGCTATTTATTTCATAAATAAAATACTGGTGTTGGGGCAATAATAGACTGCTACTGCCAATCTTTCACTCTCTAAAGACATATATCTCCCGACAGGAGATTCACCAAATGTGGTGATAAAGAAGATGGTGATCTGTCAATCATAAACTGATTCATGATGTTTTGTTTATTTCATGTTACCTTATGAGTGATTTTTCCACTCTTTTTCTAAATTCATACCTTTCTTCATGCTAATCTACTAAGAAATATATTTCATGTCATTTTAAAAGAAGAAAAGCAGGAATCATAAAAATGCTCTTTCCTTTTAAAAAGTAAGCCAGACTTTCCCCATAAAAATGCTCTTTCTTTTTATAAAGTAAGCCAGACTTTGCCCATGTGAGCAGCTGTCTTCATTCGATATCAGGATCACCTGTACTTCTCCAGATTCACCAGACGAGCATGTTTGGGAGGCTGCTCATCCTTCCATGCCTCCGTGCTTCTTCACCATAAACAGTGGACTGTGTTGTACACCTAAGCAATGATGGAGACACCATTTTCTTGGGCTGGTGCTTATCTGTGCCAAGTTCCATGGCAAAGTGGTCTGGGTGAGTAATAACCGCCAAGAGGCTCCTTACATACATATACTCCTGTGTCCCTCCTCTGACCTCAGGGCCGCTTGCCTTTGTTGCGTCATTTTATTTAGCAGAAGTGCTGGATCTCCTCTGCATCAATTCACATTGTCCAAGGTTTCTGCACATGCATACAACTTTGGTACAGGGATTAATGCTACCCAGCCTTCAGGCACTGACCCTCAGGAAAGACACATATAAACACACCCTCTTTTTGACCACACTCTTACCCCAGAGCTGGCATAGAGCACAGGTACAGATTTTGTATGTAATCTGAGTCTATGTAATCAGAGCAGGATGACATTTCATCATCAGTGCTGTCCAGTAAAAATATTATATTAGCTATACATGCAAGCAGCGTATGTAATTTATAATTTGCTGAGAACCATATATTAAAAATAAAAATGAACAGGTGAAAGTAAGTGCCAAGATATAGTTTAGTTAATAAATATACCAAAAAGTCATTTGAGGATATAATAAATCTAAAAAATCATTAATGGGATATTTTACGTTTTATAGAAATGATATTTTTGAAATCTAGTGTGTATTTTACACTTACATCATATCTTGCTTCGGACCAGTCGTGTTTCAAGTGCTTGCTTGGTGACCCTGTGTGGCTAATGACTGCATTGAACAGCACATGTCTGACCATATTTTCCCCTGAGAAGGAAAATAGAAGCATATTCTTCATCTGTTCCATCTGATGAAAGTTCAGCAGATACAACTTCTTGTTATATTCCATTGAATATAACTGGTGTGAAATCTCAGAACCAGACAGAGAACACAACCGGCTAACATTTAAGGAATTTGTCTCCCTACACTCTTCAGTGCAGATCTGGTTGGGGTGGGTAGAGAGATTTTACCTTTAAGTGTATCAGACACAATTTCCATGATGAGAGGAAATACAGTGTAGCTTTGCTGTGTTTGGAGAATTGTTCACATAAGTCATTCCAATAGGCTCAGATTCCTTAACCTGCCGTCAGACACGGGCTAGTCTGCATGGTGCAGAAGCATGGGCCAGTTTGCAGGAGGATTACCCTCCTTTCAGCCTCCCAGAATGAGTCCCTTGAGACACTCAGAAGCAGCTGATTGGGTGCAAAGACACCTGCTTTCAGTGGGAGTTGATCAAGTAACCTCCTGTGCATTAAATCTACCCAGAGGTCTCTACAGGGACAGTTGGGTGGCACCATGGAAGGCTTCCAGAAGGAAGTACACATGGATGGAGTATATCCATCTGGCCTATGTGTTCATCTGCGACTTGCCTTAAGCTAGTAACATAAGACCTATGTATTCTGTGATTACATTAACAGCATCACTTCCCTGCCCTGGCCAGGTTGTATTTAGAGTAAGGTTAAGGACCGTGACGGTAGCATGACATGCTTGGTCAAGCGTTTATTGATCTCCCCTATTGTCCCTCCCAACCGGCTCACAGAACCACCGCCCTGCACCACTCAGCACTGCAGGGGCTCTCCATCCATCAGGAGCACAGACAGCGCTACTCCTCGCTGTGTAAAGGCTGCCAGCAGCAGACAGTTTCTTAACAAACTCCTGAGGACATCTTATCTCCATTCCCCACTAGTTTTGCACCCCTCCAAACACACACAAACTCACATGAAAACACAAGTTATTTTCAGAATTAAAGGGCCTGGCTGGTGTACCACTTATGGCAAAAGATTCGGCAGCCATTAAACCATGCCTTAGTCATTAATAATCACACATAGGGCCACCTTGAAAAGTTTCTTTTTCATATTTTCTTTATCCTTCAAAGTCTACCTCACGAATGATGGTCTACTGCTGCTAGACAACCCTTGAGGATTCATTTTCCGTTTTTTGTAATAACCAAGCCTGGAGCCTTTTAACCTGTCAAAATTAACTTTTGCTGCTCTACCCAGCTTCCAGGGTGGTATCATTATTTTGAGCATTGGGGTTTGCAGAAAGAAATCCTTAATGTGATACCCAAGTGGTAACCAGGTGGCTCAGTGGTAAACAATCGACTTGCCAATGCAAGAGACTTAGGTTTGATTTGTGAGTTGGCAAAATCTTCTGGAGAAGGAAACGTTAATCCACTCTAGTATTCTTGCCTGGAAAATCCCATGGACAGAAGGCCCTAGCGGGCTGCAGTCCATGGAGTTACAAAGAATCAGACACGACTGAAAACGAGGCACACACAACTCATGTGCCACCCAATAATATTAGCGAATATCTAGATAATTCTCTAGAATGCTCACCAGAGTAATTAGCTAGAGCTGGGTCCCCGTCCTCCTCTGTGATGCTCAGACCACACGTGCCAAAGACACCTGCCCTGTGATACATACTGCAGTAAAGCAGCCTCTGATGATGTCTGCTCTGGTCCGTGCGGGGCCTTCATCATCCTTCCAATAAAACAAAGCCACGTCAGCACCTCTGAATTTTCAAGGGGACATATCCTAAGGAGGTGAGGACTGGTGCTTGCAAGCTCCCAGGCTTCTCACTAAAGTAGTATTGGAAAGATTGGACCGTACTTCAAATGTATTTCTCCAGCAACAATCTCATTAATGAGCTGGGGGTTGAGGAGACACTCTCGGAAGCAACCATCCTCAATACATTTTATTTTCTATCTGATAACCACACCCCAGCTGGGAAATTAATAATTTTTATGGCAAAGGTCATGAACCATAATTACCAAAAAGCTTTGTGGGAATGCTTTTATTTATTGTTTATGTTTTTGCCTATCTTTCTAATTGGTTTTCAATGTCTTCTTTTTTTTCTTTTATTACTGTTTTTAAGATTTATTTATTTGTTTTTGACTGCACTGGCTCTTCATTGCTGCGCGCGCTTTCTCTGGTTGTGCTGAGCAGCGGCTGCCCTTCCTCGCAGGGCACGGGTATCTCATTCAAGCGGCTCCTCTTGTTGCAGAGCACGGCTCTAGTAGTCGCGGCCTGCGGGCTCTAGAGCACAGCTCAATAGTCTTGGCGCTTGGGCTTAGTTGCTCCGCAGCATGTGGGATCGTCCCAGACCAGGGATCAGACCCCTGTCACCCGCACTGGCAGGTGGATCCTCAACCACTAGACCACCAGGGAAGCCTGGGAATGCCTTTAAAGGCCAGATTTCACGGAGCTCAGGAGTATTATCTGTCACTTCCAGCTTTGTGTGTACTCCTACAGCACCCTGCAGGGCACCAAGTCACTGCTGTGGCTTTCTATGCCTAGAGGGTGGGTTGGCTGATCTTAGCCTGGGTGCAATAGAGCACTAACAGTAGCTTTCTACCTGTCCTAAGAGCAGGCAGGAAAACATGCCCATTACAGTGAAAACAATTTGGCCCTTTTCCAGATCAAAATGATGGGTTTTAGTATCTCAAATGGTCATGATTAATCTGTGAGTGTATTTCATCTTATCCTGGGAGTAATATAAACTTAGGCTATCAGAACGTCACAATGGGTCACCATCTCCCTGTCTTTGGACTGCAGTGTAAGCAGATAGCATTCATTTAAACCCCTCCCCCCTAAAGGAAGCCTTGGGTTCAAGAGGCAGGAGCCCACTGTGCAGCCTTAGAAAGCCCATCCTGAAGGGAGCCTCTGATAGAGAACGTAACTGACATCCTACGCGACATCACCCCACAGGTTGCTCCAACCGCAGCTCTAGGCTCGCTCCCATGAAGCTGGTGAGGCAGCCCTGGAAGAAAAGAAGCCTGAAATTCATAGGGCACTCTGTCTCCAAAGGTCGCGGCTCCCATGGCAGCAGGCAGGGCACGTGGAGAGCTCCTGCAGTGCAATGGAAACCCCAGCACTTGACAGCAAACCAGCATGGATCCCATGCAACAATGCTTCCCTGCAGAGGCGGCCATCTGGGAGTCACCAAGCCTGCATGTGTGTATTGACAGTTAAATAAGCCACGCACACAGAGTAGAAAGGGAGACAACTCTATTGTGTTGTGTGCCTCCTAAGCACATCACACTCACCACATATGTATTTGAAAAGATATATTCGAGTCTCCTAAGTAATGTCTTTACAGGTTCTGAAGCTGTACATTCTTCTTACAGCTATGCCATCACTGTCTATACAGATCAAACAATTTATTCTCTTCATTCCACCATAAAAGCTCTTCTCTGTAGGTTGGTATCATTTGGCCAAGCTGTAATACTTCAGAACTCTCATGGACCTGCATGTTTTTGATTCTGAAACATTTTCTTAAAGCAGGGGCATTGTCCCACAGTCCCCAGAAGCCCAAGGCTCAGAGTGGTCTCCCCAAGTGATTGCTGTAATGCACTCACCCTAAGATGTGAATTGTGAGTGATAAACAACATCAAAAATCAGCATTGACAAATTTAAGTAGAATTGGTCGTCAAGTTCTCCCCTCCACCTTACCTTGAACATGTGTGCTGTATAATCTAAAGTGTGGTATGTCTCCTTGATGCTTATGTACATATTAAGTATTTTGCAGATGACACCACCCTTATGGTAGAAAGAAGAACTAAAGAGGCTCTTGATAAAAGTGAAAGGAGAAAGAGAAAAAGTTGGCTGAAAACTCAACATTCAGAAAACGAAGATCATGGCATCACATGGTCCCATCACCTCATGGCAAATAGATGGGGAAACAATGGAAACAGGGACAGATTTTATTTTGGGGGGGGGCCTCCTAAACCACTGAAGATGGTGACTTCAGCCATGAAATTAAAAGATGCTTCCTCCTTGGAAGAAAAGTTATGACCAACCTAGATAGCATATTAAAAAGCAGAGACATTACTTTGCCAACAAAGGTCCATCTAGTCAAAGCTATGGTTTTTCCAGTAGTCATGTATGGATGTGAGAGTTGGAATACAGTCCAACTTTCTTTATAAAGAAAGCTGAGCACCAAAGAATGGATGCTTTTGAACTGCGGTGTTGGAGGAGACTCTTGAGAGTCCCTTGGACTGCGAGGAGATCAAACCAGTTCATCCAAAAGGAAATAAGTCCTGAATATTCATTGGAAGGACTGATGCTGAAGCTAAAACTCCAATACTTTGGCCACATGAGGCGAAGAGCTGACTAATTTGAAAAGACCCTGATGCTGGGAGAGATTGAAGGCAGGAGGAAAAGGGGATGACAGAGGATGAGATGATTGGAAGGTGTCACAGGCTGAATGGACACAAGGTGAATGAACTCCCAGAGTTGGTGATGGACAGGGAGGCCTGGTGTGCTGCTGTTCATGGGTCACAAAGAGTCAGACACAACTGAGCAACTGAACTGAACTGAGGTTATTTTGGGAGTCTAAAAACAGATAATTTCCTCTCAAAAAGTTCTCCACTTAAGCCATAGGAAAGCCTCACATTCATATTTCTTTGAGGAAACACATCAAAAGCTCTGGCCACTTGTGTGTTTTCTTAAAAATTAGTCTGTGTGGTATTGCCTTTCCATTGTGCAATTCTGAAAGAGCTGAGCCATGATGATGAACAGCTGTGAGAAAAATATGTTTGCCTTTGGGTTAGTGTTTATCACTTAAAAAAAAAAACAAAAACAAGCTGAGTAGCAAGTAGCTTCTTAATTCCCTAACCAAGGGTCAAATCCACACCCCCACCCTGCAGCAGAAGTGCAGAGTATTAACCACTGGACCCCAGTGAAGCCCAAGGGTCGGTGTTTATTCTTACAAGTTACATGGCATTGGCCACAGATGTTGGTCAACCCAGAAACATCCTCAGATTGTTCATTTTATTGTAACGATCAGAGTACGAAAGTATAAAAAACTAACTGGGGGCGTTGCTGACCACCCCGCCCCCCCTCCCCCCAGACACAAGGAGTTCCCATCCACCATGGTCACCTAAAAGCCACATCTGAGTATTCCTCAAACAATTCCCCACTTCTCTGTTGTGTCATTTTCTGAGAGGAAGATTCCCTGGCAGCGTCTCGCTTTTCTCTGGGAATTGCATAAATTCAGCAGCAAAAATAGGTGTGAGCCACCAAGGGGTTAAAACTCACAAGGTACTGAACATCATAATGAATCATCTGAGTACAAAGAACAGAATTTAAATTTCTAAGTGCTATTCTCTCTGATTATTTACCCCCTATCAGGTTAACCTCATTAACCTATCACCAATAAGCTCACGTTACTCTGCAACAAGGAAGCCCACAGCCTGCTGGACTTGCATGAGGACCGGGGCTGTCCACACTTCTCTTGATGACTGGAGGTTATTATTACTAACGTCTAGGCCCAGCTCTGCCAATGAGAGAGTCTCTGCAAACTCCTGATGGTGCGATACAAGATAAGGTCTGGTTTCAATTCCCAAAATGGATTTGCGGTCACAGTCACCTCTATGAAAATTTCACATAGAAATTCTCAGTTTCTTTAAAAAAGAATCTTTTCAGCTTCCCCATCATTTCTTTTGGCTACTTTGTACTCTCTACTACTGTTCCCGCATGTTCTTAGATGCCAGTGTTTCAGATGATTTGTTTGAGGGGTACAGTGCAGAGCAGGTCCCCACTGTGTCTCAGGAAGGCTGGCCAAACCTTTGGGACTTTAAGCCTGAGTAATGATCTGTTTGTTCAGAGCTACTCTCTCTATTCTAGGACTCAGGACTGTATGGTAGCAAGAAATAAACTAAAATTGCAGCAGGTCCACCTTAAAAACCAGGCCCTTGGGGCTGTTGGAGACATATTCCTTAAATAGTGTTCCTTTAACATCATCTGCCCTATTCTTAATAATCTGTGTTGCTAACTTCAATTCTGTTATTGTAAGCACTTAAGCATCTCCATCAAGATGATGAGAGCTTTGCTATTTTAACCCCAAAGTGGCTTATTATTATTTTTTTGCTTTCAGCCATACTACATATTATTGAAATCTATATACAAACAATATTTATGTATATACTATATAAACATATTTGTAATATTAAAAATTTCTATACCACACGCCTGTTCCACAATTTCCAGCTCTTAGCAGGCTTATCACTTGTACATTTTTGTGTATCAGGGAAGGGCTAGGAAACATTTGAAACTGTTTCCTCATTTTTATTGCAGCTTCTCTCACATTCATATGACAATAACCTTCACCATTATATAGAAGACAGGAATATATCCAAAAAATATACATTTTCTTAAAAAGTATATACAGAACCAATTTTAAACATACTTTCCTACTGTCCACTTAAAAATAGTCACAACCTAAAAATTGAGAGTTATGTTTTATTCAGGGGGAATTTTGAGGACTTCAAGCCCAGGAGACAGCATCTCAAGTAACTCTGAGAGGACTGCTCCAAGGAGGTGTGGGAGGAGCCAGGTTATACCAAAGGGTGTCAAAGAGCAGGTGGTCTGAACAACAAAAGATTATTGTTCATTAAGGCAAACCAGATATCTCAAGTTAAGGAAGTTAGTGATTGTCTATGTATGAGAAGAGGCAAGAGTCTGGACTCACTGAAATCATTCCTCATGAGCGTCTCAGCTGTCTGGGGCCAGTCTCCTGTGTAACCGTAGGGAGTGGCTGCAGCCTGATCCCAGTATTGTTTTCCTTCCTGGTTGTCCTGGAGAACTGGAATCACTGATGACTGTGGCATCTTTGTTTATTGACATGGCTAGAAATGCTCCATTTCTCACTCCTGACCCTCAAAAAGAAATGTTTTCACTTACTTTTTATGGTAGGTGTAACTGAACACAGGAGGGTGAAAAGGTACAACAAACCAGCCTCCCACGAGTCCCTGCCATGTATTATTCAACTGAGTAAGAACTGCCCTATGCCTGCAAGCATGCATGCTAAGTCATTTCAGTTCTGTCCGACGCTGTGACCCCATGGACTATAGCCCACTGCGCCTCTGTCCATGGAATTCTCCAGGCAAGAATACTGGAGTGGGTTGCTATGCCCTCCCCCATGGGATCATCCCAAGAACTGTCCTAGATTCCAAAATGTTTGCTTCAGATTGCTGGCCAGTGAGATTCAGGGATCAATCAAGGTGATCTGATGATGTTCAGATTAAGCTTATATTATTCAGAAAATTGTTCAGCTGACAGAGTCACTCCCCCGGCCCACTTCCCAGGGAGAACGTTTTCAGACGGTGGCTGGAGGCGGAGGCTAGTTTCCTCCTGGCCGTGCAGCACTGCTGTTGCTGGTTTACACACCATCTGGTGGTCGAGGGCAGCTGTTCTCATTGGTCCTCACTGCTGTGACTGGGAGTCAGAGGCCACCGCTTCACCTGTTTGCTCACTCCTGGGGAACAGGAGAGGACTCACTTCGTATTTCCAAAGAAGAGAGGGGCCTTCCAGCAGGGTTAATGGAGCAACAAAAAGCATTTTCAGAACAGATTACCCTTCATCACTAAAGAAGCCTGGAACACCAGAATCAGGCCATGTGCATGGGCTCTGTGCCCAGGAAGAAGAGAAATGTTCAGTTGCTTTGGAAGCCTTCCCATTGACAAAAGCTTTCATTACCTTTAGAATAACGGCAACTCCAGATCTAGTCTCTCCAACCAGGAACTCTCACCTGAGCTCCAGACAGACAGATCTATCCAGCTGTCTACCAGCTCCAGCGTCCCACACGTGATCATTATGCTCCCCCCAAATCCCGTCCCTTGCTGCTGTTCCCCCTTCTCTGCAACTCTGCTGCCCAGGTGTCTTCTCATCACCTGTCATCCAGGGTACCGTGTGTGCTCCCTACTACTGAAAGATGAACCATTTAATTCAATAGAATTTTGCTTTCCATTCAGGGTGGAGGAGTCTGGCTCCTTTCTGGCAGGGGGAAAGATGCCATTTTCACGTGTAACTCCCAAGGTTACTCTGGGCAAGGACACCCAGGCAGATGATAAGGGCAGAGAGAGTAGTCGTGGCCTGCAGGCTGTAGTTTGCTGACCCTTGCTTGAGAATGTCAGCTGCATAAGATCAGAGCCTTACCTGTCTCATTTATATTTTCTGTGTGCTCAGACACACTTGACCTTCCTGGGGAAGAAAGAATCTTCATACCGTGTTTGAACTGAAATATGCTAGGGGTGTTCTTCATTTCAAGCAGGAAGCAGAAAGAAAAATCTTCACTGGACTCTGATATTTTCTTACTAATGAAAGAAAGCCCTCAGCATTTATAAAATAATGGGCTAATTAATAGCAGACTTGGTGTGTTCATTTAAGGTTTGTGAGCAAAATCGGTTTCTTTAACAAATACATTTTACAATCTAAATGAACAAATACAATTTCCTAAAATAAGGGTTAAACAAGTTTTGTGGTTCTAACAAATATGTAGCTTAAGTTTACAGTCCTGTGAAAGGAAAGGAAATGTTTGTAGTTAGATAACTGAATACCTCGGAGAACCATCAACTTTATTTTCAACCCTGGAACTAGCTGTAGGAGAGATTATAATCAAGAGAGAGACGTGTAAGCAAGCACATTGGATATCAGAAGGCACTTAAAAAGTGGACATAATACAGGCAAGGGATTACTTGGGCAACTTTCCTCCTAAAATCAACTGCAAATACTATATTTTAAAAAATATCTCTTCTGTCTGACTCACTTCACTTAGTATGATAATCTCTAGGTCCATTCATGTTGCTGCCAATAGCATTATTTCATTCTTTTCTATGACTAATATTCCCTTGTATATATGTATACCATGTCTTCTTTATTATTTCAAATATAACATATCACTTACACATGGAATCCAAAAAGTGAACTTATTTACAAAACAGAAGATGGACACACAGACATAGAATACAGACTTATGATTACCAGAAGGGAAAGAGGGAAGAGGGATAAATTACCGGTTTGAGATTAACTGATGGCATCACCGACTCAATGGAGATGAGTTTGAGTAAGTTCTGGGAGTGGGTGATAGACAGGGAGGCCTGGCATGCTGCAGTCCATGGGGTCACAAAGAGTCGGATATGACTGAGTGACTGAACTGAACTGAACTGATACACACTACTGCCTATATAACCGAGAAGGCAATGGCACCCCACTCCAGTACTCTTACCTGGAAAATCCCATGGACAGGGGAGCCTGGTGGGCTGCTGTCTATGGGGCTGCACAGAGTCGGACACGACTGAAGCAACTTAGCAGCAGCAGCAGCAGCAACTGCATATAAAATAGACAACCAACAAGGACCTACTGTATAGCACAGGGAATTTTATTCAATATCTTATAATACCTAAAATGGAAAAGAATCTGAAAAAGCTGAATCACTCTGCTGACACTTGACATTGACACATTATAAATCAACTGTACTTCAATTTAAAAACCCTCCTTAAAAGCACTGAAGACCTGATAAGTGTGCTAGTCATCAGGGATGTTTCTCCGTCTGAGCACATGGAAGCTTTGCCCTTCCCTGCCCTCTTGAACTTGAGGCACTCATGTGACTTGTTTTGAATAACAAAATGTGAGAAAACTGATTTGTCTTACTTCTCAGCAGACATTTAAGATCAGTGGGTGATCCACCACGACCCCTTCTTCCGCACATGACAACCAGCAACAGTGCAGATGATCATGCCTCTGTCCTGCATGGTCCATAAATAAGGAAAGCATGGAGCACACCACCACAAACGACAGAGATGTGTATTATCAAAAACACACGCTTTGTGTTAAGTCACGGATACTAGGCGGCTCTGGACTGCGGCATGTGTTAATTTATTCTGACTTACATATTAAGATTGCAAGACATTACCAGACTTAAGTTGTAAGGGAGAATGTGTACTCAGAGGCTGTGAGCAGGACTCGAGCACGTAAAAGCTCTTACCCTGGAGACACTTGCTGATCGGGAAGATCTGAACTTGGTTTTAATGATTGTGCGGTGCTGGAGTTAGAGGTCAGCATCCAGAGACTGCTGAAGCAGATCCCAGGCATGTTATCCCGGTATTCTAAAGGAGCAGCACGTTAGGGTAAGGCTGAATACTTGCTGTGCAAGAGACTTCAGAGAAACTTGCCTTAGCATGGAGTACAGCCAGGAAGGAATTAAAAACAAACACTAAAACTCAGCTTTGTGGGAATTCTCTGGTGCTCCAGTTGTTAAGACTCCAGACAACCAATCCAGGGGATGTGGGTTCAATCCCTGGTTAGGGAACTAAGATCCCACAAGCCGAATGTCACAGCAAAAAACAAACAACAAAACCACAAAACTAACCAAACAAATAAAAACCTCATCCATATGAAACTGAAACCCAAATCGAGCCCTCTAATGGAACTTTCAAATTCACTTCACAACACCTGTTGACACTAGCCTGGAAATGCCTCCTTAGATGCTTTGACACTTTACAAAAGAAAACACAATTTGTTCCTAGAGGAAGGATCTTTTATCGGAGATGTAAAGCAGCACCACAGGTAGCATTTCCAGGACAGTGATCAGTATACAGCAAGATCAACTTTACTAAGCAGACAGTGGAACAAAGTGCTGTAAGTGAGAGTCAGCAAAAACAAGAGTAAGCAGGCAGACTCACGAGGACGTCAGATATTAGAAGCATCAGGGGTATTTTTGCTTTTAAAGTGGCTTATTTTGTTTAAATAAGTAAAGGCAAACTTGTTAGAAAATAACTGCAGGGAAGAACAAAGTTATAAAGAGTAATGCAGAAGATTATAAAAAGAATCAAATAGAACTTATACATGTGGAAAAGGCACTTCCCAATTGCAACATATTAATGACCTATCAGACAGGTTTAAGAGGCAATTAGACAACAGATGAAAAGAGACATCTGAAAGATAGGCCGGAAAAAAGACATGCGTACTATAGAGAGAAAAAATAACAGAAAACATGGAAATGAAGTTAGGCTTGAGGGACAGAGGGAGATGTTCTAAAGAAAAGTGAAAGTGTTAGTCACTCAGTTGTGTCCAACTCCTTGTGACCCCATGGACTGCAGCCTACCAGGCTTCCCTGTCCTTGGGATTCTCCAGGCAGGAATATTGGAGTGGGTTGCCATACCCTTCCCCAGGGGATCTTCCTGACCCAGGGATTGAACCTGAGTCTCCTGTATTGCAGGAAGATTCTTTACCATCTGAGCCACCAGAGATGTTCTAACATATGTTTGAGTGCCACAGGGAAGAAAGAATGGATGGAGCAGAGGCAATATTTGGTTAGATAATGGTTGAGAGTCTTCCAGAAAAACATCAGTTCACAGATTTGAAGTTGTGATTCCCAAGTCAGATAAGCATAAAGAAATCTCATCAAATATAGCAAGTGAAAGTACAGTTTCAAATACAAAGAATCAATGTTAAAAGCAGCAAGAGGAAAAAAAAAGATAGTTTGCTTTCCAATTTAGTTAGATTACCAGCTGAGTGCTAAAGAACTTCTGTGTGAGTCAGGAGACAGGAAAACAGTATCTTCAATGTGCTGAGAAAAAGTAAATGGCAACTTCTATTCTCAAATCTATAAAAATAAGGTTTTTTTTTTAATGAAAGTAAAATAGACATATTTTCCAGACAAACCAACACTGAGAGAGTTCATCAAAATAAGTTCTGATTAGAATTAAATTCTTAAGGATGTACTTTAAGTGCACAGAAAATGGCAACAGATGGAAGTCCCAGCACCAGATGGAAGGACGTGCCAGGAGACTGTGCAGCGCGCGCTTGCCAGCTAAGGCATTCCAGTCCTCTCCGACTTTTTGCGACCCTATGGACTGTAGCCCACTGGGCTCATCTGTCCATGGGGTTCTCCAGGCAAGAAGTGGGTTGCCATGCCCTTCTCCAGGGATCTCCTGGACCCAGGGATTAAACCCATCTCTTACATCTCCTGCAATGGCAGGTGGGTGCTTTACCACTAGCGCCACCTGGGAAGCCCGAGAGATGGTACATATGTGGATAATTCAAAATGGATGTGGACTGAATAACATAATATTAATGGTTTGTAGGATTTTAAAAATAGAATGAAAAAAACAATAATATGGGAATTCTTAGAAATGTAAATTAAGTAAGTGCTCCAATGTCCCTGTGTTATCCAGAAGGAGAGTTTAAGATGTGATTAACTCTAGAGGTCTGTTAAAGGGCTTCCCTAGTGTCTCAACACAGGTTCAATTCCTGGGTTGAGAAGATTCCCTGGAAGAGGGCATGCCAACACCCTCCAGTGTTCTTTCCTGGAAAATCCCATGGACAGAAGAGCCCGACATTCTACAGTCCATAGGGTTGCAAACAGCAGGACAAGACTGAAGTGACTTAGAACACGTGCACAGTGGTCTGTTAAATATGCATATTTAATTTCTAGGGTAATCATGAAAAAGAAAAAAAGAAACTTCTAAACTAATGGAACTAAAATGAAACTACCAAAAAAATGTTAGTCCAAAAAAAAAAAAAAAAAAACCATGAAAGAGAAGATAAAGAATACGGACTAATTAGACAAATAGAAAGTACAGAATATATACTGGTAGACTTAAATCCCAGTAAGTCAGTAATAATATTAAACACAACTATATTACATGTCTCAGCTAAAAAGTTAGAAATCAAGAAACCATGGGATTAATCTAGTCTAAATGAGAATAGAAGAAGAATGAAATTAGAAAGAAAGAGGACTTTCCTGGTGGTACCGTGGATACGCATCCGCCCCCTTTACAGGGGACACTGGTTCGATCCTTGGTCCAGGGAGACGCCACTGCCACAGGGCAACGAAACCCGGGCCTCACAGTCACCGAGCCCGCGCTCTAGAGCCTGGGAGCCACAGCTGCTGAAGCCTGCGTGTTCCAGGGCCCGAGAGCCTGTGCCGCAGCCACTGAGGTCCAGGTGCTGTGCAATGAGAAGCCTGTGCACCGCAGCTGGGGCGTAGTCCCCGGTCTCCTCAACTAGAGGAAGCCTGCGTGCAGCAGCTAAGGCCCAGGGCAGTGAAAAATGATCAAATACAGCACTGTGCACATGTCAAAAAAGGAAACATTTAAAAATACGCATAAAAAAGAGCTCACTGTATTTAAAAAGATAGATACACAATGCAAATGTTAACCACAAGAAATCTAATATAGCTATGTTAATAACAGGTAAAATAACTTTAGAGCAAAAAGGCTTGTTAATGATAAAAAGATCATTTCGGGGAAATTCCTGGGTGGCCCAGTGGTCAGGATTTGGCGCTCTCACTGCTGGGACCAGGTTCAGTTCCTGGCCAGGGAGATAAGACCCCACAGGATTCATGGTGTGGCAAAAAATAAATAAATAAATAAATTTTTAATGATAAAGCATTAATTTGCCAGTTAACATAACAATTCTAAAGTCTTATTCACCAATAACATCACCTCAAAATGTATAAATCAAAAATTTATAATATAAAGATAAATAAATCCAAATATGGCAACAGATTTAAAATAATCCTTTGAGTGATTTGTCTAAGAAACAGAAAAATAATTTCTAACTGTATACAAAATATGAGCAAGTTAACAATCCTGACCTAATGGATGTATACACCTTCTATCTGACAAAGGCAGACTACATACTATACATACCATTTCCAAGCCTACATAAGATGTTTTTTATAAATTGACCAAAATAGGGTAATAATGAATGACCAATATACTTCAAAGGTTTGTACTCACTCAGAGCATATTCCCTGATCATAATCCAATAAAACTAAAAATATAACTAGGATATTCTTACATTTCGGAAATCAAAAACACTTTATATAACTCCCGAGTCAAAGAAGAAATTAGAACTTAGAAACTATTTTGCACTAAAAATGAACAAACAATGACATATCAAACTATGACATACAGCTAAAGAAAGACTCAAAGGAAAATTTATCCTTTCAATGTGCATTTTAGAAAAAAAAAAGAAAGTTTAAAAATTAAAGACCTAAGCACTCAAACCCAAAGAAATTTTTTAGAGTGATAATTAAATTTTTAATAGAAAATAAACCTACAACAGGAAAGTTCTTTGTAAGACTAAGAAAGTTGATAGATTCCTAGCAAGATTCATGAAGTAAAATCTCAACCATTTGAGGCAGCAGGAAATTCCCTTAGGGCACAAGGCTAAATGCAGTAACTACAAATGTTATTCGCCATTGAGCTCTCCAAGAATTGGCCACTGCAGCTGCGGATTTTCAACACCCCGCTGAAAGGAGTTAAGGGAGGAGAGCAGAAAACACAGAGAAGGCAATGGCACCCCACTCCAGTGCTCCTGCCTGAAAAATCCCACAGGCAGAGGAGCCTGGTGGGCTGCAGTCCATGGGGTCATGGGGAGTCGGACACGATGAGTGACCTGACTTTCACTTTTCACTTTCATGCATTGGTGAAGGTGATGGCACCCCACTCCAGTACTCTTGCCTGGAAAATTCCACGGGCAGAGAAGCCTGGTGGGCTGCAGTCCATGGGGTCGCAGGGAGTCAGACAGGACTGAGCGACTTACTTTTCACTTTCCTGCATTGGAAAAGGAAATGGCAACCCACTCCAGTGTTCTTGCCTGGAGAATCCCAGGGATGGGAGAGCCTGGTGCGCTGCCGTCTATGGGGTCGCACAGAGTCATACATGACTGAAGTGAGTTAGCAGCAGTAGCAGCAGCAGCAGCAAACAGGTGCTCTGAGCTCTGGGAGAAACTGCCACGACAGGTCCTCAGATAGGTATCTTCAGGATTCCATTTTATGATCCCAATTCTTGTATTTCCCTACTTCTAGAAAAGTACTAAAATCCTCCAGGGTGACGACCAGAAGGTGCACGTGACCAGCAGAAACCTTCTGCAAAAATATATGCTTGACTGCATGTTCTCCCCTTCCACCAAAACCACATATGTAGTGACCTTCCCCCCTACCTCTTTGGAGCAGTTTCTCAAAGCTATCTGAATGGATGTTTCAGATAGCCCATTTCTCATAGTTTCTCAGTGCTGTCTCCTGGGTTATAGTCTTCATTTTGCCCAAAATAAGACTGAACTTGCAACTTTCACAGTATGCTTTTTTTTTTTTTTTTTTTGACTGTGTTGCATGGCATATGGGATCTCAGTTCTCCTTTGAGGCCTTGAACCTGTGGCCCCTGCATTGGATGCACAGAATCTTAACCATTTGACCAGCAGGAAGTCCCATCACATTGTGCTTTTTTTTTTTTTTAAGTCAGCAGTTAGGCAGAGAAAGATAAGGCCATGTAATTTCACTTGTATGTGCAATCTAAATAAAGCCAAACTGAACACTTAGGTACAGAGAACAGGTTGATGATTTGGTGATTTCAGCAGTGGGGGCAGCATGGGGGAAATGCATAAAGAAGGTCAAAAGGCACAGACTTCCAATTATAAAATAAATATGTCATAGAGACCTAATGTATAGCATGGTGACTATGGTTAATAATACTGTATTTCATATTTGATGAAAGTGAAAGAGGAGAGTGAAAAAGTTGGCTTAAAGCTCAACATTCAGAAAACGAAGATGATGGCATCCGGTCCCATCACTTCATGGGAAATAGATGGGGAACTCGTGTCAGACTTTATTTTGGGGGGCTCCAAAATTACTGCAGATGGTGATTGCAGCCATGAAATTAAAAGATGCTTACTCCTTGGAAGGAAAGTTATGATCAACATAGAAAGCATATTCAAAAGCAGAGACATTACTTTGCCAACAAAGGTCCATCTAGTCAAGGCTATAATTTTGCCAGTGGTCTTGTATGGATGTGAGAGTTGGACTGTGAAGAAAGCTGAGCACTGAAGACTTGATGCTTTTGAACTGTGGTGTTTGAGAAGACTCTTGAGAGTCCCTTGGACTGCAAGGAGATCCAACCAGTCCATCCTAAGGGAGATCAGACATTATATACATTGGTCATAAAATGATAAAGAAAAGCATGAAAATGATTATGACCCAATTTGGAGTAGTGATTAATTTGTTGGGTGAAGTTTGTGAAGAAGTCCAAGGGGCTTCTGGAATAAACACTGACAATATTACCTTTCTAAACTAGAGTGGTAGGTATAGGAGTTTTTACTTTATAATTGGGGCTTTCCTGATGGCTCAATGGGTAAAGAATTCAACTGCAATGCAGGAGACACAGGCTACACGGGTTCAGTCCCTGGGTTGAAAAGGTTCCCTGGAGGAGGAAATGGCAACCCACTCCAGTAGGCTTGCCTGTAGAATTCCATGGACAGAGGAGCCTGGCAGGCTCCAGCCCAAAGGGTCACAAAGAGTCAGACAAGACTGAGTGACTGAGCATACACAGAGCCTCCAGTGACTGTAGTGGTAGACACACGAGTTTTTGCTTTATAATTACCACTAAATCATCCTTTCATCCTCCAGCTTATGCACTGTTTCCCTATGTTACATTTCACAATCAGAAAACCAGTTCAGTTCAGTCAGTCGTGTCCGACTCTTTGCAACCCCATGAACCACAGCATGCCCAGCCTCCCTGTCCATCACCAACTCAGTAGACACGGTAAAGTTTCATGCGTGCAATGCTGTATCTCAGCTTCTGTATGCACTACAGCATGTTCGCCACCAAAAGTTTAATTTCCGTCCGTCACCATTCGGCTGATCCCCTTCACCATTTTTTTATCCCTCCACTCCCTTCCCCTCTGGTTACCTCTGCTCTGTTCTCTGTAACTATGTATTTGTTTTTGTTCAGTTGGCTTGTTTATTTTTTTGTTGTTGTTTACATTTTGGTTTTATTCATATTTCATGTATGAGTGAAATTATATGACATTTCTTTCTTAAGTAAGACCTTTATTGCCCAATCCCAGATGGTGCTACTTTTTCATTGTGCTCCTGTGATCACAAAAAAGCAAATATTCCCTGACTTTCTCATTTGCTGAGAAGCTAACAGTTGGATTCTCCAAATACTTACTTCAGCAAAATTATTTTCCCTATGAAATATCATAGTAACATAGTTTCTTTTAATATTTTCGAAGTCTGGTTTAACTTTGAACTTATCCTTAAATTCAACAGACGCAAATTCAAATTCATCAAATGAATGCATATCTCATGCATGCAATCCCTTTCAGTATGAAGAGTCTATCCCTTTTTATCTCCTAGGAAGTATCTCCCTTGATTTTAAGCTGTGTTGGAAGCCTCAGTAGTCACTTATAAATGTTGTTGAAAGTGCTAGAAACCAGAGTTCAATTAATTCCATTTTTTATAAAGAGGAAGAAGGTGGATTTTGCAAGCCTCTGTCTGACAGGTCAGTTTGAAGCAAGATTCTGGGAGGGGTTGACTGTGAGCTATATAGATTTGCTTTGGGCACTCTTAATAAAAGAGGATATGAATTTTTTTTAGAACTCAATAGTAAACAAAGCTTTTTTTTCTTTTGAGTAACTAGCATGAACTTTTTTTTTCAATTTTGATGAGAATTATACAGTGTACTGATGAGAATTAGTGGTAAAGAACCCACCTGTCAATGTAAGGGCCACAGGAGATTCAAGCTGGACCCCTGGGTCGGGAAGATCCCCTGGAGAAGGAAATGGCAACCTGCTCCACAGTATTCTTTCCAGGATAATCCCATGGACAGAGGAGCCTGGCTGCAGTCCACGGGGCCGCAAAGAGTTGGACACGGCTGAGTGACTAGTTATTCACGTGCACATGTAGTGTACTGCCTCACACTTTGCTGCCATCTCCTAGGAGCCAGTTTTCAGCTTAGTTCAGTTCAGTCTCTCAGTCGTGTCCGACTCTTTGCGACCCATGGACTGCAGCACGCTAGGCTTCCCTGTCCATCAGCAACTCCCGGAGCTTATGCAAACTCATGTCCATTGAGTTGGTGATACCATCCAACCATCTCATCCTCTGTCGTCCCCTTCTCCTCCCACCTTCAATCTTTCCCACCATCAGGGTCTCTTTAAATGAGTCAATTCTTTGCATCAGGTGGCCAAAGTATTGGAGTTCCAGCTTCAGCATCAGTCCTTCCAATGAATATTCAGGCCTCACTAAACAGTCCATGGAATTCTCTAGGCCAGAATACTGGAGTGGGTAGCCTTTTCCTTCTCCAGGGGATCTTCCGAACCCAGGAATCGAACCCAGGTCTCCCACATTGCAGGCAGATTCTTTACCACATGAGCCACAAGGGAAGCCCAGGAGCCAGTTTTAGGCTGTATGTCACCCATGAATACATTTACAGTCTGCACAACTGGATTCTATTTTGTCTTTGGTCAGCCTTTCTATTCTGATTTAAAGCTCCTTGGTCCTGTTTTATCATGCTTATTTGTGCCCTGTCACTATACTGTATATTTTCTGTATAAGACACTTCTCAATCCTTAGTAAAACAAGATAAAGGCAGCAGGAAGAGAAGAGAGTGAGAAAGGAGACCAGGGAAAACGTGAATCTGGTAGAGAAAACCCTGACCATATGTTCCAGAGTGGCTTCTCTGAGCAACAAATCTCGGTGGGCAAATCAAATTTCCTTTCTTAATAATAAAGATTTAGATTGAACAAATAGATAAGGAAGGTATCATGGAAGTCCGAACAAGAGTTGGAAAAGAAATTCCAGACCCAGAGCATTTCAGAAGGGAGCGAATTTATTAACAGAGAGCAGAGACAACAAGGGCGCCACCTCCTGGCAGGCCAGTGAGAGTCCACTATAGAACAGCAGGTGGCCCAAAGGACACCTGATCGTTTGGTGGGTTAGTAGCCAATTTTTATAGCCTCAAGACAAAGAAAATTCCTCCTGGAAGGATGGCATCAGGTGATTGGTTAGGGTGCTAACGGGTGAGCAAAACTGGACAATTTTGTGAAATTTGGGGTCAGGAAGCTGGCTGGTAGGGACCGGGGGATTTGGGCAACAGTTACAATGGGGCTCAGTCAGTTCCAGAGGTGACCTTGCTTCTGGGCTCTGCCCCATGGCCTTGGTGCAAGGATTTGCACCTGTGAGCCTGGGAAAGGGCTCCACAGAAGGAAGGGAGCACAGGCCTTACCTGAGGTGTCATGAGACCCTTCTGGTCAGCATGGAGAATTCTAATAACAGCAAAGCTCCAGGGAAATTTAGAATGTTTGCCTGTAATTCAAGAAGGTGACCCAGAGGGAATTTGAGGGTGGTCGGGCGTATGCATGGACCCAGGCCGTGGCCACAGGCTCAGTATATTCACCAATGACTTGCGTAAAGACCTAAATAGCATCTTCATCAAAGTTGCTAATGCAGTAGATTATAATCAGACAAGGCCTGGAACACAGTACATCAAAACCGAACAAGGCACAGACTGGGATGAAAAACCACTGGCTTCAAATTCTCCTCTGCCCACATTTTAGAGAGTCATCATGGGCAACCAAGATGAGCCTTCATTTCACAACCTTTACGTTAATAATACTTACCCTTAGTGAAAGTGAAGTCGCTTAGTCGTGTCCAACTCTTTGCGACCCATGGACTCTAGCCCACCAAGCTCCTCCATCCACGGGATTCTCCAGGCAAGAATATTGGAGTGGGTTGCCATTTTAGGTTTGTTATAAACATTAAGGGCAACATATATAGCACCTGGCATAGAGTAGCTACTCAATAAATGTTGAATATATTTGATTGCATAATTAAGATCAGAGACCATTAGGCAGGCTGGAGAGATGAATCACATCTAATAAAATAAGATGGCTTTATTTTATAGTTCAGATTTGGTTAAAAAGAATAAATAAGTAAATACACCAAAACAACTTGCCAAATTTTAGGGACAGAAAGCCATGGGCATAGCTCTCTCTACAAACCTCTCTGCAGTAGGTTCTAACCAGTTCACTTTGTGCAAACCTTTTAGCCAAAGCAGATCTTGTAAAGAAACTGGTAGTTTTCAGTCAAAAAGCAAACATCCCATATGTCCGTTCGGTGACCCAGCACTGCCGCATCAACCCAAGCTGGTGGTTATTCTCCCCTAGGAGTCTCTGCCTGGCAGCCTCCCAGCTGCGGACCCCATGGATCCCACCGCAGTCATTTACAGCCCCCAGGGCAGCACCTGGAAAGGATTCGCTCAACTGCCTCTCCCTCATTCTCGTTTTCCTCAGTTCTTCTCATCACTGCTTTGAGCACATCCCAGGAAAGCTCTGGTTCTCCTCAGAATTCAGAGGTAGAACTCATTCTTGGTGAGGCCACAGAGATACTGGGTTAATATTTTATCTGGAAAGTTTTATGATGGCTTCCAATCCATAGAAAGTGAAAAGAGTCTCTTGGGCTCCTATGCCTAAAGAGGCAGGAGAGTGAAGCATTTCCCACAAACCCCCTTCCCTGGTTCTGAGGAGAAACGAAAATTTGGCCCCTATTTTTTGGCCCCATTTGTTCAGCAGAATTTGGTGAGTAGTTACCATGTGTCAGGCACCACAGTAGCCACGTAAAAGTTGTTGATGGAAATAATAAACAGTCTGTAATAAGAATTGAAAATGGTTTTATTTGAGCCCAGCTGAAGATTGTGGCCTTGGAGACACAGATTCAAGAAGCAATTGAATTGTGTTCCACCAGACTAAAACATAGGGGAGGCTTATAGAGGCAGAACCCACAAAATGACACAAGTTGTCAGGAATTAGGGCTGAGGCTGGTGAGAAGTAAGGGAGCCTGTCAAACAAGGATTGACTGGGGTCCAAAATGGCTGCACAGTTCCAAGCAGAGACCTTGACACCATAAGGTTGCCACTGGCATTTGCTAACTGATACTGCTTTGAGAATGGCTGGCTGGTGGCACTCTTGAGTCTGACATAGTTCAAAAAATTCATGTGCTCAATGATGCAGGGATGTGTCTGAAACTATGGCCACCTAGCTCCATTTTAAATGCCTGAGCCACAGTTACTCCATTCTTATTTTGCAAATACATTCTACTCTTTAATGGTTAAAGCAGATGTACAGCATATATTTAATGGGCCACAAACAGACTGTTCTGGTTGGCCTAAAGTTCAAGTTAAATCAAGTATAAGCCAGAACGACTTCCCCAGAATTCAGTATGTGAATGCTTTTTCCATCAAAATGAATAACACTCTCTCCCATTGGTCCCGTAACTGGCCATGCCCGATCATGCCAGTGGTCACAGACACCCCATCAAAAAGCAGCAAGCCCGTCCTGCAATCCTGGCTCAACTCCTCCAAGCTCACTGAACCTCGACCCCCTGTGACAGTCAGTTCTCTGAAATCCCCAACCTGCTTGCTTGTTTGACTCCTCATCTATTCTCATCTGATTAATATACTAGTCCTAGTCTCTGACTGCCGTCTTGACTCTGACCCAGGAGCCCACCCAAGGCTGCATTTAGTGACTACCTCTGCGCCCCACACCCTGTCCCATAGGCAAGTGGAGCCCAGGGCTGGGCTGCTGCAGGCTAGCCAACAGCCTGCCCATGTCATCTCCACCTAGGAAGGGGGAAAGCACAAACCTCAGTGGGTCTATCAACCTGCACAGCCCCCCTGACCACCTGCCCATCCCACAGCCAGCACAGCTTGAAGACCCTCACAGACCCTCAAGACCCCCATGTGCAGAGCAGGGGGGCTCTCTGAATTCTCCTTGGGAAATAATCTATGCAAATGCACAGATATTTAATACTGCTGTTCATGATGTTCCCAGAACCTGGAAGGGATGGTAAACTCATTGGATCTCTGCTTGCCTTTAGCTATTGCCTGATAAATGACAAGCCAGCACCTGCTTCAAAGGCAGCCTGGCTTCGACTCTTGACATCCCACAGCTGGGCTGTGCAGCTAAGTAATGGTCCACGCAGCTGGGCTCCCGGCTTCCAGGTGGCTTCCACCTCGAGCTAGTCTCCGCAGCATATGCTCATGCTAGAATCAAGGAGCCTTTCATAGGAACTCAAACTGTGACTGCATTTTACAGCCAGGAACTTTCCTATTCTGCCATTAATCTATATCATCAAAAATAAGAGTACTGGGAAGTCCCTGGCAGTCTAGTGTTAAGACTCTGCACTTCCATTGCAGGGGGTGCTGGTTTGATCCCTGTAAGCTGTGTGGTGCAGCCAAAAAATAAAATTAAATAAAACTACGCCTTTATAAAAATAGGAGTGCTATTCTCCAGACTTAGAGGAGCTGGAATGTTTCTACTAAGGGAAATTGCACAGTGTGGCCAGAAGAACTCTGGGCTTAGTGGAGAAAATTAAAGTTTATTGAGTCCCTACTATTTTCCAGTACTCTAATCACCACAATTCAATTTGCTAAATTTTTTTTTTTTCCATTCTACTGATAAGGAAACTTCAAGACTCAGAAAAACAAGACTTTGGATAACTTGCCCATACCACTTGGTTGATAAGTGGCAAGATCAAGATTTGTGCCCAGGTCTATCTGAAAAGCTCAGCCACTTTCTCCCCCACCAGCCTCCTTCAAGCAGGATCATTGGGAGCCCATCTTGGATGGTGGCTACCGCACAGGACATGGACCAGCCCCCTCCACTCCCTTGCTCAGCTCAGGGTCTCCTCTCTCAAAGCGGAATAGCTGACCTCACAGTACTTGTGATAATCAAACATGGAGGCATCTTAACAACTCAAGCCCTCAGGCCTGGACTCCACCCATGAGGCCAGAGCCATTGTCGCCTGAGAATCTGCAGGTGCCCCCAGTGGCTGGGACCTCAGGCCACAATTTAGAATAGAAAGGAGAGTTCCCCATGGGGTAGGCAGTGAAGGGCACTGTCGGAAGCTGCAGGTGCCCAGGCCACCTGCTCCTGGACCTGTCTCTACCTGGGGACCGGAAGGCTGTGACTCAGAGGCCCTTTCATCTCAGCTTCTGGGCTAAAAAGCTGGGTGAAACCTAGTGGGATCCAGATATGAGTATGAGCCTTAAGGACAAAGGGTTTTGTTGTTGTTGTTGTTGTTTTCCTCTCTTTTTCTGAGTAAGAAGGAAAGAGGGTCCTGCAGTCTTTGGAAGAGTGTGGTAGCAGCCGTGAAGGCCAGCAGTGCTGACGAAGGCAGGGACAAGACCAGGAGGAGCCTCCTGCTTCAGCAACAGGGATCATAGTCATTCCAGGAGAGGGCACACCAGGAAGAGGGCCTTCCAGGAGCAGCTACAGAGAATGTGAGAGGAGGGGAGCCCGAGGAACCCCGATAGGGACTCTCAGAAGATGAACCTTGAGACAGCAGCACCTGGGGCAAGGGCCCAGGAGAGACTATAGGTCATCTTTGCGCTGGACTGTCCAGATTAAAGACAGAAACGAAATTCACCTCATGACGGTTGGTTAGGATACAGCTGTATATTAAGGTTTTGGGGAAACAGTGGCTCTTTCTAACCTCTCCAAGATTCACATTATCTGTATAATTCATGCTCTCTACATGGAAGGGGTTAATCTGACTTTTCTTGTGAGGGTACCAGCCAATTTACATGGAAGTATATGACACCCAAATGAAACAGCACCTCCATCATTTTGAATCAATGATAATCCCCTCCTTGTAACTATGTCAGTGCATATTCATGGAAGAAATTAAAACATGCAGACTGTGAAAAAAGGAAAAAAATACCCATCCTCCTATGACCCAGAGTTGACCCTTGGGGGAATCTCTTGAGGAATTACCCTTCCACATGTATTTCTACACATATATTCTCTAGAAATAAGGCCGTGCTATCTCTGCTGATTTGTTATGTGACCTTCATTCACTCAACTATAGGTTTTTAAAATATCAATAACTGTTCATCTTCAACATTATTTTCGATGGTGGCATAATATTCCATAGTATTGTATCCAATTGTAACTTGATAATTCTTCTATTGGTTGAATGTTTAGATAGCTGACGATTGAGTTTTTAAATTTTGGCAGGGGGGGCACATGTTTTTAAAAGATGTAAAATATATAAAATAGCACAAAAATATGTGTGAAAATTGCATTTTGACTCCTACAAAACAGATAATGATAAAAATTCCTGTAGTTAAATCTGTGTGCTTATATTTAATTTCATAACTAGGATAAATTCTTGGAAGTTAACTCAAGCTGTGTGCACATTTCCTCCCAATTTTTTACTTTTAAAATAGTCAAATGTAGAGAAAAAGCAGAACAGTACAATAAATGGTAGTCTGTCAAGCTCCTCTGTCCATGGGATTTTCCAGGCAAGAATAATGGAGTGGTTTGCCATTTCCTACTCCAGGGGATCTTCCCAAACCAGGGATAGAACCCCAGTCTCTTATATCTTCTGCATGGACAGGAAGGTTCTTTACCACTAGCACCACCTGGTATTAAATACATGACATTTCACCCTATCTACTCCAGTTAGTATCTCCTAAGTACAACAGTCATTAACCCATTTAACCAGAACACCACGATCACAGCCCAAAGTTTTGACATTGATTCAGAAATGTTTTGGGGCTTCCCTGGTGGCTCAGATGGTAAAGAATCTGCCTCCATTGCAGGAGACCTGGATTCAATCCCTGGGTTGGGAAGATCCCGTGGAGAACAGAATGGCAACTCACTCCAGTATTCTTGCCTGGGAAATCCCATGCACAGAGGAGCCTGGCAGGCTACAGTCCATGGTGTTCCAAAGAATCAGACATGATGGAGCAACTAACACTCTCACTTTTTCACAGAAATGTTACCCAAGTTTCCTCAATTATCCTTCAAATATCTGCTAGCTGTCACCCGCCACCCCCACAGCCAGGATTCAATGAAAACAGATGCATTACCTTTGGGTGTCATGTCTTGTCATCTCCTTTAATTTGGGATCATTCTTTTGCCTTTTATTTTCTTTCACAATGTATTATCTACTGAACTAGAGCAACTATCTACCTCTCCAAACTTAGTGGCTTAACTCTAAACAGATGTTAACTCACATTTTTCTGTGGGTTAAGGATTGGAGAATGGTTTAGCTGTGCAGCTCCAGCTTGGGGTGGGTCGTAAGGTTGCAGTCACAGGTCACCTAAGGAAGCAGCCATCTGAAGGTTTGCTTGAGGCTGGGGGGTCCCTTCCAAGGTGGCTTACTCATATGGTGGAAAGATGGCCCTTGGCTGTTGGTAAGAGGTCTCGGTTCCTCACTACATGGACTTCTCCATAGGACTACTTACGTGTCCTTCTCATGACTTGGTGATTAGCTTCCTCCAGAGCAACTGAGCCAAGAAGATACGAGGCAGAAGTCAATGTCTTTGAAGACCTAGCTCTGAGAGCCATATTCAATAAATTCTGCAATGCCTTATTATTTACACAAGTCAGCCCTCGCCATTGTGGGAGGGGACTACCCAAAGGCATGAATACCTAATAGCTAGGATTATTAGAGGGACATTTGGATGGTGGCTATCACAGATGACATTGTCATTTTGAAAAGTCCAGGCCAGCTGTCTTGTAGAATATCACACATCCTGGATTTATCTGATTTTCTCCTAACTAAATAATGTATATGTCTTATTATATCACATCAGGAGGTACATAGAGCAGTGTGTTCTCTTATTGATCCTGCTAAGTTTAGCTATGCAGTTAAGGTAGTGTGTGTGACATGCACTCTATGTTTTTGATTCACTAGTAGCTTCTTGACAAAGCATCTTCTCTTGGCAAAGCATCAAAATCACACATGCCAATGTCTGGGGTGATTTCTCTGCCAAAAAATTGGAAAGTTCCCTTGTGCTTTGGTTACCAAACCAAACTTGGGTCTGCTTACCCAAGCAGCACAGCAAAGCCAATCTGCGGACACCAGACTGTGGTGAAGGGAAGCACAACATTAATACAAGACACCAACAAGAGTATGGGCAGCAAGTGCTCAAAAGACCTGAACTCCCAAATGGTCTCTTCGGAAGAGTTTTTAAAGGTAAGGTGAGGGAGAGGGTCACAAGTTGCCTGATCAGCTCATGGGCAACGTTCTTCTAATCGGTTGGTGATGAGATCATCACGTGGTGTTTGGGGACTCTCAATCGCCAACCTTCTGGTTCCAGCTGGTCTGGGATCTATGTGCTGGTGGGCAGCAGTTCACTGCTTCCACCTGACGGAAGTTTTCAGTATATGCTCAGGATATTATCTATAGCCCATGAGGAGGAACTGAAGGTTCTTGACTGTGTCAGCTAAACAATTATCATTTTGTCTTGCTTGATGATTTTCCTTAGTTTCTGCATTTTCTCACTTCTCTGATTCAATCTTCTCTTTGGAACTTTGCAATATGGGAAAGGCCTAGCAGGCTAAAATTTTTCTACAAATAAGAGGCAGGCTTCAGAGGTGGGGGAGGGAATGTCTATCCCCAGAAGGCCCTACAGGGTACCTCTCTGTTTCATTTTATACTACCAATCTTTCAGCAGCAAACAGCTGTGTGTGTGTGTGTGTGTGTGTGTGTGTGTTTTGGTGGGGGTGGAGTATTTGATATTGATATCGATGGACATTCTGAAGAATGCCATTTTGATAGGGAAGAGGTGAAGGGATACACCTCACCTCACACTTCACACAGGGAGTGAGATCTGTCTTATTTTTCTTTGTATTCTGTTTGCCTTATACAGTGTTAGACAAATATAGTATTAGGCATTTAATAAGCATGTGCTGAATAAATAAAAAAACAAACAAAAATGGAAAGAAACTAGGAGAGGCAGAGACAGTTTCTAATTTACAAACATGTAGAACCAAAATATTACTTTCCACCAAAATAAATGACTAAGTCTCTGGGATTCTCAGTCCCTCCATTCCTGTCTTAGGGTGGTTTTGGGGCTTCTGTCCCCACTGTCCTCAGGCCCTGCCACCACGAGGGGTCTGGCTTCTCTGACGTCTCCATGCTTCCTTAGAAAGCACACTGCATTCTAATCCCACTTTTCCTTTTCTTTACCATGATGATAAAATGCTTGCCTGGCGTCTTCTGTCTTGCTAGACCTCTTAGTCACTCCAGGAAGGAAGTAAAGCACCGAGTAATGATGTTTTCCTAATGGTGAGAACCATGGTAAATGGAATTGCCTGAGCTAATCCGAATGCACTTCTGTATTCAGAATTACCTTTTCACATTCGATTCCATTTTCAATTCATTTTCTCTGTGCCATGTTGATCTATGAGACCTCCCCCTGAGCTGCATAAAACTGTGGTAAGGTGTCCCACAGTGAAGAAAATAATTAAAACCACAGGTCTCAGTTTGTAACTACCTTTTTTCTATCATAGAAAAAATGTGGAAAGGCACCAGGTAGCATGGAGTTAAATGCCCCCTCTTCAAGCCTACCGCAGTCCATGCTCTCTTACTCAGCTGAGCTGGATCAGTGGAAAATGACCTTCTCAAACATGTCCTTCCTCTGACCCATTCATATAAATGCAAGAACTGAGAAGCCAGAACACAGCAGAAAGAAGAAAGGAAAAAGGAACGAAGGAGGGAGGGAGAGGGGTTGATCTTGCCTCCCAGGGCCGGGCACTGTCACACAAACTGCCTCACATGAGAGATGTGGGCTAGAGGGTGTTCATGAGTTGCTCGAGGTCACAGGTAGGCAGGAAGTGTCAGGTGGATTCCAAAGCTAAGGTCTCTCTGCTGCCGAGGCCAGTGCCCTGAACATCACACCACCACATTAGTATGCCCTTTTTCATACATCAGGATAAAAAGCCCTTCACCTCCAACATTTTTTGGCTTATCTTCCATGCTTCCACCCACCCAACAGTCATACACACCCTAAATTCGAGTCTTATTAGACGATCCTGAAACACATCATGAACTTTAAAGTTATCAAAGGGTGAACATATCCAGAGGAAATGAAATGTGGCTCACAAAGAGATATCTGGATTCCCATGTTCATTACAGCATTATTCACAATAGCCAAGATATTCAAACAAGCTAAACGTCTGTTGACAAATGAATGGGCAAAGAAAATGTGATAGATATGCACAATGGAATATTATCTAGCATTTAAAAGAAGGAAGTCTTGCCATTTGCAACAGCAGGAATGAATCCGGAAGGCATTATATTACATGAAATAAGCCAGATATGGAAAGGCAATATTTCATGATTTTACTCATATGTGATTAACTTAAATGTCAGATTCATAGACCCAGAGAGCAGAATGGTGGTTACCAGGGACTGCAGGGAAGAAGGAATGGAGAGATGTTAGTCAGTTATGCAAGATGACTAAGTTCTGGAGATTTAAGGTACAGCACGGGACAATAGTTAACAATACTGTATTGTATACTTGAGATTTGCTAGGAGCGTACATCTTAAGTGTTCTCACTGCAAAAATAAAAATAGTAACTATGTGAGATGGCAGGTATGTTATTTAGGTGTGCGACTATTTATTATATTATACTTTATCTATGTCAAAACATCAAGTTGTACACCTTGAATATATACAATTTTTCTGCCAATTACACTTCATTAATACTAGAGGATTTTATTTTATCATATTTGACAGCTAGTATGGTTACATTCAAAAAGTATATGGACTATGTGGGAGAAGGCGAGGGTGGGATGATATGAGAGGATAGCACTGAAACATGTATCATGTAAAATAGATGACCAGTGTAAGTTCCATGCATGAAGCAGGGCATCAAAGCCAGTGCTCTGGGACAACCCAGAGGGCTGGGGTGGGGAGGGAGGTGGGGGCACACATGTGCACCTGCGGCTGATTCATGTCGATGTATGGCAAAACCCACTGCAATACTGTAAAATAAGTATCCTCCAATTAAAAGAAATAATTTTTAAAAATTTATATGGACATACCTGGTGGTCCAGTGGTTAAGAATCTGCCTGCGTGCCAATGCAGGGGACATGGGTTCAATACCGGGTGAGGAAGATCCCACATGCCTCACAGCAACTAAGCCCACGCACCACAAGTACTGAGCCTGTGCACCCTAGAGCCTGTGCTCTGCATCAAAAGAAGCCACCACAGTGAGAAGCCTGCACGCCGCAACTAGAGAGTGGCCCCACTCGCCATGACTAGAGAAAGCCCTCGCACCGCAGTGACGACCCAGTGCAGCCAAAACAAACGAACAAACAACTTATTTTTAAAAGTATGCGACGAGCATCCTCCTATCCACTTCTGTACGATGCCTCCCAGTTTCCCTCTTCTCATTCAGTACACTTATGTGTCTTATTCATTTTCAGAGACATCGTATGCATGACTGACTGATTAAGAAAGGTTGTTGCTGAGCCGTGAAAGATGCTGGGATTCTTGGCCTCTGAAGGAGAGAAATTCAATCCTGAGCCAGTGACAAGGCTTGATTGCTCAGAGATTTTGTGCAATAAAGTTTTATTAAAGTATAAAAGAGATAAAGACAGCTTCTAATAGACATCAGAAGAGGGCAGAAACAGTGCCCCCTGCTAGCCTTTAGCAGTATGTTATATTCCTATCTGCAGGCTGCTAATTAGGGAAAGGAAATGTCTCAAAACTCAAAGTGGCACCACGCCCCTCACCCACAACGTGCATTTTGAGATAACATTGGCACAAGGTGAGTCATCCTTGGCCATAAAATGATTGACACGGATCTTGAAGAAAGGCAAGTTTCCAAGCAAATACATAGTCTCATTAACATAGCTTAAGAAAACATTTGCATGAGTAAAACATATTGGTTTGTCAAGTCAGTTCTGAGTCTTAGCAGAACGACTTGAAGAAAGAGTCTAGGGTAGTTCATTAACATAGCTTAAGAAAAACTATACAAAAAAGATCTTCTTGACCCAGATAACCATGATGGTGTGATCACTCACCTACAGCCAGACATCCTGGAATGTGAAGTCAAGTGTGCCTTAGGAAGCATCACTACAAACAAAGCTAGTGGAGGTGATGGAATTCCAGTTGAGCTATTTTAAATCTTAAAAGATGATGCTGGCAAAATGCTACACTCAATATGCCAGCAAATTTGGAAAACTCAGCAGTGGCCACAGGACTGGAAAAGGTCAGTTTTCATTCCAATCCCAAAGAAAAACAATGCCAAAGAATGCTCAAACTACCGCACAATTGTACTCATCTCACATGCTAGCAAAGTAATGCTCAAAATTCTCCAAGTCAGGCTTCAATGTGAACAATTGAACTTCCAGCTTTACAAGCTGGATTTAGAAAAGGCAGAGGAACAAGAGATTAAATTGGCAACATCCACTGGATCATCAAGAAAGAAAGAGAGTTCCAGAAAAACATCTACTTCTGCTTTAAAAGCCTTTGACTGCATGGATCACAGCAAACTGTGGAAAATTCGTCAAGAGATGGGAATACAAGACAACTGACCTGTCTCTTGAAAAAACCTGTATGCAGGTCAAGAAGCAACAGTTAGGACTGGACATGGAAGAACAGACTGGTCCAAGTCAGAAAAGGAGTACATCAAAGCTATATATTGTCACCCAGTTTATTTAACTTCTATGCAGAGTACATCAAGCGAAATGCTGGATGAAGCACTGTTGTAGCCACGCACTCCAGGAAACAAACTCACTCAGAAGGACAATGCAGATAGTGGAGGGCAGTTTATTACACCGGCAGGCCCAAGGCAGAATCTCCTCTTAGCCAAGGACCCTGACCAGTTTTTGTGAAAACCTTATATATTCTAAGTATATGTGCCACCTCCCCAAATTCCCTGAAACTAGTCTGAACAAAGGAAAAGAAAGATACAATCAAAGTTAACTGTGATTCATATGCCTTAAGCCTAGGTAGTTAACAGTGGACAATTATCAATAGGCCTGCGGTCATACCCCAATACGCATAATAGAATTTATGATTCTATTCAGTTACACAGATATTTAGGGTATTCTTTTAGGAAACGGAGAGTCTAGGTGCGAGCCCTGGGGCTCTTCCATTAGAGGGGTCTGGTTTTCCAGTTGGTATGTTGTTTCCATAGATACTGGGCACATAGCTCAAAGTCCACAGTCCGGCCCAAGATGGAGTCCTGCTTTCAAGATGGAGCCTGCTCTGTCTGTTTCCTCCTCAGCACAAGCTGGAATCAAGATTGCCAGGAGAAATATCAATAACCTCAGATATGCAGGTGACACCACCCTTATGGCAGAAAGCAAAGAACTAAAGAGCCTCTTGATGAAAGTGAAAGAGAAGAGTGAAAAAGTTGGTTTAAAACTCAACATTCAGAAAACTAAGATCATAGCATCTGGTCCCATCACTTCATGGCAAATAGATAGGGAAACAATGGAAACAGTGACAGACTTTATTTTGGGGGGGCTCCAAAATCACTGCAGATGGTGACTGCAGCCATGAAATTAAAAGATGCTTGCTTATTGGAAGAAAAGTTATGACCAATCTAGACAGCATACTAAAAAGCAGAGACATTACTGTGCCAACTAGTCAAAACTATGATTTTTCCAGTAGTCATGTATGGATATGAGAGTTGGACTATAAAGAAAACTGAGCGCTGAAGAATGGATGCTTTGAACTCTGGTGTTGGAGAAGACTCTTGAGAGTCCCTTGGACAGCAAGGGAATCCAACCTAAAGGAAATCAGTCCTGAAATTTCATTGGAAGGACTGATGCTGAAGCTGAAACTACAATACTTTGGCCACTTGATGCGAAGAACTGACTCATTTGAAAAGACCCTAATGTTGGGAAAAATTGAAGGCAGGATGAAAAGGAGATGACAGAGGATGAGATGATTGGATAACATCACTGACTTGATGGACATTTGAGTAAGCTCCGGGATTTGGTGATGGACAGGGAAGCCTGGTGTGCTTTAGTCCATGGGGTTGCAAAGAGTCTGAGCGACTGAACTGAACTGAGGAAACATGCATTGGTTAGCTCAAGGTTTGAGAAAAGTTAAGTTTAGGTGGAACCAGGTGTTGTCATGGCAACACAGAATTTTAAAAGACACCTCCTTTTAAATTTGTATAGAGAAGGGAAAAAACTCTGACACCTGCAGTTTGTTTCTTCCTGTTGCTTAAAAGAGAGATAAAAAGTGTCTGACACTTGTAGCCTATTTCCTCAGTTTGGAGACCCCTCGCCTTCCTGCCTGTTACCCTCTCAATTATTTCTATTTATTCTTTATTTTATTCTGTCCACTTTATTCATACAAATAGTCATCTTCCTTACCTGCTATTCTGTACCTCGTACTTTTCCTTTATAAAGTGTCTTGGAGATCATTCATTTTTTACGGCACCATACTGTTGCACTGACGTTTCTTTTCCCTTGTCACAGGCCAGTGCCCTGCGACACACATTCAAGGTGTTTCCAATCTTTGACTGCCCCAGCGCATGTTGCAACAATTAGCCTAGTGTGTTGTGCACAAGGATGAATGTATCTCTAGCACTACTTCTTCAAAGAGGATTGCTAGATTACACGGAGGTGCATTTGCAATCACGAGCGATCTGCCAGGTTGTCCTCAGTAGGGCTCAGGCCAGTTTACACTCCAACAGCACATGACAGGGCTTGTTTCCTGCCCACACGGGATCACATACATTTTCAGCCTTTGACCATCTGATAAATAAAAAGAAATTGGACTATACGTTTCAGGCATCCACGCCTTTGCCTTTACTTTTGAACCTTCCTCTGCCTCTCACCCAGATCTCTCTGACCTGTGACCTATCTACTCTGAGCACTGCGAGTCTCTATAATTCCCACAAGCATGTAACTCCTATAGCTGGTCATCCTTTCTGTTATTGAACTTCCTGCATTACTTGGTTAGACGTCTATCTCCCTATTAATTTCTCCAAGGCAGGAACTTGGACTTAATCACCTTAATGTCCTCAGCACCCGACACCAGGCTTAGAAGATATATAGTTGTTTAGGGGTGGCCGGGAGAGACACCCCCCATCCACGGTCAGGGGCAGCCAGGAGAAGCCACTTCGAGCCCGAGGCCAGGGGCAGCGACCCTGAGGAGCCACCCCGAGCCCGAGGCAAGGGACAGCAGCTGGAAGGAGCCACCCATGCCTGAGGCCAGGGCTGGCAGCCCGGAGGAGCAACCCGAGGAGCGAGGAGCAGTGGCTGTGCAAGCGCAGGAGGGCCTAGACGAGCTATCCCACGATGAAGGTCAGGAACGGTGGCGGTAAGGAGATACCCCTCCTCCAAGGTAAGGAGCAGTGGCTGTGCTTTGCTGGAGCAGCCGTGAAGAGATACCCCCATGTCCAAGGTAAGAAAAATCCAAGTAAGATGGTAGGTGTTGCAAGAGGGCATCAGAGGGCAGACACACTGAAACCATACTCACAGAAAACTAGTCAATCTAATCACACTAGGACCACAGCCTTGTCTAGCTCAATGAAACCAAGCCATGCCTGCAGGGCAACCCAAGACGGACAGGTCATGGTGGAGAGGTCTGACAGAATGTGGTCCACTGGAGAAGGGAAAGGCAAGCCACTTCATTATTCTTGCCTTGAGAACCCCATGAACAGTATGAAAAGGCAATATGATAGGATATTAAAAGAGGAACTCCCCAGGTCAGTAGGTGCCCAATATGCTACTGGAAATCAGTGGAGAAATAACTCCAGAAAGAATGAAGGGATGGAGCAAAAGCAAAAACAATACCCAGCTGTGGATATGACTGGTGATAGAAGCAAGATCCGATGCTGTAAAGAGCAATATTGCATAGGAACCTGGAATGTCAGGTCCATGAATCAAGGCAAATTGGAAGTGGTCAAGCAAGAGATGGCGAGGGTGAACGTTGACATTCTAGGAATCAGCGAACTAAAATGGACTGGAATGGGTGAATTGAACTCAGATGACCATTATATCTACTACTGCGGGCAGGAATCCCTCAGAAGAAATGGAGTAGCCATCATGGTCAACAAAAGAGTCTGAAATGCAGTACTTGGATGCAATCTCAAAAATGACAGAATGATCTCTGTTCGTCTCCAAGGCAAACCATTCAATATCACAGTTATCCAAGTCTATACCCCAACCAGTAAGGCTGAAGAAGCTGAAATTGAACAGTTTTATGAAGACCTACAAGATCTTTTAGAACTAACACCCAAAAAAGATGTCCTTTTCATTATAGGGGACTGGGATGCAAAAGTAGGAAGTCAAGAAACACCTGGAGTTACAGGCAAATTTGACCTTGGAATGCGGAACGAAGCAGAGCAAAGACTAATATAGTTTTGCCAAGAAAATGCACTGGTCATAGCAAACACCCTCTTCCAACAACACAAGAGAAGACTCTATACATGGACATCACCAGATGGTCAACACTGAAATCAGATTGATTATATTCTTTGCAGCAAAAGATGGAGAAGCTCTGTACAGTCAACAAAAACAAGACCAGGAGCTGACTGTGGCTCAGATCATGAACCCGTTATTACCAAATTCAGACTCAAATTGAAGAAAGTAGGGAAACCACTAGACCATTCAGGTATGACTTAAATCAAATCGCTTATGATTATACAGTGGAAGTGAGAAATAGATTTAAGGGCTTAGATCTGATAGACAGAGTGCCCGATGAACTATGGAATGAAGTTTGTGACATTGTACAGGAGACAGGGATCAAGACCATCCCCATGGAAAAGAAATGCAAAAAAGCAAAATGGCTGTCTGAGGAGGCCTTACAAATAGCTGTGAAGAGAAGAGAGGTGAAAAGCAAAGGAGAAAAGGAAAGATATAGGCATCTAAATGCAGAGTTCCAAAGAATAGCAAGAAGAGATAAGAAAGCCTTCTTCAGTGATCAATGCAAAGAAATAGAGGAAAACAACATATTGGGAAAGACTAGAGATCTCTTCAAGAAAATTAGAGATACTGAGGGAACATTTCATGCAAGGATGGGCTCAATAAAGGACAGAAATGGTATGGACCTAACAGAAGCAGAAGAGATTAAGAAGAGGTGGCAAGAATACACAGAAGAACTGTACAAAAAAAGATCTTCATGACCCAGATAATCATGATGATGTGATCACTAATCTAGAGCCAGACATCTTGGAAAGTGAAGTCAAGTGGGCCTTAGAAAGCATCACTACGAACAAAGCTAGTGGAGGTGATAGAATTCCAGTTGAGCTGTTTCAAATCCTGAAAGATGATGCTGTGAAAGTGCTGCACTCAATATGTCAGCAAATTTGGAAAACTCAGCAGTGACCACAGGACTGGAAAAAGTCAGTTTTCATTCCAATCCCAAAGAAAGGCAATGCCAAAGAATGCTCAAACTACCGCACAATTGCACTCATCTCACATGCTAGTAAAGTAATGCTCAAAATTCTCCAAGCCAGGCTTCAGCAATACGTGAAGCATGAACTCCCTGATGTTCAAGCTGGTTTGTTTCTGCTTTGTTGACTATGCCAAAGCCTTTGACTGTGTGGATCACAATAAACTGTGGAAACTTCTGAAAGAGATGGGCATACCAGACCACCTGATCTGCCTCTTGAGAAACCTGTATGCAGGTCAGGAAGCAACAGTTAGAACTGGACATGGAACAACAGACTGGTTCCAAATAGGAAAAGGAGTACGTCAAGGCTGTATATTGTCACCCTGCTTATTTAACTTATATGCAGAGTACATCATGAGAAACGCTGGGCTGGAAGAAACCCAAGCTGGAATCAAGATTGCCGGGAGAAATATCAATAACCTCAGATATGCAGATGACACCACTTTTATGGCAGAAAATGAAGAGGAGCTAAAAGGCCTCTTGATGAAAGTGAAAGAGGAGAGCAAAAAGTTGACCTAAAGCTCAACATTCAGAAAACGAAGATCATGGCATCCAGTCCCATCACTTCATGGGAAATAGATAGGGAAACAGTGTCAGACTTTATTTTTTTGGGCTCCAGAATCACTGCAGATGGTGATTGCAGCCATGAAATCAAAAGACGCTTACTCCTTGGAAGAAAAGTTATGACCAACCGAGACAGCATATTCCAAAGCAGAGACATTACTTTGCCGACTAAGGTCTGTCTAGTCAAGGCTATGGTTTTTCCTGTGGTCATGTATGGATGTGAGAGTTGGACTGTGAAGAAGGCTGAGTGCCAAAAAATTGATGCTTTTGAACTGTGGTACTGGAGAAGACTCTTGAGAGTCCCTTGGACTGCAAGGAGTTCCAACCAGTCCACTCTGAAGGAGATCAACCCTGGGAATTCTTTGGAAGGAATGATGCTAAAGCTGAAACTCCAGTACTTTGGCCACCTCATGCGAAGAGTTGACTCATTAGAAAAGACTCTGATGCTGGGAGAGATTGGGGGCAGGAGGAGAAGGGGACGACCGAGGATGAGATGGCTGGATGGCATCATGGACTCGATGGAAGTGAGTCTGAGTGAACACTGGGAGATGGTGATGAACAGGGAGGCCCGGCATGCTGTGATTCATGGGGTCGCAAAGAGTCGGACACGACTGAGCGACTGAACTGAACTGAACTGAACTGAACTGAATGAATGTTAAAAATACTTCAATTGCATATGAGTTGGTGACACCATTATTAACAGCACACTAGGTTTTTATAGTTTGCGATAACTTCTCCTCTCTCATACACGTGACACTCTGTCCCTGGAGCCACTCTGCATCAGGAGCCTCCCCTGCTTTGCCCCTGAGTACCCATTCTGTGTAGGCTTCCCTGGCAGCTTGACTGGTTAAGAATCCGCCTGCAATGCAGGAGACCCTGGTTCAATCCTTGGGTTGGAAAGATCCCCTGGAGAAGGGATAGGCTACCTACTCTGTTTTTCTTGGGCTTCCCTGGTGGCTCAGATGGTAAAGAATCTGCCTGCAAAGTGGGAGTTCTGGGTTGGGAAGATCCCCTGGAGAAGGGCATGGCAACTCCCTCCAGTATTCCTACCTGGAGAATCCCCATGGACAGAGAAGCCTGGCGGGCTATAGTCCATGGGGTCACAAAGAGTCGGACAGCACTGAGTGACTAAGCACACACAACACATTCTGTGCAGAGATCAAGGAGACAGTGACTGGGAAAGAATTATAGACTCCATCGTCAGATCTGACGCCATCCTTCCAGGAAAAGGTCTGGGTTTGACTTCTGAAAGCAAAGTTGGAAAAATGACAAATGTTTTCTGCTGCCATATGTGCCAGACTTAAAGGGAATACATCTGATCCAAGGGGGCTTCCCAGGGGGCACTAGTGGTAAAGAGCCCTGCCTGCCAGTGCAGGAGACATAAGAATTGCAGGTTCGATCCCTAGGGCAGGAAGATCCCGTAGAGGAGGGCACGGCAACCCACACCAGCATTCTTGCCTGGAGAATCCCATGGACAGAGGAGCCTGGCAGGCTACAGTCCATGGGCTCGCACAGATTTGGGCACGACTGAAGTGACTTAGCATGCATGCAGACACCCTATCCATAACTTTACTAGAAAGGGGTTAGCTTAACTATTTCAGCCATGGAAACTTTCTCCCAACTTTCCTTGCAAATAGTCATTGCTTAAATAAAAGGTTATATTATTGCCAAGTAAAACAAGCCAGGTTTCTTTGAAATGAAAGCATGGAGCTAGTTTGTACATTAAATATGTATTTGAGCTTCATGAGAACCACTCCTGACTACTTTGAAAAGGAAATGAGTGTGACTTTATCATCAGCTCTGCCCATTTTTCTCATGCATGCAATGTGTCATCCTCCTAGTCTACCTCTAGGCTGGTTAAATGAAGAGAAATGATGATGTATCACATCTACTTACCTTAATTTCATTGTTTCTCATCATGAGCAATTTATATGAGAACTGATATTAATTCCACCTTCAGCTGTCATTTAGTTCAACATTTAATCTAGTCCTGTGCATCAGATAAAAATGTAGTGTTCTAAATGCTGGAGTTTTTACCTTGAGTGAAAAAGGAGGTCATAAATCTAAGACAGCACTGGCGTCTTGTCGGTTTGCCTGCCACTCCATCAACCGTAAGTAGATACTGGATTCAGGAAAGTTCAGGAAACAGAGCTATCAAGATGGAGGTGTGAGTTACCATGACCACACTCTCAATTCTTAATGACCCTCACAATAAGAAGTCTATTCTGAGGAATGCTATCAGAAATCCTAGCAGCCTTCACATTGAGTCAATACTATTTCTAGCATTTCACCATTATTGTGGGTTCCTTTTTAGAGCCACAACAAAGATCAAACACATTCTGATGTGCCTCTTTGAAGAGCCAACCTCGAGGCTAAGGCCCGCAGCGCTTTCCCATTGCACATGATCCCTCTCTCCAGTCTTCGTATCTGGAGCTCAGCACACCTGGCCGCCCCCCCCCCCCCCCCCCCCGCCCCGTGTGGGCTTGCTTCTGCCCCCTCCGCACCACTGCTCAGTGGCCATGCTCTAAGTGAGCAGATCACTCCTCTCTGTTCTGAAGCTGGGGTCCACCTCTTCCTTCACGGGTCCATGGCTGTGGCCCTGTCATTTCCCCTGACTCAGGTCTGTGTGTCCTCCAAAGGTTCTCATTTTCTCTTCTCATCTAGCTTCGCTCCACCCTCAGGGCTGAGGCCCATCCCTCACCCCTGAGGCTTGTGGTTAACCCTCTGATCCTGCTGCCAAGCTCATTCCGGTCCACACGCCTAGCCAGACACCTGGGGGTGAGGATACCCTGTACCTCTCTGGGGACCACGGACAGTGGTTGCTCGCCTTGAATTGTCACCGTTCACCATTCTCCCTGAATACCTGACCCTAGGTGTTGGATGTATTAATGCTTCTTCCCAGCCCTATCAATGCAACAACACCCCCCTCAGCCCAGCCCTTCCTTAGCACAGGTAGGCCGAGAGAGCTCATCCAGGCCCTGCTCTCCGTCCTCTTTTGCTGCGGCTAAGCTATCCTCACCCACTGAGCTCATGATGGATGGCAAGAGTCCTAGTGATGTAGAACACTTAAAAACATGTCTTAATCTTTGTCACTAAATAAGACATCTTCCCATGAACAAAAACAATATAAAGGGGCTTCCCTGGTGGTCCAGTGGCTGGGACTTCGTGCTCCCAATGCAGTGGGCCCAGCTGGACCCTGGTCAGGAAACCAGATCCCACAGGGTGTCATTAAGAGTCTGCAGGCTGCAACTAGAGAAATATCCTGCGGGCCACAGCTAAGACGCAGTGCAGGCAAGAAAGAAAAGACAATAAATAAATAAAGCGAAAAACGAGAGACTCTCCTTCAACCACAGTCCATTCCTTTTCCCAAAGGTGAAAATTTGGAAAATTCACCTCCAGACTTCTACTGTGTATATACATCTTACTGAAACGGAGCAGCTCCACATGGTCCTTGCTCCCCACCATGTCCTCCACATGCCTTTTGCCTGGGGAAAACTTCAGTCAAAGAATAAGCTTGATCAGAGAAGTGAGAAATGCAGAAACAAAGGAAAACAGCCGAGGAGACTAAATAACAATAACGCAGTCATCAAGCACAGTCAAGGCCTTCAGTCTTTCTCAAGGGTTATAGATAATATTCTGAGCCGCGTCCTGTGAACAGTCTTATAGATCCCAAAATACCAGGTGAAAAAGTTAACTACCTGATGATCAGACTGTACCCAGGACATGAGCGGCCACAATTCTGAGAATAGACCCCAAAGAAATGGGAACAAACGCACCCCGGAACTGAACATGAACGGTACCAAATCAACAAGATGATGCTGGTCAGACCACCGACACCAGTTGAAGATGACTGTTAGGGATGGAGGTGCTGTTTCTGCATGTAACCTCCTGCCCCCAACTCTGTCTGCGAAACCTCTCACCCCTGCTTGTCGGGGTGGGGGAGTCAGCCTTGGGACAGATGTCTGCCACCTGCCCCCCAGTTGCCAGCATCTGAAATAAAGCAAACATTCTTTTCTACCAACCTGGCCTGCTTGTAGGCTTTTGAGCAGTGAGCAGCCAGAACCCCGACATGTGCCTTTTGGTAACATTATAAGGAGATGAACACACAGAAAGAAGACTTAATTTAAGGGGAAATGACACCAGGCTATACACTATTATCTTCAATTTGATGGGTTTTTTTCATTAAGCTTGATATTGGTATAACAGATACAATTCCCTGTTGATATACACACCTACCTTTGCACAACAGCATAGTATTCCATAGTTTATATGAACTGTTATCTATTTAACCATAATTCTGTTGATACATACTTAAACTGAATACAGCTTTTCAGCACTACAAATAATGAGGTGAGCTACATTCTCATACAAAATATTATAACCAGTTCCACAAGTCCCACAGCTAGGTGTACATTTAAGGGACAAAGAGTTAATGGAGCAGCTGGTGAGGCAGTTGGAGAGAAAGGCGAGGGAAAGAATCATGTAGAGCTTGTGATCTTCATAACGGTGGAGAGACCAAGAGTGATTTCCACAGAAGAATGAAACAACCATTGTACATTTTGGAAAATCACTTTGGTTGCTTTATAGAAGAGAGATGAGAAGAGCAAGATTAGAGCCACAGCAGTATTTAGAAGGCTGTTAACATGCAGGCTATTGTGGTAAGTGGGGGGGAGGGGTTGTTCATACCACGCGGTAGGTTACATAGCTCTTCAAGCTACACTAATATAAAAGATTCATCATTTTAAAACACAGACTAGGGCTTCCCTAGTGGCTCAGTGGTAAAGAACCCGCCTGCCAATGCAGGAGACATGGGTTCCGTCCCAGATTCAGGAAGATTCCACAAGCTGTTACTGCTGAAGCCTGCGCCACAAGTGTTCGCCTGTGCTCTGGGAGCCACAGATACTGAGCCCTCCTGTTGCAACCAGTGAAGCTCGAGTTCCCCACAGCCCCTGTTCTGCAACAAAAGGGGCCACCACAATGAGAAGCCCACATACCCCAGCTGGAGAGTGGGCCCCGCTCCCCAAACCAGAGAAAAGTCCTTGCAACAAGGAAGCCCCAGCACAGCCAAAAATGAACTTTAAAAAAAGGCAGAGTAACTCACATAAACACTGCTAGCTTATTGATTTTTGTCGGTAATGAAATAAAGCAGTCAACAGAGTATGCACATAAAAAGGAAACGGGGCAATAAAAGTTGCCTACAAATAAATTGTAACGATTTTTCTGAGTCACCAAAATAAAGGAGATTTAATCCCAGGCTACATTTAAAATTCCAACAACCTAATGTGGGAGACCTGGCTGAAATTCTGAGAGGAGACATCACATTTTTGAGGTCTAAAATACAACTTTAGGCCCAGCCAGTTCTAAACGATTACCTTGGCTATGGCACAGGAATAATTAGTGGGGCAGGCAGTACCCATCAAGGGCGCTTGAAAAGGACTGCAAGGGTCTAGAAGCAAACATGCTTAGAAAATAGTTCATTTCCACTTGGCCTCCAGGTTACAACCCACTGTCTGTCTGCATTTTCCTATGGACTGAGGAAGAACAAATGCATTTCCTTTTGTCTTAGAAATGCTCCCCTTTGTCTTTACCCAAATTTGTATTTTATATTCATTTAATATCAGTTCATCAGTTAATATTTGGAGAGAATGAAAGAAGCACCCCTGAACTGGTCCTTACCTCTAGCTGGAGAGTTCGATGACTCACAAGTAGGTATCATCTCAAGAGACTGAAAGCTGACAGGAGGAGAATTAGCCTGGGAATCTGAGGCTAAGCCAGGTGAGAGTCACTGGGCAGGTGTGCTGCTTCTTCTCTCCTGATGCCAGCGCTGCCCCTTGGCATAGGATGTGGTTGCTATGGTGACAGCGTAGCGAGGAGGAGAAGGAGTAGAGGGCACCCTCAGACAGCAGTGAAATGTCTGCTTCTACGCCTCTAACCTGGCTCAAGTCCTGAGATGCCCAGTGCCTGCTGAGGACATGACGAGGCCAAGAAGGCCAGGCAGCGGCTCCTTTGTGTCCCCGTCGCCAGCGTGCAGGCCCCACGGAGTCGGACTCCTCCCACGCACTTTTGGTGATTTTTCTCTTAGGGTTTCGACACCCCCCTGTGCTATCTTGCTTCCATCATGACTGTGTCACCTCCATCAGTCCTCGTCCGTTTAGCCCAATCTTCCCTTGGACACAGGGGAGCTACGTGCAGCAAGGGCCGTGTCCAGAGGCTGGGGCTGTGCTGACACCTGTTTCCTCCAGCAGCTCATCCCTGCCCGAGCTCTGCACAGGTAGGATCCCCACCCCATCCATAGGTACCCAGGTGCCGGGCCACCTTTCTAGGTGATTTATAATAGGGGAAGTAAAAAGTGAAAGTGAAACTGTTAGTCCCTAAGTCATGTCCGACTCTTTGTGACCCCATGGACTGTAGCCTGCCAGGCTCCTCTGTCCATGGGGATTCTCCAGGCAAGAATGCTGGAGTGGGTTGCCATGACCTTCTCCAGCGGACTTTCCTGATGCAGGGACTGAAACTAGGTCCCCCACATTGCAGGCAGATTCTTGACCATCTCAGCCATAATAAGGGGAAGAGATAGATAAATATCTCAACACGCCAAACAAAAGGTACTAAAGACAGAGATAAGAAGGACAGCTTAACAACAGGAAAGAACAACCCCAGAACACCTAAGCTGATATGTTTCGATGTGTAGACCTCGAGTGTGTATTTGTGTGTAAAGATTACAAAAGAGACTACAAAAGAATCAATGACTTTGACAAGAACCAGAAAAAGTCGATTTTGTAAAGCCAAATGCAATTCGGAACTTTTAACAGAGATCTGACTTTTAGACTTTTGCCTAAAGTGAAAAAATAAAAAAAGAATTTTATATTCCCTTTGACTTGTTCTCCTTAAAACTTTTGGAAATCTTTAAAAGCATCTTTAGAATGAGGTTGTTGTGTCCTGGTCACGTGCAAGGCCCAGTGCTGGCATCTTCAACGAAGTGGCACCGAAAACAGCACTAACTCAGATTCTGATGCTTTACTCCTTTTACATAATGACTCAGTATAAACTGTTTTATTTCCTTTGTGATTTTTCTTTGATCCATGGATTTTAAGAAATATGTAGCTAGTTCGCCATTAAGGAATATGTAAAAAAAGGGTTAATATACCAGGCCTGAAACCACCATCCTTTGAAAGGTCTGTGAGGTTTGTCCTTGGCTCCCATATGGACACTTGGAGTTTTCTCACCATTTGATAACAGAAAGAGGGACTCATTGTACCAAAATTATTTACACAAATAGTGTTTCTTGTGATGAACACCAGCTTCCTTTTGGGGAATCCAGAATTTTGACCCATGCCAAGCACAAGATGCCTATATGCCTGAGCTCCAGTAAAAACCCTGAACACCTAGGTTCAGGCATATTTCCCTGGGAGACATTTCACGAATCTCATAATCATTTGCTGCTGGAGTGATTGCTTCCTGTGTGGCTCCACTAGAAGAGGACTCTTTGGAGATGGCACTTGTCTTTCTTCAGATTTCCTCCACAACCCCCTTTCCTGTGACAATTTTGTTCTGTTTCCTTTACTCCACTCTGTCCAGGTACCTGCTAAGCCTTTCAAATAAACTTTCCATCTCTGTTATCACACTTTTATTTCAACATTCCCATTTTTAAGCACAATTTTCATTTATGTGCTAAAATTCGCTTTTCACATACACTGTCCACCTTTTCTACCACATCCTGACCCATGTTTTTCAGTTATTCTATTTTCTGTTGGGATATAGTTGCTTTACAATGTCCTGTTAATTTCTGCTGTACAACAACAAAGTGAACCAGCCACACATATACATAAATCTCCTCTTCCTTGCATTTCCTTCCCATCTAGGTCACCACAGAGCATTAAGCAGAGTTCCCTGTCCTATACAGTCAGTGCTCTTTAGCCTCCTATTTTTTACATAGTATGTATAGTTTCTATTTTATACATAGCCTATAGTATATATAGGCTTCCAAGGTGGTGCTAGTGGTAAAGAACCTGCCTGCCAATCCAGGAGACATAAGAGACACAGGTTCGATCCCTGGGTCTGGAAGATCCCCTGGAGGAGGGCATGGCAACCCACTCTAGCATTCTCGCCTGGAGAACCCCCGTGGACAGAGGAGCCTGGAGGGCTACAGTTCATAGGATCGCAAAGAGTCAGACACCACTGAAGTGATTCAGCACACACGTGTGTACAGTGTATATATGCCAGTCCCAATCTTCCAATTCATTGCACCTCACTTCCGCACATGGTATCTATACATCTGTCTGTGTCTCTATTCCTGCTCTGCAAATAAATTCATCTTTACCCCTTTTCTAGGTTCCACATCTATGCATTAATATATATATTTGTTTTTCTCTTTCTTACTTACTTAACTCTACATAACACCTGTATTTTTTCAGTTATTTTCAAGTCCTTACTTTCTAGTTCCAACAGTTGCACCATCTCTAGGTTTCCTTCTATGACGACTCTGTTCTTGTCCAGGGGTTGAATCTCCTTCCCTTTCCGAGTGTCTCATATTTTCTTTATTTTTTGGTATGCTAGCTATTTTGCGAAAAGAGCAGTTAAAACAGAAATAGAAACCACTGATGCTCAGAAAAGGGCCCAACTGTTCTGCCACGCTTCTAGTGCACATGCGCATGTGTGGGGGTGATGGGCGTGGGAGTGGTCCTGCCTCAGTCGAACCTCTAGTTACCCAAGTCTAGTCTTGCATCTTTCCTTAGACTCTGTTTAACACTAGCCTCAAACATTTTGAAGGTAGCACAGGGTTTTCTTGGGATTAAGACACCTGCTCTGTGGTACCTTCTCATGCCAGCCCCAGCAAACTAACACTGATAGGAACGAAGGTATCAAAGTGGTATCTTTGACTGGGTTGTCCAGCATCAAAAAGGCAGAGGGTGAACAAAGTTCCCACACTATTGCAGCAAAATCATAATAATCTTTATTTAAAATCAGAGTCCACAGTGAGAAGCCATCCCATATAAATATGTACATGCCTGATGCCCTGGGTTTCCCTATATCGCTCCATTCTCTCAGCTCCTGGATCATCACCAAAACCTGTGGGGGAAAAAAAGGTCCCAGTTAGTGGACTGTCAGCACTGAACCCTGGCAAGTCAGGTGACATCTGCGGGTCCAGCAAACTGAAGTGAGCTTTTTACTCCTTCAACCACATTTACTGAGCAGCAGCTGCGTCACACACTCAAGCCAGAGCAAAAAGATACAGGGCAAGAGGAGAAGGTGGGGAACATCCCACCGTCTTCACGTCAGGAGTGGCTAGCCAGCCCCTGTAGGTGGTGCCTGGGGGCAGGAGGCAAGGGGAGTGGAACTGCCCAGACTGGGAAAAGTGGCTGCAGCCCCAGGAGAGGCCTTAGAATTCCTGTGTGTCTCTGTCTGAGGCCTAGACTGGGAGGCCTCCCTGGGCGGGACTCTCCACACTGGGCAGTTGAATCCCAACCTTTCAGTCACAAAACCTGGAACATCTACTTTCTGAGCAGTCTGGTTAAAGACCACCAGGGTCAGAATCAGATTCCAAGACCCTTCCCAAGATCTGCACAGTCAAAATCTCCTGTTTGACAACCTCCCAGGTCAAACAAATGAACAAACCAACAAAAACAACAACAAATAACAAGAGCCCCAGGCTCCACACCTAGCTTTGAACTCAATAAGCTCTGTGAGCTTGGGAAATCACATCACTTCTTAAAGTCTCTTCTTTAAGTTTCTTCCTACAAGCATGGGTAATATCTTTTCCAGGACTTTTAAGAATTAAACAAGATAACACATATCCAGTACCTGGAGCCCCCAAGTTTCCAGGTGGCACAGTGTGTTGGTTGCTCAGTCGGGTCCGACTCTTTGTGACCCCAGGGACTGTAGCCCGCCAGGCTCCTCTGCCCACGGGACTCTCCAGACAAGACTCCTGGAGTGGGTTGCCATGCCTTCCTCCAACGGATCTTTCCGACCCAGGGATCAAACCTACATCTCCTGTGTCTCCTGCGCTGGCAGCTGGTCTTTACCACCAGCACCACCTGGGAAGCCCTCTCTCAGCGACAGTGCCGACTGAATGTCCCAAAACATTAGAAAGGTCAAGTGTTTAAATATGATTACCAAATGTTCAGTAGCAAAATTCCAATGCTACTAAGTGTTGGGGGGAAACCCTGAGAATACACAGGCTGAGGAAGGCCCTGGGGCAGAGGTGCCCCCACTGCCACACACACCTTCCCGTCCTCTTCCCTCCACCCCCATCTTCTCGGGTGCCCGCTTCTCTCCTTCCGGGTCACCCTCCACTCTCTGTAGGTAGAAGAATGTCGAGGGAACGATGCTAAGTGCCAGCCACGCCCGCACTCTCGGGCCGTGTCATCCCAGCAACTCCTCACACAGCCCTGAGGGGGCAGGCGGCGGCACGGCCTCCGTTTAAAGGGGAGCAACTGAGGAAAACAGGGGGAAGGGGTCTGCCAACCACGCAAGCAAGTGGCACAGCTTGAACAGGGTGGGACCAGGAAAGGAAGCTGGGCAGGCTCCACTCCAGATGCCTGAGGGGTGTGTGTGTGTGTGTGTGTGTGTGTTATGTCTGTAGTGTGGTGTGAGTGGGGTGTACAGTGTATATAGGAGGGTGTGTGTGTGGTATGCCTGTAGTGTGGTGTGAGTGGGGTGTACAGTGTATATAGGGGTGGGTGTGTGTGTGTGTGGTATGTCTGTAGTGTGCTATGAGTGGTGTGCACAGTGTATATAGGGCTGTGTGTGTGGTATATCTGTTATTTGATGTGAGTGGTATATACAGTGTATATAGGGCTGTGTGTGTCTGTAGTATGTCTGTAGTGTGGTGTGAGCGGTGTGCACAGTGTATATAGGGCTGTGTGTGTCTGTAGTATGTCTGTAGTGTGCTATGAGTGGTGTGCACAGTGTATATAGGGCTGTGTGTGTGTGTGTAGTGCCTGTAGTGTGGTGTGAGTGGGGTGTACAGTGTATATAGGGGGGCGTGTGTGATGGGGTGTGTCTGTAGTTGTCTGTAGTGTGCTATGAGTGGTGTGCACAGTGTATATAGGGCTGTGTGTGTGTGTGTAGTGCCTGTAGTGTGGTGTGAGTGGGGTGTACAGTGTATATAGGGGGGCGTGTGTGATGGGGTGTGTCTGTAGTTGTCTGTAGTGTGCTATGAGTGGTGTGCACAGTGTATATAGGGCTGTGTGTGTGTGTGTAGTGTCTGTAGTGTGGTGTGAGTGGGGTGTACAGTGTATATAGGCGTGTCTGTGTGATGTGGTATATAGTGTGTCTATAGTGTAGTGTGAATGGTATATACAGTTTATATAGGGCTGTGTGTGTGGTATATCTGTTATTTGATGTGAGTGGTATATACAGTGTATATAGGGCTGTGTGTATCTGTAGTATGTCTGTAGTGTGGTGTGAGTGGGGTGTACAGTGTATATAGGGCTGTGTGTGTGTGTGTAGTGTCTGTAGTGTGGTGTGAGTGGGGTGTACAGTGTGTATAGGGGGGCATGTGTGATGGGGTGTGTCTGTAGTTGTCTGTAGTATGATGTGAGTGGTGTGCACCATGTATACAGAAGGTGTGTGATGTGGTGTGTGTGGGTTTGCACACACGCAAACACGTGTGTAGGGAAGATCCTGGCAGGGCTGGGGTGCAGGACGCTGTGCTCTGAGCGGCCCCTGCAGAGCGCCCCTCTTCTAACCCTGCAGAGCTTCTCCTTCCAGCCTAGCTCACACAGGAGCCCTGGACTCCTGCAGCCCCTCAGGAGAAGGGGCGAAAGCAGCAGGAAGCCCAAGCAGGAGGGCAGCAGTGGGGAGGAGGCCGCCTCTTGCACCCCAGGCCCCTCTGCCTTCTGCTCCTTCCTCGCCCATGTGGGACCAGGCCTGGCACACCCGGATTGTGGGCGGGCTGGGCCCAATGTTCTCGCCGGGACGCGGCCTCCAGGACCTGCAGGGGTCCCTGGCTGCCTGACCCCAGCGTGCTGAGGGGCTTCTCGTCCACAGGGTGAAAGGCCCCCAGCCGCACGCTGTCCTCTGGCTGGCACAGCCCAGGCGGCTGACCTCCCGCGAGGAGTGGATTCTCTCCCATCATTTCCTGAGTGCGTGGCCCGGCCGGGCATCAGGTGGGAGATTATCTGCCTGCACAGGGTCCCGGGCGCTATCAGCGGGGGTAGGCTGGCTGCCCGGGCCCTCAGCCTGGCTGCCCTTGGAAGAGCTCTGCAGGCAGCGCCGCGGGTTCCAGAGGGCAGAGACGATCCTCTTGTATTCCCTGCGGAAGTTCTTGTTCAGGAGCCCATAGACGATGGCGTTCAGGCAGCTGTTGAAATAGGCCAGGAAGTAGCTAGAGACAAACAACCCCTCTGGGATCCGGGGAGCCACTTCTTCGGGGTCAATGGCCACGGCGAGGCCAATGCAGTTCAGCGGCGCCCAGCAGATGGCGAAGATCACAAAGACCACGAACATGCTCAGAAAGCTCCGCACGCGACCGGCCCCCGGGCGCGGCTTGCTCTCCGCCTTGACCTTCCTGCGGGCGCGCAGCACCAGCACCCAGATGTGCAGGTAGCAGAAGCACACGACGGCCAGGGGCAGCAGGAAGTGCACGAGCACCACGGCCGCCGTGTACCCGGCGCTGGCCGTCTGCGCGAAGGTGCACGAGTAGACGCGCGAGTCGTACTCCAGGGACCCCACGAAGAAGTTGGGCAGCAGGACCAGCAGGGTGAGCAGCCAGACGAGGCCGACGTAGAGGGCGGCGTGCCGGCTGCGGCAGAGGCGGTGGTAGGTCACGCTGCGGCAGACGTAGCAGTAGCGGTCGACGGCGATGGCGGTGATGTTGAAGACGGAGCCGACCACGCTCAGGCCCATCACGAAGGCGCTGGCCTTGCAGTGCGCCTCCCCCAGGGCCCAGCCGTCGTGGAAGATGGCCGCAAGGGTCAGCGGGTAGGGGTACAGGGCTACGGCCAGGTCAGCGAACGCCAGACTCACCAAGAACAGGTTACCTGGAGCGGGAAACAGGCAGAGAGAGTCAGGAGGAGACCTTGCGATCTCCATCCTCTAGAATATTCTAGCTTCTGTCCCTCCCAGGAGGGACTCTCCCAGGACACCGATGTGCCACCGTCACCATGCATCTGGGGGCCCCCTGCAGAGGCTGCAGTGACCACCTCAAGGGTTCAAAGCACCTGGCCGAAGGAAAGGACCCAAAAGGCACAGCAATCAGAAGAGCCAGGTCTGATCCCAAGGGCATTTGGGAAAAGGGGGCTCAGAGCCACTCAGTTGGGAGTGCCAAGTTAGACCCTCAGGAAAAGCAGATTCTATACCTGTAGCTACAGACAGACCTACAAGGTAGAGAAAGTCCTCCCTGTCCAGATACACATTGTCACCCCACCTCAGAGAAGACTCCTGGGGAAGCTGGGAGACCCACAAGCAGGCTTCTTAAAATGTCTGTTTTAGCCTCAGATGCTTGAGGTCACCTCACTCAGAAACAACTGAAACGACATTTGTTAGTTCCCTGGGAGTTCTCAGGACCCAACTGTTCCTGAGTCCAGAGCGAAGTTAGGATCTGAGGGAAAAGTGTTAGTCACTCAGTTGTGTCTGACTCTCTGCGACCCCACGGACTAGTAGCCCTCCAGGCCTCTCTGAACGTGGAATTCTCCAGGCAAGGATACTGGAGTGGGTTGCCAAGCCCTGCTCCAGGGGATTTTCCTGACGCAGGAATCAAACCTAGGTCGCCTGCATTGCAGGCAGACTCTTTACCATCTGAGCCACCAGCGAAGGGTCTGAAGGAAACAGGGTGTAACTGAATAGAAAGGAGCTCATTTGGACATGTGAAAGTGCTTTCCAAGCAGTGAGCTTCCCTGTCTCTTGAGACTTTCAAATACAGGTTGGATGGTGGAGGAGAACCCTGCCTTAGGGTAAACTGTGAGACTCCTTCCTATTCTACTATTTCGGGACTCTGTTTAGTTAATGGGAGAAAATCCCCCTCAAATTATTTCATGCTGGTACTACAGGCAAGAAGGGCACATCTCAGGACCTGCTTGGGATGTGGGGGAATCTCCTGCTTTTTCATTTAATTCTCGGCCATGTTCTGTCTCCACTGGTAGATTTCAGTTTCTGATTCCACATATGCATGCTAAGTCACCTCAGTCGTGTCCGACTCTGTGTGACCCCATGGACTGCATCCCACCAGGCTCCTTTGTCCATGGGATTCCAGGCAAGAATTCTGGAATGGGTTGCCATGCCCTCCCCCAGGGGATCTTCCTGACTCAGGGATTCAACCAGTGTCTCTTATGTCTCCTGCACCGGCAGGCAGGTTCTTTACATCTAGCACCACTTGAGAAGCCCTTCTGACTCTACTACTTAGACCTTACTTGGTCTCAGAGAGTGAGGGATTACCTCTTTCAAATTTGTTGTCAGATGACTCAGGAATAATTAGAGTTGATTTACAATATTGTATTAGTTTCAGGCGTACAACATAGTGATTCAGTATTTTTATAGATTGTACTCCATTTAAGGTTATTATACAATATGATCTGTATTCCCTGTGCAATTCTTAAAGTTTATTTTGCACATAGTATTTTTCTCTCTGAATCCCTTATTGCTATGCTGCCCCTCCCCCATACCTTCACCCCACGGATAACCACGAGTTTGCCTCTGTATCTGTGACCCTGCTTCTTTCTGTTATAGTCACTATTTGTTCTATTTTTAGATTCCACATAGAAATGGAAGCACGCGATGCTTGTCATTCTGTCTGACCTACTCTACCAAGTCGAATGGCACCCAGTTCCATCCAAGTGGTTGCGCGTGGCAAAGCTTCGCTCACTGTTGGGGCTGGGTGAGAGCCCACTGTGCATGTGTATGCCCCGCATCTTCTTTATCTGTCATCTGTCGATCGCCTCCACACCTTCATAATTGCAAATAATGCTGCTATGAACATTGGGGTGCATGTGTATCTTTTTGAATTAGTATTTTCTTTTTCTTTCAGACATATAACCAGCAGTGGAATTGATGGATCATGTGGACAGTCTATTGAATGTGAGAAACTATTTGCAAATGGTATGTCCGATAAGGGGTTAATATCCAAAATGCAAATAGCTCATAAACTCAATATAAAAAAAAAACAAATGAACTGATCAAAAAATGAGCGGAAGACCTAAATAGATGTTTTTTCAGAGAAGACACACACAGATGGCCAACAGGCTTATGAAAAGATGTTCAGCATCACTAATCATCAGAGAAATGCAAATCAGAACCACAGTAAGATATCACCTGACACTGATCAGAATGGCTATGACCAAAAAAAACCCACAAATAACAAATGTTGGTGAGGATGTAGCGAAAAGGGAACAGAACCTTAATACACTGTTGGTGGGAATGTAAACTGATGCCGCCATTGTGGGGCACACACAAAAAAGAAATTAACTGTTGTTTTGACATTTGGAAGTGGGCACTGGAAGTTGGAGTGACCTGGGGTAATCGCAGTGCTGTTACTTTTTAACTTGACCAAGTCCTTGAACTTCTTTTCTCTGTGACGACTGCTTTGTCAGTTCTGTTCTTTATTTTTGGAGCCCTCTTTTCCCCTCCTCAGACACACGTGGCATGGCTATTTCTGTGACAAAAATCCCTTCTTTCCAATGTGGGGATGCTAGCCTCCGCAGGGCCCACGGCCTCCTGGCAGGGTGGCAAAGGAGCTTCCAGCCCTTGCAAGCACGGGCGGACAAAGGCTCGAGCGGCTGGGAGCAGGTGCGGCTCAGCCCGCTGTTTCTCAGGAAGCAAGTCAAGCTGTGCGGTGTTAACCTGGCCCAGCCCAGAATAACGCCCCAGAGGCGGCAAACAGCCTGTAAACAGTGGGTAGAACACATTCGGCTCCACGTGCAAAGTGATTCAATTACTCTTCCCCATTACTCTGGCTGTTCCTAAAAGGCTGAAATCAACCAGTTCCTGCTGTAGATCCATCTGCCCAGACATCCTATCGTCTCCAGACTTTCTTGACAAAATTCCAAATTAGAGGAATAAAATTCTTGCCGTGTTTCCCATCTCTAAGAAGCCAGGCCCTGTCTAGAGGAGAGTCAAGGGGAGGCTGAGTTCTCCAGTCCCATTTTCTACAGACAGGTGAGAAATCGAGCAGGACACACAGTGCTGCTCATCACCCCAGGCACAGGCCTCTAACGAGCATTTATCTCACAAGCCTTGGTGTGACTTATTTTCGTCGGCCTCCATCAGACCGGGCATGTTAGTGGAGACAGACCTTCACAACAGGGTTTTGTATTAATATGGATGGAACTCCTTCCAGTATTCATACACAAAGCACATCCTTCCACATACACAGCCACCACGGTCCCCTCCCTCTCGGCCTACTTTTCCTTTTTCAGGAAATCTAGTCCTCAGTGGGGATGTGTTAATCTGGAAGAGAACCAGCACATGTTGAGCTATCTGGTCTTCGTAAGAATTCTGCATCCCTCTTTCCTGTGTCCACTCTGTTTTCTAAGAAGAATGTGTTGGTTTTTAATTGTCTCTGCTCTTTGAGCTAAAAGTAGCAATGCAGAAATAGATAGTTGTGGACTCATTTGCTCAACAAATACTGCGGAGTATTTACTGGGTACTGGCTCTGACTGTTGGCTTCCCTGGTGGCTCAGCCGGATGCTCTGACTACGCTGGGGCTGAGGGTATGGGGTAAGCAAGAATGACGCATCTTCTCCTCTTACAAACCTCATGGTCTCATACAGGGGACAATGAAATGAAAGTGAGGTGTAATGGGACTTCCCTGGTGATCTAGTGGTCACCGTGCAGAGCGGCCAGGCTTGATCCTGGTCAGGGACCTAGATCTTGCATGCTGTAAATAAAAAAATCCTGCGTGCAGCAACTAATGAACCCCCATGCCTCAACGAAGATAGGAGGCGTCCTGCAACTAAGACCCAGTGCAGCCAGGTAAATTAATGAAACACAGTTTTTAGTGAGACGCTGTGAGTGTTATGATGGGGAAGTTAACACTATCATCTCTGTAATCCTTTCCAACAAGGTTAAACTTCCCATGCCTTGAGGTCTTCCTCCATCTCTCACTTACTCAAAAATGTGTGTTGTGTCCACTGAGCACCTATCATGCTTGGGTAGGGCACAGTGATGGCTGAAAGACATGCCCCTGCCACTGAGATGCCCACAGTGCTGTTGGGGAAAGAGACAAAGAAACTGCCTTTTTGTGGAGGGAGAGCTGGGCAGGAGACCAGCATGAGGAGGTGAGAACACTGGGGAAGAATCCAGTCATCCCTGGGGCTGAGGGCAGTGGGCAGTGGGGTGGGGATGAGGATGGTCAAGCACGACCAGCCAAGGGATCAGCTACAAATCACAAAGGCCCTTCTTACAGGCCTGCCTCCATCCCAGGATGGTTATTTACCTCAAATGGGATCTTGCATGGGAAAGGATTTAAGAAATAATAATAATCTTCAAACAAATGTGAGATATTCTTTTTAGTTATATTCAGGGATAGGCATTTGAAATAACTGAGTAGGTAATTTATTAAAAATGTGACTTCTTCACAAATACTAAAACAATGTCCTTTCATATTAACATAAGATCCTAATTGGGCTTCCCTGGTGGGTCAGTGTTACAGAATCTGCCTACCAGTGCAGGACACCCAGGTTCCATCCCTGGGCTGGGATGATCCCCTCAAAGAGGGCATGACAACCCACTCTAGTATTCTTTCCTGGGAAAATCCCATGGGCAGAGAAGCCTGGCAGGCTACAGTCCATGGGGTCAAAAAAACAGTCAGACACAACTTAGAGACTGAACAACAAACAGAGTTCCTAATTAATCCCCAAATTCTTTGAGGGTGAACATTGTTTTCTTCCAAAATTAAATTATGAAAACCCTGGATTGTGTCGGTAAATCATACAAGGGCTCAGTTGAAATCTAACATAATTTTAACTTACACTTAGCAAGCAAATAGCATATGCAAAAATAAGATGGAGATATTTTAACCACTTAAAAATATATTTAAGAGCACAAGCATCAACTTAGTAACTAAAGTGATTATTGCTTTGCTGTGCTCAGTGGCACAGTCATATCTGACTCTTTGTGACCCCATGGACTGTAGCCCACCAGCTTCCTCTGTCCATGGAATTCTCCAGGCAAGAATACTGGAGTGGGTTGCCATTTCCTTCTTCAGGGGATCTTCCTAACCCAGGGATCAGGATCAAACCTGTGTCTCCTGCTTGGCAGGTGGATTCTTTACCACTCGGCCACCTGGGAAGCTCTATAAGATGCTTACCACAAAATCTTATATCATAACCATCAAAGCATTGCTTGGAAACTCTTATGGAAGCATTTTATACTTTAATTAGACTTGGTTATAACAAGAAGGCTTCCCTGGTGGCTCCCAGGCGGCTGCGAGCCGGCGCACTAAGCAAGGCCGAGAGGAGCTACCGCACTTCCGAGGTCAAGGGCAGCGGCCTAGAGTGCCAGGCTGCGATGGCGCAGGAATGGCCGAGAGGAGCTATCCTGCATCAAAGGCCAGTGGTGGCCGGGAGGAGACACCCTGCGTCCGAGGTCAGGGGTGGCCCAGAGAAGCCACCTTGCACCCGAGGCCAGGGGCAGTGACCCTGAGGAGCTACCCTGAACCCGAGGCAAGGGGTGGCAGCTGGGAGGAGCCACCCACGCCCAAGGCCAGGGCCGGCAGCAGGGAGGAGCAACCCAAGAGGCGGTGGCTGCAAAGGCACAGCAGAGCCTAGAGGAGCTATCCCACGTTGAAGGTCAGGAACAGCGGCAGTAAGGAGATACCCCTCGTCCAAGGTAAGGCGCAGCTGCTGTGCTTTGCTAGAGCAGCCATGAAGAGATACCCCAAGCCCAAGGTAAGAGAAATCCAAGTAAGATGGTAGGTGTTGCAAGAGGGCATCAGAGGGCAGACACACTGAAACCATACTCACAGAAAACTAGTCAATCTAATCACACTAGGATCACAGCCTTGTCTAACTCAATGAAACCAAGCCATGCCTGCAGGGCAACCCAAGACGGATGGGTCATGGTGGAGAGGTCTGACAGAATGCAGTCAACTGGGGAGGGAATGGCAAGCCACTTCAGTATTCTTGCCTTGAAAACCCCATGAACGGTATGAAAAGGAAAAATGATAGGATACCAAAAGAGGAACTCCTCAGGTCATTAGGTGCCCAATTTGCTACTGGAGATCAGAGGAGAAATAACTCCAGAAAGAATGAAGGGATGGAGCAAAAGCAAAAACAATACCCAGCTGTGGATGTGATTGGTGATAGAAACAAGATCCGATGCTGTTAAGAGCAATATTGCATAGGAACCTGGAATGTCAGGTCCATGAATCAAGGCAAATTGGAAGTGGTCAAACAAGAGAAGGCAAGGGTGAACGTCAACATTTTAGGAATCAGCAAACTAAAATGGACTGGAATGAGTGAATTTGACTCAGACGACCATTATATCTACTACTCGGGCAGGAATCCCTCAGAAGAAATGGAGTAGCCATCATGGTCAACAAAAGAGTCCGAAATGCAGTACCTGGATGCAATCTCAAAAACGACAGAATGATCTCTGTTCGTCTCCAAGGCAAACCATTCAATATCACAGTTATCCAAGTTTATGCCCCAACCAGTAATGCTGAAGAAACTGAAGTTGAATGGTTTTATGAAGACCTACAAGACCTTTTAGAATTAACACCCAAAAAGGATGTCTTTTTCATTATAGGGGACTGGAATGCAAAAGTAGGAAGTCAAGAAACACCTGGAGTAACAGACAAATTTGGCCTTGGAATGCGGAATGAAGCAGGGCAAAGACTAATAGAGTTTTGCCAAGAAAATGCACTGGTCATAGCAAACAACCTCTTCCAACAACACAAGAGAAGACTCTACACATGGACATCACCAGATGGTCAACACCAAAATCAGATTGATTATATTCTTTGCATCCAAAGATGGAGAAGCTCTACACACTCAACAAAAACAAGACCAGGAGCTTACTGTGGCTCAGATCATGAACTCCTTATTAGCAAATTCAGATTCAAATTGAAGAAAGCAGGGAAAACCGCTAGACCATTCAGGTATGACCTAAATCAAATCCCTTATGATTATACATTGCAAGTGAGAAATAGATTTAAGGGCCTAGATCTGATAGATAGAGTGCCTGATGAACTATGGAATGAGGTTCGTGACATTGTACAGGAGACAGGGATCAAGAGCATCCCCATGGAAAAGAAATGCAAAAAAGCAATATGGCTGTCTGGGGAGGCCTTACAAATAGCTGTGAAAAGAAGAGAGGCAAAAAGCAAAGGAGAAAAGGAAAGATATAAGCATCTGAATGCAGTGTTCCAAAGAATAGCAGGAAGAGATAAGAAAGCCTTCTTCAGCGATCAATGCAAAGAAATAGAGGAAACGAACAGAATGGGTAAGACTAGAGATCTCTTCAAGAAAATTAGAGATACCAAGGGAACATTTCATGCAAAGATGGGCTCGATAAAGGACAGAAATGGTATGGACCTAACAGAAGCAGAATATATTAAGAAGAAGTGGCAAGAATACACAGAAGAACTGTACAAAAAAGATCTTCACGACCCAGATAATCACAATGGTGTGATCACTAATATAGAGCCAGACATCTTGGAATGTGAAGTCAAGTGGGCCTTAGAAAGCATCACTATGAACAAAGCTAGTGGAGGTGATGGAATTCCAGTTGAGCTGTTTCAAATCCTGAAAGATGATACTATGAAGGTGCTGCACTCAATATGCCAGCAAATTTGGAAAACTCAGCAGTGGCCACAGGACTGGAAAGGTCAGTTTTCATTCCAATTCCAAAGAAAGGCAATGCCAAAGAATGCTCAAACTACCTCACAATTGCACTCATCTCACATGCTAGTAAAGTAATGCTCAAAATTCTCCAAGCCAGGCTTCAGCAATATGTGAATCATGAACTCCCTGATGTTCAAGCTGGTTTTACAAAAGGCAGAGGAACCAGAGATCAAATTGCCAACATCCACTGGATCATGGAAAAAGCAAGAGAGTTCCAGAAAAACATCTATTTCTGCTTTATTGACTATGCCAAAGCCTTTGACTGTGTGGATCACAAGAAACTGTGGAAAATTCTGAAAGAGATGGGAATACCAGACCACCTAACCTGCCTCTTGAGAAACCTATATGCAGGTCAGGAAGCAACAGTTAGAACTGGACATGGAACAACAGACGGGTTCCCAATAGGAAAAGGAGTGCGTCAAGGCTGTATATTGTCACCTTGCTTATTTAACTTCCATGCAGAGTACATCATGAGAAACGCTGGAGTGGAAGAAACACAAGTTAGAATCAAGATTGCCGGGAGAAATATCAATAACCTCAGATATGCAGATGACACCACCCTTATGGCAGAAAGTGAAGAGGAACTCAAAAGCCTCTTGATAGAAGTGAAAGAGGAGAGTGAACAAGTTGGCTTAAAGCTCAACATTCAGAAAACGAAGATCATGGCATCCAGTCCCATCACTTCATGGGAAATAGATGGGGAAACAGTAGAAACAGCATTAGACTTTATTTTTGGGGGGCTCCAAAATCACTGCAGATGGTGACTGCAGCCATGAAATTAAAAGACGCTTACTCCTTGGAAGAAAAGTTATGACCAACCTAGATAGCATATTCAAAAGCAGAGACATTACTTTGCCGACTAAGGTCCGTATAGTCAAGGCTATGGTTTTTCCAGTAGTCATGTATGGATGTGAGAGTTGGACTGTGAAGAAAGCTGAGCACCAAAGATTGATGCTTTTGAACTGTGGTGTTGGAGAAGACTCTTGAGAGTCCCTTGGACTGCAAGGAGATCCAACCAGTCCATTCTGAAGGATATCAACCCTGGGATTTCTTTGGAAGGAATGATGCTAAAGCTGAAGCATTGGAAAAGACTCTGATGCTGGGAGGGATTGGGGGCAGGAGGAGAAGGGGACGACAGAGGATGAGATGGCTGGATGGCATCATGGACTCGATGGACGTGAGTCTGAGTGAACTCCGGGAGTTGGTGATGGACAGGGAGGCCTGGCGTGCTGTGATTCATGGGGTCGCAAAGAGTCGGACACGACTGAGTGACTGAAGTGAACTGAACTGAACTGGTGGCTCAGATGGTAAAGAATCTGCCTACAATGTAGGAGACCCGGGTTCAATTCCTGAGTCGGGAAGATCCCCTGGAGAAGGGAATGGCAACCCACTCCAGTATGCTTGCCTGGAGAATCCCAGGAAGGGAGGACCCTGGCGGGGTCCCTGGGGTCACAAAGAGCCCGATGTGACTGAGCCACTAACACACATAACCACAAGAAAACAATCGGTATAGCACATTAATGGTTACAATATGCACTCACACTAACTGACTCAATTGTCTTTCACAGGAATCCTTCATGGCTGATTTTATGATGGATCAGCTGATTCCATTTTACAGATCAAGACATTAGCACCCAGAATATGTGAACAGAGAAAGAGGGGAGGTATTAAAAAAAAAAAAAAAAAACACCAAAAAACAAGAAGAGAAACAAGAGGAAATCAGGAAAAAGAAACGTCAAAGGGATTAACGGTGTGGAGTTTTTGGTCATCACAAGAGTGAGAAAGTGCAAAACAGTGCCCTCTCACCTGCCAGCTAGGAGACCAGCAAGGTGAGCAAGGGCGAGCCTAGTGAGTGCTGGAGAACACGCTTCTGCACTGGAGGCCACCCTCCTAATCTGCTTTGCCTTCAAGAGGAGGGAAACGAACTGGTGCTTGGAAAGGGCTATCCTTTGATAGAGAGACTGTGGAAGATTTTTTTCTTTTTCTCTCTTTTAGATGAGAGAGGCTTCTATCTGACACATAATAAGCACATAGTAGTCTTTTTTTTTTTAATTTGCAATGATGTGCTGATTTACAGTGTTGTGTTGATTTCTGCTGTACAGCAAAGTGATTCAGTTATACATGTATACACCTACTTTTCTTATATTCCTTTTCATTATGGTTTAATCTTAGGATATTGAACATAATCCTCCGTGTTACACAGGAAGGCCTTGTTGTTTATCCATTCTATATATAACAGTTTGCATCTGCTAAGCCTGTGTATAACAATCTTCAGTTCCGTTCAGTCGCTCAGTCATGTCCGACTCTTTGCGACCCCATGAATCGCAGCATGCCAGGCCTCCCTGTCCATCACCAACTCCCGGAGTTCACCCAGACTCACGTCCATCGAGTCCGTGATGCCATCCAACCATCTCATCCTCTGTCGTCCCCTTCTCCTCCTGCCCCCCCATCCCTCCCGGCATCACAGTCTTTTCCAATGAGTCAACACTTCGCATGAGTTGGTCAAAGTACTGGAGTTTCAGCTTTAGCATCATTCCTTCCAAAGAAATCCCAAGGTTGATCTCCTTCAGAATGGACTGGTTGGATCTCCTTGCAGTCCAAGGGACTCTCAAGAGTCTTCTCCAACACCACAGTTCAAAAGCATCAATTCTTCGGCGTTCAGCCCTCTTCACATCTTAGCCTTAGTCTAACAATCTTAGCTATTACCTATTATTGGGATTTTTATATTATTATCACCTGCATTATTATTTATATTATCAGTCATATATTATTATAATTACATAAAATTATGACAACTTGATATCATTATTACAAAGAACAAGAAAGAGGCTCATAATACTGGACTAGGCTCCCTGGGAGGTAAGATGTGAGAAGTCCTATAGCATGAGAATGGTGAAGTTAGGACATTGCTTCTAAAGCGTAAACTCCCTCAGAACCGGGACTTAACACCCTAAGTTTTCCTCTTTCAGCCATCAGTATCTTAAACTGTAAGACAGAATAGGGCACAGGATTTTCTGAGTTTTGCAGCATATCATGCTAAATACAGACACCAAACTTTGTGGGGAGCAAAAAAAGGCAGTCTAACATGAAAATGTTCACACTTGGGGACACTGAGGACTCCAAGGGGGCAATTATCAAGGATTATGAGCTTTCTGGCTATTTGGCTGAAAGACATAATTAAGAGATTTAAAATGCTTCTATTTTTTCTCAGTAAAGAGAAAATACTTAGAGCTAAAATGTGAAGTTGGAAGGCTCAGGCAACATAGAGAAGGAGTCTAATGAAGCACAGTTTGGTTTTCAGCTGATAAGAAGCCCTCCAAAGCCTGAAGGCTCAGCAGCTCAGAAGATGCTTGCCACCAAGGGATGTCTCCAGGAGTGCTTGATGGTGGATAAAGCCTGGCTGAGGCAGGGCCACTTACCTGGTAACGCCTGGATGGCGGGGGCTGTGGGCCCGTTAAACATTTCCTCCAGGCCCTTCAGAAGCTTTAGTTCAGGGTCAGCCTGTGATGTGTAAATAAATCACCATATACCTCCTCAATTCAGGATCTGCTCTAATCTAACGGGGGATGCCAACAGGGCCAGGCTGAAATCCCCCCAGGAAGTCTGCAGTACAGCCAGTGGTTCTGGGTGAGAGATGATGCAGACCCTGCTCACTGCTGGGCGTCCAAGCGACAGAGTGCATTCCAGACAAGGACCTGGGTATTCAGCAAGCACTCCACGTCTTTCTGGGTAATCCCAACGTCAGATATTCCACATCCTTCTTCCTTACAAATTACAAGAATGCCCTAGGTATGGCCATACCTCCACTCACTAACAACACCTCCCCGACAGCCTCTTAATGCACCTGCAGAATAAGAATCCATTACCAGGCAGTGGCTCCTGATCATTACCTGGGAAACTAGGATCCCTGTGCCGGTAGGCCAGGAACCATGGATGCCTTGGTGCCTTCCGCTAGCTGATGGAGACTCTCTCTGCATTACAGTAAGGACACGTTTCTCTCAGCTCTTTTCTGTGTGGCTGGCAGTCTGGATGGTGCAGGGTAATGACCGGAGGCTCCATTTTATAGGCGGTTTACAGTGAGTAGCCTCAAGCCAGAATGGGCAAGAGGCACATACACATTACTATATATAAAACAGATAACTGGTAAGAACCTGCTGTAGAGCATACGGGACTCTACTCAGTACTCTGCAATGGCGTGGATGGGAAAGAATCTCAAAAAGAGCGAATGCATGTATACGTATAACTGACTCACTTTGCTCTCCCCCTGAAACTAACACAACGCTGTAAATTAACTATACTCAAATAGTTGGAGAAGACTCTTGAGAGTCCCTTGGACTGCAAGGAGATCAAACCAGTCCATTTCAAAAGAAATCAGTCCGAATATTCATTGGAAGGACTGATGCTGAAGCTGAAACTCCGATACTTTGGCCACCTGATGTGAAGAGCTGACTTTGGGGAAGACCCGTTGGAGAAGACCTTGATGCTTGGAAAGACTGAAGGCGGGAGAGAAGGGGACGACAGAGGATGAGACGGTTGGAGGCATCACCAACACAATGGACATGGGTTTGAACACACTGTGGGAGATAGTGAAGGACAGAGAAGCCTGGAGTGTTGCAGTCCATGGGGTCACAAAGAGCTGGACACACCTTAGTGACTGAACAACATCAACAAACACTGATAAAAATTTAAAAAACAAACTCCCCAAGGAGTCACTGGGGCACAATTTTAGGGAGCCGGCTGGCCACAGAGGAACAACAGGGGTCAGTACACTCTAGAGAAGGTGCCAGTCAGCTTTTGAGGACAAGAATGAGATATACTTTGGGCTTTTAGTGCTCATGGCAATTCAGGTCCCTGAGGTTCATACTGATGGTGTGAGTGGTGCTGAGTATACCTCACCTCATGAAGCAAAATTAATACCTCCTATCTCACTGCTTTCTTGATTATTTTGTCCATTTCAATTTGTTTCAGCAGACCTAGATTAAGTTTCAGAAACGGAATAAAAGTCTCTGCTCTTAATGATTTCACAGTCCTGTGGAGAGAGAAAAAACTCAGAGTGGCACTGCAAGGGAAGTGCTGTGTGGACTGGGCGGGGTCGTGGGGGGAGACAGTAACCACGCCTTTTATGATATTAACTATAGAGCCAACAACCAGCAGGAGGGCTGAGGAAGGGGTTGAGCTAGTGTCTTGGGAGAAGACAGTCTACCTCTATGTTGGCTACTTTTCCTAGTCAAATTTGACTTTGAGGTCTGCAAAAAGAAAGTGAAAGTGGCTCAGTTGAGTCCGACTCTTTTCGACCCTGGGACTATACAGTCCACGGAATTCTCCAGGCCAGAATCCTCGAGTGGGTAGCCTTTCCCTTCTCCAGGGCATCCTCCCAACGGAGGGATCGAACCCAGGTCTCCTGCATTGCAGGCAGATTCTTTACCCGCTGAGCCACCAGGAAAGCTCAAGAATACTGGAATGGGTAGCCTCTCCCTTCCCCAGTGGATCTTCCCGATCCAGGAATCGAACCTGGGTCTCCTGCATTACAGGCAGATTCTTTACCAACTGAGCGACCTTGAGGTCTGCAGCTGGTGTGCAATTCTTAGAGCCTGAAGGAGCCTCCATTTTTTGGCTGAGCCTTACAGCATATGGGATCCTCCCTGACCAGGGATCGAACCCGAGCTCAGGATTTTAACTGCTTACCGCCATGGTAGTAAGGGATTTGAGGGAGATATTCTCTAGCCAAAAAGAGGCAGGGGAGCTTCCCGAGATGAAGAGAGAACATCAGAGAACACAGGCCGGGAGCGGGCGGCAGCGGCTCCCGTCTCTGTGAGCCGGAGCAGAGAGCTGGGGCTGTGGCCCTGGGGAGTCCCGCAGGCTTGTGCCGGGGGGGCCGGGCCCCATTCTGTAGGCGCAGGAAGTGGTCCCTGGACGCAGGGGTGCGCCTGGCCATGGCGACAGGGAGGGCGCAGGCGCGGGGAACGCTGTCTGGGGACCAGGGACATGGCTTGCTTAGGGGAGGATAAGAGTGTGGACTGGGGCATGTAGAGATACTGTGAGACCAAAATCAGGGGGACTTGGGGAACAAAGGAACCAGGGACGACTCTCAGGGATCGGGTGTCTCGAAGATGAAGAGAGGAAGGAGGCTCAGGAACTAGCATCAGGTGAGCCGAGGGAGGGCGCGGCCCCCAGCAGAACACAGCACAGGGCATCTCCCAGGAGGGCAGGCCCAGGGGGCTCGGGGAAATGGGGAGCAATGAGTGATTAATGGATATAAACCGTGAGTCAGAGGTCTGCTGAAAAGGAAAAAGGAGTCATGAAGCTAGAAGGACACATAAGACCAAGGAAAGATTACTTTTTCTTTTAATCAAAGGATCCCCAGTGTGTGGGGTGGGGAGAGGGGCTAAAGGGAAAGAGAAATTGAAAACACAGCGAGAAAGAAGGAAGGTGATGGAGGAAGGTTCTGTAAAAGCAGGAGAGGAAAACAGAAAATACAGGGGTGGATGTTGGCGAGGCCTGGACAGGGGACGGACAGCAGGGGCGGGCACCGGGAGAAGTCCCCAGAGCTCCGGGAGAGCCTGGGGTGCGGAGGGTCCCCAGGGAGCACGCGGGGAAGTGGAGACGCCGCCCGCGCCATACAAGGAGTAAGGCTCGGAAGCGCAACAGGGAGGGAAACAGACTCCTGACCTTACCTTCTAAGTGGCGCAGTTCTCTGCATCTGCCTCCCTCCCTTCCTGTCTGCCACGCTCTAGCGCCATCTCTGAGAAAGTTAGCCCAAGGCATGAGCACAGAAGTCGCAGACAGGGGAGTCCCCCGTGCCCACAAAAGCACAGTCAATCTAACCATCTACACTGCTATGGAACATCCCTGTTATTAACAATAAGAATCTGCCAGACAGAGAAACTGAGTTTATAATAGTCAAGTAGAGGATAATGACACCTGCTAAGAATGCGGTTGTGACTTTAATGTGTGCTGTGTGCCTGAGTTATTGTAAATGTACATGTTCTCATTATTACAGCCCTGTTTTCTTAATACGGATGAATTAAAGAACTAGACTCAATTACAGAAAGGTCCAAGATGTTTCTTAAAGTAACTCCAAACTCTTCAGTAAGAGGAAAACCTGACGAATAGCAGTGAAAGTCGCTCAGTCGTGTCGACTCCTTTAAATTATATATAAATTATATATAGGTGTGTGTGCATGTCAGTTGCTCAGTGACGTCTGACTCTTTGTGATCCCGTGGACTCTAACCTGCCAGGCTCCTCTGTCTATGGAATTCTGCAGGCAAGAATACTGGAATGGGTGGCCGTTCCCTTCTCCAGGGGATATTCCCAAGCCAGGTCAAACCCAGGTCTCCCACACTGCAGGTGGATTCTTTACCAGCTGAGCTACCAGGGAAGCCAATGAATAGTAGAAGGGGTGCTGACTATTCAAAGTGCTGTAGGTGTTCGGGTGTCTTGTGAAATCTCAGTCTGCCAAATGCTTTTTCATGACCATTAGCAATAAAGCCAAGAGTCAAATAAAAACTGGTTAAGTTGCGTGACTGGGGCAGGAAACTGTCAGAAATAGGAAGATCCCCTGAAGGGAACGGCTACCCACTCCAGTATTCTGGCCTGGAGAACACCACGGACTGTATAGTCTGTAGGGTCGCAAAGACTCGGATACGCCGGAGCTACTGTCACTTTCATGCACAGATATGGTATTAAATTCTTTTTTCTGGTGCTGGGCTGTAGCAGATTCACCAAGACACAGGGAGGATGAACGCAGGGAGTGCTAGTGTTTTTAACACGCTCATTACCTACCCCAGCCATACTCTCAAAGCAATAAGGTCTCTGTGAACTTCACTAGGAGAGAAGAAGAGGCCAGCCTGCCTGCGGATGGAGGAGGGGAGAAGAAGCTTGCCTCCTTCAGGCAAAGGAAACAGCACCCTGCCCCAGGCACCTCGCCCAACGGAGGAAGCCCACAAAGGCTCCTCTAAACACCTGGTTAATCTGGGAGAGAAGCCCTGCTTCCCTGGGCAGGAAATGAATCCTTGTGGCTGCTACAAAAGACAATATGATCAAAATGATTTTAACTGGCTCTTTCCTAGAAGATAAGCCTCTATTCCAAGGACACAACAATATCTTGAAAAAGTTATTGCAGATAATAAAAGTCACCACCACTGAAATGACTGAGTTAGAAAGTTTAACTTTTCCTTTCCTTCCAGTTTAACTGACATGTAATTGAGACCCAGCACGGTATATTTAAGGAGCAAAGCAAGATGATTTGATTTACATACACCATGAAAAGATTACCACAATAAGTTTAGTGAACATCCATCATCTCAAACAGATGCAAAAAGAAACAGAAAAAAAAATGTACTTGTGATGAGAACTCTTAGGATTTACTCTCAACAACTGTCATGTGACATACAGCAGAGTTATATTTACCATGCGCATCCCAACTACTTATTTATCTTAGAAGTGGTCATCTGTGCCTTTAGATTGCCTTAATCCAGTTTCCTCTGCCCTCAACTCTTGCCTCTGGCTCTACAAATCTGACCTCTTTTTCTGAGTTTGTTTTTGAAGTATAACTAACCTATAACAATATGTTAGTTCCTAGGGCACAACAGAGGGATTCAATACTTCTATACATTTCAAAATGATCCCTATAAATAGTTACCATCTGTCACCATACAATTACTTCAAATGTGGTTTCCAATATTACAGATAGAAGCCCACATTTTTGTTTGTTCTTTTAGATAAAAAAGCTTGGGAGTCACTGGGTCACATAAAGTGTTTATAACAATGTACTAGAAATAGCCTTTCTGAATGGTCTGCCTCCTTAGAAAAGCATGAATAAGTTATCTGATTGGTTTTCTGCTATCTTTTCATTTTAATTCACTCTAACATTTGAGTTGCCCCTAAGGCCCAAACAGGGAAACGACAAATGGACAAACGGGTCACTGAGCTTCTCCAAAAGCTAGAATGGTCAGCATGCTCTGATGACCCTCGGGGTCAGAGTTCAGAGACTCCCTCCCTCCGGTTTTGTTCCCTGGCACACCTACACATGAGAAAGTTGAAACGAGTGTATCGAAAGGGAGAAATAGGATTGCAACACTATTTTGCCAAATTATTATTTCAATCTTCGTTTAGTCCTACGAATTCCCTGTCTTCATTAAACACGGGGGTTATTTGAAAACAATGCAATTCTGACCAAGTAGAGGCTGCTGACGGCTGCCTTTGCACTCTTGTTTGGAAACAAGATGAGGAGCTAAGTATCGGACCAAATCTCTCTAGAGCGTTTCCACTAATTTACTCATTGTCTCAGTATTCTCCAAGCACGTGCTGCGTGAACCACTGTGCGTGGCAGGGGAGGGAGGTGTTGACGACGAGATTCCTGTGCCCACGGAGGGGCACCATCCAAATCTGCAAGAATTGGAGCGCCTTGGACAGCTTTGACTTTCAGACGCTCCTATTTTCACAGCTCCCTGCTCTGCCAAGAAGCGCGCGAGAAAAACTTCACCCGATTTACGCCGGCACTGATGCGCCAAGTGCTTCCCGGAGCGTTTCCAAGAGCCACACGCTGGGGAAAGGCAGCAAACTCAACCTAATTTGGGGTTCAAGACCAAACCTGGGGGACTTGTTGAGAGAAGGGAAGGCGGCGCGGGGAGCGGAGGACAGACCGGGCGGCCGACTGCGCGGTGAGTGTTAGACCAGAGACGCGGCCCCCGGGAGCGGCCGACGCGGCGGCGGGCGCAGCGCTCACCTGCGTTCCGGAGCTTGCGGTTGCCCAGCACCGAGAGGATGACCAGGAGGTTGCCCACGATGTCCACGGCGGTGGTGACGACGAGCACCGCGGACAGCGCGGGAGCCACCCAGGGAGGCCGGGGCGCCCCGGAGGGCCGCGCGCCGCCCGCGCCAGTCCAGCGGGGGCTCTCGGCCCGGCCGCCCGCCTCGCAGCAGTTGGCGAAGGAGCCGTTCTCAGGCATCCCGGACGCTCCGGCGCCGCGCCAGCCAGGGCGCACCCAGTCTCTCCGCAGGCCGGGCGCCCCTTTCCCCGCCCAGCCCCGCGCACCAGCGAGGAGGCCAGTGCCGAGGCACCTGGACGAGATGATTAATTAAGCGTGGGCAGGGGGCGGAGAAAAACGTGGGACTGAGAGGAGCATTTGGGGTGCAGGCGCTGCTGAAAGAAGCGCGTCTCCGCTTGGCTCGCCCAGGAGCAGGTGCGACGGCGCGCCGCCCGGAGCCCAGCACGTGCCTGGCCCGGTTCCGGCCTCAGCGCCTGAGCGCGCCGCACAAGAAGCTGGGTGTCCAGGGACACCCAGATTCTCGGACTGGAAAAGGTGCTGCTCGTCAGGACCTGCTGATTGGCTGTCAGAAGGGCACTGCCCCTCTAAAGCGAATACATACCTCCAGGCATCGCGGAGAGATCAGGCAGGCAGCAGCAGGAGAAAGAAGACCCTGCGCTGTTTATTTGCTGTTTACCTGAGAAGTCTTGGCGATGCCTCAGCCCTGTCCTCTTTATAAAACCGCGACAATACTTACGAACATCTTTTTAAACATAATAGTACTTAAAAAGATGTATGGTCAATAGTGGGGGTTATTATAAGGTGTTTTTTGAAGGGATTAGACCACAAAGAGGAGTGCAGTATGGTTATAGGAAAGAAGAAACGCAGATGCCCTTTATTTAAAGTGTGTGAGCACTTAATCTTATAATAACAATTGCTCGTCCCTCTCCAGGGTAATTTTATGCCAAGTACTATCTTACCCACTTTTTGCATCACTAGAATCAAAATGGCTGATAATCTATTTGGCAAAGAAGTAAAGTACCTGCTTTGATGAGAATGAAAAATGGTACAGTCACTGCTATTTGGTAGTTTCTTATACAATTAAACATATTCCATTTTTTGACCTGCAGTGAAATGAAGATGAAACATATGTGCACAAAAAAATTTGTGCAAGAATTGTCCAGAGCAGGGTTAGTTATAGTAGCCTAGACAGCCCAAAGGTCCCTCAAGAGAGGAATGGATAAAACAATTGTTAATTGTCAATATGACTCATCAGTAAAAGTTACAGATACACAACAACATGGGTTAATCTAAACAGTATTATGTCGAGCAAAAGAAGCAAGATATAAAAGCCTACATTCTTCATTATTCCGATTGTATGATGTCCAAAAACAGGGAAATTCATCTATGGTGATAGTTATCAGAACAGTGGTTGCCCAATGCGAGGTGAAGATTGACTGGAACAGATCATGGAATAAATTTCTGGGATGTTATTGGTATGTGTTATTAATGTACATTTTACTCTCCCACTCTGCACACACACACACAAAACAGAAACAAAAGAACCGAGAGAGGAACTCTAACGGTGTGATGTTGCAGGAGAAGATTATAGTTAAAGCACTAAATGCCTTGAGAGGTGAGCGCATCTGAGCCCAAGGAAGGCAGATCATTGTTAGGAGAGAGAGGCTTTCCCCCCTACAGGGGAAACAAAGCATAAGCCCGTGCAAATTTGGACGTGTTTCTAAATCAGCAGGAGATGGGGGAGTTCCTCTCTGGCTACCGTCTTCTCAGGGAGCTCCGGGCTACCTCATTAGCTGGGATTCAGGGGGAAAGAGTGTGGGAGACGAAGACAAGAGGCCTGAAATGTCATTGCAGAAAACAGGAACTTTAAGAAAACGCAGCAGGTGTATCAGGAGACGGAAACGACCCGATGCAGCTTAAGATGACGGCTCAAAATGAAGCTCGTCAGCCTTGTTGGTGGCTCTGTAGCAGCAACTGGGAGCTGCTCGGGGTGGATGAAGAGAAGGCAGAGTGAAGCTCACCCAGAATGTCGATTTGCCAGTGAGGAGCAGCTCACAGAAGGAAGTTGGGGGGCATGGTGGGAAGATGGACCCCAGGAAGACCTTAAATGGGAGAGGATGAAAAAACAAAGGGGACTACTAGTCATCGAAAGAGGTGGGAGTCAGGGATGGGAGGGGTTGGATTTAACAAGTTGCAGTGGGTGAATCTGGAAAAAAAAAGTTTGTGATATTGGGAAAGTGACTTGCTTGACACTGAGGTTTCTGAGAATTGCGGATTCTATCAATGTGAGGGCTCTGAGAGTGAGGATGGGGGTGGGTCGCTGGAGGAAGCTTGTTGAAACTGAGAAGGTCAAGGACTTGAGAAGTTACAGGCTGACTATTATGGCGATGAGAGAAAAGGAAACTCATGATTTTGGTGTGAATCCCCAGTAAATGAGGAGTAGTGAGTGACAGGGATGAGGGGAAGACACAGCTGGATGGCAAGAGTGTCCAGGGGCATGAAATAAACTAAATTCTCTCTCTCTTTTTTTTTTTAATTGCTTATTTGGGTGTTCCAGGTCTTAGTTTCAACACACGGGATCTTTGATCTCTGTTGCGGTATGCGAACTCTTTAAGTTGCAGCATGCGGGATCTGTTTCCTGACCAAGGGAACTCTCTGCATTGGGAGCTGCAGTCTTAGCCACTGGACCGCCAGGAAGTCCCCAGGGGCATTGTCATAGAAGGGACAGCCATGTTTTCCCTATTCTTACAAGTGCACATGTAACAAACAAAAAGTAACATTTCCCTGTCAGCGGCCCCCAGAGCAATTAGTTAAGTATAACATGTCGCTCCCGCTCAGAAACACTCATGACACACAACTGGTTGATTGTGTATGAAACACACAGTTTTTGCCCAGGGTTGCCCTAGACTGGGATCATGCACATATCCAAAACAGATATCTCAAGACCTTCGGACAGTAAGAATTGGGGTGCATGCATGCATGCAAAATTGCTTCAGTCGTGGCCTACTCTTTGCAACCCTCTGGACTGTAGCCCACCAGGCTCCTCTGTCCATGGGATTCTCCAGGCGAGAATACTAGAGTGGGTTGCCATGCCCTCCTCTAGGGATCTTCCCGATCGGGGAACTTGCAGCCTGCTGTCTCCTGGCAAAACTGCCCAGGCCGTGCCTTAAAAGGTCAGAAAAATGTTATAGCCACTTTGAAAGACAGGTTGGCTATTTCTTACAAAACTAAAAACATTCTTACCACATGATCCATCAATTGCACTCCTTAGTATTTCTCCAAAGTTGAAAACTTATCTCCACACAAAAACTTGAACATGGATGTTTATAGAAACTTTACTCATAATTTTCAAAAGTTGGAAACTACCAAGGTGTCCTTCTATAGATAAATGGGTAAAATGTGGTACATTCATACAATGAAACACTGTTTAGCACTAAAGAGAACTGAGACATTAAGTCATGAAAAGACATGGAAGAAACTTAAACGCATATTACTGGATGAAAGAAGCCATCTGATAAGGCTATAGTGAAAGTGAAGTCGCTCAGTCGTGTCCGACTCTTTTCGACCCCATGGATTATGGCCTACCAGGCTTCTCCATCCATGGGATTTTCCAGGCAAGAATACTGGAGTGGGTTACCATTTCCTTCTCCAGGAGATGATAAGGCTATATATGATTCCAAGTATATTATATTCTAGAAAAGGCAAAACTATGGAGACAGTAAAAAGAGCAGTGGTTGCCAGGGGTTAGGGGAGAAAGAGCTGACTAGGCAGAGTACAGAGAACTTTGAGGGCAGCGAGTCTGCTCTGTGTGAGATAATGGTGGGTACACATCATTACATTTGTTCAAACCCATGGAATGAATAATACCGAGAGTGAGCTCTAATGTAAGCGATGGACTTTGGGTGATTCATACATCTTCAAGTGAAACAGCATCCACCCTACTATCAACAAGACAAACTAAAGCAAACCTAGGGGGAAAGTTATGATGACAGGGAGGCTGGAGTTATCACATCCAAGGTGATGGGGATTTCAGAGAGTATCACATTCAAATAATTGAGAAGACATTCTAGAAGAAGTAAGCTCAGGCTGAGATACTGGGCAAGAGAAGTGGCAGGAACTGGACTTTAGAGTCATCTCGACTCTGGACTTGATGCCATGCGTAGCAGAATCTGCTGAGCGGTTTGCAGACGTCTGCATCCTGCCCCGCTTTTGCAGACTTCCCTTCCATTGCAGAGAGGATGTCTGCCTAGAGAGCAGTTCCCGCGTTAATGACCAAGTGTGGAACAGCGGGGATTGCTGCTGGTGCTCCAGGCCAAGGCCTTTTAACAGAAGAGTTTCTTCCCCAAGAGGTGAGACTGGTAGTGGCTGCTCACAGTGAGGAAAATTCAAACCCAAGAAACGGGAAGGGAGAGACACAGAGGAGAGAGTTCAATGTTCTTGGCTGATTTCTTTAAAAAGTAAATCGACATTTTGAATACCTATGGAGGCTCCTAGGGTTCCAAAAGTGAGTGGAACTGGCATTCTTGTACACCAGCCCCCAAGTCCAAATGCAGATAGAAATGTGCTCACAGAAGGTCATCTTCCCACACCCCAACAAGAATATCTTACACTCTGGATAATACTTGAAATCTTTCCAAATTGCTTTTACCCAGGCCATCTCATCCTTCCTTTCATCGGCTCTGTGAGGCCTGGGAGGCAGGTGTGACTGGTCCAGCTGGGAAAGAAAGGAACAGACTCTCAGAGACAAATAACACACCAGGGTTTGTGGCTGATTAATGGCCAAGATGAGTCTGTAACCCAGCTGTCTGACAAAATTCAATTGTTTTATTGAATGTATAGTGGCTTTTACTTCCCTAGTATGAAATATGTAAAGCATATATCAAAATTTCTTCAAGTAAACAGTTTGCAACATGGTTGAAAGAGCCACTTGCCCATTTACTAATAGTGCAAGAAATAATCGTAGCAGCCACAGCTAATAGTGAGTGCTTCCTATGTGCTAGAAGGCATTCCATTTAATCCTCACATCTCTATGAGATGGGTACAGTTATGTGTACTTTGAAGAGACTGAGATTCGTCTAGTGGATCTCAGAGCTAGGATGATTCCAAGCTGACAGTTTGGCTCTTGCGTCAGGGAATGTTTAAACCTCTGGTTCTTCTCTGGTGGTCCAGTGGTAAAGAATTCGCCTGCCAATGCAGGGGACACAGGTTCCATCCCCGGTACCGGAAGATTCTATATGCCTAGAGGCAAGTAAGCTCATGCGCCACAACTACTACAGAGCCAGCGCTGTAGACCCTGCGTGCCCTAGAGCCTTGCTCTGCAGCAGGAGAACCCACTGCAATGAGAAACCCACGCATTGCATCTCAAGAGTAGCCACTGCTCCCTGCAACTGGAGAAAGCCTGCATGCAGCAAGGAAGACCTAGCAGAGTGTAAATGAATAAATGCTTGCTGCTGTTTAGTTGCTAAGTTGTGTCCAACTCTTTTGGGACCCCATGGACTGTAGCCTTCCAGGCTCCTCTGTCCAAGGGATTTCCCAGGCAAGAATACTGGAGTGGGTTGCTGTTTCCTTCTTCAGAGGATCTTCCTGACCCAGGGCTTGAACCTGAGTCTCTTGCACTGGCAGTCTGGTTCTTTACCACTGAGCCACCTGCTGCTAAGTCGCTTCGGTCGTGTCTGACTCTGTGCGAGCCCGTAGATGGCAGCCCACCAGGCTCCCCCATCCCTGGGATTTTTGAGGCAAGAGTACTGGAGTGGGTTGCCATTGCCTTCTCCGAGCCACCAGGGAAGCCCAATAAATAAATTTTTAAATCTTTAAAAATAAAATAAAATAAAGCTTCTGGACACTTACCACCTCAAGAAAATGCGAGATTGACAATGTTGGGCATGTTGAACCCTGGAAGAAGAAGGTTGTGTGGGTTTTGAAAAAGATGGTTTTTATAAAGATCGCTTAGAGTGTATACCACAGCTTAGCATTGTGAAGCTGCCTTAGTCTTTTCCTGAAGTGAAGAATAGTCAGGAAAGAGGGATATTTTACAGCAGAAGAGCGAAAAACAAGACGGAACAACGGCAACAGAAAACTCACATCGGGATAGTCTCCCTGCTGTTACCCAGCACTGGCCCGGGCCGGAGACCAGCGCAGTGACCGGGGACCCAGCTGGGCCAGGGCTGCCAGGAGGCAGATCCTCTCTGCGGCTGGTTGCGTGATCTTTACCTTCTCTGACTTTTTCTTTCCCTCAGGGGCAACATGCACATGAGACTTATTGTCCTGGTTATTTCAGATTTGAATCAAATTAACAGCTCAATGTTCAAGCAGAAGGGGCTGACCCTTGCCTCAGAGTCCAGTGAACTCCAGGTCAGTGTTTCTCTATGATTCTACCCTGTCTGGAATGTGTTATTTAGTGTGTGGAATGAGTTTTTTAGTGAGTTATTTGGGCTTCCCTGGTGGCTCAGATGGTAAAGAATTTGCCTGCAATGTGGGGGACCTGGGTTCAATCCCTGGGTTGGGAAGATCCCCTGGAGGAGGGAAAGGCTACCCATTCCATTATTCTTGTGTGGGAAATCCCATGGACAGAGGAGCCTGGCAGGTTACAGTCCATGAGATCACTAAGAGTCAGACATGACTGAGCAACTAACACGCACACACACACACATATATAATTTATATATACAATTTAAATTGTTTAATTTTTTATTTATTGGAAAAAATTTTTTTATAGTTTAAAATTTACCAGAACAGTATATTCTCCTAGTAAAAATAAATTGAAGCAGAAAATGATAAGCAGAAAGATTCACGTGAAGGTGTTATACTACGGTTGGGATGATTTTTATTTCTGTGAAAGGAAATTTATTTTGAAATCTTAATGCTTTCTTTTAAAATCTGGTGAAGGACTTCCCTGGCTATCCAGTGGTTAAGACATCAAGCTTTCAGTGCCAGGGCCACAGGTTCAATCCCTGGTCAGGGAAGTTCCTCATACCATGGGATGCAGTCAAAAAAATTCCCAAAGGTCATGAAGCTTGGGGGCAAGGGGACTCATTCACAGGGAAATCAGTTAAGGGACAAGCTATCAGGGAATTGAGGTCCCCAAGCTGTGAGGGAAGATGGTCCGGAAGCCAATGTGGATTTCATCTCTGGGGACAGAGGGCTGGAGCCTCAGCTTGGGGGGTATGTGACCAGCGTCCTGTCTCTCAGGGGCACAGCTATTTTAGGAGAACACCCAGTGTCTCTGCAGAGGTGCTGTCAGCAGACCAGGTGTCTTCCCCAGAGGCTGGCTGTTAGCCCCTGAGGGCCTCAGTACTGTGCCTTTGTCTCCAAGGCCAGTGAGTGGGACACTCAGCATGGGACAGAATTTTATTGTTATTACTCTTTAAATTGCATAAATTTTTATTCAAATATATCCTTCTAGGTACATAGAAGTACAGGTCTCCCAGTCCCTTTAAACATATTCAGAATACACATGCCAACTGCCTCATGAACGCCTTCCCCAAACTTTCTCAGGTATCTATACTTTGGAAATTTCTGCCGCTTACTATCTCTCCATTAATACTCATCAATCAATTTTGTTGGTTCCATTGGGACAGAATTTTAAACACCAGTGACTCTTTCTAGTTTCTTTCTGTGACTGCTTAATGACAGCTAACTTTTGTCCAACCAAGTTAACTTGCCAAGGCCTGGCCTGTCCCCAAACTAATATCCACAGCCAGCTGAAGCCTTCTTGAATTTGTAGAGATTTGAGTCTGCTCTTGTGCTTGCAGAAACAGCTCATAATGCATGGGAGAGACTGTATCTTTGGCCCAAAAGTCACCTATACCAGACAAGCCTGGTGGGTCATTAAAGACTTGGATGACACGTGGAAAATTGGTTTGTTTGGAAGGGCCTGTCATCACCTGCACTATTAGTCAGAGGGCAGAGAACTGCCAGCCACCACTTGCTTACTTGACTCCCTGTGATCTGTTGTTGAGGGCAGGGACAGTTTGATCTGGAAAGTGGCCTGTTGTAAGAGGATACTGGATTCTTGATCCAGTGCCCAGGAGCATTGTGGAAATAAATGGGCACTTGACTGAATTTCCTAAGAATTCACTATCCACTGTTCACCCAGCACATGCCTATGTTGGTCCCCACTTCCACTCTTGTACACAGAATCTTCTGGCATGCAGGATGTACTTTCATCACTGTTGTTCAGTTGCTAAGTCGTGTCTGACTTTTAGTCCATGGACTTCAGCATACCAGGCTTCCCTGTCCTTCACTATCTCCCACAGTTTGCTCAATTCATGTCCATTAAGTGGGTGATGCCATCCAACCATCTCATCCTCTGTCGTCCCCTTCTCCTCCCGCATGAGGATCTTTTCCAATGAGTCAGTTTTTTGCATCATGTGGCCAAAGTATTGGAGCTTCAGCCTCAGCATCAGTCCTTCCAATGAATATTCAGGACTGATTTCCTTTAGCATGGACTGGTTGGATCTCCTTGCTGTCCAAGGGACTCTCAAGAGTCTTCTCCAGCACTGCACTTTTGAAAGCATCAGCTCTTCAGTGCTTAGCAAAATAATGTTGGTCCTCTTGTGGTGTCTGTATCCTCACTGTCATCGTTTATACTTACACCTCTTCTTTTTTTTCTGAACCCACATCTCCTGGCCAGGGCTGCATCTAATGTTAACAGTCATTTACAGTAGCTGACTTTATTTTTCTGGGCTCCAAAATCACTGCAGATGGTGATTGCAGCCATGAAATTAAAAGATGCTTACTCCTTGGAAAGAGAGTTATGGCCAACCTAGACTACATATTAAAAAGCAGAAACATTACTTTGCCAACAAAGATCTGTCTAGTCAAAGCTATGGTTTTTCCAGTGGTCATGTATAGATGTGAGAGTTGGACTATAAAGAAAGCTGAGCACTGAAGAATTGATGCTTTTCAACTGTGGTGTTGGAGAAGACTCTTGAGAGTTCCTTGGACTGCAAGGAGATCAAACCAGTCCATCCCAAAGGAGATCAGTCCTGGGTGTTCATTGGAGGGATTGATGTTGAAGCTGAAACTCCAATATTTTGGCCACTTCATGCAAAGAGCTGACTCATTGGAAAAGACTGTGATGCTGGGAAAGATTGAGGGCAGGAGGAAAAGGAGATGACAGAGGATGAGATGGTTGGATGGCATCACCGACTCAATGGACATGAGTTTGGGTGGACTTCAGAGGTTGGTGATGGACAGAGAGGCCTGGCATGCTGTGGTTCATGGGGTCGCAAAGAGTTGGACAGGACTGAGTGACTGACCTGAACTGAACTGAACTGAGCATATTTAGATACTGAGCATATTTACCACTTCCTAGGCATTGAAAGTGAAAGTGTTAGTTGCTTGGTTGTGTCCGACTCTTGGCAACCCCATCCCTAGGCATTGCCAAACAACACCTCTCTGAAGTAGATAAGTTTGCTGTTCATATTTTACAGATGAGGAAACTGAAGCACAGACATTAACTCATTTTTCCCAGGCATTAGAGCTAAGAACTGACAGGTCCAGGTGTGTCTGATTCCAAAGCCTCTTGACATGACTGTTTTCCTGGTCAGATAATACCTCTGAGATGTATGATGGGATAGCTAACCCTGGAGCCAGACCACTAGCTGTGTGACCCTGGACAAGCTGTTTAACCTCTCTGTGCCTCAGTTTCCTTGAGTATAAAATATAAACATGTATAGTATATAGAATGTAGTCTTGACCCGCAGACCCAGAAATGTCATCATTTCACCCTGAGGTCCTGGAAGTCAGTTGGTGTGCCCAGGACTCAGTGGCCAGGGCAGAAGCCAGACCAGCAGCAACTTCCAGACCTCTCCCCTCTCACTCTGTAAGTGTGCTGAAGCAGGAGGCCCACTCTGGATGTGAAAATGTCTTTGGGAGTCCCAGGTGGCTCAGTTGGTAAAGAATCTGACTGCAATGCAGGACACCGCCCGCAGGAGACCTGGGTTCAGTTTCTGGGTCAGGAAGAACCCCTCTGGAGAAAGAAATGGCAACCCCCTCCAGTATTCTTTGCTGGAGAATCCCATGGACAGAAGAGCCTGGTGGGCTACAGTCCATGGGGTCATAGAAAGTCGGACACGACTGAAGACCCGCACCCACGTCCTCAGGATCCAACCTGGTGAGTGTCCTGAGTGCCAGGCACACACAGACTCACACACACACAGATTCAGTGGAACTGGCTGGCTCTGGCACTGAATGTTCAGACCCGGATTCTACAGGCAGGAATGATCAGAGCCAGTGAAGTTACAAATGCCCACTGCACACATGTAAATGTTTCTAAATTCCAAACCCTGGAGTGATTATATCTGACCGTCTGGTCTCTAAGGAGGTGATAGTGAGCATCTAACCTACAGTTCTTTGACGCCCAGAGGGTGAGGGAGCAAGCTTGGAGACGTGACGGAAATAAAACTAACCCATGGTTTTTGATGACTCAGTCGCTCAGTCATGTCCGACTCTTTGCGGCCCCATGAACTGCAGCACGCCAGGCCTCCCTGTCCATCACCAGCTCCCTGAGTTTACTCAAAGCCATGTCCATTGAGTCGGTGATGCCATCCAGCCATCTCATCCTCTGTCGTCCCCTTCTCTTCCCGCCTTCAATCTTTCCCTGCATCAGGGTCTTTTCCAATGAGTCAACTCTCCGCATGAGGTGGCCAAACTACTGGAGTTTCAGCTTCAACATCAGTCCTTCCAATGAACAACCAGGACTGATCTCCTTTAGGATGGACTGGTTAGATCTCCTTGCAGGCCCATTGCAAACATAAAATGGACACACAACCTCTGCATGGAGCTTCTGCTCACCCCTTCCATCCTCACGAAGCACCAGGCACCCTTTGCCTCCTTTGCTCTCTGCCCTCGCATCTCCTCTTCCCGGTGGGCCTTCTTATTTGCTACCCTAGCCAGTCCTAGAACCTAGACTCTTCATGACATTCCTCCATGGTCAGATATCTCTGTTTTCAGACCTTGGTTTCTTCCCGTTCTTGGTTGAAGATGCAGGCAGCATGCTTCTGTCCCCTTTAGACATTACTATTCTTTGTGGCACAGTCTGAGGTCACCCGGACTGGCTGTCTCCTCATCTCACAGAAAACACAAATAGGGCTATGAGCACAGTGAAAAGCACCATAGACTCTTTCAACCTTTTTGAAAGTGATTAATGCTTTGATTTCGGGCTGCGCGGGGGTCTTCGCCGCCACGTGCGGGCTCTCTCTCATTGAGGCGAGCAGGGGCTGCTCTCCAGGTGGGCTGCATGGCTTTTCACTGCGCTGGCTTCTCTGTTGCGGAGCACGGGCTCGAGCTGTGGACTCAGGAGTCGTGGCACGTCGGCTCAGTTGCCCCTTGGCGAGCGGAATCTTCCCAGAGCAGGGATCAAGCTCGTGTCCCCCTGCCACTGGCAGGCAGATTCTTAACCACTGGGCTGCCAGGGAAGTCCCGTAGATTACTGTCTAATTGTCTCAGGTATGCAGGGGATTATATCTATACCAGGCGGCAAACTGCGTTGAGGCCCCTTTAAGCTGTGCCCTGTCTTTTCCTGAAGTTGTTTTCCTTCACTGACTGACTCTGCGCGGCTGCTTCCCCACTTGGCCCAGCCTCTCTTCTCCTCTCCAGATCCTCTGGCCATGAGTTCATTTTAAAGCAGAGAAATGAAACCCTCTACTAACCTTACCTGTCACCCTCATTAACGAAACAGCCTCTCAGTGTTTGTCTTCCTGCCCACTTTGATTCTCCAACTGGAGGAAGGGAATTCATCCTTCTTTGGAAGGAGTAGGAAAGACATGGAAAAATACCATCATAATGAGAAAAAGAGGAAGAAGCTGAACACACACCGCACAGCTGTTATATGCCGGGAAAACTGTCATTTATATGCCTGGGAGACTGTCATTTCTTCAGGGAGTGAAACCAGTTTGGCTGGCCACAGAATTATGGCTCTGAAGGTACTTCGTAAATATTTTCATTAGATGTCAACAGTTGGAAATAATATCTCACATAAAAATACTGACATCTGGTTCCTCTTGACTGGCGACTTGTACTGCCTGGCCTGACTGTAGGCAGGACTTAATTGAGGGTGCCACTTTCACCTGCCCTAAATGGGGCTTGCTTTCTACCGTGTCCCCTTCGTGGATCACAGCCTCGTTGTGGTGAAGAGGCTTTTGTAACTCGATGAAGCTATGAGCCGTGCTGTGCAGGGCCACCCAGGACAGATTGGGTCAGAGTGAAGAGTTCGACTAAACGTGGTCTACTGGAGGAGGAGATGGCCCCCATCCCAGTATTCTTGCTGCGAGAACCCCATGAACAGTATGAAAAGGCAAAAAGATAGGACACCTGACGATGAGCCCTCCAGGTCAGAAAGGGTCCAATATACTGCTGGGAAGAGCAGAGGGCATGACTAATAGCTCCAGAAAGACACGAATTTGGGCAAACTCTGGGAGATAGTGGATGACAGAGGAGAGGGGTGCTGCAGTCCATGGGGTTGCAAAGAGTCGGACACAACTTAGTGAGTGACAGCAACAACTTCTGTAGGGTGCCATATCCCCACCACTCCCTGTACATTTTTCACAGCAAAGTCCATGAGCTGCCACCCTTCATTACGCTTGCATTGCTTCCTTATGGTCAGAGAATTAAATTCAAACATAGGTAAATAGAAGACCTTGTGTGCTGCTTGCTCCTGCTCTTACACACTAGTTCACTAATCTCACCTGCCTAGTTCCCATAAGCACTGAAGTTTGTTGTGGTTTAGTTGCTAAGTGTCGTCCAACACTTTTGCAACCCCATGGACCATAGCCAACCAAGTTCCTCTGTTTATGGGATTCTCCAGGCAAGAATACTGGAGTAGGTAGCCGTTTCCTTCTCTAGGGAATCTTCCTGACCCAGGGTTTGAACCCAGGTCTCTTGCATTGCAGACAAATTCTCTACTGTCTGAGCCACCAGGAAAGTCAATGTGTGGCAGGCATTCCACAATTCCCAATGAACTGAATGACAAGATTAAATCCGGCAGGAAGTCTTGCCTAATGTCTGCTCTCCTGCATTCTCCCTCCTTTACTGCCGCCGCTCAGGAGAGGTGGGCCCTCCTCAGTCCTTCAACAAAATGTCAAGGGCCCTTTTGAGCCAGTTAGTCCAAAATCTTCTGAAGCACTCATGACTATGCAAGTGGAGAATAGCTCAAAAATATCTTAGCAGCGCTATATCAGTAGACCATGATAGAGAGTTTCCAGTTGCTAAGTTGTTATAAGCCAGGTCTAAGTTAGCTATAACTAGCTCACAGTTTTGTGAGCCAGCCAATTTAGTCCAGAAGCCATTTAATAATCTTTTAAGCCGCTCAGCTAAAAGCCCCTTTTCTCAAGGAGAATTGGCTGGCAGGGTGGGGGCAGGGAGGAGCAAAGAAGACACTGAAAAAAACAGCAAATAATATTATAGGATACTTACCCTAGATTTTTCAGTACACCTAATTGTACACTTTCAACAAAGATAATGTATTAATTGAATGAGATGGTTGGATAGCATCCCTGACTCAATGGACATGAGTTTGGGCAAACCCCAAGAGGTAGTAAAGGACAGGGAAGCCTGGTTTACTGCAGTCCATGGGGTTACAAAGAGTCAGACATGACTTAGCGACTAAACAGCAACATTAATTGAATAGTCAAATGTGATCTAATACTTATGCTTTTATAAATTTTCATTGAAATAATTTTAAGCATTAGGGAGAAAATTCATTGTGACACCGTCAGTCCAAATTCCCTATGATAGTGAAAATATATATAATTTCTTTCCAGATAAAATTGGTACTTCTTGGGAAAAGCCAAAGAATCCTGAGGCTAAGGTGATGGGGTGATGTTAGGACTGGGGAAATAAGGCTTGTATTCTTCAAGTATGCTCTGGAAAATGTTGATTTTATTTCTTACTTGTGCTACCTCTCTCTCTAGTCTACTTCACCTTTATTTTATACCCCGTTTGGCTCCCTACTGGTTTCTAATAAATGTACACCCTCTCCCTCATTAGATCAGAATAGTTTGAGGATGGAATGTACCTTATTTTTCCTTTTTTAGCCTCATTAGTTCCTCACATGGTACCCAACATGCAATAAGCTGAAAATTGCTTCTTAAATGAATGAAAATATCTTTTTTTGTTGTTGTTCAGTTGTGTAATCACGTCCAACTCTTTCCAACCCCATGGACTGCAGCACTCCAGGCTTCCCTGTCCTTCACCATCTACCGGAGCTTGCTCAAATTCATATCCATTGAGTCAGTGATGCCATCCAACCATCTTATCCTCTGTTGTCCCCTTCTCCTGCTGCCTTCAATCTTTCCCAGTATTAGGGTCTTTCCCAGTGGGTTGGCTCTTTGCATCAGGTGGCCAAAGTGTTGGATCTTCAACTTCTACATCAGTCCTTCTAATGAATATTCAGGACTGATTTCCTTTAGGATGGACTGGTTGGATTTCCTTGCAGTCCAAGAGACTCTCAAGAGTCTTCTCCAAAACCACAGTTCAAAAGCATCAATTCTTTGGTGCTCAGCTTTCTTTATACTCCATACATGACTACTGGAAAAACCATAGCTTTGACTAGATGGACCTTTGCAGCCAAAGTAATATCTCTGCTTTTTAATATATTGTCTAGGTTTGTCATAACATTTCTTCCAAAGAACAAGCGTCTTAATTTCATGGCTACAGTTACCATCTGCAGTGATTTTTTTGCAGCCCAAGAAAATAAAGTCTGTCACTGTTTCCATTGTTTCCCCATCTGTTTGCCATGAAGTCATGGGACCAGATGCCATAATCTTAGTTTTTTGAATGTTGACCTTTAAGCCAGGGTTTCCACTCTCTTCTTTCACTTTCATAATCCTGAGCATAAAAACTGAGAAACTCTCCTACTTTCCATCACAGTCCCCTCTCACAGCTATGCCTCACTGCTCCCTCCTCAACATGGAGAGAGACTCTGAGTAGGCTGCGGGCATTGGGAGTAAGAAGCCTGAACCAAACCCAACTCCAGTTTTTCCCACTTTTGAAGAAAGTGAGACATGGATGAGCATGATTCCACTATGACTGTGATGCTGGCGTGAACTGGGAGCGTGGACTCCCAGGAAGGGGTGGCCAGCTGGACGCCAGGGCCCTCACTGCTGTGTGTCCACTGTTTGGGAGCAACCCAGCTGTTTTAATGTATACACACAGGCATGCTCAGTCACTCAGTCACGTCTGACTCTTTGCAACCTTGTGGACTGTAACCCGCCAAGCTCCTCTGTTCGTGGGATTTTCCTGGCAAGAATACTAGTGTGGATTGCCATTTCATCTTCCAGGGGATCACCCTGACCCAGGGATTGAACCTACATCTCCTTCATCTCCTGCACTGCAGGCAAATTCTTTACTTCTGAGCCACCTGGGAAGACTAGCTATTTTAATGGATGCCATCAAATACCCCATACCTTCCTCAAACCAGTCCACTGGTACCTTATCCTTAATGCTTTAAAATGAAGTGACCGCAGCCATCCCCAAACCTGCTGGTTCTCCTTCATCTCCTTGTAAAAAGATCTCCCATATTTATCAAATTATTTTCATTCACTGCCACCATCCTATAAGGTATTACTGAACTGAGAGGTAAGTGTTGGGTAAAAGGAAAGATAGCTTTATTGAGGAAGCTGGCAATCTTGGGCTTCCCTTGTGGCTCAGCTGGTAAAGAATCTGCCTGCAATGTGGGAGACCTGGGTTCGATCCCTGGGTTGGACAGATCCTCTGGAGAAAGGAAATGCTACCCACTCCAGTATTCTGGCCTGGGAAATTCCATGGACTGTATAGTCCATGGAGTTGCAAAGACTCAGACATGACTGAGCGACTCTTGGGGAAAAGATAGACTCATGTTTCGAAGAACCAGCTCCTCACTTCCAGGTTTTGCTTAGAGATAATGTAGGGAAAAGGGAAAAGGACCACTTACTGAGGAGAAGGTTGAGGGGTATGTGATTGGGTCATGGACATTTTTCTGATTGGTTGGTGGTGAGGTAACTGGGAGTCAACATCATCAACTCTCTGGTTCTAACTGCTCTGGGGTCTGCTGGCTTGTGGTCAGCATACAGTAAACTTTTTCCACTTGGTGAGAGTTTCGTATCTGCAAAACAGCTCAAAGGATATGGCTCATAATATTATCTTGAGTAACCAAAGGTCCTTGACTTTACCGAATGGTTAAACTATTATTATTTTGTCTTGCTTGACTATTTTCCTTTATTTTTGCATTTTCTCCCTTCTCTAGCTAAATTTATTCTTTGGCACTCGGGAAAGGCCTAGGAGGCTAAAGTCTTTCTGCAAGCAGGAGGGAGATAGAGGACATGGGGGCAGTCTGTGCAGGGGAAGCCCCGGTGGGTCATGCTTAGTGACACAAGGGTAGGATGACAACTGCAAGAGCCCCAATGAGTCAGCCTGTCGGCTCCTACCTTGCCTGCCTCTGACACTTTTCCCATGCAGCAGACAAGACTAGTTTTTTAAACGTAAATCAATTAATTTCCCAGCTCAGAATCCACCAATGATTTCCTTTCACACTTGGAATAAACATTCCAGGCTCCTTCCTATGGTTGCAAGATTAGATCTCATTTGTTACCAGTGTCCCCTTCTCCTCCTTTATCCCAGGCTCCTGGCCTCCTGGTCTCTGCTCTGTCTGCAGCCTCTCTCTGTGAAACAATCCATTTTCACTCTGCCTTTGGTGGCTCCTTCCTGAGAAAGGAAGCCCCCCACCACCCCAAGCCCCACCACCACACCACCCTGCTTCATTTTCCTCCTGGCACTTAGGATTAACTGCAGTGATCTACTCCACTTATTTCTCTACTTGTTTATTATCTGCTTCCTGCTTCCCTGGTGGCTCAGATGGTAAAGTGTCTCCCTACAATGTGGGAGACCTGGGTTCAATCCCTGGGTTGGGAAGATCTCCTGGAGAAAGCAATGGCATCCCACTCCAGTATTCTTGCCTGGAAAATCCCGCGGATGGAGGAACCTGGTAGGCTACAGTCCATGGGGTCGCAAAGAGTCAGACATGATTGAGCGACTTTACTTTCCATGTGGCAAGATATACACAGCATGTGTGTGTGCTTAGTCGCTGTCATGTCTGACTCTTTGCGACCCCATGGACTATATTCCCGCCTAACTCCTCTGTCCATGGGGATTCTCCAGGCAGGAATACTGCCCTCCTCCACGGGATCTTCCCAACCCAGGGACTGAACCCAGGTTTACCGCTTTGAGCCTCCAGTATACAGATTTCCAAATACATTGTTTGTGTCTTTTCTCTTCTTTGATGAGAATATCCCTAAAACTAGTTACATCCATAAGCTCTTTAATGATGAAATCAGCAACCTCAGACTAGTTCATTTTAGTAAGCAAAAAGATTAAAGAATTATTGCTCACTTTTTAAATGAATCACAATGGTATTGTGGTTATATATCTAAAAGGTCTTGATCTTTTAGAGATACATAAGAGATGCAGGTTTGATCCCTGAGTTGGGCAGATCCCTTGGAGAGGGGAATGGCACCTCTCTCCAGTATTCTTACCTGGAAAATTCCATGGACATAGGAGCCTGGTGGGCTACAGTCCAAGGTGCCTCAAAGAGTCAGACACAGCTCAGCACACAAGTGATGAATTTGGCATAAGTTGATACTTATGAGTAATGCATGCATGGGTATTCATTATACTAGTCTTTCTATTTTTTTGTATGTTTAGAATTTTTCATAATAAAAAGTAGCAAAAGAAAAAAATTCTTACAACATTTTCAGAGACCTGTTTTAGACATAAAATCTCTTTTATTAAGACAGAGACACACTGTCTGCCTTTCAGGTCATGCCAACTCAAGCTCGCCCTTGGATTGGGCTATGCCTATCTCATTTTAGAGCTGGCAGAGATCCACAGTGCCTTTCCAGGATGTAAGCCATGAGCACAGAGAACTTATATGGTGCTCCTGAGAGTACTCCAAGCCTCAAGACCCATGTCTGGGGAAAAACATGTACTTACTAAACATTATTAAACATATAAAGTACCTATTTCAGATCATGTCATCCTTATCTTTCCAGTCACTCAGACTGCAACTTCGAGGTCACCAGTGCCCTCCTTCTCTACACCCCATTTCTCACAGGGGGCCCTTTACTCCATGCCCAATGTTAATGTCCTTTATTACTGCTCATGTCCACTGTTGAAACAACACAAACTGATTTCTCTATTCTAGCCCTTCTCTTCCCTGGAGCAAACTTTATTTATTCTTTTAAAATTAATTTATTTCTTTTAATTGGAGGCTAATTACTTTACAATATTGTAGTGGTTTTTGCCATACATTGACATGAATCAGCCATGGGTGTACATGTGTTCCCCATCCTGGAGCCCCCCCTCCCATCTCCCTCCCCATTGCACCCCTCAGGGTCATCCCAGTGCACCAGCCCTGAGCACCCTGTCTCATGCATCGAACCTGGACTGGCGATCTGTTTCACATATGATAATATATATGTTTCAATGCTATTCTCTCAGATCATTCCACCCTCGCCTTCTCCCGCAGAGTCCAAAAGACTGTTCTTTACATCTGTGTCTCTTTTTCTGTCTCACATATAGCATTATCATTACCATCTTTCTAAATTCCATATATATGCATTAATATACTGCATTGGTAGTTTTCTTTCTGACTTACTTCACTCTGTAGAATAGGCTCCAGTTTCATCCACCTCATTAGAACTGATTCGAATGCATTCTTTTTAATAGCTGAGTAATATTCCATTGTGTATATGTACCACAGCTTTCTTATCCATTCATCTGATGATGGAGATCTAGGTTGCATCCATGTCCTGGCTATTGTAAACAGTGCTGCGATGAACATTGGGGTCCATGTCTCTTTCAATTCTGGTTGCTTTGGTGTGTATGCCAGCAGTGGGATTGCTGGGTCATAAAGCAGTTCTGTTTCCAATTTTTTAAGGAATCTCCACACTGTTCTCCATAGTGGTTGTGCTAGTTTGCATTCCCACCAACAGTGTAAGAGGGTTCCCTTTTCTCCACACCCTCTCCAGCATTTATTGCTTGTAGACTTTTTCATTCTGACCAGCATGAGATGGTACCTCATTGTGGTTTTAATTTGCATTTCTCTGATAATGAGTGATGTTGAGCATTTTTCATGTGTTTGTTAGCCATCTGTATGTCTTCATTGGAGAAATGTCTGTTTAGTTCTTTGGCCCATTTTTTGATTGGGTCATTTATTCTTCTGGAATTGAGCTTCATGAGCTGCTTGTATATTTTTGAGATTAATTATTTGTCACTTGCTTCATTTGCTATTATTTTCTCCCATTCTGAAGGCTGTCTTTTCACATTCCTTATAGTTTCTTTCATTGTGAATAAGCTTTTAATTTAATTAGGTCCCATTTGTTTATTTTTGGTTTAATTTCAATTAGTCTGGGAGGTGGGTCACAGAGGATCCTGCTGTGATTTATGTCAGAGAGTGTTTTGTCTATGTTTTCCTCTAGGAGTGTTATGGTTCCTGGTCTTACATTTAGATCTTTAATCCATTTTGAGTTTATTTTTTTGTATGGTTTTAGAAAGTGTTCTAGTTTCATTCTTTTACAAGTGGTTGACCAGTTTTCCCAGAACCACTTGCTAAAGAGATTGTCTTTTCTCCATTATAGATTCTTGCTTCTTTTGTCAAAGATAAGGTGTCCATAGGTGTGTGGATTTATCTCTGGGATTTCTGTTTTGTTCATTGTATATTTCTGTCTTTGTCCAATACCATACCATCTTGATGACTGTAGCTTTGTAGTATAATCTGAAGTCAAGCAGGTTGATTCTTCCAGTTCCATTTTCTCTCTCAAGATTGCTTTGGCTATTCCAGGTTTTTTGTATTTCCATACAAATTGTAAAATTATTTGTTCTAGTTCTCTGAAAAATACCATTGGTAGCTTGATAGGAATTGGATTGAATCTATAGATTGTTTTGGGTAGTATACTCATTTTCACTATATTGATTCTTCCAATCCATGAACATGATATATTTCTCCATCTATTTGTGTCATCTTTCATTTCTTTCATCAGTGTTTTATAGTTTTCTATATATAGGTCTTTTGTTTCTTTAGGTAGATTTATTCCTAAGTATTTTATTCTTTTTGTTGTAATGGTGAATGAAATTGTTTCCTTAATTTCTCTTTCTGTTTTCTCATTGCTAGTGTATAGGAATGCATGGGATTTCTGAGTATTAATTTTGTACCCTAAAACTTTACTGTATTCATTGATTAGCTTTAGTAATTTTCTGGTGGTGTCTTTAGGGTTTCCTATGTAGAGGATCATATCATCTGTAAACAGTGAGAGTTTTACTTCTTCTTTTCCAATTTGGATTCCTTTTATTTCTTTTTCTTCTCTGATTGCTGTGACTAAAACTTCCAAAACTATGTTGAATAGTAGTGTTGAGAATGGGCAACCTTGTCTTGTTCCTGACTTTAGGACAAATGCTTTCAATTTTTCCCCACTGAGGATAATGTTTGCTGTGGGTTTATCATATGTGGCTTTTATTATGTTGAGGTATGTTCCTTCTATTCCTGCTTTCTGGAGGTTTTTTTTTTTTTTATCACAAATGTATGTTGAATTTTGTCAAAGGCTTTCTCTGCATCTACTGAGATAATCATATGGTTTTTTTTCTTTCAATTTGATAATGTGGTGTATTACATTGATTGATTTGCGGATGTTGAAGAATCCTTGCATCCCTGGGATAAAGCCCATTTGGTCATGGTGTATGATCTTTTTAATGTGTTGTTGGATTCTGTTTGCTAGAATTTTGTTAAGCATTTTTGCATCTATGTTCATCAGTGATATTGGTCTGTAGTTTTCTTTTTTTGTGGCATCTTTGTCTGGCTTTGGTATTAAGGTGATGGTGGCTTCACAGAATGAATTTGGAAGTTTACCTTCCTCTGCAATTTTCTGGAAGAGTTTGAGTAGGATAGATGTTAGCTCTTCTCTAAATTTTTGGTAGAATTCAGCTGTGAAGCCGTCTGGTCCTGAGCTTTTGTTTGCTGGAAGATTTCTGATTACAGTTTCAATTTCCATGCTTGTGATGGGTCTGTTTAGATTTTCTATTTCTTCCTGGTTCAGTTTTGGAAAGTTATACTTTTCTAAGAATTTGTCCATTTCTTCCACGTTGTCCATTTTATTGGCATATAGTTGCTGATAGTAGTCTCTTATGATCCCTTGTATTTCTGTTAGCTGTTGTGATTTCTCCATTTTCATTTTTTTCCTTTAAAAAAAATTTTTTTTTAAAATTTTAAAATCTTTAATTCTTACATGCGTTCCCACACATGGACCCCCCTCCCACCTCCCTCCCCATAACATCTCTCTGGGTCATCCCCATGCACCAGCCCCAAGCATGCTATATCCTGCGTCAGACATAGACTGGCGATTCGATTCTTACATGATAGTATGCATGTTAGAATGCCAGTCTCCCAAATCATCCTACCCTCTCCCTCTCCCTCTGAGTCCAAAAGTCCATTATACACATCTGTGTCTTTTTTGCTGTCTTGCATACAGGGTCATCATTGCCATCTTTCTAAATTCCATATATATGTGTTAGTATACTGTATTGGTGTTTTTCTTTCTGGCTTACTTCACTCTGTATAATTGGCTCCAGTTTCATCCATCTCATCAGAACTGATTCAAATGAATTCTTTTTAACGGCTGAGTAATACTCCATTGTGTATATGTTCCACAGCTTTCTTATCCATTCATCTGCTGATGGACATCTAGGTTGTTTCCATGTCCTGGCTATTATAAACAGTGCTGCAATGAACATTGGGGTACATGTGTCGCTTTCTATTCTGGTTTCCTCGGTGTGTATGCCCAGCAGTGGGATTGCTGGGTCATAAGGTAGTTCTATTTGCAATTTTTTAAGGAATCTCCACACTGTTCTCCATAGTGGCTGTACTAGTTTGCATTCCCACCAACAGTGTAGGAGGGTTCCCTTTTCTCCACACCCTCTCCAGCATTTATTGCTTGCAGATTTTTGGATTGCAGCCATTCTGACTGGTGTGAAGTGGTACCTCATTGTGGTTTTGATTTGCATTTCTCTAATAATGAGTGATGTTGAGCATCTTTTCATGTGTTTGTTAGCCATCCGTATGTCTTCTTTGGAGAAATGTCTATTTAGTTCTTTGGCCCATTTTTTGATTGGGTCGTTTATTTTTCTGGAATTGAGCTGCATAAGTTGCTTGTATATTTTTGAGATTAGTTGTTTGTCAGTTGCTTCATTTGCTATTATTTTCTCCCATTCAGAAGGCTGTCTTTTCATCTTACTTGTATTTTCCTTTGTTGTGCAGAAGCTTTTAATTTTAATTAGATCCCATTTGTTTATTTTTGCTTTTATTTCCAGAATTCTGGGAGATGGATCATAGAGGATCCTGCTGTGATTTATGTCTGAGAGTGTTTTGCCTATGTTCTCCTCTAGGAGTTTTATAGTTTCTGGACTTACATTTAGATCTTTAATCCATTTTGAGTTTATTTTTGTGTGCGGTGTTAGAAAGTGATCTAGTTTCCTTCTTTTACAAGTGGTTAACCAGTTTTCCCAGCACCACTTGTTAAAGAGATTGTCTTTACTCCATTGTATATTCTTGCCTCCTTTGTCAAAGATAAGGTGTCCATATGTGTGTGGATTTATCTCTGGGCTTTCTATTTTGTTCCATTGATCTATATGTCTGTCTTTGTGTCAGTACCATACTGTCTTGATGACTGTGGCTTTGTAGTAGAGCCTGAAGTCAGGCAAGTTGATTCCTCCAGTTCCATTCTTCTTTCTCAAGATTGCTTTGGCAATTCGAGGTTTTTTGTATTTCCATACAAATCTTGAAATTATTTGTTCTAGTTCTGTGAAAAATATGGCTGGTAGCTTGATAGGGATTGCATTGAATTTGTAAATTGCTTTGGGTAGTATACTCATTTTCACTATATTGATTCTTCCGATCCATGAACATGGTATATTTCTCCATCTATTAGTGTCCTGTTTGATTTCTTTCATCAGTGTTTTATAGTTTTCTATATATAGGTCTTTAGTTTCTTTAGGTAGATATATTCCTAAGTATTTTATTCTTTTTGTGGCAATGGTGAATGGAATTGTTTCCTTAATTTCTTTTTCTACTTTCTCATTATTAGTGTATAGGAATGCAAGGGATTTCTGTGTGTTGATTTTATATCCTGCAACTTTACTATATTCATTGATGATCTCTAGTAATTTTCTGGTGGAGTCTTTAGGGTTTTCCATGTAGAGGATCATGTCATCTGCAAACAGTGAGAGTTTTACTTCTTCTTTTCCAATTTGGATTCCTTTTATTTCTTTTTCTTCTCTGATTGCTGTGGCCAAAACTCCCAGAACTATGTTGAATAGTAGCGGTGAAAGTGGGCACCCTTGTCTTGTTCCTGACTTTAGGGGAAATGCTTTCAATTTTTCACCATTGAGGATAATGTTTGCTGTGGGTTTGTCATAGATAGCTTTTATTATGTTGAGGTATGTTCCTTCTATTCCTGCTTTCTGGAGAGTTTTTATCATAAATGGATCTTGAATTTTGTCAAAGGCCTTCTCTGCATCTATTGAGATAATTATATGGTTTTTATTTTTCAATTTGTTAATGTGGTGAATTACATTGATTGATTTGCGGATATTGAAGAATCCTTGCATCCCTGGGATAAAGCCCACTTGGTCATGGTGTATGATCTTTTTAATGTGTTGTTGGATTCTGATCGCTAGAATTTTGTTGAGGATTTTTGCATCTATGTTCATCAGTGATATTGGCCTGTAGTTTTCTTTTTTTGTGACATCTTTGTCAGGTTTTGGTATTAGGGTGATGGTGGCCTCATAGAATGAGTTTGGAAGTTTACCTTCCTCTGCAATTTTCTGGAAGAGTTTGAGTAGGATAGGTGTTAGCTCTTCTCGAAATTTTTGGTAGAATTCAGCTGTGAAGCCGTCTGGACCTGGGCTTTTGTTTGCTGGAAGATTTCTGATTACAGTTTCAATTTCAGTGCTTGTGATGGGTCTGTTAAGATTTTCTATTCCTTCCTGGTTCAGGTTTCGAAAATTGTACTTTTCTAAGAATTTGTCCATTTCTTCCACGTTGTCCATTTTATTGGCATACAACTGCTGATAGTAGTCTCTTATGATCCTTTGTATTTCTGTGTTGTCTGTTGTGATCTCTCCATTTTCATTTCTAATTTTATTGATTTGATTTTTCTCTCTTTGCTTCTTGATGAGTCTGGCTAATGGTTTGTCAATTTTATTTATCCTTTCAAAGAACCAGCTTTTGGCTTTGTTGATTTTTGCTATGGTCTCTTTTGTTTCTTTTGCATTTATTTCTGCCCTAATTTTTAAGATTTCTTTCCTTCTACTAACTCTAGGGTTCTCCAATTCTTCCTTTTCTAGTTGCTTTAGTTGTAGAGTTAGGTTATTTACTTGACTTTTTACTTGTTTCTTGAGGTATGCCTGTATTGCTATGAACTTTCCTCTTAGCACTGCTTTTATAGTGTCCCAAAGGTTTTGGGTTGTTGTGTTTTCATTTTCATTAGTTTCTATGCATATTTTGATTTCTTTTTTGATTTCTTCTGTGATTTGTTGGTTATTCAGAAGTGTGTTGTTCAACCTCCATATGCTGGAATTTTTAATAGTTTTTCTCCTATAATTGAGATCTAATCTTAATGCATTATGGTCAGAAAAGATGCTTGGAATGATTTTGATTTTTTTGAATTTATCAAGTTTAGATTTATGGCCCAGGATGTGATCTATCCTGGAGAAGGTTCCATGAGCACTTGAAAAAAAGGCGAAATTCGTTGTTTTGGGGTGAAATGTCCTATAGCTATCAATTAGGTCTAACTGATCTAATGTATGATTTAAAGTTTGCATTTCTTTGTTAATTTTCTGTTTAGTTGATCTGTCCATAGGTGTGAGTAGGGTATTAAAGTCTCCCACTATTATTGTGTTATTGTTGATTTCCCCTTTCATACTTGTTAGCATTTGTCTTACATATTGCGGTGCTCCTATATTGGGTGCATATATATTTATAATTGTTATATCTTCTTCTTGGATTGATCCTTTGATCATTATGTAGTGGCCTTCTTTGTCTCTTTTCATAGCCTTTGTTTTAAAGTCTATTTTATCTGATATGAGTATTGCCACTCCTGCTTTCTTTTGGTCTCTATTTGCATGGTATATCTTTTTCCAGCCCTTCACCTTCAGTCTGTATGTGTCCCTTGTTTTGAGGGGGGTCTCTTGTAAGCAGCATATAGAGGGGTCTTGTTTTTGTATCCATTCGGCCAGTCCATTTTCATTTTTAATTTTGTTGATTTGGTTCTTCTCCCTTGTTTTCTTGATGAGTCTGGCTAATGGTTTGTCTATTTTACTTATCTTCTCAAAGAATCAGACTTAAGTTTTGTTGATTTTTGCTTATTGTCTCCTTTGTTTCTTTTGCATTTATTTCTGCCCTAATTTTTATGATTTCTTTCCTTCTACTAACCCTGGGGTTTTTCATTTCTTCCATTTCTAGTTGCTTTAGGTGTAGAGTTAGGTTATTTATTTGATTCTCTTGTTTCTTGAGGTAAGCTTGTATTATTATGAACCTTCCCCTTAGCACTGCTTTTACTGAGTCCTATAAGTTTTAGGTTGTTGTGTTTTCATTTTTATTCATTCCTATGCATATTTTGATTTCTTCTGTGATTTGTTGGTTATTCAAAAGTCTGTTGTTTAGCCTCCATATGCTTGTATTCTTAATAATTTTTTCCCCTTTAGTTGGCATCTAATCTTACCACATTGTGATCAGAAAAGATGCTTGGAATGATTTCAATTTTTTTTTGAATTTACCAAGGCTATATTTATGGCCCAGGATGAGATCTATCCTGGAGAAGGTTCTGTGTGTGCTGAGAAAAAGGTGAAATTCATTGTTTTGTAGTGAAATGTCCTATAGATATTAATTAGGTCTAACTGATCTATTGTATCATTTACAGTTTGTGTTTCCTTGCTACTTTCTGTTTAGTTGATCTATCTATAGGTGTGAGTGGGGCATTAAAGTCTCCCACTATTATTGTGTTACTGTTAATTTCCCCTTTCATACTTGTTAGCATTTGCTTTACATATTGTGGTGGAGCACACTTTTTATGTTATCAGACAGTTCTTTCAGAAGCAAGTTGAAAAATCTACTTGGAAAGAGTCAGTGGTTCCCCAATCTGGCCCCTTTTACTAATGTAAAAGCATAGCTATATTTTCCACAGAAGGCAATGGCAACCCACTCCAGTACTCTTGCCTGGAAAATCCCATGGATGAAGGAGCCTGGTAGGCTGCAATCCATGGGATCATGAAGAGTTGAGCACGACTGGTTGACTTCACTTTTACGCATTGGAGAAAGAAAAGCCAACCCACTCCAGTGTTCTTGCCTGGAGAATCCCAGGGACAGGGGAGCCTGGTGGGCTGCTGTCTATGAGGGTCGTGCAGAGTTGGACACAACTGAAGCGACTTAGCAGCATCTATATTTTCATAATGTCAAACAAGCATTGACGGGAGAATGTTGGGTCCCACCAAAAAAAGATACCCCACATCCAAGGGCAAAGAAGAAGCCCCTGCAAGACAGCAGTAGGGGTAAAATTGCATTTAGAATCTAACCCCATACCCACCAGAGGCACTTGGAGAGCTCAAACAAACCTTGTGCACACCAGGACCCAGAGACTCCACAGAGACTGAGGCAGAACTGTGTTTGAGTGTCTCCTGTGGAGGTGCGGGTCAGCAGTAGACTTCTGCAGGGGCAGGAGCTCTGGGTGCTGTAGACCTGGGTGTGGCATAAGCCCTCTTGGAGGAGGTCGCCATTAACCCCACCATGGAGCTGCCAGAACTTACACAGGACAGGGGAAACAGACTCTTGGAGGGCACAAAGAATACCTTGTGTGCATGAGGACCCGGGAGCCAGGGGCAGTGACCCCACGAGAGACTGACCCAGACTTGCCCATGAGTGTCCAGGAGTCTCTGGTGGAGGCATAGGTCGGCAGTGGCCTGCTGCAGGGTTGGGTGCACTGTGTGCAGCAGTGCCTGCTTGGGACCTTTTGAAGGAAAGCACCATTTTCTTCATTACCTCCACTATAGTTTGGCCTCAGGTGAAACAATAGGGAGGGAACACAGCCCTGCCCATCAACAGAAAATTGAATTAAAGATTTGCTGAGCATGGTCCTGCCCATCAAACAAGACCCAGTTTCCCCTTCAGTCAGTCTCTCCCATCAGGAAGCTTCTGTAAGCTGTTTATCCTCCCCCACCAGAGGGAAGACACACTGAAAACCACAATCACAGAAGACTAACCAATCTGATCACATGCACCACAGCCTTGTCTCACTCAGTGAAACTATGAGCCATGCCGTGTAGAGCCACTCAAGATGGACGGGTCATGGCGGAGAGTTCTGACAAAACGTGGTCCACTGTAGAAGGGAATGGTAAATCACTTCAATATTCTTGTCTCGAGAACCCCATGAACAGTATGAAAAGGCAAAAAGACACGACACTGAAAGATGACTCCCCAGGTCAATAGGTGTCCAATATGCTACTAAAGAAGAGTGGAGAAATAACTCCAGAAAGAATGAAGAGATGGAGCCAAAGCAAAAACAACACCCACTTGTGGATGTGACAGGTGATGGAAGTAAAGTCCGATGCTGTAAAGAGCAATATTGCATAGGAACCTGGAATGTTAGGGCCATGAATCAAGGCAAATTGAAAGTGGTCAAACAGCAGATGGCAAGTGTGAATGTCGACATTCTAGGAATCAGTGAACTAAAATGGGTGAATGACGGGAATGGGTGAATTTAACTCAGATGACCATTACATCTACTACTGTGGGCAGGAGTCCCTTAGAAGAAATGGAGTAGCCATCATAGTCAACAAAAGAGTCCAAAATGCAGTACTTGGATGCAGCCTCAAAAACAACAGAATGATCTCTGTTCATTTCCAAGGCAAACCATTCAATATCACAGTTATCCAAGTCTATGCCCCGACCAGTAATGCTGAAGAAGCTGAAGTTGAATGGTTCTATGAAGACCTGCAAGATGTTCTAGAATTAACAGCCAAAAAAAGATGTCCTTTTCATTATAGGGGACTGGAATACAAAAGTTGGAAGCCAAGAGATACCTGGAGTAACAGGCAAACTTGGCCTTGGAGTAAAAAATGAAGCAGGTCAAAGGTTAACAGAATTTTGCCAAAAGAACGCACTGGTCATAGTAAACACCCTCTTCCAACAAAACGAGAGAAGACTCTACACATGGACGTCCCCAGATAGTCAACACCAAAATCAAATTGATTATATTCATTGCAGCCAAAGATGGAGATGCTCTATACAGTCAGCAGAAGAAGACTGGGAGCTGACTGTGGCTCAGATCATGAACTCCTTATTACCAAATTCAGACTTAAATTGAAGAAAATAGGGAAAACCACTAGACCATTCACGTATGACCTAAGTCAAATCACTTATGATTATACAGTAGAAGTGACAAATAGATTCAAGGGATTAGATCTGATAGACAGAGTGCCAGAAGAACTATGGATGTAGGTTCATGACATTGAATAGGAGGCAGTGACCAAGACCATCCCCAAGAAAAAGAAATGCAAAAAGGCAAAATGGTTGTCTGAGGAGGCCTTACAAATAGCTGAGAAGAGAAGCAAAAGACAAAGGAGAAAAGAAAATATATATCCATTTGAATGCAGAGTTCCAAAGAATAGCAAGGAGAGATAAGAAAGACTATCTCAATGATCAATGCAAAGAAATAGAGGAAACAATAGAATGGGAAAAGGTCTCTTAGAGATCTCTTCAAGAAAATCAGAGATACCAAGGGGACATTTCATGCAAAGATGGACACAATAAAGGACAGAAATGGTATGGACCTAACAGAAGCAGAAGATATTAAGAAGAGGTGGCAAGAATACCCAGAAGAACTATGCAAAAAAGATCTTCATGACCCACATAATCATGATGGTGTGATCACTCACCTAGAGCCAGACATCCTGGAATGTGAAGTCAAGTGGGCCTTAGGAAGCATCACTACGTACAAAGCTAGTGGAGGTGATGGAATCCCAGTTGAGCTGTTTCAGATCCTGAAAGATGATGCAGTGAAAGTGCTGCACTCAATATCCCAGCACATTTGGAAAACTCAGCAGTGGCCACAGGACTGGAAAAGGTCAGTTTTCATTCCAATCCCAAAGAAAGGCAATGCCAAAGAATGCTCAGACTACCGCACACTTGCACTCATCTCACATGCTAGCAAAGTAATGCTCAAAATTCTCCAAGCTAGGCTTCAACAGTACATGAACCATAAAATTCCAGATGTTCAAGCTGGATTTAGAAGAGGCAGAGGAACCAGAGATTAATTGCCAACATCTGCTGGATCATCAGAAAAGCAAGAGAGTTCCAGAAAAATATCTACTTATGTTTTATTGACTATACTAAGACCTTTGACTGTGTAGATCACATCAAACTGTGGAAAATTCTTCAAGAGATGGGAATACCAGACCACCTGACCTGCCTCCTGAGAAACCTGTATGCAAATCAAGAAGCAGCAATTAGAACTGGACATGGAACAACAGACTGGTTCCAAATTGGGAAAGGGGTACGTCAAGGTTATATATTGCCACCCTGCTTATTTAACTTATATGCAGAGTACATCATGTGAAATGTCAGGCTGAATGAATGATTCCACAAGCTGGAATCATGATTGCCTGGAGAAATATCAATAACCTCAGATATGCAGATGACACCACCGTTATGGCAGAAAGTGAAGAACTAAAGAACCTCTTGATGAAAGTGAAAGAGAAGAGTGAAAAAGTTGGCTTAAAACTCAACATTCAGAAAACTAAGATTATGGTATCTGGTCTCATCACTTCATGGCAAATAGATGGGAAAACAATGCAAACAGTGAGAGACTTTATTTTAGGGGTCTCCAAAATGGTGACTGCAGCCATGAAATTAAAAGACTCTTGCTCCTTGGAAGAAAGGCTATGACCAACATAAACAGCATATTAAAAATCAGAGACACAACTTTGCCAACAAAGGTCTGTCTAGTCAAAGGTATGGTTTTTCCAGTAGTCATGTACAGATGTGAGAGTTGGACTATGAAGAGAAAGCTGAGCTCCAAAGAATTAATGTCTTTGAACTGTGGTGTTGGAGAGATGTTTGGGAGTCCTTTGGACTGCAAGGAGATCCAACCAGTCCATCGTAAAGGAAATCAGTCCTGAATATTCATTGGAAGCACTGATGCTGCAGCTGAAACTCCAATACTGTGGCCACCTGGTGCGAAAAACAGACTCACTGGAAAAGAGCCTAATACTGGGAAAGACTAAAAGAGGGAGAAAAACGGGACGACAGAGGATGAGATGGTTGGATGGCATCACCGACTCGCTGGGCATGAGTTTGAGTAAACTCTGGGAGTTGGTGATGGACAAGGAAGCCTGATGTGCTGCAGTCCATGGGTAGCAGAGTCGGACATGACTGAGCAACTGAACTGAACTGAACTTGCCTTCTTAGAAAGAGATGGAGCATTATTGTGGGCTCTTGTGCCCCCTGGTGGTAGAGAAGGAGAAATACAAGCAGTGGAGTCTAGGAGATTGGACGGTAGGCCCTGTCCCTACACTATGTCCTGGAGCCTGCACCAACCCTGTGAGAGGCGGTGTCCACAAACGGCGAGAGCAACACACACACAGTGATGAAACACCCTGCCTGTCGCAGGAGACGGGAGAGACTCAGGCTCGATGCTGGGTGGGGAAGATCCCCTAGAGAAGGAAATAGCCCCCAGCTCCAGTGTCCTTGCCTGAACATTTCCTGGACAGACAAGCCTGGCCAGAATGGTCCAGGGGTGCAAAGAGCCAGACACAGCTGAGCGACTGAGTACACACTCACTCGTGTTGAATAGCTTTGTTCACTTCTAAGCGGTCAGCACTTCTGCTGGTGCAAGAATAGCCAGAAGATAAAAAAATACTCCTATTGTATCTGCATCTTTGTCACCAGTATTTTGTAATAAAATGGTGGAGGATCGTCTCAAACTTCCCAGTTACCCTACTGGCCAGGAGGACTAATCTATATCTCTGGGGCGTCTTGCACGGGTGGCCGGGGGAGAGTGGTCCTAAGCTGCAGTAGCCAAAACAAAATTTTTTGAAGTTTCATAATCTATTATAAAAACACAGGTGACTGCTACATTCTAAGGCACTAATATATCACTATGTTTAACATAAAAATGATATTTACCTCAAATCTCTGAATAAAATGAATTCTGTAGAAGGATTCACCATCTTTATTCAAAGCATCTTATCCCCCATGACCTTTGGGCCCAAGGGTCCCCAGTGTCAAGGGCAAAGAGGTCATGGTGACCTCATGAAGCCAGACTCTTCTGGTTCCAACCCTAACCCTCTTGTTTTCCATCCATCTCACACTGGCAGATTAACTCACAGCTCTGAAACCCAGCTTTCTTATCTGTAAAAGCAACATGAAGCTCTGAGCTCTGGAGAGAGAGACAGACCTGTCAAGAATGGTGAAAGCATTGTCTATACGGTATTTTACAAGTTACCAAACATTCCTGTGAGTTATTTTATGTGGGAACTTGGGCCCCTTGATGTGGAAGAGAACTAGAAACCTCAGTTTGTGCCTGGAGGGTCTCCGTGCTAATAGGCAAGCAACTTAACCCCTGAGAGCATCCAAGAGCTCCCAAGGGGTAAGTTATGAGTGAAAGACCCGGGATAATGACATTGCAGGTGATTGGGATAACTAAGCACAACTTACCCCCTCCCCTTCATGAGGGATTCCCAGGTGGAGCTAGTGGTAAAGAACCCTCCTGCCAATGCAGGAGGCAGAAGAGATGCGGGTTCCATCCCTGGATCGGGAAGATCCCCCGGAGGAGGGCACGGCAACCCACTCCAGCACTCTCGCCTGGAGAATCCCATGGACAGAGCAGCCTGGCTACAGTCCTTGGGGTTGTAAAGAGCCGGACACGACTTAGAGGCTAAACAAGGACAACGGCACACACAGTAGTGGCTGACTCATGGGACAGGAAGGGCTCCTGCAGGTGTTTGTGGTTGGCAGGCCACAGGGAAACAGGCTCAGAGAGGGTCTTCTCCGTCAGCATGCCTTGCTTTCCCCCAGTGGGATATCCAGGATTTAAATCTGGGTTGTGATTCCAGATCCAGCTGTATTTTCACTGTTCTCCAATAAGGTCTTCTGGGATTGGGGCTGTGCATTTTATATTAATTCCTCAAGCCCCTGGGGTGGGCCCACAGGGATCAGTGCTCACACAGTATTCCCAAATATAATCTGCAAAGCCTCAGGCTAATTACTTCTGGTTCAAGAAATAATGCACTAGTGCTTCCTAGAGAGGTTGGCGGATAGACAGAAGCCCCCGTCTGGTGGAACTTCTCCCTGGGACTAGGCAGACCTCTCAGTTGTCTTAAGCTATGCTAGGGAGCCAGCATTACTGTTCTGACACCTAATACCTGCCCAGGCTCAACAGAGTTACAAAAAGTAAAAGCAGAAAAAGATGGTAGATCGTTTTCTCCAAATAAAGAAGAACACTGAGGCCCACGGAGTCTGGAGCCCTGACCCACACTCCTGTGCCTATTGTGATCTATCTACGTCATAACCGGAGCCTTCCTCATCAGGGCTCCACCAAGCCCACCAAGCCCACCAAGCCCAGCCGTTACCGCTGTCAGCAGCCCGCTCGGCCATTATATGTCCACATGTTAGGTGTGGGCCCCAGCCCCACCTAGTCCCTAAGCTGAGGCAGAGAGAAGTTTCAAAAATGCAGATCTCATCAGATCATACTCTTGCTTAAAATCCTTAATGACTTCCCAAACAAAATCTTCACAGAGCAAAATTCCAATCGTACCCTGAAGTATCTCACCCTTTTCTACATCTCCAGTCTTTCCCCACACCCTCTCCATCTTTCTCTGCACTCCAGACATGTTAACCTTTTTCCATTCTTCCCACCTCCGGGCCTTTCCACGTGATGTGTCTTTTACCTGGAAGCTTCTCTGTCGCCCTCCACTTTCTATATCCTCTAGGTCTCAGCTTGTGTAGCTTTCCCAGGAAAACCTCCCACAAACCTATAGACCCTAGGTGGTGTCAGACCGCTCTCTCTACCTCCTCACATCTTGGATTTTTCTTTCATGGTATCATCACAATTGGAGGGACTCATTTAAGTAGCTGTTTAACGTTTGCTGACATGCTATGAGTGTGGATGACGCCGCCGGAGTGGGCAGCCCTAGGCCTGGGGTGGGTGGCACTGTACAATGCAGTTGGGACAGGCAAGTTAGAGCTTCTGCACAGGGTGCAGAAGTGATCCAGGGAGGGGAGAAAAGGTGTCAGATCATGGGGGCAGGGGCAAGCTCAGCACTCACTGCGAATTTGGGCACAGAACTCAGAATTCCAAGAATTCTAAATTCACACCAGGATTTCTGGGTTAACTTGAAAGCAAATAAACCATTTTATGCCGGGGGCCAGCGTGAGGAATTCCGCCCATGGCAAAGGTCATGAGGAACGAGGCTTGGCATACGCAAAGGCGTGATCAAGCCTCAGGAAACCCCCTGTTCCCGAGCATCAACCCCAAAACCAGAGTCTGTTTTACGCTCTCACCTACACCTCTGACTTTACGGGGGGCTCTCCCCCATAACCGTTTCTCTCTGAGAAGGAGTAAACCTGCAGCTCCAAGGCAATAAAAATTCTTGGGCGTGACAAGAGTGTTTCAGCTTACGGACTCCTCTGAAGGTTATCTAGCCCACCTGTATAGGTTTGTCCGGCCACATGTGATTGCTTACAGCTTCCAAATCTGAGAGGCACGAGATGTTTTAGACTTATTAAAGGCAAATTCTTTTGGGGAGTTAGAAATTATTAGTATGATGGGTTGGTTAGGAATTATTTGGTGAAGGGTTCTTCATTTATTGTGTCAATAATTGCTACTAATTCCCTGCTCTGGGTGGGACAAGGATGTCTCAGGTCAAACCTCTCTGCTGACAGACTAGCTTGTGTGACAGGATTATCCTTACTGCCGCCACTAGGCACATGATTATTTACTACCTCTCAACCATAAACAGCACAGAGTGTTTTGGAGTATTTTGAGAGTCTTAATTAGCATAGGGCTTTTTCTTCTGTTTGAGTCAATAATTGCCGCCAGGCCTCTATATCCTTAGGCACCTGGGAATATATTAATCAATGTATTTGGAATATAGCAAAGGAAATATAGTAGTTTTTGATGTTAGCAATACTAGACTTTTTGAGTTAATGGATTTCCTCTTTTGTAATAGATCACTGTACTTTGTTATAAATCACTGTGTCCTTGCTATGTAAAAATGTAGCTTTATCATATCTTAAGACTAAATAGATCTTAAGAGGAGCATTGGTGAAAGGATTTTCATTTGTCGGGCTGATGTTTGCTGCTAAATCTATAGGACCCCACTTAGGGTGCTGCAGACCCCCCTGTAGGATAGACAGGGTGAGTAGGAGTGGGAAGTGTTGAAGGGTTTAAGAGAAACCTGGTTTTGTAGAGGTTGAAAGAAACCTGCTTTCTTCGGGTTGAAAAGAAAACCCCCCTTGCAAAGGTAAAACCTTTGTTGAGGCAGACTTTTCTATGAATCTTAATTTTCTGACATGGGTAACAGTGAGTCAAAAGAAAGACAGCTTTTTATAAGAGTAATTTTGCAGTCATTAAGTAAGAGACCAATTAAAATTAAGATATCCAATATTCAGTCATTTTTTCATTTGTATAAGAACAGTGTCCTTGGTTTCCGGACAAGGACACTGTGAACTTAGATACTTGGGTGAAGCTAAGGAAACCGCTAAAAACTTATTAGACTTTCCATGGGCCTGTAAATGCTTTTGCTCTGTGGAATATGATTAGAAATGTTCTGGATCGCTGTCATGAGGCTGTTAGATAGACTATGGGAGAGGCTATAGCGGTGGATGGCAGTGGGTCTCCACCTTCTACTCAGATCATATTTTCTGCCATTGGCGAACAAAAGGAGGGACACTATACCTCCCGAGGAAGGAGAGGACTTACAGGACGCTGCGGCTGGGCGCCCTGGCAAGCCCCCTCCCCCTCTACTCAAACCTTTAAAAATTTATCCAACATTTTCTGATTTAAGGCGACCACCCCACCTCCGCTTACGCCTCCCAGTTCAGTTCAGTTCATTTCAGTTCAGTTCAGATCAGTTCAAAAGCCTCCCAAAACATTGCCTAAGGTTGAAAAAGATAGGGACAATTTTTTTTAAACAAAGAAGCATTTAAAGCAGAGTCTGCTCCTTGCAGAAAACCCCCTCAGGGGGGCCTCACCCAAGCAAAAAGAAGAGTAAACGAAAAAAAAAAAAGAGAGAAAAAAGGGAAAAGGAAAAGTAATCGTAACAAACAGAATTCTAAAAATAAAAAGTGTTTCTCTTGTGGTCAAATGAGGCATTTTGTCGGCAGTGTCCTGCTAAACAGAGAAAACAAGCCGTGCCAATCAACCCCAGGTAGCTCAGGCCTAGACCTCAGTTCCACCACCGCATCAATATTAACTCCTGTGGCGGTAACTCCGATTCCAACGGGCTTGACTAGCCCCCTGCCTGAGGACGTTCTGGACTTGTGCTAGGGCCTTGCTCGATTTCTTTTCAAAGAATTTCGGTTGTGTCTGGTATTGTGGATTCTGATTATACTGGAGAAATTATAAAATTTTGATCTCGCCGCCTACTAAAACTGTGCAAATTAGTAAAAAAAAAAAAAAAAAAAAAGCACAGCTTTTGCTTTCGGATAGGAAAAACCTTGACTTCTCAAGCTAGGAGCCCCAGAGGACGTGGATCTAGTGATCTAGTTCTTTGGGTGCAAGAAATTACTGCTTCAAGGCCTTAAAAGATCTTTACTGGCCCAACTTCTGGCCAACACATACTACTGAAAATGAGTTGATGGGATTTAAAAAAGGTGATATGCAGAGTGGAAATGCTGCAGATGAAAAGGTGAGGGAGAGTTTAAAACCTTGGAGAGTAGTGAGTTCCCATTGCTGGAGATATTCAAGCAAAGATTAGATGGTTGCTTGTCATCTAAAAAGCTATGGACCAGATTTAGGTTACAAAAGGATAACTGGAGAAGCTTATAAAGATACTGTGCAACACCTCTTAACTTGCTTCTTATATTTAGGTCTGCTCTCAAAAGTTTTAAAAACTGATAATGCCCCTTTAAAACTGCAGAGAGATTGTTTACTAACTTTAAATGATTTCCAAAAATTATTAGGCGATATTAATTGGATATGCCCACATTTAAAACTGACTACTACAGATTTAAAGCTCTTGTTTGATCATTTAAAAAGCGATCCTAATCCCAGTTCTAAGGGAAAGTTGACTAGTGAGACAGATCCGGCTCTTATTAAAGTGGATGAGGCTTTAAATGATCAGTTAATTAGGATTAATATTACCAAAAGATGAGATTAAATTTTTCTTGCCACAAAGCATACACATACAGGATGCTTGTGACAAGAAGGCCCATTGGTTCCATCTACCAGTGACCCCAAGAAAAATAGTTTTATTTTATCCCAGCTTGGTGGCACAAAAAAAAAAAAAAAAAAGAAAGAAAGAAAAAAAAGTGTGAAAAATTTTAAAAAGAAGTAACAAATATAGTAATTTCATTCAATAAGGATCAACTGTAAATCTTTTACAAAATAGTGATGATTGACAAGTTGCTCTGATAGATTTCAGGAGTCAAATTTTATTTCGTTTGCCCTCAAGCCCCCACAATAGCTAAAAGTGCAAAAATTTTAGATTGGCGATTTGAGGATACCTGTGGAACTTTTCAACCATATGTAGTCCTTTCACTCCCCTTTACCCTGTGGGGAAGGGACCTGCTGTCTCAGATGGGAGTGTTACTGTTTAGCCCTGATAATAAGGTGACCTCTCAAATGCTGCAGATGGGCTATGATCCATCAAAAAGATTAGGTCAACAACAGACAGAAATAATTGAGCCAACTTGCCCAACTCAACAGCTACGTACTGGATTGGGGTATCCAAATTTATAATGAAGGCTATTGTTTTTGCTGCCGACCCCATTACAACCTGGGCTCCCTTCTCCAACAGCCATTCCAGAGGGATATAATATAATTGTAATTGATTTGCAAGGCTGCTTTTTCACCATTCCTTTAAATCTTGAGGATAAAAAGCAATTTGCCTTTAGCTTGCCATCAAAAAATCTTAAATAGCCTTACCTATGGTTTCAGTGGAAGGTTTTGCCCCAGGAAATGAAAAATAGCCCTGCCCAACTTCATACTGATGGAGAATGTTAGCAAATGTATATTGAGATATACACTAATATATTATCTACTGAAGTATAAGAATTTGTGCTGTGACTTTTCCTGCAAAAAAAATTACCAAAATTTATAATTTATAATAATAAGTTTGGCCTTTTTTGCCTTAAAAACTAAATATGCTGCTTCAGAACTTTAAGACAAGGTGTTAACTCATTTTTTCAAATGAAAAATAGTCATTTTTTGTTGATTTCACTTATTTTCCACTTATTAACACATTATCTACAATGGTGACTTAGACAAAAGGATAAATTAGGATTCAGACTTATTTATATGACACCTAAATAGCTAGGCAAACATAGATCTGACATTTGCTGCCTCAACGTTACAGTTTAATTGGAATTGTTTTTAAGTTATATTAAAGCCTGTTTGTGCTGAAAGTCTGATCTAGGAAACTAATGCTATCAATAAGTATATTCGGTTTAACAGTTAATTTCAATGATGAATCCCTTAGTGTTCAGGTCTTATCTTGCACATTCTTTATGTAACTACAAAATCAGTGTCAAGTTTATAAAAAAGCTCATAGTATTTTAGTATTTTATTAACATGGACACTTAAGTTTTTTAATCTTTAGAACTTAAGTTGCTCAAGGAGAACTTTAAATATTTTCTGTATATAATTATAACATTATTGTCACACAGATTTTGCACATTTTATGTGCCAGAAGCCTTAAAATTCTTCCTGTGAAAATGTTGATATATTGGGACAGTTCTTTCAAATTTGATATGTAGACAAGAATAAGGGTTAATTTATGTCCATATTGGAAAACTTTAAAAGATTACTTGGAGGTTTCAGAAATCCTGGTTTTAATTATAGTGATAAAGCTGTCATTATGTAATTCAGAAGCTAATATTCTAAATAATATATATTTACATTAAAGTTAAGTTGTTAAGCAAAACAATGCCTAACTTGTTGGCTTGTAACAATTCTGGGATCTGAAGTTTGTTGATGTTCTGTTCCTACCTGAAGCATTTAATTGCTTGCTTATTCTAAATGCCTTGTCAAACAAACTGATGTTACATTAGTTACTGGGATAACTGCCTCTTTGGAAAGTATGTTGATTTTTCCCCTGTTTAATAAAAGTAAGTTATATTTGGGATGCTTAAATATATATATATATATATATATAAATAAATTACAAAATAAAATAGAAATAGCCCCACATTATGTCAGAAATTTGTTAAAGCTGCCCTAGAAGATACTAGGATTAAATATGAAGAAGTATATATGATTCACTATATGGATGATATTTTAATAGCTCATCCTGATAGAACTCATTTGCAAACTGTTCTCCAAGATTTGACCCAAGCATTGACAGATAGGGGTCTAAAGATTGCCCCAGAGAAAATTTGAATCAACCCGTCCATAACGTACTTAGGAAGAGTCATAAATTCAGAACAGTGACCATGCCCCGCTGCAATTGAGAATAGACCATCTTGTTACTTTAAATGATTATCGAAAACTTTTAGGTGATATTAACTGGATTAGACCTTATTTAAAATTAACTACTGTTGAACTAAAGTATCTTTTTAACATCTTAGAGATTCTAACCCCACTTCTAAAAGACAAATAACTGCTGAAGCTTGGGAAGCCCTAGGCAAAGTAGAAGCACCTTTATCTGATAGTTATGTAAAAAGAACTGACTTAACAGTAAACTGGCAATTCCTTTACCTAGCAACCCTGACAGCACCTACTGGGAGTTTTGTGGCAGAATAGTCCCTTAGAAAGGATTCACCTTCCCGCCCAAGCTAAAAAAGTGGTAGCTTCATATCCAGGCTTGATAGCAACGTTGATATTAAAAGGGAAAAAACGGAGTATTAAATTGTTCGGTAAAGAGCCAGCAGAGATTGTAATTCCATGTAATAAGGAACAACTTGATGCTCTTCTAATGTTTGATGAAGATTGGCAGATTGCTATAGGAAATTATTGTGGTCAACTTTTACATCATGCTTTGTTAATTCAAAAACTAAGAGAAGGGGATTTTAAGTATAACTCTCCCCATCAGATTTTACAACATGCTCTCTTTGTAATACAAAATGCAAAGCCATTGGTAAAGTGGAAGGATCTCCTCTCTGGACAATGGAAAGGTCCCGACCCATAGCGGTCGAGGGTGTGCTTGTATTTTCCCACAGGACGCAGATTCGCCAGTTTGGATCCCCAGGCATCAGGATCCCCCATTGCTTCCAAGGGCACTCCTCTACCTGCTGCTGCATGGAACACCTGCACACCAGGAGCCGTGGGCGGGGCCAGCCTGGCTGCCCGGGCCCAGTGCTGAGCCTGAAGCCGCTGCAGTGAGGGAGAGAGGGTGGCGACCTGGTGGCCGCAGGCAGGAGAGGCAAGATAAGCACCGAGATCCCGGCGGGACTGACAGCTGCTGCAGCATGAACTCTGACCAGAAAATGATTTTACTTATTCTATTTTAGCTTGTGTGCCCTCCCCTTATGTATTTCTTTTTGTTAATGATATGGAAAAATTTAATGTTCATATGAATTTCACAGGTGGACCTAATGTAGTGATTTGTGAACAATGTATGCTTTTATCTTAACTCCTCAGTACAATGTTTGCTCTTTTGTGGTGTTGAAACGCCCGCCATATCTTATGATACCTGTAACTGTAACTACTCACTGGTATGACAATTATGGTCTCGCTGTGTTGTAGCAACTGCAGGATTTGATGCGAACATGACGATTTGTGGGTTTACTTATTTTGGGGATATCAGCTTTGATAACTGCGATCACTTCTGTTACTGTAGCAGCAGTTTCATTGTCTCAACAGGTGCATACTGCTCAATATATTGATACTATGTCAAAAAATGTCTCTTTAAGGCTAGCAAATCAGGAAATTATAGGCAGAAAACTAGAGATGAGGGTAGACGCCTTAGAGGAGGCAATAATGCATATTGGGACTGAGTTGCAAGCTCTTAAAGTGAAAATGGCGCTGTCATGCCACGCTGATTACCGGTGGATATGCGTGACATCTTTGAAAGTAAACAAGACAGATTATGAGTGGGAAAAAGTTAAAAATCATATTTCAGGTGTTTGGAACAGCTCTGACATTGGCCTGGACTTACGAAAACTTCATAATCAGATACAGACTTTAGAACACTCTCGTTTGGATTTTACTGCTGCTGGAGCTGCTAATGACTTTTCCCACAACTTCTCTAACTTTAAACATTCTGTCTAATGTCTTCAGTTATGTTGCCATTGGTGCTTTAATTTTGCTTCTTATAATCATTCTTCCTTGAATTGTCAGGATTCTTTGGCAGAGCATTCAGAAACTCTCAACTGAGCTGTACCTCATTATATTAAACAAAAAAGGGGGATATGCCGGGGGCCAGCGTGAGGAATTCCGCAAAGGTCATGAGGAACGAGGCTTGGCATACGCAAAGGCGTGATCAAGCCTCAGGAAACCCCCTGTTCCCGAGCATCAACCCCAAAACCAGAGTCTGTTTTATGCTCTCACCTACACCTCTGACTTTACGGGGGGCTCTCCCCCATAACCGTTTCTCTCTGAGAAGGAGTAAACCTGCAGCTCCAAGGCAATAAAAATTCTTGGGCGTGACAAGAGTGTTTCAGCTTACGGACTCCTCTGAAGGTTATCTAGCCCACCTGTATAGGTTTGTCCGGCCACATGTGATTGCTTACAGCTTCCAAATCTGAGAGGCACGAGATGTTTTAGACTTATTAAAGGCAAATTCTTTTGGGGAGTTAGAAATTATTAGTATGATGGGTTGGTTAGGAATTATTTGGTGAAGGGTTCTTCATTTATTGTGTCAATAATTGCTACTAATTCCCTGCTCTGGGTGGGACAAGGATGTCTCAGGTCAAACCTCTCTGCTGACAGACTAGCTTGTGTGACAGGATTATCCTTACTGCCGCCACTAGGCACATGATTGTTTACTACCTCTCAACCATAAACAGCACAGAGAGTTTTGGAGTATTTTGAGAGTCTTAATTAGCATAGGGCTTTTTCTTCTGTTTGAGTCAATAATTGCCGCCAGGTCTCTATATCCTTAGGCACCTGGGAATATATTAATCAATGTATTTGGAATATAGCAAAGGAAATATAGTAGTTTTTGATGTTAGCAATACTAGACTTTTTGAGTTAATGGATTTTCTCTTTTGTAATAGATCACTGTACTTTGTTATAAATCACTGTGTCCTTGCTATGTAAAAATGTAACTTTATCATATCTTAAGACTAAATAGATCTTAAGAGGAGCATTGGTGAAAGGATTTTCATTTGTCGGGCTGATGTTTGCTGCTAAATCTCCATGTTCCCTACCCTTATAATGAATATAACTAACATATAGGAGAAATAAGTATTAACCTTTAAGCATATAGGAGAAATAAGTGTTAACCTTTAAGACTAATCATGTTAACCTTGGGTTAAATAAATTCCTTTCTTGCTTGTAACTCACTACACCCTCACCCTATAGGAATGTAACTTTACTTGGATGGTGGTGCCTGGTTTAAGAAAAAACACCCTTGGAAGAAATAAGTTTTTTGGTTATCAGAAAGAAAGGATCATAAAATGTCAGCAGGTCTCACTCATGGCCAGAAGATGATGTAATATCCCTAAGACCTTTTTTTTTTATACATTTATGTGAAGCACCTGATTTTGATAAAGGTCAGGACTGCTGACCCCCGCGTGACTCTGTATTCATCCCTATGTGTAACAAAAGGTATATAAGCAAACCCAAAAATAAAGAAATCGGATCAGTTTCCGGAAAGACTGATTCCCCCATGTCGCTTCTCTCTTGCTCCCGGTTTTTCTGGCTGAATTCCCATCTGGAGCATGGATGCTATTCCACGTAATCCAAGTTATTCAGCCTCCTTTTCTCCACTGATCTTCCTACTACACTATCCATTTCTAATCTCTCTATATCTGTGATTAAATATGTATTTTTCCAAAGACGCCGACTCCGTCCCTCCACCTTTGAATCACCCTGGATCCACCGGGGCTGGACCCCGGCAATTTTATGTAACAATTTGTTACTTAATTTATAATCATTAAATGGACACAGGCCATTGGAAAAGACCCTGATGCTGGGAAGGTTGAAAGTAAAAGAGGGCGGCGCAGGATGAGATGGTTAGATAGCATCACTGACTCAATGGACATGAATTTGAGCAAACTCTGGGGCATAGTGGAGGACAGAGGGGACTGTCACGCTGCAGCCCCTGGGGTCACAAGGCACTGGGCTGAGCACTGACAACAATGTGGATCTCAATTTGTATTCTAGCCCAAAGGCTGATGACAGGATTTGTTAAATAAGTAGATTTTATCCCTGGATCTCAGCATTTACCACATGGAGTGATTGGATGAAAAAAAAATGTATGTATGGTTCATGCAAATCAATTCCCTCAATAGCAAATGCATTTTATTTATTTAATATTTAAATAAAAGGAAGATCCAGCTGCCAAATGTAATCTGCCTATAGAGGGTGAGCTATTTTTCTCAGGGCAGCTCTGACTTGAATGTGTCCTTTCCATGATTCAATAAGAAATAAAATTAATCACAAGAGCTAATATTTATTGGGCCCTTATGTTCAAGCACTGTTTTAATCCCTTTACATGGATTGATCTTATGAAACAGGTACTGTTATAATCCTCACTTCACAGATGAAAAAAATTGAGATTCAGGGAAGTTAAGTGACTTGCCTAAGGTCACACAGCTAGAAAACAGCAAAGCTAGAATTAAGTTCCCAGCATTCTGGGTTATATATTTTGTAATGTGACTTGTGCAGAAGTCCAAGTCCTCCTGTGCTCCACCGCTCCCCCCCCCCCCGCCCCCGCCCGCTCCGCCCCCCACAGTAGCGATCTAGCTCTTGGAGTCTTAAGTCTGAATGCCACACTCCCTAATGCTGAGTTGCCTTTGCAATGGGTGAGAAATAGCAGGGGATTAAATTTGGAGTTTAGTTAGCCAGATGACTAATACCCCTATCCCTGGGCAGTATTCCATCTAATTTTTACATTCAGTCTCTTCCTGCTGCCTTATGGGAAGGCAGAGATAAGATAAAGAACATCTCATTTATTTTCAACAATGAAGGTTATTGGATTTTCACTTAATAATAAATGATATCAAGGGACCCAGATTGGGGGGGGGGGGGAATCAAAGTTCCCTAAAGTTGAATTTTTTACATGCTGTAAACTTTTATTAGCAAATATATTGACTGCCTGAAAATGCTCTAGTCCGCCTGAGTAGAGCTTTATTGTTAAAATGGAAAAACCCAAGTCCCAAAGTGAAAGCAGAGAAGTCCTTTCCTGTTCTCAGGCAGTAGGCTCACTGGTAGTAGCTCCAGGGATCCCCCAGCGGGCAGTCTAACCAATAGGGATGGAGTGGGAGAAGTAGGATGAGGGACAGAAGGGAGGAAAGCCTGGAGGTGGACGCAGAGTGAGGAGCCTCCAGACTATTAACTCCCCAGCTACATATTTTCAAAAGATGCTCACGTTCTCTGTTGTGTGTGGGCGGGGTGAAAGGGAGACCATTACGAAGGTCATGCTCAGTATCAAATTGCTATATGCCCTATCCCAGGAACATTCAGAAGCCCCTGCTATAGGAAAGGTTCAGGTAGTGTCAATATTAATCAACAATTAATAAATGACAAGAATATTTTTAGTTTAGCATTTTATTTTAGCATTATTCTCTGCATTATTCATAACAGCAAAAAATGAAAACGCCTTTCGAACTCTGTAACTGGTGCTCAGTGAATATCAATTCTCTTTCCCTCCTCCATTCTCATCCTGATCTTCCCTTTCAAACTTACAAACCTGTATTTCACAGGGTCCTTATGAGAGTGAAATGAAACAAACACTTCTCCGCTCAACACAACTGCCATTCACTAGCAACCACGATTTACTGAAATGAAGTAATGCAACAGTTGCCAACACACGGTATAAGCTTAACAGTTTGCTAAGCAAAACAAAAATGGTTGGAACATGGCTAAGTGAAAAGGACAATGCTCCCCCTTCCCAAGCTTCTGTGGATGTGTCCCAAGTCAGAGTGATGGAAAGAAACCAGACTGCAAACTTGGGATATTCCCAGTGCTTTCAAAGCAGGCAACAAAATCCGGGCTTTGCCATCAGTATTCCTGAAATAAAGTCCACACAGTTCTCAGAGGAGAGTCACTTCTGGACTGGAAATTGGCTGCCTTCTGAAATGGTCATTCAGAAGGCACCTTGTTCTTCACTACAAGCCCTGATTGTCCCGTGACCGAATCTTACCTGCTCCCTGAGACAGCCTCCTGGTGTTTCCCCTCTTTGCCCTCCCACCCTACCACACAGATGCCTTTTCCTTTGCTCTCACATAGCCTTCTTTGGTAGGTAGGTTACTTGGGAAGCCTGAAGGTAGATTCTGGCCTTGTAATGATCCAGCTTATGCACCTGACCCTCAGCAAGCCATTGGCCTCTCTGTGCTCTCTCTATCTGCAAAACAGTAATGATCTGGCGTTTCCCTGGCCGTCCAGTGGTTAAGACTCCATTCTTCTGCTGCAAGGGGCATGGGTTTGATCCCTGGTCAGAGAAGTAAGATCCACATGCCGCATGCCATGCACAGTGCTGCCCCCCCCCCCCCAACAAAAAAAAAAAAAACACGATCAGTAATATCTGGTCATTGCATGATTGTTATGTTTGAGATTCTCTTTCCTGAAATGTTCACTGAACCCTCCTATTTCCTCACCTCCAGTTAGCATTACCCTAGTTGTGTGTTATCTCTCTGTTAAAGCACTATGGATGCCTTGGTTTCATCTTTTCTTCCCACATTCCTGGATCTCAGTCTCTTTATTGGCTGTGATGCTCAAGAAAGTTTGATGAATGAATGGGAAAACAGTAAAAAGTATGATGCTTGAAAGCAGTCAAACTTATCTATAAAAGTCCAGATAGTTAATAGTTCAATATTTGTGGGCCTGTTGCAACCTCAAGAACTAAAAAGCCTCTTGATGAAAGTGAAAGAGGAGAGTGAAAAAGTTGGCTTAAAACTCAACATTCAGAAAACGAAGATCATGGCATCCGGTCCCATCACTTCATGGCAAATAGATGGGGAAACAATGGAAACAGTGAGAGACTTTGTTTTGTAAAGTCAGTCAGTCGTGTCCGACTCTTTGTGACCCCATGGACTGTAGCCTACCAGGCTCCTCCATCCATGGGATTTTCCAGGCAAGAATACTGGAGTGGGTTGCCATTTCCTTCTCCAGGAGATCTTCCTGACCCAGGGATTGAACCCAGGTCTCCCGCATTGTAGGCAGATGCTTTACTGTCTGAGCCACCAGGGACTTTATTTGGGTTGGGGGGGGGGCTCCAAAATCACTGCAGATGGTTACTGGAGCCATGAAATTAAAAGAAGCTTGCTCCTTGGAATAAAGACAGCATATTAAAAAGCAGAGACATTACTTTACCAACAAAGGTCCGTCCAGTCAAAGCTTTGATTTTTACAGGAGTCATGTATGGATGTGAGAGTTGGACTATAAAGAAAGCTGAGTGCTGAAGAATTGATGCTTTTGAACTATGGTGTTGGAGAAGACTCTTGAGAGTCCCTTGGACTGCAAGGAGATCCAACCAGTCCATCCTAAAGGAAATCAGTCCTGAATATTCATTGGAAGGACTGATGCTGAAGCTGAAACTCCAATACTTGGGCTACCTCATGCGAAGAGCTGACTCAATGGAAAAGACCCTCACGCTGGGCAAGATTGAAGGCAGGAGGAGAAGGGGATGACAGAGGATGAGATGGTTGGATGGCATCACCAACTCGATGGACATGAGTTTGAGTAAACTCCAGGAGCTGGTAATGGACAGGGAAGCCTGGCGTGCTACAGTCCATGGGGTCACAGAGTCGAACATGAGTGACCGACTGAACTGAACTGACTGAACTGCAACCAATCACTCAGTTGGTGTGTCCCAAAGCAGCAATTGACACAAGGCAAATGAATGGATGTGGCTGTGTTCCAATTAAATTTTATTTATGGACACTGAAGTTGAATGTCATCTGATTTTCACATACCATGAATTATCATTTTTTCTTTTTTTTTTTTTAATTTTTATTTTTACTTTATTTTACTTTACAATACTGTATTGGTTTTGCCATACATTGACATGAATCCACCACGGGTGTACATGCGATCCCAAACATGAACCCCCCTCCCACCTCCCTCCCCACAACATCCCTCTGGGTCATCCCCGTGCACCAGCCCCAAGCATGCTGTATCCTGCATCGGACATAGACTGGTGATTCAATTCTTACATGATAGTATACATGTTTCAATGCCATTCTCCCAAATCATCCCACCCTCTCCCTCTCCCTCTGAGTCTAAAAGTCTGCTATACACATCTGTGTCTTTTTTGCTGTCTTGCATACAGGGTCATCATACAGAGTGAAGTAAGCCAGAAAGAAAAACACCAATACAGTATGCTAACATAGATATATGGAATTTAGAAAGATGGCAATGATGACCCTGTATCATTTTTTCTTAATCATTTTAAAATGTAAAAGTCATTCTTTGCACATGGGCACACAGAAAGTTGCTGCAGGCCAGATTTGGCTCACAGGCCCTAGTTTGCCAGACTCTGCTCTAAAGCAATAGCAGGTGTGTGCTCAGTTGCTAAGTTGTTTCCCACTCTTTGTGACCCCATGGACTGTAGCCTGCCAGGCTCCTCTGTCCAAGGGATTTCCCAGGCAAAAATACTGGAGTGGGTTTCCGTTCCTTCTCCAGGGGATCTTCCTGACCCAGAGATTGAACCTGGGCCTCCTGCATTGCAGGCAGCTGTAACTCTGGGCCACCAGGAAGCCCAAAACAACAGCAGATATGATTTTTTTACAGGTGGTGCTGGGACTGCTGATGGGTGCCTCTCCTTTCACGTGAATAGATACCGAGATGCACCAAGTATGTGACATCAGGCTGTGTCTCCCCACCATCAGCAGGGAGGCTCCTCCTGTCACCTGCTGCCCTGTCAATCTGAAGGTCTCACCAGCTGCCTTCCCTTTACTTTGTCCCCTCAAATGATCTATGATTCTCCTACTCCTGGGGTGCCTGGACTGGTTTTCAGTACACAGGTCATCTTCCCAGCAGTGGGTCAAATGTGAGCTCTGCCCACATCTGTAGAGCAAGGGTTACTCTTTGGACATGCAATTTGGTTAAGAATTGGGGTGAATTTGCCTCTGTCCTTTCTTATTCATTGTGCAATTACACTGATTTATAACACCTTTTGTTCATAGAACACCTTGTTGTTGTTGTTGAGTCACCAAGTCATGTGGGGCCCCATGGAATGAAGCATGTTACTATGTCCTCAACTGGCACTGAGCTATGGGACTTTTCAAGTCTACCTCATTTATAAAATGATCTGAAAGTAACATTGATGTCTCCATCACCAAAATGGGCTTCCTTCTCTTTCAAGACCTGTTTAACCAAGGGAGGTTGGTAGGAACCAGCTTTGGAAGCATAAAAGGTTTGTGAGAAGGGAGGTATAAGAAAACCATCCATTATCGAGAGTTTAATACACACCAGGTGCCACTGTACAAACTGTCCAATGAAAGGATCAAGGCAAATGTAAGAGGGCAGATAATATTTTTATTTCAATTTTATGTAGCAAACCGAGGCCTAAGAAAGTTTAACTGGTTGAAAGTCATTTATCTAGGAAGTAGGAGAGTGAGGTTTTGCCCAAGTGATCTGACTCCAGAGCCTCTTCCTTTTAACAATTTTGTCCCAGAATTGTTAAAGTCATAAGTGTATTTCATCAGTTTCCACCATCAGTATAAAGTTTTGGCTAAGTCTCCTCTTTTTCCTTTAGGGTATTTTTATATTGTTACATCATTCCATATTCTTTTATGAATTCCTTTTTCTTCCATCATCACCATCATTTCCCTCTCTCTCTCTCTCTCTCTTTTTTTTTTTTTTTTTAATATTTTTTTGGCCAGAATGAACGTGGGATCTTAGGCTTCCCAGGTGGCTCAGAGACTCAGGAGATGCAAGTTTGATGCCTCGGTCGGAAAGATCCCTTGGAGTGGGAAATAGAAACCCACTCCAATATTCTTGCCTGGGAAATTCCATGGACAGAGGAGCTTGGTGAGCTACAGTCCATGGAACCACTTTGAAGGGGTCGTTTCAGTGTCCCAGTTATAGTCATACTATATTATATCCCATATGTACATAGTTTAATAATAAGCATATGTCCTATATATACATATGTTATATGGAGTATTCAGAAGTCTGAGGATTTGAGGCTTGGGGTCATCTCTTGTGATTGTTAAGTGCCAAAGATAAACAAGAACATAATTTGTTTCCTTATAAGAAATATGACCTCTGTGGGAACTGATCTTTTGCCCTATTTTTCTGTGCTCTAAACCATTATTTTCCAAACTATATTCCTCAGTACATTAGTTCCATGAGTGGTTAATAGTGTACCTCTTAAAAAGGTTCCCCAATCAAATACCTGCAGTGAACTCTACCACAAGTTTTTGCCCTCATAGGAAACAGGGTTCCCATAGAATCTAAGGCATGGACTGCTCTGTTCTCACCTCGAATGAGGCTGCCGCCTCATCCTATGCTAATGAGGACACCATTCTCCCGAGATTACAATGTTATCGGCTTCTCAGGTACTTAAAATGTACAGATTATTGTTCAGCTGGGGATACTTCTCCAGGACATTAACTTCACCAATTACGAAAGCATTTTCTCATTGTTTCTTCTTTCTCAGTTTCATTTCCTGAGGGTTAGAAAAATAGCTTTCCTCCACATTCGGACAATAGCCTCCGCTCACCTGCCTAAACCTTACCCTCCTTCCTTCTGTTTTCATCCCTTCTGTTCTTGCCAAGTCTCTTGACTACTTCAGGGCTTCACCAGATGTAGTAACCTTGATCTTTTAATGACCATCCCCCTCCACAATCTCATTCTCTGCATGAAGGCTACAGAGGCTTATGGCCTTGTGAGAACAGTTCCTCATTCATTCATTCAGTTGTTAAAAATTAAGGAACTATTATGGGCTGGACGTTGTTGTAGGATCTGGTTGACAGGATCAGTAAATGAATGGATTTCCTCCTCTGGGATTTGGGAAGCTCGGTTAAGTAATGCATGGCTAGGTAGGTATATTTATCTTTTAGGAAGAAAAGTGCTCTATAAATCAGGGAACTATTATAATATTTACATATTGGTCCCATGAAAAATGATTTAAGCAGTTTTCACAGTATTAAGACTCCCGATAATTTGCATTTATATAAGCACATTATTGGCACAAATTTGTCCCTCTGAGTAGCTGCACTTAAAATGGTTTTGCTTTAATTATCTCTCACAGAGCAACTATAAAGTGATTGTAAAACAATTTGCAAGTATGTGTGTTATCCATAAATGCTAAATAACGGTTAAATTATAAACACTGTGCAGTGGAATCTGACATTTCTCAGGATTGTATTTCAGTTGCTCACCTAATGTGCTGTCAACTCTGGAGCATTACCATCTGGATCAGGATGGATGTGTATCTGGAGAGGTAAGGAAGAGTGTGCACTTGCCTTAGGAGCGTCCCAAAGGAAGAAGAACCTTCTTTTACCCTCTAATTTTTTTTTTTTTTCTGTATCTTACTAACCCTCAGTGGACCACATGAAATGATTTCCAAAGCAAACCAAAGTAGTCATGAAACATGTATGTATTCAAGGGCTAAACCACGAGTTCAGATATATAAGGTGTTTTAAATATTAACTGATGAATGGATACAATAGACATTGGAACACCTCCTTTGATCCTTCATTAGTGGACTCAGTGCAAGTCACTGTGAATGACATCTTGGAGACAGCTCCTGATGATATCTACATAGTCACTATCCTCCTCTAGTGCTTTGAAGGTAGCATTTATTTTTGCCAGCAGTGCAGAAGTAAGTTTAAAGTTCTCAGTCTCTGCTCACTCTGAGCATAGTTACTCTGTGCGTCCTTTCTGGAGCTTACAGTTTCATTTCCAACCCATTATCTGATTCTCCTAAGGACCAGTGGAGGGAAAGGACAGAATGGTCTTCAGTCCTATTCCACAGGTGAAGAAACTGTGATTCAGTGTGTCAGTGGTTTATGCAAATTCACGCAGGGATACACGAGAGACAGAACCTGGACTTAGATTCTAAAGTCAAGGGAGGGAAGGATGCTGCAGATACGGGGCATCCACAAGACAGTTTCCTCTATATCATTTGCTTCATGGGCTTCCCTGGTGGCTCTGCGGGAAGGAACCTGCCTGCAACTCCAGAGACCCGGCTTCATCTCTGGGTTGTGCAGATCCCCTGGAGAAGGAAATGGCAACCCACTCCAGAATTCTTGCCTGGGCAGTCCCATGGACAGAGGAACCTGGTGGGCTAAAGGTCCATGAAGCTGCAAAAGAGTCAGACATGATTTAGGGACTAAATGACAACACCACACGCTTCACAGTGGAAAAAGTGACATTTGGAAGCATGTACTTCCACATTGCTACATGAATGAATCAGCAGTCCTATGCCGGATTCCTGCGCTTACTTCTCAGACTTGCTGTCTTCAGAAAGAAACCCTTTGGGATGTTTAACGCTGTGCCCTTTGCATCCTTCTCCCAGCCACCACCCCAGCACCACCTATCACATCAGCCTGTTTCCTTCTCTGTCTCTGATGAAGCGCAGATGACAAAAGCCCCTCCTGTGCCCCAGTCTCTGGGGACACGTCTCTGGGCCGGATGTGGGCCTGGAGAAGGAGCACCCTTGACAGTTTCATTCTCCATCCTGTGCTTTTTATTTTTAATTTTAAATTTTTATCTATTTATTTTTAATTTTAATTGGAGGCTAATTACTTTACACTATTGTAGGGGTTTTGCCATACATTGGCATGAATTAGCCACGGGTGTACTTGTGTTCCCCATCCTGACCCTCCCTCACACCTCCCTCTCCATCCCGTCCTTCAGGGTCATCCCAGTGCACCAACCCTGAGCACCCTGTCTCATGCATCGAGCCTCCACTGGCGATCTCTTTCACATATGATAATATACATGTTTCAATGCTATTCTCTCAGATCATCCCACCCTCACCTTCTCCCACAGAGTCCAAAAGACTGTTCTTTACATCTGTCTCTTTTGCTGTCTCACATATAGGGTCATCATTACCATCTTTCTAAATTCCATATATATGCATTAGTATACTGTATTGGTGTTTTCCTTTCTGGCTTACTTCGCTCTGTAGAATAGGCTCCAGTTTCATCCACCTCATTAGAACTGATTCAAATGCATTCTTATTAATAGCTGAGTAATACTCCATTGTGTATATGTACCACAGCTTTCTTATCCATTCGTCTGCTGATGGACATCTAGGTTGCTTCCATGTCCTGGCTATTGTAAACAGTGCTGTGATGAACACTGGGGTCCACGTGTCTCTTTCAATTCTGGTTTCCTTGGTGTGTATGCCCAGCGGTGGGATTGCTGGGTCGTATGGCAGTTCTACTTCTAGCTTTTTAAGGAATCTCCACACCGTTCTCCATCCTGTGCTCTTTAAATTCTTATAGACATGGGGATACCAGACCACCTTACCTGCCTCCTGAGAAACCTGCATGCAAGTCAAGAGCAACAGTTAGAACTGGACATGGAACAACAGACTGGTTCCAAATAGGAAAAGGAGTACGTCAAGGCTGTATATTGTCACCCTGATTATTTAACTTATATGCAGAGTACATCATGAGAAATGCCAGGCTGGATGAAGCACAAGCTGGAGTCAAGATTGCTGGGACAAATATCAATAACCTCAGATATGCAGATGACACCATCCTTATGGCAGAAAGTGAAGAAGAACTAAAGAGCCTCTTGATGAAAGTGAAAGAGGAGAGTGAAAAAGTTGGCTTAAAAATCAACATTCAGGAAACTAAGATCAAGGAATCCAGTCCCATGACTTCATGGCAAATAGACGGAGAAACAGTGAAAACAGTGAGAAACTTCTTGGGACTCCAAAATCACCGCAGACAGTGACTGCAGCCATGAAGTTAAAAGACACTTGTTACTTGGAAGAAAAGTTATGATAAACCTAGACAGCATATTAAAAAGCAAAGACGTTACTTCATCAATAAAGTTCTATCTAGTCAAAGCTACGGTTTTGCCAGTGGTCATGTATAGATGTAAGAGTTTGAGTATAAAGAAAGCTGAGCACTGAAGAATTGATGCTTTTGAACTGTGATGTTCAAAAGAGAAGACTCTTGAGAGTCCCTTGGACTGCAAAGAGATCAAACCAGTCCATCCTAAAGGAAATCAATCCTGAATATTCATTGGAAGGGCTGATGCTGAAGCTGAAGCTCCAATACTTTGGCAATCTGTTGTGAAGAGCTGACTCATTTGAAAAGATCCTGATGCTGGGCAAGATTGAAGACAGGAGGAAAAGGGGGCATCAGAGGATGAGATAGTTGGATGGCGTCACTGACTCAATGGACAAGAGTTTGAGCAAGCTCTGGGAGTTGGTGATGGACAGGGAAGCATGATATGCTGCAGTCCACGGGGTCACAAAGAGTCAGACACGACTGAGTGACTGAACAACGGTAACAGTCCTGTGCCCTGTCCTGACTCTGGGCTGAAGTTTAGAGGTCACATGTGTTTGGATTTATGCTGCTGTCTGGCTTATGATCCAAAGTGAGGAGAGATTGGGAGCCTTCAAATTAACCGCAGTCTTGGCAGAGAGATGTCACCCCTAGAGCACTGGGAAAGAAAAGCAATTACATAAATATTACTGGGCTCTTCCTTTGTTGGACAAATGTTCAGTACAGGCACCTGTGATCAAGTCAATCAGCAAAATCTACTGAAGGCTTGTGCTTCCACTGCTTGTACACAGATCTCTGTATTGTGAGAGCCTAACTGTGTGTGGGTGTGAGTGTGCCATTCTTGCCACCCGAGACTGGGAATGTGCCAAATCAGCTGGCCTGGGGATTCCTAGAGGTGCAGGTCCTTCTTGCACCATGTCTGACATGTAAATGTTTATGGATTCAAATCAGACAGAAAAGGACTTGCCTGAGACTCAGTTTCCACATCTAAGATGAGGAACAGCGCCAGAATGATGCCCAGGGGACCTCCAGGAGGTAACATGTCTTGGCTATCGTAAGTATGTTGTTTTTAGAAAGGAACTCATTTTGGGGTCTTCCCTGGTGCTTCAGTACTTAAGAATCTGTCTGCCAAAGTAGGGGACTCAGGTTTGATCCCTGGTTTGGAAAGATCCCACATGACACAGGGCAACTAATCCCTCGACACAACTTCCGAGCCTGTGTGCTGCCGCTCCGGAAGCCGGTGCAGCTGGAACGTGCGCTCTGAACGAGGGGAGCCGCCCTGAGAAGAAGCCCGCTTGCTGCAACTGGAGAAGGTCCGCGGAGGTGAAGACCCAGTGCGGTGAAAACTAAATGAATAAAAAGAAATACGTCCTAGGAAAAGAGAAAGGAACATGTCTAGATTCAACTTCCACCCCTGCTCCTGCCTACACACTGGTTGTGTGGTTTGGACAACTCATTTTACCTGTCCCAGCCATCTGTGAAATGGGAGTTAGGCAAAAGCAGCTTAACGTGCTCCAGAAATATCTGTTGAATGAACGATGCTCAGAGTTCAGAGGGAAAGTTTTCCATGTTAATAGGACACGACCAGCGCTTCCTCCACTGTCCCTTTCCCCTAAAGTTGTCAAGCTCTGGAACATAAAGAAAAGGACCTTCTCCCCTTGTTTCCATATCATTAAGAATTGGAGAATTATTTGAGTGGCAAATCACTAACTTGGAGTCTCTCCAACATTCGGTTCTTTGTCTCTTTCAGGGCAGGACTCCAGCTCCTGGGGTGTCGGGTGGGTGAGTCTGGTGTTGCCTCCCCCTTGTGCCATTGAGGTGGGGACAGCAGACACCCCAGTCTGCCACATGCTTCAAGACCACTGCAGAAAAGGTGCTCTATAAGCACCTGTGCAAGAAATAACTCCATCCTACTTAGGATTTGATTTCTTATGTGTGCAGGTCTGCAAACTGGATATCTCCTTATTCAGGTGATCAGACGCTGGGAAACTCAGGATTCCCTGCTTCTTATGTACACACTTGAAATGGGACTAAACTAAGTCAAAACAATTCTTTTTTCAATTTTTAAAAATTTTAATCAAAGTATAGTTTGACTTGCAACGTTGTGTGAATTTCTGCTGTATGGCAGAGTGAGTCAGTTATACACATGTGTACACTCTCTTTTATCTTCCTTTTCACTACGGTTTATCACAGGCTATTGTATATAGCTCCTTGCACTATAGAGGAGGACCATGAGGCTTATCCATCCTACACAAGCTAGCCTGCATCTGCTAACCCCGCATCCCCCTTCATCCCCGCCCCACTCCTCCTGCAGCTCGGCAGGCTCAAGAGTGTTCTCTCCATCTGGGCTTTTGTTTTGTAGATAAATGCATCTGTATCATATTTCAGACTCCACATTTAAGTGACTTTTTCTGTGTGACTAAATTTAAGGTGTTGAAATTTTACCTTCAAAGTTCCCCATCACTAACTCCAGTTCGTTTCATTTTGTGGCTTTCTTCTAAAGTATACTGACAATAACAGAGAACAGATCAACAAAAGTTCCTACTGTACAGCACAGGGGATTATATTCAATATCCTGTGATAAACTATAATGGAAAAGAACATGAAAAAGAATGTGTATACAGGCATTTCTGAATCACTTTCCTGTACAGCAGAAATTAACACAACATTGTAAATCAACTTTGCTGTTGTTCAGTCACTAAGTCCTGTCTGACTCTTTGTAATCCCATGGACTGTAACATGCCAGGCTCCTCTGTTCTCCACTATTTCCCAGAATTTGCTCAAATTCATGTCCATTGAGTTGGTGATGCCATCTAAACATCTCATCCTCTGCCAACCACTTCTCCTTTTGCCTTCAATCTTTCCCAGCATCAGGATCTTTGAACTGAGTTGGCTCCTTGCATCAGGTGGCCAAAGTACTAAATCTCAATAAAACATATGAAAAAAATATATATGTATATACTGATACTGTTGTGCAGACTTAGGTTATGTCTGCTATGGAGAAACTGCTAGAAACTTGAATAAAATGGGGTGATCTCATAGCTAAACCTCTGCTCACTAAATAAAATTAGTAAAATTTCAACACCTTAAATTTATAAAGACCAAGGGGTTTTGGTTAATAGGTAAATTAATTAATAGACATATTTAGTTCATATGCCAACTTTGGCCACATAGTCTAGCTTTTTTCAGCAATCAACTCTCCCTGGAGTAACTTTTCACTACAAAGTCACCCCTTGTATTTATGCAGTTGCCCAACAAGCACATCTTGACCATATAACTTCATTTGTCTCATTGCATTGAGCTTGTCATTCTAAATTATTTTATTTCATCCTAACTCATCTGAAGCCTGCATTACAGTCACTATAGATTCATTCTAATTCTTAACCATCTCATTCCAGAAACCCTGATGACTTTATGGTTATACATTGTAAATACTATTTCTAATAAAATGATAATGAATTGCCAGGGCCCTTCAAATTTGTAAATAATGGGAATATTTTTCTAGCAACAGCCAATTACACTAGCTGGGAAAGTCATTCTATCAGGAGCACTTACCCTTCAGCTGATTTCAATGTCAGAAAACCTCTTCATTCTGATTATTCCTTCAGTTCGGAGTCAGCCAAGACTACAGAGATACTATGTAAATGGCTTAAATGGAAGAAGTATAACAATAATAATTCTTAATGAGGAGACAGTCTGGCTCATCAGAAGCCTGGAAACCTGGAGATGGAGGAGTATCCTCCTATTTCTTCACTAATGTGTTCTGTGACCTTGGGCAAATTGGTCTGTATGTAAGCACTTGGCTCTCAGTGAGCAGAGTCTGGCAACACAAGGCAGGGGGAGGAAGACAGGACAAGAGGAGACGCAGGTTACGGATCACTTGCCACCTGCCGGGCACTGCGCAGGATGGCTGAGTCCACTGCTCAAGAAAGCAAGAGGTGAGAATTACCCCCATGTCACAGACGAGGAGACAGGAGCTCAGAGACAGTTTTCACAGCTAGGAAGTGGAGGAGGCAGAATGTAGACTCAGGTCTACCTGATCCTGAGGACAAATTCCTTTACACGCCTGATCTGTCTTTGTGCTATTTCAGTTCAGTTCAGTTCAGTTCAGTCGCTCAGTCATGTCCCACTCTTTGCGACCCCATGAATCGCAGCACGCCAGGCCTCCCTGTCCATCACCAACTCCCGGAGTTCACTCAGACTCACATCCATCGAGTCAGTGATGCCATCCAGCCATCTCATCCTCTGTCATCCCCTTCTTCTCCTGCCCTCAATCCCTCCCAGCATCAGAGTCTTTTCCAATGAGTCAACTCTTCTCATGAGGTGGCCAAAGTACTGGAGTTTCAGCTTTAGCATCATTCCTTCCAAAGAAATCCCAGGGCTGATCTCCTTCAGAATGGACTGGTTGGATCTCCTTGCAGTCCAAGGGACTCTCAAGAGTCTTCTCCAACATCACAATTCAAAAGCATCAATTCTTCGGTGCTCAGCCTTCTTCACAGTCCAACTCTCACATCCATATATGACTACTGGAAAAACCATAGCCTTGACTAGACGGACCTTAGTCGGCAAAGTAATGTCTCTGCTTTTGAATATTCTGTCTAGGTTGGTCATCACTTTTCTTCCAAGGAATAAGCGTCTTTTAATTTCATGGCTGCAGTCACCATCTGCAGTGATTTTGGAGCCCCCAAATATAAAGTCTGACACTGTTTCCACTGTTTCCCCATCTGGTCCCCAGTGATGGGACTGGATGCCATGATCTTCGTTTTCTGAATGTTGAGTTTTAAGCCAACTTTTTCACTCTGTTCTTTCACTTTCATCAAGAGGCTTTTTAGTTTCTCTTCATTTTCTGCCATAAGGGTAGTGTCATCTGCATACCTGAGGTTATTGATATTTCTCCCAGCAATCTTGATTACAGCTTGTGTTTCTTCCAGTCCAGCGTTTCTCATGATGTACTCTGCATAGAAGTTAAATAAGCAGGGTGACAATATACAGCCTTGATGTACTCCTTTTCCTATTTGGAACCAGTCTGTTGTTCCATGTCCAGTTCTACCTGTTGCTTCCTGACCTACATACAGATTTCTCAGGAGGCAGGGCAGGTGGTCTGGTATTCCCATCTCTTTCAGAATTTTCCAGTTTATTGTGATCCACAGAGTCAAAGGCTTTGGCATAGTCAATAAAGCAGAAATAGATGTTTTTCTGGAACTCTCTTGCTTTTTCCATGATCCAGCGGATGTTGGCAATTTGATCTCTGGTTCCTCTGCCTTTTCTAAATTCAGCTTGAACATCAGGAAGTTCACAGTTCACGTACTGCTGAGGCCTGGCTTGGAGAATTTTGAGCATTACTTTACTAGCATGTGAGATGAGTGCAATTGTGCGGTAGTTTAAGCATTCTTTGGCATTGCCTTGCTTTGGGATTGGAATGAAAACTGACTTTTTCCAGTCCTGTGGCCACTGCTGAGTTTTCCAAATTTGCTGACATATTGAGTGCAGCACTTTCAGAGCATCATCTTTCAGGATTTGAAACAGCTCAACTGGAATTCCATCACCTCCACTAGCTTTGTTCGTAGTGATGCTTTCTAAGGCCCACTTAACTTCACATTCCAGGATGTCTGGCTCTATATTAGTGATCACACCATTGTGATTATCCGGGTCGTGAAGATCCTTTTTGTACAGTTCTTCTGTGTATTCTGGCTAAACAAGACAGATTATCTCATTGTAACTAGTAAGACTCATAGCAAGACTAATAGTAAGACTAGGGAACTTCAGATCCAGATCAGGGAGTGAGCTCAATTTCTCTGGATGGAAGGGCTGGAGCCTCAGGAAGGGTCTAGACTCTGACCCTTGCAGTGGTCCCCAACCTTTTAGCACCAGGGACTGGCCTGGTGGAAGGCAGTTTTTCTATGGATGGTACTGGGGGTATCTTGGGGGATGGTTTGGGCGGCATTGCAAGGGGCAGGGAGCAACAGGCCCTGAGGAGCGGTGTGCAGCCTGATTCCTATCAGACTGAGGACTGCGATTGGTCTATGGCCCAGGGGCTGGGGACCCCTGCATTAGAGTTAACTGTAGGGTCCTCTGGTGCTGTATCAAAGGCTTGAGCTTGACTTTGGGATGAGAGAGAAGATGCTGACAAAGGCATGCATTTCCCATCTTGATGGCAAGTGCTTCTGTTGGCACTTTTGGTCCCCCCACTTCTGAATCCCCCTCTATTTATGTGGAACACGCGTCTGCTGCACCCCCTGGCTGAGACATATCCCCTTCTTACAGGACTCCTGCAGTGGCCTCCTAAGGGGTTTCCCGACTCCAGCCTCAGCCTCTTGGAGACTCTCCTCATTGAAGGAACAGTAATTTTCCCCCAGAGGACAATAAAGAGTAATCAAGAGATTCAAGCCAGGGGATTACATAATTAGACTTACAGTTTAGGCAAATTAAACTCTGAGCAATTAATGCATGATGATCTTCCCCTGTTATCTCTTTAGCCATTGACTCCTTCCACCCATTCCTTCCGGCAAACTGAGTCCAGAACTGTCCTTAACAATAACAGATTATTCTGCCAGACAAGCCCCTCTGCCTGATGCCCATGCCCGTGGTCTTGCTGAAACATTTCTATGAAGCAGTCCTCCTCACCCCACATACTTGGGAAGCCCCCCAAAGACCTTCACTCACAGCCCTCACAACTCACTCGATACTTTGAAATGGCTTCTTTGTCTCCCTTGCAGAGTGTGAGCCCCTCAGAGACAGGGGCTGCACCACTCCCGCCGCAGTCACAGCCGCCAGGGCCCCACTAGATGTCGGCGGAATAAGTGGCTCAGCCTCTTCTCTTCTGAAAGGTGGCTGGATGAGGGAAATACAGTAATGCTGGGGGCCAAGACACTGCAGAGCTTGGGACCATCCTTTGACCATCTTGGGCTTCCCTCGTGGCTCAGATGGTAAAGAATCTGCCTGCAGTGCAGGAGATGTGGGTTTGATCCGTGGGTCAGGAAGACCTCCTGGAGAAGGGAATGGCCACCACTCCAGTATTCTTGCCCAGAGAATTCTATGGACAGAGGATCCTGGTGGGCTGCAGTTCATGGGGTCACAAAGAGTTGGACATGACTGAGCGACTAACCCTTTCAGTTTCACTTTAACCATCTTAGACCTTGATTCTTCTATAAAATCAGGAGAGAAAAGAGACAGACATTTTCTGAGGATCCATCTTCTCTGACATTCCAGCTTTTTGATTCCTTAGGCACAAAGGTGAAAATGGTGATTTAAGAACAAGAAGTGGGGAATTATCCTGGTGGTCCGGTGGCTAAGACTGCACACTCCCAATGCAAGGGGTCTGGGTTCGATCCATGGTGGGGGAACTAGACCCCACAGGTCACAACTAAAGATCCTGCAGCCACACTGAGACCCGGCACAGCCAGATACATAAAGAGAATAGATATTAAAAAAAACAAAAAGAACAAGGAGCAGGCAATGCTCAAGGAGGTGGGCCTCAATGGGATGGGGAGCCTCAGTCTAGAGTATTGGCCTCCTGGGCCCAGGCTACGACTATGGAGAGCAACTGGAGGCTGTCAGCCTTGGCCGAGTGACTAAGCACTGCCAGGAGCCTTCCTGGGGAGGAAGGAGGACATATTCAGCCTCAGAGAAAACCCCATGTAGCCACAGTCCAGCCTCGAGGCAAGCGCCTCCCCCCACCCCCCAGCAGTCCTGGACTTCTGACTGGAAGGAGCCCCAGAAGGACCACTGACTCTCAGGGAGCCTGAGAGCTCTTCCCAACAAAGTCTCGCCATGAGCGCTTCCTGATTCCGAATCCTCAGCCCCTGGCGGTATCCGGCACTATACTTCCCAGCGCACTGCGCAAATGAATGAAAGCCCACAGCTATTAAAGCACCTTAGTCTTGGGAAGCCACATGCAAAGTTGGATGCCATGCAGAATTCATTCTTATCTTTCTTCTTATTTCCCAAATCTTCCCTTCCCTGACTCCACCCACACACTCACTTACTTTTTTTTTTTTCTTCATCCGAATATCCAATCAGTCAGAGAAGAAGACTGCAAAATTGGGTTTGGGGGTAGGGAGTGGCATTCCCTACCCAGCTCTGGTGTCAGATTTGGGTGGAACCAGAGGCAGGCCCAGGGCTGGACTTATAAATGCAGCAGGTAAGACAGCCATTCAGTATTGTCACAGCTGCTGCAGCTCCTGCTGGATCGCCTTTGTTCCCTCTTCTCTGAAGGTAGGCGCTGGCAAGGGGCAGAGGACCACCTTCAGGCTATGGGATGGCAGGGTTTCTTGTATATGGGGTGGGCTGGGGAGGTGTTGCATGGGGAATTGGAAGGATGGGAGAAATGTGGGGGAATGGCTGAGCCCCTACATGTTCTAGGGAAGGCCCACATAGGACAAAGGAGGGAGGGGCCAGGACCGCTTGGAAATCCCAGCTATAGCCCTGGGATTATGACCCTTGCCAGGGTGCAAGCCTGGCAAGACCTCTACTTTTCAGCTGGTGCCACCTTGTCCCAAGCTCTGAGCTAGGCCACGACATGGGGAGGGGCTGCTGGGGCAGACCAGGAGGAGAGGAGTAGTGAGAGGCAGCCGCCTGCCAGGACCTGCGGACCTCACCCTCTCCCCACCCTCCTCTCCCGTGGAGCAGTGACTGAAGGAAGCAACCACCGCAATGGGCAAAGAGAAGACACACATCAATATCGTGGTCATTGGCCATGTGGACTCCGGCAAGTCCACCACCACCGGGCACCTCATCTACAAGTGTGGGGGGATTGACAAGAGGACCATTGAGAAGTTTGAGAAGGAGGCAGCTGAGGTGAGGCACCCACCCGTGGGGTTGGCTCTAGGAGCGGCGGGGGCAGGGGATGGCAGTCTGCTCCTGGCTGGGTCTGGTGGCAGAGCGTGGAAGCAAGGCATGCTGTGAGGTCTTGAAGCAGCGGCTGAATCCCCCAGGAGAGATCCGGCTGCTCGCCACCAATGTACTCTTCACGCCTCATCCCTCCCCAGATGGGTAAGGGCTCCTTCAAGTACGCCTGGGTGCTGGACAAACTGAAGGCAGAGAGAGAGCGTGGCATCACCATCGACGTCTCCCTGTGGAAGTTTGAGACCAGCAAGTACTACATCACCATCATCGATGCCCCGGGCCACAGGGACTTCATCAAGAACATGATCACCGGCACCTCCCAGGTAAAGCAGCCCTTGTTTCCAGGTCCCTCCCTTTCGAACTAGGGCGGACTGTAGGGGAGGTGGCTGGCAGAGGGCGGGGAGGAAACTCAGGCTTTATTTCCTGGGGAGGAGGGGCATCATAAGCTTTAGAAGGTTTTCCTTATCCACGTGGACCTTCAGTTCAGACCAATCAGAAAAGAAGATAGACTCTAATGTGGTCCAGACACCATCCTCCTTTCAGGCTGGGGCAGGGACTAGGTTTTCTGACACCCAGACAAGCAAGTCACCTTGTGGGACTCCTGACGAAGGAACCAAAAGCTCGTGTATGGGACTGAGTAACAGTTTAAGTGGGAGGCAGGACCTCTGCGCACAGCAGCATCCGGGGGGTGAAGGCATTTGTCAGTTTCCGGCAAGTGTCCAGCCTGCAAGGGGCCAGGGATTGCCCGCCCGAAGCTCTAGCCAGCCTCTCAGCACATCCGGGGCCCCCTCCCCTAACCAACCTCTTGCCCCCACGATGTCTGCCTCCCGCAGGCTGACTGCGCTGTGCTCATTGTGGCTGGCGGTGTGGGCGAGTTTGAGGCAGGCATCTCTAAGAACGGGCAGACTCGCGAGCACGTGCTGCTCGCCTACACCTTGGGTGTGAAGCAGCTGATCGTGGCGGTCAACAAGATGGACTCGACCGAGCCGGCCTACAGCGCCGCACGCTTCCAGGAGATCACCAAGGAAGTGAGTGCCTACATCAGGAAGATCGGCTACAACCCGGCGACCGTGGCCTTTGTGCCCATCTCGGGCTGGCACGGAGACAACATGCTGGAGCCCAGCACCAACGTGAGTGCAGGCGGGGTCCATGGGCGGCTGGGTTGCGGGGGAGAATGGGTCTTGGTCCTAGGGTGGGCACGCCGGCAGCCACGCCCCCACCTCGCTTCCCCCTTCACTGCATTCCTGTCCCCGCAGATGCCCTGGTTCAAGGGCTGGAAAGTTGAGCGGAAGGAGGGAAACGCCACTGGGGTGACCCTACTGGAAGCTCTGGACTCCATCCTGCCCCCAACTCGCCCAGTCAACAAGCCCCTGAGGCTGCCACTACAAGATGTGTACAAGATAGGAGGTGAGGAGCCAGGGCTGGGCAGGCTGAGGGGAGATGCCAGTGGAGGACGAGGTCCACTGTCTGACTTGCTGGGCTTCAAATCCTGACTTGTGAGCAGTGCCAAACCCCCAGAGTTTCCAGTTTATCTGATATGCAGAAGAAATAGCCAGTCGTTGAGTTTGGCATTTCCTACCAGCTCTGTAGGTGACCTTGGCCCTTGATCCCCAGGAAGCCAGCTCTTACTGGGTAGGGCTGGAGTGGTTCTAACCTCCTGACCTTCTCCTGTGCAGGCATCGGCACGGTGCCCGTGGGCCGAGTGGAGACCGGCTTCCTGAAGGCCGGCATGGTGGTCACCTTTGCCCCCTGTGGCCTCACCACTGAGGTCAAGTCTGTGGAGATGCACCACGAGGCCCTGTCGGAGGCCCTGCCCGGGGACAACATGGGCTTCAACGTGAAGAACGTGTCTGTGAAGGACATTCGTCGTGGCAACGTGGCTGGAGACAGCAAGAACGACCCCCCAATGGAGACCAGCAGCTTTGTGGCCCAGGTGAGCTGCCCAGGAGGCCAGAGCCCTTGGTGTGTGGTGGTGGTGGTGGAGACTGCCTCTGAGAAATCAGTCCTGGTTTCGGTGGAGGCCCCAGTCGGCTCGAGGCTTGGCCCTGGATCACGGGTCCCAGCAGTGATCCCCCTCCTCTCCCCCTCCAGGTGATCGTCCTGAATCACCCAGGACAGATCCAAGCTGGCTATTCTCCGGTGCTGGACTGTCACACAGCCCACATCTCCTGCAGGTTTGCTGAACTGAGGGAAAAGATTGACCGCCGCTCGGGCAAGAAGCTGGAAGACAACCCCAAGGCCCTGAAGTCGGGTGACGCTGCCATCGTGCAGATGGTCCCCGGCAAGGCCATGTGTGTGGAGACCTTCTCCGAGTACCCGCCTCTAGGTGAGCTGGGGCGGATGGCTGCTGAGTCCTGGGAGGAAAAGCACCTCTGACTGAGGCCATGGAGCCCCGCCTTCTGTGTCTCTTTTCAGAAATCTCACTTTTCCTTCCTTCTGTCCTCCAGGCCATTTTGCCGTGCGGGACATGAGGCAAACCGTGGCCGTTGGCGTCATCAAGGCTGTGGAGAAGAAGACAGGGGCTGCGGCTAAGGTCACCAAGTCAGCGGTGAAGGCCAGCAAGAAATGAAGCATGTCCTTCTCCTGCACCATTTTCTCAGCAGCCCCCACTGTGTGAGATACTTCTGTGACTGAATAAAATTAGTAGTAAAACTTCTAGCAGTTTTGGTTTCCTCCAAAAAGGAAAGCATGAGGTCAGTGAGGAGATTCTGGGTAAAGAACCAATTTAAGGACCATAGGCTTGGAACTGTTTTATGCGCTGGGTGGTGAACACACCATTCAGGTCTTAGCAGCCTTCTTACTGTTTCCCACAAGGAAGAATTGTTTGGGGATGTGATGAAGTAGAGTCACAATGGCATAGGGCGAGATGCCAAGGTTCATAGGTGAGTCCACACTACCATGTCCAAAGGCTGAGTTTTGCCAAGAGAACGCACTGGTCATAGCAAGCAGCAACAACACAAGAGAAGACTCTACACATGGACATCACCAGATGGTCAATACTGAAATCAGGTTGATTATGTTATTTTCAGCCAAAGATGGAGAGGCTCTATACAATCAGTAAAAATAAGACCGGGAGCTGACTGTGGCTCAGATCTTGAATGCCTTACTGTCAAATACAGATTTAATTAAAAAAGTAGGGAAAACCACTAGACCATTCAGGTATGACGTAAATCAAATCACTTGCGATTACAGTGGAAGTGAGAAATAGATTCAAGGGATTAGATCTGATAGACTATGGATGGAGGTGCGTGACATTGTACAAGAGGCAGTGATCAAGACTATCCCCAAGAAAAAGAAATGCGAAAAGGCAAAATGATTGTCTGAGGAGGCCCTACAAATAGCTGAGAAAAGAGAACCTAAAGGCAAAGCAGAAAAGGAAAGATACACCCATTTGAATGCAGAGTTCCAAAGAATAGAAAGGAGAAATAAGAAAGCCTACCTCAGTGATCAATGCAAAGAAAGAGAAAAACAATAGAATGGGAAAGACTAGAGATTTCTTCAAGAAAATTAGAGATACTAAGGGAATATTTCATGCAAAGATGGGCACAATAAAGGACAGAAATGGTATGGACCTAACAGAGGCAGAAGAGATTAAAAAGAGGTGGCAAAAACAAAGAGTTCAGTTCAGTTCATTCGCTCAGTTGTGTCCGACTCCTTGCGACCCCATGAATCGCAGCACTCCAGGCCTCCCTCTCCACCACCAACTCCCGGAGTTCACTCAGACTCACGGCCATCGAGTCAGTGGTGCCATCCAGCAATCTCATCCTCTGTCATCCCCTTCTCCTCCTGCCCCCAATCCCTCCCAGCATTAGAGTCTTTTCCAAAGAGTCAACTTTTCACACGAGGTGGCCAAAGTACTGGAGTTCCAATTTCAGCATCATTCCTTCCAAAGAACACGCAGGGCTGATCTCCTTCAGAATGGACTGGTTGGATCTCCTTGCAGTCCAAGGGACTCTCAAGAGTCTTCTCCAACAACACAGTTCAAAAGCATCAATTCTTCGGCACTCAGCCTTCTTCACAGTCCAACTCTCACATCCACACATGACCACTGGAAAAACCATAGCCTTGACTAGACAGACGTTAGTCGGGAAAGTAATATCTCTGCTTTTGAATATGCTATCTAGGTTGGTCATAACTTTTCTTCCAAGGAGTAAGCGTCTTTTAATCTCATGGCTGCAGTCACCATCTGCAGTGATTTTGGAGCCCCCCAAAATAAAGCCTGACACTGTTTCCATTGTTTCCCCATCTATTTGCCATGAAGTGATGGGACCGGATGCCATGATCTTCGTTTTCTGAATGTTGAGTTTTAAGCCAACTTTTTCACTCTCCTCTTTCACTTTCACCAAGAGGCTTTTTAGTTCCTCTTCACTTTCTGCCACAAGGGTGGTATCATCTGCATATCTGAGGTTATTGATATATCTCCCAGCAATCTTGATTCCACCTTGTGTTTCTTCCAGTCCAGCATTTCTCTAATGTACTCTGCATATAAGTTAAATAAGCAGGGTGACAGTATATAGCCTTGACGTACTCCTTTTCCTATTTGGAACCAGTCTGTTGTTCCATGTCCAGTTCTACCTGTTGCTTCCTGGCCTGCATACAGATTTCTCAAGAGGCAGGTCAGGTGGTCTGGTATTCCCATCTCTTGAAGAATTGTCCACAGTTTATTGTGATCCACACAGTCAAAGGCTTTGGCACAGTCAATAAAGCAGAAATAGATGTTTTTCTGGAGCTCTCTTGGTTTTTCATAATCCAGGGGATGTTGGCAATTTGATCTCTGGTTCCTTGGCCTTTTCTAAAACCAACTTGAACATCAGGAAGTTCACGGTTCATGTATTGCTGAAGCCTGGCTTGGAGAACTTTGAGCATTACTTTACTAGCAGGTGAGATGAGTGCATTGTGTGGTAGTTTGAGCATTCTTTGGCATTGCCTTGCTTTGGGATTGGAATGAAAACTGACTTTTTCCAGTCCTGTGGCCACTGCTGAGTTTTCCAAATTTGCTGGCATATTGAGTGCAGCACTTTCACAGCATCATCTTTCAGGATTTGAAATAGCTCTACTGGAATTCAATCACCTCCACTAGCTTTGTTCGTAGTGATGCTTTCTAAGGCCCACTTTAATTGACATTTCAGGATGTCTGGCTCTAGATGAGTGATCACACCATCGTGATTATCTGGGTCATGATTATCTTTTTTGTACAGTTCTTCTGTGTATTCTTGCCACCTCTTCTTAATATCTTCTGCTTCTGTTAGGTCCATACCATTTCTGTCCTTTATCGAGCCCATCTTTGCATGAAATGGTCCCTTGGTATCTCTAATTTTCTTGAAGAGATCTCTAGTCTTTCCCATTCTGTTCTTTTCCTCTATTTCTTTGCATTGATCACTGAAGAAGGCTTTCTTATCTCTTCTTGCTGTTCTTTGGATCTCTGCGTTCAGATGCTTATATCTTTCCTTTCCTCCTTTGCTTTTCACTTCTCTTCTTTTCACAGCTATTTGTAAGGCCTCCCCAGACAGCCATTTTGCTTTTTTGCATTTCTTTTCCATGGGGATGGTCTTGATCCCTGTCTCCTGCACAGTGTCACGAACCTCATTCCATAGTTCATCAGGTACTCTATCTATCATATCTAGGCCCTTAAGCCTATTTCTCACTTCCAGTGTATAATCTTAAGGGATTTGATTTAGGTCATACCTGAATGGTCTAGCGGTTTTCCCTACTTTCTTCAATTTAAGTCTGAATTTGGTAATAAGGAGTTCATGATCTGAGCCACAGTCAGCTCCTGGTCTTGTTTTTGTTGACTGTATAGAGCTTCTCCATCTTTTGCTGCAAAGAATAGAATCAATCTGATTTTGGTGTTGACCATCTGGTGATGTCCATGTGTAGAGTCTTCTCTTGTGTTGTTGGAAGAGGGTGTTTGCTATGACCAGTGCATTTTCTTGGCAAAACTCTATTAGTCTTTGCTCTGCTTCATTCCACATTTCAAGGCCAAATTTGCCTGTTACTCCAGGTGTTTCTTGACTTCCTACTTTTGCATCCCATTCCCCTATGATGAAAAGGACATCTTTTTGGGTGTTAGTTCTAAAAGGGCAAAATGATAGGATCCTGAAAGAGGAACTCCCCAGGTCAGTAGGTGCCCAATATGCTGCTGGAGATCAGTGGAGAAATAACTCCAGAAAGAATGAAGGGATGGAGCCAAAGAAATAACAATACCCAGCTGTGGATGTGACTGGTGATAAAAGCAAGATCCGATGCTATAAAGAGCAATATTGCATAGGAACCTGGAATGTCAGGTCCATGAATCAAGGCAAATTGGAAGTGGTCTAACAGGAGATGGCAAGAGTGAACGTTGACATTCTAGGAATCAGTGAACTAAAATGGACTGGAATGGGTGAATTTAATTCAAATGACCATTATATCTACTACTGCGGGCAGGAATCCCTCAGAAGAAGTGGAGTAGCCATCATGGTCAACAAAAGAGTCTGAAATGCAGTACTTGGATGCAAGCTCAAAAACGACATAATGATCTCTGTTTGTTTCCAAGGCAAACCATTAAATATCACAGTAATCCAAGTCTATGCCCCAACCAGTAGTGCTGAAGAAGCTGAAGTTGAATGGTTCTATGAAGGATACACAGAAGAACTATACAAAAAAGATCTTCATGACCCAGATAACTAAGATGGTGTGATCACTCACCTAGAGCCAGACATCCTGGAATGTGAAGTCAAGTGGGTCTTAGGAAGCATCACTACAAACAAAGCTAGTGGAGGTGATGGAATTCCAGTTGAGCTATGTCAAATCCTAAAAGATGATGCTGTGAAATTGCTGCACTTAATATGTCAGCACATTTGGGAAACTCAGCAATGGCCACAGGACTGGAAAAAGTCAGTTTTCATTCCAATCCCAAAGAAAGGCAATGCCAAAGAATGTTCAAACTACCACACAATTGCACTCATCTCACACACTAGCTAAGTAATGCTGAAAATTCTCCAAGCCAAGTTTCAACAGTTCATGAACCATGAACTTCCAGCTTTTCAAGCTGAATTTAGAAAAGGCAGAGGAACCAGAGATCAAAATGCCAACATCCGTTGGATAATCGAAAAAGCAAAAAAGTTCCAGAAAAATATTTACTTCTGCTTTATTGATTATGCCAAAGTCTTTGACTGTGTGGATCACATCAAACTGTGGAAAATTCTTCAAGAGATGGGAATACCAGACCACCTGCCCTGCCTCCTGAGAAATCTGTATGCAGATCAAGAAGCAATAGTTAGCACTGGACATGGAACAACAGACTGGTTCCAAATAGGGAAAGGAGTACGTCAAGGCTGAATATTGTCACCCTGCTTATTTAACTTATATGCAGAATATATCATGAGAAACGCTGGGCTGGAAGTAGCACAAGCTGGAATCAAGATTGCCAGGAGAAATATCAATAACCTCAGATATGCACATGACGCCATCCTTATGGCAGAAAGTGAAAAAGACCTAAAACTCTTGATGAAAGTGAAAGAGGAGAGTGAAAAAGTTGGCTTAAAATTCAACATTCAGAAAACTAAGATTATGGCATCTGATCTCATCACTTCATGGCAAATAAATGGGGAAACAATGGAAACAGTGACAGACTCTATTTTCTTGGGCTCCAAAAATCACTGCAGATGGTGACTACAGCCATGAAATTAAAAGACACTTGCTCCTTGGGAAAAAAGTTAGGACCAAGCTAGACAGCATATTAAAAAGCAGAGACATTACTTTGCCAACATAGGTCCATCTAGTCAAGGCTATGGTTTTTCCAGTAGTCATGTATGGATGTGAGAGTTGGGCTATAAAGAGAGCTGAGTACTGAAGAACTGATGCTTTTGAACTGTGGTGTTGAAGAAGACTCTTTGAGAGTTTCTTGGATTGCAAGGAGATCCAACTAGTCCATCCTAAAGGAAATTGGTTCTGAATGTTCACTGGAAGGACTGATGTTGAAGCTGAAACTACAATACTTTGGTCACCTGATTTGAAGAGCTGACTCATTTGAAAAGACCCTGATGCTGAGAAAGGTTGAAGGTAGGAGAAGGGGATGACAGAGGATGAGATGGTTGGATGGCATCACAGACTCGATGCACATGAGTTTCAGTAAGCTCCGGGAGTTGGTGATGGACAGGGAGGCCTGGCGTGCTGCAGTTCATGGGTCTCAAAGAGTCGGGCATGACTGAGCAACTGAACGGAACTGAACGGAACCATGTCCTTGAAACACTGGTGCTAGGTTCTTTAGCATTCAGAGCCCTGAAACAGGAAATGCCAAATTCTCTTAGGCAGAAGGGGTACTATAAATGGATGTTTGAGCTTGACCTGTCGAATTAAGTTAGGTTGGTATGCCTAGACAGTGAGGAATGAACAGAGCTTTGTAGCCTTTGTTCCCTAATTTTTGTTTTCCATGTTTTTGGACGCAGCAGTATATCTTATGGAATTTTATAAGCTATATCACATATCATCATGTACTGGGAGTCAAGTCTTCCAGGTCTGCCTGTGGCATATTCATTCATCCATCAATTTGGCAGATAATTTGTGCCAGATGGTGGTCTGATCCGTTAGACTTTACCTAAAGTGTAGAGACATCAGGTGATAAGTGCCTAAAAGCGAGTGAGCAGTAAGAGGGTAGCGGTGGAAAGTTGACCATGAAAACTGCAAAGCAGTAAAAATTTCCAGTGATCCCAGCACGATGGCAACTTGGACCAGGTGGATAGTCATGATGGAGGTAAGTGGTGAGAAATTCTGAATATATTTAGAAACTGATAAATATTTAAAAATTGCATGTGAGATATGAAATGGAATTTAAGGTGACATCTAGTTTCTTGGCCTGTGGAGTTAGAAAGATTGGATTTCTATCATGAGAGGTGGGAGTGGATTGTTAACTAAAAGAGATGCTAGTCTGGAGTGGAGAGAGGTCCAGGCTGAGATAATCCGGGAAGTAATTAAAACATGGAAAGTGGATCCCTTGCCCAGAAGCATCTGCTTGGAGCTACTAAGACATGCACATACACCTACCCTTCCTGGAAGTAAATTAATCAGTTGCATAACCATTGCAATCAGTTCTCTACTGGAAAAATCATTACTCTTCAAACACTGAGAGTGCTATTAAAATGAATCAAAGCCTAACAGGACTGTGGGAGCTCTTTCAGAAGTCAGGTGGGGAATCAGCAGGAAGTGAAATTCCTAATCACTATGGAAATTTGATGTTCAAGATTTAGACCAGGTTGGAAGAGACCTTTTTCCCTCCCCCCCCCTCGCCCCCCGACTGATCAATAACATTACCTGTTCCTGCCTGTCAAGTTGGCTTCCTTTCATGTACAAAGCCCCAGGGAAACCCCATACCTAGCACAGACCTAGAAATAATAACAGGATGCCACGTCAGAACTGTCACCATGCCAGGTATCAAGAAGCTCACCTGTCTCCAGTGCTGGGAAGCTCGTCAAATTTCAGCTGCTGTCAACATGAAGCAGCCTAAAGGAACCTGGACCAGCCTGGAAGCATCTCAAGATTGTAAATGTCAAAGGCCACCCAAAGTGAGACCAGTGCAGGGGCTGTGGTTGGTATGGAATGCAAATTGCTCACCCGTTGGATTCCTCATGCCTCCTGGGGCCTGTGCAGAATGGCTAGTCCTTTTTGCCCTCAGAACACTTTATTTAAAATTCTCTCAATCATAACCACAGCTTTGCTTATAATGATTGGGGAGTTAAGCTTCCACCCACATGTGTCCTTAATATGTACTCAATAAACATTTGTTGACTTGTGAGTGAATGTCAACCTGCTTTTATTGAGAGAAGTGAATGTTTGATGCTAATTTATTGCTTTTGAACGTTTTTTTTGGTGTAGACTAGTTTTAAAGTCTTTATTGAATTTGCTATGATATTGTTTCTGTTTTATGTGTTTGTTTTTTTGGCAGCAAGACACATGGGATCATAGTTCCCCAACCAGGAATAAAACTCAGACTCCCTGCACTGGAAGGCAAATTGTTAATCACTGGACCATCAGGGAAGTCCTGCTAATTTACTCTTAATTTTTAAGAACAATCATGGTTTTGATCCATGTTTTGTAATGATGCCTTTTTAATTTGAAAAAAAAAATGTATCATGGTTAATGCTCTAAGCACCATATTCTCTACTCAGTAATTCCACAGTGGGTGGGAGCAAACACTGCTCGTAAGCAACAGAACCTCATCTCATTAGAAACTTCAAGAGTCTTTCTATATAGCATTGCAAAGAGCCACCAGAACTGGCCAAAGTTTGGCACCAAACTATGGCTATAGCAGTTCAGACTAGTAGTGAGAGCTCTGACATTTAACCTAAGAAGCAGCTTCTGCTGGCCAGTCCCCCTCCTTAGCCCTTAGCATAATGTGGTAAGTGGACCTGAGGCACCTTAGAGCAGAGTATGTGAGTCGCTCAGTCATGTCTGACTCTTTACAACCCCACGGACTACAGCCTGCCAAGCTCCTCTGTCCATGAAATTCTCCAGGTAAGAATATTGGCTTGGGTAGCCATTCCTTTCTCAAGGGGATCTTCCAGACCCAGGGATTGAGCCCAGGTCTCCTGCCTTGTAGGTGAATTTTTTACCATTTGAGCCACCAGGGAAGCCCAAGGCACCTTGGTTGGTCACAGTGATTAGGTTCTTGACTGGCAGGTATTAGAGGCCTCCACTTGTTACGTATCACCATCAGCTGATACAATGAACCATTCTCAGACAGTTCCTTCACATATACCTCTCTTAGCACGCATAAAACAATCACGTGTCTGTTGTAGATTTTGATGAAGTCTCTGAGATTCTATAGACCTTTCAGTCTCTTCTGCATGTAAGTGAGAGCATTCTGGCAGTAGATTTCAGCTGGCCTTTTCGTGGGGGACAGAACCCCCCAAAATGACTCAAGATAAGATGGAGTCCTTAGGTGCTGACTGCCACCTCAGAGGCTGCTGGGTTCAACTGTTCATCCAGGGAGATGACTATGCAATAGTTTCAGCCAACCCGTGTGTCATCTCTGCTCGCTTCACCTGTGAAACACACTTTACTATTACTTGTTAAAGCAAACAGCATGCCCTCTTGTGCTGACTGGAGATCAATACGGTTGAGACTCGCAACGCTGTTCTCTCCCCCTAGAATGCATCAGAAGGGCTTCTGATTACTCTTTCCAATGCTATCTTAACCAAAAGCTCTATGTTAACTAAGAAGAAACTTCTTCTTAGTTTCTGCTGGTTAAAATACTTCTTAACTATCCCTAGAGTGTGTTGTCTCGGGGTACTTTGAATATTAACCAATCACCTGTACTGACCCTGCAGACTGCGTCTCACAGTAGAGCACTCCACCTGGAGCCCACTCTTTCCTGAGAGATCGTGTTGCCCCATCCCAGCCTCCTCGCCCCCTTCTCAGGAAACCTGACTTGCTTTCCCGGCAGCTGCTTTCCTCCCAGAAGTGGCACTAGTAGTAAAGAATCCACCTGTCGGTGCTGGAGACACACATCTGGGTTCGATTCCTGAGTCAGGAAGATCCCTCGAAGAAGGAAAGGGCAACTCACTCAAGCGTTGTTGCCTGGGAAATTCCACGGACAGAAGAGTCTGGCGGGCTCCAGTCTGCGGGTCACAATGAGTTAGACAGGACGGAGTGCACGCATGCGCACACACACACGCACACACACACACACACACACATCAGTGATGGACTCGTCCAACAGCCGCAAACCCCAAAGGAAGCAACCTGGCTTCAAGATGTCAGTCTGCCCTCTGTCAGCGTCCGGGGCTCTAACACGCTTCCTGCCGGGGCACTTGTGAGCCCATCTTCCCAGGCAAACAAGAAGGCTCTGCCGCTCCGCAGGCCCTCCTTGGGGTGGTCTGCACTTTCGTGAAGGGAGCTTGTTCTGGGTTGACACGCGGCTCTCACTGGGTCCCAGCCACTCCACTCTCCAGGCTGAGGCTGGTAACCCCCGAATCTGAAGACCCTCTGTGGACACCCGGCCTCCTTCACGGAGTGAGGCCAGGAGGACATGAGGTCACTTATTGCTTCACTCTCCATCCCCTTTCACCAGATGTTCGCTGATGCTACATGGGATGGAACTGGAGTAACCATGTCATCCTGCTCACCTGGATCTCACCCGTCCGGCAAGGGAGACAAACAAGTAACTAGAAAATTCTAACAGGTATAAGAAAGGCTGTGACAGGGCTCAGCTCAGCAGGTTGAGGAGAACACAGGAGGGCCAACAACTGAGCTTGAGGAATCAGAGAAAACTTGTTGGAAATATTGGCCTCTTAAAAAAACACATGTGTAACACACAGGACTTCCTTGGCGACCAGGGGACTTGCCTTTCCATGTAGGGGGTATGGGTTGGATCCCTGGGCAGGCGCTTAAGGTCCCCCATGCCTCGTGGCCAAAACACCAAAACATGAAAAGCAGAAGCAATATTGTAACAAATTCAATAAAGATTTTAGAAATGGTCCATGTCAAAAAAAAAAAAAAAGGCACAAAAGCCCAGAGGGGAGTGGAAGCCGGGAGGGCAGGATGGTGGGTCTGTGCACTGGGAATGCCAAGAATGGGCAGGCCTTTGAAAAGCCTTAATGTCAAGCTGGGGTGTCTGGACTGGGTGGTGAGCAGCCAAGCTCACGGGCATAGTTTTTCTCTGAATGAGAGTTTCAGGCTTCAGGCTGCCTCAGAAACTTACCTTGAGCCCTAGTGCAAAGAGAACACGGGGAGCAGATGTGACCCGATACTCCCCTCTACTGCTGGGCGGTCAGCGTACTCCTGCCCACTTCCATCAAGCCTGAGCGGCCCTAGTAGTGAGGGCAACCAGCTCGTCGGCACGGAAATAAAGAAATACGACTACCAGACTGAGACGGTCCCTTCTCAGGGTGGAAGTGAAATTGGAATTCTGAAAAGACTCTAGTCATTTGTCTCAATACAGTGGATTTCTTCTTGTTATATTAAACCAAGGCCCAGACTCCAGAAGCAGAAACCCACGCTGCCATTGCCCGTTCACATGCACGACTGGTATTTTGGCCTCGTTGGAAGGCACGCCAGCTCATGTTTACATAGCTGCTTGCATTTAATGACGACAACATAACACAACTGAGAAAGTCACCCTATGGAAAAATCTGTTTTCCTTCTGTTCTGAAAAGAAAAATCCCACCACATCGGAGAGAACAGACAGGTCCGGCATTCACAGATAGACGAAGACCCTCAAAGAGAAATCTACCCCCTCCTGTTCACCTATAGGCCAACTGGGCACCGGGAGTATTTCCAGAGAAAAACTTCATACCTTACTCACTTACATCCCCCTGTCCCATAATTAGCTGAGTTCTAATTATTCCCTGTATTGTCTCTGGCACATTCCTTTTGTGAGACAATGGTGGGTAAGACAATGGTGCATAATTCAAACACAGGGCCAATCTAAATGAGAAACTGGCAGAGGGCTCACGGGACGATTGCATTATTCATGAAAAGACATCAGAACAATTGGAGGATAACATTAGATTTTAAATCACAGTGGCAATTACAAGACAATTATCCCAAATGGTGTAATTGCCACAGCTACAGGGTGAGTGGCAGAACCTACACAGCGTTCGTGCCACTTTCTTTTAATACCATGATGAAGACCGGTTTGTTTATTGTAAGAGGAGATTCTCCGGAAGGAAACATTTGTATTCCCTCCTTTTGTGCCCCGTAGAGCTGGCAACCAGAGCCTGGGTGAGAAAAGGAACCAGAGGCCGCCCTCGAGTCTTTCAGGCTCCCTGCCTTGCCTACTCCAAGATGTGCAGTGCCCAGCTCCTCTACCTCGTCCTTGAACTTCAACCCAAGTACAGAACCTGGGTTCTGCTCCTTCTAGATGACGTTTCTCAGCCAAGGACCCCTCATCTGCGGCCGTGGGGAGTCACCTGCTTTTCAGGCAGCAAACTGGGGTTTACTCCCTGTCCTAATTCTTATTGACAGCACAGCTTAGTTGGCTCAGACAGTAAAGAATTTGTCTGCAGTGCAGGAGACCCAGGTTCAGTCCCTGGGTCTAGAAGTCTCACTCCAGTATTCTTGCCAAAAAATCCCATGGACAGGAGAGCCTGATGGGCTACACTCCGAGGGTGGCCAAAGTCAGACATGACAGTGATTAACACTTTACCTTTCACTATAAAGGCAGCTATCATGTACTGAGCACACACAATGAGCAACATGCTTCCCACATCTTTTATTTATTTATACTGAGGCAAAGCTGATTTACAATGTTGTGTACAGTTCAGTTATGCAACAAAGTGATTCACTTATATATGTAGGTAAATACACACGCAACCCCATAGATGGCCTCCTACCAGGCTCCTCTGTCCCTGGGATTCTCCAGGCAAGAACACTGGAGTGGGTTGCCATTTCCTTCTCCAATGCATGAACGTGAAAAGTGAGAGTGAAGTCACTCAGTTGTGTCCAACTCTTAGCGACCTCATGGACTGCAGCCTACCAGGCTCCTCTGTCCATGGGATTTTCCAGGCAAGAGTACTGGAGTGGGGTGCCACTGCCTTCTCTGATAAATACATACACACACATACAAATATGTTCTTTTTCAGATTCTTTTTCATTATAGGTTATTATAAGATATAGAATATAGTTTTCTGTGTTACGGAGTAGGTCATTGTTGTTTATCTGTAGCAGCACTATTTATAATAGCCAAGATATGGAAGCTATCCAAGTGTCCATTGATGGGTGAATGGAATACTACTCAGCCATATAAAAGGATGAAATAAAGCCATTTGCAGCAACATGGACCTAGAGATTATCATATTAAATGAAGTAAAACAGAGAAAGACAAATATGGTATGACATGTAGAATATTAAAAAATTACAAATGAACTTATTTATGAAACAGACCCACAGACATAGAAAACAAACGTATGGTTACCAAAGGGAGAAGAAGGGGTAAATTAGGAGTTTGGGATTAACAGATATACACTGTCATGTATCTTTTCTTATTTAACTTAACCTCAGAGGTTCTTGGTTTTCTTTGTATTATTTACTCAACAAGCATTTCTTTATCTAGTCTCTCCTTTTAACTGAGATATATTTCAAGAGCCTGGGTTGCACTGACAGAACAGAGCCCTGCCTTCTTGGAGCTTACCTCATGGAGGTGTTTTGCACAACCTTGGGGACTCGATATACTATCTGAAGCACAGGCAGAACCAAATGTAGGTTGGTTGTTAAACACTCTCCACCTCTTTCCTGGCCTCCTTTCTTTCCCTTCCCTTCATTTTCTCTGTCCTTTCCTTCTAGGCTGAATTAGCTACAGAACTCTGAGTCTTTTCAAACCAGCTCAACAAACACTATCTGTTAATTTGATAAGATCTAGCAATGTTTAATGGAGAAGATGATGGCACCCCACTCCAGTACTCTTGCCTGGAAAATCCCATGGGCACAGAAGCCTGGTAGGCTGCAGTCCATGGGGTCACTAAGAGCTGGATACAACTGAGTGACTTCAATTTCACTTTTCACTTTCATAAATTGGAGAAGGAAATGGCAGCCCACTCCAGTGTTCTTAACTGGAAAATCCCAGGGACGGGGGAGCCTGGTGGGCTTCTGTTTATGGGGTCACACAGAGTTGGACACAACTGAAGCGACTTAGCAGTAGCAGCAATGTTTCAAATGAATTTATCTTTTGATCTCATAATTTCACTATTAGATCTTTATCATATAATATTCTTGCAGAAGAGTGCTAAAATATATTCAATGATACACATTGCTGTGTTGTTTGTGACAGTTTCAAACTGGAAACAATGAAAAATATCCATCAATAAGGGAACTGTTAAATAAATTATGGTGCATCCATGTAGCAGGATATTATGCAGCTGCTAAAAGAATGTACTGATTAAAGGAAGATGTCCAGGGACTCCCTTGAAGTGGAAAGGGCATGTTTCAGAACAGTGTGTACAGTTGGGTCCCGAATTTGTAAAACAAATTTCACACATTTACATTTCATTATTTAAAAAGACCAGAAGGATATGAATCAAATTATCATATGGAGGTGCCTCTAGGGAGTAAGCTGAAAGTAGGAAAGATTTTACCTTTCTTCTTCACTTGTTTTCTGATTTAAAATCTGTGTAGATTACTTTTTAGTTAAAATAAAAACACATGAAGAATATGGATTATCTTCCCAGCTCTGAGCACTGGATAATCAGAGATGACTAAGAGGGTATGGATTTCTGCCCAGGAGGAGGTTAGCCTTACGTGTCAACTTGGCTGGGCTATGGTGCCCAAATATTTGGTCAAATATTATTTATTATGTTTGGTTAAACATTATTTTGGTCAAAAGGTATTCTCTGAGTTCAGTTCAGTTCAGTCGCTCAGTCACATCCGACTCTTTGTGACCCCATGAATCGCAGCACGCCAGGCCTCCCTGTCCATCACCAACTCGCGGAGTTCACTCAGACTCAAGTCCATCGAGTCAGTGATGCCATCCAGCCATCTCATCCTCTGTCGTCCCCTTCTCCTCCTGCGCCCAATCCCTCCCAGCATCAGAGTCTTTTCCAATGAGTCAACTCTTTGCATGAGGTGGCCAAAGTACTGGAGTTTCAGCTTTAACATCATTCCTTCCAAAGAAATCCCAGGGTTGATCTCCTTCAGAATGGACTGGTTGGATATCCTTGCAGTCCCAGGGACTCTCAAGAGTCTTCTCCAACACCACAGTTCAAAAGCATCAATTCTTCGGTGCTCAGCCTTCTTCACAGTCCAACTCTCACATCCATACATGACTACTGGAAAAACCATAGCCTTGACTAGATGGACCTTAGTTGGCAAAGTAATGTCTCTGCTTTTGAATATGCTATCTAGGTTGGTCATCACTTTTCTTCCAAGGAGTAAGCGTCTTTTAATTTCATGGCTGCAATCACCATCGGCAGTGATTTTGGAGCCCCCCAAAATAAAGTCTGACACTGTTTCCATTGTTTCCCCATCTATTTCCCATGGAGGGATGGGACTGGATGCCATGATCTTCATTCTCTGAATGTTGAGCTTTAAGCCAACTTTTTCACTCTCCTCTTTCACTTTCATCAAGAGGCTTTTGAGTTCTTCTTCACTTGCTGCCATAAGGGTGGTGTCATCTGCATAACTGAGGTTATTGATATTTCTCCCAGCAATCTTGATTACAGCTTGTGTTTCTTCCAGTCCAGCGTTTCTCATGATGTACTCTGCATAGAAGTTAAATAAGCAGGGTGACAATATACAGCCTTGATGTACTCCTTTTCCTATTTGGAACCAGTCTGTTGTTCCATGTCCAGTTCTAACTGTTGCTTCCTGATCTGCATACAGATTTCTCAAGAGGCAGGTCAGGTGGTCTGGTATTCCCATCTCTTGAAGAATTTTCCGCAGTTTACTGTGATCCACACAGTCAAAGGCTTTGGCATAGTCAATAAAGCAGAAATAGATGTTTTTCTGGAACTCTCTTGCTTTTTCCATGATCTAGCGGATGTTGGCAATTTGATCTCTGGTTCCTCTGCCTTTTCTAAAACCAGCTTGAACATCAGGAAGTTCATGATTCATGTATTGCTGAAGCCTGGCTTGGAGAATTTTGAGCATTACTTTACTAGCATGTGAGATGAGTACAATTGTGCAGTAGTTTGAGCATTCATTGGCATTGCCTTTCTTAGGGATTGGAATGAAAACTGACCTTTTCCAGTCCTGTGGCCACTGCTGAGTTTTCCAAATTTGCTGGCATATTGAGTGCAGCACTTTCACAGCATCATCTTTCAGGATTTGAAATAGCTCTACTGGAATTCCATCACCTCCACTAGCTTTGTTCGTAGTAATGCTTTCTAAGGCCCACTTGACTTCACATTCCAGGATGTCTGGCTCTAGATGAGTGATCACACCATCGTGATTATCTGGGTCATGAAGATCCTTTTTGTATAGTTCTTCTAGGTATTCTTGCCACCTCTTCTTAATATCTTCTGTTTCTGTTAGGTCCATACCATTTCTGTCCTTTATCGAGCCCATCTTTGCATGAAATAGTCCCTTGGTATCTCTAATTTTCTTGAGGAGACCTCTAGTCTTTCCCATTCTGTTCTTTTCCTCTATTTCTTTGCATTGATCACTGAAGAAGGCTTTCTTATCTCTTCTCGCTGTTCTTTGGAAGTCTGCATTCAGATGCTTATATCTTTCCTTTTCTCCTTTGCTTTTCACTTCTTTTCTTTTCACAGCTATTTTTAAGGCTTCCCCAGACAGCTATTTTGCTTTTTGGCATTTGTTTTCCATGGGGATGGTCTTGATCCCTGTCTCCTGTACAATGTCATGAACCTCATTCCATAGTTCATCAGGCACTCTATCTATCAGATCTAGGCCCTTAAATCTATTTCTCACTTCCACTGTATAATCATAAGGGATTTGATTTAGTTCATACCTGAATGGTCTAGCGGTTTTCCCTGCTTTCTTCAATTTAAGTCTGAATTTGGTAATAAGGAGTTCATGATCTGAGCCACAGTCAGCTCCTGGTCTTGTTTTTGTTGACTGTATAGAGCTTCTCCATCTTTTGCTGCAGAGAATATAATCAATCTGATTTTGGTGTTGACCATCTGGTGATGCCCATGTGTAGAGTCTTCTCTTGTGTTGTTGAAAGAGGGTGTTTGCTATGACCAGTGCATTTTCTTGGCAAAACTCTATTAGCCTTTGCCCTGCTTCATTCCACATTCCAAGGCCAAATTTGCCTGTTACTCTAGGTGTTTCTTGACTCCCTACGTTTACATTCCAGTCCCCTATAATGAAAAGGACATCTGTTTTGGGTGTTAGTTCTAGAAGGTCTTGTAGGTCTTCATAGAACTGTATTCTCTGAAGCAGTTCTTTTTTAATGAGATTGACATTTAAATCAGTGGACTTTGAGTTAAGCAGATTATCCTCCATAATATGGGTGGGTTGAATCAGTTGAAGACATTAAGAGACAAAGACTGATCTTCCCTGGCGGCCTAGTGATAAAGAACCCACCCATCAACACAGGAGATGTAAGATATGTGGGTTTGATCCCTGGGAAGATTCCCTGGAGGAGGAAGTGGTAACCCATTCTAGTATCCTTCCCTGGAGACACCCATGGACAGAAAAACCTGTCAGGCTATTCCATTCATGGATTCTCAAGAGTCAGACACAACTGAAGGGAGCACACCCAACCAGGTGAAGATGTTAGCAGAATGAAGACTGACCCTCCCAGAGCAAGAAGGAATTCTGCCAGCAGACTGCCTCTGGACTTGAACTTTAACCCTTGAGTCTCCAGACTGCTTGTCTACCCCATCACTGTTTGGACCCACTAAATCACCATGATCACATGAGTCAGTTCCTGAAAATAAATCTCTCTATACCTCCTGTGTTGTTTTCTGGATAACCCGAATACAAGGAGAATTATGTGAATTTAGTGAATTAATGACCCTCCCAGGGGAGGGTTGGTTCCTCCAGGCAGTCGTTGAGGCTAAACATGTAGTCAGCCTGAATACCAAGGGATAACTTGGGCCGGGGGTTGCTGCTGCTGCTGCTGCTGCTAAGTTGCTTCAGTCGTGTTCAGTTCAGTTCAGTTCAGTTCAGTCGCTAAGTCGTGTCCGACTCTTTGTGACCCCATGAATTGCAGCACGCCAGGCCTCCCTGTCCATCACCAACTACCGGAGTTCACTCAGACTCATGTCCATCGAGTCAGTGATGCCATCCAGCCATGTCATCCTCTGTTGTCCCCTTCTCCTCCTGCCCCCAACCCCTCCCAGCATCAGAGTCTTTTCCAATGAGTCAACTCTTTGCATGAGGTGGCCAAAGTACTGGAGTTTCAGCTTCAGCATCATTCCTTCCAAAGAAATCCCAGGGCTGATCTCCTTCAGAATGGACTGGTTGGATCTCCTTGCAGTCCAAGGGACTCTCAAGAGTCTTCTCCAACACCACAGTTCAAAAGAATCAATTCTTTGGCGCTCAGCCTTCTTCTTAGAGCTCCATAATTGTCAGTCACCCCAAATAAATGTGAAATCTATGAGTGTGCTTGCCCTACAAAAGGAACTTTCAGAATTGTAGTGATTTCCTCTGGAAAACAAAGCATGGAGCTTTAGAAAGCACCCACACCCATCCCTCATGCCCACAAGTGCTCTGGGTTTTGGTCTCGAGGTCTCCACGGCCTCGTGGAAGCATCCATGTCACCAAGGGGGCTCATTCTCAACACAAGGCTCTCCCACCCCAGCGGATGATCCCCACGTCCAGAGGGAAGAGGGCTTCCTTCTTTCTGACATCAGCCTCAGAAGATTTGAGACGCTTCTCATTGCCCTCTCTCCTCAGTTTTCCCAGCTTGGAAGCTCCATCTTCCATGAATTCATCCATGACCCTCAAATATAAAGACGGGAAATCATTAACACTTAATTATGATTAAGTAGAAGCAAGAAAAATGCTTAAATATACAGAGTGAAAAAATAGAATCTGAAATGATGTCTATACTGTGATTACAATTATGAAACATTTATGCAAATGAATGAAAGACTGTAAAGTAATCATAGAAAATACAAACAGAAATTGTTAAGGAAGTGGAAGTGTGGTGAGTCCTCCTCTCCTGTAACAAAAGCTTGTTACATATTGCTATTGTTGCTTGTCAGTCAAAATGAAATAAGGGCTGTTTTGCCTGAGGAGGACAGGGTTGGTTATCTCTACTGGGCTTGTTTCTTACCTCCGGATCTCCTGGAACCAGAAACTAAAATCTCAGCATGTGCCATGTTTGTACCTATAAGCAGCATCTCATTTAACCACTGCCCTAGTCTGCGTGAAGAAGGAAATGGCAACCCACTCCAGTATTCTTGCCTGGAAAATCCCATGGACAGAGGAGTTTGGCAGGCTACAGTGCACAGGGTCACAAAGCGTCAGACATGACTGATCGACTGAGCGTGCATGCTAGTTCTGTAAGGTAGATATCATTTTGTAACACCAGATTTCAAAATCCATGTGTCAGCTGGGTTGGTTCCTTCTGGAGTTTCTGAGGGCAAGTCTACTCTGAGTCTCCCTCCTAGTTTCTAGTGGTTGACAACATTCCTTGGTGTCTGCTGGCTTGTAGTCACGCCACTTCAATCGCTGTCCTTGTATTTTTCCAGCATTCTCCGTGTGTGTATGTGTGTGAGTTCATGTGTCTTATCTTCTTATGAGGAATAGAGCCATACTGGCTTAGAGGCCACCCTAATCCAGTGTGACCTCATTTCAACTTGCTTACATCTACAATGATCCTATTTCCCAATAAGCTCATGTTCACAGGCACCAAGGGCTAGGACCTCAGTATCTTTCCAGGAGGCAAAATTCAACCCCCAGCCACGGATGTCAAACCCAGGTCTCTGTGCAACCAAAGCTGCGTGCTGGGGTGGGACACTCAGAAATCTTGACAGTACAATTAGAGATTTTTATTGGTACAAAATGAGGCAACACATAAGAAAATATCATTGTAATCATCTTGAAAACGCATGCTGGATAAACGGTGCATTAATAAAAAGCATCACAAATACCCCAGGAAATATTTAAATAGGCAATGACCAAAGTAATGTAAAAAATGGACAATTTAAACACAGTAGCTTGTAGCACATCTTCTGTGAATGCTGGGTTCATAAAAAGTGAATTTTTTAAAAACTGAATTTAATTTTTAACTGGTACTAAACTGATGACTAAAAGCTGTTGACAACCTCTTCCTGTTAAGGAAAGCAAGTTTAATTTGGTGGTAAGTAAACATAACCTCCATTATATATAAAAATAATTTATTCATCCCTTTTGTCCCAGGGCAAATCATGAAATAGATTTACACACACACACAGTAATTACAAAGAGAACAACATGGGCAACTTAGTGTTAGAGAAGATGAGAGTCAGTTGTAATTTGTACATTTTTCTCTCAAGTATTTTTCAGCTCTGACAATCATTTCCATGATTTAGATTTAATCACTTGATCCTAATTTTTGCTGCAAAAATCAGAATCAAAATGAATAATTTAATTTACTGACTGCACTGTATGAACATTGCTCTTCACATTATCTAAATCCAAAATCTCTGCCACAAGACAAGAAAATTAAATTTTCTCATTGTTAAAAATGATCAGAATAATTCAGCAGAACACCTCCAGGATATGGTTTCTCTAATTACCTTGTATCCTGAATTCTTAATTAATTATATTCTGAAACAAGAAAAAGTCCTATTGTGCTCAGAGCTCATCCTGAGCCTTTTTCCATGCTAGGTAAATTATTTACACAGTAAATCTTATCACTGCATTTCAGTTTTGTGCCTGAAGTTGCTGCCCTTTTGGTCATTTTAATATCATTCCTCTCAGAGTCAATTTCCTACCGTTTAGAACAAGCATCCAGACCTTTAGCCCCCACTACACACAAGACCTTGACGCCTGTCACTGAATCCCTTTGTGACCTAGTTAAATGTCATTTTTTTTCTGGGTCACAGGAATGATACAGCCTTAAAATCTCTGCCTGGAGAAGGAGCTCCTGAAATTGGCCAGGGCCTCGGCTTCATCAGAAAGTGACTGGCCAAGATAGAGAACGAGCCTCCACACAGATGGGCAACCACATCAAAGCCCTGTACCTCCTATCTGTGCAAAACACATTTATTTAAATAAGATGATGGATAATGCTCCAAAGAGTTTTCCTGCAAAGCTAGACTCCGGAGAACACCTGCGCTTTAAACTCAAAAGGATTTTTCTTTTGTTATTAATAGCTTTAATCATTACTAACTGAACCATTCCTCCAGCTGCCACTAGTTGGAGCTCTTGGAAATGATGAAAGCTGCTTCTATACAAAAGGACCTGGATGAAAATTAGGAAAAATCATCTGTGGCTACGATCTGAGTACTTCGTATTTGTCTCTCTTTGTCTGCATTACATCATTGTCTTCCTGTAACCTGCCTGTCTTACAGATGGAGCAACTGAAGCGCAGCGTGACTAAGTAACTCACCCAAGTTCACGCAGCTGGTATGTATCAGAGTCTGAATCAAAAGTCCAGCCAAGCTTCCCAGACATTCGTGTACAGATGTATGTATCACCTGGTGAACTTGTTAACAAGTAGATTCTGATTCAGTGGGGCCGGGATTCTGTGTTTCTGGCAGGCTCTCTGGTGAGATTAATCCTGCTGGTCCCTGGACCACCTGAGGAGCGGGATGCATACGTGCTAAGTTGCGTCAGTCGTGACCGACTCTGTGTGATCCCATGGGCTGTAGCCCGCCAGGCTCCTCTGTCCGTAGGATTCTCCAGGCAGGAATACTGGAATGAGTTGCCGTGCCCTCCTGCAGGGAATCTTCCAGCCCCAGGGATCGAACCCGCATCTTCTGCATTGCCAGCAGATTCTTTACTGCTGAGCCACTGGGGAACCCACGGAGCAGGGTAGTAGAGCCTAGCTTCACAGCCTCTAAGGCAATTATCACAGTTCTGTCAATGGTACTTTTTTGTTTCCAACTGATGAAAGCCCATATGAAAATCCACGTTTCAAGACTTCCTTTGAGCTCTTCTACATTGCAGATATAAACAATCTCAAAGTTAAAGTTTGTGGAGTCACAATGGGTCAGATGCGGCCTGATGTTATGAGAACCTCAGCATTCAAACTCTATAGAACCTGCTTACATTTTTCTTGCTAACATCTGTCTTGCTGGGACCCTCCTGTTGGAATGCACAGCCTGAGAGCAGGGCATTTGGCATTTCAGTGAGAAGGAGCTCTCAGTGGTTCTGCTAGTCAGCTGTCTGGCCTCCTCACAGGGCCCTGCCCTGAACAGGCCAAGAAGAGAGGCACACGAGACAGTGTTTACAGATGATATCAAGACCCGATGGGTCGGTGCTCATGCAGGCAGCAAGTTTGTTTGCTCAGTGGCCAGGTTGTGTCTGACTCTTCGCAACCCCACGGACTGCACACCAGACTTCCCCGTCCCTCATCATCTCCCAGAGTTTGTCCAAGTTGGTGTCCATTGCATCAGCGATGCCATCCAACTATCTCCTCTGTCGTCCCCTTCTCCTTCTGCCTTCAGTCTTTCCCAGCATCGGGGTCTTTTCCAATGAGTTGGCTGTTTGCATCAGGTGGCCAAAGTATTAGAGCTTCAGCTTCAGCATCAGCAGTTATAGTGGCAGTGCCGAACCTGATCTCCTGAGAATCTGGAGCAGCAGTGTGGCTTCCAGAACAGAGGCCAGCTCTATGTACCTGATGGACAGAGTAAGTTATAAGTTGCTGCATGCTGGGTGTTGCTGTTGGTGGAATGGGGCTTCCCAGGTGGCACTAGTGGGAAAGAACCTGCCTGCCAGTGCAGGAGACATAAGAGACATAGGTTTAGCCCCTGGGTTGGAAAGATCCCATGGCAACCCATTCCAGTATTCTTGCCTGGAGAATCCCATGGACTGAGGAGTCTGGCAGGCTAGAGTCCATAGGGTCTCAAAGAGTTGGACATGACTGAAGCGACTTAGCATGCATGCATTGGTGGCATTATTATTTGATGAAACCATTTTGAAAGCAATTAAAATGGGAGAAAGGTTCGGACTTAAAAGTGGAGGTCTTTGACTTAAAAATTCTGTTTGTAGAAATCCATCCTTCAGGAATCCTAACGTGTGCACATTTATACAGGAATATTCACGGGAGTCTTGTCTGTAATATCCAAACATTAAAGCAGTCAGTCTAGAAGGGCATGATTGGCTTATACGTGGAATCTAAAAGACACAAGGAATGAATGAATATAACAAAATAGAAACACATACACAGACATAGAGAACAAGCTAGTAGGGAGAGGGAGGGAGAAACGGGCAAGGCAGAGGTGTGGAAGTAAGAGATTAAAAACCACTATGTTTAAAATAGGTGAGCAACTAGGAGATATCGTATGCTGCTGCTGCTGCTGCTAAGTGTCCGACTCTTAGCGACCCAGTGGACTGTAGCCTACCAGGCTCCTCCATCCATGGGATTTTCCAGGCAAGGGTACTGGAGTGGGTTGCTGTTGCCTTCTCCAATATTGTATAGCACAGGGAAATATAGCCATTATTTTGGAAGAAACTTTAAATGGAGCATAATCGTTAAAAGTACTGAGTCACTATGTTGCTCACCTGAAACTAATATAATTTTATAAGTCAATCACATTTCTATTTTTTTAAAAAGGGCATGATTACATAAAATTATGGAATAATCATGACATGGAAAACAATGTCATTAAGCAGAATACAGCATGGACCTGTGAAGATGTCTAAGACAGAGGGTTAAGAGAACACAGTAAGTTTCAGAGCAATTTAGAATCCCATTATGTGACTCTCTCTCATCTACATATGTGTATTTGTGCTGTGTGTGCTAAGTCGCTTGAGTTGTGTCTGACTCTTTGCAACGCTATGGCTGTAGCACACCAGACTCCTCTGTCCATGGGATTCTCCAGGCAAGAATACTGGAGTGGGCTGCCATGCCCTCCTCCAGGCGGTCTTCCCCACCCAGGGATCAGACCTGTGTCTCTTATGTCTCCTGCACTGGCAGGCAGGTTCTTTCCCACTAGCGCCACCTATACAGAAAGTCGCCATTATCTGAACCCCTCACTGTTAGGAGGTTGAATGGGAAGCATAGGTATTCACACTAAGAAAGTATTCACCAGTGAACTGAAAATTTGTAAAAACAGCGTCTGCTCCAGCATCTCTTCCTGCTCTTCCTGGAGTCAGGGTCTGTGCCGGTCTGGCTCTAGCTGATTGATCAAGGGCTCTGCATACTAAGTGCCAGTTCAGTGCAACTTGCTACCAAATGCAAGGGCACATCTGGGAAAATGGATGGAAGAAGGATTTCAGAAAGCCTGGGAAAGTGACATGGAAGGAGAAATATTTGAATCTTGTGCAACCCGGTAGATCAACGAGGGACTTGTAGATCAGGAAACATCTAAAAGGGAAATCACTGCAAGAGGTCAACAAAAAAGCACTTAATAGAGAATAATTTGAACATAAAAAGTTCTAAAAATTTCCCCTACATTTTTAAAGAAATAATCCCGTTTGTATTTGAGGGAACATCATTTGAAAAGTGCAGGGGAGAGAGAGGTCCAAGAGCAAGGGGACATGTGTATATCTACAGCTGATTCATGCTGACGCATGGCATAGACCAACACAATACTGTAAAGCAATTATCCTTCAATTAAAAGTAAATATTTAAAAAAAGAAAAAATGTTCAGGGGACCATTCATGCTTTGTTTTGGATGTCTTTATGCTATGTCTGTCTTTTTGTGGAAAGCACTTATCTACTACTTGGGGCAATAGTCCTTAAAATTCCAAAAAGTATATTCATAAAAATTCTCCTTTAAAAATATTAATCTATGTAGACAATGTCCTAAAATCATATACTCTGAAAAACAAATGACCAGTTTCAGAGACATATGCAAGCGTTCTATAAGCCCTTCCTTTGCCTGGCTTGCTTTTTCTCATTTTTGCAATGAACCTGCACTGGTTTGGAAGTAAGAAAAAGGAAAAGATGAAGAGAAGAATAAAGGAAGCAAGAAAGGAGGAAGAAAAGGCAGTACAAAAATTAAAGGGACATGAAAAAATGTTTCAGATAGAGTTTGCTACTTTTAATCCCCCTATTCTTGCGTGATCTGTTAGGCTGCTTTAATTTTGAGGCCAATTAGTTCCAAATTATCATTATTGTTAATTATTTAGGTTGTTCCAAATCTTTATTAAGAACAGTACAGAACAAGCATAAGTGGCTGAAAAGTAATTGGAAAGTAAAAGAAAGGAGAGAAAAATGGAAGAATTTTGAGAGACGAGCCAAAAGTGCTTCAAGATGAATATCTAGGTTGAGAAACTGCCCTGCTGTGCACCGAAAGAGAGCTAGTGACCACAGATGAGAATTTTTCCGGAAATCACAATTGACTAGTATCGTCTGTTGACCAGCTTGATTTCACCCAGATGTCTGGCAGAAGTGGTTTGTTTGGATCTTCTGTTCACACAGGGAAGGGCAGGGCAAGGTGCGAAGAGCTGCAGGCCACATGGAGCGGCCCGCGGAAACTCGAAGCTGCTAACTGGGAGGAGCTTGGACAAACGGGAGAGCATCAGTCTGACAGAAACGTCAGAGGGTCTGTGCAGAGACTCGCAGGCCTGACACTGTGCCCTGAAGGCCCTGCTCATGTCAGCGTTTGACGTGTGTTTGGAAAAGTGAATTTAAGGGGGGAGTTCCCACCATTTTAGCATCATTTATGCTGAACTCTTACATTTCTTCTAGGAGTCTGGAATTTTGGTACATCCCAGGCAGAGGTGCTGATAAGGCCAGCCTTCAGTGAAACCCTGGATGTTGAATGTCTGTTGAGCTCCCCTCTGGTTGACTATTTTAGTCATGTTGAGCTCCCCTCTGGTTGACTATTTTATAGCCATAAGTAGAACTCTGTGCTGAGTCTCCAGTTATCTTAGGGAATCACTGAACTCAGGTGTGCCTTGGGGACCCCTGACCCAGACAAATAAAATGGCCTTTCCACAGAGATCTGTTTCCAAGCTAAGAACCAGTCCATTATTTCAAAGGAATAGCAGAGAATGGAGATTGACAAAAAAAAATTCTTTCTTTTCCTCTTTCCCCAGCCAGACCAATGTTATTTCTTAACTGACATCTCCGGAGGTGATGTCAATTACCATACCGTCCTTACCTACCATTTTGGAGGTCAGGATGGAGATTTAAACACATTCTCTTTCTGCTAAGGGTGGCCATAGGAGAGTCATGAACACGAATATTTTCTTGGTGCTCAATTCATGAGCACATCCCTGCGCTGTTGGATTGAAAGGCAGGAGACCTCGAGCATTCTCAGTGCTTCCCTCTCTTGACATCTTTCTTATTGCAGTTACTAGATTCACCAAAATGAGGAAGGATTTATAAGATCAAGGGACTTGAGTTGGAGATGTCATTGATTAATTTTTCAATCAGGGCTGTCTAGTGAGGGTCAGCACTGTGCGTGCTTGCTAAGTTGCTTCAGTCGTGTCTGACTCTTCGCGACCCCATGGCTCCTCTGTCCATGGGATTCTCCAGGCAAGAATACTGCAGTGCGTCCCCACTTCCTCCTCCAGGGATCGAACCCTCATCTATTACGTCTTCTGCATTGGCCCCCGGCTGCTTTACCACTGGCACCATCTGGGAAGCCCGGTATTGTCCTGGGAACCCAGGAAATAAAGACAGTAAAGACTCAAGCCTGCCCTCAGGTAGCTGCCCTCAGGCAGCCAGGGCTCTGACATTGGCTCAGACTGGGTTTCCAGAGACCAGCAGTTTGCGAGCTGGTTCGCATTATCCTGGTGGTCTGAAGCCAGCCGTGACACAAGTGTTCATCCTGAAACCGAGCAGGACCCTGCGGGGATCCTGGGCATGGAAGCCTCTCTGTGTCCCCTGTTCCTAGTTTGTAGGGAATAGATTTTAGCCCCATGGCCTTCCCTGAGTTCCAAAGGGCAGGTTCAGTTATTAATCTGGCAAGGGAAGGGATGCAGAGACAGAGGAGTAGCGATCAAGAAATAATAGTGTAGCCTTGGGGCAGGATCCTGGTTCCACCTGAAGGGAAGAACGCACTGTCTCTGAGCTCTTCTGTAGAACTAAAACCCCCAAGGAATGGAAGATGCTAGCTACCTGATGAAGCATTCTTCATTCCAGAGAGAAGGTCACAGATGGATAACTTGGGAATCACAGAAGCTCATCAACAGACCACCTGAGACCAGATTAAAGGACGGCAGGCCCCAAACACACTCTGATCCTTATCAGCAACCCTATCCTTGAACCATTGCTGTAAAACTCCTCACCAAATCCCAGACATACAGTTTGGAAGGCATAAGCCCATGCGACCTCCTTTGCCTCGCAAAGCAATAAAGCTATTGTTTTCTGCTTCACCCAAAACTGTGTCTCTGATTCACCACCAGTGCCCGGAGGCTAAGTTGTTGGCATCAATACCATGGAAGTGGGCAAAGCTAGCAAATCGGTGTGCCCCCTCTTTCCTCTGATTATTTATCTGCCTACCAATGCATGGATGCGTCAGCGGAAGTGCACTGACTGAAACCGCCTGCTCTGGCCGGCGCCACAGTAACTATTTGTAGGAGTCGTTTTACGACAGGAGGTTCTGGTAAGGAACAGGGAACTAGTAAGTCACCACCAAACAGAAGAGTTCAGGAAAGGTCAGAAGGACCATGTGTCCAACCACCTCCCAAAATCCTCGCTGGCATCCACCTTGGCTGAGTGATGCCTGCGTCACCAGAAAGGATTCTGAGTCAGAACGATTGTTTAAATAGAACCCAGAAACTAACAACAATACCCTAGATTGCAAGCCACGGGGCAGAGCAGTCCTCCCGGGTTCCCTCAACCCTCCTTCTCTCGCCCGGGTGCCCTTTCCCAGTAAAAGCTCTTGCTTCGTCAGCACGTGTGTCTCCTCGGACAATTTGTTTCTGAGTGTCAGACAAGACCCACTTTCGGACCCTGGAAGGGGTCCCCCTTCCAGCAACAGATGGACAGGTAACTGGAGGAACGTAGCCCACTTGGTCAGGAGACTGAAAGCCCAGCTAGGGGAGCGCGGCGCTGGCGCTCCATCCCGGGCAGGGCCAGCCCCGGGGCGCTCAGTGCCCGAGGAGGCACCTTTGTGCCGCTGCTGCTCAGACAGGGATGCTCTCACAGCAGGCCTGGCCCTCCCGCGCCCAGGCGGGGTGGGGACTGTGCTGCCCCTTTTGTAGTCCCTTCTGGTCTCAAGTTAACTTCCTGTAATGCCACTTCTTCAGAAGATCAATTTGGCACTCCTCAACTTCTCTTGTATATATTTTGACTTTTAGTCTGTATACAAAATTGTCTAGAGCTCTGCTTTTTGGAGGAAAATTCAGGTGTTCATTGTGCCCCCAGTTTTTGGATTTATTTATTTAGGAAGAGGCTTGCTGGTAAAGCTGCCTAGAATGCATGGGGATGCATTTACAAAATATTTCTGCAGTGATGAGGCTCAATGATCCAGCACCGCTTTCATCCCCATCAGGAAAAAAAAAAGCCTACGGGCAATGGCATCCAGTAAGAAGCTACATCAAATTTCAATGTAGGCATGCACCAGGGCCCGTGGAACTCTTTATGGCAGAAAGAAGTTTCTGAGAAAACTACTATTCCTACAAATATAATTGCCATGTGAGCAATTAACTGAAGACAAATGAAAGGCAACACTTAAAAAAAAGTCAACACGATTGACAGTTTCATTTTTTTCTTTTTACTTGAAAATTTGTTTAACCATCAAATTTTGGCAGTTACAAACCTGTACACTGTTCGTTTTTTTTGTGGGTTTTTTTTGGTCATCTTTTTTTTCTTTAATTTTTTTAGAAAAAGAACACAAGACTGAATACTGCCAACAGCATTATGTGCAGAAACAATTCATTCCCACAAGGGCCAGGGCCCACTTTAAGTGTTAGCTTTCCCTTTGCATAAGGTTTGGTGTGTGATGTGTGTGCAAGTTGAGGTGAGTGTATGTGAGTGTGAATAAATGATGTGCTTCATTCTGAATCTGAAATGGCATACAAATCAGGTACTTAGTAACTGGGCAAAACACACTCGATTTTTAAAATGTCAATAAAAACATTGTCTTGGAAACAGAGAAAGTTAAATGAAAACAATAGAACCAAAGAAAGGCTATAGAACATTTGGAAATGACTCAAAAATGCCATTTTCAAATCTAAAATGCTTTATGTGTGTGTGTGTAGTTACCTCAATAGTTTGCAGACCAATAGCATGGGTGACTTAGAATTATATTCAACCCCCCAAATTAAAGTATCCTGATAGGCATCAAATACAGTATATCTACAAAAGCCTGGAAAATTGAAATCATTATATACAATTTTATAAACATTTTAACACCGAAACATACATCTTTTACAAACCAGCCTGTTTGTAACAGGTAAATTTACATGACAATCTCTCTGATACAGTGCTTAAAAAGAACTGCTTCCATTTCTGAACACATCTGAACACATTTGTCATTTCCCGAAATGCAGTAGTATGGGCTCATAAAATTGTTCAATAGTAGCAATTCAGGTATTTGTTTGCCAGAAGGGTACTACAGCACATACTGATGGGTCCAAGCACACTCCAAATGACTCTACGATTCTCGAGTGCATTCTAAACACTGGAAGAGACTAATTATGGCCTTTGTGTAATATTACATACTTGTAATTATTGCTTTTCATTATTACATAAGGAAAGAAAATCTTATTCTTTTCCTATCTCTTAGCCAGCTGGCTAAATATTAACTGATGCCAAATCCACATATGGCAACTTTAAACCCTAGCATTATACAACCAGAAGCTTAAAGACATTGTGGATTTCCACCAGAATAATGTGCAGTTGAACGCTGCAGGACAAACCCCAGCAAAAACACAGAACCCGCCTTCTCACAGACCACACAAAATGATGACGCTAAAGAAATGCCTCTTCACATCTCCATTTCTCATGATTGGAAGCTAGAAACAAAAAACATAAAACCTAGCCACTTTAGCAATATCCGTGCACTGGGAGGGCAGCAGAGAGGAGAGACCAGACGATTCTCTGGATAACCCATGCCAAAGGAGCACCAGAGCTCCCAGAATTCTCCCATGGAGGTGTCCCTGGGTCCTAAACGATCTGGTTTGCTTACCTCTTATCTCCCTGATGCTGATCGTGTAGACTCAGGCATCGGCGGGGCAGCAGGTGGGTGGGGGTGGGTAGTAAACAGGAATTGGCCGACAGTGTTTTCCTTGCTTTCTTTCCCCAGGATCTGCTATGATTCCCAAGAGTGGTTCCAGGTAAGTTCCGGGAATGCATCAATCCCCTCTCTAGGTTTTCACCCCCATTGTCTGATAGGATAAACCTTAAATGCGTGGACTTGACTTGTTCATATCACTAAGTCTTCTACAATGGCATTTCATGAACTGGCAGGATAGGAGTACATGGAAAGTTGGCATGGAATGAAACTCAGTAACAAAATCCCCATAGAAGCAAGCAAATAAATTAAACACCTACCTTCTTTATCTTTTACAGCCCCAGAGCTTCTGCTGACTGTATGACAAATGTCGCTAGTTCAGCTACTCTCAACCTAATCAGAATGTGTGCGATACCGGTAAAGTGCCTGCAATGGGCTATGGAAAACGGCTTCCAGAGGTAGCACATACAGGTTAGGAAAACATGTATGGGGAAGACACTAACTGGCTTAAATCTTTCCCATGTGGTTCATCAGGGTGAATGGGGTAGGGCTGGGAAGAAAGAAAAAAGAAAAACAAATGGACCCGGTAGGTAATACAATCAGAGCTTTACTGTACTTACTGATCAGTTTGAGTTCCATTTTATAGCTATCATTCCATCCTCATTTTAGAAAACATTCATTTGGTGAAAGCAGTTTTGATAGATGTCCAAAGAAATGTATGAATTCTGTCACTGCACCTTTCCTATGGGGGCTGCAAAAAAAAATCTAAGATCATGAGGCTTCCAGAGAAATACTCTCCATGAGTTCTCTCTTGTAGTATATTCCACAGCAGGAATGGGGTGAAATCAAAAGCTCCAGCAGAAGCAGGCAGATACCATGCCCCATGCAGGTTAGTGGTGAATAATAGTAATAGAAAGAATACTGGTCAAACGGATGAGTTCTAGTTCTTGTTCAGCTATTCAACTTCCTGTGCGAGCTTGGGTGAGTCCCTTCCCCTCTCTGGGTATGTTTTCTCTTGATAAAATAAGGGCGTTGGATAAGCAGATCTTAAGGACCCTTCCAGCTCTTGAATCATTGGTCACCCCACCTAGTTCCATCTTGGCCTGGCTGCAAACCATTTCAGAATCTACAGGAAAAGCTAATTATCCAGAAAGGGAAAAGATAACATGTGTTTAAAAGTAATTGATCAAAACATAACACACACTTGTCTGGGATACATTTAGCTACAGAGCTACTCTGCAGAAAACCAGGGGAAGATATCCTGAAGAAAGAGGTATTTTATCCAGGTCAGAGCCAAGAGTGGGCACAATTTTCTTGGGTGACTTCACAGCAGCACTGGGATCTATGTATTACTTCATTACTGGGCTCCACAGGCACTCTGCCTGGAGGGTGTGCTGTGCAAGCTGGAGTGGCTCATCGGCATTAATCTCCTTCTAATATTTCCTGGGGCAAGAAATGAATTGTTGGTTTTACTTTGATTGTTTTTTACGCCACTGCATTATAGAAAGTGTAGCAGCGATTCTATTCTAGACCATTAGTTTGTCATTTTCTCTTTGATTCTTGCAAATGGGTTTCTTACATAAGAAAAATACCAAAGATTTCATTCTCCCAAGCAGCCTTAGTGAAATTCATTTATTTCAAGACCACGGTGCAGATAGTGTTTCCATGAGTAGGTCTGACTAAGAGATAAGAAGATGAGAAAAGCTGAAAAATCTGTGAAGTGTATGAGTGTACAGTTTACTCAGGAAGCTTGAGAATGAAAAGGAATTTTTGTTTGTTTGTTTTAACCACAAACTTTTGGAAACACTGACTCCTATAAAGAAGTGGATTGAACATGACCGAAACAACTGAAAAATACGTCTGAATGGGTGATACACAGACTCAGGACAGTATAGTGGACACAGCAACGCCATACGTCACCAGAAACTGGACACAGACTCGCTCATATGCAGAGAGTGCAAATACGCATTCATTTAACCATGGCCTCTGTGCACGTGCCCATGAGCTGATTGAAGCAAAAGAGTAAAGTTACTCAGCTCATCACCTTTAAGCTTCGAGTTACTGTATTTCCTGTCAGATGATTCTCCTGGCAATTTTGGAAACTCAAGGTCAAAGCCCACATGTTGGAAGAGAGGAGAACCAAAAGGCAGGGTGTAATGAAACTTCATACTTTTTTCAAATAAGAGTTTAGTTCTGAAAAATTATAACAAAATACTGTTTTGTCTTCTTCCTTAAAAAAGCTCAGTTTTGCTTCAAGTTAATATAAACGGCAATACCAAAATAAAGTTAACTGAATCGGAAAAAAATATGGCATTTGGTGTTTCTCTAATATCATCAAGATCAGAGAAATTGGAAGGTTAGCCTTGCTGGCAGGATTTTTAACACAGGTTGTATCCTAAAACCTTCCTGTCACTTTTCCTCAAGAGCAGCCTTACTGAGTGCAAGCACATATCTGTACATAGGCCCAGACACACACACTATTATAATTTATACACAATAACTAATCTTTCTTCTCCTTTTTTAAAAACACAAAATTGCATCTATAGTGATGATGCCACCAATTTAAAACACACGCCTTTTATCTGCATTATCAAGAACTGTGATTATCTAGCTGAAAACTTTGGAAGTATTAAATTTTCTTTTTTTCCTTGAATTTGTGAATTCTGCTTAAACCTCTCAATATCTCTCATTCTAGGGAACAATGTACTAAAATAGTCCTCTTTTTTGTCTCTTTATTTCCTGATTCTCAGAACAAATGCCAATTTCTGCCTCAATGTTAAAACTGTAGTTATAGTCAAGAATATTTACTGGAAAACACAAAGACAGATAATCACATTCTTTTCAATGTTTCCACAATGTTAACTTTCCCCTCAACCTACAAAATGGGACCCAGATATCTCAAGTATTCCTCTTCATTGATATCTTTCTCAATGATCATAAAATATAACTATATTATTTCGGATGCTTAACACAAACAAACAAACAAAATTAAGCATACTAAACATGTTACCCAAACCTAACTTTATAGCTGAAAATTGGGTAGCTTATTTAAAAAAAATAAAAAGTTGATTTGAAAGGCTTCAGCCCATTTTCTTATTTAATAATGGTCGTTCCTCTTTGCTTTTGCCTAAGAGACTAACTTTTCCAACAGTCATAACTACTATTTTCACTTCCCCCCATTGGCTCAAAATTATATGCAACATAAGCCTCTTGGCTTGCTGCCAGTTATTAATACTGCAAGGACTGGACCGACGCTGTAACACTTCCCAGGGCACAACACTGCACAAAGCAGACAGATGGGCCGTCTAACGTCACAGCGGAGCTTGATTCCCCCTTGAAAAACTCGGTGCACCTGCTGGGTCATGTAGGCAGGCACGCGCTGCCCGGGGCGATGGGTCACCTCTCAGAAACAATGAGTGAGCCTTTCCTTTTCACCCAAGCGGTGTCGAGCTTGCTCGTGACAGTACTGAGAAGGAGTTTCCAGCTGAAAATACCACGTTGCCTGCTGCACGGAGCGGCGAGCCGCGCCAGTCTCTGCGCACTGTGCCAGCCCGCGGGCTCCGCACCGCCTCTACACCTGGGTCTGCTGCTGGGCCTCCAGAAAGGGAATGTGGAGGCTGGCGAGGCTGAGCTCCCCGACGCTCTCATAGTCACTCACGGCCGCTTCGGGGTCGTCAAAGCCGCAGCTGGCCGACACGTCGGAGGACGAGGGGCCCCGGGAGTTGTGCAAGGAGAGGGCCGCGCCGTCTGCGGGGCCCGCCGCGGCCTCCGCGCCCGGGCTCACGCTCACGGCGAAAGTACTGAACTCGCCGGCAGCGGGCGGGCCCCCCACTTCCGTCTCGTGCGGGAAGGCGTGCGGAGGGAGGTACTGGCTGGGGTGGAACTGCGGCCGCCTCCGGCAGCCCGGGCTCAGCGTGCCGGCCAGCGAGCCGGGCCGCGCGGGCGGCAGGCTGTCGTACTGGTCCGCGAAGTCCTCGGGCAGCGGCGGCGGCAGCGGGTCCTGCCCCAGGAAGTCGTCGTCGTGCGGCGGCGGGTACTCGCTGTCCACGTCGTACCCCCCCAGGTAGTAGTCGCTCTCCAGCCCCCGCGCGCTGCCCGGCGGCGCCGCGCCCTCCTGGTTCTCGTAGGTGGGCACCTCTTCTATGTCAGACAGGCGGGCGCCGGGCATCCAGTCGGACGTGTCCCAGTGGTAGGCTGTGAGAGGGAAGCCGGGGCAGTTAGTTTCCTCCAGGGCGGCGCTGGGCACAGGGCGCAGAAGGCCGGGGGCAGGGGACCTGGCATGCAACTCTCAATGCCCAGGAGACAGCTAAGAAGCCAGGCGCAGCCCCATGCTTTTTGCAGGGCCCTTCTCAGGCCCAGCCGCGCTCTTGCCCAGGGGGCACAGGCAGCGGCAGCTCTGAGGAGGACGCCTGATTGCTGCCGCGTCTCCCACTCAGCCATGGCATAAGCCTTGGTGAGCAAGGGCACGCTGTGGAAACACAGTTCTAGAAGGCTCTCCCCTCCACTCCCCCTTTCTAGCTGCAGGCTAAGTGCAGAGCCAGGCTGGCAACATGCTCTATGAGGCAAGATGCACCAGCCTTCCTGTGGACCGCAGGAGGGCGGGAGATACCCGTGCAAATGAATGAATGACTGGGGCAAGGGAGAGGCTTGGGGAGGGAGACGTGGGCGGGGCTTTCACCCCTAGTGCCGAGCACACAAGACACCTGGAACGTGCAAAAGTCAGGGCACACAAGACTCCTGGAACATGCAAAAGTCAGGTCAAAGACACTCAGACACGATGGAGGGAGAGGGACAGCGTAAGCGCAAACTCAGAAATTTCTAACGCATAAGAGCATCTGGTGCTGGGGGCGCGGCAGTGTCACCTCGGTTGAAGTTCTGTCCTTGATCCATGACAGACACTGTTTGAACACAAAGGGAGAAGTGAAACTGACAGTCCCAGGCATGTGAAGAGGGTACAACAGGACATTTTAGATGACTCTTAACAATGCTATTTCTCCCTGTTGTTATTCACAAAACAAACAAACAAACCCATCTATAGTAGGCCCTAATAGTTTTAAGTCCCTAATGAAAGTTACTTGATTGAAATCAACCCCCATAATATTGTAGCTTTGAATGACTTCTTAAATATCCCTAGCTCATGGTAGGTGCTCAATCATGTTGAATGTAAGAATGAACTTAGTATTAATCTGGACTTCAACTAAGTGGCTCTTCTTCTCTGGGAAGGGATTTTGTAAAAAGAGTCTCTCACATATTGAAAAAATTAGGAACTGGATTTTTTTTTCAAAACTGTAAAATTCACTCTTATTTGGAGAGAGACATTCAGTGTCTCATTTGAAACCACCTTTTTACTGTTGCCAGCTGATTAAAATCACCCTTAGTTCACAAAATAAAGAAGCTACAAGGATGTATTATACAGCCCAGGGAATATAGCCAATATTTTATAATAACTATAAATGGAGTATAACTTTCAAAAAGCATTAATCACTATGCTGTACATCTGAAACACACATAATACTGTACAACTATACTTGAAAAAATAAGATAACATCATCCTTTTTCAAAGTAACAAGGAAGCAGTATTTCCTAAAAAGGTAGTTGCCCAAAGAAATGCTACAGAAGAAAACAGTAAATACCTTCATTCTCTATAGTGTCAACCACATTGTTGACAAGCTGAATGACAGTCACTATGGATGCTTGTGGCCAGGAGAGACGACAGGAGGGAGGAGAAGGACAGTCTCAGGTTAGTCATGTCTTCTGAACATGCACTCTCAACAGCAGCAACGAAGGTACAGCACGCAAATACCCAGAGTTTCCCACAGTCCATCTACTGGGCCACAGTGGACACTCTTATCCCCTGGGATTCTCGGAGGAAGGGAAACAGCAGCAAATCCAGGGCCAGTCCTCCTGAAAGGCATGGTTGGCAGGAATTGCCATGCCATAAACTCACACCTCGTGGCCCAGGGAAATCAATCTAGGAAGGCAGAGGCTCCATAAGCTCATGCTAATATCTCATCAGTAACTCCCAAAGGCTCCGAGGAAGATTGCACTATTCCCAGGGATAATTACTTGCTGGACAGCCGTGCTACTCCGAGCCAAATGCCAGTGATGGACGATGACCTTTGCAGGACTGATGGTTGCGCCCTCAGATGGCGCCACCGGCAGCCTGGGATGACCCGAGGCCCAGCTCCCACCCGCAAAGTGTAGATGGGAGCTTGGCCTCTGAAATAGTCAGAAAATGGGGAGGAGATTTCTGTGCCCACCTGGGTCGCCTTAGCATATGATACCAGAAGATTTTGGAGAGGTGATCAGGCTTAAACCAATCGGTAGAAGGCTAAGTCAAAGATCTCTTTTTGTAAATGTCATATTACTCTTAAAAACATATGGGTTATCTTCAAGTATCTTTTGATACTAATTTCTAACATAATTCCACAGTGATTAAGAGAACAGATTCTGTATGATTTCAATACCTTTAGACCATCAAATTTTTGCACCTTGTTTTATGTCCCTGGATATATTCCAGTGTCTCCTAGTTTATAGCCCATGGGAACTTGGATAGAATTTGTACCCTGATATTGTGTGAAAACTGTATAAATCTTAATTATGTTGAACTGGTTCCTTGTGCTTTTCAGGCCTACTGTGTATGTGTGTGTTAGTCCCTCAGTGGTGTCTGACTCTTTGAGACCCTGTGGACTGCGGCCCGCCAGGCTCCTCTGTTCATGGAATGCTCCAGGCAAGAATACTGGACTGGGTTGCCGTCACCTACTCCAGGGGTTCTTCCCAACCCAGGGATCCAACCCAGGTCTCCTTCACTGCAGGCAGATTCTTTACCATCCAAGCTACCAAGGAAGCCCTCAGGTCCTTCTACTTTTCAGTATATTCATTCCATTAACTTTTGAGAGTTTGATATTAAAACGCCAACTAAAAATCTTAATTTACTTAAAAAAATTGTAATATATAGTGAAATTATCTGTAATTTTGTTCTGTCTTTTCCAAGTCTCCTATAAATGTGTTACCATACTTTCATAATTTAAAGAACAAGAATGAGGAAAAAACAATATTAATTGGAAGAAAATTCCTAACACTTTAGGAAGCCTGCTAGAATGGACCAGCCTAGAGTGCTAAGCATGAAAACTCCAGTGTGTCATGAAGCAGAGACTGTGAAAGTAGTCAACCAGACATCGTCCCTGGAGTTTCTGTCCAGAGATGGAAACACTATGTTCTTGGGTGCCTCTAGATGAAACACAAACCAGAGACAGCTCTTCTTCTGGTAGGGCTGAAGAAGGGGGTAAACACCAAGGCAAACAGATCTGGAGACCTGCCTCTGACCTTCTGAGATAGCCTGGAAGAAGTCTGTTGTCAGCGTGGCTTGTTGCCCAACGGTTTCTGCACCTCTCAAGAGGGCCAGGGATTTGGGAAGGAAGTGGGACGGACTGGGGGTAGTTGATGGGGAAAGCAGACTGTTTTACTTCCTTGATTGATGTTATGGTTTTGGGGCTCCCCTGTTTCTATCTTTACCTGTGGGGTGGGAGTGGGGGACAGCAAAGACTGAGTTGTTTTCATTTTGTACTTTATGGTACAGAACGCCCAGTGTTGGAGTCAGTGCTCAAGAGACACTCTGCAAGGGTTTAGGGTTGAATGACGACATACATTAATACAAATTCCATTTTTACCAGTTGTTGACAAATGGGAAAATGGCATAAGGTATCGACTAAGATAAGGTTGCCTGTCTGTTGTTGACTACTGGAAATTATTCTTGGTTCACCACCATGTGGTAAATTCTCACTGTTTCATGACCATTTTTACTCCCCTCCCCTTCCTGGGGGTATCAACCCAGTCTCCAAGCCTGGTTCCTCAGGTCAGAAGACCAAGTCCAGAATTAACGCCCTCTCCGTAAGCAGGGGCTCGTAAGTGGTGGAGGCGGCGGCTATGGAGTCAGCGGGGCTCGTGAGCCACATTGGACTGGGTGTACCATTTGGGGTCCATGTGCAAGTTTCAGAGGAGCAGATGTATCATGTCTACTAGAGTCGCCAAAAGCTCATGACCCTACACGATCTCAAGGGTTCTCAGCTGAATGAAGGCACCGCCTCTCTGGAAGTAGGTTCTACTGGAAGGAGGTCTTGCCTCGGAACGAATTTCTAATAATGCGGAGGCTGGATGGAGAGTGAACAGTGAAGACATCATCTCGAGTTAAAACAGGAAATAAATCGCAGTTTGCTAGAGAGCATTCTTTGGTATAAGGTAGTTCCATCATGACCCAAATCAAAGAGGACGCACTACTGGAGGTCTGGGGGAACCTCGTCTCCTTCTGCGCCTGCTCACAGCTGGGGAAACTCAATGAGAGCTTTGCTTTTTCTGTGAAAACACCCAACAGTGGAGTTCACCAAAAAGCTGTGAGCATGGGCGGAAGCCCAAGATCAGGTCAGGAAACGAAACAGGTCCCATCACCCTCCCCTCAACCAGTGGCTGCCAGCACAGGAAACATAGTCCTCCAGGGGAAACAAATCCCAGGAATTCTTACCATTGTCGTCGCCCGAATCCGACTGGAAGGAACTCAGGGACTGAACTTCAGAGTTGCTGCCTTTATTACTGCCTGCAAAGCAGGTCACTTCTCCTGGGTCATCAACCCCTTTGTCTTCGCGGACAGCCAGAGAGAAAGCAGAAATGACTCTGGTTACCTCGTGCATATTTCCAGCCCCGTCCCCCGCCAGAGTTCACTTCTTGGGGCGCTTTCATCTGCTTAGAGAAAAGAATTTAGCCACACAGTAGAAAATTGATTGTGCCATCGGGGGCAAAGGTCTGTCAATCAAGAGATTTACATTATGGATTTGAAACCCTTAACCCTTGGCAAATGAGCTTCCAAATAGCTGACAGCCGAAAGTCACTGTTCTGTCTTCAAAGGGGAGCGACTGAGTGAGGAGTGAAGGGAGGATGGAATGGGCTGGGTTTTGCCATTCAGAGTTCATTTAAATCATTTGCATGGATCGACATGGTGTCAACACCAGGTTAAGTGAGATTATTTTTAAAATAGGGGTATAAATATTTTATAGGCAAGAATATCATTACAGGTCTCCAAACTTCATCTCTGGGGAGTGAGTGAAGTTTTCCGCATTGCCTTCTAGAGGGCAGCGTCACACCACTTTTTGGGAATGGCAGCACGTGGCACTCTGGCAGGAGGGCAGTCGGTGGTGTGGATGTGCTGTTAGCCACACACTTCCCCTTTCTTTGCCGCACAAAGACAGCCTGCACACACACATCCCAACAGACACCCACACAGCCACACACACTATAGGGCTACTGTCTTATTTGATGGACTAAGGAAGCAATGGAAAACAACCCGTTATCTCCAAGTTGTCAAGTGAAAAATGAATTAGTTGCCCAGAGACTGTCTCACCAGCTAGCGCTGCCTTGCTTAACAAAGGAGGAAATGTATTCCATAAAAACTCAACAATACTTTAGGGGGCCGCGTGAGTTTTGGCCTGAGGTGGAGTCTGGAAATAAAGCTGTCACATTCTGAAGGAGGGGGAGGGAACTGATTAGCAGGAAAACTTCCAATCATTACAGAGTGTGACGGCACCAAGAGAGGGGCCTCGTGCTTCAGGAACGGGTATTTTTCTCTGTGACTAGAGGGATCATCGTTTCTTCCACACGGGGTGGTGGTGGGAACGGGCACTGCGGCGTGCCCTCTGCCACCAGAGGCTGGAGCCACAGCAAAACAATCAGTTGATAAACAGCTGATCTAAGTGGAGAGAGATGCCAGGGAGAAACTCACCTGTCAGCAGCCACACCACAGAAAATAAGATGTGCCTTGGAAAAGCACAAAGTGGGCCCAGGCTCAGCCATGAACACAGCTGATGGGAGGGAGGAGATGCCAGGTGACCCACCCTGGTGAGCACAGTGCTGGGCAGAAACTCCTCTCTGTACTCCTCCATTTATTTAAGCCTCCCATTTTTCACTGCTAAGTAAAAGAGAGGCTTTCAATTAACCAGAGGATTTAGCAAGGCCACAGTGAAGTCTAACTCTACAGATAATTTGAGAGAGAATATATTTATGGGTAAAATCCAAGGGTGACTGCTGCTGCTGCTAAGTCATGTCAGTCGTGTCTGACTCTGTGCGACCCCATAGATGGCAGCCCACCAGGCTCCCCCGTCCCTGGGATTCTCCAGTCAAGAACACTGGAGTGGGTTGCCATTCAAAGTAAAGTTGCTCAGTTGTGTCTGACTCTTAGTGACCCCATGGACTGCAGCCTACCAGACTCCTCTGTCCATGGGATTCTCCAGGCAAGAGTACTGGAGTAGGGTGCCATTGCCTTCTCCCAAGGGTGGCTACTTGAAGTATAAGTGTGTCTCCTTAACGGTGGACTCAGCAGTGGAGGCGCACTAGAATGGCACGTGTAGAGGCTCTCTGCCATCATCAGCAGACCCTCCCTCTCCTGTGCCTCTTCCTCCTTCCTGTAAAAGTTCCAGGAGTAGTCTTGGTAAAAGAACCTGATGCACCAGGTTCGAATCCTATCCCTCCCTTTCCTAGTTACTGCTCATGAAGTGAAGTGAAAGTCGCTTAGTTGTGTCTGACTCTTTGCAACCCCATGGACTATACAGTCCATGGAATTCTCCAGGCCAGAACACTGTAGTGGGTAGCCTTTCGCTTCTCCAGGGGATCTTCCTGACCCAGGAATCAAACCTAGGTCTCCCGCATTGCAGGTGGATTCTTTACCGGCTGAGCCACCAGGGAAGCCCAAGAATACTGGAGTGGGTACCTATCCCTTCTCTAGAGGATCTTCCCAACCCAGGAATCAAATGTAGGCAAGTTATTTCACTCATCCTTCCTCCAACTGGTGCCCGTGTGGGTAAGCATGGGACTTAAGGAAACGATTCAGTGCACAGCAGTGGTGGCTTTGCTGCCTCTGTTTTCTCACCAAATCTCTTCATCCTTAACCCTTGCACACTGGACTCTGTCTTGAAACTCACTGAAACATTCTTGAGATCACTAAGAAACATCCCGGTGGTAAGCATAGTATATCTATTTTTTTCTGTGTAAGACTGTATCGTCTTGGATGGTTTTATGAGACTGAACCCTGCTGACCTTATTGATACCCTTAACTTCTGCTTGCCGCCCTTTCTGCTTTTCCGGCTGTCTCTTTGTGGCCGGTGTGTGTTTCCCTTCCTGGCCCTAGCCCCTGCCTACCTCGCACACGCAGGCATTTGCAAGTGGCTCAAATTGAGCATATTCTTTGCTCCTGTTCCCTTGGTGAACTCACACTCTCAGAGATCCAATCATCTTGAGCATAGCTGGCATCCAAACTCTTACTTCTAGCCTTGCCTTCCTCCTAAACAACAGAGCCAGACACCCCTCAGGAGACCCCTTCTGTGTCTCCTATAGTAACTGAGCTGCTTCCTGTTTCTAGAAGGCACTCTCAGACAATTTCCCCTCAAATCTTCAGTTCAGTTCATTCGCTCAGTCGTGTCCAACTCTTTGCGACCCCATGAATTGCAGCACGCCAGGCCTCCCTGTCCATCACCAACTCCCGGAGTTCACTCAAACTCACGTCCATCGAGTCAGTGATGCCATCCAGCCATCTCATCCTCAGTAATCCCCTTCTCCTCCTGCCCCCAATCCCTCCCAGCATCAGGGTCTTTCCCGATGAGTCAACTCTTCTCATGAGGTGGCCAAAGCTTAAAGACACCAGGAGGCATGCTCCCTTCCTCCATGGAGGAACACTTTATCTCCTTGACTACAGGTGCTTTCTAGCTTCATTTAAAACCAGTCTCCCCCTGTTTCTGCTCCAACATGTATCAGAGTACGGTGTCCCCAGCCTTTGGAAACTCTAGCCACCCAGGGTGTTATTGCTGATTGAATATAAAGCCACTAGGCCTGATGAAAAGTCATAGGATACAACAGAGCTTGCCTGACTGATACTAGAGCAGGGAAAACAATCACTACCTCTCGCCTAGATGTTCATAGAGGCCAACTAACTGCTTCCTTCTCACTTACTTTCTGCTTAGTCTCTTTTCCACAGATTGGTCTGAACCATCTTTTAAAAATGGAAATTATATTGTGTTACTTTCCTGCTTAAAATTCTGCATTAGTGTTGCTCACCAAGCTCCAACTACATTGACATTGTCTATGTTCTTCAATATACTAAAATCTTTCCCACCCCAGGGCCTTTGCACTTGCGGGTCTTCCTTTTGCCTACAATTCTGCTCCAGGAGGCCAAAAGGAGAGGGAAACACCAGCATCTGGCCTGGACCACATTTCCTGCGTGTCTCCTGGACCCTGCATTCCAGCCAAACAGAAGGACCTGCTCTCCTTCTGAATTTGTGGGGGCTTCTATGTGGAACACTCTTCTTTTACTGGACTTTTAATCCACCATGGTCCAGCTCCAGTGTTCCTCTGCTCCTCTCAAGTCTTCTCCCTAAGACTGGAAATACCCCCCTCTGACCTTCCAGAGCACACTTCCTGTATATTGCATATATGGCTACCCTGCTTGGTTTACTGCCAAGAGTATGTTGTTATGAGAAGAGCATGGGTTTTAGAGGCTGGCAGCCCCAGGGTGGAATACCAACAGCCTCTAATGAACTCCGAGACTGTGGGCACCTTATGTACGTTCCCTAAGCCTCATTTTCCCCATCTGTAAATGGGGAGAGGAACCATAGCAAGATTTCAGAGCTGGTGTGAACCTTCGGTGTCAGGGCCTGTCCTAAGGAGAGCTCTGTGCCTCTGGGGTCGCTCTCCCTTCCCAAAGTTCCACTAAACACTAGTAAAAGCAATGCTGCCCAATTCCTCCTGCGGACTCACTCTCCGTGCCCGCGTCCCAGCCGTTCTTGCGGATGGAGTCGCAGTCGGAGCGGCAGGGGGACACGGCGGGCAGGTTGGGGGCCACGCTGCACACCACCACGCCCCGCCGGGCCGTCAGGATGCGCGGGGACTCGGGGTGGAAGGTGGTCATCTCCTGGGGCTCGCCGCCCAGCCCATCGCCAATCTTGTCCAGGTTGCTCCTGGAGTCGCCCTGGAAGCACGGGGTGTAGGCCATGGGGCGCACGGGCACCTGTGGGGGCCCGGCCTCCTGGTACGCGTGGCGGCCGTCCCCGGTGCGCAGGCTCCGGAAGGGCACGCCGTTGCTCTTGCGGAGCAAGGCGGCCGTGGCGGGGTCCTGCACCAGCGTGATGTTGTTGCGGGAGTAGCTCTTGCGGAAGACCTTCTTGCGGAAGACGACGAAGAGGACGATGAGGGCGACGATGACCAGAAGCACCGCGGCGATGCCGATCAGCTCCTCCCTGCCGACGTAGGCGTGCCCGGCCTGGATGTTGGGCACCACCACCGGCCGCAGCCCGCAGTACTGGCCCACGTAGCCCGGCGTGCAGTTGCACACGAAGGAGCCGAACACGTTGACGCAGGCGCCGCCGTTCTCACACTCCTCCCGCTCGCACTCGTTGACGTCCTCCTCACACCTTTGCGACAGAACACAAAAGCCCCCTCTTAAACAGCAGGGCCGGCGGGCATCCGCTCTTACACGGACATCTTTCAGAAAGGTAAAAAGCCCCTGTAGGGGCCCATGAAGCAACACAGAAATGACGTCATGCCGGGTACACGGGAGATGCAGGAGATTTCTATGCCCACCCAGGACGTCCTCATCACGCGAAGGGCTTCCTACCAACCAGCCAATGCCCTCTCTCCCGTACTCTGAACCTACCCGGCTGGGTGGGGAGGAAAGGGCTGTCCTGGGAGAGAAGAGACGGTGTGGAAAAAGAAAACAGAAATGCTGTTGAAGACATACTGGTCTTCAAATGCTCCGGGCCAGATGGATCTCAGAATGCAAAATTTTGCAATTTTAGAAATGACATACACTACGTGTCTTTCATATTATGTAAAATACTCACCCCATCCCACAAACTGGCATAGGACCTATCACCAAATATACCAGTGTTTCTACAGTGAAACATATGGATAGTCACACTAAATGAGGGAAATAAAGACTAGAATAGCCTCGGAATGGTTTGCTTGGTTTTGCCAGCAAATGTTTGCCATGATTATATTCTCAATCTTTTTACTTCTTAGAGCTTTGGGGATTGTAGAATTGCATATAAAGAGCTATGAACCTAGACACCCTATACAGAGTTTCCCAGGAGGAGAAAGTTTTTGATTCTGACATTTCCCTCTAATGAACACAGTAATTTTTGGTCTCTCTGGGAAGCTAGGGTAATGGGGCATATGTAGGCAGTGGGTGGAGGGCTACATAGCAGTGTTTATCTTCCAGATTCTATGCTTAGGTTTTTAAAATTTATTTTATTTACTTTATGTGGGATCTAGTTAACTCACCAGAGAGGGAACCTGGGGCCCCTGCATGGGGAGTGTGGTCTCTCAGTCACTGGGCCACCAGGGAAGTCCCTGTGTTTCTGTTAAAGGCTAATGCTAACTCAAATTAGCAGGGGGAAAAATGACTAAAGCATTCTAATGAAAAGTAAATCAACTTTATTCTCTTTAAGGCAATCCATGACTTGCTTTGAGTATAGTTAAAATAGGCAAACATGTAAGTCTTCCTCTGAGTTTAACGTTATTTAAGAATATAGTCTTTCCTCTTCCTTGCCCTCCACTTCTGCAGTTGTTCCGACATGTTCATTTTAAAAGGTCCGATCACGTATATCTTTGGTAATCCACCTTTTAAAATGTAGTCAAACGTCCCTAATGTGAACAGATTGAGGCCAGGTCAGCTGGAAATTAGTCAGAATCACAGAGTAGTTAAAAATAAATGCAGCTTTATTACTTTAAATTACATCCAAGGATTCAAAGTCAGCTAAGTATTTCCTGGTAAAGTCCTCAGGAGATTTGCTTTAATGAATACATAAGACTGATCTGTAATTAGAATATCACTTTGCTTGAGATTTTATATATATATATATATATATATATATATATATATATATACACACACACACACACACACATATAATTCTAAAACCATCAAGGATGGTTAAAGTGGTGTTTTACTCAGAACTGAAAACATTCCCTTTCCATTTGGCTAACACTTTAATTTTCCTCATTCTTGGGGGAATAAAAGATTTTCAAAGGAAAGGTAACTCTTTAGTTTCTCAGGATGATCATAAAACCCTAGGCAGTAAAGTCCAGTTGATGAGTTCTGGGGAAATGCATAGCATATCTGTCTCAGAATTATACTGGAAACATTACGGTCATAGATGACTTTCTTTAAAAGAATTGTTTACAGATTATATAACACGTAGTACTTATATGACTTTTTGAAAATATAGAGAAGAATAAAGTAAAAATGTAATTTGCCCATAATCCCACTCCCCAGAGATAACCCCTGATAACATTTTAGGCCTTGGTAAGCACTCTTCATGCACAGGTATTAACCCTTTGCCCATCCTATCAGTAGTGGATATTTTGCCCCAGTTACTTTTGTTTTCTTAGCATGAAGAGGCAGCGTAGAAAAAGACTAACTGCACAATCGCACTTACGTGACTCCAGTGAGCCCAGCTTTGCAATTGCAGATGAAAGTGTTTCCTATGGGGTCGCAGGAGCCTCCATTCCGGCAGGGGTTTGGGAAGCAGGCTGTGATCTCAGATTCACAGTTTCTCCCAGTGAATTGGGAAAGACAAGTACACTGATAACCTGGAGAAACAGAGGAGCTCGTGAGCCACAGATGCTGCTGCTGATGCTCAGCGTGCACAGACTCTGCCGTAACGTGGTCTCCTAATTCCTCTGAACAGGGCCCACATTCCAAAGATGATTAGCAAATTGGTTATTTTGAACTTGGAACACATCTTGCCACAAAAATGCCACGTAATGGTTTGTAGCTCGTGCTAGTCCACAGAAATTCATCTAATTAACCACATACATGAATGATAGTAAGAACGGTAAAAAGACACCGAGGGAACAGATCCCAAGAACAGAGATGAGGATGTGAAGGAAGATGCTTTCCCCACCACACTGCTACTGTACAGATAGGGTGTCTCTATGTAGGATTTTATCTAGGTACTGTGCTCATGTCATTTGATCTCTTCCATAACAGCTTCCTGAGAAGGGGTGTACATGAGGTCAAGTGAGACATCACACAGCTGAACGTATTTTTACTCCATTATTACACCTTTTTTAAATAATTAAGTTATGTATGGAATTCTAAGCAATTCCCTCTGTGTTACTTTTGAGAAATCCAAAGTCATTTTGGTTCCTGTGTGTGACCTGGTTTCTTTTCCTCTCTTAACAATTTGGAAGGCCTTCTCTTGTGCCCAGTTTTCTGAGCTTTCACAATGATGTACACTTATGTGTGGGTTTACTTCAACCGGTCCTGGGTACTCAATGGGATCTCACAATCTGTAAATCGTAACAACTTTGGGAAATTTTCTTTATTTCATTGATGATTTCCTTTCCTTTATTTTCTCTGTTCTATCTTTATGGAAGTTTTATGGTTTGGATGTCAGATCATTTGGATTTTCTTTAATTTTTATTTTTCTCTTATATTACACCTTTGTGGGGTTTTGCCTTACTTTCTGAGTTTATCATCTTTTGAAACTTTTATTGAAATTTTCATATATGCTGAATTTTTCCAAAGGCTCTTACTTTGTTCGTTGAGCTTTTATTTTCTTGAAACACATATTATCTGGCTCCTGTTTTGTGGTTATAATATCTCCTCTTATTTCTCTAAAGATATTAATAATATGTTAATGAAGCACTCTCCTTGTATAGTTTCTTCCAAGTCGCTTTTATCTGTTTCTGAGGTTTGGTCTCTGTGAAGGCAGACTTCCTATGTCCAGTTGACTAAGCTCTAGTGCCCAGTTACTGGACAAACACTAGTCTAGATGTTGCTTTGAAGGTATCTGTTGATGTGATTAATATTTACAATGAGTTGGCTTTAAGTAGAACAGATTGGGCTTCCCAAGTGGTGCTAGTGGTAAAGAACTACCTGCCAATCCAGAACACATAATGAGACGTGGGTTTGATCCCTGGATCATGAAGATCCCCTGGAGGAGGGCATAGCAACCCACTCCAGTATTCTTGCCTGGACAATCCCATGGACAGAGGAGCATGGTGGGCTGCAGTTTATAGGGTCACAAAGAGTCAGACATGACCGAAGCAACTTAGCATGCATGCACAAAGCAGATTATCTCATATAATGTGGGTTCAGCTCAGTTCAGTTCAGGTGTTCAGTCGTGACTCTTTGTGACCCCATGGACTGCAGCACACCAGGCCTCCCTGTCCATCACCAACTCCCGGAGTTTACTCAAACTGATATCCATTGAGTCAGTGATGCCATCCAACCATCTCATCCTCTGTCGTCCCCTTCTCCTCCCGCCTTCAATCTTTCCCAGCATCAGGGTCTTTTCCAGTGAGTCAGCTCTTCACATCAGGTGGCCAAAGTATTGGAGTTTCAGCTTCAACATCAGTCCTTCCAATGAAAATTCAGGACTGATCTCCTTTAGGATGGACTGGTTGGATCTCCTTGCAGTCCAAGGGACTCTCAAGAGTCTTCTCCAATGCCACAGTTCAAAAGCATCAATTCTTCAGCGCTCAGTTTTCTTTATAGTCCAACTTTCACATCCATACATGACTATTAGAAAAATAATGTGGGTGGATCTTACCTATTCAAAAGAAAGCCTTAAGAAGAAGGAATTCTACCTCATGATTGCAACACAGAAATCTTGGCTGAATTTCCAGCTCTGAGGATTTCAAATCAAAGACTGAAAAATCAGCTCTTCATGAATTTCTAGCTGGCTGGCCTGCCCTATAAATTTCAGACTTGCCAGTCTCACAATCCTATGAGCAAATTTCTTAAAAATCAATCAGTCTCTCTCTTTCTCTGTTTCTCTCCCTCCGTATGCATCTATAATCTATATACCTATCCATGAATCATCTGTCTATCTATTCATCTATCCTATAGTCTCTGTTTTTCTGGGGAAACTTAAGGCAGCCCTTATCTTATAAATGAGAGGATTTCATTCCTTGTCTGATAATCCTGGCTTATCAGTTCATACTGCAGAACAGGGTGGAAGAAAAGTAGAAATCTGATAGGAAGCTCTGAGAACATCAGTGGGGCTTGTCAACTATGATACTGTGTCAATATCCTTGGGTGGGTCAATTTCCACAGTAATGACCCTTATCCCCTGTTCAGAGGGAGGGTGAATACCTGGTTTCTAACAGGTAAGGGACTGGGCAGTAGTGGAAGAAGTGTGTGGGTCTCAGCATGCAATGAGCACATCATATTTACTGTAGTCCACAAATAACCATCCTCACTGTTATTAGAAGGGCTCTTGGGTTAATCTCTGCTTCCCCCAGTGGTCAGTGATTGATATTGGAATATTGTAGATTGATCTCTGCAGGTGTAAGATAATTAATAATCTGTAGATTGAAATAGTGTATGCTCTCCGTAATGACTCCACACTCCAGAGAACTCTCACATACAGGAGGACATCATGATTGTATGCAGTGAAACATCAGAGAATTAATTTATAAAGAAAGATCACTGTTGATGCAAGCTGTGTCCAGAGACAGCTGGCCTGAAGTCTGTGGGCAGGATGCTCGCTTCAAATTATGCTGCTGACTTGGGGCAATTTTTTCTCCAGTTTGGGAAATTGTTCACCTAAAGGGAAGTGGGGATTGCTGAAAACAGTTGTAACTGGGAAAAAATGCTCCTTTATGTCACCTGGCTAGTCTTTGGTGAGGGTGGCATGTTGTTTAGAGGGAGAATAACTTGTGAGAAGGAACTCAGTTCCTTTTTAGACTAAAGGGAGGGTCAGGAGAACCAGGAATCTGCAAAGCACAGCGTTGATGAGGATGGGGAGGGCAGTCAGCCCAGGTAAGTCTCCTCCTCTCCAGCTCCTATTTGACAAACTTCTGGCTGTTTCTCAAACTATAGCAGAAGTAAGTGGGGGTCAGGGAGGGGCAAGGAGGGACTGTCTGAAAATAAGGGGCATTTGACTATCATGGAAACTGGATTCTACGCCGGGTTACGGGTTTGATTTCTTTGATTTGGCGTCTCTGACCTTGGGCAATCAGAATTTAAAGTGAGGCCCGCCCTCCAGGCACCACTGTACTCCCACATATTTCCTCCTGCTTTTCGTCATTTAGTGCTACTTGATGCAGCCGCCAGCCTGACTGGTTAACCTTCTCACTGCCACTGCGTGTCTAAGCCATCAGCAGTGGTGCACTGGAGCTGGCTCATCTAAGGTTGGGGGTATTGACTTTAAGTGTTCAGGAAGTTGGCAGACAGTTATTAAATCACTGGTAGCCTGATGCCAGCCAGGCTGGGAATAATAGTTATACCATGGAAATCAGCAAACACTCAGATCAGGGCTTTTATTTTTAGAGAACTGGTTTACCAGCACAGCTGGGGATAGGGATACAAGGACAGAAAAACACCACCTACGAGCCCAGAGATCACTACAGATCCTGCACAAGAAGCCCTGTTCTATACCTGAGAAAATTAGATGTCTATTTTGAAGGTGATGATGATGATGACAGCTAACACTTAGTGACATTTATTATGGATCAAGGACAGTTGCTTTCGAACTGTGGTGCTGGAGAAGACTCTTGAGAATCCTTGGACAGTAAGGAGATCAAACCAGTTAATCCTAAAGGAAATCAACCTTTAATGTCCATTGGAAGGACTGGTGCTGAAGTTGAAGCTCCAATACTTTGGCCAACTCATTGGGAAAGATCCTGATGCTGGGAGAGACTGAAGGCAGGAGGAGAAGAAGGGGGCAGAGAATGAGATGGTTGGATGGCATCAGAAGCTCAATGGACGTGAGTTTGAGCAAACCCTGGGAGATAGTGAAGGACAGGGAAGCCTGGCCTGCTGCAGTCCATGGGGTTGCAAAGAGTCCGACGTGACTGAGCGACTGAACAACAACAACAAAGGACAGTTCTAAGCACTTTACTTGTATTAACTCATTTAGGTCTCAAAACAAGTCTGCGATAAAGGGACTATTCTTATGATTCCAATTTTACAGATGGGTACAGAGAAGTGGATTATGTAGTCATGAAACTAGAGTGGACTTGAACCCCAGCAGTCTGGCTCCAGAGGCCCGAGTTGTTCAGTTTTCTCCTGAATTGTATGTTTAACAGACACTTCATCACACTCTCTATCTGAATTTCTCTGTTTATTAAAGACAGAAGCAAACTCTCCAGGATCTGCTCTCCTGATCTCAAACCCATGGGACAAGAGAGGCAGAGCCCTTTGCAAGACATCTTGCTTTTGTGAGTGTTAGTCACTCAGTCATACCAGACTCTCTTGTGACCCTGTGGACTGTAGCCCACTAGGCTCCTCTATCGACGAGACTTTCCCAGCAAGAATGCTGGAGTGGGTAGTCAGTCCCTTCTCCAGGGGATCTGATTGACCCAGGGATGGAACCTGGGTCTCCTGCCTTGCAGGCAGATTCTTTACCATCTGAGCGACCAGGGAAGATTTCAGAACTTTAAATTTGGAGAGATTTTTACCTTAACATGCTAAAAGGGAAAAGCAATTGGATTTTAAATAGTCAGGTTTTTTTTTAATGAAAGAAAAGTTATATTTGCTATTAAGCCTTTGAGAAAGTGGCTTGTTAATAAAATTAACTCATTCTAACAAAGTATTATTTATGATCTCATTATCATTTATTACTGTTAATAATAATTTTTATAATATCAGCAAGTTTGCCATAATGATATTAAGTGATGTAATGTTTTAGTGGCTTAAAATCACTTTGTCATTCTATGAAGAATCACAAAATTCCATGAAAGAAAATAAGAGGCTCTATTAATGCCCTAACTCCCTGGGAGTGTTGGAGAGATGAGTTGCTTGTTCAAGTATGTACAGCTAGTAAGTGATGAATTTGAACTTGAATCCAGACTTTCAGATTCTCAAATAATTTCCGCAAGACTGTATTGGCATTGGAATGTGTCACTAAGCTAGAACTTGCCACTTACTAGGCTCCCCACAACTCTCCAGGGAGCCAATGAGATGCAGGGAGATGGACAGCATCAGGCACCCTTCAGGGAGCCAAATAATCATAATAAAGATAACAGCATATTAAAGCTTCTGTTTTTCCAAAGCATTACCATATAAAAGTACAAATAGAGGGAAGAGAATTCAAAAGATGGCTAGACATAATTTGATCACAAATAATATTTTAACACTTTTGTGTACATGAAAGAAAAAATTCAGAGGATAATCTCAAAGTTTTATTCAAAAGAGTGGATTCTTTTTTCTTGGGTTGGAAAATATGAAATAAGGAAACTGTTAGCAAAAACAACAGCTTTTTACATGCTAGGAAAAATGCTAAGAGCTTTCCATACATTATCTCACTTAATACTTGATAAGAATCCTATGCTGAAAGTACTATTACTTTAAAAAATGGGAACTGAATCTTCCATAGGATTATTTGCTCAAAGTTACACAGTCAACAAGTGGGAGATGCCACTTTATACCATTTTCCAGATTTACAAAAGATAATGGAGTCTGTTTCTGTTTTGTAAGTAAATTCATTGTATCATTTCTTTTTTAGATTCCACATATAAAAGAATGAGCTTCTGGTTGTAAGGGGGAGGGATGGGAGGAAGGAATAGGTAGGGAGTTTAGGAGGGGCATGTACTCTGCTGTATTTAAAATAGATAAACAACAAGCGGCTTCCCAGGTGGTGCTAGTGGTAAAGAACCCACCATGCAATGCAGGAGACTTAAGAAATGTGGGTCCAATCTCTGGAGGATCCCCTGGAGATCCCCTGGAGAAGGAAACAGCAACCCACTCCAGTATTCTTGCCTGGGAAATCCTATGGACAGAGGAGCCTGGCAGGTGACGGTCCATGGGGTCGCAAAGAGTTGAACACGACTGAGCAACTAAATAACAACAATAAGAACCAACAAAGACCTACTACTGTATAGCACATGGAACTCTGCTCAACGTTCTGCGGCAGCCTGAATGGTAGGGGAGTTTGGGGGAGAATGGGTACATGTATATGTATGGCTGAGTCCCTTTGCTGTTCACCTGAAGCTATCACATTGTTTGTTAATTGGCTACACGTCAGTACAAAATAAAAAGTTAATAAAAATAAGATAATTGTCCTGCTAGCACTGAGATACACATGTAAAAACACACACACACACACACATACAATTATCATTTGGCAAATCCTTATGAAAGGAGAAGTGTATTTAAAGCCTTGGCTCAAAGCTATGCTCTTGCTTGCGATACTAGTTACAGCTGACGCAGATGATTTTGAAATCTGCACCCAGAAAAACATAAAATGCTCTCTCCTTTCCTTGCTCAAATAAGAACACGGCAAAGCCTCGTACATGCACTAAACAGAAATGGTCTCAGTGATTACAGAGTGAATTTGGACTGTGCAGGCGAATAACCAAGATCATTTCCACCTTCCTCCTTTGACCTAGCAGTTCTTTTCCGACCTGATTCATTCAAGTGATGGCTTCCACCTTCTGCCGCACTCTCTTGGTGGAGGTGAGCATCATCCTGATTCAGTTTTGCCTCCTTGATAAGGAAATAGCTGCCTTCTGCACAAAGGGGGAAATAATGACAAATGTGCAACTAGCACTTGGGATCTGAAGCCAGCATCAACCACCGTGCTTGCTCAGTTATGGACTGCATTTAGACACTTCAGGAATGCTATGATTTGGGGAGAGGGCTGTGATGTGGTGGGTCCACATCTAAGTTCTGGCTGTTTCCCATCTGCTGAGCTGCCTGACCTCTAGGAACCTCCGTTTTTATCTGATAATTAAGCCTCACTCATACCCACTCATAGAGGATAATGAGGTTTCTGGATTCATCAACCACAATGCAGCCCACAAACATTAGGTGCTTTATTGTTGTAATTACTGTAATTAGAATGGATTCAGAAATCAGCTTCGTTTCTCTTGCTCATAATCAAACAATGGAAAGCCATGAGTTTTGTTTTTTTTTTTTTTTTTTTTTTTTAACTCTGACTTGTAAGCAGTATCTGGAGAAGGGAATGGCTACCCACTCCAGTATTCTTGCCTGGAGAATCCCATGGACAGAGGATCCTGGCGGGCTATAGTCCATGGGGTCACAAAGAGTCAGACACGACTGAAGTGACTTAACATGCACGTAGGCTATTTCTTGGGAAATATTGAAACTTCTGTCCATGTGAGTCTCAGTGAGCTTGAGAAAACTGCTGCCCACATTATTACGTGGGACGCCACACAAAAGTGGAGTGAGCTTAGCTGCAGCTTATGGCCTCCGTCACTCCTTCACCCCTTCAACTTGAAGTCACTCAGACTTTCCTCTTTCACCAAGCAGGGCCCATGCAATACCTTCAGACTTCATGAGATGAAAACTTTTGAAAGGGAGCTCTCTAACTTTCCCAAGGAAAGCTGGCTCACAATTCCCACACTGTACTTTGGGCTGAGCCTCTAATACTTTCCTTGAAGATCCAGAAACACTTACTGTGTTAACAATATTAAGCACACTGTAACATTTCACTTTCTAGCATGTTCTTTTGTGTCTGCACAAAATTTGACTGCTTTAGGGTTTTCAGTATTTCTATTAGGATCAATAAAATATTATTAATGCTATTACCATGAGGTTTTTCTAAAGTAATCCCCAGAAAGTTAATTCAGTATTTAGAAGAAAGACACCCAGAAAAAAAAATTTCCCCCTCAAAACCTTCAAATCTTAGTCAAATTTGTCCACAGTATATTATCTGGAAGCCTGGCTTTTTTTTGTCCCCTGGTGCTAAGTGGGCCAGTGGACTAAGCACACACAGGAAACCTGCCCAATTCCTTTAAGCCAGCCATGAAGGGAGGGAGGCCACATAAGTGGATCCGCTGGTCACAGAAACATCAACAGGACCCTAGAACCTAACACAGAGCCTCGAACAAGTCAGGCAATTGATTAGAGCTTCATAGACTGAATTAATCTAGATACTTACAAGTTAGGGGCCCAGAACATCACCCAAGTAGCACAGGTCACCCTGTAACTGAAGATGTTTCTGTGCCCAGCTGTTTACAACATCTGGGAACTTGCTGCCTCATGTACATTGCTTAGAGGGGGAAGGTACACACTATTACTTTTGCCTTTGAAAGGGAGCTCAGGGTGACCCCAAACTTCTGAGGAACAAAGTTCAATCTTTACATTAAAGCAATTATTACAAAATGCAGGCTGTGCACCTGACGTTCAATTTCTGAATGTTCTATGTCTCCTGGAATTCACTGATTCACATTCTAGCAAATACAGAATTTATTGGGCTTCTCAAATGTCAGTGTTCTCAAGTTCAGAACTGCATAGGCTTTGGGGGGCTTGTTATAAACAGAGATGCCTGAATTCTACTCTTGCAGATTCTGAGATTCTGATTTGTAGGTGTGGATCTTTTACTTTCTCCAAACTTTTCACTGATAACTTTTTTTTTTTTTGGTAGTACAGGAATTTGCAAAATACAACTCAGTGACCTAGCAGAAGGTTCCTCTGATGTGGACAGAGAATGACCAAGGCAAGTCAACAGATTTTCCTTTCTCCTTAACAAGCAAGAGAGTCTTCTAGAACAAGGTCTCATTTTAATCAGGTTCTCAGGTGGTGCAGAGGCACCTTGGAGTTTGAGAAATACTATATTCAACACACAAAAACAGAATAGAACTTGTTTTTTTTTCAGGGGGGAGGTTCAGGGCAGTTCAGAGAGAGAGAGAAAGCAGCATACCACCGAGGGATCTTGTTAAAAACACAGATTCTGACTTATTTTCAGATGCCGCATTTTTAACATTTCCAGTGATGCTGCTGCTACTGTTGCTTGGAACACATTTTGAGTAACAAAGGTTAAGAGTGAAGGCTGGAGGCAGGGAGCAGGAGTTCCACAAACCAAAATCAAGTCCTGGTTTCCCGACCTTACTAGCTGTGTGACAGCGGGCTGGTTACTTCTTTATCAGAAAAATGGGAGTTGAGGGGAGCAGAGAATAGCACTGATCCATGTACAGGTGTGCGAGCTGGACCATAAAGAAGGCTGAGCACCAAAGAACTGATGCTTTCAAACTGGTGCTGGAGAAGACTTTTGAGAGTCCCCTGGACAGTAAGGAGATCAAACCAGTCCATCCTAAAGGAAATCAACCCTGGATATTCATTGGAAGGACTGATGCTTTGGCCACCTGATGGAAAGAGCTGACTCATTGGGAAAGACTCTGATGCTGGGAAAGATTAAAGGCGGGAGGAGAAGGGGACGACAGAGGATGAGATGGTTGGATGGCATCACCTACTCAATGGGCATGAGTTTGAGCAAACTCTGGGAGATGGTGAAGGACAGGGAAGCCTGGCGTGCTGCAGTCTATGGGGTCACAGAGTCAGACACACTTAGCAACTGAACAACAACAAGAGTATTTGGGTGAGAACTGTATCTCAGCACAGAAGCACTTAAAAGGTGCTTACCACAGCTCAAGGACATAGTAACAAACTGACATGCTAACAAATGGGACTCTATCACGGAAAGTTTTCAACTTCTCATTGGATTAAGCTGTAATAACCTAGAGGGGTGGGAAAAGGTGGGAGGTGGGAGAGAGATTCGAGAATGAGGGGACATATGTACACCTATGGTTAATTCATGTTGATGTATGACAGAAATCAAATCAATATTGTAAAGCAATCATCAATCAATTAAAAATAGATAAAAAAATTTTTTAAGTTAAGTTTTCAGTCTCATGAAAGCCACCTGAATGAGTGTTTCTGCCTGGCAGTCTCGGTTGCCACACTGCTTTGCCAAATTATATACAAGTTTAGCTGCAACTGTGTTTTCTGGTCACGGGCTTCAGCTGAGCAGGATGATACTCCAAGGACTGAGACCCACATATTCAGACTGTGGCTGCTCCCTGGGCTGCTGCCGACCCACTGGGTCTGGAAGCACAGGGTCACAGTGGGACTAGGCTAGTTCTGTTCCATGGTGGTTGCTATTTCCAGCTCATGTTTATGAAATACATATAATTTTAAGGCTTTACCAAGAGAGAGCCTTCCCTCTGTGGTTGATTTTCAGAGTCATAATTACCCTCTTATTACAAGCCAGTGTTCTGGGCTCTGACTCCCCTGGGTTCTCATGGCCGGCTCGTGGGACAGCCAGAGGTATAACACTGGTCAAATCTGCTGACCATGCCATTCCGCGCTAGCAGACTTGGCAGCCTCGTCAAGGGTTTGAGTGGGTTTGGAAGTGGCTCGAGCAGAATCTTGCTTCTCTGAAAGAAATCTGCTTCATGGCCTGAGTTGCCCACTTTTAAAACTCTGAATGCTCTGAACAAGAGCCTGGTGCTAAGACTGTCACGATTTGAGAGTAGAGGATTACCAGGACAGCCAATGACCAATATCCTCCAGCATCCTCTAAGGTCCAAGAGAATGATTATAGAAACATAGGTGTCATGGAATTTTAGAGTGACACATAACTCAGGGTTGCAACAACAGCAAGATGCTCAGATAACTGTGTTATCAACATTCTCATGTGCAAGGAGTCATTAAGCACCTTGCTCTACTTTCTCCAGCTCAGATTTCCTCTTTGACTGCTCCCTGCATTCTAGCCTTTGATCAGGGGAAGTAAGACTCTTTTCCTGTGATTAGATACCCTGGTAGCCAGAGGGAATTCTTCCAGGCATGAATATTCTTTCATTAATGACAGTCTGCTTTTTTCTCTTTTTCTTTCTTGTTCTTTTTAAATCGTCACTCACAACTGAGATGATTTCTCCCTTATTTTAAATAACCTTATAATTAGCTAAATAGTTCACAGATATGAGTTAAAGCCAAACTGTTGGTTCTGCCTCTTCTTGCTCCCCCCACACCTCCCTACTATTTAGCACCAATATAGGGCTTGCATGCATGCACGCTAAGTTGCTTCAGTCGTGTCCGACTCTGTGCGACCCTGTGGACAGCAGCCCACTGGGCTCCTCTGTCCACGGGATTCTCCAGGCAAGAATACGGGAGTGGGTTGCCATCTACTTCTCTTCAATTTAGGGCAGCAGTCCCCAAACCTTTTTGGCACTCAGGGACAGGTTTGGTGGAAGACAAGTTTTAGATGGACCAGGGGTGGTTTGGGGATGATTCAAGCACATTACATTAATTGTGCCCTTTATTTCTATTACTATTACATCAGCTTCAGCTCAGATCATCAGGCAATAGACCCTGGAGGTTGGGTGCGCCTCATTAAGGGAATTTGCAGATGGGATAGGGGGACCCAGCAAAAAGTCCTCGCATGAGAACAGACAGTGGGGCAAGAAAATGGATTCTCTCTCCTCTTTTCTAGAAGCCAAGACCTCAATCCCGATAGCCAGGCAGCAAATAGGTACTTCTTCAGAAGAGGGCTCTGTGGTCCCCATGGAAGCAAGTCCTCTTGGATTTCCTGGTGAGTTGCCAGGAGTCTGCTGGCCCGGGTTCAGCACTGCTGTGCACGGTACTGCTCTTTCTGGACCATGCGTGGTGGGGTGGGTCCTGAGATAAGAACCACCGGGTCCTCTCAACTACCTCTCTCATAAGAGGTAGTAGGTTTGGGAGAAGGGAGTGGGAGATGAGGAAAGATACTTTGTTTCAGGAAAACATGAGCTCCCAGTAGAAAGGAAAGACTTGAGCTGATAAAAGAAAGACTTTATTCCCTTGGAAGAAAGAATACCTGCCACAGAATCCCAATCCCAAATCCAAGTATAGGGGGAAGCTGGAGAGCAAGGGACAATGAGGTGTTTGACAGCGGATGCAACCCATGGGCAAAGCTGGGTCCCTGGGGAAGGGAAAACACATTCTTTAGACCACGTGAAAAAGTATCAATATATGGCAGGTGGGTCCTCAGTCCTGAACTTTGGTTAAGCCAAATGAGCTTTTAAAAACAAAGGAAAACTGCTGTTTCTGATGGGGGTTATAGATATTTAACAAACATACCTGCACTGAAGACCTAGCTCAGGGATTTTTATGGTAATTAGAGGATGAGCCCTGAAGAATTGATGCTTTCAAACTGTGGTGCTGGAGAAAAGTCTTGAGAGTCCCTTGGACTGCAAGGAGATCCAAGCAGTCAATTCTAAAGGAAATCAGTCCTGAATATTCATTGGAAGGACTGATGCTGAGGCTGAAGCTCCAATACTTTGGGCACCTGATGTGAATAGCTGACTCATTTGAAAAGACCCTGATGCTGGGAAAGATTGAAGGCGGGAGGAGAAAGGGGTGGCAGAGGATGAGATGGCTGGATGGCATCACCAACTCAATGGACATGGGTTGGAGCAAACTCTGGGAGATAGTGAAGGACAGGGAAACCTGGCATACTGCAGTCCATGGGCTGGCAAAGAGTCCGACATGACTTAGCAACTGAACAACAACAAAATTAAAATACACACTGAATAAAAAGCAAGCTCCCTTAGTCTTTTTCCTTAACACAGTGATTATTATTATTTTCATGCTAACCCATTGTGGAAACCCATAGCTTTGCCAGCAAAACAACATCCTGCCACCGTTAAAAGTATGTTACAATTTGTGGCTGTGGACCCAGTATTTGACATGGAGTGGTGTTCTATTTCCACCCAATTTAATTATATGCTCCCTTTATATATCGTGGATAGCTCACACTAGCAGAATTGTTTTGGCTGGTGAAAAACTGGCCATGACTTGTCATAATAGGCTGGTTTATAGAACCACTGAAGTATAGCTACTGCCCATCATTCGAGAATTAGGGCACCATAACAACCCTTTATTTACATATACTGCTGAGACAGTAAAAAAAGCAAATAGATTTCTTAAGTTGAGACAGCAGAAATCTCCCCCAGGGCATGTGGCCCTCGGTGCGACAGTAACATCGGCAAGCCTGAATAACTTCAGTGTTTGGCGTCTGTGTTTGAGCAACACATCATTTCATGGGCAGTTCACAACATTCTAATAATAAAATGGAGTCTAAATTTGGAGTTGGGCTTCACCAACAGTAGATGGTAATGTACACAGCGGAATCTCTATGTGATTTGTGAGGAAGGTTTAAATTTGCTAATCACACTCCCACTGAGAGATTCCACAGAGGGCCTGAAGTGGAATCAGATGGCAAAGCCTTCAGCCAGGAGAGCCTGACCTAGTTTACGTTAACTCAGATCCTGCATCTGAGTAAAGTCAGGGATTCTTTCATCTTCAGACTCTGAAAGAGTCTTAGCTTTCCCCTCATACAACAGAAACCCTCTATAAATCCACACCATCCCTGCCTCTCTCCCCCTTTTTTTGCCTACTCCATTCTGTCCTCTTCATGATCTCTGGGGAAAATTTTACTGGGGTAAAGCATCATTGCTCTCATTGACTGTCTTGATAGTTCATGTAAATTGCCTCCTCCTTGTTCTTTCGGAGTTGCACTAGACTTGTTTGTAATACACACATTTTAAAAGCTTCCTCCAAAACATCTCTTCACTTCTGTTTCTAGGGTGGTGTCTTCACCCTCAGGAGCCCTTTAGCTTCTAGTGAAGTCCCACGTCTGCCTGTGAAAGGGTAGTGCGTGGTCATCACGACTCAGATTGCGACTCAGATTGTTACCAGTCTTTCTGCAGTGATATGCAAGTGGTCCAAAGGGGGCAGATACTTCAAAGGGCATCCTGTTCCTTCGGGCTGCTGAGACCTGGGAAGGTGTAGAGAGGATAGGGAGAGGGCTCCAGACAGCACCTTGCAGGCCCCTGCAGCTAGCCTGCTGAGCCCTTGGGATTCTGCAAAGCGACTGGCTCCTGTAAGTGCCAACTTCCACCAGGGGGTTAAGAGGCTGAGCCAGCATGGGTGGGCGGAATCCACCTCTCTGGGAGAGCGCTTGGGTTGGTGATGCTTGAGAGAGCGGTCTGGCAGGTCTGCCTCCCCCCACCATCCCACCCCCTATCCCCCCCACCCCAGCCTCCCCCCCAGTGGCGGGAGCCCAGGGCGCTCACCTCCGGAGGCCAGGCCGGCACAGCTGCCTCCGTGCTGGCAGGGCCCGCGCTCGCAGGCATCGGGGTAGAGCACGCAGCCCAGCTTCAGCTCCGTCAGGCCCACCACCTCGGCGAAGCTGCTGCGCTTGTTCTGCAGTGGCAGCTCATTGTCATTCAGCACCACGGAGTCCAGGCAGCCCTGGAAGCCACTCAGCACCTGCGTGGCCCGTGCGTCGGTCAGGCTGCGGATGCTGTCCGCCTGCACCAGGGCGCCGAAGTAGATGGCGCTCTCGGTGCCCAGCTTCTGGAAATAGAGGGGTGCCCGGCGGCGCTCCACGTAGCTGTCGTCCAGGGCCAGGCTGGTGAAGTTGCGGTTGAGTTCCAGGAAGACTGAGTGCCAGCTCCCGTCGTTGACTGCACGGCCTGAGATGCCCAGGATGCCGGGGCCGCTGCCGCAGTCCAGCTGAAACCACAGCCTGCCGTCCACGATCTGTGCGGAACCAACACCGGGCGCTTTTCAAGGTGCATCTGGCCGTGCGCTCTTGGTGCCCCGTTCCCAACCCCCGTTCCCAACCTGGCTGTTGATCCACGTACAAATCTGCTATGGTTTGGTTTTTAATAATTACGCTTTCTCCTCATTATATGCCATGAAAATGCATACCTGAGATTTCACAAATCGTCTTGTAATTAGCAATAGGAGTGCAGGCTCAGAAATCCACACTAATATTTCAGAATACTCCTATTGTGCCCATCTTCATCCTTTAAAAATTCACCACAGTCTTCTGTTTAGGGGGGTCATTTATTCTGTGCGCCCTTCCAAACTATGACCAGCACAGAGTGAGTTCTGTAAACTCATTAATATTCATTTACAAATATTTTTTGAACATCTACTGTGTGCCAAGCAGAGTGGCAGTGCCTGTGAGGGCCACTGAGCAGAGCTGTCACCCCTGTCCTCCTGGGGCTTCTGTTTGAGCGGGGACACGGCCATGAGTCAAATAAGCCCAGAAACACATGTATATGCCCCAAGAAAGTCTGTGCGACTGTGCTGTAGGGGGTGAAGGAGGCCACGTAGATGTCTTACTTTCCAGCTTCATGCATGTGTAAAGTTCATAAACTCTCTTATTAAGTGCTAGCCATCTCCTTACAACAGTTCTTCAGGGTTGCTATTCATCATTTAGGTTAAGATTATCTTAAAAAGTCCTCAGGGCTTGGCCAGTTGCTAGGAACATATGTATATTCACTGCTACATTAAAAAGGGATAACCAACAAGGACCTACTGTACAGCACAGGGAACTCTGCTCAGTGTTATGTGGCAGCCTGGATGGGAGGGGCTTTGGGGGAGATTATATGGCTGAGTCTCTTCGCTGTTCACCTGAGACTATAACAACACTTAATCAGCTATATCTCAATACAAAATAAAAAATTTAAGAAAAAAGAATGGATGTGTATTTCATGACCTCAGGAGCTCCAGAAGGATCTGGCTAACTGTGCACACCTTACAGATACTCCCAGCCCCTGGTCTGGGGTCAGCTACAGAGAACGGCCTGCTGTTTCTGTTGCCCTGGTGAGGGAAGGCACCCAGGTCTCCCCCGCCCCAAGCAGGCTAACTCCAAAAGGACAGCAAACTCAGGGTCATGTGCCACCAGAGGATGCCAGCAGGCCGAATGCTGCTGGGCCGGTCCTGGTCCTCCAGGGAGAGCCAGGATCAGCTGCTGTGGAGGAGACAGGCTGGCCTTTCCTCTGTTGCCCAGCCTCATGTGCATTTCTCAGAGATGCGAGATGGTATGAGGATCTGGGGAATGAAGGCCAGAGCACTGTCTCGTCAGCAAGTCAGTATTGGGCCACGAAGGGTTTCACGGCCAGAAAGCATGAAACAGAAGCTATAGTTCTGTCCTTTGTGAACCAGCAGAAGAACCCAGTGGAGGCCAGCCTCTGAGTCTCACCAGGGCAGCCAGCCTTCACCTGGGATCTGCCGACGGGCGCAGTCTTGGGCCAGGACCTGGGGAGAGAGCAGGAGCTTGCAGAGAGAGAAAGGGAAATGGGCAGAGGGGAAGGCACGGGGGCGCTCAGGGCATTGGGGCCAGGGACGTGCCAGTGTCACAGAAATAACCTGAATCCATCTTTCCAAGATGCATTTGGCTCCTGACAGACCTGTGAGGGACGGGTACACCACCACTCACCCTCACAAATGGGATACTTTTCTATGCCTCAGCATTTTTTGCAGGCAACTAATTCCTAGGGACTCTCACTTCTGCCACTGAGACTCCATGAACTCATTGGCACCCTCTCTTCCTACATATAAAGTTTATGCCACATAATATGTGTATATGAAAGGCAGGAGGCTCTGTGAACCAGGCAGAGCCTTGGGATTTAGGAACGAGAAATCAAATTCCAGCTTTGTCATGCATCACACAAGTTCCCTAGAGAGAACTGGTTGGCGTCTGGGTTTGAAAAGTGGAAGTGTTAGTTTTCCAGTCCTGTCTGAATCTTTGCAGCCCCATGCACTGTAGCCTGCCAGGCTTCTCTGTCCATGGGATTCTCCAGGCCAGAATACTGGAGTGGGTTGGCATTCCCCTCACCGGTGATCTTCCCAATCCAGGGATTAAACCCAGGTCTCCCACATTGTAGGCAGATTCTTTACTGTCTGAACCACCAGGGAAGCTCTGGGTTTAAGACCCTTTATAGAGAAAGCAAAGAGAACTGCCGTGGCTTATTTTACAAGGAGAATGAGTCCACTACAGAATTGCCAGCCGCCTTGTACGTGGTACATACATCCTGTGCTTGGTAATGCAAATGTATGCAGGCCAAAAGACTGGAGACAAATGTTCCTTTTCAGAGATCATTCATGTGTAATATGTTGTCGTTTTTGTCATTGTTTTGGTTGTTGTTCAACAAAATGTACTGAATGAACATTGTAAATCACTCCAGAATACTTGCTCAGTGACAACTCCTGGATAATATCCATATTTTTATTTCAGTGTCAGTAATAAAGCGATCAAATGTGACTTTGGGGACTACCTGCCTCTGGCACAGTTCATCTGCTGTAGTGCTCAGTGGCTGTAGAGTCTATAGGGGTCCCCAGTCTATCAAGGAAAACCTTGGAGTGAGGGTGCACATCATCTAAGGTTTTGTAAAAGGATGTATTTAATTCATATATTACTTGGTACATTCCCCTCCCTAACCCTAACCCCCATCTCTTGGGATAATAATCAAGTTATAAATTCATCCAGGAGAACTTACGTGGCTCTGATGTAGTCACATACGTACATGCTCTATCACTAAGGAAGACAAAATTATCCCATGGTAATACAGTGTATTGTTAAGCTTACTGTTTTGTCTTCCCTATTGAAAAAAATAACAGCAACAACACAGCTGAGTGAATAGAAAGCCACATACCTAAATGACCCCCAGCTTTTGAAAATAAAAGTGACTCATACCTTCTAAATTCTAGGAATTTGGAATTTTAAGCCTTGTCTAGATGCCAAACTAGAATGCTGATACCAAAAACTACCTTGTAAAAAGTCAATATCTGGCTATTTTACAAGTATATTATGCCAAGAGGCAGAGAAGGCAATGGCATCCCACTCCACTACTCTTGCCTGGAGAATCCCATGGACAGAGGAGCCTGGTAGGCTGCAGTCCATGGGGTCGCTACTAGTCAGACACGACTGAGTGACTTCACTTTCACTTTTCACTTTCATGCATTGGAGAAGGAAATGGCAACCCACTCCAGTGTTCTTGCCTTGAGAATCCCAGGGACGGGGGAGCCTGGTCGGCTGCCATCTATGGAGTTGCACAGAGTCGGACACAACTGAAGCGACTTAGCATGCCAAGAGGAAGAGAGAATGCTTTCATATCTGAGTCCTCTCAACTTGGAAAATTATACTCTGATCATATTTAGTTTTTCTGTCTTCAGAATGGAGTTTATCCAGTTTTAAAGAATCTCTCTTTTAAGAGGACAGAGCTTCTTCAAAACAGAGGGCAAGTTAGTTTAACAGAAACTGAAGTGTACGTGAAACTATAAGAAAAGTCTACAGCAAGGATCTGAAATGGTGTGTTTGTCGGGGTGGAGAAGTGGAGACAGGCAGGCAACGTGTTCAATTAAAGCATAATGTCACAAAAGGTGCAGGTATTCAGGGTTGTCTGAAATCAGCGATGTGCTTTAATCCGGATCTTCAGTGGCTTGGGTTTAGGGAGACAAATTATCAGAGCTATAAGTCACCTTGTAAGAAAGCAGGATTTTGCATAAGAAAGTATCAATTACGGTGCAAAGTCTGACTGCTTCAGCCTGTGTGTGGCTCTGGAAGTGCACATCATTATGAACTTGCAAGAAGGTTACAAACACTCTTTGAAAGGGAATGTGTCAAAAACCTATTTTTAAGATGGCCATTAATAGTTACCTGGCAAACAGTAGGATGGACACAATAAAGGTAAGGTCCTAGTAGAGGCAGAAGGGATTAAGAAGAGGTGGCAAGAATACACTGAACTGCACAAAAAGATCTTCATGACCCAGATAACCACAAGGATGTGATCACTCACTTAGAGCCAGACATCCTGGATGCAAAGTCAAGTGGGCCTTAGGAAGCATCACTACGAACAAAGCCAGTGGAGCTGATGGAATTCCAGTTAAGCTATTTCAAATCCTAAAAGATGATGCTGTTCAAGTGCTGTATTCAATATGCCAGCAAATCTGGGAAACTCAGCAGTGCACAGAGGACTGGAAAATGTTAGTTTTCATTCCAATCCCAAAGAAGGGCAGTTCCAAAGAATGTTCAAAGCACTGAACAATTGCACTCATTTCACATGTTAGTTGGTTATGCTCAAAATCCTTCAAGCTACGTGAACTGAGAATTTCCAGATGTACAAGCTGGGTTTCGAAAAGGAAGAGGAATCAAAGATCAAACTGTCAACATTCGTTGGATCACAAAGAAAGCAAGGGAGTTCCAGAAAAAACATCTGCTTCATTGACTATGCAAAAGCCCTTGACTCTGTGGATCACAACAAACTGTGGGAAATTCTTAAAGAGAAGGAAATACCAGACCAACTTACTTGTCTCCTGAGAAGCTTGTATGCAGGTCAAGAAGCAACTGTTAGAACCTTATGTGGAAAAACAGACTGGTTCAAAATTGTCACCCTGTTATACGCAGAGTACATCATGTGAAATGCCAGGCTGGATGAAGCACCAGCTGGAATCAAGGTTGCTGGGAGAAATATCAACAACCTCAGATATGCAGGTGATACTACTTTAGTGGCAGAAAGTGAAGAGGAACTAAAGAGCCTCTTGATGAGGGTGAAAGAGGAGAGTCAAAAAGTTTGCTTAAAACTCAACATTCAAACAACTAAGATCATGGCATCTGGGCCCATCACTTCATGGCAAATAGAAGTAGAAAATGTGGAAACAGTGACAGATTTTATTTTCTTGGGCTCCAAGGCTCCAAAATCACTGTGAACAGTGACTTCAGCCATGAGCTTAAAAGACGTTTGCTCCCTGGAAGAAAAGCTATAAAAAACTAGACAGAGTATTAAAAAGCAGAGACATCACTTTGCTGACAAACATCCATATAGTCAAAGCTATGGTTTTTCCAGTAGTCATGTATGGATGTGAGAGTTGGACCATAAAGAAGGTTGAGTGGTGAAAAACTGATGCTTTCAAATTGTTTTGCCTGAGAAGATTCTTGAAAGTCCCTTGGACTGCAAGGAGATTACACCAGTCAATCCTAAAGGATATCAACCCTGAATATTCATTGGAAGGACTGATGCTGAAGCCGAAGCGCCAATCTTTGGCCACATAATGTAAACAGCCAACTCATTGGAAAAGACTGTGGTGCTGGGAAAGACTGGAGACAAAAGAAGAGAGCAACAGAGGATGGGATGGTTCGATGGCATCACTGACTCAATGGACATGAACTTGAGCAAATGCCAGGAGACAGTGAAGGACAGGGAAGCCTGGTGTGCTGCAGTCCATGGAGTTGCAAAAGCTGGACATCACTGAGCGACTGAACAACAACATACAGTAGATGCGCACAAAATATAGTTTTAATGAGTACACAATGAATGAATCTCAGTCCTCTGAATCTCTTCTTTTGATAAACAGTGTAGTACTCCTGATCTGCTTGCCACTGCCAGAGGCCAGGTCCACTATTGATTAGTTAAGGCAAGTCATTGATGCTCTCTGAACCTCAGTTTTCTTAGAGGTGAAAAAGTAGACACTCACACGTGTGCACAAGAGAGTGAGAATAAAAATACATGGAAGCTGCTGTAAAGCACAGGGAGCTTAGTCTGGCGCTCTGTAATGACCTAGAGGGATGGCGGGATGGGAGGGAGGCTCAAGAGTGGGGATGCAGGTATACACACACTATTCACGTTGTACAGCAGAACTAACACAACAACTTCCCTGGCAGCTCAGATGGTGAAGGAGCTTCCTCACACACAGGGTCATGCAGTACACTAACGCATACATGTGGAATTTAGAAAGATGGCAACGATAAGCCTGTATGCGAGACAGCAAAAGAGACACAGATGTATAGAACAGTCTTTTGGACTCTGTGGGAGAGGGCAAGGGTGGGATGATTTGGGAGAATGGCATTGAAACGTGTATAATATCATATATGAAACGAATCACCATTCCAGGTTCGATGCATGATACTGGATGCTTGGGGCTGGTGCACTGAGACGATCCAGAGGGATGCTACGGGGAGGGAGGAGGGAGGGGGCTTCAGGATGGGGAACACGTGTATACCTGTGGCGGATTCATGTTGATGTATGGCAAAACCAATACAATATTGTAAAGTAATTAACCTCCAATTAAAATAAATAAATTTATATTTAAAAAATTTTTTAAAAAGGAATCTTCCTGCAGTGCAGGAAATTCAGGTTTGATCCCTGGGTGGGAAGATCCCCTGGAGAAGGAATTGGAAACCCACTCCAGTATTCTTGCCTGGAGAATTCCATGGACAGAGGAGCCTGGCGGGCTACAGTTCCCAGGATTGCAAAAAATCAGACGTGACTGAGTGAAAAGCAGTTAAACTGGGCTTCCCAGGTGGTGCTAGTGGTAAAGAACCTGTCTGCCAGTGCAGGAGACTTAAAGAGACTCAGGTTGGATCCCTGGGTTAGGAAGATCCTTTGGAGAAGGAAATGGCAACACACTCCAGTATTTCTGCCTGGAGAATTCCATGGACAGAGGAGCCTGGAGGGCTACAGTCCACAGGGTCGCAGAGTTGGACACAATGGAAGAGACTTAGCACACACACTAACGAGCAAGTACTTCTTGTACTTTTGCTATAATATTGGACCTGAAAGACTAACATAGGGAAAAATATTACTTGTGTCTTGGGAATCTCTCCTAGTGACCCAACATGTTTCTTTTATAGGTTTGAGGAGAGCCATGGAACCTATCCCACCATTTTCATCATGACTTTGGCTGCCAGGAAATTCAGAGCTATGGTCTGTGTTCAGCGAATCCCTGGTCTAGATTTTTCAATGGTCTGTTCATCCCTATTTTACTAGTTGAATGTTAGCCTTTTCTTTCATATATTTTCAAAAGTTCAAGTATAATTAACTTATTATATTAGTTTCAGGTGTGCCACATGGTGAATCAATATTTTTATACATTACAAAATGATCATCACTGTTGAGTCTAGCTACTATCTGTCGCTGTACAAAGTTATTACAGTATTATTGACCACATTCCCTATGCCATATATTACATCCTCATGGCTTATTTATAACTGGAAGTCTGTCCCTCCTGATCCCCTTCCCCTAATTCACCTATCCCTGTTTTCATCTTAATGGTGCTTTGATTTTATCACTTTTGAATTTTTACAGTGAGCCTGGAATCTCTTTTGGAAGTGACAAAGTATCAATCGTAAACAGAAGGATGAGCGCCTCCTTGTCCATGAGCATGTTCATTTCCTGAGGTCTCCATGCAATTCTTCAACTGTCTTTGAGGGGTACCCTCTACCTTGCAGGTCATCTTAAGTACTGAAGAATGTGCTTTAGCTGGGAAAATATAAACAACCAAGAGGTGCAATTTAAACAAAGCACTGCAACGTAGTCATTGAACCAAAGTACAAGGCACACACTGAACCTAGAGCCAATGAAATTAAATCTTGCATGAGGCTGAAAATGTTAAGCAAACAGATTCAAATCCCCTAAGTGGATATTCCTGGCGACTGCAGGGGAGTATCCGCAGTAGTTTAGTACAGCTGTTTCCTGCTTTGGGCAAAGCCAACATATGACAAGCAAACTTACCCAACAGACAGATTGGGGCGGGGGTGATTATTCACATCACAAAGGGATTAATGGAAGGGTTCCTTCAAATAGCAAGCATCCCTGGTTTATTAGAATTCCATTTATAGAGATTCAATTTACACAACTCTCAGAAACACACTTGGTTCATGAAATACAATATACCTTAGGAGCTAGAGCTGCATAAAAGTTGAATTATTCTTCTTTCCCATCCCTAGGGTTCTGCACACTTTAGACGTTTGCCAGTGAAGTGTCAAATGACACGTTCCATTTTAGGATCAAGCCATTCATATCCCATATTTTTGTTCTCTCTCAAATTTAATGCTATTTAAAAGAACTGCTAATAGAAAGTATTTGCTTCCTAAGGATGTTCAGCAGCTGCCTGTCCTCTTAAAGCTGGAAGGAGAGAGGGGAAGGTCAGTGACACCTGGGCAGGGTCCCTGGAGCTGCAGCCTCTCTCTACATGAGCAGAGTGCCTTCCTAGTAATCATACAATCCTGCCTCTCAGGGCTGTTTAGGATGGAGGGGACACATGTATATCTACGGCCAACTCATATCGATGTATGGAGGAAACCATCGCAATATTGTAAAGTAACTATCCTTCCATTAAAATGAATATATAAATTAAAAAAATAAAATTACAAAAAAGAAAGTGAGCTAAGGATGCTAGGAAGCTTGCTTCAGTAGCCAGGAGGTTAAAAAGACAGGACTTAGGTTTTTGAATTTATCCTCTTCCATCATGAAGATCTGATTTGAATTCACTGTTTTCTAAAACTGTGCATCCCAAGTGTTTCTCTCTCTCTCTTTTTTAATAAATCTGTCCAAAACTTTTCTAGGTGGTATACTTTCTTTTTTTTTATTTTTTGGCCCTTAGGCATGCAGGATCTTCGTTCCCAACCAAGGACTGAACCCTAACACTACACTGTAAGTGTGGGAGCCTTACCACTGGGCCACCAGGGAATTCCCTTGTTTTTTTTTTGAAAACACTGTTTTCCTAACGGGGCTGAAATGATTCTCTGATTTGAGTGAGTCAGGGTAGCGGGAGATTCCTCATGAAAGTGGCTCACTCCCTCCGCACAGAGCCTGGAGTTCCCGAGGCAGGTGTATGAAGTCTATGTGGCGGGGGGGGGGGGGGGGGGGGGGGGGGGGGGCGTCGCATCTCCTCCCTCCAGGATTAAAGCCTGAGTCATCTAACCAGCAGCAGCATCTAACCTAACAAACAGCCAAAGCACAGGCGCCAACACAGCCCACCACGATCCCCGTTGCGCCGAGGGACAGAGCAGCAGGAAGGAGAAGACCGCCCGCCATCTCCCCGTGGATGAGCGGGTCCTGTTGGACAGACGCCACCCACCTCTGAAGGCACGTCCAGAGGAAAAGTGTTCCATTAAACATGGCTCCCTCCTAGGCCCCCTTCCCTCCCATCCAGAAGGCTTTGTCTTGTCTACAGAAGCCCACTTGGTTTTGGATGGAGTGAGCTGTAGTAACAACACTGAAATGGCACCCCACTCCAGTACTCTCGCCTGGAAAACCCCATGGACGGAGGAGCCTGGTGGGCTGCAGTCCATGGCATCGCTAAGAGTTGGACACGACTGAGCGACTTCACTTTCACTTTTCACTTTCATGCATTGGAGAAGGAAATGGCAACCCACTCCAGTGTTCTTGCCTGGAGAATCCCAGGGACAGTGGAGGGACTGATTGGTTGCTGTCTATGGGGTCGCACAGAGTTGGACACGACTGAAGCGACTTAGCAGCAGCAGCAGCAGCAGCAACACTGAAAGCCGGAGACAGCAAGGGGATGGAAAGCGTGGTGTGAGTGAGACTGGAGGCGAGGCCAGGCTCGGCATGCTGTAGCCGTACAACCTTGTAAGTAATCCAACCTCTCTGAACCTCTCATGTCCGACTCTTCACGACCCCATGGACTGTAGCCCACCAAGCTGCTCTGTCCAGGGATTTCCCAGGCAAGAATGCTGGAGTGGGTTTCCAGGCCCTCCTCCAGGGGGTCTTCCCTACCCAAAGATCGAACTTGGGTTTCTTGTGTCTCCATATGGGATCCCAGGTGGCACTAGTGGTGAAGAACCTGCCTGCCAATGCAGGAGATGCAAGAGACTCGGGTTCAATCCCTGGGTCAGGACGATCCCCTGTAAGTGGCAACCCACTCCAGTGTTCTTGCCTGGAGAATCCCATAGACAGAGGAGCCTGGTGGGCTATACAGTCTATGGGGTTGCAAAGAATTGTACATGACTGAGTATATATAGATATAAACAAATCACATTTATTATATTAACTTCATAACACAAACCAAATGAGGCATGTAAAGCTGTTAGTATTATTGCTGCTGTTGTTTTTATGAAGGCATCAGAGGCTCTGATGTGAATACAAATGCAAGACTTGCTCTAAAGGAAATCTAGTGCCTTTGGAGTTTCTGAGGCTGGGAATGATTTTAAAATTAGGCTACTTGGGCCAGAAGAGGGCATATGGAATCTTCTATACCCCAGATCTCCAATGTCCTTCCAGGGCAAGAAGAGAAGTGACCTTCAGGGGTCACTGGGGATAGACCCATGTGGTATAAGAGGATACAGTCAGCCTTTTGAAAGGACCACCCCTGCCGTGGAATTGATTAGGAAACACTCTAATGAACTGTTGAGTGATTACAGCTCAAAGGAGGCCAGCCCTTGAACCCACTCTAGAGAGAGGTACCCCAGTCTCCAAAGAGGCAATTCTGAAGCTGAATGTACAAAAGGAAATGGGGTATTGGCACACTTCCCAGTTTTGCTGCTGTTCCCCTGGCTCTAAACTCAGCTTCTGGTTTCTGAACTTAAAAGACAAAACGATTTCAGACTCCAGTCCAAGAGCCAAAATACTAACATGAGAACTGACTGTAGGAAAAGATAACCCATTTTAATTACCTTCAGTATGATGCAGGGGTTTGCTCTGGTGTACATTATAATCCCGTTGCTTTGCAGGGTCCGCAGACGCAGGGCCAGTTTAAAGTCTTCTTCTTTGCTGTTTTCAGAAAGCCTGTATTTGATGTAACTGTTTCCAGCAAAGCTGAGAGAAGTGTGCCCTGAAAAGACCATGATGAGGAGACATAGATACTTTGAACATCCAGACACCAGAAGGGACCCATGGAATCACCAAACTACCAATCAAGTTGATTAAAGACTGTGGGAAGTTGGCAAAGGCATTGAGGACCAATGATTTTGGATTAAAAACTGGTTCTCCATTTTGGGTCACATTCCAATTTCAAAGTAAAAAAAATAGTATTTAACTAGTCAGATGCCCCAAATTTGAGTTTCTCATGTCAAGGGCAACCTGGTATGTTCTCTAACCAGAATTTTCCTAGAGTCACTAAACTCCCAATTCCTGCTTTCTAAAATTAGCATTAAAAAAAATATTCCTTCATGCCCACCCACACCACTTAGACACTTGAAAACTTTCACTTCCATGAAACAAGGGAAAGATAACCATTTTCAAAGAATATCCACATTTCCCAAGTATCCTGATGCTGAACAGCGAACTTAGGTCATTTGCACAAATGTTGAAAAAGGCAATGATACAAAGGAAGTTCAAGTTTTGTGCAGTCACAGCTCTACCTTTGACCATGAATTTCAGGCTCCCCTGCCTAGAATGTTTAGTAGCTACCCATATCACCCAATTCTGAGTTCGTTCTCTCTCTCTCTTTTTTTTCTTTACTGCCTTACACTTTATGTTTTAAGAAGCAAAGTAATGGCTGAAAAGCTGTCTCACTGGGATGAAAGTGTGGAAATACACCAAAATGGATGATAATCATGGACAAGGAAGAATTTTCCATATAGAAAGGAGAAGGGAGATGGACAAAAAGGGACATCTGAAGTTAGGAACAGTACCCTATTGTCACCCTGCAGACCCACCTGCGGTGCATACAGCAGGCGTGTTGGGGGTGGGGCAGCATAAGTATCTTAGAGCTTTAGAAGACTTCAAAAGCAAGTATGTGGATTCAGGGACAGCTTTGTTCTTGAAGTCAACTCTGAAAGAGCTTTGGCTTCCATTTTTAAGAATAGTGCTTGTTTTGGCAAAGCCTGAGTTTTTAGAACCCAGTGCTTCACAAGTGCCTTGCACATACTAGATATAATAATTTTTTATTCCCATTGTAATTGCTATTATAATCATCACTCAATAAATATTTCTTGGATTCTAAAACTGGTATCAGTGTGCTTATATCTGCAATACATCCTCTACTAAAAGGGTTCTATTGGTAACAAAAGTGAACATTACTCTTTTTAGAGGAAAGAAATGGTAGAACACATATAAATCAAGAGAAGTATTGAAACTGAGTCATGATCAGAAATGGAGGGTCATCTGGATTGGAATAATACAAATACTGATTTCTTTTTTTTTTTTCTTTAAGACACAGAGGTGATCACCTCGCCTTTCAGGAAGATGCAGTTAGCTGTACATTTGCAGTGGAGAGTCTTACCTGGTCTAGGCTGAGCTTACCCTACAAAGGACAACTGAACTGGCTCAGCTTCACTTTCTGTTGAGGGGTATAGGCTCAGAAGATGAAAGGCCATACCACAGATACTCCAACTCCTCTGCCTAACCAACAGCCTTTTATTTATTTTCTATAATTTCACAGTCTCAGCATGCACATGATGCAGCTGAAACACAGGCTACAGTCTCCCATTACGCAAGGAACCCACAGGCATTGCATGTTCCCTGAGCACAGGCTGCAGCTGCAACAAATTCCAAGTATTTGAGGGGATACTAGCTGGGGTTCACTCTGAAGGAAAATGTCACATGCAGACAGAATGTCTTCTGGAAGGGCTAGGGCAGTGTAATTTACTCAAGGGCAAGGGCTTCCAGAATATGAAGCTGGATCCTCATCATCCCACCGCACTCTGCACCTGAGCACTCTCCGAGCTTTCCCGGTGGACACTGGCAGAGGAACGGTCTCCTGCTGGCTTCGTAACCAACGCACTGCATGTCCCCTGGACACGGCTTCTCCACACAAGGATCGTTGGCCCCTGGACACAGTCCTCCTGTGACAGAGGGGAACACACATGATCAGTAGAAAGGCAATCACTCTACATTCTGTAAAGCCCAGGAAGCACAGGATGGTTTGAGAGCTGGGCTCGACAGGCTCTGGGCTGAGAGACAAAGTGCTGCCCAGAGCAGGAAGGCCTGAGTGGGCTTCGCCTGCTGCAGGTGCCCACCGGGGGTCTCTGCATCTCCCAAAGCTCCCTGCCGGACTGAGGCAGGATGAGGGCAAAGAGCCAGTGGAGCTCCTCTTTTTAGGCTAAATCAAATGTCAGATATACTAAGGCTGTGAAGTTACTGCTGTAACTTCAGCTGAAGAAAGACCACATGACACAGGCTCTGATAGCCTTTATTGGCTGGGACTCCTGCCTGTTGCTGTTTAGCTGCTAAGTTGGGTCTGATGCTTTTGCCACCCCATGGACTGTAGCCCACCAGGCTCCTCTGTCCGTGGGATGTTTCAGGCAAGAATACTGGAGTGGGTTGCCACTTCCTACTCCAGGGGACCTTTCAGACCCTTGGATTGAACCCACAACTCCTGTGTTGGCAGATGAATTCTCTACCACTGAGCCACTAAGGAAGACCTGGGGCTTGTGCATACTGGGGGCCACTTGAACGCATCGCTTGTGTTTAGATTTCTTTTCCAACTCCAGGAGATGTTAGCTGTTGCTTTCAGAGGGAGGAAAAAAAGACTTTTATAAAGAAAAGTGACTCACTCTAAATCATGCAAGCACAACTCCCATTGTTTCCGAATCCCTTCTGCTCCCTGCTATTGTATTGATTGGTTGTAAATGTATCCAACATGGTAGAATTATCTTTGGCAAAGGAAGGTTTCCTTTTCACCTGTTCGATGTTCATAGCACAGTGAGATGAAAGGTTAATTCTTCAGAAAGGAAATTCTGGAAAGCAGATTAGCTAATTAAAGTAGAATTCAGGACCCAAGGGAGATTTTCAGAACTGCGAGGATGGCAAACACGGGTTCCCTGAAGGAAATGCACTTCCCAAAGGTCTTAGGTATTTCAAATGTAATTAGGTGAGAGTTTAAATGGTAAAATACTGTAGAAAAGAAGACACAAATTGAATGCAACCTACAGCTGGGTTAGGCAGTGGCCTAAAGAAGCCCCCCTTCTCTGTGGGGTTCCATTGTACAGTCATTTCTTTGTCTAGGAGAAAGTGGACACTTAATGCCAATAACAGATAAACATTTTAGGAACTTTAATCCTGGAGGGGAGTGATGTAAGAAGCACCAGCAGACTCAGAATTCATAAATCCTGTTTTCCACCAGTTGAGAGCTCAGCCATAAAAGATACTCCTGGCAAGGATCCAGCTTACAAAGTCTTAGAAGATGAAGGGATTTTTAACTGAAAATTTGAAATGATCTTCACAAATGGTTTGGAAAGACCTAAGTGCCCTGAAATATATCTTCCTCTGTTCGTTTCAAGAAAATCTTTATTCCTGCTGCGTTTTTATCAATATTTATGGAATTTAAGACGGGTGTTCAACCACCTTATGATCTGTTTCAAGGCGCTTTTGATAAGCAGTTTTGGAATTTTTGATGCATTCATCCAACAAGAAAAAAATTTTCAAGCCACTGAGGTGATAGACCTGGGCATATAAAGATGAAAACAAAAATTATCCCATCTCTTCCTCCCCCTAGGAAACAACGCACAAACACATGGTTAGAATACAGTAAGGTGACTGCTTTGCTAGGGATCTGTGAGTACAAGGGAAGCCCTAGAGAAGGAACAACTGTGCCTCCTGGGAGAATGTCAAAAGTCTTTGCAAAGGAAGAAAGCATTTTAAACTCAGGTTTGAAGGATGAGATCTTTTGAGTAGTAAGGGTCTGTGCTTCTTGGGAACGAATCGCCCATGCGTGCATGCGTGCTAACTCGCTTTACACGTGTCCAGCTCTTTGTGACCCTACGGACTGTAACCCACCAGGCTCCTCTCTCCATGGAGTTCTCCGGGCAAGAACACTGGAGTGGGCTGCCGTGCCCTCCTCCAGGGGATCTTCCCGACCCAGGGATTGAACCCATGTCTCTTATGTCTCCTGCATTGGCAAGCAGGGTTTTTATTACTAGTGCCACCCAGGAAGCCCTTAATCAACCGTAGTGCGTGGTTTAACTGCAAGCATGTTTACTCACGGTATGTTCACAACTCTCCCTGCCCACTCTGTGCTGTCTCCACGAGTGGCTTCACTTCCGTTTCTGAGGCCTGCACACCTCTAGGTAGCTCCCCCTTGTTGGCTAGTTAGCATACGCTCAAAAGTGCCAACTGAGCCCAGTGCCGATGTCAGCAACATGGAGGTGGTAATGAGCGTCACTGAATCACAGAGTGCATTCCACCAAATAGACCTAACTCTGAAGTCATTGGACAGTAACTTCCAGTTAGACATAGAAACAATAATTTATGTATTTAAGAAATCTGTTCCTCTCTGTTTCATGGACGTGTGTTTTTCTATGTCTTATTTCAGCCAGCTAAAAGATGTACTTTCTATAAAAGTCTGTGTTTCAGAGACATAGAGACATATACTACATTCATAGTCTTTTCTACACTAATGCAATAGCTTCACTGCTTACTTAGAAAACTTGCATTATCAATGATGCAGTTTAAAAACCTCTGTTTCAAAGGGCCAAAAGAGGACTAGATAATTTCCAGATCCATGATAGCAAAGTTATTTTCTTCTTTCAGGAGTTATGGTAACATTAAAAAAAAAAAAAAGCTGTAAGGGCATATAATAAAGGCTGCTGCTACCAAGTCACTTCAGTCGTGTCCGACTCTGTGCGACCCCATAGACGGCAACCCATCAGGCTCCACTGTCCCTGGGATTCTCCAGGCAAGAACACTGGAGTGGGTTGCCATTTCCCTCTCTAATGCATGAGAGTGAAAAGTGAAAGTGAAGTTACTCAGTCATATCCTACTCTTAGTGACCCCATGGACTGCAGCCTACCAGGCTCCTCCATCCATGGGAATTTTCAGGCAAGAGTACTGGAGTGGGGTGCCATTGCCTTCTCCAATAATAAAGGCTAGACACTACATTTCAGAATAAACACAGTATTTGAATAATTCTCCCTTTTATTCACATATTTTGACCTTTTCTTTTGCCACAAGTCCTGCCCTGCTAATTAGCATTGGGCTTCTCACTTTATCAACCATATCACTTATATTGGGTTACAACAGAGTCACTTAGACCAGCAACTGGAGTTCAAATTCACAGTTCTTTCCTTCTTCCTTCCTTATATTATAACCATGTGTGTGCTCAGCTGCTCAGTAGGGTCAGACTCTTTGTGACCTCATGGACTGTAGCCCTCAAGTCTCCTCTGTGCATGGGATTTCCCAGGCAAGAATATTGGAGTGGGTAGCCATTTCCTTCTCCAGGGGTTCTTCCCAATTCAGGGATCAAACCCATGTCTCCTGCTTCTTCAGCACTGGTAGGCAGATTCTTTACCACTGCACCACCTGGGAAGCCCATGTCATAACAATAGAACCTAGATAATTAAATTAATCAACTTAATGAATTATGTTAGATCCAGTCCCCCTTATAAATACTCCAGCTGGTGGACAGATAGAAACTATATTAATACATTATAATAAGTGCATTCTAAGATTAATATAAATGTAAATATTAGACATATAATGATACATATTTCTATTCATTCCAGCAGCCATTGACTTTGATAGGTCAGTATTCCTTCTTTTCCTTTTTAATACGTTCCTTAAGGCAGAAGGGACAGTTGTGAAAAGCAGTCAGTTTCTTGATGCTTAAAAAATCCCAGGGGGCCTCTTCCCTGCCTCCCAGACCGGGATGGAAAGAGTCATAAACCTTTGCTCCCCAGCTGCTGCTGTCAGTCCGCTCTGCTCGCAGTCTGCTCTCTTGCAGCTCAAGGAGGTACGAAGGCAGATTAGAGTCTGCAGGTTAGTGTTAACGTAATGTCCTCCTTAGCTGGGGACACATGTGAGCAAGTCTATAAAACGTAGTCTCTTTCAAGCAGAGAAAGAGTTCGGATTACTGAGAAACAGCTTTTCCCAAACCAGTTACTCCCCATATACAATACTGTATTTCTTTCCTATCAGCTATGATAAGAAGTTAGATCCTTTCTGAAATATTTATGTGAGAGGGACTTGACCTTCGTACACCAACCCTGAACAATGCCACATGTCCTTTGACCTCAGATGGATGTCAGATCTTCCCAACCCAGGGACTGAACCTGTGTCTCTAGGTCTGGGTCCTGGGGACACCAACCTTCTTCCCAGCCAAAGCCCTAAAATCTCTAGCAACATAAAATGCAGCATGATTTCAATGGATGAGGAGGGATTAACTTGTTTTGCAAAGCTTATGGTTGTTCAGTTCAGTTCAGTCGCTCAGTCATGTCCAACTCTTTGCAACCCCATGGACTGCAGCACGCCAGGCCTCCCTGTCCATCACCAACTCCTGGAGTCCACCCAGACTCATGTCCATCGAGTCGGTGATGCCATCCTGCCATCTCGTCCTCCGCCATCCCCTTCTCCTCTCTGAACAGAGGTCCACTGGGGGTGCAGGCTCTAGCTTTACATGCTCTGTATCTTCAGGCATCCATCAGTTTGGGGCCAGGGTGAGCATGAGGGGAGAAGCATCCCCTTTATCAAAGCGACTGATGCCATTTGTGGCGAGTCAGGGCAGGACAGAAGGATCAGGTGTTTTTAGCAACTGTCAGAGCAGGAAGCAGGCAGAGAAGTCTCTGTCCCCCCACTCCTAGGTCCCCTCTGGAAGGCAGGGCAGTGTAATAGGGAGCGGTGTGACGCTGACAAGCGGCAGCCCTGAATGTGGTTCCTGACTAGTTATTCAAAGCACTTCCTGTGTGGGACCTATCAAAGTTAATGGCTGCTGGAAGGAATAGAGGTATACATTATTATATGTCTAATATTTACATTAATATTAATTCTAATGTTATTAAAATATATTATGCATTAATATATTTTCTATATGTCCTTCAGTTAGAGTTTTTAAGGGGTCACTTCACTTCTCTGGGTCTTGCTTCCCTTTCATGAAAAATGAGGATAATTATCCTTGGAAACTTGTGAGCATTAGATGGTTTAATGTATGTGAAAGCAACTTGTAAAGAAAAAAAATTGAGGGTAAAAACAAATTGCTACAGGGTCCCCAAACTGGAGACACTCGCCTGACTGGGAAACAGGGCAGAGATCTGAGCTCCAGTATAATCCCTTCTTTGCTGTCCTTTTTGGGTCAGATTCATGACTCGTAAACTGACAGATGATATGAAATACTGTGTGCCTGGGAGAGCTTTGTGTTAATCAGTGTCACAGGCAACGTGCAGCGGGGTCAGCCCCTTCATAACTGTCCCGGGCAGAGGGATTCTTTCCACCGAGACTCTCCTCACAATGTGGCTACTCATCACAAAGCCCCCCACCTCCCGAAGCTTTGCTCAGGTGGACATTTCTGTCACTCTTCACAGAGCTGAAAACGTAATTCCCTCGAGCAGAAGGTCAGGGCTTTGGAACCTGCAGGGAGGAGAGAGGCAGTCCTCTTGTGGTTTTAGAAGGGTCTCACTGCCCCATGTATGTCTCTCCTCATCTTAGTGAAAGTCGCTCAGTCATGTTCGACTCTTTGCGACCCCATGGACTGTCCATGGAATTCTCCAGGCTAGAATACTGGAGTGGGTAGCCTTTCCCTTCTCCAGGGGATCTTCCCGACCCAGGAATTGAACCAGGGTCTCCTGCATTGTAGGTGGATCCTTTACCTACTGAGTTACATGCCTTATCTCCCCAAATTCCCTCGGCTCCCTGGATTAAGTCTGTACCTTTGGCTAATGCATCAGTATCCAGCTATGATTATTACTGCTGCCATTTTGAGCTTATTCAACCCCTTGATTTATATCTCTGCCTTGTTATACTGAGAATCTAATAACTAATGGTAAACATCCTACACCCTGAATTCACATGCTTTGCCAAGGTGTCATGTCTCAGCCAATGCAACATACATCAGTAAGCTCCCTTCATAATTTCTGGCCTGCATGAAATTTTAAAACATATTTTCCTAAGGTCGCTTGGCTTTGAAATGGTTTCCTGTGGTTCTCCCCAAAGCACAGAATCATCTTGATTGGTGTTGGCTTTGTCCAGCCCTATTTTCTGGGATGATCTTGTTAAAGGCTTAGTGCCATTTCGTTCAGGACATCCTCTCTGGGGCCACTGTGTGTGGTTGGAAAACATAAGGGATTATCTACGTGGTAAGAAGTTGGTATCTCCTCCACGGAGGACATGTCCAGACCTCGCCGGGCCCTTCAGGATTCCAGGCACGCTAAAGATAAGGGATCTGCAGACAGACAGCTAACACGAATGAGAAACAGAAAGTGCCCAGTTTGCAGGGAAATCCGGTTAAGGCTCAGAGACACTGAATTATTCAGAATTCCTGGGGGTGGGACTATGGGCTCGGTCCTCAGAGAACTGGAATGAACAGTCCTGGGCTAAGTGTAAACCCGATCTCAGATGTCCCTGTGCTTTTTAAATACTCGTTAAGGCCGAGTTTCACGTATCGTCCTGCCTCGTGGAAGCCTTCATCATTTTACTTTACTGTGCATGTGAGAAGTGCGTCACCGTGGCTGCCTATCGCAGGCCCACTGACCTGTCCCAGCACATTCCTTTCGGACTGTCTTTCCACCAGCCAGTCCAGCTGAGCTCCCTGTCATTCGCCTGGTGCACAATGCTGCTTCATGGGCCATGAGGATGGGACCATGTCAGCCTCCACTCACCGCTCTCACTCCAGCAGCCCATCCAGGGCTTGGAAAAGTATTTGCTTCACTGATGACTGAATGAGAAAATAAAAGCAGTAAAGAAACGTTCCTTTACTACTTTCTCTGCTCAGAAATGCCCTCCCAGGACAATTCACAGCTCCCAGCGCCTTTCACGGGCTCCTCCAAGTAAGACAGAGAACGCCTTCCTTTACGCTTGCTCTCTATTCCAGCTACACCACCTACGACTCCTCCTAGCTCCTATTCTTGATGGCCAAGGAACAGAGGACCTTCTGCCGTTTGTCTCGAAAAAGAGGATTCGAGGGGTCCTAGTAACTATCCTTAGCTGTCTGGAGGGCGGTTCGTACAGGAGGGTCAGACAGGTCAGGCTCCATGGGGCTTTAAAGGGTGCAGTGGGTGACCTCACAGGAGGGAGACTCGGGGCCCAGGAAGCCAGCTGTCTCAGGTCCATCTTGAGAGGTAGCGAGTGCTAGGACTGGGCTCAAACCTCAGCTGCATCACTGCGGCAGGAGGATAGTAAATAGGATGTCCGAGGTGCATGGGAAGTTGGAGTCAGTTAATTTCAAATTTTCTCAAACCTGTGCAGAGGTAGGAGCGTACAGGGGCTGGCACGGCCAGGTGTGAATCCTGGCTTGACCTGCACTAGTTCTGTGGGACCCTGAGCAAGTCAACTGATGGTTCTGAGTTGTAGCTTCCTTAACTTCTGAGGAAAGTTAATGATCCCTATCCCTTAGGGTGATTGTGAGGGTTAACTACAATCATACATGTGTGAAAGACAAAGCAGCAACAGGTACAGTAACAGCGACAGTAACAGTACAGTTCAGTGAGTGTGAGTCACTCCGCTGGTCTCTGCTTCCACCTGTGCACTCTTGCACAGGGCTTCTCACCTCCATCGCTCGGCTCTAAAGCTCCCCAGCCTGGACTGACTCCTCCCCATGCCCTGTCTGATTCTAGGTATCCTTTCAGACCGAGGGCGGTGGCCTCAGCCTCAGGCCTTCTCCTATCACCCTGCACAACCTTCCGACAGTGGGCTGCTCCTGGCTGAGGGCCCGGCGCTGACACCTCACCGCACAGCACCGAGCTCGCCCGTGACAGACGCTCCATGCATGTGACTGGAGCTTCAGTTTCAAGTAGGGGTTCCATGTCTGAATCAAGACTGGACAAATCAGGCACCCACTTCCACCAACACTCATAAACACACCAATCTTAAATGCTAATGGTCTCGTGGCAAGCCCATTCTCTTGGACAAGTGTCTCCTTTTTGATATGTATCTAGATCAGATTTTTGAAAAATCAATGAAAATCTTTCCAAATGGACCATCACCACTGCCCCACGGCTTGCCCCAATACTTTGTCCTCTGACTTCCTCATTGGAGCTCAAGGGTGTTTATCATTCCCCAGGCTTTCTTACCCAAGTGCCAACATCCCCTGAACATCTAAGGTTTACCAGGAGCCATCTCAGGACAGCAGAACCCTTAAACTTCTGCTCAGACATGACGCTCCATGGGGGCTGGAATGTAATAAACCTCTTCGGCACTAAATTTCAAGCCTGCTTTCATTGTGTCAAAGCAACCCAGCATTTTAGTTCAAGATGCTTAATGATGTTAATTCAACCCAAAAAAAGTCTCCATGAGAGAAAGATAACGTGAAAGTTGGGAGGAGGGTAGACTACTGAGGCCAAGTTTGTATGAATATTTCTACACAGCCCAGAAAGGATCGCTACCTCTGTTTATCTCCTAATTATTCCACCAAGTGGTGGGAAAGTCCATTTACTGTATCTGTCAAACTTCCAGGCTAAAAAGCAGCCGACACTACAAGTGTGTGTGTGGGGGAGTGGGCTAGGAGCATTTACTGACTTCAGTTATCTCTCCTTTCCAATATATGAGAAAATGCCTAAAATGCTTAATGCTTTCCTTAACAACTGTTCACTGTAATTTCATTTGAGATGGTACTTTTGGAAAAGTGAGAGAACTATTACTATTATAACGAGGAGCTCACCCCCTGAACCCACAGAAAATTTGTTTCTATTTTATCTTGCTGTGAGATTTATTTGAGTTTGGTTTCCTAAACACCAGAATTAGGGTCACCAGGCTACATGCATATTGACTCAGGGCTCCACTCAAAGCCTCCCGTTATATTTGAGTGCAGGGCTCAGTAGTGGGCCTTTGTAGTAAGTCACAGGCCTACTGGAGTCCAAGACCCTCTGCCATCCTGCCGTGGGTCTGTGAGACTGGCAATCAGTCTGTCAGGAACAATGGGGTTATCTGAATATTCTCATAGTGTACATAGCATTGGGGTTATAAGTCATATACCAAATGGAAGAGCTCTTGTTCTTAAGATGCAATAAAACAAGGACCCAAGAATAAACTATGGAAGAGCTCTTATTCTTAAGATGAAAGGAATAAAACAAGGACCCAACATGAACCTACAATTGAATCAGGATGCCCTTCTCACCAGCTGTATGCCCTGGGCAAGGCACAGAGCTACTGCATTTATAAAATGGAGCTAATCATATAAAGCTGCTGAACATGGGGACTGGACCAGATGGTGTTTTGAGGTCCTTTTACCACTAAAATTCAGTATTTTATTTTACAGCTTAATTACATGAGTGACTTAAAGGTGGCAAGAGGCTGAGAGGTGGGCCTGAGTCTGCAGAGTTACCGCTCAGGAAATGTTCCCTTCTAGACTGAGAAAGCCTCCTCCTGGGATGTCTGGGACTGAATCACAAAAACTTCCAGAATTCTGGGTTTCCTGTGGAGTAGAAGGGTTTATGGGGACTTGAGAACAAGAGTCCTGGACAAGACTACCACCTTGAAACTCACTGCATTTAAAACATCAGTGTCTCTTTAAGGAGCGCCTTAAGGCTGAGAGTGGTGGTGGTTTAGTCACTCAGTCATGTCCGACTCTTTGTGATCCCATGGACTGTAGCCCACCAGGCTCCTCTGTCCATGGGTCCCAGGCAAGAATACTGGAGGGGGTTGTCATTCCCTTCTCCAGGGGATCTTCCCGACCCATGGATCAAACCTGAATCTTCTGCATTGCAGGCGGATTCTTTTACTGCTGAGCCACCAGGGAGAGGTCCCCACTAATAGCAGACTAACAGAATCCTTAACCCTACAACCAGAAGGAACTGAATTCTGCCAACTCTGAAGTGAGCTTGGAAAAAGATTCTTCCCCTGAGCCTCTGGCTGGAGAGCCCCAGATGTCTGACAGCTTGACTTCATGTTTGTGAATGCTTGAGCAGAGGAACCAGAGGACGAGCTGCACCCACCTGCACTTCTGACCTACAGAACTGTGAGATATTAAGATCTTGTTGCTTTAAACCAAAAAATAAAGTAAAATAAACCATCAGTGTCTCTGGGGGCTTCCCTGGCCGTCCAGTGGTTAAGACTATTTCAACTGCAGGGCTCACAGGTTCGATTCCTGGTTGAGGAACTAAGATCCCACATACCGTGCATGGTGTGGCCAAAAGATAAAATTTAAAAAATAAAATATAACATCAGTGTCTCATGAAAAATGCAGAGGAAGATCCCTCTCTCCAACAAAATCACCCCTCTAAATCCCTGCTGTAAAGAAAATCTGCCAAGCCTGCCCTCTGCCTGTCTCTGCTTGATGAACTCATAGTCATCCTTCAAAACCCAGAACACAAGTGGTCTCTGGCATCTAAATGTCACCGAAAGCTTTCCTCTGGCTGTGACAGGCACTCTGCCTTTTTCCTCCCCAGCATTTCTTATAGCACTATTAAGGCAAACGGGGACTTGCAAAAGCTGAGCTCGCAGCAGCCAGCTCCTGAGAGAAGGGACTGTGTCTTTTATTCACTTTGAATTTGCAGCACCTAAGACATTGCTGATGGGCTTCCCTGGTGGCTCAGATGATAAAGAAACTGCCTGCAACGCGGGAGACCTGGGTTTGATCCCTGGGTTGGGAAGATCCTCAGGAGGAGGGCGTGGCTACCCAGTGCAGTACTCTTACCTGGAGAATTCCATGGACAGAGGAGCCTGGTGAGCTACAATCCAGGGGGTTGCAAAGAGTCGGATACGACTGAGTGACTAACACAAAACATTGCTGCCACTGCAGATTTTACTGAATGAAACAAGCTTTCAGAGAACAAGGATTAATTAGCCGGTTTAGCTTCTCCTGCAGGGTCTGCCCTGTCCTGTCTTGAACCTCTTTTGAACTGTGCTGTGAATCCCTGCAGGAAGGCTCTAGCAGACCTTTGGTGCATAAATCAATGTGCCTACAAAGGGAACCTAGGTGAGGTCTGGACAGCTGGCATTCATAAATCCTGCATGTTGGTGGCATCTGCCAGAAACACATTTCCCCTAGCATGCATGCATGCTTGGAGTTACTTTGGAGCTAACTTACATACTCAACAGTTTGGACATCACTGCGTCTCTACCTGATGGAAACACAAACAGAACTCACTGGGGACCACAGAGGGAATAGCTCACATGCTTCTAGGCTGTGCGGGGGTCATGGAAAGGTCTCCTGGAGGGAGCTGTGATTTCCGGGGCTTTTTTCCAATGAACTCATTCTCCAAAGGGCAACTCAAAACTCTCTGCAAAGGGAGAGGGTGAGGGCCCCGTCTGTCCTCAGTGATCTAAAGGGGTGTTTTATGAATGGCTTCTCTTCTGGCCGCAGTCCCTTTGGGCAAGTTCATACTGGCTAGGAAAACGCTGGTGTGATTTTCTTCGACGAGGGCAGTGAATTTATAGCACCACGTGCCAGAGAGAAAATGAGGGAGCGAGCAATGCTTCTTGCTGACCACCACGGTCGACTCTGTGCAGCTATGGCCTCTGAGCAGGGAAGGTCAAAGTTCAGTGACTCTAGTTACGTTGACAAACAGGAACCATTCCATCTCTGCCACTCTGAGGGCCTAACCCACCCCCAATTGTGCTCCCGAACATCTGGCCCTCGGGTTTCACTCAAGAAAACCCAGCTGCCCTTATGCACCCTGGTAGCTTCTGAACTTGTTTCCCTGCCTCTGGCCCGGCCCGTCTAACCCATCCCCTTAGCAGTCAGCAAGCTCTCTCTGAAAGATAGACCTGATTCTGTGACTTCTCCACCTCAAATCAGCCGATGGCTCCCACTGCTTTGGGCTGGTTTCTAGGACTTCATCCTAACAGCTCTTGTGTGATCACTGCTCATAAGTCTCCTTTGTCATCACCGGAAAGCTCTTTCAACCCGCTTGGTGTAGGCTACTATCTTGCCCTTAAGCCTCATACAAACACCGTCTCCACTGGAATGCTGTCCCTCTGCTACTCTTTTTCACACATCTATTTTCTACTTTTCCTTTTTTTAAAAAATGGAAATGTAGTTGATTTACAGTGATGTGTTAGCTTCGGGTATACAGCCAAGCGATTCAGTTTTACATACATAATATATATTCTTTTTCAGGTTCCTTTCCATTGTAGGCTATTATAAGACACTGAATACAATCCCCTGTGCTACACAGTAGATCTTTTGTTGTTTATCTGTTTTATATGCAGCAGTGCGTATCTGTTCATCCCAAACTCCTGATTTATCTCCCCTGCCTTTCCCCTTTCATAACCATAAGTTTGTTTCCTATGTCTGTGAGTCTATTTCTGTTTTGTAAGTTCACTTCTGTCATTTTTTTAGATTCCACATATAAATGATATCATATGACATATGATACAGCCACAGTGGAGAACAGTATGGAGATTCTGCAAAGAATCTGAAAACAGAATCTGAGGAATCTAAAAATCTAAAACTAAAAACAGCCACCATATGATCCAGTAATTCCACTTCTGGGCATACATCTGGAAAAGGTGGAAACTCTAATTTGAAAAAAAAATACATACAGTGTTCACAGCAGCACTATTTACAGTAGCTAAGACATAGAAGCAATCTATGATTAACAGATGAATGGATAAAGAAGATGTGGGGGGGGTGTGTGTGTGTGTATAACGGAACATTACTCAGACATAAAAATGAAATAATGCCATCTGCAGAACACAGACAGACCTAGAAACTATCATACTAAGCGAAGTAGGTCAGACAGAGAAAGACTAATTCCTGCTTATCTTTCATCTCAACCTAGGGAACAGTCCCTTCAGGAAAACTTCCCCCTTGATTGGGTCCCCTAAGGATGCTCAATGCAGGGACAATGCCCGCCTGCTTGTATGTCTGGCTGCCCATAAGCTCCATGCTCTACAGGAGGGGGGCTGAGCCTGTCTTGATCACCCCGCAGACCTGGCATCTCTCATGGTGTGAAGGCACATCGTGGGTGGTCCAGTGAGTGAATGAACTAAGACATGAGTGCGGGGATGGTAACCCAAGCCGCCTCACACAGCCTAGGCAGTGGAGGGGACACTCCAAACCGCACTCACCATCGCAGGTGCAGCGCACGTTCCGGTAGAAACGTGGGCACACGAAGCTGATGCGGGCTGTGCTGTAGGTCATGAGTGCATGCGAGTCCAGCGACAAGCCCTGCTCACAATGCTGCTCCTGACAGTCCAGCCCAGAGCAGTTCTTCTCCAGGATGGCCGAGATGCGCATGGCGTTCTCCAGGTGTCTCCTGGCGTTGGACAGCTTCTGGATGAGGTAGGCCGGCTTGTAGAACTCGCTGCTGTGCGTCTCCACCGCGAACAGCATGTCCAGCTCACTGGTGCCTGCCACGGGCTGGATGCTAATGATGTGCAGGCTGTCCTGCTTCTGGGTCAGGACCGCGTTGCGCAGGGTGCGCCGGAACCCATGCATGTGGAGCCCCACAAAGTCCTCGGGGGACACGTTCTCAAAGCGGATGGTGACGGTGTTCTGTAGCATCTCCTGCACCAGCTGCTCCACGTGCACGACCACGTCAATGGGCACCTGGAAGCGGCCGTCGCTCACCGACACGTTCAGGACATACTTGCCACTGTCCAAGCCCCCCAGGGCGATGATCTTCCCATCGTGACTGTTCACCTTGAACAAGCTCTTCTGCTCCGATTTCAGCGCAAATGTGAGGACGTCATACACGTCCTGATCTGTGGCGTGGATCTTCCCGATGACCCCACCAGGAAAGTCGTCCTCCATGGTGACAATGAAAATCTCCAGGGGGATGGCTGTGGGCTTGTGGATACTCTCCTCAATGACCCGCACTCGGACGTAGGAGTGAGACACTTGCTGAGGCTTGCCAGAGTCTTTCGCCTAAAATCACCCAGCAGGGAGGGAAGATGAGGAAGTAAGGTAAAAGCCCATGATAATTTTTTTAAAAGCAACTAAACAAAGATAGAAAGTGTCTGCTCCTTTAACCACATTGCTGCTCCCTCCATCCCTTGCCATTATTCTACAAAATTGGAGCATGTACATATAAGTAAGAGGAGTGATTTATCACTTTTGGTGCCCATAAGTGCACTCTGTGATGAGAATAAAATGTGTCAACATAATAAAGCCAGTGGGGGTGAACTGAGATGGAGGACACAGGGTGCTGTGAGATCCACAGTGCCCCCAAGAGGCTGGCTGTGTTTTAATTTTGGACAGAAGCCACAGGGGAGCCTTGTACAGTGGCATTCCCACTTAGAAGAGAGATCTTAGTTGTCTTTGGCTCCTTAGCTTTGCATGGGACCAGACAGCACTTTTCCGTACATTTAAGAAACAACGTTATTTCAAGTGAGAAGGACACAATATCGAGGCTTAGAATAAAAGGTGGTACAATGAGAAAAGCCTGAAAAAAGCCATTTTGTCTTCCTTCTATCTGTAAGGACTGACAGAACCACCACCCTGACAGATAGTAACTGAGGACCTGTCACATACAATGTGAAGGTGGTCAGTGCTGGAAGACTTCTGAGAAGGGCAGATTCTCAGTGGCTGGGGCCCCAGGGTGGGCATCTCAGGATGGGGGCGGCCAGGTGACACCTCAGGAGGTATGCCCTTGTATGTGGAAGGCAGCGTGAAAGCAGGAGCTTGGTCATCACATGGACCCGAGTTCAAATCTTTGCTCTGCCTCTTACTATGTGTCTGGCCTGGAATAAGTCACTTAACTTCTTCGAGCTTCAAGTTTTATATATTATTTGAGTGAAATAGTCCTATCTACCTCACAGGATTCTTGTACTGTGAGGATTATGACTCACGTGATTGCAACATACTCAGCACAGACCTGACCCACAGAAATACTTGGTGCATGAGGGTCAATGTGATTGTTGTTATCTTTATTATTTCCATAACCATATGCTTTTTAAAATGGACTATATGAACCAGAGATGCTAGAATGGAAAATTCACTTAGGGGGAGATCAGTTTAGCAAATAGGACTGAACTTGAAGTCAAACTGTGTAGAGCCCTGAAGGACAGTGATGAGTTCAGATCCCATAGGTCAGAGGTTTCCCACTCAAAGATCAGAGGCCAGAAAGGCAAGAAGCCACTGGATGTAAGGTAACAGACCCATGGGCCTGTGGGCTAAGAAGAACTGGACAGTCATGTCTGCCTAAAATCCCTAAAATTCAGCATCTGAACAAGCCAGAATTCACAAGGTTTCTGTCAACAGGGAGCTCAGACGTTTTTAGTTTAGGGGTTAGCACTCATTTTCTGTAAAGGGCGACACAAGAAATACTTTAAGTTTTGGGGTTATATGATCTGTATCAACTACTCAACTTCCAGCAGGAAGGCAGCCCAGTACATATGTAAATGAACTGGAGAGTCTGAGTTCCCATAAAACTTTATTTATAAAAACAGGTTGAAGACAGGATGTGGTTCAGGGGTTATAGTCTGTTGACCTCTGGTTTAGTGGAATGAGATAATCAAAGTGGAATAATTAGCCTGGAAAGGGTACAGAGATAGATCAGAAAGAATAAAGCTGAAGCCGGACGAACACCCGGGAGGTTTTGCAATAGTCTCAGTATGGGACAATTTAGAATAAAGGGGGGAGATTGCAAAGGGTATATACCTGATGCACGCTGAGACATTTTGGAGACAGAATGTGGGCCTTGGTGGTAAGTTTAATATAAGGGACCAGGAGCAGAAAGCTCTCCATGGTGTTTACAAAGTCTGAGATGTGAAATATGCTCTCTAACAGCCAGAGAAGGTAGGCAAAGAACTGTACTGGCTTCTGTGTGCACTCAAGTCACTCAGTCGTGTCCAACTCTGTGACCCCATGGACTATAGCTCTCTAGGCTCCTCTGTCCATGGGATTTTCCAGGTAAGAATATTGGAGTGGATTGTCATTTCCTCCTCCAGGGGATCTTCCCTATGCAGGGATGGAACACAAGTCTCTTGCATCTCCTGCATTGGCAGGCAGGTTCTTTACCATTAGTGCCAGCTGGGAAGCCCCAGTAGCTTCTGTGAGAAGGTACTAAAACTCTCTCCTTGCCCTTGAGGACCTCTAACTGTGATATAAAGGCATTCACATAATATTGTTGGAGGAGTGGGTGGCAACTGAAGAGTTTATCAATGTGCTTCGAGCCAAAAGTCATTAATTTGAAAGGTTTCATGGGGTAGGGTAAGCCATAACTTATCCAAAGAGATAAGGGACACAATTAAACTCTATATAAAGACTATTCTCATCATTGCCACTATTAATAATAGGTTGCTCTCTGTGCCAACTGTGCTTAAAAAACAGTCACTCAGTCTCACTGATGGGACCCATGTCTTGGGACTGGCAAAATTTGCAACCAGGGGCTTTTTGGTGCTCTCTTGTTTCCTGCTTCTGTTCACACCCTTCCTGTAACTGCCACTTCTGCCTCTTTGTCTCCCTTCATTCGACATCATGACCTTGAGGAAGCTGAAATGTTGGGAGGCCACTGCCACCCGAGTCCCTGTTCCTGTTTCCCGTCTCTGGGGAAACTTACCAAGAAGTGTGGTGTGCCAAGTCTCTTCAGTTGTGTCCAACTCTGTTATCCTATGGACTGTAGCCCTCCAGGCCCCTCTGTCCATGGGATTCTCCAGGCAAGAACACTGGAGTGGGTTGCCATGCCCTCCTCCAGGGGATCTTCCCAACCCAGGGATCAACCCATGTCTCTCATGTCTCCTGCATTGGCAGGCGGGTTCTTTACCACTAGTGCCATCTGGGAAGCTCAAGCTGAGGTCTCTTAAAAAGCAGAGGCCATGAACTATTAATATTAATATGAAAAATTAATAGCTTCATCACACCAGGACAAGGATTGGTCATTTCCCAATTGGGGTGATCCAGGAAATACTTCTCAGTACCAAGAAGTAATGGAGAAGGAAATGGCAACCCACTCCTGTATGCTTGCCTGGAAAATCCCATAGACAGAGGAGCCTGGCAGACTATACAGTCCACTGGGTTGCAATGAGTGGGGCATGACTTAGCAACTAAATGACAACCACTCCCAAGTAGTAAATCTTGACCAGTGAGTTGTCTTTGGGGCTCATATGGAGCCCCAGGAATGTTCAGAATACAGATTTAAGCCAGAGACCATCAGTCCGGCACACCCTACAGTAAAGTCCCTTTTCAACAATGATGCTTCCTTTCCTTCCTGTTCAATTTCACACACAGAGGCCATTTTTACTGGTGTGAAATTGAATTTGAGATTAAAAGGGGAACACTACTACACGCTAATGAATTATGTTGGCTTGCTCAACAGGGAAAAAAAAAAAAAAACAACCAAGGGGCAGAGCCTGTAGTAGGAGAGAAAGCTGGCCTGCAACAGGTAGAAAATGAGGCCATACCTGGACACACAGCACGTACTCTGGAGACTCCATGTGCTGGAAGACCACGGCTGACCTCAGGATTCCGTCCGAGTCCAACACGAATGCCTCCTCTTCATTTCCCGACAAAATAGAGAAGGAGAAGGGAGGCCCATTGTGAAAGGAGTCTTTGTCTGTCACCATGAGCTGCAGAACGCTGGTGCCTACTGGCTTATTTTCCTGCATAAGAGAGTATATTAAAAGGGAAGATAAAATTACACCTCTTTGCACATTAAAAAAAAAAACCCATCATTACCAGCTGAGAGTGCTGGGCTAGAAAACAGAGCTTTTAATGGAAGGGATTCCCTGTGATATTATCTCGTCTTCTGAAAAATGCTGGTGTCTGTAAGCATCATCCCATCATTGGCTGCCTCCCCAGACTGCCCTGTCAGACAATGAGCTGCAGGTGAGAACACGAGGACTTGGCCTTGAACTGCTTTGTAGGTTCCAAGGATGCTGCCTGGCTCCATCTGTCCTTGAAAGGCTGGAATTGCCCTGAGTTCATCCAGATGGCTCTGGAAATCCATGGTGCTCATCAGCCTTCATGATGGCATCAGAAATCCTCTGGGGCCAAGAAAACATCAACCTTTTGGGATGGAAAATCCTTCCTCACACTTGTCACAACATGATTACACTGAGGTCCAATATAGTGACACAGTGTCATGATACTGGACTTTTAGGGAGACATAATGGCAACTTCCTGGTAGAAATACAAAGGCATGTGTTGGGTGGGAGATAGGGCTTTAAATCCCACCCATCAGAAAACAGTTCCTCTGTTTCTCGAGAGAAAAAAAGGGGATGGGATATTCTTCAATCAGAGAACGAAGAAAAAAGACATCTACAACTTCATCAGAAGTTTAGGAAGCCCAGATGTCCTTATGCCAATGTTATATTGCAGAAACTCTGCCTTCTATCTCAGATGGAAACACAGAGACTCTTAGTCACTCCTTCTTGGGTCCAAGGTTGTCCTCTGAAAACACGAAATTAAATTCCTCAGTGGCTTGGGCACCAGTTTTCTTGCTCCGCCCTGTCTGGACTTCAGCATTACCAGAGCGCAGGCCTGGAGTCAGCTTCATTAGTTCAGGCCTTCTGATGAGATTGACTTCGCATTAACTGAATCTGGGTCACAGAGATGGAGACAGTGACACCCTGCATGATAGGAGTCACCACAGGGAGGGTGTACTCATGTTTTAGGTGCTGAATTTGTCTTATACGAACCATGTGTTGGAAAAAGAAAATTATTCTGGGGTGAACAATGGGAGGGGCATTATTTTTTTTGCAAGAGAATGAGGCGAGGAGAACCTCAGAGACCTCTCATTTGCTTCTCCTCTCAAGTGGCCTTTGGGTCACTGGGAACCAGACACCAGCTCTCTCTGGGATCAGTTGTGGAAACGTCCAGCCATGCACAGATTTACCGGTGCATACCAACAGCAGCTTCAGCACCACACCAAACAGATTTATGGATTTGTTTGCTCTCTCTCGAAAAGCCATTTCCTCCGCAGAAGAGAGAGGGAGAGAGGATGTGTGCCCGAGGGGTCGCAAGTGAGGAAGGAGGGTGAAATACAGCATAGAGGCCCATGCTGCAGACAGGAGCCACCGTCACTGCTCAAGGGCTGAGTCTCTCTTCCTCCCTGGCTGACTTCCTGGAGCACAGGTGAGGACAGGCCATCAGGCTGATCGATCGTGTCATAAAAGCACAGGTTGCTCTGGCAGAGCCCATTTTGCGTGGGGCTAGCGTGGAGCAGGGGAGGGGGAGACAGTGACTCCGAGGGGACAGGGGTGGAGGGGGGACATTGAGGGGACAGGGTGCTGGGGTGAGGGGAGGGCGTCAGCCTGGGCGAGCTCTGCAGAGTCGCGGAGGGGCAGGCACGCACAGCTGCTGGAAAAGGCATCAGAGAGGAGAGGAAAAACAAACACCCCCCAGGGAAGGGGTCTGGTTCTCCTGAGGAAGCGCTGACAAGGGAGCAGAGATGCTCAGCCTGATCCTGGGGGGCCCAGTGGGGCAAGGCAGGGGAGTGGGTAGGGGGGTGCTATGGATGGCCAGACTCAGTCTTGAATGTTGCTCCAAAGGGGGTCTTTCGAGACCTGACTCACTCTCATCTCCCCTTCTACCCACAAAGCCCTGGGAACCCGTGGGGGTGATTCTGAGGCTGATTTCCTAGAATATCTGCAGCCATTCCAGTACACATCTGTCTATCCCTGTCTCCTATAAATCCTCCACGCTGACAGTATTCCTGGACTGGGTTTCCTGATCCTCCTGAAGTCAGGCTTCCAGCTTCTAGAAATGCTAGGAAATGGAAGTAGCTCAGTGCTTAGGACTTGTGTTCATGAGATATCTTTTGAATAAAAATAAAAAAAGGTAGGATGAAAAGTTGTTCTCTCTGAGAGCAGAATACCAGCAGGAAGTCACTGTCTCCTGCAGTCTAATTTTAGAGAGCAGGTGGGCTTAAAGTGCTAAACAAACTGCTTATGGAAGACTGATTTTAATGAGGAGCAGTTCTAGCCTGATGGCCAATCCCTCTTTGACAAACGAGAAGGCTCCTATCAATCGCCCTTCTCTGCTAGAACAGCACAAAGTGCTTAAAGGCAGCCCATCATTGTGGGCAGAGAATACTCTCTTCTGAAGACAGAACTGAATTCAAATGCTGACTCCAGCACTTTACAGCTGCCTGACCTTGGGTGAGCTACTGAACCTCCCAGATCCTAACCTCCTTCACTCTAAACCAGGGGCTGGGCCCCAATGGGGACAGATGAACAGAAAGCACTTGACACTTGAGAGAATCTCACTGGTGAAATTTTTCTTATCAATGTTTATTAATTAGTTGCAGTGAAAGAATCAGGTTTTTTTCTTTCCAGCTGGGAGAAATACCAACAACCTCAGATATGCAGATGACACTACCCTAATGGCAGAAATTGAAGAGGAACTAAAGAGCCTTTTGATGAAGGTGAAAGAGGACAGTGAAAAAGCTGGCTTAAAACTCAACATTCCAGCCATAGAAGGAACATACTTCAACATAATAAAAGCCATATATGATAAACCCACAGCAAACATTATCCTCAATGGGGAAAAATTGAAAGCATTTCCCCTAAAGTCAGGAACAAGATAAGGGTGCCCACTCTCAACACTACTATTCAACATAGTTTTGGAAGTTTTAGCCACAGCAATGAGAGAAGAAATCAAAGGAATCCAGATTGGAAAAGAAGAAATAAAACTCTCACTGTTTGCAGATGACATGATCCTTTACATAGAAAACCCTAAAGACACTGCCAGAAAATTCATTGAGCTAATCAATGAATATAGTAAAGTTGCAGGATATAAAATTAACACACAGAAATCTCTTGCATTCCTATAAAGTAAAAATGAGAAAACAGAGAAATTAAGGAAACAATTCCATTCACCATTGCAGTGAAAAGAATAAAATACTTAGGAATAAATCTACCTAAAGAAACAAAAGACCTATACATAGAGAACTATAAAACACTGATGAAAGAAATCAAAGATGACACAAATAGAGAAATATACCATGTTCATGGATTGGAAAAATCAATATAGTAAAAATGAGTATACTACCCAAAGCAATCTATAGATTCAATACAATCCCTATCAAGCTACCAACGGTATTTTTCATAGAACTAGAACAAATAATTCCACAATTTGTATGGAAATACAAAAAAAACATTGAATAGCCAAAGCAATCTTGAGAAAGAAGAATGGAACTGGAGGAATCAACCTACCTGACTTCAGACTATACTACAGAGCTACAATCATTAAGACAGTATGGTACTGGCACAAAGACAGAATCATCGACCAATGGAACAAAATAGAAAGCCTAGAAATAAAACCATGCACCTACAGGTACCTTATTTTTTGATAAAGGAGGCAAGAATATACAATGGGGCAAAGACAGCCTATTCAATAAATGGTGCTGGGAAAACTGGACAGCTGCATGTAAAAGAATGAAACTAGAACACTTTCTAACACCATACAGAAAGATAAACTCAAAATGGTTTAAAGACCTAAATATAAGTCCAGAAACTATAAAACTCCTAGAGGAAAATATAGGCAAAACACTCTCTGACATAAATCACAGAAAGATCCTCTATGCCCCACCTCCCAGAGTAATGGAAATAAAAGCAAAAATAAACAAATGCGACCTAATTAAACTTAAAAGCTTCTGCACAATGAAGGGAACTATAAGCAAGGTGAAAAGACAACCTTCATAATGGGAGAAAATAATAGCAGCTCCTGCAGCTCAATTCCAGAAAAATAAACGACTCAATCAAAAGATGGGCCAAAGAACTAAACAGACATTTCTCCAAAGAAAACATACAGATGGCTAACAAACACATGAAAAGATGCTCAACAGCACTCATTATCAGAGAAATGCAAGTCAAAACCACAATGAGGTACCATCTCACACTGGTCAGAATGGCTGCTATCAAAAAGTCTACAAACAATAAATACTGGAGAGGGTGTGGAGAAAAGAGAACCCTCTTACACTATTGGTGGGAATGCAAACTAGTACAGCCACTATGGAGAACAGTGTGGAGATTTCATAAAAACTGGACACAGACCTCCCATACAACCCAGCAATCCCACTTCTGGGCATACACACTGAAGAAACCAGAATTGAAAGAGACATGTGGATCCCAATGTTCATCGCAGCACTGTTTACAATAGCTAGGGCATGGAAGCAACCTAGATATCCATTGGCAGATGAATGGATAAGAAAGCTGTGGTACATGTACACAATGGAATATTACTCAGCTATTAAAAAGAATGCATTTGAATCAGTTCTAATGAGGTGGAAGAAACTGGAGCCTAGTATACAGAGTGAAGTCAATCAGAAAGAAAACTACCAATACAGTCTATTAACGCATATATATGGAATTTAGAAAGATGGTAACAATGACCCTGTATGCGAGACAGCAAAAGAGACACAGATGTAAAGGACAGACTTTTGGACTCTGTGGGAGAGGGTGAGGGTGGGATTCTTTGAGAGAGTAGCATTGAAACATGTATAATATCAAATGTGAAACAGATCACCAGTCCAGGCTCTATGCATGAGACAGGGGGCTCAGGGCTGGTGCACTGGGATGACCCTGAGGGATGGGATGGGGAGGGAGGTGGGAGGAGGGGTTCAGGATAGGGGCATATGTACACCCATGGCTGATTCATGTCAATGTATGGCAAAAACCACCACAATATTGTAAAGTAATTAGCTTGCAATTAAAATAAATAAATTAAAAAAAAAACCCTCAACATTAAGAAACCTAAGATCATGGCATCTGGTCCTATCACTTCATTGCAAATAGATGGGTAAATAATTGAAACAGTGAGAGACTTGATTTTCTTGGGCTCTAAAATCACTCTGCTGATAAAGGTTTGCATAAAGCTATGGTTTTTCCAGTAGTCATGTGTGGATCTGAGAGTTGGGCTATAAAGAAGGTTGAGCGCTAGAGAACTGATGCTTTCAAACTGTGGCTCTGAAGAAACTCTTGAGAGTTCCTTGGACAGAAAGGAGGTCAAACCAGTCAATACTAAAGGATATCAACCCTGCATATTCATTGGAAGGACTGGTGCTGAAGCTGAAACTCCAATACTTTGGCCACCAGGTGTGAAGAGTCGACTCTGGGAAAGACTCTGATGCTGGGAAAGATTGAAGGCAGGGGGAGAACAGGACAACAGAGGATGAGATGGTTGGATTGCATCACCGACTCAATGGATATGAGCTTGAGCAAACTCTGGGAGATGGTGAAGGACAGGAAAGCCTGGCACACTGCACTGCATGGGGTCACAAAGAGTCGGACACAACTTAGGGACCAAACAAGAACAAATGATGCGATGAGTTGATATTAGGCAGAAATAAGAGTAAGCCATGACAAAGAAACCACAGCAGAGGATGGAGGCTGAGTGCGACAGCACAGGTGCCTGGCAGGCCAGATTTGCTTACCTGAATCACAGCAGTAGCATTAGCAGGTGTAAAGACTGGGCTGTTGTCATTCACATCAGAAATATCGATGTTGACAGTGGCAGTTGAGGACATCGGAGGCATGCCGCTGTCGACTGCCTGGATGAGCAGGGAGTATCCAGACACCTACCAAAGCACAAAGGGTCCACAGTAAAGACCACGGTGCCTGCTTCCTTCTCGGCCCACACAGAGGTGCTGTGGGCTTGCTCTGCTCTGCTAAAGATGAGCTGTCTTCGCTTTGAGTCTTTGGACCAGGTTTTTCAACCTGGGCACCAGCCGGCGTTTGGAGCCAGATCATTCTTTGTTACCAGGGGATGATCTGTGTATTGTAGAATGTTTAGCAGAACCCCTGCTGTTTATCCACTAGAAGTCAATATTGCCTCTGACCATTTGTCAGAAACAAAAATGTCTCCAAATATTGCCAGATGTCCCCTGGAGGTACATCGCCCCTGTCTAGAAGCACGGCTCTTGGCCTTTGTTTAAATCACAACGGTTGTCAACACTGATCTGTCTCATGTATCAGTTTTGATACTTTGGGAGTACCTTATGGGGATCTATCACACAGTGAGATCTTTCTATTTATAAGCATCATGTCTATGGCATCTTTTTCCTTATTTTAACTTCACTTTGAAGACACATTTTTGGTCAAAAAAAAAACAAAAAACAAAACACCAACATTTAGAAACTTGGTTTCACCTTGACAGAGGAATCTGGATCATTCTTTCTGACCTAGATACCTTCAGGTAGTCCTTTTGTGTCTTTTCACTTAGGGCCAACGCTGCTCATGAAATCAGGACCACAGGATCCCAATGCTGAATGTACTTTTCTGCCTTCTTGCTTTGGAAGGACAGAAATTCAAACCATTCAGAAATATACACTTTTGCTTTTTCTTTAAAACCTCCCTAAATAAGAAACCATCAGTGTCTACTGGCAGCAATTCTTTCAAAGGTTTTAATGCAAATATTCCCTGCTGCATTTCAGCCCATTTCTATTTACTCCCATTATTTAGAATGGAGAATGCTCACATGCTCAGTTGCTCAGCTTTGTCCAACTTTTTGCCACCCCATGGACTGTAGCAGTCCCGTGTCCTGTGTAGCCCGCCAGGCTCCTCTGTCCATGGGATTTCCCAGGCAAGAATACTGGAGTGGGCTGCCGTTTCCTTCTCCAGGGGATTGTCCCAACCCAGGTATCAAAATCTTGTCTCTGCAGCTCCTCCATTGACAGGTAGATTCTTTACCACTGAGCCACCTGGGAAGCCCATTTAGAATGGAGAACCTCCCTACTGATACTCACAGAATCCATGCGTGATTTCAGCGAAGGGGGTGGGGGTTGTGGATGTGAAGGGAGCAGGCCTGAACTAGCTTACCCGTTCCCGGTCCAATTTCTTCTTAACCTTCACAAGTCCCAAGACAGGATCCACAGCAAATTCATTATCCCGATCTCCATTCACAATGGAAAAACGAATCTGTCCATTGGGCTGGCTGTCTGCATCTTCTGCTATTAGCTTCACAGGACACAAACAAAACAAAGATATGACAGGGGAGACTGAGAAAAGGTTTATTTTTAGGGTCCAGGTCTATATAAATGGGCACTGCTCTGGCAGGTTTCCTAGATGCATTGCTCACCAGTGCCAGCAATCAGGCCTCAGGGGGAGAGATTTTGGGTTAGCCTAAGAAGGAAAGCATCATTACTGGAACTGTTATTTTATTTCTCTTCATTTTCATCTGAATGCAGCCTGATGCTTGTTAGGCCTGATTTCCCTCAGGCCTTGAGCCAGTTAAGACAGACCACAAACTTTGGTAATTCTTTCCCAATTCTGCAAAACAATGATCTCTGCCACTGAGTTGGATGTTTTGTAAACTTATGAACTTCCATGTTAAGGAAGTCCAAGAGAACTTCCTTTTCCACACGGCTAACATGCAGACCCACCATCTCCTGCTCTGCGTTGCTGATCTGGCATTTGTATGTACAGAAATAGTCTCATATAGTTCCAGGCCCCAGGAGAGAGGGCCTGCGGGGTCTACCCGGGAGGTGAAAAGAAGGAACATCCCCAACGTGGTGCTGCAGGGGCCAGGAAGGCACCCCTCCAGCCTAGGGGTGGTGAAGGTGCTGAGGACGGGGCTCCCTGTTTCTCGATGTAACTTCCATATCTAAGAGAACCTGTGTTCTCCTAACACATGTTCTTACTGCTATTAGAAAAAGTTCCCTCCAGAAAGAGCTCCTCTAAGAGTGGCCAATCGATCTTAAGCTTGATCCTATTTGTAGCTGCCTTACCGTGTGTGTGTGTGTGTGTGTGTGTGTGTGCGTGCGTGCGTGCGTGTGTGTGTGTGTGTGTGTTTGGGGGAGGTGGAAATAATTTTGTTCTATCCTTAGACCTGTCATCTAAGTTACAAAGTAATAGCAGCTATTAGGAGCTAATTTCATGGTCTGTTTTGTTTCCTTGAAAAACATCCACTCTTGGGAGGAAAGTGGTTAAAGATCGCCTACCCCTTGCTGTAAATGAACTTATCAGACCCTCTCTAACAGACAAAATGGGGGAGGAGCAGCTGAAAGACTGGTGTCTGAATAGAGTTCTTGGGACCAAAGGGAGCCTGAAAGGAGAAAGTGTGAAGAGAATCCAAGATGGACTTTGCTCACTTTTTCACCCTCTTGAAGATCATTCCTCTGAAATACCTAGACCTCCTGCTGGCACCTACCAAAATGACTGAGTCCCCAACCAAGGCATCTTCACTTATGACAGCACTGTACACGTCCTGGCTGAACTCGGGTGGGTTGTCATTCACGTCCGTGAGGTTGATGCCGACAGTGGTCACAGCGCTCAGGGCGGGCGTCCCGCCGTCTCTCGCTTCCACCACCAGGTAAAACTTTCTGCACGATTCATAGTCCAGGGCCTCGGACACAGAAATACCCCCTTCGAAGAAAAATGGGGAGTTTTAGATTTAATTAGGAAAAAAAGAAACACTCTGGTCAGCAGCTCCACAATCATGGTAATATCTGTGACATCGTCTCCAGCCAAGACTCTGAGATACTCAGGAATTTGTTTACCTAATGCCTGCTGAAAGCACCCGAGAGTCTGATTAACGCTGTCAGTTAAAACACAGCTACCCACCAGACACAACACTGAAGAAATAGAGTCTTTGTTTATTTCTGCAACAGTGTCAGAACCCCTCAAGCAGCTGGAAATCTCTGGCATTATTCACCCTTATGGGAAGAGGGGTGGGAGCAAACAGCCCCCGGAAGTGTCCCCCCAGGATTCCTCCAGAAGACCCAGGCAGACTGAGACTGAGCCAAGAAGCGTCAGTGTGATTCTATAACCTCAGCCCTCATCAGTCAGTGTGCATGTGTGCCTGCTAAGTCACTTCTGTCGTGTCCGACTCTGTACGACACTATGGACTATAACCCACCAGGCTCCTCTGTCCATGGGATTCCCCAGGAAAGAATACTGGAGTGGGTTGCCATTTCCTCCTCCAGGGGATCTTTCCCACCCAGGGACTGAACCTGTGTCTCTCTATCTCCGACATTCACAGGCAGGTTTTTTACCAGTAGCACCACCTGGGAAGGACCAGTTAGTAAATACTTGTGAACTTCACCTAAGTCTTAAATTGAATTACCCACTAAGGTGCTTACCTACTTACAAAGTGCTTATCTAAAACTTTTAGGTCACAAAGAGGACAAAGAAAGTTGAGGATATTGTAACATGCTGGAGAAGGAAACACTTGGGAATCTGTAACCAAAAGAAGTGTGAGTTTAGTGTCCACAACTACAGAGAAGAGCTAACACTCATGAAAGTGAAAGTGAAAGGCACTCAGTTGTGTCTGACTCTTTGTGATCCCATGGTCCATATAGTCCATGGAGTTCTCCAGGCCAGAATACTGGAGTGTGTAGCCTTTCCCTTCTCCAGGGGATCTTCCCAACCCAGGTCTCCCACACTGCAGGTGGATTCTTTACCAGCTGAGCCACAAGGGAGCTATCAGGGAAGCCCAGCACTCATGGTATAGAGTTATTTAAGCAGATACAAAAGGTGAAAGCAGCTAGCTGGGTGGGACCCCCACAACGGGCTCCCTGAGTTCTCTTTCCCACCCATCCTAGTCCTCTCTGGTGGGCAACCTAGTCCTGAGTTCAGCAGTTGGTAGTTGATCACTCTGCCCTTTGCAGGAAAGTTCTCAAGGGCATTTCCCTGGTGACTCAGATGGTAAAGAACCCGCCTGCAATGCGGGAGACCCAGGTTCAACCCCTGGGTAGGGAAGCTCCCCTGGAGAAGGGAACAGCTACCCTCTCCAGTATTCTCACCTGGAGAATCCCATGGACAGAGGAGCTTGGTGGGCTACAGTCCATGAGGTCACAGAGCTGGACACGGCTGGACAACTAACACTTCCGCCTGGAAAACATTCACCGAGATCAAGGTGAATGCATTTTGTTCGTCCTCTTTCCAGACAGGCAGCGTCTCTAGCAGCTAAGGCTGCCTCTACTTAAGGTGAGAAGCAGAAGTCATACTCATAACGAGGGCCTCTTTCTTGCCATAATTAAGTTTTCTTAGCAATTACCACCTCTAGTGCTTTATTTTACATCCCAGTCTCGTTATCCAGAGCCATATTTAAACAGTACTTAACCACTTCCTCATGGTATTCATATACAATGGCCATAACCAGACTAGCTAAGGCTAACACATATTTAAATGAAGAAAACTCCCATACATTTTAATTTGAAGTAATGACCTTAATAAACAGGGTTACTGCTGGAGGAAGCAGCTATTGCAATCCTTTCATTAGTTTTCACCCTCCCATTCTAAGGGCGAGGACTATATCTCCTCCAATTTTTTCACTCTCACGGCATAGCTGTGTTATATAGAGGTTAGAGAATGTATCCCAGAGTCAGGAAGCTCTGAATTCAAATCCTGGATTCCGCACTCCCATCCGCACTTATTCTCACTGGAGGAATTATTTAACCTCTCTGAAGCTGATTTTCTCACATGGAAAAGGGGGAGATAACCAGCAGGAATCGGTAAATAACAGGAGTCTGGCGTATTTGCCATGTTAGACGACAGTGCTAATTATGATGGTTTCTTGTTCATATTTACTAGATCATCCAACAGAAAATGGACCTTCTTTACCCTCTGGCTCAAGAAGTGCATGTTTCTTGAGTGACAAGGGGATTATGTCCAATGGCCAGAAGGTGTCAGAGACTCACTTTTCTTATCTGTGAATAAGGGACTGCCTTGCTCCTTCATGGGGGTGAGGTAAACAAATGAGAGTAGTCAAGAAAGAGCTTGGAGAACACTGATATAAACACTATGAAAATACAAGGATGAGCATGTTTACTTTTCAAAGATCAGCCAAATTTTTTTTCTGAATTACCATCTTCATTTACTCAAAGTAGCCTTAATGCATATTAACTCCCTCAGGAAAAGAAAGCCCTGGGGTTCTACTTTTGTTCTCTTGGTTTCTCTCTAGACATCTTTTCCCCAGGGGACGCTGCATCACACCCCAAGTTTGTAAAGGGTATGGTAAGAAATGGAAGTACTCCGGCCAGGAGGAGTGAAAGTGAGCATGTTAGTGGCTCAGTCATGCTCAACTCTTTGCGACCCCATGGACCAGCTTCCTCCATTCATGGGATGTTCCAGGCAAGAACACTGGAGTGGGTTGTACCCAGGAATTGAACCCGGGTCTCCTGCATTGCAGGCAGACTCCTTACGTGGGAATTTCTAAGGATGCCCCCTGCCAAATTTCAGCTCCATGCTGTGGGCTCACAGGGGCAAATCCTTGGCCAGTAGATTTGCTCTAGGATTTTTCAGATAGGAAAGCTCAGGAGGAGTAGTGTGGCTCAAGAGGGGGAGATGGTATTTGCAGAGGGAGCCTAAGGGTTTGATTGGGTATTTCCCTTTCCTGTTGGCTTCTTGTGTTAACCTGGGCTGTGTGTCTCTCTGTGTGAGGTGCTCCTGGAGATCTGCCTCCACTTGGCCTGTCTGCACTCAGGCTGTGGGTCTCTGGTCACCTCCCAAGGCAGATGTTAAAGAGTGATCAGCATGGTCACCTTGAGACCTTCTCAACTCAGCACCTAGCTGGCTGGAATGGCCACTGTGTTTGATTCTAGCCCCTGGCAAAGGAAATGGCAACCCACTCCAGTATTCATGCCTTGAGAATCCCATGGACAGAGGAGCCTGACAGGTTCATGGGGTTGCAAAGAGTCAGACATGACTGAGCAACCTCACTTCATCCTTAGAACAGAGCATCTGAGGGCACTCTGGAGTCTGGGTGTAGGCTGTGCTAGGAGATTCGTTGGTCCACTAAGAAGGGCAATTGATTAGAGAGAGCTAGGAGGAGAAGCAGGGTATGGCAAAGCCTTGCATTCTAAGTAGGTTGCTGTTTACCCACCTGTCTTTGGATTGATCCTAAACTTCCCCTGCTCATTTCCAGACCGGATGAGATAGGTAATCTCAGCATTTGTGCCTATATCTTTGCTGGTGGCAAACACAGCGAGGACTTGGGTGCCAGGGGAGGTGTCCTCAGGCACCGACACCAGGTAGTCCCTCCTCTCGAAGACGGGGGGGTTGTCGTTGACGTCCAGGACGGTGATGCTGACGGTGGCCAGAGAGGACAGCGCCCGGCCTGGGCTCTGGTCGGTGGCCCGCACACGGAGGGTGTAGGAGGACTGCTGCTCTCGGTCCAGTGGGCGCTCCAGGACGACGATGCCAGATGAGCTGTCCACAGAGAAGAACCCGTCGGCCGAGTCGGCCAGGGAGTACACGACCTTCCTGTTGACGCCTGTGGGAGACAGAGGGCGGGCGTGAACAGCGGTGCGGCCGGGCGTGACCAGGGGCGCGGCCGGGCGCTCTCTGCCGAGGAGGACGGCTCTGCCAAGCGTCTAAGGGCCACGCAAAGGAGCACGGGAGCTGTAGCATGGTTCCTACAGCTTCGGTCCCACGGCAACTTCAGTTTGTAAAATATATACACCCAGACCAAACGGTAAAGAAATGGAAAATACTGGCCACGGATATCAGAAAGAGCTGGATCTAAAGCAGAATGCCTTGCAGGCGTCACACTGCTGTAAGTCTTCACTTTAACTAATGTTTTCAAATACTTGACTAGCTGTCTTGATCACGTTAGAAACACTGACTTCAATTCTTTTGGCTCGTGTGGTTTGCAAAAGCCACAATCTTTCTTACCTGCCTATGCCAAATAAGATGAAAATGATTTGGAAAGAGGAAAGAATATATAGGCTATAATTATTCAAACCCTCGACCAATTTCTTTATTTATTTATAATCCCCATCTGAAACTATTCTACTGAGGATTACCACATATCTTCTAATAAACAAGCCAGGAGCCTAAAAAAAGAGAGAGAGAGAGAAAGAAAAAGAAACAGTTGAATCTTTTTAATATATTAAAGAATCCCATGAATTTAAACTCTAAGATACCAATAAGTATAAGGGTCAAGCTGTGCCACAGAAAGAGAAGTATAAATTAATGAATTAATTACTTTGACACATTTTTATGTAGAATCTATCAGACATTATTCTAGTGGCCAGAGAGTTCAATAATGGTAAGGGTCTAACATTTCATGAAGGAAAATATTACATTCTGGTGAATGTAAATAAGACATGAACAAGAACAACGAATCTGAAAAATATATGGGATGTGAGGGAGGAAAAGGGAGAAAAATGAAGCCGTGAGTGAGCGCTCATGAGTGCTGGGGGAGAGGGAGCTTGGGAGCTGGAGAGAAGGGGGTGGTTATTTCAATACAGTGGTGGGAAGTTTGCACTTGAGTGAAGATGCGAAGAAGGGGATGAGGGGGCAGCACAGACTTCTGACGAAGCAGACGGCAGGTAGGGACTCCCGGGAGCAGGGGCATTCGTGAGTCAGGCTGGTGTGACCGAGGAGATGCGGGAGCAGATCGACGTAACCAGAGCTGAGAAGAGACACGCGGGAGGAGGGAGACGTGAGACGAGGGAGATGCGGGAGGAGAGAGAGGTGGGAGGAGGGAGACGCAGAAGGAGGGGGACACGAGAGGAGAGAGACACGGGAGGAAAGGATGGAGGAGGAGGAGGAGAGACGCAGAAGGATGAAGACGCGGGGAGAGGGAGACGTGGGAGGAAAGAGACGCTGGGGGAGGAGGATGCGGGAGGAGGAGGAGGAAGCGGGAGGGGAGGAAGAGAGACGCGGGAGGAGAGAGACAGGGGGAGGGGGAGATGCGGGGGGGGGAGGGAGGTGCAGGGGGAGTAGGGAGACTCGGGAGGAAGGGGGCGCAGGAAGAGGGAGACGGGGGAGGAGGAGGAGAGACGCAGGGAGAGGACGAAGACCAAGTGAGGAGGGAGACGCGGGGGGAGGAGGGAGACGCGGGGCGAGGAGGGAGAAGCGGGGGGAGGAGGGAGACGCGGGGAGAGGACGAAGACCGAGTAAGGAGGGAGACGCGGGGGGAGGAGGGAGACGCGGGGCGAGGAGGGAGAAGCGGGGGGAGGAGGGAGACGCGGGGGGAGGAGGAAGACGCGGGGCGAGGAGGGAGAAGCGGGGGGAGGAGGGAGACACGGGGGGAGGCGGGGGACGCGGGGGCGTAGGGAGACGTGGAAGGAGGGGAGATGCGGCAGGAGGAGGGAGACACAGGGGAAGGAGGGGGACACGGGAGGAAGGAGATGCGGGGTGAAGGGAGACATGGGAGGAGGGAGGGGACGTGGAGGGAGGGAGACGTGGGGGGAGGAGGGGGATGTTGGAGGAGAGAGGCGAGGAGGAAGGAGGAGAGACGCGAGGGGAGAAGGGGGAGGCACCGGGAGGAGGGGGAGGCGGGGGAAGGAGGGGGAGGCGGGGGAGGAGGGGGAGGCGGGGGAAGGAGGGGGAGGCGGGGGGAGGAGGGGAAGGAGGGGAAGGAGAGGAAGGCGGGGGGAGGAAGGGGAGGAGGGGGAGGAGGACAGACGCAAGGGGAGCAGGGGGAGGTGGGGGAGGGAGGGGGAGGTGAGGGAGGGAGGGGGAGGCGGGGGCGGAGGGGGAGGCGGGGGCGGAGGGGGAGGCGGGAGGCGAGAGTAGAGTGCTGACAGCGTGGGGCAGATTGGAGGTGGGGGAGGGAGGGGAGGGCGGGGGGGAAGGAGGGGAGGGCGGGGGGGAGGGGGGGCGGGAGGCGTGGTGGCTCTGAGGAGGGGGCACATGATATGACTCAGCTATTCACAGCACAGGTGGCTGGTGGTGAACAGAACCGCGGAAGAGACACAGGCCTCCCGGTGTCCAGAGCAGCGCCATACACAACAGCCAGGACACGCGGGCAACTGAAGTTGGCATCAAGAAACGAACGGATTAAACAGATACAGCACATATATACACTGGAATATCACCCAGCCGTGCTGCTAAGTCGCATTAGTCGTGTCCGACTCTGTGCGACCCCGGAGACGGCAGCCCACCAGGTTCCCCCGTCCCTGGGATTCTCCAGGCAAGAACACTGGAGTGGGTTGCCATTTCCTTCTCCAATGCGTGAAAGTGAAGTCGCTCAGTCGCGTCTGACTCCTACCGACCCCATGGACTGCAGCCTACCAGGCTCCTCCATCCATGGATTTTCCAGGCAAGAGTACTGGAGTGGGGTGCCATTGCCTTCTCCATTACTCAGCTGTAAAAAGAATGAAATTGGGTCGTTTGTAGGGGTGTGGATGGACCTAGAGTGACGTGAGTCAGGAAGAGAAAAAGAAATATTGCATATTAATGCATATATGTGGAATCTAGAAATACGGTACAGATGATCTGCAATAGAGAAACAGAGCTGCAGACACAGAAAACAAATGTATGGATGCTAAGGGGACAGACGGGGCGTAGGGTGGGATAAACTGGGACTAGGATGGACATACACACGCTGTTGACGCTATGCACAAAACAGATAACTAACTAGAACCTACTGGATAGCTTGGGGAACCCTACCCCCGCTCTGTGGTAACCTGAATGGGAAGGAAATTCAAAAACGAGGGGATACACATTTATATATAGCTGATTCACCTTGCTGAAGAGTAGAAGCTATTAATTATTAAATAGTACAACATTGTGAAGCAACTATGCCCCAATAGAATGTAGGAACAAGCAAAAAGACAGGAAGTGGAGACCTGCTGGCAGTCCCTGCAGGAAGACCGGCAGCGATAAGGGTAGCTGGGACAGACGGTGGAGCTGGGGGCTGAGAGGCAGTCAGGTTCCAGGTGTACTCTGAACAGGCTGGGGTGAGAAGTGAGGGGCCAAATGAATTCAGAATTCGGAGATGGGGAGAATAGATGGCCTTCTCATCATGGAGCTGGCAGGGCATGGACGTAAATGTCAGAGAAGATACCAGAATGACTCTTGGGTTTTCGTCTGAGCCACTGAAAAGACGGAGTTTTCATCAGCTGCCATGAAGGGCTTCCCAGGTGGCACCAGTGGTAAAGAATCCGCTTGCCAATGCAGGAGACATGAGAGACTTGGTTTTGATCCCTGGCTTGGAAAGATTCCCCTGGAGGAGGAAATGGTAACCCACTCCAGTGTTCTTGCCTGGAGAATCCTATGGACAGAGGAGCCTGGCGGGCTACAGTCTATAGGATTGCAGAGCTGGACGCAACTGAAGTGACTTAGCACACACACATGCCATGAAGAGGGCTGTAGGAGGACTCAGATCTGATGAAAAGATCATGGGCCCCATTGGGATAGACTGAGTGTGAGATGGGCACTTTATATATAAGTGGAGACTCAAGCAGAAAGTTTGTACAGGAGGCTGGAGATCAGAGGAGAGGTCCAAACTGGAGTTATATTTTGAAAGGTCATCAGCATTCAGAGAGCCAACAGAGCCATAAATGGATGTGGTCGTAAGGGAATATAAAGAGAAAAAAAAAAAAAGAAGAAGAAATCCAATGGCCAGTAAGCCTAGAACACCCCATCAAAGAAGGGAGAGATTTCGTCAGAGGGGGATTTCCAGTTCTATGACGGAAAGAAATGCACTTCATTATCACAATGTCATTTTACCTTAAGATATCCTAAAGCTACAACATACAAACCAGGAAATGTCCATTAACAACCAACAAATCAGTGCATGATGACTGGATCAACTTTCGGTTCTGAAGATTGATTATACTATTTTTATCCTAGGATCTCAGCACTTCAAAATGGTTTATTATAAGCCTCCAAGTCTTTAGGAGTTATAGATTATAAGCAAAATAGAACAACTTCATGGGTGGAAAAGCATTGCATCATGTTGTCCTAAACGCTCTTAATGAAGACAGTATGACAGCTACCTGAAAATGTCTTTTGTGAATCACAGATCCTTAGAATATAAGCTCTTAGAGGGAGGACCTACATATGTGCTATTTTCTATTATAGCATCTCACCCTGGGGACAGGCCTTTGGCATTAATAAGAGGTAAACACTTTATTCCCTCAGTGTACAATTTCCCTTAAGCCAAAATTCCCAGCAAACCAATAAAATCACGTATCTGGAGGGAATGACATAAACTGCATTATGTGGCTTTAACCAAAAGGTCAACATTGAGAGTCTGCTCTTGGTTCCATTCCACAGAGCCCATTTTTCCCAAAGTTTCATCATTTACTTTTATTTCTCTTTCAAAACCATCGCCCTGTGATATATAAACACCAACCTCTGATTTTATTGGTGCTGGGATTAAAAACAAGAAGTCATTCCTATTTCCTTGCTGCCCCTTGAAATAAGGCCCCAAAGCAAAGCTTTAGGGATGCTTTCTGGCTATTTTTAGAAGTGGCTGCAAGACTAAATTTTCCATCATACACTCCTGGGGTGAATACATGGAGGACTGCAGAGGTGGTCAAGCTTGCAGCTGAAAGACAATAACCCTGCCTGGGTGTCTGAGTGACTGTGTGTCCTGGAAGCTGCCCTGACCGATCTGATGGCCTTGGGACACCTCTCAAAGGGCACAGAGATGCATTTATGGAAACACACCACGACTGACATAAATATACCACTTCCTTCCTTGTTAGTTGCTTAGTTGTGTCCGACTTTGTGCAAACCCGTGGACTGTAGCCTGCCACAATCCACTGTCCAGGGCATTTTCCAGGGAAGAATACTGGAATGGGTTGTCATTCTCTTCTCCAGGAGATCTTTGTGACCCAGGGATAGAACCCAGGTCTCCCGAATTGCAGGCAGATTCTTGACTGTCTGAGTCACCAAGGAAGACCAAGAATACTGGAGTGGGTTGCCATTTCTTTCTCCAGGAGATCTTCCCCACCCAGAAATCAAACCTGGGTTTCCTGCATTCTAGGTAGATTCTTTACCAACTGAGCCACGAGGGAAGCCCAAATATACCACATGGGCTTTCAAATCACATATTCCCTGGGAATTTGACTCCCCGCCAGCATATGGAACACCACTATCACCAACAATAAGGCGTGGCAGGATATTCACGAAGGACCTTTCATCTGAGCATTGGCCGACAATATCACCCCCTTCAGGGACACACAAGCTGAGGGCTGGGCGATCTGCCTGCTGCCGTAAACATTTTTAGTTAAGCATGAGGGACAAAGTCCTCTTTCCAGGAGATCTGCTTCTGGATAAGCTTCCTCTTCAGGCTTGAAGAAAGCAATTTCTGACTCTTCTGAAAGCCAGCATGCTCCGACCCGCTGAGCTGGGAGAGGCAGGGGCTGGGTTTGTGCCCTGGCACTCTCTGTGGCAGCGAGACCTGAAGGTGAGGTGCTTCTCATGGCTGCCTGTGTGCCCTTCACTGGGACTGAGAGCTGAAATCTAAAAATATTCCTGTGTTCCCAGCCTGCAGATTTCTCTCCCAGCCTTCGGCTCTGCACAGACACCCATGCAGGAGAGGTGGTGTTCTCTGAGCGTCCAGCCCTGTGGCGGGAGCCCTGCATTTAGAAGGCTGACATCAATCAGTGACGCAAAGACCACGGCTCCCCTTTGGGCAGGTTCTGTTAATTTAAAAACTTGGTGACAGGGTTTTTCTGCTTTAGAACAGCAGAAAACCATCCCCTGTCCCACACGTTGCTGACCCCAAGTCCCCGCCCCCGATACTCTGTTTCTGACAGTATCCTGGGCATGCACACCAGGAGGAGCAGGGAGAGTTATGGTTGACCTCACCTTCCTGTTCCAGTCACACTGACGGGAAAGCAGTGCTAGAAAAGGTGGGGGCAGGGCACCCAAGCCACACACCTGCTCAGAGGTGTCACGATCTGGTAACTGAAGAAAAGCAGGATGTATTTTGGGAATGTATTAAAACTCCAGTTTAGACACAATTGAAACAGATTTCAGTAGTTTGTAGCAATAAAGTCAGATGCATAAATGCCAACGTGCAGGCAATAATTTTGGAGGAGCCCTTGGGTCTCTGCTGTATCACTATGCAATAGGGGTGGTCTTTTTTAAATGAACGCATGTCCTATCACTAAAATGGAAACTTTCTATCCAAGAGTGTTTGATAAATGCCATCCTTCAAGTCTCGATCCTTTCCCTATGTACCCGGCAGAAAATCTGAACCCGAGAAGAAGGCTTGCTTGCTAATTGGCCTCCTGCTCTCACTGCATGTCACGACATGTTACATTAAGGTATAACATTAACCCGTCGTTTTGCGTCTATGGTTTTCAGTATGTAATTCTCTTCTCCAATTTGTACCTAATTTAATGAGGATGGAGCTATTTAGCTTCTTAAGATGCTGAAATGCCAGACTACCAAGTATGATTTTCATTGCGTGTGAAGTTTCTGCACGTTAACTGTAGCAAATGGAGCAGGCAGGCCTTCAGAGGATTAAAATCAAGTAAAAAGAGAATGACTAAAATCCCAATCTGTTCGAGGAAGTAATAGGTAGTGGCATTTTGTGGAGTGGGCTGGGAGGAAAGAAATAGCACATATAAGTTCCCAGGAGGGAAGTCTGTGAAATCCAGGGGTGGGGGGGGGGGGTGTTGCCCAGGGCTTCTATATTCTCTTCTTTTGAAGGTTTCTAAGTGGAGGTCAGGTTCCTCTCATTTGGGCCAAATGGAAGTGGATTATTTGGATGAGGGGCATGGATTGTATGGAGAAGGAAACGGCAACCCACTCCAGTATTCTTGCCTGGAAAATTCCATGGACAGAGGAACCTGGCAGGCTGCACGCAGTCCATGGGGTCACAAAAGAGTCGTATATGACTTAGTGACTAAACAATAAACAAATGGACTGTATATAAAAGTCAAAGTTTAAAATGAGAGCAATGTCCAATCCTGACAGACAGGAGACCTTGCTTGTAACCCAAGTACACCTGAGTAGCTTAACCTTGTAGGGTCTCAGGTGTCTTCATTTTTTTAAAATTTAAATTTATTTATTTTAATTGGAGGCTAATTACTTTACAATATTGTATTGGTTTTGCATTATAAAATGATAGAACCTAGGTCCATTGAGATCTAAAATGATCTTCCAGCACTATTTTTTATTTGCAAGTTAAATTAATTGGTGTTGGTTTCATTTCTGTTTTCAAAGGAATCATCCTCTCCTCCAACCGGCCATTAAATTGCTGGACCTCGGCATCCCTGGGCAGAGTTAGCAAAGGAAAAGTCCACATTAAACCTGATGATGATGAGCTACTGGAATCTTCTGGATGGGATGAAAACTTAACACAGCAGATTCATGCCGTTTAGTTACGTGTTGAAAGTTCACACGTATACTTTACAGCAAGGCGTTTACATCTCGTGAGAAATGACATCCACTGCCAGGATCATCGGCAAGGGTCTCACCTAGTGTCAGAATAACTCAGCTTGATAGTTGAGATTGTTAAAGGTGTTAGAATCAGCACCAAAACCAAATGGCCAGAGCAGTCAACACAGCAAGATTGCTGAGATTTTTTTTTAATCTGGTCTTTAAAAAGCATTGTCTCCTCTCCTTGTAAGAGCAAGCCCCCTGAGCTTCGCGAACCTACAAGAGCACTGCTCTTACTTTGGGGTCTCACGTGGCAGCTGCGCTGACCCTGTCAGGACAGGGCCTCGTCTGTGACATTCACCTTCCACCCTCCAGAGGCTGCACAGGATCTGGTCTGTCCGCGGCACACAGAAAATGTGGACTGTACTAAGTTGCTATAAACTGGCTTTTATAAACAGACATGAATTTATACAGAATAGATATCTGGGGGAAGATAATCTGAAATAATCTCAGCAATCAGACTCTAGTAACCTTTACATTTTGGTTCTAATCACTTATTTTCTATCAGCTTGATATACAGACATGTCATGATTTATATACAATAATAGGAACGCATTTGTCTGACCAACATACATCTTCATGGAACCAGTGTCCTCAGAGCATTTCAATTGCCCCCTAACGTTCCTTTATGTCCTGTGGCTGTCTGCCCCCAAATTCCATGACCTAGGCAAGCTAATAACTTGTTTTTGAACCAACACTTTCTCCCGCCGGCATGAGTGCCTATTCATCAGTGCTTGAAATCCCACAAGTACATTTAGATTTCGGTCTTTATGACCCAGGCTTGGTGATTAAGGCACATTCTTATTTAAGCTTTAAGGATTATCTTTCGAAGAAAAATGCTAAACAAAGCTTTGGTTCTTGAATATGTCATTACATTCCTTTGCGACAGCCTTATCCTTAAAATATAACACTTTTGAGAGGCGCAAGAGTTCTGTCTCTCACTGGAGGCCCTGGTTATGACCCTCCCATTTAATAAGGATTTGTCAAGAGCCACTTGTCTGACTATCACGGGCACCATGTTGAGAGAAGTACAGCCCAGAAGACACCTCCTTAAATCTAGGAGCTTAGCAACTTGACAAGGAATTACTCATACTATTAACTATGTATTTAAGTAATACCTAAACTATTCGCTTAGGGTTAGAATGCCGAGTTCTTTTGATTCTACCTCTGAGAGCTGTCCTGAATGTTTGTGGCCGGGGCTTAGAGTCAGGTAAGGCTCCACCCTCCCTCACCTACCCGGCTGCAAGAGACTCCTAATTGCAAATTCAGACTCCATCCTCTCCTGACTAACCCAGAATTAAGCTCCTAAACCTCTGGGTCCAGTCCTGCCCCAGCTGCTCAAGGTTGTCACTGCCTTATCACTTCTTACAGCAAGAAGTAAAAATGAGGCACTTCCTAGTGGTCCAGTGGTTAAGATTCCATGCTCCCAGTGCAGGGGTCCCAGGTTCCACCCCTGGTCAGGGAACTAGCTTCCACATGCCGTGCCGCAACTAAGAGTCTGTGTGCCTCAGCTGATTTTGCATGCTGCAACTAAAATCCAGAGTGCCACAAAGGAAGATGGAAGACCCTGCATGCTGCACTCAGACCTGGCACAGCCGAGTAAATACAAACAGATCATTAAAAAAATAAATAAATAAAAGATTGAGACTGGCTTTCCAGTCCTTTGCAGTCTGGTCCCAACTCACACTCTCCACGTCGTTCCCAGCTCCAGTTCCAGAGTGGACGGTCTAGTTGAGTCTCTCCTGAGGACACACGCGCATTCACTACTGCAGTTTTCTGCTCATGCTCTCACTTCTACTCAGATCACTGTCTTCCCCTCCTTGTCAAAATCCTGCATGTTCTTTGCAGGTCCTCCTCTGGGACAGCCTCCTTAATTTCCCCTCTTTCTGCTTCCTTAACATCATTTTCACATTCTCAGTAGCTATATTTATGTCCTCTCTCCCACTAGATTAACATATCATTTAGGCAGAGGGACTGGGTCTTTTTTCCTTTACATTTTATTTTTTACTCAGTTTTATTGAGATATAATTGACATACAGCCTGTATAAGTTAAAGGTATAAAACATAATGATTTGACTTAACGTAAATCATGAAACGATTACCACAGTAGGTTTAGTGAACATCCATCATCTCATATAGATGTAAAGTTTTTAAAAAAGAAAAAAAAATATTTTCTTTGTGATGAGAACTCACATAAGATTTACTTTCAACAGACTTTACGTACTGCATGCCTGCTCAGTTGTGTCCAACTCTTTGCAACACTTTGGACTGTGGCCCACTATGCTCCTCTGTCCAAGGGACTCTTCAGGCAAGAATATTGGAGTGGGTAGTCATTCCCAACTCCAGATCTTCCAACCCAGAGATTGAACCCAGGTCTCCTGCATTGCAGATGGATTCTTTACCTGCTAAGCCATCAGGGAAGCCCACATATTACATACAGCAATGTTAATTCTATATGTCATGTACATTATATCCTTAGTACTTAATCTTCTTATAACTGGGAGCTTCTGTCTTTCTACTGCCTTCATCAATTTTTCCCACGTCCACTCATGACCAAAGGACTGCATCTTATCTTTGTACCCCGGTACTGAACCCAGGGCCTGGCACATAATAGGAGAGGATGAATGCTGAACTGCAGAGGAAACAGCCAAGAGACCGCAGCAAGTGCATGATGAGCCTGCTAACGTGACGTAGGCAGGGGTGGGTGTGCATGTGGCTCTTGCACGTCCACCACAAATGCATCTGCCAAAGAACTGCAGGGCCTCACAAAAGGCCGAATGGAGAAGTCAGGGATAGTTAATAGTAAAAAGAAACATAAAATACTCATAGATATATACAAGGTTGTTGCTAAATAGATATCTGCATTTGTGAAAACAAAACAAAACCGGTAACTACTCAATTTTCCAAGAATAAAAACTGGTTGAATGAATTATATACATTCAGCTACTGAAAAAAGTGAGTTATAGAACAGTATTGAGTTTAGGAGCACTTGTGTAAAGGAAAGGGCAGAAAACACTTTTATCAAAATGGCACAGTGATTAGAATTCACTTATTTTTTCTTTCTGCCTATCATTCCAGACTACACAGTGGTCACAGACCATGCTTGCAATAAGTAAAAGAACTGCTATAAAACTCATGTACATAGAAAACAGTAGTCACATTTTCATGTTATTTTCAAACCTGTTTAATCCTCAACATACACGTTATATGAAATAATTGTAGAAAAAGATGCCCATCTATTCCATAAGATTCTTTTCCTGGATATTTCCATTCCTCACTTTAGCTTTTATAGAAAAAAGATTTTTTGGTCAAGTTTCTCATTATAAAGTTATTTCAAGGGATACATTTTAAACCATTTTTTACACTTAATTAAGCAGTTGAATAAAATTGCTTGCCTAAAATTCTTCTATCATTTGTGAGAGGCAAATAAAATTCCATCACAGTGAAGGAACTCAAGCTGACCATTCTTTTCTGTCTTTAAAATATGCCTTCAGATGATAGGAAATAAAACAGAAAGTTGCCATGAGGAGGTCCATGGAATTGCAATTACTTCTGAAGTCAGAAATGACTTTTAAATAGACTCTCTAATTAGGTCTGTTTTAAGTGCCTTTTAAAAGTTTTTCATTGGGTGATAACTAATCCTGGCACATTCCCACAGGCAAAATACCAGCTCTGGGGGTCAGTAGTCCCCTTTCACTGTCGTTTTGAATAATCAAAAAAAAAAAAAAAGACAGAAGGCAGCACCAGATGCAGAATCAGGGAAATCTTGACTGTACCATAAACCTCTTGGGGACTTGTCACTTGGGCTGGCACCGGCTCTGCTGGGCAAGACTGGCACACCATGTGAGGTCTCGGAACATGAAAATGCGGGCACCCTTGTTTAACAGATGCTAACAAATGAGCTCATTTATGAAACAGAAACAGGCTCACAGACATTGAAAACAAACATGGTTATCAAAGGGAGAATGAGAGGGAAGGATAAACAGGGAGTTTGGGATTAACAGATCCACACACTGCATGAAACAGATAAACAACAAGGGCCTACTGCTCTTACAGCACAGGAAACTGTATCCAGTATCTCCTAATGACCAATAATGGAAAAGAGTCTGAAAAAATATGTATACACATACATACGTATCTCTCTCTCTCTCTATATATATATATATATATGTATGTATGTATATATGTATGTATGTATATATGTATGTATGTATATATATGTATGTATGTATGTGTATGTATGTATGTATATATATATGTATGTATGTATATATATATATATGTATGTATGAATGTGTGCTCAGCTGTGTCCAGCTCTTTGAGACCATATGAACTGTAGCCCGCCAGGCTCCTCTGTCCATGGGGTTTCCCAGGCAAGAGCACTGGAGTGGGTTGCCCTTTCCTACTCCAGGAGATCTTCCGGACCCAGGGACTGAAACTACATCGCCTGCATTGGCAGGTGGATTCTTTACTACTGAGCCACCTGGGAAGCCCTTACACACTCACACACACACACACATACACATGTCAGTATCTTTATATATATCTCTGAGTCACTTTTTTGCACACACCTGAAACTAATGCGATATCGTAAATCAACTATACTTCAATTGCAAATAATCTCAAGGCATCAAGACAGCCAGAGCAGAGCATTAAACCAACATGGGGCCTTTCTAAGCAGGAGGCCCTGCACAGTTGCAAAAGTTGCACACTGATAAAGCTGGCCTCATTCTGAGACTGCTTTCCATGGTCCCTCAAAAGCTGTAGCTCATTAGGCTAAACTCAAGCACCTATGCATCTATGGTTTGGTAGTTTGCTAACTGGGACAGCCAATAAATAAATAAAATTAACCCATCAACCAAGTACTCAAAACTTCATCCCTGCTGGGGCATAGAACTTCTAAACTGAACATCTTCTCAACAATAATATTAAAACTGTTTTCCTGAGTGAGTCACGGACTATGGCCATTTATCCATTCAATAAATATTCACAGGACTTTCCTGTAAGGTAGGCAATGGGGATGTGAAGCTGACTGGGTCACAGCATCTCGACCCTCAAATGTCTCCTATTTCTAAAGAGACAAGCATGCGTACAGTAGGTTGTCGGAGATGGGTGGCCAAGGGAAGTTTCCCAGAAAAGGAAACAATTGAACTGATCCATAAAGGACATTCAGGAGTTGAAAGGAGTACCAAGTGGGACATTGACAAGCACAAAGGGCATTTTGGGTGTGTGAACATATGTGAAGCCAAGAAAGATGTAATAGTAAGCAGAGCACTCAGAGAAGGGTTAAGGGATCAGTATTTCAAAATTCTAAGTTTAGAAGGGCAGGTTTTGAAGCTTTTTGTTTTCGGAGCCACTAGGAAATTACCAAGGCTGCTATTAATAATTATAGCTAGAGTAAATAAAAATATGGGCACAAGTTAATGGATATATCAGCAAAAAGAGAAGAAGGAAGACTGGAAGGAGTGAGCTGGAGTGAGTGTGCAGGCGGGAAGCACTATGTAATATAGGGGGAGTTATTCCAAAAGCTCCTCACAGACGGTGGACAACATAATTGCACCTGTCAAGGCGGCTTCATAAGGCGAAATGATACCACGTATCCTGAGGCAAAGCTGATAAGCACACCCCACTGAGCTTCCGTATATCCTGCAGAGGCACCAAGCCAAAGCTGGGGTCCTCAGATTCTGCATCAGTTACTCAGAGGCAGATAAAAATTCCGACACTCTAGCACTCCCTTCGTCCTGTCCTGCGTGCTGCTGCGTGTTAGAGCAGGGCTGACCCAGCCAGCTCAGAAGCCGGTCCCTGTTGTGAGGCATCTACGGATGAGGCAGCATGTGGATGGGGGAGCTCGCAGGAATGAATCACTGAGATCAGTTCTTAGAAATCAGAATTCCCTGCCCGTGGGTGCTGCTGGAACACTTCACTAAGATACTCCTCTCTGAAAGGAATGTGCTGTTTCATTTGATAAGGACTGTTTTGACCCCCTGCTTGGGAGATGTTAAAAAGAGTAATAATAATAGCTTGTATGTGTCCAATGCAAAGACTCCTAAACCAGGCAAAATATCCCAATCAACTCCAGAAAAAAAAATGCATGCCTAGCCCCATCCCAGACTTTCCCAAACAGACTCTGGAGATACAGCCCTGCCTGTCTGTTTATTTTTAAAGGCTCCCACGGGGATTCTGATATGGATCCAGAGCTGACAGCCAGTTTGTCTTGCCTTTATGCATTATTTTATCTCTGCTGCTGGATCCTGGATTTGGGACGGGTGGTCCCTAAGGCCCTCATCAACTGAAAGCATCCTATTTTCTTGGACACATCACGCTATTCTCCTGTGTGACTAGCCAAAATGTTTGTTGGGGTTTTTCTATAACATCTTATGGAAAAACCTGAATGGACTTTTTGACCAACCCAATATTATCTCTGATGGAACTGGAAAGGGGAATTTCCAGCCTCTGAGATTCCTACACAAGGCAGCCCAGGCTGTATGTATGAGAAGCCCTGAGGAAGGAATCCACCTATGTTCTAGACATGACATTCCGGAATTTAGCTGGAATGTCACAGTTCTCTCACTGGGAAAGGAAATGGCAGCCCACTCCAGTAGTCTTGCCTGGAAAATCCTGTGATAGAGGTGCCTGGCGGGCTATAGTCCATGGGGGTCACAGAACAGTCGAGCAGGACGGAAGTGCCTGAGCACATCTTGCTTCTCTGCACCCCGGCAGCTCAGCAGACCTACATTGAGTGTGTCCTGGGTGGCTGGGGCCTGGGCCCTGCTGGGCCACAGAGGCAGAGGGGCCGGCACATCAGCCCCCCTGGAGCTTGTGGTCTGGAGAGAACACAAAGAGCTCATAGCTTGTTTTTCCAGGGAGGAAGAAGAATTCAGAGGGGCCAGGAGACTTGTATAAGGCTAGAGAGTTAGCAAGGATTGGAACTGGGATATTTAATCTGGTCTCATCCCAAAGCTACTGTGTGATGTCAGTTTTCAAAGTGCCAGGACACGTGACCCGGAGACGATGGGGTGTCACAGCCTGCGATGTCGCCAGATGTCCTGTGGAAGATGTGCTGATGCTGCTGGTGGGTAGAGAGGTCAGGGAGCAATTTATGGGCCGAGAGTCATTTACTCAGGACTACTAAATCTCACAGATGCTTGAGAGGGGCCACCATGCCTCTTTGAACCGCACTTTCTCCATCTGCTGGCAGGACGTCAATGTCTATTAGAGCTGTAGCAAGATGTCAGGTGTGAGGGTTTGGGGCTCTGCTGACCAAGGCTGAGATTATCCATTTTGATATCTGTACGACAGGCTAAGGCTTTTGCCCACAAAGTGCTCCCGAAAATGGCTCATGTCTCTGTCTTTAGGGGCAATTATTTAGCTTTTACAAACATTTTAATAGTCTCTCAGCTGCCTTCAAAGATTTAAGACTTCAGAAACTAACAGAGCTTTGGGGAAGGAAAAAAACATTAAATCACTTGACTTGTATAGCTTAGAGGTAATAATTTCTAAGGTGTTAAAGAAAGACACAGAATATATGATACTTAAGAGCAGGCAGGTTGACATCAGACTTGAATCCTTCTCATAACATCTTTCAGTTCAGTTCAGTTCAGTTGCTCAGTCGTGTCCGACTCTTTGTGACCCCATGAATCGCAGCACACCAGGCCTCCCTATCTATCACCAGCTCCCTGAGTTCACTCAAACTCACGTCCATCGAGTCAGTGATGCCATCCAGCCATCTCATCCTCTGTCTGCCCCTTCTCCTCCTGCCCCCCAATCCCTCCCAGCATCAGAGTCTTTTCCAATGAGTCAACTCTTCACATGAGGTGGCCAAAGTACTGGAGTTTCAGCTTTAGCATCGTTCCTTCCAAAGAAATCCCAGGGTTGATCTCCTTCAGAATGGACTGGTTGGATATCCTTGCAGTCCAAGGGACTCTCAAGAGTCTTCCCCAACACCAGAGTTCAAAAGCATCAATTCTTCGGCACTCAGCCTTCTTCACAGTCCAACTCTCACATCCATACATGACTACTGGAAAAACCATAGCCTTGACTAGACGGACCTTAGTCAGCAAAGTAATGTCTCTGCTTTTGAATATGCTATCTAGGTTGGTCATAACTTTTCTTCCGAGGAGTGAGTGTCTTTTAATTTCATGGCTGCAGTCACCATCTGCAGTGATTTTGGAGCCCCAAAAAATAAAGTCTGACACTGTTTCCACTGTTATCCCATCTATAGGAACATGTATATTTATATGGATATATGTATAACTGATGGAGAAGGCAGTGGCACCCCACTCCAGTACTCTTGCCTGGAAAATCCCATGGACAGAGGAGCCTGGTGGGCTGCAGTCCGTGGGGTCGCCAAGAGTCGGACACGACTGAGCGACTTCACTTTCACTTTTCACTTTCATGCATTGGAGAAGGAAATGGCAACCCACTCCAGTGTTCTTGCCTGGAGAATCCCAGGGACGGGGAAGCCTGGTGGGCTGCCGTCTCTGGGGTCACACAGAGTCAGACACGACTGAAGCGACTTAGCAGCAGCAGCGGCATGTATAACTGAGAGGCTTCCCAGATGGCTCAGGGATAAAGAATCCACCTTCCAACAAGGAGACATGGGTTTGATCCCCGGGTAGGGAAAATCCTCTGGAGAAGGAAATGGCAACCCACTCCAGTAGTCTTGCCTGGAGAATCCCATGGACAGAGGAGCCTGGCAGGCTACAGTCCATGGGGTCACACAACTGAATGACTGAATACACCCGCATAACTGAACCACTTTGCTGCACACCTGAAATTAATACAACACTGTAAATCAACTATATTTCAATAAAAATTTTTAAATAAAAATAAAATTCTCACTTCTGTCAGAAAAACTGATGATTGTATTAAAAGCTATTAAAATAGAAAACAAAACAACTCCAGTATTTTCTGGTAGAAATTACTAGAAAATAGAAAAGCACTTTGTACTGAGGTGTCAGGGGATCCTTCTTTTAGATCCAGCTTTGATTGCAGCCATGAAATTAAAAGATGCTTACTCCTTGGAAGGAAAGTTGTGACTAACCTAGATAGCATATTCAAAAGCAGAGACATTACTTTGCCAACAAAGGTCCGTCTAGTCAAGGCTATGGTTTTTCCAGTGGTCATGTATGGATGTGAGAGGTGGACTGTGAAGAAGGCTGAGTGCCGAAAACTGATGCTTTTGAACTATGGTGTTGGAGAAGACTCTTGAGAGTCCCTTGGACTGCAAGGAGATCCAACCAGTCCATTCGAAAGGAGATCGGTCCTGGGTATTCTTTGGAAAGACTGATGCTAAAGCTGAAACTCCAGTACTTTGGCCACCTCATGCAATGACTTGACTCACTGGAAAAGAGTCTGATGCTGGGAGGGATTGGGAGCAGGAGGAGAAGGGGACGATGGAGGATGAGATGGCTGGATGGCATCATTGACTCAATGGACATGAGTCTGAGTGAACTCCGGGAGCTGGTGATGGACAGGGAGGCTTGGCGTGCTGCAATTCATGGGGTCGCAAAGAGTCAGACACGACTGAGCGACTGAACTGAACTGAACTTGCCACTAAAGAAGTCTCTTTATCTTTGAGCCCCAGCTTCCTTCTCAGAGAAAGAAGGGTTTGACTGGATCTAGCCTTCCATGCATAAGCACCGCAAGATTTGCAGGGGCTGTGACTCACAAGGGGACTGGGCCAGGTGCCCCAGGGGGGAGGCGTGGGTCCGTGAGAACAGCTGCAGAGAACAGCCAACAACTGTTATGTCATCTCTCTCACAGTCTGCGTCACTGCGGCTGCACGCAATCTGGCTAAGTTGCTCTGTTTGGAGGGAAGGCCCTGTGCCGACTCACCAATCCACATCATGCAGGGGCCCACCTTCCTTCAGGGTAAAGCCCTTTGAAAGAATGGCCATGGGGGAATTCTTAGGACTATGTGGGTAGAACTCAGAAGGCCCATGGACTTACATGAGTCTGTTAGTTCTCTACTGCTCCATGCCAAACAAGCCCAGAACTTACCGGCATAAACAATAAATATCTAGTATCCTATGGTTTCCACAGGGCAGGAATAGCTTAGCTGGCTGTCTGTGGCTCAAGGCTCCTTACGAGGCTTGAGTCAAGCTGCTGGGCTGAGCTGTGGTTTCATCTGAAGGCCCCAGAGGAGGCCGCATTCTCTCGAGTTCACTCGTGCAGTTGTTGGCAGGCCTCAGGCCCTTGAGCTGTAGGCCCCTCACAGGCCTGCCTTCCCACGTCCTAGCTCTCTCCCCAGGGGAGCGATCCAAGCCAGAGCCAGAGGGCCTGCTCTGCCCTGAACTGTGTCCTTCTCAGATAGACCCGGGACCTGGGGTTCCTGGCTGAAATGCTGCAAGGCTTGTACCTGGACACACCTCTGTTTGAGTTAATAATACAAAGAAACTATATGCAACAAAAAATAACTGCGTGTATGTGTAATTGGGGCAAATTCTGGACCAAAAATATTCAAAAAGACAAAAAACAAACAAGAACAACCCGACTGCCATTTCCGAGAAGCTGGGAGCAGGCGTGTAAGAGGGTGCTGCGCCTGCTCCCTGCACTCAGCATCACAAAGGGGTGGGCAAGCTACGCAAGCCACCCATCTGGCCCAACCCCTGGATACACCTCTTCCCTCACTCCATGTAATGCACCAGTCCCCAACCATTTTGGCCCCAGGGATGGGTTTCGTGGAAGCCAATTTTCCATGGATGGGGTGGGGGATGGTTCAAATGGGGTCATGATAGCAATGAGTGATGGGGAGCAACAGATGAAGCTTCAGCCAGCTCACCTGCTGCTCACCTTCTGCTGTGACCCCGTTCCTAACAGGCCACAGACTGGTACCCATCCTCAGTCTGGGGGTTGAGGACCCCAATATAAGGAGAAGTGATGCTCACCCCGCCTCGGGAAGCAAGCAAGGAAGGATATTGCTTGTTTTTGTTCCCTTTTGCAGCCAGCACAGGAGCCCCAGTAAAATTTTGCCTGAATTTCTTGTTTGGCTTCTAGTCAACTTCCTCCAGGGAGAGCCAAGAATCCTAGTTGGTATCACCTCAACCCATAAATCCATAGGTTGAAGAGTTAACCCTCTATGTGATTGTATTTAGAGCTAGGGCTCTTCAGGCATTAAGGTTGAAGAAGTCAAAGGGTAGCGTCCTAACCCAAGAAGACTGGTGGTCTGAAAGAAGAGGGGGACAAAGAGCACTCTTTTCCTTCTTGCACACACCAGGGAAAGGTCACGTGAGCGCCCAGCAAGAAGGCGGCCACCTGCAGGCCGGGAACTGACTGCGCTGGCGCCCTGAGCTGACATCCCGCCTCCAGAACCGAGACAGGGAATTTCTGCTGGGTAAGCCACTCCGTCTGCGGCATTTTGTTATGGCAGCCCGAGCAGACTAAAGCAGAGAGCATGACCAAGAGGGAAGGAACAGTCTTTCTGTACCCTGATCTCAGGAGGGATACCAGCCATCTGATGTGCTCGTCTGTTTCCATCCATATGAATACCATATGCTATTCATCAGATGTGAGCCAGGAGACTTTCCTGGTGGTCCAGTGGTTAAGACTCTGTGCTTCCAATGCAGGGGGTGTGGGCTCAATGTCTAGCTGGGGAACTAAGATCCCACATGTTGAATGGCTTGGCTTAGAATTTATTTTAAAATATTTTAAAAATATTTTTAAAAGGTGAGTCTGGAGTCAGTTTAAGTCCATTCAAATTTCAAGGAGAGTCATGGGACTACCAAGAGGTGAGGGGTCATAGAGGCTGCCTACAACACTGGGAATAATTTACAGCTTTACTTTGATTAACCTCTAACTGGACTTAGCATCACATTCAATTGTCAATGCAGGCAACCAGTCACTACAGGATGAGAAGCACCTGCAATCTGGTAACCAATCACTGCTATTTTCATGTTGTTTTACAGTTGTGGCACATATCCCCGTTTACCACCACTCCAAAATATCCAAATTATGAGATCTACCGTGTGAGATCGTATTTAATCTACTAAAGCAGACATTCATTTTCCTATGGACTAAGTCAGAAAAACACCTGGACGCACCATTTCATTTCTGGCCTTTTGCACTTTACTTTATGAAATGTAAAACATTATTCCGAGAAACAATCTGTAGGTGTCACCAAACTGTCAAAGTATTGGTGGCACAAAAAGTTTAGGAATCCTTAAGCAAGTGGCTCTGCAAGTATGGTCTTGGGAATAGCAGCATTAACTTGCCCTGGGAATTACTCTGACACACAGATGATCAAACCTCCTCCCAGACCCCATCAGAAAGGCTGGGGGCGGGGCTAGTAATCCCCAGGTTAACAGGCCCTCTAGATGACTGGTGCACACTGCAGGCTGAGACCCACTGGTCTAGAGTCTTTCATTCAGAGTTTGTATTTCCAATAAGCTCCCTGATGAAATCAGTCTGAGGACCACTTTTTGAGAGCAGTGCTCTTGACTAAAATATAAACCATCTTGACCATTAGCTGGATATCTGTTAACCAAGTCTCCTTTGGTGCCACTAACTAGTCTATCGTTCATGACAAGTTAACCCTTCAGAGTTTATTCATATGTTAACTAGAACAATAACAAAAAATATCTGCCAACTTTCAGAAGCTGCTGTGAGAACTGGAAATAATCTATCTGCAGTACTTGGCATGGTGCCTGGAATGTAATAGAAGCTCAAAAAGCAAATGTCATTAGTCACATTATGTTTATTACCATTTAAAATTCTTACCAAACCCCAGTTTTGCCTAGCAGGGTTTAACAGTAGGAGAGAAGAGGTATGTGAGCAGTTCCACATAAGGGAAATCTCAAGATGCTGCTGGAGACCCAGCTGCAAAGAGGGCTGGGTTGGCAAAGCAAGCATTATTCCTGTGCTCCTAACATTATAGAAGAGCGAACAGTCTGAGGGAGACCAGTAACTAGCCCAAGGCACACAGCCTGCACAGTGCAGGGTACTAATCATCCAAGGCTTCCCCCCAGCCACATGGCCTCTTGACCTCTGGTTATGAGATGTGTCCCTTAAGGACATTGGGGGGATATGCAGGGTCCAGAGGAGTCAAGGGTTGCTGGCTCGGCTGGGGTATGATGTCACCAAGAAGATGTCTCCTTGGGAAGTCCTAAAACAGAAAAATGAGGGTCGACCTGCACACCTCCATTGTGGAGTACATGGGCACACCTAACCTCCTTCACAGACTCCACACCCTGGCCCTTCTCTCCCACACAGCCAGGTGAAAAAGAGGTGCTTCAGAGTTTATCTGTTTGGTCAGATGTTAACATTTTTCTTTTGCTTTTGGGGTAGGCCTGATGCAAAGGTAAGCTAAGCCCTTCCAAGAGTACAGGCTGAGTGAATACTTGTTTTCCTCCATGAGACTAGAAGGTGGTGATGAAAGATTTCAAATCAAACCCCATTACAGGGACCTCCATGAGACCAGAAAGGCGATGAGGGAATACTGAAGATCTAACTTCATCCCAGGGACTGAAACTTTGGCCACCACACTGAAGGTAAGGGAGAGCTCCAAATGGAGACAAATGTTTCTGACTCTGGACTGGGTGGCATGCACGACCCTCCCTCAGACTTCGTCCCAGGATAGGAGACAGCCAGCCTGGAGCACTGGACTGACGTGCGTTTCCGCCAGCCTCCCAGCACTTTGCAGGGCACTCCACTCATCTCTTAGCTGTTCCTCCTGAGTCTTCTCATGGTTCTAACAAGTGAGGGACACACGGCGAGGACATGTCAGAAGAGGCAAGAGGTGGCGGGAGAGATTCATTTAAAGCGGCCTGGTGAGGAAGACCTCTCTTTAATAGCTCTCAGCAGTTACTTCTGTGAACATTCCTCTCAGGTAAACAAGTTCCTGCTCCTTCATGGAGCACAACATACTCAGATCTAATGATGCTCTCAGACACTGGGCCAGCCTTTCTGTCTGACAAGATCTGCACTCTGGAAAACCAAGTTCATTCCAGCTTTTGCCCCAGGAGAGCCCCTGTGGGGTCAGGATGCCATCTGTCTCCCTCATGAAATATGCAGAAAATGATCCCCAACAAGAACTGCAAGCTTACGTCACTACAGTGAATGGCAGTGCAAAATTAAGGACGCTGAGGGCTGCTGGAAAACAAACTCTTGGGTAAAAATGGAAAAGTTCTGTCAAGAGATATGTTTTCTCTGTTTATTTCCTGTTCTCTGCTAATAAGAAGATCTATTGACATTAGAGGGAAAGGCATCATTCTGGAAAGCTCTGAGAGAGAACTTCTATCTTTTCTATTCATAAAATTCACTCTACTGGTTGGGTCTGTTCACTTCTGTAACCCAGTACCTACAGAGCCCTCAGTGGGGGAAGGACTTTTCTTCCCATTTTTCAGTGACTCCCTCTCAGGTTGCCTTCAGCCCCTGAAACAAACTCCCTGTGCTCGCCTCCTGCCTGCTGCCATGTGTCTCTTTAGTTGACCGACTCTCTTACCACATGGAGATGTCTGAAGGCAGATGTGCGCCTCCCAACTGGGTTTTCCTCAGCCTCTCCCTCTTAGTTTCTTTTTCTTCCTTTGAAAGTCAGTTTTTTTTTTCCTTTCTGCTTCTCTCCTTCCTTTCACATCAAGGATTAAGTGGTTGTGGGCTCTCCTTGTTGCTGAGGCTCACCCTCCCTAACCACATGAGGAACGCCATCTTTTCCCACTTCTTTGAAATGTGATAGGGCATTTTCTCTTTCTTGCTTTCATTACTGTAGCAGAGACAGGAGTGCTCACCAAATACCCTGTGGCCTCTCCTATACCTCCCAGCATCATCTGACTAGTTCTAGTCAATGGACAGTGACAAAGTGATGTGGGTCTCTCCCAGGCTGAGGCAGCAAAGAGCTGACATGCCTTTTTCATCCCTCTCTTCTTTTGCTGCAGTGACCTTGTGAAGCAAAGGTCACGAAGGTGGTATTGACCCAATGGAGGGACCAGATTTCCACATTGCTGAATGGACTTGCACTGACCTGTTCCCCACAGGAGTAAGAATTAAACTTTTGCTGCACTAAGCCACTGAGATTTTTTGAAAAGTTACCTCAGTCTAGTCAAGGCTATCTTAGCTAATACAATCCTCTTTTGCTACTGATCTTTCCCCTCTTCTTGCCCCAACATCAAGCCCCAGCTCTTAAAACCTGACTTGAATGCAAATACCATTTTGTGAATACTTTCTGAGTTGTCCCACTTGAAAATTCACTGCTCATGTTTTCATGTTTCCACAGAGACCTGAGCTAGCATTTTACATGTGTCTGACTAATCCTTTAAAAATCCCTGCTTTTACAGATGAAGTGACTCTGTTATAACATTGATCCCATCTTCTCTGAATGTTCATTTGTGCTTGTCTCTGAATGTTCATTTGTGTTTGTCCGTTTCCCGTAATGACCGGAAGCCCCTTGACGACAAAGATTTCCTACTCTGTCATGATTACCAAACTTATCGTCACTCCTGAAGGACTGTAATTTAATTCCTGATGTGTCTCCAATTTTTTATCTTTTTTACACGAGGTCCTGCTTCAGGCCACCTAGGCTACCTCTGTCCACCTTGTACCTGAATTTGAGTTCTTGCCTGGCCTGTCCATTTTGCCTTCAGTCCAGTCAGTTGCCAAAGCTGGCAGATTTCACATGTAAAATCTCTCTCATCTACTTCTTCCTTTTAAATCCCAAGCTACCACTTGAATTTTGGTCTTTGTGGTCTTTCTCAATAATCTCCTAGAAGCTTTCTCACATCCACGTTAGAGGCTTCCATCAGATCAGCAGTTCCCAAACCCAGAACTGATGAATTTCTTTTGTCCTATGTGTGCAGTGGTTCTTTTCCATCTTTTGGTTTAAGCACAATTCCTGGCTTTTGTGAACCCCCACAACTGGGCCCAGATGCCTTCTCTCATCTCATGGTCCAGCTTTCTGTCCTGGACCATGTGATGCTCTCCCAACTATTTAGTTGGGTCTAAAGAGATGCAAAGAGTTGACTCATTGGAAAAGACTCTGATCCTGGGAGGGATTGGGGGCAGGAGGGAAAGGGAAAGACAGAGGATGAGATGGCTGGATGGCGTCACCAACTCGATGAAAGTGAGTCTGAGTGAACTCCGGGAGTTGGTGATGGACAAGGAGGCCTGGTATGCTGTGATTCATGGGGTCGCAATGAGTCGGACACGACTGAGCGACTGAACTGAACTGAACTGAAAGAGATGGGAATGCCAGACCACCTTACCTGCCCCCTGAGAAGCCTGTATACAGGACAAGAATCAACAGTTAGAACTGGATGTGGAACAATGGACTGGTTCAAAATTGGGAAAGGAATACATCAAAGCTGTATATTGTCACCCTGCTTATTTAAGTTATATGCAGAGTACATAATGTGAAATGTCAGGCTGGATGAAGCTCAAGGTAGAATCAAGATTGCCGGGAGAAATATCAATAACCTCAGATATATAGATGAAACCACCCTAATGGCAGAAAACGAAGAGGAACTAAAGAGTTTCTTGATGAAGGTGAAATAGGAGAATGTGAAAGCTCCCTTAGAACGCAACACTCAAAAACACTAAGATCATGGCATCCAGTCTCATCACTTCTTGGCAAATAGATGGGGAAATGGAAACAGTGACAGACTTTATTTTCTCGGGCTCCGAAATCATTGTGAACGGTGACTGCAGCCATGAAAGATGTTTGCTCCTTGGAAGAAAAGTTATGACAAACCTAGACTGTTTTAATACTAAAAAGCAGAGACATCACTTTGCAGACAAAGGCCCATATAGTCAAACAAAGGTTTTTTCAGTAGTCATGTATGGATATGAGAGCTGGACATAAAGAAGGTTGAGCACTGAAGAATTGACGATTTTGAATTGGGGTGCTGTAGAAAATTCTTAAGAGCCCTGTGGACAGCAAGGAGATCAAACCAGTCAATTCAAAAGGAAATCACCCCTGAATACTCATTGGAGAAACAGATGCTGAACCTGAAACTCCAATACTTTGGCCACCTGATATAAAGAGCCAACTCATTGGAAAAGACCCTGATGCTGGGAAAGACTCAGGGCAGGAGGAGAAGGGGCAACAGAGGATGAGATGGTTTGTTGGCATTACAGACTCAATGGACATGAGTTTAAGCCAACTCAGGGAGACTGAAGACAGGGCAGCCTGGAATGCTACAGTCCATGGAGTCACAAAGAGTCAGACACAACTGAGGGGCTCAACAAAAACAGCACGTTCCCGACTTTGCAAATGTATCCTCCTGGTTCCTGTCTTCTCGAAGGCCTTCCTCCCTCTGCCTATTGAATCTCATTCACTCTGGATTCTGGAAGTTCTTCCTTTTATGCCAGGTTTGTGCATTCCAGATTTATGCCCTTCGCTTCTGCATAGACCCTGGGCTTGTCACCGCATTTTCCTCGTATAGTTCCTTCTATAATAGCTGCTGTGTACCTACTCAGTAAATATCAGCTATATTGAATGGAAAATAATTTTAATGTGTGTTACAAGCTTCCAAGCTTCTCCAAAATCCCTGAGTGAACACGTTCATTAGGACATTTCCTTGCTTTATGTCCCTGATGCATAAGAGGAAAAATATGTCCTCTTAAATCTCAAACATCTGGACATTGGCCTCTCAATAAATCATGGACTCTGACACATTTTCCAGTGCAAGTTTACATTTGATTTTCATGTCACTTTGCCTAAAATGGTCACAGATTTTAGCTCCGATTTTTATCACTGCATATTTCCTTTGTCAGTTTAAAAAACCCTCAATACTGAGAACCTGGACACCTAACCTTGCCTTAAGAGGTAGAGTAAATAGCAAAATATGAACCCCAAAGAGGTGGTGCAACAAAAAGTCTCATAATGTGTACTCAAAGGATTAAACTTTCATAAATATTAGGTCATAAAGTCACATCATTAGTTCATGGAATGGAGAATGTTTCCATTTTACAGGAAAATGAAGAATTTAATGCTAAAATCTAGACAGTTGCCATGCTATTGCTTAGAACTCATAAAATGGTTGCTAAAGTAGTCTTGTCTCCCTATTTTTGTTTTTTTTTCCTGATCTAGGCAGTTACTCTAACATGAGCATTAGTTCATTACGAATAATGAATTTGGCATACCAAAGAGCTGTTTGACTAAAAATAATGATATAGATACATATATATATACATGCTAATTAGAAAACCAAGGTATGAAAGGTTAGCAAGAGATTGTAAGAATTTTGAACTTATGAAGTAATGGACTTGGACTTCAGGTTAATATATCTTTGTCTCTTTTCTGCAATTTATAGTGGCTTAGTATATACTGTAGCCAAATACTGATGAAATCATTCGTAACTTTAGGTAAAGGAATATGCTTGACAAAAGAAGCTTCATGAACCAAATAGCCCTGTCATTTATACAAATGGAGACAATGTTCTTCACTAGGATCAAAAACCAATTAGACAACTTGGGTGGATCTCAAGGGAATGATGCTGAGTGAAAAAGGACACTTGGAAAAGGTTACAGGCTGCACTATTCCATTTAAATAACATTTTTGAAATAACTAAATTATAGATATGGAGATTAGTAGTTGCCAGGGATTAGAGACTGGGAAGGAAGTGTGGGGGGAAGGTGGGTGTTGTTACGAAGGGGCAGCGAGTAGATGAATGGGGTGGTGGTTCCATGAAGTCACACAGGTGATAAAACTGCACAGAACTACACGCACACACACACACACACACACACACACAGACACCTGTGTCAAAATCCAAGTGTACTATCATTATGCAAGATGGTATCACTGGGAGAAAAGATTGTGTGAAAGGTACATGCTACTTCTTGTACATTTTTTGGGCAAATTCCTGTGAACTTATGATCATTTCAAAGCTAAAAGTTCTTAAACATCAGAATTTGCTTGTCACTTTAGAGAAGGGGCCTATGCAGGCCAGATGGAAACCTAAGTGAGATGGCTGGGAAGGTGAAAACTGGCTGATGGCAGCTTCCAACCATGGTGGGACTGTGTGCCTGGAATTGCTGAGTCTTCTGAGTGCTGTTTTTAGAAAATGCCAGAAATTGAAAATTCAAATAAATATCTCTTGACTTTCATTGACAATTAATCCAAAGTGTTTGGAACACTCTATATAAGCCAGACTAAAGACACTTTTGAACTGTGGTGTTGGAGAAGACTCTTGAGAGTCCCTTGGACTGCAAGGAGATCCAACCAGTCCATTCTGAAGGAGATCAACCCTGGGATTTCTTTGGAAGGAATGATGCTAAAGCTGAAACTCCAGTACTTTGGCCACCTCATGTGAAGAGTTGACTCATTGGAAAAGACTCTGATGCTGGGAGGGATTGGGGGCAGGAGGAGAAGGGGCGGACAGAGGATGAGATGGCTGGATGGCATCACTGACTCGACGGACGTGAGTTTGAGTGAACTCCGGGAGTTGGTGACGGTCAGCGAGGCCTGGCGTGCTGCGATTCATGGGGTCGCAAAGAGTCGGACACGACCGAGTGACTGGATTCAGTAGGGTTGGATTCAGTCTTAATGATTCAGGAGCAAACTCAGCTTTAGGCCAGAGGTTAGGTTTGGCCTCCAGATGATTCACCAGCCCTGCCCACCCCAAACTGCTCATCTCAATGTGTGGCTGATGCTTCTCTGTGCTGACTGACAGCAGACTGAGAAGTGGCGATCAGGCCGCTGATGAAAACGGCATAAGCACCCCCCAGTCACTGATACTTGGGACTCTGGAGAATATGGGTTTGACAGTGGTTCTCCCTGCAGGCTCTGAGCAAGACCTGCACCCCTACCTAGTGAGCACAGTGCCTAGAAACAGCAGGTGCTCAGTTTACCTTTTTAGAGGAGCTCATTTGTTCCTCCCCAGCTGTCTTAGTTTTTATTTTTAAAGCTAAATGAGATCTAAAAAAACTGAGAATATGACCTAGAATCTGGTATCCTGTGCTATAGTTTTCTGAAAGTGAATACAATGGCCTGATGAACACACAATACAGGCAGCACCCATAACCTCCATGTTGGTCTGAAGCCATGAATGTAAGCCTTCTGCTAATTAGTGCAAAGAGCAGAGAGAGGTGCTGATAGGTTATTCTGGGTCTAATGTTTGAAAGGCTTCATCATCTCTGCCCCTGCTAACGCAGAGTCCAGTCAACCCTTCTTCCCCAGCTGCCAACCTGGACAGCTGACTCGGCAGAATTGAGCAGCACAGAGCTAGCTGCCTGCCCTCTACGGCAATCACATCTGTGAGTGGATAACCTCCCGCCTCCTGCCTAAAGCATAACATACTGATCAGACTCTCTCCCTGTTCATTCTCTAGTAAACAGAGCACACCCAATTCCTTTTAGGAAGGAGGTGAATAGAAAAACTCCAATGTTTTAAATTGAAATTTTAATGTAAAAAACTTTCAATCTTAAAATTTCACTTCTGGCCCAATTATACATTCTCAAAGTTAAATTATTAATGACTCATCTGTACAATTTCTGTCCTCTTTTCTCCAAAAGCTTGCTATCAAGAGTCCAGGGAATGTTTTCTAATCCTCCTTTAAAAAGGAGTATTTGTAAATAATTCATGATTTTAGGTCAATAAAAGAGTCTTTTCCAGAATTCCCTGGTGGTCCAGGGTTTTGGACTCCGCGCTTTCACTGCTAAGGGCCTGGGTTCAATCCCTGTCAGAGAACTAAGATTCCGTAAGTTGCACAGTACAGCTGAAAAAAAGGTCTTTTCCTATTTATTATGTTTTTTACCAAGCTTTACAATATGCAGATTTTTAAAGGGTTGGTTCTCAGCCTCGAAAATTATGCTAATAAGGTAAGAACAATAATTCATAGTATAGTCACTAATTTCTCTAAGGGGAAATATGCAGAGACCCTGGGCTCTTCGTTTGTTTTCAACTAATTATCATGTATTTACTTTTCCATTAGTCCAATAATTTTTCTTTCAATTCAGAATTAAGCAATAAGATACTGAATTATATAAAGGCCTGTTTATCATAACAGACACACCCCATCATTCCCCAGTCCTCTGATTTACAGCTCTTAAAATGCACAGCCAAGAGGCTGTCTATATGCCCTTTTGTATTTAGACTCCATCATGCAGTCACCTCAATAACTTATGCATTCTCAGGAAGGCTACCTAGCAATTAACTCCAGTCTTTTCTAACTCACCATCTCATTATGTAAAGTGGATCTGAACGCAAACTTTATTAGCAACTTTCAATTCTAATTCCTTTTTCCCCTCTGCCACTCCCACCCCTCCAAGTAATGTCAGTTTATGTGACCAAAATACTCTGGAAAATGGCAGTTAGAAAAAATCCACATTGGGCTGGCAGCACATTTAGTAATTGGTCTTTGCACTATGGGGCACCACCATAAATTGAGACTGTCATATTTCAGCTAAAGCATGGGTTGCAATTCTTTATAGAAATAGAAATGAATTATCCCCACACACAACACTTAACTATGTTCAAGAGGAATGAGTAAGTAGGAAAGCTATTATTTTTATTATAAAGGTTAAAAAAAAAACCCCACAAACTCAAAACCCTTTGTTAAAAGTTAAAGGAATTTACAGTATTGCTTCTTTAAACCCAAAAAAAGGCAGGAAGATGTCTTGCAGATTTCTTTCACGTGTGTGAAGTACATCAGCCAAAGAGCCGAAATGTATTTTACTGTACTTGTCCTGACGGGAAGGAGCCCAAGTGGGCTGATGGAGCTAGAGGACAGGCAGCACTTCAATGTGGGAAACACACAGACAGGGAGGCCCCCCCTAGGGGCAGCTGACTTACCAACATCCGGATCCACCGCTTGAACTCTGGTCAACAGAGCCTTGGTGGCCGTGTTCTCATAGACACAGGCGTTATAGTGGTCGGACGAAAACACCGGGGGGTTATCGTTCACGTCCTCCAGGGTCAGACGGACGTCGGATTGGCAGAATCGGCCGCCCCCGTCGGTGGCCCTGGCAATGAGGCTGTACGCAGGGACCCTCTCCCGGTCCAACGGAGCCAAAGTTTTTAACTCACCTGTGAAAATAAATGGCCTCGCTTTTCAAAACTGTCTTTCTTCAAAGAGCAGAGACTCAATCACATACAGAAACTGAGTGTAGGAAGGACTGCTGATATTTGGCTCAAGAGCTTCATACTTTGAAAAATAGAGCAAGTTCAAATTTTTTAAGCATCAGGGAAAAATTTATGGGATTCTAGATACAACAAGGAACCAACAGCATGACCTTCAAATGAATTAATTCCACCGTGAAGTCTCTTGTGTCAGGGATTCCTTCTTTTGGCAGGATGGAGAAGCTCCACACCTCTTTAAACCTCACAAGGACTGCTCAGTTCTCTGATGGTCAATCAGGTCAATGGTCTTTAGACCCAGAAGGGTTAGTCTCTCTGCTTCCAGACACTTAATCTTTTTTTACCCCGTCTTCTAGAGGAAAACAAACAGTCCAAACAGGCTGGCTCCAGCAGAAAGAGGTTACAAAGGAGTCCTATTGTGCCAGGAAAATCCCACTTGCTGGGAGAGTAGAGGGCCAGCAGTTGTTGAGGGGAGGTCCCAGTGGGGGATAACTGAGGAGCCCAGAGCAGACATGCAGGAAGGGGATTTCATAAACATGGAGGGATTATTAATCACTGAAATAGCTATACTGGTCCTGGGTGTCAGTCCCTGTGGGGATTTCATTGCCATTTAAATTTCAGTGGATAATGGCAATGAGCACAATGACAGACCTGAATAAATGCTGTTTGGTGAAAAGTCAGAATCATGAAATATTATTATGTACTCTTGGTAAAATTAGCAGATATCACTGGGAGCAAGTCATCAGTACTTACAAAGCTGTTCTTCCTACAGCTTCCTGAAGGCAGGCAGTTGTCAAATACAGGCTGGATCATTTCCCCCTCCTCAAAAATATCCAGGGAGTTTTCAGTTGGGCATTCAGGACCCTCCAAGATCTGACCTAAAGTTATTTTTCCCACCACTTTTCTGGCAAGTCATCCTGTGGCTCCTCTGACCAGTGACAGTGCTGTACACGGCATTTCCTGGAGGCGCTGTGCTCTCTGCCCACGCCGCGCCCGTGGCCGGCAGTGACCCGCTTTAGCCCCTAGAATCCTGGCTCAGTTCAAATGCCGGTTCTTTACAAGCTTCCTCTTCCCTCTCATCAGAACATTAGCTGCTTTTTCTTCTGTGCTCAGGTGTAACTCTCTTGATATCTCTTGCAGGTACTGCTGTCATTCTGTCTTTCATAACTATTATTATTTCTGTTATTATTATTACTGACTCACTGCTCTGTCTTCTCCACTGGGTTACAGTATCGCTCAGAGATGCTTTGAGGGGTTCATGTCAGAGTCTATCACAAATATTCCATAAAGTGTTTTTAGGTCTAGTAGTTAATAAATGCTAGCTATTCAATAAAAAATTGCCAGGCCTCTATATCCAAGTAGTATATCGTTATGCAACTAAGCCCTTCCCAGTAAGATATAGCTGACATGGGAGTAGGTTATTGAGAAGCCAATACCTTCTGGAAACTCAGTAGTTAGTGATTATTCACTGCAACCAATACAATGCTGGAAATATGCAAATTTCTTAATCATTACACTTCAATTAAAAATTGTCACTGGATGGGCCAATCCAGTACACAGCACTGTAATAATTTACCTCCACAGAAAATGTTTTTTTCCTTAAGCTTTGGCCTTCAATGCCGGCATCTGCCTTCAGGGTACATAACCTTTTACCTTATGAACTTTACCTTAACATGGAAGCAAATCTGAGGTCTCACAACTAAGCAGAAATGATGAATAAAAATCAGACAAGTGTGTTAATAAGCATAGGAACCAAAAAAGGGTTTCAACAAGGTGAAACTCTCCTTACTGTGCACTGCTGTCTGGTTTGCATGGAACCCTGCATTTACGATATAATTCTATATATACACCTAATAGAGCAGCTGCTTTAACTCATGGATATGAGAAAGAGGAGACACAAACAGACACATCTAATTCCCTCGTGCTGCTACATGTAGGTAAAGTCAGGGCAAGTTTATAAGTCAAATGAGGTTTGTGTCTTCCAGACACCGTGTGCCACTAGTATTTCTTAAGAGTCCAAGATAACAGAGTGTCATATTAAGGCTCTTAGATACCAACTACCCCCTAGTGATAAGACCCGTGAAAATTTAACTTCTCTTGTGGATTAACAATGTCATTTCAGAGAATAAATTTTGCCTTACCACTGTCTGGATCTAGAAAAAATTCATTGTTTCCAGGTCCATAGAGTGAGTATCGTATATCTCCATTGGGTCCAATGTCAGCATCCTTGGCACTGACCTTCAGGATGATTTTGTTTGATGGAACGTCTTCAGGAAGTGATGCTGTATATGCAACCTGGGCAAAGGCAAAATCATTATTATGTGTGGGGCGATTGCCATATTAGCCTTATAACTGATTTCTTTAAAAAGGCACTCGCAGAATTCATCTTCAGTTATGTTTTTCCTTTACTGCAGAATCATCTTACACCATCGGATGAAACATAAAATATCTCTTGCCCTGCCCCTTCCATGCTCATTCATTCAACAAATGCTAATTGAGCCGCTACTATGGGCGAGGTACTATTGAGATGCTAGAAAGAAAGAAAACAGACAAAAATCCCTGCCCGTGTGGAACTGTGATGCACATCAGATAATGATCACATCAGATAGTGATCAAGCACCAGGGAGTCCTTGGGACCCTTCAACTTTGAAGAGCCACTACTAACATCTGGCATTAATAAGATTTGCAAACATTTTCTAAGCTAAAGAACACCAATATTGTCTCGCAGTCCACATGTAAGGAAAAAGTAAATGAAGGGTGATTTAATTTTGGTAAGAAAGAATATAAAGTCAGTGACTGACACCTTGCATTGGCTCTCATGCTTTCAACTATGGGGGAAATGACACTTCATGAGAAGCCTGGAGACCCAGCTTCATTATCAACATTGCTGCCAGCCAGCTGTATAAACTTACACAACAAAAGTAATTCATACTTTTGAGTGGCCCATTTTTCTTTTATGAAATCAGTAGTTGAGATATGAAAAAAATCACAATATTCTTTATGATTCTTTAGAAAGCTTTTCATTTGAAGGGTCCCGATTTTATCTTTTGTTTGTATTTTTTAACGGGCAGAATTAAGTACTAATGGTGTTACTTATACTCTGTCCATGCTTATAGTATTTTGTCCTCTTACATGCGTATATAAAATTGGATGGCACTAATCAAGGAGAAAGGAACAGAATGGAGCCAGGTTTTAAGGAGAAAAATGAAACGGGTTTTGACTTAATTTTAGAGAAGCAGAGTGAAGCAGCAGTCCAACACGGCCACAAATCCCACCTGATCACACACAGGGCTATTGTCATTCACATCACTGACAGTCACTTCCACCATGGCCTGAGTGACAAAGAGCCCATCGGTGGCAGTAATATTGAGGAAGTAAATGTCTTGTTCTTCTCTATCCAGATGTCTCTTCACGTAGACCTTCCATTCGCTCTGCACCAGGCCCAGGGCAAACCTTCCTCGGGGGTTCCCTCCTGCAGTGAAAAGAGAGTTTCTGAAGATGAGCAATGAAAAGCTTTGATCTCCATCTACAGTGAGAGGCCTGTGCGAGGTCAACCAGGTGCCTCTCAAACTGCATCATTTACGAGACTGGAAAAAAACCTGACACTTCCTTTTGATTCTCCTGCAACAAAGCATGATATTTATATGCTTGGTTTGTGTGGCAAGTAAAACAGTAACTTTCCAAGGGAAGAAAATGAACTTAGAGAAGCCGGAGATGATCTCTTGTTTAGCTCCCCTTAAGGACAATCAAATTCAAACTGTGAACAATCAATCTTTTTCTCAGATGATACAATTGTCTTTCCACTCCGTCTCAAGAGAGGATGTAATACACTATAGCTCTTGTTACCCAGACAATTTCATTAGCCGTTGATTATGCAATCAAGGAAAGGCAGTCAGCTCTATTAAGGAATGTTTTCATGAAGAATGTTTTACTGCGGCTCTTCTTCTAAGGACCAAAATCTGGGGGAGAAAAGTTTGTGTGACAGAGGAAGACCCATTTGGAGTGAAGAGCCCCAATGAGGGGTTATTGAAGGAGGCGCTCAAAGATAAGCACTGCAATTAGATCAAATTTATCAGAGGGAAGCTGGTGAAAATGGAAGAAAAGGAGAAGAGTTGGAGCGAACCACTTTTGATGAGGCTGAGACAATGAAAGTGGTCCCAGCAACATTCCTTTCCCACATCACTGAACTACACGGAGACAAAAGCAGCTTGGAGGAAGGAAGAAGAAAACCATCTTGACCTTCCGAATGTGAAGAAGGAGATAATGTCACTTCAAACATGAAGACTGGATGAGACAACTGGCCGGAAGCCCAGACTCCAGTTAGATCCTCACCACTTCTTTGGTTTGGGGGCATTCAACACGTATTTGTCACCTGCTTTGGACCATGCGCTGTGCCACGCAGTGAGGTTACAGCAGGGAACAAAAGTGACAAAAATCCCTGCTTTTGTGGTGGAGTTCACTTTCTGGTGGGAAAGATCGACAATAAACAAATAAATAAGGAAAGCCTACTGCCTGTTGGCTGCTGCTGCACTGAAACAGTGGAGCCAGCTCACCTTCTTACAATGAATCTTTAAAAGAGTGCAAGCTGAGAATCAGTTGTGCCTGCCTCTTTGTGACCCCACCAGGCCCCTCCGTCCATGAGATTTCCCAGGCAAGAATACTGGAGTGGGTTGCCGTGCCCTCCTCCAGGAGATCTTCCCGACCCAGGAATCGAACCTGCACCTCTTTGTGTCTCCTGTGCTGGCAGGTGGGTTCTTCATCACTAGCACCACCTGGGAAGCCCTGGCCTGGACGCGACTGTAACCAAGCAGGCTCCCACGAGGCCTTTCCAGAACAGACCACACCCACGTTCTGTCCTCTGCCTGCTTTTTTTTATTTTTTTTTAATTGAAGGATAATTTGCTTCACAGAATTTTGTTGTTTTCTGTCAATCTTAATATGAATCAGCCATAGGTGTACATATATCCCCTCCATTTCAAACCTCCCTCCCATCTCCCACCCCACCCCAACCCACCCCACCTCTCTAGGTTGATACAGAGCCCCTCTTTGAGCTTCCTGAGCCATATAGCGAATTCCCATTAGCTATCTATTTTACATACGGTAATGTAAGTTTCCATGTTACTCTTTCCATACATGTCACCCTCTCCCCATGTCCATAAGTCTATTCTCTATGTCTGTTTCTCCATTGCTCTCCTATAAATCTGCCTGCCTTTTCTCTGTAGGAGTACTTTAGTCAACGAATAATTTTATCTGAGAAGTGAGAAAATGCAGAAAGGAAAACAAGCAAGCAAAAATGATAAATGCTTTAGCCATTAAACAAAGTAAAGGACCTTTAGTTCCTCCTCAGGGACTATAGATAACATTCTGAGCCACATGTCCTTTGAGTTGTTTTGCAGATACTGAACCTCCCACGTCAAAGAAGTTAACTATGCTACCCACAAGCACGTAGACCCCAAACCAGCTGGAACCAAAGGTTGATGATGGTGACTCATCATCACCATCTCAACCAACGGGAAGAATGTCCACAAGCTGATCATGCCCTGCTCCTTAAACACTATAAGGCTGCTCAGTGCCCACTCCCCAGGGTGGAACACACAGTCTGGGGGCATTAGCCCACTGTGGCCCCCTTTGCCTGGCAAAGCAATAAAGCTGTTTCTTTCTACATTGCCCCAAACGGTTTTTGGGATTTAATGTGGTACTGGTGCATAGTTCAGTTCAGTCCAGTCGCTCAGTCGTGTCCGACTCTTTGCGACCCCATGAACCACAGCACGCCAGGCCTCCCTGTCCATCACCAACTCCCGGAGTCCACCCAAACCCATGGCCATTGAGTCGGTGATACCATCCAACCATCTCATCCTCTGTCATCCCCTTCTCCTCCTGCCCTCAATCTTTCCCAGCATCAGGGTCTTTTCAAATGAGTCAGCTCTCTGCATCAGTTGGCCAAAGTATTGGAGTTTCAGCTTCAGCATCAGTCCTTCCAATGAATATTCGACTGATCTCCTTTAGGATGGACTGGTTGGATCTCCTTGCAGTCCAAGGGACTCTCCAACACCACCGTTCAAAAGCATCAACTCTTTGGTGCTCAGCTTTCTTTATAGTCCAACTCTCACATCCATACATGACCACTGGAAAAACCATAGCCTTGACTGGATGGACCTTTGTTGACAAAGTAATGTCTCTGCTTTCGAATATGCTATCTAGGTTGGTCATAACTTTCCTTCCAAGGAGTAAACATCTTTTAATTCATGGCTGCAATCACCATCTGCAGTGATTCTGGAACCCAGAAAAATAAAGTCAGCCACTGTTTCCACTGTTTCCCCATCTATTTGCCATGAAGTGATGGGACCAGATGCCATGATCTTAGTTTTCTGAATGTTGAGCTTTAAGCCAACTTTTTTTACCTCCCCTGTAACACTGGTGCACAGAGGCTGGATTTTCGCGATTCAACCATGGGCTAAATGAACCATAGTGGACAGACAGTGCAGAGAAGCTGAGGGCTGCACATTCCTCCAGGGCAGTGATTCTCAACTGAGAGTGGCTAGTCCCATATCCCCGGGACATTTGTCAATGCCAAGAGACATTTCTGAATGCCCCATTAGGGGTGATGCCAATGGCTGGGCTACTGGAATCTACTGGGTAGAAGCCAGCGGTGCTGGTAAACATCCCACACTTCCACCTGCAGCAAGGAACGGCCGCCCACAGCAGAGACTTATCGAGCCCTCAAGGCCAATCTGCTGAGGTTGAGAAAAATGCTTTGGTGAGGCACGGGTTCTCCTTGGGATATCACTTTCCTCCACCACTGACTAGGATTCAATTAGGCTTCAGTCAAATATGATTTCAGCATGCACAAATGTAACCTCTCTACTGAATGCTTTCAGTGCAGGCCCACACTGCTCTTTGGTGAAATAAAATGCCCTTTGTTCATCTGTGGCAGCACAGCCAAGTTGTGTTACATCAAGAGCAAAAGTTAAATCTAATTAAAATCAGTTGGTGGTTGGCACGGCTAATAGTAACAGTAGCTTGAAGCTATTCCATTCTCATTACTTTGGTAAAGTCGATGGGATGGTCCCTTAAACCATCCACTGAGAATTCAGAGACAACGTGTAAATAATTAAAGTTGAGTATTTAACTGTTCTTCCAAATAGAAAAGTATCCCTCCAAATGCCTAAGAAGCTTTTTGTCTGAAACTGAATGCAAATAAGTCAAAGTGATACTGTACTCACCTTTCTTTCCTCACCATGATCGCTCACGTCTTTACTGCAGAAATATACATTTTAATGAAACACACACACACACACAATGTAAGGTATCAGAAAAAAGCATAAATGCATTAAGACCTTTAAACAGAAAACAGCCTCAAGAAAGCAGTTGCGTAAAGAGGAGTCTGCAGGGAGATGTGAGGGTCCTGAGCACAGGCACGGATGCTCTCCTGTGGGTCTTATTCTGCGGTGATTAATTAACTTTCTCACTAAAGTACTTAAGAAGATTTTGCGTCCTAAGGGCATTCTAATTAATTCATTTTTCACTGTGAATAATGTTGTTTTTCTAAAGGGAAGCCACCTGACTACAAGTATGGATGGATTCTTTGAAATTTTTTGGCACTTGGCTTATGTTCTGCCTTTGAATGGCACAACATCAAAATATTAGCTTTAGAACCCCCAAACAAGAAGACTGCTCCCACAACACCAACCTCTCCTCTTAGAAGTTGAAGGCCTTCACCCCTGGAAAGCGACCCCAGATCAGTGATAGCCCATTTTCACTCTGACACAAGATGCTCAGAGCAATGGTGACGTGTGTGTGTGTGTGTGTGTGCATTCTGTGTGACCTCACTTGTCTATCTTGGCTTTCCTACTGAACTGCTATTTACTATTTGGAAAGACAGAAAAGGGACCCAAAAAATTTGCCATGTCAGGACACATACCCTTTGACTTGGAGTTATAATTTAAGATTTTTCAGCAAAAACAAAAAACACACCCTCTGATTTGTATGTGTGCATGCATGCATATGTGTGTGTGTGCACGCATCTGAGCTTTCATTACCAGGAAAAACTTGTAAATAAACCTATTTATTTTCTTACCATTACAAAAAGTAGGAAAAAGGAATACACTTAAAAATAAATTACTCTATCAAAACACAAATGCATTAAGACCGTTAAACAGAAAACAACATTAAGAAAACAGCTCCATAAAGAAAAAGAAGAGTAGTGTGGAAGGGAAGTGTTGGTTTTTTTTTTTTCCGTTAAAATGTATATTTCTGCAGTAAAGACATGAGAAAGGTGAGTAAAGCATCACTTTTATTTATTTATATTCATTTCAGACAAAAAGCTTCTTAGGCATTCTGCTATTTTTATTTCTTCAACTGGAATATTTGGCTGGACTCTTTTTAAATTTTATTTCTTTATTTTGGCTACTCTGTGTAGCATATGGGATCTTAGTTTCCTGACTGGGGACTGAACTTGTGTCCCTTACAGTGGAAGCAAGGAGTCTTAGCCCACTGAACCGCCAGCAAAGTTGGACTTTTTTTCAAATGATAAAAATTGACTGAGTATCAGTCTGGGTCATCTGTCACAAGCAAACTAATGAACTTCAAAATAAGGCTGAGTTAGTAACAACTAAAGAACTGAGTTGTCTCAGTCCCAAAGAGGTAAGATAACTCCTCAAACCCTCATCTCATGTCTTTCTCCCCTACTCTTACCCCTCTGCCATGCATGTGTGGGTGCTAAGTCGCTTCAGCCATGTCTGACTCTGGGACCCCATGGACTGTAGCCCGCCAGACTCCTCTGTCTGTGGAATTCTCCAGGCAAGAACACTGGCATGGGTTGCCACGCCCTCCTCCAGCGGATCTTCCCGACCCAGGGATCGAATGTGTGTCTCCTGTGGCTCCTGCACTACAGGTGGATTCTCTACCGCTGAGCCAGCGGGGAAGCCCGCCCCCATCACCTTCCATCTTTCTTTAGGAAGCGAAGCATAGAGTGAACACTGAGGGTGGCAGACTTACCTGTAATATGGTAGCTAACTTGGCGATTGATGTCAGACGTATCTCTGTCCCACGTGCTGAGGACAGCTACCACCTCGCCCGGAGGGTCGCTCTCCTTCACATTTCCTCGGTACACCTCGTGGGCAAAGACTGGAGCGTTGTCATTTATATCTGTCACCGTGACAGACACCAGTGCCGTGGAAGAAAGAGAGAAGGCTTCCCCGAGGTCGGAGGCCACCACGGAGAAGGTGAACACGGGGTCTGTCTCGTGATCCAGGTCCTTCAGGGTACTGATCCAGCCTGTGTTGCTGTCGATGCTGAAGGCTTCCATCACCTTCTCGGGCTGGGCATCCGAGTGGAGGGAGTAGGTGACCTGCCCGTTGGCTCCCCAGTCCACATCCATGGCTCTCACTTGTGTTAGTCTGGTGCCCACGGGCATCCCTTCCATGATGACTGTCTCGTAGTTTGAAGTTTCAAAGACTGGCTTGTTGTCATTCAGATCCAGTACCTTGACGTCTACATCCACTGTGAACACAATGTCTACTTTGTCCAGGGGTATAGTGGCTGCCACTTTGAAGTGAAAAGCTGGGCTGACCTCATGGTCAAGACGCTTGTCCAGCTTGATCGTGCCTGTTTCCTGTTCTATGATGAAGACATTGCCTTTGTTATTTTCCAGCCGCTCCCCATTAACTGTGCTGAATTTGACCTTCTGAGTGGGCAAAACCCTCACGGTATCCACCGTGCTCCCGATGGCTGCATCTTCCGACACAGTGAAGGAATACTGAGACTGGGTAAAGGAGGGCACGGACGTTTCAGGGGGTAAGACGTGGATGTAGACTGGAATGAGGGAGTGCTTCACTGGGATGCCCCCGTCCACTGCCTTGACAAAGAAGGACAGCACTGTGTTCTTCAGCTGGTTAAAGTGGCCTTTGGTGACCATCCAGCCATTGTCAGGGTCGATTTCCAGGAGGTCAGCCACTGAGACCGAGGCCTCGCTATAGAGGGAATAAGTAATCCTTGCATTTGCTCCATCATCTGGGTCCATGGCTTGGACCTGCGTGACCAGGTGGCCCCGCCCAACATCTGCCCTGACGCTGGCTCTGTATTCCACTGTCAAGAACTGGGGGGCGTTGTCATTTTCATCCACCACAATCACCCTCACCGTACAGAAAGTTGTTCTTCCTCCGCCATCAAGGGCCCTCAAAAAAATACTGATGTCTCCTTCCAGAGGGTTTTCCCTGTCAAGCCTTTCTGTTGTGGTGACCTGTCCATTGCCATCTATGAGGAATCTATCCTTAGCAAAGTCATTGATGATGGCATAGCTGATCTGCCCATACATCCCTGGATCCCCATCCGTGGCCCGAACGTGGATTACCTTTGTCCCAGCGGCTGCGTTCTCTCTCACCTCAGCTACGTAGGTGCTCTGTGAAAAGGCAGGGCTGTACAGGTTGGCTCCGAGGACCCTGATATGCACTTGGGCGGTGCTCGTGAACAGCCCATCAGAGACCGACACGTTGAGACTGTACAGAGGCTCCATCCGCTGCTTGCGGTGGTTGGACAGTGTGATGATGCCACTCTTGCTGTCCATCAGAAAGCTCGTCCGGTCGTTCCCAGATAAAATGCTGTATTCCAACCGGTCAAAGTCAGAGCTGTCTGCATCGGAGGCTTGCACACAAGTTACAAAATGGCCCCGGGGGGCTAATTCACTCACGTATGACTCATAAATGAGCTGATTAAAGACTGGAGGGTTGTCGTTTACGTCCGAGATGTAGATATGAACCAGGACCTCGCTGCTCAGTGATGGGAAGCCATTATCTGTGGCTCTGACTTTCAAAGTGCAGTGTTGCACTGACTCGTGGTCCAGCATCCGCGCGGTCAGGATCAAGCCACTTGCACTGTCTATGTGAAAATAATCTGTGCTGTTGTAAGTATCCTGGACAATCTGATAATGGACCATTTTATTGTTCCCTGAGTCTGCATCAGTAGACACAACTTGTAAAACAGGTGTCCCGATGAGGGACGCTTCTGATAATGTTGTATTGTATGTGGGTTGACCAAAAATAGGTGGGTTGTCATTCACATCATTAACAAGCAGGTCAATGGTAACTTCAGCCCTGGCCCCAGTAAGTGCATCACTGGCTCTTACTGTCAACTTGTAAACTGATGTCATTTCATAATCCAAAGGGCTAATGACTTTCAGGACCCCAGTGTCAAAATCAATGTCAAATTGTTTATACAGATCCCCATCAATAATGATATATATGATGCCTTGCCCTTCTGGACTGGTGGCGTTGATACTTAGAATGGGGGTGTCCATGCCAATATCTTCATTGACTGATGCGGTATAAAAGGGCTTATCAAACACGGGCATCGCTTTGTTGACAATAGTGATGGGAAGTTCCACGGACGTGGACAAAGAGGGTTTCCCACCATCTCTGGCTAGGATGGTGACTCCATACTCAATGTTGGACAAGTCTGAGTTGAATGCTTCTTTTAAAATAACATTCCCTGAATTGGGGTTAATTTCGAAGTGGCCATAGTCGTCCTGTAGGACGTAGGTCACTTCTCCATTTGCACCTTTGTCTTTGTCAATGGCCGTCACTCGGTAAATCAGAGTGCCAGGCTCAGCGTCAACCTGCACAGCAGCATAGTAAGGGAGACCCACAAAGACTGGAGAGTTGTCGTTTATGTCTTCGATGCTAACCCTGACCACCACCCTCGCCACCCGTAGATGGTCAAGCTCTCGGCTGGCTTCCACCACCAGCTCATATAATTCCTGCTCCTCACGGTCGAAGGGGACTCCAGTGGTCTGAATGACCCCTGAGGTAGATTTTATCTTGAACTTGTTTCCTGGGTTTAAGATGCTATATTTTAAGGGCTCATTAAGGCGATTGCCAACTGCGTTGACAATAGCAACTTTGGTTATGTTAGTGTTGTTCTCTGAGATGGAGGTGGAGTAAAAGCTTTGAGTAAAGTGGAGGCCGCTGTCCATGGCTTCTTTAACCACGATGGTGACCATGGATGTGCTATAGAACTTTCCATCAGACACCTTCACTATCAGCATGTAGTGATCTTTGGAGAGGTGGTTGTTTTTCACGGTGAGCACTCCACTATTTGAGTCAATTAAAAAATGATCCAAGCTGCCTTCCATTAGGCTGTATGTCAGTTCAGGGGGTACCTCGGAGTCAGGATCCGTGGCACTAACTTTCAGAACCTCCACTCCGACATAGGTCGGTAGAAGTAAGACAGTCTCAAACACAGCCTGAGTGAACACAGGTGGGTTGTCATTCACATCCGTCACCTCTATGTTGACTTCAACGGGACTCTCCGCGGTCAGCTGGGGGCTGCCACTGTCTCTCACGTGCACATGGAAAAGGAAATGGGCAATGGCCTCATGGTCCAGGTTGGCAATTGTTCTGATGGCCCCTGTGCTGGAGTCCACTGTGAAGAACTTCTTGGCTGTGGACTCCACAATCTGATACACAAGCAGAGCGTTCCGGTTGCTGTCGGCATCAGTGGCTCGAATCACCAGTGGGCTGTTATCCGAGCTCCTGACAATGCTATTGATGGGGGCTGCCTCGCTGAGGCTGCCTGAATATTGAGAAAAGAGAAAAACTGGTGCATTGTCATTTTCATCAACAATCTGAATACTGACTGTGACATTGGAAGCCATTCCTGCCATGTTGGTGGCCTGGACAATGAGCTGATAAGAGGAAGTCCGCTCGTAATCCAGCACCTTCCGAGTGGTGATGACTCCAGAATAGGGGTTTATGGTGAAGATCCCATCAGCATTTCCATCTTTCACTTCATAAATGAGAGTGGATTGACTGATGGCAGAGATTAGAATGACAGATGTTCCAACATCAACATTTTCATTCACTTCTGCTTGGTAGTCTTTGTGAGTGAACCTGGGGTTAGAATTATCAGACATGGTGACAGAAATGCGCACGATGGCGGTGGCAGACATAGGTGGGGAACCCTGATCCGTGACTTTGACTGACAGGACAAACTGACCCATTGTCGTCATGTCTGGCTCTTTGGAAACAGTGATGATGCCCAGGACTGGTTCAATCTTAAATGTGTTCCCAGTATTCCCTGCAACAGAGATAAGAGAATGAGTTCAAATGGGTCATTTTCTGAAGATTAACTCTTTATCTTGAGGCTACTTTACACAGCATGGCAAATAGAAGCAATTATTTGTTTTCACTCCACCTTATCCTGAAATAAAATGAGAGACTTCCCTAAAAGGATATTCAAAAGACTTTGAAATGAATTTTCCAGTGCATTGTGAATTTCAGATTAGTATCTTCTTAATCCAGGTTAACAAGAAAAACAGCCCAGCACTTGTATAGTTTCAAACTGGGAAATAAGAGTTTGCAGGGAAGACTTTTCTAGTAAGAATGCTTAGGACTTTCTTAGTCCCAGATTGGGCTGGCACACGCCAGTGACACAGGTAAAAAGGCATTTATCCCGAACTCAGTGCCACAATTCCATGCTCTATGCTGTAAGAAAGAAGGCTGTAGGAATCGCATCACAACAGCATCACATAATCATTTGGTTTAAGATAATCCCAGAGGTAAGTTTTGCTGCATGGAACTGGTATTGTTTCATATCATCAGGATCAGCTTCATTCCCAACACTACTTGGGGGAGGGGGAGGGGGTTTGCTGCTCAGGCATGGAGAATTCTTCTCAAGTCATCATTTGCTTTGTAAGCTGCAAGAATTTTTTCCGAATCCCCTACACTCCAACACACACACACACACACACACATGCACACATGGATATAACAGTGGACATAAACAATGACAAGGCACTTGTTTCAATCAGTAGCCATTCTATCTGCTAAACTTTTGAGAGGTTTCTGGTGAAGTACAGAATGTTCATCAGAAGGGGCACTGAAATCAAGAACTTGAGGCGTGAACCTCAGGAGACTGAGAGGGTGCAGCCTCTGTGCACCCTGTGTGCCCTGACGCTGCAGAAGCTGAGAGGCCTGCCTCTGAGACAGGCGGGGGCGACATCCGGGACTGTGGAGGGTAGGAAAGAGGAGGAGAGAGCGGGGGACACAAAACGCAAAGAGCGCCAAGAACGCGGTACACAGGTCACGAACAGTGGGGAGTAGCATCCTTCACCATATGGCTTTTTGCTTCTTGTGGGGCTTTCCCCTACTTCTCAAACAACACACATACTTCCGGGTCCCCATTTTTTTACATCACAAGTTAAAAATCTATGTTATTCAAATATATCTGAGTTTTTCTTAATTTTTGAAGTTCTATGGCATGGCAACATACAGAGAGTTTAAATGTCATTATCATTACAATCGGCTGCAGGATTGAGAAGGCAGGTAAGTACAGTTCTTATTGAAATATGGAGCTTCCCGGGTGGCTCAGTGGTAAAGAATCTGCCAGCCAATGTAGGAGACATGGGTTTGATCCTTGACTCAGGAAGATCCCCTGGAGTAGGAAATGGCAACCCACTCCAGTGTTCCTGCCTGGGAAATCCCATGGACAGAGAAACCTGGTGGGCTAGTCTCTGGGGTCACAAGAGTCAAAATATACAATAAATATAGCTATTTATACACTTCTTACTATGTACTTATTAATCAAACTTTTCCAAGTCTGAAAACAAAAATGTCATGTTCCTGTGAAGTCTATTTGTATGCTTGTTTATTTCTCAAGAGGGAGCAAATCTAACAGAGGTAAAGAATTTGATTCTGACCCCAAATGTGGACATGCCACCTGAACATGCCCATTTCATGACAACAAGAAGGCCAGTGAGCTCAGGAACATGCTTGCAAATTTTCAATGAATGGTACTGTGGAATTGAGTGTGCTCCAATATTTGATTCACAGACCCTCACAAGAAGGCAGGAATCATTTCACTTCAGCATCTTAGGGGAGGCAAATGTAGAGATACCTGACATGCAGGCCTGAATGCTACATTCTCATTATGGGGCCCCACATGGAGTTTTCAGGTGAGACCTTTCTTCCTTTATGAGAGACCTTTCTTCCTCCAGGCTCAGGACATAACAGCAAGATACACATGGCAAGGATGAAAGAGGCCCGCCTTTGACCCTGAGTAGCACTGTTCTACTCTGCGGTCCTGTGGCTGTTGATCTCCTTGGTACCCCACCCCAGGATGCTGTCCAGTGGCTGCTTTGTCTCTCTCTTCAGCACACTGTCCTGCTTACTTGGAATCCACTTCCTGCTTCCTCTCTTCTGCTCTACTTAAATCTTTGGAAGCTAATCTCTGCTTGTTTTCTTGGAATTTATGCCAGTGCAGGAGATGTGGGTTCTATCTCTGGATCGGGGAGATCCCCTAGACAAGGAAATGGCAACCCACACCATTATTCCTCCTAGGAAAGCCCATGGCCAGAGGAACCTGGTGGGTGACCTCATGGGGTTTCAAAGAGTCAGACATGATTTAGTGAATCAGCAATAACAACAGCATGGCTTCTAATAGACTTTCGGCAACTGGGCAAAAGCTGTGCTGATGTTACCTACCATTATGAATTTGGTATACAGCACACTGCCTGGCTCAAAAAGGGAGCTCAATAAATATTTGTTGAGGACCGAGAGAGGTAGACCTAAGAAAGATTAACTTTCCGTCTGTATCCATCTTGGTGTCTAATACACTCTCTCCCGTCGTAACTTAGCTCTTTCCTAGTCCTGGTCTCTTCTGTACTGCCCTCTCTCCAAGCCACTTGTGAACCACTGCTGGCACCAAATGTCAACCCTGAACTAAATATAAGACCTGAAGTTCTGCACTTGATTCTACTTCAGTCCTTTGGGTAAAAACAAAAAGCTTCAGGGACTTCTTTGGAGATCCTGTGGCTGGGACTCTGAGCTCCCAAGGCAGGGGCCCAGGTTTGATCCCTGGCTGGGGAACTAGATCCCACGTGCCACAACGAAAGATCCCTCAGGATACAACTGAGACTTGGTGCAGCCAAATTAATTAATTAAATTTTAAAAAAAGCTTCAGTAGTTACTTCAGGCCAGGCAGGGGATAGGAAATGAATTGCTGTCGCTTAGTCACTCAGTCATGTCTGACTCTTTGCGACCCCATGGACTGTAGCCCACCAGGCTCCTCTGTCCATGGCATCTTCCAGGCAAGAATACTGGAGCAGGCTGCCATTTCCTTCTCCAGGGGATCTTCCCCACCCAGGCATGGAACCCGAGTCTCTGTGTCTCTTGCATTGGTAGGCAGATTCTTTATCATTGAGCCGCCAAGGAAGCCTTAAAAAACGCACCACCAGTAAAGAGAGTGAAATCTTGCTTATTGAGCTTTGTGCGCGCACTTACATGAGTTGAGTTGGGCATGACTTAGCGACTAAACAACAACAACACTTTACACCAAACTCTTGTTATTTGCTTCAAACTCCTGAACTAGCTGGGATCTGCCTGTCTTCTACCATGATCTGCAAAGAAACTTGGCTTAACCAGAACCAGTCCAGGTCAAGCACAGGTCGATCTGTCCTGTAATTCTCATTAGCTTTTTACACAGCTAATCAAAGTTTATTCTTTGAGATACGAAGCATGCCTTGGGTTTTCTGGAAATTCAAGTTTTCTGTATGAGAGAAATTTTAAGGGGGAAAAAAAAACTTTCTGCCTAGCTTTAACTGAAGAAATGACTGACTTCTTTGCCTATGATCAGCACTCGGCCACAGGCTTTGGAAGCTGAAAGATAAACGATGCAGAACTTTCAACTTTCTACCCTTAAATTACTCTTTGAGAACCCCCAAGCTGGTTTTGAAATTGTCTGGTTATCTGAGAGGGGAAGTAGTAGCCCTAATAACAAATGTAAAAAACAAGTCGATACACGGACAAATGCTTGGAAGATGTTGAGCAAAGTAGAAATAAAACCATATACCTAAATGATTACAATGACATAAAAGAAGGTATATGCATAAATGAATGAGGAGAAAAGAAAAAACACACGTGATTAGGGGAGAGCTACAGAATGAATATAAGGAGTTATTGAATTGCCGTGTTTCCTGTGTCTGTATTTAAATATTTATTTTTTTTAAAGTTTCCCTATATTATTTGTGAAACTAAAGGAACAAGGACTGAATAACAAAATAACTAAAATGGCCTGTGATAAACAAGAAACGCAAAATAGCATTTTTTAAAAAAGTACTGTGAGGCTTGGCCTTCCGAGGTGCCACTAGTGGTAAAGAACACGCCTGCCAAGGCAGGAGACATAGGAGACACGAGCTTGATCCCTGGGTCAGGAAGCTCCCCTGGAGGAGGGCACGGCTCCCCATGCCCGTGTTCTTGCCGGGGAATCCCATGGACAGAGGAGCCTGGCAGGCTACAGTCCACAGGGGCACAGAGTTGCACATGACTGAAGCAATTTAGCACACATCTATGCACAAACGCACTGTCGGGCTTTAGGCTGAAAGGAAACTCTACAGAAAATTGGAAAAGAAATGGACAAATTCTCTTGAGGCACCCGGCTGTTATGAACCCATGTCTTTTCTTGTTTTCTTTCTTTTTTTTTTTTTTTGGTATAGAGTTTACACAGACTCATGTAAAATATCAGTGTCTAATACAGGAAATAGTTTTATATTGTCATTCAATAGAGGGGCTATTTTTAAAGAAGGTTGTTGGCTTTTTTTCCTAAAAATATTTAGTCCAAAGTTGTCATTCTAGCATTCATATTTTAATTCAACCACTCTCAAAAACGCTCCTTATTTAAATCAAGAGAAAGAAGCCTTTCCAGCGCTAGCATGAAAGGAGACAGCGTTTGGCATTATGCACGACAGACATAACGTTGCAGAACGTTTTGGAAATATGTGGCCTGAACGTTCAAAACAGACAGAACAGGGAAAGGGAAAACTGAGCAGAAAAGGATCTTTGTGATTTTTAGGCTTATGGTCCTCTCCTTGCTTGGACATTCATCTATTCTGTCATAAGTGTTTTCTAAGTGTCCATCTGCAGACCATCAGTAAACTATGGTATTGCCTTCTAGATATTAAAATTGAATTTTTAAAATACTCTCAAGTTTTAACAACACAAGAGCCTGTATTTATTTATCTGTAAGGTTAAGCAGGCTGTTGAGTCCCTACCCACTACTATGCTACTCATATCACCTCCAATGAAGGGAGTTTGTGCTAACTAGGGTGTGAGGGGAGTAGGCATTTCTGAAGCCCACAGCCCACAGCCCACCTACTGACAAGGAAACAATGATCTTTAAGATTCAATTCACAGAACTGTCTGGCAGCCCTCCTATGATGGGAGGCTTTGGTTATTTCAGTCTGAGGCCACGGGCTTGTTGACCCATCAGAAAAAAAGCCACAGAGTTTATTATGCAGTCTTTTCTCTTCTCCATTTCAAAAAAATCTGAGATTGAACACAATAAAAGGAAACTCTTTCTTTGCTGTCAATGATGGAAAACATATTACTGAAATGCCAAGAACTTAATACACTATCACTGAGCAAATAGGGCAGTTGCTTGGCCAAAAAATCCATTTGGAGACATGCCAGTGGTAACTATGAGAATTTTACATGGTGATAGATACTACTGAGGGTCCAGTGCCATGCATGATGCTGCCGTCTGCAACAGCTCTCACCTGCTTCTATGGTATACATGAGTTCTGCATTTTCCCCTTTGTCTTTGTCCAGAGCCGTCACCTGCAGTACAGCTGATCCCAGAGCAGCCGATTCAAACACAGATGCTTCATAGAGTGGGTTGGTAAAATAAGGGCTGTGATCGTTAGCATCTTCCACATTCACAATGACTCGGGCCAAGTTTCTTCGATAAGGAAACTCCTGATCTCTGACCTTGAGGCAAAATACAAGAAGCAATAGGACTAAAATCTTTAAGTTGCAAAGAATTCACATGGCTGTGCCTACAGTGAAATCAAAATGAAATCATGCACGGAAAGTGCTTGACCCATTCCCAGGCCGAGTAGGTTCTCAGTAACTAACAGTGCTTCTAGCAAGCGAGGACACTGATTGTGAACACGGTGAGAGCTGGGGCCACACTGGATTGCTCAGCATTATGCCTGGCCTCTGGCCTGTGTCCAGTTCATGCTTGTGGAACTGAAGCCTGAATATCACAAATATAGCACTTCCCTCTGGTCTCCCTCACCCAGCCCTCTGTAATTTGCCTGCACAGTTGCTAGTGGAATGGTGAGTGGCAGCTCTTCTAAAGGGGAAACTGAAATGTGGAAGTAATGAATGCAATGCAGGCACTGTCATTCATTCATTCATTCAACAAACATTTACTATCATCTATTATCTGTGAAGCTCCAGGATGGCCCCAGGTGTTTCAGCACTGATTCTGATACAGTTCCTGCCCTCAGTAGTTGACTAGGGAATGCAAACAAGTAAGTAGTCAGATAAAAGGCAAAAAGATAAATGCCAAAATATGAGTAAGCAGTAAGAAGAATGTAGCCTAGCTTATAAAACCAAGTAGAAGTGGTAAAATGCTGGGGGAGGTGGTGTGTGGCATATATTTCAGGCAAGAGGAACCAACATAAATAAAGGTCCAGAGCTAAGAGAGAACCCTAACCACTGGGAAGATGAACCAAATCTTAATTTCTAAAATGTGACACCCTTACACGGTGAAATACCAAAGAACCTTGCCTGACTGCTTTAAAGTTCTCCCTGGTTTGCATATGGCAGGAGCTTAATTCAGTCCAGTTCAGTTGCTCAGTTATATTCGACTCTTTGCTATCCCATGGACTGCAGGACGCCAGGCTTCTCTGTCCATCACCAACTCCCAGAGCTTAGTAAAACTCATGTCCATCGAGTCAGTGATGCCATCCAACCATCTCATCTTCTGTCATTTCCTCCTCCTCCTGCCCTCAATCTTTCCCAGCATCAGGGTCTTTTCTAGCAAGTCAGTTCTTCGCATCAGGTGGCCAAAGTATTGGAGTTTCAGCTTCAGCATCAGTCCTTCCAATGAATATTCAGGATTGATTTCCTATAGGATGGACTGGTTGATCTCCTTGCAGTCCAACGGACTCTCAAGTCTTCTCCAATACCACAGTTCAAAAGCATCAGTTCTTCAGTGTTCAGCTTTCTTTATAGTCCAACTCTAACATCCATACATGACTTTGGAAAAAATATAGCTTTGACTAGATGGACCTTTATTGGCAAAGTAATGTCTCTGCTTTTTAATATGCTGTCTAGGTTGGTCATAGCTTTTCCTCCAAGGAGCAAGTGTCTTTTAATTTCATGGCTGCAGTCACCATCTGCAGTCATTTTGGAGCCCAAGAAAATAAAGTCTGTTACTGTTTCCATTGTTTCCCCATCTATTTGCCCTGAAGTGATGGGACCAGATGCCATGATCTTCGTTTTCTGAATGTTGAGTTTTAAGGCAGCCTTTTCACTCTCCTCTTTCACTTTCATCAAGAGGCTCTTTAGTTCCTCTTCACTTTCTGCCATAAGGGTGGTGTCATCTATCTGCATATCTGAGGTTATTGATATTTCTCCCGGCAATCTTGATTCCAGCTTATGCTTCATCCAGGCCAGCTTTTCGCATGAGGTACTCTGTATGTATATAAGTTAAATAAGCAGAGTGACAATATACAGCCTTGATGTACTCCTTTCCCAATTTTGAACCAGTCCTTTTTTCCATGTTCAGGTCTAACTGTTGGTTCCTGACCTGCATACAGATTTCTCGGGAGGCAGGTCAGGTGGTCTGGTATTCCCATCTCTTGAAGAATTTTCCACAGTTTGTTTGTGATCCACACAGTCAAACCAGTCTACTTTGGTGTAGTCAATAAAGCAGAAATAGATGTTTTTCTGGAACTCTCTTGCTTTTTTGATGGTCCAACGGATGTTGAGCTTGTGAGATGAGGGCACTTGTGCAGTAGTTTGAGCATTCTTTGGCATTGCCTTTTTTTGGGATTGGAATGAAAACTGACCTTTTTCAGTCCTGTGGCAGACGCTTGCAACTAATCAATTCTATAACACATGATTTTGCTATAATTGTATGTAGCATTAATCCAATGTGTGCTTTTTTCCTCATTCAGGTGTAGATCCCCTAACTTCAGAGAGACTTGAAGAAATTAGAAAATCTACCAAGAAAGGCCCTATCCCTCACCCTACCTTTAGATATAAGGGGAAGGGGTTTTCAAAAATAGTACCTGAAAGGAGTTGAGCAAAATGACTAAAAGGGCTTAGTTTGGAGAAAGGCAGCATAAAGGAGTTGTTTGCTCTGAACACTCAGCTACATAAAAGATAAATGATACAGGATGAGCACACTGAACTCTGAGTTATTTAAGGAAAGAATGAACAGACACAGCTTGAAAAATGGTAAGAACGGTGTTAGTCACTGGGAGGGGGTTCCTGTTCCTGAAGAGATACATGTAAATGCTAGTCAGTTAGCATGCTAAGTTCCCTGTCTATAGACCAGCCTGCCCCACCTAAGGACCAAGCTGGACTCTATACTTTGGGATTATTGAAATCTAGGTCTTTTCCAATCGAATGTCCAAGGGTGCAAGGACTTTGTCTCTTTTATATCCTCAGTGCCTAGAACAGAATGTAATCACAGCGGGTGCTAGAGAAATATCTGTTCAATGAATGCATGAATGAGCAGCCAGAGGAATGCATCTGATGAACTTGAGTCCCTCCTCTGTTCCCCGCACTCTCAGCTGGCAACCACAGCCAACACCACGGCACTCAGCTTTCCTCTTGCCCAGAGAGGTTTCCAGGCTTGGAAAGAAAGAGCAGCACTTACTGGAACATTACTTCAGCTGCTTGGGAACTGATAGCATCTTAGTGCATCTTGGAGTCAATCAGTACAGAAATTAAGTCTCTGCCCTTCTACCCAGTCTTAAGGAACTCAGGGGTCTCTGATGGGCAGTAGCTGTGAAATTGCCCACGGATAGTTAAAGGGACAGGTTTTAGGTCATAAACAAGGGTGTTTTCTTACTAAGCTTTACTTCTCATTTATGCAAACTCATCAAACTTTGCTTTATAATGAAAGTGACTTCTACATAATTTGGGGACACTATGAACCCAAATTTAGACTTATTTCTCAAGGCTTTGGGGAGTTCTGAGATTTTTGTGAGCCAGTATTTATCACTAGGTCAAATGCCAGTGCAACAAGTAATAAATCGGTCCTCTCTTCTAAGGACTAAGGACTGTACAGGTCAAATAAGGGATTACCCTGTGATTATCTTCTAGAGGAACTTTTTTTAAAAATTTCCACCAAATCTTCTGGACATGAACTAATACCACAGCCTTGGAGATTTATGGAAACACGGTCTGTTACTTCCCTCTCAAGTCAGGTGTCATGAGCCTTTACTGTAAAATTCGTCTAAATTTCAGTTTGGCAAAAATAGGGAGTCACTACCTAACAATAGTAATTCCTCGCTGAAGTAAAAAGGCAATAATGAAGGCAACCCTGCTGTGAAAAGATCAAATTTACTACTACTTACAAAATTCAAGGGCCCTGCCTGCCTGGCGGCTAAGGTGTGTGCCTTAAGAAGGTGCTTCTGCTAGAAAAGCATTAAGCAGTCGGGTCCTACCATTACGTGCAGGATGTGCTTGTCTTGCGCCTCGTGGTCCAGCCTCTCAGCCGTGTAGAGGACACCCGTGTTGGGGTCTATGCGGAACTTCCTCATGCTGACGGAGTCGATGCTGCTGTGGACAGTGTAGCTCAGCTTGTGCTTCTCGTCTCTGTCTGTGGCTTCAATCTGCAGGATTTCTGTATCGGGAAGCACATCCTCGGAAATGGTCACATCGTAATTTGGCTGAGAGAATTCTGGGCCATTATCATTATTATCCAGCACTTTGATAAATACCTACAGTTAAAAGACAAGAGTGATGACCGATGCCAATTTACTCACTGATAATAAAAGAGGCCCCTCCCTCTCCCTTCCCTCCATGTCCTTGGATCCTAGCTTCAAACAGCTGTTTTAATAGGTAGGGAGATTCTTATGAAAGTGCGCTGTAATTAGAGATTGACAAGAAACCAGCAGTTCACAATAACAGGAATATAAACTGTGAGGATCAATATTCTCACTATTAACTGAACAGATGAGATGACCCCAGGAGGATGATAATTCCGGAAGATTATCTGAGGTGCAATGTAGGACATCCCAAGGTGACCTCAGTTTGTTAAGTTCCCATTATCTTACATTCTGGTTATGTGCTCTGACTGCTCGATAGCGGACTCAACTTGGAGGCAATGACAGGACAAGCATCAGGAAGAGGCAAAGAAAAAAGAGGAGAGAGCAGAGGCGCTTCTCCTCAGGACAGAGGTCTACTGAAGAGCATGGTGCTAATGCTAATGGTAGCTAGAGCATGGTCCCAGGTAGTTTCTTTTTAGAAAGTATTTTGTTTCCAAACTTTTCAGGAGAATTTTATAAAAGTCATAGCTTGATGAACCCTTGAGTATTCATCACTCAGCTTTGGCAATGATCAGGTCATGACTAATCTTGCTTTATCTTTATGCCTGTTCATTCCCATCTGCTCCTTTGTATTATTTTGAAACACATCCTAGCCATCATGTAATTTCAGTGTACATCTCTAAAAGACAGGGAGTCAAAGTACACACACACATATCAGACACACTCACAATACCACTACTGCATCTAAACAGAGAAAACAACAATTCCTTAATGTCTTTAAATGCTCAGTTGGTGTTCATACTTCTGTAATTGTTTAATGGCAACCCACTCCGGTGTTCTTGCCTGGAAAATTCCATGGACAGAGGAGCCTGGTAGGCTACAGTTCATAAGGTTGCAAAGAGCTGGACACAACTGAGTGATTTCACTTTCACTTATATGCTTGTGCACTTGTGAATATACATTTTCATTTAACCAAGATGTGCAAATAAGGCACACACACTGCACCTGATCGATGTCTCTTTCAGTCATCTCTTAATCTGTAGCTTCTCCCCCTACTTCTCCCTTGCAATTTTCATGTTGCCATTGTTGTTAATCAAAAAGCTGAGCCATTTCTTCTTTTATTCCTACAGTCTGAATTTTGCTTATTGTATCCCTATAGTTTTGTTCTACATGTTCCTCTGTCCCCTGTATTTCTTATCTTGGCAGTTTTATGTGGAAGACTTAATAAAATTCCCATTCAATTTCCTTCTTCCTTTTCTTTCTTTCTTTTTTTTTTTTTTTTGACAGAAGCCCCTCATGGGTGAAACTGTGTATTTCCATCTGAAGATACATAATATCCGGTTCTCTATCTTATTCTGTGATATCAGCCATTGATGATCATGACCCAATGTAAATTCATTAAAGTGTAAAACAGCACCACTTTAATTCTATGATTTCTTCCTCAATTATTAGCCAGAATAGTTCTAAAAAGAAACTTCTCTTTAATTATTTGGTTACTTTGAAGTACGCTTCATGTAAGGGCTTTCTCAGTGGCTCAGCCGTAAGGAATCTGCCTGCAATGCAGGAGATGCAGGCTTGACCCCTAGGTCGGGAAGACCCCCTGGAGGATGGCATAGCAACCTACTCCAGCACTCTTGCTTGGAGAATTCCATGGACAGAGGAGCCTGGTGGGCTGCAGTCCGTGGGATTGCACAGAGTTAGGACATGACAGAAGTGACACTGCATGCACACACGTATACACACTTCAGGTAGAAAAGGGCCATATTTATTGACGGACACACGGTCCTTCTTTGGCCTTCTCAAGTTGGCTCTTGTGATGTTCTTACACAACCCAAGTAGTCTTTGATAGTTTTCTTGTTTTCCAGGAACTGTTACTGGTAATTTTTTCTGTCATCTTATACATATCTCTGCTCCATTCTTGATTTATCTATAACTTCAAGATGTGTTGGTTTCTTTTTGGTTAGAAGTGGCATTTAGAAACCATGATCTGGTGTTAGGAATGCTTATTGTTGTCAGCTTTGGTATTTTTTAGCAGAGTCAACAAAGCATTTTTAATAATTATGTCATGAGTTCATATTGATAGTACCAATTCAAAACTAAGTTGTTAACAACTCTGTCCATCAGTGGATTGGCACAGCCGGGGCCCATTCCCCCACCCCCACCCTGAGCCATGTGGCCAACTACACTGGGATCCGACCTTGTCCACAGTGGGCCATTGGCCACTGCATGCGGCAGGGCCTGGCAGCTAACAGGGATGACAGCCAGCCTGCCCACCAGCACATCCACAGTAGTTGACCGTCACAACAAAAGAGCCCATGGAACCCACAAAGGAGACATCACTAGAACATACAGCCCTTGTATCAAGAGGCTAGTATGTTGCTGAGCTGCAAAGGCTATCTCCTGCACAATGTGACTTTTCCAAGAGAAACATAACTGAACTACCTAATACATAAAACAAATATAGAAAATGAGGAGATGGAGAATATGCCCTAAATGAAAGACCAAGACCACACCCCAGAAGACACTAAGCAAAGTGGAGATGAGCAATCTTCTACCATTGAGTTTAAGACGATGATCATAAAGATGTTTAATGAGCTTGGGAAAATAAAATGGATGAGCTGAGTGAGAAGTTTAACAAAGATTTAGAAAATATAAAGAAGAACCAAACAGCTGAGGAATACAATAATTGAAGAAACAAATACTCCAGAAGGAATCAACAATAGGTTAGGTGATGTGGAGGAAAGGATCAGGGAACTGGAAGATAGAGCATTGGAAATTCCAAGCTGAACAGAAAAAACAAACAAACAAAAACAGAATTTAAAAAAAAGAGGATAATTTAGCAGACCCTTGGGGCAACATAAAACACACTAATAAACACACTAAAGGTCCCAGAAAGAGAACAGAGAGAGAAAGGGGGAAGATACTATATTTGAAAATATACTAACTGAAATTTTTCCTAACCTTGGAAGTGAAACAGACATCCATGTACAGAAGCACAGAGAGTCCACAGCAAGACATATTATAATTAAAATACCAAAATTAAATATAAAAAGGGAATCTTAAAAGCAGCAAGAGAAAAGCAACTAGTTATAAACAAGAAGACTCTAGTGGCACTATCAGTTGACTTTTCAGCAGAAAATTTACAGGCTAGAAGTAAATGGCATGATATATTCAAGTGCTGAAATGGAGAAAAAAATCTATCACCCAAAATAACCTGTCTGGTAAGGTATTATTCAGAATTGAAGGAAAGTTTTAAAAGACAATCATAAGCTAAAGGCGTTCATCACCACTAAGACAACTTTACAAGAAATGTTGAAAGGATTTCTCTAAGTGGAAAAGAAGAGGCCACAAATAGAAACTTTAAAAAAAAAGGCTATGACTGGAGAAACCTCACTGGAAAAGGCAAAATATAGGAAAGGTAGTGGATCAAAACACTTATAAAGCTCAGTAGGAAGGTGAAAAGACAAAAGTAATAAACCATCTTTATCTATAATAAGTAGATAAGTAATACACAGAATAAAATGATGTACAACGTGTAGTCAAAAATGTGGGAGCAAAGGAGTAAAGAATGTAAGTCTGTTAAAATGCATTCAAGCTTAAGAAATAATGAACTTAAAATCAATAGCCATACATAAAGATGTTATATATAAATCTCATGGTCATGGTGTTATATATAAAGATGTTATATATAAATCACAAATCAAAAGCCTAATAAACACACACACCAAAATAATAATAAAGATAAAAGAATCCAAATAAACACTAAAGATAGTCATCATATCACAAGGGAAGATTGCAAGGAAAGAAAAGGAATAAAGGCGAACTACAAAAACAATCAAAAAACCATTAACAAAATGGCAATAAGTACATGTTTATCAATAATTAAATGAAAATAGACCACACACTCCTACAAAAGACATAGAGTGACTGAATGGATAAAAGAAGACAAGACCTACATACATGCTGCCTACAAGAGATTCATTTCATACCTAGAAAAATATACACACTGAAAGCAACAGAATGGATAAAGGCACACCATGCAAATGGAAAGCGAAAGAAAGCTGGAGTAGCAGTACTTAGACAAACCAAACTTTAAAACAAAGACTGCAACTATATACAAAGAAAGACATTACATAGTGTTAAGGGAATCAATCCAACAAAAAGATAATAAATGAAAATAGGTATTTATCCAACATGATGTGGCTATCATTTAGTTGCTAAATTGTGACTGACTCTTTTGTAACCCCATGGACTATAGTCCCTCTGCCCATGGGATTTCCCAGAAAGAATATTGGAGTGGGTTGCCATTTCCTTCTCCAGGGAATCTTCTCAATCCAGGGATTGAATCCACATCTCCTAAATTTCCAGGTGGATTCTTCACCACTGAGTCACCAGGGAAGCCAATTAAGCACATAAATACATATAGCAAATATTAACAAACATTAAGGGAGAGAAGAGTAGGAGACTCTAACACTCCACTTAAATCAATGGATAGATCATCCAGACAGAAAACCAGTAAGGAAACATTGACCTTAAATGACACATTGACTAGATGAACTTAATTGATATATATATATAATATTATATATATCAATCTCTCTATCTATCTGTATATATATATATATATATATATATATATATATATAGAACATTCCACTCAAAAGCAGCAGAATACACATTCTTTTCACATGTACATGGAATATTCTCCAGGACAGATCACATGCTAGGCTAGAAAATAAGTCTCAGCAAGTTTAAGAACACTGAAACCATATCAAGCATCCTTTACAGCCACTACAGTATGATACTAGAAATCAACCACAAGCAAAACAAACAAACAAACAAACAAACAAAAAAAACCCCACAAATATGTGGAGTTGAAACAGTATGCTACTCAACAACCAATGGTCACTGAAGAAGTCAAACAAGAAATTAAAAAATGCCTGAAGACAAGTGAAAATGGAAATACAATGATCTAGCATCTATGGGACCCAGCCAAAGCAATTCTAAGAGGGAAGTATATAATGATATACGTCTACCTGAAGAAACAAGAAAAACCTTTGGCCAGACTCATCAAGAAAATAAGGGAGAGGGCCCAAATAAATAAAATTAAAAATGAAAGGGATGTTACAACTCATGCCACAGAAATACAGAGAATTATTCATAAGAGATTACTATGACAAATTTTGTATCAGTAAAATGGACAATCTAGAGGAAATATATAAATTCCTAGAAACATAATCTTTCTAAGACTGTATCAGGAAGACAGAAAATATGAACAGATCAATTATCAGCACTGAAACTGAGTCAGTATTAAAAAAAAAAAAACTGCCAGCAAACGAAAGTGTAGGACCAGATGGCATCACAGAACTCTACAATACATTTCAAGAGTCAGTATCTATGCTTCTCAAAATATTCCAAAAAATTGAAAAGGAAGGAATGCTGCTGAATTCATTCTATGAGGCCGGCAGAACACTGGTACCAAAACCAGACAAAGACACCCCTCAAAAAGAAAATTATAGGCCAATATCACTGGTGAACAACGATGCAAAAATCTTCAATAAAATATGAGCAAAATGAATTCAACAATAAATTAAAAAGATCATACACCATGATCAAGTTAGATTTATCTCAGGAATGGAAGGATGGGTGGTTCAATAACCACAAATCAGTGTGATCCACCACATTAACAAACTGAAGAATAAAAATCATATGATCATCTCAGTAGATGCAGAAAAGGCTTCTGACAAAATTAAACATAAATTTATTATTAAAAAGGTCAACAAAGTGAGTACAGAGGGAACACACCTCAAGAAAATAAAGACTATGTTGGACAAACCTACAGACAATATCATAATAAATGGTGAAAACGTGAAAGCATTTCCTCTAAGATAAGAAGCAAGACAAGGATGCTCACTCTTGACACTTTCAAATTTGGAAATCCTTTTCCATCTTGGAAATCCTAGCCACAGAAATCAGACAAGAAAGTAAATACTTCAAATTGGAAAATAAATCACTGTTTACATGTGATATGATACTAAATTCAGTAAAGTTTCAGGATACAAAATTAATGTAAGTAAACCTGCATTTCTATAAACAATGAACTATCAGAAAAAGAATGTAAGAAAACAATGCAATTTACAATTGTATCAAAAAGAATAAAATGCTTAGGAATAAATCTAACTAAGGAGGTAAAAGGGCTGTACTCAGAAAATTACAAGACACCGACAAAGGAAGTTGAAGATGACACAAAAAGATGGAAAAAGAAATCATCTTCTTGGATTGAAAGAATTAATATTGTCAAAATGACCGTATTACCCAAGGCAATCTACAAATTCAAATACAACAATCCCTATATAAATGGCATTTTTCATAGAACTACAACAAATGCTTCTAAAATTTGTACAGACAGCCAAGACAATCTTGAGAAGAAAGAACAAAGTTGCAGGCATCATATTCTCTGACTTCAAACTATTCTACAAAGCTACACTAATCAATGAGGTATGGCACCTCATCAAAACAGAGACAGAGAGATCAGTGAAACAAAACAGAGAATCCAGAAATGAATCTATGCTTATATGATCCATTAATCTATGACAAAGGAGGCAAGACAGTACAATGGGGAAAGGTCAACCTCTTCAATAAATGATGTTGGCAAAACTGGACAGCTATATGCAAAACAATCAAACTGAATTATCAATACTTTCTTATACCATATGAAAAATAAACTCAGAAGGATTAAGGACTTAAATGTAAGACCTGAAACCATAAAACTCAGTAGAAAACATAGGCAAAATACCCTTTGACACTGGGCTTAGCAATATATTTTTTGTATATGTCTCCTTAGACTATGGGAATGAAAACCAAAAAAAAAAAAAAAAGAAACTCTAAACAAAAAGAAATTGGACTGCACCAAACTGAAAAACATTTGTGTAGTGATGGAAACTATCAACAAAACAAAAAGACGACCTACCGAATGGGAGAAGATATTTGCAAATGATATATCTGATAAGGGGTTAATATGCAAAATATACAAAGAACTCATGCAACTCAACATCAGAAACCCAATCTGATTAGAAAATAAGCAGAGGCCTTGAATAGACACGCTCCAAAAAAGACTTACAGTTGGCCAGCAGACACCTGAAAAGGTGCTCACCATCACTAATCGTCAGGAAAATGAAAACAAATACAATGAGATATCACCTCACACTTGTCAGAATGACTTATCAAAAAGGCCACAAATAACAAACATTGGTGAGGAAGCTGAGAAAATGAAACCTTCATGCACTTAGGAATGTAAATTGGCACAGCTGCTATGGAAAACAGTAAGCAGGTTCCTAAAAAAATAAAAAATAGAACTGATATATGATCCAACAATTCCACTTCTGGGTATTTTTCTGAAGGAAACAAGAACACTAATTTAAAAAGACATATGTTCTCTTATGCTTATTGCAGCATTATTTACTATAGCCAAGATATGGAAGCAACTATATATATATATATATATATATATATATATATACACACACACACACACACATATATATTTACACACACAGATACAGATTGTTTTAATGGAATACTACTCAGCTGTAAAAAATAATGAAATCTTGCCCTTTGTGATAATATGGATAGCCATAAAGAATATTATGCTAAATGAAATAACTCAGAGAGGGACAAATACCATATAACTTCATTTATATGTGGAATCTGAAAAACATAACAAACCAGAAAAAAACAAACACAACAAATATAAACACACAAAACACAAACCTAACAAAAACAACCATCACAAAACAGAAACAGACTCATAGAAACAGAGAATAAATTGGTGGTTGCCAGACAGGAGAGAAGTGAGTATTTAAGGGAAATAAGTTACAGGGATTAAGAAGTATAAACTTCCAGTAACAACATAAGTCACAAGGGTGAAATGTGATGTAATGCAAAAGGAATAGAGTTAACAATAGTTAACAATATAGCGACTTTTCATGGTGACAAGTTGGAAGTAGACTTACTGTGGTGATCATTTTATAAGGTATAAAAATACTGAGATACTATGTGGTACACCTGAAGTCAATACAATATTGTAAGTCAATTATACTTCAATATAAAACAAAACAAAAACAACGTTAAAGTGCCCGTCAAGGTTTTTACATAATCTCGTTCTTTTTACATGTGTATCTTCTTTCTCCCATGATGACATTTCTCATGCTCAATGACATTTCTCATGCTCAATGACATCATCATACTTATTCACCTGTCTGAATATTTACTTGTCTGAAATACACGCCACAAAATGTTTGAAAAACACCAATATTGTTATTATAATTATGGTCATTTGAATTGATCTAATATTCTTTTGCAGTTCTTTTTGTCCTTTAGATTTGTTCCACTAGGAATATATAGTCAAATTAGTACATGTAAAGTCATGTAGAATAGTTTTCCCTGTGCATACATGCTTCCAACTAGATACACATATAAATTTGTTTGCTTCCATTTACTTTCAAATTTTTGACTTGATTTTTTCACATTTAATTTCATTTCATATTATATGTAAAATTACCAGTGTTAAATTTACAGAAAAGTTATAGTCAAGCTTAGCTTCATTATTTTTCCTTTTCTTGTATTCCCTGCTCCTATAAGCAACCATTTTTTCCAGTAATGATATATTTTATCCATCTACTTTATCAGTCTAAACATATTGTATACACTTGCCCTCAACAAGCTATTTCACCTAACATTTTATCCGTGGTTCCCAACCGAGGAGGACCTTGTTTCCCAGGGCCATTTCACAGTGTCTGGAGATGGTTTTGGTTGTCACAACCTGGGGGGAGGAGTTTTCCTAGAACCTGGCGGGTAGAGGGCAGGGAAGCTGCTCAACCTTCTGTAACGCCCAGGCTAGCCCTGAGGCAGGAGGCAGATGGGCCCCTCCACACCAGTGTGAAGGGAGTAGAGGTTGGTTCCCTGTGGACTGAAACCCTGAAACAGCAATAGCAGGACGGCTGAGAGAGGAGTCTGCCGAGACAGAATATAATGGCCCACATACTCCTCATTCTCACAGTCAGGAACCCTCCCCAGCTACACAAGCACAGAAGGGCTCCTCGGAGGTCCAAGGGGAGTGATGCTAACCGATGCCGAGCTAGGCCTCTTTGGTGGAACCCACCTTGGCTAAGAGACGTGTGTGCACACACGGGAGGACCCTGAGACATATCAGATAGGTACTCTGAACCAGGCAAGTCAGAATGACAGGCCAGGGGAAACCTGGAAGAAACGCCCCATCAGCTCACTTAAACTGTCACGAGAGCGTGACTGTCTGAGTCCGCCCGTGTGCCTGTCCACATGTACTGTACACTTTTTCCTCCTAAAAAATACTTGCTCACCACTTTCTTTGTGGGAATTCTTTTCTGCAAAGCCAAAGGGTGAGGGCCTTGTCACTGACCCTTGGTCTGGTGGCTAGGATGCAGCACTCTACTGCCGCAGCCCGACCTCATCTCTGGCCGGGGACAGAAGCCCTGCCTCAAGCTGCTGCAGGCTGCGGCCACCTGAAGTCAGCCACTCTCAACAAAGAGCCATCTGACTCAAAAGGTCAATAACGTTGCTGCTTTATATCATGAAGACCATGCCACAACAGTGTAGAAATAATCTTCCAAGGGTAGATGTATTATAATTAATCCAACCAGTCCTCTACTGACGTTCATTTAAGATGTTTCCTATTATTGCTCTTACAATGAGCATGCAATAAAGAGCCTTGTGCCCGTGTGTTTTCATAGTTTTGCTAACATGTATTTGTGTCCCTAAAATTGGGATTGCTAGCTCAAAGGAGAAGTGCTTATGAATTTCTGAAACACTTCCTATATTTCCGTGCCTGTAAGTTTGATCATTTGGCATTTCTGTGGTTATATACAAGAATGACTGCCCTCTCACAGCCTTACCAACAGAGCATGCAGTAAAATTTTTGGTTAATCTAATAGATGAGAAATGGCAGCTCAATGTTATTTAGAATTTTCCTTTCTCTTATTACGAGTGAGGTTGAGTGTCTTTTCACATGTTTAAGAACTGTTGGCTCCACTGCCTCCGAGAAAGGCCAGAGCCACAGTAGTGCTTTCCCACCTCAGTTCTCCTGTCCCAAGCTAAGGGGACATCCCTGATGGTGCCCCTGGGGGAGGCCTGGATGAGCGGTGGAGGTTTTCGCTCCTGGCTTGCAGGGCCCTGCATCCAGCTAGATGCCCCCGCCCTCCACTGTTCTAGTGCCCTGTCCACAAGACCCCAGCCTACCCTCAGGAGCACACATGCACTTCCTTTCCTGTTAAACTATCAGCTCATTCTCCTGTGGGTTAGATAGTCCTTTTTTCTGTTTATTTTGGAAGCATGATATAAATTTCCAATGTTGTCAACTTTGTCATTTATTTTTATTTTGTTCATGGAAACCTTGTTTTTTTGTCATGCAAAAGTTTTTATTTTATTTTCATGTAGTTGAATATGTCAATCTTTTCCCTGATTGCTTCTGGATGTTAAATCATAGTTTTACATTTCCAGGTTTTGGTGATTACACGTTTTTCAAAAATAGAATTTAAATGCTTCTTTTTCTTACATTTTTATCTCTAATCCATTTAGAATTTCTCCTAGCATATTATGTGAGGAATGAGTCCAGTTTTATTTTTTTTTCCACATGGCTCTCCATTTATCTCAATGATAATTTTTAGAATCCCCATGGATTTGAGTAGCCACTTTTACTCTATACTAAATTTACATATGCAAGTAGTATATTTCTGGCTTTTCTATTTTGTTCCATTGGTTTATCTGTCTTCTTGCATCAACATCAAAATGTTTTAATTATAGAGCCTTCGTAGTATTTTTTTTTTCCTTCCAGTTTCTGGAGACATAACTGACATAAAGCACCTTGTAAGTTTAAGATGTACAGCATAATGATTCCACTTCATGTAAGTCATGCAGTGATTTTCAGAAAGAGTTTAGTGAAATCTACCATCTCATATAGATACAAAGCTAAAGAAATAGGAAACACATTCTTCTCCGTGGTAAGAACTCTTAGGATTTACTCTAAACAAATTTCATGCATAACATATAGAAGTATTAATTATATTTGTTGTATTGAACATTACCTCCCTAGTACTTATTTATCTTATAATTGGAAGTTTGTACCTTTTGCTTAGGCTTCCCAGATGGCTTAGTAGCAAAGAATCTGCCTGCCAATGTAGGAGGTGCAGGAGATGTGGGTTTGATCCCTGGGTTGGGAAGATTCCCTGGAGGAGGAAATGGCAACCCACCCCAGTATTCTCGCCTGGAGAATCCCATGGACAGAGGAGCCTGGTGGGCTACAGGCCATGGGGTTGCAAAGAGTCAGACACGACTACGCAACTGAGCATGCACACAGGACAAGACAAGACCTTTTTTTGTACCTTCATCCAGTTCCCCCTCTTCCTACCACCTGCCTCCAGTAACCACAAGTATGACCTATTTTTCTGTGAATTCATTTGTTTGTTTCTGAAGTATAATTGACCTATGGGGCTTCCCCAGTGGCTCAGCAGTAAAGAATCCGCGTGCAATGCAGGAGCCACAGGAGACCTCGGTTCGATCCCTGGGTGGAGAAGATCCCCTGGAGGAGGGCATAGCAACCCACTTCAGTGTTCTTGCCTGAAGAATCCCATGGACAGAGGAGACTGGTGGGCTACAGTCCATGGGGTCACAAAGAGTTGGACACGACTGAAATGACGTAGCGTGAATAATTGACCAACAGCACTATGTTACTTCCTGATGTGTAAATAGTGATTCAGTATTTTCTTTATATACATTTTAATTATTTGGAAAAGCTACGCCCTCTCTAAGGTTTTTTTTTTTTTTTTCCGGATTTTCCGGGCTATTCTTGCTTGCTGCTCTTCTAAATTAATTTATAATCAACTTATTGCATCTGACAAAACGATAGCATTTTAAATTTAGATCATATTAAAAGTACAGGATAATTAAGGGAGAACTAGTTTCTTGATGATAGAGTCTTTCTATCCAAGAATACAGTTTGTCTTTTTTCCTTTGTTCAAATCTACTATTTTTTCAGTAGTGTTTTAGTTTTCCACAAGTAGGCTTTGGACACTTTTAAACTTGAGATATATATATATATATATATATATATATATATATGCTAACCTAAATGGGTTCTTTTTCATTACGCATTTTCAGTGTTGTTTTTTTTGGTCAGAGGGAGGTGAGTTATATATGTAGGCTATAAATGTATGTTAAATTTATAACTTGTTACTTCACTAATTTTCCTATCTTTTAAAGTAGTTCCATTCACCCCTTGGAACTTTTCAGATATATAATTACACTATATACAGAGAGAGATTAATTTACCTTTTTCTTCACAACTCTTATAATACAAATTGCTTTATCTTAGCTAATTGAATTGGTGGATACTTGCAGCATACTGTTAAATAGTAGTGAAAACAGTGATAGTCTTGTCTTATCCCTAATAAGAAAGCCTTTAGTTGGTTCTCCATTAAATAATAGGCAGACTTTTGGCTGTAGTCTAAAAAATTACTTACTTTTAGAAATAAATTTAGTTGGACCATGGTTGTCCGTATAAATACCTGTACTATACACCACTTTGGTGGAGATCGTTTTTGAGTGAGAGGAGAAGGGTGGTACCACGACTTATGTGCCAGGATGACTTACTATGGGGCTGAGCTTGACATGCAGACAATCTTTGCTTCTAGTTTATGGTAGAAAAATTTCAGAGAAGTGTGATGGAGGAATTTGGGGCATTGTTTTATCTCCACTGTATTTGGAAAGTCATACTAAATTCTTTGAATGCCATTTATTTCCTTTAAAAAGTTCCAGTTAACTTAGCCAAGATGCTAAAATATTTGTGTTCACAGAAGCTGTTATATTAATGGGATAAAAGAGCCTTTCCAGCCAGCAAGCCTGACCTGACCTTCCTGAAGTTTCAAAGTTGATGTGCTCTTGAAAAGCTTGCCTCTTTCTGCTTGCTTTGTCCTGAGCCTAATCTACAGTCAGAACAAGTGTTTCTCTGTAAAAGACTTCCTTTTCCTCATTTGCTTTTTATTTCCCACAGTTGGGGCCATTTGTGAGCTCCTGAACAACCAAACAAAGCAAAGTAACTTTCAAAGATGTTGTGTTCAAAATGGTAATTGAAAGGCCTAAAGAAGCACAATGGACTCTGAGCAGGAGGGACCCTGAGTGTGGGAAGTCTCCTCGGTGCTGGTTTCAGTGCTGCCCACCACAAACACTCCGGGTTTTGCAGGCTCATCTGAGCCAAGTCTGGATAGATGCCGAGCCTCGCTTTACAAAGACTCATGGCATGAAGTGTCCATGGGTTGAGCTGAAGGGTAAGGCCTCTGTCTTTTATTAGAACCAATTAAATCCTGAATTACTGAAAATTCTGCCTCTGTTTGCATTCAGAACAATATTTAAAACACTCCACAGTTGTAATTTCAAGGATAATGCCTCTGGTATCCCCTCCAAGCTTGCAGGACCTGTTTTTGAATGCATCAAGAAGAAAAATCACATCAGCATGTGCTTGTTTTCCAGTTTATCAACTTATATCATATTCATTTCTTCAACTTTACTATCTTTAGCTTATCAACGTGACAAATGAGAATCAGAGATGTTAAGCAATTTGCCCAAGTCATAGTGGCAAGGCCACATTCAAACCTAGGTCTCATGGAGCCAAATTCTGCAGCATTCCATTATATCATTCCCACGTGCATTTAAGCTCTTGTTTAGCTGCTTAGTCATGTCTGGCTCTTTTACGAACTCATGGACGGTAGCCCGCCAGGCTTCTCTCTCCATGGGATTTTGCAGGCAAGAATACTGGAATGAGTTGCCATTCCACCCACCAGGGGATCTTCCTGACCCAGGGATCGAACCCCTGTTTCCTGCATTAACAGGCGGATTCTACCGCTGAGCCACCAGGGAAGCCCACATATAAAATTATACATGCATTAATTATAAATGTGCAAACATGATGTTCCGTTATACAAAAATCCTAATTTACAAAACAGCTAACTGACATGACCATTCTCATTTAAGGAACATTAATCTTGAGATTATTCTGAACAGAAAGTGTACTGTTGCCTTTAAAGTTGGAATCCATTTTCAAGAATTGATTTGCTCATAAGTTGTCAGGCATGGATCTATTACATACAGTGAGATTTTTATCATTATTATTTTAACATAGACTCTCACAGTAGAGTTGGCTTGCTGCCTTATTTCATCTATTTAATTGCACTTGTTCCAGCATTGTCCTAACCTCAATATACAAGGAAGCTTTGGGCCCCTGCCCTTTTCATCTGCTAAGAAGGAGATAATGTTAAAGGAAACAAAAGATATACCCAAAAGAGAGCATCCCTCGATCCAGGGGGTCACGGAGCAGCACTAGTTGTCATTTTTGTTGTTTAGTTGCTCAGTTGTCTATGACTCTTCTGGAACCCAATGGACTGTAGCCTACCAGGTTCCTCTGTCCATGGGATTTCCCAGGCAAGAATACTGGAGCAGGTTTCCATTTCTTTTTGGGGATCTTCCTGACCCAGGGATCGAACCAGAGACCCCAGCATTGGCAGGCATATTCTTTACAACTGAGCTACCAGGGAAGCCCCGAAGCAGCATTAACAAAAGTGATCTGTTTCTGCCCTCCACCCCCTTTTAAGCAGGTGCAAGTTGGAGGAAAAGACTAAGACAAAGTTCGAATCTTTAAGGTGAAAAGTAAAAGTGTTAGTCATTCAGTCCCATCTGACTCTTTGCAACCCCATGGACTGTAGCCTGTCAGGCTTCTCTGTCCATAGGATTTCCCAGGCAAGAATACTGGAGTGGGTAGCCATTCTCTTGGCCAGGGGATCTTCCCAACCCAGGGACGGAACCCAGATCTCCTGCATTGCAGGCAGATTCTTTACCATCTGAGCCATTCTTTTCAAGGGAGGCCAATATCACCTAGAGATAAAAGAGGAATGGAATCCCTGCGGTTGTCATGGGCAAGGCTAACCTAGGAATGCACATCATGGACCTCCCAGTCCCAAAGAGCACAGATCTGCTGGCAGGAAGACTTAGCGGTCAATTTCAATTAACTACTTTGTGGGGCTTAAGAAATATGGGGATGATCTGAAAGAGACTTTTAATCTCAGGTTTGGCTGTGGAGCAAACAAACACAAGCTGATTTTCATATCTTTATAAATCAAAGCAGGACTCAAATAAGGAAAGCATATTAAAACCACAAAAGCACATATCACGAGTCCCTGAATCAAATCAGTGTAATTTTGAGATTATTATTTGGGCGTGCATATCTCTGCTGCCTTTCACAAATAACAATAAAAGCCCCCACACATTTTATGGCTAGTAGGTATATTATTCAATTTTAAGTTGAGAAAAAATTATAATAAAACCTACATGTGTCTGGCAGGTCACAGATCTCAAGATACCTCATAGTACCTTATTTTATTCTTAACAATAACCCATGAAGTATGTAAGATTTTATTCCCATTGTGCCAGAGAAACTAGGTCTCATAGAGACGAGGCTCCCTTCTGTGGTAAGAAACTGGTTTAGGGTGGACTTTGAACAAGGGTCACCTGATTTAAGGTCAGTGCTCCTTCCAGTAGACAAAATGCTCCCCCTAATGAATTACCCAGTATACTTTGCATATATAGCTATGTAGGGGAAAGTTCCTGAGATGGTACCTGATTTTGGGTAGGAAGAAATGGGCTTGTACGATATCTCTTTACCTGTGTCCACCTAGGATAGCCACCTAACCTGTCTGTGCCTCAGTTTCTCACTGGAAAATCAATGTCATGATAAAACTTGATTTAACTACTCCCAGGACATCAGGCAAATGAAACTTAGAATGATGCTAATTGATTGTGCAAATGTTATATATTACTATAAATTTTTATCCATTGGTCTTTTAGGAGAGGCAGGCTCTCAGTTCAGTTCAGTTCGGTCCCTCAGTCGTGTCTGACTCTCTGTGACCCTATGAACTGTAGCACGGCTGGCTGCTCTGTCCATCACCAACACAGTGGTTATAAGATCACAAGCAGCAGGAGAGAGGAGAGGGCAGGGAGAACTGAGAGAGAAGCATGGAAATCCATGCATCACCACGTGTCAAATGGATGGCTACTGGGAAGTCTCTGTATAACACAGGGAGCTCAACCTGGTGGTCTGCAACGACCTAGAGGGGCAGGTTGGGGTGGGAGGTAGGGGGAGGCTCAAGAGGGAGGGAGCAAATGTGTACCTGGGGCTCATTCATGTTGATGTATGACGGAAACCAAACGACACTGTAAAGCAAGTTTTGTTGTTTGTTGCTGTTCAGTCGCTCAATCGTGTCCAACTCTTTGTGACCCCATGTGCTGCAGCATCTCAGCCTTCCCTGTTCTCCACCATCTCCCGGAGTTGACTCAAATTCATGTCCACTGAGTTGGTGATGGCATCCAAGCATCTCATCCTCTGTCGTCCCCTTCTCCTCCTGCCATCAATCTTTCCCAGCATCAGAGTCTTTTCCAATGAGTCAGTTCTTCGCATCAGGTGGCCAAAGTATTGGAATGTCAGCTTCAGTATCAGTCCTTCCAATGAGTATTCAGGACTGATTTCGTTTAGGATGGACTGGTTGGATCTCCTTGCAGTCCAAGGGACTCTCAAGAGTCTTCTCCAATACCACAGTTCAAAAGCATCATTTCTTTGCTGCTCAGCCTCTTTATGATCCAACTCTCACATCCATATATAACTACTGGAAAACACATAGTTTTGGCTAGACAGACCTTTGTCGGCAAAGTAATGTCTGTTTCTTAATATACTGTCTAGGTTGGTCATAGCTTTTCTTCAAGGAGCAAATATTTTTAAATCTCATGACTGCAGTCACCATCTGCAGTGATTCTGGAGCCCAAAATAAAGTCTCACTGTTTCCACTGTTTCCCCATCTATTTGCCATAAAGTGATGGGACTGGATGCCATGATTTTAGTTCTATGAATGTTGAGTTTTAAGGCAGTTTTTTCAGTCTCCTCTTTCACTTTCATCAAGAGGCTCTTTAGATCCTCTTCACTTTCTGCCATAAGGGAGGTGTCATCTGCATATCTGAGATTATTGATATTTCTCCTGGCAATCTTGATTCTAGCTTGTGCTTCATCCAGTCCAGCATTTCTCATGATGTACTCTGGATATAAGTTACATAAGCAGGGTGACAATATACAGCCTTGACGTACTCCTTTCCTGATTTGGAACCAGTCTTTTTTCCATGTCCAGTTCTAACTGTTGCTCCTTGACCTGCATACAGACCTCTCAGGAGGCAGGTCAAGTGGTCTGGTATTCCCATCTCTTGAAGAATTTTCCACTTTGTTGTGATCCATACAGTCAAAGGCTTTAGTGTAGTCAGTGAAGCAGAAGTAGATGTTTCTCTGGATTTCTCTTGCTTTTTCTATGATCCAACAAATGTTGGCAATTTGGTCTCTGGTTCCTCTGCCTTTTCTAAATCCAGCTTGAACATCTGGGAGTTCTTGCTTCATGTACTGTTGAAGCCTGGCTTGGAGAATTTTGAGCATTACTTTGCTAGTGTATGAGATGCGTGCAATTGTGCGGTCGTTTGAACATTCTTTGGCATTGCTTTTCTTTGCGACTGGAATGAAAACTGATCTTTTCCAGTCCTGTGGTCACTGCTGAGGTTTCTAAATTTGCTGGCAGAGTGAGTACAACACTTTAACATCATCTTTTAGGATTTTACATAGCTCAGCTGGAATTTCATCACCTCCACTAGCTTTGTTTGTAATGATGCTACCTAAGGCCCCCTTGACTTCACATTCCAGGATGTCTGGCTCTAGGTGAGTGATCACACCATCATGGTTATCTGAGTCATTAAGATCTTTCTTGTATAGTTCTTCTGTGTATTGTTGCCACCTCTTCTTAATATCTTCTGCTTCTGTTAGGTCCGTACCATTTCTGTCCTTTATTGTGCCCCACAAGAGACTAAGCCAGACTTGCCTGCGAGCATCCAGGAATCTCTGGCAAAGGCGTAGGTCGACAGTGGCCTGCAGTAGGGTCAGGGGCACTGAATACAACAGTCCTGGCATAAGCCCTTTTGAAGGAGGTCACTATTCCTGCCATCACTCCTCAGGCCAAACTATAGGTAGGCAACATAGCCCCACCTATCAACAGAAAATTGGATTAAAAATTTACTGAGCATGGGCCTGCCCATCAGAGCAAGACTCAGATTCTCCTACAGCCAGTCCCTCCCATCAGAAAGTTTCCACAAGCCTCTTATCCTTATCCACCAGAGGGCAGACAGAATGAAAACCACAGTTACAGAAAACTAACCAAACAATACTTGGATCACAGCTTTTTCTAACTCAATGAAACTATGAGCCATGCCAGGTAGGGCCACCCAAGATGCATGGGTCACGGTAGAGAGTTCTGACATAATGTGGTCCACTGGAGAAGGGAATGGCAAACCACTTCAGTATTCCTGCCTTGAGAACCCCATGAACAGTATGAAAAGGCAAAAAGATGACACCAAAAGATGAACTCCCCAGGTCAGTAGGTGCCCGAAAAATTACTGGAGAAGAGTGGAGAAACAGCTCCAGAAAGAATAAAAAGGCTGAGCCAAAGAGAAAACAATGCCCAGTTGTGGATGTGACTTGTGATGCAAGTAAAGTCTGAGGTTATAAAGAACAATATTGCACAGGAACCTGGAATGTTAGGTCCATGAATGAAGATAAATTGGAAGTGGTAAAACAGGAGATGTCAAGAGTGAGCATTGACATTTTAGGAATCAATGAACTAAAATGGACTGGAATGGGTGAATTTAATTCAGATGACCATTATATCTATTATTGTGGGCAAGAATCCCTTAGAAGAAATGGAGTAGCCCTCAGAGTCAACAAGAGTCCCAAATGCAGTACTTGGGTGCACTCTCAAAAACAACAGAATGATCTCTGTTTGTTTCCAAGGCAAACCATTCAATATCACAGTAATCCAAGTCTGTGCCCCAACCAGTAATGCTGAAGAAAGAAAGTGAAAGTGAAGTCGCTCAGTCATGTCTGACTCTTTGCGACCCCATGGACTGAAGCCCACCAAGCTCCTCCATCCATGGAATTTTATAGGCAAGGACACTGGAGTGGCTTGCCATCCCAGGGGAACTTCCCAACCCAGGGATCAAACCCAGGTCTCCTGCATTGTAGGCAAACACTTTACCATCTGAGCCACCAGGGAATGCTGAAGGTGAAGCTAAACGGTTCTATGAAGACCTATGAGACCTTCTAGAACTAACACCAAAAAGGGATGTCTGTTTCATCACAGGGGACTGGAATGCAAAAGTAGGAAGTCAAGAGATACCTGGAGTAACAGGCAAGTTTGGCCTTGGAGTACAGAATAAAGCAGGGCAAAGGCTAACAGACTTGCCAAGAGAACGCACTGTCATAGTGAACACCCTCTTTCAACAACACAGGAGAAGACTCCACATGGTCATCACCAGATCATTAATATTGAAATTAGATTGATTATATTCTTTGCAGCTGAGATGGAGAAGCTCTATATAGCCAGCAAAAACAAGACGAGGAGCTGCCTGTGGTTCACACCATGAGCTCCTTATTGCAAAATTCAGACTTAAATTGAAGAAAGTGGGGAAAACCACTAGGCCATTAAGGTACGACCTAAATCAAATCCCTTAACGACTGTACAGTGGAAGTAACAAATAGATTCAAGTCATGAGATCTGATAGAGAGAGTGCCTGAAGAACTACGGATGGAGGTTTGTAATACTGTACAGGAGGTGGTGATCATAACCATCCCCAAGAAAAAGAAATCCAAAAAGGCAAAATGGTTGTCTGAGGAGGTCTTAAAAATAGCTGAGAGAAGAAGAGAAGCAAAAGGCAAAGGAGAAAAGGAAAGATATATCCATTTGAATGTACAGTTCCAAAGAATAGCAAGGAGAGATAAGAAAGCCTTCCTCAGTGATCAGTGCAAAGAAATAGAGGAAAACAATAGAATGGGAAAGACTAGAGATCTCTTCAAGAAAATTGAAGATACCGAGGCAGGCTCTAGATTTGTTTAAACCTACTATGAAGATAATGGCAACCCACTCCAGTGTTCTTGCCTGGAGAATCCCATGGACAGAGGAGCCTGGCCGGCTACAGTCCATGGGGTTGCAGATAATTGGACACCACTGTGTGACTACCACTTCACTTCACTTCCGTATGAAGATACAGCAGTTCATATGTGTTTGGTAGATGCATGGAAAAAACTGTTAAGAACTGCTCCTTTCTCTTCCTTGCTAATGTGTGTCTCTGTGGCCCGTAAGCTCAGTGGGTGGAAAGCAGGGCTATGAGGTGGTTGACATATTTTGCTCTCTTTCTAGCATACATGATTGGCTATAAGACAGTCTAATGGCCAAAGGTAGCACCATGTTTAGCAGGCAGTCATCTTTAAAAGTGTCCCCCCTCCTAACAGCAGAGCCAATTGAGTGTCTCTTCCTGCCTTAGAATAATTAGCAAAGACATCATCTTCCTTTTGAGAGGCATCACAGTATAACGGTTGAGAACACAGAACAGGTTCTGGAATCCAACTACCTATATCTGAACCATTGTATACTGAAGTTACTTGAAGCTGTTTTGCTTCAGTTTCTTTATCTGTAAAATGGGGATAACAATAGGGGATTATTTTCCTATTTCCAACATAAATCATCACAGTTTTATCAGTTTAAAACAATACTCATTTATTATTCTTAGTTCTTCAGGTCAGATGTTGGGGTGTGGTATGGCTTAGAGTCTCACAAGCCCCAAATCAAGGGGTCCTCAGAGCTGTGTCCCCTTCTGGAAGGTCTGAGGATGAGCCAGTTCGAAGGTCACTCAGGTTGTTAGCTGTGCTCAGTTTCTTGAGGTTCTAGGCCTGCGGTCCCTACCTCCTTGCTGGCTTTCAGCAGGATCCAAGAGGCTGCCTCCCTTCCTGGCTTGGTACATCTTCCATATTCACAAGGGGGCTTCCCTGGTGGCTCAGAGGTTAAAGCGTCTGCCTACAATACGGGAGACCTGGGTTTAATCCCTGGGTTGGGAAGATCCCCTGGAGAAGGAAACGGCAATCCATTCCAGTACTTTTGCCTGGAAAATTCCATGGATGGAGGAGTCTGGTAGGCTATAGTCCATGGGATCACAAAGAGCTGGACATGATTGAGCGACTGGTTATTTAGACCAGCAAAGACATTTCTAATCCTCTCCCATTCGGACACCTCTGGCTTCTCATTTTGCCGCACTGCTGCCAGCTTCAGCCGGACAGGACTGTCTGCCTAAGGGCTCATGCGGTTAGACTGCACCCATCCGAGTCGTCCAGGCGAGTCTCACAAGCTACGATCTGTAAGCTTGATCACATCTGCAGTGCCCCCTTTGCCATGGAATGACATATTTACAAACTCTAAAGGCTGGGAGGGCACAGGCACCTTGGGTGTGGGGTGGTGGTACATTCTGCTCATTGCCAATGGCACCTGCCTCATGGAGGGATTGTGAGAGTTAAATGAGTTTGTTTGTTTTTGATTATAGTATAAACACAGGTTTTATCTATTTCATATGTTTCAGTCCATTGTAATCATAATTCTTTTTGATGCTCAAACATTTCCATCTTTAACTAGTGGAATGCAGCTTGAACTGTCTCTTGTTACCATCAAACAACATTCCACTAGCCTTTCCTGGCAGGATAAGACGCCGAGGCTTCTGTCGCAGACCTGGAATCAGCTAGTTCTACGAGGAATCCTGGTTTCTTCCCATGGAAAATGGTGTGTAGAGACCACAGTCTGGGTGCTAAGAATAGAAGCTCTCTTCACATGGATCTGGAGTGCTCTTGTACGTATGGACAGTAACCTCATCCTTCTCAGCAGCTCATTATTTCTGCTCCTTATGAGCCTCTGGTTCCAGCTGATGTTCCTCCTTCCCCTCTTACAGCAGCCAGTGTTCCTGTGATGCCTCACCTTCCACCAGCCAGGAGGCCCCCCTTCTCCTAATCCTCTCGTCATTCTCTGCCGGGCCAGACCCCTCTGTTCACCTCTGGCCTGGCATGACATCGAAGTGGGGGAACACTTCCATAATGCTGAGGAATACCACACCCACCTCCCCCGCCCCGCCTTTTTTTTACAGAATGTTTCTATTTTTTAAAAATTTCTTCAAGTGAGCTAACTTCCTATTTGCTACCGAGAAAGTGAATTCCTAGGCAGGTTGATAAGAAGTCTGGGGTCTGTGAGGAGGAGAGAGGGATCTGGAGCTCTCCAAGAGTAGACAGGGGTCTGGAATTCTCAGGGAGGAGGAAAGATGTCTTTTTTTTCCCTCTACATTCCTTAGTCTTAGTCACATAAAACGTTTTTATCTTTAAGCCCACAACTGTTGTTGTTTAAACAAGCAACTCAGTTTAAACTCTGTACTAAGGATTATATAACAACAATGTATCCTGCTTGAGGACAGTTTCTCCTTCCTGAAAACCTTCTGGCTAATCCTCTTTTCTTAAAACGTAAATTATAAGAGTCCTCTCAGTTCAGTTCAGTCCCTCAGTCATGTCCGACTCTTTGCAACCCCATGAATTGCAGCACGCCAGGCCTGCCTATCTATCACCAACTCCTGGAGTTCACTCAGACTCACGTCCATCCAGTCAGTGATGCCATCCAGCCATCTTATCCTCTGTCCTCCCCTTCTCTTCCTGCCCCAATCCCTCCCAGCATCAGAGTCTTTTCCAATGAGTCAACTCTTCGCATGAGGTGGCCAAAGTACTGGAGTTTCAGCTTTAGCATCATTCCCTCCAAAGAAATCCCAGGGCTGATCTCCTTCAGAATGGACTGGTTGGATCTCCTTGCAGTCCAAAGGACTCTCAAGAGTCTTCTCCAACACCACATTTCAAAAGCATCAATTCTTCAGCACTCAGCTTTCTTCACAGTCCAACACTCACATCCATACATGACCACAGGAAAAACCATAGCCTTGACTAGACGGACCTTAGGCGGCAAAGTAATGTCTCTGCTTTTGAATATGCTATCTAGGTTGGTCATGACTTTTCTTCCAAGGAGTAAGTGTCTTTTGATTTCATGGCTGCAGTCACCATCTGCAGTGATTCTGGAGCCCCCAAAAATAAACTGTTCCCACTGTTTCCCCATCTATTTCCCACGAAGTGATGGGACCAGATGCCATGATCTTCGTTTTCTGAATGTTGAGGTTTAAGCCAACTTTTTCACTCTCCTCTTTCACTTTCATCAAGAGGCTCTTTAGTTCCTCTTCACTTTCTGCCATAAGGGTGGTGTCATCTGCCTATCTGAGGTTATTGATACTTTTCCTGGCAATCTTGATTCCAGCTTGTGTTTCTTCCAGTCCAGCGTTTCTCATGATGTACTCTGCATAGAAGTTAAATAAGCAAGGTGACAATATACAGCCTTGACGTACTCCTTTTCTTGTTTGGAACCAGTCTGTTGTTCCATATCCAGTTCTAACTGTTGCTTCCTGGTCTGCATACAGATTTCTCAGAAGCAGGTCAAGTGGTCTGGTATTCCCATCTCTTTCAGAATTTTCCACAGTTTATTGTGATCCACACAGTCAAAGGCTTTGGCATAGTCAATAAAGCAGAAATAGATGTTTTTCTGGAACTCTCTTGCTTTTTCTGTGATCCAGCGGATGTTGGCAATTTGATCTCTGGTTCCTCTGCCTTTTCTAAAACCAGCTTGAACATCAGGGAGTTCACAGTTCACGTACTGCTGAAGCCTGGCTTGGAGAATTTTGAGCATTACTTTACTAGTGTGTGAGATGAGTGCAATTGTATGGTAGTTTGAGCATTCTTTGGCATTGCATTTCTTTGGGATTGGAATGAAAACTGACCTTTTCCAGTCCTATGGCCACTGCTGAGTTTTCCAAATTTGCTGGCATATTGAGTGCAGCACTTTCACAGCATCATCTTTGAGGATTTGAAATAGCTCAACTGGAATTCCATCACCTCCACTAGCTTTGTTCGTAGTGATGCTTTCTAAGGCCCACCTGAATTCACATTTCAGGATGTCTGGTTCTAGATGAGTGATCACACCATCGTGATTATCTGGGTTGTGAGATCTTTTTTGTACAGTTCTTCTGTGCATTCTTGCCACCTCTTCTTAATATCTTCTGCTTCTGTTAGGTCCAGACCATGTCTGTCCTTTATCGAGCCCATTTTTGCATGAAATGTTCCCTTGGTGTCTCTAATTTTCTTGAAGAGATCTCTAGTCTTTAAGATCTTTACAACCTTGAGACACTCTTTTGATTTACTGTAATAGCTAATTAAAAAGTATATAACTCCCTAGCATAGACTAGCGAGGGGGCACTCTCCATCCCCCTTCTGGTGTCTATGTCAGAAGCTTTCTCTGTGCCGTTTTATACTTTCATAAAACTCTACTACAGGCTTGAGTCATCAAGCCTGACCCTTGGTCCCAGCGCTGCATCTTCTTCGAAGATCATGAATCTGACCCTGTTCACCATAGGCTATCACTATTCAGGGCTTTGGTAAGCAAACTGATTCTTTCTTAACTCAGAATGACAGTGCTTTGAAATAGTATGGCAAGAGCCAGCCCCATCACCAGAGCAGGAAGGTATTACAAAGCCAGTAACTCCCTCAGGCATGTGTGCTGCCCTGGTTGCTGAGTGGTAAGGAATCTGCCTGTCAATGCAGGAGACGCAGGAGATGCAGTTTTGACCCCTGGGTCAGGAGGAGCCCCTGGAGGAGGAAATGGCAAAGCACTCCAGTGTTTCTTGCCTACAAAATCCATGGACAGAGGAGCCCAGTTGCTACAGTCCATGGGGTTGCACACACAATGTGTGTCCTAGGAAGTCTGGGTGGCTGCATGTTGAAATTTTTAACTAGAGTTTCCCAGTAATGAAAGTGTTGAGGAGTTAATTTACCTTAACCATTTTTAGGGCAACTACCCCTTTAAAAACCCAGTTAATACTGAGGAGCTACTCTGCAAATATGTACAAGCACACGAAAATTTATCAACACACTTTCATGAGTTTCAGGACCTGTTGGATAGTTTCCAACAAACTGTCTTGGAGAGTTTAGTTTGTTTGCACTAGATTCTTTTTTAATGTAGACCATTTTAAAAATCTTTATCGAATTTGTTATTATATTGATTCTTTTTTTTTTCTTTGCTTTTGTTTTTTGGCTGCAAGGCATGTCGGAGCTTAGCCCCCCTGACTGGAGATCTAACCTGCACCCATTGGATTGGAAGGCAAAGTCTTAACCACTGGACCCCCAGGGACATCCTGACAACTAAGTTCTGGTTTGCATTGGCTTGTCGGAGTCAGCTGGATGTGGAAGCTGGGAGGGGGTGTGGACAGAAGGGAACACAGCCTGAACTAGGGTGAAGGTTTTAAATTTCTCCATTCATCATTATTCATGCTCTGGTCTATAGCAATGAAGGCTATTTCTGGTGCCAGTCATGAATTATTTGCTACCATTCCACGATATTTTATGTGTAGAAATTGGAAGTCAGCTCTTTAAACTTGGGATAATTTTGGAATACAGACTGAACTAAAAATTGGTAGCTGGTTATAGGCAAAGAGAAGACTGTCAAAGAGCCATCAAAGGTAGCCATCCCACAAGGGAAGGGAACGGCACCACCCTAGTATTCTTGCCTGGAGAATCCCATGGGCAGAGGAGCCTGGTGAGCTACAGTCCATGGGGTCACAAAGAGCTGGATACAACTGAGCTTCTGAGCACACATGGTATATTACGTACACCACAATAATATCAGCACTTCTTAACACATAAAATCAACACCTCTTTTATACAGAGGCCCTTGTCCATCTTGGCAGGAGGTTTTTGTAAAGAGGATGCTTTGTTCTTTTGTTTAGTCCATCTGAGTCTTTATAACTTGAAGTCCACAGCACCTTTTTACATTCTGTCCTTGTGCTGGCGAATCTCAGAGAGAAAAAGATGTTTATTCGTCACCAGATATTGTAGCTCTGAGGCACAAGAATCCTGGGAGAACAGGACAAAACCGCAGATGAAGGGAGGGCTTTCATGTAGACACAGAGGTCCCTGAGGCTCTGATTTATTTGACGTTTGTGAAGTGAAACTCAACAGGTTGTTTATGGCTGATTTGAAGCCTTTGTCATACCATGTTTTATGGTTCCAAAGGAACAAAGTAGAGAAAAGTTCCCTAAAGAAACTGAACAGGTGTTTTGGGACTACAGGACATTTTAGTTACAGGGTGAAGAATCTCCATTTGATGGTAAGTCATTAAGTTGCCCTGGGTCATGGGTTTGAGTGTGCTTTAGCAGTTGCTAAAAGAAATCTAGAATGCTTTTCTTTTCCCCAAATATCCTTCTTGTAAAAACCTTCTTGATATCGAGGGCTGTGACTAAGCCAGAAATTGCCCCTGTAGGCACCACCAGGAGCCATGGCTCAGGTGGGCAGAGGCCTGAACGGCAGAGGCTGGAGAGGTCTTCATCCCGAATACAGCCGGAGAGACAGAGGACTGGTTTTCTGATGGTAAGAATGATGGCACGCAAATATGTACCTTGAACACTGTTCTCACTTCTTAAGAAGCCCAAGGCTTCCCTGGAGGTCCAGTGGCTAAAACTCTAAGCTCCCAATGCAGGGGCCCCAGGCTCAATCCCCAGTTGGGGAACAAGATCTCACATGCCACAGGTAAGAGTTCGTATGCCTCAAAAAAAACAAAAACAAAAACAAAAACACAAGAGTTTGTATGCCACGACTAAGACCTGGTGAGGCCAAACAAATAAATAATTTTTTTTTTTTTTTTTAAAGAAGAAGCTCACGGCCCTGGAGACACAGAGTAACTTGGAAACTTTTGATAAGAAAATCTCTTGATACCCTTTAGTAACCTACTGAGCTTGGCCTTGCCAAGGGGAACCACTACGTTTGCCCCAATGCTCTAATTTTTGAACTGCCCTAGTGAAAAGTGAAACTGCAAGTCACTCTTTGCAACCTCGTGGACTGCAGCCTGCCAGGCTCCTCTGTCCATGGAATTCTCCAGGCCAGGATACTTGAGTGGGTTGCCATTCCCTTCTCCAGGGATTTTCCTGACTCAGGGATCGAACCTGGGTCTCCCGCATTGGAGGCGGATCCTTTACCATCTGAACCAGCAGGGAACTGCCCTAGGGACAGTCTAACTGTCTCTGTACACTGGTCTAACTGTACACTGGTCTGAAGTAAGATCAACAAAAGCAGGATGTGAACAATGTGCCCATTCAAAGGCTTGTAACACATTCTCTCAATTAACTTTTTAAAAACTAGATGCACATCAGTCATCTGGATCTAAAACTCTGAACCACTCTGACTTCAGGCAGGTAGTAAGCTCCCTACACATGGCATGAACTGAAGAAATATTCATGGAGTAGATGCTACTGAATGATTTATCATTTGGTCCTTCCTACTGAAATTCTGAAATAAAGTTTCTAGCTAACTTTTGTTTTAGGTCAACATGAATTAGTTGTGTTCTCTGGATATCCAGCATACCTGCCACCCAGACCCCATTGAAAATGTAACATCTACTATTCATTAATTCACTGTGAAATATTTAACATGTATCTATAACATTCTGGGCACAATGAATCACCATTTAATTCAACCGTTCCAAAACTCTAGAGACAAGTATGTAATGATTTGGGTTCCATGCTTTATTTGTATTTTATTCAAATACATCTTATGTTTTTAAGTGGTGCTAAGGAGTTGAAGTTGGAAATGCTAAGACATGGTTAGCCATGTCTAATTTAAAAACTCTAAATTCTCATTTAAAGTGAATTAGCACTAAAGACTTAGCAATACTATACATGGGTTGTTAATTAGTCTTTAGAGTGTGTGATACTTGCAGGATCTCAATCCTGGGCCCCTTTCAGTTCTCACTATCTTTTGAAGATACTCTGAAGCAGTCTGGGTTTAGATAGGATGACCACATAGTTTATTATTCCAACTGGGGCCACTTTGAGTGTGAATGGGGTGCTGTTTCTCTAGGCCTAGAGGAGCTATTCCACATTCAAGGTCAGGAGGGGCAGCGGTGAGGAGATACCCCTCCTCCAAGGTAAGAGAAACCCCAGTAAGACGGTAGGTGTTGCAAGAGGGCATCAGAGGGCAGACACACTGAAGCCATAATCACAGAAAACTAGTCAATCTAATCACACTAGGACCACAGCCTTGTCTAACTCAATGAAACTAAGCCATGCCGTGTGGGGCCACCCAAGACGGGCGGGTCATGGTGGAGAGGTCTGACAGAATGTGGTCCACTGGAGAAGGGAATGGCAAACTGCTTCAGTATTCTTGCCTTGAGAACCCCATGAACAGTATAAAAGGCAAAATAATAGGATACTGAAAGAGGAACTCCCCAGGTCAGTAGGTGCCCAATATGCTACTGGAGATAAGTGGAGAAATAACTCCAGAAAGAATGAAGGGATGGAGCCAAAGCAAAAACAATACCCAGTTGTGGACATGACTGGTGATAGAAGCAAGGTCCGATGCTGTAAAGAGCAATATTGCATAGGAACCTGGAATGTCAGGTCCATGAATCAAGGCAAATTGGAAGTGGTCAAACAAGAGAGGGCAAGAGTGAACATTGACATTCTAGGAATCAGCAAACTAAAATGGACTGGAATGGGTGAATTTAACTCAGATGACCATTATATCTACTACTGAGGGCAGGAATCCCTCAGAAGAAATGGAGTAGCCATCATGGTCAACAAAAGAGTCTGAAATGCAGTACTTGGATGCAATCTCAAAAACGACAGAATGATCTCTGTTTGTTTCCAAGGCAAACCATTAAATATCACAGTAATCCAAGTCTATGCCCCAACCAATAATGCTGAAGAAGCTGAAGTCAAACAGTTCTATGAAGACCTATAAGACCTTCTAGAACTAACACCCAAAAAAGATGTCCTTTTCATTATAGGGGACTGGGATGCAAAAGTAGGAAGTCAAGAAACACCTGGAGTAACAGGCAAATTTGGTCTTGGAATACAGAATGAAGCAGAGCAAAGACTAATAGAGTTTGCCAAGAAAATGCACTGGTCATAGCAAACACCCTCTTCCAACAACACAAGAGAAGACTCTACACATAGACATCACCAGATGTCAACACCAAAATCAGATTGATTATATTCTTTGCAGCAAAAGATGGAGAAGCTCTATACAGTCAACAAAAACAAGACCAGGAGTTGACTGTGGCTCAGATCATGAACTCCTTATTGCCAAATTCAGACTGAAATTGAAGAAAGTAGGGAAGACCACTAGACCATTCAGATATGACCTAAATCAAATCCCTTATGATTATACAGTGGAAGTGAAAAATAGATTTAAGGGCCTAGATCTGATAGATAGAGTGCCTGATGAACTATGGACTGAGGTTCCTGACATTGTACAGGAGACAGAGATTAAGACCAAAAGAAATGGAAAAGAAATGCATAAAAGCAAAATGGCTGTCTGAGGAGGCCTTACAAATAGCTGTGAAAAGAAGAGAAGTGAAAAGCAAAGGAGAAAAGGAAAGATATAAACATATGAATGCAGAGTTCCAAAGAGTAGCAAGAAGAGATAAGAAAACCTATCTCAGTGATCAATGCAAAGAAATAGAGGGAAACAACAGAATGGGAAAGACTAGAGATCTCTTCAAGAAAATTAGAGATACTGAGGGAACATTTCATGCAAAGATGGGCTCGATAAAGGACAGAAATGGTCTGGACCTAACAGAAGCAGAGATATTAAGAAGAGGTGGCAAGAATACATGGAAGAACTGTACAAAAAAGATCTCACAACCCAGATAATCACGATGGTGTGATCACTCATCTAAAGCCAGACATCCTGAAATGTCAATTCAAGTGGGCCTTAGAAAGCATCATTACGAACAAAGCTAGTGGAGGTGATGGAATTCCAGTTGAGCTATTTCAAATCCTGAAAGATGATGCTGTGGAAGTGCTGCACTCAATATGCCAGAACATTTGGAAAACTCAGCAGTGGCCACAGGACTGGAAAAGGTCAGTTTTCATTCCAATCCCTAAGAAAGGCAATGCCAAAGAATGCTCAAACTACCATACAATTGCACTCATCTCACACACTAGTAAAGTAATGCTCAAAATTCTCCAAGCCAGGCTTTAGCAATACGTGAACCATGAACTTCCAGATGTTCAAGCTGGTTTTAGAATAGGCAGAGGAACCAGAGATCTAATGCCAACATCCGCTGGATCATGGAAAAAGCAAGAGAGTTCCAGAAAAACATCTATTTCTGCTTTATTGACTATTCCAAAGCCTTTGACTGTGTGGATCACAATAAACTGTGGAAAATTCTGAAAGAGATGGGAATACCAGACCACCTGACCTGCCTCTTGAGAAACCTATATGCAGGTCAGGAAGCAACAGTTAGAACTGGACATGGAACAACAGACTGGTTCCAAATAGCAAAAGGAGTACGTCAAGGCTGTATATTGTCACCCTGCTTATTTAACTTACATGCAGAGTACATCATGAGAAATGCTGGACTGGAAGTAGCACAAGCTGGAATCAAGATTGCCAGGAGATATATCAATAACCTCAGATATGCAGATGACACCACCCTTATGGCAGAAAGTGAAGAGGAACTAAAGAGCCTCTTGATGAAAGTGAAAGAGGAGAGTGAAGACGTTCACTTAAAGCTCAACATTTAGAAAACAAAGATCATGGCATCCGGTCCCATCACTTCATGAGAAATAGATGGGGAAACAGTGGAAAGAGTGTCAGACTTTATTTTTCGGGGCTCCAAAATCACTGCAGATGATGACTGCAGCCATGAAATTAAAAGACGCTTACTCCTTGGAAGAATAGTTATGACCAACCTAGATAGCATATTCAAAAGCAGAGACATTACTTTGCCGACTAAGGTCTGTCTAGTCAAGGCTATGGTTTTTCCTGTGGTCATGTATGGATGTGAGAGTTGACTGTGAAGAAGGGTGAGCGCCGAAGAATTGATGCTTTTGAACTGTGGTGTTGGAGACGATTCTTGAGAATCCCTTGAACTGCAAGGAGATCCAACCAGTCCATTCTGAAGGAGATCAACCCTGGGATTTCTTTGGAAGGAATGATGCTAAAGCTGAAACTCCAGTACTTTGGCCACCTCATGAGAAGAGTTGACTCATTGGGAAAGACTCTGATGCTGGGAGGGATTGGGGGCAGGAGGAGAAGGGGAGGACAGAGGATCAGATGGCTGGATGGCATCACGGACTCGATGGATATGAGTCTGAGTGAACTCTGGGAGTTGGTGATGGACAGGGAGGCCTGGTGTGCTGTGATTCATGGGGTCACAAAGAGTCCACACGGCTGAGAGACTGGACTGAACTGAACTGAACTGGGGTGCTGTTGATGATTTCATCAGTGCAGTAGGTGTAAAGGGGATTCTCTTGGACAAACAGGATCTTGGGTTCACCTTAGGAAAGAACACTGGTGGAGGGACTGGAGCTGATACACACTGGCTGTCTCATCAGTGCCTGTCATGTCCCCTTTTTGGGTTTCAGTTTATTGGAATGAAGAAAAGGAAAAGCGTTGTACTGAAACCAACCGGCAGAAGATGAGATGGTTAGACAGCGTCCCTGAATCATCAGACGTGAATCTGAGCAAACTCGGGGTGAGTGAAGGACAGGAGAGCCTGGAGTGCTGTCGTCCATGGGGTTGCAAAGAGCTGGACACAACTGACTGACCAAGAACAACAAAACCTGCCCTACTGCTTCGTTCAATCTTCACCATTTTACAATTACAAATAGACTCGAAGGAAAGAATGTCATCATGTTTTTCAAACAGCTTCAAATTCAGAGATAGCTGGCTAGCACATGAAACACTTTTTAAAAACTCGCCCCTTTAACAAACCATGTTGTTACCAAAGCTTACATCATATTTTAAATAAATCAGCTTAAGAAACCAATAAGCTGACTTCAGGGTTGGCAAACATTTCATCCACAGCACCTGAAGCATTGTGTTGAGAAGGATTCTGAGGCTGCACCTGGGCTCATGAGGAAAAAAACAAAAAAACAAACCTCAACCAGTTAGTGATGGTTTCTGGGGTCATGGGGACATGAGAGAGACGCAAAGAGGGTAGGAGGGGTTACGGGCTACGTGTGTGCGCCTGTTCTCTGCCAGGGCCAGCCAAGGGTCTCCGGTACTAAAATACAAAACACAAGAAAAACCAAACCCAGGTTTAGGGTAAATCTGCTTCATACTGGTATCTAACACAGTGTGAGTCTCACCCAGGGATTCTTGTCCTTTTCCCTGCTCTCAGTGGCCTTCCAGAAGCACTCAGGGGGCAGAGTATAAGTGATGGTCAGCAACCTTGGTGCATGTCAGGATCACACAGGACTGCTGGGAACGGGCCAGGCTTCGCTGGGTTTAACAGCCCTGCCTCCTCAGCCAGAGCTTCCACCAGGCAGGGAGGACAAAGACCCGTTGGCAGAGGGGCTGGAACGGTGAGCAGGGTCAGGGACCCCTGCCCTCAGTCCTCATTTTTACAAAAGCCATGTGACCTTGGACATATTACTTTTCTTAGTTTGTAAGATGAATTTGGATTCAGGGATTTTCCAACTTTAACTTTCTGTGGCTAACACATGAAGAGATGAAGAGCATCACAGTGTGTTAACTCCATGCTAGATGGCCTTCTCTTTGCAAATTCAAGGAAAGCTCCTTTTGTGGTCAAACAGATAAATTCTGCAGTACATGATCAGGAAATAAACACACATAACTGTTTCATGCACCTGTGTGTCACTTGCTCAGTCATGTCTGACTCTGTGCAGACCCACTGACTGACTAGCCTGCCAGGCTCCTCTGTCCTTGGGATTCTTCAGGCAGGAATACTGGAGTGGGTTGCCATTCCTTTCTCCAGGGGATCTTCCCAACTCAGGGATCAAACCCGGGTAAGCAGGCAGATTCTTTACAGACAGAGCCGCCAGGGAAGCCCATCTTTGTATAAAATAGTCATAATTTTTTGAAAGAGGCAGCTCAGTTACATAAAACAGTAAGCCCCTACATATGAATTTTCAAGTTGCAAACTTTTGAAGATGCAAATGTCCCCCTGTATGCCAACTGTTGTATTGTACTACTGTACCTGTCAAGGTATTGTACTGTAAGGTCAAAAATGTCTTATTTTTTATGTTTGTTTTTTACATATTATTTGTGTGAAAAGTACTACAAACAGTAGAGTACTATATGGGGATTTCCTGATGGCTCAGATGGTAAAGAATCTGCCTGCAATGAGAGAGATCCAGGTTCAATCCCTGGGTCAGGAAGATCCCCTGGAGAAGGAATTGGCAACCAACTCCATTATTTTTGCCTGGAGAAATCCACAGACAGAGGAGCCTGGCGGGGCTACAGTTCATGGGGTTGCCAAGAGTTAGGTATGACTGAGTGACTAACACACACTATATAGCCGACCGTGTTAGTTGGGTACCTAGGTTAACTCTGTTGAACTTACAAACATACTGGACTTGTGAACATGCTCTGGGAATGGAACTCATTTGTATGTAGGGGATTTAACTGTACTATTGGTAGAATCCTTTGTCTAGGTTGTTCTTGCAAACTGTGTTTTTTTTTTAAGACACTAAAAATCCATGGACATAATTTACTACTTCAACATATATTTTAGTTGCTTGCATCTCTGACTTTAGCAGATTTCTCAGCATTCTCACTGTTTAATAAGTTGACATCTTACCTGAGTGACAGCAACATTTGTCCCGTCGGTGACTTCCACACTCATATTATAGATGGACCTCTGCTCTGCATCCAAAGGCTTTGCAATGACAATGGTCCCAACACCCTTCTCTGCATCAAAAGAGCTGTCAAAATTGCCCCCTGACGAGTTCACAGAAACAACATGAAATTAGCATATCTGAGAAGTTATTACACGGACTGAAGCATATAGTCTTAAAGGGAGCGCATATACAGAAATGTTTTTCTGGACAGGCACCCCTGTGGCTCAATTTGTACTTCTCAAATGAACCCTTTATTTTCTAACTTAACTCATATTTCAAAACATAGCCTCTACAGTGCATAACAAATGTCATCAAAAAATGTATTGCCAAAAATCCCCTCAGCACTAATGTTAGAGCAGTAAAACATAAATTGACCCCATAAAATATGCACAAAGCAAAAGTCCCATTCAACCCCTTGTGGCTTCTGGGCTAGGAATCTGTAGACCTTTTACTTTTCCAAAGTAAATTACATTCTCAGTACACAAACAGTCCAATCATTATTAACAAAAATGAGTAGGCACTTTGAAATCTGTACCAGGATTGATGGTAAACATGTGGTTGTTAGAGTTCAGATTCCCTCAGTTTGATGTCAGAAATGAAGTTACAAATACTAGAAAAAAAGGAAAAGCAACAAAATTGGATTTCATATTAAAAATTCTCTATCTGTAAGTTGGGATATTTATAGAAAAAAATTATTATTTTTTTGCCTTCTTGACAGTGTGAGTTATCTTTCTGTGCCCAAAGTAGAAAGTTTGCAGGAGATTTACAAAATGAAATCTGGAAAGAATGAGAGGGAAACATCAGCTATGGAACAACTGATAAAATATTTCCTATGAAAGTTTAGGAAACTTTACTTTCTACCACTGGACCAGGTAAAATCCATAATTTATGACTAATGTGCTTAAGACAATATAGACTTTGTTGAAATTACTGTAGACGTTTTCATCTCTGTGAATCAAAGTGTGGCTTATGATCTTTTTCAAAATGAAAGATCTTTTTTAAGGGGGAGAGAAGATACTGGTAGAAATGCTGGAACAATTTTAATTAAGTATCAGTCTATGTTCACAAGCTCTATTTACTCTAGCTTGAAATTTCACTATGTCAATTATTTTGTTCCTGGGCAGTAATTTTATTTAACTATAACACATAGGGCAATGTGTTTACTGAATTTCATATTTTAGAAAGGTAATCTTGGCTTCTGTTTTCTGCATTTCATTTTGCTGATCAATGAACAATGTTATATACAATTTCTATGATATTACAATTAGAAATGGGCATATGAGTTGAGGGGAAGAAGAATTTTATGTGAATTACTAGACTTTGAGGTATAATGACATGAAATAAATAATGTGGTGTACTTACAAAAAAACTGGTCATATGTATTTCAAATACTTATTGCTTGCAGCTGCCATATACACTTAAGATTATTTAATAGCTAGAGAGAACATAATTGCCCTTGACATTTAATTAAAGCTATGAAGATATGGGGTACCAGAGAATTGCTTGGAGATGATATATTTTTTGAAAATTTCATTTAAAAAGAGAGTCATCTTCCAATTAATATCTTTAATTGATTTACTGAGAAATACTAAATGTTAACTCCAGAAAAAAAAAAAAATGTCTTTTGAAGAACAGGATAAAGAGAAAGGGGAGGAGATCTAGGCTGAAAGAGAAGCAAGCCTTAGGTCACCATGCCTTTTTCAAAGGGAATGCTTCATGTTGATAACCACATGAAATGAAATGTATGGCTGATTCAAGTGTCTTGAATAACCAACCTAATGAGCAAAGAAAAGTCATTTGCTATCAAGTGGTACATTCTGAAAAAAAACTTTGCCATTGGAACTTTCAAAAGAAAGATGAAAAATCGCCTCAGACTGTGTAGAAGGAAAGATGAGAAAGCAACTTCTCAAGCTATTTCTGGTGGGTATTAAGTCATATTTTAAATCACATTAAAAAATCATCTTTAGAATGCCTCCTTACCAAGATCTTTACTTTTTTTAAATCTGAGGACCATGATTTTGCGGGGTGGGGGTTAAGAGTGGGCCAGTTATTTTAGAAAGTGAAAATTTGTAGGTCAATGTAAAATGGAAGCTCTGCAAATGATAAAACTTTGGTTTGCTCCAAAGACAAATAAAAATGAAACTTAGAGGATATGCAAGCAATGATTCCCTTCCTGTTTCAGTGGGATGATTATATATCCTTTCCCTCACTGCCTAAGTCCCACATTTTCCTCGGGGCCCTCCCTATGCAAAAATACATCATCATTATGCTTAGTGGCATGAAATTTACATATTTTACATATGCCATATCAATTGTGTGCATTGTTAGTCTTTTTTTTGTATCTTTAAAAAACATTTTTGATTACTTTTATGGTAGTTTGAAAACATTTTTTTATACTGGAGTGTAATTGATCAACAACGCTCTGTTGGTTTCAGGTGTACAGCAAAGTGATTCACTTATGCGTACACATGCGTCTATTCTTTTTCAAGTTCTTTTCCCATTTTGGTTTTTATCAAATACTGAGCAGCGCACAGGGAGTGCTCCTCAAGGCGGGGGTGGTTCTTTGCAGTTCTCTCTCTTCCTGCGTGTGTGTGCATGTGTGCGTTGTATGTCCCCCATTTACCTTTGCTGTTTCAAATACTCTAGACCAAAATCCTTGAAAGGATCAGGGGAGATGGACAAGGAGAAAGCAGATCACGGTGACCTGGAGAAACTCTATGAGTATCTCTCCATCCATGAATAAGGATGCTCACTTCTAGGGCTTTTGCTCCTAGCGAAACCAAGATTTCATGTAAAACCAGGTCCCCCAAATCGGCCCTGAGTTTTACAATGAATTTCTGACAAGGGACACAGAATCTAGACCATCAGTTCACCATCAACCCTCCCGCAATTTCATAACCTACCACGTAAGCCTCCCACTTCATGAATCACTCTGTCTCTCTCCCCCAGGCCTCATTTCTCAGGCTCCCTTCTAGCCTGAAAGGTGATTTCATTTCGTCGGATCCCATGTCCAATTCATCTGGCCTGAGCCTATTAGATGGAATGAGTCTGCTTTCACTAGCAGTGCGCGTTTACAGAAGATGTGCTTCCTCAGAGCCAGTAACAACATGCAAAGCCAGAGTGTGCTGGGGTGGCAGCGCTGGGCTCAGCACAGGGTGGGGAGGGGGAGACACTGCCAGCTGGGCTGATCAACAACGTGGGGATTAAGAGAAGTCACAGCCTGAGCGTTGCTGCAGGGGCGTGCGGCAGAGATGGTCTTAAGCGAGGTTGTGAACAGCCCACATAACAGAATTCATGTCGGGACGTTTCTCTTTGACCATTTATGGTCAAGACAGGTGCAAAGGAGTAAACAGAGCCACGAGAGGTGTGTTGGATCTCTACTGGATTCTAAAGTTAACATCGGAAGTCGGAGGGTCCCAAAAAAGCTTCAAAAAATGGGATGGGAATGAAAATAGTTGGAGCCAGCAGCTACTGCTGGAATGTGCGGGCAGAAGGGTGTTGGGCCATAAACCAGTTAAGTTTTCCTTTAAATAATCACCTGTCTCTCTGGGTTATGAGACCCAGGGGTGACTATCTCACAGCTTTCCCTTTAGAAAAACTTCCAGACCCTTCCCCTAGCTCTGATTCTAATCCACTCTACTCACAATGGTAAAGCTAGTAACCAAAATTTCAAAATCAATCAAGGGGGACGAGCTATGGGAGAAGCTTCCCAAACACTGAGCAGCAGAATCTCAGTGAATTATGGCGTCGTTTGCAAGCTGTTCATTCAAGTTCAGCGTGCACACCCAACTTGAGGGAAAATACCTCACACTATTTCTGCAGTTTGATCATGAATAACTGTCTGCCTTGGAAGAAAGAAAGCACAGTACAGGGCTAAAACGGGTATTTACATGGGAGGCAGGAGAAGCAGGCTGGAGGTTAGAAACAGTGGTGGGAAGGAAAATCCCTTCTAGAATCTGGTTTAAAATTAATTTTCTTACAATAATATCTGAAGCAGTTTTAAGATTTTTATTATTTTCCTAAAGTTTCTTCAGGTGTTTTCCTATGACCCCGGCTGCTATGGAGAAAAGAGAGGCTTGTTGGGGATCCAGTGAGAAGAAACGATGTTGTTGATGACTCTGAGCAAGTGTTGCCCTGATGGAGGGAGAGCTGATTTAGAAATGGGACAACCCTCTTCGGAGGGGTAGGGGAGAGTTCTGTGATTAAGAAATGTGGCCATTGAGTTAGAAAAGACCCAGAGAGGTTAATGCTAGTCAGGGTGCCATCAAAGAGTTTAACTTGCCTACTTGATGGAACCCTGGGGCTTCCCTGGTGGCTCAGTAGTAAAGAATCCACCTGCCCATGCAGGAGACACAGGATGAATCCCTGGGTTGGGAAGATTCCCTGGAGGAGGAAATGGCAACCCACTCCAGTATTCCTGCCTGGGAAATCCCATGGAGGAGCCTGGCGGGCTATAGTCCATGGGGTTGTGGAGAGCCGGGACACGACTGAGCACACACACACTTGATGGAACCCTAATAGGGGATGGCCCCATAGGGGTGAGGTTCTAGAAGGACAGGTCTAAGCTTGCAAGACAGAAGCAGTCAGGAAACCAGATTCCTCAGGAAGCAATGACAGACTAAGGGCCCGGGCTGTCTTCATGCTCATGCAACACAGAGATGTGTTTCAGCTGAGCTGGACCCACGCGCCACCCTATGCCACCAGCGGATTACTTTCAAAGAACGCCTTTTCTCTTCTCTACGCATTAGGTGAGGCAAATACACAGAGACAGGTTAAGTGCTTACTGCCTACCAGAAAAACAGTTTTCCTAGTCTAAGTCAGGGGAAAAGCTAGAAAAGTGGGTGGCAGTATCTCCCATCAGACTGGAAGTAAAGAGGAATCGTTTGGAGTATGTAGTAACAGTGGTCTTTACAATACAAATGTTTGTTAGCGGCATAAAGAGACAGGGACTGTGAGCCAGATTGTGTGCACATCAGAGAGTATGTAAATCAAGATGGGCCGAATGGAAATCTTAGTCTCCTGAGAAGTGTGAAGATACGTGACAAAGCCACAAAGGATTGTGGGTTAGCTTCGTTCCTTTCGTCTTCTCTCCCTTTTAGCACAGGGAAGGAACATGCTGTGCAATGGGCTGTTTAAACACAGAACAGCTGAACTCTATAACGTTTCCTTTTAATTACAGCTTTCTTAACTTGGTGACAAGTGGGCTTCTGTTTCTGGAAGCTGAAGAGAGTCTAGCTCTGTGACACTGTAAGCTTTTGGAGACACAAGAAAGTATCTGGCAGGTCCTTGATGCAGGGGTCCTGGCTTGGGAACAAAATCTTGCTCTCTACATGGCTTTTGTGAATTCATATGACAGTAAGAGGAAAAGAAATGCAGTTAAACAAGAATCAGGGAGATTGGGAATATAGAAATAAGGAGGCAATACTCTCAGGGAAAAGGCATGCTGGAACACTATTTCTGCTTATTTAATGTGAATTCATTGGTGAGAGCATCTGTAAGCTGAATTAGGCTGGGAGAAGGTATGGTCTGTAACCGTGAGTGTGTGTATAGGTATCTATCCAGCTGTAGCACACTGCTAAGTTTCTTAGGCATTGAGAAGCACTTTCCCTTATCTCCCCTCGATGTTAGCTTGGCCAAGAAAGATATTTGGGTAAGGAAGAAGGAAAGAGACAGAGGAGAGTGTTGGGGGCCAAGGACAAATGAGCAAGAAATCTTGAAAGAATGAAACATCTGAATATGATAAAGGAAACAATAGGTTTTTAGAGAAGAGGAAAAGATGTTGTCAGCAGGTTGGAAAAATATGGCTCTCTGAGATCAGAAAAAAATTTCCAAAGGGGGGATTTGGTGGAAGGGGGACCATATCTATTCTGAACACAGTCAGCACCTGGGGAAAAGTCTGTACTTTTTCCATGACTTAAAGAGTTGACATTTAAAGAGGCTGGCTGGCTGGATGCAGGGATGGAAATAAAATCAAGTTCTGTTTGGGCATCTGGCCCAGTAAATTTAATTTGCAGGAGAAGCTTGAATGGATGTTACCAGATACACAGTGAAATCTGTGATGGAAGCATCTAGACTAGAGGGACCACCTAGCAGGTCTATATTAAGAGAAGTGCATGCATGCACGCTCAGTCACGTCGGACTCTCTGCGACCCCATGGACTGTAGCCTGCCAGGCTCCTCTGTCGACGGAATTCTTCAGACAGCAATACTGGAGTGGGTTGCCATTGCCTACTTCAGAGATCTTCCTGACCCAGGGATCAAACCTGTGTCTCCCAAGTCTCCTGCACTGGCAGACAGACTTAACCACTGAGCTACCTGGGAAGCCCATTGAGAGAAGCATCTGAGCACAAAAACTGGAAAGATTCTATAAAAGGAGCACAGATTTAGGAATAAAGATGGAGAAACAGGAAAATGGATGCCATGGTTCTGATCATGATTCCTAGACATGATCTGCAGCAGCCTAAAGGGACTCCCTCCTGGGAGGACTCTGCTCTGTCAACTCCCTGTCTCTTCTTGGACCAGTTCTCATTTGGCCAAAGGCGCTGTGGTGGCTGAGGCTGAGAACACAGTGGAAGGTCACAGTGACTCTGGACAGGTCTCAGGAGGGATCAGTGGGGTTAACACATGGGCTGCCTGGGGCATCTCCATTGGCTGGCATCATTACCCCACTCACCCTGGGTGGAGATCAACAAAAGCAATGGCAGGAGGAAGGGGGAGGACACAAAGACCTTGACCTTAAGGGTTAAGATTGAAGCCAGGATAAACACCAGGAACACGTACGCCAGCGCTGATACTGCTGAATGGAATGCATGCAAGTCAGGCTACATGCAGCATCATTAGGCATGCTTTCCTATACACAACCATATACACGCGCAGGCATGCTAAGGAGTTGCAAAAATGACTGGGATAACTGGGGTCAGGTGGCCGGTTAGACTGAGCATCAGAGAAAGGTGTGCTTGTAAGATTTCTCAAGAGGAGTGCATGCAAGGGCATCCTGGGGTGGGTGGGATGTGCTGCGTGTCAAGAGGTTGTATGCCTGCATCACGCAAGGGAGAGAAACAGTGCTTTCAGGCCGTAGAGGCACTTGCAAACTGGAGTGCTGGAGAAGGATGGAGACGAAGTGATCATTGATGGCGGAGGGCAAGTCCTCCCACGGCTCAGGAGCAGGAGGAGCCTCAGCCTTTGGCTTTCCACTGCACTTTCCCTCGAATTACCGAAAAGAAGTCATGATTGCACGGAGACACGCTGAACCTGAGATGCGTCTTCTGTGACCCTGACAGGGGCGATGGTGAAGGAATTACCAAAGGCGACGCAGCACCGACGGCCAGGGGATGCCTGGTGTGTGAGAACACGACTCAGAAGATGGAGGAGCAGAGAGACCTTTCACGGATCAGAAGAGGTGCCATTTCAAAGGCGTTAAGTGGAAATGAGGACGGAGTGGAAAGCTGGCAATGACGATGGTCATGCACAGGGATGGTGTGATCGACGCCCATTAAGTGAAAGAAAGCCATTCTACCAGCATTCTAGAAAATGAAATAGGTAGAAAACAAGCCTTTTCTTTGGGGGAAGTTCAGGGGACACTCTACTGATGTTCCATTTGGGGGCCGTGAAGCACTTTCTGTGCTTCATTAAAACAGATGTGGAACATTCTAAATGCTTTCCGCAGACCCAGTCATTCCTGGGAAGAGAGGCAGGTTCCTGCCCATCCTATCCAAGCAGTGGCACGTGAAGGAAATGATTCCGCAAGACCAGCTCTCTGGAGTCACCGCCCACCACAGACGACCGTGGGAAGTCAGCTTCAGCTGGACCCAGCGTCAGACCCAGGGCTGGCACGCATTCCCCTTCACTTGGATTCCTAGTCCTCAGCACTTATTTCCTCTCCACTGCCTCTCCCTGCCAGGTGGGGAAGGGGCTGTTTTGCCCTCTTTTTTTGCAGCCTGGTGTGCTTGCTTGCTTTCTTTCAAGGAATTTAAAGGCTGGCTTTTAAGGTCTATCCTGCCTGCGTCCATCTGCTTTTTGTATTTGGCTCTCGCAGGAAGCTCTCGCTGGCTATATATCTAGGCTCTGTTTCCTGTCCTTCCTATTGTGGACAACAGCCTGGGACTCTCCTGGTGGGGCTTTTGGGTCTACGAATGGCACTCCTTCAAAACTGAGGGGCTGGGATCTATTTGAATTTACTTTTCAATTGGAAAAGGCCCAGGTAAACTAACCTATGAAAAGATCAAAACAACCAAAAGCCCACATACCTCAAAAGCAGAGAAAAAAGTTTCTCTAAAGAAATCAGAACGATCCCCCCACCACCCCAAATCCAAACCCCATCGAACCTCAAACAAAGGAGTCATTGGATATGAGTAACACAATCGCTGTTAGAGGCATGTATGAAATCTGTGGGCTGCACTTCAGCCTGTCACAGGCAGTTATGAAAGATGTAATTTAATTTGCTTAAAAAGAAAAAAAAACCCGTAAAAGGCAGATTGGATAGCTGTATTTTAGCAAATGTGTTTGCACTAAGGGTACCTTCTGTTGAACAGTTCTGCCCACAAGCTGTCTGTAGAATATAGAACATCTCTCGAGCATGCTTGCCACCTTGAAGCAGGGCAGTCGGGAGCAGAAAAAAAAAAAAAAAAGAACAGAATGCAGAAAAAAGGTGAAGAAAAAGAGAGAAATGAAGGACAGCAAGTCTAGTACCATCAATACATTTAGAAATGAGATTAGCCAAGTGTGACAATAGAATTTCAATGACACACAGAGAGACATTAAGATTGCAGTAAATAACGTACTATGGAAACTCCAGCCAGAGAGCACTTTCGGTTCAGCTTAGCTACAGAACTCAGAACGAAAGCACAGGTCGACTATTCATTTTACTGGCTCTTTCGCATTCCAGCACTATACATCTTTTAATCTTAGCATAGTCTTTAAGTGTTTTTGTTGTTACTGTCTTTTCTTTTTTGCTAGTTGCTCTGAACAGTCAGTGATTACGTTGCCCAATACTGCCCTGGGGGACTCAGACTTACCGACGATGTCAAACCACAGAAGGGTGTTAGCTGGCTGCACAGACACCACGCCGACAATCTCGGTGACTCTGTCATTCTCCATGACTGTGAAGTTGTAAAATGGCTCATCGAAGGTCAGTGGCACCGGTGAAGGAGGCGGTTTCTTAATCCATTCGATGTGGAGGCGGGCCGTGGAGGACTTCTGAGGGCGCCCGTTGTCCACGGCCTTGATCTACTCACACACGGAGAGGACAGAGAGCTGTTTCAGAGCCTGGGTCCTGATGGAAGCCTGCATCTGTCACTCGTATACTGTGGGGCTCAGAGTCCATCCTCACGACGGGGTTGGCAAGGGGAAGACACGGGGAGCGATCTGAGGACAACGGGCTCAGGGACTGCGGGAAGCAACTGGGGCACATGGGGCCCCAAGCACGTTTGCCAGAAGCTGTTTTGAATCACTGCCAACCTTGCAGATGTGGGAAACTTGAAAAGCAAATGGTGCACTTGCGAATTTTAGTGTTGTATGGACACGAATGACAGCTACGAAAGTAAGAAGAGCTAATCTGGTTCTTACAGCTGTGGTGGTAGTGTTGAGAAGGGAACAGATGCATTGCCATTGCCACGCAGAACTGTCACATGGGATTCCAAGAAGGAGATGGGAGGAGGCAGGAGAAAGGCACCAACCTTGCAAAATTCATCTCAGAGGCCCTCTGGTTAAGCCAACCCTGAAGGAGTGAAGGAGACCTCTCTCAGTGGAAACATGGCCCCCTCGAGGCAGTGGAGTAAGGAAGGGAGTGTTAATGGCTCTTCTCCATGGTCTGATATAAGGGCTGAGAAAAGCATGTTTCCTTGCCCAGATATGTAGGGTTAACTGCTATGCTGTCCTGGACTTAAATGTGTGTGCGGGTGTTGCAGTGGCAGGGGGACGGGGGTTGCAGTTAAGTCTAACAAGCAAACCATTAGTGACAGAAAATTTAAAAACCAAAATGAAAAAGGATTGTAAACTATTACATTAATAATACCATCTCCAGATGCATTGCTAATAGTTGTAGCCTTTAAAAACAGTGACAATTCATAGATCCCTAGTGCTGTGTTCATGCATGATCACTTCACCCCAGTTTCTGTGAGAGGAAGGGCCCTTGATGATAGACGTCTTAGGTCGGGTTTCCCAGGAGCAGAGTCTGAGACAGGGATGTGAGTACAAATGATTTCAAGAGGAAGTGTTCCCATGAGAAAGGGAGTGAAGAAAACAAGATAGAGGAGGATGCTAAGCAAGGATGTGGTCTCAGCTGAAGTCTAACCTCAGCCTGATCCCAAAGGGAGCTCTGAATCATCACTGTACTACTGAGTTGGATCCACCTGGAGGCAAGGCTTTTATATCTGGTGTCAGTTAGGAATTGGCTGTGGGCTGCTGGGCTAGTGTAGGTGTATAGATCATCTTGGCTGAGAAGTGTAGCCAAGGATGACTCTCTGAAGAAGGAATCAGCTTTGAGCCCCTAGCAGTCAACATTCACAGCAGTTGGGGGATGGCTGGACCAGCCTAATAAAGGGGATCTAGGCAGGGTATCAACAGTATCCACTGCAATCCACCTGGTCCTCAAAGATTTCCACTGGCAAGTCTCAGACAACTGCAGCAGCACCTATTACATCAGGGCTGCCGACGGTAGAAACAGGACTGGTTTTTAAGTTATTTTCTTTTCTTTATTTACTCTTCTGAATACACTGCTGAGCAGGGAATGGAGCCCAAATCCAGTCCACAAGCATAACAAATAAATGGACTCAGACCATCCTTTAAAATAACAAAGGACTGACCATACACAGTGGAGAAGGCTGAAGACTGAGAAAAAGATGGCAGATGGAGATAACTCTTGACAGTTGGTGGGACCCTGGAAAGTGCCCATCACCAGTGAGGCTGACCAGTCTCCTTTTAGGCATAGCTGCTGTATGTCTGAAGTGGTTGGGGGAGCAGGATGGTGCCTTAGGCATGGTATTAATAGTTTAAGTCTTTATTTGAGATGGTGCTCATGCCTGTTTTTATTTTTTATTTTCTAACAATGATAAATGTTATGTTTTACTTAAGATTTTTCACTTTTTGCAGAATAAGCCTAGCTATGATTCGTGTCCCTCAGTCTATACAGCTAAATTCATGTTCTATCACATTGTCAACAATTACAAGCGTTGTTTTCATTGGGATGTCTTCAGGACATGTTGAGTGGCGGGCAGGTTACGTTATTCTGCTGCTCCCCTCCCCTCGCTTTACATCTATGCTCAGTACCTCGAAACGATCTGGGGCTACAGGAAGTGTGAGTGAGTAAATGATGGGGCAGGCTGTGTACTGGAAATGGGGAGGTTAGGTGTTAGGACACAAGCAAAGAAAATGGCCTCATTATTTAGGAGTATCACTGCAACAGAAAGCAGCCTTTCATTGTTATATGGCTGCACTTTTTGGTCCACAGATTTTTTTGTTTTTGCTTAAAACATATATACGAATAAGAAAATAACTTTCTCCCCCTCATTAACGTTATTGAGTTTCAGAAAAATCTTACCGTGAGAATGTCGTAACTCCCTGCTGTAAACTGCTTTCTGGAAGAGACCATGCCGGTTTTAGGGTCAATGAAGAACCTGCCATCATCATTCCCGTCCACGATGCTGTAGGAGATCTCAGCGTTGGGGCCCTCGTCTCTGTCGAATGCAAATGCCCTGTAGATGGGCTCTCCCCGCTTCTTCCGGTCACGCTCTGGCAGCTTGATCTGGTAGACCTTCTCTGGGAACTGGGGCTTGTTGTCATTTTCATCCAGAACCTGAACCACCACCCAGATGGTCGACTGTTTCGGGGAGAAGCCACCATCTGTCACAGTCACCTGAGTTGTGAAAGAGAAAGTGTTTTACAATCAGAAAAGAGAAAAACTTTTCTCACCACTCCTCCCCGTGCCAGCCCATGAAAGGTCCGTTCTGGGCAGCAGGGCATCTCAGCTTCTCTTTTTCTTGTAGTTCATGTCAAATGCATAACTCTTCATCATCCATGCATAAGAGCAGGGAAGACCCTCAATCTGGTAAAGGAAGTCACTGATAAAAAGGTAGGAAGGAAGGAGGCTCTTGTCGTGGTGTGAAGAGGGGAGGCAGAAGAAATATGGTTGACTTTACAAAATGTACCGGGTTACAGAGACGCAGCAGACCTAAAATGTGCCCCTCTCTGCTGAAATTCACTCAGTGGCATCCGACTTTTTGCAACCCCATGGACTGTAGCTCTCCGGACTCCTCTGTCCGTGGAACTTTCCAGGCCAGAATATTGGAGTGGTTTGCCATTTCCTACTCCAATGTCCTTCTCAGCAGACACCAAACACACAATAACCATTATTGTGTGTTAAGCCAAGGGTGTTTCGTCTAATCCTTGGGCAATGCCATCACCATCCAAATTCTTTCAGTACTCATGCTTTTTTCTTTCTTTTCCATCTTCATGTAAAATTTGTGATTTTTCTTACATTGTTACTGAACAAAAGGAAAACTCTGATTATAACTTACAATTTTGATGGCTGCTCATAAGTACATTTGACAGTTACAATATGTTTTTAACAGTCATAAAATAATTTTTCTTCCTCTCTGGGAAGTGGAAAAGAACGGCCACCCTTTCCCATAACTCTGAGATGCTATTCTTATGCATGTCTGTGGAAATGGGAGAGCGGAGAGAGAAGAAGAATTTGTAGATAAAGAATCTGCACGGCAGATGTAAACTGTCTTTGAGTCTTAGGATGAATAACCTTCTTGGTCATAGTGATGACAGTTATCATTTTATTAACACTTAACATCTGGATGGTGACATATAAGCACTCTCCTATCATTCCTCAGTAAGTGGAGCAGGTTTATTTATTCCCATTTTACAGATGAGAAAACAGAGGTCCCATCTTTACTAAGTCTAAAGTCAGGTACTGAACTTTTGGCAATATTTGGTATTGTGTTTAATCACAAAACCTGGAGGAACCTCCATTCAATCTTTCAGTCATTACCTTGATTGAACTAACTTTAAGACTAACTATAAGATAGTTTATTATTTCAAAATACATAATTGGAGGTCGGAAGGGACATAAAGATGCACTCGGCATCAACAGGAGAAAAACCACAGTGAGTTACAGCCCCTCATCACCCAGTTTCCCACTTAGTGAAGCAACCTGATAGGAAAAATGAAGAGAAAAGAGGCCTGACCCGTGAGAAAACAAATTAATGGCTTTTTGCAAAATGGGACCCCAATCTAGTCCAGTTTCTCACACAAGCTGCTTTAAAGTGAGAGTGAAGTCGCTCAGTCGTGTCCAACTCTTTGCGACCCGTGGACTGTAGCCCACCAAGCTCCCCCGTCCATGGGGTTCTCCAGGCAAGAATACTAGAGTGGGGTACCATTGCCTTCTCCAACAAGCTGCTTTAGAGGATGGCTTTAATAGAGTTCAGGTAAATTTTCATAGGAGTTCCTGTTTTCTTAGAAAAATCAATCAAGTTTCCTTCCAAGGTTATTTCCCAATTGGCTTGTTACGTTTCACAAAAGAAACACCGTTAGGGCGACTATGTGCCAAGGCTGGATTTTGGCTCTTGAGTTAATTCTTGGACATAACGAGTTCTGAAGAGGCACACTCTGCTGCTGCTGCTGAACTAAACTGTACACTCCCAGGTGAGCTGTGTTGACCAAAACACATTGATTTCTTTGCGCTCAACTCCTCTGCCTCTCTTTTCTGCTTGAACGGCCCCTTTCCAAACCCAAACTCCCACTGTCCTCCCGGTGCCCAGAATCACCTCCTTATTGCTTGTCAGCACGTGCCCTGCAGAGGGCTCCAAGTGGAGCTCTGGGGCGACTTCAGGGCCAGGAGGCTGCCAAGGAATGGACCCTTCACCATTGGCCCTCCTGGGGCCCTTCACCTGAGGATCCTGCCACTATGAAGGCGCCTCCTTCTGGAGTTCGCCCGGGTGTACAAACCCAAGTCTGCTTACAGGCGGGAAGGGCGGCAGCTGCACAGGCTCATAAACAGCCTCCAGGCTCACCTGCATCGCCACCTCTCCCTGGGTACCAGCCCCCATGCTCCCCCGGGCACACGGGCATCCTTCGGGTCTTCCAGCATACTCGCTCCCATCTCAGGGCATTTGCCTATGCCATCCTCTGCCCCTCCCTTCACTGACCTTGGCTGCTCATCCTTTGGATCTAGCTGATATGCCATTTCTTCAAGGATGCTCCCCGACTACACAGATCAAGTACCAGCTGCCCCCCACTGCTCCCCCAGCTGCTCTATCTCCCTCCTGAATTATGCACTCTTGAAATACCTTATGCTCTTCTTTTGCAGCACTTCAGTTCAGTTCAGTTCAGTTGCTCAGTTGTTTCCGACTCTTTGTGACCCCATGAATCGCAGCACGCCAGGCCTCCCTGTCCATCACCAACTCCCGGAGTTCACTCAGACTCACGTCCATCGAGTCCGTGATGCCATCCAGCCATCTCATCCTCTGTCATCCCCTTCTCCTCCTGCCCCCAATCCCTCCCAGCATCAGAGTCTTTTCCAATGAGTCAACTCTTCGCATGAGGTGGCCAAAGTATTGGAGTTTCAGCTTTAGCATCATTCCTTCCAAAGAAATCCCAGGGCTGATCTCCTTCAGAATGGATTGGTTGGACCTCCTTGCAGTCCAAGGTACTCTCAAGAGTCTTCTCCAACATCACAGTTCAAAAGCATCATTTCTTCGGTGCTCAGCCTTCTTCACAGTCCAGCTCTCACATCCATATATGGCCACAGGAAAAACCATAGTCTTGACTAGACGGACCTTAGTCGGCAAAATAATGTCTCTGCTTTTGAATATACTATCTAGGCAGCACTTACTGTCATGGAAATTAATTAAGCACATGATTCTCCACCAAGCTGATAAGTTGGTTAAGGGCAAAAACTGATCTTGCCAGTTGTGTTCACTGCTCTTGCGCATGTCAAGTCACACAGATGTCATTTGGGTATTTACTTAATAAATTAGACTCTAACTCAGGTCCTATTTGGACAATCTCTTTAGCCAAAGCAGTCTCACCTCGTAAGACCTTTGTGGTTCATTCAAGGAGTAACCCTAAGCCGCCTCTCCACCCATAACACCTCCATTTCCTCATCCCCCACTTTAACCACCACTCCTATGCTGATCATTCGTGCTCAAACCTCGTCTCCCATCTCCAAACCAACATGTTCAACTGTTTACTAGAAATCTACTCTCTGGACCTCACACATGCACCCCAACATCCCCAAAGCCCCATCCTGAAAAGAATCATTATCCTCAAATCTTCTCCTTCTCCATTTTGCACTGTCTCAATGAATAACAGCCCCCACCCCTCACCCACTCACACACCGGTCTGCACCAGGACCCTGGGCGTCCATGCAGGGTCCCTGCTCTGTCTAACTATTCACATTCAAGCAAATGTGGAGGTCAGGAGGCATTTCTCATGTGCACCATTCACACCTGTCTCTTCTGGGACAGGCCTCATCTGCGTCTTACTTGGACACCCTCAGTGGCCTTCTGGTCTCCCCATCTTCAGCTTTCACCTTTGTTGTAAAGTGTTATTTCTTCCTCAAAAGAAATAACTTCTTCCTTCCATCTGATCACATCACTGGCCTAGCATTTTTCAGGGGCTCTTGAGGCTGAGGGTCTGGCCTGCCGTGATTATCACCGTGCTCTGCCTGCTCGTCTCCACTCTCCATGCTCAGCTGCACAGCGAGCTTAGGGTGGCGCTGACTACGCCATGCTCTTACACCTCCATTCCTCTGCATATGTGTTGGCATCCATGGAAGTCTTTCTCTTGAGAATACACCTGACTCATTCTAGAAGCTTCGATTCAAGCACTGTTTTTCTTCTGCAGAGCCATCCCTGCCCCCTGCAGACAGCTCTACATGTCCTCACCATGTTCCCCCTCCACTGGGTGTACCGTCTCAGGACATTAATCATCACCATGCAGCTTTAAGTGTCTGTTGCCTTGTTGGTCTGTGCTCAATACTTCCAGACTGTGAGCAAGTGGAGGTCAGGGACCGTCTCATTCATTGTTCTGTTTGACACCCTGTACAGCCAAGTGCCAAACAAATGTTGAATGAAACTAAGAAGTGATCCACTCCCAACTCTGCCCTATGATAATGAATGGAGGAAACATTCAGACAGTGAAGGGGTCTGCTGCTTATCTGCAGAAAATGAAGATAAGATCTCCCAAGTGCTCTATGATTCTCTGAATGGGGTCAGGTAGAGGAAGACAGAATTTTGTTGTTGTTGTTGTTCTGTGTTGGCTGGGACAATATGGCTTGTGGGATCTAAGTTCCCTGACCAGGGATCAAACCCTGGCCCCCTGCACCGGAAGTGTGGCGTCAACCGCTGCACCACCAGGGAAGTTGCAGGTAGACACAGTTTTAACCATACACTGGGGTTCATTACATTCCTCACATTGTTGCTAAGCCCAAGATTACTTATAACAATTTCTAGCTACTTCCAAAACTGTGCTGATCAGTGTGGACATTTGTCTACAATTTACTCAAAGATCTTGTGTGTTGGCTCCCTCAGGACAGTGTGAGCTACTTGAAGGCAAGAACTTTGTCTTCTTCATCTCTTTCCTGGGACCTACCATACTCCTAATAAATGTTTGCTGACCCGAACTACATTCCCTATAACCTCAAAGTCTTAATGTCTGTTATCATTTCTCTAGACCCACTCATGTCTCCAGCCACATTGGTATCTGGAATATTGAAAGTGAAAGTGAAGTCGGTCAGTCATATCCCACTCTCCCATGGACTATAGCCCATGAGGCTCCTCCATCCATGGAATTTTCCAGGCAAGAATACTGGGGTGCCATCTCCTTCTCCACGGGATCTTCCCAACCCAGGGATCGAATCTGTATCTCTTGCACTGTAAGCAGATGCTTTTACCGTCTGAGCCACCAGGGAAGCTGCTGCTGCTGCTGCTGCTGCTGCTGCTAAGTTGCTTCAGTCATGTCTGACTCTGTGCAGCCCCATAGATGGCTGCATGGGTTGGGAAGATCCCTTGGAGAAGGAAATGGCACTCCAGTATTCTTGCCTGGAAAATTCTATGGATGGAAGAGCCTCATAGGCTACAGTCCATGGGGTTGCAAAGAGTGGGATATGACTGACCAACTTCACTTTCACTTTCAATATTCCAGATACCAACATGGCTGGAGACATGAGTGAGTCTAGAGAAGCAATCACTGACAATTCCATCAGATCCTCAAACTTCACACTTCACGCTGCCCTAGACCTCAGTCCGTCATGTGGAATTAGCCTACATGGAAGGAGCAACCCTGGAGACTGAGCCCAACTGAGATAAATCCTCATCACCTCCTCTGCTTCGTTTTTCACAAATGACATGTAAGGAATTAGCCATTGTTTAGAAACCATCCACGTGTCCTCTCTCTCTGCCACCCTAACCCAGATTTTCCACTCTCACAGTTGATCAGCAATCAGTGGTTCGGCAATCAATCACAATCCTGAAAGTTTAGTTTCTTTCATTATTTACAGCTAACAAGGAATCAGAAACAATGTAGTGCCACTGAAGGACAGCAAAGCTCGTTTCAACTTTCTGCGCTCCCCCTGCGATCCGTGAAGACCCGGCAGAGCCAGAAGGCAGGCAGCACGGCCCAGTGCATGCTGATGACACAGGACACAGAGGAGTCTGGGTTACATCTCTCCACAGAAGAGGCAAGAGCTGCACAGGGTCAAAAGTGGGCGAACGCCGCCGAGGGAAGGCCGTACTTCTCTCACTCTCCTTCTAAAGAATATTTCACTTATTTATTCGGCCTCGCTGGGCCCTGGTCGTGGCACATGGATCAGGGTCACAGTGGCAGGTGAACTCTTAGTTGTGGCACGAGGGGTCCAGTTCCCTCACCAGGGGTCAAACCCAGGCCCCTGCCTTGAGAGCACAGAATCTTAGCCACTGGACCGCAGGAAACTCCCAGAAGGCCATGCTTCTCAGTCATTTAAATTGCATGATGTATTTCCTTTTCTCTCTTCACATGGCAGAAAATAAGCTAAGTACATAAGCTGCCTGAGAGCTGAGATGTTGTGTCATGTCTGCAGTATTGTCCCAGGGATTAGAAGAGTGTCTGAGAATATATTCAACATTTCCAAGATGAAGAGTTTAATTCTGTCATCCTCTTCAACCCTTGACTTATCAAAAATGACTACTTCCAGGTCACTAACCACTGAACTGCCAGGGAATTCCCCTATATTTAAAATTGTAAACCTTTCTTCAGAGACTACATATCTCTCCTGCTTCACTTTACATTTGTCTTGGAAGCTTTATTTTCATCTGATAGATTATATACACTTCACATGTAAGCTTGTTTATTGCATGTCTGCTTCTTTAAGAATATAAGCCCCAGGAACCTCCCTGGTGGTCCAGTGGCTAAGACTCTGTGCTCCTAATGAAAGGGGCCTGGTTTCCATCCCCAGTCAGGACACTAGACCCCACATTCTGCAATTAAGACCTGGTGCAGCCAAATCAATAATAGATGAATATTTTTTTTTTTAATATGAACTCTACAATACATGCATTTTCATCTTTTTTGTTCATAGATATATCCTGAATGCCTACAATGGTGGATGTAATAGGCATTAATAAATACTTATAAAATTAATCAACAAAATACTCATCAAGTGCCTTCTAGGTACAAAACTCTTTTCTTTTTAGGCAGTTGGGATATCAGTCAACCAACAAGCATGGGTTCCTATCAATTCACCCCTTCCCAATGCCCCAAATCCTTCTTGCTGTTCCTGACCTCTGGTCATCTGGCCTTATTCAGATATTTTCAATAAGAACTAATGCCTTATGAAGCAGTCCACGTGCTGTTTGATAGGTTCAGGCTTCCCAAAGTTCTTCTTATTGAACCTGGATCTATCCATCTATTCTTAGCCTAGACAGACAGTAGCTACCTGGATCTATCCATCTATTCTTAGCCTAGACAGACAGTAGCTTCCTACAGACTGCCTTTGTTTCACTCTTTGTAACTATACAGAAAGACTCAAGTTCCTCTTCTACACTGCGCCAGTTATTTACTGCTGACTAACCCCAAACTAGGTGGCTTAAGATAACCAGAATTCCTTTATTAACTCGCCTCCTGCTAGGGCTTGAATGGAGCGCTTCTTCCTTGGAGTCTCTTATGCAGCTGAAGTCATCAGTCACTTGGCTTGTGGGCACTGGTGACGTCTGTTGGTTGATGGCAGTCACTGGCTGGGACCTCAGCTGGGGCTGAGGTCAACAGGCCCAGGATCTACCAGTGGCCGCTTCGTGTGGCCTGGGCTTCCTCACAGCGTGGTGGCTGGGTTCTATGAGCAAGGGCCCTGGAGGACAGTAAGTGGCAGTTTCTTCAGGCCCAAACCCAGAACCTGGCATAGCTCACTTGATCCATGTTCTGTTGGGCAGCAGTCCCAGAGTCCAGATTCAAGCAGAGAGGTTATAAATCCTACCTCTAAATAAGGGAAGGTTAAGTAATGTGTGGAGGGGCATTTTAAAAAAAAATATTCATTTAGTTGGCTGCATCAGGTCTTACATGGGATCTTCACTTCAAGACAGAGGCGCCAGAGAGGCGGGGGTGCCCACAGCATGTGGGGTATCAGTTCCCTGTGCTCAGTCCCTCAGTCCTGTCTGACTCTTGTGACCCCATGGACTATAGCCTACCAGGCTCTGCTGTCGATGGGATTATTGTGGAAAGAATACTGGAGGAGGCTGCCATTTCCCCCTCCAGGGGATCTTCCCAACCCAGGGACTGAACCCCCATCTCCTGTGGTTCCTGCATTGGCAGGGGGATTCTTTATCACTGAGCCACCTGGCAAGCCCAAGGATCAAATTCATGTCCACTGTGTTGCAAGGCAGGTTCTTAACCACTGCACCTCCCATGGTGGGGGGGGGGGAGGGGCATTTTTAAAACTACCATGCTCTCATTATCAAAGGAATGCAAATCAAAACCACAATGAGGTACCATCTCATACTGATCAGAATAGCTGCTATCAAAAAGTCTACAAACAATAAACGCTGGAGAGGGTGCAGAGAAAAGGGAACCCTCTTACACTGTTGGTGTGAATGCAAACTAGTACAGCCACTATGGAAAACTGGAGATTCCTTAAAAAACTGGAAATAGAACTGCCATATGACTCAGCAATACCACTGCTGGGCATACACACCGAGGAAACCAGAATTGAAAGAGACATGTGTACCCCAATGTTCACTGCAGCACTCTTAGGACATGGAAGCAACCTAGATGTCCATCAGCAGACAAATGGATAAGAAAGCTGTGGTACATATACACAATAGAATATTACTCAGCCATTAAAAAGAATACATTTGAACCAGTTCTAATGAGGTGAATGAAACTGGAGCCGATTATACAGAGTGAAGTAAGTCAGAAAGAAAAAACAATACAGTATATTAATGCATATATATAGAATTCAAAAGGTGGTAACTATGACCCTATATGTGAGATAGCAAAAGAGACACAGATGTAAAGAACAGTCTTTTGGACTCTGTGGGAGAAGGCAAGGGTGGGATGATTTGAGAGAATGGCATTGAAACATGTATATTTCCATATGTGAAATAGATCTCCAGTCCAGGTTTGATGCATGAGATGGCGCTCAAGGCTGGTGCACTGGGATGACCCAGAGGAATGGGATGGGGAGGGAGGTGGAAGGGGGGTTCAGGATGGAGGACACATGTACACCCATGGCTGATTCATGTCAGTGTATGGCAAAAACCACTACAATATTGTTATTAGCCTCCAATTAAAATAAATAATTTTTAAAAACTACTATACTGATAAAATTCTTAGGGATATTTGAGAATCCTCACCCCAGATTGAAAAAATTCAGATTCATATAATCATCTCTCAGGTCATTCATTACGTGCAATGAATTTCTATTAATTACAGTGCTTGTCTTTGTCAGGATATTTTCTTATATATCAGCTTTATTCTTACAACATGATAGCCAAGACAAAACAAGACAAAAAAGCACATCAAACTTACTCAGACCTGTGCACACTGCTGTAGTCTTAGAGGCAATCTCAAGTCTGTTTATTCAGCTCGCCATTCTGCTCACGCTAAGTGGCAATCCTGTCACACAGCTCTGAGAAACGACTGAATTAAACCATGTAGGTCTTTTCCTTCAGAGAAGCAATCAGTGTGTGGTTTCCTTATGAAGGCCAAAGTGCTGGATTTTACAGTCCTTAGTATATTCGATGTCATCTTACTGAAGGTTTCAGCTCCATGTTCTAGGCTGCTGGGATTGTCACAATGCTGACAAAGAGCAGGTATCAAAAGGTTACTGTGCTTGGAGGGCTCACTCTGAGAGGCATAGTCCATGCTCCTTTAATTGTTCCTTTTGCTGTTAAAACAATCTCATGAGGACTTTCCTAGTGGTCCAGTGGGTGAGAATCGGCGTGCCGATATGGGAGATACAGGTTCAATCCCTGGTCCCAGGAGACTCCACATGCCATGGCACGGCTAAGCCTGTATGTCACAACTACCGAGCCTGCTGAAGGCACTGAAGCCCGGTTGCCTAGAGCCTGCGTGTCACAACTACCGAGCCTGCTGAAGGCACTGAAGCCCAGTTGCCTAGAGCCTGCGTGTCACAACTACCGAGTCTGCTGAAGGTACTGAAGCCCGGTTGCCTAGAGCCCGTGCTTCACAATAAGAAAAGTCACCGCAACGAGAAGCCAGTGAGTGCAATGGAGAGGAGCCCCCGCTCAACACAGCTAGAAAAAGCCCTGTAGCAACGAAGACCTAGCATAATCAAAAAGAAATAAATAAGTCAGTTAGTCAGTTCAGTCACTCAGTCATGTCTGAGTCTTTGTGACCCCATGGACCGCAGCATGCCAGGCTTCCCTGTCCATTACCAACTCTTGGAGTTTACTCAAACTCATGTCCATCAAGTCAGTGATGCCATCCAACCATCTCATCCTCTGTTGTCCCCTTCTCCTCCTACCTTCAGTCTTTCCCAGCATCACAGTCTTTTCCAACAAGTCAGTTCTTTGCATCAGGTGGCCAAAGTATTCGAGTTTCAGCCTCAGCATCAGTCCTACCAAGAATATTCAGGACTGATTTCCTCTAGGATGAACTGGTTGGGTCTCCTTGCTGTCCAAGAGACTCGAGTCTTCTCTAACACCACAGTTCAAAAGCATCAATTCTTCAGTGCTCAGCTTTCTCTATAGTCCAACTCTCATATCCGTACATGACTACTGGAAAAACTATAGCTTTGATTAGATGGACCTTTGTTGGCAAAGTACTGTTTCTGCCTTTTAATATGCTGTCTGATTTGATCATAGCTTTTTTTCCAAGGAGCAATCTTTTATTTCATGGCTGCAGTCACCATCTGTAGTGATTTTCAAGCCCCCAAAATCAAGTTTCTCACTGTTTCCATTGTTTCCCCATCCATTAGCCATAATGTGATGGGACTGGATGCCATGATCTTAGTTTTCTGAATGTTGAGTTTTAAGCTAACGTTTTCACTCTCCTCTTTCACTTTCATCAAGAGACACTTTAGTTCTTCTTTACTTTCTGCCATAAGGGTGGTGTCATCTGCGTATCTGAGGTTATTGATATTTCTCCTGGCAATCTTGATTCCAGCTTGTGCTTCATCCAGACCAGCATTTCTCATCATGTACTTTGCATATAAGTTAAATAAGCAGGGTGACAATATACAGCCTTGACATACTCCTTTTCCTATATGGAAGCAGTCTGTTGCTCCATGTCCAGTTCTAAGTTTTGCTTCCTGCCCTGCATGCAGATTTCTCAGGAGGCAGGTCAGGTGGTCTGGTATTCCCATCTGTTTCAGAATTTTCCAGTTTGTTGTGATCCACACAGTCAAAGGCTTTGGCATAGTCAATAAAGCAGAAGTAGATATTTTTCTGGAACTCTCTTGCCTTTTTGATGATCCAATGCCTCTTGGCAGCTTAATCTCTGATTCCTCTGCCTTTTCTAAATGCAGACTGAACATCTGGAATTTCATGGTTCATGTACTATTGAAGCCTTGCTTGGAGAATTTTGAGCATTACTTTGCTAGCCTGTGAGATGAGTGCGATTGTGTGGTAGTTTGAGCATTCTTTGGCATTGTCTTTCTTTGGGATTGGAAGGAAAACTGACCTTTTTCAGTCCTGTGGCCACTGCTGAGTTTCCCAAATTTGCTGGCATATTGAGTGCAGCACTTTCAAAGCATCATCTTTTTGGATTTGAAAAAGCTCAACTGGAATTCCATCACCTCCACTAGCTTTGTTCGAGTGATGCTTCCTCAGGCCCACTTGATTTCACATTCTAGGATGTCTGGCTCTAGGTGAGTGATCACACCATCATGGTTATCTGGGTCATGAAGATCTTTTTTGTATAGTTCTTCTGTGTATTGTTACCACCTCTTCTTAATATCTTCTGCTTCTGTTAGGTCCAGACCATTTCTGTCCTTTATTGTACCCACCTTTGCATGAAATGTTCCCTTGGTATCTCTACTTTTCTTGAAGAGATCTCTAGTCTTTCCCATTCATTCTATTGTTTTCCTCTATTTCTTTGCATTCATCACTGAGGTTGGCTTTCTTATCTCCCCTTGCTATTCTTTGGAACTCTGCATTCAAATGGGTATATCTTTCCATTTTTTCCTTTGCTTTTAGCTTCTCTTTTCTCAGCCATTTGCAAGGCCTCCTCGGACAACCATTTTGCCTTTTTGCATTTCTTTTTCTTGGGGATGGTCTTGATCATTGCCTGTTGTACAATGTCACAAACTTCAGTCCACAGTTCTTCAGGCACTCTGTCTATCAGATCTAATTCCTTGAATCTTCAGATCTAATTCCTTGAATCTATTTGCCAATTCCACTGGAGAAGGGAATGGCAAACCACTTTAGTATTCTTGCCTTGAGAACTCCATGAACAGCATGAGAAGGCAAATAAATAAAGGAATGAATGAATAAATGAATAATGAATGAATGAATAAATAATTTTTACAAGCCAGGATTTACAAGCCATTATTAAAAAAAAAAAGAAACAAAATGTCAGGACACACACACTACTATTATACCCATTTGATAGATAAAGGAGCTCAATTTATGACCTTGTCCAAGGTCACACTGCTCATAGTGGAGAGGTTTTTATTTTAATCCTGGCTGTTTGGTTTTCACACCCTGGGATTAGCACACGACAGCCAAATCTGGCCACTTGTTTTTGTAAATAAAGTTTTATTGGAATGTAGCCATCCACACCATCTAAGAACATATTATCTACAACAGTTCTCCTGCTTTAAAGGTACAGTTGAGTACTGGAAGCAGAGATTATATAGGTCACAGAGCCTAAAGTATTTATTATTCTGCCCTTTACAGAAAACGTTTGCCAGTCTCTGTTCTCAGCCTTATGTTCTGCTGCCGCTTTGGTTCACGGAAATCACTGACTGCGTGTTTGCTTTGCTCAGTCCTCGGCGCGATCATTTACACCACCACTATCTTTCACGGGAACCCTGGAGACACTGCCATTTCTATTCTACGGCTGGAGACAGTAAGACTCAGAAGTGATGTAAGCTTTGCAAGGCCACTCAGCCAATAAGTGTCGGGACTTGGGTTTGCACCCAAGTCAGCTTGGCTTCCCAGCTCCTGCTCTTTTGCTACCCTGCACAGGCCATGTAGAAGCATCTGTTAACCATCTGTTTACAATTCTCTCCTCAAGCGTGGCTTTGGATCAGCATCAAGCTTGTAGCTGTGCTTCTAGAATCAAGCTTTTCTCTCCTTTAATAATTGGGGCCATCCCCATCTCCAGCCTTGTGGTACCCTTCCTGTCATCCTCAACTGCTAAAAGACTGCCACCAGACCATGGGCAATGGCTGGAACTTGTTTCACCTCTCTAGAATTTGTTCAGAGGAGATCCAGCTTCTCCTCCTGTTTTGCTATGTGTCTCCACCTTCAGCTCCCCTCTCACTGCATTCACCAGGCCCTTCTCCTTGGTAAAGGTGATGGGAGGAAGGCGGATGAAGCTGAGTGGCCCCCGGTGTCTGTTCCCTCCTACTCATCAGGCACTTAGTGCTCATTCTGTGCACACGCTCCTCTACACCTTTAACAAATATTGACTAATTCATCCTTACATCTGGCTTCCCAGGTGGCTCATGTGGTAAAGAATGTGCCTGCCAATGCAAGAGATAAAGGTTCAGTCAATCCCTGAGTCAGGAAGATCCCCTGGAAGAGGAAATGGCAACCCTCCAGTATTCTTGCCTGGAGAATTCCATGGACAGAGGAGCCTGATGGGCTATAGTTCATGCTTGCATGCCCAGCTGCTTCATTTGTGTCTGACTCTTTGCTCCCCTAAGGACTGTAACCCTCCAGACTCCTCTGTCCATTGGATTCTCCAGGCAAGAGTACAGGAGTGGGTTGCCATTTCCTCCTGTAGGTGATCTTCCTGACCCAGGGATCAAATCTGTGTCTCCTGTATTGAAGGCAGATTCTTTATCCACTGAGCTACCTGTGGGAAGCTTGGGCTACATCCATGGGGGTCACAAAGAGTCAGACACGATTGAGCGCTTACGCACACCGTTAAACAAGCCCCGGGGGCAGATGGGATAGTCATCCCCACACTGCAGATTAGGAAAAGGCTTAGCGCAGTGAAGTAAAATGGACTCAGCCTGCGCCAGGGTCTGTGCTCCTCACCTCTCTACCCTCTGCTGCGTCGCACCTGAACGCTTGCTCCAACTCCTTCCTGTAAACGCGGTCAGCACATGCTGTCTCACAGCCCTTGGCACCATAGTTCAGCCTTGAGCAAAGCTGGCAAGCCTATGGCATGAGGGCTCTGCTTCTCCACTCTGGCAGCCGCAGCCTGAAGCCACCATTGGCGTCAGCAGGTCACTCTTCACGCCACCTGTGGGGCCTTGCACAGCCAGGGTTCAGCTGTCCGGAGCACTGTCCCATCAACCCATCTGCCTCCACCCCACTGAGCACACCCCAGGCCCCACATCTCGGCACCTTGCCTTGGCTGTTGCACACCTCCTGCCTGTCCGGCAATACCCTTCCTTCTTCCCGAGTACTCCGTGCCCTTTTTCTGAGTCTCCTGATTGCTCTGAGCTGTTTCAGCATCTGAAACTCTTCTAAAGTGGAAGACAAAGCTTAAAAGTAATTTATTTTCCCCTTCCCTTATTTCATCATCTAAAGTCTCAAGACCTGGCTAATAGATTCTATGCCAGGAAGAAATCTAAAGACAAAGCTATTTAAACTAAGGCGGTTTCCAACCTCATGTGGCAAGTCAGTGTCAGATGGACTGCAATATGGATTCTCCTAACTCTCTGATAGATGCGTGTGACCTCCTCTAGCTGAATCTAAGGGCTGGTCACCTCAAACCTTGGGCTAGCTTTGCCCTTTACTCAAAGGTATCCTACACATGTTATCATCTTCTTTGTGCACTATAAAGGGAAAAAGGTTAGAAAGCCTTGTAGTAATTGCAAACACTAACAATGTCACCCTTCTTTGGATCTGATTATATTCCAACACAGTATGTCTAGAGGTCCCTGGATTCAAAAGACATGTGCTTCATGGGTAAGATATTAGACGCTGTTGACAATAAATTCTAGTGAGGATGCCTATCTATTTTCACTGTTTCACTCCAGGGCCCGTTGTGGATGGCACAATTTTTACCACTTACGTGTGCTGGGTATCTGTATTCATGGTCACCAGACAGGTGGACGAACGGATGAAGGGCCCCATTGCAGAGTATTTTCTCACCCCTGCCGTGTTGCTTTACGGACTGCAGAACCTCAGGCTAAGGAGAAACTGGCTTTCCTCACTTCTATTATATTCAGGAAGGCATAGTCACTAGACATTAAGGCTCAAGTCCTTGGAGTTTAGGCACCAGTCTGGTTCCATCTGCTCACTTTACAGATGAGGAAACAGATGTAGACTGATGTGTTTCTTAACCCAACATCATATCACTGGCAATAAGCTCAATGTTTCCAAGAGATTAGTTCCATGACTCCAAGCTGCCCTTTGAGCTTCAAATGAAGCATGTACTCACAAATTCTCAGATACAGATATCTGCATGATTTCAGTATGGCAGAGGCTTTAATTTAGGTATTTTTTCAAAATGCTAGACTCTTAAAAAAATAGAAGTGTGTGTAGAGTAGATGTCATGTTTATTTTTCATGTTTACTTATTATCTTCAGAATGTTCCACAACCATTAAATCCTTAATCCTTCTGAGACAGCAGAGAGGTTGAAAAACAGTTTCTCTCTTCCTCACAAGGGGAGCAACCTTCTCCAGAATACTCAGGGGCTAATATGGAGGCAAGGGCTGGAATTCAGACCTGTCTGCCTATGTGTTCAGACTACTGCATTGCTGGGAAAACAAGGGCTTCCCACCATTTCCAGAAAGGAAACTACTAGCAAACAGTAAATTAAAGGCTATGTCTCAAAGGAAGAGCAACCTGAAGATAAACTTTCTGGAACCTCCACAGTCACTCATACTTTCCATGGAAGAAAAGAAATAATAATTTTAAAAATGCCCTAAACCATCTGCCTTTGGACTTACTACAGGCAATTTCTCTTATCTGACCTTTAACTTGGCATTATGGCATTAATAAGCCAAGCGGGGATGGGAAACTGTCCTGGTCCCTTCCCACCCTGTCTTCCCCATCCCATGTTGCAGGACCTACTCTTGGGCATTTCAGGAGAAGTATACTCAGTAGTTTGCATACATTTACAGAGTGGTTTATTTTATATGGAAAAGTCTCCATCTGAAATTTTTAAAAAGGAAGGAATGAGGAATGAAAGGAAAGGAAGGAAGGAAGAGAGGAAGAGATGAAATGGAGGAGAAGGAGAGGAGGGAGAAAACATCCAAGTATGGTGTGAGGGAGGGAAGGAAAGGGGAAGGGAGGAAACAACAAGGTTGAGTAGGTAGGTAACCTTTCTGAAGAGGTGAATCTGGAAGGAATAAGCAGAATTCTTTTCTGAAGAGAATAGGGGTGTACTACCTTCCACGGGCTTCCCTGATAGCTGAGTTGGTGAAGAATTTACCTGCAATGCAGGAGACCCGGGTTCAATTCCTGGGTTGGGAAGATTTGCTGGAGAAGGGATAGGCTACCCTCCCCAGTATTCTTGGGCTTCCCTTGTGGCTCAGCTGGTAAAGAATCCACCTGCAACGCAGGAGACCTGGGTTCGATCCCTGCATTTAAAAGATCCCCTGGAGAAGGGAAAGGCTACCCACTGCAGTATTCTGGCCTGGAGAGTCCCATGGACAGTGTAGTCCATGGGGTCATAAAGAGTCAGACACCACCGAGTGACTTTCACTTTCACTTTCACTTTCCCTTCCATCCAGAGAAAGCCATTGAGAAAGTTATGGAAACAATAAAGTCCAATCACTTGGATACACAAGATGTGCTATACATATAGGATCGAATATTACTTAGTCCTAAAAAATTTAAATGTTGCCATTCGCAACATGAAACTAGGGATTATCATACTAAGTGAAGTAACTCAGAGAAAGACAAATACCACATGTTATCAATTATATATGGATTTTTTAAAAAAGGATACAAATTAATTTATTTACAAAACAAACTTACAGACATAGAAAGCAAATTTATGGTTACCACAGAGGAAAAGGAGGGGCAGAAGGGATAAATTATGAGTATGATATAAACAGATACAGGCTACTGTATATACAATAGATAAGCAACAAGGATTTATTGTATAGCATGGGAACTATATCTAATACTTTGTAACAACCTAAAGTGGAAAAGAATCTAAATATATGTGTGTGTGTGTGTATATATACACACTGGAGAAGGCAATGGCAACCCACTCCAGTACTCTTGCCTGGAAAATCCCATGGACAGAGGAGCCTGGTGGGCTGCAGTCCATGGGGTTGTTGAGGGTTGAACACGACTGAGCGACTTTACTTTCACTTTTCAGTTTCCTGCATTGGAGAAGGAAGTGGCAACCCACTCCAGTGTTCTCGCCTGGAGAATCCCAGGGATGGGGGAGCCTGGTGGGCTGCCGCCTATGGGGTTGCACAGAGTCGGACACGACTGAAGTGACTTAGCAGTATATATACACACATATAGCTACACTACTTTGCTGTACATTCAAACTAACTCAGTATTGTAAATCAACTATACCTCAATTAAAAAAAATCCATTCATCAAATTCTGGGACTGCCAACCTTTGGGAAAAATCTGATGAGTTTGCTCTGAACTTTCTTTCAGAAAGTTTCTTTTTTCTAAAATGTTGTTTTCCAAATGGTACAAACCAGAGGGGCTCCATGACCCACAGAACCATGGAACATAGGCTTTCAGGTCATTCACTCATACTCTTCATTTTTGTGCTATTTCTCTCTGCACAAAGATGCCCATTATCAGGGAGCCCCAGGACAGTCTGCTCACAGTCCACCCAGGGAGTACAGCGTGTTGATTACCATGAGTCTGTGAGCCGCTCTGGGACTGGTGCAATGCCACCACAGAGCTGGTGCTCAGGAAATGTTTGTTGGCTGAATGCACCTTCAAAGCTTGTATCTCAGGACAAGGAGGCACTTTTTCCTCACCATGTTGAGACCCAGCAAAAGCTAAATGGCAGCTTTTTTTAGAAAGATCCTTGACCAGTTCACTTTGGCAGTGGCTGCTAATATTACAGGCTTTGTCCAAATCTCTTTTTGCACTTCAGGAAATAAAGTGTTTCTCAGCCTGACATCCCTTAGAGCTTTTTTTTTTTTTTTCCCTGCAGAGAGGTATACATCAGCTACTAATCTCATCACATTTCCATTTCCTGCCAGGCTCATCTGCTCATCATTTTCTATTCATAAAACTTGCTTGATTCTAATCTTCCCTATCAGCAGGAACTAAACACCTCCTCAAAGTTTCTTTAGAGCAATGGTGATTACCACACATGTGCTAACTCCCCCTTTCAAACAGATGGGTCCAATCTGTGTGCTCATATGTGGGCCATTAAGAAAGTTCTGCCAGGAACCGAGAGGTGACATCATATTAGCCCCAGGACTAAATCCCCCTGCACCACTTCACAATCTCCCTGACATCAAGGCCTTAGTCAATTCATGATTCCACACTCCCCATTCTGTGAAACAGAATCCACGAGGTATGAATTACAATGGGAAGTGTATATTAGTAGCCTCCCCTCTCTTTCACAGCACCGGACATCACACTTTATATTACTTTTATCCTGGCAGACTCTCATGCCTTAGCACCACTGGTGATGCGATTTGAATGAAAGCTCTCTAACACTCTCCAGGCACCAGATTTTGGGACTTTCTTTCTATGGTAAAGACTTAATGCAAAAGTAAGGACCTTGTTCTAATTATCAGCGCAGGAAATTTGGCTTTTCTCCTCCCAGCAATTCAACCTAGGTTTGCAGGGCAGCTTAGCAGGTCATCTAACACCTTGTCTACCTAAAAGTAGATCCCATTGACTGCAGCCTACCAGGCTCCTCTGTCCATGGCATTTTCCAGGCAAAAGCACTGGAGTGGGTTGCCATTTCCTTCTCCAGGGGATCTTCCCGACCCGGGGATAGAACCCACGTGTCCTGCATTGCAGGCAGATGCTTCACCCTCTGAGCCACCAGGGTTTAGCCCATCTAAAAGTATATGAATTTTAAATTTATCAACTTAAAAAAAAGGGAGTGCCCATGTATATGCATACAAAGCACATATGGGCTAAGAGAGGAATCATGGACTGGTGGGGCCCAGAGATATGCTTTCACTTGGCCCATACAGACTCTTGAAAGTTTTTTGTCTACATTAAAAACTAGAGAGGTATCACACAAAAAGTCAAATACCCAGTCTCTCCTGAAAAATCACAATAACTGGTCCATTCTTCTCTATATTTCTTAACCGCCACCACGTCAGGTGTCATTCATCATCAACACTGCGTAGACACTTTTCTTGGAGTAGAGAAACATTTCTCACTATCTACATTCCTGTCAAAAATGGTTATAAAATATAGATGGTGGAGACTGCATAGTCAAAAGCAAAAGCGAAAGACAGCATGTTGTTTGGTAAGTGAAGGACATTTCTGTGAGTTTAACATGCAAACACTCTGCTTGATCTGTACGTCACTCACTGAACATGCCCGAATGGAGTCTGGAGACATTTGGGTGGGCAATCCTTAGGTTTAAGGTGTTGGTAAAAATCTCTCCGTAATGATAGAGTATTTAATTTCATGTGTGGTGGAAAGGAAAATGTAACTCCTGGGAGAAGCTGTTCAGAGCAAATAGAAATGCATCTTCATCATCATTCCTTCTCCAGGTACTGTGATTGCAGATGTGATAGTTTTAGAAATATTAGAAGTTTGCAGAAGACATCTTTGGCCACGCCACCGTTTAAACAAGAAACACAAGTCATCGTGAGTGCTCTTCTTGCTTTCCCCTGACATCTTATCAGTCCCTAACTAGGGACCCCACAGCTGTGATACACACTGCCCTTCATCTAGACGGGCACAGCCCTGCTCCTGGAGGCTCAGCTCGGTAACAGAGTACAGACCAGATTCAGTGCCCGGGGACCTTGGCCAGGAAGCCCTGGGCAGTGTACAACGGGTCTGACTCCAGTGACAGCTCTGACAAGTTCTACCTCTGATATGTTCTTGGTGGCTCTTGGTTCTTTCTCCTTGCTTCTTGGGGTTCAGCTCTCATTATCTCCTACTGAAACTATAATGTCTATCATCAAACTGCTTCCTCTCAGTCCATTCTTTAGAAGACCAGTGCATGCTAAGTTGCTTCAGTCGTGTCTGACTCTGCGATCTAATGGACTGCAGCCACTAGGCTCCTCTGTCCAAGGGATTCTCCAGGCAAGAACATTGGAGTGGGTTGCCATTTTCTTCTCCAGGGGATCTTCCTGACCCAGGGATCGAACCCACAGCTCTTATGTCTCCTGCATTGGCAGGCACGTTCTTCACCACTAGGGCTACCTGGGAAGCCCTGAGTTTTTAGAAGACCAGAAAATCTTCTAAAATGAAGTTCAGATCAGTCCACTGCTGAAAGGTCTTTAAGTCCCTCTGTTAGGACAGATTTCCATAAAATGTGCCATGGAGAACCCCAGTCCTGCAGGGTGGAGAGGGTCTAGGATCCTAGAAGTTTGAATTATATAGATCTTTCTTGGAGCTTCACAATGCACATGAGCCGAGACAGGGCTCAGAAGAAATCTAAGCAAAGAAGCTACTGTTTAAACCAGTATTTCCCAAACTTATTTGACAACAGAATGCTTTTGTTGAGAGATGCTTATTACTGTCCTTCAGATGTGACATTTTAAGGGACATACTTTGATAAGTACTGAATTACAGGGTCAAGTCCATACCCTTTAGTATTAAATTAAAAGATTCTTTAGTACTGATACAACCTATCTACTGGGCTCTTCTCAGCTTCTGGCTTCCACCCACTCTCTACCTAAAGTTTTAATCACACAATCAGATCACATATTCAACAAATATATACAGTGCTTACAACAAGCAGGGTTTTAGGCACGGGGTAAACAGTGATGAGCAAGATGGACTCCCTTCCCTGCAGGGGCTCCCTGTCAATCTGGTCTTCTAATGTGGACTGTGTACTTCAGCTTGCTCACAGCCTTACTTGGGTTCCCTCAGTATAGAATCCCCTTTACTTCCCTGTTCTTGCAGTTCTTATAAAATCCTCCGAGGCCTCATGCAAATGTCTGTTCTTTTATGATTTCTTCTCAAGAGATTATGTTCAGGTAGGATTACTTCCTTCCATGATTCACTTGACTTGATTTCATATACTAATACATTACTGATCACATATCTGATTATTATGTATCTGTCCTCTTTTATTCCCTTGCCTTAAACTAGCTTTGCAAGTTCCCTGAAGATAAAGGCAATCAATCACTATCTGGGTAGCACCCTGCATGATGTCTGGTACATAATAAACTAACATCAATTTCTTTTGGTTTTCATAAGAGGCACAGGAAAAAGCCCCTGCATTGGGGAAGAAATTATCCTGCTTTTTTCTACTTCTAATGGATGTTATTTTTATTTTGAATCATAACAGATATCTTAGATTGCTAATAAATTAGGTAGATATCCTGTGGGTTAGAAACAAACAGTATTCATTATCCCATTAACACAGCTATTAAGAACCCTGTGTTCTCTTGAATTCATCACAGAACAGGTAGGGTTTGTTCTTTATATGTGATAAAATAAAAATCCCTGGGGAAACATGTCTTAGGATATAGCTACTAAAAGAGAAAGATGGTTCATCTTAGATACTTAAAACATCTTAATTACTTTCACAAGATAAAAGGGAGTATATGCAAGTTTTAAATAAAGATCAGTTCAGTAGACTAAAATAGATTCGCAAAGTTAAATTCAAGGGTGAATATAACGATCAATATGCAATATTTAGGGCTTCCCAGGTGGCGCCAGTGGTAAAGAATTCACTTGCCAACGCAGGAGACAGACTCGCGTTTGATCCCTGGCTTGGGAAGATCCCCTGGAGTAGGCTCCAGGCAACCTGCTCCAGTATTTTTGTCCAGAAAATTCCATGGACAGAGGAGACTGGTGGGCTGTAGTCCATGGGGCTGTGAAGAGTCATATAGGACCGAGACACGAGCACATGACGTAGTATTTAGGAAGCATTTATCATGCATCAGTATTTAGCAGATTTATTAGATGTGTGTTTGCATTCACCCAGCTTTAGCCTCCCAGGAGAATGTAAGACACACATACTTAGTCCTAGGTTTAAACCATGTCCCATCTTCTGGGAGCTTTCAGAGTTTATGCTCATTTTTATCAAGCCACCTAAAAGGCTGCATTAAAACTGTGAGTTCCTTGAGGGCAGGAAATGTGTCTTTCATTTTTCTATTTTCAGTACCTACAGCAGAATGAAAGCAATGTACAGAGAAGTAAACTGCCAAAGTTATGAAGCACAAGCTGGAAAGCTGGAATCAAGATTGCTGGGAGAAATATCAATAACCTCAGCTATGCAGATGACACCACCCTTATGGCGGAAAGCAAAGAAGAACTAAAGAGTCTCTTGATGAAAGTGAAAGAAGGGAGTGGAAAAGCTGGCTTAAAACTCAACATTCAGAAAACTAAGATCATGGCATCCAGTCCCATCACTTCATGACAAATAGATGGGGAAACAATGGAAACAGTGAAAGACTTTAAGTTTTGGGGCTCAAAAATCACTGTAGATGGTGACTGCAGCCATGAAATTAAAAGACGCTTGCTCCTTGGAAGAAACGCTATGACCAACCTCGACAGCATATTAAAAAGCAGAGACATTACTTGGCCAACAAAGGTCTGTCTAGTCAAAGCTATGGTTTTTCCAGTAGTCATGTATGGATGTGAGAGTTGGACTATAAGAAAGCTGAGTGGCAAAGAATTGATGCTTTTGAACTGTGGTGTTGGAGAAGACTCTTGAAAGTCCCTTGGACTGCAAGGATATCCAACCAGTCAATCCTGAAGGAAATCAGTCCTGAATATTCATTAGAAGGACTGATGCTGAAGCTGAAACTCCAATACTTTGGCCACCTCATGCGAAGAACTGACTTGCTGGAAAAGACCTAGATGCTTGGAAAGACTGAAATCAGGAGGAGAAGGGGACGACAGAGGATGTCGATGGACAGGAGTTTGAACAAGCTCTGGGAGTTGGTGATGGACAGGGAAGCCTGGTGTGCTGCAGTCCATGGGGTTGCAAAGAGTCGAAAACAACTGAGTAACTGAACTAAACTGACTGAAAGTTATGAAAATTCAGCCATGAAAAATATTAGCAAAAAATAATTCCGCACTGTATCAGGAAAATGAAGCCAATCAGAAATTTAAAAAATATAAAATCTATCCATACAGTCAAAGCTATATCGTTTTTTTTTCCAGTAGTCATGTATGGATGTGAGAGTTGGACCATAAAGAAGGCTGAGAAATCCAATAATTTAAGAAAGTCAATTTTTTAAAATAAATGGAAAAAAAAGTCTAAAACTTCCACTTTGTTCCTAGTCAACACTACCTATTGAAATTCCATTTTACTTTTCACATTTTCCAACAGTGGAGGCCAAGGGCTAAGTAAAAACATTCTCATCATTAGTGCCCCAGGCAGCCCTTACCACCAGGCCTAAGCAATGAAGAACAGTGGCTGGTGAACTTTCTGCCCATGTCAAAAGCAAAATAGATTAAATGTGTTAAATCATTGAAGACAAATAAGTCACACCGCCCCAGGAGGCAATTAAAAATATATAACTCAGTTCTGCATCTGTAAACTTTAGAAATAGCCTTTGCCTAGCCAAAACTAGTGCAAAGGCATTTGAAACAAAAGACTTCCAAGATGTACTCGGTTTCTCTAATACGGTAGTTTTCACAGATGATACTTCATAATCTTGAGTTTTATTCTCAGAGTGAGCTTATGATGATCAGATATAACTCCCTACAGTGTGCCATACTCACATAGGCCACCGTCTGCTCTTAACAGCTACACCCTTCCCACTTTACTTTGTGAACCAAGGCATGACATTGCCAGGGAAGTTGTCCTTTCTCAATTTCTATCCCAAACTTTCTTCTTAGAAGATCATGACCACAAATACCTACGTGTGAAAACTTTTGAGATCCCTGGTGGGCAGCACTGGAGAAAAGTGAGTCATGAATAATGAATGCCTCTTTGCAAGAACTCTACTTAGCGGGAAGCTGAATCTATTTTTACTTTATGGCAAAAGCACTCAGAGAAATATTCCCAAACCACGTTCCAAAATGTGTGAGAGGCAGCAGAGATTGCCAAGCATTGGGTGAGATTTAACACCACAGTGCACACTCAGGAAAGATTGAATTGTTTCGCTCCAATTGTCCTGAAAAATCTTATTCTGGACATAAATATGGAACTTTGTGAAGAAGTATCTATCTTTTCCTTCTGGCTTTGTTAAAGAAGTGTTTCAGGAATCCCAATACTTGCCCAAGGTAAGAAGAAAGAATTCACTAAAACGTATGGAGAATGTTCTAGGAAGTCTTATAGCTTGACAGTGAGAAGAACTGGCTTATGAAGCTCCCAAATGGATTAGACTTTTACTAGAATAAAAAACTAAGCAGAAACAGACACAAAGACATAGATGTGTGGTTGCCAAGGGGCAGGAAGATGGACTGGGAGTTCAGGCTTGATAGACGCAAATGATTCCATTTAGAATGAATCAACAACGAGGCCTTACTGTATAGCATAGGGAACTATATTCAATATCCTTGGAAAAATCAAAATGAAAAGAATAGAAAGAATGTATATAACTTTGCTGTACAGCAGAAATTAACACAACTCTGTAAGTCAACTACCCTTTAATTTAAAGAAAAAGCTCAGCAGAGAGCTTACGATAAAACTGACTCTTGAACAGACTTAAAAACAGTGGGAATATCTACTGATCATTAAATATTATCAGTTTCTGGGACTTCCTTTGTGGTCCGTGGCTGAGGCTCCACACTCCCGATGCATGTGTCCCATGTTCCTCTACTGGGATCCCACATGCCCAGCTAAGAGTTCCCATGCCACAGCTAAAGATCCTGTGTCACCACTAAGACCTGGCACAGCCAAAGAAGATAACCAGATAAAGTAAATAAATAGAATATGTGTTTTTTAAGTTATCAGTTTCCATGCTTTAATGAATAGGCCCACTGTGTGCTCAGTCATATCCGACTCTTCGCGATTGCATGGACTGTAGCCCGCCAGGCTCCTCTGTCCGGTGCCATAATATATAGGCTCACAGCCTTTCCTGAAAACCTCCAGAAATCATTCAAAGAGAAAGACCACACAAGGCATCAGAACACTGTTGGCAGCAGCTGAAGGCCACCTGAAGCCAATGAATGAGGAAGGCAATGAATGATGTATGGATGTTTGCCTGGTTCTGGGCCTTTTGGTTTTCAAATCTGACGGTCAGGGCCCACGACACACCACTGCAGCCCAGGGCAGGCTGAGTGGGAGACGACCTGTGCACTCATAAAGATGCTCCCGTCACACGTTTTGGATCTCTGAGTCAGATCAGGTCTCAGGGCTCCTTAGTGCTTTTGAGTTCGATGGGTCTGTTGTCAGGGTGATTTATTATTGAAAACTACAGGGTGACCGGGACCCCTCATATTCTAGGTCCCGAAGCCACTATAATAACAACACTGAGGCCACCTCATTCATACCACCCCTTTGGAGCATTTTCACATCTGTGACCACATTTGTTTTCCAAATGAAAGGACCAGGGAAGTGGGTCAAGCCATATTAATCCCATTTGACAGCAGATAGAAGACCCAGCCCCGCATGGTGTGAAATCCAGGCTGATGCTACAACACCCTCACAGACTCACAGGATATCAGTTCAAGTTCACATACACTCCTAGGGAAAATCGGCTAAACGTTGGGAAGTATCATATCTTTTGGCTTCCCAGGTGGCTCAGTGGTAAACAATGTGCCTACCAACGCAGAAGATGCAAGAGGTGTGGGTGCAATCCCCGGGTCAGGAAAATCCCTTGGAGAAGGAAATGGCAACCCACTCCAGTACTCTTTCCTGGGAAATTCCATGAACAGAGGAGGCTGGTGGGCTACAGTCCGTGGGGCCACAAAGACTTGGACACGACTGAGCACACACATCCATCCATCATTTCTTTATATACGAACATGTACTGTTTCTATGAGAATACTTTGTATTCACCGGTATCAATCTGAAATATGTATCGTGTGTTCTACTATTACTTCTTGGGGACCTGCGATGAGAAAGCACTGTTTGGGAGACAGACCATGAAGACGAATAAGAGCACACTCTGCCCTACACGAACTTACCATCTGGAAGAGACAACGGGTACGTTTACAAATAAAGAAGGGATGACAGAAGAGAGAAAAGCTCTGTATGTAGGCTGCACTTGGAATAGTCCATCTGAAACCTCCGAGAGGCATCGTCAATGCAATGGCACCTGGGGTATTACTAGGGAACCCAGTGTTTCAAAGAAACACCCCTTACTTCTGGAAAATCAGATTCCCAGAAAAGAAATCTATATTATTGGTGTCTCTTTTTCTAAGGCTATTATGGAATTCTTCCTCATAAAGAGAGATGTTTTTAAGTATATCTGGAGTGATACAGTTGTGTTGTTTTAGAGAGCTGCCCAGAGGCTCCCTTAAGGTCCTGCTTGTCCTTAAGCATTGTACTTCTCATGAAATGCTACAGAAGAAAAGATCATAGCCTGACATATCCCTTTTGAATGGGTTTTTAGGATATCACGATCATTTACCACTGATTCTCAGCTCCTGTGCGAGAAAACAAGTAGTCCACCTGTTTCATAGCCTTCTCAGAACCAAGAGCGCCAAGAGCACTGCCAACTTCTGGATGACCCGACACACAGGCAGCAGGGCCAGGGAACGAGGTTTCTCAGCATCTTTACACAACTGAGCAAATCCGCGCAGTGCGTGGCTTCTGGACTCCTGGGAGTTATGTGAGCAATACAGTTTTTAACTTAAAGCAGTTTATTCTTCCCAAATTTCAGTAACTAATTCCACTGAGTCAAACAAATAAAAAGTTAAAATAGCAAATATCTGAATTTTTGTGTTTATATTTAATTGAAATATACTGAGAATTCTGACTGCTCATGTTTAGTAACTCTATTGGAAAATTAAACTAACCAAGTAAATTCTTATTTCATGGCTGGGTCATCAATTTCAGTTATTCACATGACTTTATCATGTGTTCCTTTATGAATAAACAACTTTCATATACACATACACACTTGCACACACATATGCGGAGTGATGCAGACACACACACTCTAACTGTGGTGTAGGAAGATGCTCTGGGTGAGGTCCTTAACCTGCCTTTGGATGCTGCAGGCAGGGATTAGGATCAAATTACTTGCATCTGACATCACCACATCATAATAGAACAAAATGCTTTTTGCTATTCTTTAGATTATAAGTACTGTGGCTACCCAGAGAGAAACCCTGTTCATAATGAAAGGACCCCAGATGAATGGAAATCAGAGACTGAAATCAAGGGCTGATATATCCTCTTTGTTACAAAGTGTAATCAGGAGACCAGGCAGATTACTTGAAATTCCAATTTCTTCCCCCTCTGCTGACAGTACACTTCATCTTGTGCTTTTCCAAACATTTTGAATGGTGACTGAGAATTCTGTGAGGTATTACTGCTTCAGTCTTCCGAAAGTTGCAATTAAATATGCTCTAAGTAGATGTCACCTTGCCACCTTTTTGGAAAGGTATAAGAGAAAAAAAATAGGCATCAGAGGAAACGAATTCATAGTTAAGGCTCTTTCTTCTCCCTTAACCACATTCTGTTGTATCTTTATGGCAACAAAGGTCTGTAATCAGTCTGGTGCCAGCTTTCTAAAGGCATCAGTGAGATGAGCAGGGGGTGGAATGGGAGGATCATATTGCCTTCTATACCTATGAAAGGAGAAAAAAAAAGACCACCTTGCAAGTGAGTGAAATTGCATCTGAGTAACAGATTTCTTAAATAAATGGATCAGATTCTGACTGAATAGCTCAAACACCAGGAATCATTCCTTTTCAACAGGGTATAAGTGTTGCTCTATGTGTGACTTTCTTCCCAAAGACAAACTTTTTATCATCTCTGTAGCTAAATGAGGCCTGGGGACCTTCCGGAAATTTTGGTTGGACAATGCTAATGGCCTCTGGCAGCAGGGATTCGGAGAAGGTAAAGGCATAGTCTTAAAATGAATTTGTTCTTTTAGCAATCTCATGTGGGTCTGCTCAAACACCTAAAGGGTAATTGGCATGATTTATTTCCTATCACTTAACAATTCTGCCTCCACATGCCGTTCTTCTTCTCCATTTCACTCTCTTGCAGTGTAATCAGGTTCTACTGACTCAACAGGAATCGTTTTCATGGTTATCTGAACACAGTCTGGTGGCCTGTGGGTGAGGAATTACAGCTGCATGTCTGGGCCTGGGGAGCATCCTGCAAGGCTAGGGTCATAAAAGTCATCACTGTGTTCATTTCACAGAGCTGGGGGGGCTGGGGGCACTACAGCTCAGGGGCTCTGCTGGGGCTTCCCAAACAGCAGTTCCAGATGGAGATGCAAAATGTCTGAGTCGGCACAAACCAGCCGGCTGCCAATTGTGAGATTTCTCCATGACCTGGGAGAACTGCTCAGTTCCTAAGTAGGGCACTCTGCAGAAACTCGAGGAGGGTCATGCGGTGCCTTCAAAGAGCCGCCTTGATGACAGTGGAGAGCAGGAGAAAACCACTGCCTCTGGATCACAGAGGTTTGCGCTCGATTCCAGCATTTTCACTGCTTCTGAGCTTAACAACCTTTGGGAAATTATTTAAAACTTTCTGTTTTTTAAGACTATTTTAATTAATTAATTTATTTATTTTTGGCTACTCTGGACCTTCCTTGCTATGTGCGGGCTTTCTCTAGTTGTGGCGAGTGGAGGCTCCTCTTAGTTGCGATGCACCGGCTTCTCATTGCGGCAGTTTCTCTTACTGCAGAGCACGGGCTCTAGAGTGCACGGGTTCAGTAGTGTGGCGCCCGGGCTTAGTTGTGCTCCACGACATGTAGAATCTTTCCAGACCACGGATGGAACCCATGTCTCCTGCGCTGGTAGGCAGATTCTTAACCACTGGACCAGCAGGGAAGTCAGAAACTTATTTAAATTGTGCCTCAATGCCCACGTCTGTTATGTGGGAACAATGATATTTACCTTATAGAGATTTTACTAGAATTAAATGAAATGTTATGTTAATTATTCGACAAACATTTTAAAAACACCAGCTCCCTGCTCTAGGGATTCCAACATTAAAGATCCTCTACCTCTGTCTCCCAAGAGCTTTCTCCCCACATTGCAACATGATTACTGCTGTAGCTAACCACTCCTATTGCATCACGTAATTACCACTTCTTTTTTTGTGGTGAGAACATTTATGATTTGCTCTCTCAACAACTTTCAAGTATATAATACAGTATTTCCCAAGAAGACATACAAATGTCCAATAGGTACATGAAAAGGTACCCACTAATCATTAGAATCAAAGCCACAATGAACTATCAGCTTACACTGGTTAGAATGGCTGCCATCAAAAACACAAGAGATAAGAAGTATTGGTGAGGATGTGGAGAAAAGAGAATCTTTGTGCATCGTTACTGGGAATGTAAACTTACGACAAACAGCTTTGTGTCTAGTAGTGTATGTAAGTATCCAAAATAGTGTCTTGCACGGAGCTGATGTTTGCCTTTTATGAAATCATTTTCTTTAAAAATTTTTAAGTTATTTTTGAATTGTTTAAAAATTTTATTATTTTTATAATTTTCTTTTAAAATAGTTAGCATGCTCATGTAAACAAGGCAGTAACTGCTATCATTAATGTCTACTTGCCTATGTGTCTATTAATATTTATCTCTATCTACATCTGTCTGTTAGTCCTCCCAATCACCTGTTCATGTACTGTCTGTGTGCATCAGTTTAACACGCGCACACATATGCAATGAGCAGAGGATTCAGTGGACTTCTGGTAAGGTGCCTGAAAATTTGAGAGCAAAAGCTGTATAAATAATGACACCAGCCTCATGGAATGGTCTTAATGCAAATGACTTTGTCCTAAGATAGTGAAATCTTCTAGGAAAGACCCCTGTGTGAACTGCTATGATTATTCTTTCTGAACGGCAATTCAGTTCTACAATCACGAAAATGGCTATGATTAGCCCCCTAGTGACCTGACAGTGTTAATGCTGCTTCCCAAAGTGCCAACCAAACAATCAAGAAGAGCCTTAGTGCTGCAAAAATCAGGCCCATCATTCAACACAAGGTGGGGTCAAGATACGCAAGTTCCAAGTCCAACACGACTCCCTCAGGCTTGACTGGGAGTCTCATATGGTGGCTTTGAGAACCCTAGCCTGTTTGATCAACCACCAAGTTCCTTTAATTCTAGCAGCCAAATCTATTTATAATCCATCTCCTCTTCTCCATCTCTACTTTAGTTCAGATCTTATCCATTCTCCTCTTGACCAGGGCAATAATCTCCTGACTTGTCTCTTTTTTTCCAGTCTTGCTCCAACTGTAACCATGTTCCCTGTTGCAGGCTCAGGGGTCATTTTGTACAGCACATCTGATCATTTGCTTGACAGTATTTTCAGCATGACACACCTGTACACCTTGGCCACTCTTTCTTTTTCTATATTTTTGTACCGCACGCCTTAATCTTTCTTTCTGGGATAAACACACTTTATTCCTTTATCTCCTTGCCTATCTGACAAACATTTCTTTTACTATTTTTGAGCACTTATAATGTTCCAAGGAAACAAGTGCATTGCTCTTTTTTTTAATTAGGTCTGCAAAAATGTGCTTCCTTTTCCAATTCTCCTATTATACGCAGTGCCTTTGTTATAACTGGTGACCCAATACTGATATGTTATTTTTCATGAATGTCCCTGGTTTACATTAGAGTTCATTCTTTGTGTTGCATATTCTCTGGGTTGACAAATGAATAATGACCTGTGTCCTCCAGTGTTACAGTATCAGATAGGTTTGTTTTATTGCCCCCAGATCCCCTGTGCTCTGTCTATTCATCCTTTTCTTACTCCATGAAACACCCTGGCAAGTGCTGAACTCTGGGAAGGTAGGGATATGAAAGGTTTTTATTTTCCTTTGCTTGCAGGTCATCTACTTTTTGAGTTTTTATTTACTGTATTTTTAAAAACTTTTAATTTTATATTGAAGTATAGGCATGGGACAGTGCTAAATAATCTGCCTGCCAATGCAAAAGACACACAAGTTGAGGGTTCTATCCCTGGGTGGAAAGATCCCCTGGAGGAGGAAATAGCAACCCACTCCAGTATTCTTGCTGGAAAATCCCAGGGACAGAGAAGCCTGGGGGGCTACAGTCCATAGGGTCCCAAAGAATTGAACATGAATGAGCACAGATGAACAAGCATAGCCAATTAGCAATGCTGCGATGGTTTTAGGTGGACAACAAAGGGACTCGGCCACACATATATGTGTATCCAATCTTTCATATACTCCCCTCCCATCCAGGCTGCCACTTAACATTGAATAGAGTTCCCTGTGCTACACAGTAGGACCTTGCTGATTATCAATTTTAAATATAGCAGAAGCACTGAACTTTTTACTGCTTCCAAAGTATGCCTTTTTCTAGAATGTCATACAGTTGGAATCATTCATAGGCTTTTCAAACTGGCTTCTTTCACTTAGCAATGTACATTCAAGATTCCTCCATTTTTGTTTAAAAAAAACCAAAAACAAACAAATGGAACCTAATTAAACTTAAAAGCTTTTACACAACAAAGGAAATTATAAGCAAGGTGAAAAGACAGCCTTCAGAATGGATGAAAATAATAGCAAATGAAGCAACTGACGAAGAATTAATCTCAAAAATATACAAGCAGCTCATGCAACTCAATACCAGAAAAACAACAACCCAATCAAAAAGTGGGCAAAAAACCTAAACAGACATTTTTCGAAAGAAGACATCTAATAAACATCTAATAAACACATGAAAAGATGCTTAACATCACTCATTATTAGAGAAATGCAAATCAAAACCACAATGAGGTATCATCTCACACTGCTCAGAATGGCCATCATCAAAAAGTTTACCAAAAATCAATGCTAAAGAGGGTGTGGAGAAAAGGGAACACTCTTACACTGTTGGTAGGAATGCAAACTGGTACAGTCACTACAGAGAACAGTGTGGAGATTCCTTAAAAAACTGGGAATAGAATTGCCATATGACCCAGCAATCCCACTGTTGGGCATACACTCGGAGGAAACCAGAATTGAAAGAGACACGTGTACCCAATATTCACTGCAGCACTGTTTACGATAGCTAGGGCATGAAAGCAACCTAGATGTCCATCGCGGATGAATGGACAACAAAGCTGTGGTACATATACACAATGGAATATTACTCAGCTATAAGGGAATGGCAATCCACTCCAGTGCTATTGCCTGGAAAATCCCATGGACAGAGGAGCCTGATAGGTTACAGTCCATCGGGTCACAAAGAGTCAGACACGACTGAATGACTTCACTTTCACTATAAACAGGAACACATCTGAGTCAGTTCTAATGAGGTGGATGAACCTGGAGCCTATTATACTGAATGAAGTAAGTCAGAAAGAGAAAGACAAATACTGTATATTAATGCATATATATGGAATTTAGAAAGATGGTACCAACGATCCCACATGCAGGTTAACAAAGGAGACAGATGTAAAGAACAGACTTTTGGATTCAGCAGGAGAAGGCAAGGATGGGATGATTTGAGAGAATAGCACTGAAACATGCGCAGTACCACATTTAAAACAGATGACCAGTGCAAGTTTGATGCATGAAGCAGGGCACCCAAAGCAGGTGTGCTGGGACAACCCAGAGGGGTGAGGTGGGGAAGGAGCTGGGAGGAGGGGTTCAGGGTGGGGGGACACATGAATACTTGTGGCCTACTTATGCTTATGTATGGCAAAACCATCAAAATATTGCGAAGTAATTATTCTCCAACTAAAATTAACTAATTGAAAAAAGATTCCTCCATATCTTTTTGTGTTGATAGCTCATTTCCTTTTTTCATTATTGAGTAATATTCCATTGTATGAATATACTATAACTTGTTTATCCATTCACCTATTGAAGGACATAATAATTAAAGTTTTGGCAATTATGAATAAAACTGTTATGAACATCTGTGTGTGTAGGTTTTTTGTAAACACAAATTTTCAACTCCTTTGGGGGAACACTAAGTTGCATGATTGCTAGACCCTACGTTTAGTTCTGTGAAAAACATCCAAACTACTTCTAAAGTGGTTGTACCATTTCACATTCCCAGCAGTAAATTAGAGTTCCTTTATCTCCAGCTTCCCTGGTGGCTCAGAGGTTAAAGCATATGCCTGGAATGCAGAAGACCGGGGTTCAATCCCTGGGTTGGGAAGATCCCCTGGAGAAGGAAATGGTAACTCACTCCAGTACTCTTGCCTGGAGAATCCCATGGAGGGAGGAGCCTGGTAGGCTACAGTTCATTGGGTCGCAAAGAGTTGGAAACGATTCAACGACTTCACTTTCACTTTCTATCTCCACATCCTTATCAGCAAATTCTTCTGTTTTGAATTTTATCCATTCTGATAGGTGTGTAGCATGTATCTCATTGCTGTTTACCTCCTCTTTTTCTGTGAAAGTCAGGTCAAGTGGTTCTCCCTTTGTAATGGACTTGATGCCTATAAGAGCTCTCATCTCAGGTGTTGATGTTTTTGAACTAGAACCTTTATGACTGTGATTTTCAGAAATCTGCATGCACACAGCTACCATTTATGTGCTTTACGAATATTTTGCTAGCTGTAACACTGTCAACAAAGTCAGATAAATAAGCATAAGCTTAGCTATGCTGTATTCTGTGCTTAGTCACTCAGTCCTGTCTGACTCTTTGTGACTCCATAGACTGTAGCCTGTCAGGCTCCTCTGTTCATGGAGTTTTCCAGGCAAGAAGACTGTAGCGGGTTGCCATGTCCTCCTCCAGGGAATCTTCCCGACCCAAGGATTGTACCTGTGTCTCCTGCACTGGCAGGCGAATTCTTTACCACTGAACCACCTTGGAAGCCTGAAACTTAGTTATAGCTAGGTATTATTTATAATGAATATACCCAAGATTTGCTAATAGCCCTGAATCTCTCAATTCAAACATAATCCTCTGTGATGTCATCTCCTACCCTTCCAGCTTGCCTCCTCCGGCTATTGTTGTTGTTTAGTCACTAAGTCCTATCTGGCTCTTTCACAAAAGCATGGACTATATAGCCCACCAGGCTCCTCTGTCCATGGGATTTCCTAGACATGAATACTAGAGTGGGTTGCCGTTTCCCTCTCCAGGGCATCTTCTGAATCAGGGATCGAACCCATGTCTCCTGCATTGGCAGGAGGATTCTTTACCAGCGCCTTCTCCAGCACTTCTGCTCAAACAGTATTATTACTTGTAAGACCCCAGATCCACTGACCTTCTCATAGGTTCACTAACCCCCATATCCTTCATTCATGCCTTTCTTACTCAGCTTGGATTCTCCTCTAGCCTACTCAAGGGCTTTCCTCTTGTAACTTTCACTGCTTCTCCCTGCACCACCATTTAATTTTTTTTGTTTTGCTGAAATATAGTTGATTTACAATGTTGTATTAATTTCTGCTCACAGCAAAGTGACTCAGTCATACATATATATGAAATTCTTCATACTTTTCCATTATGGTTTATCATATAATATTTTTCTCTTTCTGACTTACTTCATTTAGTACAATAATCTCTACTTCCATTCATGTTGCTGCAAAAAGCATTTCTTTTCATTCTTCTATATGGTTGAGTAGTATTCCATCAGTTATCACATCTTTTTTATCCATTCATCTATAAATTAACATTTAGGTTGCCTCCATGTTTTGGTTATTGTAAACAGTGCTGCTACAAACACAGGGGTGTATGTATGTTTTTGAATTATAGTTTTGTCAGGATATATGCCCAGGAGTGGGATTGCTGGGTCATACGGCAATTTTCTTTTCAGTTCTTTAAGGAACTGCTTTCCATACTGTCTGTACTGGTTTATATTCCCACCAACAGCTGTGCCACCATCTTTGATTCCCTTAATACTGGATCATATACTTAGGGATAAGTAATAGCAATAATCATCTTCAAACAAAACAAAATCTTCCTTAACTCAAAGCGTTATTATTGCTGCTATTGTTTTATTTCTTCTCTCTCATTCATAGCAGAACTCCCAGAAGAATTGGGTCTACCCCCTCTCTCCACTTTCTGACCCTCTCTCCCAGTCAGCTGGGCTTGTGCCTCCAATTCCACGGAAACAGACCCATCAGTGTCACCAACACCCTACATCAGCCACAGCCAATGACGTGCTCTGTCTTCATCTAATGCAGCTCCTCACTATTTCTGAACCCTCCCATTATAGCCATTTTGAAACCCTATCTTTTCTGAGCTCCCAAGCCACCTCCGCCTGCCAGCTTCCCTTCTGCCTTCACCACCTCCCCCTTTGCAGTCTCACTAAGATGTTGGGCTGCCCAAAGCTTTTAGCACGTGCCTCTAGTCTATCTTAATATCTTCTGCTTCTGTTAGGTCCATACCATTTCTGTCCTTTATCGAGCCCATCTTTGCATGAAATGTTCCCTTGGTATCTCCAATTTTCTTGAAGAGATCTCCAGTCTTTCCCATTCTGTTCTTTTCCTCTATTTCTTTGCATTGATCATTGAAGAAGGCTTTCTTATCTCTTCTCGCTATTCTTTGGAACTCTGCATTCAGATGCTTACATCTTTCCTTTTCTCCTTTGCTTTTCGCTTCTCTTCTTTTCACAGCTATTTGTAAGGCCTCCCCCAGACAGCCATCTTGCTTTTTTGCATTTCTTTTCCATGGGGATGGTCTTGATCCCTGTCTCCTGTACAATATCAGGAACCTCATTCCATAGTTCATCAGGCACTCTATCAGATCTAGTCCCTTAAATCTATTTCTCACTTCCACTGTATAATCATAAGGGATTTGATTGAAGTCATACCTGAATGGTCTAGCGGTTTTCCCAACTTTCTTCAATTTAAGTCTGAATTTGGCAATAAGAAGTTCATGATCTGAGCCACAGTCAGCTCCTGGTCTTCTTTTGCTGACTGTATAGAGCTTCTCCATCTTTGGCTGCAAAGAATATAATCAATCTGATTTTGGTGTTGACCATCTGGTGATGTCCATGTGTAGAGTCTTCTCTCATGTTGTTGGAAGAGGGTGTTTGCTATGACCAGTGCATTTTCCTGGCAAAACTCTATTAGTCTTTGCCCTGCTTGGCAAGAATACACAGAAGAACTGTACAAAAAAGATCTTCATGACCCAGATAATCACAATGGTGTGATCACTCATCTAGAGCCAGACATCCTGGAATGTGAAGTCAAGGGGGCCTTAGAAAGCATCACTATGAACAAAGCTAGTGGAGGTGATGGAATTCCAGTTTAGCTATTTCAAATCCTGAAAGATGATGCTGTGAAAGTGCTGCACTCAATATGCCAGCAAATTTGGAAAACTCAGCAGTGGCCACAGGACTGGAAAAGGTCAGTTTTCATTCCAATCCCAAAGAAAGGCAATGCCAAAGAATGCTCAAACTACCGCACAATTGCACTCATCTCACACGCTAGTAAAGTAATGCTCAAAATTCTCCAAGCCAGGCTTCAACAATATGTGAACCATGAACTTCCAGATGTTCAAGCTGGTTTTAGAAAAGGCAGAGGAACCAGAGATCAAATTGCGAACATCTGCTGGATCATGGAAAAAGCAAGAGAGTTCCAGAAAAACATCTATTTCTGCTTTATTGACTATGCCAAAGCCTTTGACTGTGTGGATCACAATAAACTGTGGACAATTCTGAAATAGATGTGAATACCAGACCACCTGACCTGCGTCTTGAGAAATCTGTATGCAGGTCAGGAAGCAACAGTTAGAAATGGACATGGAACAACAGACTGGTTCCAAATAGGAAAAGGAGTACGTCAAGGCTGTATATTGTCACCCTGCTTATTTAACTTCTATGCAGAGTACATAATGGGAAACGCTGGACTGGAAGAAACACAAGCTGGAATCAAGATTGCTGGGAGAAATATCAATAACCTCAGATATGCAGATGACACCACCCTTATGGCAGAAAGTGAAGAGGAACTAAAAGGCCTCTTGATGAAAGTGAAAGAGGAGAGTGAAAAAGTTGGCTTAAAGCTCAACATTCAGAAAATGAAGATCATGGCATCCGGTCCCATCACTTCATGGGAAATAGATGGGGAAACAGTGGAAACAGTGTCAGACTTTAGTTTTTTGGGCTCCAAAATCACTGCAGATGGTGATTGCAGCAATGAAATTAAAAGACGCTTACTCCTTGGAAGAAAAGTTATGACCAACCTAGATAGTATATTCAAAAGCAGAGACAAAACCAAGGCTATGGTTTTTCCTGTGGTCATGTATGGATGTGAGAGTTGGACTGTGAAGAAGGCTGAGCATCGAAGAATTGATGCTTTTTAACTGTGGTGTTGGAGAAGACTCTTGAGAATCGCTTGGACTGCAAGGAGATCCAACCAGTCCATTTTGAAGGAGATCGGCCCTGGGATTTCTTTGGAAGGAATGATGCTAAAGCTGAAACTCTAGTACTTTGGCCACCTCATGTGAAGAGTTGACTTATTGGAAAGACTGATGCTGGGAGGGATTGGGGGCAGGAGGAGAAGGGGATGACAGAGGATGAGATGGCTGGATGGCATCATGGACTCGATGGCCGTGAGTCTGAGTGAACTCCGGGAGTTGGTGATGGACAGGGAGGCCTGGCGTGCTGAGATTCATGGGGTCACAAAGAGTCAGACATGACTGAGCGACTGAACTGAAGTGAACTAGTCTATCTGCTTTCTCTGTCTCATAGCTTCAAAACCTATTCATATGCTGATGACCCCCAGGTGAGGCTCTCCAGACTTGGATCTTTGCTTAGAGCTCTAATTCTCAGTGTAAATACTTTAGAGGCTTCCCATAACATTTGGAGTAACATACACTGTGTGTGTGTGTGTGCGCGCGCACGTGTGTGTGAGAGAGAGAGAGAGAGAGAGAGAGAATGTCACTCAGTTGTGTCCAACTCTATGACCCCATGGACTGCAGCACACCAGGCTTCCCTGTCCTTTGCCATCTCCTGCAGTTTGCTCAAACTCATGCTCATTGAGTCAGTGATACCATCCAACCGTCTCATCCTCTGTTGCCCCCTCTCCTCCAGCTTTCAGTCTCTCACAGCATCACTGTCTTTTCCAATGAGTTGGCATCAGGTGGGCAAAGTATTGGAGTTTCAGCTTTAGCATCAGTCCTTCCAATGAATACTCAGGAGTGATTTCCTCTAGGATTGACTGGTTGGATCTTCTTGCAGTCCAAGGCACTCTCAAGAGTCTTCTCCAACACCACAGTTCAAAAGCATCAATTCTTCAGTGCTCAGACTTCTCCATGGTCCAGGTCTCACATCCATGCATAACTACGGGAGAAACCGTAGCTTTGACTAGATGGACCTTTGTTGGCAAAGTGATGTCTCTGCTTTTTAATGATATCTACGTTTATCATAGCTTTTCTTCCAAGGAGCAGGAATTTTTTAATTTCATGGCTGCAGTAACCATCTGGACTGGTTTTGGAGCCCAAGAAAATAAAGTCTGTCACTGTTTCCATGTTTTCCCCATCTATCTGCCATGAAGGGATGGAATGAGATGCCTTGATCTTACTTTTTTGAATGTTGAGTTTTAAGCCATCAGGAAACTTGCACAAGCCTCTTATCTTCATCCATCAGAGGGTAGACAAAACGAAAACCACAAACACAGAAAACTAACCAAAATGATCACCTGGATCATAGTCTTGTATAAGTTAATGAAACCTTGAGCCATGCCATGCAGGGCCACTCAAGATGGACGGGTCATGGTAGAGAGTTCTGACAGAATGTGGTCCACTGGAGAAGGGAGTGGTAACCACTTCAGTATTCTTGCCTTGAGAACCCCATGAATAGTAGGAAAAGAGGCTCTCCACTTGCTGCTGTTTCAGCTTATAAATCTTTTCCTGTTCCCACCTCCTTCTTTTCATTTAGGTTTTAACTCAAATAGATATCCTCAGAGAAATAATTTGCTGACTATATACTTGCTACAGCAACCCCCCTACTCACTCAACTGTATTACTTTACTGATTAACATATTTCTTGTCCATCGCATCCAACTTCAACACCAGCTAAATGAGGAGAGGCACTAAGATGGTCTCATCTCTGCTTTATCCTCAGCGCCTAAACAGTGCCTGGGACAGACTACATGCTCAGTATATACATTTGGTGGCAGCTGACATTGTCTCATTTAACTGCAAATATTACTTAGCCTTTCAAGTTCAATTCAAATGATCGATTTTTCTACCCAACTTCCCTGGGCAAGGAGACCTCTGCCTTTGGTACAGAACTCTGGTTGAACCCTTATCCATGTTCACTATGACTGTTTGCTTGACTTGCCCCCAAAAGAATTTGCTGTGTCCCCAGTCCCGGTAGGCTGAAGTCCATGGGGTTGCTTAAAGTCAGGCACGACTGAGCAACTTCACTCACTTTTCACTTTCATACATTGGAGAAGGAAATGGCAACCCACTCCAGTGTCCTTGCCTGGAGAATCCCAGGGACGGGGGAGCCTGGTGGGCTGCCGTCTATGGGGTCACACAGAGTTGGACATGACTGAAGTGACTTAGCAGCAACAGCAGTAGTATTTGACCTAGTGTCCAATACGTAGTAGGCACTCAAATATGTGCGAGTCTTACTGACCTCTCTATCAACAAACTGAATTTCAACTACTTCTCTCTCTACCAGAGATTTTTTTTTTTAGAAGAAGAAGTAGACACACTGGGTCTGGTTATTCAGGAGCTTTCACCATAATTAAACTAGTGATGTTCCCCTATGTATTAAAACATTAGATACTCAGAGAGTGCTTCGGAGGCTGGAAAACCATGCAGCTTCCAAAAGTGCCAGTTTATCACAAGGGAGTTACTGAGGACCCAGAACGTGCTGGCTTATTAAGTAGAAGCACTTATTAAACAGATGCTTTTCAGCAAAGAGAAGTTTACTTTTAAGTACCTCTCTGCTAATCAAATGTCAGACCAAAGCAACTAATTATCACTAGTGAACTTCTTTTAAAATACTGACATAAAGCACATGAAAGTAAAGTGAAGTCATTCAGGGATGTCAGACTCTTTGCGACCCCATGGAGCCCACCAGGCTCCTCCATCCACGGGATTCTCCAGGCAAGAATACTGGTGTGGGTTGCCATTTCCTTCTCCAGGGGATCTTCCTGAACCAGGGATCGAACCTGGGTCTCCCACCTTGTAGGCAGACGCTTTACTGTGTGAGCCACCAAGGAAGTCCAAAGCACGTGAAGAAGCATCTACTTAATCTTGAACGACCATCTATGTTTTGATGATTCCCAGCTCTGTTCCTCCAGCTTCAATTTCTTGTTTCCCTCACAGATACCTGAGGTCCAAGCAGGAAATTTCGTTTTATTTTTTACTCTCTTGTGTCTAAAACACAATGAGTGAAACTCAACTTACTATTTTCTCTCTCAAACCACATCTGCCTACTTCATCCTGGAACCACCATGCCCTCATTTTCCTCAGCTAGAGAAAACAGCAGGCTGTCCCCTTCCCCTGTCATACTGCTGGTTTTTCCTTCTAGAAGCCTTCTATCCATCTCTTCATTTCTGATTCTGTTGCTCTCCCATACACCTGGTCTAGAGTCTGATACTGAATAACAGTTGCATATCTGGCATCAAGCCTCAGTCTCTTTCTCATCCAGGACACTGGATACATGGTGCTAAAGCATCATGTCTGTTGTATCACTTGCCAGGTAAGAGACCACCGAGATGACCAAATTCCATCATAGTCCTGCCTTACCCTACTTATTTAAATTGGTTTCCTGAACTTTCAAACATGAGCCCTGGGTGAGTAACCCCAGAATGTGCCATGTTTCCTTGAGTCTGCACCCTGACCCTTCCAGAACATAAGACTATTTTATTCAGCTATTACATGCTTACCAAGTACTCTGTTTTTCCCAATGGCTGGCTCCCAGTTGTACCCAAACTCTCTAATAAGCCCAAAGCCCATTGACTTCCAGCATTGCTTCTCAATCTCTGCTCCTCAATCTATGTCCCTTTCCTCTCTCTCCTCTTTTTAGAAAGCATTCATTTGCTCATTCTCTCTCACTTATTTGGCTGTGCCAGGCCTTAGTTGCGGCGTGCGGGGTCTCTGACGTTCGCTGTGGTGTGCAGGGCCTTTGAGCTGTGGCGTGTGGGGTCCAGTGCTCTGGCCAGGGGCTGCAGCCGGGCCCCTCCACTGCAAGTGCACGGTCTCTGGCACTGGGCCATCAGGGAAGCCCTGTGTGTCTTGTTTTTGCTTCTCCTCTCCCTTCCTCTCTGTCTTCTGTCTCTTCTGGATTTCACTCAGCTGCCTGCCTCTAACAAACCTGCTGCCTTTATGTCTGGAACAGCCTGTTCAGTTTCTTCTGGGGATTAACTTCTATTTTTTTTAATATAAATTTATTTTAATTGGAGGCTAATTGCTTCACAATATGGTATTGGTTTTGCCATACATTGACTTGAATCTGCCATGGGTGGACATATGTTCCCCATCTTGAACCCCCCTCCCATCCCATCCCTCTGGGTCATCCCACTGCACCAGCCCTAAGCACCCTGTCTCATGCATCGAACCTGGACTGGCGATTCATTTCACATGTGATAATTTACATGTGTCAATGCCATTCTCCCAAATCATCCCACCCTCGCCCTCTCCCACAGAGTTCAAAAGACTGTTCTATACATCTGTGTCTCTTTTGCTGTCTCACATACAGGGTTATCGTTACCATCTTTCTAAATTCCATATATATGTGTTAGTATACTGTATTGGTGTTTTTCTTTCTGGCTTACTTTACTCTGTATAATAGGCTCCAGTTTCATTCACCTCATTAGAACTGATTCAAATGTATTCTTTTTAATGGCTGAGTAATACTCCAGTGTGTATATGTACCACAGCTTTCTTATCCATTCATCTGCTGATGGACATCTAGGTTGCTTCCATGTCCTGGCTATTATAAACATGGCTGCGATGAACATTGGGGTCCATGTGTCTCTTTCAATTCTGGTTTCCTCGGTGTGTATGCCCAGCAGTGGGAAGCTGGGTCATAAGGCAGTTCTATTTCCAGTTTTTTAAGGAATCTCCACACTGTTCTCCATCGTGGCTGTATTAGTTTGCATTCCCACAAACAGTGTAAGAGGGTTCCCTTTTCTCCACATCCTTTCCAGCATTTATTGTTTGTAGAATTTTGGATAGCAGCCATTCTGACTGGAGTGAAATGGTACTTCTTTGTGGTTTTGACTTGCATTTCTCTGATAATGAGTGATGTTGAACATCTTTTCATGTGTTTGTCAGCCATCTGTATGTCTTATTTGGAGAAATGTCTGTTTAGTTCTTTGGCCCATTTTTTGATTGGGTCGTTTATTTTTCTGGAATTGAGCTGCAGGAGTTGCTTGTATATTTTTGAGATTAGTTGTTTGTCAGGTGCTTCATTTGCTATTATTTTCTCCCATTCTGAAGGCTGTCTTTTCACCGTGTTCATAGTTTCCTATGTTGTGCAAAAGCTGTTCATTTTAATTAGGTCCCATTTGTTTATTTTTGTTTTTGTTTCCAGTATTCTGGGAGGTGGGTCATAGAGGATCCTGCTGTGATTTATGTCAGAGAGTGTTTTGCCTATGTTCTCCTCTAGGAGTTTTATAGTTTCTGGTCTTACCTTTAGATCTTTAATCCATTTTGAGTTTATTTTTGTGTATGGTGTTAGAAAGTTTTCCAGTGCCATTCTTTTACAAGTGGTTGACCAGTTTTCCCAGCACCACTTGTTAAAGAGATTATCTTTTCTCCATTGTATACTCTTGCCTCCTTTGTCAAAGATAAGGTGTCCATAGGTGTGTGGATTTATCTGTGGGCTTTCTGTTTTGTTCCATTGATCTATACTTCTGTCTTTGTGCCAGTACCATACTGTCTTGATGACTGTGGCTTTGTAGTAGAGCCTGAAGTCAGGCAGGTTGATTCCTCCAGTTCCATTCTTCTTTCTCAAGATTGCTTTGGCTATTCAAGTTTTTTTGTATTTCCATACAAATTGTGAAATTATTTGTTATAGTTCTGTGAAAAATACCATTGGTAGCTTGATAGGAATTGCATTGGATCTATACATCAAATTCAAGGTTTTCTCCTCAGGAAGCTGTTCTTTGTCATCTTTCCAGCAAAGCTGCTCAGTGACTGCTTGTATGGAATTTATTAAATTATCCTGGAAGGTTTGCCTACTGTATATTTTTTCTCACCAAATCATGACCTCTTTGAGGGAAGAAACAATATCTAACTGGTCTTTATAATCTCTAGACATAGAGCAGACATTCAAAATTATGCTTATTTAGTACATGACTGATAGACAAAAAAAATATCTGTCTGAATCTCTTCCTATTTTCAGGAAAAAGGTTTGACCAATTTACTTCCACAAGTTCCTCTATAGTTCAATTGTATTTCAATCTTTCTATGAATAGATTTCTATAGCACTCAGTCATTCTCTGTTTTATAATTGAATTATATAATGCCATATTGTCTTTGCTCAAGTCTTGGTTCCTCATTACCGAAAGGCGGGCTTCTTACACCTTTATGGCCATGTTATAAGCACTTAGCATAAAAAATAATTAGTAAATTGATGAATGAATCAACTGGGTGAAAAACAGATCACCACCTGGCAAAAATAAAACCAATGAAAAAAATAAAACTGAAGTTGGAAGGTAGAGTCATTCTGAGGAAGTTGATGGGAAACTACAGGCAACTGAAATTTACGACCTGTAACTTGAATTCAAAAGTCTAAACAATACAACGAAAGTCATGCATTCAATAAATATTTATTACCCAGGTCTTATGTGTTAATACCATTACCCTAGGTATTGACATTATACTGTAATTTAATTTACTGAGCTGATGAAAACAAAACATCACCTTTAAATTACAACCAAAACCCCAAACCTATTCTATTAGAGCTTTAAAGAGTGGATATAGACAAAGGAGCAACCATCTGTACTAGAGGGTCTTCGTGCCGACCTGAACGCTTCCCGTACCAAAAGAAATTAATCTGAGGTCTCAAGGAATCCTCAAGCCCCCAGAGAGCAAGCCGCTTTCATTCCACAGATTGGAGCTGTGAGAGCCTTTTGCTATGCAAAGGTATGGAGAAGTAAGGGTGAACCTTGGTATCCTGAGTGTGGCTGGACCTCTGTTTAATGCATGTTTTATAAAGCTTGCATCTCCGTGCCTTTCAGTGGGAAAAGAGCTGGGACCAACTATGAGATGAGCTGAAAGATGGGCGCTGTTAATCTATGTCAGGGTTTGTGAACATGGGTAGTATTCATAAAGTTCTGTGTTGTGGGGGGCTCCTCTGTTCATTTGGGGATATTTAGCAGCATTCTTGTACTCAGCCTACTAGATGCGAGTCCCCTCCATTATGACAACCAAAAAAAAAAAAATGTCCCCAGACATTACTCAGTGTCTCCCAGGTGCAAAATTGTCCCTAGTTGAGAACCTGTGATGTATGCTATGCTTTGGAAGTATCTCTAGGTTTCAGAACCAAAAAGTAAACCATCAGTTAGCTTCCTCATATGCATTTCTATATTCAGTAAAACACTTATCCTTTCTTAATGGTTTTTATTATGAGATTTTTTGACGGTTATTTCTGTATTATATATAGATAGGTACGTCTTAGTTACACTGCACATACAGTTTCATCTATGGTCTTTCATTTACCTTTGCTATGAAATTCTAAATATTTAAGAGCTCTCTTAATACTATGGATAACTTGGGACTTCCCTGGTGGTCCAGTGGTTAAGACTGCATTTCCACTGCAGGGTACCCAGGTTCTATCTGTGGTCGGGGAACTAAGATCGTGCATGCCAAATGGCATGGCCAAAAATTTTTTTTAATATGAATAAACTGTCTTCTAGAATTAGTTACATACTCTTAGCGTTCTCAGATCGAGACTCTGCCAATCATTAGAGTTCTTGAAAAACAGTCTTTCCAAGAATAAAAAGTTCTACTATACTGCAGCAGTGTAAAACTACATCCTTTAGACAGTGTCAGAGACCCAAAGTCCACTTTTAATGAATTTTAACTGCTCAGTTCTCTTGTGTAGAGGTCTGGGAATGCTGTGACCAGCCAGCATGTTCTCTCAAAGACTAAGATCTCTGAGGAGAGCAGAGGCGGCGGAACCGCCAGCATAAAAATGAAGAAAAGAAAAGGGGACTCGGGAGACTGGCCTCGTAGGTGAGGGCGATGGGGAGCAGTTACAGAACAGCAAGCAGTAGGCAGAGAGACTCTAAGAGCCCTCCGGGGAGTGAGACAAAAGGCAGAAACGTGTGGGGAGTTCAGGATGTCACGGCGATCACCCATGCGGCATGTGAGGAAACAAGGAAGGGCCCGCACACAAGCGAACTGGAAAGCCTGGCAAGCAGGCAGCCGCCCTCCATCGGCGCCCGCGGCCCGGCAGCCACGCCAGCGCAGCGGATGTGTTGATGTTCACTCGACTGCCCTGCGCTGTTCTGATAGGCAGACTGCATTTTCCATTTCAGTGTCTGTTTTGGTCGTGCCATGTGGCTCGAGCGACCTTAGTTCCTCGCCCCTGGATCCAACCCACGCTCCCTGAACTGGGAGCGCAGGTGTCCTAACCACTGGAAGACCACGGAGTCCTGCATTTTCTATTTCTGGTCAATTAAAAATAAAAACTTCTGATACCAGGTCTTCCTCTCTAACTCTCTCATTTCATACCATGCCTTTTTTTTTTTTAAAGCACTCATTAAAACGCAAGCTAAACAATTATTTGAGTAAGTTTTGTTTAGTGTTTGTCTTCCCTGTTACAGACTGTAACTCCCAAGGGAAGGCAATATCTGTGTCAGCCACCTCTATACCCTACTTTCCTAGCCAGTGAGTTGTGGCACTCGGTATTTATTTCGCAGAATGAGTCTTTGATGATCTAGTTTGTTCTCCAAGGGCACGAGATATCAGAAGAAAGCCAAATTGCTAAAAATCAATACACTGAAATAAACAATATACAGGATGACCAGTTTGCCAAAGCAAATTTGCCAAAAATCAATGTGCTAAATTTACCAAAACATCTTATTTCTTGTAACTGTTTACAAAGTTAATGGAATTCTATTACATTGGGTGGTTTTACTAGCTTTTGACAGCCTTAAGGAAGTATTACATGACTGTTTTTCCATTTTTAAGAGCTGCATTTTAGTGAATGTTCATTTTATTGAGAGTTAAGAATCAGAGTGATTCAGATTTCTACTGAATAGATTTAATGATAAGATAAATTTGATAGCTCCCCAATCTTTTGAGTTGTCCCATCCCATTTCCTTTCTACTGCTTTGGATAGCTCTTACTTTTCACACTGAATCTGTCTGCCCACTGCTACCATGGTGACAGAGCCCCTTTATCTTATAGCTTAGCTGCTAGATAATAACAAGAGAGCTTATCATTTGGGATGGAATGGCTTTAGACACTCTAGATTTCATTAGTTGTTTTCCATACTTTCTACCAGAATGATTTATCAGCCTTCATTTGGTGCTTTTGACAACTCGTTAAATTTTACTCTATCCTGTGTGTGAAACAGTTGTTTTGGGCATATGAATATCCTCTACCCTTTGCTGTTAAAAATATTTCAGATTTCATCATTTAATCATTCTTTGACCAATGACACAAAGGATGTTTCAGCTTAAGATTTGTATTCTAACAACGAGTAACCAAACTCATCATATCCTATTGACCTGGTCACTCTGGATATTTCCTCAGCAAATTCATATTTATGATGAATATATAGGAAACGAGTGCTATCCTGAAATTACAGTTGTTGGCAATAAAACATATTTTTTCTAAAGATTAAACATATCGACTACCTGTGACCCTTAGTTTTAGAGAAATTAAGTATTTTTAAAGAGCTGGATATAGAACAGAAAAGCTTGGACTTTGTAGAAACTGTCAAAGCTGTTAAAGTAAATCTATTCAGTGTGAAGTTCTGTAACCCTTATTGCTGGTATTTTAATAAATTTGATGAAGTGGCTTAAAGCTTTAGATAGCATAAGTTTTTTGTAAGTGATTAATGAAGTGGGTAGCCATTCTCTTCTCCAAGGGATCTTCTCGACCCAGGGATTGAACCCAGGTGTCCTGCATTGCAGGCAGATTCTCTACCATTTGAGCCATCAGGGAAGCCCTAAATTTCAAAATATTCTTAAAACTAAAAAAAATAAATTGTCTACTTGAGAGAGATAATGGAGAGATACAGTAGCTCTCCAGTGTGGCAGCCTGATACAGTTTTGCCACTATTTCACTCTTGAATCAATAGATATAAATGTTGAATAGGAGCCTCCATATAAAACCTCAGAATTAAAGCAAAAAAAAGGGGGTCATGTTTTGAAGAAAAAAATAAGAGCTTTTTATAATCCTAAACTAACATGCATGGAACAACAGACTGGTTCCAAATAGGAAAAGGAGTACGTCAAGGCTGTATATTGTCACCCTGCTTATTTAACTTATATGCAGAGTACATCATGAGAAATGTTGGACTGGAAGAAACACAAGCTGGAATCAAGATTGCTGGGAGAAATATCAATAACCTCAGATATGCAGATGACACCACCCTTATGGCAGAAAGTGAAGAGGCGCTAAAAAGCCTCTTGATGAAAGTGAAAGAGGAGAGTGAAAAGGTTGGCTTAAACCTCAACATTCAGAAAATGAAGATCATGGCATCTGGTCCCATCACTTCATGGGAAATAGACGGGGAAACAGTGGAAACAGTGTTAGACTTTATTTTTGGGGGGCTCCAAAATCACCACAGATGGTGACTGCAGCCATGAAATTAAAAGACGCTTACTTCTTGGGAAGAAAAGTTATGACCAACCTAGATAGCATATTCAAAAGCAGAGACATTACTTTGCTGACTAAGGTCCGTCTAGTCAAGGCTATGGTTTTTCCAGTGGTCATGTATGGATGCGAGAGTTGGGCTGTGAAGAAGGCTGAGCGCCGACGAATTGATGCTTTTGAACCGTGGTGTTGGAGAAGACTCTTGAGAGTCCCGTGGACTGCAAGGAGATCCAACCAGTCCACTCTGAAGGAGATCAACCCTGGGATTTCTTTGGAAGGAATGATGCTAAAGCTGAAACTCCAGTACTCTGGCCACCTCATGCAGAGTTGACTCATTGGAAAAGACTCTGATGCTAGGAGGGATTGGGGGCAGTAGGAGAAGGGGGCGACCGAGGATGGGATGGCTGGATGGCATCACGGACTCGATGGACATGAGTCTGAGTGAACTCCGGGAGATGGTGTTGGACAGGGAGGCCTGGTGTGCTGCGATTCATGGGGTCACAAAGAGCTGGACACGACTGAGCGACCGAAGTAAGTAAACTAACATGCTATTAAGAAATTTGCCTAGTAATTTTATTAGGAAAGTCTCAAGCATATCTGAGGCAACAGATTATAGAAAGAAAATGGCCATTTAAGATGCCATTTAAGACACTAGTCTTCTATACCTACAGAATCAGCTATTAAGAAGTCTAAAGTAAGAAGGCCCTCTTTTTTTTCCTTCCTCTTTTATCAGGTATTTTGGAAGCAGGCATTTAATTTGATGCCATCACATGGAGGGCTGTGTTTATAGAGAATGAAGGCCTAGGGATAGGAAATCAAACTGAACACTCCCCCAGATAGCTGGGGGATGGATTTTTCTACTTGAGACACAAGCTTGAACCTGAAGAGGAAATTCAAAGTTGGATTGTAAAACTTCTAATGACTGTGAACAAAGGTTTTTGGTTCTTTTAGGTAAGGCCGCATCTGTGGAGTTGAGTGGTTTTCCTGGTTAGACCCTGCAGGCTGCTCTCCACCTTTTAAGGGGGCCCTCCCTTAGGGACAGTTGACAGTGAGATGATGATGGGACTGTTTCAACAAGGTTGTGACATCTTCGGCAATTTTAGACTACCTGCTGCTGATTTTCCTTTTGACGAGTAGCTTAAAAATGGTGGATTTCAACAATTTCTTTTCTTGTATCAGTCAGTAGGATCAGTTCAGTCTGTTCAGTCACTCAGTTGTGTCCGAGTCTTTACGACTCCATGGACTGCAGCACGCCAGGATTCCCTGTCCTTCACCACCTCCCTGAACTTAGTCAAACCCTTGTTCATTGCGTCTGTGATGCCATCCAACCGGCTCATCCTCATCTCATCCTTTTCCTCCTGCTTCAATCTTTCCCGGCATCAGGGTCTTTTCCAATTAGTTAGCATCAGGTGGCCAAAGTATTGGAGCTTCATCTTGAGCATCAGTCGTTCCAATGAATATTCAGGACTGATTTCCTTTAGGATGGACTGGTTGGATCTCCTTGCAGTCCAGGGGACTCTCAAGAGTCTTCTCCAACACCACAGTTCAAAAGCATTAATTCTTCAGCGCTCAGCTTGGTCCAACTCTCACATCCACACATGACTTCTGGGAAAACCATGGCTTTGACCACTCTCATCCTGATGTGTTTCTTGTTGCATTCTGGTGAATGCTTTGGTCTACTCTTGAGACCTGCTGCTGCGAGAGAAGTTCTAACTGGTAAATAACCAGAATCAGAACATAAAGTAAAATGAAGTTGATTTTCAATTAGCAAATGTGTACTAATTATAGCATAATTTTAATCCCATCCTGGGTTCTTTGAATCCCATTCTGTGGCATATTTTTTTTAATAGCAGCTCAAACTGACTAAGATATTTGGTGACTTACTTTGACCAACACTGTGCAAGCTCCAACCCAAAGTCTGAAGCTAAAGGATGAGAAACCACATGGAGGAGAAGCGAGATGCCTGGATGCTAGCCTGCCAACTGCTACACGAGTGAATGAATCTGTCCCAGATCAACCAGCCTTCTCATCCACTGAACACAATCTCTTGAAAAAGTCCAACCCTGGATCAGCCACACCAGCCAAGATAAGAACCACCTAGCAACCCATGAAAACGTGAGCTAAATGAAATGACGGTTGTTTTAAGCCACTAAGTAACACGGCAATAGGTAACTGATGCAAACGTGCTTTATATTTTATACCTTTGACTCTCTGTAGGCAGCCCCATCACAGTGGGACTTAATAAATACCTGCTGGTTGGCAGGAGCATCAGGGATGCAGCATTTGTATCTCATGAGATGAAGCCATAGCCACAGACAAGATACAACTTTCAGGAAATTCCTTAGGCAGTTGACCTTTTCACCTTTCATGTTACAGTTGCTAACTTGTTTCAACTCAAGGTTTGTTAGGATCACAGATGCCTTTATAGGTATATGTAAATGAAACCATTATTTCATTCCTGCACTAGGATACAGCTTTAAAAAAAAGTTTTATTGAGATTGCTAATACTTCACATATCATAAAACTCCCCTGTTTAAAGTATGCAATTAAATGGGTTTTAGTATATTTAGAGAGTTGTGCAATCATTACCAAAATCTAATTTTTAGGACATTTACATCACCCCAAAAGGCACACAGTTTCTTGCTTCATATTTTTCTACTACTGATAGCTAAAAAGGACCTTTAGCATTCTAGTTAATTCATGATAACATGTTTCCTACATCAGCCAATTAACTCATATTGCAACACATGCAGTGTGCCTTGTTACTAAAAACCAAAATTTAGAATCCTGGACTGTCACACAGAATCTGAAGGGCATAATAACCACTGAGTTCAAACACTATTTGCATTAAAAGGGCTTATTCAGCAGATTTTGAATTTGAAGCTGTTGTGTAGCTTAGTAAGCGTTTTGTTTGTTTCTTTAAAATTTACTTATTTATTTTAACTGGAGGATAATTACAACATTGTGATGGTTGTTGCCACACAGCAACATGAATCAGCCAGAGGTAGACACGTGTGCTGTCCATCCTCAACCACCCCACCCCCACTTCCCTCCCACCCTGTCCTTCCTGGTTGGCACAGGACACTCTGGGTGTCCTGCTTCATACATCAAGCCTGTACTGGTAATCTGTTTTATATATGGTAATGTGTATGTTTCAATCCTATAGTAAATTATTTTTAGTGCAGAAAAATGAAACAAATTTAGATCGCACTTCAAATTGCTATTAACAAGGCAAAGAAGAGTTAAGTTCCAGAAGCTGGAATGTGGAATCTAGAAATATGGGTGCAGAATAGAGTTGAGATATGTTGCACACTCCTAAAAGTGTTAGCAAATGTCAGCCACTCCCTTACCCAGTGTGCAGTACTGCCTAATTAACGGTCTTCCTTCACCAAATATTTCACAGTTCAGTATTTCAAGACAGTTTTAATAAAAACATATCTCCATCTGCATGGTAAAAAAAAGTCAAGAAAACAGATTCATTTTATAGAGTCAACTCCATAGCTCACCTTGGGTATGCCTATCTATTTCCTAAAGAAAAGTTAATAAGATTACATTTTTAAAGCATTTTAAATTATAGGTTAAAACAGTTATCTTATCAGTGACTTCTTGATTCATTTGCAGTATATCAAGCTCTGGGTAAAAGAAGATAATCAATCCTAGCGTTTCAAAGATATTAAAGTGCTCCTGAAGATCAATTAGTAATTATTCACAACAGGTTTTAGGGTCTAAGAATTAGATGCTATGACAGTGGGGGGGTGGCAGTGGGAGGATACAGACGGCGATCAACTTCTGAGTCGACTTAAGAGCTGTCGCCAGGGATCACTCTGTAAGGTGCATGGATTTCAAATTCTATGTCCCCCCATTCTACAGGTTTTGGTCATAAATAAGAACGTTAACTAAGCCCAGTGGCACAGAAGAAACCTCAAGAGAGACTCACGCAACAACACTTATCAACTCTTCAAAAGTGCTATGGCAAACACAGGGTGAAGAATAATCTGCCTCCCACGGAATAACCTGAAGGCATGACTCAGCTTCCCCTAAGGGCCAGATTTCTCTCAGAGGAGGGACAAGGGAAAGTCAAGTCTTCCTTGGACTGTTCTGTGTGTCTTGGGAGTAAACGTCCACTTACTAATTACCAATATTATACCTACTTCCAAAGATGGTTTGAGAAGACTTGATAGGAAAAGCATGTGTATACATGTAATTGTTAAAATTATGTATATATGTAACACATGAGCCAGTAATCCCACTCCTGGGCGTATATCCAGAAAAAGATGGAAGCTCTAATTCCAGAAGATACCTGCAGTCCAATGTTCATAGTAGCATATTTATAATAGCAAAGATGTGGAAGTAGCTGAAGGGTCCATTGACAGATGAAGGGATAAAGAAGATGTGGTGTGTATATACAATGAAACAATGCCGTTTGCAGCTACACAGATAGGCCTAGAGATTATTATAGCAAGTGAAGTAAGTCATAGGGAGAAAGGCAAATATATTATTTATATGCAGAATCCAAACAAATGATACAAATGAACTCATTTACAAAACAGAAACAGATTCAGGGACACAGAAAACAAACTTCTAGTCACCAAAAGGGGAAGGAGGAGAGGGAGTAATTAGGACTTAGAAGCTAACAGATACACACTAACATATATAAAACAGATAGACAACAAAGACCTACTGTACAGCACAGGAAACTGTATTCAATATTTTGTAATACCCTAGGTGTGTGAGCTCAGTCACTTTAGTCACGTCCGACTCTTCGCGACCCTATGGACTGTAGCCTACCAGGGTCCTCTGTCCATGATGTTCTCCAGGGAAGCCCTGAAAGGGAAAAGAATCTGAAACAGAGGTGGTGCTAGCGGTGAGGAACTTGCCTGCCAAAACAGGAGGCATAAGAGATGCAGGTTCAGTCCCTGGGTCGGGAAGATCCCCTGGAGGAGGGCATGGCAAGCCACTCCAGTATTCTTGCCTGGAGAACAAGACTAGAGCAACTGAGCATGCACACGCATAAAAAAGGTAAAAAGCAAAGGGCTGGGGGATAATAACATGAGAAAATCTAGAATAAGGGGAGCTACTGTTCAGCACAACAGTTCCTTCTATAACAAAGAGCTAAACTTGTCCTCTCGGAAGGAAATGTCCCTTAGCCCCTGATACAAACTCTGAGATCCTCCTGTGTGGATCCTTCCCAGGAAATAATGAAAAACACAGAACAGTGTTCTGAGCAGCACTTTGAAAAAATATTCAGAGATGCTGGATATGGCTGTGTAGCATAGAAACAGAAGAAGGAAAATCAAGAACACAGTGCTGTAAAAATATCTCCATGAGAAGCCAATTTACCCAATCCAGGTAGATGGTGTCCTGATGATCTGACTTGCTACAGGGTTTAGCTCAAAGCTTAGAGAACAACCGGAGGCTAACATTTCTTAGCCATGCCTTTGGGAGTGTCAGTTTACAAGAGATGCAGAGCAGGTCACTCAAACTTCAGATCATTAGAATTACCTGCAGTGCAACTGCTCTATGATGGGGCACCAAATATCACAGCTAAATACAGAGAAGCTAATGTTCAGTAGTAGAAGTTCATCTGTGTATTAACTGAGCACCTATTATGTATTAAACACTAATCTAAAGGCTGAGATTCAGGGGAGAACAATACAGACTTGGTCTCAGTCATTACTGAGTTTACGATCTGCAGAGGGCAGAGAAGGCAGAGAAATAAAATGGTAAGTAAAAGTTTTGAAAAGATAATTTCAAATGCTCAGGGCTTTGAAGACACTTGCGACAAAGAGTAACAGAAAGTCCGACTCCATGCTTCAGTTTGCTGACGGCTCTCAGGCTCTGCCGTATTATCTTGCTCTTACATTCTACATCTGGGTAAGCTGCTGAGAAAGCTCAAGTTTGCCTTTGGTTTCGGAAAGAAGTTCAAGCAATGGCAACCCTTCCTCAAGGGCAGGAACCCTCACCTTTTATGCAACCCCAAGCTCGTCCGCTTTCCCTACTTTCTCAAGCCATTTTTGGAACAGCTTAGGCATTCACCCTTCTCACCCCAGAAAGCACTTTATTCTAACAATGAACTTTTCATCCCCTCCTGGCCAATGTGTGACATCATGTGTCTTGACATTTGAACCAAAGTTTGGATGGAGGGGCCGCCTTCCTCTGAGAAGTGATCGTATCAGAAAACAGCAAAGCCCTAGGATTACAAGCACAGTGAGAAAAGCAACCAGGTCTCTCAAAGGCAGGCTGGGAAACTGCACAGTGTCACTTCAGCTAGACAGTTACTGGCCACAGCAAGTCCCCAAGCCAAGTCTTCACTCTTGCTAGGAGGAGCGGTGAAAATGTGTCTCCATTTTTGCAATCCATCATGACCATCTAGATGAAAGCAATTTGGCCACACCCAGTTTATCCACTTTGTTACACTGTGAGTAAAAACCTTTTGACCAATATCATTACTGATAATTGTGTCTCTCGACGGCTCAGCATGGCTTCTCCATGCTGCAAGAGGTGGGGCTGGGGTCCCAGTGGGCCAAGTCTTACCTCCTTATATTCCTAGGACACTGAGCACAGAACTTGCATATCCTAGGCACTATTGTTATATTTCATGGGTTGCAAGTATTCACATGTATGTGTGTATACAGAATTATTATAGAAATAAACTAAAGTCAATCTTACGCTAAGAACTCTGTAATAGCTAAAGCATAGGAGTAAAAGGGGGAAAAAGCCTGACATAAAACATTTGGAAAATCTTCCATATATGTTCATACATTATCTCACACATCATTCACATTTTTCAGTCTTTTGAAATTAGCAGTGTCAAACTGAGGCCTCTTGTCAGGTGGGTGGCAAAGGCATTGGAGATAATTCTGACATTCTAATAGCTTAACGAGGCACGAGATCTGTAGGAGGGTGAGTCATGGTGAACCTCCCGACAGACCTGGGAGATGAGGAGAATGGCTCACCATGGGGAGGGCAACGCTCACACCCACAGTGCTACGGGTACATGCTAGCCGAAGGGCTGCATAAGCTTCCGCCACTGGAAGGCAGACATGCGTATTTGACTATGCATGCTGCTGCCTTCCCTGGTCCTCACAAAGCCCTTTGACTTTAGTATCCACTGGGAAAAATACTTACTGACTTTGCTAGGACTGTGCTAAGCCTTAGGAATAATGAGCCTACAGGGGTTCCTGCCTTAAAGAAGAAGGAAACTAATAGTGTTCTATGCTAGCCTCTGCATATCCTTCCTACACAGCACTTAGAACAACCCAGTGAGGTTTTAATATAGATTATGAATTTGTTCTAAGTCATTCATCAAGTATATGGCAGACTCTTGATTCAAATCCTGGTCAGTTTCAGCCTATACACACAGGCTCTTTCCAGCCTATAACAACATGTTTCTTCCAGCTATGCAAACACAGCTTTTAAAGGAACACCTCCTTTCCTTCCCCCAGTGAATCTCTCTTTAGATTCCGTCTGCACATGATTGTGACTCCACTGGGATGATGGGTTCACCTGACAAAGTAACCCTGGTGAGTGGAGTGCCCACGCCTCAAGGATACACGCAGTAAAGAAGGAAATTAAAATATGTGGACCCCCAAGTCAAATTCACCTCTGCTAGAAACAGTGCAGTTTCCAGGGTGGTTGCAACATGCAGAATCAAGAATTCTACGAAAAGAAGTAAAACTAGAATACACATATCTTTACAATAGAAAAAAGGAAAATCATCTTTCATTTTCTTTCAGAAGATGCTTATGAAAGGCTTCTTTTTCTGCACAAGATAAGATTACACAAAGCTTGAAATCATAGTGTGATGGTGATGCCTACATTCTCAGTTGTTTAGTCGTGTCCAACTCTTATCGACCACATGGACTGCAGCCCACCAGATTCCTCTATCCATGGCATTTTCCAAGCAAGAAATACTGGAGTGGTTGCCACTTCCTCCTCCAGGGAATCTTCTGGAGATTCAGGGGTTGAACTCAAGTCTGTCACATTCCCTGTCGCCAGGGAGCCCTGATGGTCATGTGTGTGTGCACGCTAAGTCACTTCAGTCATGTCCAGCTCTGCGACCCTATGGACTGTAGCCTGCCAGACTCCTCTGTCCATGGGATTCTCCAGGCAAGAATGCTGGAGTGGGTTGCCATGCCCTCCTCCAGGGGATCTTCCCAACCCAGGGACTGAACCCACATCTCTTACATCTCTTCCATTGCAGGCAGGTTCTTTACCACTAGTGCCACCTGGGAAGACCCTGAAGGAGCTAATTAAGCAGGTAGCAGCCGTCACAATGACCACATCACTTCAGCTAAAGGGAAAAAACACAAATGAAGCCAACACAAATGATGTCTACCCAGGTCTGCTACTGATACCAGCTTCTGAGAGTTGTGGGAAATAAGTACCCGAGTCCGCCCTTAAGTCTCCCAGTTAATCCCCAAGTTTCGCCCATATGCCCACGTGTCTTTAGCCCCATAGCATTCCCACGTGACTGACTGCCCCGCCTGGGATTAGGCAGCAGTCCCCCTACATCTGGACCTACCTTCTCTGAACTGGCCAGCATACCCTCAGTCTCCTTCTCGCTCCAAAGTCCCCCTTTACCAGATAAATTCTTTGTGTACAACTTCCATCATGGCACTCTTCTGCTCAAAAATCTTTTCATTCACAGGCTTCCCTGGTGGCTCAGTGGTTAAAAATCTGCCTGGCAATAAAGAGGACATAGGTTCAACCCCCGGTCTGGGAAGATCCCACCTGCTGCAGAGCAATTAAGCCCACGTATCACAGCTGTTGATACTGCGCTCTGAGCCTGCAAGCCACAAACACTTAAGCCCTCTCACCCGAGTCCATGCGCTGCAAAAAGAGACGCTACTGCAATGAGAAACCCGCACACCCCAACTAGAGAGGAGGCCCTGCTCACCACAGCCAGAGAGGGGCCCCCGCCCACCACAGCCAGAGAGGGGCCCCCGCCCACCACAGCCAGAGAGAAGGCCCCGCTCACCACAGCCAGAGAGGGGCCCCCGCTCACCACAGCCAGAGAGAAGGCCCCGCTCACCACAGCCAGAGAGGGGCCCCCCCTGCCCACCACAGCCAGAGAGGGGCCCCCCCTGCCCACCACAGCCAGAGAGGGGCCCTCCCCTGCCCACCACAGCCAGAGAGGGGCCCCCCCTGCCCACCACAGCCAGAGAGAAGGCCCCGCTCACCACAGCCAGAGAGGGGCCCCCCCCTGCTCACCACAGCCAGAGAGGGGTCCCCCCGCTCACCACAGCCAGAGAGGGGCCCCCGCTCACCACAGCCAGAGAGGGGTCCCTGCCCACCACAGCCAGAGAGGGGTCCCTGCCCACCACAGCCAGAGAGGGGCCCCTGCTCACCACAGCCAGAGAGGGGCCCCTGCCCACCACAGCCAGAGAGGGGCCCCCCCGCTTACCTCAGCCAGAGAGGGCCCCCCCCTGCTCACCACAGCCAGAGAGGGGCCCCCGCTCACCACAGCCAGAGAGGGGTCCCCCCGCTCACCACAGCCAGAGAGGGGTCCCCACCCACCACAGCCAGAGAGGGGTCCCCGCCCACCACAGCCAGAGAGGGGCCCCCCCTGCTCACCACAGCCAGAGAGGGGTCCCTGCTCACCACAGCCAGAGAGGGGCCCCCCCTGCTCACCACAGCCAGAGAGGGGCCCCTGCTCACCACAGCCAGAGAGGGCCCCCCCCTGCTCACCACAGCCAGAGAGGGGCCCCTGCTCACCACAGCCAGAGAGGGGGCCCCCCCTGCTCACCACAGCCAGAGAGGGGCCCCTGCTCACCACAGCCAGAGAGGGGCCCCTGCTCACCACAGCCAGAGAGGGGCCCCTGCTCACCACAGCTAGAGAAAAGCTGTGCGGCAACAGAGACCCAGCACAGCCAAAAATAAATGAAAACAAATGAACAAAAATCTTTCATTGCTTTGTATTTCCTCATGTTTTTAGTCAAACTAGTCTTTAGTTTTTCCATTCCATTGCTCTCCAAATCCTACTGTCCTTGGCAGGCTCTCGGTACAGAAGTCTCAGGGTGCCATCCCCATGTCTCTCTCTGTCTGTACTTAGAGTATGCACATCCTCTTCTTACACACTCCTCTTCTTCGCAGCCAGAGCTGAGGTTACGTCTCTGGTCTTCCACCAAGCTTTCAGGGATAAGTCCAGCCCTTAATTCTTACAGGACATTCAAATTTGTTCTCACAATTGGGTGCATAATTGTATTACATACTGTCCTACAGTTAATCATTGCTTCACTTATGTTAGTCTGGTGTCCCTAATTGTTTTAGGGTAAACTAACATGTAATTACATTTTATGTGGTGGAAATACTCACATTTATGTATACATGTGTGTGTTTACAAATATGTTAGTCTATTGTTATTTATTAACTGTATTAACCACTTATTGTTAACCTAATTTCACACCAAATATTTGCATATTCTCATGAATGATAATTTACATAGATTCAATGTCAACTTAAATATTTCCAGAGTAACTTTATCACACTTCTTGATAAAATAGATTTTTAAGAAGTTGGCTAGTTGCCTTAGAAATCTCAAATGAGATATGAAAACAGTTAAGGACTTTTTTTTAAGGTAATCTCAACATTAGAACAGTTGTGAATTTCCCTTCATAGATGACTCATTCATTCACACAACTAAATGGTTCCAGAATGCTTACTGGATGCCAGGTACTGTGTCAAGTAACAAGGACATTATTCGTATCAGAACTATGTGAAGGTAGTTTCTAGTTAGCCAAAAGAAAAATGCAATTTCATAGGAAAAATATGTAGACACTGTCAAGATATCCCAAAGTTTCAGTTCAGTCACTCAGTCGTGTCCGACTCTTTGCAATCCCATGAATTGCAGCACGCCAGGCCTCCCTGTCCATCACCAACTCCTGGAGTCCACCCAAACTCATGTTCAATGAGTCGGTGATGCCATCCAGCCATCTCATCCTCTGTCGTCCCCTTCTCCTGCTACCCCCAATCCCTCCTAGCATCAGGGCCTTTTCCAATGGGTCAACTCTTCACATGAGGTGGCCAAAGTATTGGAGTTTCAGCCTCAGTATCAGTCCTTCCAATGAATACCCAGGACTGATCTCCTTCCGGATGGACTGGTTGGATCTCCTTGCAGTCCAAGGGACTCACAAGAGTCTAATGGTAGCTAAATTAGGCCAATCGACAAACCTGGTAGTCCTGATTAAAAGAAAAAAAAAACCATATTCCAGCTCCATTTGATTTCTACTTTAACCTTTTCCATTGACACAGATTGAGGCTGGTCAGAGCTACTTAACTGTCACAGATCTATTAGAATTTTCTGTTTCTCCCTTTTTTTGTGTGTATGTTAGGGGTTTATGATGTAGATGGCTTGGAAGATACAGGCTGGAAAAGCCAGGATATTGAGCCTCCAAATTTGATTGTGGGAAGTAAAGTTTTCCTGTGTTGAAATGAATTCTTGGGCAACCCAATGGCTTTGTTCCAAAAATGTCCTGCTGCAGTGGAGGACCATCTCACATGGGTCATTACACTTCTAAGCTTTAAGCCTCAAAATGAGCATTAAATTAAAATTCCCTAGTAGGCAGAACACTGTGACACTCAAAAGATGTGGACGTGCTAACTGAATTCTGGGCAATAATATTATTGCCACTGCATATTTATTGAGTTCAACAGGGTGCTAAGTACTGTACAGACAGATAATACAAGCAACCTATACAGAAAGAAGCAACAGAAGTAGTCTTATAGCCGTCTCCCATTCATCTGCTGAGGAACAGACAGTATAACTAGACTTTTTAGAAACAGTCTCCTCTTTTCAAAAGTGTCCTCAAGGTTTTCCATTGTTTTGTTCGATTGGAAAGTGGCCGATTTTCTACAGTTACCATTTATGACTGTGGCCAAGTCTCCCAACTTCAAAATGACCGTAAGAATGCTGCAGGCATTTAACTGAAGAACTTCATTCCATTGCAACTGGTAATTATGAGTGAAGTTTTCTGGTAAATCTTAAATAAATCAATTGTAAATTATGATACACATACCATTGTGTTTTTCATTCAACAGGGGAAACAGAGGTTTTCAAAATTAACAGTACTGCCCTTTTTAACTAGCCTTCAATTTTCTGAAAAGATGCATGCATTTGAATGTCAAAAGAATTTAAAAGTTAATGAGTGAAAATACTCACAGTTGAAGCATGAAGCAAATATCTTTTTTTAAAAAACAAATCTAGACACAAATAGAGTAAAAGTTCAAGTACACTATACTCAATATGCATGTGCAAGAAGCAATATGCGTGCGGATGAGCTACAAGAATAACTTTGCATACACAGAAACTAATTGAATTTCAGAAACCTAACTTTCTTTATTTCAATGGCAGTCCATCAGGGTTAGAAGAAAAAAAAAATTAAGCACTTTAGAGAAAATGGGTTATAAACTGTCATTGTTGAGTTTAATGTTCTGACAACTTTGAAAGTAACTATAATGTAATTTTTCAAGTTGGTAGCTAAAATAATGGAACATTTGGATGCCATTGAAATGTATGTCAGTCAAGGAGAGAACAGAAAAGCAGCGGGAACAATGCTTTTCTTTGCTTATGATTCTTTGCGGTTTTGAACTCTTGCTCCAAACCTTGGCAGTCAAGGGCAGCTCTCTGCTCAGTGGTTCTCCTGTCATTCCTGCTCATAGGAGCCACGTCTGGGCCTGCTTACCACTTTCAGCAGCTGTCCTTTCCACTAACTTGTCTCCTTCATCTGCTGTCAGGCCTATACCTAAACCCCTATGCTAAGAAGTGAGTAATGTCTCATGTAAATGGGTCAGTGTTGGTTTCAACCTGGTAGGCTAGGTCTGGCCTTTGGAATTAGTATCTCCAGTTATTAACAAACACGGAGTCCAGTCCATCCTGTCCTGGGGATTGTTGTTATTCAGTCATTAAGTCACGTCCAACTCTTTGCGATCCCATGAACTGCAGCACGCCAGGCTTCCCTGTCCTTCACCATCTCCCAGAATTTGCTCAAACTCATGTCCATTGAGTCACTGATGAGATCCAACCATCTCATCCTCTGTTGTTCCCTTCTCCTGCCTTCAATCTTTTCCAGCATCAGGGGCTCGTCCAATGAGTTGGCTCTTCACATCAAGTGGCCAAAGTACTGGAGATTCAGCTTCAGCCCTTCCAATAAATATTCAGGGTTGAGTTCCTTTAGGATTGACTGGTTTGATCTCCTTGCTGTCCAAGGGACTCTCAGGAGTATTCTCCATGACCACAATTTAAAAGCATTAATTCTTCCGCAGTCAGCCTTTTTTATGGTTCAACTCTCACATTAGTACATGACTACTGGAAAAACCATAACTTTGACTATTCCAACCTTTGTTGGCAAAGGGATGTCTCTGCTTTTTAATGTGCTGTCTAGGTTTGTCATAGCCTTTCTTCCAAGGAGCAAGCGTCTTTTAATTTCAAGGCTGCAGTCACCACCTGCAATCATTTTGGAGCCCAAATCTAAGTAACCCTAATGTGGACAACATGAAGTTGAACTATAGGAAACACGATTCACATACATTTGTCTTACCAACAGGCAACCTCAGAGATGGCGCTTCCTTCTACATTTTTTGGACTGGCCTTGTCATTTGTCAAATGAGTACAGTCACATATTTATGTCATTGGAAATATCTGGGCAACTCAAGTTCCTCCTGGATAAGAACTGACTGAGTTGGGATTCATTTCTTCCTCTGTCTAACCACAATAAAGAGGAGGGGGAAAACATATTTTTTCTCAATCCAATTCAGCCCATACTTACTTGGAGTCTAACATGTATAACCTTAATGCCAGGAGGAAAATAGAAATTGTCATTAAAGACGTTGTAATCTACAGTCTCATGCTGCTGCTGCTGCTAAGTCGCTTCAGTCGTGTCCGACTCTGTGCAACCCCATAGACGGCAGCCCACCAGACTCCCCCGTCCCTGGGATTCTCCAGGAAAAAACACTGGAGTGGGTTGCCATTTCCTTCTCCAATGCATGAAACTGAAAAGTGAAAGTGAAGTCGCTCAGTTGTGTCTGACTCTTAGCAACCCCATGGACTGCAGCCCACGAGGCTCCTCCATCCATGGGAGTTTCCAGGCAAGAGTACTAGAAAGGGTAGCTATTGCTTTCTCCAAACTATGGTGTCATAATAGACACATATTCATGAATGATATATTCCTTTCCGTTTTTACCTTAAGAAGGGATATTTCATAGAAGCATATTATTTTGCCTGCCCTCTCTCACTGAAAACCACACTTCAAGGTTGTCTGAAAGTGGAGTCTCTCTGGGTACAAAGATGACTTATTCTTGGCATGCACACCAGCCTTTCCACAGTCCCTTTTACTTCCCAGTGCCAAGTTGGAGCTGATATGACATGCGTAAGGGAGTCAGGGCTGCCCTTGTTCCTACTAGTTCTCTTTGTGTCCTGTGATGGGATTTTGTTCTGAAGCACAGGAAGGCATATGCCCCCTCTAAATGACATGTCAAGCCTCAGACACAGTTTGGTTTGGATCCTTTCCCCCTTCTGACACCACAATTTGTCACCAGTAGAGAATGCAGATAGCCATGCCAAATGCGAATGTCACCTGCACGCGCACATTTGGCAAATGTTTACCCAGATCTTTACTCTGAGAGTTAAACAACTAATCATCTAGTTGTTATTTAGTTGTTAAGTCCTGTCCAACTCTATTGCGACCCCATGGACTGTAGCCTGCCTGTCCTCTGTCAGTGGGATTTCCCAGGAAAGAATACTGGAGTGGGTTGTCATTTCCTTCTCCAGGGGATCCTCCCAACTCAGTGATTGAACCTGCATCTCTCACACTGGCAGGCAGGTTCGTTACCACTGAGCCACCTAGGAAGCCCTCATCATCTAACAGACAATATTTAAGGTACTACTTAGCATTGAAATTTTGTAATTCTGTGGGATTTATTGGCACTTTTGTGAAAAGCTGCCAATGATATGCCATTTTGCTTTCACTGAGAAAATGTTATAAAGGAGAACATTAATCTATAGTGGAAGAGATGAGGATAGTTCATATTTGTGGGTAAAATATTCAGAAGTCTAATGTTACCTATTTAGGTTACATGTTCAAGTTTCTGATATAATTTATCAAATTACATGAATAAATATGCAGTATTTTTTTTCAAGTGCTTTAGAGATACTGATATAAACACTTTCTTACACTTTATACTTCTTTTTTCAAACAGTGAGGGAAGGGTTTCATTACTCCATCCAAGGGAATTCATTTTGCTTGTATTTGCATGTAGTCTGGTCAAGTGCCTGAAACAATCTGTTAAGTGATATCTGATTATGTCCAGGGTCTTGTTTTCAGTCGATCTGCAGGAAAGAGGTTAAGAAAGAGACTGCTCTCAAGCAGGCACCAAACCAACACTACAAAAGTGTGAATAGGAGAGCTGGGAGTCTAGGCTGTATCCATTACACTCTTCCAGAATAAGTGATGGATGGTCCCCTTCTTAAGATCATTAAAAACCCTAACACAGATTGTCATGTATGCAACCCCCAACAAAGGGCCATATTGAATCTGAATGTTTTAATGTAAAAAGTTTCCCATAGTAAACTGATAAATGCAAAAAGGAGGTTCCAAAATTATACCTATAGCATGATTTCAATCTCTTTGATAAATTGGATTATATGTCATTTATGAACTTATACACATAAATGCAAAATAAAGGTTCTTACAGTTTATATTCCAAAATGTAAAACGTAATCATCATTTCATTGGGAAATTGTGAATATTATATTTTTCTTCTTTTTTTGCTTTATCTCTTTTTTAAAACAACAAATACATTTTATATCATATTATGTTTCCTGTGCATCATAGTTACATTTTTTTTACCTATTCTGTAATTAGAAATAACTGTATTAAAAAAAAAAAAGCTTACCATAGGCACTAAGTAATTTCTAAAAGAAGAGTTTTGAAAATAAACCTGAATTTTCTCCCTTTCATTGAAGTATACAGATACATGCTTTAGATCATAAGAAACTGATTTCATTCTTTCCTACATATGGATGTCCTTGTGATATGACAGGAACTTTTAAATGAGTTGCTCCTGGAAGCATCATTTCTGAAGATGCGTAAATGGTTTTATGCATGTATCAAAGCACATATCATGGGTCTGTCATAGCCTTGCACAGAGAGATCTGTAATTCTTCATCTCGAAGTGGAGCATGTCCAGCTCCCACTGACAGAGAGAACAAGGTCTCCTATTGTCAAAATGCTAAATAAAACCCCCCTTGTGTTCTTTAGCTGCAAGCACATCTCTACTCCCTAGACACCACAGGTCTGTCTGCCATAGCCCTGTCTCCCTGCTGGCAATGTTACCATGTGCTTTAAATTTAACTGCAGCCTTTTTGACCTCCTCATCTAATGAGAAGGGGTCCAAGGCCTTTGGATGGTAATGATGGAGCGCGTAAAGGTGCGTGTGTGCTTGCTAAGTCGCATCAGTTGTGTCTGACTCTTTCTGACCCATGGACTGTATGTAGCCTGCCAAACTCTTCTGTCCATGGGATTCTGTAGGCAAGAATACTGGCGTGGGTTGCCATGCCCCTCTCCAGGGGATCTTCCCGACCCAGGGATTGAACCTGTGTCTCTTATGTCTCCTGCATTGGCAAGTGGGTTCTTCACCATTAGTGCCACCTGGGAAGCCCCATGTAAAGGTGAGACTTAGCCAAATTTATTAACAATGGCAAAGAGGATGCCCCCACAATGTAAAGAGAAAAAATTTAGTCATTTGGTATCTTTGTGATACCCAAAGTTGCTTATAAAATACTCAATTTAAGACCAACATGCGGCGGATTCATGTCAATGTATGACAAAACCAATACAGTATTGTAAAATAAAATAAATAAATAAAAAATGAAGAGCAAAAAAATTCATCAAGCTAAACACTTACATGCACCTTTATGTTGGTATGGTACACTTCAGTCATAGGGATGTTTTTCAGATATTGTACTTACATGGTTTCATAAGAAATTAATAAATGTTAAGTTATTCCCTTCAAAAAAAAAAAAAGAACAACACAAGAGAAAATCAAGTCCCCTCTAAATGGAAAAAGTTGGAAGACATTCTGCTTTTTTAGAACATGGAGTTTGATTGGTCAGAGGCTCCTGACCCATGGGCATTTGTTTCTTAGTTTAAAAATGTCTTTGTGAAGCTTCTTAAGAGGGCTATTAATGAGTACTTATACATTTTTTTTAAAAATGAGCTTTTCCTATTTTATTTGAAATAGTATCCCAAGCTATCTCAGCTACATATTAGCAAAGTATACCTTAGCATGGAACTGAGCCCCATGTCCAATTTTAAGATTTATCAGCATCTTTAAAAATGTATAGTGGCGTGCCAAGAGTTATAACAGGGTACCTCATGAAAAATCTACAATCTTCCTTCTGAATTATGTATTTACGACCTCCTGAGGATGATAGATTTCAGGGAGAGAAATGTGATTTAGGAACTGCTTTTAGGCTCCAAACATACACTGGGGTTTGCAAGAGGCCTCTGTACTGACTGGAGTGCAGTGGGGTGAAGCCTTTCCCCTTTCTGAAGGTCAGCTAGCATCACAGGGATCATGCCAACCTTTTGCTTAGGCACCTACTTTTTGTGGGTTTCTGGCAGTACAGATCACAGCAGCCTGGGGAATACGGATTGTCTGGTTTGTGGATTACCTGGAGCTCTAAACCTAAAGTTTAACCAGCGTTCAGTGTATGCCCATGGTGTGCCAGGTATCATCCCAGGTGCTGGGAGTATAAAGAGGAGCACTCCTCAGTTCTGGCCCCCATCCCACCGCTGGCCTTCACCAAAGAGAGGGCTGGGAAGGGGGCATTGTTTAATCTCTGGGGGAAGCCCATCCTGCAGCTTGCTAACAGATCTGAGACTGCCTGAAGGACAGGCAGAGCTTGAAACCACTGACCGTAAGGAACTGTGAGTTAAGGTATCTGTCGCTGGGTATTAGGTATGCTGTGGATGACCTCCATCCACTAAGAATCTTTTGATTATTCACAATCAGTTTATTATTTCCATACAACTGAGGTGCTGACATCCGAGTTAAGGTATCTGTCGCTGGGTATTAGGTATGCTGTGGATGACCTCCATCCACTAAGAATCTTTTGATTATTCACAATCAGTTTACTATTTCCATACAACTGAGGTGCTGACATCCGAATGAAACAGAAAAAAAAAAATCCTACTATGTGTTTAAGTCTTAAATACATTGCATTAACAATCAAACATAATTTGAGGCATTAAAGTAGTTATAATTCTGGAGAAAACTTGGGAGTTAGTGATGAGACTGGGTAGGCCTAGAGATGGTTAACTTGGAGAAATTAGCCATCTGTCCCAGGCTAGTCTCAAGAATATAATTATTGAGTCCCTGGATTGTTGGGAAAGGTATAGCTCCACCATTTGAGCTGGGATGCCTCTGTCTCCAGCTCAGATTCTGACTTAGAAAGTCAGGGGGACCACAGATCCTCCATCAGAGCCCTGGAACCTTCTTCATAACCAGGCCAGATCCATGGTTGACTCCTTATTCTGCCTATCTTGGGAGAATGGGCTGCTGCAACTTAGATGGTCATAGTCCACTTAGTGGATGTTAGCAAAAGGAAGATGATAAATCTCTGAAACTCCGGGCTCATCTTCAGAAAAGGAAGAAATTAGTGCTCTTTTGAGTGCATACCGTATGCCAGGACCTAGGTACACTTATAGATGCTATCTTACTAAAGTACTGCAAATACATGCAACAACCATGGGCCAAACTATAAATACAGTGCCTAATATAATGCACTAAGTATTCTGAATTCTGCCACAAAAAGACAGCTTCAGGAGTCAACAGAGAAAAATTTTAAGCTTCTAATCATACGGCGGACACTTTATACGTACCATGCACAGGCACTAGGCGAATCCTCACAAAATCCTACGCAAAAGAGAATTATTGCTATCCCAACTTTACGGGAAACTCAGACTAGGTAGACTAAGGAAGGTTATACAGCTAGTGCGTGCCTAGGCTTGTCTGCTTCCAAATGCTGTGCTTTGAATTTGTCTAAATTTGTTTCACATGATTCCAGTTCCAGTTCAGTTGCTTAGTCGTGTCTGACTATTTGCAACCCCGTTGACTGCGGCACGCCAGGCCTCCCTGTCCATCACCAACTCCTGGAGTCTGCCCAAACCCATGTCCATTGAGTCGGTAATGCCATCCAACCATCTCATCCTCTGTCATCCCCTTCTCCCCTGACCTTCAATCTTTCCCAGCATCAGGGTCTTCTCAAATGAGTCAGCTCTTCGCATCAGGTGGCCAAAGTATTGGAGTTTCAGCTTCAACATCAGTCCTTCCAGTGAACATTCAGGACTGATCTCCTTTATGATGGACGGGTTGGATCTCCTTGCAGTCCAAGGGACTCTCAAGAGTCTTTTCCAACACCACAGTTCAAAAGCATCAATTCTTCGGCGCTCAGCTTTCTTTATAGTCCAACTCTCACATCCATACATGTGGATGTGTTTATTTCCCAGTAAATAAGATTAAATAATTGCCTAAAATACATTTCCAAAATGTGAAACAACCAAAGTTACTACAGGTTTTCTCAATTTTAAAGGAACTATATTTGCCGGGACATACAGACCTATTTTCCTTGGCTCTGAAACCTGAGACTCTCCTGACTTCTCTCCCTTACAATCCTCTGTGTCCTGCTGGCAACCCTCTCAGCATCTCACTAAGCCAGTCCTGCTGCAAAATAGATGAGGTTGGTAGCCCCTGATTTGCCATGAAAGTGAGGCACTTGAGAGGTCCTGAAACAACAGCTCATTTGAATAAAGCTCTCTGCAGCACGCAGAAGGCAAGCCAAAGTAGTTTTCCTTTTTATTCACAGAGGTACTTGAGTTAAAATCTCAAGTTCTGAACCTGTTGCCATTCTATTTTTTATTTTCTCACAGACTTACAGTGCTCAACTGGGTCATACATGGTGTTAGGTACAAGTGTGGATGGTTTCTGAACGGCCCCGATGAAATCAGACTGCATGGATCATTCTGTAGCTCACTGAGTGTGTTGCACAAATAAATTAGAAAACCCAACACGGTGGGAGAAGAGGGAAAATTAGCTGGGAAAGCCAAGGGCAGAGGGTCAATATACCATTTCTGCGCTATGGAGAAGCCAGTCTGGGCTGCCAGGCTGTACAGTTGGGAGCTCTCATGATTGTTCAGAGCCGTGCAGGGAGATTCGAACCTCTTCTCTGAAAAGGGAGAAGCCATTTGTGTGATGCCAGCCTTGTGGGGTGAGAGCTGGCACCTGCTGAGAGGACCCCCGCCATAGGCTTGCCCCGGAGGCTTGAAGGAAGCAGCAGGACATCACTCCACAGAAAAACAAAGGCAGATTCTCAGCTCCCTGAAACTTGAGTGCTGGCTCAACAAGCTGTAACCGCCTGGAGCCATCAGCTGCCCGCAGAGCACAGAGCAGAGCGCAGAAGCCCCCTCATCTCCAGAGCCACTGGCCGGAAGGGCTCCCCAGGTACAGGGGACAGGTCTCATTCACTGTGGCTCTACTAATCAGCGTTCAGATTTAAGAGGAAATAAATGCAGCATTTCGCAAACAGGTAAATTAGAGGTTGTCATTTATGGAATCGAGGCTTCCCTCGTGGCTTAGCAGTACAGAGTCTGCCCACCAACAAAAGAGACTCAAGTTCGATCCCTGGGTCAGGAAGATCCTCTAGGGTAGGAAATGGCAACCCGCTCCAGTATTCTTGCCTGGGAAATCCCAGGGGCAGAAGAGCCTGGTGGGCTACAGTCCATCAGGTGGCAGAGTCAGACATGACTTAGTGACGAAACAATAAGAACAATTCATGGAATCAAAGAGTGCTTTCAGACAACTCTCCGAGCATATATACAAGGTTGTCTTCTGACCATGAACTTGCATGCTGACCAGGGGCTCAGAGGAGCAAGGCTGAGAGACAGAGCTGACAGGGACACAGCAGACGTGACGCCCAAGCAACTCTGTCATTCAAGGACCCACGGCAGCCCTCCCGCCCTCAGTTCAGATGGAAGCCAAGTGAGAAGAACACTCTCAGCCAAGATCCTAACCAGCTCCACACATGTATGTGTGCGTGCTAGGTCGCTTCAGTCGTGTCTGACTGCGACCCCATGAACTGTGGCCCACCAGGCTCCCTTGTCCAGGGGACACTCCAGGCAAGGATACTGGAGTGGGCTGCCAACCCAGCTCCTTACGTGCTATCCTTTTCAACCTCAACAGGCTCTCTTAAAACTCAGCCCTGAGCTCATTTTTTTTTTTAATGGGTCCAAAGGGGCACATTGTGAAAAAATGTGAGGTGAAGAGATGACAAGAGATTAATTGCAGTCTACAATCCATGTGAATTACTTCCTTTGTGAGAGGATTACATATTATGAGGCAAGTAAGGAAAGAAATCTTTTTTATATCAAATGTTGCCAAACAGGGGCTCAGTGGCTTACAAAGTATTAAAAAATGGAGGTGTCAAATTTAATATGGGGAGATTTGGCCTATAAATTTGATTTTGTTAAAAATAAGACTTTCTGATGAAATGGCCTGCTCCCACAGCTGCCGCTGGCTGAGTGTCGGGGGCACGTAAGATCCACCCTTCCAGCCCCACCAGCTCACAATACCACTCCTCTGAATTACTTTCCCAGCCCTATGGACATCTCGGAAACTCTGTTTTGAACAAACTATCTTAGAATTAATATTTGCTTCGAAAAATATGCTTGTGTGTCTGATTCAATATTTACTCTTTAGTCAACTGGGAAAATAGAGCAGTCCACCAGCAATTCACATTGCTGGGGGGTTTTCATTAGACATGGTTCTTAAGGAGCCACAGGGAGCTGGACGTCTCTGCAGGAACCGGAACATCAGTCTTGCTCTTACCTCATACACATGTGTGTGCACACACAGACACAAGCACCACCACCACCAATACTGCTTTTTAACTGGACTGGAGTGCCCAAGGCCATCCCTGCCTGGCCTGCCAGGGCACTGCTTAAGACATAGGAATGACAGCAATTTAGGAAAATCTACTGATGTGCAACGGGCTTCTCAGGTGGCTCAGTGGTAAAGAATCCATCTGGAATGCAGGAGACTTGGGTTCGATCCCTGGGTTGGAAAGATTCTCTGGAGTAGGAAATGGCCACCCACTCCAGTATTCTTGCCTGGGAAATCCCATGGACAGAGGAGCCTGGTGGGCTACAGTCCGCAACACAGCTGATGAGGAAGGGTTTGTTTCTGAATGAGAGTAACTCCTGTGGGTAAAGGGATATGATTTCTGGGAAAGAAGGACTGGAAACCCTTCCTGAGGAGAGTGTGGGAAGCAGGCAGTCAGAAGGGCATGTGCTTGAGCCTCGGGAGCAGGAAGGGCCTTCAGTGAGGAGCTGTAACTCGGGGGAATCCCTGCCTTGTACTGCGGAGCGAGGAGTGTGGAGATACTCATGTTAGACGGAAGCCGTAAGCATAGTTGCCCTGGTCCCTTGGTATCCAACGCATGTACACAGCCTTGTGAGGTGGTGGTGTGAGAAGAGAAGGGGTGGGGGAGAAACGTGCTGTGAGTGAAGGCTGGCTGCTGTATTAGTTACGAGGGCTGCCAGTACAAAAGACTACAGGCTGGGTGTCTTGAACAACAGAAATTTATTTTCTCACGGTTCCAGAGGCTAGGAGTGTTACCAACCCAGCCTTGGGCCTGCTCGTCCTTGCACGGTAAAGCCAATCTACCTGACACAGTGGGCGGCGTTGAAGGAAAGTACAGCCTTTACTGCAGGGCACCAAGCAAGGGGAATGGGCAGCTCATGCTCAGAAGACATGGGAACCTTTGATGGATTTCAGGGAAGAAAGTTTAAGGGCGGTGTGAGGGAGGGGGCTGCAGGATGTGTAGTCAGCTGGTGCACAGTCCTCGGATTGGCTGGCAGCGAGGTGAAGTTTCGAGCATCATCAACCATCTCTGTTTCCATTGTGCATCTTCACATTTCCTAATTATTAACTATTGAACCAGTCTTTGGAGACCCAAGGGAGGCCTGGGAGACGAACACAAAAGCCTTTTTCTTCAGAAGCATACAGTGGGGCTTCCCTGATAGTCTAGTGGTTAAGAATCCACCTGCCCGCACAGGGAACATAGGTTGATCCCCGGTCCGGGAAGATCCCACATGCCGCAGGGTAACTAAGCCCGTGCACCCACAGGTACTGAGCCTGTGTACCCACAAGGCAGAACCGCCTGCTCACCTTAAAGGCCTCTTACCCTGCAGCCTGTGCCCTGCACCAGGAGCAGCCGCCGCGGCGTGATGCCCACTTGCCGCAGCTAGAGAAAGTCCACGTCCAGCAATGAAAACCCAGCCCAACCAAAATCAAACAAAAGATTAATAAATAAAAATGACTTTTGAAAAAGTGCACAGGGGCTGGAATATAGCTGTAGTGCCCTTTTCTGTGATACTCCTCAGTGATGTGGGGAACAGGTTCAGGAAAAGAGAGGAGATGAAGATTTGGATAGAGGTTGATGGTAACCTCAGCAGAGGAGCTCAGTTCTAGGGCCACTCGGCTTCTGGAGTCTGCGGGGAAGGAGTCAGCCGTGGCTCCTTCTGAGGCCTCTCTCCTTGGCTTGCTGGTCAGTTTCCGTCTTCCCATGGTCTTTCCTGTGGCTGCGTCTGTGTCCAAATGTCCTCTTCTTGTCGAGACATCTGTCACACTGGATTAGGGCTCACCCCAAAGGCCTCAATTCACTGTAATTACTTCTTCAGAGACTCCAAACAGTCATGTTCTGAGGTAGTGTGGATTCAGGCCTCAACATACGAATCTTTTTTTTTTAAGTTATTCTTTTGGCTCTCCCCTTCACACCTTCTTAACATTTATTTATTCATTTTTATCCTTGGGCCACATTGTGTGGCACGTGGGATCTTAGTTCCCTGACCAGGGTTCAAACTGGAGTCCCCTGCTTTGGAAGCGTGGAGTCTCAACCACTGCACCACCAGGGAAGCCCCCAACCTAAGAATTGCAAGGGGTTATGATTTGGTCCAAAACAGTGGGCGTACAGTCACTCTTCAGCTGGAGTCCGAGCAGCACTCACCACAGGGGCAAAGCATCCTCTCAGATGGACTCTGTCCTGGAGCTGCGGGCAGGGCCAGTGACAGAGTGAGCCCTGTCCAATGCGGGGCCTGCCGCTCTGAGGAGCAAGCAGCGGAGGGGCTGGTGAAAAGATGACTGAAGAGTATAACGGAAAACCTCCTCTTCCCTGACATCTGTACCCTGGTCCTTGAGGGGGGCACTGAGCTGACTGTTGGGTAAATCTGTTATGAAACGAGAGTGGGGGAAGGATGATCTGATTTGCCATACTTTAACACACTGATGGATGTGCAGGGCTGTGTATGTCCTGCAGAGTGCGGAAGACCTATGCTGGACATCACTACGAAGTGACTGTGTGACCTTGGATCTCTCTGCTCTTTTCCAGGTCTCACTTTCTGCATCTCAGTTTCTAAACAGGAGAGAAGCAGTTGGGATGACACGAATGAAACACAGCCCCTCGACTCCAAGACAGAAGCTAATTGTAGTCGTTCACGAACGATTGGCGGTGTAATCTCTAACAGAGATCAGCGTGAAAGGCTGATCAGCGTGAAAGAAACAAGCATCCAGCGGGAAAAACATGCTAACTCCAGTAACAGCACCTTGGTGCTAGCCCAATACCAGGCTCAGAACAAGCATTTAAGAAAGGAAGAAAACATGGACTTGAGTTTACATTAACTTCACTGTAGTTGATAAATACAGAGAGCAACTAAGACTAGTGAAGGCACAGGTCTAGAAGTTAAAGAACGGGAAGAGAGGGTTCCAGGGCTCTTTTGGGAGTTCTGGAAAACAAGTCACAACCAACTCTCCTTCAGAGGCCCACGCCTGCTGCAGGCGCTGTCTGTGTGCACAGACACACAGCTTTTTGAATGGCCTACAGGTACTTCCTGCAAAGTTTTCTGAGGGTGGCAAAGAGCCGAATGAGACAAATGGCCATTTCACTAGGAGTTAAGTTATCAAAATATGGACGGCTTAATGGGTTGAAATAGACCTGCAACTCTTCGCCACCAGAAATTACCGTCATCTCAAAAGCAGCTGCTTACCAAAGGAAGAAACCACTGAGGATGTACACTCACTAAAGAAATCAATTTGCATCCCAAGGCAAGAGGAAATGTTATAAAAACGTACGGAAGAGCAATATTTTTTTTTCCCCTCAGAAAATACAACTATAAAAAAGGATGAGAATTTCAGACAGGAAGAAAAAATAGTCACAGGAGATGCAGCGTACCAAGGACGATGGATGAGTATGCTAAAGAGACAGATACTAAATAATTTACATTCCTATAGATCTAGCATATTCCTCCATAATATGTTCTGTTATTTATACCGACTGCGCTATAAAATCTCACCACCTTCTCTGAGCTTCTGCAAGATATACCCACACAGACAATGCAATTTCTCACCCTCTGTCTTTATACTGGTTACTGGGCCTTGTCATCTTTTTCATTTGCAAATAAAATACTCTCTCTGTGCTCTTCCGGAGACTTTTATCAGAGCCATCCACCCCTGAACAGAGGAGCATTTCAAGATCAAAAGAGAGGCAAAGTCACACTCTTTTAGCAATTGAGATAAAGATTCACACATAATTAGGCCAGGACAATAGGATTATTTAAATAGATATATCTTTTAAGAATAATCAACTGCTATAAGCTATTCAAATACTGCAACCAGCACTAAAAAAAGACAGGGAACTGACAAAGCATTTACCGAGGACAAGGAGAGCAGGCAAGGGGAGAGGGAGGGGCCAACAGTGGTTTAAAGTATCTGTACACCAGCTTCCCTGGTGGTCCAGCGGTTCTGAATCTGCCTACCCATGCACGGAACACTGGTCTGATCCCTGGTCTGGGAAGATTCCACATGCTACGGAGCAACTGAACCTGTGCACCACGACTACTTAGGCCCATGCTCTCTAGAGACTGTGCTCCACAACAAGAGAAGTCGCTGCGATGAGAAGCCCATCCTCCACAACTAGAAATTAGCCTCCACTCGCCGTAACTAGATAAAGCCTGCACACAGCACCAAAGATCCAAAGCAGCCAAAAGTTATTTTTTAAATTGTGTCCCCATTTTACGGGCTTTCCTGGGGGCTCAAATGGTAAATAATATGCCTGCAATTCAGGAAACCCAGCTTAGACCCCTAGGTTGGGAAGATCCCCTGGAGGAGGACATGGCAACCCACTCCAGTGTTCTTGTCTGGAGAATCCCATGGACAGAGGAGTCTGGTGGGCTACAGTCCCTATGGTTGCAGAGTTGGACACGACTGAAGCAACTTGGTATACACATTTTATAGATGACAAAATGGAGGATCAGAGTTAATTTAATTTGGCAAAGCAGATGGAGAGAGGCAGAATACCCTGTCCCTTCTGTCTGAAAGCCTATGCACTTTCCCTGGTGCTGATACCCACCTGTGCGATCTCTTAGAGTAATCACTCATTCACAGACCCTTTATTGGGAGTCCCATGGTTCTCAGGTACTGAACTAGATGCTCTGCACAGGAAGACAAATAAGACAGTCGACTGGCGCCAACAACATCGACCCCCATACTCCAGTGTTCCTGGAATACACTGTCTAACAGATATCATCTTTGGTACCTTTCATTTGTCATTCTTTAATTTGGAAAAACAAATCTGACTCCATATGAGAGTTGTTTCTTTTACTTTAACCTCTGTATTCCGTTGCTCTTCTTATAAGTTAAGAATGTTGCCTACAGCTTCAAATAGATAGGACAGCCCATTCCAAAGGCTCTGACCTTTAAGAGTATAACCCTTTCCCATTCACATAGAGATAAATTTTCAGAACAGAGAATAATATTTGCCTTGTTGGAAGATTACAGGAACTTGTGACCTGACCTATGTGGACAGCAACAAAAACCAAGGATTCTGAAACCAGGTTTGCAGCAACCAGCAACCAACCATATCCCTACTCCATACAATACAAAAGAAACCTGAATTCTAACTGGGGTAAAATGGATCTTTGGGACACTAGTCTACCATCCTCTTATCTCTGCTGGCTTTCCAAATAAAGTCATCATTCCTTGCCCCAACCACGTGTTATCCCATGATTCTCTGCCCTATCATGGAGGGAGCAGGATGAACTTGGCTGTTTAGTCATTCAGTCACGTCTGACTCTTTGTGACCCAATGAACTGCAGCATGCTAGGCTTCCCAGTCCATTACTGACTCCCGGAGTTTGCTCAAACTCATGTCCATCGAGTCGGTGATGCAACTTTATATGCTCTTTACACCAACCCTATGTTAGAAACCGAGAACTTCCAGATGTTCAGGCTGGTTTTAGAAAAGGCAGAGGAGCCAGAGATCAAATTGCCAACATCTGCTGGATCATGGAAAAAGCAAGAGAATTCCAGAATAACATCTACTTCTGCTTTATTGACTATGCCAAAGCCTCTGGCTGTGTGGATCATGACAAACTGGAAAATTCTTCAGGAGATGGGAATACCAGACCACCTGACCTGCCTCCTGAGAAATCTGTATGCAGGTCAAGAAGGAACAGTTAGAACCGGATATGGAACAATGGAGTGGTACATCAAGGCTGTATATTGTCACCCTGCTTATTTAACTTATATGCAGAGTACATCATGCAAAATGCCAGACTGGATGAAGCACAAGCTGGAATCAAGATTGCCGGGAGAAATATCAATAATCTCAGATATGCAGATGATACCACCTTAATGGTAGAAAGTAAAGAAGAACTAAAGAGTCTCTTGATAAAAGTGAAAGAGGAGAGTGAAAAAGCTGCTTTAAAACTCAATATTCTAAATATGAAGATCATGGCATCTGGACTCCCATCATTTCATAGCAAAGAGATGGGGAAACAATGGAAACAGTGACAGACTTTACTTTGGGGACTTTAAAATCACTGTGGATGATGACTGCAGTCATGAAATTTAAAAATTCTTGCTTTTTTAATAGGAAGAAAAGCTATGACAAACCTAGACAGCATATTAAAAAGCAGAGACATCACTTTGCTGACAAAGGTCCATCTAGTCAAAGCTCTGGTTTTTCCAGTAGCCATGTATGAGAGTTGGACCATAAAGAAGGCTGAACACTGAAGAACTGATGCTTTCGTATTGTGGTGTTGGAGAAGACTCTTGAGAGTCCCTTGGACTGGAAGGAGATCCAACCAGTCCATCCTAAAGGAAATCAGTCCTGAATATTCATTGGAAGGACTGATGCTTAAGTGGAAGCTCCAATACTTTGGCCACCTGATGCAAAGAACTGACTCATCAGAAAAGGCCTGATGCTGGGAAAGACTGAAGGCGGGAGAAGGGGATGACAGAGGATGAGATGGTTGGATAGCATCACTGACTCAATGGACATGAGTTTCAGTAAGCTCTGGGTGTTGGTGATGGACAGGGAGACCTGGCATGGTGCAGTCCTTGGGGTCACAAAGAGTTGGACACGACTGAGTGACTGAATTGAACTGAACTGATGGTAGAAAGCATCATTCCCACTTAACAGATGAAGGAAAGGGGATTCAGAGAGTGTGACAGCCTGTCTAGGCTCTGTGAGCAGTCTCCACAATAATCTCAGGACTGGCTGAATGGATCACCCATGCTTTTCCACACCATTTCAATTCACTATCTTGATAAATCAAGTTTCATGCCTATAAAGAGATTAAATACGGTAGGTAAAGAAAAAATCTATACAAGTAATTATAAGAAAGAATTAATGTATTTCTTTACTTCGCAGCTGCCTTTTTGATAATGAGGTAATCAAGGCTAAAGTCACAGCCATTAAGCTAAAACGTTAATTCACAGTTTAGTTTAGGCATCATTTTCAACTTTGTGCATCTATTTGCTGGAATTAGCCTTCTACCTCCATTGCAGTCATAACTGGCTATGAGGGATGTATATGACTGTGAATAAATGAGCTGAAATTTCCAGATTTTTGCATTTCATGGTAGGGAGAAAACATCACGTCAATATTTTCACATATTTCCTGATTAGGCAAGAGGTAAAACTTAGAACTCACTGGAGTAGTTTAAGCTGTACTTGTGAACTTTCCTATAGTCCTCTGCTGCTCTTGTTTCTTTAGCAAGTCTCTTCGATTCTGATAATGACAATCCCTTCTTATAGTCACAGATTTAAGGCAAATGTTGTATGAACTCCAAAACCCTTGCAGCGTGTGTGCATGCATGCTAGTCGCTTCAGTCATGTCCAACTCTTTGTGGACAACTGTAGCCTGCCAGGCTCCTCTGTCCATGGGATTCTGCAGGCAAGACTACTGGTGTGGGTTGCCATTTCCTTCTCCAGGGGATCTTTCAGACCCTGAGATTGAACCGGAGTCTCTTGCATTGACAGGCAGGTTCTTTATCGCTAGCACCATCTGGGAAGCCCTACAGTGTATACACAGTCAAGCTAAATATCTGAAATTCAAGTACAGGCATCGTACCAGCAGTATACAATTAAAGCGCCTTCCACAATAGGGCCAGCACACTATAAACAAATCATTAATGTCCTTCTGGTTACCTATTCAGAAGTGTATCTCCCAAGTCAGCTTCTAAACGAAGCCTTTCAAGAAGAGTCCAATTCACTTGATTGGAGAGGAGAAAGATGAAACAGAGCCACAAGGTTAATATGAGTTTAAAGAGGAGCATAGGGTTATCTTGGCAATTGAAGGCTTTCTAGGAGGTTAATTACCTATAGGCCGGACTTAAAACTCACACAATGTATTGGCAGTTACAAAACTCTCTTCTGCACTCTGAATGATATTATTTTATTCATTTTTCTTACAGGGCTGAATTAAAGCAATATTCTTTCCATGATCCAATCAGAACAAAGAAAGAAATGACATTCAAATGGTCACAGAAATATTATACAGAAAAAAACAATGTGAGTAAGAATTTTATAATTTAGGAAGTGAAAGGAAGAGTGTTATGTGTGTGAGAGAGAGAGAAAGAAGAGGATGAGAGAGAGACAGACAGACGGAGACAGGTACTCAAGCGGTTTTTAGAAACCTCTGGAAGAGCGTTTACTGAAGAGCACCTCTGATGGGGAATACTGGTAAGTGGGCAGAGCTGGAGGGCAAATTAGCATAAGCCTGATGACCTGCAGGTATTCAAATTCTACCCTGGGAACTTCAGAAAAGCCATATGCTCTTAGTTGGCTAGAACCACTGTGTATGAGACCTTCATCCAAGTCCCCATCATCTCTCACCTGGGTCCTTCTGAAAGAACCCCCTTCCCCAGTCTGCCAGCTACGAAGGCCCTGGCCCAGCCCCTTCCCGCAGGACACCCCATCATCCCTCCGTCTGCCAATCCTATCATGCCCCACCCCCTCTCCCTGTTTCATGGCTTGCCACCAAACTTGGGAGGAAGTTCAGAATCCTTACCACAGCCCTGTTTGTGTTTTCCAGCTTGCTTTCCTACCGCCTCTACAGCCTTCTAACTTTACACCCTCAGTCACACTGGCTTGGTTCTGTGTCTCCTACAGAAGCCTGGCTTCCTGTCACCAAACGTCACCTCCTCAAAGAGGCCCTCCCAGTCGCTCCACTGCGTGTTGCCTACCTGCTCCGCGTTTACAGGCACTGCTATGGAGCCTATTTGAGCGGCCCAGAGAGCTTGTGTCTCCAGGGACAGCATTCATTCATCGGCTGCCTGCTTGCCCATCCTCACCACGCATTCTGTATCCCTGGTACGCAGCTCAGCCCTGGAGAAACGGCTCAGTGCAGAGCTGCTGCCTCTGGCTCCTTCTGCCCTGGAGCTCTGTCTGTCCTGGAGTGTGCAGATGGAGCTGAATCTTTAGGAAAGGTCGGGCATTGTGACACCATATGATAATAATTAAAACCACAACAATTTTAACTTGTTATCCAAAGGCCCAAAGTGTTGGGTCAGTATTCATGTAAGTATGTAAAGGATGGGAAATTAAGGATTCCTTTGGGAGTGAATTCGAATGCCTGGAAAACACCTTTGCCTCTTTTCTCTAGAGTCACACTCTGCACCACCTCACACACCCCCAGGACACCACCTTTCCAGGGACAAGGCAGCAAGTGATCTCAGCAGATTTCCCAGCTAATGAGACACCATCCCTCTTCCCTGCTGGGAAGTAATAGGTTCAACTATCTGAGAACCCAGCCCCTCCAGGAGGCCTGGCCTCTGCTACAGAGGAAAGAAGGCCATGAATATAATATAAAGGCTATTATTCTGGCAAAGCTATTTTAATTCTGGACCAGGTACATACTGGAGCCCATTAGGATGATTTTGAAAAAAGAATTACAATAATTATTTTTTGGCAGCCTGGAGTCTTTTAACTTTATGTGATGATAGCAATGTTTTAAAAGGGTTATCATAGTGCTGCATAATAATAATAATCTTTTATTAGGTGTAATGCTGTAAGAGTTTTAAAAATACTTTGATATAAAAGGTCAGGTTTGATCCTAATAACGATCCTTTGAGGTATACGGAGTAGCAGTTACTTGCCACATTTCACAGTAGGGGAAACTGAGGTCCAGGGCAGCTGAATGGCTTCTAAGGCTCCAAGCTAATCATGGCAGGGAAGTCCTAGGACCCAAGGCACTGATTCCTAGCCCAGTGTTCTTTAAATAAATCATTACTGGAGAACTGACTTAAAGGAGACTATCAGAAGAGATGTGAGGTGTGTGTGTGTGTATGTGTGTATACAGGATGGTGGATCCCAGTGAGTGGTTCCTGGGACTGACAGATCATTTTAGCAGCAAGGACACAATATAACAGCTCTACCTTCTAAGCATCATCATCCGCTCAGTATTGAGACTGTCACACTTAAATCACAGCATCATACATATTACCCAGGCTTCAAGCTTCCCAATAAAGAAACTTGATATGTATGGAAAGAATGTTCCAAGAGCTCTTTCATATCTATTTTCTCATCCCTTGCCTTATGTTTTTGTGTGTTTTTTTCTCCAGAAATAATGCTCTTACAGTTTATATTGCTGCTTCTGTCTTAATGAATTATAGGAGCACACTTTATGGTTTCAGAAAGAGTCCTCTCTGGCTGTGCATCAGCCAGCTTTCCCTTCCTCGGCCTCTCCCAAGAAAAGAAATGAGGAGCCTGGCAGTGCCCTTCTTCACAAAGGGCATGCTTCACACTAACTGCTGCACTTCGGCGCGCTCTCCCTCTTTTTACCTCTGAGGCCACGATGGCTTACAAGGCTCTGCTCCTGAACTTTCTTCTCTGATTATTGACAAAGGGGCCCAAAGTCAAGGCAGAGATGTCGATACATCTTCTTGCTTTCCAGGAAGGGCAAAGGTCCCACTATCCACTCTCGGCACACCTGGAGTGCCTTCACAGGAAGGCACCAGAAATCTCCAGCTTTAGAACCAATCAGCCCAAGAGAAATAGCTTCATTTTGCAACCCACTGTTCACACACATTCAAGCTCCAGTTCACGGGGAAGGTTAAAGTAGTTGAGGGAAAGTCAGTTTTAATGAATATCGGCCCCCTCTATGCGCTTACCTCCAGAAAATGTTCTGCCTGCTGTTCTCGATCCAATTTCCTTGAAGTTGTTGTAATCAGACCTGTGTAGAAATGAGAATATTTGACTTGTAAATATCTGGGGCAAGCACCTTACTGAGTGTGAGAAGCAAGTCCAGTTAAAGGAAAAGCAAAAGCCAGGGGGAACAGTATAACTCACCAGTCCTCAGCGACAGTCAGACGGTTTCAGAATTACTCTGAACAAAATGAAACTGACAAAGAAAACCCGAAAAATTTGTTTCTGGGTTCTGCTTTCCACTGTTGAGGTATTTTGACTACTTTGGGCATGTGGAACCTCACTATAGAAGAACTGTTTTTCTGGTAATGAGGAATTTCAATAATTTATTTGCATATATGACTGAAATTCTGCCATAGAAACCTCACTGAAGATTTTAGAGTTCTTGAACAATTAATAGATTGCTGATTAGATTCAGGCTGTGAAACAGAACTTTCTTATTTAACTTCTTTACGCTTATATAATATTTTGGTTATACTGACAAAGAAGGTTATTTTTGCAGTGATTACTTATACACATAATTATTTCAAATTTACTCATATATGAAAGATCTTATGCTATAGCTTTATCACTTTGCTTTATTTAAATCTTTACACAAAACAAGTTTTTTATTTCTTTAATATCTAATATATGAAATATCTCATGCTGTAGCTTTATCTCTTTATTTGTTTTAATCTTTACACAAAATAAGTTCTGCACTGGAAATAACATTCTCTCCTATGAATGGCATTTCTCATAAATTAATCGTCCCTTTGAGCAGAGAGACAAATAAAAGGGAAGGAGAAGACAAAACTTTCAAGGCCATCCAATTTGTCTTTTGCAGATTTTATCATGATTATTCTTAAATGGCAATTAGGAGGTCAAATTTACATTCCATTTCTTGATTCCACACTGTCCCTGAAAATAAACCCTCTAATTGGGCTACTGACCTATGCTGATCAATGAGAGAAGTGAAAAGCTCACTCTCAGTGCTGGCTGTAAGGCTGGGCCCAGGGGGCCATAACGGGCTGCCCCTTCCCTCCCCCGCCGGCGGGGGAAGTCCCTAATGGAAGGAGCCTCCCAGACCCCAGGGGACCAATGATGACAGCACACTTCGCCAGCTAAAGCTGCCCGGCCCCAGACTCATAGAAAAACCTATCAGCCCGTGACGCCGCAACCCGGCAACCTATCCAAATCCCCATCCATTAACCTGGCCATCCCTCGCAATGAGCATATATAAACAAACTTCTCACATGGTCCGGGCACGGACTTCCTCGACCTGCCTCGTTTGGGTCTGGGAACCCCGCCTGGGAGCGCTTCGCCATTAAAAAGCCTGTTAGACACTCTTTTGGTGTCCTGGTCTTTTACCTAACATTTGGCACCCAATGTGGGGCCCGAGTAGAGGGCCCATCCAGAGACGAGTAGGATTTGCGGTCCCCCCGGGTCTGGCCCGCACCGGACCAGGTCACCCCGTCACCCCTCCGGGACCATTCAACCGTCTGGCAGGATACGGGGTAAGTTCCACTGGTCGGGCTCTGGGGGTTGTTGCTCCTGTTGCGATTATGCCTAGGGTGTCCGGTTCTGGTAAATCGCGGCGGCATCCAGACCCCTCCTCTGCAAACCAGGCTTGCTATTCCTCGCAGCCTGTCAATTTGGAGACGTGCATTGGCTGAGCGGCCTTCTCGCTGGGTTGGCAGCCCGTTCGAGGACACCTGATGGGACTACTCCCAGCCCCACTAACGATTGGTCCAGGACCTTCATTTCATATTTGCCAAGGGGGCGGCTGCCTCCAAGTCCGACCGGCCCTGGTCTACACCACTAGGATGTTTACTCGCCAGCCTCAGAACTCTACATATCTCCGGAGCTCAACCTTCCTTTGTTCTGAGGCATGGCCCCAATATTCTTTAGATAATGGCTCACAATGGCCACCAACCAGAACTTTCTATTTGACATCGTCCGTGACTTAGATAATTACTGCCGGAAGCCGGGAAAATGGTCTGAGGTGCCCTACGTACAGGCTTTCTGGCTGTTGCGCTCCCGTCCCACCCTACGTACCCACTGTTCCCCTTCTGAAATTCTCCTAACCATGGCTCTCTCTGGCCCTGCATCACCAGGGAGGCCGTCAGCGGCCCAGCCAGAGACACCTGAGGCAGAAACTTCTGCCCTCACAGTGCCTCCAGAAGACCTAGCGGCCCCCCACCCTACACTCCAGCCCCTGCTACTTCATCAACCTCCCCTCTGTCGCCCTCACCCGCTCCCTCCATGTCCTCCCCTCCCCCATCGTCCTCATAGCCTAGCCCTCCTGTAACAAGGCCATCTCTATATCCACCCCTTTCCTTCATGCCTTGCCTCACCAAACCCCCCACACCAACCTCCCCTCTATCGCCCTCACCCGCTCCCTCCACATCGTCTCCTCCCCCACCATTCTCACAGCCCAACTCTTCTGCAACTATGCCTCCCGCCGTGTCCTTGGCTCCGTCTCTCCATCCACCCCTTCCCCCCTTATCGTCTCCCCTTCACTGTTCCCACAGCCCAACTCTTCCATGACTACGCCTCTTGCCTATCCCACAGCTCCACCTCAACATCCACCCCTTTCTCCATGCGCCCCCTTTCTGACTCACCAGTCAGCTCACACACAAGGTTGCGGACCGCTCCCAATCTGCTGCCAGCTCCCGTTTCCTCTCCGCCAGGTGGCCGGCCTGGAGGGTCTCACCCATATCCAGGTACCCTTTTCACCCCAAGACCTTGCCCATGTCGAACAGCAGCTACGCTCCTACTTGGCCAACCCTTCCAGCTGCATCAAAAACTTCACCCAACTGGCTCGATCTTACGCCCTCACCTGGCAAGACGTATTTGTCATCCTGGGGTCCACTACTACCCCAGAAGAAAGAAAGGCCATTTGGGCTGTAGCAAGGGAGATAGCAGACCGGAGACATCTAGCCAACCCAGCTGACCCTGCCCGGCCACCCGGAGCGGCTGCTATTCCAGACGTAGACCCAGACTGGGACTATCAAGAGGGACAAAGAGGGAAGGCCAACATTCAATACATGATAGAATGCCTATTAGAGAAAATAGAGACCACCTCCCTTAAAGTAATAAACCTACTTAAACTAGATAAAGTGACCCAAGGCCCCAGTAAAAACCCAGCAGCCTTTCTTAACAGGCTGACAGAGGCTCTCACCACCTATACCCGGATTGCCCCAGATTCTCCAGTGGGGGTTACTACCCTAGCCAACCGTTTTATATCCCAATCAGCTTCAGACATCAGAAAAAAGCTCTCCAAGGCTGAGGATGGGCCTCAGAGCCCCCTCCGAGACCTGGTAAAAATGGCCTTTAAGGTTTACAACGCCCGGGAAAAAAAAAAAAAAAAAAAAAAAACGCTGAAGCTAGCCACGAGGCAAGGCTTAAACAAAAAGCCAAACTCCAGGCCGACCTCCTTGAAAAACACACCCAGGCACTGGTGGCAGCCCTGCGGCCAGCTACGGGACAAAAGGTGGGTCCCCAAAAGCCACCACCGGGAGCCTGCTTCAAATGCGGTCATGAGGGCCACTGGGCCTGCCAATGCCCAAACCCCCGGCCCCCAACAAAGCCATGCCCTTGTTGCAAACAACTGGGACATTGGGCGAGTGATTGTCCCCAGGTGACTCAGACCCCGACCTTACCGGGCCGAGGTCTGGGCCCCCAAAAGGACATTTCCTCCCCACATCCCGCCTTGGAACTTCTCTCCTTTGATGAAGATTGATGGCACCCAGACTCGGGGACCCCCATAACCCAAGCCAAGCCCAGGGTAATGCTTCAAGTGGCAGGCAAGTCTATCAATTTTTTGATAGATACGGGGGCTACGTACTCAGTCCTTCTCTCCTTCGGGGGCACTCTGTATCCTTCCCAGGTCTTGGTGGTGGGTAGAGACGGCACATCTTCACGACCCTTGCAGACTGGGCCACAGCCCTGTCAGTTTGACCACTTCTTGTTCACTCACTCTTTTCTGATAATCCCTTCATGCCCCACTCCCCTGCTGGAGCGAGACATTTTAGCTAAGCTTAGGGCCACCATTCACCTACCTCTCTCACTTTCCCAATCTCCCACTTTCCCAATCTCTCACCTTGCCCCTACTCCTCCTCTGCTCCCCTGAGGCTCCAATTGTGAACCCTACCATCTGGGACACTGAAATCCCTCTGGTAGCAAGCCATCACACCCCCATCCTGATCAAACTACGTGATCCTTCCCGCTTCCCAAGCCACCCTCAATTCCCCATCTCTCAGACTCACCTATGTGGTCTTAAGCCAATCATAGACCGTCATTAGGTCACAGCCTCCTAATCCCCATGACCTCGCCCTGCAAAACCCCCATTCTCCCGGTGTGGAAAACTTCTAGTGGCTACCGATTGGTCCAGGACGTTCGACTGATAAATGAGGCCATAATCCCTGCCCATCCGATTGTCCCCAATCCCTATACCTTGCTTTCTGACATCCCTAGCAGTACGACTCACTTTACTGTCATAGACCTCAAAGATGCCTTTTTCACTATTCCCTGACACCCAGACTGCCAGTTCCTCTTTGCTTTCACATGGACTGACCCAGAAACCCAACAATCCTCCCAGCTAACATGGACAGTCCTCCCCCAGGGGTTTCGAGATGGCCCCCATTTTTTTCTTTTTGGCCAGGCTCTGGCCTAGGATCTGGCTACGTGCCCTTTGGCCCGTAGTGTCCTCTTACAGTATGTGGATGAACCTCTGCTCTACAGTCCCTCACAAGCTCTCTCTCAGATACATACCACTAGTCTTCTCAACTTCCTTAGCTCTAAAAGATACCGAGCATCTCAACAAAAAGCCCAACTCACCCAGACCTCTGTAACTTACCTAGGTCTAAAGATTACCCCAACAACTAAAGCTCTGACTACTGACAGACTCAGCCTTCTCCGAGACTCTGCCCCCCTTCCACTGGGAAACAAATCTTATCCTTTTTTGGGGTTAACAGGATTCTTCCGGCACTGGGTCCCCAACTATGCTTCACTGGCTAAACCCCTCTACACAGCCACAAAAGACACCCATATTGGACAACTCTCTTCAGAAACAGAGGTCTAAAAGGCTTTCTACAACCTCCGCTCAGCTTTGCTGTCCTCTTCCCCGCTCTTCCTGCCCAATCCCAACCTCCCCTATCACCTGTATACTGATGAAAAAGGGGGCCTAGCCTTTGGAGCCCTCATACAGCCTGCGGGCCCTGAAATGCTGCCAGTGGCATTTATCTCCAAACAGTTAGACCCCACCGCCCGGGGATGGTTCCCCTGCCTACATGCCCTGGCGGCAGCAGCTTCTCTATACGCTGATGCAAAAAGGCTAATTCTAGATCAACCTCTAACTATATTCTCACCACACCGCCTGGCTGACCTCCTGGCTTCCAAATTCCTGTCAGACCTTAGCGACTTTCAGCTCCAACAATTCCACCTAGTCTTTCTGGATAACCCCAGGTTACTTTGGGCCGCAGATCCCAACTAAACCTCCTATCTTCTCTCCCTTCGCTTCTAACCTATCCTTCAGGCAAAGACACAGGAACTCACTCATGCATAGAGGTCCTAAACACTCACCCAACCACCCCAAAACCTTTTTGCTACTCCACTACAAGACCCAGACCTCACGCTATTTATAGATGGCAGTTCAAAACAAGACCCTAACGGTCACCAGGCTGCTGCATATGCAGTTGTGACCACCAATGACATCCTCGAGGCTCGCCCACTGCCAGCAGGAACCACCTCCCAAAAGGCAGAACTAGTAGTGCTCACTAGAGCCTTACACCTGGCAATGGGAAAACGGGGTAACATCTATGCTGACTCCAAACATGCCTTTCTGATTGCACATTCTCATTCAGCTATTTGGAGAGAGAGAAGATTCCTCACCACCAAGGGATCACCCATCTCTAATGCCCCCCTAATCACCAAACTCTTGGAGGCCATCTCACAGCCCACCCAGGCAGCATCCTACACTGCAAAAGACATCAAACGACTCAAGACACGGTTTCCCTAGGCAACAATAGGGCTGACCAGGTGGCCCGACAGATAGCCTTACAGCAGGGACCTCTGCCTATACTATTTCTTAAGACCTCCCTTACACCTAACTACTCAAAGGCCGAAATGGAGCCCTCCTCTCACAGGAGGGCGCTTCCAAACACCCCTCGGGATAGATCACGCTCCACAACAAACTAGTCCTACCTGAAAAGCAGGCAATGTCCATTATCACCCAGATCCATGACTCTTTACACATTGGGCCCTGCACACTCTTGACCTTCCTTAGCCCTCTCTTTTCCCTGTTACATCTCCGACCTACCACTCAGGCAGTCCATCATCGCTGCCTAATCTATGCCAAGACCTCTCCTCAAGGAAGACTCAGGCCGCCTCAAAAAACTCACCAGTTGAGGGGACACCTGCTGGGACAGGATTGGCAGATAGATTTTACTCACATGCCTAGACATCGGACCTTCCAGTCATCCTCCAGAGGGTCAGGGACCTGACCCAGATGGCTACTGGACAGATTTTGATGGTGGCCACAATACTCCAAACTCCCGTCCAGAGACCCTAAGGCCCCCTAAAGGTGACCGGGATCCAGCCACGACCCTCAGCCCCAACGTCGCCCAGTTCAGCAGGAAGTAGCCAGAAACGATAACGGTGCCCCTTATCCTATCAAAAGGGTCAGAATGTAAGGGCGGACCCCGGGGGCCGTAACGGCCGCCCCTTCCCGCCCCTGCCGGTGGGGAAGTCCCTAACGGAAGGAGCCTCCCAGACCCCAGGGGACCAATGACAGCACACTTCGCCAGCTAAAGCTGCCCCACCCCAGCCACACAGAAAAACCTATCAGCCCGTGACGCCGCAACCTGGCAACCTATCCAAACCCCCATCCATTAACCTGGACAGCCCTCGCAACGAGCATATATAAACAAACTTCTAACATGGTTCAGGCGCGGACTTCCTCGACCTGCCTCGTTTGGGTCTGGGAACCCCTCCTGGGAGCGCTTCGCCATTAAAAACCCTGTTAGACACTCTTTTGGTGTCCTGGTCTTTTACCTAACACTGGTGAAGTGCATGAAATATGGAAAAGGTCTGTCATCAAAATCTGCTGAGGCATTCATGTGTTTATTTTCCGGTAGTGGATGGAGTACATGATTTTGCTGCTGCTGCTGCTGGTGCTGCTAAGTCGCTTCAGTCGTGTCCGACTCTGTGCGACCCCATGGACAGCAGCCCACCAGGCTCCCCCGTCCCTGGGATTCTCCAGGCAAGAACACTGGAGTGGGTTGCCATTTCCTTTTCCAAGCATGAAAGTGAAAAGTGAAAGTGAAGTCACTCAGTCGTGTCTGACTCTTAGCAACCCCATGGACTGCAGCCCACCAGGCTCTTCCACCCATGGGACTTTAGAGAAAGCCAAAAAAAGACTACAGTGGGGTTAAATGGCTCCCCATGGCCTTGAAAATAAAATTCTACTGGAAGTAACATGGCTGTTAGAGTTAGGGTTAGGAAGATCTGACTTCCAGTAGAACTTGAGCCTCATTATATGCTAATTGTAAGGCATTAGCATGCTAAATGACACACTCACAGCCTCAGGACAGTCGCAAGACTGACCATAAAAGGCCAAAAAGTGGGCGTGACCCAGTTGTGGAAATCCCCACCAGACAGTTGAAATAATCTTCCCACTTGTTAGCCCATGAAATTGCTTGGCCTGTAAAAACTAACCACTGCACATTTCAAGGTCTCTGCTGCCTTCTGAGATGGACTGCCTTCTCTCTGTGGAATGTGTCTCTCTCTACATAAACCTGATTTCCCACTTAGCTCTTAAGGCAGAGCCCCCTTGCCTGCCTGCTTGTATCTTTCACAAACATCCTGCATTAATAATTAAATCTACTTCTTACTTGTCATTTTGTCTCTTGCTGAATTTCTTCTGCATTGAGACATAAAGAACCTGAACTTTAGTTAAATCCAGACACCATGTGAGTGGCTTTAATTAAAAGACAGAGGGTTCAATTTCCAATCTAAGGTTTGACAGGGTCCAGGAGGCGTGCCTAGGTTTGAGCTCCAAATTGAGGGAGGTAGTTTGAACCCCACTCACTCCATTCTCATCCGTCCACACTCCCATGGGAGGGAAACCCACGCTCCCCTTGCACCGATGGTCTACCTTTCCATGAAAGTTTCCTTGAATATGCCCCCACCTTTCTGCTTCATCCATAGATTTTTCAAATTTAGCTCAGATGTTAGAGAGGTGACCCTTTCTCCCAGGGTTAGGGGTCTGATAAATACTACCAGAACAACTGTACTCCACCACACTATAATTCTTAGCCTTTTACTACACTTCTTTGCTCACATGTCTGTATTTTCCCAGTAAGACCTACAGAGTGGCTTCATGGGAAAGACCTGCCTTCTGCTTCAGAAGCCCTGGTGTCCACCTAAGCACGTGGCCTAAAACAAAACTGGAGACTCATTAGCAGTCAGTTGACAAAAGCTGCTGTGGAAAAGAGAGATCACTCATATTCTGATCTTCAGTTTTGCTACAGGCTTAGAACGTGGCTGTTTAGGAGGCACTGTTTTGTGTGTGGGGAGAGCATCTGCTGGCGGGGAGGGCGTGTGTCTTCAGTGCTCAGTTAAAGCTATTTTCTGAGTTCCTCTATGTGAATGGTGCAGGGCTAGGCACTTCTGAGTATAAAAATGAGTTATTGTCACAGATGACAGGAAACACTGCTGTCAAGAGTTTCAAGGTAGGGGGCTTCCCTGGTGGTCCAGTGGCTAAGGGTCTGTGCTCCAAATGCAGGGGGCCTGGGGTTCAATCCCTGATCACAGAACTAGATCCCATATGCTGCAACTGAGGGTTCCGCATGCCGCAGCTCACAGATCTGGCATGCTGCAGCAGAGACCAAAGACCCCACAGGCTATAAAGACTTGGCACAGCCAACTAGGCAGAGAGGTAGATAGATTCCAGAGGGATGATACAGGGAGGGAGGAGGAAGGGGGGTTCAGGATGGGGAACATGTGTATACTTGTGGCGGATTCATGTTGATGTATGGCAAAACCAATACAATATTGTAAAGTAATTAACCTCCAGTTAAAATAAATAAATTTATATTTAAAAAAACCCAAAACCATAAAAGAAAAAAAAATAAAATGTTCAGCTTCAACATGTAAAAAAAAAAACAAAAATAAAAAAACAAAACTCTTTCCCTGGAAAAAAAAAAAAAGAAACTTCCAGGGAGAGAATCAGTAACTTCCCTTCCTTAGCTGCCCATCAGAACCTCCTGGAAACTCAGAACATGTGGTTCTGTGCCCCATTCCATTTACTGTCTCTGAATCTCTTGGGATGATGCCTTGAGATAGTGCTCTGATTCTACGAGAAGGCTCTCTGCAATGCCAGTATTCTTTGTTGAATTTCAGCATGACCTTTTATTGACATGAGTTTTTCTTCCCATCCAAGAATGAAATACACTGAGCAGCTTTAGCATCTGGGGCAGACCTTGGGCTCATTGTGTGTGTGTGTGTGTGTGTGTGTGTGTGTGTGTGTGAGAGAGAGAGAGAGAGACGGGTGAGCAAAGGGGACATGGAGATGTGTGAATGCACTGGTGAGTGAGGTGATCGGGGGAATAGAGAGGAGCCTGCTATGAGTCATACTGACTCAGGGTCAGCGTGTCACACCAGTGAGTGCCTAACACACAAATCTGACGCCTTCACTTTCAGGTCAGGCTGTTCCACAAGCTCATTTGTCACGGAAGCTCTTTCTAAGCGAGAAGTAACTGTGTTCTTGAAAGGGGTCAGGAGGCTTTTGCAGCCCTCGCCCCCTCTTCAAGGAGCCTCTTCTGTGAGAGGTGCCAGTGGGAATGAGAAACACTTGTTATATGGAGGCTATAAAGGGGTGAGCGGGCTGACAGCCTCTGTTCCTGTTCGCCGGCTGCTTTCCAGACACAGAGGCCGAGCAGCCCTTCCCCTCTGCCCCTCTGTGGGCTCCTGAGTCAGTCCAGGTCCTCCTTGTGCATGTCGTGCAGCTGGCCCACTGCGGTGACGGCGCTCTGGAAGGAGGTCAGCTTCCCCTCCCACCCATCACGAGGGTAATTCTTGAGGAAAACCACTTGCCACAGAGCCCGTGTGCGAGCGGGGGGCAGGTGGCTCCCTTCCCTCTGCCTACCTTCCCCAGGGTGTGCTTTTCACCTACTTATCAGCCCACAGAGAAGACGGGCTTCCTGGAGAGTCTGACAAAAACACACATGACAGTGACCCCAGAGCTACGAGAAAGACAAAGAGTTTCTGTCCCTGGAGGAAAAGGCAAGGAAACCTCCGCAGGGCTCAGGTCTCTGGGTTTCCATCACCTTTATTTTCACAGATCTAAAACATAGGAGAAAACTCCAAGTCAAAGTGAAAATCAGGACTTGCCTGGTGGCCCAGTAGTAAAGAAGCCACCTGCCAAGGCAGCGGCCATGTGTTTGACCCCTGGTCTGCGAAGATCCCACAGGGCCACTGAGCCCCTTGAGCCCCTGAGCCTACTGAAGCCTGCACGACGAGAGTCCCTGCCCTGCAGCAAGCGACACCACTGCGCCCTTGTGACAAAGAGCAGCCCCGCCCGCTGCAGTCAGGGAAGGCCCGAGGGCAGCAAAGGGTCCAGTACAGCTGAAAATGAATTAATCAATTTTAAAAAGTGAAAATTAGTAGGAAATGGGACGAAGCAGGGTAAGGGACACAGAGTGACTTCTAAGGGGCGCAAAGTTTCTTGGGGGCTGATGAAAATGCTCTAAAATTACAGATTAGGGTTTCGGCTGCACAGTTCCCTAAGTGTTCTGAAAGCCAGTGAATTGTATCTTTTAAATAGGCGATTGTTATTGTACATAAATTATGTATTAGGAAAGCTGTTTAAAAATCAACAGGAGATCATAAACTCTGCCTTTTATATTTTAACAAGTCTTTCAGTTTTGGAGGAGACATATCTTTAAAAATACTTAAATGATTGAATGACTATATTTCACCCATATTTTTCACTATATTTCACTATATTTTTTAAGATTGAATGAATGAATGAGTGAGTTAGTCTACAAATCTGGTAGGAAGAAGGATTGGAATGAATAGATCCATCAGGTTTGTCCATGGGGAATCTGGAACATAAATACAATGAAAAGAACATTTTGGGTTAAAGTCACAATTGGTGGTTATTTGCACTTAAAATAAACCTTGTTGTCAAGACAGGGTCAACTAAACCAAGGAGGGGAAAAAGCTTTCTTCCCTCTAAAGGTATATACTTATGATGAGCTATGGCACCCACTCCAGTACTCTTGCCTAGAGAATCCCATGGACAGGGGAGCCTGGTGGGCTGCAGTCCATGGAGTCTCTAAGGGTAGGACACGACTGAACGACCTCACTTTCACTTTTTACTTTCATGCATTGGAGAAGGAAATGGCAACCCACTCCAGTGTTCTTGCCTAGAGAATCCCAGGGACGGGGGAGCCTGGTGGGCTGCTGTCCATGGGGTCGCACAGAGTCGGACACGACTGAAGCGACTTAGCAGCAGCAGCATGGGGCTTCAGCAGCACAGTGTGCTTTGCAGTCACACAGGAATGAGGCAGACCATCTCTCACAGACCAGAGGAATTAGACAAAACTGCCAAAGCTGCATCTTCCCTTCTAACAGCTTTGTTGTAGCTGAATGCAGTTGAGCCTTAGAACAGGGCAGAGCCTGAAACAGAGCAACTCCCTCTTCAACTGCTCTGATTCATCACTGCGGAAGGCATCCTCACTGTGTAATCTCTGCAAGTGAGAGGCACGTACATCACACATGTAACTGTAGACCCATTGGGCGCAGTAAATTGGGGACTGACATGATGAAATTGAATTTCAAAGATAAATCATAGGCAAGCTTTTGAAAGTGGTTTGGAGATATAAACAAACACATCATTTGATATAATTACATATGCAAACCTCCAATTTAGGAGGGGATTACGCCAGTCCTAAGTGAATGATACTCAGTAAAGAGAAGGGGAGAGCATATGGTTGGAACCATGCAATTACTTTAAAAAGAACTGCTTTTGATTTTTCCTGTTGTTGTTGTAGAAATGGGGGACTCTAACAACCTTTCTGAGAAATAGGCTGAGCATGAAAATGGGGCTGCCTGCTCAGAAAAGAACTCAAAATGTTCTAAGTAGTTATGGTCAGAGAAGTGATGCTCAGAAGGATGACATCTTTCCCCTGCTTTTCCGCCCTGTGGGTGTCCTGGGTCGCAGCTGTGTAATCTAGTGCCATGACATTGACATTTTCTTTAAGTGCTACTTGAAGCTGTGCAGGTCTTTGCTCAGCATAATTTTCCAGAACTGTTGGAAGCTGAGATTGGTTTTACAGATACAACTGGAATAACAGCCTTGTGAGCTACAATTAGTGTTTACTCTCTTTTTCCATATTCCATTTACTCTTCTTACCATGTCGCCATGCCTACCCCGACTATCTGGTAAACCCTCTCATCATCCTTCCAGAAAGTTCAAATGTCACCTTCTCTGCAAATCATTTTCTGACCTTCCCTCTTCCAGCAGGCTGCATGTAACTCATCTATTGTCTGGACCTCTCTCTGGACCCCAGCGGTAGGAAGGTTTTGTTTGGGTGGGTCACCAGCTGAGCTCAGGAACCTAGATTAGTGCCATTATGTTTGTTGAATATAAAGATACTACTAGTATACCACCATATGACCCAGCAATCCCACTCGTAGGCATATACCCCAAGGAAACCAAAACTGAAAGAGACACATGTATCCCACTGTTCACTGCAGCACCGTTTACAATAGCTAGAACACGGACGCAACCTAGATGTCCACTGACAGATGAATGGATAAAGAAGTTTTGGTACATATACACAATGGACTATTACTCAGCCACAAAAAGGAACACATTTGAGTCAGTTCTAATGAGGTGGATGAACCTAGAGCCTATTATAAAGAATGAATTAAGTCAGAAAAAGAAAGATAAATGTTGTACACTAACGCATATATACAGAATCTAGAAAAATGGTCCCGAAGAATTTACTTATAGGGCACCAGTGGAGAAACAGACATTGAGAACAGAATTATGGACATGGGGAGAGGGGAGCAGAGGGTGAGATGTGTGGAAAGAGTAACATGGAAACTTACATTACCATATGTACAACAGATAGCCAACGGGAATTTGCTGTATGGCTCAGGAAACTCAAACAGGGGCTCTGTATCAACCTAGAGGGGTAGGGTGGGGAGGGAGATGGGAGGGAGGTTCCAAAGGGAGGGGATATACGTATACCTATGGCTGACTCATGTTGAGGTTTGACAGAAAACAACAAAATTCTATAAAGCAATTATCCTTCAATTGAAAAATAAATTAATTAAAAGAAATACTACTGGTATAGAAGGTCTTCCCAGGTGGCTGAGATGGTGAATCTGCTTGCAATGCAGGAGACCCAGGTTCAATCCATGGGTCAGGAAGAACCCCTGGAGAAGGGAATGGCAACCCACTCCAGTATTCTTGCCTGCAGAATTCCATGGACAGAGGAGCCTCGTGAGCTACAGTCCATGGAATTGCAAAGAGCTGGACATGACTGAATGACTAGCGTGCGCACGCACGCACACACACACACACACACACACACACACACACTCCCCTACAGTATAGAAACCAATATCTGGCTCTAATTTTTTGTTAAGCAATCAATCTTCCCAAATAGGATATAAGCAAAAGGTAGTTAATAGATCTTATTTATCCTGAGTTCTGGCATTTAATATAGAACCTGGTACATTGAAGGTATCAAGCAAAACTTGTTAGAATGAGGGTAACATGGATACAGTCCCCTAGGACTGTCAGTATTGCCTTATACGGAGTGGTCAGTCCTCCAGGACGCTCAGTATCGCGTTATACAGAGTGGTCACAGAGCTCCTAAGCATAGAAGTAAGGTTATCTGAATGCTTTCTTCCATTCTTTGAATAACTTTACTGTTTTCCCAATTTTTGGACACTCTCTTCCATGCTGATAGTTGGAGGTCACTAAAACCATTCCTGATAGACTTTAATTTATTTTCAGAAGTTGGCTAAAGATTTTTAATGTTAAACACAGCAACTATGTGCTCATTCCATAGTCCTCCCATGTCCTGGTTTCTAATGAATTCACGGAGAAAGGTAAGTAAATAATAATACAGTAGTATCCAACATTTATTGAGTACTGTGTGCCAAACATTAGCACCAAACAGCTTGCATACACAATCTGATTTAAATGAACAAGAGTTCCAAGAAACAGGAGCTATTTTGACTCTGGAAACTGAGGAAGAAATGAGAAATAACTTGCCCAAGGCCAGCCAAGACGGAGCCATGCCACGCACCCAGGGACTCTGACTGAAGTTTTTCCACTGCCTTCTTAGCAGACAAGAATGCAGAGCTGTGGCAAAGCCACCCACCCAGGAACCAGGAGACCTGCAACCCAGCTTCAGCTCTGCTAGTGACCGGTTATGAGATTAGAGAGGTCACATCTTTTATTTTTTCTTCTCTAGAACTGTTTCCTCATCTAGCAATGTCCTACAGTCTCTTTTCAATGTGAAGAGTCTACAGTAATACAGAAACACTAAAAGCAATCATTCTTCCTTTCCGGCTCCCTCACTGGACCCCACTTTCTCCTCGCTGAAACTGAGTCCAGCTGTGTAGGACATGGGAAGGTCACCCCAGTAAAGCAAGAGGGGTTGTGTTCTGGTTTTTATTTATTCACAAAATTAACACTTAATAAATACCCACATGTATATTTCTCAAAAGGAGCAAAGTAAAAACATCATTTATCTATGAATGCATGTTTCTAAGTAGGGGAAAAAAGCCTAGTTATTTTCATGTTTGCTGTCTTTTCTACAAAATTCTAACTTCTAGAAACAGAGAACAAACCTGACTCCATATTGGATATATGCCTTTGGCTCCAGGGCTCTGCACCTTTGTAAAAGAATGTTGCCTACAACCTGAAATACACTTGATAGTCCATTCTCAAGGCTTTGACCCTTAAAGATATAAACACTTTTACATTCATCTAGAGATTATTATGCTGCATAAAAGAAAAATAACAAGTGTCTTGTTGGAGGTTTATAAGAACATTGTGACTAGACTTCTGTGGACAGGTACAAGAACAAAGAATTCCAGCACCAAGTAGTTCACACCAATCAGCCACACCCCTTCCTCTTTTAAAATAAACACAATTTCTAACTCAGGTGAAACAGTACTTTGGGACATTTGTCTACCATCTTCTGAGTCTGCTGGCCATCCAAATAGTCGCCATTCCTTGTTGCAACAACTCATCTCTTGATTTATTGGTCCAACCTGTATTGAGCAGTAAGAACTTGGACTCTGTAACAGAAACTATCTCTACATCTCATTTCAGCACATTAGAAAGCCTTATTCCCTGTAGTATTTACACATAGACATAAGACTATTCACTGAATTGGGAGAGAATGAAAGGGACTCGGTAAATGCAAATTTCAGTATCGTAGAAAAAAAATTAAAGCTGAGGTGAAGATATGCATTAGGTTTGCTTAAAAAAAGACTAAATAAGGTGTGTTTGGACTATGTTCCTTTGAAAAGAAAAGAATAACCAGAAAGACAAAAGCATATACAACACCAGTTATGAGGGAGGTTAACAAAACGATTCTGGGAACTGGCCCCATCAGGTTTTTTTCTTAAGTAGGAGCTGTTTTATCTGATATAAGATTTGGAGTTACTCAATTAGGTGCACAGCGCTGCTATTAAATTTCCTTCAGAAAATCTGATAGGGAAAATCAACAGTGGAGCTTTAAGCGTGCACCTTGGATGTTTCTTTATAAATAGTGATTTCCAAAATGCTAATACAAGTTTTAAACTGCATACGTCAGTGAGTGAGTGAGTGAAGTTGCTCAGTCGTGTCCAACTCTTTGTGACCCCGTGGACTGTAACCTACCAGGCTCCTCCATCCATGGGATTTTCCAGGCAAGAATACTGGAGTGGGTTGCCATTTCCTTCTCCAGAGGATCTTCCCGACCCAGGGATTGAACCCGGGTCTCCCGCCTTGCAGGCAAATGCTTTAACCTCTGAGCCACCAGGGAAGCCCGATACATGAGAGTGCATCTTAAACATAAGTGTGAAGACTCTGTGTGTCCAACATGGTTCACAGCCGCTGGTTTTCCACCACAGGTAAGTTTCACTTGTTTTCCTTTGCAAGCCAATGGATAGCATTTCCCAATTCTGCCTTGAAAAATGAAAACTGAAGTGAAAATCACTCGGTGTGTCTGACTCCTTGTGAGCCCATGGCCTATACAGTCCATGGAATTCTCCAGGCCAGAATACTGGAGTGGGTAGCCTTTCCCTTCTCCAGGGCATCTTCCCAACCCAGGGATCGAACCCAGGTCTCCCGTATTGCAGGCGGATTCTTTACCAGCTGAGCCTCAAGGGAAGCCCAAGAGCACTGGAGTGGGTAGCGGGGAAGCTGAGGGCAGTGCTCTTCTGCCAGAAACACTTCCCGCTTTGGATCCCATAGCTGCCACAGGTAGCCCTTTGCTACCTGGGGGAAAGCCAGCTTGTGAAGGAAAGTGTTGATGCTGGTACATACCTTGCACCTCCATCAGCCTTAGATGACAGATGGACTTGTCTGCAGCCTGGAGGGAGAGTTCTGAGATTCAAGCAAACCCTGTTCCCTCTCTGTACTGCTCATTACAGACAAAATCGATTAGGGGATCTGGGTCAAGGCAACTTGTCATCAGGGTGAAAGATAAGACGGTAGCTAACAAGGGAGGAGTAAAGATGAGGCTGTACAGTTAAGAATATTTCCAAAGGCTGCCTCCTCTGAGTAATTCTTATACCAGGTGGTCCTGCCACATAGACCCACATATGCACACATACATACACGTGTACACACACACATACTTAGGACTCAATGGACATGAGTTTGGGTGAACTCTGGGAGTTGGTGATGGACAAGGAGGCCTGGAGTGCTGTGGTTCATGGGGTCGCAGAGAGTCAGACACAACTGAACGACTGAACTGAACTGAACTGAGAGATGCTGTATATGAGACCCGTTTTGTCAGAATACCTGGATACTTACCAGGCCCATCTGTCCTTCCCTCAGTTCCTCGCCTCATTACCAATCCTCATGGCTCTTTCCCTCCTGGGCTCATACAGCCCTTCAGCTCAGCCTCATGATTCAGCCTAGATGAAGAAGTATTTATGCACCTGAGGAAGTCTTTAGGTGATTTAGCTAAACCTTGAATGCCATATTGGATTTCTTCAGAGAAATTAAGCTGCAGATGGTGAACCAGTATTAGGGACGTCACATGAAATGATGCCATTTGAGGCGCCATTAACACGCCACTGATGTGTGTGCTCAGATGTGCAATATGGCGCCCGCCACCCCTTTCTCTTTCTGCCAAGATATTTTTTTTTTTTTTTGCAGAATTCTGAATATTGGATGATCAAAATAAGGAAGTGGCTGGCAATTTAAATTACATTATATGGATGGGTTGTAAAGATTATCTAGCCTGAGGGGCATCATGTACCATCAAGTAACCAGTCCTAAATCCTGGCATCAGACTGCTTTGCTTCACAACTCAATACCAGCCCAAGGCAGCTTTCTGTTTTTAACAAATTATTTAGCTTCTTTAAGTAAAATAAGGCTTATTAAATTAAATGCTGTGCTGTGCTTAGTCACTCAGTCCTGTCTGACTCTTTGTGACCCCATGGACTATAGCCCACCAGGCTCCTCTATCCATGGAATTCTCCAGGCAACAGTACTGGAGTGGGTTGCCATGCCCTAATAGTTAATTTTAAATTCTTCACTCAGTTCCTGGCACATCTGTTCTCATTCAGTCGCTCAGTTGTGTTTGACTCTTTGTGAACCCATGGTCTGCAGTACTCCAGGCCTCGCTGTCCTTCACCATCTCCCGGAGTTTGCTCAAACTCATGTCCATTGAGTCGGTGATGCCATCCAACCATCTCACCCTCTGTCCCCTTCTCCTCCCGCCTTCAATCTTTCCCAGCATCAGGGTCTTTTCCAATAAGTCAGCTCTTCACATCAGGTAGGCAAAGTATCATAGCTTCAGCCTCAGCATCAGTCCTTCCAATGAATATTTAGGGTTGATTTATTTTAGGATTGACTGCTTTGATCTCGTTGCTGTCCAGGGGACTCTCAAGAGTCTTCTCCAGCACCACAGTTCGAAAGCATCAATTCTTTGCTGCTCAGCCTTCTTTATGGTCCAACTCTCACCTCTGTACATGACTACTGGAAAAATCCTTGCTTTGACTAGATGGACCTTTGTTGGCAAAGTGATGTCTCTGTTTTTTAATATGCTGTCTAGGTTTGTTATAGCTTGTCTTCCAAGGAGCATACGTCTTTGAATTTTAAGACTTCAGTCACCGTCCTCAGTGACTTTGGAGCTCAAGAAAATAAAGTCTGTCACTGTTTTCACTTTTTTCCCCATCTGTTTGCCAAGAAGTGATGGGACTGGATGCCATGATCTTAGTTTTTTGAATGCTGAGTTTTAAGTTAATCCTGGCACATTAAATGCTCAAAAATGTTACCCTTATTATTAGCTCCAAGAATCATCCCTGGGGTATCATATGTGTCCAATGGTCTAAACTTGCTTCCTGGCCATCTTGAGATTTCCATCAGTAGAGCCTAAATATCGGGGCAACAAAAATTGTGAAATTTCTATTTCTTACTCTATTATCTGACAGAGAAACTGATGCTTGCACTTTCAATATTAACAACTTGTTCAAAGATTTATTCATGAGAAATTCTTCATCCAAGCACTGTTAAATTTTATTGAAAGGAGAGTGAGTAGCGAAGTGTGGCATGGCAGAGCAGCATCAGCACCAGCTGGGAGCTAGGTTAGAAATGCAGAGACGCAGGCCCTCCCAGACCGTGAGGACACGCGCCTCACGCTGCATTCTGAGGAGCCTGACTCTAGACCACTGCCGTGCCAATCTGTGCACAAGGATCACCCGCGGAGCAGTAACAATGCTGATGCCAGGGTCCCATCATTCTGAATTATGTAGTATGGGTAGAGGCCTAGGGATTTTTAAGATGTTCCAGATGATCGCAATAGTCAGCCAGAGTTGAGAATCACTGCATATACAGATGTTATCAAGGGGTATTGCACAAGTGAGTGTCAGTCATTCAGTCATATCTGACTCTTTGAGGCCCCGTGGACTGTAGCCCACCAGGCCCCCCATCCATGGGATTCTCCATGCAAGAGTCCTGGAGTGGGCTGCCATTTCCTTCTCCAGGGAACCTTCCCAACCGAGGGATCAAACCTTCGTCTCCCATACTGCAGGCAGACTCTTTACCATCTGAACCACCAGGAAAGCCCCAGTGGGTATTGGGGTTGTGGTAGTCAGGTTTTCTGGCTTATCTAAATCGTCTCATTTCCCCAGAATGAACAACACTTGACTTTATAATACAAAACAATGAAAGGTCAGTAAAGTGAGGCACCCGGCTCGTGGCCTCCAGTGTGTCTTCCTCTGAACTCTGCAAGGTTCTGTTGTGAACTCTCTGGAAAAATGACTGAACTCTAGCTGCCAGGTCTCTTCTGACTTCAGCTCTGAGGCTGGCCTGGCATGGCCCCTCTAACTCTGGATCATCCCAGTTACCACCTGGCGCCCTGGCCCTGGCACACTCTCACACTGCTGTTCCTCGCCTAGCATCTCCTGGCCCTCACGATCCTCACTGTAGTTTAGTGCCTAAGTCATGTCCGACTTTCTCTGACCCCATGGATGTAGCCCACCAGGCTCCTCTGTCCACGGGATTTCTCAGGCCAGATTACTGGAGTGGGTTACCACACCCTCCTCCAGGGGATCTTCCTGACTCAGGGATCAAACCCTCACCTCCTGCATTGGCAGGCGGATTCTTTAGTGGTGAACCACCAGGGAAGCCCCGGGATCCTTATAGCAGAGTGTTAAACCCCACTTCTCGGAGAAGGCAATGGCACCCCACTCCAGTACTCTTGCCTGGAAAATCCCATGGACGGAGGAGCCTGGTGGGCTGCAGTCCATGGGGTCGCTAAGAGTCGGACATGACTGAGTGACTTCACTTTCACTTTTCACTTTCATGTATTGGAGAAGGAAATGGCAACCCACTCCAGTGTTCTTGCCTGGAGAATCCCAGGGATGGGGGAGCCTGGCAGGCTGCCATCTATGGGGTTGCACAGAGTCGGACACAGCCGAAGCGACTTAGCAGCAGCAAACCCCACCTCTATGTGATGTGACCTCTTTCTCACAAAAGCCTATTTTTCTAGGAGGTACAGTGGCAAGAGCCACGTGGAAACAACAACATCTTATAACAGTAAGCTCCCATATTTGCCCTCAAAGAACTAACAATTTAATCAGCATGTAAATAACTGTGACATTAGGTGTGAGCTAACACATGCCTTGCACGACTGCGGGGAGCCTGAGGAAAGAAAGACTGCTGAATTGTATAACTGGAAAAGATGAGGGAATAAGTTGAACTTGTCCTGGGCCCTTAATGGTGAATCAGATTCTGAAAACAGAGACGTTGGAGGAGGTTAAAATGTCAAACCTGAGACAGAAGGTTAATGCAAAAGGGAAATCTAGGTTTAAATCTTGGCTCTGCTATTTCTTAGCTGTGTGACCAAGGACAGATGACGTCACTCCTCTGACCTCAGTCTCGTCAGGTCTGACGTGGGGATAGTAATAACTCCCTAATAGGCTTTTGCTTAGCAGTGATCCAGATGAACTGTTTGGCACAGGGCCTTGCATGCAGCAGATGCTGTTCTTAAAAATAGGAACAGCATCTATAAAAGCAGTGCATTATTTTTTACTTTTATTAAAAAACCAAAGAGCAATGGGATGCTATTTCTGATTATACTGTAAAGGAAAACCTTATTGTCTCTAGGTTGGTCACCTTTGACAATGTTTGAAAACGTAACAATAGCCAAGCAACTTAAAGCTGCAGTTTCCTTCTGCTTATTCCAATGAACACCACAAAGTCGTTTCGTTCCTGCCATACTCCAGAGGTGCGAAAAGCAACCACTGCACTCCCTGGAGAAATGATTTCACTGCAAATAATTTTCTCTACATCTGGTTTCACGTGACAGATAAAATCAGGAGGATGGGTAAAGTGCAAATTACTCAGAGGATGTGCAAAATCTTGAAAACACACAGGTCCTCTACAGGCATGCAGTCCTTAAAGATCATCTTTGCTCTATGAGGTCTTAGGTAGGAGCCCTGTTTTGAAACCCAATTAAAAAAATCTGGGAGAAACATCACTCGTTATGGAGAGCTTTCAAAGTTATCAGAAGACTGACAACACTTTTAAAAAAATATCACACATTTTCCAGTTAATTTTCACATAATTCAATCGTTTCCTTTTGTCCTACATTTTTGTACACTATAAAACCTCATTATTTTTCATTCTTGCTATCTGAGAATCTGTAATAGTTCTGTGGCTGGTTGAAGTTTACCTTTGTACTACCCAGGTAAATTAATAGGGTGGAAAGGTCCCAGGAGAATATTTAATGTACTCTAGACAAACCATTTGCAAAGCACTTGAATTTTAACAACCCCCATTTTGATGTTCTAATTGCAAATGGCCTACGTTAACTATTCATTAGAGTCTGTCCAAGCAGGTCTTTTGTTTGGCAACATTTTGTTAATAGTAGCATTAACCTTATGTGCGTATTTGAAAGGAGGAAACAGGCGTTTCCTGAAATATTCTTGAATATGCATTTTCAACCTCTGTAAAATCTTCCTCAAAATCAGTCTGAATTAATGGAAGTTTATGGTGCTCCTCTTTTCTGGGGAGCCGTACCATCTCTTGCAAGGATAATGAAATTTGTAGTCAATCATTTATCAATAAATGCAGCAAGTTTGTGCGAGCCTTTAAAAATGTTATGTGTCTCAGTTTCTTCCTCTGTAACATAGTAGTGATTTAATGAGGAAGCAATTAACTTTTTCCATGCTACAAGTAATATATGCCATTTTTTTCCTCTAAAAATATAAGTGGAAATAAATGAGGAATTAGAATACTTTCTAACTCCTTGAGAAAAAAAAAATGCCTTATCGATTCAGGGAAGCGTTGAATATTCCCTCTGTGCTTCTGTAGAGAAATTTATGAATGATTCCATTATCGCTTCTTCACTTTGTATTTAGTGTGCATGTTTGCTTTCTTCAACAGACTTTGGCTTCTCCAGGGCCACTATATTTTCATTCATTTAACGTTCATTAAAGGAATAGTTTTTAAGAACCTATGCTAATCTTTATAGCTTTCAAAGGACTATGGATGGTGATCAGTATATATTAGTCTATTGGATGAATGAACTATCCGACAGAAAGTGTGCATGGAAGTGTATGTGAACACAGGTACGTGTAGTACCGCCCCAAGCAGGGAATGGTCCACTCACTTGAGAAGGAGCATTCAGCATTTATATTATGACTTACAAAAGCTTCCACGCCTTTGGGGAAAAGCTTCCAAATAAATTTAAAATGAAATTATGTGCTGTGATAATTAGTATTTTGGGTTTTCAACATACAACATTACAAGTTCACAAAGCCACATTTTTTGGTATTATATGTCAGAGTCTGCGTCTGCGTGGTTAATTGAGGTTAATGGGGGGAGATGGCAGATTGCCAATGCTAATGAGTTTGTCTTGACTCTTTCCAACATGTATTTTATTTCTCTTTTGCCTTTACTTTTTGTTTAACTAAGTTATGTTATTTATCCAAGAATCTGTCACATATAAGCAGAAACTGCCAACCTGCCAGAGCGGGTTCAGCCCATGTTTCACTTTCCAAAGAACAATAAAACAGCGGCGGCAGGGGTGGGGGTGGGGGGCTGCGACAAACAGAGAGGGGCCTGGACAAAGCAGCCAAGCCCTCTTTCCTCGGGATCCACCAAGCACTCCGAAATGAAGAGCAAAATGGGAGAGGAGTCACAGGGCCTTGTAGGATTGCACACCCGGGTGGACACTAACCTGTTGATCCTTCCAAAATGCAACCGATAATCTAGTAACAGGAGTGTACTGACGGGGTAGCTCAGCCACGTCTTAGTGAAAGAGTGACTTAGGTGCCATTTGAGTTTCTTGTTCAGACAATGAAAAGCAAAACAAAACACAACAAACCACAACCAACCTGACAGACTTGGCAAGTAAGTGAATCGCTGAAAGAATAAAAGCTGGGGTAGAATCAGAGGGCAGTAAATACTGGTTCTACAGGGGTGGCGCTGGTGCGGGGAAGGTGAATGCATGTCATTTATTGAGAGTTACATTGCCACTAGCTAGCTCTGAATGACTTTCAAATGTGTGCCCTTAAGCTGGTATACCGTAGTCATTTGCTAGGCTTTCCTCCTACAGGTTCCCTTGGAAGAGGTGGCGGAAATGTGTTTAGGCTTTCCTCCTGTTTCAGGGGTGGGAACAGTGAGGGCCGCCTCTGGTGCTGGGTCAGCTGCCCAGCCATGTTCAGCTTTCTGTCTTACTCCCTTCCTTGTCATCCCAAGGTTGACTTCCCCTCCCACGCCCCCCGGCAAGGAGGCCAGAAGCAGAATCGTTAAGATGTTTCCTCTACATTTTCAGCAGTTTCGCATCCCCTCTTTGGGGCTACCAGTTTGTAGTGGGTGAGCAACATGAGACGCTGACTTAAAAACCAGCAAGCCGAGTAAACACGCCACCCATGTTAAAAGAAAATGTCACCGTCTTGGCTGACACTGAGAAATTCAGCATCTTCTGAACAAATGGCTGTGCATACAGGCTCTGACAGTGGGTTTTTAAACCATTCACAACACTGCGTCAGTCCTTCTTTCTCAGTGAAAATGAGCTCAATTCTGCTGTGGTTGTAATTAGTGGATACTTAGTACTTGTACATGTCAATGCTATGTGTCATGGAACTGGCGCCTGGCTTAGTATCCAGTCAACAGGATTATTTAATTTTGCTTCAATTTTCATTCTTGTGAGTCACATTGGTATCCTGCCTCTAGAAGACCTGGAACTAGTGCTAGATAGACTAAGGTTTGAAATTAGAGTAATGAGGTTCATTTTTCCCATGGAAAAGAAAATCGCTAAAAGGTTCTGCATTTAAAAACCAGAGCAGCAGACAGGACAGAGGGAAGGATACATTCCACTGTCTCATCAGCCATTCTGGGCTCTGAATTTTTAATATTACGTGAACTACTATTCCTGTCCCAGGGCTGCTTGCAGCTAGGGTACTTGCCTTCTGAGAACGCTGACGGTACTGGCAGTGGATAAATAATTATAACTAAACTGTTCGAGAAGCAGGTAGAATTATGAAGAAAGGCAACATGGGGCACAGAGGAGTCCGCCTTGAACTCTACCTGGGAAAGCAAGGGAACCCGTCTCAGCATGGAGTCTCTTGGTTGAAACAAGCAGTTTGTCAGCTAGACAAGGAAGAGAGGACCTTTCATGGTATGAAGATGGGACAGGGAAGGTGCAGTGGCCAAGAACAAATCTGACTCCACATCACATCTGTTGCTTTTACTGTAGACATTGTATTCTATTGCTTTTGCTACATGTTGAGAATGTTGCCTATAGCCCGAAATATACAGGACAGTCCATTCTAAAGGCTCTGACCTTTAAAGGTATAACACTTTTCTATTCATATAGAGATAAGCTGTTGAACAGAGAGTAACACTTGTCTTGCTGAAGAATTGTAAGAACACATGACCCGGCCTACATGGACAGCTGCAAGAACAAAGGATTCCTATACCAAGAAGTTTGCAGCAACCAGCCACACCCCTTGTCCTATTAGCACAAGGGATGCTTGAATTCCAGCTCGGATAAGAGGCTTCTTTTGCACCCAAGTTCACCATCTTCTCAGTATTCTGCTTTCCACAGAGAGCACCAACATCTCACCTCTTGATTTACTGTCCTGTCACACAGAGATCAGAACAAGTTTGGACTTGGTAACAAAAGCACACAGGAAAGAAGGACCCCAGTCTTATTCCAAAGTTATTTCAGAACATCTTCTGGGAAACCTTGAAATTCTGTATTAGTTATTGTTGGAAATGGAAAGAAAATAATACCTTTCTGCTTACAAGCACTCAATCAGTCAGCTCTGCAAGGCATTCTCTTAACTTTTAACATGGAAGAATTTTTACATGTCATGAAACAGCATGGTAAGTGACGATGGGAAAAGTCTTCTCTCCACTCCTGTCTGGCTCAGAAAAAAGGGACCAGGCCCACGGTGCAAGCAAGTACTTGAACCTAATAAAGTGACTGATAGGTAATGCTAAGAGAACGCCAGTCAAATATCATTTAACCAGAGCTCCCACTCCACTGCCTTTGCCTCCTCTTAGAAGCAACACTTTTGGAGAGTGAGCAACCATTTCGTAAGAATATCCTGGTTTTTAGCACTGAAAATCCCAGTTCTGTATCCCAAGAAACCCCTCAGTCTTAGGCAAGTCAGGACCAATGGTCACATAGTTTTAGATCACAACTGAATACCAGGTTTCTGTGATAAACTTAGCCAAACAGTAGATGTTCAAGGCCAGATACATCTGAGGGCCTTTACTACCTGGCCTGACATCCCATGGGTCTGCAGACGAGGAAACTAAAGCCCAGGAAGAAGTAGCATCTTGTCAGAAACCACAATGCTTAGCCACCATTAGGCAACAGGTGTGTTCAGAACCACTCAGAACCACTTTCTTGCTTTTTTTTTTTTGTCTTCCTCACACAGTTACACATTTTAAAAAAATAGTTAATGACATACCATTTCATGAGTTATTCTCCATGTGGTTGGTAATATGCTGAGCACTTTGCCTGCAACATCTCATTTAATCCTGGCAATTCTAAAATATTGTTCCTAAGTTGTAAATACTATTATCAACCCCATTTTGCAGATGAAGAAGAGATGGAGTCTCAGAAAGACCAAGTGACTTATGGGAGGTGAGGTGGAAGGAGGGGATGTATGTACACATTATACATATAGCTGATTTACTTTCTGTATAGAAAAAACTAACAACACTGCAAAGCAATTTTACTGCAACAACAACAACAAAGACCAAGCAACTTGCAGAAGTTACACAGTCAGTGAGAGATTTGAATCTTGAGCAAGTTTTCTGACTCAGGAATCCTCATTCTTAACCACAAAGACACAGCACTTCGTTTCTTCAATTTTACTTTGCGCTACTTAAAGTAAAATGACTCTGTCATGTAACCAGAATACTTGAGAAAGCTTAAGAATGATTTTCTTCTTTTAATTATCTCCTGTTCTATTCCATTCACTGGAAAAGCATCTTCAGAGAAGTGTTTATACTTGCTTTTCAGTTCACAGTGGGTTTAGGGCCACATTAAATCTTCCCATTGCAAAACTGCTTCAGAAAAGTGCAAAAGTGGTATGTAGATAGTGTTTTTGTCTTCAGCCATTGAGCTGCTGTATGATCAATTAAATTGTCATTGGGACCCCCCATTACCTGATCCATGCTTCTCTTAGGAATTCTGCCAAGACTAGACCACTAGCATTTGGATTCTGCTGGATCCTATCAGAGGGTTTGTCTCCTGAGGTTCTGTCCTCTTTTGTATCCCCTTGTTAATCTTTTGAAAGCAAAATCTTAACAAATTCAAATAGTTAACAAATTCAATTTTATTTTCCAAAACACTGATTTTTTGTCACCAGATTCCAGCTACTCAGTTAGCAATTCTTTGTTTTCTTTGAACACGTTAAGCTTGTTTCTGCTTTAAGCCTTTGTCCTCCCCGTTCCCTTGGCCAGGATCCATCTCCCTACCTGCCTCCAATCCCCCCAGACCTGCAAGGCTGATTCCTGCTTCATCACACAGACCTCAGTTCAAACACCATCTCTCAAGAGAACACGCACGTCTCGGATCACCACACCTAAAGTCTCCTCCTCCTTGTTTTATTTTCTTCTGCTCTTATTGTCTTAACTAATCTCATTTGCATACTTATTTACCTATCGATTGCCTGTCTTCTTCTCTAGAATGTAAGCCTCGCAAAAGTAGGAGCTTTGACCCCACCTGATGAACTGCTACCCCTGCAGCACCTAGAAGAGTGCCTGGCACAGAGTAGCCCCCCAGTAAGTGACTGTTGAAGAAAAGAAGTGTTGCAGGAAAGAGAGTGGGGCGCTAGAGAGGGTCAGCTTCCGGGTTTCAGGCAAGTCCCCGAGACAGCCGTCAAGTGTGGGTTCCCAGCTTCCCTCAAGAGCGAGCCACAGTGAAGTGAAAGAAGGTTTATTCTGGAAGGAAGCACACTGCACAGACAGTGTGGGCCATCTTGGAAGGCAAGAGAGGTATAAGGACATGGGGTTGTCTGCTTTTATCGGGGTGAGCAATTTCATAGGCTAATGAGTAGGACTGGCACCCCAACTGTTAACAGCAGTGTTACAGCAGATATTTGGCTCATGGGAAGAGACAAGCCACACGCACTCGGAGGATCGGAAAAGACTGTTTATTTCAAACTGGTGCTGGCCCAGCAGAGTCACCTCCAAAGGCTGAACACCCGACGCAGGTTTTGCTGCTCTTATATACACACAAGCCATTGGGCAGGGCAGAACTTTCATGCACATGAGGTGTTTCTTAAGGGGAGCCAATCAAGGATGAGAAAAAGCAATGTGCCTTCTGTTCTCAACCAGGTCCACAATTTAAACTCCCTTCTTTGGGCACCATCTCTGGCGGTTGGCTGATGCAATAAGCAAGCCGAGTTACAGAAGCAAAAATGCCAAACTGAACATTACATGGAGGATTTGTTGAATTTTCCTTGTCACAGCTGTTTTGGGAAAGGAGTGAGCATTGCTAGGAATTGGGCCACTGTCCACTTCTTTGACCATATAGCTGGTCTTGGGACTATCATGATGCTTGTGGGGTGCCATTCAGCATGCTAATGTGCATACACTGAGGCTCAAGGTCTAGTAGAAGGCAGCTCATCCGCCATCTTGGACCTGGTTGGTCCAAATCAGTTCATGTCACATCCTCAATCCGTGTCATTAAGTGTCGTGCCCTGCCCCTTCTTGTCTCAGAAGGAATGCCTCTGTGCAAAATACTTATATACACTCCCAAAGCCCTCTTGCCCTCACGTCTAAATATTCTGCAAGCTTTTTGCTCTACTTCTATTTTCACAGTGAACGTTTTCAGTATGGGTCTTCACTCTATGAGTAAGTTTCTGGATGTTCTCCATCCAAGAACCAGCCTGAAGGACAGTGGATAGGAGTTAAGAAAGATCTAGGTTTGGTTCTAAGCTTCCCCACTTTCCAGCTAAATGATCTTGAGCAAGTGGCTCAAACTTGCTTCTCTCAGCTTCAGTTTCCTTCCTGACTCATAAAATGGGAATGTTCATCTCTACTTCATGGGACCACTGTGACTGTAAAATGAGATGAGGTTTATAAATCACCTGAACTGCCAACAAGGAAGGACTTGATATGTCCCTGACATAGTTAGTAAGCATGTCTGACTTTTATAAGGCAAAAGACATGACACTGAAAGATGCACTCCCCATGTTGGTAGGTGTCCAATATACTACTGGAGAATAGTAGAGGAACAGCTCCAGAAGGAACAAAGAGGCTGAGCCAAAGTGGAAACAATGCCCAGCTGTGGATGTGTTTGGTAGTGAAAGTAAAGTCAGATGCTGTAAAGAAGAATATTGCATAGGAACCTGGAATGTTAGGTCCATGAACCAAGGCAAATTGGAAGTGGTCAAACAGGAGATGGCAAGGGTGAACATTGACATTTTAGGAATCAGTGAGCTAAAATGCACCGGAATGGGTGAATTTAACTCAGATGACCATTATATCTACTACTGTGGGCAAGAATTCCTTAGGTGGAGTAACTCTCATAGTCAAGAAAAGACTCTGAAATGCAGTACTTGGGTGCAATCTCAAAAATGACAGAATGATCTCTGTTCATTTCAAAGATAAACCATTCAATATCATGGTAATCCAAATCTATACCCCAACCAGTAACGCTGAAGAAGCTGAACAGTTCTATGAAGACCTACAAAACCTTCTAGCACTAACACTCAAAAGAGATGTCCTTTTCATTATAAGGGACTGGAATGCAAAAGTAGGAAGTCAAGAGATACCTGGAGTAACAGGAGAGTTTGGCATTGGAGTACAAAGTGAAGCAGGGCAAATGCTAAGAGTTTTGCCAAGAGAATGCACTGGTCATAGCAAACACATTTTTCCGACAACACAAGAGATGACTCTAAACCTGGACATCACCAGAAGGTCAATACTGAAATCAGGCTGATTATATTCTTTGCAGCCAAAGATGGAGAAGCTCTACACAGTCAGCAAAAACAAGACCAGGAGATGACTGTGGTTCAGATAATGAACTCTTTCTTGCAAAATCCAGACTTAAATTGAAGAAAGTAGGGAAAACCACTAGACCATTCAGGAATGACCTAAATCAACTTCTTAAGATTACACAGTGGAAGTAAGAAATAGATTCAAGAGATTGGATCTGATAGAGTGCCTGAAGAACTATGGATGTAGGTTCATGACATTGTGCAGGAGGCAGTGATCAAGACCATCCCCAAGAAAAGGAAACACAACAAGGCAAAATGGTAGTCTGAGGAGACCTTACAAACAGCTGAGAAAAGAAGAGAAGCAAAAGGAAAAGGAGAAAAGGAAAAATACACCTATTTGAATGCAGAGTTCCAAAGAATAGCAAGGAGAGATAAGAAAGCCTTCTTCAGTGATGAATGAAAAAGAAATAGAGGAAAACAATAGAGTGGGAAAGACTAGAGATCTCTTCAAGAAAATTAGAGATACCAAGGGAATACTTCATGCACAGATGGCTCAATAAAGGACAGAAATGTTATGGACCTAACAGAAGCAGAGATATTAACAAGAGGTGGCAAGAATACATGGAAGAGCTATACAAAAAACATCTTCATGACCCTGGTAACCGTGATGGTGTGATCACTCACTCAGAGCCAGACATCCTGGAAGGTGAAGTCAAGTGGGCCTTAGAAGTATCACTACGAACAAAGCTAGTGGAGGTGATGGAATTCCAGTTGAGCTATTTCAAATCCTAAAAGATGATGCTGTGAAAGTGAGGTAGCAAATCTGAAGAACTCAGCAGTGGCCACAGGACTGGAAAAAGTCAGTTTTCATTCCAATCCCAAAGATGGGCAATGCCAAAGAATGTTCAAACTACCACACAATCGTACTCATTTGACATGCTAGCAAAGTAATGCTCAAAATTCTCTAAGCTAGGCTTTAACAGTACATGAACCAAGAACTTTCAGGTGTTCAAGCTGGATTTAGAAAAGGCAGAGGAACAAGAGATCAAATTGCCAAAATCCACTGGATCAGAAAAAATGAGAGAATTCCAGAAAAACATCTACTTCTGCTTCATTAACTTTGTTAAAACTTTTGACTGTGTGGATCACAGCAAACTGTGGAAAATTCTTAAAAAGATGGGAATACCAGACCACCTTACATACCTCCTGAGAAACCTGTATGCAGGATAAGAAGCAACAGTTAGAACTGGACATTGAACAATGGACTGGTTCCAAATTGGGAAAGGAGTTCGTCAAGGCTGTATGTTATCACCCTGCTTATTTACCTTATATACAGAATACATCATGCAAAATGCTGGCCTGGATGTAGCACAAGCTGGAATCAAGACTGCCAGGAAAAATATCAATAACCTCAGATATGCAGATGACACCACCCTAATGGCAGAAAGCGAAGAACTAAAGAGCCTCTTGATGAAGGTGAAAGAGGAGAGTAAAAAAGCTGGCTTAAAACTCAGTCTTCAAAAAACCAAGATCATGGCATCCGGTCCCATCACTTCATGGCAAACGGAGAAACAATGGAAACAGTGACAGACCTTATTTCCTTGGGCTCCAAAATCATTGCCGATGGCAGCTGCAGCCATGAAATTAAAAGACCCGTGTCCCTTGGAAGAAAAACTATGACCAACCTAGACAGCATATTAAAAAGCAGAGATATTACTTTGCCAACAAAGGTCCGTCCAGTCAAAGCTATGGTTTTTCCAGTAGTCATGTATGGGTGTGAGAGTTGGACTATAAAGAAAGCTGAGTGCCGAAGTGGTGTTGGAGGAGACTCTTGAGAGTCCCTTGGAGTGTAAGGAGATCCAACCAGTCCATCTTAAGGGAAATCAACCCTGAATAATTGTTGGAAGGACTAACGCTGAAGCTGAAACTCCAGTATTTCGACTATTTGATTCAAACAGTTGACTCATTGAAAAAGTCCCTGATGTTGGGAAAGATTGAGGGCAGAAGGAGAAGAGGGTGTCAGAGAATGAGATGGCTGAATGGCCTCACCGATGCAATGGAAATGAAGTTGGGCAAACTTTGGGAGATGGTGAGGGTACAGAGAGGCCTGGTGTGCTGCAGTCCATGGGGTCACAAACAGTCGGACACGACTGAGTAACTGAACAACAAACTTTTACCTATCTACATGGAACAGGTCAATGATGAATTTGGAAACAGAGTTTGGAATATATGGAAGTTCAGGAAAGCCTTAGAATTTTTTTCAAGAACCCTGGAACCTTGAGTAACAATTGTCAAGAAAGGTCTGTTACAAGTTTGGTTCCACAGCAATGTCTGGAGGTCAGCACTCTGCTGGCAGAAAATTCCAGGGAGGATGTAACTTCTACTAGGAGACCAAAGAGGTTAGTGTGAAGGTTAAGCGACCTAATCTCATATTGGAGTCAATATATTGCTATTAATCTCCTACAAATGAGATCATCAGAACAGTTCTCTGGTCCTCTGGGCAAGCACCTCTTATCTTTATATCCCTTTTGCTCAGCTGTAATCTCTTTGTTGGGGGTGGTAGGTGGGTTGCCTGGGGCTGTGCTATGTGAGTTGCAGGGTGTTAGTTCCCCGACCAGGAACTGAACCTGGGCCCTGGGAGTGAAAGTGCCAAGTAGTCACTAGGAAAGTCTCTCAGCTGTAATCTTCTATCTGAGTAAATGGTACCTACCTGTGACCCGACAATAGGCTGAAGTTTTCAGTTCTCTTTTTTTTTTTTTGACCTTGTCCCTGTTGTTTGCTAAGTGGCCTTTAGTAAGAGAGACTGCAGTGGAGGATAGTGGAGAAAACTCCAGAGCCCAGAGAACAAGGCTAAACCTCAGTTTCTCCCCTTAGATGTTCTTTGATCTTATGCGAGTCACATAGCCACTCTGACTCAGTGTCTGCATTCTCACAGGGACAGTAACAGCTTCCAACCACGTAGCTCATCCATTTGTCATCTACAGCCACCACATCCTCTCAACCTATTAAGTACAAAGTCCCAACCTCACCTGATGTCCAGCGCCTTTGGTGATCTGCTCCCAGCCTTTCTTTCCAGCCCTAAATCTCCTCTGCAGTGTCTAGACATAGGCTTTAATAAATACCAGTTGAGAAAATGAATGAAAATGAGAGGCTTCGAGTAAGACAACTTTACAAGAGTTATTTCAAATAAAAAGTACTACTTTAACAAAATTAGGACAGTGATTAAAGTCTCTTGTTTTTCAGACTTCAATATAGAGATGTGACTGAAAAAGATATATAATCATAGACTCTCCAGCCATTCTGTAATTAAATAGTCATGCTTTGACTAAGATTCACTTCTGCTTAAACTTACCTATTTCAAAACCCAGTTTGACTTTCATCTCATTTATTGAGTCAACAAGAATGTACTGAATGCTTTCAGGCTATGCATCAAGGATCTTCAACTCCTTCGGGAAGTTTCCAGGTATGACCATCTGGGTCCAATGTCTGCCCCTCCTTGTGCCTGAGTGGGTGGGAAGGGGCTTTGTGGCAATGATGCCAACTACAGCCAAATCTCGGTTAAGATGACCAGAATCAAACAGAGTGGATGCCAGTCCAAGCCCCACTGTTTACTTCCCATGTGCCCCTGCACAGCCTCTCTTTCCTCACCTGTTAGGTAGGGAACAATACCAACACTGCATGTCTTACTGTAAATATAAATTATGATCATACATGTAAAAGCATGAAGGATGAGGGCTTCAGCACAGTAGGGGATGGGTCCATGTGAATACCTGGCCCTTGGTCGCATCGAAATTAAGCCACTCCCATTTGTCGTGGAGGCTTTATCTTGGTGAAATGCATCATATCGCAGCTAAGGTAACAACCATCGTCACAGACCAGAACAGACAGCTGTGGCTCAGCGCTTTACAGGCATTCCCTGTTTCTTTTCTCTGGCTTTTGTAACCCCTACCTATATGCTCATCGCCCCCTCTCCTGTTATTACATCCTAGAAGGGATGTCACAAAAAGCTGCTCTTTTAGAAGACCTGTTAAGTGGTCTCAAGATTAAAACAGAAAAGGCCTGGGCATTCAGGCAGCAGCATCCTCTTTATAGCCTTTATAGCCCACCTGTGAAAGTCAGAGGCTGGAGGCATCACCCCAAATCAACCCATCCACCTAAAAGGGGAGACCATTTGTTTTCCTCCTGCGAAAACTTTTAACAAGGAATAATATGAGTGAAATCAATCTTGGGTTTAACTCTTCTAGGAATGATTCTTAGCAGAGAATACAATCAAATGAAATTTAAGTTCAATTTGACCCAAGTTCTCATAAGATAAACACACCCCAAATGGAGGGTGATGGGAACCTCATTACTTAGAATTGGACAAATAACCTAAGGCAGAATGATTATAACCTGGCAGCAATAATGGTTTGCTCAGCAAACTGCCTGAACCTCTACTGGGAACATTTAACACCACTTGTAGTTTGAAATCACAGGCTACATCTACAGGCAATAAAGACTGTTATCTCTCCGATTCATTGCAGTTGCACAAACACCCAGTTAATTCAGCTATAACACATCTGCCCAGAGAAATGTTTACTTTTGGAGCCTCCAGGGTGTGCTTTAGATTTTTCCTAATTGCTATCCATTGAGTTCTAAGTTTAAAGGCTGTTGTGATGGACTCAGGTCCTATTTCCATCCGGAGAAGCTCACAGCTATCAAAGGTAAAGTTCAGATTCTCAAATGCCCTTAGCTGTGCTCTTAGGAACTGTTTCCTTCCTGCAGGGGAGAGAGTGAGATTCTCCTTGAATTTAAAAAGATGAGTTTTTCTTGCTGCTCATTTGACTTCTCAGTAGAGCAAATGGATGATAAATGTTTCTCAAGGATCACAAAGAGAGTAACACTCATGTTTTCGGCTAGAGAATTAGATTTCTCAACCACTCAAGCCATAGGAAGTGAATTCTCAGGAAACCTCTTCAAACTGTGAGGGTAGCAAGCATTAAAATTAAAGCGTTAAAATGATAAGGAAATTGAGTCAGAGCAAGATCAGTTTTAGAGAAGGAACAAGGAATAAAATCTAGCAGATCTCATTCTCCGAGGGGGTACTAATTATGGAAACATCTTAATGAACATAACTTATTTATTCTGCTCCTTGCAACTCCCTAATTATATATATATTTTTCCTGGATCATCTTTTGCCTCTCAGAAGCATGACGAAGGAACACAATTCAGAGTAAGAGGCAGGTTGGGGAGGAACATACTGACACCAGGTTCCCAGTGCTTCTGCGCTCAGGCCCACACCTCTCTGCACGCCAGGGCGCACGGCCAGAAACCCCCTCCTTCCTCTCCTTGCCCTGGGCCTCAGGAACTCTCAGTCCTTGGAAGTGCCAGCATCACAGTACCTTGCCCTCTACATCTCCAATTCCTCATCGCCTCCCACATCACATCCAGCACCTTCTCCAGATCGCAGTAAGTGTCCCTCTTGGTAAATGAGGAAGAGGCCAGGAATAGTCAAGAAGGGCTCCTCCCTCACCTGATTTTACACTAGTCTTCAGACGTGGGACCATTTTCATTCTATACTCCAAAGAAATTTTTTTTTTTAATTGCAGGACTAGAGTCAAGACTAGTCCAGTTGAAAAGTAATTCCTAATGATGATACACAATGTAGCAAAGACAATAAGATAACGAAATAAGATAACAGACCGATATGTAAAGAAGTAACACAGCACCTTGTGAACATTTAGGCATCTCTCAGGAGCCAAAATACCAACTGAAATGCAAACTCTTGGAGGAGAGAAATCATATCTCATCCTTTTTTTTTTCTTTCTGCACCTGGGTACCTACCAGTTAGGCCATTCCAGATGGCTCAGTACCCATGCAGGAGACTAGGGTTTGATCCCTGGATCAGAGAGATCTCCTGTAGGAGGAAATGGCAACCCACCGCAGTATTCTTACCTGGAAAATCCTATGAATAAAGGAGCCTGGTGGACTAGAGTGCATGGGGTTGCAAAGAGTCAGACACAACTAAACGACTGAGCAGGACCTACCAGTTCCTCCTGTTGGAAGTCTCCCTAACCGCTTCTTCTCTCCGAGGATGTCTTACACAGCCTTCTTTGCACTCACACAGTATCCTATGTGAATGTCTATCATGACACTTATCACCACACAATAGGTATTCATTAGTGTTTGTTGAATTGAACATAATTGGGTATTTAACAGTAAAATTTTAAATTAAACTGACACTTGGAAAAAGCTTGAGAGTTGATGACTTCTTCGCCAAGTATTGGTATGAGCTGTTCATGTGAAATGGAGGAAATAATCTAATTTCAATTTAATTCCCCTTTTAAATCACTTTAGAATAGTAGCCTGACCTTCTGATCCCAAGGCGTGAAGTAAAGTAGCCTAAAACCAAAGCAAGTCAAACTAATGAACGGTTTTTAATAATAACCCCAAGCGCAACAAGAATTTCTAACTCCTTGAGTTGGAAAAAGCTCTAGAGCTCATTCCAGAATCAGTACATGAACACGTTTTGCAATATTCCTACCAGATGGTCAACCAACCTCCACCTGGATTCTCCTCACAGCATCACGTCAGTCCTCCTTACAGGTCACCCTCCACCTCTGAATCCAAAAAGGGTCACAAGGTCCTACTTGTAGTGATAAAAATGAATCCCTATAATGCTCACGTCAGCCCTCTGGCGAAACACAGGCAAAACTTCTCCTGTTCTGTATGCATCCTCATTTGCTCAGTCATGTCCAACTATTTTGTGACCCCATGGACTACAGCCTGCCAGGCTCCTCTGCCCATGAGATTCTCCAGGCAAGAGTACTAGAGTGGATTGCTATTTCCTCTTCCAGGGGATCTTCCCAACCCGGAGACAGAACCCACATCTCCTGAGTCTCCTGCATTGGCAAGTGGGTTCTTTCCCACTGAGCCATCTGGGAAGTCCTCTCCTATCTGCATGGTACTTATTTGAATACTTCATGATAAACATTGGATTTCTCCTTTTTTTAAAAAATAAAAGCATAATCATTGTGTCCTAGTTCCTCCCCCTGATTCAAGAATTTGAGGTCGTGTTCCACCATGGCCACCCTTCTCAGAACAAGCTACCCAATCTGTATACCTGGTTCGACCTCAAAGACGCCATGGTTGCTAGAGACGTTCCACCATAAATCAAGACCATTTGAAACAGAGGGCACAGTCTTCAGCAGTACGTACTTGAAGGTTCCCAGTGTTTGGAAACGTTGCAAAACCCATTTCTGCTCAAAAGATGCTTCTGATAGATTTTCCTGCCCATCCAGCAACGGGCAGCCTGCAGACCACATGGATGGACAGCCTGACTCTGAAAGGGTGCTTCACAATGGGATAATGCTGCCAGGGAGCCAGGTCAAGTGAGCATGACTAGATGGGTGGAGAGTCCAAGGAGGAGAGGGTGCTTGCTGTATATTTTGTTCTTCTTGCTTAGCATGTAGCCCTGCCAAAGGCCTCATTCATTAATTCATTTATTCCAGAAATTATCTAATATTTAGATATTAAATAAATATAATAAAGCCTCTATTATTCCCTAAGAAGTTTTTATGAAAGAGTTAAAGTGTTAGCAGCTCAGTCGTGTCCAACTCTTTGCCACCCCATGGACTGTAGCCCACCAGGCTCCTCTGTCCATGGAATTCACCGGGCCAGAAGCCTGCAGTAAGTTGCCATTCCCTTCTCCAGGGGATCTTCCTGACCCAGGGATCAAACCCAGGTCTCCTGCATTGCAGACAGATTCTTTTACCATCTGAGCCACCAGGGAGGCCAAGTGTTTTTTGTAAATTTATTTATTCATTTATTTGCGGCTGTGCTGGATCCTCATTGCTGCACGGGGTTTTCTCTAGCTGCAGTGAGCAGCCTTCTCTTGTTGCAGAGCATGGGCTCTAGCGCGTGCGGGCTCAGCAGCTGCAGCTCCCAGGCTCCAGAGGGCAGGCCCAGGGGTTGTGCATGAGCTTAGCTGCCCCGCGGCAGGGGTGTCCTCCCAGGCGAGGGATGGAACCCAGGTCTCCTGGCCTGGCAGGCGGATTCTTTACCACGGTGCCACGAGGAAAGCCCTACTGCCTGAACAGCTTGCTCAGATGTAGAAAACAGAACAAAGAGCAAAACACACGCAATCCCTGCCCTCACAGTCCAGTGGGGAAGACGCCCGTTAGACAGACAGCCCACAGATACAGGACGGGATGCCGTAGTCAGTGCTCTGAAGGGAAATCGATGGGTGCAGTGAAATGGACAAAAAAGGGACCAAATTTAGACTGGAGGGCACAGCGAAGGCCTGTTTGAATAAGGGAGCTCAAAGGCGAGTCCTGGAGAATGGACACAATTTAGTCAGCCTGAGAAGGGGAGAAACATCCTGGGCAGTAACGGGCACATAGTACCAACCTGAGATGGGACAAGGACTCGGTGAATGAGCGAAAACGGAGAGGAGATCAGTGCCGCTGCAGAAACGTGAGCTAAGGAGTAACAGGGCGGGCTGGGGCTGGAGGAGCAGGCAGGGGCGGCATATGCTGTATTCAGGCTCTTTTCGAGTTCATTTTCACAGCGATGGAAAGCTACTTATGGGCTCTGATGGAGGGGGTGACATGATTGATTACCAGCTCGGGAACCAGAGGCTTCCGGAGCCTTCCTCGTGTCCGATGAGTAAGCTCCGGCTAGACACAGAGTGGTTTTGTGTCCAGACAATTTGTCTACCCTAACCTGTCTCGCTTCCCCGCCACAGGTGTGACCCATTTATAAAATGCTTTTTTCTCTTTTGAAATTCAAGCCATCTCTTCTGCAGATGTGATCACAGTGTAAATAATCTAGCACCCACTCTGCTACAATGGAATTCAGGAAACCATGTCATGAAACACGATTTGGTCCCAATTCCCAGGCACTTGGGGGCACACTGCCTCAAAAGGACACCTGATACGCCAACACAGCTCATCCCCAAACGACGCAGCTCAGACCAGTAACAAAGCACTTCCTCTCAGAGGGAACTCGAATATCCTCTGAAAGCATGTGATTTGCTGTGTTTCATTAATAAAGGAACATGTAATGCGGTTGCAGATCTGTATCTAGAAAAGGCTGCACTGTGGTTTTGTCGAGTTGGGCAAGGAGAGGCACTGGCTTTAGTGCTGATCAGGATCGGCTCAGGTGAAATTTGTGAAACAGGAAGTCTGCTTTTAAGGAACACTCCAGAATGGAAAGCAGTTATTTCAGCCCAAAGGAATGAGACACTCCTATTACAAACATGTTCACTGAAGATAAACTAGAGGTTGCCCATGATTTAAAAGCATGTCTAGAAAGCAGATGCTAAGTCATCAAGAATGAAAGCCATCTCTGGGCAGCACCGAGAAGAAGAGTTAGAATATCAATAAAAATAAGGACACAACTTCTATTTTCTCCTTTTAGTCAGAGACCACCACTGTGGAATCTATATGAGAAGAAATATTATGCCTTTTGACAACAGAGAAAATATACACAGAGCAGCTAAAAGGCTCCTCTGGAGTCACATGGGCTTCCCAGGTGGTGCTGGTGGTAAAGAACCCGCCTGCAAACACAGGAGACATAAGAGACATAGGTTCCATCCCTGGGTCAGGAAGATTCCCTTGGAGGAGGAAACGCTCTCCAGCATTCTTGCCTGGAGAATCCCACGGACAGAGGAGCCTGGGGGGCTACAGTTCTTGAGGTTGCAAAGAGTCAGAGCAACTTAGCACACTATAGTCACATGGCCCGTTGTTGAGAACGCTAGGTTTTGACTTCTGGTTCTTTTCCTGCCTACAGCCCATGCTGCCTGTTTGGAGAAACAGTAGTACTAGCTAGCTGCTTTGGGATTCATTTACACGTTTTCATGTAATCTCCACCATCATACTGCAAAGTTGGCATAATTGTTCCCACTTGATGGATCAGGAACAGCGTCAAACACTTTGCCTCGGGCCTGTAGCCAGTGAGTGCTGGGGCTGGTACTGGAAGCCAGGGTTGCCTGTCCACAAAGCATATGCTCTTAAGCTGTCCTATTGCCACACAACTTCCAGATAAAAAGGCTAGCCAATTTTTTCTAACCCAAATAGGGAGACTGAGCCATTTACTCACATGGGCCATAACAGAGACAGGCCAAGGATTAAGGAACTGATAATTGACATGTCCAAAGTGGGGATTCTGTGTAGGAAAGACCAGGTCTGTGGGACAGATAAGAGAAGAGATATGATAAAAATCTGTATATTGACAAAGCCAAGGACATAAGGAACACAGGCTTGCCCATGCAATTCAGAAGGGGATTGTTAGCAGGGTGTGAATTGTTTCATTTAACTAGCACAATTGTTCAGCTTAGATTTTGTGATCACTGCTTTAGAGGCTCAGGAGCATTGACTGACTATGTGAAATCACAAAGCTAGAAACCTTTGGAGCTAAGATCTGTTGGTCTGAAACCAAGGTCAAGCTCTAAAGGGTAAAGGAATTAGTTTATAGCAAGTGAGAGAAAGGATGACTTGAGATGGCAAGAGTCAACTTCAATCCTTTATCTTAGGCCATAGAAGAGTGTGAAACCATCAAAAAACTGAAAAAAGATCCAGCTGAATCATTGTTGAAGGCACCATAAAAGGTGTCTCAGAAAGCTGGGGATGTTTTACAGGATCCCCTGCAATCCTGTAAATTAAAATCACTGAAGACAGCCGTGTCCTCACCAGGCAGCCCTTGGCACTGTCCTAGTACCCTGCTTGCCTTCTGAGTTCTATACTTGAGCTCAGTCAAGGGACTCCTTCCCCAGCAGGGCACCTTTTCATTCAGCTTGGACCCAACCCACTCCTAGGGCAGACCCAAGGCCAGAGCTGCAGTGTGGACTATTAGAAGAGGCTTATGCAATCTAGTCCAACTCTCAAACTTTACAGATAAGAGACTGAAGACACTCAGATCTGTTTACTAAGCAGTTGATGTCAGGCACATACTAGGAGCTTGACACACATTTATTCTAAACCCCACAGTGATCTGAGAAGAAGGTATTGCTTCCTTCATTTTGCAGATTACTGGAGAGATACAGGAACATGCGATAACTTGATCAAGGCCATGCAGCTTGCAGGCAGTAGAGTTCAGATTCCAATTTACATTGTAAGAACCCGAAGTCCATGTTGTCTCTCCCTCTCTCCTGAAATCTCTTTTTCTGCCCTGGAGGCCCCGACCAGTGCATGAGGCCAAAGTATTTCAGAACTGCTTGGATCACCGTAGATTCCCAGGGTTGCTCCGATAGACAGAATTAACCTCTTGTAGGCGAGGATCTTCCTGGATCTTCCCTGGTGGCTCAGATGGTAAAGAATCTGCCTGCAATGCAGGAGACCTGGGTTCGATCCCTGGGTCAGGAAGAACCCATGGAGGAGGGCATGGCAACCCACTCCAATATTCTAGCCTGGAGAATCCCATGGGCAGAGGAGCCTGGTGGGCTATAGTCCATGGGGTTGCAGAGAGTCAGACAAAATTGAGCGACTAACACTTTTTTCAGGCAAGGATCACACCTTTCTCTTTGAGCTTTCCACTTTCTGCACTGAGTTCCTGAAGGAACTCAGGATGTGCATTTGTAAAAGGTGCCCTCCCTGGTTGGCAGGATGGAGATCCATCAGCAGAGGTCACATGGAGCCAACCTCAATCCTGGGACAGGTGACTAAGGAAACATTTACTGAGCAACTTTCTGTAAGATTCCTAGTGAGTTCTGACAACTCTGTTGTCCCGTCAGCCAGCCAGTCCTGAAGACACACTGTGCTCCGCAAATGGAGGAGACAAAGAAGCAAAACAGCCAGCCGGCAGCCAGTGCAGGCCTCCTGCTTCTCTGCTGGTCTGTTCAGCAGGGAGCCTGAGGCGGCCTCCCAGCCCTCCACCCAGGTTACATTTGCACAAGGAAAGCACACGCATCACGAGCTGCTCTTGAAAGGGCCTTGGTGGCGAAAGTCGCTCATGATCCACTTTCATATGAGAGTCTGACATTTGGGCAGCAGAAAAGAAACAGAAATCAGTTTGAGCCAATGACATTTCTATGGGAAAGGCGCCTGCTCCACAAAAGAGTGAGTAAAAGTGGCAGCTAACCCTGTGGTGGCCTAATTGTTCCTCTCTCAGGATGGGGAGCACTAGGCCCCCCGAGAGGAGGGCTGGGAGAAAGGGGGCTGCCACCTGCCGCAGGAATGATGTCACCAGCGCAGCGGGCGCCAGCACTCTGTGGGCAGCTTGAGTGCACGTCGCCAGTCAGCACGGGCTCCTCCGCAGCCCCCATCACCAGGGGCTCAGCCGTCAGCGCGCCGGCTTCAGGATTCCCAGGGATCTGCCAAACGCCCGGCCTGCATCCTGAGGGGACTTGGCCAGCATTCGAAGTTAGCTCGGAGGGGAGGGATGAGCGTGGTGTGGGATGATCTCTAAGTTTTGTGGGGTTTTTTTGGTCTCTGTTCTGTTTGATTACAAGCCTGCTGGGTTAAGGAGGCAAGGGGAAAGGGTATAAGACGCTGAAAAGAAGAAGTAAAACTTACCTCACCCCATGTAATGGGAACAGGAAAAAGTGTAATAGTAAAGAACAAATCTGACTCCATATTAGATTTATTCCTTTCCCTTTAACCATTGTGCTTTGTTGCCTGTGCTTAGTCATGCTGACTCTGCACTTTTTGTAAAAGAATGTTGCCTATAGACTACATAGGACAGCCTGTTCCCAAGGCTCTGACCTTTAGGAGTATAACACTTTTCCACTGGAGGGGGGTGGGCATGAGCCCCCCGTTTCTTTGCAGGACCATGCAACAAACTATTCTCTGCCTCAAACATTCACATTTTGATTTGCTTGGCTTCACTGTGCATCAGGCACACAAACTTGCATTCAGTAGCCCAGCAAAAAGAGGTCCCATGAAATACTTCCTTTTAACATAACTGCTTAAGTCCACTTCACAGTTGTATTTTATTTTTTTACCTTTAACTGCTGGAAAATTCCTTTAGGAATTAACTGCCAATGGATGAAGATTAATATATATGAAATAGACAGCAAGGTCCTACTGTATAGCACAGGGAACTATATTCAGTATCTTCTAATGACCTATAATAGGGAAAATCTGAAAAATAATGTGTGTGTGTGTGTGTGTGTGTGTATGTGTGTGTGTACTTGTATAATTGAATTACTTTGCTATACACCAGAAACTAACACAACATTGTAAATAAACTACACTTCCCTGCTGGCTCAGACAGTAAAGAATCTGCCTGCAATGCAGGAGACCTGGGGTTGATCCCTAGGTTGGGAAGATCCCCTGGAGAAGAGAATGGCAACCCACTCCAGTATTCTTGCCTGGATAATTCCATGGACAGAGGAGCCTTGCAGGCTACTGTCCATGGGGTCGCAAAGAGTCAGACACCACTGGGCAAGTAACACACATATTCCAAGTAAAACAGTAACAGAAAAAACATCAGCTGCCGGTGGTGCAGCAGTCACCAGTGCAGATGAGAGACCCCCGTCTATTTGGAACTTCAGGTATTGGCGCTCCCAGGGGAGTCTCAGGCATCACCCTCCCACTTCCGGGTGAGCAGCACACTCCAGCGCAGAAAGGCTTGGCTCGGCCCTCACGCTCTGCTGCCGTGAGCTAGTGCTCCCCAGAGCGGGCTGCTCTTCCTCCTGGGTACAGCTGGACGAGGCTGCCTGCTCCCCTGGAGTGTGAGGAGATGAGCTGTATTGTAAGTCCCTTGAGGCTGGACCGAGGACACCTTTCTGTACCCCGGCGTCATGCTCTTTCCCCCTCTGCTGGCTCACTGCACTCAACATTAAGGCTAGACAGTGAGTTCAATTCTCCTACCTTCCCCCTCCTGCTCTCAGAACAAGTTACACCAGCAGCCTGTCCCTGAAGGATATATTTTCAATACCCCTCAAATTCCCCCTTAACTATGGATGAAAGACAAAATCTGGCTAGGCAAACTATTATATATAGGATGGATAACCAAAAAGGTTCCAGAGTATATAGCACAGGGGATGATATTCAACATGTGCTAAGCCACTTCAGTCATGCCTGACTCTTGGTGACCCTAGGGACTGTAGCCCGCCAGGCCCCTCCGTCCATGGGATTCTCCAGGCAAGAACACTGGAGTGGGTTGCCCTGCCCTCCTCCAGGGGATCTTCCTGACACTGGGACTGAACTGACGTTTCTTATGTCTCCTGCATTGGCAGGCGCATTCTTTACCACTAGGATGGAGAACCAACAAGGCCCTACTGTATAGCACAGGGAACTATATTCAATATCCTGTGATCAATCACAATGGAAAGGAATATGAAAAAGGATATAGACATGTATAACCGAATCGCTCTGCTGTACAGTGGCAATTAAGACAACACTGTATGTCAACTATACTTCAATAAAATTTAAGAAGAAAAAATAAAATCTGGATAAATTAATCCATCAAGTATCATCTGTTTCCCTGCCAAATTAACATCTTGATCAGTTAAATCATCAAACACAAATGTTTTACCCAGACTCCTCTCAAGCTTGAGGTTCTTAGTTCATTGCTTTTACTACTTTCATAACTCAATCCCTTTCTCAGCCTCTTTTTAGCAGGATGTTGCCAACAGGCAATGTCATAAAATTTGCATCAAATGAGGCAGAGAAGGTGTTTCAGAACAGAGTGCTAAAAGGGAAAAGATAAGCTTGGAGCGCAAGCAATTTTTGAGGTGAAACAAAGAGAAGGCCCACTTTGAGAAGTCTAGCTCTCTTACCCAGAGAAAATGTCAGCATCCTCAGAAGAGCCTGGCTCTTCAGGCAGACATGGAGTGGTTCTCAAGGTGGCCAGTGGAGAGGGAAGAGAAGGCAAAGGACCACCGCGGGTCAGAGAGGAGACCACGTGGGCACAGCCCATTTCCCTGCCAGAGTCTGAAGCTGCGATCAGGAAATGAGAACACGAAGTTCCTGCTTGACTGATCTCTGGTTAGTCCCTTAATTTTTAGGGGTTCAGTGGCCAGCAACTGAGGTGACACCGTTTCCTCACAGTTAAGTGGAGGAAGGTCATGGAGACCCAGAAGAACGCTCCTGGGGCTTCTCTGGGAGCCACGTCCACTGCTATCGCTAGTGTTCCCTAGCTTGAGCATTCATCTTCTCCTTTTTCTATTAATTAGAAAGAGAACCCTTACTGTCAGTAGAACCAGATAAACATAGCTACAGTTGGTACTAGTTACATTTTTAAAACTCTGTTATTTTTACTGGAGTTTCTCTTCCGTACTTGACAACATCACACTGTGAGATGCATCTGGACAAGCATTCCTCTCTGGCACAGCAGAGATGGTGTGAGGTCAGGAGGGCGGGGCTGTGGCTTTCAAACCAAACACCAACATGCATCTGTGGGAGGTTTGCAAGGGAACAATTTATTTTTGAGGCAAACAGAGACTCTTCTAACCTCTCCTGTCTCACAGTATTAAAACGATTTTGATCGTAGAACATAATTGGATAAAAATGTCCCAACAAACTCTTGGGAAGTCTGAGCAGAAATCAGCAAGCAACTGTCTTGGATGACAAATGGGACAGATATGACTCCTTGCTGAGGGTTTTCAGGACACAGATTTCAGACCAAACACATGTCCAAATTATAAAACTGTTCCTTCTTCATCCAATCTAACATTGGAAACACAATCCCAAACAAATAAGCAATCCACTCTGGTTGGGAATGAAGGTGGATGCGGATGGGGACGAAAGACCAGTGAAGGAAGAGGAATTCATAAAAGCACTCAGATGGCAAACAGATAAATAATCTAATATTTGCATATTTTATGTAAGGAAGATGTTTTCCTGAAGGATCGGAAGTTAAGCTAATGATCAAAATTCTGGGAGAAACGTGTATATCAAATGCATTATATATTTCATGTTCTCATCCATAAGCTAGGATGGTAATTTTATTCTTTAAAGAAATATAAGATTTCTCTTTAAAAGTGTATGTGCGTGTGTTGTGGGTGTGCAGAGTGGGGTAGGAAAGACACATTTGCCAAGTGCAGATAATATGTTTTATCTCTGCTAACTCAGTTCACAGAAGAATAAAAAGTAAAGAAGATTTGAGAGGTGGGTTAAGAAATGGCACATCAGTAACCCATCACACCTTCATTTCCCAGACACTGATTAGAGTTCCCTGCACATTAGGCAGCAGATGGAGAACTAATGCTAAACAGACTATGTCACTACATTCATGCAGCTTACAGTCTGATGGGAGGGTCAGATACGGGAAAATAGCTTGTTATTACTTAAAGGGAACAGATTAAATGTGCTAAACTACTCACTCTACACACTAACACTACAGGAGCACAGAGGAGTGAGTGGATTGATCATTGTGAAGAGGAAACAAAGAGAAGAATCCAGTGGGGCTTTGCAGGATGAGTAGGAGTTTGCCACGCAGGGAAAGGACACGCCACGCTGAACGCACACTTAGTGCGGAAGCATGGAGAGGAGACCCAGTATGTACACCAGAAAACACAAGCCCAGACATGGCGTGAGGCGTGTTAGGGGTTGGGAACAGGGCAGAGGCGCTAAGATCAACAGGAGAGAAGGCAGAGAAGGCCAAAGGATAATCGTTCCTGGGACAGTTCTTGATATTGTGAGAAGCAGGGCTTTGGGCTTTGGTAACAGAGAGCCAACAGTGAGTTTAGACTCTCCAAGTCATATGAGCTTATCTGTTTTTGAACCACAACCAGGAGGCTGGACTGGGGAGGGGGGAAAAAAGAATCAGCTGATGTTGGATGACAATGAGTAAGAGGAAAGGGATTCACGCAGCAGGAGTGAGAGTCTATCAGATGCGATGAGTGGTGTTGTGTGGGAAGGGAGAGATGGAGCACTTAGGAGGGTCAGTTCAGTTCAGTTCAGTTGCTCAGTCATGTCTGACTCTTTGCTACCCCATGAATCGCAGCACGCCAGGCCTCCCTGTCCATCACCATCTCCCGGAGTTCACTCAGACTCACGTCCATCGAGTCCGTGATGCCATCCAGCCATCTCATCCTCGGTCATCCCCTTCCCCTCCTGCCCCCAATCCCTCCCAGCATCAGAGTCTTTTCTAATGAGTCAACTCTTCTCATGAGGTGGCCAAAGTACTGGAGTTTCAGCTTCAGCATCATTCCTTCCAAAGAAATCCCAGGGTTGATCTCCTTCAGAATGGACTGGTTGGATCTCCTTGCAGTCCAAGGGACTCTCAAGAGTCTTCTCCAACACCACAGTCCAAAAGCATCAATTCTTCGGCGCTCAGCCTTCTTCACAGTCCGACTCTCACATCCATACATGACCACAGGAAAAACCATAGCCTTGACTAGATGGACCTTAGTCGAAGAATGCTCAAACTACCACACAATTGCACTCATCTCACATGCTAGTAAAGTAATGCTCAAAATTCTCCAAGCCAGGCTTCAGCAATACGTGAACCGTGAACTCCCTGATGTTCAAGCTGGTTTTAGAAAAAGCAGAGGAACCAGAGATCAAATTGCCAACATCCGCTGGATCATGGAAAAAGAAAGAGACTTCCAGAAAAGCATCTATTTCTGCTTTATTGACTATGTCAAAGCCTTTGACTGTGTGGATCACGATAAACTGTGGAAAATTCTTCAAGAGATGGGAATACCAGACCACCTGACCTGCCTCTTGAGAAATCTGTATGCAGGTCAGGAAGCAACAGTTAGAACTGGACATGGAACAACAGACTGGTTCCAAATAGGAAAAGGAGTACGTCCAGGCTGTATATTGTCACCCTGCTTATTTAACTTATATGCAGAGTACATCATGAGAAACGCTGGACTGGAAGAAACACAAGCTGGAATCAAGATTGCCGGGAGAAATATCAATTACCTCAGATATGCAGATGACACCACCCTTATGGCAGAAAGTGAAGAGGAGCTAAAAAGCCTCTTGATGAAAGTGAAAGAGGAGAGTGAAAAGGTTGGCTTAAAGCTCAACATTCAGAAAATGAAGATCATGGCATCCGGTCCCATCACTTCATGGGAAATAGATGGGGAAACGGTGGAAACAGTGTCAGACTTTATTTTTGGGGGCTCCAAAATCACTGCAGATGGTGACTGCAGCCATGAAATTAAAAGACGCTTACTCCTTGGAAGAAAAGTTATGACCAACTTAGATAGCATATTCAAAAGCAGAGACATTACTTTGCCGACTAAGGTCCGTCTAGTCAAGGATGGTCAGATGCCTGTTTTAAAGTTTGACTGAATGAGTGGGTGAATGTGCTGTTTCTCAAAAAAAGTAATGAGTTTTGATTGGTTGAACTTCTGGACACACTGGATACCGCCTGTACCTGAGAAATCCCAATAGAGCAGTGAGTACTTAGGTCCGCAGCTCAGGAGACAGGGCGGGGCAGTATCTGTGGGAGCCGGTCAGCATCTATCCTCCTCCTGAACTGTAGGCCTACCCCTCTGTGCAGTGACTTCCTTCAGCTCCCTACTGCCACAGAATCAGGTACAGACTCCTCACTCCAGCTTTCAGAGACCTCTGTCTCAGCCTCTCTTTCCAGCCTTCTCTCTCTCAACCTAGATGCTCAAGCCAAGAAAACCACCCCTCCGTTTCCTGAACACACCCTCAGGTGTTTGTGTTTCCCCAGCGTTGGGCTCCCCTCCTGCCCACATTCACTGCATTGGTTGAAATCAGACCCATTTCAGGTTTCAACCCGACCCTATCTTGGTACTCCTCCATAATAAACAGTCTCCTGTTCCTTGGGGCTCCTGGAACCCGCAGTTCACACCTCTGATGCGAGGCTTGCCTCCTCTAGACGGGCCCGTCACTGTCTCCATAAGTCACTCCCCTGCACTGGACTGGAGTTTATCCGAGCAGGGTCATCCCCACAGGATGTGCTACATCAAGGCGTGCAGGCTCGTCGGGCTTCGAGCACAGACGTCCTTTGCTCTGCTCCTGGGAACGCAGTCTTGCTATCACATCAGAAGCTAAAAGCTTCAGGGCTGATGGCTCGGGCCCCAGCAGGGACTAGCAAATTCAGGATGATGTGATGATACATGACAAATGGCTTAGCGGGCTGACAAAATTGCAAAGATTAGACCTTCCTTCCTTCCTGGTGCTCATCCGACCTCTCTACTTGTCATGACCCTTTCCTGCCATGCCTGAGCATGGAGACTTCTGCGTGCGGAGCCCCAAAAGAGGGAAAATGTGTTTTCTGTGAAAACGTAAGTGTGAGGTTTTCATGTTTATGTACCCATTAGATATTTTGGAAAAAAAAAAAAAAAAGATTATTGGCACTTCTGTGAAAACAGAAGCACGTGTGACCCGATGGTGGCTAAATTCAGGCTGTGACCTCAGCTGTCAACAGTTCAAGGTCCTTCCAGGAAAACACATAACTTGACCTCTAATTATCAAGGAACTATTCTAGAAAGCAATCAGGTTAATGAGGGGTGGATCTCACAGTAGAGGCAGGCTCTTCTTTGTAAATTCTCTCATCACCCAAGAGTTAGAGGTGCAGAAGCAAACAAAAGATGCTTCCCGCTCCCCAACAGCTGCCTCCCGTTTCTGCTGTTTGCAAGGCTGCTCCTGATAATGGCTCCCTGGCATAAGGTACCCTGCTCTCACTTCATATTAGTTGACAAGATACTAGCAAAGGAGATTCTCAGCGCCAATAAGAAAGATTATGTCCTTAGATTCTGCTCATAAAATATAGCTCCCTTCTATGTTTAGACCAGTCAATGTTAGTTGATATTAATAGTATCCCAATAATTACAGTAACAGTAATAATAATATTGATATAGAGGTAGAAGAAACACAGATCATTTGCTTCGCTACCGAGAAAGCCACTCTTTTTGGTATAATAATCACCCACATTCACGGATATGTAAGGCATGCGTCTTACATCTGCCCGAAGAGCTTCTGTCTGTCAAACAAAATACAAAGATTCTTTGTGTCTCTCTATCTTATAATTCCTTTCTCACACTCTCTGCCTGGACTCTATAAATAGCTGGTGCCTATTTTAGTAAAAAAATTAGATGCAGATTTATCGATCATTTCCAAAACGCCTCTATTCCCTCCCCAGTTCTTTCTGAAGCACTCGCTTTTCCAATTTCTAAAGACAAATGAGTTGTCCCCTCAACATGAATTTCTTGCCTCTTCCAAACAGATCAGTGGAGACAGGAACGTTTATTGATGTGAGTGGACATGTGTCAACATGCTGAAAAAGCAGAGAGAAGAAAAGACACCCTTGCTTCCGAGGAGCACTGCCAACCACACTCCAATGCCCATCCATTATGCCTCAGAACCCACATGTGAAACTGTCTGCATGACTCTAGGGCATCCTGGGAGGCAGAATGTGGATCTTGCAATTGAATTCACTTCAAGACTTTGCCCAGTGGTAACAGCATCTCCCATTCAGAACTGCAGGGCAGTTCCAGATACATCGTGGACAACAGCCAGGGTTCAAAAGACCACTCACTTTTCTGTTTCCTCAATGTGACCACATTTTATCAAGTTTATCTTATGGATATTTTTTGCATACCCTTGACTCAGATGTCAAGAAGGACTGATGATGAAGCTGAATTGCAAAGAGATCAAACCAGTCAGTCCTAAAGGAAGTCAGTCCTGAATACTCATTGGAAGGACTGATGCTGAAGCTGAAGCTCCAATACTTTGGCCACCTGATGTGAGCTAACTCATTAGAGACGAGCCTGATGCTGGAAAAGATGAAGGCAGGAAGAAAAGGGGACAACAGAGGATGAAATGGTTGGATGGCATCACAGACTCAATGGACATGAGTCTGAATAAGCTCCAGAAGCTGGTGATGGACAGGGAGGCCTGGCGTGCTGCAGTCCATGGGATCGCAAAGAGTCGGCCAGGACTGAGCCACTGAAATGAACTGATCAAGAATTTACAAAAATGAAGTGCCCAGACTAGTGTGTGTGCGTGTGTGTGTAGGTAGCAAAACAGAGTAATCTATTTTGTGTGTGTGCTTGTGTAGGTAGCAAAACAGAGTAATGTAGTTTTTAAAAGATTTACTTTTACTAGGTCTGCTGATTCTACTTTCTTTGCCATGGGACCTAAATATTGAAGAAGCCCCACTGTGAAGACAGCTGTTACTGTTTAACACATAATCTAGAACAAGATACATTTTATGTGCTTATGATTTTGGAGGAAAATTTAGGTGAAAGCTACATGATGAAACCTTTCAGCCCATGAGGTCGGTGGCAGGCTGAAGCTGCTGTTTACGTTCGTCCCAAAGCCATGAAAGCCAGAACAAGGAAGCGAGAGCTCCAGGCTAGAGCACAGTTCAAGCCGCTGCGTGAGACCCAGGCTGCTCATCCCCTGCTTTCCTCTTAGCATGATGCTCACTCTCGCAATAATCACCAGGGCTCTCACAGAGGAACCGCTATGAGCAGACAGCTCTCGACCACGCTGGAGACAAGGCTTCACTGGCCGGCAGGATGCAGTGGGGGCGCGCAAGACCACTCTCTGTGGGGCTGAGCATCACTTTGGGTCTTAGTGGACAGGCCTCTGCTCACAGACTCAGAATGACAAGGCTGTCACACCATCCAGGCCCTGCTGGCGTCTGCCACCCCTCCCCACCACCACCACTTGAGAAGATGTCAAAGAAAATGGAATGCTCTTGAGATCTTTATTCAGTCCAGACTCTAACGTTAATGAGGAAACCATCTCTTTCATGAGTTTAAAGAAACCGTTAAAAACCCCGCTTCCCTGATTCCCAGCACAAATGTTCATATATTTCAAATTGATTTTTCTTAGGTTAGATGCTAAAGTACTGTGTGTGGAGCTAAAGTAAGTGTGGAGCTTTAAATACAAAACACAAGAGTGAATATAACAAAATAAAAACAAACTCCCAGACACAGAGAACAAACTAGTGGTTTACCAGAGGGGAGAGGGGAGGGGGAGGCACAAGACGGGAGCAGGGAGTAAGGAGTACACACTAGTCTCTATGAAATGAACCAATCGTGAAGACACACAGTACAGGGGACATCAGGCATCATTTATAATAACTCTAAATGGAGTATAATCTATAAAAATTTTGAATTTTAGTTTTTTGTACACCTGAAACTACAACATTGTAAACCGACTATACCTCAATAAAAAAGATATACTGTTTTTATGTTAAAAAATAATACAGTAAGTAAGCTACAGTGATACACTGTCCAGCACAGGGAATACTGCCAATATTTTATAACAATTTTAAATGGAGTATAATCCATAAAAATTTTTTAATCATTCTGTTATACACCTGAAACATAATACTATAAATCAAATATATTTCAATTTTTTAAACCACTTTGAAATACATAAATAAATAACAAGAAATCCAATGACTCATTTGGGGTCTTTATTATATTTTACTCATACTTATGTGGAGCACACTACAGTTTATGAGACAGTGGGAAAAAACCCTAAGTGGTGCGCATAGCATCCAAACAGCCAGGGAAACGCCCACGGCTACACTAAACCTTCCTTAATGCTCTTTTCATGTTTTCCATATGCCACCTGGAAAATACGACCGTATTCTCAACAGGTGGCTCTGAGAGGCTCAAGAAAGAGCTCTAAACTTGGCTGCTGCTCCTTTTATTTATTTTTTTGTTTTCCAAGCGCCTTTGCAGCATTCCTCAAGGAGTCACTATGTAAGAGCAGCATCTGTGTATATAAGGTCGGTGTCCACGCAAACCGGGCTCCAGGCTGAGTGCCCTGAGACGCCCCCGGCAGGCGCTCCACGGCCCCACTCGGCTGCCCCTGCAGGCCTCCTCCTCTCCACCAGTCATCAGCCATCACTCACGTTTCGGGAACAAGGCCGTCCGCTACCATCAGTTTCATGCCTTTTTTATTTTCCTTTTAGGCTCCAGGCTTCACCATAGGGAGTCCAGCCGAGGTAGCAGCCCTCCTAAGATATTATTTCCCTAGGACGGTTCTACACTAACACTCGACTATCCTTCCTCTCAGAACTTTTCACTGGCAAAATCAGGGCGATGATGAGGAGCCCGAGGGAGACCGTAAGATAGCATCTGTGAGCAGTCTTAGAAGGAGGAAGTGAAAGGAGAACGCTTCCCTGACGAGGCCCAACTTTATAACAGACGGGAGGGCCTCCAGCGCTTAGTCGCTCAGTCATGTCCAGCTCCTTGCGACCCCGTCGACTGCAGCCCTCCAGCATCCTCTGTCCATGACATTCTCCAGGCAAGAACACTGGAGCGGGTTGCCATTTCCTTCTCCAGGGGATCTTCCCGACCCAGGGGTTGAACCTGCATCTCCTGTGTCTCCTGCATCACCGGCGGATTTCTTACCCACTGAGCCATCGCGGAAGCCCATAACACATGGGTTGGAAGGCAGCTTTCCTTTCTGCACTAACAATGTCAGCCTCATTTGGGAGTGGAAACTTCAATGTTCAACACAGCTGTGTTACACTGAGAACCTGTGTTATTACATTCCCTAGGCTCTGTCCTCCAATAAGGATGAACAGCAGAAATAGCATGGAGTTGGGAAACAGGCTATCTTGGATTTACACCTGAGCTCAGTTGGGTGACCTTGGGCAAGCAAATTCACCTCTGTGAATTTTAGTATTCCCAACTGTAAAACAGGGCAGGGAGAGCTAGCCAGACTTCCCTCAATGAGTATTATATAAGCATGCTTAGGTATTTTAGGTTCTTTTCTCTTCCGTAGACTCCTTAGTTTGATACATAGCACGAGAATGCTGCTGCTGCTGCTGCTGCTAAGTCGCTTCAGTCGTGTCTGACTCTGTGCAACCCCATAGACGGCAGCCCACCAGGCTCCTCCATCCCTGGGGTTCTCCAGGCAAGAACACTGGAGTGGGTTGCCATTTCCTTCTCCAAGGCATGAAACTGAAAGTGAAAGTGAAGTCACTCAGTCGTGTCTGACTCTTTTCGGCCCCATGGACTGCAGCCCACCAGGCTCCTCCATCCATGGGATTCTCCAGGCATGAGTACTGGAGTGGGTCGCCAGTGCCTTCTCCGTAGCATGAGCATACAGGTTCTCCATCTTCAAACAGGAGCTTCAGTTGGATGGTGAGGGTCTGATGGACTGCAAGGGGGAAAGGAGCAATGCTCACACTGACGAGGATGACAGTGAAGACAGTGGCCAAGATCATGAGGATAAGAGCTGCTTTTTAGATGATCTACCCATAAAGTGCTAGTTTCTCAGTCATATCTAACTCTTGGTGACCCTATGGATTATAGCCCACCAGGATCCTCTGTCCATGGAATTCTCCAGGCAAGAATACTGGAGTGGGTGGACATTCCCTACTCCAGAGGATCTGCCTGACCCAGGGATTGAATCTGAGTCTCCTGCATTCCTGGCAGATTCCTTGGCATCTGAGCCACCAGGGAAGCCCCCTTAACCAGAAGGCACTTACAATTCATTCAACAAGCTGTAGGCTAAGCTGATGGAGCAGGCTGAGCCGGCTGTCTCTGCAAAAGGGCATTTGTCTATTTTGAAAATCCAACGGGTTCCTGAAGAGCTTAAGCATACCTACTTGTAGAGAAGAACTTGACAGAACAGGTGGCATGACGACTTTACAAGGACTAAAAATGCTCAGGTTTGTGTTTCAAGTAATCACTGAGTCAACAGCCTCTGGGACGGTGGCAAGGCAGGGTCGCAAGATCAGTGGACCAGAGCTTTGCAAGACTGGATGAGCTCAGAGCAAGCCAGAGTCTTCAGCCCAGCTTCTTCCACCATGCTGCCAGTGGGTGCCAAGCGAGTCCCTCTGGTCTGCCGCCTCTTTCTGATTAAGGCCCTGCTTCCTCCCAGTGCCCACATGGGGCATGGCTGTGACTCCAGCCCCGCGCTGCCCAGCGCCCGAGCATGCATCCTCACGTGACTACTGACCACAGGAAGCGTGGCCAGGGCAACTGAGGGCCTAGCTTTCAAATTTCACTCGATTCTAAATAAATCAAATTAAAATTTAGAAACTGATGGTCTTGTTGGAAAACTTTTAAATAAGTTTAGAACCACCTGGATATATGAATCTATCTTTTCAACTGTAAATTTTCCTGTAAATCTAAATACAGATGAATTTCTGATGCAAACAGCATTCAAATTGAGATGTGCCATTAGTATACAATGCACACTGGATTTTGAAGATCTGGTGTGAAGAATAATGTAATATCTTTTTAGTATTTTTACATTCATTACATATCAAAATTATGTTTTATACATAGCAAGTTAAATTAAATATACTATTAACCTTAGTTTTCTGTTTATTTTTACCTTTTTAATGTGGCTAGCAGAAAAATTTAAATTGTATGTGTATATTATATTTTTATTTAACAGCACTGGCCTACAGAAGTGGAGATAAAATTTCTAATATTACTGACTGCTAAAAATGCTCTGAAAATATCATATCCTTTGAAATGGATTTGTTGGGTCTAACAGGGCATGGGCTTTGGAGCCTAGAGCTGAATTTGAGGGCTTCCCAGGTGGCTCAGTGGTAAAGAATCCACCTACCAATGCAGGAGACTCGGGAGACAGGGCTTCCATCCTTGGGTTGAGAAGATTCCCTGGAGAAGGAAATGGCAACCCACTCCAGTATTCTTGCCTGGAGAATCCCATGGACAGAGAAGCCTGGTGGGCTATATAGTCCATAGGGTCGCAAAGAGCCAGACACGACCTGAGGACTAACTAGGCACACACAAGCTGAATTTGAATCTGGCTTCTACTAATTTATAACGGACATCATCAGCCTCTTATTGCTGTCTTGAGGTCTCCCTGAACCCTGATGCAGTATTCGAAAATATTTGCTTTCCCTTTTATCTCTACGTCCTCTGAAAATTAGATTAATACGCCTTCTACTATTTGGTTGAATGACAAAATGTTGCAGAATTCATCTGGGAAGGCTTCAAAGAAGACGTGTGAATTCCACGGCACACTGCAGCTTTCCGCCATCATTTACAGCAGTGAAGACCTCCTTCCCCAGTCCAAAGAGGGGACCCTTCTGAACTCTGCATGTCAGTCTCACCAAGAACCTGGCTAACTCAGACTCCAGGGCTATACCCACTATTTCCTTTCTGCGTGTCCACAGTGCAAATAAAACTCAAGTGGTGCCTTCTGCCATCAGAATTATTACCCAAGACACCTTAAATGCATGTCTTTACCCTTTCATGATTATTTTTATTGAGCAAAGTTTGCTCCCTCTAAGTTCACTGGGCACACGACTGATGCACTGTAGGAGACACACTCTGTGGACCACCAGCCACTCAGTGTAACAGGGGATCAGCCCAATCCCTGTTCCGGGGATGGGGCGAGTCCTTGGTGATGCCACTAAGAAAACAGACATGCTTTATACAAAGAGATCTGGAAAATGCTTAGCAGTGTGACTTTCCAGGGGAAATAGACTCTCCATTCACTCCCACCCCCTTCTCTGCTAGGGCAGAGTCTTCTCTAGCCTAATTCTTGGTAGTCATCCAATTTTCTTTCATGCCACAGGTACTCCCCACCTCTCCCTGCCCTGTATACACACACACAGGAATCTGTGAGGTAGGTGTTCGGGGGAGAAAATCTGGTAAAATGAGCAGCAGAGGAGGGGGCAGAGAAATGCACAGGAAAAGACAGAGCTCCAAGGAGCACATCCGAGTCGATGTGTCTCAGTTCCTCCGTTTACAAAATGGGATCCAGGCCGGTAAAGTCTTCCACCCAGGGATGCTATATTAATTGGCTAATTAATGACTATAACTCACCCTTAAAAATTCCAAGAAAGCCATTAATGCTAAGTATTTGCTAGGTTGTGTGTGTGTGTGTGTGTGTGTGTGTGTGTGTTTCCACAGAAACCTTTTAAAGTAATTAGCAAAACGAATGCTGTGAATTGGAAAGTAAATTTAAACTTGGGAATCTATTACTGGGATGGCCAAAAAAAAAAAAAAAAGAGGTGAAGTAATGGTGGTCTAAGCCATTGTAGTGGGAATTTTATGTCGATGTGTGGTGGTTTTGTTGTGTCATTACATCAAGAAGATGGGCTATCTGTGAAGAGGCGGTAGCTTGGGTTATAAAAATAAATATGCAGCAAAAAATGCATGCATGCAGGTGCGAAGAATAAAGTAGAAAATAAGGCATCTATATTAGACGCTGATGCACCTAGCCCAAGGCATCTAATCACTTTAGAGCCCCCAGGTCACTAGACCAGAGCTATAGGGTGGATTTTAAGGGAACAAAGCAAATTCATCATAGCTGGCTATCTATATTTTACAGTGGAGATGAAAGGAACTTTAAAAACCAAACCCCATCTTCACATCACTGAACATTATATAATTTTGCTTCTATACTCAAGATGACCAAACACTCATAGGTTCCCAGAAGGAACATGTGTCAAAGGAGCAGAGGCAATGGTTCGAATCAAATATGAGGTAAAGGAACCCAATCCCAGAAACTCACAAACCCCAAATCCAGAGGCCCGTGAGTCTTGGCCAGTGTTCAGAAGAGATCTCCAGCATTTCTCAGGCTGGGCACAGCTTGGAGCCTGGGTGAGCAGAGTTCTGGGCAAGGGCTGTGAAAGTGACATGCAGAGCACAGAGAGCCCCTTCCGTGGGACTGCGGGAGGAGCTGTCTTTCCTGTTACAATGCCGGGACTCCGCGGCCGCTGAGCAGGGCAGTGCTGGACAGGGCAGGATGCGTTCAGCGCATCCAGGAGCTTACGGCGGGTTAGAGTGACTCACTCATTTATTCATTCATTCACTCATTCAGTATATAAGCAGTGAGGACTAAATGCAAGGTATCTGCGGGACAATGTGAGGTCACAAAGCTGAACCTGACACAGAACCACTCTCAAGGAGCTTACTGTCAAACTTCACAAATCAACCAAAGCCGCACACATGCCAAATCTCTTCAGTCATGTCTGACACTGCAACCCCACGGACTGTAGCCCACCAGGCCCCTCTGTCCATGGGATTCTCCAGGCAGGAATACTGGAGTGGGTTGCCCTGCCCTCCTCCAGGGGCTCTTCCCAACCCAGGGAATGAACGCTCATCTCTTATGCCTCTTTCATTGGCAGGTGGTTCTTTACCATTAGCACCATCTGGGAAGCCCATAGCAACCTACAGAAATAAATATATTTGCACTCAGCATAAAGCTCGGTACCTGTGGGCAGTTAAAGGAAGCTGACTAGCTGCACACAAGACAGAGAGGGGTGAACACCAGGCTCAAAGCACACGCTCTGGCAGGTCCTAGTGAGGGGCGAGCACTCGGCCCTGAGGAACGCTGGTGGAGAACTGTGAGAGCTGAGCCTCAGTGGTCTGAAGCAGACCGATGGCAGGAGGAGACTCACGTGTACAGAGAAGAAACAACCGTGGTAACAAACATTCTTTATTGCTTATTTTGCGAAGAAGCTTATATAACCATTTCATTTTGTCCTGACCACAAACCTGCGTGTAGAAAAAGGAACAAATACAAAAGAATGAAGCAGTATATCCATAGACACAAAGCAACAGAGCCAGCACCCCTTCATTCACCCACTACTCATTCAGCGGCTGCAAAGCGCCAGAAGCTGTTCTAGGTGCTGGGCATACAGAGCTTTACGAAACTGATAACTCATGTTGCCCTCCCAGTGGGTTGGAATTCTGAAGGAAATGTATAAAGCATTCCCCTCATTAATTTATCTCCTGAACGTCCAGAGGGGAAGATACAGGGGATGATATGTAAAGTCCCTTAAGTAAGCAGATTTCTGCCAACACTGGCCGAGATAGAGAGCCAAAGCAATTTGCAAACACGACACAACAAAATAAGGGGACAATAGTTTAAAATGGAGTCATTTAGTAATTTATAAGCACATTTCAAGACTAAATATAAAAAGGCTTAGAAGTACTGCAACATCCCCACAAGGCTTCCAGAGAGCTTTTAGAAGTGGTGGGCAATGTGAGGAGGAGTCCTTTTTCTAGAACCACGAGAGGCCTTGTAGAGGCAGCATAAATAATCTAATCTATTGAAAAAATTTTTTTAAAAGGAAAGTGAATGCATTTAAAATTCACTGAGGAATTAATGCTAATTAAAGCCATACTTTGGCAGCCAAGAACAGAAGATGTAATTTGTTAGGTTCACGGTAGGAAGGTATAACAAGGAACTGGACTTTCCAAGTACAATTTATGGAACAGTGAACAATGCAATGACTTAAGACTGATTGTGAACCAGACTCCATTGCTTCTGAATACTGCTTGAGCAACCAACTGTGTTAGTTAAGAGAGTTCCGGATGCTCCCCAACACACTCACATTGAATGCATGTTGGGGAAGCAGAGATCGGGTTTTGATAGTGTTTGCTGCTGCTTCTGCTAAGTCGCCTCAGTCTTGTCTGACTCTGTGCGTCTCCGTCGATGGCAGCCCAACAGGCTCCCCCATCCCTGAGATTCTCCAGGCAAGAACACTGGAGTGGGTTGCCATTTCCTTCTCCAATGCATGAAAGTGAAAAGTGAAAGGGAAGTCGCTCAGTCGTGTCCGAGTCTTAGTGACCCCATGGACTGCAGCCTACCAGGCTCCTCCGCCCATGGGATTTTCTAGGCAAGAGTACTGGAGTGGGGTGCCATTGCTAGTGTTTACTGGGTACTAATACACACAAAGCATCTTATTGGTCAGAAGGTGAGCTGCAGAGATGATTCAGGTCTCTCATTTCCAAGGAGCTTATCTACCAGCTTAGAGTGGGGTTCAGGAAGTCTGGTATACCCCAATTTGTAACACCACAGGAGATGAGGGGCGCTGGGATGGTAGAAAGAGCCACTAGGACACAGAAGTGGTTTCAGTAAATTCTGGCTTAGGGGATAAAGTAGCATTCATAGAGGAGGAACATTTTAGTTGGTTATTGAAAGATGCACACACATACATTCTTTATGACAAGTAGAGAAGGGGATTTTAAGCAGACTATGAGCCCAAATGCAAAGGAAATGAAGCAGAAGCCAGAGTCAGGGACGTGGTAATACTTCAGGAAGCATCTCCCCAACTTGCATATTTAAATGGAAGATGCAAAATCGTTTCAGTAATATACACATACACAAAAGGATGACTATCATTGCCCAGCAGAGTGCCTCCAGACTCTTTTGTCCCTCTGTTTCTGAGGAGCAGTTAAAGCGAAGGGAAACATTCACGCGATGAAGGCAGCCTTCTGGGTAACTGGGAGAGACAGGAGAAGCATGGCATTCATGGCTCTTTTTCCTGGGTAAGCTAGTGGTATTCTGATTTTAATCAAAGCCTCGTTTGCAGCTTTGAGGAACACAGGGCCCGTTTTATTAGAAAACGTGGGCCAGAGTTTTACATAAGTTTATCTCTTCGAACTTAGTAAATTCTTAAAAGCAAAATCAGTTTGATGGCCTTAAACATGGTATTAGAATTAAATATTTTAAAATTATGTTAATTTCAATATCTGAGCTCCTTAACTTGACATGCACACATCTGGATAGGGCGTACAGCTTTGATGAGAACCAAGCCCCTTTCAGGCTGGATCGGAGGGGCTGGAGGCAGGGCCTTGCTGTCAGAGGCAAACAGCGAGAGGTGGTCATTGGAGCACCAGCCTTAGGAGCAGAGCTCTGGGGTCAGGCTGTCCAGGCTTCACCAAGGACGAACTATGGCATGTTCAGAGGGTTAGTTCAGTTCAGTTCAGTCACTCAGTTGTGTCCCACTCTTTGTGACCCCATGGACTGCAGCACGCCAGGCTTCCCTGTCCTTCATCATCTCCTGGAGCTTGCTCAAACTCATGTCCAAGTCGGTGATGCCATCCAACCATCTCATCCTGTTGTCCCTTCTCCTCCCGTCTTCAATCTTTCCCAACAGCAGGGATTTTTCTAATGAGTTGGCTCTTTGCATCAGGTGGCCAAAGTATTGGAGCTTCAGCATCAGTGCTTCCAATAAGTATTCAGGACTGATTTCCTTTAGGATTGACTGGTTTGATCTCCTTGAATTCCAAGTAACTCTCAGGAGTCTTCTCTAATACCACAGTTCAAAAGCATCAATTCTTAGGCCTTCAGCTTTCTTTACAGTCCAACTCTCACATACATACATGATTACTGGAAAAACCATAGCTTTGACTAGATGGATCTTTGTTGGCAAAGTAATGTCTCTGCTTTTTAATATGCTGTCTAGGTTGGTCATAACTTTTCTTCCAGGGAGCAAGTGTCTTTTAATTTCATGGCTGTAGTCACCATCTGCAGTGATTTTGGAGCCCAAGAAAATAAAGTCTGTCACTGTTTTCAGAGGGTTAGAAACACTGCATTTTAATTCGTATGTAAAAGGAATCATAGCAGCATCTCCCTCCTAAGATTGCTGGTGTGACTAGAGTGAGGCTATGTGTTAGATAATATCAGGGCATGCATGAGTAAGTCCCTTACATTCAAAGTGCTTATAGTCCAGACAGGAAGACGGAGAATTAAAATGAATACACTATGCAAATTATCAAGTCCATTTCCATTTCTTTCAGCCAAAGCATCACTTAGATGTTAACATTCAAAATCTTGGAAATTTTGGAGTTGGCTGAGACTCGACAAGCACAGCTTTGACATTGCCTAAGGGAGACAAAGGCTGACCTGCTACACGCTCACACGCTCGTTCCCCCACACAGTCCAGAGGAGGTGAGAAGACTGGGAGGGAAAACTGGCAAACCTGGAGTGTGCAGCGGAGCAGCCACTCTCCTGGCAGGGGCCTCTGCTCTCGTCGTTGGCTTTATTTCCAGAAACTGAGTGTGCACCTCCTGACTCTAATTAACCCAGGTAGAACTCTGTGGAAAGGGGCCACACCACTGTATTCTGAGAATTAAACCTTAGATCTTAATTCATATTAAAAGACTCAGATCCCTCCTACTGTGATCTATTGTTATCATTGTTGAGTTGCTAAGTTCAGTCTGACTCTTCTGCAACCTCATGAGTCCTATAGCCCACCAGGCTCCTCTTCCATGGTATTTCCCTGGGAAGAATACTGGAGTGAGTTGCCATTTCCTTCTCCAGGGGAACTCCCCGACCCAGGGATCGAACCTGTGTCTCTTGCACTTTCAGGCGGGTTCTTTGCCACTGAGCCATGAGGGACACCCAGCTGAGACTATCAGTTCAGTCGCTCAGTCGTGTCCGACTCTGTGACCCCATGGATTGCAGCACGCCAGTCCTCCCTGTCTATCACCAACTCCCAGAGTTCACTCAAACTCAAACTCACGTCCATCAAGTCGGTGATGCCATCCAGCCATCTCATCCTCTGTTGTCCCCTTCTCCTCCTGCCCCCAATCCCTCCCAGCATCAGGGTCTTTTCCAATGAGTCAACTCTTCACATCAGGTGGCCAAAGTATTGGAGTTTCAGCTTTAGCATAAGTCCTTCCAATGAACACCCAGGACTGATCTCCTTTAGGATGGACAGGTTGGATCTCCTTGCAGTCCAAGAGACTCTCAAAAGTCTTCGTCAGTGCCACAGTTCAAAAGCATCAAAACTGAGACTATGGCCTAAAGCAGTACACAGTCTTAGACTGGATTAGAAGTTCCAGCAGATCTTCTTTACTCCATCCATACTGGCTTACACAGCAGGAAAGCCTGTTTCACATTTTACCTGTCTCTGAAGCTGGGTGTGTCAACCAAGCCCAGGAGTCCTCTAGAGGGGACTCATCCTGCAGCACCAAGACTGCTGCCCTGACGTTCCTTAGCCCAGCTGGCTTCACAGTTCTGTGTTCCGTGCACACATCTGTCTCCCTTGAGACAGCTGCTTGAGAGAGGTCTACAACTGCTCAGGTATTCTCCCTACAGCGTGTGTCTCTTGTGAGAACAGCAGCTATTTAATAGGGCTTCCCAGATGGCGCTAGAGGTAAAGAACTTGCATGCCAATGCAGGAGCAATGAGACGCAGGTTTGATCCCTGAGTTGGGAAGATCCCCTGGAGGAGGGTGTGGCAACCCACTTCAGTATTCTTGCCTGGAGAATCCCATGGACAGAGGAGCCTGGCAGAATACAGTCCATGGGGTCAAACAGGATGATGGAACTACAGGAGATGGTCAGGGTTGCCAGCCCTACTTTGCTTCTCAAGTGAGTCCCCTAAGCCAAAGGAGGCCAGTCTCTTTCCATAACTGAAACCAACACTATGAGTTGGGTTGTTTATACTAAAGTTCACCAGTGTGCCTGTGTGCATGCTAAGTTGCTTCAGTTGTGTCCAACTCTTTGCAACCTCATGGACTGTAGCCCTCCAGGCTCCTCTGTCCATGGGATTCTCCAGGCAAGAATACTGGAGTTAGGTAGCCATGGCCTCCTCCAGAGGATCTTCCTGACCCTGGGATCAAACCCAAGGCTCCTGCGGCTGCTACACTGCAGGTGTATTCTTTCACCACTGAGCCACCTGGAAGCGCCAAGTTCAACAGAAGTAATGCCTATTGCAGAGGCAGAGAGGGAGTTGGACTACTGATGAGACAAAGGTGCCTAGCACTCCTAGCTGGGAGAGGGAAATGGCAACCCACTCTGGTATTCTTGCCTGGAGAGTCCTGTGGACAGAGGAGCCTGGTGGGGTGCTGCTCATGGGGTTGCACAGGGTTGGACACGACTGAAGCGACTTACCAAGCATACATGCAATGGAGAAGAAAATGGCAGCCCACTCCAGTATTCTCGCCTGGAGAATCCCAGAGATGGGGGAGCCTGGTGGGCTGCCATCTATGGGGTCGCACAGAGTCGGACACGACTGAAGCAACTTAGCAGCAGCACTCCTAGCTAACTAGGTATCCCTCACTGAAAGGTTATGATGTTCATCCTGCTTACCTAAACTCTGTATGTGAAATATCGTTGAATTCTCACAACAGCCCTTTGAAGCAATTATTTTCATATTAACCTCACTTCACATGTAAGGGACATGGGGCATAGAGAGGGTAAGTAATGTCCCCCAGGGCTGAAAAGGGCTCAGTCCTAGGACTGATGGTGTCTGGTACCAGCGAGTGAGACTCAACTGTGATTTCATCTTTTGCTAACTGCACTGAGTGATTTCACTTGGGTACCTTAAACTTGGCTGTGGTGGGAGTATTCAGTTCAGTTCAGTTCAGTCACTCAGTCGTGTCCCATTCTTTGTGACCCCATGGACTGCAGCACATGAGGCCTCCCTGTCCTTCACCAACTCCTGGAGCTTGCTCAAACTCATGTCCATTGAGTCGATGATGCCATCCAACCATCTCATCCTCTGTAGTCCCCTTCTCTTCCTGCCTTTGGTGGGAGTATTAACACCATGTAAAATCAGCAAGCACTATAAATCAGGTCTTTGGGTATGTGTGTGTGTTTGAATGTTTGACAGCTAATTCTTATCAGCAGCATATCCGCCACCTAGGGCTGTCTGATTTCAAAGTCTCTGTGCTAATGGACCACTGCTGCTGCTGCTAAGTCACTTCAGTTATGTCTGACTCTGTGCGACCCCAAAGACAGCAGCCCACCAGGCTCCCCCATCCCTGGGATTTACCCCTATGTAATCAACAAGCAATAGTACATGGACCTGCCCATGCCTGCATGTTGACATGACAAGGGCTGGGGGCAATGCTGAATGCAAACAGAAGGCTGGAAGTATGTGGGGAGACTAGAAAAGGAACACGGAGTATTAAAATCTGCCAGGAATCCCCCACACACAGTAGATGAACACTGTAGCTGGAAGACCCAAGCCACTAGAAAGCTATGTTCTTATAAAGCAGCAGGAATACTTCATAAGTTTCTGCCACAGGCTGGAATAAATCTCTCTCGAGACCATAGAGTGCTCCTTGTCTGATTCCTAGCTGGCTTCCGACACCTGGAGAGCAGAGCTGACACCGGCACTCCATTGCTGAAGGTTATATGCTCAGTGGTGATGAGAAAATGACTCTCTGGGCTCTTGGTGGACCTGCTCACTCCTCATGCTTGACCCTCCTGGGGGTCTGATGAAAGTGCTCATCTCCACACAAAGGCAAGCACTCAGCAGTCTCCTGGAAAGGACCTGACTTCCTCTTAGCTTATCTGCTCTAGAAAAAAAGTGAGAAGGGAGAACGCAAAAGGCAAGAAAGGAAAAGGTCATATACACAATAGTACAAAGTGGGTGTTCAATCAGTGCTTGATGAACAAAGAAGCAAAGGTAATGAGAGAAGAAACTATTGTTTCAATTTGATCTGTAACTATCTCATATCTAGATCTCTGATATGAAAACTTATCTAAGACAGACTGACCTGGCTTCATGAGGATACAAGGTCCATTTTCCTTCATTTGGTATTATTTGCACCACACGGCAAATCTGTGAAGCCCTCTGAGATCAGAGTCTGAACAACAAGACACTCAGCCAAGATGTTGATGCCTGCTCTGTAGCTTTGGGGGGATCTTTCCAAAATATGTGGGATGGATGTCCAGGCTTGATACTTCTTGGCAACAACAGGTACAAGAAAAGGGGAGCGGAGAAAGCAAACAGCCAATTCTAGGAGAGTTCTTGAGCTCTGCATGCAACTCAGGTGTAGCCTCTGCCTCCGTGAGGTCAGTCTTCCCAAGGATGGCTGGGAGGCATTTGCAGATAAAGCACAAGCAATTTCTTTAAATCATAAACCCTCAGACAAGCACCAGAGGCTGATTTTTATGGCACTCTCTAGAGTCTTCCTTGCTATAAAACACCATCCTGAGGTATCAGTAGCTGTGGACTTCCATTTTGAGGATCATAACTCTCTACAAGTTAATGGAAATCAATAGACCCAGTGATCCTATATTCTTCATAATTAGTGAGAAATGCCGGTCTTCATCACAATCCAGGGTGCAGCCTGTTTCATCATGTGCCTAGACACTGTTCCACATACTAGTTGTGAAAGACAAACATCACCTTTTACGCCTTGCTGGGCAGGCACATGAAGCTGAATTACAAAGATAAATAGATGGAAAGGGACTCAGAACGGGACTAAAGAGAGCAAGGATGGGAGACCGAAGGAAAGGGGTCACCCGGGGATATTTGCAGCAATCCTGGGTGATCTCTGTGGTCTTATGACGTCTTTCAACTGTGGATTCGCCACAGGCTGTACTTAAATGCGCATCTCCATGCCTGCTATTGGTCCGTGGTCAAAAGTATGTCTCCAACCGATCGTAGGATCCTGGTTCTGGAAAACAATTTTGAAGACAGCCTGTGTGTTGGGGTAGGTCTCCCAGGAAGCTAATTGAATAATGAATACTCACTGGAAGGACTGAGGCTGAAACTCCAATACTTTGGTCACCTGATGTGAAGAGTCAACTCATTGGAAAAAACCTTGATGCTGGGAAAGACTGAAGGCAAAAGGAGAAGAGGACTGCAGAGATGAGATGGTTGGATGGCATCACTGATTTAATGGACATGAACTTGGGCAAACTCCAGGAGATTGTGAGGGAAAGGGAGGCCTATTGTGCTGCTCTCCGTGGGGTCGCAGAGTCGGACTCAACTGAGCAACTGAACGACAACAACTCCCAGGAAACAGACTGAGATGAAGATCTGTGTGTGGACAGTTTACTGGGGGGCCTCTTGGGATCAACAGTCACAGGGCTGTAACAGGAATAGATCAGGCAGACAGAGGGACAGACAGGCAGCAAAGGCCTCAGCGGATCCAGAGACAGCTCTGGAGGCAGGATGACCCTGCAGAGCTGTGTGACCTTGAGGGAAGTGGGTCTTGGCATATCCCTGGAGGCAAGCTGTTTGGGAGAGCCAGGTGGCTCTCTTCAGCTAAGACCATTCGCAGAGATGGAATCAGCTGAGGGCCATCAGCCACCAGCACTCCCAGAAGCAGAAGGGATGGGGTCCTGGCCCTGAGGGGCCTGCAGAGCAACCACAGCATCCACTAGAGTGAAGGGCAATCAAGGAGGCCAAGCACGCACGACACCGTCAAAGTGTCTGGGATGCTTTTCAGTGGTGTCAACGACTGTAGTCACCCTTCAAGTCCTTGTCTTCATGTCCCTTCTTTGCAGAAAGTCTCATTTCTCCCAACAAAAATAGGGCAACGTGATTCATCTGCTATCTGCTCTACAACCCAGAAAGAACGTTCCTATTTTCCTACCCCACTCACCCCTCCACTCATCAGAACAGACGTGGCAGACCAAGCCACCAGAATGAAGACAGACATGCCTTCTCAGCCTCCAGCATCCCAGGGGTCTTGACCACTTTCCTCTTCCTGCGACATTACCAGGTGAATTTTTATTGAAATCTCCATTCCGGCTATTCTAACCATAGGAGAAGGGGATTTTTTATATCCAGGTGTACCAGTGAAATGGGTCTAAGTAGACTTTTTATGAAAGGCTTCCCTGGTGACTCAAGTGGTAAAGAATCTTCCTGCAGTGCAGGGGACTGGATTCAGTCCCAGGATTGGGACGGTCCCCTGGAGAAGAGAATGACTACCTACTCTAGTATTCTTCCCAGGAGAATTCCACAGACAGTGTGACTATAGAGCATGGGAAGTGAGCACATTATCAGCTCGTTTAGTGATTTCCTGCTCTGTACATTTGACATTTATTAAAAGCTGGAGCAGTCTATTTGCCCCATCAAACATGAGACAGATGTCTACAATTTCCTGTGTTCCTTGTTTAGGAAGCCAGAAAAAATTAAGATACAGAGATATGATAAAGGTAATACAACTTATTTGATAGGTTGCTGGTTGGTGATAAACCAAACTGCTGTCTCTCCAACTCTACTCTGCACTTGGCTGAAACTACAAAATGTTATCTTATTGGTCCTGATACCTCCCAGACCTCCCAGCAGAGGCTGCTGCTTAGCTCAGGGGAATGAAAAATGTTATAGGAATTCTGAGTTACTCTCTGAATGAGGAAACAACTCCATGTGAGAATTCAACCCCTTGATGAATGTACGCACTGTATCAGTTTGAGATGCTTTGTCATGTTGATGTCAGACTTTTCCAATTTTCCAGCTGAGACCGGCCTCTTTACTCTAGCATCCAAGGACTCAATCGGGTGATCACAACTCACCTTGTTCATCTTATTTCTAGCAATTATCTTATCTGAAGCCCATTCTTCAAGTTTACTGTTTTTCTTAGCATCTTCCGGTACCTGATCCTAAACTAAATGATGTTTGCTCTTTAAATAAGGATCTGTGTTACTTATTATGATTTCTATAACTTTTTCTAACTCTAACAATTTACATAGACACTAAGCTCTTGTTTGCTTAATTTATTTTGTGGACACAGAGGGAGATTAAAGCAAGAACTAGTCATACAATGAACTAGTAAAACAGAAAGAGATTAAAACACGAGGCTCAACGAAAAGGAGATAGTGCAAAAATGCCAGTGGAAGGCTGAACACAACTGCCAGAGTTTCACTTTTGGGTCTGAGTCTCTAAAAGCCAGCAAAACAAAGAAAACAGGAATTGTCCTAGTTCTCATCAGAAAGAAGAAAGCAGAACAAGTCTAATAAAGCCTCTTTTAAGCACAATTCTGAGAGATAATTCTCAGCAAGGGATTCTGTAAGGAGAGGTAGCAGTCAGTATTTCACAGAAAATGATTCAGATATACATATACATTGCTTCCAATGGTGTCTTTCCAAAAATGGTGTTGGTTATGTCCTGTTATCTCTAATTCACTGTAAAGTGAAAGTTAAGTCGCTCAGTCGTGTCTGACTCTTTGCGACCTTGTGGACTGTAGCCCACTAGGCTCCTCCATGCATGGAATTCTCCAGGCAAGAATATTGGAACGGGTTGCTACTTCCTTCTCCAGTGGATCTTCCCAACCCAAGGATCAAACCCAGGTCTCCCGCATTGCAGGCAGATGCTTTAACCTCTGAGCCACAAGGGAAGCCCACAGTTCACTGTAAACAGCTTCTAAACAAAGAAATGCTATTACTATTGATGATCCTGGTTCTACACCCATGTTTTAGCAAAAGGTCTTTCTTTGGGAATACCTTCCTTCACCATTTTCAGCTTTTGAGACCTTCTCCTTTCATTCAGGCTCAGGTTAAAACTCACTTATGGGCTATGCACTTGTGGTCAGTCTATGACAAAGGAGGCAAGACTATACAATGTTGGAAAGAGGGTCTCTTCAACAAACGGTGCCGGGAAACTGGACAGCTAAACGTGAAAAAATGAAATTAGATCATTCTCAACACTACACACAAAACTAAACTCAAAATGGATTAAGGGCCTAAATGTGAGACTGGACACTACAAAACTCCTAGAGGAAAACAGGCAGAACACTCTCTGATAGAAACCACAGCAATATCTTCTTTGATTTGTCTCCCAGAATAATGGAAACAAAAACAAAAATAAACCAATGGGACCTACTTACACTCAAAAGCTTTTGCACAGCAAAGAAAATAATAAACAGGATGAAACAACAACCCACAGATCAGGGGAAAATATTTGCAAATGATGTGATGGACAAGGGATTAGTCTTCAAATTTTACAAACAGCTCGTGATGCTTTACAATGTTGAAATAAACAACTGAATCAACAAATGGGCAGAAGACCTAAACAGACATTTTCCAAAGAAGACATACAGATGGCCACGAAGCACATGAAAAGATGTTCAACACTGCTAATTATTCAGTTCAGTTCAGTTCAGTTGCTCAGTCATGTCCGACTCTTGTGACCATGTGAACTGCAGCAAGCCAGGCCTCCCTGTCCATCACCAACTCCCGGAGTCTACCCAAACTCATCTCCATTGAGTCAGTGATGCCATCCTACCATCTCATCCTCTGTCGTCCCCTTCTCCTCCTGCCCTCAATCTTTCCCAGCATCAGGGTCTTTTCAAATGAGTCAGTTCTTCACATCAGGTGGCCAAAGTATTGGAGTTTCAGCTTCAACCTCAGTCCTTCCAATGAACACTCAGGACTGATCTCCTTTAGGATGGACTGGTTGGATCTCCTTGCAGTCCAAAGGATTCTTAAGAGTCTTCTCCAACACCACAGTTTGAAAGGATCAATTCTTCGGCGCTCAGCTTTCTTTATAGTCCAACTCTCACATCCATACATGACCACTGGAAAAACCATAGCCTTGACTAGATGGACTTTTGTTGACAAAGTAATATCTCTGCTAATTATTAGAGAAATGCAAATCAAAACTACAATGAGATTCACTTCACACCAGCTAGAATGGCTATCATCGAAAAATCAACAAACAGTAAATGCTAGAGAGGTTGTGGAGAGAAGAAAACCCTCCTGTTGGTTCAGTTCAGTTCAGTTCAGTCGCTCAGTCATATCCAACTCTTTGCGACCCCATGAATCGCAGCACACCAGGCCTCCCTGTCCATCACCAACTCCCAGGGTTCACCCAGACTCACATCCATCGAGTCCGTGATGCCATCCAGCCATCTCATCCTCGGTCGTCCCCTTCTCCTCCTGCCCCCAACCCCTCCCAGCATCAGAGTCTTTTCCAATGAGTCAACTCTTCGCATGAGGTGGCCAAAGTATTGGTTTGTCCACTATGGAGAACAGTGGAGGTTCCTTAAAACCTCAAAACAGAGCTACTACATGACACCACAATCCCACTCCTGGACATCTATCCAGAGACAAGCATGATCTGAAAAGATGTGTGCACCCCAGTGTTCACTGGAGCACTGTTTACACCCAAGACATGGATACACCCTGAATGTCCATCGATAAAGGAGCGGGTAAAGAAGGTGAAGCATGTATATACAACAGAGTAGTACTCAGCCATTAAAAATAATGAAACAATGCCATTTGCGGCAACAGGGATGGACTCAGAGAGTGTCCTGCTGAGTGAAGTAAGTCAGAGAGAGAAGGAGAATATCATTTGGCATCCCTCATATGTGGACTCTAAACAGAAATGACATGAATGCACTTACTTACACAGCAGCAAGAGACTCACAGACTCAGACAAGGAACCTACGGTTGCCAGACTGGGGTAAGGGACAGTTAGGGAGCTTAGGATGCTATATTTTAAATGGATAACCCACAACGCCCTACTCTATAGCACATTAAACTCGTCTCAATGTCATGCGGCAGTCTGGATGGGAGGGGAATTTGGGGGAGAATGGATGCATGTATAGGCATGCCTGAGCCCCTTCACTGCTCACCTGAAACTATCACAACACTGTCAGCTGGCTCTACCCGAATACAAAGTAAAAAGTTAAAAACAAACCAACAAACAAACAAAAAACTCACCCATGAGCTCCATGAAGTCTAACCTCAAACTGCGGATTTCATACTCTGTATTCATGTGATATTCACATATATAGCACATACCACTCTCACCTAAATATATCTTTTAGGGTGTTCAGTAACTATGCTTTCAAATTGGATGGTGTGATAGATTCAAGATGGGCTGCAGTTATTTTTGCTACTGAAAGAGGAATCAGCTATCCTCGCACTGAACCTGGGCTGACTTCAGGGCCTCACCTAAGTATTTACATATGGTGAAAGGGCTGTTATGGCCGTTCCATGCCTATCCTCTCATGCCGGGAGCCTGCACGGGAGGTCCCACCCATGACAAAGGTCATGAGGATGAGCCCTGACAGGCAAAGGCAAGTCAGGACTCGAGGGACCCCCTGGACCTGCTCGAGCATCTATCCCAAAACCAGAATCTGTCTGTCTTACTATTTTATGACTTTCACCAACTCTTCTGACATTAACAGGGGGCTATCCCCAACCACCTTTCTCTGGAAAAAGTTAACTTAGAGCTCCAGCTAAAAGTCTCCTGCATATAAAAGGAGTGTCTCAGCTCAAATCCCTCTGATGGCTCTCTAACTTGCCTGACAGGTTTACCTGGACTTTCACAACTACGCATGTGATTGCTCACAGCCTCACAAGAAGCACAGGAAGCTTAAAACATCTTAAAGATATAGAGCCTTTTAAAGAGCTAAGAATTATATTGGTGAAGGGTTTCATTGTTGAGTTAATGATTGCCACCAGGCCTCCATATCCTTTATCTTTTAGGCACCTGGGAGGATATTAATCAATGTAATCAGGATGCAGAAATAGGGATATAGTAGTTTTGATGTTAGCAATACCAGACTTTTGAGTTAATGAATTTTCTCTTTGTTATAAATTACTGTACTCCCCTTTCCTTGTTATAAATCGTTGTATCCTTGCTATGTAAGAATGTAACTTTATTTAGTGCTTTCTGAGAGTGGCACCAGACTTTGGAAAGAACAACACTTTTAGGGCAAATAAGTTTTCTGGTTGACAGACCCTTATCAAAAAAGGGTCATAAAATGCTAATAGGCCTCCTGGCCAGAAGATGATGTAAATCACCTAACACTTGTGTATACAGATAGGTATGCAGAGAGAAAGCCTGGTCTCAATAAGAGTCAGAGCTGCCGACCCTGCATGACTCTGTTTCTTACATTTATCACTATGTACGACCCAAAGTATAAAAGCTTCCCTGAAACATAAAGAGATGGACCAGGACCAGTTTCCATGAAAGCCTGGTTCCCCTGTGTCAATTTTTTCTTTCCTTTTTCTCTCTTATTCTCTTTTTCAGGCTGATCCCCTGGAGCGCAGGGGCTTGCTGTGTGCACTTCTCTGCCTGGGCTTCTAAGACCCACATGAGAGGGAGCCCAAGGTGGGGCACCCTCCGCTATTCAAGCGGGCGCCTGTGGCCTACGTGAATGATGTAAGTCCCTTGTCTTGAGACTTTATTGGCTTTCTGTGTAAACCAAGGAATACCAGCCTCTTTCTCTCCTCTATTTTCTTAACTGCAACGTTCTTTCCTTATCTCTATTTCTCTAAATAAATAAATACATCTCAGTCACCAACGTTGTCCATGCTTCAGATACCCTGGATCTAACTGGGGCTGGTCCCCAGTACTATCAGACAATCGGCACCTTGTGTTTCGCCCTCTTAAAACCTAGTGTTACAACCCTGTGGGAAGCCCAAGCCACATGGAAAGTCCATGTAGATGCTAGGATCAATAGTCCCAGTTGGGTCAAGACTTCTATTCATCCTAGAGAAGGAAATGGCAACCCACTTCAGTATTCTTGCCAGGAGAATCTCATGGACAGAGGAGCCTGGAGGGCTACTGTCCACAGGGTCACAAAGAATCAGACACACTGAGCAACTAACACTTTCACTTCACAATTTTCCATCCATCCCCTCAAGGACTAGATATGATAAAGCTCTCTTGGACCTTCTAGACCAGTTCATCTGCCAGCTAAGTACCACCAACCGACCTCCATCAACACCATGCAGAAAAAAAGAACTCCCAGTGGAGTCATGCACAAATCCTAAGCTAACCAAATCTTAAGAGCTAATGAAATATTAGTTGTTTCAAGCCACTTAACTTTGTGTGCTGTTGTGAGTAGCTATTCCCTTCTCCAGGGGATTCTTCCTGACCTAGGGATGAAACCTGTATCTCCTGAGTCTCCTATGTTGTAGGCAGATTATTTATCATCTGAGCCACCAGGAAACTTAGGGGGTGGTTTATTATGTAACCTCTGATAGCAAGACACAAACATCCTGAAGCTGAAATCATGCATTCTACTTCATTTCTTAATTCACTTCAACAAATAGCTATGGCATATCTACCATGTACCAGATACTATTATAAAAGGTAAGAGATACAACAAAATAAATAGGACAAAATCTCTGCCCTTTTTAAGCTGACATTGCAGGAAGGGAGACAGTCAATGCACATGAAAACAGATCATGTTAATTTGTAATCTCCAAATTGCCAGGTATAGAGCTAACTATAGAAACTGACAGACAGACGCTGTTCATCTGTGCCCTACAACACAGCTCAACCTGTCACTCTCCACTGTACCTAAAAACAAAACCCCCCAAACCTAACTGAATCTGAGTATTTGGAAGATGAAGTGATTAACAAGACAAGTCAGTTTATAAACAACACATTTCTGAGACAATAGGTATAATGAATGGATGTTTACCTATTTCTCAAAAGCAGTGTCTCTTTTGCCTGTGGAACCCTAAAACTTTTATTAGGAGCATGGGGGCAAACCCCCAGGTCTTCAGAAATGTAGGTTTCCCTAACCGGGATAGAATGTATTGCTCCGTGAAACGTCAACATCAAAACAATATAAAAAAGATATTTACAGACAATGTTAGTGCTGTAGGCTGATAAGGACCAGATGGCCTTTTGTATTTACGGTTTTCCTTGTGCACACAGATGCTTTGGGGATCTAATTAGCCTTCTACAAAACTCAAACTGGGTAATTACTATCATTATCCCCTTTTCAAATAAATCTGAAGTCTAAACTGCAATTACGTTTTTTATCTTACATTTGGTATTCGCAGATTTTAAGAATTGTTCTTTGCCATCTACTCAGTTCATCTTAACATGAACTGAAGTATATAAAGTGCAGGAGGATGATTTAAAAAAAAAGAAACATTTTAAAAACCTGCATCACTCTGTTAGAGGAAAGTGCTGACAACCGCCGAAGCACTTTCTCAACCAGAGTCCTGTTTCTGTCACATTTTCATTCCAATCAAGAATAAAGCCCCTGTTCTCCACGACTTTATATTTCCACTTATGCTTTGCACAGCAGAAGAGAAGAATTTCTACATGGAGACATAACCAGTCACGCGTGTTAGAGAAAGGATTCTCTGTGAGATGCAATGTGGCAGCGTTCAATTAACTTGTGACTCTGCCCCCAAAGAGCGATACCTGGGCTGGCAATGAGCTATGGAAAAGGAACAGCGTGCATAACAAGACTGGCAAGTCATCTTTATCGGATTTTTGGCCTCGGGGCAGTCAAGTCACATGGTAACGACATCTCTGGACTGCAAGTCAAGGGAGACGCGATCATGTGCACCAGTGAACTCATAACAGAGAATGCACCCAAATCTATCTCCAGTGAGAAGTACATGGCGGGGTGGGGAGGGGCGTTGTCGAGAAGCAACCGCTTCAATTCAGGCAAAAGGCCAACGATTCAAGGTGATCGGGGGCACGTGTGTCTTCCTTGACAGGGCAAAGCATGGACAGTGACAAGTGATGAGGAACACCGCCTCTCCCGCCACAGCTCCCTGGGCAAAGGGTCAAGAATACTCAGAATGTCTGGCTGACATCTCAAAATTCAGTATCATGATGACTGGTCTGGAGGGCAACATCCAAAAATAGCTGACAGAGGGAAAAAGGCAGATGATAAGCAGAACTGAGGAGGATGCCTGGCCCTGGGGAGGCACTTCCACTACAGCGCGATGCTGAGTGTTGATGCAGGTTTCAGAGGTGCCCCTGGCCTGCCCGGCAGAGGAGGGCTGCAGGCCTGCCACCCGGGTCCTGCCCCCTGAGCCTGCCCTGGGCTGCCCTGGCAGGCAGCAGCACAGTCATCGACAAGGATCCCTGCAAGTTCAGACGTTATAGTCCCTGATAGGGTGGCAGTAACCCCCTGTTGCTGCTGCTAAGTCACTTCAGTTCAGTTCAGTTCAGTCGTTCAGTCGTGTCCGACTCTTTGCGACCCCATGAATTGCAGCACACCAGGCCTCCTTGTCCATCACCAACTCCCAGAGTTCACTCAGACTCGCATCCATCGAGTCAGTGATGCCATCAGCCATCTCATCCTCTGTCGTTCCCTTCTCCTCCTGCCCCCAATCCCTCAGCCGTGTCCAATTCTTAGCAACCCCATGGACTACAGCCAGCCAGGTTCCTCTGTCTATGGGATTCTCCAGGCAAGAACACTAGAGTGGGTTGCCATGCCCTCCCCCAGGAGATTTTCCCAACCCTGGCATCATACCTTTGTCTCTTATGTCTGCATAGGCAGGCTGGTTCTTTACCACTAGCACCACCTGGGGAGCCTAATCTCACAGCTCACTGAAAACAGTCTTGAAGGCCTGCGTCCACTCTTTCACTGAAGCAACAAATATTTACACCGTTGTAAATAGGCATCTTCTTAGGGCTGTGCACGGTGTAAGATGATTTACGTGAGTTCAGGTGTCAGTGAAGACACCGGCCTTGCAAACCCTGTCATCAGTGTCCCATCATAAAAGGAGTTAGAGCCGCAGCCCAGCAGCATGGCAGAGTCGAAGCGCGCGGAGCAGAGCTGATGGCCTGGTGGGTGGGTGGACAAGCAGCGCTAAAGTCTTTGGGTTGCAGCACTTGTCATGCAAGGAGCTGCCTGTCTGTCACTGAGTTCAAACACCTCCTCGTGATCACATCTTAACATCGGTACAGCTATTTTTACAGTGTCTCTTGACTAATATCATCCTTGTCAGAAGCAAGACAGGTGCTAAGGTTCTAATTTTACAGACACACAGATGGATCAGAGGCATGAAAGGGCTTGTCAAGAACTGGACAACAAGTAAGAAGTCTAAGCAGGACTTACACTCAGATCTTCTCAAGATAAACAGATTTCTAGATACTTCTCTGTCTAAAAGGGCTTTTTCTGAAGCCTCTGAACAAAAATCTTGGTGCCAAGGCTGCTCGGCATCTCAAGTGTTCCTCTTGCTTCTGAGGTTGCATATCCAGAGGCCCAGGAAGCTTGAATCAGGGCAGGACCAGGCACCTGCCTTAATTAGCTTGTGAACTGATATGGCAGAACAAGCAAGAACTTCCAGTGAGCAGGCATAAGTTCAAATCTCATCCTGGCCTGGATGAGCTTCATGAAGTGACTTCACCTCTTTGGGAGTCTGGTCCTCACACATAATTATATCTGTTGCAATTAATAGTAAATCAAAAGCATTCTGGGGCTAACATCACGTATAAGGCTTCATTTACTCATTCATACCATCTTAAGTTCACAGTGAGCAGGTGATAAGATGCTTGGGGTAAAGCACAGGGTAAGGACTAGCTGTGTTCCTGTTTCTATCATCCCCTGTGGATTTTGTCTACTCTGTAAAAGAGTTGTTGTTGTTTACCACTAAGTTGTGTCTGACTCTTTGCAATCCCATGGACTCTAACCCAGCAGGCTCCTCTGTCCATGGGATTTCTCAAGCAAGAAGACTGGAGTGTGTTGCCATTTCCTTCTCCAAGGGATCTTCCCGACCCAGGGATTGCACGCACGTCTCTTACATTGGCAAGCAGGTTCTTTACAACCTGAGCCGGGAGGGAAGCCCTATCTGGGTGTACCCCAAACTAATGAAAGGGTCCTTAAAAGAAAAAAGCAGAGAGAGATTTCAAACAGAGAGGGGAAGTGCATGTGAAGACAGAGGCAGAAATGGAGTTACGCAGCCTCAAGCCAAGGGATTCCTGGAGCCGCAGAAGCTAGAGGAAGCAAGAACAAATTCTTTCCTAGAGTCTTCAGCAAGAGCCTTGCTCTGCAGCATCTTAATTTGGACTTCTGGTCTGTAGAGTGGTGAGCAAATAGATTTTTTGATATTTTAAGTCATCAAGTTTGTGATAATTTGTTACAGCAAGTCTAGAAAACTAAAACAATCTGTTTATAATGTGCACAGAAGTGATCTATATATCTACACACCTATATCTCCAGTGTGTGTTTGTGCATTAGACAATGAATATGTTGATCACACATTTAGATCACATAGGATCTAAATTCCTTCATCATCTCAGGTTGAATGATGGAACAAAAAGCAAGAGAGATTGTCACCCCTTGACCAATAGCATTCAACAACAGTGGCTTACGTGGAGGACATAAATAATGATACTGGGACTCTTAAAATGGCATTTAATAGAAAGAAAACCATACAGGGTTATCTCTTACTCAGAAAGAATCATTAAATACTAAACAAGCTTAGGGTACCTGAAAGAATTCAAGATAAATGCATTAATAATATATATATAAATACAAAGGTTGAGTATGCTCAACATTCAAGGAATTATGCAGCATGAAACTTAGAGTAACAGTTCACATAAAGAATTTTGTCCTTATTTTTATGTGTATGCATTTAGAGTAAAACGTCCTGGTATGTTTATAACCTGTTCTATAAATGATAAGGGCTTTCCTGGTGGCTCAGTTGGTAAAGAATCTGCCTGCAATTCATGAGAAAGAAAGTGAAAGAGAAGTCGCTCAGTCATGTCTGTCTGATTCTTTGTGACCCCATGTACTTTAGCTTACCAGGCTCCTCCATCCAAGGAATTTTCCAGACAAGAGTACTGGAGTGGGTTGCCATATCCTTCTCCAGGGGTCTTCCTGACCCAGGGATCAAACCCAGATCTCCCACATTGTAGGCAGACGCGTTACCATCTGAGCCACCAGGGAAATACTCCTGCAATTCAGAAGACCCAGGTCCAATCCCTGGGTGAGGAAGATCCCCAGAGAAGGAAGTAGCTTCAGTATTCTTGTTTGGGAAATCTCATGGACAGAGGAGGCTAGTGGGGTCTATGGGGTCTCAGAGAGTGGTACACAACTTACAGACTGAACCAGCACCATAAATAATAAAGCAGTAGTTACGATGGTTCTAATTAATGATTATGGACCATTTACTTTGATTTAGGCACCAGGCCAAACTATTTACATGCATTATCTAGTTTAATGAATCCATATCGAAGTCCAGGGAGGAATGCATCATTACATGTGTTTTCAGGTAAAGAAGCAAATGTCACGTTCATTGAGAGAAGTGACTCATCCAAGCTGCTGCTGCTGCTGCTGCTGCTACTGCTGCTAAGACGCTTCAGTCATGTCCGACTCTGTGCTACCCCATAGATGGCAGCCCAACAGGCTCCCCTGTCCCTGGGATTCTCCAGGCCAGAACACTGGAGTGGGTTGCCATTTCCTTCTCCAATGCTTGAAACTGAAAAGTGAAAAAGAAGTCGCTCAGTCATGTCCAACTCTTAGCAACCCCATGGGCTGCAGCCTACCAGGTCCTCTGTCCATGGATTTTCCAGGCAAGAGTACTGGAGTAGGGTGCCATTGCCTTCTCTGCATCCAAGCTGGTGGTCGCCATAATGATCAGGACTAACAGGCCTTTGGCCTTCTGTTGCTGGGCTCCAGAGCGCCCGACCCTAACAAGCACATGGTGGATCTGGGGCACATGGAACCTAAAACCTGTTGAGAGATCCTCACATGTACTTATAATTGGTGACCAGACCCTGACAGAGCCTCTACACTCCCGGCCCCAACTCAGTTCAAGACAGAGAAAAGTAAACGAACCAACTCCAAGAGACTGAAATGAAGACTTCCAGGACCCTGGATGTGTCGCAGAGACGAGGAGGGTTTGGGAGAGTAGAGGAGAATGTGCTCCGAGGAGTGCCTGCAGGAGGAGCGTGCAAGCTCTCGCGAGTCACTGTCCCGAAGGCCTTGCGTGCCTACGCTGCCAGCTCGCCCAGGCTTCTTCCCTTCAGGCGATTAAGTGAACTTCCAATCCAGAAAACGTACTTGTAAAGAGGTTGAGAGTGAGTAAAATCCATACAGTTCACAAGATAAAGCAGTTATTCTCAATGGCAACAAGAAGTACCTGCAAATAAGCCCCCCAGCTGGTGGGTAAGGGCTGAAAAGCACAGTGCATTCAGAAGCCGAGGCCCTGGAGGCCTCAAACTCCTGCTGCAAACGGGCTGAGCAGGTTCACACACGTTGGCTGCTTCTGTTGTAGGGGCGTGTCGCTGTGCAGGTATATTGTTGAGTGTAATGATCAGACAATAAGGGGCTCCCAGCAGATTTGGCAGGTTAGCAGAGCTAGGGACATGAGACAGAGAGAGAGAGAGAGGGAGGGAGGGAGGGAGGTGGCAGAGGGAGAGGGAGATCAGGGAGTGATGCTGAATTTTTCACAACCACATCTTAGTGCTATTTGCTAAGAACCACAGGATGCTGTAATGCTCCCCAAATTGCAGGAACAGGTACCCAGCTCTCTGCATATTCACAGTCCTTAGAGTATAATTGATTAGACTAGAGGAATCAGGTTTTGTTTACTCCCCAAAGTGAGGAGAATGTGGAGAAACATTGACGACAGTGCCAGGGAATCTTGCCCTCGAGGGGCAGATGCTAAATCTGAAGCCCCGGGACCCTGGGATGGCGCTGTCATGACTATTTCTCCCCCTTACGAGCAGGTGCTGGCTCACGTATTAGGGAAGGGCTGCAGGGTTGATTTCAGGACAGGAGGGCTTCAGCCTGGAAGGCAGCCTAAGTTAACTCATCTGTGTCTGTGCCTCAGGCTATTAGCATCAGTACACTCACCATACTATAAAAACTAATTAATGCATTAATCTGGAGAAATGTGGGTTCCTAGAGATACTTTGTGCACGGGAATATGGATCTGGACCTTCTCGGTTAGACAGGGCTAAAGTCAGCCTAGCAGGGGCTCTAAGAGGCAAATGACAAATCAGTGAACAAGTACCCCTGCGCTCTGAAACGTGACTAATAGCACCACCAGACCGAGCACCATCGAGGTCCTCTACTGTATCAGGTTGAACTTTTGGAAGAAGGGAGTAATGAATCTTGGAAACCAGGTCTAGATCCTATAATGAGTCTGGTCTCACTTCTTCTTCATGTAAGTATGCAATCCAGAAAAGCAAACATCACATCAGAATGTCTTCATGACTTATGAAAACTATTACTGATGCTGAATTTGCTGTGGCGCATGCCAACACGTTTTCAGCCCAACTGCAGAATCCAGTGAGTCCAAATGTGTTTCTGGAAGAAACCACATTCTTGAACTCCTATTCATTTAGACATATCCCACAGTGTCAAACATGGCTTTCCCCATAAAGCACAAATTTATGATGCAAATGAGCTTACTCAATTCACTTAGAGGTAAAGGTCAAGAATCAAAGAGTTGCTATCAAGATGGACAATCATGATGGGATACACTTGAGACCTCAGCTAAGGCCAATAGATATGGAAATAAGAGTCAAGAACACTCAAAAAGAGTCCTAAACTAGGAATCTGATGACTTTATTGCACTTGGGTCAATAGGTCAATATCATGGTCAACAGATTATGAAAACACATCGGAGTTCAAGGTTATTTTTGTATCATACTTGCATACACATGCCTATCTGTTTTCCACATTATTTAAAAGTAGCTTAAATTTAATAATGCAAACAGTCATCACCCACTCCAATGAGTACTTCAAAATTTCTTTTTGGCCATGCTACACAGCATGCAGGATTTTAGTTCCTCTGCTAGGGGCTGAACCCATGTCCTCTGCACCCGTGCACTGGAAGTGTGGTCTTAATCCCTGGACCACCAGGGAAGATCCTTTTCAAACTTTTAAAAAGGCATTTTAGTAAGCTCTGGCTACTGTAAATCAAACTAAATCCATGTGAAGAGATTCGTGTTTTCCCACGACCCAGGCCCGCAGACGTACCACGTGTAACAGGGAGAACATGGGCTCCTTGAGCATCAGGTGCCTGCTCCCTGCAGGAGGGGCATGCACTGTGTGAAAGCAAGAAGGTGATGTTCACACAACATGCAGGGTGCTGAGGCAGTTTTATTTCCAGTTGCCTCCTATGCCTGATATACTAGCTTATTTATCTTAAAAATAAAAGTCCCATGTAGAATATAGAATGAAGAAGCATCACTATCCAGAGACATGACAGAGTCAGAATTGTTTCTGCACTACATAGAATATTCACAAGCCCAAGCCCAGCAATGTAAGACAACCCTTCTTCACAGTTACCTTGCTCTTGTTTACTTGGGAGATTTTCATAAACCACATGGAAGTGAACACAAAGTACCTATAGCTCTTTCAGCTCTTAACAATGTATGTTGATGCCTGATCATAAGTTACTTGGCTACGCAGTGAAGACGAACATTGTGTGGCTATTTATCAAGCCTTGCTGTGGAGAATGATGGAGATACCATATAGCGTTTCTTAGTCTTTGTAATGATGCATTGCAAAAGTAAGAGAAAGTATTAATAACAGATAACCCACTAATTTTCAGCAGATACGTAACATGTTACACTGTCTTAATTTTGTTATTAAGTGACCATCCCATTAGCCATTCTCTCTTCCAAGATAACATGAGGCGTTCTGAGGAGAAGGGATATGCAAGAAGTTTGGTACATTTCCTTAAACCAGTATCTGATGGAACACTGGTCTTCCAGTTATTCATTCTATGCCTTGAACGCCCTCCTCAGCAGACTGTCAGCCTCTCCAAGACAGAGACCGGCTTTCCTTTCCATAAGCCTTCGGAGCTCGCCCCCGTTCTCACTTTGGTCCTGACTTTCCCGGCAGAACACCAGCTCTGAACAGTGAATGTGGGCACTGCATCTTCACCCAGTAAAGGTCCGCTGTAGTTGCATGAGGGATCCTTCGAATGCTGACAGAAATAGGCAAGTTGGAGGGTGGAGCCCCCATTCTGAGAAGAGAAGGTGAACGGCAGAAATAAGAAATGCTGAGTCTATAGTGCCCTGTTGGAAAGGATGGACAGGGTCAGCACTGAAGTCCTGGGAGATGCTGGTATTTGGAGCCAAGGTGGCTTAATTTCACTTAGGATCGGTCATTAGCCATTTGAAGAATGAACTAGCTGAGGCTGACGATGAAAAGGACATCGCTGGACTGTCACCACAGCTCTTTTTGATGGAAAGGGCTTACTGAGCAATCTGCTTTGCACCTTCACCTGAACAAAAGTGAAGACGTCTGAAGCCTGGAGTCCAGTTCGAGCAAATTCTTTAGTGACTTCCAAACGGCGCTGTCAATAGGAAGCCCAAGAGCTGTTATGAATCTTGCTGACTATATTATTTTTTTAATAGCACATTGATCTCTCCTTTCTTGTTGGATCTCTGTTTTTCAGAAACTAGTGGATACCCAGGGATGCTTTAGAGAGCTGCTAAAACTCACTGCTCAATAGTTCCGAAGCTCTAATTTGTCTAAATTCTACTTAAAGCTCTCAAGCTATACTTGTCTCTGCTGCCTTAAGTCCTTTAACAAGCTGCAGTGACTGAAATGGATTATGATTCACAAAGAACTCCAACCGTGCAGACGTAGAGAATGGACCTGTGCATACAGCAGGGAAATGAGTAGGGACAAACTGAGAGAGTAGCACTGATGTGCATACGCTACCGCGTGTAAAATAGATGGCTGGTGGGAGCTGCTGTCGGCTTCCCAGGTGGCGCTAGTGGTAAAGAACCAGCCTGCCAACACAGGCGGCATACAAGATGGGGGTTCAGTCCCCGGGTCAGGAGATTCCTGGGAGGAGGGCACAACAACCCACTCCAGTGTTCCTGCCTGGAGAATCCCATGGACAGAGGAGCCTGGCGGGCTACAGTCCATAGAGTCATAAATAGTTGCACACAACTGAAGCAACTTAGTACCAGAAGCTGCTGTGCAGCACACGGAGCTCAGCTTGGTGCTCTGCGATGACCTAGAGCAGTGGGATGGGGCTGGGCTGGGGGGAGGCTCGAAAGGGAGGTGATAAATGTGTACATACAGCTGACATACATTGCTGTAGCAGAAACAAACATGGCATTGTAAAGCAATTATCCTCTAATTTGAAAAGACGCTTAAAAAAACATAAAATATAAAAAGGAAAATATTTAAAAAACTGAAAAAGGGAGAAAATGTAAAAAAGCAAAAACAAAAACAAAAAAGGAACTCTGACAGGAATATGGATTATGGATAAGGTAAGTTGGCTAAAAGCTCAACATTCAGAAAACAAAGATCATGGCATTTGGTCCCATCACTTCATGCGAAATAGATGGGGAAACAGTGGAAACAGTATCAGACTTTATTGTTTGGGGCTCCAAAATCACTGCAGATGGTGACTGCAGCCATGAAATTAAAAGAGGCTTACTCCTTGGAAGAAAAGTTATGATCAACCTAGACAGCATATTCAAAAGCAGAGACATTACCTTGCCGAATAAGGTCCGTCTAGTCAAGGCTATGGTTTTTCCTGTGGTCATGTGTGGATGTGAGAGTTGGACTGTGAAGAAAGCTGAGCACTGAAGAATTGATGCTTTTGAACTGTGGTGTTGGAGAAGACTCTTGAGAGTCCCTTGGACTGCAAGGAGATCCAGCCAGTCCATTCTGAAGGAGATAACCCTGGGATTTCTTTGGAAGGAATGATGCTAAAGCTGAAACTCCAGTACTTTGGCCACCTCATGCGAAGAGTTGACTCATTGGGAAAGACTGATGCTAGGAGGGATTGGGGGGCAGGAGGAGAAGGGGCTGACAGAGGATGAGATGGCTGGATGGCATCACTGACTCGATGGACGTGAGTTTGAGTGAACTCCGGGAGCTGGTGATAGACAGGGAGGCCTGGTGTGCTGCGATTCATGGGGTCGCAAAGAGTTGGACATGACTGAGCGACTGAACTGAACTGAGTGACAAGTCTCTGATTTACAGAAAGAAGAGTCTAGGGTATAACTTAGCCTCACCTTTCCTGCTCAGTCATGTATCATGACCAGAGTCAAAGGATGCCCTTGCATCATTTAAGAATAAAGAACGCTGCAGGCACTGCTTACATCTCTCTCTCAGGCTGTGCTACTGAACACACAATGACCCATCCTTTACGTATGTTTTCCTAAAGGAATTACACCCACTTCATATTGAAATATTTACTTTGAGCTGTAAGACAGAACACTTCTCTCCTCTGCTTTAATCTTACCTTAACACAAAAGACTGTAAGAATTTAAGTCATTCCAGTTACATCAAAAGAGAATAATCAGTTTCTGTTCAGTGCTAGCTGAGTTAAATAGCAGCTCTGTTTCCAGAAAGATAATAATGTCAAAAAATTAGCGAGAAAACAGCAGGTATTCTGGGGAATTTAACCATTGAACAAATGACTGGAAGGTGCTTCAAAGTCAATTTAAATAATTTTTAAAAAATTACACCCTGACTTGAAGCCTAAGAATTCTTTTTCTCTATGTATAATTAAAACATAATGCTGAAGACCTCATCAGACAATGATTCCTGATATTTTAATAATAATGTAGAATGTCCTCATGGTATAGCTTATTATTAAATAGATTTGAATATACTACAGACTAAATCAATTCCAGCGGGAAAAGAAAAAACAGCTCCAGCATCAAGTGAAAGCCTGGTTCAACCAACTCATCTGCATAATGGATTCCTCAGTATCAGTAACAGGAAAATGCCCCGTTGAAAATGCAGTCTTAAATATTCTCCTGGAGAAGTAGGTCAGAAACACAGGGAAGGCAGGGAACCCAGCATGCTGGAAGGCTCACGCAGGAACAGGCCTTGGGAGGATCCAGACGCAGAGAGAAGCAGTTAAGGATTGCCCAGGAACAGCTTGCATTTGTCTGCTCAGGCTGCCCCAAGAAAAGACCACACTGGGTGGCTTAACAACAGAATTTCATTTTCTCACAGCTCGAGAAGCTGGAAGTCCCCGGTCGAGGTGCTGGTGTGGTCAGTTTCCAGCGAGGACCCTCTCCCTGGCTCACAGACGGCTGTCTTCCCGGGCGGTCCTTGCACGCCCTTCTCTCGGTGTATGTGTGTGCAGGAGATGGCAAGTGGGGTTTCATCTCATAAGCCTATTAGATCAGGCCCTGGCCTACGACCTCCTTTAACATTAGTTACTTCCTTGAAGGGTCCTTCTCCAAACATAATCACTCTGGAGATGAGGGCTTCAACACAGGAGTTCAGGGCCAGGGCACACACACACGGCTTGTGCTCCTGCTCATCTCCTTCCTCTGCTGCCTTCCCATCCTGAGTGGAGGGCCGGGCCCCCACGTGCAGGACTGTCCACCGGCTCGGGGCGGCCCGGCTGTCTCACCACCTCTGCCAGCTGAGTCCACAAGCGGGCCCCCAGGCCGCTCCCCAGAGGACGTGAGTGGCGCATGGTTCAAGGATTAGAAAAGGAGATTCACAAGGAGACATCAGAGGAACGCGAGTTGTATACCTGAGAGAAGAGCAGCTGCAGGTGACTTAACAACGTCTCACACAGACGGAGAGAAGACGCACAGCCTTCTGACCTGCTGTTCTCATCTGCTGCTGGGGGCTGGTCAGGAGGAAGAGGACTCAGCTGCAGCACTGGGGGAGACAGAATGGACAGACTCTCGGACAGCACCAGTCTGCCGCCTGACCGTGAGGACTGAGAGATGGGGAAAGAGGTAACAAAGGGGGTCTTGGGCTCCAACGAGCTGTAAGAAATAGGGCTCTAATTTCTCCAAAGAAGACATACAGGTGGCCAACAGACACATGCAAAGATGCTCAGCAGTGCTCGTCATCACAGAAACGTGAATGAGAACCACAATGAAGCACCTCCTAGCCCCAGTCAAAACATCCACCGCCCCCCAAAAAATCTATAAATAATAAAGTCTGCAGAGGGTGCGGAGAAAAGGAAACCCTCCCACACTGCTGGTAGGAATGGAAATTAGTGTAGTCACTATGGAAAACAGCATGGAGGGTCCCTAAAACATTTAAAAGCAGAACTACCGTATATTCCAACAATCCCACTCCTGGGCATATATCCAGAGAAGAATCTAATTTGAAAGGATACAGGCAGCCCACTGTTCACTGCGGCACTATTCACAACAGCCAGGGCATGGAAACAACCTAGACACCCCCTGAAAGAGGGATGGATGAAGAGGCGGTACACGCACACAGCCGTAAAAAAGAACAAAGCGATGACGTACACAAACCTGAAGAAGAATATACGTGTATGGATACACACACAGATGTATATATTTTCCTTTTCAGACTCTTACATATACACGTGTACTGCTGCTGCGTCGCTTCAGTCGTGTCCGACTCTGTGTGACCCCATAGGCGGCAGCCCTCCAGGCTCCCCGGTCCCTGGGATTCTCCAGGCAAGAACCCTGGAGTGGGTTGCCATTTCCTTCTCCAATATATGCATATGTATATATTTAAAACTGAGTCAGTTTGCTGAACACCAGAAACTAAGACAAAATTGTGAGTTAACTGTACTTCAATTTAAAACAAAAAAAGGAAAGAAACGGAGGTCCAAAATGGTAGGAAGACGTAGTAGTAGATCAGAAGCAAGGCACTGAGACTCAGACCACCCTTGTCTAGAGCTCTGTTGTGTCTGAAACGCTGTCCGTTTAAGACTTCACTGTCGGAAGCTCTGCTTTTCCAAATCTGTCCTGGCTTGGGCAGGGCTGCTACATTCAAGAAGGCTGTTTACGACACAAAATTCTATCACGCAGGGGACAGAAGGCCTCAATTCCTTGGCATAAGGAATGAAAAGTTATGTTATACCACAGTCTTTATATGCTCCTGAACCCAACTCTGCTTTAGTCCAAGCCCCCAGAGAGAAGAAACATTTCACTGAATGCCTACATTCACAGCACTGAGCCCAGTACCTAGTACACACAGACAAGGATAAGTGATTAAAAATAATAATAATAATAATAATAATAATAAATAAAATAAAAATAGCGACACCTACAGGCAGATGAGGAGCCCAGCTGAGCTCTGGCAGGCTCCATTTTCCCTTTCCCTTAACCTCACCTATTGAAGCTCCCTGGAGAAACATCATTGGAACGAGATCAGAAGTGATCAGACTCAGGTTTATAAAGTGGTCCATTGCGTCCTATCCTTCACCTCCAAGACTAATAAGTAGCAAGATGAACAAGGGCCCAGTAGAGCTCGCTTTGCTGCTCAATGTATTGTTTAAAAGGGAGAGTTCATTGCCTTTTAGTCTTGTATTCAGAACTTTTTGTTCTCCTTTGTGAAACGAAGTCAGTCTCCTGAATTTGAGGAGAGGGGATGAATAACACACTGCGGAATTATTCAGAAGCCTATTGGACTGTGCTGAGTCCCTACGCAACCGCTGACATTTGTAGAGTTCACAGGACCATTATCCTGATTTTGGGGACGTTGGAAACCAACAATGCTCTTAAAGTTATACTCTGACAACTTCTTTGGCTTATTTTGGCTTAGAAAATGTAACCACAGAATTCACTGTCCTCCCAGAACACATATCAGACAAGAAATGGGTCTCTCAGCCCGCTCAGAGCAGAGCCAGCACTGGCTTACCTCAAACTTGGGAGAACATTCGTTTTATATGAGAAACTGCCAACCCACGAGGGAGTAAAACCTTCTCAACTGGAAAAAGAAAAAAACAAACCTCAACTGTAGTCCTCTTGTGAGTGAAAAGCTGCTTATGTTTGTGAACCTTCTTACGCACAGAATTGGTGACATTTAGTCAACCCCCAAATGTGTCACAATATCAGAGAATGAAGGAGAGTAACCAGGAGTGGACAACTAATTTCTCAAGTAAATTCAATTATACCACCGAGATTCCAGTTAACTACCATCAGTCAAGGCAGCAGGTTCCAAATAAGGCGGAGTGTGTAGGCAGCGAGCTTAGATGGCACGTCCCCTCAAACGTGAGCCGCTGTTGCAGAGGCCGTGAGGACAACCGCGCATACTTCCCGGCCCACGGCGTCCACGCGCTCTAACACCCGTGTTTCTTCAAAGACAGGAGAATGACCTCAGGCTCAGAATATAAATTAACCTCTGATCACACGAAACCTGGAAGACGACGTTTACAGGCCAGAAGGTGAAGCCCATCATGGCTGCTCTACCTCCCGCCTCCGACCCTGCAGCACCTGCAGTTTCCCCGGTGACCCTGATCCGGGCTGTGGTTCTATCACAGGCATTTGTGTTCAATGACTTGTTTACTGTCTGGACTTTTCTGGAGCCCCACGAGCAGAAGCTGGCCCGGAGGAGGCCTCAGTTAACATCTGCAGAATAGAAGTGAGTGCCTCGCCTTCGGGAGCAGGCCAGACGAACTGAAGGATGCTTTTGGAAACCACTTTCAGGGGAGCCGATCATCCAGCTGGTGCCTCTGCTCACCCTCCAGCTCCAGTTCCCTCCCCTGAACCGACCTGCCTCTGGGCCATTCTGCCTCTCATTAGCACTTTTCCTGGAAGCAACCTGGTAGAATTCAAATGACTGCTGGTCTGATGGTAAGAAAAGACAGATAATTCTGAGTGATTCAAGATTCTCTTATGATCTGTAGATTTAAACTGCCCACACCATGCCTCGCGCTCATTAGCATGGGTAGTCGAGATCTTGCTAGAATGGCTATATTTACTACATGGCAGGTTAAGCAGCAAACAAACCTACAGCTCTTCACAGATATTCTGTGCGGATAATTTTCTGTAAAGAGTGCCTGAAGCCAAGAAAATACTGTAGATGTAATCCTAAACACAGTAGCTGAAAACATGGGCTCTCAAATTTCACCTATCACCTATGGCTACACTAGTAATCACTTATTTAAGTTGACATATTTTCTCCAAGAAACTCCAAAGGCAATTATGCAGCAAAGGGCCAGAAAACCAGCAGGTTTTATAGAGGGAGGGGTAGGGTCAGAGGGAAACTTCCATAATGTCAAAGGAAAAGATGGAAACTTTTAATTCTCCTGAATCATCACCTGATTGAACAAAGGCTTGCTGCCCTGAGCCATGCTTTCTGCCTGTGCCTGGGGGGTTAGGGGGATGACAGGCTTTAATTTCTCAATGATATTTTATTGCAGCAAGTATTCCCACTCTGTGACAGGTCCAACCCAGAAATCAAAGACTCAGCAAGGAGGCTGCATAGTGATTCTTTGGACATAGAAGCCTTAGGTCCACTGATCATGCCTGTAATTCACTAATCAGAATAGGTCTGGAGAGAAAACACAAGTCCAAGTAACTCATTGTGTCAAGTTGTAATCTGTGGCAATGAAACCAGAAAAAGGTCATTTTTAAACAAAATAGCTGGCTCTTGCGGTGTGAGGGAAAGTGTCCAGCTGACCTAGTTTGGTGTTGGGGACATGAAGAGGGGCGGAAATTCTCAACTTAATACCAATACCAATCTGATGGCTGGCGATTCAGGCTTAACACTAGCCCTAAAGCTCATCATTTCACGTATTTGATCTGTAAGTAAGAAATTTGCAAAGAAGCTCTGGGCTGAATGGTTCATGCTTTCATTTATCTAACCCCATTGATCACCTGCCAGGCATTCAGCCAGACGCAGAGGATACAGCATGAAGCAGCTATATTTTCTAAGTTCACGGTTCTGACCATCCAACACAGGGGGCGAGAGCATGAATTACAGCTAGGTACCTGGCAGAACTGTTCAAAGTCTGTCACAAGGGGTAATAACAAAGGGCTGAAGCTGGGAGAGAAGAAAATATGATCAAATAGTCAGGAGAAAAATTGGAAGGATTTGGCAATGTTTAGTGCTCAGGGTAAAAAGCAAAAATTAGATGAGAACGGCTTCAAGCTTTGGCTTGCTTGACAGTGGGATCTCTCCTGGGAGAAAACATGCTGTAGACGATTTAGGGAGGAGAAAATCTATGGACAGACTGAGGCTAGGGCTGAAATTTTTCAACGAGACTCTGGAGCTTAGGTAAGAGATGGTCAGGGCTGTGGGAACATGTGGGTGTCATCAACACATCTGTGGTAGTTATACTAAAAGAATGGGTGAAATTAAATTGCTCAGTGTCTGTTGTCGTTTAGTTGCAGACTGAGACTTTCAGGATTTTGTTGAACTCGCCTGATCATAAGCCCGTAGTAACAGAACCAGGGTGTCAACACAAAGTGGTCTCTTAGTCAGTTGTTGTTGAGTCACTAATGACTCTGTGGCCCCATGGACTGCAGTCCGCCAGGCTCCTCCGTCCATGGGATCCAGGCAAGAATATCGCAGTGGGTTGCCTTTTCCTTCTCCAGGGGATCTTCCTGACCCAGGGATTGAACCTCAGTCTCCTGCTTGGTAAGCAGATTCTTTACCACTGAGCCACCTGGGAAGCCCACCCAGCGTCTGTAGGGAAATATGACTAGAAGGCTGAGGATTGTATCCTGGGGAGAAGCAACATTTAAGGATAAGGATGAGAAATCAGAATCCGCAAAGGATTCCAAGAAGGAACGGTCAGAGAGGCACAGCAGAGGGTCACGTGTGCCAAGTGGGGAGAGAGGCCCAAAGCGGGGTGGCCACCGCACGCCCGCTCAGCAGCGGGCCCACATGTCCCTGCACCCAGCAGTTAGGGAGAACGGCAGAGACTTCACTGGCATGAGAGATGAAAGCCAGGTGGAGGAGGGCTGGTGGGTGAACAGGAAGAGAGGGCGTAAGAAGCCGCGAGCACGATCAGTGCTCCCATGCTTGACAGCACACCAGAATCACCCAGAGAGCATGCTAAAAAGTCAGTCGCTGAGCCACATTCTGAATCTTCGAAATCAAAATCTCTGAAGAGGGACCAAGGAATCTGCATTTTATCAGGCTCCCCTCATGATTCTGATACATAAGTTGGTTGGGACAAGGAGACTGCTCTTTTAAGACACGAGGCACAAGATGGGATGAGAGAGATGGGCAGGAGTCTGATCAAGATGGGAGAGGGAAGCAGGGGTCAAGACGGGGAGACTGGTGCATCCTCATCGGTTGGTGTTGGGGGAGAGCAGAGGTCAAGGTGAGGGAAAGAGGAGGCAGGAAGAAGATCCTGGTGATGCTGACTGCTCATCACAGGAAGAATTAAACAGAATGCTAGTCCTCCTTTCATTTTCCCTTCTGCTGTTCAGTCGCCCATTCGTGTCCAGCTCTTTGTGATCCCATGGACTGCAGCATGTCAGGCTCCCCTGTCCACCCTCCCTTGGAGCTTGCTCAAACTCACGTCCACTGAGTCTGTGATGTCATCCAACCATCTCAAACATAATTTAGCGGAACAAAACTTCTAGCATAGTTACAAATAACTGAATTCTCTCTGCTACTGTATCTTGATTCATTTCCAGTTACGCTAATAAAGAATGACCAGCTTGTAGGAAAAGATCTGGCTGTGTTCTCCGTACACATTAATTGGCTCTGCTCGGGAGTGCTACAGTTCTAGGTAGTATCTTATGTAAGAAGCGTTGTACATCCTTTTTCTTGTCACTATTTAAATCCTGGATGTTGGAGAAGCCAAGCTGTTCGAGAGAAGAAGTATGTTTGACTAAATTATGAAAAGGAAATCTGATGCACTTTTTCCCTCAAAAGTCTGTAACGGGATTCTTTCGAGAAGAATTCCGGCAGTGCAGCGTGTTTGTGGGTGTGTGCGTGTGCATGCCTATGGGCACGTCTTGTTTCAGGAGATCTGGCTGCTAAGTCACCACTTTAAATAATAGCTCCCCACACATGACATCATAATAGTCTCCACAGCAACTGTGAATGATATTACAAACCTGTCTGGGACTAAATGGGAAAGATAAGCAAGAAGACAGGAGTGGGCAATCTCCTAAGCAACAAATGCGCTTTTTCCATGGAAACACCACCTCGTGGAAGAGAAAAGGAAACAGATAATAGACATAGGTACACAATAGTTTCTAAATATAGCATTTCACTAAGCACTCTTGTCAACTGCAATTTAAAGACCATTCAACCTATGAGAATAATCACTGGAAGAAAAGCTTCCCCTAGTTTAATGCTTCCAGAGAAAGAGGGCAGAGGCCTTTTTCTTGAAGTTGGTCACCACATATCATCACAGCTGCTCACAAAAGAGGACAAATGGGAATGAAGCAAGATAACAGTTAAGAGCTCAGGTTTGCTCCCGCTTTAAGATAACACCAAAGAACGGAAGCCAAACTTAAGAAGCCAGATATATTCTGAGCAGATAATAAGCATTAGAAAAATCTTCTTATGAAGAGAATCACGCTAGTTTTCTTTGAAATAGCAAGCTCCCTCATGAATGGATGATAAAATGCATATTCTGAGAATTATTTAAACCATTTTAGGGACTAATTTGCTCAACTGCCAATGACATTGTGTGCAAACACATTATTGTTTAGCCACTAAGTCATGCCCGACTCTTTTGCAGCCCCATGGACTGTAGCCCGCCAGGCTCTCCATGGGATTTTCCAGGGAAGAATACTGAAGTGGGATACCATCTCCTTCTCTAGGGGATCTTCTCGACCTAGGGACTGAACCGATATCTCTTGCGTCTCTTGCTTTGGCAGGCAGACTCTTTCCCACTAAGCACCCGGGAAGCCCTGCTGACATGCATTATGCAGAAGCAAGCATCAACTTGCTGGCGGCCCACTGCACACAGTCACTTGCTACGCCTGGGCATCAGTACCTGAGCTATCCCACTCAAGGACCAGAAGAAGGAGACTGCATCATCCCGTGTGTCACGTGAGAGATGGTGGCTATAGGGGCAAACATTCCCAGGACACGGTAGGTGTCAGGCTGTGGTTCAGACCCACCAACTGACTCCAAAGCCCCCGGCTCTGTTCTCGAGGTTCTGTGGCTCACTTACAAAGCTGTTCACACCTGCCTTTCCCTAGGGTCCTGTCATGATTAATGTCAACTCATGTTTGTAATGTCGTCACCCTGTTTATCAATGGTGTGTATCTTTTGGTCTCTACATTATAATCACCGACTATTAGAGGAAAGGGAAACTTCAAGTGACCCTGCCAAGGATCTCTTTTCACTGCTCAGGAACCAAAGTCCAAAGAGTCAGTTTCTTCCACAGAACTGAGTCTTGAGTGACAGTTTTTTCTGGTTCTCAAACCCCAGCTTCTCCCCACTACACCCCCATGACCTAACCCTTGTTATTGTTGATAAGTTATTTTCCTAAATGGGCTTCTTTATCCCCTCTTCCTTTCCCTTGCTTTGCCTCTACCAACTATAAATTTCTGGAGATTTAGGAGACATTTTATACTATAAAAGCTTAAATCTCAGGGACTTGTTTCACAAAGGGCTCTCTTTCTCTCTGTTAACTGCTATAAAGGAGACTTTCAGAAGAGCCAGCTGCCTTTTTTCCATTCCTCCCCAGCCCATCATAAAGTCGTACATCTTTAGGTTGTATTTATCATCTCTGATGTAATAGAACCTTCACCTATGAATCAAGCCATCGACCTTATTTGCTCATACAGGGCCACTGAAATCATTGCTTGTCTTCCTTACTAACCTTTATATAAAGAGGTCTCTTTCATTAATCTGCAGGAACAATGATTAATGTTAACATGACTTACATGCATATCAAAGAAGACCCCAATGCCTTGACAACATTCAATTTCCTCTGAAGACCTTTAAAAAGTGAGATGGCTGTAGATTACCCATCGCTAATAAATGGGGATTTGCAGGCTGATTAAAATTCACAGGGAGAGCCAGTCTATGTCTATTTCAACAAAGTTGCAGCTTCATTAGTTAAATTCACTCATTTTTTTCTTAACTGTATGTCACTGGGTGGCTTAAAAGTGTAGCTATATGAGATGGCTCTTACTGGGATGAAGAGCCTTAGTGATTGGGCTTCCCCCATATCAGAACGAGAACCATGCATAGTTCATGAGAAGTAAAGTAAGCAACCGTAATAGCCTGGAGGCCCAATGGAGCGGAGGATATCTGCCCCGACAGCCCGGGGGCAGCCACCCCATTTACTCCACACCCTCCTCGACTCCTTATTAGACTGAGGAGAAAACCCAAACCTCTTCACAATCACCCTAGTTCCTCGTCACTTCTCTGTCATGACAAAGTTCTAGAACTACTTGTCATTCATTCTGGAGCTGGCATCTATGAGAAACTTTAGAGTCCTCTGGGATATAATCCTTGGCTCCAAAAGGACCCAAGTGAGTATCAGAAGCAGAAGCCACAGAGTCATTTGACAAATGAACTCATTAAGGAAAGCATCAGGTTCATTTTTGGAAGAATCCCCAAATTGGGATATGTCATGGCAATGTCAAACTCTCTTTTCCTTGGTCTAAAATATCTTTCTGCTTAGCCAAAAAAAAAAAAAAATGATGCACATAAATTCTTTTCCTTGTAACTCTCTAATCTAAAAGGGCCCAGCATATTATTTCTCTAAATTCCCTGATGAAATCAGGGGAATTATATCAGGTTACCAAAAGAAATCTTAACTTTCGAAACTATTACTTCCATCTTTTTTCTTTGAACTTTCAATAACAATAATGTAGGCAAGTACAATACCAGTGTCTTTCTTCAGTTGGGAAGAAAACAACCTTGGATAAATCCCAAGTTAGACTCTGGGGCTACTCCAGGGGCGACAATATAAGGAGTTTTCCAGAGTAACACTTGGTCCTTTTCCAAACCTCAGGCATCCTCCAGCTAACCCTCCATTAGGATGTCATTTGTTTGGTTCACTTCAAAGAGCTGGCTACTTTCTTGCATTTTTCTGAAAACAAGGAGTTGTCTGTGGAAATGATTTTGTCAGGCGATTTGGCAAGTCACTTACAATACTCATCAATTTCAGTACTTTAATTAAACCCAGGAAGTCCCTGTGCCGATCGTGAGCCTCCTATCTGGGTTGCAGTTTATCTCTGCCTTCAGCAGGACCCAGTGCTTTAAAGCGGCATGGAATCTCAGGCCTGGGGTCAGCTAAGTATGTCTCAGGATTTGGGCAAAACTGACTAATCTGCTTAAAAAAAAAAAAAAAGTGAAGGACAGATCCTGGGTTTACTGACTTCAGGGCCGACAATCTACCCACCCTGCCTCACTCCCATGGAGCATCAGATGACCACAGCCAACGAGACTCGGGAAACTAAAGAGTCAGCATGGTGTCTGAGCATACTCAGCTGCTGAGCTTGACGTCTTTGCTCTCTGGGTTATCCGTCTGAGTTTGTGGGGGCTCCAGCTGACACTGTGATTGTAGAGAGCGTTGAGAGGCTGGTTTTGCTGGCCTCGGGTGTCATTCCTGGTAGTGACAGCCACTGTCTTGAGAAGAGGGAGTTGAAACATGGATTAATGTCATCCGAAAAGAATGCCTTCAAGGCCACAGCATCTGACAGCCCCTGAATAAGCTGAGCAGCCCATGGTTTCCCCACAGGACCACTCCTCTAGGCACTGTCAGAGACTAAACCAATAAAGGCAGATAAACGCAGAAACAAAGGTGCTGTATAGGCATAAAGTGAAAGTCACCAGAGCAAGCAGCTTATGCAACCATAATACTGTATTTAAAAAAACGTGGCGTGGGCAGCCGCATAGCATGAAACCAATCTCATTCCCTCACCCCTGCACCTACCAAATCTCCTTCTCAGCTAATGGCTCCATATCTACCCTTACATGCTGAGTTGTATTTCCCCAAAAAGTATACCTTGGGTTTCTACCCCCTCCCCCAGTGTCTCAGAATGTGATCTGATTGGAAGAGAGAGGTTTTCAGAGGTTTTCAAGATAAAACAAGGTCATTAGGATGAGTCCTAAACAAATAAGGGGTCTTCCCTGGTGGCTCAGTGGTAAAGAATCCACCTGCCAGTGCAGGAAATGTGGCTTGATTTCTCAGTTGCGAAGGAAAAGATCCCCTGGAGAAGGAAATGGCAAGCCACTCCAGTATTCTTGCCTGGAAAATCCCATGGTCAGAGGAGTCTGGTGGGCTGCAGTCCATAGAGTCGCAAAAGAGTTGGACAAGACTTAGCAACTAAACAACAATTACCCCCATAAGACTGGTATCCGTAGAAAAGGAGAGTGAACGAACTTCATGTAATAATTCAAATCCCACATCTGTGGAATCTTCTGAACTTTGTGTACATAATCATATTGTCTGAATAGGAAGGGTTGTATTTCTTCCTTTCCCATTCATTTTGCCTTTTGTTCCCTTGATTTATTTCCCTGGCTGGGGCTTTCAGTACAATGTAGGAGAGACTTGGTGTTGGGGGTATCATTGTCTCTTTCCCAGTCTTTCAGGAAAGCTTTCAAAATTTCACCAGTAATTGTGCTCTCTGTAGATTTTTATTATTTTTGGCAAATTGTTATCTTAATAAGGAAGTTTCCTTTTACTATTAGTTAACTAAGTGATTCGAGGATTTCTTTTTTTTCCCCTCATTTGGTCATGAATGGCTACTGAAATTTGTCAAATGTTGTACTTCACCTACTGAACTTATGATTTTCTCCATTACTGCGTTGATTTGGTAAACTTCATTGACTAATTTTCTAATGTTAAACCAACATTGATTCCCTATGAGAGTCCAGTTTGATCATGATGTATTATCTTTTCTTTATATTGCTGGGCCAGTTTGCTAATAGTTTGTTGGAATTTTTGTGCTATTATCCTAGAGTGATTTACCTATAATTTTCTTTTCTTGCAATGGACCTTAATAGGTTCGTAAAATGGAGACATTTACCACAATGTATTATGTTGTTCTTAGGATTAAATGTGAAAATATATGTGACAAAAAGGAGGGGAGTGAAAGTTGGATACAGGGAGAGACATGCTTGTTGTTCAGTCACTCAGTAGTGCCTGACACTTTGCAGCCCCGTGGACTGCAGCACGCCAGGCTTCCCCGTCCTTCACCAGCTCCCAGCGTTTGCTCAGATTTATGTCCATTGAGACACGCACAGAGGAATGAAGATGTGGAGAGACGAGGGAGACAACGGCCATCCGCAAACCGAGGGTAAATGCTCTGTCTGTTGTAACAGCTGGGCAGACTTCATGATTTCAGACTTTCAGCCTCTGGAACTCCTGGACAATACACGTCTATTTAAGGAATCCAGTTGGTGGTACTTTTAACAGTAGCCCTAGCAAAGGAAAACTCCCACCAAGCCAGACATTGACATTTCCTCTGTCTCTCTGTCTTGACCTATAGCCCAATAGTGCTTGGTCCACTAATTCTTAATATTTTCAGAATCTGTTCATTTTTCTCCACCCTATTGTTTGACCTTAGTTTGGACCACCATGATCCTTCATGCGGGTCCCCACCAGAGGCTTCCAACCGGTTGGTAGGCCTCCAACTTCAGCATCCTCCATTTCTCTTCGTTGCCAAGGTGGTCTCGATGCAAACGGTTTCTAAACCTTCACTACACAGCTCATGGCATCAGGGTAGAGAAAGTATGCTTAGCCTATACAGTCCAGACCCTTCGGGATTGCACCCAGTAAGCTTCTCCAAGATTTTTATCTTGCTAATTTCCCCTCCCTCAAAGTCATGACTCACCTGATTTCCTAGAACTGCCAGGCTTCCCGTCTCTACACATTTGTTGCTGTTCTTCTCTCTGCAGGGAACATCCCTCTTCTGGCTCTTTACCTGGAAAAATACTGCCCACCCACAGCCGGCTGTTATCACTTCCAGGGGCTTCTCTGGGAAGCCTTCTCTCATACCAGGAGGGCTTTGCTCCTTTCCTAAACTTCTTCCATAGTTGCATGGCTCCATCAAAAGACTTGCTATGTTGCTCATTAATTGCGTCTGACCTCTGAGCAACTTGGGAGCAGAGGCCACGTCTTGTTTGCTCTCCTATTCCTGTTTGTTGAGTGTCTAGCCCAGTGGGCACCTACTTAGAACTTCATATGTATTTGTTTCATGGGGTAAAAGTTTTACTATTTAAAAGCAGATGATACCAATTCTGTAACACTGTAAATGCTACAATTTAAAAAGCCATCACAGTAGCCACCCCCATCCCAGTTTAGCATCCTTTATACAGCAGTGAATAAGCAAGAGATTCTCTCGTCTTCCTACAATACTGATACAGTAATCTCTCAGTTGTTTCCGGAAACATGAGTTCACATATCCTCTGCTAACCCATCTGATTTAAGACTAACAGGACTGCCGGGGTCCAGTCCCTGGATCCAGGGGAACCCGAAGGAGAAATGGTGTCGGCGAATGATTTAGAGAGAGATAAGGAAAGAATGTTGTAGATAAGAAAATAGAGGAGAGAAAGAGGCTGATATTCCTTGGTTTACACAGAAAGCTAATAAAGTCTTAGAAGCTCAGACAGGAAAGTGAACGCAGAGAGCCTCTGTGTTCCAAGGGATCAGCCTGAAAAAGAGAGGGAGGGAGAGGGAGAGAGAGAAAGAAAGAGAGGAAAAAAAGAAAAACATGGGGTGACCAAGCTTCTTTGAGCGAGGCCCATTACTTTTATTTTCAAAAGGGACTTTTATACCTCAACTTGTACACAGAGGGAAATGAAGAATGCAAGGTCATACAGAGTCAGCCCAAACATTCCAGCAGTTTTGCCCTTATCGAAACCAGGATTTTTTTCTGCAAACCTTTCCCACAAATGATGTTATGTATATTATCTTCTGGCCTTGGAGGCCTGTGAACATTTTATCACCCTTTTTTGATAAAGGCTGCTCAACCAGAAAACTTATTTTCCCTCAAAGTGTTTTTTATTTATATTTCTAATCTATGACAGCCTCAGAAAATGCTAAACAGAGTTACATTTCTCACAGAGCAAAGGTGCAGTGAGTTATAAGAAAGAAAGAACCAATTAGCTCAAAGGTCTGATGTGGTTAATTCAAGGCTACACTTGTTTTTCTTACATTCCGACTATGTTAACTAATGCACTCCCAGGTGCACAGTGGATAAGAGATATGGGAACTTAGCAACAAGCATTGGCCCAATAATGAAATCTTATACCAGCACTACTCTAATAACTTTTAACTCTTTGAAAGGCTCTATGTTTTAGGCTTCCCGTGCCTCTCACAATTGAGAGGCTGCGAATAATCACATGCATAGCTGCAAGAGTCTGGATAAACCTGCCAAGCAAGCTAGAATGCTAACAGAGGGGGTTTGATTTGAAATATTCCTCTCATGTCCAGGAGACTTATTAGCTAGAGCCCTAAGTTGATTTTCTCCAGAGAAAGGTGGCTGGGGATAGCCCCTGTATGTCAGGAGAGTTGGTGAAAGGCACAAAATAGTAAGACAGACAGATTCTGGTTTTGGGATAGATGCTCGAGCTGGTCTAGGGAGCCCCTCGAGTCCTGAAGCCTTGCTTAACAGTTCTCTTCCACATGACCTTGTCATGGGTGGGATGGCCCGTGCTGGCTCCCGGCACAGGACCAATCTGATTTAAGTCAATTTGAAGCAATTCTCTAAGTACACATGTGCTGTGAGCACGGCTGATATGTTGCACATAAAGGAAGGGACTGAAGTGGGTTGGAGTGAGGAAGGCAGGTGGGATGGGGAAGACTAGAAATACTAAAGTGGGCCACAAGGGCCCTGTTTTCTGTGTGATATCACTCATCATTGTAAGTTTACAGATCACTGGGGCAGGCACATGTCCTTCTCTGCAATAAGCTGTTACATCGAACGAGGTAAGGCAGACGTAACAGAAATATTCTGTGTTCATGTTCTGAGTTTTTAAGGTGAAGTCAGGGCTGAACTCTAAGGCTTTTAAGAGTAAAGAGTCAAAGGCACTCAGCACTTAAAGACATCCCTGGGGTCAGCCTTATAATGGGAGGTGGTGTCCTGAATCCAAACTTGCTGGGAGGCCATCCTGGGGGGGGACTCTCGGTGAGTGACTGATCACAGAACCACAGGGAACGTGGCCAGAATCCTTTAAGCAGAAGCTCATTCACACGGAAGAGGAGGACATGAGGTTGCTTCTGTAGCCAAGTTTCTTACAGGGAGTCTCAGGGAAGAAGCACATCATTTCAAGCAGAAGATTTAAACTCCCTTTTATTAACCTCTGTGGCTTCACTGTGAAACTAGTAGGACTCAGAGGAGAACCCTGCATGACCCTGCACTCAAGAGGCCCTCTTTTCTCTACTTTCAGTTGATTTTTCGCTACTTCTTCCCAAAACCTCATGAAAACAGGTCAGGCGTGACTTCTGATGTGTGATGCTTCCGCTTGAAGGTTGATACAGAAATACACACAGCGTGTCTGTTTCTTATCACAAGGGAAAGCCTCGCATGCTCCCCAGAAGTCAAGGCTGAGGAGGCAGCAATGATGGATTCACAATCAGAATCACTCAACAATGGTATCACCCTCTATCTGCCTGTCTAAACATTTGCTGCTGTACATACTCTACTGCCCCCAAAGAATTGCTCAGCAAGAGCTTATTGGAAATATTGTCTAGGATCAATAGAGTAACCAACTTAGAGTATGAAAACAACTGCACTGATAAGAGAGACCAATCTCAAGACAAAGATTCAACAAAGGTCCATCTAGTCAAACTATGGTTTTTGCAGTAGTCATGAATTGGCGTGACAGCTGGACTATAAAGAAGGCTGAGCGCCAAAGAATCAATGCTTTTGAACTGTGGTGTTGGAGAAGACTCTTAAGAGTCCCTAGGACTGCAAGAAGATTCAACCAATCAATCCTAAAGGAAATCAGTCCTGAATGTTCATTGGAAAGATTAATGCTGAGGTTGAAGCTCCAATAGTTTGGCCAAATGATGTAAAGAGCCGATTCATTAGAAAAGACCCTGACGCTGGGAAGGACTGGGGGCAGAAGGAGAAGGGAGCAACAGAGGATGAGATGGTTGGATGGCATCATTGACTCAGTTGGACATGAGTTTGAGCAAATTCAGGGAGACAGTGAAGGACAGGGAAGCCTGGCATGCTGCAGTCCACGGGGTCACAAAGAGTCAGACACAACTGAGTGCCTGAACAACAACAATCTCAGGAACTCTTCCATAATTATATTCCACAAAAAATTTAAGGTGCTGTATGCTAACGGTGAGAGCAGAATTCTTACCTACGGTGGGGTATGTACATGATGAGCCACTAAGTGTAGGTCGAAAACTTGAATATATTAGAATTCTGTGGGTTGCTAAAATGTAGACTCTTGAGTCTCTACTCAGAGTCACCATGCCTAAATCTGACTTTTAAACAGAAATCCCAGGGGTTTCTGATAGAGGGGTTCTGCTGATCCAGTCATAAGAAACAACTCTGAATATTTATCCAGCATGGGTTTGGCTATAGGCCCGTATAACTTTCATGCCATTCTTATAGGAATACAAGCAATCCAAAGGACAGACTTTAGAAACCATGAACATCCAGAGAACAGCACAGAAATACAAAGATAAGCCTTTAAGGTAAAAGGATAGGGAGAAGACCATCCTGATCATTGATGGCAAAGGAAACAAGACGGTCATGAGCTATTTGCGCTGTGGAAATTAATGATGCTGCAACAGCATTTGGAGGACAGAGCCAAATCACACAGTGACGCTTTTGCCAAGTGTCTTGTGGGTGATTCTCTCCATCCTCCCCAAAGAACTGATCTGTTTAGAGGAGGTTCAACATTTCAAGGAGGAACGTTAGGGAAAGAAATGAAATATAAACCTCAGGCATAAGCAAGAAGCTTTGGTGATTTAATCTACTTAATCTAATTTAATCTATGTTCATCTTGAAATTAATTTTTATTTTTCCTCAACTTCTTACACAAGATAAAATTTCTTCTGCTACCTCCATTTCTGTTTGGATACTCTTGATTCCCTGATGAACCCAGAGCATTTGTAAATATATTCCCTGGTTGACTGGGAAGAGATTTTCAGGGATAAGAGGAAGAGCTAAATTTTGTAGTCAAGTTAGGAAGCAGTTTCCAAGGACAAGCCTTGCTTTAGGATGGTACTTGTTATGGACTATGTTTGTGTTCCTTCCAAATTCATATGTCGAAACCCCAATGGCCAAAGTGCTTTCTAGAGATGAGGCCTTTAGAAGGCAATTAGGTCATGAGGGTGGAGTCCTCATGACAGGATTATGTCCTTATGGAAAAAAAAAAAAGCCTTTTGAGACTTCCCTGGCAGCCCAGGGGTTAAAACTCTGCACTTCCTATGTAGGGGGCACAGGGTCAATCCTTGGTCAGGGAACTAAGATCCCACATGTCACATGGTGTGGCCTAAAAAGAGCTTCTTTCTGCTCTTCATCCTGTGAGGACACAATGAGAGGGTGGCTGTCTGCAAACCAAGAAGAGAGCTCTCACTGGACGCTGGATCAGTTAGCACCTTCATCTTGGTCTTCCAGTCTCTAGAACTGGGACTTCCAGAATAATTGTCCGTTATTTCAGCCAGCAAGTTTACAGTATTTTGTTAGAGCAGTCTAAAAAGACTAAGCGGTGACAGAGGAAACAAAAAATGGCACAAAAATTTAAAAAATAGTCTTTTAAGGAAATAAGCATACTGATTTAAAACTTCAATTAAAAATGTGAACTGCAAGAAGAATTTTTAAAAGTAATGGTATGTTGAGAGTGTACTAAATAAAAGAAATCAACTAAAATTTCCCCTCATTAGCTGAGGAGGTAATATGATTGAAATTTGGTTAAGAAAGTAAAGCTAAGCTAATTTTGCTACAGGAAGCTACTGAAGAGAAAGGTGAAAAAAAAAATGAGGCTTAAGTCAATATAAAATTCATACTACTGAGATTCTTGTGTCAAAATACACACTCCATAGAAGAACTTGGGAAAATATCAACAAGGAGACAGAAGACTTGAACAGGACTATAAACTAACTAACCAGACCAAAGAGACATCTACATATCACTCAGCAACAAATTACGTATTCTCAAGAACAAATGGAATAGGATAGGACATAAGCCAAGACCCAATACATTTAAAACGATTAGAATCACGCAAAATGTATTCTCTGATCACAATGAAATGAAGCTAGAAACCAACAATAAAAAGACACTTTGGAATCCCTAATGTGTGTGGAAATTAAATACAGTCCTAAATGACCCAGAAGTCAATGGAGAAACCACAAGGGAAATTAGAAACACTTTGAGATAAATGAAACCAAAAGTACAACATACCAAAACTCATGAAGGTAAAAGTGTTAGTTGCTCAGTCATGTCCGACTCTTCGCAACCCATGGACTGCAGCACAGCAGGCTCCTCTGTCCATGGGATTCTCTAGGAGTGGAGTGGGTAGCCATTCTCCTCTCCAGGGGATCTTTCCAACCCAGGAATCAAACTCGGGTCTCTCGCATTACAGGCGGATTCTTTACTGTCTGAACCACAAGGGAAGCCTAAAGGTGTCCTTACCCCAGGTGGGACTTATGAGATGCAGCTAAACTAGTGCTTAAAGGGAAATTTATAGTTGGGCATGACCATGGTTAAAATGAATAAAAATTTCAAATCAATAACCTAAACTTCTACTATAAGGAGTTGGAAAAAGAAGAGAAATCTAAGCGGAAAGCAAATAGAACGAAGGAAATAATAAAGAAGATAGTAGGACATAAAAATAAATCTATAATAAATGGAGAGGTTGAATTAATAACAATTAATTTTAAAAAATCTTCCCTGAAATAAACGACCAAGTACAGATGGCTTCATTGGTGAATTCTACCAAATATTTAAACATGAATTAATTTCAAATCTTCACGAACTCTTCCAAAAAATATGGGAAGAGGGAACACTTCCCAACTCATTATAGAGTATAATCTTGATGCCAAAACTATAATAAGAAAAGAACAGACCCATATCTCTTATAAATATATATGCAAAACTTCTCAACAAAACACTAGCAAACTGAATCAAGCAGTGTCTAAAGGGGAGTGTCATGTTGAGCTGGGATTTATTCCAGGAATAGAAGGTTGGTTTGATCTGATAATTGATTAATATAATATGCTATTTCAATAGATTAAAGAACAAAAAGCATATGACTATACTAACAGATTCAGAAAAGTGTTTGACATTTTCCACACCCCTTTCATCAGTAGAACAATAAACAAATTAGGAATATTAGGGCCCTTCCTAAATTGATAAAAGGCATCCAAACAATCCCCAGGGCTAACATAATACATAAAGATTGGATGCTTTCTAAGTGGGAACAAGACAAAGATATATGTTCTTCAATTCAACATTGTACTGAAGCTTCTAGCCAGGGCAATTAGCCAAGAAAAAGAAATAACTGACATCAAGTTTGGAAAACAAGAATTAAAATTACGTCTATTTGTAGATGACATGATCTTGTATATAGAAAACTCTAAAGAATACACAAAGAAATATTAGAGCTAATGAGTTCAGCAAGGCTATAGGATCCAAAACGAAACACAAAAATATCAATTGAATTTATATGCACTAGTACTCTTGCCTGGAAAATCCCATGGACAAAGGAGCCTGGTAGGCTGCAGTCCATTTGGTCACTAAGAGGCACGATTGAGCGACTTCACTTTCACTTTTCACTTTCATGCACTGGAGAAGGAAATGGCAACCCACTCCAGTGTTCTTGCCTGGAGAATCCCAGGGATGGTGGAGCCTGGTAGGCTGCCATCTATGGGGTCGCACAGAGTCGGACACAACTGAAGTGACTTAGCAGCAGCAGCAGCAGCAGCAATGAACAAAATTAAGAAAGTAATTATATATGCAATAGCATCAAAAAGAATGAAATTCTTGGAAATCAACAAGTGTATAACTTCTATTCTGAAAACTAAAAAAATGTTGTTAAAGGAAACTAAAGAAAACAAATAAATGGAAAGATATCCTTAATACATAGATCACAAGACTAAATGCTATTAAGATGGCAATACTCCCCAAACTGACCTAAGGATTCATACAATATCCATCAAAATCCCAGTTATTATTGTTTTTTTTTTTTTAAGAAATTAACAAACTGATATTAGAAATTCACATGGAAGTGCAAGGGACAAAAGAGCCAAAACTATCCAGAAAGAGAAGAAAAATCTTGGATGAGTCACTCTTGCTGATTTCAAAGCTTACTATATAGCTACAATAATCAAAACAGTGTGGTACTAGTCTTAAGATAGGTGTATAATTCTGTGGACTAGAATTGAGAGTACAGAACTAAACCCTTCCATCCGTGATCAACTGATTTTCAATACGGAAGCCAAGACAACTCAAAGGAATAGTGTATACAACAAACGCTTCTGGGACAACTGAATGCGTTGTTGTTGCTGAGTTGTTATGTTCAACCCCCTGAGATCCCATGGACTGTAGCACTCCAGACTCCTCTGTCTACCATCTCCCAGAGCCTGCTCCAACTCACATCCATTGAGTTGGTGATGCTATCTCCAGTATTCTTGCGCGGAGAACCCCAGGGACAGTATGAAAAGGAACAACTGAGTATCTACATGAAAATGATGAAAGTTGAATCTCTATTCCCATTATAACAAAATAAAAAAAAAGACTCAAAATAAATCATAGACCTAAATGCAGGAGCTAAAACTATGTAGCTCCTGGGAGAAAATATAGGGTTACATCTTCATGACCTTGGACTAGGTAAAGTCTTCCTAGATACAACATTGAAGAGCATGTGACAAAAGAAAAGAGATAAATTTAAGTTCTTAAAAATTTTAAACTTTCGCTGTTCAAAGACTATCATCAAGGAGGTGAAAAGATAATCCATTGATTAGGAGAAAACATTTGCAAATCATCTACCTGATAAAGAACTTGCATCCAGAATATCTAAAGAACTCTTACAATTCAACAGTAAAACAACAAACAACCCAATTAAAACTGGCAAAGAATCTAAATGGACATTTCTCTAAGGAAGAAATGTATATCCTCAATGAGCACACGGAAAGACAGCTAACATCATTAGCCATAGGGAAATGTAAGTAAAAGCCACAGTGAGGCGCTGCTTCCAGCTCAGCAGGATGGCTAGAATAACAATAACAGACAAAGGCAAGCCATGGTGAGGAGGTAAGTGCTTGCAGGGAGGTCAGATGGCAGAGAGCCTTTAGAAAACAATCTAGCGGTTACTCACAATGATGAACGAAAATTAAGCATGTGACCACGTCCACTCCTAGGTATATTCCTAAAAGAAGTGGCAATATATAGTCACGTAAAAATTTGTACATGGACTATTCCTAACAACCAGAAAGTAGAAAAGTCCAAATGTCTGTCAACTGATGAAAGGGCATACAAAATATTCCACATGATGCAATATTACCCTGCAATAAAAAAATGAAAAACTTACAAACTGCAACACAGATGATCCTTGAGAACATTATACTAAGCAAAGAAAGCAGGTCATAAAAACCACACATTATATGGTACGACTATTTATTGACACGTCACATGTCTGGCGTAGGGAAACGACTAAGAGAGAAGGTTGGTCTGTGGTTGTGGAAGTGTGTGAGGCTGTGAGGCTGGTGGTGGGGAAAGACTGACAGCGGGTGCAGGGTCTGCTCCTGGGCTGATGAAAATGGTTTAAAGTTAGCTGCGCTGATGGGTGTACAGCTGTCAATACACTTAAAATGACAGAATTGTACAACTTAAAAATAAGCAAACAAGCATTTCGCTACTCATTGATTCCTATGTGCTTCTCAGTAAAGCTGTCTGACACTTTGATGAAGGAACTTCTTAGGGATAAGCTGCCTCATTCTCCTTTGCCAGTTCCCAAATAGATGCTGAAAGATGAGTTTGGAGAGTAACCTAGAGGAGTTAACGAGAGAAACGTTCACTGATCCTCAAATATGAATATGTGTGTGTGATGTGCTCATTCAATTTTTAAAAATGAATACTGAAAGATAATGATTTAAAAAGGAGTTTGAAGCATTTTCCCCCTTCCTATTGCTTTTTAAATCAATCTAAACTTAGCTTAGAAGTTAATTGCATTATTTTAGAACAGTTCATTTCTTTACACTTTATTGCTTTTGAACTCAATATTTTCATCCTCAATAAAGGTGTTTTAAATGAATTCTCTGGTTTTCTTAAGTCCTAAACAGAAAACCTAGAAAACTCCACAAATGAGGAAAAAGGAAGAGGTTAAGAAGTAACAACTATGAGTGACCTAGTCCAGTGACTTCAGAAGTCTTCCTAACCAAAGAAGTGCAAGACACAGCATTCCAAAAATACATATATTAAGACTAACAACATAGAAATGATGCACATATAGACCTATTAAACTCCAGCATGAGCTGCAGGAAGCTCTTGCCTTAGAACCCAAGAAGGTGATCCTTAAGTTTGATAAGAGCTCTGATTTTCATCTTAAGAACTTTAGAGACTCCAAATATAGGAGCTGTTCTCAGTATAGTAAGTACAGTTTACTCCATGACCCCATGCTACTTTTAAAGCTTTGTTAGTTTCTCCCACAGAAGAACTATATAAAAAAGATATTCACGCCCCAGATAACATGATGGTGTGATCACTCACCTAGAGCCAGATATCCTGGAATGGGAAGTCAAGTGGGCCTTAGAAAGCATCACTATGAACAAAGCTAGTGGAGCTGATGGAATCCCAGTTGAGCTATTTTAAATCCTAAAAGACGATGCTGTGAAAGTGCTTCATTAAATATGCCAGCAAATTTGGAAAATGCAGCAGTGGCCACAGGACTGGAAAAGGTCAGTTTTCATTCCAATCCCAAAGAAAGGCAATGCCAAAGAATGCTCAAACTACCACGCAATTACACTTATTTCACACATTAATAAAGTAATGCTCAAAATTCTCCAAGCCAGGCTTTAGCAATACATGAACCATTAACTTCCAGATGTTCAAGCTGGTTTTAGAAAAGGCAGAGGAACCAGAGATCAAATTGACAACATCCACTGGATCATCAAAAAAGCAAGAGAGTTCCAGAAAAACATCTACTTCTGCTTTATTGACTATGCCAAAGCATTTGACTGTGTGGATCACATCAAACTCTGGAAAATTCTGAAAGAGATGGGAATACCAGACCACCTGACTTGCCTCTTCAGAAATCTGTATGCAGGTCAAGAAGCAACAGTTAGAACTGGACATGGAACAACAGACTGGTTCCAGATAGGAAAGGAGTACGTCAAGGCTGTATATTGTCACCCTGCTTATTTAACTAATATGCAGAGTACCTCATGAGAAACGCTGGGCTGGAAGAAGCACAAGTTGGAATCAAGATTGCTGGGAGAAATATCAATAACCTCAGACATGCAGATGACACCACCCTTATGGCAGAAAGCAAAGAAGAACTAAAGAGCCTCTTGATGAAAGTGAAAGAGAGTGAAAAAGCTGGCTTAAAGCTAAACATTCAGAAAACTAAGATCATGGCATCCAGTCCCATCACTTCATGGCAAATAGATGGGGAAACAATGGAAACAGTGACAGACTTTATTTTGGAGGGCTCCAAAATCACTGTAGATGGTGACTGCAGCCATGAAATTAAAAGACACTTGTTCCTTGGAAGAAAAGTTATGGCCAACCTAGAGAGTCTGTTAAAAAGCAGAGACATTACTTTGCCAACAAAGGTCCATCTAGTCAAAGCTATGGTTTTTCCAGTAGTCAAGTATGGACGTGAGAGTTGGACTATAAAGAAAGCTGAGCACCAAAGAATTGATGCTTTTGAACTGTGGTGTTGGAGAAGACTCTTGAGAGTCCCTTGGACTGCAAGGAGATCCAACCAGTCCATCCTAAAGGAGATCAGTTCTGGCTGTTCACTGGAAGGACTGAAGCTGAAACTCCAATACTTTAGCCACTTGATGTGAGGAACGGACTCATTTGAAAAGACCCTGATGCTGGGAAAGACTGAAGGCAGGAGGAGAAGGGGGCAACAGGATGAGATGGTTGGATGGCATCACTGACTCAATGGACATGAGTCTGAGTAAACTCCAGGCGTTGGTAATGGACAGGGAGGCCTGGCGTGCTATAGTCCATTGGATCGCAAAGAGTCAGACACAACTGAGCGACTGACCTGAACTGACTGAGTCTCTCCCTCCCAGCACCTGCATAATACACATTCACACTTAGCGGAAGCATCACTATTTCTCCCTTACTACCTACCTTTGTGCCTTTGCTCATACTCTTCCTTCTGCCTAGAGCACCCTCTCAGGGTTTTATCACCTATCAAAACCACAGACATCTACAAATGAATCTATCCACAAAACAGAGACAGACTCACAGACACAGAGAACAGACTTGTGGTTACCAAGGAGGTTACCACAGGAGAGAGAGGGATGAACTGGGCATTTGGGTTTAGTAGATGCAAGCTATTACAGATCAAAGGGATCAACATCAAGGTCCTACTCTATAGCACAGGAAACTAGTCGATTTCCTGAGATAAATCTAATGGAACAGAATATAAAGAAAAATGTGTATATGTGTAAAACTGAATCACCTTGCTCTACAACAGAAATTAACACATCACTGTGAGTCAGCTACACACTTCAATCAGAAGTTAAAAAAAAAACAAACACCTGCTGCCTCCATTCCAGGTCCATCTGCGATGCCACTGTCTCTCAGGCAGTGTCTCCTGATATCTCCAACTGGGGCCACCTTTCCAACCTGTGAACTGCACGCTGCACTTCCTTAGAACATCTCTAATTTAATTTCATGCCACAAAAAGTATGCACTTAAATTGTCCCTTCACTAGAATTTAAGTTAGCCAGAGGTTTGCTTCTGAACAGGCGCTGAGACATTTACGCAACAAGAAAGGATGCCATCGTTTCTCTCTGACTCCATCGAGGTCCCTTCTCTTCAGCCAGCCTTTATTAATTCAGTTCCCCACGTCAAGACAAGCCTTCTGACAGAACTGTGTCTAAATCCTGGCTTAATTCAGATAAAAGAAGTCCCTGCTCTCATTTCTTTCTGTTTTTCTTCTGTGTCTTTTTTTCCCTGCTGTGTCTATGTTCCCTAATTAACCAGCTCGCAAAGCCCTGCTATAGTATGCAGCTTTCTCCCATTTCTCTAATTGAGGAAAAAAAACACACAAAAAAAACAAACCAAAAAAAACCCATTCGTAAAAGTGATAAAAATGGATTCTTATCACTGTCTTATCAGGTACAGATTCAGAGTCAGTTTGCAAAATGGGGGCTTTCGTAGGGGTGGGATAGGGAGATAAGCAACCAGTTGTCATTTTTATGGTTATTCTGGGACAAAGAGAAAAAAAATGGTTTAGTGTAAAATCAAAATGTTTTTGTACGGAATACTTTAACAAGTAAAGCAAGGGAAGAAAGATGTGGAGATGGTCTTATGTTTGGTTAACTCTAAATATGGGAGAGCAATGAAGTAGCTCCTATTGAGTGTCCCCAAGGTGCCCGCATGCGTGCGCATGCTAAGTTGCTTCAGTCGTGTCCGGCTCTTTGTGACCTTATGGACGGTCACCCACCAGGCTCCTCTGTCCACGGGATTCTCCAGGTAAGACTACTGGGAGGGCTGGCCATGCCCGTCTGCAGGGGGTCTTCCCGACCAAGGGGCTGGATTCAGGTCTCCTGCTTGGCAGGCGGCTTCTTTACCGCTGAGCCACCCGGGCGGCCCCAGTGTGTCTAGTGCTGTGTCAGTTAACCAACTTTCATGTACTATCTCTTCGGGCCTTCAAACTGCCCTATGCAGTACGTCCTGTTTTCCCCCATTTTGAAGGTGAGGAAACTGAGACACTGCAAGGTAAGACGCCGTGTTAGAGGCCTCACAGCGGGAGCAGATGGGCAGGTGCCCTCACACAGCCTCAGCTCCTCTGGCCTTCTTTCTTCTGAGGGATAGGGATGTTTGGCCCTTGGGGCCTCCTCCTGAAGGATCTCTGTTGATACCACTGCAGTTGGATCTCTTTCCTCCTCCAATTATTCCTATACCACCTTGTGGCTCAGCTGGTAAAGGATCTCCCTGCAATGCAGGAGACCTAGGTTCAATCCCTGGGACAGGAAGATCGCCTGGAGAAGAGAACAGCTACCCACTACAGTATTCTGGCCTGGAGAATTCCATGGACTGTATAGCCCGTGGCGTCGCAAAGAGTCGGACAAGACTGAGCAACTTTAGGGGCTTCCCTCATAGCTTAGTTGGTAAAGAATCCACCTGCAATGCAGGAGACCCTGGTTTGATTCCTGACTCAGGAAGATCCCCTGGAGAAGGGAAAGGCTACCCACTCCAGTATTCTGGCCTGGAGAATTCAATGGACTGTATAGTCTATGGGGTTGCAAAGAGTTGGACAAGAATGAGTGACTTTCACTTTCACTTTTACCAGTGTATATTAAGAAACTTCAGAAAGAAGACAGTCATTCAATAATCTTATGTGGCCATCTGCTAATTCTTCATTAAGGGAAAAAAAAAAAACTTTTGAAGATCAAAAGCAAAATAGGACATGTTAGAGACTCAAAGTCAAAGAAAGAAACCAACCTTGGTTTAATTGCTCTTTAATCGTGGATTTTGAAATATCCTCCAATTAAATTTGATAGGCCAGGAAGGAAGGCAAGGGAGAGACCAGCAGAAAGGCAAGGACTGGGACCAGCGACAGTCGTTGCACGTTCACTCTCTTCCTCTGGGAGTATCTATTAAGTGCCTACTGGGTGCCAGACCTTCTCTTGGTGTCAGACGGATATAGCCTTTATCTAGTGGGGTTTTTAGGTTGGGGAGAGGGAAGCACAGAAATTATATATTTAATGGTATGCTTTCAATTATGGTAAGTGCTTTGAAACCACCATAGGGTGGTTTGAGATCTTGAAGAAGGGAACCTCACTTGATCTGAGATGCTAAACACAGTTTCCCTGAGGACAAGACACTTAAATCACGATTTTATAGTTAAAGAGAGTGAGATCTGAAGCTTGTAACTTAAAAGATAAAATGTTTTAAAGACACTAAAAAGTCTAACAAGAGAAGTTGAGCCTAAATACTGGCCTGAAATATGCGAATTATTGAAATTTAGAATATCTTTAAAGGCAGGTAGCTTTGTTCTTATCAATTATATAATGCAGCAAAAATCAGTGCTATCAGGATGTTTCAGAGCTAACACAAACTTGTTTTAAGGACCAAGGTAGAACTCATTAGTATTACTTTGCAGAGTCCCACCAGTATCTAAAAGAAAATAATAATAATTAAAAAGACAGTGTCTTTAAGAATAATCTGAAAAAACCTGTGTATAGACTAGATGCTCAGTAAATGTCTACTATAAGGATGACTAAAAAATTCCTTCTAGTATAGATTTTACTGTTAATTTACTGTACTATTTTAGTTTAGTTACCAATCTTTTATACCAATGCAATAGTAAATGAGCTCAATCAAAATTAAATTAGCTCAAAATTTTGCATAATATTGACTTAATAAAGTTTATATTAAGTAAAGAAAAATTTCAAAAGGAATCTGCTTAAAGATGCATTATTAATGTAGAAAAAGGTAAAGGCTAAATGGAAAATCATTTCTAGAATTATCGACATTTCAAACTTAATAAAAATTTCTTCATTTCAGTTACTAACAAAGAAAGACAACTTTAGTCTGCCAATTTTAAGTAGTTCAATGTCTGAACCCAGAGATTGAGACATCTCCCAGGCCCATTTGTACAATGGAACTGAAATAGTGTCAATAGGAAAAAGTGTGTTTAAATTGTAGATATGCACACACAGACACACAGACACACAGACACCATCCATCCAGTCTGCTCTTTTAGCCACAAGATGATTGAAAAGTTTAAAAAACATGTTACTGAAGTATAGTTGATTTACAATGTTGTGTTAGTTTCAGGCATACAGCAAAGTGATCAGTTATATATACATTACATATTCTTTTTCAGATTCATTTCCATTATGGTTTATTACAAGGTACTGAATATAGTTCCCTGTACAGTAGGGCTTGTTTATTTATTTTATATATAGTAGTTTGCATCTGCTAACCCAAACTCCTAATTTATCCCCTTTTCCCCTTTGGAAACCCTAAGTTTATTTAAGACAAACCAACTTTTATTTACAACTGTCATAATCACTGTTTTTCACTTTTGTATATGATCTCTAGCTTTGGTTTTTAATCCCCAAACAATCTTTGATACCAAAATATATTGTTTCGGCCACCAGGTCACTCAGACAGTATCTGAGCCAGATTGAGTTTTTGGTGCGCTTTTTCTCATGAACACACAAATCAAATCCACATTCAGGTTCTATCAGGGATCGTGTGCTTCACCTCAAATATACACACATCCCCAGATACACACAAAGCAGATACATGGAGCAACCTGCAAATTCCAGACAGGTTTTCACCTATATTCACACTAAATATGAACCAGAAACTCTCAGACCGCCCCCCGACTTGATGCTTCTGTAAATGCTTTGCTGTTATTACCAAAGTGTTGGTGTGCCAGTCTTGTTTCTTTGTGACCCCACAGACTGTGGGCTGCCAAACTCCTCTGCTTATGGAATTTTTCAGACAGAATAATGCAGTGGGTTGCCATTTCCTTTTCCAGAGGATGTTCCCCACCCAGCCATCGAACCTGGGTCTCCTGCATTGCAGGCAGATTCTTTACCGTCTGAACCACCAGGGAAGCCCAAGGAGTTACTTAAAAGTTAATTTCTGCTATGGAAGTTGCAGAGACACTCCATGGAACAAGCGCTGTACACAGTGCCTTCCAGTTCTGAGAACCCAAGGACCCACAGTTATTTATTCAGCAATCATGAATAAATAAGGACCAGCAGGGAAGCAAAGGCCTTTTGCTCAGTAAGTGGGCAAGGATAGATCTGCTCAAAATGTAGGCAAAGTGAAACAGCTATGTTATAAACAATGGCATTTCTAAACCTCAGACACAAAAATAAAAAATCAGGAGATACCTCTGGGAAAGGATTCCATTTAATGCTTTCCCTTCCTTGCTCTGTGCCACAACGTTGTAGCCTCTGGAAGCCTGGACCATGCAACCATTTACTTCCAGACTTTTCAAAGCTTCTGCAAAGGGGAGGTTCCAAGTGTTCTCTGGCTGGCTGGCTCTCTGTGGTTACTTCCGCCTTCCCTGGCTAAGATGCTGTTCCCTAGGCAACGAGCACACTGCCCAGTTAGATACAAGTTGTTTTTAATTGATGGACTTAGGACTATATTTTCATAAAGATCATTATCCCGCTATCAGGTTGTGCTTTTTTTTTTTAATTCCCTCTTTCTTACAGGCATAATTACCCAGGAATGTTCCTATGCAATCAGCTAGCCTGATTGAAAAGCTATATCCTGTTTCAGGATGCTGTCAGGAGAGAGAGGTAGACTGGAGAAGTTTTGAGGTAGGATGCAAAAAGAAGACACAGGCAGAAAATATGTAACCTGCAAATTCACATATTTCACACCCAAGTAGGATTTTTCCATTTCGTTTTCTATTAAAAGCTGAGTAATTGCAATATGAAAGCGTGAACACAGATTGAAAAGTAACAACTAACAGCATATCATTCTGTAAGGAGCTGAAAATGAAAAGTAAATTAACTGAGTGTTGGCAAGTATCAATATCTCGGTAATATAAAACCCATCAGAAGTCATGTGTGTAATATTGCCTCAAACAACTCACTGGAAGTGGAAATAAAATGCATTAACTTAATGTTTGAAGATTTTTAAGGTCAGGGAATTGGTATTTGTTCACAGCAAAAAGGCAATGATGACTCAGCTCCTTCAGATATATGTGAAATTTGTTACACTTATCATCCATGTATCATTATCTTATGGCTCCTGCAGGCATTCCAGGTTTTAATTTCCTGAACACACTTAAAACCTCAACCACAAAGTTAGATGTCATGGTATTTCATTTTAAGGTGAAAAAGATAAATGTTCCAAAGTGAATGGCACTCTTTGTTTACTGAACCACATATCTAAGGAAATTTAGGTAGATATGAGAGATGCTGGTTCAGAGTCTTATCGGGATAAAGGAAATTGGACAGGGCTATGGAGACTGGAAATCAGTAATATTAAGGGTGACCAAACACATACTTGTATTTACTCACAGGTATACATAGAAATTGACTCACAAATCAATCAGCAAGAAAAGTAAATTATGTTTAAAATGGAAAATTGAGAAGTGAAAAAATGTAAATGAGAAATCAGTAATCATTTTTGACTAATGTGACTTAATGCCAAGAAAAGTTTATGATAATACATGAAATATGGGGGTGATTTTAATCCCATGGTATTCAAGAGGATGATCAACACTGGATTGTTAAGTTGTAATTAACAACATTGTAATTGTTAAATACATGTTTAAAATATAGTACTGCCTGGTTAATTTGTTTGGAGACTGAACAGCCAAACAATAATTATCCCTTCATATATGCAAGAAATTCCTAAACATTTGCTTCTAAGCTGGTTTGAAAACAGTGGGAAAAACAGATAAAATTTCCCAAGGAGACACAGTACCCTGTTACTAACTATTGTATGAAAATGTCTCTAGAAGTTAATTTTAAAAAGCAGTGTAATTGCTACCATGTTTCTTTGATCAAATGCATGACAGCTAGCTGCTGGAGCTGGTCATTTCCCTCTCTCTTAGTCTCAGCTGTCAGTATCCACCAAGCATCCACAGCTTCCAAGACGGTACAGAAAGAGATGAGAGATTACATGAGAAATGATGGGTCCCCATGGGGAAAATTTTCATCGAGTACATCCCAGCCAGCACTTACACTGATCACCAAGAAAATTTTCTAAGCATCACAGAAAATTCACATCTACCAAAAATACCAAGTGGGCTCCCAATCAAGAAATACAGACGCTACAATAGACTACCCAGGCGAAAACTAAGGTCACAAGTGGGATGGTGTGGTTGGACGACAGTCTTTGCTGATGGCGGGTGGCTTAGAACAGAAGACGAAGATGTAGAAAGCTGCCCAGCTGCTCTGTAATCCAACACTGTGTTAGGGTTCCTGCGACAGCCCCCATTTCCCCACGTCCCTGTCTTTGTTGGGAAAGGGGACCAACAGTGAACCAAATGATAAGAAAGTGGAGGGGAGGATGGGTACTTCCCACCCACATCTGCTCCAAAGTCCACAGAAACTCATTAAGGACCAGGCGGGGATGAGACAGAGCCAGGCTTGGGTCTGGCTTCCGAGGCAGCACTCGTGGAAGGCATCTGCCTGTCAATGCAGCACCCGTGGAGACGCACGTTTGATCCCCGGGTCTGGAAGAGGAGATGGCGGCCCTCTCCAGTGTTCCTGCCTGGAGCGTCCCATGGGCAGAAGAGCCTGGCGGACTACGGGCCACGGGGCGGCAAAGAGTCTGACACGCCCGAGCGACTGAGCGGCAGCAACAGCAGGTTTGCGTCAGGAGTGAATCAGCTGACCATCCTGAGGCTCAGTTTCCTCAACCTGCAAACGTGACTGAATGATGGAGACCTCAGAAAACTAGTGACGATTAAATGACACTTTGCACATGAAGCCGTTAGAGTGACGGGCACAGAGCCCTTTACTCAACAAATGAAAAGCGCTTTCATTTCAGCGCACGGAGATGCATGTCCCCTGGTGAGCTGGCAAGAGGAGGCAGGGGGCGGCAGCAGCCCACCCCTGCTGCAGGCTGGTGGGCCAGGCGGGCCCCTCACCTAGAGGAGCAGCCGTTCTCGGGAGGACATGCAGACTGCCTTCTTGTCCTGGGAGGAGGAGGGATGATGCAGGCTTGGAAGGGAGGATGTGGCTTCATCCCAAATGAGAACAGAATCCTCTGCTTAGTAATTTAAAAAAAAAAAAACAAAAAACACCTCATTAAGAAACTCTTGGGACAAAATTATGAGGCTTAAACACTGCAGTCACGGAAACCTCATAACTTGCTGGACTGAGAAAACACTGAGGCTTTTTGACTTTAAGGAACTAAGCAGAAAACTGGAGGGGCTGAGGCCCGGGACTCAGTCACCAGTTGCTAACGGCCTAATGAGGGAAAAAGCAGACACTTCACCACACTTCACCACAAGCTCATTCAGCTTGTAAACGAGGAGAGAACAGAAGCTTTTGGTGAAAAGATGACATTCTGTGTGCACTGAAGTTAGTGTCTGCCTCACTCTAGCATGCTGGCTGCTCACCCGTTCTGAAAGCTAATGCTTTTCAGCAATGGGGGCAAATGGGCCCAGGCAAGAAGCACCGCAGAGATCACCAGACCATAGGCCAGGACTGTGGACTGTCTTAGTGGCAGTCCAGGTCTGGCCTTCATTTGAGTTGACGTGGGTAAGAATGACCCTTCCTGAGTTTCAGTTTTCTCCTTTATAAAAACGGGAAAATAGTGGCTATTTCAGTGCATTACTGTGAAGTTTACTTTTTTGCAGAGCATAATTTTTGTGATTTGTGTAAACTACACAAAGTAGCGACCTGTGAGTCCTTTCAACAATTATGATGCCATTTGCACACTCAGAGGGGATTCCTCTGAACTTCCAGGGAGCAACTTCCAGAGAAGGTTCTTTCCCTTTACTTTTTCTCACAGCGCCCTCTTCCGCAGTGTTTACTAATGCGCGTTTATTGAAGCATCTTGCCCCACAGCTGATACCTGTCTGGGGGCAGAGATCAGGCTTGCTTGGTTAATCACTGCTGTGCAGGGCCATGCCCACGGCCGGGTAAGAGCCAGCACTTGGCAATACCACAGGATGAGGGCCCATCAAGCCCAGTCACTGCCCAGCCCACCCTGGATGTCAAAGAAGCACGGCCCCCAGGTGCGCCAGGACACCCGTCCTTGACACACACGCTGCTGATGGCTAAACCCTTGGTAGGAGAAAGCTGGCCTGCTTCTGTCACCTAGACAAGAGCCGAGTTCTTTGTCAAGCCCCTCTTGTCTGTCAAACTAGGTGGGTGTGAGACTTCAGAAGACATGATGTAGGCCTCTGCCTCTCGGGAATTCTGCAGAAGGCAGTTGGAAGGGGACTTATTCACGATCCTGGAGGCACTGGGGTAATGCATTTCACAGGACACGCCCAGTCCTGTTAGAGCTCCAGGCCCTGAGCGCAGACTGCCGGCCAAGCACCGTGTCTGAGGCTGTGCACACTGATCTCATTGCCTTCTTCATGAACAGCTTGCAGGAGGCCTTATATTTACAGATGAGGAATTACAAGCTCAAAATGTGTAAACGCTTTGCTCGTGGACTGTCAGCTGTTGCATATCAGAGCCCACATTGAGCTCAGGCCTGGCTGACCCAGAACCCTCTGCCCCAAGCATTTCTGCACATCCCCACTCCCTGCCTTTTCTGAGGACTGGGGGTGCCATGCAGTGAAGGAGGCAGGGGCCGGAGATCCGCCCCCGGGGTCCAGCCCTGCTGCTGGAAACAGAGTAAGATGACGTAGGATGAGCTGCTGCTGCTGCTAAGTCGCTTCAGTCGTGTCTGACTCTGCGACCCTATAGACAGCAGCCCATCAGGCTCCCCTGTCCCTAGGATTCTCCAGGCAAGAACAATGGAGCGGGTTGCCATTTCCTTCTCTAAAGCATGACGGTGAAAAGTGAAAGTGAAGTCACTCAGTCCTGTCTGACTCTCAGCAACCCCATGGACTGCAACCCACCAGGCTCCTCCATCCATGGGATTTTCCAGGCTAGAGTACTGGAGTGGGTGCTGTTGCCTTTTAGGATGAGCAAATATTACATAAGGGCAATGAATGCCAAAATCTAAACACTGCAAGGAAATCCTCTTGGAGCAGTGAGTGGTCATGAGGTTCAGCACAGTTCGGTTTTGGGGGTAAGACTGGGATTGGAGGACACCTAGGGAGGATTATGAACTAAACACCTCTGAAAGAGGTCAGTTCTTGTGTCGTTTATTTCTTTGTGATTCCCAGCCTGGTGCTGGAGATGTAGAAGATATTAAAGTATAATTGAATATAATTAGGTTTACAAGGTTATTCTGCACTCCTCAAGCACAAATTCATAATAAAAAGGAAGAAAATAACCCTTACCTGCAAACTGGTCTGTATTAACATTTGCTTTATATTATGTATTTTTAAAAATATTTTCCTATCTGTTTAGCAATGCTACCCTGGGAGGTACACTCTCAGGGATCTCCCCTTCTGGGTCGGAATACTGAAAACTCATCAGCACAGTGGATGGACACATTTACAGAACAAAACACACATAAATCCCGAGGCAGACCCTCAAGGAAATATATATATGACATTCATTTCACTGTAAATGGAAATTCCTCTCCTCTACATGGGGAAATTAGCATTTTATATATAAGTAGCTGCGAAGATACTTTATTTTTAAAGATTTATTTTTGGTGCGTGCCATTTTTAAAGTCTTTACTGAATCTGTTACAATATGACTTCTGTTGTTCATATTTGGTATTCTGGCCTCAAGTCATGGGGGATCTTAGCTTCTTGACCAGCATTCTCCCTCATATCCCTGCACTGGGAGGTGAAGTCTTAACCTCTGGACCACCAGGGCAGTCCCAGGGAGGGTATTTCAGACTGAGCATTAAGGCAAGATTAAATATGTATCTTTTGTTTGTTATCAGGATGCAGAATATAAGAATCTAGTACACGTGAAAACAGAGGTCTTGTAATGGGCCAAAGTCAGGAAGAAAAATATATCATAAAAGCATACATTATGCTTCTTTTTGGTAGGAGGTGCTAGTTATTTAAGTCCAAGCTGGTGAACTGTTCAATTTCACAAACATATTATAAACACCTATTACCTATAAAACTTGGTGTTCGGTGCTGTGAAAATCCAAAGATAAGGTGAGATCTTGAGGGTACAGAAGCAGGCCCTAGTAAGGACTTTGAGTGGAAAAAAAAATATTTTTTAAAGCAATCTAAATATCTAAAGATTTAAATGGAATTTATCCCTTTATGAGCAATGTATAACTTCTGAAATTCTAACTTTTTGTTGAAACTGAGGCACAGGTTGATTTCATGGGGCTCTGATAGAAAGCAAAAATTTTTAACTGAAATGGGCAAGCAATTAACCTTGAGAATTTAGGTGAACAAACATTATCCTCCTATCATGGAGACTTTGATGATTTGCAAACTTGGCCAAACTCATTCATATATTTTATATATTTTTCCTTTGGAAGGAAAGCAAAAGTCACTATGGAACTGTGTGATCCTGGAAATGCTTTTCCCAAGATGGCACGTGACAAGCACAGGTATCACGGGGGTGGATGGACAACGCCAGAGAGTTGGAGAGAGCCTGCAATTCTCACTGATGACCTAGAAGCTTACCAAAGTTCAAGAACTACTGAGAAAACATAAGCCATAACACAAGACTTCTGTACATTAATTCTGATTAGTAAGGTCTGAGTTAAATGATTTATCGCCTTGTCTCACAGTATTCACACTGAAAGTAATGAAGTCTTTGCAATATGAACCTTCCTTACAGCACACGGCTAGTAAATCTTTGCTGAAAAGCATGTCAAAGCTTCCAGGATTATTTTTATTTTTTGGCTGGCACATGGCAGAGCCAACAATTAAATGAAATGAAAATTTCCACCAACCCTGGGTCTACTGAATCTTTTGTTCAAGAGCTCACAAACCTTGTACTCTGTTCTTATTTTAATAAGTCAAGTATTAGATATCTACTGTCTTTCTATCAAGGAAGAAGCTGCTTTGGGGTTGGAGGAGATTCCAGAAGCTGTTTAATAAAGAAGGAAAGAAGCGGATGAGGGTCGGACTGCACAGCCAGCCAGGAGTGCCAAGTGGCAGTTGGCCTGGGCCTCTCAGATGGACCACGCGCTTCATCCACACTCAAGTCCCTGAGCATCTGAGCCGGAACAGAAAGCCTGGGGGAGGCAGCGTGGGGGGAGGCAGGGACTCAGAGGGCAAGCAGCCGGAGCTCAAGTCCTGACTCTCTCACTATCTGCCACCTTGAACAATCGAACTGCCCCAGTGTGTTGTGCAAAAGTGAGACAGAAAGGCGTGGGAATTTTACATAAGGGATCACACATCAGCGAGGAGGCCGGGCCTTGCACATGGTATACACTCAGGAAATGTCAGCTCTGCTTATTCTTCCAGGGAGAGAAGCAGGACCAAGTGTGCTCTAAATACCTGGCTGGAACCGGCCCAGGTGCGTCTTCCAAAGCCCCAGATTCACAGAGTGCACGTGCCAGCAGAGTTTCAGGATGAGTAATTTTGGACTAAGAAACTGGGCGCAGTGCAGTCTCTTCTATGTGAACTCTCAGAGGCAATCAAGCCTTGGCACTAACGGTGTGAATCGCGACTCTAAGCTGTTTTGCAGAAGGATAAACACAGAAGTGCAGCCTTCTCAGCTACAGAAGTTTACACCATATGTAACAGACGCCATTCGAAGATTCCACACACTGGTGTCCCTCCCTCCAGCCTTAGCGCCTTCACCAGCCTTACCTCCTCCCTCCAGCCTTACCTCCTTCACCAGCACGCTGCCCAGACCGGCTCCCCCCGCCTCTCCCTTCTCCCTCTCTCTGTCTCTCCCCTTCTCTCTCCGTCCCTCCATCTCTCTCTCTCACACACACACGCCTTGCACTCCATGCTCCTTCCTTCGCAGACACTGCCTGGAATGCTTTGCCTGTGTTACATCCGTCTCCCCAGCTGCCCTGCTCCCACCTCACAGACCCCCCCGGGGGTTCCCCGCTCCCACCTCACAGTCCCCCTTTACCCTGGGTGTCCTCACAGCCCCCCTCTGCCCTGGGTAACCTCCACTCTCACCTCACAGCCCCCCTCTGCCCTGGGTAACCCCCACTCTCACCTCACAGCCCCCCTCTGCCCTGGGTAACCCCCACTCTCACCTCACAGCCCCCCTCTGCCCTGGGTGTCCTCACAGCCCCCCTCTGCCCTGGGTAACCCCCACTCTCACCTCACAGCCCCCCTCTGCCCTGGGTAACCCCCACTCTCACCTCACAGCCCCCCTCTGCCCTGGGTGTCCCCGCTCTCACCTCACAGCCCTCCTCTGCCCTGGGTGTCCCCCCACTCCCACCTCACAGCCCCCCTCTGCCCTGGGTGTCCTCCCACTCCCACCTCACAGCCCCCCTCTGCCCTGGGTGTCCTCCCACTCCCACCTCACAGCCCCCCTCTGCCCTGGGTGTCCCCCTACTCCCACCTCACAGTCCCCCTCTGCCCTGGGTGTCCTCCCACTCCCACCTCACAGCCCCCCTCTGCCCTGGGTGTCCTCCCAATCCCACCTCACAGCCCCCCTCTGCCCTGGGTGTCCCCCTACTCCCACCTCACAGTCCCCCTCTGCCCTGGGTGTCCCCCCACTCCCACCTCACAGTCCCCCTCTGCCCTGGGTGTCCCCCTACTCCCACCTCACAGTCCCCCTCTGCCCTGGGTGTCCCCCCACTCCCACCTCACAGCCCCCCTCTGCCCTGGGTGTCCCCCTACTCCCACCTCACAGTCCCCCTCTGCCCTGGGTGTCCCTGATCCCACCTCACAGCCCCCCTCTGCCCTGGGTGTCCTCCCACTCCCACCTCACAGCCCCCCTCTGCCCGGGGTGTCCCCTGACTCCCACCTCACAGCCCCCCTCTGCCCTGGGTGTCCCCTACTCCCACCTCACAGTCCCCCTCTGCCCTGGGTGTCCCCCCACTCCCACCTCACAGCCCCCCTCTGCCCTGGGTGTCCCCCCACTCCCACCTCACAGTCCCCCTCTGCCCTGGGTGTCCCCCCACTCCCACCTCACAGCCCCCCTCTGCCCTGGGTGTCCCCCCACTCCCACCTCACAGCCCCCCTCTGCCCTGGGTGTCCCCCCACTCCCACCTCACAGTCCCCCTCTGCCCTGGGTGTCCCCACTCCCACCTCACGGCCCCCCTCTGCCTTGGGGGTCCCCCACTCTCACCTCACAGCCCCCCTCTGCCCTGGGTGTCCCTGATCCCACCTCACAGCCCCCCTCTGCCTTGGGGGTCCCCCACTCTCACCTCACAGCCCCCCTCTGCCCTGGGTGTCCCTGCTCCCACCTCACAGCCCTCATCTGCCCTGGGTGTCCTCACAGCCCCCCTCTGCCCGGGGTGTCCTCACAGCCCCCCTCTGCCCTGGGTACCCCCACTCCCACCTCACAGCCCCTCTTTGCCCTGGGTGTCCCCCTGCTCTCACCTCACAGCCCCCCTCTGCCCTGGGTGTCCCTGATCCCACCTCACGGCCCCCCTCTGCCCTGGGTGTCCCTGCTCCCACCTCACAGCCCTCATCTGCCCTGGGTGTCCTCACAGCCCCCCTCTGCCCGGGGTGTCCTCACAGCCCCCCTCTGCCCTGGGTACCCCCACTCCCACCTCACAGCCCCCCTCTGCCTGGCGTGTCCCCCTGCTCTCACCTCACAGCCCCTCTCTGCCCTGGGTGTCCCCCTGCTCTCACCTCACAGCCCCTCTCTGCCCTGGGTGTCCCCCTGCTCTCACCTCACAGCCCCCCTCTGCCTGGCGTGTCCCCACTCCCACCTCACAGCCCCTCTCTGCCCTGGGTGTCCCCCTGCTCTCACCTCACAGCCCCCCTCTGCCCTGGGTGTCCCCCTGCTCTCACCTCACAGCCCCCCTCTGCCCTGGGTGTCCCCCTACTCTCACCTCACAGCCCCCCTCTGCCTGGCGTGTCCCCACTCCCACCTCACAGCCCCCCTCTGCCCTGGGTGTCCCCCTGCTCTCACCTCACAGCCCCCCTCTGCCCTGGGTGTCCCCCCACTCTCACCTCACAGCCCCCCTCTGCCCTGGGTGTCCCTGCTCTCACCTCACAGCCCCCCTCTGTTGCTGAGCAGACCCTATGCTCAGCGCTCCTGCCCGGCCCCCCACTGGAGAGCTGCTCCTCCTCCGCTGTGCCCGTGGGCAGACCTCCCACCGTCCAAGCCCCTCCTGGGGCCTTTCCCAGCCGCCTTCTCGGACGCAGCCCCTGAGACCCTCCCCTCTGTGTGTATCAGAAGGTTCCTATTTCTCCATTTATGTGTCTCCAGCTGTTTCTACCCTCTGATGTGCTCTTGGTTCTTTCCCTTTTATTGTCTTCACTCTCACATACAAATGATCCATGAGATCAGAAACCTTGTATGGCGCATATACTGTGTCTTCTGCTCCTGCAACACAGCCTTGCGTATAGTCTTGCTCCATTAACCCTCACTGAACACGTGCATGAAGGAGTGGATGCGTGACGGAGGGGATGCGCCTGCTCTCACGGTCCTCTGAGGCCTAGCTACAGCTTCTCCTATTCTGTGAGTCTTCTCCAAGGTTTCTCACCTAATATGAATTCCCAGTGCACCTACTATCATGACTAGGTGCCTTCTCGTGAACAATCGTGTTCTATTTCATCTGTAAAAATGTGCATTTTCTCTCCCCACTGGCTTCTAACTACCTTGACAGCAGCAAGCTTGACTATCTCAAATGCAGCTGTAGGTCAAGAGTTATCGGAAGTTCAGGCACACAGATTGGAGAAGATGCTTGGGCCACACTAAGGGTCTGTGAAAGTTAAAGTGTTAGTCACTCAGTCATGCGCAACTCTTTGCAACCCCATGGACTCCTCCCATGGGATTGTAGCTTGCCAGGCTCCTCTGTCTACGGAATTCCCCAGGCAAGAATGCTGGGGTGGGTAGCCATTCCTGTGTCCAGGGGATCTTCCCAACTCAGGGATCAAACATAGGTCTCCTGAATTGCAGGCAGGTGCTTTACCTTCTGAGCCACCAAACGCCTAAGACAAGGGTCTATCTACATGCTCCTATTTTAGGCACAATTTCAGCATCCCAACAGATTCTGACAGCAAGAAATAACAGTAAGGAATAAGAGGTAAAGAAGACAGCTATGGAAAAAGAAAGGTGTAAGAGGTCAAAAGGCACATGTGTTAGGGGGTTGGCATCACATGGTGAGAGTCAGCACTCAACCAGAAAGACATCATGGAAGCTGCTTCGCGATAGCCCATGCGATCATGGGTGGGCTGTGGATCACGGTCAACGGTAAAAGGCACAGGAAAGTGTTGTGTATTACAGAAAAGCTTACAATCAAAAGAAGTGTTGTGATGAATCCTGGAGAAGGTGCTGAGAAAAGGAACCCCCTTATACTGTTAGTAGGAATGCAAACTGGTGAAGACATTAAGGAGAACAGTCATCAAGGAGGTTTCCTGAAAAACTGAGAACAAAGCTGCCACAGGATCTAGCCGTCCCACTCCTGGGCGCATCTCCTGAGAAAAGCCTGATTCGAAAGGACTCATGTACCCCAGTGTTCATAGCAGCGCCATTGATAATAGTCAAGGCAGGGAAGCAACTTCAGTGTCCACTGACAACACATCAATAATGAAGACAAATCAATAGTACATACATACAATGGAAAACCACTCAGCCGTAAGGAAAAATGAAATAATGCCACTCAAAGCAATGGATGGTTCTAGAAATTATTATGCTAAGTGAAGTAATTCAGACAGAGAAATGCTAATATCATATGATATAACTTAGGTGTAGAATCTAAGACAATGAAACAAAGAAACTTATGTACAAGTCAGAAATGAATTCACAGGCATAGAAAACCAACTTATGGCTACCAAAGGGGAAATCAGTGGGAAAGAAAACTTAGAAATTTGGAATTAATAGATATACACTACTAGATATAACACAGATAAACAGCTAGGACCTACCATATAGCCCAGGGAACTATATTTAATACACTGTAATAACCTATATAGGAAAAAATCTGAAAAATAATATATATATATGTATATATGTTATTATGAAGCTAGCACAACACTGTAAATCAGTTGTACTTCAGTAAAAAAGATATTATTGGGATAAATAAAAAAGAAGCCCTTTGAGGTATAGGTTTCAGTTGTCAAGACTTGTCCCCTTTGGGTGGAACACCGTTTTCCAATGAGGGCAAATAAATAAGGCGCTCTTGGGCACATCACATAATTTTTACTGGCGGAACCATTTCCTTGGGGAAGCAGCCTAGAATGTGAAATGTAATCTCTGTAATCACTAATTCTCTTTGCTAAGGGACAATTATTTGATCTGATATTTGCTGGGAGAGTGATGGGGCTTGTTGATTGGCACTTCTGAACTTTCTACTAACGTGTCTTTCTGGCATGTTGAGACCATGTCCTTGGGCAAGCAATGAACTCCCTGGGCAATTTACACTAAACAGAGAGGTGAGGAGATGCAGAGGGCTGTCCTCCTCTCCAGATGGGAGGCACTCCGGAGGGTGTCGTCCTCTCCGGAGCTTCGTCTGCAGCCAGCAGGGGCAGGATGGCGTGGAGGAAAGAGCAGAGGGCTGGGAAGCAAAACCTTTTCAAGAGGAACTGACACCTGTCATACCACTTGTGCTGGGAAACTGTGCTGAGTGCTTTTAGACCATTACCTCGCTTCATATGGGGGCTTCCCTGATGGCTCAACTGGTAAAAAAATCTGCCTGCAGTGGAGGAGACCTGGATCTGATCCCTGGGTTGGGAAGATCCCCTGGAGAAGGGAAAGGCTACCCACTCCAGTATTCTGGCCTGGAGAATTCCACGGACTATACAGTCCATGGGGTCGCAAAGAGTCGGACACGACTGAGTGCCTTTCACTTTCACTTCATATTAAGAACAATTCTACCAGGTCTTTTCTGTCACTACCACACCACTGCCCCCACGACCAACACAGTAATCATCGCCATCAGATCACCATCATCCCCACACAGAAGAATAAACTAGGGAACAGAGCGCCTAGGCCTGGCTAAGACTAGCAAACAGAAGGAGCCAGGTCTCAGATAGACTTGGTCCCACTACTCTCTAGTTGGATGTCTCACACATCACATAAACTTTCTGGGCTTCAGTTTTCTCATCTATAAAATGGGAGTAATCCACAGTCTCTCCCTCACAGATCTGTGTGAACTTCAAATGATGCCTGCAAAACACTGTGGAAACTTTTACATGACATAAAAAAGCACTATATATCTGATTACACAGATGATTTCTATGTAAACACCTATTCAACAAAAAAATATGTTTTCCCCAAGCCTAAGAAGCCCATTTAAAAAGGGAAAGTATACCTCAACTTTACACAAGTTGACGTGTTTTCCCCCCTCATCAGTCATCAGTCTTCAATATGGATTTCAAAATTGTTTTCCAAATATGACCTTCTAAGAAAGGTATTCTGTGGAGACTATTCTCTTAGGAAACTCCAAATAAAATACAAATCTTTCAAATAAATGAGGCCATTTGCATTCCCATGGGTTACTTATGCATTTTTATTTCCATATTTCAAGCATTTTCCCAAAGGCTTTTCTCCCTTTGATCCACATTGGTCTGACATGTTGAACTTAGTTATAAAGTTGTGATTAGCCTGGGATCCCTGGATCATTTAGTTTTGTATCCTGTTATCAATATTATATAACGAGACCTACTTCAGAATAAAATCCTACATTTCTTAGAATTACTCCTATTCTCCAGGCAAATATGCAGCTAAGGAAGAATTGCTTGAGAAATGATCAGAAGGGCTTCCCTAACCAAGGACTTTCCATCCATGAAGGAGTCTCCATAATGCAAATTGTAGGGCTTGGCTAAAACCATAGAGACCAGAGTTTAAATCATGGCTCTATCCTTTCATCAGCAATGTGAATGTAGGGCAACGACTTAAACTCTGAGTCTCAATTCCTTTAACTATAAATTGAGAATAATGATATCCTGTAAATTGTCTGTCACTTGTAGGTGCTCAATAAAATGTTAGCGAGAAAAGAGGATGCGTTCATTTATACTTAAAAGATTTGATGGATCACAATCTAAGGCTATCAGTTAAGCTATAGCTTAAAGAGATGGGAATACCAGACCACCTGACCTGCCTTCTGAGAAACCTGTCTGCAGCTCAAGAAGCAACAGTTGGAACTGGGCACGGAAAAACAGGCTGGTTCCAAATCAGGAAAGGAGCACGTCAAGGCTGTATATTGTCACCCTGCTTATTTAACTTATGTGCAGAGTACATCATGAGAAATGCTGGACTAGATGAAGCACAAGCTGGAATCAAGATTGCCAGGAGAAATATCAGTAAGCTCAGTTCAGTTCAGTTCAGTCCAGTCGCTTGGTCGTGTCCGACTCTTTGCGACCCCATGAATCGCAGCATGCCAGGCCTCCCTGTCCATCACCAACTCTGGGAATTCACTCAGACTAACGTCCATCGAGTCAGTGATGCCATCCAGCCATCTCATCCTCTGCCATCCCCTTCACCTCCTGCCCCCAATCCCTCCCAGCATCAGAGTCTTTTCCAATGAATCAATTCTTCACATGAGGTGGCCAAAATATTGGAGTTTCAGCTTCAGCATCATTCCCTTCAAAGAAACCCCAGGGCTAATCTTCTTCAGAATGGACTGGTTGGATTTCCTTGCAGTCCAAGGGACTCTCAAGAGTCTTCTCCAACACCACAGTTAAAAAGCATCAATTCTTCGGTGCTCAGCTTTCTTCACAGTCCAACTCTAACATCCATACGTGACCACTGGAAAAACTATAGCCTTGACTAGACAGACCTTTGTTGGCAAAGTAATGTCTCTGTTTTCAATATGCTATCTAGGTTGGTCATAATTTTCCTTCCAAGGAGTAAGCGTCTTTTAATTTCATGGCTGCAGTCACCATGTTCAGTGATTTTGGAGCCCCCAAAAATAAAGTCTGACACTGTTTCCACTGTTTCCCCATCTATTTCCAATGAAGTGATGGGACCAGATGCCATGATCTTTGTGTTCTGAATGTTGAGATTTAAGCCAACTTTTTCACTCTCCACTTTCACTTTCATCAAGGGGCTTTTTAGTTCCTCTTCACTTTCTGCCATAAGGGTGGTGTCATCTGCATATCTGAGGTTATTGATATTTCTCCCGGCAATCTTGATTCCAGCTTGTGCTTCTTCCAAGCCAGTGTTTCTCATGATGTACTCTGCATATAAGTTAAATAAGCAGGGAGACAATAAGCAGGCAGCCTTGACGTATTCAATGAGCTCAGATATTAACTAAAGAATCTCTTGATGAAAGTGAAAGAGGAGAGTGAAAAAGTTACCTTAAAATTCAACATTCAGAAAACTAAGATCATGGCATCCAGTTCCATTACTTCATGGCAAATAGATGGGGAAACAATGGAAACAGTGACAGACTTTATTTTCTTGGGCTCCAAAATCACTGCATGTGGTGACTGCAGCGATGAAATTAAAAGACACTTGCTCCTTGGAAGAAAAGTTATGACCAACCTTGACTGCATATTAAAAAGTAGAGACATTACTTTGCCAACAAAGGTCCATTTGGTCAAGGCTATGGTTTTTCCAATGGTCATGTATGGATGTGAAAGTTGGACTATACAGAAAGCTGAGCACTGAAGAACTGATGCTTTTGAACTGTGGTGTTGGAGAAGACTCTTGAGAGTCCCTTGGACTGCAAGGAGATCCAACCAGTGCATCCTAAAAGAGACCAGTCCTGGGTGTTCATTGGAAGGACTGATGTTGAAGCTGAAACTCCAATACTCTGGCCACCTGATTCGAAGAGCTGACTCATTTGAAAAGACCCTGATGCTGGGAAAGATTGAGGGCAGGAGGAGAAGAGAACAACAGAGGATGAGATAATTGGATGGCATCACCAACTTGAAGGATGTGAATTTGAGTAACCCCTGCAAGTTGGTGATAGATAGGGAGGCCTGATGTGCTGAAATCCATGGTATTACAAAAAGTTAGACATGAGTGAGTGAATGAACTGAACTGAACTGAAGGGAAGACCTCTATAGAATCATTTCTAACCAGACCATCTGTCCATAAATGACACAATTAAATGTGACATCAGACAAGTTCTTAGCAATCCAGCTAATTTATGAAAACACTCTGTAAAGCATTACCACATCCAAGAGGCTGTAATGAGATAGGTTCAATGAGAAAGAATATTGAGGGAGAGATGTTGGAGGTGATAAAGGGGACAGAGTGAAGTAAGGAACAGGCACAGAGAAGAAAAGAGTTAAACTAAAAAGTGAAGGATACAAAATCCACACATATATCAAGGTTGGTCTTCAAGGGATAAAAGGGAGGAATGTGGGAAAGAAAATCACAAACTCTTAGTACTACAGGGTGGGCACAGTGCGAGACAACTACCCAGTGACTGCAGTCAAGCTCATGAGAACTCCTGTGGCCTTACTGGGCAGACAGGGCCCCAGCAACCAATGGTACTAAGACAGGAGGGGTGTCTGACGGCATTAAAGCCCAATGTAGGTTGTTTGGTCAAAACATTTTGATAATCAGGATCACTAGGAAGTTGGGAGGGAATCAAGTTTGTTGTTCTGGTAACTGGAGATGAAGGAGCAAGTATCTGACTCAAGAGAATAGAGAAGGAAGCCCAGTCTCATTGTACCCACGGCTCACTCCCCGACATGGCCCATGAGAGGGCCAACAGCAAGATGGTTATGTCTCTCATCAGACACCATCGTACACTGGAACGTGGGATCCGCAGACCACTCAGTCCAGAAGAGCACGTCCCTGAAGCACAGTGTCCAAAATCACCGTCTGTCTCAGGGACAGACTGGAATACACATGCAATCCGAACAAGATTGTGTTGGTTCTGCAAACGTGGTCCAAGGTAAGTTCTTGAAGTCCCCATCAATCTGACTGGTCCCCACCCTGTCCCATCCAGAAGTTCTAGTGCTACTGCTCACGTGTCTTAGAAAGTAAGATTTGGAGGGTGCAAGGGGTGGGTGGGTAGGGGGAGAAGGTGGTGGAGCTGGGTTCCACAGTGGGGAGGCCTCACAAGCCGTGTACTGGCCTGACAAGGTTAGGCTCTCCCCAGGATTTTTTTTTTTTTCAGAATATATGTTAAAATGTGGCTTCTAAGGTGGCTCAGTGGTAAAGAATCCACCTGCAATGCAGGAAATGTGGGTTCGATCCCTGGGTGGGGAAGACCCCCTGCAGAAGGGCATGGCACCCCACTCCGGTATTCTTGCCTGGGAAAGCCCATGGACAGAGGAGTTTGGTGGGCTACAGTCCATGAGGTTGCAAAGAGTCAGACATGACTTCAGCAACTAAACGACAGCAAATGTTAAAATGCGGCATATTTCTCACCAAAAGAACGGTTACCCTGTGCGGCTTGTGTATTGATAAGGGTGGCCTCGGAAACATCACGTTCACAGGGCTCCACGCACCGCTGAGGTCTCGCTCCACCGCCTGTGTCCCCAGCCCCCAGTCTCCCCTGGACCACACACACAAACGGTGCCCAGTGCTCTCTCTTGTTTCAGGGTAATCAGTAAAAAGCGGGTGTCAGCTCCCCCTGCAGACCCCAGGAACCTGGATACCAAGCATGAAAACCTGCTAGCTGGGGGTGGGGAGCTGGTCTCGGAGTCTCCCAACACCGTTACTATACCACACTTACAGCATTCAAGACGGGGCCTGAAAGCACACGAAGTATCAGTCTCAGGGGTGAAGCTCCACATGAATGAGGTCATATTTATTTATGCCATCTAACGCCTGATACACTACCACTGAGTACTTACAATGCCTCCTAATGAGCAAGCATGTCTTGTACCTTGGAATAAGATGTGGGAATAAGCTTGCCTTTATAAAAGACTTAATTATTACTTCGTTATTAGGGTTACAAAGCTCTTGTTCTTTTCTTTCTTAGCTCACAAACCAACAAAAGAGAGAGCAAATTCAAGAACCATGGAAATCCTGCGCCAGGAAGTACCACCATAATGTTCTCGAAGAAAAGCAATTTGTGTTGTGGACAGAATGCATTTCTCTCCCATTATAACCACAGCCTGTTAAAAGCCTGTCAGGAAATAAATAAAACACTTTTTGTTCTGCTGCCCACATCCTTGTACTCAATTCAACAGATTCAAGCTTCTCAGAAATATAATCGAAGGTGAAGCCAAAGAGGACACACAGGCTGGGGAAAGGAAGTGTCCAGAGGAGCCTGTAGGGATGTGGGCCCCTCCAGACTTGCTCCCCCAGTCCCTCTGCCCCCACGACCCTCACCTGAATTCACACACTGTTACAACAGATTCAGCCACAAGGTTCACATCCCTGATAAGTCCCATCCTTCCTGCCAAAAATCAGCATTCGTCTTACCAAGGAAAAGAGGAGGGTGAAATTAAAGAGCTCACATGGTTTATGCAGAGTACACGTGGGCATCAAGAAGATTCTTATTCCTAGCTCCAAAAAAATACTATGTATCTGAATGAGTGCTTTAAGATGTATGCTTTTTCTAACACTACATCTTAAGTGATGCTTACTATATATAATATATTTTTCCCCTGCAAGCAATCCACCTCACACATTTTCAGAAGCACTACCAAAATAGAAAGCGTTCTGAAGCATGCTGTGGATTCTGGCAGCAAACATCAAGGGTGGGGAAAAGGGGCTGGGTTTTACGGTAAAGCAATCTGGGGTATTATTGCAAAATGTATAGGCAATCTTTCAACTAAGAGCCCCTGCTTTATGAATAATCCATAAATACCAACTGACCCTAAGTGTCCACCATAAGCTCAGCTGCCTTTTCACCACACTGCATTCCCATGCCCAGCAGAGGGCCTGACCCACGAGGCACTGAAAGGATGAGTTCCATACAAGTGTGGCCCACTGACTAAGTGAAGGCCGATGAAGGTTCGAGGGCAACTGGTACACAGAAGTGACAAATGGTCTTCTTTTCATGCTTCTAAACACCCAGGGACTAAGGAAGATTATTCAGCCATTCTCATCCTCACTTACACAGATGTGCAAGTTAAATAACTGAGATCCAAAGTCCTTGCAGTGCCCACCATCCCCAGCTCCCTGAATCCTGCCTCTCATTCCTTCTCTAGTGCTGAGCCCTCACTGTGACACACGCCACCGCTTATCAGTGGGCGAAAGGGACAGCAGGGCGAAGGGGTCCCTGCTCCTCCTAGTTTGTTCAGGGTGTGTCTCTGAAGCCACAACCTGGAAATGGGAACATACATAACTGAGATAAAGCTTTGTAATAAAAACCATCACACCAAGTTACTACTTTCTGCACGTAGGCTTTCCTGACCGAGCTTGGGAATCAAATACTGTATTATAATGGCACGTGTTCTAGTAAGACATTAGTAAACACACGCAGTAAACAGTCTGCTCATAATCATAAGATTCCTTTCATATGAGGTCATGAGACAGGGGCCGCATCATGCAACAGGGTCAGGGTTACATACAGACCCTTAACCTGCTTTGTAGCCCTTCTAGAATGTTCAGGGAAGAGAATGCACCTGATTGTAAGCTCAGGTCACCAGGCAACTTTGGATCAGTCAGCTAACTACAAGAGAAGCACTCTTAGAGCTCAGTACAGCCCAGCCCAGGGTCTGTAGCCAGCGAGTGCTCCATAAACATTTGATAAATGGCAACTTAAAACCAAATTAGGCCACTTCACACCCATGAGGATAGCTGCTAGGAAAATCAACAGGAAAACAACAACTGTCGGTGAGGATGTGGAGGAACTGACACGCGTGTATCCTGTTGTTGCTGTTCAGTCGCTCAGTCGTGTCCGACTCTGTGCGACCCCGTGGACCGCAGCACGCCTGGTTTCCCTGTCTTTCACCATCTCCCAGAGCTTGCTCAAACTCATGTCCATTGAGTTTGTGATCCATCCAACCGTCTCATCCTCTGTCATCCCCTTCTCCTCCCGCCCTCAATCTTTCCCAGCATCAGGGTCTCTTCTAATGAGTCGGCTCTTTGCATCAGGTGGCCGAAGTATTGGAGCTTCAGCGTCAGCATCAGTTCTTCCAATGAACATTCAGGACTGATTGCCTTTGGGATAGACTGGTTTGATCTCCTTACAGTACTGTTAGTGGGAATGTAAATGGTGAAACAGTTATAAAAACAGGAAGGTGGTCCTCAAAAAATTGAAAATAGAATTACCACCGGATCCAGAAATCCCACTTCTGGATATATACCTAAAATAATTGAAAATGGGCCTTAAAGAGTTATTTGCACACCTGTGTTCATAGAATATTATTCACAACAGCCAAAATATGAAAGCAGCCACAGACGAATGGATAAACAAAATGTGATGTGTGCGTTTTCCTTTGTAGCCCAGCCAGGGACGCCCTCACCCTTGGACTTCCCTGGTGGCTCAGATGGTGAGGAATCCTCCCGTAACTCAGGAGACCCAGGTACAATCCCAGGGTTGGGAAGATCCCCTGGAGAAGGGAACGGCTACCCACTCCAGTATTCTTGCCTGCAGAATGCCATGGGCAGAGGTTACAGTCCATGGGGTCGCAAAGACCTGAACATGACTGAGCACCTACAAAGGGATATTATTCAGCCTTAAAAAGGAAGGAAATTCTGACACATGTTACAACACAGATGGATTTTGAGGACATTATGCTGTGCAGAATAAGCCAGTCACAGAGATAAACAGGAATTTCACATCTACGAGGCACCTAGAGTAGTCAAATTCAGAGACAGAAAGGAGAACAGTGGTTGCCAAGAGCCACTGGAAAGAGGAATGGAGAGTTGCTTAATGTCTGCTGTGTTCCAGTTTTTCAAGATGAAAGGAGTTCTGGAGATTGATTGCCAAACAGTGGAAATGTACTTAAGGCTGCTGAAACGCACACTAAAAAATGTTAGGATGGTAACATTTATGTTTTGTGTTTTGCCACAGTTAAAAAATACGTCCACAGAAACAGAAAAGATATCCACAATAACTAAAGAGAGATAATTCTCTAATAGCATCAAATACCCATCAGCAGCCCAATTGTTCCATAAATGTAATAAATCTGCTTTAATCAGTACCAAAATATGGTTCATACTATTCTTAAAAAATAATTAGAAGATTTAGAAGATTCCTGATCTATTGTTGGGCAATATTGTGGTCTATAAAAGTAGTGTCTAGGTAAGTTTTAAAGTGACACATACTCCTTGATTACAAGACTAAGAAGAATTTAAAGGCAGGAGCTGTGGTCTTATTTATTCTGTGTCCCCAAAGCCTTAGAAGACATACTGAATAAATGACCAAATAGTGCATTCTTTCAGTTTAACTACTGCGGAAACAAGATATAGGTCCAAAGAAACTGACAGAAAAGGCCCCTTTTCCTTTGTAACAAATCATCTGTCAGAAGCTGGATGCTTGCTATTCTGCCTGCAGCTAAATTGATAAAATTCTATGCCTTTTTAGAAGCAAAAATATTTTAAGTTCCCGTCATGCTGCTGCTGCTAAGTTGCTTCAGTCGTGTCCGACTGTGTGTGACCCCATAGACGGCAGCCCACCAGGCTCCCCCGTCCCTGGGATTCTCCAGGCAAGAACACTGGAGTGGGTTGCCATTTCCTTCTCCAGTGCATGAAAGTGGAAAGTGAAAGTGAAGTCACTCAGTCATGTCTGACTCCTAGCGACCCCATGGACTGCAGCCCACCAGGCTCTTCCGTCCATGGGATTTTCCAGGCAAGAGTACCGGAGTGGGTTGCCATTGCCTTCTCCAAAATTCTGTCATGAGCTTTGTAAAACAACTGATACACTTATAGTTTAGCAAAAATTGACTTGGTATGCCTAGCAGTCTCTGCATTTAGAGATACTGTGTTAGACATTAAAAAAAAACAAACAAAACAAAACTCTTTAGGAGATGATAATGTTCTACATGGAATAAGATAATTAAGAGGGATGCAATTTTTCATATTAACCATTTTTAAAAAGTCTGTATTGAATTTACTACGATATTCCTTCTTTTTTTTTAATGTTTTGGATTTTGGCTGCGAGGCATGTGGGATCTTGTCTCCCCGAGCAGGAATCAAACTAACAGCTTACCTGCCTTATAAGGCAAAGTCTTAACAACTGGACTGCCAGGGAAGTCCGAGGGTAATATAATTAACACAGTAAAGTCCTAGCTGTTACGCTTCTGTTGTTGTGATGTGGTTGTTTACATTAAGTGAGTGAATTCTTGGAACTGACAGAAATAGATGAATACATTCCACAGTATTCCAGAATCCTTCCAAAATCCTCTCCCAGAATGTGGCTCTCTTACAGGGCTCCTTACAGATGAGACCTGCACTGTGGATACACCCAATACAGAAACCAGTTGTGGGAGGCACAGGGGTCCATTAAGAACCATAGCTATTCTGGCATCTACTGCAGAGATGAGGGATATTAAAATATTAAACTTCAGCCTTAGAGGATATGAGGTCACCAAAGCCATATTTCAAAGCCAGAAGGCCATCCTAAGTACTTTAAGTGGGTTTTATTGTTTTGTTCCTAGGGCAGGTAACTTTACATTTGGCTTGGTAATAGAATTCTTTCAAAGGGGCCTGAATTTGAAAACATCCAGGCCCCTTAGCTTTCCTTCTTTTGCATTTGATTTAAAGACACACAGAGGTCAGTCTCTTTATGGTTGAATGATAATTCCAGTGGTAGAAATGGGTTGTGCTGGACTGAGTAAGGGATAGAAATTGGGAAGGAGCCAGTCTTGTAACCAAGACTGCTTACAAGTCAAGACTGGTTACCAGTCTTGTAAACAGACTGCTTTAGGCACAGTTTAGCCTCTGTGTCAAAATCCTAGCTCCTCTGACCATACTAAATTATAGAGGGATTGTTAGTAATGAAAGAAAAGAAGGGATGTAAGACAAAGGCAACAAACATCTCCTTTTTCACCTGTACATCAGCATGCTAGCGGAGAAGGAAATAGCAACCCACTCCAGTGTTCTTGCCTGGAGAATCCCAGGGACAGGGGAGCCTGGTGGGCTGCCATCTATGGGTCACACAGAGTCAGACACAACTGAAGCGACTTAGCAGCAGCAGCAGCTAGACCAGCACATACAGTGAACGCTGATGATCTTACAGTGGTTGCTTGATAAGTAAGTGCTTCTGAAGCCTTTGTGCCGAATCAAACGAGACAACTACTACAAAACATAGGACTGTTCTTATGAAGAAATAAATGTTAGTTTTCGAGCACTCTTTCTTCAACCTTTTTATATAAAGTCGGCTATTTTTAGGGGATAACAGAAGCAGTGATAACTAGTTAAAATCTGAGTTTGGTTTCATGGTAAGAAATTGCATCCTGTGAGCCTGGCCACCTTTTGTCACACCGCTTGTCAGCTGCTTATCGGTCTACAGTTTGAATTCTCTACTTACGCAGGTGGTTTTTCTTCCTTACCACTCCACCTTCCTTCCAAATACTCTAGTGCCCTCTGTGACTGAACTTCCCCATCTCCTAGCTCAGCTCCTCCTCCTGCCGGAAAAGCCTTCCTACCATACGTCCCTGTCCAAGGTTTAAAGGCCAAGTTTAAATCTTTCTTCTCCCAAGAAGCCTCTGCCACACTCTCTCATCTTGTATTAATCTGTCACTCCCCAAACTTCCTACAGTATATTGTTGAAACTCTGATTATATCACTCATGAGTAATTTCCCTGGACTAAAAAAAATCTCCATGTGTCAGCCTCCACGTACGAAGCACTTGAATCATATACTTGAATACGAGTATCTTGAATCCGAAGCACTTGAATCCAGGCATCTGCTTAAGAATATTGACTGAAATCATACCAGAAGAAAACAATGAAAGAAAAGGTGAGTTTCTAAAGGGAGAGAAATCTGTTCCAATTTAGAATTCCACTGAAATTTAACTGGGGACAAACATGAACACTAGGCACCTATTTGTATTGGTCTGAAGCAGCAGGCTGGTACTCCACGGGCTTACTGACGGTACAAGATTGATTTCCTGTATTTAAGCATACTTCTATGACGAACGGGGCTTGATATGGAGGGAGACAGCAGCTTCACAATATGAATAGCCTCAATTAGGGCTCAGTGAGACACGCCACATCTTTGTTACTGAGATCAGAGGGGAAGAAGTGTCGTCTGCGTGGCCAGAGAGAGAGAGCATCAAAAGCCATGCTGAAAGATGCGCTCCCTCAAATAACGCAAGCATGACGTATCCACCTGGCTGAACACACAAGCAAGTTTAAGCTTACGCAAGCAACACAACCTAATAAGGAGGAGAGAATTGTGCCGAGATGGTGTGAGGAGAGAGAGAATTGGGATCTGCAGATTAGAACCTGCTATACTTCATACCTGAATTCATAACTGAATCAACTCATTCAATGAAAATATACTGAGTACCCGTAAGTGTAAGACCTCGTTTGGGAAGATCCCCTGGAGAAGGGAAAGGCTACCTACTCCAATATTCTGGCCTGGAGAATTTCATGGACTCTATAATCCATGGGGCCACAAAGAATCAGACAAGACTTTCACCTGTTTCAGCTAGTTACATGCTGTTTGACAAAACTTTCACTAGTAAAACGGGGAGTGCTACAGCAAATAAATCTGAGGTAGAAACTGCCTCTCACCCACCACTGTCTGTTTTCTCCTTTTGCAGTAACAGAAAAGCCTGGCCACTCAGCTAGAAACCACATATATTCCTTGTCTTCCTTCACGGCTGGGTATGGAGAGTTCTGGCCAATGGAATGCAACTCCTAGGTCATCTCCATCTAAGAGGTCAAGCCATACGCCTTTCCTTTCCTTTCCCTATGAGCTGAAACATGGATGTGCCTAGGACTCAGCTTCAACCACAGACAGAAAGATAATACCCAAGGAGTTAGTGGGGTCATACGATGGACAACTCCTAGTCCTTGACTGGCCACATGGAACAGAACCACCACACCTGCCTCAACTGTCACCTGGGTCCTGTTACATTAAAGGCAAGCAAACTGTCTCATTATTCTACTGCACTTCAGGAGTTTCTTCTTTATGACAGCTTAATTCTTATCCTACCTAGCAGAAGGCAATGGCAACCCACTCCAGCACTCTTGCCTGGAAAATCCCATGGATGGAGGAGCCTGGTGGGCTGCAGTCCATGGGGTCGCTGAGGGTCGGGCACGACTGAGTGACTTCACTTTCACTTTTTACTTTCATGCACTGGAGAAGGAAATGGCAACCCACTCCAGTGTTCTTGCCTGGAGAATCCCAGGGATGGGGGAGCCTGGTGGGCTGCCGTCTCTGGGGTCGCACAGAGCCAGACATGACTGAAGCAACTTGGCGGCAGCAGCAGCAGCAGCAGAGTCAGAATGGGGCTTCCCAAGTGGTGCTAGTGGTAAAGAACCCGCCCGCCAATGCAGGAGACAGAACAGACTCGGGTTCGATCCTTGGATCAGGAAGATCCCCCGAGAAGGACATGGCAACCCACTCCAGTATTCTTTCCTGGAGAGTCCCCATGGTCGGAGGAGCCTGCTGGGTCACAGTCCATGGGATCTCAAAGAGTTAGACGCGACTGAAGCGACTAGTATGCAGAGTCAGCATGGGGGCCAGGCCTTTGTGGTCTTACTTTGTGGGAAATGTGTCAAATATTATTTGCTCTTCTGTGGGTCCTTGTCTACTTTTACTCCAAACTCAACTGGCTGATATCTAAAAAAAAAAAAAAAAAAAAGGTTGACTTCTTTCTCACCTGATCTGTGAATACCAGTGACTTGCTGAATGGTCTAGAACAAGCCTCTTAACTCTTTTCATCTGCAACAGCAAAAATACCCATTTTCCTCTGTGGAGTATTTTGTTAATTAATGTCAGTAGAGTAGAGAATGTTCCAAAGCAGGACTATTACTGTAAGCCTCCTTTACTCCAACTGTATAAGCAACATTAGAACTAATCACTCAGGAAGTAAAATCAGTAGGAAGTCGTCAAGAGGGTCAGCCTGTAATGAATCAATGAGGTTACTGCCAATAACAATAGTACATTCTGTTACACGTGTAACTGGATTTAATGGATGCACCACACTGGCAAGTTCCTGGAAGAAGAAAACATTCCATCTTTGCCCTGGAACAGCATCTTATTGCAAAACACAAACGAAATATCTGTGCATCATGCCAAACACCACCAAGAGGGAAGTGGAACAGAGGCCATTGCTAGAAACGCTATTACTCTACAAGAGAGTTCAAAGTGAACCACAGCAAGGGGACACCACTGTTGAAATCATGTGTGCTCTCTAAGTCGTGAGCACTAATCTACTGGAAAAGATCCTTCACCTTATATGGTCATCCTCTTGATGGTAAAGCGAAGTAGACTGACTGCCTCAAGTCCTAGAAATTTCTAAGTGACTCAGAGATGCGGTGAGGACTGGACAACAGGCTTTAAATACACGGAGAGTTGTTCGTGGTGCTGACCAACCCTGCTCCAAATCCACCGATGAGAAAAAATGAACAAATTTGTTCCTTGGTGAGATTCGGCATTAGGCAGAGCTTGCAATCTCATCTTCTCCGAGGTCCCTAGGCATCAGAAGTTCTATGTTCTAATACCATGATGTGGTCTGAGTCAGTAGACACACTATTTTGATGCCACATTCAAGATCAAGGTTTCATTTTGATAAGTTAAATATGCTATACTTTAGCGTTTTTAATTATTAAAAAAAGCCTAAGCAGTTAAAGTCACGAGGGGCATTTTAGTTCATGTGCCTACAAGTATTTTGGCAACACTTCAAAAATCTCATCTCTTTGACTTGCAAGTCTGCCTCTAGGAATTTTTTTCTAAAGGGAAGATAGAAACAGCTTTACAAAGATAATGACCAAAGCACCTTTTTAATAAGAGTAAAAAATTAAAACCAGTCCCACCCTGGATATTGGAAACAAAAGAAAAGGCAGTACATGGGACCTGCTGAAATGAAATTACACTAATAACCAAGTTAGTATAATTAAACCCTCCATTTTCCACAGATATAGGTCCCTGTCTTGAGGATCCTGAATATAATGTAATGAATTCTTTTGAATTTAAGAAGATTATAAAAGACCCACTTTAACATCAAATAAAAAATCCTTAGAAAATGTCACATTGATATTCTCTCATGTCTAGAAGAAAATTAAGTAAAAGGAAGAACCCATCAGCTGTAAATATTGCTAAGTTGTGCCAACTCTTTTGCTAACCCATGGAGTGCAGCATGCTGGCTTCACTGTCCCTGGGATTGCCAGGTGGGAATACTGGAGTGGGTTTTCGTTCCTTCTCCATGGGATCTTTCCGACCGAGAGATCGCAGGTAAACTTACACTAACAGGAAATCAGTTGTACAGCTTTGCACATTTCATTTTTGCCATTCGCCATTTCTCACATTTGAAATTATTCCAAGGCAAGGAAAACATCTTTCTCTTATTTACCTGGAACCAGTGTTCTAAAAAACTCTCCAGTTAGTATCATTCAGAAACATGATTTTTACAAAAGCAATTTAGGAAAAGAGGTTGCTGAAATGCAGCCCATTTCTTAAAAGCATGGTATTTCAGTGAATCAGAGTACATTCTGAAAAGAAAGCATATAAAAATATTACCATTATGCAGACTTACTATTTGCCATTAAAAGAAACTCTTATTTAATCCACAATTAGTGGAGTTTAATAATCCTTGATTCTGGGGATTTGATTAAATTCCAAACTTTAAATTTACTGACAAAAAGAACCAGAAATTAACAAGACAACTGTGATCCTGGCCAATACTATTATTTGTTTTAAGTTTTATTTCAAAATAATTTCAAATTTACAGAAAAGCTACAAGTAGAGCATAATGAACCTTCATACATCCTTTACTCAGAGACTACTCAGATGTGACTAGTGGTCCTGATAATTCCCTTTACAGAGAAGGATCCAATCCAGGACCACACATGGCACTTACTGGTCACAGCTCTGTAGTCTTCTTCAGTCCCTGCTCACCTTCACAGCCTTATCATTTCTGAGGATGCAGGCTGGGCTCAGGTGTGCTTATCGATACTGAGGTGTCCCTCCTGCACAGAGCTAAGAAATACCTGTATATAAACACACACACACATGCCCTTGCATCTGTATTTATTTCTACAGCTACCTATATATCTTGAATATAGCAATACCTCTAATTCCAATCCAACATCACACAGTCACTCTAGCCTTCTTCTTCTACTGTTTGTAACATCCTACTCCTCTGACAGTAAGAAAATTGGCTTTCATTATCCACTTCTTTGCTCACCAGCCGATATGTCACCGGTCTCACCTACCAACACGACCAGCCATTGATCTCAGCACTTTCCTCTCTCTGTGTCTGACCTCAGTGGGGCCAACTCTTACCAGCCACCCTCTTCACTTAGCCTTTTCTCCCCACTTTTTTCTGAAATAGAAAGGAGGCGAAAGAAGAAGGGGAAAAGGAAGAAGGGAAAAGAAAAGAGAAAGAAAGGAAAGAAGAAAAAAGTTTTTGATAGTAGTAGGTATGGTGCATTTCAGGGACAAAAAAATAAGGAAAATTAAACGAGGAGGAAGAGACAGAGGTGGCAGAGAATACTCAGTAAGATCCTGGGCTCTAGAAGCAAACTTGGGTTGGAATCTTGAATCTGCTTAGTAGTTGCAAAAATTCAGGAAATTTGCTTTACCATTTGTGCCTTGTTCCCCAAGGTTAGGACAAAAATCATGTACCTGTCATATAGGACTAATATGTTCACATACGTAAAGCATATGCAAAGGCACCTGGAATGCTGTAAGAATAACTGAATGCTAACTATTTTATTACTTATCTATAGAAGTGCAACGTTTCTCTCCTGAACATGAGGCAATTCTCTTAATGCATTCAGCCAAGTTTTCTACCTTAAGATGTCCTGGCAAGTATGCTGATTGCGGAAACTGCAGAAAGACAATGCAAAATTAAAGTTATAGTCACCAGAATTTGAAACAATGAAAACAAAACTCATTATCATATCCAGTCCTAACTCCTTCATATTTCCCCAATCCCTCATTTCTACAGAATGGCCATATCCTAAGAACAGAGACTGGGTTATCTTGATTGTTGAAGATGTGCAAATATTAATTATGGTCCCAATAACTTCATTGTCAATGACTGCTGTTATCATTTTCATCATTTTTCTTCCCACAGGATGATAGATAAGGCATTTTTTCAGCAGTGAAAGTTTCTAAAATGAAGGTCTCTACATGAATACAAAGTGGTATCATTTTAAATTCTAAATCTGTAGCTCAAATAATCAAAGTACATTCCACAGGCTATTCAAAACACAACTCAAGGTAAAATACTGCCCTCCAGCTGAGATAATGACTAATTTCCCAATCAGGTATTATTTTTTCTTTTTTTTCTTTTTTTTTTTTGGCCATTTTTCAATCTACTGAAAATGTTCCTCTGCATGTTTAGAAAATGAAGTGAAATATTCTAATTTACAAATAATTACCACACATATCTCTGTAGGGATAACAAACTATCAGAAAATTAAAATCTATGCATTGCCACTCTTTTGTAATACTTGCCTTTTTACTATCATCCTCACCGTGTCAGTAGCCTGTCCAAGATCTGCCTCTATTCCATATTCCTGGACATGACTATTTCACCAGTTAATGGCACTAACTGAAACACTCACTCAGCCTGTGCTCTGACCCTCAGCTCTATAAATGGGTTCATAAACTGCTATTTACTGAATGTCTGTGGCCACACAAATCCGTGTGTTGAAACCTACCCCTCAGTCTGATGGTGTTCAGAGATGGGTCCTTGGGTTGGCCATCAGGTGATGATGTCACGGACGGGAACCTAACACGCAGGGCCAGGAGCGGGTCCCCGCGCCCTTTCCACCAGGCGCACTGACAGCGTGGGAAGACGGTCACTACGGCGAAGCAGGCCCTCCGCACACACTGCAACTGCAGGCACCGTGCTCTGGGACTTCGCATATGTGTGCCCTCCCGTCTTTGAGGAAGAAATAGCTGTTGCTTGTAAGTCACCCAGTCTATGAGATTTTCTTACAGCAGCAAGAACAGACTAAGATGCACATATAAGCAACAAGGCAAAAAAGTTCCCCCAAATGTATTGTATAGCCTTCAGGAACAGGCTTAGCTAAATGGCAAGCGGCAAAAATAAGGGCTTTCTGTACCATAAAAATCACTTCAATGAACTCCACGAATCTCAGTTAAATCATTTTTTTCTATGACTGAAAAGACAAAGATTAGGTCTCTGCAGAATTGAGGGCCCACCACTATGATCCCTAATGTTGAGTCTTTTTAAAAAACGAAGTCTCTGTGCCCTGGGAGGAGGCTGAGGAAGCAGTGGGCAAGCGGCTGCTGGGAAGACAGCGCACCTGATCCCCACCTCCATGCCCAACAAGCAAGACAGTAAGAGCCATTGTCTACAGAGATTATTCAAAACTAGCCAAGGCATGCAGTGTCCCTTAATCTTCTCAGAAATCCAGAGGGGCAGCTACATTTTATCACGGTTGCTTAGACAAGGAAAGGGAGAATCAGAGAGTTTCTGAACTTGTCTGAGGTCATCACCAAGAGAGCAACAGGCAGAGCTGGAACTCAAACCCTTTTCTATCTAAGGGTGATCCTTGCCTTGCCACAAGAATTTGCACTGTGCAATATCCATAAGAAGTCTCTCTAACCTTGATGACTCAATTAAAATACTTCATCTACTGTCTACTGGTTTTCAATATGCTGCTTGAAACAATTTTCTGTAGGTACAGAGCATCAGGTAACATTAATTCTAAAATTCCTTCCAGTTAAAAATGAAAGAAGGAAGGAAAAATGGAAGGGAGGGTGGGAAGGAGGAAGATTAACCAGTTCCTGAGTTGCCTAAAATCAAAATTTTAGACAAAATTAAGCAGAACATCAGCTTCAGAGAGAGCTGATAACAATGACAGTGGGGTTGTGCCCTGAGGTCAAAGAGTACAGAAGGTCTTTTTGGAGCTTTAGAGACAGGACTGGGTAAGTCAGATAACTTTCCAGACCAAAGACCATCAACAAATAAACTGTTGGCAAAAAGAGGGGCAGAGTCTAGCTCCAGCCACATCTCTACAAATGACCAAATTTCATTCCTTTCCATGGCTGAGTAATATCCCATTGTACATATGTATCTCATCTTCTTTATCCATTCATCTGTCCATGGACATGTAGGTTGCTTCCATGTTCTAGCTATTGTATGTACAGCATTATAAAGCAACTACAAACCAATTGCACTCATCTCACACGCTAGCAAAGTAATGCTCAGAATTCTCCAAGCCAGGCTTCAACAGTTTGTGAACCAAGAACTTTCAGATTTTCAAGCTGGATTTAGAAAAAGCAGAGGAACCAGAGATCAAATCGCCAACATCTGTTGGATCATCAAAAAAGCAAGAGAATACCAGAAAAATATCTACTTCTGCTTTATTGATTACGCCAAAGCCTTTGTGCAGATCACAACAAACTGTGGAAAATTCTTCAAGAGATGGGAATACCAGCCCACCTGACCTGCCTCCTGAGAAATCTGTATACAGGTCAAGAAGCAACAGTTAAGAATCGGGCTTGGAGCAACAGTCTGGTTCAAATCAGGAAAAGGGTACATCAAGGCTGTATATTGTCACCCTGCTTATTTAACTTATATGCAGAGTACATCATGAGAAATGCTGGGCTGGATGAAGCACAAGCTGGAATCAAGATGGCTGGGAGAAATAGCAATAACCTCAGATATGCAGATGACATTACACTTATGGCAGAAAGTGAAGAACTAAAGAGGCTCTTGATGAAAGTGAAATAGGAGAGTGAAACAGTTGGCTTAAAATGCAACATTTAGAAAACTAAGATCATGGCATCCGGTCCCACCACTTCATGGCAAATAGATGGGGAAACAATGGAAACAGTGACAGACTTTATTTTGGGGGTCTCCAAAATCACTGCAGATGATGACTGCAGCCATGAAATTAAAAGACACTAGCTCCTTGGAAGGAAAGCTATGGCCAACAAAAACAGCATATTAAGAAGCAGAGACATTATTTTGCCAACAAAGGTCTGTCTAGTCAAAGCTATGGTTTTTCCAGTGGTCACATATGGATGTGAGAGTTGGACTATAAAGAAAGCTGAGCACCGAAGAATTGATGCCTTTGAACTGTGGTGTTGGAGAAGACTCTTAAGAGTCGCTTGGACTGCAAGGAGATTCAACCAGTCCATCCTAAAAGAAATCAGTCCTGAATATTCATTTTACGGACTGATGTTGAAACTGAAACTCCAATACTTTGGCCACCTGATATGACGAAATGACTCCTTGGAAAAGACCCTGATACTGGGAAAGATTGAAGGTGGAAGAAGGGGACAACAGAGGGTGAGATGGTTGGATGGCATCACCAAGTCAATGGACATGAATTTGAGTAAGTTCCGGGAGTTGGTGATGGAAAGGGAGGCCTGGCGTGCTGCAGTCCATGGGGTCGCAAAGAGTTGAACATGACTAAGCAACTGAACTGAACTGAACTGAATAGCCCAGCTGAAAAAAGGAGAGGCAGAGAAAGGAGAATAACACAGAATGTGAAGCAAGAAAACCAAAAAGACATATTAGTTACACTCTTTAGTTTTGCTGAGGATCCTACAGGCAGACTCTATGTCAGATGAACTTTATCCTAGGTTGGTCATGTCTGAGTTAATGTATTCATTTCAGTTCAGTTCAGTCGCTCGGTCGTGTCTGACTCTTTGCGACCCCACAAATCACACACCAGGCCTCCCTATCCATCACCATCTCCCGGAGTTCACTCAGACTCACGTCCATCGAGTCAGTGATGCCATCCAGCCATCTCATCCTGGGCCGTCCCCTTCTCCTCCTGCCCCCAATCTCTCCCAGCATCAGAGTCTTTTCCAATGAGTCAACTCTTCGCATGAGGTGGCCAAAGTACTGGAGCTTCAGCTTTAGCATCATTCCTTCCAATGAAATCCCAGGGTTGATCTCCTTCAGAACGGACGGGTTGGATCTCCTTGCAGTCCAAGGGACTCTCAAGAGTCTTCTCCAACACCACAGTTCAAAAGCATCAATTCTTCGGTGCTCAGCCTTCTTCACAGTCCAACTCTCACATCCATACCTAACCACTGGAAAAATCATAGCCTTGACTAGGCAGACCTTAGTCGGCAAAGTAATGTCTCTGTTTTTGAATATACTATCTAGGTTGGTCATAACTTTTCTTCCAAGGAGTAAGCGTCTTTTAATTTTAATGTATTAGTATACTAATTTGAGAGGTTATCAATTTCCATTTCCCTCTAAGTGTGATTTCCATAGACCAACCCAGAGCAAAGCTTTCCACCAAACCCCTGACTTCACTCAACAGAAAGGAGGAAAATACAAAAGCAGCGGAAGGCTATCTGGTGAAGCTGCCTAAACTTTTCCCATGCTTTTCTTCATTAATAGATAAAAGAGTGTCTCTATTCAAGGAGCATATTCCAAGATGCCTCCTTTAATGGGAAAGGTCTGTAACGCTAATTAGATTTGCTAAATGCAAAGATATTTTCTCCTAGACAAGAGAGCCTGAATTAAATTTAATTTAACATAATTGTAGGAGATGGGTGGTTTAAAAAAATATTTTGCAAAGTGCTAATGTGATTCACCATAATCACAGTCTAATAAAGGAAACCAATATTTACAGGGAAGTATATGAAGTGAAGCACAAAAATTGTTAAGGAGTAGTTAATAGGTGCTTTATCATGCACAATATATTTCACTTCCACTGCTTTCTGTGGGACCTACTGTGGCTAAGTTTTACGCCTAGGTGTTTGCTTCCATGCTCAGAAGAGGTCCAATTCCATGTTAAGATAATATTTAGAGAAATGCATTTTCCAACTATTGAACAGTACTGTATCTTCACAACAGGAGATCTGAAGATGAGCTGAAGTTTATATGATTTACTCCTTTAAGACAAAGTGGACTGAGGTAGTCTTGACGGGCATCAAGTCGTTCTGGGCGCCATCACAGCATCTCACACTTAACTACGTTTAGGGAACCTTTCCAGACCCAAGATTTCATCTGATATCTCGCTCTGAGCAAGTGACTGAATGTCACAGACCCTTAGTTTCCTCATTCCTAAAATAACAAATGTAATGAACGCTTTGTGTAAAAGGTTGGTACATATAGCAAATTAAAATATGAGCTGCTCAGTTAAATTTGAACATCAGATAAACAACGAATAAAGTTTAGGATAACTCTTTAGTATATTACACGGCTCAGTATTTTCATCTTATATTTTATTTGGCAACCCTACTTATATAGACTAAGGAAAATAAATCATGGACAGCCTGGCACATACCAATATGTGTGTGTGTGTGTGTGTGTGCATACCCACATGCTTATGTAAACACAAGTACAATTACATTTTCTGAGGGAGGTGCAGTGGGCAAAAGAGAAGACTATGGCATCTCCTCCCCGCCCCCACCCACAGGAGACTTTATCAGCTAGATGATAAGATGAGATGCCTGTTCCTGGAACAACTGTAAGATAACAATTCAGTTAAGGCCAAAATCACAAATGCACTGTGTGGGTGAGGATGGGGAAAAATCAGATGGCCTGAATTGTGAGACAATAAAATCACTGAGAGAATAGATCTTGAATTGGGTTCTAAATGGAGTGCGATGGAAAAAGGACGCTGTTTCAGATAACGAACCATCCCAGCACAAGCAAATTCCTCAAGGGGGCAGGAACCTGTGGTCCTCAAAGTCACCAAAAAGAGCCACCCAACAGAGGGGTACTTGGTGTGAGAGGGAAAAGAAGCTTGCCTAGAGAGGGTGAAGGCGGATTACACAGGGTTTTGGGTGCTGATATAAGACTCTGACTTGTTAATTTCATAGGGGCCATAATTCCCTTTCCTACAAGAAGAACACAGACCTCTGTGTCCCTACTAGGATGTGCGATATGTTGGACGGTGACGTGCATTTGGGCTGAAAACATACAGGGAAAGTAGAGCCAAGAGTCAGTTCCTTGGCAGAATGAGAACAGAAAACAAAGCAAAGAGCTGCCCAGTAAGGGCTACGACATGATGGAATGATCCAGAGGCTAAACTCAAGCACATGGAAACAGGTTAGAAACTAGGAACCCCAAAGCAAACACGGGAAGATAGAATGGAATGAAAAAGGCAAAGGCTGGAAAAGTTCCCTGAGCTCTAAATTGCACCTGTGGGATTTGATGGCTTCCCAAAGCTTAGAAGGAGAGGGCAAGACTGCCAAGAAATCTGAACAGGCTCAGATGAGATAGCTGGGCCAGGAATTCAGCTATAAATCGTCAAGAGAAGCCCAGAGCAAGAGGGCAAAAGTGAGAGTGGGCAAAAGACATTCAATTCAAAGGCCATTTCAATTCAAAGACATTCAATTCAAAGACAAGACCACTGATGGTGGGTAAAGAGGCCGCAAGAGGGGAAACAGATTCAGCAAATATTTAGTTAATATCCAATATATGCATGATGGGGTTCTAGGCTTTGCAAAGAAGACAAGGATAAACAAGACATCAAAGCCTTCAAAATGCTTCTGATTAAGGAGGGAAAGATTAAGATTAAGATAGAGAGATATAAATAGCCCGATTCTGATTAGGCCAACAGAAGGCATGAAGTAGGTACCATGTGTTGTGCTGTGCTTAGTTGCTTAGTCATGTCAGACTCTTTGTGACCCCAAGCCCACCAGCCTCCTCTGTCCATGGGGATTTTCCAGGCAAGAACACTGGAGTGGATTGCCATCCCCTTTTCCAGGGGACCTTCCCAACCCAGGGATCGAACCCAGGTCTCCTGCACTGCGGGCGGGTTCTTTACCAGCTGAGACCCTAGGGAAGGCTGGGTACCAAAGATGTGCCCCTGACAGGAAACTGTCCTTCCAAATCGGGAACGAGGAGGGAACTGGATAAAGGATCTTTGAGTTGAATCTTAAAGAATGTGTAGGGTTTTAACAGGTGCCGCTAGTGTTGGGGGAAGAGTATTTCCAACAAAGTTGATATCAAACAATCATGGTAGCACTGCTGGAAGAAATGGAGCAATGGGTCCAGGACATAACAAGCCATGTAAATAAGGTTGCTCTGGAACTTGCTGGAAAAACAAAGCTTGAGTTAAAAGTGAAAATGAGAACATCAGTAAGAGATATGAGTCATTATTCTTCCTGACCTAATCTTCTACTTAACACAAAAAGCTTACATTTAAATGTTTTTCCATGCCAACTTAACAAAAAAATAACAAAAGCAAGATACACTGGAGGCTGCTTTACATGCGTTAAGCAATTCAAGCAACGATCAGGCATTTAATGTACCCTGGATAACTAGCCTTATGCAATATTCTAGTCTATGCCAAACTGTTTGTTCACCCCCACTACTGGCATTTTAAAAGCATATTAATTGTATAGAAATATTCCGAGATTACATAAGTACTGCCTTTTATAAACATTTAATCATTTTAAAAGGAGGCATCCCATACTCTTTGCCATTTGGGGTACCAAAGTGTGCGCATGCTCAGTTGCTCAGTCATGTCCGACTCTGCGACTCCATGAACTGTACCCCACCAGGCTCTTCTATCCATGGAATTTTCCAGGCACGCATACTGGAGTGGGTTGCCATTTCCTACTCCAGGGGAGTCTCCTGCAATGGCAGGCGGATTCTTTACCACTGCGCCCAGGAGGAAGCCCTCATAAGGTGATGGAATGTGGCGAGTCCTTTAAATTCCAAAATCTTTCCATAACAGGTACTGACAATGGGGCAGCTTTTCTGATGCTACTGCTAAAGTAGTCAGAATTCTGTAGCTATGAGGAGAAGAAACAGTCATATGTTTTCTCATAAGGTCTTTACTTAATATGCCAAGGAGCATTTCATGGGGTCCTGCAAAGCTGCTGCTCTTTGAGTGAAAGACTCTACATACTGAAGTACTCTGTCCCCAAATTTAATTATCTCAGGGCATGACCACACACTATGATAGAATGTGCCCTTTTATCTACTGCCTCTAGCAATCTGCTGAGATGGAAAGGTGGCCTATTATTAAATATATCTCCAGAAAAAAGAGAGATTCTATAAATTCAATCAATAGTGCATTCCAGTAGCTTACAACTCTCAGATGCATCAGGGTCTCCCTAGAGCACTGCTTATAATCCTCTGGTCATAATTTAAAGCAATTTCTTTCCATTCTGGCCTCCAGTCACCATCCACCTCTCATATATCTCTCAGCCTATAGCTTGTCTTCTATTTTATTCTCTCTCTCCAACCTTTCCCTAACAAGTTCTGCTTCCTAATTCGGAGTCATTTTCACTGATCCATTCCTGACCTTTTCCAAATATTTCATTTATCGTAGGGTCCTGACATAGCAATTTAATAAGAACAGACCACTGATCTTTATGTTACAAATTTTACTCCCAGAGGAGTCTGGATTTTAGCTTACAACACAATTAATGGGGCTATAGATACTCATCTGGTTTTTAATAAAGAACTGTCTTAGTAGAACCATGGGCTCAGAAATGCCCTTATAAGGTAATACCATCCAGTCACCAAGATAACAGACTATTTTTATTTTCATCAGTTTTTCATTCCTTTCAACTCCTCTGTCAAAGCCACATACTTAATTATCTTTCCAGCACTGGTTTTTTATGACATATTAGACAATTACAGTGAAAAATGTTACTTTGTCATGTACTTTTCTTCTAAAGAACACAAAGCTTCTCTCATAAGTGATCTAATGTTCCTTAAAGCTCTCATCTCTGAGAGATGGAAGTTTTTATTACTCCTTATTTTATAAACAGGCAAAGTGAGGCCTCAGAAGAGGACATGATAAAGGTTTGACAGACGGTTAGAACAGAGGTAAGAACTGGGTTGTGTATTCCTGGTTCTTTGCTGCCTAATGCAATAGGAAGACTGCCCTTGGTAATAACTCTCTCAAATTTGCAGCCCATTATCAAAATGGTAAATATCTCCAACCCCACGTAACTGTGCTGCAGGGAACAACATAGCCTGGTGGAAAGCCCATGGGGTCTGCAATGGGAAAGCTTCTTAGACGTGTGACTTCCCGCTGATCACTCAAACTCCAGGTTTTTGTTTTGTAAAGCGGTCTTGTGGCAGCTCGGCAGTAGAAAAACCACCTGCCAATGCAGGAGACGTGGGTTCGATCCCTGGGTCGGGAAGATCCCCTGGAGAAGGGAATGGCTACTCACTCCAGTATTCTTGCCTGGGAAATCCCATGGCCTGAAGATCCTGGTGGGCTAGAGTCCACGGGGTCACACAAGAGTCAGCCATGACTCAGTGACTAACAACACAACAACAACTTGATAACAAAAGTGACCACAGGATAAACCAGCGGGTACACAGCAGCGCTTCCAAGCTAGGTATGTGCCTCATCACTGCAAATGCGCATGCCACCTTCAAACCTGTGACTCTTCAAGGCACTGTAAAATTATTCTAAATGACTTGGCACACGCACAATCTGTCAATAAGCAGAACCAAGTAACCATGTGAAGAGTACTAGTTGGTGCTGGTCAAATTAGTATTTTTTCCTTTCTTATCCTTATTATTTAGTACTCGAATAGTTCTTTTCTGGTAACACTTCAGTATCTCTTTGAGTCCATAACTGATTAGCCTGCATATAATTTTTAAATGCAAAGCTTAGAATTTACAGAATAGCTGTGTGTCCCATTACACTGTGTATACTCTAGGTATGACGTAAGAATCTGCTGGACCATTTCTAGTAGAAGGATTACTTGCAAAAGATTTACTTCTCAGGGTGTTTACTCTCTCGTTCACTGTTCTCTCCTTTTCTCTCTCTTCTCTTTTTCTCTAAAACTCAATTTCTTTCTCTCCCAGGTTTCCCACAAGATACAATCGAAGGAAACAAAACAATAAAAAATTATATCACAAAAAGCTTATATCACAAACAGATCTGCATTTTTCTTTGGAAATGGATGCTATCTCCCAGCATTTGGATGCCCTGTGAACCCTGTGAAGTTCTCTGTGGAGCGCCAGGTAATCTGAATGCAGGAATTTCAGTGCCATAGTATTAATTGTTTCTTCGTATTTATTTAGTTTAATTGAAGGCTAATTACTTTACAGTATTGTGATGGTCTTTGCCATCCACTGACATGAATCAGCCCCGGGTGTACATGTGGCCCCTGTCCAAACACCCTCCCCCCTCCCCCCCATCCCATCCCTCTGGTTGTCCCAGTGTGCCCTGCTTCATGCAGCGAGCTTGGACCAGTCATCTATTTCACATAAAGCCACTTTCCTCTCTTGAGGACTATAAAACTTTCAGAGGGATGAGCGTACTGCTTCTTTCTATTCCTGGTAGTTATCAAAAGCAAAACTTAAGTTAGAGATGAAAGGGGTATTTTTCAGTTATTGGTTTTGGTATTTAAGCTGCTCCTTTATCACTCACAGGAAAGGTATAATTCTTATTATGTTTCTCCCTCCATCATGTGACACACACTCAACTGATTGGAACTTTGGCCTGGAAGTTAATGCCGATTTTCAGAGGAGTATGCCTCATAGGATGCCAGCTTGGTATGTTTTGCCCATATCTGCCACTTTTAGCATTTGGTAACAGAGGCTAGAATTTGAATGGATGTCCCAATAGCACAAAAGCACTTCTCGAACTGTACTTACTGAAATAAGAACAGCTTACACATCATGCTTGGGAATGAACACATGATCAAAACAGAAATATGAACTTTCAGGCTACAAATTTATAAATTTACTTGTGATACAATCCACCTGTTTGTCAAAATGTCCCGAAGACCTCACCACCAGATGCTATTTAATGACACAGGCAAGGTTGTGTTGAGGTTGAGACCAACAAGTAACTGAAACCAAACCAAGAATATTTAGTATTCTCTAGGAATCAGCTCTGGGAAGCCCCCAGCCTCCAGAGAAATGGACACAGCTCTGTGAGAGGCAAAGCGGGCACCTGCAGAGGCTGTACTGCTTCTTCAGTTTCACCCCGTAAGGACACGACCCTGTTAGTCACTCAGTCGTGTCCGACTCTTTGTGACCCATGGACTGTAGCCCACCAGGCTCCTCTGTCCATGGAATTCTCAAGGCAAGAATGCTGAAGTGGGTTGTCATTCCCTTCTCCAAGCAATGGTCCTGACCCAGGGATTGAACCCGGATCTCCTGGGTTGTCATTCCCTTCTCCAAGCAACGTTCCTGACCCAGGGACTAAACCCGGATCTCCTGAGTTGTCATTCTCTTCTCCAAGCAACGCTCCTGACCCAGGGATTGAACCCGGATCTCCTGGGTTGTCATTCCCTTCTCCAAGTGACGTTCCTGACCCAGGGATTGAACCTGGATCTCCTGGGTTGTCATTCCCTTCTCCAAGTGATGTTCCTGACCCAGGGATTGAACCCGGATCTCCTGGGTTGTCATTCCCTTCTCCAAGTGATGTTCCTGACCTAGGGATTGAACCCGGATCTCCTGGGTTGTCATTCCCTTCTCCAAGCAACGTTCCTGACCCAGGGATTGAACCCGGATCTCCTGGGTTGTCATTCCCTTCTCCAAGTGATGTTCCTGACCCAGGGATTGAACCCGGATCTCCTGGGTTGTCATTCCCTTCTCCAAGCAACGTTCCTGACCCAGGGATTGAACCCAGATCTCCTGAGTTGTCATTCTCTTCTCCAAGCAACGTTCCTGACCCGGGGATTGAACCCGGATCTCCTGGGTTGTCATTCCCTTCTCCTAGTGATGTTCCTGACCCAGGGATTGAACCCGGATCTCCTGGGTTGTCATTCCCTTCTCCAAGTGATGTTCCTGACCCAGGGATTGAACCCGGATCTCCTGGGTTGTCATTCCCTTCTCCAAGCAACGTTCCTGACCCAGGGATTGAACCCGGATCTCCTGAGTTGTCATTCTCTTCTCCAAGCAACGTTCCTGACCCAGGGATTGAACCCGGATCTCCTGGGTTGTTATTCCCTTCTCCTAGTGATGTTCCTGACCCAGGGATTGAACCCGGATCTCCTGGGTTGTCATTCTCTTCTCCAAGCAACGTTCCTGACCCAGGGATTGAACCCGGATCTCCTGGGTTGTCATTCCCTTCTCCAAGTGATGTTCCTGACCCAGGGACTGAACCCGGATCTCCTGGGTTGTCATTCCCTTCTCCAAGCAATGTTCCTGACCCAGGGATTGAACCCAGATCTCCTGGGTTGTCATTCCCTTCTCCAAGTGACGTTGCTGACCCAGGGACTGAATCCAGATCTCCTGCCCTGCAGGCGGGTTCTTTACTGCTGAGCCACCAGGGCTCTTCCCTTAAAACCTACTGTGTATACCGCAGAGTCCTGTTCCGGGTTGGAGCAATCACTTATGCTGGCAAAGATGCTACTGAGAATCAGCAGACATTTTTAAGCTCTCAGGTTATAATTCACTTTATCACAGCTCAGTATTGTTGTTACTGCTGTTCAGTCGCCCAGTCGTGTCTGACTCCTTGTAACCCCCATGGACTGCAGCACACCAGGCCTCCCTGTCCCTCACCATCTCCTAGAGTTTGCCCAAGTTCATGTCCATTGCATCGGTGATGCCCTCTAGCCATCTCATCCTCTGATGCCCTCTTAATTCGCATGTGAACCTGAAATTAGTTGTGGTAAATTTGAGCACAACCTTGAAGTCTGGATCTCTGATACTTTTAAGTATCTCCGCTTTATCACAAACTCTGACTTTCCATTTCTAGTCTCAAGAAACTGAAAATGGTCCTGAAGAAAAGTCTTCTTCCTTCTGCCTACTAACACATCTGGATTTTTTTTTTCATTTATTAGACAAATTTATTCCATTTTCATTGCTATAATCACTGATACATTTGAACTTATTTCTACCACATTTTTTTTTACTATTTTTATTGGATTTAAATATATGTATATATATCTTCATTCTTCCATGTTCTTTTGGACAAAGTTGTGTTTTTGTTATTGTTATTTTTTTTTCAGGTCAATAATTTTATTTTCTAATTTCTTTTTTTTTTTTAGTTTTTTATTTTTTAAATTTTAAAATCTTTAATTCTTAAATGCGTTCCCAAACATGAACCCCCCTCACACCTCCCTCCCCAGAACATCTCTCTGGGTCATCCCCATGCACCAGCCCCAAGCATGCTGCATCCTGCGTCAGACATAGACTAGCGGTTCAATTCTTACATGATAGTATACATGTTAGAATGGATTTTTTTTAATTAAAAATTTATTTCCAAATTTATTCATGTTATTGCTGAGACTGCACCTTTTAGAAGTGCCAAGCACGGAGTCAGCACAGGTTCTTAGCACTGAATTATACAGTGACAACCTGGTGAAGCAGTCACTATCAGCCCCACTTTACAGTTAACGAAACTGAGACTTAGACAAGTGTTAATATTATTAAAGAGAGATCCTCCCCCTCTGCCTACCCTATTCAACAAACCAACAAAAAATCTAAACCAATTCTCTTACAAGATCTGTAGAAGGGTCTTATGTATTATATACTTGGATAATTAAGTTGAAAGTATGAGAGACAAAATATATAGTTTAATTCCAAATTTGATTCATTTCAGGAAATCTCATTACAGATTCATATGTAGTATATTATTATTATTATTATTTCTTCAGCATCATTTACAATCAGTCTACAGTGTTGCTTAGGAGTCGAAAGAGGCAGCAGAAGCAACCAGACTGAGGGTGGTGCTAGTATTGGGCACTGAATGGGGAGCCAGAGGGGTGGTGTTTACTATGTTCCTTTAATGGGTCGGATGGTAAAGAATCTGCCTGCAATGCAGAAGACCTGAGTTCAATTCCTGGGTGAGGAAGATTCCCTGGAGAAGGGAATGGCAACTCACTCCAGTATTCTTGCCTGGGAAATCCCATAGACAGAGGAGCCTGGGGGGCTACAGTCTATGGGCTTCTCAATTGGATACAACTGAGCGACTAATACTTTCACTTCAATGCATCAGAAACCATGAGAGAGCTTACCTATATTCTCTCAGGTAATATTTGCATCACCTGTATTAGCTTTATATATTGTCCCTCAAAATTCCTGAAGTAGCTAAATGATACCCATGCCAGTTCAGTTCAGTTCAGTTGCTCAGTCATGTCTGACTCTTTGCGATCCCATGAATCGCAGCACGCCAGGCCTCCTTGTCCATCACCAACTCCCAGAGTTCACCCAGATTCACGTCCATCGAGTCAGTGATGCCATCCAGCCATCTCATCCTCTGCCGTCCCCTTCTCCTCCCGCCCCCAATCCCTCCCAGCATCAGAGTCTTTTCCAATGAGTCAACTCTTTGCATGAGGTGGCCAAAGTATTGGAGCTTCAGCTTTAGCATCATTCCTTCCAAAGAAATCCCAGGGTTGATCTCCTTCAGAATGGACTGGTTGGATCTCCTTGCAGTCCAAGGGACCTTCAAGAATCTTCTCCAACACCACAGTTCAAAAGCATCAATTCTTCGGCGCTCAGCCTTCTTCACAGTCCAACTCTCACATCCATACACGACTACTGGAAAAACCATAACCTTGACTAGATGGACCTTAGTCAGCTAAGTAATGTCTCTGCTTTTGAATATGTTATCTAGGTTGGTCATAACTTTTCTTCCAAGGAGTAAGTGTTTTTTAATTTCATGGCTGCAGTCACCATCTGCAGTGATTTTGGAGCCCCCAAAAATAAAGTCTGGCACTGTTTCCACTGTTTCCCCATCTATTTCCCATGGACAACAGTATAAATAATAAATGAGAAAATCAGGGTAAACAGAGAACAATGATAGGGCAGTTTTTAAAAAGCAAGTCACAGGCATTATAATAATAATATATTTTGTGTGGGCGGGAGCCTGGGCTTCAAAGGCACCAGGTCTGAATCTGAGGGCAGGCCAGCCAACAACCCCACTCCGTAATGGGGTGGAATCTTGACTCAGTGACCGTGGTACACTCAGAGCTTCAGTCCCCTTCTCGGCAAAGTGGAGATGATGATGGGAGCATCACTATGCCCACCCAGAGCTGGGATAAGACAAATAGTCAGAATATATACTAACTGCTTCGCACAGTGACTACAGTGAAGCAAGGCTCCACACACATTAGCCATCGATATGAAAAATAATGCATGATACATAGGGCTCAACAAGGTTGCCAAAGACACAGTACATTTACTAGAAGCTCACTAGCACTTGAAATAGGAAGAACAGAAATCTGCTTCAAGATCTACAGGTTGCATTAGCAGAAAACAAATCAACCACTGAAGAGCTAGATAGCTGCTTTCTCTTTCTGTTAAAGAGGCTGATGACAATGCTTCCTGTGATGGCATTATTCTCCCCATCTTATTGACAAAGAAACAAAACCCTGCAAAGTCAAACTCCAGGCTCAGTAGCACAACGAGAGACTGAGCAGAACGCAGGGCTCCTCCTCCATGAGTCTGCTGCCAGGTTAAGGCATTTGGACTCCGCTGAGAGATTTGCTCCGATGGTAAAGAATCTGCTTAGAATGCAGGAGATGCGGGTTCAATCCCTGAGTCAGGAAGTTCCCCTGGAGAACGAAATGGCAACCCACTCCAGGATCAGTTCAGTTCAGTTCAGTCGCTCAGTTGTGTCCGACTCTTTGTGACCCCATGAATAGCAGCACACCAGGCTTCCCTGTCCATCACCAACTCCCAGAGTTCACTCAGACTCACGTCCATCGAGTCCGTGATGCCATCCAGCCATCTCATCCTCGGTCGTCCCCTTCTCCTCCTGCCCCCAATCCCTCCCAGTGTTGATGCTTTTCCAATGAGTCAACTCTTCGCATGAGGTAGCCAACTGCCTGAAAAATCCCAAGGACAGAGGAGCCTGGCGGGCTACAGTTCATGGGGTTGCAAAGCGTTGGACATGACTGAAGTGACCGAGCATGCATGCAGGCACAAGAGATTGGGGCTCACCATCAAGGGAGCAGATGCTTCTGTTATCTCTGGCATGTGCCACGAACACATTTCAAATTCTAAGTGTGATATGGGGAGGGGGAGTTTGGGGAGGGATTTTTATTTCCTGCCGTTCTGCAGCTACAGTGTCATCTCACACATTTATGCCTAGCTTTGGCCACCAGAGACCACAACACATAAAACAGGTGTGCGACATGGCTCGGTGGCAACCAGCCTCGCCCACTGCTACACTGTGTTCAACCAGCAGGGAGAAATAAATCAAATTTCTCTTTCCCCTTAAGGCCCTTGGAATGTTTGGAGGCACGTCAGCTTTGCGAAAGCCAACACTTCCTCTTTTATGAAACTTGCCTTGAGTGGAATGTGTCAGTTACATGCTGTGGCTGGATGGAGACCCTTCATTGTAGGTGATTTCAATTTTCTTTATTAGTTGTTTTAATCGGTCAGTATGTTAGCTCCCTAGAACCGCCAGAACAAAGTTCCACAAGCTGAGTGGCTTAAGGTAACAGAAATATATTCTCCTATAGTTCTGGAGGCGACAATGTCGAAATCAAGGTGTCAGCAGAGCTGGTTTCCTTTGGAGGGTTTGAAGTTGGGAGCCTCTCCAGCTTCTGGCGGCTGCTGGCACCCTGACCTTGGCTGGGGCAGCATTGCTCCTTCACTCTGACCTCTGCCTCTGTCTTCACATGGTCTTTTTCTCCCTGGTGACTCTGTGTCTCCTCCTTTCCTGTCCCCTTTTATAAGAAGATTCACTATGAGACTTAAAGCCCACTATATTTATTTATTTTCAAACGATTCCAATGAGAAGCTTACTTTATTTTTTTAAATTGAAGTGTAGTTAATTTACATTGTTGTGTTAGTTTCAAGTGTATAGCAAAGGAATTTAGCAAATGGATTTCCCTAGTGGCTCCAGGGTAAAGAATCTGTCTGCAATGCAGGAGATGGAGGTTTAACCCCTGGGTCAGGAAGATCCGCGGAGAAGGAAATGGAAACCCACCCCAGTATTCTTGTCTAGGGAATCCCCTGGACAGAGGAGCCTGATGGGCTACAGTCCATGTGGTCACAAGAGTTGGAGACGACTTAGTGACTAAACCACTACCACCATATATATTTACTTAGAATCTTTCCCATCATAAGTTATTCTGAATATTGAGTGTAGTTCTTGTGCTAGACAGCAGGTTCTTGTTGTTTACCTATTTTATATATAGTAGTATGTATATCTATTATATATCTAATTTGAGATCAGCCCAAATATCTAATTTGAGAGCCCACTTTAAATCCAGGATGATCTCATCTCAAAATCCTTAACTTAATTACATCTGTTCCCAAAAAAGTTCATGCTCACAGGTGCTGGGATTAGGACTTGGACATACGTTTTAGGGGTCTTCCGTAACCTATTGTTACCACTATAACCAGTGGTTGTCTGTGTTCAGGCTTCCCAGCTGGGTCAGTGGTAAAGAATCTGCAGGCCGTGCAGGAGCCACAGGAGACCTGGGTTCCTTCCCTGGGTCGGGAAGATCTCCTGGAGGAGGGCATGGCAACTCACTCCAGTATTCTTGCCTGGAGAATCCCAGGGCAGAGGAGCCTGGTGGGCCACAGTCCACGGAGTCGCAAAGAGTCAGAGACAGCCAAAGCTGAGCATGCATGCAACCTGCGTTCACACCCAACAATTCCCACGAGATGCAAAGTAGAGGGGTGTTGCTAGGGGTCATGGAGAGACTTCCTGTTGGGGTAAGGTTTGACATTTTGAGAAAATTACTCCTATCCCTACCAGCATAGTCACCCTAGGGGCTCAGGGAGCAGAGGCTGAAGTGGCCACTTCTTCAGTATCCTCCGACAGCACATTTACGCGTTTATGACCCAAGACTAGTCTGTTGGCTCACGAAAAACAAGAACATCCCTCTTCATCTCTGTGTCTTAGCACCTGCACAGGTCCCAGGACATAATAATTAAGACAGTTAAGCTCCAGGGAAGGTGGAGGAATTAAGAAACTGGAATAGTAGACAGAAGATAAAATAGCACCAATTTTGTACAGCTCATCAGTGTTGATTTCTCAATTTTGACAAGACTCAATCTCCCTTCTCTCTTTTCACTGGCATGCCGGGTACCATCTTCTCATGGTGTCAGCTTCTTAATTAGGTTAGCAAGACACCAAATGCTGATCAGTTCACCCATGAGGAAATCAAATGCTTCGGTTGTAAGCAGTGGAAATTCAATGTATATTACAGAAGATGAAGGGTTCTGTTGTCATGGTAACTGAACAGGCTGAACACCTCCCCCATTCAGCAATTAGTTACTTCAGTGACTGGTTAACTAGTTAAAAACCCTCAATGTACACAGTCAGTTTCATTCCTTCACTCCTGGGAGAGATTTCAGTTTCTGTACCTCTCCTGACATGCGAGAGGTCCTACCCATGCATCACCACACGCTGCCTTTCATTTAACTATCTTATTAAGGTTGCAATATTGACAGATTAAAAAAAAACACATGGTCAGTTGTTAATACTCTTGCTCGAATAGCACAGAGAGCAGGTGGCATTTTTAAAAATGTCCCCTGACATTTAGTGCATGGATCAGAAAATGCTGAACTATCTGCGGCACCTATTTCATGTTATTTTTGTCATCAGATGCTCAAGGTTACCATTTCATCCTGGCTGGCTTCAAGCTAAATCTCATTTGAGAATCTATCAGCTTTTGAGTATAAAAATTACCCATCAAACTTGTTGGTAGAATAACATAATAACTTAGTTAAATATTATTCGTTTGGCCAAAAACTTCACTTGGTTTTTCCTACTATCTTCTGGAAAAACTCAAACAAAATTTTTGGCCAACTCAGTATCTTTAAAACTTTAGACCTCTAACATTGTTTAGTCACTAAGTTGTGTCTGACTCTTTGTGATTCCATGGACTGTAGCCCACCAGGCTCCTCTGTCCATAGAATTTCCCAGGCAAGAATACTGGAGGGGGTTGTCATTTCCTTTTCCAGAGGATCTTTCCAACCCAGGGATCAAACCCATGTATCCTGCATTGCGGACAGTTTCTTTACAGCTAAGACACAAGGGAAGCCTAGACCTCTAAGATCTTTCAATTTAAACTATATAATTGAATGGCATCTTTTAGAGGCACAATGTGTTACCATAAATCACAATGGGATGGGTGCTGAGCCCCATGAAAGCAGAGGCTGTGTCTCCTTAATGTCACATGAACTTCTGTGCCTCAGACATAAGTGACACTCAGCCAATACTGTCTGAATGCACAAGATTTATAGCCAGGTACCTATGAGGGCTGTGAAAGCCAAGTGTCAGTGTGAGGGCGAGACTCCGAGCCTTCCTTCCATCCCCAAATATGTGACAGGCAATGCTGAAGTTCAAATGTTTCCCAACATACAAAAATGCTACCTTCGTGAAAACTCTCACATGGTTACCCAAGAGCAAAGTCAGGAGAAAATGGGAAGAAGGATGGTGAGAGAAAAGGACGAAATCAAATGAGGAAATGAGCAACAAAGGAGAGGTGAGAATTAGACCGAGAAAGAGAACCCAGGTCCCAAAAGAGAAGCTAAGTCCTAGAGGAGAAAGGGACAGGAAAAAATCGAGCAAAAGCAAAAATGACAGCAGCTGTCCTGGTCTCACCAGTCTTCTGCATTAGACACATCCATGAGCTGACAACAGTATCACACGTTCAAATTTCAGGCCGGAAGTAACACTGACAAACTTGTCTTAAGTCAGGGCAAAGCTGCAGAGAGAAGCGAGGTGGCGCTCCACGGCGGGGATGGTGCCGACAGTCACTCTAGAAGAGCAGCCTTCAGTGCAGGTGACACTGGCTTTACTGAGCTCATCACGGTAGGAAGCAGACTGCAGACGGTGTGGTTTGGGCTGCAGACCCCGAGAGCACTGATGCTCCCTGTCGCTGACTCTCAGAGCCCAGGACGGCCCCTGGCGGTCTCCCGCCTTGACCCCAGCTGCCCACGTCCCAGCACCAGACAGCACAGGCCTGGAGCAGGGCACCTGGCCCACAGGAGTGGGGAAGCCTCCAGGAGCCCTCCTCCCCTTGCACTGAGCCCGCTCCTCCGTCCCTGGGTCATGCCTCGGTCTTTCCCTCCCTCTTTTATTCTTCACTTCCAGGCCCCCGTGATGAATCTATTCCAGCTAGAGAGCTCTAAAAAGAGCTAAGAAGAATTTTGCTCTTTATTTTTAATCCAAGCACCCAGTACAGTCCCTGGCAAAGAATAGAAACATTCCATTACCTAACACATCTTCTTTACACATTTATATGCTGATGGACATTTAGGTTGCTTTCATGACCTGGCTATTTTAAATAGTGCTGCAATGAACACACTGGGTGCATGTGTCTTTTTGAAGTAGGGTCTTTGTCTTTTTCAAACTCATGCCCAGGAGTGGGACTACTGGCTCATATGGTAGATAAAGAAGGCTGAGCACTGAAGAACTGATGCTTTCCAATGGTGGTGTTGGAAAAGACTCTTGAGAGACCCCTGGACTGCAAGATCAAATCATTAAATTCTAAGGAAAATGGTAGTCAGTGACCTTCACTGAACACTCGATAGAGGACAGGAACTTCATTCTCAGAGGATAAATGAACCAACAAATTAACAAGCTCCTGACATGGAAATTACACCTTGCTGGTTGTCACTTCCACTAGCTATTAAACGAGGATCTTGAGAAACTCTGGAAAAGACTGGCTCTGTGTGATCAAAACAGGGTCCATACAGACAGGACTATGCCACTTTGAATCAATGGCTTTAAAATGCCAACCAGAGCTTGCTCTTAGAAAATATTCTTTGAAGGCAGATAATGCAATGTAAGTTATATATTTATTTAATTTACTGCATTATCTGCATATATGTGTCACCATATTTCCTATATATTTTCTTCAAATTAGTCTGATGAGTGAAAGGCATGCTAGGGGTACAGATGAAACAAGATTAGCCAAGGGTTAATAGCTTCCCTGGTGGCTCAGACAGAACCAACCTGCAATGCAAGAGACCTAGGTTCAATCTCTCGGTCAGGAAGATCCCTTGGAGAAAGGAACGGCAACCCATTCCAGGATTCCTGCCTGGAGAATCCCATGGACCGAAGAGCCTGGTAGGCTACAGTTCAGGGGGTTGCAAAGAGTTGGACACGACTGAGGGACTACCACTTCATTTCATTTCAGTAGTGGTTGAAGCTGGATGCTGGGTGTATAGGAGTTTGTTATATTATTCTCTTTCGTGTGGTGTTTGTTTACCAATTTTCATAATCAAAACATTTTGAAAACTCGCCAACATTAACTCCCCACCATTAATGATTATCCAACACCATGCTCAGATTCTCACTCACACAGTCCTTCATCAGCTGAGTTCTGAGGGGTAATATACGCTGAAGGTGCTTTATATGCAAGCACTGGGTGACCAAGGCTGTCTTAGGGAGCTTAGCCTAGAGAAAAGACACAACATGGGCATCTATTATTATTATTATTATCCATGGCAGGAGCTGAAAACAGTTGCCAAGTGCATATGCAGCGAGAGAGTGAATCCAGCTTAAGTCAATTACAATTTTCATTCTCACCAACTACTGCAGACTCATTGTATCCTTTGCTCACCAGCCAAAATCCAGTTTCACAACATGGTCCCAACACAACTATTAAGGATGCACTGATCTCAGTTCTTCTCATCACCAGCTGAAATTGTGGATTTCAGACACCTTGCTGGCAGAGACATTAAAGGAACAGACGTAGTTAGACAAAAGCGAGCAATAACACCTCACAGGCTGACAAGGAGGCCTGTGGTGAGATGCAGCGCTCAGTTCTAGCTGCAGATAGCGTGAGCTGCTGGAAATCACTTTTCCCACCAATTATTGCAATGAGGCACTGAGGTGGTAAAGGCTTGAGTTTCCCACAGCAGACACCAGTCTCCTAATGAGGCAGCGAGCATGCTAGCTTTATTAAATATGCAAAATAATCAAATTAAAGGGGGGGTACTTTAATTGAGCGGGGATGTGTCCACTAGACTTCCTATGAATACAATAGGCTATGTAGGGCAGTTAGCCATTTCTCTTGGGGAAAACAACAGTAAGAGCCACGACAACAAAAATTACATGAGCAACCGTGTTTCTGCTCAATTTCCCACCAGTACAGCTGGAAATCTACCAAACCTACCAATTTCTATTGGGAAAACAGGGGTAATACTGTTTTTAGTATCCCAGTCTCGTCTCATCTTTCTCTCCCCTTCTTCCTGCGGTTGGCATCGCCCCCCTGCATTCGTCACATCAAATATTCAAAACAAGCAAGAACTCGATGCCATAAACGACAGTGTCATTTAGACTTTAACGGAAGGCCACATACACTTCTGTGGACTTGCACAGACTTTGCATTTTGACCATGGTAGCTAAACCGATTCTAAGAGGTGTGTCACTTACCACATTCCTGCTACCTCCTAACAGTGTTTGCTAGCTTCATTTTACAGGAAAGGAAACTGAAGCACTTAGAGGTTAAGTAACAGCAGGTCACAGAGTTAGTATGAGGGAGAGCAGTGACTGCTCCCATGTGACAGCCACCAGGCGGAGCCACCGGAGGCAGGTGGAGGTCCAGTGGAAGCTTCTAGTTTGTGTGCGGCCAGAGGGCGTGGCTACCTGCTCAATGCAGGTGTCCTGTGACACCTAATGGTGTGGACACAATGGGGGGGAGAACTTTCAACTCCAGAACATCAAGCTATATCCAGAAAGCCCTCCAAATCAAAACCACTGGTTTTCTTTCTTTTTGTTAAACTGGAGTACAGTTGATTTAAATATGGTGTTAAGTTGCAGATGTATGGAAAAGTGATTTGGTTATATATGTGTGTGTGTGTGTGTGTGTGTGTGTGTGTGTGTATACATACATATTTTTTAATTCTATTTTTTCCATTATAGTTTATTGCGAGATATTGGATATAGTTCCCCATGCTATATTGTAAATTCTTCTTGTTTATCTATTTCATATATGGTATGTGCATCTGTTAACCCCATTTTCCAATTTATATACCGCTTTTGGTAACCACAAGTTTGATTTCTTCATCTGTGAGCCTGTTTCTGCTTTGTAAATAAGTTCATTTTTATGATTTTTCTAGGTTCCATATGTAAGTGATATCATATAGTTGTCTTTCTCAGTTTGACACGTCATGTAGTATGACAACCCCGAGGTCCAGCCATGTCACTGCAAATGGCATTGTTCTGGCTGAGAAACATTCCATTACCTAACACATCTTCTTTACACATTTATGTGCTGATGGACATTTAGGTTGCTTTCATGACCTGGCTATTTTAAATAGTGCTGCAATGAACACACTGGGTGCATGTGTCTTTTTGAAGTAGGGTCTTTGTCTTTTTCAAACTCATGCCCAGGAGTGGGACTACTGGCTCATATGGTAGATAAAGAAGGCTGAGCACTGAAGAACTGATGCTTTCCAATGGTGGTGTTGGAAAAGACTCTTGAGAGACCCCTGGACTGCAAGATCAAATCATTAAATTCTAAGGAAATCAACCGTGAATATTCATTGGAAGGACTGATGTTGAAGCTGAAACTCCAATACTTTGGCCACCTGATGCGAAGAGCTGATGACTCATTGGAAAAGACCTTGATTCTGGGAAAGCTAGAAGGAAGGAGGAGAAGGGGGTGACAAAGGATGAGACGGTTGGATGGCATCACTGAGTTTGAGCAAGCTCCGAGAGATGGTGAAGGAGAGGGAAGCCTGGCGTGTTGCAGTCCACGGGGTTGCAGAGTCGGACACGACTGAGCAGCTAAACGACAACAGCATGGCAGATCCAGTTCTAGGTTTTAAGGAGCCTCCACACTGCTCTCCATAGTGGCTGTATCATTAACATTCCCACCAACACTGCAGGAGGTGTTCATTCTCTCCACCCGCTCTGGAATTTATCCTTTGTAGATTTCTTTAATGATGGCCGTGCTGACTGGTGTGAGCAGACATCTCCTTGTAGTTTTGATCTGCATTTCTCTAACAGTGATTTTGAGCATCTTTTCGTGTGCATGTTGGCCAAAACCACCAGTTTTCATGAGGACCAGGTGGTGCCACTAGTCCACAGTTTGGTCACAGGGAAAAGACAAGTCAGGATAATTAAAACTCAGTGAGCTGAGGGCTGACAGGCACCCAGGTAGAAAAGCCACTGGAGGTCAGAGTGCAGGGTGAGTAACAGTCTGGAAACATCTGGGATGACTTCATAAAGGGGATGGACGATCTTTCAGCAGTTTTGAAGGACAAGTTGGAAACCACTGTGTAAACAGGGTGAGGATTATATTCAAGGCATGTATAAATGTAAAAACCAAAATTGTTAACAAGAGTAAAAGGCAGGTAGGAACCAGAGAGTGAAGGTGCCTGAATGCCAGGCCAAGGAGTCTGGATTTTATCCCATTAGCAAAGGGGAAATATTCAAGGACTAAAGAGTTGTATGATAACCAGTCTACTCACAGTGAGCTAACGGTTGCCTGAGGATCTGTTACACTTTTGTGTATCTCGGCCTAATAGCAACACATTTCCTCTTCTTTGCATTGCTGGCATTAATCACAACAAAGCATCATCACCTGCAATTTTTGGTTCACGCTAAAGCAAATGCACAGTATAAAAAGGGCTTAACTGTGCGCTTCCCCAGCACCTGCTGATGCCCTCAGGATACTGTGAACATTACAAGGGGCAGGTCACCACCGCCCCTGGAGAAGTGGAGAAGGGGCAGTGCCACTGCCTATCTGCACGTTAAGCATCAGTAAAATTCAAATTCTTCTGGTCTGGGGGCGAAGATAAGTATATTTAGAAATCACAGACTGCGTGCTGCTGTGCCCATGCTGCTGCTCCGTGAATAGCAGGTGGGCTTGCCTTAGGGACGCGGGCTGGAGGCATTTGCCCCTCACTATGCTCTCAGTGCCTGCAACAGTGCCGCGTGGCCAAGCAGGTTTTCAACAGTTTTCTGTATGGACTGAAAGGAGTGAATGTTTCCATTTCTAATTTTTAAAAAAATTATAAATTTTTTATTGGTTATTTTCCACTTACGTTATTGTAAAATATTGGCCATATTCCCCATGTTACACAAACACATCCTTGAGCTTATCATGTACCCACCTCCCTCTCCCCCAATTCTATAATTCTGCTCTTACCCCCACCCCACTGGTGAAAAGGATGAATTTTAAACTGGATTTAAAGCAGGTTAGGTGGAGGGATATTAAGTCTCAAGAATGGGCCAAAGAACTAAATAGACATTTCTCCAAAGAAGACATACGGATGGCTAACAAACACATGAAAAGATGCTCAACATCACTCATTATTAGAGAAATGCAAATCAAAACCACAATGAGGTACCACTTCACACCAGTCAGAATGGCTGCGATCCAAAAATCTGCAAGCAATAAATGCTGGAGAGGGTGTGGAGAAAAGGGAACCCTCCTACACTGTTGGTGGGAATGCAAACTAGTACAGCCACTATGGAGAACAGTGTGGAGATTCCTTAAAAAATTGCAAATAGAACTCCCTTATGACCCAGCAATCCCACTTCTGGGCATACACACCGAGGAAACCAGAATTGAAAGAGACACATGTACCCCAATGTTCATCGCAGCACTGTTTATAATAGCCAGGACATGGAAACAACCTAGATGTCCATCAGCAGATGAATGGATAAGAAAGCTGTGGTACATATACACAATGGAGTATTACTCAGCCGTTAAAAAGAATTCATTTGAATCAGTTCTGTTGAGATGGATGAAACTGGAGCCAATTATACAGAGTGAAGTAAGCCAGAAAGAAAAACACCAATACAGTATACTAACACATATATATGGAATTTAGGAAGATGGCAATGACGACCCTGTATGCAAGTCAGGAAAAAAGACACAGATGTGTATAATGGACTTTTGGACTCAGAGGGAGAGGGAGAGGGTGGGATGATTTGGGAGAATGGGAATTCTAACATGTATAATATGTGGGAATTGAATCGCCAGTCCATGTCTGACGTAGGGTGCAGCATGCTTGGGGCTGGTGCATGGGGATGCCCCAGAGGGATGTTGTGGGGAGGGAGGTGGGAGGGGGGGTCATGTTTGGGAACGCATGTAAGAATTAAAGATTTTAAAATTAAAAAAATAAATAAATAAATTAAAAAAAATAAACTGAAAACTTCAAAAAAAAAAAAAAAAAGAATTTATAGAGGGAACTTACTGTGGTCCAGTGGTTGAGAATCTACCTTCCAATGCAGGGGACGTGGATTCAGTCCCTGGTTGGGGAACTAAGCTCCCACAGGTCGCAGGGTAACTAAGCCTGCGCTCTGCAACTAGAGAAAGTCTGTGCGCTGCAACTAGAGAGAGCCTGCGTTCTGCAACAAGGAGCCCTTGCGGTGCAACGGCAAAATTAGAAAAAAGAATTCATCAGATTTCTCAGTTAAAAATGAGTCACCTGTCATAAAACCAATCCTGGGTTCATACCTCTTGGCTGAAAGTTAAAGAATGCTAAGACACAAGACTGATCTCTTTTAGGATGGACTGGCTGGATCTCCTTGCAGTCCAAGGGACTCTCAAGGGTCTTCTCCAACACCACAGTTCAAAAGCATCAATTCTTTGGCGCTCAGCTTTCCAACTCTCACGTCCACACATGACTACTGGAAAAAGCATAGCTTTGACTAGTCGGACCTTTGTTGGCAAAGTAATGTCTCTGCTTTTTAATATGCTGTTTAGGTTTGTCATAGCTTTTCTCCCAAGGAGCAAGTGTGTTTAAATTCCAGGGCTGCAGTCATCATCTGCAATGATTTTGGAGCCCAAGAAAATAAAGTGTCACTATTTCCACCATTTCTGCATCTATTTGCCATGAAGTGATAGGACCGGATGCCATGATCTTTTCTGAATGTTGAGTTTCAAGCCAACTTTTTCACTCTCCTCTTTCACTTTCATCAAGAGGCTCTTTAGTTCTTCTTAGCTTTCTGCCATAAGGGTGGTGTCATCTGCATATCTGAGGTTATTGATATTTCTCCCTGCAATCTTGATTCCAGCTTGTGTTTCATCCAGCCTGGCATTTCGCTTGATGTACTCTGCATATGAGTTAAATAAGCAGAGTGAAAATACACAGCCTTTACGCACTCCTTTTCCTGATTTGGAACCAGTCTGTTGTTCATGTCCAGTTCTAACTGTTGACCTGTATACAGATTTCTTAGGAGGCAGGTCAGGTGGTCTGGTATTCCCACCTCTTGAAGAATTGTCCACAGTTTGTTGTGATCCACACAGACAGGATGGTTTCCATAAAGGAATCCCTGCTTTGTACAGTTTATGTGGTGACTCTGTATAGGAGGCAACCACATGTACACATCACATGTAAACATAAATATCCAAGTGCGTGCGTGTGTACTTAGTCGCTTAGTCATGTCCAACCAACTCTCTGCGACCCCATGGACTCCCGCCAGGCTCCTCTGACCTTGGGGATTCTCCAGGCAAGAATACTGGTGTAGGTTGCCATTCCCTTCTCCAGGGGATCTTCCCAACCCAAGGATCGAACCCACGTGTCTTATGTCTCTGCATTGGCAGGCGGGTTCTTCAACACTAGCACTACCTGGGAAGCCCAAATATCCGAGTAGTGACTTATGTATGAAAAAAATTTCATGTTAAATGGTGAAAGGCTGGAAAGCGATCATCAGAGTTAAACAGAGCCAAGTGAGAGGTCAGTTAACACAGCTGCTGGGAGGGGAGAACACCCAGATAAGAGGGCAAAAGGAAAGGTTACCTCAGGCAGAGATTTTAATCACTCAACTTGCTGAACGAACGTGTAGTCAGTTGCTCAGTCATGGCTGACTCTGTGCGACCCCATGGACTGTAGCCCACCAGGCTCCTCTATCCATGGGATTCTCCAGACAAGAATACTGGGGTGAGTTGCCATTTTCTTCTCTAAGTGAATGAATATAGATGCTATTAAGGTCAAATTCCTAAATATCCCTTCTTCATGGGCAAGACACCTGCAATGCAGGAGACCTGGGTTCGATGCCTGGGCTGGGAAGATCCCCTGGAGAAGGGAAAGGCTACCCACTCCAGTATTCCTGCCTGGAGAATGTCATGGAGTGTATAGTCCATGGAGTCTCAAAGAGTCAGACACGACTGAGGGACTTTCACTCACTTTCCCATGGGCAAGAGGCACTTAACGTTATCAAATGGTTGATGGCAAATTTACTATTTCCTCTGAGAAAACAAAAGAAGAAAGACAGGGGAACTATAGACACAAGATAATTATGGAGTTGGATAAATTCCCACATGTAAAAAAATATAGCTTAACTCTTTAAAGTACTTTTAACTGCATGGGTTTTGGTGGAAATTTTATGAAAATTAAAGTAACAAAGTAGCTGAATTTTCTCCGTGTAAATGCTGTATTTTCACCTTCAAAGAGCTCTCAGAACATTATTAAAGTTAAAGCAGATAACATTAATACATGAGGCAGATGAAAGTGTCATAATGGAACCATTTTGGGTAAACAAACACACACATACGCACACACACACACAGCAGAAGAATCTGAAAGGCTGTCAATACTGAAGGAGAAGAACTATAGAAGTGTCACCCACGCTGTATACACTAGGGCACTGTAGTGACAAAAACATCTATGAATTTGGAGAATTTTCCTTGCAAGTGCCTCCGATAGGCTATTAAGTAACGGAAAGAGAAATTTTCTTTCCTACTGATAAGTGCTGCCTAACCAGTCTTAAATCACCTTTTAAACACTCTGTCAAAAAAGCTGATAACATAAAGAGGGCAGTGCATTGACAGGCATTCTTCCTTTTCTAAAAGGATCTCTTAGAATTTCTAAAGCATGAAAAGTTTCTGCAGTAAATATTCCCGCATTTCTGCAGAAATGTTTAGAAGGCCCATGGGTGAGAACAGTAGCATAATAACAACAACAAAATAAGCAACGTACAAGCCACAGGAGCTGAAATACATAACTCAGTTACAGACAGACCAGCAGACATCATCAAACCCCAGCCAGACTTAGTGCAGCACCTACAATGAACACAAATGATGCTCAACCGGGGGGAAGGATATCTTTAGAAAACTCAAGGATAAAATTGGATGATAGTAGTTTCTATGATCACACACAGTAGAAACAGGATTTTTCAACAAATTCCAGTATTCTTGAACCAAGGAATATACCTATAAAAAGGAAACTATGTCTTCGAACAATAAAAATAAGAAGCAAAGCAAAATGGGATGACATTTTGTGACTTTGGATTTGGCAATGTGTTCTGACATGTGATAATCAAAGCACAAGAAACAAAGAAATGAACAGATCAACTGGACGTTATCAAAAGCAAAACACTTCCATTCTTCAAAGGACACTATCAAAAAAGTGAAAGACAATCAGAATGAGGAGAAAATGTCTGCACATCATACATATCTGGTAAGATATCTGTACCTAGAATATATGAAGAACTCTTACAAACCAATGATAAAAAGAAAACACAGTTAAAAACTGGTCAAAGTACTTGATTAGATGCTTTCAGAAAGAACTGACATGCCTGTAAAGATGATACAAGAATAGGCAAGAAGTACATGAGAAGACACTCCACATTATTAGTCATTATGCAAATGTAAATCAAAATCACCTTGTGATGAGGAAGCAACCTAAATATCCATCAACAGATGAACAGGTAAAGAAGACGTGGTACCCGCACTTCATAGAACGCCACCCGGTCATAAGGAGAATGAAGTGATGCCACCTGCAGCAACGCGGATGGACAGAGAGATACGAAGCGAAAAGTGAGAGGGCTAGTCGTCAGTCGCATCCCACTCTTTGTGACCCCATGGACTATAGCCCACCAGGCTCCTCTGTCCATGGAATTCTCCAGGCAAGAATACTGGAGTAGGTGGCCATTCCCTTCTCCAGGGGATCTTCCCAACCCATGGATCAAACCCAGGTCTTCCTCATTACAGGCAAATTCTTTGCCATCTGAGACACCAGGGAAGCCCATACTAAGTGAAGTCAGAAAGAGAAAGACAAATTGCATACGATACCACTTATATGTGGGATCTAAATTATGACCCAGATGACTTATTTATGAAACAGAAACAGGCTCACAAACATGGAAAAGATTTGTGGTTGCCACGGTGGAGAGGGGTGGTGGAGGGAAGGAGTGAAATTTTGGGGTTAGCAGGTGCAAACTATTGTATATGAGATGGATAAACAACAAAGTTCAACTGCATACAACAGGTAACATTCAACACCCTTTCATAAACCATAACATAAAGAATATGAATTATATATACATATATATATATCTGAATCACATTGCTCTATACCAGAAACTAACACAACCCTGTAAATCAACTATATTTCAGTAAAAAATAAATAAAAATCAATCAAACAAACACCCACCATGTGATGCCACTGAACACCCTGTCGGATGACTGAAAACAAAAAGTCAGATGATAACAACTGCTGGAGAGGATATGGAGCAATCGGAACCTTCACACTGCTGCTAGAAATGTGAAATGAAGCACTCACTTTGGAAAATCGCAAGGAATTCCTCAAAACTTTAAACATATAACCTAGCAATAACCATATGACTTAGGAATTACACTCCCATGTATATTCCTAGGAGAGTGAAAGCATATATCCACAAACAACGTGTACATGGACATGCATAGTAGCACTGTTCATAACAGCCCGAACAACCCAAGTGTCCATCTGCTGATGAATGGATAAACAAAATGTGGTATATGCGGACAATATCCAGCCATAAAAAGAAATTAAGTTCTGATATATACGACAATATTAATAATCTTGAACACAAAAGGCTACACTTTATACGATTCAACTTGTATGAAATGTCTAGAATAAGCAAAGATACAGAGACAGGAAATAAGTTAGCTGTTACTTAGGGCTGAGGCAGAAGGGAAGGGGGGTGACGGCTATAAGGCAGAAGTCTGTAAAGGTTCTAAAACTGATCGTGGTAGGAGTTGCACAAATCTGCAAATATATCCAAAAATGGCACATAAATATGCAAATGTGTACATAAATAGGTACATAAATTGCGTGGTATATGAATTATATCTCAATAAAGTTCCTATTAAAAAATTATTGGAGCTTCCCAGGGGCTAAGCCTGAAGGTGAAAATAAACACGGAATCATAGAAATGGGCGGAATACAGTACAAAATGGGGCTTTTGAGGTCGACAAGCACAGGTCTGAATTCCAGTTAAAATACTTACTGTCTGAATGAATTTGGAAAAGCCACTTATTCTCCCTAAACCTCAGTTTCTTGATTTGAAAAGAAAGTAACAATTATACCAAATGTACAGAAGTATAATGATGAGTAGCATATTTCCAGTTCACACTGAAAACAGAATTATCTGGTATCAATGTCCCACATTATTCTCTGACAACCACCAGCAAGTGTAAAATACAAACAGCTTTCTTAAGAGGAACAAGTGCTTGCCAATGAGTTATGACTGCAACCTACAGAAATAAAATGCACAATAAGTGCAATGTGCTTGAATCATCCTGAAACCGTCCCCTCACCTCATCCGCAAAAACTGTTTACAGTGAAACTGGTTCCCGGTGCCAAAAAGGTTGGAGACTACTGCTCTAGATCAACAAATGTGCCACTCTTGGAACAGTCATTATGATTTTAGGATTGGGAAGAATCACTCTTAAAATGAAAAAGCAGGGTTTAAATACTATGTTACTAAGTCTCAAGGTCCTCAGCTCTGGAGTCGAGAACAACAGTAATGGCTTGGCTGGTTGTTATGAAGATGAATTAAGACATATGGAAACAACGGAACACACACAACACCTAGTGTGTTAGAGTGTTCTGAATGCTTTTTTAAAAGCATTGGCAAAAGCCAGAAAATTGTGCTAAACAATAAAGGCTCTGGCTCAGTGTTACTATTCACTGATCAGTTTTAATACCAACCGAAGTTCTCCTTGACCCACACTAATGAGGCTTGGGGAGTGTGGGGGTGAAGGAACAGACCCTTGAAGGTCTCCCCAAAGCCAGCTCTTTTCCATCGAGGAAAGCAATTCCCCCAGCCAGGTGCAGAGTAGCTATTTGGAAAGGCTCCTGAAAAATTCTTCTCTGGGTAATCAAAAATATTTAAAAAAAAAAAAAAACCCACACAAACAATTTTGTCCCTGTATTATTAATTACCTTTCAGGACAGAAATAAAACAAAACAAATTACCCCTGCTGAGTAGCGTGATAACCAGAGATGGTACCAGACGCGCTAAGCCTGTTTCATGCCAGAGACAAATAGGGCTTGCTCAGTGCCAGAGATAAATTGGACAGACTCATCTCCTAGAAATAACCCTCAAAATACAAAAGCAGGTTTAGCACTCAGCAGCTTAAACACACACACACACGCACGCACGAGTAGCACACACAAATACATCACACTCTGCACTCACGCTTTGACTTCTGAGAGACCATTCGAAATGTAATTTAATGCTGGTTAGGCAAGAGCTTATCTTTAGGAAAAGAAAATTCGCTCTTCCCTAAACAAACATTTTCTAGAGTTATTCAAATAAATTCTTATCAGCGGTTAGTAATTATGTCCCTGGAATGAGCCCCTGACAACCAGCGCCTCTGAGAGGACAGTAAAACTTCACCGTCTAGCCCAGTGAGCCAAATCTTGTGCATGCCCAGACCCGTCCTGGAGAATGATGGCCCGGGATGGGACACTTCGTATCTCAGAGCATTTCTCACAAGCCAGAGGCTGGCAGCAAATGCCTGCTATGATAGCATGAAACATCTACCTTGGCCAAATAAAAAAAGCCATTCCAAAATAAGGCCCATAAAACATGTGGCAAGAGCCTTCAGGCCTGTGAAATTTTCACATTTTGTCAAAGGCAATCCTGGCGAATCTTTACCCCCAAATAAGTCACCCCTCAGGAATAGAGAATGAACTTTTTTATTTCCCTTATTAAATTCAGAACATTTCTTGGTTCCTAGCACATCAGAGGCCAAGATTTCAAGGCATTTTAAGGCATCCTATGATTCTATTTTCCTCCCTTCCAAACCAAGACAGCCTTACGAAAAGACACGTTTCATCACTCCCTCTACTGCTCATGAATTTACAAAGGCTCCCTACAGGCTGAACAGGGCAAAGAGCTGCAAGCTGTCACCAGACCATGGCTGAGTTCAAGGCAGGTCCTGCATCAACACAGAATTTATCAAGAATGAAGCAACACTACCTTGGAAAGGTCAGGGCTACAGAGATAAGGGTGCTAAGTTGCTTCAGTCATGTCCGACTCTTTGCACCCCCATGGACCATAGCACGCCAGGCTCCTCTGTCCTTGGGATTCTCCAGGTAAGGATACTGGAGTGGGGGCCATGCCCTCCTCCAAGGGATCTTCCCCACCCAGGGAGCGAACCTGAGCCTCTTAAGTCTCTTGCACTGGCAGGCCGGTTCTTCACCATGAGCACCACCTAGGAAGCCCCACAGAGATAAGCTGGGCGGGGCTAAATAGGAGAGAAGTCAGAGTTGACTTCTGGCTTGAGGTTTGGTCACAGACCAAATGGCCCAAAGCAGGCAGTTACTCAGAGAGACACAAAATGTGGACCACAGTGCAAGAATTTTAATTGGCTTAAGGTCAGTACTCTGAACAGCTTTGAGGGAAGGAACTTAATAGTTAAAATTAAACTTCCTTAGAGCCTGCACTATTTTGTAAGTCCTCAAGCTAATAGCAGTAGAAAACATAGGTGGAGGAGCATCCTGGGAGGAAGAGAGACCCTGGGATCCATCCCACTGTCTCCCATAATGTGTGGTAATGGGGTACAGTGAAGGCGACTTAATGGGAAGGCAAGGGAACTCACACAGGTCAGTATCAACACCCTTAACAAAATATGAGCCAAATTCTTCTGTAGAAAGTGAAGATGGAAGAGGGGGAAGATTCAGTGGAAATGTTTGAAAGAGAAACAGGGAGGACTGAGATGGAGACTAAAGATTTAAAAACTATAAAAAATGGGTTTGCCAACCAACAGTTAGGTACTACTTACAAAGTTGAAAGTTGAAATGCATTAATTGACATGAATTCACATTTTATTTGAATGTCTACTATAAGCTAAGTTTCAGTAGGGGCACAGAGACATACAAAGCAATGTAGAGAGTTCAGTGTTCAGTTGGGACAGATATGTAAACAGGAAGTTACAATTCAGTGTGTGGTCAGTGCTGTGACTGTGCCAAACACAGGGCATTTGTGAATAACAATCTGTATTGGAACTGTGATTTTTTTTTTCTTTCCTTCCTCTAGTGGGGCTTGGCAATCTAAAACTATCAGGACTGAGGATCTGAGTGACCCAGAGGTTTGGATTGATAAACTGGGTGTGAAAACAGTGTGTTCTTTATTGTTTCAGCACCTTGGAGAGTACCTGGCTCAGAGAAGGGCTTTGACTTTTCCCCCTCTTTGGTGCAGGAATTAGAAGACCGTTTCGTGAATTAAGTAATAAATCACCACGGCTCTTTACTGAGCAGGAGGCATGTGAACAGAGAAAGAAGACAAAGGATTGTGAGAATTCAATTTCAGGGGTAGGAGTCAATGAAAACATTCCTGCTCTGCACGTGTAAATGACCTAGAGAACAGAGAAGCTGATTTTGTTTGAAGTGATGAACTTTTGATAATCACATGAAGTCACTGTAGTCTCTGAGGATAATGATGAAGGCAAAGATAGAGAAGATGATGGTATGGTAGATATGAAGCACATAGTTTGTGGGAAAACGTGTGCGAGGCTGGAAGATAACAGCTAAAAGCATGGATAGAATTTAGGGCAAGAGGCTGAACATGTTCTTCAATCCTCCTCCTCCACGTTATGCCAAATAAGAGAGAAGCCTCTATTGGAGACGGTTTCCAGAAAAGGAAATTCCTCTACAGTGAGCTGGCCATGGGCACACTTATAGAAACAATGAGAGTGACAGCCAACATTTGTTTAGCACTAATTTATTCACTGCGTGTGCGTCACCCCACATAATCCTCCTGTCCATGAGGATGGACAGCACCACCATTTGCCTCATTTGAAAATGAGCACGCTGAGGCTTTCAGGATTTCTACTGAACTTACTTGATCATAAGCCCATAGCAGCAGAACCAGGACGTCGACACAAAGCGTTCTGTCTTAACCAGTTGTTGCTGTTAAGTTGCTCAGTCGTAACTGACTCTTTGTGACCCCATGGACTGTCGCCAGCCAGGCTCCTCTGGCCATGGGATTGTCCAGGCAAGACTACTGGAGTGAGTCACCATTTCCTTCTCTACTCTAAACCAACAGGTTATAGAAAAGGAGGATAAAATGCAAGGTTTGGGGTGAATGGGTTAATTTACATGTGTTCGTATACTTCTGATTAAAAACATAAAATGGCACCAACTTCCCAAACTGACTCTGTGCATTCTGCCAACCCTCCCAGGCCTGCACCGAGTCCCCCATGGACCAGCCGTGAGGGTGGGTGGCTGCAGGATCAGTCAGCCCAGGCCGCTGCCCCGCCTTTCTGCTCAGAGCGCAAAGCGCCACGGGCAGTGACAGGAGCAGCTCCCTGCTCCGCCGGGCTGTGGGTGTCAGCTCAGAACACACTGACCAGAAGGGGGCCTAGACACGCCTGAGTGAACAAAGCAATGCAAGCCTCAAAGAGAAAGCAAATCTGTCCCGGGAGGTGAGAGTACACAGACCGTTATCCCGGAAGGCACCTGGCTTCATGACAAAGGAAAACAGCTCCAGACAACCACAACTTCCCATTTTCATTTAAAACTAATTTTATGGCCTGCAGTTCAAGTTATTTCCAACATGAAGTTATATAAGAATATAATTCCTAACCATAACCGAGGGAAACCTTTTTCCTTTCCACACTTACCTCCTTCACACTGCAGTAAAGACCTACTACACCATGGCAGTGACAATCACAGAAACTCCGAATCATTTCACATCATGTTTTCCAGGATGAGAAGTGTATCTGGGCTTATGGTATCTCTGCAAATTTCCAAGGTAAAGCAGCAACTAGCTCCAGATTACACAGAAGAAACTTGGAATGAGATTTTTAAAAACCTTTTGGTCTCAAAGCTTCTGTGATGACCAAAGGATTGAGAAATTTGCCTCTGTGATAAAAGGCATTCTCTGCTAACATACTAGTGAATGAGCATAGTCAGACAAATGAATAAAAAGTGCAAACAGTGCTCTGATCCCCAGTGGACTCTTCCCCCTAAATCACGAGCGTATGGGCAGCTAGCATGTGAGGATCAGAGCGTGCAGAGACGATGCTTCATACTTTCCCCAGTGCCAGCCCCAGAAGTGCTCGCAGCCAACTCGGGGACTGGCAGCAACACTCAAGACACCCGTGGCACACGGCTCCTCTTAAGGAGAGGGAGCTTGTCTGCCTTGGAACCAGCACGCATGGGCCACAGGAAATATAAAGTCTGGCACAAAAGCTGGGCCTAGGAGCACACACCTCTTGATTGTATATTACATTCAGAAGATGTGAGCTCAACGAATGGGGTTAGAATTAGGTTGTATGTTACAAGCATTCATATCATCCACTAAGCCATTTACTTCTGCTAAATATCCTATAGTTATGGGTTTGAAATACGCAACCACTGTTGCCAAGACCTCCATTTTCTTTCCTGAACTGAATCCTATCCCACCTTGCCTCTCAGATGATAAAGAAATCGTGAATTCTAGAACGTATGACTCGGTTTTCCCATCAGTGCCTCTCTAGGACTTAGATCTGTGTGGCAAAAAGCTCAGCTTCATTCTCCATTTTGCATATAAACTTCTGATTTTCATGGGAAATATCAGTCTTCCCACAATGTAAAGCTGAAAAGTGCCTGGTAACTTCAGGGACAGAGCATCCCCACTGTGAATTCCTTCTTTCTGGAAGGAAAAAATCTCTCCAAACTCTAAGCCCTTTTAAGCCAGTACTAGCGTCTTGTTATCTTAGATCCATGCAGAATCTCCCCAAATATTATTATTATATTACTTCAAAAAGAAAAGATGGAAAGTATTTGATATTTGGACAAAATTTAGCCTTTCAACTAAGTATAAAGAGGTGATGCTTAAAGTTGCAAAAGTACACTGGAATGTTAATTTTTAGCCACTATATTATCAAATACCATAAAGGAGTAATACTATTCTTTACAAGCTAGAGATTTCTTTCTTTCTGTTTCTATTCTCTTTTATTCTCCCTTCCATTTTCTAATTTCTTCTTTCTTTTCTTTCATCAGTAAATTTCTTGGTAAGACTTTATCAGTCTCCTGCAGTGCAGGAGATGTAGGTTTGCACCCTGGTCAGAAAGGTCCCTAAGAAGGAAATGGCCAGCCACTCCGGTGTTCTTGCCTGACACAATCCTGCGGACAGAGGAGCCTGGTGGGCTACAGTCCATGGGGTCACAGAGAGTCAGACACTGCTTAGCAACTAAACGACAACTACGAGCAGAAATACCAACAGATCCTGAGACTTTAAGAAACTTCCTTCAACTTATTTCTTACAAATAGCAGAGAGAGGACTTGAATCCAGAACTCATTAATCTAAAGCTAGAATTCACTTCCCCATAAGAGCCTGCCTCTCCCGCTCTCTCAACGGCCACTGAAGCACATTCCTTACAGTTACTGACAATTGTAAACACAAGTGCTATCCGTCATTTTAAAAGCAGAAAATAGAATATTTTGTTTTCCTCTCTGTAAGAATCTTAAAGTGAGCTGGCATTTATTAATGTGATTCTTAAATATGACTTTTCGTATTCAAGTGTGCGACTTGCTATAAAGAGAGACACTCAAAATATTTCACATTTAATTATTCATGTTATAATTAGTTACAAACACATTTTATTTTTATGTTAAAGAAAGAGACAGTGTCCCTTTAAGTGATTTTGTCATGATTTTCTACTGCAATTCAATTACTGCTTGGTGCTGAGAAGGCTGAAATTTTCATTTGAATTCTTCTATTTAAATTTTTACATCACTGGCTGTAACCCCAGGGTATGGGCAATTTGTAATGTTAGCAATTCTTTAGATGCTGAATATTAAAATCTACTTTTGTATTTCAAGGGTTATTTCTAATTACATGCACAATTGCTAATCCATCTGCCTACTACATAGATGTCTGTGGTTATATATGCTTGAATACTTGCTGAAAATTAAATAACATCATAAACAGTCGAATTAATTTCCTTGAGCATACCAAAGGCAAGAAGGCTGTGCTAAGACAAAATATGATTTGCCCTGAGAAACATAAAGAAGGCTTATCTTACACCTCCCTGAATTTGTCACATTCTATCACTGGATAGTCTTTTAAGAAAAATCCTAAAATTTGAAATAAGTGATACCTGAGAAATATTACCTTATATGTATGTGTGTGTGTATGTATATATATGTATATATACACGTATACATATACAGCATACATATACATATACAGCATACATATACCTATATGCTGCTGCTGCTCAGTCGCTTCAGTCGTGTCCGACTCTGTGCGACCCCAGAGACGGCAGCCCACCAGGCTCCCCCGTCCCTGGGGTTCTCCAGGCAAGAACACTGGAGTGGGTTGCCATTTCCTTCTCCAATGCATGAACATGAAAAGTGAAAGTGAAGTCACTCAGTTGTATCTGACTCTTAGTGACCCCAAGGACTGCAGCCCACCAGGCTCCTCTGTCCATGGGATTTTCCAGGCAAGAGAACTGGAGTGGGGTGCCACCGCCCTCTCCATGTACATATACATATACATATATAACCTTATCTGGATGAATAAAATTTTAGTCTAAAGATGTTTCACTGTCAAACCAACAAGTCCATAATGTGTTTCCTGCAATAACATGACCAAATGTAGCAGTTTCAGTAAGAAGTTGTTTCCTTCTAACATAATAGAAAATTGTAAAAGACAAAAAATTCCTGGGCTGTCTTTTGTTTCTTCCATCATTGTCATTGTTTTAAAGTCGGGGAAAAATATGAAAGGCTGAACTTCAGAGTCCATGAAAATGATATTTATCCAAATTTTATAGAGATGTGAAAAAGTTGGCTTAAAGCTCAACATTCAGAAAATGAAGATCATGGCATCTGGTCCCATCACTTCATGGGAAATGGATGGGGAAACAGTGGAAACAGTGTCAGACTTTATTTTGGGGGGCTCCAAAATCACTGCAGATGGTGACTGCAGCCATGAAATTAAAAGACGCTTACTCCTTGGAAAAAAATTTATGACCAACCTAGATAGCATATTCAAAAGCAGAGACATTACTTTGCTGACTAAGGTCCGTTGAGTCAAGGCTATGGTTTTTCCTGTGGTCATGTATGGATGTGAGAGTTGGACTGTGAAGAAGTCTGAGCACCAAAGAATTGATGCTTTTGAACTGTGGTGTTGGAGAAGACTCTTGAGAGTCCCTTGGACTGCAAGGAGATCCAACCAGTCCATTCTGAGGGAGATCAGCCCTGGGATTTCTTTGGAAGGAATGATGCTAAAGCTGAAACTCCAGTACTTTGGTCACCTCATGTGAAGAGCTGAGTCATTTGGAAAAGACTTTGATGCTGGGAGGGATTGGGGGCAGGAGGAGAAGGGGCTGACAGAGGATGAGATGGCTGGATGGCATCACTGACTCGATGGACGTGAATATGAGTGAACTCCAGGAGTTGGTGATGGACAAGGAGGCCTGGTGTGCTGCAATTCATGGGGTCGCAAAGAGTCTGACATGACTGAGCGACTGAACTGAACTGAATAGAGATGTTGAGGAAAACTTAATCGCTGAGAAAACACACACACCCCTCAGAAGAAAAAGGCAAAGGTTATCTGAGCAAGTTGCAGTAGTGAAACGGTTCAGGAGGGAGGAAGCCTAAGGAATCCGTCTCCCTGTTTTAGAGAGAAAATAAAATCTGATGTTTTAAATTTGGCTGAGAGGGTTGGTATTAACAGAATAGTTTTCATAGAGATTTAGAAAGTCTCAAGGAAGGCAAAGTTGACCCTGATGGTTCCACTTCAGGGTCCTTCAGAGAATAAGCCCCAGGTTGCACCTAGACATCTGCTGAAGGGGAAGACACTTGCTGGCCTCCAGCTGGTCTACAGAAACCACTGGGGCTTAGCCCTGCCCCAGAGGGATCAGAACCAAGATATAGACAGAGGACGATGGGTGCAAAGGTAGCTGAACTTCTGTCTGAGGTTCAGCCTCATGTGAGCCACAGCATTTGGGAATCTGGAAGCTGGGCCATACTCTGACAGTGACGCTGGTGCAGTTTCGAAGGCGGGGGCGGGCGCTGAGGTCAGACCCGAGTGGTAACTCAGGTACCAGGAGAAGGGCGGAAACACGTGCTGGCTCACGGAGCGGGTTACAAGCAGCAACCAGGGCGGGAGGGAAAGAGCCAAAGAGGCAGCTGACGGGAACGCTGCTTAGGAAGGTCAGAGGCACAAGCGAGCGCCCTGCTGGACAGAAAAGAACCCTACTAATGAGCGTCCAGAAGACCAAGGACAAGCTCCAAGTGGGCCCAAAGACAAGTGTCTCCTGGATCATTCAGGAGCCCGGATAACCTCAGGATCCATGTATGCACACACATCCACACGTCATCATATCAAGCCATGTTTAAAACCAGGCTTTTAACTTTAACTGTTTCAAATGTTAAAATCCTTTTCCATAACTGGTTTCTTAAGAGTACCGCTCTCCCTGATACAGACCTAAGTAGGAATCCTGCTTTGTTAATCTGCTGGCTATGTGACCTTGGGCAGGTCCAGCTGACCTCAGTTAACAAATACATGCCACTTAACACTGTTGTGAGACTCAGAACAGGCACCACATGGAAAGTATTTAGTCCAGTGCCCAGCACAGGGCTCTTCCCCAGACATCCCAAGTTCTCATTCTGTTTATGCTGGCTCCCTCCCAGAAGGCCCTCTATCACACCTCCATCTACAGGTTTATACATAATCCACCCCCAGACTCCTGGAATTTGGGTTTGGTGTGTCCCCCAACCCTGAGCTTCTACAGAATCTGGTCTCATTAGGACCCATCACCCTGTGCTGCCCTCCCTATCTATCTCCAAGCCCCACTGAACCTTGAGCTCCACAATGGCAGTAACCATGTGCACCATATTTGCTGGGCTATCTCCAGGCTCAAAGAAGTGCCTGGCACACAGAAAGTGAAGCATTAACTTTGCCAAGTTCATAAATGAATAAATGAGAGAGTTAGTTTTTGGACACCAGTCTACCTTCTTCCTGGGCTTTGTAGATGGCACTAGTGGTAAAGAATCCACCTGCCATCGCAGGAGCTTCCAGAGATGTGGGTCCGATCCCTGGGTTGGGAAGAGCTCCTGGAAGAGGAAATGGGAACCCACTCCAGAATTCTTGCCGAGATAATCGCAGAGACACAGGAGCCTGGCGGGCTGTAGTCCACGGGGCCACAAAGAGCCAGACATGACTGAAGTGACTGAAGATGTACACACTAGCTTCTCCCCAGGTTGCCCACCTCCTGAGTAAAGCAACTTTTCTTTTCCAACCAAAAGGAAAAAATAAACCAGTGAATGAGTTAAGGGTCTAGATCCTCTGTGATGCTTCAGACAATACTGAGCTGTCCTTTCCTCAACTAAAGTAGCTATTACCCATGATAATATTGTATTTCTTAATTATACCCAGATTTATGATGTGGTTTATACCTGCACCCTTGGGCAGAGGAGCCTGGTAGGCTGCAGTCCATGGGGTCGCGAAGAGTCTGACACGACTGAGCGACTTCACTTTCATTTATATCTGCACATATGCAGGGATATCCCAAACAAATAATTTGAAAATTTTATTATCTAGATGCCACCCGCTTCTACATATACCAGGGGGGTCAACAAGCATCCAATGAATTAACATTGGGTTCATAACTTTTGTCAAATCAATTAAATTTTGCGCATCTGTTTCCTTCTCTGTAAAATGTCTACATAAGCTCTGATCACCTTTGATTTTGTGAGTGTACTGAGAGGAAAAATCATATGAATTGACAGTCAACGTGCTGATATAGAGCACAGACCCACAGATACAATCTGTCCTCTTATAATTTTTAATTAAGGTACCATAGGATATAAAGAAGCAAAGGACTCCCAAATCAAGTCCTGTATCAAGGAAAGAACTGCATTTCCAAATGGAAAGGCACTCATTTTGTTAAGCACCCACAAAGACCTAAAGACGTTCATGCCAAGGACTGCTTTAGCATGAAGGCTATCAAGAAACATACTTGCATATACAAAACCTATTGTTTTTTTAAAGACGGAAATACAGCAACCAGGTGGAAGGAACAAGGTAATTTCCAAAGTCCTAGCTTTCTCTTGGCAGGGGATTTGGGTAATAGCCTGCCAATTGCTGGTTACTGCTGCCAAGGACCAAGACTGCTGTGTTCAAATTGCTGGCAATGGCCACCTATTGTTTGTGAATTTCTGTCTTAGCAGGAACTCAGCAGAGAGGCTACTCAAGGCAGCAGGGAAGTGGGTCTGGCCAGTGCTTGCGAGGGTCATCACTGCCTTGTAAAGAAGTCACAGGAGAGCAAATGAGAAAGAGCACACCTACGAAAATCTCCCTGAAAGATTTCCTGAATCTCTGGCCAAACATAAATATATACGTACATATGCATATGCATATAGTGATATAGTGAAGTTTCTCAGTCGTGTCCGACTCTTTGCGACCCCGCGGACTGTAGCCTACCAGGCTCCTCTGTCCGTGGATTTTCCAGGCAATAGTCCTGGAGTGGATTGCCATTTCCTTCTCCAGGGGATCTTCCCAACCCAGGGATCGAACCTGGGTCTTCCGCATTGTAGACAGACGTTTCACCGTCTGTGCCACCAGGGGTGTGTGTATATCCATCTGTATACACATACATGTAGGTGGATGGTGCCCTTTGCAAAATAAACCATAAAATAATATTAAAAATTTCCCACTCTGATCACTGAACAGTTACAGAATCACAGCTTGCAGCCCGCTGGCTCTTCTCACTTGGTTGGTGGTCTATTCATTTAAGCTGGGCAGTGATACACCTCACAACAGCTCACACAACCGGATGAAAGAATCCATTCGGAAATTTTTGTCTGGTGAACCTAAGTATAGACACTGTGGCATCTCTCTTATGGCTTAATTACCTAGTGTTATCTGCTAAATACTATTGAAAATGATTTAAAACAAAAATTGGCTTTAAATTCTTGAAGGTGTCTCCCCTTTCTGGTCAAAAGGCCCAGCACTCTACAGGCTCTGGAGTAAAGCCCAACTCTTGTGTTTACAAGCTGTGTGATTTGGGCATGTTTATAAAAGCTCTCCAAGCTTCAGTGTCCTCATCTATGAAATGCAGCTAATCACAATGGCCTCCTCTGGCTAGCTGGAATGAAATGGAATCAGAGTATATACGTAAGGCTGTTCCTATTACTAAAAAACGCTGGCTATCATGTCTGTCTCTATATTCACGGAGCATTAGACAAAGCACTTGCTCTCAAGTCAGTGGATCTGTTTTTAAGTTCTGATCCTGCTACTTACTAGCTGAGTGACACTGCCAAGTTAGATTCCTGAATTTCATTTTTTTAATGATAAACTAGGAACTATCACATTGATCATTAAGCATGCTTGGCATGTACACCAAGATATAAGTCATCATTATCATCCACCTATACCTTCACTAAATGCCCCAAATCACAACATTCTCTTCTATCTTCTTCTACTATCATTTGGGATCTACTACTTAATCCAGCTCATTGGGTCATGGAACCAATGAAGAGAGAAAGAAATTCCAGTGATAGACTGACAGCAGATGAAAAATAACAACCTTAATCTACAACATAATACAAGCTGCATTATGCCTATAAGAGCAGAAAGATTTTGAATGAGCTTAATTTGAAATATTCATTCATATATATATATATATATATATATATATATATACACATACAACAAGATCTGCTTGTACTAAAATATGGCTTATTACTTGTCCTAAATGAAAATGTCCTAATAGTGGAGACAATGCCTAAGATAGGAAAAATGTGAAGGAGTCTGTGAGGAAGTGGGTATCCAATAATATCTATTGCCTTTCTAATATGAAGAGGCAATTATGACATTTTCAGGCATTAGAAACCATTCTGCACATAAAAGAAGTATTTCATAATGGGGTTTTCAGGCTGATATAGCCTTAGAACCAGACAGTATTATGATCTTGGCAGGCCAATTAGCCAGACTTTCTTTTTTTAAACAGTTGATTTAATACACTAAATAAAAGAGCACAGAAGTCTGATGCCAACACTCAATGGTCATTGCTGGTGGCCAATGAAACCTGACAATGCCAATTTAACTGACTTCGGTATTAAATTCTACATTCCACACCAAATAACCAGTCTTATAATTATGAAATGCTTTAGTTTAAACTGTGTTTAGAATATCTTCCTCTTACTAAGGAAACTCTCTTTCCCTCCTCTCAGTTGCCTTCCTAAACAAAACACCAACAGTAATCTGGTTTTAAAAAGATCCTTTACTGTTACATGAAAGCTACATGGCTGTATGTTTCCAGGGAAACTTAGGCAAGAATATAAGCACCAAGTCCTTTGAACAAATTAATTTTAGAAATCATACATAGCTTTGAAAATGATTACAAGGGCCCTAAAAATCAAAAAGTTATCAGATTCAGAGGAAAGACAGGAACATTTTCATATTTAAACAACACCATCATGCTGATTTTGTCTGCTGCTCCTTTCTCAAGCCAAAGTGAAAGATTTCAAGGACTAGAAAGGTAGCCTCAGATGGTCTTTGCATTTAATCGTAAGAGCCTAAAGCAAACAACTGCAGCTGAGAGAGTTCCATGGAACAGACATTCCCTGGAAACGAGGTTTTCCTTGGAGGAACCAAAGGTCTCATCTGTAACTAGTTAGAAAAGACCTTCAGTTCAGTTCAGTTCAGTCACTCAGTCGTGTCCGACTCTTTGCGACCCCATGAATCGCAGCACGCCAGGCCTCCCTATCCATCACCATCTCCCGGAGTTCACTCAGACCCACGTCCATTAAGTCAGTGATGCCATCCAGCCATCTCATCCTCTGTTGTCCACTTCTCCTCCTGCCCACAATCCCTCCCAGCATCAGAGTCTTTTCCAATGAGTCAACTCTTTGCATGAGGTGGCCAAAGTACTGGAGTTTCAGCTTTAGCATCATTCCTTCCAAAGAACACCCAGGGCTGATCTCCTTTAGGATGGACTGGTTGGATCTCCTTGCAGTCCAAGGGACTCCCAAGAGTCTTCTCCAACACCACAGTTCAAAAGCATCAATTCTTTGGCGCTCAGCCTTCTTCACAGTCCAACTCTCACATCCACACATGACCACAGGAAAAACCATAGCCTTGACTAAACAGACCTTAGTCGGCAATGTCTCTGCTTTTGAATATACTATCTAGGTTGGTCATAACTTTTCTTCCAAGGAGTAAGCGTCTTTTAATTTCATGGCTGCAATCACCATCTGCAGTGATTTTGGAGCCCAAAAAAATAAAGTCTGACACTGTTTCCCCATCTGTTTCCCATGAAGTGATGACCAGATGCCATGATCTTCGTTTTCTGAATGCTGAGCTTTAAGCCAACTTTTTCACTCTCCTCTTTCACTTTCATCAAGAGGCTTTTTAGCGCCTCTTCACTTTCTGCCATAAGGGTGGTGTCATCTGCATATCTGAGGTTATTGATATTTCTCCCAGCAATCTTGATTCCAGCTTGTGTTTCTTCCAGTCCAGCGTTTCTCATGATGTACTCTGCATATAAGTTAAATGAGCAGGGTGACAATATACAGCCTGGACGTACTCCTTTTCCTATTTGGAACCAGTCTGCTGTTCCATGTCCAGTTCTAACTGTTGCTTCCTGACCTGCATACAGATTTCTCAGGAGGCAGGTCAGGTGGTCTGGTATTCCCATCTCTTCCAGAATTTTCCACAGTTTATTGTGATCCACACAGTCAAAGGCTTTGGCATAGTCAATAAAGCAGAAATAGATGTTTTTCTGGAACTCTCTTGCTTCTTCCATGATCCAGCAGATGTTGGCAATTTGATCTCTGGTTCCTCTGCCTTTTCTAAAACCAGCTTGAACATCAGGGATTTCACAGTTCATGTATTGCTGAAGCCTGGCTTGGAGAATTTTGAGCATTACTTTACTAGCATGTGAGATGAGTGCAATTGTGCGGTAGTTTGAGCATTCTTTGGCATTGCCTTTCTTTGGAGTTGGAATGAAAACTGACCTTTTCCAGTTCTGTGGCCACTGCTGAGTTTTCCAAATTTGCTGGCATATTGAGTGCAGCACTTTCACAGCATCATCTTTCAGGATTTGAAACAGCTCAACTGGAATTCCATCACCTCCACTAGCTTTGTTCATAGTGATGTTTTCTAAGGCCCACTTGACTTCACTTTCCAAGATGTCTGGCTCTAGATTAGTGATCACATCATCATGATTATCTGGGTCGTGAAGATCTTTTTTGTACAGTTCTTCCGTGTATTCTTGCCACCTCTTCTTAATATCGTCTGCTTCTGTTAGGTCCATACCATTTCTGTCCTTTATTGAGCCCATCTTTGCATGAAATGTTCCCTTGGTATCTCTAATTTTCTTAAAGAGATCTCTAGTTTTCCCAGTTCTGTTGTTTTCCTCTATTTCTTTGTATTGATCGCTGAAGAAGGCTTTCTTATCTCTTCTTGCTATTCTTTGGAACTCTGCATTCAGATGCTTATATCTTTCCTTTTCTCCTTTGCTTTTTGCCTCTCTTCTTTTCACAACTATTCGTAAGGCCTCCCCAGACAGCCATTTTGCTTTTTTGCATTTCTTTTCCATGGGGATGGTCTTGATCCCTGTCTCCTGTACAATGTCATGAACCTCAGTCCATAGTTCACCAGGCACTCTATCTATCAGATCTAGTCCCTTAAATCTATATCTCACTTCCACTGTATAATCATAAGGGATTTGATTTAGGTCATACCTGAATGGTCTAGCAGTTTTCCCTACTATCTTCAATTTCAGTCTGAATTTGGCAATAAGGAGTTCATGATCTGAGCCACAGTCAGCTCCTTATCTTGTTTTTGTTGAGTGTATAGAGCTTCTCCATCTTTGGCTGCAGAGAATATAATCAATCTGATTTCGGTGTTGACCATCTGGTGATGTCCATGTGTAGAGTCTTCTCTTGTGTTGTTGGAAGAGGGTGTTTGCTATGACCAGTGCATTTTCTTGACAAAACTCTATTAGTCTTTGCCCTGCTTCATTCCGCATTCCGAGGCCAAATTTGCCTGTAACTCCAGGTGTTTCTTGACTTCCTACTTTTGCATTCCATTCCCCTATAATGAAAAGGACATCTTTTTTGAGTGTTAGTTCTAAAAGGTCTTGTAGGTCTTCATAAAACCGTTCAACTTCAGCTTCTTCAGCATTACTGGTTGGGGCATAGACTTGGATAACTGTGATATTGAATGGTTTGCCTTGGAGACGAACAGAGATCATTCTGTCATTTTTGAGATTGCATCCAAGTACTGCATTTCAGACTCTTTTGTTGACCGTGATGGCTACTCCATTTCTTCTGAGGGATTCCTGCCCGCAATAGTAGATATAATGGTCATCTGAGTTAAATTCACCCATTCCAGTCCATTTTAGTTGGCTGGTTCCTAGAACGTCGACGTTCACCCTTGCCATCACTTGTTTGACCACTTCCAATTTGCCTTGATTCATGGACCTGACATTCCAGGTTCCTATGCAATATTGCTCTTTACAGCATCGGATCTTGCTTCTATCACCAGTCACATCCACAACTGGGTATTGTTTTTGCTTTGGCTCCATCCTTTCATTCTTTCTGGAGTTATTTCTCCTCTGATCTCCAGTAGCATATTGGGCACCTACTGACCTGGGGAGTTCCTCTTTTGGTATCCTATTATTTTGCCTTTTCATAGTGTTCATGGGGTTCTCAAGGCAAGAATACTGAAGTGGTTTGCCATTCCCTTCTCCAGTGGGCCATATTCTGTCAGACCTCTCCACCATGACCCGCCCATCTTGACCTTAATAAGCCAGAATACACTTTATTTCATCTCCATCTTCCTGAGGGGAAAACCAAGGCTTCAGGAAGTAAACCATCACTGATCTGGCAAGTGACTGGACTTTCAGATACGTCAGATTCAGTTGGCCAAAAAGCCTTTGACTCTACATGAATGGAGGCTGTCTCTCATTAACCAGGATACTCCTTTGTAAATGGGCTTCCCTGGTGGCTCAGCTGGTAAAGAATCCTCCTGCAATGCGGGAGACCTGGATTTGATCCCTGGGTCAGGAAGATCCCCTGGAGAAGGGAAAGGCTACCCACTCCAGTATTCTGGCCTGGAGAACTCCATGGACTCTACAGTCCATGGAGTCGCAAAGAGTCAGACATAACTGAGAGCCTTTAACTTTCACTTTCCTTTGTAAACTGAGGCCTTGAGACTAATAAGATGACCTTTAAGATCTTACTGGGAACAAATAATATTCTATGGATCGAGGGCTTAAACAGCCCCTGAGATTGCAGCCACTGAGGCCGCTGTCCCTACAGGGCAGGAAAGGAGCCTCTGGCCCTCATTCAGCCTCGCCCCCCGCCACCCACCACCCCCCAAAAAGACCAAGAGCCTGAGGAGCTGTGGAGCTGGGCCCACCTGGTGTCAGTGTATAACCTTGCACTCTTGGAATGAAGTCTAGATTCTAGACCAGGCTCTGGCTTTAGGGATCCTGGGATTCCTTGTCTCAGTCACCACCAGTAGCCTGCTTCCTGGCCGGGGTGGGTCTTCTCAGTAGATCTGTTCTCCCTGGGTAGGCCATGCCCCTCCAGTGCCCAGGACATAGGGCTGTTTAAGCAGAAGCTGCTTCTGGGGGCAAGTGTTGGTGCGTGAGGGAGCAGAGCGTGGCATCGGGCCGGGGATGCGAGGGGAGCTGGGCAGAGGTTGGCAGGGCCTGCTGCCCCTACATCGGTCTGACACTCATAGGATGCAGAGACCTCCCGCTTTAAACATGGCCTTTCCAATTTGAATATCTGTCAGAGGAGGATGGAACATATTTTATTAACAGCTGTGCTAGCTTGATTTATTAGTTTTAAATATTTACACTTGAGGTATGTGGGCCTCTATCTGTTCTCTCTTTGACTTCAGACCTGCCAGGGTTAAGGCTATATGCACGTTTTTGTTAGGCTGGCGCCTACAACTGCTTCTTTTAGGTTTGAACTAACACTGCATAAAACTCGAGGGATTTCTCATGAAAACAGTGATTTATCGCATCCCTTGAAGAAAGAGCTAGCCACTCCAATGCAACATTCTGGATTCAGTCATCTTTAGGGACAAACAGTGGCAGCTCCCTGTTAGATGTGGGCAGGGCAGGACTGGCTGCTTGCCACCTTCAGTGAAAAGTGACAGTGTGAGTCACTCAGTTATGTCTGACTCTCTGCAACTCCATGGACAGCAGCCCGCCAGGCTCCTCTGACCATGGAATTCTCCAGGCAAGAATACTGGAGTGAGTAGCCATTCCCTTCTCCAGGGGATCTTCCTGACTTGGGTATCGAACCCAGGTCTCCCACTCTGCAGGCAGATTCTTTACCGTCTGAGCCACCAGGGTTCCAGGTAAACGGTCCAGCTGGACCTGTGCAGCCAGTGTCCTGCTTTCTGAGCAGCTACCTGACCAGGCCCACCTCACTGCCTTGCGTTCCCTCTCAGCCCTGGCAGGCATCTGAGCAGACATCCCTGATCTGAAGAAATCTTAAGGCATTAGCTGAATCACCTCATCTAATAGGATCATCTGGGGAAATTAATCTAATCGAGCTTGTTTTGTGAACAAATAAGTGTCATTTGATGTGATTGAAGATATAACCCCTGGCCTCACGACTCTCTCACTTAAGACAAGAACACAGGGTAATCACTTGAATTGAGAGAGAAGTCTCTTTAACTATCCATCTTTCTCCGGTTCAGGGCACACCAGATGAACAGTTAGTTAAAGAGTTCTTTCCTGATCGTGCTCACAGAAAGAAAATAACCCTCTTAAAAAGTCTTGTTGAAAAATAATGAATCGAAACAATGAGACTGTCATTTGTACCCTCATGGTGAAATCTCAGTCTTTAAAAGAAAGGCAGTGCTGCTCATGCCTCATTGTGACAATGTTTTTTTCTGGATGTTGAAAGCTCTAGGGTGACTCTAATTTCACTTCAGATCAGAAAGAACCAAGATATGATGTATGAAAGCAAAATTAATGATGGCCTCAGCATCCCTTCCTCATTTCTTTCTCCTCAGCATGTATTAATCTTCTGGGGGTTATTCTACATGTTGAGATAGGTGTATGAATTGCTGTTAATATGCTGCTGCCAGGTTAAAGTGCTAGAGAATGTGAGGATGCCAGAAAACAGATCCCAGGGAGAAATGAAACAGTGCTTCCCTTAGTGCATGATTACCATGCAAACAGAATCCTTCTGAATTTAAATTACAATGGCACACACACAGATCCTGTACATGCGCTGAACCACACACACCAACGAGGATGAAGGGCAGGGGAGCTGCGCACGGCAGTTCCAGGGCTATTAGCATCACTTCTACAGTCTCACATGCAAAGACACAATCAGACAACACACTCTCACTTTGAAACTTGGAAAGTATCGTGTTGCAAAACATTACAGCAGACGACATTTCTTGAATTAAAAGCAAAAATCTGTTATCTTCAACCGCAGGGAAAAGTTATTATAAACAACGTATGGAAAATCTAACAAGCACACGGAGAGAGAAGCAGGGGAAAAAAAATGACAATTTCTCTAAGTACAGTTGTGAATGTTTCCAGGATCAAAAGCTTAATTTTAGAAATGCTCACATTCTACTATCAGTTATCATCTCAGGATGGCAAGGCTATTTGCTAAGCCACAACATGTCCAGAGGTGGCTCTGAAATGGCTTTGGTATAAAGCATGAAACATCCATGACTGCACAGGGGAAAATGTTGTCTTTAAATAGAAGCCTGGCAAAGCAAATTCCCATACAAACCCAGGACAGAGGGAAAGAATGTACCTAGCCACCTCTGCTTCCACAGCTTCATGTACACCTTGGCTTTTCTCTCTTTGACCCACCTGCCAACATCTGCACATTTTAAAAGAGCAAGTTCATATCATGCCTCCTCGCTAGGCTTTTGGTTTGGAAAATTAGTGCATGGCCTCTCAACAGAGAGGGTACACATTTGGACCTCCGTATTTGTGATTCCTCCAAGTATTCTAGCACATTTATCCTCTCATTAAATTATCTGATTATTCATTTAGTCATTCAACAAATATTTACTAGGGAATTCCCTGGAGACCCGGTGGTTAGGACTCCACGCTTCCACTGTAGAGGGCACAGGCTCCATACCTGGTCCGGGAAGTAAGATCCTGCATGCGGCATGTCAAGGCCAAAAAAATAAAAGTGAGTGGAGAATAAAAAAAATTATTTACTAAACATCTACTTACTTGCCAGTCACTATTTAAGACAGAGTGTACAGGGGTGTCTTCCTGGACCTTCTATCCTAGTGGGTAAATAAAGAAGCCAAACAAGCAGGTTACAGATACGCTCTCTGTTAGACAACGGGAAGTGCACACGAGAGAACTGGAGCAGGGAAGGGCTCGGGAAGAATAGGACCCGCAGGGTTAGCGCGGGGGTCAAGGAAGGCCGCCTCCAGGGCTGACACTGGGGCAGGACCCTGGAAAGAGCAAGCTTGTTCCCGGGAGGCTGAGGGGATGCGCGCCCCGGGCCCCAGAGCAGGAGGGCCAGGTGCCCAAGGGCAGAGGAGGCGTGGGGAGCGGGGGAACCTGGCACACCCGTCCTTCGGGGCCAAAAGAACTCGTGCTGTGACCTAGTAAAACCGAACTTTTTGAGTATCCGTGGAACAGTGAATGTTAATAACAGAAGGTGCCTCTGACAGTTCCACAAGTCACGGGCACAGTGTCTGGCCCACCTCGCCTCCAAAGCGTCAGTCACTGCACTGCCTCAGGGTGCAACCACAAGAGTGACGGCTGTTGCCCAACCAGGAGCTCCCCGAGGGCCCAGGCAGCTGGCCACTCCTTTCTGCCCTCGGAGGGGGGCTGCCCGCTGAAAGCACCAGGGTTCTGTGTTGATCCTAAGTGCTTCCTCAGTGGCACTAGTGGTAAAGAATCCACCTGCCAATGCAAGAGACATAAGGGATGTGGGTTCCATCCCTGGGTCGGGAAGATCCCCTGGAGGAGGGCATGGCAACCTGCTCCAGTGTTCTTGCCTGAAGAATCCCATGGACAGAGGAGCCTGGAGGGCTACAGTCCATAGCACTGCAGAGTGAGCCGTGACTGAAGAGACTTGGCATGCACGCAAGAGCTTTCCTAGCTGGGGACAGGACTCTGGGAACCTCAACTAAGGGTGACTCTGCTAAAAGTCCAGCTGTCACAGTGTGATTTATTTCCTGGGCTGAAGGAGACAGGGCAGGTGATGAGAGTTGGTTTATACCAGGGAGTGTTTCATTTGTGGTTAAAACACATTCAGAAAATAAAGTCTCTCATTGTTTCCATTGTTTCCCCCTCTATTTGCCATGAAGTGATGGGACCAGATGCCATGATCTTAGTGTTTGAATGTTAAGCTTTAAGCCAATATTTTCATGCTCCTCTTTCACTTTCATCAAGAGGCTCTTTAGTTCTTCTTCACTTTCTGCTATAAGGGTGGTGTTATCTGCATATCTGAGGTTATTGATATTTCTCCCTGCAATCTTGATTCCAGCTTGTGTTTCATCCAGCCCAGCCCAGCATTTCATATGATATACTCTGCATATAAGTTAAATGAGCAGGGTGACAATATACAGCCTTGTCATACTCCTTTCCCAATTTGGAACCAGATTTAAAATTAAAAATTTAAAACAGATTGTTGGTTCTCTATTTACTTGCTGTTGTTGTTTTCAGTTTCACTGAAGTATAGCTGAATTACGATGTAGTATTAATTTCAGGTGTACAGTAAAGGGATTCAGTTATATATATATATTTTTTCATATTCTTATCCATTATGGTTTATCATGGGATACTGAATAAAGTTCCCTGTACCATACAGTAGGATGTTGTTGCTTGCCCATCATATATACAATAGTTTGCATTGTATGAATCCCAAACTCTCAATCCATGCCTCCACCACTCTTTCCAAACCCTTGGTAACCACAAGTTACGTATCTTGAGTCTGTTTCTATTTCGGCTCTGCATTTACTTTTGGAAAGAAACCAGTTTCTCTTCACAAACATCCTTTTGGAAATGTGTTCTTTAATGTGTAACTGAGGACTCTATGCCCCAAACAACTATTTGAGAGTCTTCTTTACCAAGAGGGCTGACAGTGGGGTTCACCCATGCTCCTCCAGTGCAAGAAAGTATTGGTTTACAATCATTCTTGTCTTGACAAAGAATCCAGGATGCAGAGGAAATTAAAGCTATTTATAGGTAAAGGACCATTTGTTCTGTAGGGATCAATAAAAATGACATGAAGTACTGCAAAAATTGTAACAGAAGTCTGAAGATGCTGCCTACCTTAAGGAATGACATGGTCTTGCTTTTGTACTTTTGGAACACCTGACACAGAGCAGATTTTCCTTATGTGTTTGCTGAATTAATTAACCCAGAATTATTACATGGGGGTTTCCTTGGTAGCTCAATAGTAAAAAATCTGTTTGCCAACGCAGGAGACATGGGTTCGATCCCCGGTCCAGGAAGATCCCCTGGAGAAGGAAATGGCAACCCACTCTAGTATTCTTGCCTGGGAAATCCTGTGGACAGAGAAGCCTGGTGGGCTACAGTGATTGGGGTCACAATGAGTTGGACACAGCTTAGCATCTAAACCACCACCAACATCAACAATTATTACATGAGTCAAGACAAAACAATATCAACTCATGGGAGGCCAGAGAATACTGAATTTATTTGTGATGTTTATGATAAAGATCAAATCCATAGATACACAACACACTGCTTCCAATGATTTGTTTCTAATGAGTTTATAGACAACTGGCCTTACTTTTACCCCAACCCTTTCTTTATTTTAACTCTCAATACAATGGTTGGCCTTCCTCAAAAATAAGGAATCTAAGTAGGATTGGTTAGTAACCGAGATTTGTCCACTGTTTTTGATTCTGAGGTATACAATTCTAAATCTAGAGAGCTTTTCTGTAGGTTACCTAGGTGGACTTTTACCTTGTGAAATAGGTTATTCTAAGCCTATCATAGATAAAATGTGTGAGAGTTTTAAATCTGTGAAGCATCATATAAATTATAATTATGATCATAATTATTACTATGACATCTATTAGCAAAGACCAACTCCCATTTTCCTCCCGTTTATGAAAGTAAAAGGAATATCCCAAATAATTACCTGCTCTCCCCCTCCACATGTCAAATCACACTGAAATCCAACGTAATAGAAGGACAGCGTCATAGAGGTAGGTCGCTGACACTATTTTAACCATGCCCACATCAGTTAATGTTAAGACCTGGCACAAAATTGAAGCTGCAATTTCCAAAGCACTTTGATAACCTAGAATAAACCGATTGTACAAAAGACTAACTTGCTTAGTTTTCCTTTATGAACACATGAAATTTTCAGGACTTTGCACAGTTTGATGACTTGAAGGCTATGTCAACATAAAATTTCTTTCAATTTCTCAGAGGCAAGTGAATCCAGAGATGACATTTTGAAAATAAGTTCAAATGTCAAATGGGAGTTTAAACAAAAGCAATTAGTCAGGAGAATCTCAACCATGGTTGGATTTCAGAAACGTTTAAGTGCTTTTTGCTACAAGAGGAGTTCAGAAATCCCTATGCAATATTAACAAATGACACATATTACCCAAAGCATGTATTTCTTTTCCTTCTTTCCACATTTCCTTAGAGTTCTGCTGTGTCTAAAGCACTGTTCTCCAAATGGAAACCAACTTCCCATTTCCCATTGTACTCTGGAGCCTACTGCAGTGTCTGGCACACAGTAAGTGCTCAATAAATAACACAGAATGGTGAATAAATGAAGAAGTAAACGTGATGAGGGACTTCCCTGATGGTCCAGTGGCTAGGAATCTGCCAGCCAACATAGGGGACACGGAGTCAATCTCTCATCTGAGAAAACACCCCATGCCGGGGAGCAACTAAGCCCATTTGCCTCAACTACTGCGCCTGAACGCTAGAGCCTGTGAGCCACAACGGCTGAGCCCACGGGCTGCAAGCACTGAAGCCCAAGTGCCCGGAGCCCGTGCTCTGCAACGAGAGAAGCCACGGCCACGAGAAGCCAGTGCGCACGGCTGGAGTGCAGCCTCCGCTCACCACAACCAGCAACAGACGGCGGCAGCAAGGAAGACCCGGTGTAGCAAATATAAGTCAGTCCTTAACGAAATTAAAGACGATGATGAACAAGAAACATCCCTTTCCACACTGAAGACTTTTCTCTTCTTATAATACAAATGTCAGCACATTTCTTCTGCTATGAACAACCTAAGAAATAACAGAATATTTACGTGGTTTTGCTTGCTTTTGCCAGACAGAGCTTGGATGCTGGAAAGCAAAAAACTACTCCAGAAGAAAACTAGAAATCACTGCAAAGATGAGCTAGTAGGAATCCAAGCAGACTGTGAAAAATGAAGTTGCATGGTTGTAGGGAAAACCTAGCAACTATGACCTATGTCAAAAAAAAAAAAAAAGAAAGAAAGAAAAGAAAGAAAATCATGCAGAATGCTGTGATATACAAATGTACTTATAATTTTTTTAAAAGTATAACATGGTTTCCTTTAGGATAAGAGGCCACCAAGCAAGAACAATGCTTTGAAGGTACATGGACAATTTGAAAGGATAGAAATTACCAGAATCTAAAGTGCTTTCACTTTAAAAAGCTAAAGTGTTTTAAATTATCTAAAATCTTTAAATGTAAAGTGTTTTAAATCAACAGGGAAAACTTCATAGCTCATCAGATTTATGTGACGGAAGTTTCATGAAGGAAACCTCACTTATGTTCTTTGTCTATGATTAATTTTGAAAATTAAGTGGGCTTTGAAAAGAGCATGTTGCCAACAATTTCCCTTTAATAGAAATGGACCAGGATTGCATGGTCTTACCTGGTGTTTATACAGAAGCGGCCTCTTCACCACAGCAGTCAGTCCAAGGGAAGAGCTAAAATGGCCTGTGATCACTAAAACTGACACCACAAAGCCTGTTTACAGGGCTTTGCATTTTCACTCCGGGGGAGGAGTCTTCAAGGTCACCCTTCAAAGCCTGGTGATTCTCAACCTACTTATTACTCGAATCCCTCATTTATATGATGTCTCAGCAGATGAGAAGCAGCAAATTAGAAGGCAGAGCCCTGGGAGAGAAAGGCATGCTGACAACAGAAGCCAGTGCTGGCGAGCTGAGCTCAGACACAGGCACATGCGTGCTAAGTCACTTCAGTCATGTGTGACTGCTTGTCACCCTAAGGACCGTAGACCCCCAGGCTCCTCTGTCCATGGGATTCTCCAGGCAAGAACACTGGAGTGGTACCATGCCGTCCTCCAGGGGATCTTCCCGACCCAGGGATGGAACCGGCGTCTCAAGTCTCCTGCACTGGTAGGTGGGTTCTTTATCACTAGCGCCACCTGGGAAGCCCAAATGAGCAGGTGCAAACAGTAGTCCGTTTGATGGCCCTAGACGACCATCAGATGTCCAGAGGGAAACCCTGCATCCACAATGGACTCCATAATTTTCAGGGCCCAGTGTAAAATGAAAGCACCAAGCCTCTTCAAAAATTATTAAGAATTTTCAGATAGTGCCATCAGAGCATTAAACCACACTTGGGATCTCCCTGAACATGAGCCCCAGGTGGGACCATGACACCAGAGCCGCTGGCATCATCATGTTCAATATAAGTTTACCATGCTTGCAAGTTGAAAGATACATTTAACACACTTCGGAAAGTGGACCCGGAACTCAGAGGTGTTTTCTCAAAGTTTTTTTATTTTTTAACTGAAGTATAGTTAATTTACAATACTGTGTTAGTTTCAGCTATATAGCAAAGTAATTCAGATTCTTTTCCATTATAGGTTACTATGAGATACTGAGTATAGTTCTCTGTGCTATATAGTACATCCCTGTTATTCACCTATTTTATGCATAGTAGAGTGTGTATATGTTCATTTCAAATTCCTAATTTATCTCCATCCTCCTCACACCCACCTATCCCTTTTGGTAACCATCTGTTTGCTTTCTATGTCTGTGAGTCTACTTCTGTTTTGCAGATAAGTTAAAGGGTTAAAATTCAGTTATATGCAAAACCACTTCTGTATAATTTCACTATCCTGGAAGTTACTGGATATGACTAAACTTCCAACACACAGCTTCGGTAACAACCGCAGGATTCAACCCCAAACATACACCTTGCTTTTGTTAAAAAGTGGTTTTCAATATTATAAAAACACACAGTTTACTCTTTTAGAAGGCTGAGAAATTTCTTATTTCTTTTTGTTCCCCTCACACCTATGTACAGAATCCCCAAACCACAAAGCCTTATTAAATCAGACAGGAATGAAAACACAAAATAACTTGAGCCATTTACTAATTATGATAACCCAGCAAAGCACTGATAGTGATCAACTGAAACCATCTCTGATATTTCTAAACATATGCACATAAATATAAATCCACCAAGCATATTTGATTAACTGTAAAAGTTAGACTTTGGGGATGGACTGTCAAAGCCCACTTTACACTAAAAGTCATTTCATTGGGCACTAAAAACACTTAAATACAAAATGAGAGAAATATGTCTAAATCTAGTTTCATAATAAACCATTTTAATAAATAACCCTATTTCCCGTGCATGAACATCATTTCTTCAGAGAAAAGCATTTCTCACTGTGACAGAAAACAATTTAACTAAGTAAAAAATGAACAATTTAGTATGTACATAGCCAAGATGAAGTATGTCTTTATAAAATAGGAAATTTTACAGAGAAATTAACTAAAGTGGTAGGAGGTAAAATTGGATTTGTCTTCCTTAACTGAAGTATCTGTAATGGCAACATATTTAAAAATGGTGCATTGGCAAAAGCTCAGCGTTTTCTGCCTGTAATAGTCTGTTTCTAATGTGATGTATTTATTTTACATTTCCTCACTCATGTTCTCAGATGTTTTCCTTCCGAAAATAACCTATAAATATTGTAACCATCTATTATTGCCGGAAAAAAAAGTCCCATAAAAGCCTTTAATATTATTTACTTAATCTCTTCATTTTCAAGCTGTGTGACAGCAGAAATGAGTGACAGTTGATGGTGAAATACTTCTGCACTATGAGATCCTAAAGAAGAGCGTTCTTGTTTTATCATCCTTGGACACTGGTATACAGCAAACACTCATTAAAAATGAAACATTTAGAATGTATCTAGTTCCCTCAAGGCTTCTATTTACAAATGATTCTTGTCAGTTTTCAAGAAAGTATTCTTTATAAGCATATCTTGATGAAAGGCAAAATGTTGAATGCATTTGATAATGACTGCAATGCATGCGTGCTCAGTCACTCAGTCGTGTCTTACTCTTTGCGACCCAGTGGACTGTAGCCCACCAGCTTCCCTGTCCGTGGGATTTTCCAGGCAAGAATACTGGAGTAGGTTGCCATTTTCCTCCTCCAGAGGATCTTCCTGACCCAGGGATCGGATCCACATCTCCAGCATCTCTTGCATTTGCAGGTGAGATTCTTTACCAGTAGCACCACCTGGGAAGCCCCTTAATAATGACTACGGCCGTTCATACTATATTTCTTGAGCATTTTATTTGTGCAAGGCTAAGCTAAGGCTTTGTAAAGTACATAAATCTGTTAAATCTTAGCACCAATTCAGTATCCCCATTTTCCTGATGAACAACCTGGTCATAAGAAGTTAAGAAACGTGTCTATTGCCATAAGTTTAGCATGTGGCAAGACAGGGTACCAATCCAGGAAGATCCCTTGCTTCTCACGGGTGTATCTGGTGAACTTCACAGGGTGAAACTATGAGAAAACAGGTGGTTATCGTGCACATCTTGTTCCAAACATTAAGGATTAACAGGGTTGTCTAAAACAGGATAATGTGCTTTTAACAAAATTGTTGGCAAATTTTCCTACAGATAAAATTTAAGCCAGCTAATATCCCTCTGAGAACTATTAATAAAGAGAGACAGGGTTTAATTCAAGCACATGCTGGAGACCACAAATATTTTAGGTCATGACACAGAATTCCACAAATAAAAGATGCAAAGTGGTGGTCAACATTCAAGCTAATGCCGATGAACAATCCTAGCAATAATGTGACTTAAAAAGACAAACCTTCACTGGTTTCTCCCCAAATTACCAAATCTAAAGGCTCTTTCTAGTCTTTAACCTGTGTGCACTGTTGATATTGGAGAATGTTTCTTTTGTCCCAAGCCCTGCTCTTCAGCTGGTTTCCACAGCAATAGTCTATTATGGTCCGTTCATTTACGAAAAAGACACTCCAAACTCTGATGGAAAAAGTATGTATTATTACTGAAGGGCCCATTAGAGAATCTAAGGACAAAGAGTACAGCTACGTGTCACTAACCTCTGGACCAACCAATGGAAAGGCTTCAGGGCTTTCCTATCAGAGCCTATCAAACCTATCAGAGCCTGTCTGTCTGTCCCTCAGCTGCCTCATGCTCACAGCCTCTGTCTCAGTCCATCAGGATAGCTCTAACAAAATATCGTCAGCTTGGTGTCTCATAAACAACAGAGATTTCTTTCTCACAGTCTGGATGCTGGAAGTCCAGGATCCAGATGCAGCAGACTCAGTGTCTGGTGAAGCCACACTTCCTGGTTGGCAGACTGTCTTCTAGATGCATCCTCATTTTGCAGAAGGGGAGGGGGCTCTTCCTGAGAGTTCTCTTATAAGGGCACAAATCCTCTGCATAAGGGCCCCACCATCATGAAAGAATTATTTCCCAAAGGCCCCACCTTCAAATACTACCACACCAGGGATTAAGTTTCAATATATGCATTCTAGGGGGACACAAACATTCACCCACAGTTGTCAGGTTTAAAACTCCTCAATTCCACCACACCCAGAGATTACATGTGAATCCCAATAATAAATTCAGGAAGACAGAATCTTGGTCCCAGGGTCAAGGAGGGAAGGACTGGTGGTCAGTACTCAGAGAAAAGGGATGATGTTTTGGGCTAGGCATATACCTCCAAAGCCATTTATAACAAGGAATCTTCTCTGTGGGGCTTCCCAGGTGACTCAGTGGTAAAGATGCCACCTGCCAATGCAGGAGATTCGGGTTTGATCCCTGGGTTGGGAAGATCCCCTGAAGGAGGAAATGGCAACCCACTTTAGTACTCTTGCCTGGAACATCCATGGACAAAGGAGCCTGGGGGGTTACAAAGTGGGACTTTGCAACCCCAAGTCCGTGGGGCTGCAAAACATTCAGACATGACTAGGCGATCGAGCACACACGCATCTATCTTCTCTGCAAGATTTCAAGTCTGATGCTACTTTGCATCACGTCACAAAGACGGTTTTCAATGCTCATGTTCACCGAGTTCTGGTTAGCTGTATTTCTATGCTTTCTCTCCTGTCAGTCCCCTTCTTTCCCTCCCTTCAATATCACTGTGTTTTAGAGATTCAAAGACTAATCATACAATGTGGAAGTCGAATTAGCTAAAATAAACTCCATGCATGTGAAAACAACATCATTTTACATTTATTGAGAATTTACTACGTGCTAAATTCTTACTAAAGTACTCTACGTATATTAACTCATCTATTCTTGGTGGCAAGCTAATTCCTTATTTAATGTACATACTCTCATTTTTGCAGTAAAGTAAACTGAAGCTCAGCGAGGTTAAATAATGTGCCCAACCTCACACAGCTAAGAAAGTGGTAGAGCTAGGATTTAGATGCACACATATCTGATTCCAGTGCCCAAGCTCTTGGACATTATTCTACCTGGCTTCTCTCTTCCCATGATTAGAAGCCTGATCATGAGAATAAACGGCAGAGAGCTAAACAGACACTGGTCCTTATGCTATTAAGTCGTGAAACTGCTATCAATAACTCACCACAGGTTGGTTTTGTCATTTTATTGTCAGTTTTCCATATGCTTTCCTAGAACAATCTACCTCAATGTGAATAAAATTTATGTCTTTTTAAAACATTTGAACATTTTTATAAGAATGTCGAGAAGCTAGGAACAAAGTCATTTTAAAACGACAGCAAATGCCAAGATCAGAATGTAAAGTGGCAGCAATATTGAAACTGGACTTTGGGTTCTCAAGGTCGGTGGTGAAGCTATACCTCATCCTGCAGCTACTTTTCAGGTAGAATTTCCAGTGCTTTGAAAGGAAAGCGCTTCCAGAGAATTTACTTTAAAGGACTCAAAGTGATCAAATAAATGAGGCTCTGATGAGATTCTCATTTATGAAGCACACCAGTGATGCTCAACAGTAACTTCCACGTGGCCTTGTGACTTACATAAAAATTCTCCCACAGTTGGTCCTGTGGGCATGAGAGCATGGATACTCTTTCAGGCGTCCTGAAATGATTTTAACAACTTAAGGCCACAAAAATCTCTCATCAAATCCCTTATACCTGTTAGAACTCCCCCAAATCACTAAACTTAACCAAATCACAGGTACTGCACAACAAACAACAAAAACGAGAGACTTAACTAAAGCCTGGATTAACAATCTCAAAAACTGCTAAATTCTTGGGTTCCACATATAAGCAATACCACATGACACCTGTCTTCCTCTGTCCGGCGTGCTCCCCTTTCTGTGATAATCTCTAGGTCCATCCATGTATGGTTTATATGTAGAATCAAAAACAAAATGCAAATGAGTTTACATGCAAAATAGAAACCGACACACAGATATAGAAAACAAACTATGGTTACCAGACAGGAAAGCAGGGGGAAAGGGATAAATTAGGAGTTTGCCATTAACACATACACACTAACATACGTAATACAGATAAACAACAAGGACCTACTGTATAGCACAGGGAACTATACTCAGAAATTTTTAATAACTGATAAGGGGAAAGAATCTAAAATATGTATCTATCTATGTGTGTGTATATATATATATTTTACAGGTGGTGCTACAGATAAAAGAACCCACCTGCCAATGTAAGCAGACAGAAGAGATGATGATTCGATCTCTGGGTCAGAAAGATCTCCCTGGAGGAGGACACAGCAACCCACTCCAGTATTCTTGCCTGGAGAATCCCATGGACAGAGGAGACGGGTGAACTATAGTCTATAGGGTCACACAGAGTTGGACACAACTGAAGTGACTTAGCTTAAACATATATTTACATACACACATATATAACTGAGTCACCTTGCTGTATACCTGAAAGTAACCCAAAGTTGTAAGTCAACTATACTTCAACAGGAAAAAAAAAAAAAAAACTGAACAAAGGCTGAAAAAAAAGCCCTGCTAACTTGTTAACATTTGGTGTAATAAGGAAAGCATGGTATCAGGAGTCCTTGGTGATGCCAGCTACCTCCACCCTTAGGAGAACTCAGCCTTCCCATCTGTGCCCTTCGACGGTCTCCAGTAGAGTCTCTGAGGGCTGCCATAACCAAGAACTGCAAACTGGCTGCTGAGCACAACAGACATGTGTTACCACACTGAAGGTCTCAGGGTAAAAGCCGGGGAGTCGGCAGAGTCGCCTTCCTCTGAAAGCTCTAGAGGAGGATCGGCCCTACTTTTCCCGCCTTGCGGAGGGTGCTGAGGACCCCTGGCCCTCCGTGGCCTGTGGGAGTATGTCTTTAACCTCCACCTCCAGCCCCACAGCCATCTTTTCTCTGAGTCAGGTCTCGCTGTCCAAACGTCCCTCTTCTAGTAAGGACAGCAGTCACTGAATTAGGGTCCACCCTCATGCAACAGGGGACTACCCAGGTGGCGGTGAGCGTGTGTCGCTCAGTCGTGTCCAACTCTTTGCGACCCCATGGACTGTAGCCACCAGGCTCCTCTGTCCTTGAGGAGAACCCAGATCTCCTGCATTGCAGGCAGCTGCGTTACCATCTGAGCCACCTGGGAAGTGCAGGCGGTGCTAGTGGTAAAGAGTCTGCCCGCCGGGGCAGTAGGCTCAACAGATGTAGAGGTCTGATCCCTGGGTCAGGAAGATCCCTTGGAGAAGGAAATGACAACTCACTCCAGTATTCTTGCCTGGGAAATCCCGTGAACAGAGTCATCTGGTGTGCTACAGTCCATGGAACCACAAAGTCAGACATAACTGAGCGCGCGCGCGCGCACACACACACACACTACTGGATCTCATTTAACTAGATTACATCTACAAAGGGCTTATTTCCAAATAAGGTTGCATTCATGTGTAGAGGGGGATTAAGACGTCACCATGTCTTTTGGGGGACACAATTCAACTCGTAAATGCATACAAAATAAAGCGCGTGTACACTCATCTGAAAGAATTCACTGAGCACGAGTCCTCAGATCCTTAATGCATTCCCCGAGCTGCTCACATTTTCACATTCTGTGGCATTTGTCCACAGCACTGGGGACCATTAATCAGAGCAACCCTAGCTCTGCACGATCAGTTGAGTGACCTTGGGCAGGTCACCAAGGTGCCCACAGGCCCATTTCCTTCCCAGGACTGTGTGCGTGTGTGCTCAGTCATGTCTGACTCTCCGGCCCCATGAACTGTAGCCGGCCAAGCTCCTCTGTCCATGGGATTTCCCAGGCAAGAATACTGGAGTGGGTTGCCCTTTCCTCCTCCAGGGGGGCTTCCTGACCCAGGGATGGAATTCAAGGCTCCTGCAGCTCCTGCAGTGCAGGCAGATTCTTTTACAACTGAGCCCCCAGGGAACCCTCTCAGGACTGTAATGAGAGGTGAGCTAGCTAATCTGTGAAAACCCGGGCATGGCTGGGGCACAGAGCAGATCCGCACTTGGCTTCCCTGGTTAAGGTTCCTCTTCTTGTTGTCACCCCCTGGAGGAAGGAAGCACACACCGGGGAATATGCAAGAGTCCCCCTAACAATGTCTGCAAAGAATGAAGAGAAGTGGGCAGTGATTTCAATTAAGATTCACTGTTTCTCTCAGAACAGAAGAAAGTAATAAACCAATGCAGTAAATTACTGCTGTGGAGTTAATGCCCAGATAAAAGATATAAAAGGAAAATTTACGACTTTAATCAATCTTTTTTTCATTTATATATATATATATATAAAACTCCATCATCTGCTTTATTTACGTGACTGTATCCCCCTCCCAAATAATTGTCAGTAATTTCCAGCAACAGCTATGCCAGCAGCTGAGCCCCAGGAGCAGGATGGGCATCTTCTGGGTATCTGGGACCTGCCCCTCCCCCATCCCTCCTCTGGAGGCTGGAGGATGAGAGAGGCCGAGCAGCAGCTCAGTCGTGTCCGTGTCTTTGTGACCCCGTGGACTTCAGCATGCCAGGCTTCCCTGTCCTTCACCATCTCCTGGAGCTTGCTCAAATGCATGTCCATTGAGTCGCTGATGCCATCCATCCGTCGTCCCCTTCTCCTCCTGCCTTCAATCTTTCCCAGCATCAAGGTCTTCTCTAATGAGTCAGCTTTTTGCATCACGTGGCCAAAGTACTGGAGCTTCAGCTTTAGCATCAGTCCTTCCAATGAATATTCAGGACTGATTTCCTTTAGGATGGACAGATTAGATCTCTTTGCAGTCCAAGGGACTCTCAAGAGTCTTCTCCAACACCACAGTTCAAACGCATCAATTCTTCTGCGCTCAGCTTTCTTTATAGTCCAACTCTCATATCCATACATGATGACTAGAAAAAGCACAGCCTTGACTAGACAGACCATTCCGGCAAAGTAACGAATCTGCTTTTGAGATGCTGTCTCGGTTTGTCATAGCTTTTCTCCGTGCAGCAGCACTGCTGAGTAAGCACCAGGCAGAACAAGCTACATCCAGCCCAGGTGGTGCCAGCGGTAAGGAACCCGCCTGCCAGTGCAGGAGAGAAAAGAGAACGGGGTTCGCTCCTGGGATTGGGAAGATCCTCTGGAGGAGGACATGACAACCTACTTCAGGATTCTTGCCTGCAGAATCCCACGGTCACAGGATACAGTCCATGGTGTCTCCAAGAGTTGGACTCCACTGAAGGGACTTAGCATGCACGCACCCCCTCGGGGAGGGGCCTTTGAGCCACCTGATGCCCAGGGTCTGTTCCCAGACAGCCATTTCTTCCTTCCAGCTTGTGCTTGTTCAGGCTTCTGCCCATTTTGCCCAAAATTCCTTGGAACTGGTTTCACAGAAGTCAGCACCTGAAAATCCTTTTCCCAAATAACAGTCATATTAACTCAAAGAATCACATCTGTTTCTCATGAATGCTGTTGCCTAACTAGCAGCCTCATCCATAAAAAGTTGACTTTTGGTGGTCAAAGTTTTCCTTCCTAATATTTATAGAGACACCAATTCTCACCTAGCAGAGTCTTTTTATCCTATGGTGTATCCGGGGACGATGATCTCAGACACTGGTTCTGAGTCCCCACAAATCTAGCAGTACTCTGGGGCTTATAAATGAACACTGCATTCTTAGGAGAGATGACAAAAATCTCCGAGAGCCCAAATCTAGATACAGGACTGCAGAATCCCCGGCTGAGGGCATACGGATTTGGGTTCTTCTTTTTCACCCACTTTTATTCCAGGGAAGAAACAATCCACACGTTTATCCATTAGAAAGCTGACATTAAGCAGAAACAGGATATGGAGCTGCTTAAATATTTCAAGGGAATAAACCCTGGGACCCTCAAAATAATCTCTTGATGTGGTTTCCTGAAGAACGCTGCACAAAACAGACTTTGATGAGGATTTTGTCACCAGCCAAATCCTCTCCAAATACTGCGAGTTAAGAAAACGATAGTTTCATCCACTTTCATTCTGCTAGAAGTTATTGTTTTGTTCTTTTTTTGCCAATAAATTTGATTTCAAATACTCATAAAATCTTTAAAATACAAGCAACCTGGAGTCAGGAAAATTAGAGGCACCTTTGGATTTCTTCCTTTTTTATTTTATTTCATTTGATTATTATTAATATATATGCAACTGTATTTATATATTGATATATGCACACAGGCACTTTCTGAAAATGTTAACAACACCATCACACTTCCCTAATTAGTCACTCATCTGGCGCAGGGTGTTTTTGTTAAGGGCATATGAAACAGTCTTAGAAGATATGTCTAGTGAGTTCAATGGTTTTCAATGCGTTCCAAATATTCCACATGAGTTTTACCCCAGGGGATGTTTGACAATGTCTGGAGGTATTTTGGCCGTCACAGCTCAGGGAAGGGGTGCTAGTGGCATTTTGGAGAGGCCAGAAATGGCACTAAACATCTTATAACGCATAGCACAGCCCCCCACAACAAAGACTTACCCAGTCCGCAATGTCAAAAGGATTGAAGCTGCGTAACCCTGAAATCGGTACTTACGTTCACAGCCATTCTAACAATCAGGCCACAGGAAAGCACAGTCAGAGTCCACACTAGGTGACAACACACCCGCCTTGTGATGTACCCGCCCCCTCCTCAGCAAGCCCTCTGCACCCTCAGAACCGCCCCAAACCCCCAGTCCACACTTGTGAGTTGATCTCATGGGGAAACACACAGTCTCCCCAGAGACACGACGACAGTGCAGAAAAGTTGCCTTTGTCCTTGTTCATGTGAAGCACATTGACAGGGAGGCAAAGGTCGCCGCTGAATTTAAATAACCTCCTGTGATAAATCTGCATGAGGCCGATTTGTTCTACTGGACTTGTTGGATTAAATGAACACAATTTAATGTTCTATAGGACAAGGCCTCCTTTCATGGCTGAAAGAAGGGGCGAGAGTGATTTACAGTTTCATCCATACTCATTCGCTGCATTATCTGCTTTGTGCCCGGACTTATGAATATCAGCTCATCACCCAGCGGTCATTTCTCCCCATTCAGGAGAATTTAGCTTTCCACCAGGAAGGCATAAGGAACACGAGACTGTAATAAGACATTTCTGCAATGTTCACTCAAAAGAAAAAGCATCAATATTTGTCCCCTTGTTCCTCAACCTGTGTGTGTGTGTGTGTGTGTGTGCGTGTGTGTGTTTTAATCTCTGATGTTATAAAGCAAGGTCCCCTTCTGTTTTCCAGGAAAAAGTATTTTCCTAAGCAGATTATCACCGAAAGGAGCTGGGCATCAACAGAAGGCTTAGCTTACCTAAGATGTTAGATTATTTTTTGAGCACCCCTGTCTTCTGAGTCATCATTCTTTTTATGATGATAGAGTAATTCCGAAGGTTTGTCGATTCATTAAAGTAGTTCTGAATTCCATTTAGCAATGGTTTCTGCTTAATTCTATATATTTGGAAATAATAAAAAGGTATCCAAACATTGATATAGCCCAGATTTTTATTAACCACAAGTCTTAGGAATCACAATGTTTTTGCTCACGGACCATTAAAGAGACAGGATTTTCATTTTTCCCTACTTCATAAAACAGAGAGCATCTGACGGATATGAGAGTTGACTGTAAGGGTAGGTACAAAGAGCACGCTGCATTCATGGCCAATGCTCAGAATCCCAGCTCTGGAAGGCAAGAATGTGTGGATAAAGGATAAAGTTGGCCGCCCTGTCTCAGGAGCATCCCTCAGCACTGTGTTACCTCCCTCTTTTGTTTCTCTTTGGATACTAACTTCCTGAAGCTTGGGAACCAAGCTTTCAGGGGAGCAATGTCAGCATCACAGCGCACTTTCTTAGAAATGCAAATTATTGAGCTCCACCCTAGGAATCTGCGGTCTAACAAGCTTACCAAGCAATTATCATCATGCTGAAGTATGGTCTAGAGTTTCCTCTCTCAGTTACCCCTCTGGGTAACATGTTCCAGGTTTGTCTTAAACCGTATACCAAAAAGCACACTGATGCTTTTTATTTATGTATGTATTTTGGCCACGCCGCAGGGCACATGGGATCTTAGTTACCCAACCAGGGATCGAACTTCTGTCCCCTGCAGTGGAAGCAGGAAACATAGTGTCTTAACAAATAAACCACAGGAAGTTCCAATCTGATTAGAGTTAGTTCAGAAACTAATGACATCCAATGTTTTAATAATTTATCCCTCCCATTTGTATATGGAAACTGTCTAAGCCCAAGGGAATCGATAGGTAAGGTTAGGCTTTGATATATTCCTACAGCAGACATGCTTTTGAAGAGAATCTCTTTCTCTCAACTCCCCTGAGAAGAGATGGCAGCGAGTCGTCCTACATATCCGGGCTCTTTGGTCAGCTCAACGCCAAGAGGCTCACACAAAGTGAAAGAAAGCTGAGCCTCCACCTCCTCTCAAAGGTAGCTGGAGATGCCATTGGCCAGAACACGGGCCAAAAGGAGATCTCACAACTGCAGGAAGCAGTTTAGAAAGTCTATGCCCTGGATAGTAAACCATCAAAAGGTCTGGATTAAGCAAGGCTCACTTCCAGAGATGCAGGGTTTCAACACAGCATAAGCTAACCCTGGTTGGATGTTTAACAGAGGCAAAGCAAAGAATAAAGGGGTTTCTCTTAGGCATGATTTTTCCTCTCTAAAAAATTATTTTACTAGGCCCCTCAGAAGGTAGACATAAAACCCAAGGCTTTAGTAAATCTAACTATTATCAAACAAAAATAAAAGATATGTGCATAGTTGCTACTTTGAATATCTTCCAACATTCCAGACATTTATAAGTCTTTTAAAATTCCTTCTCTAATGATATAAAGCCTCTCCAACTAGCTCAAGTAGCAACGGATGGGCGTTCAAGGTCAGCTTAACGTGTCCACAGTCCCTGGAGTAATTTTCTCACTTCTCTCTTTGCAGACTGATCCATTCCTCAGGCCTCCCACTTCCAGGGTCTTCAAGTCCTCACACCATCCTCTCCCACTCCAGCTAGCATTGAACTCTGTATTCATGGCCTGACGTGTTACTCTCTTCACAGCTTATATTCCACAGAGTTTGGCCACTTATTATTTTTATTAATAATCTGCCTTACACTCTTGCTAAAATGCATTGTATGCATGATGGGCCTATTTTACCCAAGAGAATAAATCCCCTAAATGCTGTAATGTCTTATACTTCTGTTCTATCATCCATTCCACCAATGCCTGAGGTCTAGAATAGCAGTGGCACACAGCAGTCCACTTAACACTTTATAAAACCCAACGGAAGGCTCCCGTGCTACACACTGACTAGGAAGGGAAGCCACTGCAGTGACACGGATGAGCCGAGAGCTTATCACCCTAAGTGAAGCACATCGGACACAGAGCACCGTGTCATGGCGCATCATATCGCTTACAGGGGGATCCCCAAAGGGATACAAATGAGTTTATTTGCAAGACAGAAACAGACCCACAGACACAGAAACCAAAACCATGGTTACCAAAGTGGAAAAGGGAGGGAAAATCAGGAGTTTGGGATCAACAGATACATGCTACTATATACAAAATAGATAAGCAAAAAGGCCCTACTGTATAGCACAGAGAGCCACATTCAGTGACCACCAGGGCAGCCCATCAATATCTTACAATAACTTATCAGGGAAAAGAGTCAGAGAAAGAATACATATGTGTGTGTGTATATATATATATCTATATATATCTACATGTGTGTGTGTGTGTGTGTGTGTGTGTGTGTGTGTGTGTATACACATCTGGGGAGCAGTATGCCTGTAACTTACACAAACAACTCTAGTGGGGAATACAGGATGACTAACAAGATGCTATGAAAGTGCTGCACTCAATATGCCAGCAAATTTGGAAAACTCAGCAGTGGCCACAGGACTGGAAAAGGTCACTTGTCATTCCACTTCCAAAGAAAAGCAATGCCAAAGAATGCTCAAACTACCACACAATTGCCCTCATCTCACACGCTAGTAAAGTAATGCTTAAAATTCTCCAAGCCAGGCTTCAGCAATACGTGAACCGTGAACTCCCAGATGTTCAAGCTGGTTTTAGAAAAGGCAGAGGAACCAGAGATCAAATTGCAAACATCCGCTGGATCATGGAAAAAGCAAGAGTTCCAGAAAAACATCTACTTCTGCTTTATTGACTATCCCAAAGCCTTTGATTGTGTGGATCACAATAAACTGTGGAAAACTCTGAAAGAGATGGGCATACCAGACCACCTGACCTGCCTCTTGAGAAATCTGTATGCAGCTCAGGAAGCAACAGTTAGAACTGGACATGGAACAGCAGACTGGTCCCAAATAGGAAAAGGAGTACGTCAAGGCTGTATATTGTCATGCTGCTTATTTAACTTCTATGCAGAGTACACCATGAGAAACGCTGAACTGGAAGAAACACAAGCTGGAATAAAGATTGCAGGGAGAAATATTAATAACCTCAGATATGCAGATGACACCACCCTTATGGCAGAAAGTGAAGAAGAACTAAAAAGCCTCTTGATGAAAGTGAAAGAGGAGAGTGAAAAAGTTGGCTTAAAGCTCAACATTCAGAAAATTAAGATCATGGCATCTGGTCCCATCACTTCATGGCAGATAGATGGGGAAACAGTGGAAACAATGGCTGATTTTATTTTTCTGAGCTCCAAAATCACTGCAGATGGCAATTGCAGCCATGAATTAAAAGACACTTATTCCTTGGAAGGAAAGTTATAACCAACCTAGACAACATATTAAAAAGCAGAGACATTACTTTGCCAACAAAAGTCCGTCTAGTCAAGGTTATGGTTTTTCCAGTGGCCATATATGGATGTGAGATTTAGACTATAAAGAAAGCTGAGTGCAGAAGAATTGATGCTTTTGAACTGTGGTGTTGGAGAAGACTCTTGAGTCCCTTGGACTGCAAGGAAATCCAACCAGTCCATCCTAAAGGAAATCAGTCCTGGGTGTTCACTGGAAAGACTGATGTTGAGGCTGAAACTCCAATATTTTGGCCACCTGCTGCAAAGAGCTGACTCATTGGAAAAGACCCTGATGCTGGGAAAGATTGAGGGCAGGAGGAGAAGGGGACAACAGAGGATGAGATGGTTGGATGGCATCATTGACTTGATGGATGTGGGTTTGGGTGGACTCCGGGAGTTCGTGATGGACAGGGAGGCCTGGCGTGCTACAGTTCATGGGGTCGCAAAGAGTCGGACACAACTGAGTGACTGAACTGAACAATAATAACAACATTTATTGAGTGCTCTACTAACTGCTAGCATGCTGGCACTGTGCTAAATGGTTTCCATACTGTAGACAAGACTACAGTAAACATTCTGAAATCCTAGAGGAACTTCCCACACCTGTTCTCCGAATCAGCCTGGACAACCACTCAGTGGCCAGCTTGGATTTCACTACAAATGCGGGAAGAAAGCATTTGAGTTCCTGCTCACGCAGAGAGACAGGTGAGTGCCAGCCTGTTGGGTGTCTCTGGCTCAGAACACGTGGGCAGGGCTCCGGTTACTGACAAGCCAAGGAAGGGCCCTGACTGGAAGCTGCCTTTGATTGAAATCAACTGCTCAGCCTGGAATCAATCAAGGTTTCTCTGTACAAGCCAGAGAGGACCTAGGAGCATTACAGCTTTTGTTTTCCTTCTTAAGCCACAGGAATTATTGGAGAAAGTCCACAGACTACTGACTTTAAGTGATTTTAGGTCTGGTAGAAAAAAAAACAACAACAACAGTTCTTTAGGTAGAGAACAGAGTGTTCATCAGAGAAATCTCTGTCTTTCTCTTCCTTCTCGAGTTCAGGACATCTGTTATCTGCTGCAAGCTGTGGACCCTAAGCATTGACATTATTTGAGTTTGCATTAATCATTTTAATCCTTATTTATTATGGAGCACATTGCCAAAGCAAAACGAAACTCTATAAATTTCAGCTCTACCACAGAGGAATGAAAGGTCAGTTTACCCAGGTCCACATCTAGTTGAAAAAAATCTAAAGCATAAATCTTACCTAAATATACCAGTTAGGTACATCTCCCCTGCATTCCTGAAAAATGTTACATTAATGTAACCATTGCAGACAAAGGGCTTTAGAGAAACAAGAAGTATGCCCGAAATTAAAGCATCTCATTGGAGGGTTTGTTGAATTGGAGGGAAATTTCTCCATGGACAGCATTTTTAAAGCAACACACTTAACAAGAGTTACACCAGGCTCATGGTTCCGTACACCCCAACAGAAATAGGAACAGTCATAACATGGTTCTTTTGGAGATTTGTAGTTCACCAAAGGCCTTCAAACACATCATGACATTGAAACTTCATGAGCAATTCATATGAAGAAAGCAAGGCATTTTCCTTCTCTAGGTAAGAACTTGAGGCCCTAGGAGATTAAGTGATGTGCCTGTAATCAGTTACAGCAGTCAGGATGGGGTATCACCTTTTTTGCACAGTTTCAATGTGCCAGCCACTGTGGTAATCACTTCACATAAGAGCCTCTCTATCCCTTGCAACAATCCTTTCTCACTAAAAAATGAAGTTCAGAGAGGTTCAATAACTTGCCCAAGCTAATAAAGCACAGAGTCTGATTTAGTCTATGTTTTTCTTTGCAGTTGATGGTGCTTCCCAGTTAGATGTACAGAGCAAGGTTTTGAAAACCAGGACTTCTAACCCCAAATGTTACTTCCTCCATGAAGTACGCCCTGACCACCACTCTCACCCGCCCCATATTGATGAAACTCTTCTACCGTAATCAGTTATTGCACTCTCTCACTCGACTTTCACTCTATCATAAATGTTTGTCATTTTACTAATTTCATGTACCTTTGGGTCCCTGATAAGCTTGAGCCATCTCTTAAGTTTATGACTCTATAAATTAGATCTTGTTTGTAAACCAGAAGGCACAGTACATGCTTGGTGAATGACTAAACGGAGAAACAAAATCCAATGTGTTCTTATCATGTGTCTGAGAATTACAAAGTGTGCCATGTGTCCCTTTTAGACTATTAGAAAAGTTGGTCTAAATTGTCATTCTTGGCACAAATCCTTTTTAAAAATCTACAACAAGGACAGGGAAATTATAACTATGATGAAGGTTCCTATCATGTAATGCAGTCCACATTTTGATAATATAGGACTTTCTGAAAATTTATGCATAAACTTTTCAAAGCTGTATAAAAGACATCTTTAGTTACAGGAGTCTACATGCTCTCTGCCAATAATGTTCATTCTATGGTCTTCACCTCCAGCCCAAATTCTTCCCTGTGACATGTATTCTTTCCTTAATTTCAGCCATGAGTGCAGGAAGAGACCAGTTGACATTGGCCTTGTGCAGTGTCTTTTGCAAAAGAGGGCACTGGGTTTGCCCTTACTGACTCAAATGCCAGTGGAATCAAGAGAGAAGACTAGGAATCTAGCTGGGTGTTTCAGATTTCACAGGGGAGTGAAATGTGGAGATGGCCATGTCGTCAGCTTCTTTTCTTTGACTTTTTTTGTCTTTGTCCTTTCTTCTTGTTAATTTGCTGAAGTATCTGAATTCATTTCTCTTTCACCATATTGCAGAGTCCTTGGCTCCAGGGAGAGGTGAAGCAGGAGGGTGGGTTTCAGGCAGTGCTGAAGGGATGGGCATGGCTGCAGCTCTCTGGGCCCTTCCTCATGTTCAGAGAGGCCTCGATCAGACACTGGTGGCTGATGACTACTCTGTCTTCTAAGGAAATGAGGGTCGGATCCAGATTCAAAGCTACTCAAATGCTGAACTCTGCTTAACAAAATGACTAACCTACTCATATTATAGTTAGGAAAAAATCAATAGTTTTAAAAAAACGCTTGGCATTCTCTTTACATTATGCTAATGGGAATCTGGCACTTATAAAATGCTTGGGGTCAGCGGTATGTTTCCACTCGAACAAACACAGCCAGGAAAAACAACTATCAACTTCATCAGGACTTTGTCAAGAAAGTAGAACACATCCCACTGACATATTTCCATCACCCAGCCTAACTGTTGACCAACATCAACTTGCCCAGAGGGAAACAGCAATAATATCTGTACATTCTTCTAAATTTCAATTAATTAAAACTGCATCCATCTCAGCTCTGAGTATTTCACCCTCTTGTACATATCAAAAAGAAGCAAATCACAAGAAAGCAACAAACTTCTGAGATTTACTCCACAAAGCACTTTTTTCCAGTGCTATATACTTGCTTCAGAATACATTCAACCAACTCCACACCTGCCCTTTCTGATCCTTAGCCAACAAGTATAGTTTTCCGCAATCTCGAGAAACTTCTAAGCAAAAACCCAGAAAATTAAAAATATGTGTTTCATGTAAAGATTTAGATACTGGAAGTTCTTCTAAACATAACACTTCATTGATGGGTAGTACAGAAATCACAACAATCTGGGGCTTAAAGTTAAGGCTTTAAGGAGATTATTTATAATGAGCTGGATTAAGGCCAAGGGAGGGAGGAAGTCTCGAAGGAGAGGCATCACAAAGCCAGATAGCCAGAGAACTCAGCATAGCCTAGGCTCTGAATGGTCTAGGAGCCATTTTTTATAATTATGACTAAAGCAAACCTAAGGCTTTCTGAGAAAGCCTCTTAATTTCTGTTAGATCACTTCACTTAAACAGACTGGAAGAACGTTCACCTTTTCAGAAACTGTTCCCAGAAAGAAGGATGCTCTTCTCCACACAATGAAATAAATAAAAAGGCACAGCAAATACCAGAGTTGCGAATTTAAAAGGTGGGCTAACAACTGAAAAAAAAGTCACACAAGCATCCCCTTACCTGTTTTGACATTGATGGCAAAAAAGTTCTGAGGATTCCCGCTTGTAATCCTGTAGGTCAGTTTTTCGTTGGAACTAGAGTCAGGGTCCTCAGCCTGGATCTGAATGACAGATACATCCTTTGGAGAGTTTTCCATAACAACAGGATAATAAATAGGTTCCGAGGTCAGTGGGGCGTTGTCGTTCACGTCTTCAATTTCAACGTAGACCTCAATAGTAGAATAGAGTGGCACAACACCCCTGTCTGTGGCGTACACAGTCAGCCAGTAAGACCCCGTTGTCTCTCGATCGAGAATGTCTGCAGTAGAGATGACTCCTACGAGAAAGCAGGGAAAGAGTGGCTGAGAGAGCAGATTACGAGACCAAGCCAAGCATCTCCAATAGAGAATGGCTGTGCTAAGTAATAATGGCAGATGAAAGAAACATGAAGATGTGTCTCTTTACATCAGAACATTATCGGCCACAAAACTATATTAACTAGTTTGCCCACCATTTGAAACGTGTAAGCACACTCACAAATACTTTATTTGAATTTCCAGCATGGACAACACACACACACACACACACACAAGGCAACTGGGAGCAATGGGAAGAGAGTGGGCCAGAGGTCGAAACACTTCCCATGATGCGTGGGAAGTCAGTGCACAGTCACACCAACATTTCCATTTAACCTGAGGTTGCATTGATTTCTTATGCTACCAAAAGCTTTCCCAGGACACGATATTTTATCTGTTCATTCACAAAAGTGAAAAAGACCTTTCAAGTGTTCTTTAGCCAATTGGGATGGAAACTGCTTTGCATGCGAAAATATAAGCCTCCTTGATGCAATTCCCCTACAAATCAAATGTCACAGTTATTCCAAAAGAATCAGAGAAGACATCGTAATCCATACCAACATACTTTCTGCATGAGCTCTAGGTCCCTCAAGAACTCTACAGAGGGCCCTAAATAAACTCTGGGCCACTTTGAGGGATATTCGTGGACAAGCATTTTAAATTAGGAGCAGAAAAATGCCCAGCCTGCTCCTTCCCACCTTTCTCATTTCAGGGTTGAAACAAGTGCCAAACAGGAAATCAAACATATGCCAGAAAAGTCAAAGGAAAACACAGTGTTCTTGAATATCATTACCGCCCTCACCCAAAGCACCAAAGCTGCAGGATCGTACTACAAGAACTCTTAAGTACTCACCACTGTGATGGGAAAACTCTGGGGCTCAGCTTATAAAAGCTCTAAAAGTAATTAGGATACTCATGAAAAGCATGGGATTCCTGTTAACTATTATACTGTGAGAAACATCCCCGGATGGGGTGAAGAAGCAGTTCTCCACTTCTGGCCTGAATCTTCTATCCTTGGTTCTCCTGTCAGAGTTTTGACCATATTAGGCGCATAATACGGCCTATAGATTTTGACTAAGCAAACTGCCAAGTGTATCACTTGGGAGGCAGGAGAGCATCTGTCCAGAAACAGGCCAGAAGAGAGTTGCCTAAAATTCAAAACAGCTAAGTGATTCAAAGGGAGATTGTACAACTGATGTCGAAGTTTTAGCTCTAAAGTTATCCACCAAAGAACCCTGAAAACTTTATAATTCTTTCATAAATGAGGGCATTAAGTCTAAAATGTGAGTATGTAACGTGTTCCAGGTTGCATGGCTAATTGGAGAACCCAGACCTGCCTGCCTTGAATGTTCCGCTTTGAAATCCAGACTCCACGACTTGCCACCTCTTTTACCCTGTACAATGTGTTTAAACCCAGCAAGCCTAGTTTTATCACCCATATCTCAATACCATGGTGATCATGGAATTAAATGCATGTCGAGTGTTTGGTACAAAGTTTGCAACATATTATAGTGTTAATAGATACTGAGTACATGTTAAACCAACAGGAATCAAAATAAATACCCCAAAGCCTTGCAAATAGTAGCCACACCTCAGAGTAAGGGTGAGGAGAGAAGGCGAGAAGTTTGGGATGGAAAGTCTTGTTAGGTATTATTTTCTTCTCCAGTCATGTGGCATATTGTTGCTTGGTCTTTGTGACTGCCCATGATACCTTTTCATGAAAATGTCTGGCCAGTTTGGGGAACAGCAAAGTTAGTCCATTAAAAAGAAAACTTAATTCAACAAGGAACAAAATCAAAGAAGTTAGGTCAGCTTTGTCTGTACCTTGCCTGATCACCCACCATGCATGTGCTCACACGCACAGACAGCAAGCATGCATCTGCGCACACACACACACACACACACACACACACACACACAGATTTGTAGTCACAGAATTGGTCTGTGGTCCCTGGAAATCACTTAAATCTCTTTTCTTGCACCTGTCAAACTGGGAGATGGTGTATTACTGGCTTTGGACATTTAGGTGATTTTGAAAAGTCCTTGGATGAAAGGCACCCACTAATGTAAATTAAAATATATGAGTGAAGTTTTACTCTATTTTTTAATGAAACATCAGACATGTCCTCTAGAAGTTAGAATTCTCTCTCATTAATATGAAATATGTTTATGGCTATTTACTCATTAAATAGAAGTACAAATGAGTATCTTGGAACACAGTGTTCAGGCATCATTCCTGATCCAAAAATCTGAGGACAAAAAGAAAAGAATGACTGTGAAATGTGTTGACAATTATTTTAAGATTCATCCAAGGCTCCATATTAACCATATTAAGCAACTAATGCCCAGCGATAGCATTTCCTCACTTTCTTCAGTGTTTCACAGCTAATTATGATCCACATGGTCACAATTAAAAAATGGAAATCCACATGAGCTTTTCTATCAAGCAAAAACTCACTTCTGAGGTTTCCAAAGACTGCTAAAATCATATAAGCCCACTGCTTTTTTTAATTACTACCATGCATTCTTTTTTACATTTTTTCAATTGAGGTATAATTGGCATACAATAACTATACACATTCAAAGAAAACAATTTGTAAGTTCTGATACCCTTGAACCATCACCACCATCAAGACCACAAATACAATCATTATTTCCAAAAGTATTCTTCATCCCATTCTTAATCTAATGAAAATGCTCTCAGATTTTGCCTACACCTCCTCCCCATGTAACAGGTTAGCATCTGGTCCCATCAACTCATGGAAACAGAGGGGAGAAAGTGGAAGCAGTAACAGATTTTATTTTGGGGGCTCCAAAATCACTGTGGACAGCGGCTGCAGCCATGAATTTCCTCCTTGAGAGAAAAGCTATGATGAACCTAGACAGCATATTACAAAGCAGAGACATCACTTTATTTATGAAGGTCCATCTAGTCAAGGCTATGGTTTTTCCAGTAGTCATGTATGGATGTGAGAGTTGGACTATAAAGAAAGCTGAGGGCCAAAGAATTGATGCTTTTGAACTGTGGTGTTGGAGAAGACTCTTGAGAGTCCCTTGGACTGCAAGGAGATCCAACCAGTCCATCCTAAAGGCAATCAGTCCTGAATATTCATTGGAAGAACCGATGCTGAAGCTGAGGCCCCAATACTTTGGCCACCTGATGCCAAGAGCCGACTTATTGGAAAAGACCCCGATGCTGGGAAAGACTGAGGGCAGGAGGAGAAGGGGATGACAGAGGATGAGATGCTTGGATGGCATCACCAACTCAATGGACATGAGTCTGAGCAAACTCCAGGAGATAGTGAAGGATAGGGGAGCCTGGCGTGCTGCTGTCCATGAGGTTGCAAAGAATTGGACATGACTGAGTGACTGAACAACAATTAAAAAATAAAAATAAAACCGTTTACAGTGAGCTTCTAGAAGCAAGCTTCTGGGGGTGCTGCTCAGTAGAGAGGACTCAGGTGGAATATACCAAATGCAGATACATCCTTCCCCACATGTTTCACCTATCACAGAAATACACAACATAGACCCTATTGAGGTACCTGACTTTATGTTGATATTTATTAAGATGCCCATTAAAAACTTCTTTAGAAATACAGTTGGGATTTTTTATACTCTTTGAGATATGCTTAGGTTTATAAAATTTTTCTCCGTCTATTTCTTCTTATTGTATAATAAAGGCAGACTGGAATTATTTGGGTAACAATATTTAATAGTATAAGCAGGTACATAAACTGTATTTATTTATTTATTAGGACTGTGCACAGTTTGAAATGGAATAAGTTGATCGCAGCATGAAGCACATGCCAGCTATGGTTGTTCTTTCTGACAAACAAATTATTTTTTAAAAACCCACAACTATATATATCTTGTTCTTATCAACTAAGTTCTGAATATTGGAAATGAGAGGAAAAATTCATGGAGCTGTTCATAGCAGATGACTATCACAGGCTGGGGTACTCTACTCATCATTTTCCAGCCGTATCTCCATATGGAGCAACCAGAGTGTCAAATGCTATGTTGCCCCAGAAAAATTACACCGCAACATCCACAACTGCTCTAAAAAACACTGTCAACAAATGGTTTAGGGGATGCTTCGTGGCCATGCGCCTACATAACATGATGAAAGTCCCTCTTCCAGGAAAAGTATTACAGATTCTGAGGCAGTTACAAAAAAGACACACACACACAAAACCTTTAAAAACACCCTGGCAGTATATTCTTTGTAAATACTTCTAATAGAGATTTACCTGTTTCCTTGTGCACATATGTATCTTTAATTCTTATTCCCAGTTAGTCAAAAGATTAACTCCCAGTTCCCAGTGCACTTACGTTTTGTAATAACTTCTTATTCTGAAATAATTATAAACTAATAGGAAGGTGCAAGGAAATGAACTAGAGTTCCTGGGCAACCTTCACCCAGCTTCCCCTGTGTTGATGTGAAGTGTATTTTTAAATTGCTTATTTCTTCAAGAATCAAACACTTACTACTTTTATTTCTGAGAGAACACGAAATTCTTTCCTGGGCTTCATAATCCCTTTTAGCCAACACTTGCTTGCCTTTATGTAAGAGGATCACACAGATAACTATTTTTCTTTCTTTTCCTATTCATCCTTAGACTTGTATAAAGCTCTTATGGCCTTAGGAAGGATCACTGTTCTGAGCCGAGTGTGGTGATAATTAGGGCAAGAACAGGGATTTTATCCTCATAGCTCAACCCAGGTCACTCCATTCACAGCCATGGTCATCCCTATAACCTTTACCACTCTGAAAGAGACTAAAATCAACTGCAGTCAGCTAAAATGGGAGGAGCCAAGAGGCACAAAGCAATTGTGGGAGGACAGAATCTTAAAACAGGTATTCAAACTGCTTCAGATACATTTTAGTATATACATACTACACACCCATATACTTTAATATACTTTATGTGTCACATATTTGACACATAATATATTTAAACCTATGCTTTAAAGCACTTTTAAAAGTGAAAATTTTAAGCAAATCACCCAGCTAATCAAGTGGCAGAGTCAGGTCTGGAATTTGGAGCTGTGAACCGGAGCACACTCTCTTCATTACTGGAGCTGCCTGCTGATTTATCCGCATGTGCCCATTATCATGAAAAAGAAGGCAATCCCGTGCCCCAGCATCCCTCACAGTGGGTTGGTATCAGCTCTTTAGTAGCAGGAAATTCAATCGTTTCCTTGCTTCCCTCTATTTAAGTTGTTTCAATATATTATTCCGAATCCATTTTTATATCTCCTCAGAAGATCCTCAAATGCTGGAATGGTTGGAGACCAGGAGAACTGGAAGACAACTTCTTTCTTAAATACCGCATCACCCCTCTGCTTTTGTACAAAGGCGTCTGCACTCCCTGCTCCTTCAGTCCCTGCCTCCAGGAAACAAACCATCTTCTCTGTTCCTCAAGGAAGTTTCAGATTCAGAGAACACCCTCCTCCTACCAGCCAGGGTCTGGGGCATCCCCATCTGCTTTTACTTTGTCCCTTTACCAATCTCCTACGACCTCCCTATGAATACAGAGCATTCTGTCTTGTTTTTCTCTATTCTAGGATGGTGGCTAGAAATTTGGAACACTGTAAATGTTGAATAAATAAATGAAGGATAACATCATAACATTTGGTAAATGCAAGCAAGTTGGGATGTCTGGCTCTTTACAGACAAGCACTCAGGAATAGCTTCATTTGAAAAAAAAAAAAAAAAACACACAACAAAAACTGAGTCATCTAGGCATCCTGTGATCACTAGCCTGTCATCCAGCTTAGATTTCTCTAGTCTACATGCAGTTACCTAGCTCTGGAAGTCAACTCTCCATCTGTGAACTATCCTGTTTGATAAAAGTTTTCTTTTTTTTTTAAATTTTATTTATTTTAATTGGAGGATGGGTAGTTTACAATATTATGATGGCTTTTGCCATACATCAACACGAATCAGCCACAGGTATACACATGTCCGCCCATCCTGAATTCCCCTCCCACCTTCCTTCCCACCCCACCCCCTCGGGTGTCACAGAGCACCAGCTCCGGGTGCCCTGAGGATAAGACAGTTTTCTTAAAAAACATGTGCAGTTTTGAGTCATCCTTTTACTACCAAGAATGCGGATGGTGCCATGGTATTATTTTCAAGGCTTGAAGCCAAGATGCAGCTTCATGGACACATCAGTTGATTTTATCATTCACTTACACATTGCACTGTAGACAGATTCGCACCACAGACAGCTGGAATGAAAGCCCCGGGCCCCAGACAAAAAGCCTGGAAGACACACTCTCTCACTGGCCGCTAGTCCGCTGATTCTCATCCACCCGACACTTTTGTTCTGCTCTGTTCCCGCCTCTTCATACCAACTCCTGTTGAGATATCTTTCATCTTTGCAGAAGAAGAAAAAGCCACAGCACAGTTGCAGGAAACAATTAGGTCCTGAAATGCAAGCCGCCTTCGTTCCATGTTATTTCACAAGGCTCAAGGCTGGAGAGCAGCACAAGAAATTAAGGCGAAACACTGCAGGCTGATTTCAAGCTTTTGTCTGGAGTTAATGAAAATGGACAGCTCTCCTCGTCTGTTTGGGACCCACGAATTTTAAAACTTAGCTGGCTGCTCAAAACCTCCCAGGAAGTTCTATGAACTCAGTAAACATACACTTGGTATTTGATTTTTTTTTTAAAGACAAAATCTCAGGACCAGTTTTGAATGGACTCAAAATATATACCTGTTCTCTCTCTACAGTAAATCTGGTCTGTGTAGCTAGCATCAGACACCAACAGCCTGAAAACTGGAAGTGGACAGAGGACCAATCTGTAGCAACACATACAGTTCTCATTGTTTTTTCTTTTCTTTTCTGTATCCCAGATTGTTCCCAGCCTCAGATCCTTTCTGTGGTCCATGCTAATTTGCATACCACCCCTAAGCACAATGACCGGATTCACACAGCCGAGTAGAAAGGAAGGTTGAAATTTAAACCAGGAGAAAATGATTTCAGGAAACATGAAATGAAGTCAAGAGTTAGTTTTGTTAAGTGTCTAAATGTATAGAGGTTATTTCACAAACAGCAGTAATTCGCTGGACTCTTTTGAAGAAATGAGCACACACCCCAGCGCAAAGCATTTTGGTTATATACACAGAAATACTTTCTGGTAGCAATGGAGAGGAACAAAGAAACGGGTCTTTGGGGGAAGCTGGAGTTCCTATCTATTCCCGTGCTTCAGTGACAGGAGACAGAGCAACAGAGAGGGGAGACAGGGAGAAAGAAAGAAAAGGAAGGGGGAGGAGGGAAGAAGGAGGGAAGGAAAGAAGAAAGAAAAAGAGAAAAAGAGGCAATCTTTTGCCTAGCAGAAACTTTTGGAGCATTCAAATTGGTTACTAGGTAAATCTTTGTGTTAACAATAAAAAGACTTCATTGTAGAAGAAAATATGCAAAATAAATACATTTTAAAAACACCCATTATTTCATGACCCAAAGATAATAACTGTTAATGTCCTTGATATATTGCCTTTGCTCTAGATTATTTTCTCCCCAAAGCAGAGTATTTCTCAGGAATTGTGGATCCTCATTTACTACCATGTACTGAACAGCTTTCCACACCAATACCTGTAGCTTTATACGTTTTGCTTTGAATGGTTGTGTGGTAATGCCCACTTGCCCACTAGCCAACTAACAAAAAATATAAGCTCCCTCCGTGCAAGAGTCTTCTCTGTTGCATCACTGTTGTCTACCATAGAGAAATGGCTAGTACACACTAGAAGCTCAATACATACCTGTTGAAATACTCACACAATGTTCATCATTTATTTAATGAAGCCCCTTTGCTAAGTCATTTATTAGGTCATATTTTATTTTTTGCTATTGTTAATATAACTCATACTTAGATGAATAACCTTGCATCTACGTCTTTTTTCAATTATTTCTTAGAATAAATTTCTAGAGAGAGAAAGAATGAGTCAAAGGGTCTTATATTTTTAAACGCATTTGAGTCAACTGTCTTCTAAAAAGTCTACGCTACTTATAATCTCACCAGCAGTTTCTGACCACATTTTTTACTAAATTTTCAAAAAATCTGTATTATTGTCAATGGGAAAAAAATCTGCAATTTATCTTCTATAGAGCTAACAGCTGTCCTTATAAAACCCTTTAAATCATTCCTCATTGTATTTTAACCATTCGACTCAAAAACCAAATGCCACGTTTTTGTGGTGAGACAAAACACTGTTGACAGCAAGATGGTGCTAAAAATTTTATTGTAAAGAAAGACTTTATATGATGCACACCTTTAATGAAATTAACATCTGTCCACAAAAACAAATTCTTCAGCTTTAAAAAGTGCTGTAGTATTTTTAAATGGAATGTCAGAGCATAACCTTTAGCTCTTCAAGAAAGAACACTACATATCAGTGATACTTTAATCCAATATTTAGGATTATCTACTACCAACTTAGCATAAAGGACAAAGGGCACCTGGGTTCTCTGAGCAGACTAACTCTGTAAGAGTCTTCATTTGGACTGGAGATGTTTTTATTTTATTTTTTCTCCCAGGTTCATTGTGATACAATTGACATACATCCCAGTATGAGTTTAAGGTTGTACTTTACTGTACTGTATGGCATAATTTCTTTACTCACACATACTGTGAAATGTTTACCACAGTAAGTTTAGTTAGCATCCATGATCTCATATTGTAGATATCAAAAAAAAAAAAAAAATCTGGGACTGGGAATTTAAATTTTGCTTAGAAAAGCCTTTTCACTTCCAAGAAGTCAGACTAGACTTGAAGAAAGATCTCCTGAACCAAAATGTCTGGGCTAATGCTTTAGGGTATGTACTACAGACATATTCACAAAAGCTCGTGTGATTACTTTAAAGCAATGCAGTGTGGCACAAAGCTCACTCTTAAAACTGGGACTGCACCACTTGAACTTGATGGATATTTTCACTTTTGGAAAACGTTGTCTCCAAGTTAAAGGAACACTTTTTCCTTTCGCTTTTTTATTTCTTCTATATCCAAATATGGCAACTATAAGTCACACGGTACTCACCCAGATACAAAGTTCTTATCTACCACTCCACAGGGAGCTTCCCAGGTGGCACTAGTGGCAAAGAATCCACTTGCCAATGCAGGAGACACAGGTTCGATCCCCAGGTCAGGACAGAGGAGCCCGGTGGGCTACAGTCTATAGGGTTGCGGAGCTGGACACCACTAAGCACTGTTATACCATTCCATAAGGAGCAAAAGCCTTCAGAAACTTCCTAATAAAATAATGAAAGCCTACAGCTCGCTTATTCTTTTTCTCAAGTGAATGCACTCTGACTTCCACAGCTGAGTGGATATTTACCAAAAAAATATTTTTACTGAAGTTGCAGAGATAACTGCATATATGATACCCCAAAAAGCTGAAATGATTTCCTTGGCAAAAACACACTCTAGGTGGTGGAAGTGAAGCATAGAGTAAACAGAGGAAGCTGGATTGAAGTCTAAGTTTAGTATTGTGGTTGCTTTTCCCCGAATGTGATTGAAAACTTATAACTATGTTTATTACGACAAGTTTATAAAAGCTTATCTAGGAGAAAAACACCCTCCAGAACTGTGTCTTCTTTCATCCTTTCAGGTTAAATCTGACTAGATTGCTTTTTCCTTTAACCAGTTTTGCTGAAACTACACAGACAATGCCATACTTAGGTAATTAAGTTAGGCTGATTAGGTTATAGGGACTATACAGGCACATGAATAAAATCCTTGAAACCACCTTACCTTTCTTTACAGCGGAAACAATAAACTCTTTGCTTTCCTATTTATAACCAAATAAGCACCTACAATAGCCCAGAGAAACCAGGGCCCAGAGGAGGGAAGTGTCTGGTTTCAGCTAATTGAGTTTCTCCCATTCTCATCTTCTACAGATTCCTTGGATTGTTTTCCAATTTTCATTCGCATTTCATCCCATTAAACCGTTCTAACCTCTGACACGTGCACGCCACCCTGGATTCATCTTCTATTCATAACTGGGATGAAATGTGCCCACTTGCTCTGTGGACAGTACCAGAGGCACTGACGAGAGAGATACTCAGGCTGTTACGCCAGCTTTTGAGAAAAAAACAAAAGCAGATCCCTCATCTAGCTGGAGTCCTTAACATCAGGGTGCGCAGGCACAAGGCTTGCATTTTTGATAAACATGTAGCTGTTGACTTGCAGAAAGAAGAAAAGAAGAAGAAAAGGCTGCTATTAAGCCTAGTGTGTTGTTACCATGCTGATTTTATGCCTCGGGTAGAAACTCTTTTCCAAAATTTCTATATTTAAAAGTGCTTAGTGATTCTAAGCTGTGCAAAGAGCAATACAGGTAAATGTTAGTTTTAGGACAAATTATTGAGATTTGTGAACAAATTGCTATGCCGTTTTCTCAACATGGAGATGAAAAACCATGTTGAATTTTCTCCTGTTTGTAAGAACATTAATTAAAATACTGCCCATAATGTGATGCGAGGAATATGCAGGGAATCAGAAACAACTATTTTAGAAACTCTAAAAATAAAGCAGTAATAACGTGACCTCTGCATTACTGTGAAAATTCAAGATAATTTGAAAATTATTTTATTATATACTGATTAAGACATGTATGTGAATGGCTCCCAAGAACGGTTCTAAAGTTAGGTATAGACAGTGTATGTACATTACTGATAAATTTCCAGTATCCAAAGAAAGTTGAGTCACTGACATTAAAATGCGTAAGATTGGTGTTTGGGAGGTATCCCTCAACAAATGTGGCTCCAAGTTACAGTTAGGGTAGTCAGATACTAGGAACAGAGGAGGATCAAAGAGCGAGAGGAGGGGAGTTCAGAAAGGAGGCCTCTGGGCTGTCACGGCCTTCACCGCACACCCTTCCTCCTTTGACGTGTCTACACTGCATAGTCCAACAGAGCTGAAATCCCATGGCCCTAAGGAAGGCTGCAACAGCAAAGGACAGCACGGGAACTGTGATATTAAAGAGGATGCAGGAATAAAAGGAGAACAGCTAAAAAAATAAAGAGGATGCAGGGAGAAAGAAATAGCATATGGTATTACTTATATGCGGAATTTAACATGTGACACAAATACACTTACCTATGAAACACAAACTGGCACAAAGACGTAGAGAACAGACTTGAGATTGCCAAGAAGGAGAGTTGGCGGGGGACAGATTGGGAATTTGGGATTAGCAGCTGCAAAGTATTATGTAGAGAATGGATAAACAGCAAGGTCCTAATTGGGGGATTAATATAAAAAAGAGTTCACATATATGTAGAACTGAATCCCTTTCCTGTACAATAGAAAGTAACACAACATTGTAAATCAACTATCCGTCAATAAAATGAATTAAAAAAGAAACTAAAATAGAATGCAGGAATAACCCTGGATTTTCAGGAGATCATCCTGGACTGCAGGTTGCTTACAGAATTTTTGTATTGGGGTCCATACTGGCCTGCTATTTGCTGAAAATCTTAGGCATGCTCTGTAGTTACAGAGGCACTTGCCTTTTTGAGGAGCAGATTTCATGGCAGGTGACCTTAATTCTGGACTTAGTGCCTATCTCCGCATTAGACTATACTACCCCCCAGGGCAGAGAGGGTCCTTCCTGTCTTCCTCCACACAGAACCCAGCACCTCCAGAGCCCCTGACGCTTTGTGCACAAGATGCTTGGATATTAAATATGTGTTGAACGAGTGAACGGCGTTTCTATTTCCAATGGAGTTTTGATGGCTGCGCAGAAAGAACCCAGCCGAAAATTATTATAATTCCATTAACAGCGTCCAACATATGGCAACGTGCTAAAAAGGGGGGAAAAAATAGCAACCTAGTTAGCCCCTGGGGAGCGGAAACAGGAAGAGCTGCTGAAAGAAAGTTTAATTAAGATGGCAGGAGGCCCCACTGAGAACATCTAATCTTCCCCGGTTGGCACAATCTTCCATAACCCACGTGAGGCTGCAGGAGATGTAGGTGGGTGAGCATGCCCCGCTGCAGAGACAGCCAGAGAGGGCAGTGACCGCACCGGCACACACTGAACGTCCTGTTTCAGCTCCTTCAGAGTGCAGTCTGTGTATGACCAGGAGCTGGGACCCGAGTCACCTGTAGCGTCTGCTCAGCCTCCAGGAGAAAGTTTCCAAGTTCAAGGCCAGCTGCAGAGGGTGGAGCAGCCAGAGCCATCCTCTCCCGCAGAGGACTGAGAGCCCTGGCCCAGCAAGACCGGCGAGGACAGGAGAGGGCGGGCCTTCCCACACCGGAAGTCGGTCCTCCGGCACCCGAAGTCGGTCCGCAGCCACAGCGAGCACACCATGGGCATCTCTGCCACCCCATCTCCTTCCCCTGCACCCACCCACCTGCACACTGCAGACACCTCAAAACTGCTCACATTGGCCCCTGGGCCTGGAAGAACAGCCTCCCACCTTGGAGACACAGACTCAGCGCTTCTTGCTTTGTGAAGTCAGTAGCTCCCAACCCAGACTTGCCCACTTACTCTCCCACTGTATTTATGGCCGCCATTACTATGGCATTGAAGACACCATTTTGCAGTTTTCCTTGTACGTCTGACACCTCAACGAGGGTCTTAAAGGGGGCCAGTGTCTTATTCATCTTCTGCTTGATCGGTCCCTGACACACAGAATCACTCAGCGAATGCGAACTGGATGAAAGGGAAACCCATTCCTGAGCCGCAGCCATTCGCAGAAAGGTCCTGGTGGGGAATGTGCCAACAGGTAAATCTTGTCAGGAAGATTGTAAAGTCCAGGATAAGGGGATAACTGTTCTTGTGCAAAGAGAAATTATAGCAAGGAAGGGGAGGCAAATGTGTAATATATTTATTCATAACCAGTTCAAGGAATGCTTCAAAGACATGCCAACACAGGATTTTTAAACCAGCTATAAAAATGCTTTATTTTTAGTGAGTAGAGCTGATCAGTCCTTCGCTCAGTTTCTTGCAGAGAACCAATATTAAATTCCTAAGGAACAGTTGTTCACAACCAGTTGATCTTTGGAATACCTAACTTCTGTTTTTGCTATCAAACCAAAGCTCTGAGCAGAGACCAGAAAGGTTTCAAATGCCCATTAAATAAATGGTCATATTCGCTGGGAAGCATCCAGAAGAGATGGGTGGAAAAAAAAATCACTAAAATGAGTTAGACCTCCTCCCTCCATGCCCAAGTCTGAGCACTGACCTCCCAAGAAGTCTGGCTCATTCCTGGAGTCTGGGCGGCCTCTTGGCTCTTACATTGTATTTTTCATGGCACAACTGGCTTTTGTGTATGATCGGAAGCTGACAGCTATGGCTGTTCTAAAATGAAAAACTACAACTGTTTAGCTTCCATTACATATAATTCACAATCTCTGATGGAAATGTTCAAGCCACTTAGGACTCTGATTTGGAACCATGTATCTGTTTTAATTCAGATGACAGCAGTAATTCATTTGGACAACATGATTCATATAATGTGCTTCTCCTTCACTGTAACCTTTGCGTTATGAAATGACACTGTTTCATGAGACCACCTCGAAAGGGTAAGAAGCAAATCCTTTTACATATATGAGTCTTATTGCTTATCCAATGTATAGAATTTTTTATTCCTACAGGAAAAAAAGCAAGTGTGTATTATTTTTTTTTATTTTAGTTGGTAATGATCACTGAGTTAAGATCAATTTAGTAAGTCCAATCTGTGTATTTTTTAAATGAAATATAATAGGAGGGAAAAATCAGTGTTGTATATAATAAGGATAAATAGTGCTTTGTAAAACTTATATGTGTGAGAATGACAGAGAGAGCACAGTGGGCTATGATACAAAATGCATTTAAATGCACTTTTTACTGAGGGTGATGACCAAAAAAAGGCAGAAAATGGCTGATAAATTGACTGTGAATGAAAGTCTCTCAGTCGTGTCCGACTCTTTGCGACTGCATGAACTATACAGTCCATGGAATTCTCCAGGCCAGAATACTGGAGTGGATAGCCTCTCCCTTCTCCGGGGGATCTTCCTAACCCAGGTCAAACCCAGGTCTCCTGCACTGCAGGCAGATTCTTTACCAGTTGAGCTACCGGGGAAGCCCCATAAATCGACTGTACTGTTACTGCTACTGCTAAGTCACTTCAGTCGTGTCCGGCTCTGTGCGACCCCATAGACAGCAACCCACCAGGCTGGAGTGGGTGGCCATTTCCTTCTCCAATACACGAAAGTGAAAAGTAAAAGTGAAGTCGCTCAGTCGTGTCTGACTCTTAGCGACCCCATGGACTACAGCCCACCAGGCTCCTCTGCCTATGGGATTTTCCAGGCAAGAGTACTGGAGTGGGGTGCCATTGCTTTCTCCAATAAATTGACTGTAAATGACCCTACTTTTGAAGTCAGGAAGCATAGAGGAAATTCAGGTAAAAAGTCTTGATTTTATCTCTTTCATTTATTAGTGATGTGCCCTTGTTCAAATAACAACTTCTCTGCTTGTTTCCTTACCTATAAAATAGGGATGGCACCTCATAAAGTTACTTGATGTTTAAAGAATAGAAATGTGTTTAATTCATATTATAACAATGGTAGGAAACACAGATTGTTTCCTATTTAAAATGCCCAGCACAGTGCCTGGTACATAATAGAAAGTGTGAAAGTGTTAGTCACTCAGTCATGTCCTACTCTTTGCAGCCTGATCAACTGTAGCCTGCTACGCGCCTCTGTCCATGGAATTCTCCAGGCAAGAATACTGGAGTGTGTAGCCATTCCCTTCTCCAGAGGCTCTTCATGACCCCGGGATTGAACCTGGGTCTTCTGCATTGCAGGCAGACTCTTTACGGTCTGAGCCACCAGGGTATATAATAAGTACTCTTCAAATGCTAGTAATTATTGTTTTTGTATTATATTTTTAAAGTATTACTATGGTTTTATAAGGCAATATGTATTTTATGATCAAGTATTGCCTAAAATAGCATCACCAGCTCAATGTACATGAATCTGAGTAAACTGTGGGAGATGAGAGGATAAAGGAGCCTGGCAAGCAGAGTCCAAGGGGTTGCAGAGTCAGGCATGACTTTGCGACTGAAGAATACCAAAAACTTGCCTCAAATGCAAGAATCAAGTATTACATTCCAAGCGCAGTGGACATAACTAAGCAAACAAGACTGGCACTCTTGTCATTGCCACACTTTCTTATTCAAATTCTTGACATTCAGCTGAAAATTTAGCTACTAACTCATTATTTAACCCTGGATAACAATAGCAAGAAACTGAGAACTCAACATTATATTAGCATTTCATCAGCTGAAGTTAAACTCACTGGTCAGACTAAAGCAAAGAAGCAGAGTAGGTATATAAGGTTAGAGCGATGCCAGCTGCCTTGATGGAGTGCTGACTGTACCGTAGCACTTACTCACAGGTGCCATATTAAGCCCATTTTAGAGATGAGAAAACAGGTTTGAAAGTTGCAATGATGTTTGCAAGGTCATATCATTATAAGAGAATCATGCTTTGCTTTCATGTCTGGCGCATCTTGAGATTCTCAACACAGGAAGAACATCACAGTCATCAAATTCACACATCCCCTGTGGCAGGTGAAGGCTCACTATATTCATAAGCTCCCTCTCCCCGAGCCTTTCTGCTCCATTGATAGGCAGATGTAACTGATAGAAAGCTCCTTCTCATACCGGACCCGCATATTTGCCTGCCTACACTTTCCCCCCACCGGAACACTACAGAATACATATTCAGCCTCTTCTGTTTCACATAACTGAATACAACGAACGAATCTGTCTCCTGTCTTCTCTTCTCTGGAATCAACATTCCTAGTTGTCTTTGGATTTCACTCTTATAAGATGGCTTTTACCCATTCTTCACATGCTGTTCATCTACTCCCCTAGATGGTACTCAATCTGAAAACACCCTGTAATGCACTATTCCCAATGCACGAAGCCTGCCCAGAGTACTGGAAAACTGGTTCATTTAAAACCACACTTGGGCATCACTGTACTTGGAGGCCATGTTAAGCTAAATCGAAACAAACTACATCACAATTTCATCTCCAGGTTTTGGTCACCTAAAGAGTCAGTCCAAATGAACTTCCAGGCCATGCTTCCACCCTTCATTTCTACAACCACACTTCTGAACCTCAATGAAAGTTTTATTTTCATCCCTTTAATATTTCCTTGCCTTGTTTTTGGCCCAGCTTTTCAGCCTAGAGAGGTCATTTTAATTCTTAACTCTGTCTTTCATAAAATTAACTCATTCTCAGGAGTATATCACATGCAAATGTAAAAAGTATGTGGTTACATTAAACTGCTGTAAGTTGACAGCCGAGGCGAGCAGATGGGAATGTATATATACACCCACAAAAGCACCCATTTTTGCTTCTCTCATTAAATCTTGAGCTCACGTGCTCCTGAGCCCTGCGCCTTCTCCTTTCACTACATCGTTGGGGCACAAAGGTCACCATATTCATTTTGACTGAATGATTATTAATTTGCACATGTCAAAACTCACTGCTAGAATTGATGATAAGCCAAGAGGCAGGAGAGGAAATAAAACACCACACATGTGAAGTGCGGGTTCAAAGGCAAGGACTGGCACGTGTTGCTTCCCTGAACCCAATCAGTCAGAGACGTGACAGAAAATGGAAATCCATACGAGAAAGGAATCCAGCAGAAAGACGACGAAGAGAGAGACAGGAAGAAAACACTGCCATTTAATGGCATTAGATCCTTGACTTTGTATTACTATTAATAGACAGCCTATTAGGGCCTTGCTATTTATGGGTTTCCACAAGGCAACATGATTTCCCAGTAGTATATTACCATTAATTGGTAAAAGGCACTCTAGGAATATCAGTCTAAGACAATAGCTCAGCCACAATTAAAACAGAATTGCATTTGCTGACCTAGACGACAAAGCCAAGTGTGTCTGGGAAATTCTCCGCAATATTTTACAACCTGAACTAATTAAAGATCACATTTTCCATACAGCCAGAGAGCAAACACAAGAAATACCCCTCAGCTGAAGACTTTCTAGTTTGATGGTTACTATAATGAGTTCAGTCCCAAAGGGACAAGACAATAGAAAGCCGCTTCTGTCTGAAGGTTGTGGCGTGAAACTCAGAAATCCCTTAATTTTTGAGCAATTCTTTCTTGTGTAGTATCAACTTCATCCAAAGCCCCACTGTCCATTTCTTTTCCTACAGTGAACACAGGGAATGTAGGGGGGAAATGCATTGCATTGTAGCCTGCTAAATTTCTCAGATTTAATGTTGACAAAGATTAAGAATAGCATATCACCATTGCCAGACTGTGTGGTGGATGAGTTTCCATTATTAACTTAGGGGAGCCTTCCCTCATCTAAAACAGGCAGCAGACTAAACCTGTTTTTACTATATGATTAAAGTATCTTTACACAGGCAGCCCAAGGCACCCCGAGTTATTGCTCTATCGCCTGGAGGTAAATTAAGGTGATCCTTTCCTTTTCCCCATGTCTAATAGGATTGTACATTCTGCTTCTGGCAAACCGATCACACTGTTACCTACTGCAGAAACCTCATTTCTGAATGCTGATGTGTGTTCTGTCACATTGGGCTTGAAAAAAAATACTTCTTACGACTTTGTTCTGATAAGGAGGAATCTTGCAAGAAGGATGCTTTCTGGGAGGGAAAGCAAAACACAAAAGAAAAATGCACGTTAGGCACTTAATGTGAATTACCAGATGTCATTATTTGAAAACATTTCATCTTGTTTTTCCTTCTTCGGATTCCTTTTACAGTCAGCCTAATCCTGATGGCCAACATTTTAGAGCATCAGTGCCACTGTGGTAGGTGCAGGTTATTTTTCATCTCCAACATAAATCTGTTCTTAGAAGAAAAAAGTACCTTCTGATAATAAGATATTTAAAATTAAATGCAATAACTTAATCTAAACCAATGCTCTATGACCCAATACAAATCTTCAAGAATTGATCCTTAAAGGAAAAAAAAATCAATATGCAATGTGTGTGATTAGTCTTAGCATTTTAGTGTCAATAAGCCCTGAAAATTCTAGCCAACAAGTATTTATTGAACATGTACTATGCTTCATGAATTTTCTCAATCTGTGGATACAGCATGGAATGTGAAAGCCCAAAGAGAATTAAAAGCACTTTCCATTTCACAATATTATTTAAGCTTTCTCTAACATAACATAGGCCTCAGTACAATTCCAATCTGAATTTCAAAAATTTCTGCATCAGATGCTTGAGATACGTAAAGGAATGGATGTTGTGCATTAACACTCCAAGTCTCAGATGCTGTTATAGGTTCCTTGACTTCTATGCTATCACATTTTTTGATAAAGTTCATGTTTCTGATGCGTTCCCTTCCAACACAAGTAAATAACTGCTTTATAAGTTTTTTAAGATTTAGTATTTCACACGAGGTCATTTCCGTTAAGGCAATCAAAGCTTTGCTCATGTACGAGGTGACTCAAAGGGTCACAGAGAACAGCAAAGCAAAGTTCAGATGTGACTCCTGGGGAGTGAGGCAGGCTCACTCGCCTTGCAAATCCCTTGCTTCCATGTAGCACTCCAAAGCCAGGAGATTCCAAGTGGATTCTCAGCAAAATTAGGAATTGCTCGTATCAGGTACCCTCAAAGCAGTTCTTGAATAATCAAAACCGCTGGTGTTATATCTTTGATTATTCAAGGTACACTCTGCTGAGTACTGTGTAGCAAGATTTCATTTGGTTGTCACTTATAGTTAACGTTTGGATGGTAGGTGACAGTTGCACATAAAATGCTATAAAATACGTGGTCCTGAGCTGCCACTCAGAAAATCATCTTAAGTGACTGGATCAGCGCGTACTATATGGAGACTTGGCCAGTTCCTTACCTGCCTCCCTCCCTCACCCCCTCCCCCAGCAGAATCAGTCACTCCATCTACTAGATTTCCAAAATAAATTTTCTGTATCATTAATAAACCACTCAAGGCTTCCCAGGTCCATGGAGTCGCAAAAGGTTGGACATGACTTAGAGACTAAGCAGCAGCAAAGAAGCACTCACGTGCTATACAGCAATTATCCCTTTTAGCATATCTATTCAAGGCCCTAGGACATGTAGTCAGAGAAGGCAATGGCACCCACTCCAGTACTCTTGCCTGGGAAATCCTATGGGAGGAGGAGCCTGGTAGGCTGCAGTCCATGGGGTCGCTAAGAGTTGGACACGACTGAGTGACTTCACTTTCACTTTTCACTTTCATGCATTGGAGAAGGAAATGGCAACCCACTCCAGTGTTCTTGCCTGGAGAATCCCAGGGACGGGGGAGCCTGGTGGGCTGCCGTCTATGGGGTCGCACAGAGTTGTACACGACTGAAGCGACTTAGCAGCAGCAGCAGCAGCAGGACATGTAGCAGTCACTTCTGTATCAGAAAGAGAATAGGTCTTCAACAAATGTTTACTAAATGAATGACAGCAAAACAGCCTTTGTAAGTATGCCTGCTCTAAAGATGAGCAGTGGTGCCAAGCTGCACCGAATTGCAGAACAGCAGAGAAAGGGTAAATTCTGAGAAACACGTCAGTCCACCTTGGCTTTTAAGCAAGAACTTACAAAAAGACCAAACCTGCATCCCTTTATACAGTGTCCTTGTCATGTTGATCGAAGGCTTCTGACCAACTTAAACTGTGTCACCTTGATAACTGCTGGATGATGTCATATCATAAAATCTTGAAGACAGACCTGGGTCAAGGTCTGACTCTGTCATGAACCAGCTGTATGACCTTGCGCCAATGATTAAACTTCTCAAGAGCCTCGGCTTCCTCCTTCGTAAAATCAAGCTGAGAATGGCACCTACTTCACAGAAGAGTTGAGCAAGAAATGTATATGGCAGAGTTGCATCGACTTTAGTTTCTATTTGTATCAAGTTTTCCATTCTAAAATGATATGTCCCCACCCAAAAGCTCTGCACTAGGTACTTGCTGGTGGTATTTTAAAATGCCTAGATATTAACCTTGATTTGAATCCTTTTACCAAAAATAACCCTCTGGGGGCACTTCCCTGGTGGTCCAGTGGCTAAGAATCCACCTGCCAATGCAGGGGACATGGGTTCGATCCCTAGTATGGGAAGACCTCACATGCCTTGGGGCACCAAGCCTGTGCGCCACGACTACACAAGCCCGAGCATCTGGAGCCTGCACTCTGCAAAGAGAGAGGCCACTGCAAGGAGGAGTCTGTGCCCCACGACAGAGCAGCCCTGCTCGCCCACCTGGAGAAAACCCCAGGCAGCAGTGAAGACCCAGCACTGCTCAAATAAATAAAATTGAAAAAATAATCCTCCTGAGAGAGTTTCACTTAAAAAAAAATCTGCTCAGACCTCAATTAAGTGCCAGGCAGCAGGGAGACAGCTGTGGTCACTTCTCTGATGGAGTAAAAAGACTAAGAGGGGATGGAAACCAAACCTACCATGATGGAAAAGTGTGATGAAGTGTGTCACTGGGCGCACATCAAGTTCGTAAGGAATGGGAATCCCAGGGACCTCAGGAAATAGGTAGCAGGGATGCAGACTGGGCCACAGAATTCCAGAAACTCTAGACAAATGCAACTGAACTCCACTGCCAAAGTCAGGTTCAGTCAGTTCTAATGAGGAGGATGAACCTAGAGACTATTAGACAGCGTGAAGTGAGTCAGAAAGAGAAAAACACGTATTGTACATTAAGGCATATATATGGAATCTAGAGAGATGGTGCTGATGAACCTGTTGCAGGGCAATATGTAGAGACACAGATGTAGAGAACAGGCTTGTGGCCACAGTGGGGGTCAGAAAGGGCGGGGCGGCCTGAGAGAGCAGCGTGGGCACATGACATCACCATAAAAACAGCCAGCCAGCGGGGAGCTGCTGTGTCAGCAGGGAGCTCACATCTGGTGCTGTGACCACCTGGAGGGGTGGGGGGAGGAGATGGCACGGAGGTGCAAGAGGGCGGGGACAGATGTACACCTGTGGCTGATTCATGCTGACCACGGTAGAAACCGACACACTATCATAATGCAACTATCCTCCAATTAAAAATAATTAAAAAAAAAAAAAAAACCACTCTCCCCAGGTAAAGAGGCTAAACAGAGGCCATCTTGTGGCATGTGTTTAAGTAATCCCAGGGAAGGGTGGAGGATGCAGTGCGCATGTGTGAATCACCCGATGATTATCACCTGCCACCATGAATGCTCTGCAAATATTAGCACTTCCTGGCTCTGGAGTGTTGCCTTCAGCCTCTCTGGCTCTCTCCAACAGCACAGGAGTGTTTCTTCAAAGCCTGCTCTCAGAAAGTAAAACTTACCCCTCTTTCCCTAAAGCAGTTTGCAAACCTAATACCTCTGGGCTAGATGCTGAACTCTTTCCTTCCTTGCACTCAACAAGGAATCGGCAAGTGTCTGCTGTGTGCCCATCCCCACTCTAGAGAGAGGAGCACCCGCATGAGCAAAGCAGAGGCCTGCACTCGTGGGCAGAGCCTAGGGGCCTCTGACAGGTGGCCATGAGAGATATGGCGGGATTCTGTGCAAGGGAAAGCGGCACACATGGGCAGGCTGTGGACTCCAGCTCCAGCAGGTGTCACAGAAGTTCCCACGGAGGGAGAGAGTGCGATCTGGGCTCACAGGATGAATAAGATCTCCAGGCAAGAGAGGGGTTATGGGAGTAGAGATTTTCCAAGAGGCAGCAGGAAGTCTAGAGCTGGTAACAGAGGCCACCTGGGTTAGAAGTGGGGCGGGAGGGGGCAGGGGTGCGGTGGAGAGGTGGCTTGGGGTGAGCAGACGGTGAAGGTCCGTGACCTTACACTCATGCAACAAATATTCACTGGCCACTCTGTGCCAGACACTGGGGACAGAATCAGGAGCAAAATCTTGATTCAGCTGGAATATTTTCTAAATAAGAGGTTACATATGCTGTAAGATCCATTGGCTTTTAATAAATATACGTTCAGTGGGTTGGGCTGGCAGAGTGGTCCTTATCCAAGCCTTCAACCAATACTCTGCACAATAGATTTAATTGATCCACAGTTCTCCCCCTGCCCCCATTTTTGCACTGAAAATTGTCAGTGCTCATCTTTTGGATGGATCCACAGCAGAGCAAATGCAGGTCTCAAGAAGATTTTACAGATTAACACAATGAAGAGCTAAAACTTGGAAGTGTCTCTTCAACTCTGATTTAAACCAGCTGATGTGGATTCAAATAGCTAAGAGCTGATGACCAAAATTATCTCCATCCCACGTGGCTCGCACTACAAAGAACTCTATTAAACTGGCCTATCAAGGGCCTGAAAAAATAGCATACTGTGTACATAGCTTTATTACTCTCTAAAGACCCTCCTGTGGATGTTATGTCTCAGAAGTCACTGGAGATGGTTGGACGACCTCTCCAACATGAAGCTGGGCCCCATTTACCAGCTGCAAGGAGATTATTCCTGGTGATGACTAACAAGAAGAGAGTGTGTGTTAGCCATTGATTCAAACAGTGAACTCTGCTCTGAAAAGTTTTAGGTGTCTGAAGACAAGACTTTCAAGGATGACCAGTGGTTGACTTTCTGCTTCTTTCCTGTGTGTGGGCAAATTGCAAACAATGTGCTTCTAAGGTACTTTAGGAGAAACCTTGGGAAACAGTGACAGTTGATATTCATCTCCCATTGTTTTGAGTCAGATCAGCCAGTCAACATTTATTGAAGATTCCATTGTGTTCAAATTGTTGCAGCTGTCCAGTGCCATCACACAGAAACAGGCATTTGGGAAAAGATACATGCTGAGCCCAGAGATTTGTCACTAACTACTTATGCAATCTCCGATAACTCACCCTTGCTGTAAGACTCAGCCACCTCATCTGTTCACAAAGAAGGATGTCTTTTGCCCTGCCTATCTCGCCAGGTTGCTGTGAGTAGCAAACGAGATGAGTTTACAAAAGCGCTTCGGAAAGTATGATTTGCTAGACAAACACAATGATCCATCATTTAACAGAGGACGCTTTCTTATCTTCGAAGAGGTTATAGACCAGCAATGAAGAAAAAAGCAAATCAGACTGTAGTAAGTTTCTAGTAACCTGAGCACTTAAAAAAAATTAAAAGGAAAACAAAATTAAATTTAATCTCCCAGAGTAGTTTTCAGGCTGCCCCTAAATGATGCTTAGTGGTCTCCTGATTTGTGCTTATAATGTATGTTTTAGGATTATTAATGTGTTAGGATTATTTGGCCCTCTGGCCCATTCCTGGGTAAATTTGGGAACCTGAAATACAGTGTTTCATTAAGGGAGAAATTATAATTTCCACATGTTTTGTTAAAGTTCCCACAGTAGAAGTCTATATGCCAGACCTGCATTGACTTTAGTTTTTATTTGTATGAAATTTTCCATGCCAACATGATATGTCCCCAACCAAAAGTTCTGCACTAGGCGCCTGATGATGGCATTTAAAATGCACAGATATGAACTTTGATTTAAATGCACAGATATTAACCCAGGACGGCTTCACATAAGTGTGCTCTGACGACACCTGAGGTAACATAAGTGACGGCAGGAAGGGGGTCCTATGGTTGGACTGCCTGACTTTAAATCTCCATTACTTACTACAGAAAATATTGGGCGGATCACCCACATTCTCTAATCCCCAGTTTCCTCATCTGTGAAACACGTATGACCATAGATTCTCTTACTTTACAGGATTACTGGGGCAAAAGAATCAAACCAGAAAATGTACAGACAGTGTCTGCCACAGTGCCTGGCACAATAATGTTTATTAATGATCATGATGATGGCAACCAGAGGGTAGACACAGTAAACTCAGACCATGCAGGAGACACACGCAAGGGACACCCTAAAGTCACTCACACATCAGGGATGCTAACCTTAAAAACACTTTTCACTAAGTGCCAACTATGGGTCAAATGCATGATCTCTAAGTAGGTGACACTAACCACAGTTTTAGCAAAAATGCAAGTCACCATCAGAGAACTTACACACTTTGCATGAGACTGTAAAGTTACTAATTGACAGAATGAAGACTTCCGCGCGGGTCTCAGAGGCTCCTGCGGATGCCAGGAGGCCAGTCTCCCAGTCCACTGCTGACTCTAGCTAAGTCTCTGAAACTCCTGGACTTCATATATGGTCAGTTCCCAGGGCCCCAAGAGAATGAAGTTTGAAGGATCTATGTATAGTTCCATTCCTGCCATTATCCTTCAGCATGTCTAAATACTTTTTGCTTCCTTCTCTGTCTCCTTTTTTATATGCACTGAGGTACAACTGCTCCATGTTTACATCATAGCAGGCCTGTGAATTCAGTGAAGATTCCTTTTTCATAGCCTCTTGGCCCTGTGAACTCACACAGGAAACTAACAAGCATGGTAAGTAGCATAATAAATATGATCACATATGCCATGTGATTACATGAGGGAGAAAAATTCTCCCTCTGGGTTGAGCCTTAGAAAAGATAGCCATGCCTGTCCTCGAGGGTGGAAGTGCAATTCAACCAGAGTGGAAGGAGCATTAGCATATTCAAGAACACCAAGCAGAGGAAGGTGTCTGAGGAAGTAACAGAAGATTGGGGCGAAGCTTACTTAAGATACCTGAACTCCACGTGGAGTTCAGTTTGGACCAGGGGAGCTCAAGAGTTTGAGAGGGGAGAGCACACACCATCAGTGAAGTGCCAGAGTAGTATCTGCAGCTCAGAGGAAGGCCAGGAGTCGAATGACTGCAGCTCTGGGTGTAAGTAGGAAAGTGTTGTCCGCCTCCTGGGCAGTCTAGTCCAAGGAGACCCCCAGAGGTCACAGAAGAAATGACAGCCAGAGAAGAAATTCTGGAGTTCAAATTAGGACTGGAAGGGGGTGCAACCAGGAGATTGATGCAGACAGGGATGAGCCCTCCATCCAAGGTCAAAACCATCCATAAGAAATATCAGATGTCTAAAGATCAAAGTAGAAACATTCCACCTTGGAGAATGACAAGTCTTCTGAAATTCACTGAAGTTTGAGGGAGAGAAGAATCTTTGTATCTTTTGCAAAAGTTAAAGAAAACAAGGCCAAGCAAAACAAAATCTCTGTAATTCCCCTTATTTTCACCCCTGACTTTTATTTAACCTCATTTGTTTTTGCCAGCAGTAAAACCCAGAGAACATCTTGACGATGACTGCCTCAGGGAGAAGGGAACCAGCATTTGTTCAGGATCTACTGTGTGCCAAGAATTTTAAATGTTTTATTTCATTTAGTTCTTGCAAATCACCCAGTGATGCTCGGAGAACTTACATGACTTACCGAAGGTCACAAAGCTCTGACTGACCGCTGCTTCTGCAGAGCTGGTACCAGATTGGGATGGCAGGACATGTAGTAGCAACTGTTGTGGTGGGTTGGAGGGGGGAGCTCTCAGTGTGAGTTCCAAAGAACAGGAAGTCATCTTATCAACCCTACTTTTCTCCAAAGCACCAATCAAAATGCTCTGCACGCCATCATCATCCCTGTCAAACAGCAGTAAAACTAAAGCTACTATCAGTTAGCATAACTGCCGTTGAAAAGTAAAGTGCTAGTCACTCAGTCATGTCTGACTCTTTGCGACCCCAGGGACTGTAACCCATCGTGCTCTTCTGTCCATGGACTTCTCCAGGCAAAAATACTGGAGTGGGTAGCCACTCCCTTCTCTAGGGGATCACCCCAACTCAGGGGTCAAACCCGGGTCTCATGCATTGCAGACAGATTCTTTACCATCTGGGCCACCAGGGAAGCCCATGTTTTAGATCCTCTGGGTACTGTCTCTCATCCTGAATCCAGCCTTGCTCTTTAAGTATTATGAGCTCCACTTTAGAGTCGTGGAAACCAAAGCTTAGAGAGGTTGAAAGCATTGGCCCGAAGACTGGGAAAGATTGAAGGCAAAAGGAGAAGGCGATAGCAGAGAATGAGATGGTTGGATGGCATCACTGACTCGATGGAGATGCATTGGAGCAAATTCTGGGAGATAGTGGAGACAGAGGAGTCTGGTGTGCTGCAGTCCACGGGGTTGTAATGAGTCAGACACAACTTAGAGACTGAACACAAATAACAATTAGAAGCACAAAGGGCTGGCAAACCGCATCAGCTGAGATCCACAGCCCTGCATTACTGCTGAGGAGCACCCTGGGTACCACTTCCACATGCTGGCGCATCAGACTTCTCTGCAGCTTAGACTATGCAGGGGACATTGTACCAGCTGCCAAAGCTAGGAAAGAAGTGTTTGGCTCGCATGCTCAAATGTTCACCTTCATGGGGTCTAATCCCTAGAAACACTCATCAAGGGGAAACGAGACCGGCTCTGTGAAGTCCTGACGCTGGGTTTGATTATCTGCCTGTGTTATCACTACAGAGTACTCTCCGCATGAGCATCTTAAGAACTGTGATGATATTCATGGGCTGTCTGGCAGGAAGAAGTATTTATTCTCAGGAGCAAAATGAACTTACAATCCCACCCTCAATGTGAATTACTGCTGGAGGAAAGGAACTTAACACAACACTACTTCTCGCAGAAATGCTACAACAGTGCCAAAGAGCTCAGGATTTCTTACATGTGAGGCGCAATTCCAGGCCTCTGTACTTTTGCAAATGCCACATTCTTTGTCAGGGATGCCCCCTCCTTCCTCTATCTGCCTGCGAGAGTTTTTTGTTATTTTTTAAATGCCAGTTCTGGTGTCACTGCCTCCAGGAAGCCTTCCCTGACTCCTCCAGCTTGAGTAAGGTTTCTCAACCTTGGCACTATTAACATTTGAGGCCTTATAATTCTTTATTGTGAGAAGTAGGACTGTCCTGCACATTGCAGGATGTTTGGCAGTATCCCTGGTTGCTAACCATTTACATGTCAATAGTCCCTGACCAGCTGCAACATAATAGATGTCTCCAGATATAGGCAAATGTTGGGTTGGGGTAAGAGTGATCACCTTCAGTTCAGAACCAATGAGTTAGAGTCATTGGGTGTTAGGTCTATCCCTTGGTCATACTGGCTGAGCCCTGGATTTAAGCAAATGATTAAATCATTGAAGTCCCTTCTAGTTCCATGTTTCTATGCTAACTGAAGGTTGAGATTTAAAAAGAATTTGCCAAGTGGTCCACTCTGCAAACTCAAGATCCCTGCCTATGTTTGAGGACTAGAGAATGATGAATTCAAGCTTGGACCTCGGACCTTGTTCTAAGTTTACTTATCCTAAAAGTAGAACTAAGCTTGGCTTCCTCCTAAGGTTTTTGGGTTAAGTAAAATACTCACATAAAGCTGCCTAGTAAGATCACATCTCTCTGTGCCCCCGAAAGTTAGGGATGGGTTAATGTGTGACAAAATGCTTTATAAACCAGAAGTGCTAAACACTTGTGAAGTGTTACTATCTGATTTTTAAAAATCAGCAGTGAAATCTGAGCTTTTTTTCTCAATGTAGTGTTCAAACAAAATTTTTAAATTCCCTGTCCTATGAATTAGCAATAATAATGACCTCCTTTCACACACATGGTCTCTTTTGATGATCTCTTTGCTCAGGACGGCATTGTCTGCAAAGTGAGGAGATGACCTTAAAGAACTAAAGAAATACCCCGTGTTCTCACAGCCAGAAAGCAAACACTCAAATCCAGTTTGTGAGAACAGACCTCTTTCCAGTGAGCACTGAAGTAATATTTTAAATACAGAACAAAGAGCCATTCAGCCCAGTCTTTCTGAAATTTGAATTACATCCATATATGCAAAACTAGGTAGATAGTAGAGACCATTAGCCCTGATTGTGTCAATGGCTATCATCATTAGTTGCACATAAGCCAGCATTAAGGATTTGCAGACATAAAAAAGAGCTATTTCTTTTGTCAAAAGCAATTATAATTAATTCTCAAAATATGTATATGTTCAACCCGAATCAGATGAAGGAATAAACCAAGGGGAGAGATGGGCTCCTGCCATAACTACATGTAAAACTCTTAATTAAACGCAGACATTCCGAAGTATTTTCAGAAGAAAGGTTAATGAAGTAGGGTAGGGAAGGAAAACATCTCCAGAGAAGCTTGCAGACTAGTTTTCTGGGCCAGCTCTTTTGTTGCTCTCAGGATAAGTAAAAAAAAAATAAAAATGTACAAAATTCATTTCTCTTTTTGGAATCAAGACTGGAACTAAGCTCTTCTCCAGCACACTGCAAAGAGAACTATGTTGTGATGTATTCTCCAGCACTCTGACCAGCCCTGGCAAAGAGGAGCCGAATTCCAGACACACAGCACTCCATCTCAGAGAGAGGCCAATATATTCTGGTTTAGAGCAGTAAAGTCCTATTAACATCTGGGGATGTTACAGCTTTGGAAATACTTTAAGGAAGAAGTAAAGTACTAAGGAGCAAAGATGCTCAAGTGTTTGACCTCATACAGTCATTCAAGACTCCCTCTCCCCTCTGTCCCACGGCAACAACAAATTATTGATGATAGTACAGAGTTCATTGGAACCCATGATCAAGAACAAGCCTAACAGATTCTCCATGCGATCTCAACATAACCCAGCAGGTGAAGCATGGGGCTCACGGGCCAGTGCAGTGAGAGACTGAAATATAGAGGAAACCGCATTCCACCCAAGGGGAGAGAACACATGGATCTGGGAACAGACCCCCTGGGTCGGGTCCCGGACCTGTTACTGGATCACCTGACTGTCCACATCATGCCAGGTACTGCAGGGAGCACAGGGGCTGAAATGAGAAGGAAGAATGCTCATGTTTCCTGTTCGCATGCAACTTATAATCTAGAAGGGAAGACAGACATGAGCATTAACAAATGGAAAATCTCAAGCAATGAAGTAAAGAAATATGAGATCACAACAGTCACAACACGGAAAGCAGCACCACAGCCACTGACTGAGGGCGTACCGAGTACCATTTAACTCATCTGATTTTTCTAACCTGATGAAGTAACCCCACATCACCATCCCTCCTCTTTAATGAGGATGATGATGTATTCCTAATTTGATGATGTAACCGATCCTCAGGGCTTCCCTGGTGGCTCAGCAGTGAAGAATCTGCCTGCAATGCAGGAGTTTCAGGAGACGCAGGTTCCATCTCTGGGCCAGAAAGATCCCCTGGAGGAGAGCATGGCAGCCCACTCCAGTGTTCTTGCCTGGAAAAGCCCATGGACAGAGGAGCCCGGTGGGCTACAGTCCATAGGATCACACAGAGTCAGACACAACTGAAGCAACTTAGCATACACACACGCACGCAACTGATCCTCATCATTGCAGTGTTGAAGAAACGGAGACACAGAAAGGTTAACACCTTCATTCAAGGTTCCTTCCACAGACAGTCAACAGTGAGGCTGAGATTAGAACCTGGACAGGTGGATTTCAGACCCCGTACTTTTAACCTCCAAGCTGGTATATAGCAACGACTCCTCATCCAGGCTGAGGTCAGCAAAGGCTCTGCTGAGGAGGTGACCTTTGAGCTGGAAGGTGAGTATGGGTTCATCTAAAGAGAGATCAGGGAGAAGGCAATGGCACCCCACTCCAGCACTCTTGCCTGGAAAATCCCATGGATGGAGGAGCCTGGTAGGCTGCAGTCTATGGGGTCGCTGAGGGTCAGACATGACTGAACGACTTTGCTTTCACTTTTCACTTTCATGCACTGGAGAAGGAAATGGCAACCCACTCCAGGGTTCTTGCCTGGAGAATCCCAGGGACGGGGGAGCCTGGTGGGCTGCTCTCTAGGGGGTCGCACAGAGCCAGACATGACTGAAGTGACTTAGCAGCAGCAAAGAGAGATCAGAAGTTAATCCAGGGGGAGGGGTTCACTCTAGGCAGAGGAAGGAAAATGGGGAGGGGGGCTTAAGTGGCTGTAGCAGCAGAACATGTGAGACAAGCCAGAACCGGAACCTTCGCTGCAATGCTCACACCTGGGCAAACGTCTCCTGGAGCAACAAAATAGGAAGAAACTATAGGAGACTAAAAATAACTGGCAGTGGGGGCATATTATGGACAAGATACAAAAAGATCAAAGAGCCAACTGCCACTTCTGAGATGACGGCGCAAGAGCAGCGTCCTGTGCAGGGGGACCCGCACCCTGCGCCAGGAAGGCCGCCCTCCACCCGCGCTGGGGGTCAGCCCCGCCCTCACCCGGAAGGAACCAGCTCGCCACTGCCCAGCCTGCTGACGGGGTACCTGTTACTCACTTTCATCCCCTTGCGATGCAGCACAAGTGCCAGTAAAGCAGGATCTGCATCCACAAGCAGCGGCAAGTTGCTGAAAAGCCGCTTTGTGTGTGTGTGCACGCTTAGTTGCTCAGTCATGTCCAACTCTTTGCTGCGATTTGTGTTTGAAAAAATCCTCTAGATACACTGTGTGCAGTGGAGCAGTGAGGTCCATAAGGAGTGTGGAGAGAGCAAGCAGGATATAGCGTAGTCCTCTGGGGTCCAGGCCAGTGATTCCCAAAGCATAGCCTCCGCACCAGCGGCATGACTGCCCATGGGGGCGTTTTTATAAACTGACATTTTGAGGACCCACTTCAGGCCTGTTGAATAGCCTTTCCCTTTTCCAGGGGATCTTCCCGACCCAGGGATAGAACCCAGGTTCTTCACCAGCTGAGCCACAAGGAAAGCCCAAGAATACTGCAGGGGGTATCCTGTCCCTTCTCCAGTGGATCTTACCAGCTCAGGAATCGAACCGGGGTCTCCTTCATGGCAGGTGGATTCTTTACTAACTGAGCTATCACGGAAGCCATCACAATCTTCTATAATGTACCTTAATCATGGGGGTGACACTCATTACCTTTGCCAGATGCTATTGGTAAGACGCAAGTCACAGATCCCTTGCACATACCAAGGCACGAATACTGGGAGGCAGAAATTGTGGGGTACCACCTCAGAGTCTGTCCACCATAGACCCCATACTCTGTATTTTAAGATGTCTTCCAGATAACAATGATGTGCGCTCAGAGTTAAGAAGCACTAGTCCAGAGTATGGATTTTAGGGACATTTAGAAGTTTCAGTCAAAACAGCTAGGAGCTGCAGTAGCTTTATAGATTATTTAGTTTAGCACTGGGGTCATAAGCATGAGCTTTGTAGCCATCAAGAAATAGTTAAAGTCTCTGCCGCTTCCTGAATTATGTGACCTTAGGCAAGTTACTTAACTTCAAGCAGCTTCAGCTCCTTTTTTTTTTTTTTTCCTTCATCTTATATTATGGCATTCCCAAGGAATCTGCTTCTGAGAATTTAGGGCTGTGGTGCGAGGAAACTGGTCACCAGTGTAAAGTATGTCTGGATGTCTGACACAGAGACACTCAACAAACACAGCTACTATTTAAAATATCTGTGGGCTTCACCTTCCTCTGTAAAAATGAGATTAGATCACATGTCTCCTGGTTCTAGAATTCAAGTATTATAGATGAAAGTTCTCGCTTTACAGAAGGTTCCCCCCCCACCTCTGCTTTCTATAATGGTAACAGCACCATCCAGACTATGAGGTTTTAATCTCCTATGTTATGGGAATGAAGCCCTAACCAGCCTCCTTTGTTTGCTAGAAAATAATTTTTGTGTAGACCTCCTGAATGCTTTGTCTATCCAGTTCCTATACTTGCCTCCTTTGAAAGAGATAATCTGAAACAGATTAAAACAAGTCATACAAACACCCTCAAGGAAGTATCTAAACAATTACTGAGTGAGAATTCCGTTCCATGAGAACTTGTGCTTTGGGCACTTATCACAAAACATTGTAATTACAGACTTACATTTTTGTCTCCCTTACTTGACTAAAAACTCCTCGGAAGTAACTGTCCTAGAAAAGGTGGAGGAGAAGCGTCTCTTGGAAAGAGGTGATGTCTTTTCTGACTTGCCTTTCTCTCTCCTCTGTTCTCTTGGGTCCTCTCCGACTTCCCCAGTCAAAGTTACACTTCCCAGTAACTGGGGAAAACTGTGCACTTAAGAGAGTGCCTGCCCGTAGGGATCAGAAGGGAGCTAGAAACTGGGGTAAGATCTTGGTAGAAGATAAAGGAAAACTTAATTTCAAAACCCCCTCTAGTTCTCTGTGCCCATAAAGGTAAAGATCAGAGTTTATCTTTGTGCAAAGAAAGCTATTTAGTTAGGCAAACCACCCAAATGGGCTTTTAACATTCCCGAGGTAAAACAAAGACTCAGAGGAGAGGGATGAGGATGCCTAGAGGAGACATGAGGAAGCTTCTGGATGACACCAATCATACAGCCCTCGGTGTACAGCTCTGGGTAGTGTTCTTCAGGAAGGCGAAGGGGAAAGAAGATCTGGGATTTTTAAATTATCCGTGGTTATAGTATCTGGCACAAAGACAGTACTTAAAAATGCTTAAACTAAAGAATGAATAAATGAATGAAATCTAACCCTATATTTCCCCCCTGTACTTTGTAATTTGACTTCTCTTTATTGACTACTAAAATACGAAATGGACATGGCCCCAATAAATGGCAGACAGAAATGTAAAAGCAGCACCAAAAATGGCCCATCTGAAACAAGCACCGCCATCTGCCTAGGTTGGGAAGTATAATTTAGTAAAGAAACAGGCAGAACACGTAGTTCAGAGAATGTTAATCCACAGTCAATAAAGTAACTAACCAATCCGTAGTAACAACCCCCCAAAGGACAATTCTGGAGTGTTTTATTCTGAGAGCAAATTAAAGCAAGACAAAGACGAGTCTACCAAAAACACAGCAGACTCTCCTCTATTTCTCATGAGTCCTTAGGGGGATTCATGGAAATTATCTGTATCTTTCCATATCTCCTACGTGCAGTATACAGTGTCAACCCAAAATCTTTGTTCAAGTGCAGCTACACTGAATGAACTCTGAGCTCAGGGCTCTACACTATTCCTTGGATGCAGAATATGTTCAGAATTAACTATTCACAAGCCGTATTGATCTAGGAACAGAGTCAGAGTTTTGATTAGGTTGCAATGAGCCAGTTACCCAATCAGAAGTCCTTTCATCAAATCAGTAATGATTACTTTAAAACAGTAGAACTCCTAGGGTACATAAAAGCTGGTATTTTATTCTTTGCACCTGAGAACAGATCCTATGCTCTTCCGGGGCTTCAGTGGCTGGGAAGCATTCCCACGGGACCTGTGGTTGTTTGGCACATGTGACCTGTGTGCCAGTGTTGGGGCCAGGGGAGGATGGGCACAAGTGTTTTCATTCATCATATATACATGACCATAGAATTAGCTTTTCAGACACTAATTCGGGATTTGGGGCTCTTCATTTCTGTGCAATCTATTGGATTTGGTGTTCTCATTAAGATGATTAAAATAAGCCAGTCTATCAGTATGTGGTCCAATTATTTCAACTGTCTAAACACAGGTTTAGTCTGGTCCTTTTCTGTTGTGAGAGAAGCATAACATAAGAGATCCCTTCTCTGGACTTTTCTAGGACACCTAGGTCACTCCAAGCGCCCTTACGCTTTCCAAAATGAAATCAGGGTGGAGAAGAGATGAACATGTATTTCAGTCTTCAGTATACATTTACTACAAGTGATGCATCCACTAGAGTTTCCAGAGAACATACACACGATCTAACAGTGGGATTCCAAGCAGCTAAAATGGCCTATTTTCATTACATTATTGGCTTCCATGATGCCAGGGAGCTTCTCTTTAATTTGATGTATTGTTCTATTTTCAGTCAGTTGAAATTAAATATGACTTGTTTTTCCCTTAGAGGAACCTACCTACAGGCTTACTTCTGTATTATTTACTTCTGTATTTTTTAACCTGTGAATCTTGTTTTCCAAAAATTGTACACTGAGTGAACGGTGCACTGAGGCTGTATAAATATACACATGAACACTCCCCTCATTCAGTTTCATCACTCACATTTTCAGAGACACTTCTCAAAAATTACTCGTCTAATTAACTTCTTTATGGACAAATAAATTCTCTTCACCTACAGATGAGCTACAGTTACAATCTAGCATCCGGGGGTCGGATTTCAGAATCTTATTAATGGTGGTTATTAGCTGAAGATACAAAGGAGAGGTGAACATATAGAGTGAATTTACAGTTACTGTCTGCAGAGAGATGGTAAGAATCGCCTAGTCTCTCTAATCTAATTTACATATAATAAACAGGGTTTTAGATTAAATGATTTTTTCCTTAGTTCCGTGATTTACATAGGATAAAACTGATGCATCATCATTATCAACTTCAACATTTTAAATCTTTGTTTTCCTTTCCCTGAAGAGGCCTAAGGAAGGCAATATTTCATTGTTCTAAAGTAATTTTCACCTTCTCCCTTTCCCAGGTAGATTTCATCTTGAGTGTCACGCTATACCTGCAGTACAAAGAGGCACCCTTATCAACAATAGTCTTTAAGTACTATCTTCCCGAGGTTTCTTTCTTTCTCATAATAGTCAAAACTGGTGAAAATTCTAAAATGGGTAAAATTTGCCCAACCTCAGAGTCTACCTTATGGTAACAGTTGTTATATAAGAAAGTAACAAAATGTGTTATAAAAGAGTAACAAAACTGGACGACTGGACAAGGGAATGGCAAACCACTTAAGTATTCCTGCCTTGAGAACCCCATGAACAATACGAAAAGGCAAAAAGATTGGACACTCAAAGATGAACTCCCCAGATCGGTAGGTGCCCAATATGCCACTGGAGATCAGTGGAGAAATAACTCCAGAAAGAATGAAGAGGTGGAGCCAAAGCAAAAACAACACTCAGTTGTGGATGTGACTGTTGATGGAAGTAAACTCTGATGCTGTAAAGAGCAATATTGCATAGGAACCGGGAATGTTAGGTCTATGAATCAAGCAAATTGGAACTGATCAAACAGGAGATGGCAAGAGTGAACACTGACATTCTACGAATCAGTGAACTAAGATGCACTGGAATGGGTGAATTTAACTCAGATGACCATTATATCTACTACTGTGGGCAGGAATCCCTTAGAAGAAATGGAGTAGCCATCATAGTCAACAAAAGAGTCCAAAATGCAGTACTTGCGTGAAGTCTCAAAAATGAAAGAATGATCTCTGTTTGTTTCTAAGACAAACCATTCAATATCACAGTAATCCAAGCCTATGCCCCAACCAGTAATGCTGAAGAAGCTGAAGTTGAATGGTTCTATGAAGACCTATAAGACCTTCTAGAACTAACACCAAAAAAAAAGATGTCCTTTTCACTATAAGGGACTGCAATGCAAAAGTAGGAAGCCAAAAACACCTGAATTAACAGGCAAATTTGACCCTGGAGTACTGAATAAAGCAGGGCAAAGGCTAACAGAGTTCTGCCAGGAGAACTAGTCATAGCACTGGTCATAGCAAACACCCTCTTCCAACAGCACAAGAGAAGACTCTACACGTGGACGTCACCAATGGTCAACACCAAAATCAGACTGATCATATTCTCTGCAGCCAAAAATGGAGAAGCTCTATACAGTTAACAAATCAAGACTGGGAGCTGACTGTGGCTCAGACCATAAACTCCTTATAGCCAAATTCAGACTGAAATTGAAGAAAGTTGGGAAAACCGCTAGATCATTCAGGTATGACCTAAATCAAATCCCTTTTGATTATAGAATGGAAGTGACCAATAGATGCAGGGGATTATATCTGATAGAATGCCTGAAGAACTATGGACAGAGGTTCATGACATTGTACAGGAGGCAGTGATCAAGACCATCCCCAAGAAAAAGACGTGCAAAATGGCTGTGTGAGAAGGCCTTATAAATAGCTGAGAACAGAAGTGAAAAGCAAAGGAGAAAAGGAAAGATATACCTATTTGAATGCAGAGTTTCAAAGAATTGCAAGGAGAGATAAGAAAGCCTTCCTCAGTGATCAATGCAAAGAAATAGAGGAAAACAATAGAATGAATGGGAAAGACTAGACACTAGAGATCTCTTCAAGAAAATTAGAGACACCAAGGGAACTTTTCTTGCAAAAATGGGCTCAATAAAGGATAGAAATGGTATGGACATAACAGAAGCAGAAGATATTAAGAGGTGGCAAGAATACACAGAAGAACTATACAAAAAGGAATTTCATTACCCAGATAACCATGATGGTGTGATCAGTCACCTAGAGCCAGACATCCTGGAATGTGAAGTCAAGTGGGCCGTAGGAAGCATCACTACAAACAAAGTTAGTGGAGGTGATGGAATTCCAGTTGAGCTATTTCAAATCCTGAAAGATGAAGCTGTGAAAATGCTGTACTCAATATGCAAGTTTGAAAAACTCAGCAGTGGCTACAGGACTGGACAAGGTCAGTTTTCATTCCAATCCCAAAGAAAGGTAATGCCAAAGAACGTCCAAACTAAAGCACAATTGCACTCATCTCACATGCTAGCAAAGTAATGCTCAAAATCCTCCAAGCTGGGCTTCAACAATACATGAACTGTGAAATTCCAGATGTTCAAGCTAGATTTAGAAAAGTTAGAGGAACCAGAGATCAAATTGCCAACATCTGCTGGATCATTGAAAAAGCAAGAGAGTTCCAGAAAAACATCTACTTCTGCTTTACTGACTATGCCAAAGCTTTTGACCGTGTGGATCACAACAAAATGTGGAAAATTCTTCAAGAGATGGGAATACCAGACCACCTTACCTGCCTCCTGAGAAATCTGTATGCCAGTCAAGAAGCAACATTAATAACTGGACATGGAACAACAGGCTGGTTCCACATCGGGTAAGGAGTATGTCAAGGCTGTATATGGTCAGCATGCTTATTTAACCCATTATGCAGAGTACATTATGAGAAATGCCAGGCTGGATGAAGCACAAGCTAGAATCAAGATTGCTGGGAGAAATATCAATAATCTCAGATATGAAGATGACACCATCCCTTTGGCAGAAAGCAAACAACTAAAAGTGTTGAGGCCTGATAGAGGCCATGAGTAAAATAGGCCGGAGCAAGCATCCTGGAAACAGCTGAGACACTGCCCAGGCGGGATCAAAATTACCCCCAGCCGGTGACAGGAGGACTCAGCCTGTCAGCATGCTCCCCGTAGCCTGGTCTGTGCCGGTCGGGACGAGGATAGAAATCTGAGAAAGCCCACGTGCGTGAAAATCTAGCCAATTAGTAGATGCAAAGAAACCCTTGTAACCAGTCCAACCTTGCCAATTCCCTGTCTTTGTCCTAAACCTATAAATACCACTGTAATCCAGGGCTCGGGGCTCTGGCTCTATTCCACTGTGTTGGATGTGGCCAGGGCCCTAGCTCGAGCTAGCAATAAATTCCCTTTTTGCGTTTGCATTGCCGTGGATGTCTTGTTCTCTCAGTTCTGGGGATTTGGACCTTGGACATAACATTTGGAGGCTCATCCAGGATCCCCTGACTGAGAAGAACAACACCTTCCAGGCATAAGGGAAGCCTCACTAGGAGGAAGTATATCTGGACGCCGGCATCAAGTCAGGGGGCGAAAGAGTCGTCCGGCCAGCATAAGTCCGAGGCCCAGCATTCGAGCTGGAAGGCAGCTGGTTCTGTGAGCTGTTCTGTAAAGGAATGGGGAAAAACGTTTCTCCCGATCCTGGGTCTGTTGGGCAGTGGACGCCCTTCGGTAAGGTAACTTTGGGGAACAGGACAACAGCAACCCGGGATAAACCTAGTTCAGTGTTTTCGGCCGATATCTGTTCGTCTACTGTCTGTCACTTGTCTCTGTGTGCTGGCCCCATGCTTGCTTTTTGTGTGCTTATTGTGGGTGTTGCCGTCATGGGTCAGAGTTATTCTATACCACTATCCATAATGACTGACCACTTTTCCGATTTTAAGTCCAAGGCTCAGAATCTATCAATGCTAGTAAAGAAGAGCAAGCTAAGAACCCTATGCTCATCTGAGTGGCCGACATTTCAAGTTGGCTGGCCGCTGGAGGGAACTTTCGGCCTGCCCGTCATCCAGGCTGTTAAAGAAAGAATAATGGCTCCTGACCCTCTGGGCCATCCGGACCAAGCTCCTTACATCCTGGTCTGGGAAAATTTAGTAGAAGACCCTCCAGTTTGGCTGAAACCCTTTATTCACAACCCCCCCAGTGCTTCTGTTCCACAGGTCCTGGCCGTGGAGGGCCCCCAGGAAGAAGACCGTGAGGCATGGGAGAGCCTGAAGAAACGGATACTCCAGGAATCTTCTCTATACCCTAACCTGATTGATTTAGGCACTGAAATCTCGCCTCCCCCATATATCCCACCACCCTTGCTCCCGCAGGTACCTCAGGTGTCATCCGGAGAACAAAGGGGGAACTCAGAACCCTCAGCTCCGCAGCAGGAGTGGGAGCCAGCCCAGGGAACTCGCGGAAGGACCCAAGGGGGCGGAGACTCGTCTGACTACGGGAGCCGAGAGGCACCTTTGTCCACCGTTCCGGCGCTTCCTGTCCGTGTTGGGCCGGCAAATCCTGATGGGAAACGGACCTACCAATACTGGCCTTTCTCTACAAGTGACTTATATAACTGAAAAGCTCAAAACCCATCTTTTTCTGAAAAACCCCAAGGCCTTATTGATCTTTTAGATTCTATCCTGTTTACTCATAACCCTACTTGGGATGATTGTCAGCAGCTGTTGCAGGTGTTTTTACTACGGAGGAGCGGGAATGAATTTTGTTGGAGGCACGGAAACATGTCTTAGGAGTGAATGGAAGGCCCACAATGCAGCCCCACCTGATCGAAGAAGGATTCCCCTTATTGCGACTGAACTGGGATTTTGAACGTGTTGAAGGTAGGGAGCGTCTCTGAGTGTACCGCTGGACTCTGATGGCTGGCCTCCGGGCAGCCGCCAGGAGACCAACTAATTTGGCTAAAATAAATCAAGTAAGGCAGGAGCTGAATGAGAGCCCGGCAGCCTTTTTAGAGAGGTTAATGGAGGCTTTCAGGCAGTATACGCCCATGGACCCTCAGACTGACGAGTCACACACAGCAGTTTTGCTAGCCTTTGTTAATCAGGCAGCTCCGGATATCAGGAGGAAGTTGCAGAAGATAGAGAGGCCGGGAGAACAGACAATACAGGATCTGGTGAGGGCAGCTGAGAAGGTGTTCAATAACAGAGAGACCCCTGAGGAGAGGGAGGAATGAATTAGACGGGAGGAAAGGGAATATGAAGAAAAGATCAGACGGGAAGAAAGGGAATACAGAGCTGAGGAGAACCAGAGGAATCAAAAAGAACTGGCTCAAATCCTTTTTGTGGGGATGATAACGGGGCCCGATTCCCAGAGAACTAGAGACACCCGGTCAGGAGGAGGGGAGAAACCAGCTAGACAGGCCCTACGGAGGGACCAGTGCGCCTACTGCAAAGAGCAGGGACATTGGAAAAATGAGTGCCCCAAAAGAGACCTGAGGACAAAGACTACCAGAAAGGAAGAATCTCCATTGTGACTCACGTCTTATATGCAGGAGAAGATAGCGACTAGGGGGGTCAGGGCCCAGCACCTCTCCCCGAATCCTGGGTAACTATTAATGTAGAGGGGAAACCAGTCGGCTTCATGGTGGATACGGGAGCCCAGTACTCAGTTCTCAATCAAAAATTTGGGCCGATGTCCAAAAAGACTAGCTTGGTTCAGGGAGCCACCGGGACAAAGAAATATTACTGGACTACTAAACGAAAAGTGGACTTGGGAGCCCAACGGGTGTCCCACTCATTTCTGGTGATCCTGGAAGGTCCGGCCCCTTTATTAGGAAGAGACCTATTGGCCAAAGTCAATGCGCAAATTCACTTTGACTCTGGGGGGATATCAGTCACAGGTGGGCTTGGACAACCAATTCATGTTTTATCCCTGGCACTGAGAGATGAGTATAGACTATATTCACCAAAGCCCCCTGCAGCGGTGGATCCTGCTATGCAACAGTGGATTCAGAAATACCCTCCGGCCTGGGCAGAGATCGCGGGAGTAGGACTGGCTAAACAAAGACCTCCCGTTGTTGCTGAATTAAAAGTAAATGCTACTCCTGTGAGGGTGAAACAGCATCCCATGAGCCAGGAGGCCTGGCAAGGAATCATGCCACACATCCAGCGCCTCCTAAAGGCAGGAATTCTCAAAAAGTGCTGGTCCCCATGGAATACTCCCCTATTACCTGTGAAAAAGCCCGGGGGAGCAGACTTTAGACCAGTCCAAGATCTTCGTGAAGTCAACAAATGGGTGAGTGACATTCATCCACTGTCCCTAACCCATACACCCTCCTGAGCAGCTTGTCACCAGACTATGTTTGGTATACAATCTTGGACTTGAAAGATGCCTTTTTCAGTTTGCCTCTGGCTCCCCAGAGTCAGGAGATCTTCGCATTTTAATGGACTGACGAGGACAGCCAAACTGTGGGACAGCTAACCTGGACTCGCCTTCCACAGGGATTCAAAAACTCACCGCCATTGTTCAGTGAGGCTCTGGGCGAAGATCTCTGTGAGTACCGAACCAGCCACCCCGATGTTGTTCTGTTACAGTATGTAGATGACCTCATGCTGGCCGCTACGACTAAAGAGGTATGCCTAAAAGCTACAGGCGATCTCCTCCAGACTTTGGGGACATTGGGGTACCGGGCAAGTGTGAAGAAGGCCCAAATTGCTAGACAGGAAGTCATTTATTTGGGATATAAAATAAAACAGGGGCAGAGATGGTTGACTCAGGCTATGAAAGAAACTATTCTATGGATCCCAGAGCCAATGACTCCCTGGCAGGTGAGGGAGTTTTTAGGGACTGTTGGGTACTGCAGGCTATGGATTATGGGGTTTGCTGAAAAGGCCCGACCTCTATACGAAAGAAGCAGAAAAAATAGAGACTGGACTTGGACTGAGCCAATGAGGCGGGCATTTCAGGAACTTTGACAGGCGTTACTGGAAGCCCCGGCCCTTGCTCTTCTGGACCCGGCTAAGCCGTTTCCACTGTTTGTGGATGAAAAGCAGGGAGTAGGAAAGGGAGTCCTGAAGCAGCAATGGGGACCTTGGAGGCGGCCTGTGGCGTACCTCTCTAAACGACTGGACCCAGTGGCTGCGGGATGGCCGCCCTGTCTCTGTATCATTGTGGCTGCTGCTCTCCTTGTCCATGATGCTGAGAAGCTGACTTATGGACAGAGCCTCCTGTATGGAGGCTCTGACTTATGTACAGACACTCCTCATGCGATAGAGGGGATCCTCAAACAGCCACCAGGCAAGTGGATTTCTAACTTTTGCTTAACCCACTACCAGGCCCTGCTGCTGGATGCTCCCCGAATATCCTTTCAGACACCTTGTTTTCTAAACCCTGCCACTCTGCTACCCATCCCAGAGGAGGACGGGCCCCTCCATGACTGTGTTGAAGTGTTAGCTGAGGTAACTGCCATACGAAAAGACCTCAGTTACCTGCCATTAAAAAACAGTCAGCTGATATGGTTCACGGATGGGGGCAGTTATATAAAAGATAGACAAAAAAAGCGGGGGCAGCCATAGTAGACGACACTGGGAGGGTCATCTGGGCTGAGGCTTTACCCCCTGGAACATCCGCCCAAAAAGCAGAACTGATAGCTGTGATACAAGCACTAGAGAGGGAAAAAGGAAAAAGAGTCACAATTCATACTGACAGCCGATATGCATTCGGCACTGTGCACGTTCAAGGCCCTGTATATAAAGAACAGGGGCTTCTGATGGCAGAGGGGAAAGAGATTAAAAATTTGCCTGAGATTCGCAGACTCCTGGCAGCAGTCCACTTGCCCCAGGCGGTATGCATAGTACATGTCCCAGGACACCAGAAAGGAGAGGATGCCCGGGCCCGAGGGAACCGTGCTGCCGATGCAGCAGCTTGTGAGGCAGCTGCTGGAGACTACAGGACCCGTGTACTGACTGTAGGATTGCCACCGCCGGGGATGAAAACACTTCCACCAAGCCCCATATACTCCCCCTCTGATTTACGCTGGGTGCAAGATAATACCACCCGTCCTGCTGGTGAAAAAGGATGGTATCGGGACCAAGATGACAACCTGTTGCTCCCTGCCGACCTGGGCAAACATCTCTGGACCCATTTACATCAAACCACCCATTTGGGAGAAAAAAAGACTTTGACACTCCTACAAACGGCACAGCTGTGGTTTCCCCAACAAAAGAGAACCATCCAGGATATAGTCCGTACCTGCAAGGCCTGTCAGACGATGAGACTGGGAAAAGGACAGCACGCAGGTGTAAGATACTGGGGGAAAAGGCCAGGACATCATTGGGAGATAGATTTCACAGAGGTAAGACCAGGCAAATATGGGTATCGTTATCTGCTAGTTTTGGTTGATACGTTTTCCGGGTGGGTAGAAGCTTACCCCACTAAAAAGGAGACAGCGGTAGTAGTGGCTAAAAAACTCCTAAAAGAGATTATACCTAGGTTTGGGCTGCCGGTATCTATCGGCTCTGACAATGGTATTTGTGAGTAAAATTGTGCAGGGACTGGCCTCAGCCCTGGGGACCAAATTAAAGTTACATTGTGAGTACAGTCCCCAGAGCTCAGGACAGGTAGAAAAAATAAATCAGACCCTGAAAGAAACTTTAACAAAACTGGCAATTGAGACTGGCGGGGACTGGCTGACCCTCCTTCCCTTTGCGCTTTTTCGGGCGCGCAATACGCCCTATAAACTAGGTCTGACTCCCTTTAAAATTGTATATGGAAGTCCACCCCCTATTTGTCCAGTGTTTAAAGGAAAGAATAAACCACCTCTTTCGTTATGTGCCTTCGAACAGGAGATGCTAGCTTTGAGTAAGGTGCATAAACATATCTGGTCACTGATACGAAAAATTTATGAGAGCCAGAATAAAGGGACGATCCCCTCCCATGATATAGGACCGGGGGATTGGGTTTGGGTTAAGAGACATCAGTCAAAGACCTTGGAACCAAGATGGAAGGGCCCTTATGTTGTTTTCCTTACCACCCCTACTGCCCTCAAGGTAGACGGAATTGGACCCTGGATACACTGCAGCCACGCACGGCGGGCCACCCCCGAAGAACAAGAGAGGGCCCAAAGAGAATAAAAGCCGATACTGCATTCCTCCAATCCCTTAAAATTGAAACTCACCCGGCAGCAGGTCTCGGACGGATCAACCTGACTCTTCTGATAATAGCCACTTTCCTGGACCCCAGGACCGTCAGAGCTAACCCTCATCAACCAATGAACCTGACTTAGATGACTCTGAGTGCAACTATGGGAAAAGTAATTAACTCCACTTCGGCCATTCATCCCCAAAACACCTGGTGGCCGGACTTGGAGTTCGGCCTCTGTCTTTTGGCCGCAGGATCATGGGACATCGGTGAGTGGGAGGGAAAGATGCCCGACAAGCCTGAATGTGGGGCTGGCATTAATAGGTGTAATACTCGACCCCCCACTAACTCTGGGCCTGGGTGCAGCCACTTCATCCAACAGGCAAGCTTGTGGAAAACACCCTTCTATGTGTGCCCTGGAAGAAGACGGGACCGGGCGACCGTCAATAACTGCGGGGGTGGGGGTGGGTGCTAATGAGTTTTATTGTGCCAGTTGGGGATGCGAGTCAACGGGGACAGTCCATTGGGAGCCCCCTATTCGTGGGGACTTGATTACCTTGGGTCACGTTCCGGGGCCTGCTGGGTTAACTGGGGGACATAGAAGGGGGTCCCTCATAACTGGGCCTTGTATAAATTTTCTTTGCAACCCAGTAAGGCTCAAATTCTCAACTAAAGGAAAAAGGTTCCCCGGTTGGGAAGCCGGACAGTCCTGGGGCCTTCGGTTATATCAGTCAGGATATAACAGTGGGTTGCTGTTCACTGTCAGGTTAAAAGTAGGACCCAGACAGATCTGTCCAACTCGGGGCATAGGGCCCAATTCAGTCCTAGTGCCATGAGAGCCTACCCATGCTCCCATTAGGCCTGCACACACCCCCGCCCAAGCACCCACCCAAACTCCTTCTGGGTCCTACATTACTAATACAAGCAACTCCCCTCCAGTTAGCCGTACGGGACCTAGCATTAAAGATGAGCAGGACCCATTATTTAATATGATAATCAACTCCTATCGGGTTCTAAATTCCACATGCCCGGATCTGACTAGCAGTTGCTGGTTATGTTATGACATCAAACCCCCTTATTATGAAGGTATAGCTGTCCCAGGAAGTTACAGTCCAACACCAAACCACGCAGCTTGCCGATGGCAGCAGAAAAGAAACGCCAGATTAACCCTCCAACAGGCAGGGCCTTTGCATAGGAAATGTCCCCCAAACCTATCAACACCTCTGCAAGTCTATAAATTCTACAGTGACAGACAGGTACCTGGTGCCTCCCCAGGACAATTGGTGGGCCTGCTCCACAGGCTTAGCCCCTTGTGTTCACGGGCGGGTGTTAAATAATTCCAAAGATTTCTGTGTATTGGTACTATTAGTCCCCCGACTGTTCTATCACTCCAATAATGAAATCCTCCTGAAACTAGAAGCTTCACACCGGACTAAGAGAGAGCCAGTCTCAGCCTTAACCCTCACAGTCCTACTGGGGTTAGGGGCAGCCGGGGCAGGAACAGGGATATCCTCTTTAATAATGCAGTATCAACACTATTCTAGCCTAAGAGCAGCCATTGATCTTGATATCAAAAGATTAAAAAGCTCAATTAGCCACCTTGAAAAGTCCCTTACTTCACTATCAGACGTGGTTTTGCAGAACAGGAGGGGCCTAGATTTGATCTTCCTGCAACAAGGCAGATTATGTGCGGCCTTAGGAGAAGAATGTTGCTTCTATGCAAACCACACTGGGGTGGTAAGAGAGTCTATGGCAAAAGTGAGAAAAGGATTAGCACTGCGCAAGAGAGAGTGAGAAGCCCAATAGGGATGGTTCGAGTCCTGGTTCCATCAATCTCCTTGGCTAACAACACTAATTTCTACCTTGCTCGGACCGCTCATTATACTCCTACTCATTCTTACCTTCGGCCCATGTATTTTAAACAGATTAATAACCTTTATAAGAGAACATATCAGTACAGTTCGGATAATGGTATTAAGACAACAATACCAGGCAGTGAATGGAGAGGAGGATTCCTCTCCATGATCAAAGGACAAGGGGGGGATGTTGAGGCCTGATAGAGGCCATGACTAAAATAGGCCAGAGCAAGCATCCTGGAAACAGCTGAGACACTGCCCAGGCGGGATCAAAATTACCCCCAGCCGGTGACAGGAGGACTCAGCCTGTCAGCATGCTCCCCGTAGCCTGGTCTGTGCCAATCGGAACGAGGATAGAAATCTCCTAAGAAAGCCCGCACGTGCAAAAATCTAGCCAATTAGTAGATGCAAAGAAACCCTTGTAACCAATCCAACCTTGCCAATTCCCTGTCTTTGTCCTAAACCTATAAATACTACTGTAATCCAGGGCTCAGGGCTCTGGCTCTATTCCACTGTGTTAGATGTGGCTGGGGCCCTGGCTCGAGCTAGCAATAAATTCCCTTTTTGTGTTTGCATTGCCGTTGATGTCTTGTTCTCTTAGTTCTGGGGATTTGGACCTTGGGCATAACAAAAGAGCCTCTTGATGAAAGGGAAAGAGGAACGCTAAAAAGTTGGCTTAAAACTCAACAGTCAGAAAACTAAGATCATGGCATCTGGTCCCATGGCAAATAGATGGGGAAATAATGGAAACAGTGAGATACTTTATTTTCTTGGGCTCTGGAATCACTGCAGATGGTGATTGAAGCCATGAAATTAAAAGACACTTGCTCCTTGGAAGAAAAGCTATGACCAAATTAGACAGCATGTTAAAAAGCAGAGACACTACTTGGCCAACAAAGGTCCATCTAGTCAAAGCTATCATTTTTTCCAGTAGTCATGTATGGATGTGAAAGTTGGACTATAAAGAAAACTGAGCACCAAAGAATTAATGCTTTTGAACTGTGGTGTTGGAGAAGACTCTTGAGGGTCCCTTGGACTGCAAGGAAATCCAACCAGTCCATCCTAAAGGAGATCAGTCCTGAGTGAGCTACAGAGCATGGGGTCCTTGTCTGTGTCACATACTATGCAAGAGTCTAGGTTACCCAGCCCTTTGTATTAGATGATGAGCATAGTCACAGAAAAGGCTATATTTCTCACAGGTCATTGTAACCTCTGAGGGTGTGATGTGGCTTGGCAGTGCTTGACATAGAGGAGGTGCTTAATACACTTGGATGGAATAAAGGAAGCAAAAAATGGTAGAGGAAGAGAGAGGTGAAGATAAAAGAGAAATGGGATAGGATTCATACCTACACAGTCTTACAGTCTGAGAGCCACATATATAAATAATAGAAAACAACTTTGCTTAAAAATAACAAAAGAAAATAAAAGACAGGGGAAAGTGTTTGATGGGTGAAGTGGGGAAAGCTTAAGAAAGAAATCGGGTTATGATGGACATGCAGAAAATTTCCCGAAAAATGTACTCCTCCCACTCGATGCCCAGAGGTCATTCAAACACTGCTATCTGTCCATAGTTCACATAGCCTGTCTAAGCATCAGCACCGGCTGGTGGTTATTTTTGCAATATGAGTTTTACCAAATGACACAGCAACATCTCCCAGTTCGTTTACTTGGCTGCTCCCAATACCTGGTTGTACCAATGTAATTAATTCCAGGCACCAAAGAGCATCTATGACTCTTTCCGTATTGTTCATGCAGTAATTTTTCTTTCTCCCCCCAACTCCCTGATTCATGATGACAGCTGCTCTTTGAGACTGCTTCTGAGATTGCTGGTCAGCTGAAATCTGCTGGCTGACAGCAAAGGCATTATAAATCCAGCAAACCTAAAGAGATTGCTCCCTCTCTTTCTCTGGGATCTAGGGAGGCTGCGCTTTCTTTCAGGAACGCCGTCTCAGCAATGAGGCCGATATGGAGCTGGGGAAGGGCCAGGCACAAAGGAGGAGGGACAGGCAGGATGCTCAGGCCTGTCTCCAGATGTGAGGGTGAAAGCAAAGGTCTGGAAAGGTTTGTTCCAGGCTGGCAGCACAGCAAGGTGGAAAAGCAGCTCAGGCTACGATACAAGAATGCAACTGGATGAAACAATTCCAGTATTGCGGCAGGCCTGGCAATGCAGTCAGAGGACAGTGACAGGCTGTAGAATCAGGGAGAGCAGGGCTTAAGTCCTGAGGCTGTTTCTTGTTTGCTAAGTGGCTTCAGGGGAGTTTTTTACTTTCTTTAAAACTTAGCTATAAAATGGGAAACATAAAGGAACCTCCCACCACAGTTGTTCTACGGATTAGAAGGGAACGCTACACATTGTCAGCAGAAGACCTGGTGCACAGACAAAGCTACCAACAGCGACTGCTGCTACGATTAAACCTGTGATCCCCACTGCAAAAATTTTAATTCACAGAGATGCTCTGTGGACTCTACCCACAGGAAAGTGGAAATGACTACCCATTGTAGTAATGTTGGAAATGATGAAAAATGCAACACGATCCAAACATTCACTAGCAGAAGCAGGGTTTGTGGTGTAGTACATCCTTACTATATTAAAACGAATGAGATCCACCTATGTACGCTGACATGGCAGGTGCTCAAATGGATAATTCAGTTTAAAAAAAAAAAAAGGAGAGCGAGACCAAGCTCAACAATACATATAGCATTGGCCCATTTCCCTAAGTCAAATTTATTTTTAAAAATCTTAAAAGTATAAGCATCAAGTTATTAGAAATGGTTATCTCTGTGGAGTGAAAGTAAAGGAGACTTTAATTTTCTAAAGTATACTTTGCATATTTGTGTGTTTTAACAAAAATGTATGCATTGTGTAAACACAATTTTTTTACTCTTATTTTTTAAGGAGCAGGTATTAACATGGCTGATCTTTTTCTTAATAGCCTTATTCTCTCAATAGTCTGCTTGCTATCTGGTGCCCCAGTGGGCACTGAATCACACGTCTGGTGTTTCCTACTTTCTGGTCAGCAATGCAAAGCCACTGATATCTGATATCTCACAAAGGAGAGAAATCAAAAGTTGCAGTAACGGCACGAGAACTACAAGCATGAGACATCTGCATTTTAGATTGTGACTTAATTAATTTCACTAGTCACTTGCTTATTTAAATCCTGAGAAATGATCAGAGCTAGTTCAACATCACTCTGTAGTCTTCCTTGCATAATACTAAAGGAGCAAATGTAAGCTCACCTTCAATTACATAGATTCTTCAAAAAAGGAAAATAAACAGGATTCAAAAGGAAATAAACAGGATGAATGCACTAAAATTGGTAATGCACTTATTCCCTTGAATTTATGTTTCCTCTAACTTCACAGTTTATGCTCTGATTGCTTTTCCCCCACTAGAGATTTAAGACTTGGCTTCTGAAGCAATAATGTAAAGCTTAAAATATCACCAGGATCCCAATATATAATATAAAAGGTAAATATTCTATACAAACATGGTTTTTCAAACTATATATAATTTAAATATCATCATTGCCCTTTTATTAGGATGAGCAAGGGGTAGAAATGGCATGATTCCAAGTTAACTGATTGGAATAATTGAATATTTTCCTTGCAATGCATGGTCGCATAGAAACATCAAGTCAACAAATGCTTAAATGATTCAAAGATCACATTGACCATCCAAGTCTTCCTTCCTGATTACCTGTTTAAGTTCTTTTAAATGAAACCCTCCTACTCATGTTTAAAGAAGAAACTCCTAAGTTTGCAATAATATTTTCTTGCTCATATGAATGAACAAAAGGAACTGGACAACAGTAACAGCAGCTGAGTCGCTTCCTGAAGCTCCATTCAGACAACTTTGTAAGAACTTCCTTTATTTGCAAGAACTTCCTTCAACATCTCTTATGGCCTAGTCTACAAAGAACATTTCATTCCACATGATCTACGCATTTCTTTACTTGGTTATGCACCATTCAATGAATGGATTTTATTAAAGTCACAGTCAGCAACTGGTTGACTCCTCTGGGGCTTACGACAAAGCACTTACATGCGCTTACAGTCACAATAAAATGGGCACTGCTTCCATTTACATGATCCTGGAGACTTTCTGATCTCCCAGCAAAATCCACATACATCATATAATGCTACAGAAAGGGGGCATATGGAGGCTTAGGTATATTTTGCCGGTAATCTTTGAGGATACTGGAAAATCCGTTTTGGATGCTTTTGAACTGTGGTGTTGGAGAAGACTGTTGAGAGTCCCTTGGACTGCAAGGAGATCCAACCAGTCCATTCTGAAGGAGATCAACCCTGGGATTTCTTTGGAAGGAATGATGCTAAAGCTGAAACTCCAGTACTTTGGCCACCTCATGTGAAGAGTTGACTCATTGGAAAAGACTCTGATGCTAGGAGGGATTGGGGGCAGGAGGAGAAGGGGATGACCGAGGATGAGATTGCTGGATGGCATCACTGACTCAATGGACATGAGTCTGAGTGAACTCTGGGAGTTGGTGATGGACAGGGAGGCCTGGTGTGCTGCGATGCACGGGGTCGCAAAGAGTCGGACACGACTGAGTGACTGAACTGAACTGAACCAAGGAAGAAGAACACAAAGTCAGTTGTCCCTCTTGCCTTTCACCCTGTGGGTTGCATTCCAAAAACACACTCCCCAGGGCAATTTTGGTATAGCGAGTCCTTTGATGCAAATGCTTTCCTTAATTTGACAGTAAAAGCTCCAGTATTAGTTTGCTTCATAATTCAAGTATGCAGAAGCAGCCAACTCCAAAATACATCAACTCTTTGAACTTACTCCACTTAAAATGTGTGTTTCTGGCACTGTTTTAATGGCCGCCTATTCACCGCATTATTAAGGGAAGTGTTCCCATCTTGTGGTCATGGGGATGGTGGGACACAGGACACTCAACACAGATGGATGAGATCAACTGCAGTTTATTAGTCCCCAACACTCGCAGGTCAGGGGAGGGGAATGGACGTCAGGCAGGACCACACAGGGGCTGTGTGGGAACAACGTGAACAAGCGCCTGTGGGAGGCAGGCTTTGTAACACCAAGACAACAGTGTGCACCCCGTTTCTTACCAGACAATGTGATTGGCCTATTTGAAAAATTATGCAGGCTGGCAGGAATGAGCTGGAACTGGGCCTGGTCCCTTTGATAAGGGGGAGTGTTTGACCAGGGAATCTTATCTTCAGGAGCAGGGTGGGGACAGGCACTTGCTGTCGGGCCATTCAAGACATTCCTGAGTAGACCAGAGGCTGTTAGCAGAACCCTGAACCTTAATTTTAGGCCTTACCCCGGAGGCACATAGTAACTGCTCATAAATATTTGTTAAATGAGTGAGTGAATGAGTGTTGAAAGTGGGACTTCGGGCAAGACACTGAACATCTTAGCCATACTGCAGCCACTTATAAAGTCTAGAAAATGGAGACTGTAGTATTTTCTGTTTATCACAGGAGGTTGTTTGTGGGAATAAAATCATTAACATATGTGGACAACATCCCCAAACGTTCAAAAGGCCTGAAAGGTCCTCCGCCGATGACCTGTCCCCTCACACCCACCTCCCTCACATTCTAGGGACACTGGGTCAGCTTCCATCTATGGCTCCATAGCCGTCATGCATCTTTAGCAGGGAAGGCGAAGACATGATCTGTTACATGCTTTCAGAACACCCCAAATTTCATCTACAACTCAAGTGGAAACTGTCTGTTTCATGTATGTCTCCTAAATATTTGGCAATAGTAAATGTTCAACAAAATAGTCAATTTTCAAAAAAAAAAAAGCTGAGCAATAAATGAATATAATGGTGTACAACTATAAAGGCATACTTAGAAGTTCGACACATGATTAAAAGGGCAAGATTATTATGACTTTCGTCTCCCCCTTCAGTTGTGGGGAGTGTCCCCTTACATGGCCCTCCACCCTGCCTCCCCACCTCAGTCTCACAGCTGCGGTGCTGTCTGCCCTGCTGAGTAAGGAGGCCTGGTCTGGGCTCGTGGGTCAGCTCACCCAAACCTTTCTACCTTCCCTGCCCAAGAGCTGTGCTTCTGCCACAGCAACCATCAACCACCCACTGAGTAAGAGCAGAATTTTCAGCATGAATAGATGACTACATTTTTTTTTTACAGTATAAATGGAATTTGGCACAACCAGAAAAGTCTAGAAGAAACCAGTTCTCCCAAATGTCATAGGTAACAGATTACCCATGAAAAATTCTTAAGTTTTTAGAGAGTTCTACACAAATTCAATAATTTTACTGGTGGAAGAAGGTGTGGATGGCATCTGACCTCATCATTTGGTTCCTAAGATGAAGAAATATGGGCCCAGAAATGACCTGCTCAAACTTACACCCGTAGTCAGCAACTAAGCTAGGGTGAAATTCAGGTCTCTAGGCTTATATATTTTTTCCTGCATTTTCCACAATGTTCTTTCCTTTTGTGCACATGCACGTGTGTGTGTTTGAAAGACAATATTGAAGACGGCAGGTCCCCATACTGACATACAAGAAAATAAACAGAAGCAAAGCAACATAATTCCTTGAAACTGCACTGATGTGAGTTAAAAATACATATGCATGCTTATAAATATTTGCACATATTTTTCCCATCATGAGGGGTAAAACCTTTTCCTCAAGGGAGGTTCTTGCTCAGAAAGTGAATGAGTGGGAAAGATCTAAAACATACTAATTTGATTATCAATTAAGCACTGACATACACTGGTTGTCTATAATTAAGCTGAATCATCTAAAATAATCTGATATTATCAGGGTCAACCCGTTCATATGTTACCCACAAGTGGAGCTAGAGCATTGGGTTTCTGCCCTCAAGAAGGTTTTATCTTCTTGGAAATAAAAGTAGAAGAGCTATAGAAAAGAAAACTAACAACCCCGAGCAGGAGGCTGGGGCTACACTGTGCAGCATTGCTGTGCAGCTGCTGTCGTGAGTTTACACTGTAATGGGGCATAAATACAAATCGCTGACTCTGAACAACTGTTTCCCACTACCCCTATTAAATCACCATTTCCTGCTCTTAATGACAGGGCTGAGTCAATTCTAGTGATTTTATCTATTAAACTTCAGCCAGTCCTGTTTCCATTGCTTTCCCAACATCATCTCAATTAATACTCCGAATATTTTTAAGAATTAGACACTATTACTGACCTTATTTTCCACTGGAGAAAGTCTGAGGTTCAGAGGAGTTGGGAGCTATCCCCATGAGGCACCTCGGCCAATGGAAAAGCACGAGACTGAATGCTCCCTCTGCTAAGCAAGGAGTCAGATCCGTGGTGGAGGCCATCAAGGGAACCCACTCCATGAGCTGAAGGACAGTGATGGAAAACTGAAGGAACAGACACCAAGCATCCTGCTGAAGGCAAACCTGCAGAACTGGGCATGCGACACAATAAGGAAGCCTAGGGAGACATTTTTAAAGAAGAGGGAAAAATGGCTTTCAGGATGTCAAGCTGGGGTGACTTGAGAAACTGATGTAGCATCTACAGAAACTTTAGAGTCAACCAGTCTGAGAGAGCGCTAAGGTGATGAATGTCCAGCTCATGATATTCTCTGTGACATAAATACTGCAATTAGTGTCTTCCAGGCCTAGGGAAGCATTTTATTTTGAAAATGTTTGTCTGGCCTCACATACCAGTGCTTAACCTATAGCTAGAGGCCTTAAATAACCTTTCTACACTATAATTTTCCCCATAAGAACACTCCAGAGAAGTAACACACCTCGCTAGTCCATTCAGTCTACCAGGCCTTCTGGTTTCCACTCCGAAGGCTGTTACCAAGGACAGCATTACTATTAATGAGCCACCTGGCTTCACAGACCCCATGCCGAGCTGCCATTCTGACTGACCTCCCAAGGCATGCTCTTGTAAGTTAACCAAGGTCAAGGCTGATTATGACTTGCATACTCAGAGCTGTCTAACTGATCTCAAGTTCTCATATGGACACAGAAAATCCAGTGAGCCTTGAACAGATTCAACCATATACATATCCTGGGCGTCTGCTCTGGGGCCAGGCACCAGCTGTGTTAAGCGTAAAAGCTACAAAGCTGAATAACATATTTTTTGCCTTCAAGAAGCTCGTATCCAAGCCTGCACATGGACAACAGAATAAATAAGTACAGTAATACAAATTAAGTGCTCTAGGAGATGTAGATATTGTGAAAGAGTAATTGATTCCAGTGAGATAATAAATAAGGTCAGGGAAAGAACATGATGGAATATTTAAAGACATGTCTATAAGAACAAGTGCTTACAAAATGAAAGGTATATGAATTACCCAGGAAAGAGGGGACAGACACACTAATATGGGAGGTTAGGCTGCATGTCTCATTTTGTACCAATTTATTCAATTCCCTGAAGTAGGAGTTTGACAGTTTGTATTTTTAGAATGCTGAATTCACCATCTACAAAAAGTATGAGGCCACACACAAAAATACACTTCATACCAGAAAACCCCACACAGTGAAACCTACATTGTCATCTGCTACACAGAACAAGCAACCTCACGTTACCATAGAAATCCCCACTCTTTTCTGTGGGGAAGTATTTTAAATAAAGCTGTCAGACAGTCTCAATTAAAAACAATAAACGAAAGACCAATCATGGTCCCTCTGAACTCATTAATAAAGTTCATCAATGAACTTTCCATCAGGTATTCAGAAACAAAATTTTTAGCATATGGAGGAATTTTCAATGCAATTAAAGCACACCATTTACCTTTCACATTACTATCTTTGCCTGCTGGCAGTCTGGACAGAATTAAATAACTGGTTTCACAAAGTGAGGCTTCACATGCTGGTCAAGGCGACAGGAGAAATGAGCAGAGAAGAAAGCCACAGCAAATTTACTTGATATGGCCAATATTCTACACCTTTCCAGAACAAAGTTAATTAGTTTTGAGCTCCTCTGTACCACTGATTCATCTCCGGTGCAGAGTACTCATAACACCTGGTGTATTTTAGTAAATGTACGTTACCCTTTTCCATTTATGTTCCCCCCACAAAACTCTTTGGGTGTCCTAGTTTATAAGCTTATGGGCTAAAGCTTTGGGCCTTCATGAGGGCAGGAGTTAGCTTCTCCTCACAAAGCTCACTCATTAATGAACAGATCACCCACTCAATTTGATCAATTCAGTGCAATCAATGTCTTTGACGCCACTCCAGGGCTTTCTAGGTGTCACTAGTGGTAAAGCACCTGCCTGCCAGTGCAGGAGATGTACTAGATGTGGGCTCGATCGCTGGATGGGGAAGATCCCCTGGAGGAGGGCATGGCAACCCACTCCAGCATTCTTGCCTGCAGGATCCCACGGACAGAGGAGCCTGGCGGGCTACGGTTCACGGAGGCGCAGAGAGTCAGACGTGACTGAAGTGACGCGGCAGGCGCACCACTAGTGCTCAGGCACTCCCGCTGCACTCTGCAGCCTCGCTGCCACTGCGGCACTCTGCACATTCTGCATGCTCCATGCTCTAGCATTCGGGGTGTGCGCTACTCTGCCGAGAAGTCCCAGAGAATCCCCAATTCTCATTCTGCCTCCGCAATAAGAGACGGAAGAAACAGTAGACTTTGATGCAATTTTATGTCCCCGATGTGTTTAGATGGCTTCTACAAATGATTTTGCAATTGGGTTACACAAATGAGAAAGATCCTCACTGGAACACTGCCCTTCGATCAGCTCTGTGAGTGGACCTAGGCATATGGCTTCAACAGGAAGACAGTGGCAATGGAGCCAGAGCTGAAACAAAACAAAAGGCTGCCCTCTCAGCACACGTCCTGTGGCCACAGTCTCAGTGATGCACAGATACCTCTTTGCTGCCCCTCACCCTGTCCTGGGGTCCTCTCCTAGCCCCTCCACAGGCTTACCCACACGCATGTACCCACAGTCCCTAACTCACTGCTAGCCAGCGATGCCTCCATCAGATACATGAACCTTGAAAGAGAGCTGATCTCTCACTAGAGTTGTCTCATAAATCACTTAACCTTCCTCCTTTGCTCCACATTAACCTTCCGTCTTTAATTTCTTCCTTTTCACTTGATTTTATGACCTGCTCTCTCAATAAAGCTGTTTTATAAGGATTTGTATGAAGGTGACTCCCTAAAAATAAATTTCTACTTATACATGACTATGATGATTCTAGTCCGTACTGGTAGATTTAAACTATCACGCTCCTAACATATACACATAAATAAGTGAATGAAAGATAATCAAGACTAATGATTTGAAATACTGTCATATCTTTCTTGTTTTGCTGAAGTACTCTGCTTGTTTCTTCGATTTGCCTTGCTTTGGTCAATGAGTAAGTGCTGAAAAAAGGAACAAAGAATTTACTATTTGGTAAAGTTGAGAACTGAAAAATCCGCCCCCCCCCCCCCATAGGAGAGAGAATTGTCAGGCTTGGTCTTTGTGGGGAACATGCAGGCAGCGTTTCACATGTATATGTGGGTTCTTTCTGAACTGTTTCCGGTCCCCCTGACCCTGGGCTCCCCACAGTGAATAATAGCTCACAGCAGCATCCCAGGGAACGCGCATGGCTATTGTTCATCAGTGACCCACAGACAATAAACAGACAGTCCAGAAGAGCATAACCAGTAGGGTGCTACTGGCACATGGAGTTCTCTGCCAGGAGAGGAGCAACATAGTTTTTGGGACAGGTCACTAAAAACCTCACAAGAACTGAAAAAAAAAAAATGCAGAAAATCTTAGACTCTCCGAAGAGACAGGTGAATTAAGGAAGAGCAGAATCCCAGAACTAAAAGGGAGACACACTTTCCACACTCAAGGACCATGTCATGAAAATGGTGAGATAAAAAAATAGCCTTTAAACAAGACCTACACTGGTAAGGTCTAAAAACAGCCATCCATATCCGGGTGGGTATTGGGAAGGGAGAATTCCTGAAGACATCCAAGAAAGGCGATACACCCATGAGGCCTTCCATACATGGGCCACTGAGATGACATTACTGCTTACAGCAGAGCCAGTGAGTAAGAAGAGATCCCGGGGCAGCAAAGCACATGTGTGGGGGCCTTCAGAGTCTCCCCCACTTCCTGGGTTCTTCCTGTGCCTCCAGCCTCGGAGTAACCTAAAATCAGTCTTCACCTTTACATGACCCAAATGGAAAGATACATGCTCCTCTTTCCCGCTTCACTGGGTAACTTCAGAGTTAGCTTTGATCTCCGGTTTCTATCTCAGGTGGCCTTCCCAAGGGCCCCAAGGTTACAGCAGTCACCACACTCGAAGTGTCCAGTGTGCCCTCTTCTCACTGGGATGCCTGCCCACCCTCTGAGCCCATGTCTAAGGCTTCTTGTCCTGGCTCCATGCTGAGCATCTGGAGTGCAGAGACAACATCTACTCCTTCACTCCTGGTTCCCAGCACACAGAACACATGCTCAGTCCACAGGTTCTGACCAATTCAGGTAGAATCTGTGCCCACCTCACTACTATCAAATTCTCACTACTCTCAGAATTAGTTAGGCTGCAGAGGCCGTCCCAGGAGTTAGCTTATTCTTCACGCATCTTTATATTGCTGTGTGCTGGGCTCAGTCACTCAGTCATGCCCAACTCTTTGCAACCCTATGGACTGTAGCCCACCAGGCTCCTCTGTCCCTGGGATTCTCCAGGCAAGAATGCTAGAGTGGATTGCTGTGCCCTCCTCCAGGGGATCTTCCCAACTCTGGGATCAAACCCATGTCTCTGGCATCTCCTGCATTGTAGGCAGGTTCTTAACCTTTATATTGGGTTAGCCAAAAACTTCATTTGGGTTTTTCTACAAATGAAAAGGTAAACCTGAAAGGACTTTTTGGCTAACCCGATATTTTATGCATGCTCACTTTAGGCAACATATTTGTATATCTACTATATCTCCTCCTGGCAATACATTTCTGATAGAGAAATGTGTTGTCAGGAGAGAAATGATAGCTCATTAGCTGGCTTAGGATCCCCTGTTGTACAAAGTGTTATACCTGCACTTGTGGTGGGAAAATTAAAGGCGTGTGCCTCAGGGTAGGATTTATTGGAGAACACTGGGGTAGTCCAGAAGGACCTTCCATCCCAAAGGGAAAGAAGACCACTCCTTTATCTCCTGACAGCTGAACATCATGACCTCTGGTCTGAATTAACGTCCCCCCATAACACGGTATCCACGCGATGTTTGTGATTTGTGGCTCCATAAGCATGCTGGCAGTGGAAGTGTCTTGACAAGAGCCTTAAGTGACAGCAATAGATTTTTTAAAAAGCCCTACGGAGACCTGAGGAGATTGCTCCTTTAACAGTCTTTGAAGAACCCAAATCTTTCTGGACTAGGACTATAGGAATGGCATATTTTTTTTAACCTAAAAAAAAAAATGTTCTAAGTTTCTAGCCAGCCCCAAAGTTCACACAGTGTCTTCTCTGTGAGAGGATTTGCTGACCCAAGTCCTCCTATCTCTTGTATGAGGCATAAAATACATTCTTCCTGGGACACTTGGGGTTAGGAGTTAGTATTTAACTTCAGGGCAAAACCAATCAAAGGAAATGTCTCACAAGCACCTGGAGAGGTTTACCATGCTTTGTCCCAGGTATAAGCCCTATGCAATCTATGTCTGTCTGTACTGATGACTACAATGCAGGAATCCAAGCTGTGCTTACTAAATATACAAGTGACGTTAAACTAAATTATTCCAATACTCGTGGCTTTTCTGGGTGGCTCAACGGTAAAGAATTCACCTGCAGTGCAGGAGACACAGATTTGATCTCTGGGTCAGGAAGATCCCCTGGAGAAGGAAATGGCAACCCACTGCAGCATTCTTGCCTGGAGAATCGCACGGACAGAGGAGCCTGGTGGGCTACAGTCCATGGGGTCACAAAAGAGTCAGATATGACTTAGCAACTAAACAACAACAATAATATTCCAATACTACAAATGACTGGATTAAACTTCAAAATAATTGCAATCAATGGAAAAAGGATCCCAGAGGAAAAGGATAAAATACCAGAGACAGGTAGAAGAGGTGAAAATGTAAGATGGTGGCTAACTAACTCAATCTCTCTCTCTCTTTTTCTCTCTCTCCGCCCCACTTCCTGAACAGCCATCTTCACACACACACACACACACACACACACACACACACACACGACTGAGATGATTGCTAATTCCAATTAAGTTAACAAACATTTACTGAGCATCTGCTCTATGGTAAGCACTGCACCAACTGTCTACAAACATGAAGAACACAGTCTCTGACTCTAAGAAGCTTATAAACCTAATTCAGGAGATAGATACACAAACCAAGGGTCACAATTGAGGACCGAAGCCTGTAGACGTGGATATTCACAGGAACCCACGAGCACGCAGGAGAGATGAGGATCAGGGAAGACTGTCCCCAGGAATTTCCTTCTATGTTAAATCTTAAAGGATAAAAAGGGTTTACCAAGCAGATAAAGACTAAAGTGTCAAACATGCAGAAAGAACGATCTGGAAGTCACCGGTGAAAGGAAGAGTGAGCAGCTTCTAAGAAGCATGATCCAGCCTACAGAGTGACAGCTGAGTAAGAGGGTGGCAGGTAGTCTGGAAGCCGTGACAGTTGCATTGCGTTTGCACTGAAGAGTGGGTTCAGACTCTGAAAAGGTGTTAGTAGCTCAATTTTTATGCAGAAAATTCAGTTGCAAGGAAGGCTCACAGCACTGTATGTTGTAAAACGTGTGTTGACTTGCATTATTAGCTTAGCTGGAAACAATCTGGACGTCTAACCAAGGGCCAGGTAATTTTTTTGCAGAAAAAAATTAGTTACATTGCCTTAGAAAATACCTGTGACTCTTCTCAGCGTCTTCAATCACTTATTGGTTATCACAAGACAGACTAGAGAGTGTGGGTTCAAAACTTCATGACTGGTATAAATAATATTCAAAATTAAGCTACAGAGATCAGATTCCCAAACTGCCATCAGAAATGAAGCTGTTATCAGTATTGGAAAATAAGGGGAATGGATAACCCCATTCTAATGGTGAACATAAAAATTGTTCATGTATACTTCAGAACACTAAAAAGTATAGTAGAATAATATATACACCATATACTGCTTATTTAGCTTGAGAGCTAAAACTCTACAGATATAATTAAAATCACACTCCATTTGCCTCCATACATCACTGCTTTTATATCTCATTTTCATGCATGCTTTTTTAATATATTTACTCCATGTGAATATCTCCAAAAATAATATAAATTGATGCTCTGTTTGTTTTAAATATTATTTAAAAGATATATGTAATATGCTAAAAGCTGGCTCTCTTAAATCCTCTTTTTCCTGTCAACAGGATGTCTTTTGAGATTTATTTGTGCTGATAAATATAGTTTTGCTTTATTCATTTCACATCTATGTGTATTCTACTGTATAAGTACACTGTACTATGTTGATCCATTTTTCCAGAAATGGACTTGTTAGATGTCCCCACTTTCTTGCAACCAGAAGCAACACTATAATTAACTTTCGTGCACTTTTAGGAGAGTTTTCTCCAATAATGATAAGCGTCAGTGCATTTTCAATTCTTCTTTACTAAAGATATTGTTGAATTGTTGTCCAAAGTTGCTGAAACAATTTACACCCTCGCCAGCAGTGCACAAGTGTCTTCTTACTTCACTTGGTTAGAGCCAAATTTAATTTTTGCCAAGCTGATAGGTGTGAAATGGTTCTTGCAATTTTAATTTGTTTTCCTGATTACCTTGGATTATGGTGATATTGAATGGTTTGTCTTGGAAATGAACAGAGATCATTCCGTCGTTTTTGAGATTGCATCCACGTACTGCATTTTGGACTCTTTTGTTGACTATGATGGCTACTCCATTTCTTCTAAGGGATTCCTGCCCACAGTAGTAGATATAATGGTCATCTGAGTTAAATACACCCATTCCAGTCCATTTTAGTTGGCTGGTTCCTAGAATGTCGACGTCACTCTTGCCAATTTGCCTTGATTCATGGACCTGACATTCCAGGTTCCTATGCAATATTGCTCTTCACAGCATCAGACCTTGCTTCTATCACCAGCCACATCCACAGCTGGGTATTGGTTTTGCTTTGTCTCCATCCCTTCATTCTTTCTGGAGTAATTTCTCCACTGATCTCCAGTAGCATACTGGGCACCTACTGACCTCTTTCAGTACTCTATCATTTTGCCTTTTCATACTGTTCATGGGGTTCTCAAGGCAAGAATACTGAAGTGGTTTGCCATTCCCTTCTCCAGTGGACCACACTGTGTCAGACCTCTCCACCATGATCCGCCTGTTTTGGGTGGCCCCACACGGCATGGCTTAGTTTCATTGAGTTAGACAAGGCTGTGGTCCTAGTGTGATTAGACTGACTAGTTTTCTGTGATTATGGCTTCAGTGTGTCTGCCCTCTGATGCTCTCTTGTAACACCTATCGTCTTACTTATTTAACTTATATGCAGAGTACATCATGAGAAACGCTGGGCTGGAAGAAGCACAAGCTGGAATCAAGATTGCCGGGAGAAATATCAATAACCTCAGATATGAAGATGACACCACCCTTATGGCAGAAAGTGAAGAGGAACAAAAAAGCCTCTTGATGAAAGTGAAAGTAGAGAGTGAAAAAGTTGGCTTAAAGCTCAACATTCAGAAAACGAAGATCATGGCATCCGGTCCCATCACTTCATGGGAAATAGATGGGGAGACAGTGGAAACAGTGTCAGACTTTATTTTGGGGGGCTCCAAAATCACTGCAGATGGTGACTGCAGCCATGAAATTAAAAGATACTTACTCCTTGGAAGGAAAGTTATGACCAGCCTAGATAGCATATTGAAAAGTGGAGACATTTCTTTGCCAACAAATGTCTGTCTAGTCAAGGCTATGGTTTTTCCACTGGTGATGTATGGATGTGAGAGTTGGACTGTGAAGAAAGCTGAGCACTGAAAAATTGATGCTTTTGAACTGTGGTGTTGGAGAAGAGTCTTGAGAGTCCTTTGGACTGCAAGGAGATACAACCAGTCCATTCTAAAGGAGATCAGTCCTGGGTGTTCTTTGGAAGGAATGATGTAAAGCTGAAACTCCAGTACTTTGGCCACCTCATGCAAATAGTTGACTCACTGGAAAAGACTCTGATGCTGAGAGGGATTAGGGGCAGGAGGAGAAGGGGATGACAGAGGATGAGATGGCTGGATGGCATCACTGACTCAATGGACGTCAGTCTGAATGAACTCCGGGAGTTGGTGATGGACAGGGAGGCCTGGTGTGCTGTGATTCATGGGGTGGCAAAGAGTCAGACATGACTGAGTGACTGAACTGAACTGAACTGAACTAAGTATCTCTTAATGTTCACTGACCATTGGTTTATTCTCTGTAAGATGCTTGAGCAAAACATTTGACATTTTTTCCATTGGACCATGATTCTGTAGTTTCTTTTTACATGTTGATACTAATCCTTCATTCAAAAATCTTACAGAAAATAAATTATTATTATGTATGGATTTTAAGACCTTTAAAGGTCTTAAACATGCTCATATCTTTTAACCCAACGATTATACTTAATTACTTAAAAGTAAAGAATTAATAAAAGTATATTTAAAGATTTAGCCTTTAAAGATGCTCACCAAAACACTGTAATAACAAAACTTACATGCAATATATTTAAGTAATAGCCATAAAAATATAAAATTCTTATAAAACAAAAAAGGAATTGGCATATCCATAAAACAGGCTACAATCCAGACATTAAAACTGACATTTTTCAAAGAATATTTAAGGTGTATAAGAATGTTAAAATTAAATGGGAGAAGCAAGTTGCAAAAATTCTCAAGTAAAAATATGCGATCAGTGCACTGTCTTCTTTTTTTCAAAATTTCTATAAAGGATATAGTTATAAAGATATAATTTATAAAGGATATTTCTATAAAGGATATATAATCAAATAGTTTCTTAAAGTTATGCATATAAATATAATGGAGAGATTCTTTCAAAATTGAATGATCAGGAGAAAAATTAATCTGAGACAATTTTGAAAAGCACCAGATTGCAAAGAGCATTGGAAACTACAGATAAGACCAGTGTAAAAATGTATGCAAGACTTCTGTTCCTAAGGCCAGATATTTCAGCCAAACCCACTGGAACTGATCACCCTTGGATTACTGCTGTCTCACCTAATGGAAAATAATAACCCGAGAAGTTCTGTGGGTTCCATGTACAGAGGGCTGAGTGTTTCCCAAAAGCTTTACAATCTAAGTAAGACAGATGAGACAATTAAGACAAACAGACAAAGGATGAAAAAGGCAATTTGTACCCCAGTCATGAAGTGGGCATATGGTTTCTATGTCTATGCTTACATTTGAGGACAGTTTAAGGAGAGCCAAGCCAGATTTAAGTAGAAAATACAGCTAGAACTGGGTTTTGAGGCTTGTAAGAGGTACACCTCATGCAGCTGATGCTAGAAGTCAACAACACAGGATGAAAAGGCTGACTGTAAAACACCTTGACCAGAAATCAGATGGTGTGAACCACCGTGACTATCTTTAGTTTATGAAATATTTGCTTAGAATTACCTGGATTTTGACAGCATCAAAGTCAAATACGGAAAGGAAGAGAGAGAACATTCTTCAGGGTTAGACTGAAACTGGCCTTGGGCATGTTTCTCAACCTCTTTAGACTCAATTTACTCATCATAAGAAAGGGGGTAACAACACAGTATTAGTCATTCATGGCTATTGGACCTTTAGAAACAATGAGAATAAGTATCATGGCAGCATGTTGGAGGCACTCAAAAAGGGGAATATACGAATCCCAGGAATATAGTGGTTTCTTCTGTAAACGGAATTAGAACATCACTGGATAATATATCCTGGATATTTAACTGCCACACTATGTAAACTAAGGGCTTTCCTGGTGACTCAGAGGGTAAAGAATCTGCCTGCAATGCAGGAGACCTGGGTTCGATTCCAGGGTCAGGAAGATTCCCTGGAGGAGGGCATGGCAACCCACTGCAGTATTCTTGCCTGGAGAATCCCCATGGACAGAGGAGCCTGGTGGGCCACAACAGTCCATGGGGTCACAAAGACTCAGACACAACTGAGCAACCAAGCACAGCACAGCACAGCATGTAAACTAAACAAAAGTCTAAAAGCTTTGATGAAAAGCTCACTACCAACACTGTCTGGCTTCAAGCTTTACTTTTTCTATTTAGAGTATATTTATTTTTCATCTTAAATGATCACAAGGTAGGACAATTTAAGATACTTTATAAAAAGGAGTCACCCATGGTCATAGGCAAATCCTAGCTCCCCTGGTTTCTTGTTCATGTAAAATATACAATTAATATTTTAATCTAGCTCCTAAAATAGTATCCAACCATTTCTCCTTTGTTTTGCCAAGAAGAGACAGATGGTGAATCAGCTTATAAATCAGCCCCCAAAATTCTTGAAGGCAAATAAGTGCTTTATAAATCAAGGTTTTAAAAAGGTCTCGTTTTTATAACAGTTATTACTTTGAAGCAATCTTTCCCTAATTATCTTCATAAACATTAAACAGGGCTAATTTATGAGTTCCTGAACAATTTGGGGGTTTTGAATGAAACAATCAAGATCCCACATGCCCGCCTTTTCTCTTTTAATCATCTCTAACATATACAATGACCTTGATCAGCCTTATGGTTCGTTAAGCTATGGCCCTAATAGACAGTGAAACCATGCTGAGAAATTATTATTCAGCATTAAAAGTCAACACATTTGAAGATGACTTTGGGATGATGAGACACCTTGGTAGCTTGGGTATGGCCTTATATCCAAGAAAAAGAAATGACCAGGAAAGAAACATGATGTATAAAGATTGACACAGGCCTCTAAATCTAATCCACTCTCTCCACATGCTCTTTGCCTCTGCTGATCTTATCTCTATCTCTCAAAGGGAAAAGGGGGGATTTTGCTGTACCTCTTTTCTGAATATATTGAGAACTGGTACCTTATAGACGCTATAAGAAATAGTGTATAGGACAGGAGAACTTTCTCAGGCTTCTATGATCTTTATAAAGCATCAGGACTTTCCTGGTGATCCAGTGGCTAAGACTCGGAGCTTCCGAGGCCGGCGTCTGGGTCAGGAAACACAGTCCCACGTGCTGTAGCTAAGGACCCCAAGTGCCACCCCTAAGACCCAGTGCCGCCAAATAAATACTATAAAGCACCAAGGAAGGCCAGCCATATTTTAATCTGCTGCATTTTATTTTGAGAAAACATGTACCTCTTTCTAATTCAAGAAGATACAGTCAAATTTCCATAAAAAGACATGTGGCATGGAGAGTGCTTTCTACAGTTACCCCTCTGTTAGTGCAGGGCTACAATCTCTGATTTATCCACAATTCCAAAATCCCAAAATGCTCAAAAACTCTTTTAAACTGCCAAATGTTAGCGAACCAGAAATCATTTCATGCTTAAACACAACCTGGCCCAATGTGAGGCTATTAGAGTCAGCCCACCAATGTCATTCTCTGAATTTTTTGCCGCGGAAATATTCAAGTATTTGATTACAAGCTACTACCCTGCATCCAGCTGAAGATGTTATGTAAACATTACAGTAAATGTCCCATCTTGTTACCTTTCAAAAATTACAGGAAATTTTGAATTCTGAAACATACCTGGCTGGCCCCATGGCTTTGGATATGGGATAATGGACCTATGTTACCAGTTGTATTATTCTTTCTTCTAAAAGGGAAGAAGGAAGTTAATGCTGCAGCCCTAGGGTTGCAGAAACAGTGAAACCTCCGCAAACATTCAAAACTAGTGATGCACTCGCCTCCACATTAGAGGGCACATGGTCAGGTCACCCTCAACAACATTCATCATCAAATCTGAAGTTCACCCGGGGCACAGGATGCAGGCACAGTCTGGAAGAACTGACAGTGGGCAACAGAGCAACGAAAGGACCAAACCTGTGAATGGCAAGCCCTGGACACACGCAGACGTGATTAAGCAAATTATACAGAGGCCAGGGGTAAGGGCATGGAGGACTGATGAGCAAAGCCATCATGGGTTGGCTTCTTTACACAGAAGAGAAATTGAAGCTGAGATCATGACTCTTCTCATTAACCCAAGGAAGGGAAGGATTAATAGAAAAAGCAAGACAATAACCACAGAGTCCCCAAGGTGTGTACGAGTCTCTATGTGTTCATTCACAGAAGAGAAGAGGAGAGTCATGAAACACGTCAAAAGACGTTATGAAGCGAGTCGCAGCTGTGGCGAAGGGCCCATGCCAAGTGGACGGCGTGATGGAGACAAGGTGAGGACTGCTGAGTGCGTGAGTGATAGGCTTGAATCATGTCTTCAGAACTAGAGATAAGATCGAATGACTCAACATCCAGGAATGATTTCTCTCTTATTTATACATAAGCATACTTCATTTTATTGCATGTTTTACTAATTGATGTTTTCTGGCAACCCTGCTTTGTCAGATGGTGTATTTGAGAAATAAAGGATTTTTTTAATGTATTTTTATTTCTTTCTTTGACTGTGCAAGGTCTTAGCTGTGGCACACAGGATCTTCAGGCTTTAGCTGCACCATGCAAACTCTGAGTTGTGGCATGTGGGGTCTAGTTCCCTGACCAGGGATTGAATGCAGGCCCCCTGCCTTGGGAGCACTGAGTCTTAGCCACTGCATGACCAGGGAAGTCCCAGAAATAGAGTATGGTTTAACTGAGATATGTATATTGTTTCTTAGACATAATGTTATTGCACACTCAATAGACTATGCACGTGTGTGCTCAGTTGCTCAGTCATGTCTGACTCTTTGCGACCCTGCACACTGTAGCCCGCCAGTCTCCTCTGGATTCTCTAGACAAGAATACTGGAGTGCCATGCCCTCCTGCAGGGGATCTTCCTGACCCAGGAATCGAACCCATGTCTCCTGCATTGCAGGTAGGTCCTTTACCCACTTAGTCACCTGGGAAGCCCTTAATAGACTATAGCATAGTAAAAGCATAAGTTTCATATGCACTGGGACATCAAAAAAATTGGGACTCCCTTTACTGCTGCGTTTTTGTTTCATTGCAGTGGTCTGAACCTGCAGCATCTCTGAGGTGTGCCTGCAGACCTGCAGATGTTAGGTTTCTGGCTGCTCGCTGTCCACTTTGTGCACCCACCTTCTGGTTTACCTGTACAACTGATGACAGTCATCACCCTGTACAATTAATAACTGTACAACTGATGGCAGTCATCACCCTGTATGTCTACTTGTGTAGTAATACTCTGTAATTTAGTAAATGCTTCCAAAAAATGATTTTTTGAGACAATGATATTCCAAGCACAAGTATTATTACCCTTAAAAAGGAAACCAAAGTTAAGACAGTCAGAGTTCAAATCACAGCACTCCTACCTCGGGTAAATTAATTAAGCTATTAAAGCCTTCCTCATCTGGAAGATGAGAACAATAATACTTCTTGTACAGAATAGTTAGCAGACTTCAATGAGGTAATATACATGAAAGTGATTTTCAACATTTACTAACACTAAAGCCCTATAACTGGTGCCTGTATCTGTGGCAACTACATGTGTGACTTTCTTCATGTTTTACTCTTAGGAATCATCCCCAGTCCTTTTTCTTTTCTTCGCCAAGCCACAATTTAGTTTTGAAGACAGAGCTTTAAAACAAAGCCAAAATCAGTACTAGGAAGACTCAATTCAATTTTCACTTTAAAAATAATTCTGATAATTACACTGGCTTAATATGAACTTTCTGGCATAAAGCAAACCATAGTCTAGCAAGACAACATTTAAAATGCAATTCAATTAGCTTGCAATTAGTAGTTTTCACACGTACAGGAAAAAGTAAATTGATTTAGCACCTTTCTCCTGTCCAGAGTAATACTGAAGATTTTTTCCCCTGCCGTTATTGTACACTGGCTGCAAATATTAGGTACCCTAACTGCGTATCACATAAATCAAATAAATGCTTCCTCCTCCCACCCCTCCCCCCATAATCATGTCTGCAGCTGCCCGGCGTGTTTTTCAATGGCCATCCACTGGAACTCATTAAGAAAGCACGATGTACAGTAAATTAAAATGCAAGGGCTATGATCTGCAGACAAAAAGATGACAAAGCTTATCAAACGTGTGCTTTGGCCTTCTCATTAGCCCTCAGGGTTTAAATGGCATTGTCTTCTCAAATAGGTCCGAGCGCATTTCTATTTCTTATGAGGAGAGTGAAGTCAGGCAAGCTTTATGTGCTACAGATATTTCAACATTCCTATGAAATAACTTTAAACAGAAATTGGAGCCTGAGATTAAGGCTTGGAATAGTCTGAGAAATATTTAGAAGTACTTATTTGCTTATTCAGGGCTTCACTGAATGGCTCAGCGGTAAAGAATCTTCCTGCAACACAGGAGCCACGGGAAATGCAGTTTCAATCCCTGGGCTGGGAAGATCCCGTGGAGGAGGGCATGGCAACCCACTTCAGTGTTCTTGCCTGGAGAATGCCATGGACAGAGGGGCCTGGTGGGCTACAGTCCATGAGTTTGCAAAAGAGTCAGATACGACTTAGTGACTAAACTACATATAAACTTGTATACATTTGTTAGGCACCTTTTAAGTGCTGGCACAAATGTTTGCTCTTCTGTGAAGCTTCCCCAAATACCTATGAAAAATACAGCTCTCACACTGCAGAGCTTCAGAAGCACATCACATCACCTCTGTTCTCGCCCCCACCCAGCCCCACTGGCGGGGGGTCTCTCCATAGCGGTCTGGGTGCTCAGTTAGCACAGTTCTCAGCAGACACCAGCGTGTGCTTGTGAAAGGGAAAAATAAAGGGCATAAAAGACGCCAAATGGACAACAGGTTTGGTTGCAGGGAAATTGTATTTCTTTCTGAGACAAAACAGAGCATAAGGTGTTAGGGGCTTTGCTGGCCAGGGAATAAAACAAGCAATCTTTTAACCTAATATATCTTATTGGAAATTCAATTTCTAAAACAATTCTCCCCACTTCTAGCTTTATTGTTGTACAACTGGAATATGACAAATGTAGATTTAAGGTATACAACTTGATGATTTGACATATTTATATTGTGAAATAATCACCACAATAGGGTTAGTTAACAAATCCATCACCTCACATAGTTCTGTTTTTTGTGCTTGTATGTACGTGTGATTGGTTCACCAACTGCTTAACTGACTTGTTCAGGATTGAGAAAGGAGTACGACAGGGCTGTCTGCTGTCACCCTGTTTGTTTAACCTGTATGCTGAACACATCATGAGAAATGCTGGGCTGCATGAGTTACGACCTGGAATCAAGACAGTCGGGAGAAACATCAACAACCTCAGAAACGCGGATATCATCATTCTAATGGCAGAAAGCGAGGAGGAACTAAAGAGCCTCTTATAAGGGTGAAGGGGGAGAGTGAAAGAGCTGGCTTAAGACTAAATATTAAAAAAAAACTAAGATCATGGCATCTGGCCCCATTACTTCATGGCAAATAGAAGGGGAAAAGGTGTAAGTAGTGACAGATTTCCTCTAATTTGGCTCCAAAATTACTGTGGATGGTGACTGCAGCCATGAAATCAAAAGACAATTGCTTCTTGGCAGGAAAAGTATGACAAACCTCGACAGTGTGTTGAAAAGCAGAGACATTACTCTGCCAACAAAGTATAGTCAAGAATAGTATGAAATATATAAAGTATACATACATATATATATATATATATATATATATATATATATATATACACAGTTATATAAAGTATAGTCAAGTCAAAGTATAGTCAAGGCTATGGTCTTCCCAGTGGTTATGTATGTTTATGAGAGCTGAACTGTAAAGAAGGCAGAATGCCAAAGAATTGATGCCTTTGAACTGTGGTGTTAGCAAAGACTCCTGAGAGTCCCTTGGACAGCAAGGAGATCAATCCATTCAATCTTATGGGAAATCAACTCTGAATACTCATTGGAATGACTGATGCTAAAGCTGAAACTCCAGTATTTTGGTTGATGTTGACAGCTGACTTGCTGAAAAAGTCCCTAATGTCAGGAAAAATTGAGGGCAGGAGAAGAGAACATTAGAGGATGAGAAGGCTGGATGGCATCACTGATGCAATGGATATGAACTTGAGCAATATTTGGGAAATGTTGAGGGACAGGGAGGTCTGGCATGCTGAGTCCATGGGGTCACAAAGAGTTGGACATGACTGGGCGACTGAACAACAACATGTATGTGTACACACACACACACACACACACACACACAAAACTTTGAAAAAGCTAGCTTAAAACTTAACATTTAAAAAACTTAGATCATGGCATCTGGTCCCATCATTTCATGGCAAATACAAGGGGAAACAATAGAAACAGTGACAGACTTTATTTTGGGGGCTCCAAAATCACCATAGATGGTGACTGCAGCCGTGAAATTAAAAGATGCTTACTCTTTGGAAGAAAGGCTATGACACACCTACACAGTACATTAAAAAGCACAGACATTACTTTGCCGACAAAGGTCCGTCTAGTCAAAGCTATGGTTTTCCTGGTAGTCATGTATGGATGTGAGAGTTGGACCATAAAGCAGGCTGAGCACCGAAGAACTGATGCTTTTATACTGTGATGCTGGAGAAGACTCTCCAACTGTCCCTTGGATTGCAAGGAGATCCAACCAGTCAATCCTAAAGGAAATCAACCCTGAATCTCCATCAGAAGGACTAATGCTGAAGCTGAAACTCCAGTACTTTGGCCAATTGATGCCAAGAGCTGACTCATTAGAAAAGACCCTGATGCTGGGAAACACTGAAGGCAGGAGGAGAAGGGGACGACAGAGGATGAAATGGTTGGATGGCATCAGCGACTCAATGGACCTGAATTTGTGCAAACTCTGTGAGATGGTAAAGGACAGGGGAGCCTGGCATGCTGCAGTCCATGGGGTCGCAGAGTCTTTCACGACTGAGCGATCACTGAACAATGACGATGCAAGTGTATGCGTAGTTAGAGCTTTTAAGATTATCTTAGTGGTTTTCAAGTACACCTCACAGTATTGTTAACTATAATCAGGATGGTGACCCCTCGTACCCTAGCCCAACGCTTGCCTGTATCTGGAGACATATATTATTGTTGGGGCCTGCCAGGTGCCAGGTTGCTGTTCAGTAGCTCATCGTGTCCGACTCTTTGCAACCCCAGGAAATGCAGCACACAAGGCTTCCCTGTCCTTCACTATTGCCCAGAGTTTACTCAAACCCATGTCCATTGAGTCATTCATGCCATTCACCTGGCCCTCTGTCATTTCCTTCTCCTCCTACCTTCAATCTTTCCCAGCATCAGGGTCTTCTATGTTTTCTTTGCCCATCATTCTTTGCCTGTTGCTGAAAGACACTTAAGTTGTTTCTACATCTTGGCTATAAAACACAATTCTTAATGAAAAGCGTTCACAAAGAAGAGTTAGTCACTGCAGCATCAGGACTTTCAAACTTGAAAGCTAATTAATAATTGAGATTTGGAACTCTCCAGCATGAACAAAGGAATTATTCTGGGTAAAACATGCACAAAGCATCCTAGATTTTCTCTGAGAATAAAAAGGGAGGAGGCTGCACTTCTCGGAACTTCTCGACATGGTCCTCCACACTCCCCTGGGTTCTCTCTTCCCCTTGCTGTTTGCTTATCTGCTTTGCCTTCCTCTGCCATTTCTAAACATAGAAGGATGATGAATCTGCCTTAATATGCCAGATAAAATCTTAAAGCTAAGGTGAGCAGGCATTTGCTTATAAGCAAAGGGAAAGAGAATGAAAAAGAAAATGTATACAATGTAAAAATACTCATGGAGTTGGGAGTATGGGATTCTTGTCCTAAGACTCTCAGTGGATACAGCCAAGAGTTTTCCTAAATCCTAAACCTTTTTTGGACAGACTGATGCCCTCAGTCCCAAAGGGAGTATATCAAGTGGCTTCCTGGTTTTATTCTCAGCCGGATTACCAGTATGTATTCCTGAGCACTAAGGATTAGTTATGTTAGAATGCTTAATGAGCTCCAAGTAGATACAAGAAATACCAGTGAACAATTAAGTCACATTCCTTGTCCTTGTGGACAAGGTACATGAAAAAGTACCTACCACACTGTTATGAGGAGCAGGGGGCGACAGAGAATGAGACAGTTGGATGGCATCACCGACTCAATGGACATGAGTTCGAGCAAACTCCTGGAGACAGTGAAGGACAGGGAAGCCTGGTGTGCTGCAAGCCACAGGGTGCCAAGAGTTGGACACGACTTGGTGACTGAACAACAACAAGGCTGTGACGAGTGCCATGATGGGAGCTGTGGGCGCACCAAGAGGAGGGCGCCTGTGTCTCAGAGGAGGCAACCTTACACCGCACTGCTCCCTTACCTCAACTTCCAGCCTGAACCTTCAAAGGCCTCGCTCCTCTGGCCTGTGCCTCAGACTCCAGGCCCCTCTCTGAAAAGACCACCTTCTGTTTCCCCTTAAAGCTAGCTCTTCACCCACCAGCACCCCTGCTTGGGGTCCCCTCCCTACTCGCTCATCCCCTCCCCACTCACTCATCCCCTCCTCAGGCCTTGATCTGGGTGCCAGGCCCCCTTGCCCCACGTGGCTGTTCCCAACTCTGCTTCAAAAGACAGTCTGCATCCTCACCACCCTCGTTCTTTTTCACATCACAATGCTCGTTTTTTTAAAACAGTGCTTTGCATTTTGTAAAAACAAATTATGAATGTGTTTACTCTAATTTTTATAAATGTGTTTACTCTAATTTTTATAAATGTGTTTACTCTGACTTTATAAATGTGTTTACTCTGATTTTGTCTATCATTACTTCCAGACCATTAACTCTATGGACGTGAGGACTACACTCCGATTCGGTTACTATCTCACAACCAGGCCCGCTGGAGAGGGAGGAAACAGTGGCAGCTGGGCCAGCACCAGGGAGGCTCCTACGTCTGTGCTCTTGTCTTCTAGGAAGATGCAAAGGACCCTCCAAGGGACCAGGATTAGGGTAAGACCAGCAAGGGACCTGTCCCAGTTATGAAACTTAAGTGGGTGCCCAAAAAGCCACCATAATCTACACAGACAGTGTCCTAAGACAGTGTTTTTAATGATAAAGTATCAAAATTTGAAATAAAGACAAGATCGCTATTACTGATTGCTCCTTCAACAACAGGCTGCAGTATGGTGAGGCATGGCATAGCTCTTGAAACATTTTTTTGGTCCTTACAGCTCAGGACAAAAAGAACCTGCTATTTGGTTTCTGGGTGACTTCACAATGTATCTGCAGGGCAGCGGTGATGGCTTCTCAGGAGGGGCATTATTCTCAGGAAGGGAATTCTCCGTTATTCACAGAGAAACATGAAGTTTCCCATAATGTAACCATGGGTGTGTACATGCTAAGGTGCTTCAGCTGTGTCTGACTCTTGCAACCCCATGGACTGTAGCCCACCAGGCTCCTCTGTCGATGGAATTCCTCAGGCAAGAATACTGGAATAGGCTGCCATGCCCTCCTGTAGGTGATCTGCCCCACTCAGGGATCAAACCCAAGTCTCTTGTGTCTCCTGCGTTGGCAAGCGAGTTCTTCACCACTAGCACCCAGGAAGCCCTATGTACCTATAATATAATGCTTCACCTTTACAACAACCATAACATGTATCTAGTGAGAGGGGAAATACTGGGCGCACGTGTGCTGTGTGTGAATGAGCGTGTTTCTGCAGTGTATAAAGGTCACTGCCTCGCAGTGTGATTCTACATTTCACCTATTTGTCTCACTAGCAATGGTTCTCTGGACTGGTGGCAAGCACGCTCTGTTTCTGTATCATGGGACCCTAAACACAGACAGATATACTTTCTAATACGTTTTCAGACAGTTGTCAATTTCACATGAGTGCTCTCTTGCCTGCTAAAAGATCACTGTTAAAAAAGTAAGATCCAAACCCACAAACACTCCCAGTAAGGCAGCAGCACTCCCAACCCATTCATTTGTGTGATTCTGACAGCTATGTAATTAGTACAGCCCTGCTGCCTGCCTGTGGGTCAGTCGGACCCGTGACGAACATGACAGAGAACAGATCAGTGCTGTGATTCAGCAGAGACCTGATTTCCCAAATGGCACCTCCCTTTGAAACACATCACTCATTCACTAGGAAATAAAAACACATCAACAAGTTGCCGGGGAACAAACAAGAGCTTGATTATCTATTCTCTCTTTAATGTGTGGATTCAATATTTACACTTCCATTTCTCGAACCTCTGAAAGAGATTCAAAATACATTTCCCAGGACTCACTTTACAGAGCACTGCTAAAATTAAGCTGTGCCCAAGTATCCAAGACAGGCATCACTGGAGGCAAAATGAAGAGAGAGAACAGCTGCTTTTCAAAGTTGGCTGATAAGTAGGTCTCTGGCAGCAATAAACCCTGGGCTAAAGACAAAACAAAGCAAAACATATTTTCTCTTTGTCTGGCACTACCATAGCTCTTCTTGTTTAGTATCACACTTTGAAGGAGCTCCAGGCTTGCAGACCAGGCATGCAAAGTTCAAGATCAACTAGCATTTGAAGGAACGTCAGAAACACATCCCCGCACCAGCCAGCTTCCTGTTCCTGATTCTCTGGACCCCCAGGGAAACGAGGGTTTGATGTTTGGCCAGAGAAATGCATGGTGACATCACACCAGTGTTGGCTGTTCCCCCAGATGAGCAAGTGAGGCACTCGCTCTCCCTTCAAATGAACAGGAAGGCAATGAGACCCCATCTGCTTGACTTTGAGAAAGTTTGACCAGAATGATCCATGTAGTGCTTTCAGTTCATTCCATCATCAAATACTTCCAAACCCGTCCTCTATTCCAGGAGCAGACAGGGAAGTTAGAGAGCATTTTCAAGAACAGGAGGAGCTTATTCAATGGAAGCTGACAATAGCCCAGAAAGACGGCCATGCATGGTGTCCTGTGGTGGACAAGACGACTCAGGCTCAGCACGCTGAGGTTTCCCCAAGCTGCAGAGCCGGCCAGGGGAGGGAGCCAGACCCCCAAAGCCCCCCGCACGTTCCCTCATTCAATGCTCCTCTCCTCCTCAGCACTACGGGAGCAGCTGTCAGGACCAACTAGAAGACCCCATGGGTGATGGGGTGCTCAGAACCCTCCACCTACGTGAAGCAGTTTCTGAAGTCGCAGGCTTTGCCGGCAGAGCACACACCCTGCGGTGCAATCACGCGCCAGCGCTACCCCATTCAGGCATCCGTCCTCGCCCGGCTGCACTCTAACAGGTCTGTGCCCTGCTCCGGGACAGATGAAGCCACACCCCAGCAGACTCCGGCACAGAGGGTCACAGGACTGGAACAGAGGACAGTCTGCACGTCAAGGTTGTCAACCAATGTCATCTTAATATGGGGATCTGTAACCAACTGTCTCAACACTTTATAATAAATAGTTGCAAATGCTGCTTCAATTCAAATGTAGCGAGCAGTCATCAAGGGCCTGTGCTTGGCCCCCAGAAGGCAGGCACAATGCTGGTTGATGAATTTTGCTGAATGAAAGCAACAGGCTAAAGGCTGATGGAATCGCAACGCAAGGACTCCTGTGTCCTCCTCGAGCCGGGCTCAGCTGTCCGACAGCCTGCTCAGAGCCCAGACCGTGCAAAGAGGTGCTGCCGCTTGTCAGTTCCCCTGGCAGGACATCACACCATATAAAAGCCCAACATGGAAGACACCCCTGGGAGGCCAATGAAAATGATCTTTTAAAGGATAGTCACAATGGCCCGCATCACTTAGGGTAAGGGACACAGACGAAAAGTCTCTCTGCTGTGGCTGGGAAGGACAATCAGAAAAAAGGGGGGGGGGTGCAGAGGCAGTACTGAATTTCTCAATTTTCATGGCAAAATACAGAAAATAAGTTTGACCTCATTCATACGAACTTTCTTCCCTACTGAGTAAGTGGTGTAAAAAAAATATACATTACGGATTCTGGAAACTAAAAAAATATATATTCCTTAAGAAGAAATCAGACAAATGAACTTATTTACAAATCAGAAACAGATTCACAGACTTAGTTGCTGAGCAGAAGGAATAGTTAGGGAGTTTGGGATGGACAGGTACACACTGCTAGTATTTAAAATGGATATCCAACAAGGACCTACTGGAACGTGCACATGGAACTCTGCTCAATGCTATATGGCAGCCTGGATGAGAGATGAGTTTGGGGGAGAAAGGATACATGTCTATGTATCCCTATGAGTCCCTTTGAGGTGCACTCAAAATTATCACAACCTTGTTATTCAACTATTTGTTGCTGTTTAATTGCTAAGTCGTGTCTGACTCTTTTGCAACTCCATGGACTGTATTCTGCCAGGCTCCTCTGTCCATGGGATTTCCCAGGCAAGAATACTGGAGTTGGTTGCCACTTCTTTCTCCAGGGGATCTTCCTGAATACAGGCATCGAACCCATGTATCCTTCATTGGCAGGTGGATTCTTTAGGGAAGCCCATTAATTGGCTATACTACAATACAGAATAAAAAGTTTAAAAAAATTTTTTAAATAAAGAAAATGATTCCACAGAAAAGGCAACTATAGAAACCTACATAGTCAGGGACAAAGCGTACAAGTAAATGTCAGAACCTGGAAAGAGCAAGGGAAATGCTGCTTCCAAATATAGATTAATGGGCATCGTGGCATTTATTATTTATCAGTTAAGCCCTGTACGGTTCTACCCACAGCTTCAAATCCCTACGGCAAAAATACAATGAAATTCCATTAGTTAAAACAGAACAACCGAGCTGGAATAACACAGTCTCATCATAGCACTGTTTACCATGGGAGAAAAAGATTGGAAACCACCTAACAAGAGGCGCTGTTTAGGGGAAAACTGGGGATTTCCTTCTGGTCATAAGTAAGAGGCTTTGCAGGAGGAGGTGATGCTTTTTCTCTTACCTGTCTCTGTGAGAGGTAGGTACACTGCCGGCTTAATTCTGACCCAATGCTCTAATACGATGTTTCAGTTTATTCATTATAATGTTATTTAATCACTAAGTCATGCCCGACTCTTTTGTGACCCGATGGACTGTAGTCTGCTCTCTGTCCATGGGACTTTCCAGGCAAGAATACTGGAGTGGGTTGCCATTTCCTGCTCCAGGAGATCTTCTCGCCCCAGGGATCAAACCTGTGTCTCCTGCACTGGCAGGCATATTCTTTGCCACTGAGCCACCTGGGAAACCCTATTTTAATGTATATTAAATAGAGTGCTATTCTGGGAGATCAGACTAATTTGGATGATGTCTCTTTAAAAATATTTTTTAAAAATTGTATCTGGCTGCACTGGGTCTTGGCTGCAGTAGCACATGTCAGCTCTCAGCTGACCAGGCAGGATTCAGTTCCCTGACCAGTGACCGAATCTGGGCCCCCTGCATTGGGAGTGAAGAGTTAACCACTGGACCCACAGGGAAGCCCTCTAAATGAGGTCCTTTTCATGATTTTTTTTTTTAAGGCAAGGACATTGATATGCATCTATTAGCCATTCTCCTCTACTTCTCTGGGCAAGCAAGTTGGGCCAGCTCCTCACTGCAAAGGAACTCATATATAGCTACCAGAAGCTCCGAGGAGTGGTTATGACCACACATCTTCATGGCTAGCTTCTCAAAGCTCACAAGTTGCAGCCATACCAGGCCATCCGTGTGGTATTCCCATATGAAATGCTCTCACATTTCCTCTTGACCTATTTGTATTTATATATCGTATTTATCACCTACAGTGTCTACTTCAAGGATGTTTCCCGGATGCCCCCACTCACACAACTTGCCCTTCTCTGTCGGCGTGGGGCACAGGGCCACAGCCTCAAAGAGACACAAGTCCCATCAGTAGGCAACACAGAGAAAGTCTGTGCTGCTAATGGAAGTTCTTTCTGGTCCTCATCTGCAGGATCTCCGGGTTAGCTTGCCTTGCCTGGTGTCTGTACTATATCCTTTACTCCGCCTGCCCTCCCTCTAAGATTTGCTTCCTGGAACAGGCTTGCTCTTCCTCCTCCTCTGTCCAGGAATTGGTGACAGTTCTGCCTTAGCCCTCACCTCCTAGCTGCAGACCGTGACCATCCTCATTGCTTTACTCTGAGGCCAACCCTGGAAAGAGCTGCATCCTCTTTAGGCATAAGATAGTTTCATCATAGTGCTATTTGCCAAGGCACACGCACAGAAAAAGCACCAAATGCTCAGAGGTGGGTGTTGATGGAATGAATTACAGTGCATCCATACAACAGAATAGTACATAGTCATTAAGAAAGAATGAAGTCATTTATTATTGAGAAACATTTATTAACAGATAAAAATTTACCCACAAATGATAAAAATAGGTTGTAAACAAGATGCATAGTATAATCCCATGTTTAGAAAATTTATATATGCACACAGCAAGACAAAGATATGAAGAGCTATACATCAAAGTATTGAGTGAGTAAGTGAAGTTGCTCAGTCATGTCTGACTCTTTGCGACCCCGTGGACTGTAGCCTACCAGGCTCCTCCATCTGTGTGGTTCTCCAGGCAAGAATACTGGAGTGGGTTGCCATTTCCTCCTCCAGGGGATCTTCCCGACCCAGGAATCGAACCCAGGTCTCCCGCATTGCAGGCAGATGCTTTACCCTCTGAGCCACCAGGGAAGCCCCACCAAACTTATCTCTGAGTAGTGTGATCATGGATTTCAATGTTTCCCATCACTTTGTTCACTTTGCTTATTATTTTTATAATTTATTTACTATCTGCAGTAAGTAAGAAAAAAATAAAAGGTTTTGTGTTGTTGTTTGGCTTTAACAGTCATTAGAGGAGGGAATGATAAGGAGGTGAAAAAGTTGGGGTGAAAAAGTTGGATATTACTGTTTTTGCTTACAAATTATACCACATACGTGGTAATGAATCATAGCTTACTCGTTCTTTCATATGCTAGGTTTGCATCTCCACAGAAACTATAATTTTCACAAGTAATAATATTATTTACTCAGGAGTAATAATAATTACTGTTTACCAAGAGAAAGGTACTACTTCAGGTGCTTGATATGTTCTACTTAATTAGTATTCACAGAGACCCTATGAGGTAGATATTTTTATTTCTACACTTTTTAGATGAAGGAACCAAGTGCTGGAGAAATTTTCCCAGGGCCACTCAGTGAAGGAGTAGAGGCAAGAGTCTAGTCCAAGTCTTACAACATCACAGGACTGAAAGGGTACAATCTCATCTGCGATTCTCAGAGCACAAGTGGGCTTTCCTGCTGGTGCAGTAGTAAAGAACCCACTTGCCAGTGCAGGAAGTGTGAGTTTGATCCCTGGGTTCAGAAGATGCCCTGGAGAAGGGAATGGCAACCCACCCCAGTATTCTTGCCTGGAGAATCACATGGACAGAGGAGCCTGGTGGGCTATAGCCCATGGGGTTACAAAAGAGTCAGACACAACTTAGGGACTAAACAACAACACAGCCCAAGGGTCCAAACCACACAAGACCACACAAGGCCTTTTTTCCCCATCTATAATACACTTCTATCTTATCTGTGTATGTGTTTGTAACGTTAGTCGTTCAGTAGTGCCAACTCTTTGTGACCCCCATGGACTGTATGTAACTCACCAGGCTCCTTTTTCCATGGAATTCTCCATGCAAGAATATTAGTGTGGGTTACCATTCCTTTCTCCAGAGGATCTTCCTGGCCAGGGATAGAACCCAGGTCTCCCGCACTGCAGGCAGATTCTTTACCATCTGAGCTACCAGGGAAGCCTCTATATTACCTCTACTTATTTATAAGCAGCTGAACTAGAGCATTATATTCTTCAAGAAGCTTTTTCGTGTTGCTAATTAAGAATAGGCATTGATATATATTTGCTAAATAATAGTTAAAGTTAACACTTATTGAGTATTTATTGGGATAGGAGTTTGTGTTCTATAATGCTGGCTCAGGTATCCTTCTATCATGCAATGAAAGCAATTTCCAGATCCCAAACTAAGGAATGGAGCCAAAGTTGAGATCCTAGCTCCATTCAGGTCATCTCACTCAAGAATTCATATTTTGTACCACCAGTCAGTTAACAGAATTTGTGCTGAATAGTAGCCCCAATGAAAAACACCACACTCACAAAATGAAATTCTTTTCACCCAAACTCACACCATATTCCCAAGCAGGCAGAAGCAAACTGTCAATGTTTTCCTCGATTTGATTTCCCAGATCACTGCCTACAGGAAGCCATGCTTCAGTCTGGAAAACATCAGCCCATGAATTAACAACATAATTACCGCATGATATCAGCCGACACTGCACAGTAGTGAACAGGTGTCCTGGTAGAGTAAGATTAATGAAGTGACTGCAGCAGGAGCTTGTCAGAGCCACAATTTCTGGTAATAGAGAGAGCCATCATGTTAAAATTGCAGGGTCTGGATAAACTGAAAGTAGACTCAGAGAATTATCTTGACTCTCCCAGCCTAAGTTCACACTACTCCCTGATTTTTAGAAAAGAAATGTTATAACCATCACATTTACAGAAAGGAAGAAAGTATTTTAACACCCCAGTGAAAAAGATATTCAGAGATGTTCCCTGAAGCACAGTCTCATGCCGTAGTTGCCATCCTACCGTGACTACCCAAACTCAGCTTCCATTCAGATCCTGGAAGGTTGTGAATTCTTCAATGAAGAGCACACAGGGATCCCATGTTCTGTAACAGCGTGGGTTCCAGCACTGAACAAAACTCACAATGGTGGAAGATCAATCAAAATTTCCTAACCTGACTAAGCCTTAGCTTTCTTATCTATACAATGAGGCAATTAATAGAATTATAACAATTAAAAGAGATAATGAATATTAATAGAGCTTGGCCCATGGAAAACGCAAAGAAAGGTTGTCTATGACTATTATCAGTTATTTTCTAATAAATACCTGTACACATACTTGCCTAAATTATACTGCATTTGAAATTTTTCTAGCCCACAAAGACCAGAACAATGTTCCAGCAAAATACCTTTCTTTAAAATCATACATCCAACTGTCTATCAGGCTTCCAACACACTCAAGGGCCTACCCTAAGTAAAATTAAATGTTATCCTGACAAGGTTAAACGAGGTTTATGGATGTCTTCCTGCTGATTTTCATTAACTCATGAAGATTTACCCAATCACGCTCCCTCTCCACTGGGAAAACTTGACACTGGAGCTGAATGCAGCTGAAACAGTCAAAGAAACAGAGAATGTGTGCCTACAGGTCTCTTGTCAACTGATCCGCATTCCAGATGAGTTGGCAGGAGTCAAGGAGAACTGGCCACACAGAACTCCTGGAAACAAGCTCAGGGAAGGCTTTCCCACTGAGGCCGTCTTGGAAAGGACCTGCACCATCCAGAATAGTGGCCACTGGCCACATGCGGCTACTGAGTTGTTGATATGGAGCTGTCTGAACTGCGGAATGTATAAGTGCAAAATATGTGCTGGATGTTGAAGACTGAGTAGGAAAACATGGTAAAAACGTAAAGTATCTTTAAGAAGACATTTTAATATGTTTTATATTTTTAATATTAATATACCTAGTAGGTTAATAAGTGAAGTGAAAGTGTTGGTCATTCAGTCATCTCTGACTCTTTGTGACCCCATGGACTGTAGTCCACCAGGCTCCTCTGTCCATGGAATTCTCCAGACAAGAATGCTGGAGTGGGTTGCCATTTTCTTTTCTAGGAGGTCTTCCCAACCCAGGGATCAAACCCAGGTCTCCTGAGTTGCAGGCAGATTCTTTGCTGTCTGAGTCATATTACTAAAATTATTTTCACCAGAGGTTTTTTTTTTTTTTTCTTTTCCCATTTAACTAGAAAACTAAAAATCACATAGTGTGGTTGTCTATCTGTTGGATCTATTTTCTATCTATTGGGTAGTGCTGATTCAGACCATGAGGTTCACAAGTCATACATGGTATACAACATTTTGTTTCCCTTAAATGGGTGATCATTTATCAGACAGTTAATATGTGTTACAGTGAAACAAAATTGGGATAGACAATAAAATAATACCTTGGACAAGAATCCCCATCAATAGACGTTAGCTATTTATGTATAATTCTTATGGTGAATAAGCAAAACTGAGTTGAATAAGTTGAAAAGTAAAAGTGTAAGCTGAAATAAAAAAAAGTTCTTTGGTCCAAGATTTCTCTGAGCCACTGCTCTACTTTATATGAAATTTGATACTCAAAAAAGAAATATGGCTAGTGTTTTTCAGACTCATTTGAGCACGTCATTTTTATCCTTTTTTTCCTTTTTGAGTGCCTTAAAGGACCTTTTTTTTTTTTAATGTTTTGGGAAATGATTCTAGTCTTTATTTGGACTCCAAAAATACAAGAACGATGAATCTTCCATTTAGAACCAGAGAACCTGAAATTTGATTAGCAAAATTAAAAAATCCAGAGAAAGTGGAAACGACATTTTGCCTGGCCTAACATACACAGTACACTGTGGTACATAATAAATAATTAATTTATAGCATTTGTTTTTATTAATGAACAGGATGAAAAGCAGCATTTGAGCAATAATTTGTCTTACTCTGACTGATTCACTGAGCCCAGGCTCTAAGGATATCTTTTGATTAATTTCTTAACGTTCACATCTTCTCAAAGCTGATTCATTCTGGGTGAGAAGACAGCTAATGAGCAGTGATGTGAGTGGTAGTTGGTAGAGATCAGCAATAAAACAAGGACATCAATTTAGGGTTACCACAGTGGATGTTTATAGGGAAGTTATCACCCACCCTCTTGTTAGTTGTTTCCATCAAAGAACTAATATGTGCTTGTCTCCTTTAGCATTAACTGAATCACAGTGTACAGGTCATTACAGCACCGCCCCGTGGGTACCTGTTCCCATCATAGTACTACAGCAACCTTTACATGCTTTTTAGAAAATCTCTTCACTGCTGTAATCTTCTTTTAAATATCTAAACAATAGTGCTTTATTGGTAAAAGGTTAGTTTCAATGGACATAAAATTGCTGTGTAAAATAAGTTTTCAAAATACATTTTTATAGGTAGTTTTATCTCTTAGTAAAAGGTATTTAGATTGGAGCAGGCAAAACAAAAGGGGATTTGAAAGTGTAGGTCCACCCACACTCATGCATCCATTAGGTGGCAGCTGGCACTAAGTAGACTATATTGGGCTTACTATGTCTACCGCTTTCAATGGGCTTACTATGGGCTTACTTTCAATTGGGCTTACTATGTCTACTGCTTTAAAAGGGGGCCACCCCGCCCCCTTTTTAAACAACAGCTTTTACTAGCATAGTTGATAAATGCCAAAATAACCCAAATAACTGGTCCTGCATGGAGGTACCCTGAGGTCATGGAACACTTCTTGGTTAAAACTGTACACTGCACCTAAACCTATAGCTCTTGACTGCCCACAATCAGGCAGCAGCACAAGGCCAGCTGGGAGAACACCAGACGGCCTTCTGCAGTGCGCCTGGCCAGCTGCCACCATCTCCCTTCCTTCCTGGGCGGCCTCAGCCCTGGAGTTCAGCGCTTCTCCACATCAGACCCCGTGCTCCAGTGGGATGAGAACACTGAGCCAGCACCCACCCCCTCCAGTCTCCTTCCATGTGTCACTTCTGGGGACCAATCAACTGCAGGGCAAGGAAACCAGCCAGTGTGGTGCCAGCCGTCAGCCAGCCCATGGAGCAAGTCTGAAAGAGCCTTCACTCTCAAGCCACCTGTGGACAAGTCTGTGTAACATGTAAGGAAGGAAACCACGACGGCTAAAAATGGACAGGACAGGCCACACACTGCTATCTGCCTGAAAACCATTCAGGACGGGATCAGTCCAAGTGAAGCCAAACCAGGAGTTAAAAAAATGACCTCAGTATTCAAAGACTTTTTTAAAAAAACTCACCCCAACAGCCTGTTTGTGAAAAAGCTATTTAAGTATAAACATGTACCTAATTAGATTTCTTTTCATTTGGTAAACAGATAATGTGCAGATGAATTAACAGCATGGAGTTAGAGCAGCATAACTGGTGTTAGGTGCTGTGCTCAGACAAAAGCAAGGCAGGGAAGCAGGTGCCATGGCTTAGTGAGAAACGGCCTCGTACCAGGCAGCTCGTCCTTCTGTGTTCATGTCTCTACTGCTCAGGAACATTCTCGGAAATCTGAATGTTCTGGAAGTAAATCATGATTAGTCGGTTAGGCCAATCAAACCAAATTCACCTACTAACTATACGTGCTGACTGGTCCATGAGATTCTAACATTAGTGGTTACTTAAAGTGGAAGAAGAAGGAAAATGGACAGTTCACCTCACAAAATATCAAGAATAACATCACAATGAAATGTAAATGTTAAGGCACTTCATACAAAATAACACATCAAAAGTTAAAAAAATAAATTCTCAGGCACAGGCACTGTGAAATGTGGACAGGCACCCCTCCAACAGTCTTGTAAATATGCAGCTGTGTTACTCATGGGAATATTTATCTTGCGAAGTGTTTCCTCACATGTGGTGCCCGTAGACCTTGCCATCACTGTCACTGCCCTGCAGCTACAGCTGCCCCTTCATCGGGGTGATCATCTCTTACATGAGGTGGAACTCCGCTTCCTTTTCCAGCAAAAGCTGGTCTTTATTCATGTCCTCATTTTCCACTTTTCTGCCACCTCTCTTGAGCCTCTCTGATCAGAAGTTCTCACAGTGAAGGTCCTGGCTCACCTCTTGGAGATCCTGCACGCGAGTGATGGGCATTGTCCTCAGCTTCATTCATTCTCCACCTCCAGGATGCCCCAAGCATAGAGGTGGCCTCTGACCTTTTTGCCTTTGGCTTCAGTCAGCTGATTGGATCCAACCACAGAGAAAGGGATGCTGGTCTTGAAAAGTCTAGTCTGCTCTTTAAAATCTTCATCTTCACAGGACTCCGCATCAGGTAAGCGACAGACTCTGATGTCACGTTCCTCGATTTCATCCAGAATCCTTTTCTTCAGGTGCTCCTGCTCCTTCAGTGTGCGCATGTAGCCTTTCTCAACAACAGGCGCAGTGCTCACACCTTGCTGTGTCTTGCCTTCACAAACGTAACATACAGCTGCTGACATCCATGTCTGAAGGGGGAAATGAAGTAAAAGCAGCAGTGCACCCTGTTACTGACCATGCGCCTCTGTTCAGACCACTCTCATCCTGCAGGCACTTTTCAAACTGCCATCGATGACTGTTTTAAAGCAGTCCCTGCAGTTGATGGTGTGCCCGGAGCCCGGTGTGTCCAGCACGGTCAGACGCAGCTTGACCCCGCGCTCTTCAGTTTCAACAGTCGGAGCCTCAATTTGAAGAGTTTTTGCAATTTTCTCTGCAGCTCCAGGTAAGACTCTTTCTGGGTAGAGGTCAGTCAGCAAGATGAGGTTTATGACATCGATTTTACGAGACCCAATTTGCCAACCACCACTAGTATGAATTCAAAACCTTTTTTCACTGATTTTTAATGAACTTGATTTGGGAAGATTTGCAAATCCAACATATCCAGGAGTTTCTGGATTTATAAACGGAGTTGGTTGTTCCTTAGACATCTTTAGCAAAGTTTTGTCAATCCTACACTCACCAGAGAACTAAGATCGACTGACCACACGCAGTGTACCCACCCAGCGCCCACCCTTGGCTATAACTTTTACCAACCACCACTTCTGAGTTACTGATCAACCCGTCCTCAGCGGCAAAGATGTCTATGATGCTCTTCACAAAGACTAAGGACTTTCATTGATCTCTCTCTGCCTCTTGGCAGAGATTCCCAGGGAGCTTCCCAGGTGGTGCCAGTGGGAAAGAACCCGCCTGCCAATGCAGGACACATGAGACGAGGGTCATCCCTGGGCTGGGAATTTCCCCCAGAGACAGAAATGGCAACCCACTCCACTGTTTTTGCCAGAAAATCCCATGGACAGAGGAACCTGGTGAGCTACAGTGCATGGGGCAGCAGTGAGCCAGACAGACTGAGTAACTAAGCAGTAGGAGCACAGACTACTAGACACCTTGATCATTTCCTTGAAGGTGTGTATATCACTGTAAAATCTGTGTTCTTACAGCTAGAAGGATATCCTACCGACAGATACTATCACTTGCATACTTTTTGACGTCACTTCCAACATTGTGAAATAAAGACCAGAATGAGTCTAGAGGAAGCACACACCCTTTACAAGAGCTCAGCCACAGAGAGTATGTACAGATAGAACCCTAATGTGCATCAGCTGAGACCACACCTACAGTCTGCCTAGATGGACAGAAAGTGAAGTGAAGTGGCTCAGTCGTGTTCGACTCTTTGCGACCCCGTGGATTGCAGCCCACCAGGCTCCTCTGTCCATGGGATTCTCCAGGCAAGAATACTGGAGTGGGTTGCCATTTCCTTCTCCAGGGGATCTTCCTGACCCAGGGATTGAACCCAGGTCTCCTGCATTGCAAGGAGACGCTTTAACCTCTGAGCCACCAGGGAAGACCCAAATGGATAGAACCACATCCTAATGGACTGTTCTCCTTCCCCTTCTCTCATCTATCCATCAGCCTAACTATCTATATAAATTTAAAGACAATTGCTGAGAAAATAGTGCTATAAAGAGTCAGAGTTGTCGGAGAAATGTTTAAAAAGACATATGTTCAAAATATTCCTTGCCCATTTTTCAGGCAGGAACTTGTGACCAATTCATACTAGGTACTTTCACAGCTTAGGAAAAGAAAATACACATAAACAATTACTGGGTTCTCAAAGTTTTTGTTGCAAAATTTAATGTAGCCTCCAACTAATTTTTTTCTCCCCTATAAAGAAGTTATTTTTTAAGTTCTCACCCCTGTTCATTAATTTGGTTGCCAATCATTCACATCCCTCTATTTCACATGATGGATGCTACCAAGAAAAATAAAAGGAAAATGCATTATTAAATTTCAGAGAAGTATCAACATGCATGTGATAAGGAACATCCAAATACTGCCACGCTCACATAACTAATGCTCACTTCCCCTCATTCAAAAAGAGCTGCTTCTTGCCTCCTTTAATGTCTTTCATAAATTTGTTCTCCAGGGACTGCTTGCTGCTGTTAATTACGCATATCAACTCCCGCTATGCCAGAGGAAACTTAATTATTCTAATTTTCAAGGTCATAGAAATATCCAAAGGTGCCAGTTTGGCAGTCCAAAGAATATCTGAGCTCAAGGGAATCAGAAGCAGGACTTGCCGTGGAAGGCTGGTTACACCCTTATCCACAGAGCAGTGCAGGAGGTTTGCTAGCTTCCCAACCTGAATTAAATTGTTCAGGAGGAGCTTCCCCTGAGTGACCAGCCAATGACCCTGACCATAAATAGGAAACATTTCTTTGCAACATGTGGGCAGGGCAGTTTTCTTTCTAGGGTCCTTCAAAGCTGCAACTTCTTTCATACAGGCAAGAGTTTACCTTTGCAAAACCACTTAAACTTTCTTGCTTAACCACTGAGGTTTCGGCCATGAAGACAGAAAAGAGAGAAAGAGGGAAAGAAAGGAAATGCTCTGCAGAATTTCAAATAAAAGCTGTTCTACAGTTTCTGGGAAAAAGTAACTCCAGAGTAAATTTCCAGAAGACCAGCAAGAATCAGAATACTGTTTTAAATCATCCTGATTTCTTGAGGAATCCTTAACTGGAAGCCCAAGATTACCAAATTTTCAATACTGTAATTAAAGGATGAGTTTCTAAACAATGCACATCTATCTGGATAATAACATTTCAAGGGAACATAACATAAAAAATGAACACACTTTAAGTTTAGGAAAGGATATTTTAAGCTCCTTTACTAAGAGGTAGGCACTAGTGGTAAAGAACCTGCCTGCCAATGTAAGAGACAGAAGAGACCTGGGGTCAATTTCCGGGTCAGGAGATCCCCTGGAGGAGGGCATGGCCACCCACTCCAGTGTTCTTGCCTGGAGAATCCCATGGACAGTGGAGCCTGGTGGGCTACAGTCCTTGGGGTTGCAAAGAGTTGGACACGTCTGAAACAACTTAGCTCACATGCAAGTAAGTACAATTCTGGGATTTCATGACTTCTGGAATATAACTTCTTATTCATTGGAAGTAGATGCTAAATTGCCATGTCGAGCTCTGCTTATAAGATTTACCTTTTCCCTCCCATTTTCTAAGTCTTGCTGCTGCTAATTGCTTCCAGCCCTGTATGGTTCATAAAGCCTTTCAGTACTCAGTGGCTGTGATACTAAGTTTCCTCTAGGGCCTTTATCTAGCTCATTCATAAAGATCTTCCAGGAAGCCTCCTAGTGGAAAATGCACCCATAAATCCCTCCACCATCACCCACCCCTCCCCACAAAGCCCCAAGGAAGCTGAGCTCTGAACATGAACACAATTTGAGAGCAAGTTCTCACCCCTGCCGGATATTGTGTATGCTGTCCTTAAAGAAAATGCCATTCAGCTATCTAATGCCAAAAGTTTTAAAAATGCAATTCAAAATGTAAATAGTAAGCACCATGATAATCACATGGGAAAGAAGGGAATTTTAAACAATAACAAAACGTTTCAAAACATTTACTGGGTCCTCAGCTGGCCTGTCAAAGCTGAGAACATCAGGTCAGGCAGGAGGCATACAGATGGTTGGTGCTAGGGCAGCATTCCTCTCTGGCTAAGGAGATGGTATTGCTGGGCAAGAGATGGCATGGGGAAGGAAAACAAAGTGGAAGTGTTAGTTGCTCAGTTGTGTCTGACTCTTACAAGAGCCTGTAACCCACCAGGCTCCTCTGTCTGCAGAATTTACTGGGCAAGAATACTGGAGTGGGTAGCCATTCTCTTCTCCAGGGCATCTTTCCAAACCAGGGATCGAACCTGGGTCTCCTGAATTGCAGACAGATTCTTTACTGTCTGGCCACTAGTGAAGCCCATGGGGAAGAAAGCTGATAATCTGTGGTCTAAAAGCAAATTTCTGAGACGTGGGCTTTGGTGTACCAGATCAGTCAGTTTGGAGGGAAAGAAGTCTAGTGGCCAGAATTTCATGAGAAGAAAGTGACCCATATTATGGACGACAAGCCCACTAGAACTTTCAACAGAGGGTTAACAACAAAAGCAGAGGTAGCAAAATTAAAGGAGAAAAGACAGACCTATTCTTCTTGGACAGTTCATGTAAAATTATGCTTTGGATTCTAAAGGACAAATGACCTTTTACAGCTCTTTCCTATGTCAAGGTTCCAATTTTTCCATGTGGAGAAAATCTCTGGCTCAGCCTAAGGTTGGAGAGTGAAAGGATTGTATTGAAGTTTCAGCTCCACTGCTAAGGAGCAGTTGAAGCCTTTTGCAAGTTACCGAGTTTCTCTGTGCCTCGGTTTTGTCATCTGAACTTAACCCTACACTGTTTTCACGGGGACATATTTTCCCAAAACATGCTCCTATGGCCTCTCTCCAACACCTGACTCATTCCATTCATCTCCAGTTGGAGTGACGCGTGGTTAAAGCACACTGGGGAGAAAACCGGACAAACTCCATTCAGCTCTACACCCTTCCTCCTGAAACTGAGCGGTCCACAGAGAGGCCAGTGCAGCTGCCCCTCCCAGGCCTTGGACGCTGCTGGGGTCAGGGGACCAGGTGAAAAAGCTTCCACTGTGTTTGGGACCGGCATGTGCAAGTCCTGATTCTGGGGTTCATTCTTTGAAAGCTTGTTTGGCTCTGATGGTAACCTACATCAGCCACCTTAGCATCTCTACAATGAAGATGATATCCTGGCCTCCATCTTTGCTCTTTTATTTCCCAAACTGTTCAGAATTCAGGCTGAGAGGGGCAATGCTCTTTCGTGGTCTCTCTCGGGCATCCCCACCAATCTGCAGGCGAACAATCAGGTTGGTGTGAGGAGTAAATGAGGAGGCATCTGAAACCACCTACCACGAAGTCCCATTCAGGGTCAGATTTCACAACAAGTTGGCTGGATCAGAATCTTTCATCCTCTTGCTGAACTGTTCACCTCCATGCCAACAGGCCAGCCAGCCATAAGGATCTCCAGACTCAACACTAGGCTGGCACCTGCCTAGCCACATGCAGCCCTTGGGAACCATCCGGGCAGCAAAATCTGATCTTTGTAGTATATCTTAGAGCAAGAGCACAAAAAACAACAGAATTCAGAGATCAGTGGCTCTAAATTGAGTTTGAAAGTGAAAGTGTTAGTCACTCAGTCATGTCCGACTCTTTGTGACCCCGTTGACTGTAGCCTACCAGGCTCTAGGTCCATGGAAGTCTCCAGGCAAGAATACTGGAGTGGGTAGCCATTCCCTCCTCCAGAGAATCTTCTGATCCAGGGATCAAACCCACGTCTCCCACACTGCAGGCAGATTCTTTACCACCTAAGCCGCCAGGGAAGCCTACAAAGTGGGCTTAGTGACAAGTCAAATCCCAGAGACTGACTGGAAAGAGCTGGGAAGGAGGAAGCGTGAGAGCACAGCCCTGTTTCCGCAGCGCCTCTCAGCAGGCAACACTGACAAGACAGTAAGGGCGCGGAGGGAGTCCAGCCCCACCAAACACTCCAGCTGTGGTTGAAGGAATCTATCATGGAGAATGAGAAGAGAAGTTGGAATCCTGAGCAAACACATCTGCTAAAAACGAATTCATGTTCTAATCTCAGAAATGTGTGGAAGCGTAATTCCTGTTCTGCCTGCAATTATGTTCTGTACTGCCCAGGTCTATCGGAGTGCAGACTTTACATCTTAATGATTAGTTAGAAAGATGAACCATTCTTAATGTAAAAAGTAACTGCCTCCATGACTTTAATTTAATAACAGAACAGGCTCAGGGCTTATCATTCATAATGCTATACATTTTCCTGCCTCTAGAAAACAAGAAACCTTCCAGAGTCACCTCTTAAGTGGAGAGGCACATAAATCCAGGTGCAATCATGGAAAAAAGAGGGGAAGGAAAACTTGGCAAGAGCAAAACTGACCATTCAGCTCTCCACAGGTAGGTACATTACAAAAGCTAACATTTACTGAATGCTTGCTTTTTCCAAGCACTTTCATAAATTACTTTCCTTAATTTTCACAACAAACTTTGAAGGTAGGTGCTATTTTTACCCCCACTTCACAATTAAGGGAATCGGCCACAGTAAAGCAAAAAGACTTGCTCAAGGTCATATAACTAGTATGCAGCTGAGACAAGCAGCCAAACCCAGGCCATCTGGCCCCAGAATGAGTTTGTTCAGCCACCCACAAGCCCTCCCTCTGGCTCTAGAATGAGCCTTTAAAACTCCAAGCAGATGCGAACCTCATTCTGAACCTGCCTACCTGTCAGTGTGTTTGCAAGATTACAGTCAGCCTCCACCCTCTATAAAGGTACCAGTGCTCTAGGCAGGCCTATCTTCCCCTCCCACTGCTCAAGAGATTAGCCTTGGATGAAAGGAGCCATTCTGGTTCTTTTCTTTCCACTCCTCCTTCCAGAAATATTTCCACATCCCTGACTATAGGTCCTGGCTCATAGTGGATGGACACGCTTATATGAAGACACTTGCTCTGGCAATGTACTCAGGGAAACCTTGCCCAGATTCAGCAAAAGAAGTGTGTTGTCTATTTCCAAATAAGACCAGGGAAACTTCACTCTGTGCCTTGTCCTCCTAGGACTATATAAAAGTGTTACCTTGCTCTGTGCAACTACTCTATGTCAGACTGGCCTCAAAGGAATTTTTGTTATAATATTCTTTAGCTGTTACCGGGCATTTAGTGGGCCAAGCTGGGACATCTGGAAGAACCCCACCTTAATTTTGTCATTCAGTCTCCACCTGCAAGTAAATACTGTCGTCACTTTACAGAAAAGAAAACCAATTCGAGGGAGTTCAAAGTCTTCCCCAAAGTGACTCAGGGAGTGAAAAACAGAAAAAGAGTGTTAGTCCAAGTCAGCCTGACTCCGAAATATGTGCTCTAAACTACCAATATAAATATATACATGTATTACATTATATATATATATACACACATATATATACATATATATATACACACACACACACACACACACACACACACATATATATATATTAGGCTTCCCTGGTGGCTCAGATGGTAAAGCATCTGTCTGCAATGCGGGAGACTCGGGGTTTGATCCCTGGGTCAGAAAGATCCCCTGGAGAAGAACATGGCAACCCACTCCAGTATTATTGCCTGGAAAATCCCATGGATCGAGGAGCCTGGTAGGCTACAGTCTATGGGGTTGTAAAGAGTCGGACACGACTGAGTGACTTCACTTCTACATATAAATATATATTTTGTGTGTGTATGGGATTTCTAGCTAGAGAATATGTGAATAACAATTATTAGACTACATGCAATAAACATTTATTTGCTATAAATTTCTTCTGCAATATGTCAACCTGTGTAAATTTAGAGATGGGTTTTAAAGAGGATAGGCAATCTCAAAAAGTTTACAAGCTCAGTGATTTAATTTAAAAGATAGGAGGTGCTGAAAATGTGAAGACACAAGCTTGCAAATCCAGATGCGTTACTCCAAGGACTATCTTCTGACACTTACTTTGATCACGACCTGGAACTATTCAAAACCACACAAAGGATCTTTAGATAAGTGAAAAACTGAATACAAACAAATATGCTCCATTTGCAATGATTAAAAAAGCATCAGCAGGTTGAAGTCTAAAAGATAGTAGGCAAAACAAACTTAGTTTTCATATTAGGATGGGATTATGAATATAGCTTATGGACATATGGATATCTTTACAATTTAATACATAAGAAGAATTACTATAAAAACACATTATATTCAAGAAAATCATGGTGTATTAGTTTTTCATAAGTGAAAATAAGAGAACTGTGTAGAGGCACCCCTTACTCTAAAAATATTTATTGTGTAATTTCTGGTCTTTGATTGGGAAGCATGTTTGAAATATGATACTGGTTAGGAAACGTAAACTCCAAAATCAGTTAAAAATTAAATATAAAAGAGAGTAAAAGAGACTGAAAAGGGGCTCACGGAGGAGTCGATGGGTAAGCTTAGGGGCAGTAGAGGGTATAACTGTTAAGAGTGTACATAGGCTCCGGAGCGGAATTGCCTCCGCCACTTCCCAGCTGCAGGACTTAGGGTGATTAAGCTAACGCCTCTCTTGTTGTTTTGAGATGACAAACATAAGCATTTATCATTCAAGACAGATGTCAGTTATTATTTTGACACTGACTTTCACTTGCCATAGACTTTTTCTTTTTTTCTTCCAACCTGATCTTGTTTGGCTGGGGAGCAATAGCTTTGTGTCAATGAAATGTTGCATGCATATATGCCTATACATAACAGGTAAATTTCCCAAAGAGGTAGATTACTGTATTCATAAGGAGGGATGATTAGCAAACAAATGGATTAGAAGTTCAATTTACACTTCAGTTGTGAAAGACACAATTTGTTAGCATCAGACCTTTTGCCCTAACAGCAGGTTTGAGAAAGAGAAAATACTGATTAACCTCAGGTCATTACCACAAAACACCAAACTGCAAAATTCCACTCAGGTATGACCTAAATCAAATCCCTTACAATTATACAGTGGAAGTGACAAATAGATTCAATGGATTAGATCTGATAGAGTATCTGATGAACTATGGATGAACGTTCATGACATTGTACAAGAGGCAGTGCTCAAGACCATCTCCTAGAAAAAGAAATGCAAAAAGGCAAAATGGTTGTCTGAGGCCTTAGAAATAGCTGAGAAAAGAAGAGAAGTAAAAGGCAGAGGAGAAAAGGAAAGATATACCCATTTGAATACAGAGTTCCAAAGAATAGCAAGGAGAGATAAGAAAGCCTTCCTCAACGATCACTGCAAAGAAATAGAGGGAAACAATAGAATGGGAAAGACTAGAGATCTCTTCGAGAAAATTAGAAATACCAATGGAACATTTCATGCAAAGATGGGCACAATAAAGGACAGAAATAGTATGGACCTAACAGAAGCAGAAGATATTAAGAAGAGGTGGCAAGAATACACAGTAGAACTATACAAAAAAGATCTTCATGACCCAGATATCCACAATGGTGTGATTGGTCACCTAGAGCCAGACATCCTGGATTGTGAAGTCAAGTGGGCCTTAGGAAGCATCACTCCCAGTGTCCATAACACTTTCATCTTTGAACTATCTAATGATAGAAAAGGACATGGGGAAACAATCACAGATCAGAAACCTGAATAGGTTCCTTTGGTGGTGGAATTATGTGTACCTTTTCCTTGCTGAAGACAATACATTCGTAATACATATATACATAGACACGTGCTGTGCTATGCTGAGTCGCTCAGTTGTGTCCAACTCTTTGTGACCCAATGGACTGTAGCACGCCAGGTTCCTCTGTCGATGGGGATTCTCCAGGCCAGAATACTGGAGTGGGTTGCCAGTCCCTCCTCCAGGGGATCTTCCCAACCCAGGAAACAAACCTGGGTCTCTTGCATTGAAGGCAGATTCTTTACCAGCTGAGCTTCCAGGGAAGCCCATACATACACACATACCTAGAAATAAATATTCAGCCGTTCTTATCTAAAATATCATCAGAATCACTCACAGACATTCTTAAACACAAACTCCTGCCCCGCCTCCTAGAACTCCTAGATTCATAAATCAAAATTTCTGTGAATCTCTATTTTTAAACAGATATTCAAATGATTGGAAGGATCAGCCACATTGGACCATTACTGGGTCCTGTGGGATGACTTCCTTTACTCTGAGTAACAAGCTCCATAATCCAGACCCTGGATGTAAGGTTTGTTATTCCTCCTGAAAGGAATCAGTTGGGGACAAATCTGGGGACAGACAGTGTAAATGGTGATTCTCAACCTAAACAGTATCAGAATCTTTGGGGAAGTCTTTGCAAAACACAGCCACTCACATCCTGCCCCCTGCAATTCTTACTCTATTGTTCTGGGATGGTACCCTGAGCATCAATTAAGAAAAAAAAAATTCTAATGTGATTCTAAACACGGCCAGTTTTGAGAGCTACTGATTTGAAACAGTATACTAGTTACTAGGGCTGCTATAACAAAGTACCATAGGCTGGGTGGCTTAAACAACACATTTTATTTTCTCACAACAGATTTTATTTCCAGAGGCAAAGAATTCTAGGATTAAGGTGTCAGCAGTGTTGGTTTCTTTAGAAGCCCCTCTCCTTGGCTTGTAGGTGACATTCTCCATGTGTCTTCGCATTGTCTTCCTGAAGTATATGTCTATGTATACATTTCTCACTTTTTATAAAGTCACCAGTCAGATTGCATTGGGCCCATCCTAATGGTCTTGTTTTAATTTAATTAGCCCATTAAAGACTCAATCTCAAAATATAGTCACATTCTGAAATACCAGAAGTTAGGACTTCAGTATATAAATACAAGTCAGCTAATAACAGTTTGTGACTTTTGAATTTTATTGTGTGTTATCAAAATGACAGAACCTTCTCCCTGTAAGACAGAAGCTACCTGGGAAGCGCTTCAGTTCTTCAGTGACCACTGATCTCCCCACAAAGCGTCTTTGAGAAAGGCAAGGGTGTGGGCACTGACTCCTGCTATAATCAGGGGCCCTGAGCATTCTTGTCTGATGTCTGTGAAACTGACTCATCCATTCTTAAAGAGCACTGTGCCTCTGTGAAAGTAATGTAAATCATATTCTGCATTATTTTCCCCAAGAATAGTCCTTTAACATCATTAAAATATTTTTCTTCTTCAGAACCTAGTGGATATTTTCTGCTTTGACTGACCTGAACTCTAACAATTAACTATGTTTCATTCATTCTTTGAATGGCACAATTTTTATTATATTTCTTTATCAAATATTTCAATATAGTACTCACTCTGTGCAGAACCCTAGTTCAAGTTTTTTTACAAACAGATTAGCTCACATTGTAAACACCACACTGTACCTAGAGAGCTAGGAATGTTGGATAGAAAAAAACGTCAGCCTTTGAATCAGAAATTCAAGCTCCAGCTCTCTTACTTAAGCTATGTAACACACAGAAAACAATGTCACACCAAAGAGTCAGTTTCTTCACTTGTGACAACAACTGTCTCACGAACTCACTTTGTAAATTATAAAAGAATAAACTCCTTGAGGGCTTCCCTGGTGGCTTAGATTGTAAAGAACCCACCAGCAATGCAGGAGACCTGGGTTTGATCCCTGGGTCAGGAAGATCCCCTGGAGGAGGGCATGACAACCCGCTCCAGTACTCTTACCTGGAGAATCCCATGGACAGAGGAGCCTGGCGGGCTACAGTCCATGGGGTTGCAGACAGTCGGACATGACTGAGCGACTGACACACTTTCAAATTACTGGAAGGACACTGTTATGATCTTTTCCTCTTCTTCCGCATCCTTCCCTTCTTCCTCATTTCTTATTCCCCTTCTCATTATCCCTTTTACTGATTAATATTATTATAAGCCTACCACCAGTAGCATGGCAGTCTGGAGAAAGGACCTGAAAGAGGGCTCACTGAGAAACAGTCATCTTCCCACACAGAACAAACTGGTTTCCTGCACAAGCCCTTCAGGAAAGAGCTCAAAACATAATGTTTTAGAACGAAAATAAAATACATGCTTTCTGCGAGGCTGGCCTTGGTGACTTGAAATATTAACTGGACAGTCCTCAAGGGTAAGAGACCGCATGGCTATTCATCTCTGGTTTTCAGCTTCTCTTCTCAGGGCCAACCAAGTCAAGGGTCCAAATCACATGCTGGCAACAATTCAAAAGAATCCAGGAGGATCTGAACGTTTCTATAAAAGCAATTTTTTTTTTTTTTAAAAAGCATGCTGTGTTAAGTTCTTAGAACAAAACACATATGTTAGGAATTTTCTCAGTAGCTCCGTAGCATCTGACAATACTGTGTGGTGTGCACTTGGGGGACTTTCGGCTACTGACATCCCATCCCTGCTCCCCAACAGCGGCGCCAAATTTGGAAAGCTTATTTTTAGAAACAATCAACTAGGAAGAGCCTCTCTACTCTCAAAAGACTGATCAGCTGAATTGATTTTTCTCTCCCTGATTTAGATTTCAGAATTATATTTCCAGCTTTGAAAATACAAACTCACGAAAAGTGTACAAGACATGAAACTATTCCTAGACAAAACTTTTAATGTAATTATGTTTACAATTACAATAGAATCAAGACAGACACAGGAATGATCAACTTTTGGCCAGTCCATTAAGAGACAACCATTGATTTGTGTTTGCCTATCACTGTAGACTTTTCAAAGGGCTTACGTGTATCACACACTGTTACATTTGTGATCAATAACATTTCTCGGAAATATAAGGGAAGGCATACCTTTGTTTCAGAGGATTCTAAAGATCATACACATCAGCCCCAAATCTCAGCTAATAGGTAGTATGGGAAAAAAACTACACTATATAGTGTCCTCAGATGTAGTTTGGGATTCACAATTACCTGCCAAGCTTCATCAGAGAAGTAGGACACATCAGCTTTTTGATTCAGTAGCGTGAAAATATGGCCTCTCTGGGTACCAGAGCAGCAGGCAGATACAAACATATTAAAACACATTAAATGCAGGCAGTTGCACACAGTGAAAAGGAGCTTGACTGGGGTCCTGTCTTGATTCCCTTTGCCATCAGCTTTGCAGAAAATTTCAGGGGTCTCTGCACCTGAATGCTGCTTTGTAAAGTGCACTGAGTCTACACTTGCCAAGCAATTTTTGCTTCTTCAATGTGGAGAAAGTATGGACACAGCTATCTTATATATGTATGTATGTATGTGATTTCCCAGGTGATGCTGTGGTGAGGAATCCACCAGCAAACGTAGGAGATGCAGGAGACATAGGTTTGAGCCCTGGGTCAGAAAGAGCTCCTGGAGTAGAAAATGGCAACCCACTCCAGTATTCTTGCATGGGAAATTCCATTAACAGAGGAACCTGGTGGGCTACAGTCCATGGGGTCATGAAGAGTTGGACAGGACTGAGCATGCACCCACGCACAGCTATGTATGCATGGACGGTGGCATTGCGCATAGCAATCTGAATGCCACGTGTGCCCACATATGCTTCTGAAGTGTTACATCTCACAAGAAGGCCAATCACTTATTTCAGGGCTTCATGTCCTCACAGAATCTCTCATGCAAGAGACACACTGTTTTTTCCAAAACTTTTTACATCCGAAGTAAGCCCTGGTTCATGAATGTGCCTATAGAAGATGGGCGGCTGAAAGTAAAAGTAAGTCTCCGAGGGTTCCTTCTCAAATTTACTCAAGTGGCTTCACATCCAGGAAACTGATGACGTTCTGGATAAAACACATCCCTCCAGGGTTCCCGATCTGCAGGGACTGGATCTAGAATTACTCAGTTGTTACTATTTATATTTTAAACCTGAACACAGCTCCACTTGCGTCTGTACATTAGTTAAGGAATAGGAAGAAGACAACCGCTCTATAATGGTTTAAACACAGACTCCCCTAATAGGCACAAGATGCCATTTTGAGATTTAAATCAGCAGGACAGACAGCCAGTCCTCCGGGTTCTGATAGGGAACGATGAAATCAATCAAGCGGCTAAAGACCATTATTAAAGCTCGGCGGCACCCACTGTGGAGTTTCCACTGGTCATATTCATCCTTCCCCATCTGGGGGTCAGCTGTAATTTACAGTCAGTGTTAAAATACTTGAAGAAGTATTTGTCATCTTCCAGGTACCATTTATTGCTTTTGATTATTCATTTTTCATTACTATGGGAAAACAAGATTAATTGTTTCAGAAGCAATTGCTTATATTAATCTTTTAAACACATGCTCCACGTAAAGCTGTCAGGGAAACATGTATAATTCCTGCTGCCAAAACGGCCATAGATAAAAGTAAAACAACATGTAACAATATGATTCTAGAGTCCATCTGGAGACAGAGGAACAGGTCCAGAGAAGATACAGGGTGTGGGCTTCCGAGAATGGGCGGGGTTGGGGGAACGCTGGAGAGTGCATTTATTAGAGCCAGCAGATGAATTCCATGAACGTTTTAATTTCAATAGTCATTTAAATTAGCTCTTTATTTAACTGTGAAATTAGATTACTTCTCTGACTAACGTGCAGTACACTTATGAACTTAATAGACGACAAGGAGTGAGGCGGGAGCTGCACCATATCTTTGCATCCAAATAAATTGCCTCATTGTGCTGGGAGAGACTGGAAACAACCACCTCACTTTATTCAACAGGAGCCTGAGATCCAGAAAGTTGAGGGATGTTCCTGAGGTCACAGAGCTAGCGAACAGCAAAGCCAGAATTAGAAGCAACTTTCAGAGCAAGCCTATTCCATCAGACAACTCAATTAAATGTGTATTTGGATAATTGGGGGTTATCCAATCATGAAAGCACAATCATGGCTATGTTTTTGGTAAAATACTACTTTCCTTTTGACTGTCCCACCTTACTTAAATTTTCCTTCATATTGGCTGATTTCTAAGACATTGCATGGCAATCTGTTCTCTGTGTGTGTGTGTGTGTGTTAGTCACTCAGTCATGTCTGACTCTTTGTGACCCCATGGACTGTAACCCATCAGGCTCCTCTGTCCAAGGAATTCTCCAGACAAGAATACTGGAGTAGGTTGTAATTCCCTTCTCCAGGGGATTTCCTCACCCCAGGGTTAGAACCCGGTTCTCCAGCATTGCAGGCAGATTCTATATTGCCTGAGCCGCCAGAGAAGCCCATTCTGCTCCCTTCTACTCTCAGTTTCTTCCACGGACACCTCTCCACCATGACCATTCATGTTATGGATATAACAACATTTTATCTCTTTCTTTGTTACATGCTAAAGGTTCTAATTACAAACACCTCTGAGCATCACTCTCCAAGAGCTTTTTTTTTTTTTCCCAGCACCACAAACTTATTATCCTAGTTTCCATCCATTTACTGTCTCAAGAGTCCAAGTGGACTTGCTGTGCCTAGGGTCTCACAAGGCCAAAATCAAGCTATCAGCTGGACTGGACTCTCCTCTATAGGCTCTGAGAAAGAATCGCTTTTGTAGCCCACACAGATTGTTGGGAAGATCCTTTTCCTATGGTTGCAGGACTGAGATCCCCAGTGTCCTAGCAGCTGCCCACTGGGGGTTGCTCTCAGCAGGCAGAGACTACCCTCAGACTCTTTCCACATGGTCCTTTCCATAGTCAAAGACACCAATGGCGCATCAAGTCCTTCCTGCGCTTTGAATCTGGTTTCTTTCTGCTAACAACTAGAGAAAACACCCTCCTTTTCAGGAGCTCCCATAATTACATTAGGCCCAAATATAGTTTAGTTTATTAACTAAAAACAATTATATTGGTTGATGAATGTCCTTATTATATCTGCAAAACCTCTTCTGCCATTGTCTTAGTCAGTGCAAGCTGCTATAAGAGAATATCATAGACTAGATTAAACAATTTATTTCCCACAATTTGGAAGGCTGGGAGGACCAAGATTAAGGTACAGGCAACACTGGTGTCTGACAAGACTCCCTTTCCTAGTTTGCAGACATCCCCCTTCTTGTTGTACATGGCAGAGAGAAACTAAAAGAGCTCGTTAACAAAGCAGGGCAAAGGCTAATAGAGTTCTGCCAAGAGAATGCATTGGTCATAGCATACACCCTCTTCCAATAACACAAGAGAAGACTCTACACATGGACATCACCAGATGGTTGACACCGAAATCAGATTGATTATATTCTTTGTAGCCAAAGATGGAGAAGCTCTATATAGTCAGCAAAAACAAGACTGGGAGCTGACTGTGGCTCAGACCATGAACTCCTTTATTGCCACATTCAGACGGAAATTGAAGAAAGTGGGGAAAACCACTAGATCATTCAGGTATGACCTAAATCAAATCCCTTATGATTATACAGTGGAAGGGAGAAATAGATTTAAGGGATGAGATCTGATAGACAGAGTGCCTGAGGATCTATGCATGGAGGTTCATGACACTGTACAGGAGACAGGGATCAAGACCATCCCCAAGAAAAAGAAATGCAAAAAAAAAGCAAAACAGCTGTCTGGGGAGGCCTTACAAATAGCTGTGAAAAGAAGGGAAATGAAAAGGAACAGAAAAAAGGAAAGATATACCCATTTGAATGCAGAGTTCCAAAGAACAGCAAGGAGAGATAAGAAAGCCTTCTTCAGCAATCAATACAAAAAAATAGAGGAAAACAACAGAATGGGAAAGACTAGAGATCTCTTCAAGATAATTAGAGATACTAAGGGAACATTTCATGCAAAGATGGGCTCAATAAAGGACAGAAATGGTAGGGACCTAACAGAAGCAGAAGATATTAAGAAGAGGTGGCAAGAATACACAGAAGAACTATTAAAAAAAGATCTTCACAACACAGATATCACGATGGTGTGATCACTCACCGAGAGCCAGATATCCTGGAATATGAAGTCAAGTGGGTCTTAGAAAGCATCATCACGAACAAAGCTAGTGAAGATGATGGAATTCCAGTTTAGCTATTCAAATCCTGAAAGATGATGCTGTGAAAGTGCTGCACTCAATATGCCAGCAAATTTGGAAAACTCAGCATGGCCACAGGACTGGAAAAGGTCAGTTTTCATTCCAATCCCAAAGAAAGGCAATGCCAAAGAATGCTCAAACTACCACACAATTGCACTCATCTCACATGCTAGTCAAGTAATGTTTAAAATTCTCCAAGCCAGGTTTCAGCAATATGTGAACCGTGAATTTCCAGATGTTCAAGCTGGTTTTAGAAAAGGCAGGGGAACAAGAGATCAAATTGCCAACATCCGCTGGATCATTGAAAAAGCAAGAGAGTTCCAGAGAAACATCTATTTCTGCTTTATTGACTATGCCAAAGCCTTTGACTATGTGGATCACAATAAACTGTGGAAAATTCTGAAAGAGATGGACATACCAGACCACCTGACCTGTCTCTTAAGAAACCTGTATGCAGGTCAGAAAGGAACAGTTAGAACTGGACATGGAACAACAGACTGGTTCCAAATAGGAAAAGGAGTATGTCAAGGCTGTATATTGTCACCCTGCTTATTTCACTTCTATGCAGAGTACATCATGAGAAACACTGGGCTGGATGAAGCACAAGCTGGAATCAAGATTTCCGGGAGAAATACCAATAACCTCAGATATGCAGATGACACCACCCTTATGGCAGAAAGTGAAGAACTAAGGAGCCTCCTGATGAAAGTGAAAGTGGAGAGTGAAAAAGTTGGCTTAAAGCTCAACATTCATAAAATGAAGATCATGGCATCTGGTCCCATCACTTTATGGCAAATAGATGGGGAAACAGTGGAAACAGTGGCTGACTTTATTTTTCTGGGCTCCAAAATCACTGAACATGGTGACTGCAGCCATGAAATTAAAAGACACTTACTCCTTGGAAGGAAGGTTATGACCAACCTAGACAGCATATTAAAAAGCAGAGACATTACTTTGCCAACAAAGGTCCGTCTAGTCAAGGCTATCGTTTTTCCAGTGGTCACGTATGGATGTGAGAGTTGGACTATAAAGAAAGCTGAGCACCAAAGAATTGATGCTTTTGAGCTGTGGTGTTGGAGAAGACTCTTGAGAGTCCCTTGGAATGCAAGGAGATCCAACCAGTCCATCCTAAAGGAGATCAGTCCTGGGTATTCATTGGTAGGACTGATTTTGAAGCTCAGACTCCAATACTTTGGCCACCTGATGTGAAGAGCTGACTCATTGGAAAAGACCCTGATGCTGGGAAAGATTGAGGGCAGGAGGAGAAGGGGACGACAGATGATGAGATGGTTGGATGGCATCACCGACTCAATGCACATAGGTTAGGGTGGACTCTGGGAGTTTGTGATGAACAAGGAGGCCTGGCATGCTGCGGTTCATGGGTTTGCAAAGAGTCAGACACGACTGAGTGACTGAAGTTCACTTAATTTAACTAATCTCTTCTTACAAGTGCACTAATTCGATCCTGAGGACCTCACCCTCATGACTTCATCTAAATCTAATCATTTCCCAAAGGTCTCACCTTTAAATATCATCATATTGGGTGTTAGGTTTCAACATATGAATTTGGAAAGACAGAAACTTTCACTTCATAGCAGCCAAATAATTTAACATTACCATTTATGTGATATTTTGTTTCTAGTCCCAGGAGTTAGGTTGGAGAAACTAAGATTTCGGCTAACAGCTGAGAGATTTTTATTCCAGCCACAGACGTGCGTTCCATCTGTGCACGGCACTCTGGAAGGGCCAGCATCCGTGCCCCTGGGAGCGTCCTCAAGCAGCAGGGTCCGAGTGCTGTGAGGAGGAGCTGCCTTGGCCTCGGCTGGGGTAAGTCTGAGGTGTGCCACACACTGTCTCCCAGAGCTCCCCGGCAGGGCTGAGCTTCTCTGAGCGTACAAGCTCAGTGTCTTCATGACCCGCCCTTCACTGGCATCTCTCCCCACTTGTCCCCATTTCCTGACCCCCTGCTAATGTTTCCTGGGATCCCCCGCTAACATAAGACTTGCATTCCAATCCTTGCCTCTAATTCTACTTCCGGGGAAGCCCATTATCCAAACATTACAATGTATATCCCCGATTCTGCACTCCTACTGGGCTCTTCTTTCCATCCAGAAGACACCTCTGATGTATCATCTCCTTGTCTGTCACCCATCGTTCAAGGCTCTGGGCCAGGCTCCAGCCTCCCAATCCTCATCAGCCCTTCACTCGGGGAGACTGCCACCATCTGTGTGCCTCGCAGAAGCACAGGTCTCCCGTGAAGACGTTTACATGTGTACTGACTTCAGCTGCAATCCACAGAGTAAATCACGAGGCCCTGGGGTCAGACACCCTGTCATGTTCCTTCTCACCTCCACCAGAGCATCTGTGCTTCTGTGCAGTAGCTTTGTTCCATGTCTACGGAGACAAAGTGAGCTTTTGAGAAATGTCCCTAAATGAAACCATGTGTTTTTTCTTGAAGGACGATTCCTTATGGATTTATTTTTCTATCTTATGGGGAAATCTGGCTTTTATGCTGTATAATAAACATACCTAGTAAGACAGAGCATACGAGAGAAAAGTGCTAAAATATTCTCAATTCTGCTTTAGAACAGAGCACTGGAGCCCATGTGTTGCATAAAATAAATTTAAATAGCTTAGTGTTTTGCTACTTTGAGACCTTTTGTTAATACTGAAGCAACAAAGGTCCCTGTAAGTGAAGGAATCTGGTCATCAGAGAATTCAGTTACAAGCAGCATGAAACTGATATGGAGATCCCTGACGCTCTCACAGAGGAAGGCTTTCCCACAAGCAGCGATGTGCCAAAGCGAGGACTGGTGCCTCTGTGGACATTTCCTTAGATATGCGACCCTGACCAGCCCTGGGTCCCCAGGTTTCCTGAAGCCGGTGTGACAGCCTGATCGTGGATCTGGTGGCTTGGTTGCCGTACAGCCTATGGTGCACACCAAATGCCTTCAGGTCCCCAGCAGCTCCTAAGTCCAGTTCCCATAAATACGGTGTCCCAAGTATATCTCAGAGAAAAGCATGCCTGATCCAGGGAGATCAGATGCTGTAATAAAACCATGAGGACAGCCTGGCCCTTTCTCAGTCCCCGTGCTCCCTCTCCACTCTGCCAGTCGTGAACCGAGGCAAGGCGTGATTTCCCTTATCCCAGAAATAGTATCCCTGTGAACACTGGAACCTCAGTGTATATTTTTTAACTCAAATTTTGTTTCAGTTATAAAATTAAAAAATTCAAACACTAGATAAAAGTATGAAGAATAAAGAAAAATACCCTATATTCTAAAGATGGAGATGGCTGCAGAAAATGGTAAATGTATTAACATCACAGAGCTGTTTTCTTAAGGATGGTTGAATAGGAAATGTTATGTTATATATATTTTAATTCAATTAAAAAGTCACCCAAAGGTAACCATTATTGATATTTCAGTTTAAATCCCTGCCAGACTTTTATGAATTAAGGCATGGGCCACCATACATACACATATATTTTTATGAGATCACATAAACATAGTATTTTACACCTGCTGAATCATTTTAGCATTATCTCGGTGATCTATGTCAATTAAAGAGAAATATCATTTTATCACTAGATAATATTGAATTATATAAACTTGCCATCTTTTAACCAAGCCCCCATTATTAGATATTTAGGTTGTTAGTTTTAACCTATTATTTCTGCATACTTTTCTAAAATCAGAATTGCCAGGCAAGAATGAGACATATTTGTAAGTTTTTAATATACACTGTCAGACTACAAGCTATAATTCTACTTTATCAAAAGAAAACTTCCCTTCCTGTATAATTTCATCAACTACTCTCCTTTACTCCAGGTAAAATCATATCTCTATCTGTCTGTTCCTCTTTCTCTCTCTCACACACACACACACACACACACACACACACACACACATGACTGAACTTTAAATTCCATGTCCTGGCATCCAAGACCAGCCATGATTAGGTTTCAGCTACTTTTTTCAGATCTGAACCTCCCTTCTTGAATTCATGCATGACGCAGCAGAGTCAAGCTGGATTACTCCTAATGTTCCCATTAAGACTCTCAAGTCCCTGTCTCTGTGTCCTTCCTTCCCAGAATATCCTCACCCACCATGAACACCTGTTGAAAATGTAATTTTGCATATCAGCTCAGAGAGGATTTGTTTCACGATTCTCCACACTCCATCGTAATAATAGCTAAAGTTTACTGAAATGAACTGACCTGGTGGCTTATTTCATTTAACTGAAAACAGCCCTATGAGCTACACTGAAACTATTTCCCCCTTGCATGCAGATGAGGACACTGAGGTTAAATAACTTGCTCAAGGTCAAAAAGCTAATAAGAGGGAGAGCTGGCTCCAAACCCAGTATCTCTACCTCCAATTAATCACTGTGTAATTAACACAGGGAAATAGTTTAAGTTGGCTTTAAGTTTCTCATTGTTAAAATGCATAAAGGTAAATTAGATAACCACAAAAGTATTTCAACTCTGATATGCTATGAGATTTTAAGTGTTTCTTAAATATTTCACATCTCAGTTTGCAAGCCTTTGCATCCTTCAAAATGAGGATGAGTGTTTATTTACTGCCTACTCAGACATTCTAAGATTCCATCCACTAAGTTTCCCAGGAGACCGGAATGAGAAGTCCTACCCTGAATCAATGTCATAGCTATTACTACACTTCCCAGTGATCGACTCATTGACTAACCCAAAATCCAAAGACAGGAATCAAGACAGCACTGAGGAAATAGTGTCATAAAACTACTTTCCACCCAAGACTCAAATTTCTGGAAGCTTCCATGACAAATGCAAAATTATGCCTTCTCTTAATTTTTCATTTGAGGACTGCTGTGCAACACTCCGCAGTCTCCAGGCTTTGTACTCAGGAGGCAAAACAACACAGAACACGTGCCACAGCAGCAGAGCAGGCCCGTCAGAAACCCTAAGTCAGAGGCCAGAATGGAACAGAGGGACCTCTGTCCCACCCAGACTCATCCCCGGATCGGAGAGACGGACTTTCATCTCCATCTCTAAGAAGAGTGGCAGCCGACAGAACCAGGAACCATGCCAGGAAAAGCCAGGTCCTTGAAGCTTTGCTCAGCTGACAGACAGTGTCTAAATTCTGAAAGGTGGAAACCCATTCCTTCCAGAAAAGATTCCTGTCAAAGCAGAGATAACTTTGGGCATCAAACTAAAGGGAGTGTACAGAGCTTTTCACACCAGAGAACTCCCAGGGTGTCTCATAAGTGAATGAGAGCATCCTCAGAGTACTTTATTTTACGCATCTACATGCTAGAAATCTGGGAAGTACTCGGCCACAAAGACTTTGTGAGGTCAGAAATGGCATTTTATTCAACTTAAAATCCCCAGCACTTACCAGAGAGCTAGACACAGAGTCAATAATGAAAATATGAAGAAAACAGGAAGGGAGAGAGAATCCCAAAGAGTGAAGTCCTTAGGAGCTGTGTTACCAGTTTTGGCTTTCTTGTGATCCTCATGTCAGTTAGCATCAGTCCCAGTATAGATACCTGGGAAGAGCTACCTACCGGGGCACTGAAACTTCATGCATAAGGACAAAAATCTAGAGAGAATTAGGGACAGCCGTTAATAAATATAAAAATGGCTTTGTGTAGTGAACACCAGCATGTACTGAGTATTGTGTGCCCTGCTCTCTTTACCCGACCCCCAACATGACTCTCGGAAGCAGATGTGAGACTTGGCCCTGCAGAGGAGCAGACGCACAGGAGGGCAGACAGTCTGTGTCACATGGCCGATCAGCAGTGGAGACCGCCTTATTGGTCAAGATTTACCTGCTTGAGAACCAATGCTCGGAAGCAACATCAAAGACTCTAGAAGGAGGCAAAGCTTTGACAACAGCTGCACGAGACGACAATGCAGATGCGACGTCCAGCAGATGACGCGGGAGCGATTCCGAGTCCCTAAAACGCAACTTCTCTCCACATCGCTTCATGATTAGGGGCTTCTAGAGCGGCGACCTCAAACTTGCCTGACCACATGCTCCGAGAAATAAGGCAGTGTGAGAGTTCTTTAAACTACTGAGGAAGATCCTACTTACAACAGATTTATTTTCAAGAGTCAAAAGGAGCGCTGGGGCATGAGCTCATACTGCGCTCTTGCTGTCAGTGGAGCTGATGCACGTAAACATGAGCACGGGAGCGACAGCTGCCTTCCATCCTCTTGTCCAAACATCGCTTTTGTGACGCACTGCCAGGGAGGACCAGGGGCAATCCCAGCAAGGATTTCCGTCGCAGACCCACCTTGCTCTCCTGGCCTGAGTTCAAGTCCTCAACTCACAAGGCTCCCTTAATCCCTTGTGAAGTGAAACATTCCAAGACCCATAGGGCCTCTCACCTGGTCAGTATCCACTGAATCTCATCCTTCTCAACCCAAGTTAATGGCTCTCCTGAAAAAGTAGCTTTCTGTTGCCACTTAGCAAGCAGCTCAGCCTTCCATGAAGGTCTCCAAGGGCGCTGAGGGTTGGGTCATTCCCCACCAACCTCAGGACCCAGAACAGGCAGGGCTCAGTAGGAAGCTCATGATGGTAATTTTCCTGAGCAACCAGAAAGCTCTTTTAAAGAAATCCAAACAAGAGAAAAGCTTCATTCACAAAGCAGTTCACTGTAGCATTATTTACAATAACAAGAGAACTGGTGAATATATTAAAGATCTAGCAGGGAAGAACTCTGAATGACTTAAATGTGACATTCTCCCATGATGAAGACTACATCTCCCATGATGAAGACGGCAGACAAGACTTACGGGAGGTCCTTCCTGTCTCTGGAAAATGTATAAAATGTATAAAGTCACCTGACAAAAACACAAAGCACAGAAGTATGTAAGCCATGCAATTTTAACTTGTTAAAAGCTCACAGAAAATGAGATGGAAAGGAAACGCTCAAATGTTAATAATCCTACTATACTCTGATTTCTGTTCCTTTTTCACCCTTCTTCAACAGCTTCCGAATGATCTATAGTTGGCAAACAATCCTTCTAAAAGTAGGGGAAATGCAACACTTAATGAATTAAGCACAAAGTGGACTACTGAGTCAGCAAAGATGAAGGATGAGCAATTCATTTGGATATTTTTCAGTATAGAACTTTGCAGAATTCTCTTTCCTTCCCCAAAGATCCTAACAAGGCCAGGTTTCTGCTAAGGGTTTACTGGTTACTCCATGCAGTTTACTACAGGGCAAAGCTGCCTAGCGGTCAGTTCCTGCCATTTGGTGAAAATTAATGCTTTTGTGGATTTTCTGGGCACTTGAGAGCCCTCATACTTTCTCTTGCAGTGAGAGACAAGGAAAATTATTGACTACCTACAAATATACTTTTACAGCAGTTTCTATAGTTTAAACAATGTGTCCCAAACAACAAAGCTATTTAGGAACATTCTTCTCTAAACATTTCATGAGACGTTTTATAAAATGTTAAAACAGTTTTAAATACAAAGTTACATATAACTCATGCTTAGTAAAAAAGTGATCTAAACCACCAAAGTGAAAAAATATTTTTCTTCTCTAAAAAATTATTTCAAGTAGCCACAAGGTCAAATTGGCAATACTCAATAGCCAATAACTACAAATAAAATTAAACAGCACAACAAAACCCCTAACAAATTGGCCTCAGCACAGCCTTAGGGCTTTAAGGAAAGCTTTGAGCTACGTTCATCCACCACCTCTTCCCTAAGTGGTGTGCTGGGTAATTTCCTATGACAGCTCTGCTGGGCTATGACGCCCAGCTGCGTGGTCAAGTACCAGTCTCGATGTTGCTGTGAAGGTGTATTTTCATTCTTAATTTTTCCTTTTTGTTGGCCATGCTGGGCCTCCGTTACTATGCACCGGCTTTCCCTAGTTGTGGGGAAACAAGGCTGCTCTCTAGTTGTGGTACGTGGGTTTCTCACTGCAGTGGTTTCTCTTGTTGGGGAGCTTGGGCTCTAGGGCAGGCAGGCTTAGTTGCCCCAAGGCATGTGGAGTCTTCCTGGACTGGGGATCGAACCTGTGTTCCAGCACTCACAAGCAGATTCTTAACCACTGGACCATCAGGGAAGTCCCAAGGTATTATTTCATGTGATAAATAATTAAATCAATAGACTTCAAGTAAAGTAGATTACCCTCCAAAATGTGTGTGGGCCTCATTCAATCAGCTTCAAGATCTTAAAAGGTTTCCCAAGGAAGAAGGAATTCCCCCAGGCCTGCACTATAGAAACCCTGCCTACTGCCTGCAGCAGAATTTGGACTTAGATGGAAACATCAACTTTTAGCTGAGTATCCAGCCTACTGCTGGCCTGTCATATGCATTTCCAACTTGCCAGCCCCCATAAGAATGCACGTCAATTCCTAAAATAAATCTCAGTATCCTCCATCCCTTTTCCCCCCCTCTGTCTCTTCTGCTCCATACAGAGATAGATGGATCTAGATGTCTATAGATCTATATATCTCATGGTTCTGTTTCTCTGGAGAACTCTGGTTAATACAGGCCGAGTGGCCATAATTCTTAATTAGCTTGAGGCAGGCCCAGTTTACACCTGTTGTGGTCTAATTAAGAGCTACCCTTTTCCCTCTGAAATGTGTCCTGGCTGGCGTAATAAATCACATGCTCTCTTTACACACAGAGCTAAAGACAGATTTATGATATTCCTAAGTAATGAGCTCTTTTTGCTTAAAATGTTGTGTTTCAAACTTTCTGGTGACCCGCAATAAGAAATGTATTTTCTGTCACAAAACATAACTGAAGCCCATGATGTGCAATGCAATGATCTCTATTATATTTTATAATGTGTCATTTCAAATGCTCTCTGCAACCCACTGACTTCACAGCATGATCCATGGATGGGATCATAACTCAGTTTGAAAAGCACTGACTTAGACAAACGCAGGGCTGGCTGGCAGGCAGGGTTTGTAACTGCCCCGGGGACACGTGGTGACAGAGAAGAGGCAAGAGCAAGGCCCATGTATCAGAGATTCTACTTGGTCTATGCTCCATATAGTCTTTAATGTCACTTCTCCTAGATATAAATAAGTGAAAGTGAACATCACTCAGTTGTGTCCCTCTCTTTGCGACCTCATGGACTATACAGTCCATGGAATTCTCCAGGCCAGAATAATGGAGTGGATAGCCGTTCCCTTCTCCAGGGGATCTTCCCAACCGAGGGATCGAACCCAGATCTCCTGCGCTGCAGGCAGATTCTTTACCAGGTAAGCCACCAGGGAAGTCCCCAGCAATAGTATATATAAACACACTTTAACGGCATCATCTTTGAGGATTTAAAATAGCTCAGTTAGAATTCCATCACCTCCACTAGCCTTGTTGGGTAGTAATGTTTCCTAAGGCCCACTTGACTTCATACTCCAGAACTGATGCTCTCGAACCGTGGTGTTGGAGAAGACTCTTGAGAGTCCCTTGGACAGCAAGGTGATCAATCCAGTCCATCCTAAAGGAAATCAACCCTTAATATTCACTGGAAGGACTGATGCTGAAGCTCCAATATTTTGACCACTTAATGCAAAGAGCCAACTCATCGGAGAAGACCCTGATGCTGGGAAAGATTGAAGGCAAAAGCAGAAGGGGCAGCAGAGGATGAAGTGGTTGGATGGCATTACTGACTCAATGGACATGGGTTTGAGCAAACTTGAGGAAATGGTGAAGGACAGGGAAGCCTGGCATGCTGCAGTTCATGGGGTCACAAAGTGAGACACGACTTAACTGAACAACAAAAGAAATATAAACACACCAATTAAGAATATGATTCTGAAGTGTTTTCCTTTAGTGAATCTCCAGTTTCTTGTGAATCTTACACACAGAGAAGAGGCAAAATGATTAATACTGGCATCCTATTGGATTATGCTATCTCTAGCTTCACCTTTCTCCAGCTCAGTTTCCCTTACAGAAAGACCTATAAAGTCCAGATTCCATCTGCGGCCATTCAGTAAATATCCATGGATTGCCTGTCAGACACAGGGCAAGGCAGGATTTCCCTGTTGCAGAAACCAGTACTCGAGAAACCAAGCACCACACTCAGAGAGTGGGAGAACTCAGGTTTATTATACTGGAGGGCCCAGAGGAGTTAACACTCCAAGCTCTGAGCTCTAAACAAAGGGGTTACAGAGTTTTTATAGACAGACTCTAGTGGGCAACACTAGCTGCTAATAGGCTGGTTTAAACTAAGCAGTTTCACCTGCGTGGGAACAGCAGTCAAGACAGGGAGGGGGATGCCTGACCTTTATACAGACAGGCATGATTAAGCAGGTTGGCAGGGGCTGGGTGACTGCAACGAGCAGGGCAAGGGCGAGTGAGATAAGCTCCAGCTCCTAGTATTGTGAGTACCCACTTTCTGAGACCATGTGACTAACGTGATCCAGACTTTACAAGGAGCAAGCCAAGTTACAGAGGCAGAAGGACCCAGTGGTGATGTAAAACTTGAACTTTTCCTGTTCTTCCCTAGCCACCAAGTCCCAGCAGCTTTCAGCGGCCATAACTGCATGTCTGTATGCCAGGCTCCTTGGCCCATCTTCAGAGTTCTTTAGGCCTTTTGTCTCCTTCACTGCACACCTTTCCACGGCCGCTGCTAACACACTCATCCACACATGCACCCTGGTCCCAGCATCTCGCCATAGCCTCTGGTCAAGTATTCTTCTCCCCAGCCCCAGGCACCCTACCAAGTTTCTCCTTATCAAAGATTGCATCCCTTCCTCTTAAAACTGCCACTGTTTGCAGATGACATGATGCTATATACATAGAAAACCCTAAAACTGCTACCAGAAAACCACTAGAGCTCATTGATGAATTCGGTAAAGTTGCTGGATACAAAATTAATATACGGAAATCTGTTGCATTTCTATACACTGACAACAAAATACCAGAATGAGAAATTAGGGAAACAATCCCATTTGGCATCTTGTCAAAAAGGATAAAATACCTAGGAATAAATCCACCTCAGGAGGCAAAAAAACCTGTATTCCAAAAACTATAAGACACTGATGAAAGAAGCTGAAGGCCACACACGTGGAAAGCTGTATGGTGTTCTTGGATTGCAAGAATGAGCACTGACATAGTCACTATGCTTCCCAAGGCAATCTACAGACTCAGCGCAATCCCTATCATATCACCGGTGGCAATGGTCACAGAATTAGAACAAAAAACTAAGGCTGCCCTGGAGAGCTGAAGAAGTGAGGGGGGTCAGGGAAGCACAGGGCAGAGACGGGAATGGACATTCCCGCACAGGGCGGGAATGGACTGGAAGTGTCAGGGGAGGGGGGCAGGGCACAGGCGGTTCAGGACTGAGTGGGTGGGGACAGAGGGGGACACACCACTGGGACGCAACCAGGGCAGAGATGAGGTGCTCTTGATGGAGAGTCAATCACACACGACAAGAAAGGCCAAGGACAAGGGGACAGGAAGGTGCATCACAAAGTGATCGAGCCACAGGCACAGCTCGAAGCTCTATTCTGCCGCACTGGCTGGGGGACCCGACAAAGGCCACCTCCCCATCTCAGTTTCAGGATCTGCAGCTGTCAGACAGGAAGGAAAACCAGCACTTGGTGGGCAGCAGAGGCAATGGGCCGTGTGAGAAGGCCTAGCGGGCTGACTGCAGGCTCCCCGGGACCCGGTCCACAGCCGTCCCCTCTCCCGGGCCACCGCGCATCCCCGCAAGACTAGAGAGCTGCCTCAGGCTCCAGGCTCTGCAATTACAAAGGCACAAGGAGAGGCCGAGCGGAAAGGGACACGCAGCTTCAGTGTTTTCAGAGTGACTGTCACTCAATTAAATGCAAATACATTTTTAACCAAATGACGGTGTTTCAGAAAGCTTCCTCTTCAAGTCTGTTTGGAGAGCAAAATTTAAGATCCCTAGCACTTGCTGATGTAAATTCCATAAACCCAAGTAAGCAGACAATTGTTCAATTACCATACACATGGTCACTTGCCAATAAAACAGGAGGAAGCTAAAAAAAAAATAATGCAAATGCCTTATGAAGGCCTAGATGGCTTCAGCAACAGACTGCAAGGGACTCAACAGAGAATAAAACACCAAACTGAAACTTATTAATACAAAACCAGGCATCTTTTCTAATTAATTTTGCAGACAAGAGCTGAATAAATTAAAATTGAATATCTTCTTATCTAAAAAGTAGAAAATGATTTTTTTTTAATATCTAGGCTCTCAGCAATAAGAAACTACTAAATAGCAAGCCACAAAATTAATGTAATTAAATTCAAAGTGATATTCAGATTACAACATTAAATGTGAAATTTGACTAAAACAAAAACCAAAGCATTATTCTTCGTGATATATTGAGATAAAATCATCTTATCTAAGCCTCAAAGAATGATCTGTTCATTCTTTTGAAAGATATATTTCCATTGAGTTATGCAATATCAATGGGCAGGCAAATTATCTGAGACAGAAAAACATCAGTTAATGGAAAAATGAGAAAGTTAATAAACGAAGTCAAACTGGGTATTTTATGAGTGCTGCTGAAAATACAATTCATTGAAGTAAAATACCACCGTTATGACTGAGCATAATAAACCGACTGCTTGTCTTAAAGGCTATGTGTGATAGAAATCATTTAAATCAATTGAGTTACTGTTTCTTAGCAATTTGATAAAAAGGGAAAACAGTGTAACAGGGAGTCAAGTACTCCTTTGGGAGGTGAAAAACAAGCCAGCTGGTTTCTAAGTGCACTTTAATCTGTTTGTGTATTTTCCCCTTGTTTTTAAAAAAAAGACAGGAAAGATTTCCCAAATCAAGCTGCTAGAGTCCTGGAATTTGTAGAATTTAAATTATTATTATAGATTTGGTTATGATGGGTATTCTCTCTGTCCTCCAAGCCCCATTGGAATTGAGAGGCTGATCACCACTTACTCTAACCTTGACTTCTGGAACTGTTGAATCCTTTGGGACCAGAACTCAGATGTGAAATCCCACTCACTGTGAAACTGGGTGGAAAATGAGAACGGAGGCTCCAGAATATCTCCATGAACTAAGGCTGAGTGAAGCCATCCACGGGCAATCTTGGTTCAGCTTTTTCCCACTGCATCTTTTATGAGCATCAAAAAATGTTCACTTTGGGGAAAGCAGAAATCGTAATGCATGGACTTACTGAGAAGACCATTTCCTTTTTTTTAAGTGAAATACAGTTGATTTGGGGGAATTCCCTGGTGTTCCAGTGGCTAAGTCTCTGCGGTCCAATGTAGGGGGCCTGGGTTCGATCTCTGGTCAGCGAGCTAGAGCCCGCATGTTACAACTAAGAGTTTGCATGCCCCAACTGAGGTTCTGCAGGCTGCAACCTAAAGACCCCTCATGCCACAGCTAAATACTGAAGATCTCGCGCGCTACAGCCAAGACTCAGCACAGCCAAACAAATAACTAAGCAGTTTTTAAAACAGAAAGAAAAGAGACATAGGGGATTTACAACGTGGTGTTCGTTCCAGATACACAGCAAAGCGAGTGAGTTACACGTGCATGTGGTGCTGCTGGTTGTGGAGGTTTGGTCACTCGGTCGCATCTGACTCTGGTAATGCCATGCACGCAGCCTGCCAGGCTCCTCTGCGCGTGGGACTCTCCAGGCAAGAATACTGGCGACTGGAGTGGGTGGCCATTTCCTTCTCCAATACACACAAATACACCTATTCTTTTTCAGATTCTTTTCCCTTACAGGTTCTTATAAGATACTAAGTATAGTTCACTGTGTTATATGGTAGGTTCTTGTTGGCTATCTATTTTATATACTAGTGTGTGTATTGGAGAAGGAAATGGCAACCCACTCCAGTGTGCTTGGCCTGGAGAATCCCAGGGACGGGGGAGCCTGGTGGGCTGCCGTCTATTGGGTCGCACAGAGTCAGACACGACTGAAGAGACTTAGCAGCAGCAGTGTGTGTATGTTAATCTAAGACTCTTCCTTTTACAATCTATAATTATTAATTAAATTGTCCTTATAAATATTAAGCATCAATAATATCCTAAGGCAGGGTTCTGCAAACTTTCTCTGTAAAGAGTCAGAGAGTACGTATTTTAAGTTTTGTGATTCAGAAGGTTTCTGTGGCAGCTATTCAACTCTGCCTTGTGTGGTAAAAGCTGTGTCCCATTAAAACTGAACAAAATCAGAATCTCCCCCTCTCCTCCCATTCCAGGCATCCCTCTCAAGAGGGAACAGACCTATGTTTACCTGTGGCTGATTCGTGTTGATGTACGGCAGAAATCAACACAATATTGTAAAGCAATTATCCTCCAAATAAATATAAATGATAGATTCTTTAAAACCAACAAAATCAGGCAGCCAGCCTACAGGTTGGGCTTTGCTGACCACTGCTCTGACAATAACTAAAGAAATAAAAATGAGCTTAAAATCTAAGTGAGCTTTCCATGTTTTTCTGCCTTGGACATCCTCAAGGAAACAATCTTTTTGGATTACACAAGTTCCCCCAATTCTTTAAAGTCTCTATGAGGTTACCCTTGAAAGATGGCAAGTTATCCCTTGAGTCAACTGTGCTTCTATCTTTTGGCAGGAAGGATGGCATAAAGTCTTCACACAAATTAAAAAGAGCATACCTGGAATTGAATTGGTGGCTCCAGACTCTTATTTATCTCATTTAAGACTAGTCAGGGGCCTTGGTTTAGTGACGTGTACACAATTGGGATGAACAAATATACAACAGTAACAGCAGTCATAAAAATAAGGCATTAGAAAGGCAGAGAGTGAAATTCACCTTGGTAATCCATTCATGAAGATAAGCACTAACCCAACACACCTAGGGATTAAAGAAATCCAAGGTCTGAAAGAAATGTCATACAATCTTCCTATGTCTGCTTTATATCTTATTATTAATCTTCATGGGGATCTTCAGCTTTTTAAAGCCCCAAACTCTCTGCTTCAGGCACACTTTATGGTGGGATTAACACAAAATAGGGCCCCATGAACTTCTTGGATCTTTGTAGGTCAATATAAATATCCATCACCTGCAACCTATACAAGGTTTTCCTGGAAGTCAGGTTGACTTAGCAATGTGCAAGCCCCTTAAACCAGAGGTCCCAACTTCTGGGGTCTAATCTGAAGTGGGGCTGATATAATAATAATAGAAATAAAGTACACAATAAATGTAATGCAATTCAATCTTCCTGAAACCATCCCACCCCTGGTCCTTGGAAAAACTGTCTTCTGCAAAGATAATCCCTGGTGCCAAAACGGTTGAGGACCATTCGCTGCCTTAAGCCACTTTTAAGAATGCTACATGGAAATGAACATAGCATACTACTATGAAATTTAAGAACATTTACAGGAACTGAAATGTTAAGTGTTCATGAAAGCTGTTTTACCATTAAATGCTTATGTAAGGAAAATGAAATCCAGAAGTCATAATAAGGGTTCTGGTTTCCCAGGGAGTTTATATAGAAAACGCTAATAATTTAATATAGAATATGGACTGGGGGAGGGGAGCAGGAAGCCTGCACTAAAGGGCTTTCAGATTTGGTGAATGTAAGTCAGAAGTCTCATGGGGAGGGGGCGAGGGAGAGGCCAGAGCCTTCTCTGAACACTCCTTTGTTTTGCTGATAATTTCGGAAAACTAGAATGATGTTTGGCCAGGAGGTCCAAATATTAACAAATGTTTTCTTCTCCAAGCCGAGTGATTTCCTAAAAGCTGTAACACGCACACCTATGTTTTGCAAAGACTGAAAGCACTCTGTGCGGTGGTTCCAGCTCTGTTAGTAACACATACCACAAAGGCAATTCCCAGCAAAGTTATGTCAATAGAAACAAACAAACAAATGGAATTTTGATTCAGAAAAGAACCCGAACACACTCCCTAAGCAGACTACATTATGCATCTGTTACTGCAGGTGGGGATGAGCCCTCTTGGCTGGAATGCTCCCTAGGGCAGCAGGGTTGGTAAGCCATAGGCACAAAGAGGCAGATGCTGCTCAAAGCTTCATCTTTGCCATGGTGTATGGCGCCTTCTGATGATGTGACACACCCCGTCGCATGCGGAGGGCGACCAAATTACAAGACACCAAGTCGGAGAGATGCTTGGTGGTGTCATAACAGACAAGTTTGTGTTCTCTGCTGGGGAGAGAGGAAGCTTGTGTAACTCTTTCACCAAAGCTGGTTACTGTTATAGTTATTCCTAAATATCATTTTAAGGTAATCTGTCGGTGGCTGTGCCAGCTCTCTGACGCTGCCTGGGCTTCTCTCCAGTCACAGCGCGGGCTCCGTAGGGCAGTAGCTTCTCTTGTGGAGAGCAGGCTCTGGGGCTCAGGGCCTTCAGCGGTTGCAGCTCCTGGGCTCCCGCGCACAGGCTTAATTGTCGTGGCGTGCAGGCTTAGCTGCTCCGAGGCACGTGGGATCTTCCTGGATCAGGGACCAAACCCAAGTCTCCTGCATTGGTAGGCAGAGTCTTTATCACTGAGCCACCAGGGAAGCCCCTAAATATCATTTTTAAAGTAATTGCTTCTCTAGCCTAGTAAATGGCTTCTTCAGGGTATGAGGTTATCACTACATAAAATACATTTTACTAAGTAATCTAAAAGATATGGAATAGTATATGGAATACAGTTTTCCAGTATGAGGCAACTGTTGAGACAGGTGAATTATTCTTCATGTGTCAAAATATATTACAAGGTCTTTTGGTAGGTAATGAGATCAGAGTTGGAAGGAGAATTTAGATAGACACACAAACAGCTAATTTCGATCAAGATGAGAGACTCCACTAAGTGACGCACCCGAGGTGACCCCCCCCCCCCTCGGTGACTGCAGAAAGGAGGCTAGAACTCTCACCTCAGAGCCCCCGCGCACCCACTCAACAGGCACACACGGGGCGCCTGCCGCTTTAAGGAGAAAGCAGCTTCTAAACCTACTACTACTATTTCCTCTCCTAAACTTAAGGAAGATGGTTCTCACCTAAATTTAAGAACATCTATGGCTTAAATATCCACAGGGATCACCAGTGATACTGTATGCCATTATTAATAGAGCCAGAATCTGTTACTTTAGTTGGGCTCTTTTTTTTTTTTTTCTCAATTTTATTTTTTTTAGATTTTATAAGTCAATTCTTTCCCATCCAGACTGGTTTAAAACTGTGTTTGCTTTGGCAGCACATACACTAAAAAACTGGAATGATACAGAGAAGATTAGCATGGCCCCTGAACAAGGATGACATGCAAATTCATGAAGCATTACATATTTTTCTAGTGACTGCCAAGAGGGAGGCGGTGGTAGACAGTAAGAGTGGGAGTGTGGGATTAGCAGATGCAAACTATTATATATAGAATGGATGAACGAGGTCCCACAGGATAACACAGGAGAACTATAGTCAATATTCTGTGATAAACCATAATTGAAAAGACTATATATATATATATATATATATATATATACATACATACATACATATATACACACATACAAACATATATATATAACTGAGTCAATTTGCTCAACAGCAGCAGTTCAACACAGCACTATAATCCAACTACAATTCAATAGAGATAAATTTAAAAGAAAAAAGACTAAATTATATAAAAATTCCCATCTATGCAACTCTGTTCACGCTGTGTGGCTCTGTCCAGTATGTTCTCCATCATGTCTTTTCCTTTTCTGGTAAATTTCTCTCCTGATAACATGATTCAGGTACCATTCCCTTTCTGAAGTCTTCTCTGAGTCACACATTCCTCCTGCAAAGTGGGTAATGACCTCTTTCATGCTCAGCTTCTACCTCAGCATTTCCGTGGCTACATTCACCCATCACAGCCCTTGGTAGCTATTGGTTTACACATCTGTCTTCCATATGATGTCTTACAGAAGAGCACAGTCCATTCTTTTCATTTTGCTATTTCCAGAATCCAGCAAAGTTATCTAAGTGGTATCCAATACATGTATTTTAATGCTGAAGAGTCAGACACGACTGAGCGACTGAACTGAACTGAATGCTGAATTTGAGAGTGGACCATTCAAAATCAAGTCCGTGGAATGGGTTTAATTATCTAATGAGAAACACAAGCCTGTTATCAGCTGACAGCAAACTGTTCCCCATAGCTGTGACTTAGAAATGACCTTCATAATAGGTTAACAGTCTTAAAGTAGGAACTCAACTCAACTCAACCACAAAATCACCACCATTTCGTAAGAACTATCAAAAGAGCAGGTTGTACGAAAGCAATGATGACTAGGAATTCATTTCTAAACTTGGAAAGGGAAATTAATCAAATGATTGTCTCAATAGCCTTTTTATCCTCTATTCCCTTGCTCCATCTCCAGGATCATTCTGCATGGTTGGTTTTATCTAAGGCACCCATCCATGCTGCCTTGGCCAAATTTCCCTGGCCGCTGCCTAACCTCCAGCATTTGTCCTGCCCACTCTCTGCTTCCACCAAAGGTCAGACACGTCCATCTTTCTCAGCAGGATGCGGACAGATCTGTGCCTGTGAAGGATGTGGAGGAGCCCTGAGGAAGCATCTCACCAGTTTCTGTGTGCTGGCCTCTGAACCGGGACCCGTTCAACAACAGTGCCTTGCAGGTGATCTCGCGCCTCACGGACACCTCGTCTATCAGGCAGCTTCTGGGGTAGGTTGCTAAAATGCTAATTACTTTCAAGGGTCTGGTGGCAACCATGCAAGCTGTTTATGTAACGAGCCAAGTCAATGTCCTGTACTGGATAAAGCACTGATGAAGCTTAGAGATATCTGATCCAGGTGGCTCTGCCAGTGGTTTCTTACACACACTTAACAAAACAGCATGTTCATTTTCCCAAAGAAAGAAAAATGTAAAATAAACTAATTCAAGGGTCATAGAAATTAATTATCATTAATGTTAACATGAAAAGTTAAACAGGTTTTAAGGAGTTCTGACTGTGGGACAGTGGTTTGTTTAAAAGACAGCAAAGAAAAAAAAATCTTATACTGGAAGACGAATACATTGACCCACATGATTATTCACACTGCTTCTCACCTTTCAAGTGGTAAAGGCGCGGACATCCCCCGTGGTTCAGCAGTTGAGAATCTGCCTGCCAATGCAGGGCACACAGGTTCGATTCCCGGCCCGGGGAAGATTCCACATGCCTTGGGGCAACTAAGCTTATGTGCTCTTTGAGTCTGTGCTCCAGAGCCCGGGAACCACAATGACTGAGCCCACACCCTGCAAATACTGAAGCCTGCGTGCCCTAGAGTCTATGCTTTGCAACAAGAGAAGTCGCTGCGGTGAGCAGCCTGAGCACTGCAACCAGAGAAAGCCCACGTGCTGCAGCGAGGACCCAGTGCAGCGAAACACAAATAACCCTTTTTAAAATTAAAGGCGAAGTGGTGGAGGTTATAACAAAGTATATTTCAGAGGGTCATTTCAATCTTGCAAAGCCAATGGTACCAGGGAAACTCCCAAAGTCAGTCCTAGACTTCAGATGCTTTGAACCACCTGCCTTGCACCTAGCGGTAGTTTTGTTCCTCTCTGACACTAGATGTTCTTTTGTGCAACCATGACAAGGCAGCATCTTCCTAAACCACAGCTGTGGATGTAGGAAGTGTGGACTAAGTTTGCTCCAGCGATTCTCTACTCTTCGGAAACTGTGGCCAGCACAAGGGGAATAAAATATAATTCTGCTATTCTAGTGATGCAGGACAGATTAGCTAAGGGCCTAGGGCATCTGTTCCCACTCCAGGGCTTCTGATTCTATGCCCATCCTGATTCAGACACGCCAAGAACACACAAACACCCAGGAATGCAGTACCCAAGGCAAGTAACAAACTGAGAGGCTGATCAATCTTTGGAACGCAGTCAGCGCTCATTGCTGAATAAATTAGATCAGATGAAAACATATTTCGGAATTGGGAAATGACAGGATTATTCTAGGCTTATAGCCTTACAAAGAGAGCAACTTAAACAAGCACCGTGGTTCTCCATGCTGAAATTGGCCAGAGGATCCATTTTTCCCCTCGCACATCGGGAAAAGAAAGTTTCACATATTTTTTCAAATGGGAATGTTCAGAATCAAAGATGTCACTGCGAAAATATTAAAACACAAGCCACATTTATCCAAGTAAGTGTATTCTTTAGATTTTTTTAAAGCCCAGTTGCAAGAGAGTAGTACGCGGTGCTCTCCTGCTGCGAAAATTATGCTGCTACTATATGCAGCTTTGTCAAATATGTTTCCAAGAAAGAGTATCATCTAAGCCTGTGTGCTGTATTTCTTGTAGGCGAAGAGATAGTGAAGAAATACAAAACCGATGCAATGCTTTAAAAAGGCAAAATAAGAAAAAAACAGGCTAAAATTAAAATTCAATGAATGCAACTACATTTTATTTTGCAATGGAAAACCACATGTGCCAGAGAAATCACCTAAGGGGTCTACCTTTCTAATCAACATCAAGTATTCTATATTGGCCGGAACACCAACCCAGGACACATTTTTCTGCTTTGCTCAGAAAACAGCAGACTCTCACTTGTTCACTAGATTTGGGGGAGGTCTTGATTTCATCGTAGCTCCTAGTGCCCTGCGTAAGACTTAAGGGCCTGGGGGCGATGATCTCTGCCACCTTGTTTTTATATGTGCATGCTAAGTCACTTCAGTCGTGTCCAACTCTTTGCAACCTCATGGACTGCAGCCCACCAGGCCGCTCTGTCCACTGGATTCTCCAGGCAAGAATACTGGAGTGAGTTGCCATGCCCTCCTCCAAGGGATCTTTCCCACCCAAGGGCTGAACCTGCATCTCTTATGTCTCCTGCATTGGCAGGCAGATTCTGTACCATCAGCACCACCTGGGAAGCCCTATTTCTAGATAAGGGATTTTCATATAAGCAAAATAACTCAAAACAAAGGCTAAGGATAGAAGAAGAATAGATGAGAAAGATAGGAGATGGTATCCCAGCATGAAGCACAAGAATAAATTATGAGAACTGAGCATTACTCACTGAGCAGTGACCCCTCAAAGAAGCATGTGTCCAAGAGCCCTCTCAGACCTCCTTGTATAACATGCAAAGCAGACGGAGAAGGCAGGTGTGGCGTCCCCTGTTCCTACAGCAGCAAATGAAAGGACACTCTATGCCAACATCACCAAGATAATACACATAGGTCTCAGAGTTCCAGTGAGCCTGGGCTGTGAAAACACCCTCTCCTCTGTGAAAGGCTCCGCTGAGACTGGCTACACCTTCATCTCAGCTCTGCTAAGAACATTTATTTAGTCTTCAACGCTTTACAGACTCATGGGTCAGAAATTTTCCTCTCCTGCCTGTCAACATATATGGAAATAATGTTCTTGGTGAAAACTCAAATAACCATACAGAAAAGTGTCTTAAATTTTCAACTTGTTGCTATTCAGCAAACCCACCCACACTATTTCCTCTTTTATTGCTTTTAGTTCAAGTAGGAAGTGCTGAAATTCTAGACCTCCAATCGCGTGTGAAGGGGCCTCTTATAGCAAGATACAGCACAGGGAAGCCCAACTCAGACTGAGGATCTCTCCATAACAGGTCTTTCCTTGTCCCCTACCCACAGAAACTTATACAGGAGGGAGAGATAAGAACAGAGGTTCAGATGGACAAACATGTGGCACCACTGACGGACATGATCTCAGCATTCTAGGCCTAGAAGGAAGAGCAAATGATCGGGGTGGCTTAAAGGCACATACGAGATACCAGAGACAGTCCACAGAAATAATAACTGTCATCTGTTAATCGCCGCCTATGTTCTCTTACACACACTAACCACTTGATTGTCGCATGGCCTATGCTGATACCATGCAAGATGGATCCTTCTGTTCCCATTGTACTGAGGAAGACAGGCCACTGGGTTGAATGTCTGGACTTTTGCCTCAATAAATGTGTTTTCAAACCCAGAAGGGCGTCTTTGCTGACTTTAAAAACTGCATAGGTTCACATTGTGGGAGTTCAACTTTTACTTTGTTATGATAGCATAAGAAGTTAAAAAAAAATTTTTTTGAACTTTGCTAATCACATGAGTTTGAGTAAGCTCTGGGAGTTGGTGATGGCAGGGAAGCCTGGTGTGCTGCAGTCCATGGGGTCGCAAAGAGTCAGACACAGCTGAGCACCTGAACAAACTGAATTATACTTAAATAAGTTAGGAAAAAAAGAAATGCATTTTTATTCATATATAGAAATCACAATCGCTATTGAGTCTGCAGACAAAGGCCAGGATATACATGGAGCTAAGATTCCACGTAATCAATCCCAAGTTCCCCAGGAACCCAAAGACAGTGTGTGAAAACCCTGCCCCACACTCTCTTATTTCTGTAGGTAAATTCTCACAAAGAAAAAATAATATGTGGGACTCAAGATATTCATCCACTTTGCCTGCTGAGGCAGAGACTCAACCAGCACCAGGTATAATCTGGGTCTTTGTAACTTTGGAGAAATATGGAAAATTTGAGGAAAGCCCAGACAAGAGCAATGAAAATGATAAAAGGGCTGGAAGGTAGGAGAAAAGGCTGACGAACAAGGATTAATTAGCCTGGTGAAGAAAAGGCAGTGGGGAACTTAATATTCTCCTTGAAATATAGCAAAGGCTGCTATACAAAATATGATCACCATGATTCACAATTCCACTGAGAATGAAAACAGAGGAAACAGCCTTATGGAAAAGCACGAAGAATATAGATTAAGTATAAAATAAATCTTTCATTCAAAGAGTGGGAGGCACTAAAATAGATGGTGGCTTGAAGACTTTGCAAATTTTGCCTTCCTGTAGTGCCTACTCACGTTCGGTCTGCTCCTCTTGCCAAATTTAAATACCACCTCCCCCACGAAACCCTGAGTCTCTCTTTATACACAGAATATTTCTCAAATTATAGCAAGCATCAGTAACACCTGGAGGGGGGGTCATTAAAATGCTGATTCCTGGGCCCCACCCCCAGAATAGGTTCAGAGGGGGCCAGTGAAACTGCACGTCCAACAAGCGGCAGATCAGAAGACACACTTCCAGAAGCAATGACCTGGACGCAGTTAGTCTCTCCCTACTTCAGGTCTCATAAAAATGCATCTGCTTCTCTGGGCAACTGTCACTGCCCTCATGCAACGCAGCACTAGTGGTAAAGAACCCGTGTACCGACGCAGGAGACATAAGAGATGCGGGTTCAATCCCTGGGTTGATCCCTGCGTCAGGAAGATCCCCTGGAGGAGGGTATGGCAACCCACTCCAGCGTTCTTGCCTGGAGAATCCCATGGACAGAAGAGCCTGGCGGGCTAAAGCTGTAGGGTCACAAAGAGTCGGATACAACTTAGCACACGCACACATGGCAGCTAATGCAGTTTTCTATTAAACTTTGGTCTGATTCAACTTTGAACTTTCTACAGTACCTAGCACAATGTGAACAGCATGCACGCGGTAAGTAATACCATCCTTCACCATTCCCTTAAGAGTGGGTCATTCTATGAAATAATGCCATTGGCAGCAACATGGATGGACCTAGAAATTCTCATATAAGTGAACTAAGTCAGGAAGAGAAAGCCAAATATTATATGGTATCACTTAGATATGGAACCTAAAAACATAATACAAATCAGCTTATGAAACAGAAACAAACCCACAGCCACAGAAAACAAAGTTATGGCTATGCAAGAAGAAGGGGGAGGAGGAAGGATAAATCAGGAGATGGAATTAACCTATACACACTACTATATATAAGACAGATAAGCAACATGGATTTATTGTATAGCAGACGGAAATATATTCAATATCCTGCAATAACCTATAATGGAAAAAAATCTGAAGCTATAAACCTGAAGCTAATACAATGTTGTAAATCCACTATAGTTAAACAAATTTGTTTAAAAAGTGTATCATTCTGACTTTGTAACTTGCCTAGAGGTTTTCCTAGCGTCATTTCTCGTGTATTATTTTTTCCTGTTTCTTTGCTTAAGTGACTCCACAGCGTTAAGAGCTTCCAATCTATGCACATGAAATTGTCACATATACCAACTGTATCTAACATTCAATATCAAGAAAAATATCTAGTGTGATATATGAAAATTTCCTTCTGATAAGGTTTATTTTCCCTCTGAGTTTTGGCTTATGTCCCCAAGACTATATTCCAAGGAAAAGGCAGGAAAGGAGCCGTATTTTTAATTTATTGTTTATTTTGCTTGGTTCTGGCAGGAAGGGCAGGGAGGTCAATGAGCAAATGAGGACCTGGCGTGTCTGAAATCATGCTGGTTGCAGCTGAAGTGCAGGTCAGAAGCTGATCTGGAAAGTTACTCACTAAACTCCCCCTCCTGCCCATCAGCTATCGCGCTTACTTACTAAGAATTAAATGCAAAACAAATGACACAAGAATTTACACAACAGTAAAAATATGGACCCCCCCCATGGAAAAAGTGAGGATATGCCTCTTAGGCTTCAAGTTAACTCAATTGATTCAACAAAGGTGTTTCTCAGACTATATGCCCAGCAACTGGGTCATCATATCATAATCTCTCAGACGTCTCAACAGCATGGTTAAAGTTCCACTCTTCCCTTAAACTAGTCCCAGTGACTATTCACACACATACACACACACACACATACACTACAAAACTTTCTACTACAGTGAACTTTTAAATGGCCACAAAAAGCAATTAGCATGTAGGTGAATAAGCCAGAACAGAACACAGTAAAAAGGATTTCTGGAATCTCTAAGCCGCAGTACATCTGATGACAACAAACAAACAAAAATCCGCAGAGCACCTTACACAGAGCAGATAAGACTCATAATCCTAAAAAAGGTCCTCAGGTAAAAACAGTCTAAAACTTGCACATGCTTTTATTCCCTGTATCTTGACCCTTGCTCCTTCCATGCCTTTTTTCTTTTCCTAGAATGCATGCTCTTCATTACTTCTTACCACTGAGGAGATAAACCAATGCAATAGCACAATTTAGCAGTCAAAAACGGATGCCCATTCCACTCAACTTCATTTAGGGAAATTCAAGGTCTATCATCCCAACTGCCAGCACAGAACACTGTCTGAGATGGGCAAAACACAAAAGAAAATTAAAAATACGAGTCCACTCCAATGAAGAACCACAGCAAGAAGTGACTCTGAGCTGCATGTGCTGGTCTGCAGGCACACCAACTCGTAACCGTGAAATATGGTCATTATCTCATGGAACTGATCTAATTGTGCACTTAATGCCCTAAAATAATGGGTTTCTTTTGAATATCAAATACAAGGACTGGGACCAAAAATTGATAATAATTTGACAGCACTTTCAAGCACAGCTTATTTTCCTTCCACCTGTCACACTAAATAGTACCAACTGACAACTACTCCACAGGCTGAATGAATGAAAGAAGATGTATGTGCTGAGCTGAGGAAATGCCACTGATAAACTACAGCAGAGGACTGATATTAGCTCATTAGAGGGCTTAATACGCAGGCACAAACAGCATGTTTAACGAAAATCTGCAAAGGTACTGGAATGCAGCTGGCATAACACTAGATGGATTTTATTCAGTACAAAGAAAGGAAGGGGAAAATATGCTTATCTCTTTAAGAATATCAAGTTTCGGGCTGTAAGATTTGTGTTTATAAATGTGTGTGTGTGTGTGTGTGTGTGTGTGTCTGTGTCTGTGTGTGAATGCCTGCAGACGTGCTAAGCTGTTTCAGTCATGTTGACTCGTTGTGACCTATGGACTGAAGCCTGCCACGCTTCTCTCTCATGGGGTTTTCCAGGCAAGAATACTGGAGTGGGTTGCCATGTCCTCCTCTAGGGGATCTTCCCAACCTAGGGATTGAACCTGCATCTCACGTCTCCTGCATTGGCAGGCAGTTTTTTTTACCACTAGTGCCAACTGGGAAGTCCATATATATATGTATCTCACGGCTCTGGGCTCAACTGTGTGTCCCCATATATATATATATGAAAATTTCATTAAATCAGGTTAATAAAGAAAGTGAATATACTAGGGTGATATTTATTAACATTGGTGTTAAAATCAGGAATAACAATTATATGTAACACTTGGCTAGAGGAATTTAATTTCAAATACAACAAGAAGAAAGCCCAAAAAAGACAGGGACTCTTTTCTCAGGAGACTTATTTGCAGAGCAGGAAATAAAAACAACACTTTTATATATAATGCTTAATTCATTAACAGTTGACAGGATTATTAAAGAAAAATATTTAAAGATGGGCATACTTTTAAGATGGAGTCCTGCTGAAAATGATTCCATTTTATTTTTTCATCAAAGAAAGGCCTTAGCCTAATCCCATAATTTGGAAGAATGGAATGAAAGTCACTCTCTCATTTACTCAAGTCATTAAAAATACCTTCCTGAGCCTCACGATTCCACAGTTTCCACTGGTGTTAATGTATTCGCTAATCCTCTCATCTTCTCAACATCACCACTTATTCCGGTTGTCACACGTTCTGCATTGAATCCTTGCTTCTGAAGATTTTTCTGCCCCCCTAGAATATGATCCACTGATTACCAAAAGGGGCATCCACACCAAAAGTGTGCCTATGACCCTGGAGCCCAGCCTGGTCAGGGAGAGAAGCAGGCAGTCCCAGTGGACACAGTGGTAAGGGCAGGGGAGGGCTGGCCTCTGGCGAGTGCCCCCTACACACCCTGTCCTGGACAACATCTCTCAGCTACTGACAGATCCAACTCAATCTCTCGACTCAGGCTGTGATTCTTGCTCCCCTGGCACATGGAGTTAGGAGAATTGGACTCAGAGAACCTAAGCAGCCAGCCAGGGTGGATACAGCTAAGCAGAGGAAGCAATGCAAGCTGCCCCACTGGCCTGGGCTCAGCTGTGTCCCCAAAGTCACAGGTTGAAGCTCCAACCCACCAGAGCATGTGTACTGGAGACAGGGCCTTGCAGGAGGTAATCAGGACACAATGAGGTGATGAGCACCGCGCCTGGATCCGACAGGGCTGGTGTCCTTAGAAGGTGAGACGTGAGCGAGCCGTCTCTCCACCCCCGTGGCCCCTGCCATCGCATCCTCTTTCCATCTTTCTCGGTGAGCACTCAGAGGGAAGATGCACACGAGGACAGGGCCATCAAACATGCCAGGAAAAGAGCGCTCAGCAGAGACTGAAGCCTGCCTGAATCTTGATCTTGGACTTCCCAGCCTCCAGGGTTCTGAGATAATAAATTTCTGTTCTTTAAGGCCCCCAGTCTGTGGAATATTGTTACAGCAGCTCGAACTGGCTAAGACACTTGGTTTAAAGCTCTTCCTTGCCATGTTGCCTCATGGGATGCAAAGGTTCATTCCCCCTCAATTTCTACAGCAGAAGCCTCCTTCTGATCCCCTTGGACTTTCATTGTCTCCTTATTAGCTACATCCATATGAATGAAACAGATGATTCTGCAGGAGGCTCATCATAATTTAACAGGAATTAATGCCCTCTTATTATAAAGGACCCGACAAGCCGTTGCTTCACAGTCAGCCACAACTGGAATTAATTCGTGTCAGATGAACATCAAGAAAAATCCATTTATGACCCTGAAGTCATGAAATTTAGCATAATTACACATGCTCTTGTTTGGGTAATTTTTTCTCTCCTCATTAAATTAAGGGTCTACATTCGATTTCAATCTGATCAGTCGTGACTAGTTATATGTCTGTAATCAAGGGCATTTCCTCTCAAATCAACCCAGGGTTTTGCAGGCAAACTACACTACAAGCATGAACAGAAGCCAAGGTACTGACTACTGAAAACTCAGAAGGTAACACTTTACTGTCAGCAGAGAAACTCACTCTTACTATTTACTCATGCTTTCCCTCAACAACTATTTATCAAGTACCTATTATGTACTAGGCAGTGTTCTGGGTATTTGGGAGACCATTGAAGTAATAGTGGAGAAGGAAATGGCAATGCCCTCCAGTATTCTTGCCTGGAAAATCCCATGGACGGAGGAATCTGGCGGGCTACAGTCCACGGGGTCGCAGAGAGTCGGACACAACTGAGCACGATGAAGTAATAGCACGTGAGCATCATTCTGAGAAGCTCTAGAGCACATGCCTGCCTTTCTCTTCACCTCTGCATCCTCAACTCCTCAACAGCACCCAACCCTTAGTATTTGTTCCATCATCCAATGAACAAATAAACACATTTTTTCAAAAAGAATCCTTTTCGTGTTACAAGTCAATCTCCATCTCCCTATCTTTCTCTCTTAAACCTACTCTGCCCCTTTTACTCTCTTGCAGTACCTCCTAACTAATTTTCCTAGCAAATAAAATCATCTGGTTTAAGCCTGAACAGAGAGACTTCCCTTGAGGCAGGTTTCTGGCAGGTAGAATAATTGTCATCTTCAGAAAAGTTCAGTCTTCCAGGGTCTCTTTCTCTAATTATCTCCAGAGGTCAAGCCTTCTAAGATAGTAAGGGAAAATTTCTTCAGTCATTAACTTGACAATGTCATGAAGAAACAGAGGCCTCTCCTGGGTCTGTAGGGTAGATTCGTCGGCTGGTCGGGAAAAGGGCACAGATCTGGAGAATCTATTGTTTCCTAGAAGGATGTGTCTGTCTAATCCACTTCGGCAACTTTGGGTGCCAGGGACCCAGAGGCACCTGGAATTTGCCCAGTGGGAGCTACTAGGATGTGCTGTTCCTAGTTCCTGGAAAGGGACTGAAATTAGTGCCCCTCCAGGCCAGGCTCACGGAGCCCATGACTGGAAAGACTCCACATAAGTTATCTTTCCCTTTGGAAAAATTTCTAGAAGTCCGTGCAGTCTGTACAGCTTTCCTGCCAGCAAATTAATCATGTGCATAAAGCAAAGAAATCAGATTATGTTTGGGGAAATCAGATGCTGTTCCCTTGGTTACTCTAATTTAGGAAGCACTAAGGTATTTATTTAAGAAAGGGAACAATTAGCTACAAAAGAATTTTTAAGGATCCCTTATGTGCTAAATATACAATTAGAAAGGAAGTGTTTAAACTGCTACTAAAATATGGTTTTATCAGGGACTGGGGTAACACAAGGAATAAGAAATAAAATAGCTCTTGTTCTCTAGATTACTAACTCCTGAAACAGTGTCTCAAAGAACAAGACGATCTCCATAGAAACATTAAGACAGAGTCATAGGAGGTATGGCTTAAATGGTAAAAGAGAGGCCTTTTAAAAATTCTGCTGTTGCCACACGAAAAGGAGGAAATTGAGCTCTCAGTGGTGCCTGGGTAGGATATATCAGAAGCCGTAAATAAATCAAGCAACATGTATGCATGAACCAAAGCATGAAGCTTTTTTTGAACCACTTTTACAATAACAAGTCATATTTAAAGTTTCAAGATTACATCCTAAAAGAGTCAAGGTTTTCATGACTTTAACTAAGCCATGAAATAGGAAAAGCTCAAACTGATTTTGCAGAGTCATAGAAAATTTAAATATTTGCAAACTGCCTAAGCATAGAAAATTTGTGGCCACTCCCATTTCCTACTTTCTCTACCGCACTAAATGCATACTTTTTTGAAAATTTCTCCAATTAGTTCAAAGATGTCAATGTATAAATAAATGGGAGCCTCATTCTCATGCCATCCTTTGCGTGCATGTGTCTGTGGGAACTCTTTGCAACCCTGTGGACTGCAGCCGGCCAGGATCCTCAGTCCGTGGAATTCTCCAGGCAAGAATACTGGAGTGGGTTGCCATGCCCTCCTCCAGGGATCTTCCCAACCCAGGGATGGAACTTGAGTATCATGTCTCCTGCATGGCAGCTTGCTTCTTTACCACTAGCACCACCCAGGAAGCCCATCCTTTGATACCACTCAAAAAAAGACTGGATGAGATCATGATACAGAGAAAGTTCCTCCCAAATAATACAACCTCTTTTAAACAGGGTTTGAGAGGCTCTGCTGCCGTGAATGTCACATACCACCCCCGGATGTACCTCAAGATCATTTTGCTTCTCTGAAGCACCACGGGAAGGCATTAGGAAGGAATCCTGCGCGATCAGAATGATATATGTAAACTTGGGGAAAACAGAAGCAACCTCAACACTTGGAAGTGAAGGATCTGTCAAACAGGAGAGTTCTGCTTGGGAAGAAATGGCCATGAGAACACAGGAAGCAGTAGTAAATAAGAGATGTTTTAGGACAACTGCCAGTAAGGCAGCCTCACCCACTGGCCACGCTGGGCTCGGAGGCCACGCCCCCCACACAGCGGGCTCAAGCTGGGACCAAATGCAGAGGGAAGACCTCCAAATCCACCAGAGCTCACTGAGGAACAGGGCTGAGGACCTGACAAAGGTGGATTGTTTATTCTAGCCATCCAGGATAGTTTACCTAGGATGACATTCTTCCCATTCTTTGCTATTCTTTCTTCTGCCTGACGAAATTAATCACTCCCCGCTCTGCGCCTCCCATCCCCAGTCAATACAGTCCACCAGGACAGCACCTGTTGCAGAGCGTTTCAGTTACAGACACATCTGTCTTTTCAGTTGGAAAGCTCTTTGAAAGCATGAGTTGCATCCTTTTAACCCTTGTACTCTGGAATAATGGCAGAGAGATTAATATAGAATCGATGCTTGATGAGATGGTTAGATAACATCACGACTCAATGAACATGAACCTGAGCAAACCCTGGGGAGCAGTGAGGACAGGGAAGCCTGTCATGCTACAGCCCATGGGGTTGCGAAGATTAGGACAACACTTAGCAACCAGACAAAAACAATTTGCTACATGAAAACCAAATGAATAAATTCATAGATAAAAGTTCCAAAACCATGAGCTGTTTGTCTTTATAGGATAAAATCCATTACCAATATTTCCCATCCTTATCTTCCACCACTCCTTAATGCAAACTCTCTTCTCACTGCAGCAGACTGACCTACATGGACCCACACCTTCCCATCTCTAAACCTTTAATAATGGACAAGAACATTCTTACAGATCTGCTCTACCTCTGAAAATGGCAACCCCAAATTTGAAGGTCTAATTCAAATCTAACTCCTTTATTTTGCCATCTTAGATATTATCCCCAGCTTTCATCTCTAAACATCTACTGTTCTCCTGGTCTGTAATATCCACAATCACATGCTGCAACGAATGGTATTTAGTGCGCTTTCTCTGGGAGCCTATGTTCCAAAAGGCAACCCTCGTTTTACGGAATAAGCAGGAGTGGGAGTGGCTAAAGGAAACACAGATAGTCAATGAGAAACCTAGAAGCAGAACAATTTAAGAAGACAGTGAGGGTGGGGACTTAGAAGATTGGGTAAAGCAGAGAAGACGCAAGAACCCCAGTAGGGGACTGCTGTAATGCGACATCCTGCTCGTCTATCACAGTCTGTTTCTACTTGTTGTCATTAAGGCGTTCTTTTTCCCTCCACTCTCATCAACTCTTAGTCTTTGCTCAGAAGCAGAAGAGTGGATGGGCAGCTTAGGCTCTGAATTATGCATCTTAATCACCCATCAATAGCTATATGACTGAGCAAATTACTTAACTAACCCCTTTAATCTGTTAACCAGTTTTTTTAGTTGACAGATAGCTTAGTGTTGCACTGTCTCCTAGGAGAAACACTTCTTAGACATAATGTATTTTTGTAGGTTACACTGCTGGGTTCAGTTGCTAATAATTTATTTGGGATTTTCACATTTATATTTGCAAGTGAGAGTTGCCCATGCTTCTCTTCCTTAGGTTTACCCAGTTTTAGTAAAAATGTTAGCCTTATAAAACAAAGTGGGCCATCTGCTTCACTCCCCAGTCCCACTTTTTAAAAGTTCCTAGAAGACTTTGAATAGAATAGAGATTATATACTACTTGCAAGTTAGGTAAGCTTGATGTAAGACTATGGGTCAGTATCTTGGTGGTGCGGGGAAGGCTGGGTGGAAGTGGGAAGAGAGGGAAAGAGTTCTGATTTCTGACTCTACTGTTTTATGCTCACCCCGCTCTTCCCAACCCCCTTTAAGGTCTTCTCTTTGTGGCGGTTTCCTACAGTTTGAATATGACATGTATAGGTGTGGGCTTTTGGCATTTCTCTGGTTGACTGGTTAGTTGATTACATGGTATTTATCCTGCTTGATAATCTCTGAGCTACCGGGATCTCTTGGTTTGTGTCTGTCATTAATTTTGGAACATTCTCAACCATCATTATTTCAAATATTTCTTCTGCCCTATTGTTTGTCTCTTCTGCTGCTCATAAAAGAAACATTGTATCATTTATACTATCGCACCCTTCTTGGAGGTTGTGTTTGTCTTTGTCTCCCACTCTTTTTTCTCTTTACATTTCGGTTTTGGAAGTTTTATTGACTTACTTAAAAACTCACCTATTCTTTTCTTTTCAGTTCAGTTGAGTTGAGTTCAGTCACTCAGTCATGTCTGACTCTTGGTGACCCCATGAATTGCAGCACGCCAGGCCTCCCTGTCCATTACCAACTCCTGGAGTTCACTCGAACTCACGTCTATCGAGTCCATGATCCCATCCAGCCATCTCATCCTCTGTCATACCCTTTTCCTCCTGCCCCCAATCCCTCCCAGCATCAGAGTCTTTTCCAATGAGTCAAGTCTTTGCATGAGGTAGCCAAAGTACTGGAGTTTCAGCTTTAGCATCATTCCTTCCGAAGAACACCCAAGACTGATCTCCTTTAGAATGGATTGGTTGGATCTCCTTGCAGTCCATGGGACTCTCAAGAGACTTCTCCAATGCCACAGTTCAAAAGCATCAATTCTCTGGTGCTCAGCTTTCTTCACAGTCCAACTCTCACATCCATACATGACCACTGGAAAAATCATAGCCTTGACTAGATGGACTTCTGTTGGCAAAGTAATGTCTCTGCTTTTGAATATGCTATCTAGGTTGGCCATAACTTTCCTTCCAAGGAGTAAGCATCTTTTAATTTCAAGGCTGAAATCACCATCTGCAGTGATTTTGGAGCCCCCCAAAATAAAGACTGATACTGTTTCCACTGTTTCCCCATCTATTTCCCATGAAGTGATGGGACCAGATGCCATGATCTTTGTTTTCTGAATGTTGAGCTTTAAGCCAACTTTTTCACTCTCCTCTTTCACTTTCATCAAGAGGCTTTTTAGTTCCTCTTCACTTTCTGCCATAAGGGTGGTGTCATCTGCATATCTGAGGTTATTGATATTTCTCCCAGCAATCTTGATTCCAGCTTGTGTTTCTTCCAGCCCAGCGTTTCTCATTATGTACTCTGCATATAAGTTAAATATTCAGGGTGACAATATACAGCCTTGATGTACTCCTTTTCCTATTTGGAACCAGTCTATTGTTCCATGTCCAGTTCTAACTCTTGCTTCCTGACCTGCATATAGGTTTCTCAAGAGGAAGGTCAGATGGATGTGACTGGTGATAGAAGCAAGGTCTGATACTGAAAAGAGCAATATTGCATAGGAACCTGGAATGTTAGCTCCATGAATTTAAGGCAAATTGGAAGTGGTCAAACAGGAGATGGCAACAGTGAACGTCAACATTCTAGGAATCAGTGAACTAAAACGGACTGGAATGGGTGAATTTAACTCAGATGACCATTATATATACTACTGTGGGCAGGAATCCCTTAGAAGAAATGAAGTAGGAATCATCGTCAATGAAAGAGTCCAAAATGCAGTACTTGGATGCAATCTCAAAAACAACAGAATGATCTCTGTTCATTTCCAAGGCAAACCATAAAGTATCACAGTAATCCAAGTCTATGCCCCAACCAGTAATGCTGAAGAAGCTGAAGTTGAACAGTTCTATAAAGACCTACAAGACCTTTTAGAACTAACACCCAAAAAAGATATCCTTTTCATTATTGGGGACTGGAATGCAAAAATAAGTCAAGAAACATCCGGAGTTACAGGCAAATTTGGCCTTGGAATACGGAATGAAGCAGGGCAAATACTGATACAGTTTTGCCAAGAGAACACACTGGTCATAGCAAACACCCTCTTCCAACAACATAAGAGAAGATTCTACACATGGACATCACCAGATGGTCAACACCAAAATCAGATTGATTATATTCTTTGCAGCCAAAGATGGAGAAGTTCTATACAGTCAGCAAAAACATGACCATGAGCTGACTGTGGCTCAGATCATGAACTCCTTATTGCCAAATTACGACTTAAATTGAAGAAAGTAGGGAAAACCACTAGACCATTCAGGTATGACCTAAATCAAATCCCTCATGATTATACAGTGGAAGTGAGAAATAGATTTAAGGGACTAGATCTGATAGACAGAGTGCCTGATGAACTATGGACGGAGGTTCATGACATTGTACAGGAGACAGGGATCAAGACCATCCCCATGCAAAAGAAATGCAAAAAAGCAAAATGGCTGTCGGGGAGGCCTTACAAATAGCAGAAGATATTATGAAGAGGTGGCAACAATACACAGAAGAACTTTACAAAAAAGATCTTCACAACTAAGATAATCACGATGGTGTGATCACTCACCTAGAGCCAGACATCATGGAATGTGAAGTCAAGTGGGCCTTAGAAAGCATCACTACGAACAAAGCTAGTGGAGCTGATGGAATTCCAGTTGAGCTATTTCAAATCCTGAAAGATGATGGTGTGAAAGTGCTGCACTCAATATGCCAGCAAATTTGGAAAACTCAGCAATGGCCACAGGACTGGAAAAGGTCAGTTTTCCTTCCAATCCCAAAGAAAGGCAATGCCAAAGAATGCTCAAACTACCGCACAATTGCACTCATCTCACATGCTAGTAAAGTAATGCTCAAAATTCTCCAAGCTAGGCTTCAGCAATACATGAACTGTGAACTTTCAGATGTTCAAGCTGGTTTTAGAAAAGGCAGAGGAACCAGAGGTCAAATTGCCAACATCTGCTGGATCATCAAAAAAGCAAGAGAGTTCCAGAAAAACATCTATTTCTGCTTTATTGACTATGCCAAAGCCTTTGACTGTGTGGATCACAATAAACTGGAAAATTCTGAAAGAGATGGGAATTCTTTTCTTTTAGTGATGTTAAATCTACCTATGAATCTATCAAAGGCATTTTTTGTTTCTTTTATTATTATTTTCTTTGGTATCATTCCTTCATAGCTCAGTTGGTTAAGAATCTGCCTGCAATGCAGGAGACTCTGGTTCAATTCCTGGGTTGGGAAGAGAACCAACCCCTCAGGAGAAGGGATAAGCTACCCACTCCAGTATTCTAGGATTCTTGGGCTTCCCTGATGATTCAGTTGGTAAAGAATCTGCCTGCAATGCAAGAGACCCTGGTTAAATTCCTGCGTCAGGAATTTGCCCTGCAGAAGGGATAGGCTACCCTCTCCAGTAATCTTGGGCTTCCCTGGTGGCTCAGCTGGTAAAGAATCTACCTGCAATGTGGGAGGTCTGGGTTTGATCCTTGGGTTGGGAAGATCCCCTGGAGAAGGGAAAACTACCCACTCCAGTATTCTTGCCTGGAGAATGTCATGGACTGTACAGTCCATGGGGTCAGAAAGAGTCAGACACAACTGAGCAGTTTTCACTTCTCTGCTGACACTAACCACATGGGTTTGAATTTTGTCTATTTTTTTTCACTAGAGCCTTTAACATATTAGCCACAATTAATTTAAATTTTTTAATCATTGCAGAATCCACGTCCTATCTGGGCCTGGTTCTGATGAATCTTTGTCTCGTCAGACTGTACGTGTGTATGTACGCACACATGTGCATGTGTGTGAGTATGAGAGAGAAATTTTTCTTGCCTTTTGCAATGATTTCTTACTGAAAGCAAGACGTGGAACACAGAACGACAGTTACTGAAAGAAACAGGACTTTAGTGTGAGAATCTGTATTAATCTGGCGAGGAGAGAAGCTGTGTTTCATGTTTGGCGTAGCGGCTGGGTACCCGAGGCTTCAGATCCTTCCACGGGGTTTCCCGTCCCTCCTCTCTGGGCGTTTGGGCTTCCCTTTTTTCTCTTTCTCAGAGCGAGCCCGTGTTTCGCTGTCTCTTCAGCTTTACTCCACTAGTATTCCTGCTGGAGGCTGGCTAGTGCAGGGGTAGGGTGTGGGGGAGAGGAGTGTCCTCAGACGTGCTCCTGTGTCTCAGGCTGGTGAGCCTGTCTTAGGGCTGTGCCTTCTGTCCCTCTCCAGGAGCAGAGGCCTATTTCTCCCCTCTCTCCTCCTAATCATCTTCCTGGCTGTAACATTTCCAGTCTCTTTCCTCAAACTCCCTCCCCTGTTGACTATGGCTTGTAACGGGCCATTGGAACATTCTGAAAGGCCCACTATTTCTCTTTCCTGACGTGAGGGGAGAGGCCTGGGGCAGCTGGAGTGGGGCCAGTTCCCCTCGCTCATCTGGGATAAGGTGTCAGAACTGCCCTCTGGAAAAGCCCTCACCACTGAAGAGCAGACCTGTGTCAAGGAGAAGGGCCTGGGCGGAGCCCCTTTATTTCACCCATTCCCTTCCCAAGGCCATGACGGTGCTTTCCAGTGTCCTCTTCCTAAGCACTAGGTAGGTTCCAGAGGTGTGGACACGTGTGCCTAGTCATTTCAATTTTGTCTTAACTCTTTGGATCCCATGGGCTATAGCCTCCAGGCTCCTCTGTCTATGGGATTCTCCAAGGAAGAATACTGGGGTGGGTTGCTAAGCCCTCCTCCAGGGGATCTTCCTGACCCAGCGATCTAACTCAGGTCTCCTGCATTTCAGCAAGATTCTTTATCCACTGAGCCACCTGAGAAACCCAGGTTCCAGAGGTAAAGGTTGTGAATAGTGGTGACCCACTTAGACCTCAGCTCCCAGTAGCTTTTCAGTCTTTCACTTGTCTGTTCTCAGCCATCAGGAATTCATCGAAATTACTATTAAAATATCCTACTAGTTTATGGCACCTGCTGGTTTCCATTCCAGGTAACCAAATTCCAAGAAAACTCAATGTCCAGTTGGATCCAGTGTTGCTGTGGACTAAGGATGCTGCCTGCTAGGTCAGTAAACAAAGGCTACTGCAGCCATTAGCCTAGAAGGTAAGACCTAAGGGAGCTTAGGATGGAAGGAGAACGTCCTCCACTGAGCCATCAGACACGGCAGCCACCCCTGTCCATGATGTACCCTGAGGACGCTCAGGAGGAGAAGGCACAGGATACTGGTGTCAGAGAGCTGAGGTCCATATCAAAGGAAGTGATACAAGACTCCTGCATCTTCCCATACAAAGAAAAGTGCTAAATTCCTTAACTTGAGGTATCTGCTTTTCTTTAATTAACACTAATCTGTCCCTGTTCCAACAACCTGATCTTTATTACAAAACTCCTATATATCCTGAGTCCCTCCCTTACTTCTTTGGAGCAGTCTCTTAAAGTTATCTGATAGGCTATGTCCCAGGGTTAAGTCCCCAGTTTTGTCTGCCAAGTAAAAACATAACTCTCAGCTTTTAGGTTGTGTATCTTTTTTAGTCAACACTGTAATGTTGAGAATGAAAATATCCTAACTCTCTACGTCTCAGAGATGGAGTTAGAAGTCTCCTTTGCATGGTTTTAATCTTTTGGGGTTTTCTATTTCTTCTGGGGTCAATGTAAGTAATCTATTCAAATTAAAGTCTGTTTGATCAAATAGCCAACCATGTTCTATACCCAGAACAGGAAGTGCCCGGTGCTGCTCTCGGGAGCTTAGTCATAGACACCATGAAGGGCATGGAACCAGTTGGGAGACCTGGCTTCTAGTTCACTGCCTGCGGGCTTTGGACCTGTGGACCCCAGGTCAAACAACATGGAGGGAACACAGCGTCGCCCATCAACAGAAAATTGGATAAAAGATTTATTGAGCATGGCCCTGCCCTTCAGAACAAGACCCAGTTTCCCCCTCAGTCAGTCTCTCCCATCAGGAAGCTTCCATAAGCCTCTTATCCTTATCCATCAGAGGACAGACAGAATGAAAATCATAGTCCCAGAAAACTAGTCAAACTGATCACATGGACCACAGCCTTGTCTAACTCAATGAAACCATGAGCCATTCCCTGTATGGCCACCCAAGACAGACAGGTCATGGTAGAGAGTTCTGACAAAACGTGGTCCACTGCACAAGGGAATGGCAGACCACTTCAGTATTCCTGCCTTGAGAACCTCGTGAACAGTATAAAAAGGCAAAAAGATAGGACATTCAAAGATGAACTCCCCAGGTTGGTAGGTGTCCAGTATGCTACCAGAGATCACTAGAGAAATAACTCCAGAAAGAATGAAGAGACGGAGCCAAAGCAAAAACACACAGTTGTGGATGTGACTGGTGATGGAAGTAAAGTCCGATTTTGTAAAGAGCAATATTGATAGGAACCTGGAATGTTAGGTCCCTGAATCAAGGTAAATTGGAAGTGGTCAAACAGGAGATGGCAAGAGTGAACATGAACATTTTAGGAATCAGTGAACCAAGATGGACTGGAATGGGTGAATTTAACTCAGATGACCATTATATTCACTACTGTGGGAAAGAATCCCTTAGAAGAAATGCAGTAGCCATCACAGTCAACAAAAGAGTCTGAAATGCAGTATTTGGGTGTGATCTCAAAAATGACAGAATGATTTCTATTCGTTTCCAAGGCAAACCATTTGATATCATGGTAATCCAAATCTATGCCCCGACCAGTAATGCTGAAGAGGCTGAAGTTGAATGGTTCTATGAAGACCTACAAGACTTTCTAGAACTAACACCCCCAAAAGATGTCCTTTTCATTATAGGGGACTGGAATGCAAAAGTAAGAAGTTAAGAGATATCTGGAGTAACAGGCAAACTTGGCCTTGGAGTACAAAATGAAGCTGGGCAAAGGCTAACAGAGTTTTGCCAAGAGAATGCACTGGTCATAGCAAACACTCTCTTCCAACAACACAAGAGAAGACTCTACCCATGGACATCACCAGATGGTCAACAACGAAATCAGACTGATTATATTCAAAAGATGGAGAAGCTCTATACAGTCAGCAAAAACAAGACCAGGAACTGACTGTGCCTCATATCATGAACTTCTTATTGCCAAATTCAGACTTATATTGAAGAAAGTAGGGGAAACCACTAGACCACTGAGGTATAATCTAAATCACATCCATTACTATTACAGAGTAGAAGTGAGAAATAGATTCAATGGATTAGATCTGATAGAGTACCTGAAGAACTATGGACAGAGGTTCATGACACTGTACAGCAGGCAGAGATCAAGACCATCCCCAAGAACAGGAAACGCAAAAGGGCAAAATGGCTGTCTGAGGAGGCCTTACAAAGAGCTGAGAAAAGAACAGATGTAAAAAGCAAAGGAGAAAAGGAAAAATAAACCCATTTGAATGCAGAGTTCCAAAGAATAGCAAGGAGAGATAAGAAAACCTTCCTCAGTGATCAATACAAAGAAATAGAGGAAAACAATAGAATGGGAAAGACTAGAGACTAGAGATCTCTTCAAGAAAACTAGAGACACCAAGAGAACGTTTCATGCAAAGATGACCACAATAAAGGGCAGAAATGGTATGGACCTAACAGAAGCAGAAGAGATTAAGAAGAAGTGGCAGCAATACACAGAGGAGCTATACAAAAAAGATCTTCACAACCCAGATAATCACGATGGTGTGATCACTCACCTAGAGCCAGACATCCTGGAATGTGAAGTCAAGTGGGCTTAGGAAGAATCATTACAAGCAAAGCTAGTGGAGGTGATGGAATTCCAGTTGAGTTATTTCAAATCCTAAAAGATGATGCTGTGAAAGTGCTGCACTCAATATGCCAGCAAATTTGGAAAACTCAGCAGTGGCCACAGGACTGGACAAGGTCAGTTTTCATTCCAATCCCAAAGAAAGGCAATGCCAAAGAATGTTCAAACTACTGCACAATTGCACTCATCTCACATGCTAGCAAAGTAATGCTCAAAATCCTCCAAGCTGGGCTTCAACAATAGGTGAACTGTGAACTTCCAGATACTCAAGCTAGATTTAGAAAAGGCAGAAGAACCAGAGATCAAGTTGCCAATATCCACTGGGTCAAGAAAGCAAGAGAATTTCAAAAAATATATATTTCTGCTTTAATGACTATGCCAAAGCCATTGACTGTGTGGATCACAACAAGCTGTGCAATATTCTGAAAGAGATGGGAATACCAGACCACCTGACCTGCCTCCTGAGAAATCTGTATGCAGGTCAAGAAGAAACAGTTGGAACTGGACATGGAACAACAGACTGGTTCCAAACCAGGAAAGAAGTACATCAAGGCCGTATATTGTCACCCTACTTATTTAACTTATATGCAGAGTACCTCATGCAAAATGCTGGGCTGGATGAAGCACAAGCTGGAATCAAGATTGCCGGGAGAAATATCAATAACCTCAGATATGCAGATGACACCACCCTTATGGCAGGAAGTGAAGAGAAACTAAAAAGCCTCTTGATGAAAGTGAAAGAGGAGAGTGAAAAAGTTGGCTTAAAGCTCAACATTCAGAAAACGAAGATCATGGCATCTGGTCACATCACTTCATGGCAAATAGATGGGGATATGAGACATTACTTTGCCAACAAACATCCGTCTAGTTAAAGCTATGATTTTTCCAGTAGTCATGTATGAATGTGAGAGTTGGACTATAAAAAAAGCTGAGCACCGAAGAATTGATGCTTTTGAATTGTGTTTGAGAAGACTCTTGGGAGTCCCTTGGACCGCAAGGAGATCCAACCAGTCTATCCTAAAGGAAATCAGTCCTGAATATTCACTGGAAGGACTGATGCTGAAGCTGAAGTTCCAATACTTTGGCCACTTACTACAAAAAACTGACTCATTGGAAAAGACCTTGTTGCTGGGAAAGATTGAAGGCAGGAGTAGAAGGGGAAGACAGAGGATGAGATCATTGGATGGCATCACCAACTCAATTGACATGAGTTTGAGTAAGCTCTGGGAGTTGGTGATGGACATGGAGACCTGGCATGCTGCAGTCAATGGGGTTGTGAAGAGCTGAACACAACTGAGTGACTGAACTGAACTAAACTAACTAATCTATATATTTTCTAGAATTTTGTACATTTCATTTAGATTTTTTAAAAATTAGTTGTTCACGTCATTCTCTTTGTGACTCTATGTATATACACAAATTTTTAAATTTCTACTAATCTTCTAAATGTGGCTGCCCAGGTGGCGCTAGTGGTAAAAACCTGCCTGCCAATGCAGGAGACGTAAGAGACGTGGGTTGATCCGTATGTCAGGAAGATGCCCTGGAGAAGGGCATGACAACCCTCTCCAGTATTCTTGCCTGGAAAATCCCATGGACAGAGGAGTCTGGCAGGCTCCAGTCCATAGGATCACAAAGGTTGGACACACCTGAAGCAACTTAGCACTCATGCACGTAACCCTGTAAATAGGCATTTTTGAATATTACTGATTTGTGGTTCCTCTCATTTGTTGATCATATCAATTTTCATTGTTTTATCATATATTTTACTTAATTTGTACTTTTATCTTCCCTCTTTTGAGTGCTTCATCTTATTGTTATTTATCTAGCATTTAAATTCCCAAGTTTCAGTGTCTTTGGGAATGAAACTACAGAGAGCACTTTTCTTATAAAGATGTTTGTAAGACAATGCACATTTGACAGAGAATAAGTAATGCAAAAATGGAAGATGAAATGCCACTGACTGCCCAGCGACCACAATACTTTCACTTTCAGATATCTTTATTTTAAATTCCTCCATAATCTGACCCATGTACAGTGCTAATGATTTCTGACCAACTTTATCTTCTGAGCATTAGGCCTGTTTGTTGAGCACTGTGATCTGCAGAGAAAACACTTAAAAGAGCACAATCAAAGTCAAAGCATATTCCTTGTGCCGATAAGCGATCCAAGGCTATGACAGTTACAAAGAAAACGGCTCTCAGTTGTTTCAAGCCAGGCTGCAGACCTCCCGTGTATTTCTCTGGCTTTATCTCACCAAGTTAATAAAACACCACTTGACATTTCCTAGTAAATACCTAGTGGAGATACATATCTGCCTTTTTTAAAGTTCAGCTTAAACCCATTCTGCTCGATAAAAATACTGACACAGGCAAAAGTCACCTACATCAGTAGAGAAAGCTCTTTCATGGTGAGGGATGCGTTCCCCTCCTAACAATCTGGGAGATGCTGAGAAGAGCCAGGATGAGCCAATACGCCCTGCACCAAGATAAGAGCAGACACCCCAAGTCCACACCAAGAGCATCCTTGAAGCAGAGCAGGCACAAAGAAGCACGCCTATCAAGCTCCTTCTATTTCTCCATGCTGTTTCACTTTTAATGCACTTCCTATCATCTGGTTTATGCTCAGGCCACTCAAGGTGGCTGTTCTTCTGCTCAACCAGGGCCTGCTTCACCTACACCATACTCACCTGGCTATGTACTCACCCCACCCCAGCTAGCGACTGTTCTTATCAAAAGGATCTGTGGGGGGGAGCATGTCCCTCTGCCAGTTTCCCTGGTAACTGGTGAGCCAACCTGAGGCCAATTTCCGCTTTAACTGGCCATCTCCCCCTAACCCCAAGAGCAAAAGCTACATCCACATCCTGCTGCCATCCACAGTAGATGGTGGAGTGTTGCTCCGGGACCTTGCTTCACGCCTATGAGCTCCTCTTCTCCGCTGATGGCTCTGCTGCTGCCTCTAGGCTCTTTCTTCAGTCTTAAAACTGGGCGAGTGCCGGCCCAACAGGCTTGAAGAGTGTACCCCAGCAGCTGGGTTCTGCTTTCCATGCATTCTGTATACCTGTGGTAGATATACAGATGGGGAGGGCTGCAGAAGGTTTAGACAAGAGGCCCTAAATGGAGAACTGATTCAGGTAAGTGCTCCTCAAAATGTGAGAGCTCCTTAACCCACCAGCACTTACCCAGCTCAGCAAATCAACCACTGCTCTGGGTTTCTTCATAAAATAGGAACCCACACCCATGGCTAGACTGAAGGGCCTTAGCCAGAAGACAATTCTCCACAATGCCTCCTCCTTTGCCCCCATCAGCTGAGCTGTTAAGCTCACTGAAAATCAGCTGAGTTTGTGCCCTAAACAATGTATACCAGTTTTACTTGTTAACAAAAACTGTACAATTTAATTAAATACTGCAAAAGCTAATAGAATATGAGTGTTAATAAAAAGAAAACTAAGTTGAATGAGAGTTGATTTTTGTTAAATTAGCCATCAAATCAGACATGAGTAAGGCTATTGTGGGGGCTTCCTGGTGGCTCAGATGGTAAAGAATCTGCTTGCAATGCAGGAGACCCAGGTTCGATCCCTGGGTCAGGAAGATTCCCTAGAGAAAGTAATGAACTCCAAACTCTTTCCTGGAGAATTCCATGGACAGAGGAGCCTGGCAGGCTGCAGTCCATGGGGTTGCAAAGAGTTGGACACGACTGAGTGATTAACACACACATACAGACACACACACACATACACACACACAAGACCATTGTGAAACTTTCCAGGAAAATACTTAACTATTTTCTACATCAGTAGAGAAAGCTCTGCCCAGAATTCTACAGTGAAATTGCCTTGTGTTTTTAATTTTCACTCTAGTATTTAATCCATTATTTTTTAAAAAAAATCTCCAAAAGGAAACTGTGGCTTTATGCAGAAAAAATGTGGCTTTATGCAGAAAATTTATGCATAAAAATTCTGCATATGGGCTTTATGCAGAAAAATGATGTAAAAATGTCAACCATGGCATTCAAACAATAGCAACAGCAACAAACACAATTCTTGGTCCAACATTAAAAGACTAGAGAATAAATGAATAATTTCTATCTTGTATGATATGTATATATAATTGTTGGTATTATGAATTTTTTGATTAACAACTACAGATCCAGATTACACCAGATATAATGGATTCTGTGTAGTTTCACTCCTAATTTTCTACTCATTTTCACTTCTTCTTTATTATATTTAACTTGTTACTTAGTCACTATGTGCATCCATCTCTTTGCAGCCCCATGGACTGTAGCCCTCCAGACTCCTCTGTTCATGGGATTTTTCAGGTAAGAAAACTGGAGTGGATTGCCGTTTCCTTCTCCAGGGAATTTTCCCCACCCAGGGATCCCGCACTGGCAGGCAAATTCTTTACCCCTGAGCCACCAGGGAAGCCAAATTATTAACTTACCAACTATCTTACCATCGTTTCTTCTTAATTTTCACTATAATCCTGTAAATTGTGGATTAAAATCTCCATCTTTTTAACAGAAACGAAGATCAGAGAAGCCAGGTTCAAACTCAGAACCACTGTCCTCAATGGTAATTCAAACTTACATGAAGTTAATTTCACAAGAAATAAGCAACATTTTTCATAAAAGAAGAGAATAGACATTAAGATATTACTTAAGGATTGGTGATCATGATGGATTGAATCACATCCCCCCCCAAAAAAAGATACAGTCACATCCTAACTGGGGTACCCCTCACTCGAGTCCCTCAGAATGTGACCTTATTTGGCTAGAAGGTCTTTACAGAGATAATCAGGTTAAAATGAAGTACTATTAGGGTAAGTCCTAGTCCAATACGACTGGCACCCTAATGAAAAAGGGAAATCTGACCGGGGACCAACACACCCAGAAGAAAGACCATGCAAAGACACACAGGGAGAACCCAGGACACCAAAGATCACCACGCACCCCCGAAGCTAAGAGGAGGCAAGGGACGTTCTCCCCTGGAGTCATCAGGGAGAACGCGCCTAAGCCAGCCTTGACCTCTGGCCTCCAGGGCTGACAATACATTTCTGTTATCTCAAGCTACCCCGTTCAGGGCCCACTCTTACAGCACCTAGGAAACTCACACGGTACTGTTTTTCAAAAGCCTCTGCAGAGTCCTTTTGCAGCCTGGGCTTGTGTGGCTGAGGATGGATATTCCGGTTCACAAGGTAAAATTTAATTCCTACGGTAGACTGTGACCCAAAGCAGTTTCTTCCATAACAAAACAGTGTTCCATAACACAGGCAAATAAAAACCTATCGGGCAATCTCCTGAAGACAGAGATTAAAAAAAAAAATTCTAGGGTGAAAAAAGAAGAGAGATGGAGCATTTGCAGGGTGGTGAATGGAGGGTGGTGCCAGCACAGAAGGAGCTTAGCTGGGAAGACGGGCAGGGAGAGCAGTACGGTGAAACAGTCTAGCTGGTGATCAGGCCAATATGCTGCATGAAACTGGCTGTGTGTCACGTGCAAGAGAAGACCAAAATAGCTGTTTTTGCGGGTATTTGGGGAAAAGGTTTTCGCCAATCCACTTTGCATAAGTGAAAATGATTTAACCAAGCCCCAGCTCCAAAAAGAAAAAAACGTGTAAAGCATGTTAATGATGTTGGGAACTCCATCCAGACAGGGAGAAGACCAGAGTAATGGCAAAGCAGACCTTCAGGGACCCATGTGCCGTTGGCAGCAGACGGCAGAAGATTGCTTAATATTCTTACACAATTAAGCTAATTCCCTTTAAGCTGCATTCACACACCATAAACAAGATCTCTCGATCCCTTAGAAATTAACTTTTCACATCTGGGCAAATGTATTGCTTAATGCCCAAATCCCCCAAATTCTAGTCCTTTTAAAAAAAACACACACACACAGAAGCTAGGCCTTTGACAGTTACCCTGCTTTTGCTGCTAGCTCTTCAGAAATTTGGCAGTTGACTTTTTGGTCACTTTATATCTTGTTGTCCATAATTTGCACCTGCACTCAGCTATTTTTAATCCTTCATAGTTTCTGGAGGAGATATTTGTCTAAGTACAAGCTCTGCAGCAAAGGCCCCCAGGTCCCAGGTCCCAGCCTATCTGAATCAGACCTGGCAGTGGGAGACCTGGTTTGTACACAACGGTAGATTCATAGGGCAGTTTGCGGCTAGTGTTACGGTAACAGGTACTGAGGTATGCGTCAATCAGCCACTTGGCCCAGCCCAGGACTCTGGGCAAGGGCAGTGATCAGACGACCAAGTGCAGCCCAGGGTGACAGCATGCCAGGCTGGCTCATCGCACGACCTGTTCGGCTTACTGAGTCAGTCGCTGGGTTTCTTTCGTTGTCCCTTTGACACCCTTACTGGCTACATACATTTGTGCGTAACTTGAGATTTGGAAATAATGCAGCTTTTCCTCTATGAATGATAATACGGTGCGAATTATAGGCACTTAAATTGTGTCACAATGTGCATTACAACAGCAAGCCTAAAACTGCTGACAAAAAGTCAACTGCCCAATTTCTGAAGAGCTAGGAGCAAAAGCAGGGTACTATTGCATGCCCCGTGCACCCTGCACTCAACACCACCAAACGGGTGGGCAAAACACCTCAGCCACCCACCTGGCCCAGTCCCTGGACTCACCACCACCCTCATCCACAGAAGGGGCAGTTCAGTCTCCACGACCCTCACCCACAGAAGGGGCAGTTCAGTCTCCATGACCCTCACCCACAGAAGGGGCAGTTCAGTCTCCACCACCCTCACCCACAGAAGGGGCAGTTCAGTCTCCACCACCCTCACCCACAGAAGGGGCAGTTCAGTCTCCCTTGGCGAGTGAGCTAACAAGGTAGCCTGTTACTTGTTCTCGCTTCCCGCTCCAGCAGCAGCACCCCAGTAAAACCTTGCCTGAATTTATCTGCCCTCTGATCAATTTCTATTGATTAAGGAAAGTCAAGAACCATGACTTGTATCAAGAGGAGAGCAAGCAGATGACTGTTAAATTCTGCAGCTCAGGCTCCTATAAAATACCCGCATGTGAGACAGTGGGGCAGCAGAGTAAGACAAAAGTTTAGACAAGGAAACAAATCATTCACTGTAACATTCTACTCAGCAGCTGCACATCTCTGATTCTGTGGGAAGAGGGTGGATTTATGATTATGCTCTTTTTACAAAGTTTCTGAGAATTAAATGAGATGGTAACTATAAAATGCCTGGCTCAGGGATGGGCTCAGATTTATTACATGCAACTTTGAGATCCCTTACCCATCTGTGTAAGGGAAGCTCTCGCCCAGTCATGCTGTAAACACTTCAGTGTCCTACCTGGGCTGGGGGCTGAGTAGGCTTCAGGATGGGATGGCTATCAGTAAAGGAGAGGGAGGAGGAGACAAGAGTGAAACAGCGAGTTTCCCTGCGCACCCACCGCGAGACACACCTAGACCAGTGTAGAGCACAGCACTGTTGGCTAAATATCACCAGGAGTCAGGGATGTCCCAGACAAGAGCAGGTGACGCTGAACGCAGGTCACAACAGTGCAGAGTAAGGAGCAGAGAGAAAGCGTGAGAAAGCTGTTTGCCTGCTCAGTCCCTCAGTCATGTCTGACTCTGCGACCCGACAGACTGTAACCCACCAGGCTCCTCTATCCATGGGATTTCCCAGGAAAGAATACTGGATTGGTTTGCCATTTCCTCCTCCAGGAGATCTTCCTGACACAGGAGTCAAACTCATGTCTTTTATATTTCCTGCATTGCTAGGTGGATTCTTTACCACTAAGCCACCTGGGAAGCCCAAAAGGAGCTAAAAGGAGTCATGAAAAATTAGTCTATCTTTAAACAATGGAAAGAAATATGGTGAAATGTGGGGAAGCTGGAATACAGAATTCTTAGACAACACTGTCTAAGAGATAAAACAGGAAGACCTAGGCATGCTGTATCATTTTGTAAAATACGAATGAGTAAAAAGCTGTCCATATGCAGAAGGGGACTGAGAGTCAATCAGATGGGCTGCAATATTTCAACAAATATTTATTAAGCACCCAGTAAGTGATGGGTGCTAAATAATGTCAATACTGTCAAACTACTCAAGTATATATTTCAACCATAAGTCTTTTTGTTTTATAGAAAGACAAAAGAAATTGATAAAGATCACAAGGGGATATATCAAGGGATACTGTAGAGAAAAAAGTATTTAGTACTACTGAAAATAGACGGGGAAACAATGGAAACAGTGAGAAACTTTATTTTGGGGGGCTCCAAAATCACTGCCGACAGTCACTGCAGCCATGAAATTAAAAGACACTTGCTCCTTGGAAGAAAAACTATGACAACCTAGACAGCATATTGAAAAGCAGAGACATTACTTTGCCAACAAACGTCCATCTAGTCAAAGCTATGGTTTTTCCAGTGGTCATGTATGGATGTGAGAGTTTGAATACAAAGAAAGCTGAGCGCCGAAGAACTGATACTTTTGAACTGTGGTGTTGGAGAAGACTGTTGAGAGTCCCTTGGACTGAAAGGAGATCAAACCAGTCAATCCTGAAGGAAATCAGTCCTGAATATTCATTGGAAGGACTGATGCTGAAGCTGGCGCTCCAATACTTTGGCCACCTGATGCAAAGAACTGATTCACTGGAAAAGTCCCTGATGCTGGGAAAGATTGAAGGCAGCAGGAGAAGGGAATGACAGAGGATGAGATGGTTAGATGGCATCACTGACTCAGTGGACATGAGTGTGAGCAGGTTTTGGGAGATGGTGAAGGACGGGGAAGCCTGGCATGCTGAAGTCCATGGGGTCACGAAGAGTCAGACATGAATGAGCTACTGAACAACTACTGAAAGTATTTAATTATTAATTAATAGTCTTAAACTGAAAAAAAGGTTATTTATAGCACTAAGTTAGAAAATATTTGGGGTTCAAGTATTCACTCAGCAAATATTCAATATCTAGTCTGTACCAGGCATTCTTGCAGCTAATGGGTGAGGCAGAAAAACAAAACAGACACACATCCCTGCCCTAATGGGAGCTGAATTCTACGGATATAGTTAATGTGTTCTCATTTTAAAAGTTAGAGAGAAGTAAGGAAATACTAAAAACTTTTAACCCCTTTTAAAGATTCCAAAAGGCTTCATCTGTGTGTAGATAGATACAAATGCTTTATGACATCAGTTCAGTTCAGTCATTCAGTCATGTCTGACTCCTTGCGACTCCATGGACTGCAGCATGCCAGGCTTCCCGGTCCATCACCAACTCTCGGAGTTTACTCAAATGCATGTCCATCAAGTCAGTGATGCCATCATCCTCTGTCGTCCCCTTCTCCTCCTGCCTTCAATCTTTCCCAGTATCAGGGTCTTTCCAATGAGTCCGTTCTTCGCATCAAGTGGCCAAAGTATTGGAGCTTCAGCTTTAGCATCATTTATGTATACATTATGGCATATATATATATATATATATATGTATATATATATATATAGGAAACTATGACTTTCCTGTCAATTGTGAACTGTCCAAGAAACTCGGGAAAGACTGAATCTAATTTGGGATAAAAGTTTTCTGCTTTAATTCTTGTGTATAATTCATTTGCTAAAAATTTAACCTTTTATAATCTGTTGGTGACTTAACATACTGTAATGCCTCCTAAATAAATCTTATCTGCCAATGTTATTCTTTTACTGAGTGATTTTTTGGGTACCTCCTCAGGGCCCAATGCTGTACTACCTTCCTAGGAGTAGAAAAGAAAAACATAAGTAGCCCCTATTTTTAACAGACTCATTACTTCTCTAGGAAGAAGAAGGGGCAGAAAATATACATTTGAAACAACTAGAAAGCAATCAATAATGAGCAATTTTTGGCATATAAAATTTATTTGCTAGTGCCCATAGAAAGTAGAATCTTGCTCAACCAGAAGTTTAGACACACTTTTCTGCCACTTAGGAAAACAACTGCTTCATGCTATTCTGCTTAATGATGCTTCTCACCAACAACAAGCCAGTAGATTAGGCCCTGAGAAAATACTGCAGCTCTTTGAAATTAGTTAATCCATTCATTACACTGTCAATTACTGTCTGGATCAGAAGTAAATTCAACACTATTTTAGTACCTATTGTTTCTGAAATCAAAAATGCAGAGCACCCCACTCCATCCCCTCCATTCTGAGAGCCAAGCACAGGCTGTGCTCATCCCGGCCAAGATGCCGGTCATTGATTCACGATGCCTCACCCCTAAAAGACCTGGGGTGTGGCTATTACTGCTGATGAGAGCATATGGTCCGGTGGCTTGGCAGGCGAGGTCCTGGCAGAAGAGTCTCGAGCGTCAGCAGATGCTGCCAGAGCGCAGACATGCAAAGGGTGGCGTGCCTGCCGCTGCTGCTGTGACGCACGTGTTTCCCTGCGATGACAGCCATGCCTTCCTCGAGAGGCTGGGGGCAAAACAGACACCTTCCCAGTCCCCAAGACAGACACACAGAGAATACACACACATGAGCCACATGCACACACGTGCACACGCAGTCAAGTGAGGTCAGCCTTCCGTAGGCCCCTGTCATCTGCCTAGAATGCAAAGTCCCCTGGAAAGGGAATGGCATGTGGAGAACTATTTCGTTTTTTGTTGCCTCAGATAGTAAAGAATCTGCCCGCAATGCAGGAGACCCAAGTTCAATCCCTGGGTCAGGAAGATCCCCTGGAGAAGGGAATGGCTACCCATTCCAGTACTCTTGCCTGGAGAATCTCATGGATGGAGGAGTGTGGTGGGCTACAATCCATGGGGTCACACACAAAGAGTCAGACACGACTGAGCGCCGAACACTTTCCCTTTTGCTTCCCATAACACTGACATACAGGTCCTACTCAGAAACAAGCAGTCACCCCGCCTCTGCACACACCCACAGTCACGGAAGAGATGGCCTGCCAACAGCTCAGACATGAGGTCAGGGTCCGCCAGTCTCCAGGGCAGGCCAAGGCTCTGTCAGGTCCTGAGAGTCGTCACAGACTTTGCACACTCATCTTCCTCAGGTTCCCTGAGCTGGTCCACAAATCCTTACTGATCATTGCTATGGGCTTGGAGGGGAGAGGGCTTCAAAAGTCATGAACAGAAAATAGCCGAGGGGTGCTGGGCAGCATGTCCTTCCACGCCGGCCCAACACCGTCCACCAGTCATTCCACCCTGAGCGAGCTGCGGCAGTGTGCCCTAAACTCGACCTGGAAACCCAGTTCCAAACAAGACAGATGCTGCGGTCCCTGACTCAAGTAGAGGAGAGAGCCATATCCGCTGACCCACACCAGGCAGTGTGTATCCTGCTACACTAAGGAATTGGGGTGTAGAGACACAGCAGGGCGGGAGGAGCCCTCAGTCCCAGAGAGAAACCACAGCAGCCGGGTAGCAAACGGAACAGCCCCGGAGCCGGGCAGAAATTTGTCCTGGAGCATCAAATGCTCCTAGCGTTCCCTCTTCATCTACTTTATGGAAGAATGTGAGGAAAGAACCTGGGACTGAGGAATGGATAGCCATCACTGTTGTGATTACCATTATATCAATGCTAACAATAACGGCAATACTGGCAGATGCTCAGAGGTAAGAAAACAAACGGAGCATCCTGGGAAATTACCATGCTTCGATTGGGCTAGAATATGATGTATATTTGTGTACATGTGTGTGAGAGACAAAGAGAAGACGTGAGGAGGGAGAAGCAAGAAGAGAGACGCGGCTGATAACCTGAAGGTAGGTGTCCGAGTTATTCCAACCTGAGCCTGATGCTGAACTGCTGGATGCCAATGGAATGGACGTGACTGAGCATTCCGGACAACTGGCACCACTCCATGGGACAGCGGAGCAACTTCTAGGTTCTGTGGATGCCTCACCTCTGAAGAGAGCACCAGGACGCTTGTCCTGTCTATCTCAAAGAACTGTTGATGTTAACAAATCCCATCCCTCACTCTGAGGTGCCAAGAAAAACTCCAGAAAGGACAGGTAGAAGTAAGCGCCTGCAAAGAGGTCAACTGTCAGGCTCATGGAGATAAATCTCCCAGTTGGAGGGAGTGACTGACCTAAAAGCACTAAACTGCGGAGCTGTCTGTTTTGAATGTCAAACATCGCACGGTCGGCATTTGTCATTAACTGGATGAAAAGTAGACCAGTTAATGAGCTGACAGAACACAGATCTAAACTCCATACAAATAAGAAGAGCTCAGAGTAAAAGCTTACACATTGCCCTCCCCTGGCACAGGAACTAAGTCACTCTGAAGAACAAGAAGAAAAACATTACATACTTTTACAAAGCACAGATGCAGGAGCTAAGATGTCAAGATAAAGAACCATCCATCTACAGCCTTGGGACCAAAACTAATGGGTGAATGACAGTGATTTAACTCCTCAGTCAAAATACAAATTGAGAGCATGAGGGGCCAACGTGGGAATGACTAGGCTAGGAAACCTTTGGGGGGACAGGGGTGTTACATTCATCTGCAAGTTTGCAAAGGTATCCCAACTCCCCGCCTTGGAGGGAGCCTGGAGTCTGACTGCTCTAGAGCCAAGCATGACCAAGGATGCTAGTCCCGACTTGCACTCACAGGCTGAGGGACAGCTTGGTAGAGTTGGAAGAACATGAGATTCTGTCTCAGGCAGACAAATCCAGGGGTCAAATCTGCGGAGTTCTATCTCTTCCCAGTTGTGTAACCTCAGGTCAGTTATTCAGCCTCTCTGGAGCTCTTTTTGAATATTAAGTGAGTCATTCTTACATGTGTGCAAAATGCTTAGTAGGGGATTTCATTGTAAAGATCACCAAACAAAAGATAGCTTCAATGACTCCTCAGTGCCTGCAGGCTGAAGTCGAAACTCTACTCTCACATTCAAGGTCCCCCATGGCAGATGCTAGCCCCAAACTGTAACTTCAGGATTTAAGTATTTTCACAACACGAATCTTGCTTTTCCATAGCTATACACTCTGCTCACCCTCCTTGACAGCTTGTCTCATCCCCTCACTTCCGAGGTCCTCCTTGTCCTCAAGATCAGCTTTGGTCCCAGCTGCCCCCGGAAGCCATCGCAGAGTAGCCTCACTTCTCCTTTGGAAATATAGTCAGTCCTACCCAGGTAAGATCTAGGTCTCCTCTGCAAGGCTCTGACTATCCTGGGCCCTGCAATGAGGCATCCCCGCGGACTGGGTGGCCCACATCAAGGCTCAGCAGAATGCCAGGCTGTGGGGGAGCATGGGTTCTACTGGACGGTGCTCGGGCAGCACGCAGGTAGCCGCTGAGGAGGCCCTGAGGAGCAGCGCGGAACAACCACCGCGGCTCCCGGAGGTGACACGTGGTGCCCTGGGAAAGGGGACGGCCAGCAGACATGGCCATGGCTGGCCCTGGCACTCCCTCCAGAGGTGGCGGCTTTGCTTGTCTTCCTAGGGGACAGCCCAGGTCTGGCCCCATCACTGCAGAACCCAGACCCCTTCTCCCTGCTCAGGTCCTAACTAACTCTCCTCCTCTGCCTACCTGAAGAGCTTCAGCTAGGCTGGGGAGGATCAGGTGGGGAGAGGGAAGCTTATAAATCTTCCTCTAGTCTCTTTCCAATCTATTACTATGGCATAAACCCTACGACCAGCTTTTTCAGAGACCTTTATTTTTTATTCTCAGGAGGCTTTTCTTCTCTCAACAAAACTTAGCTCTTATGATCAAAACCTGTGCTTTTAAAACTGTTATCTTTGATGTGGCTTTCAAAAGCCTATTTTGGAAGTTAAAAAATAGCTCTTTCCCCCATTTTTTTCTGCTTTCTTTGCTTTTCTATGGACATGCCTGCTGCTTACTTTGCTCCCTGTCTAGAATGCCCCAATTCTCCACAAGGCAGTGAAAACTACCAGCTGATTAGACTGATCAAAAAGCAAGGCAGTGAGGAAAAGCACAGTTCAGTTTAATATGTCAGGGCGTTACACTGCTGTAATTGCAGTGTTTATAAGAACAGCACTGGAAACAAACAGATATGACATTTCCTCTGACACTTACTAATATGTGATCACTAACTCCTCTGTCTGATTTCACCCTCAGGAAAAGGTGAAAGTAACAGTACCCATTTCTACCTGCTACTGTGAAGATTATTATAAGGCATCTCACCAAGATGAGCACGTCCATACCACTGAGTAAATGAGAGCTTTTATTATGCACCATGCATTTGACAACCCACCTTGAAAGTGAAAGTGTCAGTCGCTACATCATGTCCAACTCTCTGTGATCCCATGGACTTAGCATGCCAGACTCCCCTGTTCATGGAATTCTCCAGGTAAGAATACGGGAGTAGGTAGCCATTACCTTCTCCAGGATCTTCCGAACCCAGGGATTAAACCTAGGTCTCCTGCACTGCAGGCAGATTCTTTACCTTTTACCTTAAGGTATATCTAACATTATTAGTTTTTATTATTTAAATCTATTTTTGTTTCACTTTCCTTGAACATAGCCTTTCTCTCCCCAGACTAGATTCAAGTTTTTCCACTATTTTCTCATCTGTAAAACAAAAATAAGAATAACTTGCCTTCTGAAGTTATAAGCATTAGCAGAAGTGTATTTAGTCCAATGCCAGGACAGAGACCAACAGAACAGTCGATAGGGATGGGAGACACTGTGAGGGCCTCCATGATATCCTAATAACTTTGCCATTTCTGATCATGCTACCATCATAATCTTGGCCTTCTAGTTTCTAGAACTGTCAAAGAATAAATTTCTGTTTAATCCATTTAGTTTACTGCGTTTCATTTAAGCAACTGGAACTGTTTAAAATACCTGAACAATAGTTTTCAATGCTCTGAATTTTAGTTTTCTTATCTATAAAAATGGGGCTAACAATAGCATCTGTGCCACAGTGCTATTCTGAGAATAAAGTGAGAAACTGGTGTGTTACGGTGGCATTTGCTGGGTACAGCAGGGAATAGAAAAACTGAATAGACAGAGGTCTTACCCCAAAGGGGCTCTGGAATCGTGCAGAAGACAAGACTCGGACCCGAAAAACTGCAGTACAAAGAAGCACAGATGAAACGTAAAGAAAAGTCCAATTCAGGGAAAAGGACATGACCTTCAACAAGTCTGCCATGTCGTTTAAACAAGGTAAGCAAGCATGCAGGCTGCCCAGAGAGCCTCCTCTCTGAAGAACTCCTGGTAGGAAGGAGAGGGTGGAGAGCATCACGGGATACACACCAACGCAGGCAGAACAGCCAGCCAGTGGGAAGCTGCTGTGTGCCTCAGGGGACTCAGACCAGGGCTCTGTGACAATCTGGGGTGGGAGGGGGCCTCAAGAGGGAGGGACACGCGCGTGATCCGTGCTGACGCATGGCAGAAACCAGCACAATATGTAATTACCCTTCAGTTAGAAGCGAGCAAGTTCAGAAAAAGAACGCCTTAGCGCTTGCTAGGCAGTTATGCTCTGAGGCTCCAAGCTGCTTTGGATATACTTCTGTTACAGTACTTTAGTGACTGCTTTGCTCTTATTTGTTTGGAAACTCATCTTCCCCAAGAAGTTTATACATGCGGCCCCTTCATCACCCCAGCAGGAAACACACTACACTCTCTGATACACAACAGTAAGTTCCAAACAACCGCTGTTGAAACATGAACAATTCTCAATGCTGCCTCTATATACGTAACATATGAAGCGTGGAGAAGTAAATTACAGTCACAGCTTCATTTTTCCGAATAACGGTTTGCTTTTTTGACTGAAGTACAGTTGAGTTACAATGATGTGTTAGTTTCAGGTGTACAGCAAAGAGGTGCAGGTACATATCTCTTTTTTTCCGATTCTTCTCCTTTATCAGTTATTACAAGATATTCAGTATAGTTCCCTGTGCTATACAGTAGGTCCTTGTTGGTAATCTATTCGATAAACAGCAGTGTGTTTGTGTGAATTTCAAACTCCTAATTTTTCTTCCCACCATGTCTCTTCCAGGAAGTCTCTTGGCCCGAGGCACTGAGCACCATAAGGCAGATGGGCAAGTATTACTTTCCATCCCATCGGGGATGGTCAGAAGATAAGGCAGCATCTTCTCAGGCTTCCCTGTGGCTCAGCTGGTAAAGAATCTGCCTGCAATGCGGGAGATCTGGGTTTGATCTCTGGGTTGGGAAGATCCCCTGGAGAAGGGAACAGCTACCCACTGCAGTATTCTTGTCTGGAGAATTCCATGGACAGAGGAGGCTGGCGGGCTACAGTCCATGGCGTCTCAAAGAGTCGAACAAGACTGAGCGATTTTCACTGTCATTTTTTCTCCTGAGGAGCATACTAAAATGACCTGATCCACTGTTGGCAAGGGAAGGGCAGCACAGGGCCAGACTCAGCCACGAGGTGAGGGCATATTTCCCACTAGGAACTGGTATTTCCTTTACTTTGAAAAAGAACATATAAATAATGATACATCCACAAAACCATGTTGAAATCATAAAACTTCTGTTACTTTATCAGTTTGCAGCAGAAGCATCAAAAACTAGCAGTGTCAATTTCCATCTCCATGCTTCTAACTGCTGCCTCCAACAGTCTAGCAAAAGTCCCCAATGGAAATGAGTTGTTCAGATTAATTCCCTTCACCAGAAAACATCCTTGTGGTGTATTTAAGACAAACAGGGCACACCACGGTTCTCTAAGAAGACAGAACTTGATGTTCGCCAGTCACTCCTACAACTGCTTAATGAGGAAAAGCCAGGTGACGTATTTTGATCCAGGATGATGGCCTGCATGAAGAAACCCACGCTTCAGTGCCTGCGTGGTGCCACTCCTATCGAAAGCTCCATCTGATACATCAATATCCGAGCCTGTGTGCTCAGCTGTCTGACTCTTTGTGATCCCTTGGATGGTAGCCCACCAGGCTCCTCTGTCCATGGGATTTTTCCAGCAAGAATATTGGAGTGGGGTGCCATTTCCTTCTCTAGGGCATCTTCCTGACCCAGGGACTGAACCCACGCCTCTGCGTCTCCTGTACTGGCAGGCAGACTCTTTACCACTGAGCCACCTGGGAAGCCACCTCTGATGTGTCAGAGGTTCATAAAACCCGCCAGTATGTTTGGCATCTTTCCACCTCAACAGTGACCTTTCTCCTACATACTTAATCTAGATAAATGGTCTCACCAGCCCACACACATCACAAGCTAGAAGCCTGAGGACCATCACTAATTCTGTCATTAGTTACTCTCCCAGCATCACCATCCTTCCTCCCAACACAGGCGTCCATGGGTTGCCAGATTCTGTGACTTCGCCTTCCTTAACACCATGTGAATTGGCTCCTTCCCTGCATCCCTGCTGCCCCGCCCTTAGTCCAGCCACTTAATTCTGGATTTTCCACAACTAGTCGTGCCAAATCATCCTGACTCCAAATACATATAGCTCTTGACGAGCTTTCCAAACTGCTGTCCTGGCCAACTCACTCTCTACTTAAAAACCATCAAATGACAACGAGCCCTATTTGGCATAGAGCCCCATACCCTTCATCCCCCTAGACCTCTGCCCACGCTGAACTGAGGATGGCGGTTCACCTTCTCACCTGTCTTCCTTTTTGCAGTCGTTGCAGTTGCCACTCTTGTGACTTTAGGCTGCAATGAGCCCCACCCACCGTATGAAACCAATACCTAGACTCTTACTGGGATGTAGTTCCAACTGGACCTCCTTGAGGGAAGGATGTTCTGATAACTTCTCTCTCCAACACACATAAGCATATACACAAACACACACCAGCCCCTACAGGCCCTGGGCATTGCTGACTTTCAGCACGTATCGCAGTACACTGTAATTCCCCTTTGAGTCACAGGTCTCCTTAATTGTGTCCCCTACAAATGTCTTTGCAGCTCCAGAATCTGACATGGCTCTTGCCACTCGGTAAGGACTTGGGAAACGCTTATTTAAAGATAATTTAAAGGATGAATGCCATGGAGCCTTATCATATTTCTTATTCTGTGATGGAATGATCTGGGCCTGGGTCTGCTAGCCACTAACAATCAGGCTATAATGGGAGCAGTCTAATCAGATGAACACACCAAAGAAAAGAAAAACTGCCAAACAAAATAGCTCCCGGGGAGCCCTCCCCTCAAATGGGTACCAAGTGGATCACAACTTACTGATTCAGTTCAGTTCAGTTCAGTCGCTCAGTCATGTCCGACTCCTGGCGACATGACTGAGCGACTGAACTGAACTTATTCAACGTACTATTATTTCATAAATCTTATCTTCTTCTTGCTCGAGTTTAAATGACCCAAGGCAGTGATAGGCAGGCAGGCTCCTCTGTCCATGGGATTCTCCAGACAAGAACCCTAGGGTGTCCTCCTTCAGGGGATCCTCCTGATGCAGGGATCGAACCTGCATCTCTTATATCTCCTGCATTAGCAGATGGCTCTTTACCACTAGCGCCCCCTGGGAAGCCCAGGGACCAGATACACAATTTCATATCCAATGGGAAACACTCCACCTATGTATTCATTCAGTGTCTTTTCCCCCTAACATGTATTGAATGTTTACTATGTTGAGGTCTTTTAAGGGGACCAAGGCATTTTCTTGAAGTAGGTATCCTTATTGTATCAAAGAAGAAACTGAGATATAGAGAGACAACTGCCCCAAATCCCACAGCTGAGAAGTGGTTAGAGCTTCTATTTCAATGCAGGTAGTGGTTTCCAGGGGCTTCCCTGGTAGCTCAGCTGGTAAAGAATCTGCCTGCAATTCAGGAGACACTGGTCTGATTCCTGGGTCGGGAAGAGCCCCTGGAGAAGGGATAGGCTACCCAGTCCAGTATTCATGGCTTCCCTGGTGGCTCAGACAGTAAAGAATCTGCCTGCAATGTGGGAGACCTGGGTTCCATCTCTGTGTTGAGAAAATCCCCTGGAGTAGGAGACAGCAACCCACTCCAGAATTCTTGCCTGGGAAATCCCATGGACAGAGGAGCCTGGAGGGCTACAGTCCATGGGGTCACAGAGAGTCGGACAGGACTGAGCAACTAAGCACAGCACAGTACAGCTGGTTCAAGAGCTTTTTTTTTTTTTTTTTTGTAATCCACTAAACAAAACCGCCTCTTGCTCATGGCTTCAGAAGAATAAGAAGTTATTTTCTCTCACTTTTTAATTACTGCCCCCTCCTTTTATTGCTTTGTGTTTTCTGCTTTTTCTACATTGAGCCCTGTCATTTTGAGCATAATTTATAACAAAAAATGATTTGGCTGACTACACAGTGAAAACAGTTGCTGCTACATTATAAAGAAAATATGCAGAGAGATCATAAAATGCTAATTTGATGAGCTGTCTAAAATCAGCATGAGTCCATTTCCAGACGCTCCACTGACGGACACTCAGGGCCACCAGCCCGCGTCCTGTGCTGCCTGCTATCCCAACTGGAGCCATAGCCAAGAAAGATGCTACCTAATTTCACTGCTTAAAAAAAGATCCCTGCATGAATTAAGAAAGAGAGGTGATCAAGGGGGAAAAAAAACAGGAAGACCTGGAGGTTGGTGCTGTTTTCTTTGGAGTAAACTACAGCGTGATTTCCAAGTGAAAGCAGTCCAGTTCAAGCTCTGTGGTCAGCACACGGAATAGGAGCTCTGGGTGCCCACACTGTGCCATGCAGATCCTCTCTCTGCTCTGGCTTCTGGGCGTCTGCAGAAATCTGGGTCACTCAATCACATGGCTGACCCACATTTACAGAAACCCAGCCTTCCCATCCTATTAGAAAAACAGCAGCTCTGTGGAAGCAAGATTTATGAATAACTAAATTTACAGATAAGCCCATTTTAATTAGCTCAAGAAGACGAACTCCACTCCTTCTTCCAGACAAAGCCAATACTGATTTTTCTACATCAGCACATCTGCAAACAGCTCCCCTGATTAGTCTACTTTAAATTCCTTTTGAGTATCATTAATTTGCTTCCCTCACTTTTTAAAATCTGTGCATCAGAAGGGCAGTGCTTTTGAGCCATCAGTTTGAGAGGGATGATGGCACTGCATGATCCCAGACGCCTGGTACTCCAGCTTCTGCACGTGCCTAAATTCAGTTCACTTCAGATTTTCACAATGAATCACCATATCAGGGACTGGAGGGGGGGGGGGGCGGGGGGGGGGCGTCTAGCGGAGGGATTAGCTTAAGTGAGTTGTGAGTCAAAGTTCTTTTCTGCGGTTTCATGGTCAGAATTCTGGGACACACATATTCCTACTATTCTCTTTCCTTTTTCTAGGAATAAACCCTCTGAGAAATACAGTTTTGTCATTCAAATGCACTGCAAGAATTTCCCTTTTTCTTTGGGAAGCCATCCTCTCCCTGTTTCTTCCCTGATATACCAGACAGAGAAAGAGTGAAGGCTATTTAGCAGAGGGTATGCAGATGGGAAGAAAGTGAGGGGTGACCAGTGTGAAACCCTCAGAGATTTTTACAAGGAAATGCCATCTCTGCACGCTGCCCCAAAATCGCTGCTTCAGAGTTAAAAGATAGCCCCTCCTCCCCCTGCTTCCAATCACACAGAAAGGGAGGCTGGTATTAATGAGTTATCACACTTGTGTCTGCACATGTTCCTGTGGGGAGGCAAAACCTCCTGTAAAACACATGTAAATTTCTTTGTTAGGCTCCAGCGACTCCTGGGAAGTATACCTTACAATCTGCGCATTCCAGAGGAAATTCGTTGGTTCAAATATATATGTTTGGATCAGCAGGCAAAGAGATAACATGCCAAGTTAATCTCATTTTTCTTTTCCTTTAAAAAATTTTATTTGCCCATCCCTTTTCTTCTTTCCTTTCAAAAAATGTGTTTGCTGAACTGTGGATCAGGGAAATTCTGTAGATCTAGCATAGCTGGATGACAGAAAGGCATCTGACAAAATCTCTCATGAGATCCCAGAGGACGTGACAGGGAAAATGTGGGTTGAAGGACAAGCCAGGGAAAGGGTATAAAAGTGTCTCAATTTCAGTATACGGAAGGCAGTGCCAATGTAGAATAAGAGTCTCCAGGGCTTTGTCTCTGGACTCTGAATCCAGGCTACTTGCCTTTGTCAACATTTTTCTAATGACTGGAATTAGGTCCTGAACATCTCACCAAATTTTCTCATGACTCAACATCAGAAGGAAAAGCAAATATTCTGAATAATAAAGCAAGGCCCCCCAGTAACTTCAACAGGCCAGGACAGTGGTCCTCCAAGTGTGTTCTGCACATCACTTATCTCAGAATCATCTGATTTAGAATGAATTATCCACTTTTAAATGCAGATGTTTGGTTCTCTCTACACCTGCTATCTTGTGGCAGACACTCTTTAAGAAACACATGCACGCCAATGTCTGTTGCAGCACTATTTGCAATTGACAAGATATGTAAGCAACCTAAGTGTCCATCAGCAGATGAATGGACAAAGAAGAAGTGGTACGTATATACAGTGGAATATTACTTAGACATAAAAAGAATGAGATAATGCCATTTGCAGCCACATGGATGGACTTGGATGGCCTTATGCTAAGTGAAGTAAGCTACATGGAGAAAGACAAATGCTGCATGATACCACAAAAATGTGGAATCTAAAAAGTAAATGAGCTAGTGAATAAAACCAAAAAGAAGCAGACTCACAGACACAGAGAACAAACAAGCGGTTACCAGCAGGGAGAGGGATGAGAGGGCAATGTAAGGGTTCTACTCCAGTATCTCTTTTATTTTTTGCTGCACTGGGGCTTCATTGCATCCCTTGGGCTTTTCCCTAGCTGCAGCACCCATGGGGTTCTCCTTGCAGGGTTGGCCTTCTCCTGTCATGGAGCATGGGCTCCAGAGACCGTGGGCTCAGCATAAGCTTCTCTAGTTGCAATGAGCTGGCATAGTTGCCCCATGGCGGGTGGGATCCCAGTTCCCTAACCAGGGCTCAAACCCGTGTCCCCTACATTGGAAGGCAGATTCTTCACCACTGGACCACCAGGGAAGTGCCAAGGTAGAGGACTTTTTTAAAAGGCTTACTGTGGGCTTATATAAAATCATGTGTGTGAAACTTGGAAAACTGTAAAGCACTATGGAATTTTAAAATGTTGTCATTCAATTAAAAATAAATTAAAAAAAAAAAAACACTGAACAAGAACAGAGTCACCTGAAATAGTATGTCTTGATCTATGATTTGGTGTGTCCATGAACATCCTTCCTGACACACACTTGAAAAAGGCCATTAAACTATGGCAGTCTCAAGATGAGCAAAACTTAAAGGAGGTACAATCCTCCAAGGTATTTGTTCTTGTTGTGTTTAATTTAGGGAAGACCAAGGTGTCTCTCAAAATGGATTTAAGTTGGGGCTGACAGGCATCTAGGTGGTGGCAGAAAGATTAACACCAAAGCACACTCTTGAAGAATCAGAGAATGTTCCTGTTTAGCCTTCAGGGGACCCTCTTGTGAGGCAGAACCTCATAACAACCTCCCCTCAGTATATGAAAGGTTTTATTCCAGGTGCCTTCCTGGGAGAAGCCACCCCAGCAGGTAACTCCATTAGCTTTGTTACTTTAATAACAACCAGATTCACCAAATGAAAACTGAAGAAAATATTGAAAAAAGATAATGTAAATACTGCTTATTCCAGAAAATGACACTCCAGTTGACCACCCCACCATTTTGGTCTCTGTGAATCTTGTATTTTAAATACCAACTCTGAAATCTACTTCCAAAGGTCAGTGTGAGACTCATGCAACTTTCAAACTTGAGAAAATTAAAAATACATGTGAAACCGTGTTTATTTAATTATTAAATCCTAGAAGTCGACATTAAAATCTAGAATCAAAGGAAAATTCAGCTTCTGCTCCCTTAACAGGAGGTGTTTTCAGGAAGTCTGCTGTCTTCTAACATAATATGCAATTGATTTGAGCCAAAGCATTCAATTTTCTCCTGGATCTTTTGGCATTTTATAAGATCAGGTCCTCTGAAAGTAACTAATACTGCAATAAAGAAGCAACAAAAACTCATGAAACAAAAATCCCGCTGCAAGCACACAAACTCCCCTCCAATGTTTGAGAAAAAGACAGCATCTCATGTTTCTTTCATTCTCTTTCTTAGGCCTGGCATGCTTATTTTCCCGTAATAAATACTTAGTGTTCCAAAAATATTTCCCTCCAAGAAAAAAAAAAAAACAGAATAGGATACTTAAAAAGGGCAATTAACCCATACACTTTCATACTGTTACTAGGATTCATCAAAATATACAATTTTTTTTTTAGTTTTTTATTTTTTAAATTTTAAAATCTTTAATTCTTACATGCGTTCCCAAACATGAACCCCCCTCCCACCTCCCTCCCCACAACATCTCTCTGGGTCATCCCCATGCACCAGCCCCAAGCATGCTGCACCCTGCGTCAGACATAGACTGGCAATTCAATTCTTACATGATAGTATACATGTTAGAATGCCATTCTCCCAAATCATCCCACCCTCTCCCTCTCCCTCTGAGTCCAAAAGTCCATTATACACATCTGTGTCTTTTTTCCTGTCTTGCATACAGGTTCGTCATTGCCATCTTCCTAAATTCCATATATATGTGTTAGTATACTGTATTGGTGTTTTTCTTTCTGGCTTACTTCACTCTGTATAATCGGCTCCAGTTTCATCCATCTCATCAGAACTGAATCAAATGAATTCTTTTTAACGGCTGAGTAATACTCCGTTGTGTATATGTACCACCGCTTTCTTATCCATTCATCTGCTGATGGACATCTAGGTTGTTTCCATGTCCTGGCTATTATAAACAGTGCTGCGATGAACATTGGGGTACATGTGTCTCTTTCAATTCTGGTTTCCTTGGTGTGTATGCCCAGCAGTGGGAGTGCTGGGTCATAAGGTAGTTCTATTTGCAGTTTTTTTAAGGAATCTCCACACTGTTCTCCATAGTGGCTGTACTAGTTTGCATTCCCACCAACAGTGTAGGAGGGTTCCCTTTTCTCCACACCCTCTCCAGCATTTATTGCTTGCAGATTTTTGGATCGCAGCCATTCTGACTGGTGTGAAGTGGTACCTCATTGTGGTTTTGATTTGCATTTCTCTAATAATGAGTGATGTTGAGCATCTTTTCATGTGTTTGTTAGCCATCCGTATGTCTTCTTTGGAGAAATGTCTATTTAGTTCTTTGGCCCATTTTTTGATTGGGTCGTTTATTTTTCTGGAATTGAGCTGCATAAGTTGCTTGTGTATTTTTGAGATTAGTTGTTTGTCAGTTGCTTCATTTGCTATTATTTTCTCCCATTCAGAAGGCTGTCTTTTCACCTTGCTTATATTTTCCTTTGTTGTGCAGAAGCTTTTAATTTTAATTAGATCCCATTTGTTTATTTTTGCTTTTATTTCCAGAATTCTGGGAGGTGGATCATAGAGGATCCTGCTGTGATTTATGTCTGAGAGTGTTTTGCCTATGTTCTCCTCTAGAAGTTTTATAGTTTCTGATCTTACATTTAGATCTTTAATCCATTTTGAGTTTATTTTTGTGTGCGGTGTTAGAAAGTGATCTAGTTTCATTCTTTTACAAGTGGTTGACCAGCTTTCCCAGCACCACTTGTTAAAGAGATTGTCTTTACTCCATTGTATATTCTTGCCTCCTTTGTCAAAGATAAGGTGTCCATATGTGTGTGGATTTATCTCTGGGCTTTCTATTTGGTTCCATTGATCTATATGTCTGTCTTTGTGCCAGTACCATGCTGGCTTGATGACGGTGGCTTTGTAGTAGAGCCTGAAGTCAGGCAAGTTGATTCCTCCAGTTCCATTCTTCTTTCTCAAGATTGCTTTGGCTATTCGAGGTTTTTTGTATTTCCATACAAATCTTGAAATTATTTGTTCTAGTTCTGTGAAAAATGTGGCTGGTAGCTTGATAGGGATTGCACTGAATTTGTAAATTGCTTTGGGTAGTATACTCATTTTCACTATATTGATTCTTCCGATCCATGAACATGGTATATTTCTCCATCTATTAGTGTCCTCTTTGATTTCTTTCATCAGTGTTTTATAGTTTTCTATATATAGGTCTTTAGTTTCTTTAGGTAGACATATTCCTAAGTATTTTATTCTTTTCGTTGCAATGGTGAATGGAATTGTTTCCTTCATTTCTTTTTCTACTTTCTCATTATTCGTGTATAGGAATGCAAGGGATTTCTGTGTATTGATTTTATATCCTGCAACTTTACTATATTCATTGATTAGCTCTAGTAATTTTCTGGTGGAGTCTTTAGGGTTTTCCATGTAGAGGATCATGTCATCTGCAAACAGTGAGAGTTTTACTTCTTCTTTTCCAATTTGGATTCCTTTTATTTCTTTTTCTGCTCTGATTGCTGTGGCCAAAACTTCCAGAACTATGTTGAATAGTAGCGGTGAAAGTGGACACCCTTGTCTTGTTCCTGACTTTAGGGGAAATGCTTTCAATTTTTCACCATTGAGGATAATGTTTGCTGTGGGTTTGTCATATATAGCTTTTATTATGTTGAGGTATGTTCCTTCTATTCCTGCTTTCTGGAGAGTTTTTATCATAAATGGATGTTGAATTTTGTCAAAGGCCTTCTCTGCATCTATTGAGATAATCATATGGTTTTTATTTTTCAATTTGTTAATGTGGTGAATTACATTGATTGATTTGCAGATATTGAAGAATCCTTGCATCCCTGGGATAAAGCCCACTTGGTCATGGTGTATGATCTTTTTAATGTGTTGTTGGATTCTGATTGCTAGAATTTTGTTGAGGATTTTTGCATCTATGTTCATCAGTGATATTGGCCTATAGTTTTCTTTTTTTGTGACATCTTTGTCAGGTTTTGGTACTAGGGTGATGGTGGCCTCATAGAATGAGTTTGGAAGTTTACCTTCCTCTGCAATTTTCTGGAAGAGTTTGAGGAGGATAGGTGTTAGCTCTTCTCAAAATTTTTGGTAGAATTCAGCTGTGAAGCCGTCTGGACCTGGCCTTTTGTTTGCTGGAAGATTTCTGATTACAGTTTCAATTTCCGTGCTTGTGATGGGTCTGTTAGGATTTTCTATTTCTTCCTGGTTCAGTTTTGGAAAATTGTACTTTTCTAAGAATTTGTCCATTTCTTCCACGTTGTCCATTTTATTGGCATACAACTGCTGATAGTAGTCTCTTATGATCCTTTGTATTTCTGTGTTGTCTGTTGTGATCTCTCCATTTTCATTTCTAATTTTATTGATTTGATTTTTCTCTCTTTGCTTCTTGATGAGTCTGGCTAATGGTTTGTCATTTTATTTATCCTTTCAAAGAACCAGCTTTTGGCTTTGTTGATTTTTGCTATGGTCTCTTTTGTTTCTTTTGCATTTATTTCTGCCCTAATTTTTAAGATTTCTTTCCTTCTACTAACTCTGGGGTTCTCCAATTCTTCCTTTTCTAGTTGCTTTAGTTGTAGAGTTAGGTTGTTTATTTGACTTTTTTCTTGTTTCTTGAGGTATGCCTGTATTGCTATGAACTTTCCTCTTAGCACTGCTTTTATAGTGTCCCACAGGTTTTGGGTTGTTGTGTTTTCATTTTCATTAGTTTCTATGCATATTTTGATTTCTTTTTTGATTTCTTCTGTGATTTGTTGGTTATTCAGAAGTGTGTTGTTCAACCTCCATATGTTGGAATTTTTAATAGTTTTTCTCCTGTAATTGAGATCTAATCTTAATGCATTATGGTCAGAAAAGATGCTTGGAATGATTTCGATTTTTTTGAATTTATCAAGTTTAGATTTATGGCCCAGGATGTGATCTATCCTGGAGAAGGTTCCGTGAGCACTTGGAAAAAAGGTGAAATTCATTGTTTTGGGGTGAAATGTCCTATAGATATCAATTAGGTCTAACTGATCTAATGTATCATTTAAAGTTTGCGTTTCTTTGTTAATTTTCTGTTTAGTTGATCTGTCCATAGGTGTGAGTGGGGTATTAAAGTCTCCCACTCTTATTGTGTTATTGTTGATTTCCCTTTTCATACTTGTTAGCATTTGTCTTACATATTGCGGTGCTCCTATATTGGGTGCATATATATTTATAATTGTTATATCTTCTTCTTGGATTGTTCCTTTGATCATTATGTAGTGGCCTTCTTTGTCTCTTCTCACAGCCTTTGTTTTAAAGTCTATTTTATCGGATATGAGTATTGCCACTCCCGCTTTCTTTTGGTCTCTATTTGCGTGGTATATCTTTTTCCAGCCCTTCACTTTCAGTCTGTATGTGTCCCTTGTTTTGAGGTGGGTCTCTTGTAAGCAGCATATAGAGGGGTCTTGTTTTTGTTTCCATTCGGCCAGTCTTTGTCTTTTGGTTGGGGCGTTCAACCCATTTACGTTTAAGGTAATTATTGATAAGTATGATCCCATTACCATTTACTTTATTGTTTTGGTTTCGGGTTTATACACCCTTTTCGTGTTTCCTGTCAAAAATATGGAATGCTTCACGAATTTGTGTGTCATCTTTGCGCAGGGGCCATGCTAATCTTCTCTGTATCGTTCCAATTTTAGTATATGTGCTGCCGAAGCGAGCACAAAATATACAATTTTAAAACAAAAAAAAAACAGTTCATCAACTCATTATTTTTCAGCTAGCTGGCTATCTGCTCGAACAAAATGTATAGGTTTATTCTTTCAAAGTCAGATCAAAGGTGCTTCAGAAATATAACATCTTTCTTTTATCACTAATGGGAAGATAAAGCAAGATGTGGTTTTATCCTTGAAACTCACCTCCTGGATTTATGATAACATAAATCCCAGTCCCTAAGATTCCTCCTTCTCTTTTAACCATGGGGTCCCTGAATCACATGGCTATACTCTGTGCTTAGGAACAATAGAAACAGAAGATAGAAGACAGACTGGTGGTCGGCAGGTGAGGGGGAGAGGGGACTGAGAGTCCCTGCTCAGTGAGTACCCGGTTTGGAACTAGAAAGAGGTCTTGGCTGTACCACAGTGTGAATGCCACCAGATCCAGCACTTGAAAATGGTAAATTTCATGTTATGTGAGTTTCACCTCGGTACAACAAAAGCCAAAATCAAAACCAGGAAGATGCCCATGTTTCCCTAAGGACATCATCCCTCGAACAGCTCATGGACAGAAAGAGGTCAGCTGGGGTAGGGAGCGTGGAGCAGAGTCTATATTCTGGCACCTGCACGTGGAGATATGACCCCCCACCCCTCTCCCAACCCGTGAACGAATTCTAGCTGCTAAATCAAAGACTGGTGTGTTACCAAGACATTCTCTCTCAAAAGGGAGCTTCCTTAAAGAGAAACAGATCTGGGTTTTGCCTCAGCTCTGTGAAAGTGTTAGTCACTCATTCGTGTCCAACTCTTTGCAACCCCATGGATTATATTCCACCAGGCTCCTCTGTCCATGGGCTTCTCCAGGTGAGAATACTGGAGTGGGTTGTCATTCCCTTCTCCAGGGGATCTTCTCAACCCAGGGACTGAACCCAGGTCTCCTGCATTGCAGGCGGACTCTTTATGATCTGAGCCACCAGGGCAGCCTATGAAGACAGCTAAATTATACTGTCTATCCTTAACCCTGAAGGGTGGGTGATAATTATGCCTGTGGCTGTCAAGGTCACATGGGCGCCACCTCATGTAGGGAGGCACAGTTAACACGGTTTCTTTCAGGGTGCTCAAAAAAGAAGAAAAGAAACAGCTGTATAATCACAGGAGATAGATCAAGCAGACAGCCAAGTCAGCCAGGAAAAGGGTGACGGAGCCACACTGAATAGCCACAAAACACTGAAGGCCACAGGGCAAGTGTGATGTCCACATCCCAGGTACAGACTGTGCACTCCAGCTATTAGCAAGAAGCACAGTAAGTGTCAAAGGTCACAAAGGTCAAATGGGAATTGTGAGGATAAGAGATGCCACTCCTTGTAACAGACACGCTCACATTTGTTTTCAACCTGAACCTTTCCTGCATATCATTCCTGTTATAAAATTTAACCCCATTTATCTTGAGAACAGATCTTCACCTGTACTTTTTGTTCCTGGCTCTTCCTTGCACACACACACACACACACACACACACAGAGGAATCTGATTAGATGATGGCATTCCATCCCAACAATGTCATCAAGCAATGGTGCTATCCCTCTTGTCTCATGGTTAATTCCTCCGAATGTTCTTCCAGTGATGACCTAAACAGCCCCTTCAACCTGACCTCACCTCCCAGCCCCATCCTGGGACATCCATCTTTCAGAACTTGCTCTGATTCTTTGTCGAGCTTCTTCCTTCCTCAAACAGAGAGAACTTCACCCCATATTCTTTTGCTCCAAAGACCCTATTCTAGTCATGTTGGCAATTCTAAAACAGTGATAAAGTTCAAACCCAAATGCACGATTTTGCTTTTTTTTTTCTGATACTTAGGTTGTTTTTGACAATATCAGTGAAGACTCTCACCCTGAGTATAAACAGATGAAGAAGCCAAAGCTAACGGCTGACCTGCAAACCTCTCTCTCATTGGTCCACAAGAGTCTCTTGGCTAACAGAAAATGAACCGCCCTAGCCCAGAGTATCAGGCTGCTTTCTCATCTCTCACTCAATATATTCAATTTGGTGGGGGCCAACCCAGAATAATCTGCCTTGGTCTGGGTTAGCACCAGTGAGAACTGCCTGGCCTGTACAGAAGAGATGATTCCCCGTCTGTGAGGACCATTTTCTTGGCCGCATTAAACAATGTAACTCATCAAAACTAGTATACACTACCTGTCAGAAAAAAAGGAGTCATGGCTTGGTAAATATAGAAATGTTTGATAACTGAATGCTCTTGTGTTTCAAATATATGTTTCAGCCTTTGGGGTCAGGTACAACTGAGCACCATTAATTTCCATTACATTCCTTTTGGAGTGAGAAAGGCTAAAGAATACATATAAGGAATCTTGACCATGGATGATATATAAAATAACTCATTTAGTATATATACAAAATCAGTTGTGGAACAAGCTTGAAACCATGCTATTCTAAGAAGAAAAGTAGATTATTTCCTGCTGAAGAAGAAGGTAGAATTAAGGAAAAGACAAATTGTTAAAGAAGTCACAGGAGTTTTGTCAATAGAAAGCACATGGATGGGAGGATGGTTGGCGGGTGACAAAAACCTAACTTTGAAAAACAGTAAGGTACTTTTGCAAAGAAACAGCAGAAGAAGGCAACGCACATAAAGTAGAAGCTGAGGATGAAGATACTTTTTTAAAAAATGCCCAAAAGAGAGTGGTGAAATTGGAGGCCCTTGGCCCAGTGGAAATAGTATGGAATACATTAGATAACAACCACTGCCTGAAATGATCCCAAAGTGCCGGCCAGGGTATGAGGCAGCAGCTGCTGAAAGAGACAGGGATGTGCAGGGCGTGGTGAGCGGAAGTTGCCAGTAATAAGCTGATAGGGCCTTACTGAAAAAACAGAGTGGAGAAAATAAAGATAAAGGAATTATGTGGAGGACAAAGTCCTTCAGATAACAGAGTCAGCCTAAGACATGGCCAAGAGGACATGAAACAGGAGAAGCATCCAGGGGACGAGAAAGCATGGGAATCAGAGAGGACGCTTACTCAGAAGCGGCGGCAGGAGCTTCCCCGCTGGCTGAATGGTGAGAACTCTGGCTGCCACTGCAGGGGGACTGAGCTCACCCTCTGCTCAGAGAACTAAGATCTCACATGGCTTTTCATGTGCCCAAAATATTTTCAAACAGTGATGGGCAGTTCTGTGGACGTTTTTTTTTTTTTTGGTTTTTCCTTTTGGCTCTGTTTGGGTGCGGAGAAAGAATGATTAAATACAAGCTAAAAAACCCTACTGGGGTCAATGGGACAATGAAAAGTTATTACAAAGTAAAACTACTTTTAAATATAGCCTATTTTTATTTTTGTCTCTACCTTCAATAACTAGGAGAAAACAAGGCATGGATCTCCAGCACTGGCAAGGAAGCTCTTCAGGAGAGCATTTGTGTCTCAATTTTTTAATCTACATACTGGTTATTCAAAACTTTGAACCACAGTAGAACAAGAAAGCTCCTGGGTCAAATCCCCACCCGCTCAGAGGTGAAGCTGATTACCAGAAAACATGTCTCCTTCACCTCATCCAACCTTTGCAAGGAATGAGACAGAAATGCAGAGCTGAGGCTGGAGGTACACAGCCAGCCCTTTCCTTTTCCTTTTCTTCCAAAAACCCCCACTCAAGCTCTGACTGGTGAGCACAGGACACAACTGTGCTTAAGAAATAAATCTTTGGAAATCCTTCGTGGTGTGTATACCTATACCTAGATCTAGCATCTGGAGAAGGCAATGGCACCCCACTCCAGTACTCTTGCCTGGAGAATCCCATGGATGGAAGTGCCTGGTGGGCTGCAGTCCATGGGGTCGCGAAGAGTCGGACACAACTGAGTGACTTCACTTTCACTTTTCACTTTCATACATTGGAGAAGGAAATGGCAACCCACTCCAGGGTTCTTGCCTGGAGAATCCCAGGGACAGGGGAGCTTGGTGGGCTGCCGTCTATGGGGTCGCACAGAGTCAGACCCAACTGAAGCAACTTAGCAGCAGCAGCAGCAGACTTAGCATCTGTTGGTAGATAATTGCATTGCTTCCAAGTCTTGATACTGCAGATAGCACTGTCTATGAACACTGTGGTGCATGTATCTTTTCAGTCTTCTCCAGACATATGCCCAGGAGTAGGATTGTTGGATTAGGAGTACGGGATTAACAGATACAAACTATTACACACAAAATAGATAAACAACAAGGATTTACTGTATAATACAGGAAACTACATTCAGTATCTTATAATATTCTATAATGGAAAATCTGAAATACACACACACACACACACATATATATAACTGAGTCATTTTACTGTATACCTGAAACTAACACAATGTTGTAAATCACCTACATTTCGATATTTTTTTTTAAAGCGAAAAAAAGAAAAATAACTCCTGCCAAAGGAGCTTACAATTAATCAGAAAGAATAAGATAGATACATAGCTGATGCTGAACTAAGATGAGAGATATAGTTCAAGCTGGGCCTATACTCCCAAATCTTGCACATGCCTGGCTAATCCAACAAAATCACAGAGCTAGCTGGAAACAGTTCAGTATCTTGGTATTATGAGTATAAAAATGTTTTGAAAAAGTTTTGTCATCTGCCCTCTGGGCAGCTGAACAGAATCTTGATACATACAGTTTTATTTCCTAGGTAAATTTGGAGCACAGTTGGATTTTTAAAAATTATTCCTATATAAACTATTAAGTTTAACCACCAGTAATAACTCCTATTGCTGCCTGAGAGTTCCTGGAAGAAAAATATAATTAAACTTTGAAACTGGATTGTTCAAACCGATAGTCTTAAAAATTACATATTGATAAACACAAGAAGAGGCAACATGTTGGAAAAATGAAGTATTTGGGCAAGTCACCAAACCATCTTGTGCCTCATTTGTAAAATGGAGAGAGGGTAATAACTCACAGGATACTGCAACAATAAATGAGATGGCACACCCAGCAACACCTTTAAAACCCTTTATCATTACACTGTTACATGTTCTCATTCAACTTGTGGTATTCAACCACAGATGGTGGTCAGAAACATGTTTTGCTATGCATGAACTCTTCTTGGGTTTTATTCGTTTCTTTTTATCCATATGTGTACAGAACACACAGGTCTAAAAATTTGTACCTCAATATTCTTAAGCCTTTAAAGCTGCTTGCAATTGAAAGTCATATTTTTAATGTCTGCTGAAGGGAATTTATACTGTATTTATGGCCTGGACATAATCATTACCTTCCAATAAAAGTGACTCATTATATAAAAAGCAATTTTCAACCATGAGCTTCTAGGATATACTTGCTTACTAAAGGAAATCCAGTGACTTCCTGCTCAGTATTTTTCTGCATTTCTTACTACAGTTATTTGGGGTTCATATGTTTATTCAAGATCTACCAAATCTGAGCGACTCACAGACACTGAAAGACAGAAAATAACAAGAAACATATAAGCAAAGAAAACCACACTCGTTATCTGAAGTGAGAAATGCTAGGATCCATCTGAGAGGGACAGAGAACTTCTGATCTTCATTCAGCTTCTGGTTAGAAGCTGAAACACGGCAGTGCTGCTATTTCCAACATCTTCATTAAGAATCCCATGGGCCAACTAGGAAAGACTCCCCAGCAAGCAGAGAAATCTTCCTGAGTGACAGGGCATCTACTCATAAACCCGGGTACCAAGCTCTTCGTGTTAACTGAGCATCCGAGGTCCCCAGAACGCTTCAGTGTCTGTCCCAGAACCAATCCCACCTGCACGCTCCCACCCGTGTGCTTTCCCACTGCAGCCCTGGCAGCCTGAGACCAGCACTGGCAACTAGACAAAGTGACGGTTTAATTTTACCAAAGGGCTGGAAATGCAACCTCACAGCTGGAGAAACTGCATTGAGTTTGATGAGAACAAAGAAAGCAGAAGCCTCTCCCTTTCACCAACCCACACTAGTGGCCTGGCCAGCCAGTTTTAGCAGAGAATTTTCAGCAGCCCAGTGTTCTCCCAGCGAAGCCAGTGGAACAGGGCTGGGCATCACTGGGTTTATCAGGCACTGCGAGAAGCCAGAGGGGGAAGTGCGGTGCTCATGCTTTTCACAGCTCCCTAACACTTTAGAATGACACTGCTACTGTTTCTATTTTAACGTGTCGTGTTCTAATGTTGGACTTATTTAATCTCACCCCAAACAGCACAGTAATTGCAGAGCAGAAATCCACTTTGGGAAAAGGAGTGTTTGCATATGCTAATGATTTCCAGAGTTCTGCGACTAAAAACTGAGCATGTGTGATTTAAAAAGAAAAGTATGTCCTGCCCTTTGCTTCAAATGATAGGTGCGATGTTTTTAGGTCAGTAAACAACAGAATGTAAAATAAGCTGCAAAATATCATAAAGCATGGTCACCCAGGATCCTCACATGTATAAAGCGCACAGTCAACTCTGGGGTCAGCTGTTCTAGTAAAAGATGATGTCTGCTTATGGCCAAGTCGGTGACTCCACATCTCAGTAGTAAATATGGTTAACAATGACAACCTAAGACTCACAGCACCTTCTGAATCATGGAAACAGATCTCAGGAGATAGCAGCACATGACTGCAAGTCCTGGGTTCCAGGCTCAGCTGTGCCACTGACCGTTTGGGGATGGTAGATAAGTCGCTTTATCTCAATAAGTCTCATCATCCTCAAATTTCAAAGCAGGGCCCTGGACTAAATATGCTCCAGAGAATCATCAAAGAGTGTTTAAATATCCAGTTCAATTATAATTTTGGCCAAAAAAGGGATATTAAATTACTCAAATTCTTTGAAAATTAGTAATTTAGGTACAGGGTATATACATGTTTCTTTTATTAAACAGGACAGCACACTTCCTCTTTCCCCACAGGCATGCCTTATCCTCCCAACTAGAATAGAAATTCTCCAAGCAAGGCACCGAGCACCTCACCCAGCAGCTAAGACATCACACCTGATACAGCATCTGCTCCGTTCGACAGTTTGAAAGACAATGAGTGAGCGAGTGCTTAGTTGTTCAGTCATGTCTGTCTCATTGTGGCCCCATGGACTGTAGGCTTCTGGGTTCCTCTGCCAATGGAATTTTCTAGGGAAGAATACTAGAGTGGATTCTCCTCCAGGGGATCTTCCTGACCCAGGGATCAAACCCAGGTCTCTTGCATTGCAGGAGGATTCTTTCCTGATTGTGCCACTGGAAAAGCCCCTTAAAGACAACACATTTAATAAAAATCAAAGTAGAGTTGCTATAAAACAGTATTCAGAAAAACAGACTCTAGAAGGAGGATGGGAAATAACTGTATCATTACCAAGGTAAATATATTTTCCTCTTAAGATGTGGGCATGTCGGGATTAAAAATGAAGTCTGAGATGGATCAGACTTCCCTGGCTCAGACTGGTAAAGAATCCACCTGCCAATGCAGTAAACCTGGGTTCAGTCTGGGTCGGGACGCCGCCATGGAGAAGGAAATGGCAACCCACTCCAGTATTCTTGGCTGGAAAATCTCATGGACAAAGGAGCCTGGTGAACTACAGTCCATGGGGTTGCAAAGAGTCAAACAGGACTGAGCAATTAACACATACACATTGACATCAAGACTTCCGAGTCACTGGAAAATACTTTAAAATAGGATACTTCTGGGTTGAACAAATCTGCATTTACAATTGTGTCTTTTAAATTACACTCCTCCTACAGTTCCTAGTGGTTTTGTTAATCATGAAGAGCAGTTATCAGAGTTTGTCTGTGACCATCAGCCAAGTTTGTGCCCTGTCTTTCTTGCCTTCCTGCAAGCTGAAGTAACAAGCTTCCACATCTAAAACACCTCTATGACTCAATCCAGAGGCTGTCTTAGTGAGGCCTTCTCTGAAACCCTCTGCTACCTACACACATTCTTTCTTCCTTCCTCGAGGATTTTTTTAGGTGCTTAGCACTTAAACACAACAACACATTGCATGTTATACTTATCTTGATTATTATCCATTTCTCCATTAGAATGTTACAAGGATAAGGATTTTTGTCCACTTGACTCACTGGTCTAACTTGGTGCCTAGAACAAAGCTCATCACATAGTAGGTGCTTAATATATACAATATATAATGGCATGCCTTATCTGATACTATCAAATATATAACATATTATACCTTTATAACATATGCTATTATATGATATATATTATGTGTTATATAGTATGTTTGGGGGGGGCTTTCCCAGTGGCTCAGTGGTAAAGAATCTGCCTGCAATGAAGTAGACGCAGGAGATATGGGTTCAGTCCCTGGGTTGGGAAGATCCCCTGGAGGAGGGCACGGCAACCCACTCCAGTATTCTTGCCTGGAGAATCCCATGACAGAGGAGCCTGGCGGGCTACACTCCATGGGGTCACAAAGAGTTAGAACATATTATAAATGTATTTAATATGTGTTATAGTCCTCTTATATGATCATTACATTAAATATGACATGTATAATATGCAGCACATATTATAAGGGGTTGCTGAATATTGCAGATATTCCTTTTAAGCTCCTAGCAACAAAGGCACATGAGAAAACGGGTGCACAGGGCCAGGGTGGGGGTGGGGGAGGCATTTTTCTAAGAGGCCCCAACATGGGGGCTCCAGGGGCAGTGTGTGGTCAGGACAAGGACAAGGACTCTGAAGTGAGATGATCCTTGGCTCTGCTACTCGTAGCTTTTTGAAATTAAGCAAGTTATCCAACCTCTCTAAACCTCAGTTCCCACACCCGTAAGTCTAGGGTCATGAGACCCTGGCCATAAGCTTAATGTGTGGACTGCATGGGTTCCAGTACGTGACACACCCTGCAGAGAATCTAACAGACGAAACAGGGCTAGGTGGTGGTGGTGGTCCCAGCGAGGAGGACAACGGAGATGATTACACTGTGACAAGGAATGAGATGGGGATGCAGGCGAAGCAGACACCCTTTCATGGCACCCTCAGACCTTAGACTCTCTTCTCCCTCCCCTGCATTTCTAGCCCCCAGACTCATGCACACACAGACGGTTGATAAAACAGCACTCAGGTTTCAAGAAAGGAGAGGTGTTGCAAAGAGGTTTGGCACACATCAATCAAAGATCTGGAGCGCTGGCAGTTCTTCCAGGGCCATTCTTCGCACCCAGGGGTCAAAGAAACAGGAACCATGACACCCGCACAAAACAGATCCACTGGGGAAAGTGCCATTTTGGGTAATGGAGTTTTCCAGGCATCTACGTAGGCATCACAATACTATGGGTTGTGTTTCTTTCTGCTTAGCTTTGTTTTGACCAAAACTCTTTCCCAAATACATTGAAATTCTCTGCCCAGCCTCTGTGTACTGCCAAGATCCATTAAGCTCAGCCCCATCCACTACCCACCCCAACAGAGTTGAGGAGTTGATGCCCCAGGTGGCAGATCTGATCAATAGAAGGTCAAACAGGGAAAGAATCAAGAGAAGAGCTGCTTGTCCTTCCCTCCATCTCCAGGCTGAGGGGCCCAAGATGCAGAGGTTCCATGTGACCTCCCTAGAGACAAGCAGGGTGACGGAGAAACAGGCTGGCACTTTTTGTAAAGCTGTGACCAATTAAATTACACACTCATTTATATTTGGCCTCCCTTTCTGCAGGTCTTGACTTCCTTTTTGCCCGCATATGTGTTCCCCTGGGACTGCACCCTTAATAAACATTAACATGTGCTGTAATTTTTGCCTTGGGCTCTGTTTCCTGAGGAATCTGGGCCTCTGCGATGATTGGGACTCTTCATTATAATGACCAGCTCTTATACTGGCTTCTAATGAAGTCATGGGCTCCCTTTGGGTCAGCCCTCAAGGAGACACTTCGCTGTTTATCCAGCAAGTGTCTGAAGTGTAGGGAAGTGATTAAGAGCTCAGATCGGGGCTAGCCTGCCTCATTCAAATCCCAGCTTTATCACAAGCTGGGAAACCTGGACAAGTAACTGAAAACCAAGCTTTTGTTTCTTCATCCTTAGATGTGGGTAAGCAAGTAACGACCTCATGGAATCCTCGTGAAAAGGAAATGATTTAATACTTTCTAATGCCTGACACACAATTAACCTTCAATGAGGGTTAGCCACTGAGTTCTCTCACTGTCTGATTAACAGGCTTAATCCTCATCGTTGCTACTATGCCACCATACAGCAATCCTCTCTGGTATACAATCTCTAAGACACTAGAGGATCATATTTATGGAATCTATAAAAATGGTGCTGATGAACCCATCTGCTGGGCAGGAACAGAGTCACAGATATGGAGAACAGACTTGTGGACACATCACGGGGGAGGAGAGGGACAAACTGAGAGGGGAGCACTAACATATATATGGGCTTCCCTGGTGGCTCAGAGGTTAAAGCGTCTGCCTCCAATGTGGGAGACCTGGGTTCGATCCCTGGGTCGGTAAGATCCCTAGGAAAGTAAGACAGCTAGTGCGAAGCCATTGTAAATACAGGGAGCTCATCTTGGTGCTCTGGGAGGACACAGAGGGGAAGGACAGGAAGGCAGAGGGAGATCCAAGAGGGAGGGGATATAGGGCTATACATGGCTGACCTAGTGTTCATGTATGGAAGGGAGAGCTTGACCATAAAGGAGGCTGAGCACTGAGGAACTGATGCTTTTGAACTGTGGTGCTGGAGAAAACTCTTGAGAGTCCCTTGGACTGCAAGGAGATCCAACCAGTCCATCCTAAAGGAAATCAGTCCTGAATATTCATTGGAAGGACTGATGCTGAAGCTGAAACTCCAATACTTTGGCCACCTGATGTGAAGAGCTGACTCACTGGAAAAGACCCTGATGCTGGGAAAGATTGAGGGCAGGAGGAGAAGGGGATGACAGAGGATGAGATGGTTGGGTGGCATCACCTTCTCAATGGACCTGAGTTTGAGCAAGCTTCGGGAGTTGGTGATGGACAGGGGGCCTGGCGTGCTGTAGTCTATGGGGTCACAAAGAGTCGGATACAAATGAGTGACTGAACAACAATGGCTGATTCACAACGTTGTACAGCAGAAACCAACAAAACATTGCAAAGCACTTATATTCCAATAAAAAAAAGAGAGAATTCTAGCTTACTAGAATTGTGTGCAAAGTAGAACTAAATAAGATCCAGGAAAAAATGCAAGAGTTAATGTATGTCAGAACAAATTATTTTTAAAGTCTTGTAAAAGGCTCCCCACAGCAATTTTTCTTTACACTCTGCTTCTTGATTATATTCTACCAAATTATCAAGTTCCAAATTAGCTAACTGTACATTTTTGAGTCATGTGGTGTGACTGTGGAGCAAGAATTCTGCCTTAGCATTAGCACCATTGAGTGCCTACCTTGTGTTAGCTGTGAAACACAGGAGTTTAGTGACCATAAATGAAAGTGTGACTCATTCTGATTATTTGCCTTCTTGAATAAAACTACCAGACAGACAGATGGACAAAGACTGCACTTTTAGCAATTAGGACAATGTTTTAGGAAATTGTTATCCAAAACTAATCACCATGTTTTCAATGCAAGGCTTATTCAGTCTAATCATGTGGCAAAAATTTCTTTAGCAGTATCCTCAAGGTGTGAGAAAGAAATACAGAACGCTACCCAGGTTTGGGGAGAGATACTGATATGTATGAGAGCAGAGGATGAATATACACAAAAGAAGGCTTTAGCCTTGCTTTCCATCACCACAGTCTCACTCAGGATCTCAGGGTCTCATGCTGGCTCATGTATGACACGATATCCCAAGTATAGAATTCTCTATCAAAGCTGATCTCGTCAATGTTTATTTTTATTAATAAGACTTTATCAAAGTACAGTGATGGAAATTAGGAACATCCTACCAATGACAGCAGCCCATGGGGATGGAAATGACCAATTGTGAGATGTGCTGCTGACATGTACAATATAATAGTAATATATTAGATTGTCAAAAAACAGTGTAATAATAATCTGGAGGCCTTCCCTGGAGGTCCAGGGGCTAAACTCCATGCTCCTAATGCAGGGGGTCTGGGTTCAATCCTTGGTCAAGGAACTACCCTACATGCTACCCCTAAGAGTTTGCATGCTGCAAATAAGACCTGGTGCAGCCTAAATAAATTTTATATATATATATATATATATATATATATAGAGAGAGAGAGAGAGAGAGAGAGAGAGGGAGAGAGAGAGAGAGAATGACGCATGAAGTGTTAGTCACTCAGTCCTTTGACTCTTTGCAACCCCATGGACTATAGCCCGCCAGGCTCCTCTGTCCACAGGATTTCCCAGGCAAGAATATTGGAGTGGGTAGCCATTCCTTTTTCCAGGGGATCTTCCCGACCCAGGGATCAAACCTGGGTCTCTTGCATTGCAGGCAGATATGTTACTGTGTGAGCCACCAGGGAAGCCCGTGTGTGTGTGTGTGTGTGTGTGTGTGTGTGTGTGTGTGTGTGTGTGTGTGTAAAATGCCAAAATTATAGTTAAGTGAAACCCCTAAGAATTCAGGAGAAACTTCAAAGTCATGCTTTTAGGATAAGATGAGTTGAAGATAAGGAACTCTGTGACAACCATTAGGACAGCTCTCAAAGGCCATTTTTCTTGGCTTCCAAGAAAAACTGGTATATTCTTTCTAGTAAATTCCCAAATAGGAGTTAAAAAAAGAGTTGGGCCCAAGGAATAATGGCAATTCCCCCAGCAGCCAACCACTCAGAGAAAGCAGTGCACTCAAGACCATCTTTCTTGAACCCTCAGACTTATCCTTCGAGTGCTGCTTTGGCCACATGACTTCAGGGCACCTTCTTTAGATACTTGGAGATACCAGGGAACCTGGATCCACTCACTTGCAACCTTGATCTTATGACCTTTGCAATGTTATGTTTGTTGGCTCAATAACACACTAGAGTGACAAGAACCTTAAACCTGGTCTAGGTGTCAGCAAACTACAAATCAACACTAGACTTTGTGGCCTGGCCCAGCTCCAATAACCCTCCAGTCCTTCCCACCAATGACCTTAAAAATGTCAGAAAAAAAATGTTCATTTACCAGTACTCATCACAGATGCACATTTAATATGAAGCCATCAAAGCTTCCAAGCCCCAGGGAGAATCCAAGTAATGGTTCACAAGATTACGCATTTGGCACTAGTGGTAAAGAATCCGCCTGCCAACGCAGGAGACATAAGAGATTCAGGTTGGATCCCTGAGTGGGGAAGTTCCCTTGAAGTAGGAAATGGCAACCCACTCCAGTATCGTTGTTGGGAAATTTCATGGACAGAGGAGCCTGGTGGGATATAGTCGATGGGGTCTCAGAGTTGGAAAAGACTGAAACAACTTAGGGATCTAAGTGAGAATGAGTTGAAGATACATTAGGCTTGCATTTAATGGCTCACCATCAATGCCACATATAGACAAATTGTTACCAGCTGCCCAGGGTAGGAACGGCTTACCAAAAGCCTTTTCCTACCCATTGCACTGAAACAGCCAGCTCTGTAGCACAGATGTGACAGGACAGAGCTTGCATCACCACACAATCACAACCTGGGGTGACCAGTATAAGAATTACGGCCACTGGGGAGGAGAAATTAGGGACCAGAGGTACAGAGCCAGGAGCTAGCCTGTGGAAAATTCCGCAATCTTTAGACATGCAAGCTTTTAATTGGAAGATTTGGTTCTGAAAGTTTTCTCCTGAAAAGAAGCATACAAATTTTAAGTGCACCATAAGTTATTTCTTTTGGTTGATTAGATTCTCAGAAATGGAAATTACTAGAATGTTTTTTTGTTTGTTTACAGAGCACAGACCTATAGCAGTCAGTTATTATTAACAGCAAGTAGATCTAAAACAGTTTATATGAGAAATAAACTTGACAAGAGATTTTTTTCAACTTTGACAGCAACGGAGAAAATACATATAGCACTATCAATAACAAGCTGTGTCTCTAGAAAAACATTTCTAAACTCTGAATAAAAAAATTTCAATCAACCACACTGGGAGAAAAATAATGTTTCTGAACTTTTTATAGAAACAATTATAAGATTATTATCTTATAAGAGGCAATCAAAGAAAAAATGCAACCAAAAAGTATATGGGAAAAAATGTATTAGAAATGTGTGGTAGATACTTTATAAAATACAAACAAAATATTATATAATTATAAATTGCATTTATATTTAAAATAAATATAAAATATAAACAAAATATATTTTTTCTGAGATTTGTGATACATGTGTTTGTTGACTTTCAAACTCATGAATTACTGTTATTTCTTTCCTCATTCTAAGCAAATATAAAAACTTTGCAGTCATACTGTTTATACTTTTTCCTCAAAGAAGCCACCCAAATTGTATGAGTTTCAAGCTTCATAAATCCTCGATCTATTTCTGGGGTTATGCATTCCTTGACAATTAAGCCTTGCTGATATATCATCATCAACTGACTTTAATGCTCTGGTTATCTCTCAGACTGTCCTTTCTCCAACTGGAATTTGTAAAAATCATCGCATAATGCCAAAGGCTGATGCCAAGGCCACAATGAACATGATAAATGGCCAGCACAAGGCTCTCACTTAGGTTATGTCTCCTATGTATCCCACAGTTTGCAATTACATGCTTCTCTGTCTCTACTACTCATCCTCGTCTTAAACATCTATGCATCTTCTTCAGCCCCAAAGCCTGCAGAGAACTCGTGTACTACATAAATGTGGCAAGGAAAGAAGGAAGAGAAGGAAAAAAGGGAGCAGAGAAGCAGCGAAAGTGAAGAGGTAGACTTTTAAGGAAGAAAGTGTAGAAAAAGAATTGAAAATGGTTTAAGCACTGTTTCATAGATCATGCAGTTAAATCACAAAGCCTTCATGTTTTTACCATATCATCCGTGTGTGTGTGTATGTATATGTATGTGTGTGTGTGCTGACCTGTATGCACCATAAATTTTTCTCTTAATTCCTTCCATTTTTATTCAAATTTATTTAAACTTTTAGACTCAAAATATTTTTATTCAATATATTATTTTATTTGGCATTATTCTCACCAGCATACTGCTTTTTAAAAGCAACTTGAATGTTACCTATATTATGCAAATGAAAATCGGGGAATTTAATCACGCAGAATGGTCCTAGAGGAGCCATTAAATCATCAAATGTCCAAAGGAAAAATTTGGAGAGTCCTAGTATATTCAATAATTCGCGTATCAGTGCCCAGAATTTAATATAAATTGAATTGAATCCTACACACAACTCTTCGTAGATTCTGTCTGTCGATAAGACAAGCTTTCATAAAAACTGGCAAGCTAAAACTACAGACTGCAGCCCATTTTCATTTTCATTTCAATGAAACACAGTGAATATAGAGGCATCACATAAATATTTACCAAACTCTATAATTCTTCCAAATGTAATAATAAATGAAAGTATCCTTCAATGTGCATATAAAACACCTGCAAAAAAATTTTTTAGAAGACTGAAATGAGATACCAGCTACCTGAAGCCACAAACAATAAATTTACCCCAATACCTCTTCCAGAAAGCCAGTAATACATGGAGCAATCATGATCGTTTTCGTAACCTCTGCTTACTAGGCCTCTGAAATCTCATTCTCTGCTAACTGAAGAAGTTAATACCATTCAGCATCACCTAGCACTGAGGAAATCATGATGCTGCTGACAGGAAGGGCCAGGTAAACTGTGGGAAGGCTCTACTATTAAAACATAAAAGGAAGAATGGGCTCAGAGGAAAGACCACACAAGCTTCGAGATTGTTGGCTTGCCCCCCAGTGTGGGTTTCCTCTTTATGCTGGCCATTATACTTATCATTTACTAGTTGCATGGGGACAATGGCAGCATAGAGTTGATGCACAGGGCAGAAATAGTCACAGATTTGAACCAAGGGTCCTCTATTAAAGCCTGAATTGCCTTCAGCCTACTGCTAAGAAAAGGTCAAGAAGGCACCTGCTGAAAAGAGCAATGAAAGCATGCTGTTCATTATTTTCCAGAAGCTTCCACCTCTCCCTCCTGCCTGATTTACATGACAACTACTAGATTCATCTGAATGTCGTGGAGTGTTCAGAGCTCCTCCGGGAACATTATATTTCTCTCAGATAATTATGATCAAAAAGTCTAGAGCTAAAGGGTAAAAATCCAGGGCCAAGAAAAGCTTCTGCTATCACTTGAACCTAACTTCATTCCTCTCCTTAACTTGCTCTGGTCCCAGGGGCAAATTTTGAGCCAAATTCAATGAATCTCTTTCGACCTAGATGGGCGGGGGATACAAATATCACCTGGAAATAAGAATGAGGATGGGGATCACCATTTAGTCTGGAATTATCGTGAACTACACCAAAGTTGCCGAGTAATATCTGTCTTACTCCTCAAATTGTCAAAAAGGAGTTGAAACAGCAAGTTTTCAGAAAAGAAGCTGGAACAGTTAGCAGCTGTCTATAAGAAAAAATATGATTTCCAATGCCTCTGAGTGTCAGAAAACGGAAGCTTATACTTTATGACATTATGCAAGAAACATGATCCTATGGAAATTACCCAGCTCTTTCAATATCTGACTTCTGCAATGATAAAAGGCTCCTCAAATTTTTAACAATACAAATGTTTCTCTTCCTGTTTTTGATTCACCCACTCTTGACACTTGATTAGAGTATGCAAATAAAGAGTATTAGACTCAGCACTGGCAGCTAGCAAACAGTTCTTCATTTGAACTAACTAAATAAATGCTACATAGTTGCATATCTTTATTCTTTCCCTGGCCACCAGTTGAAATGAATTTTTCTCCCTATAAAAGATCAAGTATAGCATCTCAACATTGGAGAGCTAGAAAGATCCTGATCGCACTGGAGAAGGCCCAGTCTGACACCTGTGGCCCTCTGTGTCACCGCGAACTGACCCAGTGCCTCCCATAAAGGTAGTGCCCAAACAGCAATAGATTGTGAAGACAGCAGTGACCGCTGTCATATGCTATGTCAGGCTGCGTTATCATTCAGTAATGATCCACGCCTCTTCCTCCCTTTCTCTGTAAGAGAAGTAGTCTTCTCTGCCCCACATCGATATTCAACTCGATCCCAAGGTGGTCTTTGGTCAATGGAATGCAGACCAGTCTTGAGTTAAGACTTCAAGAGGCACTGCAAGTTTCCATCAGCCTCTGGCACTCCTGACCTGACTTCAAGAACACTACAGCCCAGACACTGAGTACTCTCTTCAGCCTGGGTCCTGGAGTAGGAAAAGCATGTAGAATAGATCGTAACTCACACTACACCCTGCAACAACCTCAACTATTTTGCCAGACCCAAGAGCAAGAAAAAAATATCTGCTTTTATAAGCCACTGAAATTTTTTGATTGTTTGTTACACAGCAATAATACAGAAAACCTGACTAATACATACACTTAGCAAGGTTATAGTGGCAGACTAGAGTAGAAAAGAAGGGGATTAACATGAGATTTGGAGTCCACGTCACTAGACTGTCAATTCCAGCTCAGACAACTCCCAAATGCTTGACCCCGGTTAGGCAAATCTCACTGAACCCCACCTTGCTGGATTAATGTATCAATTAGAAAGTACCTACAAAGCACCCAGCACAGTGCCTAGCAAAAAACAGGTACTTGATAAATGGATCAATAATATAATTAGTAATAATGAATGGTAAAATATCTTCCAAATTATCCATGATTAATATTCTGAACTGAAAACTATTTAGATTAAATATTTCTTTAATATCAGCTAAATAAAACAGTGAAAGTCATTGCAGCTTACAAAAGTATCTAACGGAAAATTATAGTTTAAAATGTACAATGTACTCTGTCTAAACCTTCTAAAACTTCTGAGTAGCCAAGAATATGAATTTTTATCGTGTCAAAGAATAAGAATGTGTTCTTTGTGAAGGAAAAAAAAAAGATTAAATTGCATGTTCCATCTTCCAGACTGGTCACTGGTCATTTAAACTGTGATTGAATCCACTGTAGTTGAAGGCCCCTCAGCTAATCTATTTACTGTGAATGTTATTAAACATTTATAAGTGCCTGTACATGGTAAAAAACTCCAAAGGTATGGTTTTGTTCACTGAGTTCCAAAATAGTGAAGAACAGAACACTACTAAAGTATAAGTGATAGTCGCTCAGTCGTGTCCAGCTCTTTGCAACCCCATGGACTCTTCTGTCCAGGGAATTCTCCAGGCAAGAACACTGGAGTGGGATGTCATTCTCTCTCCAGGGGGTCTTCCCAACCCAGGGACTGAACCCGGGTCTCCTGCATTGCAGGCAAAGTCTTTACAATCTGAGTCACCAGGGAAGCCCCTAGAACTACTAAGTGAATCAACTAATCCCAGCATAAGCTGATTCACAAAACAGGAGCACTGCAGTTACTAAAGCATATAAATAGATTTTTGATTCATCAGGAAAGCATTCAGAAAACTATCACTATTAATGAGTAATACAAGATTTATTGGGGTTGGAAAGCTTGCTTAAAAAAGAAATTCATCTAAAACATGAGTTCAATTCCCCGCCTTTCCAAAGAATGAGGAAAAGGAATTTATAGGAAAGAATCTGTAAACATACTCTAAAGAGCCCAGGTAAATTTAGGGCAGTGTTTCCGAACCACATACAGAAGAACAGCTTGAAGAGCTCACGTGAAGATTCTTAGGCTCCCATCCCAGAGCAATGGAATCAGAATCCTTGGGAATCAGGCCTGGGGATCTGCATTGCTAACAAACTTTCCAGCTGATTCACGTGCATGCAAAAGCTTGAGACCCATGAATCCATGCAAGCTACAACACAAGCTTTGGCGGGAGCTTTCAAGGTTCTCTTGAAAGACCAAACTCCAAACTCCAAGTTTAAGCCGTTTTATGCCTGGGGTTCAAACGAAGAGCAGAGTCCAGACTTCAGACCCAGTAACAGTAGTAGGGCTAAACAGCCATCCATTCATTCTGCCAGTGGCTCAAGCCATGATTTTTAGCGGTTGCAGGCAGAGCTGATGGATCATTCAACAGGAGCATAAGCCAAACAGTACAAACGGATGGCTTCTCTTGTCGCTCATACATTTGCCAAACTTATCCCCAACCTTAGCATCCCCTGGCACAAGTCGAGGCAATCATTCCTCGTCAGCTTCTTAGGGTGGGATGTTAAAATCTACAAGAAGCGAGATGGAAGAAAGATGGCTAAGAATATTACCATATGGGAACTCTAATCTTCATTAAAACATTTCATCATCAAGTCCAAGCCTCTTTTCTGATAACCAGAGAAAAACATAGTTTTACTTCCTTAAACAGGGAAACCATATGAAATATAAAGGAGAAAAAGAAATAGTCACTGTAGTTTTAAAACTAAGTAATTCTCTAGGAAGTTAAATCAGAAACATGGCTAATGAATGCAAAGAACAGAGTACTGAGTTAAGACTGAGGGGAAATGGTTCTAGATATATCCTCAAAACAGGTACATGACTTTACATGATGCACCCAGCTACTCTTTACCCCAGAGGAGTTAATGACCTAAGAAAAGAGATTAAGTCACAAAGCAATGTCAAAATGAAAGTGACATTTTTATCACTTATGGCAAAATTTGTTTTATGCAATCCAGAATATAAGGGAACAAATGCAAAACAGTGAGCTGACTTTTCAACGGAGGCAAAAGACACCAAACTCCTGAAGTCAAAACACTAATTGAAAAAGGTACACACACCCCAGTGCTCACAGCAGCACTGATTACAACAGCCAAAGCAGGGAGGCCACCTGAATACCCGCAGACAGATGAACAGGTAAGGAGGAGAGATGAGTGGATAAAGCAAGGTGAGTGGAGTGTTACTCAGTCATGAAAAGCATGAAATGATGCCATCTGCAGCAACACGGCTGGGCCTAGAGATTGTCACACTAAGTGGACTAACAAAGACAAATGCCATACGATATCACTCATGCGTGGAATCTAAACAGATAATACAGATCAACTCATTTATAAACAGAACCAGATATAGAAAACAAATTTATGGTTACCAAAGAGGAAGGCGGGTAGAGGATAAACTGGGAGTTTAGGATTAACAGATGCACACTACTCTACATATGCTGTGCTGTGCTTAGTCTCTCGGCTACGTCTGAGTCTTCGCAAGCCCATGGACTATACACACAACAGATAAGGAAGGACCCACTGTATACACAGGGTACTATACTTGATATCTTGTAATAACCTATCATGGAAAAGAATGTGAATAGGGATAGAATGTATGTATGTATGTAGTATATACATATATATCAGAGAAGGCAATGGCACCCCACTCCAGTTCTCTTGCCTGGAAAATCCCATGGACGGAGGAGCCTGGTAGGTTGCAGTCCATGGGGTCGCGAAGAGTCAGACATGACTGAGCGACTTCACTTTCACTTTCATGCACTGGAGAAGGAAATAGCAACCCACTCCAGTATTCTTGCCTGGAAAATCCCAGGGATGGGGGAGCCTGGTGGGCTGCCGTCTATGGGGTCACACAGAGTCGGACATAACTGAAGCGACTTAGCAGCAACAGCAGCATACATATATATAATTGCAAATCAACTATACTTCAATAAAAATAATTTATATAATGAATTATAAAACCAGCTATAGCATCAAATAACTATACACACATTTTCTGCAGTAATACCCGAGATGAAAACAGAACAGTACAAACTGGGAAAGTCTAGGCCACTCTCACCAAACTGCTCCTGCTCTTGCCTGCATCAAGTGACACAAGGGGAAACTTCCTAACAGAGCAACCCCTTGTGGCTTGATGCAGCCATTAGGCTGAACTGGTTACTCATTCAGCCTGATACCTTACTGTTGACCTACCTACCTATATCCACCTGAGTCCCAAAGGGAAGCTTCTCACGCTGGAGAAGCACACAAACAATGGGACCGCAAGGGGAGAGGACGGCGATTAACGGCTGGTGCCAGCCGTCTCTGCGCTCAGGACTCTATGGATTCTGACACACATTTAACACTGTACTCTTACAAATGTTAGATCAACACCAAACTCAAGTGTCTCTAGAAACAAGCAAGGAAGCCCGTGCTTGTCTTTAGACTGGAGATTGCAGTGGACACCACAGTTACTGAGAGCTAAACTTGAAACTAGGCTCCAAGTTATGTATCTTCTCTGAATGTTGGTTCATGAATTGAGTATTAAGATTAATGGGACTATTGGAAGAATTAAATAAGACTTGACTATAAAACCCTTCATACAGTATGTTGCCCATTGCAAGTACTCAATGAAGCCATTACTGTTAATAGTAAACTAGTAGCACAGAATAGACCCTCAGTAAAGATCGCTTTTCTCATTCTGTATTTCAAAGGTAAAAATACATTCTAACTGAATGACAAGTTACATATAAAAGATAGAGTATACGATTAAATCAGAACCCAGTTTTCCTGACATTTACCTTTTCCTTCTTTGTGGCTATGGAATCAGTTTTATGGTTTATACTGGCTGTAATCAGAAATCACATATTAAAAATATACAATTTAAAGTTTAAATCTGTGATGGTACAGAGAGTTTTGCTACTTCTATCCAATACTGAAACAGCTTCTCAAGCCCTTTTTCTGGTATAACTACTGTAAATCAGGATCCTTATGACAACCCCTTCCCACTACCTGTTTTCATGATCGTCATCAGCATCATCACCGTCTTCCTTACTGGGAACAAAACACCCTGTGAGCATTGTAGAAAATACTTTCCTGGATCCAAATGTGTCCCCGCAAATGAAAAGCGCCAACAGTACCATTCACACGGGAATGGAGAAGACGGAGCCCCTGTCTTGAGATGTCTACAACCTAGAGAAGACTAGAAAAAGATACTCTGGGGACTTCCCGAGTGGTCCAGCACTGGCCTCCCAATGCTGGAGGCCCAGGTTGGTCAGGGAACTAGATCCCACAGGCTGCAGCGCAAGATCCCACATGCCGCAACTGAGGCCTGGCGCAGCCATGTAAATAAATAAAAATAAATACTAAAAAAAGAAAAAGTTACTCTGCTGATCAAGGCATGTACACACGCGCGCGCGCACACACACACACACACAGAGCCAAGCACCTGTATGTTTAAAGGCAAATAATGACAATAAGAATAGAAATAAAATACCTGTCTGTAGCTATGATGATGTGTAAATCAACAGGTAGGGGACAACAAAAATATCAGGACAATTTTGTCCCACATCTTAAAATGTTTCTATAAAATGTAAAGTCTTACAGGTAAAACCTTAAAACCATTTTTGTACATAAATAAAATCCACAGCATGCCTCCTCTAGTCTATCATGAAAGTATTTGTAGAAGGATGCCTCCATGTATCAATGGGGCCGATACAGTGCAAACGCCTGTCAGTCAAGGGCCAGACGTGCCTATGAGACCCCAGAGACCAAGCAACTAATGCCAGATAGCTTCAGCAAAGCCTGTCTGTAGAGGGAAAAAAGAGCCACTTGAAAACTCATTTCACACTACTAGCCAATGCAAATGTAATTTACTTTATCAGGACCCTTAATTTAGTGAAGGTCCTGAGTACACTCAGCAGAGGTGAGAATTACCTATGCTTATCAGAAGATAACCTAGTGACAGCGTGGCTGGACAGGAAAGAAACCAGGGACTCCCACTGAAAACCACCAGCTCTCATGTATAAAGAGGTCTTCTTACAAGTCAGTGCATTCTAAGGAAAAGCTTTGACTTGGTCACCTCTGCACCAGTGCAACCTCATCTGTCATTCCACTTGAGTTCAAGAATAGCCCTTCACTTTCCCAGTGTTGACAACTGAAGAGACGTGAAACAACACTTCCGGCACAAAACTTGAAACTTACCACTCTCGTCATCAATATTGAACCTTCCAAGACCACTGCCATCCCTGATGGAGTACTGGATCTCCCCATCCCTCCCCGAGTCCTCATCGTGGGCAGTCACCTGCAGCACGCTGGTTCCAATCCGTGAGTTCTCTTTTACAGAGCCAACAACAGCAAAGTCCAGGAAATAGGGAGTATGGAGGTTTTCGTTGACATCCACCACTTCCACCTCCACAAAGGACACAGATGACAGCGAGACAGGCCGCCCTTTGTCCTTGGCCCGAACTGTGAGGTTATAGAACTGCTGCTTTTCATAGTCAAGCTCCCTGCTCAGGCGGATGGCGCCACTTGCTTTATCTATTTCAAATCTCCCATTGTAATCATTGACCAAAGAATAGCGCACTTGACCCCCCAGTCCCAGATCTGGGTCATGGGTCTCCAGCCAAGCAATGACAGTGCCAACAGGGAGGTCTTCAAGGACCTTCACACTGTAGCTACTGGGAATGAAAGCTGGGGAGCAGTCATTGACATCATCCAAGAAAACCTTCAGGGTGACAACAGAAAAGAGCTGCTGGCCACTTTCTGCCTTGTCTCTGGCTTCTATTTTTAAAGAATAGTTCGCTTTGGATTCCCGGTCCAATTGGTCTGCTATATACACGATTCCAGTGGAGCTATTGATGGCAAATTGTTGTGTATCTGTCAAGACTGAGTAAGTCACTTCACCATTAGAACCCAAATCTTTGTCACTGGCTTCCACTTGAATAATCTCAGTGCCAATACTTGAACTCTCAAGAATGTTAACTGAATAACTGTCTTGAATAAAAATCGGGCTATTGTCATTGGCATCCTCCACGTTGATGGTAAGCAACCTCCATGAGGACTTTTGTGGGTTCCCTAAGTCATAGATGGTGATGTTAAGGAGATAGAGGTCTCTGTGCTCTCGATCCATGGGCATAAGGACTTGAAGTTGCCCAGTCTCCATATCAATATTAAAACAGCTATCCATATTCCCATCAGATATTGTAAATAGCACCTTCCCATTGAAGCCAGAGTCGGCATCATAGGCTTTAATCTTAAGGATGTTAGCACCAACTGGCAGATTCTCCTTCACAGCCACATCAGAAGGAAATGACTTGTCAAAACGTGGTCCCTGTCGGTTAACTGAATAAAAGTCAAGAAATCCATCTTCTAGATTCAGTTTCCCATTTGCTTTAGCCTTAATGAGGAGCTTCTCTGCCAGCTTCTGAGCCACACGAGTTTCTCGGCAACTGAAGCTCTTTGAAGACACCTTCCCATGTAGGACTGAAATGTTAATAGACATAGGGTCCGCAAGATTCTCTCCATCAGTGGCTGTAATCCTGAGGGCAAAATTTCCATTTGTAATGCCAGAATTCATCAGTGACTTTTTAAGCTGCAAAACACCAGAGTCTGGGTTTAAATAAAAGAAACCAAGTTCGTTTCCAGAGATGATTTTGTACTTTACAAGCTCCAGCTCGTCAATATCGATCGCTGAGACAGCTGTGATATGACCCCCAACTGGAAAGTCATAGGAGATCACTCCCTGGCAAGCCACTTTTTCAAAGAGGGGGCTGTTGTCATTGACATTTCCGACTCGAATAGTCACATTGACCTCACTCTCGTGGCGGTATGGCGAGCCCCAGTCAGAGGCTCTGACGATGAACCTGTACGTTTCTGGAGAGGATTCAAAGTCCAAGTCTTCAGTGGTGCTGATGATGCCTGTAAACTGGTTAATGGCAAATGGCAACATGTTCAAGCTGGCAATACTGTAGGTGATGTACCCATTTTCTCCTTTATCCTTATCAGAAGCTGAAACTGTCAGAACGCTTGTTCCCACGGGAACACTCTCATTCACAAATGCCTCATACAACAGCTGCTGAAATTCTGGGGTGTGGTCATTGGCATCTTCTATGCTGATGGTGACTTGTGTTTTTAAATCTCCTTCTTTATTTGTCACCCCCAGTCTATAAACCTCCTTCTTAATGGTATTCAGTGGCTGTGCGGTGACGATCAGACCTGACCGGGGATTGATTGTGAAGTACTGAGCATCCTCTCCAGGGGACAATCTGTACTCCACATCTAGTGGTTCGGGACTTAATTTTACTATAGCAACCACAACACCAGGAGGGGAAAATTCACTAATGCTCACTTCGTACACTTCTTTCTCAAATCTAACTGGAACAGTGTCTCTTTTGGGGTTGGCGATGTGGACTACCTTGACTGCTGAAAATTTCTGAGGTGACCCCTTGTCTTTGGCTTGAAGAGTGAGGTTGTAGCCATAGGGAAAGCTCTCCCAGTCAACCGGCTTCTTCTCCTTAATCCTGTACTCATTCACCCACTTTCCTTCCTTGGCCAGGAAGAACTGGTCTAAAGGGTCCCCAGCCACGATGGAAACAGACTCAATCTCTCCATTGGCCCCTTCATCGAGGTCTTCAGCTGTCACCACCGCGTATACAGGCTCTGTGTCCAATGAGAAAGGAACGTGAGCGACCACGTGGAGAGTAGGGGCGTGCTCGTTTACCCGTTCAACATGAACATAAAGCTTGGCAGTGCTGCTCACTCCATTATTCCCATACAGCTTCATTCCCCGGTCCACGGCCAAGATCTCCAGATCGTATCTGCTCTTTTCATCATAATTTAATCGTCCACTTAAGGAGATGACCCCGCTCGTGGGGTGGACTGAAAAGAGCTCAACTTTGTTCTTGAAGTAGTAGTAGAATTCGCCATTGGAACCGATGTCTGCATCTGTTGCTGTCACCTGGGCAACACTAGTCCTTAGTGGTGTGTTTTCTGCGATTGTAACTGAGTAGGTTGTGGGTGAAAATAAGGGTCTCAGGTCATTCATATCTAAAACCTGTATGCTCACTTTGGTCCATGCTTCCAAATCCTCACCTCGGACAGAGCCCTTGACTATCAATAAATAATTGTCCTGAATTTCCCTGTTCAATATGGCGGAATTGCCACCTTTAGTTCTTATTCTGAGAAAACAGAAATCTGCAATGATGACTTCCTCGGCTTTGAAAAAGCCTTCCTCGTCTCCAGACACTATTCTGTATTTGATGTCCCAGGACAGATCGATCAAGGTGACGCCCATGCGACTCTGGCTGTTGACGTAAGTCCTTGCTGCCGAGTTCTCGTACACGGTAGCATTATAAATGGAATGTGTGAAGTGGAAACCCAGGGCTCCAGTCCCAGGCAGCCCCTGAGAGAGTGTAGCCAAAAGCTTGAGAAGCAGGAGAATGAGGCAAGAGGGAGGCCGTGTGCCCACACAGTATCCCATAGTTATATCCATCACATCATACTTCCATCCTGGAGGGGAAAAACAGAGAGAGAGAAGAGATAAATTAACCTAGAGGAACATGAGAGAAGGAACAGAAGCAACTATTATGAAACAGTGTGTTTTGAAAACTTTATTATAAAATCTTTTTACTAAAACATCAATACAAGAAAAAAAAGTAGAATGCTCCCTACTATTAGATGACAAGGAATTAAAAATCACTAGGATTTATACCTATCATGCCCGATTTTTTTGAGTGACACTTCTGCAGTGCTGACAGGATTGACTGTTCACTGGTGTAAGCTTTCTTGTATTCTGAAGGTCAGTTTAGAAATACATACTGCAAGGCTTAAGAAGTTCATTTACTGCTGACATAATATTAAATTCTAGGCAATTATCCTAAGCAAATAATTAGACATGTGTACATTTACAGGACAGTTTAAAACACAACAATTGAAAAAATATTAATGCTTATCAATTGAAAAGCAAATACTTTGTGGCACATTTTAGAAAACAAAATACTATGCAGCCATTAAAAATAAGGACTAAAAAGGTATGTATTTTCAGGTATAGTAAAAATATAATACTACATGGAAAAAAGACCATAAAACAGTATATGTGATATGATTCTATTATGACTTAAACATTTACATATAAACTGCATTTTTATCTTTAAAGTGAATTAACTATGTTGTGAGTTTGGGGAGCATCTTGTATCTTCTAATATTTCTTAAATCAACATTGTACATCAATGGTTGTGTAATTACTTTTTATAATTAGGATCTTTAAAGAAATGTATTCCAAGTATTACCATCTCTGTCGTGTTGAATTTTAAACCGATCAAGAGTTAGGCATAATCCAATACAATGAAGATTAACAAAATATCATGTAACAAACCAAGCAGGGAGGACCATCCCTAAGGAGTTACCTGATCTAAGCGATATTCACGAGTGGACTGTGTCTCTCAGAACAAGAGAGGTAAGGAAGATTTTGTGCAAGGAAAATTTAAAGAATGACAAGAGATTTATCTTCTTATGAGTAATTGAAGGAATTACTTCCAATTATTTTTATCAGCTACTATTAAATTTCCACAGTCACCACAGCTCTATGACTGTGTAGAAGAAAAGATTAAAAATATTTTCCTATTTTAACTGTAAAATCTGTCAAGTGCTTTAAAAACAGAGAAGGGGAATGTTATTTAACAGGAAAGAGCTTTCTATTTATATGCTTTGGCTCAGATTTTTAGAACAACCAAATGTATGAGTTCTTCCACCAAGACATACTCACCAGACCCTCACATTTCCTTTCTCTGTCTCTTCTATGGGAAACAGAATGGAAGAGAAGAGGAGAAAGGAAAGGAACCCTTCTGCAGGCATTCTGTGACTTAGCTGCTTTGTTACATTTAATCCTCGCAACAACCTAAAGTACTACAGAACCCAACTACATGTTAGAAAACTGAAAGCTAGAAGACTGTTAACCCACTTGGCTGGAACACTGGCCCATCCAGTTTCCAGCAGCAGAGCAGCATCTCAAACCCTGGTCTTTTCTGCTCCAAAATCCATGCTTTTTCCCATCACACCATCAGTCTTCCTAAATTCTCTATCAACATAAGCAAGAATGAAATTATTAACGCTTCCCAGAAGCACATATTACTTTAATTCTACGGAACTAGTCAGTATTTATCACTGATGGAAAAACATAAAACTCACCCAGCTTCTCTATTTGGTTACCTCCATTCTGGTTTTAAACTAGTTACAGTCACTGATTGTAAGCTGAAAAATCCCCCGGGGAAGTTTAGCATCTTCAAATATTACCAAGTATTTCTGTAGCTTATAAAAATATCCATGGTTGGCAAGGCACATATTATTATAATTTTTTGTAGATAATAACATCGAACCTCACTTTCCTAATATTAGAACTCAGACTCTCTCCACACTCCACAATGCTTTCTCATTTTTTCCCCAATTCTGCCTTCCAGGAAACTCTCATAAGCGAAATTCTGGGCCTGTATTTGCTTAGTTCTACCTGAGAAGGAAATACGCCTTGCTGCTATCATCAGATGCAGCATCTAGGAGACACTGAATAGGTAAGCAATAACAGTACAGTTTAATATAGGAATTTCATAAGCAAAATAAAGACTAAAAATAAAACATGCTGATGTAATGACCTTTTGTATAAGTTAATTTCACAGTTCCTCTCGCTGTCTGTCTTTGGGAAATGCTCCATGTGCTAAGTTATGTGCGGAGAAGCAGCTTGGAGGCAGAAGTTCAAATATCCCTCCCAGGAGAGTGAACCCCAGGGGATCAGTGCAACTGGGGGTACCTCTCTGTGGAGCACACTCAGCTGAAAGAAGGGATCCTTAGGGATTACAGATAGAAACCAGGAGAAGCTTTAATAAGAACCCACATGACTTAAGAGACTCTTTCAGTTCACCATCTGAGAATGCTTCAAAATGGAAGAGGCATTTTCACGTTCACTATGAACACAGTGGAAGGAGATGGGTGTTTATAAGAGGATAATTGAAGGCATGCATACTCTCTTAAGGTAGAAAAGAGGGTACTCCCAGCATCTCCAGGGAAATGCAAATTTTGTTTCTGCCTCGTTACCTACTCACCAGTCCTCCCTGGTGGCTCAGACAGTAAAGAATCTTTCTGCAATGCAGGAGACCCAACTTCAATCCCTGGGTAGGGAAGATCCCCTGGAGACAGGAATGGCAACCCACTCCAGTATTCTTGCCTGGAGAATTCCATGGACAGGGGAGCCTGGCGGGCTACAGTCCATGGGGTCTCCAAGAGTTAGACATGACTGAGTGATTAACACTTTCATTTTTTCAACAGAGTCTATGTCGAGCGCACTTCCTGTGGTTTTACCAATACATCACCCAAGGAATCTGGACTCTTCGGTCACCAGAAAAGAAAACCACTCCAATGGTGAATTTAGTTCAACTAAAGTTTTCTTAGTCTGTCCCCACATTTCCACCCTAAGCCCAGCCTGAAGGAAACCTGTCAGGATGCGCCCAAACTGGACACCATCCTATTCCCAGCATCAATACCAGCGCGTACCAAGAACCATGTACCACGAAGAAGGTATACCATACTGGTGTACTGAACACAATACTCTTTCTAAAGTTTTTATCAAATTTGTTACAATATTGCTTTTGGTTTATGTTTTGTTTTTTTGGCTGTGAGGCATATAGGGTCTTAGCCCTCCAACCAGGGGTCAAACCACACCTCATGCATTGCAAGGCAAAGTCTTAACAACTGGATGGCCACGGAAGTCCCCGCTAAACACAATATTAAGGGAGGGAAGTAAATAGAGACCCAGAGGCCTGTAGTATGTTCAGCTCCCAAATCCTCCAAATAAGCACATCTTACTTCAGGAAAGAGAATCAAGAAATTATACAAATTCAAAGGAGGCTGAAGGGCTTCCTGGGTGGCACGAGTGGTAAAGAAAGAAAAAGTGAAAGTTAAGTCGTTCAGTTGTGTCCGAGTCTTTGCAACCCCGTGGACTATAGCACACCAGGCTCCTCCATCCATGGGATTCTCCGGGCAAGAATCCTGGAGTGGGTTGCCATTTCATTCTCCAGCCTGCTAATGAACCAGCCTGCCAATGCAGGAGACACAAGAGATGCGGGTTCGATCCCTGGATCAGGAAGAACCCCTGGAGAAGGGAACGGCACCCTACCCCAGTATTCTTGCCTGGAGAACCCCATGGACAGAGGATCCTGGCGGGCTACAGTCCATGGGTTGCAAAGAGTTCGACATCACTGAGGGCCTAAGCACACACACATATAAAGGAGGCTAAAAGATTATCTGTTTCACTCTCTTGAGTTTAAAGGTGAGGAAACTGCTGCCCCAAAATAGGATGAGATCCCCTAATATAAGGTCTCAGATCTCCCAGGTTCTAGACAATACCAAGTAGAAAAGTTTGCCAACTGAATACTAATTCAGTTTCCTTTCAGTTGTATTATAAATTTCACTCTGTGGTTTATCATCATTTTGCAGTCATCTTTGTTTTCTAACATCTTATTACTCCCCCTAGAGTTACTCCCTCCTCTAAGTAGTTAACTGTTTATAAATAAACACTTAAGTGCCCTGGGGGAGAGTTACTTTTACAACCCTTCTGGTGAATCCGTCAAAACAAAAAATGTTGTCATAATATGAAAAAAAAATCATTCATTTTAACTATTCGAAAATGATATTTTACATATTGAGTTTACTTTTTTTAGCAAGATACACTGCTGGAATATTTTTCTTATAAAGCAGAATTAATGATCTTAAATACAAATGAAAAGACTCAAACTACACTGAAATCAAATTGTACTCTTGTGTTCTAAAATCTGGATTTAACTTCAAAACCCTGAGCAGGACTGAGTTGTCAACTTCAGTTGTTAAAACAAAAATATCTCATGAGGATTTAGTATTTTTAGTTTTGTTAAAAAAAAAAAAAGAACCCTATATGGCACAAATTAATAAGCTTGCAGTTTTCTTCATCAATTTAGAAAATAAAGGAGTGCCAGAAGCGAGAAATTCTTTAAAATTCTGTAAAGTAAGTATTAAAATAAGACTTTGGCTTCCTTTTTTTAGTATGCAAAGATGACTGTTAAGATGTTTTCTTAAAAAAAAAAAAGAATTCAGCTTTTCCACATTGGGGACAAGCTATTTGTGAACCCTGAGTATGAGAGATGGTTTGAGAAGCTCTGCACATTGATTTATTTTACTGCTTCTGGATTACTTTAAAGAAAGCACTTAGTTCCCAACCTCGGAGCCTATTTTCTACGACTTAGTAACATAATCAATAATTTTTGATATAATCTCTGAAGAGATCATCGAGTCATCAATCTTGGAGACATTTCCTTTCCAGAGGCAGCGCGGCGTGCCTCACCGCCCGGCCCTGTCCGCTTGGATGGAGGTCCTCAGGCTGGGCTGCAGAAGGGCAGGCTGTTTCCTTTCCAGGGATGAAAAAACACCACAGACCCCAGGGCAGAGAACAGCTCTTATAAAAGCCACCTCTCTGTGAGCCTTGGCTCAGAGCGAGGCTCAGCTTGCTTGGGGAACCTGGGGAAGCTCCCTTTTGCCACCATTAAACTGGGCTCCTGAAACAGCTGGGATTTCTGAAGAGTAGAACAGTGCTTTAGAAAAGTGTTCTATTTTTACTCCATCTCTTCCTATCTTACAGATTTTTGAAAGGGGTTGATAGGCCAGGCAGAGATGGTACTTGGGGAATGAGCTCTGAGAGCCTATGAGACAAAGTCAGTATCCGAAGGGCTTCCCCTTCACAGGCATACTTGACCAAGATGCCTTATGTGAGAAATGCAAAGGAAGCTCAGGTGAGGCCTGCGACTGAGCCCGGAACCTATGCAAACCCTGTGCATACAGCGGTTCCAGAACACACACTCTGGTGCCTGACCACCTGGGTTTGAATCCCAGCACTGCTCTTGAGTAGCTGTGTGACCTTGGGCAAGTTATTTAATCTGTCAGCACCTCGCTGTCTTCAATTATACAATGAGAACGATAGTGCCTCCTGAATTGGATTTGAGTTAATAAATATAAAGCACTTAAAACAGTCCATGGCACATGGTAAGGTTCAACTGCTATCCATTAATATCATTAAGGGCAGTTTTTAGAGAGGACACAAATCTGTGAGTCACAAATGCAGGATAAGGGAGGAAATTCACAACCTATGCTGACATTTTCTTTTTCAACAAGAGAATCCACATCAAAGGTAAAGGAAAGGATTACTTTTTTACTAACAGCAAAGGGCCACTCCATGAGACCCAAAGGTGGCTTTGCCACTTACTGGCTGGGTGACTTTGGGGTAACACTTAAAGCTTTTCAAATAGGGCTTGTCTTTAAAATAGGGGGCTTATAGCATTTCCCACTCTCATGAAACAGGCTTCCAACTGTTAGGCACACAGTAAATGTTATACAAATATGAACTGGCATTACAGAAAGTCCCCTACACACGAACGAGTTCCGTTCTGAAGCACCTTCATAAGTCCAATCTGTTCATTAGTCCAAGTTAGCTTAGGTACCCAAGTGACCCAATCAGCTATACAGTAATGTAATAGAATAGGTTCAGTAATACTTTTCACACAAATAATATGTACATAAGAAACAAACATAAAAACTAAGGACAACATATTTCATACTATAATACAGTACCTTGAAAAGTGCAGTAGTACAGTACAACAGCTGGCATACAGGGGCTGGCACACAGGTTCACATCTTCGAAAATGTGTAACTCAAAGGTTTGTATGTAGAGGACTACTGTATAACTATTAAAGTGTTCATAAGAAGGGATACGAAGCAGAAAGTAACTGAAAACTGGGAAAAGGATACCGGCTCAAGAAGAAGACCATCCATGGAGTATGTGCATGCTGAGTCACTTCAGTCGTGTCTGACTCTTTGTAACTCTATGGACTGTAGCCCACTAGGCTCCTCTGTCCATGGGATTCTCCAGGTAAGAACACTGGAGTGGGTTGCCGTGCCCTCCTCCACGGGATCTTCCCAACCCAGGGATCGAACCCATACCTCCTTTGGCTCCTGCATTGCAGGCAGGGAGCAGTCCATCCTTAATAGGAAAGCCACTCTTCCACAGACCCAGGCCCCTGCCATGGGTGGGGGTCAGAGCCAGGGAAAGGTCCCATGCATGGTGACATGGGCTAAGGACTCTTGCCACAGTTCTGTAACTTATTTCCAACTCCTGAGTGTACACTTTCAAACTTAGGAAACCAGAGCTGCATTAGGGAGCTACTCCTTAGACTTGGCATTTAGTCCTGGGGAGTTCTAGCAGGATTTCTCCTGGCAACGATGAGACCCAGCACAGCCAGATATTGCTAAACCCTATCTTCTAGAGCAGCTTATTCCAATATGGCTTAAATTACCACCCTCATGACATTACTTGATGTTCTGGGTCCCTGCTCCTGAAATCAGTTTCAGACTGTCTGTACAACACACTTGGGAATAAAGTTTTACTCTCTGGCTGATGCTAATGGCTGCCTGAAAAGTAGAAGAAGCGTTTATTGTGTAGTTTTTATTAATACAAATCATTGCAGCTAGAGAGTCCACAGGATAATATATTAGGTGTTTGGGTCATAAATAATCCATGTCATGCCATTACTTAGAAGATATTATGATATACTAAACCAGAGGCACATAAACCCACTGAGGACCATAAAATTGTCTCATGCAACACCCCAGGTTTAGAGTTGAGGAAATACACCAAGAAAGGTTAGATGATTTGGACAAGGTCACACAGATTGCCAGTTTAAAACAAAAAAGCTAAAAACCAGACCTCAGATTTCTACTGTGAATTTGTCTCATTGCTATTGCTTCCTTTACAATATAGGCCTCCACTGGTTTGACTCTTCTTCCTTGACTTAACTAAACAGTGCATACTCTATGAAGCAATCCTAGAGATACCCCTCTACTCAATCCACAGTGAGCTCCACATCTAAGGCTGCAATTCTGAAACTTGAGCACATATCTGAAACATGGCAGGACTTGCTAAAGCTCACATTGCTGGGCTCCCCTCCAGAGTTTCTGGATCAGTTGGTCTCCATGGGGGCTAAGAATCTCATTTCTAACAGGTTCCCAGGAGAAGTTGGTCTCGGGGCGATCAGCGTTCTGAGGACCACTTCTCTAAACTCTGTCTGTATTTTATCTATATGCACCTCCCCCGACAGCACTGCCTTCCTTGTATTAAAGTTTCTTACTTGGGTTAGTAAATTACATAGTGCACTGCAATCTCCTTAGAGTTTCTTCTTCTTAGAGTATTTAACAAATGCCTTGAAAAGGCAAAACTTCAATCAAATTGTGGAGTGACTCGTGTCTAGCCAGTGTACACTGCAACTCCACAATATGCTCCAGGGAGGGAATGAAAATGAGCCTTAGACAAATCAGGAATTATAATCATCGAAACTAGAGACCCTGGTGAAATAGCTAGTCCACCATTTCCCAAACTGTATCCCATATCACTCTACGAACATGTGAATATGTGTGCAACTAAAAAACATTTTAGGAGACACCGGTTAAACAAAGGTAAACAGATTTCTTCATTTAGAACTTTTTGGAGTCTTTAGTATGCTCCAAAATAAACTTCTCCCATCTCCCTTCCTTAGTCATCTCTAACAATTTCATCCTGCAACAATTTTTCCTGCTTTGCAATCTCGGTAGGAAAGCACAATCTATATTGATCATTTCCACTATAGAAATAAAGTTCCCTGATACTCGGTCAGGAATCAGTAAATGCTTGTTGTGTGTACAGGCATATTATGTAAATTGAGATTCCAAGGGATATTATATACACAATTTCTAAAATCTTTTTGATCATGAATTTCCTCTCCATTCCTCTCCCCACACTGCCACCGGCAAGAGAAGAAGGAATATTTTGTGAATACAGTTGGGGAAACACTGATCAAGTCCAAGTTAGATACTGTGGCCTAGACAGGTCAAACAGCTGCCTGGAAAGCTTTGAAGGCGGGAGGTAATCCCAGGATTCTTGAGACTGGTTCATTATTCTTGCTACATCATAGCACAAGGTATGCATTCTCATTTCAACTAAGCAGGGACTTATCCCTGAAGAAACTGCCTCAATGCTTATCACATAAACACATCTCCATGCTTCAAATGAAGGAAAAGCTGAAAATGCTACAGTGTACTGTACATTTTCTTTTCTCATTGAAAAAAAGGCAAATTAAGAATTTTCACAGTCCTAATACGAAGACTCTATGTTAATCGTTTCAGTTTTTATTATCTGTTTTTACTTATTCAATAGCCATAAGGTATTTTGCCAAGTCAAAAATACTCTGAGATGCAAAACCTTAAAACCAAGTTCCTATTTCACACCTCACTGGAAAATTCTGCTTGTCTACTTGAGCCCCAAGTCTAAGCAGGGTTTTATAAGCAAAAGAGTATTTCATCAACAAGGATAAGATATCTGTCATTCTGAACAAGGACTAAGTAAGTCCCAAACCAAAGCCTCCAGCTGGTTCTGTCAACTAGCCAAGCAGATCATTACCCAAACTCAATCTTTTTCCTTATAATAATACTGTAAATTCTCATTTTTTTCCAGTGGTGCAAATCTTTCTATTGTCTAAAAGTGGTCTCTCAGGAGAAAAGTCAGTCAGCATGAAGCAAGTGTAATTCAAGTTGGTTCTCAGAAAAATGGAAGATTCAGCCACACAGCGGCAGTATTATGAACACCCGCTTTATTTTCTCCCCAGGTGCTAGAAATATTTCCATACAACAGTGGTTAATGTCAAGTATCATTTCATCAGTAAATGGTTCAAATTCAGGGGTAATTCAACCAGGGGCTATCAGAAGGAAAGATTAGCATGTTGTTCAAGCCTTTTAAAAATCACTTCTCCCTCTGGAGAAAGAAATTCATCATGGAGTAAGAGAAAAAAAAATATACGGAGAGGATGTAATTTGCTTCTACGCTTGGCTGTCTAAGAAAATGTTCCAGAAAAATGCATGATTTCAATTTTCTCTGGTGAGCTTCACTGACAGAAACCAAAGAGTATTCGCTTACTCCCAAGATTTTTTTTTTATGAAGAAAAAAAAAAGCAAGGGAAAAAAGAAAAGAGAGAGAGACTGTCCAAGTAATAACATTTACTCTGGGATAACCGCCTAAAATAAAAAAGAACCCGAATAGTTTAGCTGAAAGCATGCCTTTAAATACTGTTCATTCCAATAGTTACAGGGCAAAATGCAATTGAAGGGAAATGTGTTCTCTAAGCCCTGATGGCTCAGTGATGAAGAGTCCACCTGCAGTGCAGGGGAGGCTGGTTTGAGCCCCGGGTCGGGAAGATCCCCTGGAGGAAGACATGGAAACTCACTCCAGTATTCTTGCCTGGAAAATTCCATGGACAGAGGAGCCAGCTGTGCTATAGTCCTTGGAGTCACAAAGAGTCAGACACGACTGAAGAGACTTAGCACAAGACAACACAGTTTTTATGTTGCATTAGGCATTATAAAGTAATCCAGAGCCCTTTGCTGACTACCTTTTGACATGACCCATACTTACTGCAACCTCCAGGACATGGACAGGGAAGCCTGGCGTGCTGCAGTCCATGGGGTGGCAAAGAGTCGGACACAACTGAGCAACTCAACAACAACAAATACTTACTGCTGTGTTAAGTCCTTGTGGTCTGTACTATGTGTAAAAGCTAACATCCTTTCTGCTATCCCAATTGCTGTTCCCCTTGAAAAGTGGTCTTTAACAAAAAGAGTATTCTGAATAGTAAATCAAAAAGAGAGTATGGGGAATCTCTGTCTACCTCCCTTTTCCCTCAGTGATAAGTGATGGTAATGCTAGGAAGGGCATCCTTGGGAGAGCTGAGGAGGGGTGAGGGACCCAGAGTTCTAGGACCAAAGCAAGGTGAGGAGAAGCATCAGGCTCCCCTCTTCTTGCAGCACTGAATCACCAAAGGAAGATGCAGAAAATAACATCCGAAACACTGTTGGAAGTCTTCTGGGAGAATTCAATTCCATAGTTTTCCAAAATCACACACAGGATCAGGTCTTACTCTAGACAAAGCAGGTCACAAGTTCAGAAGGCAGTTCTGGAAAGGCCTATGTGTCTGGGTAAATACTTGCCACTCCTCTGCCCCGCCCCCGCCGCCCCCCCCCTCACCACCACCCAGCTGATGTAAGGCAGCAGCCTGAGCCCTATATATTATGCACAAAACAGCATTGCTAAATGAAGGTAGCAAGAGAACAATTCTCCACAATGGAGTGATACTATGTGTATATCCTCATGAAGGCTGGGGAACAGGCAGATGAGTGTGGAAGAATAATACCAGGGCAAGAAATGAAAAAAACAATGTATCAGGAAATTGGTAAGACTGAGAAAACAGCATCTTAGGCAGCAATGTCAATAACCTCAAAAAGTTAAAGAAATGACAAAACAGGCTAATTTATGAAAAACGAACACATTATGTGAGTTTTGTTTTTTTTTTTTTTAAATGTAAGAAAAGGCAAAGCAGATGATCTGGGAATAGGCAATGAAACAAATTGTCCAGGATTTAAAACAGCTCACATGTAGTTCAAGAAATGCCGTCTTGAAGTTTGCTGACAACCCATAAATCTTGTCAGTCACGTTTCCTCACGTTGCCATCACTGACAACTGGGTCTCAGTAAACAAGGCACAAATGCAAATCGTGTTCCTTCAGCTCTCCCACAGTCCCCATTAATGTTATTTATTATCGACTCACAGGTTTAGGCCAACATTGCTTGCATTAGTACCCTGTGCTAATGAGACCAGGGTCACAAGTTCAGTTCCCACATGGGATTACCCAGAGTGTTCCTAAGAACAGGTCAACAAGGATTGCTGAGCATCGACTACTCTTCATCTTGAGATGCCCAGGGATGCAGAATCATGTGTCTGTGGGGTCCTCATGTTCACTAAAGAAAACGTGTTTCCAGAGAGAGCTGAGACATTTGTGAACATTTCTGTAGACCCAGATTGAAGTAGTTGCCAAAGAACCTTTGAACACCTAGATAGTAATTTCAGCATAACCAACCTTATCCTGACATGCTGGGTGCAGGGCAGGGTGACTATCCCAAAACAGCTGTACATGAACTAGGTGTGATCACTCAACACCTCAGAGCTGGTCTGAGGACGACTCTGGGCCATGAACGAAGCCAAAAGGCCAAAGGCAGACCCTCCCTTTGGAGACCAGCTCATAAGCACACAGACTGCGCCGCTCAACGTAGTCACCCTGAGAGACGCTAAACTACTGCTTCCCCATCTCTGTCAATCCTGCCGCACATCCTAATTTTGGAAGAATGAAGACCCGGCGTGGTGGCCTGGTTAATGAAGTGGTGGGACATTCCCTCAGTGCTCCCCACCCCGTCCCCTGGCTTCTGGGGACCTTGGTATCATTCTGGATCCTGAGACCCAGAAACAGAAAAGCAGCCAGATGTAGTAAATTCAAAACAAAAATGAATGTTACCAGAAGGCTGTGAGTTCAAATCCAGAACTCTGGAGTTGGAAGCGCTTACAGGTCACTCACGGCTGGTAAGAAGGAAGGTATTGCTGAGGGCACATTTCCTGGGCTTTCAGGATGATAAAGACCCGAACTGTCACCGCGCCTCACCAGTGATGCCAACATCACGCATGTCGAGTGAACCTGCCCTCACTTCCTGTCTGGACTCCCCGCCGGCCACGGCGAGCCCAGGCCCCCGCCCTCACTGCCTGTCTGGACTTCCCACCAGCCACGGCGTGCCCAGGCCCCCGGCCCTCACTTCCTGTCTGGACTCACCTCCAGCCATGGCATGCCCAGGTCCCCTGGCCCTTCTCCTGCCCCTGGCGGATCGCCTCCCACCCCGGGCTCTGCTCAGGCGGCCACCCTGCGCTGAGCTCCTGTCCCCAGTTCCCCATCAGGAATCCCGGGCACATTCCTCACAGCTTCTGTCTCTCTCCAGGCACATTTGTCTGGTCCCCAAGTCTAGCTGCAGCTTCCTGTTATTGGTCCTCAGAGCACCCAGAACTTTTTCTCCCTAACGGTTATCACTATTTTAGTTATATTTTAGTAAGACTATTCAATTAATATCTGTTCTCTCAACTGGACTATAAACTACATGAAGGAAGGGACTGTCTCTTAGGGTTATCACTGCTGCCCCACATTAAAACTACTGCTTGGCACATATCGGGTGCCTAGTATTTGCAAATATTGGGTAAACTATAAATGCCTTATGAGAATACAGGATTAGAGCAGTGGTTCTCAACTGAGGCTGATTGGGTCCCCAGAGTACATTTGGCAGTGTCTGTGGACCTTTTTCACTATAACAATGAGGAGAGAGATGCCACTCGCATTTAGTGGGCATGGGCCAAGGATGCTGCCAGACATCTTAGAAGACACAAGATGCCTCCCAAACAAAGAATTATCAGGAGAAAAGGTCAATTAATGGTAAATTAAGATCAATTAATGGTCAGTTAAGGTCAATTAATGCTTAGGCTGTGACTGATCTAGGGGAACCAGGGCAGTTTTATTGGGAAGCATGCCTGTGTGCATGCTAAGTCCCTTTAGTCCTGTCTAACTCTCTGTGACCTCATGAACTGCAGCCCACCAGGCTCCTCTGTCCATGGGATTCTCCAGGCAAGGATACTGGAGTGGGTAACCATGCCATCCTCCAGAGGATCTTCGTGACCTGGGGATCAAACCTGAATTTCCTATGTCTCCTGCACTGGCAGGTAGGTTCTTTACCACTAGTGCTACCTGGGAAGCCCCCATTGAGAAGGGTAGAATATGTATATGAATAAAACAACTCCCAAGAATCATGGTTCATAGCAGAGACACTGTGCAAAGCCTTCTGCTGCCCTTGAGATATGCCCAGGGTATACCCAGGGAGACCAGCTCTTAGTGTCTGGCACTAAGAATTGAGTTCTCCTCTGCTAGGAGCTTCCCTGGGGCTCAGTTGGTAAAGAATCTGCCTGCATTGTGGGAGATCAAGGTTCAATTCCTGGGTCTGGACAATTGCCTGGAAATCGAAATGGCAACCCACTCCAGTGTTCTTGCCTGGAGGATCTCATGGACAGAGGAGCCTGGCAGGCTACAGTTCATGAGGTTGCAAAGAGTCAGACATGACTGATCAACTAACACTTTCACTTTCTTTCTGTTAGGGATGGGATGACTCCTATGCCTAGAATATGAGCCTTGCTGGGTTTTCAGCTCCCCGTCTATAACGAGAATGAAGAAACCTTCACCTCTCAGGGGTACGACCATTTGACCTGATTTCTCCAGGAAGCAGTCACGTGTGGCCAGGACATCAGTCACTCTGACAGCCAGACTCGCCGCTCCAGTTTTCCACCAACCTGACTTGGATCTCACTCTTTACAGAAGCATTTATTCTGCCAACAAAATCAAGACCTTGGAAGGTTGATCTTTCCAGGTCAATGGAGGGCCACGTCTCTTGAGGTTTACATAATTTTTTTTCTGCATGCCTACTAAGACCACAGACTCCCCAGTCTTTGAGCAGCTTCACTTTTTCATGGCTTCAAGGGAATCATTTTCCTCTGCAGCATGGTGTACAAGGCAGGGGTCTCAAACCCAGTCTGGATTGAGAGACCAAGCACAACTTCCACAATTACCCCAAGCTGCAAAAGCCCAAACAGATTTTTCAACACCCCTCTATGTCAACAGCTGCTGGCAAGTCAATGGGATTGAGACACTTACAAGCCTTAAACCAACTACTCCCTTTCTGTGAAGTTAAATAGAGCTTTCTTCTTGTCTACCCATGAGTATATGTAGTTAAAAACCAAGTATACATTTTGCCACTAATTATGTATTACAAATAAACAGTTTACACAAGCATATGTAAACCATCAGGGGGTAAGCCGCCATTCTGAGCAGCCATGACAGATGTTTAGGGACAGCTGCACAGAGGAGCTGACGAGAATTCAGATGAAATTTACTTTAAAGTCCCACAAGAGTGAGAAAAGGTTTGTTTAACCTTTAGCAAACCATTCTACTTAAGGGGTTCAGATTTGAATTTTCCTTGAGAACAGACTTCTCTTGCATTTAACATGCTTTTCCCACTTCCTTTTTTAACTAAAGAAAGAAGCCCCAGTGGTTTGCCCATTACAAGCAAATGTCATCCAACCATTACAAATGTAAGCCCAGAAGTTTGCTTTTCAATGGCCATGTGTTATTAGTAAACAGACTAAACATTATTAATAAAGAATTTAGCAACAGAAAAGTCTGTATGCCAAACACTCTAAGTTCTGAGTTTCAAAAATCCACTAGGCTGCACTATTATTTTCAAAAATCTCTTGTCTTCCACATCAAAAAGAAAGATGCCAGCTCTCAGCCTACAAGGGAAGCAATACTGTCCTTTCACTACTTAAACATGTTTTTAAGAGAAAGAACAACTGATATTAATGAGCAATTACTTATATTAAATGTCCCTAACTAGAATCATAGGCATCACTACCCTGTGCCTCCCATATATTCTGCAAGATCAAATCCAAGACGTTCAAAAAATATTTGTTGACTTGGGAAGGACTAACAAGAGCTAACACAGAATGAGTGCCTACCACATGGCCAGTCTTGGTGCATTGTTTTGTTATCTAAGATAACTTGATAACTGGTGCTTCTAGAGTTAGAAAGGTTAAGAAAGAAGGAACTTAAAAAAAAAAAAGGACCTTTAGAAGTAGTTTTGTAATTATTGTTGTTTACTTGCTAAGTCCTATGCAACTCTTTGGGACCCTATGGAATACAGCCTGCCAGGCTCCTCTGTCCATGGGATTTCCCAGGCAAAAATTCTGGAGTGGGTTACCATCTCCTTTTCCAGGGAATCTTCCCGATCCAGGGATTGAACCCATGTTTCTGGTATTGGCAGGTAGGTTCTTTATCACTGAGCCACCAGGGAAGCCTAGTTTTATAATAGGGAAGAACAAATATGACTCCGTATTAGATCTTCTGTTTCTTTACCCTTTGTGCCCTGTCCTGCTGGTTCTGTACCTTTTATTAAAGAATGGTGCCTATAGCCTGAAATAGACAGGCTAGCCCATTCTCAGGTCTCTGCCCTTTAAAGGTATACCACTTTTCCACTTGTACAGAGATAAAAAGTTTTACAACGGAGAGAAGATTTATCTTTCAGGTTTACATGAACAGATCACAACCTAATCTACCAAGACAGCTCTAAGAACAAAGGATTCCAACACCTAGAGGTTTGCAACAACTAACCACGCCCCTCCCTCACCTTGCCTTGACAAAGGCTCTGCTAAAGCAGAGACTCAAGGTTTGGGGGGCGTGAGCCACCTGTCTCCTTGCATGACCCTGCAATAAACATTTCTCTGCTCCAAACTCTGACATTTTGGTATTGTTTGGCCTCACTGTGCATTAGGCCCTTGAACTTGTGCTCAGTAACAGTTTGATGCAGCAATCGTGGCATGGAGGTTGAATGACGATGGTCAGAATTCAGTACTAATCACAGGGGCTTGCTGAAGGCAGGGCCAGGATGAGAACTCAAACTCTAAACCAAAAATAAATAGTTATAATACTATTAGCTTTTAAAATAAGTTTCTAGAAGTACAAGTTCAGTTCAGTCGCTCAGTCATGTCCAACTTTTTGTGACCCCATGACTGCATGTCCATGTACATGTCGAGGTACAAAGAGAATGTTTACTTACCACACTCTCATAGAATTGCAAACAGAAGCCATATGGCATATGACCCTACCTCTCCCACTCCAGAGTGTATTTGGATTCAACATGTCATTAAGAAACAGTCAAGAAACATTATTTGGTAGCTGAGGTTATTTAGTTTTACAATAAAATAGCTACTAGTGACTTGGTTTTATTTAAAAATGGCTTCCAAAAGTCAGTTCTGTTCCAGATTATAAAAATGTTGATCTCTCCACTAAGTAAGAGTGAAGCCAATGAATAAATGACTTGTGTGTTTTTGCCCTTCCACAGTTCACATACAGATTATATAGAATATATACTCACATATAGATTATATACAATATATACTCATATGATTCACCACATATCAACCTGTCTTTGAAATGTTGAACTGTATTCTGTTTGATTTGGGGGGCAATTTTGGACTGTCCTTCTTGCTCTAGTTAGTTCCTTTCCCACTGATTCAATTTTAGGTTCAGTTCCAGAATCTTTTTTTTTTGAGCAACATGTTCACAATCTCTGTCACATTATAACCACTTATTTCTGGGCTGAGGCCTCCTCAGTATCATTAGCTTATAGTTAGAAAACAATGTGAGTGCACTTAATGCTACTGAAGGACATATTTAAAATGAATATGATAGTAAATATTATATGTTTTTTATAACATTAGACTTCCTTTTTTGCATCAAATTTATACACTGATGCTTCCCTTGTGGCTCAGCTGGTAAAGAATCCACTTGCAATGCAGGAAACATGGGTTGGGAAGATCCCCTGGAGAAGGGAAAGGCCACCCACTCCAGTATTCTGGCCTGGAGAATTCCACGTATTACAGTCCATTGGGTTGCAAAGAGTCGGACACGACTGAGTGACTTTCACTTTCATACTATGCAAAGCCGTTGAGATTTTCAGAAAAGCCATATATTTTTGGAAAGAGGGAGTGATTGTTATAGATTACATAATAGCAAACAATCACCGCACTCAAACCAAGGAAGTACACAATAATTCTAATACATCATCCCTGTCCACCGCCCATCCAATGGATCACAAAACTCCCCTGCCTGACAAAAAACGCCATAATCAACCACTTAACCCAAATGAAAAGTCAAAGGAGTGAAACCTTCCATTTCAAGTTATTTGGAAATTTACATACATTGAGTGTCTGAGTCGGGGTAAAGGACAGTTGGGAAATGTTTGCTGTTTTTTTAAAACAAAAACAAGTACGTAGGTTTCCCCACATAAATCAACAGGAGAAGAATCCAATACACAGGCTGGGAGGAAACGGACTAATAAAAGTAACTCCTGGGGAGTCTCACAGTGAGCCGATGACGGGTTGGTGTCCATCTCATGACGCATGTTCCCCGGTGCAGCACCATCAGGCATTTAACACAGTCGGCGCTTCTCCTTTCTAATTCATGCAGGATTCCTCAAGATCCTGGCATACAGTGCCTTCAGGATAAGAATTTCCACAGGTCTAATCAATGGTGGACATACAGGGCAGTCCTTCCAGCCCAACATTCCCTCACAGAAGCCTAATTTAATTGTGACCAGTTCTTATCTGAGTCAGCTCTTCACTGACAGAATAGAGCATCTCTGAACAGGTTTCACAAATGCTAGCCCAGGGCTATCTCAAAGTCTTCCCATAATTAAGGCAGGTATCTTTTCTCCTCAAGGTGGTGTCTTCCTATTTTACCAGGGAGAGAATTATAAGCTCAGTATGAATGGCATTGTCTGCATGTGAGATGTGCCCTCCTAACTCACGGAAAGGTACACCTTTATCAACCGCACTCTGGAATCCCTCTATGTGTTCAGTTAGTTGCGTCTGACTCTGTGCAGCCCCACGGACTGTAGCCACCAGGCTCCTCTGTCCATGGGATTCCCTAGACAAGAACACTGGAGGGGGTTGCCACGCCCTCCACCAGGGGATCTTCCTAACGCAAGGATAGAACCTGTGTCTCCTGTGTCTCCTGCACTGCAGGCAGATTCTTCACTTCTGAGCCAGCAGGGAAACCTGGAATCCCTCTATAGATGAGTGAAGTTTAGAAATGGAGAAGGAAGGAAAACCATCAGCTACAGATTAGCCTCTTAGGTAAGAGTGTGAAGTGAAGCCTGACAATAGTCATAAGCCATTTTGATAGGCATTTTGCAAAGTCTATCCAAGATAATGATGTTGCTCTCTGTAAGTTAGGATGCTGTTTCGTGAAGTCACTCTAAAAGAGAAGAAAGGTAAGATGGAAATATTGGGTTACAGGTCAGTTCCTTTGCTTAACAGTTCAATTTTCACCCTCAGTCCTTCACCAATTGTAATCTACTTAACTGGGAACCAAGTGAAAAAGTTTTCTCCCCTTTTGATTTGGGGGTTAGGGGAGTGAAGGTTGGAATCAGGGGAGAGCTATGATTAAAGAGATGTTTTAGGAAGAGTATTAATGCCTCGAAGCTCAAATGCATGGGTTAAAACTAGGGAGAGCCCCTAACATCTTGTCCTTTCTTCAAACACATCTCAAGGCTGCCTTAATGGAGAAAAAACAAAAACAAAAAAACAACTTTTAAAGTAAAGCCTACATTTAAGAGGTAGATAAAGGAAGGATGATAATTAGAACATGATTTAAGGTTGGAAAAAACTTTCACAGTTTCTCTTGACTTTGATGATTCAAGATGAGAATCTGGAGAATCCTGAATGTGTTCCAGGACTTGTGGCCCCCAACTCCCCACCAGATTAGGAAATTCAGAGAGAAACCACAGGCACATAGAGAAGAGGAGGAGAGGGGCAGGACAGCCAGAGAGGCTGACTACCCTTCCCTCTGGGTCACAGGCGGGGGGTCAGCTGCTGCTTGACTTGACTGCCCAGCTCTCTTACAGCACAACTGCAGTGAGTCACATAAGTCAGGACGAATGGAAAGACAGCACTGCCAATATGACCTGTGCTCAGTCGCTCAGACTCTTTGTGATCTCACAGACTGCAGCCCACCAGGCTCCTCTGTCCATGGGATTTCCTAAGCAAGAATACTGGAGTGGGTTGCCATTTCCTTCTCCAGGGGATCTTCCTGACCCAGGGATCGAACCCAAGTCTCCTGTGGCTCCTGCACTGTAGGTGGAATCTTTACCACTGAGCCACCAGGGAGGCCCTTTAAAGAGAATGTAAAATACAGAGAAATCACCATTACAGTAAATATTTGTAACTTTTTACAAAGAGTGCAGATCAAATCACAGGTGCTAACGTCCAAACACCCTACACAGAATTCCATGCTGAATGGCCTTGCACCGGTTATCTGCCCTCTTTGTCCTTCCCAGCTGTTTATAATTTAAGGATCTGGCCTCCAGGGCTGTTTATTTTCAGCTCAGTTTCAATCATTACACTATAAAAATGATGCTTGAGTTTTGACATGACTTAGAAACCATTAATTATTTTTAATTCCCATTTATTTTATGAGGAAATCATTTAAACCCCACTGTTATTAAGTACAGTGGTTCAGCAACTCAACTTCATTCAACCAACATTTGTGAAACACCTAGCAGAGATAAACTTCAAGAAGGAGGCTAATTGCTTTGTAGGATGAAAAACAGAGAAACTCCATGGAGGAGGAGATGTTTAATAATATTTTACTGAATGCCTACTAAATGCCAGGCCTTGTTCTCCTATGCACCTTATCTGTATCATTTTATTTCATTTTCACAATAAATTCATGGGGTATCGCTTCCTCCATTTTATAGATGATGAAACCGAGGTTTGAAAAGTTTCAGGCCTGGGCCCATGCTCTCGTTCACCTATGATGGAACTACAATTCCATCTGAGTGTGCCAGATTGCAGTGTTTTCCAGGCTCTCACCCACCACAGAATTCCCCTGTCACGTGCAGCGGTCGCAAAGTGCAGAAAGAATTCTAATGATCAGCTCCATGGAGGTGAAAACACACAGGTGGGACAGTGGAGACCTGGAAAGAACCAATGTCTCAGGGCAGCTGGACTAAAGAAAGCAAGAGGCCACAACGAGGAAAGAGATGAATAAAGCTCAAGAGAATGACCTCCACGGCGCAAGTATCACACTGAAGACCATGAACTTTAGAGGCAGTTCTGGAACCCTCTCCCTGGCTATTTTTGTTGATCAGGGAAGCATCATGATGGAAGAGCTGCTTCAGGAAAATTCTAGCTCTGTAGCTAATGTGTGTGGGATTATAACGGTCCAGGTTTGATACATGAGACAAGGTGCTTGGGGAGGGTGTGCAGGGATGACCCTGAGGGATGGGATGAGGAGGGAGGTGGGAGGGAGGCTCAGAATGGGGACACATGTACACCCGTGGCTGATTCATGTCAATGTATGGCAGAAACCGCCACAATTTTGTAATGTAATTAGCCTCCAATTAAAATAAATTAATTAATTTAAAACAAAAACAACACACAAAAAATAAATGAATACTTAAATCTTTTTAAAACGTTTAAAAAAAAGAGAAGAGATAAGAGCCAAGGAAGTCTGATAAGAAACGCTAAGCTAGGAGAAGGCGATCTTAAGAAACACAGTATAATAGCCCTTAGTCTAGTTAATTCATCTCAGTTTTAGTATATGCATTCATATTTAATGTATTGTTTCTCCATTTATAAAGCCCCCTATTTACATATCTTGGGTTTCTTGGTGGCTCAGCTGGTAAAGAACCCACCTGCAATGTGGGAGACCTGGGTTCGATCCCTGGGTTGGGAAGATCCCCTGGAGAAGGGAAAGGCTGCCCACTCCAGTGTTCTGGCCTGGAGAATTCCATGAACAGTATAGTTCATGGCGTCACAAAGAGTCGGATATGACTGAGTGATTTTCACTTTCACTTTCAATTACATAGCAATACTACTTTACTCAGCAGAGTGAAAAATGATTGAGTCACAAGAATACAGGAAAGTTTTTTCTAAAAGCAAAGTTCCAATGCTGTTTTTCATTCACATTAGGTTTCATTGTATTATGAATTTCACAAGCTAAAGACAAGAATGTCAGTCCCTCACTACTGGAATGTCAGTCCATGATCAGGGCAAAGCAGCGAGGATGTGTGTTACAGTCACTATGGACATCAGCTGCTCCTGAAGCCCTGTGGCAGAGACTTTCATAAGGAGGGTTCTCTGTTGAAATTACAGCCTGCGCCTGCCCTGGGGGGCTTCGTCCAGTGCTATTTTACTATGATCTGCAGCACTTCCTGCGCCTCTGCCACAGGCCTTTATTTGGTCAAACAAACTATAATATATGACCTGCCTGAAGAGAAAATATTTATTCAGATCAGAGAAGGACTTTTGATATCGTAGAGAGGTTTCGATGGAAACCGCATTTAGAAAAAAAGGGAAGAAAGAAAACATATCTTATGTACACTGCATTTCATGATCCATTCAACCATAGATAATGTTTAACTGTACAATAGGAGTGCTCAGCAATGTTAAATTACTGTTGATCTATTACATCGAGAGATAGCCTGAAAACTTATCTCAAATGGCACTCCTAAGAATACATTTTACTTGACATGATAAAGGATTTTATTACAGGTTTCATTTTCTTAACATTTATTTACACAACTGTGTACAGATTCAATAAAGGAATCTGAAAAGCTGTAACTGTGGTTGTAGATGTTACACACACACACACACACACACACACACACACACACACTCATACACACTGTACTCCTGTCAGTTTCACTAACAAGAAATCCCTTCCTTTATTCCATTACCATAATTTGCAAACTAAAGTCAATGGAAACTCGTTAAAATGCTTCATATTATTCAATATTTGATATGTTTGTCAGATATTTAAAGCTTTTCCTTCCAAAGTGCTAATGTTCCCAATAATAAAACAATTACAAATTTTGGAGACATAATAGCAACATGTAAATGTTTACTCAAATAAATAACAATTAAACAATAAAGTACTCCATTTATATGTATCTGGGTCCTGAAGATCTTTTTTTTTTTTCTGTATAGTTCTTCTGTGTATTCTTGTCAAGTCTTCTTAATATCTTCTGCTTCTGTTAGGTCCATACCATTTCTGTCCTTTATCGAGCCCATCTTTGCATGAAATGTTTCCTTAGTATCTCTAATTTTCTTGAAGAGATCTCTAGTCTTTCCCATTCTGTTGTTTTCCTCTATTTCTTTGCATTGATCGCTGAGGAAGGCTTTTTTATCTCTTCTTGCTATTCTTTGGAACTCTGTATTCAGATGGGAATATCTTTCCTTTTCTCCTTTGCTTTTAGCTTCTATTCTTTTCACAGATATTTGTAAGACATCCTCAGACAGCCAATTTGCTTTTTTGCATTTCTTTTCCATGGGGATGGTCTTAATCCCTATCTCCTGTACAATGTCACAAACCTCTGTCCATAGTTCATCAGGCACTCTGTCTATCAGATCTAGTCCTTTAAATCTATTTCTCACTTCCACTGTATAATCATAAGGGATTTGATTTAGGTCATACCTGAATGGTCTAGTGGTTTTCCCTACTTTCTTCAATTTAAGTCTAATTTTGGCAAAAAGGTGTTCATGATCTGAGCCACAGTCCACTCCCAGTCTTGTTTTTGCTGACTGTATAGAGCTTCTCCATCTTTGGCTGCAAAGAATATAATCAATCTGATTTTGGTGTTGACCATCTGGTGATGTCCATGTGTAGAGTCTTCTCTTGTGTTGTTGGAAGAGGGTGTTTGCTATGACCAGTGAGTCCTCTTGGCAAAACTTTATTAGCTTTTGCCCTGCTTTATTCTGTACTCCAAGGCCAAATTTGCCTGTTACTTCAGGTATTTCTTGACTTCCTACTTTTGCATTCCAGTCCCATATAATGAAAAGGAAATCTTTTGGGGGTATTAGTTCTAAAAGGTTTTCTAAGTCTTCATAAAACTGTTCAACTACAGCTTCTTCAGCATTACTGCTTGGGGCATAGGCTTGGATTACCATATTGAAATTAAAAGACGCTTACTCCTTGGAAGGAAAGTTATAACCAACCTAGATAGCATATTTAAAAGCAGAGACATTACTTTGCCAACAAAGGTCCGTCTAGTCAAGGATATGGTTTTTCCAGTGGTCATGTATGGATGTGAGAGTTGGACAGTGAAGAAAGCTGAGGGCTGGAGAACTGATGGTTTTGAATTGTGGTGTTGGAGAAGACTCTTCAGAGTCCCTTGGACTGCAATAAGATCCAACCAGTCCATCCTAAAGGAGTTCAGTCCTGGGTGTTCATTGGAAGGACTGATGTTGAAGCTGAAACTCCAATGCTTTGGCCATCTCATGCAAAGAGTTGACTCATTTGAAAAGACCCTAATGCTGGAAAGGACTGGTGGCAGGAAGAGAAGGGGATGACAGAAAATGAGATGGTTGGATGGCATCACTGACTCGATGGACATGGGTTTGGGTAGACTCCAGGAGTTTGTGATTGACAGGGAGGATGATATGCTGCAATTCACGGGGTCACAAAGAGTCGGACACTACTGAGCGACTGAACTGAACTATTTGCATAGTCTTATCCTTTACCGGGCTTTCCTGGGGGCTCAGACGTTAAAGCGCCTGCCTGCAATGCGGTAGACTCAGGTTCGATCCCCGGGTTGGGAAGAGCCCCTGGAGAAGGAAATGGCAACCCACTCCAGTACTCTTGCCTGGAAAATTCCACGGACTGAGAAGCCTGGTAGGCTACATTCCATGGGGTCTCAAAGAGTCGGACACAACTGAGTGACTTCACTTTACTTCATCCTTTACCCAATGTAAGGTCCTCACTGTTTATAATAAACCCTAGCCAAGCAGTGAAGCTGAAGAAACTGGATTTGGGAAGTGAATGCAAAGTGAACTCCTGCTTGCTTATGATCCTGGGCAAAATGTTCCAACTGCTCCACCACTCCTATTCCACAGAGCTACTATGAAACTATGTATTTGAAAGTAACCTGAAAAGTGACCTATGAAATGTTTCTCAGTGTACTGAGGAGGAAGCCAGCCGCAAGAGAGAGGAAATGTATTGCAAAGTTAAAATCCAGAGGGCAACAGAGCCAACACAGCTGGGGTGCATTCCCCAATAAGCAGACTCATGATTGCTGGGACATCAGCAACGCAGGAAGCAGAAGAGAATAGCTGCCATGTCCATGCCAAGTCCTTCAATCATGCAGTCAAGAAATACATAATTTTAATTTCAACATTCGTGGAGCCCTGTGATTTTTCTCCCCAGATAGTATTTTATTTTGATTTATATATGATCTCTAGGATAATAATTCTACTCTTTCCTTCAGTTTTCTGTCCACTACCCTAAAATTGCTTTGGGGTTTGTCTGTTAGTTTTCTTCTTAGCAAAATTCTTTGCTAAGAATTTATAACCTTTGCTTTAAAATATTTAAAGTCTCAGTTAGATAATGCATGGAAAAAAATGTTAAATTCAAAAGTGCTATTCAAATAAAAGTGTTAGTGATCTACCAACCTATAGGTAACTTGAGTTGGAAAACCAGTTTTTGATTTTCTGTACTAAATAAATCAATTCCTATTTGATCAATTTCAAGTGCAATTATATAGAAAAAAACATTTAAAGTCCAAAGTCATTTTAATGTTTGACTTTAAGACTATGCCCAATTTTTAATGACTATGAAAGAAAAAAAGTCACACTCTCATGTCTGACTCTTTGTGATCCAACAGCCCGCCAGGCTCCTCTGTCCAAGGAATTCTCCAGGCAAGAAAGAGTACTGGAGTGGGTTACCATTTCCTTCTCCAGGGATCTTTCCGACCCAGGGATCAAACCCTGGTCTCCTGCATTGCAGGCAGATTCTTTACCAACTGAGCCACTAGGGAAGCCCAGTGACTATGGAAAGATACATTCAAATGAAGCTGAAGTTTATTAAGCCCAGGTAAGAACTTCCTGGGCTTTCCAGGTGTCTCAGTGGTAAAGAATCTGCCTCAAGCACAGGAGATGCAGGTTCAGTCCCTGGACCGATCCCTGGTTTGGGAAGATCCCTAGAGAAAGAAATGGCAACCCACTCCAGTATTCTTGCCTGGAGAAACCCATGGACAGAGGGAGCCTGGTGACAGTCCATGGCGTTGAAAAAGAGTCAGACCTGATTAATCAACTAAACAGCAACAACAACAAGAACTTCCTATGATATCACCAAGTGTACAAGTTTCAGTTCTCCTCTACAGCTTATGACTGCAGAAACTGTCAAGATTCTGACTCACTGACAGGTAAGGCTCACAAGGGTTTTGGAGTAACAAGCTAGGAAGGGAGAGGTTTTGGGGTGTGTATGTGTGTGTGTGTGTGTGTGCATTTTGTTTGGGGGGCTTTTATTTTATATTTTTTTGCATTTAGCACCAGCCTCCCTTTTGCAACATGTTCAGATCTCCTTGTATGAAGCTCCCAGGCCATCACAAAAGAACTGGATGCTTGTGCAACCATTACCCTCTGTTTACTGTCTGAGACAAGAAACAAAGAAAGATAGGTGCCCAGCAACGGAAGCGCAGCAGGAAGAATCTGAGTTGGCCCCCATCTTTCAGAAGCTGCAGTTAAAACAAGTTAGCACACAGAGGCAGTTTTCCCCCAGCAACTCCCTGAATCCTCAGGGCTCAGCTGGCTTGAGGTTTTAACTGACAAGACTGTGTTAGGTGCAAACAACTCTTAAGGATCTATGAAAGTAGAAAGCAGAAAGCCTAGTGCCTGTTCAGAAATTGCCTGCCAAGATCCATTTCCCATAGAGTTCTCCAAGGTCTAGTTTGTGGAAATGTGAGCTCTGGAGTAAATGAGAAGTCCTGGGTTTTGTGGCAGGTAAGTGAGAACACAGCCAAAGGGTGGATGAACGCCCTGGTGCCTGTCTCTGAGCAGCTCTTCCTCTCCCCAAACAGGAGGTGGTGGGGACTTTTTGATATTTCAGCTGGAATTCCAGCATTTTAGTTTGAGTTGGTGCAGAAGCAACACAGAAGCATGGTGAGATTATAATACCCTGGCAAGCCCTAACTCTCCACACTGCAGGTAAATTTGCAGCACATTTCAGAGATAATCTGAACCTCTTTATGGCACACAGCACTACGCTAGTTGGACACTAGAGAATTTTTTTTTTTTTTAAAAGTAGACAATGAAATCATCACTTCAGAGAGCTTACCTCACCACCCACCTTGACAGTGTGAAAAATACAATTCAGATTTCACTTTTAATGTCACAGTTCTTTAAAAAAAATGTATCTATAATGCCTGGTGTTTCAGGGTACAAAGAATCAAGATACAACCTTTACTGGCCCCAGAGGAAACTTGATTTATATCAGAAAGTGGTCCAAAAATGGTTCACATTTACAGCACTAGTATCACATATCTTAAAATCTCACCCTCCACACAGAATTTTCCAAATTACTCAGGTAATTTTTATATGGACCAGTTAGCATTTTCTTCATAGCATCTCTCTGAAGGAGGCATTATTTCTCAATTTATAGGGAGGGACAATGAGGCTCGGAGAGACTAAGTGACTTGGGAAAATTAATCAGCTCTTAAGGCCCACAAAAAGAACTAACATCTCAGGGTTTTCATTCACAGATGCCTTGATTATTATGGACCCCCAAGCAAAATCACTTCAGCCATGCTTTTAGTTAGAGGAGAAAAGTATTAATTCATGGATATATATTTTTTTCTCTTTAGTACATTTTAGCTCAAGTTATAACTGGCTTAGTGAAAATCTAACTTTGGAAGATTTCTCTTGCAAAAGATTTTGAATGCCCTTTTGTGACATGGCAAGCATCGACACGTGTCTACTCCTTCCTGACAGAGACACGGCAAGGCTTGGGGTCTGGTTCCCTCACCACTCTGACCTTGGGAGGACCACATCCTTCTCACCCTAAGATCCGTTCCTGTTCCTTTTCATGAATTTAAAGGTGTCTTCAGAGAAAAGGGGACTCAGAATAGATCAACACTTCACCAGTGTTCTTCAACTGCCTTGCAGCCCACCCTCTTTCTAACCTAAGATTCAGTTTCCATTTTTCTAAGAAAGATTTGCTGAAGATAAATACCTTCTACCTACATTTCTGTCCTGACCTCATTTCCTCTAAGAGCAATCCTCTAAGCCAGTTACTTATATATATCCCTTAGTCCTTCATGCACTTATATTACTTGAAGACATTTTTTCATGAATTCTGCTATTTTCTCATTCTGTACTGACAATAATGCATCTGTTTGTGGATGGGATTCTCCTCCAGAAGAAATACACTAAATTCTGTAACCCTGTGTAAATGCAGGTCTTTGCCACACTCCACTAAGTTCTGTTCTTCATCTCAAGATGCTTCCTCTAGCAAACATCTTCTTGGTCATCAAGCATGTTCATTCACACTGTCTACTAAGAAACCAATTCAAATGACTGACTCATTATCTTTCATTAGTCACTAAACCAAGGTGGACTGGTCCCAAAACATATCTTGATAGGCTTAAAGTAGGGACAGGGGATAGTTTATAGCTTTTCAGATCATGGGCATCCCTCACAGCTCAGCTGGTGAAGAATCTGCCTGCAATGCGGGAGACCTGGGCTCGACCCCTGGGTTGGGAAGATCCCCTGGAGAAGGGAAAGGCTGCTCACTCCAGTATTCTGGCCTGGGGAATTTCATAGACTGTACAGTTCATGGGATCGCAAAGAGTTGGACATGACTGAGTGACCTTCACTTTTACTTTTCTCAGATCTTGGTGGGAAGATGGCGTCAAGAGAAACCAATACCCTTAGGTGATCTGGATCACCAACCTCATGCCATACAGGCCTCCAGATCCTGGATCACTAAGAATTCATTTTATTTTTGGTACAATTTTAAATTTTATTTTCTTTCCTAAAAATTGTCCATTTTTAGAACTTCAAAGTAAAATGAGAAGTCTACCTACCATCATACATTAGTCAGGAATCTATACCCTAAAACAAACAAACAAAAGCAAAAAAGAAAAAAAAAAACTTTAAAAGGACTAGAAAAAAATTCAACTTTTATATTGGAGAATAACTGCTTAACAATGTCGTGATTGTTTCAGATTCACAGCAAAGGGCCCCAGGCGTATACATGTATCCATTCTCCCTCAAATGCCCTCACATCCCAGCTCTCACATAACACTGAGCAGAGTTCCATGTGCTGTACAGTAGGTGCTTGTTGGTTACCCATTTTAAATATAGCAGTGTGTATATCGATCCCAAACCCACCCACTATCTTTCCCCTTTGGTAACCATAAATTCATTCTCTTGAGTCTAAGAGTCTGTTTCTGTTTTGTAAATAAATAAGTTCATTCACATCTTTCTTTTTAGATTCTGTGTATATGTGATATAATATGATATTTCTCTTTCTCTGTCTGATTTCACTCAGCATGACAATCTCTATGTCCAACACACGTTGCTAAAAAAGTCATTATTTCATTCTTTTTAATAGCTGAGTAATATTCCAGTATATATATATACTACGTTTTCTTTACCCACTCCTCTGTTGATGGACATTTAGGTTGCTTCCATGTTTTGATATTATAAACAATGCTGTAATGAACATTGGGGTTTATGTATCCTTGGGACCATGGTTTTAGATTTTTTCAATGTTTGCAAATCAATCAGTATGATACAGCACATCAACAAACTGAAGAATAAAAACCATATGATGCAGAAAAAGCTTCTGATAAAATTTAGAACTCATTTGAGATAAAAACTTTCCAGAAAGGGGGCATATAAGGAACATATTTCAACATAATAAAGGTCATATATGATAAACCCACAACTAACATCATACTCAATGGATGTTAGACAAGACAAAGGATGTCTACTCATGCCATTTTTGTTTAGCATAGTTATGGAAGTCCTAGTTCTGGCAATCAGAGAAGAAAAAAATAAATAAATAGAATCCAGAGTGCAAAAGAAGAAGTAAAATTGTCTCTATTTATGCTGATAACATGATTCTATACATAGAAAATCCTAAAGACACTACCAGAAAACTATTTAGAACTCATCAATGAATTCGCTAAAGTTGCAAGTTACAAAAAAGTAATACAAATAAATTTGTTGCATTTCAATACACTAACAGAAAAAGAAATTCAATAAACAATCCCATTTACCATTGCATCAAAAAGAATAAAATACCTAGGAATAAACCTAGCTAAGGAGACAAAAGACCTGTACTGCAAAAAATATAAGACACTGATGAAAAAATCTTGGATCGGTAGAAAAAAATTATAATATTTCCAAAATCTTGCCAGGGAGAAGACACAATGCTTAGAAAGGCAGAAAGAAAAAAGCTAACGGATTTGATTGCATGTAAATTAAAACATCTGAGCAGCAGAAGATGCCATAAAAAAAGACGGATGAGAGACTAATGACCAGTCCATCTTAAGGGAGATCAGTCCTGGGTATTCACTGGAAGGGCTGATGCTGAAGCTGAAACTCCAGTACTCGGCCACCTGATGCAAAGAACTGACTCATTTGAAAAGACCCTGATGTTAGGAGAGATTGAAGGAGGAGAAGGGGACAACAGAGATGGTTGGATGGCATCACCGACTCAATGGATATGAGTTTGGGTAAACTCCGAGAGTTGGTGATGGACAGGGAGGCCTGGTGTGCTGCGGTTCACGGGATCGCAAAGAGTCAGACATTACTGAGCAACTGAACTGAACTGAATGACAGACCAGAAAGAGCTTGGACTCAGAGGTAGACAAATATAGTCAGTCCTCCATATCCATGAGCGCCACTCATGATTCAACCAACCATGAATCAAAAAAAATTGCAGAAAATTCCAAAAGGCAAAACTCGAATTTGCTGTTTGCTATTTACATAGTATTCATGTTGCATTTATAACTATTTGCATACATTTCCAATGTATAAGGTATTTCAGGTAATCTAGAGATTGATTTAAAGTATACAGTGGAAGGAGCGGGGGGTGTATGCCTAGATTATGTGCAAACAGTAAGCCATTTTATGTAAGGGTCTTAAGTATCAGGGGATTTGGGTATCCGAGGAGGGGAACTGGGGGATAAACCAATCCCTCATGGAGAGAGTGGGGAGAAAAGACTGCACTGATAAAGAAATCTGGAACAAGGACATGAGCTAGCCCTTCACAGAAAAAGACGTGCAAGAGGCAAAGGACACACACAAAAAACTATGAAAAAGATGTACAACCAGCACATGACCAAGGAAACATAAATCAAATGCGGGCCTGTTTTCTTTATCAAATTGGCAAATCAGAGTCACATCCCCCAAGGATGGTGAATATGTGGGGAACCGGGCACACTTAAACACTGCAACTATTAATAAGAGAGTAATTTAGGATGACAGCTTTGGAGGACAGTGAGCCGCCCTTATTAAAATTTTAATATTGCATATTCTTTGACTCTGATATTTCACTTTGAATCTATCTACAGAAATACTGTCATAATACTTTTTACTAGACTGTTTTAGTAGTGATATACTAAATAAAGACTAAATGCCCTTCCGTACACAATGGTAAGTACCTCTAGTGACTCCATCCAATAGAATGTCAGGCACTCATTAAGAAGAATCAAGTAAGTCTTTTTGACTAACAGTGAAGAATTTTTTTTAAAGCAAGTATGATTCATTTTTTAAAATGTATATACATACATACATTGTATGGAATAGAAAAAGGTCCAGAAGCTTATACACTCAAAATTCCCCCAAAAGGATTTGAATGGGGTAGATTTTACACTTTGCTTCATATTCTTCCCTGTTGTTTGAAGAATGAAGAATTGTTAAAAGCATACTATTTGAGGACTGAAGAGCTGTGATTTTTTATTTGGTGCTTTAAATGCAATCTTCTAAAGCGTCAAAGCAGATGACAGCCTGTACCGTCCCCACTGTCTATCCTCCATGGGTCAGATGAAGTGCCGTCCCTAGGTAGACAACTGCCCATGTCATGGTAGAAAATGTCCCCGTTTCTTTATGCCACACAATCCAAGACACAAGTGAACACACCTGTCTTCACTGAGTCCACTTTTAAAAGATGAGAAAAGCTAAAAAAAAAAAAAAAAGCAGGTGACGGTGGATATTTTACAGCTGCAAAGCTGAGCCTGCATACGCTTGAGCTCCGTCTAATTTGCAAGTCATCTTCTAAAGTCAGCATGTCCCTTGAACACATGGTGGGCCTTTGGCCTGTACTTGATTCAGCAAAGGAAAACATGAGGAACAGGAAGCAGAAATTGTGAAGAGGTGGCTCCTACAGAAGCCAGAGCCCAGGATGGGAATATTTAGCTGCAATGTCTTGTTTTTTTTTCACTTTTTAGCTGGTTGACCTTGAGCATTACCTGCTTAATCTCTCTGAGTCTTAGCTATTCAAATGAAATAAATAAAATCCAAGAGGGATATCCCTATTTTGTTCCTTGGTCTGGTATGAGGATGACAGTAAATATGATTAATCTGAAAGTCTTTTGCAGTGAATAAAGCATCATATATCGTGTTAGTCCTACCTCCACACTATTTAACCAACTGGAGATCCTTTTCAGGAGAATGCAATACTTGTAAGAAATTGCAAATAGCTTGTTGAAGTTCAGAACCATGGGGCAACCTAACGTCCATCACTGTCATCAAATAACCTGGCAACTAGCTGAGTTTGGCTCAATGTTCAGAGAAGGCAGAAGGTGACTGGACAGGGGAGTGACATTCTGAAGCGGGAGGGAGGCCATGTCTAGAGGGGCCGGCGGGAGGGAGGGCGTGAATCCAAAGCACGTAACATCTGGGTAGAACTGAGAAGAAACAGAAGGGGCAGAGCCCCCAAATCCCAGATTGGGGGGCAGCAAGGATAAGACAGGAGCTGCAGCCATGCGACACTCTGAGTTAGTCTGGAAAACTGAGAATCACAGGCCTGCTGGGCACCACCCTGTCCTCTTGTGGAAAGAGGAAAACAAAAGTGCTGCCATCTCTTCCTTCCCCATTTTTAATACTTCCTCAGGCTCAGAGCAATATTCCAAACATTCCCAGATTACCTTAAAACTGCACACCGCAAAGGGAGAGCAAGATCCTGATTTTGGAAGTTGAACAGGTCAAATATATCCACTGCTTCATTGGTATGAACTCCCTCAAGCTAAGTGACTTCTCTCAAAGTCACTGCCACATGACTGCTACTGGCGAAACCAGTGGCTGGCACCCAGGGTTCTCATCTAAGGCGCTGATGCTCTCTCCGTCCCCAGTCACGTGGGAACCTGGTGATGGCCAAACATCATTCAAGGGCTACATGCCACAGAAAAGACACATTCAACCCACGTTCTAATTAGCTTGGGAAAAGCCTCTTGTCTCTTCTTGACAAATGATGAAAGAAAATAGCCAAATTCCTTTTACTAGGAAAAAACAGACTAGTAAATGGTTTTTTGATGTTTAACAGGCTGCCATACACTATAAATCTTGGGTTCTGACTTTTCTGAAACACCCTGCCCCCAAATAAGAGTCCATCAGTGTCTAAGCACTCCAAGAAACTCTCCATCGTCCTGGTCTCTTGAACACAAGGCGACCTATTTCTGTCCATTCCCTGCCGCCTTCTGCTTGAACTACAAAGAAACCTGAATTCTCTGATTCCACAGTTCTGACTCCTGGCTGTGCAAGTAGAAAACTAACAATAATGAAAGAAGGAAGTCATTTGTTCGGCCTAGGTGCTTTTGTACAGGAAGCCTTCAGAAGTAATATTTTTCTTTTCATGCCGATAAGAAAAAGAGTGACTCCATATCTTTTCATAAATATTATTAAAAAGCTATCTAGACTGCATAAGGAATATCTTAAAGCTCTGATTATGCTTGTTTCACTTTGAGAAAATGACAGAGGAAAGGAAAGGCAACTTCAAGTCTGCTTCTCAAATGTAATACTAGGATAAGAGACAAGAAAGCCCTCCTCAGTGAGCAAAGCAAAGAAATAAAGGAAAACAATAAAATGGGAAAGGCTAGAGATCTCTTCAAGAAAATTAGAGATACAAAGGGAACAGTTCATGGAAAGATGGGCACAATAAAGGACAGAAATGGTAGGAATCTAACAGAAGCAGAAGATATTAAGAAGAGGTGGCAACAATACACGGAAGAACTATACAAAGAAAGATCTTCATGACCCAGATAACCACGATGGTGTGATCACTCACCTAGAGCCAGACATCCTGGAATGCAAATTAAAGTGGGCCTTGGGAAGCATCACTACAAACAAAGCTAATGGAGGTGATGGAATTCCAGTTGAGTTATTTCAAATCCTAAAAGATGATGCTGTGAAAGTACTGCACTCAATATGCCAGCAAATTTTGAAAACTCATCAGCAGCCACAGGACTGAAAGGTCAGTTTTCATTCCAATACCAAAGAAAGTCAATGCCAAAGGTTGTTCAAACTACCACACAATTGCACTCATCTCACATGCTAGCAAAGTAATGCTCAAAATTCTCCAAGCCAGGCTTCAACAGTACATGAACCGTGAACTTCCAGATATTCAAGCTGGATTTAGAAAAGGCAGAGGAACCAGAGATTAAATTGCCAACATCTGTTGGATCATAGAAAAAGGAAGAGGATTCCAGGAAAAAAAAAAAATCTACTTCTGCTTTATTGACTATGCCAAAGCCTTTGACTGTGTGGATCACAACAAACTGTGGAAAATTCTTCAAGAGATGGGAATACCAGACCACCTGACCTGCTTCTTGAGAAATCTATATGCAGATCAAAAAACAACAATTAGAACCGGACCTGGAACAATAGACTGGTTCCAAATCAGGAAAGGAGTATGTCAAGGCTGTATATTGTCACTCTGCTTATTTAACTTGTATGCAGAGTACATCATGAGAAATGCCAGGCTGGATAAAGCACAAGCTGGAATCAAGTTAGCCAAGAGAAATAACAATAACCTCAAATATGCAGATGACACCACCCTTTAAGGCAGAAAGTGAAGAAGAACTAAAGAGCCTCTTGATAAAAGTGAAACAGAAGAATGAAGAAGTTGGCTTAAAACTCAACATTCAGAAAGTGAAGATCATGGCATCCAGTCCATCACTTCATGGCAAATAGACAGGGAAACAGTGGAAATAGTGACAGACTTTATTTTGGGGGCTCCAAAATCACTGCAGATGGTGATGGCAGCCATGAAATTAAAAGATGCTTACTCCTTGGAAGAAAAGCTATGACCAACCTAGACAGCATATTGGAAAGCAGAGACATTGCTTTGCCAGCAAAGGTCCATCTAGTCAAAGCTCTGGTTTTTCCAGTGGTCATGTATGGATGTGAGAGTTGGACTATAGAGAAAACGGAGCACCAAAAATTGATGCTTTTGAACTGTGGTGTTGGAGAAGACTTTTGAGAGTCCTTTGGACTGCAAGAAGATTCTCCGGAGAAGGAAATAGCAACCCATTCCAGTACCCTTGCCTGGAAAATCCCATAGATGGAAGAGCCTGATAAGAGTCGGACACAACTGAGTGACTTCACTTTCCTTTCTTTTGGACTGCAAGAGGATCCAGCCAGTCAATCCTAAGGGAAATCAACCCTGAATATTCTTGGAAGGACTCATGCTAAAGTTGAAACTCCAATACATTGGTCACCTGATGCAAAGGACTTCAGTTCAGCTCAGTTCAGTTCAGTTGCTCAGTTGTGTCTGACTCTGCAACCCCAAAGTTAACAGCCACTGTTTCCACTGTTTCCCCATCTATTTGCCATGAAGTGATGGGAATAGTCAATCCCAAGGGAAATCAACCCTGACTATGTGGCTGACTTTATTTTTGGGGGGTTCCAATATCACTGCAGATGGTGACTGCAGCCATGAAATTAAAAGACACTTGCTCCTTGGAAGAAAAATTATGACCAACCTAGACAGCATATTAAAAAGCAGAGACATTACTTTGCCGACTAAGGTCCGTAGACAATCTGCTAAATTAGAAAGATAAACTTCTATTTGTTTAAGCTGTTATAGTTGGGATTTTATTATTAATATTTGCTGCCAAATGCATTTCTGAAGAATATAAACATTTCCTATCTTCTTACAAAATGAAACATTAGATAAAATACTTTTATACATAACAGATTAAATAGATGCTAAGAACAAAGTAAAAAAGAGAAAACAAGGAAACCAAAGACTTATGAACAGTAATCTAAAGCTTGCTGATGTGACAAGCCACCAACAAAATTCCCTGAGAGCAGATGCATTAATTCAGAAGTTGTATTCCATGTTCATATCCATATCATTTATCATTTAAGCTTTCAAAGAAAAATATTTTTAAAATATATTTATTTTATGCTAATGAAATGGACTCTAAGCAATAATTATAGTACACTTGTGTGCGTGCATGCCAAGCTGCTTCAGTTATCTCTAACTCTTTGCCACCCCGTGGACTGTAGCCCTCCAGGCTCTCCTGTCCATGGGATTCTCCAGGCAAGAATACTGGAGTGGGTTGCCATGCCCTCCTGCAGGATCTTCTCAACCCAGGAATTGAACCCACAACTCCTATGTCTCCTGTATTGGCAGGTGGGTTCCGTACCACTAGCACCACCTGGGAAGCCCCGCAGTACCACTTACAGAGTGCTTAATACGTACGTGGCACTAGTTAAGTGATTCCAATGCAATGTTTCACTTCGCCTTCAGATCATCCTAGAGGGAGGGTAAATGAGTCACATTTCCCAGATGGGCATCTGGGAAAACTCAGTCTTAGAAAGTAAATTACCTGTGTTCATCCACATAACTAGTAAAAGATGCACCCTGAGTGAGCCCAGAGCCCAGAGTTCTTCGTAAGATGATGTTGCCTACTCAAGATGTGCTTGTTTCGAACTACTTTACCAATCTGGATATGGCATGGGAGCCAGACCCTAAGTTACAAAGGCTTAGGCATGCATAAAAGAAATGCACACATTCCCATAAATAAAGAAGGACCCTTCATCTATGTCACTCAAGCTGCTGTAGACACGCCACAATCCTGCATTCCAAAAGCACAGACACCATTTTAGCCGGATATCAAAGGAGCATTAAGGCAAGGAGCTATCTGTCAGAATAAGGAGACACCTACTGTCAATTAAAGCACAATTAAAAACAGAAAAAGGGGAAATATACCCATTCTGTACACCAAAGGAGTCATTGATAATAGGCTCAAGCTTCTAACTTAACAGCAAACGCCAACCCAAGTGCTTCCACCTTTTCTCAGCAAAAATGTCTTTCATGCCGTTCTGGCCACAGGGAACAGAACATTTTCACTGTGCTGAGGAACCAAGAAGAAGCATCTTTGGGTCCCCACCAACTGTTTGGAGCCGTCAAGTCTGGCAGGCACATCAGAAAGGATCAAGTCAGCCTTGTCATAATTGCACCTTAATGACTTCACAAGCTGTAGGCCCCTCACCTGCTCCAAATGTCAAACAACAATCCCCAGAGAATGCTCAGATGCCAGAGCTATCTGCCCAGAGCCTTGACATAATTCACCTAACACGCCTGAAACGGGTTTTAAATGTGATCAGATTAAAGGCCCTAGTTCCTGGAAGATCTCTGCAAGAACCATCTTCAAATTCCTGGTGGCAGTATTCAGCCAGGGCCTCTGTCTAATCCACAGGGAGTTCTAGCTTGCGGAATGTCAGCAATAATTGGTCTTTTATTCAGAGAATCTTTAGATCAATTTTTATTATCATGAGATGAGTTAGAGGCCACCATCATGAGATGAGTTAACACCACATACTGTTATCGGTGCTTTGTTATCTTACATGCATGTGGTTTCCTGGGATTCTAACACAAGGCCCATATTGAACCTGAATCTTCGCTTCAGCAGTTAAGGGTTTTGACGACTGCACAAAAATATTCAAAGCTCTTTCGTCCACCTATGACTGCAAAGGTCCATGGTATTGAAACTAAGCAACAGTCGCTTGCATAGAAATGGTGATCTGCTTTGCAACATCTTATTAAAAGAACAGACACTCAAGTATGAGTATATGAAAAACAGCTTTCCACACAAAAGGATATTCAAAATGAAAAGAAGATTGTATTTACATTTAACCTGATTCTACTGGCTGCGACAGGAGTTACCCATTACGGCATGTTTTCTCCACTCAAAATACAGCTGCACCCCTGACACCTTCAAGGCTGTCCACACAGAAACGCAAAGCCTGCAGTGAACTGATCCGGTTCCACTGCCCAGCTCTGAGGCTCTGAGATGTGCCATCAGAGCACTTATGGGGAGAAAGGTAAACCTCTTCAGAGGGGTTTTCCCAAGTTTTCTTGTCCCTCCAAAAAATCATCTCCTTTCCAGAACCAGTATTTTTTGTTTTATATTTGTCTAATCACATCATTTTAATTAAGCCACTGTCATAATCCCCTTCCGCACAATAAATTAACAATCTAGAGTCCAGCCCTAGAAACAACCAGGATCTTTTAAAAATGAGATTCTTCATTCTCTCCTCTCTTAGAAGACATCTATGTTATGCCAAGAGTTTATCAAACTCATTTTCATTACAAAATTTCCTATTTCTGGGGATTTGGGTTTTTATAAATCAAATAAGTTTAAGCATTATTCCCTAACAGAAGGTGAGAACAGAACAGTTTACTACATATCTCCTGGGAATGTCTGCTGCAAAAAAGGAAAAAAAACTATAAGGATAATATAAATGAAATAAACACCACTACAAAAAATTTAAATAACACGTCAATGTGGACTGAAAAAACAGGTGTGATTTTTAGTGCTATCTGAACCACCATCACATAGGAAATACACAATTCAAAGGAAAGTCCCAAACCAGTACTTGATCATCTTTTTTTTTTTTTTTTTAGTCTTTAAGCCTTTAGTATGAGAAATGCATTGACCAGCATTTTCTAATCTGCTAGTTCCATAAATATCAACACGCACTTCCAGGATAAAAGGAGTTGTGCAGCTACATAAATTAGGGCGAGGAGGGCTGCTCTGTGCATGACAGTGGTGCCTTGGAGCCCCGATGGGGCAGATGAGCGAGCTGCCTAAACTAGCTGCTTAAAGGTGGTCTCCCAAAGGTGTCCTCAATGAAAGTCCGGAATCCCACTTCCCCACATTTTGATTCACTGAGTCTTTGGAGCCTAGGAGTTTGTGATTATGATTTCAGATTTGGGAACTACGGCTATAATGCAGGTTGCCGGTCCAGAGCGCACATCAAAATTATACACTACAGGGCTTCCCTGGTGGCGCAGTGGTAAAGAATTCACCTGCCAATGCAGGAGACATTTGTTTGATCCCTGATTCAGAGCCGTGACTGCCCAGCCCACGTGCCTCAACTACTAGAGCCCAGCGCCCTAGAGCCGTGCTCTAACAGGAGAAACCACAGCGATGAACGGGCGCACCCCGCAACCAGAGAAAAGCTCACGCGGCAGCAAAGACCCAGCAAGCCAAAAATAAACAAACAAAATTATGTTAAAAAAAATTAAAGGTCACAAAAAAGCATGTGTAAGGAAACCCAGCTAACTTTCTTTTTTCTTTTAATTTTTATTTTTACTTTATTTTACTTTACAATACTGTATTGGTTTTGTCATACACTGACATGAATTCACCACGGGTGTACATGCGTTCCCAAACATGAACCCCCCCAGCTAACTTTCTTTAGCCCAATGTTTGCTAAACTCCTTTGACCAGGAAAATTCTGTCTTCCCCATCCCCCTCCCCCATAACTATTAACATTTTTCCATTGAATTAAACTCAGAAAGCGCTGATACAAGCAAATGCCCTGTTTTCATAATCTTCACATTTTCAGAATCTCATTGTTTACATATATATATGAAAGCATTAAATGACTTTCAGCAAAAGATTCCCATAATGCTTCCAAACCCAAGGTGGGATATTAAGGCTGTCACATTACCTGTCTGTAGCTCTTTGTCTATTTCTAGAAATCTGGGCCCAATATGGTATTTCCTCTCCCCCATGGGAAGCTATGTGAGTTGGACTTTGCAAAGTACTTTACAAAATATTTTCAAAGTAAAGGTAGATAATTTCTGTTAAAGAAAAAGATTTCTAGCAGTGGCAGATAAGTTGGAATAACTCTTTCCCTCCAGTCACTCTGGGCCAACTTTGATCACAGGTGGGAGCTTTCGTATTAAATAAATGCAAAGAGAAGAATACAGACTATTAGAATCAAGCCTCCCTGATGGTTCAGTGGTAAAGAATCCACCTGCCAAGCAGGAAACACAGGTTCAATCCCTGGGTTGGAAAGGTCCCCCAGAGGAGGAAATAGCAACTCACTCAAGTATTCTTGCCTAGAAAATCCCGCGGACAAAGGAACCTGGCGGGCTATGGTCCCTGGGGTAGCAAAAGAGTTGAACACGACTTAGCGGGAAACAACAACAAGGCTGAGGCCACTGAGCTAAAAGAACTCCCCAAGAGCAGCTGGTTAAAAACAGTGACTGCATTTCTGACTTCGACCGGAGTATTTCCTTCCACCATGTTCCCTGTATCCTTCAATTCTAGCAGTCTGAAGACGTGGAAAGCCTTCAAAAAAGTTGTGAGCACTGAAGCAGCGTAAGGCCCTTCTAGTTAGTCTCAAGTATATACTTACTACCAACAAGGGAGAAGCCACAGTTAACTGGGACAGGCTTTACCCAACTGGGCAAAGAGAACGTGATATTTGCCAAACCTGTGAGCAGAGCTTGATTGACGGATTGCCCAACAAAGACTCTCCCACTTCTCTCTAAATCACAAAGAACAAGCTCTTTCCCCACGACCAGCTCCGCCTCTTCCTGCAAGTCTACCCTGGCTGGCCATAGGGGATACCAGGCCACTTTCCTTTCCCATGCTAATGCAGTTCAAACAACCAAATCCTTTGATTTCCCAGCAAAATTGCCTACCTGGCATCACTCAGCAATAAAAAGGCATAACAAAACTGCAACTAAAAAAAATTAAGCTTTATATCCTGCAAACAACAGAATATAACTAAATCCAGAAAGAGTGCCTGTGAGTCTCCACGTCCATGTTTGGAGGGAGTGGATGGAAGCGTTTTTAAAATGCATGTTTCTGGTTTTCTCATCCTTTATTTCTCCTTCATCCCCCTGCCCCACATCCCTCTTTCCTTCCTTCCTTCCTTTTCTCCTTCTTTCATCACTTCCTCCTTCCTCAGCATTGTCAGTCCTGAGGTCCCAGTTCCTCCTCGGCCACCTCCTTCGTGACACAGCCAATACGCTCCATATGCCCCAGGGTTGGCAAGGTGTCTGGTTAATCCCTTCTTTGCTCAAATCAAGCCACAGGTTTCCCATTTCCCAAGGCACCTGCCTCCAGAGTGGAGAAAGGGGAGGATGCGGGAAATCACTGCTTGAGAGCCACAGTGAGGTCACTATTGAACAGGGCATCAGCTCAGCACACCGCAGCATGGGCTCCCTCGGGCTTTCCTTAACCTAGACTGATGGTCAAAAAGAGTGTTGATCTAAAACCCAGTGAGTCCAAAATGTGATGTAATCATTTTTTTCTTCAACACACAGAGAAGGTGGGCACCATGCGATTCTAGCTGTCAGCTTAATTTTGCAGTGATACTAGAAACATCAACAATTTGGTTGTGTCGTTTGCCTAGACTAACTGAAGCAGTCACATCATGAAGCAGTCAAGAGGTGAGCACTCAGTCACTTCAGTTATGTCTGACTCTTTGTGAGCCCACAGACTATAGCCGGTCAGGCTCCTCTGTTCATGAAGTTTTCCAGGCAAGAAGACTGGAGTGGGTTGCCACGCCCTCCTCCAGGGGATCTTGCCAACCCAGGGATCAAACCGGCACCTCTTATGTCTCCTGCTTTGGCAGGCAGGTTCCTAACCACTTGTGCCACCTGGGAAGCCCACGTCAAGAGATAAATCAACTCAATTTATTAAGCATGGGTAACTAGAGGCTTTTTAAAAGCATATTAAAAGGACCATTGTAAATAGAAAACCAGACATTTACATTGCTTTTATAGTGGACTTCTCCAGGCTTCTCCATCCATGGGATTCTCCTGGCAAGAATACTGGAGTGGGTTACCAGTTCCTTCTCCAGGGGATCTTCCCGACCCAGGGATCGAACCTGGGTCTCCCGCGTTGGAGGCAGACGCTTTAACCTCTGAGCCACCAGGGAAGCCCTTTATAAATCAAAGCAACTAATAACTAAGCATTTTCATATACTTCTTCAATGACCAACAGTTACACTACTGCCAACAAGCATGTTATCCTAGGTTGCAGCCTATGTCTGAGAACTGAAACCTCTCTTTCATCTCAAAGAAACCCTCCACACTTGCGGAGCTCCAAGAGGAGTATCTTCTTTATGCTTCTTAAGGGATCTCTTCTTCCTATCCTTCTTTATATTCCTAATTCTGCTCTGTTCCAGGCATATCAGAGAGCTACAGACTCTACAGAGGCCTTTGGGGACCTCTCAGCCTAGCACTGTCCATTCGTTTTTACTTGGGACCACAATTCACTATAATGTATCACCACTGGAAACCCCTTAGGAAATCTTTTATTCATTTCATCCTTTTTACACAGTACATTAGGAAGGATTTAAAATAAAGCATTTCACTTGAGATCAATATATTATTAAAGATATTATCATAAAGTTCATTTAATGCAATTTTAATTACATTCATTATGTGTGAAAACAAATTTCACCTTTTCCTCCAGTTGACAAGAAGTGCTATTTCACTTACCTTGAGTGTAAGGAAAATAATCATTTGTATACAATTTAAATTTAAAGGGTCACACACATGTTAACATGCATATTGAGGCTTAACTGCACCATATTGTGTCAAAATTTTTTTTTTAAATTAACTTTGTGATCTGATAGTTGAAATGTTTTCATCATATGCTTAACCTACTTTTTTGGGTAATTTTTATGAGCACACACATCTCAATAACCATAGAGTGGATATAAATAATTTTTAATCAAAGTAAATGAAGAACCGTAGAAGATGGAGCAGGCACTGGGTCTTATATTTTTAGCACCTAATATGCTATATAAGAACCCCAATCAACTCAGCTTGAAGATATGCTTAGAACAATCTTAAGGTTATTAGCAGGATTATCATTTTTATGCTTCTGGTCAGCTTATTTGTATTTCAACATCAATTTTCTTGTTTCCTACCTTCAACCAGAAGTTCATGAAGGTAAAAATTAAGCTATATATGTGTATTAGTTAGCTATGTCTGTAATAATAAAATATCACAGGATGAGTGTCTTAAACCACAGAAATTTATTTTTCACTGTTCTGGACACTGACAAGACCAAGATCAAAGTGAAGGCGGTTTCAGTTCCTTGTGAGAACTCTCTTCCTAGTTTGCAGACAGCTACCACCCTCTCTCCGTGTTGTTATACGCAGAAAGCTCTGGGGTCATTTATTGAAGGGCACCAGAACCTGTGGGATTAGGGTCTCACTCTTACAACCTCATTTAACCTTTCTCACCTCTTCATAGAGCCCATCTCCACAAACGGCCACACTGGGGTTACGACTTCAACATATAAATTTGAGGTGGGCACACAAATGTTCAGTCCCTAACAGGATGTTGAAGAGTAAAAACAAGTCAGGTATATATAATGGTCAAAGCATCAGCCCGGTAGTCAAGTGCGTAAGTTCTGAGCACCGTCGTCTCACCGAGGACTGCACATGTGCCCAGGAAACGTCCCAGCGGCTGCGCCTGGAAGGGAAAGGCCTCGTGAAGGAGTCGGGGAAGATGAGCCAACTGCCCGGGTCAGGACAGGAGCCGACTGTGTGGTCTGGCGGGCACCACCGCTGGAAACCAGCGGAGGAACGGACAACTCACGGGCCCCACGCGCAGCTCCAAACTCTGGGGTCGTCACTTTCGACTCCCTGGAAAAGTCCCGCACATTCTGCAGGCCAAGATTAGTGGGCCCTGATGGTGGTGGTGTCGTCACTAAGTCGTGTCTGACTCTTGAGGCTCCACGGACTGCAGCCCGCCAGGCTCCTCTGTCCATGGGGTTTCCCAGGCAAAACTACTGCAGTGGGTTGCCATTCCCTTCTCCAGAGGAACTTCCTGACCCAGGGATCGAACCCATGTCTCCTGCATTGCAGGTGGATCCTTTACCGCTGAGCCACCTGGGAAGCCCTTCAGTGGGCCTTACCCATCGACTCAATCTCCAAAACTCCCACTAAGAAACTGTGAGTTAAGATGAAGGAAATAAAACTTTCCCCTTTAAACACAACATCCTCCCTTTAGAATACACATTACTTCTTGTTTCTTCTCAAAGCCTAATCACTAAAGAAATCCACTTCATTTTGCTACTATCACGAGGTTGTTAAAGCAGATCCATCAGTATGTTAGAGGAATATGCACCAACATTGGAGGAAACATTTCCCAAGGCTCTTTGCCCAAATTTTATAAAGTAATAAATAAAATAAGTTGACTCAATTTCGATATCCAAATATACACCTTTCCTTCATTTATGGCTCATGACACAGATTGATAAATACAGTTAGATTGCAATACATATCACATGTTCTGAGCAGTAGCTATAAAAGAAAATATCATTAAAGAGATTTCCATCTCCAAGAAAATACAGCCTATACTCCTACCAAAGAATCCCAATAAATCACTAGAGCTTAAGAAAATAAGGTGTAATCATATTTTTTTCAGTAAAACTAAGCTGGTTTCCAACTGTACAAATTCCACAATGATGGACAATCTGTTTTTGAGATTGTTTCTTTAACCAAAATTAAGCTTTTTCCCCAAGATAATAGGCATTTGATGGTTCCTATTACTTTAAGCGGGCAAGTTTGAGAATCCTAAGTTATTTCAGTTCCTATCTGACTTCTGAACAAAAATGGAAAGTTTCCTCTAAATACACACAAAACAAGAGGCACAGTTGGTGATTTGTATTTATCAACATGTATTAGCTCACGCTACAGTGATTACCAATCAGTGTAAATGCTACATCTTGTTTAAATACTCTCTAACTTTCCTCATTGTTACTACTCAAATGCACTGCACTATAATTCTTAATTGGGTGAAAATGCAGCCTGCCAGAATAAAATAGTCTTATTTGGGGACAAGACTACAACTCTTATTCCCAAAGTTTACAGAAATCATCAAAAGTGGTGATCACATGTACCCTACAACTCTTTACTGGTAAATAAAAAGTTTTAGACGAAAAGAAAAGAAACATCATGGAATCAAAGTTGTTTTATTTTTCTTTGAAGACACATAGATATTCCATTAGTGGCCACAGATTGCCAAGATTATGTTTCTTTCAGATATTTTTTAAAAATTAGAGAGATCTAATAGATAAGCTAAAGAAGTCAAACAAAAACTCTTCATTCCCATCTTCCCTCAAGAGTCAATTAGTTGAAGGCCTTAGAAATAGAACAATGAATGAATTCTTTGCAGCAGCAAATTACAGAAGCCCTTACCTTTTAGTCAGAGTAAGTGACAGATAACCAGCAGAATGGACTCAGCAGGCATGCCTGCAGCACACATTTCTCAGCAGACTGTTTCTGCAGCCTCCAAAGAACTGTGCATAAAAACTCCAGCCTGCCTGCTCCATCCTTCACTGTCTGAGATACCCACTCGCTACCACGGTAACAAGAAAGGGTCGAACTAAGCAGCAATCTCAGTTTCTTAAGGACCTTTGTCCTGGGAAAAAAGAAGGGAAAAGAGCAAGGGCTGGGAAGAGGGAAAAATGGAGATGAACAGAGTAATGACTTTCATGAAGGTGAAGAGGTGTTTGCCATAAACTAAAGGCACAGCAACAAGCTTTCGAAGCTTGAATGGCTTTGCCTGCAAGTTCCTGAAAGAATCTGCCCCTTACCTCTGCCTCTTAAGGGAAGAGAAGTGTGTGTATGTGTGTGTGAGAAAGAGAGTGTGTCTGTGCGTGTGTGCACACTAGCAAGTGCATGCCAGTGCTTGGATGCCTGAACAAGGAAGGGGAGATGACTGAAGGGATGCGGGGGAGAGGAGGGGGAGCGCTAGGATGTGACCCACATATGGAATGAGCATTGGAACAATGAGAGCAGGCCAGCCAAACCAGTGCACTCTGGGGCAGCAGTTTTCAAAACAAGGCTTCACAGCTTTGCAGCAAAAGGGGGTGTGGGGAAACACAACACAAACCAGCTAATTGAAAGAAGCAACTGGATACACAATGCGCGGTCCCAGCCACAGCAAACTGGGATGGGGCAGGCTCCTGGATTCATTTTTCTGCAGCCTGTGGGTTATTTCCCCTTCTCACTAGAAAGCTTTCAGTCCCGAGGGCTTAGAATTCCAGAGGACCCAATTAACACCACACTTGGCTAGCTCCTGGGATGATCAATATGAAATAAGCTGCCTTTTAGCATCTCCATAAAGTAACACAGCCCGGAAACTTGGTCTGCTGCATTTTTATTTCCGCCGTAGAGTGACAGCCAAACTGGGGGCAGTGGAGGGGGGCTCAGACGGGGAGCCACACACGTATCAGGCAGTAAGTAAAGACAGAAAGGGTGTGATGAGTTTGTTGGGCATATTTTAAGAACCTTAACTCTAATAGAGCTTTTCGGCCAATGAAATTATCTCTGCTGTCTCCTTAGGTCTTTGAAGACTGCAGACTGTTACACGTGCAAAGTTTTCTGAACTTTGACTCACAGAAGACTCTCATGATTACTGGCTTCTTCGTGGCAGAATTCCAGTGTTCTCTCAAATGATTCATATACATTTTAGAGAACCTGACTTGGTTCCCTCAACACTCTTCATAGCAAGCCTTCCTTAGAAATAGTATTCTTCCTGGTTCTGACTCATCTGATTATCAAACAGCTGATTTTTTTCCAAAGCCCAAAGATAAAACATCAAAACCAAAATTGCTAAAGGCAACTCTTCTACACTGCTGGTGAAAATGTGAACTGGTGCAGCCACCATGGAGAACAGTGTGAAGGTTCCTTTGAAAACTAAAAGTAGAGGGTCCATATGATCCAACAGTCCGACTCCTGGGCATATATCTGGAGAAAACCATACTTTGAAAAGATGCAAGTACCCCAAACAGATACACTGCAGCACTATTTGTAATAGCCAAGACATAGAAGCAACCTACATATCCATTGACAGATGAATAGAGAAAGGAGATGAGGTACATTTATACAATGGAATACTACTCAGACATAAAAAGGAATGAAATGCCCTCTGCAGCAACATGGATGGGCCTAGAGACTATCATACCAAGTAAAGTGAGTCAGAGAGGGAAAAACAAACGTCATATGACATCATTTATCTACGGAGCTAAAATATGACACAAAGGAACTTATTTAAGAAAAAGTAACAGTTTCACAGTCATAGAAAACAAACTTAAGGTCACCAAAGGGGAATGAGGTTGGGGAGGGGTAAATTAGGAGAGCAGGACTAGAAGATACAAACTATTATATATAAAATAATCCACAATGTCCTACTGTAGAGCAGAGGGAACTATATTCAATATCCTGTAATAAACCATAATGGAAAATAATATGAAAAATAAATATGTATATAAATAAAACTGATTCATTTTGCTATATATATATACATATATATACACCAGAAATAACACAGCATTGAAAACTATTCTTCAATTAAAAATTGCTAGATATAAAAATAGGAACCATTGTCAATGAGGGTTCCAACCCATCAGATGTTCACTTAGTAATATTTTACTTCTAGCACAACTAGTTTAATTTGTAATTTCAAATTCCTTCTGCCTTCTGTCCTCTGCTTACTCTGAAAACACAGATATTTAACCAACCCATGAGAGAAAGAGAGGGTGTAGCAGTAAAACGTTCTGAAAATACACACACACACACACACACACACACACACGCACGCACGCACCCCAACTGTAAAGTTCAGGAGAGAAGTCAACTTCAAAATAAGTACCTGTGTCTTGTGTTACAGTTCTAATCTTCTGATTTCAGAAGTGTGTGACCAGAAAGATAAACCAGAAAGATAAAAGTCCATGGTAAACTCAGGGTTAGAATACCTAGGTTTATACTCAGCTTAAAAAAAAAAAATCACTCTGATAAGACCGCTAAAGATCAAATTTCCATAAGAATAAGTTCAATTTAAAATGTTCATAGAGAAGAGGTTATTAGTTCCCATGTGTTACAAAAGGTCTTAAAGAGTTAAATCACAGAATAAGAAAACCTGTGCTTAAATGGCTTTTAGGCAATGACACCAGCTGAGGAGGGAAATAAAATTAGTAAGTGGCGGGAATGAGGAGCTGTCAACGCTAGTCCCTAACTCAGGCTCCCTGGCTTGATCCTATGTTTCATTTAACACAGCCTTCTCCATGAGGGTGATTGGCCTCTTCCTGTGAGGTCTGGTACTTGAAAATCTGGGCTGTGAGCGTATCTGAGAGACATGATGAGGTGGGATGAGCTGACGGCCAGGCTGGGGTTTACAAGTGTCAGCTGTGCCTCCAAGTCAATTCATGGCACGTTGCTTCTCAGGGTCCAAAGTGTGCTCCTCTGGGCAGTGACCTTTCGGATGCAGCAAAGCTGATCTTCCGACCAAACGTGACTGCTGACAAGGGTGCTTTGTATTTGCATTTGCTGTTATTTGATTCTAACTTTGCCTAGTCGAATAGTGAACCAAACCCAGCGAAGGAAAACTTTTAAATATTTGATCCAGCTTCCGCTTGATGTTGTTTTCTTCTCGGCTGCTCTGAAATGTGAGTCGGGATGTAAATGGACTGTGTCATCTTGGGTGGGGCTGCCTCAGGCGAAATAATTCCCAGGAAGCAGGAATATTTCAGGTATTGTGTGGCCTGTTACACCATGTGCAGGACCCTCTTTAAGAAACATATAAAACTATGAGTTCAAAACTGTCACTCGAGAAGGAGGGGATATATATAAAATTATGGCTGATTCGAATTGTTGTACGGCAGAAACCAAAACAACATTGTAAAGCAATTGTCCCCAAAATTAAAAAAAATTAAAGATATTATGCAAAAAACATTTTTAAATAAATTAAAAAAAATTAAGTCAGAGGTTTTTCGAAGAGGTCCCTGAGAGTGAAGGGTTCTAAAGCTGATGCTTCAGTGACTTCATGGTAAATATGCGCTATTATCATTGGGATCTCACTTAAGAACAGCCCAAGGGTGGGAAGACTCAGGTACCTGGGTGGGAAAACCCAGACCAGCCCTCCTCTCTTCAGTAGAACTTTGAGTATCCTCTCTTATTGGTGATGATGAGAGGAGAGAGCAACCTTGAGAAGCTAAAAAATGTAGTCTGAATATTCAAGTGAAATTATAACAGCAAAGGGGCATGTGCACGTGCTTTAATTTTCTTAGAGGAGGGACTAGGTATATGCAGAGACAGGATATGAAGGAATCCATTAGCTCAATGAAGCTTAATGTCTCCTAGAAAAAGAAAAAAAATTTTTTTTTTTTAATTTCAAACTTATAAAACAGTTGAAAAACTAGCACAAAGTGTTCCCATATACCTGTCACTCAGCTTTCCTAGATCTCACATCTTATACAACCATATAACAATTATAGGAAATTAACACTGATGCTACTGATGCTGATGCTATTAACAATTCAATAGACTACTCAGTTTCTGCCTATTGTCATCCCTTTGCTGGTTCAGAATCCAATTTAGGAGCTGCCACTGCATTTAGTTGTCCTGTGTCCTTACTCCTTAAATCTGTGTCCTATATCCTTAAACCTGTGACATTCCCTCAACAACCATCACTTAGACATTTGAAAAATGTACTGGTTACTTATTTTGTAAAATGTCTCTCAATTTGAGTTTCCATCGTGCCTCCTCATGACTAACTCAGGGTGTGTATTTTTGGAGAGAATACCATAGAAATGATGCTCTCCTTTCTCCTGCATCAGACCAAGCATTACATGATACTGATATGTCATGTAAAAATAACTGTGATCATCTGCTTAAGGTTGCGGTTGCTAGGTTTCTCCACTGTAGAATTACTATTTTCCCTTTTTAATGTACACGTCTCTCACAGGGAGACACTGTGGGAACATGCAACTATCCCATTTCTCATCATACTTTCATGCACTGCTTTTAGCCCCACTGATGACTGTCTGTGACGATTATTGCTATGACATTTGCCAAAGGACAATTTTCTATTTATATGATTCCTTCTACATTCATGAATTAGAATTCTACAGTATGAAGGAGCTGTCCCTTCCAAAACAGGGACTTTTAAAAGAAAAAAAATGAAAAAATGTAATTACTCCCTAGTTGATTTATATTACACACACACACACACACACACACACACACACACACACACATAACATCACCTCTCTGGACCACCTGAATTTTGGATGATGGGAAATCTCTGAAGACTTTGCTTTCAACATTCTGTTGGCATTTCAATATTTTTCAGCAGCTCCACTGTAGAGAAGGAGAGGGTACAAGATGCAAGAAAAGGACAGAGAAATGCCAACGGTTTCCCATTAGAAACAGAGGCTTACAATGAGAGAACTTTGAAACAAATGGAAAAACTTTTCCTACAAAGGCCTAGCAAGCAAACTTAGCCAATATGTCCCGTTTATGTCCTTTTTCCATTCCAGAGTTGAATTCTGAAACTCACACTGCATTTGGTTGTCATGCCTGGGTTGGCCTGACCCATTTAAGAGATTATTCCCACCTAGCATATGTGCCCACCCTCCTGAAAAGACCCACAGAATGGCCTACGTGCGACACCTCATGTCTCCTGCCCACAGCTCCCCACCCTCCACGGATCCCCACATCTGTGCGACGTCCTCGACCTACCTCCTGCCGCTCTATGAATGATCGGGCTTCTCTGAGTCCCAGACGAAGTCGTCCCCTTTCATTCTTCAAATAACGCCCGTGCAGAACTGGCCAGATCTCATCTTTCGGACCCAGGTGTGTCCTGATCAGAGACAGGAGCCAGATACTTGCCCTCTTTGCCCCTCCACGTCTACAAACAATTGAGAGACAACCACAGCGCTGATTGACCTGACTGGCTTTTAGACTGAAACTTCGTCATGCAGACTACACACACATAGAAGAAAACTCAGCCAAGAAGAAATTCTGTGAGAGCAAGAGTAGTTAGTAATGGCCAAAACTGGGGCGCCTTCTCACCCCGTGTATGCGTCTTCTCGTTCTCTCTCCCAACACCTATACAAGGAGACATACAGGCCCTGAGGTTTGGGCCTATACTAAACCCCATCAGAAAGACCGAGGAGGGGACTGAGAAGTAATTGCTTTCCAGAGAAATTACTCTGTCACTGACAAGTAGACGCAAGAGGGACCCTGATTTATCAAGCAGAAAGAAAGGTGGAGGTCAGCAAAGAAGTCAGCCAGCCCCCTTCTGAGCCCCATGGAGACCTGTACTATGGCTCACTCCTCAAGCTGAAGGACCAGAAGACCACCTGGAGAGGATTAAGGAGGGAAAAGTCTTCTGAGGAAAAGGTGAGAGAGTGCCTTGAAAACCACATCACATAGCTCCCTTACTTTTTAGGTACATACTCTACAAACCTTTAAAATCAGTAGAACACCAAACAGTATGTCATCAAACCCTATGGACTCTCCATCACAATCTCTCCATAACCATGTGACTGCTAAAACAAGCTTCTATATGGATTATATTTAATAGGATGGAAAACCCTCTAAATTACATTTTAATGGGCTGTCAAAACTTTAGGTTTTCAACACCAGGTGCTAAATTTTCATCCAACATGAAATGATTATGTGATGAGGTGAAGCCAGTCCACCCCCAGCTATGATATCATGGTTTCTCTGACTATTCATCTCAAGAAACAAATCTTTCATAAGGGGGCAAAATTAAAGAGCTAGTTCAGCACCTAGGCTCTGTTACTGGAATTCTAAGCTAAACCATACAAATATTGTTCTGAAATCCATTTATATGGTGAGAATTTCAAAGACCATCTAGACTCTATAAAAGCAAATTACAGAAGCAATGCCTACCACTTGGTTCAAATTCTTCAGGGCCTAAGGTGATTCAGACTATTAGTCCCTTTAACTATGTTAGTAAAGTATTCCAATGGCACTTTTAAGAGTTGGAAAACTAAGTACTCTCAGACGTGAAACTTTGGAAATCAGTCACAAGATACAACCATGTGGGCTGGTGCATGAGACAGATCTCTATTCAAAAAACGAGCAAATAACCCCATCACCATGCAATTAAAAGAGGGAAAATGGAAGCAAAAATAACACAACAGAATTTTAAAACTATCACCAATCCTAAATTTTAAAATAAATTTTATCTACAAAGTAGTAAATAAATTCCTTGTGAAACTGATTTTCATTTAAAGGGGAATCCCTGCATTAAGCCAGGTGGTCCTAGTGGTAAAGAACCCACCTGACCCAAGAGAAGTGGGTTCTTGATCCCTGAGTGGGGAAGATCCCCTGGAGAAGGGAATGGCAACCCACCCCAGTGTTCTTGCCTGGAGAATTCCATGAACAGAGGAGCCTGGTGGGCTACAGTCCATGAAGTCACAGAGTCAGACACCACTGAGCAAATAATACTTTCGCACATTAAGAATCAGTACAAACTTAAAATTATACATGGGATCTCAGTTCTTCTTAGCAACTGGGATGGGCCAAGCATCCGTGAACAAATGACACTCTGGTAGAAGCTAACCATCTCTGATCCAAATTGCAAACATTCCGGAGAGGTCAGCACCCCTGTGACTCACACCCTACTTCTCTGCAAGCACCCACTCCATTCACTAGCTGTTGCACTAAAATAGAAGATGGCAACCCCGAATCCCTGCTTATTTCCACCCATGTTATTAAGTAAATACCATTTTTGTGAGTAAAATTGAACTAAACCCACATACACGAAATGACTTCTTCCCTTTCTTCAAATCTTATTAACATAACACTGCCAGAAAATTAATCAACACAACTGTTCAATGATTAATAAAAATAGTGATTATACTAATGCATTCTAACTTGAGAGTATTTCTCATTCAGAATCAATCTATGAGTTCTGTTTGGATTTTTCTGCCAGCCTGAGAAAAAAATGTTTATAAATGGAGACACTGTTTGTAAATGCAGTGCCTTCCGTGCTACTAGAGAAGTTAGATAACAGTCCAGAAAGGGGTGGTTTCTACCCATTGGTATTAGCAAATTTTTCTTCTTTTCCCTAAATTAAATTCAATATACATATAAATGGCACTGAACCTGAAAGAAAAAGTAAGGAAATAAAACAATCTTTTCAATAACAACTTTTACATGAGAAAAGGTTAGATAGATAATTACAATTTACATCTACACAATGAACTGCCAGAGTTTTTCAGCTGATTAAATGCTACTCTAGTTCATTATAAGGCCATGCTGCAGACAAAGGCCAATTTTTTCCTTAGAATTTCAGTTTCTGTGACATGAAACCAGCAGGAGGTTTGAATATTATCCCATAGTATTTTTTTTCATTTATTTACTTTTAATTAGAGGATCACTACTATATTGTGATTGTTTCTGCCATACACCAACATGAACTCATCGTAGGTACACATACGTCCCCTCCCTCTTGAACCACCCTCCCAACTCTTACCCCATCCCACCGCTCTAGATTTTCACCAAGCACCGGGATTCGAGCACCCTGTGGCATACAGCACATTCCCCCTGGCTATCTGTTTTACAGATGGCAATATATATGCTCCAGTATTACTCTCTCAACTCATCCCACCCTCTCCTTCCCCTGTCGTGTCCACAAGTCTCTTCTTTACATCTGTGTCTCCACTGCTGTCCTGAAAATAGGTCCACTAGTACCATCTTTCTAGATTCCATATACTAATGTATCGATATTTGTTTTTCTCTTTCTGCTTTACTTCACTCTATGTAATAAGCTCTAGGTCATCCACCTCATTAGAACTGACTAAAATGTGTTCCATTTTATGGCTGAGTAATGTTCCGTTGGTATATGTACCACTACTGCTTTATCTATTCATCTGTTTATGGACAGCTAGGTGGTTTCCATATTCTAGATATTGTAAATAGTGCTACAGTGGACATTGGGACACATGTGTCTTTTTCAATTATGGTTTCCTTAGGGTATTGGCCCACAATGGAATAGTTGGGTCATATGGTAGTTTTAAAGGAATTTTCATACTGTTCTCCATAGCGGCTGCATCAATTTACATTCCCAGCAACAGTGCAAGAGGGTTCCCTTTTCTTTGCACTCTCTCCAGAATTTACTGTTTGTAGATTTTTTGATGATGTCCATTCTGACTGGTGTGAGGTGATACTCCATGGTAGTTTTGATTTACATTTCTCTAATAATAAGCGATGTTGGGCAGCTTTTCATGTGTTTATTACCATCTATATGTCTTCTTCAGAGAAATGTCTGTTTAGGTCTTCTGCCCACTTTCTAATTCTTTTAATTATTCCTTTAATTTTTATCCCATAGTATTTTAAAGCTCATGGGAAAATATTTCCATCTTTTTTAGTCTCTACCTCTTAAGCTAATGATCATTAATGAGAAATAAGGTAATGGCACTCTCTTATGGGGAGATGGTTATATATACAGTTGATCCCTGAACAACATGGGTTTGAACTGCCTGGGTCCACTTATACATGATTTTTCAGGAAGGCCAGACGGTCAACTGCGCATATTTGTGCATGTATGTAGGTGTGTGCACACACGTGCACATCTTCATCCCTAAAGCAGGGATTACAGGAGTTAATACCCTGACATTTCATTAGGACATGTCAGCGGAATTCTAGAAGGTTCTGAACAGTTAGGCTGTACCCTGAATTATTCAAGGCTTCTATGGACCCTTTAGAAAGAGGTGGGGGTTGTAGCTTAACGTAAAACACGCACACACCTAATATAAGGCATACAAAGATGCTCCAGTTATGACATCTGACACTTCAATCATTCTGATTCCCACGCTCCCCTGTAATAACTGTAGGAAATTACAAGCTCACTTGGAGCAGAGGAACAATAATAACAGCTTAACTGGCTGTTCTGTGTCTCAAGGCTGAGAACAGTAGGTATAACTGTCTCCACTGGAGAGAGTGATGGACTGGCCATCCAGCAAAGCTAGTTCCACACCCTTACCCCTCTGCCCGCCTTCAGACTATGAAGAAGAGGGTGGTTAAGGTAAGGGTGACTGGCTGGCCCAGAACTGGGGCATTCTCTTTCTATTCTGCTTTTATCTTACTGAAAAAAGCAGATTCTGTCGGGGGGAGGGTGAGGGGTGTGCACACAGCCACTCCAAGCCAAGTGGGCGAGGCTCCATGCATACAGGACACTCGAGTGGCTGGAACCCCAGTATTTCCTGGTCACAGGTTTATCCCCCATGGCGCTCTCTCCTTTGCCATCCTCTCCTCTTCCTTCAACTTCATGAACTTATTTTCCTTTGGAACAGTATTTAAAGAAATAAGAAAAAAAATTACCATTGTTCTGACAGTAAAGCATCTGCCAACAATGCGGGAGACCTGGTTTCAATCCCTGGGTGGGGACGATCCCCTGGAGAAGGAAATGGCAACCCACTCCAGTACTCTTGTCTGGAAAATCCCATAGACGGAGGAGCCTGGTGGGCTACAGTCCATGGGGTTGCAAAGAGTCAGGCATGACTGAGTGACTTCACTTTCACTTTCTTTTCTCACGAATGTAACTCATATATCAGGGTGGGCAGCTGACTTGATGGAGACAGACAGTTGAAAAAAACAAAAGAGATCAGACCAAACCCTGACCCTGGGAAGCCAGGCCCCGAAAGCACGTGAGTGGAGGATCCAGGACCCCATGAATGTCTGTGCAGCAACTGCTGAAGACAAGCCCTGAAAAGTCAGCAGCCTAGAGCCAAATGTGGTCAGGGATAACATGCCATGCGGCCGTGTTTATCTTCAAGGTACCAGAAAATTCCAGCCAGCCCAGCGAAAGAAGAAAACACTGTGAAAATCTGTCGCAAGCTCATTGTTAAATAATAAAAATGTATGTTGGACCAAAAATGCAAACTAAGCAAAATGGGAACCAAATGCCCTTCGTGGATTAGACAAATACATGATGAAGGCTCTCCACGCTGTTTGAGGTGAGAGTGATCCAGCAGTGAATAAGACACACCACATCCCCACTCTTAGCTTCAGTTACGAGCAACAGACGTAAGCAATCAAGGACAAGGACCTACTGTATAGCACAGGGAAATCTACTCAATAACCTATAACAACCTATAATGGAAAAGAATCTGAAAATGATGGTTAGATAGCATCACCAACTCAATGGATGTGAGCATGGGCAAACTCTGGGAGGTGGTGAAGGACAGGGAAGCCTGGTATGCTGCAGTCCACAGGGTTGCAAAGTCGGACACAACTTAGTGACTGACAACATATACATATGTGTGTGTGTGTGTGTGTGTGTGTGTGTGTGTGTACACAATCACTTTGCTACATATCTGAAGCTAACACATCAACTATTCTTCAATTTTAAAAAAGCAATTGCAAAATAATTTCACAGAGTGATGCCTGCTACAAAGACAACACACCTTGACAAAGTGATAAAGAGCAACCTAGGTGAAAGAAAGGGTTTGTTTTAGAGAAGAGGGCCTCTAAAAGGTCAGGAGAGGCCTCTCTGAGACCAAGTCATCAGTTCAGAGATCTGGGCCAAACACATCATGGACAGCGAGGACACGATGACGAAGACCTGCCGTCATGGTGGGCCTGCATGCCTGTGAATTTTCATTAAGCTCCTACTCTTCACCAAAGTGAACTCTGAACAAAGCCCTTGCCTTTGAAGGCCCCATGGTGCAGTGGAGGAGACTCAGAGACACAATAAGTGTACCCCAAACTGCTACCCGAACCCCAATGGGAAAAGTCCATGAAAATTACTAAAAAGTGACCTTCGACCACAGCCTTGACTGAAGAACTGGATTTTGCCACCAGACCTGCTAGAAACAACATTCTGGGCCCAGGAAGTACGATGCGGGAAAGAACAGTGTCCTGGGAATGCATGACATGTGTATGAATGACGTCTGCATCCTGCCAAGATTACTCTTATGGTACGGAAGCACTTAATTGTTCTATGTCTTCCCCCGCTTGCTAGAATGCACATTCTTCAACAGCAAATGTACTCATTTTGAATTGTTATCCTCTGGCACTCTGTACTGGATGAAGAGTAAAAAGATAGGTTCATGGCAATTTGTGAAGGTTGAAAGGTGAAGGCTAGAGAGAGATGAACTTCTTTCTGCAGGTATGGGGGCCACTGAAGGTTTTGCAATTCACAAGAAAACCGCAAGGATGACAGCCGTGAGCTTAACCTGCCAGTGAACTCAGAAACCTGCCCTTATAAAGCCTATACTGGTCGTGCTGACAAGGTGCTGCTGATGTTGTTTAAATGAAGATATGGCTTTTTGTGTCCTTCACTGAAGAGACATATATTAATTACAGTGCTTTTTAAGGCATGAAACATGGTTTTAAAAGCTTAATAATCTCTTCTACTAAAAGTTTCCTGCTGTGGTTGTCAAACCTAAGACTTCACCCCTTCCCTGGGAGCCACCCCTCTGCCATCACCTGGCTCACACGAATCAGTCAACCCACATGTATTTATCATCTTCCCCCTCTATGCACAGCAAGGAGCATCATGGGAGAGGGCATCCTTCACACTTCAGAACGGTAAAGTAGCCTTAATGGCCTTGGAATAGAGGAAGCAAGTTTATGGCGTGTTTCCTCCTACTGTACTTGATCATCAGTCCAACTCTTTCATCTCACCTTACAGATCTAGTCCAACCCAGGTAACCTGGTTGGTTCCTGGAACAGCTCAAATGTCCACTTGGGTTTCCCAGCTTCACATCATCAAGGGATCATGCCTTGTCCTTCTTGGGTACGTCGAAGGTTGCCTAACACAAGGGCTCAGAACTTAAAAGCTCAGTGTATTTCCTCAGATTAATTAATACACCCTATAGGAGCTTAGTTGCTCAGTCGTGTCTGACTCTTTGTGACCTCATAGACTGTAACCTCCTAGGCTCCTCTGTTCATGGGATTTCCCAGACAAGAATACTGGAGTGGGTTGCCATTCCCTTCTGCAGGGGATCTTCCCAATCCAAGGATTGAACACGTGTCTCCTGCCTTACAGGTGGATTCTTCACTGTCTGAGTCAGCAGGGAAGCCCTATGCCCTACCCTCATACATCCTATGCCCCACCATTATAACAACTCTCATGTCTGTGCCCAGCATACCTCTTCAATCTCTATTCCCTTTTCAGATGTCAGGGCATCAAGCTCATGAAAGTCCTAAAGCCATAGAGAGCTGGCCCCCTATGGCAAAACTCTGTTCACCAGCAGGAACTCTGGCATGGCAACACATGCAACATTTGGCCAACCGAAATAACCCAAATGTGGCCACACATCTCTGAGCATACAAGGCACTAAGATTAGATACGTGTCTGAAGTTCAGTACAAATGAGACAGACATGGGCAAAGCCCAGCTGATAAAACAGATCCATTCCCAAGAGACCCATCCTAATCAAGCAAAGGCACCAGGGAGTTCCACTGATCAGGTTCAGGTTCAAACTGGACATCCTAAGTTTCCCAATCTCACTCATTCCCTGACAAGTTCAATAATCTGTTGGGATGAAAATCTTTAGCTATTTAGTCTGCACGGAGTTGCCTGACTTAGAGATAAAAATTTAAAAGGAACTTAGTGATTATCTTTAATAGTACAATGGATTATCACAGAAAAATAATGCAAGGGTAGTTGTCCAGATCAAAGATGTTGAACCAAGTTAAGGTCATCAGAGAAAACGTGAAACCTCAATAAGTATGATGAATGTCTCTTCCACTTATGCTAGCAGCTTTAATTCAAATTACTTGTTAATGATCTACTATCACCTCATTCTACAAAACACTAGTTTGGAAATTAGAAGTTAAGATGCATAAAGGAGACATCACCATACGCAGAGAAACCAGAAACCCAACGAGAGAGAGGGAAACAACTGCTCTCGAAAGGAATGGGACCCATGGGAAAACACATCTTCAAGGTAAAGTAACACATGAAGAACTTTCTCTTCCACAGTTCTGCACATTTCCATTTATTATGCACAGAATCATTTCCTTAAGCAGAATGCATTTATCTCTCCAAGACAGAAAACTGTAATTTAATTAAAGTTAAAATGAAGAACTTAAAGATTTGCTACATTATTAGTGCCCTTTGAAAGAGTTAAATGTTCCCCTGCTCAGATCTCCTCTCTTCCCGGGCTTTAAGATAAGTACTGGGAGATTTATGTGCCATGAATTTCCAATTACCCATCTCCACCAGCTGGGCTGTCAATCACCACTCGTCTCATCCTAGATGTCTTCACCACCCCCATTTCCTTGCTGTGCACACAGAAACGAGCTTATTCTTCCCAAAAGAGCTTACCACTAGGCAGGCAAATGCTGGTTTTTTTTAATGTCCAGCTTCTATAGGACAGAATTTCTGACTGAAATGACTGCCATCCCAATCATTCCAACATATTCAAATAAAGCCAGAGCTGCCACATATTGCAAACAATTTAAAATTTCAAAAGAGAATTTACATTGTGTGTCTTCCCAGTGTCCAGTGAAGCAGAATTGATGAGCTCTCAAGAGCAATCCCTCCCCCACCTTTGACATCTTGAAGCAGGTGGGAGAATTCTAAATGATAACTACACTCAGACACCAGAAAAATAAAGAAAACAGTAAGTTTGCAAATGTATGCTTACATAATAGTTGCAGATTTGGAGGAAAAATATTAACAGTGGAAGCTCTTCCTTGCTTTTGGCTATGGGTTTTTGTCTGGAGGATGGACATCAAAATTAAGGTATTAAAAAATTCTTAAAAGGACTCTAGAAGGTCTAGACATCAGTATTGCAATTAAGTGGTCTGAGAAGTAAATGACAGCTGTCATTCAGACATCAGGATTACAATGGTGAGTCTTAGTACAGATTAACTTCTTGTAATTGTGCCCAGAACATGTATCCATTCACTTGATGGACATTGAGTACTTACTTTGTAAAAAGGTTTAGATAGTAAGGGAGATACGAAAATAGCTAACATAAGTCCCTCCCCTCAAGAAGCTTGTAGAAATCTGTACATAAATAATTTTAATAACAGAAAACTAGTCCTTAAAAAGTGACTAAAATATGAGAATTCAGAAAACGCAAGACCTTGTATCTGGCTGGAGCAGGATAAGAATTTGAGGACAGCGTCATGAAGGAGGACTTTACCAATGATGACTAAATCCGGTCGACTACACTTCCAGTGCTGTGGCCCATCTGCTTCTGGGGCTGCTCCTCTTTCTTCTTTCAGACTTTGCTTGTTTCTAGAGGACAAGGCAAAAGCAAGAAAACTAAAATTCAAGCTCGTATGCTGTTGCTTATTTGAAGCATGGATAATGTTGACACCTACAGAGGTTTTTATTACTAAAATGAAATCTAAGGATCACTTCATACTCACTGCTCTGGGTCACTGAGTGGTCTTAATAACACAGGAGGCAGAGTAAAATACAGAAAAGGGTTCCGTCTGTTTTTTCAGGTTCGAAGCCTGGAGAGTGCTAAGGCATAGGATCTGCTATGATTTCAGGCAGCAAGTACAATGGAGTCATCCTTCACGCCCCATCCTGATAAATAAGGAGGTCAGTCGTGAGGTGGAAAAGGCTAACCCTAGCTCAGCTCCATTTCATTCTGGACTTCAAAACACTTATGAAATATATCATCCATTAATTCCACTGATTGTCAAAAACCCATAAAACAGACATGTCATGGCAAATTGGACCTGACATGCAGTTGGTCACTAGCAGCTTCCTGAACTTGCTTTCCACTCTCAGATCATCAGTTAGAGGGTGGTAGCCAGCGTCACTGGCTTCCCAGGTGGTCCAGTGGTAAAGAATCTGCCTGCCAGTGCAGCAGACAGGGGTTCTATCCCTTGGATGGGAAGATATCCTGGAGGAGGAAAGGGCAACTCACACCTCTGAGTTTCTTATGCAAGTATTCTTGCCTGGAAAATCCCATGGACAGATAAGCCTGGTGGGCTACAGTCCAGGGGGTTGCAAAGACTGAAGCAACTGGGCATGCACGCACGCATGCACACACCCAGCATCACTGCTGCTGGGCTGGCACTCAGAGCCCAGGATCTCTGGTTGACCCTCATATTGGACACACAACGACCCTGAAATTCAATGTCTAGTGAGCGTCTGTCTACAACCGATAGAATGAAGGGCTTACTCTTTGTGCACAGTCTGTTTTAACCATTAAAACCCTATGATGCTCCATGCATTTATTCTACCATTTTTCCAGAGAGGGAGCAAAGCCACAAAAGCAGAAAGTAGCTGCTCCAGATCCACAGTTGGTAAGTGTAAAATTCAAGATGTGAATCCTGTTCTTTCCAACTTCAAAGCCTGTGACCTTGATCATGTGCTCTGAGCCACAACTCTGTAATGCTTCCCAGAGACTGTGTGGGAATCAGAGGTGAATTTCTGAGCTTTTAACCTAGGAAACTGTTGAGAGTGCAGGTCTAAATATGTCTGTCTTATTTCAATAAGCATAATACCCTCCAAGCCCAAGGGAGACAAACACTGTACGATATCACTTATACGTAGAATCAAAAAAATATAACAGACTAATGAATATAATGGGCTTTCCAGGTGGCCCTCGTGATAAAGAACTTGCCTGACAATGCAGGAGACAAGAGATGCAAGTTCGATCTCTGGGTCGGGAAGATCCCCTGGAGAAGGAAATGGCAGCCCACTCCAGTATTCTTCCCTGGGAAATCCCATGAACAGAGGAGCCTGGCAGGCTACAGTCCATGGGATTGCCAAAGAGTCAAACAGGACATAGTAACTAAACAACAAAATGAACATAACAAAAAAGAAAATAGGCTGATACAAAGCACAACTAGTGGTTACCAGCAGCGAGAGGGAAGAGTGAAGGGGAAAGACAGGAATTGGGGATTATGAGGTACAAACTACTAGCATAAAATAAGTAAGCTATAAGGATATATTTTACATCACAGGGAATGTAGCCATATTTTATAATAACCATAAACAGAGCATAACCTTTAAAAACTGAGAATCACTATCTTGTACGTCTGAGATTTATGTAACATTGTAAATCAACCATACCTCAAAAAAAAAAAAAAGAATGTGGGTCTAGACATGATTTCAAATGATTTCAACTATATTTAGACACTGTGTGTCTGGCCGTGACCGCTGAACCGAGAAGAATCCCTCAGTGACTTCCTTCATCTACTCCCATCCATTCCCTCCAGTTTACCAGGAGCAGCTGCACGTGATCAGTCATCCAACCAACCAAACCCTGGTGAAAACCCGGTAAGACGGCGGCCCTCTGCCTTGCTCTACACGGGAACCTCAGGCATGGGTACCACCCTGGAGACCCTGCTGGCCTGGAGCAGGACCTGGGTGTTCAAAACATCCACGGTGATTTCATTGTGCATCTGAGAATCCGAATTACTGAATTAAAGAAAAAACTCAAGAGTCTGAAGCCCCTTCTTCCACAGTCAGCAGAGCAGCTAGCTTTATCTCATGCTGTTGTGGAAGCACATGGATGTATATATATACATACGCCCCTGGCTGATGAGGGACTACTCTCGCAAGAAGAAAGCAATTTCCTGACTGTAACCTAAAATTTAAGGAGAAGTAGAAGAAAAGCAACAAAGGGAAAATTTTTCAGAAGAGTAACATATGTTTTTAGATTAAACATAAAATAAATGATCATCAGGGGAAACTATTTTTTTTCCAACTGAAAGGATGCATTTTTTGACCCTGCATACATAATTCTGTGAAAAAATTGTATTCAGACATCACCCAGCCTGGGATGGCAAATGTGCAGTTTGCAAGTCACTCCTCTGCACACATGTGCGTGTGTGCATATGTGCTAAATCGCTTCAGTCGTGTCCGACTCTGTCCGTGGAATTTTCCAGGCAAGAATACTGAAGTGAATCCAGCCATTTCCTTCTCGAGGGGATCTTCCCAACCCAGGATCAAACCTGGGTCTCCCGCACTGCAGGCAGACTCTTTACCATCTGAGCCACCAGAGAAACCCCTCTCTGCGACACTATGGACCACAGCCTGCCAGACTCCTCTGTCCATTGGATTCTCCAGGCAAGAATGCTGGAGTGGGCTGCCATGCCCTCCTCCAGGGGATCTTCCTGACCCAGGGATCAAACAAGCCTTCTCTTCACACACAGGCCCACCGATCCAGCAGAACCTCCTGGTCAAGTCTGGACACAGCCTTGAGAAACATTTAACATATCCATAGCTGCTCCTAGCAGACCCTATGAACCAGGCTTGTATATGAACTGCAGACTCTCCATCCTTGTACTAGCCCCACACACCTCCAGGTGAAGAATTATCTCATTCTGCCTTGTACCTACTAGTTCCACCAAGAAGAGCTTATGGCAAGCCGCAAATGTTCAGTAAATGTGAGCTGAGTGAGTAAACGAGGCAGCAACATGGGAAATGCATTTTATAGAAAATCTTCAGCACTCTGATGTCTTTTTCTTAGCAAACTGAGATTTCAAGTTTGCTCCTGACCAGGTGATCAGAAAGACCTTGAGCAAAGAAACCATGCCTATAGCCACTGAATGAAGCAAGCAAACTACACTACGAAAGATCAATAGGGATTGAGAGAGATTACGCAGCTCCACAAAATCGCCCAACAATCTCTTTAAACAGACAAAGCTTAGAAGAGGGCATAGAGAGAAACACATGCCTGGAATTAACATCATGACATCTGCCTGACTCTAGGCTCTGCATTTTCTTTTATTTATTCATATCCCATCTTTCCACAAAAAAATGCAGGAGAGAGAGTAAAGGATTCTCATGGCTCACAAAATCTTATTAATCCAGCAAGATGATGTTACCTACAGTAAAATAAGAAAGCAAAGGCAAAAATAAGTTCTGTGTTTTGTGCTTGAGGTAGACAGCACTATAGAGTCAACATTTAATTGCTGTCTCCTCTTCTCCCTGACACCTACTTGTCTCTCAAGTTGTGACTCACAGATCACTTCCCAATGGATGTCCTTTCTAACATACAGTCCTATGCGAGTTTACAATTACACTATAGCATCACATGGCAATTTCATATGGATATGTCTCCATCCCTTAGATCCCTTAGCAGTACAACAGCAGCGGATACCTAATAATATTCGTTGGGTAATGTTATGGACTGAATACTGTATCCCTTCAAATTTGTATAGCAAAGACCCAGCCCACAGTGAGGCTGTATTTGGAGATAGGCCTCTAAAAAATAATTCAGGTTAAATGAGGTCTTAAAGATTGGGCCCCAAACTGATAAGACTCAGTGCCCTTACAGGAAGGGCCACTAGAGCCCAGAGAACACTCAGTACCTGTCTCTCTCTCTCTCCCCCCCTTCCCCTCCCCTCATGCGTGCACTCACCAAAGAATGGCACGTGAGAAAAAAGTGAGAAGGCAGCAACACGGCCTTCACCAGAAACTGAATTGGCTAAAATCTAAATCGTGGACTTCTACCCTCCAGAACTTTCAGAAAATGAATTTCTGTTGCTTAAGCCGCCTATGGTATTCTGTTACAACAGCCTGAGATTAGACAACAAGGACCTGATGCACTTAGTGATGTGGTGGGAAAAAAACACTCCGTCTGAAATCTGGATCTTTATCCAATGATGTTGTTGTAGTTCAGTTGCTAAGTTGTGACTGACTCTTTGTGCTTCCATGGACTGTTGCTGCCAGGCTCCTGTGCCCAAGGGGTTTTCCAGGCAAGAATACAAGAGTGCTTTGCCATGTCCTCCTCCGGGGGCTCTTCCTGACCCAGGGGTCAAACCTGCATCTCCTGTAGTGGCAGGCGGATTCTTCACCACTGAGCCACCAGGGAAGTCCATCCGACTGTGCACTTGGAGGTAAATGACTTTAGCCCAATATTTTGTTTCCTCATCTCCAACATGGACAAGTCTAGACCACTTTATCAACTATCAGTCACACTACAGGAGCAGAGAACCTCTGAACCATCTTAAAGAGCTTCATGAACGCAAGGCTGAGCAGCATTGTTACTACACGCAGAGCCAGAGCGCCCCGACCATCAGGCTCCAGTGGCCTGGGCCCTGGCGGGCTCCGAGCCTCTCCTGGAGGCCCCTCTCTACACACCAGTTGTTTGCTAATTGCTTAATTAAGAAAGCTGATGGCTAATAAGTTAACTAAAGCAGTTTGTTCTGTACATTCAAAGTGGAGAAGGAAAAACTACCTACAGAACAGCTGAGGCTCCACTTCAAAACTGTAACTAGGTATGTCAGGGTCAGGTGGTTATAGGCAGGATTATAGTTTTCTTTTTCATATTCATGGACATTCTTTAAATCTTCAACAAACAATTGAATCATTCTTGAATGAAGAGAAAGAGAAACCCCCATAGGGGGCAGGCTGTTGATTCTTCTAAAGAAAAGACCCATATGCCTGTGGCAACAACCTCACACGGCCACTGCCTCCAGCAGAACAGAGGAAAGAACAGTCCCAGAGCTGGCGGAAGACCGCAGGGCCCCCAGGCACCTCCCTCTCCCTGTAGCCTTCCCTCAGCGAACGCGAGAGGTCCTGGGACAGCACTTGCCACACTCCCAGACTCTCTTCTCCATCAGCTCAGGTCACTGAGAGCCGCTTCCATTCCCAAATGTCCAGGATGTCCAACTCCAACCCCCTGCCCTTCCTAAAACACCCCTGCCTTCAGAGTCCAGTAGGAAATGCCAGCTCATGCCCAAAGCACACATGTAGCCCTCTGCCAGGCACACAGAAGGTGCTCAATCAATGTGGTTTTCCCTTCTTACTGGGCCCCACATAGAAATCTCCCTTTTAGATAAAAGTGTAATTTTTGGTGCGGAGACATTTGCTATAGAGGACTTCCCTGGCGGTCCAATGGTTAAGACTGGAAGATTCCACTGCAGGAAGCATGGGTTCCATCCCTTGTCTGGAAACTAAGATCCCTCATGCCACTCAGCTTGCCCCCCCTCCTCCAAGAGAAACAAATTTGCTATACACAGCACAGTCTAAAACTTTCTGTACATAGTCACAGAGCTATGCAGAAGCATAAACTGGATCTGCTTAATAAACATGGAGGCACTCCATTCTGTGGTTGAAAACTATGCATGCTAATTTTCTGGAAGACAGAAGGCGATTGTCACACAAATTAAGTTTCCTCACAGACTAAAGCAGCTGTCTTACCTCACTTCCCATCCCCATGGTCCTGTTCAACAGCTCCAGCTTTGAAACTACTGCTAGAAGTATGTTTAAATTTGAGAGAAAATGCAGTTTTGGACATCTGGATTCATTAAAAAATAACCTAGCCCCTGCTCTCCCTAAGGATAATAATGATAAACCCACTGTTAATGCAGTCACACTCTTATGCTATACCCTGAGTATATTTTTAAAAAAATATTCTTCTGTTTATCATTAATCAAAGAACATGTTTAACCAACAGGTTGTGCCTTGATTGCAGACCATCAATATCCATTAATTAATAACACTTATTTGGGTTTCACATCTGTGGCTAAATTTTGCCTTGTAATAGACAAGAGGGATTAAAAGACTAACCAAACTTTCTGATGCCAGCACACACATATGCAATTTCTACATAAACCAGTATTTTTTCAGGAAATAAACTGCAAACATGAAAGCAAAGCATGACACCGCTAACCATCCTTGTGTGTGTGTGCGTGTGTGTGTGTGCGTGTGTGTGTGCGTGTGTGTGCGCGTGTGTGCGTGTGTGTGCGTGTGTGTGCGTGTGTGTGCGTGTGTGTGCGTGTGTGTGTGCGTGTGTGTGCGCGCGTGCATACACACGTGTGTGCTCGGTCATTCAGCCATGTCTGACTTTTTGCGACCCCCCCATGGACTGTAGCCCACCAGGCTCCTCTGTCCATGGGATTCTCCAGGCAATAATACTGGAGTGGGCTGCCATTTCCTTCTCCATGGGATCTTCCCGACCCAGGAATCAAAACTGGGTCTCCTGTAGCTCCAGCTCCTGCACTGGCAGGCAGATTCTTTGCTGTCCTTACTCTATACTCTATACTTACTCTATACTAAAAAAAATTAATAATAATTGCAAATCTCCAGTTGTGTTCTCAATACAGGCCAAATTCTAAAGCATTCGCCAGAAGGACAACGGAGGGACTATATCACAGGAGAGGGAGCAGAGCAAGCCAAGGGCCAGCATGAGAAGAAAGAAGTGGATGGGAGCACTTGTGTGCTTTCCCTGATGGCTGGAGCACACACAGTAAGGAAGTGTTCGGGGAAACACTGACTAAATGGCCCACCCTGGCCAGGCACCATAGTAACTATTTGCATGAGTCATTTTAGGACAGGAGGTCCTAGTGAGGAACACAGAACTAAAAAGCCACCACCAACCAGAAGAATTCGAGAAAGGTCAAAAGGAGACGCTATGTGTTCTACCAGCCTCCCAGAATCCTCCTGGTTGGAATCCATCTTGGCTGAGCAACGCATGGCCACCAGGAAAGACCCTAAGTTAGAATGATCGGCTAGAGACAGCCTCAAAACTAATCCCATCACCAAAAACTCCCAAGACTGCCAGCCACGTGGCAGAGCAGTTCCACGAGGTGCCCTCACCCTGCTTCTCCACCCCCAGCCGCCCCTTCCCAGTGAGGTCTCTTGCTTTGTCAGCCCGTGTGTCTCCTGGGACAGTTCATTTCTGAGTGTTAGATAACAGCTCCAGCTTCCCTGGTAGCTCAGCTGGTAAAGAATCCGCCTGCAATGCAGGAGACCCCGGTTCAATTCCTGGGTCAGGAAGCTCCCCTGGAAAAGAGATAGGCTACCCACTCCAGGATTCTGACCTAGAGAATTCCATGGACTGTATAGGCCAGGGGTTGCAAAATGTCGGACACGACTGAGCGACTTTCACTTTCACTTTCAGTCAATAGCTCACTCTCAGGCCCTGGAAAGGGTCCCCCTTTCAGAAGAAGTGATGCAGGATCTTTAAAATCCATCTCAGCTCTGAAATCCTCTGATTTGGTGATCAGAGCAGATCTGGGCTTTTTCTGTGGCTCAGACCTAGGAAAGCAGAAGTAATTTTGGGCCCCCAGAGCAGGACATGCATTTAGACCAAACTGCTTTGTCCAGACACAGGTAGGAGGCAGGTGCTATATCTGAGCCCAGCAAAGTCAGAGACTGTGCTTCTCTTCCCAGCTGAGCCTCTGAAGCGCTCCCTCCCCAGCCTGAAGCATAGAGCTGGGCCCCCAGGCTGAGGGTTTGGGCTGGACACCAGCCCAAACCTTGAGCGCGGGATCCCTACTCTTCTCAGCCTGCCTCTCTCCTCTCACTGGACCTGATGTCATGAATGCGTCAGGCTCCCACTAGGGGCAGAAGCACCTGCCTGATGAGAAAGGCAAGACCTGCCCAGTGATCCCTGAGGAGCCCGTCCTCAGAGCAGAGTGCTTAAGACATCTCCTGACTTGGCCGCTTAGTCACCTTTGAACGTGACAAGCTGCTTATGCTTTTTACACATTAGGGTCCTTATTTGCAAAATGAAGAAAAAAATGCCCACCTACCTCACTGTGTGTGTAGGTGTGTGTGAGAGATGACAAAAAGCATTTAGCGGAGTAAACTACAGAGTAAAGGCTCACTGTTAGTTTTTCATTTTTTGGCTGGGATGGGCCCTCTTTGTGGTGCGCGTGGCTTTCTCTAACTGCAACACTCAGGCTTAGTTGCTCCGCGGCATGTGGGATCTTTGTTCCCCAACCAAGAATCGAACCTGCGTCCCCTACACCCCTGCACTGGAAGGCAGACTCTTAACCACTGGACTGCCAGGCAAGTCTCAAGTGTTAGCTGTTTTTGTTATGGTTGGTCTCTTTAACAGACAGTTAGGGGGCATCTGGCTTCTCATATATCTTTGCAAGTGCAAGCTTTTAAAGTTAATATTTATAATATCACCACTATAATTATGTTAAAATTCCCTGGTTAGTTAGACAAGTCACATTGGCGTTCTAAGGTGGCCAGTGTGCAGCTAAGAAACCATTCTATAAACTAAATGCACTCCTGCTGCTGAGCTTGGAATATCTCTTATTAAAAATTAACATCTCTGAAAACAGAACCTTTGGACCTTGAAAAGGCAGGTTTTGCTGGAAAGCATTCATTCATTTATTCAAGGCACTGATGGCTTCTTATGGATCAGGTACCATTAAGGAGCTAGTGATACAGGCCCAGACAGAAAGCAGATGATAATCTTTGCCCCAAAGGGGTTTACATTCTGGTAGAGAGAGACAAAAAAGAAATGAAAAAAATAAAAAAACTGATGATCAGGACTGTGGCAAGATGGCAGGAGAGGCAGGCAGGCCACTCTGCAGGCAGGTAAGAGTCTTCACGGCGTTGCCTGAATGAAGGGGGTGAGCCGTGTGGACGTGAAGGGGAGAGGGTGCCAGGCTGATGACTCAGCACAAGGGAAGGCCCCAGCGGGGAGCAGGCTGCTCTGCTGAGGGGCGGGAATGAGAGCACTGTGGCAGGAGTCAACGAGACAGAAAAAGGGGAAGATGAAGTCGGAGAGAAACCAGGTCCCGATCTGCAGTCTTTGCCAAGCTGATTAAGAGTCAGAGAGGAAGCCATGAGCGTTCTGAGCAGAGAAAAGAGATGATTGACAAAGGTTTAGCAATATTACTGAGCTGAGGTGTTGAAAAGAGCACAGCAAAGAAGGGGAAACGTGAGGAGCAATAGTTAAGAGGTTTCTGCAACAATCCAAATGGGAGATAATGGTGACCTGAACCAAGGTGAGAGCAATAAAATGTGGTCAGATTCTGGAGCTATTTAATTTAAAATATATAATAAATATATTTAATATAGAAATGTATAATTTACAAAAATAATTTATAACTTCATACTATATTCATTAGTTATTACATATATACATGTATATACATGCATGTCATGGAACTGGACATGAAACAACAGACTGGTTCCAAATAGGAAAAGGAGTATGTCAAGGCTGTATATTGTCACCCTGCTTATTTAACTTACAGGCAGAGTACATCATGAGAAACATTGGGCTGGAGGAAGCACAAGCTGGAATCAAGACTGCCAGGAGAAATAACAATAACCTCAGATATGCAGATGATACCACTCGTATGGCAGAAAGTGAAAAAGAACTAAAGAGCCTCTTGATGAAAGTGAAAGAGGAAAGTGAAAAAGTTGGCTTAAAGCTCAACATTCAGAAAATGAAGATCATGACATCCAGTCCCATCACTTTATGGCAAATAGATGGGGAAACAGTGTCAGACTTTATTTTGGGGGGTTCCAAAGTAACTGTAGATGGTGGTTGTAGCCATGAAATTAAAAGACGCTTACTCCTTGGAAGGAAGGTTATGACCAACCTAGACAGCATATTAAAAAGCAGAGACATCACTTTGCCAACAAAGGTCTGTCTAGTCAAGGCTATGGTTTTTCCAGTAGTCATGTATGGATGTGAGAGTTGGACCATAAAGAAAGCTGAGTGCCAAAGAATTGATGCTTTTGAACTGTGGTGTTGGAGAAGACTCTTGAGAGTCCCTTGGACTGCAAGGAGATCCAACCAGTCCATCCTAAAGGAGATCAGTCCTGAGTGTTCATTGGAAGGACCGATGTTAGAGCTGAAACTCCAATACTTTGGCCACCTGATGCAAAGAGTTGACTCATTTGAAAAGACCCTGATGATGGGAAAGATTGAGGGCAAGAGGACAAGGGGATGATAGAGGATGAGATGGTTGGATGGCATCACCGACTCAATGGACATGAGTTTAAGCAAGCTCCGGGAGTTGGTGATGGACAGGGAGGCCTGGCATGCTGCAGTCCATGGGGTTGCAAAGCGTCAGACACAACTGAGCGACTGAACTGAACTGATACATGCATTTACATATATGTACTATATATGTGCATATATATATATATACACATAATTCATATAATTGAGACTCCAAGCTGGAAGGATGTTGGAGCTGCAGTTATTGAGGAATATGGCAGAAGCAGCAGGCATATGGGATAAAGACCTGGAGATCCATAATGACCATATGCAGTTTCACATGCCCTCTGAAGATCCAACCTGGATGTTGAGTGAACCACTGAAGATATATGAGTCTGGAGCATGAGGGAGTGTTAGGCCAGAGCTCTTCAGGTAGGATCCATATAGATGGCATTAAAAGCCACGAGACAGACATCACTAAGGAATGCGTCTTCTTTCAGAAGAGAAGTGAACTGACCCCAGGGTATCCCGCTGTTTTGCAATAAGGAAACCTTGAAGACATCAGCAAAGGAGGCTGAGAAGGGAGGGGCTGTGTGGTGGGAGGAAAGCCAGTGTCTCTTTCCTCAAAGAATGAGTCTCAAGAGGCAAGAAATGAGGGATTGTGTCCAATACTGTTGATGGGTCAGAGAAGAAGAGGGCTGAGTGCTGACCACTGGATCTAGTGACCATGGGGCCACTGATAACACTGACAAGAGTATTTTCAGGGGCATGATAAGGATGAAGTGGAAAGGAAGCGAGAGAAACAAGAATAAGCAACTATTGGGACTTCCCTGGCATTCCAGTGGTTGGGAACCTGCATTTCCACTGCAGGGAGCCTGGCTTTTGGGTTCAATCCCTGGTCAAGGAACTAAGATTCCATGAGGCTCATTCCCTAGCAACATTTATCTTGCAGTATGGCCAAGATAAATCAGTAAAATGAAACATTTTTTTAAATGACCCTCTGCTTTACAAAAAAAAAAAAAAAAGAATAAGCAAATCTTTAAGGAGGTTCAGTGAAAGGGGGGCAGAAAATGGGGCAGTGTCCTGAGGGAGATATGTAATCAAAAGAAGGGTTTGTGTTTTTTTTTTTTTTCCAAGACGAAAGGAATTCCATCATCTATGCTCACCATTAGAAAGTACAAGAAAGCAGGAAAGAGACAGTGCAACAGGAATTTTCATTCAGAATCAGGCAGCCCAGAACTTGGTCCCCATACCTGAGCCTGGAACTAAAACACAGGTGAGAGGCAAGGAAAACTGTCCCCAGCTTGACGAGCACCAGAGTCGGACCTGGGGACTAACCCTTCCAACATTGGGAGTTTCCAACTCGCCAGCCAACGTGTGTGACTGAAATCACGGGAGAGGTCATGGAAAGAATGCCTGCTCTTGTGTGGACCCCACGGGGTTACCTATGACTGTTTTTACAGCTCTGTCCCTCTTCGCCTCGAGGCCTGACCTCTCGCCCTGACTCTAGAGCCCAGGAAGCCGGCCTGGTGCTCACAGAGGATTATCTTCAGGTTCCAGCAGTTCAGACAGGGAGTTGTCAGTACATTCATAAGGAATGGACAGAGAGGGAGTGACGTGGGAAACCTTTCTTTTCCCAGATCAGGTTTAACTACCCTTCACCAAAGAGCTTACCAAGTGTGGTCCCAGCAAACTAGGATTTTTTAAAAATGAAATGTCTGATTTATGAGGCTCATTCCCTAGCAACATTTTTTGAAAACTCATAGCACAAAATGGGATTTTAGATGCTGTAGGTTTCGTTTTAGTTGCAGCAAGGTCCTTATCTTCCTGCAATCCCAATCTGATGGGTGGAGGAGGCAAACACGCCAGATTTACAATATGGGTATACATCAGATGATAAGAATGAACGAAACATGCACATTAAAACACAGAAAGTATAAATTCATTCACTTACTGATGTACTGCCCTGTTCCAGGCAAGATCTGAAATGAGGAAATGCGTAAATAAGCCAGGCTGCAGAGCTAAAGAAGAGGGCGGGCGAGAGGCAGGCTCAGGTCCTGATCAGCTCTAGGCTCTCTCTCTGTCCCTCTGAGTCAGTCTCCTCATTGCTAAAGCTGCAGGTAGAACCTGACGAACAGGGTCTTCTCTATCTCAATGCTTTTTTAGAATATTTATTTATTTACTTATTTGACTGCAGCAGGCCTTGGTTGCAGCACATGAGATCTAGTTCCCTGACCACGGATGGAACCCAGGCCCCCAGCATTGGGGGCACAGTCTTAACCACTGGGCCACCAGCGAAGTCCCTACCTCAATGCTTTCTTAACTTCACAATTCACCTTATTTCCCAAAAAGTATTTCTGAGCCCAGGAGTGACTTCTGCTTGACAAATGCACACCTCCACACACTTAGATCAGAGACAGTGCATTTGCTCTGCGACTTTCCTGCAAATGGTTTCATACTCAGGCCAGTTTAACAAATGCTATAGCCTCAGTTCCATGGCTAGTCCAACGTGTCCAGCTGACAGTAGACGCATTCTGGAAGAGCTGCCCCCTGCTACATGTGGCACTCTGGAGCAGACTGGCTCTTTCCAAGCCAGCACCACAATGCTGAAGATGGCTGCAAGGGCACAGGGCAGTGGTCACTAAGCTCAGCGGCTTAAAAATCCAGCTCCACAAAGCAACTCATGGAAAGCAAGCTGGCTTCTTCAAGAAGTATTATGGCTGCTAGTTGCGAACCAAAAGAGAAAAAATGACGGGGATCACTTAGAGGGGACCACAAGTATTTGGAAGGGTGAGGGGAGATCTTAACCACGGAAGAAAAAAATGTGAAATAGAAGATGTGGAAGAGGACTTCTCTGATCGTGTGGTGGTTAAGAATCCACCTGCCCACGCGAGGGACACGGGTTCGGTCCCTGGTCCAGGAAGATCCCACAGGCCATGGAGCAACTAAGCTCAGGAGCCACCACTACTGAGCCCACACTCTGGAGCCTGTGCTCTGCATCAAGAGAAGCCCCGCAGTGAGAAGACCACACTCTGCAACTGGAGCGTAGCTCCCGCCTGCCGCACCCAGAGAAAGCCTGCATGTAGCAGAGAAGGCCCAGTGCAGCCAGGAATGAATGGATAAATAAACACATAATTTTTACAAATTAGACTTGGAAGATCTGGAGTTTGCCTATTACTCTGCACAAAATTCTACTTCCTGACGGTGGCATTTCTGATTCAAAAAGCAAGATAGGAAACCCAGGTCCAAAGTAAGAGGTAAATGTGGCTGCAGTAGAAGATACTATACTGTACATCGGGCAGAAGAAGAACAGTTATAAAGGACTCATGGTGCTTCTGAGTAAGTTTCTCAACCACGCTGCACATTGACTACCTTGTGATACCGTCATAGCAAGTTCTCATTCCAAACCACCTCAGGATGGAGATTTTTAAACACCACTTAAAGGATCTTCTCCCCAAAGAATCAAATTACCATGTATAAGTCTATTCCTCTATTAAAAATTAATAAATTTACCAGCTCCTAGATAGAGGCCTTCATTTGTTTTATAATGAAAGAAAAGCTTTGATCTGCAGTTCCCCAAGGCTTCGATTATTGTTATTCTTCAGCACTTCTCATTAAAAATAAATACCTCCATTTTCTAAGATACACCTGCAAAGCACTTAAAACACCCATTTGAACAATAGGAAACCTATTTTCGTCTCCCTGCAAAAGAACCTAGTGTTTCAAGTGCTCCTGCAATGGGAAAAGCACTTTTCGTCTGTACCCAGGCACCATTCTGGGTGGTGAAGGACCAAAATTGAAGGTTTGTGACTAATCAGTATTTACAGAGCAAGCTCAAAGGGCAAAATCTTGAGGCTCAAGATCTGAGCTGTAATCAGAATTCTTCAAGTATTGTCTTTTGCTCAAGAGGAAGTAAAGAGCCAACGTGAAGTCACAGATTGATTCATTGAATACTTCAGGCTACACCCCTAACACAGCCCAAACCACCAGGAGTAGCTTTTCTTAAATACATGCCACAAGCCTTAATAGGAAAAGGCAACTGAGCTCTTAGTATGTAACCTAAAAAAAAAAACGGCTGGCAACAGCTAGAGGTTTTCTCCCATGTTATCACTAAAATAAAATGCTCATAATCGGGCCCCTAAGTGTTTAATGTGTGATTAATACAAGGGAACTGTGAGGCTTTTCAAAACAAACTAGTTATCAGAGAATATTGCTGCTGCACATGTGGTCATTTAGGAACACAACTACAGCAAAAACATGTTCCAAATTTAAATAACAGGACCCATTCCACTCCAGTAACTATTTGTTGATTACATAGAGAACAGACACAGTACGTTCCCTCCCGTGAGTGTAGGGGAAAGTTTCACAAAGCTATTTCCAGAATTTGGGCATCCACATCCTTCACCCACCACTAGATTATCCAGGCTTCTGCAACATGAAATGTAGAATAATCAAAAACCCTGGACCGATGCTGTCACTGGCAGTGATTGCCTGCCTAGAAGTTGATAAAATAGACTTGAGCCCTGAATTTTTCCAATCCACCGACACCGCACACCGAATCTCTGTAATAAATCATCTGCTGGAGTGACAAAGCATCACCAGTGAAGTGTATCCCCACTGCCAAAACTGGGGAGAGTTTCCCATTAGAAAGTGTCTCTGATCTAAAGCCTGGAGCCAGCAGGAAAGGGAGGCAGTCAGTCCCCAGGGAGAGGAGGGAGTCCCGCTGTTGTCGAGGAGCAGCTTCTGCCAGCACTCCCATCTTGGGGAAGAGCATTAGCAGTAGTACTCAAGATGCTGCCAAGCTGTTCACCCGCTGCCTGCCACCCTGCCCACCAGGCCCAATCATCTTCTGAGGAGGGGCAGGCACGCAAATTGGGGCATTCTAGAAAACAAAACACAGAATCCTCTCCATATGCAGCCATTTCCACCCTCTACTGCCTCAATTCAACACACAGAGGCAAATGCATAAGTGACTAGAGACAATTTTTGTTCGTTTTGGCATGGAATTAAAAATATAGGAATGCCTCATCTTAGACAAAACACTGACATGCACAACAGAGCCAGATCGAAGACCCTTCTGCCAAGATCCTGCTTTTCCCCAAGTATAAAGGAAATAATTCCAAATTGGACTAAGAGACCATTTCATGGAAACAGAAGAGACCTAACTGCCTGTGCCCAGATGTCACACCAATGATCAAACAGCCACTTGAGTAGATGCTTCAAGTGAGATGCAAGGAAGGGGAGACCCTCCGAAAAGAACACGGTCCATCGCTCCAGCCCCAGTATGCCAACTCTCTCCCATTTCTCTGCACACAGTTGCATAGTCCACTTACTCCCATTCTGGAAAGTCTGTTTGGCAAAACAATGGTAATGATAATACCATGTTAACAGATAACAGCTTGTTCCCAGGAAAAAACTGGATGTGTACACCCACGTGTGTCTAACTGGAGAAACAAACAGACTGGGCAGGTTTTCCGAAAACCCAGTTGCACGTTGAGCTGTGCACACACAACTCATAAGCAGAGCCTGCCGAGCTGTCTCCACTGCACTGGGCTCTCTCACTCCTCCCCTGGGACAAAGGGAAGACATCAGTTCCACGCTGTCCACAGTTTCCTAAGCCCCCCGTTCGTGTCCCAGGGAGAGCCACTGGGCTGAGGACAGCCCACCGCCCCCTGCCCTCCTCTTTCTGCTCCCCCAGTCCCCGTGGCATGAGGGCTGCAGGAACAGAATGCCTGCAGTGTCATTTTCCCGGGAGAAAACGCTGCTACCCATAAGCTAGGAGCATCCAACTCTGATATGGATGGAAACTTCTGTTTCTGATGCCCCTGAGGTGAGCAATACTGTCTTTGGCTATATTTCAGCAACTCGATTCCACTCAGACAATATTAACAGAGGCTCCTCCTTGTGCCAGCACTGCACTCAGTCTGGGGAAACAAAGTTGTCTCAGCCAGTTGCAGCCATCTGTGCCGAAGACTGACCTGCAAGCATCCCCAGGACAATGGTATTTGAGGTGCTATGTTGTGAACATGTGCAAAGAGCTAAGGGGCAGAGTGACCTAGTCTTCCAAGCACTCAGCCTCTGCAAAGTTCATCTTAAAAAAAAAAAAAATCCAGCACAGGTTTGTTCAAACACAGCATGGCCCAAGGTTGACAAATGAAAATAACACGCAAGTACTCTCCACTGGGATGGGCCCATTCCAAGCACACTGGCTTTCTTCCCATCCTAGTCCTATTTGGTCCTGAGCTCCTTGAAGTATTTCCCAGGCTCTGATCCTCATAACATGATATTGCCTTTCTCGTCCCTCACCTTTCTTCACCTTAAAGCCTAAGAGATGGAGTCTTTAGATCTGGTGCAAAGGTCAGTGAGCTGCAAATTTTTTGGCTATTTGTCGCCTTTTTTGCAAAGCCCATATCAGATCCCAAGCTCCTTTTCCAACATGATTTTCATTTTCCTACCTTGGTGAATCCCACATTGCATCCAGAAGGAATCCCTCTTGCGTTCACAGGGCTTTGAACGCATTTCCATTTCTGTGTCTTTAACGTGCTGCCTCCACCGCTGTGATGCCCCCTCTCCTTTTCCTTCACGTCCATCCTGCAAAGCCAGCTCAGATGCCACCTCCTCCACCATCTTCCCAACAGAATTGTATTTCAGCCCACACGTACGTGTTTACATATTCATTACACATTTATTAAAAACCTGTGCTGTGTTGTGCCTGGTTACTAGGGAGGCAGAGATGAATGAACAGAATTTGTTCCAAGTTCTCACAAAACTCAGAGACCCAGACATATAGAAATGCAATACAATAGGATACAAGATTTAATAAAGTCCCAAGAAACACAAAAGGTTTCTTGGGACTTTATTACCATCCACCTCAGTGAGTCAGCAAAGGCTTTACAGCAGAAGTCTTATCACCCTTTCTAGATACTGAGTTACTTTAGGGCAAGGTCAGGGTCTGGTTAGTTTCTGCAAGGTACAGTAGCCCAATAATCAGTGTGAAATAAAGGAATAAATGCATGCATGAATGAAGGACGTGGCCAACTCATCCTGTGGCTCTCACTTTGTTCCAGGCGAAGATTTTCAGAAAGCACCAGGACTCCAGTTGAGCCGAGAGCATCACTGGCTCTTCCTGAATTGAAGGTGAGAGCCGAAGCTTACTCAAGTGAATAGGCCATCATTAACTGCAAATGTTGTAGAAGAAACTGGATTCAGCTCTTTAGGGCATTCACTGAACGGATAGCTAAAAATTCTCTGAAACCCAAACTAGGAAAACCAATGAGTAGAGAATCTAAGAGGTGTTACAGAGCTGGTGTTCTGATAAAACCAGGCCTATCTGACTATCACAGTAGCTAAGATGATTCAGAAAGTGATCTAAGGTTTAATTCTTGGGGTGGCAGTTTGGCATCAAAAACTCTGTCTGATGAATTTTATAATACTCCAACCTACCTGTCAAGTAAAAAAAAAAAAACTCCTAATGCCCCGCAAATCAGGGGCAAAGCTTGCCACGGATAAGTAAGCCTTAGATTTGGTTTTGCTTTAATGGGGATAAAATGGTTACTGGTATGATCTTTTCTGGGGAGATAATGCCAACATGAGAGAGGAAGATTATCCAAAGAATTGGTCTGAGCTGTAGACACAGCACTGAACTAGGATTCACACAGGAGTAGAATTCTGAAGGTCATGTTCGAACAGCAGCCCCGTAATTTAATTGCGACTGTGGAGAAATCATTCCAACTCTACACCCCAGTTTTCTCACCTATAAAACAAAGATAAGCATACTTACATCAAAGGCTTATTTTGTAAAAGCTAAATCAGATTGTACATTTCGGGTAACAGCAAACAGAAAAGGTAGAAATGAGGGTTACTGAAGCCCCAAGCAGTGCTGAAATTTCCTGCGTTCACAGCAAAGCTAATGTTCAACAAAAATTAATTCACACTTCCTAAACAGCCTCTTCAGAGGGGGTCAAAGAGTATTACTGGAGCTTCCCAGGTGGCGCTAGCGGTAAAGAACCTGCCTGCCGATGCAGGAGACATAAGAGACACAGGTTCGATCCCTGGGTTGGGAAGATCCCCTGGAGGAGGGCATGGCAACAACTCCAGTATTCTTGCCTGGAGAATGCCCTGGATAGAGGAGCCTGGCAGGCCACAGTCCACAGGGTCACACACAGTCGGGTATGACTGAAGTGATGAGGCACAGCACAAAGAATATTACTATTCTTGTTGCACAAATGAAACAACAGAGGAAGAATTAAGTTCTACTCATTCTATCTTCCAAACGTCCCTGCACCATTTTACATTGTAAACTCTCAGGCTCCGTGGACATAACACCTCCTGCCACCCTCACTTAGCCTCTTACCCACTCACATGAGGCCGAGTCCAGTGGCTCCCCAGCGGGTCACTCTCCTTTCTGTACCCTTCTGACTCCTGGTCTTCCTCCCCACAAACCTTTCCCCAGGCTTCACAACACAGCCTTAATCATCCACAGGGATGCTCACGGCTTTAAGCAAAATTCCAAACTGCCTCCTCCGTCATCCCCGCCCACCCTCTTCTTTTAGACTAAGATGAAGGACCTCTTCGCTGTCCTCCAATTCATTTTGTCATCCACCACTTTTGGTTTTCCCTCCAGCCATCTCTACCAGCTACCATTTTCTATACCACTCTCTACATCTTACCCATGTTTCAAGATTCAGCTATGTTACTTCCTCCAAGAAGCCCTCATAGATACACCTAGAGGAAATCAAAGATACACCTGTTCCTCAGACTCCCCCGGACACTATATATTTATCATTGTACTTATCAAAGTTCATGTTGTATCATGTCTATACATAGTATCTCCTATGAGACCAAGAGATAATTCTGTGGACCAGGAGTCATGCTGTCTCAGCCTTATCTAGTTCTTTTCATAGCACTTTACAAACGGCAAGCATTTTGTACCTTCTTGTTGAAATGAATGGAACTGAATGCATTTATCCTTCACTGTGTTTTCCATAAATATGGACAGAATGCCTTCTATTAATACATACCAGACACAGTCATAGGCTCCGGGGAAACAGCTGTGAACAAAACTACCATTCATCTTTCCATCCACTGGAGGTTAGAGAGACATAAATAAGTAAACTATATATGTCTGCTGGTGACAATGATTATACAGAAAAAAAAAAAAATCAGATAGGGCTTGCCTGGTTGCTCAGTGGTAAAGAACTCGCCTGCCAATGCAGGAGACATGAGAGGCACAGCTTTGATCCCTGGGTCAGGAAGATCCCCTGGAGGAGGGCATAGCAATCCACTCCAGTATTCTTGTCTGGAGAATCCCATGGACAGAGGAGCCTGGCGAGCTACAGTCCACAGGGCTGCAAAGAGTCAGACACGACTGAAGTGACTTAGCATGCAAGAGACACTCAAGTTCTTGGGCAAATAAAATTTTTAGTTTTAGATTGACTGGTTAGGAAAGATGCAGGTAAGAAAAATTCCTAAGGCAGAATTGGTGATACAAGGACACAATCATTTACAGAGTACCAACTATGTACAAAATTATAAGTTTAATAATTATAATTATTATAATAATGATGTAAAATATAAGTACATTATAATAATGTACAAAATATAATAGGCACTCACTGTTAAGGACTGAAATCTAAACAAGACATGCTTCACACCCTTGAGGATCCTTAAAGTCTCCTCACCTTCACAGAATAAAGGATGTAAACAAAATAACTAATACAGGCAAGAGACAGGAAGTCCTGATAAAGAGATCTCAAATCTCTGATAAGACCAAAGACATGAGGAAAAGCTTCGGGGAGCTGATGGCATTTGAAACAGAGCTGAAAGAAGGGGCAGTTTGTAGAGGTCAGACGGTGGGGGGTGGGGACTTGGATAGTAGGACACGCTTAAGTGTGAGGACTTCGGGTTAAGTTCCAAGAAAAGCAGCCTTCCAAACCCACCATCTCTTCTCCCAGGACCCCCTGCTCTCCAGGTCTCCTGTTATCACACAGCAGGCCAGTAAACGAGCAGGTGGCTGCCTAACTCTGGAGCAGGCATCCTGGCTGGTTTCTGGGTTTCATGACCTCTGTCTGAGTACTCTGTGTAGGGAAGCTATGGCATTAAAGACTCCTGTCTGCCCTGCAGAATATCACAGCCTGGGACTGGGAGAGATGAACAGATGAGTGACTAGCATCCAGTAGCACAGATGCACAACTGAAGCTGAGCACAGGGCCTGCGGAAATGTGAAAGAGAGAGAGCCCCACGGGGAGCGGAGGTCCTGGAAGGCTTCCCGGGCACGTGGACCCTTGAGCTCATTTGCATGTGTTTAATTAGAATTGTGTTCTTGATTATAAAATACACGTACACTCATGGAAACTTGGAAAACATAATAAATTAATATAAATATTTTATATAAATTGTATTTACTACATAAATAAAATATAAAGAAAAATTTAAATCACCTATAATTTTACCACCCAAAGAGCTTCTATCACTTTTAAGATATTTCCTTCTAGTGATATTTTCCAATCTGTCTCTTCCCCTCCTCATTAAATAGAGGAACAGATACTAAAACTAATAAATGAGAATAAATATACATATGTTTGTGTTTCATACTCTTATAATTTAATATTACAGAAGTTCTCTTATGTTATAAAAAAATCTATTAAAATATAAGTCTAATGGAAGGTAAATGCAGTATTGCATGGTGTTTATTAAATCATTTCCCTACTACTGGGTATTTAAGTTGTTTCAAAGACAGTACTTTTTCTATTATAAACAGTAGCAATAAACATATTTGCACATAAATATTTGTTTCATTAACTTAAATTCTTAGAAGTGGAATTCTTAGGTCAAATAGAATACACATATTTTAACCAGGCTTGGGTTTTGAAGGGGAAATACAAGTACTAGGAAAAGAGAGCCACAAGTACTTGGCTCACTCAGTAAAGAATCCACCTGCAATTCAGGAGATGAGGATTCGATCCCTGGGTCAGGAAGATCCCCTGGAGAAGGGCATCGCAACCCATTCCAGTATTCCTGCCTGGAGAATCCCATGGACTGAGGAGCCTGGCGGCTACAGCCCTATAGGGTGGCAAAGCGGCAGGCAGGACTGAAGCGACGGAGCACGCACGCAGTAGGACATGGAAGGGCCATGTGATACGAGGAATAGTACATGGACATGAAACAACCTGACAACTTTCAGGAACCTCAAGTCATAACTGGGCAAGGCTAGGTCAAAGGGGCACGTATGATGAGACAAGGGAGTAGCTGAACAGAGGAGAAGCTGAAGAGATGGCCAAGGACCAACTCATAGACACAAATTGTCTCGGGGGCTGAGGTACTAGGATTTAGCTCCGTCACAGAGTTAGTTACCAGAAACTCTGAAATTTAAGTTTAGTTTGAGGACACGATGAACATGCTTGTATTCGTGATTTAGAGGTCACGCTTGTGGAAATAATAGATGAGGGGTACGTTAAAAGGGAAAGGGCACCCTGGAGACCTACTTGAACATTCCAGGAGCAAAGGAAGAATGCCCTGGAGCAAGGCAACGAAGAGGCACAAAAGGGGTGCATACAAAGCACAGTAAGCTGATAGAATCTGCAAGATGTGGAGACTGATTCCAAACACAGAGCACTGCTAACAAGAAGGCCTGTAGGTGACCTGTCCCATTTGAGAGGGAGAGGGTGGCACGGACTGATGAAGTTCTAGAAGGACCTCCAAGTCCCTCTTCCCAAATCCACTGTTCAGGTTCTCTCCAGAACCTTCCCTCTGTAGAAATTTATTCAATATCTTCCTTACTTCTGACAGATATGTGCTCACTACCTTAGAGCTTAGCCTCCAAATTGACCTATACTTGCCCTTTATATAGACGGCCTCAGCAGTAGTCAGTGAAGGGAGGTTGGGCCATATGTTGGGATGGGTCACACCAAGGACAGGAGACAGGTGGTACCTGATGGGCATCTAGACAAACCTGCATACCTTAAGATCATCTTATGGACAGTATAAAAAGCTTTAAAACTCTGCCATAAAATGTTTAGTAGTGTGACTATAAATGATACCCCTTTTCTTTGGACCCATCTCTGTACTGCTCAGACTAGAATTCATCCTCGTGGGAGAGACATTTCCTAACGCAGAGCTTTTGTTTCCCTTACCTCTTCTCCTGATGTTCCTGTGGTCCTTGGAATCCAGTAGTGTCCAGCACAAAGGGCAGGAAGCCACCCATGATGAAAACATTAACTGGCCATACAATCAACCAACACTGTATTTATCACCCTTGAGACAGAATGTCTCTTGGGATGGGCTGGTCTCCAGAAAAATGTCCCTTACTCAATCACATATCTTTTCCAATTGGCACTCATGGCAAGGGGACCTAACATGAATCACTGTGTGATGCAGATTAACTTTGTACACACAGGATTCAGACCTAAAGAGCTGAATCACAACCTGTCTTTATTCATCCATTTACTTTGATATGTGCTTATGACTTCCTTATATAGGGACAGAATGTATATATATATATTTATATATATATATATACACACTATAAATTTATGAAGTATATATATGGGTATATCTATATGTACTTCATAAAGAATACATATGTAAAATATTTATATATATATACAATCATTTACCCAACTCAGCTTCCAGTTTCTATTAGTATATATTCTCTAAAATTACTTCTAGATTTAATAAGTCCAAAACCTCGACCCTTAAAATTGTACACTGAAACTCCAAAGAGCCCCAGAAAATTCTAAATGTGTGGAGCATCCAAATAAATGCCTACTTACAGGGAGAAATACTATAATAAAGAACAAACAGGAAGAAATGTTTATTCCAATAGTCAAAACCTCACAAATTTCCCAAAAATTTTCTACAAGGGAGCAAACTCCAATTAAATATTCCTAACAAAGCTTCTTTTTAACCCAATAGTTGTGTCAATGGATCAAAAAAGGTGATAGATGAGTAAAATAGGAAACCATGTCTTAAACACATAATTTTAACATAAAATACATGGATATAAGTTCCTTTCGGTTCAGTTCAGTCACTCAGTTGTGTCCGACTCTTTGCGACTCCATGGACCACAGCACGCCAGGCCTCCCTGTCCATCACCAACTCCTGGAGTTTACCCAAAGCCATGTCCATTGAGTCGGTGATGCCATCCAACCATCTCATCCTGTCATCCCCTTCTGCTCTGTCTTCAATCTTTCCCAGCATCAGGATCTTTTCAAATGAGTCAGCTCTGCACATCAGGTGGCCAAACTACTGGAGTTTCAGCTTCAACATCAGGTCTTCTAATGAATATTCATGACTGATTTCCTTTAGAATGGACTGGTTGGATCTCCCTGCAGTCCAAGGGACTCTCAAGAGTCTTCTCCAACACCACAGTTCAAAAGCATCAATTCTTCGGCACTCAGCTTTCTTTACAGTCCAACTCTCACATCCATACATGACTACTGGAAAAACCATAGCCTTGACTAGATGGACCTTTGTTGGCAAAGGTTCCTTTACACATCATTAGAGAAGACCAAGTCTCAGCTCTGTTTTATATGAATGGCACACACAGGTTGTTGTCTATGATTTCTAGTTAGGCAGAAGCAGGAGATCCGGGTCTGATCCCTGGGTCAGGACGATATCCTGGAGAAGGAAATGGCCACCCATTCTAGTATTCTTTCCTGGGAAATCCCATGGACAGAGAAATCTGGCAGGCTACGGTCCTTGGGGTCACAAAACAGTTAGACACAACTTTGGGACTAAACAGCAATAACAACAACATTGTTTAAAGTAAAGTAATAAGTTAGGATAATTTCAAAGCAATCTTCAAGAGCTTACAATTGTTTTCCATTCTTATACAGTTACCTCACTTGCCTTATTTGACAAACTTTTTGGAAACTAGCTTTCCCCCAGTATTTAATATGGAAAGAAACAAATCTTTACACAAATGTATTTCACTACAACTGGTATCAGCAAGTTTGAGCACAACCAAAACTTATTACTGGAAGCACCTAATGACTGATTTGGGCAGAAGCATGTGGGCAGCTTGAAGAAGAAGCTACCAGCTGCCTGTGATCAGTGAGTCACAAGCATCAGTCAGACTGTTTTATCAGAGTGGGAAGAGAGCATCTGTGGGCCCAGAAAGGAACTCGGAAAGTGAGTTAGTTAGGAAAGATTTTGCCAGAAACAGAAATGACTTAATAGCAAATATGGTTGTCCTATGAGTCTACATCAATTAAATAACGTCACAATTATGCTATATAAAAAATACACCAAATTCAATGGAATATGATCAATTATAAGCGTTTCATTCTCATGCCCATAGGTCCCAAGCCAGCTCTGATCTCAGCAGGTCAGCATCTCTGCTTCAAACCATGGGCCAGCTGAACTTGATTCTTCACTGCAGGTGGAGCTGGGTCTGCTCTGCACACATGCATTCGGGCACCCAGCTACCTATGGCGGGGTGGGGAAGGGTGGAAGTTCTTCTCGTGGCAAAGCCAAAGCACAAGACACCGTTCAAACCTCTCTTCATGTCATGAGTGTTAATATTCCACTGGCTGAAGGAAGCGAGTTACCAAGGAACAGGCAGCAGATTCTACCATCCTTGAGGACAAATCAAGTGAATGGTCAGTCCAAGATTCCATAGTGAAAATATATATTACTCCCATGGGGACAGAGAATGGAGTGAATATTTTCAACAATAATCTAATCTACCACACAGACCAAAGTAAAAGGCTTATTTGTGGTCCTGAATATGTCAAAATTCTGGTTAAAATTGATTTTTAAAGTCACTTTTAGCTCTATCATTTTATGATCCCACAATTTTGTGACTACTTAGATAAAAATGCATTGCTAGACTTTTTTGTTAAACAGTTTGAGCTAAAGACATTTTAATTCAGGTCTAGTTGTCCATGCAGATTCAAGCACAGAGATCTGCAATTTAGCAGATAAAAATGTTCCATCATGACAGCCAAGCAGCTTCCTTTTTACATTCAAAACTTGATGTAGTGAGGTAGCAGTTCAGTTCAGTTGCTCAGTTGTATTAGAATCTGAGACCCCGTGGACTGCAGCACGCCAGGCCTCCCTGTCCATCACCAACTCCCGGAGTTTACTCAAACTCATGTCCATTGAGTCAGTGATGCCATCCAACTAGCTCATCGTCTGTTGTCCCCTTCTCCTCCTGCCTTCAATCTTTCCCATCATCAGGGTCTTTCCAAATTAGTCAGTTCTTTGCATCAGGTGGCCAAAGCACTGGAGTTTCAGCTTCAATATCAGTCCTTCTAATGAATATTCAGGACTGATTTCCTTTAGGATGGACTGGTTGGTTCTCCTTGCAGCCCAAGGGACTCTCAAGAGTCTTCTCCAACATCACAGTTCAAAAGCATCAATTCTTCAGCACTCAGCTTTCTTTACAGTCCAACTCTCACGTCCATACATGACCACTGGAAAAACCATAGCCTTGACTAGGCAGACCTTTGTTGACAAAGTAACGTCTCTGCTTTTTAATATGCTGTCTAGGTTGGTCATAACTTTCCTCCCAAGGAGTAAGTGTCTTTTAATTTCATGGCTGCAGTTACCATCTGCAGTGATTTTGGAGCACCCCCCCAAAATAAAGTCTACCACTGTTTCTACTGTTTCCCCATCTATTTTCCCTGAATTGATAGGACTGGATGCCATGATCTTCATTTTCTGAATGTTGAGCTTTAAGCCAGCTTTTTGAGATATCAGGTCCTTGAAAAAAATCTTACCCTACATGTATCACATACATATAATATTATAACTATATGATAAACTATGTACAAAAATTTGACTCTAATTTTAATGGCGAAAATATTCTAAAGATGAGACATTTCATTTTATAGCTTAGGAAAGTTGCTGGAAAACTTGAATTATTGAAAATAAAAGATTGAGATTAATAAGCATAAATGTAAATAAGTCTCAAATTTGGGAATCATTACATCAAAATGGACTCTTAAAAGGTGCTCCTTATTTTTCAAAGGGCATGTGCTCCTGAAAAGTAATCATTCAATTGGTAGTTTACTTTTTAATGACTCTATATCTCTTTTTTAATTTATTTTCTTAATTATTTGTTGAGTATAGTTGATTTACAGTGTGCGTTGGTTTCTGCTGGACAGTAAAGTGAATCATGTATACATATATCCACTCTTCTTTAGACTATTTTCCCATATAGATCATTATAGGGTATTGATATACAGTAAGTTATTAGTTACCTGTTTTATACATAGCAGTGTGTATAAGTCAGTAAGTCTTTTGTTCGTTTGGTTGGTTGGTTGGTCGGTTGTGCTGGGCAGTGGCTTGTGGTATTTTAGCTCTCCAACTAGACCAGGGATGGAAGCCGGGAGCCCTGCAGTAAGAACACTGAGTCCTATCCAAGGGACTGCCTTGGAAGTGTTCATCAGTGATAGAGACTCATGCCTGTCTACCAAGTGAGGAAGAGCAGTGATTTGGGTACATGGTGATGGTAAGAATCGAGATGGACTTTAAAAGGTAGACAAGTTTCGGTAAACTTAAGATGACTTAGGAAATAGTCCAGAAAGGCTGGGGGAAGGGAGCCATAACTGATGTCTCGGAAATGAGAACAAGCTTGGTGTGTTTGCCATCAGTAGAACCAAAGACTGACAGAGGGTCTCTCAGCATTTACAGAGAAATTAGGAGGAGTACGGAAGCTGAGACCAATGATGGCTGCTTGGGAAACCTGGGCACCGGAGTCTGGATTGACTATGGTGGGGGAGCTAAATGCTGAAAGCAGCCAGAAGGGAGACGTTCCTCTAGCAACAGGGATGGACAACCAGGAAGAAAGGAAAAAGAGGAGTCCTGCAGAGGCTGTGTCCCTAATTCAGCACGAGACGAGGAGAGGAGGGGCTGGCTGGGCTGCAGTGCCTCTCAGGGAGGGAGGGCAGGGTGAAGAAGGCTTTGGCTCTGATGCCAGGGAACAGGAGAGTCAAGGCTTAGCATGCAGGGCTCATCTTGCAGCAGAAGTCCCTGGTTATTGTTGCCACGCTGATTTATACTGCATCAAAGATCTGATGCACATTATTAAACTGCAGAAGTGACCATTGCGTATGTGTGCAAATAAATCTTTTTATGGAAAATGTCTCCTAATGCCCATTTACAAAGTCGTCATCCTTTCATATGGATCTACGGGTTTCCAACAGCTGTGTAAAGTTCTTTATATTAACATTCATAAAAGCAAATAACACAGAAAAATAAACGTATAAGAAAGCCTAGACAAATGCGAGTGCCCACAGAGTCACAGGAAAGGTCAGGAATTCAGTGTGCTATTTTCCTCTGGGTTTACAAAAATGGATAAAATGAGAGCGTGAGAGTTGGGCTGTGAAGAAGGCTGAGCACCGAAGAATTGATGCCTTTGAACTGTGGTGTTGGAGAAGACTCTTGAGAGTCCCTTGGACTGCAAGGAGATCCAACCAGTCCACTCTGAAGGAGATCAACCCTGGGATTTCTTTGGAAGGAATGATGCTAAAGCTGAAACTCCAGTACTCTGGCCACCTCATGCGAAGAGTTGACTCATTGGAAAAGACTCTGATGCTGGGAGGGGTTGGGGGCAGGAGGAGAAGGGGACGACCGAGGATGAGATGGCTGGATGGCATCACTGATGCTATGGACGTGAGTCTGAGTGAACTCCGGGAGTTGGTGATGGACAGGGAGGCCTGGTGTGCTGCGATACATGGGGTCACAAAAGAGTCGGACACGGCTGAGCGACTGAACCGAACTGAACTGAAGATGATAGCAAGGTCAAAATACTATAGTTTTGTCCCTAAGCTAATAATGGAAGCACAGAAATATAATGAAATAACAGAAATATAAAACATTTTTAGAGATTTAAAAGTGTATAAAAACCTTTGGCCAAAATATTTTCTAGAAGATAAGTCCTATACAATTTAATTATTTAAAAATGCTTTATAACTTGGCATATCACGTTCAAAGAAATGAGATTTGAAAATCGACCGGAAGCAATAAAACAAATTAGTGCTCAAAACTCTGGGACTTTAAATTTAAATCAAAATTTGCAATATGTAATTGCAATCAACTGCAATATTATTTAATGTTTTAGAAAACACTCTTCTTATCAATAATTCTGAATCAAACATTAGTAACCCTTCGAGTAATCAGATATTTTTAATTGAAGAGCAAATCAAGAAAATGTGCAGTATTATTACAAATGTAGTTACAAAAAGAAGTTACTTTGTGAAATAATGGAAAAATACACACAAATATTATATATATAATATGTATATACATATATATGTCTCTGTTGTTCAGTCCCTAAGTCGTATCCGACTCTTTGCAACCTCATAGACTGCAGCACGCCAGGCTTCCCTGTCCCTCACTATCTCCCAGAGCTTGTTCAAACTCATGTCCATTGAGTCAGTGGTATCCTCCAACCATTCCATCCTCTGTAGCCCTCTTCTCCTCCTGCCTTCAATGTTTCCCAGCATCAGGGTCTTTTCCAATGAGTCAGCTCTTTGAATCAGGTGGCTAAAGTATCGGAGTTTAACACACACACACATACACACACTGGTCTCTGCCCCCAGTTCCTGGCACAGAGTTCCTAACAAGTTTCTAATTTCCTAAGTGTTAACAGCACTGGGAGCATCATTCTGTTCTGATCTTTGGTCTTTGTCTGGTTCCTGACAAAGAGCTCCTAAATCTCTTGGAATTTCCTGATCAATGGTGGTGCCTTTTATTCAAATTAGGTGACTCTTGGTGAGTTCCTGCATAGCTCCTGTATAGCTTCACCAAAAAAACTAAAGAGTGATTAGAAGCTTGAAATTATCAAAACTAAGCTACGATTAGAAGCCTGGGACTTTCCGCCCCATCCTCATCCTTTGCAGACAGGAGACTGAGTTAATGACTGAGCATGGCCACATGATGAAGCCTCCAGGAAAATACCCAAAGAATGGGTTTCAGGAAGCTTCCAGACTGGAACATGTGGAGGTGCTGGGAGAGTGGTGTTCCCAGAGGGGAGGTGGAAGCCTGTGTACTTCTTCCATCTTGCTGTTCATCTGTATCCTTGATTATGTAATAAACTATCAGATGTAAGTGTCCCCCTGACTTATGTGAGCTGTTGTAGCAAATTATGGAACTCTAGGAGAGGGTCATAGGAACCCAGATTTACAGCCCAGTCCATCAGAAGATGGCTTCCCTCGTGACTCAGCTAGTAAAGAATCCACTGCAACGTGGGAGACCTGGGTCTGATCCTTGGGTTGGGAAGATCCCCTGGAGAAGGGAAAGGCTACCCACTCCAGTATTCTGGCCTGGAGAATTCCACAGACTATAATCCATGGGGTCCCAAAGAGCCGGACACGACTGAGCAACTTTCACTTTCACTTTCTTTCCATCAGAAGACAACCTGAGATGTACCATTGGTGCCTTAAATTGAGATAGTCTTGTGAAACTGAATCCTTCCTTCAAAGAAAGTGATGCCACCTCCAGGCAATGTCAGCACTGAGTTGAATTGTAGGACGTACATTTGGTGTTGCAGAAATGGCTGCTGTGTAGAAAACCCACACATCCAGCGTCGGACATGAAGTGCGGTAGTAATATGAGAATAAAGGAAATAACAGGAAAGTGTTTTTTTCCAACGTGTGCCTATTGTCTAAAATAAAGAAAGCAAAATCTCCCTTAATTATGCTCCACCTTTCCTCTGCAATCACGTTCTAGATCATGCGTGTGAAGGAAACAATGACAAGACAGTGCCGATGAAAATGTGAAACTTCAAGAATCTTAGTGCTCGAGAAAGATAATTGGAGCACAAACTGATTAAAGTAATAATGAGGCTTAGAAATATTGAGACCTGATTTTTAATAAGAAAGCTGAGAAATACCATCATAATTTTCATTAAATTTTTGATAACAGCAGACATTTCATTACAGGCTATAAAAACCAATGCATTGAGCTATGTACTAAACTTGAAACCTGCTGATAGCAGGCCCCTCATAAAGTCAGTTTATTATACCAGAAATGTTCTAATAAACATAATCATATTCCACAAATCAAGCAACTTTGCATACTAACTTATATCAGCGAGGAAGAATAACAATGGTTAAAACAAATGAGGGGATGAGACCATCATTTTTTACTCTCTATAGAATAACAGGGGCCCAGAGACTCAGAGACCCTTGTCGACACAAACTTGATTTTCAGAAATTTATTCTGGCTACAGAACTGTATACTTCTCCCCTAAGTTAGCCCTGCAGGACTAAATATAGTCTGTTCTTCCTCCTTCACCAACTTCTAGACCCTGTGACTTTCATTTCATTTTACACAGAGGTTCCATAACAACTTCATTTGCCAGCTTTTAAATTATTTTGATAAAGTGTATGATATTATACAGTTATTACAACTAGGACAGCAGGAAACATTACCAGATCGATATCACCATCTCCCATTAAAAGGCGATTCAGTGTGTCAGTAATTTCCTTTCATTGCACTTCAAATCCTTAAAATACCCAAGATCTTTTATTATGTCAATCCCTGCAGGCTTAGAATGTTACAGAATCTGGAGAGGGTGGGGAGGATGACAAGGGCAGGGGAGGGGAAAAATGAAGGAGCTGGACTTAATAGGACTCCTACAAAGACGGTGAAGATGTCATTTTATTTTTTCCCCAAAGCTGAAATGACTTTAAAGGCAGAAGACATAAGTTCCATGCAAACAGATTCAGCATCTCAGCATCACATATAAATAAAAGACATGAGATGAATGGTAGGTGGTTTATAATTTGTGAAAACATATAACTGGTGCATCAGATTCATGATTTCCAAATACTATTTTAGGATGAGATTCAATTTACTTAAGTAAAACAGAGGATCCATTTATAGAAAACTGTGACATAAGTAGGAGGATGGGGTACCCATCAGTGACATTTCAGGAGAAGGTGATACTTGAAAACCTAACTTGGGAAACCACTCATACTGTTAACCTCTGCTTTCGGAAGTGTGTTTAAATTATTCAGTGCTAAGAAGCATCTTTTCCTTCATTAATGCTTGTTCATAAAAGGAAAGCACAGTCTCAGCAGTTGAAGGTTCTCCATCATCCAGCCAAAGCAAAACAGTTTCCTGGCCTTGGCTTGTAGGGTGTGCCAGCTCCACGGCGTTTCCAGATGCTCCCACTGTGGTAAGATGAACTCATGGAGAACACTTGGTCTCCGTTTTGTTTGCCTTCATAACTTACTGGTAGCTCAGAGGTTAAAGCGTCTGCCTCCAATGCGGGAGACCTGGGTTCAATCCCTGGGTCGGGAAGATCCCCTGGAGAAGGAAATGGCAATCCACTCCAGTATTCTTGCCTGGAGAATCCCATGGATGGAGAAGCCTAGTAGGTTACAGTCCACGGGGTAGCAAAGAGTCGGACACAACTGAGCGACTTCACCTTCACCTTTATAACGTACTGAAATAAAGCACCTACCAGTGTCGGATCTAAGAATGCAAAATGATTCTGTATCAATATAAATAAGACTATCTTCTGCAAAAAAGAAGTAGACCTCAGAGTCCATGGGGTAGGCATCTCCCAGTTTCCCTGCTCAAAAATACAATACTGAAAAGGAGTAGGGTCGGATCTCCATTGGAAGCTGGACAGCAGGTTTGCAGATTTTGGGTGTATTGGGCTCAACCGATCTTCTGCAACAGGTCTAGCAGGCTTCCTTGGCAATCCTTTCTTTAATGAGGCTGTCCAAGGTCATGGACAACAAGAAGGACCCCCGAGGGTTACCCTTCCCTAACACTTCAGTCATTTGGGGCACGTTTTCCCCAGCTGCCCCGCCCCTACAGCACCTGAGCTCCGCAAATGGCCCTTCTTCCTTCCCTCTTCATCTCCCTACATGCGTCCTTCCACCAACCTACATGGGCTTGCCCCCTTTCAAACTCCCACCGCATTTTGCTTCCTTCTTTCTTCTGGCCTAAATCACATTATGCCCTTTATGTTGATTATTTTCATATTTATTAAGAGCTCCCTGAGCACACGATCCATCTCTTTTTCATCTTCCCAACCACTGTCAGCACCCATCCTCAGTAATTCACAAAATATCACACATTTATGAGCAACACAGAGAGGAGTCTAATTGTGCCACAGGAATGCAAAGTTTATGCTGGAACAGGGAAACCTTAGCCAGAAAGTTGGCAGAGACCACTCAGCCTTACTTGCTAGATTTCTATCCTGCTTGGTCATCTGTAATCAGGTGGGACTCGCAAAGATACAGAGGACAGTGAACAATAGTACCCCTCCTCAGTTTCCCCTCCGACACCTTTCAGTGGCTTCCCTGTTCCTTCCCATCGTCACCTCTACATCTGATGTGAGCAGGAATTCACAGCAACATCAATGAAAGAACTCTCTTTGATGAATAAGCCAGGGATTTTCCCTTCTGCAACTCCAGAGCAATGAGCTGAAGGATGATGACTGCTTCAGAGGAGGGGTCTAAATTCTTACACAACTTCATAATGAAAAAGATGGAATCTCAAGGCAAGCCACTCCCAATCGAAGAGAGAAGGGAGAGAAGTCAATATAGTCTGCTTCTAACAGTTGTAATACACAGGTTAAAAAAGGGGGCAGTGGTTTTACAACGTAAAATAAATCCACTTCCAAAATGGGTATAAGAAGAAGACAAAAAAAGGGAAGCTACATTCAAAAGATTAATAGTCTCTGGCAGGGCAATGTCTTTAGATGAATGCGGCAAATCTAACTTAGTCCAGCATATCAAAGGGAATTGTTACCTCTCTTTTTAAAAAATGAATCAAAAGAGCTACAGAAACCAAGAAGCAAATATAGTCGAGCCGTCTTTAGTGTGCTGCTGCTGTGTACCGAGCAGCAGCACTGTGGACTGTACTATGTACTGTTCTGAGTACTGAGGGAGCACAGTGAACCGACAGGCGCCCAAGGACCAGAGCTGCTACAGTGGGTGACAGAGCAGAACACACACACACACAGTCATTTCAGTATTAAGATGTGCTGTGAAGAAGACGAAATAGGATCATTCAGAGAGGGCTGAAGAGGAATCATTTCAGCTAGGACGGTCGGGCACGTGTGCCTGGAGGGAGGGAGTCAAGACATAAACGATAGAAAGCGGAAGAGAGATGACCAGAGGAAACAGAAGCAGATGGCATGGTGGAGACAAAGGTGACGGAGCAGGACGTCTATGACACAGAGAGAAGGCCACGCGGCGTGACACCCAGAGACACGTGGTGGAGGGCGGGGAGGTCAGAGGGAGACGGGCCAGGTCACAAGGGGCCTTGAACCTGCGGTGAGGAGTCTAAATTTTATACCAATATCAGTGGGAAGCCACTGAAAGGCTTGAAGCAAGACAGGGAGGTGCCTGATCAACCCTCTGGTTTAGTGTGGAGGATGAATTTTAAAACTAGGGGAGTGGACGGGAGCTGCTGCAGTGGTCCAGGGATGAGATGCCCATTACCTGAACACGGGTGGTAACAACGGAAATGGTGAGAAGTGGTGAGGCTCAGGATATACCTGGGAAGTAAAACAGATAGGATTTGATAATGGTATGGATGGGAGAAATGAGGTTAAGGGAGGAATTGAGGGTGACTCCTAGGTGTTTAGCCTGAAAAAAAAATGCGTGGAGGATGGTGCCATACATGCAGGTTGAAAAGGCAAGGGGGTAAAATCAGCTTCAGGATGGGGACTGGAGAACAGGAGTTCTCTTTAGCGACATACGTACAAAGTCCTTCAGACATCCACATGAGAGTTTGGATATGTAAATTTAAATGTAATTAACCTACTGCTGCTGCTGCTAAGTCACTTTAGTCGTGTCCAACTCTGTGTGACCCCATAGACAGCAGCCCACCAGGCTCTCCCATCCCTGGGATTCTCCAGGCAAGAACACTGGAGTGGGTTGCCATTAACCTACAGATGGTATTAAAACCAATGGACTAAATGATATCACTAGAGGTAAAGAAGGAGAATGCAGATGAAGAGAGAAGAGGGTCCAAGTTCAAGACCCAAACACTCTCAATATTTAGTGGTTGGTAGGTGGTCAATGGGCTTCCCTGATGGCTCAGCAGGTAAAGAACCCACCTGCCAATACAGGAGACATAAGAGACATGGGTTCCATCCCTGGGTTGGGAAGAAGCCCTGGAGGAGGAAATGACAACCCACTCCAGTATTCTTGCCTGAAAAAAATCCCATGAACAGAGGAGCCTGGTGGGCTACAGTCCAATGGGTCACAATGAGTCAGACATGACTGGGCAACTAAGCACAGCACACAGGAGGTCACTAAAGGAGACCAAGAATGAATGGCCAGTGAGATGGAAGGGTAATGTTCCATATTACCAGGACAGGGAAATATTACTGAAGACCGAAAATGAAGATGCTTCAAGGCATAGGAAGTGGTCATCTATACCAAAAGCTGCTGAGAAATAAATCTCACCCCCTCTGGCAGCTTAGAACCTTAAAAGACATATCAACCAGATGTCATCAATCACCTGGAGAGAAGGAGCCTTAATGGGGAGGAGAGTGGCCACAGCCAAAATAGTAAGGGAACATCCTTACTCTTCAGACGGCTTCACCATCCATTATTTCCGAAGCGTCCAAACTAATAACTTAATGCGCGCTGCAAAGTGAGCTGCAACAGACGCCAAGGTAATGAATCACTGGGGGCACCAGAGGGTGTCAGGCAGAACACTTCCCAAAGCCCGACTTTCCAAATTCCCAAAGCTGCCGAATGGGAAGGAGAAGCGGGCATAGTGAGCAGACTGATGTCGAGAGCACAGCATTCCTGGTTTGAGTCAGCAAATCATCTTACTTGTTTCTACAATGGTGATACTCAACATTAAGTACATGTGGGTAAGGGAGAAGCTAGGTAAGTATTTTACTGCCTGAGAGTACTTGGTTCCCTGCGTATGCACACTACTGTATATTATCCTCTCTTTCGACATCATTTCTAATGAGAAGTAGTTTTCATCGTATGACTTCAAGCCACAGGCTCTTTCGACAAATAAACTTAGGGGTTCCCAAGTGGCATTAGTGGTATGGAACCCACCTGCCAATGCAGGAGACATAACAGGAGAGGTTCGATCCCTGGATGGGGAAGATCCCCTGGAGGAGGGCACGGCCACCCACTCCAGTATTCTTGCCTGGAGAATCCCAAGGACAGAGGAGCCTGGCGAGCTGTGGTCCATAGGGTTGCAAAGAGTCGGACACAATGGAAGCAACATAGCACGCATGCACAGTTCACTTAGAGATGAACTGAAGAGCAGAAAGTTCTGTTTGTTCAAATTATATGACCCGGTATGACCCAGATTTATTTTTTCATGGGATATGGATAAAAACAGGAAAATGAAAATAAACCAATAGAACAATTTCCATTCTCATGTAAATACCCTGTGGAAAAAACCAGTGGGAATCTCACCCAATACACACTTGGCTACAGATCTAACACACGCGCAAGTGACCTGAATTCAGGGCACCTCTGAGTGGTCGAGGGGCTGAGTGGCCAGGCAAAAGAGTGTTTTTAGTTCATTAAGACCACACATCTCTCAGCTCCTGCGGCCTTTCTGGAATCTGTCAACATTGTGAGTCATATCATAACTATAAGGAAATGTTTTAAACTTAACTTTTGACCTTCGGTCTAATGAATCCTCTAATTCTACCAGTTCAAACTGTTGAATAATTCAACAAACAGTGTTCTGACCCAAAGCAGTTTAAGATATGGTGATATTTTTGCTCTGAGATGAAAAGGAGAAAAGAGCTGATTCTGCATTCCCTTCCAGTTCATCGTGTTAAAAACACCTGAATACATTCATTTTTTAATTTCTCCTATGCCAAGGAAAAGGCTGAAGTGGAATGAAATGAAAAAAATAATGGTTTCAAACCAGAATCTCTTTACTGTAACCAAAATCTCCCTTGAAAATGTCTCTTTTTCTTCCCCCTTCCTTAAAAGGAAGAAAATTGTAAGTTGGAGCACTGCTTACCAAGGGGTATATTTTGCGCATGTTTTCTAAATGCCAGAAGTTTTCTGAAGCCAAGGGTAACTTATGTTTTAGTCAAATCTGTATGAATGCCTGGGGAAATATGTAAAACATTAATCAGGCTAACTACAATTGCATGCTTATCGTCTGAATGGAAAAGAAATATATACAGGAGGGCAACCAGAGATTAAAATTAAGTTAGTGAAGCGTCTGAAAGCTCAATTAGCTTTTATGCAAAAAAAAAAAAAAAAGCTTAGAAATAGGGAAGGAGAATTGTGAAATTATAGTCTCAAGGAAAATTATTCTTATTTTTGAAAAAATTAAGAAAAGGAATTCTATATTAATCTTTTTTACAACTGACATATATGTTCAAATTTTTCCAAGTTAAGTAATATATAATATATTGGAAAGATCACCATTTAGGGGAGTATGATACCTGGGTCTAGTCCATTCTTCTTATCACTAACTAGCTGAATAGCCTTAACTTGGGGGTCTTCATGGAAGGAACATGGGCACTGACACTAGACAGATCTAAATTTAAAATTCATCTCTGCCTTGTGTTGTGTTTCTCCAGACCAGCTCCTTAACGTCTTGGAGTATCAGTTTCCCATTATGTGAAATGGGGATAATAAGCATCACTCAAAGCTAAGATTAAAAAAGTTACTGATCCGACATAATTAGCACAAAGCTGGTACCAGAAATTATTCTCCTTCCCTTTTTTTGTTTTAACTATTCCTCTTTTAATTAATGAGGGACTTAGAGCAAATAACTCAATTTCCTTTATACTCTAAAAGCCTATGCACGCTGAAGAGGAGATTCACTTTCCAATTATGTAAGGATCTCATGAAGAAGTGCTATTTCATTTAATCTAAATAACTAGCCCCCCAAATCCTAACAAATAAGTGTTCATGTACATCATTACGCAAAGGAAGTGCCCTTACACAGCCCCATATAAAGATTTTCACAGACTCGACTGCTTAAGAATTTCAGGACATGTTTATTATGTTAAAGTATGTGGTGCTAGTGGTAAAGAACCCACCTGCCAATTCCAAGATGTAAGAGACGCCAGATCGATCCCCAGGTCTGGAAGACCCCTGGTGTACAGCGTGACAACCCACTCCAGTATTCCTGCCTGGAGGACATAGCCAAGTGGACTACGGCCCACAGGGTCACAAAGAGTGGGAGAGGACTGAAGCCACTCAGCACACATGCATGTCCCCTCTGCGCCTACTCTCTGGAAAGTTCTTATCATATACAGATGCTAAATTTTATCAGAAGCCTTTTCTGCATCTATTAAGATGGTCATCTATTGTCTCCCTCAATTTGTTCATGTGGTATATCACACTGATTGATTTGTGGATACTGAATAATCTTTGCATCTCTGGGATAAATCCAATTGATTATGGTGCATGATTCTTTTAATGTATTGTTGGATTCAATTCCCCTGGACAACAGGGGGTTAAGGGCACCTCTGCACACTCCCAAATCCACTTATAATCAGCCCTCCATATCCCTAGTTCTGTGTTGGTGGATTCAGTGATCCATGGAGCATGTTGTATTGTAGTATTTACTACTGAAAAAAAATCCACAAATAACTGGGTCCTCAAGGTTCAAACTGGTATTGTTCAAGAGTCAATTGTATCCCCAAATAAATAAGGGTAACAAGTAGCTTCTGTCGAGAACTGTCAGAATTAAGCTTTGCTTTTTCACTTCCCTTTAACATACAGTCACTTAGAGGATTAAAAAAAAAAATTGGACAGGATGTGAGTGGTCTAATTGGTAGATGTATTTAGGGGGTTCATTTACCGTCACGGGCTTCCCTGGTGGCTCAGCGGTAAAGAATCCGCCTGCAATGCAGGAGACGTGGCAGGAGACACGGATTAGATTAGATCCCTGGGTTGGGAAGAGGCCCTGGAGCAGGAAATGGCACCCCACTCCAGTACTCTTGCCTGGAAAATCCCATGGACAGAAAAGCCTGGCAGGCTACAATCCATAGGGTCAGAAAGACTCAGACACAACTGAGCGACTGAACACACACACACACACACACACACACACACACACCATCCTGTGACATCATTGCTTTTTTCCATACTTCCAAAACCCTTCAGTTGTTCCTTCCTAAAAGCAATTGCTCCCAAGTATCATTTCTGGCCCAAGGACCTTCCCCAACTCCTATGCACTGCAGGCTGGAAGGGGACCTCTAGCTTCTGTGCTCTTCTTCCTCTAACCCCAGCAAAACATATCTATCACATTATTTTTATACATAAGGTTAACTAATCAGAATGGATTAGCTAATTAGATTTCTGGTAAAAAGTTTCCGCATTCATTCTTTACAAACATAAATGAATAACCTATAATGAGCAATCTCTGCACTGTGTTCATCTTTGAGAAGTGGTGGTGGTGTTCAGTCACTCAGTCGTGTCCAACTCTTTGCAACCCCCATGGACTGCAGCACGTCAGGCCTCCCTGTCCCTCACTATCTACCAGAGTCTGGTTAAGCTCATGTCCATTGAGTCAGTGGACATGATGGTTGATGCTATCCAACCATTTCATCCTCTGCCACTTTCTCCTCCTCCCACCTTCAGTCTTTCCCAGCATCAGGGTCTTTTCCAGTGAGTCAGCTCTTCCCATCAGGTGGCCAAAGTATTAGAGCTTCAGCTTCAGCATCAGTCCTTCCAATGAGTACTCAGGGTTGATTTCCTTTAAGATGGACTGGTTGAGGAGTGTAGGGACATACAAAAAATTGTTTTCTGTCCCATTGCTTCTGTCCTGAATAACAAGTAATATGATGAACTCACAAAGGCTGAGTAGGTTTCTTTTGCAGTAAATGTTTTCAATAAATGAAGTGATGCAAAGCATCAGCGTGGCATGCGTTTAGGGAGCTCTGGCTGGTGACAAGCAGGATGCTGCCAGGCGGACAGCCTTTCAATGCCTTTCCACAGTAGAGTGGAGCAGTGGCCGACTCCAAGGTTCTTCCAGAAGTTTCCTATCACCACAGGCGAGCACGCAGACACACGCTAATGGACCATTTGCTTATGAATATTACTCGGTGGGTGACACGCTGGAATTAAAAGAATCTTGGGGCGTGAATCACAGAGTAAGAAAATCATCAGATGAAATCAGGAAAAGGCACTCAAAAAGCATACCCAAATTTTCAGACAGTGTTTCCATAACATTTTGGGCAAATAGTTACCCTACAAAAAGAAGATATAGTCTCTCTGCAAAACAGAACTGCAGATGAGCTGAGTATCTGCGAACAATTCCTGCTACCCCTCAGCCGAAGGCTTTCAACCAGAGGGTAGACAAAAAGGGTTTTCAGTCACAAACCCCTAGACAGAGGAGGCTGAGGTTGTCAGAGTGGAAAGGGACATGCATTTCTCCAAGGCAAAATGTTGTGCTAAATTCCCTAAAATAAAACATACCCACTAGAGTCGATAAAGGAATGAAAGCACCCTAGATTACACTTAATTTTCTAACACAGACAGTGATAAAAGCTGAAACGTACCTACCAACTGAGGCCAGACAGCTCAATATGCCTCCCTAATGACATTTTATCAAGGAGGATTTGTACGTGTCAAACACGGAAATAAAGAGCATTTGGGGTCTGAAGACACTCCTTTAGCTCCTGCCCATACTAAAGAGAAAATACAGTTTCAGGGATGTTTGGGCATAATTTTTCATTGTGAGGCCAGCTTCTCAAACCAGAGAATGAGACGAACAGCATGAACTGTTCAGAGAGCTATGTTGATGAATTTTGAAAAGAAATGTAGCTTATTTATTATCCCCTTTCTCTTAATGAAAAACTAGTCAGTATTTCTCTAAAAGCAGCATTTAGAACCTGAGATAAATGTCCTTCTCAGTTAAAGACTGGGAGGAAAATATTACAAATCATGCCTTATGTTTAATAATAAAAAAATAGTTATTGAAGCCATAACTTCAGTTGGGACAAATATTCAAGATAATCTCCAAAAACAGGAAGAAATGAGGGAAGGAAAGGGGAAGGCAGAAAGAAGAGGGGAAAGAAGCCTGGAGCCTCCTGCTCTGCCCCCTGAGCCATTCTCCAGGAAGTCTTTCCAGCCCCAGAGGCCTTGGGTTCCCCTTGCCCTCTCAGGGAATGCTGAATACCATGCTATCATCTTCTGTCTACCCATTGGCTTACCCCTGAGACCCGGGACTTATGAAGACAGAAAGACAGGTCTGCCCCAGGCACCACGGTGTCCACAGCTCCCAACACAGTGCCTAGCACTCAGTCCATACCAGAGGATGGAGAAAGAAGGCGAAGAAAAGAGAATGGAGGGGCTGCAGGGAGAGGGCCCAGGAAAGCACTGGGCAGCAGCGCTGTACTCCTTAAAACCTCCTAAGCAGCATTTGGGCTTCCCAAGTGGCACAGTGGTATAGCACCTTCCTGCTAATGCAAGAGACATGGGTTTGATCCCTGGGTCGGGAAGATCCCCTAGAGAAGGGAATGGCAACGCACTCCAGTATTCTTGCCTGGGAAATCCCATGGACAGAGGAATCTGGTGGGCCACAGTGCACGGGGCCACCAAGAGTGGACACGACTGAGCACACAGTCACATAAGCAATATTTTTTGTTAGCCTAGCAGAGGAGAAGGCAATGGCAGCCCACTCCAGTGTTCTTGCCTGGAGGATCCCAGGGACGGGGGAGCCTGCTGGGCTGCCATCTATGGGGTCACACAGAGTCGGACACGACTGAAGCGACTTAGCAGCAGCAGCAGCAGAGAAGAAGCCAGTACGTGTACTGTCTTTCATATAAACAAAGGGTTTCAGCATGTAAATGGCTGAAAAATTGATTTTTGATTTGATTCTACAGCTATTTGATTCTTTAGCAGTCCTCTTAATTCATACTGTGGGTCCCAAAGAAGGAACCCCAAGAGAAAAAGCCCCAAGGAACCTTGGTGTAATTTCCAGATACTTGGCTTAGTAACTGTTTCATTTCTTTCTCCTCTCTTCTCTTCTTTTCTTTCCTGAATGCCAAGAATCTCCCCTCAACACTCACACAAAATATTCACAGATTGAAGTCCTTACCATCTATAAAGGGGGGTCTGGGTATCTCTGATTCTGAATCTTCTTTACCCAAGGAGATTTAGATTTCAAATCGAAGTTGAAATAAATACATGCTAATCTTTGAATAAGAACAGTGAGGAAAGATGTCTAATCTCTCATCATAACTGTCCTTAAGAGGAGTTGTCAGCATAGCTGAGTGACATCCAAGCTGAGTTCCAGGACCTCCACTAGGAGATGAGAGCGAAAAAGAGAAATAATCGTGTAACTCTGAAGAAATATGCCTAATGTCTTTCTCACTTCTTTGTAATATGAAGTCAGAAAAGACAAATATGAACGGTGGACTTGAGCAGTATTTCAGCTTTGTGTGTTTATACTCTAAAAAGGAGAAGATGAAAATATATCCATTGTCATAGTAACCTGGATTCACCCACAGTAAGTATATGGTATGTGACAGTGGTCATCCTGAACTACTGGTTAAGCTCCCTCTAAATGCATTGTGTGTTCTACAGGACAAGGGGCACAGATGACTGTAACGTCCTTGAACAACCCAAGATTGGTGTCTGCAACTTAACCATTTCAATACACATTTCATTTACATTACAGATAATTAACTTCAGGCTCAGTGCTTTAGATGTGGAAATCAATGCAATAAGACCCACTATCCTGAAATAGGTATAAGCAGCAAACAAGGCTCAAAATTCAAGTCCCAAGTCATTCCAGATTCAAATATGAAATAAATATATCATATTAGCATTGGGTAACATCCCTTGGGGGTTTCCCAGGTGGCACAGTGGTAAAGAACCTGCCTGCCAATGCAAGAGACACGAAAAGACGCAGGTTCGATTCCTGGGTCCAGAAGATCCTCTGAAGAAGGAAATGGCAACCCACTCCAGTATTCTTGCCTGGCAACTTCATGGACAGAACAACTCAGCAGGCTACAGTCCAGGGGTCACAAAGAGTCAGAGAGGACTGAGCGTGCACGCACGCACACACACACACACACACACACACACACACAATCTCCCTTGGTTTGTCACGAGATAAGAAAAACATCACATTACCCTGGTTTCTATTATGTATCACTTCTATAGTTGAATTAGCCAAGACCAACAAAATGACACCTTACCATACACAAGGTAGAAGAGGGAAAATGGTGAAATTGAAATGAGACCATGGGCTTGCCACTGCTTGGTCTGTAGCCCAAAGGTAACCACGAGCCTAAAGTACTTAACTAGCCGGCAGCCCAGTTTCTCAGTGGAAGTAATAATACCTGCCTCATAGCTCTTCCCTGACACTGCCTCTTTAGCACAAAACCTAGAAACATAGTGGTTGTTCAGGATATGTCAGTATTCTTTTCTCCTAAGAAATAATACCAACTGTAGTACCTTGCTTTTGGGCGCCTTAGAAAAGTAAGTCAAGTTGAAAAAGAGAGTCAGAAGACTAAAAGAAATACAAACTAGGATATGCCAAATGCTAATAGATGATAACTTGGGGGAATATTTCCTCACTTGTTCATGGGGAATCATTTAGAATTAATATTATAACACGCATCAGTTCAGCTCAGTTCAGTCGCTCAGTTATGTCCAACTCTTTGCAACCCCATGAACCACAGTACGCCAGGCCTCCCTGTCCATCATCAACTCCCAGAGTCCACCCAAACCCATGTCCATTGAGTCGGTGATGCCATCCAGCCATCTCATACTCTGTCGTCCCCTTCTCCTCCTGCCCTCAATCTTTCCCAGCATCAAGGTCTTTCCAAATGAGTCAACTCTTTGCATCAGGTGGCCAAAGTACTGGAATTTCAGCTTCAACATCAGTCCTTCCAATGAACACCCAGTACTGATTACCTTTAGGATGGACTGGTTGGATTTCCTTGCAGTCTAAGGGACCGTCAAGAGTCTTCTCCAACACCACAGTTCAGAAGCATCAATTCTTCGGCACTCACCTTTCTTTATAGTTCAACTCTCACATCCATACATGACTACTGGAAAAACCATACCTTGACTAGACGGACCTTTGTTGGCAAAGTGATGTCTCTGTTTTTTAATATGCTGTCTAGGTTGGTCATAAGTTTCCTTCCAAGGAGTAAGTGTCTTTTAATTTCATGGCTGCAATCACTATCTGCAGTGATTTTGGAGCCCCCAAAAATAAAGTCAGCCACTGTTTCCACTGTTTCTCCATCTATTTCCCATGAAGTGATGGGACCGGATGCCATGATCTTCATTTTCTGAATGTTGAACTTTAAGTCAATTTTTTCACTCTCTTCTTTCACTTTCATGAAGAGGCTCTTTAGTTCTTCTTCACTTTCTGCCATAAGGGTGATGTCATCCACATATCTGAAGTTATTGATATTTCTCCCAGCAATCTTGATTCCAGCTTGTGCTTCTTCCAGCTCAGCGTTTCTCATGATGCACTCTGCATATAAGTTAAATAAGCAGGGTGACAATATACAGCCTTAACATACTCCTTTTCCTATTTGGAACCAGTCAGTTGTTCCATGCCCAGTTCTAACTGTTGCTTCCTGACCTGCATATAGGTTTCTCAAGAGGCAGGTCAGGTGGTCTGGTATTCCCATCTCTTTCAGAATTTTCCACAGTTTATTGTGATCCACACAGTCAAAGGCTTTGGCATAGTCAATAAAGCAGAAATAGATGTTTTTCTGGAACTCTCTTGCTTTTTTGATGATCCACGGAATGTTGGCAATTTGATCTCTGGTTCCTCTGCCTTTTCTAAAACCAGCTTGAACATCTGGAAGCTCATGGTTCACATATTGCTGAAGCCTCATTTGGAGAAATTTGAGCATTACTTTACTAGCGTGTGAGATGAGTGCAATTGTGCGGCAGTTTGAGCATTCTTTGGCATTGCCTTTCTTTGGGGTTGGAATGAAAACTGACCTTTTCCAGTCCTGTGGCCACTGCTGAGTTTTCCAAATTTACTGACATACTGAGTGCAGCACTTTCACAGCATCATCTTTCAGGATTTGAAATAGCTGAGCTGGGATTCCATCACCTCCACTACCTTTGTTCATAGTGATGCTTCCTAAAGCCCTCCTGACTTCACTTCCAGGATGTCCGGCTCCAAGTGAGTGAAAGTGATCAGACCTTTGTGATTATCTGTGTTGTAAAGATCTTTTTTGTACAGTTTTTCTGTGTATTCTCGCTACCTCTTCTTAATAGCTTCTGCTTCTGTTAGGTCCCTACAGTTGCATAAAAAGTTACCTTGGTAGCTCTAATTTTCTTGAACAGATATCTAGTCTTTCCCTTTATATTGTTTTCCTCTATTTCTTTGCATTGATCACTGAGGAAGGCTTTCTTATCTCTCCTTGCTATTCTTTGGAACTCTGCATTCAAATGGGTATATCTTTCCTTTTCTCCTTTGCTTTTCACTTCTCTTCTTTTCTCAGCTGTTTGTAAGGCCTCCTCAGACAGCCATTTTGCTTTTTTGCATTTTTTTCCCATGGGGATGGTCTTGATCCCTGTCTCCTGTACAATGTCATGAACCTCCGTCCATAGTGCATCAGGCACCCTGTCTATCAGATCTAGTCCCTTAAATCTATTTCTCACTTCCACTGTATAGTCAAAAGGGATTTGATTTAGGTCATACCTGAATCGTCTAGTGGTTTTCCCCACTTTCTTCAATTTAATTCTGAATTTGGCAATAAGGAGTTCATGATCTGGGCCACAGTCTGCTCCTGGTCTTGTTTTTGCTGGCTGTATAGAGATTCTCCATCTTTGGCTGGTAAGGAAATCAATCTGATTTTGGTGTTGACCATCTGCTGATCTCCATAACACACATATATACTTATATTTAAATGCCACACTTGTCATATCACACTTTATTATAAATGGAATTTTACCTAACAGATCTAATCTTCACATTTTCTGCAGATATGAGATAGGAAATTTGAGACAAAGCATAAACAGTGTTTTGCACACCATTAAAATTTTTATAAAGCAGTGATATGGTTAGTATGCCAATAGACCTGATGATATGAAATCTTTCTCAAGAAATCAATTTTCTATTTACAATTGTCTAATATGACCAACCCAGACAGCATATTAAAAAGCAGAGACATTACCTTGCCAATAATGGTCCATCTAATCAAAGCTATGGTTTTTCCAGTAGTCATGTGTGAATGTGAGAGTTGGACTATAAAGAAAGCCGAGCACCTAAGAAATGATGCTTTTGAACTGTAGTGTTGGAGAAGACTCTTGAGAGTCCCTTGGACTGTAAGGAGATCCAACCAGTCCATCCTAAAGGAGATCAGTTCAGGGTGTTCATTGGGAGGACTGATGTTGAAGCTAAAATTCCAGTACTTTAGCCACCTGATGCAAAGAGCTGACTCATTTGAAAAGACTCTGATGCTGGGAAAGATTGAGGGCAGGAGGCTAAGGGGACGACAGAGGATGAGATGGCTGGATGGCATCATCAACTTGACTGACATGAGTTTGAGTAAACTCCTGGAGTTGGTGATGGACAGGGAGGCCTGGCATGCTCCAGTCCATGGGATGGCAAAGAGTCAGACACGACTGAGAGACTGAACTGAACTGAACTGAATGTATATAATGTCAATGCTATACATGTAGTGAACCTGTTGACTCAGAAAGTAAAGAGTCTGCCTGCAATGCAGAAGACCGAGATTTAATCACTGCGTCAAGAAGATTCCCCAGAGAAGGGAATGGCTACCCACTGCAGAGTTCTTGCCTGGAGAATTTCATGGACAGTGGGGCCTGGCGGGCTATAGTCCATGGGGTCGCAAAATAGTCCGACACGACTGAGCAGCTAACACTTTCATATATATATGTTACGTATATAATACATATATAAGAATATATATATATATATATGTATGTATGTGTATGTATATATATTTCCAGACTGTGCTCTGACACAAAAACCCTGAAGAAAACTAGGTTAAAAAATTGAAAAAGAAAATGATGGACAGACCTCAAGAAGTGCGGAGCCCAGCAAGGGTTGGCGGGGTTACATAGAGATGCCGCCCCACACACTAACATCATCTCTTCAGCGCTGTACTTTAAACATTGCGAACAGAGCCCCCAAAACTTCCCAGGTGGGCGTGATCAGTATTCCATTTATTGGAAGAAACAACACGGGGTATAGCAACCAGCTACAAGGCGAACCAGAATTAAAAAGTTCAAAGGTAACACTGTAGGGGCACTGCAGGCCCAAAGAGGCGTGCCTGAACTTCAGAAGCTACTTCGACCAGAATGAGTCTCAAGTTCTCTGTGCTTCTACTATGCTGCTCTTTACAGGAGAGAACTGACAAGCAGCCTTCAGAAGCGTTGCTTTGGGACCAGGTGTTACAGATTTGGCAACACGGTCACTGGCACCCTCCCTTCTTCTGGGAATATTCCCTAACCCTGGCATTATTTTGGTCCAATGTGGAGTCTTCAAATTTCCTCAAGAGGGGTATGAAGAAACTTCCAAATAATTATCAAAGGAAAACTTGATTCAGTTCTTCCTTTAAATTATTTGAAATATATCATGCACTGCCCATTTCATAGGCCTAGCAAAAATCCCATTGGATGGGGAAACAGATTTAATTTCCTGAGACAGTGACTATGCCATTCAAGGGTCTACCAGGCCATGGATACCTTCAAAGTCTCTCCTAATAGTTCAGGGATTGGACTCTCCAAATTCTGTGCTAAGGTTTCTTCAGTCGAAGGAAAGAGCTTAATACATCAAGTGACTCCTCTGAATTCAGTGAAAGTGGGTATATGTTTGCTCTTTTTATCCAATCCTCAGAAGAGTCACTAAAACTACTTCTTGACACCTATTCACAAGAAAATATAGGAGAAGGAAAGACAAAGAATCTCGAAATACACTAAAACTACCCACAAGCAGTTATTACCTATTGCAGGCAACTAAAAAGGGCTCCTTCTATTTTGTGATCTGTTCAAGAATGGAATTTCCAATTAAGTGCTCCTTCACTGGACATTCTTATCATAATTCTGTCATTTCAGATTCCTCTGGTAAGCAAAAGCCACACCTAATATGGTAGTCTTTGTTCAAGTTTCTTTAAGTCACATGGAAGCAAAATAATGTCTATTTACCCTTCTAAAGACTAAAGCATTTTTTTATTGTGAAGAAAAAAGCAAATACATAATAAAGGGAAGCAATATAGGCATAAGAAAACCTGGAATTCAGGGGAAAGAGAATAATGTAATTTAATTGGAAAATTAATTAGAAGGCATTAATTTGGAGAATCCTGAATGAAAGGAATGGTTAAAATGCCTTGGCGTCTAGCCAGCATGAGTAAGTCAAAGAACCGCTGCTTTGGAGATTCAAAATACACTGCCCTTAACTCTTAGTTCTGGCACTATTCTTCTTTTAGAAAGAAATCTTTTGAGAAATGCAGTACCAATATACAAGATGTGTAGCCACCGAGGGGTTGGAATAATACAAAGGTTTGGAAGTTACAAAACCCTTAGATTGAATGCTGTAACTGAACTGGGTTCAGCTGGTGACTGCAATTTTGCTGTTCTATTCTGAGCTGGGCTAAAATGTCCATAAATAAGACAACAGCCAAATCAAAAAAACAAAAGAGCAAACTAAAGCTCAGTTCTTAGAATACCTTACCATAAAGCACAATTCTCAACCCTTGTGAGTATGAGGCCCTTTTAATACTCCCCCTCCACAAACAGAAAAGGATTCAGTTTTTACTCATTAAGTCTGTAGGCGATGGAGGTCTGACGCAACTGCAATAACCCGGAGGTCTGAGAACCCAGGCTGGGGAGAGCTGGGTTAAGATACCTTTAAACTGGGTAGATTCCTCCTTACCCTCCCTGTTTAATAATAGGAACTCAGTAAATGGCATTCTTGCTTGGATGAATTCCTCCTTACAGTCTAAAATTCCTCCCATGAAGAAACTGAAATAATTTTGCCTCTGAAAATACTATCTTTTCAAAAATCCCCTGAGTACAGGGATTTGGGATGATTTATGGGAGCAACACTCATCTGAAGTAGAACATTGTCACAGCATTTTTTAATATGAATAATGATAAGGCTCTTTCTTTTCCAGTAACTCTGCCCTACAATAAACTAGCACCACACTACCCATGGATAATGATATAACATTTTTCCCCCAGCTATTCATATTGTTTAATATCTCCAGACAAAAAGCGAATAGGATAACCACTACTTAAGTTATTTTGCTGTCTATCTGATGTCCTATGTGTTGGCATACTCAACCTGCAATTCTCAAAATCTCAAGTCTTCTATTAAAGGACATTCTAATGTCCACTTTAACTTATCAAAGACAGGCTGGCCAGTGCACATCCGCCTTCAAGTACAGCCTCAGGTGTAACTACATTATCTCAACCTCAGGATGACAGAGGATGAGGTGATAAGTTAACTTGATGCTCTCTTTATTAGGGGTACATAAAAGAGGCTTCCTGGTCTAGATTTCGTGTCCTGAATTAGTTTATGGTCCTTTCCTGTAACATATCTGGATGGAAGCTTATTACACTCCTGCATTTACCCACAGGGCCTTTAAGGCCCTAAAAGAACTCTTGAAAGCAGTTTACAAAGATTTTAAAGAAGCTCTCAGCAAAATTCAACTAAAGGAAATAAGTCTAGCTATTTTTATGCCATCTGTTCCAATTTCATGCCTTACCACTTTTATAACCAAATAAGAAAGCTGATAAGGATTTCTGCTCTTCCTTTTCCCTATGGGGCAAAGTTTTCAGAATCCTGAATCAAGTTTTTTTTTTTTTTTTTGTAAATAACTCCTGGAAGACAAATAGGAGTCTGAGTTCAAGCACACAAGTGAAGACTCTTAAAAACACACATACACGTACTCACACACATCCCTCTTACAAGCTGCTAAATCTGAAACATTCCTAATAGGAAACAAAAACAAGACTAAGGAAGGAACATGGCTAGCGGGGAAAGAGGCCAGATCGCCAAAGGCTGCATATGCCCAAGAAACCAGGTCACACTGACAGGTTTTATAAATGGGGTGCTTAGGATTCTGCATGACAGCTGTACAAAGCTCTTCAGCCTCACTTTCCTGCCTCAAAAATAGCAGCTGCCCAGGGTGTAATAGATCCAATCCCTGGTAAGTAACACTGTCTTATCCTTGAATGACTGGAGGGCAAACCCCAGTCCCAGCTTAGAAACACTCCAACCAAGTCTTCTGTTCTCCATCCCTTACATGAAAAATACCCAGAGGAAGAAGAGATGAAAGCAGGTTGAAAACTTTCTCCTTTAAAACCTGGAGAGGTCATTTAGGTGCTCTCCAGTATTTAAGGAAGCTCAATCCATTCGTTTTCAATGACAGGTCTGTTTCCTTTCCAAATCATTTCAACTCAACAAAACTTCAAGTAGCTTAGAGCCACAAGGTTATTTACAAATTGTTAGATGTAGAAAAAGATTTCAGTTCTTCCTGAAGTGCTCTTTTGAGCACTAAGTACACCCGCCTATACCACCAATTCAAGGTGGACCTCTTCTTCTTATGTTATCTACCATATATAAAGTCAAGACAAGAACTTAAATGTAGGCTTTTTTCAGCTTGTAATATCCATTGCATGTCCATTAGTGTGGGTCTCTTTGGAAATTTCAACCCATTTCCTATTTATTACCCAATGCACAATTAGCCTTGATAATAAAGCTGGCCAATGTAGATACCACCCCAAACTATAGCCATCATAAGTGTCAGAGGTGTAAACTTCCTCTTCACTAATTAACATATCCTTCCACCATTCACTTAAATTGTATTTTTGCTTTAAATGTCAAGAGCTTAAATCTTATGCAGCAGCAGAAAGTTCAGAAGATTTCCATATTCCATTTCCTGTTCTTCTCTCCTCTTAACTTCCTGAGAATTGCTGGAACCATTCCATTCTCTATTTTTTAAAACAAATAACATTTGGAATAATAAGTAGCAAAAATTAAAGATGTCTTTTGCAGATGTAGAAGCATGTTTGGGGGGGTGGAACTGCCAGCCCAAGATTACAGAGCTAAGAAAGCATCAGATCAGGTTCTGAAAGGCGGCCAGCCTGGCTGCAGCTCTTTCCAGTTCAATAGACCCACCTTCCCCTTACACACACACATACCCATGCGCACGTGCACACACGCACACACACGCACACCCATGCACACGCACACCCACACACACACTCGTCTCCTTTCTCACCTAACTCTGTTACAGCCTTTCTCTCTGTAGTCCAGACTGCTCCCCGCCGTGTTCTAACCATACAGAATCAGAGACTCAGCCATGGGCTCTGCGTCCACAGCACCCCTGGACTCGGTCCCCACCTCCATCCTACCTCCTCTGCGTCCATGCCCCATCGTCTTCATCCTGACTCATCTGATTCTTTGTGTCATTCTCTCCTGCCCTCACGTTCCTCCCACAGGGTACACCACACTGCCTCCAGGTAACTCTATAGTAATCGTGGTTCTTACAGCAACGCCAAGAGGTTCACTTCTTTTCAGCAAAGCTGGAGGAATCAAGTCCAAGCTCCCTCCCTGGCATTCAAAACTATTCAAAATCTGGCTCCGATTTTCTCGCCCACTACCATCCTCCACACAACCAACACTCCAGTCAAAGGAAAGCATGCACAGTGCCCGGCCAGTCACGCCTGGGCTCCCCAGTCCTGGGCCTCTGCTGCTCTACCAGCTGAACCCTCACTTCCTGGCACAGGCAAGACTGTAGCTAATTCAAACCATCTCTCCTCCCATGAGCCCTCAAGCCAAGGCAAAGTCTCCCTCATCTGAACTTCACAGCACTTGTGTCCTTCAAAGCTCTCGCCATAACATACCGGCTATGTTTTAAATGTTCCTTTATTGTGTTAAAATCACATATTATAAAACTTACTATTTTAAACACATAACTGTACATTTCAGTGGCACTAAGTGTATTCACTAGGTACAGGTGGCCCACTGGTAAAGAACTCACCTGCCAATGCAGGAGATGCGAGTTCGATCCCTGAGTCAAGAAGATGGAAATGGTAGCCCACTCCAGTATTCTTGCCTGGAGAACCCCATAGACAGAGGAGCCTGGTGGGCTACAGTCCATGGGATGGCAAAGAGCCAGGCATGACTGACGACACGCACATTCACACTCTAAGTGCACTCATGTTGCTGGGCAACTCTCACCATCATCTGCCTCCAGAACTTTTCACTTCCTAAACTGAAACTCTTTCCCTACTACACACTAAATCCCCACTCCCCTCCCTACCCGTCCTCTCCCCGCCATCTACCAATGTACTTTCTGACTCTATGAATTTGACTATGCTATATATCTGGTATTTTTGCTTCTTCCGTAAATGAGTTATTTCTCCCACTCACAAAAGCAGCAAGACAGTGTTTGTTTCAAATGTGGGTCCCTCGCGGCTGTAACACAGCATAAGGCACATAGAAAGCACCCACACATTGGTCTGAAGAGCGTGTGTGGAATCGCAGAAGCCGGCTCCCTCTATTGTTGCTTACTCAGTTGTGTCCGACTCTTCGTGACCCCATGGACTGTAGCCCTCGGGGCTCCTCTGTCCAAGGAATTCCCTGGGTGAGAATACTGGAGTGGGTTACCATTTCCTCCTCCAGGGCACCTTCCTGACACAGGGATCGAACTCCAGTTCCCTGCACTGCAGGCGGGTGCTTTACCACTTAGCCACCAGGAACCCCTATTCAGCCAGTTCAGTTCAGTCACTCACTCCTGTCTAACTCTTTGCAACCCCATGGGCTACAGCACACCAGGCTTCCTTGTTCATCACTGACTCCCAGAGCTTGTTCAAACTCATGTCCATCAAGTTGGTGATGCCATCCAACCATCTCATCCTCTGTTGCCCCCGTCTCCTCCTGCCCTCAATCTTTCCCAGCATCAGGGTCTTTCCCAACGAGTCAGTTCTTCGCATCAGATGGCCAAAGTACTGGAGCTCCAGCTTCAGCAGCAGGCCTTCCAATGAGTATTCAGGACTGATTTCTTTCACGATGGACTGGTTGGATCTCCTTGCAGTCCAAGGGACTCTCAAGAGTCTTCTCCAACTCCACAGCTCAAAAGCATCAATTCTTCAGCGCTCAGCTTTGTTTATGGTCCAACTCTCACATCCACACATGGTTACTGGAAAAGCCGTAGCTTTATGGACCTTTGTCACTAAAGCAATGGCTCTGCTTCCCTATTGGAGCAGATTTATCCCCAAAGTCATGCACAGTTTTATATACATTGGCCAATAATAAAAGTTAACTCCAATACTCTGGCCACCAGATGTGAAGAACTGATTCATTTGAAAAGACCCTGATGTTGGGAATGACTGAAGGCAGGAAGAGAAGGGGACAACAGAGGATGCGATGGTCGGATGGCATCACCGACTCAACGGACATGAGTTTCAGTAAACTCCAGGAGTTGGTGATGGACAGCGAGGCTTGGTGTGCTGTAGTCCATGGGGTCCAACGAGTTGGACACAACTGAGCGACTGAACTGAACCGAACCGAGGAGAGCAAGAGATGCTGTGTCATCCTGGGACAATCTGAGTAACAACAGAACGCATCAGAATAGAACGGTTATCGGGATGTCTCACAGTGGGGACTAGGTTTAACATTCCTGGTTTCAGACACAATTTCCAAGCAAAATGGAAGTGGGGGTGGATGGTGTTCTAGGTGAAAACAGATTGCATAACGAGCCTCTTTGAGCAGGAAACCCTAGTATACAAACAGCTAAGCCAGTGAACAAAAATTCATATATTCCTTCCATGGAAAAACAAAATGCTCCGTCATAATTAGGTTATATTGGTCATTAAAATATACTTTCAGCTGTACCCAAAGCCATCTTGAATGGTGCTGAATCTCAGCATTCAGCACTGACTCAGAAGGGGGAAACGAGGCTACAGAATTTGTGAGTTTCAATCGTACTTCATTTATTTCTTCTATACACGCCGCTCCTGGCTTGTCTCTATCTGAAAACACACCCATTCTTCAGAGGCGAGACAGAAGGGCAGCAGTTTACAAGCCTGAAAAGAAATCGAGGCAGTTCCATTTCACGTTTCTGTTGTTGTTGTTTAACGCAATTTTTCCCTTCCTAAAATTTTAAGAAATGGAAAATCCATTAGGTAATTATGGCCAACCCAAGAGACCAATTCAAGCTTGCTCCCTACAGTTCACTCTCCAGCAATTTGCCAGTCCACTTCCCTGGGGAAATGCTCAAGTTGTCTCCCCCACAGCTCCTTTCAAATTTAGACTGAACCTGGTACCCCTGTAAAGCTTTAAATGTAAACTTCATAATGAGACCTGAGCTGAAATTGCAAACAGCCATGAAAACCAGGACCTCTGCTCTTTGCAAGGGGGCAAAACAATCCTAGGCACAAATGGAAAAGACCATGTCAGGTTTCCATGCATTTCTGAGTTAATCTCACCATAGCTGTTCTCCCCAGCAAGGTTCCACACGTGGAAATTTATTTTTCAGTGTTGTCATTCTCAAAATAGGTAACAACCTGAGCTAAAGTATGCAGTTTTCATTTGGATTTGTCTAAGTCAAAACGTGAATGGTCAAACGCAGGCTATAGACTTCTAAAACCCCCCCAAAAAAAATTACTAAAAGAGAGAAGCAAAATTTGCTCATCAACCTAAGATCTGTTTCTTGTTGTTACCAAAAGCCCACATTTTCCAAGGGTGGAGAGTATGTGAAGCAGACCCAGGTTCCAATGCAGACTCCACAACCGACTGACTATACAATCTCAGACACACCAGATAATGTCCTTGGCCTCTGTTTCTCAACTATACAATGGATATAATAATACTGACCTCAGAGAACTACTACGATAATCTTGACACAACAAACGTGAAATGTTAAACACAAAACATCCTGTGGCTCAGAGGAAATTCACAGTAAATGCGAATAGTAAAAACAAACAAACAAACAAACAAACAAACACAAAAAACAACAACAACAAAAAAAAAATCACTTAAATGACTCAGTTCAGTTCAGTTCACTTCAGTCACTCAGTCATGTCTGACTCCTTGCGATCCCATGAATTGCAGCACACCACGCCTCCCTGTCCATCACCAAATCCCAGAATTCACTCAAACTCAAGTCCATCGAGTCAGTGATGCCATCCAGCCATCTCATCTTCTGTCCTCCCCTTCTCCTCCTGCCCCCAGTCCCTCCCAGCATCAGAGTCTTTTCCAATGAGTCAACTCTTCACATGAGGTGGCCAAAGTACTGGAGTTTCAGCTTTAGCATCATTCCTTCCAAAGAACACCCAAGGCTGATCTCCTTTAGAATAGACTGGTTGGATCTCCTTACAGTCCAAGGGACTCTCAAGAGTCTTCTCCAACACCACAGTTCAAAAGCATCAGTTCTTCAGCACTCAGCTTTCTTCACAGTCCAAATCTCACATCCATACATGACCACTGGAAAAACCATAGCCTTGACTAGATGGACCTTTGTTGGCAAAGTAATGTCTCTGCTTTTTAATATGCTATCTAGATTGGTCATAACTTTCCTTCCAAGGAGTAAGCGTCCTTTAATTTCATGGCTGCAGTCACCATCTGCAGTGATTTTGGAGCCCCCCAAAATAAAGTCTGACACTGTTTCCGCTGTTTCCCCATCTATTTCCCATGAAGTGATGGGACCAGATGCCATGATCTTTGTTTTCTGAATGTTGTGCTTTAAGCCAACTTTTTCACTCTCCTCTTTCATTTTCACCAAGAGGCTTTTTAGTTCCTCTTCACTTTCTGCCATAAGGGTGGTGTCATCTGTATTTCTGAGGTTATTGATATTTCTCCCGGCAATCTTGATTTCAGCTTGTGTTTCTTCTAGCCCAGCGTTTCTCATGATGTACTCTGCATATAAGTTAAATAAGCAGGGTGACAGTATACAGCCTTGATGTACTCCTTTTCCTATTTGGAACCAGTCTGTTGTTCCATGTCCAGTTCTAACTGTTGCCTCCTGACCTGCATATAGGTTTCTCAATGACTATTAAACCCAAAAGAATCACAGTGTCTTACACCTAGAAAAGGCTTGATCATAAAAAAGAATGAAATATGGGACTTCCCTGGTGGCCCAATAGCTAAGACTCCATGCTCCCAATGCAAGGGGTCTGGGTTCAATCCCTGGTCAGGGAACTAGATCCCACAGGCCACAACTACAGGTTCACACAGCACAACTAAAGATCCCATGCTTAGAGGAAGAGTGAAGGTTCCACGTGCCACAACTAAGACCCTGGGCAGCCAAATAAATCATTTTTATTTAATTTTAAAAATTTAAAAAGGAAGGAATATTGGCATTTGCAGCAACATAGATAGACCTAGAGATACTTAGTGAAGTCAGACAGAGAAAGGCAAAGATTACGTGTCACTTACATGTGGAATCTAAAAAATAATACAAATGAATCTACATATAAAACAGAAACAGATTCACAGACAGAAAACAAACTTACAGTTACCAAAGAGGAAAGGAGAAGAGAAGAGGTAAATTAGGTGTATGGGATTAACAGATACACAAACTATATATAAAATAGATAAGCAACAAAGATTACACAGGGAACAATTATTCTTTTACTAACAGATAATGGAAAATAATCTGAAAAATACAAATATATATAATTGAGTCGCTCTGCTATACACCTGAAACACAATATTGTAAATCAAATACACTTCTGATGATTTTTTAAAAAGGAAGAAAAGGCTTGATTCACATATGCTAAATGACGCCTGGATTTTCTTTCGGTTTTGTACTTTCGTTTTCTAATTCACTATCTCCTTTTTATTTAGTTGTCTCCTTGTTTGTTCATAAAATTAGCAATCTTAAATTTGGAGGGCTTCTGTATCTTATGATCAACACTGCTTTATAACCTTTACAGATGAGTCATGTACAACCTTGTTCACTTGGAAACCCCTTGATCATAAATTCCAAACATTTAAAGCATTCCTATGTCACTGAGGGAAACCATGAGCATTTTAACAGTGTGTGTGAACTGAGTGTGCACTTTTCCCAGGTGGTCTCCTCTGGACGCCCTCCTCCTCCCAGAACAACACACCCTGCTCCACGAAGCACCTACTGCTGTTCCAACAAACGGGTGCCAAACCCTTTCAGAGTGAAACTGGGCAATGATGAGACAGAACAATGAAAGACACTCAGTGTCACTTAGGCTAGGGGACAAAAAGGTAACCATTAGTACACTTCAATATCCAGATAAGAATCATGGGTTTTTGTATTCTGTACATCAGTTTTTCACAAAAGTTAAGGGTATCTGTACTCATCTCACATGCTAGTAAAGTAATGCTCAAATTTCTCCAAGCCAGGCTTCAGCAATATGTGAACCATAAACTTCCAGATGTTCAAGCTAGTTTTAGAAAAGGCAGAGGAACCAGAGATCAAATTGCCAACATCTGCTGGATCAATAAAAAAGCAAGAGAGTTCCAGAAAAACATCTATTTCTGCTTTATTGACTATGCCAAAGCCTTTGACTGTGTGGATCACAATAAACTGTGGAAAATTCTGAAAGAGATGGGAATACCAGACCACCTGACCTGCCTCTTGAGAAACCTATATGCAGGTCAGGAAGCAACAGTTAGAACTGGACATGGAACAACAAACTGGTTTCAAATAGGAAAAGGAGAATGTCAAGGCTGTATATTGTCACCCTGCTTATTTAACTTATATGCAGAGTACATCATGAGAAATGCTGGGCTGGAGGAAACACAAGCTGGAATCAAGATTGCCAGGAGAAATATCAGTAACCTCAGATATACAGATAATACCACCCTTATGGCAGAAAGTGAAGAAGAAATAAAGAGCCTCTTGGTGAAAGTGAAAGAGAAGAGTGAAAAAGTTGGCTTAAAACTCAACATTCAGAAAATGAAGATCATGGCATCCAGTCCCATTACTTCATGAGAAAATAGATGGGCAAACAGTGGAAACAGTGGCTGACTTTATTTTTCTGGGCTCCAAAATCACCGCAGATGGTGACTGCAGCCACAAAATTAAAAGACGTTTACTCCTTGGAAGGAAAGTTATGACCAACCTAGACAGCATATTAAAAAGAAGAGACATTACTTTGCTAACAAAGGTTCTTCTAATCAAGGCTATGGTTTTTGCAGTAGTTATGTATGGATTTGAGAGTTGTACTATAAAGAAAGCTGAGCGCTGAAGAACTGATGCTTTGAACTGTGGTGTTGGAAAAGACTCTTGAGAGTCCCTTGGACTGTAAGGAGATCCAACCAGTCCACCCTAAAGGAGATCAGTCCTGAGTGTTCATTGGAAGGACTGATGTTGAAGCTGAAACCCCAATACTTTGGACACGTGATGCAAAGAGCTGATTCATTGGAAAAAACCCTGATGCTGGGAAAGATTGAAGGCAGGAGAAGGGGCCAACAGATGAGATGGTTGGATGGCATCACTGACACAATGGACATGAGTTTGAGTAAACTCTGGGAGTTGGTGATGGACAGGGAGGCCTGGCGTGCTGCAGTCGCAAAGAGTCAGACACTGAGTGACTGAGCTGAGCTGAAGGGTATTTGCATAGAAGCTCAACATTTTAGTTTTACAATCAACCCCAAAGAGGCTTCCCTGGTGGCTCAGACAGTAAAGAAAGAAACTGCCTGCAATGCAGGAGACCTGGGTTTGATCCCTGGGTCAGTCGGGAAGATCCCCTAGAGAAGGGAATGGCTACCCACTCCAGTATTTTTGTCTAGAAAATCCCATGGTCGGAGGAGTCTGGCAGACAGAGGAGCCTGGGGTGGCAAACAGTTGGATATGGCTGAGCAAGTAACCTGTTCACTGTTTTATTTTCACTTGGACAACAAATATGAGTTTGAACTGCATGGGCCCACTTACTTTTTTCAATAGCAAATACTACAGTACCACATGGCCTGCAGTTGGTTGAATCCACAGATGAAAAACCTCAAATAGGGAGGAACTGCTGAAACAGAGGGATGTTATACCCCGATTTCCCACTGTGCCCCTGACCCCCATATTGTCCAAGGGTCACCTGTACTTGATTTTCTCTGCTATAATGGGGTAGCTGTCACCTCCATATTAATTACTTGGGCAACGAACACCTCCGGTTTCACCCACTCCTGACATCCCTGTCCTAGTAAAGGCCCTGTTTCTAATTGGTGCCAGTCTGAAACTCACATGGCAGGGAAGCTTGTCCCTGCTTAGTCGAGGGCCTATCCATTCATCTTTATCCCAGTCCTCTCGAGCACTCTCTCTGTGTCAGGTCCCCCTTCCTACTCATAAAACTCTATAGGATTGGGGCTATTATTCTCACCTATTTATAGAGAACATTAAGACACGGTAAGGTTAAGTCAACTTCCAAAGCCCTGAAAGCTGGGGAGAGGTAGAGTCAGACTCAATCCAGAGTGCATGTGCCTATGTGCCCGACTCTGTGACGCTATGGACTGTAGCCCGCCAGGCTCCTCTGTCCATGGGATTTCGCAGGCTAGAACACTGGAGTGGATGCCATTTCCTCCTCCAGAGGATCTTCCTGACCCAGGGGTTGAACCCGTGTCTCCTGTGTCTCCTGCTTTGAGCACAATGCCTATAACTACTCCGGTAGCCCGCCTCCTTTGTATCCAAAATGCCCACATCAGCTCCTTTTCCCGAATAAAAATGTAGAAATCTGATTGTTTCAGCACTCACTCGTTCATTCAATATGCTCATTTAATTAAGTTTCTATTATATGGCAGGAGCTGTGCAAGATAACAAGGTTCCAATAATGAAGAAGACAAACACTGTATCTGCCCTCAAGGCAACTACTGAGAAATTTTTATTCAAAAATTCTAATATCAAAATTTAACAAATAATTGAATAAAACTTATCAAAGAAAGCCCTAAAATTAAGAATTATGTAAGTAACTAATTAAATACAATCAAAATCATTGCTACAAGCCCGGGAGGACCCTGAGAAAGGATGCATACACCCAGGATGGAGGGCACCATCCTGGTCTGGAGGGCCAGGAAACACAGATTCCTGATGTCAGGTCTAACTTCAGCCACAGCATCAACAAAAGCAAAGTGGCACTGGATTTGTCTCTGGAACACCTGGGTTCCTGATTCCAGTCCAGTAGAATTGTTCAGTCATTTGCTAATTTTTTAAAATAATACAGGATGGCTGTCAATAAAACTTCAAAATGCCAACCTTTTCCCCTCCTCCCCCCAACTCTCTGGCTGTCTATGTATGCCTAGAGATTAGATAAGTTCCTCTAAAAGTCTGATAAAATAGTGGGTCATAAAATGCTTTCCCCAACCCTAAAATTTCAAGTAGCCCTCTACCATGTAGCCTGGAGTCCATCACCAGTTTGGACTTTATCTAAGGCTCCTCCCTAACTACGGATTTGGAAGTTTCAATATATAATGGCTTTAAAATATTGCAATGACCTATTTTTCCCAAATGCTTTGTGAACAGGGTTAATATTTCTAGCTGTCAAGGTTTTAACTGTTCGAAACTTTCTTTTTACACTTTGTCCTTTAAGATCCTTCTTTTGCATTAATACAGTGCTGTATCTTAGTAACAGTCTGGTGACTAAAATAAAACTGATCTCTGATTAACTCAGGATCTTGGATTCTTCTGTGGGATTTCTCAGGATGTCAACATTTCTTAAATCTTGTCTCATGACCATATTTGGGTGTGCAGAATAGGACCTTTGGCATGGGAAAGATGGTATAGTTTTACTAGATGACAGTGAGCAGGCAGAGTTGCTGGATTTCGACTTTTCCTCCACTCTCCATCTTTCAGTCAGAAGCACACATACAAGGCAGAAAGCGCCAGGGGATGATGTAAGAAGCCTTAGTTCAGAGCCCTCTTCCTCTGCAGTTAGGGAACTTTGCTTTCATCTATTTCAAATCTGGAGCTTCCAGGGAGAATTTCAATGTCAAGAAAGGAGGCTACCGCTTTCAGGGGTTAGAAAACTATCAGTACCTGACTGGAATTAGTTCAAGTGTCCGAACCCAAATGAATTAACTCTCAGAGTGATCTAGGAATTTGCAATGTGATCTTTTCAGTCCAGAATTCAACAGTAGAAGACGGACAATCTTTCTTAAATCTCTTCGAACTTGAGATTCCATGACTCGAATCTGTTGTCAGCTCAGACCACTTACCTTGGACTTTTCCATAGTTCAAAAAGAGAAAAAAAAAAAAATCCCCACAAAGGCTGACTTTCTTAAAAGTTTCCTTTAAAAAAACTACTAGGAAGAAAAAATATGGCTAACTCACATTTGCAATTTAAGGTTCTCATCATCTGAGAACAATATTACTTCACATTAAAAGAAACTGAATTACTATTAAAAATGCTCTCTATAAATTCCAAGTACCAAATAATTATCCTAAACCTTTCCAGTTGGTTTCCTTTTCAAAGAGCCGATAAATATGTACTAGGTGCCCTTAGCAAGCAAAAGCACCAGGTCCTATCACCTGGGGAAAAAAAAAAATCCCAACTCAGAGAAGAAACCAAGGAAATAAGCAGGAAAAACTAGCAAGAAGAGGAGTGAAGGGAAAGTCACCGATTCTCTGCGACCCCACGGACCGTACAGCCCATGGAACTCTCCAGGCCAGAATACTGGAGTGGGGAGCCTTTCCCTGCTCCAGGGTATCTTCCCGACCCAGGGATTGAACCAGGGTCCCCTGCACTGCAGGCAGATTCTTTACCTGCTGATACCAGGGAGGCAAGACTGGAGGGTAATGCTTTTAACTAAGGAGGTCATCACAAATAGAGTTTCACTCTTTGGCTTCAACTCTGGGCTGAGGCTGATGGTTGGAAGGCGAGGATTTGGTTACGAGTTCTCCATGTGCCCAGAGCCTAAGACCCCACTGCACCCAAATTTATCTGAAAGTTCCCTCATGTTGGGATGACTTGGAGTGGAGAGATGGCCCTCAGTGGGGCTCCCAACACAGCAGGCTTCACTGTCACTCAAACTGACAAAGGACCACAAATCTACCCTTTGAAGCTATATCTCCATGAAGTAGTCTACAAAATCTTCTGTTGACAACATCTGATAAAATCCAGAGAGTGCCTGAATTAAAGCTGGAGAAATGAAGATAAGCAGCTTGGAAGAAAACCCAGGAGACAATAGAAGATCCTTTTAAGAAATGAAATGATACAATACCAATGCTCTTGATGGCATAGAACACTGATTACTTTGAGACGAAAGCCATTCGGAATGGTACCACTTTGAAAGTTTTAGGAATATAGTTCCCAATTTATATCAGTTATATTTTCATATATAGATATATACTATATCTACAAGTGTGGTATATGTTAAAATCTATATTTATCTGTTTAAATGCTCTTTCAGTAAGTATGCACTTAAAATTCTAAGCTGTAAAAAGTGTTGTTTTATACTTTAATTAGCAGCATTTGTTTTTCTTTTTTAGTGCTGCATAAAATAATGAAGTATATGAGTTAATCCAAATAAATAAATAAGTATACCAATTGACATATCAGTTGAAGAGAGCTCTCCCCAAAAAGAACAAGGACCAAGTCTGAAATGCATCGGTGGGAAAAAGACAAGTAGAAGCCATCTAGGATGCAGGGAGGTGAAGAAAAGGGATAGCTCCTTTATGGTGTGATGGACCAATTTTCCTCCCTCTCAGTGGATGTATTACCCAGATCCACTCAGCAACACGGGACAGGGAGAGCCCTTGAGCATCATAGTGAGAACCTTGGGCACACATGTGAAGGTCCTGCTCAGGGCCACTCACAACTGCCCAGAGGGAATAAAAGACATACCTCCAGGTTGCTCCCTGGAGCAGGTCTGGGGGAGATGAGGTGGGTGGAGGGGTTGGGAGTGACTGAATTTATGCAACAGGCCCAGGTGCCTGCAAAATTCTGCTTGCAATAAGGCAACAGCGTAAGGAAAATATGCAATGATTTTAGAAAGAGCAGGAGGTACCTGGGCTTGAGTACTGATCTCAGAGTGACAGTCAAATCCCCTGGGAAAAGCAAGATGGAATATGTGTGACTTACACAACTTACTCCACATCCAACATTTTACAGGCAGGCATAGAGGAGGGAGGTGAAGAGAAGATGCCCTTCCTGCAAATTTGATGTAGGAGTTGAGAGAGAGTTACTTATTGCTATTCCTGGTGGCTCAGATGGTAAAGAATCTGCCTGCCAATGCAGGAGATGTAAGAGATGGTGAGTTTGATCCCTGGGTGAGGAAGATCCCCTGGAGGAGGGCATGGTAACCCACTCCAATATTCCTGTCTGGAGAATTCCACGGACAGAGGAGCCTGGTGGGCTACAGTCCATAGGGTCACAAAGAATTGGATACAACTGAAGCAACTTAGCATTCATGCACGCGTTGGAAAGATTACCTGTACTTACTCGCTATTTCTTGCCAAGGAAATTGCCTTGAGACAGCAGGACCCAGGAATCTAAATCGTAGAGCTCCCCTGATTGTAATGCACAGCCAAGTTTGGGAACCATGGCTTAGGAAACAGCTCTGACACTAACACGCTGTCAGAGACGGTTAGAGCCCTCAGGGGATCGGGCCAAGAAACTGTGGAAGGAAAGGGAGTGATCTGAGGCTCCGACACTGCGCTTGCAGCCCAGTAGACTGTTTGAGGTGTTCAGTAACAAGATTTAGAGGAAGCCCCTTCTCTCCTTGATGTCCCCTCCAAGAAGAACCACAGCACAGGGTCCCTGAGAGACGGTCCTAGAGCTCCCGGCCCGGCAGCTGTGTGCCTGTGTCCCTCGGGGCAGTGCAGCCGCCAGGGCCACCGTGGGCAGCGGACCTACAGGATCCCCTCCAGTGCAGCCCGTGTCTCTGCCCAGCCCTGACGTGGATACACAACCTAGGAGAAAGAGCTCTCAGCTCCAAAGACTGTGAAAAGCTGGTCTTTGGCAAAGTCGCTGAATGTATTTTCTACGTTCTTTCCTCAGGCACTTCCTTTCCTCAGATATATGGTTGCTGATGCCCCAAGGCCTTCTAGAAGTACCACCTGACCGAGTGGCTTCTGATGTGTTTACACATTTATGATCAACACTCAAAGCCTTGTTTATTCATTCCAGTGTTAGTTATTGAAAGAGACGAGGAAAAAATCAGGAGTTTGGGATTAACATATACACACTCCTATAGGACTTGCCTGGTAGGCCAGTGGTAAAGAATCTGCCTTGCAATGCACGCAACTTGGGCTCCATCCCTGGTTGGGGAACTAAGATCCCACATGCTGTGGAGCCTGCACGCCACAAGTGCTGAGCTGTAGCTAAATGAATAAATGAATAATTTTAAAAATAACTAAAATAGATAATGAACAAGGACCTACTATATAGCACAAGGTCCTCTACTCAATATTTTGTAACAACCTATAAGGGAGAAAAAAAGTCTGAAAAAGAAGATGTGTGTGCGTGCGTGTGTGTGTGTGTGTGTGTGTGTGTGTGTGTTTACACACAGATGTCAATGAATCATTTTGCTATATACCTGAAACTAACAAAATATTAAATCAACTATACTTCAACTAAAAAAAAAGAGTACTATGCAACTCCAGATAATCTAATTACATTTTAAAAAGTAACCAATGAATTACTTATATGGAAATTTCAAGTTTGTTAAAGCAAAACAGGAGAGAAGATTTTCCCAAGCAAACTAACAGTACTTATTAACACATCAGTTTGCTTGTTCCTAGTCTTTCCAAATGACAGCTAATTCAAAAAGATAAAAAGAAGTCAAATCTAGTTATTAGCTATCTTTTCCCTCAAAAAACTGTAAGTTTCATGAGGACAAGACTTTGCCTGTCTCATCCTCATGTATCCCTGGCAGCGTCAGAAAGCCTGGAACAAAGTAGGCACTCAAATTTCATGTTCATTCAATGAACTGCCGAAAAGGCAATTTTAAATTATGAAATATAATTTGTGGCCTTTTCCCATAGATTCATCTCTTTTAAATTAATTTTTACTTTGATTAATACTAAAATGAACGTGAATTCCCTAAACATGTTACTGGAGATGTAAAAGGTAAGAAAACCAGGGTAGAAAAAATATCTGGTTGTGGAAAACCATGAAGTCATTGTATTTCAGTTACTCCATCAATTCTTTTTCCTTGTTTTAACAACTGAATGCCTGCTTTTATGTCTAAATGCTATTGTCATTGTTCAGTCACCCAATTGTGTCTGACTCTTTGCGGCCCCATGGACTGCAGCACACCAGGCCTCCCTGTCCATCACCAACACCCGAAGTTTGCCCAAGTTCATGTCCACTGCATCAGTGATGCCATCCTGCCATCTCATCCTTTGATGTCTCCTTAAATGTTAAAGGTTCCTAAATGTCTAAAAGATCCTTAAAAACTTAAGATGAATAATTGGATGAATTCAGCTAGTATAACCTGATACATTCTACAGTTTTGTTGTTTTTTTTTTTTAATATTTATTTGGCTGCGGCACTCAAGACTCTCTAGTTGTGGTACTCAGGCATAGTCGCTTTACAGGATGTGGGATCTTAGTTTCTAGAGCAGGGATCGAACCTGCATCCCCTGCATTGCAAGGTAAATTCTTAACCACTGGGACCACCAGGTAAGTACCTATTCTATAGATTTTGAAGAAAGACTGTGATTGCAATAATATACCTGGTTTCCATTACTCACCGTATATGGAATTCAGGCGCCTACCTCAGGCTCGGTTTCCTCATCTATAAAGATGAAGGACAGGATCACCAGCAGCGGCCAGAGGTGAGGACGCTTACTTGAGACCACCTATACCATCACAGTGCTGCCTTTCAGGTAACAAGGATGCTGATTTGTACTAAAGTCTTGAAACACACTTCATTTTGGTTTTTCAGATTCTGGTTTCAAGGGAATTTCTCTGGCTCTGTTTATTTACTAAAAACCATCTCAAGAAAATGCCACGTGAACGGCAGACACTGACAGAGCCGCAGTAAATACGGCCACCATTTATCACCTCACTTCATGGATGGGACCTTCCATAGCAACCTCGTGAGCGTTCATGTCATTTTACTAAACTAGTGCAGAAGACATACTTCTGCCTGTAAATGCTGTTTGCAAACGCTGTGAAGAAAAGACAGCTACTCCCAGAACATTTCCCATCCCCCTTCTGCCTCCCCCTCACAGAGAAAATAGAAACCGTGGCTCTGAGTCACCAAAGAATACACTGGTTCCCAGCCTCTCTTCTCCAGCCTCAATTGTTTTGCTCTTTCAAAGCACGGTCCCTTCAGAATAAGCCACTTCTCACATGTGAGAGCTTAGTGGTCTGGAGTGCTTCAGAAGTCAGCTCTATTAATTACAGACAACCTCAATGGCAGTTTTTGCTTTCTTTTTCCCTTTTGATGCATTAAACTTGCTGTCAGAAATTAAATTAATTCAGAAAGGAATGACTGAATATCTCCAAATTAAATCAGCTATGAAAGAATGCCTGGAATATGATTTTTTTGTTGCTAATGCTGGGCGACCAATCTACAAAGTAGACTTCCTTGTTATTTAAGGGACAATAGACATTATTATTATACAGCCTCATAGGCCTTTCCATAAAAGTTCCACGTACCTGTTTTATATTATCATAAAAAATGCTTAGATGCCAAAAACAGGAAACTATACCTTCAGCATTAACATCCCACTTTGTATCAGTAATTTTTTTAAAAAAAGAGTATTTTAGGATTCATCTGCAAAATAAGAATTTTAAATGTCTTATAACTGCTTTATATTATAATGAAAAACACTTAGGTGCTAGAAATAGAAAAAAAATTCTTACAGAGTTTAAATATGTTTGTATCCAGAAATAGAAGTGACTATTTTAGGATTCATCCATAAAACAGGAATTTAAAATGTTCACAGCAAAGAGAACAAGGACTGTTTTTTCATGAAAAGTATAGTAACAAACTTCGATTCCTAAGATTTATGAATTTGAAAAAATTTTAGGAGGAGATGAGACCAAAGGTATCAAGCCTTTTATTATTCTACTACAGGCACATAAAATGCAACCCTCCATGACAGACAAAAATCTATTTTATCCTGTACCAGGATTACAGATTTGCAATCAAGTAGGAATCAAGCAGGTTTCCCTGGTGGCTCTGTGGTAAAGAATCCGACTGCAATGCATGAGACACAGGTTCAGTCCCTGGGTCGGGAAGATGCCCTGGAGGACCTCATGGCAACCCATGCCAGTATCCTTGCCAGGAAAACTCCATGGACAGAGGAACTTGGTGGGTTACAGTCCATGGGGCAGCAGAGTTGGACATGGTTGAGCATGTATGTACCTAAGAATATCTGCTATTCTTTGCGAGGGTGGCACTTCATGACATGGTTAGTGCTGAATTCTTTTCTTGGTTGTGAAGTCTCTCCAGATCTGTTTAATCTCTCCGTGAGTGTAAGGCGAGAGCTTCCACTACACTCAGGAGGGCTGGTTGCTACCACTCCAGGTTTTTACAAGGTGTTTCCACTGCTTTTAAATTGGTTTCATCATAATGACACTGTCTTTTGATGCTTCACTCTTGCATATGAAGCTGAAAGAGGAAAGATGAAGTTCTTTGTTACTGTGATTCAAGTATCAATCTTCTCCAGTACTCTCAGTCTGCACACACAAAAGCCAAAAAGCCTCTTAAAAGAAGGTGATTTATGAACTTGTAAAACCCAAGAAGTCAATCAATATGTAATGAAGTAAAGAGAAAAAGAAAGAAAAGCAGGCAGGTGTGACAGAACGCTCGGTCGATTGCAATTACTGACATGTCTGGATTGAAAGCATTCAGTTCTCTTACGGAGACCTCCAGTTCTGATAAACACAGATTGAAGAGTGAGAGACACATCTTGGGGGACGTGTGCCTCTGCGTTTTCACTTTTCCTCAAAGTCGCAGGTGGTGGCTCGGTGGCCACAGACACAGGCTGCCTTGTCGCTGTCTCCCATTCCCCATCCGAGCATCACGTTCATCCCAGTTACTCCCTGCAAGTTCATCTGAGGGGGTAGAGTTTGTTTCCAGAATGACAGAACTGTCAAAATGTTCCCGTATTTTGTGAGCTAAATGCAGGTACTTTATTTTCAAGTCACAAGTAAGCCCTCTAACATGCCTACCACACCTTGAAATTGAGCCTGCAAATGCTAAAGCGCTTAAACCTAGATGATCAATCAGGGAACTAATACAGGACCTAGATGGAGTGCAGAATTTGTATTTTAGAATATTCCAGTCTAGCCCCTCACTAGGTCCCAAATTAGTTTCACGATCCTGGGAAATTTATTAGCCCTCAAAATTTCAGTTGATCTGTAAAGAAAGGAGATTAAGACAGACTCTCTCTAAAGTTTCTTTCAGTCGTAAAATGCCATAGTTGTTACATCTTTTCAGGATCGCAAATGGAACTATGGTGTTAGAACTCACTCTGTCTCTTAGGAATTGCCTATCTAATACAGATTATTCAAATGCCAAACAAACTCTATGCCTTACCAAAATGTGTGTAGAAATGTCATCATCATGTAGTCAGTTTTGGGATCCTATTTGTCTGTTGAACACAATCAACATCAGTTGTTTTTCTTTTTTTCCAATATCTATTATTTCCCCCAATGACAATATAAATAAAGTTGGGATAGAGTATTGAAAGAAAACTTTATTTTTAATGCTTTAGTTCTGAAATACTGATGGATGTCAAGTGCAGCGTAAAATTTTCTGCACAGATTTCGTCAAAGGGAAAACACTTACACATTCCAGTCAAACAGATAGGGCATTCATAACATCTGACAGCTCTTCCAATAATCTTTCCCCAACATTCATTACCTTTCATATTTAAGTCTTTCCTTTGGCAATTCCAAACTGGAGGGAAAATATGCAAAGGATAATGCCATCTGTATAAGATATGAAATCTAGTGTGAGATGTGATGATTCAAATATTAAAAAATGATACACTCTTCAATTCATTTTCTCTGATTTTTCAACTGATACAGGAGACAGCATGAGATATAAATCAAGCCATTCCTTTAGAAAAAAAAAAAAAAAGAAACCTCAGAAACAAAGGTAAATTTAAAACACAGTCCTCTTTTCTGTAGGCGAAAAAATAGTGGTTGTATAGAAAAAGAGGAGAAAAGGGGAAGGATCGGGAATGATGGGTAGAAACTTCTCTAGAGAGAAACCATTTAATTATTTATTTTAGGTTCCTCTTAAATTTTCATTTAAGTGTAATTTTTATTTAGTTTACCAAAGTTATCATACATGAACTTGCATTTTTTAGTAGAAAAGGATCCAGTTCCTTTCAGAGGGTAATTTGCAACCAAAAGCTGGTAAAAAAATAAGTGAGCCCAAATATTTTACAACAGACAGGCTTCCTCTAAGAAGGCAGTCACAGCACAGATTCGAAGGTATCAGTAAATGTTCAGCAACACCCAACAACTTAGCAACAACTCAGGGAGAAAGACTGCTTTCTCTTTCACAGAGGAAACTGGAAAGCAGCTCTCTTCTGATCTGCAAAATAGTGATGGAAATTCAAGTTACCAACAAAGAAGCCCCGGAGAGGTAGCGCAGTGTTGGTGTAGCATCTTTCTTCAGGCTTCTGCCGGGGAGCGGGGGGGATGAGGACACCGAGCGGAAACGTGCGGGGAGTTGCCCCAGTGGCCACGAGAAGACACGCCACACCCAGCAAGGGCAGAGACAGACCAGAAGAGCAAGGGCTGCGGAGCCTCACAAAGACCAGAAGAAGGCCATCTGCGGGCTCCCTCAGGTCGAAGAGGAGGCAGGTCCCCTGCTGGAACAAGAGCTGCCTCCTCTCCCGCCACGACCTTGAGTGACTTTAAGATCCACCTTGCTTGGACTTGTCTGGTGGTCCAGTGGTTAAACAGTGCCCCAGTCAGTGCAGGGACCCAGGTTCGATCCCTGGTCACTGAACTAAGATCCCACGTGCCTATGCCCTTCAACCACCAAGCCCACAGCCTCAGTGAAAGATCCCACATGAGGCAACTGAGACCTGGCCCAGCAAAATACTAAAATAAATAAATGCTTAAAAAAGAAATCCACTGAGCTAACTTACCCAGCATACTCACCTCAGTCCCTGAAGATACACCCTTCAGCTCAGCTTCAGAGACTGATTCCACAGCCACACCCCAAACCCTTGAGATTATCCATCCCTGAAACCACTAAGAAACCCCAGCATCTCTAGTAACTTCCGACCGCCTCAAGCCCCTCTCATCTCCCTCCACACCTGCTCCTCTTCATCTTCACCAAGACTTCAGCCTGTGACACTCTCGGTTTCCTTTCCTTTTCCACTTCCACTTCGTTTTTCTTTTTTTTTTTTAATTTTAAAATCTTTAATTCTTACATGCATTCCCAAACATGACCCCCCCTCCCACCTCCCTCCCCACAACATCTCTCTGGGTCATCCCCATGCCATATTCCCATTCACAAGCATCTCCAGTTCTATCAGCTCATCCCTTTCTGACCAACATCTCTTGACAATCTGCAATTTCTGCATAACCCTCAGTCTGTTACATGTTCTGCATTTTCCAGGCAGCTAAGACTGCAGGAAAGTCCCATGTATCAGAGTGACATAGGTGTGATGTGTGTGTGTCTATGTATTAGTTCCTTAGTCGTGTCTGACTCTGGATGCCCACAAATAAGCTTCCACCCCAGCAGAGTCTCCACGCTGCACGGTAAATGTGGTACTTTCTGCCTTACTGCCTACTCCAAACCATCACAATTTCCTTAAAATCCCTGCTTCCCAGTCACTTCACTCTTGCCGAGCTCCCAGCCTTTCAAAGAAACCAAGGCTGTGGGTTGGGAGGCCTCTCTCCTTCCAGGGAACAGAGTGAGCTCACCCGCTCCTGTCCTGGAGGAAGCATTTCCCTTCTCCTGTCCGGGGCAGTCTCTGCGGGCTCTCTCACTGCCTTCCCACTGCTGCCTTGACATCTTTCCTCCATTGAACGCTCTCTCCTCTCTTGGATTTTCATCCGCTCCCTGTTCACTCCCTGTGCACAACCCAGTGGGCACCATCTTCTGAGGACCCCGACGCCCTCATGTCCTTCACGGCCAAATTTCCCGAAAGGGGACTCAGCACTTGTTGCCTCCAGCTCCTTCACTTCCCCCCGCCGCCATCTGGCGCATCTCTCCCACTGCTCCATTCAGATTACTTCAGTTAGCAGCGTCATTATAGCCTAACTGCCCATCCAGAGGCCTCTCCGAGCCTCCATCTCCTCCGGCAGCTTTTGCTGCCTGGAGGCAACTGGCAAGGGTGATCAGGTGTCCATTCTTGTGAAGTTCCGCTTCCTTGGCTTTGGGGCTACTCCACTTGCCCGGGTACCCTACCATGGCTCAGATCATTTATCCTCCATTTCCTTTTCTTCCACTTGGCTTTTAAACCTGGACATCCTCAGTGCTTACCTTTCTTGAAGCCCAGAGCAGGGGCTTCAAACTGAGGCTGACCCAGGGGCCCAATCAGGCCAGCATCCTAGTCTGGTAAAGAAAGCTTGACTGAAACAGAGCCACAGCCCATCCATTCATTTACACACCACCTACAGCAGCTGCAGGAGGCAGAATCAGGGTGAGACAGTCCAGCCGAAGGAGCCTGAACTCTTTACTCTCGGGCCTTTACCTAAGACTTTGCAGTTCCCTCTCTCAGAGTTTAGGCTCTAGCTCCTAAAGTGTGCTTCCAGATGAGGAGCACTGATGTAAACTGGAAACCTGCTGGATAAGCAGTCCCTGAATCCCGCAGCAAGTTTACAAAATCGTGGATTATGGAGTGGGTCACAGGAATCTATGCATTACAAACCCTCCCGGAGATTCTGATACAAACTGCAGTTTAAGAACCTTGTGTGCATGTGCGCTAAGTCGCTTCAGTCGTGTCTGACTCTTTGAGACCCCGTGGACTGTAGCCCGCCAGGCTCCTGTGTCCATGGGATTCCCCAGGGAAGAATACTGGAGTGGGTTGCAGTGCCCTCTTTGAGGGGTTCTTCCTGATCCAGGGATTGAACCCGCGTCTCTTAAGTCTACTGCATTGGCAGGTGGGTTTCTTACAGCTAGTGCCAACCTGGAAAGCCCCCTAAGAACCTTAGGTCAACACAATGACCCTAGACAATCTCCAGGGCTTCAAGTACCACCCCTGCGTGTGACCGCAACTCTTGAGTCAAGCTCTACCATGCTCTAAGTTAGCATTTTAAACTAATGCCTGGATATTTCCCCTTGGAGGCTCATTCAGTCATTCAACAAACCCCTTCTCAATACTCTCTATAGGATGAACTGTGATCTGTGCAGGAGTTGAATGGACAGATAAAAATATGTTTCATGTAATTTGGGGGGTATACTTATGCAAAAGAATTGCTGGTTGTTCAATTCAAATTCAATTAGAGATTTGTGCCTTTATTTACTCCACCTAGCAAGAGCTATAAAGTGAACACAAAAGAGTAAGTTTTTACTCGAGTAGTACAGAGTTCAATCAGGAACTCAACGACATAAACACACTGTAACACAATACAATTACCGCCAAATTCTCACATTTCAAAAATATCCCTCCCCTCTTCTTAATGACAGTTAACAGTTCCAAGGTCTTTTTGGGCTAAGCTACTTCAAAGGCCTCTTCTAAATTTTCCCCAAAAAGAGATTCTGACCCTAGAATTGAGGGAAAAATTGTAAGGCAGAGAGGAGCATTCTAATCAAGTATATGTATAAGAAAAGGGTTGACATATGAATCACAGTGGAAAGATAAAGGCCTTAAATTTACTTGGGTGCTCATTTCTTTAAACTCTGATTTTTATCCATTGTTATATATAATCAACAGTAAGAGAGTTGTTATTTACTATGTTAAGGCATTTTAATAAAGATTGGATCTGTAGTTTAAAAAAATCATACCTAGTGAAAAATTCATGATTTGGAATCTGGATCTAAAATTAAAGTCCTTGGCTTATGGTTGGGACCACAGACCGAAGCCTTGTGGCTCATCTGGTAGCATTTTACCCTATTAGCAGGCCAAGGATCCAGAGAGAACTCTTTAATGTTGGGTTTAGGAACCCTGATGACAACAGTGAGCGTAGAACAGTCTATCAACCAGCACCTCTGGCAAAAAGAAAGCTGCTTTCTGAAACAATGGATTGGGGAGGATGCAAAATGTTTGACCTGCTAATTTTTTATTTTCTGACAGTTTTCTAAAGCACAGAGCAAGGCAATTAAAAACAACAACAACAAACAACAAAAACCAGGGCTTCCAGCAAAGAACATTTCTGTCTAACTCTTAACTCCGAGCGAACTCATTTTTAAAACTTTCCTCAAAAGCCCCAGAAGAAAACTTACCACTGTGATAATTCACCCATGCCTGAAAGCATTCCACTGAATCATCTGTGCTAATGGAAACAATGACAGCAGAGACAAATGATATTCAGACTTTATCTCATTTTAGCTTCTACATTCTCTAGTTCTGTCTCCTCTTTTCATTTTAATCAGTGTTGGCTGCTTTCAATTCAACAGGTCCTACACTCAGCACCTGGCTGAGGTGGAAGAATGAAGGCCGTGGAGAAAGGGCAGCTGCCAGGCAGCAAGATGGTCTGCAGACCAACTCAGGTTATCCCTGGATTTTAAAATATCAAACACTGTTTGGTAAATTCAAATTTACAATCATAAACGATATCTGTCTCTTGATAAAACAATAACTTGGAGGGCCTCTTTACAAAAAAAGATTTCAAAACAATTTTTTAAAAATCTCTAAAAATAACGTATTGTTTCCTAGCTTCCCTGGTGGTTCAGACAGTAAATAATCTGCCTGCAATGCAGGAGACCTGGGTTCAATCCCTGAACCAGGAAAATCCCTTGGCAAAAAGAATGGCCACCCCCTCCAGTATTTTCGCCTGGAGAATTCCATGGACAGAGGAACCTGGTGGGTTACACTCCATGGGGTCGCAGAGTCAGACATGACTGAGCAACTAACTAACACTTTTCATAACACACCTACTAAATAAGATTTCCTTCTAAGTGTTCCTTGAATAAATAGCAATTGTCAGGATAGATCAGGAGCATCAGGTTGAGAAATTGGACTCTTCAAGCATTAGTTGTTAGATAACTGGCCACCCATGGTTTCTGTATCAGGATCTTCCAGAATTGAACAGGGTGTCCTGCCTTCAGTTCAGTTCAGTCGCTCAGTCATGTCCGACTCTCTGCGACCCCACGAATCGCAGCACGCCAGGCCTCCCTGTCCATCACCAGCTCCCAGAGTTTACCCAAACTCATATCCCTCGAGTCCGTGATGCCATCCAGCCATCTCATCCTCTGTCGTCCCCTTCTCCTGCTGCCTTCAGAGGTGTTCATAAGAGACAGATGAGAAATCAACTGCAAGGGGAGGTTCAGAGAAAACACTTCTGTGTCCAAACCAGCAGAGCACAGCCACTGTAGCGAAACCGTGACTTATTCTTTGATGGTTCCTGGTAGGGCTTATCTCGCCCCCATATCTTAGCTTTCCAGAGGCCAAGAACAGTGATGTATTTACATCCTCAACTCTCCCCGCACCCAGCAAGATGCAGAGTGTAACTGGGTCACCATGAACGTTTATGATCCAGTAAAGAACAGGAGAGGAGGTAGAAAAGCACAGAGAAGGGTGGCGCTAAGCTTTCACTCTAATCCTGCATTGAACCAGCCCTTGAAATACTGTTCCACTATTTTAACTACTAGTAGTTTTCTACTGCCCTTGATCAAAATCATGGAGGTGTAATGCCACTCTCAGCAGAATTCCAGATAACCTGTCATTATCAGACCTCTGAGCAGTCCTTCACGCCAGTAGGCAGTCAGAGATGACACTTTGAAAGGTACTGGTTTATAAGAGGCCAAAATAGCTTTTAAAAAATTACTGTAGTTGATTCAGTACCTTAATCCAAAGACATCTGTTAATCCATGAAAGGGGTCAAATCCTCATTCTGGAATTCTCATGCGAACACAGAGCTGCTCAAATCACCCCTCTCATCAATGTCAATGTTTCAATTCTTAATGTGGAGGGGAGCGAGGTGTCAAATGAATGCTCTTCTCCACATGCCTAGGCCTTCTTATACCGAGTGTAAGGTGTGCTTTCTTGAGTTAGCAGTTATTCTAGTCAAAATCTCAGAACTCAGTGTTTACCCAGCTCAGCATCTGCCTGTGTGTAAAGAAAACCCACTATATTGACATAACCACTGAGAGAATAATGACTTAATGAATCAGTCATTTAAAATATGGCCAGTTGCTCAAACAGCAAAAGCCTCCTTCAAAACTGGAATTATGAGACAAATTGATCATACTTTTATAATTATATTTTTTAAAAAGAACAAATTACAGTAGTGAATTAAAGACTCCCTTTAACCAAGCAAATGTAATACCAGCAATAATCTGTACTCATTAATGTTTCTTACGGAATTAAAATCAGATTCCACCGCCTTTAGTAACAAGTGTACTTACTATTAACGCATCTGCAAAATTAGATGAAATCGTTTGAACTGTGAACAATTAATTTTAAAGGAAATATTATGTGAACAGTTACCAGCCCAGACACACATTTTTCTACAGAGTATTTGCAGAATTTGTGACAGATGCAAGTGAATAAAACATCTACCTAAATATATAGCAGCTAGCAAAGATAAAAATACCTGGGACAGCAAAGGAAACACCACAAATAAGCTTTCCCAATACTGTCTTGGCATAAAAACAAGTGTATCTTGCGAACAGAAGTATGGGTTTCCTGAGGTACCCACAGTCTGAAAAGCAGTGTGGAGCCGCAAAGAGGTCCTTAAAATGAAAACATCAACTAAAGAAGGAGCTGTTGAACTCAGCAGCCTCGACTAGCAGGTTCAAAGTCAACAAACAGTTAAACACCTAGGCCAGTTCAGTAATGAATGCTTAGCAAGTTTGGCCAAGGAATATCAAGTAGATACCAGGGCTAGAGTGACTGCTAAAGAGATGACCTCCTTGAATCTCATTTACATAGCAATGAGATGTCACAAAGGCATTAAGTCTGCAACTGCAATGCTGTTTCTAATCCATGCTTTATTTTGTTGTGACATTTAGCACACTGGTTTTTAAAGTAAAACAGAAATGATTCCAGCAGTGCAAGGATGGGGTGGGGGTGCCACGAGGGAACAAGTACGGATTATAAAATAGGCTGGAAAACAGCTATGGAAAGAGCTACTGAGTCACTCTGTGAGCGAAACCAGCCGAAAAGAACAATAAAATAGTAGCTTCCAAGCATATTTCCAAAGTGAGACCAGGTAAGTAAGTTGCTGGCTTCTGTCAACTGATGTGTATTACTTGGGCTAAGAATAAAGACTGTCTACTCACAACAGACAAAACAACATGTCAATAAAACAAGCCAAACTCTCACCAAGCTTATCTGTCACAGCCTTAGGCTACTGCCTGTAATGACGCAAAAGCCTTCAATTGCAGTCTGGGGTTTGTTCTTGTTTTGCCTTAGTTTGCTTTAAAGAAGTGTGCTTGCAAGCATTATTATCATTAGCTACCACTAAGGGAGACTGGAGGGCTCTTTACCATTGAAGAATGCAACTTCTATTAAATACATTGGATTAAATTACATATACAGTCAAAGCTGCAAAAGAACAATGAAAAAAAAACAGTACTGAAGTCGAGTTTTTGTGTTAAAACAGATACAAACTGAAAAGGCATGCATTAAAATAATGAATATTCAAGCTCTACCTGTACTTAAAAAAAAAAAAAAAACAAACTTCCAAACTTCAAATGTCACAAGTTCATTTCCCTCTCAGAGTCTTAAGCAGCAAATCTAAATCCAGTCACAGTGCAATTAAAGGAAAATAAAACAAAAACATTTCCTGTATGATGCCTTAAAGATGCAACTTACCCAGTGATGGTTGTTTCACTGCTGTAATTACCAAAGAACATTAAGAGTTTTACCCATTTCTGTCAACAACACAGGCAAAATGAGAGTGGAGCTTAAGCTGCCTGTTAAATTCCCAAACCACCTTTCCAAAGGCATAAGAATAACTCTTTCACTTTGTGATTTTGACAGAACCTCGAGTTATTCAACAGACCATATGAATCTACTTCGGGCAATGAAATTAATATTTCAGTAAGTCTTCGTCCATGAAACGGGAAGCCTTTTAGTAACGACCTTGGATCGGATAATAAAAAGGCAAGAAGAGCCGGGGTCCAAAGCCAGAGGGTAATTGTAATTCAAAGACTCTTTTATGCAAATAAAGCCCCTAATCAAGCTAATGCAATTTTCTGCTTTTTTATCTTCCATCTTTTTATTTACATTCAGCTGAGAAATCAAAATCAGAAAATAGCAGATTTCCAGCTTCTTGATGCAAACTGTCCTGGGTAAGCGAGAGCCATGGATAATTGTATGATGGTCACCGGGAATCTAATAGCCCAACTCCCAGGAATCAGATCAACTCATATCAGCACAGCAATTCTGGTTAGTTCCAGCAAGGTTGCAACAACCCACATTTATACGTAATGGTTAACCTTTCTATTTCCTCTTGTTGCCATATGATCCTGGAAAGGAAAACTAATTTTCAAGAGGGAACATCTCAGCTCTTCCTGTGACCCTCTGCTGCTGCTGCAGCTAAGTCGCTTCAGTCGTGTCTGACTCTGTGCGACCCCATAGATGGCAGGCCATCAGGCTCCACCATTCCTGGGATTCTCCAGGCAAGAACACTGGAGTGGGTTGCCATTTCCTTCTCCAATGCATGCAGTGAAAAGTGAAAGCAAAGTCGCTCAGTCGTGTCCGACTCTTAGCGACCCCATGGACTGCAGCCTACCAGGCTCCTCCACCCATGGGATTTTCCAGGCAAGAGTACTGGAGTGGGGTGCCATTGCCTTCTCTGCTATGACCCTCTAGAGGGACTCATTTTGCTTCCTCTGTCCTGAGTTGCATTCTCAAGTTTTAGAAACTCAAACCAGATTTGCACGCACCGGCAGATGTTTTCAAGGATACTGTAGTCTGGAGACATCTGGACGTTTCCACAGGATCACTGTGTGTTAGTTGTTCAGTCCTCTCCGACTTTCTGTGACCCCATGAACTGTAGCCCACCAGGCTCCTCTGTCCGTGGGGATTCTCCAAGCAAGAATACTGGAATGGGATGCCATTCCCTTCTTCAGAGGGTCTTCTTGACCCAGGGATCAAACCCAGGTCTCTCACATTGCAGGCAGATTGTTCACCATCTGAGCCACCAGGGAAGCCCAGGATAGCTAAGGGTCACTATAAACTATGACCGAGGCTAACGACCGGCCAGCAACTCAGAACTCGACCAAGGAGAGAAACAGCTGGTAGCCCAGTGGAAGGATAAAGAGCACAGATTATACAGGTGGATAAAGCTGAACTTGAATCCTGACCCTGACACCTGCCAAAGTGTGTCATCCTGGGCGAGTCACTTGTTAACTCTGTGCCCCGATTTCTTCATCTGTAGAGAAAATAATGATACCTGCCTCAAGGAGTTGCTGGTAGGCAAATGAGATACTATATATAAATCTCTTATCAATGTTAGCTGTTGCAAGCAAATGCAAAAACGAATGATGAATTATAAATGGTAAAGTTCTAAAAAACGCAAGTTATTATTAATATTGTCAAGAATTACTTTCTAAGAGTCTTCCATAAATTCAGTGCCTGCTGACCAGTGGAACTTTAGGAGTATTCTGTTTTTCAAGGATTGTTAATCCAAATTCTCCTTTTCTCAAGTGTCTGCTGTAAGTTTTATCATACGCACAGTAAAACTAGGATAAAACGCCATTTATAACTGACCGACTAATCACAGGCACAGCAACTGTTTGGGGCGTCATAATTATCATCCAAATAATGCAGGCAAGTATGGTTCTGTGCCTGCTTCTCAAACGTGGATCCACAGCAGTTGCATCAGGATGCTTAAATCTCCTGGATAAATAAGACAAAGTCATGGAAAGTTTTAGCACCCTTCTCCTCACTAACAGCCCCAGGTCACTGCAAATACACGTGCAATCTAAGTAAAACACTACGCTTTAATGGAACAAAATTTCAAGATAGGTTCCTCAATCCCTTTTCCAACCAAACTTCCAGCTCTGATTCTCTCTTCATGGAACGCCCACAGGAGTCCCAGAGGACACAGGAGGAGCAGCTTTAGGTGGGTCCATTGTAAGTAAAGATTTAGGACAGAAAAATTGAGTATTGGTACTTTGATAACCAAGTAATTTAAAATATGATTTCACATTTAACCAAACACATTATGGAAGACACTGTAAAGTTCCCATAAATGTTTGTAGAAAATCACTCGGCCTTCAAAGAAGGCCTGCCTGATGCTCATGGCCTATCTCTGGGCTCCCCCATTAAGCTCCGACAGTATGAGAACATCCCCCTCTGCTGATAAGGGGACTTGTCCAGCTTCATTTGAGAGGCCTGATTATCAACTAGGGCTGTCGGTTCAAATCGTGACCCTGCCAATTAAGGTCTATCACCTTGGTTCAATTCCTGGTCATGTATTTGTCTCTGTGAAATGATGATGCTAACAACCACCTCCCAGAACATGAGGGATGATGGAAGGAAAGCACATATGCAAAGAGCCCGATACAGTAAATGCTCAATAAATCTTAGCCCTTTCTTCTTCCATACCCCATTCCCCTTGCCTCCTTGTTATTCATGATCTCTGATCACAATGATCTTGGAATTCCAAAATACGTGATCTACAACTTCTCACAAAGATGCTAAATCATGCCAGCATCCCGAATGTATACAGCAGCAGACCATTCACCCATCCAGCCGGCAGGTATTTTGTGCATATATTTTTGTGGCAGACATTGCATATGAATGAAAGGACTAGGAAGCAAGAAAGGATGTGTGTGTGTGTGTGTGTGTGTGCATGCCAAGTCGCTTCAGTCGTATTAGATTCTTTGCGAAGCTATGGACTGTAGCCTGCCAGGCTCCTCTGTCCATGGAATTCTCCAGGCATATAACTATTCAGGTCATCACTCCAGAGATGAAGTAGCTTCCGTGATACCAAATGACTACAAAGCCTTCTCAGTTTAAGGAAAGAGGGAAGCAATGACAAAACACGCTGAAATTCTAGGTAATTCCAGTGTGGTTAATGTTCCCATCAGTGTTCACTAGGACACTGGGATCTCAGTTCAGTTCTCATCAGGGATATTAATAATAACCAAAAGCTATTAGTGAGGCCAAGCAAAAGAAAGGAAAAGCCCCCAGACTCAAATAAAGAAGAAGGCTTCCCACAGCAAAGAGCCACCGAGAAGAAGCTGCTGGACCTTGGTCCCCCGTACCTCAACTACACAGCCTGCCCATTCAGTCTCTTTCCGGGGCAGCGGGACAGTCATCCCACCATTCAGACGTGGAACTCACAATCTGCTCCAGCCTGCCTGGTAATCTGCATGGAAGCAAAGGATCAAAATGCCTTTTCATCTAAAGAACTGTGAGTTAACTCTCTGCCTTTTAATTACTCTCAATTACTTTCCCACTATTTATAAAGATTTTTTTTTTGCATAACAAAATCCAACTCTAATCAATATATGCAGTATATCCCAGCTGATTAGGGTAATTCTTACTCCACTGTGATGCTGGAGCTGTGCCAGCCTTACCTAGCACACAATTAAATGTCTGCTAGTGCCTGCTGCTACCCAGCAGGCTTCATGAGTTAACAGCGAAAAAAACGGGATTCACATTTGCCTCTACCAGCCCCTGAGTGCCCTCACTGCCTCTCATCTGCTTGTAGACACGTACGAAGCGTGCCTGCACAAATAAGGGCCTTGCACAACTCACACAGACCTAAAAGGCACAGGAGCATCAGAAAGACGCCCCAAGTCTAACTCATCTTCTCATTTCAGCAAATCCTTCCAGGAATAAGCTATCACTCTTCCCACCCCGTATTCCAATAGTGCATTTGTAAGCACATTCTAAGTACAGAAAAGACTCAGATATCTAGACTCACCTAAATCCAATATTATGAATTATGTTCAGTGTACCTTCAAGCCAATTTTCAATAAACACAAATCACTTAATAAGAAATTAAGAACATTACACATTTCTCATGCTCCCATGCATTCGGTGTTAATGAGATTTTGTCTGTTAAGCTCACAGAATGATGGAGTGTCTGAAAGACAGACACAGCCTTTTTTCCATTCATTCAAGATATAGTTAGTGAGCATGCTTTGTAATATGACATTCCCGAGACGCACATCTGGTCACATGTTGATTTTAACGGCTAGCTCCTCAAAGAATGCTTTCTAGTGCAATGTAGTTTAAAACAGAAAAAAATACTTGGAACTTTACAAGACTTGTTTTTAATCTATTCTAACTGCCAGGTAACCTTGTGCATTCATGCATGCACACACAAGCTTTATTATGCCTCAGACACTGTAAATTCAGCCCTTAAAGTAGGATTCTCTTACCCAGGATGGGCAGAACTGGGTAAGCGATACCCTTGGGGAAGCTCTGTATCTTGGTACTCACTGGAATGGCGCACTGATTATAATTTAGTATAACAAGAGTTACAGCAAAAATGTTTACAAAGAATTTCATTTTAAATATAAATGTAAAAGTCTCCAAAGGTTCTTGCAATAAAAACGTTCTCACATATGTAGCCTATGCTGTCCTTAGACGACTCAGCACCAAGATGTCGCCACCTCCCCATAAATTTGACCTTTGACTGTGTACATCAATATTCACGTGTATGTACCATTAGGCTACGTAACTGCCTATCAGAACCTCCTGGGAAACAAAGTGGGGCTCCTAAAAAGTGACAAACATTTGGATATACATGCCTTTTCCATGTCTTTACTGCACTCACTGAGAACTTATTGGAAAGAGTCACAGAGTAGACAGATAAGCCAATCAAGAACCTGGATATACATGCCTGGAGGGTTTTTCTTCAACTAGACAGTAAGGACCTCAAGTCTACTACAGCCTTCCCTCAGTATCCACGGGGGGGGGGGGGGGGGGGTGTTGGCTGCAAGGCTCCCCTTGGTACCAAAATCCGTGGATGCTCAAATCCCTTATATAAAATAGCACAGTGATTGCATGTAACCTACATCCCATCCTCCCAAATACTTTAAATCATCTCCACATTACTTATAATACCTAATACAATGTAAAAGCTAGGTTGTATTGTGCTAAGTCTCTTCAGTCCTGTCTGACTCTTTACAACCCTGTGGACTGTGGCCCACCAGGCTCCTCTGTCAGTGGGATTCTCCAGGCAAGAATGCTGGAGTGGGTTGCATGCCCTCCTCCAGGGGATCTTCCCAAGCCAGGGATTGAACTTGGGCCTCTTAACTCTCCTGCATTGGCAGGTGGGTTCTTTACCACTAGCGCCCACCAGGGAAGCCCCAAATCTATGTAAACAATTATAAATGTGATGTAAATGCGATGCATAATAAACAGTTTCCAGTGTGGCATGGGCTTCCCAAGTGGGTCAGTGGTAAAGAATCCGCCTACAATGCAGGAGCCACAGGAAACATGGGTTCGATCCCTGGGTTGGGAAGGTCCCCTGGAGAAGAGCATGGCAACCCACTCCAGTGTTCTTCCCTGGAATATCCCATGGAGAGTGGACCCTGGTGGGCTATAGTCCATAGGGTTGCAAAGAGTTGAACATGACTGAAGCGACTTAACGCACACACAGTGTAGCAAATTCAAATTGTGCTTTTTGAAATCATTTGGAATTTTTAAAAATATTTTGTCTCTGTGATTGGTAGAATCCACAGATACAACACCTGCGGATATGGAGGGCCGACTGTAAATCCTACCAGTACAAGAATCATAAGGAAGTCTTAACACCCAGGGGATGATTTTCAAGGTTTGGTCTTAGATGTTCCACTGTGAAAGTCAATGATACATTATTCAAGCTGGAACATCAACAGATATGGTCATAGAGTTTAAAATATTAAACACTGATAAGCTACAGCAGTGATAACACTGGCGGTTCAAAGATTCACGTTATGTCACTGAGCCCGTGGAATGCAGGTCTCCAGGAGACAAAAGACACCAACACAGGTAAGTTCATTGCAAGGCAGACTGTATTAGTTGCCATGAGAGTAACGCCAACTGAAGCAGGCAACTGCATATAGAAATATTAAAAAGCAGGTTAGGTTGAAACAAGACCTGCAGGATGGCACAGGGCTCTAAGCAGTGGCTGCAGGAGCTGGACAGGGAGAAAGATGCCAACGAGCACAGAGAACAAAAGCCAGGAGAAGGGACCGTGGCAGCTGAGGAGCCCTGAGCCAAGGGACCCTCCTCCAGATGCTCCAAAGGCTGGGGAGGGGGCTGGGCCCACTCGGCATCCTTACTGTGCTGGGATGGACGCTGCAGCTGTCTGACGCCACAGCTGCCCCCGAAGGTGAGAGCTGAGGCTGGGAGGAGATGCCAGTCATCAAGCCGTCAGCCCAGCGGGCATGCCCTGGGAAGACTCAGGATGAGAAAGCACAGGATACCAGCTCCAAAGAGCCGAGGTCCACATCAAAGGTGTGATTTCAGTGAGCCCAGACTCTTGCATCTTCCCACACAGAGAAAAGCTCTAAATTCCTTAACTTGAGATATCTGGTTTTGTTTTATTAATAGTCATCTTTTGACATTCTGACTACTTGGGCTCTGTTGCAAACACCCCTGTATATCCTGACTTCCTCCTTCACCTTTCAGAACAGTCTCTCAGAGTTACCTGAGATGCTGGATCCCAGGTTTAAGCTCTTAGTTTTATCCACCAAATAAAACATAACTCTCAAATTTTAGGTTGTGATTCTTTTTGTTTGTTTCAGCCAATGTCACAAAGGAGCAGATATCATCAGAGGTGTAACTCTGGGTTGCACTGGCCTGGCTCTATGGCACAGAAATCCTCAAGCTTTCTAACATTTCCTCAGCCTCCACAAATGACATGGACGTCCCCATCCTCTCTAATTCCAGGCGTGTCTTCCCCATTTCGCTTCCCCTCTGATGCCTCTCCTCAAAGCAGCGCAGAGGGAGAAGGTCAAATTTTCAGTTCATCACATGTTTAAAAGCACATATATTGCCCATAGGTATATGCTCTTGCCTCTAAGAACTCTGATATACAAACATTTAAAGTTGAAACATACATAAATCAAGGAGAAACAAAATATTCTTTACTTTATAAATGAACGTGACACGGGATCTGCTCAAATAGTGGAGAGTTTTCCCTAATTGAATGCAGTTAAAATGGGATTTGCTTTAAAAAATGGGTTTTACACTTCCGTTTAAAAACATATCTGTTGTATAAGAGCAATCTAAGTTTATTCACTTTGATTATTATAATAACCACTGATGAGCTCTATGAAAGTGGCAAATCTTATAAAATACCTGTATCTCCCTCTCTCTCTTTTGAGAAGAAGTATGATATTAATCCTATCTAGTTAACAGAAAGAGAGTACAAATTGAACAGGCTGTGTGTTACCACTGAATACAGCTTGGGAATACAGTGGTTAAAACAAATAATTACACATATAAAATCTGCACTTCCAAAGTAAAAGATTATCTAATTATTGGATAATTCAGGAGATCTAGGAAATTGACTTGGCAAGGTAGTATGTTTTTGTCTTACATTTCCTAATCAATTGCCTATATTGCATAATTTCCTCACTGTAGTCGCCGTCTTCTAAATATAAATGGAAGGCATTCTGTCCCCTTGCTAATGCGGGCATTTCCAAGTAGATGACATCACTTCATGTCAATAAAAGATGCTGGTGCCATCTTTCTGACTTGGGTAGCACATGCATTTCGCTCTTTTCTGGGCCTACTAGAGAAATGAGAATCAACTGAAAAGGCTAACTTTCGAAGGGTCAGGCACCACATTTGTTTAATATGCTCCATGTAAAATCAGTCCAAGGGACTAAGAGCACGTTTGCCAACAACGACATGAATCTGAAGAACTCAGCACAGGCCCTCAGAAAGGCTAACGATGGAATGTGCACTTAGTTTTCCCAGACTGTGAGTGATCTGCTGTGTCTACAGGAAAGACGGAATGCTAGAGTGCACTCAACTGCTCCTAGTTAGAGAATTAACCTATGAAGATGAGAAATTGAGAAATCGTGTCAAACTAACTGTTCACATTCATACCAGTACAGGAGGCAGCTAAAATCTGAACTGTAAACAGGTAGCAACAAATCCTCAAGGATCAGGTGAACTGTGTTTCGCCCTCTTCCTCACTCGGTGTCAACATTCCCGTTATTTCTTTATTATTTGCAGTATTTTTAAGCATTTAGAATCGTCAAATGCAGCTGAAAAAGAAATACATCGCACAACAAGGATAAGAAAAAAGAAAAAAATGTCCCATTCTCCTACATGTCTGGGGAAACTCCAGCCACAATCTAGAGTAGAAAGGATTATACTACCAACTGATCAACCATAAAACTGAGAAGGACACAGAGAAGTGTGAATTTCAATATTAGATAAATATAATATAGAGCTGACAGTACTGGGAAGAAATTCATCTCAACAAATTCACAAATTACTTTCAAACTGCTAGAGCACAAATTCCACTGTAATAATTTCACTTTTCCATCCTTGTTTTTCAGTATGAAGCCCTGTGTGATGCTTTGGCGACACTTCATAATGTTAGGAAATACCACGGCTTCATTCCTCAGGAATATGCATCCACTGGGAGAAGCAACATCATCCGAATCAGTTGTAAAGTTAAAAAAAAAAAAAATAATAAAGTCAAGAAGTACACAATGGCAAATGGTCAAGTTCCAACAGCTAAAAAGATCCAAGACATTATGAGCTTTTAATGAGTGAAGCATGCCATGAGAAAGAGACCTTTTGTCAATAAATCCAAGCCCTGGTTCACTAATTGAACCATCGAATACAGTGTCTGAACATGTAGACACCAGACTTCAACATTTCTTCATTATATTCAATCCCAGGCATATCTTTCCATTTAATTGACATCCTGAAATGCCTTTACAGTTCTATCAGATAGGTACCAAGTTCTCAAGGGAGATTATGACACACTTCTGATTTTTGGCTCATCTGATTGAAATGATTAGTATGAAACTTTCTTTTTTGAAATGTGGGAAAGATTCACGTTTTTCTCCCTAACTCCAGCAACGTTAAAGTCATCTGCACTTGGCCCACTTTCATGTGTACATTTCTTTATGGAGAGGCTCTCTACAGCCAGGCCAATCTGATGAAACCGTAGCCACCGGCTCCAGCCTGGCGTGGGACCACGCCACATGCATCCCACAAGGCCCTTCTCAACCAATCGTGGCGCTAACGGCCATCATTTAGCCATCACGTAGAGCCAAACAGAGAATTTCAAGCCACAGTCTTTAAAACAGACTTCAGATGCCCCAAAATACTAATCAGAAGCTCAGATTCCGGAAAAATCAACTAAACATAATTCGTAATAGATGTTCTCGGTATCAAAACAGGCCAAGCTACCTCTTCTCCCGAGATACAGCCTCCTCCTGCTTTTGAAGAAAACGTACACACTCACTGTTTATCTGATAGAAAAAAGTGATATTTATACTGTAATTAAGCGCATTTGTCACTAGATGTAATCTGTATTATGGGGCGCACTTTCAGATGTTTACCCGTGTTAAGTACTGTTCAATGATATTTAGTAGCACCAATAATTTTGAGTTTATTTCAAAATGTGAAATGTAATAGCCGCTCCAGTGCGCTCACTTTTTAACCTTTCCTGGTACTGTAAAGGCTATAATTTTTATCAGATTGTTGGGAATTTAATTTAGTCGAAGTCCTAAAGTTACATTTAAACTTCTAGTTAACCTTTCCTATCTGCACATCACTCAACATCTGGGCTTATCTCTGACATCTTGAAAAAGAAAAGAAATAAAGAGTCACTGAAACAGTATTTGCAACTGCTTTGCAAAGTAAAAATATCAGCAACTCATGCTGAACCTCCAAGGTAAAGCTCTGGCCTTTTCACCCATCTTCTGAAAGCTAGCATTACAAGGCTTACCATTTATTTGACTTTTTTTTTTTTTTTTAACGTTAAAAAGCCAGCAACAGACCTGAATGCTGAATTCCTAAAGGACCGAACACCTCAAAGTTCTCTATGCTAGAGGTTAACTGTGAGATGACTAAGGGCCAGAGGGAAATGGAACTAAGAAGATGCCAATTACAAGATACATGGGAATTAAATATCTTCCCCACACATGCCAGAAGCACGCATGCCTTCGACCCCCAATATTAAACAGTGCTGTGATTTTTTTTCCTTAAGTGTACACATTTTGAGCTCTAACAACTGTAAGCTTCTTGAAGGCATGATTCATTTTTTTCTGCAGTGTATTTCTTATACTCCTCACAAATAAAAAGAAAACTGAGCATATATTAATGGACTGCATTGCAGTCATTTCCCAAATTCAGACTTACATAACGACTCCAGATACAATGAGTCCAATATGAAAAAGGGAAGAATTTCTGTTCCTGAAGATGTTTCAAACTTTGCAAATATCATTTACCAGTTCCTGGACCATATCACGACTAGCAGCTGGAGACGGCATCTTGGCCAACTAGAGTCAAACTGAGGACAAAGCCACATTAGGCAGCAGAAAGCATTAAACGCCAGCGAAGCAGAGAACCAAAAGAACACTGGAGGAAGAAGCCACGAACCTTCCCAGCCACTTCCTCCAGCGTGAGTCCAGCTTAACTTCAACTTTGTGCAGAGTCCCAGGGGTTACATTCACAGCAGGAGAATGCAGACCATGTGTTTCTGATTTTCATTCAAACTCCCCAGGGCCTGGGAGCTTCCTAAACGAGTGAACTCTAACTCCAAATAGGAGGCAGTGGTCCTCGACCTTGGCTACCAGCAAAATCCACTGGGAGGCTTTAAAAAATATTGGTGCCTAGGTCCTAGGACCCGAGAGCCCAGTTTAAATGGTTTGGATGCCTCTGGGTGGCCAAGGTTGAGCTCCAGGTTGAGGTCTCTGCAACACACAGCAAATTGGCTGGCTGGCTGTTTTACTGTGGTAACAAATGTTTCAACAGAGGGGTGGGATGGAGCAGGAGTTGGAGGGAGGTTTAAGAGTGGGGGGACACATGGCTGATTCACGTGGATGTATGGCCAAAACCAACACATTATAAAGCAATTATCCCCCAATTAAAAATTAAAAAAAGAATACAATTAACAGGTATTTTAAAAAATGGTCGAGATGCAACTTGTGAGTCATTTGTTTTAAAAGCCCCTGGGGGATTCCAAAAGTGCAATCAAGGTCAAGGACTCTCACTTTAGGATCCCTGGGGGAGCTTTCGTGGTATGAGAAGCTTCCCAGTTAACTGTTGAACAGCAACAGGCTGTGATAAAGGACCCAGTAAATTTGATGCAAAACAGCAAAAATAAATGATTCTTTAAAGGACCCCCTAAAGGGCAGTCCTTTTGTCCTTTATTTGCACCCATACTTTTTAAACACTATCAACAGGGAAAAAACTTAAAAACCCCAGAATTGGTGACAGAAACATAAGGAAGCCAGAAAGTGAAGCAGGGGCCCGCGTGGGCACTGGTATGCAGGCTCCCAGACACGCTTCAAACACCTGCAGCTCTTCTCTGAAGCTTCTCTGAAGCTCACCATTATCCACAAAGGATAATGGAGAAAAGGGCCTGAATAATTCAGGTGTCTCACCAAAATACTGAAAAACATTCCAACAGTCTATCTGGCCTGATCCATGAGTATGTTCTTTCCCCTAGGAGCACTGCCCTAAAGAAATGAAAGACGTGATTAATTCTGTACTGTCTTGACTACATTAGAGTTTTACTAAGAATTATTAAATTGGATTGTATTCACTTTATAGTCCTCAAATCAGTTAATACTAAAGGAAATCAATCTAGAATATTCATTGGAAGGACTGATGCTGAAGCTGAAGCTCCAATACTTTGGCCACCTGATGCTAAGAGCTGACTCATCAGGAAAGACCCTGGTGCTGGGAAAGACTGAAGACAGGAGGAGACCTTCTCCTCAGCCAAGGACGAGATGGTTGGATGGCATCGCCCACTCAATGGACATGAGTTTGAGCAAGTTCTGGGAGATGGTACAGGACAGCGAAGCCTGGCATCCATGGGGTCGCAGGGAGTCAGACACTACAGAGTGACTAAACAGCAACAACAGCACTCCTCCTAAAACTTTGCTCCAGCTCATATTAATCTCTCTTCTCCAGGACCCTGTTCAGCGACACTATTTCGTCAACTAATATGTCCTGGTGTTGATTTCTGGTTTGCACACAGGGGTATCTCCCATTTTCCCAACAATACAAAGAAACAAAGGATACATTTTACTTTGACAAAGGGTACATCTGAATCCTGTGTGATGCCTTGCAAAGGGACGTAGGGTCAGTAAATACTACTGAAAAGAAATTCAGTGAAATAAATTCCTTAAAGAGATAAAGAAACAAAATAAAATAGGTTTCAAAGAGGGAAACTTTGCAATTCTTTTTTCTATTTCCTTCACTATCACTGACTTTCAGACTACTACTAGAAACTCCTAACTGGTTTCTCTGCATTATTTTTCTTCCCAGATTTCCACAGTGAGTTCTACTCCAGAATTAATCAGAATAAAGCAGTTTCATTCTGTCTCAACCCAATCCTCCCAGTGACTCCATTTTTATATTCAGCCTGACATTCTAAGTTCTCCGTAACTTCACCTCCTACTTTCTCAATTTTAATGCGTGTATGCTCAGTGCCTAAATCATATCCACTATTTGCAAATCCATGGACTCTAGCCCACCAGGCTCCTCTGTCCAGGCAACAATAATGGAGTGGGTTACCAGTCCCTTCTCGGAGGGGGGTGGGGGATCCTTCCAACACAGGGATGGAACCCACATCTCATGCATCGACAGGCAGATTCTTTACCTCTGAGCCAGCAGGGAAAGTTGTCGACCTTAGCTTCCACCCCTTTTCAACATAAATGGTGTAGTGCCACTAATTTCTAAGATTTGAGAACTAAATGGATATGAGGAGCCTCATGTTCAGTGTGGAACATGTTAAGTTTCAGAAGATGACACTGCAGTTAAGTAAGAGAGGTTCTGAAGACAGGTAGAGACATATGGAGCTAGAGCTCAGAGGAAAAGTAGCATGTGAAAGAAAATAAAAATTGATCAAATATCAAAAACATAAAGTTTTTTTTTAAAAAGAAAAAAAAACTGAAACAACTTTAAATTCAATGTGACTTAACAGAATAAAAATTAAGGGATAAATTTAAGACATAGAAGGGCAAGAATTAATTGAACAAATCTTCTTTATTAAATACTGGCTCCCCTGGTGGCTCCAACAGTTAAGAATCCATCTGCAATGCGGGAGACTCGGGTTTGATCCCTGGGTCAGGACGATACCCTGGAGAAGAGAATAGCAATCCACTCCAGTATTCTTGCCTGGGAAATTCCATGGACAGAGGAGCCTAGCAAACTACAGTCCTTGCGCAAGGAGTCAGACCTAAGACTGGGTGACTTTCACTTCACTTTATTAAATAGAGGTTGTAATCCACAGTCTTGGAACCTGGAAGATCAGAAAAATGAAATACTAAAATCTGCTCACGGATCCCTTTCAGGGTCTCATGAGGGACCTTGACTTTTCTGTTCAGACAAGGCAAATTCTTTCAAAAAGCATTTTCTAAAGAAGGACAACTCACAACCCTCCCCAGACCTCCTCCCAGGCCTCCACACTCACATATCTATCCAGCAAAGGAAGCAACACACTAGTTATATGAAGAGTGTGATCATTAAGTTTTGAAATCTGTTCTCTATTTTCCCCAACCATCATCATGGCAGGAAATCCATTCTCAAATTTTCATCCTTTCTACTTTAATACAAAAATATCTCAATCCTAGAACTGACTAATATTAAGACTAACCGGGGAGTGCCATTCCAATCCAGAACTACTAGTTTTGTCACTGTTACATGTAACTGATAGCCTGTTCTGGTAGACCAGAAACTGGCTCAAAGCCACTAGACAAGCGTCAAATACGTTCTCAATAAATTCAATCTGTGGCATTAAACTGAACCTTTTTGTTTTTATTTCTTTAAGGAAAGGTAAGCTTTCCTAAAGTTACTAAGCTTTCCTAAAGTTATTCATCAAAAGAAATTTGGGGGAAAGGGTCAGTGTAAACAAGGGAAGAAAAAAGCTCATTAAAGAAGTAGATACTCTTCAACTGACAGAAAACAATCACTAAGTTTGAGAAGGATGCAGAATCAAATTGAGTGAAACACAGAAAGATATGTACCATTGGGGTCATCATAGAGGAAGTCACCCAAGCCACAAATGCTTCTTCAGAGTCTATTAGGCAGTAGGGACTGTGGTCATTCTCAAAGGACAGACTATAAAAAGAGACTCAACCCTCACAATGGAAGAGAAAGATGCTTATAAAGATACACTCAACAATTAGAGATTGAAAAGCATTTCAGAAAATGTTACCAATAAGCAAAACAATCTACACTGGGGTTGGCTCTTTTTAATTCTTTGAGACCCGGTGCATCTGGGGAAATCGGGGGCTCTGTCTTCCGCAGGAAGGAGCTGAGGGGCAGACATACCCTCTACTAGGTCTCTCAGGCCTCTTTCTCTTTAATTATCGTTCCTTCCTGGTGTCTGTCACAGTCAGCAAAGACAAGGGTTCATCAATAGCCCTTCTCCAGCAATCAAAGGAAATCAATCCCAAATGTATGGTCCCACCTGATCCCATCAGAAGATCCCCGCTCAGTGCTCTTGCAGAAGAAAAGGACGGAGGAGTGCCCCAGTGCAAGAAACCAAACCCTCCAATGTGGCCCTTTCCCTCTGTGCTCGAAGGAAAAAGCCAATCTACAGTCAGCTGGACAGAAGGAATGCCACACCCAACTCTGCAAACAGGAAAATAAAGCCACCCTGGTCCTCCTGGCCTCCATTAAGATAGCATAACAACACAAGAGCCTTGGGGAGCAGCCTCAGACCAGCTGCTAATGCCTAAGCATCTTCTCCTCACTGGTAACTGCCAACTGCTTTCTATTTCACATAATTCATCAGCCAGATTAGAGTGGGTCATTCTGCAGCACATGAAGAAAGCAAGGCTGATAACATAACCTGACACATCAGAAATATTCTTCTGCGAACAGCCTGAAGACCTGTTGTTTACAAAAAGCTGTGAGCAGGCAAAATAACCATATAGCCTACAGGTCAGTGGGCAGTCAGTCTGTTTATTGCTACTCATTTCATTTTTGAGTAGCTCAGCACAACTGTAATTGCTAGTTAACAGATAGACTGGGTCCTGACTATCAAAAAAAAAAAAAAAAAAACCCTCTCAAAAAGACTCTGCCAGGAGGCAGAATAAATAAATTTGAAAAAGGGCGGGGGTGCGGTGGGAGGGTGGGGAGACTCCCAGCCAGTCACTGGTCAGCAAACACTGGCTGTGAAAATCCCGGGACTCCAAGACAGGAAGCCAGCCTAGCAGCTGAGCGATTTCTGATCTCCGAACCAGCTGCCTTTCATGTGAAGTTCTCCGTGTGCCTCCAATATGAAGACATAATAACTGGGCAGTGCTGGGAACTTTCTTATCGCGGTTCACTGTGTTCAGAAACTGGCCCCAGCGCCATTCACTGTCTGAGTTCCAAAAAGGCAACAGGGACCCATGATTAAAGACCAGCATCCCTTAATTCTGAGAGGCAACTTTTCTCCTGGTAAAACTTGAAATGCCCTTCCCCCATTCCAATCCAAGAAGGAAAAAATGCACATCAAAGCGCTAAAGTTACTATGCGTGTTTTTGTTTTTTGTTGTTTTTTTTTGCCTTTGTCTCTTGGTGCCCTGGTTTTCTTGGCTGTCCTTTATTCTCTGACTGCTCAGCTGCTCCAATTTAGGAATAAGAACTCAAAAAAAGGAGCAGTTGGCTTGGTGCTGTTTCCAGGATTCTGCAGAATCCCCATCTCTCCTTTCTTCCCTCTCTTCCATCCCCTCCCTTTCTTTCCTTCTCAGATTCAAATCTCCACGTCACAAACCAGAACGCCATGCAAGCCGTCCATAAACGTTAAGAGAAGTTCCGCGCCTGCCAGGGGAAGCGAAATCCGGGCTGACTTTGATCGACACCGAGACGGGGGTCCCTCAGTCTTGGGTTCCTAGATGGCGGGTTTCCCCAGTCCACCACCTAGCCCTGCCGCCCGGATCCGGGGCAAAGTCGTCCGCAGTCTTTCAGGCCGGTTCTCAGCCTCTCTGCCTGCATTTTAACTCAGCCCGGGCGCAGTCCCAGAATCGAATCCCAGCAACAAAGCCGGGGACGCAAACCCGCCGTGATGAACCGGTCGGCCTGCCTCCCGCCCCCCTGCCTCTCCCCCGCCCCCGACTTGCCTTTGAAAAGACAGGCGTTGGGGCCAGAAAAGGAATACGTCCGAGGCGAGGAGGAGGGAAGCAGCGGGACACAAGTGGCCTGAGTGGTCTAGGGGTCGTGGTTTGTTTACGTGTCTCTTAAACACCCAGGCCCCACGGAGGTGAGCCCGGGCGAGTCGGAAGCCCCGCGGGAGCCGCACCGCCCGGGTCGCCCCTCGCCCACCGCGCGCCTGGCGGGCCCGGGGTGAACGGGGAAGCTCGCGCGGGTTTGTCTGACACTTGTAAATGGAAGTGGGATCCAACTTGGGAAACAAACGCGCTGGGGTCTTGGGACGGGGAGGGGCGGGAGACCGGGGAGAGGAGGAGAAAAGCCTCTTTATCCGGCGACGCGCCCCGCGCTCCCCGCTGGCCTCCCGCCGCGGCGGCTGCAGGTTACCCGGCCCCAAGCCCGAGCCGGGACCGGCGCGCGGGGAGCGGGCCGCGGGGCCGGGGCGGGCTGGGCCGGCAGAGGGGGCGAGCCGAGGCTACCGAGCGCCCGCTCTCCAGGCCGCCGGCGCCTCTAGCTCCCGGGAGCCTCCCCGAGCCCCACGCCAGGTTCCTGCAGGCTCGCCCCCTCCGTCCTCAGCCTTCCAGGGATACCCTTCCACTGCCAGCTCTGCCCCCATTATTACGTGGAGCTACAGCCGCAGGATGCCGCCAGCACATACATACATACACACACACACACACACAACGGGGGCGGGGGGCTCCTCTCCTCTCCTCGCAGGCTACCCCGAGGCTCGCTGAGCCCGCAGCCACACTCCCGCCACCCCCGCGTCCTTGCCCCCAGCGATTCCCCAGCCCACGAGAGCCGGGCTGGGAAAAGGGAACAATGAAAGTTGCTTTCCGCGAAGCCTCATCGCCGTCCCCGTTTAACCGTTTCGGAAAGCACACGCGACACGAGTAGGCGAGAGAAGGGAGAGAGGCGTGCAGACCACAGCGAGGCTAAAAAGACCCGGGCTCTGGGCCCCGCGCCGGCCTGGGGGCCCGATGCACTTTAGCTCAGCGACCCCCACTGGCGGCGCACGAGCGCGCCGGGCGAACACGCTCCCGGCCACCTCCGCCGCCGCGCCCGCGCGCCGCAGACCCCCGCCGGGACCCCGCCACACACTGGTCCCGGCGCAGGGGTCCGCCCGGCACCGCCCGGGAAGGGGCCTTGAGATTGGAGCTGGCGCACGCTCGCTTTCGACCCCACTCGGCAATCCAGGGCGGACCGCAGCGCACCCCCTAGGACGCCCAGACCCGCGCGGCTTTCTTTTCAAAGACAAGCCACCTTCACGCACGCCCGCCAAAACCCTTGCTCTCCCAAGGCACTCCTTTTGCCTGTCCCCAGGAGAGCAGGGAAAGTCCCACCTCCCCTCCACTCCACAAAAAAATCTGTCGCCCCAGTCCCAGAGTCGCTGCCGCTTGGTACACCTCACCCCGCCCGTGACCCCCGCATACCAGAGTCACACGCGGAGGGGACCCGCAGAATGTCTCGTAACCCTTTCCCCTCCCTGGTCAGAGTGGAGTCTGGGCTCTGCTACAGCCGGCTCCTCGCCAGGCGACGACTCAACTTGAGCCTCGGGTCCCCAAGTGCATCCTTTGGCTTCTGAACGTCCCTACAGCGCCCCACCGGCAGCGGCCACCGAGCAGGCTCGCCGCCTGGCCCCTCCGATCCACCTGCAGCGGCCGGGCGGCCGGGAGTCGGGGGCCGGGTGCACCGTTCTGAAAGCCGCCCCGCGCCCCCTTTTCCAAATCCTGAGCCCCAAACTTGGCCAACTCTTCATGCCAACCTCCTGGCTGCCGCCGCCAGACCGAGCCTCCTTCCCCTCCTCCTCGCGGCGGCAGCCAAGGCTGCTCCGAGCCGTGCCGAGGCAGGAACTTTACCGGTGAAAAGTTTCCCCCGCGCGCCCCGCCGGCTCTCGCCTCCCCGAGCCCCCCGAGCCCCCAGTTCCCATCCGGCAGCTGCAGCTGTGCGTCTGGCGGCGCCCTCCAGCCGGGGCACCCGGCAGCCAAAGCATCGCGTTCAAGATGCCCACGCACCCTTGCCTCCGCCGGCGACGCTCCGCTCCACCAGGGGCTGTCCGCGGGCTCTTCCTCGGCTGGCGCTCCCGCCCGGGCCGAGTCGGCCACCCAGCCGCGGCCGCCGCAGTGCCCGCCGCGCGCCCGCCGGGGCTGGAGCCGCTAGCAGAGGCGCTCGGGACGCCGCCGCCGCCGCGGGGGCTTGCAGGAGGAGGGGAGAAGCCGGGAGGAGGGGGCCGGGGGCGCCAGACCCGGATCCGCAGCGCAGCTCGCGGCGCAGCTGCCGGGAGGAGCGCCGGCTCCCGCGTCTGCTCCTAGCCGCTGCCGCCGCCGCTAGTGCCTGCCGCCCGGCTGCTCCGCGCTCCCCATCACCGCCGACGCCGACGCGCGGCCAAGCCCCTCTCCCTCGCCGCCCCCCTCGCGCTTCTCTCCCGCTGTCTCCTCCTCCCAAACCGCCAGCGCAAAGGGCGAGGGGGGAGAAGCCGCGGCGGCCGAGATGACTCGCGGGCTCGGAGCGCCGCGGGCGGGGGGACGGGGGCGGGGGCTGGGGGCGGCGCGGCTAGCCGGAGGGTGCTCCCGGCGCCCGCCCTGGAAGCGGGACTAATTTTAGATCTTGGCTTCCCCAGCCGCTCTCTGGGGCTCCAGGACTCCGCGAACGTGTCTTCCTGGCGCGGGTGGTGGTGGTGATGCTGGTTCCAGGAAGCTCGCCCTCACCGCTCTCTATCTCAGCCCCTCCACGGCCCCTCGCCGAGGTCTCACCGGTGCTGCTCTCTCGGGACCGGGGAGGAAACTGAGGCACGTCGAGGTTTACAAGGCTTATCTAAGATCCTGAGGTGACTTTGTAACTGGAAACCATCGGATGCTGCGCATTTTGATTGTATACGTGCTTCCCAGACTGGGCTCCTGGTACTTACCTACACATTTTTGGATCCTGGGGGTCCCCTGTGGAGGAAGGGTATTTTTCCGTGGCCCATCTTCTTCCCTTCCCCCAGATCGTTTTATATCATTTTGGTCGAAATGGAGGAGAGCTACTCTCAGTGGAGTGAGGGAGTGACTTGGGGCTTGGTGATTTGCAAGGCCAACCCATCAGTCCGCCTGTTCCAGTAACTTCTGCGCCCTCACCCTTCCTAAGATCCCAGACCACACTCTCACCCCACTGCCACGCACGCCCTGTTGCTGCGGGGCCTAACTCATCCCCGCTCTGTGTACCCCGGCCTTTCTTCCCCTCAAAACTGAGCAGCCATCTGAGCACCCCCACCCCCAGCCCCCTTTCCCACTCCTCACATGCAGCAGCGCACGTCTGTCCCTTCGCAGGCGCACAAGCTGGCGCCTTCCCGGGGATGCTCTCTGCCAGGCAGTTTCCCCACCGACTCTACCGCTGGCATCACAGGGAGGTGCCCCAGGCCTACGGATCTATTCTCCAAAAGAAATCGTTACTTTAAAAAAAAAAAAACAACAACCATAAAATTCTCCTTGGGGAATGAGGTAGGGGTAGCCACTGGGACTGTGCTCAGTCAGAAGAGCAAGCCCTTGGAAGAATCAGCTGAGTCTGCCTTTCTGCCCTTCCAGCTCTCGGCCTGGGGCCTCTGCCTTGTCTCAGCTGCACAGTCGCCCCACCGCCCTCCGCAGGTGGAGGGCTTCCCGCGAAGGCCTGCAGTAGCCTCGCCGCCTTGACTGCCCCATAAAGTACCAGCACGCTCTGGTCACTGCCCGGAGAGTTTAGTGTGAACACTGAAGAACAGTGAGGGCTCCCCGCACATCAGCTCTCTCGGAGGCTATCAGCATGATGTTACGTAGGGCTTCCTTGTCGCTGAAGGCCGGAAGATCGATCTGCTGGGAGGGAGAACCACCGACGGGGCTAGGAAGACTTTCCAGTCCTCCAAAATATTATCAATTGAATAATTTAGTTCTGATTTTATGTTTATTTCACTAGCTTTCTAAGGCATTGGGAAGTTTATTACATATGTGTATATGTATATGAACATATAAATATGTTCAAACATACAAAATATGTATGTTTGTACAAATAAAAACATATATATGTGTATGTATATATATGGGGCTTCCCTGCTGGCTTCCCTGGTGGCTCAGATGGTAAAGAATCTGCCTGGAATGCAGAAGACCCAGGTTCCATCCCTGAGTGGGGAAGATGCCCTGGAGAAGGAAAGAGCATCACACTATCTCACTCCAGTATTCTTGCCTGGAAAATTCCATGGACAGAGGAACCTGGCAGGCTACGGTCCATGTGGACGCAAGGAGTTGGACACGACTTAGCAACTAAATAAGGAAAACAAAGATATATATATATATATATATATATATATATATATATATATATATATAGTGGGTATACTTGTCCCTGGCACAACATCTTTCTTGTGACCAGCAGAGTTCAGCTAACTGCATCAAAGGTTTTAACAAATCAGTGCATTTCCCACCCAGGTACTCCTATGGAAGTGCTGAAACAAGTTGGCTCCTGAAACCAGGCACTTTGGTCAGCTAGCAGTTGTTTGGCCACCGGGACGCTCAAGGAAAGAGTGCTGGCAAGGAGACAAAGCATCTTCCACCTTCTGCCTTGGAAGACTGCCAGGTAAATGTAGGTGTGGCTGCTGCTACAGCGGCTACCCCTCCTGGATTTCAGCTCCTCAGAATGTTCTCTTATGCCTCAGAGGCACCTTACATATAAGTACAGAAATCTGTCTAGGTTTCAACCTCCCCTGTCCCCAGGCAGTACATAGATAATAAAGTAAATAGTCTTCACTCCCTTGGAAGACATAAGCCATTACAGCAGGGGGTGAAACACTTCCTACAAGAATGATAAAGTGTTTCATCTAGTGGGACACCCCTCTGGTCATTTAAGATCTGCATAACATTAAATATGCATTCTTAAAAGGCTGTTTTATTTCTTTAAAAAGTGCCTACTCTGTGCTAGTACTGTGGTAGGCTCAGTGTTGATAACATAGTAAGTTTATGACAGTGGGGAATCTGTTTACAATAATTATGTTTCTATCCCCAGTTCCCTACACGAGGCCCAACATACTCAATGAGTATTAGTAAAACTCAATAAATATTCAAAGGGTAAACAGATAATGAAAGCTTGATAATTGCCCGTTAGACCCAACAAATATGAGACATAGGATATAATTGAAAAAATGTGAACCTATAAGAAAAAAATGTTATGTTACTTGCTATATCACATCTCCCATTTGCCACTTCCTATCCTCTGGGCTCCACACATGTCTTTTAGCCACTGCTGGAACCAAGTTCTAAACGGGCTCCAGCTGGCTTCAGTCTGACAGTGTCTGACCCTCAACCTCTGTTACATCTTTCCTCCCACCCAGAGGCCTGTTGGTTGAAGTTTTGGTGTAGACTGAAGCTCAAAAAGAAGTGCAAGAGCTTAAACACTTGTGATAAATCTTTGACCAATGGGAGCCCATAGATAAATGTTCCCTTTACCATCCTCCAACAAAGGATCCTGAAATGTGTTCCATAGAGCTTCTCTGGTGGTCTTTCTGAAGACCCAGTCTCCCGAAGCAGTGGCCAGCTTGATAACGCATCCTTGTACTGGCTCTCCATCCTTAGCTGGGTCCCTTCCGCTGTCCCTCACATGCTCCCTGAGGTCACACATCCCAATAAAGTACTTCAAGTAAGTCTTTGTTATCAGGCTCTTTGTTTATCATGATCCCAGAGAATCATTCACCATCAATCCTAAATATTTACATTAAGGAGCAAATGATTTTCCAAATGTGCTGTACCGCGCGCGCGCACACACACACACACACATACACACACTTACACTAGCTCCTCTTTGTGATCAATTAAATCCCACACAGATCTGTTCTTAATAACCCCATTCACTTTGTTTCTGTGCTCATAAAAAACTGCAGAGGAACTTGTCTGTCTCATTGCTAACCTTCCATAAACATTTCAGAACAGTTTGCCTATTGGACTATTGAGAAACATGATGGAATTTCTTCGCTGGAAGTATTTAATCAAACGATAGGTATTTATCAACTTGGGATAGGAGTGGATCTTTCCAAAAACTATGGTACTAGGGTGTTTTGGAAACAGATAAAGTCAAGTTATGTGATGGCAGGGAGTCAGTTCAGGGAGGTGTGAAATGAGCAGGCCCTGGAGGGAGGCAGAAAGTCTGAGTTAGGATCCTCACTTTCCACCTTCACCTTTTGTATTATCTTGGATAAATTACCTAATTTCCCTAGATTTTACTTCCTTCATACACAGCTTGGAGCAGTACAATGATAAAATTATTGTAAGAATGCTGCTGCTGCTGCTGCTAAGTCGCTTCAGTCATGTCCAACTCTGTGTGACCCCATAGACGGCAACCCACCAGGATCCTCTGTCCCTGGGATTCTCCAGGCAAGAACACTGGAGTGGGCTACCATTTCCTTCTCCAATTGTGAGAATAAATAAGATAATTCATAACAGCATGTACTCAGTATGTAATGAGTACCCAACAAATCTTAACTATTATTGTTCTTTTAGAGACAAATCATTAGGCAACTATTTTATAGCATCTGAGCTTAAAGTCAGTGCTAGAATCCAGAACAAAGTTCAGATCTACTATGCTAAAATTCTGTGATACTCACTTCAGATCTGGAAGGGCATCTTACTATTCACCTCGCCAGTGAAGGCCAAACTTTTATTTAAATACAGCAAAATGATGTTCCAGATATTCAGTATCCTGCAGTCCATAAACTGTGCGTGTATAAGGGGATCACTCACGGGTGGATGAGGACATCTGTGTATAGCCTTTTTTGCACCTCATTAATAAACAGACCTGCTCAGATTTCTTTTGGCGGGACTGGGTCTCCGCTGCTGCACAGGCTGTCCTTAGCTCTGGCAAGCAGCGGCCCCTCTGGTTGTGGCTCATGGGCTCCTCACTGGGCTGGCTTCCCTTGTTTCAGAATGTGGGCTATGTGGACATGTGAGCTGCAGTAGTTCCAGCTCAGGGCTGGAGAACAGAGGCTCAGTGGTTCTGGCCCTTGGGCTTACTTATTCCGTGGCATGTGAGATCTTCTCAGACCAGGGATCGAATCCACGTCCCCTGCATTAGCAGGTGAATTCTCAACTACTGGACCACCAGGGACAGCCCGTCTTCCTTAGATCTCAAATTCACCTTTTGCAAGATTATATGTTATAATTAACAATGGTGTACAGCACACGCCTCAGTGCTCAGTCGCTCAGTCGTGTCTGATTCTCTGTGACGCCATGGACTGTGGCCCACCAGGCTCCTCTGTCCATGGGATTTCCCAGGGAAGAGTACTGGAGTGGGTTGCCATTTCCTCCTCCACGGGATCTTCCCGACCCAGGGATGAACCCGAGTCTCCTGCGTTGGCAAGTGGATTCCTCACCACTGAGCCACCTGGGAAGTCCCCATAGAGTGCATATATGACTAATTATAATTCAAATATTATCGTAGAAAAACGTTTCCTCATTTGACTCTGCATATTATAAAACATCAAAGAATACAGATGAGATTTTGGATACATTTTATGCTTTTTGAGTCACACACATCTTTGATTAAACTTACAGAACCTCTTTTTAAAAATACATGTACACACACATATACATCTTGCTTTCTGTTTCAGTAGTTTATGAGTGCCTCTAAGGTCCCTCCAAAGAACCCAGATTAAGGAAAAGGTTGTGCATGAAAAAATTATCCTGAAATTCAAGTTCTGTTTCTTCACGATTTTAGTCACCAAGCTAGCATTGCTCCTGCAGATTTACTAGAAAGAATATGTAATATCTCAGGGTTTGGAAATGGAAACCCATATCAGTATTCTTGCCTGGAAAATTCCATGGATGGAGGAACCTGGTAGGCTACAGTCCATGGGGTCACAAAGAGTCGTACACTACTGAGTGACTTCACTTTAACTCCAGGGTTTGGAGGCATAAACTGTACCTGAAATGAACTTGGATTATTTCAAACTCTTAAGAACTTACTCTTAAAATAAACATGTATACCCAAAGCCACGTGTGTTGGGGGACCCACTATGCAACAAGAAGTTATCTGAATTAACTTCCACTTAGACAAAAAAGCTTATTAAAAGACAAGGAATTAAAATGTGCTAATTTGGAGTTTACAAACTCCAAATTAAAACTCAACAGTAACTAAATTACAATAATTTAACTGCAGGATTTTTTCAGAACTTAGAAAAAGATCTTGTTACAGAAGAATGTTTTATCACTGATGTTTTCAGAGTTGCATGTCTATAGTAATATTAAAGAACAGACAGGACTTCCCAGGTAGTACAGAGGTAAAGAATCCATCTGCCAATGCAGGGGATGCAGGAGACTCAGGTTTGATCCCTAGGTCGGGAAGATCAACCTGGAGGAGGAAATAGCAGCCCACTCCAGTGTTGTTTTCTGGGAAATTCCATGGACAGAGGCGCCTGGCAGGCCGCAGTCCATAGGGTTGGACACAAGTGAGCATGCGTGAGGAGGGAAAGAGCAGGCTGAGTTCTCTTTTCAAATTCTCTCCACACAGCTAGCACTTCCATTCAATCCAACACCTGCATGCGGGTCAGATCTCTCCTACTGCCCCATCTTTGGAACACAAGCCACTGATGATTCTTGCAGGGGTCCTTTTTTTTTTTTGCCAAAACTATCCTAAAGCTGACTAATCCCAATCTCCCTTATTTTGGAACAACAACCAAAGGAAACTTGGACAGTCCTAACCACTTGGCTTTCACCAAGCAAACTGTCTTACTGTCCTTATCCTTTGGGAAATTTCTTTTTATACATCTGTCTTTAGCTGCAGCTCTCCCCTCTTTGGCTATGTGGAGACAAATTATAAATGAAATGTCAGACACTCATTTTTAACACATTTGCAATTCTGCATTTTTCAGACCACTCCTCTTTCTTTTGTATCAATTCAAAAATTTCATTTAAAAAAGTCCTACACAGTTGGCTGTCTGCTAAGTGCTAAGATTTTAATGGTTAAGAAAAAATGATTCAATATCTGCCTTCCTGGATATTTGGGTCAGTGGAGAAGGCACTCTTTATTAAATGATTATACAAAAAATGTAACAGTCAGAAAAACTGCAAATGGATACTTCAAGTTGTTTGTTTAATGATCACTGCCACTCAGAGGGAACTTTCATTCATCCTTTTTCTTTATTCATAAAGTTCAACACTAAGCGTGGCTAATAAGCAAATGGGATATTCAGTGCTACGTCTGATTTATGTTTTGAGATAGTAGTATACATAATAAATGTCATCAAACACTAAGATATTAGAGGTTTTTTTTTTTAATTTCAGAGGTTTCTTATTCAAAACCACTCCCTTTCAAATTATAAAATATTGGTACTTATTGTCTTCCCCTATATTTCAGTAAAATATGTAATTTATATTATGAATAAAATATGCTTATGTGCACTAATCTAATCGGATCACAATTTATAATATTTTTCTGTAGAAAAACTATTTCACATTCAAAACAACTGGTTTACAAACTTTTAGGAACATGGCTTGTTTGTGAAAGATGTCCCATTCCCATAGTTGCTATATACCATAAAAGTGAGGTAATAATTTATTACAAGTTCCATAAAGTCTTAAAAGTTAGAAGAGTAGAGTTTTCTCTCATGTCTTTTAATTTACCTGTAAGTCATAGTGGCTTATTGCTTCAGCCTCTAGTGCATCTCAGAAAAAAGCAGTCTAGGCGCAGAACAAAGACTTTTGTCTACTTGCTAAAAGGAAGAAATATACCATCTTCTACCCATTCATTGACTAATGCAAAAAGGAATGTGAAAAAGAAATCCATCTAAACTCAGGGGCCCCTGAACCAAAGAAAAGAAAAAAGTCTTTTCAAGAGGTTGGTGAACAAATTATAGCAATTGATTTTATTACCTGATCTTAATTGAATCAGTATAGTATTATTAAAAATAAATGTTGGCATATTGCCTTAAATTAAGGAACATAGACCCCATTTTCATTTTAAATTCATGAAAAGATCTACTTACTCTTATTTTTGGAATACTTTAGCTCAACAAATTAATACCTATTTCATTTCACTGGGCCGAATGTTAGCCATGAATGTTAGCATAATTTTTCAAAAATGAACTGCATCAAACTATTTGCATAACAAAAATGTCACTGTGAACCAGCACCTTGCTGCCCCTGGCTGTTGTCAAAGGGAGCCGGAAGAGCATGATCTATTTTTATATCTGATAACTTTGTTCATCCCCAAATAATTACTTGTCAAATACGGTTAATTTTCAGTTAAAAAAAAAAAGAAAACTACTGACTCTGAGGAAGTAGCAGGTTCAAGGATTTGATCGTAAGATTAGGTTGGTTTTTAAAATTAATTAATTGATTTACCTTTGGCAGTGCTGGGTCTTTGCTGCTGCGTGAGCATTTCTCCAGCTGTGACGCAGGGGCCGCTCTCTAGTCGGGGTGGGCAAACTTCTCACTGTGTTGGCTCCACTTGGTGCGGATCACCGGCTCTAGAGCACCCGGGCTTCAGTAGTTGGGGCTCAGGGGCCTGGCTGCTCTGTGGCATAGGCAATCTTTCCGGACTAGGAATCGAACCTGTGTCCCCTGCATCAGCAGGCGGAATCTTATTCACTGCGACACCAGGGAAGTCCCAGGTGTCTTGTTTTCATTTTTAAATTTCAAAATCTACCAGTCCTAATTCACACCAGATTTGTGGTGATTAAATGTTCTTTTCCCTCCATTCTGATTCAAGGATCAATTTGAAGCAAGCTGCTTCTCTCCCTACATTTTCCATTGAGCAGATTGAGTCATTGCAGCATTGAGAGCAACTCATTAACACACTGAAACCCTACTATGTGCTGAGGGGCAGGTGTTGGAAGTCTTTGTGGTGTAAATGGTTCCTGATATCAGGAAGCTTACCCATGGCAACCAGCCCTTGGATTCAGTAAGGCTGACATTTTTGGATGTCAACAGAAATGGGAATCTCTGTCTCTTAATTTCTCTGATAAAGAATCTGTCCGCAATGCAGGAGATCGAGGTTCAACCCCTGGGTCAGGAAGATCCCCTGGAGAAGGGAATGGTCACCCACTTCAGTGTTCCTGCCTGTGGAATTCCATGGACAGAGGAGCCTCGTGGGCTACAGTCCATGAGGTCACAAAGAGTTGGACATGACTGAGCGACTGAGACTTGAGCACCTTTATTCTCAGTTCTTTGCTACCTCACCAACCCCAAAGCGTTTCCTAATGAACCTCCAGTCCCAGTGGAGTGTCTGTGGTCTGTGTTCCCAGCAGCAACTGGTCTTTACCTCTGTGAAACCACTTGTCACACTGCCTCGTTCTCACCTTCCTCTGGTTTTGTCTCCATCTCTCCACCGGAAAGGAAGCCTCTTGATGATAAAAACGTGTTTATCTCTGCATCACCAAGGTGGGCATCACATGGTGCATGCTCAACGGGAATGTCTGCAGGTTGAATGAATCATCTCAGCCTTGCTTGCTCGGGTTTCCAGGATGTGGGAGAGCATGGAGTTGTCATTTTCCTGAGAGAGAGGCCTACATCAGTGGTTCTCAAAATGTGGTCCCTAGACCAGCGGCATTCACATCAATTGGTAAAAGGATGTGTTAGAAATGCACATTCCCAGGCCCCACATCAGACCTCAGCTTAGTTCGGTGGCTCAGTTGTGTCGGGCTCTTTGCAACCCGTGGACTGCAGCAACGCCAGGCTTCCCTAGTCATCCAGGCTTCCCCGTCTATCACCATCGTGCCAGACCTAGTGAACCAGAAATTCTGGATGTGGAGCTTAGGAATCTGAGTTTTAACAAACCCTCCTGTTGTTTCACTCTTCTGATGCTTGTTAAAACTTGAGAACCACTGTTCATCACATGCACACAAGGGTTCAGGTATCAGAATAAGCCCATGTGAAGACTGATCTTGCATCCTCAAGGATGGAAGAGCCACGCCCCTTTAACTCAACCTGGAAATCAGTTAGTCTGACTCATTTGGCAAAACTCCACATTATTCTCTCTGCTCCCAATGATGGGGTGGTGTTGGCACTTGAATTGCCAGTTAATCGCTTTAGCTAACCAATTCATCTTGCTTAGGCAGGCACAGCTGCCTGGTGGGGAAACCATCTACAGTTCACAACAAACTGTGGAAAATTCTTCAAGAGACAGGAAAACCAGACCACCTGACCTGCCTCCTAAGAAATCTGTATGCAGGTCAAGAAGCAACAGTTAGAACCAGATATGGAGAAACAGACTGGTTCCACATTGGGAAAGAAGTACATCCAGGTTGTGTATCGTCACCCTGCTTATTTAACTTATATGCAGTGTATATCATGAGAAATGCTGGACTGAATGAAGCACAAGCTGGAATCAAGATTGCCGGGAGGAATATCAATAACCTCAGATGTGCAGATGATATCACCCTTATGGCAGAAAGTGAAGAAGAACTAAAGAGCCTCTTGATGAAAGTGAAAGAGGAGAGTGAAAAACTTGGCTTAAAACTCAACATCCAGAAGACTAAGACCATGATATCCGATCCCATCATTTCATGGCAAATAGAAGGGGAAACAAAGGAAACAGTGAGAGACTTCATTTTGGGAGGGCTCCAAAATCACTGCAGATGGTGACTGTAGCCATGATATAAAAGATGATTGCTCCTTGGAAGAAAAGCTATGACCAAGCTAGACAGCATTTTGAAAAGCAGAGACATTACTTTGCCAACAAAGGTTCATATAGTCAAAGCTATGGTTTTTCCAGTAGTCATGGGTGTGAGGCTTGGATCATAAAGAAGGCTGAACGCCAAAGAATTGATGCTTTTGAACTGTGGTGTTGGAGAAGACTCTTAGAGTCCCTTGGACTGCAAGGAGATCCATCCAGTCCATCCTAAAGGAAATCAGTCCTGGGTGTTCATTGGAAGGACTGATGCTGCAGCTGAAACTCCAATAATTTGGCCACCTGATGTGAAGAGCTGACTCCTTGGAAAAGACCCTGATGCTGGGAGGGATTAGGGGCAAGAGGAGAAGGGGCCGACAGAGGATGAGATGGTAGGATGGCATCACTGACTCGATAGACATGAGTTTGAGTAAACTCTGGGAGTTGGTGATGGACAGGGAAGCTTGGCTGCAGTCCATGGGATCGCAAAGAGCTGGCATGACTGAGCACCTGAACTGAACTGAAGGGTGTTCTAGCCCGTTCTCCTCAGGTTGGAGCCAGCAGCAGAGCTGCTGGGAGGGGATACACATGTCCCATCTGGGGGAAGAACAGAACCTCTGTCTGCCCTTACTTGGCCCTGTTTACAGGTTTCTCTCCTTTACACCCTGATTCATTTGATTTTATGCTACCAGGGCCTGGCACCTGAGTGATGGAAGGAAGTGCTTTCCTGTATGGAATCATATACAATTAGGGTGCGTCTCCCCTACCATTAGAATCAAAATAGGGGAAATGGACTAGACTGGGGAAATTGCTGCTGCCTCAGCAGCTTTGATTTTCCTGTCAATATTAAGTGCAGTTTTGCATGGATATGAACCTGAATTTGTCTTTGAACTTTATGAACGCTGTTGCCATAATAGTCACTGGATTTGTGAAATTTTGAGACGACAGTTTTGAGGCAGGTAATTACAAGTGATCCTGGTTGGTTTTAAGAAGCAATTGGATTACTTACATGGATTAGGCACCTGAAAAAAAAAAATCGAAAGACTGTTTAAGGAGTTACATGGAAACTATTTTCATCTTCTTCAAGTTGTGCCTAAAATCAGTAACTTTTTTTTTTAGCCCTGCTGCAGGTATTACTTTCCCTGAGATATTGGAAACCTGGTGCCAATAACTTTTTATTTGCCTTTAAGACAAAATTGACTCACTTTATAGAGCTTTCTATCTTTCCAAGTTGGAAGGCTTAGGTGAAGAAATGTCTGAAGAAAATTTCATTTCTTGGGACATATTTCTGAACTTGTTTGGGAGTGACAGTTAATGGCATTACAGGTATTGAAGCGCTGTTCCTGGAAGCAGGAGGACAGGCCAGAGTGGTGTGGAAATCGGCGGATCTGTGGAATGTCCTCCAGCTCGCGAGGGCAGTACAGAGTGATTTTCAGAGAAGCTGGCCCCATCTTACTATTGACAAACAACATTTAGAGATCACCTCAGATTTTTTGCTTAGTATTTTTTGAAATGGGGACAGAGTACTGTTTTTGTTTTAACTCTAGTGAACATGCATGCTTTAGCCCATGATGATTAGAATATCTGGAAGCTCTAGAGAATTCATGAAACACCAGCATTAATTACTGGAAATTTGAGTGTAATTCTGATAGAGGATTCTGATAAGGTTAAGGTTGGAGCTTCCCACGTGGCTCAGAGGTAATGAATTTGCCTACCAAGCAGGAGACACATTTTCTATCCCTAGATCAAAGAAGATCCCCTGGAGAATGAAATGGCAACCCACTCCAGTATTCTTGCCTGGAAAATCCAAGGACAGAGGATCCCGGCGGACTACAGTCCATAGGGTAGGAAGAGTCAGATATGACTTAGCGACTAAAAACAACAAGGTTAAGACTAGATTAATAAGCTCCATAAGAACCAAGAAGGAGAAAGACTACCACTTCTATTCACTTACTAGTCCGTGTATTCACTTGTGCAAACATAAATGCTTGCTATCACATCACTGAGCTTCTATTGTATTTCAGAAGCAGAGAGCCCAGAGGTTAATGTGACAGAGTTCCTGCCTCAAGGAGCTTGCATCCTACTCTAGCTGTATCTGCTCACCTTTTCTGTGCCCCGGAACATGTTAACAGGGATTTTAATTAAGCTTATGCTTGCTTCCTCTGCAGGGTCCTAGTCCCTTTCAGAGCGTCTCTAAGTCCCTAACTTGCTTACTATTTTAAAAAAACATCCAGCGTAGCTACTAGGATCTCAGATGTGTGTCACTACTTCATGTGGTTTAGAAGCCCCAGAGCTGGGTCCTGCACAGTCCCTAGGGGATTATTCCCAGTAGCGATCGCCCTGAAACAGAAAGAGCTAGTGATGGGAGACTGCTCAGCACAAACCATTGTTTTGCTCCCAAAGGGTTAGAAACAGTCCTTCAGAGAATGGACTTGGCAGCTTCTTCTTTACTGAGGTGGCACGTATGGTTATATCCACTCTGACAGGGCACCTCCTTGGTCAGTTTCCTTAGCATTTTCCTAACAATCGACTGGGGCTTCCCAGGTGGCTCAATGGTAAAGAACCCGCTGCCAATGTAGGAAAATTGGGTTTGATCCCTGTGTCGCGAAGATCCCCTGGAGAAGGAAATGGGAACCGGCTCCAGTATTCCTGCCTGGGAAATCCCATGGACCAAGGAGCCTGGCTGGCTATAGTTCGTAAAGTCACAAAGAGTCAAACAAGACTTAGTGACTAAGCAACAACTGATTAACTTGGAAGGAAGACTAGTGTTTAGTCTGAATGATCCTTTCGTCCTAAGTGGAAACAGTGTATCATTGTGGTTTTGCATTAACAAGTCTTGCTGAATAACAATCTTTCCCAGTTCTTGTTTTTGTCGGTGCCATTCCCTAAGTTGGTCAAGCGTCTTGGGTGGTCCTCCGTCACATCGCTGGTGAAGACACTGAGAAACTGCATCAGCAGTGACCTGGAAGCAGCCACTCACATGTCCATAGCTCTTGAATGGAGCCAGTTTGAAATCTTGCCCAGGATCTTTGAACTCCAGACTGGCCTCCAGGCTACCGTGAACTTGCATTTGTCTCCTTAATGGCTGTCTCCCAGCATTGACAGTCTCTGCCCTGCAACAGACACAGAAGCGCCCACCCAACCAAAAAGAGCAAAGAGGCAGAGAAAGAGAGGAGGGGAGGGACCTTTTACAGTCTTTTTTTTGCTTTTAATCAAAACTGCAGAGCTATTTTTACCATATGCCATCTAGCTAGCTTAACCTAAAATATTTAGTTGCCTTAACCATTTAACTAATTGTTCTTAGAAGGTAGCAATTGTGTTTGTTTTGTTTGTTGCTGGCTGTATTCCTGACTCACAATATGCTTAGCCTCTAGTTGTAGAGACAGGTGTTAGACTCCTAACAAAGACCAACAATCACAAGGAACATTTCCTAGCTGCCTAGAGAGTAGGACACTTAATGAGAGATTTTTCCTTTCTGGAAAATGAGAAATTACTGCATGCTGAGACAGTCAGAAGCTTCATTGAAGAGGTGGAGCATGGGCAAATCCTAAAGGATGAGAGGGGATTCAGTGAGATGGGAAGGACAAATGGATCATTTCAAATGACCCGGATGAAAGGATCAGTATGGAGGGCGGTGAGAGTACCGGGCTAGAGCGCTTTTTTCTGTGGGAGTTTTAGTGGAAAATAATAACGTGAAGTTCAGATTTTAGATGGTGGGAAGGTGGGCAAGGGAGTCTGAACATCATCTTAAGGCAGCTGAGAGACACTGAGGATTTTTAGTTACGGAATGACAGGAAGATGGTGTTTCAGGGCCCCAGTGGTGATATGCGTGCCCTGCTTGGAGAATAGCCAGGCAAGCCGGCAGCAGTGAGGAGGGCAGCGGCCAGGAGAGGGGGCCTGGGACTCAGTGGGTCTGGGTTCAGCCTCAGCCACTTCATGTCCTAGCTGTGCAGCTACTTCACCCTTCTGAAACTCAGGTTTGGGTAATCACCTCTGTCCTCGTCATACATTCAGTGAAAAGTCCTGAGAACCTGCTCTGCCAAGTACTTTTCTGGGCACTGGGGGTATGTGGGTATATGGGCTCAATCACGTCTGACTCTTTGTGACCCCATGGACTGTAGCCCGCCAGTCTCCTCTGTCCATGGATTCTCCAGGCAAGAGTACTAGAGTGGGTTGCCATTTCCTTCTCAAGGAGATCTTCCCGACCTAGGGATCAAACTCAGGTCTCCTGTGTCTCCTGCATTGGTAGGTAGATTCTTTACCACTGTGCCACTTGGGAAGCCTAGGATGCTGGGAATACAGTGGAGGGAAGATGAACAGATTCCCCTACCCTGAACTCCAGCTTTCCACGGCTGTAGGAGAACTGGGAGGACCATACGTGGTTATGTATGTGGGTACAGTAGATGCTGTACCATGGGGTACAGTAGATGCCCAACAAGTGGCAACAGGAAACTTCCTGGTGCCCGAAGAAATGAAGCAGGAAACTTTAACAGTGTTAAAAATGGCTTTTCTAGAGCCATTGGTTGCCAGGGAACAAACATGTGTATGCCTTTCAGGATCTGGATTCCACGGCCCTCGCTCTTTCTCAAGGAAGCCTCGATCCTTTTATTCTATCTGGGCTGGACTCCAACCACTTGAACCTCTCACACTTGCATGGACTTATCTTGCTCGTCGCAAACCCATGAGTGAGACCAGTGATCCAGGAAGTGTTTCCCCTCTCTGGATGCCTGGGCCATGGAATCAGCCACAGGCTTTCCCTCAGCCCCAAGCCCAGAGCCTTTCCTTCCCTTGGTAGTCCCATCACCTCCTGCATTCCACCTGAGAAGAGGATGAGAACTGGGATTATCTCCTCAACATCCCTGTGGTCAGGACAACTCTGCTAAAGCAAGATGTATCCTTAAAGGATCTGCTCATGATGTGAGCACCTATATTTTCCCTCGCCAGCTGGTGGACCAAAAGAACAAGCTATGTTTGATATCTTTGATATCCCCCAAAGTGATGCCAAGGAAAGCACTGAAACACATTTTATTTTTATTCTGCATTTGCAACTCTATAATTTGACTGGGAGTCGCCTGCCAGTGAGTTATTAAACAGCATTTCCTCACTCTCCATTATGTGCAGAATATTGTGCTGGATGTTGGGGTTGAAAGTCTGGAAAAGTCCAGATTCCTCATTGCTATACTTCAAAGGAAGTATCACTAGACTCGGAGGCCAAAAAAAAAAAACAAAAACAAAAACACAAAGGTTCTAGCCCTGGCTATGACATGTGGTCCTGAACAATGCATTTAAATCCACTGTGAAATTCGAACAATGTAAAAACAGTTAACATTCATTGAATTACTATATGCTTGAAGTACTAAGTGCTTTACATATATTATCTTATCTTATTCTCACAGCAACCGGATGAAGTACATATTATCATTATTCTACTTTTATACATGAGAGAAGTGAGGCTTGGAATGCACACCTCCTCCCCACTCCTGCGACCCCACAACCACTAATGGAAAAACCAAAGTTGAAACTACTTCCCTCTAAATCCAGAGCCCTGAGGCTTAACCTTCATTCCCCAGGGCTATTATAAACATCTAACCAGTTAATATATAAAAAAGTGTACTTGGAGCTTGTAACCAGTGTAGAAAATGCTTTTTTTTTCTACTGTAAAAGCTTTTAAAGAAAGGGTTGTATCTGATTCCTATGTGTATTTTATCCATTCTTGGTGTGAACCAGTGGGTGGTCAAGGCATTTGTATACCTGTGTTACCTTATTCCCAGCCCCACTGCCATATCAAATAAATCTCCATGTCCACCGAACTGTCCCAAACGTTGCTATTTACAGAATGGAGAGTGGATGTCATTTACATACTGAAATGAAGTGTCCCTAGCTCTCAAATTCTATTTTAAATTACTACTCAATTTTGAGGACATGCATATCTGTAGAAGGCTAAGCTGTCATAGTTAGGAATTTCTACCTTGTCAAATTGAGAATCCACCCTATGAGACTGTCACGACTGCAGTATGAAGAGAGCACAAAAAATGCCGGCTGAGAACCAAGCAAGCGATGATCATTCACGGGGAATAAATGATGAAAGGCATCCCAGCATGGTTATTTTTAGGAGGAATTTGAAGGAATGGCAAGAGGCTAGAATGGCAGGAATGACTGTCCACTAGGGATATGACACACAAACCCCTCTTCCCTGGTTTTCTTAACTCATACCTCCCTTGGCCTCCTAAAGCTGTTAAGACTAACTGTAAAACTGGTTGGTCTTTTAAACATTTACTGGTGTTTGATCTTGTTTTGTATTTTAAACGGTGGTGAAATCGCCGACAGTGTAGACAAGGTGTTAGATCAGACACTGTCCCACTTCCTTGTCTCTTTTCCACTCAGCACCAGCTGCTGGGACCTCATGTGGTCCCAGCTGACCACGCCTTGCCTTTGGCTGATGACCAGGAAGTCACCTGGTGTCCATGTGCAAACCCAAAGTGCAGGATTAATGCTCTGAACCACATCCCATGGGAGATGGGTACTCATGGATAAAGGCTCTTCCTCTGTCCTATAGATGACCTTGAGATTCTGGGTATATAGCTTGCTGAACTGTCCTGTGATGGCCAACTTGACGATGCCTCCTCGTGTTGGTTCTCTTTCCTCCCCCACTCCTCTCCTCCTCTTCCCCTCCCTCCCAGTAAGCTGAGAGAATACATACCCTCTGTCACTGACTCTGCTTTCTGAGAGACTCCGTTTATAACAAATATCAAGAATGGGAGGTCAGTATCTTAGCCATGAATATCCTTAAAATGGGACCTTTATTTTTTTGACTCATGGATATCAAATGTGACCATGAGAGGTGTAGACATGAAAAGGAATTCATTAGTTTGTTGAACCAAAAGAATAAAAATCATCCCCTTCAAGAGTTACTAGTGAAAATGATCTGGATGAATACCAACAATATTAAAGGTGAGTAAAATTCTTCAATATTTGCAAATCAATCAATGTGATACACCACATTAACAAATTAAAAGATAAAAACCATATGATTATCTCAATAGATCCTGAGAAGGCCTTTGACAAAATTCAACATCCATCTATGATAAAAAACTCTCCAGAAAGCAGGCATAAAAGGAACATACCTCAACATAATAAAAGCAATATATGATAAACCCACAGGAAACATTATCCTCAATGGGGAAAAATTGAAGTCAGGAACAAGACAAGGGTGCCCACTCTCACCACTACTATTCACCATAGTTTTGGAAGTTTTAGCCACAGAAGTCAGAGAAGAAAAAGAAATAAAAGTAATCCAGATTGGAAAAGAAGAAGCAAAACTCTCACTGTTTGCAGATGACTTGATCCTCTACATAGAAAACCCTAAAGACACCACCAGAAAATTACTAGAGCTAATCAATGAATATAGTAAAGTTGCAGGACATAAAATCAACACATAGAAATCCTTTACATTCCTATACACTAACAATGAGAAGACAGAAAGAGAAATTAAGGAAACAATTCCATCCACCATTGCAATGAAAAGAATAAAATACTTAGGAATAAATCTACCTAAAGAAACAAAAGACCTATATACAGAAAACTATAAAGCACTGATGAAAGAAATCAAAGAGGACACTAATAGATGGAGAAATATACTATGTTCGTGAATTGGAAGAATCAATATGGTGAAAATGAGTATACTACTCAAAGCAATCTATAGAGTCAATGCAATCCCTATCAAGCTACCAAAGGCATTTTTCAGAGAACTAGAACAAATAACTTCACAATTTGTATGGAAATACAAAAAACCTGGAATAGCCAAAGCAATCTTGAGAAAGAAGAATGGAACTGGTGGAATCAACCTGCCTGACTTCCGACTATACGACGAAGCTACAGTCATCAAGACAGTATGGTACTGGCACAAAGACAGAAATATAGATCAATGGAACAAAATAGAAAGCCTAGAGATAAATCCATGCACCTATGGACACCTTATCTTTGACAAAGGAGGCAAGAATATCGAATGGAGAAAAGAAAATCTCTTTAACAAGTGGTGCTGGGAAAACTGGTCAACTACTTGTAAAGGAATGAAACTAAAACACTTTCTAACGCCATACGCAAAAATAAAGTCAAAATGGAATAAAGATCTAAACATAAGACCAGAAGCTATAAAACTCCTAGAGGAAAATATAGGAAAAACATTCTCTGACATAAATCACAGCAGGATCCTCTATGACCCACCTCCCAGAGTAACGGAAATAAAAGCAAAAATAAACGAATAGGACCTAATTAAACTTAAAAGCTTTTGCACGGTGAAGGAAACTATATGCAAGGTGAAAAGACAGCCTTCAGAATGGGAGAAAATAATAGCAAATGAAGCAACTGACAAAGAATTAATCTCAAAAATATACAAGCAACTCCTGTAGCTCAATTCCAGAGAAATAAATGACCCAATCAACAAATGGGCCAAAGAACTAAATAGACATTTCTCCAAAGAAAACGTACAGATGGCTAACAAACACATGAAAAGATGTTCAACATCACTCATTATCAGAGAAATGCAAATTAAAACCATAATGAAGTACCATTTCACTCCAGTCAGAATGGCTGCTATCCAAAAGTCTACAAGCAATAAATGCTGGAGAGGGTGTGGAGAAAAGGGAAACCTCTTACACTGTTGCTGGTAATGCAAACTAGTTCAGCCACTATGGAGTGTGGAGATTCCTTAAAAAACTGGAAATAGAATTGAATCGCCAGTCGATGTGTGACTCAGGATACAGCATGCTTGGGGCTGGTGCATGGGGATGACCCAGAGAGATGTTATGGGGAGGGAGGTGGGAGGGGGGTTCATGTTTGGGAATGCATGTAAGAATTAAAGATTAAAAAATAATAATAATAAATAAAAATAAAAGTGAAGATATTACCAAAAAAAAAAAAAAAAAGAACTGCCTTACAACCCAGCAATCCCACTGCTGGGTATACACACCAAGGAAACCAGAATTTAAAGAGACACGTGTACCCCAATGTTCATTGCAGCACTGTTTATAATATCCAGGACATAGAAGCTACCTAGATGTCCATCAGCGGACAAATGGATAAAAAAGCTGTGGTACATATACACAACGGAATATTACTCAGCTATTAAAAAGAATGCATTTGAATCAGTTCTAATGAGGCGGATAAAACTGGAGCCTATTATACAGAGTGAAGTAAGTCAGAAAGAAAAAACCAATACAGTATATTAATGTATATATATATATATATGGAATTTAGAAAGATGGTAACTATGACCCTATATGCAAGACAGCAAAAGAGACACAGGTGTAAACAGACTTTTGGACTCTGTGGGAGAAGGCGAGGGTGGGATGATTTGAGAGATAGCATTGAAACATGTATATTACCATACATGAAATAGATCACCAGTCCAGGTTCAATGCATGGAGACAGGGCACTCAGGGCTGGTGCACTGGGATGACCCAGAGGGATGGGCTGGGGAGGGAGGTAGGAGGGAGGTTCAAGATGGGGGACACATGTACACCCATGGCTGATTCATGTCAATGTATGGCAAAACCACTATAATATTATAAAGTAATTAGCCTCCAATCAAAATAAGTAAATTAATTTTTAAAAGATAAGTAAAAAGTAAGCTATCTTTTCTGTAAAATATGCATTTATGTGTATGCCAGAGTAACATGAAAAAGGATGCCAGTGCTTTACTTATGGTTATCTCTGAGTGATAGCATTAGGGCTGACTATTTATTTAGTCTTTTTATAATTTTCCCTAATGTTTATGATCATGCTCTCCTCTTATTTATTTATCTTTGGCTGCCCCCACGGGACTTGTGGGATCTGTTTCCTGACGGGGGCCTCTTCAGTGAAAGTGCTGAGTCCCAACCACTGGACCACCAGGGAATTCCCTTTACCTTCAAAATTAGAGCAAAAAACATCTTGTTCGTAGAAGTGAGCCTAAAGAATCCTTTATTCCTTCATTTCAGATTTTTTTCTCCATAAAAGCAAATGTGTATTTCTGCCACAGGAAGCATTCCAGAGCCTTCTTTTTCTTCCAGGTCAAGAGTTGATGCGGTTTATGCTCTACTTCAGTTGCGGGTGGAAGCCTAGAGATGGCCTCACCCTTGGGGTGTGTGGGAGCTTCCATGGCAGGGAGGCGGACACCACGTGTCCGGGTGGGAGGGTGATGCTAATGACAGTGATGTGGGAGAGACACGCGGAGTGAGTGCGGACAGCGTGAGGACGTGTTCAGAGCACAGGCAGACGCGGTCTGAGGTCTAAACTTAATCTACATTTACACAGGACATCCTGATGGCCCCAGGGGCCACCCTCAGTTGCTGAAAACTGATGAGGAGACAAAGGTACAGAGACTTTTCGGGGCCTTTAGCATCTTAATCCCTTTTAGTTCAGTTCAGTTCAGTCGCTCAGTCGTGTCCGACTCTTTGCGACCCCATGAATCGCAGCTCGCCAGGCCTCCCTGTCCATCACCAACTCCCGCAGTTCACTCAGACTCACGTCCATCGAGTCAGTGATGCCATCCAGCCATCATCTTAATCCCTTTACATATGGGTAAAATAGGTGGCTGCCCATGGAGAGTGGTGCTTCCCTGGGGGCTCGTGCTGAAGAATTTGCCTGCAATGCAGGAGATGCACGTTGGATCCCTGGGTTGGGAGGATCCGCTGGAAGAGGGCATGGCAACCCACGCCAGTATTCTTGTCTGCAAAAATCCCATGGACAGAGAAGCCTGGTGGGCTTCAGTCCATGGGGTCACGTGCACACGTGCATGTAGGGTAATGGCAGGGTTGTACCTAACCCCACAGTCCATCACTGGTGCAAAATTCCTCCATTATTGCCCCTTTGTGAGAGGGTGAGCAATATCCACTGTCAGGTTAGACAGAGTCCCTCAGAGTAGTCCTGGGAAGACATTATATTATCTCATTATCAGTTCAGATTTTATACTGAATATCAGCTTTTTTCATCTTGGACAGCAAATTAAGAGCAGATTAAAAGGACAAAGAGTGGAAAAAGGAGGCAGTCTGACTTCACATACTCTATGCATGGGTCTCCAGCTTGTGGACTCATGCTGGTGAACTGAGGTGAAGCTGATGTAATAATAATAGAAATAAAAGTCACAATAAGTGTAATGTGTTAATCATCCTAAAACCATCCCCCCACCGCTCCAGTCCATGGAAAAATTTTCTTCTGTGAAACCAGACCCTGGTGCCATAAAAACTGTGGACTGCTGCACAGCAGCAAGCTATTGCCTACTGTAAAGAGACCCAAGGGACTATATGTTACCAAAATAATAATTTCACACATTTCTACATCACTCTATCTATCTATCTACCAATCTATGGATCATAAGTCTGTCCACACATACCCTTACGCCTATTTGACTGTAAACCCCATAGGGTAGATTGCCCTCAATTCTTCACCATATCTATATTTGTTCCCTTTGCCATGTGACTTTACAGTTGCTCCCTTGAAACTTTGAACTAGGTGACAAATCTTGTTTTGACCAAGGATGTATGAACAGACGTGGCAACCCTTCCTTATTTCACTTGCTCTCCTTCTCTTCTGCCGTTGTCAAGATAAGAGCAGGCAGCAACCGGCCAGTGGAACCAGGATGAGAGCTGTCTGAAGCAGAGCCTGTTCAGAGAAGCACAGCCTGGATCAGCTTGCCCCAGCCGACCCGCAGTTGCAAGCATGCATGGGGGCATGCTCATTTGTGTCCAGCTCTTTACAACCCCGTGGAATGTAGCCTGCCAGGCACCTCTGTCCCTGGGATGATCAGTAATTAATGACTGTGACTTTCAGCCACCAAGTTTGAAGTGATCAATTACACAGCAGAAGCTGGGTGATACAGTGCTTTTTTTTTTTTTTCCTTACATCCTAAGTTCACTGGCTCACAGCTCCAATAACACTGAGCATCATGTGGACAGGAATGATTTTTTTCCCCTCCTGCACAGTGTTTGGCACTTGTTATGTAATTGATGACTGTGTTGAATAAATGATTCTTCACAATAGTTCAGATTGACCTTTTCAATCTTAACTTTATATTATAGGTTAAACTGAGTACCCCCTAAATAAATGGTGAAGTAATAACCCCTTTAGAATGTAAATTTATTTGGATATAGGGTCTATACAGTGTAATCAAGTTAAAGTGAGATCAGAAGCGTAGACCCTAAGGCCGTATGACTGATGTTATATGAAAAGGGGACATTTGGGTACAGAGGCAGATACACCAAGAGAAAAGAGATATGAAGACACTGGTGAGAAGATGGCCAGGTGACTAGACTGAAGCATCTAGAAGCTAAGTGTGCGCATGTGCTCAATCTTGTTCCACTCTGCGACCCCATGGACTGTAGCCCGCCAGGCTCCTCTGTCCATGGAGTTCTCCAGGCAAGAATACTGGAGCAGGTTGCCATTGCTGTCTCCAGGGGGCCTTCCCGACCCAGGAATCAAACCCATGTCTCTTGGATCTCCTGCACTGGCAGGCTGGTTCTTTACTAGCTGAGCCACCATACTAAGAATTGCCAGCAACCTCTAGAAACTAGGAGGAAACAAAGCAGGATTCTCTCCTAGGGCTCTCAGAGGGAGCGCAGCCCTGGGAACACCTTGATTTCAGACGTTTAGCCTCCAGAACTGTGAGACAATACATTTCTATTGTTTAGGACATCCAAGGTTTGATACTTTCTTAGGATGGCCACAGGAAACCCATGGACTCCACTGCTGTGTCCATGTACTCCTCTCTGCCCTTTTATTGAATACATGAAATTCTGGTTTTGGAATTTTACTCTTTGTCTTCCTCAGCTATTTAATTTCCTATTCATGTTTCAAACTCAACAGAAAGCTCACCTCCACGGAGAAACCTGATCTAATACTGCAGGGATAGTTCATTTCTCACTCTATGTCCTTTTTTTTCTTTTGATATGGACCATTTTCTGGCTTTTATTGAATGTGTTACAACATTGTTTCTGTTTTATGTTTTGGTGTTTTGGCCAGGAGACATGGAATGTCTTGGCTCCTTGACCAAGGATTGAACCCCCTGCAGTGGAAGGTGAAATCTTATCCTCCGGACCACCAGGAAAGTCTGTCTACTATTTTTTTTTTTTTTTTTTTGCTTCATAACTGTCTTGCAATATTTGTCATGCTGTCGTTCATTATCTGTGAATGCATTTCCCCCCCTTGTAAGACTATAAATGGGGCTTCCCTGTTGGCTTAGTGGTAGAGAATCTGCCTGCCTATGCAGGAGACATGGGTTTGATCCCTGGATGGAGAAGATCCCCTGGAGGAGGGCATGGCAACCCACTCAGTATTCTTGCCTGGGAAATCCCATGGACAGAAGAACCTGACGGACTACCCAAGTCCATAAGGTTGCAAAAAAAGTTGGACACAGCTTAGCTACAAACCACAACCCCAAAGACTGAACGCCTGGAGAGCAGGACCTATGCATTATTTATCTCTCCTTACCTCTTCCAGATCTGCTATAGTTTCTGACATAAATCCTTGTTACATACTTGCTAACTGACCACAATGGCTTACAGAATGAGGCTTCCTTTGGGAATAAAGGCTAAAAGTGGCCATGGGACACCTAGGTGGTGGCCAGGGAGCCTGGTGTCCATGCGGAGAAGGCATTCCATGGGGCTGGAGAGGCGGACAAAAAGGAAGATACAGGCTGGTTACTCAAGCTTTTTCTCAAGGGAAAGTCCGACTCTCCCCACAGCAAAGTGTGAGTAAAGGGGCACTTCTGGTTCTCATCTGTACACTTATCACATGATTGTTGATGATGGAAGTTTCTCACTGAAGAGAAAAAACTGAAGGGGGCTGCATGCCCCTTCTTGGAGGTCTCCCATTAGAATACACAGTCGTGAAGGACTATACAGCAAGCAGGGCCTTTGAAGTCAGGAAGACAGGGGTTGGAATTTCCCTTGTATCACTTGTCTGCTGTGTGACTTTGATCAAGTTCTTTAACCTCTCTGAGCCTCTGTTTCCTTATTTATAAAAATGGAGATATTACTTTCTGCTTCATAAAGCCACTGTAAGGATCAACGTATACACACCATCTGAAAGAGATGGGAGCCTAGACGGTATTCTTTAACATCAGTTTGCCAGTTTTAGGCCTAATCAATGAATAATTCAATCCGGAACAGGAATGTTACCTCTTTGGCAACACGAACAAGCAACTAGAACGCCCTGATCTTTAGATCCCCTTGCTTTATCCTGTGCCTTTCACAGTAAAATGTATGAAAGTGATTAGAGAACAGAAGAAAATCTGTGCTGACCCTACAATTCTGAAGAATTCACAAGCCCAACCCTTGATACAGTTTTACAGATGAAAACTTACAGAAGTCAAGGTTAAAATGAAAATGGACAGACTTTTAACTCAAGCAATGAAAGGGGTCTCTTTTTGTAATGCTATAAATACAGTAACCCTTGGTTAAATTTTATCAGGGTTCACAGGTTTTTCACTGCTGGATAAAAAAATTGCAGTATGGTACCTGGATTCAGGAAAGAGTATAAATAATATATTTATAAATGCCAACAATTTTGTGGTCTCATTTCATACCTGTCACCTCACATTAGGAAATACATCTTTCTGTGGGTACTCAAACACACCAACCTCCCTTTCGTCTTTACAAGAGTTTCCATTTCCATTATAAAAGCCTGTTCGGGGCAAATCTTGTGCTTAAAAATTGCAGTTCATGAAACCTATTTTCAAACTGAGCAAAATTATTTCCATAGCATCTGGTTCCTTCATGTGCTCATTTATTTTTATTTATTAGAAGAAATTTTCTGACAGTCAAATACAGACTCAGCAACAGGTTGGCAAATACGCCAGGTGCTTGAGTGTCCTTATAGCCTTGGGTCAACCTCTACTCAACAAGGTCACTCCAGAGGCACCTTCCAAATGCAGATTGCTCTCAGCCTCAAAGAGGGAGTAGAGACCAAGCTTTGCTTTACGGTGACTACAAATATATTTAAAATATATTTATCCCCAGAGGTTTAAGTTTTACTGTGCATAAAAAAGAGAATGTGAGTTTTAGTACCTTTCCTAACCAGGATCTCCTATTAAATTCTTGAAATTACATATGAGAAAAATAAAATTAAAGAAAAGCAATGTAAATAACAGAATTGCAGAGCATATATAATAAACACCTCTACATCAGAAGGGTTCATAAAAATAATATTTGAAGCTTTTGCTATTAATATTAATATAAGACAGTTAAAATTAATATACCTACATAGTGCTGCCCTTTTTCTTCCAGGAAGCTGAAACCGTTTCACTGATACCGTTAGCCAAACGTTCACACATGCTACAGGGTGTGGAAAACACAGAATTTATTTCTCCTGATTTGTGTAGAAGGCGACCAGACCATAGAGAGGTTGACTGAGTTTCTTGATTGCTAATTCCCCTATTACAAGTTTAAGATTACACTTTTTCGAATTCTTGCACACAGAGCATCTCCTTTTACTCTAACCCAGAAGATCTGGCTTTAGTCTTCCCACACTTCCTTCTCCCAGCCAAGTGGTTTCCTTTGTAAATCTGGTGTTCGCGCCTCCTTTCCAATTATGAAGTCACTTGATTTGTCTCCCAAAATCTGTCCTCAGGCAGAAGCCAGCTTAGATTAGGAGGGTTTCGTGCAATCTCCTTCCTCCCAAGAGCTCCTAACGATCAGATATTCCTCAGGGCACTAACTCCGATGGTGTAAAACTAGCTGAGAAGTTCAAACAAGAAAGGCAAGGGTCAGCCCCAACTGCTTCAAGCCTCAAGATAGTCCTGTAAACAGGAATTACCTTCTCCTTGAAGGGAGTCCTGCGCGCCTGCACTGACTCATGGATAAGCTGTGTTCATCACTGGGAATACAGAGATAAGAGACCTTTTGTTGAGATAATGCTGTGAATTGTGCCTTTAAGTACCATTCTCTCTTGCAGATTTGGGGGAGGGGGGTGGTGGACATCAAATGAGAACTTTTACAAGAGATTTTGTGTTTTAAAACAAGATGATTAGGGACTTGCCTGGGGGTCCAGTGATTAGGACTCTGCCTTCCAAGCAGGGGTTGTGGGCTCCATCCCTACATGGTTGGGGAACTAAAACCCCTAAAAACCAAAACATAAAACAGAAGTAGTGTTGTAACAAACTCAATAAAGACTTTTAAAATGATCTACATGCAAAAAATGAATCTTTAAAAAACAAGACAATTATCCCCAAGGACTAGAAATGAAATGTAAATGCAAAATCAGGAGCAAGGCTGAGAGACTGTCCTCTTGGCCTCCTGGCCGCCTGTTCACAAACAGGCAGAGCCCATCAGGAGGCCAGACCATGCAGGACAACTGGACTGAAAGTGCTTCTCAAGGAGGTGGGGACCTGAGCCAGGCTCTCTACTTGAGCAGGGGCAGGCGAAATCCCACTGGCATCCCCCACTGGTGAAAAGATGTGGAAAAGGAATGTTTAACTGCTTTCTAGAATGGAGTCCCTGTAGCTGTATAGTTATGGAAACTGAAGGGCACGTTATCACATTAGGAGGTCCAAGCAGTGCTGATGTGAACTGGATCTGCTGAGAAGCCAGAGAAAAGGGTAAAAATCAAGATGACTTAAAATATTGATCTGTTTCTATTCTGTTAATGATGAACACGAAGTATAAATAGTGTCTGAAAATCTAACACTATGGTAGTTTGAAGCCACTGTAATTATCAAGATACTGAGAAAATTATTGAAAATGATACATTAAATTTTTTGTATTACACGGTCAGTTCAATTGCTCAGTCATGTCTGACTCTTTGTGACTTCATGGACTGCAGCACACCAGGCCTCCCTGTCCATTACCAACTCCTGGAGCTTACTCAAACTCATGTCCATTGAGTCAGTGATGCCATCCAACCATCTCATCCTTTGTTGGCCCCTTCTCCTCCTGCTTTCAAACCTTCCCAGAATCAGGGTCTTTTCAAATGACTCAGCTCTTCGCATCAGGTGGCCAAAGTATTGGAGCTTCAGCTTCACCATCGGTCCTTCCAATGAATATTCAGGACTGATTTCCTTTAGGATGGACTAATTGGATCTCCTTGCAGTCCAAGGGACTCTCAAGGGTCTTCTTCAACACCGCAGTTCAAAAGCATGAAGTCTTTGGTGTTCAGCTTTCTTTATAGTCCAACTCTCACATCCATACATGACTACTGAAAAAACCATAGCCTTGACTAGACGGACCTTTGTTAGCAAGGTAATGTCTCTGCTTTTTAATATGTCGTCTAGCATGGGTTCAGGAGGACCGAGAAGAGCTACTCCATGTTCAATATCAGAAGTGGCGGCGGTGAGGAGATATCCCTCTTCCAAGAGAAGGAGCAGCAGCTGCGAATTGCTGGAGCAGCCCTGAGGAGATACCCCACACCCAAGGTAAGAGAAACCCAAGTAAGATGGTAAGTGTTGTGAGAGGGCATCAGAGGGCAGACACACTGAAACCATAATCACAGAAAACTAGACAATGTAATCCCATGGACCACAGCCTGGTCTAACTCAGTGAAACTAAGCCATGCTTAGTGGGGCCATCCAAGATGGGTGGGTCATGGTGGAGAGGTCTGACAGAATGTGGTATCCTGGAGAAGGGAATGGCAAACCACTTCAGTATTCTTGCCTTGAGAACCCCATGAACAGAATGAAAAGGCAAAATGATAGGATACTGAAAGAGGAACTCCCCAGGTCGGTAGGTGCCCAATATGCTACTGGAGATCGGTGGAGAAATAACTCCAGAAAGAATGAAGAGATGGAGCCAAAGTGAAAACAATACCCAGTTGTGGATGTTACTGGTGATAGAAGCAAGGTCCAATGCTGTAAAGAGCAATATTGCATAGGAACCTGGAATGTCAGGTCCTTGAATCAAGGCAGATTGGAAGTGGTCAAACAGGAGATGGCAAGAGTGAACGTCGACGTTCTAGGAATCAGCGAACTAAAATGGAGTGAATGGGTGAATTTAACTCAGATGACCATTATATCTACTACTGCAGGCAGGAATCTCAGATTGGAGTAGCCATCATGGTCAACAAAAGAGTTCGAAATGCAGTACTTGGATGCAATCTCAAAAACGACAGAATGATCTCTGTTCGTTTCCAAGGCAAACCATTCAATATCACCGTAATCCAAGTCTATGTCCCAACCAGTAACGCTGAAGAAGCTGAAGTTGAACGGTTCTATGAAGACCTACAAGACCTTTTAGAACCAATACCCAAAAAAGATGTCCTTTTCATTATAGGAGACTGGAATGCAAAAGTAGGAAGTCAAGAAATACCTGGAGTAACAGGCAAATTTGGCCTTGGAACATGGAATGAAGCAGGGCAAAGGCTAATAGAGTTTTGCAAAGAGAACGGAATGGTCATAGCAAGCACCCTCTTCCAAAAACACAAGAGAAGACTCTACACATGGACATCACCAGATGGTCAACACTGAAATCAGATTGATTATATTCTTTGCAGCCAGAGATGGAGAAGCTCTATACAGTCAGCAAAAACAAGACAAGGAGCTGACTGTGGCTCAGATCATGAACTCCTTATTACCAAATTCGGACTTAAATTGAAGAAAGTAGGGAAAACAACTAGATCATTCAGGTATGACCTAAATGAAATCCCTTATGATTATACAGTGGAAGTGAGAAATAGATTAAAGGGCCTAGATCTGATAGACAGAGTGCTTGATGAACTATGGAATGAGGTTCATGACATTGTACAGAGACAGGGATACAGACCATCCCCATGGAAAATAAATGCAAAAAATCAAAATGGCTGTCTGGGGAGGCCTTACAAATAGCTGTGAAAAGATGAGAAGCAAAAAGAAAAGGAGAAAAGGAAAGATACAAGTATTTGAATGCAGAGTTCCAAAGAATAGCAAGAAGGGATAAAAAAGCCTTCCTCAGCGATCAGTGCAAAGAAATAGAGGAAAAGAACAGAATGGGAAAGACTAGAGATCTCTTCAAGAAAATTAGAGACACCAAGGGAACATTTAATGCAAAGATGGGCTCAATGAAGGACAGAAATGGTCTGGACCTAACAGAAGCAGAAGATATTAAGAAGAGGTGGCAAGAATACATGGAAGAACTGTACAAAAAAGATCTTTACAATACAGATAATCACGATGGTGTGATCACTCACCTAGAGCCAGACATCCTGGAATGTGAAGTCAAGTGGGCCTTAGGAAGCATCAATAAGAACAAAGCTAGTGGAGGTGATGGAATTCCAGTTGAGCTATTTCAAATCCTGAAAGATGATGCTGTGAAAGTGCTGCACTCAATATGCCAGCAAATTTGGAAAACTCACCAGTGGCCACAGGACTGGAAAAGGTCAGTTTTAATTCCAATCCCAAAGAAAGGCAATGCCAAAGAATGTTCAAACTACCACACAATTGCACTCATCTCATATGCTAGCAAAGTAGTGCTCAAAATTCTCCAATCCAGGCTTCAGCAATACGTGAACCATGAACTTCTAGCTGTTCAAGCTGGTTTTAGAAAAGGCAGAGGAACCAGAGATCAAATGGCCATCATCCGCTGGATCATGGAAAAAGCAAGACACTTCCAGCAAAACATCTACTTCTGCTTTATTGACTATGCCAAAGCCTTTGACTGTGGATCACAATAAACTGTGGATAATTCTGAAAGAGGTGGGCATACCAGACCACCTGACCTGCCTCTTGAGAAACCTATATGCAGGTTAGGAAGGAACAGTTAGAACTGGACATGGAAAAACAGACGGGTTCCCAATAGGAAAAGGAGTAGGTCAAGGCTATATATTGTCACTCTGCTTATTTAACTTATGTGCAGAGTACATCATGAGAAACGCTGGGCTGGTAGAAGCACAAGCTAGAATCAAGATTGCGGGGAGAAATATCAATAACGTCACATATGCAGATAACACCACCCTTATGACAGAAAGTGAGGAGAAACTAAAAAGCCTCTTGATGAAAGTGAAAGAGGAGAGTGAAAAAGTTGGCTTAAAGGTCAACATTCAGAAAACAAAGATGATGGCATCTGGTCCCATCACTTCATGGGAAATAGGTAGGAAAACAGTGGAAACAGTGTCAGACTTTATTTTTTGGGGCTCCGAAATCACTGCAGATTGTGATTGCAGCCATGAAATTAAAAGATGCTTACTCCTTGGAAGGAAAGTTATGACCAACCTATATAGCATATTCAACAGCAGAGACATTACTTTAACGACTAAGGTCTGTCTAGTCAAGGCTATGGTTTTTCCTGTAGTCATGTATGGATGTGAGAGTTGGACTGTGAAGAAAGCTGAGCACCGAAGAATTGATGCTTTTGAACTGTGGTGTTAGAGAAGACTCTTGAGAGTTCCTTGGACTGCAAGGAGGTCCAACCAGTCCATCCTGAAGGAAATCAGCCCTGGGATTTCTTTGGAAGGAATGATGCTGAAGCTGAAACTCCAGTACTTTGGCCACCTCATGCGAAGAGTTGGCGCATTGGAAAAGACTCTGATGCTGGGAGGGATTGGGGGCAGAAGGAGAAGGGGAGGACATAGGATGAGATGGCTGGATGGCATCACAGATTCGACGGATGTGAGTCTGAGTGAACTCCGGGAGTTGGTGATGGACAGGGCAGCCTGGCGTGCTGCAATTCATGGGGTTGCAAAGAGTCAGACACAACTGAGTGACTGAACTGAACTGAACTGAACTAGGTTGGTCATACCTTTCCTTCCAAGGAGTGAGTGTCTTTTAATTTCATGGCTGCAGTCATCATCTGCAGTAATATTGGAGCCTCCAAAAATAAAGTCTGCCACTGTTTCCCCATCTATTTGCCATGATGTGATGGGACTGAATGCCATGATCTTTGTTTTCTGAATGTTGAGCTTTAAGCCAGCTTCTTCACTCTCCTCTTTCAATTTCATCAAGCGGCTCTTTAGTTCTTCTTCACTTTCTGCCATAAGGGTGGTGTCATCTGCATATCCGAGGTTATTGATATTTTTCCCAGAAATCTTGATTCCAGCTTGTGCTTCTTCCAGCCCAGCGTTTCTCATGATGTACTCTGCATAGAAGTTAAACAAGCAGGGTGACAATATACAGCCTTGACCTACTCCTTTTCCTATTGGGAACCAGTGTGTTGTTCCATGTCCAGTTCTAACTATTGTTTTCTGACCTGCACACAGATTTCCCAGGAGGCAGGTCAGGTGGTCTGGTGTTCCCATCTCCTGAAGAATTTTCCACAGTTTGTTGTGATCCACACAGTCAAATGCTTTGCAAAGTCAGTAAAGCAGAAATAGTTGTCTTTCTGCAACTCTCTCACTTTTTTGATGATCCAGTAGATGTTGGCAATTTGATCTCTGGTGCCTCTGCCTTTTCTAATATCAGCTTGAACATCTGTTAGTTCTCAGTTCCTGTATTGCTGAAGCCTGGCTTGGAGAATTTTGTGTATTACTTTACTAGTGTGTGAGATGAGTGCAACTATGTGGTAGTTTGAACATTCTTTGGCATTGCCTTTCTTTGGGATTGGAACAAAAACTGACCTTTTCCAGTCCTGTGGCCACTGGTGAGTTTTCCAAATTTGCTGGCATATTGAGTGCAGCACTTTCACAGCATCATCTTTCAGAATTCGAAATAGCTCAACTGGAATTCCATCACCTCCACTAGCTTTGTTCTTATTGATGCTTCCTAAGGCCCACTTGACTTCACATTCCAGGATGTCTGGCTCTAGGTGAGTGATCACACCATCTTGATAATCTGGGTTATGAAGGTCTTTTTTGTACAGTTCTTCCATGTATTCTTGCCACCTCTTCTTAATATCTTCTGCTTCTGTTAGATCCATACCATTTCTGTCCTTTATCGAGCCTATCTTTGCATGCAATTTTCCCTTGGTGTCTCTAAATTTCTTGAAGAGATCTCTAGTCTTTCCTATTCTATTGTTTTCCTCTATTTCTTTGCACTGATTGCTGAGGAAGGCTTTTTTATCTCTCCTTGCTATTCTTTGGAATTCTGCGTTCAATGGGTATATTTTTCCTTTTCTCCTTTTCTTTTTGCTTCTCATCTTTTCACAGCTATTTGTAAGGCCTCCTCAGACAGCCATTTTGCATTTTTGCATTTCTTTTTCTTGGGGATGGTCTTGATAACTGTCTCTTGCACAATGTCACGAACTTCCATCATCAGATGGAGTTCATCAGACCCTCTCTCTATCAGATCTAGTCCCTTAAATCTATTTCTCACTTTCATTGTATAATCGTAAGGGATCTATATTACATGTTTATTGACAATTATGCTATTTTTCAGAAAAATAGTATTGCAAGTGCATTGCAAATACATATATGTATATTCAACTTCTACTTCAAGTGTGGTTCATTGATAGGAGGCTGGTATCAAATAAAGGTGGAAACCATGCCATGGAGGAGATGCTTATGGTGCAAAGGTGATGGGGCGCTCGACATAGGTGAGTGAAGAGGCACAAGGGAAGCTTATTTGAGGAGAAGTAGTTCAGCCTAGGGAGAAGGCAATGGCACCCCACTCCAGTACTCTTGCCTGGAAAATTCCATGGACAGAGGAGCCTGGTAGGCTGCAGTCCATGGGGTCGCTAAGAGTCAGACACGACTGAGCGACTTCACTTTCACTTTTCACTTTCATGCATTGGAGAAGGAAATGGCAACCCACTCCAGTGTTCTTGCCTGGAGAATCCCAGAGATGGGGGAGCCTGGTGGGCTGCTGTCTATGGGGTCGCACAGAGTCGGACACGATTGAAGTGACTTAGCAGCAGCAGTCCAGCCTAGAGGGCTTCCCAGTGGTACTGCTGCTGCTACTGCTACTGCTAAGTCGCTTCAGTCATGTCCGACTCTGTGCAACCCCATACATGGCAGCCCACCAGGCTCCCCCGTCCCTGGGATTCTCCAGGCAAGAACACTGGAGTGGGTTGCCATTTCCTTCTCCAATGCATGAAAGTGAAAAGTGAAAGTGAAGTCGCTCAGTGGTGTCTCACCCTTCACAACCCCATGGACTGCAGCATACCAGGCTCCTCCATCAATGGGATTTTCAAGGCAAGAGTACTGGAGTGGGGTGCCATTGTCTTTTCTGCCCATGAGGCATTGGTGGTAAACAACTCGCCTACCAGTGCAGAAGATGCAAGTTTGATCCCTGGGTTGGAAAGATTCCCTGGAGGAGGGCATGGCAACCCACTCCAGTATTCTTGCCTGGAGAATCCCATGGACAGAGAAGCCCAGCAGGCTACAGTCCATAGGGTCGAAAGAGTCGAACACGAATGAAGCAGCTTAGCATGCAAGCACCCAGTCCAGCCTAGAGGAAGTCAAGGGTGAGGGCTGAAGGACAGATAATTCTGAGCCAAGCACAGAGGGCGTGGAGGGCATTCCAGGCAGAAAAAGCAAAATCAGCAAGGGCGTGGCAGACTTGACGTGTTCTGTTGCAAGCCACACTGATGTCAAATTTTCAGTGTTTCCCTTGGGAAGGAATAAAACATACAGGCTCAACAAAGGAAAAAAAAAACCACACAGGCTTTCGTTTCGGACAGACTGAAGTCTGAGTCCAAGCTCTGCCACTTGTTCTGTGAGCTTCCATTGCTTCTCTTTGATGACCACGGATGCTTCATCTGCAAATGATGCTAATCATGCCTGTCTCATAGATCACTTTGAGCATCACCAGAGATGCTGTGCTCTTACTTAACACCATGGCTGGCCTGTGTCCAATGCTGGGTGATTGCTGTAGGTGGTAAGGATTTTCTAGGAAATATTCATGAGAGGAGGCAGCAGTGGTCCAGACCCACCAGGGGCACCCTGCAGATTGCACTGCCATTGAGGACACTTTTTGCTGGCACTTTCTACCCTGAACCTCACATGGTGTAGAAAGAAGCCTTCAATACTGTAAGGTAACAGATGAAGAAAATCAGGGGCAAGGAAGAGACCTTTTGATGGAGGTAAGAAAGCACTTGGAGAAACTCTCTGGGGAAAGGGCATTCTGAACTGGGAGAAAAATGATGCTTCTCCCGTCTCTTCGGAAGGAAAATCTGGCATACACGGCTGCCAGGCTCCGCACGCAGGGCTGGGACTCTTCTCTTCCAGTCGTGCGTCTTCAGCATGCTCTTAGGCAGGCAGGCCAGCACAGTCAGCGGCATTGTAGACAAAGCAAGTCTGGGAAGAATTTCTATCACCAAAAAGAGAAAGGGGAGCAAAAGACTGGAGAAATAGAGCTGGTGTGTGTGTGTGTTTGCTTAAAGGGAAGGATGTTTTGTTCTACTCTTTTGAGGAAATCACTGGAAGAGAATTTCATCAGTCTAGGTCAGGAAAAATTAACTCAAAAGAACAACATTAGAAATCAGAATAGGAGGTAGAGTTCTCAGCTTCACAGGAAACCCCATAGCAGACTGTTACTCAATTACATCATTTCCTCGTGTTGTTGTTATTGTTTTATTCACAAGACCATCTTGACCTTTGCCTGTTTCAGCAGCTTCTAGAAGGTACAGGTGGAAACACACAGGGAATGCCCACCAGCCTGAATTTGCTTTAAATCCTTGTCTGCAATGTTCAGGCTCTTATCCTTGCATGTATGTCTGGTGACATGACCTAGGAATTAGATGGAGGCATCTCTCACCTTCAGCACATTTCAGAGGAACATGTCTCTTCTAGCTAGCAATAGGGTTAGATATGTTCTCTCGCTAAATCTGCCCTTTTCATAGGAATACCCTTTTTTTTTTTTTCTGTTGGATCAAAGAATGTTGGTTCTAGCAACTGGACAGTTTTCACTTGCATGAAGAAGGCTTATCGGCATGTGGAGTGATGGAAAGAGTTCTTTTTGTCCCTGTTCCACCAAGTAGAGAGGATTTGGTTTTGGGCAAGTTACCTAACTTTTCTGAGCCTTAAATTTCTCATCTACAAGTGGGAAAACAATACCCACTTAAAAGAATTGTTGCAAAGACTGAATAAGACAGTATGTTTCAAGTGCCAGGCACAGTGGCTGGCATATCTGAAGAATGCAACCAACGCTAATTGCTTCATTTCAGATTGTAAGGAACCTGCCTGCAATGTGGGTGACCTGGGTTGGATCCCTTGGTTGGTAAGATCCCCTGGAGAAGGGAATGCCTACCCACTCCAGTATTCCTGCCTGGAGAAATCCATGTTCACAGAAGTCAGGGGGGCTCTACAGTCCGTGGGGTTGCAAAGAGCTAAACATGACTGAGAGACTAACATTTTCACTTTTTTCACCAGGCACATTGCCTAGCATACCTAATGAATGAAACAAATGCTAATTACATTGTTTAATTAGAAATTGCATTTAGTTCATTTAACTGAATTCTCCGGAAAGGCCTTCTCCACTAGGTGAGGAAGATGACTCTGGACATGAACTGTCCTCAGTGCTAGTGATCCCACAGACAAGAGGGTGGCCCATCTCTTGGTATCAATATCAATCTTCAGAGAACACTGATCAGCGCCATTTTGCTCACATGTCCACCCTCAGACCATGACAGTGACTAGAGTGATGAGGTACTTTGAGCAGCCTATGTCATTTGACCAGTCCTGTGGTGGGAAGCGTAGACAGATTAAAAAAAAACAAACTCCCTATTCAAGTGTAAATGATGTAAAAGAGGTAAAAAGATGGGAAAGATACAGGACGGAAGCCTTGCAAGGCTAGACCCAGCTTTCAATGAGCCCTTTGACCCGCTAATCTTTAAGGTTCTTCCCATTCCTTTAACTTCATCATTCAAAAGCAACTGGCCATTTGTTCTAAAAACACACCAAGTAGAAATAATATTGTGTATTTAGTATTAAGAAGAATGAATAAAATAAAATGCAATAAGGAAAAATACATTATCTGGGATAACCGGACCATGAGATAAAAGTCTGAGAAACTATCGCAGTCTATCTTTTGGGCTTTATAAACATCTAACTGCACAAAATCATGGGAGATCTGCGGCGTGGATACATCTAGTGGCGTGAATATATCTGGTGGCGTGAATATCTGTCTCTAATTTCTATAAGGTGGCCAGATAATCCTGGAGAAATCTGGATGAAGCAACAAGAAAGAAGTCAGACGTGTGAACGTGACCCAAGGAGACGGCAGGAAACGCAGCAAAGAGATGCTGAAGCGGTACCTGGGGAATGGACCCCAGGCAGGAACAGAGTTGAATTCACATTTTCAAGAATCTAATAACAGCCTTAAAGATGATTTAAAAATAGCTGCATGTCTATAGCATGTATTGTGTGCCTATACTGAGCATAGCATGTATCAGGTAATTCTCATAAGAGACCTCACAAGAAGTAAGGATAGGATATTGATCTCATTTTGACACCAATTAGATGTAACAAAAACAATGAGAGGGTAAAAGGCTACTTATTAAAGGAAATAACATTTTCCCCTGACGAATTGCAACTTTCTTTTACCTATAGGAATGTCGATTTGACACTATCTTCCCCTAGCATAGCAATTATCTTTAAATATTACCATCAATTTATTTTATGTAAATTGGCATGCGAGAAGCCATGTCATTACAACAGGAGAGCTCTTCCAGGTTTAATGGGGGCAGTTGTAGGACCCATTATCATCTGGCGGCATTTTCAGAAATTTTGCTTGTTACTTTTGGCCTTGTAAAAAGAACAACTGTTTATCTCTGTCCCTATAGAAGGAAAAACATTTAATTTATGAGGATACCCAAGTTAGAAATAAAGCATTTTCTATTTAATTAACAGCCTCACTAGAACGTATTTTTCACTTTTCCTAGTTAATGACAGAGATGACACTCAAGGGGATTAAAGAAGGAATGTTCAGAGACTGACCATAGCTATTTCAAAACATCAGATTTGCTAAAGGATGTCAGCTGACCACCCAAGGAAGTGTAATCTATTTAAGCACTGTTTAGCTTTATCTGTAGACTTTCTATAATGCAGAGTGAGCTTTGTTCCATCTATCACTCTTTTAAGAAACTATGATGACAAGCTACAGAATTGCTTATTTCTCATGGATATCTGGTGAGCCAGGTTGCTACTTCAGTCCTTGGAGGTGAAAAAGAGAATCAGTGAGGCCAAACTATTTAACTCATGTCAGTTACAAGGTGAGAGCTGGGTGTAAAACCTGAATTTGAATATTTCTTTTCTTTGAGCCAATAGCTTCTCATCACAATCATGTATTTTTTTTTGTTTTATATATTTACAAGAGAATGAAAAATATTTAATATAATGAAAAACATGACTAATAAACATATCACTTTATATTTAATGATAGTTATCACTTGCTAGTCCTTGCTTAATAAATATGCTAGTCCTTGCATGAATAAATATCTTATACATGTGTATTTGACAGTCTAGCTTTTAGGTCCTACGCTCATTCTTAATTCCCAAATACTAATAGCCAGAGTTCTCATACTACTATATTCCAGGAATAGCAGTCTGTTTTTAGGTTCTCCTTCTCCAAAGTTTCTACATATCCCAGAGAAAGCTTGCATGTACATGCTCAGTCATGTCCGACTCTGTGCAACCCTATGGACTGTAGCCCGCCAGGCGCCTCTGTCCATGGGATTCTACATGCAAGAATACTGGAGTGGGTTGCCCTGCCCATGGGATTTTCTTGACCCAGGGATCAAACCTGCATATCTTATGTCTCCTGCATTGGCAGGCAGGTTCTTTACCACTATCACACCTGGGAATCCCAAAGAAGGCTTCAGTTCAGTTCAGTTCAGTCACTCAGTCGTGTCCTACTCTTTGCAGCCTCATGAACCGCAGCATGCCAGGCCTCCCTGTCCATCACCAACTCCTGGAGTCCAGCCAAACCCATGTCCATTGAGTCGGTGATGCCATCCAACCATCTCATCCTCTGTCATCCCCTTCTCCTCCTGCCCTCAATCTTTCCCAGCATCAGGGTCTTTTCAAATGAGTCAACTCTCCACATCAGGTGGCCAAGTATTGGAGTTTCAGCTTCAACATCAGTCCTACCAGTGAACACCCAGGACTGATCTTCTTTAGGATGGACTGGTTGGATCCCCTTGCAGTCCAAGGGACTCTCAAGAGTCTTCTCCAACACTGCAGTTCAAAAGTGTTCCACAAATTCCATTCTGCTACAGAAATGGCCCAGACCCAGTGATGTTTTGTATCAACAACTGGGTTGCTGGAGGGAAAAAAAAATGTGTTCATACATATGTACATAAAGATAGCACTAAGTCGCGTTCAACTCTTGTGACCCCATGGACTGTGGCCCGCCAGGCTCCTCTGTCCATAGGATTCTCCAGGCAAGAATACTGAAATGGGTTGCCATTTCCTTCTCCAGGGGAACTTCCCAACCCAGAAACTGAACTCAGGTCTCCCACATTGCAGGCAGATGCTTTGCCGACTGAGCTATGCGGGAAGCTTGTATGCACATAGTTTATTATTAATTTTACTGATATAAAGGATGTAACACAATTTACAATAACAATAAAATATGCAATATTTTATAGTAAATTCCATATCACAATTGGTTCTCAAGGAATGATTTCATTGATTTTTGCAGAATTGTTTTGCCCTGGGTAACATATGCTTGCAATTTACATGTGTACTTCTAACATAAATGGTTGCCATTTTGGGTTATATTAAGGAATATAGCAAAAGTGAAACAATGAAAACATAGGCTGAGCTTCAATCATTTCATTTTTGGCAATGTTTGGAGCTATTCACAATGTAATGGCTACAGACATAACACAATTTAAAGGTTAATCTGGATTTTAAAATATTTTCTGTATCACTTTCTTCAGTCTGCAAGTCAACAAAACAATAAATCAAACCCTATTTTATACAAGTTGCCAATTTCGTGGTATAAATGGAGCCACCATGGCTGATTTCAAGCTATTAACACGACACCATCAAACGTGAGTTGGAGAGAGCTGTGTGCAGTGTGAGTGTGCGTGCTAAGTCACTTCAGTCATGACCGACTCTGTGCGACCCCATGGACTGTAGCCTGCCAGGCTCCTCTGTCCATGGGATTCTCTAGGCAAGAATACCGAGTGGGTTGCCATGCCCTCCTCCAGGGGATCTTCCCCACCCAAGGACTGAACCCTGTTCTCCTCTGTCTTCTGCGGGATCTTCACCACTGGCGCCACTTGGGAAGCATTATCTATTATACAGTATTTTCACCATACAGATACTGGGAGTGTAAATAACTTCAAGAGCGCAGGTGGTAGTAAAATACAACAAAATAGGAAGTGATGAGTTTTGAGTATTCTTTAACTTCATTTATTTATTTATATCATTTTTTTGGCTGCACTACGCAACTTGCCAGATGCTAGTTCCCTGACCAGGGATTGAACCCAGTCCCTCGACAGTGAAAGTGAGGAGTACTAACCACTGGACCACCAGGGAATTTCCTAACTTTATTTTGAATAAAATTTATTTAATTGTAAGAGTATATAATGTAATTTAATTGTATTAAATGATAAGGTTATATGACAACATTTAACTGGATGATTATATCATGAATTTTCAGTAATGTCTGCTTTTAACAATGATCTCACAAGATTCCTGAGAATTTAGCAACTGGGTTTTTGGAGCCACCATGAGCTGGCTTCAGTGCATTATTCCCTAATCCGTGTTTCTACCCAGAGGTTAAGCTCCAGCTTCTTTGAAAGACCCTCTCTGCCACGGGTACCCAATGGAGGAGAGGTGATGGGAGGCTCAGGATGTTATTAAAAAAGGAAACAAAATCTACAGAGATACATATGTCTCTACTTGTATTAAAGACCAGATCATTATCACACAGAGCAGTTAACCTCCACACATCTTCCCATTTCACAGAAGGATTTTTGCTTCACTCTGTGTAACTAAGTTCAGTTCAGTTCAGTCGCTCAGTCATGTCTGACTCTTTGTGACCCCATGAATTGCAGCACCCCAGGCCTCCCTGTCCATCACCAACTCCTGGAGTTCACTCAGACTCATGTCCATTGAGTCAGTGATGCCATGCAGCCATCTCATCCTCTGTCATCCCCTTCTCCTCCTGCCCCCAATCCCTCCCAGCATCAGAGTCTTTTCCAATGAGTCAACTCTTTGCATGAGGTGGCCAAAGTACTGGAGTTTCAGCTTCAGCATCATTCCCTCCAAAGAAATCCCAGGGCTGATCTCCTTCAGAATGGACTGGTTGGATCTCCTTGCAGTCCAAGGGACTCTCAAGAGTCTTCTCCAACACCATAGTTCAAAAGCATCAGTTCTTCAGTGCTCAGCTTTCTTCACAGTCCAACTCTCACATCCATACATGACCACAGGAAAAACCATAGCCTTGACTAGACGGACCTTTGTTGGCAAAGTAATGTCTTTGCTTTTGAATATGCTATCTAGGTTGGTCATAACTTTTCTTCCAAGGAGTAAGCGTCTTTTAATTTCATGGCTGCAATCAACATCTGCAGTGATTTTGGAGCCTAAAAAATAAAGTCTGACATGTTTCCACTGTTTCTCCGTCTATATCCCATGAAGTGATGGGACCAGATGCCATGATCTTCGTTTCTGAATGTTGAGCTTTAAGCCAACTTTTTCACTGTCCACTTTCACTCTCATCAAGAGGGTTTTTGGTTCCTCTTCACTAAAACATCCACCAAAACATTCCTTTATGGACAAATGAATCATCTGCTCCAAAGGCAAACTTTCCTTTCACCTCAGAAGACAGACCCTGCTTAGAACTTTTAAAATAGATCTTCCTCTCTTTACAATCAGGATTGGCTTTAAGAATATGCAAGAGAATTCTATGCTCTAATGGACTCAATTGCACTGTAAGCCTTCTGTGTATCTAAAGGTATACATATTGTAAATATTATGTTAATCACATAGTAAATGTAATATACAACTGTAATTTACATTGCATTTCCTATTTTGCTTGCCTTACATACATAATATATTGTATACATTTACCTATTAGGTTTGCGGGAGAAGGCAATGGCAACCCACTCCAGTACTCTCGCCTGGAAAATCCCATGGACAGAGGAACCGGGTAGGCTGCAGTCCATGGGGTCGCGAAGAGTCGGACACGACTGAGCGGCTTCACTTTCCCTTTTCACTTTCATGGTTGGAGAAGGAAATGGCGACCCACTCCAGTATTCTTGCCTGGAGAGCCCCAGGGACAGAGGAGCCTGCTGGTTGGGCTGCCGTCTATGGGGTCGCACAGAGTCGGACACGGCTGACGTGACTTAGCATTAGGTTTGCAGTTTCCATTTTACTGGCTGTATATAATATAGAATGTTTCCTACTTATTATAGTAACTTAAGCTCATTTATTCATTTACGAAAAATTTATGGAGGACCTACCTGCCAGTTTTTCAAAAAAAACAGGCAAAACATGAATGAGGCATAAAACTCCCATGATCCTCCTTCCGGCAGCTCACAGTCTAGTGGAAGAGAGGAACACTGTAGCAAACACACAACTACTTAGAAACTGACCTGAAAGCTGAGTGGAAAGTTCAGCACCTGATTGGAAGGAATAGCAGAGCCAAGACCAGGTAGGGTTGTAGACCATTTTAAGAAGATTAAATTTTATTTATTCTGAGTATTATGAGAAGTCTTTGAAGGTTTTTTTTTTTTTAAATACTCAATGTTTTGATTTATTTCCTTCTAGTCTTTTTTTGTTGAATATTGTTTCACGTAGTTAAGAATAAACCATATGTCTAACTTGCATGTATACATATGGACGTAAATGTTCACAAGTGTTCTTTCATAACATTAAAAAGCCTTTATAAAAACATATTTTAATACTGCATATTCCTCTTCCTCATCTTTATATTTCCCCTTCTGTTTGAAGGTTTTTAATAGAGATTAGATGGAACGCAGTTTACATCTTGAAAGCTCTCTGTGGCTGTCCTTTGGAGAATGGGAGAGGGGCAAGAACGTAAGTGAAGGGATCACTCTGGAGGCTGGGGGAGCTGTGGTCTGGGGTGAGGCTGGAAGGAGGTGAAGTTAACTGACGTGTGCTGTGGGGTTAGCACTGGCAGGATGTGGAAGCGACGTGATGGAGTGGCTCGAGGAGCTATGTGGAAGGAGCTGTTCAGAATTCAGAGGAAAGGAGGGTAGGATCACACTTCAGGGACTGCAATCCCTGGCAGCGGAGGGTCAAGGATTCACGGTGTTTGTTTGTTTTTAATTTAAGCATATTTGCTACTTCAGATTTTGGCAAGATGAGGTTAATCTGTCTACCTGTTTTCTTTTCTGATGACTAACATATAAAGTAAACTTAAGAGTCTCAGAGAGCAAATGAAAGGATACATCTTAAAGGCAATAAGGTATACAAGAAGCAAAAGAGCCTAGAAAACTACTAGAGAGAAGAAAGAAGAAAAAGTTTAAAAGTTTCTGTCAAATCACAAAGAACCATCGGAAATATACTATGTTATGAAATTCTGTAAGAACCAGCTTGTTATTGGCATACAGTGATTGGCAGCTTATAAGTTTCTTGCATGTAATTTTTCCTACTTAATAAAGCTGGCTTTTGCTTAAACCATAAAAGAGTTACACAGTGTCATAAAAGGGGAAAAACTCCTTAAAAGTGATTTAGCTTATATTGAAGTTATATCTAAGATGATCTGAGTTATAAGAACTTTGAATAAATTGCAAGGATACTTTCAGTTTCTTTTCTAAAAATAAGAGCCCTTCTGCAGAGTGATACCCCAAGTATGAATAGACTAGATTTGGTCACTCTCTGGTTACTGGTACTTCTAAGCTGATCTGTCTATTCTGGGCTCTAGAACCTTGGTTGTGATTGCTATTTGGGTCCCACAAATTTGAAGTCTTCCCTCAAACAATATCTTAAAATGCTTTTTTTGTGAGGGACTTCAGGAAAACATCCAATATATATAAATAAATATACAAGTATTCAGGAAAATATGCATAATATCATAGAGCTATGTTCCTGGAGGAGTTGCTTGGCTTGTCTCAGACAATTCCTTACATGAATTGTATGGACAGTAATGTGTAATTCATAAGGTTACTTGAGGATCAGAGGAGATCTTGTTTATAAAGTGTTTCCCACTATACTTGGCAAAGAGTAAACCCTTAATAACTAGTACCTATTATTATTTTATTTCCTGAGGTCTGTGTTGACATTCTTTTGTTTATCTCAGCTTTTTCTCAATAAGGACTTGTTGAAACCCTTTTTTTCTAAGCATTACTAGAGTTTGATCTTTTTGTCACTTTATTCCATAATGTCTGCTTATCTTGTATTGGAATTTTCTTCTGCACACATTGCTGCAAGACTGTCACTTATTGAGTCCCTATCATGCATTAGAGGATGTTTCAAGTGGACCATTTCTGCCTCAGTTTGAACCGGGGCCCCAGATCGGTAGGTGTGAGTGTTAGGGAGTCCAAGCCCAGACTGCCTGTCAGATGACAGTCCAATAAATTGAGAGATGAGTTGTTGGAGCATGAAATAGCAGCTTTATTTGGGAAGCCAGCAGACCAAGAGAATGATGGAGTAGGGTCCCAAAGAACAAGCCTTCTTGGATTAGTATTTAGGCATCTTTTACTAAAAGAGGACAGGATACGATTGGTTGTTTCAAACTTCTCCGTGTCAGAATCCTTTGTTCTTGTATCTGTTCACCAGGGTCAGGTCACAATGTTCAGGTTCCTGTAAACCTCCAATGAGACAAATGTTATTCTCTGTTCTGCATTTTTGAATCTCTGTATGAATGGGATAAGTGTTATACCTTTAATGGTCAGAACCTTCAGAATGGGCTATCCTGTATATTCCAGGATATAGGCAACATTCTTACCTTTAGCAAAAGCAATAGACTATAGAGGTTAAATTAAAGGAAACATACCAATATGGAGTCAGGCTTGTTCTTCCCTATTATACAAATGCTCTTCTATAATAGAGTGAGGTACCCTCTATCTAGGCAGGGTTTACTGAAAACGTTTTGAGGTCCAGTTTTGTAGTCCTTGAATAAACACCCACTTTTGAGGGTGAAAAGTAGAGAAAGTGTGTGGAAAAGGTGTCAGAGTTCTGAGGCATTTTCACTCATATCTCATTTTGCTGTCTATACATCTCTTGGCATTAAAAAACTGAAGATTTTAACAACAGAATTAACCGTAGAGGATTCTACCCATTAATATCATCATTTTACCTCGAATTGTAATGCAGAATCCCAGTAAATTCTTTTAACAAATTCATCAGCTCGGTGCTGTGTGATGATGTAGAGGGGTGGGAAAGGGCAATGGGAGGGTGCTTCCAGAGGGAAAGGATATATATACTTAGAGTTTACATACATATCTGATTCACATTGTTGTACAGCAGAAACTAACATAGCATTGTAAAGCAATTATACTCCAATTATAAAATAAATTAAAAGCAAAGAATTCAAGAGTTATGATACTGTTATGTTTTCCCTGCTCAGTTCAGTTCAGTCGCTCAGTTGTGTCCAACTCTCTGCGACTCCATGAATCACAGCACGCCAGGCCTCCCTGTCCATCACCAACTCTCGGAGTCTACTCAAACTCATGTCCATCGAGTCGGTGATGCCATCCAGCCATCTCATCCTCCGTCATCCCCTTCTCATCCTGCCCCCAATCCCTCTGAGCATCAGTGTCTTTTCCAGTGAGTCAACTCTTCACATGAGGTGGCCAAAGTATTGGAGCTTCAGTTTCAGCATCAGTCCTTCCAAAGAACACCCTGGACTGATCTCCTTTAGGATGGACTGGTTGGATCTTCTTGCAGTTCAAGGGACTCTCAAGAGTCTTCTCTAACACCACAGTTCAAAAGTATCATTCTTCGGTGTTCAGCTTTCTTCACAGTCCAACTCTCACATACATACATGACCACAGGAAAAACCACAGCCTTGACTAGACGGACCTTTCTTGGCAAAGTAATGTCTCTGCTTTTCAATATACTATCTAGGTTGGTCATAACTTTCCTTCCAAGGAGTAAGCAAGTGTTTTTTAATTTCATGGCTGCAATCACCATCTGCAGTGATTTTGGAGCCCCCAAAAATAAAGTCTGACACTGTTTCCACTGTTTCCCCATCTATTTCCCATGAAGTGATGGGACCAGATGCCATGATCTTCGTTTTCTGAATGGTGAGCTTTAAGCCAACTTTTTCACTCTCCTCTTTCACTTTCATCAAGAGGCTTTTTAGCTCCTCTTCACTTTCTCCCAAAAGGGTGGTGTCATCTGCATATCTGCTCAATCGTGTACGTCTCTTTTGAGACCCCATGGACTGTAGCCTGGGCTCCTCCATGCTTGGAATTTTCCAGGCTAGAGTGCTGGAGTAGGTTGCCATTTCCTATGTAAATTCAATGATTTGTTGGTGATTGCTATTTAACTCTTCTTTATTAAAGAGCTAAATGTTTTCATGTTTTTTACATTTTAAGTCAAAATAGAATATACATTCATTCCTCATCCTAATTCAGAAATGTAACAAACCCCTCGGGATTCTTTTCTATGTCAAGGTGGATATCAAAGCACAACTTCAGCCACAGTTAAAGAAACGCAAAGGCTACTGAAAGCCTTTCTCATCTAAGTTCTCAAGATTTAGACATTGTATAGCAACCGACACTTGAGGTGAACATGTTTTATACTTAATTTAGAACTCATTTTCTTAACATCATTCATGTTCAGGCCGCTGTGCCAGGTACTGTAATGGACAAAAGTAAATAATCTGTGGATTCTCTGACCTCAAGAAGTTTATGATTTGGTGAAGATAACAAAGAGTAAAGTGCTGCAGAAGAAGAAAGTTGAGTTTGGAAAGTAAGGGGGGAAATGAGGAGAGGAGGAAGTTGTAAAGAAACAATAGAAATAAATTTAGAGCCGAGTTAGGGCAAGAGTTTTGACTGAAAGCCCATCAGTACAGAGGAAGGAAAAAGAAAAGCACCATATTGATGTGCTGGCTACCTGTTCGTCTCTCTGTATTCACCCTCCACTAGTCACCACTTTCTAACATGATGGATAACACCATCTGGTCCCCAGCCCTCGGCTCGTGGGTGGGTTTGGCCAGTGGCAGTCCTAGTGAGAGATGGAGGGAGGAAGAAGGTAAGCTTGGGGTGTTTATCTGAGGCTCCCTCTGCATGGAGTCTCTTCAGGCTGATTCTGTCCCTCGACCAGCCTGCCGTCAGGATGCTTTCCTGTGTGTGACTCCCTGGCCTTCCTGTCCTTCCTTGTCCCATTGAGCTCAGGAGCGGTAGCAGCTCTGTAATGATCCTAAGTCACAGCACCATCCTCTGTGACTCTCCCGCATCTCTCTTATCCAATACTGTTGTAAATATCCTCCAGGCTGTGTGCATGCTTGCCAAGCTGCTTCAGTCCTGTCCGACTCTGTGCGATCATATGGACCGCAGCCTGCCAGGCTCCTCTGTCCATGGGATTCTCCAGGCAAGAATTCTGGAGTGGGTTGCATGCCCTCCTCCAGGGGATCTTCCTGATCCATAGTCTCTTGTATCTCCTGCACTGGCAGGCGGGTTCTTTACCACTAGCACTGCCTGGGAAGCCCCGTCCCCCAGATTACTCCTCATCAATACTTCTTCTTTATTAAGTTGAGTGGGCCATTGCTGGAGGAGGTCATTGGAGTGTATGTTTCCCCTCACCCCGCCACCTCCACCCCCCCCATCCACATCTCTGGACTCATTTCAAGACAAGGTGCAAACTTGAGGGAGCAACGTGTTGTTGAGACTATCTGGACAGTCTATGTGACTGAACCAGGGTAAGGACACGAAAGAAACTTCTAAGACTCCAGTGGGTGGGAGGGGAAGTCTACATGTCTTGTGGCCGCCCAGTACGAGCCTTGTATGTGAGCCTCCTTCTTTGGTCTGTTTGTACAGGAGAACTCCTCAGGTTACACACAACGGCCATCTATTCCTATGAGAATCCTGACTGATAAGCTTAGGTCAATCGTCATGAAATTTCAAAATATCAAGGAAACCGAGAAGGACTTGAAAGCTTCAGAAAGGAAAAAACCTATGGTAGGTATCTACAAAAGAATGAGAGACAAATTAGCCAAAATTCTCTTCAACAACACTGGCTGAGAGATGACAACAGAAAGATGCCTTAAATATTATTCTGAGGGAAAACTATTTTCAATCTGGAATTCCATTCCCAGCCACACTATTTTGAGGGCAAAATGAAAAAAATTTTCATATACTCATACATGTGATCAGTTTTTCCTAACACATCTCCATGCACCCTTTGCAGAGAGTGAGACTCTAGGGAAACTTAGGTGAAAACCAAGAAAGAAGATAAAGAACTCAAAATATTGTGGGACTAAACCAGGGTATGATTAAAATTTATCCTGTAATGATAATTTCTGCAAAGGTCTAAAAAGAAAAGTTGTAAATGGCAAAGATAGAAGTTTCCATGAAGAAAGTCCTCATGAAAAAAATGTAGTGGATTATAAGCAGTAGAGGGAATAATCAAGGAGCTGAAAATTGGCAATATTAGTGAAACTATGAACTATTTTGTCCAGAAGAAAAATGACAGGCAATTAGAAACCTATGGGAAAATTAAATAGAAAGTTGTGTTGAAAGTCATGGTCCAAACGTGAAGGAAATAAAAGGTATTACATGAATTAAAAACATATGGGGTAAACATGAGTGAATCAATTTGATCTGGATAGTTGAAGCATTCTCCTCAGAAGGGAGGTGAGGTGGAATCAAAGGTAGGAACATTAATATTTGTAAAAATGTATTTATTTTTAGCTAAAGAATAAATGCTTTACGATCTTGGTTTCATTTCCACCATGTATCGATATGAATTGGCCGTAGGTGTACGTGGGCCTTCCCTCTTGCACCTCCCCACGACCTCCCCCCACCTCTCACTCTTTCCCACCCATTTAGGCTGGTGCAGAGCCCCAGTCTGAGTCCCCGAGGCCCGCAGCAGGTCTCCACCGGCTCTGGGGCCGTGAAGACGCGTCTGGCGCTCTCTCCACTCACCTCCCCCGCCCCTCCCCGCCGCCCAGTCGGTAAGTCTTTCCTCTATCTCTGCCGCTGCGTCTGCAAAGAGGTTCAGCAGTATCATTGTTCTAGATTCCACGTACAAGGCTATTGTATGATATTTGTTTTTCTCTTTTTGACTTACTTCACTCTGTATAATAGACTCTAGGTTCATCCACCTCATTAGAACTGACTCAGGTGCCAGGAACACTTATTATTTTCACTGCACTTAATGGAGAGTCAAGGTGTACTTCCCAATGTTGATGAAAAAAGATTAGCAAAAATCAAAAAACTGGGAGAGAGTAAGAATACGGAAAACAAGGTAAATAAGTTGAAATGTATTCTTTCATGACAGGAACTAACATACAATATTCTAAGTTTATAACAAAAAATACAATAGCTAATATCTAGAAGTACTAGTATACAAGTCCTGAAAAATGGCTACCTTTAGGCATTGGGAAGGTTTGGGGGGTTGCCTAGTAAGATAAGGAGGGTCAAACACTGTTGCTTTTCATGAGGACTCCTTTTGTATGATTTTAAAGTCATCATCATATGCTTATATTATTTGGTTATGTTGTCTTGACACGAAATAAAATAAAAACCTTTGAAAGGTACACACAAAGAAATACAATGAGACACACATTGCAAAGTGAGAGACAAACGGTAAAATATGCTTGAGGAATCAAACAGGGAGCGGTCATTCAGGGCTAAGAGAATTCGAGAAACTTTCAGGAAGTAAGGAGTTTTAAATCAAGGTAATTTCTATCTTTTGAGAAGAAAAATTTAGGATCGAGCCATTTTAGGGGTATGTGTGTGTGTGTGTGTGTGCCCACAGTGAGATGTGTATGCAATAATCACACTAACAAAAACTGTTGCCTTGAGAACAAAACAATGTGTTTTCCTTTGGTCAGAGATAGCTGTAAGAATCAAATGCAATTAAATTGTAGTGAAATAATTAAAAATCACCATTTTTGTACCTCTAACACCTAGCAAGTTGAGTGACACACAGTGGGTGCTTGCTAAGTACAGGTGAGGCAATTACTAATAAATGAGTGAATGGATCACTTGTGATTAAGGAATTACTTTAGGAAAGTGTGCAAATATACAGCAACATACTCATGGCTTGATATATGTGCTGTGCTGTTGCTCAGTCGTGTCCGACTCTTTGCGACCCTGTGGACTGTGGCCCACCAGGCTCCTCTGTCCATGGAATTTTCCGGGCAAGAATACTGGAGTGGGTTGCCATTTCCTTCTCCAGGTTTGTTATATAAAATACATCAACATGCCATATGACACATGCGGTCATAGAGTGGAAAAAGCCCCCCTACTGAATGCCAAAGCTATAGAACAGGGCCATTATCAGCTTCATGTTCTATAAATCACTGAGTGCATATAAGGCTCAGTAAAAACAGAGGTATGTGATGAATGACTTGTCTCTGCCCTTTGTACTCACATCATTTCAGATACTAATTGGAGAGAGGTGTAAGGTAAGGTAATAAGCACCCATGCTGAGGAAGTCCAGATTTAGTATCCAGGATACAAAAACAAAACAATACAAGAACAGAACTGAATTCTGAGCAGAGGCAGTCAATTAGAATTTGGCTGTCTTCTCATGATCATGGCTACCTGAGAGTTTCCTGGACATAATTAAGTAAAATAAGTCAGGAAGCTTTGCTCTCTGCATTTCTACTTTCTCAACTATACATTTTGCATTTTGCAGGAAAGAACACTTAATTTGAATAACTTTAACCAGGTCTTTCTCAGGCTGGAAACACATGTACCTGTTTACTAGCATATTTCCAGGCTATATAGTTCTTGGCTCAGAGCAGGTGGTTGATCAATAGTGTTTTAGGAAGAGAAGACAAATGCTGAAATTCTGACTTACTAATTCACTTCAGAATTGATCTCACTGTTCTCTGAGCCCCTTCAATGATGGTGAATTCACACTGGCTGAAAAAAGGAGATCCTATCTGTAGATGGTGGTGTACATGAGTCATTACCCTTCCTATGTTGTGGGCCCAGATCCAAATTACTGCCCCAGATGACCTTGGTAGTAGAAAGCAAGGCACTGCTCCCTGCCTTAAAAGCAAAAACAGCTTGATTACTTATCTGCATATTTGCTTTTACCCTCGGCTGTATCGGCCTCTCACCACTGTGCCTGGGGAGCATGGCGTGCAGGCCCCTCACTGCGGTGCTTTCTCTTCATGCAGCGCTTGGGTTCCAGGGCGCTTGGGCTCAGTGGTTGTGGCGTCTGGTTTAGGTGCCTTGTGGCCTGTGGAGTCTTCCTGGACCAGGGATTGGACCCATGTCCTCTGCATTGGCAGGTGGGTTCTTAACCACTGGAACACCAGGGACGTCTCCCCTGCCTTTTTTTGAATTCTGTGTATCTATTAAGAGTGAATTGACTTTTGGTCCTTCATGCCAAGGAGTTTATTCATACTGAATTTATAATTATTTCTCATACTTCTACATGTATGCACATTAAATAATATCTTTCTCATTTTGTATTTATGAATTTTGTAAATGAAATAAAATAGTCCATGGTTACCCATGTTATATTTTGGAAGGAAAATCTTTTTCATTAAAAAAATTTCAGTGTATTTTGCATATAGTGAAATTTACTGCCTTTACTGTACAATTGTTTGAGTTTTGACAGATTGATACAACCATGCAGCCACTACCGCGATCAAGATAGAGAGTTTTATTGCTCCAGAATTTTCCCCAGGATAGTTTTGTAGCCAACATTTCTCCCATTTGTCTGCAATCACCGATCTATTTTCTTTTTTTTTTTTTTGGATCTATTTTCTATTCCTACAATTTTGCCTTTGCAAGAATGTCTTCTCTGTGAAATCACACAGAATGTGCGCTTTTGACTATAGCTTTTTTCACGAAAGAATTCATTGAACATTAAATCATATTGCTGTGTGCATCGTGTGTGTTCGTTTCTTTTTTGCTGTTGAGTAGTATTCCATTTTACAGATATACTGGGAGTTTGTGTATTCCTCAGCTGACAGACATTTGAGCTATTTCTAGATGTTGGCAATTTACAGATAAAGTTGTTCTAAATGTCCGTGCATACCTTTTTGTTAAAACAGAGGTTTTTATTTACTTGGGTTAATATTTGGTAGTGGAATTTCTAAGCTGTATTGTAAGTCTATGTTTAACTGTGCAAGGAACTGTCGACATGTTTCCCTAAGTGAAGTACCATTTTGCATTCCTCTGAGAAATGTTTAAGAGTACCACTCACTCTGCATCTTCATCAGTACCTGATGTTGTCAGATATTTTTAAAAATGTAGATTTGATTCTAATAGGTATATATTAATAGTTGTATTTTATTGTGGTCTTAATTTTCACTTCTCTAGTGACTGTTGATGTTGCGCATCTTTTTATGTACTTAGTTGCCATCCTTGTATCTTCTTATATGAAGTATCTACTCAAATAGCTCCCTATTTTAAATTGGCTATTATTGAATTTTGAGAGTTCTATTTATAAGCTGGATACAAACTCTTTATTAGAAATATGATTTACAAATGTTTTCTCCCTCTCTAAGGCTTCTCATTATGATATTGGTTTCCAAAGAGTAGATATTCTTAATTTTGATGAAGTCCAATTTATTGAGTATTTTCTTTATGGATTGTGCTTTAGGTGTTGTATCTAAGAAATCATTGTTTAGCTCAAGAAAAACAGCATTTTTTTTACATTTTCTTTATTTTTCTATTTGATTGTCTTTTATTATAATTCTTTTTTTCTTTTTAAAAATATGTATTCATTTTTAATTGATTGATGATCAGTTTACAATATTGGTTTCATTTCTGTCATACATTTTCTATTAGAAGTTGCATAGCTTTAGGTGTTACATTTAGGTCTATCATCTACTTTGAGATAATTTTTGTATAGTGAGAAGTATGAATTGAGGTTCATTTTAAAAAAGCAAAACAGAATTCCCCACTGTTACCTAATTGTCCCAGCACCATTTGTTGAACTTACTTTCCTTTCTGTATTGATTGCCTTTGCACCTTTGTAAAAAATTAAGTGATACTACATGTGAGCATCTATTTCTGGACTACTTATTTTGTTCCATTTATTTGTATGTATTTCTTCTCACCAACATCAGACTGTCTTGACTTCTGTAGTTTTATAGTAAGCTTGGAAATCAGGTAATGTGAAACTTCCAACTTCCAAAAACTTTTTGATTATTTTCTTTGCCTGTCTATATAAATTTTAGAATGTTTATTTTTTTTAAATAACCCTCTTGGGATTTTGATTAGGACTCCATTAACTTTGTAGACCAATTTGGAGAGAACTGATATAACAACTTTGAATCTTCCTATCCTTGAAATAGTATATCATTGCATTTATTTAGATACTCTTGGTTTCATTCATTAATATTTTATAGTTTTTAACATACAGGTCTTATATTTACTTTGTGATTTTTTTTAACAAATATTTCATTTTTGGTACTATTGAAAATGGTGCTTCAAAAAATTTAAACTTCTGGTTATCTACTTCTAGTATATAGAAATACTATTAAATTTTTATATTGATATTATATCTTCAAGTATGATACTCACTAATTAGTTTTAACAGCTTTTTAAAAGGCCTTTGAGTTTTCTATATCATCTCTATACAGTTATGCCATTTGCAAATAGAGACTGTTTTATGTCTTTCTTTCCAGTCTTTATGCCTTTTATTTTTTCTTGCATCTCTGTTTTATCTATATAATAATATCTATCTATACATCCATATCCATATCCATGTGCTGTGCTGTACTTAGTTGCTCAGTCATGTCTGACTCTTTGCAACCCCATGAACTGTAGCCCACCAGGCTTCTCTGTCCATGGGGATGCTGTAGGCAGGAATACTGGAGTGGGTTGCAATGCCCTCCTCCAGGGGGATCTTTCCAACCCAGGGACTGAACTTAGGTTTCCTGCATTGCAGGTGGATTCTTTACTGACTGAGGCACCTGGGAAGCCCAAGAATACTGGAATGGGTAACATATCCCTCCTCCAGGGGATCTTTCTGACCCAGGAATCGCACCAGGGTCTCTTGTATTGCAAGCGGATGCTTGGCCAGCTGAGCTACCAGGGAAGCCCATCCATATCCATATCTATTTATATATTTAGCCCATTGTTCTAACCTGTCAAGTGGGCTTCCCGGTGGCTCAGTGGCAAAGAACCTGTCTTGCAATGCAGGCAATACAGAAGACAGTTTTAATACCTGGATCAGGAAGATGCCCTGGAGAAGGGAATGGCTACCCACTCGCGTATTTTTCCTGGAGAATCCCATGGACTGAAGATCCTGGTGGGCTTCAGTCCATGGGGTCGAAAGGAGTCCGATGTGATTGAGCATGCATGCGCTAGCCCACCAAGAATCTTGGAATCATGAAGCTGGCACCTAATCGTTTTTTCTGTTGACCAGAAAGTTCACCAGTTCCACATTCTAGTTTTTAAAGTACCAAACTAGATCATTTTTGTAAACAAAATAGATTTGCTTTTTATTAGGAGAAATTTAAAGTATCCATGTTGTTGTCGTTTGGTCTCTAAGTCGTGTCTGACTCTTTGGACCCCATAGACTGTAGCCGGCCAGTCTCCACTGTCCTTGGGATTTCCCAGGCAAGGATACTGGAGTGGGCTGCCATTTCCTTCTCCAGGGGATCTTCCCGACCCAGGGATTGAATCTTTATCTTCTGCGTTGCAGGTGGATTCTTGACCACTGAGCCACTGGGGAAGCCCTAAAGCCTCTATGTGTGTTAGTCACTCAGTCGTGTCTGACTCTGACCCCATGGACTGTAGCCCACCAGGCTCCTCAGTTCATGGAATTCTCCAGGCAAGAATACTGGAGTGGATTGCTGTTCCTTTCTCCAGAAAGCATCTATAGATACGGGGAGACAGTACAATGAACACGTCACTTCTATCAGAAGGCGTCAAAAGTTACCAACACGTGGCCAGTCTTGCTTCTTCTATACCTTCACTGGCTTCTTCTTTGTGTGCTTACTGTTGGGTTATTTTAAACAGCATAGCATGTTTAGATAGAGATATAGTGACCACCTCCACTATGCTATAAGCTATCCAAAGTAAAGAATGCTATCTTACTTATAATTGTATACCCATTATAGAGCTCAACACCTTGCGCATGGAATATATGTTCAAGATATTTTTGTTGAACTAAATTTTTGTGGAATCTCTCACTTTAGTATAGTTCTAAATGCCTTTCTCCCATTGTTTTCTGAAAATCCGTCTAGTTTACTTTGAGGTCCAATCCTATATTTAGTTGCTTATATAATCTTTTTGAAAATATTTTATTTAAAACTCATGACAAAATATATGTAATGAATATGTACCAAAGCATAGTAATGCCATGTACAGTCAATACCCAACTTAAGAACCAGAATTTCACAAGATTACTGGAGCTTCTGTACACCTTATCTCCTTCTAGAAGTAATCTCTATTGCGAATTTTATCATTCATATTTTTAATAGTTGTATACATAAGTAGACTCTATATGTTTGTCAGTCCATGATGTTGTTAGATATTTTTAGAAGCATCTTTAAGAAACATACTGTTTAGTTTTGCTCATTTTTATTAGTTTGATTGCTTTATAATGTTGTATTAGTTTCTGCTATATAATTTTGCTCATTTTTGAAGCTTGTAAAAATGCTATCATATAGTTAAGTGTCTGCAAATGATTTTTAAAATAATGCCATTCAGACAATTTTATTTTATATAATTATTGGTATCATTTGCCTTAAGTGTACCATAATTGCTTTCTGGTTGTCTGATCTGGTCTTCCTTTTTTGGCTTTTGTTGACTTCTTTTGGATTAATAGAATATTTTTGAGATTCTCTTTAACCTCCACTTGTTTTTTCTAATTAAATTTCCTTTATAATATTTGGTGATAGCTCTGACTTGATGGACATGAGTTTGAGTGAACTCTGGGAGTTGGTGGTGGACAGGGAGGCCTGGTGTGCTTGTGATTCATGGGGTCGCAGAGAGTCGGACATGACTGAGTGACTGAACTGAACTGAACTGAACTAAGGTTTAAAATATATGTTTTAACTTAGTATAGTCTATCTTCACATTTATTATATCACTTTATACAGGTTATGTGAGCCTTGTAACAGAATTCTTTCCTTTCTTCCCTCCTATCCTTTGTACTATTGTCCTCATATGTTTTACTTCTCATACGTTATACACTTTGTAATACACTGTTACCACCAATACTTTGGTCACCTCATGGGAAGAGCTGACTCATTTGAAAAGACCCTAATGTTGGGAGGGATTTGGGGGCGGGAGGAGAAGGGGGCGACAGAGGATGAGATGGCTGGATGGCATCACCGACTCGATGGACACGGGTTTGGGTAAACTCTGAGAGTTGGTGATGGACAGGGAGGCCTGGCGTGCTGTGGTTCATGGGGTTGCAAAGAGTCGGACATGACTGAGCGACTGAACTAAACTGAACTTAGGCTTTAGACAACATATTTTCTTTTAAAATTATTTAAACTAAGAAAGAATTTCTCTACCCATTCCCCTTTTCCTTTTGGTAACTGAAAGCTTGTTTCCTGTGTCTCTCAGTCTCTTTCTGTTTTGGAAATAAGTTCATCTGTGCCTTTTTTGTTCTGGATTCCACATGTAAGTGATATCGTATGGTATTTCTTTATGATATCGCATGATATGTCTTTCTCTGTCTGGCTTACTTAGTATCATAATCACTAGGTCCAGCTATGTTGCTACAAATGTCATTATTTCAATCTTTTTAATGGTTGAATAATACTTCATTATGTATATATATACCACATATACAAACTAATATATATATATAATTAGATAGCTGTGCTGTACACCTGAAACTTACATGATATTGTAAATCACCTATACATCAATAAAAAATTTTAAGATAAAATAAATGAAAAAAACTGTGAAAAAATGAGATTAAACAATCATCTCAGTTTTAGGCAGTGCCTTTGTGCCTGGGCCTTGGGGATAGCGCATTCTAAGTGTTTCCATCAGTCCCACCTGTGGCAACAGAGCTCTGCCTTGGATTTGCGGCAGGCATCCAGAAGAATTCCTGCCCCCGCCGAGGGTATCAGGCTTCTGCTCTGTGTTGGTGCAGAGCATGGACACAGAGACGTTCCATTGTCCTACCTTTCCCTAAGAAGCTTTCTGGTGGCAGGAAGGGAAGGGGAGTGTCACACCGTCTCCAGAGGCTGGTGGCTTTTGCTGCCGTCTCTTTCCCAGGGACCCTGGACACCAGATGATTTTCTGTTCTTCCCAAAGTGGCCTTTGTTTTTGATGAGAGACGGATTTGCCCCTGAATCAAGCAGAAGCTGCTCTCTATCCATGTACACCCCATGTACACCATGTACAAGGGAGATCTCTCTGGTCTCCTGTCCCGCCCCTAATCTTTCTTGAGGGCGTCACTGGAGCACCATGGAGAAGAGCTGGTGTGTGAGCCCCTAGGTCTGGGGCTCCTAGTTATTCTAAACTTACATCCTAGGCCACATTTGGACTTTAGGAATTTGTTAAAATTTCAGCTGAAGCCTTACCCTCTGCTGAAGTGGTCTCCTATTTCTCTCGATCTCTGCAAAGGTGAAATAATTTCCATGTCTTGTCTTTCTTTAAAGGGACTTGCTGCTGCTGCTGCTAAGTCACTTCAGTCATGTCCGGCTCTGTGTGACCCCATAGATGGCACCCCACCAGGCTCCCCCGTCCCTGGGATTCTCCAGGCAAGAACACTGGAGTGGGTTGCCATTGTGACCTCAGCTCCCTGATGGGTTCAAGATAAGTTATAATTTTACATATTATCTGTTTTTTTGTTGTTATTAGGATGGGAGAAACATTCTCTTGCAGCTTTCTATAGCTTATGTGGAAATGGGGTTTATAAAGCTTATTTTCTTCACTCAGTAGCAAAGTTTTAAGATTTATGTTAATGCATATAGCTGCAGTTCATTTATTTCCCCTGATGTATAATATTCTACTATGTATATATATTACAAATTACCCATTCTCCTGTAAATAGGCATTTGAATTGTTTCCAGTAATTTATTCTTATAAACAACATTGCTTTGAACACTCTTAGTCGGATCTGTTGGTCTGCCTTTGCCAATTTCTCTAGCCTGTATATCTATAAGGGGTGCTACTGGACTGTAAATTATGCATGCAGGTAAGTTATTTGTTCATGGATGCTCGTATGTAAGCTATTTGTTCAACCTTACAAAACAATGCTTTTTAAAAATTTACCCCGCCACACCTCCTCACAATAAAGAAAACCTGCATGTATCATTGACAGGGATCCTTTTATTTTTTTGTCATCACCTATGTCTTCCCTTTCTTTCCTATGATCTCTTGATTTCTGATTCCTTCTATTTTTCTATTTGGTTCGTGCAGCTTAGGATTCAGCTCTTATTTCATCTTAATTCTATTTTTTTTTTAATTTGCCTGCATCAAGTTGTAGTTGCGGCATGCAGGATCCATCATGCAGCGCATGAATTATTTAGATGCGGCACACAGGCTCAGTAGCTGCAGTGCATGGGCTTAGCTACCCTGTGGCTTATGCACACACGCACATGTGGGAGCTTAGTTCCCTGACTAGGGGTCCAACCATGTCCCCTGCAATGCAGGGCTGATTCTTAACCACTGGACCACCAGGAAGCCCCCATATTAGTACTATTATTTCATTTCTTGATTTTTATCTCTTAGTCTTTTAAAACATATTTTTGCTTGTATTTGCTAACATTTGCTTGAATTTGCTAACATTGAAATAGCTAACATGTGTTGAGCTTTAGATTATAATAGCCCTCATTTTACTCAGCCCCTGATCCCCCGTCTCCAGCTCTCGGTAGCTGAGCCAGCATCCTGACCTAGTGTTTACCCTTTGGCCTACTGTGTGTGTGTTGGTGGGGAGGGCATATGTGTGCGCATGTGCGTGCATGGGTATTGTTATCTAAACACATGAAGTTGAAATAACTACCAATTACTATCCTTTAGGTAGACTTAATTTCATTCTGGACACTGGTTTAAGTAATTATTCACAACTCCCAAGCACATTTCTCTTCTTTCAGGGACATTAAGAAAGATAAAATTGAGGTTTAGACAGTTTAGGACTCAGTGATTTTTCTTTTCCCTCTTCACACGGTAGGTGACTCAGAGAACTTGCTTCATAAAACACAAATTAAGATTTTTTCATGGAATTCACAGATTCACTGTAAAATTGGATAATTCCTCCTAGCTAAGAGAAACCACGTGGTCTTGGAGGTCCTGGCACCACTCCCAGGCCAGCTCCATGCCTGATGACTGACCAATGACTGGCTGATACAGGACACAGATGGCAGAACTCCTCGCCTCTGGAGCAGGGAGAAGGCAGCAACTCTGTGATGTGATTCATACTCTAGAGAAGGAGTCGGCAAACCATGCCCCCTTGGCCAAATCTGATTGCTTTTGTAAACAAAGTTCTATTGGAACAAAGCAAGGCTCCTTTACTTTATTGCCTACAGTTACTAATATGCCACAAAGGCAGAGCTGAGAAGCTGAGCGATGATGAAACCTACTGACTCTCGTTCTAGAGCCTTATTTCCAACCGCAGACCCCAGCGGACACCCACGCTCTCCTTGGGCCCCTCCTCTACTGTCCTGTTCCCTCTCCTCCCTCACAGGTTGTACCCAAATCTCGTCGTCAGGCTCTGCTTCCTGACAAGGGAGACTAACACATATACTCATACGCTTCTTCGTTTTCCAGCTATTTTCTTTGTGTCTCCATTGGCTCTAAGCGGAGTGTCCCAGACCCATGTGCTGACATTGCTCAGCAATCAGCTCCCTCCCAACTGGTTTTTTGAATCAGTGATGCTCTTCTCAGAAAGGGAAAGTGCTCATCATTTCTGCAAACTCAACTTTTCTTTCTACAGCTTCTCTGATAGAGTGACACTCATTGCCCAGAATGATCTTTGTTACCCTAGTTTCAAGAATCACAGATTATTATTCTTTCATTTGCATTTGTAATATTTCTCAGATCACCAGAAGCCTCCACAGCATTTATCATCATATGATGCATGCTATAGCCCATGTCCAAAGACCTCTGGGAATATAAATTTCTCACCTCAATTGCAGGTAATGATTAAGTTGTTGTTTAGTTGCCAAGTTGTGTGCGACTCTTGTGACCCCACGAACTATAGCCTGCCAGGCTCCTCTGTCCATGTGATTTCCCAGTTAAGAATCCTGGAGTGGGTTGCCATTTCCTTCTCCAGGGCATCTTTCCGACCCAGGGATTGAACCCATACTTCTGGCATTGGCAGGCAGATTCTGGCCACCAGGGAAGCCCAATGATAAAGTATGGGCAAGAATTAGGTGAGGATATTGTTGGAATTCATTATATTAAAAATAAAAATATATTAAAATTAAAAATAAAAATAAGGAGAAAATATTTTGTCCACCATTTGTCGAGCGCCACACAGAAAGAATGAAGTTTTGTTTAAGTAGCACCCAGTCCTACCACCTCCCTCTTGAGTTGCCTGCCTTCATGCTAATTTAGCAGCACTGAAATCTTCCCATGATGGGGATGTCTTACTTGCGTGATTACTTGCAGTTGACGCTTAGAAAGATATTCATGGTTTCTAATGCAGAATGCTTAAATTTTTCTTCTTATTGAGAAAATAAAGGAAGCAGTAGGGCTAACACATAAAATGAAAAATATAATTACATCAAGAGTTGAAACAAAGTCATTTTCTGAAAGGATAAAGGGGGGAATGAGGAGAAAGAGAGAAACTTATTAATGAAGTAGGATCAGGTGTGCTGAGGTTGCATTTTAATATTGGCTGAGGATCTGGGCTGGGATGAGCGAGGCAGGGACTGTTCATGTCTGTGTGCAGAGACAGTGGATCGTTTCAGAAAGGCTGAGGCTGCTTCTCAGGACACAGGAGAGGTGCAGTCTCTCTTTTCTGAAATGCGTGTTTTCAGGTCAGTGGCCCACTGTAGGATTTTCAAATGGGTGGTTTCATTCAGCTTGCAGGAAAGTGCTGTATGTGTGGCATTGGAATAATCTCTTTACCAGAACAGGGATTTTATGAGCAGAAAGTTAATTTAGAATGTCATTGGTCGATGAACTTCAGTAAAATATTTTAGATCTAAGGGACATTTACCAAAGCCCTTTTCAGTTTTCCAGTTGATTAAAAATCATTGCTGAGTGCTAATAGGTGAATAGAGGGGGACTCAAGATTCAGAATTAAATACTCACATACAACCATTCAATTTTAAGATAGTAATTCAAACCTTCCAATGACCAATATGATGGTGTAGCATATAATAAAACACTTCACATTTGTACATTACTCTAGAATTCTTTCAATGTACTTTCATGTTTTTAATTTTATTTTACCCTCACAGTAATACTGCAAAGGGGAATAGGTATTTAATTTATTAATGAACTTAATAATCAAGCTCAAAATAAGCTTTTTATAAAAATTAACATATATGTATTCTATATAATTAATGTTGTTAAACAGATACATAGTAGAGTCACAAATATGAGCATGTACTTTGGACAAAATTAGAAAAAATATCTGGGCTCAAGCACTGATCCTCACTCTTACTGGTTTGGTAACACTGAGGATGCTGTTTGACACACCTGAACCTCATTTTAAAAAGAGGCATTTAAAATGAATATGGTATTAATGAATAACACCTAAGGTTGTGAATGAGAACTACCTGACACAAAGTTAATGTTCAGCAAATTTCAGTGGCTTTTCTACTTACTTTCAGCTATATGCCTCCCAAATTTAAAAAAGATAAAAAACAGCTTCCAAGGTAAACCTTGTGTAAAATGGGTATGACTGAGACCAAAGAAACACTATCTAAAAAAGAGCCACCACCCCAAATAGATAGTGCCATCAACTGAAGATGAGTTAATTCCTAAGGATTTACTCGGAGTTTCCTGACATCTGAAAGGAAGCTCATTAGTTACCTAATGTTCTCTCCAGACAAAAGAAAGCACACACATTTACTGCAAGAAATAAAGCTGTCCTTGGAATTATGTTAAACGAAGTGTATTTCCATGGGCCTTTCGAAAACTGATGTTTGCAAGTGTAGTGGACATTGCTTGGCTCCAGCTTTGAAAATACAACAGAAATACAGATGAGACAACTTTCCTGTCGACCCTCTGCAACAGCTCAGGGCAAAACCTTCCATCATCAATCAGTGAAGGCATTTCTATGGAGAACTGAGATAATTTGGTCCAAGTACGTGACTTCTTGATGATCTAACTTAAAAAGCAGCAAGATTTAGAGAGTCTAGAAGAAAGGGTACTTAGCATGCCTATTACACTTTCTCTTTCAAATATTAGATGCCTGAAGTCAGCCCTAGGCAGGTGCTGTGTGTAGGCGCTCAGTTGTGTCCAACTCTGTGTGACCCCATGGACTGTAGCCCACCAGGCTCAGATTCTTGCAGGCAAGAACACTGGAGTGGGTTGCCATTTCCTCTTCCAGGGGATCTTCCCAACCCAGGGATCGAACCTGCATCTCTTGCATCTCCTGCTTTGGCTGGTGGATTCTTTACAACGGCATTACCTGGGAAGCCCGGGGCAGGTACTGGCTCTCAGACAAATCCTGATTGAACAACCACCTGTGACGCAGCGGTTCTATACTACTGACTTGTGAAAATCGTATGCTTTAGACACCAGACATGAGGGAGGCAGCATTATCATTATGTCATGAATGTTAAGAGCTTTACTTACATTTTGGCCAAGTTGGAGGACCAACCCATTTCAGTAGCTGGTTGGAAAGTGGGTGGACTAATAGGTAAGGTTACTCTTTCCCTTACAGGAAAGCACTGACTCTTCCCTGTGGGCTTGCATTCCTCAAGTTCTGTGACGTACAGTGCAGGAAGGACAAGTATCATCTTCATACACCAGCAGCATAGGTGTTACTAGAATTTTCCTTCTCCGATCCCCTGGACCAGAGGGTTTACAGTAGTAGACACTGGGTAAAGCTGTGGAAACAACCCAGTGATAAAGACTTCAGCTTGTTGCTTCTGCCATGCCTTCTGGTTTAATCCATTTCAGATCAAATTCTCAATAATTCTGTTTCCTGTCCTAAAATTCTGCTTGCATGGGATGTGTGTTTCCATGGATGAGACTTTTCATACTTGGCTGGTTACCCTGGTGTCAATATATGTTTTCAAGGACTTTGGTCCAGTCATGTAGGGGAGACCCAACTCAGTTCAGTCACTCAGTCGTGTTCAACTCTTTGCGAGCCCATGAACTGCAGCACGCCAGGGCTCCCTGTCCATCACCAATTCCCGGAGTTTCCTCAAACTCGTGTCCATTGAGTCGGTGATGCCATCCAACCATCTCATCTTCTGTTGTCCCCTTCTCCTCCTGCCCTCAAACTTTCCCAGCATCAGGGTCTTTTCCAAGGAGTCAGTTCTTCACAGCAGGTGGCCAAAGTATTGGAGTTTCAGCTTCAACATCAGTCCTTACAATGAATATTCAGGATTAATTTCATTTAGAATTGACTGGTTGGATCTCCTTGTAGTCCAAGGGATTCTCAAGAGTCTTCTCCAACACCACAGTTAAAAAGCATCAAATTCTTTGGCATTCAGCTTTCTTTACAGTCCAACTCTCACATCCATACATGACTACTGGAAAAACCATAGTTTTGACTAGACAGACCTTAGTTGGCAAAGTAACGTCTCTGCTTTTAAATATGCTGTCTAGGTTGGTCATAGCTTTTCTTCCAAGGAGCAAGTGTCTTTTTATTTCATGGCTGCAGTCACCATCTGCAGTGATTTTGGAGCCCAAGAAATAAAGTCTGTCACTGTTTTCACTGTTTCCCCATCTATTTGTCATGAGGTGATGAGACTGGGTGCCATGATCTTAGTTATTTGAATGTTGAATTTTAAGCCAACTTTTTCACTCTCCTCTTTCACTTTCATCAAGAGGCTCTTTAGTTCTTCTTCACTTTCTGCCATAAGGGTGGTGTTATCTGCATATCTGAGGTTATTGATATTTCTCCCAGCGATCTTGATTCCAGCTTGTGCTTAATCCAGCCAGGCATTTCACATGACGTACTCTGCATATACATTAAATACGCAGAGAGACAACATACAGCTTTGACATACTCCTTTCCCAATGTGGAGCCAGTCTGTTGTTTCATGTTTGGTTCTAACTGTTGCTTCCTGACCTGCATACAGATTTCGCAGGAGGCAGGTAAGGTAGTTTGGTATTCCCATCTCTTGAAGAGTTTTTCTAGAGTTTGTTGTGATCCACATAGTCAAAGCCTTTGGCTTAATCGATAAAGCAGAAGTAGATGTTTTTCTGAAATTCTCTTGCTTTTTCTATGATCCAGTGGGTGTTGACAATTTTATCCTTGGTTCCTCTGCCTTTTCTAAATGCAGCTTGAACATCTAGAATTTCATGGTTCACATACTGTTGAAGCCTGACTTGGAGAATTTTGAGCATCAATTTGCTAGCATATGAGATGAGTTCAATTGTGTGGTAGTTCAAACATTCTTTGGCATTGCCCTTCTTTGTGATTGAGTGAAAACTGACCTTTCCAGTCCTGTGGATGCTACTGAGTTTTCCAAATTTGCTGGCATATTGAGTGCAGCACTTTAAGAGCAATATTACCTTTTAGGATATGAAATAGCGCAACTAGAATGCCATCACCTCTGCTAGCTTTGTTCATAGTGATGCTTCCTAAGGCCCACTTGACTTCATAGTGCAGGATGTCTGGCTCTAGGTGAGTGATCACACCATCATGGTTATCTGGGTCATGGAGTCCTTTTCTGTATAATTCTTCTGTGTATTCTTGCTATCTCTTCTTAATATCTTCTGCTTCTGTTAGGTCCCTACCATTTCTGGACTTTATTGAGCCCATCTTTGCATGAAATGTTCCCTTGGTATCTCTAATTTTCTTGAAGAGATCTCTAGTCTTTCCCATTCTATTGTTTTCCTCTATTTGCATTGATCACTGAGGAAGTTTTTCTTATCTCTCCTTGCTATTCTCTGCAACTCTGTTTTCAATGGGTATATTTTTGACTGTGGCTAAGATCATGAACTCTTTATTGCCAGATTCAGACTTAAATTGAAGAAAATAGGTAAAACCACTAGACCATTCAGGTATGACCTAAATCAAATCCCTTATGATTAGACAGTGGAAGTGGCAAATAGATTCAAGGGATTAGATCTGATATACTGAGTGACTGAAGAACTATGGATGGAGGGTCGTGACATTTTACAGGAAGCAGTGATCAAGACCATCCCCAATGAAAAGAAATGCAAAACGGCAAAATGGTTGTCTGAGGAGGCCTTACAAATAGCTGTGAAAGAAGAGAAGTGAAAGGCAAAGGAGAAAAGGAAAGATACACCCATTTGAATGCAGAGTTCCAGAGAATAGCAAGGAGAGATAAGAAAGCCTTCTTCAGTGATCAGTGCAAAGAAATAGAAGAAAACAATAGAATGGGACCCAAATGGAAAAACAAACAAACAGACAAACAAAAAACTATTTCTGTTGCTCTTATAAGTGTGTGTGTGTGTGTGCACGCACGTGTGTGCAAGCTCTAGTGTGCCCAACCCTTTGCGACCCCATGGACTATATAGCCTGTCAGGCTCCTCTGTCCATGGGATTTTCCAAGCAAGAATACTGGAGTGGGTTGGCATGCCCTACTCCGGTGGCTCTTCCTGACCCGGTGATCCAACGCACGTCTCCTGTGTCTCCTGCACTGCAGGCAGATTCTTTATCACTGAGTCATCAGGGAAGCCCGCTCCTGTAAACATTTCCAAGTATTTTTATGATTTCTCTTTCAAGAGATGGTAATTCCAAGATTTGCAGGACAGGATGTGCTTTGGAAGTTTAAAGGCAGCCACTTCATTCACACGTATGGCTCACAAGTGGAATTATGTCAGCGCAGGTGGCATTTGTTTGAAAGAATAAACTGATGTTTGTACCATATCTGCTCAATTATTTGTAAGATTCTTTACCTGATGGTGTTGCACCTTCCATATGCAAAGCAGGATTATGGCAATAATACATGAGCTTAATTTTCTATCCAGTGTTGCACCTGGACTCCTAGTTAATGAAGTAGTTCTTTATTGTTATCTGTCTTTTGTAAGAGAAAATTTCCCAGGCATGGGAAATATATTCTCCTGAGACTCATCACAGAATTAAAATTTAGCAGTTATTGCCTCCATCTTTATGGTTTTTTATTGCAAAAATGAAAGTCCAAGTTCTGAAATGTTCAAAGTGAAATATGGAGCTATTAATAGTTCTTACCCCAATACCATCCCCTTGAAATTTTTTGATTAATATTTTGTCTCAGTTTAAGGATTTATCACAAAAGAATATGTTCATAAATATTTCCACACAATAGATTATATAAAATATCATAAAATATTTTGTGCTTGGAACAATGATAGCTGGTTAATGAAGTATTTTTATGGGTACATGTTTGATTTTTAAGCTCTGATTAAAAACCAATATATCAAATAAAAATAATGTGAAAACCTTCCAGTGGTAAAACATGAAGAATCTCCATTCCAACAACTCTCTATTCCAGAACCAATCAGCAAAGTCACTGAAGAGGAATTTTATTCTTCCTTTCGCAGGCTCCCTCCATCAGGCACAAGCAGATGGAGTTTTCGAGGGCTGAGACAAAGACTTCTGCCTTAGAAATTTAGAGAATAGTTTTCTGGTCTTTGTGAAGAATGTCTTCAAGCTTGTGTGGATGAATCATCTGCATATTTTTATCTACTCTGTAAACGTTTCAACTGGGACTGGCATTCATTTAGCAAGATTGAGCCACAGTGAGTTAATGACATATAGCCCTACTCTGAGCCTTTGCAAAACATCTCCATTCATCTCAGGAGAGGATCAGCAGGATCCCTATAGCACAAAAAGAAAACACAGAGGTGTGTGATGAAGGTCTGAGTTAATCAGGGACAAATGCAAGCTAAGGTCTCTAAATCCTTTTATAATTCGTTTACGATTGAGTGTAGAGACTGCTGTGGCTGAGAAGTTTTCCATGATCCCTTAGGCCTGGGTTAACTGCATCTCCTAGTTTCCATGGTGTCCTGTGCACAGAGAACACTCTATTATCATTGCAGGTTACTTGAATTTCCAAATTGTAAGCCCTTTGAAGGTAAGAATTTTGTCTTATTAATGATTGTCTCCCCATCTCTTAACACATTTCTTGACCCACAGTGGTATCTCCATAAGTATCTACCAAGAAAATAAATACATAAACACACAAATAAATGTTTACTAAATTTTCCAACCTCATCAATAGCTTCCAAGCTCTAGCTTCAGGGTTTTGTTAACTGTTAACACTGGTCACTAAACATGCTTAAGAAGGCTAGCTTGCTGTCTTCTGAGACATGTCTCAGTTGAACACTTTGAGGATTCTCAGCAAGGGGGGCTATTGTTCAGAGCTATATACTGAGTTTACACCCTTCTACACAGACACATGTAAGAATTTAAGAGGGTGCCTCCCATTTGCATCACCCAGAACTCTGTCTCAAGAGCTGTATACCCTCTTAACAGGCAATGCTATTACGGAAGGGCCAGAACCTGGCTTACTTTGCTTTGAGGTTGGAGACAGAAAGCACCCGGTGATGCCCGGACATGGGAGGCATCCCCTGCATGGGGCACAAGGCAGAACACAGCCGCTGAATGGCAGCAAAGCTGCTGTTGTGTGAGACGGGCGGGCCCCTTGCACTTCACCTGCCTGTCGTTTGGACCTCCACTCAAAAAGTAAGTTTTCGGTGAGAGTTAACACTATTTCCCATAACTGAATTATAATTGCCTGGTTTCTCATCTTATTTCTTCACGAATTGACAAACCCCTTGAACCATGATTTTATCCTGTTCATTGTTGTGATTTAGCTCCTCATACATTGATGTAATACAAGAAGTAATGTATTTCTGCCCAGTGTGGGAGATTTCTCAGGTAGTATTAAACTTGGAAGTTATATCAGAAAGATGATGAAGCCAAGAACACGTCCTTTTCCTTCTGTAACTAAGCAGAAACAAAAAATTATAGCAGGCAGTGTCACCAGAAATATCAATAACCTCAGATATGCAGATGACACCACCCTTATAGCAGAAAGTGAAGAAGAACTAAGGAGCCTGTTGATGAAAGTGAAAGAGGAGAGTGAAAAAGTTGGCTTAAAGCTCAACATTCAGTAAACTAAGATCATGGCATCCAGTCCTATCACTTCATGGCAAATAGATGGGGAAACAGTGGCTGACTTTATTTTGGGGGGCTCCAAAATCACTGCAGATGGTGATTGAAGCCATGAAATTAAAAGATGCTTGCTCCTTGGAAGGAAAGTTATGACCAATCTAGACAGCATATTAAAAAGCAGAGACATTACTTTGTCAACCAATGCCCATCTAGTCAAGGCTATGGTTTTTCCAGTAGTCATGTATGGATGTGAGAGTTGGACTATAAAGAGGGCTGAGAGCCAAAGAATTGATGCTTTTGCACTGTGGTATTAGAGAAGACTCGAGAGTCCCTTGGACTGCAGGAGATCAAACCAGTCCATCCTAAAGGAGATCAGTCCTGAGTGTTCATTGGAAGGACTGATGTTGAAGCTGAAACTCCAATATCTTAGCCATCTAATGCAGAGAGCTGACTCATTTGAAAAGACCCTGATGCTGGCAAAGATTGAGGGCAGGAGGAGCAGGGGACAACAGAGGACGAGATGGTTGGATGGCATCACCGACTCAATGGACATGAGTTTGGGTAAACTCTAGGAGTTGGTGATGGACAGGAAGGCCTGATGTGCTGCGGTACATGGGGTCACAAAGAGACAGACCCAACTGAGCGACTGAAGTGAACTCAAGTGTCACCAGGTATGTTCTGGAGAGCTTGCCCCCAGGTTCTTGCGTTGCACAGACATATCCAATTAAGTACAACCATACTTCCCAGTGGCGTAGTGGTAAAGAATCTGCCTGCAATGCAGGGGACCCAGGTTCAATCCCTGGGTTGGAAAAATCCCGTAGAGAAGGAAATGGCCACCCCCTCTAGTATTCTTGCCAGGAAAATCCCATGGACAGAGGAGTCTGGCAGTCCATGGGGTTACAAGAGTTGGACATGACTTAGTGACTACACCACCACCACCACCATACTGAGAACTACAGAAATAGAAATAGAGACTTTCCTGACATTGTTAATTTCTGGAATTAGTTTTAAAAACCATAAAGAAAGGGGAAAAGTTTCCTTATGGGAATTGGTAAAATCAGTGAACGGTGCAAAAAAGAAGGAAGCAAGATCAGGTCAGAGAACTTTAATTCACAAACTCCTTCTTGGAGTTCACAAATTCCCTTCTCAAGAGAACTTTAAGTGAAGAATAATGTCTTCATTCATTCATTCAGCAACTATTTTCCAAGCAATGTGTTAGATTTGGGGGATTTAAAAAGAGTCATTAAGCCGTCATGGAGTGCATAGTCTAGAAAGGAACAGACAAAATAAAACAAAATCAGAAAGTAAATAGTAAAGCAAGGCTAATAAGACTTTTTTACTTTAAGCATAAAACAGTACATAGAAGGGAAACATTGCATCTTGAAAGATTAGAGAGCAGAAAACGTGATGTCCAACGTTTTGGAAAGTAAGAATCAAGACATGGAGTTATTGGAGATGAGACTGAAGGGCAAGCAGGGTCACTTCTTTGTTACCATGTTAGGATCTTGAACCTACAGTGTAAGTCATAGAGAATCGAAGGGTGTTAAACCACAGAAATATATCTGGATGTTTTAAACCACAAAAATATATCTGGATGTTAGACCAGTGACTCCTAATGACAGTATAAATCATGAGGAGTCATTAAAGGGTTTTAAACCACAGAAACATATTTGGATGTTACATAAGCATATTTGGTGGTGGTGACTGTTTAGACTGCAGATGGTGACTGCAGGCATGAAATTAAAAGACTCTTACTCCTTGGAAGGAAAGTTATGACCAACCTAGATAGCATATTGAAAAGCAGAGACATTACTTTGCCAACAAAGGTCCATCTAGTCAAGGCCATGGTTTTTCCAGTGGTCATGAATGGATGTGAGAGTTGGACTATGAAGAAAGCTGAGCACCGAAGAATTGATGCTTTTGAACTGTGGTGTTGGAGAAGACTCTTGAGAGTCCCTTGGACTGCAAGGAGATCCAACCAGTCCATTCTAAAGGAGATCAACCCTGGGTGTTCTTTGGAAGGAATGATGCTAAAGCTGAAACTCCAATACTTTGGCCACGTCATGTGAAGAGTTGACTCATTGGAAAATACTCTGATGCTGGGAGGGATTAGGGGTGGGAGGAAAAGGAGACGACAGAGGATGAGATGGCTGGATGGCATCACCGACTCAATGGACGTGAGTCTGAGTGAACTCTGGGAGTTGGTGATGGACAGGGAGGCCTGGCGTGCTGCGATTCATGGGGTCACAGAGAGTCAGACACGACTGAGTGACTGAACTGAACTGAACTGTTTGAATGATGGACACCAGAGAAACAATAGTGAAGATAAGGAGATGTGCAAGTGGTCCAGAGAGAAGGGCTGCGGGTGTACGCCTGGGAAGGGAAGTAGTTGTAGGAATGGAACACAAGGGTATCTTCCAGGAAACGCTGCAGACATCCAGCTGGAAGTATTTAATAACTCACTGTAATGTGGAGACGAGAGGAATGTAGAGGTATGGATGACTGCTGCTGGTTCCGAGGGTAGATGTTGACGTGAATAGGGAGCGGACCACAGGAGGAGGACAAAGAAGAGGGTAAGTGTAGTTTTGTGGCTGTTGAACAGAGAAGTCTGAAGTTGCTGCTGAATATATGGGAATAATATTAACAGGTGAGGAAGAAAAGAGATATATATTTGTTCATGCCATCAGTATACAGTTTGAAATCACTAGAAGAACAACCTTGTACATTATTTTATATGGTACATATTAAATACTTGTATATTATAATATAGTATATAATTTGCTATATTTATGTAGGAATTAATATTTATATATTTATATATAATAGTCAGTACTAAATGAGTACATTATAATACAATATGGATTTGTGGATTATATATATTTATATATTGTATGGGTGTGTGTAGTAGTCACTCAGTCATGTCTGACTCTTTGTGACCCCATAGACTGCAGCCCACCAGGCTCCTCTGTCCATGGAATTCTCCAGGCAAGAATACTCCAGTGGGTTGCCATTCCCTTCTCCAGGGGATCCTCCCAAACAGGGATTGAACTCAGGTCTCCTGCATTGCAGGCAGATTTTTAGGGAAGCTCATGTTCGTACATTAAACTCATATATATATGTTTAATATTTACATTTTTGTATTTACACTAAGCTACTTTTCTGATGGGGCATATTTCAGAAGGAAATTACTTTATATTCCCCCCAAACAAGGATGCAATGTGGTCCTTGGCCCTATGCTTTACTTCTAATACTTATTCAGCCAAGAGTGAATGGTTGGGCTTAGTGACTTCGGGCCCAATGGTTATTAACCCTTCCTCTAGTTCCCAGAGCCTCACATTTTAGGAACAAGGGGTTGTCTATAAAATTCCAGGTCTCCCATCCTTTTATTTGCTAACAAAGAAATGTGTTCTATTTGAAAATTGTAACCATTCCAGAGTAATCAAATGAATCCTCTTTTAACTTACTAGACTGCTCTGTATGAAAAGACTCCAAAAAAGAATCAATAATCTTAACAGGCATTTTAGCTCTATAACATAAACAGGATTTAACATCCACACAATGCTATTTTCACACTATTAACTAAGAAGTATGCAAATCAACACTGGTCTAGTCTGTGCTGACATTAAATTAGCACTTCATTAAGAAGAGTCGGGGCCCTTGGTACTTGAAGTTGTGCCAGAGAGAGGATATTTCTTTTCTTTGAAAACCACATGTTTTCCCCCAAAGCTCCAGAGCTTCTTGGAATATCTGTTAATATTTATATATATTTCAGCTGTTATTAAAGAAAAAAAAAAAAAACCTTAATGGCTTCTGCTAACATCCTATATCTCACAGAAGGCCAGAAGTTCTGAGTGTCCTTCTAAGGACTTATTTTAGATCCAAAGTGCTCTCCTTGAGAATAGTTGCCCTGACAGGTGACACAGCAGTGGTGGAGTGATGGAATAATCAATGATGGAGTGAGTCTGTTCCATTCAACCATGCTTTTAACCATTCAGTATTTAGTAAGCACTTATGGTATTTATTAAGCACTTAGAGCGTTCTAAGCACCTTGTAAGGTTTTGTGGATAAAGTATAAAGAAGTTTCAATCCTTGAGGATGGATTCACCGAGTGATTGTGGAATGTAACCATATATATCTTACAATGTAGTAAATGTAAATATCTATCTTATAATGTAGTGTATTAAATTTCACAATTGGATTATGAATAGTGTGCTATGGAAGCCCTGCCTCTAGGACACTGACACGGAGAAATGGATATTTAGTGTGAGTGTTTGATCGTAATTAAAAATTTTCCATATGGAGAAAAGTGTGTGTGTCGAGGGGTCATTGGTGTGTGTATTCCTGAATTTGGAAATCGAATGGGTTTTCACAAACCCCGACTGTGTCCTGAAAACAAGAGGAAATGGTATATTGAGAAGATAAAGTGTATTGAAGCCTTGAGTGTTGGGCCAGAGACGGAGGCCCGTCTAGTTCATTTTAGCTGGACAGTTGGACCTCAATCAATTTCAGCTCCTGGAGCACTCATGGAAAGCCTAAGACATCTCCAGTGTATAAGATTATGACTTACTGAGCAATATCTTCAATGATAATAGACATCTGAGTCTGAAACATCTGGGCCCTAAGTCTGTTGAGGTCCTGCGCTGAAGACCAACAAGGACCCAGTTTTTCCTTAAGTAACTTCAAGTCCTGGATGGATGCAGTAGGTGGAGCATCGATTGCTCATGACTTTCAGGCTTATGTCTGTCTGCAATGCAACCCAGACCTCATTTCTCCTTGTCTGTGGGGCTCTAATGCTACCCTGAGAGAACAGGCAAAATAAACGTCAGCTTTTGCATCCTCAGCACGCTGAAGGGTTCACATCTCCACTTTCAGGAAGGTACCTGTGTGCAGTTTGCAGACAACGTGCTCAGGCAAAGTGTCAGTTTTGTGAGAAGGAAAAATGTGAGCTCATTTAAATAGTGGCATTTCTGGAGTACTGAGTCAGTTTCACAAGGGATTGATTGTTCTTCATCAATTAACCCCTGATGAACGCCTAAGATGGGATTAACACTGGTTGGGATGAGTATTCCTTATAGAAGGAATTCCAGTTGGCAAAATCTTTTTGTCCTTTCAAGATCCCGGGGACGTTCTGTTGCTTCTTGAGGGCAGTGGCCGTCTCTTGTTCAGTTCTATTTACTTGGCACTTACAAAAGTGGTTACTATTTTTGAATTAAAAGAAAAGACTTCTTGGATAGTGTTATCTAAAATTTTTCTTATAAATGTTTAAAGTTCTGTTTGGAAATATTTAAACTTGGAGAATAACAAAAAGCAAGGTAGGTATCAGTCTATATATCAGAAATTTTCTTACAAAATATTCTTGTGATCTCCCCTTGGAAACAAAGAGTAGCAGAAGTCATGAACACTATAGGGTTCAGACAGAGAGTGCATCTTGACTTAAACTGAATAGAGCAACTGCACTCCCCCCCTCCACCCCCACACACAATTTATTCATATCAGTCAGCATGACCCAGCTAGAGAAGTGTTTTAGCTTACACTAAAAGTGTTTTAGCTTACACTAGTGTTTTAGTTCTCTAGTTAAGACAGAGCAGTTAAGCCATTAGCAGCAAGACCCTAACCCTTTGCGGTAGGCTTCAGAAAGGACAACAGAAGCAGAAAGGAAGCCCTCGTATTTGAGACAACAGCCTCGGCGGAAGGAGACAGCTAAGTGGGCGGAAGGAGACAGCTAAGTGAGGTGGCCAGGAAGTGGTCATTGAACAGGAAGTGGTCATTGAACACTCTACAAAGCTCTAAGCGCTTGTCACAGCCTGGGGCTGACGTTCACAGTTGTCATCACGTTTGTTCAAATGGCCCCTTGAGACCCAACTCTCCGTCTCCATTTCTTTCCAGGGCAGGAAAAGCTAGACAGCACAGTGAACCCTAGTCCAGAAGGGGTCGTCGGAGCTGCCTCTGCTTTGCCCTGTGTCTACCCTGATGGTCTCATGCTTGGTGGCGAGGGTTTATAGCATTACCACGTGCCAAGCTTCCGGGAAGGGCTGTTCCCACTGCTGACCGCTGGAGCATTGTTTGGAGGCCCAGGGAGCAGCGTGGCCATGGGTAGCCCTGACCTTCCCCGGGGGGCGCAGGACTGGAAACATGGCGATCGTGGAGGTGATGTGACTCCTCCCTTTTATCCCAACTCCAAATTATAAGCCTCTTTCCTCCCTTTTTAAATATAAGCATGACACTTTGCTTACCTTGTTTGAAACAGACAGGTAAATAGAGAAAACAGAAACAGAGTCTGCGAACAACTCAGGTACAGTAGCCTTTCTGTGATTCCAGCTAGAAGCAACCACTTACAGGACAAGAAGAGTAAGTGCCTATCTCATTTACATCAGCCAGTGCCTGTTGGAGGAGGGGCTTACTGACCTTTTCATCTTAATTTTAATTATCTATCAATTATTTATCTCTGTCGGTGAGCCATAGACTGTCTTAGATGCTTAATGCTGTCTTGCTGGAGGAAACTGCTCACCATCTTTGCAGGCGAGATCCACAGGAAAGCTGCTTCCCTTCTTTTTCCTCTCTCTCTCTTTCAGCATTTTATATTTAAAGGAAATACAGCTGATCTATAAAAGAGGGAAAAATAACTCAGTAGTTCTGCTCTTAGCATTGGGGGGTTCATTAGGAATATGCAATTGACAAATATACTGTAGCTCAACAATTGCACATTATATATTGCTGACCTGCCCTCTCTGGCCGGTGGCTGTATTTTGGTGATACATTGGCAGGACAGTTGGTTTCACAGCTAGATTGCTCCCTTGATCTTAGTAAAACAAGGTTTCTGTCACACATGACTTCAGACATCATAATTCTTAGAACAAGAACCAGTATTTCCAAGGAAGTTTTTTGGCAGTTGCTTGGAGCAGGTTAAATTACGACTCAGTGCAAGGTTACTATGTTTCCTTTGATAAAATTTCAAAGAAAATGAAGCTGTAGACTCACAGGATGACCTTGGAGGATTTGTAAAATAATCATTATCCCCATGATTGGTAGGAATTTTTGGTGCTTTTATCTACACTCGGCCACCGGTCCATTATGTGCTGTTGTGTTTGACTCTTTTTGCGACCCCTTGAGCCCACCAGGCTCCTCTGGTTCTGGGATTCTCCAGGCGGGAATACTGGAGCGGGTTGCCATTTCCTCCTCCAGGGGCTCTTCCTGACTCAGGGATCAAACCCTCGTCTCTTGCATTGCAGGCAGAGTCTTTACCTCATGAGCTCTCAGGGACGTCTGCTTTTATCTACACAGTGTTTCAGAACGTGATGCGTGACAAAAAAAATTATCCATGTTGATTGTCTTTAAGTAAAAGAATTTCAGAAGGAGCAACTTCCATCAGAGTACAACTGTTTCACCTCATGCAGGGGTTAAAGCGCAGTTTAGAGAGAAAATGATGGTGCAGAGTCCTGTGAATATTTCAGTGGCATAGAAATGCCTATTATCAATAATAATAGTAATAAGCAGTGAGGGATTCAGCTGAAGAAGTTGAAGGCGAGACACTGTCACAGCGTTTCCCTAGAATTAAAAAAAAAAACAAAACAACTTTGGCTCTCTTGTGCACATGACACTTTTAATTGTGTGGAGAGAATAGAGCTCTAAATGTAGTGCTTGGTTGTCTGAGGAATTCTTGATGGAGACAGACTTCACAGGAAGTCTCAATTGTGTCACTCACTGTCTGAGTTTTTGCATTAAGATCTTTAGAAGATAATTTGTTGATTCTTCATGTAACCTCAAGCTGAATTCTCTCAGGTTATCACAGAAGAAATGTTACCCCAAAGCAGAAAATATCCCGGAGATTGCTTCAGGCTTGAGCACAAAATTTCTTGTCAAAAAATTAAGTCCAATCTTGAAGGTTATCAGTATTTGCATATATACCCCTATTCTTTCCAATTCCCTGGGACTGAAAGACTGAGTAGCAGTGGGAGGAGAGATTATCCTTACTTTGAAAAATACCAAAAATTGGTTGATAGAGTAAAATTCATAGAGTCAGGAAGTGCATTGGTAGATGCCAGGGCCTGAGGATAGGGGAATGGGGGAGAATGTATTTAGTGGGGATACAGTTTTGGTCTAGGAAAGTGAAAAATTCAGGAGATGGTTGATAAGAAGTGTCCAACAATGTGAATGTACTTAGTGCCACTTAACTGTACAGTCAAATATGTTTAAAGGGTATGTTTTATGTTATGGGACTTTTACCATAAGAAAAAACCATAAATAAATTGGCCAATAGCATTTTCCAAGTCTGAGTACATGAAAGATGTCTGTATACCTGCTTGAGTCTGTATCCCTGAGTCATTGCAAAAAAATGTTTTAAGCTTTTAGCTTTGCAGACAGGATCCACAATTGTTTATATGCAACTACTTTCACCATTTCCTCTCCAAATATCAGCCTATTTTAGGAACAGGTACTTTTAAAGTATATATGAAATTACATATGAATTACTTTGTGGGTAATGTGACATTATTGCAAAGGGCAAAGTAAAAGTATTTTCTCCGTATGGCATGTTTTTTGTGTATTTTCTCTGTGGAAATTAGAAAGGCAACATTCACAGGGCTTCCCGGTGGCTCAGATGGTATACAGACTGCCTGCCATGCAGGAGAATGGGGTTTGATCCCTGGGTCAGGAAGATCCCTTGGAGAAGGACATGGCAACCCAGTCAAGTATTCTTGCCTGGAGAATCCCATGGACAGGGGAGCCTAGTGGGCTACATCCCACGAGGTCATAAAGAGTTGGACATGACTGAGCGACTAACAGACATCCACAATAAATTCATTTGATTTGGCAATGTTCTTTTGCTCATAGAAAGCAGCCTTGGAGAGAAGAGTAGATATTTTGGAAAATTAGGCAGAAGGGAGCAAGGGATGAAGCCTGGTGAGCTGCTGGGGGCGTGTGTCCCTCAAAGCCCGCCCATTCACCTCCAAAACAGGGAAAAGGGTAGGATCGCATTCTGTAATTACAGCCTGGGTCTCACTAGTGATCTGATGCATTCTGGAGTCCAGGATATTTCTTGATGAATTTCAGACATCAAGTTACCCTAGAGTAATTTTGTTTTCATTTTTAAGGAGATGCTCACAGGACTACAATCTTTGTTAACCAGCAGCACTAGGGAATTGTTACAGATAGGAATGCTTCTTGTCCATCCGATAGATTGGTTTGGCAAAGAATTACTAAGGATTTGGGAAATTCCAGAATTTGGTGTTAGGGTGTTAGGAACACTGTATGCTAAGGTCAGAAAGGTGACTTTGAACCTCTGGGGGTAGCCAATTACCTAACCACACCATAGCTGTTTTATTCAAGACACCACCCTAGGCCTTTAGAGAGGCACCTGAAGAATTATAAGACACAGTCTCTGTGGCCAAAGAGCTTGCATTTATTTGCAGAAAAATTCAGAAGTGGATGAAAAATGAATGGGGTAAGGCAGTATCTGGAAAGTGCCCAGTGAAAGGCGGGGGAAGAGAGGTTACAGGGAAGAAGGTGTATGAGTTAAGGTTCTTTGATTCAAATCAACAATAATGCTCTTCACTTGAGCCAAAGAGAATTTATTTGGAGAATTTTAGGAACTCACAGAATCAGACACGACTGAGCGGCTGAAAAACAGCAAGGAACTTACAGACTTGTCAGGAAGTATCAAGAGTCTTGCTTGGAGGCCTGGGACCTCAAGCTTGGGAGGGGTTAGAAAGCAGCCTTGCAGGAGCCGTCCAGAAATCTGAGGGTGTCGTCAGTCCTGGGATTTGAAGAAATTCTGTGTTAGATCACTCCAAGCGGTGGAAATGATTTGAAACATTTTTATATTCCACCAGAGGTGTAGAAATGATGTTGCTTGTATACTTGGAATCAGGCAGAGTTCCTTTTGCTTGGAAAGTGTTAGGCACTCAGTTGTGTCTGATTCTTTGTGACCCTGTAGACTGTTGCCCACCAGGTTCCTCTTGTGACTGCTGCTGCTAAGTCGTGTCTGTCGTGTCTGACTCTGTGCGACCCCATAGACGGCAGCCCACCAGGCTCCTCTGTCCCTGGGATTCTCCAGGCAAGAACACTGGAGTGGGTTGCCATTTCCTTCTCCAATGCATGAAAGTGAAAAGTGGAAGTAAAGTTGCTCAGTCGTGTCTGACTCTTAGCGACGCCATGGACTGCATGCAGCCTACCAGGCTCCTCCATCCATGGGATTTTCCAGGCAAGAGTAGAGGAACCTATAAAAACAAAATAGAGTCTAATATATGTTTTCTGCCTCTGTAACTCAGCTTGCCTCTTGCATGATCACTATAGATCCCCACTATAGTTTTGGGGAAAAATAGCAATACCAGGAGCTTAAACTTACCTCACTCACCCTGCATCTTGCAATTATCCAGCCTCTGTAGTCTTGCTTAGCCATGCTTGGCTGTGTGAAGGTCAGGCAGTTCCCCACCCCTTCCCCATCCTGTGAGCCTAAAGTATCCAATACAGGATACAGAACACAAACCCAGCATAGGACCTTATGAAGGAACGGTGCACCCAATGGTCAGGGCTCAGAGCTTGGAGTGTTAACTCCTCTGGGCCCACTGGCATAATAAACCTGAGTTCTCCAACTCTCAGAGTGTCCCTTGGTTTCTCGACAGCCAGTTTCTGTCCATGGGATCCTCCAGGTAAGAATACTGGAGTGGGTTGCCATTGCCTTCCCCAAGGGATCTTCCTGGCCTAGGGACTGAACCCGGGTCTCTTGCATTTTAGGCAGATTCTTAAGGATAGAGATCAAGTTGGTAAAGTAAGTGGGAGCCAGATTGTGGAATGTCATCCTGAAATTATCTTACTAACTGGGGAGCTATTTGGCAAGTTTAGCAAGAGCTGTTGTTATTGTTTAGTTGCTAAGTCATGTCCGACTCTTTTGTGACACCATGGATTGTACCCTGCCAGGCTCTTCTGTCTGTGGGATTTCTCAGGCAAGCCTACTGGAGTGGGTTGCCATCTCCTTCCTGACCCGGGGATCGAATCTATCTCCTGTTTGGCAGGCATGTTCTTCCCACTGAGCCACCTGGGAAGCCCTTAGCGCAGCAATAATAGCACTGTTTTCAACTCTGCTCTTTGCACGGTGTTTTCAGAAGCGCCCACGCCTTTCCTGGTTTCTGATGCTTTCTGATTCAGCCTGTGGCTAGTCTCTTCCTAACTACTCACCTTCCTCAGAGAAGTCTCTGGCCTGCTTTCCCTAGGGCAGGGTTTCTAAAAAGAGCTTCACAAGGCTGCTGGCATTGGAAGTAACTGGGGAGATTTCCTAAAATGCATCTTCTGAGGGCTCTACAGAATAAGAATCTTTGGGAGTGGGAGCAGGACTCCGCATTTGTAACAATTTCCCTAAGTGATTCTTTTGTGCACCAATATTCATAAACCACTGCCTTGAGGAATGCTTAAACGGACAGATAGATGCAGAGTTTATGGGTAAGACTTGATCGCCTTTTTTCTTGATGGTCTCTCTTTTTTCCTTTCATTTTCCAAATTGTGCTTCTTTTCCTCTGTCTTCTCTGACTCAAGAAACACTTCCCTTGTTGAGCCCCTGTGTGTGCAGAACGCCGCTGAATGTTTTTCATGGACACTGGAGGCTTAAAAACATACCTGAAGGTCTTAGAATATGTGTCTGTTCCAAATAAGCATTGGCAGAAAATCAGTGCTATTTCAGGGTGAGCCTTTTATGGAAAGGTTGTCTAGCATTTGCTTTGAGTAAGGCTGACTTTGATTTGCAAGCTTGGTAAGACTTGAGTCAGGAATATCTAAAAATTTTTGGCTGTTGATAAAGGGACAGCAGCTGGTGAAATGAAATGGCAGCGATCAAGGTAAGAGAGTCTCCTTCAGATTAACTCAGAGCCTCAGTGATCGGGCAGAGCCAGCTAGCAATGCTTGGGTTAGCTCTCTCTTCCCTTATTCACTGGGCTTGCTTTGTGAAATATCATAAAGAGAAACAGCACTTATTTAACATATCTCATGTTTTATAGATAGCATCTTATTACTAGAATAATACCTATCCCATAGTAAGGTTTGAATAAATATTTTAAAATATTTTATTTTTTACTTATTTGGCTTTGCTGAGTCTTAGTTGGCATGCAGGATTTTTTTTTTTTTTTTGGTTGCAGCCTGTGGGATCTTTAGTTATGGCAAGTGGAATCTAGTTCCTTGATCAAGGATCAAACCTGGGCCTTCTGCATTGGGAGTGCAGTCTTAGCCACTGGACCACCGGAAAAGTCCTTGAATAAAGACTATTGTTGACAGACTCATTCAGTTAATCAATCAGTGAACACTAAGCAATGTTCCAGGCACAGGAGATGCAGCAAGGAACAAAACACAAATCCCTGCCCTCATGTAGCTTATCTTCTAGGGCCTGTTATTTTATGTCAACTCTGGGTGGATAATATAATCTCCATTTGACAGATGAGAAACTGGAGCTTGGAAAAGTCAGCTTGCTAGAGGTCAGACAGCTAGGGATTTGTGAAGTCTGTAGGAGATAGAGTCCCACACCTGTTTGGCTTCCAAACTCATATATTTTCTATGACATCATTACAGCCTCAGGCCGATTTTTATAAAAAGCTATCTTCTTTTCTCTGGATATGTTGATCACCCTTTGGAATCAAAGTGAATTTCTTTGAAAACTGCCTTTAGCTAATGTGAAGAACTGAGAAGATGCTAAACAATGGATCACTCTGTCTCTTGCACCCTGTGTGGAAATCAAGACTTCAGTTAATCTCTTAGAAACCAAGCTGAACTGGAAACTTATCTGGTGTTTGGAAATGTCTAGTATCTAAAAGACACTCCTGCCTCTGAAAGTTCTCCCCATTCCTTTTGGGAAGAGTTTTGCACACCTGCCTGTAAAGCAGCCAACCTGCTCCATGTTAAAAGTTCTGCATGTTGTTTAAGTAGCTGAAAAGTTATCCTCCCAACCTCTCACTCACATGCTACTGATACCTAGCCCAGCCCTGTGGGGCTCCTGAGGGCAAAGCCTTTCTGTGCCTCTATTTCTTTGATTACAGGAAATAGCCTTCTTTTAGCCTCCATGACCTTCCCTGAGTTCCAATGGGCAGATTCAAGCAGTTGTTAGTTAGGGAAGGGAGGGGATGTAAGACCTGGGAGGAATAAACAGTCACAAGAACCAATAGTGCAACCTTGGGGCAAGCTCTTGGTTCCCCATCAAGGGATACACACAACAATATCTTTGAGCTGTTTTGCAGATACTGAAACACCCTCTAGGTGGGAGAAGATGATGACTAACTTCCCACAAGCGTGTAGACCACAGAACAGTTGGAACCTGAGGGTCGATCACGCTGATTCTTACTTACCTCTCCTCCAGCCCATCAGAATGTTCACAAGATGATCACACTGTCTTTGGGCCATTAATATAAACCTTCTCATGGCTCTCTTCAAGTTGGGGCACTCAGTTTTTCGAGGCAGGAGACTGCTGTGCCCCACCTTGCCTGGCAAAGTAATGAAGCTATTCTTTTCTACTTTCATTCAAATCTCTGTCTCCAGGCTTCAATTTATCACCAGTGTAAGGGGATTACTATTTCCTGTTTCCTTTCCATCACACTCTCTCTTTTCTCTGACAATCCAGTGTACTGGCATTCCCAGAGCCTTTCAGACACAGCAGAATATGATCTTAAAAATGACCGTGTAAGACGTGATATTTCTCTTTTTCAGTTTTTGCATTTTAGAAGAGGGTACAGTTCAGTTCAGTTGAGTTGCTCAGTCATGCCCAACTCTTTTCAATCCCATGGACTGCAGCACACCAGGCTTCCCCGTCCATCACCAACTCCTGGAGTTTTCTCAAACTCATGTCCATTGAGTCGGTGATGCCATCCAACCATCTCATCCTCTATCATCCCCTTCTCCTCCCGCCTTCAATCTTTCCCAGCATCAGGGTCTTTTCCAATGACTCAGTTCTTTGCATCAGGTGGCCAAAGTATTGGAGTTTCAGCTTTAGCATCAGTCCTTCCAATGAATATTCAGGACTGATTTCCTTTAGGATGGACTGGTTGGATCTCCTTGCAGTCCAAGGGACTCTCAAGAGTCTTCTCTAACACCTGAAAAGGGCAGAGCTGAGCCCAAAAGACGGACCCCTGTCGAGGATGGCTGAGAGAGGGTGCAGGCTCTGACGTTCACTCCACTGTCCCTTCCACTCTACAGATGTCCTCTTCTCCCAAGCAGAATTAGTTGCTTTTTCCTTTGAGTCCATAAACTTCTGCTAATACCAATGCACCTGTTTGATAATCAGTTGTTATCATGGCCTTGCCATTGGACAGCACTAGACTTGCATCTTGGAAACATTTGAACACGAGTAGAGGCTACAGTAGGAGAAGGCAATGGCACCCCACTCCAGTACTCTTGCCTGGAAAATCCCAAGGACAGAGGAGCCTGGAAGACTGCAGTGCATGGGGTCGCTGAGGGTTGGACACGCCTGAGCGACTTCACTTCCACGTTTCACTTTCATGCATTGGAGAAGGAAACGGCAACCCACTCCAGTGTTCTTGCCTGGAAAATCCCAGGGACTTGTGAGCCTGGTGGGCTGCCATCTATGGGGTCGCACAGAGTGGACACGACTGAAGTGACTTAGCAGCAGAGGCTACAGCAGTCTTTGCAGGAGGTCCACCATGCTTTGGTGCACTGAATGGAACCGAAGGAGTTATTCTGAGAGAGGGCAAATTAAAAGAGTGTGAACTTGACTTTGCGTCCATTCAGAATAACCTGCAAATGATGTAAATAGGTGTAGGGAGAAGAGTTGAGCTTTCCAAGTCATTCTCTAAAGAAATCAGCTGGGCTTTCCCTGGGGGTCCAGAGGTTAAGACTGCAGGGAGAATGGTTTTGATCCCTGGTCAAGGAACTAAGATTCCTCTGCTGCATATTGTGGCCACAAAAACAAGCAAAGAAACTATAAAGACATCAAGTAAATGTCATGTTTGATCCTGACCATACACTTAAACAATGTGAATTTGGATACACTGTCTGTCCCTTACTAGGTGGAGCAGTGGTAAAGAATCCGCCTGCCAGTGCAGGAGATGAGGGAGACATAGGTTCAGTCCCAGGATCAGGAAGATCCTGGAGAAGGAAATGGCAACCCACTCCAGTATTCTTGCTTGGAGAATCCCATGGACAGAGGAGCCTGGTGGCTAGAGTCCATCAGTTTGCAAAGAGTTGGACACGACTGAGCGACTAAGCAGGCACGAATGATTTTGGATGAGTTACCTTCTCTCTCAGTGACTCAGTTTCTTTATCTGTAAAATATGCTAATTGTGAGGATTCCATGGGGTAAAGCCATGAACACACACCCCAGCACATAATAACTCCTCACTTATTATTACTTCTATTCTCACAATGTTTTGAGAGTCATGATACCTTCATTTTACAGATAAAGTAACACCAGCCACTATCATTTATTGGGTGCAATCTTTTGTTGAATTTTTACAGCAAGCTTGTGGGGAGACATGGTGATCACCCCTGCTTTCTCCAAGAGGAACCAGGCTGTATTTGCAGCCAGTCGGCTGGGTGAGCGGTGGAGCGGGAATTCAGACTTAGCTCTGATGAACTTCTGAGGTTTCATTTTTGCCACTATGACAAGCTGCCTGTAAGGAATGATTGCCACTTCAGAATGGCACTCAGCCTTCTTGAAATAATTCTGTTCTTCAAACGAAATCCCTCACGTCAGTTCTAAATCTGTAATACTTGGGAAATTAGAGTCTCATCCATGTAATGTTGCAGTGTGCTCTCTGCACTGCTCACGCCTCAGACAGGAGGGTTCTTGCCCCGAGGCATCTGCATTTCACGAGTGGGTGGCTGATCTCTATACCATCTATAAGGTGCTCTGAGAGCTCTCTGGATGAAGGATGGCTGCAAATGGAAGTCAGCATTTCTGCACAAGACGAATGTGTTCCCACTACTGTTCCCACTAATACTGAACGTATTAGTTCATCCTGTTTCCCTGGAATACTGGGAGCACACGTGCAGCGAATGTTACAGCATGCATCCACTTCACACCCTAAGCTGGCATTGTACAAGCGTTCAGTTATTAACATGTGAATTTGAACTCGTGTTCCCTGCTGGAGGTAACTGATAGCAGAATAAAAATCGTTGACTATAACTTCAACATTCAAATGCGAATGGATAGGACCAGAGCAGAATCTTCTGATTGGAAACTGGCCCCTTGCCAGCTCTTGAGTTCTGAGAGAGATCTAAGACCTGGGGGAAAAAACAGCCAAGATATAAAATATGATTTCCGTTTGCTTTCACTTTGTTTCTTCAAATGGAACATTCCCATGTAGTTCTCAGTTAACGTTTGATCACATCAAAGCTGGCTTAGATACATCTTTTAAAACACTCAAACCATTTTGCTGAGTAACCTAGAGAGGTCATTTATTTTAGTGTGAATAAAATCCAGGTCTATTAGAAGTAATTGCCAATCTTTTTCCTCCCATATCTGTACCAGTCCTAGACAAATTTTCACAAATCTTTGGCAAAATGAAAAAAAATAAAAAAGAAGGGGGATGTGGCAGATTTTCCATGATGCTAAATATGTTCAGCAAAAGTGCTGACCTCTATTTTGAGAATTGATTTTGCAAAATACTTTGTATTGTAATGAAATGGTAGTATTTTATTATGAAATGGTAGTATTAGTAGACTTAAGTTTTTGCTTCTCATGTTCTTGGCAGTACCCAAAGTTGCTATCTCTGTCTGCCATTTTTGTTGTTATTGTTAATTTACTGGCCTGTATAATGCAAATCTAGAAATCATTGGTGTGGTAAAAAGAGCATAGGTTTTGAAAGTAGAAGCCCCTATGTTTCCTTCCTATTTGAATTTGCTAGGACCAGATGAGCTGAGTCCTTACTGGTTCTTTGTGAATTCCAGTTTCTCCAGTGGTCATGTAAAGGTGAGGGCTTCCTTCCTGGCGCAGCGGTAAAGAGTCTACCTGCAATGCAGGAGCCCCAGAAGACACAGGTTCAATCCCCGGTTGGGAAGATCCCTTGGAGGAGGGCATGGCACCCTCTAGTATTCTTGCTGGAGAATTTCCCTGGAGAGAGGAGACTGGCAGACTACAGTACAATGCGTCACAAAGAGTTGGACACGGCTGATTGACTAAGCAGGCACACACACAATGTAAAGGTGATAGAGTTGTTGAGAGAATTAAATAAGACCACATATACAAAATGTCTAGCTCACAATCCTACCTAATAAATGATAATCCCTTCTCTTTACTTTTTCCTCATAGAAGTTCAGTTCATGAAGAAAAGGAGAGTGTGGTCACTGGTTGAGATTTGGGGGTGGAGCAGGTTAAAGGGGACAAATCATAAAACAGTGAAGTCCCAAAGGCAGGCTGTGTTTGAGGGAAGCCTTTCTTTCTACACCTTACAACATTTTCTGATTCTGAGGAAACTTGGAGGGTAGGAACATCTCTTGTTGCCTTTGATTCCCCACCCTCTGGTCCAGGGCAGGCAGCACTGCTCCAAGTGGTACGACCCGAAGTAGCCTTTGATTTAACTATTTGCCTGCGGGAGTTTATAAGGGTGTGCTTTCCAGTCTAATGCCTGCAGGGGAAGTGAAGGAAGAAGGCTTAGGCAGAGGTATCTGCCAACATTGCAGGGAGTTTTGTCCCTGGGATAACTTTACAAAGTTGTTCTGACTTGGGGCAAAGGATTCAGACCCTTTTCACTCCCTTCATTGACCACCATGGGCTGTGGGTTGTTACAGGGAGGGAGTGTGACTTGGGAGAGGTGACTTTCCTCGGCGGAGGACAGTCTCAGGAGGGGTTTAGCTGTGAGCTCTCAGTGGCTGCGAGGGGTAGAATTTTGTCCCTCCCTCCAGAAGATGTTGAAGTCCTGACTCTTCGACACCTGTGAATCTTTGCAGATGATCAAGATGATCAAGGTTAGATGAAATCATTAGGATGAGTCCTAATCCAATATGATGTTATCAAAAGGGGGAAATTTGGACAGAAATAGACATGGGTAGAGGGACTAGGACTTCCCTGGTGGCTCAGACAGTAAAGCGTCTGTCTACAATGTGGGAGACCTGGGTTCAATCCCTGGGATGGGAAGATCCCCTGGAGAAGGAAATGGCAATCCATTCCAGTACTATTGCCTGGAAAATCTCATGGACAGAGGAGCCTGGTAGGCTACAGTCCATGGGGTCGCAAAGAGTCGGACACGACTGAGCGACTTCACTTTCAGAGGGAACATAGGGCTTCCCAGGTGGCGCTAGTGGCAAAGAATCCACCCACCAACGAAGGAGACATGAGACCCGGGTTTCATCCCTTGGTCAGAAAGATCCCCTGGAGGAGGGCATGGCAACCCACTCCAGGATTCTTACCTGGAGAATTTCATGGAGAGAGGAGCCTGGAGGGCTACAGTCCAGAGAGTTGCAAAGAGTTGGACACGACTGAAGGGACTGAGCACACAGGTACACATGCAGAGGAAAAATAAGGTGAAGACCCAGGCAGAGTGCCATCTACAAACCGTGGAATGCTCGAGGCCAGCAGAGTCCAGGAGAGACATGGACCACATTTTCCATCACCACCCTCAGAAGGAGCCCGCTTGCTGACGTCCTGATTTTAGCCTTGCGGCCCCTAGAACTTTGAAACAATCAATTTCTGTTGTTTAAGCCGCCCAGTTTGTTTGTGATACTTGGTTACAGTGGGCCTGGGGGACTTGAACAGCTGTCAGTGCTCTGGAGAGACGTGCTGGGTGAGCCTGAGTTCTGAAGTGGGGCCGCTGGGGAAGCACACTGACTGAAAGCCCTGCCCTGACCAGGCACCAGAGTTGCCGTCTGCCTTAGTTATTTTAAAACAAGAGGTCCTGTAAGGAACAGGGACCTAACAAGCCAGTACCAGCCGTTAGAGTTCCAGAGAGGTCAAAAGGAGGCGCCATGTCTCCGGCCACCTCCCAGAATCCTCCTTGCTGGACTCCATCTTGGCTGAGCAATGAGCTGGCTGCCAGGAAGGGCCCTGAGTCAGGATGACCCGCCAGAGACAACCCGGAAATGAATCCCGTCACCGCAGGGCTTGAGAGCGCCATGCGGCGGGAGCAAACCCCTGGTTCTTCGTCCCTCAGCCTCCTGCTCTCTGCCCGGCCGCCTCTTCCCAGTAAAGCCTCTTGCTTTGTCAGCATGCGAGTCTCCTTGGGCAATTCGCTCTGACTGTTGGACCGGAGCCCCCTTTCAGGGCCTGGAAGGGGCCCTGCTTCCTGCACGCGGCGGTGGTAGCCACGGAACTCCACGCTGCCTGTGGGCGGAAGGAGCCCTCAGGTGACAGGCCTGCACAACGCTGGCTCCCTTACTCCCAGAGACGATGCGCTTAACACGGCAGTGGACTGCCCCTTCCTCTAATGGCCTCCGCGCACTTCACTGCGATGAAATACCCCGTCATGTGAAGCTACCCCGAGGCTGTGCCTGGAGACTGACAGAAAGAGAGGGCTCCGCACAAGCTCCGCACACCCTGGATCTGAGGTGCCCTAGAAACCAGGGTATTTGTGGAGCTGGGGCTTAAGATAGGCCAGGGCTGTTCTGGAGCTTATGGCCACCGCTCTAGCATTGTCAGTTTGAAAAACTTGTTTAAGGACATGAGGTTTTTAAAATAAATCGACAGTCCTGGCTTTGGAGAAGGAGGGAGATATCACAAAGTGAGTATAAGGATTCTTTATTGTCACAATCTTGCTCCCCATAAACGCTAATGAGCGATTCTCTTAGGGTAGAAGAAAGATGAGGCTGGATTCACGTAATTATAAATTGATGTTCGCTGGTACGACATGCTTCTCTGTTATCTTTGGATTTTGTCCAGCTTTCAAAGGCAGAGATGTATCTTATTCATCTCTGTAATCTCATCACCAAGCAGAACGCTGATGCTGGGGACTGAATGTGTGTTTAGAACTGGTGGTGTGGGTATATGAAATTGGCTTGCATAATCCTTTTGCGTCTTCCTGCAAGTTGTGGGTGTTAACTATATTCTTCTTCCATCAATAGAACAGTGGGAGGGGAAGAATCCATTATCTCACTCGGGCCAACAACCAAATTGTCATCAGAGTTTGAATCGCAAAATCTTTATTTCAGGTCAGAGACACAAAGAAAGAAACAGCTGGCTTTCTGCTAACTCCAGGTAAGTACTCAGGGCTTGAGGTTAAATAAGGTCATTGTTGCATTGATAGGAAGGCACGATTAAAGCCTTTCAGTACTCTCTAATTTTAATTTTTGTATTGTATATAAGTTTATGCCTATTAAGGAAACCACACAGTTTAGTGCAGGAAGGTCCAGACATTCACTGCCTGCTTGCAAATCATACTGTACAACCCTGAGATTCATGACAAGCACATAGCAGGTGCTCAGTAAATATATTCGGAGTGCAATCCCATGCTTTACGATAGAAACAGGTTCCCCAAAGGGAATGGCCAGGTTTCCACTGAAAGGTCCTTCAGGAGAGGACAGCCATCTTTTAGACTGCATTCTGCTCATCTTCCCTTCATCACCCTTCCCGGCCCTTCCTTTTCCTGTGTATCTGTGAGCCTCCCGCTCACGTCCCGGTGTGCAGCTCCCCAGGGAGGAGGTGCAGCAATGGGGCCCTGGGCACCTCTGCCTGATGGGTGCAGTGTTGGTGAGAGCTGCAGGGTCCTCTGTAGGGAGGCAACGCTCGCCGCGGAGTGACCAGGCTTGCCGTGCTTTTCCTACTCTCCTTCTCCATGCAGGGCAGAAGCTCTCTGAGGGGCTCCCTCCTGGTACCCAGCTGCTCTAGACTGGGATGGGGTGAAGCAGGCAAAGTCTTCTCTACCCTTTCCCATGTGGCCATCTTTGGTTTTTGAGCTCACTTGGGTTTCTGCTGCTTCTTCATTGAAATCTAGAACTTTCTCAGAGCTATTTTCGTTCTCTATCTTGCCAGGGAGACAAACATTGGGACCTCCTAGCCCACCATCTTTTTGACATCTGTCCAAGATCTGGAAAAGATCTGTCTTGAAAAGATAGACCCTACTATTGTTGGGAACATTCACCTCAGGAACATCCTTCCAGCTTGAGGAAAAAATGAGCAACACAGACCTATACCCTAGCAACTTTCCTCAACAGTCTACAGAGTTGAGAGACGTTCTAGCCAAGCTGGAATGAACTCTAACTCCTAATGTGATTCTGAAACTCAAGAGCACATTGTATTATATAGACTTTTCCAGATTGTCAGCCCTGTCCGGTCACCCTGAGGCCCCCTATTGTCAAAAAAATCTTGTAATTTCTTGTGGGGTTCTGGAGAGCAGAGACTATCCATCACTTACTTGAACAAATGGCACCACATAGGCACCTCTTATAACTGATCCAACAAATATTTGCTTGATGACATAATGGCCTGTGAGAATTGGACCCTGCTATTAGCTTTGAGATTTAGGCAACTTTGAAAATGACACTGAATTAACTTTCTTGACACCTACTATATAGGACTGTGAAGTGAAGTGAAGTCACTCAGTCGTGTCTGACTCTTTGTGACCCCATGGACACAGGAGCCCAGGCTCCTGTGTCCATAGGATTTTCTAGGCAAGAGTATTCCAGGAGTGGGTTGCCATTTCCTTCTCCAGGGAATCTTCCCGACTCAGGGATCAAACCCATGTCTCCCGCATTGTAGACAGACGCTGTACCATCTGAGGCACAACGGAAGTGACATATAGGATTGTGGTAAACATCAAATGAGGACTTCCCTGATGGCTCAGTGGTAAGGAACCTGCCTGCCAATGCAAGAAATGTGGGTTTTGTCCCTGGGTCTGGAAGATCCCCTGGAGAAGGAAATGGCAACCCATTCCATATCCTTGCCTGGAGAATCCATGGACAGAGGAGCCTGGCAGGCTGCAGTCCATGAAGTCACAAAGAGTCAGACATGACTTAGTAACTAAACAACAACAACAAAGGTCAAATGAGAGAGAGGTACCAAAGCCCCGGACACACACTGCGTGCACAGTAGGCACTGCAGGTCTCTATTTCTCTCTTCCTCCTTCCTGCCCTGTCTCGGGCCCTTCCTCCTACTGGCCATTTACCTGTCATTGCCACCTCAGCACTCAACACAGGACCCACAGTCTTTTCTTCTTTCCTCATTCTCAAATGCTTCCTTCTTCCTCAGCCTTTTCTCCCTTAGCAACTCTCTTTAGCACCTCTATTCTGCCTTTCTTTTTACTTAACATTCAACTCACCCTGTACCTGGGTTCCTCTGCCTTTCTGAAGGTTTTATTTAAACACCTAGTCCCTCTTGCCCACCAAAAGATAGAGACTATGCTCTTGAGGTTTAAATACCAGTTCTCAACTGCCTGCGGGAAAAAGACTCCTTATGGAGCTTGTCTTCTGCTCCCCACCGAGACAAAAGGGCTCCCCAAGCCCATGCAACCCGCCTGCTGAAATATTAATAGGAAGACAGCAAGGCAAGGGCACACACGTTGGGTGCGAGCCCAGCACATCTTCTGGAGCTCTGCTCTGTGCGGAGCCCCACAGGACGGTTGACATTCAGCTTGCCTCCACCCGGAGATGCAGATGGCTGCCTAGCCTATTTCAGGGAGCAGACAGGGAAGGGGGTGGGAGAGACTAGCAGTAGAGAACCACAGTTCCTTCCCGTGGCAGCAAGATGCCAAGATGCAAAGACAATTAAAAATGGATAAATTGAGGGAACACACACAGGGAGACAGTTTGAGCCTTATTAAAATGCATTGAAAAACTTTTTTTTTTTTGGAAATAGGTGGGAAAATTAATCTGATTTGTTTTTAAGCTACAAAAAGTAAATATCTCTCAAGACTGGCCTCTCCTAATAGGGTCAGTAGGGGCATGGCTATGTAAAAATAAATCAAATAGGACTTCCAAAAGTATTTTCCTTAAAAAAGATGCCAATAAATTTGAATACTGCCAAGTTCCAGAAGAACAGATTGAATTACTTAGGAATAAAAATTCAAACAATTTTTCCCTTTTAATTTCTTTTGAATTGCAAAATCTTTATTTTTTATTTTTAAACTTATTTTCTTTTATTTTAATTTTTTATTAAAAATAATTTTTCATTTAAATTTAACTTTTACATTTATTTTAATTTCTTTTCCTAGACTACTCCAGGGTGGGGAGGGGTCACTGTCTTTCAATAGTTTCTTCTTTTGCTTCTCCCCACCACCCCAAGTGGTAGGCTCTAGTTGCGAGATACAAATACTTAGGTAGATTAAGTTAGAAATCACTTTGGGATTTCCCAGTAACAGCCCAAGATGGGAGCAGTGTCCATACGTGAAGATGGCGAAACGATTAGCTCAGTATAGTTTATTATTTTCTGATAGTGCATTCAGGGCTGGGCAAAGCCCATCTTTTCAGTCTGTTTCATATGAAGTCAAGTGTCTTCCTTTAAAAAGTATGCTATTCTTTTCCTTTTTGTCCTTTCTTCACCATTATAAATGTACTGATTGCTGTTGTTTAGTGGCAAAGTTGTGTCCAACTCTTCTGCGACCCCATGGACTTTAGCCCACCAGGCACCTCTGTCCATGGAATTTCTCAGGCAAGAATACTGAGTGGGTTACATCCCCTTTTCCAGGGGATCTTCTCGACCCAGGGATGGACCCCACACCTTCTGCATTGGCAGGTGGATTCTTTATCACTGCGCCACTAGGGAAGCCATAAAGTTTACTAGCTCACATTATCATATAATGCTTAAGAGCTTTGGAGAAAGCAATGGCAAAGAACTTAAGCTCAAAAGCTGGATTTTCTTTTGGGTTCTAGTCTGTCCATCATTGTATTAGTTGAGTGACTTTGGGCACATCACCTCATTGCTCTGAGTCTTGGCATATTCATCCATAAGATGGGGATGTTAGCAGGCTGTGTCTGGCAGGCATGTGAGGAGTCAATGTTATATTGACTAAGATTATTTCTGCTGCTGGAAGAGTTTGTATGACACCAACATAATAACTTCTGATACTTTCATAGCATTTTGCAAATTTCAAAGCATTTCCACTTTCATCACATCATGCGTCCTGGGAGGTTGATAGGACAAGAATAACCTAATCTCCCTTAACACATTATATTTAGACACTTACCCAAAATCATGCAGTTAGAAAATATTAGGTCAGGCTTGAAGGTCAGTGCTTTCTTAGTCCATTGCTACACTTATGAAATATATTATGTTTAAAATTTAGTGAGTTCTTACAATGCCTGAAGCACTGTTCAATGTGGTTTACATCTATGATCTCATTTAATTCTTACAATACTTTGATTTAGGTCCTCTTATTTCTCCATTGTACAGATGAACAAACTGACATTTAAACATTAGTATCTAGTCTCTTAACATAGTCACTTAACATTTTAGGTAGAAATACTCAGAACCATTTTAAGTACATCTGAATTTTCCAGTGTGTAATCTTGAGGAATTTCTTTACATTTTTGCTACCTTCTCTGTAAATTGGGAATAATAATTCAAACCCACTTCCCAGAGTTGTGAGGATAAATTAAGACTTTCAAATGTCCTTTGGGAAAATAACACACAGGTACTAATTATTATAAATATGGCAGTAAGTCAGTTATACAGATATGTAGCTAAAGTGACCACCAATGATGTGGGTATAATTATCTTTTTCCCTTTTAAAGTCCCATTTTGGCAATCTATGGACACAGATATGAGAAGAGCTGCCTAGGAGCACAACAGCTGTATCATTGCGGTTATAACAACTGTGATTTCCTCAAGAAATGGCCAAATTAGCAACGTTAGCATAGCTCAGATAATTTGACTTTTGATGCCCTAATTCTCCATAGCCAGATCTGAGTGGGTGCTGGTGTTTCCAGCTCATGGCTTCTGCACTGATGGCCAGTAAATTCTGGACGTCACTCTTTATTGGAATTGAAGTAGTTCTAAATTCATGAATGGCATTTTAATATTTGTGCAGATAACCCACAGGGAATCAGCAACTGCAATTGATTTTGGCTATTCATTCCTCAACTTGAAGTCCACTTAATACAGTTGTTTGAGGAATGATGTCTGAGTAAACATCTGTGTGCACAGACGTGGGAGCCCCTTCACCAGTGTTGTTTACCTTCGTGTTTAAGGAAAAAAAAATCAAACAGTGGTGAATGAAAGACAAGACTACACGCCCCTGTACTGTCTTCTTCAAAAGCACCTCCAGGCTTGCAGGCTGCCACGTCTTCTGAAATGTCTCAGCATCGGTAGAGCCTGGGCTCTGCCCATCCAGTAAAGGATCCCTCTCCTCTTCCTTCATCTGTGGCTCCCCACTGCTTGAGTGCAGAGCAGAAGCCTGGTGCAGGCTCCTCTACTCGGCACCTTGCTGGGATTCCCAACTCTGTGTTAGCACTGCAGCCTTGATCTTGATGAGTTCCCTGACTCTTCTCCTCATCTGTAAAACGGGGATATTAGTAGACAGTTTTGGATTAAAGACAATGAAGATGCTACAGGTAAAAGTGCATATGGAAAGTCTGTATAAAAATTATTTCAGGGACCTCTCTGGTGGTTCAATGGTTAAGAATTCACCTTCCAAGGCAAGGAGTGTGAATTCGATCCCTGGTCAGGAAAATAATATCACACAGGCCACAGGGTGCAGCCAAATAGTAAAAAAAAAAAAATAAAAATAAAATCACTGATGCTCAGTGAGTTCTCTACCATTGACACTCTTATATTATGAAGTTCTAAACCACAGGCCTTTAGGGAAAGCGTCATGGAAGGTGGGATGATTTAAAATGTAGGGGGCTTTATACTCATTATTTGGCTTTATCCTCACATGCATTGTTTTGTTTTATCCATGAAGTAGGTACTGTCATCTTTATCTACTCCATAGAGCCTGTAGAGAGTGTAAGTCACGAGTCCAGAGTGCCCCCACCTAGTCACTAGATAGAAAGATTCAGACTTTGAACGCTGTGTTCTTTATTGAAGAAAACACCGGATTAGGAGTGACTTTTGTTCACGTGACAATGGAGGAGATAATATTGCCTGAACCTTATCCATGTACTAGGCCTGTGCTGAGCTGTTCCACACCAGATCATCATGTTCATAATAACACTCTCCCCAGTTTATATGCCAGTGAACTGCGACGTTACCTGTCTAACTGCAGGTCAACAGGTACCTGGCAAAGTCAAGATTTGGCCCCAGGCAACCTGGTTCAAGACTCTCTGCTTTCTGTCCTGTACAGGATTAGCCGAGGCTGCTCTCACGCATAACACTTCTCTGCCCCGGGCCCCCAGCTTGTTAACTGGCAAATGAGGAAGTCATTTGGACAAACCATGAAGCCCTTTCCTTGAGTCTATCCAACAGAGCGCATCAATGCTGTCGTATTAAACGATCGCATCAGGGTATCTCCTGCAGGTTAGGCCCACCCTCACCATTCAGTCCATGAGTAACAGGGGCTGGGTGCCTTTACTTTTGTTTCTGAGCTGCTGACATGAAGCTGATGTTTACTGGGTTCTAGAGAAATGTGGTATCTCTATGGTAGGACCTTTCTGTCCTCTGAGGTGATTCCTCCTTGTTCTCCTTGTAGTTTTCTTCCCGAATTCGAGCTTCCTTTCACTATAATCAGAGTCAAGATACAGGTGGCAAAAAGACAGCTTATTGTTGGGGCTGTGATCCTGGTTCCAAGTACGTAGCTGTAATAGATGCGGTTGGCACTCAGCAGAACCCGGGCACTGGTTTCTAGTTCTGTACAGTGAAACAGGACAAACTGAAGCTCCCTAAACTTCCCCTCAAGGAAATGAGATTGTTCGTACTGTGTCCTTACACATGCTGTAATGTTAGCTAGTCATGTCTCCCTCACGATTGGTGGTCCTTGTCTTATCCCCCTTGGCTTCACCAGTCTGAACCCTGCAAAATCCAAGTGGATCATGCTGGATGATGGTGAATCATTCAAATATAACCAAATGTTAGTGCCAATGGCAACTCTACACTCGATATGGTAACTTTCCTAGAGCCAGGTAACACAGTATACTACTCAGCCATTAAAAAGAACAAAATAAGGCCATTTCCTGCAACACAGAAGCAACTAGAAATAATCATACAGAGTGAAGTAAGCCAGACAAAGACAGATACAATATGATGGCACTTACATGTGGAGTCTAAAATATGACACAAACAAACCTATAATAAAGCAGAAGCATACTCACAGACGTAGAGAAAGGATTTGTGGTTGCCGAGGAGGCAGGGTTGGGGAGGGCTGGACTAGGAGTTGGGGTTAGCAAACTTACACATAGAACGGATGGACAGCAAGGTTCTACTGTGCAGCACAGGGAACTGTAGTCAGTGTTCTGGAATAAACTGTAATGGAAAACAGTATAAGAAAGAATGTACATATATGTATAACTGAGTCACTGCTGTACAGTAGAAATTAATACAAACTGTAAATCAAATATACTTCAATTAATTAAAAAAACCCACACAGACTTAGGTGCATGGTATGATGCTGCTAATTAATTAATTTTCCATACTCATCAAGAAGTATGATTAAGAATGGTTCACATTCACAAGGGACAAGTAGAAAAACACATTCATGGTCTAGTGGCAGCACTGTGAACTCTTATGTTCTCTGCCATAGTATATTCCAAAGGGGCCTTGACTGTCTGGACAATTCAGAGCATCACATTAGTCTACAAAATTGACATCATGTTATTTGACCGATAATCATTAAGTAGAAAGTACGTTGGATGCCTTAAAAAGACATAGGTAATGTAGAAGGTGGGTGATAAGCCTTACAAAGATTCAAGGCCTGCCACACTGGAGATTTTAGGGACTGGGTGTTCTGTAATATGCCAGGATGTCGCTTTCATAGGAAAGGACAAATTATTTCATCTTGCTCCTTCTACCATGAAGAGAGAGGTACAGCACTTAATAGTATTCTTTGGATTTTGGAGCCAATCCATTTCACACATGGGAATTCTGGCACAACCCACTTACCAGGTGACTCAGAAGTCTTTTAGCTTTGACTGGAGATGGAGCTGAGACTCATGTGGAATCTCTGGCAGGACCCAACAGGAGAGTCACAGAGCAGAGTCTTGTTCTGTAACAAGACTCTGCCATCTGCAGCAGAGCACTACATATCATTCTAAAATCTCTGATGTGCTCTGGGCCCTGATTGAAATTGATCCCCTGACTGAATTATCAACTGACCATATGACCAGAGCTGTAGATTCAGTGATGTGTCCTGTCAAACCCACCAAGGTGTAAGAATGAGAAATTTCAGCAGCAATTCATCAGTACATAGAAGTGGTGCATCCAGGATCAGGTTCGAGAATGCCTAGAGGGATCAAAGATCCGAATGTCACTTATTATATGTCACCTTTCCCTCAACTCACACAAGACCCGCAAGGTGGGGGCTCCACAGGATCAGCTGGTGGCAGAAGAAAAAGCCCCAGTTCAGTTCATGAACGGACTGGCTTTGTGTGTATGAAGCATGAGCCATACAGAGACTGCTGCTTGATTACAGCCTCACTCAGGAGTGCCCTTAAAAGAGAGCGCTACATAAAGATCTTTCCAACGTACTATTTTTGAAGGAAATGAGAGAAAGAAGGAAAAGAAGAAGCAGAGAGAGACACACACATGCACGCACGTTGAAAACACATGAAAATCTTAAAACGTTACTAAAAAGTTAGACAGATCGCCCAGTGGCCTATATATGCAATGGTACTGCTGTTCTGTAAAGACAATGGGCAGAGCTTTGGGCTTTGAACCTGGTTATCCATTTTGTGTGGAGAGAAACAGTTTGGAGCAAAGGTATATATGGACTTATGCAGTGACTATCTTAGTTGGTCAGAGGTGAAGTTTGAAAGTGCAAGGTTGGACACCTGTGGACAAAGTCCTAGAAAGAGTAATATAGATAATCCCAAGAAAGTGGAGAAAATAAGTTTCACATGTCATCGCCTATTAGAAAACAAACATGATAGAAGAGGATTACACTTCCAAGTAGACGAGCTAATACAGTCAGTAGGTGTGAAGCAGCCTCTATCATCAAGGACTCTAGTAAACAGATTAGTCCTGAAGGCAGAGATGGAGGCAATTCATGGGTTCACCAAGGCTGATGTAGCTACTACTACCACTGAATGTTCAACCTTCCAGCAACAGAAAACCTGAGACTGTGTCATCTTTAATAGAGACCAACAAGTTGGCAAATTGACAGACTGGACAACTTTCATCTTGAAAAGGCCAGTAATTCATGTTTACTGGGATTGATGATAATCTAGATTCGCCTTTGCCTGTATGCCATGCCTTGGGCAGTGCCACTACCCAAGACCTCATAGAGTATCTGACTTACCAACGTGGAATCTCCTGTGACATTCCTTGGATCCACTTTACAGCAAAGGAGATGGGGCTGGCAGCACATGGTTATGGCATTCATGGGTCTTACCTCATACCACACCATCCAGAAGCTTATAGTCTAAATAGAGCAAGGGAAATAAACTCTTGTTACTATAGCTGGATCATAAGTGTTGAGAAGACCTCATGCAAAGATGGAGTGCTAATAGTGTACACTTATACCATTAAGCATTACATATTGTCTTTCCAATAGTTAGTATATAATACATGGCTCTGAAAACCAAAAAAGTGGAAGTGGTAAAGGCACCGTTCATTTTGACACCCTATAACCCAAGGAGTTTTTGAAAACCTTTTCTGCAAATTTGAGCTCTGAGGTTTCAGATTGCTGAGGGGGCTCCTTCCATCCACAGACTGCTAATCTAAAGTATTTCTAATCTAAAGCTGTGGTTGTCATCTGCTCACTTTGGGATCCTCAAGCTGGCTGACCATCAACAAAATAAAGGAGTAACCATAATGGTTAATCATGAAGTGGTAGGATTGCTCATAGATAATTAAGGTAAGGAGAATACACCTAACAGAGACAATCCACATAGGTATCTCTTGCTGCTTTCATGCCCATTTGTAAATTCAAATTGGCAGTTAGAGTAATGACATCCTAATAGTAGCATAGTAATCAAGATTTAAGACCCTCTAGGTCTACGAAAGAGCTTCCCTGGTGCTTGGCTGGTGAAGAATCCACCTGCAATGCAGGAAACCTGGGTTCAATCCCTGGGTTGGGAAGATCCCCTGGAGAAGGGAAAGGCTACTCAATCCAGTATTCTGGCCTGGAGAATTCCATGAACTGTATAGGGTTAAGAATTTGTGGCAATTAATCAGACAAGCCCCTAGTAGAAGCACTGGCCCAAGGGGAGGCAAATCTACTGGGTTTTAGAATTTAGGGATGATGACAATTTCCGTTATGCCTCAGTAGCAGGCAGGGATATAGTTCATCTTGGAAATTTTTCCAAGAAATTGAGACCAATGAGAATCTTGAGAAACTACACTCAGAAGGAGTAAACTTAACATAAGAATCACATGAATACAAGTGATGCAAGGGGTGAACTATAGTGGATGCTTTTTACTTTGCCTATATTTTAAATCACCCAGTACACTCATGGAAGCCTGAGAATACTGCACAGATATTCTCTTTTTAGGAGAATTGCCAAAGCATCACTTCACCTTGGAGGCTATCTCTCCCTTCCTCTTCTGAGACAAAAGACTCACTGGCATAGTGTTATAAAAGGTCAGCCAGCCCACTTGCCTCAAGGGGGGGCTAACAACAGGATGCAGTTTGTTCTCCAGAGCTTCCCTGTGGCGTCTGAATGATGAGACATCTAGATAAGACAGTTTGCTCTCCTTGCCTCATCTGAGGTCATGTGCTCACTGTGCTGTTGTTCAGCCTCTCAGTCCTGTCTGACGCTTTGTGACCCCGTGGACTGCAGCACGCCAGGCCTCCCTGTCCATCACCATTTCCCAGAGCTTGCTCAAACTCATGTCCACTGAGTCGGTGATGTCATCCAACCATCTCTTCCTCTGTTGTACCCTTCTCCTCCCGCCTTCAATCTTTCTCAGCATCAGGGTCTTTTCTAATGGGTCAGTTCTTTGTATCAGGTGGCCAAAGTATTGGAGCTTCAGCTTCAGCATCAGTCCTTTCAATGAATATTCAGGTTCGATATCCTTTAGAACTGGTTTTTCCAGTGGTCATGTATGGATGTGAGAGTTGGACTGTGAAGAAAGCTGAGTGCCGAAGAATTGATGCTTTTGAACTGTGGTGCTGGAGAAGATTCTTGAGAGTCCCTTGGACAGCAAGGAGATCCAACCAGTCCATCCTAAAGGAGATCAGTACCGGGTGTTCATTGGAAAGACTGATGCTGAAGCTGAAACTCCAATACTTTGGCCACCTCATGTGAAGAGTTGACTCATTGGAAAAGACCCTGGTGCTGGGAGGAATTGGTGGCAGGAAGAGAAGGGGATGACAGAGGATGAGATGGCTGGATGGCATCACTGACTCGATGGACATGAGTTGGGGTAAATTCCGGGAGTTGGTGATGGACAGGGAGGCCTGGCGTGCTGTGGTTCCTGGGGTTGCAGAGAGTTGGACACGACTGAGTGAGTGAACTGAGCTGAGGACTGACTGGTTTGATCTCCTTGATGTCCAAGGGACTCTCAAGCATCTTCTCCAGCACCACAGTTGAAGGCATCAGTTCTTCAGCGCTCAGCATTTTTTATTGTCCAGCTCTCACATGACTACTGGAAAAACCATAGCTTTGACTAGACAGACCTTTGTTGGCAAAGTAATGTCTCTGCTTTTTAACATGCTGTCTAGGTTGATCATAAATTTTCTTCCAAGGAGCAAGTGTCTTTTAATTTCATGGCTGCAATCACCATCTACAGTGATTTTGGAGCCCCCCAAAATAAAGTCTCTCACTGTTTCCACTATTTCCCCATCTATTTGCCATGAAGTGATGGGACTGGATGCCATGATTTTTGTTTTTTGAATGTTGAGCTTTAAGCCAGCTTTTTCACTCTCCTCTTTCACCTTCATCAAGAGGCTCTTTAGTTCTTCTTCACTTTCTGCCATAAGGGTGGTGTTATTTGCATATCTGAGGTTATTGATATTTCTTCCAGCAATCTTGATTCCAGCTTGTGCTTCATCCAGCCCAGCATTTCACATGATGCACTCCGTATATAAGTTAAAAAAGCAGGATGACAATATACAGCCTTGACGTACTCCTTTCCCAATTTGGAACCTGTCTGTTGTTCCATGTCCAGTTCTCACTGTTGCTTCTTGACCTGCACACAGATTTCTCAGGTAAGATTTCTGCATGCAGGTAAGATGGTCTGGTATTTCCATCTCTTGAATAATTTTCCACAGTTGTGATCTACACAGTCAAAAGCTTTAGTATAGTCAAGGAAACAGAAGTAGATGTTTTTTTGGAACTCTCTAGCTTTTTCTATAATCCAACAGGTGTTGGCAAGTGATCTCTAGTTCCTCTGCCTTTTCTAAATCCAGCTTGAACATCTGGAAGTTCATGGTTCACAAACTGCTGAAGCCTAGTTTGACGAATTTTGAGCATTACTTAACGGTGAAATGAGTGCAACTGTGCAGTAATTTGAACTTTCTTTGGCATTGCCCTTCTTTGGGATTGGAACGAAAACTGTCCTTTTCCAGTCCTGTGGCCACTGCTGAACTTTTCAGATATGTTTGTGTATTGAGTGCAGCACTTTCACAGCATCTTCTTTTAGGATTTGAAATAGCTGAACTGGAATTCCATCACCTCCACTAGCTTTGTTCGTAATGATGCTTCCTCATGCCCACTTGATGTTGCTTTCCAGGATGTCTGGCTCTAGGTGAGTGAGCACACCATCGTGGTTATCTGGGTCATGAAGATCTTTTTTTGTATAGTTCTCTGTTTTCTTGTCACCTCTTCTTAATATCCTCTGCTTCTGTTAGGTCCATACCATTTCTGTCCTTTATTGTACTTATCATTGCATGAACTTTTCCCTTGGTAGCTTTAATTTTCTTGAAGAGATCTCTAGTCTTTCCCATTATATTGTTTTCCTATATTTCTTTGCATTGTTCACTTAAAAAGGCTTTCTTTTCTCTCCCTGCTGTTCTGTGGAAATATGCATTCAGATGGTTATATCTTTCCTCTTTTCCTTTGCCCTCACTTCTATTATTTTCTTAGCTAATTTTTAGGCCTCCTCAGACAACCATTTTGCCTTTTTGCATTTCTTTTTCTTGGGGATGGTTTTGATCACCACCTCACCAATGTTGCTAACCTCTGTCCACAGTTCTTCAGAAAGTCTATCATATCTAATCCCTTGGATCTATTTGTCATTTCCACTGTGTAATCATAAGGGGTTTGATTTAGGTCATACCTGAATGGTCTAGTGGTTTTCCCTACTTTCTTCAATTTAAGTCTGAATTTGGCAATAAGGAGTTCATGATCTGAGCCACAGTCTGCTTGCTGTCCTGAAAATACTTCTTGAATAAATCACTTGAATATATTTTAGGAGGACCCTAACACATCCTATAACTTTCACTCCTTGTTCATTGTATTGGGTTGGCCAAAGTGTGTGTGTGTTTGTTTTTTTCCCATAAGGTGGCTCTAGTAGCACTTAGTTGTCTTTAACTCCATTTGACATGATTTTGTTAGATTATATTATAACAGCGCTCATATCAGCATGCATTTAAAAAAACTGATCAAAATTAGTGAATTTTTGTGTAGCCATTTTATTTTATTTTATTGTGTGTAGCCATTTTAATATCGAAGATGGAAGTAAAAAGCAACGTTTTTGGCATAGTACACTTTCTTACTTCAAGAAAAGCACAAGTTCAACTGAAACTCTAACCCTCCCACCCCCACCTGACAGATTTGTGCAGAAGAGTGGAGAAGGTGCTATGACTGATTGAACATGTCAAAAAGTGGTTTGTGAAGTTTCATGCTGGAGATTTCTTTGGATGATGCTCCACGGTGGAGTAGACCATTTGGAGTTGATAGCGATTGAATGAAGACATTAACTGAGAAAGTCAACGTTCTACCATGTGGATATACTCAAAATATTCAAATTAGGCACTGAAAATCATTTGTACCAGCTTGGTTATGTTAATCACTTTGATGTTTGGTTCCATATAAGTTATGCAAAAAAATCTTCTTGACTATGTTTCTACATGTGATTCTCTACTTAAAGGTAATGAAAATGTTCCATTTTTAAAACAAGCTGTGATGGGTGATGAAAACTGGATGATGTACAATACTGTGGAATGGAAGAGACCATGGGGTAAGCAAAATGAATCATAACTAATCACACCAAAGTCCAGTCTTCATCCTAAGAAAGTGATGTTCTGTGTATGGTTGAATTGGAAGGCAGTCCCTTATTATGAGCTTATTCTGGAAAACCAAACAATTAATCCCAACAAGTATTGCTCCCAATTGAGGGCAGGATTCAATGCAAAGCACCCAGAATTCGTCAAAGGAAAACATAATTTTCCATCAGGATAAGACAAGACCACATGTTTCTTTGATTACCAGGAAAAATCTGTTACAGCCTGGCTGAGAAGTTATGATTCATCTGCCATATTCATCAGACATTGCACCTTCAGACAGACATTGCACATTTGGATGTCCATTTATTTTGGCCTTTACAAAATTCTTTTAATGGAAAGACAATCAATTCCCTGAAAGACTGTAAAAGGCATCTGGAACATTTCTTTGCTCAAAAAGACAAAAAGTTTTGGGAAGATGAAATTATGAAGTTGCCTGGAAAATGGCAGAAAGTAGTAGAACAAAATGGTGAATATGTTGTTCAATAAAGTTCTTGGTAAGAATGAAAAATATGTCTTTTATTTTTACTTAAAAATCAAAGGAAATATTTGGGTAATCGAATACAAAAGAATGGGAACTCTTTGTACTAAAATATAAGGGGAAAAGTAAAGCATGATATGGTAATAATAAATTTCCTGTCTTTTCACTTTTATAAACTCCCAAACTGAGGTCTCTTGACACCCACCTCTAAACTCATTTCCTTACTAGTCTCTTAGAACAACTTGGTTTAATTCTAGAATGGCTTAAGGAGGGATAGTTAAGAAGCTACTAAGGCATGCCATCATATTTCACATTTTGAGGGTTCCTCACCTTCCGCTTCAAATCACTGTATCCGAGTCTCACCGCTCATACTTAAGTTCCCTCAAGACTGAGAAGTGCCATAGTTTAGATGAGGGCTGCTAGCTTCCACAGCCCTGGCTTTGAATCCTATTTGAGCTGTGATGTCTTACTTCATGACACACAACTGCACTGATGCTAACTGCTGTGTCCCTGGATCTCTCATTGCACCTCCTCTGAAACTAGCCCTTGTACCACTTCTTGGACCATCCTATCACTACAGCATATTTTTCTGGGTGCTGTGTCCCACCTGCCTGCCTGGACTCCCTCCAGGTACCTTGTCCAAGGATGGGCTCATCCCTATGGGCTCTGCTTAGATTTCAGAAACCATTTGCCCTTCCTTGCCTTTTTCACTCAGTTTCTTATGACCTCGTGAATGTTACTCAACATTTCAGTTCCCTATTTCCTCATCTAAAGAATAAGTGGGACTGACAGTTTATGGAGAATAAACAAGAAAATATTCATAAAGCTTCCAGATAGGTGCCTAACATAGTATCACTCAATAGTGGGAGTTATTTTTGTGAATTAGTTGTTACAATCTATGATGCAGATCTGTCAGGAAAACAAAAGCCACCTTAGGAATTTCAAGCAGAAAGAAATTTGACACAGTGAGAAAGAGGCTTTTACCATGTTGAAGGACCTGGGGCAAGAAGATTTAGCTGCTACTGCTAAATTTCAGAACACACTGATGTTTAGGAATCACAGAGAAGCCACCACCTGTGGTCTCAGCTGCCAGCCTCAAGGAAGTGGGTGACAGTGACTGTCAGGTGTTTGCTAAGAAGTTTCTGGAAAAGTGCTCTACTTCTCAATGCCCATATGCCTATATATAGCTGAAAAAATAAATTTTTTCTTTTCTCTTTTATGAATCTTATGCAAGTACCTCACTGGAAAAGTACAAATCTTGAAGGAAGAATCATGAAAAATCATAGCTTCTTAGTTTTCAGTCCTTGAAATAGAAGGATGCTTAGAAATGCATGAATGGCACTCAGGATCAGTAGCTAATAAATGCCACAGGTTTTTTGTTGTTGTTGTTGTTGTTGGCGGTGTTTTTAAAATGATTACTTCTCCAGCTTTAATGTGTTGCTGCTGCTGTTGCTGCTAAGTTGCTTCAGTCATGTCCGACTCTGTGCTAGAAGTCATGTAAAGGGAAATCTGAGATGGAAGTCAGAGGATGTGATAATTGGAAGTGAGCACCAGAACCTTCCTAGAGGATTCTGAGTGGTTACATAGTTGGCTGATCGGTAGAGAGGACTGAGCAAGCTCAAAAATAGAGCTGACATGGGTGTCTAATGAAGACGTGCCAAAAGCCTTGTTATGGATGTTCTTGGGCAATATATTGCTAAGCCTCTCAAAACTGAAAAAAATGTCAGAAACGGAGATTACCTTGTAAAGAGAACATCATCTCTGGGGCCTTTATTGCTCATGCTACATCCCATGTCATCTCATCACACTTGCCTTCGGCGGTCAGGCTTCTCCCTGCCACACTCAGGACCGGCCCCTCAGTGCTGGCGTTGTCCACAGAGATCTAGATACAGGATATTCTCACAACACTAGTGTCGGGAACTAAGAGTAGAAAAGGCAAATTACAGGTCGCTCCTGTATTTCCAGTGGTTTACACTGTGCCTGTCATGTAGAAATTGCAGTAGTATGATTTGTTAAATAAATGAAAGGCTATTTAATCCAAGGTCTATGCTTCAGTGTCAAAGGCCCACAGCTTCCAGGGGCAGTTTATTCCACTGAGAGTTCTGATTGCTCAGAGGGAAACTCCAAATAGTCTTTCAAGTCTTGGGGGATTGTGACCATGAAGGCAAGGGAACACTGAGGTGTAAACTTCATGGTTCCACCTAGGCAGCTTTTGAGCAGTTTATCTTACCTGAAAAAACAGTGAATTCAAGGTCACTGCACAGATGCTGAGCAAATAAATGACGTGAGGGGATGACTAGGCTCTGTGGAAGGAAGAATATCCCCTTTGGGAATGCTGAAAGGCTATGCTAAGTGTTCTTTGTGATGCTTTGAGAGAGCAGGAGCTTAAGTCTGAGGGTCTTGGGGTTCCCTTTACACTTGGCAGAGATAAGCAAACAGATCCCTTTCACATTTCCTAAGGTCACAGAATTTTAGAATCAGAAAGACTCTTGAAGTCTTTCTGGCTGTACTCTTTTCTGGTACCTGAAATTCCTTTTTATAATTTCCAAGAAGTTGTTGTTTTTCAGCCATTAAGTCATGTCCAGCTCTTTGTCACCCCATGGACTGCAGCACACCAGCCTTTCCTGTACTTCACTATCTCCTGGAGTTCGTTTAAACTCATGTCCTTTGAGTCAGTGATACCATCCAACCGTCTCATCCTCTGTCACCCCCTTCTCCTCCTGCCTTCAATCTTTTCCAGCATTAAGGTCTCAGAAGTTATTGTCCCACTGTTATTTGAATCAAGGAGCTCACTACCTTTCTAGTCACTGCATTCATTTTTTAATTTATTGGGATGTTACCTCTCCCCAGGAGTTATCAGTGTTTTGGTTTATTGCTTCATGGAGCCCCCAGTTTCCTCATCTCCTTTTTTCCCCTTCTTAAATCTTCGCTGGAGAAGATCTATTATCCAGTTTACTTTAACCCTCCCTTTGTAAGGGACTGTGCAATTAACAAGTGATAAAACCAAGATGGGATCCCAGGGTTGTTTGCACTCCCAAGCCTGGACTCCCAACCACGACATTTATAGTGTTGGGCCAAAAATGTGCATTTGTGTGCTCACCTCATGTTGTTTATCTTTCCACCAAGTCAGGTGCTCCTTGTTAAATTTTGGTCCCTAGAAATGTCCTTCACATAAGCCTCATGGAGCAGATGTAGTTCCTAAGAGCTCACAGACCCCAGGAGGGATGTTTATGTGGTAATTCACCTTCCTTGCAGACTCCTTAACTAGACTGTCCAGGCCAGAAGGGTTATTAGTGAGTGTTAAATGAAAGTCTCTTATTTTATTAAATGAGATATCAGGACCACAGTGTGAGGTGATGGCCCAACTTCTCTCACGTAAGGAGCTGAAGAATCAGCCCTAACCTCAGGACTCTGAAACATTGCCTGGTGAACAGCAGTGCCTGGCACTGTGCTGATCAGAGCAGGCCAACCACGCATATCAAAACCCTGCCAAGACTGAGATCTGGATCCTTGTCTGTCTATCTCTTTATCTAGTCTTTAGCCTGGCCTTTACTCTTCTTTGGAAACCCAGACTAATTTTTCTGTGTAATTCTCTGCTCTTTTTACTCAGTAACTCACATCGTTCGCAGTTATCTATGTGGACACAAATTATTGTTAAATAAGAGAGCTGGGGTGGAGGAACAGATGGAAGGGCCCCCAGTGAAGGCCCAGGATTAGAGCTATGCTTCCTCTGTAACATGAGACCAGACCCTCATGACCTCAAGAAGCATGGCAGTGATAAGAGCCATGCAGATCTGGAATCAAACCTCGCTTCTAGAACTTTATAGTTGAAAGAGTTTCCCACTCCTGCTTGGCCTTACATTCCTTAGCTGTAAAATAAGATTTTGTAAGGATAATGAGAAACATCTACATAAAGGTACTTTGCTTGACAACTGGGACATAGTAAGTGCTCAGTAAATAATATACCCTATTATTATTATTGAAAGTGAAAGTCTTAGTTGCTCAGTCTTTGTGACTCCATGGACTGTAGCCTGCCAGACTCCTCTGTCCATGGAATTCTCCAGACAAGAATGCTGGAATGGGTTGCCATTTTTTTCTCCAGGGAATCTTCCCAACCCAGGGATTGAATTCTGGTCTTCTGCATTGCAGGCAAATTTTTTACTGTCTGAGCTACCAGGGAAGCTGATTCTTATTATAATGTATTTAATCCCTTGTTCTTTTTCCATAAAGTGAGTATTCAGTAGATTTCTGTTGACTGAGTATATAAAATTTACAAGCTCTTATTGTTACAATAAGGGAGGAAAGATGGTGTCTTTTGTTCACAACCCTCCCTGATAATGTGAGGAAGAGGGCTCCTGGCATCATGACTAGTGAATGCAGATCTAAACCAGGGCTTGGCAAACTCCAGTCCACTGGCCAATCACTCCACTTCCAGATTTTGTAAATAAAGTTTTATCAGACCACAGGCATGATTGTTCATTTCCATATTGCCTATGGCTGCTTTTACATTACTATGAGAGTTCTGTCATTGCAGCAGAAAACATAAAGCCAGATTTGCTATCTTGCCCTTTATATAAAGAGTTGGCTATCTCCTGATATAAACAGATATGAGCCAGTTGGGTGCATGATGGACATCTCAGAATGTCTACATCTGTAAGCAAAGGTACATGAAGGAGAAAAGAGAAACAAAGTCATTGCGCTGCGTGGGTTAGTGGAGATGCTATGAACTTAAAGTCAGGAGACCTGGGTGACAGTCTCACCCTCTCTAGCAGTTAGCTGAATGATGTTGGGTGATCACTCTGCTCCTCTAGGCATACTTCCTTATCTGCAAAATGAAGGAGCTGGATTAAATCAGTCCTGTGGCATCACTGACTCGATGGATGTGAGTCTGAGTGAACTCTGGGAGTTGGTGATGGACAGGGAGGCCTGGTGTGCTGCGATTCATGGGGTCACAGAGAGTCGGACATGACTGAGCGACTGAACTGAACTGAACTGATGGTCTTTCAGTCGCCAATGGTCTATGATTCTTTGGAACTGAAGGCTAGGGCAGAGAGGAAGCAAGGCCTGGCCTGATGTTACCTTGATGAAATGATTTTCTATTATCTCTTTAGGATGTAGGAATGTCTGGGAAAGGAACCTGGAATGATACAGAGGTGGATTTGAATTCAGAAAGAATTGCAAAATATACCTACTTCCCCCTAAAACTGGAAGTAAAGTATAAACTTTATTAATACTTTTCAAATTCTAAGGGGGATAAAGAGGCTGCACTTTATAAAGCTATTTTTGGCTTTTGTCAAGTGCAATAACCACATGGTTCAGATATAAGGGCCAAGCACTAAAAGCATTAGGGGGAATTCCTTTCCACAGAGCATTGCTAACATGAGATTATGGCAACAGAGCACTCAGGTTGAAAAGTTTAAAGAGCATTTTAGAAAGTTACTTGGGAGAAATAGATTTTAGTGTTTAAAAATTTATATAAATATATGTATATATATACTTCTTCAGATATAGATGAATGTATCATTAACTTGCCCCTAGCCTGACATTTAGTAGTAGTTGAATAAACCCTTCTGAATGAATGAATAAAATCTACTTAGAGCTGCTACATTATACTACTTACACTTTAAACATATGTTCATTTCATGGCTATTATTTGGATTATTGAGGCTTTTTTCAGAGGTTACCACCTTACACAGTGTAATGAGTTCCTTTTAGCACTCCAGATGTTATTAATAATGTTCCTTAGATGAAATCCAAGGAGGGAATCCCAGAATAATAGTTTGAGAGTTGACAGGAGCCAGACAAACCCCCTTAACTCTTAAATGTCTTCTTCCTCTCTTACCCAAGGTCCTAGGGCTGAAAGCAGTTAGATTTTAGATTTCTAAAATTCTTTTCTTTCTTTAGATTCCTATTTTAATGTTTTTTCCTTTACAGTACCTCAACTTACATTTTAGAGTTTTATAATGGCATTCTAACACAAAGAATCCTTGACAATGACAAGGAACTTGGGTGTTCTTTAACGTGGCAATATGCTTAATCTATTCATTCATTCTTGAACACGAGTATTAAGTACACGTCATAGCTGTTGAAATTTGCCAGCCTTTCCCATGGATGAAACGGAAGGAGAACACAGCCCCTTCCCCTGACTCCTCTGTCATCTGCAGATTCCTCTGAACCTCCTCTGCTGCCGTGGGCTCACCTCCAGCAGTATGACTGCCATGTTATCCTGTAGTATCCTGTTAACCATCCATCCCTTTTGTGAGTCTGAAAGACACTTGAGGGCACAGGACACATTTTACTATTCACTGGTCACATCCTGTCCCTTTCCCCCATGTCCCAAAAGTTATTTGATCTGCTGTTCCAGGGAGAAAGTAAATTATATATAGGTTGTTGGTTTAATACAATATGTTATGGACTGAATGTTTTCTGACCTCGCCCCTCCACACACACACAAATTCTAAAGCCCTAGGCCTCAGTGTGATGGCATTTGGAGATGGGACCTCTGGAATGTAATTAAGGTGAAATGAGGTCATGAGGGTGGAGCCCTAGTCTGATGAGATTAGTGCCCTTATAAGAAGAGACCACAGAGCTCTCTCTCTTCTTCTTTTCCTCCCCTCCTCTACCCCTGTGGCACTGGGAAAAGACATGTGAAGTCACAACAAGAAGGCAGACATGTGAAAGTCACAGAGCCTTCACCAGGACCTGGCCATATTGGTACCCTGATCTCAGACTTCCAGCCTCCAAAATTGTGACAAAATAAATTTCTGTGTTTTTAGGCCATCTAATCTGTATTAGTTTTAGCAGCCTGAACTGATTAATACAAAATACTAAATCACATTTTTTTGCATTATATCTATACTGAAAATCAGGGCTTCCCTGATGGCTCAGTGGTAAAGAATTTGCCTGCAATGCAGGAGACAGGAGATGTGGGTTCACTTCCTGGGTCAGGAAGATCTCCTGGAGGAAGAAATGGCAGCCCACTCCAATATTCTTGCATGGAGAATCCCATGGACAGAGGAGCCTGGAGGACTGCAGTCCATGGGTTCACAAAGAGTCAGACATGACTGAGCATACGCATGTACGCGGGCGTGCACACACACACACACACACACACACACACACACATCTTCTCAATAAACCTGAGAGATGGGAAATATTAACACTGTTAAAGCTGTGCCTCATACGAGGCTCTATACTAATGGTAAAGCCAGTATTTAACTAAGCACTCACTAATTTGTAGGTTTTAACCTCAAATGCAAGCATTTTTTCTTTAAAAAAGAAAAAAACCCTATAAACCATTTTGGGATTCCTTGTCTTAAAACTTAAAGAATTCTTTTTCTAATGTCTGCCTTGAGAATTATTCCATCATATATTCACCCCAACCTAACTGAGGTCAGATACGCACATCATCTGTTGCCTGATTAGGTTCTTTAAGAGTCGATCTTGCTCCTCCTTTAGGTCATCTCATCTGTCAGCGTCTCTACTCATCTTCCCTTTGTCTTGGTAATCCATATCATCCCTGAAGCCATTTCTAAATGCTAGGTCAGGTGCCAAAGAGAAACTCAGTGACTCTTGTTTGGACTCCAGCTTTAGCCTGAAGTTAGTTTTTGTATCAGGAAAGCCTAATTCCCATACTGCTGCATTCAGTCACTGTATCTTCAAAACCGACCTGAGACATGAGTTCAGTCAGTCCATCCTGGATTTGAAACTCTCCTATGCCCTCGTGTCTCTTCCTCACCCTCTTTTTTGGACCCTGATCCCCAGCCAGAAGCACATCCATGTACCAGCCCCACTTAGCTCTGCGTGGGTTTTCCCAAGGCAGTTGGAAGACTCATAATATTATTTGCAATTGTATTTCTGCATTTTGCAGCTGTTTGAAAAATTCCAGATTGATTTTCAGCCGAGCAGTACAGCCTCAATCCTAATAAGGTTCAAGCACTGAAAAAGTACAGCGATGAACCATTGATTAAGTTGACACTGCAATCTATTTTCTCTGCCCCTGGTAGGCTGAACTGCCTGCTTGCACTTGCATTTGTTAAACATTCCAGGCTTTTGTCTTTGTGAATAATCTTATCTGAAACCAGAGACGGTCCTGTTCTTGGTTGCTCTGTCTGGGTATCTGTCAGCGCCTCTTTCTAGGGATGTTGAAAATGAAGGCTGAGGAAATTAAGGGATGCCCACAGGGAATTCACCAATCTAAAAACCTGATGTCCTGCTCTGCTACTGTGTAGTCCCAATTTTAGAGCAAAGAAGGAAGACCATGGTTGGAAAATGAACATGTCTTTGGGGGAAATAACACAGCAGGAATGCACACTACTGAGTGTCAAGTTTAAGGCAAGGATGGCCTTACCACATTAGGCAAGTGTCCCCAGCCAGGGGCAATTCTGCTGCAAACATAAATCACTAAGATACACAACAGTGGATCATATCTCCATCCTAACTCACCCACTTCCCCAACTTCTTTGAAATGATGGATTTCATGGTGAATCAGACTCTTAAAACTTACCTGCTGTGTTCTCTTGGAAAAACCTGAACTTACCTTCAGTATCCTCATCTCTAAAATTTGTCTTTTACTGATACAGCCCTCGTGGAATATTGTTATGATCAAATAAACTAATGGGTATAGTAAACTTAGTTTACAGTAATCATTTGGTACATTAATACTAATGAAGCAAAGTTTCAACTGGAGACAGATAAAAGCATGTTGGAAACAATCCATTTTAACAAAGATTTTTTTTTTTTCATTGCAACAGTGTTTAAATGAGTAGATAGAAAGAAGTGTTGTGGTTAATTCCCACATTGGAAAGGGGTGGGAGGGAACAGCCTGATCATCAGAGAGAGTCCCTGATGGAGTTGTCAGCCACATTCACAATGTTAAGGCAGCGAGTACTTATATCAGCACTGACAGGATGGGAAAAAATAGCTGGGAAAAGGCATCTTGTTCCCAAGCTGCCCACCCCTCTCCACTCTGCTTCAGCAAATGCAGCCTCCCTGCCCTCCTGTCTTCAGAGTGATTTCTAGTTGCATAACAGTTGTTCTAGGATGGCAAACATTGGTTCTTTCGAGTCTAATGTAGATGAATTTTAACCGTATGCATAGAATAAATATATACACACATCCATACACATATATAATCTTCCATGAATATTTATGGGGAGTATATAAATGATTCACACACAAATCCCTCTTATCTAGGAGAAGAATGGAGAGATGCACTGTTCTTTGACCCAACCTCTCAACCCCATCAGAATGCAAATCATCTAACCCTGGACGTGTAATTGTTCCAATAACACTGGTCCTAGAGAACTAATTTTCATGTGGAGCACAGCCACACTCCAGACACGTTCATCAGTCTGCGCCTTTGACAATGGATCCCGGACATTTCCCACCAGCTCCTTGCCTGTCTCTCACTTATTCTGAAAACATTGCTGCCTTCCTGTTGGTGCATTTTAAAACATAGATGCATGTAGAAGGAAGCTTGAATCAGACTCTAGAGGAAGTTGTTGCCTCTGGAGGTGGGGGCAGAAGGAGGCCTTTCAACCAGCACTGTGCAAGAGCACTTTCTGTGAGGATGGAGGTGGTATTTGTTTGTGCAGTCCACTATAACCACCAGGGCCAAGTGTGGCCAGTGGGCAGTAGAAATGCGGCAGGTGGGAAGAAGGCATTGACTTTTTATTTAATGGTAACTTTGAACTGTGGTGTTAGAGAAGACTCTTGAGAGTCCCTTGAACAGCAAGAAGATCCAGCCAGTCCATCCTAAAGGAAATTAGTCCTGAATATTCACTGGAAGGACTGATGCTGAAGCTGAAACTCCAATACTTTGGCCACTTGATGTGAAGAGCAGACTCATTTGAAAAGACTGTGATGCTGGGAAAGATTGATGGCAGGAGGAGAAGGGGACGACAGAGGATGAGATGGTTGGATGGCATCACCGACTTGATGGACATGAGTTTGAGTAAACTCCTGGAGTTGGTGATGGACAGGGAGGCCTGGTATGCTGCAGTCCATGGGGGTCCCAAAGAGTCAGACACGACTGAGTGACTAAACTGAACTAAATTTTTAACGTTTATTTTTAAGGTGCTTTTTTTTTTTAAGTATTTTAAAGTCTTTATTGCATTTGTTACCATATTGCTGTTTCATGTTTTGGTTATTTGGCTGCGAGGCCTGTGGGATCTTAGATCCTTGACCAGGGATTAAAACTGCATCCCCTGTATCAGAAGACAAAGTTTTAACTGTTGCACAACCAGGGAAGTCCCTTAACTAGTTTAAATTTAAATAGACGTTTGTGACCTGAGTCTACTGTATTGGAAAGCAGAGCTTTAGAAAACAGCTAGCACAACCTTCTTTTAAGGAGATAAATAGGAAGTAGATGGAGAGGATCTGGTGAATTGGAGTGGGAGGAGTAGGAAGACGCTGATAACATTATCTTCTGACTAAAATACTCAGTCTTGGGGTACTCTAGATCTGTTAGCATGAGGACAAATGGAAGATTTGAAAATTGCTTATCAACTGCTTTGTCATTTACTAAGAACTTTAGTGTCATTTGATATCCTCATTCTGAAAGCAAGTGGGGGTGAAGACATAAATAAAGTTAAAAAGAAAAACAACACATATACCTTTGCCGAAAGTGTTTATATTCAGAACATCAGACAGGCACACATTGTAATAACTATATACTGTTTAGTAGAAGAGAGGCCATTAAAAATAACTGAAATATTATTACATTTTTGAAAGATATAGTTAATTTGGATTGGGGTTGACAATTGTTATTCATAATGGTATTCAAGAAACCCAAAATATAACTACATGAAGTTTATAAAAAATTGAAATATAGTTGATATACAATCTCATATTGATTTCAAGTGTATAGCATAGTGATTCAACATTTAAATAAAGTATGAAAGTATTACCATAAGTCTAGTCATCAATCTCCTGTCCCCACACAGAATTCTCACAGTATTACTGATGGCATTGCTTATACTGTATGATACATCCCTAAGACATTCAATTTCTAATTGGAAGTGTGAACATGCTAATTCTCACGTTATTTCACCCGACCCCTCTCCCTCTTCTCTTCGGTAACCACCCATTTGTTCTCTGTATTTATGAGTGTGTTTTCATTTTGTTTTGTTGTATCTTTTAGATCCCACAGTGTAAGTGAAATCCTACTGTATCTATCTCTGACTTATTTCATTTAGTATAATACACCCTGAATTCATCTATATAGTGACAAAAGGTAAGATCTCATCATTTTTATGGCCCCATAATATTCCATTGCCTGATTTTTAATCAGTTTCTTTGCTTTTATGCTATTGAGTTGTACGAGTTCTTTGTATATTTGGAATATTAGCACTTCATTGGATATCTTCTCCATTCAGCAGGTTGTCTTTTTGTTTTGCTGATAGTTTCCTTCTCTGTGGAAAAGCTTTTTAGTTTGATGTAGTACCATTTGCTTATTTTTGCTTTTGTGTCCCTTGACTGAGGAAACATATCCAAAATGCTCTTCCTAATGTCAAAGAGGGTATTGCCTATGCTTTCTTCTAAAAGTTTCATTGTTTCAAGTTTTGCATTTATCCATCCTGAATTTATTTTTGCGTCTGGTATGAGAAAGTGGTCTAGTTTCAGGTCCCCAGTGGGACCTGTGTGTAGCTGTCCAATATTACCAACACCATTTATTGAGGAGGCTGTCTTTTCTCCATTGTATATTCTTGCCTACTTTGTGATAGATTAATTGATCTATAGGCATGGGTTTACTTATGGACTTTCTTTTGTTCTTTTGATCTATGTGTCTGTTTTTGTGCCAGTACAATATTGCTTTGATTACTGTAGCTTTGTAGTACAGTTTGAAATCAAGGAATGTGATATCTTCAGCTCTGTTTTTCTCAGGGTTACTTTGGCTATTCTGAATCTTTTGTACTTCTGTACAAAATTTAGGATTACTTGTTCTAGTTATGTGAAAAATGCCATTGGTATTTTTATAGGGATTGCATTGAATCTACACATTGCCTTGGATAGTATTAAACTGTCTATGTGTGTTAGGCACTTTCATAACAGATAGGAAAACCTGCAGAATAGTGAAAAGTTTCCTGGGTTCTGTCAAGTTGGAGTAACCCTAGTCCTCCCAGGTCATAAAACAACAAAAAGACCAGGGAGACTCTGAAAGATTGAAAGAAGAAGGTGACCTGCTTACGAATATTGGGATTTGGGAAGGAGCATAATGATAAGTTCCTAAGATTTCCTTATTGCCTCCAATATATCCCCAACAGAGTTTTGCAGAAGCTGCCATTCCAGATACATCAACAAGCACAGATAAAATTCTCTAAGAAAGTCTTATTCCCTTTAGTCAAAGGACGAGGGAAAAAGTATCCTAACAATAGAAGGCCTTGTGGCAATATTTACCTTAGCCCAGTCAAACACTAACAAAAAAATCCTGTCATGCTTTCCCTCCATTTCCGCTGGCCAGCCAAGAGCTGATCTTTCATGCTCCCTCTTAGCCCTTATCCTCTGGGAGCAGAAGGTGTGCCCCAATCCCCCACTGCCTGATGTCACGGGTGGGGCAGGGACCTGCCTCTCCATTTCCTGCTTGCCAGAAGCTGGTGGCAACAGCCCAGCTTCCCCACCAGCTGACACTGGCAGGCCGAGTGGGAAACTGGCCCTCCATCCACATCCCAGCAGACCTGGCAGTATCTGAATCCCTCACCAACTTAGTGTTATTGCCTGTCCATTGGTGAGCTGAGCCTCCACCCCTACCTGGCATCAACAAAGCTGACAAAGTGGTCAAAGTGGAGAGTAGCCAACACTTGATTTCCCCATCCCCAGCCAGTGTCAGTGGGGCCCACTGGGGACCTGAGCCTCCATGCCCAACCTGCAACAACAAAGTGTTGGGAGTCAACCCTCTGCTTATCCCATATGCAACCCAGAGGCAGGACCTAAATTTCACTCCTCCTTGGAGACAACAAGGGAGTGTGATCACTGACGCCCCATTTTCAATGGAGGAGTGAAGAGAGGGCTGAATGTCTTTTCCAGCCTGAAATGGGTGGGGTAAGTCAGCACTCCTCTGTTGCTGGATGGTGCTGTGGGCCTCCTGGCCCACATGCAACAGTTCAGTAGAAGGGCAAACTGATAAAACAAGGAAAAGATTAGATAAGGTCCAGTCTCATAATATCTAATATGTTCAGGTAAATCACTTATTACACCAAGGATGAGGAAAACCACAACAAGAATGATAAAAGATAATGAACAGAAACCAATGCCAATCTGAATCAGAAGTCGAAATTGTCAGACAAGTATTTTAAAGCAGTTATCATAAAAATGATTCAACAATGATCTTGGAACAGAATAAAAATTAGAAAATCTAAGCAAAGAAATGAATGTTATAAAGAACCAGATATAAATAATTTAATTGAAATATGCAATATTTGAAGTAAAACAATAAATAAAACCTCACTGAATGAACTCACAAAATAGAATGGAGATGAAAGGGATAGAAGCAGTGAACTTGAAGATAGATCAATACAATTTACCCATTCTGAATATATGAGAGAGAAAACAGATTGAAACAAAAATGAACAGTCTCAGGGACCTGAGAGGCCATAACAAAATTGCTAACATTCATCACTGGAGAGCTTGAAGGAGAGGAAAGAGTGGTGCTTAAGAAGTATGTGAAGAAATAATGACCGAAAACTTTCCGAGTTTGTCAAAGCATGAAATCCTTGAAAGGCACATCAAAATTGAGCTTCTGAAATTAAATTAAAAAAAAAAGAAATAGAAGTGATTCATTCTCTTTTAGGAGAACACTAATTAGAATGGAAGTCCATTTCTTTTCCCGCCCCATGATTCTTATCTTGACCCAGTAGGAAGTGGTGCACCATTCTTTGAGAACTCATGGAAAAGCATTGTCCTGTCTGAGGTCTGTATTCAGCGAAAATAGCCTTCAGGTATGAAGGGGTTGGGGGGGGTGGGCAGACCTTTTTCAGATGAAGAGAAACTCAGAGAATTAGTTGCTAGGAAACTTGTTCTGAAGAATATTTAAAGAAAATTCTCTAAACAGAAAGAAAATGATAGCAGAAAGAGGCTTGAAATTTCAGAAAGAAGAAAAGAACACCATAATGGGTACACATAGGCCAACATGTAACAAGTCATCTTACATCTTGTGAGAGTTTCTTAAATGAACATTTGATGATTGAAGCAAAAATTATAAACATCTATTGTGGCTTTCAAAGTATGGAGAGGAAATACTGAGGATAATTGTATTTTAAAAGTAGGAAATGTAAACAGACCTATATGGGAACAGATTTCTACACTTTACTTGAAGTGGTGAAGCACTGATATCACTCTCACAGCCAGTGATATAGATGTATGTATACTGAAGTACCTAGAACAACCATTAAGAAAACTATACAAAGTGATACCCACAAAAACACTAAAAATAAATCAAGATTTAGTGAAAAATGTTCAGATAACTCCTAGGAAGGTGGAAACAGGAATGGGGAACAGAGGGAACAGAGAAGACAAACCATCCAACATAAAACAGTAGACTTAATTAAACCTTGCTGTATCAATAGTGACCATCCGTCCCTATCAGTTTCAGTTTCAGGTCAGTCGCTCAATTGTGTCTGACTCTTTGTGAGCCCCTGGACTGCAGCGCGCTAGGCCTCCCTGTCCATCACCAATCTCTGGAGTTTATTCAAACTCGTGTCCATTGAATTGGTGATGCCATCCAACCATTTCATCCTCTGTCATCCCCTACTCCTCCCGCCTTCAATCTTTCCCAGTATCAGAGTCTTTTCCAATGAGTTGGTTCTTTGCATCAGGTGGCCAAAGTATTGGAGTTTCAGCATTAGTCCTTCCAATGAATATTCAGCACTGATTTCCTTTAGGATGGACTGGTTGGATCTCCTTGACTGTCAAGATTCTTCTCCAACACCACAGTTTAAAAGCATCAGTTCTTTGGTGCTCAGCTTTCCTTATAGTCCAACTCTCACATCCACACATGACTACTGGAAAAACCATAGCTTTGACTAGTCGGACCTTTGTTGGCCAAGTAATGTAATACCTCTGCTTTTTAATAATGACCATAAAAGTTTCTGAATTAATTAAAATACAAGTAAAAAAATTGCCAGGTGGACCAAACAAACAAACAAACAATAACCAAAAGCAGCAACAAGATCCAACAATATACTGTCCACAAGAAATTCACTTCAAATATAACAACAGTGATATATTGAAAGTGAAAGAATGGAAAAATTAACACTATGCAAACCATCCCAATGTTCATCGCAGCACTGTTTATAATAGCCAGGACATGGAAACAACCTAGATGTCCATCAGCAGATGAATGGATAAGAAAGCGGTGGTACATATACACAATGGAGTATTACTCAGCCATTAAAAAGAATTCATTTGAATCAGTTCTGATGAGATGGATGAAATTGGAGCCGATTATACAGAGTGAAGTAAGCCAGAAAGAAAAACACCAATACAGTATACTAACACATATATATGGAATTTAGGAAGATGGCAATGACAACCCTGTATGCAAGACAGGGAAAGAGACACAGATGTGTACAACGGACTTTTGGACTCAGAGGGAGAGGGAGAGGGTGGGATGATTTGGGAGAATGACATTCTAACATGTATACTATCATGTGAATTGAATCGCCAGTCTATGTCTGACGCAGGATGCAGCATGCTTGGGGCTGGTGCATGGGGATGACCCAGAGAGATGTTATGGGGAGGGAGGTGGGAGGGGGGTTCATGTTTGGGAATGCATGTAAGAATTAAAGATTTTAAAATTAAAAAAATAAAAAAATAAAAAAAATAAAAATAAAAAAAAGCAAAAAAATAAATAAAAAAGAATCAGATGAGGTTCTAATATTAGATAAAGTAGATTTTAGAGTAGAGAAACAGTCTCTGTAATGTAATAACAGTTATAATAATGTAAATAACAATTTTCATGTTAGTAGAGTGTTATATTTTCAATTTCTAGATGGAAAACTGTAGTTAACTGCCACCAAAGTCAGATCATGGACTTGGAGATGCAACTAAGCAGTGATTTCAAGTTAATTTCTTTTCTTATATAATCAGCCCACATGTTTATTTTAATGTGAACTGAGCATTGCACTGAGTGCTCTTGGCTGATGCACCTAATAGGGAAATTCCATGTGAAACATTGTGCAATGAGATTTTGAGTGATTTCTAAGGTTTAAAGAAGCGATTTTTTGAGTATCAGACTATTCAGGTGTTTTGTAAAAGCATAGGTAAGACAAAACAAGACTTTCTTGTTCTCATAGAAATTACAGTGAGCATGATTAAGAAATAATTAACTTGCAAAGTTGGGAAAACAGGATAATGATATCGTCAGATTAAGGGGAGTTAGAAAAGTGTTGATTGCTCAGTTGTGTCTGACTCTATGCAACCCCGTGGACTGTAGCCCCCAGACTCCTCTGTCCATGGAATTCTCCAGTCAAGACTACCGGAGTGGGTTGCATTTCCTACTCCAGGAATATAAGGTAATTTTTAGAATACCTAAAAATCTCAGGAAACGGGTAGGAGGAGCTGGAGAAGGAGCAGAAGGCTCAAGAGTTCTGCTGCCCAGGTATGTGAGAGCTGAAAGTGGAAAGGAGGGTAGTGACTCTGTCCTCATCACCAGCAAGGGCACCTGGACCACTAGGTGTGTAGCTGTAATTGCTAGAGGCTGTCTTTTGCTGAGGCTCATGTTTTAGGATATTGTTTCCAATGCTGCATATGTATTGACTTGGTTTTATCAAAAAGGCAGATATAATATTAAAGATATGTCACAGTTGCTCTTTTCTGAACATTTTATATCATCATCAGTCTTTATGAGAATACTGTGAGGTAGAGACAGAAGGAGTTATATACATTTAAGAGACAAGGATTCCACATATAAATGGCATCATATGATATTTGCCTTTCTCTGTCTGACTTACTTCTCTGAGTATGATCATCTCCAGGTCCATTCATATTGCAGCAAATGGCATTTTTCATTCATTTTAATAACTGGATAATATTCCACTGAATATATGTACCACATCTTCTTTGTCCATTCATCTTTGATGGACATTTAGATTATTTCTGTGTCTTGGCTATTATAAACTTGGAATCTAAAAAAAAAATTATACAAATGAACTTAATTTACAAGCCAGGAACAGACTCACAGATTTAGAGAATGAACATATGGTTATTAGTGTGGAGGGAAGGATAGATTTGGAGTTTGGGATTGACATGTACACACCACTGTATTCAAAATAAAATACCTTCCCAAGAAAAAATTTTATTTTATTATATTTAATTTAAGAAGAAGAGAAAACGAAATAGACTCCACACTTGGTACCTGTGGAACTTTTGGCTATAATCCTATGGCTCGGTTTCTTTATTTATAAAGTAGCAATGAGGATACTATTAAATCAGAATGGAATTTATGTAATTAATTAAAGAAATTACATATAAATTATTTTGAACAGAGCCTGGCACATAGTAAGGAATCAACCAATATTAGCTGTTATTATATTTCTTAACTTCCAATGTTTATTTAACCGACTGGTGGTGGTAAGACTACAGCCCTGTTTTCAGCTTTCCTGAATCCTATATTTCTTGAGAAAGTAGTGTAGAGAGAAGGGAAAAATGTAGGCATTGTAGCTGAGAAAAAAAAAAAAATCATTGTTTGCAAATTCAAGTTTTTTAGGAATCTATAAGAAGTTGGAAAACTGTGAATCTTAGTTTCCTCATGTTTAAAATGAAGACAATGATGATAGTATGGATGGTTTCAGGTTTAGCCTCGGGGCTTTAAAATGCAGAGCCTGAGTAAAGGATTAATTGCTTGATGCCAACCCAGGGCACTCCCAGTGAAAAAAGAAGTGTAGCAGGTAAGAAAGTGAAATGCCTGCCCCTCTGGCATGATCGACACAGACCCAGCCAGTCACTTGGAAGGTACGCCTTGTAGGATGTCTCCAGACAAACAGCACTGTGTTCCAGACCTGCCATCGGTGAGAGGAGGGAGAGGGGTCGCTTGCCTGCAGCTGGCCACAACTTATTCCACAGGGAGTGAACTCTGACAGCTGCTCAGAGAATCAGAGCTCACTTTCTTTCACTCGGCAGTGTAGCAGAATCTGGAACTGGAAGTGGTGGGAGAGCTAGCAGCTGCGGGAAAGCGGCTCGTCAGGTTGTGGAGGCAGCACCTCCAAGGCCCACACAGCGGTCTCTGCCCCGGCCATCCCAAGTGAGGGCAAAGCAGCCAGGGGTCCAGGGTCTGGGGAGGGTCTCCAGATGGGCCTGTTACGTCCGCAGAGGCCGACTGGGCTTGCTTAGTATGGGCTGCTATTCCTATTGGCAACAGAATAGGCTGCTAGCTGTTGACAGTTTTGTCATCTGTTCACAGCTTTTGTGAAGGCTGAGAAGCCCAAGGTGCAGTAGACTCAGTTTGGTAAGAGCTCATCTCCGGCTTCATAGGTGCTGGTCGTCTTCTTGTTGGCTCACAAGGCAGAAGAGACAAGGGAACTCTCTGCGGTCTCTACACAGGCTCTAATCCCATTTATAAGAACTCAGCCTCATGACTTCATCACCTCCCATGGCTCCACATCCCAACACCATCACACTGGGGACTGGATTTCAACATACGAATTTAGGGACACACAAAAGTACAGTATGGTCTTTAGGTGCACTGTACTAATATTAGTTATTAAATTTCATCCATCCTGGATTAAATAGTGGTGGCAACAGGAAGATGGACTGCTGAGTGGAACTCTAGAAGGCACTTTCAAAATCACAAAAGCTGATGTGTATTAGATCCTCTGAGATACAGAATCATCTACCAATGTGTTTCTGAAGGCAAGGCCATTACAGGTATTCAAGTGTGATGTTCATTTCCTTAGCAGGGGCACCTAGTGGTCTGGCACATGAAGAACAGTAGCTGGAAGCTACTAGCAAGAGCAAGAATATTGTACATTATTTAAACAAATGCTTATAAATTTAGAAACCTCTGTCTCCTATAGTAAGATGGCCACACTACTGTATATCTTATCTCAGATGACCTACTTACCATGTAACCTGGATACTCTTCCATAATGAGGTAGAGTCTACCCCTTAAAACTGGGGGAGGGACTTTGTAACTGCCTCATCCAATAGGGCACAGTGGAAGTGATGCTGCATTGTTTTTCCGCCAGACTGGGTGATAAAAGGCAAAATACTCCCCCTCTCAGCACATGCATCTTGAGGATCTGATCTAATATTAGAAGTCTAGCCCTCCAGAAACTGCCTATTGGAGACATGATGTGAACAGACCTCAGAGTGTCTGAGTTACTACAGCTGTTTCAACCCCTGCTACTGGAATCTTCCACTTCAGGCCCCGGACACTTGAGATAAGAAGACTCTGAGATGACCCCCAGCCATCATCTCTGACTGCAGCCTTATGAGAGAACAGAACCCCGGAGCTGTTCTACACAGCTTGCCAGCCCACAGTAATCATGAATGAAAAGAAATGATTATTGTTGCTTTATGCTGCTAAGTTTAGGGGAATTTTTGTTTTCAGCTATAAAAACTAGAACATCTGTGGAGCCCCAGGTGCTTTGATATAAGGCTATCATGGTAGCTGTTTTTAAAAGTCTTTTATTTCATTTTGCTTTAAACGTTTAGCCTTAATCACTTTGTTAATAAATAAAATATTTATTGAGTGCCTACTCATTGCCCAAGCTGATCTGATTGCAAGGGATATGAAGAAACAAAAACGGTCCCTGACATCATGACCCTTGGAGCCTACCTGGGAGGACAGGCTTATAAGTATATAAAGAAGAGCCACATGGCACAAAGATGCCATCCATTTTACCAAGCCATTCTTCTCCCTTTGGGGAAAACTATATATATATATGCCTATATTTATGTATATATATATATATACAGTATAATTTACAAAAGTAAGATATTTTAACTGAAAGCATTTGAAATTGCTGACTGAAAAAAGATGTACAACTTAAAAGCTGAGAACTGTGCTTTATTCCACGGACTTTCCGAGCATGTAAGCCTGGAAGACAAACTCTCACATAGCTCTGAGGGACTGCTCTGAAGAGGTAAGAAGGGAGTTAGGATACACAGTTTTTGCAACAAAAACCAGGTGGTTGGAACATCAAAAGGTTACTGTTAATTAAGGAAAACCAGTTAAGGGTTTCAGCACTTTCTTCTGTGTGGGAAGAGTTTGGGCTCATTGAAATCATTCTTTTGAAACGCAGCTTAACCTTCGAGGCCCAGTGTCCCATCCTGTCGTTTCCTGTCCTGGGTCCCCGCAGGGCTCAGTGTTGGCAGTGGTCATTGGCTTGATGACTGCAGCATTCTTTGTTTATTGACATGGCAGGTGACGTTTTTCATCCTCACAGCTCATGTTTCTTTCTGCTCTGGTTTCTCCCCCATTGTTCCTCCCCTCCTGTTGGGTGGTGTTGGAGGTGTCATGACCTTTATGGTATTCTCTAAGAGGAGGCTTTTGATTTGACATTAGTGGGTCATGTGAACATGGATTCCAGTTAAATTATTGCTATTCACCCTGGTGTGGGAATGGTTTCCAGGAATACTCCTGCTGCCCGCTGTGCTGACTCAACCAAAGCTGTGAACCAAAAGCTCAGAACTGGAAGCTGTGAGATAGCTTGCACTGGAAGTTCATCAGCAGTTAGAGAGAAGCATGTTGAATACGCACAGGGCTGGGAGCTGATCTGTGGAAAATTCTTCTTAACCTAGGACATGGAATTACAAACCCGGGATTCCATTCTCACTGATACCTGGTCGAAAAAGAGAAATACTGTTCCATCAGGGGATACTCGGTTCTCAATACAGTGTATACAAATCTAAATACATATGATTAAAAGTTGGCAAATAGCTCAAGCATTTCAAAATCCAGAAAAATAACATGATTGTTTTATTATTTAAGCATCAAGTCAGCAAGAAATTAAACTCATTTGCCAATGTTTTTATATGATTTACTCCTCTTCATTAACTGGATTACCAAACAACACTGAAGTCTACTTATTAACGCTATTCTAAATTCATCTCATCTTTTTCATAAATTATTGCCTTGGGTACGATGTGACAAAATTATTTTTACAATTTTCCTGTTCATGTCAAAACAGTTTCTATTGATTTCAGTGCTTATCTTGTTTGCTTTCCTTTCATATTTCATTAACTTTTAATTTGATTTTTTCTCCAATCGTTAATAAGTAAATATAAGACAGCAAAGAAGGTATACTTCCATGTTGACCAGACTGCGTGTAGTTTCTCACTTGATTTAAATTTTTAATGATTATGATATTTTTCTCATTGTAGAGAAGAAAGAAAAAATATCTAATTTTGAATGTTTTTATTCAAAGCAGTAGGGTTTTGGGGAGACCACTTAATTACTGCGAGTTTTGAGATGCCTGTGTGAGTAGGGTTGGCCCAGATGCAACAATGTGGAAGACTAGGAGATGAGGTCACACTTAACTGTGTTTCCATAGAAATTATTTGAGTGTTTGTTTTATATGGATTTTCACTCACTTTTCAAACCTGCTACTAAAGAGCGCCCCTCAACTGCAAAGCAAGGAAGCATACTCACATCTTGTGCATTGGGAGAATGGGCCAGAAACTTAGTGATGCAACTCACCTTTAAAAAAATGAAGTATCTTGAAATTATAAAAATATACCTAAATTTTGAATGCTTCCTTTTATTAAAGAAAGAAGGGCATCAAAATTATAGAAGCTTTAGGTCTCATTCCTAACTGGATTCCTTCCTGTCAGGACGTGGGGGAGAGGGGGTCTTAAGCCTAGGTTGAACACTCTTGATTCCCAAATTGTCCTGCGCTGATTTCTAGAGCTCACCACTCTAAACCAGGTGCATACTTTTTCTCCTAAATCTTACAACAATTCTGTGAGGCGGTACACAATTTTATGTGTCAAAAATTCTGTGATACACAATTTTATGTGTCAACTTCGCTGGGATGTGGTGCCTAGTCGTTTGCTCAATGTTAACCTGAATGTCACTGTGAAGGTATATTGTAGATGTGATTAATATCTATGATCACTTGTCTTTAAGTAAAGTAGATTAATGTAAGTGGACCTCATGTAATCAGCTGAATATTTTCAAGGCAAAAGTAAGGTTTTCTGGCTATGAAGGAATTCTGCCTCAAGTGTAATATGAACTACTGTATAGCACAGGGTACTATATTCAGTATCATGGAATAACCTAGAATGCAAAAGAATCTTAAAAAGAATATATATAACTATATAAATAATATATATATATATCCGACCCTCAGCGACCCCATGGACTGTAGCCTTCCAGGCTCCTCTGTCCATGGGATTTTCCAGGCAAGAGTACTGGAGTGGGGTTGCCATTGCCTTCTCTGATATCAGGGCTTGCCATGTGGCTCAGATGGTAAAGAATCTGCCTTAATGCAGAAGACGAGGGTTCAATCGCCAGGTCAGGAAGATCCCCTGAAGAAGGGAAGGGCTATCCACTCCAGTATTCTTGCCTGGAGAATTCCTTGGATAGAGGAGCCTGGCGACTTACAGTTCATGGGATCGCCAAGAGCTGGACGTGACTGAGTGACTAGCTTTTTCACTATTCATATATCTATATCTAACTATATCTATATATATACATACATACCTGATGCTGGAAAAGATTGAAGGCAGGAGGGGAAGGGGACAACAGAGGATGAGATGGTTGGATGGCATCACCAACTTGATGGACATGAGTTTGAGTAAGCTCTGGAAGTTGGTGATGGACAGGAAATCTGGTGTGCTTGGGGTCTCAAAGAGTCTGACATGACTAAGCGACTGAACTGAACTGACTGATATATATATATATATATACCCACATATAATTGAATCACTTGGCCATATACCTAAAACTAACAGAACATGGTAAATTAACTATATTTTGATTTTTAAATGGTTAAAATAAACAAAAAGAGTGTAGTATAAAAATTCTGAGTTTCCAGCCCACTCAACTACCCTGTGGCTATAAGACGTGCTGGCCCCCACAGTTTTATGAGCCAGGTCATTAAAATAAATCTTTCTCTATCTCTGCCTTTCAGTGTACACAGACACAGACACAGACAGACACAGACACAGACACACACACACACACACACACACACACACACCCTGTAACATTATATTGTTGGTTCTATTTCTCTGGAGTACCCTGACTGGAAAAGGTAGCAATCATTAGTATTTTATGGAAAACAGACAAGGTTAGCAAGTAACTGATCTCAGAACACCCAGGAGGTAAGTGTTGGACCAGCTCGGTAAACAGATCTTGCTCTCTGCTCTGCAACGTTGACTCTTTCTGGAGTCAGAAAGCCTCTTTGGTCCAACCTTGTCTCTTTGGGTAAAGGGATCTTAGAAGTTTGGTACTAGCCTCCCACATTTTTCCTTTCCTCATGTGTCAAGTGTGGTAGTAATGGCTCTTGATTTAAATCCATCCCCTGGACGGATTTAAGGGTCAGTGAGAGAAGTGGGTGAAAGCAAAACAGCTCTACAAACATAATTCATTGTTAAGTAAGAAATGAACTTCATGACTTCGCAAAGAAAGAACTGCTTTTCCCTTTCCTGAGTGTTAATCTCTTCCTCCTCTTTTGCCCACTTCACGGTACCTTTTCCTTTCCAGTGGTAGTATACTAAAACATTTGTGTTCTCATATACAACATTTTGTTTAATCATCGGACCAGGCTTGGTTATATACATATTATACCCATTTCACAGATGAGGAATTGACACACAGAGGTGTTCAAAATAATATATCCAGATAACAATAGAGTTGGAGTATTCTTTTACTATATTGAAGTGGAAGAAAAAAATATAAAAATTTAATCAATTTGAACCCTGGAACCATTGCCATTAAAAAGAATCCCTTACCTTGCAGGAAGAAATGTTTTTAATTCAAATCCCCTTACTGCCCTAAAGGGAGCAAATTATAATTTCAGTGATTAAGCTTTTAGAGTCAGTATTTCCATTGCAAGACTCTGTGTCTGATTCACCTGCCAGTACATAACTGAAGCTATCAAACATTTGGTGCCCAGCTGGCTGAAGAAGATTAAACTCCGGAAAGGTATTTAAATAAAATTTAAATACTTCATAATTTGCCTCCCTCTGAATAGCAAAGCTTCTCTAGTGCAAGAAGTAGTGGTAAAGTCTTCAATAGAAGGTTGAGTTAGGAGAGGAAGAATATTTGGAATCTGATTTTCCAAGTAGATTGGCAGACAAGGGGAGCTGATATATTTCCTTTCTAAATCTCTAAACTAATGGCTTACAAACTGCTTTAATTTAAAATTAAAGTGCGCAGAGAATGCAGTTTATATTGAGACTAGAAATTGGTTACCATAGTTTCAGCATGATATTGACAAACCAGAGCAACATTTTAGGATTGTGAAGACCGTGTTGTAAGAGTCACAGCTGAGGAGCTGGTGATGATCAGCCTGATGAAGGCTCAGAGGAAATAAGAAATGATTTTTCAGTATCTGAAGGGTAGATGTTTACCTCCAGAGGGCCCGTGAGGAGACTATAAAAGGAGAGCAGTTGAAAACCTCTTGTAACAAGGAGCGTTAACCAGGCATGGAACGGGCTGGTTAGTATCGTGGGACTCTGTGGGCTAAAGGTGGGGACCAGTGGTGTTGATGTCTGAATCCTGCTTTCCAGTGTGTGGTGGTTTTGTGTTAGTCTCTCAACTGTGTCCGACTCTTTGCAACTCCATGGACTGCAAACTGCCAGGCTCCTCTGTCCTTGGAATTCTCCGGGCAAGAACACTGGAGTGGGTTGCCATTTCTTGGACTATCCCAAATTTAAGGTCTCTTCTATTGTTAATGTTCAAAGATAACATGTTGCTAGGAATTGTCTTTCCATTTAAAATATATAGGCTTGAATCCATTTAAGCAGAACACAATGGCTTGCTCATTTAACTTGTCTCATGAGTAATTGGCATATATTAAAGACCATTTGTGCTGTGTTGTGCTAAGTTGCTTCAGTTGTGTCTGACTCCTTGTGACCCTGTGCACTGTAGCTCGCTAGGCTCCTGTCTCCAAGGGATTCTCCAGGTAAGAATACTGGAGTGGGTTGCCATTTCCTCTTCCAGGGGATCTTCCTGACCTAGGGATCAAACTCGTGTCTCCTGTGGGTCCTGCATCACAGGCAGATTCTTTACTGCTGAGCCACTGAGGAAGCCCGTTAAAGCCGTTTTACTCCTTTCTAAAAATCTGCTTTCTGAGTTTCAGATTCTTTATACATAGAATGGGAAAACCACTGTGCATCCTACAAAAGGCGATTGGGAAGGCTGGTTTGAGATGACACATGTCAAGTGTTCAGAACCTGGCACATCATAATTCACTAATAAGTGCTAACTATTATTATTGTTGCTGTTATTATACGTAATGTTTTCTGCCTTATAACCTTGTGAGCTTGATGATGTTATCACCTTTTAAAAAATAAGGCAGTAGAGGCCTCTACATCAAGTAAACTGCTTGAGTTCCTGTAGTTGGAAAGATGTAGAAATGAAAGTGTTTGACTATGTCTTTCTCATACCAAAGCCTCCAGATTCTTTGGTATTCCATGTGGATGTAGCATCCTTTCTTGTTTTCTCAGACATTTGCCTTGAAAATGACCCTGTTGTTTCATTTTGATGTTTAACCATTCTGAGTTCCAATGGAAGCAAAACTGTGGCTTTGTGTTACATATATCCATACACACACACACATAAACACATTCATACACACAGCCACAGTGACTAGTGTAGAAACTGTAGGTATTAAGGTGACTATTATCTGAAACATCATTTACTGATGGCTCCGGCAAAGCTTTTGATCATGCCAAGCTGTGTGGCTCAATGAAATCCATGTATAGAATCCTATCTAGCTGCAGAAAGATTGCATCAGAGAAGGCTGAATGGTTCAATTGCTGCTATCCTAAAGCCAGCATTCTGGGGAGAGCATTAGTATTCACAAACATCAAAAGAGTCGCTAGAATGGAAATTGACCCTGTCTTGTAATATAAACAGGTCAGCTGTTTGAGAGTTTTCAAAGACAGTTATGATGTAATAGCCTATATACAGTACTCACAGCCTAATCTGTTTTAAGCTTCTCCTCTGGCATTTCTCTTTCCCAGGAATGAAATAAAAGGAAAAGTGAATACAGATAAAGAAGAGAGCTCATCCCGTTTGCCATTTAAGAAATGGCCTATTGTCCAGCCTCTGTAAGGAAATTGTGTTGGTGGTAAACTCAATATTTATGTCACTGGGGCTGTTTTCATGTGAGCCTTTTTTTTTTGCATGTGAGATATTATCATCTTGTTATTTGTGAACTATGCATCTCGGGTGACATTTTTTTTTCTAAAGTTTTCATTGTTCATAAATGTACTTGACACCAGACAAAGAGCTAACACTGATCGTGTTGACTGCAGGTGCAGCAGACGTTTTAAATAAGAACACAATTAAATGGGAATCTGAATTCTAGCCAGCAGGATGTTAACAGTACTACAGTATACTGGGGTGCCCTGTTATATCGATCCTGTGGTGTTTCTGTAAGCAAGAGCTCACAGTGCATTTGCCATCAAATGATGGACGTGCTTTTTCAGCAGAGCCCTCTCCCACTCAGTGGGCTAGGTTGTAGGAGGGCTTGGGCTGAGGCAGTCCATTCGGATGTAGAATTTAAGTCAAGGATGAAATTATACTGCACTTTATCCATGCTCTCCTTTTCTTTTAAATTTGCTCATTTCACTAGTTTCTTAACAACCCCTCCCTCCCAGAAGTCCTACAACAGTTATTGGTGAGCATAAAATTAAGAGTGAAGAATTAATTTACACTGAAAAACATAAAATCACAGCTTTTCCAAAACTGACTTTTTCTAAAATTAAAGGTGAAAAGCCACCAAGAAATTGCAGTTGGTAGAAATGTAGACTGATTTAACTCAGGGCTCTAAAGGCATTCAAGAGAACACAGAGTCATAGCATCTTATGAGCTTTACCCAGGCCAGTCTTTTGGGGGTCATGTTTGATCTGTAAGACTCAGACCAAATGTCATATATCTTTCAGAAACAGGTTAAGAGGTCCATGACTCTGAGTCAAGTCAAAAGCACGGTGACCTTTTCATATGGCTGGAGAGTTTTCAGTCGTGTCTTTTCACAATCCACACTGTAAATCTCTAAAGATTCCCCCCCCCCCAACACTTATTTCATCATGGATGATATGCAAACATGTTAGCAATTTTGGAAAATCTCTCGATGTATGGCTTCAAAAACAGAGATTAAATGGCTAAAGTACCTTACTATACGTCTTTTTCCAATTTATGATTTTTTTTGCGTGTATGAAAATTAACCGTCCATTAGCCATCCTATAAAATCAGCTGCACTAGAGTAAGTCTAAGGCCGGTGAGTCCTATAGCCACTTCCCATTCTCATAGAATCCCATTAATTCCCACAGTTGTCCAGTGGCAGTCAGAGTCTCTCATACCGCCCTGACACTCACTTAGGTGTGCGACGTCGTCTTTGTATTCCAGCATTAGATACCCCATCTACCCTCACAGCTCCATTTTCTACATAAAAATGTAGAAAGAGCAGCTGAATTGGAGAAACAAAAGCCTGAGTCTCAACTCTGCTCTTTCCTGTTTGATTTTGTTCAATTACTTATCTCCTTTGACTTTTGGGGTTTCTCATCTGTAGATAAAGATATACTACACACACCAAAAGGAATATTTCACAGAGCTGTGAATGTTAAACAATGAGTGCAAAATTCCTAGTACAATGCCTAGTATATAGCTGTTGCTCAGTAAATATTGATTACCTTTTCTTTGTGTATAAGAGATGCAATGAGTCACTCAATGTTTCTCTTATCTTGATGCAAAGTATTTACATTTTAAAAGGGATCCCTTGTAAACCGAAAGGAATAAAATATTGACCATGGAATTTTACAGAGGAAGGCATACTGGAGTGAGAATTATTGTAGAATCATTTTTAAGTCAGGAGACACTCAGTTTCACTAAATGTCACAGTGAGGACACCTAGTCCATCTGTGTTTCTGTTAACACAGAAATAAGAACATTATCATAATAGTGCATTAAATAGTGCCTCTCATATCCTCAATGATCCTGAGTTTTAGGAAATTAAAGATCATTATTATTTGATCAAATTTAATTAAACAGAACCCACCACCTTAGAGCCCCTGGGCTTCTCTAAAGAGAATATGAATGCAATGATTAAATTAAGTCACAGCCAATAAAGATTCTCATCAGAAAAGAAAATGGAAGGAGTTATCTGATTGAGAACTCTGAGTCAATTACATGCCTTGGGTGTTCCACGAGAAGTCATTGAAATTTACCTGTGCTGAAATGGAGAAGAGACTGCTTAGAAAATATAACTCACTTATTCACCCATTCATTCATCTCATGTGGTAGATGCTTTGCTGGACATCTTGTGAGAGATAACAGGATAAATGAGATGCATTCCCTGACTTCCTCCCGAAATTTGGAGTACAGAATACTCCTAAATGAATATATTCCATAGAATTTGGGATGCAGAAAAATATATCAATTTTGAGCTGAAAGTATCAGGAAAATATTCTTTGAGAAGATGGTGCTGAGTTCAGGCCAGAGTTTAAGGTGATTCAGCAAAAGTAGCTCAAGCGTTTTCCATTATATCCTTACCAGACGTCAGGGGCTATCCTAAGTCCTAGGGATATAGTTTCAGAGGGAATGAGACCGTATATCAGCTCTGCTCTTTTCTGGTTGTGAGCTTTAGTAAAAATTATTTAAGCTCTCAAATGCTTAGCTTCCTCAACTCAGATAAAATAAGTTTCGAGCTCATAGGTGAATAGTGAATGAAATAATGCACATAAAAGGAATTATGTGCTCAAAAAAAGTTAGCTATTGTTATTTTTAAATTCCATTGAGCTCCTCTCTTTCTTTGTCTTTTTCTAAGCTCTCTTATCTCTGGCTGTCAGTTTCAATCTTATTAAGCAAAATTTTACTCAACAAAATCCAAGAAAAAATTTGTTAGCTTTTCAGCATCTCTTGAGAAACTCTAAATACTTTGCTTTTATATTCAAGGTGTATCATGACCTGTTTCTAACCATTTTATTATTTGTAGTGCCTAGTTTCTGGATAAACCATATTCCAGAATGTTGTGTAAATGTTTCCTGGGTTCTGCTGCTTTTGTGTCTTTAGACATCTTTGAGGGAAAACGATCTTTACCTTTCCTTCAATTAGTATTCTTATTTCCTGAAATAGCATTCAAGACCTAGCTGAAATGTCACCTCTTCTGGTAAGCCCTCCCTGATTCTGCTGGCTCATCACTCTTTTGGATATAGTATTGATCATGTTAAAATACTGCTCAAGAACTTTGTTGGGTTTTCCTTCCCTGGTGAATCAAGTCTAAGCATTTTAACAGATATGCCCTTTACAATCAGACTTCCCTGGTGGCTCAGACAGTAAAAAATCTGCCTGCTGTGCAGGGTACTTGGGTTTGATCTCTGGATCAGGAAAATCCCCTGGAGAAGGAAATGGCAACCCACTCCAGGACTCTTGCCTGGGTAATCCCATGGACAGAGGCGCCTGGCGGGCTGCAGTCCTTTATAACCAAGTCATCCACATGATTTCCCAAGCATGCTACGTACTTTTGTGCATTCCTTACACTCTCTTCTCCATATGGAATGTTCTACAGTGCTTCAAGATCTTTGGTCTTTTTAGTGGTCAGATCTGTGGAACCTTTCTGAAATGCCTCAACAGAATTGATCTCATCCATCCTTCCAACACCTCATTTATAGTCTATTACAGTACTCAGCGACCTCTCAACACATATAGCTAGCTGTATGTTCCTTCCTTCCTTCAAAGAATATGAATTCCTTAAGACACTGACTAATTTTATTTATCATTAGATGACCTGTCACATACTGGGGCTCAATAGATGTTAGTGGAATGACATCATGAGCACAGCGTGTCCTGGGGACAGAAGAGTGGTTTTCAATGTGGTGTTGTTTTCGCTGATTCAACCCCAAGCTTGTTTGGGGTCTGTGCCTCATTTCAGTGTTATGAGCAAGTGGAACGAATTCCTCTTGGGTTTCTTCATCTCAGAATTAGGGCTCTTGTTAGGTGGCTTGCATTTTGCTTGCAATGGGCTCTAAAACCAGAAACCTTGAGGGAGCCACAGGGTGGCGGTCCCTCTGCAGCAGTGAGCCCTGGAGAGCTCTTCAGGAACTGAGCAGACTCCTGGTTTGGGGCTCCATGTCCAGGCTCCTGTTTCACCCGCTGGGTTTAGTCATTGCCTTTGTAAGCACTAAATAGTGGTGTGTCTGGCATCAGGGCTGGAATATCATAGTTCCTCAGTAAAGCTGAGATTGGTTTCTCTTTGCTTTCCCCCCACTCAACCAGTTTAGGACTGGTTGCATATTAATAGAATATATAGTTAAAGAATAATGTCCCTCTCTAAAAACGCACATGAAATCTTGAGACACAGTAGTTGGAATGTGCTGCTGCCATAGTTCAGGTTCGCTCTCCAGCCTTAAGCATCATCTGCTCCATACCCACTCAAGGCCTCCTTCTCAAGGTCGATGGCTGGATCGCATTCTGGCTTCTGAAGAGTGGCCTGCAAACTACCAGGCACCATCAGCCTGGTGACTTGAATTTCTTGGATACATTTTAGGTGGGAGAAAATTCCCTGCTTGGTTTTCTTCGGGATGTGTGGTTCTCTCTAGTGCTTGCTAATCAGCTGCTCTGCTCTGTTACAGTAAGTCCCTTAAATACAGATGAGTTCTGTTCCAAGAGTATGTTTGGAAGTCCCTGTTTGTTCATAAGGCCAGCAAGATTAGCCTAGGTACCCAGCTAACGCAATCAGCTATCTTATACTGTACTGTAATAGGCTTATAATATTTTAACACAAATAATACATAAAAAAACAAAAAACCATGAAAAAATAAAGAAAACATTTTTAATTTTACAGTGCAGGGCCTTGAAAACTATAGTAGCCCAGTGTAACAGCTGGCACAGAGGGAGGGGCAGTATTGAGGGAACAGGTGAGAAGAGCAACTGATGGAAGAGGGAGTGGAGGCGGGAGCTCATGGAACTTGGGGTCATCAGCAACAGGAGGTGGGAGTGAGTGCAGCTTCACTCACGCCTGATGCTGATGGCACAGGTTCTGGCCCAGTTCTGGAACCAGCTGCATGTTCACATGTTTGAAGGTTCACAACCGGAAAGCTTGTATATAAGAGAGCTGATGCATCCTGCAATGATGGGAGAGGTGAGTCTAACAGCCTTTCTGTCTCCTCTCCCTGGTTCCTGCTGAGAGCGAGGATGGGGGTAAAGATGGGAAGGGAGGGCAGAGAATTATAATAGTGATGTCAATGACACAGTTGGTAAAAGATAAAACTGCCATTAAAGTCTATGCCAAAACAGGCTCTGTGTTTTGGTTGCAGTAATCCTGAAATACGGTATAAAATTCAAGTCATTGTTTTCCACATAGTGAGCTCCTCATTAATGGTGGCATGCACATGACAAAGACTTTTGGAGGAGAGACAGTGGAATCTCATGATTAGTTTTCTCTCAGTTGTGAGAGTCTGTATTTTCATGAAGAGATGACTGCAACTCTCAGGAGCCCCTACATCTGCAGACGTCTGTGAGTCCACAGGTGCGATAAGGACTCCAGAGCTCCAGGCTGTAGCACGGAGCTGCCCACGGGACTGCAGCTCCCACTGCCCGTGATGTCTACCCAGTCATTCTCTTGGCTTTCAGTTCAGCTCAGTCCAGTCGCTCAGTCGCGCCCGACTCTCTGCGACCCCATGAACCGCAGCACGCCGGGCCTCCCTGTCCATCACCAACTCCCGGAGTCCACCCACACCCAGGTCCACTGAGTCGATGATGCCATCCAACCATCTCATCCTCTGTTGTCCCGTTCTCCTCCTGCCCTCAATCTTTCCCAGGATCAGGGTCTTTTCAAATGAGTCAGCTCTTCACATGAGATGGCCAAAGTATTGGATTTTCAGCTTCAACATCAGTCCTTCCAATGAACACTCAGGACTGATCTCCTTTAGGATGGACTGGTTGGACCTCTTTGCAGTCCAAAGGACTCTTGAGAGTCTTCTCCAAAACCACAGTTCAAAAGCATCAATTCTTTGGCTTTCTTTATAGTCCAATTCTCACAGCCATACATGACCACTAGAAAAACCATAGCCTTGACTAGATGGACCTTTGTTGGCAAAGTAATGTCTCTGCTTTCCAACATGCTGTCTAGGTTGGTCATAACTTTCCTTCCAAGGAGTAAGCATCTTTTAATTTCATGGCTGCAATCACCACCTGCAGTGATTTTGGAGCCCAGAAAAATAAAGTCAGCCACTGTTTCCACAGTTTCCCCATCTATCTGCCATGAAGTGATGGGACCAGATGCCATGATCTTCGTTTTCTGAATGTTGAGCTTTAAGCCAACTTTTTCACTCTCCTCTTTCACTTTCATCAAGAGGCTCTTTAGTTCTTTTTCACTTTCTGCCATAAGGGTGGTATTATTTGCATATCTGAGGTTATTGATATTTCTCCTGGCAATCTTGATTCCAGCTTGTGCTTCCTCCAGCCCAGAGTTTCTCATGATGGACTCTGCATAGAAATTAAATAAGCACGGTGACAATATACAGCCTTGACGTACTCCTTTTCCTATTTGGAACTCTCTCAGCTATGGAAATGTCAAAATCCACTTCTCTCTGGGTAAAAGGATTGAACCTTTGGGGCCCACGTAAGGACCTAAGGGAACATCAAAGAGTCTATTTCTTCTTTCTACCCTCCCTGGCAGGCTTCAGCTGACAAATGTGAGGAGGAAAATGAAGGGAGAACTCTGGTTCCTGAGGAAGACTGAAGAGCGGAAGGATCCTAGCATCCTTTAAATTTTAATCCTTAAAACTCTCCTCACTGATGTAGTTAAGGAAAACTAAGATGGGAACATCAAGAAATTAGAGCTGGTTTGAAATTGAGACTGGATGGGCTATTTCTCATAATACAGTCTTTCTGGTGATCCTGAAAGGATTTGAGCATTGATGTCACAAGAAAATAAAACAGAAACTCTTATTGTAGGCGAAGGTACTCAAGCAGGCAAAATGCAATGACATTTGATCAAATAACATAAAACCCTCCATTGTGTAGCTTTCTGTTCTATCTGTTCTGATCCTGTAACATCCCCAGGCCAGTTCATGATGTGTAGTATCACTGGAGATGTGAACTTCCTGAAGAAAGCAAGTGAATACTTAATTCCATAAAGGGCAGTGAGAGAAGTGTTGCAGGATTTGCAGTCCTAAGTGTCAGGCAAGGTCATCTTCAGAAAGAATGAAATCTCTAAATGAATTCAGTCTCAGAGTATTTGCAATAGCACTTTTAAGATCCAGGACCAAGAATGACGTGAATAATAAAGTTAGTGGATCTCACCACTGAAGAAAGTCAAACATTTTAAAGTGTCTTTTTAAAAATAACAGCTTTAATGGTATATAATTCACATACAACAAAATTTACCCTTTGAAAGTGTACAATTCAGTGGGTTTTGGTGTATTTACAAAGTTGTACGACCACCAGCACTATCTAATTTTAGAACAGTTTCAGTCACCCCCGAAAGAAATGCAGAGCCACGTTCAGCTGTTCTTCATGTTGTCTGCTGCCAGCCCCTGGCAGCCATAAACCTATTTTCTGTCTTTGTGGATATACCTATTCTAGACATTTCATATAAATGGAGTCATACAATCCCTGGCCTTTTGTGTCTGGCTTTTTTCAATTAGCATAATATTTTCAAGGTTCATCAATGTTGTAGCATACATAGTACATTTTCCCTTTATATGGCTAAAAATATTTAGTTGTGGATATACGGTATTTCAAAAAATCCATCCATCAGTTAGTGGAACCCTTGTTTTTTTGCTTCTACTTTTTTGGCTATTTGAGTGGAGCTGCTGTGGACATTTATGTACAAGTTTTTGTGCATACATAAGTTTTCAATTCTCTTGGGCATATATCTATCTATCTATCTATCTATCTATCTATCTATCTATCTATCTAGAAGTGGTATTATTGGGTCACATGATAACTCTAACATGTTTAAGCTTTTGAGAAACTGACAAGCTGTTTTCGTCGAAGTGACTGCACCATTTTACATAAATACATAATGTCTTTTTAATCTCCTGTGTAGATGAAGAAGTTTATTCTGCCCTGGAGACCATGTTGTCCTAGAACTGTGTCTTTTTTAAAAGTCCATCACATTTTGAGGGTATTAAACCTCGCCCATTCTGGCTCTCTTCCCTCTGCCTTGGCAGAGTCCCCCTCATAAACATTTATAGGCAGTCTGATTATATTGAGAAAAGACCTAAGCCAGAGAGTGAGACAAGGCCTTCGGCTACTGCATACCACTCAACCTTGAAATTATTTCCCGTATTCTTCCTCCAGTTGGAACTCTCCAGTTCTCTTTGTCACATTTGCACTACCTAATTTCAATAGCAATAAGAACATATGATAAGTGAGTGTCTACTTTGTGCCATGTAATATATATATTACTGGAGAGAGTAAGAGGTCTGACACCAAACTACCATTCAATGGTTTCACAATTCCCCATGGGCACTGATAAATGCTTCAATAGATATACAAAAGAATATATATTTTAAAAGACAGAATGATGTAAAGCAGAGCTTTTAAACTTCAGCAATTGGTATTTCACGTCTGATGGATCTATGTTGTGAGTGGTTGTCCTAAGCGTTGCGGGATGTTTATCAGTATCTCTGGCTTCATTTTGCTATGTGTCAAGAGGACCCCTCCAACTGTGACATCCAAAAGTGTCTCCAAACACAGCCAAACATTTCCCTGGAGCAACATTAGTCCTGGCTGAGAATCACTGGCCGAGAGTTTAGAGCAAGGGCTTAGGCAGGATCCAGGTTTCAGGATGTTGGAGAGGTAGCTAAGTCTTTTTGATATTTATCTTCAAAAAACAGAACTAATAATAGCTACCTCAGAGGGCTAGTGTATGGGTTAAACAAGATAATGCACACAGGACCCCCTCATGAATGCTGGGTGCACTTCTCTCTCATACTGTAATGAGGGCCATTCAGGAAGCCTTGGATCTCAGTTTGAAAATCCTGGAGAGGCTGACTCCGGGGTTTTACTTTCCCCTCATGTTTTCTCTTTTGCTAAACTTGAGTTGTAAAATGGTAAACTGGGAGAAAGCATAAGGAATGAAAAAGTGGGCTTTTTCTGAGTATCCTTGTGTGAATGCATGGCTGGAATGCTGGAAGGTTATGGAACCAGACACCTGTTCACTCGTGTGTTCACTCATCCATTATTTGTTCATAGGAAAGATTTACCGACTGTCTGGTCTGGATCCCTTTCTGCCCTTCTGCTCTCCAGACACTTGGGTTATTTCTTTGACTGTTGCTTGCTCCCTCCTGTCTCAAGGCTTTTCCATATTTTCTGTCCTCAGCCTGGAACACTTATTCTAGTTCACTCCTGTTCATTGTTGAGACTGCAGTTCAAATTTAGCATTTTCAAAGCTACAACCACTGACACTTCATCCCAGATTAAAGCAGAGCCCACAGAGTAAGCACTCAAAACCCCTGGATTATTTTATTGCTTTAGTTCCTGTGAATCCCACTAAACTCTGAGCCCTATCAATGAGGCAGTTGTGTCCATTTTTTCTCATCAATTCTCAGCACAAAGCCAAGCATGTAAGTATTCAGTAAATATTTTCAAACCAGTTTTCTGCTGACTGGCTGATGGAATGAATGAACAAGTGTTAGGCACTGGCTAGGCTTTTTCTGGCTTTTCTTAAAAAATGATGGACCTGTTAGTAACTTTCACCTGTCTCAGGAATGATGAGCCCTTGCTGGGCAGGTTGTCTAAGGCTGACCAGTGAGTGTCCTCTGATGGTAGGAGAGAGGGAGAGACAGGCTTGGGAGGGGATGGGCAGAGGGCCTGGGCTTCTATTAAAGTTGGGCCTGAAGTCTGACTCATTAGAAAAGACCCTGGGAAAGATTGAAGGCAGGAGAAGAAGGGGACAACAGAGGATGAGATGGTTGGATGGCATCACTGACTCAATGGACATGAGTTTGAGTAAACTCCGGGAGTTGGTGATGGACAGGGAGGCCTGGCATGCTGCATGCAGTCCATGGGGTCACAAAAAGTCGGACACGACTGAGCAGCTGAACTGAACTGAGTCATTTCAGGGCAGAGCTGCCATCTTTACCTTAAGCACTGCAGCGACTTTAGCCATAGGAGAAAATCCTCCCTTTGCTCTCCACTTGACATGTGCACTCTTTTTTCATCACTTGAAGCTAAAATCCTATTTCATCATCTTTCTTTTTTTTCTTTTTCCCTAGAAAGTAGAGATCCTTCATTTTTGAACACATTTTTCTATGCCAAACAACTTTCCATAGTCTGGTCAGAAATTAGGTTAGCCTTTGTGTTTCTCTTGGCTTGTTAGTAATAGGTGTGATCACTGGGATGGTCAACTATGTTCTCAATGTACAAAGAATTCATTCTCTAGGCTTGTGCTCAGCCGCGCAGTCATGTCCAGCTCTTTGCGAGCCCGTGGAGTGTGGCTCGCCAGGCACCTCTGTTCTTGGGATTCTCCAGGCAAGAATACTGGAGTGGGTTGCCATACTTCCTCCAGGGGATCTTCTCGAACAAGGGACTGAACTGGTACCTCTTGTCTCTTGCAGCAGGTGGGTTCTTAACCACTACTGCCACCTGGGGGCCCAATCTCTAAGCCTATAATCTGCAAATTTAAAATATGCTTATTCGTTAAATAGTCCTTGGGCTGCTCGGGAGAATAGCTTAATTTTTTTTTTTAATTTTTCTGATTACGTAAATGAGAGGAAGCAGCCTTTACCCGGGTTTGCAATGTGTCCAGTGAAATATTAACCTCTTGTCGCCTATGAATGTGCCTCACTTGGCACAGACTGAGAGGTCTGCTGCTTTGTGACAACGGCACTGTTGGGTTCGCAAAGAGTCTTGTTTGTTTCCCTGGTTAGGTGTGAAGCAAGGCCTTGCTCCCAGTCTTTTATCTATTTATTTAGCTTCGGTGTGTTGCTGTTGCTGTCCGTGGACTATCTCTAGTTGTGGCGAACTGGCACCCCTCTCTAGGGGCAGCACGCAGGCTTCTCACTGTGGCGGCTTCCCTTGTTGCGGAACAGGGGCTCTGAGCGCGTGCGCTTCAGCAGTTGTGGTGCTCACACTTAGGGGCGTGTGAGATCTTCCTGGACCCCTGCATTGCCAGGAGGACTCCTAACCACTGAACCACCAGGCAAGTCTCTTGTTCCCAGTATTGCTGTTGCCTAGTGCTGAAGCTGAAACTCCAGTACTTTGGCCACCTTGTGCGAAGAGTTGACTCACTGGAAAAGACTCTGATGCTGGGAGAGATTGGGGGCAGGAGGAGAAGGGGACCACAGAGTATGAGATGGCTGGATGGCATCACTGACTCGATGGACGTGAGTCTGAGTGAACTGCGGGAGTTGGTAATGGACAGAGAGGCCTGGCGAGCTGCGATTCATGGGGTCGCAAAGAGTCGGACATGACTGAGCAACTGAACTGAACTGAACTGAACTGAACCAGCTCTGAACATACTTCTTGTCGCACCAGACTGGAGGCCAATAATGCAAAATAACCAGCATCTTCCAACGTTAAACACTGACACTCTAACATGAATATTTATTTGCATTTTGCAGAGCTGCTCCTTTTTCCTGTGGCTGAGGCTGGAAGGCAAGACTGATGATCAGCTGAAAGTGGGGTGATGAGGAGGGAGAGGAGAGATAGTTGGGGTGTGTATATATGCCTTGATCCATCTCCTGGTTCTGATGCAGTTTGGATGAATGAGTCTATTTTCTACTCCTTTCCGGGAGGCTTGTGAGTCTTCTGTAAGAGAATCTTCCTTAACCAGTTTAATTGTGAATTCTGAGGAGGCCACTTTCAGCATCTCATATTAGAGGTATCATCTGTGGATGGGGTTTTCCATTTCTTTGTTTACAGCAACCTGGAATTGGACTTGTTTTGTTATTCACAACACTTGTTTGTACAGTGGTCTCAATAATTAAACCAAAATGTCACTAGATCCATATGCCTTTCCATATCTTATTTTCTTGTCGAAAGGTTTATCCCACAGGAAGTAGCCCAGTTTCAGTCGAGTTCTGACTTTGCCTTGGGGAAAGAAGACACACAAAAATAACTTGTCTTTTCAAATGTTTTACTTAAACTGTAGGACAATTAAAATTATTTATCTACAACCATGCCACAGAAGTAATGAGATGATTAAAATATTCTTAATGAGCTTGCATTTTCCAATTGTTTTCACTTGATGTAGCAATACATATTTATGATTTTAATTATTGTTTTGGCCTCAGAAAGTGTCTGTTTTATAAAGATCAGCAGGGTTCATGAGAGAGTTGATATGTTGACTTGTTGACTTTTTTTTTTCCTTAGACTATTAGCAATTAAAATAATACACTGCAGTGGGGAAGTAGTTTAATAAATTCATTTAAACATGTTAAAGACTTTAAGAAATATAATGCTGAGATCTCTTTTCATTTTAAAGTAATTATAAAGCCCACAGGGTCTGGTGAGCATGGCATAATCCATGTAGCATGTAGAGGTGATTAACTTGTAAACTGGGGGGAAAGTCTCACATGCCACCTCCCCTTTCTTTACCTCTTTCTCATCTTGGTAGATGAACAATGGCTCCAAGAAGTGGAGGTTAAATCTGCCATCTGTGTGTGCTCAGTCGTGCTTGACCCTGCGACCCCATGAACTGTATCCCACCAGACTCCTCTGTCCATGGGATTTTCCAGGCAAGCACACTGGAGTGGGTTGCCATTTCTTCCCCCAGGGGATCTTCCTGACTCAGGGATCAAACCTGTGTCACTTGCATTGGCAGGGAGATTCTTTACCGCTTCTTAACCTGTGAAGCCCATCTGGGCTCTGGCACTTTATTCCCCAGAGACTCAATTCATCAACTATTCCTCTGTCCTGTTTCTTCAAACTCTGGCACTGCTTGCCTCTCTGCCTAAAAGATACTCATTTCCTTCTAGGAATATAAAATAATATCATTAGAAAATCCTTTCTCCACCTTTTAACAGAGATCTCCATCTCTTGGCTTTTATTTTCCCCTTGACTTCTAAGTTGTCTTCTCTTCCTCACTTAGTTATTCTTCAGTCTCAGTTAATCTACCTTTTACCCCATTTCTTTGTGGAAAAGGAACTCCCTTTATTCCACATCATCTCCAGCATTCATTTTGTAGACTTTTTGATAATGGCATCTGTATGTCTTCTTTGGAAAAATGTCTATTTAGGTTTTCTGCCCTTTTTGTTTTTCGTTTTTGATTGGGTGGTTGTTTTTATTTGTTATTGAGTTGTATGAGCTGTTTTTATATCTTTGAAATTAAGAACTTCTCAATTGCATTGTTTGCAAATATATTCTCCCATTCCAAAGGTTGTCTTTTCATTTGGTTTATGGTATCCTTTTCTGTGCAAAAGCTTATAAGTTTGTTTAGGTCCCATTTGTCTATTTTTGCTGATTTCCACCTTAGGTCATCTTTCTTCCTCTAGATCAAGCTTTATTAACCAACTAGATTATTGTATTAAATATTCACAAAGGCCTACATGCCAGGTTTTCCTCCATTCTATTCTCTACGACAAAATCATGTTACTAAAGCACACATTCTTCAAAATATCTTATTATTCTGAGGAAACAACTTAAGCTCATTATGTTCATGAATTCTTTTTGGCTTTTTCTTAAGTCATGTCTGGTGGTGACTATCCATATTGAACTCCATGTGTTTCTGAGAATTCCTCATACTTTCTTTCACGGGGGATTTTTAACTACTGTGTAAGATGCTGTAATGATAGGGGACTTCCCTGGTGGTCCAGTGGTTAAGAATCCGCCTTCCAGTGAAGGGGTGGCAGGGCTGATCCATGGTCAGGGAACTAAGATCCCACATGCTGTGGGGCAACTAAGCCCGAGTGCCAAATAAATGAATATTCAAAAAAGATATCTGTAATGATTGATATATGTCATTATACATTTATGAAAACTGATAGCATATGCAACACCAACTATGGCCTTGAAATGATAATGATGTGTCAGTGTGGGTTCACCAGTTATAACGAGTGAACTTGGGATTTTGATATTGAGGGAGGCTTTGTACATGTGGTGGCCAGGAGTATATGGGGACGTGCTGTGCTTCTGCTCAGTATGGCTGTGAACCTAAAACTGAAAAATAAAATCTGTTGAAGCAATACTTCATTTCGGCCTCCACTCTATGTGTCTATACTAGCTCTTCCCAACAAGAACCTCTTCAGTTTTCTGCATGTCTAGTAAGACAGACAAACAAACCCTTGCTGTCTGTCTTTAACTTAGCTACTGCTAGCCTGTCGTTACCAGTTTATCTCACTCCGGTTTCCTTCAGCAAGCATTTTGGAAGTGTGAATCTCTAGAAACCTTGTTAGTTTCACTTCGTCCTTTTATTTTCAGCCTTAAGTCATCAAGAACACTGTGAGCTGACAGTGCAGTCAACAGTGACTTCACGTTGTCAAATGTAAGAGGCACATTTTGATCCTCATCTCATTGGACCTCTTGCAGCACTGGCACACTGTGAGAGTTCTTTGAGAGTTCTTCTAGAACTCTTTTCGTCCTGGTTTTTGTGGCACCTTCTTTTCCACAGCTCCTTACCCCTCCTGCACAATACCTTCCAGAACACTCTTCTCATTCCCTCCAGTGTTGATGCCCCCATCCCCAGCAAGGCTGTGTCTGTAACCCACCTTTCTTCATACTACCTATTAATCCCAAAGTAGCAGCAACTGGAGCATGAGTTTAAAAATAATCTTATATGCAAATGATTCCCAAGTCTACATCACTGCCCCTGATCTCTCCTCTTACCTGAAGACTCCGGCTCCTTTCTGATGATGAATCTCCAATTGGTGCTTGCAGGTTTACCCTGAATTCAACACGTTTAAAACTGGGGCCTTCCCTGGTGGTCCAGTGGTTGGGAGTCCAGCTGGTAATTCAGGGGACCCTGGTTTGACCCTTGGCCTGGGAGGATTCCCCATGTCACAGAGCAGCTGGGCCTCTGAGCCACAGCCACTGAGCCTGTGCACCTAGAGCGCATGCTCCTCTGCAAGAGAAGCCGCTGCAGTGAGAAGAGAAGAGACGCCCCATGCACCAAAGCGAAGAGGAGCTGCCGCCCCCACCGCTAGAGAAAGCCTGCGTGCACAGCGAAAACCCAGCACAGCCGGGAATTAATAGATTAACTGAAACAATTGATTTCGCTGTCTGCTCCTCTGACCCCAGCCTCTTCACCTCCCTTTATTCACCATCTCCTAACTTCTCAGTGTCATCCTCTGGCTCATAGGCTTCTAGTGGGCGTAAAATGAGTCAATATGTGATCGTGTTTATCACAGGGCCTGGCATATATTTGCATCTCAACAAATGTGGCCTATTATTGCTACAGTAAGTCCCCTGAAAGTGAAAGTGAAGGTCGCTCAGTCGTGTCTGACTCTTTGTGACCCCATGGACCATACAGTCCATGGAATTCTCCAGGCAAGAATACTGGAGTGGGTAGCCTTTCCCTACTCCAGGGGATCTTCCCAACCCAGGGATAGAACCCAGGTCTCCTGCATTGCAGGCGGATTCTTCACCAGCTGAGCTATGAGGGAAGTAAATTCCCTGCCTATGAACATTTTCCGTCCCTAGAGGATGTTCATAAGTCCAATTTGTTTGTAAAAGTCCAACAAAGTTAGCCTAGGTACAAACTAACACAACTGACTGTATAGTACTGCACCCTGCTGGTGCTGCTGCTGCTGCTAAGTCGCTTTAGTCGTGTCCGACTCTGTGCGACCCCATAGATGGCAGTCCACCAGTCTCCCCCGTCCCTGGGATTCTCCAGGCAAGAACACTGGAGTGGGTTGCCATTTCCTTCTCCAATGCATGAAAGTGAAAAGTGAAAGTGAAGTCATTCAGTCATGTCCGACTCTTAGCGACTCCATGGACTGCAGCCCACCAGGCTTCTGCATCCATGGAATTTTTCAGGCAAGAGTGCTCGAGTGGGGTGCCATTGCCTTCTCCGTCCTGTACCCACATAGGCTTATAATACTTTTCCAACAGATAATACATAGAAAACAAACACAAAAATTAAAGAAAACATTTTAGATCTTACAGAACAGTACATAAAAATAGTTAGAGTATAGCAGCTGGCACTGAGCGAACAGGCAAGAAGAGGTACTGCCTAGAGTGGGGAGAGGAGGTGGCAGATAGTGAAGCTGGAGGATCGTCGCGGTAGGAGGCGGAGCGCAAGCTGCGGTTTCACTCGTGCCTGGCAGCGGCGCAGGCTCTGGTGGCTTGCTGGGCTCTATTCTACCAAGACTCTGAAAAACAATCCAGTGATGCGTGTTCGCATCTGTGAGAGTTGGAAACTTGAGGATATGCGTGTAGGGGATTTATTGTGTTATTATTCCAAAGCCTTTGACTGTGTGGATCACAATAAACTGTGGAAAATTCTGGAAGAGATGGGAATACCAGACCACTTTACCTGCCTCTTGAGAAACCTATATGCAGATCAGGAAGAAACAGCTAGAACTGGACCTGGAACAACAGACTGGTTCCAAATAGGAAAAGGAGTACGTCAAGGCTGTATATTGTCACCCTGCTTATTTAACTTATATGCAGAGTACATCATGAGAAATGCTGGGCTGGAAGAAGCACATGCTGGAATCAAGATTGCTGGGAGAAATATCAATAACCTCAGATATGCAGATGACACCACCCTTATGGCAGAAAGTGAAGAGGAACTAAAAAGCCTCTTGAAGAAAGTGAAAGAGGAGAGTGAAAAAGTTGGCTTAAAGCTCAACATTCAGAAAACGAAGATCATGGCATCTGGTCCCATCACTTCATGGGAAATAAACGGGGAAACAGTGGAAACTGGCTGACTTTATTTTTCTGGACTCCAAAATCACTGCAGATGGTGACTGCAGCCATAAAATTAAAAGATGCTTACTCCTTGGAAGAAAAGTTATGACCAACCTAGATAGCATATTCAAAAGCAGAGACATTACTTTGCCAACAAAGGTCCATCTAGTCAAGGCTATGGTTTTTCCAGTAGTCATGTATGGATGTGAGAGTTGGACTATGAAGAAAGCTGAGTGCTGAAGAATGCTTTTGAACTGTGGTGTTGGAGAAGACTCTTGAGAGTTCCTTGGACTGCAAGGAGATCCAACCAGTCCATTCTAAAGGAGATCAGTCCTGGGTGTTCTTTGGGAGGAATGATGCTAAAGCTGAAACTCCAGTACTTTGGCCACTTCATGCGAAGAGTTGACTCATTGGAAAGGACTCTGATGCTGGGAGGGATTGGGGGCAGGAGGAGAAGGGGACGACAGAGGATGAGATGGCTGGATGGCATCACTGACTCGATGGACGTGAGTCTGAGTGAACTCCGGGAGATGGTGATGGACAGGGAGGCCTGGCGTGCTGCGATTCATGGGGTCGCAAAGAGTCGGACACGACTGAGCAACTGAACTGAACTGACTGATTCTTGTTTTGGCTAGTGGTATCACGGGACCACATACTCTAGGCTGAATATCGAAGGCCATCATGAGTTTCCCCATCTTCCCCAAGCCTCTCTTTCTCCCTCATTGCCCAACAGCTGCGAGATTTGGCCTCTGCCTGCCTGCCCATCCTTTTCTCCCACCACTCCCTGCTTTGTGACGTTTGTTCTAGCAGGACTCATTTATTTGAGAATTTTAAAATTCTCTCCCTCTCTTTGCTTGTGCAGGCCCCAATGCCTAGAGCCCTCTTCCTTTCTTTCTTTACCTGCTTCATTTTCTGTTGATTCTTCACATAGTTCAGCATCATGTTCTTCAAGAATCTTTAGTCTTCTAATCCTTAAAATGATTTGGATGTTTATTCTCTGTTTCACCAAAGTGTCTCAAGCTGTGTTGTATCACACACAGCCTTCTACATTGGACTATGAGTTTCAAGGCCTATGTCTTACTCATCTTTGTTTGCGTTTCACTCAGTGGAGTGCCTGGCATATACTGTGTAGACAGTAAATACTGGTTGGGTTAAACTAAACTACTGATTCAGTTTAAATACTAAATGATAACCTCGAAACCTTGTGCTGTGTCTCCTCGAATGTTTCAGAACTGAACTCTTTTAAGTTACAGAACCACAGATAAATCTCCATTAAATTTTCTTTCTGTTGGATTCTATGTGTATTTTGAAAATTAAGGAGGATGTCTTTTCAAATGTTGATCTTTCCATTTTCAACTTGACGAACAAGACATCAAATTACGTACAACAAAGTACCTGGTTCAAAATTCAACAGATTCTAGAATAGAATCCCCAGAATCCTTATATTTACTAGTAAGTACTATAAAGTGTAGACTGTAAAGTATTTTTTATTTTTACTTGTAAAAAAATGTGGTTTGCATTTTTCCCTAATTACAATGATTGGAAAGCTCAATATGTAATATTATAAATAGAAAGCATGGAAATTCACAGAGAAAGAGAAAAAAAAAATTATCTACAATTCTACCACAAAGATAATTGAAATGTTAAAATTTGCTTCATGATCTATCAGGATTTTCCATAACTTTTTGCTGTATAAGTACTATGATTTAAGAATTGGTCTGTAGTCTGTTTTATTTTTCTCTTAGCAATATAACAAAAACATTTTTTCCATGTCAATAAAGATTTGGGTGTAATGCTATTTTAAAATTTCTACTTTTTAAGACTATTTTATTGTGTGGATATAATCCTTTATTATTAAACATTGAAGCTTTTCTAAAAATTGTAATACAAATTTTATCCACATACTTTTGCTATGCCTATTTAGATATTCTTTGTGTGCTGGGGTACTTACATATACATATGAAATAGAGTTTAACCATCCAAGTACAGTTTATAATCTTCTCTTGTTTACACTGATGAGTGTCTTGGAACATTGACCAAAAGTGGCCCCTAATGATTCATATTTCCAATTTTGTAGCTCAGATGAAAATAGTACTTCCTTGCAGATTCCTGGTGGTGATTTGCAAGTGATTCATTTGTGTAAGATTAGTAAGGAACATAATTTTATGTTTCTCAATGTTTTACTTATAAAATGGAACTAATAATATACTTGTCTCCAATTTTTGTGGAAGACAGGAGAGTGTATTAAAGCACAGAGGAGTATGTTGCTACATAGAGATTTCATGGTTATTATTTTTAAAATTTTTCTCATTGTTCTTTTATATTGTAATTTTTGGGTATTTTTGTTGCCCTTCCCATCTTATGAACAAATGATGACTCTAAAGTATAATTTCTTTTCTGTTTGTGTGTGTCCTGTGGCTTGATTTCTTTTTTATAAGGTAATATTTTGTGCTACATAGCAATACATAATAAATATATTTCTAAATTACATTTCAAAATGAGCTATTGTTTCAAAGTGAACCTCAAAATATGGGAAGTCTCTGAAGTGGAGGAAAAGATGAAATGGACAGATTAAATGAGATGTGGCCACCTCAGGGGACATTCTACTTCATACAAGTCCCAGAAATCTCAATGAAATCACTACATAATTTACGCATGTTCATAAATAATCCATCTCAACATTTTTCTTTAAGGATTCAGTTTTCAAGTGCATAAACTAAGCAATCCTGGTGACCCACCTCCAGCGTGAGATGGGGAAAATATATTTCAAGTCTAAAAAGATGACTTCGTGGGTTGTGGTTAATGGAATATTTGCTGGTTGCTTTATCAAGGCCAAAGGGACATTAGCAAATGCACACCATTTGATCATTTATTAATGTATCATGCGCTGTGCCTGTTAAAATAATTTTAGCATTCAGGAGCTGGCTTATGAGAATGGAAGAAGCTTGAGAGAATGGCTAGGCTGTATTTTGAAAAGTGCTTTTACCATCTTCACTGAACTGTGCTACATAATCCTCTCCCTTGCTATGATTAGACAGAGGTATCACTGTTACAACTCCAGTTTTATTAGTGGGATTGAAAAGTAGCAGAGGAGATAAAGGGTAGGGTTTTGTTTCTGGAATGATTCAGAGTCTGCCCAAGAAAAGGGAACGTTAGGGTCTGATGCAGAATTCTAGTGTCCCACCACTGAGGTCTGCACGCCAAGCCTTGAAAGTATCTCGAAGTATTAAACAGCACAGGTTTTCCCTCATTGATGGATGAGGGTCTTGCCTTAGCCAGGGTAGGAGCCTTATGTGTGGCTAAAAACAAGGGATTAGCTGTGGGGAGACCAGACATGCTCATCTTTATCTTTCCTGAAAGTTATTCCATGGGCGAACAGACCATTCATCATCAGTGAAAATACAATTCACTTCCGTCTTCTCACACACAGGATTGGTCTCCCAAATGTGCACATCTGGAAATATTATCTAGGCCTGTGTAATGACCAGTGTTTAAGTGTAATCTGTGTGTAAGTGAATTCAGCTGAGAGGGAGTTTGCCTTTTGGCTTTTACTGTCTGAAGCCCTGGTACTACTGAGCTTTCTTCCTTGAAATTTTATCATCTGCCCAAGAAAATTAACAGGAGCTAGGAAAGAGACCCTAGACTGCTGATTTTACAAAGAATGTGGCCATGCTTCTTGCAATAATATTGTATAGGCGGTTAGAACTGCTGGATATCTCAGTGGCTTTTAAAGCTCTGAGTCAGCTTTTGAGGTCATTTGGATTAGAATGTCTTCTAATTACAAGGGTGTTTGTCCATAAGGAAGGGCAGGTATAGCGCAAAGGTCTAGAATTTGTTTTCCTTATGCATCATGGACGCAGAGTGGTCCAGTTGTCTGTTTTGGGTTTTCTCAAATAATCCCTACAGAGTCTTGTGTGCATGCATGCTTAGTCACTCAGTTCTGTCTGACTCTGTGACCCCAAGAGCCCGCCAGGCTCCTCTGTCCATGGGGATTCTCCAGGCAAGAATACTGAAGGGGGTTGCCATACCCTCCTTCAGGGGCTCTTCCCAACCTAGGGATCGAACCCAGGTCTCCTGCATCGCAGCCAGATTCTTTACTGTCTGAGCCACTTTCAAGAGAGGCATTGTTGCCCAGATTTATAGATGACAAAACTGATGGGCCTAGAAAGTGTTACGGCAGATGTTGAATACCACCTCTATAACTTCATAAGTTTCCTTTACATATCGCTTGTGGAACTCGAGACTCCACCAATGGACATATGCTGACTTTGTCTCTATATCTGTGAGTCTACTTTTTTGTTATCTTGTCTATTGCTATTTTTAGAATTTCACATATAAGTGAAATTATCATACAGTATTTGTCTTTCTCTGTCTGATTTATTTCACTTAGCAAACTGCCCTTCAATTCCATCCATGTTGCTACAAATAGTTCATTCTTTTTTATGCTTGAGTAGTATTCCATTGTGTATTTATACAACTTCTTTATCCACACATCTGTGGATGGACATTTAGGTTTCTCCCATATCTTGCTATTGTAAATAATGTTGTATGAACATTGGGGTGCATTATACTTTGAATTAGTGTTTTCTTCTTTTTCGGACATAACTTGGAGTGGAACTACTGGGTCATATGATAGCTCTACTCCTACTTTTCTGAGAAACCTCCATACTGTTTTCTGCAGAGATTGTACCAATTTACACTCACACCAATAATGTATGAAGCTTCTGTTTTTTCCACATCTTTGTCAACATTTGTTATTTGTGTTTTTGATGACAGTCATTCTGACAGGTGTGAGATGATCCCTGTCGACCTTTTTCTTCTGTCAAACTGCTAGAGAGAGGGACTGGAAAGCCATCTCCACCAATGGAGAGAACCGGTACATGTGAAAAGACCACGTGGTGATTCACGGAGCAGCTACTGGCTTGGGGGTAGATGATGTCACTGGGGGTCCAAACTAAAGGAATCACACATTTTTTCACCTATCAGAGGCTTCCGTGTGGATGTTTGGTGGTGGACTTGTTTGGAGCATTGCTGGTAGTGGTTTCATAACAAACCTCTTTCCAACTGTGTGTGTGTGTGTGTGTGTTCAGTCACTCAGTCGTGTCTGACTCTTTGTGTGGGTTGCCATTTCCTTCTCCAGGGGATCTTCCCAACCCAGGGATTGAACCCATGTCTTTGTGTCTCCTGCATTGGCAGGTAGATTCTTTACCACTGTGCAAGCTAGGAAGTACCCTTTCCAACCATAGCTGCTCAATATCTCATCTGTAGTTTTGCAGAGATCCTGGGCTTTTACTGAAATCTCAGAGTCTCTGAATAATGAGGTAAAAATGGAAAGAAATGCTACTTCTGAAAAGAGTCCTGCTACTTCTTGTCATCTCTTTGAGAAAACTGAGAATGTTTTAATTTTATCAGGCCGGTACTCGGTGTATCTCTTTAGTTAACAGCTTGGACTCTATATTCAGGCAGATCTGAGATTAAACTGTGGCTCTGCCAAGTCTTGATTCTGTGACCATGGTAAGTTGTTTAACCTTCCTGAACTTGTCCCTTTGTGTGTAAAATGAAGATGTTTGTAATTCCTTACCATATAGGATTATTTTGAAGGTGAAATAAAAGAGTGTTTATGTACCTAGCCACAGCGCCTGGGGGTGTTCCTGTTGATTGTTACTTTTATTTTTAAAAACTCTTTCAAGTGATTCCAGAAGATGTTTACAAAATTGTTAAGCAAAAATAGTAAAAGGTGATGTCCACTACTGTTGAAAATTCACAAAAATGACTACAAATGGAGGCAGAATAATTTGGCCATATAGACCTTGCCTTTAAGTCTGACACGTCTGGGTTCAAAACTTGACCCTTCTCATCTCTATGTGATCTTGAGGATTTTTTCCTTAACCATGCCAAGCCTCAGTTTTCCAGTGTGTAAAATGGAGTTAATTATAGTTCTAATATCTTCAGGGTGTTCTAAAGATTAAATAAGATAAGTTCTATAAAGGTCTAAGCCCAGGGTCTGACACATAACAAAAGACAAATACATAATAAATATTGCAAGGCAAGAAGTATAGTTGTGCTATGTGATGAGATTATCAGCATTTAAAATTTAAATAGAATTTATCTACTCTTAATACTATCTTTACACACGTAATCTCAGTATAAAAGTGGAAAACTTCTCTCCCCAGAATCAGTGCAACCAAAGTCTGCCCTTAGAATGAGGATTCAATAAGATATTTATCATAAACGGACATATCCGGGGAACAGAAACAGCCTCACAGACACAAAGAACAGATGTGTGGTTGCCCAGGCTGAGCCAGGAGTGGACGAGGGGAGGACTGAGAGTCTTGGAGGAGCAATGCAAACCACTGGATGTAGAAAGGATTACCAACACGCTTCTACTCTGCATCACAGGGAAATGCATCCAATATCCTGGGATAAGCCATGGTGGAAAAGAATATAAAAAAGGGTGCATGTATGTGTCTAAGCGAATCGCCTTCCTATATAGCACAGATTGTCATAACGTTATATATCAACTATGTGTCAAGAAAAAAGAAAACAAAGAGAACTTAAGAACTATATTTGTGATTTCAATATTTATGCCCATGACTTTTGTGATCATTTTTAACAGCCTGAAAACCAGCTGAGGAAGTCTATCTTGTGACAATCCCAAACTAAAGATGACAAATCAAAGGAAGGGAAAAGAGGAAGAGAACTGGTCTTTGTGTGTGTGGAACCATGACTGGTGTTTGGGAATACATGCTTGCAGATAAGGACGCTGAATTATAAAGAGAACCTCATTCCATGCCTTGTGAATGGAAAAGTGAAGGAAGCGGGGTGGCGACCCTAGCAATGCCAGCACTATCGCTGAGGTCCACAGCGGTCCCAGGAGATGCACGCGTGGCTCTAGGCCTCCGAGCCCATCACACGGAATCCAGGTGTCAGAGCCCAGAGTGACCCTAGCAGACACCTTGCCAAACCTCATCTTTCACAGCGTGGGGAGGTGAGTTGCCCCTTTATGCAGCTGATAAGTGGAGCTGTCCCTGCTTAAACTTGCTCTTACAGCTCCAGTCTCGCTCCCTTTCCACTCTGGGACCTCCCACCTACAGGTAGTTTTGAAGAAATTTCTTAGAGGGGCACACAATCCATAAAGAAATGAAGGCAGTATGGGAACCTAGGACAGTTCTTTAACCTCTCTGAATTTCCACTGCCTCAACTGCACTGGGGTGGAAAGGTCCCATTAGAAAAGTCTCCATGACAGCAACTACAGAGCAATAAAAAGTAGCAAAAGTTGGGCCCTCACTGGGCTTCCCAGGTGGCACTAGTAGTAAAGAACCTGCCTGCCAATGCGGGAGACGTGAGACCAGGGTTCCATCCCTGGGTCAGCAAGATCCCCTGGAGTAGGAAATGGCAACCCACTGCAGGATTCTTGCCTGGAGAATCTCATGGACAGAGGAGCCTGGTGGGCTACAGCCCAAGGGGTCACAGAGTCGGCACATACAGGCCCTTACTATGGGCCAAGTACTACTCTGATTGTTGACTTATGTAAGTACCTCATTTAATCTTCACAACAACCCTGCAAAATTGATAGTCATAGATATCCTAACCAAAGCTTAAAAGGATTAAATGAATTTCCCAATGTAGTATATAATTGAAAGGTAGTGGAGTGAACTTTTCCAGAATTCTGACTTCAAAATCCACATACCCAGTTGCTCTAAAATTCTTCCTCCGTCATTGGTGCTCTGTACAGGGAAGACACACTGTCATAACCAGATCCACACAAAGGCATCTGACAGTCTAGATGATAATTACGTTGCTTTATGGTAAGGGCTTTGTCAGTATCTCTGAAAAAATCTCAGCAAGATGGTGACGTTCCTAATAGCCAACCAGCCTCCCTGGCTGTTTGGGTTCTTAATGACTCTGTAATGGCAAAGTGGCCCTGGGTGAATGCGGAGAGGTCTGTCAAACTAAGGAGTATGCTTCTGAGAGATGCTTCCCCCTTCAGAAGGGAGAAAGAGAAAAGACACTAAAGTTTGTGAAGTGCCGGCTCTAGGTCAAGTACCTTGCCATTTGATTTGCACGGTTCTCTCCATTAAATGTCACCATCACCATGAAGGTTCATGGGACTGTTCTGGTTCATTGAGAAGTTCACTTAAGCACAGAGAAGCGAAGCCACATGCCCAAGGTCATACGACACACTCAGTGTGAGAGGAAGACTGAAGCTGAAGTCTGTTGGTCAGCAAGGTCCGTGCTCTCCCCATCACGCTGCCTTCTTGACATCTTTGTTTTCACATTGTCACCTCTCTAACCACACAGAGGCGAATGCACACTCCCCAGTGCCCCCACACACCTCTCCCCACACACACCCTGCGTATGACACCCCAGACCGCATCCCCGTCAGCTTTCAGTCAGGTGGGTCCTACAATTATCCTGTGATTCTTCACTGTGATAGACTGATTCCTAGGAACTGACGAGGCTGGAGATTCCGGATCAGTACGTGCTGATGGAGGTTCCAAATCACTGCCCTAACACACTACACCATCGATTCATCTACGCTGATCTCTAGACTAGATGTGCTTTGAGAGAAAGTGGGAACTCCTTGTAATAAAACCCAGCTAAGCTTGCAGAGTGTACTCCACTGGGCATTTAAATTCTGAGGCAAGCATTAGGCTGCCCTGTGAACAGGTGCTGCAGCTGAGTCCTGGAGGAATTACAAGAACATGCCAAGTTCACCCGGAAGCCTGTGGGGGTCCCAGGTGGTAAATCGGAGCTTCTCCATCAGTGTCCAGGGCTCACACTCAGGCGTATCTTCTGGCCTCACATCATCAGACTGAGAAAAGCGTGGCTTGTAACTTGCGTTGAGGTAGACGGGGTTTCGTATGCCGCTGGCATTCACTTATTTATTTTGTTGTTCAGTCATTTCTCTTTTCTCAGTAGAGTATTCGGTTGTGCCGCGGCATGCAGGATCTAGTTCCCTGACCAGGGACTGAACCCAGGCCCTCTGCATTGGCAGTGCAAAGTCTTAACCCCTGAACTAAAATGCTATTCATTTATTTTTTTAACAAGCATGGAGAGTCTATGTTAAGTGGTGAGCTGCCACCAGTGAACCGGATATAGACCTGGGAAGGGCTTGAATACAGATGTGTCTGTTGAGATACTAAGCATCACCGCATTTTCACCTGTCCTCACTCACATGACGACAGTCTTGGGCACAGTGGCTGTTACTGCTCCACTTCTCCTATGCTTCCCAGATGGCACAGTGGTGAGGAATCTACTTTCCAATGCAAGAAATGGAAGGAACGTGTGTTCCTTCCCTGGGTTGGGAAGACCCCTGGAGGAGGGCATGGCAACCCAACCCCAGTATTCTTGCCTGGAGAATCCCATGGACAGAGGAGCCTGGCTGGCTATGGTCTGTGAGGCCGCAAAGCGCCAGATGCAACTGAGCACAGACACACACAAAGTTACAACACTCTGCTCCAGGAGGGATAGCGATTCAGTACACATGGTCCATCTGTTATCAGCCAGCCTCCTTCATATACCTCACAATGCAGAGTCCTTTACTAAGTAATTGAATCATGGGATATTGGATATTCACACCCTTACTAGGCAACGTGAATGTGACAGAAATCCTACGTATCTGAGAATGCATCTTAGGCTTGCCACATGTTGGTCAGTGAAGAAGAATAATCTCTCAGCCACAGGGATTACTTCCTCTGTAACAAAGGGTAGGGTGGCAGACTTTGCCCCTGAGGTCAGGTGGGAGGATTAATGAGATAAAGGAAATAAATGTTCATCCCCCACATCTCAAGCAATTACTTAGTTTCACAGCAGTTCTTTTGCTACCCACGAAAGCATGTTTGGAAATATTTGACTCGAGGTAGAAAAAACCCTCCTGAACTGGGCCCAGTTTATCCTCCATCCTCACAAGGAGAGAGTGAATGATCAGCCAGTTCTGTCCATCAGACTGGGAATCCTGAAGGGCTAGAGTCATAGTCAATTTATTCTTGTATCTTTAGCTCAGTTCTGGCCTGCCATGTTATAGGCACTTCCTAACTGCTTGTTACGTTAAAGGATGTCTCAATCTTAGAACCCCACTGCTATATGCCAAGCACCTCAATGACTTTATCTTTATGATGGCATTTGAATTTCTTCACCATCAGATTAGATCTTATCTCCTGAGTCTCTTTCATTTCCAGAGCTGTTATCTTCTTAGAAAACAATAATTTAGAAAGACTTTGTATTAAGAATGTCATTTCAAACTGCTTGACTGTCTTGGGTTATAGCCATTTGATTATACAGCCCAAAGTGGTACTGTGAAAGCCTGCAGCTTTCTTGGAAAACCCATACGGCTCATACTCGATTATAAAATCACGTTTGCCACAATCGGAACAGAGCTTGTGTCAGCAGAGTTTCTCAAATGAGAAGGTGATTTGAACTGAAATGTCTACATTGTTTTGTTTACTTGAGGTCTAAGTGTGTGACCGTTTCTTTTATGCTTCATTCAATCACATTAAAGCCATATTGTAAAACATCTTACTCAAACACAGAATTTAAAAAATTTAGTGAATTCCAAGGATGGGGAAATGTACATTGCTCCATTATTTCTATTTTAGGGGTAAAAGAAAAATGAGACTGAGATTAAAATGAGTATAGGTCAAAGAGAAGCTCAGGCGTCAATACAATATTATTTTGGATTAATGAGGGGAAAAGGTCTGTGTAAATTAGTGAAATCTGAATATATGTTACAAAAGTACAAGATTTTTATTTCCAGTGACATAAAATTATGCAGAGAAAATCTTCCTTGATACGTTTTACTTAGCAAATTATTTGATAATAAGACAGAGGGAGTTGGAATTAAATTGATTTTATGCAACATTGATCCTGTAAGTGAGAGCAGTCACTAAAATCCTAAGCTAAACTACTGAGTTCCCCACATTTCATAGAAATTAAAAATAAGGGAGAAATAGTTGATTAATCACGATAACAGATATCAAAATAATAGGAAGAAATTATTACAGTGGCCTTAGGCCAAGCACTAAGGAGGGCATGACTGCGGTTTTGGTCCAGCTCTGAATCCTTGGTTGGAAGTCTCTGGGGGAGGTCCATGTACAAAGGCCCATGTCCCCTCTTGCAGGGACACTACCCTATATTACTTAGGATTTTGGTCCAGTAAGTTAAGCTGGAACCATAAGGAGGGCTTCTTTTTCCTAGGATATTTAGGATTAAAAGTACTCAGAAAGTGAAATGTAAGACCCAGTCTTGCTAGTTTTTAAGTCCAAAGAAGAGTTTTCCATCTTTCCGCTTAGTGGGAAAAGAAGCCATCCAAAGCAAATCAGAGACAGCAAGTGCAGCTAGGACGCAGGGGAGAGGTGGCTTCCCTCGTGTGTGGGCTGAAGTGGCCCAGGCCTGTTTCCTCCACCCTACCATGCCGGGGAGAGAGAACCAGACAGACAGAGGGACAGACAGACAGAAAGAGAACAAAAGCTAATAGGCCCTGGATATTCTTCCCACTTAGATACAATGGAAAAGCTAGAGAAGAGAATGAATTCCTGCTCGGAACAAGGATCGTTTAATTCTACTAAGTGACAACATCTAAGGACTCAGTGTCAAAAAAAGTGTTGTAAAGCCTGATGTAACTACCCACTGCGGGTCTCCTTCCTCTTGGAATCCAGTAAGGGAAAGGCACACAGAATTCCTCCTGAAGGCTACTGCTAGGACCACTTTCATAAATTTTCTCACCAGGTGTGTCAAAGGGTCCTATTATTAGATCCATTTTACAGATGATTAAACTGAGTTTCAGTGAGTTGGGGAAATTTGCCCAATTCATAGAATCAGTAAGCCATGGAGATTCTACCACAAGTCTGTCTGACTCCCAAACCAGATTTGGCAATAATTCCAGTGCCACCAATGATTCATTGCTTGACCTCCAGCAAAGCAGATGAATAAAAAGGTATTGGATGAGTAAAGTCCCAGATGAAGTTAACTGGTTTATTAGCCTGAGAATAAGTAATCCCTACTTCCTAGGGTTGCTGTAAAAATTAAATGATATAGATAAAAGATAAGTGATAGGTGGGTGTATAGTAAGACTCTTAAAGGGCTGAAATAAATTCTGACTGATTAAAAAAGACTTGCTAGGACATTTTGTCCTTAATTGATAACGTTGAGCTACACGGCAGAAGGAGCAAGTTCCTTTGCTGTCTATTGTCAGGAATCTAATGAGGAGTGAGACTGTGCAATCCTCTGATTGACTGCGATCACTCTGATATTCTTATGTTCAGGCGCAATAGGTGCTTTTGAAGTGCTTTCAAGCACTTAGTTCCCCAAAGAAATAGAAAAGTTCTTCCTCACTATTTTATGAGCATGATTATTTTACCTGTCTGCTTCTTTTCTTTGCTAAATACAAACATACCAATTCAAAGATGAATAGTCCCATTTTCAAAATAAGTAAAGAATTAGTGAATTTTTCCTCCCTGTGTAAACACAAGTCCACTTAGATACCCGACAAAGAACCACGGATCAGCTGAGTTACTTGGAAGCCAGACCTCTGGTGACTTTTTCATCTGAAGTAAAACTTGTGATGTGTGAGACCCCTGGACTGTACCCTCTGCCTGTGTGCTCACTCACTTCACTTGTGTCTGATTCTTTGCGACCCAGTGGACTCAGTCCACCAGGCTCCTCTGTCCATGGGATTCTCCAAACAAGAAACACTGGAGTGGGTAGCCATTCCCTTTTCCAGAGCGTCTTCCCAACCTAGGGGGCGAACAAGCACCTTTAATGTCTCCTGCATTGGCAGGCAGGTTCTTTACCACTAGCACCACCTGGGAAACCCAGACAGTACCTTCTGCTTGGAACTTTTCAAGTAATACTTGGAGCCTTTTTGAAATTGCTAGCTTCTCTGTATTTAAATCACTTAAATTTGGAGAGATTTGTCAGAACCACTCAAAAATACTGACGGCTTCATCAAGGATTGCCTTGATCATTCATCCCAGGAGTCTCAACACATATTCTATATGTTAAACTTGACACAAATCCCTGCCCTTTTTATAGGCTTATCCTACACTTTTCCTCCACTCACCACATATAATTCCAACAAAGTACCTTGTAATTTCCATTCCTCACTCTCCCTAAGCAAACTGAGAATATATCTTAGTCCTAAGAAGTATTTGATTTTAATCAAAATATTGTCTCCTTTGACTCTTGCCATACTTCTTATCATCTCTTGAAAGGACCTACTTTATCTTCACTTTTTTCTTATCTTCTCCTCCAAGAGACACCTCTATTTTCACAGCTGAACTCTGAGAAAACACAGAAAAATTAACACATTTTATTTGGATCCAGCTGATAACAACGTCAACAGAATTCATCCTCAGGTGCTAATCTGTTCTTGCCTCCTTTTTTTAATCAGCATCATCATTCATCTATGTCATCCAAGGTGGGAGAACTGCCTCTGAGAGCACATTTGGTCTGCAGCCTTGATAAGAGAGCTTTATAACTTGCAACCCTGATTCCTATATTTTATTCATGATTTTGATACTCCTAGTCATTATTTCCAGTAACCTTCCACTCAAAGGCTTCAGGTTAATGTGTATGGTAAATTTCTCTGCCAATGGCTCTAACAAATGACTGGCATGGCTACAGCAGTCTCTGGCAAACAGTATTAGGCTCTTGGTTGATGATACAATTTTAAGTACAGACTAATTCAAGGGGACCTAAACTATTCAAGGGAAGGTGCTCAAGCAAATTACATTTCTACAGTGTGAATTTTAAGGATCATAATTAAGCTAATTTTAAACACTGTAGTTCATAACCTTATTTTTGTAGCATTTTAGAGGGATGAGTCTGAATTCATTTTACTGAGATAACTGGAATGTCCTTCTGTGTAAAACATTGAGCTATAACTAATGCTGAACTGGAAGACTCAGTTGTATCAGTAATTACCTGTGACCTTAATTAATTAAATTAGCTTTTTTGGGTCTTAGTTTTCAGATGTTGGTTCGAATTCTTTGATAATAGAAGATCAGCAAGTACTGTTCGATGAGTGCAGTAGAATGTAAAATCCTCTGTGCAGCCAAAATTTTATTTGGCAACCATACAAATAAAATTGTCTGTTCTCTCTATTTCTATTCTCATTCTTTTAGTTCAGATCACTATCATCACACTCCAAGATTATGTCAACTTGCCTGTTTTCATGCTTCTGATCTCACCCCTCTGTTTGTATCTTTTCCATAGCACAGTAAGAGTGATTTTTCTGAAGCACACACTTGATTTTCACTTTTAAGATTTAAGTTTTTGCCATAGACTGAATTTCTCTCTCCCTCCCCCCACCCCTCACTCTGTATATTGAAGTCCTAAATGCAGTGCGATGTTATCTGAGGCCTCCAGGAGGTAATTAGGGCAGGAGGATGGAACGTTCATCAATGGGGTTTGTGCCCTTATCAAAGGCACCCAGGGAGCTCCTCCACCTCTTCTGCCACGTGAGGTCACACAAGGAAGAGGGTCACCTATGGAATGGGAACCAGGACGTCCCCAAACACAGAGTCTGCTCCAGCCTCTAGAGCCGTGAGGAGTAGACGTTGGTGTTCGGGCCACTCACTCTATGGCTTTCTTCCTCTGTTTCCCTTACTAAAAGCTGCAGGTTCTTTGCCATTGCTTAGAATTAGCTCCAGGGCCTTCTCTGGCAGTCCGCTGGTTAAGAATCCACGCACCAATGAAGGGGACACAGTTCAATCCCTGGTCAAGAAACCACGTGCCTCCAGATAACTAAGCTCCTCTGCCACAGGCACTGGACCTGCGCTCTCCAGAGCCTGTGCCACAGCTCAGGGCCTACCCTGAGCACAGTGAGAATCCTGTATGCCCCAGCTAAGACAAGGAAAGTACTGAAAATCAACAAAAAACATTGGCTCCAGGTTACTTCTCCAGCTTCATTTCCTCACTCTTTTCCTCTTTGAACACTTGGAACTTCTAGAAATTTCAGATGTTCTCTCACCTGTTTCATACGACATTCTTTCTCTGCAAAATGCTAGTCTCTCTTCCCTGGCAAACTGGCTCTTCCTACTCATCTTAGGTCATATCTCGCAACCTGTTTTCTCTAGTAAGCCATTGCTGATGTTCTGAATTTAGTGTTCTTGTGGCCCTCTCTTCCTCCCCTATCTCAGCAGACTTTACATTGGAGGGTAACAGCCCACTTCTTTATCTGTAATAATCCCTAGACTGTACCAAAGGATAGGAACTACATTCGTCTTGACCATTGTGGACTCGCCAGTCCCTAGCAAAGTGCCTGGCGTACTATGTATATTTGTGAGACATATTGGTACATGCACTGGAGGAGAGGATGTTGCTAGGTTCTCTTTTAAAAAAATGATTAATTAAGTTTTGGCTCTGCTGGGTCTTCGTGGCTGCATGGGCTTTTCTCTTGTTGCAGTGACGGGGGGCTGCTCTTCGCTCCAGGCACAGGCTCTAGAGGGCATGTGCCTCAGTAGTCAAGGACCGTGGGGGCTCCTGGGCTCTGGAGCACAGGCTCAGTGGTGAACAGACTGTGCTGCTCTGGGGCATGTGGAATCTTCCCAGGCTAGGGACTGGGCCCATGTCTCCTGCATTTGCAGGCAGATTCTTTACCACTGAGCCACCAGGCAAGCCCACTAGGCTCTTTCATTCTTTATCTATAAAACAGGAAGGTGAATGTGCTACTTTGCACTGTTTTCAATTTTATACCTTGTCTCATGTAAAATGCATTTTATACATACAGAGAAAATAGGAAACAAAAAAAGAAGAGAGAAATATGTAAGTATTAAGAGATGGTAATAAACGAATGATTTCTTTTTTCACTAATTACCGTACAGGCACAGTAAGCTAAAAATGGTACATCCTTGAATTGTATTAATAGGCTCTCCGGAGGGCTCTCGTATATGCTTCTGGGGGAAAAATAGCTACTTTCTAATAATGAACTAGCTGTGAGACATCAGCATCTGTGGAGAAAGAGATTTAGAAAAAAATAAAGCGGAGATTAAACCAAAACATAATTTTATTTTGTTTAATATGTTCAGAGAAGAAACTCAAAAACATAGTTTCAGATGACATATGCTGATTGTTTAGGAGGTTTGTGACATTGTGCAGAAATCCATGTGAGGATTGGCACGGAGCAATACTTAAATTATATTTCAGGAGCTTGAACTGTATTTTTTTTTTTTTTGTCTATCAATATTTTTGGAATGGTTGGTTCTCTGGTTTAATACTTTGAAATTAGAGCCAAAGCGATTGGCTGATTAATTGGATGTGGGTGTCAGAGAAAAAAGAAATCAGTCAAAGATGCCTATAAGTTCTGGCCTGAGCAAATGGACAGATGGCATTGCTAACCAAAGGGAGAAAAAAGGCTGAAGATAAAACAGATTTGGGGGAGAAGATCAGTAATTCAGCTGCAGTTATGCTAAGATACATGCAAATGAAGATGTTGAGTAGGCAGGGGATAGATGAGTCTGGATTTTGGGAAAGAAATCTGCCTTGAGTACAATGTTGTATGTGTTTGAGACTCACAGGCATACAAATGATACCTGCAGCTCTAGGTAAGATCACTCAAGGAAATAAGGGTAGATGTAGAAGGGGATAGGATTAAGGAGGGAGTTGGTAATGTTCCGATGTTTAAGGTAGGGGAGGAGGAAACAGCCGAAGAGAGTGAGATGGGAGGACCAGTGAGGGAGTAGGAACCACCAGGAGAGAGTGGTGTCCCGGAATTCAAGTGAAGAAAGTGTATTGAGGAGCAGCAAGTGATTTTCCGTGCTTAATATGTGTATTATTTGTAGAGCCACGGGATGAAGGCTGAGAACTGACCGTCAGGTTAGCAGTGTGGAGTCACTGGTGAGTTTGGGAGGAATGAAGGAAGACAGAACAAGACTCTGAGTAGAGTGAGTTGAAGAGAGACTGGGAAAAAAGGAACTTTAGACCGGAAGTGTAGACCACTTTCTGTAATCCTTGTAGCATGTATTTAAAAGCATTTTTGACCCAATTCTGAATGATATTTTTCTGAGTTTTTACATATTAAATGTTCCATGGAACTAGAATCACTCTTTTTTCAATGAAAACAATTCCCCAGTAACAAAAATACAATGTACATGAGCAGCAGTGAGGAAGCATATGGGTTTTAATGATTGCTAAGAATACTACAACCCACCTACAAGCTTGCTGGTTAGAAGAATTTTATTTTAAATGGCATTTGCCATGAACATATTGGGAGAAATATATCAAGTGTCTTCATGAAGACTGTGGGTCTCTTGGTTTTCCTCGTCTATTTCCCCTGAAATCTGGTATCTAACTGCTTTGTTCAGTGTCAGTTCAGCTATTTTAATGTCTTGCACAGTAAATAAAAGGCTCCTGTTATGCTTATTGGGCTTAAAGAGGACTTTATGGACCAGTGTAAGAATGGAAACTTGCCCTGAGTGTCAATAGCTATTGTGGCAGTTCGAAATAGGCACGCTTTTCATTAGCCTGCTCTCTGTGTCATCGTCACAAGTTAAGAGATTCCATTTGACCCAAGGAAGGGATTTCTTCCCTAGATTAGTGTTATAAGTCTCAATCTCTTATAGCTCTAAGTAGCTGCCCATAAAGAATGGTCTGGTAATAGTCTGCAACCCGCTATTTCTACTGTGTAGGGTCCTTGGGAGTAAATTAAACACATGAGTGCCTCTGCAAGTATTGCCCCCAAGTGTGTCTAGTCCATTTAGTGGACTATCCTGTGGGTTCACATCTATTCCATGCTAGAATGGCAGCTTGACCTACTCATACCCAAGCAAAGGATCTCAGCAAGGATATAGAAATTTCTTTTCCTTCCCTCAGATACACCTCCTCTAATTAAAGGCCAGAGCAGTTAAAGGTACCTCTGTGGAGAACCTTATTAGAGTAACTGACTCGTCTTTGTGTGCGGGTCTTTTTTGTCAAGTTCATAAGCAAAAGAGCCCAGGGATGCATATGTAAGTTGGAATATATTATGTTAAAAACCGTGACTGAGTTTGTATGTGAAAATGCTGTGGGGGCATAAAGGAAGGCAACAAAATACCATCAGACATTTGAACTAGATATTAAAGCAAGGCTCGTAGTTGACCAGATGGACAGGAGTCACAGCACATGTGGTGATGGGACTGACAGGCAGCACGAACAGAGGCTTGGAGGCGGCGCTGGGCATATGTGCTGGGACAGTGGGTGTGCAGGATGGACGTGTACGCAGCGAGGCTTACCGTCTTACCGCTGGATTAGTACTGAACCCAGACACACGAGACTTGTCACTTCATCAAAGGTTTCGTCTTCAGTTAACTATTTGGCCATTTCTTTAATAAGAGGCTAATCAACTCTGAGCATCTATTAGCAAAGGAGATAGAATTCATCAGTTCTGTGGGTCAGGCAGAATGAGAGGACATTGTACCTGAGGACTGGGAGGAGCCATCCTCCTTGGCATATTCTCTAAAGATGGCAGCTGGCTTCTGGGGCTCTGTCTTGACATGACTCTTTCATCTCCCAGAGTTTCTCCATGCCTCTGTGACCATGACTACTCGTTTAAAATTTAAATAGGAAGAGTGACTGATGACCCTTTTTTAATATTCTTTGAAGCCAAATCCAGCCTTTGTACTCCAACACTGTGTTAAATCTCAGAGTTTTGGGTGAAGTAGACAAGAACAGCTTTGTTCCATTGCTTGGCAAAGGGGGCCAGAGCAAGCTAATACCCTCCAAACTAGGGGTCCTGACCTGGATGGGTAACGAAGAGTCTTATAGTAATGGTTCAGTGAGGGTGTGATCAGCTCATGGACATTCTTCTGATTGGTTGAGGGTGTAGTAAGTGGGAGTCAGCAACATCAACCCTTTCTTTTCAAGTGATTTGGCATCTGCAGTCTCTGAGCAGCATACAGGTAATTTCTCCCACCTGGTGGGGGTTTCAGTATCTGCAAAACAACTCAAAAATTCTGTTGTGTGTGTCCCTTGATGGGAAACCAGGACCTTGCCACAAGGCTGCACTAGTGTTTCTTGATTATTCTTCCCTGGTTTCTGTATCTCCTCCCTTCCCTGACTAGCAACTCTTTGAACCTGCCTGTTGGAACTCAGAGAAGTTTGTGGAAGCTGAATGAAGGCTATTTCTTGCAACCAGGAAAGGTTTTTGTGCCCCGGAGCCCCACAAGGTCCTCCTCAGATATGCCTTTGTTCACTTCCAAGGAGAGAAGCTGCTGATGTCGTGGCGTGTCTTCTCTCAGGCTGTCTACCTTTAGCTCCGCATGGGTGGAGTCCCTCATGGCAGAACCTACTTTTTCTCTGACCTGATCTCTGTTCCAAACACAGAGCACATCTCTCCTTGGGCATCAGAGAGCAAGTGGGAATAGAGTTCCAAGGCTATGACATTTTTCACCCAACTTCCTGCTTATTTCCTAGGCAGAACTGAAGGAACGTCAGTGCTACCTTCTTAAGTAAATTTTTGTCTCTTATTCTAAGTCACATATTCTTTTACTAAACCTTTGTACTTTGAGTTATCATTAAATTGCATTTTAGAAGCATCTGACAAAAATGAGTAATAAATAAGAGATTTCTCCTTTGCCTTTATATCTTATTAAAAAATATATTTATTAGCTTTCTGGAGAATGAGTCAGTCAATGTGACTAACTTGAAATGTAACTTTTATCTCCAGCTTAAAATTCATAATATAATTAGGTCATGGTTTCCTATGTTGATATTTGCTCCACGGTAATTCTGAGAGCTGATAGTTTAATTGAATTTTCATGTGTCTGAAACAGATGCTATAAGCCAACTCCCCCATCAAAGTGGAAATTTTAGTCATGCAGATTTAGAGGAGAGCGTTCCCTCATTGTTCATTCCTGCATTTCAGGGCTATAGCTGATTTAACAATTGACTCATTTAACTACAAACACTGACATTAATCATAAGAGTTGTGTGTTTAATTATAAGTGGCTACCCAAAGACATTTAAAAAAAAATGATTCATGCCAACAGTGTGATATAAACTCTTTTTAAAATTGCTTTCCATAAGCAAATGATAGAGAATAAAATGACTATGCTTTTCATGATTCTACGTTCAGTTCAGTTCAGTTTAGTCGCTCAGTCGTGTCCTCCCATGATTCTACATTATTTAAACAAAATTTCAGTGTGTCAAAAATTATTTTGCTTTTCCTCTTGATTAATGTCAGAGCATACTGTGTGCATTTTTGGTATAATGACTGAAATTTGGGGGAAACAGATGCATGCATCAAGAGAACCTGAAATAACATTACCATTATATCATATGAAACATCTAGTATTTAGAGTAATTACAAACAAACTTATAAATAATGGAAGAGACTTAATCACGTTGACCTTGCTCCATCATAAATAACAAGGCTGCTTCAAACTCACTCTAATTGCCCCCTCATTATACAGAAACTTTTCTAATCCTTTCCAGCCCTGAGAAGCTGTGTAACAAGCTACAGCACTCCTTTGGGCGGATGGATTTCCGTCTGAGAAATGATTCTTCGGTTATACCCTTTTCTTTGCACTCTACCCTGTTCTTTGGGCATCATCTGCCGTGTGATCTCTAGCTTAGTGATACTCCAGTGATTCTCCAAGTGTTTGTCACAGGAGCTCTGAAGTCTTGGGAGTGCCTACCCATGCGGAGACTTAGACAACACTTTGCCACCTTTCAACTGTGGCACACAGAAGTCCAAAATTTCAGTGCTGAAATTACCACTGCTGTGTAGAGAATTATATGAATAATCCCCCCGCAATGCTGTTAATGTTTTTTGAGAAACAGGACATGTAAGCGATGTGAGAATGATGTCTGCTTTTTAAAAAACAAAACAACATGTGTTTGGGGACATAACATAATATTAAAGGGCCATCGTAAAATTCTATTGCATTATTTATATAATAATAAGAATAAACATGAAGAAATTATTTTAAAAAAAAATTGTGTGGAATACTGATACCACCCGCATCTCCAGTCAAACACTTGGAAGGTACGACCGGAATACGCCAGACCATATTTTTTTTCTTAAAATTGTATATATAATATCATAATATGAAAAACAAATCTGAATCCATATTAGATCTGTTTCTTTAACTTTGGTGTTCTATGGCTTTTGCTTCAGGAACGACCTGAAACATACATGACAGCCCATTCTCAAGGCCCTCATCTTTAAGGGTGTAACCCTTTCCCATTCAATAGAGATAAAAGTTGCAGAATACAGACTAACACTTGTCTTATTGAAGGTTTAGGAACATCATGACCTGACTCCCATGGACAGCTGCAAGAACCAAGGATTCTGACACCAGGGAGTTCACAGCAACCAACTACATCCCCCTGTCACCTTGCCTTTAAAACACTTTGACATTCCTTTAGGGAGTGCAGGGTTTGGAGGGATATCTCCTTGCATGGTCTGGCAGTAAACTTTTTTCTGTTCCAAACTGTGACGTCTCAGTGTACTGTCAGGCCTCACTGTGCATCAGGCACACAAACTTGAATTCAGTAACAACATAAAGGCAACTGGGCTTCTCTGGTGGCTCAAATGCTAAAGAATCTGCCTGTAATGCAGGAGACTCAGGTTAGATTCCTGAATCTGGAAGATCCCCTGGAGAAAGGAATGGCTACCCACTCTCGTATTCTTGCCTGGAGAATCCCATGGACAGAGGATCCTGGTGAGCTACAGTCTATGGGCCACTAATACTTACATGGTTACTTATGAAGACAACTGTGCTAAGTCGCTACAGTTGTGTCTGACTCTTCCAGGCAAGAATACTGGAGTGGGTTGCCATTTCCTACACATACATAAACATACAAACATACATATACACGTGTATGTTTATGCATATGTGTAAAACAAACCCTGGGCTTTTAAAAAAGGCAACATACATTAAAATATTAATGAGTATTTTTTGGAGCAATGTGAAACAATAAAAAATTTAATATTTTTCTACTTTGTTTTCTCAATATACTATGTCACATTAGAATGAGACATAACTTAAAAAACCTAGAGTATAAACCATGGCAGTGTGTTTGGACTGAGTTGTACTCTGTACATGTTAGGCTCAACAAGATGGACATCGGAAGTCTAGTGCTACATGCTCTGATACCCACACCCTCTGGAGAAGGGGTCACTCAGATCTAATACCTTAACTCCCCTTTGCTGCATGTAACACAGCACAGGGGTGAACATAAGGAAAGAAATAGTACAAATAAGATAAAGGATTGCTATTCTGGAATTCAGTCAGCTCAGTTCATTTGCTTAGTCCAGTCCAGTACTTTGTGACACCATCGACTGCAATATGCCAAGCTTCCCTGTCCATCACCAACTCCCGGAGTTTACTCAAACTCATGCCCATCGAGTGGGTGATGCCATCCAACCATCTCATCCCCTGTCATCCCCTTCTCCTCCCACCTTCAATCTTTCCCAGCATCAGGGTCTTTTCCAATGAGTCAATTCTTTGCATCAGGTGGACAAAGTATTTCAGTTTCAACATCAGTCCTTCCAATGTATATTCAGGACTGATTTCCTTTAGGACTGACTGGTTGGATCTCCATGCAGTCCAAGAGACTCTCAAGAGTCTTCTCCAACACCACAGTTTAAAAGCATCAGTTCTTCGGTGCTCAGCTTTCTTTATGGTCCAACTCTCACATCTATACATGACTACTGGAAAAACCATAGTCTTGACTAGACAGACCTTTGTTGACAAAGTAATATCTGTGGTTTTTAATATATTGTCTAGGTTGGTCATAGCTTTTCTTCCAAAGCTTTTCTTTTAATTTCATGGCTTCAGTCACCATTTGCAGTGATTTTGGAGCTCAAAAACATAGTCTGTCACTCATTGTTACCCCATCTGTTTGCCATGAAGTGATGGAACCAGATGTCATGACCTTAGTTTTCTGAATGTTGAATTTTAAGCCAACTTTTTCACTCTTTTTCTTTCATCAAGAGGCTTTTTAGTTCTTCTCTTTCTGCCATAAAGGTAGTGTCATCTGCATAACTGAGGTTATTGATATTTCTCCTTATATCTGGTCTTAGCATTGGTATTTTGTCTTTAGTTCAGTTCAGTTCAGTCACTCAGTCGTGTCCGACTCTTTGTGACCCCGTGAATCACAGCACACCAGGCCTCCCTGTCCATCACCAGCTCCTGGAGTTCACTCAAACTCATGTCCATCCAGTCAGTGATGCCATCCAACCATCTCATCCTCTGTCGTCCCCTTCTCCTCCTGCCCCCAATCCCTCCCAGCATCAGAGTCTTTTCCAATGAGTCAACTCTTTGCATGAGGTGGCCAAAGTACTGGAGTTTCAGCTTCAGCATCAGTCCTTCCAATGAACACCCAGGACTGATCTCCTTTAGGATGGACTGGTTGGATCTTCTTGCAGTCCAAAGGACTCTGAAGAGTCTTCTCCAACACCACAGTTCAAAAGCATCAATTCTTCGGCACTCAGCTTTCTTCACAGTCCAATTGTCTTCGTAGTTAGTGTTTGGTTATCTCTGGTCTTAGCAGTTAGTACTTTTTGTCTATATGACTTGGGCATGAATAAATAATTGACACAGATATACTGTTTGGGCTCTCTGTGACTTTGTTGTGAGCATGCCATTCTTATCAGTGGGATAAACTGGTAAATTCCTGGAACACAGGTTGTAGAATAAACCGTGTGAGCTAGATCCACATCAGTTTTCCCTATTATTCCTGCCAGCTTGTAAGGTTTGTCCTGTAAGTTTCCCTGGGCGTGCTACCAGCCACTGAACACATATTTCTGGTTAACAGCAAAATTCATCAATAAGCAAATGGAAAACAAATCAGCATAGCAATAAAGTTGGAAAATAATCGCAGCCTCATAGGAGAAACCTGTAAGGTGACTTCACAGGAAGAGTGATAGCAAAATTGCTGGGATGTGACTCAAACTCACACTGCAAATGACTGTCAGGGGCCATACTACCAAGTTGTAAATGATGCTGACAGGATGACTGTGAAAAAACATATTTGTGCTTTCCAGTTACAGACAGAATACCAAGAGCTTTCAGCAAGGATGTAAACCTCTGAGTACTTTGTCATGTGCTATTTCAGAGTAGGAGTGTTCTTGTCGACCATGGACTCACGCTGAACAAAAAGAGCAGGCAACATCTTATTGGCAGGTGGCTTCTGAAGCATTTGATGATGACAAAAAATATAGATACATTTTTGCATGTTTCTTACTGCTGCTGCTGCTGCTAAGTTGCTTCAGTCATGTCCAACTCTGTGCGACCCCATAGACGGCAGCCCACCAGGCTCCCCTAGCCCTGGGATTCTCCAGGCAAGAACACTGGAGTGGGTTGCCATTTCCTTCTCCAATGCAGGAAAGTGAAAAGTGAAAGTGAAGTCATTCAGTCATGTCCGACTCTCAGCAACCCCCATGGACTGCAGCCCGCCAGGCTCCTCTGTCCATGGGATTTTCCAGGCAAGTGTACTGGAATGGGTTGCCATTGCCTTCTATGCATGTTTCCTAAGCATTGTGCTAATGATTTTAATATGCCTTGTTTACTGACCTCAAATTCACGTGAGCTCTTCAGTGTTTATCTTATTATTTCCAGACTGACTTTCTGTCTTAGACGCATACTTTATTCTTATTGTTTGGTTGATAGGTCTGACCTTCTGGATCTCCTTCTCAGTTCTTATTTCTCACATGATTTCTCTGTCCTGTGCTTAATACTCCCAAGGTACATATAATAATCCTGATAGGAAAGACTTCTCAGATGCTTACTACATGCTAGTGAGAACTGTTCTCTCTCTTTAATCTATCATCAATGCGCTTCAGTCAAAAACCTCACGAACCCCCCAAATTGACCAAGTGGAGTTTATTAAAGTTATCTAGAGGGAGAACACAGGAGAACAGGAGAAGGGAATGGTGGGGTGTCTCAATGATAGGATGTTAGAAAGTACTTATAAAGGATTTAGGATCTAATTGCTCAAAATTCCCCAAGCCAGGCTTCAACAGTACATGAACTCTGAACTTCCAGATGTTCAAGCTGGATTTAGAAAAAACAGAGGAATCAGAGATCAAATTGCCAACATCTATATGATCATTGAAAGAGCAAGAGAGTTCCAGGAAAACATCTGCTTTATTGACTACACCAAAGCTTTTGACTGTGTGGATCACAACAAACTGGAAAATTCTGAAAGAGATGAGAATACCAGGTCACCTGACCTGACTCCTGAGAAATCTGTATGTTGGTCAAGAAGGAAACAGTTAGAACTGGACATGGAACAACAGATGGGTTTCAAATCAGGAAAGGAGTGCGTCAAAGCTGTATATTGTCACCCTGCTTATTTAAATTATATGCATAGTACATCATGTGAAATGCCAGGCTGGATGAAGCACAAGCTGGAATCAAGATTGCCGGGAGAAATACCAATAACCTCAGATATGCAGATGACATCGCCCTTATGGGGCAGAAAGTGAAGAGGAACTAAAGAGCCTCTTGATGAGAGTGAAAGAGGAGAGTGAAAAAGTTGGCTTAAAACTCAACATTCAGAAAATGAAGATCATGGCATTTGGTCCCATCACTTTATGGCCAATAGATGGGGAAACAATGGAAACAGTGACAGACTTTATTTTGGGGGCTCCAAATCACTGCAGATGGTGACTGCAGCCATTAAATTAAAAGACGTTTTCTCCTTGGAAGGAAAGTTATGACTAACCTAAACAGCATACTAAAAAGCAGAGACATTACTTTGCCAACAAAGGTCTATCTAGTCAAAGCTATGGTTTTTCCAGTAGTCATGTATGGATGTGAGAGTTGGACTCTAAAGAAAGTTGAGTGCCAAAGAATTGATGCTTTTGGACTGTGGTGTTGGAGAAGACTCTTTGAGAGTCACTTGGGCTGCAAAGAGATCTAACCAGTCCCTCCTAGAGGAAATCAGTCCTGAATATTCATTGGAAAGCCTGATGCTGAAGTTAAAACTCCAATACTTTGGGTACCTGATGCAAAGAATTGACTCATTGGCAAAGACCCTGATTCTGGGAAAGATTGAAGGCAGGAGGAGAAGGGGATGACAGAAGATGAGATGGTTGGATGGTATCACCGACTCAATGGACATGAGTTTGGGCAAGCTCTAGGAGGTGGTAAAGTGTAGGAAGCCTGGCATGCTGCAGTCCATGGGGTCACAAAGAGTTGGACATGAGTGAGAGACTGAACTGACTGAACTGAGGATCTAACTGAGTGATTTAGGGGAAAGGGGGAAATTTAGAAGCGGGAAATTTTCCTAAATTGGATGCTGTCAAAAAACAAGGTCGTACTTATGATGGAGGATCTCTAATTCTTATATAGAGCGGGGAGATTAGAGGCAGAATCAAGTTGTGGTAAAGAAGTAGCAGTTACTCATTTTAGTCAAGAGGGTGCGGTGTGTAGCATTTTTCTAGGCAGCTCGGTGACCTTGGTTTTGTCTGTTCCTCCCAGGTAAAGCTAGTGGTAAAGAATCCACTCGAACATAGATGCAAAAATCCTCAACAAAATTCTAGCAATCAGAATCCAACAACACATTAAAAAGATCATACACCATGACCAAGTGGGCTTTATCCCAGGGATGCAAGGATTCTTCAATATCCGCAAATCAATCAATGTAATTCACCACATTAACAAATTGAAAAATAAAAACCATATGATTATCTCAATAGATGCAGAGAAGGCCTTCGACAAAATTCAACATCCATTTATGATAAAAACTCTCCAGAAAGCAGGAATAGAAGGAACATACCTCAACATAATAAAAGCTATCTATGACAAACCCACAGCAAACATTATCCTCAATGGTGAAAAATTGAAAGCATTTCCCCTAAAGTCAGGAACAAGACAAGGGTGTCCACTTTCACCGCTACTATTCAACATAGTTCTGGAAGTTTTGGCCACAGCAATCAGAGCAGAAAAAGAAATAAAGGGAATCCAAATTGGAAAAGAAGAAGTAAAACTCTCACTGTTTGCAGATGACATGATCCTCTACATGGAAAACCCTAAAGACTCCACCAGAAAATTACTAGAGCTCATCAATGAATATAGTAAAGTTGCAGGATATAAAATCAACACACAGAAATCCCTTGCATTCCTATACACGAATAATGAGAAAGTAGAAAAAGAAATTAAGGAAACAATTCCATTCACCATTGCAACAAAAAGAATAAAATACTTAGGAATATATCTACCTAAAGAAACTAAAGACCTATATATAGAAAACTATAAAACACTGATGAAAGAAATCAAAGAGGACACTAATAGATGGAGAAATATACCATGTTCATGGATCGGAAGAATCAATATAGTGAAAATGAGTATACTACCCAAAGCAATTTACAAATTCAATGCAATCCCTATCAAGCTACCAGCCACATTTTTCACAGAACTAGAACAAATAATTTCAAGATTTGTATGGAAATACAAAAAACCTCGAATAGCCAAAGCAATCTTGAGAAAGAAGAATGGAACTGGAGGAATCAACTTGCCTGACTTCAGGCTCTACTACAAAGCCACAGTCATCAAGACAGTATGGTACTGGCACAAAGACAGACATATAGATCAATGGAACAAAATAGAAAGCCCAGAGATAAATCCACACACATATGGACACCTTATCTTTGACAAAGGAGGCAAGAATATACAATGGAGTAAAGATAATCTCTTTAACAAGTGGTGCTGGGAAAACTGGTCAACCACTTGTAAAAGAATGAAACTAGATCACTTTCTAACACCGCACACAAAAATAAACTCAAAATGGATTAAAGATCTAAATGTAAGATCAGAAACTATAAAACTCCTAGAGGAGAACATAGGCAAAACACTCTCAGACATAAATCACAGCAGGATCCTCTATGATCCACCTCCCAGAATTCTGGAAATAAAAGCAAAAATAAACAAATGGGATCTAATTAAAATTAAAAGCTTCTGCACAACAAAGGAAAATATAAGCAAGGTGAAAAGACAGCCTTCTGAATGGGAGAAAATAATAGCAAATGAAGCAACTGACAAACAACTAATCTCAAAAATATACAAGCAACTTCTGCAGCTCAACTCCAGAAAAATAAACGACCCTATCAAAAAATGGGCCAAAGAACTAAATAGACATTTCTCCAAAGAAGACATACGGATGGCTAACAAACACATGAAAAGATGCTCAACATCACTCATTATTAGAGAAATGCAAATCAAAACCACAATGAGGTACCACTTCACACCAGTCAGAATGGCTGCGATCCAAAAATCTGCAAGCAATAAATGCTGGAGAGGGTGTGGAGAAAAGGGAACCCTCCTACACTGTTGGTGGGAATGCAAACTAGTACAGCCACTATGGAGAACAGTGTGGAGATTCCTTAAAAAATTGCAAATAGAACTCCCTTATGACCCAGCAATCCCACTTCTGGGCATACACACGGAGGAAACCAGAATTGAAAGAGACACATGTACCCCAATGTTCATCGCAGCACTGTTTATAATAGCCAGGACATGGAAACAACGTAGATGTCCATCAGCAGATGAATGGATAAGAAAGCTGTGGTACATATACACAATGGAGTATTACTCAGCCGTTAAAAAGAATTCATTTGAATCAGTTCTGATGAGATGGATGAAACTGGAGCCGATTATACAGAGTGAAGTAAGCCAGAAAGAAAAACACCAATACAGTATACTAACACATATATATGGAATTTAGGAAGATGGCAATGATGACCCTGTATGCAAGACAGGGAAAGAGACACAGATGTGTATAACGGACTTTTGGACTCAGAGGGAGAGGGAGAGGGTGGGATGATTTGGGAGAATGACATTCTAACATGTATACTATCATGTGAATTGAATCGCCAGTCTATGTCTGACGCAGGATGCAGCATGCTTGGGGCTGGTGCATGGGGATGACCCAGAAAGATGTTATGGGGAGGGAGGTGGGAGGGGGGTTCATGTTTGGGAATGCATGTAAGAATTAAAGATTTTAAAATTTAAAAAATAAAAAACTAAAAAAAAAAAAATTCAGCATTCAAAAACTAAAAAAAAAAAAAACAAAGAATCCACTCGTCAAAGCAGGCAGCAGGAGACTTGAGACGTGGGTTCCATCCCTGGGTCAGGAAGATTCCCTGGAGGAGGAAATGGCAACTCACTTTGTTATTCTTGCCTGGAGAATCTCTTGGACAGAGGAGACTGGTGGGGAACAGTCCATAGAGTCGCAAAGAGTTGGACACGATTGAAGTGACAAAGCACAGATAAAATTATATAGTGGCTTTTCTTTCTCTTACTCTCTCATGGTCTCAGAATAACTTTGGCTGGGGTTGGTATTTCAGGAGATTTTTTAGTGCCCAACGGGAGACTAACATGGCCTGGCTGTGAGTGCCTGGCCAGATTCCACATGTTAAGAACAGTTCTTTTTTATTATCTATCAATCAATCAATCAGTCGTCTATCTATGCTCATTTAATAATCACAACAACTCTCTGGAATAGGTATTATAGTTATTTCCATTTTGTAGATGATGAAATCAAGGAGCAAAGAAGTAACGTGCTCAAAGTCTTCTGCTAACATATAAAGACCTGGGATTCAGTCTCAGGCAGTCTGGTGCCATGGTCCATGTGAGTCATCACTCTGCTGTACTGGTTGACAATGAAGTCATCTGTTAGGTAGCTCATCCTTCTGTCACAGGTAGCCTGGACCTTTCCATATTGATCTTCCACACTGCTGTTTCAGTGCAGGAGTGATAGAACATTCAACTAGTTAGGAGGAAAGCAAGTTCCTGATATGGAAGCCTGATGGGAAGCGATTTTTTTTGTGAAGAAGAGATTTAAGAGAATCTAACTTTCATCTTGAGGTGCGTGCGTGTGTGTGTGTGTGTGTGTGTGTGTGTGTGTGTGTGTGTGTTTGCTCAGTCATGTCTGACTCTTTGAGATCTCATGGACTGTAGCCTGCCAGGCATCTCTGTCTGTGGGATTTTCCAGGCAAGAATACTGGAGTGCGTAGAAATTTCCTCCTCCAGGGGATCTTCCCGACCCAGGGATCAAACTTGAGTCCCTTGGGTCTCCTGCATTGGCGGGTGGATTCTTTACCACCTGAGGACAGCCATCCAGTTCACCCAGGGTTAGCTCTGAGTGGGCTGAGCAGCTTTGGGCATGTCAGCACCAAAGCGCTGGGGAGGGAGCTGCACCACGCTGTGCTTCCTCGACTCCTGGGAGGAGAGAGTGTCTGAGGACAGGATGAAAGGTACACTCATCTAGCCAGGGGGAAAAGCAAGAAGAAGGAAAGACAGACTGAAAAGGTGGAGTGGGGAGGAGAAGGGTAAGGGGCACGAATGGGAAAGAGGAGAAGCAGGCTCTGCTCTTTGCCTTACTTCCCTTGGATCTAAGAGTGGGACCATCCCCAGGGTGCAGAAGCAGGTGGCCAGAGCATCCTTTGTGTTCTGTTATGTCTTTGACCCATGAAGGTGTTTGCCCATTAGAGACTGATTGCTATGTTACTCTAGAAGACTCTTCTCCTGGAAACCTAGGTCTGTCCAAATCTTTGGGACAGAGAGAGGGGATAATATGGATAGAGAAATAAAGAGAAGGCCCAGATTCTGCTGGAAACTAACAGCAGGAAAGACAAAAATAACACATTCATGGCATCGGTCCTGAGCTTTAATCTAAAAATTCAAAAAGAGTAGGAACACTTAACCTCAGGACTTCCAGTTTATCAGATTAGACACATGGAAATTCGGAACAACAACAACAAAACCCAAAATCCTAATTAAATAGAAGTAAGTGACATAAGGCACAGTTCAGTTCATTTCAGTCTTTCAGCCATCTCCGACTCTTTGCGACCTCATGGACAGCAGCACACCAGGCTTCCCTGTTCATCACCATTTCCCAGAGCTTGCTCAAACCCATGTCCATTGAGTCGGTTATGCCATCCAACCATCTCATCCTTTGTTGTCCCCTTCTCCTCCTGCCTTCTGTCTTTCCCACCATCAAGGTCTTTTCCAATAAATCGGCTCTTTGCATCTGGTGGCCAAAGTATTGGAGCTTCAGTTTCAGCATCGGTCCTTCCAAAGGATATTCAGGGTTGATTTCCTTCAGGATGGACTGGTTTTATCTCCTTGCTGTCCAAGGAACTCTCAAGAGTCTTCTCCAGCACCTTAGTTCAAAAACATCAATTGTGAGGCACTCAGCCTTCTTTATGGTCCAATTCTCACACGCATGCATGACTAGTGGAAAAACCATAGCTTTGACTAGATGGACCTTTGTTGGAAAAGTAATGTTTCTGCTTTTCAATATGCTGTCTAGCTTTGTTATAGTTTTTCTTCCAAGAAGCAAGCATCTCTTAATTTCATGGCTGCAGTCACCATCCAAGGTGATTTTGGAGCACAAGAAAATAAAATACTGTTTCCATTGTTTCCCCATCTATTTGCCATGAAGTCGTGCGACTGGATACCATGATCTTAGTGTTTTGAATGTGGAATTTTAAGCCAGCTTTTTCACTCTCCTCTTTCACCTTCATCAAAAGCCGTTAGTTCCTCTTCACTTTTCGCCGTAGGGTTGTGTCATATGCATATCTGTGGTTATTGATATTTCTCCCAACAAGTACATATTGATAATCTGAGGTTTAATTTTTTTACTCTCCCTTTTATTCTTTCCATCATTTATCACCTGTTTATTCAGCATTTGCCATGTTTCAGGCACAATGCCAGGTCTGGGGACACAATGATTAATGAGTCAGTCAGGATCTCTGCCGGGCACAAAGTAAGCCCCAGACACTAAGTCATACCACTGCTTCAAAGACAAGTGGTCTCCAAGTCTTAAATGTATTCTGATTCATTTCTCTCACTCATACTCTCACAGACTCTGAGAGTATCTGTGAATTTGACTTTTACAGTGTTAGATTTATACCAATCAGGCTGCCATGTGGGAATCAGCTTACCTACTTGGAAGAAATGTAATTTGAATTTTTGGATGGCTGTACTTCCATCCTGGGTCATTTATGCTTCTTGTTCTTCAGGAAGCAGACAAAAGCCTGGCTCTCCATGACTTACCCAGAATTCCTACGTGATTAGGTGGGTTGAATTTGCAAGTCTTATCTTTCTCCACCTTTGCTTTCTGCCTTCTTTTTACAACTTAGGAGTTGAAATCCTAGTTGGATCAGTGCTTCCTCAGGTGCCTAGTGGAGTGCAGCTGCTCAATAAATGAAAATAGGATATTGTCAAGGTAAAGAGACCTCTGAACTCAGGTGAATGGCACTTCCTAAATACTGTGTATCACTATTCACTCTCCTCTTCCTTTTTAACTCTCCCCAAGGGAGGACGGGTTAGTTGACAGGTCCTAACCTTTCCCACCTAAATTGAGTCTTCTAAATACCCACATAGAGTCATTCCTCCAAGACTCCAAAAATGGTCAATACGTCCAGTCACAAAAGAGTATTCAGGGATTTTGTTTCTCAATAGAAAGAAAGTAGGGGAGAAAATCTCTCTGATACGATCACTCTTTTAGCTTTAATTTCTTATTACAGAGATATTTCAAAAAGTCTAGAGAAAGCTTTCAATAGCCAGGCATCTTGTGAATACAAGTTATTGTGTTGCTAAACTGTCTGTGTCATAAAACACGGGGTCTGAGTGAGTCTGTCCTCTTGATCCACTTTAGATACCTTTCCATTGTCTGTAAAAGACCTTTCATCACAGACCTTTTACCTTCTCATTCTCAATGGCTGCAGATTCCCTGGTGGCTCAGATGGTAAAGAGTCTGCCTGCAATCCCGGAGACCCGGGTTCAACTCCTGGGTCAGGAAGACCCACTGGAGAAGGAAATGGCAACCCACTCCAGTACTCTTGCCTGGAAAATCCCAAGGATTGAGGAGCCTAGCAGGCTACGGTCCACGGGGTTGCAAAAAATCAGACATGACTGAGCTACTTCACTTTCTTTCTTTCTCAGTGGTTACAGAGCAGTTAGGCTTTTAGTGTAGCTCATTAGCTGATGAAAGTGAGTCATCTGGTTCAGTTTGAATGTTTTGTCTTTTCTAACAGGAAAATCCTCACAGATACTACCTCTTGGATATGGACTATGAGATTTCTGAGGAAAAAAAACCCAAAAAACCCCTCACCTTCAGCAAACCAAAACCAAAACTCCACCACAAAAATAAACAACCAAACAAATAAAAAACAAAACCCCAAAAATAAAAAGTGGAGGAACAAGAACAAAAACAAATCCCAATTAAAAAAACCCCTATAAAGGGTGATTTTCATCCTCTATCTCAGACAGCAGTCTTCATGAAACCTTATGCATTCTACATCACAAATTTACTTCTGCTTTAAAATAGGGGGATAAGGACATGTTCTTATAATGTCTGAGATTGCAACTGAAAAGTGTCTGGGCAGTCAGGGTAGCATAATTGCACAAAACTGGCAATTTATCAGCCATTCTTGCAAGTAGCCTCTATGACTGTTGGCAAAAAAATGGATTTCTATAAATTTTTTCCATTGGATTTTAATGAACAGTCATCTCTTGATGAGAAGAATAGTGACAGTGAGATCCTACTGAATTGTCACTAGATGCCACAGGGGACAGTGCAGTGCCATTCTCCCTGCTCACGCTTATGCCATCTAGTCTCACATCTGATCAAAATTCTAAAACCGTGGCTTCAAATCTGACTCTTTTATAAGTGATCTCAGCAGAAGGTGCACTGACCTCATGAATCAGATCCTATGAGGTTTGAGTTCAAGATTTCCTCGTTAAGGATTTGTTTGGCAGTAGTGGTGAAGAATCCGCCTGCCAATGCTGGACACATAAGAGATGCAGGTTTGATCCCTGGGTTGGGAAGATATTCTGGAGGAAGGCATGACAACCCACTCCAGTATTCTTGCCTAGAGAATCCCATGGACAGAGTTGCCTGTTGGGTTACAGTCCATAGGGTCTCAAAGTGTCAGAAATGACTGAAGCAACTTAGCACACATGCAGAATACCAAATTGGGAACCTACCTTTGTCCATGATTTCTTTGAAATCATTTAATGACTCACTTGCATTATCTCTGCCTTCCACAGTAGAAGACTTGGAAGGCTTGTTAACTATTGGAAGGCTTGGAAGGCTTGTTAACAATCTTTTAGGGCTTGTTAATTATATTTCAAGATTATATTATATTTATTTTATTATATTATATTTTATATATTTTAATAATTAGATTTCAAGATCTAAGCATGGTGTAGGCTGAATAGGTACTAAAGAGTTATTTACATATCCATATTTATTTTTTATCAATAGTTACATATGAAAAATAGGGCTTCCCAGGTGGCGCTGGTGATAAAGAAACCAAATACCAATGCAGGAGACAAGAGACATGATCCCTGAGTTGGAAATACCCCCTAAAGGAGGCCATGGCAACCCACTCCAGTATTCTTGCTTGGAGAATCCACTGATAGAGAAGCCTGGTGGGTTACAGTCCAAAGGATCACAAAGAGTTAGACACGAGTGAAGCAATTTAGCACACATGCACATTTATTTTAAAAAAAAAAGAATAAATAAATAAGTGACTGAAGGAATAAGTGGATATGAAAAGTTTTGACTCTTTCTAACACGAGGGCAGATGGAGTCTTTCCTGGTGCAGATATGAACACGTGTTTTCAGGTGCTAGGAAATGAGATAACCCAGTGACGTCTCTGGGATACGGCAGGTGCCCCCCAGAGGCCAGCTCTCTTTCCACCGCATACCTTGGTGGAGGTTTGGTTGAATTCTGAGGTGAGTGGAATCTGGAAATACACGGAGCAGGACAAGCCTTGCGTGCTCGAAGGGCAAAGAGCTGTTGTAAAGGATGTGGGGAGAAACCCGAACCACGCTTTACCAGACCCACAGTTTTCCTTACATTGGGCCCAAAGCACTACCTGAATTGCCAGTATCCCCTCCTACTCATGAATCCTAATTCAATAAACCACCTTTATTAGAATTCCACTCAGTGATGGCAGAATGTCCTGAGTAATAATAATGTTTACATTTCTATTTGTGATCTTACATCATATAAAAAAAAAAAGCAACTCCAGATGAACCAAAGACCTAAATGTAAGACCAAAAACTACAAAACTCTTAGAAGAAAACAAAGACAAAGCTTCATGACACTGGATTTTGCAATGGTTTCTTGAGTATGACATCTAAAGCACTGGCAATAAAACAGCAAAAAAAAAAAAAAATTGGACTGCATTGAAGTTTCTATTTGTGACAGGTCTAAATACTACCAAGGGTTCCTCTATCATATTACCAAGCTGGGGTTTGTGCCTTGCAAGCATGGTGGACTCACACACTGTCTCCTGTGTTGACTGCACAGTGGCAAAATACATCTGAACAGCACTCATTCTCACAAGTCTTACAGTTGACTGAAATTATTCCCTCTCAGCCCTGCAAGGTTGCAGTATCATTGCATTTTCTGTTTTTGGTTGTTTTGGAGCATTCTTAGGTTTTGGTTTCTGGATAATTTAAGCTATAATAAAAGCATATGAGTTGCCTCACAGAAGCAAAAGGACATTTGAGGATCCACTGTGGGAAAGTTTTGGAAACAAGGGAGCTCTTGGGAAATCAGGTAGCAAGAGTTAACCCCTGTCTCATCAGAAAACACTGAGGACCAATCAGCTCCAGTCAACTATTAGAGTCCTTTGTCTCTACGCTCAAGGTTGTATTGGCCAAAAATGAATCATGCATCTCCCAGTCTTCCCTTCAAGAAAGAAATGATGTCTTTATTTAGGATCCACCAAGACCAAAATTCAAGACCAAGGTTCAAGACCTCTTTCTATCAAAGGGAATAAAGTGCTCTTTACAGTGAAAGGGAACTCACTATGCGGCAAACACATAAACACATCAAACCAACCAACCCAAGTCCACATACTGTGAATTAGCAATTATCACCTCTTCATGCGGAGAATCTGAGATCCAAGAACTGGATCCAAAAGGAATGTAAAAAGTGGTACAGATGTCCTTGAAGTCGCTGTTTTTCACCTGAATTGTATTCCTATATTAGTCTCCTTGAGTCCTACCACAGCACTTGAGGCTGTTAAGAGTTAAAGGAGAAAAAACTTGTTTCTCATTACAGAAGAGTCATTTAGTCTTTAGCTATGTTAGACTGTCCTGTTTCAGGTTTATCGCCATTTTTATCAAACAGAGATGTTGAGTTCCGAGTGTATATGGAGATCTGAAACTCTGGATCATAGTCTGATGGCGTGAGCTCTTGGCCTCTCTCCTTGATTTACAGTGCGTAATAGTGATTTAAGTAGGAAAATAAATAGGCTTTCCTAAAGATTTTTCATCCTGATTATTGTTCTGCTGCTCCCTGGCTCATGCTTCAAATATCCATAGGCAGTAGCACAGCTTTGCAGTCCCTTGCAAAGTCTACTGAATTGTTATCCTATCAATAATCATCATCCTCTCCTATCATCTTTGCTCATGAACAGAACCACACCAGTAGCACACAGTTGCTTTCTCAGTCAATTCTCATAAAATATCTGGGAAATTCTATGTGCAGGGCAGCAAAGGAACACAGGCAAAAAGAAGACTTTTGGACATAGTGTGAGGAGAGGGTGGGATGATTTGAGAGTATAACCTTGAAGCATATATATTACCATACGTAAAACCGGCAGCCAGGAGGAGTTTGATGTATGATGCAGGGAACCCGAAGCCCATGCCCTGTGACGGCCTGGAGGGATGGGGGAGAGGGAGGGAGGTGGGAGGGGGCTTCAGGAGGGAGGAGGCACAGGTGTGCCTGTGGCCAATTCATGTGGATGGCAGAGGCCATCACAATACTGTAAAGTCATTGTCTGCCAACTAATATAAATAAATTAAAGTATTAAACAAAATCTGGGAAGAGAGAGATTTACCATTCTCATCTTACAGATGAGGAAATGAGGCTCAGATTGGCCATGTCTTTAACCAAAATCACAGAACAAGTCAAGAAAATGATAAGACCAGGTCTCTTGCTTCTAAACTGTAATAAGCAACACTTGCTCAAGTCAGGATCATCTTGTCTACTGCCTTAAATTATTACTTTTTAAAGTTTCTGATAACATGGAGTATGATGGTGGATAAACAGATGTTACTCTGAATAAATGCAGAGGAAAGAACAGATTTTATACTCTCCCAGTGATCTTTTTTTCCCTCTTATTCACTTTTTCCCTCATTCCTTTTATATCTTGCTCTGTTTTTAGTCAATTTCTCTCTCATTTTCAGCTTATTGCACATTCACTCATGTCTTTTAAGTACTGGAGGGCATAATGATATCTCTATTTGCATCCGTTCAGTTCAGTTGCTCAGTCATGTCTGACTATTGGCGAACCCATTGACTGCAGCATGCCAGGCTTTCCTGTCCATCACCAACTCCTGGAGCCCACTCAAACTCATGTCCATAGAGTAAATGAAATCATCCAACCATTTCATCCTCTGTCCTCCCCTTCTCCTCCTGCCTTCAATCTTTCCCAGTATCAGGGTCTTTTCCAAGGACTCTGTTCATCACATCAGGTGGCCAAAGTATTGCGATTTAAGGTTCAACATCAGTCCTTCCAATGAATATTCAGGACTGATTTCCTTTAGGATTGACTGGTTGGACCTCCTTGTAGTCCAAGGGACTTTCAAGAGTCTTCTCCAACACCACAGTTCAAAAGCATCATTCTTTGGTGCTCAGCTTTCTTTCTAGTCCAACTCTCATATCCATACATGACTACTGGAAAAAATAGCTTTGACTAGATGGACCTTTGTTGGAAAATAATATCTCTGCTTTTTAATGTACTGTCTAGGTTTGTCATAGCTTTTCTTCCAAGGAGCAAGCACCTTTTAATTTCATAGCTTCAGTCACCATCTGCAATGATTTTGGGGCCCCCAAAATAAAGTCTGTCACTATTTCCATTGTTTCTCCATCTATTTGCCATGAAGTGATGTTTTCTGACTGTTTAGTTTTAAGCCAGCTTTTTCATTCTCTTCTTTCACTTTCATCAAGAGGCTCTTTAGTTCTCCTTCGCTTTCTGCCATAAGGGCAATGTCATCTGCATATCTGAGGTTATTATTATTTCTCCTGGCAATCTTGATTCCAGCCTGTGCTTCATCCAGCCTGGCATTTCACATGATGTACCCTGCATATAAGTTTAAATAAATAGGGTGACAATATACTACCTTGACCTACTCTTTTCCTGATTTGGAACCAGTCTGTTGTTCCATGTCCATGTTGCTTTTTGACCTGCATACAGATTTCTCAGGAGGCAGGTAAGATGGTCTGGTATTCCTGTCTCTTGAAGAATTTTCCAGTTTGTTGTGATCCACACAGTCAAAGGCTTTGGCACAGTCAATAAAGAAGAAATAGATGCTTTTCTGGAACTCTCTTGCTCTTTCAATGATCCAACCAGTGTTGGCAATTTGATCTCTAGTTCCTCTGCCTTTTCTAAATCCAGCTTGAACATCTGGAAGTTCATGGTTCATGTACTGTTGAAGCCTGGCTTGGAGAATTTTGATCATTGTGAGGTAGTTTGAGCATTCTTTGGCATTGCCTTTCTTGGGATTAGAATGAAAACTGACCTTTTCCAGTAACTGAAAGATGAACTCCCCAGGTGGGTAGGTGCCCAATATGCTATTGGAGAACAGTGGAGAAATAACTCTAGAAAGAATGAAGAGACGGAACCAAAGCCAAGACAACAGCCAGTTGTGGATGTGACTGGTGATGGAAGTAAAGCCCAATGCTACAAAGAGCAATATTTTATAGGAACCTGAATGTTAGGTCCATGAATCAAGGCAAATTGGAAGTGGTCAAACAGGAGATGGCAAGAGTGAACGTCGACATTTTAGGAATCAGTGAACTAAAATGGACTGGAATGGGTGAATTTAACTCAGATGACCATTATATCTACTACTGTGTGCAGGAATCCCTTAGAAGAAATGGAGTAGCCATTATAGTCAACAAAAGAGTCTGAAATGCAGTACTTGGATGCAATCTCAAAAATGACAGAATGATCTCTGTTTGCTTCCAAGGCAAACCATTCAATGTCAGAGTAATCCGTCTATGCCCCAACCAGTAATGCTGAAGAAGCTGAAATTGAATGGGTCTATGAAAACCTATAAGACCTTCTAGAACTAACACCCCAAAAAAGATGTCCTTTTTATTATAGGGGACTGGAATGCAAAAGCAGGAATTTGAGAGATACCTGGAGTAACAGGCAAATTTGGCCTTGGAGTACAAAACAAAGCAATGCAAAGGCTAAAAGAGTTTTGCCAAGAGAGTACACTGGTCATAGCAAACACTCTCTTCTATTTGCATAGCACATAGTTCTTTTTTATAAAGAACATTTACCTGTATCAGCTCACATGACTTGTCTGATACTCTTAACAATTCTGCAAAGTAGTTATTATTGTTTTCAGCTTCCAGATAAGGCAGAGACTCAGGGAGCTTAAGCTTCCACTCTAACTTCACATAGCTGGTGAGACCTGGAACAAGTTGTGTAACTGAGATTTGAATCCAGATGTTTTTAAAGCTCTACACACTGTCTTTTCCTATTGCTCACATTGTCTTCCATCAGCTCATCAAAATTCAAGACAGGACATACCAGAGACAGAAGTCTTTGCAGCCTCCCTCACCTGTCCCCCAGCTGTCTGCTAGTCAGGATATTTTCTCATTGGGAAATTACTAGATTGTATATGCATAATAATGAATGGAAGACAAATTTTTCATGCTCACAAACAATAGCATTGCCTAGAGGTTTCCTAAACATAATATTTGTTTAATTTTATCAGGCAACGGTGCTTCATGTCATGAAAATGTGCAGTCTGGTATTTTTATTGCATTTGATTTGATTCAGATTTACTTTGCTAAGGACTTACTGCAAATGGAATAAACGACGCTTGGAACATTGAAACAATGGATAGATATCCACTTAGCGATGTTATAGTATGTTGTATTTCATGACTGAAGTTGGGTTCCATTACCCTAAATGCTTTATCCATAAGCTTTACTGAGGTGATCTTGGGCCACTTACATACAGATTAGGAAAAAATGATATGGAGAATGAATATGTTGTAGGTAGTAAAAAAGATCTTTTAAAAATGATTTAACTTGGTCACTGGTAATCTATATGGAGTGGATATATCAGCATAAGGAATATGACTTTTGGAGTGAAGTAGACATACTTTAGTGGCCCTGGGGAAGCATTTACCTTCTATGAGCCTTAATTTCTCAACTGCAAGTTGGGAATAATATGGCTTTCAGAATAATTGTTTAGTTAGACATAATTCCTGCAAAGATCTGATACTTGACATATGTTTTTGTTGTTTCTTAGTTGCTAAGTCGTGTCTGACTCTTTGTGACCCCATGGACCGTAGCCTTCTAGGTTCCTCTGTTCATGAGATTCTCCAGGCAAGGATACTGGAGTCGATAGCCATTTCCTTCTCCAGGGGATTGTCCTGACCCAGGGATTGAACCCATGTTTCCTGCATGTGCAGGCTGATTCTTTACCACTGAACCACCAGGGAAGTCCCTGACATATGTTAGGCATATCTTATATTGGTATCTGACTAACACAATTGAAATGGTAAATAGCTAAACCACAGAAACCATACTGCTTACACACTTCGATTTTCTTAAAAATTAACTCTTTCACAAGACTTTCCTTTCATAAACCTGAATTCTTCTTTGCCTCTCTCTGGGTGCACAGTTAGACAGGGCTGGCTTCATGAGTGTGCAGCCTGGGATGTGTTATCGACCACCTTGCTTAGAGGGCCCTGTGCTCAGTTACCTGTCTGCTGTGGCTGGCCTAAAAATTCTTGATGATGTTGTTTTTGATCTTGTGTTTTGTAAGTCAAGTCCAGTGGGAAAACAGAGCATGTGTACAAGCAGGGAAACCACCCGTAACCTGCATGCCCACTGCTCTCTGCTGTCCCATTTGCATATGGTTTTTACAGTGCCTCATGAGCACAGAATTCTGATGTATTGACCACGCCTGGGAGTTCAGTGAGACTCAAAGCAAGTACACGGCCAAAGTGCTGTATGTAAATGAAGTCACTGAGAGCCTGATGAGACCACCTTGAGAGACCGTTAGAACCTGAGCTTGCTTTGAAAACAGAAGCCAGTGATGATCTAAGAAAAATGACCAGGAAACACTATCATATCCTTTCTTACTTCCTGTTATTAGCCAGCTGCTTACTCTGAAAATGGCAACATAGAAAGAAAGGGAAAGATAGATTAACCTATAGTTCCTTTTCCTTGCATTTCTTCCTTTCTCCTCACAAAGTCAAAGGTAGGGAGTGTTGGCAGAATGTATCAGGAAGTGAGATAAAGAGAGCTGAATTCATTCTGTGCACTGGTTCCACTGTTCTTGTAAGAACAATATATGCACACACACACATGTGTGCAAGCTGCCAAAACCAAATTGTGAATCTCAGTGACTCCATATATGAATTAACTACTCATATTTGCACAGAGAGCTGGCATTGTACAATACAGAGGTGAATGGAAAATTTATGCTACTAATCTAGAATTTATATTCTTTCCTTAGAACAACTGTCAAAGGAAATCAAATTTAAAAAACATTATGAAAAAGAGAGAGAGAGACCACAGAAGAAAAGTAAACGCTTCATATATTGGTATCTTTTACAGCATGTTTTCCTGCTTTTTCAAAAAAGTTCTCCACCTTTTCATTTTGAACAGGCTAGGATCCATTTCTCAGTCTTGACTGTAGTTTGGTATAGCTCTGTGACTGAGTTCCCACCAATAGAATATGAAAGAAAGGGATAGGTTTTGCTTTTGAGTTCATAAAACTGTTATTGCACACATGAAACTCTTCCTTTCCCACTTGAGAGACCACCTTGAGAGACCCTCTGAAACTGCGAAAGTTCTAGGTGTCCTGAAAGTGAAAGTCCCTCAGTTGTGCCTGACTCTTTGAAACCCCAAGAACTATACAGTCTATGGAATTCTCCAAGTCAGAATACTGGAGTGGGTAGCTGCTCATTCTTTTCTTCAGGGGATCTTCCCAACCCAGGGATCAAATGGGGGTCTCCCACATTGCAGGTGGATTCTTTACCAGCTGAGTCAGGGAAGCCCTAGGAAAGCATATATTCAAGACGACAAAGCCTCTGTGTGTTTAGATTCCTAAGTGCTGTTTTGGTAACAAGTCCTCCAACTGATTTGGATACATTTTGGACAGTATGTGTATGCAGAATAGACATGAAAAATATACACACACTAATTCATATTTCAGCCCATGTGTAATGCGTCTATAGTAACCATCTGGCTTGCAATTCTTTTATCTCTCTTGTGCTGCAGTTCATGGGGTTGGAGAAGAGTTGAACTTGACTGAACAACAACAAAATCCTTACCGCACTTTTTTTTGTCCCTACCACAAAGTTGATAAATACTGCATAAAATCTATAATTATTTGATTTTTATATTTCTTCTCCCCCCAGATAAAGTAGCTTAGGGCTAGTCTATCTCCAGTGCCTTAACCATACCCTTCTGGCATTCACCATTCTTGTTCATTCCAATCCAATATTGTGCTGGTCTACTATGTTGATGATACCACGCTAATCTGACTTGATGAGTAGGAAGTGGCAAGCACTATGAAGTCCTATGTAAGGCAGTAAAATGTGAAGGATAAAACTTATAATGTTTCAGGGCTTTGTGCTTTAGTAAAGTAGTCTAGGGCAAGTCAGGATGCTCCTTTTTAAGATAAACTCACTGGTCCTGCACTTTTACCACTGTACTTTCTGGGCGGTTCAGTGGTAAAGAATCTTCCTGTCAATGCCAGAGCCACAGGAGATGTGGGTTTGACCCCTGGTTTGGGAAGATTCCCCAGAAGAAGAAATGGTGACCCACTCCAGTGTTCTTGCCTGGGAATTCCTATGGACAGAGGACCCTGGTGGGCTACAGTCCATGTAGTCCCAAAGAATCAGACATGACTTAACAACTGAGCACATGTTCCCCTTTAGCCACTAGAGACAAATACAGAAGCGTAGAGCATATTTTTGGATTGTATACATATATATGCCATACTTGAAAATATTATTCCAACCTATTTTAAAGTGACTCTTAGAAGGCTACTGGTTTTGAGTCAGACTCAGAGCAACAGGGTAAGAGGAATTCTGCCTTGTGGACCACAAAACCTAGTAGATGCAATGGTGCTAAAGTTATCCGTCTTAAATGAGAAAGTTGATGGAGTCTCTGGCAAGGCCTGAGGGCAAAATCATAACACTTACTGCTAACTCATAGAGCGGGGTCAGGGAGTCCACAGCAAGAGCCAGTCACTGCTCGAGGGCAGTTCCTACTGTGATGTTGAGTCTTAACAGAGATGCAATGACTGACCGTAGGGCCATCAGTGACTGTGCGGCTGGAGTGGCCTGTAAGAGTGTTGTCAGAACAAACGAGCCATCAGTTTGGGAGAGCGGAGTAGTAATCTATTAAATGATGCCTATATGATGGATATGGTAATGAGACATCAGACCTGAGCAGGAGGGCAAGGTGATTTACTTGGATAGGTAGCAATGAATTCCAAATTACCTGTATCTGTTGCACTGGCGTCTTTCCTTCAGCTCATGCCTGAAGTCCCGTGGTCCTCTCTCTATGGCCTGATGGAAAGTAAAAATCTCGGTCTCCACACATTATCTTCATGGGGTTTGGGGGCAATGGGAACTAATGCAATGATTTTGATTGCAATGCTGCTTGCTCTGCCTTGAATGATAAAGCTCTTGGTCTCTGATCTAGGAATTAGGTGTCTTCTACTTGTGCCCATTAAACAGCAGCAGCAGGCAAATCAAACGCCAGATCGAGTGACGTGTATACTTGACCTATTTATGTGTGTCTACATATGTGCATGTACATGAAGTATGCATATATATGTTTAAATACATACTTATATATATATTTGTATAAGCAAACATAATTGTCTCTAGAAGTAATAACACTGTTTCAGGCTTATTTTTCACATTTTCATAACTGACAAATTCTTTACAATCAGGAATAAAGCAATAAATGGACTTTTAAAATTAAAACAAGCAAAAATCACAGAGCCCCAAATAAAGCTAGGGCCCAGTTCATGAACACATTAACTTAATATGCTAATATGAACTAAAAGATAGTACTCTTCCCAACTCCGAGGTGAAAGACGTGGTGAAGGGGAAGTTTCCTAGTGGACAGAGATCTGAAGGGTGGTCAGAGGTAAGGATAGTGATGCACATACTCTTGGGAAGTGGAAGGTGGCTCGGCTGGTTGGTCTCAAGCCTGGAAGGAGCAGTATTGGAAGACAAGAGTCAGGAAGGCCTGGGGAAGGGGCAAGTAGACGGGCCTGGGAGAGTGTGGATCCACAGACGTGTGGGTCTCTGCGTCTCATGACAATGCCCATCAGACTGTGGCAAGCAGATGCTAAAATGGCTCCAATGATCCTTGTCCGATCCTTGTCCGCCTGTTATCCATGCCCTGTGTAACACCCTTCTCTTTGTTGTGGGCTGACCTAGATACTATATCTGATATATTGTAGCAAAGACAGTGTAATGTTATTTCCAGATTTTGTTACATAAGATAGCTATTTCTACCTTGCTGGCAGTTTCTCTCCCCACACTTATCTCTATCTCTCTATGTCCATCTTTCTTGCTGGCTTTGGTGAAATAAACAACCATAGTGAGGAGACCCACTTAGCAAGAGCTAAAGGCTATTTCTAACCAATAGCCAGGAAGGAACTGTGTCTCTCAGTGTAAAATCCTGCAAGGAATTGAGCCCTGCCAACAACCCCGTGTTTGGAAGCAGATCCTTTCCCAGTTCAGCCTTCACATGGGATGGATCCCAGCCCTAGTAGAAACCTTGTTGTGACTTTGTGAGCTACTGGAAGTAAAGGACCCACAAAATCAGCACCCGGATACCTAGTCCATGGAAGCTGATGTAATAAGCATGTATGATTTTAAATTACTGAAGTGAATGTGAAAATGAAGTTGCTCAGTCATGTCTGACTCCTTGAGACCCCATGGACTGTAGCCTACCAGGCTCCTCCCTCCATGGGATTCTCCAGGCAAGAGTATTGCAGTGGGTTACAATTTCCTTCTCCAGGAGATCTTCCCAACCCGGGGATTGAACCCAGTTCTCCTGCATTCCAGGCAGACGTTTTAACCTCTGAGCCACCAGGGACTTTAGGGTAATTTGTTATGCAACACTTAGCAACTATACAGAGAGCATGTATGACAGAAGAAGCATTGAAAAGCCAGGTGAGTTGGTGGTGACTCATCCAGGTAATGCCAGCCAGGTTCAGTCCTCCACTCCCCAGAATCGCACAACACATCAGTGACAGAGCAGTCTGAGGGGCACAGACGGGGATCATGCGTGTCCACAGAATGGGTCCCCTCTGGCCGTGGCTGACCTGGCTACTTCTGCTGCTGGATGTGCGACCTGTCACAGCAGAGGCGGCGCGGACTCTTCAATATGTCCCTGCTGCTGTTTAGTTGTCTAGTCGTGTTCGACTCTTTTTGTGATTCCATGGGCCATAGCCCTCTAGGTTCCTCTGTCCGTGAGATTTACCAGGCAAGAATCCTTGAGTGGGTTGCCATTTCCTTCTTCAGGGGATCTTCCAGACCCAGGGATCGAACCTGCATTTGCTGCATTGGCAGTCAGATGCTTTATCACTGAACCGCCAGGAAAATCTGCAATATTGTCCCTGATGCTGCTGCTGCTGCTAAGTTGCTTCAGTCGTGTCTGACTCTGTGTGACCCCATAGATGGCAGCCCACCAGGCTCTGCTGTCCCTGAGATCTCCAGGCACGAACACTGGAGTGGGTTGCCATTTCCTTCTCCAATGCATGAAAGTGAAAAGTGAAAGTGAAATCGCTCAGTTGTGTCTGACCCTCAGCGACCCCATGGACTGCAGCCCTCCAGGCTCCTCCATCCATGGGATTTTCCAGGCAAGAGTACTGGAGTGGGGTGCCATTGCCTTCTCCAAATATTGTCCCTAAGAGAGACCAAATAGCTACTTGAGATATCTAAGCTCAGAGTAAAACTTAAGTACTAGAAAGACTAATTATTAAGTTGCCTCCTGATTATAGTCACCGTCTGTTCGCTATAACTTTGCTATGAAAATGTTTTGGCCTCTTCACTTTTACTGACAGTCTGGCCCTATAATTGGAATCATTTTCCTTAAGGCATCGCAGAATTGATATTCCCCCAATTTAATTAAGCAACTATGAAAACCCAGTAGCTCTAATTAAGGAGGGACACAAATACAATTATTTGGAAGGAGAGAATCTCGGAGAATGGCTAGAATGTGTTTTTGTCATATTAATGCAGAAATCTCTGGAATGCTGTGCTATTGATTCATTCTCCTCAGTAAAGAACAATACTTTCTTCTTTTGTGGCCATTTTATTAAGCAAAACCTTTTTGAAGCCATCTAGGTGTGTGGGTATTATTTCTGATTCCAAGGCTAAAGAATTTAACTTTCAAAGGCTCGTGCTAGAGGCCAAAGGCTATCTATGTAACTCCAGAAGTGAAAATAGACGCTGGGACTCTCGTTCTTCTGTGTATCCATCAGTCACATAGCTTTCACCCTCAATTTATTCACCATGAATTCTCACTGACCTAGGCACTGTACGAAACATACATCACAATGGGACCCTGCTCTCAAGGACCTACCTTGGAGCAGGCAGAAGCTGATTCAAGTGAATTGTAGGTGTGATTTTCCATGGCCTCTAGGTCCTCAGGCTGCGTTCCTTATCTTTACTTTTTGTGCTTAACAAGGAAAAGAGAAACCTCAAATCCTTTTAGGAAAAAAAATATTGGAACTTATCTTTAAGAAGCTAACATTTATAGTGAGCCTGGAAAAAGCCAGTTCACCCCCTTTTTCTTTTAATAAAGATGAATACCTATGATTTACAAAACATTATGGTAGAGATAAGTAAAATGTGAACTCTTCCCTCAAGAAAATTTTTAGACAAGTCAGCAACTGAGTATAACAAAAGACAAGATAAGGTAAACTCTGAAACAGAATCCCGGTGCAGAAGCTCTGGAAACACGGGGCAGTGGCAGATGATTGAGAACCGTACAACTTGACCGAGATGGAGCCAAAATCATTCCCATGGTCACGCTCAGATCTTCAGTGCCAGTGATGAAATTCATTATTATGTTTTTTCTTTACCTCCACTAATATTTTAGAAAAAAAATTGCCTATCAAACAGGATTCTTTACAAGTGATTAATGAATGCAGTGTTATTGTCTGGCAATCAGAAGTACAGAAAAGCAAAGCTTGTTTGTTGGGTGGGGAAATATTGGAAAGCCAAGGAGAATTGAACAGTGAAGATAGAGAAGTCCTAAGAGAGGGAGAGAGCAAGAGAAGTAAGAAGACAAGGTCCCTTATGGCATCAGAGGGGTTGGAAACAAGGGTTGGCAGTTAGTTCTTCCTTGGGGACAGGTGAGGGGATGGAGAGAGGGTGAAGCGTGGTCAGGGCTAGGGTGGAGAGGCTGGAAGGGTAAGGGTGCTTCTGCCGCAGGAGGAGAAAGGAAGCTGAGGGGGTTAGAATGGGGAGGTCATAATCTTCTAAGGCAGGAGGCCATTCTGCCTCAGGAGATGAAGGAAGGGGAGCATCAGCAAGGGTGTCAGAGCTGGTGGACAAGGATCGGGAAGGCTGTGAGAGCACTTGCTACAAGGGCATTAAGGAAAAAGAGGGATCAGTGGACTCCGCTAGAAGTGCGGCAGAGATGGCATATAGTTGCTCTGGGGCAAATCAGCCGAGTACTTTGATTTTTGCCTGCAGCCCCAAGCATTCTGGAAATAAGACTGAAAGACCGGCTGCGTGGGGGACCAGGGAAGCAGCAGGTGCTGCATGCAAAGGGTCTAAAAGAATATGGGGTGTTTACAGGTAATCAGCGGTCTTGGGGCCAGGTGAGTTCCTGAGAGGCACAGTGTAAGGAAGACAGGTGATACACTGGGATGGCAGGGAAGTGGCGAGGACTAGAAATTGACCACGGTGGCAAAGGTTGGACTCGGTGAGCAGAAGTAAGAGAACAGGACGTCAGGGATATCTGCAGCACAGGGAAAAGTGGAAACAGTGACAGGTTTTATTTTCTTGGGCTCAGAAATCACCGTGGATGATGGATGAAGCCACAATTAAAAGATGTTTGCTCCTTGGAAGAAAAGCTATGACCAATCTAGACAAGGTACTAAAAACCAGACACATTACTTTGCTGATAAAGGTCCTTATAGTCAAAGCTATGGTTTTCCCAGAAGTTAGGTAAGAAAGTGAGAGTTGGACCGTAAAGACATTTGAGCACTAAATAATTGATGCTTTTGAACTGTGGTGTTGGAGAAGACCCTTGAGATTCCCTTGGACAGCAAGGCAATCAAACCAGTCCATCCTAAAGGAGATCAGTCCTGGGTGTTCATTGGAAGGACTGATGCTGAAGCTGAAACTCCAATATTTTGGCCACCTCATGTGAAGAGCTGACTCATTTGAAAAGACCCTGCTGCTGGGAAAGATTGAAGGCAGGAGGAGAAGGGGACAACAGAGGATGAGATGTCTGGGTGGCATCATAGACTTAATGGACATGCATTTGAGAAAACTCCAAGAGATAGTCAAGGATAGGGAAAGCTGGTATGCTGCAGTTTATGGGTTTACGAAGAGTCAGACACGACGTAGAAACTGAACAACAACAACAGCGGATATTTCTTGTTAGACACAGCAATGTGTGAGGCCAGCTGGAAGCTGAGGGAAGATCTCTGAAGGTCAGCAAGTTCACAGATTGTGAGGCCAGCATGTTTCTGGAGAATCACTTACAGGGATGATGAGTTTGCTCACGGAGCTGAAAGATAGAGAAACAAATGGGTATCTTCTTCCTACTGCAGAGTTTTCTGATGGAAATACTCTTAAGACCAGGCCTGCAGCTTCAGATAAAGGCTTCTTTTTCTTTCTTTTATTTTTTTGAAAACATCTTAGAATACTTTTAAATTTTCAGAAAATTTGAAAAAATAGTACAGAGTTCACATACACTTCACATGAAATGTCCCCTAATAGTAATATCTTACATTAGTACCAAACATTTGTAACAATTAAGTGAACCAATCATGATGCATTATTATTAACAAAAGTCCATACTTTATTCAGATTTCCTTAGTTGGTATCTTACATCATTTTCGTCTCTTCCAGGATTCTGTGTAGGATGCATGAGCGCATGGTATGTCACTTCTGTCCTGTCCGACTCTTTGCAACCCCGTGGACTATAGACTCCAGGCTCCTCTGTCCATGGGACCTCTAGGCAGGAATACTGGAGTGGGTTAGCATGGCCTCGGGGGACCTTCCTCACCCAGGGATGAACCCACATCTTGCGTGGCTCCTGCATTTCAGGCAGATTCTTTACCGCTGAGCCACCAGAAAAGCCTTCTGGAGAGCCAAATGATATTAACTTATCCTGTCTCTTAAGCTCCTCTTGGCTGCGATAGTTTCTCTGACTGTCTTTGTTTTTTAAGACTGTAACAGTTTTGAGCCACTACTGTATGGTCAGGTATTTGGTAAAATGTTCCTCTATTGGGGTTTGTTTGATATTTTTTCATGATTAGAGTGGGGATATTAGTTTTTGCAAGGAGGACCTTGGAAGTAAAGTGCCATTTTCATGATTTCATGTCAAGGCCATATGCTACCCGTATGACTTAGCTCTGTCAGTGTTGACCTTGATCACCTTAGCTGAGGTGGTATTTTCCGGGTTTCTATTCTGTCAAGTTCTTTTTTCGTCTTTCCTTACTGAACTCTTCAGAAGGAAGTCTCTATGGGCAGTTCAGATCGCTGGGAATTACATTCCACTCCTGTGAGGGCAAAGCATCCACATAAATTATTTGGAATTCTGCTGCACAAAGAGATCTGTCTACTTTTTGTATTATTCACCAATTCTTTCGAATTTAATTTTTTTCTGAGGAGCAGCACACTGGTGAATCTGGCCTCAAGCTAGACTCAAAGTAAGAGCAAAGATTGCCCGAGGGCCTTGCCCCATGCAAATAGCACTGGATTCTTTGTCCTTCTTCCCCTTCTAACACTTAGGGTCCGATATTTTAATATCTGTTTGGCCTTATTTTTGCTGTGAGAGTAAGGTGAAATACATAGAAGCCGAAAAACCACTAAAATATGCAGTGTTAAATATATACAGAATTATTTTTAAATGCTTATCTGAAAACCAGAAAATTCAGAGTCATAAAATTCTGATAGATCATGATAGAAACATTCTGAAATTTTTTCAATCCTTCTCTCATTTGAACCACATATTTTGCTATCAGGCATCTCCCTAATATCAGACTCCTGAAAGTTCCTTGGAAAGCAAGGTGATCAAACCAGTCATTCTTAAGGGAAATCAACCCTGAATACTTGCTGGAAGGACTGATGCTGAAGCTAAAGCTCCAGTATTTTGGTCACCTGATATGAACAGCTGGCTCATTGGAAAAATCCCTGATGCTGCGAAAGATTGAGAGCAGATGAGAAGAGGAGGTCAGAGGATGAGATGGCTGGATGGCATCACCGATGCAACGGACATGTACTTGGGGAAACCTTGGGAGATGGTGAGGGACAGAGAGGCCTGGCGTGCTGCAGTCCATGGGGGTTGCATAAACGGACACAACTGGGCAACTGAACACCATAAGGGCAGGGATATGTGTCATTCATTCAATCAATAAGCAAATATTAATCGAGTGCCTACTATATTTTTGGGGTCCAAAATCACTGCAGATGGTGACTGCAGCCATGAAATTAAAAGATGCTTACTCCTTGAAAGAAAAGTTATGACCAACCTAGACAGCATATTAAAAAGCAGAGACATTACTTGGCTGAAAATGTCCATCTAGTCAAGGCTATGGTTTTTCCAGTAATCATGTATGGATGTGAGAGTTGGACTATAAAGAAAGTTGAGCACCAGAGAATTGATGCTTTTGAACTGTGGAGTTGGAGAAGACTCTTGAAAGTCCCTTGGACTGCAAGGAGATTCAACCTAAATATTCAGTCCATCCTAAAGGAAATCAGTTCTGAATATTCACTGAAAGGACTGATGCTGAAGCTGAAACTCCAATACTTTGGCCACCTGATGTGAAGAACTGACTCACTGGCAAAGACCCTGATGCTGAGAAAGACTGAAGATGGGAGGAGAAGGGGATGACAAAAGATGAGATGGTTGGATGGCATCACCAACTCAATGGACATGAGTTTGAGTAAACCCTGGGAGTTGGTGATGGTCAGGGAGGCCTGGTGTGTTGCATTCCATGGGGTCGCAAAGAGTCGGACATGACTGAGCGACTGAACTGAACTGAACTCTATGGCAGGAACCAGTCAAGTGGCTAGTGATACAATGATGAATAAGACTTCAAGTGCTGAAGGAGTTTTCATTCCAGTGTTTGCTGCTGGTGGTGAATGAGGAAGCAGTCAACCACTAAGTAAACAAGTGGATGAGATAATACAGATTGCTAATTATCACTATGGCCTATGTACATTAATGTATTCCTTAGCATGAAGTCTAGTGTGTAGTAGGTATGTAGTAGGTACAATAATTATCTGTTGACCAAAACATATCAATGCATACCTAGGAACTCATTTCCTCAGAGTTCAACACTCTGCTTTTTTTCAACAGATAACTTAGTTGAGCTAACATATCTTGTCCTAAATATGCATTTCAGCATAAGTTTGGTTAATACTGAACCAAAATGCAACACTGAAATGGAGCATTGGTAGAGCCAGTTTGAAGCTGGGGCTCAGAAACCTTGGGTCACCTTTTAGCTTTCACTTTATTATGGCATCTCCTCTCTTTGAATTAAGGTCCATTTTTCAAACAAGTGAGGTAATATAGTGTTAATAAGTGAATGGAATTATGAATTGCTTGAACATAATTCAGGTCATTATTTAATCAAATACAAGCTTGCTGAAGACTAAATTCAACATGTAGAAATCTTAGATGAATTATTTGGTTAAATGCTTGCTAAGTACAAGTGTAAAAATAAAACCTTAAGGGAACTCTTGAGGGGATAAGGTATTTTACAAGGACTTGGGTTTCTTGATTGGGCTTCTCTGGTGGCTCAGTGGTTAAGAATCTGCCTGCCAATGCTGGACACATGGGTTCAGTCCCTGCGCTGGGATGATCTTTGGAGAAGGAAATGGCAACCCACTCCAGTGTCCTTGCCTGGGAAATCCTACGGACAGTGGAGCTTGGTGGCTACAGTCAACAGAGTCTCAAAGAGTCAGAAAAGACTTTTCAGCTAAACAACAACAACAACAGGATTTTTGATAAAGAATGTGATTTAAAATTTTTTCCATGGGTTCAAAGAATAACTATTTTTTAAAACTTTAACTCAATATAATATTCTATAAGCTAAAGATCTCACTTCCTTTGCACCGTAATTTGGTTGCTTGATTTTTATAAAAGCAATAAATGGCTATAAAGGATGATATGTAGTAGAATTTAAACCCATGCACTTATGTGAGTTGTATGCTTAGTTGCTCAGTCATGTCATAGTAGAATTTAATCTAGTATTTGCTTAATTAACAATTTAAAGATAATACAGCATGAGAATAATTGAAAAAATAATTCTAATTTTCAAAAGATAACACCCTATTTGTTTATATTGATTAGTTTTACAACACTATATATTTCAGTACACTCTGAATTCTGAGGAAGGAGGGAACATTAAGAGTGTGGCTCATGGAACTGGGAATCAGATAATATCAGCTCTTCCAATTATAAGCTATGTTGTCTTGAGAAAATGAAAAAGTTACTTAACTTCTTTGACTTTCTGCTCCAAAGCTGTACAATTTGAAGGTTGGAAAAGGTAATATACTTTCTTTCTAATACTGAATGGCCTTTTTGATGCCTGATTCTAATGCTTTAATTGCTGAAATAGGCAAGAACCATTTCTTTAATATACAAGTAAGAATTCCTGATAAATGAAGCACCATATAATCTTACTTATTGTGTGTCCTGTATCAATGGTACTTAAAATATTCTGACTTCATTTAAGATTTTTCCTTCTCAAATGATACTCATGCAATTTGTCTTCTGGCTATTAAATACCAATTTGAATTAGAGAGTTCTCATTTTTAAAATTCCTATGAATTAATTATCATTCTCTTAATTGATTGTTAGCAAAGTAATGGTACAGAAATATAAAAACAAATCTAAAGGATCTAGGTAAATTCTCTAGTTTTTATTTCCCCAGATTACACAGGATGAGATTTCTGCTACAGGCCGTGAAGGACTTCCCAAGTGACGCAGTGGTAAAGAGAGACACAGGTTCCATCCCTGGGTGGGAAAGATCCCCTGGAGGAGGAAATGACAACCCACTCCAATATTCTTGCCTGGAGAATCCATGGACAGAGGAGCCTGGTGGGCTACAGTCCATGGGGTCACAGAGAGTCAGACACGACTAAGTGACTGAGTGCACACACAGATGAAGGACAAAGTGATACAGGAATTGCTGTTCCAGTGTGAGGAGCTAGCACACTGGGCAGAATCCATGAAACAGCTAGGTTCAGACACTGAGCCAGAAAGAGGCTGGGACCCCCGCAGCAACCCCACCCTCCAGCCCACCCTCCACCTCACCACCTCCACCCCCACCGCCTCCACCCCACCACCTCCATCCCTGCCCCCCCACCCCCCAGCCTAGAGAAGGGCGCTGAGGAGTGTCCTGTGATCGCTCTGGCTTTCTGCCTGGAAGCAGTTTTGGTTCGTAAACTGGTGCAAGGAGGAAGAAGTCAGGTAGAGCGTGGAGTCTTGTAAACTGTGAAATAAACCTTTATTAGATGGATTTAGTAGAGGCTTAGATTCTACTGAAGCAGTGGTTGCCGAACTGGAAACCACTGCAGCAGAACCCCGGGGCAATGCAGACCCGAGAGAAAAGGAATGCGGCGCTGTCAAGGGCACCTCAGGGACCTGGTGGGCAGCAGCAAGGAGTTTACCTTTGCTAACATGCAATTGAACTCTAAGGAGAAGGGGAGAAGGAAAACATAGTTTAAAGATAGTTTAAAAATTTCTGTATTTGAAGAACACTTCTGTAGTTTTTGATACACAAACCCATGAATTTCAATGAATTTCAAGCAGGGTATACTCCAAAAAACAAACCAAAGACAAATTACACAGAGGAGGAAAAAAGATAAAAATGTTTTCAGATTCTATTCAAAATCAGGGAAGGCAGGAAACAATAGAAAAACGTACTGAAAATGATTAGAGAAAAAAAATTCAACCTGGAAAACTATAGCCAGTGAAATTGTATTTCAAAAATGAAGGTAAAAATGAAAGCTTCTTCAGACAACCAAATCTGAGAGATTCTGTGGCCGGAAGATCTGCATTATAAAAAATATTAAAGGAAGTTCTTCAGACAGATGGAAAACAATACCAGATGGAAGCATAGATCTATGTTAAAAAAAAAAAAAGTAGAAATACAAGCATTAGAGACTTTTCTTTTTATCTCTTTAAAAATAATTCACTGTTTATCTCTAATAAAATAAGATAGGGTTTATAACATAGTAAATTGCAAGTCACAGAACAGGACAGGGAAAAAACATTTTTACATTAAATGTGAAGTGGCGGAATATTTGATCTGCTTAGGATGTACACCCCAGAACACTTGCTTGAAGGAAAAAAGGGAATATACAGCTAATAAACTTAAAGCATAGATAAAATGGAATTTAAGAATTCAAAAATTCCCTAGTGATTCAGTGATTGATTAGGACTTGGTGGACTTTCACTGCTTGGGGCCAGGGTCCATGGGCAACTAAGATCCCACAAGCAACGTGCCAAAATGGTTTTTTTTTAAAAGAAGTTCTATGATTAAAAATTCACTTAAACCAAAGAAGACAGAAAATATAAAATAATAGAGGAAATAACTGAAATAACAGCATAATAGATTGAAATCAGCCATAGTGGTAACTACATTATATGCTGTCTAAACATAGCATTTAAAAGCTGAGATGATTAAAAAAAAAAAAAGTCTAATTAAATGTGAATCCCCAAATAAATTAAAAGTAAATTAAGGCAAAGCAAACATGAATCAGAAGAAAATAGGAATAGCTATGTTAGCATCAGGCCAAGTGTTCTCTGAAATAACAAATATTACGCATGATAATAAGGAAATTTTGCTAATGATTAAGAGGTTAAATCATTATGAAGAAAGAACAAACTTCAATGAAAGGAGATGTTACAAGCATTTAGAAAAGGAAGCAGTACTTATTATTAGAATTCAGGGATTCTCCAAGAGTAAATTACCCATGGTGGAATCATTTCCTTCTTTGGAGAGTTAGGTATATACAGTACTTGTTTAAATTTCAACATGATGTTGGAGTCCCCTATGACATCTTTGAATAAATGGAACAGTAAGAAGATAATTTAGTATAAATAGAGTAATTCATAGGCATTCCAAGGGCTAGATTCAAAGGGTCAATGTTTATCTGAATGGGGATATTTCTAGAGACACAGGACTTGTGTGTGTAATTTTTATTTGTTGTTGGTTTTTTTTTTTCATTTTAAACAATGTCATGTCGTTTTTTTTTAAACAAGTTCTTCCATTTGTAGAAAATACTTTATACAAGGACTTATTATTTAACTATGATATTTTAAATAATTTCAAAGTGAAAGTGAAGTGAAAATTACTCAGTTGTGTCCAACTCTTTGTGACACCATGCACTATACAGTCCATGGGATTCTCTAGGCCAGAATACTGAAGTGGGTAGCCTTTTCCTTCTCCAGGGGATCGTCCAACCCAGGGATCAAACCCAGGGATCAAACCCAGGTCTCTTGCATTGCAGGCAGATTCTTTACCAGCTGAGCCACAAGGGAAGCCCAGGGTCATGCCAACCAGAATTTCATATGGTTCAAAATTGAGAAGGATAGTTAAAATATTTGGTTCTGAAATTTTTATCCATAAGAAATTCAAGTGACTCTTAAATAACAGGTGAACATTTGAAAGAAATAAAAGTAAATAGGGAGAGGTGAATTCATGCCACTGTTTTCACAATGAAATTATTGTACCAATGAAATGTGACATATAAAAATGCTTACGGATTTTAAGGTGATTGAAAGTGGGATATAGATTACCCATTGACATGCCTCTCCAAAATACCAAAATTTGTAGTAATAGTTATAGTTTATTGAATGTCTATTATATGCCAAGCATTATTAGATCAATTTTGAATACATTTGCCTGTCAGTTTTATGTCCATCCTTAATTTTTAAGGTTAAGTTTTACAATTTCATAAATTAAGATACTAAGTTCAGAGAGATGAAATAAGTTGCTCACAAAGCTAATGAGAGTAGGGACTAAGATTACTGATCCCAGATTCTTTTTTTCACAAGATTCTTTTTCTCTTTCCACCTCAGGTGTGCGTGTGTTAGTCGCTCAGTCATATCCGACTCTTTGTGACTGTAACCAGGCTCCTCTGTCCATGAAATTCTCCAGGCAAAAATACTGGAACGGTAGTCACTCCCTTCTCCAGGGGATCTTCCCAATCCAGGGACTGAACCAAGGTCTCCTGCATTGCAAGCAGATTCTTTATCGTCTGAACCGTCACAGAAAAATACCATATTAAAGTGAGAATTTAGATGGTAAAGAATTTAGAATGGAACTAGGACTAATAATTTTAAGTATCATAAAGCCAGCTTGCATAGCATAAGTTAAAATTTTCCAACAGAGCTGTTGGAAAGTGTACTGGAATCTCTGCATGGTGGTGAGCTGACAGGCACCGGAGGTGTTCAAGTAGAAGGCAGCCAATCGCTTGGTTGGAAACCAGTATAAAATCACTGGTAGTCTCAGGTAACTTTTAAATTTCCTTTCAGTGTTTGGAGTCTTTAATATTATAGAAACTGCCATGTATTTACAGAGTGGGTGTTAGCACACCTTTCTTAAAAGGAACTTTTATCGAATCCTTTCATATGGAACTGAATTTAAACAGAAACAAGTAACAGCAGCACACCTGCAAGTTAAAGCAGGCAAGCAGTCGATAAGGAGAGAACAGGATTTATGTACGATTCCGTTCACTGTTCTAAACATTTGCCAAACAATAATTATTTACTTTTGGAGGAAAATCCCTGGTGTGTGTTTCCGACATTCTTTAAGGGAACTGATGCTGAATGTTTTCCTCTCCAGCTCCAGCTTGAGTCTTAAGTCTTGGCAAAGGAAGAAGCCAGGGGAACCTTGACTCTGCAGAAGGTGAATGTTCTTGGCTGTGATCGAGGTAACTCTGCAGTTACATGGGGCTCATTATTTCCATCTCATACATTGAAAAGACCTCCCAGGAAGAGCTGCCAAGGTGTCCACAGTGCACGTGGCTGCCTCAAGCAACACGAGGGGCCTTTGTGGACACACCGGGGCCACACTCAGCACTCTCAGAAAATAAGACCTGTTCTTCCCACCCTTGCTCTCCCCCAAAACTCCCACCGCCACTTTTCTTTACTGATCTGTAGTTAATAAGAAATCATGCCCATCTGAGTAGAAGAATCTTGAAAGCCTTCTTTTGCATTTTACAACCTTGGTACTCAAAGTGTGGTCTGTGGACCAGAATCAGCATCAGAGGGAGTTTGTTAGAAATGCCGAGACTCAGAACAGACCTGCTCAGCCAGAGCCCGCATTTTAATAAAATCTCCAAATGATTTCTATGCACATTAAAATTTGAAAATCTCCCTTTTAAAGTATCTGCTCTTGATATTACACATTTTATAAACATGCTGTATGGTTAGGTAGTTTGTCACAGTGTTCTATACTTGCTCTTAGCCAAAAGGCCAAGAAGTGATTTCTCACACATTGTTCTAACTTCACTTTTCAGTCCTTCAAGGTGTATCTCTTAGGTTGGGGATGATAAGATTTTTGGAATCTTCAACTAATCTTTGCTCTCAATCCTCAGCACCCAATTGCCCACCAGTTATAGAACTTTAAATCTTCCCTTCTGATTGGTCCCCCCGACTACTGGCTACAACAGACCTGGTAAGTCTCCATCATCTCCATCTGGACTGTGAAGGTTTAGCTAACATGATGTTTAATTCATAACAATGACTCAGTTTTGCTCTAAAGGGAAACAGTACATTGGGAGGTAATCAAGGCAAGGGGCAGAAATATAAGCATGGAAAGTGATATGAATCCAAATTCTAGAGTTAGAAGGCAGGGGTGAGGCTTCATCACGGGGAAAGTAAAGAAGCCCAATAATTCGAACTAAGATGTAGCATTAGAGGATTCCCTGGGACCAGTCATGACGCTGAGCTCTCTGAACTGAAGCTACTGTGGACTGACTCTAGTGGCCCCAATGGGAGATGCGTGGATGGTGCAGGGCTGGAGAGCAAATCGCGCCCGTCTGGGGTGACCTGCAGGGACCTGCATAAAGAGTGATGCTGTGCTTTCCACTGTGTTTCCGCAGTCCGTCCTGCTGACACCCAGAGCTTTGTGGGTCTTGGGACGTGATTCTTCCTGCCTCCGTCTCTCCTTCCCTCCCATCTTCCCCGTTCTCTCCCCCTCCCTTCCTCCCTCCTCCTCCTTCCCTTCCTGCTTTCCTTCCTTCTCCCTCATTCTCTCTCCTCTTCCTTCTTTTTTGATCTTCATCCTCCCAGCTGAAAATGCCAGAAGGATCTAGCAAAGCTAATTTAGTGACAGTGTCTATTTGCTTAATATTTACTCAGTTAAAACCAACAGACAGAGCATGCCCGGATGAAGACAATTGTCTGTCATTGTCTGCACTGACAGATATGAACTAACATCCTAGAATGGAAGGTGACCTGCTGCTTTCTATAAGTTAAATGCAGTGATTCTGATTGAAGAAGACAGTACTAAGTTAGAGACATAATCCATACATTAAAAAAAAAACAAAAAACCACCTTAAATCTTGATCCCTAACATGTGTCCTAAAAGGGCTTCGTTCTTGGAATACTGATTTATCATCTGACAAACCCTTGTTCACTTTGAAGGGAAGTAGGAAGTGAGAAAGAGGTGCATTTCCGAGGATGTAGCCTGTGTGCGTAGGACTCAGATGACTTGGGGATTTTGAGGTGGGAGAGCAGACAAGGACTTGTGGTCTGTTTGGAGCCTAGGCGCAGGTGGAGCTGGGAGCAGGCTGCTCATGGGCATGTGCTGGGGTGCTCCCACAGGTGCGCGCCACATTTCCGTTCATGCACATCAATCTTTGCTGCAGTTGAGTACTGTCTTAGGAAGTGGGGGAATATGGTGTAGGATGAGAGCAGTCTGCTGCAAGAAAGAAGAGAGAGTGTGAGACCAGGCTGGTGCTGGAAGAGCAGCATTGACTGGATTACATGAGAACCTGGCCTGTGAGTGTGAGACAAACAGTTACGCAGCGAACAATTCCAATCGTGCAGAAATGTGGCGGTGAGAGGTAGACAACAGCTAGATAAATTATGTAATGACTGTGGATGTTTCATGCCAGAGAAGTCACTGGGCTGTATTTTTTGTTTGATTGTTTGTTTGTTTGTTTATAGGTCTAATGTCTTGAGTCTTTGTTTCACTCAAGTTTGACTTTGAACTTGACAGTATTACAGTTTAAGTGTGCTAAGTTCAGTCCAGTTCAGTGGCTCAGTCATGTCCGACTATTTGCGACGCCATGACTCGCAGCACGTCAGGCCTCCCTGTCCATCACCATCTCCCTGAGTTCACTCAGACTCACGTCCATCGAGTCTGTGATGCCATCCAGCCATCTCATCCTCAGTCGTCCCCTTCTCCTCCTGCCCCCAATTCCCCGGCCCCCCCGCTCCAGCATCAGAGTCTTTTCCAATGAGCCAGCTCTTCGCATGAGGTGGCCAAAGTACTGGAGATTCAGCTTTAGCATCATTCCTTCCAAAGAAATCCCAGGGTTGATCTCCTTCAGAATGGACTCATTGGATCTCCTTGCAGTCCAAGGGACTCTCAAGAGTCTTCTCCAACACCACAGTTCAAAAGCATCAATTCTTCGACACTCAGCTTTCTTCACAGTCCAACTCTCACATCCATACATGACCACAGGAAAAACCATAGCCTTGACTAGATGGACCTAAGTCGGCAAACTAATATCTCCGCTTTTGAATATACTATCTAGGTTGGTCATAACTTTTCTTCCAAGGAGTAAGAGTCTTTTAATTTCATGGCTGCAGTCACCATCTGCAGTGATTTTGGAGCCCCCCAAAATAAAGTCTTACACTGTTTCTACTGTTTCCACATCTATTTGCCATGAAGTGATGGGACCAGATGCCATGATCTTCGTTTTCTGAATGTTGAGCTTTAAGCCAACTTTTTCACTCTCCTCTTTCACTTTCATCAAGAGGCTTTTTAGCTCCTCTTCACTTTCTGCCATAAGGGTGGTATCATCTGCATATCTGAGGTTATTGATATTTCTCCCGCCAATCTTGATTCCACCTTTTGTTTCTTCCAGCCCAGCGTTTCTCATGATGTACTCTGCATATAAGTTAAATAAGCAGGGTGACAATATACAGCCTTGATGTGCTCCTTTTCCTATTTGGAACCAGTCTGTTGTTCCATGTCCAGTTCTAACTGTTGCTTCCTGACCTGCATACAGATTTCTCAAGAGGCAGGTTAGGTGGTCTGGTATTCCCATCTCTTTCAGAATTTTCCACAGTTTCTTGTGATCCACACAGTCAAAGACTTTGGCATAGTCAATAAAGCAGAAATAGATGTTTTTCTGGAAGTCTCTTTCTTTTTCCATGATCCAGCGGATATTGGCAATTTGATCTCTGGTTCCTCTGCCTTTTCTAAAACCAGCTTGAACATCAGGGAGTTCACGGTTCACATATTGCTGAAGCCTGGCTGGAATGTAAAGCCAAGTGGGCCTTAGAAAGCATCACTATGAACAAAGCTAGTGGAGGTGATGGAATTCCAGTTGAGCTGTTTCAAATCCTGAAAGATGATGCTGTGAAAGTGCTGCACTCAATATGCCAGCAAATTTGGAAAACTCAGCAGTGGCCACAGGACTGGAAAAGGTCTGTTTTCATTCCAGTCCCAAAGTGTGCTAAAGGAAACAAAAAGCAAACAAACAAACATGCAACAGTGCTATTACTATTTTCTATTCTTTTCTCACATTTGTAAAAATTATGCGAAGTTTAATTTTTACTACATAGCTGCTATGTGCCAGGTTGTACCTAGTATTTTACCCATGTTGTTTCATTAAATTCTCAAAATCATGAAGGTAGAGATTAACATTTCCATTTCATAAATAAAGAAACCAAAGTTTGGAGGGTTTGAATAAGATTTTTAAGATCACAAAGGAACTGAAGATAAGTTTTAAATATAGGTTGCTTAGAATACACACACACACACACATATGTACATGTATATATATATATATATATATATATATATATATATATATATATATATATGTGTGTGTGTGTGAGTGTGTATATATATTTAGTCACTAAGTCGTGCCTGACTCTTTTGCGACTCCGTAAACTGCAACCTGCCAGGCTTCTCTGCCCATGGGATTTCTCAACCAAGAATACAGGAGTGGGTTGCCAGTTCCTTCTCTAGGGGATCTTCCTGACTCAGGGATTGAACTCACATCTCCTGCATTGACATGTGGTTTCTTTACCACTGAGCTACCAGGGAAGCTCAGTGTGTATATATATATATACATACACACACACACACACATATATATATATAATGTATAGAAACAAATGGGGACATATATGTATACATATAAATACATATATACGCAGTTTCCCCATTTGTTTCTATGGCTCTTACTTAGATTCTTAGATTATAGGGCTCACAATCTCAAGATACCCTGAGACAGACACCAACCTGGACTCTGTTACTGTCCCCCCTACTAACTGTGTGACATTAAACAAATATCAGTTTTCTAATCTGTAATATTAGAGGATTTGGCCATTTCCGTTCTATAATCCTTTCACATGCCAATCTCTGTGTCCACACAAAGTTATAAAATTATACTTGAGGACAAAAAAAGTTAGAATCAATAGACTTGCATCAGTTCAGTTCAGTTCAGTTCAGTCACTCAGTCATGTCCGACTCTTTGCAACCCCATGAATCGCAGCACGCCAGGCCTCCCTGTCCATCACCAACTCCCGGAGTTCACTCAGACTCACCTCCATCGAGTCCGTGATGCCATCCAGCCATCTCATCCTCTGTCGTCTCCTTCTCCTCCCACCCCCATTCCCTCCCAGCATCAGAGTCTTTTCCAATGAGTCAACTCTTTGCATGAGGTGGCCAAAGACTGGAGTTTCAGCTTTAGCATCATTCCTTCCAAAGAAATCCCAGGGCTGATCTCCTTCAGAATGGACTCGTTGGATCTCCTTGCAGTTCAAGGGACTCTCAAGAGTTTTCTCCAACACCACAGTTCAAATGCATCAATTCTTCGGTGCTCAGCTTTCTTCACAGTCCAACTCTCACATCCATTCATGACTACTGGAAAAACCATAGCCTTGAATAGATGGACCTTAGTCAGCAAAGTAATATCTCGGCTTTTGAATATACTATCTAGGTTGGTCATAACTTTTCTTCCAAGGAGTAAGCGTCTTTTAATTTCATGGCTGCAGTCACCATCTGCAGTGATCTTGGAGCCCCCCAAAATAAAGTCTTACACTGTTTCTACTGTTTCCACATCTATTTCCCATGAAGTGATGGGACCAGATCCCATGATCTTCTTTTTCTGAAAGTTGAGCTTTAAGCCACCTTTTTCACTCTCTACTTTCACTTTCATCAAGAGGCTTTTTAGTTCTTCTTCACTTTCTGCCATAAGGGTAGTATCATCTGCATGTCTGAGGTTATTGATATTTCTCCCGCCAGTCTTGATTCCAGCTTGTGTTTCTTCCAGTCCAGCATTTCTCATGATATACTCTGCATAGAAGTTAAATAAGCAGGGTGACCATATACAGCCTTGATGTACTCCTTTTCCTATTTGGAACCAGTCTGTTGTTCTATGTCCAGTTCTAACTGTTGCTTCCTGACCTACAGACAGATTTCTCAAGAGGCAGGTCAGGTAGTCTGGTATTCCCATCTCTTTCAGAATTTTCCACAGTTTCTTGTGATCCACACAGTCAAAGGCTTTGGTATAGTCAATAAAGCAGAAATAGATGTTCTTCTGGAACTCTTTTGCTTTTTTGATGATCCAGTGGATGTTGGCAATTTGATCTCTGGTTCCTCTGCCTTTTCTAAAAGCAGCTTGAACATCAGGAATTTCATGGTTCATGTACTGCTGAAGCCTGGCTTGGAGAATTTTGAGCATTACTTTGCTAGCATGTGAGATGAGTGCAAGTGTGCGGTAGTTTGAGCATTCTTTTGCATTGCCTTTCTTTGGGATTGGAATGAAAACTGACCTTTTCCAGTCCTGTGGCCACTGCTGAGTTTTCCAAATTTGCTGGCATACTGAGTGCTGCACTTTCACAGCATCATCTTTCAGGATTTGAAATAGCTCAACTGGAATTCCATCACCTCCACTAGCTTTGTTCGTAGTGATGCTTTCTAAGCCCCACTTGACTTCATATTCAGGGGAAAAACTTTAGGGAGTAGAGTTCCTGGCTTAATGGGGTTGGAACTAGCCAGTCTGATTGGAGTGTCATGGGCTTCATGGTAGATGAGTGGAAATGGAACGTTCATTAGGATGAGCTACTGTTGAGACTGTCAGACTGTGGTACAGTAGAAAGAGCATGGAAGAACAGGTACCTGGCTTTGAACCCTGATGTGATCAATTACTAGTTGTATAACGTGAGCACAATTCTGCATCTGCTTCCTGCTCTGTATTCTGGGAGTGACTGTGAAGCTCATGTGAGAATGAAATGAGGTCCCTGGAAGGAAGCACCTTGCCCGTGACACAGACCATGGTTGGTTCTATGAGCACCAGCTTCCTCCTCTTCTCTCCTATGTGTGTGACACTGGCACAAACTTTGCACATTAAAATCTGAGCCACATTGGTACCAAATTCCCCAGTTGATCTCTCCGGACCATCAAACAATTTCAGGAAGATCAGAGTTGCAGAGAGGGGTCTAGACTGACTCCATTCCCACCTTCTGTTCCAGAAGCCCCACAACGCTCCTTTCTGTGGGCTTTCTGTTTTCTAACAGTCTCTGAGTAATGCCCCCTGCACTTTTGGAGGAAAGTTTGATGTGTGTGGACACGGAGTCCTGGCCACATGCCAGGGGTGTTAGATTTTCCTTCTCCCACCATGTCTCTTGAGGAAGCCTTAATCGGAGCTGTTGCCCAGGAATGAGGTCTCCACGTTCTTTCCAGCAGCTGCTGTTAATGTATGGTGTCTGCTGGTGTTTTAACACCTGGTTCAATATTTACCTGTGAGGGCTTAACTTTTCTCTCTGACCTTAGTCACAGAATGGGAGCTGTCTGGATGATGCCACCTTGGGGATTGCTACAAAGTAATCCCAAAGCTGACCACTCAGGATTCACTTGTCTTTCCAGAAACATTCTTCCAGGTAGCAGGCTCTGAAATAAAGTCTGCTGCCATTTCCCACTGGAGTCTTGGAGCTGTGAATACCAGGCCTGTGGTGAACTAATGCAAAGAAGCACGTAAGTGTGTGGGTAACTGAAAGTTAGAAACAAGGGGATGGAGGGTTTTATTGGCCTCACTATATACTCTTATGAGTCAGAGAATAAAACAAAACTCTTGACTCTTCAACTCTTTGTCAGCTTCAATAGGCTTCCCTGGTAGCTCAGTCAGTAAAGAATCTGCCTGCAGTGCAGGAGATGCAGGTTTGATCACTGGGTTGCAAAGATCCCTGGAGAAGGAAATGAACAGAGGACCCGGCGGGGTACAGTCCATGGCGTCACAAAGCGTCAGACACGACTGAAACGACTCAGCATGTGCATGCGGGCTCGTGTTCAACCCTTTTCAACCCTGTGGACTGTAGCCCAGCAGGCTCCCTTGTCCATGGGATTCTCCAGGCAAGAATACTGGAGGGGGTTCCCATGCTCTCTTCCAGGGGATCTTCCCGACCCAGAGACTGAACTCAGGTCTCTTACATCTCCTACCTTGGCAGGAGGGTTCTTTACCACAAGCACCACCTGGGAAGCCTTTTCAGCTTCCACATCCATTTGCAAAGTCATCTTTGTGCAGCACCCTGAAATAAATACGATGTTTTCAGATCCACTGTTTCATTCCAGTGTCTGCATGTGGTAGCACGTAGCTGGTGTTATTATCTTAAAGATGTTAGGTAACTTTTCAAGCCATTCCAAACACTTTGCTGAATGAAACAGGAAGTAACTAAGCAAAATAATACACATGCATTAAATAGTAGGAAACACATATGATCACTTGACAGCCAGATTTATGGAAGGACTTTTACCATCAACCCATTTTATAGATGAGAAATCATGGCTAACAATCCTGCCTTAATTTGCCCAATTAGATCAAATACTTTTCAGAGTGATGGAGTAGATGCATTTGTGCATTATTAGAATAAAATGATTGTGGAAGGAAGTATGTCATGGATTTGGGGGCATGGGCATGGGTGAAAAGCCTTTTTGAATTCTTATTCTCCTATAGAAGAACTTAACTCTTCTGTTTTTTGTTTTTTTTTTTAAGATTTTTTTTTTAATGTGGATCATTTTAAAAGGCTTTGTCGAATTTGTTACAACACTTCTGCTGCATTATGTTTTGTTTTTTTGGCTGTGAGTCATGTGGGGTCTCAGCTCCCTGACCAGGGGTCGAACCTTCACCTCTAGCATTGGAAGGCAAAGCCTTAGCTACTGGACTGCTGGAAAGTCCCAGCTCTTCTGGTTTGGATCCTAGTTTCTCATCATTCTATAGCTCAGTGTCCTAATTTTTCATTTAGGCATGGATAACTTCTAATTAGTGCTGTTTTAAAAACTGAAGTCAATATTGTGTCTGGTATATGGAATCTGGGAGAGACTCAAGGCTGGATCACACAGTGGAGATTTGTGGTCAGTGTTTACGATTCCAGAAAGGTGCTCACACCATTTTGGTTTGTCTCTATTTTTGGCTCAGCCTCTGGGAATTGAGGAGAGAGAGGAACTGGCTTGAGGCAAACCATCCTCGCTTGCAGAGTCCTGGCTGGCTGGCCAGAACTGAGTCCTCTGTAATTACAATGACATCTCAATATGTTTTTATGTCTCAAGTAGTCTTGCTTGTATCACATTTGCATTTGAAAGTTACAGCTTCAGATCCATAAATGCTGAAAGGTCTCCAGGTAACTTGATGCTGTTTGGAGCAAGAAGCTCGCCTTCAAAACGCTGCCAGGAAGATTCACTTTTTATAGCACTTTTTATAGGAATTCCCGCGGAGGAGAATTCTCAGGAGAAGAATTTGGCCTCCCTGTTTGAAGCACATCTGGTTCTTTGAGTTGTCAAGGAGTAAGTAGTCCATAACAGTGGAGAAAATGAGGTAAATGTGAAATTCAAGCCGGACAAAGTCAAGAGAAATTCAAATTGCAGACAGCTTTGTTTATCTTTCAAAACATCCTGCTGGTTCATAAATTAGATTGTCTTCCTTAAATTAATCAAAATGAAAAACCAGTGGCATCCCAATGGAGCTATGATGATATAATTAATTCTGTTTATTCAGAGGCTACTTACTAATCTGTAGATTTTCCAAGACCCTTCCTTTCCCCTTTTACATCCAATTGTTTATGTATTCATCAGTTCTCTGCCTAATGCTATCTTCTGGAATGTGTGGGTAGAGAAGGCAGAGGGGACCTAGGAAGTGAACTATTATTATAATCTAACAGCTTTGTCTCAGCAGCAGGTATGCACTTATGATATATATAGTAGATGAAGGAAATCTGCTACTTCTGAGCAGTTCTGAATTAATTAGATTCTGGGGTTGCCACGAAATTTGCTAATCCATTTTATTCTCACTCCCTATGTAGGTAACTGAACCGTTAGAAGTCATAATTAGAGGTTTTCCTTTGGGATCTTTGTATTTTCATGATAACTCATGGGTTAGAGAAAATATTCAGATTTGGAATTTTGTGAAAATTCAATTGTAACCGAACCAGGAGAGATATCCAACTATCTTAGAAGAAGCTTCCAATTGCTCTGGACTTTTATTAACTAGCAATAAATATTTGTGTGTCTCCCTTTGGCAATTCCCACATGCCCTGCGTTATGCCGTTTTGGACACAGAGCATCTCCCCCACTGGACTGTAGTGCCGGCACCCTGATGGCATCTCATATTGGTCATCTCTGGGAAGACTATCATGTCAGCCACATCTGTAATTTAACATTTCCTAGTGAATTGGAGAAGGAAATGGCAACCCACTCCAGTGTTCCTGCCTGGAGAATCCCAGGGATGGGGAAGCCTGGTGGGCTGCGTCTATGAGGTCGCACAGAGTCGGACACGACTGAAGCGACTTAGCAGCAGCAGTGGTCACATTAATTAAAATAAAAATAGAAAAACAGATGAAATTAATTTTGACAATATATTTGCTTAAGCCAGTCCATCCAAGGTCTTATCATTATAACATGTAAGTGATACTGAGGTAGGAAGTAGATGAGCCTCCTCCCCCCAAACCCTCCCCCTACCAGGGTAAGCAGCTGGAGTTCATTCCCTGTAGGCAGAAACTCCAAAGTGTCAACAGCAGGGCAATAGAGAGAGGAGGCTGGGCCCTGCCCAGATAAGAGGGAAGGTGTAGTCTCTCAGTCGTGTCCGACTCTTGTGACCCCGTGGACTGTAGCCTACCAGGCTTCTCCGACCATGGGATTCTCCAGGCAAGAATACTGGAGTGGGTTACCATTTCCTTCTCCGGGGGATCTTCCCGACCCAGGGATTGAACCCGGGTCTCCCGCATTGGAGGCAGACGCTTTAACCTCTGAGCCACAAGGGAAGCCCAGATAAGAGGGAAGAGATCACTTATTTCTCCTTCATGAAGTCAAGGAAACCTTCCTAACTACAAATCTCCTTGGAGGTCAAACGGGGAATGATGTCAAGTCTACCCACAGGCCTCTTCTCTGGAATCCATCTTGGCTGAGAGAGGCACTCGCCTAGATGGGAGGATCCTGAGATACACCAAATACAGACTTAGAACCAGCCAAAGCAAGATGATTGGCCAGAGGAAACCTGGCGGAAACTCCCCATCAAAGTGACTCAAACTCCCACAAGGGCGCTGCTCTGAGTCCAGCCGTGTGTCTGTCTGCACATGCTGTACTTTTTCCTCCTAATAAACACTTTACTTTTTTCACTGCTTCTATCTTTGTAGGAATTATTTTCTGCAAAACTGAAGGACCAGGGGCCTTGTCGCTGACCACTGATTTTGGGGCTGGGATTCAGCTCTCTCTCTGCCATGACCTGACCTCAGTCTCTGGCTAGGAATCTAAACTCTGCTTCAAGTCACTGTAGGCTGAGCCCACCTGAGATCAATATAAGAAACTATTATAAATGTCTCACATTAAAAAAAAAATGAAGGTCTTCAACATCTTGTATGTATTTTATACTTGTGGTATACATGTATTTTACACTTGTGGTACATTTCAATTCAGACAAGTCGGATTTCAAGTGCTCATTAGTCACATGTGGCTACTGGCTTTTCTCTTGGACAGCTGAAATCTAGACCACTGCATTGTCAAGGTGACACAGCTCTCTGCTAGCAGATTCTGAATCCTGTGGGTTCAAATCCCAGCTTTACTGATTCTCCACGCCTCAACTTCCTCTTTACACATAATAATGATAATGAGACTACTTGGCACACAGTGTGCTTTCAAAAGGCATTTGTTCAATGAGTGAAAGTACTTTTCATAGATGGTTGTTTGAGGGTTGATTGAGATCATGTAAGGTCCTTAGCACAGGGTGTGATACATGGAATCTCTTCAATAAAAATGAGCAATTACTGTTACTATGATCATGTCTAGACATTAAAATGATTCAGTAGATATATCCCCCCTCATGTCTCATGGCCAAACTTTTAGCCACACTTTAATACCCATCTCACAGAGGCTCCCGATGAAGCCTTCCTCCTTCCTAATCAATTCCATAGGAAATTTTTCTTCTGTTTTCTCTCAAAAGTTAGTTCATCCTTTTAAAATTTCTCATCACATTATAACATAAGGATTTTTGTGTTTTCATTTTCCTGCAGATTGTAAGGCCCCACACAATTGCAGGGGCACTGTCTCTTTATCCAAGGATCCTTCGTGATGCACCACACATTAACTGGTATGAAGTAAGCGCTCAGTACATTTTTAATATATAATAAGTAAATACATCCATTTCTTTGTAGCATAGGAGGCTGAGATCTTTTCCAGAAGAGATCTTGATGGATTGCTTTTCTATTCTGAACTGCTCTTAGATATAAATATGCTGTCAGCCATGAGTTTCCTCTTAAACATTTATTGGGCTGATAGAGATTTTTTGAGATATTAAAACTCATAAACAGTTTTAATATGACAGTTACAAGCCCTGAAGAGAGGACAAAGTGTTCATGAGTGCTAGGTGATGGAAACTTTGTAAAAAGCCACTGAAACTAATATAAACAACACATTTAAACTGAAGATAATATGTTCCTTTTCCATCGTGGGTCACAGCTGTGTAGGGCACCAGCTATTTCATGAAAGGTGTATAGTTACCCAGGATTTAAACTTAGATAAACTCCAAATCTGCAGCTGCCAATCACAGAACATTCCCAGCGCTGGGCAGAGTGGAGCTGTCACACAAATCTCCTTCTGCTTCTAGGATTTGGCCCTGTGGGGCACATCAGTTTTGGCCCCAAGAAGCTTCCCTTTCTGGGGCTAATGTTATTCCTTTACTTTCATCAGATAATATGGCCATGGGACTGAGGTCATAATTTCTGGTGTCCGTTCAGTCAGTTTTCTGTGTGTCCAGATTGTGTGAAAGATGTAACTTTTTTTTTTTTTTTTGCTGTTCATTATACCTGCTCTTGACTTTCATTCCTATTTTCTCAGTCTTCCTGTATAGTTTAAGTGAAAGTATTAGTGAATAGTGCAATCAACAAAAAGCTATAACTAAAAAAGAGATTTTTTGAGATATTAAAACTCATAACCAGTTTTAATATGACAGTTACAAGCCCTGAGGAGAGGACAAAGTGTACCCCAATATCCATTGCAGCACTATTTACAATAACCAGGGTATGGAAACAACCTACATGCCCATCACTGGAGAAATCGATAAAGAAGATTTGGGAAAAAAAAAAAAAAAAGATTTGGTACATATATACACTAGAATATTACTCAGCCATAAAAAGGAACAAAACTGTGACATTTGCAGAGGCATGGCTGAACCTGGAGACTATTACACAGAATGAATTAAGTCAGAAAGAAAAACACAGTGTATATTAGCACATATATGTGTGGAACCTAGAAAAAAATGGTATAGATGAACTTATTTGCAAAGCAGGAATAGAGAATCTGCCTGCCAATGCAGTAAAAGCAGGAAGTGCGGGTTCAACCTCCGGGTCAGGAAGATCCCTTGGAGAAGGAAATGGCACCCCACTCCAGTAGTCTTGCCTGAATAATTCCAAGGACAGAGGAGCCTGGCAGGTTATAGTCCATGGGGTCACAAAAAGTCAGACACGACTGAGCAACTCGGCACACACATAAATAGATCACTAATGAGAACCTACTGTAATTCTTTTTTTTTTTTTTTTAATTCAAAATATAGTGGAAAAAAAAAGCGGCAAGTGTTTACTTATTCCACTGACATTGGTGTCACTGTGTTAGGCATTCGGGCACAGACATGAGCAAGAAGTGGCCCATCCGCTCATGTGTGGCATGAGATGGACAAACGTGCAATACCAAGAGTGTTGTCGGGTACAGATAGGTACGGAAGGATAGAGTAAAGATGGTCAGTAGTTGTGTATTCAGTAAAAGTCAAAACAGAAACATCACGAGGCTCTATCTCTTCTTGGCCAGGTAGCCATGAGTAGGTGAAATAACCCATCTAAACCTTGTGTTCTTCAATTGCAAAATGAGGATGGCAACCCACTCCAGTCTTCTTGCCTGGAGAACCTCATGGACAGATGAACCTGGCTGGCTACAGTCCAGAGGGTCACAAGAGTTGGACACAACTTAGTGGCTAAACCACCACCACCACCAAATCTTGTGTTCTTCAGCTGCAAAATGGGGATAATTAAAGTACTTGTCTCTGTGAATGGAGTTGACTGCAACCATATGCCAAGCAGCAAGAGAACTGGATACATAATCTGATGCCTGCAGAACACTTGGCACAGTGATGAATGTTGAGTAAGTGTTTCCTATTGCTGTATATATCAAAACCTGAGATAATTCTTTGAAGTGTATTGGCCTCTGCATTTTTTTTGCAGTGGGACAGATTTTGACAGAACTTAATTGTATATTTAGACTCAGGGTTTTCTTATGACAGTATGAAAATTCATAATTTTTGTCAAGTCAGTATGTTCTAATTCAATTCCAAGCTGTATGGAAGAGTAATTAAGGAGAATTTGCTCTGTCAACATGAAGAGATATTATAAAGCCAAAACCATTTAAATTCATGATGTTGGTAAAAGAATAGTTGGACAGATGACTAAATAGAATAGACAATTCAGACATAACCTTAGTGTATACAACTTTATATATGACAAAGGAGACATTGCAAATTAATAAAGAATGAACTATGTAAATTGTGTTGGGAAGTTGGCTATTTGGAAAGTAAAATCAACATATACCCCTTTTCGAAGTCTATATAAAAATACACCCCCTGTGAATTAAGGTCTAAATATGGGGTTGCAAAGAGTCGGACACGACTGAGTGACTGAACTGAACTGAACTGATGAAATACACACACACACTCACAAAACACGTATGACCAAATACTTGCTCTTTGGTTAAAGAGGTGATTTCCCACTGCTCTTAGACCAAAGTCTAAACTTTTTATTACAGCTTAAGAGACTCTTTGAGCTCTGCCTGGTACTTCGCTCTTAACCAAAATCATTCTGCCTCCCTGCTCTGCGATCCTTCTCAGGGGGCTTCTCTCAGTCCCTCAAATGTTCTAACTCGGTGGTTACTTTGTCTGAATGCTCTATTTCTCCTTTCTACCCTCACCCCTACTCCTCAGCCCCTAAACCGTGTTTCAGTCAGCTTAGCTATCACACCTTATACTTTACATAATGTTAAATACCATTTTGGGTGTGTGATGGTGCAGTATTCTGAATGTTTCCTTTCTTAGGATCCTCATATGTGTAATTAAAAGTTACATGAGAACAGAGCCCAGGTTGTCTGGCTCACTGCTGTTGTTACTTTAGTCTCACCATTGCTTGATGTTATGTGATGGCACTTCAAAACTAGATCAAGGGAAGAAACCAAGGCAAAGAGAGATTTGATTAGATAAAAGTAAAAATAAACAGGAAAACCTTTCATGCCATTACAAATCATTGGAGAAGAAAAATGATTTCAAATGGTAAAGACCTTTCCACTGTTTTTTCTCTACTCATAAATCACCCAGAAACAAGAACTAAAGGCAAAACACAAATGCCATCTGCAATGAAGCTCTGACAAATGGAAGAATGGAAAGTTAATCCATGGCGCAGAAGAAAATGAAAGTGAAATGCCGATGGATTACAGCATCAATGAGAAACATTCTGATTTTTTTGTCAGATTTTTTTTGTGCTTTATTATTGGCTGAACTGGGTCTTTGTGGCTGCACATGGGATTTCTCTAGTTGCAGCCAGCGGGGGCTACTCTTTCCTGCAGTGCGTGGGATTCTCACTGTGGTGGCTTCTCTTGTTGCAGAGCATGGACTGTGGAATTCAAGCTTCAGTAGTTGTGGTGCACGGGCTTAGCTGCGGCTTGTGGCATCTTCTTGTACTAGGGATGGAAACCGTGTTCCCTGCCTTGGCAGGTGGGTTCTTAACCACTGGCCAACCAGGGAAGTCTTGGAACCATTCTGATTTAATCCACAAACTTTAATAAGGCCCTGGAACTTATTTATAATAAGACCCTGGAACTTGTTATAAGGCCCTGGAACTGATTTAATCCACAAACATCAATAAGACACCAAGCATAAGTTATGGATAAAGAGAGTGTATGTGGGTGCATGTGTGTGGTGGGGGAGGTTAAGGAGGGACTTTCTGGGAACAGAGGATTTGCTTAAAGTCTTTTAAGGAGCAATGAAATGCTTAATGCATTCAAAGTGCTGCACTCAACATGCCAGCAAATTTGGAAAACTCAGCAGTGGCCACAGGACTGGAAAAGGTCAGTTTCCATTCCAATCCCAGAGAAAGGCAATGCCAAAGAATGTTCAAACTACTGCACAATTGCACTCATCTTACATGCTAGTAAAATAATGCTCAAAATTCTCCAACTCAGGCTTCAACAGTATGTGAACAGTGAACTTTCAGATGCTCAAGTTGGATTTAGAAAAGGCAGAGGAACCAGAGACCAAATTTCAACATGTTGGATCATCTACAAAGCAAGAGAGTTCCAGAAAAACATCTGCTCCTGCTAAGTTGCTTCAGTTGTGTCTGACTCTGTCTCACCCCATAGACGGCAGCCCACCAGGCTCCCCTGTCCCTGGGATTCTTCAGGCAAGAACACTGGAGTGGATTGCCATTTCCTCCTCCAATGCAGGAACGTGAAAGATGAAAGTGAAGATGCTCAGTTGTGTCTGACTCTTAGCGACCCCATGGACCGCAGCCTTCTCTGAGAAAAACATCTACTTCTGCTTTACTGGCTACGCAAAAAGCTTTGACTGTGTGGATCACAACAAACTGGAAAATTCTTAAAGAGATGGGAATACCATCTCTCTGACCTGCCTCTTGAGAAATCTGTATGCAGGTCAAGAATCAACAGTTAGAACTGGACATGGAACAACAAACCGGTTCTAAATAGGGAAAGGAGTACTTCAAAGTTGCATATTGTCACCCTGTTTATTTAACTTATATGCAGAGTACATCATGAGAAATGCTGGGCTGAATGAAGCACAAGCTGGAATCAAGATTGCCAGGAGAAATATCAATAATCCACATATGCAGATGACACCACCCTTATGGCAGAAAGTGAAGAAGAACTAAAGAGCCTGTTGATGAAAGTGAAAAAGAAGAGTGAAAAAGTTGGCTGAAAACTCAACATTCAGAAAACGAAAATTATGGCATCTGGTCCCATCACTTCATGGTAGACAGATGGGGAAACAGTGGAAATAGTGACAGACTTAAATTTTTTAGGTTCCAAAATCACTGCAGGTGTGGACTACAGCCATGAAATTAAAAGACGCTTGCTCCTTGGAAGAAAAGCTATGACCAACATAGTGAGCATATTAAAGAGCCGAGACATTACTTTGCCAACAAAGGTCTGTGTAGTCAAAGTTATGGTTTCTCCAGCAGTCATGTATGGCTGTGAGAGCTGAACTATATTGTAAAGTAAAAAAAAATTTAAAAATAAAACAAAACTACAGTTAAAAAAGAAAAACCAGAAAAAAAAAAAAAAGAAAGCTGAGTGGTGAAGAATTGATGCTTTTGAACTGTGATGTTGGAGAAGACTCTTGAGAGTCCCTTGGACTGCAGGGAGATCCAACCAGTCCATCCTAAAGAAAATCAGTCTTGAATATTCATTGGAAGGACTGATGCTGAAGCTAAAACTCCAATACTTTGACCACCTGATGCAAAGAACTGACTCATTTGAAAAGACCCCGATGCTGGGAAAGATTGTAGATGGGAGGTGAAGGGGAGGACAGAGGATGAGATGGTTGGATGGCATCACTGACGTGATGAACATGAGTTTGAGCAAACTTGGAACTTGGTGAAGGACAGGGAAGCCTGGCATGCTGCAGTCCATGGGGTCTCAAAGAATTGGATAAGACTGAGTGACTGAACTGACTGAGATCCCTAGATGCTGACTCCTTATCCAGAAGAAGCGAGTGACTCCAGTAGAATGGAACAAGAGAGATGAGAGTGAACGGTACACATGGAGAAATGAGGAACTGAGGCCTGGAACAGCATGTATTAGTAGATGGACTAAGTACAGGTGTTCTTATTGAGCAGTGCCCCTTTCCAGATCTTAGCAGCCAGCCTGATATTTCTCAGGGAGAGTTTCCTTGGAAAACTGGCACCACCACCAAGAAAATTCTAGCGTGTACTTGCTTTTGACCACATCATTGAGAAGGTTGCCGGCCACTTGACTCGGTCACCTGATCACTTCTCACAGACAAACACTGGTGATGGCGTTACTTCACCTCCTCCCGCAGAACTGCCGGTCAGCGTTTCTGTGTTCCACTCAGGAAAATGTAGAATACCAAGGGTCATTGACATTTGAAGCAGTCCAAGAAACAAGGATATTAAAAAACTAAATAAATAATGAAATACATATATAGATAATAAAAGGGAAGGTTGGAGGGATAGCAAATGCAGGAAGAAGAAAATGTTACAAACAAATAAGAATACCACTAATATCTTTGAAGAGTCATGAATATATATTACATTCATAAAACAAGAGTGAAATGTTAAATATATTATTTAACAAATGAAAAAAAGAACTGAAAATTAAAATTTTTAGGTTTTAAATTAACATTTTAAATTAAAATGAAAGGCCATTTATTTATGCAGAAAACACATATGGAGTGCTTATTATGTGCCTGGCACTGGTCTAGGCACAGATGGATGGAAGGCTTTGTTCTCTAGTAGCCTGCATTCCAGTTGGCAGATAATAAGAAAATACAAGTAAAACACAGAGGGGATCAGCTGCATAAGAAGTGCGTTGGAGAAGTAAGACAGGGTAAGGGAGAAAACATCAGGAATGAGGGAGGTTGCTCTTTTATAAAGGGTGGGCAGGGAAGTCCTTACTGCTCAGGTGGCATCAGTGCGGAGATCTGAAGTAACTGATGGAAGGGGCTTCCCTGGTGGCCCAGTGGATAAGATTCCTGTGCAAGGGGCTCAGAGTCAATTCCTGGTTGAAAACTAAGACCCTGCAAGCCAAGTGGTGTGGCCAAGAAAATACTAAAATAAAATCAAATTAAATAGAATTTTAGAAAAAACAAACAGCCCCATTAAAAAACCCACAAAACTCTGATGGAGAGTCATGTGAACATATGAGAGGAGATAGTCAGGGAGAAGGAAAGTCTATGCAAAGGCCCTGAGGCACGCCCATCCTTGGATTGCTAGGTGCGGAGGTAAAGTAGGGATGGAAGTGATTGGGCCTTGATGACCTCAGAGGTGACATTGACCAGATTATATAAAGTGCACCTATTAGGCCCAATGGCCCATACCATAGCAAATGTTTTGGAATACCTCCTATACTTTGCTGAAATTAAATTCATAGATAATATGATAACAGGGGTCTTCCCATGTGGAGCAGTGGTAAACAACCCACCTGCCAATGCAGGAAATACAAGAGACTTGGATTTGATCCCTCAATCAGGAAGATTCCCTGGAGGAGGAAATGGCAACACACTCCAGTATTCTTGCCTGGAAAATTTCATGGGCAGAAGAGCCTGGAGGGCTACAGTCCATGGTGTCATAAAAAGTCAGACCTAACTGATCACTCACTCACACTCATGACTTCATACATAATTTCAAAAAAAAATTCTGTAATTCCCTGATAGGAAAATTTGAGAGAAATTTCTAAAAATATATGTAAATTCCAGTGCATGATTACATCATAAGACATAACAAGTAATTCTCTGGTGGTCTAGGGGCTAAGACTCCACCCTCCCAATGCCGGGGGCTCAGGTTTGATCCCTGGTTGGGGAACTAGACCCCATGTGCCACAGCTAAGAGTTCACATCCTGCAACTGAAAAAAGATTCCACATATGCCACAACTAAAGATTCTGCAGGCCACAGTGAAGACTGAAGATCCCACATTCTGCAACCAATAGTGTAGCCAAATAAATAAATCAAAATGAATATATATTAAAAAAAACCAAGACATAATGAAGCAGTCAGATACTTCACCTTTGGTCAAAATACCTATGAACATGACATCAGAACTGATACAATGGTAACTCAAATATGAATGGCAATGCCATTGATGACATGGCTTTGTGAAAAGAGCAATTATTGGTAAAATTCTGAAGAAAGTGATGCATAATGTCCAGAGAAAATGCCAGGAAACCAGGCAGGAGGCAAGGAGACTCTCATTCTGTCGGCTATCCATGCACTGTCGATCATTCAGTAGCGGTGCCCTGCTCCCTAGATGAAGGAGAATGCCACTCATGGTCATAGCAGAAACACCCTGGAGAAATTTACAAAAGGACAGTTTCATTGCCTTACACCTCCACTGCGAAATACTGACTGAAGGCCTTGAAAGCCATTTTAAAAGTTTTTGGCATTTGTAGGGACTGCTATGGAAAGTCGCTGAAAGAGTTTCATCAGGAGAATATATGATTTGACTGACATTTTAAAAGAAGACTGTGTTGACAACAGGCTGTAGAAAGGAAGGGCAGAAGCAGAAGTTTTGTTCAGGGGCTCTGTGATCAGCTAGGACAGCTGCCTTTCACGGTGTCAGTGAGAAGTAGCTGGAGACTGCATACATTTCTTTTTTGTATGTAGCAGAATTTTCTGATGAATTGCATGTGAAAATAATAAAAAAGGCCTGGATCAAGAATAACAAAATCAGGTATTAGAGTTTTCTGAGGTGGTATTTGAACACATCATCCATGATTCTTTTCTCCTTCTTTGTTGGCATGGAGGCTAACCGTACATTGTCAGATTTTGCAAAGATATATCATTTGTTCATCACTCATCTGCTAGGTTATAATTCCTTCATTTTTGCCATTGACTTGTCAGTTGCTATCCATGGAGACCAGAGCTATGACTAGAATATTAAAATGTGTACTCGTCTAGAGTTCCATTAATGAAGGCCTAGGTATGGTCCCAAACTGCAAGTCTCATTAACCTGACCAACATAACGTCACTCTACTACCTGATCATCTTACTCCTGCACAGCTGGGAAACTGGAGAAAGAGCTGAAATGAGTGTTCCAGCCCTCAGGGGAAGAGGTCAAATCAACGCAAAACCTCTGCTTTTCATGAACAATATCCTTCAAGTCTAGAGGCTAAGCACTAAAAGCAGAAGTCAAATTGGGATTGACATATACATACTACTACATGTAAAATAGATAACTAATAAGGACCTACTGTATACCACAGGGAACCCTACTTACTACTCTGTAATGACCTATGTGGGCAAAGAATCTAAAAAAGAGTGGATGCATGTATTTGTCTAACTGATTCACTTTGCTGTACACTTGAAACTAACAAAATATTATAAATCAACTATATGCCAATCAAAATTTAAAAAATAAAGCTATTATAGGGCAATGTTTTAAAGCTCAAATCTTACAGCAGTGAGGAATCAACATGATCTAGCAGCTGGATGAAAGAATCAGGGACTGAATCTAAAATGGCCTTCAGTGGGTAATAAAGTTCCTTAAAATCTTATGTTTTGTCTATAAAATTCATGTGAATTTTGCATTCTACTACACATTATTTTTATGCTTTCTAATAAACAAAATTATATTCTTTGCCACCAAAGATGGAGAAGCTCTATACAGTCAACAAAAACAAGACCAGGAGCTGACTGTGGCTCAGATCATGAACTCCTTATTACCAAATTCAGACTCAAATTGAAGACAGTAGGGAAAACCGCTAGACCATTCAGGTATGACCTAAATTAAATCCCTTATGATTATACAGTGGAAATGAGAAATAGATTTAAGGGCCTAGATCTGATAGATAGAGTACCTGATGAACTATGGAATGAGGTTCGTGACATTGCACAGGAGACAGGGATCAAGACAATACCCATGGAAAAGAAATGCAGAAAAGCAAAATGGCTGTCTGGGGAAGCCTTACAAATAGCTGTGAAAAGAAGAGAAGTGAAAAGCCAAGGAGAAAAGGAAAGATATAAGCATCTGAATGCAGAGTTCCAAAGAATAGCAAAAAGAGATAAGAAAGCCTTCTTCAGCGATCAATGCAAAGAAATAGAGGAAAGCCACAGAATGGGAAAGACTAGAGATCTCTTCAAGAAAATTAGAGATACCAAGGGAACATTTCATGCAAAGATGGGTTTGATAAAGGACAGAAATGGTATGGACCTAACAGAAGCAGAAGATATTAAGAAGAGGTAGCAAGAATACACAGAAGAACTGTACAAAAAAGATCTTCATGACCCAGATAATCATGATGATGTGATCACTAATCTAGAGCCAGACATCTTGGAATGTGAAGTCAAGTAGGCCTTAGAAAGCATCACTATGAACAAAGCCAGTGGAGGTGATGGAATTCCAGTGGAGCTGTTTCAAATCCTGAAAGATGATGCTGTGAAAGTGCAGCACTCAATATGCCAGCAAATTTGGAAAACTCAGCAGTGGCCACAGGACTGGAAAAGGTCAGTTTTCATTCCAGTCCCAAAGAGAGGCAATGCAAAAGAATGCTCAAATTACCACACAATTGCATTCATCTCACATGCTAGTAAAGTAATGCTCAAAATTCTCCAAGCCAGGCTTCAGCAATACATGAACCGTGAACTTCCTGATGTTCAAGCTGCTTTTAGAAAAGACAGAGGAACCAGAGATCAAATTGCCAGCATCCGCTGGATCATGGAAAAAGCAAGAGAGTTCCAGCAGAACATCTATTTCTGCTTTATTGACTATACAAAAGCCTTTGACTGTGTGGATCACAAGAAACTGTGGAAAATTCTGAAAGAGAAACTGTGAAAATTCTGGAATACCAGACTACCTGACCTGCCTCTTGACAAATCTGTCTGCAGGTCAGGAAGCAACAGTTAGAACTGGACATGGAGCAACAGACTGGTTCCAAATAGGAAAAGGAGTCCATCAAGGCTGTATATTGTCACCCTGTTTATTTAACTTAGATTCAGAGTACATTGTGAGAAATGCTGGACTGGAAGAAACACAAGCTGGAATCAAGATTGCCGGGAGAAATATCAATAATCTCAGATATGCAGATGACACCACCCTTATGGCAGAAAGTGAAGAGGAACTCAAAAGCCTCTTGATGAAAATGAAAGAGGAGAGTGAAAAAGTTGGCTTAAAGCTCAACATTCAGAAAACGAAGATCATGGCATCTGGTCCCATTACTTCATGGGAAATAGATGGGGAAACAGTGGAAACAGTGTAAGACTTTATTTTGGGGGGCTCCAAAATCACTGCAGATGGTGCCTGCAGCCATGAAATTAAAAGACACTTACTCCTTGGAAGAAAAGTTTTGACCAACCTAGATAGTATATTCAAAAGAAGAGACATTACTTTGCCAACTAAGGTCCATCTAGTCAAGGCTATGGTTTTTCCAGTAGTTAAGGCTATGGTTTTTCCAGTAGTCATGTATGGATGTGAGAGTTGGACTGTGAAAAAGGCTGAGAGCTGAAGAATTGATGCTTTTGAACTGTGGTGTTGGAGAAGACTCTTGAGAGTCCCTTGGACTGCAAGGAAATCCAACCAGTCCATTCTGAAGGAGATCAACCCTGGGATTTCTTTGGAAAGAATGATGCTAAAGCTGAAACTCCAGTACTTTGGCCACCTCATGCAAAGAGTTGACTCATTGGAAAAAACTCTGATGCTGGGAGGGATTGGGGGCAGGAGAAGAAGGGGACAACAGAGGATGAGATGGCTAGATGGCATCACAGACTCGATGGACGTGAGCCTGAGTGAACTCCAGGAGTTGGTGATGGACAGGGAGGCCTGGCGTGCTGCGATTCATGGGGTCGCAAAGAGTCAGACATGACTGAGCAACTGAACTGAACTGAACTGATAGTGGGTTGAATGGTAGCTTCCCCAAATATCAGTTTATGGCCACACCCTAAACTCTGGAACTGATAAATATTGCCTCATGTAGCTGAAGAGAGACTATAGTATTATAAGACAACAGATGTGATTATATTAAGGATACTGAGATGGAGGAGATTATGTGGGATTATTCAGTTAGACCCTAATTGCTTTCTCAAGTGTCCTTGGAAGAAAGAGACAATACAGAAGGGAGATAACAGAGGAGGCGGAGGCAATGAGAAGGCAGAGGCAGAAATCAGAGTGACGAGCCCGTAAGCCAAGGAATGTGGACAGCCATCAAAGTTCACAAAGGCAGAGGAAGGATTTTCCCCTCGAGCCTCTGAGTGTGACCTTGTTGGCACCTTGACTTCAAACTCTTACCTCTGAAGCTGAGAAAATAAAGGTCTGTTGTTTTAAGTCACCTGATTTTGTGCTAAGATTGGGGCAGCCACAAGAAAGTAACATAGGCACCTTTTTGACAGCGATGATGCAGAGCCATTAGCATCACTAGGACAGAAGCTTCACAGGATGGAGTGGTCAGTCTACAGCGCTCGGAGAGGGAGATAGCTGCAGCTCCAGCTGCAGCCAAATGAGAGATCCACTTGGCAGTGCAAGGGGGTCTACAGAGGAATGGCCCCGCGGGAAGGGAGCCTAGGGTGTGAAACTCGGCCCTCTGCGTCCATTCACCTTCTGAGCCATTCCGCACGGTTCCCAATGGATCCAGTGGGAAGTGTGGCCTCAGAAGAGACTGGTTGATACAATCCATAGAAAACAGCCTCCCTGAAGAGAGCAGAATGGAGCAGGATGGTCAGAGAAGAACAGCCTCTCCCGCGTCCTAGTTGTGCTTTAGTCCCTTTGGGATGCTGGGAAGAGTGCTATGAAATGCTTCAGAAGTTGGAGATGTCTCAGAGACCGTCGGCTATACGGAGGCTTAAAAGGAGAAGCAGACTGACGCATGGCACGTGACCATCCAGGTCAAAGCAGGGACCCCATCTCACACGTTGGAGTGTCTGCTATTACTTTTCTAGGCTTTGTGGGAGAACCTACTGTCACACACTGAGAGAAGCAGGACATGGAAGGTAAGCAGTCGAACATTCCCTCTTGGAGGACAGGCTCAATTTTCTGGGAGATCCTCTGAAGCGTTGTTTCTGCTCCTTGCACTTGTACACCTGATGCTCCCTGCCCCATTCTCTGTCCAACCCTAGCTCAGAGAACCAGTGAAACTTCTGTTCCTTGGGGATGCCTTTCCTGACCTACCAAAGTAGACCTGTTCTTAAAATAATCCAGGCCACCTGTGCACTTTGTATGTTTCTCTATGATTTCACTTATTGCATTGTATTTCTGATATTAAAATGTGTGTTTGACTCTACCCTTCGACAGTCATTACCTCAAGGATGAGACCAGTGTTGTGTTTCTCCTTACCTTCAATTTTTAGCACAGTGTCTAGCACCTGAAAAGTGAAAATATTAATTGCTCAGTCATGTCCGATTCTTTGTGACCGCATGGACTATAGTCCACCAAGCTCCTCTGTCCATGGGATTTCCCAGGCAAGAATACTGGAGTGGGTGGCCATTTCCTCCTCCAGGGGATCTTCCCGACACAGGAATGGAACCCTGGTCTCTTACTTTGCAGGCAGATTCTTTTACCATCTGAGCCACCAGGGAAGCCCCAGTGGATATTTAATATCACTTGTTTAATGGATGACAGGAGTTGCAAAGAAATGCATGAAATTGTGTAAGAGGATTACTTTGCCAGAATCTAGATGTACCTGAGTATTTGTACTAAAGGCATAGATTCACTCTAGGATTCAAAAATAGTTCAATCAAAATGTATTGATTGACTGTCTTGGCTGGCTTGTTGACTGTCCTACTGTTTTCCGTCACCTGAGTGATCCCATAGCTTCTTGGACAAATGTCAATCAATCTAGACTATACCATGGTTGAAAAGTTATCTCTTTGTCTGTGTCTCCTATTTTGGGAGCCTCTGGGGATTAAAACTATTTCTTGTTGTACTTCTAGCACATATCACAATGTCTGGTAGAGAGTAATCAATTACAGTTTATTAAAATTAATTGATGTCTACTAATTGACATTAATTCTATTTCTTTGGCAATTGTCAGAGTATGTAAGAAGTGGCTGAATAGATTTTTACCATTTGTTTGATCCTATGTTTGGAAATGCGTTTATTGCCGTTGTGTTGTTCAGTCACTAAATTGTGTTCAACTCTTTGGGACCCCGTGGATTTTATTCTGTCAAGCTCCTCTGTCTGTGGGGTTTTCCAGGTAAGAATACTGGGGTGGGTTGCCATGTATGATATAAATTTTAAAAATATATATGTAGTGTATGCAAGATTTGGGCTTCCCAGGTGGTGCAGTGGTAAAGAATCTAGCTGCCGATGCAATAAACATGGGTTTGAGCCCTACCTCGAGAAGATTCACTGGAGGAGGAAATGGTAACCCACTCTGGTATTATCGCCTGGAAATTCCACAGACACATGGGGTCGCAAAGAGTCGGCCATGACTGAGTGACTGAAGGTGCACACAACGCATGCAAGGGTTATTTTTGCAGGAGCCCCAGGAAGGAAGGCAGAGCCAGTCTCTGGAGTACCTGAAACTGAGTGAGAATGAAGAGCCCTTGATGCTTCAGACCCAGAGAGACACGGCGCACGTATGAGAAAATACTCCATGCTTTCAAACAGATGCCCAAAGCCAGAGTCACTGGGGTAGGTGCTTTGAACAGTCAGCATTGATGGGTGTCCAGGCTGCTTCTCAGGGGGTGCATCCCTGCATTGCTTGCTCCAGGACAATGAGCAGCAGGGATTTTTAATTTAACTACAGGTTAGTGATTCTCTCTAGCAACAGGAGACAGCTAGCCAATTTTCATGATGGCAACTGCTCTACAAATACCTTCTTATATATTAATCCATTTGCTCCTCCAAATAACTCTGGGAGGAAATTATTTCATCCTCGATTTAGTGACAAAGCTGAGGCTCGGAAAGTTTAAGTGACTTGCCTGAGCCCACGGGTGGCACAAGTGGGAAAGAACCCACCTGCCAGTGCAGGAGACATAAGAGATGTGGGTTCAATTTCTGGGTCAGGAAGATCCCCCGGAGGAGGGCGTGGCAACCCACTCCAGTATTCTTGCCTGGAGAATCCCATGGACAGAGGATCCGAGGGGTGGGCTAGGGGTCATAGGGTTGCAAAGAGCTGGACACGACTGAAGTGACTCAGCACGCAGGTGCAGAACTAACAAATAGTCAACTGGAATGCACAGCCCCATCTCCCAATAACAAAGATAAAGACTGTTTTACCATGTCACCCTCCCTTCCCCCCGATAAAAGTTGCTAAACTATGTCAGTCTTCAGATGGATGGATTCAGTGCTCTCAGGAATCCTGGTCTTCCTCCTCCCTTCATTGATGGATTCACATGTTAACGAGGCAGAAGCCTGAGTAACTCAGGGCTTAATCTACTGCCTGACTGTGCTGAGATGTCTGTCTCTTATTAAGTTTTTAATTTAGTCTTATGATGGAGACTAATGACACAGTTAGAGACTCAGAATCTTCCAAAAGAAAGCTCAAACAGAAAGCTTTCTGAATATGGTTGAGTTCTTAAATTTTTTTCCCTGCCCATATCTGTTTTAGACATTGAACAGGAATTAGAGTGGAACCAGTGGGGACTTAGTTGCTTAGTGGCAGGTGGTGGAAATAAGGAGACCTGCCACCTACCATCAGGAAACATGCCTTCTATCTGAATCTTGCCATGACTGGGCATTCATCTCTTGCCTCTGGTTCTGGTCTCTGACAAAACGACTGTCATTCAACCTCATTTGCCACCAGTTTCATTCCCCCTGCCCTCCCTCCTGCCAGGTACATTTGGAGGTGAGTGATTCCAAAGGGTGATTTTCCATTGATCCCTTTGTCAATGTGGTTGAGATAGGAATGGGCTGGTGGGCAATGGTGAGAAGACTAGAAGGAAATCTGCTCTGCAAGTGAATTAGCTAAGATTTTTGCTACCTCCCACTTTTAGCTGGCCTGGAATTTTGATCTCTGTTGTCTGGCTTAGCTCCTTTTCCAAACAAAGTGGGATGACGGTTAACAGTGCAGTGTGAATATGATGCTAAAAATTCAGAGAGACAGTAGAGATGACTCTAGAGGAGCAAGGGTGTGCCATGTGCTATAATTAGAATGACCTGTGGGGACTTCCCTGGTGGCACAGGGGATAAGAATCTCCCTGCCAATGCAGGGGACATGGGTTCAATCCCTGGTCCAGGAAGATTGCACATGACTTAGGGCAGCTAAGCCCGTGTGCCACAACTTCTGAGTCCTAGGGCTTGAGATCCACAGCTGCCGAGCCCAAACACCTAGAGCCTGTGCTCTGCAACAAGAGAAGCCACTGAAAGAAGCCTGTGCTCTGAGTAGCTCCTGCTTCTTGAAACTAGGGGAAGCCCGCCCACAGCCAAGAAGACCCAGCACAAAGGCAACAGGAATGACCCGTGGAAGGTGTGTCTTCCCAGCCTTAGCTGGGGCTACCGGCTTGGGCTTCAAAGACCGAGACCCAAATTCAAATCTCCACATTCCCATTTTATACCTGTAGGACGTTGGGGAATTGTTCATCTCTTTGACTCTCGGTTTCTTCATGAGTGAGATAATAGTGCTTGCCATGTAGAGCTGAGAGGATCAAATGCTTAACGATGTGACCATGTGTACTTAGCATCCGTAAGCATTCATTCTTACTAGCCTTTAACATACTATAGTCTCAACATTGGTCATACATTAGAATTACCCGGGGAGCTCTTAAAAATCCCAGTGCCCAGGCCACACCCCAAATCAATTAAATCTGAATGTCTGGTATTGGATATCAGCAACTTTTAATATGTCCCTTGGCTATTCTAATGTGTGGCCAAGGATGAGAACTACTGTTAAAATCTATTATTAGCCCATAAAATTTCATCTTGTGCAGATTATGTCTGGATAAAAATGAATGATGGAAAGAAGTTAAATTATCCTTAAGACCAATCATGCCTGGTGCTTCTCACAATATTCCCATTTTATGGGTGAGCAAACTGAGGGGTTCCGGGTGTTAAAATAGTATGTTATGGAGCTAGAATGCTAATGCAGGGCCACTAAACGTTGATCAATGCAGTTTCTGCTGCAGGTGATCCCCATACTATTTTTAGGCTAGTCTTATGGACTGGTGTTTGGATTCTTTCAGAATTTGCTCTTCTTGTTAAATTTTGGACTAAGCCCTGCAGGAAGGAAGCAGGTGAGCATTATACAGTGTTTGCTGTTTTTTCCCCTATTATCACACAGCTAAGAGAAGATTACAGCTGACAGTGGGTGGTTATTCGACTCAGTAGAGGCCTGGGAGTCAGATGTCAGTACAGATTCTGCTCCTATTATGTATGACCCAGATGGTCTTAGACAGGTTGCTTAGCATCTTTGAGCCCTCCACTCCTCAGCTATAAAAGGACAAGAGATGATGTCCACAGAAAATCTTTCGCATGGTGTTTATTTATAATTGTCAAAACTTAAAAGCAACCAAGATGTCGTTTAGTAAGTGAATAGATAAATGAATTGTGGTACATCCAGACAATGGCTTATCATTTCACATTAAAAAGAAATGAACTATCAAGCTATGATAAGACATGGAAGAAACTTAAATGCATATTACTAAGCAAAATAACTAATCTGAATAGGCTTCATACTGTATGATTCCAGCTAGATGCCATTCTGAAAAAGGCACAGTTATGGAGACAGTAAAAATATCAGTAGTTGTCAAGGACTGGAGGGCAAGGAGGATTGAGAAGCAAAGGACAGAGCAATGAAATTACTTTGCATGGCATCGTAATGGTGAATATATGTCGTTATACATTTGTCCAAACCCATAGAACAGACACCATCAAGACTGAACCTGAGATAAACTATGGACTCTGGGTGATAAGGAATTATTAATGTAGGTTCTTCAGTTGTAGAAAAAATACCACTCTTGTCAGGGATGTTGGCAGTAGGGGAGGCTATGTATGTACAGGAGCAGGAGGAATACGGGAAATCTCTGTACACTCTGCTCAATATCTCTATTTTATTGGAGTATAATTGATTTACAATATTGTGTTAGTTTCCACTGTACAGAGAAGTGAATCAGCTCTACGTATACATGTATCCTTTCCATCTTGGACCTTCCTCCCACTGCTCAGTATTTCTGTGAATCTGAAACCGTTCTAAAAAAGTCTATAAAGAAAAAAAGGGACATGAAAATTCTGATTATTTCTTTATTTTTTTATGGTGGAATTAGCAAAGAGAGTTGAAACTCATGCAAGACTCCTCATAACTCATCTCTTCCCCAAACAAACTCCAGGCAAGCCAGATACAAACCAAGGAGGCAGGGAAAGGCAGTCTTTCCTGATCATCACCATCTGGGTTAGGTCACCAAGGCTGTCGAATAAAAAATTTACTGAAGAGAAAGAAGCGCAGTTGTCAGTGTTGGGGGCCTGCAAAGGGAGCTTCCAACCAGTGACCTAGATTAATTACAGTCATGGACACAGCTTGACCTTCCCTATTCTTACAGCAGCTGGGATGCGCTGAAGATGGCCAGAGCCACAGGCATCCTCCTTGGCCCACAGAGCCGGGTCCCTGCCCTGGGGTCATAGGATATGATCCTGTCTTTGTGGATCAAGCTGCGAAGAAGCTATGAGAGCTGCTGCTTTTGTTCCTCTTCCTCCCTCGTTCCTCTCTGCTGAGTTCTCTCCTGGTCATCAGGCACTAAGTGTGCACCTGTGCCAAGTCACTTCAGTCGTGTCCGACTCTTTGTGACCCTATGGACTGTTCTGCCAGGCTCCTCTGTCCATGGGATTCTCCAGGCAAGAATACTGGAGTGGGTTGCCATGCCCTCCTCCAGGGGATCTTCCTGACCCAGGGATCGAATCCTGCTCTCTTATTCTCCAGCATTGGCAGACGGGTTCTTTACCACTAGTGCCACCTGGGAAGTCCGTCAAGCACCAGGGAGGCTCTAAAAAGAATGTTTACCATAACGCTCTGTTGTCTGTTGTGGCCACAGGATCCTGGCAATACGAGATGACTTTGCAGTGGCTATGGGAGACACCAAGGGTCCGCTGAGGGCTCAGAGGCTTCCTGGTCCTGGACAACCTGAGCTGGTGTTGGCAGTGTTGCTAGGTAGTGTAGCCCAGTGCCTGATCCCCAAAAAGGGCTGGGACAGCAGTGATTTTATAGTCACCCAACGGGTTTGTGTTTAAAGCTATGTTGCTATGCAAGGAGAGATAAAGAATTGGCCACTGGAGTCTCTGCCCTTGTAAAGGAAAACTTAACATTTTGATATGCTTAGGCATGTTAAAGGGCTTCCCCAGTGGTTCAACAGTAAAGAGTCCACCGACAAAGCAGGAGACGCAAGAGACATGAGTTTGATCCTTGGGTTAGGAAGATCCCCTGGAGAAGGAAATGGCAACCCACTCCAGTACTATTGCCTGGAAAATCTGATGGACAGAGGAGCCTGGAGGGCTACAGTCCATGGGGTCACAAAAAGTCGGGCACAATGGAGTGCGTGCCCACGTGCAAACACACACACACACCCAAAGCCACGTTAAAGAGGATTTGGAGAGACCACTGCTCTAGGAGTTAAACTGTGAAAAATCTTTTAGACCTAGGAAACATAAAGACTGTTAATAAAGTGCCAGAAAGTGCAACCTCTTTACTTTGTCTTAATTCAATTCTTATAGAAATAAGAGAAATCTAATGTTCATGACAAGTTCGGCTGGTGACTAACGTTACAGGTGAGACTTATCCCTTGGGGACTCACTATTTGCATCAAATATGTTTAAAAGCCAATCAAAAGAATGGATACCTATACAGCGGAAATGAGAAATAGATTTAAGGGCCTAGATCTGATAGATAGAGTGCCTGATGAACTATGGAATGAGGTTTGTGACATTGTACAGGAGACAGGGATCAAGAACATCCCCATGGAAAAGAAATGCAAAAAAGCAAAATGGCTGTCTGGGGAGGCCTTACAAATAGCTGTGAAAAGAAGAGAAGCGAAAAGCCAAGGAGAAAAGGAAAGATATAAACGTCTGAATGTAGAGTCCCAAAGAATAGCAAGAAGAGATAAGAAAGCCTTCTTCGGCGATCAATGCAAAGAAATAGAGGAAAACCACAGAATGGGAAAGACTAGAGATCTCTTCAAGAAAATTAGAGATACCAAGGGTACATTTCACGCAAAGATGGGCTTGATAAAGGACAGAAATGGTCTGGACCTAACAGAAGCAGAAGATATTAAGAAGAGGTGGCAAGAATACACAGAAGAACTGTACAAAAAAGATCTTCATGACCCGGATAATCAAGATGATGTGATTACTCATCTAGAGCCAGACATCCTGGAATGTGAAGTCAAGTGGGCCTTAGAAAGCATCACTATGAACAAAGCTAGTGGACATGATGGAATTCCAGTGGAGCTATTTCAAATCCTAAAAGATGATGCTGTGAAGGTGCTACACTCAATATGCCAGCAAATTTGGAAAACTCAGCAGTGGCCACAGGACTTGAAAAGGTCAGTTTTCATTCCAGTCCCAAAGAAAGGCAATGCCAAAGAATGCTCAAACTACTGCACACTTGCACTCATCTCACCTGCTAGTAAAGTAATGCTCAAAATTCTCCAAGCCAGGCTTCAGCAATACGTGAACCGTGAACTTCCTGATGTTCAAGCTGGTATTAGAAAAGGCAGAGGAACCAGAGATCAAATTGCCAGCATCCACTGGATCATGGAAAAAGGAATAGAGCTCCAGAAAAACATCTACTTCTGCTTTATTGACTATGCAAAAGTCTTTGATTGTATGGATCACAATAAACTTTGGAAAATTCTGAAAGAAATGGGAATACCAAACCACCTGACCTGCCTCTTGAGAAATCTGTATACAGGCCAGGAAGCAACAGTTAGAGCTGGACATGGAACAACAGACTGATTCCAAATAGGAAAAGGAGTACGTCAAGGCTGTATATTGTCACCCTGCTTATTTAACTTCTATGCAGAGTACATCATGAGAAATGCTGGACTGGAAGAAACACAAGCTGGAATCAAGATTGCCAGGAGAAATATTAATAACCTCAGATATGCAGATGACACTACCCTTATGGCAGAGAGTGAAGAGAAACTCAAAAGCCTCTTGATGAAAGTGAAAGAGGAGTGAAAAAGTTGGCTTAAAGCTCAACATTCAGAAAACGAAGATTGTGGCATCCGATTCCATCACTCCATGGGAAATAGATGGGGAAACAGTGGAAACTGTGTCAGACTTTATTTTGGGGGGCTCCAAGATCACTGCAGATGGCAATTGCAGCCATGAAATTAAAAGACACTTACTCCTTGGAAGAAAAGTTATGAGCAACCTAGATAGTATATTCAAATCAGAGACATTACTTTACCAACTAAGGTCTGTCTAGTCAAGGCTATGGTTTTTCCAGTAGTCATGTATGGATGTGAGAGTTGGACTGTGAAGAAGGCTGAGCACCAAAGAATTGATGCTTTTGAACTGTGGTGTTGGAGAAGACTCTTGAGAGTCCCTTGGACTGCAAGGAGATCCAACCAGTCTATTCTGAAGGAGATCAACCCTGGGATTTCTTTGGAAGGAATGATGCTAAAGCTGAAACTCCAATACTTTGGCCACGTCATGTGAAGAGTTGACTCATCGGAAAAGACTTTGATGCTGGGAGGGATTGGGGGCAGGAGAAGAAGGGGACGACAGAGGATGAGATGGCTGGATGGCATCACTGACTTGATGGATATGAGTCTGAGTGAACTCCGGGAGTTGGTGATGGACAGGGAGGCCTGGCATGCTGCGAATCATGGGGTCACAAGAGTTGGACACGACTGAGCGACTGAAATGAACTGAACTGAACTGAACTGAACAGGGGCTTGGGAAGAAAATTTCCATCTTCAGAGAAGGAGAAGGTTACTTTCACAAGAGTCTGAAAAATGGAAGGAAAGAGTGCGCGAATTTATTAAAGAGGCAGTAAAGGTTCAGAAAGCCCTAAACTGTCTTTGAGGAAGTTCATCATAATAAAGAAAGCCAGGTCAAACGTCTAGGTGAGTCTTGCTGAAGATAGGGAAGCGGGCTGCTCCCCAGAGTCCCTCTAGTCTGACCACCTCATCCTCGGTTGGCAGGTCCCCATGAGACGGAGCTTGTCTTGGGGATCCTCACGTAGCAATCTGTTTAACTCTCCCATGTGATAGAGGAGGAGGCAGCGTGAATGCTTGTCCCCCACAGAGATCAGATGCTGGAGAGGACACTAGGAGGAAGGTCCTGGGTGGAGAACACCCTCCCCTCTCGTCTGTTCTAGCAAGGGAAAATGAAGACCCCCCGAGAGTCCTCTTCACCAGAGTCATCCTTCGCTCAGCACTACCTTCCCTGGCAATAAGGAACACTGCAACACCAACCACAGGTCTGCTTCCAAAACACACAACCTAATACACAATCTGACAGCCGATGTGATCTGCCTTCTACTAAGTGTATTTTGAAGATATAGAACAACAGCAAGACACTTTTTGTATCTCTATACCAATGGCATCACTGACTCAATGGACATGAACTTGAGCAAACTGGGAGATAGTGAAGGATAGGGAAGCCTGGCGTGCTGTAGTACATAGGGTTGCAAAGTTTTGGACACAACTTAATGACTGAAGAACACTAGTCAGATAGTCTTTTGTCTTTTTAAAGTATTATTTTATTAAGAGACTATGCAATGACTCAATTTGAAACAAGATGGGTTATAGTTATTGGAATCTGTATAATTAGAGCTGTAGAATATACATGTACGTATCAATTGATTTCATTTTATGTAATTCACAGATAGTATAGTTAGAGAATTTTTATTGTCATTAACTAAAATAAACCAGACACACAGTATATTGTTTGCTGTTTTACCTGCCCCCAACCATAAGCTCAGCCTCGCTCAGAGTTTTACATGAAAATTTCCTCAGTGGAGACATTTTGAAATTAAGATTTATTTCTATATAATGAGGACTCATTACTCTCTGGTTATAAGATGGATATTATTTACCATTATAAAATATGATTAATTCGAAAAGCCAAAAACCTTTAGAAAGTGGATAATAGACCCACGTTTCTGAAGTACTTTTGCTTCTCATTGGTCAAGTATATGAGAAGTTAATTATCCAGTATTACTGAGTTATTGTGGAAAGTAGTAGATTGAAAATACTTTGTATAATGCCACACTATTGTTTGTCTGTGTGATGGTCTAGCCCCTTTCTGTACTTAGTGGTGAAAACACAGCCCAGACAAGTGTTAACTTGGCCAAAAAGATAGTGGGTTCATGTTCGGGGTGGGAATGTATGCTAGATTTAGGATCCCATTCTTTTTTGTCTAAATGATGGTGTTTAGTCTCCTTCCTGCTAATCACGAAATGTTCTGAACCTTGTTGTTATTGTTCAGTTGCTAAATCGTGTCAGACTCTTTGTGACCCCATCAACTGCAGCATGCCAAGCTTCTCTGTCCTTCCTTATCTCCCGGAGTTTGCTCAGACTGATGTCCATTGAGTCAGTGATGCCATCCAAACATCTCATCCTCTGTCCCCGTTCTCCACCTGCCTTCAATATTTCCCAGCATTAAGGTCTTTTGCAATGAGTCAACTCTTCACATCAGGTGGCCAAAGTATTGGAGTTTCAGCTTTAGCATCAGTCCTTCTGATTGACTGGTTTGATCTCCTTGTTGTCCAAGGGACTCTCAAGAGTCTTCTCCAAAACCACAGTTCAAAAGCACCAATTCTTTGGCACTCAGCCTTCATTATGATGCAACTCTCACATCCATACATGACTACTGGACTTAATACTATAATTAGCAACTAGAAAATTAACTCGACTCATAGTGGGCATACACATTTATACAAAGGAAGGATTCAGCATCAATCCCTTTGTTTAGAGTGCTAATGGGAGTATCAGTCTTTCAGGTCACCTGAATCATTCTGCTACACTTACACATTATTGCTATTGCTGTATCATGTGGCTTGTATCTGGGTTATAGAATTAATATTTGAGTTGAGTTGAGGAGACAATATTTAAGCTAATGCTTAGAACTTGACTAATACTTGAGAACTAAATTGGAAAGCTTGTAAAATATTTAATTTTAGGATTTGGGGATTTATAGTAAAGTCATTTTATATCTTCAGCTTAATGTGTCTGCAAGGGCAATGATTGTTACTGAACACTGCAGTGTCTGATAATGCCCATGGTTTGGCAGAGAATTCACTCCAGGGGCATACCCATGCATACCTTCAGGAGGAAGTTGCTTGGCGTGGATTGCTCTGTGTCTGATGTGTCCCCAGGGACCTGAGTTACTTCCGTGCCGGTGTGGAGGCTGAATGGCTGTTATACTCACTGCCACCCAGGGCCGCTCTTCACCAAGCACATTGCCATGTGTTGGAAAGCACAGGGGCTTTGCACTGAAGTGCATAAGGAAAGTAACATGAAAGACCCTGAAAAGTCTGTAACAGAAGTAGGAACTGGTAGAATGAGGTTCAGTCTTGGTAAATGCAATCTGATATGGATGGGGCAAAATTGAGGTGAAATACAGATATTAAGTGGGTTAGAAAAACCCAGGGAGCATTGACAGCGAAAAAAGAAACAAAAAACAAAAACCTTGCAGTCTTGCTGCTGCTGCTAAGTCGCTTCAGTTGTGTCTGATTCTGTGCGACCCCATAGAAGGCAGCCCATGAGGCTCCCCTGTCCCAGATGATAAATTAGATTTGAACTTGTAATGGGCAAGCAAAATAAGCTCATGCTATTTTTGGCTAAGGAGACTAGCTTAAGTGCCACATTATTTGAGATATAATCCAATATCTTAAAAAAATACTATTATTCTTTTTCATCTACTGCTATTCCCGTTTCTTCAATTTATGCAGCCCACCTCCTCCAAATTTTTCTGTAGTGTTGGAGAAGCTGCCAGTTTGGTGGGGGACAGGCCTACAGAACTTGCAATTTTATCTCTGGGACGTCTCATTCCACAGCTATGTGTATCATTTAATGCATTGAAAATGACTTGGTAGTTAACAAAAATGAAAGAGAAAAGAATAAATTAATCTGTTCTGGAGTAAGTAACTTGCATTTCCCTAGTGATTAGAGGCAAAGAAATAAACTTATTCTGTGTAAAAACAGATCAATTTCTGTAGGAGAAACTCAATGTGAGCCCACCAGCGTTGTGCATACATCTGAATGCCAGCTGGCAATTAAAGTAGATTTAGGGTTTCGTGTACGTGGCCAAGATCAAGAGGTTTGAAAACGGTTGGTCTAGTGTCTTAAGGAATTATGATCGGATTTAAAAGATTGAGAGTCCAAATTCTGGTTTGATTTTAAAAATTCAAATAATTCATTCGTCAGCTGTACCTTGACATCCATAGACTTGTTTTGATAATGAATTACTTAAAAACGTTTCTTTATTGAGTCCTTTTTAGTGTTTATGCACTATAGTAAATGTGGAAATTATTCTCCACAGTCTGAGGGACTGGTTGCTATATCTAAGTGTGAGAATTCTGAGCAAAGTTTCCATAAGAGGGTAAAAAATAATGAAATAGTTACAAACTGAATCTTTCCAAGAATTTCTATTTATGCCAGAAAAGTGACCAGAGAGGTCAAGTTTAGAAGATTAAAAAAATAAAGCCCCAGAAAAAATATGTAAGTAGGAGAATCAACATTGCAATGAAATAACTTTCCTTCCCTTTTGCGTGGGCATTCTGTTGCTCAGTCATGTCCCACTCTTTGCGACCTCATGAACTATATAGTCTACCAGGCTCCTCTGTCCGTGAAATTTCCCAGGCAAGACTACTGGAGTGGATTACCACTTCCTCCTCCAGGGGATCTTCCTGGGCTGTGGGGTTGAATTCATGTCTCTTGTACCCCCTGCATTGGCAGGTGGATTCTTGACCACTCTGCCGCCTGGAAAGCCCTTCTTCCCGCTTACTATATTTTTTAGGCATACTTACAGCACATTCGTCACTCTATTCGTTGTGTGTTTATCACTCTATTTGTTGTGAAGACTAGTGAGACTGAGTAGACATGATGAAGAATGCAGCTGGACCCAGTATAGAGACACAAACAAGCTAAGACGGTATCTCAGATGGAGTGAAATGCCTTAATATTAGCACCGACTTCTTAGGGTTACAGACTAAATGAGCTTAGCACTGAGTCTGACACACAGCAAGTTGTTACTAAATTTTAATTCTTGCTATAAGATTATGATTCTTATTCTCAAAAATCTATAGAGATAGAAAAAGTTTAAGATAAGGTGATAGGGAAAAATAAAGCTTTAGGACTGATGAAAAGAACTTGACAGGAAAACAAAAGCTAGACTGTTTGTTCTTCAACTTGTACCATCTTATTACCTGCCCTAGATGTAGTCAGAGTTTTTCAGGCTTGTCCTAGCAGGTTTTTAAAAGATTCTTTAAACCAATACTCAGTTTAGTTCGGTCACTATGTTGTGTTTGACTCTTTGCGACGACATGGACTGCAGCACGCCAGGCCTCTCTGTCCATCACCAAGTCCCAGTGCTTGCTCAAACTCATGTTTATTGAGTTGGTGATGCTATCCAACCATCTCATCCTCTGTTGTCCCCTTCTCCTCCTGCCTTCAATCTTGACAAGCATCAGGATCTTTTCCAAAGAAGCAATACTACATTGATTTTAACTTTAGGGGAGAAAACATAATTTTCTTCAGTTAGTATATCCCCACTTAACTACGTGTAACATTTGAAAATTAGCAATTTGCTTATACAATCTTTTTCAGTAAGTCTATATTTGCTCAAAGTATAAAAGTTGTCTAGATAGCATGGAAAAAAATACAAGGGACCAGCAATTGCTCACAGCAAATTCCCAAGAAGGTCCATGTGCAAACTGATTCTAACTGCAATACTAGGTTTGAGAGCATGCTTTACTGAAACTCGGAATGAATGAAAAGAGCATCTTAGGAGAGAAGGGCCCCATGATGAACTGTACCTTTTGCAGCATGTGAAGGTTAAACTTGTTTTAACTTTTAAGGAGTTGCACGGTTGTGTTCCAGTTTGCAGTGCAGTCACGAGTACCAGAGCTCATTAATGTCTTTCATTGTGTTCTCTTCACATCTGAATTGAATCTCCATAAATTAGATGTTCATACTCCAATCCAATGATGTGACTCATTTTCTCAACTTGCGCAGACCCCTAATCACCGTGCATCAAAGAGATCTGTGATCTAAGAAGACAACATTCAGCCCAGAAAGGCCTGATATTGAAACACCTTTGTGTGTGTAGAGATTTTTCAGATTCTTTTCAGGACATTTTCTGGATAGTGTGATAATTCCTCAATTTAAAAAGATTTATTGAAGTATAGCTGATTTGCAATGTTGTTAATTTCTGCTGTACAACAATGTGATTTAGTCATATATGCACATATATATATATTCTTTTTCATATTCTTTTCAATTATGGTTGCTCATAGGATGTTGAATATAGTTCCCTGTGCTGTACAGTGGGGCCTTGCTGTTTATCCATCCTGTATATAATAGTTTGCCATTTCTTTAATTTGGAACACGTACAACATGTTCCAAATAGATTGAACATAGAATATTAAACATAGATTGAATATTAAACACTAGAAATAAACATCGAAAGCTTTAGCTTTCCATACAGACTTAAGTGTCTGTCAAATTATTTGCAAATGGCATGTAATTCTTTATGCAAACCTGTTTCAAAGTAGCATCCCATGGCCACAAGGCAAAAATGCTGAATCTCCTACCCGACTCACTTGGAAAAGGCAGCCTCCAGTGTCTGCCTTCGTCGTAGGTCATTTAGAGCGGTTCCTCTTCCTTTATTATCAGTTATCAGGTCTGTGTGTGTGTGTACGTGTGAGATAATATTTAATTCAAGCTTAAGGCTCCAATACCACACAAATCCCAACTAGGAGTGGGGCACGATAAAAAATTAATAGAGGAGCCCGCGCGAAATCCAGTGACTGAAGGTGCCACTGACAGGTGCCATGGAGCAAACTTTACTTCACACTCTGGTTGGATAAAAGTGCCTTTGATTGCACTGCTGACATCATTTTTTAAAAATTATTCTGAACCCCTCTTTAAAATATGTAAATGTTATGTGCTTGGCGGAAAAGAATACAAAGAAAGTTCTTGGTCTCATGTTTTTATTAAAATGTTTTAAAACTATTTTTTTATATTCCTTAGGGTAAAAGGCACACTCGATAGCAAGGTGAGAAAGTGAAAGCGAAGTTGCTCAGTCGTGTCCAGCTCTTTGCGACTCCGTGGACTGTAGCCCACCAGGCTCCTCCCTCCATGGGATTCTCCAGGCAAGAATACTGGAGTGGGTTGCCATTTCCTTCTCCAGGGGATCTTCCCGACCCAGGGATCGGACCCGGGTCTCCCACATTGCAAGCAGACGCTTTAACCTCTGAGCCACCAGGGAAGCCCCTATAGCAAGGTGCTGTGGACAAAATGGTGGATTTGTGGAATTCCTTTGTGGAAGCCCTAACACTCAGTGTGCCTGCATTTGGATAGAGGAACTTTGGGAGGTAATTAAAATCAAATGAGGTCATACAGGTTGGACTCTCACCTAATAAGACTGAGATCCTTATAAGAGGAGACATCTACTTTACCTACACTTTGATCTTAGACTTCACCGCTTCCAGGCTGTTAGAAGTAAATTTTAGTCATTTAGGCTCCCTAGCCTTTGGTGCATGTTTGCTGTGACAGCTCTAGCAGACTAATACTAAAATCAAGAGTTGGGTCCTGTTGTGAAGTGAAAGTGAAGTTGCTCAGTCGTGTCCGACTCTTTGGGACCTCATGGTCTGTAGCCGACCAGGCTCCTCCATCCATGGGATTTTCCAGGCAAGAGTACTGAGTGGGCTGCCGTTTCCTTCTCCAGGAGATCTTCCCAGTCTAGGGACTGAACCCGGGTCTCCCGCATTGTAGGCAGACGCTTTACCGTGTGAGCCACCAGGAAGTCTGGGTACTGTTGTAGCAAATAACTAAAAAGGTAGAAAGGGCTTTGGGGCTGGGTGATGGGTGGAGGCTGGAGGAGTTTTGAGGTGCCTGCTGGAAAAATCCTAGAACAGAATGCTGATATAAATACAATATTAAAGCCTTTTCTGGAGAGATCTCAGATAGAAATGAAGGGCAGCTTGTTAGACACTGGAGAAAAAGTGATTCTTGCCACAAAGTGGTAAAGAACCTGTTGAATCATGGTCTAGTAGTTTGTGGAAAATAGAACTTGCAAGCCATGAAATGAAATCTTTAGCTGAAGAAATTTCCAAACAAAGTGTTGAAGGGGCAATCTGGTTCCTCCTGATCAGTTTAGGAAAATGTACAGGAGAGAAATGGATTGAAGGAAGAATTGTTAAGCAAAAAGGAACTGGGACGAAAGATTTACAAAATTATCAGCTGATTCTTACTGTGAAAAAAAATGAAGAAAGAGAGCATTTTGTTCTGAAGAGAGCACCAACAATGGAGTGGGCTAATTGCTCCGTAGAGAGGTCACCCATGATGCTCATCAGCCTTCTCAGCAGAAGCCAGGGATAAAGATGGGATGATGCCAGCAGAGAAACTGCCATTGTGGACCACAAGGGACAGAGACAGTGGGGCAGAATGAAAGAAAGCTGTCAGACTTCTTGGACTGTACAGGACCCAGTCATCTGCCTAGTCCACTGGGAACATGCACTGTTCTCCAGGAAAAGGGAGGAAGGACCCCAAAGTTAATTCAGAGATTACCAAGGCTGCCTTGTCTACCGTGACCTGGGGCAAGAGGGCTTCCATCTTGGTTTCAGAGGGCAGGGCCACCACTGAGAGCTGCAGGGTGATGCTGCCACCCTGGGCCAGGGAGGAAGGGCACTGAGCCAAAGGAGGTTATTGGAAAGGAATTATACCTGAGGATGAATTGGACCTTGAGCCTCATCTATCCTGATTTAGATCATAGGTGGTGCTGATTTAGTCACTAAGTTGTGTCTGACTCTTGCAACCCCACAGAATGTATCCTGCCAGGCTCCTCTGTCCATGGGATTCTTCAGGCAAGAATATTGGAGTGGGTTGCCATTCCCTTCTGCAAGGGATCTTCCCGACCCAGGAATCCAACCCAGGTCTCCTGCATTGCAGGCAGATTGTTGACCGACTGAGCTATAAGGGAAGCCCTTGATTTAGATCATATTTATTTTTTTTACTTGGAGGAAGATTACTTTTCAATGCTGTGTAGACCATATTTAGATAAGGCTTTAGACTGAAATGCTTTATGCTGAAATGAGTTAAGACTTTGGGGGTTGTAGGGATAGAATGAATGAATTTTACAGCAAGCATATGAATTCTGGGGGATCAGGGGCAGAATGCTATGGACCTAATTGTGTCCCCCATACATTTATACATGAAGTCCTATACCCCAATGAGTGGGATTTTATTCTGACAGAATAGTTGTCCTTATAAGAAGGGAAAGAGAGTTCAGAGATCACTCTGCATGCTCATGTACTGAGGAATGGCTCTGTCAGCAAACAGAGAGAAGGTGGACATTGGTGAGTCTGGTAAAATAACCCAGCCTCACTGGTACCCAGGAGGCTTGGAATTCCAGCTTCTAGAAATGTGAGAAAACAGTTTCTGTTGTTTTAGCCACCCCAGATGGGGTATTCTGTGTGACAGTTCTTTCTGAGTAATATGGATTAGGACCGTTTGGGCTACATTTGTAGTCTCTCAAACGTATCCTGCCCCCCTCACCCTTTCACCTTTAATGCCACCTCCAGGAAGCTGGATTTATCCATGCTATTTCTTTACTATTTTAGTTCATTCTCACCTGTAGTGGGAGGCACATCTGCCATGTAACTTGTAGCCGATTTCCCTCCTCACTCCAGACAGAAGACTTGCATCATGCTGCCATGCTCCCTTCGAGCTTTACACATAACTCAGATGCGAGCCATTTTCACACAGTTATACAATTATTGATTCAAGTATCTGACTCACGATACTGATCATGAAGGTAAAACTTGATTCTCAGTTCAGTTCATTCAGTTCAGTCACTCAGTCATGTCTGACTCTTTGCGACCCCCTGGACTGCAGCAAGCCAAGCCTCCCTGTCCATCACCAACTCCCAGAGTTTACTCAAACTCATGTCCGCTGAGTCAGTGATGCCATCCAACCATCTCATCCTCTGTTGTCCCCTTCTCCTCCTGCCTTCAATCTTTCCCAGCATCACAGTCTTTTCCAATGAGTCAGCTCTTCCCATTAGGGGGCCAAAGAATTGGAGCTTCAGCTTTAGCATCAGTCCTTCAAATAAAAATTGAGGACTGATTTCCTTTAGGATGGACTGGTTGGATCTCCTTGCAGTCCAAGGGGTTCTCAAGAGTCTTCTCCAATACCACAGTTCAAAAACATCAGTTCTTCAGTGCTCAGCTTTCTTTATGGTCCAACTCTCACATCCCTACGTGACTACTGGAAAAACCATAGCTTTGACTAGATGGAACTTTGTCAGCCAAGTAATGTCTCTGCTTTTTAATATGCTGTCAGGATTGGTCATAGGTTTTCTTCCAAAAGCAAGTGTCTTTTAGTTTCATGGCTGCAGTCACCATGTGCAGTGATTTTGAAGCCCAAGAAAATAAAATCTGTCACTGTTTCCATTGTTTCCCCATCTACTTGACATGAAGTTATGGGACCGGATGCCATGATTTTTGTTTTGGAATGCTGAGTTTTCAGCCAGCTTTTTCACTCTGCTCTTTCACTTTCATCAAGAGACTCTTTAGTTCCTCTTTGCTTTCTGCCATAAGAGTGGTGTCATCTGCATATCTAAGCTTATTGATATTTCTTCTGCAATCTTGATTCCAGCTGGTGCTTCATCCAGCCCAGCATTTCACATGATGTACTCTGCATATAAGTTAAATAAGCAGGATGACAGTATACAGCCTTGATGTACTCCTTTCCTAATTTGAAACCAGTCTGTTGTTCCATGTCCAGGTTTAACTGTTGTTTCCTGACCTGCATATAGATTTCTCAGGAGGCAGGTAAGGTGGTCTGGTATTCCCATCTCTTTCAGAATTTTCCACTGTTTATTGTGATCCACACAATCAAAGGCTTCGGCATAGCCAATAAAGCAGAAGTAGATGTTTTTCTGGAACTCTCTTGCTTTTTCTATGATCAAACAGATGTTGGCAATTTGATCTCTGGCTCTTCTGCCTTTTCTGAATCCACGTTGAACATTTGAAAGCTTCTGGTTCACATACTGTAGAAACTTCATTTGGAGAATTTTGAGCATTACTTTGCTAGCATGTGAGATGCGTGCAACTGTGCAGTAGTTTGAATATTCTTTGGCATTGCCTTTCTTTGGGATTGGAATGAAAATTGACCATTTCCAGTACTGTGGCCACTGCCGAGTTTCCAAATTTGATGGAATATTGAATTCAGCACTTTGACAGCATCATCTTTTAGGACTTGAAATAGCTCAACTTAAATTTCATCACCTCCATTCTCTCTGTTTGTAGTGATGCTTCCTAAGGCCCACCTGACTTCACATTCCAGGATGTCTGGCTCTCGGTGAGTGATCACACCATCATGGTTATCTGGGTCATGAAGATCATTTTTGTACAGTTCTTCTGTGTATTTTTGCCACCTCTTCTTAATATCCTCTGTTTCTGTTAGGTACATACCATTCTCAGTTCAGTTCAGTTCAGTTGCTCAGTCGTGTGCGACTCTTTGTGACCCCATGAATTGCAGCACGCCAGGCCTCCCTGTCCATCACCAACTCCCAGAGTTCACTCAGACTCATGTCCATCGAGTCAGTGATGCCATCCAGCCATCTCATCCTCTGTGGTCCCCTTCTCCTCCTGCCCCCAATCCCTTCCAGCATCAGAGTCTTTTCCAATGAGTCAACTCTTCGCATGAGGTGGCCAAAGTACTGGAGTTTCAGCTTCAGCATCATTCCTTCCAAAGAAATCCATTCTATTGGTATTTAAATTCTCTGGACTCCTAGGGAACCATGGTTCAGGGGTCAAGGTCCGCAACTTCAGTGTCAGCTCCTATAGATCTCTCAGTTATTAACTTGGACAAGGGGCTTCCCTAGTGGTCCAGGGGCTCAGACTCCATGGTCCCAGTGCAGAAGGCCTGGCTTCAGTCCTTGGTCAGGGAACTAGTTCCCCCATGCCACAGCTCAGAGCTCACAGGCCACAACTGAGGATTCCGCATGCCATGACTGAAGACCCCAGGTGCCACAGCTAGGACATGGAGCAGCCACATATATAAACAAAGACTAGCTCAGAGAAGGAGGCAACAGAGGATGAGACGGTGGGATGGAGTCATCAACTCAACGAACCTGAGCTTGAGCAAACTCTGGGACACAGTGAAGAACAGGGAAGTCTGGTGTGCTGCAGTCCATGGGGTCTAAAAGAGTTAGACACGACTGAGCAGCTGACCAAGAACTCACACAAAGTACTCAACCTTCCCTAGTTTCTTCATGTATAAAATGGGCATGATAACAAGATTCACTGTGACTGGAGGACTTCATAAAACACAGATGGCTGGACCACACCAGAATTAAGGATTTAGTTGGTCTGAATGAGGAGCTCAGGAATTACATTTCTCACATGTTCCCAGACAGCACTACACTGATGGTCAAGGGATCGACTGTGAGAATCATGGCTGTCTGAAATTCACAGCAAAGTGACTCACATATTCATTTAACACATATTTGTTAGGTGTCTTTATAAGTCAGATTCCAGATCGATGTTAGGGATGCAATAATAAGTCAGTCAGTTTATTTTCTTAGAGACCATAAAAATCTCTGTTGGAAACAGATGGAAAACAACAATAAATAAACAATGAAACCAACCAAAATAACTTCAGATGATCAATGTGAGGGTGAGAATACAGCTTTGTGAAGAGTTTTTAATTAGACTGGTGAGGAAAGTCCTCTCCGAGGAAGTGATATTTGATTTGAGGGCTGAGGATAGGAAAGAATCTGCTCTGCTGATAATACGGTAACAAGGTTTGTAGGTAGAGGGGAAAGTAAGCATAAAGTTTCAGAGCAGGAAAGAATCTGGCTTGTTCAAGGGACAGAAAAGAACCCATCTTGCTAAGGGAAAGTATGTGCAAAGGGAAGATGATCTGAAGTCAGTAGGCAGGAGCCAGACCACCTTACTGACTTACCAATGGTGAGCTGTTTGAATTTCATTCCAAGTGTGTGTATATAATAAGTTGCTGCAGTCATGTCCAGCTCTTTGTGACCCCATGGCGTGTAGCTCCCTAGGCTCCTCTCTCCATGGGATTCTCCAGGCAAGAACACTGGAGTGGAAGAGGGGTGTCATCTACTTTACATTTTATTATTTAAAATTTAAAAAAAAATGTAGGTATTTTTGATGTGGATCATTTTTTAAAGCCTTTATTGGATTGTTACAATATTGGTTCTATTGTATGTTTTGTGTTTTGGCTGCAGGCATGTGGGATCTTAGCTCTTCGGTTAGGGATCAACCCTCACCCCCTGCGTTAGAAGGTGAAATCTCAACCCTTGGGCCCCTGGGAAGCCCTTGCTTCATATTTTGAAAGATGACTGGCTGCTACGTGAGAGGGTGTGGCAGGGTAAGAGAACAGTCATCCTCAGGTTTTGCAAAGGTTCAGGGAAGAAATGGATGTGGCTGACGTTAGCATAATGGAACAGGGTTTGGAGAGTGGACAAGATTTGAGAAGGCTTTTGAAAACAGTGCTGGTAGGACTCAGTGATGGATTAGCTGTGGAGATGAGAGGTTGAGTATGTTCAATAGAAATTGTTTTCAATAAAAGAAGTGTAAATGATTGAAATGCCTTCAAAAATGCCTATAGGTTCCATGCCTGACTTTTAGTTTATTAAAAATAGTAAATTATCGTGGATAGTGGATTTATTCTTTCCCCAGGTAGACAGCTGATGATTAAAGCTGCCAAGATACTTCAGGCACTGTGTCTGAAGATGCGGGCACACACATCTGGGGCATGGATGGATGCGCTCATTAAAGGAAGTTACAGTGGACTCTGGATGAACATATTTCTACACTGAACTCTTAACTGTGCAGCAAATCAGGCTCCTACAACAAAGACAGCAAGTGGTTTGGAACAGAATAGAGGCTGAGCAGTAACAGGCTTTTTCTTCTACCGAAATCTCTGTATCTCCTCTTACTAAGCCTCATTCTCTAGTCTTCTTAAAAATTCCCTTTATGAACTTTATAAAAATAATGAAAAATAGTAGCAACCTGTGCTCAACAGCGTGGGATATGTGAACGCGTATTGGCACACAAAGGTAGTGAAATGCTGCTCCTGAAAGTAAATGCTGTTTGACATGGAACTAAATGCATTTTCTTTCCTTGTTGCGTCTGCCCCCGTCCTACTTCTGTTACAACTGGGCCTTCAGGTTGAGGTTATGTCTCTTTAAAAGACAACAGAGACATTTCTTTGAGTTTCAAACAATTCTATTTTAAAGTTAGTAGGTAGACTTTCAACTCAGATAGATAGGATTTTACATACAAAATCAATTATATAGAGACTTGATTCTCAGCTCGGTTCAGTTCAGTCTCTCAGTCATGTCCAACTCTTTGCAACCCCATGAATTGCAGCACGCCAGGACTGCCTGTCCATCACCAACTCCCAGAGTTTACCCAAACCCATGTCCATCGAGTCGGTGATGCCATCCAGCCATCTCATCCTCTGTCATCCCCTTCTCCTCCTGACTTTACCGAAAGTCAAAGAAAAGCCAAGAGGAGGATGTGATAAAAAGATTTTTGTTATTTATTAAAGGGGAAATTGCTTTGTAAAATTGTGAGTGAGTAGGATAAAACCAAGAGAGAGAAGAAGATGAGATAGAAACCAGGGACCCAAATGTCATGGTGGCTTCCTTGTTACAATGCAGGTAGACATAAGAGGTTTGGCTTTGACCCCTGGGTCAGGAAGATCCCCTGGAGGAGGGCATGGCAACCTACTCCTGTATTCTTGCCTTGAGAATCCCATGGAGACAGAAGCATGGTACGGTCTATAGGGTCGCAAGAATTAGACACGACTGAAGCAACTTAGCATGCATGCATGTTTTAAACAAGAAGACATAGGGATACCTTCACCTGGCAAATTTAATGCTTAATCCTCAGTGGGCATGAGAGCTCAGCAATGCATAGAGATCTGTGAAGGAAAAGAAAATTTTTGGCATTTATTGCTATATTAATATTTTTTGTAATAACCTTTAATCCAGCTGCATTTATATTATGTAATCATTTTTTAAATGCTGGAACAGAGCACATTGATATAAAACACTTTGTCACCTTTAAAGTTTATAATGAAAAGGAGGCCATAGAATGTTTTCTATAGCATGAAAAAATTGTGGAAAGAAACAGTACAAAAATGTATACATCAAAGTTTAAATCATGACCTGTAGGTGATGGCATTGTAAGTAATTTTTACTCTGTGATTCTTTTAGCTTCCTAAACATTTAAAAGGTGTTATTTAAAATCAATTCTATCAAAATATGATTTACATATAACGAAGGGCAGAGATTTTAGGTACACAGTTCAATCAGTTTTTACAAATGTATAAAGCCATAGAAACATCACCCTTATTAATGTCATACAGTATTTGATTGTGTACCTTTGGATTTGAAATATACCTTCTGCCTCAAACATTGATGTGATTTCTAGCACCATAAACTTCACAGAATTTGTTTGGCTTCTTTGGGCAAAATAAAGTCTATGAAATTTATTCATGTTGTTTGTGTATCAGAAATTCATTTTAAAAAGTTTCTAGCTAGTATTCAACTGTACAGTTCATCTATTCACCTATTAAAGGATATTGATTGCTAAATAGCATTTATTTATTTATTTATTTTAATTTAAATTTTATTTTTTTTACTTTACAATACTGTATTGGTTTTGCCATACATTGACATGAATCCACCACAGGTGTACATGAGTTCCCAACCCTAAACCCCCCTCCCATCACCCTCCCCATATCATCTCTCTGGGTCATCCCAGTGCACCAGCTCCAAGCATCCTGTATCCTGTATCAAACCTAGACTAGCAATTCGTTTCTTACATGATAGTATATATGTTTCAATGCCATTCTCCCAAATCATCCCACCCTCTCCCTCTCCCACAGAGTCCAAAAGACTGTTCTTTACATCTGTGTCTCTTTTGCTGTCTCGCATATAGGGTTATCATGACCATCTTTCTAAATTCCATATATATGTGTTAGTATACTGTATTGGTGTTTTTCTTTCTGGCTTACTTCACTCTGTATAATCGGCTCCAGTTTCATCCACCTCATTAGAACTGATTCAAATGTATTCTTTTTAATGGCTGAGTAATACTCCATAGTGTATATGTACCAGAGATTTCTTATCCATTCGTCTGCTGATGGACATCTAGGTTGCTTCCATGTCCTGGCTATTATAAACATGGCTGCGATGAATATTGGGGTACATGTGTCTCTTTCAATTCTGGTTTCCTCAGTGTGTATGCCCAGCAGTGGGATTGCTGGGTCATAAGGCAGTTCTATTTCCAGTTTTTTAAGGAATCTCCACACTGTTCTCCATAGTGGCTGTACTAGTTTGCATTCCCACCAACAGTGTAAGAGGGTTCCCTTTTCTCCACACCCTCTCCAGCATTTATTGCTTGCAGACTTTTGGATTGCAGCCATTCTGACTGGTTTGAAATGGTACCTCATTGTGGTCTTGATTTGCATTTCTCTGATAATGAGTGATGTTGAGCATCTTTCCATGTGTTTGTTAACCATCCGTATGTCATCTTTGGAGAAATGTCTATTTAGTTCTTTGGCCCATGTTTTGATTGGGTCATTTGTTTTTCTGGAATTGAGCTCCAGGAGTTGCTTGTATATCTTTGAGATTAGTTGTTTGTCAGTTGCTTCATTTGCTATTATTTTCTCCCATTCTGAAGGCTGCCTTTTCACCTTGCTTATAATTTCCTTTGTTGTGCAGAAGCTTTTAATTTTAATTAGACCCCATTTGTTTATTTTTGCTTTATTTCCAGAATTCCGGGAGGTGGATCATAGAGGATCCTGCTGTGATTTATGTTGGAGAGTGTTTTGCCTATGTTATCTTATTGGAGTTTTATAGTTTCTGGTCTTACATTTATATCTTTAATCCATTTTGAGGAGAAGGCAATGGCACCCCACTCCAGTACTCTTGCCTGGAAAATCCCATGGACAGAGGAGCCTGGAAGGCTACAGTCCATGGGGTCGCTGAGGGTCGGGCACGACTGAGTGACTTCACTTTCACTTTTCACTTTGATGCATTGAAGAAGGAAATGGCAACCCACTCCAGTGTTCTTGCCTGGAGAATCCCAGGGATGAGGTAGCCTGGTGGGCTGCTGTCCATGGGGTCGCACAGAGCTGGACACGACTGAAGTGACTTAGTAGTAGTAGTAGTAATCCACTTTGAGTTTATTTTTGTGTGTGGTGTTAGTAAGTGTTCTAGTTTTATTCTTTTACAAGTGGTTGACCAGTTTTCCAAGCACCACTTCTTAAAGAGATTGTCTTTAACCCATTGTATATTCTTGCCTCCTTTGTCAAAGATAAGGTGTCCATAGGTGTGTGGATTTATCTTTAGGCTTTCTGTTGTGTTCCATTGATCAATATTTCTGTCTTTGTGCCAGTACCATACTGTCTTGATGACTGTGGCTTTAAAATTCATTTTAATTAGTTCCTCTAGAGACTACTATTAATTTATGACATTTTAAATTATTACAGTCAGAATTATATTGAAACATGTTACACATCACTCTTCAAAAACCATATTTCACTAATGTATAAATGCTATAAATCTTGTAATAGTTTAATTTCATTTGCTCCATTCTTTATGCTGTGGTTTCCATATATTTTAATTCTTTATAGGTTATAGATGGATATTACAGTGCTATTATTTTTGTTTCAAACCTTCATTTTTCTTTTAAAAAAATTAAAATAAGAAAAATGCTATTATTTTTTATTAGGCACAGGTTACTCTTTCCTGGGCTTTTCTATTCTTTATGTAATCAGTCCCCACCCTGCACTATTTTCTTTCAGCCTGGGAGAGTATCCCTTTAACATCCATATGAAAAAGATAAGCTGGCAGCACACCCTGCAGGTATCATTCCTCTAAACACGAAATTGTTTTCTTCTCTCTTTGTAGAATATGTGCATTTGATGTGTTATCAAGCCCTGTCTGACTCTTTGGGACCCTATGGACTGTAGCCCACCAGGCTCCTCTGTCCATGGGATTCTCCAGGCGGGAACACTGGAGTGGGTTGCCATTTCCTCCTCCAGCACATCTTCCTTGCCCAGAGATTGAACCCGAGTCTCCTGCATTGACAGGCAGATTATTTACCACTGAGCCACCTGTGAAGCCCCTGAAATATGTCCACTAAACAAAGTTCTTTGTGGACAATCTTTCCCTCTGTTCCCTTCCCCTTCCCCAAATTCCAGTTCTTAAAATATGGACACTCTTTTTGTCTTCTGACCTCCATTGTTTCTAATGAAGAATCAGTTGTTGCTTTTTTCTTTTTTTTGTATGTGACATGCCATTTACCTCTGGGGGCTTCTAAGGTTTTTCTTTTACTTTGATTGATTTTTAGCACCATGCCCGTGATGTGAATAGATTTGGTTTCATTTTTACTTATTCTCCTGGAAGTTACTAAACTTGTAGGGTCTGTACATTGATGTTTTTCACCAAATTTGGGAAAAACTTGGTCACAGCTCCTGTAAATATTTTTTCTGCCCCATTTTCTCTCTCCTCTTATTATGAGACTCTATGTCCATAGGTCAGTGAAGATCTTTTTTTTTTTTTTTTTCTGCCCTATTTCTCTGCTTTTCCTCGTGGCTTATTTCTATGAATGACTTAAAGTTTATTAACTTTTCCTATTGCTATTTCTAATCTTTTATTAATGTCAAATAGTGAAGTGAAGTGAAGTCGCTCAGTCGTGTCCGACTCTTTGCGACCCCATGGACTGTAGCCTATCAGACTCCTCCGTCCATGGGATTTTCCAGGCAAGAGTGCTGGAGTGAGTTGCCATTTCCTTCTCCAGGGGGTCTTCCCGACCCAGGAATCAAACCCGGGTCTCCCGCATTGCGGGCAGACGCTTTACCGTCTGAGCCACCAGGACTATTTTAAAATTTCAGAAGCTATAATTTTCCATTAGTATATTTCTATTCATCTTAAAAAGTTAATTTCCATTTCTTGGCTGCAATTCTTCTCCAGGTCACTTATTAAGAGCTATTTTTGGTTAAATCCTTCAACATATTTAACGGCTGCTTAAAAGTCATTGTCTGCCAGTTTTAATGTGGGGTCATTTCTCTTGGATTGATATCTTTCATGATCATGGACAATATTTTTCTTGAATTTTGTATGCATAGAAAAAATTGTAAATTGTAAGCTGGATGTCCTGCAGTATATATTGTAGAGTTTGGGCTATGTTGTCTTCCTTAATAGAACATTGAGTTTTTTCTGACAGGCAATTGATTACTGGAAGGTTTCATTCATCTTACTGAAGCTCTGCTTAGTGTTTGTAAAGGTGTGTCTCGAGTAGCTTTAAACTAAGACATGGTGCTTAAGAAACTCCTGAAATGTTGCCATCCTGTGGTTTCAGCTATGTGTTCAGTATATTAACAATGCCTTTTTGCTCTCACTGGGCCAATGTTTCATATTATTCTAAAATATCTCCATAACACTATCAACCCAGTAGCAGTCACTTGTATAGCCATTACAGAATCTCACACTGAATATACACAGGCTAGGACTTGTCCAGGGGTCTGGGACTTCCCTGGTGGCTCAGACTGTAAAGAATCTACCTGCAATGCAGGAGACCTGGGTTCAATCCCAGGATCAGGAAGATTCCCTGGAGAAGGAAATGGCAACCCATTCTAGTATTCTTGCTTGGAGAAGTCCATGGACAGAGGAGCCTGGCAGGCTACAGTCCATGGGGTCCCAAAGAATTGGACACGACTGAGTGACTAGCACTTAATCACCTACATATGGTACCCCGTTACTTCATCCTCTCTGCTCTTCTTTGCTACAATTCAGGTGCTTCTGCAGCCTTGCACTTGGACCTCTGCCTCCTCAGCTTAGAGGGACCACTGAACTGTGATTGGGTTCTAATTCTCTGTGCTGTGGTTTTGAAAGAAGTTTTATGCATATATATCTATCTATCGGTTCAGTTCAGTTGCTCAGTCATGTCTGACTATTTGCGACCCCATGGACTGCAGCACGCCAGGCTGTATCCATGTGTAGAGTCTTCTCTTGTGTTGTTGGAAGAGGGTGTTGGTTATGGCCACTGAGTTCTCTTGGCAAAACTCTTTTAGCCTTTTCCCTGCTTGATTTTGTACTCCAAGTTTTAATCTCTTGACTTCCTACTTTTGCATTCCAGTCCCCTATGATGAAAAGAACAACTTTTTGGGTGTTAGTTCTAGAAGGTCTTGTAGGTCTTCATAGAACCATTCAACTTTAGCTTCTTCAACATTAGTGATTGGGGTATAGACTTGGATTACTGTGATATTAAACGGTTTACAGACCATGCTTTGCAGAGAGCACTGTAAATCTTGGGGCTTACCTCTTTTTTCCCTCTCTGTCAAGAATTGCAGTACTCTGTGGCCTTTTCTGGGCTTCCCAGGTGGCACTAGTGGTAAAGAACCTGCCTGCCACTGCAGGAGGCAGAAGAGATGCAGGTTTGATCCCTGGGTTGGGAAGATTCCCTGAGGAGGGCACAGCAACCCACTCCAGTGTTCTTTCATGGAGAATCCCATGGACAGAGGAGCCTGGAGGGCTGTAGTCCACAAGGTCGCACAGAGTCATCCAGGACCGAAGTGACTGAGCACACACACATATGGCTTGTCATCCAGTGCCTAAAACTGATAGCCTTATATATTTTGTCCAGTTTTTATCTAATGCAGGAAGATAATTCTGGTACCTGTTAATCTAGCATGCAGGAAGGAGGAATTTTTCAACTGAGTATTACTTTTAGAAATTTATTTTATTGAAGTATGGTTAATTTACAATGGTGTGTTAAGTTTTGCTATTTAGTGAATGATACACACACACACATGCACACACACACACACACATATACTCTTTTTCATATTCTTTCCCATTATGATTTTTCTAAGGACATTGAATATAGTTCCCTGTGCTATATAGTAAGACCTTGTTGTTCATCATTCTGTATATAATAGTTGACATCTGCTAATCCTGACTATCACTCTATTCCTTCCTCATCCTCTTCCCCCTGGTAATCACGAGTCTCTTCTCTATGTCTGTGAATCTGTTTCTGGTTTGTAAATAAATTCACCTGTGTGATGTTGTAGATCCCACATGTAAGTGACATCATATGGTGTTCGTCTTTCCCTTTCTGACTTACTTCACTCAGTATGATAGCCTCTCGGTCCATCTACGGTGTTGCAAATGGCGTTATTTCATTTATTTTTATGGCTGAGTAGTATTCTATTGTGTGTGTGTGTGTGTGTGTGTGTGTGTGTGTGTACCACATCTTCTTTGTCCATTCATTTGTCGATGGACATTTAGGTTGCTTCCATGTCTGCCTACTATGAATAGTACTGCTATGAATATTTGGGTGCATGACTGCAGCCAAGAAATTAAAAGACGCTTACTCCTTGGAAGAAAACTTATGACCAACCTAGTCAGCATATTCAAAAGCAGAGACATTACTTTGCCAACTAAGGCCCGTCTAGTCAAGGCCATTGTTTTTCCAGTAGTCATGTATGGATGTGGGAGTTGGACTGTGAAGAAGGCTGAGCGCCAAAGAATCGATGCTTTTGAACTGTGGTGTTGGAGAAGACTCTTAAGAGTCCCTTGGACTGCAGGAGATCCCACCAGTCCATTTTGAAAGAGATCAGCCCTGGGATTTCTTTGGAAGGAATGATGATAAAGCTAAAACTCCAGTACTCTGGCCACCTCATGCGAAGAATTGACTCATTGGAAAAGACTCTGATGCTGGGAGGGATTGGGGGCAGGAGGAGAAGGGGACGACAGAGGATAAGATGGCTGGATGGCATCACTGACTTGATGGATGTGAATCTGAATGACCTCCGGGAGTTGGTGATGGACAGGGAGGCCTGGCGTGCTGCGATTCATGGGGTCGCAAAGAGTCAAACACGACTGAGTGACTGAACTGAACTGAACTGAATCCTTTTTAAAAATTTTATTTATTTTAATTGGAGGCTAATTACTTTACAATACTGTGGTGGTTTTTGCCATACACTGACATGAATCAGCCATGGGTGTACATGTGTCCCCCATCCTGAAGCCCCCTCCCATCACCCTCCCCATCCCATCCCTCAGGGTCATCACAGTGCACCAGCCCTGAGCACCCTGTCTCATGCATCGAACCTGGACTGGTGATCTATTTCACATACGGTAATATACATGTTTCAATGCTATGTATCTTTTTGAATTATAGCTTTGTCCTGACATATGCCCAGGAGTGGGATTGCTAGATCATATGGCAACTTTAGTTTTAGTTTTTTGAGGAACCTCCATACTATTTTCCATAGTGGCTGCATTAATTTACAATCCCACTAACAATGTAGAAGGGTTCCCTTTTCTCCACATCCTCTCCAACATTTATTATTTGTCAATTTTTAAAATAATGGCCATTCTGACTGGTGTGAGGTGATATCTTATTGAGTTTTGATTTGCATTTCTCAGTTGGGTACTATCTTTGATGATAGAAATCTACATAAGCTTTATTAAACTTTACTGCATATGACACTTGGTTACAGGAGAGCCTTGAGTTGCGAGGTGAAGAATTTAGTATTAGTTCAGAGATATGGGTCTGCAGCACTGACAATTTTTTATGTTGATATGAATTTTGTTTCTGAATTCAGATTCTTTCTCTGTTATTCCCGGATTATACAACTATCTTCACAGTGTGACACAGATTTTCACATGGATAGTTGAGGATCAAGGCAGGAAATGGCCAGCCTGTGTTCTCCCTGTAACAGGAAAATTGATTTTATTGTGTTCACTGTGAATGGTTAGGAAAAAATAAAAGAGAAATGTTGTAGTAAGCCTTTTAAATTGCCCATCTATATGAACCAAATAATCCTTTTCTTATCCCGTCTCCCACTTTCCCTCTAATTCTTTCCTTCATTTTATGTGTTTATTTTTTCCTTTTGTCTTTAATGTTAATCGTTGGATATACATCTAGTCTTTGCTCTATTTCTCCTTGCTTTATATACTTGACCTTTAACCACTAGATCAGGGATAAAACTAAAGATGTTTTAAAACATCTAAATCAGTTTCTAAATCAACAGTGAAATGGTCTTCCTTTTGACAAGTTATAGGAAGCATCCATCTATTTAAGCCTCTGAGTCAGATATGGAAGAGCAATGCCTGAACAAAGAAAGATGTCTGTTTATTTTAAAATGTTCATTTCAGTTCAGTTCAGTCATTCAGACGTGTCCGGCTCTTTGCAACCCCATGATTTGCAGCACGCCAGGCCTCCCTGTCCATCACCAACTCCTGGAGTTCACTCAGACTCACGTCCATCGAGTCCGTGATGCCATCCAGCCATCTCATCCTCTGTCATCCCCTTCTCCTCCTGCCCCCAATCCCTCCCAGCATCAAAGTCTTTTCCAATGAGTCAACTCTTTGCATGAGGTGGCCAAAGTACTGGAGTTTCAGCTTTAGCATCATTCCTTCCAAAGAAATCCCAGGGTTGATCTCCTTCAGAATGGACTGGTTGGATCTCCTGCAGTCCAAGGGACTCTCAAGAGTCTTCTCCAACACCACAGTTCAAATGCATCAATTCTTTGGCGCTCAGCCTTCTTCACAGTTGAACTCTCACATCCATATATGACCACAGGAAAAACCATAGCCTTGACTAGATGGACCTTAGTCAGCAAAGTAATGTCTCTGCTTTTGAATATGCTATCTAGGTTGGTCATAATTTTTCTTCCAAGAGTAAGCATCTTTTAATTTCATGGCTGCAGTCACCATCTGCAGTGATTTTGGAGCCCAACAAAATAAAGTCTTACACTGTTTCCACTGTTTCCCCATCTATTTCCCATGAAGTGATGGGACCAGATGCCGTGATCTCCTTTTTCTGAATGTTGAGCTTTAAGCCAACTTTTTCGCTCTCCTCTTTCACTATCATCAAGAGGCTTTTTAGCTCCTCTTCACTTTCTGCCATAAGGGTGGTGTCATCTGCATATCTGAGGTTATTGATATTTCTCCTGGCAATCTTGACCCCAGCTTGTGTTTCTTCCAGTCCAGCGTTTCTTATGATGTACTCTGCATAGAAGTTAAATAAGCAGGGTGACAATATACAGCCTTGACGTACTCCTTTTCCTGTTGGGAATCAGACTGTTGTTCCATGTCCAGTTCTAACTGTTGCTTCCTGACCTGCATACAGATTTCTCAAGAGGCAGGTCAGGTTGTCTGGTATTCCCATCTCTCTCAAAATTTTCTACAGTTTATTGTGATCCACACAGTCAAAGGCTATGGCATAGTCAATAAAGCAGAAATAGATGTTTTTCTGGAACTCTCTAGTTGTTTCCGTGATCCAGTGGATGTTGGTAATTTGATCTCTGGTTCCTCTGCCTTTTCTAAAACCAGCTTGAACATCAGGAAGTTCATGGTTCACGTATTCCTGAAGCCTGGCTTGGAGAATTTTGAGCATTACTTTACTAGCATGTGAGATGAGTGCAATTGTGCAGTAGTTTGAGCATTCTTTGGCATTGCCTTTCTTTGGGATTGGAATGGAAACTGACCTTTTCTAGTTCTGTGGCCACTGCTGAGATTTCCAAATTTGCTGGCATAATGAGTGCAGGACTTTCACAGCATCATCTTTCAGGATTTGAAACAGCTCAACTGGAATTCCATCACCTCCACTAGCTTTGTTCGTAGTGATGCTTTCTAAGGCCCACTTGACTTCACATTCCAGGATGTCTGGCTCTAGATGAGTGAGCATACACTCGTGATTATCTGGGTCATGAAGATCTTTTTTGTATAGTTCTTCTGTGTATTCTTGCCACCTCTTCTTAATATCTTCTGCTTCTGTTAGGTCCATACCATTTCTGTCCTTTATCGAGCCCATCTTTGCATGAAATGTTTCTTTGGTATCTCTAATTTTCTTGAAGAGGTCTCTAGTCTTTCCCATTCTGTTCTTTTCCTCTAATTTTTTTGCATTGATCGCTGATGAAGGCTTTCTTATCTCTTCTTGCTATTCTTTGGAACTCTACATTCAGATGCTTATGTCTTCCTTTGCTCCTTTGCTTTTTGCCTCTCTTCTTTTCACAGCTATTTGTAAGGCCTCCCCAGACAGCCATTTTGCTTTTCTGCATTTCTTTTCCATGGGGATGGTCTTGATCTCTGTCCCCTGTACAATGTCATGAACCTCATTCCATAGTTTATCAGGCACTCTATCTATCAGATCTAGGCCCTTAAATCTATTTCTCACTTCCACTGTATAATCATAAGGGATTTGATTTAGGTCATACCTGAGTGGTCTAGTAGTTTTCCCTACTTTCTTCAATTTAAATCTGAATTTGGTAATAAGGAGTTCATGATCTGAGCCACAGTCAGCTCCTGGTCTTGTTTTTTTGACTGTATAGAGCTTCTCCATGTTTGGCTGCAAAGAATATAATCAATCTGATTTCGGTGTTGACCATCTGGTGATGTCCACGTGTAGAGTCTTCTCTTGTGTTGTTGGAAGAGGGTGTTTGCTATGACCAGTGCATTTTCTTGGCAAAACTCTTAGTCTTTGCCATGTTTCATTCCACATTCCAGAGCCAAATTTGCCTGTTACTCCAGGTGTTTCTTGACTTCCTACTTTTGCATTCCACTCCCCTATAATGAAAAGGACATCTTTTGGGGGTGTTAGTTCTAAAAGGTTTTGTAGGTTTTCATAGAACTGTTCAACTTCAGTTTCTTCAGTGTTACTGATTGGGGCATAGACTTGGATTACTGTGATATTGAATGGTTTGCCTTGGAAATGAACAGAGATCATCCTGTTGTTTTTGAGATTGCATCCAAGTACTGTATTTTGGACTCTTTTGTTGACATGATGGCTACTCCATTTCTTCTGAGGGATTCCTGCCTGCAGTAGTAGATATAATGGTCATCTGAGTCAAATTCACCCATTCCAGTCCATTTTAGTTCACTGATTCCTAGAATGTCCACGTTCACGCTTGGCATCTCTTGTTTGACCACTTCCTATTTGCCTTGATTCATGGACATGACATTCCAGGTTCCTATGCAATATTGCTCCTTACAGCATCAGACCTTGCTTCTATCACCAGTCACATCCACAGCTGGGTATTGTTTTTGCTTTGGCTCCATCCCTTCATTCTTTCTGGAGTTATTTCTGCACTGATCTCCAGTAGCATGTTGGGCACCTACTGACCTGGGGAGTTCCTCTTTCAGTATCCTATCATTTTGCCTTTTCATACTGTTCATGGGGTTCTCAAAGCAAGAATATTGAAGTGGTTTGCCATGCCCACCTCCAGTAGACCACATTCTGTCAGACCTCTCCACAATGACCCGCCTGTCCTGGGTTTCCCCATGGGCATGGCTTAGTTTCATTGAGTTAGACAAGGCTGTGGTCCTAGTGTGATTAGACTGACTAGTTTTCTGTGAGTATGGTTTCAGTGTGTCTGTCCTCTGATGCCCTCTTGCAACACCTACCATCTAGTTGGATTTCTTTTACCTTGGGCGTGGGGTATCTCTTCACAGCTTTTAACATTTTAAAATGTTAAATCAAGCAATTCTTAACTATGCAATTGATTTTCAGTATGACTTTCATAGCACAATATGCCTATTTGTTATTGTTGTGGAACACTTTCAGAAATTTATAGAGAATTTTGCTCTTTTTGAATTTTTATATTTATTGTTTCATATTATAATACTTTGGATATTTGCCCATCAGTCTCCTGGCAATGGGGCATCAAAACACAAAAGTTTGAGTTACTAATTTTAATACATTTCTTTTGCCTTTAGTTTCTCTGCATACTACCCATTTTGGCATTTTCCCCATTCAAGGAAGAAAAATAACCCTAGGTCTGTCAACTGACATACCAATGATCCTTCCCATCCTGAAATATTCCTGGAAAGATCTATTCATGGGACATAGACTCAGCACTGCACTGCTGATCATTCAGCTTCACGACTAAATTCTTCTCTCAGATACACTTTTACACAGCTCTTATTCTCAGTCATATCAAATTATAAATGGTGCCTGAAACTTCTGATACAGTAAGAAACAGTGGAAAGTGCACAGAACATGGAATCAGATAAACCTGGATTTGGTTCTTGGCTTCATTGCTTGCAAGCTCTGCAGACCCTCTAAACCATAGATTTCTCACTGCTGCTGCTGCTGCTGCTGCTGCCTGACTCTGTGCGACCCCATAGATGGCAGCCCACCAGGCTCCCCCGTCCCTGGGATTCTCCAGGCAAGAACACTGGAGTGGGTTGTCATTTCCTTCTCCAATGCATGAAAGTGAAAAATGAAAGTCAAGTCACTCAGTCATGTCCGATTCATGACCTCATGGACTGCAGCCTACCAGGCCTCTCCATCCATGGGATTTTCCAGGCAAGGGTACTGGAGTGGGATGCCATTGCCTTCTCTGAGATTTCTCACTAGTAAGATTCAAATCATAAATATCATTCATATGTCCTACACAGGTACATATCTTGAAGAATTTATGACCCAAGGTAGGAGCTGTTAGTAAGTGTATGATATTTGTAATTCTTTATAAAATCTAGTCACTTAACTATCAGGAAACCTGGAAGTAATAGATTCTATTTTCACTGGAGTTGATTTATCAAACAAACTCTTCTTTTTTCCAAATAATTAATGTTGTCTTGAGAAGAGAGCCCACGCCACCCTTTAGGTAATTGGAGCCAGTGGGCTATCTCATATTAACCAAGTCATGTGGGAGTGACATTGGGCATTTCTCAAAGGGAAACAGACACTTGTTTTGCAAATGTCTGAATTCTTTACTCTGCTATAGATCTCATTCAAAGGTCACATTTTAGTAGGCTTTTTTAAGCCATTTTTAAAGACAGACCACATGCTCTAAAGCCAGAGGGACATGGAATAAAATTCCCAATGTTTCTACTTCCTAGCCGCATGTCATCGCTCAAGTTGCCTATTCTTCATGAATCTCATCTTTCTTCCTCATTAAATGGGAATAACATCACTTGCCTTGCAGGATGTTTGTTGTGATTAAATGAGGTAGCCTATGTAAAAATGTTCATCCTTGATGATCAATCAAATATTAACTGCCTTTCCACTTTTTTCTTCCACCTCTGATCTATGTTACTGAATAACAACTGAAAGATTTCCTGGAATTTAGAAACCAATGTGCTCAGTCTTACGAACAACAAAAAAAATGTATCTTGCACTTTGGTTGGGCGTCCCTGGTGTAGTGGTAAAGAGTCTGCCTTTCAATGCAGGAGATGCAGATTCAGTCCCAGGGTTGGGAAGATCCTCTGGAGAAAGAAATGACAACCCACTCCAATATTCTTGCCTGGAAAATCTCATGGACAGAGGAACCTGGTGGGCTAAGGTCCATGGGGTAGCAAAAGAGTTGGACATGACTGAGCTTAAGATTAAATAGCAACACCAACAAGAAATTTTAGTCATTTGTGTTGGTTTAACAATCCATATAATTTCTGAATCTTAATTTTAATTTAAAGTTTCAGCATGAAAACTATATCTCTACAGTGATTGAAACTGCATAAATAGAATCATTTTAAAACATTTTTCATTTGAACTATTTATGCCATCATGGCATGTCTCTTAATGTTATTAAAAAGAATACTTTCATTGCAAACTGTGAGGCCCAACAAAATCTCTCCACTCCTTTTGGCCACACACTTGGGATAATTCGTGTCATGCCTAGATCCTTACTCATGTATCAAGATGCCCTGTGTGACATGTGTAACATCAGGGCACAAAGTTTTTGAATCAGTCATAAGGAGAAAATGAAAAAAACCTGGATTGCTCTTAGGGACCTTACTGGATGGCCCCAATTAGGCTTTATTACTTAAACTACAATATTGAATACATTGATAAATGTAAAGTTTGAGATTATTGTTTACCTATCTTGGGTGTTCCAAGAGGTCCAACCATGTTAATCATTCTAAAAGGAAGTGAATTTTAGCATGGGGAATTTTACATAAAAGACGGGTTTTGTAATAAATTAAGAGAAAAGTTATTTCTTTTTCCTGGAGCTGAATGACAGTTTGGTCTACATATGGAGCCTTAGAGATGACCAGAGCCTTTCTGACAACGGGGATGGGAACGTGCACTTGGTTCCAGGGAGGCAGCCCAGATGGTGCAAGAGATGGCTTTTTTTTTTTTTTTTAATTGGAGTATTGTTAAAGACTGCTCAGATGCTCAGTCCAGAGAAGGAAATGGCAACCCACTCCAGCACTCTTGCCTAGAAAATCCCATGGACGGAGGAGCCTGGTGTCCATGGGATCGCAAAGAGTCGGACACGACTGAGAGACTTCACTCACTCAGAGCCGGACACGACTGAAGCGACTTGGCGGCGGCAGCAGCAGCAGCTGCTCAGTCATGACCGCTAGCGCCACCTATAGTTGCTTTACACTGTGGTGGTGTCTTCAGCTGTACAGCAAAGAGGATACATACATCCTCTCTTTTTTGGATTTCCTTCCCAATTAGGTCCTCAGAGAGCATTAAGTAGAGTTTCCTGTGCCATATAGAAGGTTCTCGTTAGCTCTCTATTTTATACATGATAGTAGAGTGTATATGTAAATTCCAATCTCCCGATTTATTCCACTCCTCCCCTTTCCTCGCTTGGTGTCCATAAACTTGTTCTCTATGTCTGTGTTTCTCTTTCTACTTTGAAGATAGGTTCATCTGTACTGTTGTTTTAAAGAGCAATCTCCTTTTTTTTTTTTTATGGTAATACAACAGAAAAGTGAAATCGCTCAGTTGTGTCCTACTCTTTGCGACCCCATGGCCTGTAGCCTACCAGGCTCCTCTGTCCAGGGGATTTTCCAGGCAATAATCCTGGAGTGGATTGCCATTTCCTTCTCCAGGGGATCTTCCCAACCCAGGAATCGAACTCAGGTCTCCCACATTGTAGACAGACACTTTACCGTCTGAGCCGAATATTACCATAAAAAGAAGATGGCTCTTAAAGGAACATTGGGAGTTGTCTGCACTTTGGCACTTTGGCACTTTGTTGTAAATTAGTTTGTGTTTTGCTTGTTGCTTTTCCATTATCCCTGGACCATCCATGAAGTGAAGTAGGTCAGAAGAGAAAAACATATATTGTATATTAATGTATATATATGGAATCTAGAGGGCTTCCCTGGTGGCTCAGATGGTAAAGAATGTGCCTGCAATGCAAGAGACCTGGGTTCAATCTCTGGGTCAGGAAGATCCCATGGAGAAAGGAACGGCAGTGCACTCTGCTATTCTTGCCTAGAAAAATCCCATGGACAGAGAGAAGCCTGGAGGGCCACAGTCCATGGGTTTTCAAAGAGTTGGACACAACTGAACAGCTCCTCCACTTCATGGAATCTAGAAAGATGGTGCTGATGAACCTGTTTGCAGGGCAGTGATGGAGATGCAGACAGATAGAAAAGACTTGAGGTCACAATAGGGGAAGGAGAAGGTGGGACGGGTTGAGAGAGCAGCATGGGAACATACACGCTACCGTATGTAAAACAGACAGCCAGGGGACTTGCTGTATGACACAGGGAGCTCAACCCAGTGCCCCAAGACCACCTAGAGGAGTGGGATAGGACGGGAGACAGAAGGGAGGTTCCAGAGGGAGGGACACACGCCTACCGAGGACTGACTCATGTCGATGTACAGCAGAGAGCAATACAATATTGCAAAGAAATTATCCTCCAAATAAAAATAAATAAGTTTGAAAAAGAGTACCAGAAGAATCTGTCTTATTTTGTGAGAGATTAAGGAGAAGGGCATATTTCATCCTTGGAAGAATATAAGAAAGGAATAGTTACAGTGTTTCTCCAGAGACAAGAGTAGCGATCACACCTAGGTAACCAGCAAGGACAGCTGTGTACACTGAAGCAGTGAGCTCTCAGAGGTTTTGGCAGCAAAAACAATCAGCGGTGGCCCATCAGGAAGGGGAGGAGAGCTGGGCTGAAAGGACACAGACGCGTTTTTCTGAAGATGGTGTCATGGAAATCACTGACAAAGCTGTGAATCTTCTAGTTACCAGCAAGGAAGGCAATGGAGGCTCTTTTGGAACTTGAATTACACGTAGGCTGTTTTGAATTGTCATGAGGATTTATAGAAAGAATTCAGAAAGCTCGAATAGTTCAGTTATAAAAAATAGTTAATATATTTTATGTCAATCTTCAAAGTGGAGTATTTTAAGCAAGATCATAAATACTCGTAATCCTTGCCACTAGGAAAATAATTTTGCAAATTTAGAAATTCATATGAACAAGTTAGAGTGGGAAGAAAAGACCAAAGAAATGGAATGACAGGACTTTTATATCTATGCTAGGAGCATGGGTGCAGGTGGGAGAGGAGATTTCAGAGCAGCTCTTCGGTGAAAGTCATAGAATACAGTTCGCCAAGATATTTGAGCTAATGAGAAGGTACCCATTTGAAGCATTTGAGCTGTGTAATTAATATTACTTTAACAAAGCTAAAGTTTGTTCATTATCCTTTAATCAGTTTACTGTCTAGTGTCTGTGACTGTATTTGTCCAGCAAGGATGCACTGCTTCATTTGGCCAATATCAATTATTTTCCTTTCTTTCCAACATTATTTGAAATAAACATTCGTGTTAGTATTCTTTAAAAAAAAAAAAAAGTTCTGTTTTTTTAATCTTTTGGCTGCAACACGTGGCATGGGGGATCTTAGTTCCCTGTCCAGAGATCCAAGTCACATCCCTTGCATTGGAAGCATGGAGTCTTAAACACTGGACCACCAGGGAAATCCTGTGTTAGCATTCTTATGTGCATTAAATCCTGGTGGCTCAAATGGTAAAGGAACTGCCTGCACTGTAGCAGACCCAGTACCAATCCCTTGGTTGGGAAGATCCCCTGGAGAAGGGAATGGCTACCCACTGCAGTATTCTTGCCTGGAGAGTTCCACGGACAGAGGAGCCTGCTGGGCTGCAGACCATGGGTGGCAGAGTCAGACATGACTGAGGGACTAACAGTATGCACTGAAGCATCAGGAAGTTAGCCACCTTTTACTTGTAGGGTTTAACATTAAACAAAGAGAATTACAAAGACTGCTTAAAGTTCCATAGTGTCTCTTAAGAAAATATCTCAGTAGGTTAAACCTCTCATTTTATTGGCTCTCTTCTAGGTACAGGATCTCAAATAGCTGAATAATAATAAGGATAAAATAACACTTTCTCTTTGGGAATTCTCTTAGATGTCATCTTGTCTGATCCTCTTAACCAATCAGGAATATTTTCTACATTATATCCAATGCTTCTGTTTAAATGTTCTTATTTCTTGTAAGTAAAAGCATTTGAGACGATTCTAGCACATTTGACTTTTCCAAATATGGAAAGGAGTACATCAAGGCTTTATATTGTCGCCCTGCTTATTTAACTTATATGCAGGGTACATCATGAGAAACATTGGCCTGAGTGAAGCACAAGCTGGAATCAAGATTGCTGGGAGAAATATCAATAACCTCAGATATGCAGATGACACCACCCTTATGGCAGAAAGCAAAGAACTAAAGAGCCTCTTGATGAAAGTGAAAGAGGAGAGTGAAAAAGTTGACTTAAAACTCAACATTCAGGAAACTGGATCTGATGCCTAAGATCATGGCATCTGGTCCCATCACTTCATGGCAAATAGATGGGAAACAGTGGAAACAGTGGCAGACTTTATTCTGGGGGGCTCCCAAATCACTGCAGATGGTGACTACAGTTGTGAAATTAAAAGACGCTTACTCCTTGGAAGAAAAGTTATGACCAACCTGGATAGCATATTAAATAGCAGAGACATTACCGTGCCAACAAAGGTCCGTCTAGTCAAAGCTATGGTTTTTCTGGAAGTCATGTGTGCATGTGAGAGTTGGATTATAAAGAAAGCTGAGTGTTGAAGAATTAATGCTTTTGAACTGTGGTGCTGGAGAAGACTCCTGAGAGTCCCTTGGACTGCAAGGAGATCCAACCAGTTCATCCTAAAGGAAATCAACCCTGAATATTCATTGGAAGGACTGATGCTGAAGCTGAAACTCCTATACTTTGGCCACCTGATGTGAAGAACTGACTCATTTGAAAAGACCTTGACGTTGGGAATAATTGAAGGCAGGAGGAGAAGGGGACAACAGAGGATAAGATGGTTGGATGGCATCACCAACTCAATGCGCATGAGTTTGAGTAAACTCTGCAAGTTGGTGATGGACAAGGAGGCCTGGTATGCTGCAGTCCATGGGGTCGCAAAGAGTCGGACGCAACTGACTGATGGAACTGAACTGAAAAGTTATGAACTTTCTGAAGTTTAAGTGATTTATCTTCAAATTCCACACAAAGAAGGCCCTGATGAACTTTACAACCACCTTGCCCCCTTTAGCAGCTTAGCAGTCTCCTCTGAACAGTTAGGAACTTTCCTCCTTTTTTTTCTTTTTTTTTTAACAGGAAGTTAAGGTCAGCAACCTTTAAGATCACTGCCTAATCAAAACCTCTCTGGTTATTTGGAAGCCAGTGGTTTGGGAGTATGCTGAAACTTTTATGTCAGCACACCTCTGCTCTAGCTGTGTGAGCAGATCAACCAGTGTGGGAGATCCTCATTCGTTACTGAGAGATCCAGAGCGCTTTCTTTCCTACAGGTTCTTCTGTTTGGGATGCTTGCTCCGCTCCCACCCTGTGATTGGTTGAATGAAACATGAATAGAGAGAAACCATCAACCACAATATAGCTAGACACATGCTTTAAGTGCTCAGGGCTGCAGCTAAATGTGAACTGCTAGCTCTGATCAATAGTAGTGCTCCTGGCACAAGCAACAGGACATGCTAGCACCTTCTGGAAAATGAGGAAAGCTACAGCAGGATTTTATCAGGCAGGATGTTGAAACATATTGGACTGGTGGTTGGGTGCTCTTCTCCTATCCATGTAGTATCTCCACATCTACACCCCTTACTTGGAGCTGATGGGGTTCTTAGTCTGCTCAGCAGGATGTGATAGTAAACCCCTTGGTAACTTGGTAAGGATGACTTTCAGAGTTGTATGTCAACAGTAGGTTCAGCAACCATTCACTGCATACCTGTTGTCTCCTGGCACAATGCCAACAGCTTCATCTTGTTTTTTCATCACTAACCAATAAAGTAAGTGTTATTACCTTTAGTTTACAGGTAAAGAAACTGAGGTGTTGAGAAGGTTAAGCAGTGGGTTCAAATTAAATTTCTAATGGGTGGCACGGTTATTCTTAAACACAAACTCCTATATTAGTTTTTAGGGCTGTCATAACAAATTACACTGGATCATGGCAAAAGCAAGAGAGTTCCAGAAAAACATCTATTTCTGCTTTATGGACTATGCCAAAGCCTTTGACTGTGTGGATCACAATAAACTGTGGACAATTCTGAGAGAGATGGGAATGCCAGACCACCTGACCTGCCTCTTGAGAAATCTGTATGCAGGTCAGGAAGCAACAGTTAGAACTGGACATGGAACAACAGACGGGTTCCAAATAGGAAAAGGAATACGTCAAGGCTGTATATTGTCACCCTGCTTATTTAACTTCTATGCAGAGTACATCATGAGAAATGCTGGACTGGAAGAAGCACAAGCTGGAACCAAGATTGCTGGGAGAAATATCAATAACCTCAGATATGCAGATGACACCACCCTTATGGCAGAAAATGAAGAGGAACTCAAAAGCCTCTTGATGAAAGTGAAAGAGGAGAGTGAAAAAGTTGGCTTAAAGCTCAACATTCAGAAAACAAAGATCATGGCATCCAGTCCCATCACTTCATGGAAAATAGATGGGGAAACAGTGGAAACAGTGGCTGACTTTATTTTGTTGGGCTCCAAAATCACTGCAGACGGTGACTGCAGCCATGAAATTAAAAGACGCTTACTCCTTGGAAGAAAAGTTATGACCAATCTAGATAGCATATTCAAAAGCAGAGACATTACTTTGCCGACTAAGGTCTGTCTAGTCAAGGCTATGGTTTTTCCTGTGGTCATGTATGGATGTGAGAGTTGGACTGTGAAGAAAGCTGAGCGCCGAAGAATTGATGCTTTTGAACTGTGGTGTTGGAGAAGACTCTTAAGAGTCCCTTGGACTGCAAGGAGATCCAACCAGTCCATTCTGAAGGAGATCAGCCCTGGGATTTCTTTGGAAGGAATGAAGTTGAAGCTGAAACTCCAGTACTTTGGCCACCTCATGCGAAGAGTTGACTCACTGGAAAAACTCTGATGCTGGGAGGGATTGGGAGCAGGAGGAGAAGGGGACGAGAGAGGATGAGATGGTTGGATGGCATCTCTGACTCGATGAACGTGAGTCTGAGTGAACTCCGGGAGTTGGTGATGGACAGGGAGGCCTGGTGTGCTGCGATTCATGGGGTTGCAAAGTGTTGGACACGACTGAGTGACTGAACTGAACTGAACAAATTACACAAACTGAATGGCTTAAGAAAATAAAACTTATCATCTTACAGTACTGTAAGTCAGAAATCCAACACTGTCCCCGTTGGGCTAAAGTCAAGGTATCCACAGAACTTCTTTGCTTTCTGAAGACTCTCTGGTAAAATTGGTTTCCTTGCCTTTTCCAGCTTCTAGAGACCACCTGCATTTCTTGACTTGTGGCTTTCTTTATTTATCTTCAAGCTAGCAACTCTGAATGTCTCTGACTGTTTCCATTATAGTGCTTCTTTCTCTCCACAGCTAGGAAAGGTTCTCAGATTTTAGGGGCCTAGTAAGAGGATTGGCCCTAAGAGAATCTTTGCATCTCAAGCTTCTTAACTGAACCACATCTGCAGAGTCCCTTTGCCATGTGACATATCATAATAACACGTTCCTGGGACTGGAACATAAACATATGAGGGACATTACTCTGCATAGCACCCCTCCTTTTGATCCTATTTCCATAAACTTATCGCTCCAGACTAGCCTTGCTTCATAAATTATGTGACATTTCTAGCATCTGACCTATTCCTGACAGATGGTGAATACTCAATAAACATTTTTGAGCAAATGTATAAAGATACTTAGGCTCCAGGTGGCTCAGAGGTAAAGAATCCACTTGCAACACAAGATATGCAGGTTCGATCCCTGGATAGGGAAACTCTCCTGGAGAAGGTAATGGCAACACACTCCAGTACTCCTGCTTGGCAAATCCCATGGACAAAGGAGCCTGGTGGGCTACAGTCCATGGGGTCACAAAGAGTTGGACATGACTGAGTACATACAAGCATAAAGGTACTAGAATACCAGAATTTGGAGGTGGTGTTTCCCTGTACACAAATGGACTAATAATGATTGATTCGAGGGGTAATTGTTTGTAACATTCCGGACTTTTAACTTGGAGGATAAAGGTTAATCAGTTTTCCTAGCTGAGCTGAGCTGCTTACTCAGTGTGCAGGTGAAGCAACAAGATGTGCTCTTGCTGGGCAACCCTGGCTAATTAGCTGACAGCACTGCTCACACATGCATTATTGGGAATATTATGGATGCAACCCATCTCTGCTTCAAGGGTGATCTCTTTGGTCTGGAAGCCTTCTGGGAAAAGAGTATTCAGAAATTTCAAGGAAGCTAAAAATTCAGAGAGCATTGATGAAGCTTTCATAATAAGTTTTTTTTTTTTTTCTTTTCCTCTTTGCCTGGTTCAAGTGGAGACTGGGTATAAGCAATTAGTCAGGATGCCAGAAAATAAGCCCCTTATGGATGTACATTAATTGGAGTCAGTGGGAATACTGCAGGAATGCTTCCTTGAATTAAACACATGGTGTTATCTAGCAAGAGGGGGAAAAATGAAAGTCTGGCAATTTTTGTAAAAAGTAGTGTTTCTGGTATTAAGCTTCACTGGGCAGGGGTTTATCTCCTCCCCATCTCGAGGCGATGATGACTGAACCAAGGTGGGCTACCTGGCACATCGCAGAGACCCACCTGACTGCTGAGACTTGGGGACGGGCTTGCAGCCAGTATGCTCCCTGGATACTGCTACAAACAACTGCAACGGGTGCTAACGCAATTTTTAGACAAAGTGTGAAATTAGATCAAAGATCATCAGGGTACATAACAAAATGACACCTTGACTAGGATTTGGCATCTTTATGTGATTAAAGAATTCGGTTTAAACATCCTGTGAAAGATGGCATGGTGTCCGTGACAGGCTTCCCGAATGCCCAGTGTCCCTCTTTTGCGTGCCTCTGGTCTCCCTAGCGACAGGTACCTATAGACGTCACACAACCCGAACAGGCAGCTGAGCGAGGCAGGCAAACTAGAGACGGGAGACGGTGTGCCTTTAACGAAAAACCCAGGGTGTCAGTGTGGGCTTCCCCAAACAGAGATAAATATATGCATTTCTCAGCGGCCCCGAAAATAACTGTGAATGTAACAGCAATGTCACATCAAATTACTTACTGCCTGCATTAGGGTAGGCAAATGTTTTCTTAATAAACGGGTGGTTAGAGCACTATTTGTCCCCAACTATGTGAGTCTGGGAGGGCAGGAGAGGCCCAGCTGAAATCTCTGTTGAGAGAAATGATTCAGTGATTCCGTATGAGTGACAGGCTGAAGAAGAAAATGGGCGTGACTGTGCAGCGTCAAGGAACAGCTGGAGGGAGGTGGTTAGAGCTCTGGGAGCCCTAGTTTTGCTGGAATGGAGAGCTTGCTCACGGGAGTGTGATCTGGACTGATTAGGGTGGACCTAATCAATCCCACCCTGGGGAGAGAGACAGAGAGACATGGAGAGGGCAGAGCGGGAGAAAGGAGATGCTGCTAAAGATACATGCTGCATTTGGTACAGAGTATAATTTAGGAACTGCACATTCACCCATCATGAGCTGGCTAATAACTAATCAATGATTGCAAAGCCCTTGGAAAGTAGTAAGTTTTCTACAAATGCTAAATAGCAAAAAAAAAAAAAAAAAGCTGGAATTTGGTTCAGGACTGCAGCCAAATCTAGCCTGCCAGGGAAAGCTAGGAAGGCTATTCGCTTTGGGAAGGGTGTGTATGACTCTGAGACTCTCACTGTATAAATCACGACTGCTTTCCTTAGGCTCGCGGCTGAAGGTGGTATTGAGTTCGGGGGCAAATTGACTGCGGTTTCACTAGGGGTATTGCACTCCAGGGGGCACTGTTGCTCTCCTGGATTCTTGGTCACTGCATTCAAACTGGCCTGCTCCCGGGACAAGCTCATGTGTCTCGTTGGTATGAATGAAACTTCCCCATTAGAGGCTGCACTGGCTATGATTTATCCAGGTAGAGCTGTCATAATAAACTCACTGTCAAGACAGCCAGCATTTACTACCAATTCAAGCCCTGCCTCCTTTTGCAAAAGGCTGTGGCTTTCCGTAGACATCTGTCCTTTCCCCTAGGAACAAGAGCTCACAGTCTGGTCATTCTTCACCCATGACAGCTCCTTGAAGAGAAAAAAGCAGCACACTTTTGATTCCCAAAACTCCTTTTGCCATTTTAGAATCTGTGGTAGCTCTCTACCTCTATCATTGTTTCTATAATCATTTTGTTTGTTTTCTAGAAAGAGAGATATAGCTTCTCCTCTTTAGGAAATTTAATTGCCCCAGTTTTAGCCTGTCAATTTCAGGCTGTTCAGTGAATTTCTATTGCAAAAACAGCTGTAGCCAACAATATTGCAATAGTGTATTCTTAAGCAAACAGCAACTTCTCTGGAATGTGTGTGCATAAATATTAATTAGGAAGAGAAACAAGACAGCAATAAAACAGTTTCTATTAATTATTTTGGCTTCTTTTCAGATTTGTTAGAGTTTATCTGACTTTCTTTTTGGGAAGCTCTCAGACCAATCTGTCTTAGCCTACTTAATGTATTGAAGGTGTTTGAAAGTCAGGGACTAAATTTAGTGGTAAATCCTCTTTGAAAGAATTTTTTTTTTTTCTTTGCTAACCTGGGCCTTGGTGAAGGCAGAGAAGAGTTGTTTTGATTTCCCCTGTTTTGGCCAGATGGCTCTTGTGGACAAGCTGTCAGGGGATTCCCAGGACTTCTTGGCTCTAACTGAGTCTTTTCCCCAATAATTATTGACTCAGAACTTCCCAGAGTCTCGTGATGCTCAAGAGCTCAGATAGTTCCCACTGAAAAGACAAAAATAAATAAAATGCCAGTGCAGCAGATTCTTAGTCATTCAGATGAATTTACTTGGAAATATCCATTCTCTGTGGGCTTCCCTGGTGGCTCAGTTGGTAAAATACCCACCAGCCAAAGAAGAAGGTGTGGGTTCCACCTCTGGGTAAGGAAGATCCCCTGGAGAAAGAGATGGCAACTCACTCTAGTATTCTTGCCTGGAGAATTCCATGGATGGGGGAGCTGGTGGACTACAGTCCGTGGGGTCACGAAAGAGTCTTACGATTTTAGAGACTAAACAGCAACAACAACAGTCCGTTCTCTGCAGCACAGTCAACACCCGGAAGCGGAACACAAAGTTCTCTGAGGAGCTAAATGATCTCCCCAGAGCAAATTTCCAAGCTAATTTTGCATTCATTTGGCAAAGTTCTAAGTGATCTATTTTCCTATTTTTTCCCTAAGGTGTTTATTTACTCACTCATTTGAGCCCAGGGAAGATTAGAAAATGTGAAGATGGTAAGTACAGTGCAACTGCTAGAGATGTGTATAGACAGGGGTCAGAAGGGCTCACTGATGCCAAGTTAAGAGAGATGAGAATCAGCAGACACGGTAGCAAGTCTGAGAGCTGTGGCTCAACCAGTGAGAACATGGAGACAGAAACCCACCCTCCGCCTCAGAGACCTTAGCAGAAAGTACTCCACATTCTGAACCATAGCCTTGTATCATCAAGAACAGTATCAATTTAGTTCACAAAAGAAGAATTCCCAAATGGCCGACAAAGACCAAAGGCCAATTACCTTTGGTTTGCCGCAGGTAACCAAAGAAATACAAATTAACTCTGAAAAACGTATTTATTTATCTGTCACACGGACAAAACTCTAAAAAACAGATGATAGCCAAGGTTGCCCAAGGGGCAAAGAAGCAGGCATTCTCAGCTCTCTTGGGCACAGAGTGAATTGGTACAAGCTTCCTAGTGGGCACTTTGGCAGCGGATGGAAAAACCTTTAAAATGTGTAATCCTTTGACCCAGTAAATGAAAGACTTCACTCCCTCAAACGTTAAGTGTGTTCATAATGTGTCAGGAATTCAGCTGAGCTATGTCACGGTATTGCTGCCTCAGCATCCATTTAGCTGACCAAGTGACCCCCGCGGGCCTTCACACGACTCTAGCCCCCTGGGCAAGCTGGTACCCTAGATCAAAGAGTCCACAGAGCCACGAGCCCTTAAGTTCCTGATCTGGCTTCCCAATAGCCCTTGTTTACCCACCTCCCAGGGTTGGGTGCACCCCCTAGGTAAGACCTCCCATGGAGCTTACCAAAATCCCCTTCTTTTTAGATTGGTGAGCACTGCCTTAGTTTGAGAATGCCGAGGCACTTCATCTGTGGACCCCAGTACAAGCAGGTGCCCAGTCCTGCCCCTCCCTCTGTGAACATTCTTCCTTTGTTTCCCTGTGCCTGAACTTCCTCCAGGGTCGGTGAGTAATAATCTTCTCAGTCTCAATTTCTCCTGTGATCTTTTGTGGAACCCCAGCTCACCATTCAGAGCCTGTTCTCCTCTTAACAAATGTTGATTTAGCAAAATTAAAACATGAAAATTTGACTTCAAAGATTATTAGCAGAGAATTTCTTGTTGCAAAAGAAAAATATTCTAAATTCTAAATCTAGCCAAGTAAAATAATGCAAAGTCACTACTAAATATGAAAGAGAAATTATTTATTGATATGGAAAGATTTTCCTGATAATTAAGTGGAAAAAACAAACAAGTCACAAGAAATTTACTAGTATAGCTCAAGTTCTGCTTTGCTATTGTTCAGTTGCTCAATCATGTCTGACTCTGTGTGACCCCAAAACGGCAACATGCCAGGCTTCCCTGTCCTTCACAATTTCCTGGAGTTTGCTCAAACTCACGTCCATTGAGTTGGTGATGCCATCCAACCATCTCATCCTCTGTCATCCCCTTCTCCTCCTGCCTTCAATCTTTCTCAGCATCAGGGTCTAGTCCAATGAGTCAGCTCTTTGCATCAGGTGGCCAAAGTAAGAGAGCTTCAGCTTCAGCATCAGTCCTTCCAATGAATATTCAGGATTGATTTCCTTTAGGATGGACTGGTTTGGTCTTATTGCTGTCCAAGGGAATCTCAGAAGTCTTCTCCAGCATCACAGTATGAAAGCATCAATTCTTTGGTGCTCAGCCTCTCATATCCATACAAGACTACTGGAAGAACCATAGCTTTGACTAGATGGACCTTTGTCAGCAGTGATCTCTGCTTTTCAATATGCTGTCTAGGTTTGTTACAGCTTTTTTCCCAAGGAGCAAGTGCCTTTTAATTTCATGGTTGCAGCCACCATCCACAGTGATTTTGGAGCCCAAGAAAATAAAGTCTGTCACTGTTTTCATTTTCCCCCCATCTATTTGCCATGAAGTGGTCAGACAGGATACCATGATCTTCGTTTTTTGAATGTTGAGTTTCAAGCCAGCTTTCTCACCCTCCTCTTTGGCCTTCAAAAATACACAATAGAAAATTGAAAACTATATATCAAAATACTACTAATAATCTTTGAGTACTGGATTTGACTGGCTTTTATATTTTCAATGCTTTAAAAAAATTATTTTCCTTTTTGACAGAACAGATAATACTTATGTGTTAACACAGAATAGAGGTTCAAATAATTGGAAACATGTGTCAGTGAATTCTATATATTTTATAAGGAAAACATTAAAAAGAAAGACAGACCAGTTGTATGAGCATGTGTGCTCAGTTGCTGTCTCATGCCTGACTCTGTGACCCCATAGACTGTAGCCACCAGGCTCCCCTGTCTGTGGGGTTTCCAAGGCAGGAATACTAGAGTGGGTTGCCATCTCCTTTTCCAGTGATCTTCCCAACCCAGGGATCGAACGTAAGTCTTCAGAGCTTTCTGCATTGCAGGTGGATTCTTTTACCATCTTTTACCATCTTGAGCCATCATGGAACTCCTATATGAGCATATTCTAGTTTAAAAATAATAGGAAGTGGTGCAGCATATTTTAGAACAATCTCTTGTAATGATTTATTCACTTATCTGTTTTCTAGCAATATATTCTGAGCACCTACTATGGGGTAGGCCCTAATTATACAACAGTGAAAAGGAATATGTTCCCTTCTAGGAACTTGATGCACAGCATAGTGATTACAGTTATTAACACTGCACTGTATACTTGAAAGTTGCTAAGAGAGTTAATTTTAAGTGTTCTCACCACAAAAAAATAATAATTATGTGATATGATGCAGGTGTTAGCTAACATTATGGAACTAATCACTTTGCAAAGTATAAGTGTATCAAATCAGCATGTTTGAGGCCTTAAGCTTACATAATATTATACGTCAAGTATGTCTCAGTAAAGCTGGGAAAAAACGTAGGTCCTGCCTTAGTGAGGTTTAGTTGACAGGGGGACATGAACAATCCTGTAATTGCCCATACAAAAAGTTGCCACTGTGGCGAGTGTGTATAAGAGAGACAGTGAGCCTGTCGGAAAGAATTAGGATGGGTGCAGAGGGCTATTGGAGGGAAGGGAGAGTAGATAAAGTGCAGCAAATGAGGGGCCATTATGCCAAGTGTAGGTCCACAGATCTGTAAGAGAAATGGATAGTATAGGTCCTTGAGGTCCGTTTTAACTTTTACCTCAATCCCTTGTAGGGGAGCAAAATTTGCCCCTTCATACCATCTCTTTGGCATGGGGATTATTTCAGACTGAAAACAACAAGAGTCCAAAAGACTCAGGAGGAAACTTTGACACTGCCCTAACTGCCTAAAAGAATTTAAACAGAGGGCCTGTTCACTAATAGAGCTGTAACCAAGCATATCTGCAAGGAATATTGGCCTTGTGTGGTGGGGAGATTCTAGGCAGGGCTTAGGATCAGAATTTCCGCTCTGTGCCTGTCGCTGCCTGGCCCAGCAAACACTCATTTACCAAACATTTGCTTCTCCATCTCCCTGCGCATTACCTTCCTCACCGCAGAAATACTTAGCTGAAGATGGTATTAGGATGAAGTTTTCTGCCATTCAACAAGTTACTTAGTCCTACTGGATCTCTCCTATGTACAGATGTTATTAAACTTTTGCTTGATTTTCTTCTGTTATCTATCTCATGTCAAATTAATTCTATACCAACTAGAGTAACCTAGAAGGATATGGGAAATTTTCTGCCCTCCCAGCCCCCTCCTAAGAACAATGGGAATCTTTCAGTGCTTTCAGGCATAGATATGAATAATTGCCTTTTGAAAAGGTAATTCTGACTCTTGCAGAAGACACAACAGAGAAAGGCCTGAATGGATATGGATATAAAAATTATAATCTTATTAAAATAAGAGAAAGTAGAGAGGTAGGAGAGGAGCTTGCCTTGAACCATATGGTGATGGCAGTGGAGATGGAGAAAGGGAATTCCACTTGAATGTTATTTGAGAAGTTAATTTAGTACAGAGGTTCATTAAAAACCTAAAAACAGAGCTACCACATGATCCAACAACACTACTCCTGGGCATGTATCCAGAAATAATAAAAACGCTAATTTGAAAAAAATACATGCCCCTCAATGTTCATAGCAGCCCTTTTTATAATAGAATATGGAAGCAACAGAAATGTTTATCGACAATGGAGTGGATAAAGAAGATGTGATGCATACACGCAAAGGAATATTACTCAGCCATGGAGAGAATGAAATATTGCCATTGGCAGCAACATGGACGGACCTCCAGATTATCATACTAAATGAAGTAAGTCAGAGAGAGACAAATGTGTGATGTCATTTGTGTGTGGAATCTAAAATATGATACAAGTGAACTTATTTACAAAGCAGGAATCGTTGCATAGGTATAGAAAACAAACTTTGGTTACCAAAGGGAAAAGTGGGAGGGAGGGGTAAATGAAGCCTTTGGTATTAAAATATACACATTGTTATGGATAAAATAGATAAACAGTAAAGATCTACTGTACCGCATAGGGGAGAAGGCATTGGCACCCCACTCCAGTACTCTTGCCTGGAAAAGCCCATGGACGGAGGAGCCTGGTGGGCTGCAGTCCATGGGGTCGCTGAGTGACTTAACTTTCAGTTTTCACTTTCATGCATTGGAGAAGGAAATGGCAACCCACTCCAGTGTTCTTGCCTGGAGAATCCCAGGGATGGAGGAGCCTGGTGGGCTGCCGTCTATGGGGTAGCACAGAGTCAGACACGACTGAGGCGACTTAGCAGCAGCAGCAGCAGCAGTACCGCATAGGAAACCATATTCAATAGCTTGTAATAATCTATAATGGAAAGACATCTGAAAAAGAATTTATTTGAATTGCTTTTCCATATGCATGAAAGTAACACAACATTGTAACTTGAATATACTTCAATAAAGAGCAACAAGTGTGGTGATGAAGTGGATGTGAGGCTGATGGAGAGGAGGCTCAATGAAGATGACTACAGTTTTGCCTGCATCAGTACTGACGGTATTGGTACCAACCCTTGAGGTAAAGAACATTGGTCAGCACCCAAGGCTGGGGCCAGGAGTCTATCTGGTAATGATAGGACTTCGGACACATAGGTCTCAAATATGTATGAGACCCCCAAGAGGCAATGTCACATGATAGGTGATAATCCTGGTGAGAAATTGAGAGAAAAGGGAAGTATCACAGAACTTTCACAAATTTGGCTTTTTATTGTCACCTGACCCAAAAATCTGTCCTAATTTTTTTTCTTTATTTTCCCTAGAATATCTCTTTCCATAGCATTCATGTATTTTGGGGGGTCTTGGCAGACTCTTATGATGTAAGATTGTGATATGTGACCTGAAGTTTAGTTTGATGCAAAGACTGGGTGGGATCCACAGTGGGCACCATCCCGGGAGGTAATAGTGAGATGCATATTCTGGTTGTGTCATTGTGTGCTGCTATTATCATTTCCTTTGAGAGCAGGTGATGTATTTACACCTTCCTTTGTTTTTGAATAATGCCAAACACAGTGTAGTCATTTCAGTCTGTAGTTGGCAAAAGGTAGCTCAGTAAATGAACCAGTGTGTGAATTCAGCTAAACCTGTCACCACTACTCCTGAGCTTATGTTTCAGAGCCCTGGAGCCACAACTACTGACGCCTGCATGGCCTAGAACCAATGCTCCACAACCAGAGAAGTCAACATGGCAAGAAGCTGCACACTACCACAAAGGGCAGTCCCCACTCGCTGCAATCGGAGAAGTCCACACACAGTAGTAAAGACCCAGCACAGCCAAAAAAACCCTCAATCAATCCTCACAAAAACCCCATGAGATAAGCACTCCATTTTAAAAGGGAGACTGAGCAACAGGGTGACTTTATTTGACCAATATTTTAGAAAGGTTTATCTGGCACCCCACTCCAGTACTCTTGCCTGGAAAATCCCATGGATGGAGGAGCCTGGTGGGCTGCAGTCCATGGGGTCGCTAAGAATCTGACACAACTGAGCGACTTCACTTTCACTTTTCATTTTCATGCATTGGAGAAGGAAATGGCAACCCACTCCAGTGTTCTTGCCTGGAGAATCCCAGGGATGGGGGAGCCTGGTGGGCTGCTGTCTATGGCGTTGCACAGAGTCGGACATGACTGAAGCTACTTAGCAGCAGTAGCAGCATCTGGGAGCCAGTCAATACTAGAGGAAATCAATCCTGAATATTCATTGGAAGGACTGATGCTGAAGCTGAAATTCCATTACTTTAGCCACCTGATGGGGAGAGCCAACTCATAGACCCTGATGCTGTGAAAGATTGAAGGCGTGAGGAGAAGGGATGACAGAGGATGAGATGGATGGATGTCATCACCAAAAAACTTGATGGACATGAGTTTGGGTAAACTTTGGGGGTTAGTGATGGACAGGGAGGCCTGGTGTGCTACAGTCCATGGGGTAGCAAAGAGTTGGATATGACTGAGTGACTGAAAGACAACATCTTGGCATCTAGATTTGAAGTTGTAGTCAAGAGAAAAGGTAGGGAAAGCCTGAACTGGTTTAGGAATGAAGTAAAGAAAGAGGACAGCTGTGGGCACCTCTGTGGAGGCAACACTCACATGACTTAATCACCAACAAAATACAGAGGACATGTGGGGGCCAGATACCTCCTTGGGCTTGTAAACCTAGGGACCTGGAGATAGAAGACTGATTCATAGCTAGAAATTAAACTCTACCAGCTATCTGTATTTGTTCCCTCGAGTTGATAGGGATTGGGGATACATATGACGGGCCAGTCATTGGATTACTGAAAGGCTCAAAATGGACTTATGTGATGAATATGTGAGGAGAAAATGAGTTCAAAATTAGTCCCAGCTATTTCCAGAAGGAAAATATCATGATATCCATTTTAACATTAGGATCAAAAACAAGAAATGTGATGTCTGTTGCAAGTCTAAAGTGTTAAATAAACTTACGTAGTTCATCATACTTATTTACCTGACTTGGAATTATTTTCCAGCTATCATATATAGATGAGGAAAGTAATTTATCCCTGGTCACACAGATGGCAAATGACAGAGACATCTTTTGACTTTAATTTCAGTGCATTTCAGACCACCAAAGAGGCCAATGTTATTTTTCCCTACATTTTTCTTTTCTACTTAAAAAGGTGACAATTTAAAGATTGAGCACTTGCTCTAGTTTCTTCAGCAGTCCTGATCTTGCCCAGTGGTCCCACTCTAACACACACCAATGCCTATGAATTCTCTGGTCTGTGACTCACATAACTCTTATCATTGGGGCGTGGCACAGTCCAGTGACACTTGCCTCTGAGGCATTTTAGCTTCTTATTCACCACCTTCAGGTCCTGCTCCTGGAAAAATAATATAAAACAGTTTGCTTTTCGTGTTCTTGGTTTTGCCTACCTCTTCTGTTTCATTAACCATGTCCATCATTTCCCTGATGCCCTTCAGCTGCTCAGGTATCTGCACTAAGTGTAAATCAGTTTTATTCTATCTTGTTCTACTCTATTCTTTCCTATTGTGTATCATCTCCATAAAATGTATTTATCTTGTATATCATTCTTTCAGAATCTAGAGAGATGACTAGGTAATTTGGTATTGCAATATGATGCTTTTTTTTTTTTTGCTTTTCCTATTAAAATTTGACTATATTACCCGTGTCTCCAGAGAAATTTAAGCAAAGAGATGTGTGTGTGTATGCGTGTGTGTGCACATATATATGATTATATGTGATTTGTTATAAGGAATTGCCTCCTGCAATTATGGAGCCTGAAAAATCCAAATATGCACTGTTGACTGGCAGATGGAGACCGGGAGAGCCAACGGTGTGGCTCCAGTCTGAAGGGCTGCAGGTAAAGACCCAGATTAGCCAATGCTGCTGATGAAGTCTGAAGGCAATATGCTGGGGGTAGTCCCTCTTGCTCAGGGAGGTTGGACTTTTTGTTTCATTTGGGTCTTCAACTGATTGGATGAGGCTCACCCACGGGGCAATCAGCTTCCTCAAAGTTAACAGATACAACTGTTAATCTCATTCAAAAAACTTTCCATATTGATTCATAATATTAACCATCATGTCCTTTTACCACTCATTTCTGAATAATGCATTTCAAGAGGGATAATAATTAACCTATTGGAAAGTCAATAAGAGGGATTTTTGAGTAAGGGATTTTTCCTCAGTCTCCAGAATTATCACTGTGTACGTCACTAACTTTCTCTGATGTCTCCCTAGAACTTAGAAATGTTTGCCTGTATTGAGTGAGTCACTTTTGTGACTGGGCTGGCACTCTCTATCAGAGTGCCTCACAGCAGTGGCTTCCAGGTCCATACATACAAGAAAGACATAACAAATAAGAGAAAAAAAATCACTCACTTGCAATTCTTATCTAGGTGTATTCTCCAATTTATTCCGTAAGACTGAATTAGACACACGCATTGTGTGGCAGCCTGGACTCCTTCCCTTCTGTTTAGAAACCTCTTAAACATTGGGCATATCTCCTTCCACATGGGACCAAGCTGAACAACCTGAGGCATGAGGTGTTCTTCCCCAGATTTATAGATGTTGCTGATGCTGCCAGAGGTTTTGGCATTCTCCCTAATATCTGTGAGATATGTTTGGGAGGCTAAATGAATGTTTAGCAGAGTTACAAGCATTGGTTATCAGGAGAATGTCCAACTGTGACAGGATTCCAATCTCATATACGAAGCCAGAATGTAAGTAGATGTGTACAATAAGAGAAGAACTTGGCAAGTGGGGAGCTTATGCTTCCTCTAATGGAGGCAGTCACTATTTAGATAGAGACTCACAGACTTAGAGGATGAAGTTAGGATTGTCTGGGGGAAAGGGGTAGTTAGGGAGTTTGGGATGACATCTATACGGTGCTATATTTAAAGTGGATAAGCAACAAGGACTTACTCTATAGCATATGGAACTCTGTTGAATGTTTAGTGGCAGCCTGGATGGGAGGGGAGTTTAGGGGTATATGTATATGTACAACTGACTCCCTTCGCTGTTCACCTGAAATTTTCACAGCATTATTAATCAGCTATGTGTGTGAGTGTGTGTGTGGAGATATTTATTGCTTTATCTTATTTAAAAAGTCCAATAATTTCACTAACATTGTATCCTCATTCACTTTTAAAAATTTATTTTGTATTGGAGTATAGCTGATTACTTCAATACAAAATAAATTTTTTTAATGGGATATTGCTGATTATCCCAATTATTGTTGTTGTTGTTCAGCTGCCCAGTCATGTCTGACTCTTTGTAACCCCCAAGGACTGCAGCATGCCAGGCTTCCCTGTCACTCACCACCTCCCAAAGTTTGCCCAAGTTCATGTCCATTGTGTGGGTGATGCCATCCAGCCATCTCATCTTCTGATGCCCTCTTCTCCTTCTGCCTTCAATCTTTGGAGTTTCAGCTTCAGCATCAGTCCTTCCAATGAGTATTCAGGTTTGATTTCCCTTAAGATTGACTCGTTTGATCTCTTTACAGCCAAGGGACTCTCAGGAGTCTCCTCTAGCACCACAGTTTGAAGGCACCAATTCTTTGGCACTCTGCCTTCTTTACAGTCCAGCTCTCACAACCATACATCACCCCTCGGAAGACCATAGCCTTGACTATACAGACCTTTGTTGATGTCTCTGCTTTTCAACACACTGTCTTCTGATTTCATGGCTGCAGTCACCATCAGCAGTGATTTTCGAGCCCAAGAAGAGAAAACCTGTCATTGGCTTCCACCTTTCCCTCCTCTATTTGCCATGAAGTAATGGGGACGGACGCCATGATCTTGGTGTTTTAACATTTAGTGTTAACCCACCTCTTTCACTTTCCTCCTTCACTCTCATCAAGAGGCTCTTTATTTCCTCTTTGCTTTCTGCCATTAGAGTGGTATCATCTGCATATCTGAGGTTGTTTATATTTCTCCCACCTGTCTTGATTCCAGCTTGTAACTCATTCAGCCTGGCATTTCTCATGATGTGCACAGGGCAGAGATTAAACAAATGGTTAAACAGTCCGTTCTCAATCTGAAACCAATCAGTTGGTTCTATACAGGGTTCTAACTTGCATCTTGACCCACATACAGGTTTTTCAGGAGACAGGTAAAACAATTTGGTATTCCCATCTCTTTAAGAGCTTTCCTCAGTTTATTATGATCTACACAGTCAAAGGCTTTGGTGTAGTCAATCAAACAGAGGTAGATGTTTTGCTGGAATTCCTTAGCTTTCTATATGATCCACCAAATGTTAACAATTTGACCTCTGGTTCAAACTGATTACCCCAATACAAAATAAAAATTTTTTAAAAACATGAATGAGGATATAATGTTAACAAAATGATTGGATTCTTTTGTAAGTGGAAACAATAAAGATCTCTAGATTACTCCATTCACCAAAATAAATTATACATACCTAAATACTATTTCATTTTAAAATTCTTATAAAGACCAGAAATCACTATAGATGAAGATTTATATGACCCGAAGGGAAAGAAATCTCCAAGAACTATATCAAAGCCCCAAATCAGAAATCATGAAAAAACTGATGGATAGATTTGACTACTAAAAATCTAAAGCTTAAAAACAGCTTTTGGCAAAAAAAATAACTTTAAGACAATCATGAAATGATGGTAAACTATTTTAGACATATAAGAGAGAACAGGTTAATATTCTTATTACATGGTAAAATATTTACAACTATTTTACCTAAAGAAAAATACTTTCATAATAATGGGGAAAGGATATAAGAGCAGTTCAGGAAAACACAAAATTATTTAGGCTCACTGGTACTATAACTTTCAAATTAAAATGTAATGTAATTATTTGCCAACTAAATCGGAAATATTTTAAAATGATAGGTAGCAGTGGGGGAAGGCGAGGGTGGGATGAATAGAGAGAACAGCACTGAAACATACATATTACTGCACGGGAAACAGAGAACCTGTGGGAATTTGCTCTATGACACAGGGCAGACCCAGTGCTCTGTGACAGCCGAGAGCCCTGGGATGGGGTGGGATGGGGTGGGATGGGGTGGGAGGGTGGAGGGAGGTTCAAGAGGGAAGGGACGTATGTACACCTGTGGCTGATTCATGTTGATGTATCAGAGAAACCAACACAATGTTGTAGAGCAATTATCCTCCAATTAAAAATAAATGAATTAAAAAAAACAAACAAATAAATGGCAAGTAGAAGGCTGAGGCAGTGGGAAATTACAGATCACATTCCTTGTTGGTGGGGAATCAGTTTGAGAAAAACTTTCGGAAGGTAATTTGGTAAGATGTATTGACAGACATAAAAGCTTGCTTGCTGTTTGATCCAAGAATTTTGCTTTTTTGCTTTTCAGAATCTACCCTAAGATTGGTCAGTCATGTCTGACTTTTTTGCAAGTAAAACTGGCAGTCTCCTCTGTCAATGAAATTTTCCAGGCAAGAATACTGGAGTGGGTTGCTATTTCCTCTTCCAGGGAATCTTCCTGACCCCGGGAATCGAATCCAGGTGTATTACCCACTCCAGTATTCTTGCCTGCAGAAATCCATGGACAGTGGTGGCTACATCTATGGGGTCACAAGAGCCAGACATGACTGAGTGACTGAACTGATGCTTTTACTTGATCCTAGAAAACTGTCATATAGTTTTGCTGTTGTTCAGTCATCGGTCATGTCCGACTCTTTGTGATCCATGGACTGCAGCATGCTAGGCTTCCCTGTCCTTCACCATCTCCCAGAGTTTGCTCAAACTCATGTCCATTGAGTCAATGATGCCATCCAACCATCTTGTCTTCTATCTTCCCCGTCTAGTCTTTTCTAATGAGTCAGCTCTTCTCATCAGGTGGCCAAAGTATAGTTTCAGCTTCAGCATCAGTCCTTCCAATGAATATTCAGGGTTGATTTCCTTTACAATTGACTGGTTTGATCTTGCAGTCCAAGGGACTCTCAAGAGTCTTCTCAAATAGTTCAGAAGCACAATTCTTCAGCACTCAGCCTTCTTTATGGTCCAACTCACATCCATACATGACTACTGGAAAAACCATAGGTTGACTATATGGATCGTTTTCAACAAAGTAATGTCTCTGCTTTTTAATACGCTCTCTAGATTTGTAAAAGATTTTCTTCCAAGTGGCAAGGGTCTTTTAATTTCACGGCTGTAATCACCATCTGCAGTGATTTTGGAGCCCAAGAATATGAAGTCTGTCACTGTATCCATTGTTTCCCCATCTATTTGCCATGAAGTGATGGGACCAGATGCCATCATCTTCTTTTTTGAATGTTGAGTTTTAAGCCAGCTTTTCAGTCTCCTCTCTCACCTTCATCAAAAGGTTCTTTAGTTCTTTGCTTTCTGCCATAAGGGTGGTATCATCTGCATATCTGAAGTTATTGATATTTCTCCAGCAATCTTGTAGTATGTAGTCAATAAATGTTTGTTGAATGTTGGATATCATTTTTTTTTAATTTATTAAGGACCTTGGCAGCTAAGAGTGTGTCTAGAGAAAAGTGGCTAGAATGTTGAGGAATTTGAACTTATGTCATGAAAAAGCAAGATAGAAGAACTCTTGGAGGAGCAGCCAGCAAAGGATCTGATAACTGGCTTTAAACATGGGAAGAGTGATTTTGCTCATTCTGTACGACTTCTAAGTGAAGAAATAGATCTGTGGATGAAATTTATAGAAAGGAAATGTGCAGGCTCTATTTAAAGAACTACTTTAAAACAACTCTAGCTATCCAAAATGGATTTGACTCCCTTGATGATATGCAACTCACTATGGCTAAAAATGTTCAAGCAAAATTAATTATAGAAAGATCCATAATGCAGAATAAGACCCCGACTAGGTTTAAGTGCAGATTTTCTCCGCTAAGCAGGCTCGCCTCCCCAACATCACTGCCTACACCTTCTCTCCTTTCAGTGTGAGTTAGTCCTTCTTGCTTTCAGATGCCATTCTGAGGTTACTTCTCTCTAGAGCACTTCCCCAGGTACCCACTGAACACTGGTCTTTGTTTATGCCTCTTACAGCCATCTCACTTTTCCCTTCTTGTCACTTAGAGTGCATTTTAAGTTTCCTTTTACCTGACTGTCCTTCACTAGGATGCAAGCTTTATGGAGGTAGGGAATAGTTCTGTCCTTCCATCTTTTTGTTTTAGCTGAAGTATGTTTGAGTTACAAGGTTGTGTTAGTTTCAGGTATACAGAAAAGTGATTCAAATATATATCTGTATCTATCTATAGGTTATTATTAGATATTGAATATAATTCCCTGTGCTATGCAGTAAGAACTTATCTACTTTATATACAGTATTGTGTGTCTGTTAACCAAACTTCTAATTTATCCATCCCCTCCCCTTTCTGTCTTACTCATCTTGTTATACCTGGTGTCTAGTACAGCATTTGGTATATAGTAAGATCAAATTAAGCTTAGTAAGGTAGGTACAAAGGCTTAAATAATTCGGTATCTAATTTCTTTGGGAGCCGGGGGTGGCTGAGTCATGGAGGCACACCTACTGCTCTCTTCCTGTGTGTTTCTAATGCTCATGGTTCTGCTCATCTTGGGAGTGCTGTGGCCAATGCATACACCTTAGGGACTCTAATGAGAGGACGTATGATGGCCTTGTTCCCTCTTTGCTCCTGTAGGCCTCCAATCATCCCTGGGGGTCCACTTAGTCACTATGTAGCCCCAGTGATGCACTGCAATTATGCAATGCAGCCCCAGTGATGGCCTAAGTCTGTTATTCAGGAGATTATAGAAAGCTTGGTGAAATTAGGTTCAGCATGCTCAGCTGACGTAAAGCCTTTCTTACATATTGACTCAAATTCTGGAAGGTGACTATTGTTTTTCCAAATTGGAATTAGTTTTATTAAATTATAAATGTCAATTATATTTATTATAAAAGTTCAGATAAACAGGGATAATGCAAAATCAGCCATAAGAAATCTAAATATGACCTATTAACATTTTAGCTTATATGTATTTATATATATACCCTTTTCAGACTTAAAAAAGCAAGCAGTTTATGGCAAAATATTATCACAGTTTAAAAACTATTTTATAACATACTTTTCCATATGCCATACTAAGAAATCCTCTCCAGGTTAATAAATGTATATTTATACAATCTTTTTATCATGCCTGTATAGCATTCTAAAATAAGACTATTCCACATTTTATTTAAATGATTTTTTGCTTTAGAATATCTAAGTTCTTTCAAATTGTCACATTTAGAAGCAATGATATAATAAAGCTTCTTGTCAGATACCTAATTGCATGCAATCAATTATTATATTAGCATAAAATCCTACAATAAGGATTCTTGGATCACAAGGTACCTACAGTATTTTAGCTTTGGTATATATTATTGCCAAGTTGCACTTGAGAAAGTACATAGTAATTTCCACAGGTCCAGTTAGTATAGTGTCATTGTTTGATTGGCTCACTTACTGTTTCATGAATTTTAAGATAAAGTTCCTTTCACCTTACATGATGGAAAACAGGGAAGTTAGTGAGCCCTAAAGCAAGATAGTAAGCATATACTGTTATCCTTGGCATGTGACAGAAAAGTGTTTTTGACTGTTTCATAAAACTGATGTGAATTAGGAAAAATGTGTTTATTAACTTAAAAATTACATGGAAAATTCCAGAGACTGTGTTGATTCATTTGCTAAAAGTTTTACATTTAAGCACACACTTGTCACTGACATCTCTTCTTTTTTCTTTCTTTTTTAAATTATTAAAGCCATAATATTTTGTTATCAAAACTTTATTATATACATCTGACTCAAAGAAAATCAGACCAGTTAGCTGATAAAGTTAATCCTTTCTCTTGCAATCAATCAAGGCTCCTAAAAGAAAAAAATAAATTGACTCGAGTGTAATAAAATGTAAGGAACTTACCATATATTGAAATATCTCATACTCTTGGTATTTCTACCATCAGTTTAAAAATCACTGGTATTAAATTTTGAGATAGACATTAACAATTTGGGAATTGAAAGAGGAGTAGAAACAAACACTCAACTGAACCAAGGAACAGATCTGATAGCATGGTTGTATTCAGCATCCAAAGAACCCCATTACACTTATAACTTTGTATTTCTTTTAAAACAGAATATCATGCTGGCAGGTAAAGAGGCTAGTATTTTTAAATGGATGCTTAACAGCACAGTTAAACTAACCATCTGCAGAAACTGTAAGGGAATTAACCATATCTGAACTTCAGCTAAGCTCCAATACTCAACAGATAAAGGACCTGAAGTTGAAAGCTGTTAGTTCCTCTTGAATAAAGTATCCAGTTTTCCCTTAGTTGAATAGATCCAAGTGTATGAACCGGCTTAAATCTTTAGACTGTGCTTTATAGGTTACAGATCCTAACTGCCTGCTTGCCTCCTGAGTTGTTTCAATTATGTCTGACTCTTTGTGACTCTGGACTTTAGCCCTCTAGGCTGTCCTTGGGATTATCCAGGCAAGAATACTGAAGAGGGTTGCCATGCTCTCCTTCAGGGAATCTTCAGGAATTGAATCTGTGTCTCATGTCTACATTGACAGACATGCCCACAGATCCTCACTATTGATGCTTAAATTATATTTCTGTCTACCAGACCTATATCATTGTGGACTGTGCATCTATTTTATTTCTAGGAAACTTGTGATCAGTTAACTATTGCCATAGAACCCTATGGCAGTTAATCATAATCAAAACACTCTCATCACCAATACTCCATATCTTATTGTAGCAACTGCGCACACCTTTGCTGTAAGAGTTAAGTGCCGCTATTTGGGCTTCCCTGGTGGTTCAGATGGTAAAGAATCTGCCTGCAATGTGGGAGATCACGGTTCAATCCCTGGGTCAGGAAGATGCCCTGGAGAAGGGAATGGCTACTCACTCTAGTATTCTTGCCTAGAGAATCCCATGGACAGAGGAGCCTGGTGGACTATAGCCCATGGGGTCTGAAAGAGTCAGATACGACCGAGCCACTAACATTCATACTCACAGTCATTCGGTTTACCTCACTAGCATCTCATTAGTCCCTTTGAGGTCAGGGACTCAATGTAGCAGTTACCACCATTCTCTCCAGTCTACTAAACAGAGCTCTTCAGGAAACCGGGCACTCAGTCTTCCCTAACACTAACACTGTTTTTCATAGTAAGAAAGATGCGCTTTCTGAATTTTCAAATGAGATATAGTTTAGGGGATTAATGAGAATGAAGGTGATTTGTTCCACTACTTCCATTTCCTGAAGCCTTCTGTCTTCACTCTAAAACATACCTGAGCTTTTGTTTTAATCAAATATGAGAAGATGACAGATATGAGACTACTACCTTGAAAGAAGGGTTATTATTCACGGCTCCTGAGAGGACGGGCAGGTCTTGCCATGTGAGGCTGTATGAAGGAGCACCTGAGTCAGTCAGGAGGCAAAGAGACCGAAGGGAAGCTTGGGCCCAAGGTTTATGATATTTTTTTGAGGGAAGAAAATAGACAAGGTAGGTAGGTATGCTGGGTAAACTTAGGTTTGGAGCGTTTGCACGTTTTCTAGGCTCTGGCCTTTTTGGGTGGTTCCTAGGTGTCAGGTACCCAGCTCTGGGGTGATTTTGGGCAGGGGCAATATTGGTTTCATGTGTGAGAATTTGATAAAAAACAGGTGGTTGGGAGTCTATGGCTGCTGTATTGGTTGGTTTGCATATCAAATGTACACGCAAAGTCCAATTTTTCGCTGTTTCTAGGAATGACTTAACCCTCAGAAGGGCAATTTCTCCCTAGGCCTCCAAGACTCTAAGATGTCAAGCATCAAAAAGTACAAAACATATGTGGGATTCTGATTCCAATTACTATGCCAGTTACGAGTCTGAAAGTGAAAGTCAGTCAGTAGTATCCGGCTCTTTGTGACCCCATGGACAGTACAGTCCATGGTGTTCTCCAGGCCAGAATACTGGAGTGGGGAGCCTTTCCCTTCTCCAGGGGATCTTCCCAACCCAGAGATCAAAACCAGGTCTACAGCATTGCAGGCGGATTCTTTACCAGCTGAGCCACAAGGGCAGGAGATAAATGACAAGCCCAAGTTAGCATCTTAAAATGGCATCCTGAAATAAATTATTTAAAATTGGGTAATTAGAGAATATTTTAATAAACTATTTCTAAAAATAAGTGCCTAGTGTAGAAAAATGACAAAGGATAAAGCAGTTCGCAAGGCTAGTAATAGTGGAGGCTGTTACCATTTCTAACTCTGAAACGGTAAGGAGTGGGAACAGTTAGCAGAACCTGGAGACAAAAAACTCTGGAGAAAAATCATTTAACAGAATCTGGGACCTTTGGCTGGGGAACAGAGCCAGCTGCCAGGGCTATTAGTAAGAGCAGGAAAATAAATACCCTTATCTCATCTTTATCCCTTATTTTGATCCCCTGTAGGGGTTCCTCATGGATTAAACTTAACTAAAAGACAAAGGAACTCATGGCTATAATCCTTATAAACCAGCCTTCTGGAGCACAGGGGACTTCTCTTGAGTGGGCTGTGGATATGGAAAGGCTAAGTTTTCATCTTGAGGTATATTCTAGCTTGATTGGGCTGGACTTGCTCTCTAAAACGGTTGAAATCTAGGACTTGACTTCAAGCATCTATGCACTTCATGCTGTCACCTAGAGAGAGGCTGGAGGGGCAGGAGTGGGGCGAGCTCCTGGGGGGAGGGCCTCCACAGACAACCCCTGGTGTGTTAGTGCTTTCACTCTGTGCTCTGATAGTTAGGACAGGGTTTTAGCCATTGCAGCAGGGGCTGGCGAATCTTATGCAGAATGCTACATAGTAAATGTTTTAGATTTTGCAGGTCAGATGGTCTTTATCACAACTGCTTAACTCAGCATAGTTCAAAAGCAGCCATAGGCAACACCTAAGCAAATGGATGTGACCAGGTTCTTATAAAACCTTATTTACAAATTAAACTGAGGACAGGATTTGGCTCAAGGGCCATGATTTCCAGACCCCTACTCTATAGATGCTGGAATCAGGAACAGGACATTGAATTAGAAGTTCATTATATAGACTGGACTTCCCTGGTGGCTCAGGTGGTAAAGTGTCTGTCTACAATGCGGGAGACCCAGGTTCGATCCCTGGGTTGGGAAGATCCTCTGGAGAAGGAAATGGCAATCCACTCCAGTACTATTGCCTGAAAAATCCCATGGACAGAGGAGCTTGGTAGGCTACAGTCCATGGGGTCGCAAAGAGTCGGACATGACTGAACGACTTCACTCACTAACCCAACAATAGTTGGTGAATGGTGGGAATCAGTCAGTATCATTACATACTCATGTTTTAGCCTCATCAAAATGACTCAAAGCAGTGAGTCTATGGTCACAAGATTAATTTCTGATCTCCTTGGCTGTAAGGGTGATGCTGTTTTTCTAGTTAGATTTGGTTTAGGAACCCAGTGGAACCAACACTCTAGGTAGGAGGCACCCTTGACTTTTCATAAACATAAAGATGCAGCTGTCCTGCTCCAGTGGGCTTCCAAGACCCCTGCACGAGCCTCCCCTTCCTACCAGGCTCTTCCCTGTCCGTTCCCTGTACATACGTTCTTGTACTTAGGCTTCCCTCATTCAATCTGCTACGCATTCTTGGGTCTCAGAACAGAGGGCTTGCTCTCCAGATTCTAGCTTTTCTTTATTTGACCAGTGCTGGTTAGGCAGAATGTAGATTAAAATGGCTTCATTTCCAGCTTGTATACTTGTGTATATATATTTTTTTCATTTACTCTCATAGCTAAAGCTTTGGTTTTAAATTATTGGTTATTTAAAAAATGGACCTGGACTTGGTGCCTATATTTTTAAGCCATTAAAAGCTCTAATTGGAGATTCAGGAATGAAATCCATTTGGACTTCCAGATTTATTAGCCTCTGAATCACACACAGCAGAAACCAGAACATTGGAGTGCTCTCATCCAGATTTGAGTTACTTCAATGTGGCTTCAACATAAAGAAGACACAGCTCAGGGCTTTTGGCTCCAGATTCACACACTTGAGCATGTAGAGTTCTGGATTTTGTCCAAAAGTTCTGACACTTGAAAAAAAATGCTCTTTCCTTCTGCAGAGGAAGGAATAGATTTCCAAGCACATAACGACTTTCCCTGTGGCACAGTCATGAACTATCCGCCTGCCAATGTGGAGATGCAAGAGACTCTGGTTCGATCCCTGGGTTGGGAAGATCCCCTGGAGAAGGAAATAGCTACCCACTCCATTATTCTTACCTGGAAATTTCCAAGATAGAAGAGCCTTGTGGGCAACAGTCCATTGGGTTGCAAAAGAGTCCAACACAACTGAGCATGCACACACACACACACACACACACACACACACACCCCACACACACACACAATGACTTTTCCTCAGTCCCTCAGCTGTCAGTCTTTCTGACAATGGTGAAGGGGTTGATCTGAGAGTGTAACCACACTGTACAGCTGTGATAACGGGCCAGTAGGGGAAGAACTGAGCTTTGTTTTCACCTTATGAATTGGACTAGGCAGAATTTGAGTCAGCCTGGTGTGATCCTAAAAGCAGACCTGCTCATCACCTAGCTAGTCTAGTGGCTGTTTGCCATTCCTAAGGCGGAATGTGAAAACCAGCAGCAGTGGCCGCCTACGCTTACTCTTTGGAAGGAAAGCTATGATCAACCTAGATAGCATATTGAAAAGCAGAGACATTACTTTGCCAACAAAGTTCCGTCTCGTCAAGGCTATGGTTTTTCCAGTAGTCAGGTATGGATGTGAGAGTTGGACTGTGAAGAAAGCTGAATGCCGAAGAATTGATGCTTTTGAACTGTGGTGTTGGAGAAGACTCTTGAGAGTCCCTTGGACTGCAAGGAGATCCAACCAGTCCATCCTAAAGGAGATCAGTCCTGGGTATTCATTGGAAGGACTGATGTTGAAGCTGAAACTCCAATACTTTGGCCACCTGATGCAAAGAGCTGACTCATTGGAAAAGACCCTGATGCTGGGAGGGATTGGGGGCAGGAGAAGGGGGTGACAGAGGATGAGATGGTTGGATGGCATCACTGACTCAATGGGCGTGGGTTTGGGTGGACTCTGGTGGTTGGTGATGGACAGGGAGGCCTGGCGTGCTGCAGTCCATGGGGTTGCAAAGAGTTGGACATGACTGAGTGACTGAACTGAACTGAACTCAACTCTTCTGAAGGATATCCAGAGCAGCTGTGGAGGGTGGGGAGGCAGGGGGAAAGCACAGAGAATGGGAGAATCCATAGGATTTCTCTCAGGACACCGAGCGGGGTTAGGACAACCACATAAGCATCAGGACAGTGACAGAGAGGAAGTGCTTCTGTCTGCAGTCCGAGACAGTTACATGCATTCTGCTGAGCTTCAGAAGGCCTGAGCTTGGGCAAGATTCAGAAGAGTCTTACTGGAGGAACATGAAATCAAGATTCCAGTCCGAGCTTTGCCTTAATTGCTATGTAAGTGAGGTCTAATCATTCAGCCTTCTGTGGGAGTTGGTTTCCTTATCTGTGAAGCAGGGATAATTAGTCCTGCCCTATCTCCCTCAAAGAGATTATGACAAGTACCGAATGAGAACATTAATGAATGCGGAAGAAATTTGAAAGCTTTATAAAGCAAAAGAAAAAGACAGTATTATCAGCTGACTCACTAGCAACAGAATATTCTCTCTACCAAACACGAACTTCTCATCCAGGCTTCCTAATCTTTCTTTCAACTGGACTTGACTTTAAGAGCAGCTGTTATCAATGCCTTGCCTGGGATTGATAAGCGAAGCTATTCCCATGACATTTCTTTCCACACTACATTTTGCTCATCCCCATGTACACATGTTATGTATTTTGTTTCTAGTTTTCCTCCTAACTCTTTTTCAGTTCTCCTCACAGCCCCACCCTATGTCTGAAAGCTGGCTCTGTACACCTCCCTACTCAGCCCCCTTCTTATTTAGAGCAGTCCTTGGGAAGTAACATCTCCTCCTGTGCATCAGCTAGCATCTACAGGCCGATAAGCTCTTCTCATTTCATGTTTAGTGACAACACCACCCCACCACTGGAAGTTAGACAGGATGAAATCTTTCCCTTTCCTTAATCCTTTCTCTCATCCTCAACATTTCCTTAGACATCAGGTCCTATCGCCTCTATCTCCTGAATCTCTGTATTGTTGCCACTGTTTTTCTCTGGGCCCAAATCTCTGATACTTTGGATTATCGTCACAGTTTACTGATCAGATTCCTTATTTCCAGTCTGTTTTCCTGCCAGCATATCTTCCACTCTACTGCCAAACTGATGTTTTTAACACATAAATCTGATCATGCCCTTCCTCTGCTTTGGATACTTCAATAAGTATTAGAATTAAGAGTTTAATTTTTAGAATTAAGTTCAAAGGTAGCACAGCAGTGCACAAACCTCACCATGGTCTGCCCCCACCTATCCCTTCCCCTACTGGGATGGGTCCTTTTTAGGTCTTAAACTCATGTATGAATTTGAGGAAGCAGAAATTTGTAGGTAAAGATTTGCAACCAAATGGTTATTTGCTGCAGAAGCTCAGCCCCGCCACCCTTTTGGACCACGTTGGCAGTCCCTCCTCAAGCCTTCCTCCCTGCCATTCCTCACACAGACATCGAGCTCTGGCCATGTAGCTACTTGGGAGTTCTTCAGTGATGGGTGGCTTCTTTGGTGCCTTCAAACTTTGTGTCTCCTCTGCTGGGAATTCCTTCTTGCTGTCTTTGTCCAGCTAAAGACAACTTGTCCTTCAAAACTTGGTTCAAATATTACTACCCTGATGAAGTCTTCTCTGATTCTTCATCTACTGATTCCCATCTTGTGGTTCAAGAACAGCATGGATAGTCTTCTATCGCATCTTCCCGCAATAGAGTTTTAATCCTTTGTGTGTTTACTTGTTGGAAAATTTGAAAGCAGAGATTTTGTCTTAATTGACTGTATATTTGCAGCTTAAAGCACGTTACTGTGGCATATAAGAAGCACTAGATAAAATGTTGCTGAATTAAATTGAAGTGTTCTTATCTAGAATACTCTTCTCCCTCTCTCTAACATACCTTATTATTTTCTTAAGGTTACTCTCAAAGACAATCTCTTTATATAATCTTGCTTTATTATCTCCATCATCATGAATGGTCTTCTGCTTGATTTTCTTTATTGCTAGCGTGTGTTTTTAGCATTGTATGTTAATTTAGAGGTGGCTTTTAATTATATCATGCCTCAATCATTGTTATGCTCTAAATATAAAATGCAATGCAGAGTACAGTATGCTGGGAAAAGACTCAGAAGAGCTTCTTTTGGTTTTACTCTGCTATGAACTAAATGTGTGGCCCTGGGCAAATTATTGATTTCCTTTTCCCCTCTTGGTTTAAATTTTCTTATTTTGAAAATAAGGGATCTATATAATCTTTAAGGTACCTGCCTGTTAAAAGACTACATGCCATTGATGTGTTTAATACTTTTCCATATTACATCTCATATATTTCACTTTTAAAATCACACTGAATATTTTACATGCAGGGAATATTTTGTGCTGTGATCTCTTTTGTCTGTGGGTCACTGACTATGCATCTTAATATCTATGTAAAAGGAGTGTTTAGTAAATTTAGTAAACTCTAAGCATCACCTCCAGAGATTGTGTGAAAGAATGATGTAACAAAGGGTTAACATAATCATTATTTTTATAACTTCAAATCTCTAGATTGCACCATGAGTTATGCGTGGTTAATGAATCTCATGGCTTCATCCCTATAACCAGTCTATCCTTTAGAAAGAAGGCCAGATTGAATCTTCAAACCTTTTTGAAGTAGGAATTTCCTTCCATCTTGGGAAAAGATATATTCTGATTCAAAGTGGGAAAAAGAGCTCTAAGAGACCCTGAAAGAGCTTCAAAGGAATTTTTGGAGTCCAAACTATGGCAAGAAAATTAAGAAATACTAAATTTAAAAAAAGCACAATTGATTTTTTTCTTCTTAATCTAAGGGAAGATGTGCTGCAATACAGAGTCTAACTTAGGGTTTTTCCAGACTAGGACTTTCTGACTGGGGTCAGAGACATTTTTTCTGATTCCAGGGAAAGACCAAAGGTGAGTGGCTGCAGTCATAAGTGATGATATTTATTGTAGTCATACTGGCTTTAAAAAAGAAAACTCTGTGTTTATCCAGCACAGAGGCTCTTCATTGTCTTTCATCTTAGCTTTTGAAAATCAGGAGCCTTCTTCCCCAGCACTGGCCATATATATAGACGTCGAAAGCTTGGGCTACAGAGATCAAAGGACTGCAGTGGGAGCAACGCTGCAGAGCTGAATATTGGATCCTAAGCACCAAACACTCTCTTTTAAAAAGTAAATACAATTTTTCCGTGACTAATTCAGATCAACTCTGTTGTGGAAATTGCAACACTCGCTAGGCATTTAATCCACCTCAATCATCTGTTTCTTTTCTGTTGGTCAGGGTAGGTGGGAAATGGCCTTGATGTTCTAATTAAAGAAATCACAGTGACAGTAACTACACATTTATTGGGCTTGCATGGTGGCTCAGGTGGTAAAGAATCTGCCTGCAAAGCAGCAGACCTGGGTTCAGTCCCTGGGTATGGATGGTCCCCTGGAGGAGGAAATAGCAACCCACTCCAATAATTCTTGCCTGGAGAATTCCATGGACAGAGGTGCCTGGCAGGCTGTAATCCATGGGGTGGCAAAGAATTGGACATGACTGAGTGACTAACACTTTCACTTTTACTTTGCATGTATCATTATTTGTTTAGTTTTATATCTCTGTCAAGAGCATATTAAAGTATTTGACACCTAAAACAGATCAATCTTAACCCTCCCCACCTCTATACACAAAATTATTTTCTGTAATGATTATTATTCTTCTCTGTGGTACTCAATACACTACACTATGAATACCTTGAAGTCAGATATTATGACTTATTTATCTTTGAATACTGGAGTGAGTTGCCATTTCCTCCTCCAAAGGATCTTCATGACCCCAGCATTGAACCTGCATCTCCTGCGGCTCCTGCATTGGCACGTGGATTCTTTACCACTGAGCCACTTGGGAAGCCCCTTTAAATCTTCAGGGTCTAGTATTCTTCCTGACTTTTTAGTAGATGCTCTAGAATTGCTTACGAATTGAGTGGATAAATGGATAATTCTCTGTAGCATAGCCAGAATTGAATACTAAGTGACTTTTAGCATGCTAGAGATGATACACTGCATTAGACAGAGGTCTGCATTTTCCTTGGTATGCCTAGGCAATACCTAGAGAATTCTTTAAAGGAGTTATATAGTTCTACCAGAGAAAGCCTATGGACTTGACAATAGGTTCATATATTGCCATGTCAAGTATGATCTCTTCAACTCTTTCAAAGCCATAGCTCCTGGCATTTCAAGTTCTTGAGCTATAGGCCCAAAGTGGGTCAGATGCCTGAACTGTCATAGTTAATTTGCTCTTACTATTGAAAGTCTGTGCTGGATGTCAAAAATTACACAATTACGTCTCTTACCCTCTAATTGTTACTCAATTTTCATTTTTCACACTCATTTTGCAAGCACTGAAGTGCAAATTAAATAGTAATTAGGGGGTAATAATATACAACTACACAATTCTTCAGTCTTCTGTACAATATCATTTGCTCCACTGAAATTCTCAGTAAAGATGCTAAAGCAAGCACCACCATTCAAAGAATTTGAGTTCTCTGTCACTCTCAAGGTGATCCATTTAAAAATAACCTTTCTGCCAGAATTTCTGTTTATCCATGGCTACAAAAGCAAGTAAGCAAGCAAGAACACCAGCAATCTTTAACAAGTGACTCCTTTGCCAATTTCACAACTTAACCCTGAAAAACAGGAGAGTTATGTCAGTGACTAAGATCTGAATTTGCTTCTCAAGTGATCGAGATAGTTTTCCACCCCACAAATGTAAGAGTAGATTCATTTATCCAATTAATATTCAGCTCAGTTCAGTGAATCACTCTTTGTGACACCAAGCATGCCCGGCTTCCCTGTCCATCACCAACTTCCAGAGTTTGCTCAAACTCATGTCCATAGTGTTGGTGATGCTATCCAACCATCTCATCCTCTGACCTCATTCTCCCCTTGACCTCAATCCTCCCAGCATCAGGGTCTTTTCCAGTGAGTCAGTTCTTCACTTCAGGTGGCTAAAGTATTAGAGTTTCAGCTTCAGTGTCAGTCCTTCCAAAGAATATTCAGGACTGATTTCCTTTACGGTGGACTGGTGGGATCTCCTTGCAGTCCAAGGGACTCTCAAGAGCCTTCTCCAACACCACAGCTCAGAAGCATCAGTTCTTCAGTGCTCAGCCTTCTTTATGGCCCAACTCTCACATCCATACATGACTACTGGAAATATCATAGCTTTGACTAGATGGACCTTTGTCAGCAAAGCAATGTCTCTGCTTTTTAATATGCTGTCTAGGTTGGTCATAGCTTTTCTTCCAAGGAGCAAGTGTCTTTTATTTTTATGCCTGTAGTCACCATCTGCAGTGATTTTGGAGCCCAGAAAAATAAAGTTTGTCACTGTTTCCATTGTTTTCCCATCTATTTGCCATGAAGTGATGGGACTGGATGCCATGATTTTAGTTTTCTGAACGTTGAGTTTTAAGGCAGCTTTTTCTGTCTCCTCTGTCACTTTCATCAAGAGACTCTTTAGTTCTTCTTCACTTTCTGCCATAAGGGTGGAGTCATCTGCATATCTGAGGTTACTGATATTTCTCCCGGCAATCTTGATTCCAGATTGTGCTTCCTCCAGCCCAGAATTTCACATGATATACTCTGCACATAAGTTAAATAAGCAGAGTGACAACATTCAGCCTTTATGTACTCCTTTCCCAATTTGGAACCAGACAATTGTTCCACGTCTGTTTCTAACTGTCGCTTCTTGACCTGCATACAGATTTCTCAGGAGGCAGGACACAATTAATATTAATAACATCTTAAGGAATATCAGGTCTTAGCAGGCAAGCAATATGTATCTTACAATATACTTTGGAAAGTCTTCAAAGTGCTCCAGTCTTCAAAGTGGAACAGGGTGGTGGAGGAGAGTGTGAGCTCTAGGATCTCCCATGATATGGGATGGGAGGGGGTGTTATTATCCTCCACTTGCATAAAATAGTTAAAAAAATAAATATCCCTCTTGATTCATGCCCTGGCAATTCAGAATCTTGCTCAGATGATAATGATAATGCACAGAAGAAATTCCAATGGCCTAGAATAATCCCCCCTTTTTTTGCTTTTGACATTTTTGGGGTTCTGTTATTTGTATATGCTTGGCACTCTGCTAAGGCAGCTTTGCATGAATTAGATAATTGACTTTAATTCTCTCAGTTCCCTGTGAAGTAACAAAGTAGCTTTGATTTCTCTTCTTTCACACATGAGGCAACTGAGATGTTCTGGTAATTAGCCAGTATTTAAAACCAGATTTTCTAGTTAGTTCATGTGCAGTATTCTTTTTAAAAAATGACCAGGAAGGACACTGGGAAAAGTGGTCAGTGGCCTCTGAATGGCTTTCCCCTTTCTATGGCTTTTGGTTTGCCTGTTTTCCTTCAAACATGAGTTTTAACTGCATTGACCATTTTACAGTTTGTTAAATTTATCATGCCTTCTCTCACACCTCCTGGCTTTGCACAGGTTGTTATCAGAGATCACTATTTCCTTTCTCAGTGCCTGATGAAGTTCTCCCTACTGGAGCCATCAGAAAAGTGTTAGCCACCTCTGGGAAGTCTGCAGTTTCCCTTAGCACCCGGCACTTCTACAGTTATAGTGCTAATTACATGCATCTAAAGCCCTGCTTACTGTACTATCCATAGCTGCAAACCTTGTGAAAGAGGGAGGAGCCACCTGGAGCACCCAGAATAGCACCTGGAGCCTAATAAGTGCTCAGAGCAGACCACTGATTGGCTGTGGTTGCATTCGTGAATGCGTGCTCAGTTGCTAAGTCCCGTCCAACTCTTTGTGACCCCATGGATTGTAGCCCGCCAGGCTCCACTGTCTATGGGATTTCTCAGGCAAGAATACGGGGGTGGGTTGCCATTTCCTTCTCCAAGGGATCTTCTCAACCCAGAGATCAAACCTGCCTCTCCTGCATAGGCAGGTGGATTCTTTACCACTGAGCCACCAGGGAAGCCCAACTGTGGTTGAGTCTGATTGTAATTTCTCTGCTCTCTCTTTAAACCTCCAGTCTAGAATGTGCAAAGAACATTAACAGCGGTGATCTCTGGAGTCGGGGAATGGAAACCAGTTGGAGGGGAGCATGTTTTCCTTTGTATACCTTTGGTGTAAATAATTTACTATGTACAGGAATAAAATTGTAAATAAGACTAAAAGTATTAAAAAAAAAAAAGGTGGCAAGGTGATTTGAAAAGGCTGCACTTTCCCACATGTTGTCCTTATCTAAACTCTTTCTATGTTTTGGCAAACCAAGAGCTCTCAACAGAAGCTCTGATGGATCCATTGGTGAAACGCTGGTGCAGGAACAGGAATCTCCTATTTAGCTCACTCAGTAGCACTGGCTGTGAACCACAATCTGCTGCTACTGGATGCAGCATAGAGAACCAAACCTTGTCCAGAAAAATTCTCACATTCAAGGCCTACAAAAGAGCCATGCCCAATATATTTGTTTGATCTATACAAATTTTTAATTTTCCCCAATGTGTATTATATACCATAAATCACTTGAGGCTTGAGAAAAACTGAGATAGTTTGGCTGAAATGTAATAGGACAGTCTTTTTTGATAAGAAAACAATATAAATGCACTTGATATGAATCAGCCCCAATAAATAATCCAGGAGATTTTTAAGGTAGAAAAATAAGTTTTTCAGGGCTATAAATCCATAAGGAAATAGACTGCTAGAGAATATATTGAACTAACTGGGAAGCAAACTCCATTAAAAGAAGATTAAATTAAAAGCTCAGAATGACTTCAAAGTGCCCTTGTTTCGAGGAAGAATATGGAGACCCACAAGCGGAAATGGAATGTAGACTAGCTGATCATAAATATGATCTGTTAATAAAGGAGCAAAAATTAAAGTTATTTTAATTCAACAAATGGTTATTAAGTGCCTCTTCAGAACATGGAAAGCTCTCTTAGGTACTGCAAAGCATATAGGATGCAAGGCCAAGTCTTTCCATTAAGGGAATTTACAATCCAAAATGGTGGTGATAAGACAACTATTCAAATAACTTCAGTGACCAAAAATTCAGAATTATCTCCTGAGGGGTATACACAATGCCCTAAAAAGTACAATTTGGGGACCTCATGTAGGGTCAAGTCAAGACTTCCTTCATGGCCGCTGGGGTCTGGGGTCTGCAGTGGAGCAGCAAGCATTCTAGAAAGAAGGAGTAAGTGGAGCAGAGAGCTGGTGTTAGGAGCAAATGTAAAGGTTAAAGAAACACACACATAAAAATGATTATTTGAATTGTTGGGAGGGTCTCGGCTGGAGAAACTAAGCTGAGTTTTTCAACCAGAATTCAGTCATGTGTTTCTTGCCATGCTTTGGTTCCTGAAATGTATTTCTGAGTGCGCCAAAGAGTTATCAGGAAAACAACATGTTCTAAAGGAAGAAAGGGTTAAGAAATGAAAGGCAGTATATGCTGTGGATAAGAGTACACACTCTGAAGTCAGACCTGGGCTTGAATCTTGACTCCTTAGTGCTGATAAGCTATGCAGTTTCTCTCAGTGACGGAGATAATGATTGGTGTAAATGATGTAATGATTAATGTACTTCAAATGCTTAATAGAATGCCTGGCAGCTATCACAAGTTCAATAAATTATGACTATCATTAATGCTTTTAGTGTTACCATTATTTTTATGCTTGGTTTCAGGACAGTGGCAGGGTCAGGGTGCAGAGGTGTTGGTCAGCTGTATTTCCTGGTAACGCAGTGCCTTGGAGTCACGCCTGAGACCCAGGGAGAGAGGTGGCAATAGTAGAGTGGGTGAAATGAGAAGAGTGAGTCTGAGAGGCGCACGAGATAGAATGGCACTCCAGCCCACGGGCAGACTGATGGGGTACTAGTGGGTGAAGGCTGCTGGAGCCCACTCAACCTGGCAACCAGCCGTCAAAGCCACCGAGCGCGCACACTGCATTTAGAACAAAGACCAAGATACAGTGCAGTGGCCCCTCTGTGATGGCCATAGATGGCGCCTGCAGCAGCAGCGTTCAGAGATCCAGAAAAGAAGGAGGGGAAAGGATGGAAGGGAGCCTATTGCTTAGGGGGGAATTTGAGAGATGCCATGTCCATCGTGTCTCTGAGGGCTTAGGGAACTTCAGGGAGAAATTTGAGGAAGCTAGGCGAGGAGGCAGTCAGTTACTATTACTAAATAGTAACTAGACTGCTCTGGGCCTCTTTTGCCTCTGTACCTCCAACCCTGACCCCTAACCCTAGCTATTGCCCCAAGTTGATGCGATGTAGGGTGGCACCCCACTCCAGTACTCTTGCCTGGAAAATCCCATGGACGGAGGAGCCTGGTGGGCTGCAGTCCTTGGGGTTGCTACGAGTCGGACACGACTGAGTGACTTCACTTTCACTTTTCACTTTCATGCATTGGAGAAGGAAATGGCAACCCACTCCAGTGTTCTTGCCTGGATAATCCCAGGGATGGGGAAGCCTGGTGGGCTGCTGTCTATGGGGTCACACAGAGTTGGACATGACTGAAGCAACTTAGCAGCAGCAGCAGCAGCAGCAGCAGGGTAACACTGGTTACATTGAGGTGGGAGAAACAGAACCAGGTTTGGGAGGATAGCAGGGTGCAGGGAGAGAGGCTGGGGAAGAGATTGGAGCAGACAGTTTCCTCTGATTCTTCAAGCTGGATTCCCCTCCCAAGAATGTGGGCAAGACAATTCATTGTCAGAGGAAAGAAAATGTTAGATTCGCTAGGTTTATGTCTTTAACAAAAATGACAGAAAAAAAACCCTTTAACTAACACTTAGATCCTATTTGACACCAACTTCTTGATTTCATTTCTCATAGTAAAGGGCGAGAATCCTAATTAAGGCCTACTGCAATAACTATTAATCACTTTTAATTGAGCTTAGATAAAACCATCTTGTGCTTCAATAGATGAGGTTTTGTTTTGTTACACTTTATGGCAATTAAAGGCTTTAGACAACTTGTCATTTTAGCTTCTTAATAGCATGTTGCTGCTTCAGTATTTTCTTTAATATTTAGCAACACATGCTTTTGGTGACCATACAGTATTACTCCTATGCACCTCTTGATTCCTCGACCCCCTAATCTCTTGGGATAGTTGTAAAAAGGGTTTTCCTTCCAACCAGCAGGTGACTTTGAAGACATATTGCCATATGGTGCTAAAAACATTGTAATACATCACCACTTGTTTGCCAGCTGTTGCTCTCCTCTGCTAGGCAGTGATTCAGATGCTCTGGGATGATTTTGAAAAATGAATCTTGCTAAATGAAAGAGTTTTCATTGTCATGTCCCATTTCATTATTATTAGCTGGATATTTCAAACATACAAAGAAAAACAAACAACTTGAAAAGAATCCTTTATATATGAAAATAGTATTTTTCTGCTGTCCTGGCACCTGCCAGCCTCGTGTGTGACAGCATTCCCATTTCACAGAATGGGAGATGGAGCCATTGGCAACTGATTCCACGGGGCCACTTGGATTAAGATGGACACTGTGAAGTGTTCTTTCAAGGCACTGGGATCTCAAGCTGCTTTCTACCTTGTCTGAGCAGAGACAAGCCCAGACTTTCTGTAGCTGCATAGCCAGCTGCTTTTGTGGTATGGTTCAAGAAGGGTCAGGGAAGTCCCCTGCGGTCTCTCTATGCAGCAGTGCCTGCATTTCCACCATTACTGATCTAGGATTTGAAGTAAGGAAATTTTCCTCCAGAATTTCTCTTTGAAATCTTCATATGTTACACAGGTAGGACACAGCTTATAGTGTGCAAGGATTAACTGTGAGACCCAGCCTTTGGTTTCCTTTACTGTATACCCATCTTCACCTAAGTATCCCTAGTACCTGCTAAGCACTCAGTGCCTGCTCACTGATGAGTAATTGGATGACTGAATGCACAAACAAAAGAATATGGCCAGCCTCCATCGAAAGAGCACTGCTTAAGAAAGTGTCCCCTGGCATATGTGCGGAGCAGAGAGGCTTGGCGTGGGAGGATGTTAAAAACGTCTAGTCAGTTCACTACCTGAAATGCCACGGAATTCCAGGGCATGTTTTGGTAGAAAGAGCTTCCTGTTGCCATCTCTGTGGAGTCACTGAGCAGCTTTATGAATAACGTATGTACCCCCCAACGCTGTGTCTGAACAGCTGCTTCTTCATTGGAAGGGCCTTTCAACCCTTAGCAGATGAGAAGGTTTTCTGCAGGATGCTCTGTACTGATCATGGTATGCTACTGCTGCTGCTAAGTCACTTCAGTCGTGTCCGACTCTGTGTGACCCCATAGACAGCAGGCCACCAGGCTCCCCCGTCCCTGGGACTCTCTAGACAAGAACACTGGAGTGGGTTGCCATTTCCTTCTCCAATGTATAAAAGCGAAAAGTGAAAGGGAAGTTGCTCAGTCATATCCAACTCTTCGCAACCCGATGGACTGCAGCCCACCAGGCTCCTCCACCCATGGGATTTTCCAGGCAAGAGCACGGGAGTGAGGTGCCATCGCCTTCTCCGGATCATGGTATAGCACCATTTTTTTTTACCCAGCTCAGGGTCAAAGTGCAATCTGACCAGTTCTACTATCATTGATGGAACTGCCATTTTGGCAGTCAACAAACTGCCGTTCAACAAACCCATCATTGAATTGCTGTCCAATGCTTGTCCTCAAGTTTTGGCAGTTGGACGATAAGTCCCTTCCTGGCAAAATACCAGATTCTAATAAAAGTATGTTTAACAAGGATAAATGCATTTGAAATCATTAGAGCAGGACTTGGATTCATAGTCAGGTTTGGTATTCACAGCCACAAAGGGAAACATCAGATATTGATGAATTTATGATAGTCCAGAAGGAAGGCTTAATCCAATAGGATTAAAAAGGAAAGCTGAAAGAAAGACTGTTCTGGAGGTGTTGGCTTCAGTGAATAGCAACAGGACAAAATTTAAAATTTCACTCTGCAAATTCAAACAATGGTGAGAAAATGCTAAAAATTCTATCACAAGAACTGGAAATTTTAAGATCTGAAATTGTTGGTGGGTTAAACAAGTAATTCAACTTCTTTCACTTGGCAAAGAAATGGGAAAAACTTCATGTTAACAAGCATTTGATATATACTTGCTGTGGTAATAATTGCTTGACCATTACTTATGTGCTAAGCATAGTGCTAAATGATTTTTGTTGGTCATTTCTCTTTATTCTCATTCCACCCCTATGACATTGCTGTAGGCATTGCTGTTTTTCCTGTTGTTTAGTTGCTAAGTTGTGTCCAACTCTTTTGCAACTCCATGAGTGTAGCCCGCCAGGCTCCTCTGTCTATGAGATTTCCCAGGCAAGAATCCTAGAGCGGCTTGCCATTTCCTCCTCCAGAGGATCTTCCTGACCCAGGGATTGAACCTGAATCACTTATGTCTCTTGCACCAGCAGGCGGGTTCTTTACTACTAGCACGACCTGGTGCTGTTTACACCCAGGTGTAAATAGCTCATAGGTGTAAAGAGCGGAGTCTTAAGAGTCAATTTAGCCAGTCTTTTAAAACTGGCTCTGTTCTTGCCCTCAATCCCTTGGCTAGGCACTGTGGGAAGGCGGGAGATGCGGGGCTGTCCACGAAGTCCCCTGCACCAGGCCTGTGTCCCCTGCCCCAGCTGCTGGGCGGATGCTCGTGGGTTGCAGATGCCCCACGCCCTCCTGAGTCCCCTCCATGGGCTTGCTCATTCTTCCCCACCATTGTGGCTTGCTGCACATCGATGTTTCAAGGCAGGCATCTCTGTGCCATTGTTTCTGCCTAGAGAGTCTTACTCCATGCATAGGACCAAGAATGTACTTGAACGGACCACTTACCACTTTCCTATCCCCTGCTCCCTGTTACAAACTCATCCTTAACAGCACTTTGTTAATAAAGCTTACCTAGAAGGCAATGGCAACCCACTCCAGTACTCTTGCCTGGAAAATCCCATGGACGGAGAAGCCTGGAAGGCTGCAGTCCATGGGGTCGCTGAGTCAGACAGGACTGAGAGACTTCCCTTTCACTTTTCACTTTCATGCATTGGAGAAGGAAATGGCAACCCACTCCAGTGTTTTTGCCTGGAAAATCCCAGGGACGGGGGAGCGGTGGGCTGCTGTCTATGGGGTCACACAGAGTCGGACATGGCTGAATCGACTTAGCAGCAGCAGCAGCAGCAGCTAAATCCTCATCTCAGAGGCTCTGCTTCTAAGCAACCTGATCAATGAAGAGTCATACAACCTTAAATACAAGAAAAATCTTTCAAAACAGTGCCATTTAAAGATGGAACCAGTGGTCTGGGTCAATGCTAAGCTCCCTTTATAGGAAGGATACAGCACTCCCTGGGTCCAAGATCTGGACAGGGCGTTTTGTAGGCGCTTCAGGCATGCACTAGGAGGAGGTACTACATCAAGATTCAGTCTTTCCATGAGCTGACATTGGATGGTGATGACTTTTTTATGTGTTTGTGCCTTATGTTTTTCATAGAAATTGTGTTACCTCACAGTTAAGAAAATAAATACTGTTTTCTCACTTCTTGGATTCAAATCCTAACTCCGTTATTTATGTGCAGTATAACCTTGGACAAAGTTCTTTACCACTCTGTGCCTTAGTTTCCTTATTTGAAAAATGAAGATGCAGTTGTACCTATCATGGGGATTAAATAAACTGCTAACACGGGAAATGCTTAGAAAAATAAGTGGCATATAATAGGCGCTCAATAAATGTTCACTATTGCTTTATATCTCTCTGTATGTGTGAAAAAAACTCAGCAATGCTTGTTGTATTAGCTAGTAAATATGTTTGGTTTGCACTGTAAGTGATTTTTATTTTTCCTTCTTGGTTATTGCTATTCGGTTGTTAAGTTGTGTCCTACTCATTGTGACCCCGTGGACCGCATGGCGCCAGACCTCCCTGTCCTTCACTGTCTCCCTGAGTTTGCTCAAATTCATGTCCACTGAGTCAGTGATGCCTTTTTACAATATTGTAAATTCCTTGATTGGAAGGAACTCTGAATTTGTAAGAAAATTTAGATATAATTTACATACCATAAAATTTAACCTTTTGAATTGTACCCTTCTGTGACTTTTAAGATATTCACAAGGCCACGCAACCCTCTCTACCATATAATTCCTTAATATTTTTTCCACCCTAAACAGAACTTATTCCTGTTAATAGTCGCTTCACATTCCCCTGTCCTTCAATCCCCTGGCAACAGCTAATCCACCTTCTGTGTCTATGGATTTGACTGTTCCAGATATTTTGTATGAATGGGAACATAGTAAGTGGTCTTTAGTGACAGACATTCATCATAATATTCTTAAGGTTCATTCATATTATAACATGTATCAGTACTTCCTTCATTTTAATAGCCGAATAGTATTCCATGTTCTGCTTGTATGTTCACGAGTTGGTGAACACTGTCCCCCCACTTTTTGTCTATTATAAACAATGCTACTAAGAACCACCTGAGTGCGTGTTTTTGTGTAAATATATGTTTCCAGTTCTATTGGTTATTTGCCCAGAAATGGAATTGTTGGGTCATATGATAACTTTATGAGCTTCCCTGGTAGCTCAGCTGGTAAGGAATCTGCCTGCAATGTGAGAGACCCTCTTTTGATTCCTGGGTCAGGAAGATCCTCTGGAGGAGGGACAGGCTACCCACTCCAGTATTCTTGGGCTTCCCTGCTGGCTCAGAAGGTAAAGAATCTGCCTGCAATGTGGGAGACCTAGATTTGATCCCTGGGTTGAAAAGAGCTCCTGGAGAAGGGCATGGCAACTGACTCCAGTAATTTTGCTGGAGAATTCCAGGGACAGAGGAGCCTGGCAGGCTAAATACAGTGCAGAGGGTCACAAAGAGTCAGACATAACTGAGCGACTAAGCACAGTACGCAGCATGATAACTTTATATTTAACTTTTTGAGGAACTGTTTAATGGTTTTCCAAAATGGTTGTATCATTTTATATTCCCACTGTCAAATACAATGATTCCAATTTCTCCACATCCTTGCCAACAATCTTTATTGTCCATCTTTGTTTGTGTGTTTAATTTTTAATTTGATGATAATTGTCTTACAGTATTGTGTTAGTTTCTGCCATACATCAACATAGCTAATCTAGTGGTTATAAAGCAGTATCTCATTGAGATTTTGATTTGCATTCTGTAAAAACTAATAATGTTGAGAATCTTTCCTTATGCTATTGACTATTTGTATGTATTCTATGTAGAAATGTCCATTCAAATCTTTTGCTCCTTTTTAATTGGGTTATTTGCTATTTTATTGTAGAGTTATAATAGTTCATTGTGTATTTCAATATTATGCTTAATCAGATATATGATTTGCAAATATTTTATTACATTCTTTGCATTGCCTTATCACTTTAGATAGAGGTCTTCGAAAAACAAAAGTTTTAAACTTAGAGGAAGTTCACTTTATCTATCTACCTTGTACTTTCATGTCATGTCTTGTAATTTAGGTGTCATATCTAAGAAACCATTGCCAATCAGAGGTCATGAAGATTTATTATACTTACGTGTTCTCAAACTTTGCCTCTTTTGACTTAGGATCCTTAATGAAAAGCATGCTATCTGCAACCTAATAGAGTCTCAGAACTTTGGTTGCACTAACATTGGGCGCATTGGAATGGGTGGCCAGACTGTGTGGGCATGGGCTGTGGTGTTTCACTGTCTCTGCATTTTTCACCTGGCATCCGGCACTGCACTTGCACTGTAGGTAGGGCTTCAAATTTCTTTGACACTTGGTCAATGAACTCAATAAGGCTTATGATATGCTCCCTACAAACTGGTGACTGAGGCAAGGGAGATATCATTAGATCCATCTGATAGATGAGAAAGCAGAACTAGAGACTACATGAATTGCTCAAGGCCACATCACTAGTGGTAGGGTGCTGCCTCCTCCCGAGGGCTCGCTCATTCAGCTCAGATGTGCACCCCCTTCTCTAGGTTTACTGGTCACCATGGTTTCTTGGCTTTTTTTTTTTTTTTCAGTCACACTTTCCCTCTGTGACTTCTAGGTGAATAATTAGCCCTGTGTGAATTGAGTACACAGAAATTTGATAAATATTCAGACAAATAATCCCCAAAGTATTTTAGTCCTTATTCTCTTGCTCTTTTCTCTTTGCCTTTGGCAATATTTTCTGCACTTCTTTCTTCTTTGTGGACAAACTCGACTTAAGACCTGCAGAGCTCTTTCTCTGAGCACTGTCAGTATTCTGTTGCCTGTGCTGCAAAAGTCACCATTCAGTTACTATGTGGGATGCGCTACTCTGGATTGCTCTTCATTATTTTGAATGTGAGATTATTTTCTACTCAATTTAATTGTTAGGTCCTTGCAATGATACCTTATGTGATTTTTTTCCCCTCGACATCTCTCCACATTAGCCAGCAAAAAGCTTTCATTATTTTCTGACATCTGTTAAGTTTTGTTTTATATTTCTACCCTGTTTGTCTGCACATTTACTGAACATTCAGTTTGCCTAGCATCTTCTCCAGGAAGCCTCTGACAGCCCTGCCTTCTTCTGAACACACGTGATACCTGGTCTGAAGAGCTCATGTGTCACTTGCTCCACACTACTTTGTGTCATGCTGCTGCTAAGTCGCTTCAGTCGTGTCTGACTCTGTGCGACCCCATAGATGGCAGCCCACCAGGCTTCCCCGTTCCTGGGATTATCCAGGCAAGAACACTGGAGTGGGTTGCCATTTCCTTCTCCAGTGCATGAAAGTGAAAAGTGAAAGGGAAGTCACTCAGTCGTGTCCGACTCTTTGAGACCCCATGGACTGCAGCCTACCAGGCTCCTCCGTCCATGGGATTTTCCAGGCAAGAGTACTGGAGTGGGGTGCCATTGCCTTCTCTGACTTTGTGTCATGGATATTTACAATCATGCCTTATTTTTCTTACTACTCCTACTCAATTCTAAGGTTCTTGAGAGGAGCCATTATTTATTATCCAATTTTATGCTTTTCTGTTCCAAACAAAATCAGTACTTCGATCATACAAGGCTTCAAACCAAATATACGCTTCTTGAGACTCCTTAAAGTTGGGAAAACTGGATAGGATTTGGACTCATGAGACCCAGGCAAATTTCCATCTCTGCTATTGTGTGATCCTTGCAAGTTACTTCTTTTAGTGGACTTCAGATTCCTCATCCTCATCCATTATTATTATTATTATTATTATTAATAACATTATTATCATTTATTATCTCAAATGAGAGTTGGAAGGATCAACTATATTTAAACTTCTATGTAGAAAATGAAGATTTCTTGTTCTCTGAAGTGTTAAGCTCTAGCCAATCAGGTTCTGTCCCCTTTAGCCCAATGCATCTGAGCTTAACTCCTTAAGTTCAATGTAATGATATATATATTGAGCATAATTCAAAGTTTATTGATGGCAATGATAGGGTTTTTTTTGTTGTTGTTTGTTTTGGTTTTTGTTATCACTCTGAAATAACAGACAAGACTTGAGTTCATCATCAATAAACATATATTGCATTGAGGCATCTGGTCCCTACAAAGCCAGTAACAGATGCTAAAAATCAGATGACAAGAAAGAAAAAAATCTCAGGAGGTTCCCAGGCATAGGTTCAGTGCTCAAACATGTGCGTTTTGATGCTAGAGAGTTTGCTTTCTCTTTAGAGAATTCCCAGGCATAACCAGGTCTGTGTCTTTTTATAAAATACAGCTTGCAAGTCTGCCACATGCTTAATTATTCCATTGTTGACCAATATAGTGCAGCAACTGAGAAGGAAAATGTGTCTCCACAACACAGTCTCAAGCTCACTGTTGGTGTTCAACGAATGCTAATATTAGATACCTAAAATAGAGCAACTGCTATGGTAAGGAGAGAAAGCATTTAATGCAAGTTAGCCATTCTCTCTACTTGTTAACACACAGACAGAGAATTGCTGCTAAAGTGAGTTCAGTACCTTGCATGTTCTCTGTGAAGAGTGAGCACCCTTTAAAACCTTGCATGGGGGTACTCAGCACAGAGTATCACTGATAATGTTAAGGAACTTGATTTCATTCAGTTCATCATTCACCTTAAAAACAAAGCTTCCCAGAACTCTTAGTTCCTGTCAGGGCAACTAAGTAATTGATCTTCCACTGAACTTGTATGTAAGAATGGAGAACTACATTACTTTTCATTGTGATTATTTTTGACTGGTAAATGAGAGGGTGAAACAGATCCAGGGTAAACAGAAGGCAGTCCTAGTTCCACCAGCCTTTCTCCCAGAGCTGTGCCTATGGCAGCCTCCCCTTTGCTGCACCTTTACCCGCTTTGGCATCCAGGACTTTCACTGCAGAATGGGAACAGGACAGGCATATAATGACCAGTAGTATAGCCAAGATGTTTCTTTGTGAGCTCCAGAAATAGGAAATTCAGTAGATGCAGTTACCTCTAGAATGGCAAAGAGTCTCAGGTAACCTGTGGCAGAAATTTGACAAAACATGATAAGATATTTACATATCTCAGGTGTGTATTAGGAATTAAGAAGCTGCCTTTTTATTGATTACCCAAATCTAGACTATTCAGGGAGAAGGCAATGGCAACTCACTCCAGTACTCTTGCCTGGAAAATCCCATGGATGGAGGAGCCTGATAAGCTGCAGTCCATGGCGTCACTAGGAGTCGGATATGACTGAGCGGATATGCATTGGAGAAGGAAATGGCAACCCACTCCAGTATTCTTGCCTGGAGAATCCCAGTGACAGGGGAGCCTGGTGGGCTGCCGTCTATGGGATCGCACAGAGTCGGACATGACTGAAGTGACTTAGCAGCAGCAGCAGCAGCAGCAGCAGACTATTCAGAGAACTTCCAAAGGAAACTGAACACTGTTATAGGAGAAGATGTGGCATTTATTCTTTCAGGCCTTTGTTCACACACATTTCTAAAATTCCCACTATAGCCCAGGTACTTGAGATATAGACATGGTGCTATCCTCTCATAAAGACATTCACAAAAAATAATTTAAAAAAATGAATAAGCAAAAAACATAGTCTCTACCCTTAAAGAATTTACAATATAAGAGAGAAAACAAGTGGACAAGTATGAAACAGAGAGAATAGTTAAGTCCTATGGGTGCAGATGGTGATTGCAGCCATGAAATTAAAAGACGCTTACTCCTTGGAAGGAAAGTTATAACCAACCTAGATAGCATATTCAAAAGCAGAGACATTACTTTGTCAACAAAGGTCTGTCTAGTTAAGGCTATGGTCCTTTCCAGTGGTCATGTATGGATGTGAGAGTTGTACTATAAAGAAAGCTGAGTGCCAAACAATTGATGCTTTTGAACTGTGGTGTTGGAGAAGACTCTTGAAGAGATCCAACCAGTCCATCTTAAAGGAGATCAGTCCTGGGTGTTCACTAGAAGTACTGATGTTGAAGCTGAGGCTGCTTAGCTTATATTCTCTTTCATATTTTTCACTTGGATTAGATTGTAAATTCTTAGATTGTAAATTCTTTAAGAATAGAGACTATATTTTTTGCTTATTCATTTTTTTGTTTATTCATTCTTGTGAATGTCTTTATGAGAGGATAGCACCATGTCTATATCTCAAGTACCTGGGCTATAGTGGGAATTTTAGAAATGTTTGTGAACAAAGGCCTGAAAGAATAAATGCCACATCTTCTCCTATAACAGTGTTCAGTTTCCTTTGGAAGTTCTTAGAATAGTCTAGATTTGGGTAATCAATTAGAAGGCAGCTTCTTAATTCCTAACACACACCTGAGATATGTAAATATCACGTTTTGTCAAATTTCTGCCACAGATTAGCTTTGGCCACCTGATGTGAAGAGCTGACTCATTTGAAAAGACCCTGATGCTGGGAAAGATTGAGGGCAGGAGGAGAAGGGGACGACAGAGGATGAGATGGTTGGGTGGCATCACCAACTCAATGGACATGGTTTTGAGCGGACTTCAGGAGTTGGTGATGAACAGGGAGGCCTGGCGTGCTGTGGTTCATGGGGTCACAAAGAGTCGGACACGGCTGAGCGACTGAACTGAACTGAACTGATGGGTGATTAAAAATGCAAACAGAATTTTTCTTAAACATTTTTGGGTACAAAGATCTCTTTGTTTCCAATAAAACACAAAGATAATTGTATTTACTGGAAAACAGAACATGAGCACTCACGCATAAAATTTTAAATACAACGTCAGGGAAACAAACACATTGATGACACCAAAATTAGGAGCTCATGTACTAAGTGTCTGAATCTTTGCAACACCATGGACTATACAGTCCATGGAATTTTCCAGGCCGGAATACTGGAATGGGTAGCCTTTCCCTTCTCCAGGGGATCTTCCCAACCCAGGGATTGAACCCAGGTCTCCCACATACAGGCAAATTCTTTACCAGCTGAGCCACCAGGGAATCCCAGTAAGTGTCCATATAAGCTTATTTCATATTAAATACTTTTGCCAAGGTAGGCTGTGTGGATGAATTAGGACTTGAAGAAAGGGAAGGTGAGAGAATAAAAAGTGAGATAGCTTTTGTAATTTTGGTGAAATTCTAGAGGAGTTTTACAATTCTAAAGCAAGAAGATTTGACTGGAGGGAGACTTAGGAGACAGGGATTCTGGCTGGGTCAACTTTCTTGAACAAAAGCAGAGAGTAGGGCAGTAAGCTTGGTGTGTGGGTACTAATTCACCAGCCTGGGACGGAGATTCAAAACTGGAAGCATTGAGATGCAAGGTTAGATGGATAATGAGATAGGAATTTGAGGGTCATTGTTGGCCTTTGTACAGGGACTCGTTACAGAATTTTAAAAAACCCAAAGAAATATTTGAGCTCATTGAGTCCAACCTCTCTACATCCCCAAACCTTGGCATGTGGTCATTTAGTTTGTGCTTGAACATATTAGTGGGTGAATCACAATGGATATATGCAAACTATTCCATTGTTAAATGGCTATAATTGATAAAAAGTACTTTCTCATATCAAGATTAATTTTAAAAAGCTTCTACCTTCCCACCCCATGTACATCATCATGATTTTGGTTCTCTGGAAACATAAAACAAAGCTTATCCTTTTTTTGCTTGACAGTCCTACAGCTTCTTAAACATATTCCACTTAAGTATTCTCCTTAAAGACTATCTTCAGGCTTCAGTCTTTTCTGATGAGCATGATATTTAACATCAGTTTGGCGAATCTGTGTAAGACCTGTTAGATCAGGAAGAAAACTACCTTTGGGGAGACTAGTTGGAATACTATTACAATGATAGTGATTAGAGAAAAGTGGAAAGAAAATGAAGAATGAAGCTTTAGATGGAAGGATTGATAACTAGTGGACAAATGGGCATTGGAGATAAAGAAACGATGTGATTCAAAGATATCCCACAGCTCTGGCCTGGGATACTGGAAGAATGATTCTTTTGTAACCATCATTTTTTGAGAGGGAGGTTTGGCATTTTTTTTTTCTTAGCAAGAGGTGTCTTGGTATAGTGGTTAAGAGCATGAATTCTTAGTGGCAGAGTGACGGGAGATTCAAATTCTGGATTTAACACTTATGTTATATGACACTGGGCAAATTACTTGGCATATTAGTATCTTGATTTTATCACCTGTAAATATTATGATAAATATAACATATAAGGATATGTAAATATCATTATATATATACATATACATGTATATATATATTTATTTATATTTATATGTGTTGTTGCTTGACTGGCAGAGACAGAGAAGAAGCCCTAAACAACAACAATCTATTAATACTTTTATGGGTTTAATTGGAGGGAGTTGAAGTCCAAACTGAGAACTTTAAAACTGTCTGGGGAGGGGCAGTCAAGACATGGTCAAGTCATCAGCTTAGAGTAGGAGGAAATACTGCAGATGGAAATGAGGTTGGAGGCTGAAACAGCAAAGTCATTTCCAAGGTCAGAAGCAGCACAGGTCAGACTGGAAATATAGGTAATTTGTTGCTTTTTCAAGATAAGTGGCAGAAACAGGTCAGGTTTGAGGTGGGATTTCTCTATCCCAGGAAGTAAGTCTTACATTTTAAATACCTGTCTCCCCATGCTCTGCTTCTCTTTGTCTGCCCTGGATTATGGGTTGATCCTCATATACATAGATTAAATATTTCTTCAAGATGAGGAGGTTAAGAAGGTCACCCCATTGAGGATGTCAAACTCCAGGCAATGGGCAAACATGCAAGTAGAGATGTTTTATGAGCAGTTAGAACTCAGCTGGAGATGTAGCTGGTGGCAAGCAGAGGTCAGTTTATAGGTGTTGGTGGGTGTTTAGTATTGACTGAGCTCACTATGCATTAATGCATTCAGGTGTCTGTATCTCTCAGAAATTCTCGCTTTGTTTTGGTGTAGCCCATCATGAAATAATCTTCTCCAATCCTTAGAAATTATAAGAGAGTTTGTAACCCAAGCTGATAAAGGACATGCAATACAAAGGACAGAGCAATCCAGATAGTTTTAATCAGGGGCAAGACAATCACGTTTCTGAGCTTGTTTCATCATCTATAAAATGAGAATAATAACAACACCTACTTCATGGAGTTATTTTAAGGATCACACAAGACAGCATTTACACAGTTTCCTTGCATATCAAATAAATGTTAGTGTAAGTGGATGGTGACAATCATCAATCATCAATTACCTATTGAAACCCATACTGTGGAAATATATACGGTGCAAGCTATGAGGGAGAAGCTGGGTCTAATTTGCTTATTTTTCAGTATTATTTTTATTTAGTCTCTCTAATTCTCACCTCTGTGTTTCTGGAAACCAGGCAAATGTAACCAGGAGTGATTTTTTTTTTTTAATTTTAACTGCCTTGGCTCCAAAGGCTTGGTCTTAAAAAAAAAAAAAAAATCATTCCATATGTTAATTCACCTTGAGAAGCCCAGTTTGCTGTACCCAATTTCCTTGTTTACTCTTCCCATACTAATGTTGCTGAGCATGTGAAAATATCATTCTTTATCATTCCAAGTAGGTCTTGGGTTTAATTATGGATTATGAGAAATGAGCTGAATGTCTGAACATTTTGGAGCCTGGTAAGACTGATTTGTTCAGGATGGTTAAAGGCATTTCATTCCTTTGGAAAAAATAAGCCTGGGGTTGCTCACTTGTGCTACATGACAGATGAAGTGTGGCTGAAGTCAAATGAGGGGACCCAGACCTTGCTCAGTCACACTGATTAATTAGGACCTGTGTCAACTTCCCCCAAGAAGGACACATGGGCTCAGATGCTCAGAGGATGGAGAGTACATATGTGACCTCTTGGGAGGAGAAGTCAGCTTGGAGCATTGCCCTTTGAGTTGGGAAAGGAGTGATGGCGTTGTGGGCATTGCCGAGTGGCCATTTTCTTTCCTGAGCATTTTCTTTCCTGAGCATCCCAGGGGCTGTGCTTGGTGGCAACATCTCCCCTACAGGGAGACTACGAGACTGTGGAAAAATTGCACTTGGCAGATAATTAAAAATACATTGGTTTAAATTAATACCTAGTATCCATCCTGAAAGAGATCAAACTAGTAAATCCTAAAGGAAATCAACTCTGAACATTCATGTGAAGGACTGATGCTGAAGCTGAAAGTGCCATAATTTGGCCAGCTGATGCCGAGAGCCAACTCACTGGGTTAGACTCTGATGTTAGGGAAGATGAAGGCAAAAGGAGAAGGGGGTGGCAGAGGAGGAGATGGCTAGATAGCATCACTAACTCAATGGACGTGAATGTAAGCAAACTCCAGAAGACAGTGAAGGACAGAGGAACCTGGTGTGCTGCCATCCACGGGGTCGCAAAGAGTAGGATACAACTTAGCAATTGAATAACTCCTTCCTGAGTGAGGAAGGCAGGGGACCTATGGAGGCATTTAGAGAAAAACCACACTTATGAATTCATTATAGGAATTCTAAATGTATAAAATAAGGGTTAGGCCTTTTAAAGGGGCAAATAGTTTTTCCAATGAGAGCAAGCGAAAATTGAAACTTAAGCACTCATTTATTCAATTTTTAAGGCAACAAGTATTCCTTGAACTCTTATCCTAGTAGGTACTATGCAAGCCGCAGAAGATGGCAAACAAGACACAGGAAAGTCTTTGCCAGGAACCAAAAGGCTCACAGTGTGGGTGCCAGGACCAAGGGCAAGCAATGAAATCTAGGCTGAAGGATGCTATGACTGAGGGGAGCCGGGGGGCCCTAGTGAACGGTAGGGGAAGGAAAGGTAAATAATTCCAAGGAATGGTTCAGAGGGTCTTCCATGAGAAAGTGGTGGAGGAACCAGGACTGGAAAGAGGAAGATGGGGTAGCCGGTTGATGGAGGGTGAGGAAGGCCTTCTGGGGGCTTGGAAAAGCCCTGTGCAAGGACTCAGCGCTGTCAGGACCACAGAACTGAAGGCAACCACGGTGTGTCTACCTCCAAGAATGTGATGGGGAAACTATGAGAGATGCTGTTGGCAGAGGCAGCAGCTAGGGGAAGTTCCTCTCAGTAAAGTCTTTGGGAAAAGATAGCTTTAATAAAAACTGATGGTGGTGCAAGCCACCAACAGAAACTTCCTCCAAACCAAGTACACAGCATTTGGGAATCATGCGACTTTTGTTACCATCAACAGTAAATCCAGCTCATCTCAAAACCCACAGTCCTTTTTTTCTCTTAGTTTAACCTCATTCAAGGTCAAGGATTCATCTCCTCATTTTATTTCTTCATTCATCAGCAGCCCTGTTTTCCAACAATAATGGCTGGGGGAAAAATATGGAAGCTTGGTGAGTTCAGGGATGGAATGGTCCTTGCGCAACAAAAGGATGGCCTTGATTAAAAGCTATAGTTGATACCTGTGTGCCCACTTTTGGCCCTAGCTCCTGAGACATGTGGTTGCCCAGGCAATTCCGCACAAATAGAAACACAGTGTTCAAGGCTGAGGCACAGAGTGTGCTTTCTTTCTGCTTCACTGCAGTCTGACAGCATTGCTGCCTATGTCTGCGACATGCTCTAGGGTGTTTGTGAAAAATGTCAGGTCCATGGTCTGAGGATTGCTCAGGGAAATACTGTATATTCGAGAGTGAAATCCATAATTGACATAAAAAGGACATTGACAGATAACTCTGCTGCGTGCACATAGAGGTAACTGAGATATTTAACTGTTTTGTTGGTAACTCCAACACTATGAGGTAATGCTCTACAGTTGGCCTTACTTGTTTTGACTGGTCATGAACTTAGGATGGGTGTGCTGGACCTTGGGTGGGTCAGAGAGGCCTAAAAAGGATAGATATGATTCCCCAAAATGGGAAGCCTGTGGACCCTCAGGCTATAAAAATTTCCAAAATGTTTTTGTGTATTGATTTTCACTTTTGATTCAGCTCCATAATACTCAAAATCCACCCGCTTTGATGTATTTAATGTGAAATGTCATGAGGTTGGCTTCTTAATTTAAATGGTTCAATTTAAATATATGCAGCCAAGCCTCATTATTCACGGATTCTGTATTTGAAAATTTGCCTACCAGATAATTTATTTGTGACCCTCAGATCAATACTCATGGTGCTTTCATGGTCATTCAAAACCAAGTGCAGAGTGATGAAAAATTTCAGTCGCTTGACATGCATGCTCCCAGCTGAGGTCAGACAAGGCATCTCTGCCTTCTTTTTTCATTTCTCATAATGTAAACAAGTATTGTTTCTGCAGTTGTATTAGTAGTACTTTTTAATATTTTTTTTGTCCTCTTTGTTGGTGATTTCCCTACTTAAAAATGCCCCTAAGCATAATACTGACACACTGTCTAGGTTCTGAATGCAAGAAGGCTGTGATACGCCTTATGGGAAAAATGCTTGTATTGATAATCTTCCTTCAGACATGAGCTGTAGTGCTGTTGGCTGTGAGTTCACTGTTACTGAATTAGCAAGAATTTTTTTTTTTGGGGGGGGGGCATGCTGTAAGGCTTGTGGGATCTTAGTTCCCTGACCAGGGATCAAACTGAGGCCTGCAGAAATGAAGGCATCTCTTAACTACTGGATGCCAGGAAATTTCTTAACAGGGATATTAAATAAGGTGTCCTTAAACAGAAATACACATGAAACAAGCACATATATTAATTGGTTGATCAAAAATATGGGGACCAGAGACTCTCAGACTCTGTATCTTGTGTTTTTCCTTGGAGTCATGGTTCAGTATTTACTAATTCAGCATTTGAGGTGCCCTTTTGGAACATGATCACCTTGAGTAATGTGAATCAACCATTGTTGTTGCTCAGTTGCTAAACTGTGTCCGACGCTTTATGACCCCATGGACTGCAGCACGCCAGGCTTCTCTGTCCTTCACTATCTCCCAGAGTTTGCTCAGACTCATAACCACTGAGTGTGATGCCATCTGAGCATCTCATCTCCTGCCATACTCTTCTCCTTTTCAATGGTACATGAACATGTATGTGATGTGTATATACACATATATATATACACACACATGCATAGGTATATACACACATACACACATCCATATACAAAAGCATAAAACAAAAGCTAGTGAGCATAAATGTAATGTTAGCAGCTGGTGGATTTGGATGCCATATTTTGGCATATTTTGGCATAATTTAGCTGTTTATTATACTATATTTACCAAAATGCTTTTAGATTTGAAAACTGGCCACCTGCCTCTCTGGGCCTTAATTTCCTCAAATAAGGAAGACCATGTTGCCTGAAGAACCTCTTCCAGCTCTGCTATTCTGTCATTTTACATTAACCCCAGACAGGAGCCATTTAATTTAGATATTTAGTAGAGATTTAGTCTTAGACTCCAGTCCAGTGTTAGTTATATGATACTTAAGTATAGAGTTTAAAAAAGGCACCCAAGAAATGAAAGAACAATGATAACTTGATTGATAAATATCCCAGAGAAGGAGATCCTCTATACAAAGTGAAAGTGAAAGTTGCTCAGCCGCGTCTGACTCTTTGTGGCCCCATGGACTCTGTAGCACATCAGGCTCCTCTGTTCATGGAATTCTCCAGGCCAGAATACTGGAGTGGGTAGCTGTTTCCTCCTTCAGGGGATCTTCCCAACCTAGGGATCGAACCCAGTTCTCCCTCATTGCAGGCTGATTCTTTACCAGCAGAGCCACCAAGGAAGCCCAAGAATACTGGAGCGGGTAGCCTATCCCTTCTTAGGGGATCTTCCTGACCCAGGAATTGTACTGGGGTCTCCTGCATTGCAGGCGGATTCTTTACCGGCTAAACTACCAGGGAAGTCCTACATAAATTTAGTCATATTAAACAAACAAAGTCTTTCAAATAATATGGGAAGTATCTAGTGATGATGGAAACTTGTCATTTGAACAGTTTTTATTTGTTTCTATTTTTGATTAAATTTAAAAAGACTTATAATAGACAAGATTACTTATTTGGAAAAATGTGCGATGTATCCACAGCTTTTTCTTTAAATGTCCTCCAAGCACATTGCATAATAGAAAGAACATGGGATTTGGATTAAGTCAAACTCTACTTCAAAAAAAATTTTTTTCTCCAAATAGCCTATTTGTATGATCTTAACAGAATTGTGTATCTTCTCTGAACCCTAGTTTCTTTGTCTATAAAAATGGTGACATTATTTTTTCTATAAGGAGAAAATTATTAATATATGAATAATCTTGTGAAAGCATGAAGGCATCGGGCAACAAGTGGGATTCAAAAATGTTAGTTCCATTTTTACTACCCCACAAATGACCATTATTTTCTAGGAAGACTTACAATGTACTAGTTAAGAGCCCAGTCTTTGGGACTATGATACCAGAGTTTAAGTCCCATTTACAAGCTTGGTGCTTAGAGCAAGTTATTTAACCTCTTGTCTCTCTTTTTTTTTTTGTCTGTAAAATAAGGATGATAATAGCACCTACCTCATAGAGCTACTGTATGATTTGAAATATTAATACCTATATAAGTTGCTTAGAACAGAATGGGAAGCCTTGTTAGCATGTGCTGTTATTATCAGTATTTCTAAGAACTGTGAGAAATCCTATGTAAGCTAATAAAGGTAGAGTAATAGAGAGTCTTGACTTGCATAAGGACTTCACATGAAGGCAAATTTTAAGGTAAACCTGATCTTGTACTTTTAGACTGACCAGATAAAGGATTGATGTTTAGTCATTGATTACTTTATTGCTTTGTACTTCACTACAGTTCAATGATTTTATTTTAAAACCTTCATCCTTGATTTAAAATCTTTGAATGTATTCCTAGTTGTTCCATGTTATATCTTCTTCTGGCAGAGTTGTTCAGATGCGTATTTTTTACTGATAGTAATGGCTACTTTGTTGGGAAGTTCCTAGGTGTCAGGTCAGGGATTTAACCCTACTTGTTAGCTAAATGGATAGCGTGTGTTATGGATGCTGAGAAGACACAGACTCCTGGATCAAGCATAAAGGACTTTTTATTGCTGTGGTACGACAAGCATCATGAGTATCATCGAATGCAGTGGTTCTCCTTGTCCTTTGCCGAGTCTCACAGGGACTAAGTGCTAAGGGTCCCGTGGATGCTCTGTGCATCATCAAATTTCATTGCAGCTGAGGAATATTACATTTGGGGATCTCATCATTTTGCAGCTAACAGTAAACAGCGTTCTCTTAGACCCAGGGGGAGACAGTTCTTCATCCTTCAAAGTTGCTCCCTGCAAATACAACTCGGAGAAATGTTTGGGCAAAAACCATTTGGGCTTTGCATTCTTGGTACATCCAGCAAGAGGTTCAGGGGTTGGGACTCAAGGCAGATTGCCTTTCTCAACACTGGTTCTAGGAACAATGCCAAATGCTTTAATTGGGGCAATGTTTCCTGGTAGATCACTATGTAGCTAATGTTCTATGAATGTCTTACTCCTTTTAACAGGATTGCCTCTGGGCAATATTATAAATTGGGTCCATTTTGTTTGTACCCCCATCTTCCTGTGGAAACCTCTTTTTCCTTGGGCAAACTCCCACATACACGACTTACATTTTAATGGCTCTAATCTGATGTTTGAATGCCCAATTTCTTGGCCTGCCCCCATGCCACGTTCAGCTCATTTCTTTTCCTTCTTTGTCCTGAAACAAAATTTACTCATTCTGTGGCCAATCTCTTAGAACTTTTCTCACTTGTAAAGGGTCACTGAGAAAAAAAATGGAAATTAAAATATGTTCATGTATAGAAGGATAGCTCATCAGAGAACATTTTAAGAGAAAATTTTAAGAGAGACCTTGTGAAGACATACTTTAGCCAAGGAATCATCTGAACGGTGGGAATTTGGGATTTCAAGACTATATATACAACTCCATATGTTTGCTCTGTGCATGGTGAGCCCTGGATCTCACAGATATATTTAGTTTGATTTTATATGAAGAATTGGTTTTTGTGTTCTCTGAAAAGGAAAAAGGATATTTTGAGGTATGAATTTAAATACTATTTCCTTTCCACTCCCTATCATCTGAGAGTTTATGAGATAAAGTTTTAAATCTTAATGAAAGCTACAAGGGGTCGTGGCTAAGTCTTTATAATATTAGGAGCTGCTCTCCTCCTAGTAAGCAATCATTACCCAAACCATACTTTTTAATGCAGGTGCTGCCCAGGGAGTTCATGGCAATACATTAGAACATGGAAAACGAAGCTTACTTAGGCCACAAAGCGGCGGCCCCATGACATAACGCTTCGATTGGCACCTGCATTTGGAATCTGTAATGTTCCCCTCACTGTGCTTTCAAGACCCAAGCAATTGAAAAAGAAGTGACTGTGTTCATAAAAATGGGAAACTATAAACCAACATAAATGTCAGTTTTTATGTTGATATTTACATTTATCCCACGGAGAGACTGAATTGTGTAGTAATGTGATTCAATATTTGGGGGTCAGATATTTTGGTAACATTTACAGATTAATAAATTAGACACATGCCATCTTAAATGATCAGAAATAGCTTCGTTTTCCAATGCAAGGCCAACTTAAAATTTCCAGCAGGGTATATTCCCTGCAGAATTGTTAATTGCACAAGTGCTATAATAGTATTACATTTTAACTACAACTGTGGTAGATTTTCAAGCATCTCAGAGGTTATAAACTAGTCATTAAAATTCATTCCTGTTGGCAATTGGGTCTGCAGAGCCTCTAGCCAGAAAAGCATGCTTCTAATATTTATGTGATTTCCATTTTAACACAGCCATTTGAATTGCTTGTAATACTCCAGCCTTTGTAATGCGCTCCCTTTCCTATCCTGCCCCTACAATTCTTACCAGGAAAGGGTGAGATTCTCTACATTAAAAAACTGGTGCTCACCCCTCCCCTGCCCCAGGCTCATGACTTCTTCTAGTAAGCCCATGTGATAAAGGCATGTTGCTTACAATGATAGCAGCAAGGCCATTTTTATACTGCTGACATGAAAGAAACAAATAGGGGAAGATATAAGCTGTGTGTACTTCATCACTAGTGAACATCAGGCAGAAATCTGGTACTATTTATTCCCAGGTCCTTAAAAAATAACGGACCAGGTGGTCACCAGGGAGCTGGCTTAAAGCAAATCATGTACTTACTATGACATTGATTTGTTTCACTCTTCTGGTCCATCTTAGTTTTCTTTCCTCAAGTGTGAGTTAGCACTTCTATGTTGTCTAACGGTCATTTTTTCACTCATTTTCCCTTAGCGTGGATGCTGCTGAGAGCAGGACCTATTCAGGGGTCATCTTTTCCTCTTTGTCCTAAGCATCTAAGTCGGCGTCTAACAGTTAATAGATGCACCATGATGTGTAGTAGATTAATGTTCTTATGGATTTGTTTTATTTCACTTCAACTTGAGAGTTTAGCTCTAGGCAAGCCTTGACACTTTAATTCCAGTTTATTTTATTGGGTTGGATCCTGCTGAAATGAACATTTATGGATTACCTACTTGGCAATTACAAAAGATGGAAAATGTGATGTGGTTTCTGTCCTTTGAAAAATTCCAAATAATAGAGAGGAAGATAAGAAGACTAAGAGAAATAAGATGTGCCACCTAAAAGTTATTTTTAAAAATTAATGTATTTAAAAGGATCATACTGAACTTGTATGACATGGAATGTTTGATGTAAGGCTTTCAAAATGAAGTAGGATACAGTAAAACTCACACAGGATAACTTGGGAGAAAGGTTTTTTGATTAGGGTAGTGACATGACTTGTTAAGAAGCTTAATTTGGATGAAAAAAAGTTATGACAAACCTAGACAGCATATTAAAAAGCAGAGACATCACTTTGCCGACAAAGGTCCATATAGTCAAAGCTATGGTTTTTAGTAGTCATGTATGGATGTGAGAGTTGCATCGTAAAGAAGGCTGAGCACCGAAGAATTGATGTTTTCAAACTGTGGTGTTGGAGAACACTCTTGAGAATCCTTGGACAGCAAGGAGATAGTCAATCCTAAAAGAAATCAACCCTGAACATTCACTGGAAGGACTGACTCTGAAGCTGAAGCTTCAATGCTTTGGCCACCTAACGTAGAGTTGATTCATTGGGAAATAATCTGATGCTGGGAAAGATTTGAGGGCAAGAGAAGAAGGGGGAGACCGAAGATGAGATGGTTGGATGACATCATGAACTCAATGGACATGAGTTTGAACCAACTCCAGGAGATGGTGAAGGACAGGGAAGCCTGGCATACTGTGGTCCATGGGGTCGCAAAGAGTCAGACACGTGTGACTGAACACAGGTAATGGTATCTTTCTAGAAATGCTGTGGAAACAGAATTTGCAGGACTTGGTAAACAGAGGAGTTTAACATGACTCTGGTTTTGAGCCTGTATGACTTGGAAAGAAAAATTGATGACATTAAAAGAAATAGGGAAGGCAGGATGATGAATGCCATAGGAAGCAATCAGAAAAAGATGATGATTTTGGATGTCAGTGTTGTAGGTGTTTTGAACACTGTGAAACTTCCTGTGTCTAGGAAGTTGTAATACATTAGGGTGGGTAAGGCTAACAAAGAAGATGCCATTAGTCTGATGGATAAGGCATCTTGTTAGTTGCCAGCTCTGTGACCTAAGACAATTTATCATCTGACCCCCTCTATTTTTTATTTTCCTTGTTAGTATCAGAAAGAACTGGCTTTAGTAAAAGCTAGCTTACCATATGATAAATTCCTAGCAAGTACGAAGTGATTGGGAACCTGTTAAGAGATTCCTTGTGGGCCAAGGGAATTTGCTCTGGATTCTCTACTCACTTTGGATCATGACTGTTACCCTCCTATGGCTCCTCCCCAAACTTGGAGATTTGCTGTCCCTGAGGTCATCAAAGCTGTCCAAATTGATGCTCATAGATGCTACCAGGTCCTCTGTCTTATGAATCATGAATCTTGTTGGTGAAAAAGGAGGCCTTCACAAGATGCATGCCGTCAAATTTGCAAAAGTCTACTTCCATCTAAAAAAAAAAAAAAGGCCCAATTCATTGCATCACTTTGTAACCCTTTCTCAACTTTTGGTAAAAATATAAAACACCTTCATAATTTTCATAAAGACAAGCGCAATCACAGATAATCTTCTTTGACTTTGTGAGAAGTTCCTCACTGAGACAGTTGAGTCCTTAATTCCCCTTTTAAGCGCCTACATTGTAATTCAGCAACATTTGATTGAGTAGAGTGATGCTGCCAATGTTCAGTCAGAGTTAACCTCAAAATAGAGATAGAAAATGGTAAAAGTGTTGCTCATATGATTCACCTGCATCTGATGGAAAAATTTGACTTTCTGCCTGGGATATTTTCTTATATAATTAGAAATGTATAAGTTTGATATTTATAGCTGAGAATATTCCCCTGCTGGTTTTTGGTTCATTTTGTTTCTCATTAACCTTTATAAATATTCTAGTCAGAAATACCCTTCTATTTAGGATACAGTGCTTTCTTAGCTAAAGAATGAAATAATGTTTTAATATTCCTGTTATTTCCCTCTATCAACCATTCTGAGAGATTGCACAGAGAAAGGCAGTATGGCATACTTGGAAGGAATTTGGAGGGACAGAAACCTGGAATTCCAGTCTGACTCTGTGACTTACTAGCTGTGGGACCTAAGGCAAATTGTCCCCAGCGTTTCCTTGTTTTTGTTTTTTTCATTGACATGATAGGTTAAGACCTGAACATCCTAGTGTTGATAGGATCAAGTGGAATACTGGTAACCTTTGTCCTAAGGTCTTTAAGCCCTGTGTGTGTGTGTGTGTGTGTGTGTGTATGCTTGTCACTCAATTGTGTCCGCCTCTTTGTGGCCCCACAGACTGGACAGCCCACCAGCCTCCTCTGTCCATGGGATTTTCCAGGCAAGAACACTGACGCAGTTTTCCACTTCCTGCTGCAGGGAATACTCCCGACCTAGGGACCGAACCTGCCTCTCTTGCATCTCCTGTATTGCAGGCAGATTCTTTTTTTTTTTTTTTAATTTTTTATTTTTACTTTAGTTTACCTTACAATGCTTTATTGGTTTTGCCATACATTGACATGAATCCACCACGGGTGTACATGTGTTCCCAAACATGAACCCCCCTCCCACCTCCCTCCCCATAACATCTCTCTGGGTCATCCCCGTGCACCAGCCCCAAGCATCCTGTATCTTGCATCAGACATAGACTGGCGATTCATTTCTTACATGATAGTATGCATGTTTCAATGCCATTCTCCCAAATCATCCCATCCTCTCCCTCTCCCTCTGAGTCCAAAAGTCCACTCTACACATCTGTGTCTCTTTTGCTGTCTCGCATACAGGGTCATCATTGCCATCTTTCTAAATTCCATATATATGTGTTAGTATACTGTATTGGTGTTTTTTTTCTGGCTTACTTCACTCTGCATAATCGGCTGCAGTTTCATCCATCTCATTAGAACTGATTCAAATGTATTCTTTTTACTTTAACAAGTGGTGCTGGGAAAACTGGTCAACCACTTGTAAAAGAATGAAACTAGATCACTTTCTAACATCACACACAAAAATAAACTCAAAATGGATTAAAGATCTAAACGTAAGACCAGAAACTATAAAACTCCTAGAGGAGAACATAGGCAAAACACTCTCCGACATAAATCACAGCAGGGTCCTCTATGATCCATCCCCCAGAATTCTGGAAATAAAAGCAAAAATAAACAAATGGGATCTAATTAAAATTAAAAGCTTCTGCACAACAAAGGAAAATATAAGCAAAGTGAAAAGACAGCCTTCTGAATGGGAGAAAATAATAACAAATGAAGCAACTGACAAACAACTAATCTCAAAAATATACAAGCAACTCCTGCAGCTCAATTCCAGAAAAATAAACGACCCAGTCAAAAAATGGGCCAAAGAACTAGATAGACATTTCTCCAAAGAAGACATATGGATGGCTAACAAACACATGAAAAATGCTCAACGTCACTCATTATCAGAGAAATGCAAATCAAAACCACAATGAGGTACCACTTCACACCAGTCAGAATGGCTGCGATCCAAAAGTCTGCAAGCAATAAATGCTGGAGAGGGTGTGGAGAAAAGGGAACCCTCCTACAGTGTTGGTGGGAATGCAAACTAGTACAGCCACTATGGAGAACAGTGTGGAGATTCCTTAAAAAATTGCAAATAGAACTGCCTTATGACCCAGCAATCCCACTGCTGGGCATACACACTGAGGAAACCAGAACTGAAAGAGACACATGTACCCCAATGTTCATCGCAGCACTGTTTATAATAGCCAGGACAGGAAGATTCTTTACTGCTGTGCCACCAGGGAAGCCTAAGCTTTGAGGTTCTAGTTTTGCTCCATGGGCCCAAATCTGATTATACTCTGGTCAAGATATTTTACATCTTTAAAGTCCTTTCCTCATCCATAAAATGAGGATTCTAGTAATGCCAGTTTTATAAGCTTCTTATGATGGTGAATGAGCAAAATTGCAGAGAATACAGTGACTGGATAATATTAAATATCTAGTAAATGTTGTTAATAGCTATTTCAATTAGTACATAGTAGGGGCTCAGTAAAAGGAAGCTTTTCTCATTTTCCTCCTTAATAATCCTTCAGGGTTTGCAAAACAACTGTTAGAATACTGGAGAAAAAAAATCCTGATGTTTGTGCTGTTAATTTACAAAACAGAAGATCATTTGTTGATTTTAGCTACTGACTTGTTTTGAATATAAGAATTGGGAACTCTGATTGAAGAAGAGTCTTCTTTCTTTAAAGCAGCTATGAATGTGTTCAGGCTTCTAGTTATTGAAATTTTAAGTTACTCTGGCTATCCCCCGTCTATTGTCCTAGCTTGCAAGATATTTTTAAAAAACCCTCCGGGTGCTATCTTTCTTTTTAGTTATCCTTTGCCTCACTTCCCGCTTTCTTATGAGAACATTTCTCAGTTCCTCTAGGCACTGATTTCTCTTATGACAACTCTGAAATTTGTCGGTTTCTGTAGAGCCCATCTTCTTTGGACTTAAAGCATTTTGGCTAGTAATGTAACAGAATGTAATGTCAAAGAAATAAATAATCAGTTCTGCAGTTTCCTAGTGTTAGCTACTCAGTCATGTCCAACTCTTTGTGACTCCATGGACTATGTAGTAAGTCAGGCTCCACTGTCCATGGAATTCTCCAGGCAAGAATACTGGAGTGGGTAGCCATTCTCTTCTCCAGGGAGTCTTCCTAACCCAGGGATCAAACTTGGATCTCCTGCATTGCAGGCAGATCCTTTACCACCTGAAGTCCTCTATAAATAAGATATGACATAAATAACGTAGGAAATAACAAAATGCTTTAAAACTTTCCAGAAGTCAGAATGTAGAAGATAGAGCAGAGATCCTAGCACAGTTCAGGATGAACCATTCCACATTTATCTACCCATCTGCTCAATCTTTCACTGTACAGTTACTAGCTACCTAATGTAGGTAGGATGTTGTTAGAGCCATAATACTGTACAGTGACTGTTTAGAACAGTAATTGTTATGGGTTGAATTGTGCTCTCCAAAAATTCACATTTTGAATGAACTCAGTGCTTCAGAATGTGGCTGTATTTGGAGATATAGCCTTTAAAGAGGTAACTGAATTAAAATGAGGCTGTTCTCATGGGCTCTAATACAATCTGACTGGTGTTTTTATAAGAGGAGAAAATCTGGCAACACAGAGAGACAGTGGGGTACTGACACAGTGAAAAATGACCGAGTGGAGACACAGTGAGGAGGTGGCCGTCTGCAAGCCAACGAGAGAGACCTCAGCAGAAGCTACCTGCTGACACCTAGATCTTACCTCAAACTGTTATTTACTCTCCCCATCAGCCCATGGTATTTTGTTATAGTAGCTATAGCAAACTAATAGAGCAATACTTTAAATTTGTCCTACATTTACAATTCTATAGCTTTCATGTTGTCTTCACATTCATAGTATATAACATAACTGCCAAAAGCATTGACTCTGAAACTAGATTCAAATGATCACTTGTGGGACCTTAGGCAAGTTTAACCCCTTTGTTCAGTTTCTTCATCTATAGAATGGGATGGTTATAAAATTATCTACTCCATAGGATTGCTCTTTTACCAGCTGAGCCACAAAGGAAGACCATGAATACTGGAGTGGGTAGCCTGTTGCTTCTCCAAAGGATCTTCCCGACTCAGGAACCAAACTAGGGTCTCCTGGATTGCAGGGAGATTCTTTACCAACTGAGCTATCAGGGAAGCCCACTCCATAGGATTACTGTCTGAATTAAGTTAGCTAATGTTTTAAATTATTTTAACACTGCTCAGCATATAGTTAGTTTTAAAAAGTTATTTCTTAAATTAATAGAAGAGAGCATGTATCTTAAATCTTGTGAGCTAGAGAGAGAGAAGATAAGGGATATACCCCTTACTGAGTCTTTATTGTGGAGTGGACAATGTGGTGACAATTTCACTCACATATGAACATGAGAGATTAAATTTTTGCCCACATTTACATGCTGCTAAAAAGTGGTGAGCTTGGGACATTCTTCTATCTTAAATCTGAATCTATTGTTTTTAAATTTTATTCAGCATGCTCAAATATAGGAACAAAATCTAAATAAATATGATTAGGATCGAAATAAAATGGAAAGGATAGCCATCAAATTAAGTACTATATCAATCAAAGTTCAACTAGAGAAGCAGAACCAGTAATGTGTACATACATTTACATACCTATATGCCTACATATAGATATATCGTGAATCTTTCTATCATCATCTAACAATACACTATTTTATGTAATTAATTTTGAGGACCAAGCAAATCTGTAGTTCACAAGACATTCATGAGTAGACTAAAACCCCATGGACACGAAATAAAGTTTGTTATCCACAAGTGTGAGTGTCTGTCTCTCTCTCTCTCTCTTAGAGAGCAATGCACTCTTTAAAGGCTTCCAACTGATTAAGTGAGGCCCACCAGGACAATCTGTCTCATTTAAAGTCAGTTGGGACTTTAATTACATCGGTAAAATATCTTCACAACAGCAACTGGAATTTAATTAAACAGTCAAGAGAAGGTATGCGACAAAATGGCTGCTACATTCCATTCTCCCACTCTCCTGGAAAATTATCTCCTGTGGCTCACCCTATCTGAAAGCATACTGGAAGGGGGCATTCTAAGGAATGTAGTTTAGCTTAGTCAACTTGAGACACCTCAAAGTCGTTGGGGATATTTTTAAAATAAAGACTGCCATTTACTATACCTGGAACTGGGGCACATTTTAATACAAGCTTCTTTTTATTAAATAGTTAACTCTCACAGTAGCCCTTGAAATATTATTGCCATTTTATGAATGATAACACAGAGGCTCCAGTGGTTTAAATAACTAGCTCAAGTCACAAAGCAAGCTAGTATGATAACTACAATTAGAAGTCAGAGCTGACCCTGAAGACTACATATTTGAAAGCAATAGGAAATCACCTTAAACTACCTCTTCAGTTGTGATGGAATTTGTGGTAGAGGAGAAACCAGTACTGGTTGGGCCTTAGCTAAACTGCATTTTGAGAAGATAGGAAAAAATAATTAGAGGAGGAGAATCTGCAGTTTTAACCCCCTCCCCAGGACCAGGCTGCAGGCTCTTCAGAGCCCAGAGTTCTCTGGGGAGAACTGCATTTACAGGAAATTAGGAATTACTCTTTTCCAGAGGGTGTGTGTGTGTGTATGTGTGTGTGATATATTATTCTAAAAAAGAGAGCTTTGGGGTTTATATTTTGGGTATCTTCTTAATTAATGAATCACATAGTACCTTTTCACAGTTTTGTGATGGATACTATGATTCATGAAATAATAATAAAATAAAAATGTTCATATTTAAATATTTGTTAATGATTCAGGCCACTTGCAAATTGGTTAGTAGACTCACTGACATTTTAGTAATTTTTATCATTTCGGATTTTACTATGTGCTAAGAAGTCTGCTTGGAGCCTTTGAACAGCCTGCCTCATTTAAGCCTTATAGTGACTGTGTGAAGTTCACTGTATCCACACGTGAGTTGACTTTCTAAGAAATGAAGGCCGAGGAAGGATAAGCAGCTTGCTCCAAGTGTATTGCGCTTGTGTGGAAGAGTTACAGTGTGAGTGGGATCCGGCTAATTCCAAAGGCCAGATGCCTAATAACGAAGGGAGCAAAATCCTCACAGAACGTTTCAGTAATAGGCAATTATTAAAGCTATAAAGTTGTCTTACTTTAAAAAAATAGTGTAAAGATAAAAAAAAATGAGTTTTCAAAGTTATTGCATTGATTTTAAGTCAATCAACCCAAATAAAGTATTGCAAATGAATGACCCCTGATCTTTTGAAATCTTGTTTTGAAGCCCAGGATAATTTGTCTTTGTGAATTTCATTTTCATGATTCTTTGGTGAGAACAGCTGAGACCTGAAATTACAGAGCCAGTCAGTCACCCTGCCACAGACTCTAGTCCCATTTTCTACCGATCCCTCATGATCAATTCTAATTCTGCAAGAATCTCTTCAAATACCCATTGGTTGACACTCAATGGAAATTCAGAAAAACAGCATTTTTAATGGGAGACTTTCCCGTAGTTATAACACCATTTGGTGCAATTAAAAGTACCAGTTAACTATAGTGGTAATAATCTGACACTGTTAACCAGTAGGACAGAATGTACACTCACATGTGCATGCAGAACACATTTATTAGAATCTCGTTTTAGTTCTATAGTTAGAAAGTAGCCATTTGTCAATAATCCTGTGCTTTTAAAATGGCTATATAAAAATATATGAAAATACTAAGCAAGGCTGGCATTCATTGAGAAAATTAGGGATGTATGATTGGTATATGCTTATGGAATTCTGGCGAATCACATCTTAATGATAAGCTATAATGACTATAATAAGCCATGGAAAATTCAGTCCAAATTTCACAATGGGGTTCTAGTTAACAATAGACGTTTAAAGGTTAATCTAATTAATGAATGTGCTTGCAGTATTTTAAAGTATAGTCATTTGAGTTTGGACATATAAGGCATTTATATCATTTTAGACAAGCACTCAGAAACTATATCCATCGTACTTAATAGCTGAAGACTGTATTTTTACATGGATAGTACAATTTACATCAGAGCTGCCTGTTGCAGAGTCACCACGAGTCCCTCGGATATTAACTGTTTGAACACATAGTTCTAAAACTCTAAACCCCTGGAGAAAAGACATAGTTGTTTTAGTGTGAAAGAAATCTAAAGCACACTGATCAATGAGAAATAATACTGAAGCTGTAAAGCTGGGCAAATTAGCTCACATCTAGGCTTATATTTTCATGGAGAGGTGATTTGGTTTTTCTTTTTCTTCATCAGCATATGTTTCCATTTACATAAAGTAATGTAAATCAATGGTCTCACACTGTGATTTTTCTTTTTAAGAGAAAGAATGCATTACTTTACCTTCTAAAGTAAGGAAAAGAATAAAAAGATCAACCATAACACTCTATAATTTATTTAGTGAAATGGATACAAAATTTGGTGAAGTCTCAAAGGAACACAATACACACAGAGACACACACAGACTCACACACATAAAACTCCTGAGACATCCACTGTGTTGAGGCTTGGATGTTATTTTTCTATGAAAAGAACACAGATAAAGTGTTTATCAACTCCTCACAAAGCCTTAACTCAGGATAAACAGATCAACCAGGACAAGCAAATCACTGAGCAAGCACCCTGGATGGGATGGTTTTGCTGTTTGTGGTGAGGCATTGAACAACAACTGTGCTGCTTCTGGGGAGAGAGGGAGAGGTCGGGGAGGGAGGGGGAGGAAAGAACCAGAGACTCACACTGGCCCTGAAATTGCTATTTACCTCTTAAAATAGAATTCTCACCTAAACCTCACCAGTATCCTAAGATTATCTGCAAACCTGGCTTTAATTAATGGGCCTGGATGTCTCTGGCTGAATCGCATGAAAGGAACCTTTTTTTTGTGAGCTGTTTACCACCTAAACGGTGCTGAACTGAAACGAGAATGGTCCCGAAGGCACAACCGAGCCAGGCCTTCCGGGGAAAACCAGGCTATCACCGCCCATGTTTCACTGATTATTCAAATGACAGTGTGCAGGAGGTGAGGGGGGAAAGGGCATATGACCCTCATACCTAGAAGTGACTGCATGCTGTTTTCCAGAGAATAGTCACACCATTTGTCAGGAAGCAGAATGATACAAGGCAGATGAGAAAATGTCTCCATATATAGTGTCATTCTGGAATCTAGTTGCAATACAGTTCATTTACATCTCATCTTTTGTTCGCTTGCTCGATGTTCACAGAAGGAAGAAGGGAAGGAAAACAATAGGACTGGCTCCCTGTAAACTCAGTTTTTCCCTTCCTCCTTCACTTGCAATATAAGCTCTATCCGATTTTCAGTGGTCTAAATAAAATACATTGAGGATCTACTATTGCCGAGTCAAGGTGCCCCCTGAACGATATGCCCAAAGATGATTGATCCATAAGTCAGGTTCACAAAAGGCCACTGGGGATGAACTCAAGCCTGGGGTTTGAATTCCAGGTCCTATTACCAGCTTCATGACTTTGAGTGATTTACCTGATTTCTCTGAACCTCAATTTCCTGATCTGTAAGATAGAGATAATAATAGTTGACACTGTCATCATCTTTGACATCATCATAATTTCTTATAGAATGTTAAGAATCCTGAAAGCAAATGCATGTAAAGAGATTTTATAAAATTAAAAGTGCTATATAAGGCTACTCATTATCATTGCTATTTTAAAACCACCTTCATTTCATCCCATGTGCTATTTGACAAGTTGCTCCTCTATCAGTCAGCCTTTCCTGGGACTTTGCAACCCTATCCACAGATGGCAGTGAGCAGAACCTAAAAAATATTCTTTTTGGGAGTCTTGCCATTTTGCCAGATAGTTCTGTCTCTCTCACCTGGGATGACTGCACATTGCTTGAGAAGATTACCAGTTGGTGTTGCTTTGGGCCTAAATAAGAGAAAATGTGGGGAGAAAAAGAATCCTTCTATTGGCAACTAAATATCAATTCATAAATCTAGTCCAATTTAATGTAGAGCATTGCAATAATGACTTCCTTAAATAGCAGCCTCATAGTGACTATCAGGAGAGAAGATTACAGGGTAACCTATCACATAACACAGACTGTATGAATTTTATGCTGGCTGTTTTAAGTACTCCCCCCCCCCCACAGTAGTTAATAAGCTAGTAAAAAACAAAGGCAATCTTTTGAAACACTGAACACTCTGGCTGAGAGGTTTTATTTCCTGGTATGGGAAACTCTTGTAGACCAGTAGCTGGACTGATAAGCATCTGTCCTGACAGTTACCTTGATGATTTAACAAAAATAAAGCATTGGCCACCTGATGTGAAGAGTCAGCTCATTGAAAAAGACCCTGATCCTGGGAGAGATTGAGGGCCAGAGAAGGGGTAGACAGAGGATGAGATGGTTAAATCATATCACCTACTCAATGGACATGAGCTTGAGCAAGCTCCGGGAGATAGTGGAGGACAAGGGAAGCCTGGTGTGCTGCAGTCCATGAGGTTGCAAAGAGTTGGATATGACTTAGCAACTGAACAACAACAATAATAACAACAGTAGCAACAACAAGGCATTAGGAGATGCTTCAGTATACTGTTTGAGAAACTGGAATTTGAAAGCAGACAGATCTGGGTTCAAGGAAAATTCAGGCACTTCATAGCTATGTGATTATTTTTAACCTTGATCTATCAATACTATAAAAGCATTTTCGTCAAGACTTCTTGGGAAGACAAAAACATGTGGTAATGGGTAAAAAGACATTGGAAAAAAATGTATCATCAATTCTGAAATTAGTTACCTATTGCTGTGTAACAAAGTATTTCAAAATTTAGTGGCTTAAAAATAAACATTTATTATTGCAGTTTCCATAGATCAGGAATTTAGGAACAGCTCCTCTGGATGATTCTGTCTTGGATCTTCAATGAGATTACAGCTATGATGTTGGCCAGGGATGCAGGCATCTGAAGACTTGACTGGGATGGGAAAATCCAGTTCCAAGAGAGCTCACTCACATGGCTGTTGGCATGAGGCCTTGGCTGCTTTACTGGCTGATGGCAGGCGGCTCAGTCTCTTGCCACGTTGGCCTCTCCAGCAGGCTGCTTGAGCGTCCTCACCACATGGCAGCTGGCTTCTGCCAGAACAAGTGACCGAAAGAGAGCAAGAAGTTAGCCACTGTGTCTTTGATGACCTAGCCTTAGAAGTCACCAGCTACCGTTTCCATGATATCCTAATGCTTACAAAATCAGCCCTAGTAAATGTATAGGAGAATGGCTATACAAGAGCAAAAATACTATGAGGCAGAGGTCACTGGGGATCATCTTTGAGACAGGCTACCACATATGGTAAAAGTAAAGCTATTTGTATAGTGCGTTCAGAATGTCCCTAAAGCAGAATGTCCCTCAGCTCAGAACTCTGGAAGAGTCTGAGGGCTCCTGTGTGTGGGATAAAGAGGGACTCAAAGAAAGATGCAGGGGAAAAGAAGACTTCTCTTAAGTACTGGTGGAATTAGGCAGTCATAATTCTTTTATCCTGAATTAAGCATGTAATTACAATTTCCTTATTCTCTCTAGGGAGCTCAAGTCAAGACCGAAATAATCAGTTGTTGGTTTTTTCTTTTTTCTGGCTTAAAAAGTGGCATTTCTTAAACTATCCAAAAGGAAAGCCTGATAATTTAAAAAAAAAAAACACTCAGTTCAGCCTAGAAAAAAGAGAATTGATACTTTTAAACAAATATAAGCATCCATTGAGTGAGTTCAATCATATTCCTTTGAAGCTAAATCATACATGGTAGGATATAAAGCCAGTCCCCGAGTCTGCTTTACTAGAGGTATGTTGAAGTGTCTTCTTTATTAAGTAAAGTGAAAGTTGCTCAGTCGTGTTCGACTTTTCGTGACCCCATGGACTATACAGTCCATGTAATTCTCCAGGCTGGAATACTGGAGCGGGTAGCTGTTCCTTTCTCCAGAGGATCTTCCCGACCCAGGTCTCCAGCATTGCAAGCAGATTCTTTACCAGCTGAGCCATCAGGGAAGCCCATCTTCCTTATTAAGTCTGTTGTTACTTTTCTCTGTTATACTATTATAATGAGTCTTTATTTGTTTTGGGTGATGGTGGATGACAGAGATTAACAAGAGTCAAGGACCTCAAGTAGGCTTCCTGTGACAAGAATAAGAAATCAAATGTATTGTAAATAGTACTTCTTTTCTGTTTATCAGCGTTTTAACTAAACGTTTATACATTTAGTATGCTAGAGAGCAACAGTGAGTGTAACATGCAGGCCTCCACTCAGTCCACCATCTTCTAGCTTTGGACAAACTAGTAACCTCTTTGCAACTCAATTTTCTCATCTGCACACTGTGAATATTAATAGTCTCTATCTTTTAGAGTTTTGTAAGGATTAAATGAGCTAATATGGGTAAAGTATTTAGAACAGTGCCCCATATCTGCCAATCATCACATAGTAGTGATCTAAAGAGCAGCTGCATGCATTCATATCAGTATCACTCTTCCCTCCCTACTTCTGTTCTTTCCTTCTGTGTGAGTGTGTGTGTGTGTGTGTGTGTGTGTGTGAAAATTTTCCTCTTTTAACCAATTTGTTAAGCAAGATTTATATTCTTAACCTTAATAAGGGTCAGTGGGGAGAAAATTTCATTCATTCATTCTTTGATTCAACGAATCTATTTTAAGCCTCTACTGTGTGGTAGAAACTGTAGAAGGGGAGAGTCCTGGAGTAAAATCATAAATGTGAAGACATACACACACACACACAGAGATTCATATAAGGACATCAAAATCCAGTGAGACATACAGGCATGCTTATAAATAACTCTAGACCAGTACAAATATCCCAGGGTTATAAGGGTAAAAAAGAGGCTTACACAAAATGCAATGGTTCTGTGAAATAGAAAGCAATCAGTTTCAAAATGGGACTATTGATAGAGGCACCATAAAGAGGGATGAATTTAAGCTGGTCTTTAAAAATGAGTTGGTTCAGACAGACAGAAGATGTACACAAAAGGAGAAAGTCACTCTAAATAGAGGGCACAGCAAGAAAAACTTACACAAGAGAGAAAATGCCCATTATTTGAGGTGAGTGTGAAATACATCAGCATTCCTGGACCTTGGACTTGCAGGTCACGAGTGGAGTTGATGGAAAAGCCTTGATGCTGAAGACGTGAGACTTCAGCTTATAGACGTTCAGAGCTCCGCACATGCCCATTGCTGGTGTTTGAAGGTGTTTATAATGCTTTTCCTTTGAGGTATTTATTTAGTTATTTGGAAGACTTGTTTTCCTGGAAAACTGGGAAAACTTCAAGTGAAAAGCCACAAGAAATAAAACCCCAGTGAAATCAATGTAATCATCTACTTGGGAAATGCTTGGGAGCCAATTTGCACAAAATACATTTGTGCCTTCCTTTGGGATTACAGTTTATCTGAATTGGCTGCCCTAAGGCTCAAAGGATCCATGTATGCAAGAATGACGGCTTCCTTGAAGTGGAAGGCTGGCCCCAGGCATGATACCCTCAAACAAGGAGTGCTGGAGTCAGTGGAAAGGGCCAAAGGAGGGAGGAAATGAAATGGTCATGAGCAAAGGCTTTGGAGATGGGACTTATAACCCAGAGGAGATGTACCATTTCCTCTCTGGGGATGTAAAGCAAATCACTTGTTTTCTTAGTTAAGACTCTTAATCTGTAAAATTATAATAATCAAACCCTATTGACTCTATTGTTTTGAGGATTTAAAGATATCATTCATATAAAGTGCTTGGCACTTGGCTCACAGTAAGTGCTCAATAAGTGAAGAATATAATTTTTGGTGTTGTTGATGTGTTGTGGTTAATCTCATAGGTAATGTTCAACAGGGAGAGAGAGCTGAGTCTAGACACAGTGAACGTATTTAACTGAGACTGAGGTTTTTGAGCTTCTCTCATGTACGACATCCTTGTATTGAGAACTTCGTGCCCCATTTTTCTGTAAATGGACAATAAGGGCTAATTTGGAGAGTACAGGTCATCCTACCTTTGTCATATAACAGCAGCCTTTTTATCTACAAGGAGAATATTTTTTTTTTTGAGAGTGCATCAGTGGGAGTAATGAGTGAGAAAGGAGAGGGTCTCTGTCCAGCCAATCAGAAGAGCTGAATGACTGAATGATGCTGTTCAACTGCTGCTATTTGTATTTCCTTCTTCCAGCTTCTGAAGCAGGCATTAATGGACCTTGTCTGTGCTTCCCTAGCTCTCAATGTAATGCCAAGTAAGATGTAAGAGCAGAAACTCAGAGGTTAGGTTGTTCTGTGCCTTTTGTTTCTCATCTATAAAATAGGATACTTTTGTATGGCTTAACTGATCTGATTTATGTAAGCCCTTATAGAAATGACTAGAACAGATGCTCTACAAGTGTTAGTTATTATTTTAGATGATCACTACCATGTATTATAATTGTGAGGCTGACTGTTTATATCCAGTTAGATTCCAAGCAGATTCATTTTGAAGAACATAATCTGAAACAAGATATACATCCCTAGAGAAACTATAGAAAAGTGAAAACTTAGGGTTCACTCTGACAAATAGTGGAAAATGCCCACTGTCCTTCAAAAGACAGAAGCAATCCTAGTCTTGGACGCAGGTGGCTGTGACACAGGGAGGACCTGAGCCTGGCATCCTCTAATGCCAAGTCATGCCAGAGCCTGATGTTCACTCGTGAGCCAGTGTGTCCATGCCAAGAGCATCCAGGAGGCGAGGCCAGCATTACACAGAGCAGGCACTCTATTGGCTGAACCTCCTTGGGGCCTTGCCAGGGAAGGTGGAATGGGGCAGAGACCATGCAAAAAGACCTGGGAAGTGAGGCTGCTGAGAAAGGAAGACATGGCCAAACATATCTCACAGCCTCTGTCCCTCCATCCCTGACCACTGCTTCCCATCCAGTCAGTACACAATGGCAGCAACAGACATGTGGTGCCTGAAAGGTACTACCTTTTATAAGCTGCTGAGGCTTTTGAAAATTATTTTTGGAATAACGACTGTGTGTATTCTAAATTCTAGGAAGTCTAAGTCAAAATAGCTCCAGAGAATCATAAGCTTTGGAAATAATACACCTTCTGGGAAAGTTCTATTGTTAACTTTTTTTTCAATATAAATTTATTTATTTTAATTGGAGGTTAATTACTTTACAATATTGTATTGGCATGAATCCACCACAGGTATACACATGTTTCCCATCCTGAACCCTCCTCCCTCCTCCCTCTCCGTACCATCCCTCTGGGTCGTCCCAGTGCACCAGCCCCAAGCATCCAGTATCATGCATCGAACCTGGACTGGCGATTCGTTTCATATATGATATTATACATGTTTCAATGCCATTCTCCCAAATTATCCCACCCTCTCCCTCTCCCACAGAGTCCAAAAGACTGTTCTATACATCTGTGTCTCTTTTTGCTGTCTTGCATACAGGGTTAATCGTTACCATCTTTCTAAATTCCGTATATATGCGTTAGTATACTGCATTGGTGTTTTTCTTTCTGGCTTACTTCACTCTGTATAATCAGCTCCAGTTTCACCCACCTCATTAGAACTGATTCAAATGTATTCTTTTTAATGGCTGAGTAATACTCCATTGTGTATATGTACCACTGCTTTCTTATCCATTCTTCTGGACATCTAGGTTGCTTCCATGTCCTGGCTATTAAAAACAGTGCTGTGATGAACACTGGGGTACATGCGTCTTTTTCAATTCTGGTTTCCTCAGTGTGTATGCCCAGCAGTGGGATTGCTGGGTCATAAGGCAGTTCTATTTGCAATTTTTTAAGGAATCTCTACACTGTTTTCCATAGTGGCTGTACTAGTTTGCATTCCCACCAACAGTGTAAGAAGGTTCCCTTTTCTCCACACCTTCTCCAGCACTTATTGCTTGCAGACTTTTGGATCACAGCCATTCTGACTGGTGTGAAGTGGTACCTCATTGTGGTTTTGATTTGCATTTCTCTGATAATGAGTGATGTTGAGCATCTTTCCATGTGTTTGTTAGCCATCCGTATGTCTTCTTTGGAGAAATGTCTATTTAGTCCTTTGGCCCATTTTTTGACTGGGTCATTTGTTTTTTTCTGAAATTGAGCTGCAGGAGTTGCTTGTATATTTTTGAGATTAGTTGTTTGTCAGTTGCTTCATTTGTTATTATTTTCTCCCATTCAGAAGGCTGTCTTTTCACCTTGCTTAGAGTTTCCTTTGTTGTGCAGAAGCTTTTAATTTTAATTAGATCCCATTTGTTTAGTTTTGCTTTTATTTCCAATATTCTGGGAGGTGACTCATTGAGGATCCTGCTGTGATTTATGTTGGAGAGTGTTTTGCCTATGTTCTCCTCTAGGAGTTTTATAGTTTCTGGTCTTAGATTTAGATCTTTAATCTATTTTGAGTTTATTTTTGTGTATGGTGTTAGAAAGTGTTCTAGTTTCATTCTTTTACAAGTGGTTGACCAGTTTTCCCAGCACCACTTCTTAAAGAGATTGTCTTTACTCCATTGTATATTCTTGCCTCCTTTGTCAAAGATAAGGTGTCCATAGGTGGGTGGATTTATCTCTGGGCTTTCTATTTTGTTCCATTGATCTATATTTCTGTCTTTGTGCAGGTACCATACTGTCTTAATGACTGTGGCTTTGTAGTAGAGCCTGAGTTCAGGCAGGTTTATTCCTCCAGTTCTGTTCTTCTTTCTCAAGATTGCTTTGGCTATTCGAGGTGTTTTTTTTTTTTTGTATTTCCATACAGATTGTGAAATTATTTGTTCTGGCTCTGTGAAAAGTACCGTTGGTAGCTTGATAGGGATTGCATTAACTCTACAGATTGCTTTTGGTAGTATACTCATTTTCACTCTATTGATTCTTCTGATCCATGAACATGGTATATTTCTCCATCTATTGGTGTCCTCTTTGATTTCTTTCACCAGTGTTTTATAGTTTTCTATACATATGTCTTTAGTTTCTTTAGGTAGGTATATTTCTAAGTATTGTATTCTTTTCGTTGCAATGGTGAATGGAATTGTTTCCTTAATTTCTCTTTCTATTTCCTCATTATTAGTGTATAGGAATGCAAGGGATTTCTGTGTGTTGATTTTATATCCTGCAACTTTACTATATTCATTGATTAGCTCTAGTAATTTTCTGGTGGAGTCTTTAGGGTTTTCCATGTAGAGGATCATGTCATCTGCAAACAGTGAGAGTTTTACTTCTTCTTTTCCAATTTAGATTCCTTTCATTTCTTTTTCTGCTCTGATTACTATGGCCCAAACTTTCAGAACTATGTTGAATAGTAGTGGTGAAAGTGGACACTCTTGTCTTATTCCTGACTTTAGGGGAAATGCTTTCAATTTTTCACCATTGAGGATAATGTTTGTTGTGGGTTTGTCATATATAGTTTTTATTATGTTGAGGAATGTTTCTTCTATTCCTGCTTTCTGGAGAGTTTTTCTCATAAATAGATGTTGAATTTTGTCAAAGGCTTTCTCTGCATCTATTGAGATAATCATATGGCTTTTATTTTTCAATTTGTTAATGTGGTGAATTACATTGATTCATTTGTGGATATTGAAGAATCCTTGCATCCCTGGGATAAAGCCCACTTGGTCATGGTGTATGATCTTTTCAATGTGTTGTTGGATTCTGATTGCTAGAATTTTGTTGAGGATTTTTGCATCTATGTTCATCAGTGATATTGGCCTGTAGTTTTCTTTTTTTGTGGCATCTTTGTCGGGTTTTGGTATTAGGGTGATGGTGGCCTCATAGAATGAGTTTGGAAGTTTACCTTCCTCTGCAGTTTTCTGGAAGAGTTTGAGTAGGATAGGTGTTAGCTCTTCTCGAAATTTTTGGTAGAATTCAGCTGTGAAGCCATCTGGACCAAAGCTTTTGTTTGCTGGAAGATTTCTGAATACAGTTTCAATTTCTGTGCTTGTGATGGGTCTGTTAAGATTTTCTATTTCTTCCTGGTTCAGTTTTGGAAAGTTGTACTTTTCTAAGAATTTGTCCATTTTTTCCACGTTGTCCATTTTATTGGCATATAATTGCTGATAGTACTCTCTTATGATCCTTTGTATTTCCATGTTGTCTGTTGTGATCTCTCCATTTTCATTTCTAATTGTATTGATTTGATTTTTCTCCCTTTGTTTCTTGGTGAGTCTGGCTAATGGTTTGTCAATTTTATTTATCCTTTCAAAGAACCAGCTTTTGGCTTTGTTGATTTTTGCTATGTTCTCTTTTGTTTCTTTTGCATTTATTTCTGCCCTAATTTTTAAGATTTCTTTCCTTCTACTAACCCTGGGGTTCTTCATTTCTCCCCTTTCTAGTTGCTTTAGGTGTAGAGTTAGTTTATTTATTTGACTTTTTTCTTGTTTCTTGAGGTATGCCTGTATTGCTATGAACTTTCCACTTAGCACTGCTTTTACAGTGTCCCACAGGTTTGGGGTTGTTGTGTTTTCATTTTCATTCATTTCTATGTATATTTTGGTTTCTTTTTTGATTTCTTCTGTGATTTGCTGGTTATTCAGCAGCGTGATGTTCAGCCTCCATATGTTGTAATTTTTAATAGTTTTTCTCCTATAATTGAGATCTAATCTACTGCATTGTGGTCAGAAAAGATGCTTGGAATGATTTCAATTTTTTTGAATTTACCAAGGCTAGATTTATGGCCCACGGTGTGATCTATCCTGGAGAAGGTTCCGTGTGCACCTGAGAAAAAGGTGAAATTCATTGTTTTGGGGTGAAATATCCTATAGACATCAATTATGTCTAACTGATCTATTGTAGCATTTAAAGTTTGTGTTTCCTTGTTAATATTCTGTTTAGTTGATCTGTCCATAGGTGTGAGAGGGGTATTAAAGTCTCCCACTATTATTGTGTTATTGTTAATTTCCCCTTTCATACTTGTTAGCATTTGTCTTACATGTTGCAGTGCTCCTGTGTTGGGTGCATATGTATTTATAATTATTATATCTTCTTCTTGGATTGATCCTTTGATCGTTATGTAGTGTCCTTCTTTGTCTCTTTTCACAGCCTTTGTTTTAAAGTCTATTTTATCTGATATGACTATTGCTACTCCTGCTTTCTTTTGGTCTCTATTTGCATGGAAAATCTTTTTCCAGCCCTTCATTTTCAGTCTGTATGTGTCCCCTGTTTTGAGGTGAGTCTCTTGTAGACAACATATATAGGGGTCTTGTTTTTGTATCCATTCAGCCAGTCTTTGTGTTTTGGTTGGGGCATTCAACCCATTTATGTTTAAGGTAATTATTGATAAGTATGGTCCCATTGCCATTTACTTTATTGTTTTGGGTTAGAGTTTATACACCCTTTTTGTGTTTCTTTTCTTGAGATGATCCTTTAGCATTTGTTGGAGAGCTGGTTTGGTGGTGCTGAATTCTCTCAGTTTTTGCTTGTCTGTAAAGCTTTAGATTTCTCCTTCATATTTGACTGAGATCCTTGCTGGGTACAGTAATCTGGGCTGTAGGTTATTTTCACTCATCACTTTAAGTATGTCTTATGATTTCTTCCTGGCCTGAAGAGTTTCTATCAAAAGATCAGCTGTTATCCTTATGGGAATCCCCTTGTGTGTTATTTCTTGTTTTTCCCTTGTTGCTTTTAATATTTGCTCTTTGTGTTTGATCTTTGTTAATTTGATTAATATGTGTCTTGGGGTGTTTCGCCTTGGGTTTATTGTGTTTGCGACTCTCTGGTCTCTTGGACTTGGGTGATTATTTCCTTCCCCATTTTAGGGAAATTTTCAACTATTATCTCCTCAAGTATTTTCTCATGGTCTTTCTTTTTGTCTTCTTCTTCTGGGACTCCTATGATTCGAATATTGGGGCATTTAACATCCTGAAGGTCTCTGAGATTGTCCACATTTCTTTCAATTTGTTTTTCTTTTTTCCTCCCTGATTAATTTATTTCTACCATTCTATCTTCTACTTCACTAATCGTATCTTCTGCCTCTGTTATTCTAGTATTTGTTGCCTCCAGAGTGTTTTTGATCTCATTTTTTGCATTATTCATAATATATTGACTCTTTTTTATTTCTTCTAGGTCCTTGTTAAACCTTTCTTGCATCTTCTCAATCCTTGTCTCCAGGCTATTTATCTGTGATTCCATTTTGATTTCAAGATTTTGGGTCATTTTCACTATCATTATTTGGAATTCTTTATCAGGTAGATTCCCTGTCTCTTCCACTTTTGTTTGGTTTGGTGGGCATTTCTCCTGTTCCTTCACCTGCTGGGTATTCCTCTGTCTCTTCATCTTGTTTATATTGCTGAGTTTGGGGTGTCCTTTCTGTATTCTGGCATTTTGTGGAGTTCTCTTTATTGTGGAGTTTCCTCACTGTGGGTGGGATTGTACAGGTGGCTTGTCAAGGTTTCTTGGTTAGGGAAGCTTGTGTTGGTGTTCTGGTGGGTGGAGCTGGATTTCTTCTCTCTGGAGTGCAATGAAGTGTCCAGTAATGAGTTATGAGATGTCAATGGTTTTGGAGTAACTTTGGGCAGCCTGTATATTGGAGCTCAGGACTGTGTTCCTGTGTTGCTGGAGAATTTGTGTAGTATGTCTTGCTCTAGAACTTGTTGGCCCTTGGGTGGTGCTTGGTTTCAGTGTAGGTATGGAGGCGTTTGATGAGGTCCTGTCAATTAATATTCCCTGGAGTCAGGAGTTCTCTGGTGTTCTCAGGATTTGGACTTAAGCCTCCTGCTTCTGGTTTTCAGTCTTATTTTTACAGTAGTCTCAAGACTTCTCCTTCTATATAGCACCGTTGTTAAAACATCTAGGTTAAAGATGAAAAGTTTCTCCACAGTGAGGGACACCCAGAGAGGTTCACAGAGTTACATGGAGAAGAGAAGAGGGAGGAGGGAGTTAGAGGTGACCTGAATGAGATGAGATGGAATCAATAGAGGAGAGAGCAAGCTAACCAGTAATCACTTCCTTATGTGCACTCCACAACTAGACTGCTCAGAGATGTTCACGGAGTTATACAGAGAAGAGAAGAGGGAAGAAGGAGACAGAGATGGCCAGGAGGATAAAAGGGGGGAATCAAAAGGAGAGAGACAGATCCAGCCAGTAATCAGTTCCCTAAGTGTTTCCCACCATCTGGAACACATAGAGATTCACAGAGTTGGGTAGAGAAGAGAGGGGGTAGGGAGGAGACACAGGAGACCTGGTGGAGAAAAAGGAGAGTCCAAAGGGAAAGAGAGCAGTCAAGCCAGTAATCTCACTCCCAAGTAAAAATGGGTACTGAAGATTGGGTTCTTAAAGGTACAAAATTGATAACAAACACCAAAAAGCAAGTAGAGTTTGGAATTTCAAAAATACAATATTAAAGATAAGAAGAAAAACAAAGAAAGAAACAAAAAAAAGTCACAAAAATTATTTTTAAAAATCTATATATATGAAGTTTGCTTTAAAAATAGGGTCTTTTTTTTTCAAAGTAATAGTAGGTTATAAAAGTGAAAATTAAAGGAGTAATTGAGGAATTAAAAATTTTAAAAAAAGAATGATCATAAAAATAGTAAAAATATCTCTAGGACTTTCTCAAGTGTTGTTGTGGGTATTGTGGGGTCAGTTCATTTGTGGATAGTTCCTTGGTCCGGCTTATATTTCTCAAGATCTATAGACCACTTCCTATGTAGTCAGTACTAACGACAGGGTTTTAATCTATTGCACTCTCACTGCCAAGGCGGTTCCCTCTGTTTTAGCTTCTTCTGTTTGCTGGTCTCTTCAGTGTCTGATTTCTGCCCTGACACAAAGGAGGGGAGGGGGGTGGTGGTGGATCCTTTTTTTAGGCTCACTTGTTCAGTCGCGCTGTGGGGAGGGAGGGACGCTGCAAACAAATAACACTGGCGTGTGCTCGCAGTGCGTCAGACACACTGGGCCTGCCCCCGCTCACGGTGCATGTGCCCTCTGTGTCTACACTGCTCAGGCTCTAGGTTGCTCTGTCGGGAACTGTCCGAGGCTGGCCCTGGGCTGCATGCACCTCCCAGGTCTAAGCCGCTCAGGTCCAGGCACTCGGGTAGTCCTCAGAGGCGCAGACTCGGTTGGGCCTGTGTTTTGTGCCCTTCCCAGGTCCTAGCAGCTCAGGTGATGAGGTGTTTGGCGAACGCAGTCACTGTGACTTATTGCCTCCCCCGTCCCAGCCGCTCAGTTTTCTGGGTGTACAACTGGTGCACCTTCTCAGGCAGATGTTGACTGTCCAGAACCCCAAGAAGTCTTAGTTAGCAAACCAGCCTGCTGGCAGTTTGGTAGATAATGTCTCTCTGGGGTTGCAATTGCTCCCTTCTGGCTCTGGCTGCCTGTCACCAGAGGGGGATGGTTTGCAGCCGGCTAGTTCTGTTCACTTTCATGCATTGGAGAAGGAAATGGCAACCCATTCCAGTGTTCTTGCCTGGAGAATCCCACAGATGGGGGAGCCTGGTGGGCTGCCGTCTATGGGGTCACACAGAGTCGGACACGACTGAAGTGACTTGGCAGCAGTTCTGCTCAGTCCTTTGTTCTCTACGCAGGCCTGGTGGTGTCTTAGGGCTTTTCACATAGGAGCTACCCCACAGTCTTGTTTGCTAGCCCTAGTTAGTTCGCTCAGAGTGCCCTCGGGGCATTCAGGCCAGATCCTTACTCTACGCAATGCAGCCCGAGCCTCCCTGCCCAGCCCCCACTTGCTAGTGGCAGGTGCAGGCCTCTGTGCTGCTTCTCCGCTGGGGGAGTTATTATTGGGCTTGTAATCTGTGGGTTTTAATTATTTATTTATTTTTCCTCTCTGTTATGTTGCCCTCTGTGCTTCCAAGGCTTGCCACAGACTCAGCAGTGAGAGTGTTTCCTGGTGTTTGGAAACTTCTCTCTTTTTAAGACTCCCTTCCCAGGATGGAGCTCCATCCGTACATCTTTTGTCTCTTTTTTTGCCTTTTATACTTTTTTCTACCTCCTTTTGACAACAATGGGCTACTTTTCTGGGTGCCTGATGTCCTCTGCCAGCATTCAGAAGTTGTTTTGTGGAATTTACTCAGCGTTTAAATGTTCTTTTGATGAATTCGTGGGGGAGAAAGTGGTCTCCTCATTCTATTCCTCCACCATCTTAGGACTGCCCCAGTTCTATTGTTTAGTATCGACTCCATCATTAGGCCCAGGGCCATCAGTAAACTGCACTTCAATCTTGCCCTTTTAATCCCCCAGAACTGACACTGACAAGGGTCATGGTTGCTACCCAAGCTCTAAGAAGTTGGATTTAAACTTGGTCCTTTTTCTTACATTTTAGCATGGGATCAGAAGGCTAAGGGATAGCATTGTCTGTATTGTCTCTGAAATGCTTCATATTAAACACTTATTTCCAGTCCTTTCTTCCTTCACTCACTTTATTTCTAGGCTCATATTATTTTATTTTTATTGATTTATTTTTAGGCTTGTTTTGTTTTAGCCATTGGGTTTTTTGTTTCTGATATAACTCATAATAGTACATTTGAGAAATAAAGAACTAGGAAAATAAAATTTTGATGTTTCACCATTCTACATACAGAGAGATGACTAAACAAGTGCAAATGATCATATTTCTAGCTTTTTTACAATTATAAATCATGTGGCTAAAAACATACTTGGACATATCCTCTGTCGTGTATATGCAAGAAGTTATATAGGGTAGAGCAAGAAATTCTATGAAGCAGTATTACTGGATATTAGGACATTCAGAACTTTAGTAGATAATACTGGCTTTCCTGATAGCTCAGCTGATAATGAATCCACCTGCAATGCAGGAGACTCCAGTTCAATTCCTGGGTTGGAAAGATCTGCTAGAGAAGGGATAGGTTACCCACTCCAGTATTCTTAGGCTTCCCTTATGGCTTAGCTTGTAAAGAATACACCTGCAGTGCGGGAGACCTGGGTTCAATCCCTGGGTTGGGAAGATACCCTGGAGAAGGGAAAGGTTACCCGCTCCAGTATTCTGGCCTGGAGAGTTCCATGGACTAGATGGTCCATGGGGTTGCAAAGAGTTGGACACGACTGAGTGACTAAGGACAGCACAGCAGCACAGAAAGGTAAAGGTTCTATTGCTCTTAATTCTTAACACTTGGTTTTTCAGGAATATATATATATATATTTTTTACCATCTGGCAGATATTATTTACAGTATTTATTTTTAAAAATTGTTAGGGAGTTTTTGTTTGTTTAACTTTTGTATCTCTTTGTGTTTTGAAGCTTGTAGCCTTTGTGCATTTGGGGCAGTATTTTTTTGTTTTTAAACTTATGGTTGCCAGCCTCCAAGCTGAGCTACAATAATTTCTGCTTCCAAACCTCCAGGCCTTTATGTAGCCTCCTTCTACCTTGTTTCAGGGTCTTTCTGTTTGGTAGAATGTGTCAGAGTGACTGCATATGATCCCCAAGGATTTGTTATAGAACACACAAACATGCTCTCTCTGTTAGATTGCTCTGTCTGTGGGAAATCAGCTGCCATTGCTGTGTAGACCCTCAAGCAGTCCCATGGAGAGGCTTATCTGGGAGTGCACTGAGGCCTTCTGTCAATAAGCATGTGAATGGGCAACCTGGGCAATGACTCCTCACTGCTAGTCAAGTTTTTAAGTGACCGCAGCCCCCCTGAGCCACCATCTTGACTGTAATCTGGAGACTGTGAGCCAGACCCACCAGCTAAGCTGCTACTGAATTCTTGACCCACAGACACTGAGATAACAAATGGTGGTTGATTTCACAGCTACATTTTGAATAATTTGCAGAGCAATAGATAAATGATACATCTCATATAATGGTTATAAAAATATTACAAAGTTCTTACTAATCAAATGCCTTGCAAACATTTTATCAGTTTCTCATTGAATTATACTCTTTAAACAAAATATCTTTTGCCTTTTAAACTGATTTTCTCTGGAGTTCTAGTAGATTTTGATATATTAAACCATATTTTTATTTTTCTATTATGTCTCTACCAGAACTTATCATTATAAATGTATTGATTTTTGTTATTTTTAACAACACATGATAAGATTGCTTAGACCTAGTTTTAGATTATTTGCATTATAATTATTAGGTTTAACCTGTTTTCATCTATTTTGAACAAATTGTTTTTATTGTTAAATTCTGATTTATGTTTTCCATTTTTTTTTCTGTGTGTTGCCTTGCTGATACATTTCTCTTACATACATACATACATATGTATATTTTGTTTTTAAGTGTATTTTTTTAGACTGTAGATCTTATACATTTGTATAAAAATTTTTATTTCTAAGATGTGTTTATAAAGTAATAATTGAACCAACATCTTAATTATAAAAATTAAGAAAACACAAGGTCAAAGTCATTAATCTTTAAAATGTGGGTCACAAAACATTAGTGGGTCATAAACCCAATTTAGTGTACTGTATTTCAAGTCTTAGCTGCTACCAACATTAAAAACTCATTTTACCTCACAATTAAATATAGCAAGATGCTGAATAAGAAAGATGTGTGTTTTTGCTGGATAATAATGAAAAACATGCATGTTATTGTGGATTATAGTCAAAACAATTAAAAAATTCAGTCTTGTCTATTCAAAATTTATCTATAAAAATGAGAAAGTTGATGTGTCTTATTTTTGTCACCATTCCCCCACACACTTTCTAATTTTTATTGTTAATAACAGGATTTTATTTTTTCCTTTTCAGAAAATAGCTTTATTGAGGTACAATTTATATACCATAAAATCCACCATTTTAAGGATCATTCTTAAAGTGATCCTTAAGTCATTTCAGTACATGTCCAGATTCATGCAATCATCCCACAGTCTAGTTTTGGAAGACAGCCACAGATACAGTGATTATTATTAATACTTATTGTATCTGATGCATCTTCCAATATTTAAAAATCTGATTTTCTATTTGTAAAAAGTATATATCAAAATTATACTTTTGTTATATTTAATTGATTTAAATGTTTATCAGAATATTATTATTCCCATAAGAATGTAGTTATTGAATTTTCAAATGTGATTCTTATTCAGGTTTGCTGTAGAACCTCACAGGGTAATTTGTTGAAGAAGGTATTATTACTTATTATATTCATCATCGTTTTATTTTATTTTTTATTTTATTATTAAGGTTTTTCCAGTAGTCATGTATGGAAGTGAAAGTTGGACCTTTAAGAAGGCTGAGTGCTGAAGAATTGATGCTTTCAAATTATGAAGCTGGATAAGACTCTTGAGAGTCCCTTGGACTGAAAGGAGATCAAACCAGTAAATCCTAAAGGAAATCAGTCCTGAATATTCATTGGGAGGATTGATGCTGAAGCTGAAGCTCCAATACTTTGACCACCTGATGAGAAGAGCCGACTCATTGGAAAAGACCCTGATCCTGGGAAAGACTGAAGGCAGGAGGAGAAGTGGGAAGCTGAGGATGAGATGGTTAGATAGCATCATGGACTCAACAGACATGAATGTGAACAAACTCTGGGACATAGTGGAGGACAGAGAAGCTTGGTGTGTTAACGTCCATAGGGTTGAAAGAACTGGACACAACTTAGCAATTGAACAACAACAGCAAGAACAAAAAAATATTATTTTATTAAAAATAAATTATTAACCCTGGAAACCAGAATAGTATGACTTGAGTAACTGAATTTATATATATATATATGAGCTTTTAATATTCAATATATCTAATAATATATATATTAAACAGCTTTTAATCAAAAAGTATTTTAGGAATATGAATTATTTGCCAAAACTTGTGGACTTTAAGAATGCAAAAAGAATCTAACTGTGAGTGGTTCACAAAACAATTGGATTGGATCCCATATACAGTACTTAATTACAGTGTTACTGAAGAAGATGAAGTCTCAGAAGCGCCTAATGGCATACCTGATGCTGTTCAAAAATCTCTAAGAGTATCAAAACAATTTTATGTTCAGAGAACTCTAAAATGTAGGTGCTACTGCTATCCTTATTTTATATTTAGTGAAATAAAGGCACAGATACTTAAATAATTGACTCAAGTTGAGTAGACAAATAGAACAGCTGGGACTCCATACCACAAGTTCCATAACCTGTGTTTTAAATTGATACTTATTTCAATATGATAAGGTTTATATTTAAAATTCTTTTAGAATTTATTTCTACTACTTTTTTTTTTTTTTTTTTACTAAAAATCTGTAATGGGTTTCTTTTAACCACATTATGGTGAGTTGAGCTAAGAGAAAGTGCCCTAGTGCTCGCTTCGGCAGCACATATACTAAAATTGGAACGATACAGAGAAGATTAGCATGGCCCCTGCGCAAGGATGACACGCAAATTCGTGAAGCGTTCCATATTTTTATTCTTAGAAAAGTACAATTTTCCAAAACTGAACCAGGAAGAAATAGAAAATCTTAACAGACCCATCACAAGCACAGAAATTGAAGCTGTAATCATAAATCTTCCAGCAAACAAAAGCCCAGGTCCAGACGGCTTCACAGCTGAATTCTACCAAAAATTTCGAGAAGAGCTAACACCTATCCTACTCAAACTCTTCCAGAAAATTGCAGAGGAAGGTAAACTTCCAAACTCATTCTATGAGGCCACCATCACCCTAATACCAAAACCTGACAAAGATGTCACAAAAAAAGAAAACTACAGGCCAATATCACTGATGAACATAGATGCAAAAATCCTCAACAAAATTCTAGCAATCAGAATCCAACAACACATTAAAAAGATCATACACCATGACCAAGTGGGCTTTATCCCAGGGATGCAAGGATTCTTCAATATCCGCAAATCAATCAATGTAATTTACCACATTAACAAATTGAAAAATAAAAACCATATGATTATCTCAATAGATGCAGAGAAGGCCTTTGACAAAATTCAACATCCATTTATGATAAAAACTCTCCAGAAAGCAGGAATAGAAGGAACATACCTCAACATAATAAAAGCTATCTATGACAAACGCACAGCAAGCATTATCCTCAATGGTGAAAAATTGAAAGCATTTCCCCTAAAGTCAGGAACAAGACAAGGGTGTCCACTTTCACCGCTACTATTCAACATAGTTCTGGAAGTTTTGGCCACAGCAATCAGAGCAGAAAAAGAAATAAAAGGAATCCAAATTGGAAAAGAAGAAGTAAAACTCTCACTGTTTGCAGATGACATGATCCTCTACATGGAAAACCCTAAAGACTCCACCAGAAAATTACTAGAGCTAATCAATGAATATAGTAAAGTTGCAGGATATAAAATCAACACACAGAAATCCCTTGCATTCCTATACACGAATAATGAGAAAGTAGAAAAAGAAATTAAGGAAACAATTCCATTCACCATTGCAATGAAAAGAATAAAATACTTAGGAATATATCTACCTAAAGAAACTAAAGACCTATATATAGAAAACTATAAAACACTGATGAAAGAAATCAAAGATGACACTAATAGATGGAGAAATATACCATGTTCATGGATCGGAAGAATCAATATAGGGAAAATGAGTATACTACCCAAAGCAATTTACAAATTCAATGCAATCCCTATCAAGCTACCAGCCACATTTTTCACAGAACTAGAACAAATAATTTCAAGATTTGTATGGAAATACAAAAAACCTCGAATAGCCAAAGCAATCTTGAGAAAGAAGAATGGAACTGGAGGAATCAACTTGCCTGACTTCAGGCTCTACTACAAAGCCACAGTCATCAAGACAGTATGGTACTGGCACAAAGACAGACATATAGATCAATGGAACCAAATAGAAAGCCCAGAGATAAATCCACACACATATGGACACCTTATCTTTGACAAAGGAGGCAAGAATATACAATGGAGTAAAGACAATCTCTTTAACAAGTGGTGCTGGGAAAACTGGTCAACCACTTGTAAAAGAATGAAACTAGATCACTTCCTAACACCGCACACAAAAATAAACTCAAAATGGATTAAAGATCTAAATGTAAGATCAGAAACCATAAAACTCCTAGAGGAGAACATAGGCAAAACACTCTCAGACATAAATCACAGCAGGATCCTCTATGATCCACCTCCCAGAATTCTGGAAATAAAAGCAAAAATAAACAAATGGGATCTAATTAAAATTAAAAGCTTCTGCACAACAAAGGAAACTATAAGCAAGGTGAAAAGACAGCCTTCTGAATGGGAGAAAATAATAGCAAATGAAGCAACTGACAAACAACTAATCTCAAAAATATACAAGCAACTTCTGCAGCTCAATTCCAGAAAAATAAACGACCCAATCAAAAAATGGGCCAAAGGACTAAATAGACATTTCTCCAAAGAAGACATACGGATGGCTAACAAACACATGAAAAGATGCTCAACATCACTCATTATTAGAGAAATGCAAATCAAAACCACAATGAGGTACCACTTCACACCAGTCAGAATGGCTGCGATCCAAAAATCTGCAAGCAATAAATGCTGGAGAGGGTGTGGAGAAAAGGGAACCCTCTTGCACTGTTGGTGGGAATGCAAACTAGTACAGCCACTATGGAGAACAGTGTGGAGATTCCTTAAAAAATTGCAAATAGAACTGCCTTATGACCCAGCAATCCCACTGCTGGGCATACACACCGAGGAAACCAGAATTGAAAGAGACACATGTACCCCAATGTTCATCGCAGCACTGTTTATAATAGCCAGGACATGGAAACAACCTAGATGTCCATCAGCAGATGAATGGATAAGAAAGCAGTGGTACATATACACAATGGAGTATTACTCAGCCGTAAAAAAGAATTCATTTGAATCAGTTCTGATGAGATGGATGAAACTGGAGCCGATTATACAGAGTGAAGTAAGCCAGAAAGAAAAACACCAGTACAGTATACTAGCACATATATATGGAATTTAGGAAGATGGCAATGACGACCCTGTATGCAAGACAGGGAAAGAGACACAGATGTGTATAACGGACTTTTGGACTCAGAGGGAGAGGGAGAGGGTGGGATGATTTGGGAGAATGACATTCTAACATGTATACTATCATGCAAGAATTGAATCGCCAGTCTATGTCTGACGCAGGATGCAGCATGCTTGGGGCTGGTGCATGGGGATGACCCAGAGAGATGTTATGGGGAGGGAGGTGGGAGGAGGGTTCATGTTTGGGAACGCATGTAAGAATTAAAGATTTTAAAATTTAAAAAATAAAAAACTAAAAAAAAAAGAAAAAAAAAAGAAAAAAAAAAAGAGAGAAAGTGCCCTATTACTAATAAAAAGAAATACTATATACAACATGACCAAAAAAGAAAGAAAGAAAGGAGCATCTGAGTTCAAAAGAAAGAAGTGAAAATTCTCACTTGCTAGAAACACAGAGGGCATTTAAAACAATATTCTAAAGGTGGACATGTGGAAACTGTGGAAGAGCCTAGAACAGGGCAGAGTGAGGTCCTGGAAAAGCTGCCCTTATTTAAAAGAAAAAAAAAAAGATGAGAAAAACACCTTCTATCAGCCAATGTAAAGCCAACTTTTGCTTGGAGGGAACTGAGAAGCCACTGGAGGGTTTTGAGTAGGCATTATATGATCTGAAAAACATTTCTACCAGGACCTTTCTGGCCACTGTTTTGAGAGCAACCTGTAAGGGGAAAAATGGAGGAATAAAGAGGGCAATTAGAAGGCTAGCTCAGAAACCTAAAGGAGAGGTGATGATTAGGACCAGGGTAGAGAAGAAAAAAATGTAAGTAACAAAATTTTGGATATATTTTAAGGTAGAGGTAAAATGTGTGTGGAGTTGATGTGAATATTATATATAGAGAGAGGGTAGGATAATGAAGTCTAAATGAGATTCTGATAGGAATCCTAGAGAGGGAATAGGGAAAACAAAGAAGAAAAAATATTCAGAAAGATTTTAGCTAAGAACTTTCCAATGTAGATGATAGAGAGAATAATCCTCAGATTAAAGAAGCATACCAGAATTTTCACCCAGGAAATCCTCTGGACCGAGGACCCTAGTGGAATATAGTTCATGGGGTCACAAAGAGGTAGACATGACTTAGCAACTGAACCACCACCATGTTCTTAAAACCTGTCCTTGTCTCTTCAGGCTTCTATAACAAACACAGACAGACTGGATAGCTTATAAACAGAAATGTATTTCTCACAGTTCTAGAAACTGAAATTCTGAGATCAAGGTGTCAGCTTTGTTGGCTGAAGGTCCACTTCTGGATCACAGACTTCTAGCTGAAACCTCACATGCTCAGGGGGACTGAGGGAGCTCTTTAGAGTCTCTTTTCTAAGTGCACTAGTCTTACTCATGAGACTTCTAATGATCTAATTCTCTCCCAAAGGCCCAAGTATGCTGTAAAGAGCAATATTGCATAGGAACCAGGAGTGTTAGGTCCATGAATCAAGGCAAATTGAAAGTGGTCAAACAGGAGATGGCAAAAGTGAACATCAACATCAGCAAACTAAAATGGACTGGAATGGGTGAATTTAACTCAGATGACCATTATATCTACACTGAGGGAAGGAATCCCTTAGAAGAAATGGAGTAGCCATCATGGTCAACAGAAGAGTCCGAAATGCAGTACTTGGATCCAATCTCAAAAATGACAGAATGTTCTCTGTTTGTTTCCAAGGCAAACAATTCAATATCATGGTAATCCAAGCCTATGCCCCAAACAGCAAAGCTGAAGAAACTGAACTTGAACAGTTCTATGAAGACCTACAAAACTTTTTAGAACTAACACACCAAAAAGATGTCCTTTGCATTATAGGGGACTGGAATGCAAAAGTAGGAAGTCAAGAATCACCTGGAGTAACAGGGAAATTTAGTCTTAGAGTATGAAATGAAACAGGGTAAAGGCTAATAGAGTTTGGCCAAGAGAACACACTGGTCATAGCAAACACCCTCTTCCAATGACACAAGAGAAGATGCTACACGTGGACATCACCAGAGGGTCAACACTGAAATCAGATTCCAGACCACCTAACCTGATTCTTGAGAAATCTGTATGCAGGCCAGGAAGCAACAGTTAGAACTGGACATGGAACAATAGACTGGTTCCAAATAGGAAAAGGAGATCGTCAAGGGTATATTGTCACCCTGCTTATTTAACTTCTATGCAGAGTACATCATGAGAAACGCTGGACTAGAAGAAACACAAGCTGGAATCAAGATTGCCGGGAGAAATATCAATAACCTCAGACATGCAGATGACACCACCCTTATGGCAGAAAGTGAAGAGGAACTCAAAAGCCTCTTGATGAAAGTGAAAGAGGAGAGTGAAAAAGTTGGCTTAAAGCTCAGCATTCAGAAAACAAAGATCATGGCATCTGGTCCCATCACTGGGAAATAGTTGCGGAAACAGTGGAAACAGTGTCAGACTTTACTTTTTGGGCTCAACATCACTGCAGATGGTGATTGCAGCCATGAAATTAAAAGATGCCTACTCCTTGGAAGGAAAGTTATGACCATTCTCTATAGCATATTGAAAAGCAGAGATATTACTTTGCCAACAAAGTTCCATCTCATCAAGGCTATGGTTTTTCCAGTGGTCATGTATGGATGTGAGAGTTGGACTGGGAAGAAAGCTGAGCACCGAAGAATTGATGCTTTTGAACTGTGGTGTTAGAGAAGACTCTTGAGAGTCCCTTGGACTGCAAGGGATCCAACCAGTCCATCCTAAAGGAGATTAGTCCTGGGTGTTCATTGGAAGGACTGATGCTGAAGCTGAAACTGCAATACTTTGGCCACCTCATGCAAAGAGTTGACTCATTGGAAAATACTCTGATGCTGGGAGGAATTGGGGGCAGGAGGGGAAGGGAACTACAGAGGATGAGATGGCTGGATGGCATCACCGACTCGATGGACGTGAGTTTGAGTGAACTCTGGGAGCTGGTCATGGACAGGGAGGCCAGGCATGCTATGATTCATGGGGTCGCAAAGATTCAGACATGACTGAGCAACTGAACTGAACTGAAGATAGTGTTGGACACATCACATTGGGTGTTAGGGTCTTGGGGAAACACAGTCATTGAAACCTTCAGTTCAGTTCAGTTCAGTTCAGTCGCTCAGTCATGTCCAACTCTTTGTGACCCCATGGACTGTCTCAAGCCAGGCCTCCCTGTCTATCACCAACTCCTGGAGGTTACCCAAAGTCATATCTGTTGAGTTGGTGATGCCACCCAACCATCTCATCCTGTGTCGTCCCCTTCTCCTCCTGCTGTCAGGGAATGTTTAACAGGAGGATTCCCACATGCTCTTTCTCATAAATTCTCTGTTCCTTATCAGTGGAGTAGCCAGCTGTTCCCAGGACTGAGGTCATTATGTGAGAAAGGCTTGCGTCTCCTTCAGGTAACATTCTCCTTATGACAAAACTGCTTAGTCTCAATCCTCTTTCTTCAGATATGGATTGTCTCTTCACCTTGTGACCATTGTTAATCCCTTGTTCCCTTGGTAATTGTTGCTGTACATTTGGTGTTCTGATCTTTGTCATTGTCTAAAGAAATTTCTTGTACAACAGCCTATATATACTCACAAAAGATAATTAAAGCACCTTTGCTCCATCAGAGCTTGGGTCCCTGTGTCTTTCTCTCTCTCCCTCTCTCTCTTTCACTTTCTTATCATAGACTCTGGACCGCCAGGTCTTGGTCCATTAAAGGACCACAACAAATGGCGCCCGAACAGGGACTCTGGTATATGTGGCATTTCGGACAGAGTGACTCAAGGCCTATTGAGATTGGGACCTATTGAGGTCGGTAAGTGCTAAGACACGGGTCAAATGGCTGGAAAGCCCCATCATTTCTCTCCTCTACCTCACCATTTGTTTAAAGCTCAGGGGCTTTTGGTTTTGCGCTAATGAATAGAGGCTTGCTTTCAAACAGTGGTTAAATGTAATCCTTGGTTCCCTGATAAATGTAGTTTTGATTTAGAAATTTGGCACTGGGCAAAGAAAATGTTGAACAAGTAGCCAAGCAGGGAGAAAATATTCCAATTGATTTCTGGCCCCTATGGGCTCTCAGTAAAGTTGTAATTCTGTCATTTCAAGGTAAATTCTAGCCCTCCCAATATTTGACAACATACAGAACACTTATTACATGAATATAAATTAAATGATAAAACTTTACAAAAGGCCCAATTAGAACAACATAAAATAATACAAAATTTCTTTACTAGCCCTGCCCAAGCTGCTCCAAATGCTCTTCCTCTGCCAAAAGGCACAACTCCAAATGTCTCTCCTTTGTTAGAACCTGGAAAAGGTCAGTTTTCATTCCAGTCCCAAAGAAAGGCAATGCCAAAGAATGCTCAAACTACCGCATAATTGCACTCATCTCACACTCTAGCAAAGTAATGCTCAAAATTCTCCAAGCCAGCCTTCAGCAATACATGAACCATGAACTTCCAGATGTTCAAGATGTTCAAGAAAAGACAGAGGAACTAGAGATCAAATTGCCAACATCAGCTGGATCATCAAAAAGGCAAGAGAGTTCCAGAAAAAAAAAACCAAACAAACATCTATTTCTGCTTTATTGACTATGCCAAAGCCTTTGACTGTGTGGATCACAATAAACTATGGAAAATTCTGAAAGAGATGGGCATACCAGACCACCTGACCAGCCTCTTGAGAAATCTGTCTGCAGGTCAGGAAGCAACAGTTAGGACTGGAGATGGAACAACAGACTGGTTCCAAATAGGAAAAGGAGATCGTCAAGGCTGTATATGGTCACCCTGCTTATTTAACTTATATGCAGAGTACATCATGACAAACGCTGGGCTGGAAGAAACACAAGCTGGAATCAAGATTGCTGGGAGAACTATCAATAACCTTAGATATGCAGATGACACCACCCTTATGGCAGAAAGTGAAGAGGAACTAAAAAGCCTCTTGATGATAGTGAAAGAAGAGAGTGAAAAAGTTGGCTTAAATCTCAACATTCAGAAAACGAAGATCATGGCATCTGGTCCCATCACTTCATGGGAAATAGTTGGGGAAACAGTGGAAAGAGTGTCAGACCTTACTTTTTGGGCTCCAAAATCACTGCAGATGGTGACTGCAGCCATGAAATTATAAAACGCTTACTCCTTGGAAGAAAAGTTATGAGAAACCTAGATAGCATATTCAAAAGCAGAGACATTACTTTGCCATCAACGGTCCATCTAGTCAAGGCTGTGTTTTTCCCAGTAGTCATGTGTGGATGTGAGAGTTGGACTGTGAAGAAAGCTGAACGCCAAAGAATTGGTACTTTTGAATTGTGGTGTTGGAGAAGACTCTTGAGAGTCCCTTGGACTGCAAGGAGATCCAACTGGTCCATTCTAGAGGATATCAGTCCTGGGTCTTCTTTGGAAGGAATGATGCTGAAGCTGAAAGTCCTGTACTTTGGCCACCTCATGCAAAGAGTTGACTCATTGGAAAAGACTCTGATGCTGGGAGGAATTGGGGGCAGGACAAAAAGTGGACGACAGAGGATGAGATGGTTGGGTGGCATTACCAACTTGATGGACGTGAGTTTGTGTGAACTCCAGGAGTTGGTGATGGATAGGGAGGCCTGGCATGCAGGAGTTCATGGAGTCACAAAGAGTCGGACACGACTGAGCGACTGAACTTAATAAAAGTTATGCTAATTTTTTAGCTATATTAGAAACTGATATGTCCCGTACTGTAATCAGAGAAGAAATCAAGAAACAGCTAGATAAATTACTTGCTTATGAAAATGCAAATCAAGAATGTCAAAGAACTATAGTTCCAATTCATGAGACTGGGACTATTATTGATTATATGAAGGCTTGTCATAATTTAGGGTCAGAAACTCAAAAGATGCAAATGCTAGCTGAGACTATCGCTATTGTCTTTAGAAGGGGAAATGAAGGAAGCTTTACATGTGGAGATAAAAACCATTTAAAAAGGGACTTTCCAAAGAAGACTGATAAAACAAACCTCCAAGAATCTGCCCTCGCTGACGTAGAGGAATGCATCAGTCCAAAGATTGTAAATCTAAATTTGATATTGAGGGAAAACCTATTGTAGGAAACTCCAAACATGGGACCCTCCAGGTCCACTACAACAAAAACTAGGGGCAACCCTCTACATCTGTCAGTGCTGCCATCGATATACCAGCCCTAAATGATTTTTTCCTTTACCCTCAAGCAGTCCCTTCTAGAGTACCTACCGGACTTCTTGGACTCCTTCCCCCACACACCTTCGGTCTTTTACTTGGCCAATCTAGTTTGACTTCTAAAGGAATTACTGTTCACCCTCGAATAATTGATTCATATTATAAAGGAGAGATTCAAATTATGTTGTCATCTCAGATTCTATGGCAATACAAAAAGGGGGACAAAATTGCTCAGTTATTTCTTTTGCCCTTCATTTCTATTAACTCCTGTAATAACGTACAGACAGGCAGATTCGGCAGTACAGATCAAAAACAATCCTTATGAACACTGGTATTTGAATATGCCCGACCAAATATAAATATCAAAATTAATGGTAAAAGATTTTCTGGTCTCCTTGATACTGGATCTGATATTACTATTATTTCCAAACACTTATGGCCCAAATCCTGGCCTATATGAAAGGTCTCTTGCCAAATTGCAGGAATTTCTCAAACCAAAGTAAAAGAAATTTATCAGAATGTTTAAACCTACCCATATGAAAGACCAAAAGGCCAGACATTAAGGTCTTACAACATTAAGACCTTATGTGACAGATGCACCCCTTAATCTAATAGGAAGGGACTTACTTATGCAATGGCAAACTCAGATACACATTCCACATTTTCCTAAGGGACACTGCTTATTTAACAAACAAAGCAATTATTAAAATAACTTGGAAGAATGATGAGCCTATTTAGGCAGAACAGTGGACCCTTATGAAAGAAAAATTACAGGCTACTAAATAACTTATAGACACACAATTAGAATTAAAACATATTGAGGAATCTTGCTCTTCTTGGAATGCTCATATTTTTGTTATAAAAAAGAAATCTAAATGGCATCTCTTAACAGACCTTAAAAAAAAGTTAATGCATCTAGGAAACATATGGATACATTACAACCAGGGATCCCATCACCTACTAATATTCCTCAAAATTGGCATATTATTATTACTAATTTACAAGATTGCTTTTTAAATATACCTTTACACCCTTTAGACCAGGAGAAATTCACTTTCTCCCTCCCTTAACCTAATCATATTGTGCCTCATAAAATATTTCAATAGACTATGTTACCTCAAGGTATGCTTAACAGTCCTACTAGTTGTCAAAATTTTGTAGCCAAGGCTTTACTTCCAATGTGACAGCAATTCCTTCATGCATATGCCATTAATAACATACTGTAACTACAAATAGGAGAAATGATATTTTTTGACACTGAATGGCCATGATATTCTTCAGATTCCAGGGAAAACTGATTAAAATAAAATATTTTTTGAAATTGCAAAACCGGTTTTTCTTACACGTGCAGTTAGGAAAAGGTTAACTTGTTAAAATACTTTTTTGGAGCTCTAATTCTGCCTGGGAAACAAAAACAGGCCTAAGAAAAAACCTAGTTAACTCTTACCATGTTCTTCATATACACAGCCCACTCTATCTGGGACTACAACCATAAACAAATTGGTGGGGAAAAAAAAAAAATATATATATATATATGTATATATATATATATACATATAAAAGATATTTTAAAACTGAAGAGATATTTCAAGTGGAAAACTATGTCTGTCTGTCTATCTAAAATTATCTATGTCTCAATATATGTCTTTATTTTTGGATAATATGAAGTTAATAAGCTCTATTTAAATTCAAGTTCATGTGAACTGAAAAATATTCAATATTCAATATAATATTTATTTAAATATAATATAATTTAAATATAATTATTTGCTAATCTAATTAAGACATGTCTTAAATCATCAACATTATGTAATACTTTTATTATGCCTAGGTTTAAGGTAAACTAAATTTGCCAACAAAAAATAACTCTTTATACATATATATATATGTATATAAATGAGATGAAAACTTTTAGATAAACTCTATTAAAAATAATTATATTTTTAATAGAATAATCTGTTATTATAATCTATTATTATAATCTAAAATAATCTCAGGATTGGGGTAACAAATTTCTAGAATTGTACTAAACTAAATGATAAAAGTTTATTAAATAGCTAGGTCATTTCCAAATAAAATAAGATTTTAAAACATTAATAACTGAACACTAACTTCCTCTTATAAGAAGGTTTTCCTTATAGAAAAACTAAAGAGATTTTAGACTATTAATAAATATATTATCTAATATATATTTATATATAATAAATATATATTATAATATGATATAATAAATATATTCACCAATTTATAAAATGCTAGTGTACAAGACACTTCATAGTTGCTAAAGAAAAGTAAAAATGTATGCTTTTAATAAAAGAATATTAAAAATGGCAAATAAAATGATGAATACAAAAATATAAAAAAGGTTTATAACAAATGAAAGAGAATTTTATGGCAAATGGATTTAACTCATTCTCTGAACTTTTTCCCTCTTCCTTCTTACATGTGTCAGTCAATAAAAATTCTTCTTTTATATGGGCCACACCTTTCTGAGGTGAAACTACATGATATGTTATAACCCACCTGTCAACTTACTTTGCAATAATGAGAACACCTAATTCTATAAAAACAGACAATGGCCCTGCCTATATTTCTAAGCAGCTCAAACAATTTTTACATTCATTCTCTATTAAACAGATTATAGACATTCCTTATAATCCACAAACACAAGACATAATTAAACAAACACATTACACACTAAAACTACAAATAAAAATTTAAATATGAGGAAATACATAGGAACACTTTTATCTTCCTTATCCAGAGCAGATTTTACTAGATTCTAATGCAATATATTCTTTAAGCCTATAACTATTAATATAGCTTTATTTCTGTTTCCAGTCTATAAGATTCTTAAAAAAAAAAAAAACAACATCAACTTCAGTGCCTTTTTCACAATACAAAACAAAAACAACATAAAAAAGACACCATTTGACAAATAAGTTATTTGTTCCTAAGAGTATCAAAAATGCAAAATATTCATCTTCTTTTCAGGTCTGTCTTGAAAGTATAATCATCTTCCTTGACACTCTGAACAGAGACATTCAGCAGCTGCCAGGCTGAGTTTCTTTTCTGGGGACAAGGTCAAATATTTGGATATGAGCAGCATTTCATTTGTCAAGTTGTTCTGCATCAGATTTTCAGTAATTTCACTTAGGAAAAAATGTCTGAGTGTTTGCTCCTACTCCTTTGCCCCAAGTAACACAAACCACTTAAAACACAGTCAGATCCCATTTTTCTTTATATCAGGAAAAATATATGTACTGAATGAAGAAGAAATCAACCCATTATTTCAAAACCACAGCCAAATTTTCATGGTTAGTCAATGATGGCAACAAGACTGTGGTGCCTCACGGGACTTAAGGGAAGCTTGCTTACTGACATGTTGTTTGGTTGGAGCTGATAAACTCTACGTTAGACAGACCGTGCCACTGACAACTGGGCCTAATGAAAAAATATTTTTTAAATGGATGCATATGTCTACAAAGGCTTGCTTTAGGTCAGTGACTGTCCCATTTGTTAAACATGAGGCATAAACTGTATCAACCAGAAAAACCTACCTCTAACAACATCAGTGTTGTCAGTTCCAAATTACCCAAAGACCAAGAAGTTAACTTAAAGCCAAAATTGGGTCTATTTGATTTACATATGTGAAAAAGAGAAACATCACGTAGGAATCCTCCTGTTAAACATTCCCTGACATCCCACCTTCAATCTTTCCCAGCATCGGGGTCTTTTCAAATGAATCAGTTCTTTACATCAGGCGGCCAAAGTGTTCAGACCTTAGCAATACCCAATTCAAAGTCACAAGAAGAAACAAAAATAACTAACAGGTCTCACAAACTTAGATATAAAAATTATAAATAAAGTACTAGCAGACTGAATTTAGCTTTACATAAAAAGAAGATTCCTCAAGGCTAATATGAATTTATTTCAGGACAGCAAAGTTGGTAACATTTAGAAACAAATCAATTTAAATAATTTTATGATATTTGTAAGTCAAATAATTATGCTGTACATCTTAAACTTCCTTAGTGCAATCTGTCAATGATATCTCAATAAACTTGGGAGGGAGAAAAACTGAATCAATTTAAGACATCATATTAATGGAGTATAAGTCACAAATCTTATAAAAATCTCAAAAGAGGTAGAAAAAGCATATGTTAAAATTCCATATTTATTCCTAGGATATAAAATAGGAAAATCTTCAGGGCAGAAGAAATGTTTAAGCTGAGACTTGAAAAAATAACTAGCAGTTTTCTAGGTGAAGAAATATACATGTGCATGCATACGTGTGTGTGTGTGTGTGTGTGTGTGTGTGTGTGTGTGTGTGTGTAAAACGGGGTAAGAAGTGGAGGTAGGGGAATCGAATACAAGGATGGCTGCAAAATTATTTGAGAGCTTCAGTGTTTGGGAAACTACCTTAAAGGAATACATCACAGAGGTTAGGAAGAGTCTCTGGGTTTTCCTAGGTGAGTGTTAATAAACTGGCTTTATGAAATATTCAACTTTGCTAAATCTGACTTTTTTCACCTGAAATATAGGTGGGGTTATCAGCTACTGTAGCATTCACTTCATAGGCAGCATGGATTTACACAGAAGCTTCTTCTTCTCTTCTTGAGCACTTAGGAGGAGCTGGCATAGGCCAAGACATTTTAGGTCTGTGTGCTTGCTAAGTCACTTCCACCCTGTCTGACTCTTTGCCACCCTGTGGACTATAGCCCACCAGGCTCCTTTGTCAGTGGAATTCTCCAGGCAAGAATACTGGAGTGGATTGTCGTGCCAACCTCTGGGGGTTCTTCCTGACCCAGAAACCAAACTGGCCTCTCTTACATCTCCTGCATTGGTAGGCGGATTCTTTAACACTAGGGCTACCTGGGAGGCCACACAGAAGTTAATTAAGCTCATTTACAAGGGTTCCTTGCAAGGCCTCTACTCTGAGAGGGACTTGAGCAATATATATACATAGGTTTACTTTTCATCAGGGGCTTCCCTTGTGGCTCAGCTGGTAAAAAATCCACCTGCAATGTGGGAGACCTGGGTTCGATCCCTGGGTTGGGAAGATTCCCTGGAGAAAGGAAAGGCTACCCACTCTGGTATTCTGGTCTGGAGAATTCCATGGGCTGAATAGTCCATGTGGTCGCAGAGTTGGGCAGGACTGAGTGCCTTTCACTTTCACTTTTCATCTATTGCAGAGAAGAAAGAGTGTTTGAAATGCATGGAACCAGAAGTTAGACTGGAATCTAACTTAGCTCAAAGGAAAAGAGTTATAAACACATTCAAATACTGGCAATGTAAGTACTTATAAATACTTTACAAGGTTGGTAACAAACTTCATCCAGGTTTTCCCAAATGTGAAAGCAGTTCTAAAATTTTCCTGACAGTTACCATTGATGAGTCGTGGAGTTGTAAAAAAAAAGGTTTCCTAAATTATTAATAATAAAAACAAATTTTAATCAACCACGTTAGAGGAATAGCTAACTTATCATTCTAATATCACCGTCAAAAATAATACTATATAGGTGATCAAAGAGCATATAGCCAAAACATGAGTGATAAAGGTGTGACAGATATATGATGAAGTTATTTAAGAAAAATAGTATGTTTTCTGGACTTTGTCATATCCTGGTACTTGTACCTTCTTAGAAATTTGCAATTTATCATGATTTCACTTTGCATTCTAAAATAAATATTCACTTTGTACATAATTTTCAATTTGTAAAAACATTGTGCCTGTCTCATTGAAAGCACTAAATGAATACCATGGTTGTGACATTAGCAGATGTTGATTTCCCCAAATATAATAGTCTATGAAGTGGATGCTTGTGTTGTAACTTAGGGGTTCAAAAAAAAATGGGCCCTAACAAAAGGGATATTCTGCCAGCACACTGTCAAGGAAGGCATAAATTTTTCTTTTTGGGTTCTTGTGTCTGGACTAATAATAAAATTAATATAAGACAAATTAACAGGAGAAAAAGACAAATTTTAATTTCTGCACATGGAGATTTCATAAAAGTAGAATTCAAGAAGTGGCCAAAGTGGGCAGATTGTACAGTTTTTAGACAGTTCATTTGTGATGAATTGACAGGACAAAGAAACTTAGATTTTGGGTGCTGAATTAGTGAAGACTCTAAACAGATTTTGGTCTTTGGGCAGTAAATTAAAGAAGTAACAGGGTGTGGTTAGACAGGCTTTTCTGCTCTGAATTCCTTATCTCTGGGGATAAAAGTGTTTTTCTACATCCAGATGCAGGCAGGGCACCTTTCATGACAGATTTATTTTCTGCTTACAGGAGAGAGAAAGATCAGAGTATCTCCTTTGCTTCGACTGTTTCTTAAGTAACTTTTGGGCTTCCCTGGTGGCTCAGAGGTTAAAGCGTCTGCCTCCAATGCGGCAGACCTGGGTTTGATCCCTGGGTCAGGAAGATCCCCTGGAGAAGGAAATGGTAATCCACTCCAGTATTGTTGCCTGGAGAATCCCATGGACGGAGAAGCCCCGTAGGCTCTAGTCCATGAGGTTGCAAAGAGTTGGACACAACTGAGCGACTGCTCTTCCACTTAAGTAACTTTAATTCAAACAGTCAATGTGCCATTGTGGCATATTTTGGGGTGACTTGCCCTGACGCCCAATAGCAGAAACTGCCGGATTACTTGGTAACAATAAATACAGGGTTTCAGTATCAAACAGGAGGTTGGACTACATTGTCCTTCATGTCAATTCCAATGCTCTAATGTTGTGATGATGAGCTTTACAACTACACCTTCTCTTGGTCTGGAGTATCGTTTCCGTGGCTTCCCTGGTAGTTCAGCAGTAAAGAATCCGTCTGCAATGCAGGAGATGCAGGTTTAATCCTTGGGTTGGGAAGATCCCCTGGAGAAGGAAATGGCAAGCCACTCCAGTATTCTTGCCTGGGAAATCCCATGGACAGAGGAGCCTAGTGTACTATAGTCCATGGGGTCACGCGAATCAGACACTACTTAGCAACTAAACCACCTCTGCCACCACTGTCATCTCTGGAACAGAGTTCTAGAGCCCTGAGGGTTTTAGAAATGGTGAAACTACATTTCTCTGCAAGGACCTCTGCGGGCAGCTGTGGAAGGACAGCTTTGGGATGAGTTTAAGCTGTGTCACAGAAGGAGGATGGAAGATGTCTTATTTAAGCTTTGTTTAAAATTCTGCAAAGTGCACACACCTCTTCTTACTTGATCAAAACTGGTTGGATCATTCCTTAAATGGCACGTGGTGGCAGTATTTAATTTTTTCAGCTAAATACCTACCTAACATATTATGGAGGCATTTTGCATATATTAGTAAGTCACAGAGCTCTCTGACGTGCAGAGAGTGCTCACTGTGAACCTGAGCCTCTGGTTCTCATGTGACTGTTCTATTTTTTCCCTCTTCCAAGTACATGCCACCAAGAGAAATGCTTTTCACATGATAATGAATTTCTGTCATCCCACAAGCAGTTAGTTTGATCAGAAATTAAAGTTAAATATAGACTCAAAGGGAATATAAGTGCAATATTTAACTTTGGAAGGTTACATTTGTCTTTCAGCAGTCTGCAAAATGGCACTGAAGCTTTGCTTCCTATCCAGTGCATCAGACAGAGTTGCTCTCAGAAGCAGTTTGGACACTGCTTTGTTTTGACTAATTTGGGTCGTTTATTCTCTTCCTTTGACTTCTTCCATGTTTCTTTTTTTGATGAATGTATATTCTGTAAGGCTCCTATCTGCATACTCTGGCTCAAATGAAGTGTGTGTGTGTGTGTGTGTGTTTGTGTGTGTGTGTGTTTGAAGTCTTTTGTACTAGGAACCTGTGAGAGATCAGGTTATAGAAGAGAGCAAGGTGAGATGGGAGTGAGATTCCTGGCAGCCCAGAGGATATTTTCCATACACTCTAGTGGAAATAGGGCCTTTTCTTCCCAGCAATATTTCCCACATCATAAAAACACAAATTCCTCCTTGGTCAGGCTCATTTTATCTTAGGCTCCCTGAGTATGTCAACACAAATCTAGGACAACTCATTGATTCATAGAATCACTAACCAAGCCTGTCAAATTACATTGAAAAATTCCAGCTGGTATTTTGGCAGAAACCGGACTGGATCACTTTACATAATGGGTAGCATTGTGGTTTGTTTTTTCACCAACTTCAGTTTCCCATACTTGCCATTTTTCTAAGATAACATATATTCATTTATCAAATTCACTAAGGTGTTTGGGTGTCCAATAACTCTGCTAGCACCATGGGAAATGTGATGATACGTAAGATGTAAATACTTCTTACAGGAAGTTCATCTTAGTGAGACCGATGCATAAATGATTATTATACACAATGAGATGCAGACCAGTGGGCACAGGGTGCTAGCTGAGACACATTTTACATGATGTAAAATCATCTTATAATTGAAATAGATGTAGACCCACAACATATGTGAGAAGTAGAGCTTAACTCTTTTTCTATAACTTGACTTTTTTTTTTAAATTTTAATGTGCCACTCTGTTAGAAGGTGTGGGAGATTTATTTCTCAATTTGGGAATCATATTTCAATATTTTCCCTGGATTTCCTTACATCCTAGAGAGTTTATTTTGTAACAAAGCATTAGAAGTTTGGCCCCTTGAGTCCTCTTTGTCATATAATAATACAGACATCCTCTAAGACTACCATTATTCCAACCGGAGTTGGTTGAGAAGTGCATTCAAGAGTCCCTTGGAGACATCTCTTGCTTCTAACTGCATGAGCCTCCAGTTCTAGCCTTCAGATGGGACACATCTCGGCCATTCTTAGGAACATGCAGGTCATCCTCCTGCACCATGTTCTAGGTATTGCAAAGTATGTGAGTTTCTCTAAGACCTCATCTGTCAGAGCTTGTCTGGGTGCCATGGAGTCATTTCTCGTCTAGAGTCATTTTTGACAAATGTATATTCGATAAGGCCCTTATCTGCATACTCTGGCTGCAATGGAATGTGTGTGTGAGGGTGTGTGTGTTTGAAGACTCCTTCCTGAAGATCAGCCTAAGATACAGGGCCCTGTTCTCTGCAGCACAGGCCACCTCCTAGAGCTCACGCTGGAGTCTAACCACTGGGATGCATGAAATCACCCCTGTGGTCTCTGCTGTCCCTCTCCTTTCAGTGAAATATCCTTGAGAGTAAAGGCTGGGGCAGGCTGACTATCCTTAAGATTATTTTCTGCCTGGTTTGTTGACGTATGTTCTTTATATTTTCCCAAGTGTGTAAGATTTTAATGCATAAAAATAGAAAGAGGGACTGCCTCTCTCTCTTGCTCTCTCTCTCTCTTTCCTCCAGGGACTGCCATTTCTGTTTCCTAAGTCCTTGGGCACAAAAACCTGACTGTTAGAATGGTTAGAATGGCAAAACACACAAAAAAGAAAACAATTCATAAAAAAATTAGTTTTATTGTATTATGACAACATTTATTTTTAGTAGAAGATCATTTTAGACACATTAATTGAAAATCATCTCAGGGGCTCAACTATTAATACTACAGCTTCTCTCCAAATGCTCGGATCTTTTCTACACACGTGTGGTGGGTTGTAACAGGAATTTGTTTGATGTATTGGCTGGGAAGGGTTTATGTTGGAATTGAGGCTTTCCTGTTTATGATGAGTTGATGTGGTTCTACACACAGCTACCCAATTGAACTCTACATGAATCTTATCATATAATCCCTCTATTTGAAAATGGCCTTTCAGTCCTCATGCTTTTTGGCCTTCCATTATCTTACGGGAATGAATACAACTGATTTGGAGTTTCTCCACTAGTTCCCACCCCTGTTTCTGCTAAGTCTTGTAAACTCTGCTGCTGGGTTAAGCTGTCTGTACCCTATCTTATATTTAATGCTTCCCATGACACCCTCCATGATTTAGTTCCTATGTGATAAAAGTTTACATCGGCAGCTCTGAGAGCTGCAGTCCAGGCTCAGTGGTAAAGAATCTGTCTTCTAATCCAGGAGATGTGGGTTTGATCCCTGGGTCGGAAAGATTTCCTAGGGAAGGAAAAGGCAACTCACTCCAGTATTCTTGCCTGGGAAATCCCTGGGCAGAGTTTAGTGGGCTACATGGGGTTGCAAAGAGTTGGGCACAACTTCGCAACTAAACAACAACAAGGAGCCCTGAGGGAGTCAAACCTTACACATTTTAAGTAAAGAGCTGGCCCTTCACAGGGTCTAGGAGCTGCCCCTAAGCCTTTGGAATACCCTACCGGACAAGGGAGTATATCTCTCTGGGGGCCCTGGGACAGGACAGTTTGGCTAACCATGTGACTGATGGTGGGTGCTTTGTGCTCTTCTGTAGCAGCTTGACCTCTGCCAGGGCTGCAGACAAAGCAACTAAGGCAGGTCAGAAATGCTCCAGGCCTCTGCGACTCACTCCTGGTATAAACCATGGGCATCAAGGCTTGCGTGAGCTTTCCTGATGGGTAATGTTTCACATCTATTGCCATACACTGTTGCTGGGAGGAGGACTGAGTGCCTTCCCGGGGACTCCACTGGGAGAAGACATCTAGGACGAGAGTGCAAGAGGAGCTTGTACTGCATCTCTCCTGGGCTCTGCCCTGTGCACTTGGGACCTTTGCTGATCTTACTCTGTACTCTTCTGCTGTAATAAACTGAAACCACGAGTATAATCACTTCTCTGAGTTCTTCTAGTCTTTCTAGAAAACCACTGAACCTGGAGATGGCTTGGGGATCCAACTCTCTTTCCAGCTTTGACTCTCACATCTGCTTCTAGATACTCAGCTTCTCACCCAAACGAAGCAGTTTCCTTTCCATCACGCTTGCTCCGGGCTTTCCAATGCCCAAGTATTTATTTACCTTGTTTCCTCACCACAGGACCCTCCTGATGCTTATCAGTGAGTGAATGAAGGCAGATGCATCACAAGATAACCTATTTCAGACCCTAGGCTATCTGCATCCTTAGACTTTTGAATTCTGATGGATTCGCTCTTAGGCTTATTGGTATTCAGAAGTTGGTTTAATTATTAATTTAAGGTGTCCTAGTCAAGCTCCCAGATCTCTACCAATTTCCCCACAATGCTTTAAATTCAAAGTCTCTTCCTGCTTTCTTTTTCACCTGAACAGAATGTATCACCTGAACAGATATGAATTCTGTCTGAGTAAGTGCCGGTTGTTTTGTTTTTCAGATTAGCAAATCGCATTCTTCTGACACCTTAAGGAATTTTGTCATTCTAATCTCAGATCCATATACATAACAATTGTTTTTAAATGCTGAAAGTGTCAGATGATTTGAAGAGCATTGTAGTCTCAGACCTAGCAACCTCTCTGGCTATGCAAATCTGAAGGCTCTGTGTACTATTCCCCTGGGCAACAAAATGCAAGCATACATCTTTGCATAGATTCTTGTTGGTGAATGGAATCTTAAGTATTCCCTGTACAACTATGAATAATTGAGGGTTGAAAATTTTTATGCTATATTAAAATGTATCTTCATGGGAAAGATGTACAATTTTCTCTTCCGGGAAATCCCAATTGTTGGTAACAAGATAAAATAACAACATATCAAAGGCAAACAAGTAAATAATTTACATTCCTAAGTAGCAGAGCCTGGAAACTTGCAGGCTTACACTGGAAATTCTTTAAGATCTTACATAAGGAAACCGCATAAATTATCAGTTGCTTTGTAGAAGTGATGAGTGAAGCCACAAGGGCATGATAGATAAGAGTGGTTAGTTGGCCTCTACTGCTAAGGTCTGGGATAAAACAGTTTCTCCTCTTTAGTTAGTGCTGCTGGCAGAACAGACTTCCATTGCTCTAGGGCAGGTTTTGATTATTAGGAGACTCCCTGTTCAGGTAAAATTTGGAACAATCAAGTAAAAATGCTTCTGGTTTTCAGTGGCACTCCACACCTAAATATGGCTCTCTGAGACATCACCTTGGAATTCATAATAAGAGATTTATTAGTCTCATCTCCCTCAGAGGACCATTTCCATGATCTTCACTCTCCTTGTCTACTTGTGCTATTTGGGAAATAATTGTTTTTGGAGAAATCTCATTTCCTCAAGTCTTCCCTGAAGATTGGGAGCTTGTCTGGTAGTGTTGGATCTAGGAGTCAGGAGACCTAGTTTTGAGACTTGGCTCTGCCATTCAGAGCTATGTGACCTCAAGCTAGTTATTCAAATACTGATCCTCAGTGTCCTCATCTGTGAAATGGGGGATTATAACTAACCACCCTACTGCACAGAGCTATTGTGAAGGTCAGCTCTAAGAATGGATGTGAATTGCTCTTAGATATTAAGCCATGTGCACATGTAAGGTTTGTCTTCTTTTTTTTCCTTCCTTCTTTTTTTTTTCTTTCCTGAATATTATCAAACACCTTCTTCATAACCCAATGTGTACAATGATATGTGTGTGCCCAGTTAATCAGTTGTGTCTGACTCTTTGCAACAGCCAGTACTGTAGCCTGCCAGGCTCCTCTGTCCATGGGATTCTCCAGGCAAGAATACTGGAGTGGGTTGCATTTCCTTCTCCAGGGGATCTTCCTGATCCAGGGATCGAACCTGCATCTCTTAAGTCTCTGGCATTGGCAGGCAGTTTCTTTACCACTGAGCCACATTATATCTATGGGCTACAATGAGAGGATGTTTTAATATATTTTTGCCAACTCTGCGCATCCATGAACCTGCTGTGCTTGTGCTGCTTGTGGACGGGTTTCTGCTGCTTCTGCAAACCCAAGGTGTGGGACCAAGAGGTGTTATGCCTGAAGGAGGAGAGAAGGAACTCTGAGGAATTCTAGTTCACAGGATTCGAGTAGCATTTAACCCAGAGCTTTTGAATTGCACTTCTCAGAGAGCATTTTACCTTCACGGGGATAACCTACTTTCTTTTTTTTTTTTTCTATTTTTAGATTTTTCTTCCAAATAATATTTATTTCGACAGATCAAAGCTGGAAAGAAGCAGCAGCTCTGGGACCAAATAAAAGACTATATTTCTGATTGGAGATAGCATATGTGGGAGGGAATATGATGAAAAGACAGGGTGTTACCTCAAGACTTTTATAGTCTAGTTGTGAAACAAATATGTAATTAAACAAGGCAAAAATGTAATCATATGGAGGGGCCCTAGGGACGATGTATGGGGTGAAGATGGGGCTAGAGGTGGGGTTAGTTATAAGAAAAACAAAAGGAGACTGGCTGTTTGGTTAGGAAAGAGAAACAGGCAAGGCTTTATGGGAGAGGAAGATTGGAATAAAAGCATGCAGATGCTAGTTGGGAATGGCCAAATATTCCTTGGGAGGAGATGCACTACTCTATGGAAAACTCGATGAAGCGAAGGTAATAGTGAAGGACGAGACTGAATCAATTTCTCCCTTTAATTGTGGACAGGAAGCGAATGGGCGATGGTTCTCAGAACAGTCAGGGACAGAGCTGGAGCAGGATGAGGGCTGTGCCCTTCCTGGGATAAAGCCAAGGGAGAGATTTCCTGTCTTGTCCTAGAGAAATGTTCTCTGCTTTCTCTCACTGCTAACTTTCTTGGTGCCTTGAGCCAAACATGGCTTTAAGTATCACCAAGAATGTCTTATGTGTGCAAATACGGAGAATGTGTGTGTGTGTGTGTGTGTGTGTGTCTGTGTGTGTACAGAGGGCACAGGCTTAGGATGGTACAGGAGAGAATGACACTTAAAAACTGCAAAACAATTTTCTACTCAGTATTTAGCAGTTGGGCTTCCCTGTTGGCCAGTGGTAAAGAAACTGCCTGCTAATTCAGGAGACATGGATTCGATCCCTGAGTCAGGGAGATCCCCTGGAGAAGGAAATGGCAACCCACTCCAGTATTTTTGCCTGGGAAATCCCATGGACTGAGGAGCCTGGTGGGCCCCAGTCCATGGGTTCGCAAAAGAGTCAGACACGATTTAGTGATTAAGTAACAACAAGAGTTTAGCAGATGTTTATTAAGCATTTTCTGTATATCAGATATGAAGATAAGCTTTAGGAAATATAGTAAAATTCAAGGCAGACAGGATCTGTGTCCTGATTGAGTTTGTAATCTACAACTCCTGGAATATTGTCAATTGTCTGGTGGGCTAAGGTAAGAGTTACATTTCCATAAGAATGCCATTTCTTTGCACTGAAATGGAGCACTAAGAATTTAGGTTAAGTCATAAATGTGATCAGCACAGCAAGCTGCACCAGGAGGTATAGTGATAAAGGCCACAGGGAAAGCTTAAAATTCCATTGATCTGTCGTGCATCCAGGCTTCCCAAGCCTCAGATATGATAAGAGAGCAAAGGGAGGCAGGCTCTGATGATGAGCAAATGGCGTTCTGTGAGATCCCAGGAGCTTCTCCGAGCCGGGATCTGCCCTTGGGCAGCGGCTTGGTGTCTAGCTGTAGCGGGAATTGTGTGTAAATATGGGCAGTGATGGACAGGGAGGCCTGGCGTGCTGCGATTGGGTCGCAAAGAGTTGGACAGGACTGAGCGACTGAACTGAACTGAACTGAACTGACGGGCAGTGAGACAGGGGAGGGGCGAAAGGACCCAGAGGGAGTCGTAAGAACTGTTTCCGACCAGCAGACTAGCAGTGGTGTGGAGGAAGCCTGACACAGAGGTTTCTGTAGCTGAAAAGCTACGGATCAGGTGAGGTGGAGGTTTCTCGTCAAATTGTTTCACTGAAACATGACATTGCATGCTGTCTCAGAGAGATGCAGGTCCCGGGCGTGGCGGTGAGCGTTACAGCTTCTCGGTGCTAGTTCTTGCGTATTATCCTCTGTGTATTTTTATGCAGTTTCTGACGATAAAATTGTTCTTTTTAAAATTTATTTATTTTTAACTGGAAAATAATTGCTTTACATCATCAGCATGAATCAGTCACAGGTGTACACATGTCCCCCCGCTCTTGAACCTCCCTCCCGCCTCCCCCATCCCACCCCATCCCCGCAGTCTAGGCTGTCACAGAGCACTGGGTTTGGGCTCCCCATGTCACAGAGCACATCCCCACAGGCTCTCTATTTTACATACAGTGAGGTATGTTTCAGCGCTGTTCTGTTTGTCCCGCTCTCTCCTTCCCCTACTATGTGTAAGCAATGGTTAAACTCTTAAAACAAAGAAGTGTATATTTTGCTTCAGAGGCCACGGAGATATTAAACCACCCCCCGCAACCGTGCTCACCGGCCGTGTGGTCAGGCCACTCAAGATGCTGCCCTCCTGCTCTCCGCACATCCCCTGCCCAGCCAGCCTGTGCTTCACCTACACCTGACCCACACGACTGACCCCCTGCCTGCTTGCCCTGGGCCCCAGCTGCTGATGGTTCTCATCAAAGGAGAGGTGCTGGCACCCCTCTGTTGGTTTCCCTGGTAACTACTTCCCTTCCAGAGCAGAGACTGCTCCTGTCCTGCACACGGGAAGGTGTGGGTCCGGCACTTCACTTCAGTCTTCCCGCTACCCCTCAACCCTCACCCCGTTAAACCCCTGGAGATGCAGAGGACAGATTGGTGGACACAGCTGGGGAAGGAGAGGATGGGGTGAATTGAGAAAGCAGCATTGACGTATATTCACTACCATGTGTAAACAGCAGGCCAGTGGGAAGCTGCCCTGTAACATGGGGAGACCACCCTGTGACACCCTAGAGGGGCTGGTGAGGAGGTGGGGCTGGGGAGGTGGGATCGAGGTTCAGGAGGAGGCATGCACCCACTCAGTCACGTCTCACTCTTTGTGACACGTGCAGCTCACCAGCTCCTCTGTCCCTGGGATTCTTCAGGCAAGAATGCTGGAGTGGGCTGCCATTTTCCCCTCTAGAGGATCTTCCCCGCCCCAGGGATCAAACTCACATCTCATGCTTCTCTTGCATTGGCATGCAGATTCTTTACCACTGTGCCACTGGGAAGCCCCCAGGAGGGAGGGGGTATATGTGTATGTATATAGTTATGACTGATTTGCGCTGCTGTATGGCAGAAACCAACACAACATTGTAAAGCAATTATCCTCAATTAAAAAAAAATGACTTCTCTTTTGCTGACTCTTGGCTCTTGCTTGGATCTTGAAGCTGGGCAAGTACAGGGTTTATAGGCTTGCAGGGTCCAGCCCAACACCTCCATCCTTGTGGGGGAAAAAAGAATGGAGATGGACTGGGAACCACGCACATTTAGAAGAAGGGCAATTGTTGTATCCTTGCATCTTTTGCTTGAAGGAATTTAAATTGGATGCTGACTCTGGGCTGAGCCTGTATGAAAACCCTGAAGTTGGTATTAGACTGGATCCAGATTGCATTTTCTTTCTTCTTTAACGATGTTGCTCATTTGCATGCTTTAACTTTGGCTCAGTGCTGTCAACACACCAGACTTATCCTGTGTTTTTCTCCATCCTCTTCTGTGCCCCGGGGAGACCAACAGTTCAGATCATCACATAGGCTCCTCTGCTGTCTGGATTCCAGTGGGAGTCATGGGAAGCACTAGCGAGACACTGGGGTGTGAGAGGAGAGACGTCGGAGTATTTAGTCCCTACTTCGCTTCTGTCATGCTCTGGGCCACAGCTTGTGGGAGTGACATACACCTCTAGGTGCCACATAGCTCCTGCCAGATGGCTCTGCGCCAAGGCTTCATGTTTTATGGAAGCTCCTAAGTAAGATTTCCTCCTCTTGCCTTTTCTTCTTCTTTTTAAAATTGGAGTATAAATGCTGTGTTCTTGGGCTTCCCTTGTGGCTCAGCTAATAAAGAATCCACCTGCAATGTGAGAGACCCGGGTTCGATCCCAAGACTGGGAAGATCCCCTGGAGAAGGGAAAGGCTATCCACTGCAGTATTCTGGCCTGGAGAATTCCATGGACTGCATAGTCCGTGGGGTCACAAAGAGTTGGACACGACTGAGCGACTTTCACTTTCACTACAATGTTGTGTTCCTTTCTGCTGTATAGCAACATGAACCAGTTATATATATGTGTGTGTCTCTTCCTTGCCACCCCCCACGCCCCACCCCTCGAGGTCATCGCAGAGCGCTGAGCTGAGCTCCCTGTGTTACATGGCAGCTTCCCACTAGCTGCCCGTCTCACACAGGGGTGCTATGTCAGCGCTGCTCTTCCAGCTCAGCCCGCCCTCCCCTTCGCTTGCTGTGTCTACACGCCCTTCTCCCATCTTTTCACATGTCAGCATGGTGGCGGCCCCTCCCTCCCCATCCTGGCTGGTGACTGTGCTCTTCACCTGCCTACTGACTCCTCTTGTTTTGCTCATGGCTGTGTAGATTATCCCTTCTTTAAAGTCTGAGAGGGATTCTGTTTCCTATCAGGACCCTGAACAATATGGTTTGGAAGTCATTTAAAGGCAGGCACTGTGTATAATCAATAATTTGAAACTAAGTTTTTTCTTTCAGAGCTTAATCAAATGCTAGACACTTAAGATGTGAATAGTTTCTTCTGTTTTCATCTTCCTGCCATATCCAACCTATCAGGAAATCCAGCTGGTTCTATTCTAAAATGTAATTTAAACCCATTACGTTTTTCTTTTCTTCCCATTTCTAATGCTATACTCTAGGGTTGTTAATCTTGCTGGATTCTGCAACTGACAATAGCTTCCACCTAGTCCCTTTGCTTTCTTTCTTGGTCCAGATTGTCTGCTCGCTACATCAAAACCTGAGCGATCCTTGAAAAATTCAAAGTCAGATCATATCACTTTCTGTTCAAAAGTCTCTGCCGGCTTCCCATTGTCTTAAACCAAAACCTAAAGTTGTTCTCTTGGAAAACAAAGCTCTACACCATCTGGCCCTTGCTTACCTCCTAAAGTTCACCTGTCTCTGCTCTCTTTTGTCACCAATCCCTTGTCACTCTGTCTTCCTTGAACAAGACAGCCTTGCTTCCCTGAAGGCAGCATCTGCACACGATGTCTCTTCCGCTCCAGACCCTCGCATGGTTGACTCTTTCTGATCACTCAGATTTTAGCCCTGGCTTTCTCAAGGGTCTTCTTCTGGCCTCTCTAATACTGTGCTTCGGTCTCCGCAGCTTATTGTGGCACATCATGTCATTTTATTTCTCCATGTAACTCATCTGCATCTGAAGTTACTGCTTTTCTTTACTCATCTCCTGACTTAGAGTCTGACTCTAATCAGAACTGGTGATCTTACACCTTGCCTATCTTGCTTATCACTGTCCTCTCAGCGTGCAAAAGCACCCAGCCCATGGCCTGTGCTCAGTGTATCTGCACACACACACACACACACACACACACACACACACACACACACACACCCAGAAAGGGAAGATTACTGATCAGCACCCTTTTAAATGCTTTCCATGGATTATTTAATTTAATCCTCACAACAACCTCATTCATCAGGAACTATTATCATCCTTGCTTTACAAATGAAGAAACGGAAACACAGTTCAGTTAGATAACTTGCCAAAATATACACCCAGTTAGGAAGTAGCAGAGCCAGAATGTGAAGTCTGGCCATCTGGCTCTTAGGCCATGTTCTTAACCGTTAAAGTATACAGCATCTTAGCATTTGTCCAATAAATTAATCAACAGTTCCCGTCAGTTTCCTCCGTTTCTCACTTGGACTTTAGAAAGAAAGAAGCTGTCTAATTTTTAAATGTGAGAGCCTGCCCAACCCCATGCAGAAGGGTTTTCTACCCTTGATAAAGGTTGCTCTTTGCCTTAGGTAGACAGAGAAGCACAAATCTTTCTTGAATACCAACACTTTGGGGAAAATTCCCAAAGAGCCTCAAAGGTGATGAGTCTCTGGACTGGCAAAAGTGAGTTCTGTTTTACAGAGTGAAGTAAGTCAGAAAGAGTAAAACAAATAGTATATTAATGCATATATATGGAGTCTATACAGATGTACTGATGAACTTATTTGCAGGGCAGCAATGGAGAAGCAGGCATAGAGAACAGACTTCTGGACACAGTGGGGAAAGGAGAGGATGGGATAAATCGAGAGAGTAGCAGTAAATATATCCATTACCATGTGTGAAATAGACAGCTTAGTGGGGAGCTGCTGTGTAACACAGGGAGCTCCCCCTGGTGCTCTGTGGCCACCTAGAGGGGTGGGATGGGCTGGGAAATGGGAGGCAGGTTCAAAAGGGAGGGAACATGTGTACCCCGATGACTGATTCATGTCGATATATGGCAGAAACCAACACAATATCGTAAAGCAATTATCGTCCAATTAAAAATAAATTTATATTTTAAAAAAGTGTATTCTTTTACATCACTGCAAAGAATATTTTTCCAGTTTTCCATCATTAATTGATACAGAAAACACTGAATAAGCATATCTAAATATTCAACTCTTGAGATTCAGAGATGAACAAGACAAGGTTCTCATTCTCTATAAGCTTATAGGCTAGTGAAACACCAACTCTACTTTGGAACACAAATTCTACTTGTTCAACTATTTTTTCTTAAATCAATTAAAAATGGGAAAATAGACCAGATGTTATCTGAAGTGACTCTGTGCCTGGTTTGAAGATGCAACCTTGTCAGAAGGTCAGAATCTGTCTCGGGTTCAGACTCACTTTCCAAAGAGCTGCGTGTGCATTCCCCTTTATATCTATGGCGGTGTTGCTTTCACAGGTCTCTGGATGGCTGTGTTAAGGTTGCTGCCCATTTGGAAGTACTTATCATCTTTTCCAAACCACCTTTTCTTCCCTGAGGCTTAGTCCCCTTTTGACAAGTAGTACCCCAGCTTCCCAGGTGGCACTTGTGGTAAAGAACCTGCCTGCTAATGTAGGAGACTTAAGAGACCTGGGTTCAATCCCTGGGTCAGAAAGATTCCCTGAAGAAGGGCATGGCAACCCACTCCAGTATTCTTGACTGGAGAATCCCATGGACAAAGGAAACTGACGGGCTATGGGCCATAGGGTCGCAGAGTCAGAAACAACTGAAACAACTTAGCACAGCACACACCCCAGCCAGGCATTTTCTCACTAGAGCCCACGTCATTCCCATGCTTATCATTGTCTTCACTGTCCCTTACCACTAGATGAGATGACCTACATCAGTCCATCTCCCTTTCTTGGTGTTCAAGCACTCCCATCCATTGATTGTTTCTATCTCTGACTTTCAATCATCTCGCTGTTCACGTATTTCACTATCACCCAAGTGCCTGAAAACCAAACTTAATCTAAGCCGTGGCAGCCCCCCCTAGGGGTCACCTTGCAGCCATCTGTGGCCATGAGACTTAAAATGCAGCCAAGAAATGTGTTCTGTTTTTTATTCTGCTCCCTTGCACCATGAGCTTATGTTGAAGTATCTAATATCACCTTCCTGTTTTTTTTTTTTTTTTTCTTCCTCGACTTGCTTTCCAGGCTTCTCCCTGGAAATTGAAATAGCTGTGTTTCAGGTTCCCTTCCTCCAGCTGTATTAGCTTTCAGGCCTTCATGCTGAGGCTCATTTGGTAATTTCCTGCCCATATTTCTGCGCTCTGCAGCCCCTTTATGTTTCTTGCCTGTCCTTCGTGGTTTTGCTATGCCTTGCGTTTCAGCTTGATCTGCAGATTTAATTAGTGGGCTTCGTGTCCTTCCATTTTAAAGAACACATAAGATCATGCAATTCTCTGCAGCGGCAGGTGGATAGTAGAAACAAGGAAGGAGGGGAGTGCACCGTAAACAGCTCTCTGCAAAATGAGGAGTGGGCGGAGCGAGAGAAGATGTGGGTTACATGAGCAAACAGCTGAGAATGTAACCCTCTTGTAGCAAACGCTTCCCCTGCCCCCCAGTTTGCCAGGCTCTTCCGCACAGATGGTGTGGCAGCGCCTACTCGAGCAATTTCAGAAACAAAAATACAAAGGGTGAGCGAGGTGAGATAGAGAGATCTCAGTTCAGGAAAAGGCCTTAGGGGGATGCCACTATGAATGATTTTTGCAACACAGTCTCTAAGAATAAACCTCACATCTGTCTTAGGTCAGGTTTCTGGGAAACAGACTATATGAGATGCAATTTGACTGGGTGTGCTCTCAGAAACAATGCCTGTGAGGGAGGGAAGGAGGCAGGAAGGGGCAGAGAGAGGAGCCAAACTGTCCTGCAGTCTCAACAAGGAGCTCAACTGGTTTCTATGGGGGTTCTCTTGAGCTGGGCGCCCTGTAGAGTAGCTGTGCTTCAAAGCCGGGAGTCTGTGCTTTATATCCACACAGGGCCAGACCTTGTACTTGGGCTGCCTCTAAGAGAGGGAGGACCGGGTCTCCCAAGTAGCTCTAGTGGTAAAGAACATGCCTGCCCATGCAGGAGACATAAGAGGTGCAGGTTCAATCCCTGGGTCGGGAAGATCCCCTGGATGAAGGCATGGCAATCCACTCCAGTATTGTCACCTGGAGAATCCCATGGGGAGAGGAATCTGGTGGGCTACAGTCCATAAGGTCACAAAAAGTCAGACAGAGCTGAGCGATTTGTCAGGCATGTGTGCATAGAGTAGGAGGATTAACCTGGGTGAGGAAGATGGTTCCTGACAAAGGACTTAGCTGAGAGTCATCATAGCAAACTTTCCCAGCAGCTGGGAGGAGGAGGGCTTCAATCCTGACAGGGTCTGAGTGGCACTCCACATCATCCACTACAGTGTCCTTTGAGACCATGCAAGCTCTCAGCGACATTTGGCATCATGAACATTCCCTGTCCAGCAAGAGGCTTTCCTCTTTGGCCTTCTGTGACCCAGGTATCTTTTGCCTTCTTGATTGTTCCTTCTCAGTCTCCACTCTGGTTCTTTCTCCTTTTTTCTCCCCCAGTTTTCTTTTTGAATATGGATTCACTCATTAGTTTCATCCATATGTAATTATTAATAATTCATTTATTCCAAATTTCCCATAATTTAGTATTTTAACCCCCTTTTCACCGTTTATCTTCCTGGGGAAACCTTATCCACTCAGATTTTTGCCTTTTTCTTCTCATCTAGTGATTTACAGCTCTTTAGGTCAACTGTTAGCCTGTTTTAGAACAACAATCCAATCTCTAACTCTTGACTGGAGGGTCTCAAACAGAATGTGTCTGGAAATAGAATCAGGATTTTCTTGTGATACAAAAAGATCACATTTAATGAAACATATAGACAACCTCACAAGGATGATATAGTTAGGAGTTGTCCCAAGTCTTGCTACTCAAAATATGTCTCATGGACCAGCAGCTTGATAGAAATACAAAGTCTTAGTCTCCACACAGATCTAGTGAGTTCAGATCAGTGATTTGTAAGAATATCAAAATTTGGGAAGCACAGATCTAGAACTTTCTTTTTCCTGAAAATCTATATCCAGTGAATAACCAAATCATTTTGTCTTTTAATTAATCAAGGATATCACAAGAACCTTCTATGTGATGCTTCAGTTCACTTCAGTTCAGTCGCTCAGCCGTGTCCAACTCTTTGCAACCCCATGGACTGTCACACAACAGGCTTTCCTGTCCATCACCAACTCCCAGAGTTTGCCCAAACTCATGTCCATCGAGTTGTTAATATCATCCAGTCATCTCATCCACCATCATCCCTTTCTCCTCCTGCCTTCAATCTTCCCCAGGATCAGGGTCCTTTCAAATGAGTCAGCTCTTCACATGAGGTGGCCAAAGTATTGGAGTTTCAGCTTCAGAATCAGTTCTTCCAATGAATATTCAGGGTAGATTTCCTTTAGGATAGACTGATTTGATCTCCTTGCTGTCCAAGAGACTCTCAAGAGTCTTCTCCAGCACCACAGTTTGAAAGCATCAGTTCTTCAGCACTCAGCTTTCTTTATAGTCAGCTCTCCCATCCATACATGACTACATGAAAAACCAGAGCTTTGACTAAACGGACCTTTGTTGGCAAGGTAATGTCTCTGTTTTTAAATAAGCTGTCTACGTTGGTCATAACTTTCTTCCAAGGAGCAAGGGTGAGACTTACAAGTTACTAAGTAGCTTCTTATTTACTGATCTCAATCTCTCTCCTTTAATTGAGCCTTCACACTGATGTATAGAGCTTCTCCCATGGTTCACTGGTAAAGAATGTGCCTGCAATGCAGGAGGTGCAGGAAATGCAGGTTGGATCCCTGGGTCAGGAAAATGCCCTGGAGGAGGAAAAGGTAACCCACTCCAACAGTCTTGCCTGAAAAATCCCATGGACAGAGGAGTCTGGCATACAGATCAGGGGGTCACAAAGAGTTGCACATGATTGCACATGACTGAGCGACTGAGAAAGCATGCACTGATGTATACTGATCATTCTAAGACATATCATGTCTTCTTGAACAAATTATAGTGTATGCCTATAGGGTAAATTCCAAAGTCCTAACATGTACTCATGGGGCTTCCCGGGTGTCACAGAGGTAAAGAATCCACTTGCCAATGCAGGAGGCGCAAGAGAAGTGGGCTTGATCCCTGGAGTAGGCAAGGGCAGCACACTCCAGTTTTCTTGCCTGGAGAATTCCATGGACAGAGGAGTCTGGCAGAGGACGCAAAGAGTGAGAAACTGATGCACCTGAGCGAGCACACAAAAAGGTGCTCACTCCCTAGTTTTCTATTTTTACCTTCTACTGCCCTCTTCCACATACCACTGCTCCAGCCTTCCTGGTCCAGTCTTGGTCCGAATACACAAGCACACCACTGCACCATCATTTATGGTATTTCTTCTGAAACATCCTGTTGGCCTAGACTTTGCCTGTCAAAGTCTCAGCTCTAAGATGCAGCCTAAATGCCTCGTCTTCCAAGAGTCCCCTCAAGCTCTTACTTGAAATCATCTCAGAACACATTGGTCATCTCCATTTTGCCACATTTTCACTCTTCTTTGTGTTAAGACTAAATCATAGCAACAAACTAACAAGAGAAGAAAAAAATCTCCGAATGAAATCTTCAGTCAGTTTAGCTCAGTTCAGTTGCTCAGTCATGTCCTATTCTTTGAAACCCCATGGACTGCAGCATGCCAGGCCTCCCTGTCCATCACCAATTCTGGGAGATTACTCAAACTCATGTCCATCAAGCGGGTGATATCATCCAACCATCTCATCCTCTGTCATCCCCTTCTTCTCCCACCCTCAATCTTTCGCAGCATCAGGGTCTTTTCAAATGAGTCAGTACTTCGCATCAGGTGGCCAAAGTAAATCTTAGCACCTAGAAAAAGGCTTAGCATGTGGGTATGCATGTGTTTGTTATCGGTAATTAAATATATCCATGAATGAAATCAATGACCATGTATAATCAGCAAAGTTTATACATACCGTAATCTGTTTGACTGGAAAACTGGTCATCTCATGGGTTTCCCAACCGTAGCATACAGATTTCCTGAGACAATCCTATATCAGGAAGTTTTCCGTTTTTCTTACATGGTCCTCTCTTCCATGGTCTCTAAGCTGCATCACTTAGTCATCCCTGATAAAGGCTTTAAGAGTGCTGCGTAGTTCCACTTAATGAGTGATGGATTATGTTGAGGGTCCCAGAGCAGGTTCATCTGAGAGTCCCCTGTGGTTCCCCAAGCCTGGCCGCTCGCCTTAACATCTACACATCACGCCCTCCTCCCTTCTCTTTCCCTGCCGCCCCTGGTTTCCTACTGCCAGAGTGGAAGGAGAGAGAACCATTTCCTTTTGTTAGCTCTGGCTGAAGTGACAGAGTTGATCAATGAGTTGCCGTGCCTGTCCAGGAAAACCAGTTTGATTGCCCTCCTGTGGCTGGGCTGACAGCATTCCGCCTTTTATGAACTGAAGAGTGAAGGACTCTTTGGAGCTCAGTTTTGCCTGTTTATGATGGATTCCAGCTGTATTTTTTATGTCTGCTGTTATATCATTGCCATTAGTATTAATTTCTGGTTAGTTTATTGGCTGTGGATTTATAATGAATTTACATCATAAACATAAAAGGAGGGAAAGCAATTGAATGAACTTTAGATAGTGAGGAGACCCAAGTGAAAAGGAGAAGATACTTGAGGCTAATAAGATTCATGTAGCTGGACAAGTCTAGCTTGCAGGCAGTTGTGCTCCTGGGAAATGGAGCCCTATTTGGATTGTAACACTTTTCCATACTTGTTGAAAATGAAATAAGATTTTGCCGTAGCAGCAGAAAGGCTCATTGCTGGTGTATGAATCTTTTTACAGTAATCCTAACACTCAGAGAAAAACAGAAAACAATATGGGGTGAGGGGCCCTCTCTGGCTGAGGATCTATTTCATTTTTTTTGTTTTGTTTTTTAAATTTTTATTTTTTACTTTATTTTGCTTTACAATACTGTATTGGTTTTGCCATACATTGACATGAATCAGCCACGGGTGTACATGAGTTCCCAATCCTGAACCCACCTCCCACCCCATATCATCTCTCTGGGTCATCCCCGCGCACCAGCCCCAAGCATCCTGTATCCTGTATCTACCATAGACTGGTGATTCGTTTCTTACCTGATAGTATACATGTTTCAATGTCATTCTCCCAAATCATCCCACCCTCTCCCTCTCCCTCAGAGTCTAAAAGTCCATTCTATATGATTTTTAATACCAATGATGTGAAGCTGCTTCAATCATGTCCAACTCTTTGTGAATCTATGGCCTGTAGCCTGCCAGGCTCCTCTGTCCATGGGATTCTCCAGGCAAGAAAATTGGAGCGGGTTACCAAGCCCTTTTCCAGGGGATCTTCCTGATCTAGGGATCGAACCCGCATCTCTTATGTCTCCGGCATTCCTTGGAAGAAAAGCAATCACAAACCTACACAGCATGTAAAAAGGCAGCTTTGCCAGCAAAGGTCTGTCTGGTCAAAGCTATTGTTTTTCCAGTAATCATGTATGGATGTGAGAGTTGGACCATAAGGAAGGCTGAGCACCAAAGAATTGGTGCTTTTGAACTGTAATGTTTGCTATTACCAGTGCATTCTCTTGGTAAAACTCTACTAGCCTTTACCCTGCTTCATTCTGTACTCCAAGGCCAAATTTGCCTGTTACTCCAGGTATTTCTTGACTTCCTACTTTTGCATTCCAGTCCTCTATAATGAAAAGGACATTTTTAGGGGGTGTTAGTTCTAAAAGGTCTTGTATTTCTTCATAGAACTGTTCAACTTCAGCTTCTTCAGCGTTACTGGTTGGGGCATAAACTTGGATTACCATGATATTGAATGGTTTGCCTTGGAAAAGAACAGAGATCATTCTGTCGTTTTTGAGATTTCATCCAAGTACTGCATTTTGAACTCTTTAGTTGACTATGATGGTTACTATATTTCTTCTAAGAGATTCCTGCCCACAGTGGTAGATATAATGGTCATCTGAGTTAAATTCACCCATTCCAGTCCATTTTAGTTCGTTGATTCCTAGAATGTCGATGTTCACTCTTGCCATCTCTTGTTTGACCACTTCCAATTTGCCTTGGTTCAGGGACCTAACATTCCAGGTTCTTATGCAATGTTACTCTTTACGGCATCGAACCTTGCTTCTATCACCAGTCCCATCCACAACTAGGTATTGTTTTTGCTTTGACTCCATCTCTTCATTCTTTCTGGAGTTATTTCTCCACTGATCTATAGTAGCATATTGGGCACCAACCGACCTGGGGAATTCATCTTTCAGTGTCCTATCTTTTTGCCCTTTCATACTGTTCATGGGGTTCTCAAGGCAAGAATACTGAAGTGGTTTGCCATTCCCTTCTCCAGTGGACCACATTCTGTCAGAACTCTCCACCATGACCCGTCCATCTTGGGTGGCCCCACATGGCATAGCTTAGTTTAATTGAGTTAGACAAGACTGTGGTCCATGTGATCAGATTGGCTAGCTGTCTGTGATTGTGGTTTCAGTCTGTCTGCCCTCTGATGCCTTCTCTCAGTGCCTACTGTCTTACTTGGGTTTCTCTTACCTTGGATGTGGGGTATCGCTTCATGGCTGCTCCAGCAAAGCGCAACCACTGCTCCCAGCACAGAATGAAGCAGGGCAAAGGCTAACAGAGTTTTGCCAAGAGAATGCACTGGTCATAGCAAACACCCTCTTCCAACAACACAAGTGAAGATTCTACACATAGACATCACCAGATGGCCAACACTGAAATCAGATTGATTATATTCTTTGAAACCAAAGATGGAAAAGCTCTATACAGTGAGCAAAAACAAGACCAGGAGCCAACTGTGGCTCAGATCATGAACTCCTTATTGCCAAATTCAGACTTAAATTGAAGAAAGTGGGGAAAGCCACTAGACCATTTAGGTATGACCTAAATCAGATCCTTTATTATTATACAGTGGAAGTGAGAAATGGATTTAAGGGATTAGATCTGATAGACAGAGTGCCTGATGAACTATGGACAGAGGTTCATCACATTGTACAGGAGACAGGGATTAAGATCATCCCCAAGAAAAAGAAACACAAAAAGGCAAAATGGCTGTCTGAGGAGGCCTTGCAAATAGCTGTGAAAAGAAGAGAAGCCAAAAGGAAAGAAGAAAAGGAAAGATATACCCATTTGAATGCAGAGTTCCAAAGAATAGCAAGGAGAGATAAGAAAGCCTCCGTCAGAGATCAGTGCAAGGAAACAGAGGACAATAATAGAATGGGAAAGACTAGAGATCTCTTCAAGAAAATTAGAGATACCAAGAAAACAGTTCATGCAAAGATGGGCTCAATAAAGGACAGAAATGGTATGGACCTAACAGAAGCAGAAGATATAAAGAAGAGGTAGCAAGAATACACAGAAAAACTATAGAAAAGTTATCATCACTACCCAGATAATCATGATGGTGTGGTCATTCACCTAGACCAGATATCCTGGAATATGAAGTCAAGTGGGCCTTAGGAAGCATCACTATGAACAAAGGTAGTGGAGGTGATGGGATTCCTGTTGAGCTATTTCAAAACATGAAAGATGATGTTGTGAAAGTGCTGCACTCACTATGCCAGCAAATTTGGAAAACGCAGCAGTGGCCATAGGACTGGAAAAGGTCAGTTTTCATTCTAATCCCTAAGAAAGGCAATGCCACAGAATGCTCAAACTATGAGCAAATAATTGCACTCATTTCACACGCTAGTAAAGTAACGCTCAAAATTCTCCAAGCCAGGCTTCAGCAATACATGAACCGTGAACTTCCAGATGTTCAAGCTAATTTTAGAAAAGGGAGAGGAACCAGAGATCCAATTAGCAACATCCACTGGATCATTTAAAAAGCAAGAGAGTTCCAGAAAAACATCTATTTCTGCTTTATGGACTCTGCCAAAGCCTTTAACTGTGTGGATCACAATAAACTGTGGAAAATTCTGAAAGAGATGAGAATACCAGACCCCCTGACCTGCCTCTTGAGAAATCTGTCTGCAGGTCAGGAAGCAACAGTTAGAACTGGGCATGGAACCACAGACTGGTTCCAAATAGAAAAGGAGTTCATCAAAGTTGTATATTGTCACCCTGCTTATTTAACTTATATGCAGAGTACATCATGAGAAACACTGGGCTGGATGGAGCACAAGCTGGAATCAAGTTTGCTGGGAGAAATATCAATAATCTCAGATAACCAGATGACACCACCATTATGGCAGAAAGTAAAGGCCTAAAGAACCTCTTGATGAAAGTGAAAGAGGAGAGTGAAAAAGTTGGCTTAAAGCTCAACATTCAGAAAACAAAGATCATGGCATCTGCTCCCATCACTTCATGGCAAATAGGTGGGGAAATGGGGGGCTCCAAAATCACTGCAGATGGTGACTACAGCCACAAAATTAAAAGCCACTTACTCCTCGGAAGGAAAGTTTTGACCAACCTGAACACATATTAAAAAGCAGAGACATTACTTTGCCAACAAAAGTCCGTCTCTTCAAGGCTATGGTTTTTCCAGTAGTCATGTATGGATGTGAGTGTTGGACTATAAAGAAAGCTGAGCACCAAAGAATTGATGCTTTTGAACTGTGGTGTTGCAGAAGAGTCTTGAGAGTCCCTTTGACTGCAAGGAGATCCAACCAGTCCATCCTAAAGGAGATCAGTCCTGGGTGTTCATTGGAAGGACTGATGCTAAAGCTGAAACTCCAGTATTTTGGCTACCTGATGTAAACAGCTGACTCACAAGAAAACCCCCTGATGCTAAGGAATACTGAAGGCAGGAGGAGAAGGGGACGACAGAGGACAAGATTGTTGGATGGCATCACTGATTCAATGGACATATGTTCGAGTAAGTTTTGGGAGATGGTGAAGGGCGGGAAGGACTGGCATGCTGCAGTTCATGAGGTCGCAAAGAGTCTGACATAACTGAGCAACTGAACAACGTTTGGTGGGCTAGTTCTTTACCACTAGCGCCACCTGGGAACCCCTTAATATCTGTGAATAACAGGTTAAAAGAGTGTTTTCAAAATAATTTCCACAAGGACCTACAGTTCCACCTTAGGATAGTGGCCACAATCTTACAACTCCACAGTCTATGATTTTCATAGCAAAGCATGAGTTCCAGATTCCTCCATGGTTGACAGACACTATAATTTTCTCGGCTCATATGTTTTGCCTAAAAGTGAATGCATTTGTCAAAGCAGGAAGATACCTGTAATAGGTGCCATGAAAATAATTAGATAGATCATCCCCCTTTGATAGGTGAGCCATTTATTAAAAAAATTAAAATTTAAAATATATCCAGACTTCAACTTGATTAACATATTTTATTGAAATACCTTAAAATTCTTTCCTGGAAAATTGGAATAGACAGATAAGCCTTAGTGAAGAAGATATTTTCTGTACCTCTATATTTATTTTCTCCTGGTGAGATGGCTCTGCTGTTAACATCTTCTTGTATAGAAAAGGTACTTCTTATCATAGGAAGAAGTAAAAAGAGGATTGAGATCCTTCAGAGACTTAAGACAGAGCTCTCAATTGTCAGCAATTCCTGCTACTTCTTGAAGCCTCATATCTGTCTCTTCTTCCGTAACGCTTTAATGATAGGTCCCATCTTTTTTGCCACTCCTAGGCTGAGTTGATCACTCTCTTTGAGTGAAGCAGGAGGAGAAGGGGACGACAGAGGACGAGATTGTTGGATGGCATCACTGAATTATTGTTAAACAATAATTCAGTTCGGTATCTATGAGATTTCAAACTCCATATGGTGGTATCGTCACCATCACTACCACCACCACCATCATCCATCATCATCATTTGACCTTCATTATCACGTGAGCATAGCTAACATTTTTGAGTGTTAGGAACCAGCCATTATGCTAATCAACTATATGAATTAGCATACTTCATTCTCCCAGTGATTCTGTGAGATAGGTAGTTTAAAAATCCTCATCTTAGGTTAAAGGAACTGAGACCCAGGGGGTTTTATTCAGTGTGATTCACTTTTATGACCTCCTTGCTTAGCACTCTTGGCACAGAGCAGGCACTTGATCCTTATAGAATGAGTGTCTTTCTAGATAACCTCTATCAGTTTATTGTTTAGTTATAAAATGACCCATAAGGTTGAATATAAATACTGTAACTTAGAAATGCTACCTCCTGCTTGTTCAATTCAAATTTAATTCAACAAACACTTTTCACTTCCATACTGGTTGGTTTTGCTTTTTGTTGTCAGAGATGGTCTAAAAGTTCCCAAGGAGATGCATGTGTGAAATGGTAGTGACATTAGGGGTACTATCAAGGTCAACTCTTTCAAGGCATTGGACTCTAATGCATGTATACTGTCCTCCAATTTACCCCAATCATTTTCATATTCATGTCTGTGACCCTGCTCACTGATTGTTTGGTTTATTCATTCAGAAAACCATTAATGCTAGGCCCTAAGATACAAAAGTAAACATAATGAAATAAGAGCAGCTCTCAGAATGCTTATGGTTTAACAGTGATAGGTCGATAAGGAAAGGATAGAAGTAGATAGATACCATCAGACACATCCACAAGGAAGCACAAAGAAGGTACCTATTACTATCTTATGAGAGTTCAGAGAACACTTCCTCCTAGATTAAGACCTGAAAAGTAAGTGGAAAAGGAGCAAAGAGAATGTAGGTAGAGCATTCCAGGAATAACCATGTACAAGGATCTTAAGGAGGAACATGTTTGGGAATATGCAGACCGTTCAGTATGACTTGCATAAATGGTGTCATTACAGATGAGGATACAGACAGAAATAGAGGCCAAATCAGAAGCCTCTTGAATGTCACACATTCTAGTTTCAACAACCTAAAGGCAAAGAAGATACATCAAAATGTTGTAAGGAGAGAGCAAAGGCAAGGTTTTTTTATCACATGGTTTCCTATTTTTCACTTTATTTTTTATTTATTTATGGTTTTACATATACATACATCTATTCTTTTAAAATTATTTTCCCATGTAGGTTATTACAAAATATTGAGCAGATTGCTTTGTACTATACATTAGGTCTTTGTGGGTTATCTATTTTAAATATAGCAGTGCGTACATGTCAGTCCTAAACTATCAGTCTATTTCTCTGCATTACCCTTCTTCACTGATAATCATAAGTTAAGTCTGTGAGTCTCCTTTTGTTTTGTAAATAGGTTCATTTGTATCTTTTTTTTTTTAGATTCTACACATAAGTGATAGCATGTAATATTTGTTTTAATCTGTCTGACTTTACTTCATATGCTAACCTCCAGGTCCATCTGCATTGCTGCAAATGACATTATTTCAGTCTTTTTTAATGGCTGAATAAGAGTCCATTAATTATATATACCAAAATCTTTTATCAAATCAATTCATTTGTTGATGGACATTTAGGTTGCTTCCATCTCTTGACTATTATAAACAGTGCTGCAAGGAACAGTGGGGTGCACATGTCTTTTTGAACCACGTTTATCTCTGGATATATGCCCAGATATGGTATTGCTGGATCATATGGTTGTGATCCCATGGACTGCAGCATGCCAGACTTCCCTGTGCTTCACTGTTTCTTGGTGTTTGCTCAAACTCGTCCATTGAGTCAGTGATGCCATCCAAACATCCCATCCTGTCATCCACTTTTTCTTTTGCCTTCAATCTTTCCCGGCCTCAGGGCCTTTTCCAATGAGTTGGCTCTTCATATCAAGTGGACAAAGTACTGAAGCCTCAGCTTCAGCCCTTCCAATGACTATTCAGGGCTGATTATTCCCTTTTGGATTGATTGGTTTGATCCCCTTGCTGTCCAAGGGACTCCCAAGACTCCTCTCCAGCACCACAATTCAAAAGCATCAATTCTTCAGCACTCAGCAGTTATGGTCCAACCTCACATTCATACTTGACTACTGGAAAAACAAAGACAGATCTTTGTCACAAGGTGATGTCTCTGCTTTGTAATATGCTGTCTATATTTGTCATAGCGTTCTTTCCAAGGAGCAACCATCTTTTAATTTCATGGCTTCAGTTACTGTCCACAGTGATTTTAGAGCCCAAGAAAATAAAGTCTGCCACTGTTTCCACATTTTCCCCTTCTATTTGCCATGAAGTGATGGGACTTGTTGCCTCAATCTTTGTTTTTTGAATGTTGAGCTTTAAGCCAGTTTTTTCACTCTCCTCTTTCACACTCAGCAAGAGGCTTTTAAGCTCCTCTTCATTTTCTGCCATTAGAGTGGTGTCACCTACACACATGAGGCTGTTAATATTTCTCCTGGCAATCTTGATTCCAGCTTGTGATTCATCCAGTCTGCCATTTCACATGATGTACACTGCATATAAGTTAAATAAGCAGGGTGTCAATATACAGTCTTGACATACTCCTAACCCAAATTTTGAACCAGTCTGTTGTTCCATGTCTAGTTCTGTTACTTCTTGACCTGCATATAGGTTTCTCAGGAGACAGGTAAGGTGGTCTTGCATTCCCATCTCTTTAAGATCTTTCCACAGTTTCTTGTGATCACACGGCCAAAGGTTTTAGTGTAGTCGATGAAGCAGAAGTAGATGTATTTTAGGAATACCTTTGCTTTTTCTATGATCCAATGATGGTAGCAATTTGATCTCTGGCTTTTTAAAATTCAGCTTGCACATCTGAAAGTTCTTGGTTCACTTACTGTTGAAGCCTAGTTTGAAGGATTTTGAGCATTACCTTGCTAGAATACGAAATGGGTACCATTGTACGGTACTATGAATATTCTTTGGCATTGCCCTTATTTGGAATTAGAATGAAAACTGACCTTTTCCAGTCCTGTGGCCATTGCTGAGTTTTCTAAATTTGCTGGCATATTGAGTACAGCACTTTAACAGTATCGTTTTTTAGGATTTTAAATATCTCAGCTGGAATTTCATCAGTTCCACTAGGTTTGTTCATACTAATGCTTCCTAAGGCCCCCTTTACTTCACACTAGAGGTTATCTGGCTCTAGGTGAGTGATCACACCATCATGGTTATCTGCATCATTACAACCATTATTGTATAGTTCTTCTGTGTATTCTTGCCATCTCTTCTTAATATCTTCTGCTTCTGTTATGTCCATACCATTTCTGTCCTTTATTGAGCTCATCTTTTCATGAAATGCTCCCTTGGTAGCTCTAATTTTCTTGAAGAGATCTCTAGTCTTTCCCATTCTATTGTTTTCCTCTATTTCTTTGCACTGATCACTGAGGGAGGCTTTCTTTTCTCTCTTTGCTACTCTCTGGAACTCTGCATTCAGTTGGGTATATCTTTTCCTTTCTCCCTTGCCTTTCACTTCTCTTCTTTTCCTCAGCTATCAGTTAGGCCTTCACAGCCAACCAGTTTTCTTTCTTGCATTTCTTTTTCTTGGGGGTAGTGTTGGTCACTGCCTCCTCTAGAATGTTACAAACCTCCATATATTGTTCTTCAAGCAGTCTGTCTACAAACCTAATTCCTTGAATCTAATCTCTTGGGTCATATGGCAGCTCTATTTTCAATTTTAAATTTAATCCCGTATTATTCTTCAGTGGCTGTACTGATTTAGATTCCCACCAAGAGTGTAGGAGGATTTCATTTCTTCCACACCCTCTCCAGCGTTTATTGTTTGTAGGTTTGTTGATGATGGCTATTCTGACAGGTGTAAGGTGATATCTCATTTTATGTACTGTAGTTTTGATTTGCATTTCTCTAATAATTAGCAGTGTTGAGCATCTTTGCATGTACCTTTGGCCATCCATATATTTTCTCTGGAGAAATGTCTACTTTGGTCTTCTGCCCATTTTTTGATTGAGGTTTTGTTGTTGTTGTTTGTTTGTTTTTAATGTTTCAAGCCACGTAAGCTGTTTGTAAATTTTGGACTAATTTAAATTTAGAATATGCTGACTACAAAAAGTAGACAGATTTTTTCATTCCACAAGTACTTATACAGTACTTAGTGAAAGTGAAAGTGAAGTCGCTCAGTCGTGTCCAACTCTTTGAGACCCCATTGGACTGTAGCCTTCCAGGCTCCTCCATCCATGGGATTCTCCAGGCAAGAATACTGGAGTGGGTGGCCATTTCCTTAGTATCTGTCAAAACACAGTAATATTCAATACTTGGATGAACTGGAGAAGTAGAATGGTGGAGGCAAGTAGATGAGCAGAGAAAGAGGCTGTTGGAATAACACTGAGGAGTTAGAAACAAAAGCAGTGAGATTTATTTATAGTCAGTTCATTTACTAATATTTCCCCTCTAATTACCACCTACAGAAAAATCACTGAATAAGAGCTTATCATTCAGTACACCTAGACTTACCATTAGCTTAGGCTTTTTCCACCATGTTTGTTTATTTAAGGGACATTCACTAACTAGCTTCGCAAATGATTGGATAACTAGCCAGGCAAGCGAGAAGGATAAGTGCTTTCAGCTCAGTTCAGTTCAGTCGCTCAGTCTTATCCGACTCTTTGCGACCCCATGAATCACAGCACGCCAGACCTCCCTGTCCATCACCATCTCCCGGAGTTCACTCAGATTCACGTCCATCGAGTTAGTGATGCCATTCAGCCATCTAATCCTCTCTCGTCCCCTTCTCCTCCTGCCCCCAATCCCTCTCAGCGTCAGAGTATTTTCCAATGATTCAACTCTTTCCATGAGTTGGCCAAAGTACTGTAGTTTCAGCTTTAGCATCATTCTTTCCAAAGAAATCCCAGGGCTGATCTCCTTCAAAATGGATTGGTTGGATCTCCTTGCAGTCCAAGGGACTCTCAAGAGTCTTCTCCAACACCACAGTTCAAAAGCATCAATTCTTTGGTGCTCAGCCTTCTTCACAGTCCAACTCTCACATCCATACATGACCACAGGAAAAACCATAGCCTTGACTAGACAGACATTAGTCAGCAAAGTAATGTCTCTGCTTTTGAATATGCTATCTAGGTTGGTCATAATTTTTCTTCCAAGGAGTAAGCGTCTTTTAATTTCATGGCTTCAATCACCATCTGCAGTGATTTTGGAGCCCAAAACAATAAAGTCTGACACTGTTTCCACTGTTTCCCCATCTATTTCCCATGAAGTGATGGGACCGGATGCCATGATCTTCGTTTTCTGAATGTTGAGCTTTAAGCCAACTTTTTCACTCTCCTCTTTCACTTTCATCAAGAGGCTTTTTAGTTCCTCTTCACTTTCTGCCATAAGGGTGGTGCCATCTGCATATCTGAGGTTATTGATATTTCTCTTGGCAATCTGGATTCCAGCTTCTGTTTCTTCCAGTCCAGCGTTTCTCATGATGTACTCTGCATAGAAGTTAAATAAGCAGGGTGACAATATACAGCCTCGACGATCTCCTTTTCCTGTTTGGAAACAGTCTGTTGTTCCATGTCCTTTTCTAACTGTTGCTTCCTGACTTGCATACAGATTTCTCAAGAGGTAGGTCAGGTGGTCTGGTATTCCCATCTCTTTCAGAATTTTTCACAATTTATTGTGATCCACACAGTCAAAGGCTTTGGCATAGTCAATAAAGCAGAAATAGATGTTTTTCTGGAACTCTCTTGCTTTTTCCATGATCCAGCGGATGTTGGCAATTGGATCTCTGGTTCCTCTGCCTTTTCTAAAACCAGCTTGAACATCAGGAAGTTCACGTATTTCTGAAGCCTGGCTTGGAGAACTTTGAGCATTACTTTACTAGCATGTGGAAGGTGTAGTTGCTCAGTCGTGTCCGACTCTTGCAACCCTGTGAACTGTAGCCTATCAGGCTTCTCCGTCCATGGGATTCTCCAGGCAAGAATACTGAGTGGGTTACCATTTCCTTCTCCAGGGGATCTTCCCGAACCAGGGATCGAACCTGGGTCTCCCACATTGGAGGCAGACGCTTTAACCTCTGATCCACCAGGAAGCCCAATTGTGCGGTAGTTTGAGCATTCTTTGGCATTGCCTTTCTTTAGGATTGGAATGAAAACTGAAATTTTCCAGTCCTGTGGCCACTGCTGAGTTTTCCAAATTTGCTGGCATATTGAGTGAAGCACTTTCATAGTATCATCTTTCAGGATTTGAAATAGCTCAACTGGAATTCCATCACCTCTACTAGCTTTGTTCCTAGTGATGCTTTCTAAGGCCCACTTGACTTCACATCCAGGATGTCTGGCTCTAGATGAGTGATCAAAGCATCATGATTATCTGGATCGTGAAGATCTTTTTTGTATAGTTCTTCTGTGTATTCTTGCCACATTTTCTTAATATCTTCTGCTTCTGTTAGGTCCATACCATTTCTGTTCTTTATCGAACCAATCTTTGCATGAAATGTTCCCTTGGTATCTCTAATTTTCTTGAAGAGATCTCTGGTCTTTCCCATTCTGTTGTTTTCCTCTATTTCTTTGCATTGATCACTGAGGAAGGCTTTCTTATCTCTTCTTGCTATTCTTTGGATCTCTGCATTCAGATGCTTATATCTTTCCTTTTCTCCTCTGTTTTTTGCCTCTCTTCTTTTCACAGCTATTTGTAAGGCCTCTTCAGACAGCCATTTTGCTTTTTTGCATTTCTTTTCCGTGGGGATGGTCTTGATCCCTGTCTCCTGTACAATATCATGAACCTCATTCCATATATCATCAGGCACTCTATCTATCAGATCTAGGCCCTTAAATCTATTTCTCACTTCCACTGTATAATCATAAGGGATTTGATTTAGGTCATACCTGAATGGTCTAGCGGTTTTCCCTACTTTCTTCAATTTAAGTCTGAATTTGGTAATAAAGAGTTCATGATCTGAGCCACAGTGAGCTCCTGGTCTTGTTTTTGTTGACTGTATAGAGCTCCTCCATCTTTGGCTTCAGAGAATATAATCAATCTGATTTCGGTGTTGACCATCTGGTGATGTCCATGTGTAGAGTCTTCTCTTGTGTTGTTGGAAGAGGGTGTTTGCTATGACCAGTGCATTCTTGGCAAAACTCTGTTAGTCTTTGTCCTGCTTCATTCCACATTCCAAGGCCAAATTTGCCTGTTACTCCAGGCGTTTCTTGATTTCCTACTTTTGCATTCCAGTCCTCTATAGTGAAAAGGACATCTTTTTTGTGTGTTAGTTCTAAAAGGTCTTGTAGGTCTTTATAGAACTGTTCAACTTCAGCTTCTTCAGCGTTACTGGTTGGGGCATAGACTTGGATTACCATGATATTGAATGGTTTGCCTTGGAAAAGAACAGAGATCATTCTGTCTTTTTTGGGATTGCAGCCAAGTACTGCATTTCAGACTTTTTTGTTGACCATGATGGCTACTCCATTTCTTCTGAGGGATTCCTGCCCGCAGTAGTAGATATAATAGTCATCTGAGTCAAATTCAGCCCTTCCAGTCCATTTTAGTTTGCTGATCCTAGAATGTCAACATTCACTCTTGCCATCTCTTGTTTGACCACTTCCAATTTGCCTTGATTCATGGACCTGACATTCCAGGTTCCTATGCAATATTGCTCTTTACAGCATCGGACCTTGCTTCTATCACCAGTCACATCCACAGCAGGGTATTGTTTTTGCTTTGGCTCCATCCCTTCATTCTTTCTGGAGTTATTTCTCCATTGATCTCCAGTAGCATATTGGGCACCTACTGACCTGGGGAGTTCCTCTTTCAGTATCCTAGCATTTTGTCTTTTCATACTGTTCATGGGGTTCTCAAGGCAAGAATACTGAAGTGGTTTGCCATTCCCTTTTCCAGTGGACCACATTGTGTCAGACCTCTCCATCATGACCCACCCATCTTGGGTTGCCCTGTGGCCATGGCTTAGTTTCATTGAGTTGGTCATCCATTGGTCCTAGTTTGATTAGATTGACTAGTTTTCTGTGAGTATGGTTTCAGTGTGTCTGCCCTCTGATGCCCTCTTGCAACATCTATTTTCTTACTTGGTTTTCTTACCTTGGACGTGGGGTATCTCTTCATAGCTGCTCCACCAAAGCGCAGCTGCTGCTCCTTACCTTGGATGAAGGGTATCTCCTCACCACCGCCCTTCCTGACCTTCAACGTGGGATAGCTCCTCTAGGCCCTCCTGTGCCCCCGCAGCCACTCCTTCTTGGACGTGGGGTTGCTCCTCCAGGTGGCCGCCCCTGGCCTCGGGCGCGGGGTGGCTCCACCCAGCCTCCGCCCTGACCTCGGACGTGGGGTCTCGCCTCAGATGTGGGGTAGCTCCTCTCAGCTCTGCTGTTTCTTAATTGAGTGATGTTAGGTTCTGTCTCATGTAGGTTTTTAAGATATGGAATCCTATTTCTTTTTATTTCATTCTGGAAATCTCACCTTGACATGGCTTCCATTTCTGTTTTCATTGTAAATTATTGCTCTTATAGGCTAGTGCCATTAAAAAAGGTCAAGACTAGAACACAAGAGCCAAAAATGAATTATAACTCAGACATTTAGAGTTATGGCTCTTTGAAGAACAAACTCTTTGGTCAAAATTTTTGCCTCAGAGAATACTAAAAGAGTGTATCTGAATGCTACCTTTTCTGTGTTTGGTAGATTGTCATAACAGGGATTATTTAATCAACATTATGCCACTGTCTTAAAGGTAGTGTGCTAAGTACTTTACATAATTGAACTCATTCAATCTTCACCATAAACACATGAGGCAATTATTGTGTGTTCATTTTATAGTTGAGAAAGCTGAGGCTCAGAGACATGGAGGGATGTGTTCCCAAAACCAGTGAGAGAGCTGAACCCCACATAAGCTGATAAAGCTCTAAAGTCCTATTTCTTCCAGGACACACTGTCCTTTCCCTTGTAAGAAATATACCAGGCACAGAAAGGAAACTGTGGCAAAGGAAGGTAGTATTCCTCCCTGCCCTTAGGAAATGCATAATATAGTATAATACACAAATAGCAACACATTTATAGTTGTCGCTGTGTGTCACCTAACGCAGGCTGATCCTGTTGACCTGGATACCAGTCCTTATCCTGCTTTATTCCTACAAACTTAACACTAAGACCTTGACATCTGTCCAGTCGTTTTTTTTTGTTTTGTTTTTTTTTTTAACAAGACAAAAGAGGTGTGAGTTATTCCCACAAGTGCATTGTGTACTGCCTGTCTCAACTGAGGAGTAAAATCAGTGCCACTGAAGCAACTGAGGCAACAACATGGTTCTGAAGGAGTTAACTGCTCAGACTCAACAGGGTACAATGAACCAGAAGGACTAGGCTGAGCCATGACTCTCCTGGAAGTGAACAGTCTCTGGACAGTTCAGTTCTTGCAGTGTCTCCTGTGGGAGTTTTGGCTAGCCTGGCTTGGTTGACCAAGCCATGTAATTAGCCAGGAATGTTCAAAAGTAAATATTGTTGAAGGAGAAATAAGACAGTTATCCATGGTTGCATCTACCTCAGAAATGGCCAAAACTGCTCCTGGAATGACTAAGTAGACCAAAAAAATGCTGGGCTAGTAACTCTAGATGGGAATTTTAAGTAAGAAAGGGTTCAATTTCTCTCTGTAGTGTTGGTCCATTTTTAGGTAAATGTTGCTTCTTCCAACCTCTGGTTTACATTACAAGAGGCTTTTCTTTAATTCTTTCTGGCTGTTCTCCCCACCCTTTATTCACTCAGCACCCTGGGGAGGACAAGCGCCTAACTGTTTAGTAGATTTGTGAAGAATAAAGCTCAGATCAGTGCCCAGGGTCGAGGGTTTCTTCAGTGCCCCTCCGTTCTGCAAGCCTCACCTGCATGGATCTTGGACTTGGAGGGGGTGCTGTAGAAAGGAATAAGTCTGACCTAGTCTGAATTTTTCGTTAGCCTAAGGTCTCATGCTAGCTGATATCTTCTACCTCAGCCATGAGGAGTCATTAGGGATATTTGACTGCCTTCTTTCACTCATTTCTCAATTTGCTCAAGAGGTTAGGAAGAAGGTCATTAATTATCCTGGCTTGCATGGAAGCCCTGTCTTCACATGAAAGTAACAATGTAATAAATCAGATTATTAAGTTGAATGAAAATGGGAAAATGGAGGAGGACAGAGGCACATGTGGTCTTTATTTCCACTCAAGATAGACTCTCTAGACGGGGCTGAGCCTGCCACAAGTGGGTTTATCTCTGACATGTGGAAAAGTTCCTTCCTGCATTGGATGTCTGACCAGAGGAAGGGATTACCAAAGAGCCCTGTGGGATTGTTTCCCTGAAGACACCCTTAAGGGCTTATATATGTCCAGGGAGAATTAAGAACAGGTAATCATGATAATCATCAATAAAATGGCTGAGCTGACAAGTGTCTCGGAAAGCCGGCAGTACTTCCGGTGACAGACATGGCAGCCATGCTGACTCCTTCAGGCCCACAGGGTACTGGTTACTTGTAATGACTTCCCTGGGTCAGGAAGATCCCCCGGAGAAGGAAATGGTAACCCGCTCCAGTACTCTTGCCCGGAGAATCCCATGGATGGAGAAGCCTGGTAGGCTACAGTCCACGGGGTCGCAAGAGTCGGACACAACTGAGCGACTACACCCTTCTGTGTTGAAGAAGTAAATTGGAACTCTAGTGTTACTGAATTGTACATTCATTTTAAATAATTTTTAAATGTCTCTTGAATTTGTTGCAATATTGCCTCTCCTTTTGGCCATGAGGCATGTGGAATCCTAGCTCCCTGATCAGGGAATGAACCTGTGACCCCAGCACTGTGAGGCCAAGTCCCAACCACTGGATCATCAGAGAAGGTCCCTCACATTCCTGCTAAAGAATACATTCACAGACTCCTAGATGGCAATCTGGAATTATTTTTTTCTTATTGTCTTCGTCTCCCTCATCTCATTCTTTACCAACACCCTCACTTACCTAGTTGAGATCTGTGTTTTTTAGCTCTTTCTTATATTTTATTCTACTTTATTGAAAATAGAGCCTGGATGGCAAATATTTTGGAGACCTCAGTACAGGTTAAGTTGGAAAAAACTGAGGTTGAGATCAGGTATTAATGACCACTTATGGGGCTTGTTAGATTGTGAGGAAAAGGTATAATGGTGGATAGAAAGGAGAGAGTTTTGGATACCAAAACTCTGGATTGGGGAAGACAGTAAACGGAGACTCTGGGGCTCCATAGTCTGGTTGCAGAAATGGTGTGCAGAAAGATAAAGGGTTTAGAAGCTTGGGGATGACATAATGTGGCTCTAAGAATTCTTCCTGGTCTTCCCTGTTTGGTCTTTGTGTTATTGGACCAAGTACTCCTGGAGCAGTTTTATCCTAGGGCTCTTGAAGGTACAATTTATTTTTTTAAAGTAATTATTTTCTGCATTAATTCTGATACTCAACAGAAAAAAATGCTCAGTAGAGAGGAAAGGAAGGAAAAATTGTTGATGTACGTGGTGGCCAGAATGTTGGTACTTTGTAAATACTTAACTGCTCAGGGGTTAACATTCTGTGATTCAATGGATTGAGCTAAATTAAACCACCTTGAATTTTCAGTGTGATGGGAGGGTGGAGAAAAATAATGGATGCCCTCATAGTACAGGCAAAGAAAGACATCACATTATTTTATTGTTGGAAGTAATAAAAATTGCCCTAATCCTTCAGTGAGCAAATGATTCTCAGAGAGAGGTGGTGGGGTCAGGTTATGGTTTCAAGAAGAGATTTGCAGGAATTCACTAATGAAGACATGAAAATGTCAAAACACAACCGAAGCATTAAAACATATCCAAGGGCATGGATTTGTAAAAGTGCCTTCTTTAAGAAAATGCCACAGTATATATATCTCTAAGAACTAATTGTTATTGGAATATGAAAAAGGGCCCCTGGTTATAAATTCAAAGGATACTATTTATAATGGCATTGGAGGCCCTGCATATCCTAACAATTAGCCAAATCTTCCTTTAGAAATTTTATGAAGAATTGGCATTAATGAGGAGGGATTGATGCCCTCCTCAGTTCTATAAGTAAAAAAGTCAGAGTTTTTGTTAATAAAGTTCATTCAGTCAAGCTATTTACTTGAAAAGTGGATTTCCCAAAAGACATTCCAAATGGTAGACTATTCAGGACTCCACCAACTCATATGACTTCTTATAGTGAACTATGGAACCCTTTTGGGGAGGTGTGTACTTGGTGCTTCCATTGAGCAGTTCAGCATGTCCCTAGGCCCAGAGCACCCTTGGGGAGTGGAGATGAGGATGGTAGTCTTCAGCCCTGTCAGTGTCTGTGGGAAAGATGCTCCCATGCAAATACCTGTGTGGAAATCCTATAGAGGGCAAACCACACACTGATTTATGTATCTAAGTGCCAGACAGAGATTCAGATCATCATAAAAGGTGACTGCAGCCATGGGGCCCAGTGAAAGGTAAGAGGGACAAGGTACAGCTGAAATGAGTGATTCTGACTCTTTATCCTGTCACCCTGGATATATTCTTCCTTTTTATGGGTCACTGAGCATTTCCAGTGTTCCTGCCAGGATTCTCCTTGGCCTTATCCAATTCTGTTATCCTCAGCAAACTTCCAAGGAGGACATGGAGAGGTTCTTGGTGCCTCTCTGTAAATTCTGAAGAGATTATGCCATTCTTGGCAGGCTCACTTCTCTTTTCAAGCTCTGGGTATTCTTGTCAATAAAATGAAGAGTTTACACACATAATTTTTAAGGCCTCTTCCAGCTCCAAAGTCTGAGCTAAAGCAAAGACACATATTCTCTGGTTACTTACTTATATGAAAACTCCCAAATAAACTGCCCAGAGGAATACTGGCACATTTGTTAACAATATTTCATTTGTTGTGAAATGTAGCAAAGAGTTTTTGGGTCATTGTACATTTCTTAAAGTCAAGTCTAGTTTATTCTAAACACACAATTTCTATTTTTGCTTTAATTTGTAGGAATCCAAGCAAAAAAGAAAAAAAAAGCATAAATTATTTAATTTCCAGTCAATCCTCAGAAGAGCCCACAGTTAACATAGTATGTATAAACATTTCTGTAGAGTTTCAGGAGGTAATGTTGAAGCTAGCCAAAAGTGAGTGAGTGGCAAGCTTTCAGCCTATGAATCATATGTTAGAAAGCTCTGAAATAATAAGTACTAGTTTTTAAATTGCCAGTCATTCTTTCAAAGTGGTTATTTAAGGAATATAAAGAGCCCTTACCATATCAAAATTCAGAAAAATATACATTTTAAAATTTCAGATAAACCATAGAAGATGGGCCAAATGAGTGAGGACCAATTTTAGAGTAAAAAGCTCCCCAAAAGGCAGTTTTCTGATAACAGTAATATGAAAAATATATTTTTCTCTCATCCTACAAAGTTCAATTTACTATACTCTGGGTAAAGTCCACAAGGCTTAAAAAAAATCTTGCCAAAAGAACACATTTTCAGAGGAATACACTGGGATGCTGAACTCCAATTTGTGCTTGTCTAAACAGAGCTGTGGGGTGATAAAGATATTCCAGAAATACCAGATGCTACAGATATTTCACACTGTTTAAGAACATTAGCATGCAGTTTTCAAAAAAAGTAAAACAATCTAGATGAGTTAATATCAACTATAATAAATTATTTACTAGAGGTTCTCTTCCTTCGGTCCAATTTCAAGTAAATGTCTTCAGGATGCCCAGGAGGACCTGGAAAGTGTCTCTCTGAGAAACCATCTTGAATTAATTACATTCTTCCAGCCATAAAAAATTAAAGAAAAAGAGAAACTAAAGCAAAGGGAATTAAGAAGAGAGTACACTTAGCTCAAAATATTTACACTATGCTTTTAGTTTCAAGCAGCATTTCTTGGAAAATTGGAAAAAAGAGTACAGCTTCATGTGAGAGTGATGAAATAGTAGCTATCTGTGCAGATTAACCAAATCATCAAATCGTGGGCATCCTTGGCCTTCACACATTTTGGAGCTGAGGATATAGGTGTGGGCCATGGAGAGGCAGGCAATTTTGCTTGGAACAGCTCCATCTTTTTCTGATTTCTCCCTCTATCCTGAGCTGCTTTCCTTTCTGACCATCTCTGCCACCCTCAGGGTACCTCTTCTTTTCATCCTCACAGCCCAGCTCACTGTCTTGGCTCTCTGTTGCTTCTCTGGTTTTTGTATCTAAGAGATACAGCAGTTAAAAAAGAAAAAAGCAAACTGATTTAGATTATAGATTAACAAAAATCTGTATTCATCTTATTTCCTGTCTTTTAATGTTCTTTGTTCCAAGAGGAAACTGTCAGTGCCTCAGACATGGACACCATTTTTGGCCACTATGCCTAAAATAGCCCCATTCCCATTATAATCAGACTTGCGGTGTTAGAGATGGCTCTTGAGAGTCCCTGGGACTGCAAGGAAATCCAACTAGTACATTCTCAATGAGATCAGTCCTGAGTATTCATCGGAAGAACTGATGCTGAAGCTGAAGCTCCAATTAAGTATTTGTGAAGGAAAGGAGAAAAGGAGGAATTAAAAAAAAGAAAGGTTAACAAAAAAAAGAAAGAAAACATAAAGAAAATAAAAAAAATTACACTTATGCAGATGCTCAGGAAAATCTGTTTTTCATTTCCCAGTGGTATGTGAGGTGATTTTAGCTGGTATGTGAATAACTGCTTTTAATTTAATCACCATATATCTATTTTAACGATTATTAGATGGCATTTTTCCTCATCATGAGTCTTGAGTAGGTATTTAAATATAAGAAGGAAAGTTATGGAAAAATATTAGATATATGTTATTAAAAGTAAACAATGCTACATAAATAAATGAAGTTTGGGGAAAAAGTTGAGTGAAATGTTCTTCAAAACTCCATGTTTTTATTTTTGAAAATCTTTTTATTTTTAAAATTTATTTTACCAAAACATACTTGATTTACAATGTTGTATTAATTTCTTCTGTACAGCAGAGTGATTCATGTATACATGTATATACATTCTTTTTCATATTCATATAGCGCAATGTTTTTATAAGCAACAATAACAATAATTCGCTTAACTCCATGTTTTTATAAGCAATGGTAACAATCACAGCTCTTTGTATCTTCATAGCGTTTTATTGTTCAGTTGCTTACTCATGTGCCCCTCTTTGTAACCCCATGGACTGTAGCACACCACTAGGCTTCCATCTCCTTCACCGTCTTCCAGAGTTTTCTCAAACTCATGTCCATTGAGTCGATGATGCCATCCAACTATCTCATTTTCTGATGACCCCTTTCCTCTTGCCCTCAATCTTTCCCAGCATCAGGGTCTTTTCCAATGAGCTGGCTCTTTGCATCAGGTGGCAAAGTATTGGACCTTCGGCATCAGTCCTTCCAATGAATATTCAGGACTGATTTCCTTTAGGATGGACTGATCTGACTTCCATGCTGTCCAAAGCACTCTCAAGAGTCTGCTCCAGCACTATAGTTCAAAAGAATAAATTCTTCAGTGCTCAGCCTTCTTTATGGTCCAACTCTCACATTTATACATGACTACTGGAAAAACCATAGCCTTGACTATGTGGAACTTGGTTGGCAAAGTGATGTCTCTGGCTTCCCTGGTGGCTCAGATGTTAAAGAATATGCCAGCAATGCAGGAGATGTGGATTCAATCCCTGTGTTGGGACAATCCCCTGGAGGAAGAATTGGCAGGCCACTTCAGTAGTTTTGCCTGGATGATCCCATGGACAGAGGAGCCTGGCAAGCTATAGTCCACGGGGTTGAAAACAAGCTGGACATAACTTAATGACTAAACAGCAACCAGTGTGATTTCACAGCACTATGGTCCAGAGAGTTTAAAAGGCGTTGTCCAGGGTCCTGGATCAGTAAGTGGTAAATTAAGGAACGCGGCTCAGGCGTTCTCGTGTGAGAATAGTTCTCCCGTGTTGTCCTTAGCATGGTACTCCATATGGAGACAAGCAGTGAGTGTGCGTGTCCATTTCTCCTGGACAGGAGCACTGAGTTCCCAGGATGGACTGCCCTGGCTCAGCCCCTGCTCCGAAGTCACTAGGGCTTCCCTGGTGGCTCAGGTGGTAAACAATCTACCTGCAGTGTGGGAGACCTGGGTTCGATCTCTGGGTCAGGAAGATCCTCTGGAGAAGAGAATGGATACCCACTTCAGTATTCTTGCTTGGAGAATCCCATGGACAGAGGAACCTAGAAGGCTATAATCCATGGGGTCACAAAGAGTCGGAGAAGCCTGACTGACTAACACTTTCACTTCTTTCCCTTTCCGGTAAATTACTAGCTTACTCTGTGTCTTGGTTTCCTCATCTGTAATGTGGTATAACTGTAACTCTTCTCCTGTTGGGCTGTTGCAAGGACTGAAGAAATTAACATGAGCCCCTAGAAAAGTGTCTGGGACATAGCGTGCTGATTTTCTAGTGTGAAAGTATTTCTAATCACCTGGAATTCCAGCCTGCTTCTTTCTGTCCTTTTCCTCCCTCTGTTATGTGTGCAGAGAAAGATTGAGCAGCATACTCTGGACCAAAAATATGTTTATTTGATGTGCTCAGCATTGATATATCGCCCTGGAGTCCTGACAAATGTATTTTAATAATTGAACTCTGAGTGGGCATTTCATAGATGTGGGAGATAACAAGAGAATCTACTGAAATGAGATGAAACGTATATGCCAAAGTTATCAGCTCTGAGAGAATGCATATATATATATATATATATATGGCATAAAGTAATTCTATTAATAATAATGGTGCCTGCATTATTGCTTTTTCCACTGTGGGCATACACTTGAATTTATTCACATTACAGAATATTCTTCCATCTGGTATTGGATGAGCTTTCCTAAACCTTGCTGCATTATACATGGTTAAGTCATTGTATAAATTTACATAAAGTTACACACCCCTATATGTAAATTATCTCTGTGAGTAAAACAGTGTTCCTACTTGACAGGACTGTTATAGTCTCCAGCCATTTTTTAAATAAATTCCTGTTTACTTGTAAATAAATTCTTTTCTGTTCTCCTGCTGCACTTTTGGTCAGTACTGAGATGATGGTACTGAACACATCCAACTAGCAAACATAGCCTTCAACTCTGGAACCTATCCAGTGTTCCAGTGAATTCCCACATATTTTTTTAAATAGTTTTTTAAAAACTGGACAATGTGAATAGGAACAGAGGATTCCCCTTTGTACACCTCTGTGTAATTAAGAGAATCTCACTCTTTGTTCCAATTCAAGGGTATGGATCCAGAATTAATGATGGCATCACTTCTGTTGGAAAGAAAACAGATAAATTCACAATAAAGCAAACAAAAATCCAGGAGTTCAAAGTGTCAACAAAGTTTTCCTGAAAGAAAGTGATCTTAAGGCTCAGTAGGGACTGTATAGGTCTGATGGGATAGCAGAGAGGTGATATCTTCAAAGAATGACAATATCAGGGTTGCTGAGGGTTTGGATACCAACTGTAATTCCTTTAGGAAAAGCTTTAGACAAAAGAGGCCATGCTTACCTCTTAAGATTATAGACAACATTTCTATTTTATTGATGATATTACGCTTCATAGAAGATTCTATACTATTTTGGGGGAAGGGGAGCATTAATGTGAGAATTTGCTCTATTTGGGCAAGTGGAATTGGATGCTTTTGAAAAAAAGAAAATTATGTAAATTTTAATCAGTTGAGAATTCCATGGACAGAGGAGCCTGACAGGCTACAGTCCATGGGGGTCACAAAGAATTGAACACGACTAAGTGACTAACGCTTACATTTTCAATCAGTTGATCATCTCTAGTTTATAGCAAAACTTTCCTGTTTTCCACCTATATGGTGAACAATGTCTTGATTTATTAGAATTCTTTGTGAAGTCAGCTAGTGAAGGACTTAAAAATATAGCCTTAGTAAGTCTCAGGTCTTCACACATCCTTGAGCATGAAGATGGGGAAGGTTAACAAGATGGCAACTGGGAGAAGTAGCCCAGACTTGGGGCTTGATTGGGTAAGTGGAGTCAGAGATTTTGAGCAAACATGGCCTAGACCAGGTTGAGGATCAGCACTAGACCTACCTAATCAAGAGGGGTGGAGAATTTAATAGATGGACCATTAGGAATAGGACAGATACAAGACTGAGGGAAAACTAGTCAAGAATCTGGCCATAACTGGAGTTGCAATTTTCTTATATGTTTTATACAATTTTTTTTGTATTGGGATATAACCAATTAACAACATTATGATAGTTTCAGGTGAAGAACAAAGGGATTCAGCTGAACACATACATGTATTCATTCTCCCCCTTTCCCTTTCTTCACCTTCAGGCAATTTTCTCATATTCTTAATAGGAATAATGATAGTGCATATTTCACAGGGCTGCTGTAGGAATTAATTGAGATAAAAAAATATAAAGCTCTTAGCAAAGTGCCTGCAATTCAACAATAGCATCTTTGCTTTTGTTTGATAATAATAATATAATAATTATATAATAAAAAGTATTGGGGCAGCACAGAGGAGGAAAAGTTCTCACTGTGATGAAATGTTCTAATAATTCTTTTGTAACTTATTTAAGAATCATATATATCTAACCTTGAATGTCTAAGAGAGACTTGGGCAAAGGCCAGAAGGATTTTTAAAAATTTTATTTTCTACAGCACCGCATGTGAATTGGGAGTGAAGAAGCAGACAGGATAACCGATGAAGGAATTTCAGTGAGACAGAAGAATGCAGTTCTGAGAGATTCTCCAATTTTATACCAAGGATGACCTGCATTTCTTCTCAAATTATTACTTTAGTCACATGCAACGCTCTCCAAATGGTCTCATTAAAAAAGATGCCACTTGGCATCTTCTCCTTACAAAATGTGAAGTGAGTTAAGTTTCAAATCTGGCCTTTTGCTTCGTTTTCTTCCTGTACAAGAGACAGAGACTGTTGCTCTAAACTGGCTTTCTGTAGAATGACTTAAATAAGCATATCATTGTCAAAATGCAGAGCTTCCAGAAGCCAACAGCCTCAGGTGGAATAAAACCTTGATGGTGATGTCTGTAATGATGTTCACTTAAGAGGTCTTCTGTTAATGTTTGAACTGTGATCTCTTTAAGGCCTTGTGTATAGAAGGCCCAACCTTCAGGATCTCAGCATGCAACCACATTTGGAGATAAGGTCTTTAAACAAGTGACTAAGTTAAAATGAGATCGTTATGGTTGAGGTTTTCTAGTTTCATGGGGCTCCCAGGTGTCACTAGTGGTAAAAAGCCCGCCTACCAATGCAGGAGACGTAAGAGACATGGGTTTGATCCCTGGGTCGGGAAGATCCCCTGGAAGAGGGCATGGCAACCTGCTCCAGTATTCTTGCCTGGAAATGGCATGGACAGTGGAGGCTGGCGGGGTACGGTCCATAGGATTGTAAAGAGTCAGACACGACTGAAGAGACTGAGCAAGAATGCACACCTATAGTCCCATAGTCCTTACAAGAAGAGGCAGAGACACAGAGAAAAGGCCACGTGAGGACACAGCCAAAAGGCGGTCACCTTCAAGGCTGCAAGAGAGGCCTCAGAGGAAAGCTAAGTTGCTGACACCTTGACCTTGAACTTCTAACCTTTGGAACTATAAGAAAATAGATTTCTGTTGTTCTGTTGCCGCTCAGTCTGCAGTATTTTGTTAAGGTAGCAAATGAGTACACTTGCCTTGCTCTAGAATCTTCAGCCTGATCTTTCATATTATATGGAACTCAAAGTTCAAGAAATATGAAGAGGGGTTGAGAGTCCCCACCCCCACCCCCCGCATTTATTTTACAGTAGCAAGCTTGCAAAAGCAGCCAAGTTGTCTGTAGGTGACAAGTTAAATACCTGAGTGATCCTCCTGGTTAGTGCCAGGCTATGGTCAGCAAGATGAGGCTACAGTGTAATCCCAACCCACAGAAACATGCTCAGGAAATATGACACAGCTGTTTGGAAACATCCTTGACTTTGCTGTCACTGATAAAGACACGCACATACACACAAGTGCATGTGTTTATACATTCACATACATACACACACAATTATACACATACACACACAATTATACACATACACACACAATTATACACATACACACACAATTATACACATACACACACAATTATACACAGATGTCCACATCTTAAGGGAAGCAAAACAAACTCACACAAGCCTCACTCTGAAACATCCTGGAGTCATGAGGAGCTATTATTCATCAGGAACAAGAGGAAGTATGAGAAAACCACCGAGAAGACATGCAATCAATCTCTCTCTGTCTCTGTTAATGCCTCTCCTATTTTCACTGGACTAATGCTGTTATGGCGGGACATACCACTATCAGATGCTCCTTGGAGCTGCAATCTCACTTTCATAAAGCTTTAGGAGTGATTTGAAGAAACTTCTTGTACAGCCTAACATTAAGGGGGGGAAAAAACGTTAGTGAGGCTAGGAATTCCAACAGTTCTTCTACCTTCTTCTGTCCACCCAGTGGCTTGTGAAGGCTGCATCTCTCTCTCTGCCTAGTCACCAGTGTGGTCATGACTGTGATGGCCCCCGTCAACTCTCTGCCTGCCATGCGACACTCATTGTCCCTGGGGGAGACACTGCATCACATGAAGTCAAACAGGGCTGTCCACCCACAGTCTGGCTGGAAGCGCAGCTGGTCCTGGGGAAGAGCGTGGCACTTCATCATCCATTTCGTTGTTAGTAATGCGGTGAAAACCACAGTCAGCTCCTCTCCTAAATCACAGACGTCACAGGCAGCAGCAGTTCATAGGGGATCCACATGTCAGCTCCTCTGGCTGTGTGCTACGGGAAGCCAGGAACAGCTCCGCTTCTCAATTAGGTGAGAGTGAGTTTGGTCTGAAGGGTGGACAAGGGCCTCTTTCTTCCACCCGGACGGACTCCTGTCCGCCTGCCCTGCTTGTCTCATTAATGTGAGCTTGCAATTATGACACGACGCTCTCAAGATGCAAGTGTTCTCTCATGCTGAGGATGTCTGTGCCTTTTCCTCCCTGTGTGGAAATGCTCCCGCCCATCTGAAAAGTCCAGAAATAAAGCTGTCGGTGTAAGCACATTAAATCAAGAAATGATGAGAGCAAAGCCACTCACGGATTCTGTCTCCCAACAACGAATCTCTGGAGGGACATTTTCCTGTCAGGGAAGCTCTTTCTAGGAGTGTCCACCTTTGAAAACATTTTGCACTCTTGAGAGAGGCATTAAATTTTATTAAGTCTAAATGAAGTTTATTTTACTTTTATGTGTTTTAATCTGTCTTGGAATGCCATGGGAGCTGTTATTGATGGACACATCTCAGTCCTGTTTGAGTATGAGCCAAAGATGCAGGTGATCGAGCCAGAATCTTAAACATTATCCATTAACGTGTTGAAGGCATCCGAGCAGTAAAACCATCCAACGGATATTTACGAACGTGAGGCTCTATCACCGAGATGCCCAGGCATGGCGGATCTATAGAGGGAAAACTACAATCAAGAGAGATGGATAAGTGTCTGGTGAGCCTGAAATAAGTGTACACAAGTATAAAACACATTAAAAGGTGGAAGCAAAACAGAAAAGGGACAAATAAAAGAGAGACGATAACTTACAGCAGACACGTAGGCAATCATATTGTCTCTATAAAGAGTCTTGCTTCTGGGGAGTTTAAGCTGAATGTTTGATTAGGCATTTATTTAATAAATAAGTGTGACATCCTTACAATGCACCTGGCACTCACTAGGCACGTAGGACATAATGATAGACTTCCTGTTTGCTTGCGCAGACACCGCCGTCTGTTGGGGGAGTGAGACTGGCTTCACCCTAAAATCTCTGAAGGTGTGGAGGAAATAGGGGAGCAAGAGTCTTAGTTGAGGCTGGGGATCAGCCTCAGGCGCTGGGGATACTGCAGAAAGGCTTTCTGAGCTGCGCAGCAAGATCGTGAGCAAAGACGAAGATACAGAAGAGGGCATCTGGTGTTGGCCACGGAGGGAACAGAGTCGGGGGCAGGAGCTTGGCTTGAGGTGGGGCAGGGAGCACGCGCGTGCGATCTGCCCGCACTGGGTGGTGGAGAGCCCCCATGCCCGGGCACGCGGAGAAGCTGCAGAGAGAGCTCAGGAGTGGGCCGCCGGCCTAAGCCGAGGCACGCATCCTGTGTCCCAGTCGTGGAGAGCGCACTGAAGTCGCTGAGCAGACACAGTCAGCTCTGCTTTCCTGCAAGACCATTCTGTCCATTCGCAGCAAGCTGAACAGGGCCGAAGCGGGCGAGTGGCACCAGATGGAAGCTTTTACGACAGTTTGCGCCCCTTGACGCCCTTTGCTTTTCCTTCTTCGCTGAGCAATGGAGGTCGGCAGTTACACACTCTGAGGAAGTCGTTCCAGGCCCTGCTTTCAGGTTTGACCCTGCCTGCTCTCCCTGGCGCCTGCTTCAGCGCTTTCACCTGGCGTTGCTCTCTGTCCTTGGGGTGGTGGCCATCAAGTAGAGAGGAGAGCGAGGTTTGAGAGACACCCCGGAGACACAGTCTGTGAGTTTATCACTTCAGTCGACCCAGTCCACACACTGACTAACATTTGAAAATTACTTTGGTAAACTACCTTTATTTTTTCTTTCCTATTTCTTCTTAAAATTTTTAAAAATATAATTGCTTTATAATGTGTTAATTTCAGGTGTACAGTAAAGTGATTCATATATATATGAATATATATACATATATATATTTTTTCAGATTCTTTTGCGTTATAGGATGTTACAAGATATTTAGTTCCCTATACTAGTGCTGTATATGCAGTAGGCCTTTATTGGTTTTCTATTTTATGTATAGCAGTATTTGTTAATCCCCAGCTCCTAATTTATCCCTCTTATACTTTCCCCTTTGGTAACCATATGTTTGTTTTCTATGTCTGTGAGCCTATTCCTGTTTTACAAATAAGTTCATTTGCATCATATTTTTAGATCCCACATATAAAGGATATCATATATTTGTCTTTCCTTGTCTTACTTCACTTAGTATGATGACCTCTAGGTTCATCCATGTTGCTGCTAATAGCATTATTTCTTTCTTTTTTATGGCTGAGTAATATTCTATTGTATATTTCTTAAATATGTATGTATGGCATTGTAAGTGTTATATATATATGTATACACATATATCCTGAATGTATATTCTTTATCCATTCATCTGTCAGTGGACACTTAGTTTGCTTCCATGTCTTGGCTATTGTAGATACTGCTGCTGTGATAATTAGGGAGAGTGTATCTTTTTGAATTAGAATTTTCTCTGGATATCAATTCAAGAATTCTAGCTTTTTTCCCTCTCCAAACAACTTTCTCCCCTAAGGTTTCCATAAAGATCATGTTAATGTAATCTTCACCTAAAGAAGTCTTTATAACGTAAAAGGAACAAGTTCTATTACTCTATTAAAGGTATAATACATATCTACCAGGTATAGATCTAAATGCTTTGCATGAATTAAGTCATTTAAGTCCACAGTGTTGCTGCTGCTGCTGCTCCTAAGTCACTTCAGTCGTGTCCGACTCTGTGTGACCCCATAGACGGCAGCCCACGGCTCCCCCGTCCCTGGGATCCTCCAGGCAAGAACACTGGAGTGGGTTGCCATTTCCTTCTCCAATGCATGAAAGTGAAAAGTGAAAGGGAAGTCGCTCAGTCGTGTCCGACTCTTAGTGACCCCATGGACTGCAGCCTACCAGGCTCCTCCGTCCAGCGGATTTTCCAGGCAAGAGTACTGGAGTGGGGTGCCATTGCCTTCTCCAAGGCCCACAGTGTTAAGTACTTCAAACATAAAAACTCTTTTAATCATTAAAAAAAATGCATCTCGTGGTATAAGTATTCTTCTCATTTTATAGATTTGGAAATTGAGGTCCTTTGCAGTTTCAAGCATATGGGAAACATCTTTTTGATGATAACCTTCTTTATGGTCCTCAAATCGCTCTACAGACATCAGACTTCTATCAACTTCATCGATCAATAGAATTATAGATTCTCAGAATGAGAGAAATTTTGTAGGTACTTTTTCCAGCCCCACAGGCAGGGTTCCTATACGTGTTCTGGGCCTAGAGTACATTTATTCCTTTAGTCATTCCCTCATTGCCCATCAGGTCAGTTCAGTTGCTCAGTCATGTCCAACTCTTTGGGACCCCATGGACTGAAGCACGCCAGGCTTCCTTGTCTATCACCAACGCCCAGAGCCTACCCAAACTCATGTCCATTGAGTCGGTGATGCTATCCAGCCATCTCATCCTCTGTCGTCCCTTTCTCCTCCTGCATAGATTCTTTGTCTAGATGATCACTGCTGGTAAAGGTACTCTGCCTGTCCTGTCATCCTTTTAAGCATGGTTTCAGCACTTTTAGTGACAGGGAATTCACTGCCTTCTTGAAGCAGCCTATTCTGTTGTATATTTAGTTTCCTTGTGGCCTGGGTTCAATCCCTGGTAAGGGAACTGAGATCCAGCAAACTGTGTGGCCAAAAAGAAAAAAGAATGTGGTCTTGCTTATTTAGTCTGTGAGATTTCTTTTTCTTTTTTTTTTTTTTTTTTGGTGAGATTTCTTATATTGAGCCCAGAACTATTTCCATCCAACTTGCAATCACTGATCGTAATTTTATCCTTTGAGACCGTCTAGAGTAAGTGTAATCTTTTTTCCATGGAACAACTCTTTTAATTGAAGGACCTTTTTCTTTGGGTAAATTTTCACTCCATTCCACCAAGTCTTCTCTTTCTTGGCTCTACATCCTTCATACTTTATGTGGCTCAGTTTCAAATTTCCTTAGCATCTTAATTACTGTCCTCAGGTTGTTCATATCTAAACACATCCCACTTCATCTACATGAGCCTTTCCATGCAGTGTCCAGCACTCTAGCAGTTTTCCAAGCCTTCTCTCTTCTAAGAATGGCAGAGAGCAGTTTTCCCTCACTTCGCATTGCCTTGCCTTAACTCATAACATTTGTGATTACGTCCTTGTGTTGGTGTCTTAGCCCATGCAAGAGAGCGAGAGGGGCAAAGATCATGAACTAGTTTTGTTTTCAATAGTATCTATAGCACAGTGCCTGGCATGAATAAATGTGTCACAAATGTTCATGAAATGAATGAATGACTAACTGAATGAATCGTTCACTGCTCTTAAGACACCAAAAAAGAGCATGCTGGGTTTTCTAAATTGCAGTGAACTAGAAGATTACAAATGGCCAATAGGTATATGGAAAAAATGCTCATTGTCACTAACCAATCAGGAAGAGCAAGTCAAAATCACAATGAGATATCACCTTACATCTCTCAGGATGGCTATTGTTCAGTTGCCCAGTCGTGTCTGACTCTTCACAACCCCATGGACTGCAGCACATCAGGTTTCCCTGTCCCTCACCATCAGTCATTTTTTAATCAAAAAATGAAATAAAATAAAAAGACACCCCCCCCACCCCTGAGACAGTGATCTAGAGGTAACTTTTGGAGATGTACTAGCCCCATCAGCCCATTTTCAGGAGGGAAAACTGAGACCAGAGAAGTAAATTATTTGCTTACGGTCACACATCAATGCTCAGAGCAGAACTCTGGCCCATTGATTCCCACTTCAGAGCCAGTGAGTGAAAGGGCCACCCCAGGTCTCAGTGGGGTATGGTGGTGGTGGCGGTGGGCATGAGACAGGCATTTGCAACCTCTGAGTGCCAGGCACCTTGGGCTCTGCTGGGACCCTGGGCAAAGCACAGGGAAGTAGCCTTTGCGGCCCAGGCTTCACTTCCAGGGCCGGAGTTAACTCAGTGGGATGGGGCTGTGTTCAAGGCAGCTTTGGGCCTCAGCTGTCTATTCAGGGCTTTTTCAGGGTCTGCATAAGGCTCAAATATGGATTTAGCATCTTTCGTCTAAGATCTCAGCTGTACTGGGAAAGGACTGACAAATAAGAAACCACTAGGGATATACCTGGAGAATTATTCCAGGGAAATGAAGTGTTGGCAGCACCATGAAATAAATTCCATTTTTGTTCTGCTCAGGCTCACCGAGAGGAAGGAAGGAAGCTGAGGCCATTACCGTTCTTAGCAAACAAAGCGAGTCTGGATGTCAGTTGCTGCTTTCCCCTGTAGATGCTGTTCATAGACGTGTCTGGCCTGATCACAGGAGAATTATGGCTCTCATACCATAAACAGCACTGATCCGTAGCCTCCCTCTGAGACTATGAGGGGGATTCTGCATTAGTATTTTACAACTTGAAACAATGTATAATGTAAGCCCCTAATCTGATGGTAATGGTCCACTCTGTCACCCTGAGCTACAGCAGCGCCAGTGACAGCCTGAGTGACGCCTGCCCGTCTGGGGCTCTGTGGCTTGGCATGACTTCATTCAGTCCTCACAGCAGCACTTACCCCCATCTTATAGGTGAGGGAATCGGGGTTCCTGGAGTGCCAATTTTGAAATCACGTCTCCCTAACTCTAGAGTCAGTGTTCTTAACCCTGTGTTCTCTGATTGCATAGTGTGCTGGGAAAACGACTGTTAACCTAGTTGTGGCTCTCTTGTTTTAGGCAGAAATTTTCTCTTCCTGGCTTTCAAATATTGCTTTCTGCTTTGAGTGCCTTTACAATCCTCCTGTTCCAACTTTGTGCATGTGTGAACTCAGTCGAGTCTGGCTTTGAGACCCCATGGACTGTGCCCCACCAGGCTCCTCTGTCCATGGGATTTTCCAGGCAAGAACCCTGGAGTGAGTTGCCATTTTCTACTCCAAGGGACTTTCCTGACCCTGGAATTGAATCTGTGTCTCCTGCGTTGGCAGGCAGATTCTTTACCACTGCGCCACATAGTACCCTGTCTCTACTCATCTTGCTGGATTCCATGCAGGTACCCCTACTTCTAGGAATCTCTCTTTGGCCCCTCCTTCTCATCTGACTTTGCCTCTCCCCTTCATCACAGTTCTGCCATTAATTAATGATTCTGTTTCCCCACTGCTAGACTGTGGATCCCTTGAGGTCAATGGCCATTACTTATTGAGCCTGTGTCCCCAGTGCCAGGCATAAGTTGGTTTTCTTTCTAGATTTCATTTATTATATGAAAGATAAGACTCTGAAACACCTGAAAATTGGTAGCAGCATTTTTCTAATCACAAGATGGTGGGAGGTGGTTTTAAAGTTTACCTTCTTCATTGCTGTCAGCAGTATCCCCAGGAGGGTACCTGGCTCAAGTAGATACACAGTGAAGTGAATGTGGGGCTTCCCTGGTGGTTCAGTGGTAAAGAATCCACCACAATGCAGGAGACATGAGAGACACTGGTTCAATCCCTGTGTTGGGAAGATGCCCTGGAGAAGGAAAAAGCAACTTGCTGCAGTATTTTTGCCAGGAAAATCTCATGAATAGAGGAGCCTCATGGGCTGCAGTCCATATGGTTGCAAAGAGTCAGACATGACTGAGCGTGCATAGTTGGTTTCAGTTCAGTTCAGTCACTCAGTTGTGTTTGACTCCTTGTGACCTCATAAATCACAGCACACCAGCCCCCCCGTCCATCACCAACTCCTGGAGTTCACACAAACTCACGTACATCAAGTCAGTGATGCCATCCCGCCATCTCATCCTTGGTCGTCCCCTTCTCCTGCCCCCAATCCCTCCCAGCATCAGAGTCTTTTCCAGTGAGTCAACTCTTCGCATGAAGTGGCCAAAGTATTGGAGTTTCAGCCTCAACATCAGTCCTTCCAAAGAACACCCAGGACTAATCTCCTTTAGGATGGACTGGTTGGATCTCCTTGCAGTCCAAGGGACTCTCAAGAGTTTTCTCCAACATAACAGTTCAAAAGCATCAATTCTTCAGTGCTCAGCTTTCTTCACAGTCCAACTCTCACATCCATACATGACTACTGGAAAAACCATATCCTTGATGAGATGGAACTTTGTTGGCTAGTAATGTCTGCTTTTCAATATGCTGTCTAGGTTGGTCATAACCTTCCTTCTAAGGAGTAAGCATCTTTTAATTTCGTGGCTGCAGTCACCATCTGCAGTGATTTTGGAGCCAAAAAAATAAAGTCTGACACTGTTTCCACTGTGTCCCCATCTATTTCCCATGAAGTGATGGGACCAGATGCCATGATCTTAGTTTTCTGAATGTTGAGCTTTAAGACAACTTTTTCACTTTCATCAAGAGGCTTTTGAGTTCCTTTTCACTTTCTTTCACAAGGGTGGTGTCATCTGCATATCTGAGGTTATTGATATTTCTCCCGGCAATCTTGATTCCAGCTTGTGCTTCTTCCAAGTCCAGTGTTTCTCATGATGTACTCTGCATAGAAGTTAAATAAGCAGGGTGACAGTATACAGCCTTGACGAACTCCTTTTCCTATTTGGAACCAGTCTGTTGTTCCATGTCCAATTCTAACTGTTGTTTCCTAACCTGCATATAGGTTTCTCAAGAGGCCGGTCAGGTGGTCTGGTATTCCCATCTCTTTCAGAATTTTCCAAAGTTTATTGTGATCCACACAGTCAAAGGCTTTGGCATAGTCAATAAAGCAGAAATAGATGTTTTTCTGGAACTCTCTTGCTTTTTTGATGATCCAGCAGATGTTTGCAATTGGATCTCTGGTTCCTCTGCCTTTTCTAAAACCAGCTTGAACATCTGGAAGTTCACAATTCATGTGTTGCTGAATCCTGGCTTGGAGAATTTTGAGCATTACTTTGCTAGTGTGTGAGATGAGTATAATTATGCTGTAATTTGAGCATTCTTTGGCATTGCCTTTCTTAGGGATTGAATGAAAACTGCCCTTTTCCATTCCTGTGGCCACTGCTGAGTTTTCCAAATTTGCTAGCATATTGAGTGCAGCACTTTCACAGCATCATCTTTCAGGATTTGAAATAGCTCAACTGGAATTCCATCACCTCCGCTAGCTTTGTTCATAGTGATACTTTCTAAAGCTCACTTGACTTTACATTCCAAGATGTCTGGCTCTAGGTGAGTGATCACACCATAGTTGGTTTAGTTGACTGTAAAAGACTCAGAAAGTCCTACCAAAAATATACTCAACTGAAAAAAAGAAAAGACCAATCTCAGGAGGGAATGATGAATGTCATTCAAGATATCCAAGCACAACCTGGGACTCTGGTGTGAGAGAGACCTGGGTTTAAATACCAGCTCTATCTACTTGGCACTTGACCTAGCATTAAGTCACTAAAGTCGATTTCTCCATCTAAAAATGGTAGATGATAATAATAATGCCAAAATTAAAGATCCAGTGAGGGAATTATTTATAATACTACCTATAAGAATCTTAGCACAAAGCTCAGCATCATGTTTGCACTAATAAATGTGACTGTATACTTCACCCTTTGCAACAGATCTGTGAAGGTCTTGAGATATACTTTTCTTGAAATAAGTGTTGCTAATCTGATTTGTAGATGGGGGTGACTAGGTGTCCATGATTCCACATCAGTAATATATAAAGTGTGGAACTAATTTTTTCACATTAAATTCTTGGCATAAGCAAACCTACTACCACATGACATTCTTTTAGTAAAGTCAGTCACTTGCACATACTGCATTTTATAACATTTTATGGCAATTTTATATGATTTTTTTTTCTATACTGAGAATTACTTAAGGCAGAAGTTGTCTCAAATTCATCTTTCCTTGGGGTTTGGACATAGTACAATGCCTGGCATATAGTTGACAATTTTTAACATTTATCACAACTGTCCTTGAAATTTTTTTAAGTGCAGTTATGTTTTGGGCTTCCCTGGTAGCTCAGTGGTAACGAATCTGCCTGCCAATTCAGGAGATGCTTGTTAGATCCCTGGGTCTGGAAGATCCCCTGTGGCAAGAGCTATAGGTAGGTGTGACACTTAGCTCTTCCATAGGTGATTCTGACCTCAGAGTGCCTGAGAGTTGCCTGGAAAAGTGGGTAAGATGCAGGTGAAGGTACTGATAAGGATGGAGGAGACAAATACAGTAAGTCCCCTGCAGGCACTAGTGGCAAAGAATCTGCCTGCCAGTGCAGGAGACAAAAGAGACGTGGGTTCGATCTCTGGGTTGGGAAGATACCCTAGAGGAGGACATGGCAACCCACTCCAGTGTTCTTGCCTGGAGAATCCCATGGACAGAGGAGCCTGGATGGCTATTGTCCATGCTCAGACTGAAGTGACTGAGCATGCACACACATGAAACTTTGAATTTGTGAACTTTCAAGGATGTGAGTGTGCCCCTCCATGCCAGCTGTTGTACTGTACTACTGTACTTTTCAAGATACTGTACTGCAAGATTAAAAATATTTCCTTTATTTTTGGAGTTTGTTTTTAATGTATCATTTGTGTGAAAAGTATAAACCTATTATAGTACAGTACTAGATAGCTGATTGTGTTAATTGGGTACCTAGTTGGAGTTAAGAACGAATTGGACTTAACAGACACATTCCCAGAATGGAAGTTGATTATATGCAGGGGACTTACTGTATAAGTGCTGGTAGAAACCTTATTGCAGCAGGACACCATCCTGCTGTTCCGGGGCAACTCCAACAGCTGCAGAACTTGGATGTGGGTCCAGCAGGCTGGGGATGGGTCACTGAGGGAGAGACACTCTCAGAGTCCAGGTGGGGGAAAATCACCAGGCAGCCTTGAAATGTGATGTGGTCCCTAATCACTGGCTTGAACATGAGGGAGAGATTGGGTCTCTGGGAGATGGACTGGAGCTAAGTAGGACTTCTGTTGCAGAGGCACGGTGCTGCTGGGGACATTGCTAAGTCAGGTGCAGAAACAAGAACTAGCACCTGAGATGGGGTCTGATGGGCCGCATCTTTTTCTTTATGGCACAGACACAGCTCAGGCATCTCCCCACTGTACTTCCTTCTGCCTCTTGCATTGCAGTCATCAACACTGGTACTGCAGTGATCTGCTTATATTTCTGCCTCCCTCGCTATATGGTGAACAGCTTGACAGCATCAGCCATGTATTGTTGTTGTTTATTTGTCTTCATGTCCATAGTACGTATCTCAGAGCTTGGCCAATGATTCCTGCTTTCTGAATTATGGAATAAGTGGGTGGCTGGGTGGATTTGTGAATGACTTATTTTCCTTCCCTTCCCCATGCCCTTGTTAGGAGAGAGGAGTTTACATCCCTCTAGCAGGAAAAAGGGCTTCCCAGGTGGCTCGGTGAGTAAATAATATGCCTACCATGCAGGAGATGCAGGTTTGATCCCTGGGTTGGGAAGATCGTCTGGAGAAGGAAATGGCAACCCACTGCAGTGCTCTTGCCTGGAGAATCCAATGGACAGAGGAGCCTAGAGGGCTACAGTCCATGGGGTCACAAAGAGTTGGACATGACTGAAGTGACTGAGCACAGCAGAAAAACAGGGCCCTGCTGCGAGCTGAAGAAGGATTGAATGCACCTGTGGGAATTAAATGGTCCAATTGTGGGAAAAGGCGAACCAAAGAGGTGGGGACCAAAAGAGAAAGAACTGGACCACTAGACATTGGTCACTGACACCTTAGTGTGGCTGAATCTGTGATGGCTTTTTTTTTTTTTTTTTCCTTTATCAACACAGCTAATCAGAGAGTGATGAAGATGGGAAGGAGGAAGAAAAAGTTTACAATGATAATATATTCTTGCATTTACTTTATTTATATCTTCAAATTTAAACCTTAAACGATTCTTGTAAAACGGATTTATTATTACCACAACAAAATGTGGAAATGGAGCAATTTGCTTAAGATCACAGGGGTACTCCAGGGCAGTCTGAAGTCAGTGGTACTCACTGGTGAGTGCTTACCTTAACTTGGGTCCTGAGGGTAGAACATGGGAATTATGAACACATTGGACGCCTGAGGGGAGGGAGTCTGGTCTCCTATTTCCCGTCAATGCCTCTGACACACCCAACAGGACCTCTACAACATGAAGTACATTCTAGGGAGGATTTCATCAGTCCTAATTGGTTTCTTACTGACAATTCTGGGTGTTGCCCGTGGTTTCTGTGTAGTTTTATTATATTGATTAAGCTAGTTATCTGCCATAGGAAAATGGTTATAACCAGAAATTTGGGGAAACACATATTCTGCAGCAATTGGTTCTAGAGACACAAATTTAATAAAAATATAATTACCCATTGTTGAGTAACTGGAACTATGCTAGCACTCCCCGAGTGTTCTTCTAATTCCTCCTCACATGAACTCTACCAAGTAGGTGTTGTCACCTCAAATTGGCAGATGAAGGAAAGAGGCTCTAAAGGCTAACCACCTTAGCTTTGTATGTGTGCTAAGTTGCTTCAGTTGTGTCCGACTCTTTGCAACCCTATGAACCATAGCCCACCCAGGCTCCACTGTCTAAGGGATTCTCCAGGCAAGAATCCTGGAGTGGGTAGCCATGCCCTCTGCAGGGAATCTTCCTGACCCAGGGACCAAACCTTTGTCTCTGACATCTCCCTCAATGACAGGTGGGTTCTTTACCACTGCCACCTGGGAAGCCCAGCGTAGCTCTACTACTTTCAAATTCTGACCTTGGATGATTCTTTCTGACTTCAACTCCTGTCTCCTTTGTATTACCGCTTGCCTGGATTAGGGGTTCGTTTGGGGAGGTAGACTGTAAATATACAATTAAAGATAGTAACTGACATAAGTGCTTTAATAGATGTTCCAAAACACGGTGGAGCTGATCAGTTCTTTAGTTGGAGAAAGTGGAGGTATGGATGGGACATTCAAACTGAGTGCTAAATGAGGAACAGCTTTTGAAAAATTGCTCTTCTGCCTTGTGTGTTTAAATCACTTTAAATTTCAACAAACAAACAGGTGGAATGGAAAATATGTTTGTGTATGCAGCCTCCCTTTGCCCTGGAGCCCATCACATCCTGTGCTCCCTTGGGACATGTCTTTTTCTACCCAATACTGTTGGCTGCTCCCCCTGGGTTCATGTTCATAGTTAAACTGATGGTCCAACTGTTCCCAGTGAAAAGAACAAATATTCTGATGCAAATCTTGACTGTAGACCTGTCACATCATTAAGGCAGAGCTGTCAAACATCTTCTCTTCCAAAGACCAAAGTACATTTTTAGCAACATGTTCGTGTGTCTGTGTTGCTCATTCAAGGCTGTGCTATAATCAAGAATATTTCAAGAGATTCCCTGCTGGTGCTGGAGGAGTTTGTGCATAGATTTAAGTAATAAATTGGCAATCATTACACATATGAGAGGAACATTCAATATCCTAGGGTAAAATTGATAACTGACTCTTTAGATAGCACCATCTTTATAAGTTTTATTTTCCTTTTCTTTTCATTATTTTTTTTTTACTAATCTGTCTTCTTCTTCTAAGTAACCAAAACATGATTTCAAAAATCTGCTCTTTTATTTATTTATTTTTCCCTCAGAGGTTTATATTTTTTGCTTTTTTTCTAATTATTTTCCTGGTGTAGTGCAGTGCTCAGTTGTGTCTGACTTTTCGTGACTCCATGAACTGTAGTGTGCCAGGCTTCCCTGCCCATGAAATTTCCCAGGCAAGAAAACTGGAATGGATTGCCATTTCCTTCTCCAGGGATCTTCCCAACCCAGGGATTGAACCTACATCTCTTGCATCTCCTGCATTGGCAGGCAGATTCTTTACCACTAGCACCACCTGGGAAGCCCTAGACAATGTAGCTCCATAGCTTAACCAAAAGTTATGCAAACTTTTTAATACCAGTTTTCTCATTTGTAAAATGGGATGATGATAGCACTGATCTCATTGACTTGATGTGGCATCAAACAAGATAATGTTTGTAGAAAGCTGAGTATTATTCCTGGTAAACAGGGAAATATCCAGGAAATGTTAGTTATTATGATGTTTTCTAGCACAGTTCTTGTTACATAGCAGATACTTGAATTTTTCTATTAATGGCAGAAGAAGACACAAGTCATGGGGAAAATGACTAACTTATTTAAGGAACAACATTTTATGGGAGAACTGAAATGTTGTTATTTTTCAGTAGCTAAATGGTGTCTGATTCTTTGCAACCCCATGGACTCCAGCACACCAGGCTTCCCTGTCCTTTACTATCTCCTGGAGTTTGCTCAGACTCATTAACTGAACAGAACTCTTGTCCACCTCTTTCCAGCCAAGGCTATTTCTCTTCCTAGTAGAGCAATCTACCTTTCTTTTTTTAAAAATGCCATTTGTCCACATTTTATTCTATGAAAAATGGCTTGTGTTATTTCTATTTGTATTTATTTATGTTTCTAAATGCTTCTCACTTCCAAAAAATTGTTTCATAAAAAGCCGTAAACCATAGATAGACCATCACTTAACAGATACTGGAAAACACTAATCCAAAACAGAGAGGGGATAGGCAATCACATATCAAAGCCACAGTATGAGGGAGAGGCAGTGCTGGACCTCAGCATGCGGCTCTCTGAGGCCAGCAGTTGAGCACATGGGCACGTGTGCCCAGAGGCGACCCTCAAGTTTTGAGCCCCCAGGGATCCACATGAAGCTGCTCATAGCAGTGTAGAGAGGCCTCATCACTGATATGTTTACAGTCCCTCTTGACATGCTTAACACAGTCTACAAGGGTCAAAGACTGGGCAGCTATCAGACCGTCCCTCAACTGCTGAAACCCTATGTCTGTTAACAGACATAGACACAGATCTGTATACTTACCTTTTACCGGAGAAGTTTGCAGCTGAAAATACAGCTGGACTACAGCACTGTAAGCCCATGGTCCTTCCAGCTGCTCAGGCAAAAGGTCAAGTTGGAGAGTAGCCTGAGTCTGATGTTCCAGTTGAAACAGGCTGCAGATGGCCTGTTTGTTTAGCCTGTCAGATCAGTCACTGCTTGCACTTTGCAATGTGATAGTCCAACCAAGGACTATTACTATTCATTACTATTCTTTATAACTATACTTTACCCTCACAGATAATTAGAAACTCGCAAGGTGATGGGCAGCTTCTGTGATTCAGTTGTGTGTCCTGCCGACCGCAGAGTGGACCTCCTGAGTTTTTACGCAACATCTGGAGTGTTAATTGGCGTTGTCCAAGAAGGAAAGAAGTCTCCAGCTACCTAGAGAAAACACATCCATCCTCCATTTTATGTGACATGAAGAGAAAATGCTGTCTTGGTGAATTATCTCCTGCTCTGGAGGGTATGTGAAGAATTTATTCAGAATCCAAAGGTTGCAGCCTAATGTCAGAAAGCTGTTCTATTTGATTGTATCTTCAGAGGGCCACTCTTTCAAATATTGTGGCCAAGCTCTTCTTCTGAATGCTTCTGAAACAAAACTACTTTCAAAACCTGAAAAAAAAAATCAATCATTCATACACTGGTCTATCCAGTGGCTTATACATACAAAAAAGACTTTAGTATACTATTTGCTAAAGAGTTTGGTTGTCATCACAGTTACATAAAGCTGAAAAACTGTGATCCTTAAACTCAAAGAACTTAAAGAAATATTTAACCTTTATTATGGAAGGAAATGCAGTGTTTATTTTTTTGTCCAGCTATCTTCACAAGAAGTCTGGTAGGGCAAATTTGATTTGCTGAAAAATGTTTTTAATGACAAAGGAACTATACTAACATTGTACGGTGTTAAAGATATAAAACTGAAGTGCTATGGATTCTCAGGTTGTGGAAAGACTATTTGAGCTGTCAGGGAAGATTTCACAGGGTAGGTGGCATTTATTTGGTTCTTAAGAAATGGTCTAGTGCCCTGCATGCTGGCCTCAAAAGATGTCCATTACAAATCTCTAGAACCTTATATGGAAAGCACACATTAAAAGAGTAAACATTTCCTTATATGGAAAAAAAATCTTATATGATTACATGAAGGATTTTGCATGGAAGAGCTTATCCTGGATTATCAAGCTAGATACTTCTCAATCCAATGAGAAGAATCCTTTTAAGAATGAGGTAGAACCTAGAGATTGTCATATACAGTTACATAAGTCAGAAAAAGATAGGCATTGTATAATATTTCATATACATGGACACTAGAAAAGTGATTCAGATAAACTTATTTGCAAAGCAAATAAGAGACACACCTGTAGAGAACAAACTTATAGTTTTCCAGGGGTGAAGGAGGGTTAAGGTAAGTTGGGAGATTGGAAATGACATTATACACTACTATGTGTAAAATATAGAACTGATGAGGACCTACTGTTTTGGCCACCTGACGGGAACAGGCACCTCATTGGAAAAGACCCTGATTCTGGGAAAGATTGAGGGCAAAAGGAGAAGAGACAGACAATGAGATGGCTAGATGGCATCACCGGTGTGATGAACATGAGTTTGGGTGAACTCTAAGTGATGGTGAGGGACAGGGAAGCCTGGCGTGCTGCAGTCCGCGGGGTTGTGAAGAGTCAGGCATGGCTGGGCGACTGAACAAAAACAACTGTATAGCAGAGGGAACTCTACTCAATGCTCTGTGGTGACCTGAATGGAAAAGAAATTCAAAAAAGAAGGGATTTATTTGTATATATAACTGACTCTTGGATGTACAGTGGAAACTAACACAGCATTGTGAAGGAACTATGCTTTTGAGCTGTGGTGTTGGAGAAGACTCGTGAGAGTCCCTTGGGCTGCAAGAAGATCCGACCAGTCAGTCCTAAAGGAAACCAGTCCTGAATATTCATTGGGAGGACTGATGCTGAAGCTGAAACTCCAATATTTTGGCCACCTGATGCGAAGAACTGACTCATTTGAAAAGACCCTGATTCTGGGAAAGATTGAAGGCGGGAGGGGAGGGGACAACAACCGATGAGATGGTTAGATGGCATCACCGACTCAACAGACATGAGTTTGAGCAAGCTCCGGGAGATAGTGATGGACAGGGAAGCCTGGCGTCCTGCAGTCCATGGGGTTGCAAAGAGTTGGACACAACTGAGCAGCTGAACTGAACTTCAATAAAATTTTAAAAAAGGAATGAGGCAGAGAAAGATTTGACAGAAAAGAAAGTGGCAGCATGATCACAGTGGTGGAGACTGGAGTGATCAAACATAAGCAGGCACGTGGGAACCATATGCTAGGAGAGGCCCCCGGCACCCTCCAGGGGGCTGCAGGCCTGTTGACGGTTGATTTTATACCTTCGGCTTCCAGAACTGTGACAGAATAAAGTTCTGTTGTTTTAGCCACCTAGTTTGTGGCAATTTGTTACACAGCCATAGAAAACCAGTACAAATATGTAGGATTTTATCAGGTTAGAGAAAATGGGCAACTAAGGTAGAAGGAACAATGTGACCAAAAACAACAGAAAAAATAGGAGACAGAGAAAGTCTGGGATCCAAGAAGGGCTTGGTGTATCTGGAGCACAAATGAGCGTGAATTATGCCCGCCATTTATTGAACACTGTTAGATGCCATGCTTTGTGTACAGTGCTCTCCATGCAATTTCTGGTTCATTCCCCACAGATCCCCCATGAGACAGATTTTCTCATCTCCATTTTATAGATGAGGAAACAGGCAAACGCATTGAATCATATGCCCGTGGTCCCAGAGTTAGGAAGCATTTGAGCTAGTGTTCTGAGTCTGTCTGTCTGTCTGTCCAGGCACTAAACCTCTATGTCATCTTGTCTTCTTAGAAATAAAAGCATGAGCTTTCTCTCTCCTGTATGCGTGTGAAGTCACTTCAGTCATGTCTGACTTTTTGCATTCCTATGGACTGTAGACCTCTAGGTTCCTCTGTCCATAGGATTCTCCAGGTGAGAATATTGGAACGGGCTGCCATGCCCTCCTCCAGGGGATCTTTCCAACCCAGGGATCAAACCCACATCTTCTGGAAGCTCCTGCCTTACAAGCGGATTCTTTACCACTGAGCCACTGGAGAAGCCCCTTGTTTCTCCTACTAGACTATAAAGTCTATGAGAGAAGAGAATGTAATTCCTAATCACCAATGATTCCCCGGACATGGCAGAGTGAATTATAAGTATTTACAAACTATGACAATTCATTGGAAGGACTAATGCTGAAGATGAAACTCCAATACTTTGGCCACCTGATGCGAAGAACTGACTCATTGTTAAAGACCCTGATGCTGGGAAAGATTGAAGGCAGGAGGAGAAGGGGATGACAGAGGATGAGATGGTTGGATGACATCACTGACTTGATGGACATGAGTTTGAGGAAGCTCAGGGGTTGGTGATGGGCAGGGAAGCCTGGTGTGCTGGAGTCCACTGGGTTGCAAAGAGTTGGACATGACTGACTGAACTGAACAGAACTGACAATTGTTAAGCTCTGTAAAAGGATGCAGGACAAGGACCAGAAAGCATTGCTGAGAATCTCTTAACTGGAATGAGGTAAGGAAACACAAAGGCCCTCTTCTACTCCATCTCCATATCACAAAAGGATTTTCTTCTCCCTGAAGCAAACATTGGAGATGTGTGTGGGCAGAGGGTAGGTGAAAGCTGGTAATCTCCATAAGAAAGAATTACTCCAAGACCAGGTCCTGTGCATACAATGAGCACCACTGGCAGAGGCTAAATTCCTTCTACTGCTCTATAGATCACCACAAAGAAGGACCCACTGCAGTCTTGTTCATGGATGCTTCTCAGACCTTTGAAGGAAATCAGAAGCTGTTTTTCATCCCTTGGAAGAATGATTCCCTAATGGGAATTTTTTTTCTTTTAAGAAACCAGTCTCTTTTTGCTTCAAAGCCAAGCTTTCCCAAGTAGATTTCCAGTTCTTACTACTGCCAGTTAGGACAGAATGATAGATGCCATCTCTGCTGTGGAACACAGGCCTCTCTGGTGGCTCAGATGGTAAAGAATCCACCTGAAAAGAAGGAGACCTGGATTTGATCCCTTGGTTGGGAAGATCCCCTGGGAGAGGGCATGGCAACCCACTCCAGTATTCTTGCCTGGAGAATCTCCATGGACAGAGGAGCCTGGTGGGCTATAGTCCATGGGGTCACACAAAGTTGGACATGACTGAGCAACTAAGCACAGCACTACTCTGGAGTGCAACTTTTGCTTTAGAAGTCAGAGGCTGAATGAAGCTCATGCTAGAAGGTGCTGATCTGTAGAGAGGTCTGTTATTAGAGGCAGCAGAAGTGGAAACTTGCCCTGGAGAGAGTATGCTGGTCTGGATGTGGTAATAGAGTCATGGACAATAAAGGCAGCTCCCTCAGTAAAAGGGGAACAAACCACACAATAGGAAAGTGGCATAGAAGGATTCAAAGTGAAGCATTTGTGAAAGAGTCGAGAACAAGAAAGAGTGCAATGTGGAAAGCAACGTAGCATAAGAATTTTCATGGAAGGCAGTTCAGTTCAGTCGCTCAGTCATGTTCGACTCTTTGCAACTCCATGAACCACAGCACGCCAGGCCTCCCTGTCCATCACCAACTCCTGGAGTTCACCCAAACTCAGGTCCATTGTGTCCGTGATGCCATCCAACCATCTCATCCTCTGTTGTCCCCTTCTCCTCCTGCCTTCAATCTTTCCCAGCATCAGGATCTTTTTATTTTTATTTATGTTTTTATTTTTTTATTTTTATTTTTTTATTTTTTAAATTTTAAAATCTTTAATTCTTACATGCTTTCCCAAACATCTTTTTAAATGAGTCAGCTCTTCGGATGAGGTGGCCAAAGTATTGGAGTTTCAGCTTCAACATCAGTCCTTCCAATGAACACCCAGGACTGATTTCCTTTAGGATGGTCTGGTTGGATCTCCTTGCAGTCCAAGGGACTCTCAAGAGTCTTCTCCAACATGACAGTTCAAAAGCATCAATTCTTTGGCGCTCAGCTTTCTTTATAGTTCAGCTCTCACATCCATACATGACTACTGGAAAAACCATAGCCTTATGAGATGGACCTTTGTTAGCAAAGTAATGTCTCTGCTTTTTAATATGCTGTCTAGGTTGGTCATAACTTTCCTTCCAAGGAGTAAGCGTCTGCTAATTTCATGGCTGCAGTCACCATCTGCAGTTATTTTGGAGCCCCCCCCCCCAAATAAAGTCTGTCATTGTTTCCACTGTCTCCCCATCTATTTGCTGTGAAGTGATGGGACCAGATGCCATGATCTTAGTTTTCTAAATGTTGAGCTCTAAGCCAACTTTTTCACTCTCCTCTTTCATTTTCATCAAGAGGCTTTTTAGTTCTTCATTTTCTGCCATAAGGGTGGTGTCGTCTGCATATCTGAGGTTAGGTTATTGATATTTCTCCCGGCAATCTTGATTCCAGCTTGTGCTTCTTCCAGCCCAGCGTTTCACAGGAGTGGCAGCTGCGTGGAATGGGAGCAGCCAAGAGGAGCTACCCCATGGAAGGCTATGCTTCCCTAAAAGAAATGTTCATGTTATAAACCTGGTGACCCTCTACAACTGCACCCCTCCACACACACACACACATGCACGCTAGCATAGAGAACGCAGGAGAGAAAAAAGAAGTTAACCCCTAAGGATGACGGATCTGACTCTGATTTGTTTACTTTCATACCCAGAAGCCTCCAACCTTTCTCTATTTAAAAAAAAATTTCAAGCTCTCCATCTTCTCAACTTCTGGATTTCAGCTGTTATCTAAATTTTGTGTTATTGTTTCTGACCTCAGTCCAGGCCTGTGCATGCAGCTTGTATTTCCCTGCCCACAAATCTTTCACATTCCCTGTTTCCCTTTCTTGGTATCTCCACTCACAGAATCACCTCAACATGGTTTTTTGGTATTATTTCTTCCTCTGAACTTCCCTCTCATCTCCACCCTTTAAGGCCAAACAGAAGCTAACATAATTTATCCATTCATTCTTTCATATATTGGACCAATATTTGTTGAGAATTTTTTTCTATTAGCAAAGGTAACACCACTTTCTGTTATTTTTGTTGTTGCAATTGCCCTTCCTTACTGACGGGCTTCCCTGTAGCTCAGTTGGTAAAGAATCTGCCTGCCATGCACGAGACCCTGGTTTGATTCCTGGGTCAGGAAGATCTGGTGGAGAAGGGTTAGGCTACCCACTCCAGTACTCTTTTGGGCTTCCCTTGTGGCTCAGCCAGTAAAGAATCCACCCACAACGCGGGAGACCTGGGTTCCATCCCTGGGTGGGGAAGCTCCGCTGGAGAAGGGAAAGGCTACCCACTCCAGTGTTCTGGCCTGGAGAATTCCATGGACTGTATATAGTCCATGAGGTCACAAAGAGTCAGACACCACTGAGCGACTTTTTCACTTTTCCTTCCTGACAGTAGCAGTTTTAGCTTTGTAACTCCAGAGTGCCTTGCATATGCCAGTTCTCACGGGTTTTTTGAATAAATGATTTCCTGGCAAGAAGGGTCCTTTGCCAGTTAAAATGAAACTCACTAAGGATGTTGGCCATGAATAGACATATTTAATCTTTCTGTTTAGTAAAATTTGCAAAGATTTGTCACAGTGTGGGATGGGCACTGCCCAGAAAGTCCTTGCTATTCCAAGACCTCGTTGCTGTTTTTCTCTAGTACGGTACCACCTCTCCCCTGGCTGGCTGCAGCGGCCCCCGGTGATCCTGCTGTCTTCAGTCATGCTGCTTTGAATTTATTTTCCATCCCACAGTCACAGCAATCTTTCTAAAACACAGATCTGATGGTACTTACCGCTGCTGAAAGCCCTCGAATGGCTTGCTCTGACTTAGAAGATGCTGCAGCGTCTCCTCACAGCTTGACTCTTCAAAGAAAATGTGCCTAATTTTCTTGCCACTCAACCCACCTATTCTGTTCCTTCTGCCTGGAATGATGCTCCCCACACCCCAGCATCATGCATCCCATCCCCCTTGTTAGCTCTTAGTTTTCTCTTATGTGACCAAACACCCTCCTTGCGTCTCAGTCTGAGATTTTGTGTCTGTAGCATTCTATGTATCCTCAGCTGTGGCATGTTTCTTGCCAGTTTTAATTGCCTGCTTATTTTTATCTAAGCCCCATGAAACTTAGGATTTGTAAAAAGACAAGCATCCTGTCTTGTTCACCAACTAACACAGAGGTCTGAAACAAGACAGCAGGGGAGTTGGAGCACTGAGTTTAGTGGAATCTCCTTAGTGAAACTTAACAGGACACTTATTCTATAAAAAGTTCTTAAATAAGAATAGCACTTTTTCTTTCAATATCACTGAACAAGTTACTTAGAAAAAGTGGAATGACCCTTCTGGAGTCTGTGTGTCTTCACTTAACTGGCCAAGAGAAGGAGGAAATGCCTTTCAAGAAGGAATGTTTCACCTGTTTCCTGGGACCACTCGGGCCTGACCTGCTTTGCAAGAGCTGTGATTATAAGTTACAACCCTTAGGAAAGAATAATAATCTATACTTGTTGAGTGCTTTCAGTGTGACAGCTGCATTTAATACATATTTTTTCTTGGCATATAATTTATTTACTTTTGCCTCAAATTCTTTTATTTTTTTAAAACTGGAATATAATTGTTTTACAATGTTGTGTTACTTTCTGCTGTATGACAGAGTGAATCAGATATATGTATACATACATCCCCTCTGTCTTGGACCTCCCTCCCACCACCCCTTCCCACCCTTCTAGGTCACCAGTGAGGACCAAGCTGAGCTCCTGTGTCCTACAGCAGCTTCCCACTAGCTGTCTGTTTTACACGTGGCAGTGTAGATATCTCAGGCCCACTCTCCCAGTTCATCCCACCCTCCCCTTTCCCACTCTGTGTCCACATATTTGTTCTCTGTGCCTGTGTCTCTATTCCTGTCTTGGAAATAGGTTCATCTGTATCATTTTTCTAGATTCCATATATATACATGAATATACAATATTTGTTTTTCCCTTTCTGACTTACGTCACTATGTCGGACCAACCCTGGGTCCAGCGACATTTCTACAAATGACCCTATTTCATTCTGAGTGGCTGAGTAATACCCATTATGTACATGTACATCTTTTGTTATCCATTCATCTGTCATTGAACATTTAGGTTGTTTTCATGTCCTGGATATTGTAAACAGTGCTTCAGTGAACACTGGGGTGCATGTGTCCTTTTGAATTATGATTTTATCAGGCTATACGCCAAGAGATGGGATTTCTGGATCATATGCTAGTTCCTATTTTTAGTACTCAAAACTAACCCAGAAGGCAGCATCATTATTCTTTCATATGAAGAAGCTGAGCTCAGAGGTAAGTTGCTTGCCCATGGATTCCAGTGTTATTAATAGTAAGTCACAAAGCCAGAGTTCAACCAGAGCTGTTTCTTACTCCAGAATCTTTGCTCTTCGCATTTCACCAAATGGTCTTAGGGTTTTCCCATAGAAAGGCTGCTAATAGAGTAGAGACTGGAAAAATTTGGCTAAGTAGATACAACAGTGGATGTCTCCTAGAAACGGAATGTTGGGAAAACATTGTCCCTGTTCAAAACTGAATCAGCTCTTTTTATTTGTGAGTCCACTGTTTTGATAAAGGTAAGGAATGGTTTGGGGGAAAGTTTTAAAGGCAGGTAAAAGTTTACTAGTTCAAAATCTATATTTATCCACATCCACTTAGCAGTTAGCTCTGAAAAGGATGAAAGACCTGTTAGCACTGCAGACAGTGCTGCTGCCAACAGCTGTTCACTATGGATCACAGCGCCAAGACATCATCACGTGTCCAGAAGATTAAAATGAACCCTGATCTTTCTGACCCATGACAGATTCGGTCATCCAAGAGACAGCTCCGGAGATACATCTCAACCAGCTGAGTGAAAAACCAGGGTGTCATCATCAAGCTGTTACCAAATGGGAAACTTCCTATGATTCCAAGATATAGTATGCTAAATGGCCAGTCATTTTTATTGATTCTCAATGCTATTAGTCAAGAAGTCGTGAGTACATGATCTTCACTGATCTTGTGATTCTTGGAAATGAGAGTTCAAGCCAGCAGGTGCCTTTGTGGAAGTGTGAGATGAAGCTGGCAGTGCCTCTTCTGTTGCCTTATTCTGACATGACCCCATTCACTAACAGCCAAGCAGGACTCCTGTTAACTCGATGTTAGGAGCAAGAGTTGAGGATCAAAGTCTCAGCAAAAGTGCAAGTATGACATTATGTGAAAATGTCAATAATTTTTAGGTATTTTTTTTTCCCACAGCTTAAGACCTTAAATTCTACATTTGAGAAAAATAGGGTGATGCCTATGATCACTCAGCTCATTTAGGGAAACTCCTGAAACATATAATGTCATATACCAATTTTACCTCAATAAAAGCTATATTATTAAAATTTGTCCATATTCTTGTAATTTTGATACGTGAAATTTAGATCTCAATGTAATTTTCATTTTTATCTTTTTTTATTTCAAGTGAGGAACATCTTTTTATTACTTACAGCTATTTTTATTTCCTTCTCTGTAAACTAATTGTTCATATCCTTTGCATATTTTATTTTTTAACATGTCATTGGTCTTTTTAGCAATAAGATTTTAGGAGCTCCTTGTATATTGGTAATGTAAGTGCTTCAAATATCACGCAAGTGACATACCTTTTGCCCAGTTTTTCTTCCTTCTTTCTTCCTTCCCTCTCTCCCTTCTTTCCTTATGATTTTTTTCTTTTTTGCTACTTAGAAGTTATATGTGTAGTAATTTTTAAAAATAACTCTGGATTTCTAATCATGATTAGGAATAATTTTCCTCTGCAAGATACACAAATTGTTCCAAGGTTCCTTTTTTTTCCCCAGTTCTTTTGGGATTTCAATTTTACATTTAAATCTTTGATCCAACTAGAATTTATTTTGTTGTACGAATAAGTGTATTTAACTTATTCTTTTCTCCAAAGTCTACTCAGTTGTTTTCATACCATTTATTGAATAGGCCTTTCTTTACCAATGTGATTTGAGAGGACATCTTATACACTTCTGTATTTGAGTTAATTTTCATTCTTTTAATGCTCTCCAGTTTGTCTATTCATGTGCCAAAACTGTAGTTTTACTATTGTGGCTTGATAATTCAATGTGATTTATTGTTAGACTATAACCCTCACTTTGTTGTTCTTTTTCAGTTCCAGCATTTTTGTTTATTTACTAAATTTTAATGAGCTGTCCCATCAACTTGTCTAATTCCTCTCTGTCCCCATCCCAGTGATAATAATAGCAACAAAGAGCAATTTTGTTGAGATGTTGTTAAACGTATAAGATATTAATACTTTGGGGGAAATGAACACCTTCATGATGTTAATCATGAACCCCTTTCCAAGAAAAGTTCTTTGCCTTTTTCTTCTTTTGCATGCTTTAATAGTAACTTAAAATTTTCTTTAGAGATTTTGCACATAGCTGGTTATTTTATTTCTTCTAATTTTGTTGTTTTTGTTGCTATTCTGAGTGGGATTTTTCTAGCAGATTTTTTTTTGTGTATATGAAATCTACTGATTGATTTCTGTATATAATCATTATTATATTGTTTTTATTCTCTAAGCTTTCTGAAAACTCTCAGTATTTGTAATTTTCAGATTATTTTCTTGGTTTATTTTTTAAGTACACCATTATATCATTTGGTTATAATTCCTTTTACTTGCCTAGTTCCTTGGCTAGTTCCTCCACTTCAGTGCTAAATGAGACTGATGATGGGCATTCTTGCTTTCTTTCTTGAGAATTGTGGTTCTTTTATCTCATAGGTTCTGATGCATATTTCAATTTCATTAACTTTCTTTCCTTGAGATTCTATAATTTTGTTTTTATTTCTACTTTGAATCAAAAGTTTTAAAATGGAGGGTTTTACACATATATGTCTTTTCATGTTATTATTTAAGTTTTTTCATGCAAATGGTTTTCATTATGAGTTTTGAAACTTTTCTGTTTGTGTAACTACTGCTACAATCGAGATACAGAAAAGTGATCATCACTGTAACACTGTCTTATACTACCCCTCTTTAGTGACACCTCCCGTTTACTCTTAACTTGTGACAATCACTGATCTGTTTTCCATCACTATTTTTTAACCTTTTTAATAGTGGCAAATAAATGAAATCATATAGTGTCAAATAAATGAAATCATAGAATATTAATTCTTTGAAACTGGCTTCTATCCCTAAGCATAGGCAAAATATCTTTGAGATTCATCCAGCTTGTTGCCTGTATTAATAGTTTGTTCCTTTTAACAGATGAATAGTATTCCATTGTATACTATTTACCAAAGTTCATTTTTCCATTCATTTGCAAGACAATTTGCTTGTCTGAAGGTTTTTGCTATCATAAATTAATCTGCTAAGAACATTGGCATATAGGCTTTGAGTGAATTTCAGTTTGCATTTAACAAGGGCAAACACCTAAAAGGGGAAATACCAGGATATATAGTGAGTATATGTTTAACTTTGTAAGAAATTGATTGCATTAATTAGGGTTCCCAAGAGAACAGTACCAATAGGAGGTGTGTGTATAAACACACTCATGCACACACGTGTGTGTGTATATATATACACACATGTTTGTATAGATACACATTCATGTATATGTATGTATGTATGCACACGTGTGTTTGACTTTCATCTATCTATTTATCTAGAGATTTGTTTTAAGGAATTGACTCATGGCTCACATGATTATAGAGGCTTGGTAAAAACAATATCTGATAGGATAGGACTGCAGATTGGAGACTTAGGAAAGAAAATGTAGTTTGTGTCCAGAGGCAGTCTCCTGGATGAGTTTCATTTTGGCTCTGAGACGGTTAGTCGTTGTTCTGGTAATGTCTTTCACCAATTGGATGAGAACCATCTACATTATAGAGAGCAATCTGCTTTGTTCAAAATCTACCGACTTAAACATTAATCTTGTTCACATACCCCCCCTCAAAGAAACATCAAGCATGGTGTTTAACCAAATATATGGGCACTGTGGCCCAGTCAAGTTGAAATATGAAATTTACCTTCACATTAGCACTCATCATTCTGGCAGTGTCATTTTGCATCCTCACCAATAATGTGTGAAAGTTCTAAAACAATGTTCTACATCCTTTTCAGCACTTTTCAATATTTTTGCTTTGGCCATTCTAATAAGGATATAATGATTAACACAGTGGTTTTTAGTGTTTACTACCCTATTTGCTAATAATTTTGAATTTTTTGAGTTCTTATTTGTCCTTCTTATATTCTCTTTTGTGAATTTTGCTTATTTTGGATTAGGTTATTTTCTTATTACTGAGTTTTAAAAATTCTTTATATTCTGGATAAAGTCCATTGTTGGATATGTGATTTGCAAATATTTTCACCCAGTCTGTATCTTTGCAACCCCATGGACTGAAGCACGCCAAGCTTTCCTGTCCTTCACTGTCTCCTGGAGTTTGCTCAAACTCATGTCTGTTGAGTCAGTGATGCCATCCAACCATCTTACCCTCTGTCACCCTGTTATCCTTCTGCCTTCAGTCTTTCCCAGCATCAGGATATTTTCCAGTGTCAGCCCTTCTTATCAGCTGTCCAAAGTATTAGAGCTTCAGCTTCAGCATCAGTCCTTCCAATGAATATTCAGGACTGATCTCCTTTAGGATGGACTGGTTTGATCTCCTTGCAGTCCAAGGGACTCTCAAGAGTCTTCTCCAGCACCACAGTTCAAAAGTATCAGTTCTTTGGCGCTCAGTCTTCTTTATGGTCCAACTCTCACATCTGTACATGACTACTGGAAAAACCATAGCTTTGACTGTATGCCACTTTGTTGGCAAAGTGATGTGGCTGCTTTTTAATATGCTGTCTAGGTTTGTCATAACTTTTCTTCCAAGGAGCAAGCATCTTTTAATTTCATGGCTGCAGTCACCATCATCTGCAGTGATTTGGCATCTTTACTGTGTGCAAAATCTGTTCTGGAAACTGGGACGCAGCAGAGATTGAAACCACCGAAGTCCTTGCCCTAAAGAAGCACACTCTTAGATATTAAAAAAGAAAGAGCCAAAGGTTAATTGAAAATCCTATTTTGTTGTTCAAAGTAAGGATTATTCATGGATGACTTATGATATTGTAGGATATTATTTTTTCAAATTATTTTTAATACCTGACAAGCATCTACAAATATGCCTGCCTCATCCAAGAGAAAGCCCAGCCATGTCTTGGTAACAACATTCATGCCAAAGGAGGATCCTGAAAGGAAATAAAATGTTTCTCCAGGACCTCTAAAATTTAACTTCTTAACCATGATGATGTTTTCTCCACGATCTTTAGGGATTGAAAAAAAAAGAAGTCTGCAGGAGAATGGGTATGTGCAATTTACACCCAGTTACCTGGGTATATTGGAGGCAAAACTGGCGGAGGTGAGGACAGTAGGAATTATGAGGTGCCTCACAGAAGGCGAGAGCCTCAGATGAAGAAATGTATTCATCATTGTATCTTAGTTGTGGATGTCTTAATTTAGAGGAAGTGCAGTCTTCAACCTTATACTGCAGTCTACTCAAGTTCGTAGCTTCTACAGTCCGGACTGCCTCACGTTCATTTCTCTTCCACCATGCTTTATATTTGGCATTTGCCCTAATGTCTGGGCTCATAGAAGAAAGTGCAAAGCAGAAATAATCAGAGAGTTAATACTTCAAAACAAGAAGTAATCAAAGAGTTATTGATTTTTCTTTTTTTTTGTTTTTGGTATTTTTACCTTCCTTTTTATATTCTTCTCAAAGCACTATTCAAATTAGGCTTCCAGTCCCATAAATATAGCTGGATGTAGTGAAACATTGAACTCATATGTCCTGACTCCTTCCCATGTGACAGTGAAGTTATATACCTTCGCTCTCCTAATCTTCAATTCAGTATTCTGTAGTAAATTGTCTTTATTAGCTTCGTTTTGTAGATGAAGAAACTTAGCATTAGGTAGGAAGAATGATTTGCCCAAGGATACACAGTTAACAACTCTGAGAGCCCAGAGCCACATTGTGATGTCTGTTTTCTTTTTTTAAGTTTTTTTGTTTGTTTGTTTTATTATTATTTTATTTATTTATTTATTTATTTATTTATTTTTTTTTTTTACTTTATTTTACTTTACAATACTGTATTGGTTTTGCCATACATTGACATAAATCCACCACGGGTGTACATGTTTGTTTATATTTTATTTCTGGCTGCTCTGGGTTGCCTCTTGTGGGCTCTCTTGAGTTATGGTGAGTGGGGACTACTCTCTAGTTGCAGTGCGGAGGCTTCTCACTGTGGTGGTTTCTCTTGTTGTGGAGAGAGGACTCTAGATGTGTGGGCTTCAGTAGTTGTGGCACATGGGCTTAGTGGCTCCACAGCGTGTGGGATCTTTGCCGAACAGGGACTGTCCCCTGCGTTGGCAGGCAGTTGCTGAACCACTGGCGCACTAGGGGAGTCCTGTGATGTCTGCTTTGAAGCTGGGGGAGGTCTTGATGCTGCAACACCTGTGCTGAAACTCCACTTGAGGCTTACCAGTCACTATTTCACTGAGTCTGTTTTTTGTTTGTTTGTTTAATGGCAAATAATTATATCCTCTTGATTAGTGCATGTGTGCTCTGTCGCTTCAGTCCTGCCCAACTCTTTGCGACTCTATGGACTATAGCTTGCCAGGCTCCTCTGTCCAGGCAAGAATACTGGCGAGGGTTGCCATGACCTATTCTGGGTGATCTTACTGATCCAGTAATTGAACCCCCATTTTCTAGTGTCTCCTGCATTGCAGGCAAATTCTTTACTTCTGAGCCACTGGGGAAGCTCCTCTTGATCAGTTCAGTTCAGTCGCTCAGTCGTGTCCGACTCTTTGCGACCCCATGAATCGCAGCACGCCAGGCCTTCCTGTCCATCACCAACTCCCGGAGTTCACTCAGACTCACATCCATCGAGTCAGTGATGCCATCCAGCCATCTCATCCTCTGTCGTACCCTTCTCCTCCTGCCCCCAATCCCTCCCAGCATCAGAGTCTTTTCCAATCAGTCAACTCTTTGCATGATGTGGCCAAAGAACTAGAGTTTCAGCTTTAGCATCATTCCTTCCAAAGAAATCCCAGGGTTGATCTCCTTCAGAATGGACTGGTTGGATCTCCTTATTGACAGATTAATAAACATAATACTCCTTACATAGTCCTCATGACAACCTTAACACAAGCATTAACATACCTCTTTTATAGATGAGGAAACCGCACTTCAGAGATATTAGGCAATTGAAACCATAACACAGGTGGTAATGTCATAATTGAGATTTGAACCCACTTATATTTGGTTCAAGCCAGTACTTGCTCCATTAAACTGGGGGCCCAGGTGGCATATATTTTTGGCTTTGTAGTCCATGGGTCTGTTTTGCACCTATTCAACACGGCTGAGTTCCAATAAAGTTTAATTATGGGCATTGAGTTTCACGTACTATACTCATACTTCCTTTGAATTTCCCAACATTTAGTAATGTAAAAATCATTCATCAAGCTCAGCCAGGTGATCAAAGTTTGTATCAGTGAAAAGTTATATTAAAAGTATGTCAGTACCATTGATATGATGTGATATTGAGAGTCAGCTATATAATTGGAGATTCTCTGGATTAACTTCTATGAAGAATATAATGCTTCTTATAATATGTTATAAAATAGGCTGATCTGAAACTTGCATATATGCTATTAAAACTCAGAAGTAACCAGAGCATTACCTAAATGGGAAAGAAATCCAATAAAGGGGATATATGTATACATGTAACTGATTCACCTTGCTGTACAGTAGAAACTAACACAAAGTTGTAAAGCAAATATACTCCAATAAAACTTCTTTAAAAAAGAAACAACTAAAAAAAAGGTAACAGCAATTATTTATAACTTACAATAGTTTTGAAAGTGAAAGTGTTAGTTGCTCAGTCATGTCCCACTCTTTGTGACCCCGTGGACTGTAGCCCACTAGGCTCTCCTGTGGGCCCTCCTATGGAATTCTCTGAGCAGGAATGCTGGAATGGGTTGTCATTGCCTTCTCCAGGGGATCTACCTGACCCAGGGATTGAACCCACTTCTTCTGCCTTGCAGGCAGATTCTTTATTAATTTAAGGGGGACTAAATGTTATTACTGATATGGTGCCAGTCACCAATGCTGGCACATGGTGATGAAAAAAAACCAGATCAACTTTTAGTCATGTTCACTAGTGTGCTTAAATTTGCTATAGAATACAACATACCTTATAATTATGTTTGAGAGTGGTTCTTCCCCCTACATCACTATATCACTCAGCCCTTGGGCCACTCCTGTTCTCAGTATTTAACTCAAGGGGAAAGAAAAAACATTCTGTTCAGGTTGCCTGTTATAGGCTAGTTGCATCCTCCCAAACAAACATATACTGAAGTTCTAAGTACTTCAGAACATGGCTGTCTTTGAAGATGGAGCCTTTTACAAGGTAAGTTAAAAGGAGGTCATTGGGGTAGACCCTAACCCAGTATGACTTGTATCCTGGTAAGAAGAGGAGATTATAACACAGACACACATGCAGGATGATGTGAGACACCAGAAGAAAAGAGCCATCTATGGACTAGGAGGCCTCAAAAGAAACCAGCGTTGCTGACACCTTGACTTTGGACTTTAGCCTTCAGAACTGTGAAGAAATACATTTCTGTTATTTCAACTGTCCAGTCTGTAGTATTTTGTTATGTCAGTGCTAGCAAACAAATACATTGCCTGTCCCAGAGGGAAGGGTTTTGTAGGAAAGGTGATGAATGAAGTGTTGAATCAATTTAGTCTTCACTCTCTAGGGCAGTCCAAAAATGTCAGAACTGAATTAGGAAGATAGCAGTGAGCCAGATAAATGTATCTGCATCGTCAGTATTCACGTGATAGCTGAAGCCATGAGAATAGATGAAATTACCCAGAGAGAGGGATAGAGGAAGAAAGAGAAGGCCCAGGACAGATCCCCAGGGACAGCCCACAGATCTGAATGAAAGTGCTAATTCACAGATACACTTGTGTCCGGGCTTCCCAGGTTGCTCAGTGATGAAAAATCCTCCACACAGGACACGTGAACTCGATCCTTGGGTCAGGAAGACCCCTTGGAGGAGGGCAGTGCAACCCACTCCAGTAGTCTTACCTGGGAAACCCATGGACAGAGGAGCCTGGCGAGCTACAGTTCATGGGGTCAGAAAAGACTCGAACACAATTGAGCAACTGAACATGCATGCACACTCAGAACCACCAGCTGGGGTTATTCACCAGAGGACATTTTGGAGATACTAAATTTTGGAAAGAAAATCATCTGAAAATAAGAATTGTCTCTGTAATAAACATCAAAATGAACAATTTTCCCAATGAAGGCAATCTACCCTTCTGATCCACCTGAACAATATTTAGCTCAAAAAACTGGAGAGAAATGAAGTCTGAGCTTTTTCTTTTAAAGGACACGTAACAGGTAAAGTCTTGTTGAAGAAAAAGGTCAACTGAAAATATGGGGTTCCTGAAATCTGAGGTCTTTATGTACTGGAAGTGTCATGATTTGAATATCTCAGAATACTGTAATTTTCATTGGTATGCTAAGAAATCAGACCATCTAGTTTGAAAAGTTTGAAAATAATAGACAACTTCAAGACTTTAGTGAGAAAAATGTCATCAACACTTGAAATAAAAAAAAATCATAGGGCTTCTCCAACTTCAAAGTTGGTTCAATGTGTGCGTGTGTGACAGATTTAATGTCGGATTTCAGTATATCCTTTTATTAGAAAACGATTTTATGTAAATAAGTAAAGGCTAATGTCTCTAATTTTGCTAGGCTTGTATATATAGTTATATTGTATATATAACATATATATATTATATATATAATATATATATATATATATATACAGGAGAAAGACTAGAGATCTCTTCAAGAAAATTAGAGATACCAAGGGAATATTTCATGCAAAGATGGGCTCGATAAAGGACAGAAATGGTATGGACCTAACAGAAGCAGAAGATATTAAGAAGAGGTGGCAAGAATACACAGAAGAACTGTACAAAAAAGATCTTCATGACCCAGATAATCATGATGATGTGATCACTAATCTAGAGCCAGACATCTTTGAATGTGAAGTCAAGTGGGCCTTAGAAAGCATCGCTACGAACAAAGCTAGTGGAGGTGATGGAATTCCAGTTGAGCTATTTCAAATCCTGAAAGATGCTGTGAAAGTGCTGCACTCAATATGCCTGCAAATTTGGAAAACTCAGCAGTGGCCACAGGACTGGAAAAGGTCAGTTTTCATGCCAATTCCAAAGAAAGGCAATGACAAAGAATGCTCAAACTACCGCACAATTGCATTCATCTCACATGCTAGTAAAGTAATGCTCAAAATTCTCCAAGCAGGCTTCAGAAATATGTGAACTGTGAACTCCCTGAGTTCAAGCTGGTTTTAGAAAAGGCAGAGGAAACAGAGATCAAATTGCCAACATCCGCTGGATCATGGAAAAAGCAAAAGAGTTCTAGAAAAACATCTATTTCTGCTTTATTGACTATGCCAAAGCCTTTGACTGTGTAGATCACAAAAAACTCTGGAAAATTCTTCAAGAGATGGGAATCACAAAAAACTCTGGAAAATTCTTCAAGAGATGGGAATACCAGACCACCTGACCTGCCTCTTGAGAAATCTGTATGCAGGTCAGGAAGCAACAGTTAGAACTGGACATGGAACAACAGACTGGTTCCAAATAGGAAAAGGAGTACTTCAAGGCTGTATATTGTCACCTTGCTTCTTTAACTTATATACAGAGTACATCATGAGAAATGCTGGACTGGAAGAAGCACAAGCTGGAATCAAGATTGCTGGGAGAAATATCAATAACCTCAGATATGCAGATGACACCATCCTTATGGCAGAAAGTGAAGAGGAGCTAAAAAGCCTCTTGATGAAAGTGAAAGAGGAGAGCGAAAAAATTGGCTTAAAGCTCAACATTCAGAAAACGAAGATCATGGCATCTTGTCCCATCACTTCATGGGAAATAGATGGGGAAACAGTAGAAACAGTGTGAGAATTTATTTTTTGGGCTCCAAAATCACTGCAGATGGTGACTGAAGCCATGAAATTAAAAGACGCTTACTCCTTGGAAGAAAAGTTATGACCAACCTACATAGTATATTTAAAAGCAGAGACATTACTTTGCCGACTAAGGTCCGCCTAGTCAAGGCTATGGTTTTTCCTGTGGTCATGTATGGATGTGAGAGTTGGTCTGTGAAGACAGCTGAGCGCCGAAGAATTGATGCATTTGAACTGTGGTGTTGGAGAAGACTCTTGAGAGTCCCTTGGACTGCAAGGAGATCCAACCAGTCCATTCTGAAGGAGTTCAACCCTGGGATTTCTTTGGAAGGAATGATGCTAAAGCTGAAGCTCATGCGAAGAGTTGACTGATTGGAAAAGACTCTGATGCTGGGAGGGATTGGGGGCAGGAGGAGAAGGGGACGACCGAGGATGAGATGGCTGGATGGCATCACTGGCTTGATGGGCGTGAGTCTGAGTGAACTCCGGGAGTTGGTGATGGACAGGGAGGCCTGGCGTGCTGGGATTCATGGGTTCACAAAGAGTAGGACACGACTGAGTAGGACACGATTGAGCGACTGAACTGAAATGAAGTGATATGTAAGAGAAACCCAAGTAAGATGATCAGTGTTGCAAGAGGGCAGACACACTGAAACCATAATCACAGAAAACTAGTCAGTCTAATCACACTAGGACACAGCCTTGTCTAACTCAATGAAACTAAGCCATGCACTGTGAGTCCACCCAAGACAGGCGGGCATGGTGGAGAGGTCTGACACAGTGTGGTCCACTGGAGAAGGGAATGGCAAACCACTTCAGTATTCTTGCCTTGAGAACCCCATGAACAGCATGAAAAAGCAAAATGATAGGTGACTGAAAGAGGAACTCCCCAGGTCAGTAGGTGCCCAATATGCTACTGGAGATCAGTGGAGAAATAACTCCAGAAAGAATGAAGGGATTGAGCCAAAGCAAAAACAATACCAGCTGTGGATGTGACTGGTGATAGAAGCAAGTAAAGAGCAATATTGCATAGGAACCTGGAATGTCAGGTCCATGAATCAAGGCAAATTGGAAGTGGTCAAACAAGAGATGCCAAGAGTGAACATTGACATTCTAGGAATCAGCGAACTAAAATGGACTCGAAGGGGTGAATTTACCCCAGATGACCATTATATCTACTACTGTGGGCAGGAATCCCTCAGAAGAAATGGAGTAGCCATCATGGTCAACAAAAGAGTCCAAAATGCAGTACTTAGATGCAATCTCAAAAATGACAGAATGATCTCTGTTCATCTCCAAGGCAAACCATTCAATATCACAGTAATCCAAGTCTGTGCCCCAAGCATTAATGCTGAAGAAACTGAAGTTGAACGGTGCTATGAAGACCTACATGACCTTCTAGAACTAACACCCAAAAAAGATGTCCTCTGCATTATAAGGACTGGAATGCAAAAGTAGGAAGTCAATAAACACCTGAAGTAACAGGCAAATTTGGCCTTGGAATGTGGAATGAAGCAGGGCAAAGGCTAATAGAGTTTTGCCAAGAAAATGCACTGGTCATAGCAAACACCCTCTTCCAAAAACACAAGAGAAGACTACACATGGGCATCACCAGATGGTCAACACCAAAATCAGATTGATTATATTCTTTACAGCCAAAGATGGAGAAGCTCTATACAGTCAACAAAGACAAGACCAGGAGCTGACTGTGGCTCAGATCATGAATTCCTTATTACCAAATTCAGACTTAAAGAAAGTAGGGAAAACCGCTAGACTATTTAGGTATGACCTAAATCAAATCCCTTATGATTATACAGTGGAAGTGAGAAATAGATTTAAGGGCCTAGATCTGATAGATAGAGTGCCTGATGAACTATGGAATGAGGTTCATGACATTGTACAGGAGACAGGGAGAAAGACCACCCCCATGGAAAAGAAATGCAACAAAGCAAAATGGCTGTCTGAGGAGGCCTTACAAATAGCTGTGAAAAGAAGAGAAGTGAAAAGCAAAGGAGAAAAGGAAAGATATAAGCATCTGAATGCAGAGTTCCAAAGAATAGCAAGAAGAGATAAGAAAGCCTTCCTCAGCGATCAATGCAAAGAAATAGAGGAAAAGAACAGAATGGGAAAGACTAGCGATCTCTTCAAGAAAATTAGAGACACAAAGGGACTATTTCATGCAAAGATGGGCTCGATAAAGGACAGAAATGGTATGGACCTAACAGAAGCAGAAGATATTAAGAAGAGGTGGCAAGAATACACAGAAGAACTACACAAAAAAGATCTTCACGGCCCAGATAATCACGATGGTGTGATCACTCACCTAGAGCCAGACATCCTGGAATGTGAAGTCAAGTGGGCCTTAGAAAGCATCACTACGAACAAAGCTAGTGGAGGTGATGGAATTCCAGTTGAGCTGTTTCAAATCCTGAAAGATGATGCTGTGAAAGTGCTGCACTCAATATGCCAGCATATTTGGAAAACTCAGCAGTGGCCACAGGACTGGAAAAGGTCAGTTTTCATGCCAATCCCAAAGAAAGGCAATGCCAAAGAATGCTCAAACTACCGCACAATTGCACTCATCTCACAGGCTAATAAAGTAATGCTCAAAATTCTCCAAGCCAGGCTTCAGCAATACATGAACCATGAACTTTTGATGTTCAAGCTGGTTTTAGAAAAAACAGAGGAACAAGAGATCAAATTGCCAACATCCGCTGGATCATAAAAAAAGGAAGAGAGTTCCAGAAAAACATCTCTTTTGGCTTTATTGGCTCTGCCAAAGCCTTTGACTGTGTGGATCACAATAAACTGTGGAAAATTCTGAGAGACGGGCATACCAGACCACCTGACTTGCCTCTTGAGAAACCTATATGCAGGTTAGGAAGCAACACTTAAAACTGGACGTGGAACAACAGACTGGTTCCAAATAGGAAAAGGAGTACGTCAAGGCTGTATGTTGTCACTTTGCTTATTTAACTTCTATGGAGAGTACGTCACGAGAAATGCTGGGCTGGAAGAAGCACAAGCTGGAATCAAGATTTCCGGGAGAAATATCAATAACCTCAGATATGCAGATGACACCACCCTTATGGCAGAAAGTGAAGAGGAACGAAAAAGCGTCTTGATGAAAGAGGAGAGCGACAACGTTGGCTTAAAGCTCAACATTCAGAAAACGAAGATCATGGCATCTGGCCCCATCACTTCATGGGAAATAGATGGGGAAACCATGGAAACAGTGTCAGACTTTATTTTGGGGGGCTTCAAAATCACTGCAGATGGTGACTGCAGCCATGAAATTAAAAGACGCTTACTCCTTGGAAGAAAAGTTATGACCAACCTAGATAGCATATTCAAAGCAGAGACATTACTTTGCCAAGAAAGCTCCATCTAGTCAAGGCTATGGTTTTTCCAGTGGTCATGTATGGATATGAGAGTTGGACTGTGAAGAAAGCCGAAGAATTGATGCTTTTGAACTGTGGTGTTGGAGAAGACTCTTGAAAGTCCCTTGGACTGCAAGGAGATCCAACCCGTCCATTCTGAAGGAGATCAGCCCTGGGATTTCTTTGGAGGGAAAGATGCTGAAGCTGAAACTCCAGTACTTTGGCCACCTCATGCAAAGAGTTGACTCATTGATTGGAAAAGACTCTGATGCTGGGAGGGATTGGGGGCAGGAGGAGAAGGGGACGACTGAGGATGAGATGGCTGTATGGCATCACTGACTGGATGGACATGAGTCTGAATGAACTCTGGCAGTTGGTGATGGACAGGGAGGCCTGGCGTTCTGGGATTTATGGGGTCATAAAGAGTAGGACACGACTGAGCAACTGAACTGAACTGAACTGAACTATATATAGTTAAAAAATCAGCCTATTAAAAACCAACTAGAAGCTTTTTATTTTTTTTATTTTTATTTTATTTTATTTTATTTTATTTTATTTTATTTTTTTTTAATTTTTAGTTTTTTATTTTTTAAATTTTAAAATCTTTAATTCTTACATGCATTCCCAAACATGAACCCCCCTCCCACCTCCCTCCCCAGAACATCTTTCTGGGTCATCCCCATGCACCAGCCCCAAGCATGCTGCATCCTGCGTCAGACATAGACTGGCGATTCAATTCACATGATAGTATACATGTTAGAATGTCATTCTCCCAAATCATCCCACCCTCTCCCTCTCCCTCTGAGTCCAAAAGTCCGTTATACACATCTGTGTCTCTTTCCCTGTCTTGCATACAGGGTCGTCATTGCCATCTTCCTAAATTCCATATATATGTGTTAGTATACTGTATTGGTGTTTTTCTTTCTGGCTTACTTCACTCTGTATAATCGGCTCCAGTTTCATCCATCTCATCAGAACTGATTCAAATGAATTCTTTTTAACGGCTGAGTAATACTCCATTGTGTATATGTACCACAGCTTTCTTATCCATTCATCTGCTGATGGACATCTAGGTTGTTTCCATGTCCTGGCTATTATAAACAGTGCTGCAATGAACATTGGGGTACATGTGTCTCTTTCAATTCTGGTTTCCTCGGTGTGTATGCCCAGAAGTGGGATTGCTGGGTCATAAGGTAGTTCTATTTGCAATTTTTTAAGGAAAGCAACAAGGAAATATGCCAAAAGTCCAGGGGTAAGACTGGCCTCATTCATGCTTTATGTGAAGGCGTAAGAGCTCAAATGAGGGAAAAAGGATCCAGTTAATCTCCTGCTCCATCCCACAGGCTCCGTCCTCTGGGTTAGATCACCTCTCTTTCCGGCTTGCTTTCTTGGAGGCAAGATGACTACAGGTGGCTGCAGCTTTCCGTTCAAGTTCAAATGTCCAAGCAAAATTCTCAGTGGATCTAATTGGATTATGTGCCCATTAAGGAACCACTTTAAGTGGCCAGAGGTCATATGAAGTGCTGATTTTCCTAAGCTTGATTCATGGGCTCCACTTTGATTTGGTTTGGGTCCACTATTGTCCCTAAATTCAAGAAGGGTATATCTGCAAAGCTAATACCAGGTGAAGTGTGCGTGAAGGTGAAATGATTTTAACACACACACACCACATGCACATACACATATGTGCACATAATGTGTTTATATATATGTATATAAAATATAAAAAGTGCAAGCTAGGAAAAGAAAATTTCCAGGTGTTTCTTATGTCATTGTATTTGTGTATGTGAGAGGAACAATAGAAGAGGAAAACGACGTATACTCCAGCTCACTGATGTTTTAAAATTGCAATAAGACTGCTCCAGGAAGATAGATCTATATAAGATATTATAGAAATATAGAAACATTCAGTGTTGTTTTTGTGGATTAATATTTTAAAATGTTTTCTTGGTACCTCTTATTTAGAATCAGAAAGCTGAAAAGCATTAAATCCTATTTGTATTTATATAGAAAATTTAATTAACTAGAAGTTTCAATGATTTCAATTTAAATAATTAAGTCTAATATTATGAGATGGGGATGATTGATTGGAGTAGGGATAGTGTATTTACAAGAAACATGTATGTGTATGTATATGTGTGTGTGTATGTATGTGTGTGTGCACGTCCTTGGCTTAACTTAAGGCCACTGTGTGATAGTGTGTATAACACCATCAGAACTCTTTCATGTTTTATGAGGGCGATCAGTAGTGTGAAAGAAGCTCTTTATACACTTTCAGGTATTTGAGGAGCTTATGCACATGTGGGATAATTCCTTCTACAGATGCTCTGGCATAAAATGAAACTGGGGAAAATTGCACTCAATTTTTCTGGATCCATCTCTATTTTCCATTTTCCCCATTCTCTCTGCATTTTGCCCCTTTCCCCTCTTTCCACCTTGCAGCCGTCCTTTCTCCTCTGGCTCTGGGTTCTCCATCCCTTTGTTAAACCTAATGCTCAAATGTGTGCCACAATATCTAAAAGCTGGAAGGGGCCCTCCAGGGTATGTTTAGCCAACTCTTTCATTCTATATCTGCTATGCTGAGTAAGGGGTAGTGAGCCCGGGACCTGCCTAAGGTCATATAACCAGTGAGCTTGTGACCTGGAAGAATCCAGGGCTCTTTCCTTTAAGCCCTCTCATGCCAACATTCTCTCATTCCACCTACAGCATCTGGCCTGCAGCCCACATACACATATAGCTCTGAGCTCCACTTTCTCTGTCTTCTCCATAATCATTTCCATCTTGCCTGCCATCAGTGGATTCCCTGTTATGACCAACTTCACCTTTACCTTCTTCTGACTTCTCAGTTAGGACTTAATGCAGTAGTAGTAACACTGTTGTTTAGTTGCTCAGTCACTCTTTGTGACCCCAAGGACTCCAGCATGCCAGGCTTCCCTGTCTTTCACTGTCTCCCGGAGTTTGCTCAAACTCATGTCCTTTGAATCAGTGATATCATCCAACCATCTCATCCTCTGTCGTCCCCTTGTCCTCCTGCCTTAAGTCTTTCCTGGCATCGGGGTCTTTTCCAGTGAGTCAGCTCTTCACATCAGGTGGCCAAAGTATTGGAGATTCAGCTTCAGCATCAGTCCTTCCAATGAATACTCAGGGTTGATTTCCTTTAGGATTGACTGGTTTGATCTCCTTGCTGTCCAGGGGACTCTCAAGAGTAGTAGTGTAGTAGCAATAGTAATATAATAAAATTACATATATCAAGTGCTTGTAATGTATCATTTACTCACCATTTTATATCTAAAACCTCATTTAACTTTCACACAACTCTGAAGTAGATGCTCTAGCTTTCCTTATTTTATAAATGAGATTTAGGGAAGTTAAGTAACCTGTCACACTGGAAATACAATTTGAACCCAGTTCATCTGATTTCAAAGTTGGAGCTCTTACCTGCAATACTGTATTGCCTGCTATACAGATGGTCCCACATTTTAAACCCTAACACAGAGTATCTTGGTTGCTCTAATTGTAAAGACCATACCTGCCAATGGAGGAGACATAAGGCACGTGGGTTTGATCCCTGGGTCAGGAAGATCCCCTGGAGGTGGGCATGGTAACCCACTTCAATATTCTTACATGGAAAATTCCATGGACAGAGGAGCCTGGTGGGATCGCAAAGAGTCAGACACAACTGAAGTGACTTAGCACACACAATGTGTCTGGCAGTCTGTTTGGTCTGTAAGATGGACCAAGTAGTAAATGAATATTTGCTTTGAAATGGGGACTCAATGAGCTGTCCTCTGCTTCCATCTTAATTGTTCAATGCTAATCCCAAGTGACATATTCATTTCAATCTCAGTGTTGAAGCTGGGGAAGAAAGAAAAGCAAGCATACATAAGACTGCGGTGAAGAAAAGAGGGAAGGGGTCAAGAAGTGTGGGAGAACTGAGGGTCAGATGGGAGGCAGAACGGAGCAACGTCGGAAAGTGACTTTCCTCACATTTCTGACACAACTGACTACCTTTGTGCCGTGTCACCTTTCTGTTTGTTTTCTGTTTTCTTACCCCGCTAGGATCTTAAAAACATCATAAAATAAAATCCACTTTAATGCAAAATATGGCTTACTGGGGAAAAAAAAAAGTCCAAGTCATCATAAAAACTTACCAAATCCTTGTAACAGATATGGCAGGCGGCTGGCAGTTAAGCCAGAAGGACCCTCAAGTGCAACTAAGTTCAGGTCAATAGGAAGTATTTGTAGCTTGAACTCACGATTTATAATAAAGAGGAAATATGCCTGCTCTAAACAGCAGAAGCTTGTAATAACCCAGTCCCAATACATTTCAAAGTTGTTTTTATTGAACTCTCACCATCTATCTAATTTGTTCCCCAGGGCATTCTCAGAGAGTGATTTTATGATATATATATAAATATATTTTAAAAGCTGGCTGCTTTCAATAGTTCAGATTTATTTATTTTCCTCAGTCTATTATGTGTCATTCAGTCATGGCATTTTTTTAAGCTATGGTAGAAAAATGCCTTCAGTAGGCAAATTAGAATATTTAACACGTGAAAACAATGAGACTAAATGTGGGAATTAAATAATTTACACAAAAGGCATTGAGACTTTCAATAGAGTCTGAACTCATAAAAACTACACAAAGGAATGGAGAAAAGTGGTAGAATTTTAGCAAAACTCTACATCAAATTATCAGGAAGAGAAGGGGATGACAGAGGATGAGGTGGTTGGATGGCATCATGGACTCAATGGACACGAGTTTGAGCAAGCTCCAGGAGATGGACAGGGAGGCCTGGTGTGCTGCAGTCCATGGTTGCAAACAGTTGGACAGGATCGAGCAACTGAACTGAACAGAACACTGGGCAGTTATTTCTGGGAAAATTGAAAGAAATGAGCTCAGGAAGAAGAGGCTCTGGGCATTGAAATGTCTGGGACCAAATTCCTTCACCCATTTTGCACTTCAGCTGAGACCATTTGGTCCAGAGTTATTGATGGAGCTTGATGAGCTATCGATAGAGCTATTGATGGAGACCATTGATGGAGCTATTTTGGAAAGCTGGGCAGAGCAGAATGCTCTGCTTCAAAGATCCAGACTGGACTACTGCCGAGGCTTCAGAAAGAAGCTGTGTAGCATTTGTGATAAGTGTGTAAGCTCTGTTGCTTACTGCTCCTGTGAACTTGGCCAAGTTATCCAACCACTTGATCCTTGGGTTTCTCCATCTGCAAAATAAAGGCAATAGTCACACTCACCTCCAGAGCCATACTCGGTGATGGCAATCCAATACTTACCCCAAGGCACAAAAATACAAATAATGATATAAAAGATGATCAATTTCATGTAAGATTTACGTGTTTCCAGCACAGGCACTTTTCTAGCACACAGGACAGTGAAGTCCCTCACCTGGTCAGCCAGATCCTCCTTAGAATAAGGTGCTCCTGGAGAGCACACTGTAGTGTTAACACAGGTCTGTGAGCCATGGTGGCTTCCTGGGTAGCTCAGTGCTGAAGAATCCTCCTGCCGATTCAGGAGATGTGGGCTCGATCCCTGGGTCAGGAAGATCCCCTGGAGAAGAAGCTGGCAACCCACTCCTGTATTTTTGCTTGAAAAATCCCATGGACAGGGGAGCCTTGGTAGCTACAGTCATGCGGTCACAAACAGACACGACTGAGCACACACGCATGTGAGCCATGTCACCGGTTCCAACACTGACGCTGTAGCACATTTTGTGTGTGTTGTTTGCTCACAACATAGCTGGTTTCAGCTTCGCCTACTTTGTGAAGTTTGATTGAAATGAGGAGTCTTTTTTTTTTTTTTCAGAGTAACAGAGTCTAATTCTAAACATTTACATTACATTAAACAAAATGTTAGCTTCAATCCACGAAATCGATTTTAAGTCCCATTCACGGGTCTTGACCCCCCATTGAAAAGTCCTGGTTCTATACTGGTATCCAATTCCTCAAGGAAAGCTCTGTGTACACAGCAGGCTCCATAGTTACTTTCTTGGTATAAAAAGGCTTTGATTCTTTCTGGGCGGCACACAGTGATCTGAAAGCACAGGATCAAGCCCACATGCTATTCTGCATTTACTTTTTGCTCATAAAAAGATGCTGGCCTTTCAAGTGAGTTGGTTCAGAGAACGTCTGTATGACTGACCTGTAAGGACAGGAATGACTACCTCCCAAGGGAATGAGCAGGAAAATGCAGTTGTCTGGGCCATTGCTTGCTCTCTCCCTTGGCTCACGGAAATTCTGGCCAGGAAGAATGGGCTGATGAGGGGCTGTGTGAGGAGAAAGCGGGGAGAATGCCTGCAGTGACTGGAAGGTAAATTGAGTGCTCCAAGGCCCCCTTACTTCAATTATATGTAGTTAAAGCATCATCATGAGCAATTAATGTTCAGCCATATGGCACGTCTCTAACTGATAACTGGATATTATTCAGTAAGTCTGCTCATTTCCCATCCAGGTGGTTATAAGCAATGTAATCCAATTTGGGTGGTGGTAAAAACTGGAACAAAACAAAACAAAAAGCAACCCCTTTCCCCAACACACGCACACACAAACACACACACACAGATACTCCTCCTTTCAACAGTGTCCTGGATTGTTTTATTTACTGGGTAGAGTTATGAGACTGATAGCTTGAGATGAAACTAATATTTCCATATGGTTCCTTGATGCAAGCTACAGATACCAATTCTGGCTAATTTAAGCAACAAAATGTCATTAAAAGCATGTGAAAGTATTGGGTTGGTCACTAAGTTCATTTGGGATTTTCTGTAATATTTTACAGAAAACCCTGAGAGAAGTCTTTGGCCAACCTAATAGCTGAAAAAATAAAGAAAAGGCTGGAAAAGGTAGACGTCAAAAAAAAGCAGAGTCCATAGTGCTCCAAGGATCCCTGTGGATGGATGAAAAAGTATTGACTTTTTCTCGTATATGTGCGTGTAGAGAGACAGTCGGATGACCAAAGCTTGTGTATCTGGATTGAAAGTTTTTGGGAAGCATTATTAAATGAGCTAAAGGAACTCCCCAAAGTACTTATACACTTAATGTAACAGTGCCCAGAGCATAACTCAAAGTTTACAAATGCACGTAATCTGAACCCAAGATTGCAAAAGTGCTTTGGGAAACAAGTACCCTTATCTTCAAAACTTATCTGAAAAGGAATAGTCACAACTTAAAGGGTAATGTTCATGTAAGATTTCTTTCTCATTAACATCAAAAGAAGTGATATAATAACAGAATAACAAAGACTTCCCTGGTGGGTCCAGTGGTTAAGAGTCTGCCTTCCAAAGCAGGTGGTGTGGTGGTGGTTTAGTTGCTAAGTCATGTTTGATTCTTAAGACTCCAAGGACTATAGCCCACCTGGCTCCTGTGTTCATGGGATTTCCCAGGCAACAATACAGGAGTGGGTTGCCATATCCTTCTCCAAGGGATCTTCCTGACCCAGGGATCAAACCCAAGTCTCTTGCATTGCAGGTGGATTCTTTAACCACTGAGCCACCATTAGCCCCCAGTGCAGGGGACTTAGGTTGTAACCCTGCTTGGGGACCTAAGATCCCACGTGCCTCAGGGCTACTAAGCCCATGTGCCACAACTAATGAGAAGTCTGTGTACTGCAAGGAAAGATCTCGCATGCCGCAGCCTAGACCCAATGCAGCCAAAAATAAATATATTTTAAAAGGCTTAAAAAATGAAATAACCAAAGCTAACATAAAGCAATGGGTGAATTCACAGTAAGGCATTCTAGTATGATAAACATATAACAGTAAGATTTAAATAAAAGAAGTGTTCTTTCTTTTGCAGAAAAATCATCAAAGACATTTTAAGATGCTAATTTGCAGACAATTATTATATTGGAGAAATTTAATTTTGTGTCTTCCTTCCCCACTTAATCCCTGTGAAGAACCGAGGAGAGGAAGAAATGAGAACAGTTTACTTTTGGAAGGCTCTTTTCTTTCCTTTGTGGCTTTAGCAGAAGCAGGATTTCCCGTTGATCCCTTCATCCCGAGGAGGACACACAGCGGGCCAGCCCCCTTCCAGCCTCCGCTGCAGAAAGGCCCCTGCTGCGGAGCTGCGGGAAGACCTCTTTAAAGAGCTAGTCCGTGCTGTTTTTAGCTAGTCCAGCAGCTCTGTTTAATGTAACCTCGGGGTTTACTTGCCTCCAGAAATATGGCAGGATTTCTCTTTGTCATAGGCAAATGGTGATGAATGTCATAATTAAACAATGAAGCCTATCACAGGGGACTTCTCAACGAACAACCTAGTTTTTTTTTGTCTTAATTACATAGGATGAGGGAATACCTCTTCAGAAACGGTAACCGACTTCCAGCTTTTTGCAGTCTGTGTTTTTTGCTAAGGGTTTCTGGGCAGTTGGAATACGGGCTGTGAATGATTCCAAAGCGTGGGCAGCCTTAATGACCACCAGTGGCTCCTCCAGCCTCTTCACTGGGCGGTAAGTCAACCAATGCCTTCAGAGCAGATGTTGGCTTCTACAAAGGGAAAGGGGAGGGCTATGTTTTATATTAAAGTTTTTCCTGCTATTTTCAAACTAGGTTTTCAGACTATACATTTCCTCCCAGAAAGTGACATTTCTTCTGAAGTATTTGTAGCAGGAGGAACAGGCCCAAATACTAAGTGCTGCTTCCTCCCACTCTTATGTAAATGATGCTTTGATGTTAACTGTCTGCTCATGAAAGATGATCTCAGATCAGGTATAGAAGAATTTGTTTCTCCAGTTAGAACAAAAGCCTCCAATTTTGTGAGTCAGAGCTTTTAGCTGGAAAATTCTGGACTTATCAGCTGTGGGGACCAAGTTACTTGCCCATATTCGGATTGTTTTAGGAGGTTCTCACCCATAAACCCTAGAAATCACTTTGGCACTTTGCAGCTAGACTGTGGGAATTTATTCCTGTTTTTTTTAACTTAAAAATTTTGAACCATAATGTGCCTGGTTGAAATAGGAAATGAAAAGGACAGAGTGGAATGCTAACAAAATGTGGAATCAATAGTTAAAAAGGCTTGAGTTTCACCCTAGACTTATTTGCTGAGTAATCTTGGCAACTTTTTGACTTCTCTGAGATTGATTTCTTATAAATGAATTTAGTAAAAGCTTCCAGCACTTAGAGTTTTTGGAAGGGATAGTGCATTGTAATTTAGAACAGAGTCCTTATGTTGAAATGGCATTCTTTGCAAATAACTGGCTATGTGACTGGTTAGCTATCTCTCTAAACCTTAGTTTCTTCTTAGGTAAAATAAAAGGATTTTAAAAATCCTTTAGGATTTTTTAAAGTAATGAATGAGATAGTCCATGTAAAATTTTAAGATAGTGTTCCACATAGAGCCATTTATGTTCTTACAATTATTATTGCTACAAATGTTATTATGTGTAAGTCAAATGAATTAATGGCTAAAACATGTCCTGCAAAATTCTGAATTTCTATGCACATAATTACTGTATAGCAATTTGACATTTATAGGACAATTTAATCCATCATCATTTGAGTCTATAGTGCACTACATGTTTGGATCAGCACAGGGAGCTTAGCTAGGTCTGTGATAACCTAGATGGTGGGACAGAAGGTGAGGTGGAAGGGAGGTGTAAGGAGGGGATATAGGTATATAGGTGGCTGATTCACGTTGTTTACAGCAGAAACTAACTCAACACTGTAAAGCAATTACATACACTCCAATAAAACATAATAAATGAAAAAAAAGGGTGAAATTCCAGTTGTCAATGGATGGGCTTCCAAGCTTCATTCTACACTCCCAGGATTGCTAGGAGTATATTTTACTTACTTATTTATAGAAGCCTGTTTCTATAAAAGCACTTTTTCTAGGTATTTGGTTTATTCGTAAAGAAATCTTACTATTTCCCCAATAGGATTTTATACAGAGAAAGTGCTCAATCATTATTTTATTTGATAAGCAAATAAATTACAACTTAAACTGTAAACCAGTGTCCTCAAAGTAGAGATTTAATCACCTAAATCAAACACAGTGAGCCCTCATTACATGGCAATTTGAAGTAATAAAGATTACATTTCTCTACAACAAGTTTAACCAAATTTTTCAACTGCTTTTGGAAGAAATCTTTCTACACTGTATAACTTTATGTTTTCTGAAAAGTATAGATTAAAATGTGACTTTATTTTTCAATGACTCAAAATGAGTAACATGGCAATTAGTAATTGCATTAAGTTCTAATAAACAAAGTTTTGTTTTTTGCTTTTCTTTTTTTTTTTTCTTATTACCTGTCAATAGTCCTTGCTAAGGTCAGTGTGCTTGCTTCTTACATCTATCTGCCCTTTTTTTTTTTTGAATCAAGTTGGGAACTGTGAAATTTATTTTTCTTATTGTAACTAACCATCTACCAGTAACATATTACTCCATTTTAGAATTTTTATGGTGAGTTTCAACCAACTATAGACAGTATAATATTGAGGCTTATAAATTTGATACATTTTTTATAAATTTGATAAAGAAGCAGATACAGTATAATAATAAAAAATCAAACATTTGATTTGACATCAAATGATCCAGGGCAAATTCTGCATCACTTACTAGCTGTAATTTTTTTTTTTTTCTAATTTTATTGGAGTATAGTTGCTTTACAGGGGCTTCCCTGATGCTCTGTGGTAAAGACTCTGCCTGCTAATGCAAGAGACCCAAGTTTGATCACTGGGTCAGGAAGGTCCCCTGGAGAAGGAAATGGCAACCCGCCCCAGTGTTCTTGCCTGGAAAGTCCCATGGACAGAGGAATCTGGCAGGCCACAGTCCTTGGGGTCACAAAAATGTTGGATACCACTTAATGACTAAACAACAGCAAATTGTTGCTTTACAATGTTGTGTTAGTTTCTATTGTACAGCAAGTGAATCAGCTATGCACGTACACATATCCTCTCCTTTATGGACTTCCTTCGCATTAAGTTCACCGCTGAGTGCTGAGAAGAGGTCCCTGAGCTGTACAGTAGTTTCTTGTTAGTTAGCTGTTTTGTACATGGTATTGATAGTGTATGTGTCAATCCCAATAACCATTTCCTCCCAGTCACCTTCCTCCTTGGTATCTGTAAGTGTCCTTCTGCCTTTTAAATTCCTATTTCTAATCAGCTGAGAATTCAGGTGACTAAGAAACCTAGTCATGTATATAAATGAAGAGAATATCCTCCTGTTCCTCAAAATGTTCAATTTTTAGTCCAAGGGATTTGAGCAGTTATTGTAGGATTTAAGGGTTTCTTTTCCTTATTTCCTGATTCTCAGTTTCACTAATAATGATTGATGATTCCAGAAAATTATAATTTCCCGGTATATAAAGAACTAAGTTATCAAAAATTTGGGGATACAGGTATTCTGTGTTAAATGCAATTATCAATTTCCTGATTTTCTGAAATTGATAAAATTTTATGACTTTTCCTAAATAATAAGAAAAATAATAATGATATTTAACATTAGTAAATGATTACCATGTACCTTTATCTATTTATTTTATTTAGCTAATGCTTACATAAAGCTTGTTTATAGATCAATGATTCTACTATGCTATATGAAATTATTAGCTTATTGAATGCCATTAAAATCTACATGTGTATACTCATCCACTTCTCAAAACTAGTATTAATCTCAATTTATAGATGAGAAAACTGAATGAGATGTTTTATAATTTGCTCACAGTCTCACAGCTATTAAGTGATAGAGTCAATATCTGAAGAGAGGGATGCATGCCTCTAAGAATACAACCTGATGCGATAAGTACTCCAGTAGACAGCCAGCAATAAGAGGAGGAGCCAAGTACTCAAAATCTGAATCCAGCAGGTTTAGTCTCGTGGCTCAGAACAAAACTGGGATGATCCTCATACTGGCAAAAAAAAAAAAAAAAAGGACTATGAGGAAGTTTCTACTTGAAAAGAAAGAGAGCAAACTTTGGAAGTTATTATTATGAGAGTGAAACCTCTATTTTCACTCTCTGATTCTTTATCCAGCTCCTAATCTGGACCAGAGAACACCACATACTGGTTTTCTCAATGTTTTGATACTGACTATGGATAAAAAGCACTGTCTCTGAATTCATGTTACTTTCTTAAAGCATATGTTCTGTTGTCTGGGTTTGGGGAATATACATTGTCTAAGAGGTTTCCTCATTTGTGAATTGGTACAAGAATTATTTTGAGAGTCAAATGAAATAATAATACTTCTTAGCAGACAGCATGGTGCTTATTAATTAATCAATAAATGATTGTCTTTATCACCATTTTGAAAATGTACTTCACAGAAAGCTGGCACCACAAACAGCTCAGGGAAAACAAGATCACTGTGAAATAAATCTGGGGAATGATATTCTTTAGTTCCTTCCCTGCTGGCTCAGACAATAAAGAATCCGCCTGCAATGTGGGAGACTTGGGTTCAGTCCCTGGATTGGGAAGATCCCCTGGAGGAGGGCATGTCAACCCACTCAGTATTCTTGCCTGGAGAATCCCCATGGACAGAGGAGCCTGGTGGGCTACAGTCCATGGGGTTGCAAAGAGTCAGACACGACTGAGCGACTAAGCCCAGCGCAGCACAACAAATTGTTCAGTTCCATCACAGAATGTCATAATGGATATTGTCATAGTAAAAGCATCCTAAAAGTCTTATTTTGGAAACATATTCAGCTTTATTTGCTCAATGTTTCCCAAATTTGTTTGCCTATAAAAGTTGGGGAGGTATGATGTGTGCATTTGTGTGTGTGTTCTCACATACTTGTGTACGTGTGTGTGTTTGTGTGGTTAAACATCTGTCTTATGGAATTAGTTTTCATGAAATGCACTGCTACATTGCTAAGATATGCTGCCTTTCACCAAATATCTGAAATGAGAATGAGAGGAAATGCGTGGAGTGCAGACTGCTGGGACAATTCCAGACCTAAAGTATATCAGTTAGAATCAAATATTAGCATGCTGGCTGATGGGGCAAAGGAACTTGGAACCTAGGTCCTTCTAGTGTTACTAGCAGAAACTCATGGGTTTGATCCTCTAAAGTTTAATCATTACGACCATCGTCACCACCGTCTTATCATCATTATCGGCATCTATTCAGTGGTTAATGTATTTCGGTCATGGTGTTGAGTGATTTATTTGCAGTAGTCATTTTGTCCTTACAGTCGTACTGTTACTTAGGTATCACAACTCTATTTTTTTTTTTTTTTAGTTTATATTCAGCACATTCAGTGTAACAGAATGCAGTTCACTTTAAAAAACAGTTCTATAAAAATACTAAAATATATATGCAAAACCCAGTTATTTTAGAAATTAAGGCTTCTACTATACTTCTCATACCAATGACACTAAATAATATTGATAGGCCATAGCAAGCATGAGTTTTCTCTTGAAATATGCCTCATCTCTTTATACCTTTTTGGATTAAATATTTTTCCCCAGTTTATTTATTTATTTTTAAATTGGAGTATAATAGCTTTACTATGTGTTAATTTCTGCTGTGCAGCCATCTGTATACATACATCCCTGCTCTCTTGAGCCTCCCTCCCACCCCTGCCCCCATACAGAGAAAGTGAAGAATGAAGAATAAAGATGGCCTCTTTAGGCCATCACAGAGCACTGAGCTGAGCTCGCTGTGTTATACAGCCAGCTTCCTACTAGCTATTTTACAAAAGACACATGTACCCCAGTGTTCACTGAAACACTATTTACAGCATGGAAGCAACCTAAATGTCCCTTGACAGATGAATGGATAAAGAAGTTGTGGTACATATATACAATGGAATACTACTCAGCCACAAAAAGGAATGTGGTTGGGTAATTTGTAGTGAGGTGGATGAACCTAGAGTTTGTCATACAGAGTCAGTTCAGTTCAGTTCAGTCACTCAGTCATGTTCGACTCTGCAACCCCATGGACTGCAGCATGTCAGGCTTCTCTGTCCATCACCAACTCCCAGAGTTTGCTCAAACTCATGTCCATTGAGTTAGTTCCATCCACCCATCTCATCCTCTGTCATCTGTCATCTCCTTCTCCTCCTGCCTTTTCCTATGAGTCAGTCTTTGCATCAGGTAGCCAAACTATTTTAGCTTTAGCTTCAGCTTCAGCATCAGTCCTTCCAATGAATATTCAGGGTTGATTTCCTTTAGGATTGACTGGTTTGATCTCCTTGCTGTGCAAGGGACTCTCAAGAGTCTTCTCCAGCATCACAATTCGAAAGCATCAATTCTTCAGTGCTCAGCTTTCTTTATAGTCCAACTCTCACATCCATATATGACTCCTGGAGAAACCATAGCTTTGACTAGATGGAACTTTTTCAGCAAAGTAATGTCTCTGCTCTTTAATACTCTGTCTAGGTTTGTCATAGCTTTTCTTCCAGGGAGAAAACATCTGTTAAATTCATGGCTGCAGTCACCATCTGCAGTGATTTTGGAGCCCAAGAAAATAGTCTGTCACTGTTTCCATTGTTTCCCTGTCTATTTGCCATGAAGTGATGGGACTGGATGCTATGATCTTTGTTTTTATAATGTTGAGTTTTAAGCCAGATTTTTCACTCTCCTCTTTCACTTTCATCAAGAGGCTCTTTAGTTCCCCTTTGTTTTCTACCATATGGGTAGTATCATCATAACTTAGGTCTCTTTAAATCTGTATTCCATTATATAAAAATTAGAGTTGTGTTCATCTTTATTCTTCATCTGCAAACAGGTTCATCAGCACCATGTTTCTAGATTCCCTATATATGCATTAATATATGATATTTATTTTTCTCTTTTTGATTTAATTTACCTATATCATATTTATGATATTTATTTTTCTCTTTTTGACTTACTTTACTTATATTTATGGTATTTATTTTTCTCTTTTTGACTTACTTTGCTTATATCATATATTAATGCATTATTATTATTATAAATTCTGATTTTAGTGTTAGTATTATCAATTCTGTTTCTTGATTCATCAAGCCTAAAATATCTACAGTCTTGCTTTAAATAAATGAAAAAAAAAATTGGTCACCCCTGACATGATATTAATTTCATAGACTCTTCCCAATGTTTTCAATTATTTAAAAAAAAAAGATCAAGCACCAACTTAATTTAACCATTATTATTGAAGGTCCTGCCTATCTGCAGGACATGTTAGCTATGGAAGGACCCTGAGAGAATCATCAATTAGTAATTCATGGAAAACTGAAGCTACCTATTTGAAACTCTGATAACCGTGAGAACATTTTGAGGAACAGGAGGCTTTTCTTTCCTGGCCTCTGTTCCCCATAGGTGATAGGAACTGGGCTGAACAAGTGACAAGTTATGTCAATCAGACTCTTTTTCCTCATGGATTAGAGAGTTGCATTATAGTTAGCAGCCAACTGGGCTTCCCAGGTGACTCAGAGGTAAGAATATGCTTGCAATGCCAGAGATGCAGGAGATGTGGTTTCAGTGCTTGGGTCGGGAAGATCCCCTGGAGGAGGGCATGGCAACCCACTCCAGTATTCTTACCTGGAGAATCCTATGACAGAGGAGCCTGGCGGGCTATAGTCCAGGCATGGGCTTGCAAAAAGTCGGACCAGACTGAGTGACTCCAGCTACTTTGACTCTAAGAAATACTGCTCCTTAAAAATTCCATTCCTTCACCTCATCTTTTTTTTTTTTTTTTTTTTTTTGCTGAAGCTAGACTTGTTATGCCCAGAGTCCGAGTCCCCTAAACTGAGAGAATAAGATGTCCACAGCAATGCAAAAGCATAAAGGGGTTTATTGCTAGCTCGAGTTAGGGCCCAGGTCTCATCCAGCACAGTGGAATGTGACAAGAGCCCCGAGCTCTGAATCACATCTACTTTTATACAGACTGTTCTTTGTTCCTGTAACAGCATAGCTGATTGGTTAAACCATACAGTGCGCGGAACTTTTAAACCTCACATCCCTATCTGGATTGGCTCGGGTCTGGCGTGGGCAGGGGCTACGGGGATTTTTCTGATTGGTCCAGCTACACTGCCTGCTGGAGTTTCCAGTGCCTCAGCCTTCCTAGAGACTAAACCTCAGGCCTAGCCTGCCCCTTAGAGCTTGTCCTGGTTGGTCCTAACAGACTACGTTCATTTTTGTTGATGCAAGCAATAGATCCTTAACAAAACAGTAAGCCCTTTCAGCATGCCAATTTCAAGTACCTTATCTGTTGGGAAGATTTTATCTAATAAAACAATTTACCAGGGCTAAAAAGTTTACATGTCATGCCTTAATATTGCATTAAGTAATATTAAAGCTACCATATATTGGATATTTACATTGAGTTTTATGTTCTTCTCCATGCTTTAATTTTTAAATTCCAGTACCATCCAGTTTACAGAGGAGAAAATGAAGGCATTGAGATTGTTGTATAATTTGCCCAAGGTGACAAAGCTAATAAGAGATGGAGTTGGTTTCTTTATAAACCCTCTGCTTTTGACCTTTAGACTGTCACAGTCATGAATTGGTGGGGTTTGTGCCAGTGACAGGGTTCAGTGTGATCATTTTGACTTGGTGGGCATGTATAAGGCATAAATCGGGTAGAGATGGTCCTGAGACCTTCCTAAGGGAGGTAAGAGAGGTGGAAAGCTGGCTGAAAGAAGGAAAGAAACTGCTTTTCACATTCTCCTCTCCTACTATGTGCTGAGATAACACACAAGAAGCTTACATAGGATATCAATTCCCTGAGTTTTTCTACTGTGCCACTCTTGGAAAAACTGGATTTTCCACAATCTCTACAGTAAATATTGAACTAATCTAGCCCATCAGGTGGCCTGGAGAGATTGCAATACCTTGGGAATGTGCTGCAAGTCAGCAGAGCTTCTGAGAGCTGCAGGAGACTGGGACTCCCTTCGGTGAAGGGCTGGCCTCACAATTTCCTGTTTTCTTGGCGGCTGCCTCTGCTGTTGAACTCACATTAGAACAGACTCCCCAGAGATGATCTCTTCTCAGTTCTCTGATTGGGACCTTGTTCTCCAAGAAAATGTAATTCACATCATATGGGGAAACAAATTACTCCCAGATAGTAGTTTATTTTCCTTGGCTCTTCATAGGATCAGGCCCACTAATAAAAATCGTAATAATGATGAGAATGATGCTATAGAAATGCAGTCTTCGGACTGTTTTTCTTACAAAAGACTGTTTAATAATGATAATTGTACTGCATATTTCAATTGGCCAGGCAGTTGTTTAGTTTTCCTTCATCATCTTCTTTTCTCACTGGTGTACTGAGTTTCCAGATGCTTATTCTACTCTGTGCCTAATTATCTATTGAAACAATTACATTAACTCTGCTATCAATTAAAAAAACATAAGAAAAATGTTTTCAAAGTGAAAGAGTGATAAGAGTATATTGAATGGTACCTTCAAATTTTTTGGGAAATGCATATTGAAATTGTTAGAGGACATGCTAAACCCTCACAAAAGGGAAGCAGAACAGTGAACTCACCTCCCTTGGTGCTGGGTGAGTGGCCCCATAAAGATGCATGGATCCCTTATGCTATCCTTTTTAATCCTACCCACCATAATGATACTGAAATGGTGGGGAGGGGAGAGCCATCCCTGAAACCAGGTGAAATTTGTTTAAGAAATGCCTCTGGAGCCTCCCCACACATCTGTGAAATCTGCCTTGAGCACACATCACCAGAATACAATCCAGGGAAATCCTTAGCTGCGCTAAGGAACCCCCTTTAATGCGCCTTTTGCAGACCTGTCCTTCCAGAAACCATCCACTACTTTGAATTGTTCTTAGACCCCTCCCTATGGAAAAACGAGAGAGAAGGTTCTGCTTTATAACTGCTCAGACCCTTCTGCTCCAGTTCTACAGCCAGAACCCATGTATGCTTAACATACTAAGTGGGATCAGCCCTCTGAATCCCAAATGAATGTTTCATCATGTCCACAGTGCAATTTTGTGTTTCTAAATTTTCTCTTCTTCCACGTATTTGCATTCTTTGCAAGGCAAGTATGAAATAGGTGAGCTTAATCACTTCGCAGTGCTTAAGGGACTAGACGGACATTTAGAGTTTCTGCTTAAGGACTGGAGTTTGTGTCTCCTCTTTCCTGCTTCTTTTCTCTCCCCGCCCCCACTTCCCCATCGCCCCCACCTTCTCTCGACCCGCGGCCTTTGAGGCAGGTCTATGCCTTTCTGATTTGACTTGCTTCTGGTAAACGAATTAAAGTGTGAGTGCAGCCGGGCTTCGTATTTCCTCTCTTAAAAGGAAAGTCAAACTCTGAAAAATCAGTCCGCAGGAAGAGGTAACTTCAAAACCAAGGGCTCATGTTCCACAAGCCTCTTGAGCTCTCCTCAGTCCCCTCGACTATGCCCTTCCAAAGGGAAACTTTACAAAAGACCTCGGTAGAAATTGCCGGCAGCTCTTGAGTTGTCTTGTTAGAAATAAGGAGCTCTGGTCACTTGTCATGGCTGTACAACTGTTTCCAGTGTTCATTTGGAAGCCTTCGGTTTCCATGGAAAAGAGGAGGCTTTGAGAACATGCTGGTGGCTGAACAAATGGTAACTTGCAGGAGGGAAAATCAGAGGTTAGCAGTGTTCATCTCTCTCTCTAAAAAAGAGAAGAGTGGGCTTTTCCAGTTTTAAGGTTCAACTTACATCCATGAAGTTGGGAACTATGGATAATTTAAAGAAAATAGTTTTTGTTTGTTCACTGTTTCTGTTTTCATGGGTGTGATTAGCAGCTTAGAGATTTGTATTGCTTTTTTCCTCTCTTCTCCCATCTCTTTGCTGACTTATTTGAACATAGGATGTATCCTGTGTCATAAATTTCTACTAATGAATCCAAGGATGCTTTGATATCTACAAATTGTTTTAACTAATTAAAAGAAAGTCTGAAGATCTTGCTGTTGTAGTTTTTGGAAGAAAATAAACTTATGGTTACCAAAGGGGGAAGGGGTGGAGAGGGATTAAATTGGGATTTTTGGATTTAAAGATACACACCACTCTATATAAAGTAGATCCACAACAGAGACCTACTGTATGGCACAGAGAACCATGCTCAATAGCTTGTCATAACATCTAGAAAAAATCTGAGAAAGAACAGGCATAGACGTATATGTATGTATGATTTCTAATATTTCACATGTACAGCAAAGTGATTGTTATAGATATACATACATATGTACATGTGAAATGTTATAAATCAACTGTGCTTCAAATTAAGAAGACGGTACCAGTCACACTGGAGTGAAAGCCGGTGCTCAGCTGGGCGCACAGGGGCTACCATGCTCCTGTCACTTGCAGAGAGCCCTACTTCAGCCGTGCCTTCTCCCTACAATATTCTTGACTCACAATAACACCTGAGAGTGCCTTTTGACATAGAAAAGGCATTTTTTCTCTGCTTGCCAGTGCAGGAGACACAAGAGATAAGGGTTCGATCCCTGTGTCAGGAAGAACCCCTGGAGTAGTAAATGGCAACCCACTGCAGTATTCTTGCCTACAAAATTCCATGGACAGAAGAGCCTGATGGGCTACAGTCCATGTGACCACAAAGAGTCAGACATGACTGACTGACTGAACACACACAGCACACAATTGATATTTACTGACTTGGGTGATAAAAGAGTTAGTTTCATAGAAACTATCCTCACAGATAACATATCTGTACTTTATTGGATCTTTCCACACCTTGGTCTCATGGAGTGATTTATAGTGAAAGCTTTATGGCCCACGAGAGGCCACTGGGAGAATCTCTGAGGCTTGAAGAGGTCTTTTAATGGTCTGTAAAATGGTGCAGAAACAAAGCTCCCAATTCTTTTTCTGCAAAAATTTTGTTCTATTTTGTGGAATTCACTATTATCTTTATCATCAAAGTTCAAAGTTTGTGACCTGATTGCTTGTGTAATTTGATTTTAATGAACTAAATATGAGATAAAATATTGTTCATACAGCTTTGTATTAAACCCTCAGGACACTTCGATCAGCCATACCCACTGCCATTCTCCAGTGATAAAGGAATGAAACTTGAACACTGCTGCTGCTGCTGCTAAGTTGCTTCAGTCGTGTCTGACTCTGTGCGACCCCATAGACGACAGCCCACTAGGCTCCCCCATCCCTGGGATTCTCCAGGCAAGAACACTGGAGTGGGTTGCCATTTCCTTCTCCAATGCAGGAAACTGAAAAGTGAAAGTGAAGTCGCTCAGTCGTGTCCAACTCTTAGCGACCCCATGGACTGCAGCCTACCAGGCTCTCCCATCCATGGGATTTTCCAGGCAAGAGTACTAGAGTGGGGTGCCATCGCCTTCTCTGAAACTTGAACACGCTAAGCACTATATTCAAGTCTCAAATCAGACTCCCTATAATGTAAGGTCAGCAGAATAGTTGATGAGTGTCCTATGACTGCTGCTGCGGTTGCTGCTAAGTCGCTTCAGCTGTGTCCGACTCTGTGCGACCCCATAGACGGCAGCCCACCAGGCTCTGCGGTCTCTGGGGTTCTCCAGGCAAGAACACTGGAGTGGGTTGCCATTTCCTTCTCCAATGCATGAAAGTGAAAAGTGAAAGTGAAGTCTCTCTGTCGTATCCGACTCTTAGCGACCCCATGGGCTGCAGCCTACCAGGCTCCTCCATCCCTGGGATTTTCCAGGCAAGAGTACTGGAGTGGGGTGCCATTGCCTTCTCCGGTCCTATGACTGAGAGATTCCCAAATTGCTAAACCACTTCCCTATGTGCTGTGGGTATATTGGATAAAAGGAATAATACATGGAAGTTCTTAAATAGAAGGAAAAAAAGACAACACAAGGCACTCATTGCTGTAGTTGTGTGTGTGTGTGTGTGTGTGCGTGTGTGTGTGTGTGTGTGATGAAAAATACCATTCAGATGCAGTTCTTTTCAAATTTTAAAGTCTCAGAAATTGGGATATGTCCTAAGATCACTGCATCAGAATAATTAACAGCAGTCTCCTTTCCTGTCTATGGGTGCAAAAAAGTATGGCTGAGTCTTTCAAAGGAACAGAGTAGAGAACCCTGGACCAGAGTGCTGGTAAGAAGAGTGGCGGCTTTACTGAGTCAGGAAAGCAGGTCTATGCAGCGCTGTCCTACTCTGTTGCTGGATCTCATCTTCCCTTACACTGTAGCAGAGACGGTACTGCCCACAGAAACATCTTCTCTTTCAATAACCTGGTGTTGCAGAGAGGTGACACCTCAGCAGGAGATCATACCTCCCAGAGTCATGTACACTTCCTCCTTGCATTCAGAGGTGACCATGTGAATTTTTTCCCTTAGAATACAAGGAGAAGTGATACTAATTTCATCCAGGAAAGAGTTTTTAAGAAGCAGGTGTATCTTCTTCACATCCCTCTTTTTTCCTTTTATCCATTGGATGCAGACAATGGATAATAAAGCTCTAGGAGATCAGACAGCCAAGTGACGTGATGATCCTGGATGTCTGAAACACCAGGTAGCCAGGCTAGCCAGGAACACCTGTCTTAGACTATTGAGGGAGAAATAAACTCCTGTATTTGAGATACTGTATATATATATATATATATATATATATATATATATATATATATATATATTTGTTATAGCAGCTGGCATTACCCTGATACACTCACATTGCTTCAAGATACTAAATTCAAGAAATGAAATTAAAAGTTAGATGAAAATGGCTATTGAAGAAGAGGCTTAATATTGTACGATGTTGAACCAAAAGAAAGAAAGAGGAACACTGAAGATGTACTACTATGTCTGAAAGCATCTGAAAGCCAGTTCAAAAGTAGAAAGGATGGAAATTTCTGTGAGTCCACAGGGTTTACCTATGAACAGCGCATGGAAATGAGAGAAGCTGATTTCAGTCTAATTTACTAAACACACTCTTAATTGTTTGCTGTATTCTGAATGCCCTTGCCAAATTGCAACTCCCTGTCCCTAATCTTCTTTCAGCAGAAGTTGGATGAGCATCTAAAGGCACTCAGGCCTCAGGAAGGGTGCAGAGCAGATTATCTTGAAGGCAGCACTCCTCTCAGAGTGCCCACATGAGGTTACTGTGCATGCGTAAGTGGCATTTATCTATGGTGGAAACAGATGTTAGAAGTGAGGTGGTCCTGACAACAAAGACCAAAATCTTCTGTACGGCCATATGCTGATAGACAAGCAAGGGAAATGAAGAGTTTCACATTTTCTCCAATAGATGGGATTGGAAAAGATAATGAAAAATTAATGTTACCATGGAATCGCTCAGTCAATACACATTTACTGAGCACATTGTGTGTGTGTGACACCATCTTATGCAACTACAGAACAAGATTGCTGTTCTCAAGGATGCTATGATCTATTAGGGAAGACAGGATGTGTTTACTTTTGAATATTCATAATTATATACCACAAGGTCGCCAGGGCAAGTGAAACAAGCCAGAAAGACAATATACTAGAGGGAAATAAACTCAACATTTAGAGTCATAAGATCTAGATTCACGGTCCATTGGCTATGAGAATTTTAGTGATTAACCTGATACTAAGTTAATTTTTTTATTATAAACTTAATGCCTTCAATTCAGTTCAGTTCAGTCGATCAGTTGTGTCTGACTCTTTGTGACCCCATGGACTGCAGCACGCTAGGCTTCCCTGGCCATCCCCAATCCCCAGAGCCTGCTCAAACTCATTCCATCGAGTCAGTGATGCCATCCAAACATCTCATCCTCTGTCGTCCCCTTCTCCTCCTGCCTTCAATCTTTCCTGGCATAATGGTCTTTTCCAGTGAGTCAGTTCTTCTCATCAGGTGGCCAAAGTATTGGAGCTTTAGCTTCGGCATCAGTCCTTCCAATGAATATTCAGGACTGATCTCCTTTAGGATGGACTGGTTGGATCTCCTTACTGTTCAAGGGACTCTCAAGAGTCTTCTCCAGCACCAGGACCACAGTTCAAAAGCATCAGTTCTTCAGTCCTCAGCTTTCTTTGTGGTCCAACTCTCACATCCATACATGACTACTGGAAAAACCATAGCTTCGACTAGATGGACCTTTGTTGGAAAAGCAATGTCTCTGCTTTATAATATGCTGTCTAGGTTGGTCATACTTCTCTTCCAAGGAGTAAGCATCTTTTAATTTCATGGTTGCAGTCACCATCTGCAGTGACTTTGGGGCCCAAGAAAATAAAATCTGGCACTGTTTCATTGTTTCCCCATCTATTTGCCATGAAGTGTTGGGACCAGAGGCCATTATCTTAGCTTTTTGAATGCTGAGTTGAAAGCCAACTTTTTCATGCTCCTCTTGCACTTTCATCAAGAGGCTCTTTAGTTCCTCTTCACTTTCTTCCATAAGGGTGGTGTCATCTGCATATTTGAGGTTATTGATATTTCTCCCTGCTATCTTGATTCCAGCTTGTGTTTCATCCAGTCTAGCATTTCTCGTGATATACTCTGCATATAAGTTAAATAAGCAGGGTGACAATGTACAACCTTGACATACTCCTTTCCCAATTTTGAACAAGTCTATTATTGCATTTTTGATTCTAATTGTTGCGTCTTGACCTGCATACAGATTTCTCAGGAGCAAGTAAGGTAGTCTGGTATTCCCATCTCCTGAAGAATTTTCCACAGTTGTTATCCTCACAGTCAAAGGCTTTTGCATAGTCAAGGAAGCAGAAGTAGATGTTTTCTGGACCGCGTTTACTTTTTCAATGATCCAATGGATGTTGACAGTTTGATCTCTGGTTCCTCTGCCTTTTCTAAATCCAGCTTGAACACCTGAAGTTCTTGGTTCACATACTACTCATGAATTTAATGCATACTTAAAGCTTAAAATTTGGAAGTATCAACAACTCTACAGCTTTTAATGACCATTAACTATTACTTTTAAACTTAGAGATCAAGTGTTAATATTTTAGGCATTATCTTTCAAAATATTAGGCATATATAAGCCAGGCTATTTTAGTAACTACAGATTTGAAAATATAATGACTCCTACCCAAAGATGGGGCTACCTGGTTGGTGTTAGGGGTAAAGAACTTGGCTGCCAATTCAGGAGACATAAGAGATGTGGGTTTAATCCCTGGGTCAGGAAGATCCCTAGGAGAAGGATATGGCAACTCATTCCAGTGTTCTTGGCTGGAAAATCCCATGGATATAGTCTGATGAGCTATAGCGCTGGGGGTCACAAAGACTCAGACATGACAAAGCCACTAAATAAGAGCAACACAATAAAAAACTGTTACTTTTGAACTCAGAGAGCGACTGCTAATAATTTTAGGCTTTCTTTTCCAAAATATTAGGTACATATAAACCAGACTATTTTAATATCTATCAGTTCAGTTCAGTCACTCAGTCATGTATGACTCTTTGCAACCCCATGGAGTGCAGCATGCCAGGCCTCCCTGTCCATCACCAACTCCTGAGGTTACCCAAACTCATGTTCATAGAGTCGGTGATGCCATCCAACCATCACATCCTCTGTCATCCACTTCTCTTCCTGCCTTCAGTCTTTCCCCATATCAGGGTCTTTTCCAATGAGTCAGCTGTTCGCATCAGGTGGCCAAAGTATTGGAGTTTCAGCTTCAACCTCAGTCCTTCTAATGAACACCCAGGACTGATCTCCTTTAGGATGGACTAGTTGGATCTCCTTGCAGGCCAAGGGATTCTCAAGAGTCTTCTCCAACACCACAGTTCAAAAGCATCAATTCTTCGGTGCTCAGCTTTCTTTATAGTCCAACTCTCACATCCATATGTGAAAGTGAAGTTGCTCAGTCATGTCCGACTCTTTGCGACCCCGTGGACTGTAGCCCACCATGCTCCTTTGTCCATGGCATTTTCCAGGCAAGAGTACTAGAGTGGGGTGCCATTTCCTTCTCCAGAGGATCTTCCCAACCCAGGGATCGAACCCAGGTCTCCCGCATTGTAAGCAAGACGCTTTACCATAATGAGCCACCTACTGGAAAAAAAAATCATAGCCTGACTAGACAGACCTTTGTTGGCAAAGTAATGTCTCTGCTTTTAAATATGCTGTCTAGGTTGGTCATAACTTTCCTTCCAAGGAGTAAGCATCTTTTAATTTCATGTCTGCAATTACCATCTGCAGTGATTTTGGAGCCCCCCAAAATAAAGTCAGCCACTGTTTCCACTGTTTCCTCATCTATTTGCCAGGAACTGAGGGGACAGATCTTAGTTTTTTGAATGTTGAGCTGTAAGCCAACTTTTTCACACTCTTCTTTCACTTTCATCAAGAGGCTCTTTAGTTCTTCTTCACTTTCTTCTGTAAGGGTGGTGTCATCTGCCTATCTGAGGTTATTGATATTTCTCCCAGCAATCTTGATTCCAGCTTGTGCTTCTTCCAGCCTAGCGTTTCTCATGGTGTACTCTGCATATAAGTTAAATAAGCAGGGTGACAATATACAGCCTTGATGTACTCCTTTCCCTATTTGGAACCAGTCTGTTGTTCCATGTCCAGTCCTAACTGTTGCTTCCTGACCTGCATACAGATTTCTCAAGAGGCAGTTCAGGTGGTCTGGTATTCCCATCTCTTTCAGAATTTTCCACAGTTTGTTGTGATCCACACAGTCAAAGGCTTTGGCATATTCAATAAAGCAGAAATAGATGTTTTTTGGAACTCTCTTGCTTTTTTGATGATCCGGCGGATGTTGGCAATTTGATCTCTGGTTCCTCTGCCTTTTCTAAAACCAGCTTGAACATCAGGGAGTTCACGGTTCACGTATTGCTGAAGCCTGGCTTGGAGGATTTTAAGCATCTCACACATAGTGTGAGATGAGTGCAATTGTGTAGTAGTTTGAGCATTCTTTGGCATTGCCTTTCTTTGGGATTAGGATGAAAACTTCCCTTTTCCAGTCCTGTGGCCACTGCTGAGTTTTCCAAATTTGCTGGCATATTGAGTGCAACACTTTCACAGCATCACCTTTTAGGATTTGAAATAACTCACTTGAAATTCCATCACTTCCACTAGCTTTGTTCATAGTGATGCTTGTTAGGGCCCACTTGACTTCACATTCCAGGATGTCTGGCTCTAGATGAGTGATCACACCACCGTGATTATCTGGGTCGTGAAGATCTTTTTTGTACAGTTCTTCTGTGTGTTCTTGCCACCTTTTCTTAATATCTTCTGCTTCTGTTAGGTCCATACCATTTCTGTCCTTTAGTGAGCGCATCTTTGCATGAAATATTCCCTTGGTAACTCTATAATTTTCTTGAAGAGATCTCTAGTCTTTCCCATTCTATTGTTTTCCTCTATTTCTTTTCACTGATCACTGATGAAGGCTTTCTTATCTCTCCTTGCTATTCTGTTTGTAAGGCCTTTTCAGACAGCCATCTTTCTTTTTTGCCTTCCTTTTTGTTGGGGATGGTCTTGTTCCCTGTCTCCTGTACATTGTCACCAACCTCTGTCCATAGTTTATCAGACACTCTGTTTTTCAGATCTAGTCCCTTAAACCTATTTCTCACTTCCACTGTATAATCATAAGGGATTTGATTTAGGTCATACCTGAATGGTCTAGTGGCTTTCCCTACTTTCTTCAATTTAAGTCTGAAATTGGCAGTAAGGAGTTCATGATCTGAGCCACAGTCAGCTCCCGGTCTTGTTTTTGCTGACTGTATAAGCCTTGAAAATATAATGATTCCTACTCAAAATTGGGGCTTCCCAGGTGTCGTTTGTGGTAAGGAACTTGGCTGCCAGTGCAGGAGACATAACAGATGTGAGTTTAATCCCTTGGTCAGGAAAATCCCCTTGAGGAGGAAATGGCAACCCATTCCAGTATTCTTGCCTGGAGAATCTCATGAACAGAGGAGTCTGGTGAGCTATAGTGCATGGGGTCACAGAGACTCAGACATGACCTGGCCACTAAACAAGAGCAACACAATAACAAACCATTACCTTTCAACTCAGAGGGCAATTGTTGATAATTTTAGGCTTTCTTTTCCAAAATATTAGGTACCTATAAACTAGACTATTTTAATATCTATAGATTTGAAAATATAATGATTCCTACTCCAAGTTGGGAATTATAGGGTCAGAATGATTGCAGCTAGAGTGCAGGAGGAGGATGTCCCAACAGATAATCCTGGACCACAAACAGCTCCCCAAGGAGAAAGCCTTGTGGGGAGAGTGGGGGAAGCAGGGCCTTAATGCTATATTAAAAAATAAAAAGATAAAAGAATGAATAGACCTTTTGAAGAGTGTTAATAATTCAGAAGGAGAAAGAGAACCAACCCCAACATTTTAAAAATTTTCCCTATGTCATACCATTTAACACTCACAAGAATGCTATAGGGCTGGTACTGTATTATTGTCCCATTTTTCAGACCAAAATACTGAGAGACAAAAGCTGAGGCAAGTTTCATGTCCTGAAGGCTGAATTTGAAATAACTTTGCATGACTATCAGACTCTTGTACTCCCTCCCCACCAAGGTAACACTGAAATAATGGGAAGCATCTTCTTCCACTGTCTGCCAAAGTAAATTGCTCATGAGGAGAGTAAGAAAACTTATGAACCATTTGTCTGTCACAAACCACTCCATTGTCAATGTTTGCTTTGTGACTCGCACATTTTGGCATTGACCGAAAGACTCAATCCCCTTCCCATTGTCTCCTAAATAAGAGTTAAGGGAAAGATAGGAGGAAAGTTCAGTCAGATGAGAGAAGTAACTTGTACCTTCTCAGTAATAAAGGCACCACTTTCTGGGCTTGAGAGGAGGACAAAGCAGATGGAGGTGGCCTGTGTGGTCAGTGGTGAAGACCTCCTGCTCTGGGGAGACTCACCTTTTGTTTTCCTTTAGTGGTAATTTTTGCAGGGAGATTGATAAGGCTCTCACATGTTGGGGCTTCCCAGGTGGCACTTGTGGTAAAGAATCTGCCTGAAATGCAGGAGCCACAGGAGACCTGGGTTTGATCTCTGGGTCAAGAAGATCTCCTGGACGAGGGCATGGCAACCCTCTCCAGTATTCTTGCCTGGAGATTTCTATGGACAGAGGAACCTGGTGGGCTACAGTCCATGGGGTCACAAAAGAATTGAATAAAACTGAAGCGACTTGGCATGCTCACATGTTGATTGTGTGAAATGAAGATATTTCCTGTCCTATTTGTTAGGACCAAACTGGAGCCAGGACAGGCTCTAAGGGGCAGACTAGGCCTGAGGTTTAGTCTCTAGGAAAGCTGAGGCACTGGGAATTCCCGCAGGCAGTGTAGCTGGACCAATCAGAAAAAATCCCCGTAGTCCCCTGCCCGCTCCAGACCTGAGCCAATCTGGATAGGGATGCGAGGTTTAAAAGTCCTCCGCATGCATACGGTTTAGCCAATCAGCTATGCTGTTACAGGAACAAAGAACCGTCTCTATAAAAGTAGATGTGATTCAGAGCTCGGGGCTCTTGTCAAAACTCCACTGCGCTGGATGAGACATGAGCCCTAGCTCGAGCTAGCAATAAAACCCCTTTGTGCTTTTGCATTGCTGTGAGGGTCTTATTCTCTCAGTCTTGGGGAACCTGACCGTGGGCATAACACTATTGGTGAGCAAGAGATGTCACAGCCATCAGAGATGATTTCTGGCCTCCAAAGGTGAATGAGGGCTCCTCAAATGGAACACAATGCCTATGATCCAGCAGATGCCGCCACCCCACACAGGGATTGCCTGCGATCCAGCAGATGCCCTCCGCACACAGAGGAGCCCGTGGTGGGGGGAGGAATGCAAGAAGCAGACATCTGCCCTCCTTAAGGTGAACAAGGAACAGGATTCAGCCCCAGGTAGCTGAGGTGCATTTGAAAGGAATGGATCAGTGGGCCCAGAGGCTTGCATCTTCCCATACATAAAATGCTAAATTACTTTACATGATCTTTGATTTTTCTTACCTCTTTGATGTTCAGACAGCCTGCTCTCTTTGTGCAGACTTGTGCGTAGCCTGACTCCCCTTTCCAGCTCCTTGGAGCAGTGTTCTCAGAGCTACTGAGGTGCTGTCTCCCAGACTTGGAGACCTAAACATTCCCATCAAATAAAATAACTCTACTTTCAGGTTGTGACTATATTTTTTTAGCCTACGCTTGTAACCAAGATTGTTAATTTAGCAAATAAAAATTGAGTTGGCTCAGTGAAATTTGAATTTCAGATTGAATAAAACTTGTTTTGGTATATTTTCAGTCTAAGTATGTCCTAAATTATTCTAAAAGATTATCCATTGTTTATATGAAATTCATGTTTGACCAGATGTCCTGTATTTCACCTAGCATCCCTAATTGTAACTGATTAGATTTAGGCCAGAGGTCACTGGGAAAAGCTAAGGGTCAGGGACCATAAAACCTACTGGCTGCCCAGGCCAGCCTGCCTACCCCTGCAGGGAGTGCGAACTTGGGGCACAGCTTAGGGCTCCTTGCATAGGCTCATCTGACTTTCTTGCTAGTTGGCTTTCTGGGCTGTTCAGCCAAAGCATCTTAATTTAAAATGTTCTCTATGGTTCTAGTTGAAGGGAGGAAATAATTGTGCTTATAATCAGTGTAAATAATCAAATCAGTCCCTTAATTGTTCTCTCTGAAAGAAATGTTCTGTTTCTATCTCTGTGTATTTTATGTTTATTCATGATTTAGAAGATACTGTATTGAAGTAGTAGTCAGCAGATTAGAGGACAGAATGGTCCTGCTTATCTGTGAGACAATGGGAACAAAACATCTTGTTAGTCAATCATCCTGCTAGCCATTTAGCCAGATTCTCCCTCATGAGAATCTCTCCAGAGCCATGTCATTACTAAAAGAGAAAATAAAAACAAACAAACCAAAATCGGTCTCGTTATATCTGGGCTCCCATGTGCTGTTCTTGCAAGGTCACAGCTGTTTGCTGGGTGAATGAAGCTTCAGGACTTGGCTCTTCAGCCTGCTGCTGCCCCCTGTTGAGTCCCTGAATCCCTGAGGAGCAGAGCCCATGCAGTAAGCGGATAGTTTCAGTGGCAGTCTCAGTCTCCACTTAATTACCCATCATTTTAGAGAAGACGGATTTGAAAGGCTCTGGGTAAGTCTGGGGTGTCATTTGGGAAAAACTGTAGGCCTGAGACCCTAGAACTGGTGAGGGCTCCCAACACAGTGTAACTGGGCTGGCAAAATGTTTCAGAACTTCTTATAGAAAATTAAATTCCAAGTAGCCCACACCATTACTGACACCCCCAAGCCAAACCACCACACCTAGCGGCTGTTAACGACTGACTAATTTTCTATGAATTTGTTTATTTATTGAAAGAACTATGGGTTTTGTTTTTCATTAAAATTTTTTTTAATTGGAGGGAAATTGCTTTATAATGTTGTGTTGGTTTCTGCCATACAGCAACACAAATCAGCCATAATTATACCTGTATCATCTCCCTTTTGTGCCATCTGTACAATGAAATATTACTCAGCCATAAAAAAACAAAAAACAAAAAAACAAAAAACCAAAAACCAAAAAAACAAATTTGGGTCAGTTCTAGTGAAGTGGATGAACCTAGAGCCTGTTACACAGAATGAAGTAAGGAAGAAAGAGAAAAACAAATACAGTGTATTAACGAACATATATGGAATCTAGAAAAATGGTATTGATGAACCTGTTTGGAGGGAAGCAATGGATATGCAGATACAGAGAACAGATTTGTGGACACACTAGGGGAAGAAAAGAGAGGGCTTTGTTTTTCTTAATATAATTTTGTTTACTAATTTATGGCTGCATTGGGTCCTCGTTGCTGTGCGTGGGCTTTCTCTAGCTGTGGCAAGTGCAGGCCACTCCCCAGGTGGGATATGCAGGTTCCTTATTGTGGTGGCCTCTCCTGTGCGGAGCCCCGGCTCTAGGGTTGCAGGCTCAGTAGTTGTGTTGCATGGGCTGAGTTGCTCTGCAGCACATGGAATCTTTCTGGACAAGAGATGGAACCCATGTCCTCTATATTGGCAGGTGGATTCTTAACCACTGGACCACCAGGGAAGCTCTCGATTGAGTTTAAATAAGATAAAGAGTTCTAACAACTAACAGATAGATATCTCTTTACAGTTTACAAACCCTTTCACATTGAGCTTATTCTATTTAATCTTTTGATAATATAGTAATAAAATGGTAATGCTACAAATCACAGTAAAAACAGAGCAGCTAATAATCAATCAGAAATTACTCTAGGCTCAGCCATGTACAAAGAACAAAGTGGGTGTGATTATTTACAGAACTGGAAACAGGCTTAGAGGCATGAATAAACTCACTCTAATTTGCAGAGCTGAAAGAATTGAAAACTGGATTTAAACCTAGGCACTTCCAGAGCCTCACGTTCTGTGATGAATATTATTACTACAATAGAAGCATTTGTTGGAGGAAAACATTTTTGCATGCCACAAAGGCATTTGTTGGGTAAAACAGTTTCCAGAAACACTTCCCTATTTTCTTTCGTCTTCATTTAGCAGATGTTTGTCTAGGGACTTCTCTGTGAGACTCGGGATGCAGAGAGGAAAGGAATCCCTAGGAGGAAGCACTCAGGAGCTGGGGAGCTGACATATTCGATCATTCAGTGCAGCCCAAGGATGCTGCAATGGGATGTGAAGCTTCAGTGAGGACACACAGAGGATACAGTGGACCCTATTGGAGGACTGTGGTAGGAGGGAGCTAAGGATCGGCTGATGGAGGAGGTGACATGAGCTGAGACTAGATTGAAGAAAGAAATAGGCAAGTGAGAGCAAGGGTATTTCAAGCAAAGCGGGGAGCGAGTGTTAAAGGCATCAACCTAGAACACAGCATGGTATGTTTAGGATCTCCTGGTGGTTAAGTGTGAGCTGCAGCATGGAGGACGGGGTGTGATGTCCAGGAGGCAACACTAATTGGGAAAAACAAGGCTGTGTGACATGCATGAGGTCTCATCTTTTAGACAGTAAGTTAAAATAGGCAGCTGACATGATTATGCTTCTATTTTAAAATAGGTATCACAGAAAGAATAGATTGGGGGGGGGGCAAAGACAACCAAAGAAAGAAACTGTTTTTGTTTTTTTTTTTTTGCTGCATTATTGTTTGCTAACTTTAGATTCATTCCTTTTTAATTCAAACTGATCAGAATGCCACCCAAAAGCCTGAACTAATAACTTTTTTTGAGCAGTTGTCTGGTCTTTCTGAGGGTGTTACAAATAGTGATAGAGAACCCATCTGCTGATGCAGGAGATATAAGAGATGTGGGTTCAATCCTGGGTTGGGAAGATCCCCTGGAGGAGGACATGGCAACCTGCTCCAGTGTTCTTGCCTGGAGAATCCCATGAACCTGGTGGGTTACAGTCCAGAGTGTTGCAAAGAGTCCAATATGACTTAGTGACTTAGCATGCACACACGCTGGTCTTTCTGAGATCCATCCCAATTTCTTACTATCAAATTTTGTTTTTGAACTTTTATTGGACACACATGCCAGGTGTTGTGTTGGGGGACACGATGGTTATTTGTATTTAATAGAAAAAGGGATGGCTCTTAGAGAGGTTAAGCAACTTCCCAAAGTCACACAGTTAATTAGTAATAAAGCTGAGTTTTAAACTGGGGAACTGTAGAGCATTTGCTCTTAAGGCTATTTTTAAACTACATTATCTTAATGCTGCCTGTGGATAAGAACTTGACTTGCATTTCAATTACACTCCAGAGGCTGGAGGATCACCTACCCCTTAAGATAATCTACCTATAGTTAGTTACTACCTGACTCCACTTTACATATGAAACCAAACCATTTTAGAAGTATTGAATATTTTGCTTCTAGGTCCTAGGTTCTAGGTTGAACTTCTGGAATTGATCCATGTCAACAAAAAAAGTTGAAAAATATAAAACAGAATGCAGGGAGCTCAGCTCAGTGCTCTGTGATGATCAAGAGGAGTGGGAAGGGGCAGGGGATGCATGAGAGGGAGGCTCAAGAGGGAGGACATATACGTATATATATAGCAGATTCATATTGTCTATAACAGAAACTGTACAACATTGCAAAGCAATTATTGGGCTTCCAGGGTAGCTCAGTGGATAAAGAATCTGCCTGCAAGCAGGAGATACAGGCAGACGTGGGTTTGATCACCAGGTCGGGAAGATCCCCCAGAGGAGGGCATGGCAACCCACTCCAGTATACTTGCCTGGAGAGTCCCATGGACAGAGGAGCCTGGTGGGCTACAGTCCATGGGGTCGCAAAGAGTCAGATGCAACTGAAGTGACTGAGCATGCATGCATGCATGCAAAGCAATTATCCTCCAATTAAAAAAATAAAAATAATATTTTAAAAATAATAAAAAATAAAATAGAATAAAAAAATAGAATGTGGACTTTATGGCTGAAAATGTCCTGGGAATAGCTACTGCAGTGTTTCCCAGCATGAACTCTTAAGGCACAGCATCATGTTGGGAGATTAATAGGTGCTCAGTGATAAAATCCTTCTGGGACCAAATGAGGGAAACAGAGAATTAAACATGATGGAACTGCTCTTTCCCCATACTGATGCTTCTGAAAGCATTGATATGCAAGAGGGTATTGTGAATATTTAGGATTCAAGAAGATGGTATTTTTCAACCCGATTTACTTCAAAATCTTTTCCTCTGACACCAGCACTTTGGACATGTACTTCCCTCACCTTTGTCCAGCAAGGAAACTGCAACCCAGAGAAACCTAGTGACTTAGACAACTAATTCTGGGCCACCAGAAAAATCTACTTTATTGAGCTACCAATACTATGCTCATGAGATGCCTCTATATAAGTCCAGATAAATCTTCTCCTCTTTCGGACAGTTTAAGGAGAGCAGTACTATATTTGTACTTTCTGGAAGTAAGCAGTTTCCAAATAGACAGGAAGCAAGAAGGTGATATCCCACAGAGAGAGAAATTATTATCAGCTTTTATATCCCAAGCCGGTCAACAGTGAGTGCACTGAATCACGCAGTTTTTCATTGCACTTTCCAGTCCAAAAGCTTCCAAGTGGGGACTACTTTGGGCAATCCTGTTATTTCATTTGATTTGTTAAAGTTTCACTCTCAGCAAATTTAATCCTCATCCCTGGAATTCTATTTCCTTGTTATAATGAGAGTAAACAACTGGTCCATTTTCTTAACTCTGTTGACAGTGTTCAGTTGTTTTTCCCAGCACCCGTTCCTTTTTTTTCCTCCAGACGACTCCTGGCTCACTTTGTCTGGCTACTGTCTGACATGTCAGCTTACACTTTCTCAATCCCCAGCTGTTCTTCACTTTCATGGGATGGAGGGTTCTTCGCATTAGACTCAAACGTGGTTTTGCACTTCCAGAGGGCTAATCTGTTTCCACAGCAACCCATAAAATGGGGGTAATTTTATGCCAGACCTGCCTTAAACTTTTTTTTTTTGCTAAAAGTTTTTGCATGTGTGTATAAGTACGTATGTGTGCTTCCCAACTAAGCTCTGCTTTTAGAAAATCACTTCGCAAAAACTCTGACCAAATTTCCCATTAACAGCAGAGTTCTGTCAGCCTTCTGGCTTTTTTAAACAATGTATTTTCATTAAGAAATTAAATTGAAAATCTATTTTATGAATAATATTTAGACTAAAAGTTATAAAAAGAAAATGAGGTAGTGTCTTTCATGTCAATTTTAATATGACTGTATTTGACAGATATATACCTCATCTTCATGGTTGTGTATTGAATATGTATATATTCCTAATCATAACTCTATGAGGTATTATTTGTATTTCATAGAAGAGAAAACTGAGGATAGAAAGTTAGGTATTTTTTCCAGAATCATGCAATTCTTAATGAAAAAGTGGGACTTAAGTACATGCTCCTCTGACTTTCCAGCCTCCATTTTCTCATAATATCAAGCTCATAAGAAAACATTATAATACAGATTCAGTTAAAATCCCCTTCATTCTTTTATTGGGCTTCCCTGGTGGCTCAGAGGTTAAAGCGTCTGCCTCCAGTGCGGGAGACCCAGGTTCAATCCTTGGGTCGGGAAGATCCCCTGGAGAAGGAAATGGTAACCCACTGCAGTATTCTTGCCTGGAGAATCCCAAGGACGGAGAAGCCTGGTAGGCTACAGTCCATGGGGTCTCAAAGAGTCAGACACGACTGAGTGACTTCACCTTCACTTCCACCTTCATTTTTCATTAGGTTTATTTTCATGCAGAACTAAAATGTATTTTCTTTCCGTTTATTTAATGCATTTTAATTTACCAAATTTATATTTTCACTTGAAGTATACTCGATTTACAGTATTCTGTCAGTTTCAAGTTAGTTTCAGGTGGACAACAAAGTGGTTCGTCTCATATACATATGTACGCACTCGTGTGTGTATTCGTTTTCAGGTTCTTTTCCGCTGTAGCTTATGATAGACATTGAATGTAGTTTCCTGTGCTGTGCATCAGGCCCTTGCTTATCTGTTTTATATGTAGTAGTTTGTATCTGTTAATCTTAATCCTAATTTATCCCTCCCCCCGTCAATTTAACAAATATTAATTGAATATTTGCTATTTTCTGGGCATTGTGTCAATTATTGGAGAAACTGAGACAAATCAAATATGTTTTTTGCTGCCAAAAATCTTATCATGTAGAACTATCTCATACTCTGGCATAGACATAAACCTAAGAATCTAGTTGTTGATGTATACTAATAAAAATAATGTGCCTGAATTGCCAACGATATAGCCTCAAAGTTATCCTACTTTTTAAAAACTCTGTAACAAGCTGATGTATTTCAACTGGTCAATTCGTGTTCTTTTCTATGGCCAAAGCACAAATGCAGTCAGCCTGTTATCAGGGGGCAGTTTGACTAACAGCTATTATAATCACCAAATCTTAGGCCTAGCTTGACTAAGAATGTAGTTTAAATAACTGAGTTAACTGTCATACTTAGGATAATTTCCTAATAGATAAAAGTCACTCAGCTAGTACCTATTTCTGGATCAATAAAATTGCTTTTGCCTGTATTATTCATGGGCTTCCCTGATAGCTCAGTTGGTAAGGAATTCGCCTGCAATTCGGGAGACCCCAGTTCGATTCCTGGGTTGGGAAGACCCAGAAGGGATAGGCTATTCACTCTAGTATTCTTGGGCTTCTCTTATGGCTCAGAGCAGCTTAGTGACACCCAAGTTGCTCAGGAGTTTCAGTGGAGCTGGGGTGCTGACTTGAACAAGGGCAGGAGACCACTCCCCCCACATCTCCTGTGTGTAGCTGAAACCTCTCGGTCTGGCGGGAACTGCTGGCCTCACCTGGAGGCAACCCCCTCACAGAGCAGAGACCAACCAGCCCAGAGTCTGGAGCTCTTATTATTCCACACTAATAACAATAGCAGTTTGTTGAACACTTGTATGTATACCTGGTCTGAGGTAAATATTGGGTCCAAGTACTAGAGGAGTGTGTACTTGGGAGAGGCATGCCGAACAAAGAGAGAAACAAGTGTGGTGATTAAGAGAATTGGTTTAGGAGTCAGAGCTAGGATGAAATCTAGGCTATGCCACTTAGGTAATATGAGACTGGACGGAATGCTGCTTCTCTTAGTTTCTTCATGAGTAAAATAAGTTTAATCCCTCCTACGCATGAGAGCTGCGAGGACTGTCATCTGCAAAGCAGGTAGCACGGTGCATGGTGCATACGCAGTGTCCAAAGAGGAGCACCATTCTTTAACCGAAACGCTTAGCTGAAGGCTCTAAAGGGCCAAAACCAGTGACACAGTGTGTGAAGGGATTAGCCTTCACATGTATAGCCTTCACATGATTAGCATGTATAGACATGTTCAGGTGTTGTGACACCGGAATTTCACAGAGGACGAGCAGTGTGGGAGTCCATCGGGGCCCTCTGGATGTTCATGACACGGCCTCGACCCAGGTGCTTCTTCCGCCACTAAGTTTATAGTTCTTGGCTGCTACATCATCATCAATGAAAGACCACATTCTTGTTCTTGTTCCATCTCCATGAGACTGCTCTGAAAAATCAGTGGTTAACTCGGGGCAGATGGGAAAAGGATTCTGGCTCTGATTCATTTAGTCAAAAAGAAGACAGACCAAATGTGGACAACCTCAGCCCAGAAGGAGAAAATGTCATTAAGTGATTAGCATCAAAAAAGAAAGTTTAAAATCAAAGCCATCCTGCCTCCTAAATGTGTCCCAACTTCTAAAATAGAAAAGCAAATACAGAAATGAGTTCCTGAGATGTGGTCATCATTGTTCAATGAAGTCGCCTCTCCATTTCTGGGTAAGTACCCACCAAGTCAGCAGGCATCTAAGTAGCCTCCGTTTCTTCCTCTTATGTGTCACTGAGTGGAATGGTTCCTTGTAGAAGTGCTTGATTGCCAGAAAATAATTTTGTTAGTGTGATTTGAAGGTCTGAGCAGAAATAATGTCTTCCTTAGTTAAAATAAAACTCAAAGCTCTCCAAAGTTGGCACTCTCTCTGGGCAAATTGAGGATGGGTACAACAGGGCATGGAGCTTTTCTACTGCACTTTTAACTCAGATTAAGCAAGGGCCAAAAATCTTTTCATATGTTACTCATAGTCTAACTGTTAAAATGAGGAAGGGCTGGGAATTTTTTAAAATAACAACAGAGAGCCTTTTACAGCAAATGATGACAACATTCTCCTCAAGTTGACATACTTCTGTGGGACTATATCAAGAAGTCAGAGGAAGGATGATATCCAGCAGCATTTGATGAGGGATTCAATGTTGAAATCGAGTTTCAATCTTCTTGCTTCACCATCCTCTTAAGGCTGGTGCCACTCAGAGTGGCAAGATGACTGCACCAATTTTGGAAGTTATTTCCAGACATCATGATGCCCAGAGAAACAGAAGGACTGCCTTTCTCATGTGCTCCTTTTTAATAACAAGGGAGTCTTTCCAGGCTCTCGCTTGTGTCTCGTTGGCCAGCACTACATCTCATGCATATATATGTCGTGTGATAGTCACTGGTAATGAAAATGGGACCCTGCATAATTTTCCTGGACTGATCAGGACTCAGTCCCTGAAACTTTCCAGATGAACAAGGCAGTATGAAACAGATCAGGTCGTGGAACAAAAGTTTTTCTTAGGAGGGCAGAAAGAAGATGGGAGATGGATATTTTATAGGCAGAGTCAAAACACAAGATTTAAAAACTCTAGGTGATAATGAAAAGCCAAAAAATACAGTGTCAGAAATTTGGAAAAATGTGACATTGCATGTTGTAAGCTGTTTTCCTGAGCTTGAAGTCTTGTACCATTCATGCAGAACCCAGGAATGAAGCAAAATCTTCTCTATGTCTCTTTCTTCCTATTCCCAGATGGACTTCACCTAACAAATACCATCTTAAAAAGTACCATTTAGGATACCTCTTTTAGTCATTTAGACCAGGAATGTCCCTGACTGTTTTTTTATGAGCCAAGTCTAATAAATAAGTTGTTTGAGTCATTGGTATGAGATAAAATTTCTGAATCTATCTCTGAGCTCAGTGGGAAAGAGTGCATGTTACATTAGTTGCGTCTTCCAAAGGCTGCAAAGACTTAAATGAAGAACCATGTGCCAGTTACTTGCCATTCGTTTTTTGGTTTGTTTTTATGATTTATTGCTGGATATTGAATATGATTCCCTGTGCTATATGGTAGGACCTTGCTGTTTATCCATTCAATATATAATAGCTTGCATCTGCTAGTACTGAACACCCAATCCACACCCACTCCCTCCTTTGGCAACAGCAGGTCTATTCTATATATTTATGAGTCTATTCCCATGTCATATATAAGTTCATTTGTGTGGTGTTTTAGATTCTATATATAAGTGGTATCATATATTTGTCTTCTTTTTCTGATTTATTTCACTTAGAATGAACATCTGTAGGTTCATCTGTGCTGCAGCATATGACATTATTTCATTCACGTTATTGTTGTTGGTTCAGTTTCTTAGTCATGTGACCCCATGGACTGCAGCATGCCAGGCTTCCTTGTCCTTCACCCTTTCCCAGAGTTTGCTCAAACTCATGTCCATTGAGTTGCTGATGGCCATCCAATCATCTCGTCTTCTGTTGTCACCTTCTCCTGTCTTCAATCTTTCCCAGTATCAGGGCCCCTTCTAATGAGTCAGCTTTTTGCATCAGGCCAAATTACTGGAGCTTCAGCTTCAGCATCAGTCCTTCCAATGAATATTCAGGACTGATTTCCTTTAGGATTGGCAGATTTGATCTCCTGGCAGTCCAAGGGACTCTCAAGAGTCTTCTCCAACACCAGAGTTAACCATATCCATTTTTGTGGCTGAGTAATATTCCATCATATTTATATACCACATCTTCTTTATTCATTCATTTGTTGATGGACATTTAGGTTGTTTCTTTGTCTTGGCTATTGTAAATAGTGCAGCTATGAATATAGGGCTGCATGTATGTTTTCAAGTTATAGATTTATCTGGCTATATGCTCAGGAGTGAGGTTACTGCATCTTAAGGCAACTCTGTTTTTAGTTTTTAAGGACTCTCTATGCTGTTCTCCATTGTGGCTGTACCAATTTACATTCCCACCAACAGTGTAGGAGAGTTTTCTTTTCTCCACATCCTCTCCAGCATTTGTTACATGTAGACTTTTTAATAGTGGCCATTCCGCAGGTACTTTTCATTCTTGGTAAGTTATTGGTCTACATTTAATCCAAGAGAAATGGAAAATTCACCATTCCTCATGGTTCTTCTCTTCTATCCAATGACCCATCTTTTACCAGTGAATTGACACCAGAAGATGCCCTCTTTTTCCAGGAAATCTCATCCATAAGGATGCAGACTAGTCCTTTTAGGTCTCCACCAGTACAGTGGTCACACAGGATAACTACTTATACTAGACACAAATTATGAATAAGAAGGTTGTCTTTTCATACACAGTAATGAGACAATATCTTCTGCTCAAAATCATTTTCTTCCCAATTTTAGGTAATCAATTGCTCCTAAGTCTGAATTTATCCAAGTATTCTCTTTGTGTTCTCTGAAAGGTCACATTTTATACCTTTCTTCCTACAGTAGTAAATGAGCTCAGTTGAATGAATCAAATCCTTTATTATATAACCTGGGAAGAATTTTAATAAGTAGAGCAAAGGATTCTGTCCAGGAAATTTTTTCTTACTTCAGAGGTCAGTGAGATTTTCTCTTATTTCCTTACAGAAACATTTTTGTTCCATATTTTAAGTTTAGCTTTATTATACATCTTAAAACAATTCTTGAGAATGGCATGTGATTGAGGTTCTTTTTTTCTTTTTTCTTCCTTATGTGCATCTAATTTTTCTAGCACAACTTGTTCAAAATCCGTTTCTTTCCCCCCGTTTAATACACTGGAATTCTAATTAAAGCAACTGACATATTCACATGTGTCTATTAATAGATACGGACTCTGTGATGTCCCATGACCTATTTTCTACCCTTATGCAAACATCATACTGGCTTGATTACTGCAGTTTTATAGAAAGTGTTTTTAAAAAGATAGTACATGTAATTTAAACTAGTTCTTCTTTTCCTCCATCTTAACCTAACACATGTAGGTATGTGGCATTTTATTGTAAAATTTTAGAATTAGAAAGTCAATTTCTTCAAAATCTCTGCCACGTTTTACACTGGTATTACCTTGAATCTATAGAAAAATGCAGTGAACTGACACCTTAATAATATTCAGTCTTTCAAATTTCATGAAAATGGTATCTTTCTCAATGTATTCATATCTTCACAAAAAGTGCTATAAGAAAGATACAGCAGACAACATAAAAATTATAAATATTTGGTCATTAAAATACTCAAGGAAATAAATAGCAAATAGCCTATAAATGATCTTTGGCCTGTGTCTCTGACAAAGGATTCACACTGAGCACATATAAAGAATTTCTACAATAAAATATCAAAGAACAAGCAATCCAATCGAAATGGGCAAGACTTGGACTTTCCACAACAGATAATATATGAATAACAAAAAATAATATGAAAAGTTGTCAATATCATAAGTCATCAGAGAAATGTGAATTTTAATTTCATTCTTGTTTTTACTGAGAGAAGTAAAATAGTTTTTCTACAAAATAACTTGTTTAAGAATGTTTATAGCATCTTTATTCTTAATAATTTCAAACTGGAAATAGCCTTCTATGGAAAGGTGAATTAAAAAGAATAGTGTGGTATATTTGTAAATAGAATATTCTCAGCAAATAAAAAGAGCAAACTACTGATACATGCAACAAAAAAGATGAATCTCAAAACCATTATGTTGAGTGAAAACATTAGACTCAGAAAAATATGTATCATGTGACACCATATATAAGAAGCAATGAATAGGTAAAACAAATCTAAGAGTAGAAATTAGGACAGTGACTGACTCATGAGCAGATGAATGACATTAATAGACAATGGAATAACAGAACTGATCATTGGGGTAGAAGTAGTCCATATCTTTGGAAGTGGGTTGATGTTTACAATAGTCAAATATTATAGACTAGACATACTACATGTATACTTTATTGTATGTAAATTATAACTCAAGAAAACAATGATTTGAAAAAGTCCAGGCATGAGAGTAGTGAATAGTAAGGCTAGTCAATATTCTCCTTATAATTTCTCCTTTAAATTGCAAATTAATAGTATCTATATACTGTTAAAAAAAACTTATTCATTTTGCAGATATGTATTAACCAATCAAGCAGAGATGCTGATTAGAAAGTTGAATATAGCAAACTAGATTTTTGGAGAAAAATTTGAGCTGGAATATAAATGTAAGAGTAGTTAAGATACATATGCCATCTATGTTGTTGCTCTGGACAAGGTCACTAACAAATGTAGAAAGTGGTGATAAAATATCCAGTAACTGATTCCTAGTGGCTATAGCATTAGAGGCTAGAGGGAAGAAATAAAATCACCAAATGGGACTGAGAAGAAGCCATGAATTAATAGTAGGGGTACTATAAAAATGTACTATTTGGGAAGCTGTAATGTATGGATGTGAGAGTTGGACTGTGAAGAAGGCTGAGCGCCGAAGAATTGATGCTTTTGAACTGTGGTGTTGGAGAAGATTCTTGAGAGTTCCTTGGACTGCAAGGAGATCTAACCAGTCCATTCTGAAGGAGATCAGCCCTGGGATTTCTTTGGAAGGAATGATGCTAAAGCTGAAACTCCAGTACTTTGGCCACCTCATGCGAAGAGTTGACTCATTGGAAAAGACTCAGATGCTGGGAGGGATTGAGGGCAGGAGGAGAAGGGGACGACAGAGGATGAGATGGCTGGATGGCATCATCACTGACTCAATGGATGTGAGTCTGAGTGAACGCTGGGAGTTGGTGATGGACAGGGAGGCCTGGCGTGCTGCGATTCATGGGGTCACAAAGAGTCAGACACGACTGAGCGACTGAACTGGACTGAACTGAACTGAATGGAATATTTGGGAAGTGTATAGAATCTGCCTGGAATGCTGGAGACCTGGGTTCCATCCCTGGATTAGGAAGATCCTCTGCAGAAGGAAATGGCAACCCACTCCAGTATTCTTGCCTAGAGAATTCCATGTACAGAGGAGCATGGCAGGCTACAGTCTATAGGGTTGCAAAGAATCCAACATGACTGAGTGACTAACATTTGCACTTGCACATAAGAGAGAATTGAAGGAGAGGACTTGAAAATAGAAATTATGCCCAACTGTCTTTTAAGACAGAAGAAACAGAGACAATTTGTTCCTTATAACTCTATGGACATGAGTTTGCGCAAGCTCCGGGAATTGGTGATGGACAGGGAAGCCTGGTGTGCCACAGTCCATGGGGTTGCAAAGAGCCAGACGTGACTAAGCAACTGAACTGAACTGATATATGCAGAGGTAAGGGAGGAAGAAACAATAAGAACAGGCTCAGGAAGATGTGAAAGCAGGGAGCAGGTTCTGGAGAAGATTGAGATCAAGGGGAATAATGATTGATGCAGCAACAGGCAATGATATAGTTTGAAGTCACTGGGTAAGAGACAGGAACAGAAAAGGAGGGGAAAGCACAAACAAGGAAGAAAGAATAAGAAAGATGGACACTGTTCCCACATTTTTTCAGGGCTTTTTCTAGGGCTCTCCGCTCATTTATAGCTTTCAGGAGGTGTGACAGGCATAGTGCCAGCAACAAGACATGATTGGCTTCTTTCCCATTGAACTGGGGCCACATGTTGCTGTGTTGAGGGCAACATAAGGTAGTTTCTCAGCTGGAGAGAAAGCTGCAACTGACCTATTATCGTGGCAGAATGGGGGAACAAGGGATGCATTGATTATCTGAGTCCTTTTGGCATGTAAGTATGCACAGAAAAAGACTGGAAGCAAAAATTTAATATTTGTTATCATTGTCCCTAACTACTTCTTTCCTCAAGAGGAAGTATACTTTCACAGGAAAAAGGAATAAAATCGGTCAGCAGCAAAGATACTATATCTATATTTCCAACAGTGTTAGAATGCTTTTCCATAAAATATTAAATTGTATGTGTTTTCCATAGAATATAGTCTGTGAGATGCTCTAGGGAAACACAGTGCTCTGTGATCAGATAAGTTTGGCAAATGTGTATCGTGTTCCCTCTTGGAGATTTACTATCTACATTGGCATTTTAGTCTCTGAGAAGTCCTGCACTGCACTCAGTAAAAATTGCAACCTTGTTTAATTAAGTACTTTCTAAACTAATTTGATAGCAGAATCTGTTTTTGCTTAAGGAATTAACATTTCACGAAATAAGTGTTCTAAGTAATACAGAACACTATCACATGGTGATAGTACTGTTAGCAGAAACCCTTGATTAAGAAAGACTGCAGAAGTGTCAGGAGCCAGGAGAATAACATAGAAGGGGTCTTTTGTTTGAGAATATGTCATCATGGGTCTTACTATCTCATGAAGGGAGTCAGCCATTCAGCAGTTCTCCACTTAATGCATATTACATACCTGCAGTAGGTCAGGCGTGGTCCATACGGCTGTGGCCTTAGTGAACATAAGTCACTCACAGGGTTTTCTTTTGAAGGTAAAGCATTAACAATGAGAAGAACACTGATGACAATTTAACAATCACTGATAAAACTGATTAATGGTCATGTGGTTGACATAGCAATGGTTTAGAGGCTGAATCTTGATCACCCTTAATTGCTCCAGGTCTTCATTTTATCATTTACTGGTTGGAAATAGGATCAGTTCCATCTTCTCAACTCTATAAATCCCAGAATTTCTATATTTAAGTGCTGCTTGAAAATCAACTTTTTTTTTTTTTTCTGAGCTCATCGCTTTCCTCTCAAATGAATGATTTGTACCACCTGCCCTCATGGAGTTTGCAGTCAGATAGAAAAATTGGCACAGGCAACTACAGCTAGCCCTGAAACATGTGTCCAAGGGTATGCAGGTATTTTACCTGGTCAGTTGAAACAGAGAATGTGGAGGTACTACACATAAAATGGAGGGACAACACTCAGTTATACAAGGATTACCCCCATATTGTTCAAGAGTCAACTGTAATTCATTTTTACTAATAATACTAACTTTCTGCTTTTTAAGTTCTTTTGCTAATGCCAAAAGTTTATTAGGTGAAAATATTTACTTCAAAGTTATCTCACCTGAGAGTTTTACCAAATATTCCCAAATGTGCACAATTTGCATCACCATTTTTTAGCTCACAACAGCAATTTCCCTGACATTCTTAATTCAGTACAGCATATTTACAAATTTGCATATTATGGCATCATCTCATTTCTAAATACCAATTTCTGTTAACAGTCACCTTAAACTCTGTTACCTGTGGTAACAAAAGACCCTTTATAGCTTAGAGACTTAAGAGAGTCAAAGATTCCTTTCTGACTTACATTAACGTCCAGCACATGTCTGTAGCTTTGCTCTACATATTCATTATGGACCTGCTCATCTCATAGAAGGGGATAATAGATAAGGCAGAATCATACTCCCAAAGCTTCTGATCATTTTATTCCCAATCATAATTCATTGACTAAAGTAAATCAAAAGTCCAAGCCAAACTTTAATGCAGCAATAAATATAATTTCGTAAGAAAGTGTCACTTGGGTATGGATCATGGGGAGAAGCAGGAAATATATAATCTACTATAACTGAGATAATAGTTACATAAAATAGAACAATTAGAGTTTTAAAGTTTAAAGGACCTTAGAAGTCATTTAACCCAATGAACACTTCTGCCTTATGGATGAGGAAAGCGAAATTCAGAAACTATAAGTAGCATATCCAAGCTCAAATAAAACACTGACTTCAAAATTAGTGCTGTTGCTTAGATTTTTAGATTTATTTCCCTTACAGTGTTCTTGAACTATGATTGATGTATGATAAGCTATATAAATTTAAATTTCATGAATTGTGACATATGTATAAATTGTGAAATTATTACTACAACCAAGATAGTTATATATTCATCAGTTCTAAAACTTCCTTGTGATTCTATGTAATCCATCTCCTCTGCAACACCACTATTCACAGATAATGACTTATTTCCTTTCTGATATATTAGTTTGCATTTCCTAGGATTTTATATAGGTGGAATCATATCTTATGTATTTCTTCTTTTTGGTCTACTTTCTTTTACTCAGCATAATTATTTGAGATTCAACCATGTTGCCATTCAGGTCCATAGTCAGTTCTTTTATTACAGAGCAATATTTCATTGAATGGGTATATCACCCATTGTGTATCCATTTACCAGTTGGTTAGATATTGGACTGTTTCCACTTTTTAGATATTACCAGTAAAAATGTATGTGCAAGCTTTTATTTTTTTTAAGTACCTAGAAATGGAATGTTAAACCATATGGAAGGTGTGTTAAACTGCTGAACTATTTCCCTAAGTTATTTAGTAATTTTATATTTCTATCAATAGTGTGAGGGTTCTAGATGCTCTATAAACTTACCAACACTTTGTGTGATCAATCTTTTTAGTTTTTGCCTTTCTTGTGTATGCATCCTAGTATCTTACTGTGGTTTCAGTTTATATATCTCTAATGAATATTATGCTCTTATTTGCCATCCATACTTCTTTGGTTAAGGGTTTTTCCAAGTCATATTATTGAGTGGTAGGAGTTTATTATAGACTCTAAGTACAAATTTTTGTTGATATGTGTTTGAAAATACTTCCCATAAACTTTAGGCTGCTTAGTCACTTTCATAACTATCTTGAAAAGCAAAAGTTTTAAAATTTTGCTGAAGTCTAACTTACTGATTTTTTTTTCTTTTGTAGTTTAAGCTTTTTGTTCCCTGATTAAGAAACTTTTGCAAAATGAAAGTCCCTTATCCTTTTCTCATATAATTTTATCTCATGCTTAAGACTCTGATTAATTTCTAGTTAATTGCTGAATGTGGTATGAGGTAAGGGTTAAAATTTATTTTATTTTATATATTCATATGTATTTGTATCATCGTTGATAATATTTGTTTTGTTTTTTTTTTTTTTTAGTTTTTTATTTTTTAAATTTTAAAATCTTTAATTCTTACATGCGTTCCCAAACATGAACCCCCCTCCCACCTCCCTCCCCACAACATCTCTCTGGGTTATCCCCATGCACCAGCCCCAAGCATGCTGTACCCTGCATCAGACATAGACTAGCGATTCAATTCTTACATGATAGTATACATGTTAGAATGCCATTCTCCCAAATCATCCCACCCTCTCCCTCTCCCTCTGAGTCCAAAAGTCCGTTATACACATCTGTGTCTTTTTTCCTGTCTTGCATACAGGGTCGTCATTGCTATTTTCCTAAATTCCATATATATGTGTTAGTATACTGTATTGGTGTTTTTCTTTCTGGCTTACTTCACTCTGTATAATTGGCTCCAGTTTCATCCATCTCATCAGAACTGATTCAAATGAATTCTTTTTAACGGCTGAGTAATACTCCATTGTGTATATGTACCACAGCTTTTTCCCCATCTAACTGCCTCAACAACTTGTCAAAGACCAAATAACTATATAGGCACATTTTAATTCTGTTCCTTTGATCTATTTGTCAACCTTGAACCTGGTGGCTCAGATGGTAAAGAATCTGCCTTCAGTGCAGGAGACCCAGATTTGATCCCTGTGTCAGGAAGTATTCTTGCCTGGCGAATCCCATGGACAGAGGAGCTGGTGAGCTACAGGCCAAGGGACTGCAGAGAGGCAGATATGACTGAGTGACTAACACTTTCATATCAATACCATACTGTTCTATCACTGTAGCTTTACAAAAATTATTGAAATCAGATAGTATAATCCTTCAACACAGTTTTTTTTTTTTTTTTCCCCCTGAAGGTATTTTGGCTCCTGTAGGTCCTTTGCTTACATGATAGAAATTTATTAATTTCTATGCAAAACATTACTGGGGTCATACTTTCTTTTATCTTCTTTATCATAGGAATGGTAATTATATTAATTATATTTATAACAACTGTTTTAAAGTCTTTACTAAGTTTATCATCTCTGTCATTTTTGTATATATTTTCATTGATAATTTCTCCCTTCATTGTGGGTTGTATTTTCTTGCTTCTTTACTTGCCTGATTAATTTTTATTGGAATCAAGATATTGTAGATTTTATCTTGTTGCACGCTAGGTACTTTTTAACTTTAGTAAATACTCTTGATTTTTATTCTGGAATGCAGTTAAGTTACTTGGAAACTCTTTGCTTCCTTCATGGCTTGTTCTTAAGACATTTTGGGTAGTACCAAAGCAACATTTAACCTTGGGAATTTTTTCCTCTCTACTGAAGCAATACCCTTATGTGTATCCTCCCTGTGTATTAGAAGGTTTTTCCAATGCAGCTGATGAGAACACAAAGTACTTCAAGCCCTGTATGAGTCGCAGGGGTTATCCTACCTGGTCTTTTATAGGCGATTCTTTACCTGGCCCCAGGCACACACTACGATCAATGCTGAGCTGAACACGTGAGAGGAACTCTGGAGGCCTTTGAATCTTCCATCCTCTTGTTCTCTTTTCTTGCTTCCAGTCAGAAAGCAGAAAATAATAGGCTCACTTTGCACAGTTTCCTTTTTGTAAGAGATCACTATCCTGAACTGCTTGTCATTTGAGGTCTCAAAATTATTTTTTCATGTATTTTATATACATATATTTTGTTATATCAGATGAGGAGGTAAATTTGGTCCTTGTTACTCCCTCAAAACTAAAAGAAGAAGTTGGAGTTTTAGACTTGATTTAGCACTTTCTTAGTTTAATTAAATATTTATTTATCCAAACTACAGAGTTTTTAGCAGGCCTATGTTACTGTCAGAAACTTAAGCAAACCTGATTTGCAAGTTCAACAAGCTCAACATGAACCTTTAGATGAGATTCACTTTGGGGGATTGATTGAAACTAGTTCAGTTCAGTTCAGTCGCTCAGTTGTGTCCAGCTCCTTGTGACTCCATGGACTGCCGCACTCCAGGAAACTAGTTAGTGCAGATTAATAATGAGAACAGCGCTGCTAATATTAAGATCAGAATTAAATTACATTGGTACTCATTAGAATTTATATATTAAATTTCTTAGTTAAAAAAAAAAGCCTCATGAATTTTACTAGCAAGGTAGCTGTGATTGTGTTAGAGAAAGTTAACACAGTGATGTCAACTGAGAGAGTAAAGGGAAAATTCATCACCCCAATCTTCTAGTACAAGAGTCTTAGAGTACTTGCTTGCTGAAAAGAATATGAGATACTATTCAAAATTTTTTCAGCTCTAAGAATTTGTGAAGCTTTAATTAGAAGAATTTTTTTTTTTTCAAGTAAATGGAAGAATTGGTCCTGTGGTTAATACTTGGTTTAGTCACGCTGTTAGTCCCTGTGGGGAACTGATTGTCAGAGCATCCCGATTTGTTCATGCAGTCCCCTTCTGCGCCTCTCAGGAGTGCTCTCACACTAACTCTAGCATTGCCCCTGAGGCTTGATTTGTGCACATCTACAGATGAAATCTGAGCAGGAGCTTCAAAAGCATTTGCACTTTGGGTCTTGCTTTCTTCCTCTTCGGCTGCTTTGTGTATAAGCCATGTTGCCACTCCAGGTGTAAATTTGGGCTACCCTGCCAGGCATTGACAGACCACATTCAGATCCAGGCTAGGGATTCGTTTGTCCTGGCAGCTGTCCTGGCTGAGGTCAACTTCTAGGCCTAAATCAGCTCCGCCAAGCCCAGATATTGACAGGATTGTGTGCTAAATACTGGATTGCTGTTTAACCACTAACTTTAGGTGTGTTTCTTATACAGCAAAGCTAATGGGCATACTCTTTAGCTAGTGTGACCTCAGATGAGATGGCTGGTGTGCTTCTTGTATTTAGCACAAGTCACACTGGAATTAAAGCACAGCAGAGCATTCTGGAATTATGTCTTAGTCTGTTAGGATGACAATTTAAAAAAATTAAGTAGATTGAGTGACTTAAACAACAAACTTTTTCTTACACTTCTGGATACTGGGAATTCCAAGAACAAGGCATGGCAAATTTGGTGTCTGTGAGAGCCCGCCTTCTGATTGGCTACTGTAGGTCCAATACTGGAGGTGAAGCCTTTGGGAGGTGATTGGGTAATGGGATAGACCTCATGTGTCCTCACAGGGCAGAAGGGGGAGGGAGCTCCCTGGAAATTCTTTCAAAAGGGCACTAATTTCTTTCAGGAGGGCTCTACCCCATTACCCAATCACCTCCCAAATGCTTCACCTCCAGTATCATCATTTTGGGGCTAGATTTATTTCAACACATGAATTTGGGAGATTATAAACATTTAGTCAAAAGTAGATTGGTTGGAGTTTCAAATTTTATAATTAAAAGTCTGCTTAAAGTGCATGATATCCTCTTTTGGTGTCTTTTCTAAAATATAGAGCAATGAGGTTAGGCACTATGTGTTCAGTTTGTTGAAAGTCAATATTCTGTTTAATATACACTTGGGACATGGTAGCCTATTTAAGCCTAGCAACTTCACTTTCACTTTTCACTTTCATGCATTGGAGAAGGAAATGGCAACCTACTCCAGTGTTCTTGCCTGGAGAATCCCAGGGACAGGGGACCCTGGTGGGCTGCCATCTCTGGGGTCACATAGAGTCGGACATGACTGAAGTGACTTAGCAGTAGCAGCAGCAATAGTGGTTAACGAATTCCTCAAATATTTACCAAAATTCTGTTTGATTAAAAGTGGTTTCCTACAGAATGTAAAATGTAATAGATTTTAAGAGTCCTAAAATCCTGTTCCTTCTTCTGTATAATTTATCTTAACCCATAACAGAATCATCTATATGTTCATCTTCCTTTCTATACTTTTTCGTATCATTCTCATTCAGCCAGCAAATACTATTGTTTTGCTTTAAAAATTCCCTTTAAACCTAACTGTTCTACCTTAATGCCATTTACAAACTTAAATCTGGATTAGCTATTTCTTCACTAAAAATCTCTTTGTTTGCTTCCAGTGCAAAATCTAACTGGTCACTGATATGGAGATTTGTTTCTTTTCCTCAGAGCATTCATTCTTACTTTTTGCCTTTTGACTAGTACTCTGAATTTTCCAATACTGACATTTGGGAGCTAACAGCTGTGCTTGGCTCTGAGAATGAGTTTTGAGTGGTGTGAGCACACTAGCCTCTCCACAAACCCCTGCCATACCGACTGGCTCCGGGATGGGCACGTGCGCCAAGTCCAGACACGGCCAAGGGGACTCGATGCTGTGACTTCAGTTGATCTGTTCGGGAAGCAGCTTCCCTTATTCTCCACTAGGCAAGAGCCAGTAAACACAGAGCCAGGAAGCAAGGCCATTGAAAGGGGCCAAGCTATGGAGACAGAAGTCAGAAAAGAGAGGCAAACTGGATCACATTGTTTGAACTACAGATGAAGCATCATCTTGAACCATGATTATCCTGGACTAGGATCTCAGGTGAACCATTTTCCCTCTCCTTCCTTCTCTCTCCCCCAATGCTTTCTTCCTTTCTTCTTCTTTTCCTTTTTCATTAGATATTTTGGAGCAAAGGATCCTAAACAATTATTTTTTCATGGTTTTAACCCAGACATTTCCCCATACTTCAGTGGCATCTGTTTATTCATTTCCCCCAAGCAATCTATAGTAACCAAGTAACATCATAAATAATCATTTAAATACATTTATGAGATTGGAATGAGTGCTAGGAAGGAAAAGTTCAGGATTCCCATGAGATATGCAATGGGGGAACTCTATCAAGCTGGGTGTTGGGGAACCCTTCTCTGAGGAGGAGCCACTTCAGTTGAGACCTAAAGTCTGGGTGACAGTTTTACTCTTTGTTTTGCTAGAAGCAGGACTAGCCTTGCATGGCACACCCCTGGAACTCAAGAGAAGTAGGACGTCAGACTGTGGATGTTGAGCATCCAGGGATAGAGCTTGTCAGGAAACCCTTAGGGACATAGTACTCAGACATCTGGGAATTTTATTCTGAATAATGGGTTTCCCTGATGGCTCAGCTGTAAAGAATCCTCCTGCAATGCAGGAGGCGTGGGTTCGACCCTTGGGTCCGAAAGATCACCTAGAGAAGGAAATGGCAATATACTCCAGTATTTTTGCCTGGGAAATCTCATGGACAGAGGAGCCTGGTGGGCTACAGTCCATGGGGTCACAAGAGTCAGACATGAGTTAGCAACCCAGCAAGAGCAATTCTGAATAATGAGGGTTTTCTCTTTGCTTGTCACTCTTTTGAAACATTTTTAAAACAAATCTCTCCTGTTCCCATTTTCTTTTTAGATTTCTGCTGCCATTGGGTGTTACAGGAGCAAACATAACAGTCTTCAAGGGCAAGCAGAAGACAGTACGATCTCCCCCTTCTCTGTAGCTTCTTTTTACATTACAATTTCCCCCATGTTGTGGAGAGTTCCTCACCAGTGCATAAAACTGATGAGAAAGTTCAGATCACAACAGAGCACCCCTTAAAACAGACTGATGGACAGTCTGGTTCAATCATGATGGAAACACTTGTTCACTACTTTCAGAAAAAGGGGGTTGCCTTTTGGCAGGGAACAGAATACAGCATCACAAACTAAGCACTATAACACAGGATGTCGGGCACAGAATAGAAATTTCAGAAAATTGCACCACTTTTAGCAAGTAGCAGTTAGCACCATCCAGTGCTGAATACAAATATGACTTCACTCAGTGAGAGCTTGTGAACGTGTTAGATCTGGAGGACTTCTGTGTAAATTATGTTTTAAATTTAAATGTTCTGGGAACATGGGTTGGATCATTCCAGGGGATTTGCCTTAGAGATAGCCATTATCTGAGCTTCTGGCTTCTATTCTGCCAAATGGGGCCAAGAGCTTTCATGTCCAAATCCATTCGGGATGTGTCTTTTTATCTCAGAATATTTTGGCTTCTAAAGTATTTTTGTAACTTCTTTCTAGTCATTGAATAAAATGAATCTAAAAGACGGGAAGATGCACTGGCTACTCTGATTCCTATCAGTATGGGAGAAACCAATGCTGAGTGTTCTGATGAGAAATTTCTTTCTAGTCCTATTTTGATTTTCTGGAAATATGGACACAGTTGACCTCAATATATTGATCCATTCTTTCAAAATATTCATGGTTTCCTTTGTGACATATAAAGTGCCCCACTGGAGTTGGAGTTGTTTATTTACATGGTGACATACATTCAAGGGTTGGTGGTAAATATGAAATCTTTCTTAGAATCACTGGGGAATGTGAGAAGAACTATCTCTTGGGGGGCATTTCTATACCAGAAGGGACTTCTCAGGTGGTGCTAGTGGTAAAGAACTCAGCTGCCAATGCAGGAGATACAATGAGATGTGGGTTTGATCCCTGGGTTGAGAAGATCTGATGGAGAAAGGCACGGCACACACTCCGGTATTCTTGCTGAAGAATCCCAGGGATAGAGGAACCTGTCAGGCTACAGTCCACAGGATCACAAAGATCTGGACATGACTGAAGCAGAAATATACATATATAAGAAGAGGATTATTAATCTGATGGAAAACATTTGAGCAAACATAATCTTGGGAGCTTAGTGATAGTGCATTAGACAAGTAGGAAGAATCTTTGCTCATATCTATTCTTAGTTTGCGTATTATTAGCTGGGATAAATTAAGAATGTTTTTTACTCACTTAATTATTTGAATAGATGTTGTGAAGTTATTTTCTCTTAAGACTGTAAACTAAATTAGGGGCTCAGAAGAATAAGATGGTTAAAGGGGTTTCCAAAATCCTAGTAGGCATCTTTCTGGTTAAAATATTTCTTGAAACTTTTTCTCAGATACATAGGAGGAGTTCTTTCCCTTAAGAGATGTTTTAACTCTTCCAGTGGATACATGTGAGTGAAGCCATCCAGTAGTATAGTCTACTGCATAGACATAGTCTGATGTAACAATGTAGCGGTGGTTTAGTTGCTAAGTTGTGTCCAACTCTTGTGATCCCATGGATTGTATCTCCTCAGGCTCCTCTGTCCATGGGATTTCCCAGGCAAGAATACTGGAGTGGGTTGCCATTTCCTTTTGTAGAGGATCTCCCTGACCCAGGGATCAAACCCAGGTCTCCTACATTACAGACATCTCCTGCATTGCAGGCGGATTCTATACTGTCCATGGGATTCTTCAGGCAGGAACACTGGAGTGGATTTCCATGCCCTACTCCAGGTGATCTTCCTGACCCAGGGATTGAACCCAGGTCTCCTACATTGCAGGCAGATTCTTTACCATCTGAGCCACCAGGGAAGCCCCATGTGGCTGCTAATTTATAGTCAGGCCTTTTAATTTGGGTTCGTTGCAGTAGGAGTTTAATACAGCTTAGATGAACATGTAAGTACACGAAGAGATGAGTTAAGGAATGAATTGCAAAAATGCAAATTCAGTATCAAGTATCTTATAGAAAGTGTTGATATCAATTGCTTTATTACAGAAGTATGAACACTGTTCATAGAATTTCCTATCAACCAAAGACTTTTTATATCTGCCTTAATAAGTAAATTAGAAAAATTTGTATTTAGTATACTTTTCACACTTAGAGTTTGGTATCTTCTGCAGTACTATTAAAGTACTTGAAAAGAGTTTTTTCTCTTGAGCAAGCCAAGATCTTGCTCACAATTTACTTAGCTCATAAACATTTTTGTCCCCATAAATAGTACAAAGGATTCTCTTGTTGGAATGGTCGTAAGTCCCAGGGATAATTTTTAATTTTTTGAAAATATTACCTTATTTGAAAGGATTGTGAAGAACGTTGGACAAGAATAGTTATCCTTTTCAGACAGTTTGAAAGACACATTAGAATGCAAACACATTCACAAATGCCTCTGATTCATCCATACTTGAGCCAAGGCTGGAATTCAGAAACTTCTCAAGCAAAATGGACATATACTGTTAATCTAATACAACTTCACTCAGGCAATGAACATGAATTTGAGCAAACTCCAGGAGACAGTGGAGGAAAGGGAGCCTGGCATGCTGCAGTCCATGGGGTCACAAAGAGGCAGCTATGACTTAGCAACTGAACAACACAGTGGCCTTTAATTTTCCTGTCAACAGTACCTTTCTTCTCTGAGTAACTATACCTCATGGCTCAAAAACCTTTCTCACCCCCTTCAAGCCTGTAAGTGGTCCATCTGAAGCATTTTCCCAGCACAATGTGAGGTTGAAGAGAAGGTTCTCATCAGAGGCCTTCTGCAGGATATTCCGGTCTTGGGTGTTGGTCATGGTAGGGCTATGTCCTTTCCACTCTGCTAGTGGAGGGAGGAGGCTGGGAAACCACTCTCCCTGCCACATGGAGACCACTAGTTTGCAAGAGAAGATGCAGGAAGATTATGGTATAAGAGAATTCTTGAGTTCGTTTCCTGCTCCCTTTCCTGCCTTGTGGGGCATTGGTATGTTCTTTGATTTGTGGCCACTCCTAGTTTTCTTTCATAAGTTTCCTTTCTTCTTTCCTGGTGGGATGCATAATTAGAAGCTTGGGCTTCAGTGTCAAACTGTCTCACTTTCAATTTCAAGTCATCTTACTCCCTCTGTGAGTGTGAACAAGTGTGTTGAGTTTACTAAACTTAACTCTTCATCTGTCAAAAAAAGAGGATGAAAATAGTACTAACTTCATGGACTGTTCTGAGGATTAAGAGTGAAGATATATGAAATACTGAGCTAAATGGCTGGAATACAGTCAGCTCTCAATATATGCTATTTGTTACCACTGTTATCATTATGATTTAAGTTAGCCTCTGTTGGACATTCACCTCTTTTAAGAAAGCAGTTTTGCTTATTCATTTAGTTTAGTCAAATATTTGCTATCGTCATTGCCTTCCATAAAAATGCTAGATATATAAGATCTCAGTTAATGAGCTATTCTTAGAGTACATAATGTTGTGGAAATCAGCTTCCAATGTTCTCAAATAGGAATTTCATCTGAGATCAATGAGTGACTTTTCCCTAATTTGAAATGAAACCATGGCATCAAAAAATAATTTTTTTCAACTTACTAATCTTTGATCAAACTGGAGCATTCAACTTTAGGGAAAAGTGAGTAATGCACGCAATTTCTCTAGTAGGTGGAACAGGCACTCAGCATCTAGGCTTTCTCTTTTACGAGGTCTGTAGATGCAACACTAACAGTGAAAGTGCATCACACTCAGCAGACGCTGTCTTTACTCTGGACGAACTTTAAGTTTGTCAGTGCAGACGCTGTGTTTCTGTGAGTTTTCCCTTTTGGCCCATAGACACGTGACGTGTACGCCATCAAAAGAGGAAGGAACAGAAATGATGGGAACATAAAACATTGAGCAGAGCTGCAAAGAGAAAGGGATTTCTCTTTGACACATGTTGCACAACATTTCCAAAGCCTTGGGATATTTTTGGCAAATCTAACTGCGAGATTTTTAACCTGTAGCTGCTTTCTTTCTTTCTTCATAGTGGCAGTGCGCGTCTGGGCTGACAGTACTCTGCACACCTGTAGCTTTAGTTACAGTCTGATATGCCTCCACCAGTCTGCTTCCGTCATTCCTATTTTTGTGTCGGCTTGAAAGATCTTTTTAAAATAATATTAAGAGATGGTATTTAAATTTTTATTCTGGTTCCTGGAGTTATGATTTTATATACTGAAATTACCAAGGCCAAGCACATTGCTACTTGACACTAACATTATTCTCTCGATTCTTTCTCTAACTGGAAATTTGGGACATAGATTAAAAAGGGGTCAAAAGACCAAATTGTGGAGGAAGAATTATGATAAAGTCTAGCTAAGCTTTGGAACAGACATTCAAATTTTTCTCTTGTGTCGATGTACACTGACATATAGAGAGCAAGAATAAAGCAATAAATTAACAGTACAGAAAAGACAGGACTAAATTAATTCAATGTGTTTATAGTATATTTTCAGTTCTGTTTGCAGAGATGCGAATAATTAAGAGGATGCATGTGTGTGCCTATGAAATCATGTACATTGGAAAAGGAGACAAGACCATGTTACTTGTTTTCAACTAGTTTTATTTTTCTTAAAGAAAAACAAAAGTACTGTCTTCTTGGGTCTACTAACTTATATGGTCTGTTAAAAGGCTTTGTAATGGAATCTCCTTGGGAAAGATGATTCACTAAATTATATGTGCCAGAGGCAATTGTTTGCCTTTAGGAATCATCGGTGCATCTCAAATTGCAAAAGTCTATTATGTTTAAAGCAAGTTTAAAGATTTTAGTGAAATTCTGGATTATTTTTTATAACTCTCTTTTTTTAGGAAATAGAGAGCAATGTATTCTACAGAATGACCTCTTTATTAGTGCAAACCATATTGCTTTATAGATTCTACTGAGAAATTTGAAGTTTTACTACAAACTTGTTTTATGAGTTTATAGAAATGACTTACTCTCTTATTCACTGTGATTGTCAGTTCCCTTATCTTGAAAGTGGAGTAATAATATCAATCACAGGATTTTTTTAAAGATTAACTAAGATATTTCCTGTGAATGATTTGTCCTCATTTTGGCACAAAATAATTGCTCAGCATAAGACCCGAGAAGTCTTTTAAAAACTTGGAATTACATAATTCCTGGAAAAGTGACGTTTCTTGAATTATATAACTTTTGGCAAAAGCATTTCTCTCACCTTGCCTTAACATAATGTTTTTTTGAAGTGGCTCTCCTTATTGAAAAACCAAGCACTGATCAAAAATGTCAGAATCTGAAATAATGATTCACAGCATTTAGGGAAATAGACCTGTCCAGTCTCCTTCCTCTGTTTCACCTGAGATACTCCCTGAAGATACCTGAGGAGAGCTATCTAATGGTCTTCTTTCCTTCTGTTGGACTACTTAGTTCAGTTCAGTCACTCAGTTGTGTCCGACTCTTTGCAACCCCATGGACTGCAGCACGCCAGGCCTCCCTGTCCATCACCAACTCCCGGAGTTTACCCAAACTCATATCCATCATGTTGGTGATGCCATCCAACCATCACATCCTCTGTCATCCCCTTCTCCTCTTGCCTTCAGTCTTTCTCAGCATCAGGGTCTTTTCAGATGAGTCAGCTTTTTGCATCAGGTGGCCAAAGTACTGGAGCTTCAGCCTCAGCATCAGTCCTTCCAATGAATATTCAGGACTGATTTCCTTTAGCATGGACTGGAAGAATCTCCTTGCAGTTCAAGGGAGAGAAGACTCTCAAGAGTCTTCTCCAACACCACTGTTCAAAAGCATATATTCTTCAGTGCTCAGCTTTCTTTATAGTCAAACTCTCACATTCATACATGACTACTGGAAAAACCATATCCTTGACTAGATGGACCTTTGTTGGCAAAGTAATGTCTCTGCTTTTTAATATGCTGTCTAGATTGGTTATAGCTTTTCTTCCAAGGAGCAAGTATCTTTTAATTTCATGGCTGCACTCACAATCTGCAGTGATCTCGGAGCCCAAGAAAATAAAGCCTGTCACTGCTTCCATTGTTTCCCCATCTGTTTGTCATGAAGTGATGGGACCGGATGCCATGATCTTCATTTCCTGAATGTTGAGCTTTAAGCCAACTTTTTCACTCTCGTCTTTCACTTTCATCAAGAGGCTCTTTAGTTCTTTGCTTTCTGCCATAAGGGTGGTGTCATCTGCATATCTGAGGTTATTGATATTTCTCCGGGCAGTCTTGATTCCAGCTTGTGCTTCCTCCAGCCCAGCGTTTCTCATGATATACTCTGCATATAAGTTAAATAAGCAGGGTGACAATACAAAGCCTTGACATGCTCCTTTCCCAATTTGGAGCCAGTCCGTTGTTCCATGTCCAATTCTACTACTAGTGCTCAGGTAAGCTGGGGCCTGCTTCCTTTAGAGAGCACCCAATAACAAGAGTGATTCCAGACATGGTGAACATAATGAAACCTCTTAAAGGCCCTAGTAGCTTACAAGTCTTGAAGCACTTTTTAACAGATTTTTTTTTTTTTAATGTTTCCATTCTGGGGTTGGTAATCACCGATTGTCATCAGCACTGTATTTCACTATATTTCTAGTCCTTGGGTGCCATATGTAAGCTGTTCTTTCAGGCTTCTACTTGTAGTTGCAAGAGACTTGGTAAATGATGATATTGAAACATTCCATTGCAGAGCCTTAGTCAGAATTTGGAACTTGGCTTACAATAGAAACAATGCTAAAAGCAGTTGGTTCTTAGACTGCTTAAAAGATTTTGAAGACCTCGGCACCAAATTGAATTCCGAATTCTAACAGCCATTGGCCGTTTTGTGTGAAAGAAAAATGTAGAAGAAGAAAGAACTGGCTGCTTTGTTTCTAATGTAATTTCATTAATCATGGCCCAGATTTTAATTATCATGTTAAATCTTTTTTGACACTCTCCTACACCCCATTCTGCACCTTTCTTCTTCTGGCAACTTTTCTTTCTGACACTTTATGCCTTTTTTTTTTTTAACTTCTGAATAAACACCCCTTCACTTTACATCACTCCAGGTTTTATTATCTTTTTTCCTTCTATCAGAATTCTCATTGCCTCAGTTACCTTGTTATTATAGAGATAGGTGAAGCATGATCCAATAACACCAACTAACAGATATACCTTTAATGATATTTCATATGCACCACAGGCTTCCCTTGTGGCTCAGCTGACAAAGAATCCACCTGCAATGCGGGAGGCCTGGGTTCAATCCCTTGGTTGGGAAGATCCCCCGGAGAAGGAAAGGCTACCCACTCCAGTATTCTGGCCTAGAAAATTCCATGGACTGTGTAGTCCATGGGGTTGCAAAGAGTTGGACACAACTGCGTGACTTTAATTTTCACTTTCATATGCACCACACTTGGCTATAAGCATTTTCTGCAAGTCACTTAGCCCCACAAACATCCTGTGAAGTAAATCCCATGATTGACATTATTTTACAGATGAGAAAATGAACATAGAATGAAATAACATTTATTGTTTATGTGACATAGTTTGCAAGAGTAGAACTGAGATTTGAACCCTAACAAAGTGACTCTAGAATCAATGTATGTAACCATATTGTTTATCCAGTATTAGAGTAGGGGTAATTTCCTTGAAGAAATTTTAGGCATGTCAAGCAGTCTGGGGAAGATGTTTTGGGGCAAATGAACTAATGTGGGATGGGTCTAGCCTGGATCTAAACATTAGGGTCAAATCCCTTTTGTGTTTCTGGAATCCTTCTACTTTCCACTATGTACTTTCAATTTTGCCTTGAACCTAAAACTCCGCTAAAATAAAAAAGCTTAAAAAATATTGCCATGAAGTAAGTACCTCAAATCAAGTCTTTGAAATAAACAAAATATGTAACAGTGTTGTCCAGAAACTGGCTTCTTGGTGTGAAAATGAAAGGCTTGCTAAATTCCATCATCATTATAATGCATAACCAGAATTCAATTTATTGTGTGTCACTGAATACGTTCAATGGAAATATAAAGCCATCAGCTATTTAAATGATTACTTTTATTTCAATGTGGTCATAAAATAATGCTTCACCAATTGTTTGATAATAAGCAAGTAAACACATAAACCTAAAAATTATGAGTCAAGATGAATGTTATGAGCTCAGTGTGACTGAGAATAACAAATGGTCCATGGTTACTTAGATAGGGGGTTGGGAGGGTTTAGTGAGGAAAATGACATGTGAATTGCAACCTACCCTCAAGGAACACATAGCTGGGTGTGGAACACAGACCAGGGATTAATGACATATGATTCAGTTTGATAAGTAGTACCACAAATCTATGAGTGCAGTGATGAGAGAGCAAAGAGGAGGGAACAGCTCTCTGCTCTGGAAAATCTGCACAGACCTCATAAATATCTGGGCTGGGACACAAGTAAAGTAGGAGCATGCTAGACACAAATTATGTGTTCTCTATAATTTGCTAATGCCAGGGGGCACATGGGATAGATTCATAACATGCTTTTTAGTACATGCTGTACTCTGTCACCCAGACTATCAGTACCACTCAAACGAATCACTGTTTTAGAAATTCCTTCCATAATGAGTTTCCTGGTGGCTCAGATGGTAAAGAATCTGCCTGCAATGCTGGAGACCTGGGTTTGATCTCTGGGTCGGGAAGATCCACTGGAGAAGGGCATGGCAAACCACTCCAGTATTCTTGCCTGGAGAATCCCAAGGACTGAGAAGCCTGGTGGGTTACAGTCCTTGGAGCTGCAAAGAATCTGACACGACTGAACGACTAACACTTGCACTTTCCATAATAAGAGAGAGCCTGCATTCAATAATACAGGCCTGGTCAATCTGAGGCAAGGGAGATGCCAAAGGGCTAGTTCTCTCACCCACATTTGAAGATTTCTCTAAGCTCTGAAGGTCTGTTCAGGTTCAGAGCTACCTTAGAATCTATGGTTAGCTGAGGTCTTGGCTCTGACTTCATGGCAATTCAGCTTCTCCCTCCGCTCAGTCCCATGGCCTATATTCCCCTGCAAGTGTTGATCTTCAATAAACTCCTGCAGGCAATTATCCATCACAGTTTGCTTCCAGGGAAATTGACTTACAATGAATCCTCAATAAGTACTTATTGATTGTCTGCTTGATTGAAATTTATTTAGGAATAAAAAGGGCATTAAAACATATATTAATTATTATTACTGACAGCTACAGATATGAGGGGTAACCTTTTCAAGACTAAGATCCATATGTTTCAGTAGCATTCATTTGTAACGTGTGCTCAGTTGCACCTTTTCTTGGTGCTTTGAATAAACTTCCTTGGTGTTTCAGATGGTAAAGAATCTGCCTGCAATGAAGGAGACCTGAGTTTGACCCCTGGGTCAGGAAGAACCCCTGGAAAAGGGAAGGGGTACCAATTCCAGCATTCTTGCTTGGAGCATTCCATGAAAAGAGAAGCCTGGTGGGCTACAGTTTATGGGTCACAAAGAGCTGGACATGACTGTGCAATGATCAGTTTCACTTTTTCTGCAGGTTCCGCTATTACTTGTAATGTTGATGTTTAAAGATAAAGTAAATGACTCTCATCCTGTATAGCTCCCACATCAAACTCTTGAGGAGAGTTTCAGAAATAACACACTTTTCTTTGATGGATAATTTGGTTTTTTGCATTATGAATTGTGTCCATGATGCTACAGAGGTGTAAATGGAATTTATACTAAAGACATCATCGGGACCTCCAGGTGAACTCTGAACTTCCAAGATTCAAGGAGGAAGAATCGAGATGCAGGTACAGATGCAGGTTAGTCATTGGTCACAGTTCTTCTGCCTGTACTTTTCTGGAGAATTTTTGGGTCATGGTTTGGTGCTGTCAAATGTTTGAGTCCATGATAAACTCCAGCTTTCAAATTATTATTACCCCATGTAACTTCCGATTTCAGAACACTTCCACAGCCTGGAAATGTTGGTACAGGTAGTTTTGATTGTATAATTAGAGATGCCTCCCAAAGCATTGTTATTTGACTTTCCTTTCCAGCTTTCTGGAGATTTTGAGAGAAGATGTCTAGCCTCCCCTAGGTGTGTCTATCAAATCCTGTTGATTATTATTCAGTGTAAGACTGAGATGGCTGATGAAATAAATGAGGAGAATAAACAGCAGAATTAGTTTTTAATTTTCTTTTTCCCTTGATTGCTCACAGTGTGTGTTTGCAAAGGCATGAAATTATGGCACCTTTTTTGTATGAGAAATGCCAAGAGCTTGTTTAGATTGTAGTGTGAAAATGATGATTTTTCAAAGACCCACTTCAATAAAGGTAAAATGAAAGAGAAGCATTTTAAAAAGAAAAATGAGAACAGAATAGTTTCAGTTTTGCTCTCCTTAAGCTCTCTTCTGCACAGTTATCTTACATTTCTAATGAACAGCTTTACAGTGATAGGTGGGATATGAATCTGACAAAGCCACTGCTGCTTTCTTTTTCTTCCTCTTGTTTTCTTCCCTTCCTCCTTATGTCTTCTCTTGCTTCTTATTTTCTCCTCCTTCTCCTTCTCCTCCTCTTTTCTTCTCCTCTTCCTCCTCCTCTTCCTTCATGTTGGGTGATATTTTAGAATTATGAATTATTTAGGGTTAATTATATTAATGATCAAAGGGACTGCGGGCATGCGTCTTACTGAAAAGATCCTATTCATTTCCTTTGCTTTTTCCTGACCCATATTCAACTCAATTCATCCCTAATATGTTAATGATGAGATGAGTCTAGACTCTTTTAAACATCTTTTTGGGTTTTTACTTTGGACTTTTTTTTGCGGGGGGGGGGTGTCATAGCTTTGTTCAAGTCACTTAGCTAATTAATTGCTTCAGTTCAGTTCAGTTTAGTTCAGTTCATTCGCCCAGTCTGTCCACCTCTTTGCGACCCCATGGACTGCAGAACACCAGGCCTCCCTGTCTATCACCAACCGCTGGAGTTTACTCAAAGCCAGCTCATCCTCTGTCTTTTTCTTCTTCTCCTGCCTTCAATCTTTCCCAGCATCAGGGTCTTGTTAAATGAGTCAGCTCTTTGCATCAGGTACGAAAGTATTAGAGTTTCAACATCAGTCCTTCCAATGAATATTCAGGACTGATTTCCTTTAGGATGGACTGGCTGGATCTCCTTGCCATCCAGGGGACTTTCAAGAGTCTTCTCCAACACCACAGATCAAAAGCATCAGTTCTTCAGTGGTCAGCTTTCTTTATAGCCTAACTCTCACATCCATACATGACCACTGGAAAAACCATAGCTTTGACTAGACGGACCTTTGTTGACAAAGTAATGTCTCTGCTTTTTAATATGCTGTCTAGGCTGGTCATAGCTTTTCTTCCAAGGAGCAAGCATCTTTTAATTTCATGGCTGCAATCACCATCTGCAGTGGTTTTGGAGTTTCCCCCTCCCCCCCTCCAAAAAAAATGAAGTCTTTCACTGTTTCTATTGCTTCCCCATCTATTTGCCATGAAGTGATGGGACCAGATGCCATGAGGCTGGAAGGATAAGCAGTGGCCTTATCTATGGTTCAGGATAGGTTCCAGAACTTTTCTTTATCTAACAGGGTTGTGAAATCATGGAAAGATTTTAAACATAAGAGTAACACACTCAGATTTATTTTTTAAGTATATTTGGAGTCTGGGATCAATAGTGAACAATGAGGAGGCATATGACCTGTAACGAGTTATAGCGAGAGAAGACATCAGTCTAGACAGGAGTTGGCAGCAGCAGTGGTGATTAAAGATGGAGGAGAAATAAATGGATTTTAGAGATTTGAACTAATGCACTTGTTGGAGGAGGTGAGAAATGAAAGAATAATTTATAGATTCCTGACTTAGGCACTGGGATGGTTAGATGGTCTTATCATTTGTGGAAATGGAAAATAACGTTAATAGGTGTGAAGGGGAAGGTGGATTGAGTCCTCAGCATGTTGAAATTGAAATGCTACTAAGGTGTGCAAGTGGAGATGGCAAGGAGTCAAGCTGACATACAGATTTGGAACTCAAAAGAAAGGTCTGAACTGGATATAAATTAGGAATTCCATGATATATGAATAGTAACTGATGCTTTGGGCATAGGTGCCTGGAAAATCCCATGGATGGAGCAGCCTGGTGGACTGCAGTCCATGGGGTTGCTATGAATAGGACACGACTGAGTGACTTCACTTTCACTTTTCACTTTCATGCATTGGAGAAGGAAATGGCCACCCACTCCAGTGTTGTTGCCTGGAGAATCCCAGGGACGGGGGAGCCTGGTGGGCTGCCATCTGTGGGGTCGCGCAGAGTCAGACACGACTGAAGCGAATAAGCAGCAGCAGCAGCAGCAGAGGCCATCTTGGGAAAACCCACTGTGTGGTGTTTAGAACGAGGGAAATGTAGGGAAGGAGAATCTAGGGCCAAAGCCTAAAGATCGTGAGCATTTCAAAAGATGTGTCTTTGTGTACGCGTGTGTCTCTTTCTGTGTGCATCTGTGTATGTGTGTGCATGTGTATATTCACGCATGTGTGCCCTCACATAGAGACTGAAATAGAGAGAGGAGCAATTATGTGATCTGAGAAATGGGGTTTGAATGAGTGGTTTGGGGGCACAGAGATTTGGATACTGGAAATGCACAACCCTGCCTGTGTGAGCTGGTAGCTGAGTTAAGTGGAGGAGAAGGCTTTGAGTATGAAGAGGTCAACAAACAGAGATGTGAGTGGGTATTACAATCACCCAAGATAACTGCAGAAATTGGTTAGTTCAGACTCTGAGTCACATGCCAGGAACTATGAATAAGGGGGAAAAGCATAGAGGTAATACTTTTGTAATAATAATAATTCAAGAATTATTTGGAAAAGCAATAATATTAATAATTAAGATCTACAGATCACTTTTCTCTGCCAAGAGTTAATTGCTTTACTTGCATCATCTTCATTAATATTTACAATAAAACTAAGGACATTATTATCCCAACTTTAGAGCAGATGAAACTAAAATCACACTGACTGCTTGATTAAAACAAGGGGCTGTCTGACTAGGGAAATCATAATTTTATCCATTATTTTATACTACCTATTTTATAAACTATAGCAAGGGTTAATTATGACTTGTAAACATGAAGAATGTATGTGGCTGTTGAACTCTAGAGTGAATACAGATGTGAAAATCTGAGATGTTAAAATGACTGCATTTTTGCTTTTCTTTCTTCCATGTTCAAGTAATTAAACCCATGCTTGAGTGATAAAAATCATGGCCTATTAGTCTACAGACAGAACAGGGATTTTTGTAAAAATAAATAGAATGCCTGGATTCATAAAGAATCAGTGAAGATGTCCATTGTATTCATCCCAGTGCTGAGCTCATAGGTTTAATTCATATGCTGGCCCTTTTCCTGTAATGTCATAGAAAGTGAAGTTGCTCAGTCGTGTCCAACTCTGTGACCTCATGGACTGTAGTCTACTAGGCTCCTCCATCCATGGAATTTTCCAGGCAAGAGTATTAAAGTGAGTTGCTATTTCCTCCTCCAGGGGATCTTCCTGACCCAGGGATCGAACCCGGGTCTCCTGCATTGCAGGCAGACGCTTTACCATCTGAGCCACCAGGGAAGCCAGTAATGTCAAGGAGAAGGTGACAATGAAGACTATGGACACCAGAGAACATTTTCTTCTTCCTGATAAACTAGGCTGAAAGCAAAGGTAGCCTCTAGGAAAAACTAAAAATAATTAAATAAATAAAGTACACACTATACTCAAAGTTATAAGCACAGTTATAATGCAGAGATGGCAGATCAGGGTTAGAAGTCCTGAAAGACTTCACGGAAAAGATGGATCTTAAGCTGGACCTGGGGAAGCAAGGATTTGACAATTCCTGAGACTCGAACATCATTTTTAAGGCCTTTTTAACAGTAGAATATTGCTGTGTTCTCTATCATTGAGAATTTTCAGTGTATTCTTATTGATTTACACCGAAATGAATACTGGAACAATTCCTACAGAACATTCTAGATGTTCACTAAACTCTGCATGCTTTCATGCTCAGTTGCATCCAATTCTTTGCAACTCTGGACTATGGCTCCTCTGCCTGTGGGATTTTTTCAGGCAAGAACATCAGAGTAGATTGCCATTTCCTCCTCCAGGGTCTTCCCGATTCAGGGATCTAACTGGCATCTCCTGCATCCGCAGGGGGATTCTTAACTACTGAGCCATCTGGGAAGCCCCTCACTAAGCTCTAGGATAGATTAAATAGATGAAAGACTGCACCTATGTATAGTTATTAAAACTCAATATACATTGTATCTACAGTTAGCTTTTAAATAACATATGCTAATGTTATGTACAGTTTTAAAAGTAGAGAATAGACATGGATGAAGCAATAGACATGGATGCTTATTCAATCAATAGACCTGGATTGGAGTAATAGGCAGGTTTTTTTTTTTTTTTTTTGGTCTTGAGACTCTCTGAAAACTATTGATTACATTTTCCTTTCAGACTATCATGTGTGAGAGGAGATGGAAAGGGAACAGAAAATGGTTGAAAAACAGGGATGTGCATTCTTCCTCATGACTTGCTTATTTTTAGAAGAATTTGGGCAAGTACCATGACCTCTGTAGTCTCAGGTTCTTCATCAAGTAAATGAAAAATTAAACTTGAACATAGAATTCCATGATTTTGAGTCTATGTGGAGCATCTAAGAGCTCCTTTATAATGCCTCTACCTGGAGTGATGCTGGGAGGAGGCAACCCTGGTAATGGTTTCATATATTTTCCTGACTTCTGAGATATTATTCAAGTCATTTCTAATTGAAATATCTATCTATCTATCTATTTATCTATCTATCTATATTCCTTAGCTTCCCCAATGGCTCAGCGATAACGAATCCACCTGCAATGCAGGAGATGCAAGAGATACAGGCTCTATCCCTAGGTCAGCAAGATCCCCTCGAGGAGGCAATGGCAACCTGCTCCAGTATTCTTGCCTGGAGAATCCTATGAACACAGGAACCTGGCGGGCTACAGTCTGTGGGGTTGAAGACTTCGGGCATGACTGAAGTGACTGAGCAAAAGCACATATACATTCTCAGTGAGTAATCACGCTTATTTAAGTCAACAACTTGAATACAGTGAATGTGCCACTTTGACTTTTTGTACAGAAAAGATAGGTTCACTGTGAACCTATACTTTTTTTGCTTATTATTGAAATATCTCATTCATGCATATAGAGGAAGATCATTGGTGATGTATATTTGTGACTCTATGGTGACAACTATGCAAAAGTTTTCTTTAAGTAGCTTATTTTTCAGGGGATTAGACTTTTTCAGGGAGTGTTTACTCTCGGCAAATCATGAGTGAGCTTTCAACTAAGGATATTCAATTTTAGAATGTTGGCAGAAGACTGCATGGGACTCTTGCCTTCTCTCTCCATCTCTGACTCTGTCTCCTTTATGCTCTCTCTCTTACACACACACACTCCTAACGACATGCAAAACAAAAGCATGAAGACACTGAAGTTGTAAGAGCTAGTACCTGTGTGTACTTCAGCTTCATGAAGAATCTAAATTAAAATGAAATTTGCCAGGACCTTATTTCTGAACAATTTTAATGATGATGGACACATGATTGAGTATGACATTTGAAGGATTCAAGTTTAAACATTCAGAGACTTCATTTTCTGAGCTATTATTTCATTGGCATTTGAAGCATGAAAGCTAAAAGAAAGTATTTTTTCACCCTTGGAAGCAAGCCCCATTAACTCCAGAAGGAGGAATTATACATGAGAATGAGGACAGACAACACACAAATAAGTATGCAAGTTCAGTCTCCAGATTAACCCCATAGCCTATGATAGATCTTTGAAAGCCTTTATACTCTATGAAATCAATAATCCATTATAGCTCATACTGGTGACTAAATGACTTCGGGGATTGGTAATGGCATCTGAAATCTTTTACCTTTAAGCCATGGCTTGTAGTAAATCCTAAATTCTGAGGCATCACCACCTAGTCGCAGTAAAGGTGTTTGGATTCAACACCTTGAGGCAAATAATGGCAAATAATAGATACTCAATACATATTTATTGAATGAAGGATCAACAAAGAAAAAATTAGTCTTTGGTCCATACTCAGATCTCTTCTGATCCTCACCTCTTTAATAGCTTGGCGTAGTTGGGTTTTGTTTCTGCGTGCTAAGTCCCTTCAGTTGTGTCTGACTCTTTGTGACCCGAAAGACCATAGCCGGTTAGGCTCATCTGTCCATGGGATTCTCCAGGCAAGAATACTGGAGAGGGTTGCCATGCCCTCCTCCAGGAGATCTTCTTGACCCAGAGATCGAACCCAGGTGGGTTCGATTTGCATTGCAGGTGGATTCTTTACCGGAAGTGCCACCTGGGAAGCCCCAACATGTGAGAGCCTTATCAATGTCCCAGCAAAAATTACCACTAAAGGAAAACAAAAGGTGAGTCTCCCCAGAGCAGGAGGTCTTCACCACCGACCACACAGGCCACCTCCATCTGCTTTGTCCTCCTCTCAAGCCCAGAAAGTGGTGCCTTTATTGCTGAGAAGGTACAAGTTACTTCTCTCATCTGACTGAACTTTCCCCCTATCTTTCACTTAACTCTTATTTAGGAGACAATGGGAAGGGGATTGAGTCTTTCAGTCAGTGCCAAAATGTGCAAGTCACAAAGCAAACATCGACAACGGAGTGGTTTGTGACAGACAAATGGTTCATAAGTTTTCTTACTCTCCTCATGAGCAATTTACTTTGGCAGACAGTGGAAGAAGATGCTTCCCATTATTTCAGTGTTACCTTGGTGGAGAGGAAAGTACAAGAGTCTGATAGTCATGCAAAGTTGTTGCAAATCCAGCCTTCAGGACATGAAAGTTGCCTCAGCTTTATATCTCAGTATCTTGGTCTGTAAAAAACCTCTTTAAAAGCTTGGTATAGTTGGGTTCTGTGCCTGCGTGCTAAGTCTCTTCAGTCGTGTCTGACTCTTTGCGACCCTACGGACCATAGCTCGTTAGGCTCCTCTGTCCATGAGATTCTCCAGGCAAGAATACTAGAGTGGGTTACCATGCCCTACTCCAGAGGATCTTCCCAACCCAAGGATTGAACCTGCATTCCTTATGTCTCCTGCATTGGCAGGCGGGTTCTTCATTACATGGAGTGTAGCCCACTAGGGTCTTCTGTCCATGGAATTCTCCAGGCAAGAATATTTGCTAGAAGAAGGGTAGCCATTACCTTCTCCAGGGGATCTTTCTGACCTGGGGATTGAACCTGGGTTTCCCATATCACAGGCAGATTCTTTATCATCTGCACCACCAGGGAAGCCCTGCTGCTGCTGCTGCTAAGTCACTTCAGTCGTGTCTGACTCTGTGCAACCCCATAGACGGTAGCCCACCAGGCTCCTCCGTCCCTGGGATTCTCCAGGCAAGAATACTGGAGTGGGTTTCCATTTCCTTCTCCAATGCATGACAGTGAAAAGTGAAAGTGAAGTCGCTCAGTTGTATCCGATTCTTAGAGACCCCATGGACTGCAGCCCACCAGGCTCCTCTGTCCGTGGGATTTCCAGGCAAGAGTACTAGAGTGGGTTGCCATTGTCTTCTCCCCAGGGAAGCCCTATTTGTGTTCTGCTGCTACTGCTGCTGCTGCTGCTAAATCGCTTCAGTCGTGTCCGACTCTGTGTGACCCCAGAGGCAGCAGCCCACCAGGCTCCCCTGTCCCTGGGATTCTCCAGGCAAGAACACTGGAGTGGGTTGCCATTTCCTTCTCCAATGCATGAAAGTGAAAAGTGAAAGTGAAGTCGCTTAGTTGTATCCGACTCTTAGAGACCCCATGGACTGCAGCCCACCAGGCTCCTCCGTCCCTGGGATTTTCCAGGCAAGAGTACTGGAGTGGGGAAAAAAAAAAAGAGTACTGGAGCGGCTTGCCATGTCTTCTCCCCAGGGAAGCCCTATTTGTGTTCTAATACCTGCTAATTCCTTTTTCTCATCTCTGACCCAATAGATGCTGGTTATACCTACTTCTATTCATGTCTTTACTTCAGTCATAGTGTTCCTTCTGCTAAATCACAGTAGACTTTATTTGTAATTGGGCTTGCTAACCAATAGCTCTTTTTGAGAGAGAGAAAGTGTGAGGAGTTGAATCAACTTACTCTGTGGAAGCAGAACATTGATAGTGGCTCTTAGCTTTTCAGAATTATCATTTCTAAAAATAACAGGCAGAGGAGAGAAAAGACCAGCATCCCTGATGTCTTGCATGAAATCTGGCAAACAGAGATATTAAAATAACTCTTGACGAATATAAAAATGAATAGAAGCAGGAATAATAAAGTAACATGCTTTAAAAATCTATATGCAGCATGATATTGAAAAGTTTTATTTACATTTCTAAGTTATGTCAAGAATACGAAAAACCTTTGTCTCATCTCCATTTTTCAAGATAATAAAACTTTGAAAGAAGGAACTTTCTCCACAACACCCATCTTATATGTCATTGAACCAAAATTCTATTCCAGGTCAGTCTGACACAATTTTGGTTTTGCTGCTGTTATATTGTTCTGGATTGTATTTTTTTTTTTCCTACCACTATTTTTATATCCTGATCTTGGAAGAGGGTTTACACTGGCAGCGAGAGGCAGTATCTGAGCCTTAGTTGTACTTTCATGGTATTTATGATCTCAGGCCCAAGCTAGGCCAAGTCATAATGACAATGACTAATGCGTTTAGAGATACCATATGCTTTAGCTTGCATGTATGTCCTTTTAACACACACTATACCATTGGATCACTACTGTGAGGAGTAATGTGTGCACATATTTTCATCATGCTGTTTTGCACCTGAGAAGACAAAACTGAGATCCATAGCACTGGCAAACTAGAAGCACCCCAAATCCACAGTCTACATTAGGGTTTATTTTTGACGCTGTACATTCTTTGGATTTGGACAAATGTACAGTGACATGTATTCATTATAAAACTATACAGAATATTTTCACTGCCCTAAAAATCCTCTGTTCTCTGCCTATTCATCCCTTACCACCCCCCCCCACCAACTCCTAGAATTTTTTTTTCTTCACATCAAAAGAGAAAATACTTTTCCAAGAAAAGTACCTCTGAAAAAAAGGGAGAGATGAGTCTTGAGGTCACAGTACTCAGTTGTGGCTGACTCTTTGAGACCCTGTGACTATAGTTTCCCCCCCTCCCCCACACTCTGCCGGCTCCTCTGTTCATGGAATTTTTCAAGCAAGACTACTGAAGTGGGTTGCCATTTCTTTCTCCACATGAGGTCGATGGCAGACTTTAATTTTCTTTTAAAGTAAGAAATGATTCTTGTTTATATGCTATGGGAAAATTATTTGAATATACAGAAGAAAATATCTCGATTAATGGAGATGGAGTCCAGAATAAGCGAGAAAGTGTAGAATTCATACCAGGGGTTTAAATTGACTTTTGCCAGCTGTTTACTAAAAAAAGAATTTCTATACTAGTTGTTTTCCAGAATGTCCCTCTCCCCACATTGCCACACTTGCTAATGACATCAGAAGGACTATTGACTTTTTGAATCCCACTCTTCTTGGAAAATATAATAAAGTGTGGTCAGAAACATATTTTCCAGTTTGTACTCCATTTGATTCCTCTACATAATTTAGAGAGTTTCACTAAAATTTCTTGGTAGATAAATATCTATTATCTATCATCTACCTACCTATATCTATTGATAGAGACATATTGATAGAGGTATCTATTGATAAGGAACCTAGGTTTTCCACATTGCAGGTGGATTCTTTACCAGGTGAGCTATGAGGGAAGCCCAGGAATACTGGAGTGGGTAGCCTATCCCTTCTCCAGAGGATCTTCTGGACTCAGGAATTGAACCAGAGTCTCCTGCATTGCAGGCAGATTCTTTACCAACTGAACTATCAGGGAAACCCATATTTATTGATAGATATATGTTTTCCTTTTTACAGAAAAGAAAACAATGATCAAAATGAAATTCAGCTTACTGAATGGGAGAAAACATTTGCAAATCATAACTCTGATAAGGGAATAATACCCAAAATATATAAAGAACTCATACAACTCGATAGCACAAATAAACTATTGATTAAAAATGGGCAAAAAATCTAAATATACATATTTCCAAAGAAGGCATATAGATGGCCATGAAAAATAACATCATTAATTATCAGGGAGATGCAAATCAAAACCACAATGAGGTGTCACATCATATTTATTAGAATGGCTATTATCTAAAAGACAAGAAATAATGGATATTGAAAGGAATGTGGAGAAAAGAGAACCCTCATTGGTGGGAATTTAAGTATGAAGGTTCCTTAAAAATTAAAAATAGAACTGCTATATTATCCAAAACCTCCATTTCTGGATATTTATCAAAAGAAAAAGAAACACTAACTTAAAAATATTCCCAGCCTCATTACTTACAGCATTTTTTATATTAGCCAAGATATGGAAAAACCTAAGTGTCTGTCAGTGAATGAATGGATAAAAGGTACGGGTTTATATATACAATGGAATATCGTGTGCATGTGTTAGTCACTCAGTCATGTCTGACTCTTTGTGACTCCATGGATTGTAACCCATCAGGCTCCACTGTCCATGGAATTCTCCAGGCAAGAATACTGGAGTGGGTTGCCATTAAGTTCTCCAGGAGATCTTCCTGATCCAGGACAATGGAATATTATTCAGCCATAAAAAGGAATGAAATCTTGCTATTTGCAATAATATGGATTGACTTTGAAGGCATTATGCTAAGTAAAACAAATCAGACCAAAAAAAAAATTGTATGATATTTCTTTTATGTGGAACCTAGACAAAACAAAACAAAAACCAAACTCACAGGTATAGAAAACAGATTGGTAGTTGCCAGAGGTGAAATGTGAGGGGCAAGGAATGGGTGATTTTTTTTTTTTGGTCTACTTAAATTGAATACAGTTTTTAAAAAGATTAAAAAAGAATACAAAATAGTACAGACAATTTGGAAAACAGGACCTTTCTTATAAATGTAAGATTTACCTCTTATGTGATTCAATAATCTCACTCTTAATAATTTATTCAAGAGTAATGACAACATATGTCCACACAAAGACCTGTGTGTGAACATGTTTAACAACTTCATCATAGCAAAGGTGGGATACAGCCCAAATTTCCACTGACATATGTTTAAACAAATTGTACAAAATTTATACAATAAATACTACTCCACAGTAAAAGACGAAGTAACTATGGATAAGCAAAACTAAAGGGTACATCTCAGAAATCATTACACTAGGCGAAAGAAGCTAAACAAAAAATGCTGTATTCTGTAAAGTTTCTTTTATATGATATTCTACAAAAAAGATAAGCTATAGAGACGGAACACAGATTAATGACTGCCTGCAGTTGGGTTTGGGAATAGGAGCTGGCTATAAAGGGGCAGTGTAGGGATAATGGAGCTTTCTATATGGAACTGTGGCAGTGGTACACAGCTACTGCATTGATTAAACCTATAGAACTATCTGTCGTGATAGTAAAGTTTACTGTATGAAAATTATAAATGTTTGATATATACCAGATTGTAAGTTCAGTTTAGTTCAGTCGCTCAGTTGTGTCCGACTCTGTGACCCCATGAATCGAAGCATGCCAGGCCTCCCTGTCCATCACCAACACCCGGAGTTCACTCAGACTCATGGCCATAGAGTCAGTGATGCCATCCAGCCATCTCATCCTCTGTCGTCCCCTTCTCCTCCTGCCCCCAATCCCTCCCAGCATCAGAGTGTTTTCCAATGAGTCAACTCTTCGCATGAGGTGGCCAAAGTACTGGAGTTTCAGCTTTAGCATCATTCCCTCCAAAGAAATCCCAGGGCTGATCTCCTTCAGAATGGACTGGTTGTATCTCCTTGCAGTCCAAGGGACTCTCAAGAGTCTTCTCCAACACCACAGTTCAAAAGCATCAATTCTTTGGCACTCAGCTTTCTTCACAGACCAACTCTCACACCCATACATGACTACTGGAAAAACCATAGCCTTGATTAGACGGACCTTTGTTGGTAAAGTAATGTCTCTGCTTTTCAATATGCTGTCTAGGTTGGTCATAACTTTTCTTCCAAGGAGTAAGCATCTTTTAGTTTCATGGCTGCAATCACCATCTGCAGTGATTTTGGAGCCCCAAGAAATAAAGTCTGACACTGTTTCCACTGTTTCCCCATCTATTTCCCATGAAGTGATGGGACCAGATGCCATGATCTTCGTTTTCTGAATGTTGAGCTTTAAGCCAAGTTTTTCACTCTCCTCTTTCACTTTCATCAAGAGGCTTTTTAGTTCCTCTTCACTTTCTGCCATAAGGGTGGTATCATCTGCATATCTGAGGTTATTGATATACGAGTTTCTCATGATGTACTCTGCATATAAGTTAAATAAGCAGGGTGACAATATACAACCTTGACATGCTCCCTTTCCTATTTGGAACCAGAGGTACCTAAAGTGAAATGCAGACTGTGACAAAGAAATCTAACTGAGTTACAAATGACTCACCTAACCACTCTGAAGAAAGCCAGAAAGAAAGGAACCAACTTAAATAACTATGGAAACAGTGATCTGACTGAAAAACTGACTGTTAAAGACAGACTGTAGCCTATGAGATTCCTCCATCCATGGGATTTTCCAGACAAGAGTACTGGAGTGGGGTGCCATTGCCTTCTCTGAAAGATGGAAAGAACTGTCCACAAATGCTGTACGCTAGTTGGTAAATTCCTTTCTCAGAGTGGTATGGGTTCAGCAATTCTGAAATTGCATTATATATATACTAGGGTTGAACATACAAGTCAATATACTGTAGATAATGAGTCATATTGCTTACTGTCTGAGAAACAAATTGCAATCAGGATAGAGTTGACTGTAAGAATGAATCATATGGTGGACTGGGTTGCAGCTATTAATAAAGCTCAAAGGTATGTTTTTTAAAATGTGTATAAGGTAAACAGAGTTACAAAAGAATATATATATATGTATATATATGTATGTATATATATGTATATATATGTATATATGTGTGTATATGTATGTGTATATATATGTATATATGTATATATGCACACATGAGTTATTATCCATACACATGGTTCCTAGATCTGTCCACTGAGAGCCTAGAAGCAGTCACTTCCTGGTAGAAATGAGAACTTGCAAGACTGACTTTGGTTTTTAAACACCATTCTCTGTTATGAGAAATCAGGGATCCTTGGAGAATTGACTGATTCTCTGGAAGAAGCAGAATGAACCATCTTAAAAGCTTCTGGGCTAAGTAGACCCATCAGCCAATGGCAGTCCTGAGACAGGTGCAGGTATGAGAAGCGACCACCCCCACCCCCACTATGTTCTCTGCATCTGTGGCCTCTATTTCTCCACACTTTTGCCTTTTCCATAATGCCATACAGTTGGGATCATGCAGCATGTAGTCATTTCAGATGGGCTTCTTTCACTTGATAATACGAATTTAAGGTGCTCCATGTTTTTCATGGTTTGATAGCTCACTTTTTTAGTGCTTAAAAATGTATTATTTTCTGGATGTACTATAGATTATTTAATCCATTCACCTCCTGAAGAGCATCTTGGTTGCTTCCAGGATTTGGCAACCATGAATAAAGCTGTTACAAATATCCATGTGCAGGTTGTGGAAATAAGTTTTTGCACCCTCCCCTGTCTTTTGTTTATAATTCAGGGTTTAAAATAATTTCTTAATAATCTGCTCAATTCATTTAAAGAAATGAAACCCTTCTGAGCCTTGGTTTCTCCAGTTGTTAAGATATAGTATTTGTTCCACTGAACAGGAAAGAAGCAAAGATAAAATGAGGTAAAACAAGCAAGCAGGCCTTCAGTTATTACAATCACCATGCCAATGTAAGATATTGTCATTATTTTCAACGGGCAAGAACAAAGAACAATGAAATGTTTTAGTGGGATATCCAGTATCAGCTCTTTGTAACAATTTTGATTTCCATTTTTCCAGGCAAGGTCAGCTTGTCTCAGACACAAGTTTCTGATGATTCCCAATGTCTAAGGTTTTTACATTTAGGGAACGTGTCTGGATCATGCTTGAGTCCTGCATTGTGTCTTATGCATAAAAAAAAAAAACAAAAAAAAAACACCCAACCAAGTAAATGTGTGTGGAATGGAAGGAATTTGATTCCCTGGAGGCCAGTTCCATTTCTGCTAAGATAAAACAAATGTTTCTCAGTCAGATTCTAATCCAGGTAATGGGTGATGTAATAAAAAATGCAAAGTGGAAGGAAACTCTATGTAATAGAAATGGAGGAAAAAATACAAAAGGAAATTCTTTTGTCCTCCATGTTGATGTCTCTACTTTCAAAATGATTCACTTGCGAAGGATTGATGGGCCTAGTGCACTCTTTCTTCCTACTGCTGCTGCTGCTTCTGCTGCGTCACGTCAGTCGTGACTGACTCTGTGCGACCCCATAGACGGCAGCCCACCAGGCTCCCCCATCCCTGGGATTCTCCAGGTAAGAACACTGGAGTGGGTTGCCATTTCCTTCTCCAATGCATGAAAGTGAAAAGTGAAAGTGAAGTCGCTCAGTCTAACCAACTCTTCAGGATCGTTCCTACTCAGTTCAGTTCAGTTCAGTTGAGTCGCTCAGTCGTTTCCGACTCTCTGTGACCCCATGAATCGCAGCATGGCAGGCCTCCCTGTCCATCACCAACTCCCGCAGTTCACTCAGACTCATGGCCATAGAGTCAGTGATACCATCCAGCCATCTCATCCTCTGTCGTCCCCTTCTCCTCCTGCCCTCAATCCCTCCCAGCATCAGAGTCTTTTCCAATGAGTCAACTCTTCACATGAAGTGGCCAAAGTACTGGAGTTTCAGCTTTAGCATCATTCCTTCCAAAGAAATCCCAGGGCTGATCTCCTTCAGAATGGACTGGTTGGATCTCCTTGCAGCCCAAGGGACTCTCAAGACTAAAGGGACTCAAATCTTGAAATCAGTCTTTTCATCCTACAGAGTTTACAACTTTGTTACAGAGATAATATATGATCACAGGAAACCATGAGAAATAATAGTATGATTAAAACTAGTATGTATTATTTGTGTGTGTGTGTGTGTTCAGTTGTTCAGTCATATCCAACCCTTTCCAGCCCCACGGACTGTAGCACACCAGGCTCCTCTGCCCTTGGAGTTTTTTCAAGCAAGAATTCTGGAGTGGGTTGCCATTTTCTACTCCAGGTATCTTCCCAACACAGTGATAGAACCTGCATCGTCTTTTGTGTATCCTGAATTGGCAGGCAGATTCTTTACCACTGCTCCATCTGGGAAGCCTTGTTTATGATAAATACTATATGAGATCATATAGTATGTCTATACTCAATATAGTATCTCAATACTGTATGAGACATGCACACGTCTGTATTCATATGTACAATTTCTAAGGCAACTATCACAGTTACTCTAGTAGACAGTATAGTTAACCTAACCATACAAATGGGAAAATAGGTTAAAAAGGTTGATTTATTCATAGTCTCCTAACTGTCACATAGAAGATCTGGTATTTAAATTCAGATCTGCATAAGACCAAATATCCAAGTTCTGTCATGTGAATAAGCCTCAAATTTGTGTTTCTGATGAAAATAGCAATGATAGCACATGGTCTGAGGCATCAGCTAATGCTTTCAGTTTAAGTGTGTCCCTAAAGGATTAATGTATTTGGACAGGCTGGTAAGAACATTCATATTGTGAGAAAAGATCCTAAGATGTTTTTAGAAACATCTTTCTAAAAGAGAGAAAATTGCCAGGTTGTCTAAACATTTTCATATTGAAGGCACTTTTTAAAATTTAAATTGTATCATTTGAGTTATGACTTTCTTTCTTATTTAATATGTGTCCATCCAATCCAGTCATCACCAAGTATCACCGTGTACTAGCCAGGTAGATTCCTAGGGTCTAGAAATACAGCAGTGAATAAAACATAAAAACCACTACCCTGAATACAAGAAAGAGGCCCCACTTTGGAGATGCCGATGTGTGAGAAGTTACCAGCTGAGACATGTAGGAAACATCTTTAGAGACACGTAGGACATCTGCTTCCGTGACTCTTCACTCCAAAGAAACAGTCTTAAGACCCTTGGGGAGGTGAAGGGGATGCCGAAGGACCTCCTTCCATCCTCAAAACCTCTGGAGAAGGGACAGAAGCAAACTCACATGCTTCTGGGAAGAGATAGAAAATGTTTCATATTTTACTCACTATAGTCGATGGAAGAGATGAAAAGAGGTATTGGATCATGCCTATAGGAGTCACAGGACTTATGTACCCTCTTACCCCAAAGCAACTGCTGAAGACACAGTTACAGCTCGGGGGGTGTGGCAAACACCTCGTAGTTACTGTTGTGTTATCTAATAAGTAGTTTATAGTCAGTGACCTATGTATGGAACCGTTTCTCCCACCGCCAAAATATGTAGCAATGGGAAATAGAGAGTGACTGCTGCACTCTTTCCTAATTGATCCACTTGAAGCAGTTTTATTTTTGTCTTCAAGGGATTTAAAGTGGTATTAGGAGAAGTCATTATCTCCCAGAGAAATTAGGCAGATTTGTGAGCAGCTGCATGAGTTTTTCAGCAGCGTGTTCGCTAAGATCCTGTGTATCATGGGTGTTGCACACCACTGGGACCGTTGGTGGTTGCTTCTTGGAGACACTTGACGTTTGTAAAGACTTGTGCGTTAGTTTTTAAGAATTGCCCCCTTCAGGGCTGTGGGCAACGAGTATCTTTGGTAGCTACCCTTCTGGTCTTTGTTCTCAACTCTTCCAATGTTACAGGATAAGTTTTATACTTACAGAATAAGCCTCTAATTCTATATTAAGTCACTCCTTCTGGAATACCTAGAATGGCTTGTTTTTCTCTATGAATTCTGGTTGATATAGGGTCTTTATGATTTGGGTGTGTTCTCAATGAGTGATAACAAATTGCCAAAGTGGGTAGAGGTTAGGAGGCTGGGGTGAAATGGTGCATGTTATGAATTGGGAAAAAGCAAATATGTGTATGTAACCATGAGAAGTCTAGCCCACTGGAAAGACACCTGAAGGATATCTTTATATGTGGATACAATAAAATCTTTACTTATATGAAAGCTAACAGTAAAATCTGCCTATAGAGAATACTCAGCTTATAACACACTTTCATGCACACCAACCCTCTTAGATTTGAGAGAGGTGTCACAGTGGAGAGGTGATATATGTATCCTCTGTCCTCACCTGAATCTACTCAATAGTCTTATCTCAACACCATAGCAAAACCTGGAAGTTGCTATTTGCCCTTTATCTTGTTTATTCCTTTATTCCTTTATAAGTCATGAAACTTGAGACTTTGAACCATCAAGCTCATTTCATTCACATATTCATTGAACAAACACACATTGGTCACTTACTGTGTGTTAGGGGTTGTGTCAGGTACCATGGAGGGGCTTCCCAGGTGAAAGGGCTTCCCTGGTGGCTCAGATGGTAAAGAATCTGTCTGCAATGTAGGAGATTTGCTTTCTATCCCCCGGATTGGGAAAATCCCCTAGTGAAGGGAATGGCAACCCATTCTAGTATTCTTGCTTGGAGAATTCCATGGACAGAGGAGCCTGGAGGGCTGCAGTCCATGAAGCCCCAAAGAGTCAGACACAACTGAGTGACAAGCAGCAACAACAACGAGGGATGAAGGAATAAACAAGAAAACCATCTCCTGCCCCTCATGCTTTTTTAGCGAGAAACACTGACATTAAATAAATGATTTTTTAGTGCAAAAAAATGCTTTTACCAAAGGGAAAGCAGAAGGTGATATGGAAACTTTAATTTTAGTGCTACATGGAGAAGGCCTCTGTGGGGAGCTAATACCTAAACTGTTACTGAGACCTGAAGAATGGCAAAGCAATGGTGCCTAGCTCAAACTCACACAGACAGGAAATGGAAAAGCCTAGAATGCAGTTCTGGTTCCCTTTCTTCATGACACAATGTTTGGGTTTGACTGTTTTCCTAATTTGAAGGAGGGAGGCTTTTCCATATTTGTGTCAATCTGTAAATTAATAAGTTATCAACTCCTCTTTAGTTTCCTGAACTGCAAGGTGATCAAACCAGTCAGTTCTAAATGAAATCAACCCTGAATATTCATTGGAAGGACTGATACTGAGGCTGAAGTCCCAATACTTTGGCTACCTGATTTGAAGAGCCAATTCATTGGAAAAGACCCTGATGTGGGGAAAGATTGTGGGCAGGAGGAGAAGGAGGTGATAGAGGATGAGATTTTTGGATGGCATCACTGACTCAATGGACATGAGATTGAGTAAACTCTTGGAGATAGTGGAGGACAGGGAAGCCTGGCATGCTACAGTCCATGGAGTCACAAAGAGTCCAACTCAACTTAGTGACTAAGCTATAAACCCGCTATGGTTAGGTTGGTTTGGCTATTGCTTCCTTATGAACAGTATAAATCTCAACAAAGCATTCAAAATCTATGTGGCAGGGCCTAGGCAATCCTAATACTTCATAAGTACTCATTTCTTTTCTAAGGTGTATAAAGGGACATGAATTTATTAAATTGAATTATATGGATTTGCTGATGTTTAATCATTTTTACTTTAAAAAGGACAGTTTTATATGGCTCTTACCTAATACTGAACTAGCAAACCCAGTGCAAGGTTGGAGTGTTCTATGCAATTCTTGCAAGTCCTTTGTCAAACACAAGCTATACATCAATAAAACAAAAATCACCATAGATAAAAAGTGTAAAACCTGAATAACCATGAAGTCTGGGAGAACTCCCACATTTCAAAAACTATCATGATAGTTATGGAGAGAAAGCACTTTTTTAAAAGTTGTCTAATTACAAATTGACTTTACCTAGTCAATAATTCCAGAACTGAAGAAGAACTGCAGGATATAATTGACCTTCTGGTTCAATCAATAACAAATTGACTTAAAACAGTCTAAATTATAGTGAAGATCATGATGACATTTAGAAGTACACTTTTTAAATGTAAATTGCTTGAAAGTTTTGAAATGAGCCATTGTCTCATAATGGTTAGACAAAGTCTGCAACAAGTAAATATTTTCAATCCTAGCATTTTATGTTAAGGAATATTTTCAAGCAAATAAATAATTTTAAGATTTCCATTGATAATATTTTATTTAGAAAAATTTATGTAATTATTTTATAAACTCTATGGTTGCTTGTGAAGTGGAGAAATTTATTTCCATTTTTGACAAATCTTGAAATTGATAATTACTTGGAGGAGAAGAATTTGACAATGTGTGCTAAAAAATCCAGTGAATGTTTTGCTCACATAATTTCTACAGGGTTGTTATCACCTGCAAGGGGGAGACAAATTGGTCAGAAGAAGAGGCAGGAACCTTAGTCTTTTAACATATAAAGTATACTGATACCCAATTTCCCAATATAGAAGCTGATTAAATAAATTGTGATATATTCCTAAAATGATATGATATGTACTCTCTGCAAATGTGGAAGAAATTTGTTATGGAACATGTTCATATTTTCATAATTGGGAAAATATTGCATAGCTTTATCACTTGGTCAAAATGCATATTAGCATTTATATATAGAATGCTGCTGCTGCTGCTAAGTCGCTTCAGTCGTGTCTGACTCTGTGCGACCCCATAGATGGCAGGCCATCAGGCTCCACCATTCCTGGGATTCTCGAGGCAAGAACACTGGAGTGGGTTGCCATTTCCTTCTCCAGTGCATGAAAGTGAAAAGTGAAAGTAAATTGACTAAAATAATTCATATAGAAATATCTTAGTGCTTATCAATGAGAGGGAAATTACAAATAATCTTTTCCTCCCTTTTCTCTGCTGTTTCTTTTAATTATTTGTTTCTATCAATTCAATACCTGTGCATAACTTGAAATTTCAAACAATAATAAATGAACTAAAAAATTATATTAGAGATTTGCTGTACCCACTCTTTTATTTCAGCTTCCATGAGGCAACAACTTTCAGCCATTTTCCCCATTGTTACCTCTGTATAACCTACTTAACTTACTATATCTTGATATCTTGACTTTTTGTTATTGCTATTTCTTCCAGGTGTATTCTATTATTAACTTCTTATTGTATTAAGGTTTATCTTATATTTTCTTCAACAATCAGAAATGCCCTTCCATCCACCATATATGGATACATTTATATTATAAATTTTGAATGCTCTGTATAATGTTTATAATAGTGAAAATGTTTATTGTTGAACTGCATTATTGGCTATTTCCTTTCTTATTCATATATTTTTCTTGAAGCTAATAATTATTTTGTTTTATTAACTTTTCATGAGCCTAATCTTTCAAATTCTCTAATATTAATGAAAATCCTCTCTGTATGAGAAAATGTTTCAGATTTTTTTTTTCTTGCAAGCATTACTTCTGTAGTCTACTATCTTCCTATTTTAATTGTTATTCACTGGTTAGGAATTATTCACAGCTGTTATCTTGGAACTTTTCATTATTACTATCTTGGAAATTCTTTTTTCTCTTACTTCCGTTATTTTATCCTGCTCCTTTATTTATTTTGCTGTTTGTGTTACTGAAGTACAACCTTTAGTGATTTCATATTAAAGAACATATAGGAGATAAAAATATTTCAATCCAACAATGTTGTAATTCTCCTCATTTACTTTATTAATAGCTTGGCTGGGTATAGAATTTCAGGGATTCTCAAACAATTTTTCCTTAGAAGTTTGAAGACAATGCTAAGTGTCTTTCAACTTCCAATGTTGGTGAAAAAACAAATGGTATTATAATTTCATATACATTGCATATAACCTTTTTTTTTTTTTTGTCTCAGGGATCTTTAGCATATTTTCTTTATCCTTTGCATTCTAAAATTTCACAATGGTATACCTGGTTGAGAATCTTTGTGTTGTTGTCATTTATTATGTTGGGTATTTTGTGGTCTTTTCATTTGGAAAAACACCTCCCAGTTATAGAAAATTTTCTACTCTCCTCTGGAATTCTTATATGACTTAGATGGTGGACATCTTGAACTGAGTCTAATTTTCTCAAATAACTTCTGTATCTTTTAATATTTTTCCAATTTTTGGTAGTTTCCCTCAAGTTTATCTTCCAGTCCTCTATTCAAGAGCTTAATTTTTAATTCAAAAGCTCCCTTTTTATGCTGTGTTTCTCTTTATAGAAATCAATATTTTCTTTTTACTTCATATATATGCATATAATTCACATATATATATTTGTGAAAATATGCAGAATAATTTTTGAAATTATCTTCTACTGTGTTATGTTTCTTATCATTTTCTTTTTTGCTACAGCCTGTCTTTTAGGTTAGAGACTTTCCTAAGATATTTAGGCAATATAAAGTGAGTGAAAGTGAAAGTTGCTCAGTCAAGTCCAACTCTTTGCAACCCCGTGGACTATACAGTCCATGGAATTCTCCATGCCAGAATCCTGGGGTGGATAGCCATTCCCTTCTTTGGGGGATCTTCCCAACCAGGGAATCAAACCAGGGTTTCCTGCATTGCAGGCAGATTCATTACCAAATGAGCTACCAGGGAAGCCCTTAGGCAATATACCTATCGGAAATTAAGAATGAGTTGTTTTTTAAAAGAAAAAGTTTATTGAAAGATCTCTACACTTTGACAGAGCTTCTTGATTCACAGGCCTCCCGGTGAATAAACGGGTAGAGAACTGGCATTTATACTACTAAATGTATTGGTGGGTAATTTTTCTTGATAGGGATTCTCCAGTTTCTTTCACAGGGTAAGGAGTAGTCAGAGATCTTGGAGGAAATTTTCTTCTTCACTTATGTGCCAGAGGGGATCTGGTTTCTAACAACTCATGCAAAATTTCAATCTATTCTCCTATTTATGATCTCATCATATTGAAAAATAATTGGACCCTCTAGCTCCTGAATTTTTCTAGTATTTGGGAGAACCAACTTGCTTCTTGCTGGCTTCCCCACTGTATTCATGCAGAAAATCCAAGAAATTTGCAAGCTAACTGTGTACTGGTTCTACTTTTTTTCTCTTTCAAAATTCCACCCATCTACAAAAATGGTACCGATAAACCTATTTGCAGAGCAGGAATAGAGACATAGATGTAAAGAAAGGACTTGTGGACAGAGCAGGGGAAGGAAAGGTAGGGTAAATTGAGAGTAGCATGGAAATATATACATTACCATGTGTAATGTACAGCTGGAAGTCAGCCTGTGACAACCCAGAGGGGTGGGATGGGGGAGGGGAGGGAGGCTCAAGAGAGAAGGGATATGTGTATACTTAGAACTTAGTCAAGTTGTCGTATAGCAAAAACCAACACAACATTGTAAAGCAAGTATCCTCCAATTAAAATTAAATTTAAAGAAATGGAAAACAAAAACTATTTCCCCCACAAGTAGAGTGTAAAAAATAAACACTGAAAGAACAAGCCGAACCAAACAGAAATCAACAGGTAGTGGTTGCCAGAGAAAAGGGTTTTGGGAAAGGGTGAACAGCATCGGGGCATATTCTTTGTGACAGAAGAAAATACTGTAGTGTATACAGAAATTGAAATTTAATGTATCCATGGAGCTCACGTTATAAAACAATGTTACTTCAATTTAAAAAAGTAGAGATTCAACAGGAGGCATTTCAAGTAAAAAATTAGCTATTTAAAGTTGTTGGAAATTCTAATAAGGAAAAGGAAAGTCACTAGTGGATATTAGGAAATCAGAAAATTTCAAGAATCAAAAACTTTCCAGTATTTATTTATATTGTCCACCTTGTCGAAGAGTATAATACACAGAAAGAGTGCCCTGAAGACTCTGACAGGACTCCACATTCACATCCCTGGAAGGCTACAGGCCTGCTACTGTTGTCAAATGAGCAAGAGGCTTGTTTCCAGGTCCCTCTCAGCAATCTCTCAGTGGTGGAACCCTTACCTCCACAGTGTTCCTTATACTGCTGCAAGGGATTCCCTACTGCACAAGGTTTGGAACTTAGGTTTGCATATTTAAAACCTGCTCCTGTCACAGTGTTCCAGAGGTGGTCCCCCTGTGGGACAGTGGCTTTTGATAACAAAGCTCTCAGAAGACTGATGCATCAATCAGAATACCAGACTCGCAAATTACAAGGAAAGCTAAAACTGCTCAAGAGAATAGATAATAGCACCAAACTGAGCTTTACTTTTAATCCCCATGAGCAAGCCGCTCAAAAAGCCAAATTATCAGAGGTTACTGGTTGAACATTAAATCAGCAAGGGGAGTTAATTTTAGGGTTTGAATGTTTAATCTCAGGAGGCTGAGATAGTCTGATGTATCTATTGTAATGGTAAAAATATATGCCCTCCAGAAAAATCCAATAATCAAATTTGCTCCTTTGAATGGTACCTGTAAAAGACCCTGACAACATTTGGTCTCAGAAGCAGATGAAAAGTCTCATCAAGCCTCTGATTGACACATTTTTTAATGTTAATCCGTTGAGGAAGGTTGATGTCAAGTAAGGTTGATGAGAATGTATTTGGCACAATTATTTTATTTATTCTTATTTCTTTAACTTAACGGAAGAATCTTTGCTATCATCTGCATCTACAAGAGATCCTAAAAATAAAGGTTTGTATTTAGTATCCCACATAATCTTTTATATGGCTTTTATTATGAAATTTAACTTTGAATTACTTAGTAATTAATTAAAATGTAACTTTTAATTGCAAATTAGTTTTTAATTACTTAGCTTGACTGAATATTTGATGAGGGAAATGTCTTACTCATCTTCATTTAGTACAGATAGGTGTTAAAAATTTTTGATTAAATAAATGAATGAATAATATCCAACCCAAGTAGCTCCTGCCTGCTAGTAAGTATGTTCACATCTTTGCCTTTGAAGTTTTCCTAAATAGATGTTGGATGAACACTTGTTAAAGATGTGTAAGGACAATCCTAATGCCTATGTGTGTGCTTAATTGCTCAGTCATATCCGACTCTTTGTGACCCCATGGACTGTAGCCCTGGTACCAGGCACCTCTGTCCATGGGGACTCTCCAGGCAAGAATACTGGAGTATGTTGCCATGCACTTCTCCAGGGGATTTTCCTGACCCATGGATCGAACCCAGGTCTCCTGCATTGCAGGCGGATTCTTTACCATCCCAGCCACCTAATGCCCATATTCATGTTTAAAGTTTGTAAGTATTCCCTAAATCTTCATTCATCTTAGAAACTTCAATAAGATTTAACAGTGTGTGGCTGTCAAGGTACAGGTTGTCAAGATGCAAGGTGACATAGGGAACAGCTAGTGGGAGAGAGGGAGGTGGCTAATACTCCCAAAAGTTAAGCAACTTTTTCTTTTATTGAACTTAATTTAAACTTTTTTTTCTGGTTTTGTTGATATATATTTGACGTTTAACATTTTAGAAATTTAAGGTGTACCATGTGATGATTTTATTCAAGTATATATTATAGTGAAATGATTACCACAATAAGATTAGTTAATATATCTATCCTCTCATATCAATAACTTCAGATATGCAGATGACACCACCCTTATGGCAGAAAGTGAAGAGGAACTAAAAAGCCTCTTGATGAAAATGAAAGTGGAGAGTGAAAAAGTTGGCTTAAAGCTCAACATTCAGAAAACGAAGATCAAGGCATCCAGTCCCATCACTTCATGGGAAATAGATGGGAAAACAGTGGAAACAGTGTCAGACTTAATTTGGGGGGGCTCCAAAATCACTGCAGATGGTGATTGCAGCCATGAAATTAAAAGACGCTTACTCCTTGGAAGGAAAGTTATGACCAACCTAGACAGCATATTCAAAAGCAGAGACATTACTTTGCCGACTAAGGTCCATCTAGTCAAGGCTATGGTTTTTCCAGCGGTCATGTATGGATGTGAGAGTTGGACTGTGAAGAAGGCTGAGCACCAAAGAATTGATGCTTTTGAATTGTGGTGTTGAAGAAGACTCTTGAGAGTCCCGTGGACTGCAAGGAGATCCAACCAGTCCATTCTGAAGGAGATCAACCCTGGGATTTCTTTGGAGGGAATGATGCTAAAGCTGAAACTCCAGTACTTTGGCCACCTCATGCAAAGAGTTGACTCATTGGAAAAGACCGTGATGCTGGGAGGGATTAGGGGCAAGACGAGAAGGGGACGACCGAGAATGAGATGGCTGGATGGCATCACTGACTCTATGGACATGAGTCTGAGTGAATTCCGGGTGTTGGTGATGGACAGGGAGGTCTGGCGTGCTGCAGTTCATGGGGTCACAAAGGGTTGGACATGGCTGAGTGGACTGAACTGAACTCATATCATTAAACAACTATCATTCTTTCATCCATGTGATAAGAACATTTAAAAAGTCTACTCTCGTAGCCGCTTTCATGTATACAATACAGTATTGTTAACTATAGTCACTAAGCCCTACATTAGATCCACAGAACTTATTTATCTTATCACCAACAATTTGTGCCCTTTAACCCATGTCTCATTTCCCCCACTCTCCAATCCTTAGACTCACTCTTCCACTCTCTGTTCTAAAAGTTTCACTGTTTGGAGTCCACATGTAAGTCAATTTCACAATCTTTGTCTTTCTCTTAGCATAAAGACTTATTTCACTTAGTATAATGCCCTAAATTTCATTTATGCTGTCACAAATGGCAGAATTTCCTTCTTTCCCATGGCTAAATAATATTGTATTCTATATTTGTATAATATTTCCTCTGTCGTCCCTGGTAGATACAAAAGTTGTTTCCATGTCTTGGCTATTGTAAATGGAAAATGTGAAAGAGTGTTAGTCACTCAGTCATGTCTGATTCTTTACAACCGCATGGACTTTAGCCCCCTAGGCTCCTCTGTCCATGGAATTCTCCAGGCAGGAATCCTGGAGTGGGTTGCCATTTCCTTCTCCAGGGGATCTTCCTGACCCAGGGATTGAACCTGTGTCTCCCACATTGTGGGCAGACTTTACCGACTGAGCAACCAGGGAAGACCCTAAAAAAATATGGAGTGCTTCATGAATTTTTGTGTAAACTGAGCTATCAGGGAAGCCCCAGTTGTAAATAAGGCTGCAACGAGCATAAAGGAGTCGATCTTCATGTTTGAGATGGAGATTCTATTTCCTTTGGGTACACGCCCAGAAGTGGAATTGCTGAGTATTCTGGTAGTTCTACTTTAAATTTTTAAAGAAAACTCATACTCTTCTTTATAGTGGCTAAATTCATCTATATGCCTATCAATAGTGTAAAGGATTCTCTTTTCTCTACTTCCTCACCAACAGTGATATATTATCCTTTAGATATAGCCATCCTAACAAGTGCACAGGCGGCTGTGACCGGCACACTTAGCACGGGGAGGGGAGCAACCTCATGTCCGAGGTCAGGGGCAGAAGCCTGGAGGACCCCATGCCTGAGGGGCGGTGGCCAAGAGGAGTTACCGCACATCTGAGGTCATGGGCAGTGGCCGAGAGGAGCAACCCCATGTCCAAGAAATGGTGGCTGCGCGGATGCAGGAGGGCCTAGAGAAGCTATCCCATGTTCAAGGTCAGGAGGGGCAGTGGTAAGAAGATACCCCTTGTCCAAGGGAAGGAGCAGCAGCTGTGCTTTGCTGGAACAGCTGTGAAAAGATAGCCCATGTCCAAGGTAAGAAAAACCCAGGTAAGACGATAGATGTTGCAAGAGGGCATCAGAGGGCAGACACACTGAAACCATACTCACAGAAAACTAGTCAATCTAATCACACTAGGACCACAGCCTTGTCTAACTCAATGAAACTAAGCCATGCCTGCAGGGCAACCCAAGATGGGCAGGTCATGGTGGAGAGGTCTGACAGAATGTGGTCCACTGGAGAAGGGAATGGCAAACCACTTCAGTATTCTTGCCTTGAGAACCCCATGAACAGTATGAAAGGCGAAATGATAGGATACTGAAAAAGGAACTCCCCAGGTCAGTTAGTTCAGTTCAGTTGCTCAGTCGTGTCCAACCCCTTGCAGCCCGATGAACTGCAGCACGCCAGGCCTCCCTGTCCATCACCAACTCCCAAAGTTCACTCAGACTCACGTCCATCGAGTCCGTGATGCCATCCAGCCATCTCATTCTCGGCCATCCCCTTCTCCTCCTGCCCCCAATCCCTCCCAGCATCAGAGTCTTTTCCAATGAGCCAACTCTTCGTATGAGGTGGCCAAAGTACTGGAGCTTTAGCTTTAGCATCATTCCTTCCAAAGAAATCCCAGGGTTGATCTTCAGAATGGACTGGTTGGATCTCCTTGCAGTCCAAGGGACTCTCAAGAGTCTTCTCCAACACCACAGTTCAAACGCATCAGTTCTTCGGTGCTCAGCCTTTTTCACAGTCCAACTCTCACATCCACACATGACCACAGGAAAAACCATAGCCTTGATTAGATGGACCTTAGGCGGCAAAGTAATGTCTCTGCTTTTCAATATACTATCTATGTTGGTCATACTTTTCTTCCATGGAGTAAGCGTCTTTTAATCTCATGGCTGCAATCACCATCTGCAGTGATTTTGGAGCCCAACAAAATAAAGCCTGACACTGTTTCCACTATTTCCCCATCTATTTCCCATGAAGTGATGGGACCAGATGCCATGATCTTCATTATCTGAATGTTGAGCTTTAAGCCAACTTTTTCGCTCTCCTCCTTCACTTTCATCAAGAGGCTTTTTAGTTCCTCTTCACTTTCTGCCATAAGGGTGGTGTCATCTGCATATCTGAAGTTATTGATATTTCTCCCGGCAATCTTGATTCCAGCTTGTGTTTCTTCCAGTCCAGTGTTTCTCATGATGTACTTTGCATAGAAGTTAAATAAGCAGGGTGACAATATACAGCCTTGATGGACTCCTTTTCCTATTTGGAACCAGTCTGTTGTTCCATGTCCAGTTCTAACTGCTCCTTCCTGACCTACATACAGATTTCTCAGGAGGCAGGGCAGGTGGTCTGGTATTCCCATCTCTTTCAGAATTTTCCACAGTTTATTGTGATCCACACAGTCAAAGGCTTTGGCATAGTCAATAAAGCAGAAATAGATGTTTTTCTGGAATTCTCTTGCTAATTTGATGATCCAGCAGATGTTGACAATTTGATCTCTGGTTCCTCTGCCTTTTCTAAAACCAGCTTGAATATCAGGGAGTTCACGGTTCACGTATTGCTGAAGTCTGGCTTGGCGAATTTTGAGCATTACTTTATAGCATGTGAGATGAGTGCAACTGTGCAGTAGTTTGAGCATTCTTTGGCATTGCCTTTCTTTGGGATTGGCATGAAAACTGACCTTTTCCAGTCCTGTGGCCACTGCTGAGTTTTCCAAATATGCTGGCATATTGAGTGCAGCACTTTCACAGCATCATCTTTCAGGATTTGACACAACTCAACTTGAATTCCATCACCTCCACTGGGTTTGTTCTTAGTGATGCTTTCTAAGGCCCACTTGACTTCACATTCCAAGATGTCTGGCTGTGCCCAATATGCTACTGGAGATCAGCAGAGAAATAACTCCAGAAAGAATGAAGGGATGGAGCCAAAGCAAAAACAATATCCAGCTATGGATGTGACTTGTGATAGAAGCAAGGTCTGATGCTGTAAAGAGCAATATTGCATAGGAACCTGGAATGTCAGGTCCATGAATCAAGGCAAATTGGAAGTGGTCAAACACGAGATGCCAAGAGTGAATGTCAACATTCTAGGAATCAGTGAACTAAAATGGACTGGAATGGGTGAATTTAACTCAGATGACCATTATATCTACTACTGCAGGCAGGAATCCCTCAGAAGAAATGGAGTAGCCTTCATGGTCAACAAAAGAGTCTGAAATGCAGTACTTCGATGCAATCTCAAAAAAGACAGAATGATCTCTGTTTGTTTCCAAGGCAAACCATTCAATATCACCGTAATCCAAGTCTATGCCTGAACCAGTAATGCCGAAGAAGCTGAAGTTGAACGGTTCTATGAAGACCTACAAGACCTTTTAGAACTAACATCCCCAAAAGATGTCCTTTTCATTATAGGGGACTGGAATGCAAAAGTAGGAAGTCAAAAAACACGTGGAATAACAGGCAAATTTGGCCTTGGAATGCAGAAAGAAGCAGGGCAAAGACTAATAGAGTTTTGCCAAGAAAATGCACTGGTCATAGCAAACACCCTCTTCCAACAACACAAGAGAAGACTACGCATGGGCATCACCAGATGGTCAACACCGAAATCAGATTGATTATATTCATTGCAGCCAAAGATGGAGAAACTCTATACAGTCAACAAAAACAAGACCAGGAGCTGACTGTGGCTCAGATCATGAACTCCTTCCTTATTGCCAAAATCAGACTTAAATTGAAGAAAGTAGGGAAAACCGCTAAACCATTCAGGTATGACCTAAATCAAATCCCTTAATTATACAGTGGAAGTGAGAAATAGATTTAAGGGCCTAGATCTGATAGATGGAGTACCTGATGAACTATGGAATGAGGTTCATGACATTATACAGGAGACAGGGATCAAGACCATCCCCATGGAAAAGAAATCCAAAAAAGCAAAATGGCTGTCTGGGGAGGCCTTACAAATAGCTGTGAAAAGGAAAGAGGAAAAAAGCAAAGGAGAAAAGGAAAGAAATAAGCATCGGAATACAGAGTTCCAAAGAATAGCAAGAAGAGATAAGACAGCCTTCCTCAGTGATCAATGCAAAGAAACAGAGGAAAAGAACAGAATGGGAAAGACTAGAGATCTCTTCAAGAAAATTAGAGATACCAAGGGAACATTTCATCAAAGATGGGCTCAATAAAGAACAGAAATGGTATTGACCTAACAGAAGCAGAAGATATTAAGAAGAGGTGGCAAGAATATACAAAAGAACTGTACAAAAAAGATCTTCATGACCCAGATAATCACGATGGTGTGATCACTCACCTAGAGCCAGACATCCTGGAATGTGAAGTCAAGTGGGCCTTAGAAAGCATCACTACGAACAAAGCTAGTGGAGGTGATGGAATTCAAGTTGAGCTATTTCAAATCCTGAAAGATGATGCTGTGAAAGTGCTGCACTCAATATTCCAACAAATTTGGAAAACTCAGCAGTGGCTATAGGACTGGAAAAGGTCAGTTTTCATTCCAATCCCAAAGAAAGGCAATGCCAAAGAATGCTCAAACTACCGCACAATTTCAAGCATCTCACATGCTAGTAAAGTAACGCTCAAAATTCTCCAAGCCAGGCTTCAGCAATACGTGAACCATGAACTTCCTGATGTTCAAGCTGGTTTTAGAAAAGGCAGAGGAACCAGAGATCAAATTGCCAACATCCGCTTGATCATGGAAAAAGCAAGAGAGTTCCAGAAAAAACGTCTATTTCTGCTTTATTGACTATGCCAAAACCTGTGACTATGGATCACAATAAACTGTGGAAAATTCTGAAAGAGATGGGAATACCAGACCACATGGCATGCCTCTTAAACCTATATGCAGGATAGGAAGCAACATGTAGAACTGGACATGGAACAACAGACTGGTTCCAAATAGGAAAAGGAGTATTTCAAGGATGTATATTGTCACCCTGCTTATTTAACTTCTATGCAGAGTACATCATGAGAAACTCTGGGCTGGAAGAAACCCAAGCTGGAATCAAGATTGCCGGGAGAAATATCAATAACCTCAGATATGCAGATGATACCACCCTTATGGCAGAAAGTGAAGAGGAACTAAAAAGCCTCTTGATGAAAGTGAAAGAGGAGAGCGAAAAAGTTGGCTTAAAGCTCAACATTCAGAAAACGAAGATCATGGCATCTGGTCCCATCACTTCATGGGAAATAGATGGGAAAACAGTGGAAACAGTGTCAGACTTAATTTTGGGGGGCTCCAAAATCACTGCAGATGGTGATTGCAGCCATGAAATTAAAAGATGCTTACTCCTCGGAAGGAAAGTTATGACCAACCTAGAAAGCATATTGAAAAGCAGAGACATTACTTTGCCAACTAAGGTCCATCTAGTCAAGGCTATGGTTTTTCCAGCGGTCATGTATGGATGTGAGAATTGGTCTGTGAAGAAAGCTGAGTTCTGAAGAATTGATGCTTCTGAACTGTGGTGTTGGAGGAGACTCTTGAGAGTCCCTTGGACTGCAAGGAGATCCCACCAGTCCACTCTGAAGGAGGTCAGCCTTGAGATTTCTTTGGAGGGAATGATGCTAAAGCTGAAACTCCAGTACTTTGGCCACCTCATACGAAGAGTTGGCTCATTGGAAAAGACTCTGATGCTGGGAGGGACTGGGGGCAGGAGGAGAATGGGACGACAGAGGATGAGATGGCTGGATGGCATCACTGACTCGATAGACGTGAGTCTGAGTGGACTGCGAAAGTTGGTGATGGAAAGGGAGGCCTGGCGTGCTGTGATTCATGGTGTCCCAAAGAGTCGAACACGATTGAGCGACTGAACTGAACTGAACTGAACAAGTGTAAGATCATCTTATTTTTGTTTTGATTTGCATGTCTGATTATGTGGTGTAGAGTACTTTTCAATGAACTTCTTGGCCTTTGTATGTTTCCTTTTGAAAAACATCTATACAGCTTTGGTTTTTTGGTGTTTTTAATCAGATTATGTGGGATTTGTGGTGTTTGGTTTGTTTGCTGGTGAGTTGTTCAAGATTCTTATGCATTTTGGATATTAACTGTTTGTAAGATTATTATATAGTTTGAAAATAATGTGTATCATTCTGTAGGTTGCCTTTATCTATCATGTTTTCTTTTCTTTTTTTTTTTGGTTCTGTAGAACTTTTTAGCTTGAGGTAGTCCAGCTTATTGATTTTTCCTCTTTTTGCCTATGTGTTGATGTTCCATTGCAAAGATAAATGTCACCAATTTTCCCCCATCTTTTTCCAAGAGTTTAATAGTTTCTGCTCTGACATTTAAGTCTTTAGTCTATCATAAGTTAAGTTTTATAAGTGATGTAACTTAGACATTTAGTTTCATTCTAAAATATAGTTTTCTGAATATCATTTATTGGAGAGCCTATCTTGTCCACAAGGTGTGTTCTTGGCTCTCTTGTAAAGTATTAGTTGACCATATTGTTAGTTAACCACTAGTATAGGCTTATTTCTGGCTTTTCAGTTCTGTCACATTGATCTATGTGTCTGTTCTCATGCTGGTGTTTTGATTACTATAGCTATACCTAATATAGTTTGAAATCAGGAAATGTGACATCTCTAGCTTTGTTCTTTCTCAAGATTGCTTTGGACATTTAGGGTCTTTCCTGTCTTCATATGGATTATAAAATTGTTTTTTCCTTGTTTTGTGAAAAATGCTGCTGAAATTTTGGTAAGGATTACATTCAATCTATATATGGCTTTGGGTAATATAAGCATTTAATAATATTGACTCTTCCAATCCATGAACATGGGTTATGTTTATTTATATTTGTGTCTTCAACTTTTTTCATCAGTATCTCATAGTTTTCAATGCATACATTTGTCCTTGGTTCAATTTGTTCCTATTTCATTTTACTTTATTTTTTGATGTTATTGTAAATGAGATGTTCTTTTTTTCTTTTCAGGCAATTCATTGTTTATGTATAGAAACACCACTGACATTTGTATGTTGATTATGTATCTTGAAATTTACTGAATTTTCTTATTAATTCAAAAGTTTTATAGTGAAGTGTTTATGATTTTCTATGAAGATCATGTCATCTTCAAACTGTGCATGCATGCTTAGTGGCTTCAGTCATATCTGACTCTTTGCAACCCCATGGACTGTAGCCCGCCAGGTTCCTCTGTCCGTGGGATTATACTGGCAAAGATACTGGAGTTGGTTGCCATTTTCTCCTTCAAGGGAACTTCCCGACTCAGGCATCAAACTGTGTCTTCTGTGGCTCATGCATTGACAGGTGAATTCTTTACTACTGAGCCACCTGGGAGTAGAAATTCTTTACTACTGAGCCACCTTCTAACTGAGACTATATTATTTCTTTCTTTCCGATTTAGATGCCTTTTATTTATTTATTTTTATTTTTATTTATTTTTTTTTTGCCTAGTTGCTCTGGCCAACATGTCTAATACTAAGTTCAATAGCAGTGTTAAGAGTGGGAATTCTTGTTCCTGACCATAAAGGAAAAGTATTCAGCTTTTTTCACATTGTTAGCTGTGAGCTTATTATATATGATTTATTCTGTCAAAATATATTATTTCTCTAGCCAATGTGTTGATATTTTTATCATGAAATGATAAATATTGTCCAAAGCTTTTTTTGTCTATTGAGATGTCTGAGTGATTTTTATCTTTCATTATATTAATGTGACATATTATTACTGAAAGTTGTGTGGATTCTGGTTTTTTGTTGCTTAAAAGACAATAAACAGGTCATATTGTTGAAAAGGAAAGTGTGCTGTATTTCAGACGTCAGCAGCTTGGGGGGTTGGGGGAACGGGGTGACACCTGTCCAAAAGTTAACTTTCCTCCCCTCAAGTCGTTGGTATCTGAAATAAAGAAAACTTTCCTTTCCACCAAACTGTGCTTGTTGCCTTTTGAGCAGTGAGCAGGTGCACCCCACAAACGTTTTGGTAACAGATTTTGATGCCCAATGCGGCGCTGGCTACTGATGGCAACTGTGCCTCCATGGCACCTGGCTCTCCTGGGTTTTCTGTGGGAAAGCTGTGGTCATGATTGTGTCTAAGCAGGCTGCTTGTGGCTAACTGGCCCCAATAGGGGATTTGGAGATGTTCATCAGTTCAGTTCAGTTCAGTCACTCAGTCATGTCCGACTGTTTGTGACCTCATGGACTACAGCACGCCAGGCCTCCCTGTCCATCAGCAACTCTCAGAGCTTACTCAAACCCATGTCCATAGAGTCGGGGATGCCATCCAACCATCTCATCCTATATCGTCCCCTTCTCCTCCTGCCTTCAATCTTTCCCAGCATCAGGGTCTTTTCCAATGAGTCAGTTCTTCCCATCAGGTGGCCAAAGTATTGGAGTTTCAGCTTCAGCATTAGTCCTTCTAATGAATATTCAGGACTGATTTTCTTTGGGATGTACTAGTTGGATCTCCATGCAGTTCAAGGGACTCTCAAGAATCTTCTCCAACACCACTGTTCAAAAGCATCAATTCTTCGGCACTCAGCTTTCTTTATAGTTCAGCTCTCACATCCGTACATGACTACTGGAAAAGCCATAGCTTTGACTAGATGGACCTTTGTTGGCAAAGTAACGTCTCTGCTTTCTAATATGCTACAAAAACCATTTGTTTCAAGAATCCTCCCTGTTTCTCTCATGCTCAGCACTGACTGCCAACTTACACTTTTCCTTGGTGGAATGGAAACTTGCCTTTGGGATGAGCTGATGAACTCTGAGACTGGATAAATCCAGGGGCATGCACACAGGCAGCCTTCCCATTTGTGAGCACTAGTACTATCTGAGCATTCCTGCCAGTTGATTCTGATGTATGTCTGATGTTGAGAACTGTTTGGGACATTTTGAACATTTTGCCAATTTGTTTTGATGTGTGTCTGATGTTGAGGATCATCTGTGAGCCTTGACTGCTATTTAGTTGTTTTTGCCAGTTGATTCTGATGTCTGTTTGCTGTTGAGGACCATTTGTGAGCAGGAAGTGCTATTTGGGCATTCTTGCCAGTTGACTCTGACATCTATCTCCTGTTGAGTACTGAGTGTCACTTGGGCATTTTGCCAATTGGTTCTGATGTCTGATTATCACTGAGGCCCCTTTGTGCTGAGAAAGTATTTGTTTGGGCCTCTGTACCTGTTACACTTGGGGCTTCCCAGGTGGCACAAGTGGTAAAGAATCCACCTGCCAATGCAGGATACATAAGAGATGTGGGTTTGTTCCCTGGGTTGGGAAGGTCACCTGGAGGATGGCATGGCAACCCACTCCATCATTCTTGTCTAGAGAATACTGTGGACAGAGGAGTCTGGTGAGCTACAGTCCATAAGGTCACAAAGAGTTGGACACGACTAAAGTGATTCAGCACAGCCCAGCACAGCACCAGTCACCCTTGGAGAGGGTTTGTGACAAATCTGTTGCTGGCTTGTGAATGTGTATTCCATTTGTGTGACTAGTATTCTTGTCACCTTAGGAAAAATGAGAAATTTAGGTTCAATTCATTAAGAAAAATTTTAGCTATGAAATTATGACTAAAGTAAAAGAAAGATGATTTTTTTGAACAATGTATGCCAACAGTATGGGGCTTCCCTGGTGGCTCAGAAGGTAAAGATTCTGCCTGCAATGCAGGAAACCCAGGTTCAGTCCCTGGGTTGGGAAGATCCCCTGGAGAAGGAAATGGCAATGCACTCCAGTATTCTCACCCAGAGAATTCCATGGACAGAGGAGCCTAGCGGACTACAGTCCATGGAGTCACAAAGAGTTGGACACGACTGAGCAACTAACATTTTCACATGGAGAAATTGGTTAAGATGAAGCTATCTTGAAATTCCAAAAACCAGTTCTTTTCGTATATGCAGCTAGAAAAAACTAGCTTAATGAAACACTTTTTCAAACCCTGAGAAAGCAAAAATAAACCCAGGAGAAAGCTTGAAGTTAACTCTTATCATGTTCTTGAATACATAGTCTACTTTCCCTGAAACTTCAGCCTTGGGATAATTAGTAAAACTTCAAAGCAAAGGGAAATAAAAGGAGAGATGCCTTTTAAAATTGAGTGGGTAAATTTGGCTATTCTATTATTTATAAACTGATAAATTTAATTGCAATGTTTAAATCATGAAATGTAAAAAGTTGAAACCTCTGTTTGTTTGGTTTTATGTCTCAGTATGTGCTTTTGTCTTTGGATAAGATTACTGAGGTTAATTTGTAAAGGACTTCTACTTAATTGCTGTAAAAAAAAAATTAAGTGCTTACAATTTGAACAAATCTAAATTTACCTAATTTGCCTTCTTGTAAGACCAACTTGTAAGCCCAAGTTGGGTTTATTAAATATGCATACTGTATCATTAAAGAAAAATTATGCTATGAAAAAATATATGTTTTTAGAGGTTATGCATTAAGTTTTCAAATAAGTTTGCAAATCAGAAAATGCTGGCTTAATGCTTCAGTCATGTGTTCCTGGTTTTGTTAAGATTTGCAAGGGTTAAAAATTGTATTGCATAAAAATGCTAAGGGAAGCATTTCAGTTTGTAAAGCAAGTAGAATATGGGTTGTTGGTGAAGAGGTGGTAGAAAGAATGGAAACAATTTTGTTGAGGAAAAATGATGATAATAATTTTGTCCTACAGTTATTTGCTTCTGGATGGAGAAATACAGGACAAATTTGTTTGGATCCAGAAAGTGATAAAGGGTTTGTGAAAAAGGAACTTTGAGAAGAGAATTTTGTACATCATCAGTATTATGATTGTGGAAAAATTGTCCAGAGACAATTTTACTCTTACAGAGTAAAAACTCTCATGATGGGTAGCACTGCTGGCTTTGAGTTTGCTAGTTAAAGCACATGTGAAATGTTTGTGTGACAATTGGGTATAAAGGATAAAGTGTATGGTCTATTATCCCTATTAACATACCTCTGTGCCTTTTCATGATGCGTGATTAGCTTTCCCCAAACACTGGTAACTAGGCAAAGAAACAAAAAGGAGACCTAGCACTGAAGTACGTAGATGGACCCAGAGCAGACCATCAAGTCACTCTGGCAACATTGGGAAAATATCTTGATTATCAATGCTTTCTATGAAAGGAGTTAAAATTAAAAGGGGAAATTGATGTAAGAAATGTTCACATATTGAGATTTGGGGAAATCATTTTTGCCTATATATGATTTAATTTAAACTTTAGGCTAACCAAAACAGCCCATTTCTGGCCTAATATACATACATTGTACATCTTCCTTAATCATTAAGACAGAGGACAATACAAAGATGCATTTTGATTATTATCCTTGTTGTAATATGCCTAGTAATTTTCAAATGTTTGTGTTAGTCACTCAGTCTTGATTACATGCATGCTAAGTTGCTTCAGTTGTGTCTGACTCTATGCAACACCATGGACGGTATGCAGCCCACCAGGCTCCTCTGTCCATGGTATTCTCCAGGCAAGAATACTGGAGTGGGTTGCCTCTTCCATGGGATCTTCCCAGCCCAGGGATTGAAACTTTATTTCTCATGTTTAACCTGAGACATGAATTAGACATGAGGTTCTTGCCTAACCTCAAGGTAGGTGGGTTCTTTACCACTAGTGCCACCTGGGAAGCCCCCAGTCATGATTACTAGGTGCCATATATATACCAGGTACTATGACAAGGTAATATCCCCTTTATTAATACTCCACAATATTGAGAAGTATCAAAGAAAAGGGGAGATTGAAACAGAGCAGGACCATATGTCCCTTGCTTGCCTTTTGTCTGTGGAGAACTTTAGTCAAAGAATAAGTTTAATCAGAGAAATGAGAACATGAAGAAACAAAGGAAAACAGTCAAAGGAGACCAAATAATAATAATGTACTCATTAAGTGTAGTCAAGGACCTTTAGTTTCTCCTCAAGGGCCACAGATACTATTCTAAGCCATATCCTATTAATTGTCTGATAGAAACTGAACCCCTCCCCAGATGCAGAGGTTACCTTATGACCAGACTGTAGCTATGATGTAAGCTGCCACAGTTATGGGAACCGGCCTCATAGAAATGCAAGCAAGGCAACCCTGGAACTGAAGATGAACTGTACCTAAAGCAACTGAGGTGATGCTGGTCAGACCACCGATGACCAGTTTGCAGATGACTGTCAGAGCTTACCTGTACTGTTTTTGCAAGGAGCTCCCTCCGTCTGTCCATAAAAGCTCTTCCTCCACTGGTTGCAGGTGGGGGGAGTTGATCTTTGAACAGATGTCCACCCTCCCCCCAGTTTCTGGCATCTGAATTAAAGTGAACTTTCCTTTATTTTTTTAAATTTCTTATCTTATTGAAGGATGATTGCTTTATAGAATTTTGTTGTTTTCTATCAAACCTCAACATGAATCAGCCATAGGTTTACATATGTCCCCTCCCTTTTGAACCTCCCTCCCATCTCTCTCCCCATCCCGCCCCTCTAGGTTGATACAGAGCCCCTGTTTGAGTTTCCTGAGACATACAGCAAATTCCCATTGGTTATCTATTTCATATATGGTAATGTAAGTTTCCATGTTACTCTACACCCTCTCCTCCCTTCTCCCCATGCCCATAACTCTATTCTCTATACCTGTTTCTCCATTGCTGCCCTGTAAATAAATTCTTCAGTACCATTTTCTAGACTTTGTATATGTGCATTAGAATATGATATTGATCTTTCTCTTTCTGATTCACTTCACTCTGTATAACAGGTTCTAGGTTCATCCACCTCATCAGAACTGACTCAAATGTGTTCCTTTTTATGGCTGAGTAATATTCCATTGTGTATATGTACCACAACTTCTTTATCCAATCATCTGTCAATGGACACCTAAGTTGCTTCCATGTTCTAGCTATTGTAAGTAGTGCTGCAATGAACAGTTGGACACATGTGTCTTTTTCAACCCTGGTTTCCTTAGGGTTTATGCCTAGGAGTGGGATTGCTGGGTCATATGATGGTTTTATTTCTAGTTTTTTAAGGAATCTCCATACCATCTTCCATAGTGACTGTATCAATTTACATTCCCACCAACAATGCAAGAGCATTCCCTTTTCTCCACACCCTCATCAGCATTTATTGTTCATAGACTTTTTGATGATGGCCATTCTGACTGGTGTGGGGTGATATCTCATTGTGATATTGATTTGGATTTCTCTAATAATGGGTGATGTTGAGCATCTTTTCATGTGTTTGTTAACCATCTGTATGTCTTCTTTGGAGCAATGTCTATTTAGATCTTTCCCCCACTTTTTGATTGAATTGTTTGTTTTTCTAGCATTGAGTTGTATGAACTGCTTGTAAATTTTGGAAATTAATCCTTTGTCAGTTGCTTCATTTGCTGTTATTTTCTCCCATTCTAAGGATTGTCTTTTCACCTTGCCTATAGTTTCCTTTGCTGTGCAAAACCTTGTAAGTTTAATCAGGTCCCACTTGTTTACTTTTGTTTTTATTTCTATTACTCTAGGAGGTGGGTCATAGAGGATCTTGCTTTGATTTATGTCACTGAGTGTTCTGCCTATGTTTTCCTCTAAGAGTTTTATAGTTTCTGGTCTCACATTTAGGTCTTTAAACCATTTTGAGTTTATCTTTGTGTATGGTGTTAGGAAGAGTTCTAATTTCATTCTTTTACATGTAGCTGTCCAGTTTTCCTGGCACCATTTACTGAATAGGCTCTCTTTGCTCCATTGTATATTCTTGCCTCCTTTGTCAAAAATAAGGTACCCGTAGGTGCATGGGTTTATTTCTGGGCTTTCTATTTTGTTCCATTGGTCTATATTTTTGTTTTTGTGCCGGTACTATACTGTCTTGATGACTGTAGCTTTATAGTATAATCTGAAGTCAGGAAGGTTGATTCCTTCAGCTCCATTCTTCTTTCTCAAGATCGCTTTGGCTATTCAGGGTCTTTTGTGTTTCCATATGAATTGTGAAATTTTTTTGTTCTAGTTCAGTGAAGGATGCCATTGGTAATTTGTTAGGGATTGCATTGAATCTGTAGATTGCATTTGGTAGTACAATCATTTTCACAATATTGATTCCTCCTACCCAGGAACATGAAATATCTCTCCATCTGTTTATGTAATCTTTGATTTCTTTCATCAGTGTCTTATAATTTTCTGTGTACAGTTCTTTTGTCTCCTTAGGTAAATTTATTCCTAGATATTTAATACTTTTTGTTGCAATGGCGAATGGGATTGATTCCTTAATTTCACTTTCTGATATTTCATTGTTGGTATATAGAAATGCAAGTGATTTCTATGTATTGATTTTGTATCCTGTAACCTTGCTAAGTTCACTGGTTAGCTCTAGTAATTTTCTGATACTATCTTTAGGATTTTCTATGTACAGTATCATGTCATCATCAAACTGTGAGAGCTTTACTTCTTCTTTTCTGATCTGAATTCATTTTATTGCTTTCTCTTCTCTGAATGCTGTAGCTAGGACTTCCAGAACAGTGGTGAAAGTGGACACCCTTATCTTGTTCCTGATCTTAGAGGGAGTGCTGTCAGTTTTTCACCATTGAGAATAATGTTTGCTGTGGGCTTATCATATATGACCTTTACTATGTTGAGGTAGGTTCCTTCTATGCCCATTTTTTGAAGAGTTTTAATCATAAATGGGTGCTGAATTTTGTCAAAGGCTTTTTCTGCATCTATTGAGATGATCATATGGTTTGTATCTTTCAATTTGTTAATGTGGTGTATCACATTGATTGATTTGTGTATATTGAAGAATTCTTCCATTCCTGGAATAAGCTCAACTTGATCATGGTTATGAGTTTTTGATATGTTGCTGAATTCTGTTTGCTAAAATTTTGTTGAGGATTTTTACATCTATGGTCATCAAAAAAAAATAGTAGAAGGAAAGAAATCATAAAGATCCAAGCAGAAATAAATGAAAAAGAAATGAAAGAAACAATAGTAAAGATTAATAAAACTAAACACTGATTCTTTGAGGAGATAAACGAAATTGACAAGCCTTTAGTCAGACTCATCAAGAAAAAAAGAGACAAGAATGAAATCAACAAAATTAGAAATGGAAAATGAGAGGTTACCACAGACAATGCAGAAATACAAAGGATTGTAATGGCACCAAACTCCAGTATTCTTACCTGGAGAATTCCATGGACAGAGAAGCCTGGCAGGCTACAGACCATGGGATCACAGAGAGTTGGGCATTACTGAGTGACTTTCACTCACTCACTATAAGAGACTATTATGAACAACTATATGGCAAAAAAAAATAAATAAAATAAAAATAAAAAAAGATAACCTGCAAGAAATGGACAGATTCTTAGAAAAGCTCAATCTTCTAAGACTGAACCGGAAGAAATAGAAATTATGAACAGTTACAAGCACTGAAATTGAAGCTGTGATAATAACTCTCCCCAAAAACCCAAAGCACAATAACTCTCCCAAAAAACCCAAAGCGCAGGACCAGATGGCTTCACAGGAGTATTCTATCAAACATTTAGAGAAGAGCTAATGTCTATCCTTCTAAAACTCCTTCAAAAAATTGCAGAGGAAGGAACACTTCCAAACTCATTCTACGAGACCACCATCACCCTGATACCAAAACCAGACAGAGACAACACAAAAAAAGAAAACTACAGGCCAATATCACTGGTAAGCAAACTTTAATTTCCATCAGTCTGGCCTGTTTGTTGGTTTCTGAGCAGCAAGCAGCTGGACCCTACACCTTTCGGTAAAAATATCATATTTACTGATTTGCACATGTTGAAATATATTTGCATTTCAGATATAAACTTCACTTGATCAATGTGTATGGTTCTTTTAATGTGCTATTGAATTCAGTTTTTTTAGTATTTTGCTGAGAATTTTTGCAAGTATATTCTTCATGGATATTGACCTGTAGTTTTCTTTTCTTGTAGTATCCTAATGTAACTTTGGTATCAGGGTAACATTGTCCTGTAACTCCTGTGTGGGAGTATTTCTTTTTCAAGTTTTTGGAAGAGTTTGAGTAGGACTGAAATTAATGCTTCTTAAGCCATCCGGTTCTGGACTTTTCTTTCTTGGGAGGTTTTGCATTACTGATTCAATTCTCTTACTCATTGTTGGTCAGTTCAGGTTTTCTGTTTCTTTTTGATTCAGTGCTGGTAGCTTGTATATTTCTAGGAATTTATCCAGTTCTAGGTTTATCCACTTTGTTGGCATATACTAGTTGATAGTAGTCTCTTTATGATTCCTTATATTTGTATGGTATCTCCTTTTTCATTTCTAATTTCATTTATTTGAATCCCCTCTCTTTTTTTTTTCTTTTCCTGGTAAATCTAGCTTATGATCTGGATTTTTGTTTAACCTTTTAAAAAAATCAACTCGATTTTATCAAACATTTCTATTTTTTTCCTATTCTCTATTTCATTTGTTTCTGCCCTAATCTTTGTTTTGTTCTATCTGCCAACTATGGGCTCAATTTGGTCTTCTTCTAGTTCCTTAAGTGTAGAGTTATGTTGTTTATTTTAGACATTTCTCTTTTTTTCTTAATGTAAGATTTTATTTCTATAAACTTTGCTGTTAGAATTGCTTTACTGTCTCCCATAAATTTAAGAATTTCGTGTTCCCAGTTTTATTTGCTTCAGGATTATTTTGCTTTTGATTATTTATTTGATCCATTAGTTGTTCAGTAATGTGTTAATTTTCACGTGTTTGTAATCTTTTATTTTCCTTTTTTTATGGTTTCTAGTTTCATGGTCACAAACGAAGATTGGCATGGTTTGAATCTTCTTCAATTTGTTAAAACTTGTTTTGTCATCTATCCTGCAGAATGTTCCATGTCCTCTTGAACGTTACATTCTGCTACTGCTAAATTGAATGTTCTCTCTCTATATATATAAATATATAATAATGTTCTACCTCTCTCTCTCTATATATATATATATGTATGTGTATGTGTATATATATATATACACACATATATGTATGTATGTATGTATGTATGTATGTATGTATGTATGTATGTATATAGTGTTAGGTCCCTTTGCTTTAAAGTTTAGTTGAAGTCCAACATTTACATATTGATTTTCTGTTTGGGGACAATCTATTTATTGCTAAAAATAAGGCATTGAAATACTCTTCTAATACCATATTTTGGACTTCAGTGTGCTCTTAAAACATCCATCCAAAAGTGACACACATTGCGTCTGCTCCCCTTCCCTAGGCCAAAGAAAGTTACATGGCTATACTTAAGTTTGGAGCATAGGTAGAGAAGTCAAATTCTATCTGCAAAAGAAGTCTTAAGATATTTGGTAAATATGTCAAAGAGCCCTCTGATTATCAAATATTTGGCTAATTCTTTTTTAGGCAAGTGAAATTGCTCAGGATTTTTACTGAAGGAAAAATACTACATCCAGTTTGAATGCAAGTTTAATCTAGAAGCCTGAATTAAAGAAACGTGATATATCCTAGGCACAACTAATATACAATGGTAGACCATTAGTACCAGAATTGTAATAACCTCCATTTGCAATTGATGAGAATGAAAGTTATCTGGTAGTCACTAGTAACTTTGAAATAGCCCTTGACTGACATGTTAAGGGTCCTATTTGGTAATCTGACATAGTAGCTGCAGCCCATTGCTGACTCCTAGTTCTAAACTCTGAGAGACATTCCTTTTTCATAATTCTTCTTGTCCACATCTAAAGAGGGCATGAAAAATATTCCCTCCCTGGGTGGTAGGCAGATTTTTTTCCCTCATACATCAATGAAATTGTAAAGGCAATGTTAAATCTTGCATAGATTTGCCATTTTTAAAATTTCACTACTCTGGTTTCTTTTCCTTTAAAATGCTTTTAAATTATTTGAAGGCTTCACATCTATCTGATTTTCATGTCTTATATGTCAACAAACAGCCACAGCTATTTCTGGACATACTTTTTAGATATGCTGGACTTTCTTATCTGTCTGTCATTAATTTCATATCTGTCTGACTCTGTTGGTCTCTTTGCAGGGCTTGGTCTATCAATATTAATGGGGAAATCTCACATTTAGTATTTTTTATCTAATTCTTCATGTCTTATTGTAGTGAAAGTGAATTGCTCAGTTATGTCCAATTCTTTGAGACCCCATGGATTGTAGCCCTCCCAGGTTCCTCTGTCCATGAAATTCTCCAGGCCAGAATACTGGAGTGGGTAGCCATTCCCATCTCAAGGGGATCTTCCCAATCCAGGGATCAAACTCAGGTCTCTCACACTGCAGGCAGATTCTTTACTGTCTGAGTCACCAGGGAAGCCCCCTTTTTCTACTCATGGTACGTAGCATCTAGTTCAGTTAATGATATACTTAGGTGTTGAAAATGAAACTGTTAGTCACTCAGTTGTGTACAACTCTTTGTGACCCCATGAACTGAACATTAACCCAGTTGATCTCAAAGTATTGTTCCAAGGTTGACACCATCAGCATTACATGGGAACTTGTTAGAAATACAAATGATCAGACACTACCCTGGTCTTCTGAATTAGAAACTCGGGTGGAGTCCAACAATTGGTGTTTTAACCAGTCTTCCAGGTAGTTCTGGTCAAGCTGAAGTTTGAGCATAATAGTTTAATGCGCTAAGAGACTTTTCTTTTATCAGTGAATGTAATGATCAAATTCTTAATCTATTTTTATCCTTGTCTCAAGCGGTTTCACTTGAACTTCATTACTCAAAGAATTTCTCGTTTGTCTTCTTTAAAAGCAAAACAAAACATTTTCCTCTTTCTATATTCCAAGTTTCTGAATTTATGGATGCTATTCTCTATTGTTTCTATTTTCAAATGAATCCACTCTTCTCTGAGCTTATCCTTTCTTGTACTGTCTTACTAAATATAGCCAACCACGATCATGTTCAGTAACTTCCAATACTACTATTTAGAAAACCAATGAAATAGCCTAAACAAAGGATTAAAGCAAGTTCACATGAAGATTTCTGATACATGTAGACCTCTGTCTCTAAATAATCATCAAGATTCTGGAGGCAAAATTGGGAAGAGTACAAACTTTTAGAGCCTCTGATTACCTCTAGCGTTTAGTTCACTCTATTTAAATAATGAGCCTTTTCTAAAGCTTTAATAAATAGAAATTGTTTGTTAGTTATAGTGAAAATTACACAAGAAAATATATGTGAAGAAATCTAATATACACTTGGAACATAATAGGTGCTCAATAAAGTTTTGCTTGAGTATATTTATTCATATTCAACAAGAATTTACTGAGATCTGCTATAGGCTAGATATTGTTTTAGATGGTTGGGATTATCAGAGAATAAAACAAAAAATAATTTAAAAAGGAAACAATATAACAAATGAGTGAATAAAATGAGATATTGTGCTTCTTCGGTGGCCAGTGATAAAGAATCCGCCAGCAATGCAGAAGGCACAGGTTCCATTCCTAGGTCAGAAAGACCCCTGGAGAGGGCTTGGCAACCCACTCCAGTATTCTTGCCTGAAGAATCTCATAGACAGAGGAGCCTGGCAAGCTACAGTCCATAGGCTCGCAAAGAGTCAGACATGAATGAAGCAAGTGAGCATGCAAAATGTGCGTGTACTAAGTTGCTTCAATCCTATTTGACTCTTTCCGACTCTATGGACTGTAGTTTGCCAGACTCTTCTGTCCATGAGATTCTTCAGGCAAGAATACTGGAGTGGGTTGCCATTTCCTCCTCCAGGGAATCTTCCCAACCCAGGGACTGAAAGAGTCTCTTATGTCTTCTGCTTTGCCAGGCAGATTATTTACCACTGAGCCACCAGGCAAGCCCTTAAGAAAAGGTATATGATATGTATTATAGGAAAATGTAACAGATATTTGGAAATCATTGGGTGGTCAGTTTGCAATATTAAGTAGAAGTGGCCAGGAAAATCTTCCTTAAAAGGTGAATTTCAAGTAGAGAGTTGAAAGAAATGAAGGTGGAACCAGGAAGCTATCTGGAGAAAGATCATTCCAGAAAAAAAGAAGCATGGAACAAAGGCACTAAGATGGAGTATGTCCAGCGAGAAGGAAGTGTTCGGAGGGAGTGGAGAGTAGAGTAGTGAATATTCAGTTAGAGAAGTAAATAGATTTAGGGGATGGGACTAGAAGGTGGAAGACCAAAGCATGTTGGGCCTATTATTAGGTTATTATAAGAAGTGGGAAACATTAAAGTGACATGATGTGACTTGTGCTTTATGATATTTATGATTTAGAAGTTGGTGATGGTGGTCTAGTCATTAAGTCATGTCTGACTCTTGTGACCCATGGCAGTTTCCTCTGTCCATGGGATTCTCCAGGCAAGAAGACTGGAGTGGGTTGCCATTTCCTTCTCCAGGGGCTCTTCTCAACCCAGGGATCAAACCCAGGTCTCCTGCGTTGCAGGTGAACTCTTTACTGAGCCACCAGAGAAACCCTAAAATTAGAAGTTATTAGAATTAAATCTTGTTTGATGAGACTATCCTAGTTACAGACAGGCATACACTTCCACATACTCACTATTCACTGTGGTCTCTGAAAATATGAACTTCCTGGTTACCACATTGGCTGCTTCTTCTTCTTCTTTTTTTTTTTTTTTTTTTGCGCCTGCCTCCTGAACAGATAATTTGGTCTTTCAAGAATGTTATAAAAGTGGAATCATACAGTATGTAATCTTTTAAGACTGGCCTTTTTTTTTTTTTAACTTAGCACAATTTTGTTGAGATCCTTCCAAGTAGTTGTATGTATCAATAGTTTGTTCCTTTTTATAGCTAAGTGGTATTTCATGGTAGACAGAAATGTCTCAATTTGTTTAATTGGGGGATGTTTGGATTTTTTCCAGTTTGGGGCTGTTACCAGTAAAGCTGACGTGAACATTTGTATATAGGTTTTTGTATATACATTTTCATTTTTCTGGGATTAATGCCCAAGAGTGCAATTGCTTCATTGTATGGTGAATACAGTAGTTTTATAAGACACTGCTGACTTTTTCAGAGAGGATGTAGCATTACATTTTCACCAGCAATGTATGAATGGCTCAATTTCTCTACATTTACTAGCATTTGTTGTTAATACTGTTTTTTAAGGAAAATTAGCAGACTTTATTATTTAGGATAGTTGTAGGTTTGCAGAAAGTTGAGCACAGATCAACTTCAGGTTAATACAGAGTTCCCATATATATCTTTCTCCTTCACTGGTTGCCCCTTTTATTAATATCTTTCACTAGTTAAATTTGATGGACTAATGTTGATACATTATTATCTAAAGTCCATAGTTTACATTAGGGTTTACTATTTGTATTATTTGTTCTATGGGTTTTGACAAGTACATCTATATCCACCATATCATACAGAATAGTTTCATTATCCTAAAAAAAACTCCCTGTGTTCTACCTATTTATTCCTCTCTCACTCCCAGATCTTTTTCCAATGATAATTTTCCCTTTTCCAGAGTGTCATATACAATCAGCCCTGCATATCTGTGGGTCTTTACCTTGGAATTTCAGTCTTCATTTGGTTGAATTTACAGATGTGGAACCTATGGATACCAATGAATTTGAGTATCGCAGATGAGTGGATTGAGTACAGGGGATGACTGTCATTGAAATCATACATGTACAACCTTTTCAGATTGGCTTCTTAAGGTTCCTCCATGTCTTTTGGTGGTTTGATAGCTCATATTTTAAATTCCTGAATAATATTCCTCTGTGTGGATATATTAGTTTTTTCATTCACCTATTGAAAGATCTTGCTTCCAGTCTTTTGAAAATCATGAATAAAGCTGCTATAAACATCTGTGTCTAGGTGGACATAAATTTTTAACTCATTGGATAAATACCTCAGAGTGGGATTCCTGTATTATATGATGAAAGACTGTGCTTAGCATTGTAAGAAACTGCCAAATGGTTTTCCAGAGTGAAAGGAGCTCAGCCAGGTCCAACTCTTTGCGACTCTGTGGACTACATAGTACATGGAATTCTCCCGGCCAGAATACTCGAGTGGGTAGCCTTTCCCTTCTCTAAGAGATCTTCCCAACAAAGTGGCTGTACTATTTTGCAATGAATTATTTTTTATTTAGCCATTCAGGTCAATATGTAGTAATCTCTCAATTTGGCTTTAATTTGTATTTCTTTAATGGCTAATGATATTGAGCATCTTTTAAAGTGTTTATTTGCTGTCTATATGTCCTTTTTTGTGAAATGTCTTTTGCTCATTTTCTAATTGGATTGCTCATTTTTGTTTTGTTTTATTTTACTGTTGAGCTTTGAACATTCTTTATGTATTGTTCAAACATTTTGGCTACCCAGTAGTTTAGCCAGAAGTCTTTTGTTGGATATAGGGTTTGCAGATATTTTCTCTCTGTTTTTAACTTTTTCTTTTTTTTTTTTTAAATCTTTATGGGATCTCATAGAAGAAAAGTTTTTAACTTTGATGAGGTCCAGTTTATCAGGTTTCTTTTTATGGGTCTTGTTTTTGGTGTCAAGTCTGAGAACTGTAGACCCAGCTGTGTGTTATGAAGATTTTCTGTAATATTACATTTAAGTCTGTGATCTGTTTGAATTAGTTTTTATGTAAGCTATGAGATTTAGGTCAAAGTTTTGTGTTTTTATTTTTCTTTTGTTTGCTTCTTCTTCTTCTTCTTCTTCTTTTTTTTTTTTTTTTTTTTGACTATTAATGTCCAAGTCCTCCAGCATCATTGGTTGAAAAGACTATCCTTCCTTCATTGAATTACTTTTGGACCTTTTTTCAAAATCCAGTTGGACCTAGTTTTGTGTGATTCTAATTCTAGGTCTCTATTCTGTTCCATTGATCTAAATGTACTCTTCTGCTGGTACCAGCAGGCGTGATTACTGTAGCAGTATAGTAAGTCTTTAACTTGGGTGGGGAATGACTCCTCATCTTTTATTCTTTTCCAAAATTGTTTCAGCAATTCTAGATCTTGTGACTTGCCATTTTAGAATAAGTTTGTGTAAGGAAAAGCTTGATAGGAATTTCATTAAATCAGTGGATCAATTTGGGGGAAATTGGTAGCTTTACTATGGTGCATCTTTACCATTGGTTTGAAACCAGAATGAGATTAGATATTGGAATGAGATTAGAGGGAAAGAATTCTGTAGAAAATGTATTCTACTTCAATTAGATGGAGAGATTTGTTTATAGCTAGCAAAATGTTAACTTTTTAAGCCCCCCTCCCCACTTTGGTGCTAAAAAAGAAACATTAATAGAGTAATGGGAATGGAAGTAATTGTTAATTTATTCATAAATGTATTTACTCAACACACTTGTGAATATCTATTGTGGGCCAGGCAGTGTTCTAGACACTGGAATACAGTGGTAAATAAGACAGGCAAGGTCCCTACTTTTGTTGATCTTATGTTCCTGTGTTGAAGTAGAAAATAAATAATCAAGAAATACACCATTAAGTGCTATGCAGATAATTAAAATATAGGTTGATATTAAGGTAGGAGAGTGATGAGGATGGCTACCTAATTGGATGATCAGGGAAGGCCTCAGAAGATATCTCATTTATAGTTAGATCTGAAGGTTAAGAAAGAGTCTCTTCGGCTAGAAGACTCTGCCAGCCAGAGAGGACTGCTGGTGCAGTGCAGGGGCACACTTGGTATGTGGGAGGAGCCAAAAAGGAGGACAGAGTGATTGGAGTGTAACCAGGAGGGAGAGAGAGGAAGAGCCAGAGAGTGAGATACAGATGAGAGTTTGGTGAGGTAGGCAGGGGCCAGATCAGCTGAGACTTTGTAAACCTGGGTAAGGAGTTTATATTATGTATATATTAATCATACATAAATGTGTATATATTCAGATATGTGGCAAATATATTTACACACACACACACACAGAGCAATTAAGTAACTGCTCTGGGTGTTGTGCTAAAACTGGGGGCAACAACCAAGGAAGTGTAAAATTTAGACCTTTCTTTCATTCAACTTTGATGAAAAGAGAAGTGAAAAAAGTGTAACCTGTGGTAGCTGGAGAGGATTTCTTGGAGGAGTTGAAGCTTAAAGAGTACTAGTAGGACTTAGGCAGGCAGAGGGGAAGAGTAAATCCAAGTAACAGAATAGATATGGTGGAAAGAAAATTGGCATCTTAGTCAGAAGACCTGGCTTGAATGCTGGCTCTGGCATGTAATAGCTTTGTGACTTTGGTTGGGTCCCTTTGAGCCTCTGTCTCCCCTGCCTTCTCATCGGGCTGCTGTGAAGATGAAGACTGTATGGGTTGCTTCCACTGTAACGAGATTACACGAGCTCTGTTGTTAGATTACTGGTTTGCAGATACTCATTAACGTATCGGAGAAGGCACTGGCACCCCACTCCAGCACTCTTGCCTGGAAACTCCCAGGGGCAGAGGAGCCTGGTAGGCTGCAGTCCGTGGGGTCGCTAAGAGTCGGACACGACTGAGCGACTTCCCTTTCCCTGAACAGCTATAACCAACGTACTCTGAATGCCACCATCCAGTTCCCTAGATTCAGTTGCATTGTTTATGTACTGTCAGTGGTTATTTTGACAAAAAGAGCATTCAGTAGATACAACAGAGACTGTATAGAGTACAAATCTGAAAGAATTTACTATCTAGTCCTTTATAGAAAAAGTGTTTTTAACTCCTGAACTAAATAAACCAAAGCACTGATTTCAGTTCTTGCCCTCAAGGCAAGATCAAGAGCAGGATAAATGGTTACAGAATCCAAGTGTGGCCTGAGTTAGTGACTGTATGCCTGAATTGAGATGGAACTGGCTTCCTTAAACAGATTAATGTCATGAAACAGTTCTACAGAAGGCTATGCCTAGGGAGATGGCTATATTCCAAACAGATGACAAGACACTGGGATAGTTTAGGATATTTTTTAGATGGAGTGTACAAACTCTGAGAGTGGTGGCTTAAGGGATTAGTTTAAGAAGAAAGAGGAAGTTGGAGAACAGCCTGAAGCCTGCCATTCAGAAGATATCTGGGAGTCTTTTGAAAACATATTTGCGCATTTAAAATAGAGAAAGGTCCAATCAGGAGAGGGTAAAAAGAAGCCAAGTTAGATGATTAAAGATGCATGGACTTCAAGTTGAAATTATGGTGCTGAAACTTACTAGCTGTGAGACCCTGGGCAAGTTATTTAACCTCCCTGAATGGCAATCTGCCCATCTGTAAAGTGAAAATGATTGAAAAGTCTTCCTAAGACTATGATGAGAACTGAATGATATATAAAAGATCAATGAATTTGTTCCTTTTCTCATGCTGCCTCCATCTGTCTCCACCCTCCTCTCTTGCATTGTTCTGGCATCTCTTTGCGGTCTGTACCTTTCGCCGTTATAGGAAGGGGGTGTAGACACCGAAGAGGATCAGGATGCTTAATGAAATGGAGATACAGAGGAGAGAGCAAGAAAAAGAGGTGCTCATTGATCCAGGGTCATCATGGAAGGGAGGAGTGGCTGCAGAGCCCTACTTTGAGACCTCTTACTTCCCGGCATCTCGACTGTTTCTCCTAATTGACTTTCTGCAGACTCTGCACTTATTGCTATGTGTACATGCATGCATGCTAAGTCACTTCAGTCACGTCTGACTCTGCAACCCTGTGGGCTCTAGTCCTCCAGGCTCCTCTGTCCGTGGGATTCTCCAGGCAAGAATACTGAAGTGGGTCACTATGCCCTTTTCCAGGGGATCTTTCTGACCCAGGGATCAAACCTGAGTCTCTTAAGTTTCCTGCATTGGCAGGCGGGTTCTTTACAACTAGTGCAATCTGGGAAGCCCTTTTAATTGCTAATCCCTATCAATTTGTTCCCTATTAGTAGCCCTGGATTTTATTCTCTGATATTGTTTAAGTTTCTTTATAGCAATTGACTAACTCTGTTGTAGATTACTTCCCCCAACTAGGTATATCCATGCTCATTATTCTTCAAGTTGAATTTTGTTATTGTAAGGTCTGCTGAGGATAAAATGTACATTCTGTCCTGTCTGAGATAAATGGTTTTGTTTCTTTTGTGAGACACTATTTGGGCTCAAGACAGTATTTCAAATAAACAATCTTTCTATTTCTTCTGAATTTGGACAGCATCCAAATTTAAAACTTTGTCACTAAACTACAAAGAAACTGAAAGAATTTACCTGGATCCTTGCTTTATTCTCTAGTAGTTGCTGGTGCATCTGTTGAGTGTGGTGGGTCTGGCATGGCTGCATTGGAATGCTGGCATTCCACTCAGGCTTTGATGAGAATGAAGACCTGAGGTTATTTTTAGAAACTAAAATTAATTTAGTAATCAAATGATTACTGCTTTTGAAAACAATATTTAGAATCATACTATGATACAAAAAGGAAAACATGTCCTCATTGTGTATTTACACAAAGTTAGAAATATGTACACAGAAGCAGCATAATTTTTCAGTATGTTTATGGAAAAATTCAGCATTGGTCTCCTTTTTCAGTTATTTACTATGGGCCAACTTCAAAAACATTTTCTTTTCCCACAAAGTCCACTGGGGACTTTTTTTTTTTTTTTTAAGTTTCATGAAAATAAAAGGACTGTGTTGGAAAAATTGGGGGATTCTGACTTTTTTTCAGTAGCATCTTCTTTTACTTTATTCATTACCACATTATATGGATGGCTCATTTACCCACTTAGTCAATCATATTTTAATTTCTTACTATGTGTGGGACAAAGTAAATACAGACCTCACTTTTAAGGTGCTTGAGGTCTGGCAGAGTACAAAGCCATTATACATATAATTCATTCTAACTATAGTCCAAATATGTAAACGTGCTCAATCGATTCAGTCGTGTCTGATACTTTACTACTCCATGGACTGTGGCCCACCAGGCTCCTCTGTCCATGGGATTCTCTAAGCAAGAATACTGGAGTGGGTTGCCGTGCCCTCTTTCAAGGGATCTTCTTCACCCAAGGGTTGAACCTGGGTCTCCTGTATTGCAGGTGGATTCTTTATCTTTGAGCCACCAGGGAAACCCAGTATAGTAAATATGAAAGTATATAACAGGGAGCCTGCCTATCTCTTCCTGATTGAAAGATGTGAAGGACAAGCAATTAGTGATGAATATATTCACTGGAAAGCAGCTTTTTAAGCATGGGAAAGAATAAAATATCCACAGGGTTCAATAGAATTCTGATGTCTATCAAGGCCTGGTGAGGATGGCAAGAGAAAGTCCAGAGAAGCGTGAACAGTCATGCAAAGCAATTTGGGTTAGCTTTTGTTTTGTCATTACCTTTCACTCCTGCAGTGTTTTGCTGCTCTCAAAGTACTTTCAGACAAAATACTTCTTGGTTCATCTGTGCTATGCTAAGTTGATTCAGTTGTTTCTGACTCTTAGTGATCTCTTGGACAATAGCCCACCAGGCTTCTCTGTCCATGAGATTCTCCAGGGAAGAGTACTGGAGTGGGTTTCCATTTCCTACTCCAGGGGATCTTCCTGATGTAGGGATAGAACCCGAGTATATTAACTCTCCTGTATTAGCAAGAGGGTCCTTTACTATTAGCACCACCTGGGAAGCCCAATCTTGTGAATTCTGGTGGGAAGCTCAGAGGAGAGATTAGAGGGCTATCCATATTTGCAAACTAAATCTAGTTACTTGAAAGGACTTCTTTGCTGTCAGTTTATTTTCAGTATTGAAAGCATGCTGTTCAAAAACATGTAGAACTTAGTTTAGGTCCTAAATCACTCCTCCATCCTCTGTAATAATAGCTAACACTTATGTCCAAGTACTTTACATGTATTAATGCATTGAATCAACTATCTTTGCAAAGGAGATACTATTATTATCCAGCATTTTGAAAAACAAATAAAAGAGGCATGTGTCTGGCTTCAGAGCCTTAATACTAAACAATAATGTGACAAAATTTTACCTAAGCTTTTGCTTTTTGCTCCTGTTTAAGCTTCAATTCTTTGTTTTTTGTTAGAAATCTTACCTGTATGTCTTTATAGAAACAAACAGGCTTTCCTGTAAAGTCTTGGATTTTCTTTTAGATACAGTTTTCAATTAACCCAAAGAAAAGAGAAATTGACATATAGTGGATATATGTATATCAGTTCAGTTCAGTCACTCAGTCATGTGTGAATCTTTGCAACACCATGAACCACAGCACGCCAGGCCTCCCTGTCCATCACCAGCTCCTGGAGTTTACTCAAACTCATGTCTTTTGAGTCGGTGATGCCATCCAATCATCTTATCCTCTGTTGTCCCCTTCTCCTCCCGCCTTAAGTCTTTCCAAGCATCAGGGTCTTTTCAAATGAATCAGTTCTTTGCATCAGGTGGCTGAAGTATTGGAGTTTCAGCTTCAGTGTCAGTCCTTCCAATGAATATTCAGGACTGATTTCCTTTAGGATGGACTGGTTGGATCGCCTTGCTGTCCATTGTATGTATATGCAATTCAGCAAAAACTATATCAAAAATGTCATTATTATATTGGACTTCTATAAAGGATACAATAAATAGTTGAATATTAGAAAATCTGTTATTTCAATTATTCTACTTTAACATCTCTAACCTTAATACACAGATAAAATACTAATCAATTCAACATTTGTTAATGATTAAATACTCTCAGACTATTAATAGGATAAGAAGGGAAAATCTTTACCTTGTTAGGAATCTATTATAGCTTATAGCAAAAATCATATTCAATGAGATATAAGAAACATTCTCTTTGAAATTAGAAGGTAGCCTGCTGTTACTACAACTCTTCTTGGTAGTGGAGGACATAGGCATTGCAGTTAGGCAGAAAAAATTAAAATATAGAACTGAAAGGAAGAGACATGATGGAATCTATAGACGAACTTTAGAAATAAAAAGTTCAGCATCATTCCTGACATAAGCTCATTATATAAAAATCAATGACAGTCCTACACATCAGAAATAATCAATTTATAGTAGGGAAAAAGCTCTTCATATAGAATAATAAAGGATCCACAGTATCAAGGAGTTCATCTAACAAGGGCATGCTGTTTTGGAGAAAGTTACAATATCGTGTTGAGTGTTAAAGAATACAGAGCAAAGTGAAAAGATGAATAATATCCATGATTGAGAATATTCAATATGTCAGAAGATGGCAATTCTCTCAAAATTGATCTATAAATTCAATGTAATACAATTAAAACATCAACTGGTTTTGTTTTTGTGGAATTAGGCAAACTGATGTCAAAGTCAATGTGCATGAGGAAAAGGTCAAGAACAAGACTTATTCAAAAAAACAAGGAGAGGAAGTGTATCCTATCATATATTATGCTTATTAGACATTTAGAATTCAAACCATGTAGTATTTTGTTCATATGTATTCACTGATACACAAATTTATCAAAAAGACAGAAGAGGGCAATGTATATATGTATACCAAGATGCGGAAAAAACAATGGGAACAGTCCATCCTGGTAGTTAGGAGTGTTTATAATTGACATTGCTTAGAATTTCTGGTACATGATACAGATGAAAAGGATAATAAATTATAGTCAGTTTTACTATAGTTTGAAATATGTTCTATAGACAGTATTATCCTCACTGCCTTCTTCTAGGTAAGGCTGCAGCCAAGTGTCTCCCTCTTGATATAAATTGAAAACACAGTATATATATACATATATATACTGTATATATGTACATATATATGTACATATATACATATATATACATATATGCATATATATGTATATGTATATGTATGCATATGTATATATATGCATATATATGTGTATATATATGTATATATATATACACCAAGTTTGGTATATATACACCAAGTTTGGTACATATACCAAGTTTGGTATATATATATATGTGTGTATATATATATACTAAACTTCCATATATATGTATGGAAGTTTGGTATAAAATCAACTTGGTAGATTTTTATCCTGAAAGGCCATTTGCAGAAAGAACTAGAAAGAGGTTACATGTCAAGTTCTGAGAGAGATGAGGGGTCAATAGCAAAGACATGAATGTCAGTTCTTAGAGAATGAGTAAGGTATTAGAAATGGGAGGCAAAGCAATCACAGCTTTGAAGGGTAGGGCATGGAATGGAGTTCAGAGTAAGAACATCGTCAGAAATGAAGGTACACTCCCTGAGGACAAGACTCTCCCTGCTAGCAGGACTCTCCCTGAGAACAGGGCTCAGCTACCCTGTGAGCTTAGTGGCTAGGCAGGCTTGGATTAAAGATCCTGGGCTGTGGCAAGCAGAGACACCTAACAGAACGTTTGTATCCTGAGTCAAGCGGTTTCTGTCAGGGTTTCTCAGAAATACTTTGTTCAGCAACCCAATTGCCATTCTTAGGGGAATAATTAAGATGCATGCTGAAAAATTCTCACATGATCAGACCTCTAATAAAAAGTGGCAGTGACATGACTTTCTGTCTAGATGAGACATAGGTCGCTTGTTCCCATCAGATATAACTGACAACAGTGAGTGAGGGTAATCCTGTTAGTTTGTCAGCTGGCTCTCAAGGACTTTGTGACTCCGCCAGTCTAGCTGTGGTTGCCTGTGCTTTCCCGACATGCTTAGTCTTCTTATTCCCAGGTAAGAGTGAGGTCATTTAGTGAATAGAATCTGAGTGAAGACTGGAGGCAGAAAGGAAGTTGTCCATCTTCTCTCTCTTTTTCTTAAGATGTCTGAGGATTATGTTGATCCCAAGAGGTGTGCCCAAGGGAACATGAATTATTGGTGAATTACCAATCAGGGTAAAGGAAGAGAAAATGTCAGGTAAATGTTATCTGTGTGTTGTTTACTTAGACTCTTCCCTGAGGGAAGAGGGCTGAGTCATTGAAATGCAGTGAGTGGTTTTGCAGGTCTGTAATTCCTCTCTGCTGACAACTGTCATTGTAACCTTGTATTTGACATTTCAAAAGCAGAGTGCTGGAGAAACAGAGTGAAGTTTCCAGAATGACTGGTGCTGCTTTGCCCTGTTGCCTGCCTCTTCTTGAATATATCATTAGTGCAAGTTGTCTTTTTATTTTTCTTCTGTGATCCAAGATTTTTCCCAATTTTTGAATTTCCCCTGTGATTTCTCAGGAGTATTTTTCTACTGTTACTTTATTATGGCATGAAGCCTTAAGCATGTTTGTGAAGCAAAGTCACTGTGTCAATTCTTGGTAGCCTTTTGGTGATAACTGGGAGAGGCAGTTCCCTGAAGGCAGAACTCTTTTTCTTATGGGCTAGGGAAAATGAGTGGCTTAAATATCTCTAAGAAAATATGTGACGTATTTGTGGGTTCATATATGCTAGTTCTAGTTCATTAATGTATTAATTCATGTAAATATTTATTTTAAATTTATTGAATAACTACCACAAGTGAGAATTTCACTGTAGTACATATAAATAAACATTTGGCTTATGGTAAAAAATACACATACATGAAAAAATGGAACTATTTTTTTTCTCATGATATACGTGGAGGAAAAGTGCTTAATAACTCTAATTTCCAAGCCCTTTCACAGGGTGGAGTTGTTTTGTAAAGACAGCTGTCCAGGGAACTTCCCTAGCAGTCCAGTGGTTAAGACTTCACCTTCTAATGCAGGGAGTTCAGACTCCATTTCTGGTTGAAAGCTAAGATCCCACATACCTCTTGGCCAAAAAACTAAAAATATAAACCAAAGCAATATTGTAACAAACTCAATAAAGACTTTAAAAATGGTCCACATAAAAAATATTTTTAATTAGAATAGAAGAATTATTTTTAAAAAAATGAACAAATACCCAGACTGAATGAAGGATAGGAGAGGTATGCCTGTCATCTCCAGGTCTATGATTTTTACCTTGGAAGTTATCTTTATGATTCCCCCCCCCGCCTTTTTTTTTTTAAATTCAATACAGGAAACTTGTTTCCAAGAAGATAAAGTAAATACCTTTTTTTTCTACCCCTCTAACTAAGTGCAACTAAAATTCTGGATATTGTATACAAACCAAGAATCAGTAAACTCTGAAAGGTGTGAAAAGATGGCGGATATGCTAGGGACACAGGAACCCAAGGAAAACACAGTGGTGACTCTCTTGGCTTTCTTTTGGTCACCTATGCCTTTTTTTTCTACCCCTCTAACTAAGTGCAACTAAAATTCTGGATATTGTATACAAACCAAGAATCAGTAAACTCTGAAAGGTGTGAAAAGATGGCGGATATGCTAGGGACACAGGAACCCAAGGAAAACACAGTGGTGACTCTCTTGGCTTTCTTTTGGTCACCTATGCCCCAGGCCTGGAGCTGAAGAAGGCAGCACCTCAGAAACACCTAGCAGTACAGACACAATAATCCCCAACAAAAGCCTGCTCTTCTGGCCAAAGCAGCATTAGCAAGTGCTAATGGGGGGGTGGGGGGGGTGTTCCCTACCCCTCTAAACCAGGGGGATAGCAGTGGAGACGCAGTAGGGTCCTGGAACTCCCAGTGCAGCCCAGCACATTGTACTGATGACAGTTTCCTGGTTTGGCTGTTACACTATGAAAGGAAAGTGAAGGTCTTCCCTGGTGGCTCAGATGGTAAAGAATCGGTCTATAATGCAGACCTGGGTTTGATCCTTGGATCAGGAAGATCCCCTAGAGAAAGGAATGGCTACCCATTCCATATTCTTGCCTGGAGAATTCCATGGACAGCAGAGCCTGGAGGGCTACAGTCTATAGTGTCAGAGGCAGACACAGCTGAGCAATTGACACTTTCACTTTGTACCAATGCCAGTTTCCTGTTTTGCTATTACACTCTAGTTATACAAAATGTACTCACTGAGGAAAAGTGGGCAAACAGTACATGGGACCTCTCTGTACTATTTTCTAATGCCTCACATATTTGCCATTACTTCAAAAGAAAAATATAAAAAAAGAAATATATGTATCACAAATTTAAACATTGCTTACAACTTGATTTCCAATAAATCATTTTCACTACGTGAAATCAAGGCTGACTATATAATAAAGTTTTAAGACAAAAATGTGTGTGCTTTTAGACAAAAATATGTGTGCTTGTATATCTCTTTTCCTTACTACTCTGAACTGCTATTAAAAGATGTCTAAAATGCACACACATATGCAAACAACAACTAGTTAGTAACTGTTTCCTAGAAAAGGTTCTGCAATATGATTAACTATTGTTGCAGAGCCAGGCTAATCATTTACTTGACTCAGATTTCCTTTCCTTCTGGATAATGTGTATCTAGGTCACATTTCTCAGGCTTTCTTGTAGTTATGTGTGATCATGTGACTGAGGTCTTGGCAAATGGAATATTATTGGAAGTGATATATGTTTCTTACAGACCTGGTCCTTACTCACGTCCCAGGTGATTCCTCACCTTCCTTCTGCACATGTAGCTGTATGGAGGGCACTCCAGTTATCCTAGAGGAGACCTGAGCCTCAAAGACAAGGGGCCTGCATACCAGATTTTCTCCTGCAACCAACTGGACTTTCAGTGAATGACTAGTGAGTTATAGCTCTTAAAGCCATGTAGATCTTGAGACCTTAGGGTATATCTATTCCTGAACTTTTAGTGATGTCAAGAAGGGGTGATAGTTGTGTTGAGGATCTTCTCTAGAGACCAAAGAGGTTGAGATTCCAAATTATATTTCAAACCTGATACCTCCCTTACAAGGGAGCGAAGGCTGGGGACCAGGTTCTAGCTTAATCTATGTTACTTCATCTTGAAAATGAGATAATTGGACAAGGTGATCTCCATGTTTCAACCCTAATAGTCAGGAATATATTAGCTTGTATGAGATACAGCAAACACTTTGTAACCTTGGCTTCCTTCTCCTTTACTCATGAAAGATGTTGGTAAAAAATTACCCGGGTGTTTCCCTCTGAGCTTAGATGTAGCCTCACACTACTCAGTACAGTGCTGCAGGCAGCTGCTATCAACCTATTTGTATTGACACAAGCAGTGAAACCTGTTCGTTAGTGTTAATCTATGTTAGTCATTTAGTTGCTAAGAAGTGTTTGACTCTTTTGTGACCCCATGTAGCCCACCAGGCTCCTCTGTCCATACAATTTCCCAGGTAAAAATACTGGAGTGGGTTGTTATATCCTTCTCCAGGGGACCTTCCCAACCCAGAGATCCAACCCACATCTGGTGCATTGGCAGGTGGATTCTTTACCACTGAGAGCCAGGGAAGCCCAATATTCCTCTAGATAGTGACCTAAAACCAATTGTTGGTTTTAGCCCCTAGCCCTATCCTATCTGAGGAAGCTGGTCATGTAGGTGGTAAGTTTTGTCTCTTCTAACACCTCTAGGGCACATGCCTCTCACCCTACTATCTTTGTCTCTCTCTCACACCTACCTATCCTCATTTGAAATGATGGTATTTTTGAGAACAGTTATGTTCCTCAGGGAAATGTCTAGATTTTAAGACATGTCTTGAGAATTCATATCTTAGAGGTACTGAAGGAGAAGCAGTCTTTAGGAAACTTTAGAAATAGGTTATTTTTTTATTTTTATTAATACAAAGAGATACCCTATATTTAATGTTTTGAATAGGGACCTTAGAGTCAGAGAAATATATTTGTAAACTTATTTTTAAAATGTATTGAGAAAGGCTCATAATTCTGGATTATTCTAACTCCTTTTGGGGGTATGAAATCTGCCCCCAGCTGTTTACTTTGTATGGAAACAGCGCTATTGCTTATAAAATCTATTTATTCCTCCTCTTCCTTGTCAACAGAAATAAAATCTATTTGAGATGGTAATGAATGAGTCAAATGGAAAATCCCAATGGCTGAAACATGGAAGGTACCCCAGTGTCCACCGACAAAAGAATGAATGAGCAAAATGTTATATATGCATACAACGTCTGACTGATGGTTTTCAGGAGCAGGAGGGAAGGAGGTATGAAGAGTTATTCTATAGTAGATATAGAACTTCAGTTTTCCAAAATGAAATGAGTTATGGAGATTGATGGCAGTTTTGGATATACACATGATACATGTTATATATTTAATGTCAATGAACTGTACACTTAAAAACAGTGGCAATGACAAATTTTATGATATGTGTATTTTACAACTATAAAAAATTTGAAAATAACATCCTAATGACATACCTCAAAGCAACCCATGAGAACGCCTTCCTGGCATGCGGCTTACAGGATCGTTAGGAAATACGGTCACAACACATGATATGTAAATAGGATGACATTGTGACTTTCTGGGAAAGAGACCTCCTTCTGATGTGCATACTGCCTCCCTTTCTTTCTCTTCTTCTTTGAATGCAGTCTTGGTGGCTTCATCACAGCAGCCATTCAGAAATCATGATGGAAAGGACTACAGAATCACAGACATATTCACCTTAACACTGAGTCAGTGAGCCAATTACAGCTTCCACTTCTCTCTAGACTTTATGAGAAAAACAAACTCATATTTTAAAGCCAAACTAGTTAGGTTTTTCTGTAGCTTGCAGCCAGATAAATAGGTTGTATTTACCATAAATATCCGTAGGAGAATATTTTATTTTCCAATAGAGAAAGGATATATCACCTTAGGAAAAATTAGGAAAAACCTTTAACAAGGGAAGTTTAAGAATACAATTATGAAATACAGAGAGTGATCTAAAATGACCCTGAGTAGGAAATTTATAGACAGACTCTAAAGGTTATGTAAATCACATCATGCATGTGAGTATATAACCTTTCTACCTTCCCCAGGAGATTGTCTAAAGCTTTATCAGATTGCAAAGAGTTCTGTGACTCAGTACATTTTAAAACCATTATAGGAGTTTTAGGTATACACCATTGGAAATGATAATTTATCCAACATTAAGTCCTATCAGATTAATATCTACTACCTTCTATAATATTGATATCTACTATATAATATCTACTACCTTCTGGCAAGGTGCTACATGGCATCTACCTATTATCTCCTTCATTCCTCACAACAACCCTATTAGGAAACAATACTTTTTTCTTTCATTTAGTAGATGAGGACATTGACATATTAAACGATGCAGTAACTTGCTTATAATTTTCAAACACTCTTTTGTCTTATTCATAAAATCTGGAGTAATACTTGGTAACTAATAGGTAGTAAAGGAACATTTAAATGAATACTAAGTGCAGAAGCAGTCTTCTGCTTGTGCTGTCCTGCTTTATTGAGCACCCATTACCCCGCAGCCTCATTCTGAGCTCTTAGAATGTAAAACATCCTTAAGAGATTTCTCTTGTCCTTAAGAAAATGACTCTTTAGTGCATACCATTTCTTGTAAACAGGTTATTTCAATGCTATAGGCAATGTTTTTCTTTTTTAACTAAGATAATCAAGAATGAATTCAGAGTTGATAAACTCCGAGCTATGAGCATAGTAAAGGAAGAACATAGCAACTGCAAAGGCACAGGCCTATTAAAAAATGAATAAATACGAATGTGAGAATGATTAACAAATAAAATACAAGAAGAGTGGTAATGGAAGATGAGTCAAGTTTAGATTAAAGGGTGTTACATACCAATCTAGGAAGTTTGGATTTTAGGATTTTCTTCTAAGGTTAATGAGGAATTAACATGGATTGCTAGGTAATGAAGTCAAAGCTCATATTTATTTTCAGCAAGATAACTCTGGAATCAGTGTGGAAGAAAATTCAAGAAGTGCAGGACTGTGGTAGCTATCTAGGCATAAACATTGAAGGTATTTGGTTTGAGTGGATTAGATACATAGAGTCCTCATCAGGAATTTAATGAAAAACATAAAAGAAATTAAAATAAGATTCCTGGACACAGAGATTTGTAATAACTTTATTTAAATAAAATTATGGTTGATACTTATTATTTGCAGATTCTGTACTGAAAATTTGCTTACTTACTCGATTTGTTTGTAACACCCCAAATCAAAACGTGTAGCACTTGGGTCATTCACAGACAGATACTGAGTGGCAGCAACTCTGAGTCACCCCGAAAGGACGGTCCCAGCTGAAGCTGCCTTCCTGTTGCTGTTTCTTCCCTGGTTCTGTCCTCATGCTGGAGCTGGGTCCTGTACGCAGTCTATTCAGCACCGTGCTTTGACCATTTCACCAAGAAGGCAAAGCAAGAGTGTCCGCCGCGTCAGAAGACGTGGTGAGGCAGCGGGCAGGCGACCGAAGGTGCAGCCGGCGCACCCTGCCATCCTCGCCCTTCCCACTGGCCGCGCAGGGGAAAGATGGCAAGGGCCTGGACAGACCGAGGGGAGCCGACACGTGGGCCGGGATGCTGGTCCCTCATGCAGTGCGGCTCAGGCCGGCCCCGGAGAGCAGGCGTCGCCACAGCCGTCGGTGGAGCCACGGGCGAGGGGGGACGTGCTTGCTCTAGGGCACGAGCGGGGGACGCCAGACACGTGGCCGGAGCCTCAGGGAGGGGTCGTCCAGGCCACCCCGGGTGTCCGCAGTGGGGTCACACGAGGCAGAAGACCCATGCCACCTCGCCCCGCCACCTCGGGTTGGCCGAAGGCCAGAAGTGGCACCAGGAGTCGGGTCAGCCGGACGTGCACAGGCCCAGGGAGGTGTCTCCAGAACAGGGGCCAAATCGGGCGCCAGGTGGTGGTTCAAAGGCCCGGAGCCCAGTGTGCATCCAGAAGCCCAGAGCCCTCGGGTGCAGACAGGGAAGGAGACGGTGTTTTGACCATCTGGTGGGAATCCCAGACCACTTGACCTGCTTCCTGAGAAATCTGTGTGCAGGTCAAGAAACAACAGTTAGAACTGGACATGAAACAACAGACTGGTTCCAAATAGGAAAAGGAGTACGTCAAGGCTGTATATTGTCACCCTGTGTATTTAACTTATATGCAGAGTACATCATGAGAAACACTGGGCTGGAGGAAGCACAAGCTGGAATCAAAATTGCTGGTAGAAATATCAATAACCTCAGATATGCAGATGACACCATCCTTATGGCAGAAAGTGAAGAGGAACTAAAGAGCCTCTTGATGAAAGTGAAAGATGAGAGTGAAAAAGTTGGCTTAAAACTCAACATTCAGAAAACTAAGATCATGGCATCTGGTCCCATCACTTCATGGCAAATAGGTGGGGAAATAGTGAAAACAGTGACAGACCTCATTTTTGGGGGCTCCAAAATCTCTGCAGATGGTGATTGCAGCCATGAAATTAAAAGACACTTGCTCCTTGGAAGAAAAGCCATGACAAACCTAGACAGCAAATTAAAAAGCAGAGACATTATTTTGCCAACAAAGGTCCATTTAGTCAAAGCTATGGTTTTTCCAATAGTCATGTATGGATGTGAGAGCTGGACTATAAAGAAAGCTGAGCACTGAAGAATCGATGTTTTTGAACTGTGGTGTTGGGGAAGACCCTTGAGAGTCCCTTGGACTGCAAAGAGATCCAACCAGTCCACCCTAAAAGAAATCAGTCCTGAATACTCATTGGAAGGACTGGCTGAAGCTGAAACTTCAATACTTTGTCCTCTTGATGCAAAGACCGGACTCATTTGAAAAGATCCTGATGCTGGGAAAGATTGAAGCCAGGAGGAGAAGGGGACAGCAGAGGATGAGATGGTTGGATGGCATCACCGACTCAATGGACATGAGTTTGGGTAAACTCCGGGAGTTGCTGATGGACAGGGAGGTCTGGCGTGCTGCAGTCCATGGAGTCGCAGAGTCACATATGACTGAGTGACGAAACTGAACTAACTTTGACCATTTGGTGCTTTATCTTGCTGATTTCACTATTCAAAAAGGTATCCAAAGATAATGAAGTGTTGTCTAGGGTTCGTACATTCCAGAAGGCTGGGCTATGCCTTAGGGAGAAAGTGTATCTTAGGTAAACTCTGCTCAAACATGAGTTTTCATGCTTTTGGCTATCAATTTAATGCTAAAAAGTTAATACCATTTACTGAATACAATATCTTTGAATAGAAATACACATAAAGCAAGTATATGTATGGATAGGTTAAAAGAATGTTTTGACCAGAGAGACCATGTTTTGACTCAGGCTTCCCAGGTAGTGCTATTGATAAAGAATCTACCTGCCAAGGCAGGAGATGCAGGAGACATGAGTTCGATCCCTGGGTCGGGAAGATCCCTAGAGGGGGGCATGGCAACCCACTTTAGTATTCTTGCCTGGAGAATCCCATGGACAGAAGAGCTTGGTGGGCTGCAGTCCATGGGGTCACAAAGAGTCAAACATGGTTGCAGCAACTGAGCATGAGCGTGAGAGGCTCTCAGAAACCTAATTCTAGTTTTCCTCCTGGGATCAATGGCTTAGCATTTGCTAATTCATTATCTGCAGCAATTGTACTAAACATACTGAAAAAGGACCATATATAGAACAGAGTATTTGAGTCGGAAGAGACATGAAATAATCAAATTCAATGCTTTTATTATACAGAAAAAACTCAGGTTCAAAGGCCTAAAATTAAGTGCCCAGGATTGTATGCTTATTTATCAGAGAGATTAGAACAGAATTAGAAAAAAAAATTTTTTTTGTAGTTCTTTTTCCACTGCACAAAAGCATTAACATTTAAATAGAGTACTGTCATGGACAGAAAATTTAAGCCAAAATCTTAGGTGATTAGGTTAACCCCTTTTAATTGGAAGGAGTGCTTTCAATGGACATGCATGATGAATTGTACATATGACATATATGTACAATTGCTCTGTTGTGTGACTCCACTCTAAACCTCCATAGGTTCAGAACCCAAGAGCCTTTCAAAGACGATTGGAAGCATCTCTCATAAACACACTGTGCTGTTGGGAATACTACCTTTCTCACACCAACCATCAACTTTCTGAGGAGTCATAATCTAGTATAGGGGTCAAGAAATTATGGCCTACAGGACAAATCTGTTCCGCTGCCTGCTTTTGTAAACAAAGTCTTCCTGGAACTCATGTGTGCTCTTTTGCTTAGGCATTATCTATGGTTACTTTCATGCTACAACTGTAGAACTGAGTAATTGCAACAGAGAGTGTCTGGGCCCTTGTCTTTACCATCTTGCCCTTTGTAGAAAATGTTTGCTGACCCCCTGGTCCAGCAGATAGCATGGAATTTGGTGCCAGTTTCCATGTAAATAGTCATGATAGTCTTTGAAAACATTTCATCAGTTGTTATATCCTTAACTTGTAGTTTAAGATACTATATTGAGGAGTCTTATCAAAGTGTCTGGATGATAGGAAAGGATTATCTTTTCTAGTCTATGTCATCCAAAAATCTGAATCAATTTAACAAAGTGATCCATAATTTATTTTAGTACTTATTGAATTACATATCAGTCACCTGGGTTTCTCCATTCAAGGACTACCATGTTAAGATTCTGAATCAACAGTGAATTGCTTGCTCTAGCCCATCCTCATCAGCTGTCAACACTACCTGAACCAATTTTTATTGCATTGTCAAAGCTAACTGACATTCAAAATCAACAGCAGGACAGAATTAACTTCCCAAGTGTCTTTTCTGTTGCACAGGCATATGTAAGAAATGCTTTTATTTAGCTTAGTGACATTTACTACCCAAGTACTGACAAAACAGTGTGTCTAAACAAATGTTGATTGCACAGATTCATTTTCCCATCATAATGAATGTTAAATGCAGAGAGGTAATTATACAATAATCTGAAAACCACACACAGTGACTTTTGCTCAGTGGAATTGCTTGGGAAAGAGTGTTTGAATTTTAAATATGACACTTCAGTGAAAATGATACTGTGGTAAACATTTTAGCAGAACTTCTGCTATATTCCTATTCTTGTTAAAATGTATGTATGGAAACTTCCTGAATTTTTAAAAATATTTTTCTTAATTAGTACATGAGAGATGAATTAAGGCATCATTTCAGTTTCTTCTAGTCTCATAGACATCTTTAGTAAGAACATTTAGGACCCCCAGATGGATATTTTATGAGTATTAAAAATTATGTTAAAGCTTTGTCTTTGAATTTGCTAAGTGTGGGGTAGAAAGATTTAGCAGGACTTGGAGGAATCAGATAAAGTATGAATAATTGTGATTTCCTTCCAGATATAGACCAGAGATTATTTTTTCATTGATTCTTTCTAAGGATTATAAGAATAGTAGAGTGGAAATGAAAAAAAAATCATAATCATGAGTGAGGAACATAGAAAGATAAGATGTCTTGGGTTTAAATGCTCTTTGGAGGAAATAATGACAAGGACATCAGTCAAGAATGATGGCGAAACGACAGAAAAATCAAACCAAAATGGATTAAAAATTTGGATATAAAACCTAAAACCAGAAAACTCCTAGAAGAAAACATAAAGGGTAAATAAGCTCCTTGACCCTGCAATCTCGATTCCAGCTTGTGCTCAACATCCAGAAAACTAAGATCTTGGCATCTGGTCCCATCACTTTATGCCAAATAGATGGGGAAATAGTGGAAACAGTGACAGACTTTATTTTTTGAGGCTCCAAAATCGCTGCAGATGGTGATTGCAGCCATGAAATTAAAAGATACTTGCTCCTTGGAAGAAAAGCTATGACCAACCTAGACAGCATATTAAAAAGCAGAGACATTACTCTGCCAACAAAGGTCCATTTAGTCAAAGCTATGGTTTTTCCAGTAGTCATGTATGGATGTATAAAGAAAGCTGAGTATTGAAGAATTGATGATTTTGATTTGTGGTGTTGCAGAAGATTCTTGAGAGTCCCTTGGACTGCAAGGATATCAAACCAGTCCATCCTAAAGGAAATCAGTCCTGAATGTTCATTGAACGGACTGATGATGAGGTTGAAACTCCAATACTTCCGCCACCTGATGCAAAAACTGACGCCCTGAAAAAGACCCTGATGCTGGGAAAGATTGAAGGTAGGAGAAGGGGACAACAGAGGATGAGGTAGTTGGATGGCATCACTGAGTTGATGGACATGAGTTTGGGCAAGCTTCAGGAGTTGGTGATGAACAGGGAAGCCTGGTGTGCTGCAGTCCATGGGGTCGCAGAGTGAGACAGGACTGAGAGACTGAACAGAACTAAACTGAAACTCCTTGACGTTGGCAAAGATTTTTTCCAATTCAATACTGAAAATAAAGGCAACAAAGGAAAAACAAATAGATGAGTCCACAGCTAACTAAAATGCTTCTACACAGGTAAGGAAACTATCAACAAAATGAAAAGACAACATAGAGAATAGGAGAAAATATTTGCAAATCACATATTTGATAATGTGATCAAATCACATTTTGATACCTAAAATATGCAAGTAAACTCATACAACTCAACAGCATAAAACCACAAATAGCATACTTTTAAAATGGGCAAAAGATCTGACTAGACATTTTTACAAAGAAGACATCCAAATGGCTAATAGGTACATGAGCAGTTGCTTAACATCACTGATCATTAGGGAAGTCAAGTCAAAATGACAATAAGCTATCATCTCACACCTGTTGCGTCATTAAGAACATGAAATCTAGTAAATGGCGAGAACATAGAGAAAAGAAACTGTTTGTACACTGTTGGTATGGATAGAAGCTGATAAAACCACTGTGAAGAATAGTATGGAGATTTTAAAGGAAATAAAAAATAGAACTACCATATGATCCAACAATCCTTCTTCTAGGTGGATATCCCAAGAAAACTAAATTATTAGCTAAAACAGACATTTGTACTATCATGATCATTATAGTATGATTCACAACAGCCATGAAAGGAAGACAACCAGTGTCAGTTAATGAATAAATGAACTAAGAAATGTAAAGTACACACGTACACACAGACTTCTCTGGTGGTTCAGTGGGAAAGAATCAGCCTGTCAATGCAGGAGATGGGGGGGAGTTGATCCCTGGGTTGGGAAGATTCCCTGGAGAAGGAAATGGCAACCTATTCCTATATTCTTGTCTGGGAAATCCCACGGACAGAAGAGCCTGGTGGGCTACAGGTCACGAGGTCCAAAAGAATCTGACCCGACAGAGCATGTGCACATGGTGCATGATGCTATATTTATGAAATAAGTTGTGATGTGCAAAAACGATCATTTTTAAGCATATATATTTAAGAAGTGTAAGTGATATGAAATAAGGAGACTGAATGTGCTTTGGCTTTGGGAAGAGTGAGCTATTTGAGAAGAAACACAAAATGGGAAGATGGAAGTATTTAGACTATGAGTTATACATCTAACTTCTGTCATTTTATTGAATTTTATTGAATTTTATTGACCTATGCTTCTAGTCTCAAACTCAACAGCCACTATAAAATGTGCAAAGGCATGTGTGGTGGTAATCGGAAAGCACTGGCTACTTCGAAGCTGTTCTTCGGTTTGTAGTCTAAGCTGACCTTAGCTAAGCCTAAACCTTTTCACCTATTCCTAGGCCAACTGTGAAACCAGGGGCAATCCTGACTGATTGGTGATTTGGGGCTCATTAGCATCACATATTTGACCATTCAAATCAATTAGCCTATAGTATAAAGGCCACAGAGTGCTGATCTTCTGAATAACTAGTACTCAGTCCCTAACAGCATGGACTTTAAAATAAAAAAGCCCAGCTTTGCCATTTATTTGGTGTGTGACTTTGGATACTTGAATCAACTCTTTCCAAGCAGCAATGTCAAAAGCAACTCTTTCTGACTCAATAGATATGAATTTGAACTAACTCCAGGAGAAAGTGAAGACAGGGGAACATGCTGTGCTGCAGTCGATGGGCTTTCAAGGAATCAGACATGACTGAGTGACTGAACAACAAGCAACAGGACTTTAATTATATTAGATAGGAGTGATAATTCACAAGATTAGTATCTTTGCTACATGGAAAATAGCATCAAACAGTGTTATTATATAAAAAAAAATATTTCAATGTTTAAATCTGATCATGGGCTAAATGAGAGGCTAAGTAATCCGTATTCTATGAGCATTATGAGACAGGCAGAAATGAATAGAACAGCCAGGCTACCAAAGTGCTGTTTGCAGCCAGAACAGAATAAACACTTATTTCTTAGAGTCTAATATGAATTTGATGTTCTCCTGACACACTAGCAAAGATGTATTGCTTACAGACCTTAACATTTCACCAGACATAATGTTAAAATCCATGGGAGGATCCACATGATGGCATTGGACGTGCAGGAATTCCTAAGTTTCTGCTCTAACTCTTTGCAAATAGAACCCAGGCTGCAGGGTCTGAAATGGTGTTTGGCTCAACTAAGCTTTAAAGCCAATGTTCATCACTCCTTAGATTGATACTACCTGATACACAAACAGATAAATTTAATACTTCTCCATTTGAGAAAATAATATCTGTAAAGTTGAGCTAGAAGATTGTAACTCAATCTCATAAGCATAATGTCTATGCAATAGCTTCTCAAAAGGAAAGAAAGCAAAATGATTTTATAATCAAGCCACCACATTTCTAAGAGATTAGAATTAGATCCCCAAGACAATGTTCATATCTGTATCAAGTAAAAATTTCCACCTTGGGAGTCCTGTGTTTATTTTTAGAACTATTTGATAATGCCCCCTTCTCTCTGTTTTCTAAAGAAGAATCTTCTCCACACCTTCATTGTTTGGTGAAACAAAAAGTTCACATAATTTTTCAAATAAAACAAAACCAATACAATATTGTAAAGTAATTAACCTCCAATTAAAATGAATAAATTTATATTAAAAAAAGAAATGGTATAGTCTGAAGAAGATATTATTTCAGGCCCTCTTTGAGGGCAGAGATTCACCTGCATCAGGATTTTCTGAATTGATCTCTATAGAGCTCCAGCAGCTCCATAAACATGCCCTGTGAGAAAGAAGGTACCATCGTCAAGTCTAAATTAGAGATTATGTTGAAGATTCCTACACGATTTCATTAAAAAATTGTGAGATGCTTCAGATAAAGCAACTTGTTTGCTATTGTTTAACCCAGAGTTTCTCTATCATATTTATATAATGTAACCATTTCTTCCCCGTTTCAATATATTGTCATCTGTAGAGCTGCTTTGTCAAAAGTACTTTGGGAAACACTATCTCATCAATGGCAAGTGGCCACAGGAATTTAGAAAGAATATTTAACTAATGACCTGATCACTTCCTGTGGGATAACACTGTTAATTGATGGTAATTGCATATTTACCTTTTATGTCGTTGAAATCCTTTTCTTTGCGATATTTTCTATCGATGACCCTATAGAAAAGGAATTCTCCAGGCAAGAATACTGAGGTGGATAGCCTTTCCCTTCTCCAGGGGATCTTCCCAACCCAGGGATTGAACCCAGGTCTCCTATTTTGCAGGCAGATTCCTTATCATCTGAGCCACCAGGGAAGCCCTACAGAAAAGGTCTAAGTGCTAACTGTCCTTGCTAAATTGTCCTTCCCTTCTTATGGGGCAGACAAAGGTCAGTACTTCCTTTAGTCTCTCTCTAGGTAACTGTCCATAGCTCTTTCATCCTGTCAAGATTTGCCTTTAGCTTTTTCTCCTCCCATGATTTTTCTGCAAATCCTTTTTAAGCAGGTACAGATAACAGAGGATGAGACGGTTGGCTGGCATTGCCAATTCAATGGACATTAGTTTGAGTAAGTTCCAGGAGTTGGTGATGGACAGGGAAGCCTGACATGCTGCAGTCCATGGGGTCGCAAGGAGTCAGACACGACTGAGCGACTGAACTGAACTAAGCTGACTGAGAAGTACAAAACTCATGTTCTCTATTTTTTTTTTAATGTCTAGGCCCATTCTAGGTTGTTTTGCATATTGTTTCCAATTCTATATTTAGACGGCTGTTTTTAATTTCCAGACTGTATCTTCTACTACCAGCTATTGACTATTTGCATATTTGAATAGATAATTACTTGATCAAGTCTGCTTTGCATTTAGTTTCTATCTTTTCGAGTGTAATTAGTTTTTTAAAAACTGTTACTTTCTGCCAAATGAATGAAAGGATCCTTCTTTCATCTACGACACTGATAATATTTTCCAGCAACTCAGGTCCCAGATTCTTCTCTCCACCTCCACTCACACTTCTAAAAGTTTTCCTTAACATAGACCCACTCACTCACAAACCAACTGTGAATATTACTCCTCTCTGCACCTTAGATCCATGAAGTGTCTGTATATGGATTCTTATCAATGAATGTGTCAGAAAACATCATTCAACAAGCTTTATTGGAATAATATTGTCTGCATCATATATTCTGAGTTTACTGAGGAAAATATCATTTGGTAAATAAATGCCTTACATGACCCACAAATTGTATCTGTTATTTCTTTCATATTTACAGAGTTTTCTTTCCTATGATAATAAGAAATTAAATTTGTCTGTCACATACCTCCACTTCCAAAGGTCATGTTATCTTCATGCTGCTGCTGCTGCTAAGTCGCTTCAGTCGTGTCTGACTCTGTGCGACCCCATAGATGGCAGCCTATCAGGCGCCACCGTCCCTGGGATTCTCCAGGCAAGAACACTGGAGTGGGCTGCCATTTCCTTCTCCAATGCATGAAAGTGAAAAGTGAAGTCGCTCAGTAATGTCCTACTCTTTGCGACCCCATGGACTGCAGCCTACCAGGCTCCTCCATCCATGGGATTTTCCAGGCAAGAGTACTGGAGTGGGGTGCCCTTGCCTTCTCCGTATCTTCATGGTAAACAGGTACTAAGCCAGATGATTGTTACCTCACACTTTTATCAAATTTATTTATTTTTGCATATTTCAATGTTTCTGAAATTGGAATAAATCTTACAATTGATAATATCCTAGCAATGTGCTAAGTTTAATAGGAGGAGGTTTTTCTTTTTTAATGATGTGTTTAATAATGATGAATCAGTTTCAAAAAAGATTTAAGGAAATATGTATTTTAATTCTTCCAGTATATAGACTATAATGCTCTATGACTTGGTGAGATTCTTAGAGGAGAATTAAAATATAATTTTAATGATTCATCCATTTATGGGCATCTAGGTTGCTTCCATGTCTTGGCTTTGTAAACAGTGCTGCAACGAAGTTTGGGGTGTATGTATCTTTTGAAAGTATGGTTTTCTCCAAATATATGCCCAGGAGTGGGATTGCTGGATCATATGGCAGTTTTATTTTTAATTTTTAAAGAAACCTCTATACTGCTCTCCATTGCGGCTGTAGCAGTTTACATTCCCACCAACAGTTTAGGAGGATTCCTTTCCCTCCAATCCTCTCCAGTCATTTATTGTTTGTAGACTTTTTGATGATGGCCATTCTGACCGGTGGGTAGTATGTTCTTTACCACACTCCAGGACATTGGATGGTAAAGAATCTTCCCACAATGCAGGAGACCCAGGTTTGATCCCTGGGTCAGGAAGATCCTCTGGACAAGGAAATGGCACTCCAGTACTCTTGCCTAGAAAATTCCATGGATGGAGGAGCCTGGTGGGCTATAGTCCATGGGGTTGCAAAGAGTTGGACACGACTGAGCGACTTCACTTCACTTCAGGACATCTCAAAAAAAAATCACTCTGCTATCAACCTCTAAGCATCAGTATTTACCACTTCATGGTAAGATAGTTGTACGAAAGGTATCTGGGATCTTTGGTTACTCATACTTTAGGAAGTGACTGATATTTCTGTCTATGACTTTAAGGCAATGAGCTGTGTCTGATCATAAAGGTGGGACTGTTACATCAAGAACCTTTGGTTGTATCCAGTTGACACTCCCTGGTAAGAGGGAGTGTGCGTGCTTTGAGTCTTCCATGAGATCTCATCAAATAAGCATTCCACCTGGCTGATAGTTTAGGGTTCACTGAACTGCTCCTGGGGCACTACCAGATGTTGCTTTTGGTGTTAAACTGTTCTAGAAGTTGGCTCCATCTGCCAGAATTCCTTCTGTGAAAACCTGCAGGTCAGATTATTTACATGAAAACATGCTAGAATTACAACTGGGATATTCAATATGGAATAATAAATTGATGCTGCAGCATAGCATCATCTGTGATAGTGATCTGGGCTGGGTGACCTCCTCTGGTCCTTCAGGACTGTACACCTGTCTCTCTCTTGTCTCAATTCATTAGATGTCTTCACACCTGCCTGGTTTTGCAGTCCATTGTTTCTTGACCATTTGTGTTTTTGTTCTTTTTTTTTTTTGTCTTTCTCTGGCTCTGGGTCTGTCTCTTTCCCGCTGCTCACAGTGGATCATTGTCAACAGAGTTTTGGTGCCATTTATGGTGTCACAGGTGAAATCTCATAGCTTGCATCCAGATTTAAATCCTTTTATAAATGCATATATAGGAATTGGGACCAAAATTGTAAAGTCACTAGACACTTGGGAAAACAGGTTATCTCAAGACATATGCTAAAACAGTAACTTTTCAAAATTAATATCTTTTGTACTATGATCCTATAGCATTTCTTTTTTGCCCTTGATAACTTGATAAGCTTTGCTTGAATTATAGAAACCAACATGGGAAGCTTCTGGGATCAGGCACTGGGCTCATGAATGTAAAAAGAAATTTTGCATTAATATTGGTAGATGATTGACTTCATGAAATATCACCAAACAACACACTGCATCTTTCCCAACACTTCCTTTTAGCTACTCAAAATCAAGCTCTTCATGACATTATACACTGCTATGTTCTTGTTACTGATCTCTAAATAGGTAATTATTCACTTTCTTGACTGTGATCACCTCAGAGAAAATTTCCCTGACTTTTCTATCTGAACAAATTTCCCTTTATTATTTTCTATCTCAACTCTTGTTCTTTTTCTTCATAAGCTTCACTGTAACATGCTGTTACTTCCCTGGTGGCTCAATGGTAAAGAATCTGCCTGCTAATGCAGGAGACACAGGTTTGATCCCTGGGTTGGGAAGATCTTCTAGAGGAGGAAATGGCAACCGCTGCAGCATTCTTGCCAGGATAATCCCATGGACAGAGGAGCCTGGCGGGCTACAGTTCATGGGGTCACAAAGAGTTGAGCATGACTGAGGGATTGAGCCCAACATGTGCTTGTTTTATTTGCCTGTTATTTGAGTTTTTGGTCTGTCACTTTAAATGGAATATAAACTTCATGTGTCCTGTTGAGAAAGGAGCTGAAATAAGAAGGTATATCTCTATCTATCTATCTAACTGTGTCTTTGTCCCACTTCAGCTAATCTTCAGTCTTCAAACTCACTCAATAGGGGCGTCTGACCTAGAACTCCTAAGTCCCTGGGAGTTTCCTGGATGATAGCTGTATCTTTTGTCCTTAGGAGGCAACTCTTGGTGGGTTCTTAGACGGCAAATAGTTACTAGAAGTACCAAGCCATAAATGGAAGCTTGGAACTTTTATCCTCACCCCTTAATCTCCAGAAAGGGGAGAGGGACTGAACACTAAGTTAGCAATGGATCATGCCTACGGGATGCAGTTTTCATAAAACAGTCCCTGCAGTAATAAGGTTTGAAAACCTTCTGGGTTGGTCAACACATCCATGCACCATGAGAGTGGTGTGCTTCAATAACCAGGGGGACGGAAGGTCCTGAACTCAGGAGCCTTCTGAGATGTGCATCGCTTCATCTGGCTGTTCATCTGTATCTTCTATCAGATCCCTTACTAGAAAATAAACTGGTAACTGTAAGTCAGTGTTTCACTGGGCTTGGTGAGCTGTTATAACAAATAATCAAATCCTAGGAGCGAGCTGTGAGAACCCTGACTTATAGCTGCTAAGTCAGAGGCACTTGGGGCAACCTGGGACTTGCAATTTACAGCTGAAGTGGAGGCAGTTTTGTGAGAGTTGAGCCCTTAACCTGAGGAATCTGATGCTAACTCCGGGTAGATAGTGACTGAGCTGACTTGAATTGAATAGCCATCTGTTATCAGAATTGGTCATTATGAGAGTAAATCCCCAAATATTTAAAGTAGTATTAACAGTATCAAAAGAAAACAGTGCATTTTCCCCTTTTCTCTTCATTGATTCCTATACATAGCCTACAGAATAAGCTCAATAAATAATAGTTAATGTGCTATGTGTGTGCAAGCTAAGTCGCCTCAGTTGTGTCTGACTCTTGGGACCCTATGGGCTGTAGCCCACCAGGCTCCTCTGTCCATGGAATTCTCCAGGCAGGAATACTGGAGTGGGTAGCCATACCCACCTCTAGGAGACCTTCCCAACCCAGGGATTAAACCTGCATCGCTTATGCCTCCTGCACTAGCAGACAGGTTCTTTACCACTAGTGCCACCTGGGAAGCACTAGTGTGCTATACATTATCCCAAATACTTTACATCTGTTAACTCACTTATTCTTACAACAACCGTAATGGAGGATATAATTATTATCTCTATGTTGCAGCTATGGAAACAGAGATACACAGAGACCAAATAAATTGTTCAGGGCCACACAGCTTGTTTGTGGATTAGTTGGAATGCAGATGCAGGAAATCTGACTCTGGAATTCATGCTTTTAATGAATAGTCATTATTACATATAATACCTTCTTACCTATAAAAAGTTAAGTAATAAAGGAAAGTGTTCTAAAGCAAAAGTAGGTGATGCACTGAAATAATGGTAAAATGTTCCCAAGTAACTTTGAAATGCAAGCAATAATGATTTCCCTGAATGTCCTCTGTCAAAGAATGATTTCCAGGCTAGTTGAACTATATTGTTGAAAGCTCTAAGGCATTGTTAAGATATTAACATATCTAAAGAAAGAATGTGTCAATCACTAGGGAGATTATTCTGCAATGGAAATAAACAACACAGAAAAGAGAATTAAAGGGGTGTTACTAGGCTAAGGAAACCATCCTCCTTCCCTGCTCTCTGCTCAGTCTGAGAAGGAAGATGGCAGGTTGATAAATACTTTACAGGTGTTCTTTTTGAATTGTGGTAAAATATACATAATGTCAGATCTACATTTGTATCATTTCTCAGTGTTCATTTTAAAAGCCTTAGCTGAGATTTTTGTGTAGCTAATGAGCAGCCATTAGGATGGATATGCACAAGTCTTATGCTTATTTCTTAATTTCTTGTTTTATTTCTGTGCTCCTGCTCAGTCGCTAAGTCATGTCTGACTCTTTATGACCCCATGGACAGTAGCATGCCAGGCTTCTCTGTGCATGGGACTTCCCAGGCAAGAATACTAGAGTGGGTTGCCATTCCTTTCTCCAGCGGATCTTCCCAACCCAGGGAACTCCTGAGTTTCCTGCATTGGCAGGCGGATTCTTTACCACTGAGTCACCTGGGAAGCCCCCATATACAGATTTTTAGCAAAGTATAATTTGAAAGATGGAGGTGAGAGCAATGATTTGAGTGTAGAGGTAGCAGAAAGAAACTAAAACTGCTCTGCATCACTTTGCATGGTGAGTACACAAGCTAGCTCCAGTGCAAACAGAGGATTTTGCAAATAACAGAAGAGGTGGCAAAATGCTTATCTTCCTAGGATGGATGAATGTTTTCCTTTGGGACTGGTTACATATGTCCTAGCCAACAGTATACTTTTGCAAGAATCTTAAAGCATTTTTGTAACCATACTAGTATAGAGATCTTTAAAGTAAACACCCACACTGTATTGCTTGTGTGTCTTACAGTGACACTTCCTCATTGGACTAGTTTGCCTAGCGTGACTAAGGAAGAATAACAAATTTGAAGGAATACACTGCCAGAGATGGGGAGTGTACAATGGATGCAGGGGTGTAACATTTCCTAAAAGGCATCATGGGAGATCTATACAGCTTTTAAAAATTCAGTGTAGAGCCACGGACAACAAAGTGCTGTTAGGAAAAAATTGATATGCCATGCAACTTTAAATGGTATACTTTTTTGAAAGAAAGGGAGAAACAAACCATAAAACTAAATGAGACTTGGCTCATCACCACCCTCAAACCCCCAGGATCTTGAAGGATCACATTAAGAAATGTATTTCATTTCTTGAACTCCAGGGTAGAAGAAAGCAGCCTGGAAGTATATTTAATTCAAAAGCCAACGGGTTGATTTGGAGGAGATGGATTAAAAACTGTATGTAAATATTAGGAAGATGGCTTTGAGGAGGCTATAACTAGCCATTGAGGCCCTGGTCTTCCATGCATGGTCCAAGGAAAGGCTGTACTTCCCAATATACTATCTGTCTGGTTCCAGATTGAGTGGGTCAGGATACCCAAGCCTGGGTCAATAAGCATTAAAACTTCAAACTATATCACTTGTTTTAAGTCTACGATATACCAGCAAATGTTTGATTACCAATTACTTTTCCGTGTAGCTTCCTTATATGAAGGAAATGTACTGCCAAAGAATTTTTGTTTGACCCACTTGACAATTAGAAATCTCTCAGTTCAGTCGGTCAGTTGTGTCCGACTCTTTGCAACCCCATGGACTGCAGCACGCCAGTCCTCCCTGTCCAAGCAACTCCTAGAACTTACTCAAACTGATGTTCATCGAGTTGGTGATGCCATCAAACCATCTCATCCTCTGCGTCCCTTTCTCCTCCCACCTTCAATCTTTCCCGGCATCAGGGTCTTTTCAAATGAGTCAGCTCTTTGCATCAGGTGGCCAAAGAATTGGAGTTTCAGCTTCAGCATCAGTCCTTCCAATGAATACTCAGGACTGATCTGCTTTAGGATGGCCTGGTTGGATCTCCTTGCAGTCCAAGGGACTCTCAAGAGTCTTCTCCAACATCACAGTTCAAAAACATCAATTCTTCAGCATTCAGCTTTCTTTATAGTCCAACTCTCACATCCATACTTGACTACTGGAAAAACCATAGCCTTGACTAGATGTACCTTTGTTGGCAAAGTAATGTCTCTGCTTTTTAATATGCTATCTGCTGTCTAGGTTGCTCACAGCTTTTCTTCCCAGGAGCAAGCAAGCAAGCATCTTTTAATTTTATGGCTGCAGTCACCATCTGCAGTGATTTTGGAGCCCCCAAATAGTCTTTCACTGTTTCCATTGCTTCCCCGTCTATTTGCTATGAAGTGATGGGACCGGATGCCATGATCTTAGTTTTCCGAATGTTGAGTTTTAAGCCAACATTTTCACTTTCCTCTTTCACTTTCATCAAGAGGCTTTTTCGTTCTTCTTCACTTCCTGCCATAAGGGTGGTGTCATCTGCATATCTGAGGTTATTGATATTTCTCTTGGCAAACTTGATTCCACCTTGTGCTTCATCCAACCTAGTATTTCACATAATATACTCTGCATACGAGTTAAATAAGCAGGGTGACAATATACAGCCTTGATGTACTCCTTTCCTGATTTGGAACCACTCTGTTGTTCCATTTCCAGTTCTAACTGTTGCTCCTTGATCTGCATACAGATTTCTCAGGAGGCAGGTAAGGTGGTCTGGTGTTCCCATCTTTTTCAGAATTTTCCGTAGTTTGTTGTGATACACATAGTCAAAGGCTTTGGCATACTCAATAAAGCAGAAATAGATGCTTTTCTGAAACTCTATTTTTTTTTTTCTGATGATCCAACGGATGTTTGAAATTTGATCTTTAGTTCCTCTGTCTTTTCTAAATCCAGCTTGAACTTCTGACAGTTCACTGCTCATGTATTGTTGAAGCCTGGCTTGGAGAATTCTGAGCATTACTTTGCTAGCGTGTGAGATGAGTGCAATTGTGTTGTAGTCTAAATATTCTTTGGCATTGCCTTTCTTTGAGATTGGAATGAAAACTGACTTTTCCAGTCCTATGGTCACTGCGGAGTTTTCCAAATTTGCTGGCATATTGGATATAGCACTTTCACAGCATCATTTTTTAGGATTTGAAATAGCTCAACTGGAATTCCATCACAACTGGAATTTCTCCACTAGCTTTGTTCATAGTGATGCTTCCTAAGGCCCGCTTGACTTCAAATTCCAGGATGTCTAGCTCTAGGTGAGTGATCACACCATCATGGCATTGTAGAATTCTCTAATTAACTGCATCATAGTATTGTCTAATTAATTACAAGTAACACACTGACATTTTCAGTTATTTGACTTGTTATATAACTGACCTGCTAAGAGAGGCTGCTGCTGCTGCTAAGTCACTTCAGTCGTGTCTGACTCTGTGCGACCCCATAGACAGCAGCCCACCAGGCTCCCCCGTCCCTGGGATTCTCCAGGCAAGAACACTGGAGTGGGTTGCCATTGCCTTCTCCAATACATGAAAGTGAAAAGTGAAAGTGAAGTTGCTCAGTCGTGTCCAACTCTTAGGGACCCCATGCACTGCAGCCTTCCAGGCTCCTCCATCCATGGGATTTTCCAGACAAGAGTACTGGAGTGGGGTGCCATTGCCTTCTCCGAAGAGAGATTGAATTGGCTATAATCTATATGCATTTGTTGTCTTTGGTTATTGTGATTCTCATTCTATGCTAATTAACTACTATTTTATACATCATTATATATATATATATATATTATACATTAACTACTATTTTATACAGTCTATACAGTTCTGGTTAATATGCATCACTTCTCAAAGATGGTACCAAGTCAAATATGCTGAAGAAACTTAGTGTTTGAAATAAAGGGTGAGGGCAGATATGAAATGTTATTAATCTATCATCACCTTTGCTTTGGTGTCTTTTTGCTATTGTTCAGTTGTTCTGTCATGTTCAACTCTTTGTGACCCCATGGATTGCAGCACGCCAGGCTTCCCTGTCCTTCACTCTCTCCCAGAGCTTGTTGATTTCTTGGTTGCCAGTAAAACTGAGATCACCAGCATAATTTCTTTCTGCATTACCATGACTTGCCATTTCCAGTTAACCAACTACCTCTTGAATATTAGAAATTTTGGAGTGTGAAGGCTTGTACATTGTACTTCCACAAAGATTTCCTGAACTGTGCTGAACTTGATTGCTTATTTTCTGAAATTTTCAAACAAAATCATTGAGAACTACACTGCTCCCTAACTAACCTCTTGTAACTTTTTAGTGTCCTAAACTGAATGGGTTCAGTGTGCCTTCCTCCATGCCCACATGGAAGGTCTTCCAGATCTTCCATATAAGCAGGTCTGTGTTCCAGACCTGCTATATCAGCAGAACAACCTCACAGATGCTGAACAGAGGTGCTGCATCTCACTGCTGACTCAAGCTATCAGTTTTGGTCCGCTCCTGAGAGCTACTGGGATCGCCAGACTGTATGACTCACACACAAGACTCCTCCTGCTGTGAAACCTACTCTCTAGTCACCACCTTGCACTAATGTCCATTTAAAATAGAATGTGAACATCCAAATCATAGAGTATCACTTTTAGCTTTATACTCTTGAGTCAACTTTTGACTTAACTTTGAAGTTACTTTCATAACAGAATTTATATTTCACTATGAAGCATCTCTATGATAGGGATGCACATTTCATGTCTTTATAGTTTGCATTCAGAGGAGTAATATATAAAAGAACCATTGTGTCAATACTGTTTGAACACGTGCTGTTAAATTTGCCTGTGACATTTGTGGGACAGAATAATATAGCAATTCCACTGGAGTTACTTGTATATCTTAGTCATTTTTATGCATTGATGCATTTAAGATAACTGCAATTTCAATATCTTGTGGGCAGGCAGAACAGAGTCATTTAATCATTAGAGTGAATTGCCAATTCAGATATGTTGAAAATTTAGGCTTTTTGTTATTTTTTGCAAGACATCCTTAATATAACTTTTAAAAGTGTGTGGAAGACACAGTTTGTGGAAGTATATTGTTCCATACTTGCACATGTATAAAAAACATCTTGGGTATGTATATATATATATATGTTAATACTATGCAGTCCTCTGATAAGGTAGAAAAAGAGGCATTAAAAGGAAATATGTTTAGCGTTAATTATGAGAACCTTTTTTTTTGGAAGGTATAGATCTACAACTCATGACACAAGTTAATATTTTAAGTGAAAAAAATTTGAAATGAGGTAACATAAAATGGTTTCTGGTAATTTTGAGCAATAAGGTATATGCGAGGAGGTCATAGAAACACATTAGAGTAAGTTGGCTCCAATACAAAGGGATCTCAGAACAAAAACGTTCCATCACATTCTAACTTGTGTTTCTGAAGTGAAGTGAAGTGAAGTCGCTCAGTCATGTCCAACTCTTTGCGACCCCATGGACTGTAGCCCACCAGGCTCCTCCGTCCATGGGATTCTCCAGGCAAGAGAACTGGAGTGGGTTGCCATTTCCTTCTGACATGTTTGCAATTGCTTTCTCTTATTAGTAGTAGTTTTGAAGAAAATTGCTTTATATCTATATCTTCTATGGAGTCCTAGATAATGTCTTGCATAGAGTTGATTTGGAATGTGTGAATATATAATAGGAATTGTAAAGAACATCATTAGTATGTTGATGCCATGTGACTCAGACATCAAAGAATCCGCCTGCAATGCTAGAGATGCAAGTTTTATCCCTGGGTGGGGAAGATCCCCTGGAGAAGGAAATGGCTACACACTCTGGAATTCTTGACTGGAGAATCCTACGGACAGAGGAGTCTGGTGGGCTACAGTCTATGGGGGCACAAAGAGTCAGCCACGACTGAGCTGCTAACAAAAGGCTGCTGTCAGGGTGTTTCCTTGTCTGAAGGGGTTGCAGGCTCTGCTTTGCAATTGGGCGGCATTGCTAGCTGGGCTCTCTACTTGAGCAAAGCCTCAAGCCTTGCTCAGCAGCTAGGCAGGAGTGCAGACTGGGCTTTTCTGCTGGGGTGGGCTGTAGGCTAGACTCTGGTGCTGGGTTGGCTGCAGGCTGGACTCCACCGCTCAGGGCTACAGCAGGCTGGGCTCTGGGATGCCTGGTGTGCTCTGCAGGGTCTTTGGTTATGTGGCGCCAGAGCCTACGTGGATCTGCTGGCTTGCTTCATGCCCTGGAGGGGCTATAGTAGGAGCTCCGGGGGCCAAGGTTCTCAGGTAAGGTGGGACTGGTGGCTACACTCAGCAGTTGGGCAGGACTGTGAAATGGCCTCCCTTCCCTGGTGGGGTGGTTAAAGGCTCCAGGACCAGTACAACCTTTTGCGTGGGGCCCGGATTAGGTAGCACTAAGTGCCCTGGCCCTACAAGGTCACCCTCAGCTGTGCAGATGGACAGAGCATCCCGGATGGCTGGGATCTCTGCATGGGTGCTGCTGCAAGCAGGACCACAGCCTGCGAGATCTCAGCCTTGGTTGCTGTCAGCCTGGGCCCTCTTTCCCATCACCGTCTAATCCCCACATGTCAAGTCCCACAGGTTCCTCAGTGATCTCCATGAGACAAGACCTGAATGAGCCTCCCAGGAAGCCTCCTACACTTCTGGGGAACTGAATGCCCATGTTGTATTCTCTTTTCCCTTCCCAGAACCTAGACACCCCAGGGTCCTTCCCCATGTGGGAAGGGGCAGTGCCCCAGAGTGACGTTGCTCCCCTTTCTCTTCCAATGTGCTTCTTCTCCATCTCTGAGGTCCAGGGCATGCTTCAGTCTCACCTCCAGTTCTGGAATTTTCACAGTGGTGTCTTATTTGTGGACATTGCTCATTGGTCTTTTGGTGAGGAATGGAGTCAGGAAAACCTATGTCACAAGTTTGATAATATTTATCTTAAGCCACATTCCCTGGGTCTTCTCTTTTCTAATCTGCAGAAATCACATCTCTTACTTTCATAAAATAATTCTGGATCTGCCCAGGCAGCATGTATAAGTGCTTATGGACTAAATTTTTCAATTGTCTACCATGTCTTTTCTCTGCCTGGAAAAGAAAGTGAAGGTGCTCAGTCGTGTCTCTTTGTGACCCCATAGACTATAGCCTACCATAGACTGTAGCCTACAGGCTTCTCCATCCATGGGATTTTCCAGGCCAGAATACTGGGGTGGGATACCATTTTCTTCTCCAGTGGATCTTCCCAACACAGGGATCAAACCCAGGTGTCCTGCATTGCAGGCAGACACTTTACCCTCTGAGCCACCAGGGAATCCCATAACACATAAGCAAATGGGTGTGACTACGTCCCAATGCAACTTTATTTGTAAAAGCAAGCAGTATTTTGCTGATCCTGATGCTATTTTAAAAGTGTTAGGTGTCAAATTTTGTCCTCTGTTTAACTTACCTGCTATTTGGTGCTCTGTATATAACTGATGTTCAATTCAATATTTCTGAATAAGGGACTTATATTATCAGATCACTTTAATTATAATCAAACTAATTGTGTGCAAAGAGGACAAATATTATTTTAGACTAAATTGCTAACTACTAGATTTCAAGGTTTTTCTATGTTTTTTACTTCACTGTAGTGGATGTTTTTTAAGTCTAAGTCTGAAAGCACAAAAATCTGATAGTCTTATTTGGAGTGAATAGAAACTCTTGGGTCTCCTAATCTCTACCATAAATTGTAGATGTAGTTATTTTCAAGTATGTGGAAAATATGAAAAGAGTGAACCAACTTTTGAGACTTATCTCTGCTTCATCTGGAAGCAAATGATTTCATTTTTCTCTGGAGGAAGATTGGTTCTTAGTCAACCAGAAGTAGAAAGTTCTACTTTTCTGGAATAAGCTAGCAGAAATTTAATCACTCTATTTGAATTATTATATGGCCGATTCATACACCGATATACTGGTGTTTTATTTTGTGTGTGTGTCTGAGTGGGAAGCAGTAGAGGTTGTTCATGATGCAAGACTGGGCTGAGTACCTAACAGAGATTTAATCAATCAACAGATTGATTACCTTACAGGTTAAAAGAAAAAAAAGAAAGCGAAACACCCTCTCTTATTTGAAATTTCTCATCACTTAACTTGAACTGTACAGTTTAATACTTTTAGAGGGCCTCTGGTTTAGGTGTTTGGCATGTTTTACGTGTGCACGTCTGTATGCTTAGTTGCTTCAGTCGTGCCTGACTCTTTGCTACCATGTGGACTGTAGCCCACCAGGGTTCTCTGTCAATTGCATTCTCCAGGCACAAATAGAGGAGTGGGTTGCCATACCTTCTTCCAGGGGAACCTTCCGGACACAGTGATCAAACATGGTCATTTAAGTCTCTTGCATTGGCAGGTGGGTTCTTTACCACTAGTGGCAGCTTGGAAGCCCTGTTTTATATGTAAGGTTTGTTTATTCAATATCTTTTCCTGAAAGATTTTTTAGTTTTTGCCTCTAATTCACCTTGCTGTTACTCAAAATATTCCAATCTGATTGCTAGCTTTGCCTGCCTATTAGAATTTCTCACCCACATTGACACAAAAATGCAATGATAGGTAAGTCTCAAACTGCATTTGCTAAGAACATATAAAGAGATGAAGAGAGCCTGCAGTAAGACTCTAGAGCTCAGAAGGCTGTTAGGGAGGTTGGGTTTCTAACAGGGATCGGAAATGAAGAAATGATTCAAGTTTGAGTTCAGGGAGATTGGGGAAAGGAGACAAATGGAATGGCTATTTAAAACACTGATGTCAAATATCTCCTTCTCTCCTTTATGGGCTATCTTAGATAAAATTGAATTAGCTCGTTGTTTTTATAGGTATGGGCTTTTTCATCATAACTGAAACAGAAATGAACCTTACTTTAAGACTGACTTAAAAGCAAGGAAGGAAGGACAGAACACAACCGATACTGCTTGTGTCTGAGTTGGACAAACAAAATAGGATTATCCAGTCAAGTGGGCATACCTTAAACCCTGACACTTAAATCTGATCACAGGGACCACAGCCTTGTCTAACTCAATGAACTTATGAGTCATGCCATGTAGGGCCACCCAAAATGGATGGGTCATGGTGGAATGTTCTGACAAAATGGTCCACTGGAGAAGGGAATGGCAAACCACTTCAGTATTCATGCCTTGAGAACCCCATGAACAGTATGAAAAGGCAAAAAGATAAGACACTGAAAAATGAACTCTCCAGGTCAGTAGGGGCCCCATATGCTACTGGAGAGCAGTGGAAAAATAACTCAAGAAAGAATGAAGAGATTAAGCCAAAGCAAAAACAACACCCAGCTGTGGAACTGACTGCTGATGGAAGCAAGGTCTGATGCTGTAAAGACCAATATTGCATAGGAACCTGGAATGTTAGGTCCATGAATCAAAGCAAATTGGAAGTGGTCAAACAGGAGATGGCAAGAGTGAACATCGACATTTTAGGAATCAGTGAACTAAAATGGACTGGAATGGGTGAATTTAACTCAGATGACCATTATATCTACTACTGTGGGCAAGAATCCCTTAGAAGAAATGGAGTAGCCATCATAGTCAACAAAAGAGTCTGAAATGCAGTACTTGGATGCAATCTCAAAAACAACAGAATGATCTCTGTGTATTTCCAAGACAAACCATTCAATATCATGGTAATCCAAGTCTATTCCCTGACCAATAATCCTGAAGAAGCTGAAGTTGAACGGTTCTATGAAAACCTATAAGACCTTTTAGAACTAACACCCCAAAAGATGTCCTTTTCATTATAGGGGACTGGAATGCAAAAGTAGGAAGTCAAGAGATACCTGGGGTAACAGACAAATTTGGCCTTGGAATACAGAATGAAGCAGGGTGAAAGCTAGCAGAGCTCTGCCAAGAGAATGCACTGGTCATAGCAAACACCCTTTTCCAACAACACAAGAGAAGACTCTACACATGAACATCACCACATGGTCAATACCAAAATCAGATTGATTATATTCTTTTCAGCCAAAGATGGAGAAACTCTATAAAGTCAGCAAAAACAAGACCAGGAGCTGACTGTGGCTCAGATCATGAATGTCTTATTGCCAAATTCAGACTTAAATTGAAGAAAGTAGGGAAAACCACTAGACCATTCAGGTATGACTGAGATAAAATCCCTTATGATTACACAGTGGAAGTGACAAATAGATTCAAGGGATTAGATCTGATAGAGTGTCTGAAGAACTATGAATGGAGGTTCCTAACATTGTACAGGAGACAGGGATCAAGACTATCCCTAAGAAAAAGAAATGCAAAAGGGCAAAATGCCTGTCCAAGGAGACCTTACAAATAACTGAGAAAAGAAAAGACATGAAAGGCAAAGGAGAAAAGGAAAGATATACCCATCTGAATGCAGAGTTCCAAAGAATAGCAAGTAGAAATAAGAAAGCTTTTCTCAGTGATCAGTGCAAAGAAATAGAGGAAACCAATAGAATAGGAAAGACTAGAGATATCATCAAGAAAGTTAGAAATACCAAGGGAATGTTTCATGCAAACATAGGCAAAATAAAGGCTAGAAATAGTATGGACCTAACAGAAGCAGAAGATATAAGAAGAGGTGGCAAGAACACAGAATTATACAAAAAGGCCTTCATGACTGAAATAACTACGATGGTGTGATCACTCACCTAGAGGCAGACATACTGGAATGAGAAGTCAAGTGGGCCTTAGAAAGCATCACTACGAACAAAGCTAGTGGAAGTGATGGAATTCCACTTGAGCTATTTCAAATCCTAAAAGATGCCAGCAAATCTGGAAAACTCAGCAGTGGCCACAGCACTGGAAAAGGTCAGTTTTCATTCCAATCCCAAAGAAAGACTATGCCAAAGAATGTTCAAACTATTGTACAGTTGCACTCATCTCACATGCTAGCAAAGTAAATGCTATAATTCTCCAAGCCAGTCTTCAATAGTATATGAATAGTATATGAATAGTATATGAACTTTCAGACGTTCAAGCTGTATTTAGAAAAGGAAGAGGAACCAGAAGTCAAATTTCCAACATCCTTTAGGCCATCGAAAAAGAAAGAGAGTTCCAAAAAAGCATCTACTTCTGGTTTATTGAGTATGCCAAAGCCTTTGACTCTGTGGATCACAACAAACTATGGAAAATTCTTCAAGAGATGGAAATACCAGACCACCTTACCTTCCTCCCTAGAAATCTGCATGCAGGTCAAGAAGCAACAATTAGAATTATACATGGAACAGCAGACTGATTCCAAATCAGGAAAGGAGCATGTCAAGGCTGTATATTGTCACCCTGCTTACTTAACTTTAAATCATGAGAAATGCTGGGCTAGATGAAGCACAATCTGGAATCAAGATTGCCAGGACACCTATCAATAACCTCAGATGTGCAGATGACACCAACCTTAAGGCAGAACATGAAGAGGAACTAAAGAGCCTCTTGATGAAACTGAAAGAGGAGAGTGAAAAGTTGGCTTAAAACTCAACATACAGAAAACAAAGATCATGGCATCTGGTCCCATCACTTCATGAAACATAGATAGGGACACAGTGGGAACAGTGATAGACTTTTTTTTTTTTTTTTGCCTTCAAAATCACTGCAGATGGTGACTGCATCCATGAAACTAAAAGATACTTGCTCCTTGGGAGAAAAGATGACCAACCTCACTTCAGTTTAGTTCAGTCTCTCAGTCATGTCCAACTCTTTGCAACCCCATGAATTGCAGCATGCCAGGCCTCCCTGTCCATCACCAACTCCTGGCATTCACCCAACCCATGTCCATTGAGTCAGTGATGCCATCCAGCTGTCTTATCCTCTGTCATCCCCTTTTCCTCCTGCCCCCAATCCCTCCCAGCTCAGAGTCTTTTCCAATGAGTCAACTCTTTGCATGAGGTGGCCAAAGTACTGGAGTTTCAGCTTTAACATCAGTCCTTCCAAAGAACACCCAGGACTGATCTCCGTTAAGATGGGCTGGTTGGATCACCTTGCAGTCCAAGGGACTCTCAAGAGTCTTCTCCAACACCACAGTTCAAAACCATCAATTATTCAGCGCCCAGCTTTCTTCAGAGTCCAACTCTCACATCCATACATGACTACTGGAAAAACCATGGCCTTGACTAGAAGGACCTTTGTTGGCAAAGTAATGTCTCTGCTTTTCAATATGCTATCTAGGTTGGTCATAATTTCCTTCCAAGGAGTAAGTGTCTTTTAATTTCATGGCTGCAGTCACCATCTGCAGTGATTTTGGAGCCCCCAAAAATAGTCTGACACTGTTTCTACTTTTTCCCCATCTATTTCCCATGAAGTGATGGGACTGGATGCCATGATCTTTGTTTTCTGAATGTTGAGCTTTAGGCCAACTTTTTCACTCTCTTCTTTCACTTTCATCAAGAGGCTTTTTGTTCTTCTTCACTTTCTACCATAAGGGTGGTGTCATCTGCATATCTGAGGTTATTGATATTTCTCCCAGCAATCTTGATTCCAGCTTGTGCTTCTTCCAGCCCAGAGTTTCTCATGATATACTCTGCATAGAAGTTAAATAAGCAGGGTGACAATACACAGCCTAGACAGCATATTAAAAAAACAGAGATATTGCTTTGCCAACAAAGGTCCATCTAGTCAAAGCTATGATTTTTCCAGTAGTCATGTATGGATGTGAGAGTTGGACTGTAAAGAAAGCTGAGTGCTGAAGAACTGATGCTTTTGAACTGTGGTGTTGGAGAAGACTCTTGAGATTCCCTTGGACTGCAAGGAGATCCAACCAATTAATCCTAAGGGAAATCAGTCCGTGATATTCATTGGAAGAACTGATGCTGCAGCTGAAACTCCAATACTTTGGCCTTCTGATGTGAAGAACTGAGTCATTTGAAAAGGCCCTGATTGTGGTACATATACACAATGGAGTATTACTCAGCCGTTAAAAAGAATTCATTTGAATCAGTTCTGATGAGATGGATGAAACTGGAGCCGATTATACAGAGTGAAGTAAGCCAGAAAGAAAAACACCAATACAGTATACTAACACATATATATGGAATTTAGGAAGATGGCAATGACGACCCTGTATGCAAGACAGGGAAAGAGACACAGATGTGTATAACGGACTTTTGGACTCAGAGGGAGAGGGAGAGGGTGGGATGATTTGGGAGAATGCCATTCTAACATGTATACTATCATGTGAATTGAATCGCCAGTCTATGTCTGACGCAGGATGCAGCATGCTTGGGGCTGGTGCATGGGGATGACCCAGAAAGATGTTATGGGGAGGGAGGTGGGAGGGGGGTTCATGTTTGGGAATGCATGTAAGAATTAAAGATTTAAAAAAAAAAAAATGAAAAGGCCCTGATGCTGAGAAAGATTGAAGGTGGTTGGAGAAGGGGGCAACAGAGGATGAGATGGTTGGATGGCCTTAGTGACTCACTGAACATGAGTTTGAGTAAGTTTTGGGAGTTGGTGATGAACAGGGAAGCCTGGTGTGCTGCAGTCCATGAGGTTGCAAAAAGTAGGACATGACTGAATGACTGAACTGACTGGACATTTAAAAAATCCACTTACCTTACTTATATATGTGTTCTTATAATATTCACAGTATTACGATGTAACTTACAAGCCTACATTCTGGACAGAACATTTTTGACCAGAGAAGTTTTAAAAATTTGTTTAAAATAACTGTTACACTTTGTGGTGCAATCAGAACCATACTTAGGTTGAAAACAGTAAGTTGGTTCCTACTCTCAAAAAATTATGAATTTGTATACAGTAAAATTTACTCTCGGTGCCTGGCAGTAGGAATTTTGAAAATTAAATATCGACATATAGCTCTCATCATCAGTATCATCAGCATCATCACTCTCTAAATTTTTCTTGCTCTCCCCCTGGCAACCACTGAGCTCTTCTCTGGCCTTTGGCTTCTTCCAGAATACTATCAGTTCAGTTGCTCAGTTGTGTCCAGTTCTTTGAAACCCCATGGACTGCAGCACACCAGGCTTGCTTGTCCATCACCAAATGCTATACATGTATGAAACTGCATAGTACATTGCCTTTTGACTCTGATTTTTCCCCTTAACATATTTCATTTGTGATTCATCCATGTTTTGCATGTATCAATAATTGATTAAATCCATTTTATTGCTGGGTAGAGTTCTACTGATGATTGTATCATGAATTGTTTTTTTTTTTTTTAAGTCTATTCACCAGTTGAAAGACATTTTGGTTGCTTCTAGTTTCTGGAGGTAAATAAAGATGCCTTAAACATTTGCATTCAGTTTTTGTGTGAACATAAACTGTCAATCCTCTTGGGTCAATGCCTCAACTAGGAATTTCTGGGTAAGTGTTTATTTTAGAGGAAACTGCCCAACTTTTTTCCCAAAGTAGTTGCATCGCATTGCAGCTCTGTCAGCAATGTGTAATTGCTCTAGTTCCTCGACTTCACCAGCATTAGATATTATTAGGTTTTATTTCTTTTATAATCCTAGTATCTTTGTGGTGGTATTCCACTGTAATTTTAATTTGCATTTCCCAAGTGATAATGATGAGTTTTCATGTAAGTATTCACCATCTGTAGTAGTTTTGATATATTTCTCTATACTGTTGCTAAAAAAATTTAGTGGCTTATGAAACAACACAGATTTATTATCCAATAATTCAGTATGTCAGGAGTTTAAAATCAGTTTCACTAAAAGCAGCACCTGAAATTAAGGTGCTGGTGGATCTGTGTTCCTTCTGAGAATCTAAGAAAGAATCTACTTTCTTGCCTTTTCCAGCTTCTAGAAACTGCTTGCATTCCTTGGCTTATGACAACTTCCTCCATCATCAAGGCAAGGCGCATGACACGATTTTTGCTCTATGACCTCTGCTTCCCAACTTATATCTTCTGACTCTGGTTGTCTTGCTTCCCTCTTAGAAGGACCATTGTGATTATATAAAACCTACCTGAGTAATGGAAACTAGCTTCTTCACCTCAAAATCTTTAATACAAGTGCAATTTTAAAGTTCTTTCACACGTTTTAGTGGCTAAGATGTAGACATCTCTAGGGAACATTGTACAGCTTCCCAAACTATCCATATATCTTTTTGGTGAAGTTAACATTCAAATCTTTTGATCACTTTTTACATTGGATTATTTATTTTTTATTGTTGAGTTTTAGAATTCTTAACATGGTCTAGATGCTAGTGCTTTGTCAAATATATGATTTCCAAGTATTTTCCCCCAGTCTGTTTCCATTCTTAAAACAGTGTCTTTCACAAAGTAAACAAATTTGACTATTTTTACTTCAAGTTCTAGTAAAAGTTTGCTTCATTTATTTAGAAACTTGATTTGTAAGGGCATATGCATTTAAAATTGTATTTCTTGATGGAAAGGCCTGTTTAAAATCATTAAGTAATATATCTGGCATTTTTCCTTGATATTAAATCTAATTTGTCATATATTAATATAGCTACTGTGGCTTTCTTTAGACTGATACTTGCATAGTCTCTTTTCATTGCTGTACTATTTAGATAATTATGTTTAAAACATGTTTCTTGTAAACAACATAAAATTGGGTATTAATTTTTTTTCTGTCCAATATGGCAATGACTTTTGTTTAATTTGTGTCTTCATGACATTAATAGATCAATTTCTTGCATCAATAAATGACACAGTATGGTAGGTTTTTGGTCAACTATTTTATTTCTTTCTGTTTCTATGATTTTGTTTCTCTGCCTCCTTTTTTCCTACCTTCTTTTGAATACCTTTGATATTTTAATATTTCTTTCCAGCTTATCTACTGACTTTCTCATACTATTCATGGCGTTCTTGTGGCAAGGATACTGGAGTGGCTTGCCATTCCTTCTTCCTGTGGACCATGTTTTGTCAGGAGAAGGATGCAGCAGAAGATGAGATGGTTGGATGGCATCTCTGGCTCAATGGACATGAATTTGAGCAAATTTCTGGAGATAGTGAAGGACAGAGAAGCCTTTAATGCCACAGTCAATGGGGTCACAAAGAACTGGACACAATTTAGAGACTGAACACCAACAGCTATTGACTTTTTAGCTATCTCTCATAGTCTCCTGTATTGCAGGTGGATTCTTTACTGTCTGAGCCACAGGGAGTTCTAGTATCTCATGGTATTACGTTTTAAAGGTTATTTTAGAAAATAAAGCATACATATCTCACTTTCACTGTATACTTGGAATTCATATTTTATCACCTTGAAGAAAATAGATAAATCTTTTAACCCTACTCCTTTAACTCCCTTGTGTTATAATTGTCATATGTAATGTATCTGTTTTCTTTGAACTAATCACTGGAGGACAGTATTAGTTTTGCTTCCAATAGTCATTCGTGTTAAATTGATCGAGATGGAAACAATCACTGTGCATTCACCTGCATCTTCACCATTTTTTGCTGTTCTTGTTCTTCCTTTATTCCTGAAGTTTCAAGTTTCCCTCTGGTGTCATTTCTTTTGTGCCTGAAAATATACTTTAACATTTCATTTGGAATAAGTTTAACAGCAACATATACTCTTTGTTTATCTTCATTTGGAAAAGCTTTTTGTCTTTATTCAAAGGAAGACATTTTTATTCAGCATAGAATCCTAGTTGATAATTTTCTTTTATTATATATATATATATATAATGATCATAAAAATCTATAGATTTGTATCTTTCAGCAAAATTGGGAAGCTTTAAGCCATTATTTCTGCATATATATATATATATATTCTGCATATATTTATGTTATATGTATATTTCTGCATATACACACATGCACACACACACACACACACACACACACACCCATATATCTAGGTGCCTAGTTACTCAGTCATGTCTGACTCTTTGCAACCTTTGGACGGTAGTCCACCAGGCTCCTCTGTCCATGGGACTTTCCAGGCAAGAATATTGGAGAGGGTTGTCATTTTCCTCCTCTGGGTAATCTTTCTGACCCAGGAATCGAACTCACAGCTCCTGTGTGTCCTGCATTGCATGTGTATTCTTTACCCACTGAGCCATCAGTGAAGCCCATATATATATGTGTGTGTATTATATATATATATATATATATATATATGTATATATATATATATGTATAATGGACTTCAGTGATATGAATATTAGTCCTTTTTATAGTTCTCATAAGTTCCTGAGGCTGTGTTCTCATTTCATTAATATGTTTTTCTTATTAAATTTTAGATTGGATTATTTTCATTGCTCTATCTTCAAGTGCATTGATTCTTTTCTAACCTCTTCATTTTTCTATTTATCTCATTGAGTGAATTTTTAAAGTTTCAGATATTTTATTTTTTAGTTCTAAATTTGTTTCCTTTTTTTCTACTTTCTATTTTTGTAGTGAGAATGCCTGTCTTTCAAAAGTACTTAATTTTATATCATAGAGTGTGCTTATAATAGATGATTTAAAATTACATCTAAACCATCTCAAGGTTCGCATCTGTTAATTATCTATTTTAATTGGTCACATATTCCTGGTTCTTTGTATACCAGTTCATCTTGAATTCTATCCTAGGCATTTTGAACATTGCCTGCCAAGTTCTGAGCCCTGTTAAAATCCTCTGAAAACTTATTTTTTGTTTGTTTTAGCAGTCAATCATTAAAGTCGGATTCAGACAGCTAGTTTTATCTAAACTCCAAGATTAGCTTAGTTTTCAAATCTTTTGCTATGCTGTTTTAGATCTGCTCTTGGTGTGTGCAATTCAGGTCTTAGTTTGGGAGTTGGTGGTGGTTTATATTGTTGTTTAATTCTCATAGCCTTAGATATGTTTCTATCTGCTTGCTCCATGCACACACAGCTTGGGGCTGAGTCTGGGACACATGTTAGTTTATTCACAGAATTAAGAGATCTTTTATCCAGACTTTATTTTGCAGAATCTACATCCAGCATGTAGAGCACCTCATTCCCAGTTTTACTGGTCAGAAAAGTGGTGTTTACCCATAGTGTTAGCCTGCTGCTCAGTCACATAGCTCTACATGGTTGTAGCAATTCTGAGGGAGAAACTGCAAGAGAAAAAAGAAAGAAAAATAACAGATTGTACTGAGACTTCTAGATACAGGACCCATTTTCTGAGTTTCTCTGGACATTTTTCTGTTTTTTTTTTTAATTGATTATTTTAACTGGAGGCTAATTACTTTACAATATTATAGTGTTTTTTGCTATACATGGACATGAATCAGCCATGGGTGTACATGTGTGCCCCATCCTGAATCCCCTCCCACCTCCCTTCCCCACCCATCCCTCTGGGTTGTCCCAGGGCACCAGCTTTGAGTGCCCTGCTTCATGCATTGAACTTGCACTGATGATCTGTTCCACATATGGTAATATACATGTTTCAGTGCTGTTCTCTCAAATCACATAGTCCAAAACTCTGTCCCTTACATGTGTGTCTCTTTTGCTGTCTTATGTATAGGGTCATCATTACGTCTTTCTAAATTCCATATATATGCATTAATATATTTAATTTCTAACTTCACTCTGTAGAATAGGCTCCAGTTTCATCCATCTCAATAGAAATGACTCAAATGCATTCCTTTTTATGGCTGAGTAATATTCCATTGTGTATATATACCACAAACTTCCTTATCCATTCATCTGCTGATGGGCACCTAGGTTGCTTCCATGTCCTGGCTATTGTAAACATTACTGTGATGAACATTGGGGTACATGTGTCTCTTTCAATTCTGGTTTCCTTGGTGTGTATGCCCAGCAGTGGGATTGCTGGGTCGTATGGCAGTTCTACTTCCGGTTTTTAAAGGAATCTCCTCACTGTTTTCCATAGTAGCTGTACTAGTTTGCATTTCTACCAACAGTGCAAGAGGGTTCCCTTTTCCTCACATCCTCTCCAGCATTTGTTGCATGTAGAATTTTTGGTGACAGCCATTCTGACTGGTGTGAGATGGTACCTCATTGTGGTTTTGATTTGCATTTCTCTCATAATGAGTGATGTTGAGTATCTTTTCATATGTTTGCTAGCCATCTGTATGTCTTCTTTACAGAAATGTCTGTTTAGTTCCTAGGTCCATTTTTTGATTGGGTCATTTATTTTTCTGGTTTTGAGCTGCATGAGCTGCTTGCATGTTTTAGGGATTAATTCTTTGTCAGTTGTTTTATTTTCTCCCATTCTGAAGGCTGCCTTTTCACCTTGCTTATAGTTTCCTTTGTTGTACAAAAGCTTTTAAGTTTAATTAGGTCTCATTTGTTTATTTTTGCTTTTATTTCCGTTACTCTGGGGGGGGGGGGGTCGTAGAGGATCTTGCTGTGATTTATGTCAGAGAGTGTTCTGCCTGTGTTTTCCTCTAAGAGTTTTATAGTTTCTGATCTTACATTTAGATCTTTAATCCATTTTGATTTTACTTTTGCATATGGTGTTAGAGAGTGTTCTAGTTTTCATTCTTTTACAGGTGGTTGACCAGTTTCCAGCACCATTTGTTAAACAGGTTGTCTTTTCTCCATTGTGTATTTTTGCCTGCTTTGTCAAAGGTAAGATGTCCACTCATGCATAGGTGCATGAATTTATCTCTGGGCTCTCTATTTCATTCCATTGATCTATAATTTCTGTCTTTGTGCCAGTACCATACTGTCTTGATGACTGTAGCTTTGTAGTATAGTCTGAAGTCAGGCAGGGCATTTCCCTTCTTTCTTTCTTCCTCCTTCCTTTCTTGTATTTTCTGTCTTTTTTTTCCTTTCCTTTCCTTTTTTCCTCTTTCTTTTCCTCATTCCCTTCCTCCCTTCCTCCTTGCTTCCTTCATTTCTTCCTTCCTTCCCCCCTTCCACTCTTTCTCTCTCTCTTTCCCCTTTGGAGTCTTAAATGCCCACATTGATGTTGCAGTGCCAGATCTTAATAACTGGGTCTGTCCCTGGGCAGGACATGGAAAGAAAAATTCAAGAAATAAAATGTGGCTGCTTCCCACATTCTTCAGCTCACAGAGGCATTTTCTGGTCAGTAAGGAGGAGCTTCTTCTTCATGTCTTGATGCCACTGCAATGTTCCACAACTGGGCCTCATTCTGTTCAGCTGACAGACAGAGGAGGGAAACAAACTGGAAAAATCACTTCCTTCATGAGTCCTTTTTCACATTTTGACTTTCTTCCCCATTCCTCTCACTATTGTTTATTTCATAGTGTTCTCTGATAGTTAAGTTTTAAATTATGTTGAGGTTTTAAATTCTAACCAGTTGGGAAAATAGGCTGTAGGGTGCTGAGTCTATCTTGAAATGCATTGTTAAATCTAGTTACTACTATTTTTGATTCTGTTTTCCTTATATTTTTCTTCTTCCTAGCAAAGAAGCAGAGTGTGGTGGTTATAAGCAGATTTTAGGAACAGAAAGCCTTGCTCTGAATTATGCTTTCATTCCTTGCTGTGCAAAGTAGGACTTGGCCTTAAAAGAAAAAAAAAAAAAACTTTTTGAAATGGGGACATGATAGTTGCTTTCTCATAATTGTTTGAAGATTAAGCGAGTTAACACATAAACAGTGATTAGAGGGACTTCTCTGATGGTGTAGTAGTTAAGCATCTCCCTGCCAATGCAGGGAACATGGGTTTGATTCCTGATCTGGGAAGATCTCACATACTAAATCCAGGTGCCACAGCTACTGAGCCCATGTGCCTAGAGCCTATGGATTGCAACAAAAATAGCCCCGGCTTCCTGCAACTAAGGAAATGCCAGTGTGCAGCAACAAAGACCCAGTGCAGCCAAATAAGCAAATAATAAAAAATCTTAAAAAGTGATTAGATCAGTTAACTACCAGTGGAATCATGATGTTACATAGTTCTACAGGGCAACATTTGTAGTGTAGATGGTCACAGTGGTCACTGAGCTTGGACTTGTGCAATGTGACGGTGGTTCCAGAGTCAGCTATTATATTATTATAGATATTATTAATTATTATGTCTTCTTTTAATTCCTGTGATATTTTATACTTCTAATTGCAAACCAAACCTATACTTATTATATTTTTAAACAGCTATCCTCTGAGGTAGAGATAGAGATTAAAAAGACCTGCTTGAAAAGATCATCTTCAATATGCTGTTTACTCTTATCTTGAACCAAAAAAAATACATAAATATTCTTCAGAAAGATTAGCACTTAGTATACACTTATGGTGCTAGTGAAAAGTGAAAGTGAAGTCGCTCAGTCGTGTCCGACTCTAGCGACCCCATGGACTGCAGTCTACCAGGTTCCTCCGTCCAGGCAAAAGTACTGGATTGGGGTGCCATTGCCTTCTCCGAAGCCTGTTGGGCTGCCGTCTTTGGGGTCACACAGAGTCGGACACGACTGAAGTGACTTAGTAGTAGTAGTATTATGGTGCTAGTGGTCAAGGACCTGCCTGCTAATTTCACAAGACATAAGAGACACAGGTTCGATCCCTGGGTCTGAAAGATCCCCTGGCAACTCACTCCGGTATTCTCGCCTGGAGAATCCCATGGACAGAGGAGCCTGGTGGGGTCAAGTTTATACAGTCACACAGAATCAGATAAAACTGAAGCAACCGAACTCACTTATGCTCGGCTGATGCAGTCACCAGCAAAAGAGAAAGAAATACTGAATCTCCTTTTGACTTGAGGCTCCCTGCCCTGTTGGCTGAGGCAGGGCATTTTTGGAAGTATGCCTCCACAGTGTGCTGCCTCTCATCACTAATTCCTTTCTCTTCCTAATGTGGCCTATCTCCAATCATCCATAAGCTGAAGCTGAGTCTCTCAGGACGATTTGAGTGCAGTTTTCCCTCAGAGAATTGTATACCCAAAGCATAATTACACATTGATCTGGTCGCAAATTCTTATGTCAGCACTCATTTCCATCTCAAATTCTTTCTAAACCCGAGAGAATACTACAGAGTTGTGAAATTCAATGTTGATTTCTGGTGAGAATCCCCCCCACCCCCGCCCCAGATTACAGACAGAAGGAGTTTGAAATGCCTAATTCTAGAGTTGTTTTAAACTGATCTTCCGGAAACATTTGTGTACACTTTATAGACCATGGTCTTTTGCTGATGTCCTTGTTTATACTTCAAAATATAGCATTGTGACTAAGAAGGCAAGTTTGAGAATCTTGTATTTGAATTCTGGGTGTGTCTCTGAATAAGTGTGATGTTTCTTTTTTGTATCTCAGTTGCCTCCTCTGTAAAATGGAGAAGAAAATATTGTCCTCAGAGGCTAGCTATGCAAATAAAATGATTTATTTGTTAGGGCTTACGATAGATTCTGATGTATAGATGCATGCCCCTTTACCTTTATTTTACAGATAAGGAAGCTGAAGTGTGGAAACAACCTGAAACAACAAGCTGAAGTGTGGAAATTGGTTGTTTGGTCTTTCCCATTTAGCTATTCACAGATCTTAACTCTAATGTTAAATTAAAAAAAAAAAAATTCTCTTGTCGTGTAGATTGCATTATGAGACAACTGGTCTTTCAGGAAAATGAGGCATCCATCATAGAAATTTTTGGCTGTTCAGAAAATGTGACAAAACATCACCGTATTAAGTATTAACTGAGGTGACTTAGCAGCAGCAGCAGCAGCAGCAGCAACCGGACTATTAGCCTATTGAATTCTGAGATCTCTATGATGAGAAAGGCAGTGCTACACAACTGCAAGGCCCTTGACATCTTACAGCATCTCAGGGAGATATCTGTGCTATAATTCAAACTGACTGCTGTATTTTCGTACCTGATAAATTCTTTTATGTAACGTATTTGAACCACATGAAAAATTAGACTTCTGCTCTAAGTGACCCATTCCCTAGTCTTGACAATCTTAAAAATGAAAACTGGTGTGGGAGGCTCATGCTAAAATATTTACTTTTAATTCCACTAATGTTATCAACTATACCATTTGTATTTTGCTTGTTTCACAAGCTTATTATTTCTTGTATTACCAAGTATATGACTGAGCCTTCCACAGAAATGATGACTAGACTTGAAGCAGTTGATCAAATGTATAGTTCAGTATATGATCAATGATTGTAATAGTGTAACTCTAGAAGGCAATGGCACCCCACTCCAGTACTCTTGCCTGGGAAATCCCGTGAACCGAGGAGCCTGGTGGGCTGCAGTTCATGGGGTCGCTAAGAGTCAGACACGATTGAGCGTTTTCACTTTCACTTTTCACTTTCACACATTGGAGAAGGAAATGGAAACCCACTCCAGTGTTCTTGCTTGGAGAATTCCAGGGACGGGGGAGCCTCGTGGGCTTCCATCTATGGGGTCGCACAGAGTCGGATACGACTGAAGCAACTTAGCAGCAGCAGTAGCAGCAAGTATTAACTTACTGATTGCCTCTATTCTGTGTATACTTAAACAAATACTGTGTAATGAAAAAACGAAGGGGAAACCAAAATATTTGAACAAAATAATGTTTGCAGCTGTAATACTTTTTAAAATGCTCTCCTTAGAGAAACTGGACCTGAGTATCATGAAGGATTGTTTTATTAATTGTAAAGTTACTAAAAATTTTTGAGATGATTTTTGTTAGCAAAAATGAAGTGATATTTTTAAACAAAAATTATGTTTTCTAAAAAAATTATTACTGTAATATTTCAATTCTGGTTAGCATGCTTAGTTAATCAGAGGATTCTAGGAAAAACAAATATTGCTTATTGGATAGGTAATGTTCATCATTTCTTTTCTGGACCATATTATTTAGGATCTTATTTTCATCTCTCAAAGGCAGGCTATAGGTAAGTCCTCCATTTCTCCATTCCTTCCTCTGGCTGTGTTTTTGCTGTGAATGCAGTCAAGTGACTGAAAAGTCCCTGTAACAGCAGAAGCATCTGAACTCCTGCACTCAGTTCCTGCCCTTCCCCTGCCTCCATGCCAAGCCTGTAGTCAGATCAAAGTGAGGCCCCAGAAGTGACTTACTCTATTACTTTGTCCACTGAAAAGAAAAGGTACAACATGAGAACTGTGAGTTAAGTTTTATTGGGGGTTAAATGAGAACTATAGTTTGGGAGATAGCCACTTAGATAGCTCCAGACAACCACTCCAAAGAAGAGGTCTGTGTACATGTGGTATTAGTAAGGTGGGTACCGGCAGTCAAGCGAACATTTTGGCAGAAGAGTGCTGCTAGTCCTGAGGAGCAGCTGTTTCCATTAATCATCTAGTGCTTTTCTAGGTGTGAGAAAATGCAAGAAATTTGGCTTAAAAAATTTTGTCCTGCAAATGTATATATGGAGGCCTATTCTGCCACTTTTTCCCGGAGCATTCAGTACCTCATTTCTGGTCTCTAGCCTGAACTCTTTTCAGTTTTGTTGAAGGTCAGCAGCTGCAGCAGCTAGTGTCTTTGTCCTTGTAGAACCAGATCAGTTCAGTTGCTCAGTCGTGTCTGACTCTGCGACCCCATGAATCGCAGCACGCCAGGCCTCCCTGTCCATCACCAACCCCTGGAGTTCACTCAGACTCACATCTATCGAGTCAGTGATGCCATCCAGCCATCTCATCCTCTGTTGTCTCCTTCTCCTCCTGCCCCCAATCCCTCCCAGCATTAGAGTCTTTTCCAATGAGTCAACTCTTCGCATGAGGTGGCCAGAGTACTGGAGTTTCAGCTTTAGCATCATTCCTTCCAAAGAAATCCCAGGGTTGATCTCCTTCAGAATGGATTGGTTGGATCTCCTTGCAGTCCAAGGGACTCTCAAGAGTCTTCTCCAACACCACAGTTCAAAAGCATCAGTGCTTTGGCACTCAGCCTTCTTCACAGTCCAACTCTGAACCAGATAGTAAGGGACAGTTTTTAGTCAACAACTTACATTGCGATGTTTCTATGCTTCTGAGTTTTTTAAAAAACAATTCCGTTACCAACTGGATGGTATGAGGAGGAAGGTGAGGGGGGGTTCAGGATAGGGAACACATGTACACCTGTGGATGATTCATGTCAATGTATGGCAAAACCAATACAATATTGTAAAGTAATTAGCCTCCAATTAAAATAAATAAATTTATATTAAAAAGAATAAAGGTAATCCAGATATTCTTAGCCTTTACTAGTCTTAATTTTTACCTTCTTGTCTTTTGTGTTAAGCTGCCTAATCTCCTTATAAGACTGTACCTGAAAACCAAAACCCATGCCGCTTATCAGATTGGTAAAACATTTCCATTGTTGTCAGGTGCTACTGGCTTATCACTTGAGTCACATGAACTTAAAATTTTAGTCAACTAAATAGTATTATTTAGTATTTAGTGTGACACGTGAACTAGGCTAAGTGGTTTGTGGTATCATTTAATTCTCACAGCCTGACCTCTGGTGGCTCAGAGGTTAAAGCATCTGCCTGGAATTCAGGAGACCCCGGTTCGATCCCTGGGTCGGGAAGATCCCCTGGAGAAGAAAATGGCAGCCCACTCCAGTACTCTTGTCTGGAGAATCCCATGGAGGGAGGAGCCTGGTGGGCTACAGTCCATGGGGTCGCAAAGAGTCGGACACGACTGAGTGACTTCACTTTCACTTTAATTCTCACAATGAATCGACGAGATAGATATTGTCATTGCTATTATTGCTATCATCATCATCGCTCCCATTTATAGATGGGGAAGTGGCAGCAAGACTGATTGTGTCACTGAAGGCCCTCAGGTAATGAGGGCAGTGTTAGGAGCTGAGCTCTGGTATCAGACTCAAAAGCCTGTTCTCTTACCAATTCAGCTCCAGTCTCCAGCTCAGCATCACTCCCACCTTGTCTGAATTTACTTTGTTAACTCAGGAGACATTCTATATCACAAGGCACTTTTTGGAGCCCTTGTATCTGACTTGAGAAACTTGTGATAGAATAAACAGCTGTGTGAATATGGCTTTGAGTTTTTTCCTCCTATGAATTTTTCCTATTTATGTCTATAAATAACCTTGGAACATACTCTTTATGCACAAACCATTTCATGAATAATTGATATGATATGTGTGTAAACCCCAATGCTACCTACAAGGTCAGCATATTTTAGTCATTTTTGAGTGTCTGAAGATAAGATTTTCAATGAATATTCCTTGATGCAGGCACCACATATCCCTATGTGATCTTAGAGACACATGCCTCTGTCTGGCAATTGACCTGGCTTGGTGGTACTATTATACTCTGCCTGATCTGAAGATTAAGCAACTGGTATAACACACATGACTATAATTCTAGTGAGTACCATTCAACATTCCTTTACATCTGAAAGTCACGTAGTGATATTGTCAATGCTCAGTTAAGAGCTCAGCAATTTTTTTCACTCTCTGGCATCCTCTGCAGGCAATATTTAGGGCTAGTAGGACTGAACTAAGAGCTGGGAAAGGCAGGCATGGATAGCATGACAGATTGTGTGTTCCTGTCTCTGTGTGTGCTGGCATGCACACATATGTAAATTTTATCATATTGTTCAAGGCCTTTGGAAATTATGTCTCCTTTAAATTATAGAGGCTTTTTGAAAATACATTCAGGATTGTGACTTATCAGGAACTCATTGTATCTAGCCTTATACCTGCTGAATAAAATCAAAGGGAAAGTAAAAAGCTTTCCACCTGATGAGGTGTTGGATTTCAAAAGGGATTTTATGAGCACAGGATTTGCATGATATAGATTAATTGTCTTCTGTTGCACCATTCCAAGTCACAGAACACATGAAGTAGCAGACATAGATACTGTTCAGGGAGAAAACTTCCTAATGACATACACATATTTATGTGCTTACTTATTCATTTACTCATTTTACATTTCAACAATATATTGGGCTCAAATTAGGTAATAGCGTTCTAATTACTTTAATAAAAAAGATAAATAAGATGAGATACGAGACTTTGAAGAGATTATGATTTTATAAGAGATCAGACATGTAAGGAAACAATTGCAGTGGGATGTGATTAATTACGATGCCTGTCTGTACAAGATACATATGGTAACATTTTCCCCTATTGGTATGAATATTTCATAAACATCATTTTCAATGGTGGCATAATAAATTTTAAGTAAATATTTCATTATATTCCAGACCATTTGTAAACTTCTGGAAACTAATGTTTTTACCCTAATGTTTAACTACTACTACTAAGTTGCTTCAGTCGTGTCCGACTCTGTCTGACCCCACAGACAGCAGCCCACCAGTCTCCCCCGTCCCTGGGATTCTCCAGGCAAGAACACTGGAGTGGGTTGCCATTTCCTTCTCCGATGCATGAAAGTGAAAAGTGAAAGTGAAGTCGCTCAGTCGTGTCCAACTCCTAGCGACCCCATTGACTGCAGCCCAGCAGGCCCCTCCATCCATGGGATTTTCCAGGCAAGAGTACTGGAGTGGGTTGCCATTGCCTTAAATGGCATTTTGGTGAACATTTTGTTTTTTTATTCCTACATTTCCCCTTTGCATAAAAGATTAAGATAGTTATTGTTGAATCTCAAAAGATATCAAAATTTTAAGACTCATGATACATGTTAGGAATTGCTTGTCTTAAGTGGTATGAATTTGTATTCTCCTATAATTATATGAATCTGCCCATTTCACTGAATCCTTGAGTTATATAGTATCATGATTTTATAGACTATATATTGTAGTATGGCTTGGAAAAATCCTTGATAATTAGATAAATGAAAATGTTATTTGTTATTATTTTCTATTTTTTCGGTTATTGAAAATTTTCACATTTGCTGTTACTGAGTTACATTTCCTTTCTCCATGTGCCTTTTGCTATATATAGTTTCTATTAAAGTATTAGTAATTTACTTATTAATTTCATGCATTTTTTAACTATTAACAAAATTAACCATTGACCATCATATGTGCTTTTTTTTATTATCTATTAACCTCCACAAACAGAACCACACAAGGTAACATATTTATTTCATCCCTAAAATGTGCCAAGAATACAAAGACTAAGCTTAGTCTTGCTGGGGGAGGGCAGACTTCATCACTAATCACATTAAAATGTGTATATATTCAGGAGAAGATTTTGAATGTAGTGTTCTGAGGGAGAAAAAGAAGGAACTTTCTGCAATGTGTTGAAAATATGCTTTTGTGCTCAACACTCATTTTGATTTGACTCAAACAGTTCACCATATCTGAAGAGTGTCCTTTGTGTTGCTGTGTGTGGCATAAAGGAGGGGGGTTTATTCATCTTTGAATATGGCTCAGGTTTTGTCTGCTCACTGTTTAAACTCCTTTTTGTGTTTGGAGAATCCCCTATCTTTTTTGTGGGGCGGGTATAGTTGGAGGTGATGGAATTCCAGTTGAGCTATTTCAAATCCTGGAAGATGATGCTGTGAAAGTGCTGCACTCAGCAAATTTGGAAAACTCAGCAGTGGCCACAGGACTGGAAAAGGTCAGTTTTCATTCCAATCCCAAAGAAAGGCAATGCCAAAGAATGCTCAAACTACCGCACAGTTGCACTCATCTCACATGCTAGTAAAGTAATGCTCAAAATTCTGCAAGCCAGGCTTCAGCAATACATGAACCATGAACTTCCAGATGTTCAAGCTGGTTTTAGAAACGGCAGAGGAACCAGAGGTCAAATTGCCAATATCCACTGGATCATGGAAAAAGCAAAAGAGTTCCAGAAAAACATCTATTTTATTGACTATGCCAAAGCCTTTGATTGTGTGGATCACAATAAGCTGTGGAAAATTCTATAAGAGATAGGGATACCAGACCACCTGACCTGCCTCTTGAGAATCCTGTATGCAGGTCAGGAAGCAACAGTCAGAACTGGACATGGAACAACAGACTGGTTCCAAATCAGGAAAGGAGTATCAAGGCTGTATATTGTCACTCTGCTTATTTAACTTGTATGCAGAGTACATCATGAGAAACACTGGGCTGGAAGAAGCACAAGCTGGACTCAAGACTGCCAAGAGAAATATCAACAACCTCAGATATGCAGATGACACCACCCTTATGGCAGAAAGTGAAGAGGAACTAAAAAACCTCTTGATGAAAGTGAAAAAGGAGAATGAAAAAGTCGGCTTAAACCTCAACATTCAGAAAACTAAGATCATGGGATCTGGTCTCATCACTTCATGGCAAATAGATGGGGAAACAGTGAAAAAACAGTGTCTGACATTTTGCTGGGCTCCAAAATCACTACAGATGGTGATTGCAGCCATGAAATTAAAAGACCCTTACTCCTTGGAAAGAAAGTTATGACAAACATAGATAGCATATTAAAAAGCAGAAACATTACTTTGCTAACAAAGGTCCGTCTAGTCAAGGCTGTGATTTTTCCAGTGGTCATGTATGGATGGGAGAGTTGGACTATGAAGAAAGCTGAGTGCAAAAATTAATGCTTTTGTGGTGTTGGAGAAGACTCTTGAGAGTCCCTTGGACATCAAGGAGATCCAACCAGTCCATCCTAAAGGAGACCAGTCCTGGGTGTTCATTGAAAGGACTGATGCTGAGGCCGAAACTCCAATACTTTGGCCATTTCATGTGAAGAGTTGACTCATTGGAAAAGACCCTGATGCTGAGAGGGATTGGGGGCTGGAGGAGAAGGGGACGACAGAGGATGAGATGGCTAGATGGCATCACCAACTCAATGGACCTGAGTTTGGGTCAACTCCGGGAGTTGGTGATAGACTGGGAGGCCTGGCGTGCTGCAATTCATGGGGTCAGACACGACTGAGTGACTGAACTGACTGACTGGTAGTTGCTGTACAATGCTGTGCTAGTTTCTGCTGTAAAACGAGGTGAATCAGCTGTATGCATACATACATCCCCTTTTGGGGCCTCCTTCCCATCCCACCCCCATGCCACCCCCTAGGTCCTCACAGAGCATTGAGCTAAGCTCCCTGTGCCATATAGCTGCCTCCCACTAGCTACAGTGTGTTAGTCGCTCAGTCATGTCTCACTCTTTGCTACCCCCTGGACTGTAGCCTGCCAAGCTCCTCTGTCCATGAGATTCTCTAGGCAAGAATACTGGAGTGGGTTGCCATTCCCTTCTCCAGGGGATCTTCCTGACCCAGGGATCAAACCCGGGCATTGTAGGCAGATTCTTTACTGTCTGAGCCACCAGGGAGGTAGGTATGGCCCAGAAAGACTTGCCCAATGTAGAGGCTCACTGGTTTGCTCAGACCTGTTTTCCAGAGATAGAAAGAAAGGATTAGAGAAAATAAGCTTGTAATCCAAGGCTCTCCTGCAGCTACATGGTGGCAGAGCGGGGGCAGGAACTCTGTTAGTGGCCAACATTCTCCTCCTGGCACTTTTCCTCAGTCCTGGCACACTGATTTGTGTGTTTCTGTGACTGGTTCTCGTTTGCTTAGGTCACATCGATCAGATCCTGGGGCTCTTAGGGACAGATCCTTTGTCTTCTCTTAATCCCTGTAGTTTTTTCTTTTTCCCACAATGCCATCTTGCACAGAGTCAGAAAGACAAAGTTTGCTTGGCTAAGCACCTTGTGAGACTGGAGTGAAGTTCAGCGGAGCGTGTGAAAAATAGATATAGTCAAAATAAAATCAATGCAATTCAGTTAATCAAATATATATGATAGTAGATGTGTGTTCCTGCTGCTGCTAAGTCGCTTCAGTCATGTCCGACTTTGTGCGACCCCAGAGACGGCAGCCCACCAGGCTCCCCCATCCCTGGGATTCTCCAGGCAAGAACACTGGAGTGGGTTGCCATTTCCTTAGTAGCTTCAAGTTGTGTCTGACTCTTTGAGACTCTATGGACTATAACCCATCAGGCTCTTCTGTCCTTGGGGTTCTCCTGGCAAGAATGTTGGAATGGGTTGCCATTTCCTTCTCCATCATTTCTGCTATTCAGTGATGTGTATGTGTGGTGTGAATACATAGTTTATGTATTTTCTAGCTGTCTATCTAGTTATATGACAGCAATAAGGAAGACTTATGTATTTAAAGCTGACAATGAATGAAATCATTTAACATTTTTTCTGATTTAATACACTTCATAGGAGTAAGTCCATTAGAAAGTAGTGAGTTTGGCAGTCCCTTTACACTCCTCTTTGTAAAAATCATTAAAAAATCATTTGTGATGCCTTTAAGAAAAATAAAATTTTTAATGATTCTATAGGATTGATATATTCAACATTTCTTCTAAAAGTAACATTAGCTCAATCCAACTAACCATTTGGGTAATAACTCAAACTGAGAGAAAGAATACTAAGGTTAATTATACACTTTTTCTATAGCTCTATAGTTGCTTCATTCATTTTAATTTTGCATCAGTAGGTAAACCTCTGGCAGTTTGAGTCCCATGGCTTCCTACTGTGCATCAGGAATAGCTCACACTCCTCTGATCTCCCGTAGAGAAGCCAGCCTAGGATTCAAGCCCAGTAGCCACATCAGGATAGTATGAGTAATTATTTGAATAATACTAAAGCAAAAAGCACTTAGGGACTTTTTTTTTTTTTTAACGTTTCTGGGCATGTATCCTTTGATGGGTATGAAGACGCTTGAACTATTTTTATTATAAATTTCAGTATTCCTACTATATGAAAATATCAAATGTGATTTGATGATTGGTTTGGGGTATATACAAATTACTTATTCAGAAATTTAATTTTTTTAACTTTTATAACTGTAATATATGAAATATATTTACACAGAATTTAATAATATGCACCCTACAATCTTCTCTGCATTCACACTGAGATTCACACTCTAAATATTTATTAGTCTAAGTTCTGGATCACATGCAAATTAATTTGAATGAGCTAAGTGCTGCTTCTCGGTTTGAAATTTCAGTATACAGAAGAAATACAAGAGAGTATTACTTATTAATGGCCGTTAATGGCCTCTAACTGCATAGTATTGAGAGGAGTAATTACAGCCTTGTTTTGAAGTATAAACAGATTATCCTTTCGTATGTAAATTGGCATTTTCTGCTTGGACATAGGTAGCCTTCAATTTGTGACGTTCTATAGTTCTCATTCTTCCCAGGTCATCTCATTAGGGCCCAATAAGGCCAGTCGGCAGAGTGCAAATGGACGGAATTCAGGCTGGTTGTTTTCTGGCCAGACACGTGAGGGGTCTTCTAGCCTGTTCAGTTGATGGATAGCAACTAAAAGCCAAGGGCAACAGCTGAGTAACTCCGTGGTTCTTTCACTTTGTCTGTTAGGTCATAGGGAAGACCTACTGTGATATGAGCTGTTGCAGAAAGAAAAAAGAAAAAGAGAGAAATGCACCCAAAATTATCAGTGCTAGAAAAAGTGCATGTATATAACCAAGAGACACTCTGGAGCTACTAAAATGCCCACATTAACATTAAAAATAGCAGCTTAGTGAGGCAAATAGCTGCTTGCAAAGATAGCCACTATGAAAGAATTATAGTCAGGAGGGCAGGCTTTGGAGTTAGGGTACCTGAGACGGACTCCTCAGCTTCACCTCTCACTTTCTAAGGGAAATTGGGTAAGTTATTTAACTATTTACCACAGTTTGTTCATTATGTGACTCTCAATTACTCTTGTTCATCATGTAACTCATTGAAAGTGAAAGTGAAGTCGCTCAGTCGTGTCCGATTCTTTGTGACCCCATGGACTGTAGCCTACCAGGCTCCTCTGTACATGGGATTTTCCAGGCAATGGTACTGGAGTGGGTTGCCATTTTCTTCTCCAGGGCATCTTCCTGACCCAGGGATCGAACCTGGCTCTCCTGCCTTGTAGACAGATGCTTTACCATATGAGCCACCAGGGAAGTCCATGTAATTCATTGGCTGGTTGTAAATATTAGATAAGGTAATCCATGTCAAAACTTTAAAAAGAACCTGGTTCAATAACCTCTTGTAATTCTTCTCTTTATTACCTATAACATAAAATATTATCACTAAAAGTAATCACATACACTCATTAATAGTTTTTTATATTAGTTGGATATTTAAAATAAATAAATCTTGAGATGGAAGCAGCAAGAAGTTATGATTAGGTTTAATTTGGTTCATAGCATTTCTTCTCTGTGTTGTGCGTTTGGAAAGAAAATGGAACTTGGGTTTGAATCCTGGTTGTAGCTACTACTTGCTAGCTGTGTAAACTTGACTAAGTGACTTGACCTCTCTTAGAAGCAATTTGCTTATTTTAACTACAAGTGTGATGTGATCCTACTTTTCTCATTCCATTGATGTGAAGTCCAGCTGAGATAGCATGTTAAATGTTTGTAGACCAAAATGACAACTGAACAGATATTTGCTCTTTTCTCTCTGGATCAAAATCAATACAATTTTACTTTAGCTTGACACAATGAATATCAACCTGGAAAAGGAAATGGCAACCCACCTGGGAACATTTACTTATGCCTGAGAATCCCAGGGACAGAGGAGCCTGGTGGGCTGCCATCTATTGGGTCGCACCGTCGGACATGACTGAAGCGACTTAGCAGCAGCAGCAGCAGGGAAAATTTTGTTGGAGAAGCCTGGAAGGCTGCAGTCCATGGAGTTGCAAAGAGTTGGATACAACTCAACAAGTACCCCACCAACATCAATGAATATTGGAGTTCTGCATCTGATAGTTTTACATTTACTTAATAAAAATGTCAATGTACGTATTTAATGTAAACAATAAGAAAATCATATAAAGATAAAAATTACCTAAAATCATAATATTCAAAGCAAATAATTTTTGAGGTTTGGAAAATAATATTTCTTTCAGATACATCTCTATTCATATATATATATATATATTTATATCTATGTGTAGACTGTTGTATAAATAGTTTCAAAAAAGACATGTTGCTCTGTGGCTTGATTATTTTCCCCTCATAAATACATTTGTGAATAGCTTTCTGATTCAATATGTACAGATATACAATGCTCTTTTTAGTGACTGTATAGGATTCCGCTATAGGATTCCACTTAATCAGCACCCAACTGATACTAGCTTCATTTTCTATTTGTCTCTATAAAGCAGTGTTTCCATGTTACATGCATATGTAACACACATGTACATGTATTTTCTTGTGTTCCAAAAGTTTGCTCTATGTAAGTTATGCCCATCATAGTGGACACTGTTTATATTCTGATGCACTTTTAAGTGCTTATGCTCCTTGGCTAATTTGAGCAAATTAATATCATATTTTACAATCATATTTTTTTTTAATTTTAGTTTTTTATTTTTTAAATTTTAAAATCTTTAATTCTTACATGCATTCCCAAACATGAACCCCCCTCCCACCTCCCTCCCCATAACAACTTTCTGGGTCATCCCCATGCACCAGCCCCAAGCATGCTGCATCCTGCGTCAGACATAGACTGGCGATTCAATTCACATGATAGTATACATGTTAGAATGTCATTCTCCCAAATCATCCCACCCTCTCCCTCTCCCTCTGAGTCCAAAAGTCCGTTATACACATCTGTGTCTCTTTCCCTGTCTTGCATACAGGGTCGTCATTGCCATCTTCCTAAATTCCATATATATGTGTTAGTATACTGTATTGGTGTTTTTCTTTCTGGCTTACTTCACTCTGTATAATCGGCTCCAGTTTCATCCATCTCATCAGAACTGATTCAAATGAATTCTTTTTAACGGCTGAGTAATACTCCATTGTGTATATGTACCACTGCTTTCTTATCCATTCATCTGCTGATGGACATCTAGGTTGTTTCCATGTCCTGGCTATTATAAACAGTGCTGCAATGAACATTGGGGTACATGTGTCTCTTTCAATTCTGGTTTCCTCGGTGTGTATGCCCAGCAGTGGGATTGCTGGGTCATAAGGCAGTTCTATTTGCAATTTTTTAAGGAATCTCCACACTGTTCTCCATAGTGGCTGTACTAGTTTGCATTCCCACCAACAGTGTAGGAGGGTTCCCTTTTCTCCACACCCTCTCCAGCATTTATTGCTTGCAGATTTTTGGATCGCAGCCATTCTGACTGGTGTGAAGTGGTACCTCATTGTGGTTTTGATTTGCATTTCTCTAATAATGAGTGATGTTGAGCATCTTTTCATGTGTTTGTTAGCCATCCGTATGTCTTCTTTGGAGAAATGTCTATTTAGTTCTTTGGCCCATGTTTTGATTGGGTCGTTTATTTTTCTGGAATTGAGCTGCATAAGTTGCTTGTATATTTTTGAGATTAGTTGTTTGTCAGTTGCTTCATTTGCTATTATTTTCTCCCATTCAGAAGGCTGTCTTTTCACCTTGCTTATAGTTTCCTTTGTTGTGCAGAAGCTTTTAATTTTAATTAGATCCCATTTGTTTATTTTTGCTTTTATTTCCAGAATTCTGGGAGGTGGATCATAGAGGATCCTGCTGTGATTTATGTCTGAGAGTGTTTTGCCTATGTTCTCCTCTAGGAGTTTTATAGTTTCTGATCTTACATTTAGATCTTTAATCCATTTTGAGTTTATTTTTGTGTGCGGTGTTAGAAAGTGATCTAGTTTCATTCTTTTACAAGTGGTTGACCAGTTTTCCCAGCACCACTTGTTAAAGAGATTGTCTTTACTCCATTGTATATTCTTGCCTCCTTTGTCAAAGATAAGGTGTCCATATGTGTGTGGATTTATCTCTGGGCTTTCTATTTTGTTCCATTGATCTATATGTCTGTCTTTGTGCCAGTACCATACTGTCTTGATGACTGTGGCTTTGTAGTAGAGCCTGAAGTCAGGCAAGTTGATTCCTCCAGTTCCATTCTTCTTTCTCAAGATTGCTTTGGCTATTCGAGGTTTTTTGTATTTCCATACAAATTGTGAAATTATTTGTTCTAGTTCTGTGAAAAATGTGGCTGGTAGCTTGATAGGGATTGCATTGAATTTGTAAATTGCTTTGGGTAGTATACTCATTTTCACTATATTGATTCTTCCGATCCATGAACATGGTATATTTCTCCATCTATTAGTGTCCTCTTTGATTTCTTTCATCAGTGTTTTATAGTTTTCTATATACAGGTCTTTAGTTTCTTTAGGTAGGTATATTCCTAAGTATTTTATTCTTTTCGTTGCAATGGTGAATGGAATTGTTTCCTTAATTTCTTTTTCTACTTTCTCATTATTCGTGTATAGGAATGCAAGGGATTTCTGTGTGTTGATTTTATATCCTGCAACTTTACTATATTCATTGATTAGCTCTAGTAATTTTCTGGTGGAGTCTTTAGGGTTTTCCATGTAGAGGATCATGTCATCTGCAAACAGTGAGAGTTTTACTTCTTCTTTTCCGATTTGGATTCCTTTTATTTCTTTTTCTGCTCTGATTGCTGTGGCCAAAACTTCCAGGACTATGTTGAATAGTAGCGGTGAAAGTGGACACCCTTGTCTTGTTCCTGACTTTAGGGGAAATGCTTTCAATTTTTCACCATTGAGGATAATGTTTGCTGTGGGTTTGTCATAGATAGCTTTTATTATGTTGAGGTATGTTCCTTCTATTCCTGCTTTCTGGAGAGTTTTTATCATAAATGGATGTTGAATTTTGTCAAAGGCCTTCTCTGCATCTATTGAGATAATCATATGGTTTTTATTTTTCAATTTGTTAATGTGGTGAATTACATTGATTGATTTGCGGATATTGAAGAATCCTTGCATCCCTGGGATAAAGCCCACTTGGTCATGGTGTATGATCTTTTTAATGTGTTGTTGGATTCTGATTGCTAGAATTTTGTTGAGGATTTTTGTATCTATGTTCATCAGAGATATTGGCCTGTAGTTTTCCTTTTTTGTGACATCTTTGTCAGGTTTTGGTATTAGGGTGATGGTGGCCTCATAGAATGAGTTTGGAAGTTTACCTTCCTCTGCAATTTTCTGGAAGAGTTTGAGGAGGATAGGTGTTAGCTCTTCTCGAAATTTTTGGTAGAATTCAGCTGTGAAGCCATCTGGACCTGGGCTTTTGTTTGCTGGAAGATTTCTGATTACAGTATCAATTTCCGTGCTTGTGATGGGTCTGTTAAGATTTTCTATTTCTTCCTGGTTCAGTTTTGGAAAATTGTACTTTTCTAAGAATTTGTCCATTTCTTCCACGTTGTCCATTTTATTGGCATACAACTGCTGATAGTAGTCTCTTATGATCCTTTGTATTTCTGTGTTGTCTGTTGTGATCTCTCCATTTTCATTTCTAATTTTATTGATTTGATTTTTCTCTCTTTGCTTCTTGATGAGTCTAGCTAATGGTTTGTCAATTTTATTTATCCTTTCAAAGAACCAGCTTTTGGCTTTGTTGATTTTTGCTATGGTCTCTTTTGTTTCTTTTGCATTTATTTCTGCCCTAATTTTTAAGATTTCTTTCCTTCTACTAACTCTGGGGTTCTCCAACTCTTCCTTTTCTAGTTGCTTTAGTTGTAGAGTTAGGTTATTTATTTGACTTTTTTCTTGTTTCTTGAGGTATGCCTGTATTGCTATGAACTTTCCTCTTAGCACTGCTTTTATAGTGTCCCACAGGTTTGGGGTTGTTGTGTTTTCATTTTCATTAGTTTCTATGCATATTTTGATTTCTTTTTTGATTTCTTCTGTGATTTGTTGGTTATTCAGAAGTGTGTTGTTCAACCTCCATATGTTGGAATTTTTAATAGTTTTTCTCCTGTAATTGAGATCTAATCGTAATGCATTATGGTCAGAAAAGATGCTTGGAATGATTTCGATTTTCTTGAATTTATCAAGTTTAGATTTATGGCCCACGATGTGATCTATCCTGGAGAAGGTTCCATGAGCACTTGAAAAAAAGGTGAAATTCGTTGTTTTGGGGTGAAATGTCCTATAGATATCAATTAGGTCTAACTGATCTAATGTATCATTTAAAGTTTGCGTTTCTTTGTTAATTTTCTGTTTAGTTGATCTGTCCATAGGTGTGAGTGGGGTATTAAAGTCTCCCACTATTATTGTGTTATTGTTGATTTCCCCTTTCATACTTGTTAGCATTTGTCTTACATATTGTGGTGCTCCTATATTGGGTGCATATATATTTATAATTGTTATATCTTCTTCTTGGATTGTTCCTTTGATCATTATGTAGTGGCCTTCTTTGTCTCTTTTCACAGCCTTTGTTTTAAAGTCTATTTTATCGGATATGAGTATTGCCACTCCTGCTTTCTTTTGGTCTCTATTCGCGTGGTATATCTTTTTCCAGCCCTTCACTTTCAGTCTGTATGTGTCCCTTGTTTTGAGGTGGGTCTCTTGTAAGCAGCATATAGAGGGGTCTTGTTTTTGTATCCATTCGGCCAGTCTTTGTCTTTTGGTTGGGGCGTTCAACCCATTTACGTTTAAGGTAATTATTGATAAGTATGATCCCGTTGCCATTTACTTTATTGTTTTGGGTTCGGGTTTATACACCCTTTTCGTGTTTCCTGTCTAGAGGATATCCTTTAGAATTTGTTGGAGAGCTGGTTTGGTGGTGCTGAATTCTCTCAGCTTTTGCTTATCTGTAAAGCTTTTGATTTCTCCTTCGTATTTGAATGAGATCCTTGCTGGGTACAGTAATCTGGGCTGTAGGTTATTGTCTTTCATCACTTTAAGTATGTCTTGCCATTCCCTCCTGGCCTGAAGAGTTTCTATTGACAGATCAGCTGTTATTACAATCATATTTTAAGAAGGTTTTTCACTCTGTAGCACGGGAGGAGTCAGAGGTCGGTGAGGAGCGGAAGGAGTGGACCAGCAGGCCAGGTCTCCTGCTTTGCATCCATCACCCACAGGGGAGAATTAAAGGTGCTTTTGTACTAAGGTAGCTTCGTGAAAGCAGGTTCCAAAGCAACCAAAAGACAAACACTGTAGCTTCTTTCTAGTGTAGATACTGACTATAAGGGATTATGAAAAAAGAAAAGAAGGCAACATTTTCTCAGAATGCTTTTCTAATTTTTTTTTTCAAAATGTGTCCTGATTTCTCTTAGTACATTCAATCCTTTTGAAAGATAACTTGAAAAAAAATCTCCAGAGAATTTCTTTTAGATGTCAATATTTTTATTAAAGTGCTTCTTAACATTCTGATTTATTTCAGAAAGCAGTGTTATGGATTATGAATAATACACAGCTTATATACACTGGAACTGTTTATCAGTTCAGTTCAGTAGCTCAGTTGTGAAATGAAATGAAAAGAAATGGAAGAGATGTACTCCCAAAGAATTTTTATGTTTGACCTACTTGACAATTAGAGTTCTCTCAGTTCAGTCGCTCAGTTGTGTCCGATTCTTTGCAACCCCATGGACTGAAGCATGCCAGGCTTCCCTGTCCATCACCAACTCCCAGAGTTTACTCAAACTCATGTCCATCATGTCAGTGATACCATCCAACCATCTCATCCTCTGTTGTCCGTTTCTCCTCCTACCTTCAATCTTTCCCAACATCAGGGTCTTTTCCAATGTTTATACACATTAAATAATTAAAGCAGTTATTCATTAAGTCTTTATAATGTGGCATCAGTATAATTAATTTAATTATCTCAATGATCTTACAATAATTTTAGATTCATACTTAACTATGGAAGAAGAAGAAAAAAGAAAAACCTAAGCTCCAGAGAGTTTGAGTAATTTCACCAAACTCATAGCAAGTGTGGTACAGCCACTTTTTCATCGCATACAATAAATTCCATGATATTTGATATTACATTGTGATCATATTTATTTTTGTATTTGTCTGTTTATTAAAGCTTTGTATTATACAAGTAGCAGAGTTGATTAAATGTGATTTTGTAGAATCTTTTCTTTAAAATTTTGCTTTAGGGAATTTAACTACTTCTATGCCATGTTTTGAGGCAAAAGCAGATTCAACCGAAATCATTAGGACTTATTTATCTTTTTCTAGATGTAGCCCAGCATATATAAAAAGATAAAGGGAATTACATCTCTGTGTTTGTTCATGTGTATATATTTTGCGTATATGCGTATGTGTATATAGAGCTTCCCAGATGATGCTAGTGGTAAAGAACCTGCCTATCACTGCAGGAAATGTAAGATGCTGGTAGGATCTCTAGATCAGCAAGATCCCCTGGAGGAGAGCATGGCACCCCACTCCACTATTCTTGCCTGGAGAATCCCATGGATAGAGGAGCCTGGAGGGCTGTGGTCCACAGGATCACAGAGAGTCAAACACAACTGAAGTGGCTTTGCACACACACATGCACGTATATGCATAGACACATGCACACACAGAGACATGAAGTATGTTACCAAAAAAGTAGCTTCATCTTATGATTCTACGTGACAGACTGCAACTGGCTTTATAGACTCTGTGTTTGGTAAGGGTAGGGACACAAAATAGCCGCTGAATAAATATATTGAACTTAACTGTACTACACTGCCAGTAAATGAGTTGTCAGAGATGTTGTCTCTCACTATTTACTAAAGTTTAACCTTCAACGGTAATATGTTAACTTTTATAATTGTCCTTGTTCTGTTAAAAAATGTCCAATTGATAGCATGTACATTGATAGTGAGGGCATCTCAAATGAATTAATCATTCTGAAAAATAAATTTCTCTAAGTGATATAAGCAAATATCAGGCTGGGATCTAATTCACCATATTCATTTATTTCTTGCCACTGATACTCATTAAACTTACTGTGTCACTTGTGTGCAGTCCATATGAGAGCAAATATAGGATTGTGGATAGTCGTATAGGTGTCTGCACAGGGTATAAAGCTGGACTACCTGGGTTCAAATCTTAATCCTATGAAAAGGTTATATGGGTAAATTGCTTCAGCTCTCCATGCCCCATGCTAGCTTTAAAAATGGTAAAAATAATAGCAATCACTTGATAGGGTTACTGTGAGGATAAACAAGTTAATATAGTAATATGCTGAGCACAGTGCTTGGCTCAAAGGATCCATAAAAATTAGTCTCCTAAAAGACCATCTTTTATTTTTATTTCTTCCTCACTCTGCAAACTAAAAATGATGGTCTGTGAAACACTTGCACGATTTTCTACTTTTCTTACTTCCGCATACTAGCAGCAATGTCTTTGAATCTTATTATTACAATTAAATTATTATCTTTGTATGATCATTGCAGAGGCAACATAAGGTGGAACAAAGTGCAGAAGCTTTAGAATCACAAAGAGTTGTATTCAAAATCTGGATGATAGTTTACTTTTTCTGTAACTTGGGAAAGTTACTAAGCACAGTGTATAATAAAACAAAGCAAAGTTAGGTCTTACTTTGTACCTAACCAGTATCTAGATACAAGAACTAAGCTATGATAGATGCTCACAAATAAAACTGTTTCCTCTTAAACGCTGTGAAATTCTTAATGGCAGGAACATGTCTTATTTGCCTGTGAGTTCAATTGGATTTTAGTTTAGGACCACACAAGTATCTAATTTTGCTTAGTTTTATTATGATTTAAATCAAATTGACACATTCACCCAGGTTATCTGGCATAAAGCTGGATCCTGGGGATCAAGTGATATCCTTGCACCATGCCCTACTTTGTTTCTCTCAATTAACTCTTGTTTTAGGAAAGTACGCCTTCCTTTGTGGTCAGACAATACAGACTCTTATATTTTCCTGTCAACAATTGCAATGGAAAGAAAATACCCTTTTCCCCCAAAATTCTAACCAATGTCCAGACTTGAATACCAGTGGCCTTTATTTCTTAGGCTTTTGTGTTTCCCTAGAACCAGAAATTTCAGATCCACAGTCAGGAAGTGTTGTCTCTCTAGGAAAATGTTTCTCCAATCAGGAAAAAAAAAAAAAATGACAGGATGCTGTTGGGCTGCTCTACAGATGCTAAATGGAGACGTATCCTGTAACTGATTGTTCATTCTGCTAGTACTTCTATACAATCTCATATTCTATCTTAACATCATCAGAGAAAATCTCCTTCATCCACTCCCAGCCACTGACCATTACTCTAATATGACCAGATTAAACAGCTGAGATTCCATTTATGTGGCAGAGAGACCATGGGCAGCAGGTCTAGAAAGGCATTGGAGGAATGGCTGCTGTGGCTGGCAGTGGGATAAAGTTCAGACAACACTCTGGGTGTCCAGTTTCACATAGGTTGATAATAACTGAAGAGCAATAGGGTTAAAGGAAATTGAAAGAAAAAGGTCTTCATACTACAGGCTATTGTAACTGTGGGTATAGAGAGGATTTCATTCATTCAAAACAGATCTGAATGCCTACCATCTGTTAGACCTGGTTCTTTTTTGTTGATCTGATGGACATCTAGTTCTAATGTTATCATATGTTCTAGTGCGTCTTTTAGTCAAAGCACTTTTGACAATATTTTGTCATACATTAATTTACATGTTTGTTTAAGGCCATGTTAAATAAATTCCATAAAGTCAAACAGCATTATTGGCTTGTTCTTCAGTCTATACAAATGTTTCTTAATTTGGCCATTATTAACATTTTGGGCAGAATAGTTCTTGCCTGTGAAGGCTTGTCCTGGGCACTGTAGGATGCTTAGCAGAACCCTGGCCTTACTCACCAGATAAACAGGAGCATCCCACCTTCCTCACCTTTCCCAGTTTTCACAAGCAAAAGTGTCTCCAGATGTTGACAAATGTCTCCTGAGAGGCAAAGTTGCTCCTGGTTGAGAACCACTGGTCTGCACTCAGCACGCAGCACAGAGCATGACCCGGGATAAGTATCGACTATTACTTATTTTTTGTTGGGATATAGTTGCTGTGCAATGATGTGTTAGTGTCTGCTGTACAGCAAAATGAATCGGTTGTACATTTACATATATCCGCTCTTCCCTGGATTTCTTTTCTGTTTAGGTCATTACAGAGGGCTGAGTGGTGTTCTCTGTGCTATACTGTAGGTTTGCTGCTGCTGCTAAGTCACTTCAGTCGTGTCCGACTCTGTGCGACCCCATAGACGGCAGCCCACCAGGCTCCCCCAGTAGGTTTAACTCATTAGTTATCTATTTTATACATAGTAGTATGCCAATCCTGAACTAATCCATCCCATCCCCTCTTCCCACCTTGGTTTCTGCAACTTGTTCTCTATGTCTGTGTCTCTGTTTCTGCTTTGCAAACAAGTTCATTTATACCATTTCTCTCTCTCTCTCAAAGTTGCTTAGTCATGTCCAACTGTTTGTGACCTCATGGACTGTAGCTTACCTGGCTCCTCTGTCCATGGAGTTCTCCTGGCAAAAATACTAGAGTGGGTTGCCATTCCTTTCTCCACGTTTCCCAGTGGCACTAGTGGTAAAGAATCTGCCTGCCAATGCAGGAGGCCTGTGTTCAATTTGGAAAACTCAGCAGTGGCCACAGGACTGGAAACGTCAGTTTTCATTCCAATCCCAAAGAAAGGCAATGCCAAAGAATGCTCAAACTACCACACAATTGCACTCATCTCACATGCTAGTAAAGTAATGCTCAAAATTCTCCAAGCCAGGCTTCAGCAATACGTGAACCATGAACTCCCTGATGTTCAAGCAGGTTTTAGAAAAAGCAGAGGAACCAGAAATCAAATTACCAACATCTGCTGGATCATGGAAAAAGCAAGAGAGTTCCAGAAAAACATCTATTTCTGCTTTATTGACTATGCTAAAGCCTTTGACGGTGTGGATCACAATAAACTATGGAAAATTCTGAAAGAGATGGGAATACCAGACCACCTAACCTGCCTCTTGAGAAATCTGTATGCAGGTCAGGAAGCAACAGTTAGAACTGGACATGGAACAACAGACTGGTTCCAAATAGGAAAAGGAGTACGTCAAGGCTGTATATTGTCACCCTGCTTATTTAACTTGTATGCAGAGTACATCATGAGAAACGCTGGACTGGAAGAAACACAAGCTGGAATCAAGATTGCCGGGAGAAATATCAATAACCTCAGATATGCAGATGACACCACCCTTATGGTAGAAAGTGAAGAGGAGCTAAAAAGCCTCTTGATGAAAGTGAAAGAGGAGAGTGAAAACTTGGTTTAAAGCTCAACATTCAGAAAATGAAGATCATAACAACTGGTCCCATCATTTCATGGGAAATAGATGGGGAAGTAGAAGCAGTGTCAGACTTTATTTTGTTGGGCTCCAAAATCACTGCAGATGGTGACTGCAGCCATGAAATTAAAAGACGCTTACTCCTTGGAAGAAAAGTTATGACCAACCTAGATAGTATATTCAAAAGCAGAGACATTACTTTGCCGACTAAGGTCCGTCTAATCAAGGCTATGGTTTTTCCTGTGGTCATGTATGGATGTGAGAGTTGGACTGTGAAGAAGGCTGAGTGCCGAAGAATTGATGCTTTTGAACTGTGGTGTTGAAGAAGACTCTTGAGAGTCCCTTGGACTGCAAGGAGATCCAACCAGTCCATTCTGAAGGAGATCAACCCTGGGATTTCTTTGAACGGAATGATGCTAAAGCTGAAGCTCCAGTACTTTAGCCACCTCATGCAAAGAGTTGGCTCATTGGAAAAGACTCTGATGTTGGGAGGGGTTGGGGGCAGGAGCAGAAGGGGACGGCAGAGGATGAGATGGCTGGATGACATCACTGACTCGATGGCTGTGAGTCTGAGTGAACTCTGGGAGATGGTGATGGACAGGGAGGCCTGGCGTGCTGCGATTCATGGGGTCGCAAAAAGTCGAACACGACTGAGCGACTGAACTGAACTGAACTGAACTGAACTGTGTTCAATCCTTGGATCAGGAAGATCCCCTGGAGAAGACAATGGCAACCCACTCCAGTATTCTTGCTTGGAAATTTCCCATGGACAGAGAAGTCTGGTGGGCTATCATCCCTGAGATCACAGAGTCAGACACGACTAAGCATACACTATTATATATTGTTATACCATTTTCTAGATTCCACATGCATGAATTAATAAACAGCATTTGGTTTTCTCTTTCTGACTTACTTCACCATGTGTGATAGTCTACGTCCGTCCATGTCTCTGCAGTTACTTATTTTAAAAATGAATCTTTTCTCCCAACTCAAACACTGTAATATTTTATAGTCCACTTTCAGCTCTTCAAACCCAACAAAGGTAAACACCCAAGGGTATAATACAAACCGTGATGGAATGAAACTTTTAGCAAGTTGTTATTTTTGGCATTTTATTTTTTGTTGGTTGTGCTTGCTTCTTTCTCTTTTTATCATGATGGATTATGTTGATTTTAAACTATATTTGATATTTTATTCCAGTCACTCTATTGTTTTGCTTGCGTACATTTTTTCCCAATCTTTAATTTTCTTTAAAAGAGTGCTTCAAACCTTCTTTGAAAATTGGACAGGGAAGTTTTATAGCTATAACTTAGCAGGAATTCATTTTTATACTTTAGTTTTGATGAGCCTGGCGTCAACACACACATAGACAGAAAATAAAATGGTATTATTTTAATTGACTGTAGCTCTTTTCTATTTCATATTTAATGGGCAGCAGCAGTCAGCAGAATTCTCATGCTAAGCTGGTTGCTTCAAAACCTTGGGAAGCATTTAACAATGCAGATACCTGGGTCCTAGTTTCAGAGTTTCTTATTCAATTTTTTTGGACTGGAATCTGGAAATTGTTGATTCCTTAAAATAAACAAACAAAAAACAGGGGATTCAGGTATGTGTAGCTTACATTAGGAAATATTTGTAATGGATTCCGCAGATAAGATGTTCTTTCTCATCTGAAGTCTTTCATTAAGGGGTTATTTTCATTCCTTCTGTGACCTTCAACCAGTTTGTGCTCAAAGTTGTGCTGTCAATTCGTTGCCTGCTAGGAACAAAGTAAGTGCTAAAACATGTTAGTGGCCTATTGAAAAATCAGTTTGTTTCTCCCTATTTGCAGTTACAATGCACGCTTAATTATGTTTTTATGACAATGGCAGTTCATGTCCCTTGCTGCCTTTAATGACTGCAGGAAGTGAATTGCGGTTCTTTGTGTCCCTAATTGGATCATGGACAGAACAATTACCTGCTTGCTGACTTAATTTCCCACTGGCCTCCTGGGCTGCTTTCAGAGCTCCTTCTGGTAACATGGTCACTATTGTTTGCTAGTGCAAACCTTTAGTGCGTAGAAGGACAAGCTCCTTTCAAAATCTGACTTCCCACACAGCCTGTTATGGACTTCCCAGGTGGCACAGTGGTCAAGAATCCGCTTGCCAATGCAGGAACACAGTTTCGATTCCTGGATTGGGAAAGTACCCTGGAATAGGAAATGGCAACCTATTCCAGTATTCTTGCTTGGAAAATTCCATGGACAGAGGAGTCTGGAGGGCTGCAGTCCATGGGGGTGCAAAGAGTCAGACGTGACTAAGCACAACCATTTTGTGGAGACCAGCCTGAATTATGGATGTAACATTTACCCTCATTTCTTTGAGGATCTCTCTTCTAAAACACAACTGTAAAGCTGTTGCCTTCCTCAGGTATTAGTCCAGCTTCACTCAGATGCTGGCCTCCAAATACAGATATCTGACATTCTACTGATTTGCACATTTGCATGAGTCATTATAAGTCCTAGTGGGTGCTTTGGGCTCCCAGTTCATCCAAATGAGGCTGGCTTTTTCCTTGAATGCCATGACTCACTTCTCATTACTTTTCTCATCAACTGCAAATTTATATTAGAACAACTTTTATAAGTAATCTGCCTGCGATGTTTATTTTTTCTTTTCCAGAAAACCTTATGGGGGAAAGATGATCATCTTGTATATTCTTACCATGAACCTGCTTTTTCTCCTTCTCAGTTTGATGAAATGTAATATCCAGTTACTCTGAAGTCAACCCACCTGGCAATGTCCATCTAGGAACGTTCTAGGAATAACAGCTGATGCAACCTCTCATTTTGGGCTCACATGTGTTATGTAATACACCAGGGGATCCATCTGTCTGAGGAAGGCTAATGACTTCTCCCTGTTTTCTATGCCTGTTCAGTTTATCCTCATGGTCTGTCGCTTTGGATCATCTAGATCATTTTACAATAACTATAATTGACTTTTTGGCTCAAGGGTCCCAAACGCTTTCTCCTCTAAATTTATCTAATACATATTGTCTAATCCTGGAAAATTTGGCATTTGCTTAGAATTGTCCCCTGTTGCCTAAATGTTTGCATTTTTCTTCACACAGCAATGTACTCTTAACCAGTGTTAATTCTACCACATTTGTAATATTAATCAAGAAACTAACACCCAGGGAAGTGAAGTAAACTGCCCAGGCCACATTAGCAGAGTGTAGCAGACTCAGGTCTCTGTTACTTCCTGGTCTAAACATCTTTGGCTGATACTTAAAATCAAACCAACATTTATTCAAGGTAGGCTACATTCTACCAGGGGCTGTTCTGAAACCCAATGTGTATGCTTCTTATTTTCCTCAAATGTAGTAAAAGCTTTACTATAGATTCTATGAAATGGAGTTGTGATCTCTGAGATTCTTACTTAAGGACAGATGGATCCAAGCTAGGATTTTAGCTAAATTCTTGGAATGTGGAAGTTTATGACAACATTTTACACACTTAAAAAGTGTCATGTAGTGAAAAATATAGATATATAAGGGCCTATTTATACTACATAGTTATTATTCAAATTGCCAGTGGTATATATAAGCTGTTTGTGTTTTTCCAGTGGCTCAAGAGGTAGAGTCCACCTGCCAAGCAGGTGACATAGGTTTGATCCCTGGGTTGGGAAGATTCCTTGGAGGAGGAAATGGCAACCCACTCCAGTATTCTTGCCTGGAGAATCCCATGGACAGAGGAGCTTGGTGGGCTATTGTCCATGTGATCGCAGAGACTCAGAACAACTGAGCATGAATGCATGAGAACACAGTTGCTTTCTCCACAGCACTCAGCAGAATGCTAAAAACTAGCTAACCACTCAATAATGCTTATTAGATGAAGGAAATGCTGTTTCTACATAATATCCAAATTTAAAGAGGCAAGGATGCCATTTTTTTCCAAATTTGGCTTTTAAATAAAGATGAAGATCTACAATTAGGAAGGTAAATAGGAGCATTTATTAGGAAATGAGTAAATCCATTGATTATAGGGAAGCAATTACTAACCCAGGATGCCAATGCAAGGAAACACAAGGTTGTGCCAAATTAACAGATTTACTGCCTAATAAAGCTAAAAGAAGGTTAACTCAGTGCATTTAGTGAAAGCCAGTAAACTAACACATAACTAGATTCAACAGTTAACAAAGGATAGTAGGCATTTTACCATAGTTAATGAAGAAACTATAAACTACGACCGATGGGGCTCAAGCGTGTTTCTGTGCCACTTTGATAGTGGGGGCAGGCAAAGGTGACGGTTTCCACATCCAGAAGAGATTAAATAGGAAGAATGCAGTTAAGAGAAGGGGGTGACAATGAGGAATAAAAGAAACTAGCAGAAGGACACTTTAAAGAATGTTCCAGCAACCATGAGCCCAGGTGGCAGCAATGACAGCAGAGTGTTAGGGATTTCCTAATGGGGTTTCTATTGCCTCCTTGAGGAAGGTGATTCTGCCTTTAAAGTTGAAGAATACAGCCCAGTGGATGGTCTTTTTTGGACACTTCAAGAGAATCAGGGTAAGAAATCTAACTGTTGCCAAGAACTTACCTTTGCATAAATATGTTCTCAGGTTTCTGGGAATGGAGTTTATATAAAAGTAGTGTTAAATAGACATAATTTTCATGGACATAAAGATTTTGGACATATGGAAGAATAGACCAATATTAATCTGAAATTCCTGGTAATTGGTTACTAAACAAGCAGCATTTAGCTTTCCTTAGCTTAAACATAAATTAAAAAAAGAAAACCAGAAAATAGTGATTCTAAAGAAATAGTCCAGATTTCACTTACCAGCTATTTTGGTCAGCTATATAATTTTTCCTACATTACAAACTACAACTCTGGTAGCACAAAAAAGGGGGTTTGTGGGCTCACTTCTAGATTATGTTTAACATAGCTAGTAAGAAGATCTTCATGGATAACTACACATAACCAAAGAATGCTTTCTCAAGGGACCATGGGCATTTATTCAAAGTTTGCTTATTCTGGTGGTTTTTTTTTTGTTTGTTTGTTTTTTTTTTTTTAGCTTAATGCTCTCTTGAGTCAGACTGACTTAACTAGTAGGTTCCAGAGGGATCTCTCTCACTTGTTTAACAGAAGGCATCTTATGACTCATAGCCCAACAGAGTTAAGGTGATACTTTAACATTGTGTTTAAATTATAGATCCCAGTGATTGTGATGTGTTGCGTTAAAACCACATAGGCATACCAAAGTAAGAAAACATAAAAACACAGTTTTAATTTTGAGTCTTTGTGAGTGATGAAGTTACTTTGAAAACTTTTCAGGACTGTTTTAGTGCTGAGCTGAGTGACCTAAGTCTTTGAACTCCTCAGAAATTTCTATGGCTACACTGTTGTCCCCTCAGGTTCCTGGGACCTGGGAATTCATCTTTAGGTTGGCCAGTTTAGCCTCACATGGTCTTGAGAGGGAACAGTTTCAATACAAAATTCCTCCTTTCAAATATAAAAGGCTGTTTTGGATTTCAGAACCAGATGGATTATGTAAAAATGGCTGTAAAAGTTCTCGAGCTGACAGTGAAAAGCAGCGTGGACACACTTGTTCATCGTGATGCCGCTGGCCAACAAAACTGCATCAAGATTAGTAGGCCATTCTTGATATGTCCACAAATAAAAACTCATAGACATGGTCCCTTGATTCAGAAAAAAAGTTTTCCTGTGCATTATTAATGTGATTCTGAATTATAATACCTGTTCAGTTCAGTTCAGACACTCAGTTGTATCTGACTCTTTGCGACCTCATGGACTGCAGCATGCCAGGCTTCCCTGTCCATCACCAACCACTGGAGCTTGCTCAAACTCATGTTCATCAAGTTGGTGATGCCATCCAGCCATCTCATCCTCTGTTGCCCCCTTCTCCTCCTGCCTTCAATCTTTCCCAGCATCAGGGTCTTTTCCAATGAATCAGTTCTTTGCATTAGGTGGCCAAAGTTTTGGAGCTTCATTATATCTGTTATGAATTAAAATACCTGTTCATAATATCTGTTGTGAAGTATTGGAGCATTCATACCTATTAAGAATTTCTAATTTCTTTTAACTGAAGTTTTGTGAGAAAATTGAATTGACTTAGAATTAAAAACAAAACAAAACTGTGGAATGACTCTTGTATAGCTAGGGAAGGTCTTAGAATGTTTGCATTTTCATAAGAGAGCATTCAGAACAAGACCATTAATACACTAACACTTAACTAGAGATGTTTATTTTAAATCAAGTCTAGTATCTACTTTAACAGGAGAACGCTAAGCATGAAGCTATTATCATATAAACATTAAACAAGGAACAGAAAAAGCCAACACTTACCTTTAAAATGCATTCACAGCAGAACTACCTTCTCACAACTTGTAGTTTTATGGTTTATGGCCTATGTAATGGAAAAAATCTGAAAAAGTCCATTTGATCACTGGAGGACTCTAACCTTAGTTAAGAACAAAATGGGAATCTATTATATGGCCCAGGGATTTTTAGTTACAAGTTAATGTCCTTAGAATACAATGTTGAGTGTTAATTTACTAACTAATCTATTCATTCAAATATATTTATTAATTGTCTTCTGTGTATCAGTCCCTGGCTAGAGTAGGTATATACCTACAAATAGAAAGATAGAAAATATTTAAGCTGAAAGCAAGGGCATATGTTTGTAAAATACTCCTAGAGTGAAAAATTCCTCCCAAGTGTAAAAGAATGGTATTCCTAATCATATGGAGAAGAAGCATTATATTGTTAATGTCAGTCATTTGACAAAAGTGCTTAAACATTGTTATTAACCAAGCAGAATGCCAGATCCCTAGAATACAACAAAGCAGATAAACCCCATGTTTTTACAATGAATATAGTCTGACTGGGAGGACCAACAATAAACCTATAATTAAAGTAGTGTGTGACTGGGAGGTCACAGGACAACTCAGTATTGTGTGAGTGGTCATGGCAGGGATGTCTACCTAGTCCAGGGAATGTCAGCAAAGACTTTCCAGGGAAATATGGCATCACCTTCCAAACTAAGGAATTCCACATCAAATAATTTTACATCATGTTATATAGCCTGCAGGGCCTGCATTGATCTTTGTTGGTCTGTGCTATTAAATATTACATAGAAGAAAGAAATTAGCAGCTGACTTGCCTCTTTAGAGTGAATCACAGATTCACAGGATTAATACTGACAAGCAGAATCTGATGTCAGTGAGGCAGGATCTATGTCAATCACAAGGTCTCTGAGGAACTGGTGGTCTATAGTTTGCTCCACAGACTGAGAAATGATAAAATAGATTGTGAAGTTATGATTCTTAGGTTTTGCTTACTAAGAAATGATAACCTAAGCATTCTATAGTGATGTGAAATAGAGAGACAGCTAACATGTAGCACTGTGCTCTGAACATGTAATGACCAGTTGATGATGGGGAAGATGGGATAGTGGTGGTAAGGGTGTGTATCGTGAGGAATAAGGTAATGATGTCTGTTTGTGACTTTTAGGTACTCTACCCCAAAAGTAATTTCTAAGGTTTTTCTTCAAGCTCTCTTTGACTGCCAGGGAAAAGTTTACAAAGCAAATTTCAATCTTTATTGATTCAGTCTCTATTCAGACTCTTTGCCTTTACTACTGCTTCTAGAACATTCTAACTTGGAAGGAAGGCTAGTTGCTTGTTTTGGAGTATCTGGAATGTCGAACTAGAACCATGTTAAACATTAATACAAACTCAAGTTTGTAGTGGTTCTCAGTGTCCTTTAAAAGCTCAAGCCTGTCTCCTCAACTTGTGAAGGCTGATCATCCTTGCTTCATTTTCAAGAGATAAAAGCAAATAAAACTTCTGAGCATGTGCTAAATGCGAGCAATTTGACTTGTTAGCAAAAACGTCCCATAAGGCAAGTTGTCCTCATTTTACACAGGAGCTAATTGAGATCCAGAGAAGCTGAATCATAAGCTCAAGTTCATATGCTCATATTGATAATACATGGAGGAGTCTGGAAGAGAAGCCAAGAAAACCTGAGTTCAACATTCATTATTTTGCCTAAGTTTGAGCTAAAAGCTCATTTTATATAGTTATTGTGAAAAAGCTTGTCAGTCATGCTGGCATTACACAGCTTAGCATAACTGATGACTTTTTATTTTATAATGTGGTTAAATGTATTTATATGTTGACTGGATACTATAAGGCTTAAAATACTCCTCTTTTGCATATTAGATATGATTGGAGATTCCAATTCATTCATGTCCTTAGTGTGTTTTTAGGTCATCAAATCAACTTAAAGCATGCACCCTTCACTATATGTAAAATAAATCATGAGTTTTAATGATAAGTTGTTAGATGAGGTATATTACTGAAAATATATTGCTGCATAATATAATGCATGGTTGGATGTCTATGAATATGCCTTCAAGTTTACCAACATAGCTCAGCATTTTCTAATTATATTCTGACAGTTATCAGTTCTTTCTATTCAATGGATAGTGGGCTGCCTTGAAAGTAGTCCTTTAGCTACGGACAAATAATTAATAGATATATTGATGTATGAATTATTCTTATTGTGCCATTTATAATACCTATAATTTGATTATAAACTTACACCATTGAAAATGTTTCAAGCCAATGATTATGGCATTATCTAACTGGATAGTCTTGACTGAATTTCCTAGGCAACTATGACTATCTTCCAAAGACATTATGCTATAATTTGAAAGGAGTGTATGGGAAGAATCCAATCCTCACATAGTCAGCTAATAAAGAACAGCACTTCTGTGTTATTTTCTAATGGCTGCTTTGAAGGTTAGTCTGTAATTTCTTTCTCCTTCCATTGTACGATTACCCTTAAATGTCTGATTATGGAACTTCAGAAACAAGTAAATGGCTGATTAGTTGAGACCAGATCTCTCTTTGACTTTCTTATTTTTCTCTTAGGTAAATTTGTTTGGTCAAGAATAACCTTTGGTGTTTACAGTATAATTGGCAGTGGCTAGTCAAATGAAAGCCATATTATGTTAAGCTCAATAATATTCCTGGGATGATCTGGTTGTAAAAACAAGGGACTTAAAGAGGAATGAAGGAATCCTTTTGAATAATTTTTTCAGAGTGAGTTATAAATATATGTTTTAAAAGGACACTATTTGCATGCCTAAAAAAACATGCATTTGGCAGAGTACCCAAAGCTTGATTTCAGTTACAATAGCATCATGTTTATGATACTACATCTAATGTTGAAAACATGCATTTTGAACAGAAAGTTGATATACTGTTCCTCATCCCCACAACTTTATTTTTAATTCAAATGAAAATGAACAAACCTCCTTATGTTCTGGTCTGAGAGAACGAAAATAGTTTGGAGTGATTTTAAAAGTTTTTCTTCTCTCTCCATTCTGGGAAGGAAAGATTGATTTTCAAGACCTAAATTTCTCTAACAATTAACATCATATAATGGAATATTTTTTTTCCTTCCTTCTCTGTACTGTTGGAAAATTACACTTAAATCAGTAACTTTGTATCTGCAAAAACAATTTGTTTAACTTTGAAATTATGCAAAAACATCTGGATTCTGGGGTTCATCCATTTTGAACAGAATTGAGAAAGTAGAATGTATTTAAAATATCCTTGGATTTGCTTAATAAATCCCTTCGATTTTATTCAGAAACATGTCGAGTTTCTCTCTCAGATATTTGCTCATCTCAGACTCTCGACATCAGAAAGGCCATCCTGACAGTTCCCCCATGAGATAATAGGAATCAAACGCCCACATAGTGGCAGCCCTAGAATGTTTGCCTATCCATACGATAACATCATTTGGTCAACAATCCCCCCTTTTCTTTACTTGCTTTTTATTTATTTATTTCTTCTGGCCCAAGTTCATTGAGATAAGTGAATTAGACAACGAAACTAGAAGAGGTGGAAAATAGAACAATTATTTTTCTTTTCTTTTTTTCTTGCATCCCCCTGGAAGGCCCTGAGAATATTAAAGTTCAGGCAGATAGGGCAAATAGCTCTTTACTATTTCTGTTATGCTTTGTTTTTGACTTGTTCCTGTTTACCCTAGTTTACTGAAGGAAATAGTTCTGTAGCTTTTTTCCACGTTTGCTCACTTTTAAGTCACCCTTTATTAAGCATTATTATTTTTTTTAAGTAAAACTTCTCAGATGGGAACTTGAATGTGTTATGAATCTGGAGAGTGTTTAAAGAATCTATGGTAAATTGGCTTGCTTATAGAATATAAACAGCAATAGTGATGGTAATGTCTAACATTTATTCAATATTTTCTATCTACTGGGTATGAAAAAAATTTCTCTTTTAATTTTTACTGTAGCCTTATGGGGCAGGTACCACTATTATTCTAAATTTAATGATGAAGAAATAATGCTTTTAAAACTTTTAAAATTAGATGACTTGTTCACAAGTTACCCACACTATAAGAACTGGGATTTAAAACCCTGGCAATCAGACTCAGTCTTTACTTTAAAGTCTATCCTAGCGCTGAGGCCAGACATTAAATTGAAATCTATTGGAGCTGAATTTCCTTTTTCCTTTCTACATCCATTCAATAAATATTCAACTTATCCTGTATGAGACAGACAAGTGTCTACCTTCATAGAAGAAAATTATATAGAAAATTATTTAATAAAACTATAAACAAGAAAAACTATGGTTTTTCCAATATTCATATATGGAAGTGAGAAGTGGACCATAAGGAAAGCTGAGAACCCAAGAATTGTTTGCTTTTGAACTGTGGTGTTGGAGAAGACTCTTGAGAGTCCCTTGGACTGCAAGGAGATCCAACCAGTCCATCCTAAAGGAGATCAGTCCTGAGTGTTCATTGGAATGTCTGATGTTGAAGCTGGAACTCTAATACTTTGGACACCTGATGCAAACTGCTGACTCATTTGAAAAGACCCTGATGCTGGGAAAGATTGAGGGCAGGAGGAGAAGGGGATGACAGAGGATGAGACGCTTGGATGGCATTATCATCTCAATGGACATGAGTTTGAACAAGCTCCAAGAGTTGGTGATGGACAGGGAAGCCTGGTGTGCTGCAGTCCATGGCTTGCAAATGGCCATACATGACTGAGCTACTAACAGAACTGAACTGAATGAATAAGAAAGAGATAAATAAGCAAACAAAAAGGATTTGCTGAACTGTCATAAGTACTGTGAACAAAATAAACTCAGCACTGCAATCAGTTCAGGTGGTCAGTTCAGTTCAGTCTCTCAGTTGTGTCTGACTCTTTGCGACCCTATGGTCTGCAGCACACCAGGCCTCCCTGTCCATCACCAACTCCTGGAGTTTACTCAAACTCATGTCCATCAAGTCAGTGATGCCATCCAACAATCTCATCCTCTATTGTCCCCTTCTCCTTCTGCCTTCAATCTTTCCGAGCATCAGGGTCTTTTCAAATGAGTCAGTTCTTTGCATCAGGTGGCCAAAGGATTGGAATTTCAGCTTCAGTGTCAGTCCTTCCAATGAATAATCAGGACTGATTTCCTTTAGGATGGACTGGTTGGATCTCATTGCACTCCAAGGGACTCTCATGAGTCTTTTCAAACACCACAGTACAGAAAGATCAATTCCTCAGTGCTCAGCTTTCTTTATAGTCCAACTCTCACATCCATACATGACCAATGGAAAAACCATAGCCTTGACTAGATGGACCTTTGTTGGTAAAGTCAAGTCCCTGCTTTTTAATATGCTGTCTAGGTTGGTCATAACTTTTCTCCCAAGGGGTAAGCATCTTTTAGTTTCATGGCTGCAGTCACCATCTGCAGTGATTTTGGAGCTCCCAGAAATAAAATCTGACACTGTTTCCACTGTTTCTCCATCGATTTCCCATGAAGTGATGGGACCAGATGCCATGATCTTAGTTTTCTGAATGTTGAGTTTTAAGCCAACTTTTTCACTCTCCTCTTTCACTTTCATCAAGAGGCTCTTTAGTTCTTCACTTTCTGCCATAGGATGGTGTCATCTGCATATCTGATGTTATAGATATTTCTCCCAGCCATATTGATTCCAGCTTGTGCTTCATCCAGCCCAGCGTTTTGCATGATGTACACTGCATAGAAGTTAAATAAGCAGGGTGACAATATACAGCCTTGACATACTCCTTTTCCTATTTTGAACCACTCTGTTGTTCCATGTCCAGTTCTAACTGTTGCTTTCTGACCTGCATATAGGTTTCTCAAGAGGCAGGTCATGTGGTCTGGTATTCCCATCTCTTTCAGAATTTTCCACAGTTTATTGTGATCCACCCAGTCAAACGCTTTGGCATAGTCAATAATGCAGAAATAGGTGGTCAGAGAGGGCTTCTTTGAGGGACAACATTCAAGTTGATAGTTGAGTGATCAGGAGGAATTAAGCATAAAAAAGATCGGGGAAATGCTATAGGTAGAGGGACAACAAATGCAGAACCACTGTCACGGGAATAACAGCATATTCTAGGCACTGTCAGCATGTTAGTAAGAGCTGTGCATAGTAGGAGAGAGGCAATGGGCTCACCATGTGGCACAAATGATAAAGAACCCGCCTGCCAATGCAGGAGACACAAGAGTCACGGATTCAGTCATTGGATTGGGAAAATTCCCTGAAGGAGGACATGGCAACCCACTCCAGTATTCTTGCCTGGGAAATTTCTCTGGACAGAGGATCCTGAAAGCCTATAGTCCATGGGATCACAAAGTTTGACACAACTGAACACACACAGGCACAATACCAAATAAAGTTAGAAAGTCAAACAATAGCCTGATTTTACTGAGCCTTAAAACTAGAATTGCAAGATAATTCTATACAAGATGCCCAGTTATATTTGAATTTCACATGAATAATATCTTTGTTTCTATATCTCAGAGATTGCATGACGTACTTATAATAAAATAATTCATTGTTTATCTGAAATTCAAATTTAGATGAGTGTCCTCTATTATTATTTGCTAATTCTAGCAGCCCTACTTATAATTCATGATAACCAGGTGGAATTTTAACATAAGTGGTACAAGAAGCTACTATTTTAAGTAAAACATTTTAAAAAGGAGATGGCATTATCTTATTTGCACTTTAAAAGATGCTTCTGCTACTTGAGGAGGATAGACTAGAAGGAGAAAACAATAAAATAGTGTCACTTAGGAGGCTATGGCAGTAGTCCAGAAAACGGTTGATAGTAGTTTAGCATAATATACCTAGCTATTGGCTCAAATTTTATTTTCAGTGTTGGAACCAACTTAATTTGCTGAAAGTTTGGGTGTTGGGTTGAAGAAAAGTAAAAGAAATCCCTATATTTCTATGGAGTGTGATATTACTTATTGAAATGCAAAAGACCAGTTTAGACAGGGAAGGTGAATATAAGGACCATAGTTTTCTGAAGAATCTCTCAAGTAGAGATTTCAAACAGACAGTTCCATGAATAAATATAAACAGCTCACCCAAGAATATTTTTGCCTTAATGAGATAAACAGAATGGATGACAAAAATGTGAATTACTTATCCCTGCCAGGACTTACTTAAGATACTATAGATGCAGCAATGTTTAGAAAAATTTAATTTGGAGACGAGCTCATGATTAGGGGACATTTGTCTTTGTCCAAAATGTTCTCTGAGACACTTGAAAGAAGTGAAAGTGAGAGTCACTCAGTCGTGTCCAACTCTCAGGGGATCTTCCCAACCGAGGGATTGAACCCAGGTCTCCCACATTGCAAGCAGATTCTTTACCAGCTGAGCCACAAGTGAAGCCCAAGAATACTGGAGTGGGTAGCCTATCCCTTCTTGAGGGGATCTTCCTGACCCAGGAATTGAGTTGGGATCTCCTGCATTGCAGGCAGATTCTTTACCAACTGAGTGATCAGGGAAGACACTTGGTCCATGCCAAAAGGTCCTGTCACAAATGTCCACATTTAGAAAACATCCTTGAGTTCAAATGGCCCATAAAGTCTATTTATACCGTCAGTCTACAGGATGAATACATAAAAGAATATCTTGTTTTACTTGTTCAATAATTGTATTGTGGCTGTATGGTCAATAATAACCATTCTTAGTCTAGCTGTTAATTGCACTGAGGGTTAAAGTAGATGGATTGGGGTTTGGATGCTGCAGGAGAGTGGGGTTTATATTAACCATATGTATGGAGGAAGAGAGTCCTACAGTTAGAGACAGTTAGATCAGACAGTCAATCCTAAAGAAAATCAACCCTGAATATTCACTGGAAGGGCTGATGTTGAAGCTGAAGCTCCAATATTTTGGTCACCTGATGTGAAGAGCTGACTCATTGGAAAAGGCCCTGCTGCTGGGAAAGATTGGGGGCAGGAGGAGAAGGGGACGACAGATGATGAGATGGTTGGATGGCATCATCAACTCAATGGGCATGAGTTTGAGCAAACTCTGAGAGATGGTGAAGGGCAGGGGAGCCTGGTGTGCTGCAGTTTATCAGGTTGCAAAAAGTCAGACAAGACAGATCTACTGAACAACAATGGAGGAAGAGAGTCCTACATTTAGAGAAATGTACAGAGGATAACTTGAAGATGGAATTTCTCTATGCAAGTTGCATTAATATGTCACTGAGCATTTGCCTGAATGTGGGTGGATTGTTCAATAAGAAAGGAGTTTGATAGGAGGAACTTGATCAAGCCACTATGCCAAACAACCTAGAACGCATTGAGCAAACACTTTACAGAGCATCTTGTTTGTTAGGGAGGAGTGAAAATGGGTGTGGCTTTCCATCACATAGTGATCAGGTATAATAGCAAGCATCCTTAAGGGGGATACTGGGCACCTAATTAACCCCCCAAAACTATCCCATTGCCCAGGGTTAATAAGTGGTGTTTCCCTTGAATTGATATCCTATAGAGGCATGATCCAGTAGACTGAAGGAGATGTCTGTTGTTATTTGAAGGGGGTTTAGTGGGTGTGACTTCCATGTTAACCTGCCAATCAGCATGGACCAATATGCCCTCAGCTGGTACCTGCCTACTGGCTGAGGTGCTGAATCCATAAAATGTTAGTAAGGTTTCTTTACCAGTAAACCAGAAGCCATTAGTTAGATGACTTAAAAATAAGAAGAAAAAAAATTCTTTTATACTTAGCGATATGAGATTTTTGTTTGAAAATTCTCAGTGGAGTATGGCAGAAAAAGTGTTCCCACCAAAATAAAACTCAATGCCTCCTTGAAATAGTTTTACATTCCTTTAACAGGGATCTATGAAGAGAGGAGACTCTTCAGTGCCTCATATACAACCAGTCAAGATAATAGTGGAAGACATTAAAGTCATTAAAAATGGGACAAGATAATATTAGTAGGACCTGAGTGTTGAAGGGGAAATAAAGAAAACCACAAACAGGGTAAAACATGTAGCAGAAGAATGAAAAGTAGCAGCACCGCAGGTAGCTCAAAGATTTCTCATGATATTTGTGTTGAAAAGGTCTTATTAATGTTGCCAGAAACTCATTAAGGAGGCAAGTAAATAGAATTCAAGACAGAGATTAACTGCCAAACCCAACTTCCTTGTACAGATATGAAATTCCAGCAGAGCATAAAGTGATCAGATGGGGAGAACCTTTTTCTTTTATGTACAATTCTAGTGCTCAAGAGAACAAAACAGATCTTATTTATAAAACTTATGACAAGATTTGATATTTAAGAATCAGAACCACATTGTTAAGTGATGACACCTTCAAGACATTACCAAGATCATTTACTAAATTTATTTACCTTGTGATATAATATTGAGTTGTATGATACCATTGATTGATGTACTAACTGTGAAAATGTGAGAAGACCTTTACAAATATACATATGAAAAATACTTGCATTTGCATGGAAAAGAAATCTTGACATTAACACTTCATTGAGCATGATGGATTTTGAGACTGCTAATATAGATATGATTCAAATATTCATATCAAATATGTAAGTAAAAGGATGATTGTTGCACTTTTCACAATCACTGTGGGGGGGAAAAATGTATCTTCTTTGGATCTAACATGAAAGTATTGGGTTGGCCAAAAAATTCATTCAAGTTTTTCCATACCATCTTATGAAATAAACTTTCTGGCTAATCCAATATATGAAAATGGAAAGTAACACAGATAAGTGTGCATCCAGGTTGTTTGAACTTCCATTTGTACTTTTGGGGGAGGTCAATGAAATCTTTGAGGACTTTGTGGAGAATGCAGAAAAAAGTATGAATGACCTAGTGGACTATGCTGAGAGCGTATATGTCCATGGAGGGCAGGGCAGAGGCAAAATAAGACCATGGGAATCTTGAGTTCCCCAGAAAACTTGAGATTTTTATCCATCAGCCCTGAACAACAATCCCAGGACAAACAGTGCAGTGGAAGGCTGGCATGGCAATTTTCAGAAGCTGATGGTGTGCATTATCCTTCAAAGTGGAGGTTTATTGAAGTGTGAAAAGATGAATAACAAAGCTATGAACAAGTGATGACCCAGATTCTTGGTGATCACACTCAGATACAACAAGCAACTTCATGATGATATCAACAAAATGAAATTTGTGCAACCAAAGTTGTTAGCAGGTATACCTAATAAAAAAGCCAATAATCACGTCAATATATGCTTTAAAGCAACTACTCATTGACTTAAGAGTAACCCTGCTGAACTTTATGACAAGGCAGGACAAAAATAAATGTGAAATCCAAATTCATCACGAATGACAGTAAGAAAAATCTAAATAATATTTTGATAAAGTCAAATGTTTGTATTATTTGATGAATCATGGACCAAATGACTCAATGGATGTTTTGGGTAGGGACAAATATTGAAGACATTTTGGCATGTATCAAATGCCTCAATAGACATTTTGGATAGGACCACATATGGTTCTTTTACTGTGCACCAAATTTCTCAAAGGACAATTTGGACAAGACCAAATGTCCTGCAAGGGAGACGATGCTTTAGTGTGAGATAAGTAAAGAAGGACTGTATAACTAGCTAGTTGTTATAGAACAAGTGTCTGCAGTGTTCTGTGTAGGTATAGCAGGAGTGGAAGCACAGAAGGGACGGTACGAGCATGCATGCTAAGTCACCTCAGTAGTGCCCAACTCTTTGCACACCCATGGACTGTAGCCAGCCAGGCTCCTCTGTCCGTGGGATTCTTCAGGCAAGGATATTGGAGTAGGTTGCCATGACCTCCTCCAGGGGATCTTCCTAACCCAGGGATTGAACCTGTGTCTCTTATATCTTCTGGGTTCTTTACCACTAGCACCACCTGGGAAGCCCAGAGAGGGGGCTAATTTTGATTTATAAAGTGTTGTATCTGGCTTGAGTTATTAGGGAAAGTAAAAATCTGTACAAAAAGCAGTGTGGGAAAAGAACGTGGTAAGGAGAAGTAAAAGCAAGGAGACAAAAAGGGGTCAGGAGGCATGACTCTTAAGAAGACCATGGAGAAAGACTCATGTAAGTGGAACTCGGTGGTGCTGGGAAGAGATAGCACAGAGGGCTAAAAAGGTGGGTGGGGACTATATTGGATCACGCATGTTTGTGTGTAAACTAATCAGGCTATTCATTTAGAACTGTAAGTTTTCTTCAGTCTAAACTTGTGTACTAATAAAATTAACTGCTAAAATAACACACGCATATCTCTACTCTTTATAATTCTTCCTTATGTCATAAAAAGGTTGAATTTTCATCATGAACTTTTATTAATTTTGTGTATACTTCCTTCTCTTCTAAAAGTGATGTTGTCAGATTGGCCTTTTTCATAGTTGATTCTGTGGAAAATATGGGAAGCTAATAATTAGATGAAGTAGTGGGAGTTGTAATGTTTGCTAGTTTGTGATAAATACACACACACACACACACACACACATATAAAACTGATCATTAAACATGCTATATGGTTATCCCAAATTTCTCTTCAGACAAAGGTGCGTATGTGGGAATAGAGTACTGTTTTTACCTTTGGAAATTGGGTTGTTCTTCCTGTAGATATTTTTGCTTTACAAAATTATTCTGAGTTACAGATTCCAAGAGGGTGCAGAGGTACTTTTAATAATACTAACAATACAGGAAGAACTAAGGATGTGTTTTGTAAATGAGTCCAAGTTCTGAGTTTCCTTGTAGGCAATATTTTGTTTCTGTTTATGGGGCCACAAAAAATGTTGTGCTATAAAATTAAGTTACTGTGTGTTTTGAATGATCTTTACTAGCTATTAGATATTATTTATTAAAATGCTACTAAGGCATTAATTTTTTTAAATTAAACTTTGAATTCTAGCAAATTAGGTATAAATAATTAATCTGACATGAATGTAAATGGATTAAAGTGGGCAAAATATGTTCCAGGATCTTTTTTCCCCCCCTTCACTAAAAGGAAATTCAGCAAAATAATATGAATGAATGCTTATGGTGTGGGACTCAGTGACTTCCTGTGTTTAATTCATCTTCCATATAGAATCACTGGCTGCTGTTTGGTGCCTTTGTGAATTCCCTCCTGACTCAAGGATCAGTTCCTTGGAGCAATGCCTTCATCTCTAACCATCCCCTGACCTCACTGTTCACCTGGTATTATAAAATCTAAGTATCTGAGTAATATTCTGATCATCTACTTCACTTTGGCCTATTCATAGAGCACAGAACAGATTATGTATGATCGTCTCATGTATGACTCATGTGACCTGTCTTCAGATAGGTTTGGGGTCCAATCACCCATTCATTTCTTTCTTAGAAATAGTTCAGAACATTGCCTATCTCTCCTTAAACCTTGACCCCACTCAGCCTAAACTCAGTGGACTTGAAGTAGTGAATTTACACAATCAGAGATTATATTTCTAAAAGAAAGACTAAGAGATCCTGCGTTGCACCTGCAGCCCTAGTTCTGTGCAGGACTATGTGCAAACCATCACAGATAGAGATCTATCTTAAATACTGAACAAGTTAAACACACTTCTTAAACTGTTTTCAATGTTTATTTATTCAGCTGGACAGTGAAGACTTAAGTCTAGAGTCCCTTTTCCTCCAAGAAAACTTGGTTCAGCGAAGGTGACTTAGGGAAGAACCACAGCATGTACAGCCTTGTCTTAGGACCCTTCCTACTCCAGTGGTCAGTGAGTCTCTTTTCAGACCTTCTTGGTCTTTTCATACCAATAAATAATAGACAAAGAAAGTGCAACCCTGCTCCCATTGATAACAGGAGAAATATTTTTGTAGTGCAAAGAAATGAGTTTGGGAGTCAGATAGACACAGGTTCAAATCCTGTCTTTGCCTCTTTCTATTTCTGAGAATTTGTTTAAGGTTTTAAATGTCTAGCTTTAGTTTCTCCGTATATGCAATTGAAGTAATAAAACTTCCCTTCTTACTTCTTGAATGGTTGCAAGGATGGGAAATGATTGCAGGGGAGATTGTAGGGTTTTGACATGGTTATCAAATCTCTCCTAAATTTCCTATACATAAGGTATGAAACCCCCACATACATCAAATTTAAAAAAAAAAATAGAGGCCTAGGGAACCACTCATAGCAATGAAAACCAACCGGTTATGTGTAGTGACAGGTGTGTGTAGTGACAGACAAAAGGTAAAGGGATTTTGACCAACAAAGGCACAGGTTTCCTGTAGATTCTCAAGGGAAAATGTCTGGCCAATCTGCAAATACGAATCAGGCCTGGGGGGAGACCTGATAGGAGGGGGCAGAACTTGGTAGCTCAAACTCAGTTGTAAGAGCAAGAGTTGGGTAGTGCTGGAGCAGTCTAGATCTAGGAACAAGCCAAAGCAATTTTCCAGGACAAAATGGAGAACGGAGAAATGGCTAGAAGTAGAACCTAAATTGGATAGAACAAGGATAAGAGGGAGAAGGAAAAGAGAAGAACCCGAAAAAAGAGGGAAGGAGCAGATAAAAAGGGGAGGAGAAGCAGGCAGAGATTTCAAAAAGGGCAAGGCTACAAGTTTAGCACTGAAAGAAGATTGTAGGAGAAATGGTAGAAGATTGTATGTTCTAGAAAACAGTGAAAAAAAAAGATAGTGGGGTTCACAGGCTCCTGTGAAGAGCACCAGAAAAACCATCTCACAGCACTATCAGAACTGGAATACCATGGCAATAAATTCCCACATCTGTGGTTTTTATTCAAAGAGAATATATGACCGTGGGAACAAGAGTGGGGGAAGCAGAGTAACTCTTCCACAGACAATGAAGGCATTTCAGCAAACACGTCCACAAAAGCAGGTGAACACTATCACACACTGTGACCTAAAATTCTCAAGCAAGCTGATGGGAAAGTAGTAGAAACTATCAGCAAGCGCATAAAATAATAAAGAGAATGACTCAGAGATGAGACGACTGGAGGGAGAATTTTGGAACTTAGGAAAGAGTTAGAAATAAGAGAAATAGCCACTTGTAACAGAAAGTCACAGCTGGTTTTAGAAAAGGAAGAGGAACCAGAGATCAAATTGCCGACATCTGCTAGATCATGGAAAAAGCAAGAGAGTTCCAGAAAAACATCTATTTCTGCTTTATTGATTATGCCAAAGCCTTTGACTGTGTGGATCACAATCAGTTCAGTTCAGTCGCTCAGTCTTGTCTGACTCTTTCTGACCCCATGAATCGCAGCACACCAGGCCTCCCTGTTCATCACCATCTCCTGGAGTTCACTCAAACTCACATCCATCAAGTCAGTGATGCCATCCAGCCATCTCATCCGCGGTCGTCCCCTTCTCCTCCTGCCCACAATCCCTCCCAACATCAGAGCTTTTTCCAATGAGTCAACTCTTCTCATGAGGTGGCCAAAGTACTGAAGTTCAGCTTTAGCATCATTCCTTCCAAAGAAATCCCAAATTTGCTCTCCTTTAAGATGGACTGGTTGGATCTCCTTGCTGTCCCAGGGACTCTCAAGAGTCTTCTCCAGCACCCCAGTTCAAAAGCATCAATTCTTCGGTGCTCAGCTTTCTTCACAGTCCAACTCTCACATCCATATGTGACCACAGGAAAAACCATAGCCTTCACTAGACGGACCTTAGTTGGCAAAGTAATGTCTCTGCTTTTGAGTATGCCATCTAGGTTGGTCATAAATTTTCTTCGAAGGAGTAAACGTCTTTTAATTTCAAGGCTGCTGTCACCATCTGCAGTGATTCTGGAGCCCCCCAAAATAAAGTCTGACACCGTTTTCACTGTTTCCCCATCTATTTCCCATGAAGTGATGGGACCGGATGCCATGATCTTCGTTTTCTGAATGTTGAGCTTTAGGCCAACTTTTTCACTCTCCTCTTTCACTTTCATCAAGAAGCTTTTTAGCTCCTCTTCCCTTTCTGCCATAAGGGTGGTGTCATCTGCATATCTGAGGTTACTGATATTTTTCCCGGCAATCTTGATTCCAGCTTGTGTTTCTTCCAGTCCAGCGTTTCCGATGATATACTCTGCATAGAAGTTAAATAAGCAGGATGACAATATACAGCCTTGACGTACTCCTTTTCCTATTTGGAACCACTCTGTTGTTCCATGTCCAGTTCTAACTGTTGCTTCCTGACCTGCATACAGATTTCTCAAGAGGCAGGTTATGTGGTCTGGTATTTCCATATCTTTCAGAATTTTCCACAGTTTATTGTGATCCACACAGTCAAAGGCTTTGGCATAGTCAATAAAGCAGAAATAGATGTTTTTCTGGAACTCTCTTTCTTTTCCCATGATCCAGTGGATGTTGGCAATTTGATCTCTGGTTCCTCTGCCTTTTCTAAAACTAGCTTGAACATCAGGGAGTTCATGGTTCACGTATTGCTGAAGCCTGGCTTGGAGAATTTTGTTCATTACTTTATTAGCCTGTGAGATGAGTGCAATTGTGCGGTAGTTTGAGCATTCTTTGGCATTGTCTTTCTACACTGTGAAAAATTCTGAAAGAGATGGGAATACCAGACCACCTGACCTGTCTCTTGAGAAATCTGTATGCAGGTCAGGAAGCAACAGTTAGAACTGGACATGGAACAACAGACTGGTTCCAAATAGGAAAAGGAGTACGTCAAGGCTGTATATTGTCACCCTGCTCATTTAACTTCTATGCAGAGTACATCATCGGAAACGCTGGACTGGAAGAAACACAAGCTGGAATCAAGATTGCCGGGAAAAATATCAGTAACCTCAGATATGCAGATGACACCACCCTTATGGCAGAAAGTGAAGAGGAACAAAAAAGCCTCTTGATGAAAGTGAAAGAGGAGAGTGAAAAAGTTGGCCTAAAGCTCAACATTCAGAAAACGAAGATCATGGCATCCAGTCCCATCACTTCATGGCAAATAGATGGGGAAACAGTGGAAACAGTATCAGACTTTATTATTTTGGGCTCCAAAATCACTGCAGATGGTGACTGCAGCAATGAAATTAAAAGACGCTTACTCCTTGGAAGAAAAGTTATGACCAACCTAGATAGTATATTCAAAAGCAGAGACATTACTTTGCCGCCTAAGTTCCATCTAGTCCAGGCTATGGTTTTTCCTGTGGTCATGTATGGATGTGAGAGTTGGACTGTGAAGAAGGCAGAGCACCGAAGAATTGATGGTTTCGAACTGTGGTGTTGGGGAAGACTCTTGAGAGTCCCTTGGACTGCAAGGAGATCCAACCAGTCCATTCTGAAGGAGATCAGCCCTGGGATTTCTTTAGAAGGAATGATGCTAAAGCTGAAGCTCCAGTACATTGGCCACCTCATGCGAAGAGTTCACTCATTGGAAAAGACTCTGATGTTGGGAGGGATTGTGGGCAGGAGGAGAAGGGGACAACCGCGGATGAGATGGCTGGATGACATCACTGACTCAATGAACATGAGTCTGAGTGAACTCTGGGAGTTGGTGATGGACAGGGAGGCCTGGTGTGCTGTGATTCACTGGTTCACAAAGAGTCAGACACGACTGAGTGACTGAACTGAACTGAACAGAAATTCTAAACTAGCAGAAGTGCAAATAAACACTTCTTAAAATTTTTTTAAAAGAAATAAAGAGAGGAAGAAGCAAACTATCTTAAAATCCAAAAGCAAGTAAGAAAGACATAAAGTATCAAGAAAAGTGACACAGAAGATAAACAAAGAAGACCCGTTCAATGCATGGTAACAGAACAGTGAAGAAAAGGGAAGCCATGTAACAGAAAAAATGCCAGGTATTACCATCAACAATACTTTCTAGAAATAAATATATGAAAGTACATATTAAAATCATGAGCCACACACCTGGGAAAAATCCAACTGGTGTAGGTAATACCAAGATGTAGGCTAGTAAAACTGTGACTTAAAATATAATAGAAAATAAAAAGAAATTCCTTTTAATCCAGGATAAAAACAAAGTCTCTAAACAAGGAAAGAAACTGAATTGTCATCAGACTTCTTAACATCAGTAGTTTATGCCAAAAGACAAATGGAATCAAAGAAAGAAAATATGAGCTTAGAATTTTATATCTATTTAAACTAGCCTTTAAATTTAAGTGAAAGTGAAAGTCGCTCAGTCATGTCCGACTCTTTGCAACCCCATGGACTATACAGTCCATGGAATTCTCCAGGCCAGAATACTGGAGTGGGTAGCCTTTCCCTTCTCCAGCGGATCTTCCCGACCCAAGGATGGAACCCAGCTCTCCTGCATTGCAGCCAGATATAAATTTAAAGGCATCAGAAAGTCTATCATGATTATTTTAATATCTCAGAAAGTAATATTATGGCAAGATCCTGAATATTCATTGGAAGGACTGATTCTGAAGCTTCAATACTTTGGTCACCTGATGTGAAGGGTTGACTCATTAGAAAATATCCTGATGCTGGGAAAGATTGAAGGAGGGAGGAGAAGGGGACGACAGAGGATGAGATGGTTGGATGGCATTACCGACGTGACAGACATGTTTGTACAAGCTCTTGGAATTGGTGATGGACAGGGAAGCCTGGCATGCTGCAGTCCTTGGGGTCACAAAGAGTCGGACATAACTGAGTGAATGAACTGAATTGAAGATTTCCTTAAAAAACTTACTAGAGAGTGTATAGAACATTGTTTAGTTGGTAAGTCATGTCCAACTCTTTGCAACCCCTGTTGCAAAACCCCTGAACTGTTGCCTTCAAGGTTCCTTTGTGCATGGAGTTCTCCAGGCAAGAATACTGAAGTGGGTTGCCATTTCTTTCTTCAGGCAGTCTTCCCCACCCAGGGATCTAACCAGCATCTCTTGCATTGCGGGTGGATTCTTTACTGCTGAGCTGCCAGGGAATTCCATGATTATTTTGATATTAATATCTCAAGAAATAATATTACCACAAGATTTCCTTGAAGAATCTACTAGAGAGCAAATAAAACAGATACTATCATTCAAAATCACAAAGGTCTTTTGTGTGTGTCTGGCATGCATCTTCTTACAGAAATATAAGCCTCCTCTGTAGAATGATTGAGGCAGAACTAAGGAGAATATGCTGATTAAATGTAGATTAAATACTAATAAGACAATGTAGATAAATATATATACATTAAAGTACTGATATACAGGGAAACAGGACAGGGAAACAGGACAGAGGAACATGCTGAATAGCATTGTGGGATGCAATAGCAAAATCCAGATAGAAGGATATTCTAAAGGAGTATCCTTTTTTTTTTTTTTTCACCAAGTACAGAGGAAAGATAGACATTGTTAGTTGAACTAACTAAAAGATTAGACAATATAGAATTTTGAAACACTGGCTTGATATTTGACAACAGTAAGAAGTTATCAGTGTTTCAAAGTGTGATGAAGGTATTATGTCAGTGTTTTAAAAGGTTTCTTATGTTTTTGAAGTGAAGTGAAAGTGAGAGTCACTCAGTCGTGTTTGACTCTTTGCAACCCCATGGACTATACAGCCCATGGAATTCTCCAGGCCAGAATACTGGAGTTAGCCTTTCCCTTTCCCAGGGGATCTTCCCAACCCAGGGATTGGACCCAGGTCTCTCCCACTGCAGGCAGATTCTTTACAGATTCTGAGCTGCAAGGGAAGCCCAAGAGTATTGGAGTGGGTGAAAGTGAGGTCACTCAGTCGTGTCCAACTCTTTGTGACCTGTGGACTGTAGCCCACCAAGCTCCTCTGTCCATGGGATTCTCCAGGCAAGAATACTGGAGTGGGTTGCCATTTCCTTCCCCAGGGGATCTTCCCGATCCAGGGATCGAACCCAGGTCTCCCACATTGCAGGCAGACGCTTTAACCTCTGCACCACCAGGGAAGCCCATTGGAGTGGGTAGCCTATCCCTTCTCCAGGGGATCTTCATGACCCAAGAATCAAACCAGGGTCTCCTGCATTGCACGTGGATTCTTTACCAACTGAGCTATGAGGGAAGCCCATATTGATATGAATGATATCTGTTACTATATTTGAATATCAATTATCACATAATTACATATCTATTAAAGTTATTCTGGTCCAAAGACCATCATCTTTCACTTGCAATAATACAAGGGATTTCTCATTGGTTTTCTATGTCTATTCTTTGTCCTCTAAAGTTTATTCTCAAGACATTAGCCAGATAATATTTCAGACCTATAATTTAGATAGTAATCTTAGCAAACACTTATGAAACACCTGCTTTATTTCAGGCACAGTTCTAAGTGCTTCACATGTATTGCACATATTTAGTAATATCGATCTCTCGAAGAACTGACCCCATAATTATATGCCTATCTTAGAAATAGGGAGGGCTTCCCAGGTCACACATGTGGTAAAGAACCTACATGCTAATGTTGGAGACACAGTAGATGCCAAAGACGCAGAAGTGGGTTTGACCTCTAGGTTGGGAAGATCCTCTGGAGAAAGGCATGCAACCCACTCCAATATTCTTGCCTGGAGAATCCCATGGACAAAGGAGCAAGGTGGTCTGTCGTCCATAGGGCCACAAAAAGTTAGACATGACTGAAGCAACTTAGCAAGCAGTCATGGATAGATAGGAAATGAAGACACACTAAAGTTTAACATCTAGCCCTAGCAAAGGAGTCAAAAGTGAAACTCAAGCACCATGGTGTCCTAAACTGTATCCTTTCTGTTTTCGTCACTTGCTCAAACTCTTTATCCACTCTCTCCATCACTTGAAATCAATCCCACTTTGTTTTCATGTGGTTGGTTGTACTGCCTGTCTTTCTTCCTCCAGCTTCTGCTACCCAAGTTCTGTTCCAGAGCTTAGGGTTATATCAACAGAAAGGATGGAACACCTTTTTCTAATTTTCCTTCCCAAGAAGAACACTTTTTTTTCCTAATGAATCTGCTCTGGGGAAGCACGTTTTTCAGATTTGTGCAGAGATGCCAAACGTGCTAGCAGCCTTGACAGGGCCTTGCACAGTCTGACCCTCCCTTCCTCTCACCCCATCAGGTGCCCATCATTCTCTTCTTCATTTTGTTCCAATCATACTGGCTTCTGTCAGTTTCTAGAATTTACCAAGCTCTTTCTTACCAGAGCATCTTTGCTCTATGCCAGAAATACTATTCCTTGACCTCTTTCTTGCTGATTTCCTCTCATCCTATGAGCTCTGTTAAATTACAGCTCTTTAGAAAGGATGTTTCTCACCAACTTCTCCCTGTCTTTCTCCGACACTGCATTCTATTAATATAAAACACAAATTTGATCAGATCATTCTCATGCCTCACTCCATGTTTCTCTTATGATAATGTTGAGCTGCAAAGGTAAACAAATGGCACCCATTAATCTCCCCACTGGGTTTAGAACTGAGAAGTCCACACAAGGGTCAGAGAGATCTGTCACCCTTAGTGGTAATGATAATTGGAGAATACATCCCAGTAGTGAGCCCACTGTGGACCTGTGACTTCTCTTCCCTGAACTTTTGTGGCCTCCTCTCTACCCAGGGGAAAGCCACCTTCAACTGTTCTCTTGCATGTGTGATCAGGTTAGCGTGCGGTCTCCTTGTGTTCACATTGGTCTGAACAAGAGAATGTCTGCAAGGGTCACTACCTGGCATGTCCGCTTTCTTTTCAGAAATCCACTAATCGGCTAAGTCACTCCTGTTGCCTCTGATGGGAACAGAGGAAATATGGAGTTGTTACTGTATGTTTCATCTGCCTGTAAGATAGGATGGATAGTCTCTCTTCAATGGAAACCTGAGAAAAACCCTACTTGGCTTTCTTCCCAACAGATGCAATCCAGTTTCCTTACTTTACTGGATGACTCACAATGGATTGTTAAACCTGCAGAAATTCTGTGAGCTAGCCTTGAGACTTTTGAGAGTGTAAAATTATTTATGAGTGTAAAATTATTATCTTGAAACCTGAAAATTGGTAAGCACTGCAGATCAGTGAGGTCTTTCCAGGTGGCTCAGTGATAAATAATCCACCTGCCAAGGCAGGGGATGTGGCTTGGTTCCCTGGGTCAGGGAGATCCCCTGGAAGAGGAAATGGCAACCTGCTCCAATATTCTTGCTTCACAATTCCCATGTACAGAGAAGCCTGGCAGGGTACAGTCCATGGGGTTGCAAAGATTCAGATACAACGGAGCAACTGAGAATGAGCACAAGCACAGATCAATGAGCAGGTTGCAAAAATGTCCCAACACACTCACGGAGGCACCCGCCTGCCCACTTCCCTGACATCTTCAGCTACTGATTTCACCTTCTGCAGAGTCCAGGAATAGGTCTTCCTAGTTCCCAAATGCTAAACTGGTTTCTGCCTTTAGTGCTTCATGCTCATTGTTCTTCTCTGGAATGATCGTCTGCTAAACCTCTACTTGGCTTATTTCTCTTCATTTAGATTCCCAGTGAAACACTGCACCCATGGAGAGGACTCCCCATAGCATCCAAACTAAAAATGTTCCCAGTCACTCTATCATGTAGGCTGTTTCTTCATAGTTCTTCACCATCTAAACGTTTCTCAACCACTCTTTTTCCATAGGATGTAATTCTGTAAGAGCTGGATCTTTATCTATCTTGCTCACTGCCCTATATCCAATCCCTAGAACTCTAGCTGTGCTGTGCTGTGCCTAGTCACTCAGTCCTGTCTGACTGTTTGCAACCCCACGGGTTGTAGCCCGCCAGGCTCCTCTGTCCACAGGGATTCTCTAGGCAAGAATACTGGAGTGGGTTACCATGGCCTCCTCCAGGGAGAACTGTGGCTAGCACGCAGTTAATTGAATATGTTTAATAACCACAGGGCTTCCCAGGTGGCTCAGTGGTAAAGAATCTGCCTGTTAATGCAGGAGATGCAGGTTCCATCCCTGGGTAAGGAAATGGCAACTCTCTCAAGTATTCTTGCTTGAAAAAGTCACAAAGAGTCATATGCAACTGAAAACACACATACACACACACACATAACACTGCAGTTCAATTCCAACTATAGGTTCCCATAGGTGAAAGATAAATGTAGTTCCAACTCTAAATTTGAATAAATATACATTTTTTTCTGATTCCATATATGATACATTCCTTATTTTTGAAAAATAGCATACTGCCACACAGAATGAAATCTTATTCACAGTATTTACATTATATGGCATACTTTGTACTTGAGACCCCACCCCCACCCACCCCCAGAAAAAATTGCTGCTACAGTTTTTTTCTTGAATGTTTCTTTAGGTCCTAGGTAGAGATTTCCAGTGATTGCCTTTCAAGTAATTTCAAGAACATTTTCTTGTAATAGGAGAGCTGAAAATGTATCTTCTCATTACAGAAATTTTTATTTTAAATCACACTTTGCTTTCAGTGAATTTTTTGACACTGTTTTTCTAGAAAGCTTTTTGTTAAATATTTTATAATTGGGGAAGTATGAAATAAACAGGTTAGTTGGAATGAAAAAGTCTCATTATTGAACAAGATATTTATTGTGAAATTTGGCTTTTTTATTGTATTTATTTTTATTGAGCTAAAACTGACATATAACATAGTGTAGGCTTAAGGTGTAAAATGTGTTGATTTGATACATTTGATACAATGTACTGTTATGGTTTATTGCAATGTGATCACCATCTTAGTATTAGCTAACACCTTTGTCACAGTACATAATTATTATTTCTTTTTTGTGTTGAGAATGGTTAAGATCTAGTTTCTTGGCTACTTGGAAGCCTATTACAGAGTTTATTGCCTGTAATCACTATGTCGTTCATTAGATCTTCAGGACTTTTCTATCTACTCATTGCAAATTTGTGTTTGTAAACATCAAGTTGGCTCTTTAATTGGTTGACTAAGAGCTGATTTCAAATTCAGAAGAAAGGTTAAACTCAGAATCACTCAGTTTTCTTGAAAGCTGAGTGTGCTCAGAAGAACATCTTAATTTTACAAAACGACAGATTGTTATTTTACAGGAATAAGCAAGCAGCAAATAACTGTATCAAGCTCATTAAAAATTTTAGGAGCTTTTCAAAAAAGTCTTTTGTTTGAGCCAGAGAAACACAAGTCAAAGTAAGAAGTCAAGGTACAAGAGCATGCTTGAATATCCTGTTCAGAGATTCAATATACAGATCTCCTTCATTCACACTAGAAACATCTACTTCTCCTTCAAAATTTTAGGAGCTTTTCAAAAAAGTCTTTTGTTTGAGCCAGAGAAACACAAGTCAAAGTAAGAAGTCAAGGTACAAGAGCATGCTTGAATATCCTGTTCAGAGATTCAATATACAGATCTCCTTCATTCACACTAGAAACATCTACTTCTCCTTCACTGACTACACGAAAGCATTTGACTGTGTGGATCACAGCAAACTGTGGGAAATTCTTCAAGAGACGGGAATACTGGACCACCTTACTCGCTTCTTGAAAAACCTGTAAACAGGTCAAAAAACAGCTAACAAACACATGAAAAGATGCTCAACATCACTCATTATTAGAGAAATGCAAATCAAAACCACAATGAGGTACCACTTCACACCAGTCAGAATGGCTGCGATCCAAAAATCTGCAAGCAATAAATGCTGGAGAGGGTGTGGAGAAAAGGGAACCCTCCTACACTGTTGGTGGGAATGCAAACTAGTACAGCCACTATGGAGAACAGTGTGGAGATTCCTTAACAAATTGCAAATAGAACTACCTTATGACCCAGCAATCCCACTTCTGGGCATACACACCGAGGAAACCAGAATTGAAAGAGACACATGTACCCCAATGTTCATCGCAGCACTGTTTATAATAGCCAGGACATGGAAACAACCTAGATGTCCATCAGCAGATGAATGGATAAGAAAGCTGTGGTACATATACACAATGGAGTATTACTCAGCCATTAAAAAGAATTCATTTGAATCAGTTCTGATGAGATGGATGAATCGGCTCTGATGAGCCGATTATACAGAGTGAAGTAAGCCAGAAAGAAAAACACCAATACAGTATACTAACACATATATATGGAATTTAGGAAGATGGCAATTATGACCCTGTATGCAAGACAGGGAAAGAGACACAGATGTGTATAATGGACTTTTGGACTCAGAGGGAGAGGGAGAGGGTGGGATGATTTGGGAGAATGACATTCTAACATGTATACTATCATGTGAATTGAATCGCCAGTCTATGTCTGACGCAGGATGCAGCATGCTTGGGGCTAGTGCATGGGGATGACCCAGAAAGATGTTCTGGGGAGGGAGGTGGGAGGGGGGTTCATGTTTGGGAATGCATGTAAGAATTAAAGATTTTAAAATTTAAAAAATAAAAAACTAAAAATAAAAAAAAAAACAGCAGTTAGAACTGGACATGGAACAACAGACTGGTTCAAAATTGGAAAAGGAGTACATCAAGGCTGTATATTGTCACCCTGCTCATTTAACTTATATGCAAAGTACATCATGAGAAGTGCTTGGCTGGATGAAGCACAAGCTGGAATCAAGATTGCTGCGAGAAATATCAATAACCTCAGATATGCAAATGACATCACCCTTATGGCAGAAAGTGAAGAAGAACTGAAGAGCCTCTTGATGAAAGTGAAAGAGGAGAGTGAAAAAGTTGGCTTAAAGCTCAACATTCAGAAAACTGAGATCATGGCATCCAGTCCCATCACTTCATGGCAAATAGATGGAGAAACACTGGAAACAGCTGCTGACTTTATTCTCTTGGGCTCCAAAATCACTGCAGATGGTGACTGCAGCCATGAAATTAAAAGACACTTGCTCCTTGGAAAAAAAGCTATGATCAACCTAGACAGCATATTAAAAAAACAGAGACAAAAAGCAGACTTTTATGACAAAGGACTGTGTAGTCAAAGATATGGTTTTTCCAGTGGTTATGTATGGATATGAGAGCTGGACCATAATGAAGGCTGAGCACCAAAAATTGGTGCTTTTGAACTGTGGTGTTTGGGAAGACTCTTGAGAGTCCCTTTGACAGCAAAGAGATCAAAGCAGTCAATCTTAAAGAAAGAAAATTTTCATTAGAGGTACTGATTTTCATTAGAGGTACTGATTCTGAAGCTGAAACTCCAATACTTTGGCCACCTGATGGAAAGAGCCAACTCATTAGAAAACACCTTGATGCTGGGAATAAGTGAAGGCAGGAAGATAAAGGGACAGTAGAGGATGATGGTCGGATGGCATCACTGACTCAATTGACATGAGTTTGAATAAGCTCCAGGAGATGAAGGACAGGGAAGCCTGGTGTGCTGCAGTCCATGGGGTCGCAAAGAGTTGGACATGACTGAGCAGCTAAACAACAGTGTCCACCCCTTTACTAACATTTCATTGGAGGCTCTGACATGAGCCATTCTATGAACGATAAAGTGCTTCTCTCTGCTTGAGATGTTTTTCCCTTTTGATAGACCCGAGGCTGCTGGACTGAGATCCTTTTCTATGATTCTGTGACCTCTGTCTCCTATCAAGAAAACCATGACATCTTATTTTATCTAGGTTAGAAGCACGACGTTCATCAAAACTTAAGGCCAGACATAGATTTTCACAAGGGAGATTTATAATAATGAGAAAGAACCTTGTGACAGTGAGAAGTGTGATGGGGTCATGGGCTGCTGTCCTTGAAGTTCTTCAATGGTTTGGGTGACACACAAGTGACCTGAGGCAAATTTGTCTTTTTGTTGACAACTATCTTTGCTCTCTGTTAGCATCTCTGGATTCCCACTGAAGCTCAGTGATAACTGGCAGTAACATTTTCTTCTGGGTTGCTAGCCTTCCTTTTCCCTAACCTGTCTCCCTCCCTCTCTGAAATGCAATATGACTCCCTCGAGTTCTCTGCTCCAAGCTACCTATAGACTACATCCATTAAGGTGAGTTGCATTCATTATTAATGACAGAATAAAATCTGTTAGCTATGCATGATTTTACTTTGCATGCAAATTGTACTTTGAACAGCAACACATGCATGACAAGTTACTTCCTGTTATGAATTTCCATTTGTGAAATGTCTAGGTTATTAAAGCGGCACTTTATATACAGTGTCTTTATAATACCCCTCAAAGCCCTTTAGCTTAGGCGAGCATCCAGGATTGAAAGGGAAGGAGACAGTTATGTACTGAAAGCCTGTAATGGAATGTTTCTATGTATTCCATCCAAGTCTTGTTAAGATTTTCCATGAAAAGGAAATTCATTGGAAACAAACTAGATGGAATGACTGCTTAATGCCCCTATGACAATTTCTTAAAAATCCTGATTAAAAAACATTCCAACCTCAATTCTATAGACCATGGGAAACAACTATGACAACAATAACACTTTATTTCTTCAGTCATTGGCAGACTTGAAAGGATAAACATGCTGTAATCTACCATCCAGTTGAAAAATATAAGTATGAGGTGAATGGGTGCATGGAATCCTTTGTCATATAAATCCCAAGATAACAAGGCCTACAAGAATTCAGTATTATTTGGATAAGAGCTTTTGGCACAGTATCTTCAAATGTTACACTAAAATATATCCATGGATTTAATTCCCAAACAGATGAAAACTTAAAATTTTGCCTGGACAAATTATTGTCAAAATCTGAAAGAGAACTTCTCTGGAGGTCCAGTGGTTAAGAACTTGCCTGCCAAAGCAGGGGATGAGTGTTCAGTCCCTGGTCAGGGAAGATCCCGCATGTTGTGGGGCTAACTAAGCCCATGTGCCACAACTACTGAAGCCAGCAGGCTCTAGAGCCCATACTCAGTGACAACAGAAGTCACTGCAATGAAGAGGAGTCCCCAGTCATCACAACCAGAGAAAGCCTGCAGGCAGTAAGGAAGACTCAGTGCAGCCAAAAAGAAGCTAGATAAATTTAAATGTTTTAAAAAAAATTCTGGAAGAAATGTCTACTCACTAAAAGAACTATAGGACCAAATTATAAATTGTAACTCATAAGCATAAAGTGTGTCGACCTGCCTCAAAGTATGTAGTAAGACCTTTTGTGCTTTTGAGTTGTTGGTTTCACTGATCCAAATGCATGTTCTAAGATAAATAACAAATGCATGGATTGGCAGTTTCTCTTTGAGATTAAACAGACCTCTGCTTCCTTTTCCCAACAAAAGTATTTCTTTTTATGTTTATTGTCTGGATTGAGAGAATATAGTGCAGTGGTTCCCATGGTAGCACATTCATTCCTGCAACTGAAATATCAACAGACAGAATCAGAAAATAGCCCATTAGCTAGGCATCATAGAGATTATATTTTTCCAAATATTTATTATGTTCTGAGAATGAGAGGGCTGGGCTATTTTAGTGCCATAGTCACAGAGTCATTGAAAATTCATTAGTCTTTTGTAATCTCACCAATGAATATATGAGTCAATTCACCAGACAGCTCATAGTTTGAATCAAAAAGAACTGGTATATTTATCGATGAGAAGAATGGATAAAGAAGCTGTGGTATATATATACAATGGAATATTACTATCCATAAAAAGGAATGAATTTGAGTCAGTTGAGCTGAGATGGATGAACCTAGAACCTGTTATACAGAATGAAGTAAGTCAGACAAAAACAAACAATATATACCAATGCATAGATATGGAATCTAGAAAAGTGGTACTGATGACCCTATTTGCAGGTCAGGAATAGAGGTGCAGACATAGAGAACAGACTTATGGACACAGCGAGGGGAAGGAGAGGCTGGGCCAATTGAGAGAGGAGCGTTGAACACATACAGTATGTGAAACAGCTAGTGGGTAGTTGCTGTAGGTGGCTCAGATGGTAAAAAATCTGCCTGCAAAGTGGGAGACCCAAGTTGAATCCCTGGCTTGGGAAGATCTCCTGGAGAAAGGAATGGCAGCCACTCCAGTGATCTTGCCTGGAGAATCCCACGGATCGAAGAGCCTGGTGGGCTGTGGTTAGTCCATGGGGTCTCAGAGTTGGACACAACTGAGGCACTAACAATTTCAGGAACTTTGAGCTATCCAATTTATAATAAACTCATCCCATCCACTCCCTATATGGAAAGAGTCTATGAAAAAGCAAGGAAAAAAACATTATCATTATGGATGTGCAGAGGAAAAGGAGATCTTTGCAACTAATTTGAAGAAAGAAAAATTTTGAAAAGTGTTTACTGTTCTTAATAAAGTACCATAATGTATGACTCCTTTGAAACAAATTCAGAAAATGAATAAAAAAAGAAACATTGAGATTAGAAAACAGGAAAATGTGTAAGATAATGAGGTTTTATGTGGGAACCAAAAATGTAATAACAGAAATAAAATTTTCAGTGAAAGTAGTGAAGAAGGGTTAGTAACCTTGGAAAATCAAATCAGTAATGTGGAAGATGAACTTGAGAAATTTGCACAGAATGCAGAGATGGGGGGAAAAAAAAAAAGGTGAGACAACATTTAAAATCCCCTCAGGATTCAGCTTAAGAATTCTCTATTTTCCCGAGGGTACAATCCAAATAACCAGAAATAAAACCAATTATCAAAGGAGCATCAAATTCAATCTTTTAGAATTTGAAAGAGGTGTGTATATGGAAATCTAAAATCATCCTTTCTGAAAAAGTCAATATAAAGGAAACTATACATCAGCCACGGTGTACACATGTTCCCAATCCTGAATCCCCTTCCCACCTCCCTCCCCATATGGAAAACCAATACAATATTGTAAAGTAAAGAAAAAAAAAAAGTAAACCTCTTGAGGATAAAAAAAAAATAAAGGAAACCATAACTAGATTTGTCTTGTAAAGAGTTTTGAAATAGTTACTAGCAGTGGTGGAGAACTGGATAAAGATAAGTCAAAAGGTACAAACTCCCAGTTATAAATAAATAAATGCTAGAGTTGTAATGTACAACATGCTAAATATAATTAGCACTGTTCTATCTTGGACTTCCCTGGTGACTCAGATAGTAAAGAATCTGCCTGCAATGCAGAAGAACTGGGTTTGATCCCTGGGTTGGGAAGATTCCCTGGAAAAGGGCCTGGCAACCCACTGCAGTCTTCCTGCCTGGTTAATCCCCATGGAGATTAATCCCTAGAGGAGACTGGCAGGCTACACTCCATGGAGTAGCTAAGAGTCGGACACGACTGAGTGACTAAGCACGTTATATATGAAATTTACTGAAAATAAGCCATGAGTTCTCAAGACAAAGGATTTTTTTTTCTATTTTCTTAATTTTGTATGTATATGAGGTGATAGATATTCATTAAACTTATTGTGGTAATTACATCATGATGTATTTAAATCAAATCATTATCCTATACACTGTAAACTTTTAGAGTGCTGTGTGACATATATCTCAATAAAACAGAAAGAAAAAAAATACACTGACAAGGAAAAAAAATTATAGACTTACAAAGGCAAACTAGTATAATAAGAAAGAATATGAAAAACAAGTTGAATCAGATGTCTCTTTTGCAAAAAACAAATATCAGAAGAGTGTCTATAGAATTTGGAGATAGAGAAAAAAGTGATCCAATAACTTTATACCAAACCAAAAACTTTTCCTTTGGCTTGGGCAAGAGAAAGAGTTTCAGACTTTCAAAGTCTCAAAAAATATGCCAACTAACCCTTGCTCTGCTCAATGTAGACCCACACTCTCACTGTGTGTGTGGATCTCTTCTGCTTTCCAGACAGGAGGGTATTTATATTGATTGTGCTAACCATTGTGCTGACCCTAACCACTCAATGGGGGTGGAACCTCTTGCAGGTTAACATGCAGTTCATATGTTTGCTCTGTTCTCGGCACTTTAGAGGCATGGGAGTAAAGCAGGTTGAGTTTCTTAGGAACTCTGAGGATCCAAGCATGGAATCAGAGAGCCTGGGTTTAAATCTTAGCTCTGTTCCCACCCAGAAGTGTTACCTTAGACAAGTTGTGTAAACTGCTTGTCCCTTAGTTACATCACTGTTTACTGGAGGTAATCATAAGTATATGACATGCTAGTGTCCTAAGATTAATGCAATAGTACATGCAAGGCAGATAGAATAGTAGGTGGAGTACTGGGAGCTTTGTGCAAGTTAACACTTTTTATTTCAGTTGTAGCTAACAATTAATCACAAGGTTCTGGCAATAATTGATAAGTGTTGGGTTCAAGATGGTGGAGTAGAAAGAGCCAGACCTCACCTCCTCCCACAGGCATACCAGAACCGAAACTATTTACAGAGCAATTATCCCATGAAAGAGATCTAAAGACTAGGGCCTGCCTGGTGCCTCAGTGGTAAAGAATCGAACTGTAATGAAGAAGATGTGGGTTTGATCCATTGGTCAGGAATATCCCTTGGAGTAGGAAATGGCAACCCACTCCAGGATTGGTGCCAGGATAATCTTAAGGACAGAGAAGTCTGGCAGGCTTCAGTCCATGGGGTCAGACATGACTAAGCGACTAAACAACAGCAGACAAGATCTTCAACTAAAGATATGAAGAAGGAAACACAAGACAGGTAGGGAGAGCAGAAATGTGGTATAGTCAAGACCCATACCCCTATATAGGTGACCTGTAAATGAGAGGATAAATACAATTACAGAGGCTCTCTCCAAGGAGTAAGGAACCCTTCAATTATACAGCTCTATGACCAGGGGGCTATGCATTGCTGGGCCCTCTAGGCCATTTCCTACATAAGACCAGTTTTCAAAGATTGAGAAACATCATCAATCTACCAAATACATAGAAATAGAAACAGTGAATTAAATAAAATGAGGTAACAGAGAAATATGTTCCAAGCGTTGGAACAAGATAAAACCTCAAAGAACTAACTTAGAAATAAGCAATATGTTCAATAAATAGTTTAAGGAAATGATCATAAAGGTGCTCACAGAACTAAGGAGGAGAATGGATGAACAGAGTTAAGAAGTTAGAAGTTTTTCACAAAGTTAGAAAATATAAAGAAGAACCAAACAGAAGTACACAGTTGTTGCTGTTCAGTCACTAAGTCGTGTCTTTGTGACCCCACAGACTGTAGCCTGCCAGTCTCCTCTGTTACGAGATTTCCCAGGCAAGGATAGTGGCGTGGGTTGCCATTTGCTTCTTTGTACTGTATATAGGAAGAATGCAATATTTAAAGATACATTAGAAGGACTCAACAGTAAATTAAATGATACAGGGTACTGGAAATCACTGAAGCTGAATAGAAAAAAGGAAACAAAAATGAAAACAGTTTAAGAAACTTCCCTAACCACATCAAGTGTAGTAAATTTTACATTACAGGAGTCTCATAAGGGAAGAGAGAAAAAGGGGAAGATAACATATTTGAAAACATAACAGTTGAAAATTTTCTTAGCCTGAGAAGGAGATAGACATAAACGTCCCGGAAGCACAGAGTCTCAAACAAGATCAACCCAATGAAGACCACAGCAACACACATCATAAATTAAAATGGCAGAAATTTAAAATAAAGAGAATATTAAAAGCAGCAGGGAAAATCACCAATTTACATGCAAGAGAACTCCCATAAAGATATCAGCTAAATTTTCAGCAGAAACTATAGGCCAGAAAGGAGTGGCCTGATACATTTAAGGTGATTAAAGGGAAAAGTCTACAGTTAAGAATATTCTACCCAGCAAGGCTTTTATTTAAATGTGAAAAAGAGATCAAAAGTTTTACATACCATTAAAAGCTAGGGAGTTCAGCACCTGGAAACCAGCTTTATAAGAATTTTTCAAGAGATTTCTCTTCATGTAAAGGAAAAGACAAATTAGAGATATGAAAATTAAGACAGGAAAAAAATCTCATTAGTAAAAGCAAATACATAGTAAAGGTTTTAGATTAACTACTTATAAAACTAGTAGGAAATTTAAAAGATAAAAGTAGTAAAATCATCTATAGCCACAGTAAGTAGTTAAGGGATTCACAAAACAAAAAGATGTAAACTATAATGTCAAAAACAATAAACATGTGAGGGGAGAAACATGCACGGTTATTAAAATGTGTTCGAACTTAAGACATTAGCATCTTGAAACAACCATATGTGGTAGTGTATATATCCTCATCCTCTACATTCGAAATGTATAGAAGTAGTGAATCACTGTGCTGTGTATCTGGGCTTCCCCTATAGCTCAGCTGGTAAAGAATCCGCCTGCAATGCAGGAGACTCTGGACAAGAAGATCCCCTGGAGATAGGAGAGACTACCAACTCCAGTATTCTTGGGCTTTCCTGGAGGCTCAGACAGAAAAGAATCTGCCTGCAACGTGGGAAACCTGGGTGTGATCCCTGGGTTGGGAAGATCCCCTGAAGTAGGGCATGGCATCCATTCCAGTAATTTTGCTGGGGAATTCCCATGGATAGAGGAGCCTGACAGACTACAGTCCATGGGATCGCAGAGTTGGACATAACTGAAGCGACTTAGCATGCACAAACATGCACACAGTTCCTTAGTTTTGACAAACATACCATGGTGATGTTAAGATGTTAGCTTAGGGAAATATTAGATGAGGGATGTATGGAAACTGTCCCCTAGCTGCATTTTTCTGTAAATCTAAGTGTTCCTATATAAAATAAACAAATACGGTTTAGAAAAAGAGTCATGTTTTTAACCCTCCATAAACTGGTATTGAATGGAGCAACATAATGGCAATGTGATTCCTACAGAACTTGAGAAGAAATATTAATGTTTTACACTTTGAATGTTCCTCATTTTAAACTATAAGGAAAAAGTGAGTGGCATATTCAGTCTTTTATTTATATAACATTTTTCTAGAATCTATGATTTGCTAAAAATATGTCCTTTTAATTATAGGGGACTGGAATGCAAAGGTAGAAACTCAAGAGTTACCTGGAGTAACAGGCAAATTTGGCCTTGGAGTGCAAAACAAAGCAGGGCAGAGGCTAACAGAGTTTTACCAAGAGAACACACTGGTCATACAAAGCACCCTCTCCCAACAACACAAGAGAAGACTCTACACATGGACATCACCAGATGGTCAACACCAAAATCAGATTGATTATATTCTTTGGTAGCCAAAGATGGAGAAGCTCTATACAGCAAGCAAAAACAAAACCAGGAACTGACTGTGGCTCATGAACTTCTTATTGCCAAATTCAGACTTAAGTTGAAGAAAGTGGAGAAAATCACTAGACCATTTAGGTATGACCTAAGTCAAATCCCTTATGATTATACAGTGGAAGTGACAAATAGATTCCAGGGGTTAGATCTGATAGAGTGCCTGAAGAACTATGGACAGAGGTTTGTAATATTGTACAGGAGGCAGTGATCAAGACCAACTCCAACACAAAAAAAAATGAAAAAAGGCTAAATGGTTATATTAGGAGGCCTTACAAATAACTGAGAAAAGAAGAGAGGCTCCTATAATTGAGATCTAATCTTAATGCATTATGGTCAGAAAAGATGCTTGGACTGACTTTGATTTTTTTGAATTTATCAAGGGAGGCTGAACAACATGCTTCTGAATAACCAACAAATCACAGAAGAAATCAAAAAAGAAATCAAAATATGCATAGAAACAAAATGAAAATGAAAACAAAACAACCCCAAACCTGTGGGACACTATAAAAGCAGTGCTAAGAGGAAAGTTCATAGCAATACAGGCATACCTCAAAAAACAAAAAACAAGTCAAATAAATAACCTAACTCTACACTTAAAGCAACTAGAAAAGGAAGAAATGGAGAACCCCAGAGTTAGTAGAAGGAAAGAAATCTTAAAAATTAGGGCAGAAATAATTGCAAAAGAAAGAAAGGAGACCATAGCAAAAATCAACAAAGCCAAAAGCTGGTTCTTTTAAAGGATAAATAAAATTGACAAACCATTAGCTAGACTCATCAAGAAACAAAGAGAGAAAAATCAAATCAATAAAATTAGAAATGAAAATGGAGAGATCACAACAGACAACACAGAAATACAAAGGATCATAAGAGATTACTATCAGCAATTATATGCCAATAAAATGGACAACGTAGAAGAAATGGACAAATTCTTAGAAAAGTGCAACTTTTCAAAACTGAACCAGGAAGAAATAGAAAATCTTAACAGACCCATCACAAGCACAGAAATTGAAACTGTAATCAGAAATCTTCCAGCAAACAAAAGCTCAGGTCCAGACAGCTTCACAGCTGAATTCTACCAAAAATTTCGAGAAGAGCTAACACCTATCCTACTCAAACTCTTCCAGAAAATTGCAGAGGAAGGTAAACTTCCAAACTCGTTCTATGAGGCCACAATCATCCTAATACCAAAACCTGACAAAGATGCCACAAAAAAAGAAAACTACAGGCCAGTATCACTGATGAACATAGATGCAGAAACCCTCAACAAAATTCTAGCAATCAGAATCCAACAACATATTAAAAAGATCATACACCATGACCAAATGGGCTTTATCCCAGGGATGCAAGGGTTCTTCAATATCCACAAATCAATGTAATTCACCACATTAACAAATTGAAAAATAAAAGCCATATGATTATCTCAATAGATGCAGAGAAGGCCTTTGACAAAATTCCACATCCATTTATGATAAAAACTCTCCAGAAAGTAGGAATAGAAGGAACATACCTCAAGATAATAAAAGCTATATATGACAAACCCACAGCAAACATTATCCTCAATGGTGAAAATTGATAGCATTTCCCCTAAAGTCAGGAACAAGACAAGGGTGTCCACTTTCACTGCTACTATTTGACATAGTTCTGGGAGTTTTGGCCACAGCAATCAGAGCAGAAAAAGAAATAAAAGGAATCCAAATTGGAAAAGAAGAAGTAAAACTCTCACTGTTTTCAGATGACATGATCCTCTACATAGGAAACCCTAAAGACTCCACCAGAAAATTACTAGAGCTAATCAATGAATATGGTAAGTTGCAGGATATAAAAGCAACACACAGAAATCCCTTGCATTCCTATACACTAATAATGAGAAAGTAGAAAAAGAATTTAAGGAAACAATTCCATTCACCATTGCAATGAAAAGAATAAAATACTTAGGTATATATCTACCTAAAGAAACTAAACACCTATATATAGAAAACTATAAAACACTGATGAAAGAAATCAAAGAAGACACTAATAGATGGAGAAATATACCATGTTCATGGATTGGAAGAATCAATATAGTGAAAATGAATATACTAGCCAAAGCAATCTACAGATTCAATGCAATCCCTATCAAGCTACCAGCCATATTTTTCACAGAACTAGAACAAATAATTTCAAGATTTGTATGGAAATATAAAAATACCTCGAATAGCCAAAGCAGTCTTGAGAAAGAAGAATGGAACTGGAGGAATCAACCTGCCTGACTTCAGGCTCTACTACAAAGCCACAGTCATTAAGACAGTATGGTACTGGCACAAAGACAGAAATATAGATCAAAGGAACAAAATAGAAATCCCAGAGATAAATCCACACACCTATGGACACCTTATCTTCGACAAAGGAGGCAAGAATATACAATGGAGTAAAGACAATCTCTTTAACAAGTGGTGCTGGGAAAACTGGTCAACCACTTGTAAAAGAATGAAACTAGATCACTTTCTAACACCACACACAAAAATAAACTCAAAATGGATTAAAGATCTACACGTAAGACCAGAAACTATAAAACTCCTAGAGGAGAACATAGGCAAAACACTCTCTGACATAAATCACAGCAGGATCCTCTATGATCCACCTCCCAGAATACTGGAAATAAAAAAAAAAATAAACAAATGGGACCCAATTAAAATTAAAAGCTTCTGCACAACAAAGGAAACTATAAGCAAGGTGAAAAGACAGTCTTCTGAATAGGAGAAAATAATAGCAAATGAAGCAACTGACAAACAACAAATCTCAAAAATATACAAACAACTTATGCAGCTCAATTCTAGAAAAATAAACGACCCAATGAAAACATGGGCCAAAGACCTAAATAGACATTTCTCTCCAAAGAAGACATACGGATGGCTAACAAACACATGAAAAGATGCTCAACATCACTCATTATTAGAGAAATGCAAATCAAGACCACAATGAGGTACCACTTCACACCAGTCAGAATGGCTGCGATCCAAAAGTCTGCAAGTAATAAATGCTGGAGAGGGTGTGGAGAAAAGGGAACCTTCTTGCACTGTTGGTGGGAATGCAAACTAGTACAGCCACTATGGAAAACAGTGTGGAGATTCCTTAAAAAATTGCAAATAGAACTGCCTTATGACCCAGCAATCCCACTGCTGGGCATACACACCGAGGGAACCAGAATAGAAAGAGACACATGTACCCCAATGTTCATCGCAGCACTGTTTATAATAGCCAGGACATGGAAACAACCTAGATGTCCATCAGCAGATGAATGGATAAGAAAGCTGTGGCACATATACACAATGGAGTATTACTCAGCCATCAAAAAGAATACATTTGAATCAGTTCTAATGAGGTGGATGAAACTGGAGCCGATTATACAGAGTGAAGTAAGCCAGAAAGAAAAACACCAATACAGTATACTAACCCATATATATGGAATTTAGAAAGATGGTAATGATGACCCTGTATGTGAGACAGCAAAAGAGACACAGATGTGTAGAGCAGACTTTTGGACTCTGAGGGAGAGGGTGGGATGGTTTGGGAGAATGGCATTGAAACACATATACTATCGTGTAAGAAATGAATCACCAATCTATGATGCAGGATCCAGGATGCTTGGGGCTGGTGCACAGGGATGATCCAGAGAGATGATATGGGGTGGGAGGTGGGAGGGGGGTTCATGTTTGGGAACTCATGTACACCTGTGGTAGATTCATGTCAATGTATGGCAAAACTGATACAATATTGTAAAGTAATAAATAAATAAATAAAAATAAAGAAATTAAAAATAAAATTAAAAAAAAAGAAAAGAAGAGAAGCTAAAGTCAAAGGAGAAAAGGAAAGATATACCCATTTGAATGCAGAGTTTCAAAGAACAACAAGGGGATATAAGAAAGCCTTCCTCAGTGATCACTGCAAAGAAATAGAAAAAAAAAAAAAACAATAGAACGGGAAAGACTAGTGATCTCTTCAAGAAAGTCAGAAATACCAGGGGAACATTTCATGCAAAGATGGGCTCGGTAAAGGACAGAAATGGTATGGATGTAACAGAAGCAAAAGATATTAAGATGAGATGGCAAGAATACACAGAAGAAGTATACAAAAGATCTTAATGACCCATATAAACCATGATGGTGTGATCACTGACCTAAAGCCAGACATTCTGGAATGAGAAGTCAAGTGGGCCTTAGGAAGCATCACTACAAACAAAGCTAGTAGAGCTGATGGAATTCCAGTTGAGCTATTTCAAATCCTGAAAGATGATGCTGTGAAAGTGCTGCACTCAATATGCCAGCAAATTTGGAAACTCAGCATAGACCACAGGACTGGAAAAGATCAGTTTTTATTCCAGTCCCAAAGAAAGGCAATGCCAAGGAATGCTCAAACTACCACACGATTGCACTCATCTCACATGACAGCAAAATAATGCTCAAAATTATCCAAGCCAGGCTTCAACAGTATGTGAACCAAGAACTTCCAGATGTTCAAGCTGGGTTCATAAAAGGCAGAGGAACCAGAGGTCAGATTGCCAACATCCTTCAGATCATTGAAAAAGCAAGAGGGTTCCAATAAAACATCTACTACTGCTTTATTGACTCTGCCAAAGCCTTTGACTGTGTGGATCACAATAAACTGTGGGAAATTCTTCAAGAGATGGGAATACCAGAGAACCTGACTTGCTTCCTGAGAAATCTGTATGCAGGCCAAGAAACAACAGTTAGAACTGGACATCAAACAACAAATTGTTTCCAAATCGGGAAGGGAGTATGTCAAGGCTGTATGTATTTCACCCTGATTATTTAACTTATATGCAGAGTACATCATGTAAAATGCCAGGTTGGATGATGCACCAGCTGGAATCTAGATTGCAGGGAGAGAGAGCAATAACCTCAGATATGCAAATGACACCACCCTTATGGCAGGAAGTGAAGAAGTACTGAAGAACCTCTTGATGAAAGTGAAAGAGGAGAGTGAAAACTTGGTTTAAAGCTCAACATTCAGAAAACTAAGATCATGGCATCTGGTCTCATCACTTCATGGGAAATAGATGGGGAAACAATGGAAACAGTGAGAGGTTATATTTTTTTGGACTTCAAAATCACTGCAGATGGTGATTGCAGCCATGAAATTAAAACACTTGCTCCTTTGAAGAAAAGCTATGACCAACCTAAACAGCATATTGAAAAGCAGAGACACTTACTTTGGCAACAAAGTTCTGTCTAATAAGCTATGGTTTTTCCAGTAGTCATGTATGCATGTGAGAGTTGGACTGTAAAGAAAGCTGAGCACCTAAGAATTGATGCTTTTGAACAGTGGTGTTGGAGAAGACTCTTGAGAGTCCCTTGGACTGCAAGGAGATCCACCCAGTCCATCTTAAGGGAAATCAGTCCTGAATATTCATTGGAAGGACTGATGTTGAAGCTGAAGCTCCAATACTTTGCCACCCGATGCAAATAACTGACTCATTTTGAAAGACCCTGATGCTGGGAAAGATTGAAGGCAGGAGGAGAAGGGGATGGCAGAGGATGAGATGGATGGATGGCATCACCAACTCAATGGACACGAGTTTAGATAAACTCCGGGAGTTGCTGATGGACAGGGACCCCAGCATGCTGCAGGCAATGGGGTCGCAAAGTGTTGGACATGACTGAGCGACTGAACTGAACTGATAATTTGTAATGTGTTATCTATTCTTTAAAATTTGCATATATAGCTTAAGCTTAATTTTACAAAAATGAACTAGTCAATGCTGGGTTGTTAGAATTGCTATACTCATCATTTTTATATAAATTATTTAATAACAAAAATATTGTGCATAAAGAATAATGTAAAGAACATACTTATAGTTTAACTGAATTTAAACAAGGAATATTCTCATAGTAGTTGAAATTCTTTGCGTCTGATTTATTTCTCTACTTTCACCCCAGAGGAGCCACTGTTTTGAATTTTTTTTAATAATATTCTTGCTTTTCTTAATGGTTTTATTCCACGTATTCAATATATTGGTTAGTGTAAATGTTTATGAAATTAGTATTAATGACATCATATTGCAGAAAATCTCCTGCAACTTGCTGTTTTCATTCTATTTTTTGTGATATCCATATCCAAGAAAATAGCTGAAAGGCATTTATTTTTAGTGCTGAATAGTCTCATATAAATAGAATCCAATATTATTCATCTTTCCTGTTTTAGTTGGTTTCAGTTATGCGCTAACACAAATAAATAGGCTGTGAACATTCTTATAAATGTTCCAGGGAGCAAATCTTCAAGTTTGTCTAGGGCAGTAATGTTCATTGTTGACTCAGACTTAACCTCAGAGTGTCTGATTTATTTAGCCTGCGATGGCCTGGAATCAGTATTTAATGCATCTCCAGGTATTAGAATCCCAGTTCATTGTTATGCACAGGCAGATTTAAATTTCTGTCTGCCTCAGTTTCTTAATAGGAAAAATTGGGGATGAAAACAATCCCTTCTTCATTGGATTAGCATAATTTACCTATTAGTAAAATGGAGTCCAGAGAAGGCAGTGGCACCCCACTCCAGTATTCTTGCCTGGAGAATTCCATGGATGGAGGGGCCTGGTGGGCTGCAGTCCATGGGGTTGCAAAGAGTCAGACATGACTGAGCGACTTCACTTTCACTTTTCACTTTCATGCATTGGAGAAGGAAATGGAAACCCACTCCAGTGTTCTCGTCTGGAGAATCCCAGGGACGGGGGAGCCTGGTGGGCTGCCATCTCTGGGGTCACACAGAGTCGGACACAACTGAAGCAACTTAGCAGCAGCAAAATAGTCACGATCAGCACTCAATAAACATTAGCTATTATTATAAAGTTACATTTTTCTCTTCAATGTGTTAAAAATTGCTCCCAAATGGTTTTTGAGGCATAATTCACATACAATAAAATAGGCAGATGACTATTGATACTTTAGTTCAGTTCAGTTCAGTCTCTCAGTCATGTCCCGCGCTTTGTGACCCCATGAACTGCAGCATGCCAGGCCTCCCTGTCCATCAGCATCTCCCGGAGTTCACTCAAACTCACATCCATCGAGTTGGCGATGCCATTCAGCCATCTCATCCTCTGTCATCTCCTTTTCTTCATGCCCCCAGTCTCTCCCAGCATCAGAGTCTTTTCCAATGAGTCAACTCTTTGCATGAGGTGGCCAAACTACTGGAGTTTCAGCTTTAGCATCATTCCTTCCAAAGAGATCCCAGGGATGATCTCCTTCAGAATGGACTGGTTGAATCTCCTTGCAGTCCAAGGGACTCTCAAGAGTCTTCTCCAACATCACAGTACAAAAGCATCAATTCTTCGGTGCTCAGCTTTCTTCACAGTCCAACTCTCGCATCCATACATGACCACAGGAAAAACCGTAGTCTTGATTAGATGGACCTTAGTCGGCAAAGTAATGTCTTTGCTTTTGAATATACTATCTAGGTTGGTCATACTTTTTCTTCCAAGGAGTAAGCGTCTTTTAATTTCATGGTTGCAGTCACCATCTGCAGTGATTTTGGAGCCCCAAAATTTAAAGTCTGACACTGTTTCCACTGTTTCTCCATCGATTTCCCACATGCATCTATATAAGTATCTGCTTTTCATACTCAAATGGCCATGAATTTGAGCAAACTCTGGGAGATAGTGAAGGATACTGCATGCTACAGACCATGAAGTCTCAAAGAGTCAGACAGAACTTAGTGACTGAACGGCAGCATGTAAGTACCAGCATAGTTTAACTATAAAAAGATGGCCACTCAGAAAATTCCTTTGGATAGTTTTCTCATCCTGCCTTCCCAAACTTCCTGACTGCTTATCTGATTTCCATTGCCATAGAAAGTTCCATAGCGATAGACTAGTGTGCCCCTGTTTGGATTTCTTATAGATGGAATTGTACAATATGTGCACTTTTGCACCTGGCTTTGTCTCAACCCAGTGGCTTTGACCCATATTTTTGCACTTATCAGTAGTTTCATATTTTCCTTTCCTGAGTGGCATTCCATTTTTTTGATCTCCCACAGTTTGTGTAGTGATTCTCTTCTGGATGGGAATGGATGGTCTTGAACAGTCATGTTCAAATCTTTTGGAAGACATAGTTTCCGATTCTGTGATATAAGCACTTAAGAATGACCTTTAGTGAGCCTTTAAGTTCAACAATTATGTTTTTCATTTCTACATGCATTTGTAACTTTCTCAAATAATCATGGATAATTCTCTTTCATTGGCTGATAATTTATCTTATACTGACATTATATTAGAATATTCATTTTATGTTTGTATCCTGACTTCCCAATATTTGATACATTTCTACAAGGTTGGCTTTTCTTGTCTATTTACTAGGGATATTTGAAAATGAGATTACACTTGTTATGACATTACCTGTGCAAATCTCATGAGGTCTATTCAGAGGAATTTTTTTTTTTTTCATTAGAGGGCTTGACTTCTTTGCTGCAAAACCAGAAGCATGCATGAAACTATTTTAAATTAATTTATTTTATATAATTTTGTTTATATAAAACCTCTCAGATCTCTCAGTTGGTAGGATTTTGAAATTTACATGTCTTCAAATGCCAGTTTGTGATATTGATATCTTAATTTCCCCTCACCTGAAAATCAGTTATGTTAGATAGAATTCTTTGCTATCTATCTTTGTCAAATAGGGTAGAATTTTTTTTCTAGTCTGTCTTTCACTGAGGGTATAATCTTTTCTAGTGAGTTGGCTCTTTACATCAGGTGGCCAAAGTATTGGAGCTTCAGCTTCAGCATCAGTCCTTCCAGTGAACACCCAGGGCTGATCTCCTTTAGGATGGACTGGTTGGATCTCTTTGCAGTCCAAGGGACTCTCAGCAGTCTTCTCCAACACCACAGTTCAAAAGCATCAATTCCTTGGCACTCAGCTTTGTTTATGGTCCAGCTCTCAAATCCATACATGACTAGTAGAAAAACCATAGCTTTGCCTAAATGGAGTTTTCTTAGAAAAGTGATGACCTTTGTCCCTCTGTAGAGTGAGTTTTAGACACTTGGAAGAATTTGTAGAGAATTACATTTAAAAATGCTAAAACATTAAGCACAGTTCCAGGTGTGTTTCAGATGACTGGAAACGTTGTTTTTCTTCTTTCCTTCTCAATTCAATTTCTATGCCTTCCACGTCTTCTTCCCTCATCTGTTTATTGGAAACCATAACTCTTCTGAATGATCAAATTTTACTTACAAATATGTATTCTGTCTTTGATCCTGTCACTTTTCTATAAGTTTTATCTCCTATAGTAGATTTCAGATTCCTTGAGATCTGGGTTTATAGTTTTCATCTTTCTAATTATCATATCAACTGGCACATTGTCTTGCATATAATTGCATTGTGTTTAATAAGTATTCTTGAATGGATCTGAAATGAAGAATGTGTTTGATTTAATGACTCTTGAATTTACATAATTTTCTGATAACCAGACTCAAATCAAATTCAAATCACACAAAAATAAACAAATAGAAAATTTAACAGTAACAAAATTTGGTTGAGGTGCACCCCCATTTTCACTTCAAATCAACTTTAGTTGAGTGTAAGCATAAATTATCTCCTAAAAATTGTCATTCATTCTTCTTACCCTGAAATCACACCTAACTTTCCTGATTTGAAATGCTAGATTTGGAATCTCAAAAGCATCAAAACACAGAGCTGATAATTTAGTAGAGGTTTATTTGCAGTGTGGAGTTAGATTTTCAACTCTGGAACTGATATGGACTGTGAACTCCCTATGTACTCATGTTAGGCAGAGTGAGAGATGAAAGATCTCTCAGCTGTTGCTGATTTTGAGAGTCTTGGAATTAGTTAGGAAGATCAATATGAAGGTGGGAGAATCAGAGTTTTGGGATTGACTAATGCAATTTTTGCTCACTATGTGACCAAGGACTTGTAACTTACTTCTATGTTATGATCCCATCCTACCTTTATTAAAACTCCTGCATAATGCTTAATTCAAGTTTCTGGTGGATAATGGTAATTACCACAAACTATTTCTGGTCATGCATTTATTATTAAATTCTTTTTATATATCAGTCACTAAATAAGCCATCATTAAATGATAACCTTTAGAAAACAACTGTTTATGAAAAAAATAGGCTGTGAAAAATGGGGTAAATGTGACTTCGGCCAAATGATGTATATTGTTCTGACCTGGATACATATATTGATATTTGAGAATGAGAACAGCAGGCCGAAATAGAGAAAGCATGATTCCTTTAATCAGCAGAAGGAAATATTTGAGGTGAATGAGAATTCACCATAGCAATCTGTTTGAGGAAGTCTCAGAAGACTAGAAAGGATGGGAACAGGTGAAGTTTGAAGACTAATAATATTAGTAATAGTAATATGATAAAAAATACTAATATACGCTTCACATCTTTCACTGAATTATCTGTCATAGTATATTTTCTCTCCAATGTCCTTATTTTTCTAACTTAAGTGGATAACCCAAATCTTGGAGCTTTGTCTAACTATTCTTTCATGGATGTCTGTGGCCATTTTCTCACTTTATCTGGCTTCTGCCAGTATTTGAAGTGTGATGTTTTCCTTTGAGGAAAATAAAACTAAATCCATTAAATTCTGCTCAGGAATCACCTTTCTTCATGGAGAGTTCATCTTTCTTTAAAATGAACACTCTGCCTAGCTATACTTAAATAGTGGGCTTTGTAAAAAATTAATGTTGCATAGGAGTTTACTACATATAAATGGTTTGTTCTTTTTCCTTAATAGATCATGGGGCATGAAATTTTAAGCCCAGAGAGAGTATTAAAAATTATTTATGTGTTATACCTATCTTTTTGCAAGCTATATCTAAACATATTTTAAGTTTTATATACATATTAGTTCTACTAAATATGTACATATATTTAACTTAGAATTAATATACCATATAGCCATAGATTTTCTTTGCTAAACCTCAGTGAACCATTACAAATTTGAAAAAGAAATTATAAGCAAATCCAGCTTATAAAAAAAGTACCTAGTAGTGATGCTGAGATTGCAATGAAGTAATCCATTAATATGTTGCTGATGAGAATCTAAATTGAAGCAACTTTTCTGGGCAATATATAAAATCTATCAAGCATTTTAATAATGTTATTTAGCATTGTTCTATTAATATTAATATCATTAATAACAAAGCAATATTTGTTGTTGTTGTTGTTGTTTAGTCATGTCCAATTCTTTTGCAGCCCTTGGACTATAGCCCACCTGGCTCCTCTGTCCAAGGAATTTCCAAGCAAGAAGACTAGAGTGGATTACCATTTACTTCTCCAGGGAATTTTCCTGACCCAGGGATTGAACCCACATCTCTTGCACTGCTAGACTTATTTTTTTTTACCACTAAACCACCAGAGAAGCCCAGAAAGGGATATTAGGAGATGGCTATTTAGAGATTCATTATTCAGAAATGGATATGGAGATCAATAGAGCTAAATTTATCGAAGAAAATTATAGAATGATGAAAGTTCACTAAAATCTTAAATACCTAACAAAAGGTGAATGATTAAACACATATTTTAGTCATATGAAGCAATAATGGAACAGAGAAAAAAACTCTTGCTTTCAAAACTATTTCATGACAGGGATTTCAATGAATAAAACTTATGTCAAAAATAGAATCTTGATTTTGCCATATGTGAGTGCCAGTGTACATGTAATTGTTTATATAAGCACGGTGTTAAAAGGGGATTACTACTGTCTCCATTGAACTCAGTCATCAAAAAGACAATAACCCAGTAATATGCCATGAATACTCTCATATTCCAAAGTATGGTGCCACACTTTGTATGTGCAGCCTTGAAATTAAAAGACACTTGCTCCTTAGAAGAAAAGTCATGAACAACCTAGACAGCATATTAAAAAGCAGAGACATTACTTGGCCAAAGCTATGGTTTTTCCAGTAGTCATGTATGAATGTGAGAGTTGGATTATAAGGAAAGCTGAGCACCGAATAACTGATGCTTTTGAACTGTGGTATTGGAGAAGACTCTTGAGAGTCCCTTGGATGGCAAAGAGATCCAACCAGTCCATTCTAAAGGAAATTAGCCCTGAATATTCATTGGAAGGACTGATAAGGAAGCTGAAACTCCAATACTTTGGCCACCTGATGTGAAGAACCGACTCATTGGAAAAGACCCTGATGCTGGGAAAGACTGATGGCAGGAGGAGAAGGGGATGACAGAGGATGAGACAGTTCGATAGCATCACTGACTCCATGGACATGAGTTTGAGTAAATTCCAGGAGTTGGTGATGGACATGGAAGCCTGGCATGCTGCAGTAAATGGGGTTGCAGAGAGTTGGACATGATTGAGTGACTGAATTGAACTGAGCTGCTTAGTCGTGTCCAACCCTTTGAGCCCCATGGACTGTAGCTGATCGGGCTCCTCTGTCCATGGGATTTTCCAGGCAAGAGTACTGGAGTGGGTTTCCATTTCCTACTCCAGGAAATCTTTTTTCTTCCTGACCTAGAAATAGAACCTGCATTTCCTATATCTCCTGCTTTGGCAGGCAGATTCCTTACCACTGTACAATCTGGGAAGTCTTGGCTTGATTAATCTATAAAAACAAATATATTTGTCTGTTTTGTTCATGGGTCAAGAACAATGGTTCCCAAATGGTGTATGCTCAGTAAATACATGTTGAACGAATAAGTGAATTATTTGATGAGCATGATATCTGTTTCATGAAGTTTGAAGAAATATAAGGGATTGGTGTTTGACCCATATCTGTGAAACTCAGAGGCAGTGGGCTATGGCTGGACTTCTCTGACTTAGCAAAGAGAAGAGAGGTGGCACCCTGGTATCCAGCCACATTTCCACTGAGAATCTGGCCCACGTTCTGTGCCTCAGAGACCAGAAGAGGGCAACAAAGGGAGGAGCTGGCTGGGTGTCAGTATTGGATTATTTCTCTACAAGGGCTTCCCTGGTGGCTCAGATGGTAAATAATCTGCCTGCAATGTAGGAGACCTGGGTTTGATCCTTGGATTGGGAATATCCCACAGAGAAGAGAATGGCTACCCACTCCAGTGTTCTTGCCTGGAAAATTCCATGGACAGAGGGCCTGGTGGGCAACAGTCCACGAGGTTTCAAACAGTTGAACATAACTGAACAACTAACATTTTCTCTTGGGTATTTCAGTTAATGACATTGGACAGTTCTTGGAACTAGAGGCATCCTGAGATATTTTTAATATTTCTGACTGGTAAGACTGTAGAATTTGTCTGAGATTTCACCCAGAAAAGGACAAGTTTGGAGGCAGTGGGAAGAAGAAAGGTGTATTATGATTGTACCCTTGTAAACACTATTTGTAAGTCAGAATTTAAAGGTATAAGCCAGAGAGTAAGACAGATCTGATGTGAACGCCATTTCTGCACCTTAATAACGGTGGAACTTTGGTCAAGTTGCTTGTCCTCCATATGTTTCAGATTACAAATTAGCCAATATACTTATAAGGGAATATTTCTCACATATTCAGTTCAGTTCAGTCGCTCAGTCGTGCCCTACTCTTTGCGACCCCATGAATCGCAGCATGCCAGGCCTCCCTGTCCATCAGCAACTCCCAGAGTTCACTCAGAGTCACGTCCATCGAGTCAGTGATGCCATCCAGCCATCTCATCCTCGGTAGTCCCCTTCTCCTCTTGCCCGCAGTCCCTCCCAGCATCAAAGTCTTCTCCAATGAGTCAGCTCTTCCCATGAGGTGGCCAAAGTCCTGGAGTTTCAGCTTTAGCATCATTCCTACCAAAGAAATCCCCTGGTTGATCTCCTTTAGAATGGACTGGTTGGATCTGCTTGCAGTCCAAGGGACTCTCAAAAGTCTTCTCCAACACCACAGTTCAAAAGCATCAATTCTTCAGCGCTCTGCCTTCTTCACAGTCCAACTCTCACATCCATACATGACCATAGGAAAAACCATAGCCTTGAATAGATGGACCTTACTCGGCAAAGTAATGTCTCTGCTTTTGAATATGCTATCTAGGTTGGTCATAACTTTTCTTCCAAGGAGTAAACGTCTTTTAATTTCATGGGTGCAGTCACCATCTGCAGTGATTTTGGAGCCCAAAAAGATAAAGTCTGACACTGTTTCCACTGTTTCCCCATCTATTTCTCATGGAGTGCTGGGACCAGATGCTATGATCTTCGTTTTCTGAATGTTGAGCTTTAAGCCAACTTTTTCACTCTCCTCTTTTACTTTCATCAAGAGGCTTTTTAGTTCCTCTTCACTTTCTGCCATAAGGGTGGTGTCATCTGCATATCTGAGGTTATAGCTATTTCTCCTGGCAATCTTGATTCCAGCTGGTGTTTCTTCCAGTCCAGAGTTTCTCATGATGTACTTTGCATATAAGTTAAATAAGCAGGGTGACAATATACAGCCTTGACGTACTCCTTTTCCTATTTGGAACCAGTCTGTTGTTCCATGTCCAGTTCTAACTGTTGCTTCCTGACCTGCATACAGATTTCTCAAGAGGCAGGTCAGGTGGTCTGGTATTCCCATCTCTTTCAGAATTTTCCACAGTTTTTTTGTGATGCACCCTGTCAAAGGCTTTGGCATAGTCAATAAAGCAGAAATAGATGTTTTTCTGGAGCTCTCTTTCTTTTCCCATGATCCAGCGGATGTTGGCAATTTGATCTCGGGTTCCTCTGCCTTTTCTAAAACCAGCTTGAACATCAGGAAGGTCACGGTTCATGTATTCCTGAAGCCTGGCTTGTATATTAACTTTATTCAATAAAGTCTCTATGAATAGATCTCTGTCTCCATATCTATTTATCTATCTTTTTGGCCATGCAGCATGCAGGATCTTAGTCCCCCGACCAGGGATCAAACTTGCACTTTTTGTAGTGAACGGGCAGAGTTTAACCATAGGACAACCAGTGAAGTCACTGTCTGTCTATGTATCTGTGTGTCTATCCAGCTGTCCATCTATCCATCCATCCATCCATCCACCCATCATCTATGTATTTAAGTAGTTAACTTGGTTAAACTAGAAATTTTAAAGAAATGGTATAGTAACATTATGTTTTCTTCCTGAGAAAAAATAAAATAATAAAAAATACAGCATGTTGGCCTACTTTGTAGTAGGAACATGGATCTTTTAGTATCCATTCAGTATTCCTATAGTTAGAAGACCCATGCCATGTCTTTCATGGTCTATATATTTGGAAAGTTAACAGAGACACATAATAAACACCTATTAACTAGATACAGATCAGTTTGCCATTAATCTGCTGATGGTGTGTAGAGGAAAATGGGTGTTTTCTGTATCATCATCCTGAAATCATCACCATCAGCTTCCATTTAAATAGCAAACATAGGAAACACGATTTTTATTTCCAGAATAATTTTTTAAATATGTATTTTAAAGATATTTTAAATACATATTTAAATATGTATTTCTTAAATATATAACAAATTATATACTTAATTATATACTAAATTATATACTTAAATTAAATCTTAAATTGTAAGATTTATAGAGAAATTTTAAATCTAGTGATTCTATCCTCTATAATAAAGCTTGGAATAAAAGTAATTATCCTGATAACCAAAGCAAACTAAAACCAAATGAAAAAGCACACTTGCTCCCATTTATCTAAAATTTTCTGATAAAGGTGATTTTGTTAATCTTGGATAACTGCTTGGACCTTCTTTAGTTGGTGTGTGTATGCAGTCAAAAAAATAAAAAGAGGAATATAAAGAACATTTTGATATCCAGGATATGTCTGTTTTAGAGATGACAATGATTTGGGGGGAACAGAGTGTCTTTTTCAGATAACATTTCCCTTTAGCTTCTAAGGGTGGGCAACATCCCTTATGAAGCTATTCTTTCTCAGCTGGAAAGTGGTCTGTCGTGTCTGCAAGCGTGAGTTCTTCATGCACTTTCTTTAAAACTAGCAGTTCCTTCTAGAGGTCACCATTTTCAAGAAGCAGCCCTCAGGCCTTCAGGACTCTGCTAGACACTGTAGAAGCTAACTAGGATCTTGATGCCTGCTTGCAAGAGGGTTGGGTGGTGAGCGACAGGGATCCTCCTGTGGGCTTTCTTCCCTCCTGCCTTAGTGCCCCCTGCTTCACTGCACTCCCAGCTTTCCATTCTTGACTCTCAGCTCACTCCTGAATTAGACAGCATGGGAGAGCACAGCCCAGCTAGGGCATTAAAGTGATGCTTCTCAGACTTTTCTACCCTGTGCCGCAAATTAAAGAAGAGAAGTGTACATGACCCTTCTCTATCTGATGAAGTCTGTCAGGTTACTTAATTGTTGAGTTGAATTTTTGGTAATAATCATGAAAAACACTCTTGGTTGAAAATTCTGTAGGCATGGTTTTCATCAAAGGCCTCTTGGACCTTGAGGACCCCCTTGTTTTGTTTTTGAAGCAGATTCCAAATGGTTTTCCTAGAAAATTCGCATCTCTTCCTCAGGTGTTTCCTCAGACAATTTTGGTTCAGCTTCTTAGTTTTCAATGCTTTTTAGAGATTCACAGTATACTTTAGAACATCTGAAAAGTTGAAAAAATGCAGTTTGATTAATTTTAAATCACTCTATTTCCTCAGAGTTACCTTTCAGTGGAAAAACTTGAAACTTATTAACATTCAGCAAAATTAGTTTTATGAGAAGCAGAGAAATTATGCTACGGAAACAATATGCACTTTTCCTTGTGAAACTGTCAGAAAGCTGCATCCTTGGACCTCATGGTGTTGCTGTTGTGCAGAATTCCTTTTAATGGTTCCTTCTTTGATGTAATTCACTTAGCCTACAATGAGGGACAATATATAAGCAAGAGATGAATGAACAAACAAACAAACAAACAAAAAGACTTAAGGCATAGGGAGGTTGGCTTACATGCCCCAAGCTCAGTGAATTAGTTTTCTATTGTTTCGTATAACAGTATTACCACATACTTATCAGCTGAAACCCTGCTCCCCTCCCCCCACCACATTATTGTCTCACAGCTTCTATGGGTCAAAAGTCAGGGCATGTGGACCTTCTGTTTCAGAGTCTCACAAGATAAATGGCGGTTTCAGCTGGAGCTGCAGTCTAATCAGAACTTCAGTTGGGGAAGTATCCACTCCCAAACTCACAGGGACTCAGTTTGTGGCTACCTGTTGGCCAGAAGCCACCCTCAGGTCCTTGCTATACGAGTCTTCCTCAAAACTGGGAAGTAAGAAGTATTCTCCCAGCACGATGAAACAGTCTTATAGAATGCTACCATAGAAATGATGTCTCATCACCATTATTACATTATATCGACTGGAAGTAAGCTATCAATATAGTCCCCTGTTACCCTACAAGGAAGGGCATTACACAAGACATAGACACTCAAAAGTGGAGATCATGGGTTCTATCCACCAGCCACCAGCTATTAGTGGCCTCTAGAAACTGGTCACCAAACCATATATTACTTTAGAAATATGTCATGTACCATCTGATTATAGAAAAACAAAATAGGGAAACATTAGCTCCACATATATTTCTCCAAATTTTAGGGATTCCAAAAAATCACACTTATCTTATTTACTGAGGATCTCAACTTTGGCCCCTTTTCATTGGGATTGCATGTTCTGAACATACATCTCATCTTATCATACCCCAGGCCTGAATCAAAACTTCTCTCTGATATTTGTCTTAATTCCCAATTCTCACACTAAGTTAAACAAAGGAATATGTTGTATTGTAAGAAGTGTGATTGTTATCCTCTTATATTTGTGAACAGTGTGTATTTTCCCTTTTTTTTTCAAAAGAATAACTGTAAAGATGAAACTTCTTATTAACATGACCTCTTTGCTAGGTTATGGAACCATGTTTGTCATGGAACATGTGAGAAGCATGTAGAATTTCTGACTCATTTCTCTTCTCTATCCCTAAAGTATGTCTGCACCTTTCTCTTCTGTAATTTTGGGCCATGAAGGCTCAAGATTAAAGCAAAGTGAAAACATGTCTGCAGTGTTTTTTGTTTTTTTTTTCTCTGAAACTCTTCTCTTTATCTCAGTGATACCAGGTAAGTCAAGGCAGGAATTGAAACTGCTAAGTGTTTCTCCCAAATACTTTGGCCATTTTTTTTTTTCCTGTGACCCATATCTCAGTGCACACCTTCCAGAACACGATTAGTACCAGGCTCTTAGAGCAATAGTAAGCCATGGACTGTGTGCACTGTGACATATGGATGCCTGAGTGGTAGGCAGGCAAGTCCAGAATGCAGTCAATAGGAAATCCTTACGGTAAGTCTGTCACAGTTAAATGTCATAAGGAAATAAAATTCATAGGAAAATAAAACAAAAAAGGCTCCAGGAAGATAAAATGAGTTGAATAGTATTCAAGCACCACAGAAGTTTGGTTATGGGGGAAGTCAATGTGCTTTCCAATAAATAAAATACAAGTCACTCTTGCAGAGAGCACTTTGAATGGCATTGCTTTTTGGCTAAGAAACATTGTAAACATTGTGCTTATTGAATTTTAAACTCCATAAATTTCATAAAAGGTGGCTCTTCCCTCATCATCTCAAAGGAAATAGAAATGGTTTATATTATAAATACATTTCTGCATTCAAATACATTTCTAAAGAGAAAAAGAGCTGGGCTGTGGCAATTTTCTTCCATTATACAGTGTTGCTTTGCTTATTGTGAACTCTTCAAAAATCTTTATACATTGTATCTTTTGAATTCCATCCACAGAAGGAAAAATGTTTACTTTGAATAGAACTTCCATTAACTATAATCTGTTCTCTTTCCACCTTTCCAAACTCATCTGCTTCTATTTTCATACAACCCACCCTACATTCTAAATACATGGCAGTATCATCTTTTGTGGACCTATTTTCCTTTTCTACAATACTTATCTCAACCCTAGCACAGTGCATGGCACATAGAAAGTATAACTATTTTACTGAATACCTCAGAGTCATTGTGTCTTTTGACTGCCTTTTCAACAGTAGCATTTTTATTTAAATCTTACCAATTATCCAATGTTGTTGTTGTTGTTAGCTGTCAGTCATGTCCGACTCTTTGTAGCCCCAGAAACTGTGGACCACCAGGCTCCTCTGTGCATGGAATTCTCTTGGCAAGAATACTGGAGTGAGTACCTATTCCCTCCTCCAGGGATCTTCCTGAAGCAGGAATGGAACCTGGGTTTCCTGTACTACAGGTAGATTCTTCACAATCTGAACCACTATCCAAGGCTGTTCTCAAATTCCTTTTTGTCTTTGAAGCTGACCTCCCATTTGGGATGTTGCTCTTTCTTCCATGCCTCACAGTGTATATCTTGATTATAGCAAGCATTTAATTTTCATTTGTGTTGAGGGAGCCTTCACAAGAATGTTGGGAACTACTCTGGAATTTATGAGGAGCTAGTAAATTTTTGAAGTCAAATTGGATTTGTTTAATATTTCAGTCTCTATCATTAGGGCTCATCTCAGCTCTCTATATTCCTGTATTTCATTATGTATTTACCAGGGTGATAATCTGTACTTTTATCTTCCAACATACTTGCTTCCTCTTTCCTCCATCAGTGTGTTGGAATTTTTTGCAAAGCTGCTGTTCATTTGATCTGTTCATGTTGAACATGAGAGTTAACTTCAGTTTTATCCTAGGAAAGGAGAATAAATGCTCTTCTACTTGCACACCTCGCCATGTTCTTGAGCAGATGAATTTAGGATACTGAGAATAGACAGAAAAATAAGACAACATCATAACTCCCCAATTATGACCAGGCCTTTCCTGTCATGTCTGTGTGAGAAATGGTGTGGGGGTACAGTGGATTCGGAGACAGACTGCCTGAGTTTGAATCCCTGATCTGTATTTATTAACTGGGTGTGATGGTTTTGTGCTGTGTCACCTTAGATAAGCTGGAATGACATTTTAAGAATCTCTTTTTTGTATGTCTCTGGATTAGGGTTGGCTGCAGGAGAAATTTGTGCTTCCTTCCAGGTGTGACAGGCTCCATGACATCACTAAACTCTCCTAGGAATCTAGGACTTAGAAATATTTGTGATCACGCAGAAGCTCAAGTGGTCAAAGATGAAATAATAATAATAGTAAACATTGTTTTTAATAAACACTGCTGAAAAATTTTCTGTTGTCATCAAGTTTTTGTATTTGTCTCTTCTACCATATTATGTGGTCCTTAAGATCAGCAGATAATCTCAATTATTTTTCACCCACACAGCTCAAGATAGTGCCCTACATATAACAGGAATGTTATTGAAAATAACTGAATTAAAATAAGGGGATCAAACAAATCAATCCTAGGAAATCAACCCTGAATATTCATTGGAAGAACTGATGCTGAAGCTGAAGATCCAATACTTTGGCCACCTGATACGAGTCAGTCAGTTCAGTCGCTCAGTCGTGTCGGACTCTTTGCGACCCCATGGACTGCAGCACTCCAGGCCTCCCTGTCCATCACCAACTCTGGGGGTTTACTCAAACTCATGTCCATTGAGTCGGTGATGCCATCCAGCCATCTCATCCTCTGTCATCCCCTTCTCCTCCAGCCTTCAATGCTACCAAGAGCCGACTAACTGGAAAAGACCCTGATGCTGGGAAAGACAGAGGACAAGAGGTAAAGGGGATGACAGTGGATGAGATGGTTGGATGGCATCACTGACTTGATGTACATGAGTTTGAGTAAACTCCAGGAGTTGGTGATGGACAAGGAAGCTTGGTGTGCTGCAGTCCATGGGGTCACAAAGAGCTGGACTCGACTGAGTGACTAAACAATAACAGCATTTCCTGACACTATAGCTTTACTTTTTAAATTTTATTTATTTACTTACTCTTCTTTTAAATCTTTGATGGCGCTGGGTCTTTGCGGTACACACTGGTGTTCTCCAGTTGTGGCCAGCTGTGGTGCATGGGCTTCTCACTGCAGCGGCTTCTCCTGCTGCAGACCATCGGCCGTGATCACGGGGCTTCCACAGGTGCAGCACACAGGCTCAGGGGTTGGGGCACAAGGGTTTAGTCATCCAGGGCATGTGCGGTAGAACCCCTGTGCCCCTCACTGGCAGGTGGATTTTTAACCACTGGACCACCAGAGAAGTCTGCGGTGTTTTCTTTCTTTGAAGATCTCAGGTAATGCTGTGAGGACACCTGTGTCAAAGGGGGGCTAGAAAGAAAACTGGAGCAGTTAAAAGGAAATCAAAGAGCCACAGCTGCATCTCTTCTAACTAAAAAGAAGTGGAGGAGTCAGCGGTTGCTGTTCGATAACTAATAATATCAGACTTGATCATGGGGTCATTGAAATCTTGTGTAGCATTATCCTAGATGGGTTGGGTTAGTCACCTAGTCATGTCCGACTCTTTGTGACCCCATGAACTATAGCCCGTCAGGCTCCTCTATCCGTGGGATTCTCCAGGCAAGAACACTGAAGTGGATTGCCAGTCCCTTCTCCAGAGGATCTTCCTGACCCAGGGATTGAACCCAGGTCTCCTGCATTGCAGGCAGATTCTTTACCATCTGAGCTACAGGGAAGATCTGTCTATCCTGGATGAGTGCTTGATTAATGAAATGAAATACATCTCAAGTTTCTTAAGTTTGGGGGAGCATGATTATAGTGTTGGTAACATTCCTTACAACAGGAGTCTCCAGCCCCCAGGCCACAGACCAGGCCAGTCTGTGGCCTGTTAGGAACTGGGCCACACAGCAGGAGGTGAGAGTTGGGCGAAACTGAAAGCATACATCCATCTTGGTCAATGGAAAACTTGTCTTCCACAAAGCTGGTCCCTGGTGCCAAAAGTGTTGGGAACCATTGCCTTATAAGACTGGAATTAGGTATTGATTTGATTAAGGGCTAACGGTCTAGTTTTAGTGAGGCTCCAGCTGTTAATTCTCTTTTCCCTGAAGCAATGAATTTTTACATAGGTTTGGATGTGATGGTTATTAAGCTTTGGCCTCTTGGTTCAAAACTCACTGTTCTATACTTTGCTTTGTGAGGCTGGGAATTCACAGATCACATTTCTCCTTGGTCAGCTTTCTCTCTGTTAGTCTTCATTGACAAGAATGCCAGAGACTGGAAGGAAAGACAGAAAATTGATTTTTTTTTTTGTTTGGTTTGATTCCTATTTGTTTCTGCACAACTCCAAATACCACCTTCCACTCTGGCTGCAACTATTGAATCCAAGAGCAGCAGTTGGCTCTGGTTTTTGTGCCCCCCTGACCCCACCTATTTTCAGAACCGCCTTAATCAACTCACCTCACAGACACCAGCAGTACTCCCTGGGGCTGCTTAAACCCCTTCTCAAAGATTTAATCCTGCTAGGGGAAAGGGGTGTTCCCCAGACCTTCTGAGTGTGAGACAGTGATGACATGTTCTCTCCTTAGAGCTCTCAGTCCCAGGTGAACAGGGACTTCTCCAAGTTTCTAAATCCAAGTAACCTCCAGCTGTTAGTTTGATCAGTTCTGAGAATGGTAGCAGCTTCTTCTAATCATTATTTCTATGTTATTTCAATGCCCCCTTTCGGTCTTCAGTCCTTCAATTTTTACTTAAACAATTTCTTAGAATATGATTTCCATTTTCAGTAAAATAGTAACTAGTCCTTGTTTTCCTAAGTGGACACTCACTGACACAATGAGGAAAGGTAAGTGGGTTTTAGTGTTACTTGTAATCTTTAACTCAACGGTCAAAAAACTAAGATTACGGCATCCCGTTCCATCACTTCATGGCAAGTAGATGGGGAAACAATGGAAACAGTGACAGATTTTATTTTCTTGGGCTTCAGAAACACTGAAGATGATGACTACAGCCATGAAATTAAAAGACACTAGCTCCTTGGAAGAAAAGCTATGACCAAACTAGATACCATAAAAAATGTGAGACATTACTTTGCTGACAAATGTCAGTCCAGTCAAAGCTATGGTTTTTCCAGTAGTCATGTATGGATGTGAGAATTGGACTGTAGAGAAAGCTGAGCACCAAAGAATTGATGCTTTTGAACTGTGGTGTTGGAGAAGACTTGAGAGTCCCTTAGACTGCAAGGAGGTCCAACCAGTCCATCCTAAAGGAAATCAGTCCTGAATATTCATTGGAAGGACTGATGTTGAAGCTGAAACCCAATACTTTGGCCACCTGATGCGAAGAACTGACTCATTTGAAAAGACCCTGATGCTGGGAGGGATTGGGGCAGGAGGAGAAGGGGATGACAGAGGATGAGATGGTTGGATGGCATCACCTACTTGATGGACATGAGTTTGAATGGACTCCGGGAATTGGTGATGGACAGGGAGGCCTGGCGTGCTGCAGGGGTTTGCAAAGAGTCAGACACGACTGAGCAGTTGAACTTAGATTAAATAATGTTTAACAAACACAATGAGAAAGAAAGAGAATGGCTACTAGCCAAAATAAAGAGTAAAGTCCTTTTGCTTCTCAGCATGCCAGGCAGGCTGAGGTTCAAGTTAGCAATAGAGAAAATGGAGATGGGTTTGTTTCAGCAGTTTTCTGGTTTCCGAAGAATGTGGGCCCTTCTTTATGTAGTCAGGAAATGAACAACATTTCCCAGAAGGTATCATCCGGATTCATGTGAGCTGCATGAATTGTGTGTACCTTATTGCCTCAAACTGTCCCCAACAGATAGCTACTGGTTACTTTCTGTTAATGGGGACAGCTGAATACATGTAAGGGCTGGACTATCCAGGCACAAAGACTATCACACTGGTATATTACAAACACAATGATAGATTCTAAAATCAAATGGCTGTAGTATAACTTCATTGTGGCACCCAGACTTTAAGCTTTAATAATTCAGGAAACATTTTGGTGTGCAAAGAAAATCTTATACAAAGTAAAGTCCCCAAATCCCCAGTTGAGATTATTCCAGGAATACCTACCAAGACAGATAATATCTGGTTTATCTTTATAAGTTTCTGGAAACCTTTCCTCACTAAGGTGATATATAGGCCATGGGTATCACAAAGGGGTATTTTTCATGTTTAATGTTGTAATGAAATAGAGGACAGAGGCTAGTGGTATCTGATAAAGCACAGGAAAAATTAATCTTGTTTATAGAGTTGTTTGTTATCATTTGGCATGACTATAAATAATAATTTATAGTAACCTTCATATAAACATTTGCTGTTTCTAAAAAAATCACCTAATTATATTGCGTGTATGGCATTTAAAATAATTAGACCCTCATATTTTATAAGTGGAATAACTAATAATTGCTAAAAAAATCAAGAAATGGATAAAATTACTTAGAAAAGGTATAATACATATCAGAAAAACAATCCAAACTCAATTTCTACTTGAAGGGGATGGAGTCATATCGAAGGACCTCTGTCTCTATTATGATATTCCGGATATTGGGTAAATGTGGAAATGCATTATTTCAAAAAGTTTAAAAGTGGTAACAGTTAAAAAGTCAGCAACATTAACTAAAACAATCCAAAATCCTAAACTTAGCCACAAGTGTGTCAAATTGTATTAGATTATGCTGACAGATCACATTAGATAAGTAAGTAAGTAGCCCTCATGGAAAGAAAGGACATCTTTGTGATTTTAATGTGCATATTTATTGGAAGACAGTCTCTTAGAGAAAGCTCTATTTTCTGATTACCAATAACAAAGTCATTTAAAAGTCTATCAGAGTATCTACAGGATAAGCAACAATTTCCAGCGTCTCCTTTACCTCAGAAGTATTGAAATGGAAGGATTCAAAGGATAACTAATGAATAGAGATAACTTTACATTATGTTTGAGCTGCCCTGGTGGTGTTAGTGGTAAAGAACCCACCTGCCAATGCAGGCAAGAACATAGGAGATGAAGGTTCAATCCCTGGGTTGGGAAAATCCCATGGAGAAGGATATGGCAACCCACTCCAGTATTCAGGCCTGGAGAATCCCATGGATAGAGGAGCCTGGTTAGCTACAAGCTGTGGGCTTGCAAAGAATTGGACTGGAGATGGTTGGATGGCATCACCGACTCAGTGGACATAAACTTGAGTAAACTCTGGGAGTTAGTGATGGACAGGGAGGCCTGGCGTGCTGCAGGCCATGGAGTTACAAAGAGCTGGACATGGCTGAGTGACTGAACTGATCTGAACTGAGCATCATTATTTTTATTGGACCAAATCTTTGTAATAATTCTGTGAATTGCATGTACTTAAAAATAGGATTCAGACTAACATTATCCATTGTTCATACTGGAGAAATCACTTCTGTCTTTGGAAAGGAAGGAGCCTCAGAGAAAAGAAGAAAGAAGTTAATCTTTCATTTTTGAAACATTTTTTTGTTTTCTGAAGTAAAAAATTTTCTAGAGGTAAAAACTTTACAAAATGCAAAAAGATTAAAATGGTAATTCTTCTAGGCCAAGGTCCAAGCTGGGTAGCAGATGGACCCTGAATCTTCCTGGCTCATTCCCATTGTATCAGTGCTTGATTTCAAGCAGCTAAGTGTAAAATTGGCTGTTGTAAAGAATGACTTTGAACATTTCCATTGCTACTCTAGAACTGTGGGAGACACAAATCTCTGTTAAAAATAGAGCATAGTATCTGACTAATTTTAAAAACAAACAAGTGAAACAAACCAAACTAAAAAGCAAAGCACAGATTTCCTCAATAAAAATGCTAGTCTATCTTTTTAAGTCAGAGTATATATGCAAGTGCATGAATCCAAGAAATTATAAATTATTTTAAAGATTACTTTTAGTCATATCTTTGCATAGAAATGTGAGATGGGTTTTTTAAAATATTTATCTGTGATGTTTTTTCATGAAAATTTAAATAGAATTTCAGTTAAACTTTAGCATTAGGCTAAACAGTTTCAGGTTATATTTTTGAAATGTGCTATGAATTTTGAAAAGCTGAAAACAATCTTATTACAGAATAACCTTTTCTTCTCTCTGTTTCCATCTGTCCTTCCTTCTTTCCTTTCTTTCCTTTTCTTTCTTTCTCCTTCTCCCCCTCCTCGCTCTCCCTAATCAGGTAGGATGGTGAATCAACCAATATCTCTATCATGACTTTTCTGTATGAGTATAAGCTGCTTGCCATCTCAAATTTGAGTTTATCTATCTTTGGAGACGGTTTTCCTTGTGGCTCAGCAGTAAAGATTCCAACTTCCAGTGCTGGAGATGTGGGTTTGATCCCTGGGTCAGGAAGATCCCCTGGAGTAGGAAATGGTAACCAGCTCCAGTATCCTTACCTGGAAAATTCCATGGACAGAGGATCCTTATGGTCCATAATCCGCTATGTCACAAAGAGTCAGACAGAACATAGCGAGAAAACAACATCTTTGGAGAGGGTGCAATATTTTCAAAGCTATTCTCCTGCTCTCATAAGAAATAGGTTACTAAGGCAGGAAGCTTCCCGTACTTAGAGTCTTGCAATCTGGATGGTAGTCTAGATTTCCAACTAGCTGGCAATCTCTTCCAACTAGTCCCCAAAGTGAGGGCTCCTGAGAACATTTCCCCTAGTTGGAATTCCCTCTGATGTGTCAGCATTTATTTCCGGATATACCTCAAATATATTGATCTTTCCAATAGTCTATTTATCCCACCACTAATTCAAAGTAATACTTATTGATTACCTACTAGGGATAGGAACTCTAAGAATTACTAGATTATTAAGGACCTAAGTAGTTTCAAATTTATCTTGGAAGCTACAGGCTGTTATTGCAATATTTTAAGCAGAGCAGTGATGTAATTAACCATTGTAGGTGTTTATAGTAGCGAATTTTAGAAGATAACTATAATAATGGGAGTGTGACTAGAGAGGATTGATTCCACAGATATTCAGCACATAGTATGTAAAGGATTAAAGGAAAGTGAAAGTGTTAGTAGCTCAGCAATGTCTGACTCTTTACCCATGGACTGTAGCCCTCCAGTTCTCTGTCCATGGAATTCTGTAGGTGAGAATACTGAAGGGGGTAGCCTTTCCCTTCTCCAGAAGATCTTCCCAAGGGATCAAACCTGGGAGTCCTGCATTGCAGGCAGATTCTTTACCATCTGAGCCACCAGGGAAGCCCATGTTAAGCATACTGGGGCTTATAAAAAGAAATGATCAGAAGCCAGTTGGATACACAAGTCTGGAACACAACAGAATCACTTATATAATCTTTCTAGATTTTTCAGCTAGAAACAATCTTTATTCCTCACACACCCATAGCAGCTTATGTGTACTGCCCTGTAGCACTTACCACCGTCTACTACACATGTAAATTATTTATGTGGGTGTCATGTCTGCCTTATTAGCAAGCTCCTTGAGGCAGGACCTGCGACTGTTTATAATAATAAACATCCTTTTAGCCACAAAAATGTCTAGAAAATGACAGGCCTTCAAAATCATCTGCTAACTGATGGACAGACATCCATCTCACTGAAAATGTTCCCTGGAGATTTTATGAGAATCCCCCTCAGAGTTCCTGTTGTTATTAATGTTTGCTTCATTTTATTTTAGCCACAGGGTTATTTTTACTAGATTGATTGTTTGTAATCAGATTATCTCCCACCAGCTGGCTGAATTCTATCAGAATCATAGGTTTTTTCCATTGATTCACATGCATAGTATCAGAGGGGAAAGGCTTTTTATTCAGTTGAGCCATGCTGGGCATAGGCTGTACCACACCAATGTTCTAAAGCTTTTGGGACAGCACATTAAGACCTCTCTCATTATAAATAATCCTATGTAGGGGAGATACATATATATTCAATACGTATTTAGTAAACTTTTTTGTAACAGCGATATTACCTGTTTCTGAGTGATGTTTTTCAATGGTGTTGCTGCAATCCCCTCAAAAGATTAAAAGCCTTTTTTCTTTTTTGTTAAATAACAGATTCAGCATTTTGGATGAATCTTAGCCAGCAAAAGCCAGCCAAGATTCAGGATTCAGATGTACCATTTACTTTGAGGGTTGACATGTGGGAGCTGATTGTTTGATATACACATTTAATGGTATATTAAACTGCTTTTATCACCAATTGCTTAGCTTAGCATATCTAAAATGTTACAGGTGTCAGCCTGTAATCCTGACTTTCAACCTGGTATTTTGTTTCTGACATTGATACCATGGAATGTTCTGTGGGAAACTTTTTAGAACATACTTACATCTCCATTGTATTAATCTGGCTCATCCATTAAGACCCAGATCATGCGGTACCCTTCCAATAACCTATTTATTTTCCTGGATTCTGGATCAGGCACTCCTCTTTTGGGTTCTTATAACAGAAAAGGTTACTTTTTTTTTTTAATACTTGTAAGCTTATTGGTCTTGGACATTGAATTATAAATTTTAAGAACTGGTGATTGTCTTCAATGTTCTATCTCTAGCATCTGGTAAAGTACCAGATATGTAATGGGGGCATGCTATCAAATAAATTGGGCTTCCCTAGTGGCTCAGCTGAGAAAGAATATGCCTGCAGTGAGGGAGACCTGGGTTTGACCCCTGAGTTGGGGAGGTCCCCTGGAGAAAGGAACAGTATTCTGGACTGGAGAATTCCATGGACTATATAGCTCATGGGGTCACAAAGAGTCAGAAATGACTGAAGGACTATCAGTTCAACTCAGTTCAGTCACTCAGTCGTGTCTGACTCTTTGCGACCCCATAAATCGCAGCACACCAGGCCTCCCTGTCCATCACCAACTCCCGGAGTTCACTCAGACTCATGTCCATTGAGTCAGTGATGCCATCCAGCCATCTCATCCTCTGTCGTCCCCTTCTCCTCAGTATAGTATCAGGTAAATTAAATAACATAAATTTTCAGAAATCTAGAATGCATTTTGGCTTACCAAAATTTTCTTAGAAATTACAATGAAGTAAGACACTTTCTTCTTGAGGAACCATTGGTGTGGTTGAGAAGGTGGGAAACCAGATACCTTCCATGTGTTTATTCCTATACTCATAAACTCATTAGAACTTAATGCTTTTTCTCTTTTCCCAGCCACTACTTATAATTCATCTTATGAGGGAACCTGGTTATTACAGACCTAGCCTCTCCAGGAAGCAGCAAGAAGGAGGTTAAATAGTTTGGGAGTGAATTCTTCAGATAGAGTTGAACCTAAAGTAGAAATATGGACTTTGTAAAGAGTATATTGGGTCAGTCAAGCCAAACTATATCTAGACTATGGTAATCTCCTTTTGAAAATCACATTGTAACAAATTTATTCACATAAATTTTTTCAACTGTTCTAAAAACTCCCAGGAGAGGATATAATGCTGACAAAGAGTTACTGCTTACAAAAGGTGTGGAATGAACAAATGATTTAATAAGACTATTTTAGGTTTTTAGGCTCAAAAATGTGTTCTTTTTTTTTCTTTATCACCATTTCTACTGTTTTGAACTTTTTGTTTCAGGATGTAATTTCTTAGTAAATTGTATTGAAAAATTGGTGTTTTTTCCCAGTTGGTCCAAGAGAAAAGGCAATGTATTCACTCCCGCTTCAGAAGAATCATGTAGTGAAAGCGCTGGGCGTGGTTGGTGTAGTGCTGGGTGGGACCTGAACGGGTGACGCTGTGACTTCAGCTGGAGGAATGGGGGTATGTTGGGTGATGTGAGTATAAGAAGAGTTCAGACAGATAAGTATAAAATGTTAGGGGGTGCTTGGGAGAATTATGATTGCAAATTTCTTCTGATTTTTGGTTTTATCCAGTAAAAATCTGTCATGCATTATGTTACCTAAACCAGAGGTCACAAGTTCCTAAAAGGTAGAGATGATTATCTAGGGATGAACCAGTAACACAAATGAGGGCAGCAGACTGTGTGAGGCAGTAGGAAGAGGTGGGAATTCAGGCAAACTGGAAAGGACCTGCAAATTCTGTCTAAAAGCTTTCAAGTTATTTTCTTTTGTAACTCTCTAAAGTAGAGGGCTAAATGCAAAACAAACAGGTAGAGTTAAATTCAGATCACTGATCAATATTTCTGTACCTCTTTGTATGGTTCATCTCTTAGGATAAGCTACTTAAAATGACCTCTTAAGATAATGCATATCATTAATGATGCAACTATAGCTGCAGTATTACTGGTGTCTCCATAGAAATCGCTGCTCCAGGACTAACCTCTACTGTTTGTAGCTCTGTTCCCAAGGATTACTAACAGCAGGCATCTGGAGAAGCTCAGACCTGACAACTGAGGTCATTATGTTAATGGCTTTGGAACCTCTTCTCTTCTGATCAGTGCTTTGCCATGTACATCTAGAAATCAATTCTGGGCTCACCTTGCTAGCCAGTCAGACAAAGCCTAACATGCTAGAATCCCCATTGAGCACCCACTAAACTAACTTCCACTGAACACATCTACAGCATAGAATGTCTTTATCCCTCTGTTAATAAGTTGCATGCATAGAAATGATCACTGCATGTTATTTAAACCATTTAATAAGCTGTTATGCCTTTAAAAATGAATTAGTGTATTCTAGAACATAGCACTTAAGTCAAAGTCTTATTACATGTTTAAGTTACTATTTCCTGTAACCAAAATCAATGAGACAATGCCCCACCACCCCCAGGTTGTATGGATTATTTATGATCTTAAGTTAATTCTTCAGGGGCACTTGGAGCTTTCCAACTTTATCATTTAGCCTGTCAGTTATAGGATACTTGATTCTTACTTACCAAGAATAGTTGAAATCATTCTGCCAAGATATTAGATGTTGATACACACTAAGTTATAGCCTACAGGAATGACACATTGTGAATCATATTTCATTGATCCATAATTAAGCTGTAGAACCTGCATGCAATGTGGGAGACCTGGGTTTGATCCTTGGGTCTGATCCCTGGGTCAGGAAGATCCCCTGGAGAAGGGAATGGCTACCCACTACAGTATTCTAGCCTAGAGAATCCCATGGACAGAGGAACCAGGTGGGCTAAAATTCATGGAATAGCAAAGAGTCAGACATGACTGAGTGACTAACACTTAAATACCTTGTATTTAGTAGGGGCTCAATAAATAGGTACTGATGAATTGATATATGCTTCAATAAAGTGAATCCATTTCATTTTCCCCCTTTCTCAAGCCTGTTTTGATATAAGAAATTTAACATGCCTGATTTGAGGATACTTTAAACCCTGTAGATCCCTTAGTTTCAGTATTTACTGATCGCATTTGTCTTTTTCATGGTAATAGATGGAAAAGGTAATGGAGTTGTGGAATGGGATCTAAGTTTGAAGTTCTACCTGAGCTGTGTTTCGTGATGTATACACTCTTTTCACCCTTAAAATGTCCCTGGAGTGAAATAACATTTTCTGTACCAGAGTTGGCTTTTCCTCCTTCACTGAGTACTTTATTTGCTGATTCATGCTGTACTTCCTCACCCTTCTCTGTCTCATTCATTCAGTAGTCAAGTATGTCTCATTCCCCGCTCTTACTATAGGGTCTGCCTAGTTAGCACATGCGTGTGTGCTGTCACTTCAGTCGTGTTTGACTCTGTGACCCCGTGGACTGTAGCCCACCCGGCTCCTCTGTCCATGGGGATTCTCCAGGCAAGAATACTGGGGGGTTGCCATGCCCTCCTCCAGGGGATCTTCCTGACCCAGGGATTGAACCTGTGTCTCTCTCTCTTTTTTTTTTTTTTACTTTATTACTTTTATTTTCCTTTACAGTACTGTATTGGCTTTGCCATACATTGACATGAATCCGAACCTGTGTCTCTTATGCTGCCTAGTCAGACATGGTCCCAAATCGTATTTCTTTCAAACTTAAAAATGTCCTTCAGCCCTAGGTTTATATTTGTTTTAGGCTTAATTGTGGTCTTCTTTCTATTAGGGATAAGAGTCCAGAGGGACTTGGGTTTCTACCCAGTGTGATGGCTTCTGCTGTGGTCGGAGACGTGGCTAGAGTCCAAGGGCTTGCGGGTGCCCTTTCCTGGGTTAGGGGAACAGTTGGGTCCTGAGGGTCTGAAGCTGCACTGCTGCCCTGGTTCGACTCCTTCCTGCTTCTGGCGGGCAGGATGAGGATGGCAACCTCCTCTTTGACCAGGAGCAGGGCCCAGGCCCAGGCTGAAGGTTCCTTCCCGTGTGTGTGTGCCTGTGAGGGGGCAACGGTGGCCTCTGGCCCTGGACGGAATGGCGTCAGAGTGGGAGCCCGGTGCAGACTTGGGGGTCCCCGGGGCAATCTTGGCAGGCTGGAAGGCCGGAACACAAAGCACTGTTCAGTCTGCTGCCTGTACACTGAGACTCGAGGCAAGCACATCCGCACGTGTGCTCTCAAAACTCTCTTTTTCTTGCAGTGCTCGGACTTTAAAAGTCACACTGCTGTTCAAACAGCTAAGGGGGCTTATCTCTCTGATGTCAGACTTCAGGGCTGAGGCACCTGATGCGTGGCTCGAAACACTGTTTCCCTGGGGGAAGACCCTTGAACCCATGATCGCTCCCTCCTAATCTGGGTCACCCGCTGGGGACTCAGAACCCAACTAATTCACTTATCCTGTCTTCCTACCAGAACTGCGTAGTTCTTTCTTGATAGCCTTGGTTGTAGAACTAGTCTGCTAATCTTCAGGTGATTCTCAGCAGGAGATGCTCTATATGAAACTGCGGCTTTGATGTGTTTGTGGGGAAAGTGAGCTCAGGATTTTGATCCCTACTCTGTCATACTGATCCTGCTGATAAAAAATGTTGTTTTATTGGCACAGTATTGAAGCACAGGGGGCTTCCCTGATAGCTCAGTTGGGAAAGAATCTGCCTGCAATGCAGGAGACCCTGGTTAGAGTCTTGACTACAGAAGATCCTCTGGAGAAGGGATAGGCTACCCACTTTAGTATTCTTGGGCTTCCCTTGTGGCTCAGCTGGTAAGAATCTGCCTGCAATGCAGGAGACCTGGGTTCGATCCCTGGGTTGGGAAGATCCCTGGAAGAAGGGAAAGGCTACCCACTCCAGTATTCTGGCCTGGAGAATTCGCAAAGAGTTGCACACGACTGAGAAACTTTCACTTTCATTGAAGCACAGGGCATAAAAGAATTTCACACATACATGACAAAATATGAAGAGCTGATTTGCACTAACAGATAATAAACCAAGAAAGGTGATTTGGTATTTCACCAAAATAATTACTTGGTGAGAAGATCTGAATCAAAAAAAACAATAGTTATACATTTCAGCCTTAACACAGAAGTGATAAAATCCTCCCTGATATTTGCAGCTTTAAATAATGTGCAGCTTTAAATATTTCATTCATTCAACACACATTTATTTGGTGTTTAGTGTATACCACTCTTTGCTAGGAGTTGATGCTGAAAAGTGAACTGTCCCTTCCTTTATGGAATTTATAGATTAATATGGAAAATATCCCCAAGAATGCTGTGATTAAATTATGCATTTGGACTCAGAGGGAGAGGGAGAGGGTGGGATGATTTGGGAGAATGCCATTCTAACATGTATACTATCATGTGAATTGAATCGCCAGTCTATGTCTGACGCAGGATGCAGCATGCTTGGGGCAGGTGAATGGGGATGACCCAGAAAGATGTTATGGGGAGGGAGGTGGGAGGGGGGGTTCATGTTTGGGAATGCATGTAAGAATTAAAGATTTTAAAATTTAAAAAAAAAAAATTAAAAAAAAAATAAATGCGGAAAAAAAAAAAAGAAAAGTATTTAGCCACTTGACAACTATAATAATAGGGGACATTTCCATAATGCCAGCTTTATAAATAAGCCAGAAACTCTCCAGATTTGGCAAACTATATCAGTAAAAATAGAGGAAAATGAATGGTTTATTATAATTTAATGGCACAGATTTCTGTTGAGGGTTTATGTAATTTAGTTTACAAATATGCTCATAAAAAGAACATTTTGATATAATAAATATTCAAAAAAAAAAAAAAGAGATAACCTAAAGGAAGGGTTGGACAAATTCACCTGAAAGAGGGACGATTAATGAAAAGATTCAGGGAGTCATGAACCAATGAATCTTAACAATTTAGTAGGTCATCAAGCAGACATGGCAAAATCCATATGGAATGAAAATTAATCTTAATTATAGCTAATAATGCAAGCTACCCTGGTAGCACCAAATGTGTAGTACTTGACAAATGCTCTTTTTTACATTAAAGATACTTTATTTTTATTCATTTTCTTCTTTGTCAAATTGCCGTGTACAAGTTTTTCAATATTATTTCTAAATTGTCATATACTAAAGTAAGTTTTTCTTTTGGTTTAGCCAATTTCAACATGTATTTATTGAAGCAATACCATTATCCACCAAACAAAGCTCCTAGTGTTACCATCACATCCTTCTCCATTTCCCGTCACTGCAGGTTTCTGCTTAAGAAAATGTCACCTGTATTGAATCACTGAGTATGTGAATTTTTGAGACTGGCTCCTTCACTCAGTATAATGTATTTGAGGTGCAGTCAAGTTCTTGTGGCATCAATAGTTTTTTTTTCTCATTTTATTGCCAAGTTGGATTCTTTTATATGGATGTATCAGTTTCCTTATCCACTTACCTGTTGAAAGAAATTGGAGTTGTCTTCAGTTTTTGAAGATGATGAAGGGAACTGATAAAAAAGTGTATGTAGGTTTTGGGGTGAGTTTAAAAGTGGAGATGATGCGTCACATGGTAAGTGTATGTCACCCATTTTAAGATACTGAAAAATGGTCTTGCAGAGCTGCTGAGCCATTCTGAATCTCCAGGGCAATCTATGAGTGTTCTTTTGTTTCATTCCTTTACCAGTGCTTGGTGTTCCTGGTTTTTATTATTTTAATTTTAGCTATTTTAATATGGTAGGTGATAGTGTCTCATCATGGATTTATTTTGTATTTAGTTTTAATGGGGATCCATTTGTCAATTCTGTTCTCTTTTATGGATTGTACTTTTACTGTCACATCTAGGAATTTATTTCACCTTCATTCTTGAAATATATTTTTACTAGGCATAGAATACTGACATGCTAGCCTTTTCTTTCAGCATTTAAAAATGTCCTGTCACTTCCTTTTGGTTTCCATAGTTTCTGATGTGACGTCTATAATTCAAGTTGCTTTTCCTGCATAGAAAATGCTTCTGTTTCTTCCAAATGTTTTAAAATTCTTTTTATTGCTTTTAGTTTTCAGATTTTGATATGTCTGGTCATGGACTTTTGGGGTCCTGCTATATGTTTGCTGAGCTTCTTGAATCTATAGTTTTATGTCTATTGTCATATTTTCAACCATTGCTTCTTTGGATATCTTCTCAGTGTTACACTACTGTATGTAAAACAGATAGCCAGAGGAATCCGTTATATGACTCAGGGATTTCAACCCAGGACTCTGTGACAACCTAGAGGGGTGGGATGGAGTGGGAGGCAGGAGGGAGGTGCAAGAGGGGGACATATACTCCTATGGCTGATTTCATGGCAATGTATGGCAGAAACCAACACAATATTTTAAAGCAATCATCCTTCAATTAAAAATAAATGAATTTTAGAAATAGAAAAAGATCAAATCTTTTGTTACTGTCACTCAGGTCTCTGACGTGTTATTCACTTAGTTTCATATTTCCCCCCAGTGTTTTTCAGACTGAATAATTTCTGTTAATCTATCTTCAAGTTCACTGAGTACCTTTCTTGTAATCTCCTTTCAAACATTTCAAAATTGCAATTATTTTACTTAGTTCTAAAATGTGCTTAGATATTCTTTCTTCTTCTTTTTGCTGATAATTTTTTTCTATTCATTTCAATAATGCTAATGATTGCTTGTTGGAGTAATTTTTAGTAGCTACTTTAAAATCTTTCTCAGAAAATTCCAAGATCTGCATTACTTTGTACTGATGCCTGTTGATTGAATTTTCTCATGAGAGTTGAGGTTCTTTGTATGCTCAGTAACTTTGAATTGTATCCTAGATATTTTGAGTATTATGAGTGTATTAGTCTTCTTTAAATTCTATGGATAACTTATTTTTGTTTTAGTTAACGATCTAATTAGGTTCAGATTGCAAGTTCTAGTTTGTTTTCTATCAGTAATGGTTCCTTTATTAGTTCAGTTTCAAAAGACCTTATTGGACTATTTGCATTTGTCTCCCACCTGGGCACAATCTGTGTGTTGGTTTAGTTCTCAAATTGTTTGATATTTTTATTATTATCAAATCCACACATAAACAGTTCAAGATTTAGCTTAGAAGTTTATAAATTATTCTATGATATTGCTTTCCCAAGCTCCATCCACCCTATTTGCAGTCTCTCTGGTTGTTGGAGAAGACTCTTGAGAGTCCCTTGGACTGCAGTCCAAGGAGGTCTAGGCAGTCCATTCTAAAGGAGATTAGTCCTGGGTATTCATTGGAAGAACTAATGCTAAAGCTGAAACTCCAATACTTTGGCCACCTCATGAGAAGAGTTGACTCATTGGAAAAGACTCTGATGCTGGGAGGGATTGGGGGCAGGAGGAGAAGGGGATGGTCGAGGATGAGATGGCTGGATGGCATCACTGACTCGATGGACATGAGTCTGAGTGAACTCCGGGAGTTGGTAATGGGCAGGGAAGCCTGGCGTGCTGCGATTCATGGGGTCGCAAAGAGTCCGACATGACTGAGTGACTGAACTGAACTGAACTGAACTGGATGTTTTGGTTCCCTTTCCCTGGAGCTCCCCTTTTTGGTCATATGGCCAGAAAGCTGGGGTTTTAGTTAATCCTCTTTCCTTGCCCTTTCATAAATATGAACACCTCTAGGACAAAGCAGAGATACAGTGGAGTGAGAGAAAAGGCAAGGAAGGATCGCCTCACCTCCCTGGGACCATAGTTCCACTGAAGGGGCTGAATGTCCGCCTGTTTCACAGTTTTGCTTCCTGTAGGTTTCTGTTGTGTGTGTGCATGCCCAGTCGTGTCTTTGTGGCCCCATGGATGGTAGCCTGCCAGGCTCCTCTGTCCGTGGGATTCTCTAGGCAAGAATACTGGAGTGGGTTGCCATTTCCTTCTCTAGGGGATCTTCCTGATGCAGGGATCAAATACAGGTCTCCTACATTCCAGGGAGATTCTTTACTGACTGAGATATGAGGGAAGCTCAGGTTTCTATTAGAACTTTTATTTACCTCAGGCTTCCCTAGTAGCTCAGGTGGTAAAGAATCTGCCTGCCAACACAGGAGGCGCAGGTTTGATCCCTGAGTCAGGTTGCAAGGAGTCGGACACGACCGAGTGACTAATACACACAGAAGTATTTTGGGGGGTTCAAATGCAAGAGGATGAGAAAAAGAGGGAAAATACAAAAAGGTGGTTTCTGCAGTCTATCTAAACATTAGATGTTCCTTTTCCTGTTTCTTAAGTCAGAACTAAAGTGGTCTTCTAGAATGCCTTCTGGATGAACAGAAGCCATTTCCTTCAGGCTTTATTTAATTTAGCTCTAGGATGTTGTTGTTTAGGCTCTAAATTGTGTCCAACTCTTTTGCGATCCCATAGACTGTAGCCCTCCAGACTCCTTTGTCCATGGGATTTCTCAGGCAAGAATACTGGAGTGGGTTGCCATTTCCTTCTACAGGGGTTATTCCAGACCCAGGGATCAAACCCGCATCTCCTGTATTGCAACTGGATTCTTTACCACCGAGCCGCCAGGAAAACCTTAAAGGATATTCTGGTAAAAGTAGTAATCTCACCTCTGGTTTGGTATTACTTTGAATTCTAGTCATGATACACAAGTTTCCCTGTATTACTATTTCCAGAACCCTCAAAATCTGCTCCATGCATTATATCCAGTTTTTATAGTTGCATTCAGTGGTAAAGACAGGGTAAAATGTGCTTATTCTGTTTCATGCAGGATTGAAAATGCATATGCTATTTTTAAATATCTATTCTTATTTATTAAGCCTTTACTTTTCCTTTGAGGAGCTATGAAAAACTTTTCATGTCTACCAGGCATATTTATGTAGAATCAGCAATGCCACTTGTGAATATATGACCCTGTCAAAGGGCATTGAGTAAGACTTGATCTCAACAAGTTAAAAATTACCATTTGCTATTTTGGAATTTCTAACATGTATACTATCATGTAAGAATTGAATCGCCAGTCTATGTCTGACGCAGGATACAGCATGCTTGGGGCTGGTGCATGGGGATGACCCACAGAGATGTAAGGGGGAGGGAGGTGGGAGGGGGGTTCATGTTTGGGAACGCCTGTAAGAATTAAAGATTTTAAAATTAAAATAAATAAATAAGTTAAAAAAAAAACATTTTGTATTGTCTTAAATAGTTCCAGAATGGCATAAACAATCAACATTCCATAATTAAACAAAGTAAATTTGGTTTAGTAATATTAATGTATCTATGATTTTAGTTGTAAATTGTTTTTCTCTTTTTTTTTTAAATTTAAGGATATATATTTATGTTTAATAAATATTGGCCCATACTTCATTTTTATCTTTCTTCATATAATTTAAATCACTGGGTCTACTAACAAGATAAAATAGTAAAAATTTGAATTAATATACATCTTTGAGACTCTCATGTAACCAAAGGACCCCTTTTCCAGAAAAAAAAAAGGCACAAAATTTAGGGCTTTACAGATGGATTAGAGTTCATTTGTGAAAACTAGGTAAGAATCTCTATTATGATCAGCATATTTATTACTATTAAGTAGTTAGTCATTAAAGTCTAGTTAAAATTAAAGTTTTGATTAGAAAAAGCTGAAAGAGAAGACCCGAGAATGAGTTTTACATGCATTTCAGACAGGATAATCAAAGACTAAAGTCTGAAGCATTATAAAATATTTTCCTGTCAGAAAGTCTACTTTAGTTCAGCTTGAATATTCTACTTTCATCTGATATTACATTCAGTATTCAGAAGAAGAATATTTTGGGAATTTATGCCAAAGTCTTTTCACAGAGACACACAACTGAGCTCTCAAAAATCTGAGCTATATCGTGACCAAATTGCTGACAGCATCTTCTAATGCAGACAGCACATCTGCTGACCTAGAGAAGCGATGACTGGCTGGATTGGCATCTCCTTCTTCTATATTAGGAAAGGGGAATTTATAATCATGTGTGTGATTGGAGCAAACATTAGCATTTTGGCTGGTAGAACCATCATCTTAATGCTTTGCCTGAAAAGACTGATCTGGAAGCAATTTAGGGAGTTTGATTTACAACCAACTTTGAAAAGAATAACACATGTTCTCAAGACATCTCGAACATGCAGTGAATAGGGAGCTGCCCAGCCACTTAAACTTGCTTTAATCTTACAGTTTAATCAAAGATTCCCTCACAAACTTTACCCTTGGGAAATCGGGGACACTCCTTGGAGAGCCTTAGGTCAGAAATCAATGTGTAGTTTTACTACAGTCACCACATGCACCTCATGTTTGCAAGACGTGTTTCAGTTTACATGCCAGATTGAACTTAATTGTTTCAGAACTGCAGATACCCCCAGAGAATGAAAATCAGAAACTGCACAAAACACTACCAGGGACACAGCATGTCCTGACAATGAAATGAAAAGCATTTCTCCAATGATCCTGGAGAGATTCTGGTATGTTGGGTATCTGCTTGTTGAGGCTAAAGTGATGGAGCTAAGACATAATAGATTGAGCAGTTCAAGTCACACTGTATACCTACAGACACCCTGTGATAACACCCTGGTAGATACAGAGAGGGGAAAGAAACTTAAAGCAATTCAGCAGTGTTTAAGTCTGTGATCTGAACTATAGCTTACAGTTTTTGGTCTACCCTCTTAGGGTACATACACATACAATACATACAATTTTTTTTTCTCCCAAATAATTGTCTCTCCTTTATTGTTCTTGTTAATAATGCCCATTACATTACTCTCATTATAAAAAAAACAAACAAACAGTACTTTTGCTAGAAAGAGATGGTAACCATATGGAGAAATATAGGGAAATACAATGAAGATGAAACAATATTAAATTATATTAACTATGTTATGTTATTAGATAACATAATACATTACAAGTAGAAATAGAGATAAATAAGGAAATTCAAATGCTAATAAATTTAACTATTTATAAAATGTATTTCTAAATTACAAGAAAAGAGATTCTTCTTCTGGAGAGATGGAATATATTTCCCCCGGTCCTCTTAAGTACAACTAGAAATCTTGGCCATCACACATAAAACAATGCAAAAAGAGAGAATAATGGAGAGAAGAAGGCAGACTATCTAGGAAGGAATCTTGGGACCAAGGAAAAGACACAGAGTATCCCCAAATTTTCTTTTTGCCTCATATATCCCAGGCTTGGAGCTGAAGAGGCCAGCAAACTGAAAACACCAAAAATCCCATCAAGAACCTGCTCTTGTTTACTAATGATCAGAAAAGGGGCTAGAGAGCAGGAGAGAAAACACTTAGATAATTACTTCCCTAAACTAGTCAAATACCACGGTTTCTGCAGCACCATGTCTGTCTATGTCAGCAAAAGCCCTAGGGAACCTAGACATCTACCCTCTTGAGGCTGTAACAAGATGCTAATCAGCAATGACAGGTGTTGTTGGGGAAAAACAGAGACGCAAGACTTTCATTGCTGCCAGCTGGTAACGAGCTGTCTTTCTCCCCTAGAGCTGTTGGAACTCATGTGGGGAGCCTGGTTTTTTAACCCCTACTTTGCAGAAAGGCATCTCTCCTATCTGCTGAAGAGGGTATCGGTGGGAGTCAGCAGGTTCAACATCTCCCAGGGATAACGAGGCCACCCTCAGTTCAAAGTTAGTTGAGACAATAAGGGGAATCAGAGCTCTTACTCAGCCCAGAAGTAACAAGGACCACCCACCCCTCAGGTACCAATGGACGCTGATTGGCCATCCTGCCTTTCTACTTCTACCTGGCAATAACAAAACAGCATTCACTTTTCTCTCAATTGAACAGTGTCAGAGAAAACCAGTTAATATAAAAAGGATTAAATAAGATCTAGATTTCCTATATAGTATGAAAATATTCAGGCTTAATTGAAAATCACTTGTTGTAGCAAGAGCAGGAAGATTTCAGACTGAATGATAAAAGACAATAGATGCCAACAGTGAAATGACAGAGAAGTTAGAATTATCTGGCAAATAACAAGGCATCCATGAAAAAAATGCTTCAATGAGCAATTATGAGCAATCTTGATATAAATGATGGACCAGAAAGCCTTGAGAAAGAAATAGAAACATTTCAACAAGGGAATAATAGATATAAAGAAGAACATGTAGAAAATTTAGACCCAGAAAATACAATAACAAAAATAAAAAGCACACTGGTTGGGTTTCCAGTAGGAAGGAGGAGGTAGAGAAAAGAATCAATAAACTGGAAGATAATACAATCTGAACAGCAGAGAGGAAATAGAGACCATGAATGAACAAACCTTAGGGTGTCTGTGGGATTATAAAACAACAAATCTAACATGCATGTGATCAGAATTTCAGGAAAGAAGAAAGGGGGTAGGACTAAGAAGGAAAATGTCTCAAAACTCTCAAATTTGGCAATACATGTAAACCTATAACTTCAAGAAGCTGAGTTAAATAAGCCAGATAGAGAAAGACATATATTGTATGCTGTCACTCACATGAGGAATCTAAAACAGTCAGAGGCATAGAAACAGAAGGTAGAATTGTGGTTGCCAGGGACTGGGGACAGGAGAAATTGGGGGATGTTGGTCAAAGACTATAAACTTCCAATTATAAGACAAAGGAGCTATGGGACTCTAAAGCACAGCATGATGAGTATAGTTAATGACACTGCATTCTATCTTTGAAAGTTGCTAATAGAGTGGTAACTATGTGAGGAGATGAATGTGTTTATGAAATTGGTTTTACTAACCATTTCACATGGAATACATTTATTAAATTATCATATTGATATATCTTGAGATAATTAAATTTAGAGAAGACAAACTTAAGAGAGTGAATTCCAAACAATATAAACCCAAAGATATCCATGCCAAAGCCCATCATAAATAAACTTATAAAAGCTGAAAACAGAGAAAAAATTCTTAAGGCCAGTGAGAGAAAAATAACATTTCTAGGGAAAAACAATTTGAGTGACAATGGCTTTCATATCAGAAACTGAAAGACTGAGGAAGTGTCATGATACTTTTTTCAGTGCTAAAAGGAAAGAACTGTCAACTCAGTTCTAGTACACAGTGAAAATATCCTTCAGGAATGAAAGGGGAAATCAAGACATTTTCCGATGAAGAAAGTATAAGAGAACTTGTTGCTGGTAGTTCTACTATAAAACAATGGCTAACGGATGTTCTCTAAACAGAGAGGAAATGAAAGAAATACGAACTTGGGAACATCTAGGAAAGAAGAAAGAATATGAAACACAAAATATGGGTAAGCATAATAGTTTTTTCTTCTTCTCTTAAGTTTCAACTCTGAAAATTGAAACAAAAATTATCGCACAGTCTGATGTGATTCTAAATGTTTCTGGAGGAAATATCTAATTAAATTGCATTATAAATGAAGGAAATTAAAGGAATGTAAAGAAAGATGAGGTTTCTATATTTGATTTTTCAGTCCAGTCACTCAGTCACGTTTGACTCTTTGTGACCCCATGGACTGCATCACGCAAGCCTTCCCTGTCCATCACCAACTGCCAGGGCTTATTCAAACTTATGTCCTTCGACTGGGTGATGCCATCCAACCATCTCATCCTCTGTCGTCCCTTCTCCTCTTGCCTTCAGTCTTTCCCAGCATCAGTGTCTTTTCCAATGAGTCAGTTCTTTGCATCAGGTGGCCAAAGTATTGGAGTTTCAGCTTCAGCATCAGTCCTTCCAATGAACATTCAGGATTGACTTCCTTTAGGATTGACTTGTTTGATCTTGCAGTCCAGGGACTCACACTCAGGAGTCTTCTCCAACACCACAGTTTAAAGGAATCAATTATTTGGTGCTTAGCTTTCTTTATGGTCCAACTCTCATATCCATACATGACCACTGGAAAAACCATAGCTTTGACTAAATGGACCTTTGTTAGTAAAGTAATATCTCTGTTTTTTAGTATGCTGTCTAGGTTGGTCAGAGCTTTTCTTCCAAGGAGCAAGTGTCACTTAATTTCATGGCTGCATTCATCATCTGCAATGTCTTTGGAGCCCAGGGAAATAAAGTCTTTCACTGTTTCCATTGTTTCCCCATCTATTTGCCATGAAGAGATGTGACCAGATGCTATGATTTTAGTTTTTTGAATGTTGAGTTCTAAGCCAGCTTTTTCACTCTCTTCTTTCACTTTCATCAAGAGGCTCTTTAGTTCCTCTTTGCTTTCTGCCATAAGGGTGGTGTCATCTGCATATCTGAGGTTATTGATATTTCTCCCCGCAATCTTGATTCCAGCTTGTGCTTCATCCAGCCCAGCATTTCTTGTGATATACTCTGCGTATAAGTTAAATAAGCACGGTGACAATATACAGCCTTGACATACTCTTTTCCCAATTTGAAACCAGTTTGTTGTCCCACAACTGTTTCTAACTGTTACTTCTTAACCTGCATACAGATTTCTCAAGAGGCAGGTCAGCTGATTTGGCATTTCCATCTCTTGACGAATTTCCCACAGTTCATGGTGATCCACACAGTTGAAGGCTTTGGCATAATGAATAAAGCAGAAATAGATATTTTTCAGGAACTCTCTTGCTTTCTCAGTGATCCAACAGATGTTGACAATTTTATGTTAATATTTCATTTTAACTGGTAATAAAACGATGACACCAGTAGACCAGATATGTATATATAATGCAAGACATTGAACAACCACTAAAAACACTATATACACTATGTAATGAGACATACTAAAAACACTGTTGATAAATCAAAATCAAGCTGTAAAATATATTCAGCTACTTTAGAGGAAGGCAGGAAAAAGAAAATAGAGAAACAAAACCCAAAAGAACAGAGAACAAAAGATAAAATGCCAGACTTTAGTCCAAAATATGACAATGAATAAACTACATATACATTTTCTAATAAACCAATTATGAGACAGAACTTGAAAGAATGAATTGAAAAACATAATATAATTATATGCAGTCTATAAGAAACTCATTTAAATATAAATATTTGGTATGATAAAAATAAAGGATGCATAAAGATATATAAAGCACAGTTTAATAAAAAAACAGGAAGAGCTATTTTCATAATAATACATAAATATATGTTTAATAATTAACATTAATTAATAATTATTAATTAATAATTATTAATACTTATTAATATTAAGCAAAATAGATGAGAGTGAAGAAACATTTTAGAGACAGAGTGGAGCACTGTATAATATTAAAGAGGTTATTTCGCCTAAAGACAAAACAGTCCTATGTATGCAACAAGCAAGAGAGTCAAGATATAAATCAAACAAAAACTGACAGAGCTGAAAAGAAAAATAGACAAATCAACAATATAGTTGGAAACTTCAAAATCCCTCTCTCAAGTATTGACAGAATCACTGGACTTATAATCATCAAAGAGATAGAAGACATATATATTAATAGGATGTAATAAGCATTTAGAGAAGACTCTATCTCTAGTGCTCAGAATACATACTTTTCAAGCACACATAGATCAAAGACCAAGATAGACAATATCATGGAATATAAAACAAATTTCTTTAAATTTCAAACAATTACAAATTATGAAAGTGAAAGTGTTAGTCACTCAGTTATGTCCTACTCTTTGGAACTCCATGGACTGTAGCCTGCCAGGCGCCTGTGTTCATGGGATTTCTCAGGCAAGAATACTGGAGTGGGTAGCTATTCCCTTTTCCAGGGGATCTTCCCAAACCAGGTATCGAACCGCTATCTCCTTGTAGATAGCTGTTAAAATGATAAGTTGTATGCTATTTATATTATAACACAATAGAAAAAGTCAATTCTAGAATACTAATAAAATGGTAATGCTTTAGGCTGACAAACAATATCCACATATAACATGCAGCATACAGAAGTCAGGAAAGTGAAGGCCATCTGGGAGTAGTATATGAAAAAAAAAATAAGAAAGCTCTGCAAGTGCTGATTTCTTGACTTGGGTTCTTACAACACAAATATTTCCATTTATGACATTTCACTGAGCAACACAAGTAGGACACGTGCACTTTCATGTATGTTTAGTATACATCAATAATAAATAAAAACTAAATATTTCTAAAAACTATAAAAGTGTGTTCTTTGATTACAAAATAATCTAGTAGAAATCAACAACAGAGACATAATAGGTAAATCTCTAAACATTTGGAAACTGAGTAGAATATTTCCAAATAATTTCTGAGTCAAAAAGGAAGTCTCAAAAGTAATTAAAAAGCATACACTGAACTGAATAAGAATGGAAATACAATATTTCAAAAATTTTGGAGATAGCTGTGATGAAAATTTATGGCACTAAATCTATGTATTAGAAAAGAAGAAATCTAAAACCAGTCATCTATACTCCAACCTTAGTAATCTAGAAAAATGTCAAAATACCCATAACAAACAGAAGAAGGAAAATAATAAAGATAAAAGTAGAGCCAAAGAAATTAAAAGCTGAAAACAATGGAGAAAAATCAATGAAATAAGCAGCTGGCTTTTTGAAAATATTAATAAATAGTTAAAACTCTACCAAGATTAACCAAGGAAAAGAAAAAGAGAGAGAGAGAGAAGATACAAATTTCAATATCAGGAATGAAACTGAAATATCACTACAGATTCTACAGACATCAAAATAATAATTAGGAAAGTACCATGAAATCTCTACAAATAAGTATGATAATATATTTATGACAGAAAATGGATCCAATTCCTAAAAAAAAACACAAAAAAATACCAGAACTCAGTCAATAGATAATTTGAAGTGCCTTAAAATTATTAAGGAAATTGAATTTATAATTATTATTCTCCCAAAAGAGAAATCTCCAGACTTACTTTCCCTGGGGAAATATATCAAGCATTTCAGGAAGAATGAACAGCCCTTCTATACATTTATTTCCAGAAAATAGGAAAAAAAAAAAAAAAACCAACAATGCTTCCTAGTTGATTTTATGAAACTACTATTACCCTGATACCAAAACCAGACATAGACATTCGAAAGTAAGAAAATGTAGACATATATATTCATGACTGTAGACACAAAATTATTTAACAAAATATTAGCAAATGAAATTGATAAAAAAAGAAAGAAATTGATAGATATATAAAAAAATTATACATAGTGACCAAGCAGATTTTATCACACTGATGAAAAGCTGATGCAATATTAAAAAATCAGCTGATGCAATTCACCACATTAAGACTGAAGAGAAAGAAATCAATGAGCATATCAATTAATGCAGAGAAAACATTAACAAAATTCCCCACTAATTTATGATAAGAGCGTCTGGAAAAATAGTGATAACTTTCTTAGTTTGACAAAAATTACCTTCGGAATTTTCACTAAAGTTATCTTTAACCTGGAAAGACTGCATGTGCCTCCCTAAGATTAAGAGCAAGGCAAAGGTGCTGATTTATTCTCATTCAACACAATGCTGGAACTTCCAGTCAACATAATAAAAAATAGAGAAAATAAAAGCAATATCAAAAGAAAAGGAAAAAATAAAATTGCTCCTATTGTATATGACATAATTGTTTAAGTACAAAATCCCAAAGAATCTTCAAAAAAATTTAAAAACCAATGCCTTAAACTAGTGAGTTTAGCAACGTTGCAGGATACAGGATAAGCATACAAAAATCAATTTTATTTCTACATATTTACAATGAACATGGGGACCTCAATTTAAAAATACAACACCATTTAAAGTTGGTATTGAGATTGATATATACACTGCTGTGCTGTGCTTAGTTGATCAGTGATGTCCAGCTCTTTGCAACCTCATGGTCTGTAGGTGCCAGGTTCCTCTGTCCATGGGGAATCTCCAGGCAAGAATACTGGAGTGGTTGCCATGTCATCCTCCAGGGGATTGTCCCGACCCAGGTCTCTCATATGGCAGGGTGATTCTTTACTGTCTGAGCCACCAGAGAAGCCCAAGAATACTGGAGAGGGTAGCCTATCCCTTCTCCAGGATTTCTCTGTGTATCCCTTCTTCAGGGGTCTTCCAGACCCAGAAATTAAACAGGGGTCTCCTGCATTGTAGTGGATTCTTTCCCAACTGAGATACCAGGGAAGTCCTATATACATACTATGATACATCAAATAGATAACTAATAAAGACTTACTGCATAGCATAAGGAACTCTACTCTATAATTACCTCTATGGGAAAAGTAGACATCCTGGAATGTGAAGTCAAGTGGGCCTTAGAAAGCATCACTATGAACAAAGCTAGTGGAGGTGATGGCATTCCAGTTGAGCTATTTCCAATCCTGAAGGATGATGCTGTGAAAGTGCTGCACTCAATATGCCAGCAAATTTGGAAAACTCAGCAGTGGCCACAGGACTGGAAAAGGTCAGTTTTCATTCCAATCCCAAGAAAGGCAATGCCAAAGAATGCTCAAACTACCGCACAATTGCACTCATCTCACATGCTAGTAAATTTATGCTCAAGATTCTCCAAGCCAGGCTTCAGCAATATGTGAACTGTGAACTTCCTGATGTTCAAGTTGATTTTAGAAAAGGCAGAGGAACTAGAGATCAAATTGCCAACATCCGCTGGATCATGGAAAAAGCAAGAGAGTTCCAGAAAAACATCTATTTCTGTTTTATTGACTATGCCAAAGCCTTTGACTGTGTGGATCACAATAAACTATGGAAAATTCTGAGAGGGATGGGAATAAAAGACCACCTAACCTGCCTCTTGAGAAATCCGTATGCAGGTCAGGAAGCAACAGTTAGAAATGGGCAGGGAACAACAGACGGCTTCCAAATAGGAAAAGGAGTACGTCAAGGCTGTATATTGTCACCCTGCTTATTTAACTTCTATGCAGAGTACATCATGAGAAACGCTGGACTGGAAGAAACACAAACTGGAATCAAGATTGCTGGGAGAAATATCAATAGCCTCAGATATGCAGATAACACCACCCTTATGTCAGAAAGTGAAGAGGAACTAAAAAGCCTCTTGATGAAAGTGAAAGAGGAGAGTGAAAAAGTTGGCTTGAAGCTCAACATTCAGAAAAGGAAGATCATGGCATCCAGTCCCACCACTTCATGGGAAATAGACTGGAAAACAGTGGGAACAGTGTCAGACTTTATTTTTTGGGGTTCCAAAATCACTGCAGATGGTGACTGCAGCCATGAAACTAAAAGATGCTTACTCCTTGGAAGAAAAATTATGATCAACCTAGATAGCATATTCAAAAGCAGAGACATTACTTTGCCGCCTAAGTTCCGTCTAGTCAAGGCTATGGTTTTTCCTGTGGTCATGTATGGATGTGAGAGTTGGACTGTGAAGAAGGCTGAGCACCAAAGAATTGATGCATTTGAACTGTGGTGTTGGAGAAGACTCTTGAGAGTACCTTGGACTTCAAGGAGATCCAAGCAGTCCATTCTGAAGGAGATCAGTCCTGGGTGTTCTTTGGAAGGAATGATGCTAAAGCTTCAACTCCAGTACTTTGGCCACTTCATGAGAAGAGTTGACTCATTGGAAAAGACTCTGATGATGCTGGGAGGGATTGGGGGCAGGAGGAAAAGGGGACGACAGAGGAGGAGATGGCTTGATGGCATCACTGACTCAATGGACATGAGTCTGAGTGAACTCCGGGAGTTGGTGTTGGACAGGGAGGCCAAGCATGCTGCGATTCATGGGGTCGCAAAGAGTTGGACACGACTGAGGGACTGAACTGAACTGATGGGAAATGTATCTAAAATAAGAGTCGGTATATGTATATGTATAACTGATTCACTTTGTTGTACACCTGAAACTAACATAGTAAATCAACTATACTCTGATAAACTTTAAAAAAAAAAAAAAACTGGTGAAAAAGAGAAATAGGTGTAAATCTAACAAAATATGTTCAGCACTATGTGCACAGGAAACAATGCTGATGAAAGAAATAAAATAAGATGTAAATAAATAGACATTCTATGATTCTGGATTGGAAGACTGAGTGTAAAAATGATGTCTATTCTACCCAAGTTGGTGTGTAAGTTTACCACAACTTTTGTCGAAACTCTACAAATCTTTTTGTAGATATAAGCAAAATTAATTTAAAATTTATAAGGAAAAGAAAAGGAACTAATAGAAAACAAACTACTGGTTGCCAGAGGAGAGAGACAAAGGAGGGAGTGATATAGTTAGGGGTATGGGAGTAACTTATACAGTCTACCATGTATTGATCTTCCCTTGTAGCTCAATCAGTAAAGAATCTGCCTGCAATGCAGGAGACCTGGGTTCGATTCCTGGGTTTGGAAGATCCCCTGGAGAAGGAAATGGCAACCAGCTCCAGTATTCTTGCTTGGAGAATCCCATGGACAGAGGAGCCTGGCAGGCTATAGTCCATGTGGTCACAAGAGATGGACATGACTTAGTGACTAAACCACCACCACCATGTATAAAATAGGTAAACAACAGGGGTACAATGTACATCACAGGGAATTATAACCATTAATTTATAAAGACTTTTAATAGAATAGAATCTATAAAATACTGAATCACTATACTGTATATTTGAAATTAATATAATATTGTAAATGAACTCTACTTCAGTTAAAAATAAGCTTGAAAAAAGAAGAATAAAGTGGAAGGAATCAGTCCATCTAATTTCAATATTTATTATGTAACTACAGTACAATAATAAACTGTGTAGTCCTGCTGGAGGGATACATGTACAGATCAATGGAATAGAACAGAGAGATCACACAAATATGCTGAAAAGATTGTTGACAAAGATACAAAAGCAATTCAACGGGGGGGGAAGATAGTCTTTTCAACAAATGGTAGTAGAGTAGTTGGACATCATTAGGGAGAAAAAAATGAAATTCAATCTAATTCTCACACTTCATACAAAAGCTCAAAATTGTTCATGAACTTAAATGTAAAAGTGTTTAAGTCCTTTAAAAGAAAAAGAAAAATTTGGAGATTGCAGAGTTAGTAAAAAATGCTTAGCTTTGATGGAAAAGCCACAGTCCACAAAAGGAATAATTGATAAAACAGAATAAACAAAGAATGGGAGGAAATATTTTTCAACATATGGAGGTTGAACAACACACTTCTGAATAACCAACAAATCACAGAAGAAATCAAAAAGAAATCAAAATATGCATAGAAACTAATGAAAATGAAAACACAACAACCCAAAACCTGTGGGGCACTATAAAAGCAGTGCTAAGAGGAAAGTTCATAGCAATACAGGCATACCTCAAAAAAACAAGAAAAAAGTCAAATAAATAACCTAACTCTACACCTAAAGCAACTAGAAAAGGAAGAAATGGAGAACCCCAGAGTTAGTAGAAGGAAAGAAATCTTAAAAATTAGGGCAGAAATAAATGCAAAAGAAAGAAAGGAGACCATAGCAAAAATCAACAAAGCCTAAAGCTGGTTCTTTGAAAGGATAAATAAAATTGACAAACCATTAGCCAGACTCATCAAGAAACAAAGAGAGAAAAATCAAATCAATAAAATTAGAAATGAAAATGGAGAGATCACAACAGACAACACAGAAATACAAAGGATCATAAGAGACTACTATCAGCAGTTATATGCCAATAAAATGGACAACGTGGAAGAAATGGACAAATTCTTAGAAAAGTACAATTTTCCAAAACTGAACCAGGAAGAAATAGAAAATCTTAACAGACCCATCACAAGCACAGAAATTGAAACTGTAATCAGAAATCTTCCAGCAAACAAAAGCCCAGGTCCAGACAGCTTCAAGCTGAATTCTACCAAAAATTTAGAGAAGAGCTAACACCTATGTTACACAAACTCTTCCAGAAAATTGCAGAGGAAGGTAAACTTCCAAACTCATTCTATGAGGATACCATCACCCTAATACCAAAACCTGACAAAGATACTACAAAAAAAGAAAACTATAGGCCAATATCACTGATGAACATAGGTGCAAAAATCCTCAACAAAATTCTAGCAATCAGAATCCAACAACACATTAAAAAGATCATACACCATGACCAAGTGGGCTTTATCCCAGGGATGCAAGGATTCTTCAATATCCGCAAATCAATCAATGTAATTCACCACATTAACAAATTGAAAAATAAAAACCATATGAATATCTCAGTAGATGCAGAGAAGGCCTTTGACAAAATTCAACATCCATTTATGATAAAAACTCTCTAAAAGCAGGAATAGAAGGAACATACCTCAACATAATAAAAGCTATATATGACAAACCCACAGCAAACATTATCCTCAATGGTGAAAAACTGAAAGCATTTCCCCTAAAGTCAGGAACAAGACAAGGGTGTCCACTTTCACCGCTACTATTCAACATAGTTCTGGAAGTTTTGGCCACAGCAATCAGAGCAGAAAAAGAAGTAAAAGGAATCCAAATTGGAAAAGAAGAAGTAAAACTTTCACTGTTTGCAGATGACATGATCCTCTACATAAAAAACCATAAAGACTCCACCAGAAAATTACTAGAGCTAATCAGTGAATATAGTAAAGTTGCAGGATATAAAATCAACACACAGAAATCCCTTGCATTCCTATACACTAATAATGAGAAAGTAGAAAAAGAAATTAAGGAAACAATTCCATTCACCATTGCAACGAAAAGAATAAAATACTTAGGAATATATCTACCTAAAGAAACTAAAGACCTATATATAGAAACCTATAAAACACTGATGAAAGAAATCAAAGAAGACACTAATAGATGGAGAAATATACCATGTTCATGGATCAGAAGAATCAATATAGTGAAAATGAGGATACTACCCAAAGCAATTTACAGATTCAATGCAATCCCTATCAAGCTACCAGCCATATTTTTCACAGAACTAGCACAGATAATTTCAAGATTTGTATGGAAATACAAAAAACCTCGAATAGCCAAAGCAGTCTTGAGAAAGAAGAATGGAGCTGGAGGAATCAACCTGCCTGACTTCAGGCTCTATTACAAAGCCACAGTCATCAAGACAGTATGGTATTGGCACAAAGACAGAATTATAGATCAGTGGAACAAAATAGAAAGCCCAGAGATAAATCCACACACATATGGACACCTTATCTTTGACAAAGGTGGCAAGAATATACAATGGAGTAAAGACAATCTCTTTAACAAGTGGTGCTGGGAAAACTGGTCAACCACTTGTAAAAGAATGAAACTAGATCACTTTCTAACACCGCACACAAAAATAAACTCAAAATGGATTAAAGATCTAAATGTACGACCAGAAACTATAAAACTCCTAGAGGAGAACATAGGCAAAACACTCTCTGACATAAATCACAGCAGGATCCTCTATGATCCACCTCCCAGAATACTGGAAATAAAAGCAAAAATAAACAAATGGGATCTAATTAAAATTAAAAGCTTCTGCACAACAAAGGAAACTATAAGCAAGGTGAAAAGACAGCCTTCTGAATGGGAGAAAAGAATAGCAAATGAAGCAACTGACAAACAACTAATCTCAAAAATATACAAGCAACTTATGCAGCTCAATTCCAGAAAAATAAATGACCCAATCAAAACATGGGCCAAAGAACTAAATAGACATTTCTCCAAAGAAGACATACGGATGGCTAACAAACACATGAAAAGATGCTCAACATCACTCATTATCAGAGAAATGCAAATCAAAACCACAATGAGGTACCACTTCACACCAGTCAGAATGTCTGCGATCCAAAAGTCTGCAAGTATAAATGCTGGAGAGGGTGTGGAGAAAAGGGAACCCTCCTACACTGTTGGTGGGAATGCAAACTAGTACAGCCACTTTGGTGAACAGTGTGGGGATTCCTTAAAAAATTGCAAATAGAACTACCTTATGACCCAGCAATCCCACCGCTGGGCATACACACCGAGGAAACCAGAATTGAAAGAGACACGTGTACCCCAATGTTCATCGCAGCACTGTTTATAATAGCCAGGACATGGAAACAACCTAGATGTCCATCAGCAGATGAATGGATAAGAAAGCTGTGGTACATATACACAATGGAGTATTACTCCGCCGTTAAAAAGAATACATTTGAATCAGTTCTGATGAGATGGATGAAACTGGAGCCGATTATACAGAGTGAAGTAAGCCAGAAAGAAAAACACCAATACAGTATACTAACACATATATATGGAATTTAGAAAGATGGTAATGATGACCCTGTATGCAAGACAGCAAAAAAGACACAGATGTGTATAACGGACTTTTGGACTTAGAGGGAGAGGGAGGGGGTGGGATGACTTGGGAGAATGGCATTGAAACATGTATACTATCATGTAAGAATCAAATCGCCAGTCTATGTCTGACGCAGGATACAGCATGCTTGAGGCTGGTGCACGGTGATGACCCAGAGAGATGTTATGGGGAGGGAGGTGGGAGGGGGGTTCATGTTTGGGAACGCATGTACACCCGTGGTGGCTTCATGTCAATGTATGGCAAAACCAGTACAGTATTGTAAAGTAAAATAAAGTAAAAATAAAAATTAAAAAAAAATAAACCACATATTCAAAATTTGTATACGCAATATGTAATTATTTCAAAGCTCAACAATAAAAAATAATGTACCCAATTAGAAAATAAGTAGTTTAGGAACTATTTTATTAAAGAGGATATATTTACAATGACAGCTGAATATATGGAAATGGTAAACATCATTAACCATTAGAAGTATTCAAATTTTAACCACGACGGGTTATCACAATATGCCTATCAGTTCAGTTCACTCGCTCAATTGTGTCTGACTCTTTGAGACCTCATGAACCGCAGCATGCCAGGCCTCCCTGTCCATTGCCAATTCCCAGAGTCCACCCAAACCCATGTCCATTGAGTCGGTGATGCCATCCAACCATCTCATCCTGTTGTCTCCTTCTCCTTCTGCCCTCAATCTTTCCCAGCATCAGGGTCTTTTCAAATGAGTCAGCTCTTTGCACCAGGTGGCCAAAGTATTGGAGTTTCAGCTTCAGCATCAGTCCTTCCAATGAATAATCAGGACTGATCTCCTTTAGGATGGACTAGTTGGATCTCCTTGCAGTTCAAGGGACTCTCAAGAGTCTTCTCCAACACCACTGTTCAAAAGCGTCTATTCTTCGGTGCTCACCTTTCTTTATAGTCCAACTCTCACATCCATACATGACTACTGGAAAAACCATAGCCTTGACTAGATGAACCTTTGTTGACAAAGTAATGTCTCTGCCTTCTAATATGCTGTCTAGGTTGGTCAGAATGGCTAAAATACTAAATAGTTGGATTACTCTCAACAGTTGTCTTTGAACCCAGCTTCTGGTTCTATGGTCTTCTGGGTTTACCTTCTCGGAATTCTTTGAAGTCTTGCCTTTGAATTGTTATCTTCCTCTAGATATGCTTACTCAATATGGAGATACATGATTTTCTAGTTATAACTAGAGGTGGAAAGTCAATAGGCATCACAGGTTGGTGTTGAATAAAATGAGTTTAAAGATACTGCTCCTCTCTGGAGACAATAGGCCATCTCAACCTGTACGCACATGTGGTTTTCAGTGAAATACTGTTTTTCCAGAAAACTGAGACCTAGCCATCTTTAAGCTTAGAAAGGCAGGTGAAAGCAAGAAATAATGAGTAAGACATAAAGTGAACTAGTTTCACAAATGTGAGGGAAATGGCAATTGTGAACATAAATATTTTTTTCCTTTATAATGGGAATGTATTTGCCATGAGGGGCTTTAATCTCATAAAAATGATTTTTCTGTAGAAAACCACCAGCCTAAATTCCAAAAAGAAGGCATAAATAATATCGGGGGATCTTTGAACTCTGAAAGCTCCTAAAGATGGCATGGAAATATTGGCCAGCATTTATCTCCTTGAGATGATAAGAATCATTTCAAGTTCTTGGTTTAGCTAATGTGCTTATAGGCAAGCCGATAAGCTGGCAGCTAGCAGACATGGGAAATTTAAGCATGAGCAGAGTGCTTTCCCTTTCCTTATCCTGTATGAATCACGTCCTTTTGCTGCTGTTGCTACTACTGCCGCCATTCCTGCCCCTGCCTCAGCTGGAAACCAGAAAGTTTAAACTTTGCCATCAGTGTGGCTTAGGGCTCAGACCAGGAGAAAAAAGGAAAAGTAGGTATGAGAGAGCCAGATATTATGGTAGCCTGAGTCCTTAAATGCAGATTGAGACTATGAGTGGAATTCATTCAGAATCAAATGTTCCGATTTCTAGCATCTTTATTCCCCCCACCCCACCCCACCCCACCCCACCCCACCCCACCCCACTGTTTAATTTTGACTTCTGGGATGTGATGTCTACCTTCTGTGGATAGCTTTCTTCCTCCTCATCTTTGACTCTGTTCAGCCAATACTGCTAATGGTGCATGTGCAGGAGAAACAGAGAGCTATTGAGATGCAGAAGTGTGTCTGGTCCTCCCACTTAGCACAGCTGTGTGACACACCTATAGGAGCTGAGTCCAGCTGTCAGTTAACTTAGTTTGCGTTAGCAATAGGTACATATTATGATATTACCTTGATCCATACCTGTTTCAGATAAACTGGAGTCTTGTTTTTCACTTGCCTACAGCTTTGATCCTTCAAATATTACTACCCAACTTTGTGCTTATGTAGTGTGTTAATTAACCTCATTCTTACAACAACTGGGTAAGGCAAGCAAGATAGACACTATCACCATTTTTCACAATGGAAAATTGAGGTGATTTGAAATGGTTCCATTTTACTTACTGTCCAATATCTGTACTGTTCTATGTTGTTTCTGCTGCCTGCTGTCTACATGGCTATTGTCTGTGTGACTGCTTTGCTTTGAAGGTTGATACTAAATCCTTATAAACCTAGAAAATAAGTATTGTTGGCCTCAATGTGCTTTTGTTGAGGCCAAAATGGATCAATCAAAATAGCTCTTTAAACTTATCCCCAAACAATTTTTCTTTTGGTCTGGGATCCACAATTTTATTTTCCTGTCTATCTTTCTCATTAAGAGAAATTGTGAGGTTAGGAGGGAAAATAACTTTGGATAATAAATCAGAAAACATTGAAATGACTGTTGACTGAGGGCTGACCTCACGTTGATGCTCTGTGGGGCATAGTCTTTCAGGCTTTGAAAATGGTACAATTTACTGAGGTTCTTAAAAAATAATCCTTCACATGACTATGCTGGCTGTGTCTGGAGCCAGATCAAAGTTCTATTTGGTTTGTGATAGAGCCTCCTGGGGGAGAAGTCAGTACTTTGGCCTGCATTTGTATTCTGGCTCCATCACTGATTTATCTATGACAGGTGAAATTGTTCAGTCTTTGTGCCTGGGTCTCCTCATACATAAGGTGAGGCTTGTAATAATACCTATCATAGGTTTGAGAGCCTTCAGGAGATAGTATATCTCAGTTATGTAGAACAATAATCATATACTCAATATGCACTAGCTATATTATTGCTGATTTTCCTTTCATCTGGCTGCTTGGAAAATATATACATTTTAAAGTTTTTTCTGAGCTTTTTAAATTAAGGGGACTGGTGTTCATGCTTTTGTAGAAAAAAATAATATTAGAGACCAGTCACTAGATGGATAAAGCAGTAGAAACCCAAAACTATGATCACAGTTTGTGTAGCAAAGAGTGGATTTTAGGCTAGTTAAGATTGTCTTGCTGTTGCTGCTGCTGCTATGTCACTTCTCTTGTGTCTGACTCTGTGCAACCCTATAAATTGCAGCCCACTAGGCTCCACTGTCCCTGGGATTATCCAGGCAAGAATACTGGAATGGGTTGCCATTTCCTTCTCCAATGCATGAAAGTGAAAGTGAAGTCGCTCAGTCATGCCCAACTCTTAGCGACTACATAGACTGCAGCCCACCAGGCTCCTCTGTCCATAGGATTTTCCAGGCAAGAGTACTGGAGTGGGATCTCCACACTGTTCTCCATAGTGGTTATACTAGTTTGCATTCCCACCAACAGTGCAAGAAGTTTCCCTTTTCTTTACACCCACTCCAGCATTTATTACTTGCAGACTTTTGGATCGCAGCCATTCTGACTGGCGTGAAATGGTACCTTATTGTGGTCTTGATTTGCATTTCTCTAATAATGAGTGATGTTGAGCATCTTTTCATGTGTTTGTTAGCCATCCGTATGTCTTCTTTGGAGAAATGTCTATTTAGTTCTTTGGCCCATGTTTTGATTGGGTCGTTTATTTTTCTGGAATTGAGCTGCATAAGTTGCTTGTATATTTTTGAGATTAGTTGTTTGTCAGTTGCTTCATTTTCTATTCTTTTCTCCCATTCAGAAGGCTGTCTTTTCACCTTGCTTATAGTTTCCTTTGTTGTGCAGAAGCTTTTAATTTTAATTAGATCCCATTTGTTTATTTTTGCTTTTATTTCCAGTATTCTGGGAGGTGGATCATAGAGGATCCTGCTGTGATTTATGTCAGAGAGTGTTTTGCCTATGTTCTCCTCTAGGAGTTTTATAGTTTCTGGTCGTACATTTAGATCTTTAATCCATTTTGAGTTTATTTTTGTGTGCGGTGTTAGAAAGTGATCTAGTTTCATTCTTTTACAAGTGGTTGACCAGTTTTCCCAGCACCACTTGTTAAAGAGATTGTCTTTACTCCATTGTATATTCTTGCCACCTTTGTCAAAGATAAGGTGTCCATATGTGTGTGGATTTATCTCTGGGCTTTCTATATTGTTCCATTGATCTATATTTCTGTCTTTGTGCCAGAACCATACTGTTTTGATGACTGTGGCTTTGTAGTAGAGCCTGAAGTCAGGCAGGTTGATTCCTCCAGTTCCATTAGAACTGTCTTATGACCCAGCAATCCCACCTCTAGGCATACACACCAAGGAAACCAGAATTGAAAGAGACACATGTACCCCAATGTTCATCGCAGCACTGTTTATAATAGCCAGGACATGGAAACAACCTAGATGTCCATCAGCAGATGAATGGATAAGAAAGCTGTGGTACATATACACAATGGAGTATTACTCAGCCATCAAAAAGAATACATTTGAATCAGTTCTAATGAGATGGATGAAACTGGAGCCGATTATACAGAGTGAAGTAAGCCAGAAAGAAAAATACCAATACAGTATACTAACCCATATATATGGAATTTAGAAAGATGGTAATGATGACCCTGTATGCGTGACAGCAAAAGAGACACAGATGTGTATAGCGGACTTTTGGACTCAGAGGGAGAGGGAGAGGGTGGGATGATTTGGGAGAATGGCATTGAAACATGTATACTATCATGTAAGAAACGAATCGCCAGTCTATGTTTGATGCAGGATACAGGATGCTTGGGGTTGGTGCATGGGGATGATCCAGAGAGAAGATATGGGGTGGGAGGTGGGAGGGAGGTTCATGTTTGGGAACTCATGTACACCTGTGGTGGATTCATGTCAATGTATGGCAAAACCAATACAGTATTGCAAAGTAAAATAAAGTAAAAATAAAGATAATAAATAAATAAATAAATAAATAAATAAATTTTTTCTGGAATCTAAAGAAAAAAAAAAGAGTACTGGAGTGGGTTGCCATTGCCTTCTCCAAAGATTGTCTTGCTACTTATTAACTATTTGTTCTTGGCTAATTAAATAAATTTTGACTATATATCTCTGTAAGATGGAGATAGTAACACTTCATCTCATCTTTTGTTGCTGTAGTGCTCAGAAGTCATATTCAAGAAATGGTTCTGTGAGTGTCAAATTGTAAGAAGGTTGTTTATTATGATTCATGTTTAGATAAAACTTAAGGGGTTTTAAGTGAAGAAATCTGCTTTCAAGAGCTGTTAAATGAGCCACGTAAGTTCTGGCCTAGAGACTCTACTTCCTAAACTGCATGAGAACATAAGTGGCTCTAATGACTCACTGAAATATTAATACATTAATTTCTTGATTATAAATGAGTCACAAGCCATTTTATATTTGTTTTAATGTTTTAAAGTTACAAGCTGTTTTAATGTTTGTACTCTAGAAGACAGTTGTTGGTCAGTCGCTCAGTTGTGCCTAACTCTTTGTGACCCCATGGACTACAGCATGCCAGGCTTCCCTGTCTATCACCATCTCCTGGAGTTTTCTCGAACACGTGTCCACTGAGTCGATGATGCCATCCAACCATCTCATCCTCTGTCATTCTCTTCTCCTCCTACCTTCAATCTTTCCCTGCATCAGGGTCTTCTCCAATGAGTCACTTCTTTGCATCAGATGACCAAAGTATTGGAGCTTCAGCTTCAGCATCAGTCCTTCCAATAAATATTCAGTGTTGATTTCCTTTAGGATTGACTTGTTTGATCTCCTTGCTGTCCAAAGGACTCTTACAGCGTATATTTATTCAGAATGCTATTTTCAGTTTTTGCCTGGTTCCTATGACATCTGCAACAAGCGACTACAAAGGCTAGCAGTCTGTGGTTGTCATGTTTGTTCCTCCCTCCCTCTTTTCATTCTTTTCATTCTTTCCTTTCTTTCCTCTTTCCTTTCTTGCTTTCTTTTAATGAGTAGCATTGAATAGCATGGAGGACGATTATTCCACTTTGAGGCTTTTCAGAAATTAATTTTCAATATTTCCATTTGGAAAATCAGCTCATTCATTAACTATTTCTTTCAAAATATCTACTATGTTATGTACTGATGGTGATAAAATGAAAGCATAAGATCTTTAAGCTTGAGAATTTGAGGCAGTTGGCAGTACAGAGTATTCTCACAACATTTATTGAACTTTTTTTTGCAGATTATACATTCTTTTTATATGCACTATTTCATCATGATATTACCTATTAATAATGTTGCTACCATACTTCATGAAACTCCAAGAAACAGGGACCTCTGATATATGACACCTAATGACAAAATAAAGAAATGCAATAAAAATGGAAGAGCGGGACACCATGAAAAGATATAATAGAGGGATCTATTGTAGTGTTTGACAGGAGGAGGCTGAAGTGTTCATAGAAAGAATTGAGAAGGAATTAACTTCAAGATGATTTGTAGTGAAGCATAAGGGGTTGGGTTAGGGGAACATTGGTTTTGGATAGGGGGACCATTGCAGACAGAAGAAAGTTCAGCAACTAGGAGGTGAGCGTGCATTTGACATATTTTGAGAACAGAAAGCACCCCAAATAGCTAGAGTAGGGATGACAAAGGGGAAGAGTAGCCAGACTTTAAGTTGATGAAGTAGTCGTGGGCCATGCCATGAACACTGTAAACACTGCAATGTGTTTTAGACTGTACCTTAATTGTGATGGGAAATCATTAAGAGGTGTTGAGCGGGGGGATGACTTGATTTTAAAATATCACTCTGGTTGTAAAATACATTATTGTGTTTAGTCAATAAGTTGTGCTTGACTCTTTGAGACCTCATGGGCTGTAGCCTGCCAGGCTCTGCTGTCCATGGGATTCTCCAGGCAAGAACACTGGGGTGCATTGCCATTTCCTTTAGCAGGGGATCTTCCCAACCCAGGGACTGAACTCACTTTTCCAGCTTGGCAAGCAAATTCTTTACCAGTGATCCATCTGGGAAGCCCTATAAACTATATATGTGCTGGTATGATATTGGAGGACCAAAGGAGCTGAGCTCTATTAATTTAGGGTAGAATCTGACCTTTGAATTGGGGAAATGGAGGGAGCTAAGAATTTCAAGTTGGATAATAGAGAATATAGAATTCTAAGTAAGAGAAATTCCAAGTGAAAAGATATTTAAAAGGGGGCATCAGTTCAATGCTGCTTCCAAGGAACAGATACAATGTGAGGTAAGGGTTTATAGTGACCCATCCATTTCTGGCCTTGGCAGGTGACAGTTTTAAGATCATATGAATGGTAAGGCAGAGGGTTAGAGTTAGTACAAAGTACTTCTTGTATTTCTTGGCATTAGAATAGCAGTGTAATGGCCTTGATCTTGAAAATGGGATCTATCAGATACTTTGCTTTAAGAATCTTAAGAAGAAAGATTGGCTGAATGGGGCAAAATAATACAAACATTTATAATAATAAAAAAGACGATCGAGGAGATCTAGAAATAGAGGAAAGATTTTAAAATTAGACTTAAGATACCCTAGCCACAAGTAAAGAATGATCAGTTGAACTGCATTAAAAGTAGAAGTTTATGTCCATCAAAAGTCATCATTTATGAGTCGAAAGGAAAGCCACTCAATGGGAAAAGATAGTTATAACACATAAGCTGACAAAGGACTTGCATTCAAATATGTAAAGAATGGTTATAAATCAATAAGGAGAAGGGCCAACTCAACACAAAAATAAGAGACTCTTCTCTTGCTAAACTGTTTTCATACAACTCATTTCTCTGTAATGTTTCATTGTGTGGCTTCTCCATAATTATTCAATATTGATGAATATTTGGGTAATCTACAGTATTGGACTATTAATAACTCTTTCAGCATTCTTATATATGTATGTCTTTTGCATAGATAAATACATGTTTATAAGTTGTGCATCTAGTAGTGGAACTTCATAAAAAAGGGTTCACTGAATGTATTAAAAATTCCAAATATTATTTGTAAAGCGGGAAATAAAAATTAAATCATATGAGCTTTCATTCTATACTAAAATTGAGAAGATCCAAAGTACTATGTATGAAAAAAAGTTGATGCAAGGATAATTGTCAGGAAAGAAATTGTGATATTCTATTAGTAGGAGTTCAAATGGTTGCAATGATTTTGGAAATGAGCTTTGCATAATCTACTAAAATGTTGATAGTACACATATCTTTTGCTTCTGGCTGGGGAGTGGTTGGAAGGGGCACTAACGTAGTACTGGAAATACTCTGTTCCTTAGTAGTTACTAGTTACAAAGGTATTCATTCTGTCTCAGTTCACTTATGTATTTATGGTTTGTGTAATTTTCTGAGTGTATTTTACTTAAGCAGTTTTAAAATATGATAATAATTTGCCTTATAAGATAATTTTCCACAGTGTGCCATTCATTTGCATCTCCAGATTATATGTAGCTTCTAATTTATATACAGATTAGTTGGCTAGCTGAGCCATAAGTTCCATAGCTGAAGTCTCCTCCATATTGGGTTTTTGGCCAAAAGAGTCTATGTTACAGAAAAACCCAAACCAACATTTTGGTCAACCCAATACCAATATATCCCTTTGGAAGGATTAATTAAGGAAGATGAAATACTAGCATTGTTTGGGAAAAATCTAATAAAAATTATATCAACCCTTTAATGTAAACAGGCTAACCCCAAAACATTTAATTTATTTATTCCTAAATGGCTTGATATTAGTCAGTTTACATTTACTGGACTTGCTATTTGCTTCAGACAACTAAGACATCTTTAATAAAAATATGAAAGCTATTATTCCATTATTTGGTAGACAGGATTTTTTTTCAGAAGTGATTTCCATAAATGAAAAAATGGGAACTTGTTTTGACTGGTGCAAACATTGCAAATTTGGGAATTAGATAATCTAAATGGCAGCCCACTCCAGTATTCTTGCCCAGGAAATCCCATAAACAGTGGAGCCTGGCGGGATACATTCTATAGAACTGCAAAGAGTCGGACATGACTGAGCACACACACACACACACACACACACACACACACACACACCCACACCCTCAGTTCCTTTAATTTAAAAATTCTATAATTACTTCTTATGATATTGGAAAGTGAGGCAGATAAATGTATATGAAAGGTATGGTAAAATAAACCTTTTTTATCAAGAGATTGATCACCAAATGAAGGCAAGGAAAATCATGTAATTTGCAAGCCATATTTCCATGAACATAATTGGAAAACTGAATGCCTGTCAATTCATTTAGCAAATTCCTTCTTAAAACTGCAAAGTCTATACATTTCCTGAAATTTAGAAGTATCCTGAAAAAACTTAACAAAATTTGCATGCATTTCAGGAAAGCTGTTGCTTAACTTGCAAGAAAATTCCTCTAGGTTAGCAAGAAGAGAAGTAGAAAAAAAAAAAAAAACAACAAAAGACCCCCAGTTAAAAAAATTCCTCTGAAACAAAGAAATTAACAGAAAGTGAAGAGTTAGACAAAATCCTTCCATATCTCGTGATTTTCTGTTGCTTTATTAATGTCTTTAATCACTTTTCCCTGAGGCATCTTAACTGGTGGCACTGCCTTTCAGTGTTAATATTCACACTCAAGGAGTCTCTTCTTAGTTTTCTGTTGTGTGAATGACAGCTTGAAAAAGAAAGAATAACAATGAGAGCTAGCGTGAGAGAAGAGAAACATGAAAAAAAGGGAGTAACTGGGATCTCATTTGTTTCACTTTGTAGTAAATAGGACATTTTAAACAGTTTTATGAAACAACTAAAAATTTAACCAACTGGATGTGAAATATAAACTGACAAATTCCGGCTCCTCACTTTTACAGCAGTAACCAAATCATAAATTTTAATCATGACTGAATAAAAACAGGTATTCATTTTTGTGTATCTGTGTGTGTTGGGGGGGTTTAATGTATTAGTTGATAAATTTCAAGAAAGTGGGAATCATGTCTTACCTAGTCAATCTTTAATCTCTACAATATGGTAACAGTGATTTGCCGATCATAGACTCTTAATAATTACATATAATCACATCTAGTCTATGAACACTGATTTCTAGTTGTTTGTTCCAAGAAAGGGTGATTAATAGTTGAAGCAGGAAGTGGCAACTGGTCCCATCACTTCATGGGAAATAGCTGGGGAAACAATGGAAACAGTGGCGGACTTTATTTTGGGGGGCTCTAAAATCACTGCAGATGGTGATTGCAGCAATGAAATTAAAAGACGCTTACTCCTTGGAAGGAAAGTTATGACCAACCTAGATAGCATATTCAAAAGCAGAGACATTACTTTGCCAACAAATGTCCATCTAGTCAAGGCTATGGTTTTTCCAGTGGTCATGTATGGATGTGAAATTTCGACTGTGAAGAAAGCTGAGCACCGAAGAATTGATGCTTTTGAACTGTGATTGGAGAAGACTCCTGAGAGTCCCTTGAACTGCAAGGAGATCCAACCAGTCCATTCTAAAGGAGATCAGTCCTGGGTGTTCATTGGAAGGACTGATGCTGAAGCTGAAACTCCAATACTTTGGCCACCTCATGCAAAGAGTTGATTGATTGGAAAAGACTCTGAAGCTGGGAAAGATTGGGGGCAGGAGGAGAAGGGGAACGACAGGGGATGAGATGGCTGGATGGTCTCACTGACTTGATGGACATGAGTTTGAGTGAACTCCGGGAGTTGGTGATGGACAGGGAGGCCTGGTGTGCTGCGATTCAAGGGATTGCAAAGAGTCGAACATGACTGAGCGACTGAACTGAACTGAAATGAACTGAATGTTTGCTGATGCTCAAAAAACAGTGAATGGTACTGAAACTTAATCCCCTATTAAGATCAATTTGCTATATGAGTGAGACAAATTGAAGTCAGAGAGGTAAACAACATTTTTTAGAAATCCTCTAGTGAACTGAAAAGAAAAGGAATTAAAACTCAAAGAAGATGATCTGTGAACAAATGTTATGTTTTATTCCCAGATAAAAACATGCTGTAATTATACAATTGTTGTTCATAAAACTTGGCATATACATACATATATATTATTCCCTGTTCTCTGAATGGAATACCTATGTGGGTGCCTGTTAACTCACTTCAGTTGTGCCTGACTCTTTGTGACCTCATAGACTATAACCCTCCAGGCTCCTAGGTCCATAGGGATTTTCTAGGCATGAATACTGGAATGAGTTGCTGTGTCCTCTTCCAGGGAATCTTCTGGACCTAGGGATCCAACCTGACTCTCTTAAGTCTCCTGGATTGGCAGGAGAGTTCTTTGCCACTAGCACTACCTGGGAAGCAAATACCTGTAATGCAATCAGAAACGTAACAATTATTTTATTGTTTCCTTAATTCATATACATTGCAGATGTTTTGGTGAGTTAGAGAAGACAATGTACCTCATTTCCAAAGGAACATGTACAGTAGTTTTTCATGTGACAATAACATAGCATTATAAAACTGCTAAGTTGTTTTCATTTTTTATTCAGTTTACTATTTAGTTGTTTATTCAATTCATCCAAGTAACTGAATGATCACCTAGTGTCTAGAGGTAGATTTAGAAGGAGGTATCTTCCTGTCTACTCAAATGAATAGAAAAAAAGTATAGCTAAAATAGCTCTCTTCTGTCTAGATGGGGAGGAATATGGGCACCCCTAGCCCAGGCAGAGTTTGAGTTATAGATATTATTGTTCCTGGTAAAGTGAGGTGCATGGAGAAGGGGTTTGCCTCTGTTCTGGTGGCGAGATCCACCACCTTGTTCATTTAAAGGAAAGATGGAAGTTCTTTTCAGAGTTTCAGGCATTGTAGCAGCATAAAAACCAAAGTGCATACCTGACAATTTCAGAAAGTCCCAAGGACCATAGAACAATTTTTTTAAACATAGTCAACTCTTTTGGGGAATAGTCTGCAATTATGGACTGTCTCTCTTCCCCATGCTTATGCAAGCCATTAATATTTCTAAAAGTTATTCCTAACAGCCAATCACTACTTAAAAGTTAAAATATAGAGATTGTGCCTACATTACCCCACCTGCACCGTCATGAAGGAGCACCACCTTGATTATTAATGCAGGTGCAAAAGACATCAACCTATCTGGGGAAATAATCCATGAGGTCCATAACTGCTAGACATTGCTGAATTTTTTTCTATTCTTTGGATTTCTTCACAGTACATATCTGGAAATAATTCAGAGATGGCATCCAGGTACTATCAACTGAATTGCATTTACTGAAGATTCATTTCTTGCAATTGCAAAATGAAGCCTTTGAGAAAATGATAATGGGTTTGGGATAATTTAGTCTACTAAAGAGAAAATCTGCTCTTCAAATATTTTCATAATATTTTGTCCTCTTCATACATCCATGATTTCCCATTTATTTGCAAAGGAACAAAACCTATAAAGAAAATTTTGGTAACACTTTATCCAGGAAACAAATTACCAATAAAATAAGGCATTTGTTGGGAAATCCCTGGTTCCATGAAATAGAATCATTCCCAGGATCTCTATCAACTTACCTTGCTCAAGTTTTACCTTTGATAAATACCTGATGATCACATATGTGCATATACTGAGTGAGCCTAATTAAAGAAATACTTTCTATGTAATAGTCCTTCAGTTTGTAACAGCCTCAATTTAATTTTCTACAGTCCATGCTTCAAAGGCCTCCTCTGTACCCCTACAGACCTGAATGATACCTTGCATAGAGCAATAGTCAAGAAACATTTCTTAAACAATATCTCACTTCCCCTGAAAATGAAAGCAAATATTTGATCTCTAAGTTATCAGGTCTTCAGCCAGAGGCAAAATGGAATATCATCAAAGTAGAGATGACTAACAATAATGCTTTCTTTTAGTTGTTCATAGTTTGCTCATTGATTGTTATATAAATCTGCTTTGTAGAGAGATTTATGATAATTCATAAAAAAATTAACATTGAATATTTTCTAACAGTTCCCTTGTTTTCTTCCATACAGAGGTTTTTCTCTTTTGGCATCTAAAATGTTATAAATCTATTGGAGTTGAGAGGGATATGAAACATTTATACACAAATGTTCTATTCCTGCTATATTCTCTATAATGGAGAGAACTTGCCATGAGTAGAAGCCAGGACTGCCAGTACTTGAAGGGAATGCTACTGTCAGTGAAAGCTTGTATTGGTTTTCTTTCATGGGTTCATGGACTTTGCTATCTGTTATGTGAGTTCAAACTCTCAATGAGATTTGCATGTCCTGAAGAAGGCTGAGCACCGAAGAATTGATGCTTTTGAACTGTGGTGTTGGAGAAGACTCTTGAGAGTCCCTTGGACTGCAAGGAGATCCAACCAGTCCATTCTGAAGGATATCAGCCCTGGGATTTCTTTGGAAGGAATGATGCTAAAGCTGAAGCTCCAGTACTTTGGCCACCTCATGAGAAGAGTTGACTCATTGGAAAAGACTCTGATGCTGGGAGAGATTGTGGGCAGGAGGAGAAGGGGACGACAGAGGATGAGATGGCTGGATGGCATCATGGACTCGATGGACATGAGTCTGAGTGAACTCCGGAAGATGGTGATGGACAGGGAGGCCTGGCATGCTGTGATTCATGGGGTAGCAAAGAGTCAGACATGACTGAGCAACTGAACTGAACTGAACTGAACTGAAGTGCCCCAAAAAACCAGATGCTGCAAATTATTAAAAACTTCCTGAAGAATATATTTTCAAGCTATATATCAGCACATATTAATTAAATCAAAATATTTTGTCATTAAGATTTTAATCTTGTGTTTTGCAACCATAAAGTTTAACTCACTAGAACAATTTGTAGTAAGGGCATCTAAGAGCAGACATAGAATTTACCTAGTTAAAAGAGCTCAGAAAAAAATTAGTAGCCTAAAATCTCTGTTTCTTGGGCTGAAGTATGACTTGGCTTTTGCATTTTGCAATGTTAAATATGATTCTCATTTTTGGGCAAGAAAAACATGATTTCATAAGTAAACTTGGAATTTCAGTGGAGGGTGATTTTCCTTTCTCTTTCCTTTTGAGTCACAATTTCACATGAGCAATGTCAAAGTAGTCCTGGTTTCTGCTGAAAATACCATGTCAGGACTTGCCACATTCCTTGTCTGATTTGCATGGTAATATGAACTATGCTTCTGGTATCTTTGAATTTCTCTCCTCAGCTCCTGATGATGCTAGACAATATACTGAATTGAGTATATTGTTGAGTAGCCTAGATCAGGAGAGTAACCAGACAATCTGCCTTATCCTAAGTAGTAGATGGGATTACTGTGGCTGTTTGATATTAGAATTTGGTAACCTGGTTCAGTAGCTCAAATTAAGTAATTTGACCTATAAGCCCGTTTCCAACAAAGATGTTAGCAGGGAGCCTTTTAATAAATTGAAAGGATCTACCTGGATATTTCCATACCCTGTCATGATTTTTTACCCAATTACCTCAGTGTTAAGGAACTGTGTATAAGCATTGTTGCCTTATTTGTCAAATTTCAGGGTAAAGGAACTTGCATACTATATCAACCTGTACCACTTGCCCTTTGCAGCCAGCTGAGGATCCAAATCACTTCACAAGACAGTTTCGCTTGTGCTGCATCCATTAAGCATCCACATCCCTGTAATATCAGAGCTCCCAGCCTCCACAGCCAGATGCCCTGCTGTATGCTGCTTGCTTTGGGAATGAACCACTCACTTTATCTTCAGTTCAGTTCAGTTCATTCACTCAGTCATGTCCGACTCTTTGCTACTCCATGAATTGCAGCGCACCAGGCCTTCCTGTCCATCACCAACTCCTGGAGTTCACTCAAACTCACATCCATCAAGTCGGTGATGCCATCCAGCCATCTCATCCTCTGTCATCCCCTTCTCCTCCTGCCCCCAATCCCTCCCAGCATCAGAGTCTTTTCCAGTGAGTCAACTCTTCTCATGAGGTGGCCAAAGTATTGGAGTTTCAGCTTCAGCATCAGTCCTTCCAAAGAACACCCAGGGTTGATCTCCTTCAGAATGGACTGGTTGGATCTCCTTGCAGTTGAAGGGACTCTCAGGAGTCTTCTCCAACACCACAGTTCAAAAGCATCAATTCTTCGGTGCTCAGCTTTCTTCACAGTCCAACTCTCACATCCATACATGACCACTGGAAAAACCATAGCCTGGACTAGACGGACCTTTGTTGGCAAAGTAATGTCTCTGCTTTTGAATATGCTATCTAGGTTGGTCATAACTTTCTTTCCAAGGAGTACGTGTCTTTTAATTTCATTGCTGCAGTCACCATCTGCAGTGATTTTGGATTACTGTGGCATAAATTGTATTCATACATGCTTCCCTGCTAATAGTTGGTAAGCTGTTTTCCAGAAGAATTGCTGACATTGTAGGCTTATGGAATGGGATGAGTTGTATGAGCGGCTGCATAACAACCTGAGAGATACAATAGAAACATCCATGATCTGAGGAGCAGTAGACCAGGAGTCTGCCCTCAAATAAGCTCTTAGAGGAGGAGCAGCATGGCTAATAAAAACTAGCTAAGATTTACAATACACCAGGCTTGAAGCTAAGCACTTTTAATACAATATTCTGATTAATCCTTGCAACAGACTAATAAGGTATATGCTTTCATCCTCATTTTACAAAGGAAAAATAGGAAACTTACTGCTGTTCAGTCAGTCAGTCATGTCCGACTCTTTGTGACCCCATGGACTGCAGCACTCCAGGCTTTCCTGCCCTTCACCATCTCCTGGAGTTTGCTAAACTCATATCCATTGAACCAGTGATGCATCCAACCATCTCATTCTCTTTTATCCCCTTCTTCTCCTGCCTTCAATATTTCCAATGAGCCAGCTTTTCCCATCAAGTGACCAAAGTATTGGAGCTTCAGTTTCGGCTTTGCTACTTTCTTCTATTTCTTTGCATATTCTCTGTATATAATCCAGAGTCAATCTAAAGGCATTCAATTCCAATCAATTGAATAGTGTTTATTAAAGACTCATTTCAAACAATTGCAACATAAAGCCTATGGGAAATGATAAAGGATCTGGAATAATATCATCCACTGAAGAGAATGTGTGCTCTTAAAATGTTCTCATATTTATTTTGTCCTTTTTATGCACTAGTAATTTCTCATTTACTTCATAGAAATATAGCATATTAAGACATTTCAGTAACTTCTTTCTCTGTCTAGAGTGGTTTTATGTTAATGTTTTTCAAATAGATACAGGTTTAATGCCCAACTATTCTCCATTTCTATTGCTGACAGAATAAAAGGAAATAGACCTAAAATTATACCATGAGATATTTAGATTATATATCAAAAGAGGATTTCCCTGGTAATGCAGTGGTAAAGAACCCACCTGCAAGAGAATATAGCTTCAATTCTTAGATCAGGAAGATTCCCTGGAGCCAGAAATGGCAACCCACTCCAGTATTACTACGTGGGAATTCCCATGGACAGAGGAGCCTGGTGGGCCATAGTTCATGGGGTTGCAAAAGGGTCAGACACGACTTAGTGACTAAAAAAACCAGTAAGAATAGATCTGCTGAAAGTGATTTTGAATGAAAAAGTAGATTGGTAGATTGATGGTGACGATGCAGTGATCCTTTTGAATTCCATGTAGTCAGACAGCACGAGCCTGAGCGACATGACTTGACACAGCTCGGTCAGCCTCGTGGTTCTCAGCTCCTCTGGGCTCTCTCCACACGTCAGATGGGCCATTGAGGAAACAATTGACAACTCGCTACTACCTGGGCCATGTCTACTTTAGATCATGTACTTTGCCTGTGCTCTGCATAAGGGAAATCATGGGGAACAAGGTACGCTTAGTTCTTGCCTTCACAGAGCTGACAGTATAGTGTGGCATTCAGGTGGAAATAATCATTTTCCATAAAATTTCACAATAATTGAAGACAAATTATATAAAATAGCAAAATTTGGTTGTTATCACCATATTTTTAGTTACAACCATAATAAAATAAGCTCTTCATGACTAACCAATGATGTGTTTCCATCAAGAAGCTTCTGTGTCAGGTCAAAAGAAACTTCACACTTACTGGAGTATCAAAAGTCATATAATTAGGATTTGGAAATCTCTCCAGTTCTGACTTTATAACTATAAAATGCTCTTACACTGGCTAGGGTGGAGAGAGGATAGCCCATATCAAAATAAACTTGCCCCTTGACGTATTTTGGCAAGGCAAAGACATATTGCTTAAGAGAATATTATTTTGAAAGATGGCCCTCTCTATGATACAATCAATATTGTTAATTAGAATTAACTATTAATTCTAATTAACCAAAATTGCCTACCTCATTAGTTTGCAGTTCATATGTGTTTCTAGATACAGGCTGATTTAGTGAATGTAAACCTACTCTCAATGTGTGGGATAGAGATGCTTATTTAAAAAATGCTAACTCTGGCACTCCAGTTTTGAATTGTCTTTGCTCTTGATGAATGAACAATTTTGTTTGTATATATGTTATTTTAAAATAATAAATTATGTAAGCATTCATTCTAAATGTGTAAACATTGGATTTTGCAAAATTGAATTATTAAATGCTGGAACCATTTGATTACTAAAAATTGGTACCATCATCAATGCTAGATTCTAATATACTTTTGAATGAATGCTTTTCATTCTAAATGATCGGTCAAAGGCCCTGTTTATATTTCCATGGCCTACCATTTGTTAAACACAGGGTCTTAGATTGTATTGAATCAACTTGTCTATTTTGGGGAATATATGTAGGGATATATTTAGATAGTAAAACACAAGGGTCTTATTTGTTTTTAATTGGTGAAATGAAGACTAATAGGGATAGTCATATGCTAGGAATAAAAGACAACACAGTATTTCTGTGGATCATTTGAGGGTCATGTATAAAAGACATTCCCTATATGGTGGAAATGTGAGAATGAGGGAGAAAAGAAGTATTAGCTTGCACTGAACATCTGCTTTTTACCAGGAATAGTGCTTTGCACTTTGGGAACAGGATCTCATTTAATCCTCATAAAATCCAGGATTAGGAGGTGAGGTTAGCCTCATTTTGTATTTATAAAACAAAAACTTCTGGTTTGGAGTATAAGTTTTCCAAAATTGTATGGTTATTAAATTATAATTTAAAATGATAACCTGCTGACTCTAGATAACTGCGTTTCTTTTTATTTTTAAGACAATGACATTCAAAACAAGCTTAAAATCAAAGAGTATAGGGTTTTTTGTTTTGTTTTGTTTTTGCATCTAGCCAAGAAAGAGAACCATGAATGGGACTACTGAATCTCCTCGTGTATGGATATACATTTATCATTTATGAATTCCTAATATGTGCTCCCCTGGTGGCTCAGACGGTAAAGCGTCTGCCCACACGGCGGGAGACCGGGGTTCGATCCCTGTGTAGGGAAGATCCCCTGGAGAAGGAAATGGCAAGCCACTCCAGTTTTCTTGCCTGGAGAATCCCATGGACAGCAGAGCTGGCGGGCCACAGTCCATTGGGTCACAAAGAGTCAGACACGACTGAGTGACTAAGTACTTTATATATATTTATTCAATTTACAAACACTAGTATTCAGAGACATGCAAATTAATGCAAAAAGAGAAAAGGGTATCTAAAAATAATATCTCTTCTATATTAATAGATTTCTTTAAAATATGGAACTTCCTATTTTTAAAAAAGTGTTTAAAATATTTGAAACTTAGAATCCTGAATGCAGTCCTATGCTTGCACTGAAACAAAATTATGCTTTTCAGTAAGCTTTGTTCGCTCCCTCAATATTGATGAGAATAGCCAGTCTCTGATTATATAAATAAGAAGATAGGCTGGACTGAATTTTAGTAGTTCACTATCTTGTTCAGAATTAGTAGAAACAAAGAAAAATCAATTAGACAGTGTTGACACCCAGCCAAAGAAGAGTATTTAGGAAGTTCTGACTCAGATGTGGCTGTCAATTTTAACAGCTTCTATGGAGAGTAGGCATAACAGGCTATAATGGCTATTGTGTGGAGAACTTGCAATATTGACAGAAATAAATATTAAAAATGATGAAAATTGACATTTTACAGAGAAATTAAAGCATAGTGATTTTTAAATATATGTATATATTCAGGACCAGTCTGAGATAATGTTGGAAGAAAGGCACTGAATTCTGCCCTATCGATTACTTATTCAATCAGCAGACTGAAAAGAGCAGCAGAGAATTGTTAAGTACCAATGTCACATTGATCATATTTGTCTGCAACCCAGATCTCTTACAGAAGAAGGATTCCAAAAAGGAAGTGAAAATAGTTCTCAGATAAGATGAGAAGATGATAACAGTAATCATATAGTTATGGCTTTTCTTGCATGGCTTCTGACCATGACTTTGGGTACTTAAGCTGCTAGTTCAGTTCAGTCACTCAGTCGTGTCCGACTCTTTGTGACCCCATGAATTGCAGCATGCCAGGCCTCCCTGTCCATCACCAACTCCCGGAGTTCACTCAGACTCACATCCATTGAGTCAGTGATGCCATCCAGCCATCTCATCCTCTGTCGTCCCCTTCTCCTCCTGCCCCCAATCCCTCCCAGCATCAAAGTCTTTTCCAATCAGTCAACACTTCTCATGAGGTGGCCAAAGTACTGGAGTTTCAGGTTTAGCATCATTCCTTCCAAAGAAATCCCAGGGCTGATCTCCTTCAGAATGGATTGGTTGGATCTCAAGACAGATAATTAGGTGAACAATTGGTTTGCATGGTACTGCTGCTGCTAAGTTGCTTTAGTCATGTCCGACTCTGTGTGACCCCATTGACGGCAGCTCCATCTTACTTCATCTTTAATTTGTATTTTCTTTAAATGTAAAAGAATTTAGGAAATTTGACATTATTTATGAATTTGCCAAAAGCCTGGTTCTTGAATGCTGAAGATGTTTAAAGTTGACTATTAAACATTCTATTAAACATAGAATATAGTTGGATGCTCTGTAAGAGAGATAATGAAGATGACTTAAGAAAAGGTTGCAGATTTATGAACAGCCATTATAAGGAGTGTGGTTACCAGCTGTTCTACATGTCCAGAGAGACTTGCGCAAGAAGTCCTTAATTGCAAGGGTAATTAAACACAGAAAAAAGTTGCTGAAGGCATGGCTGTTGTAATTTCCTTTTGGGGAGTGATTTCTGTAATAAGGTGATTCTCTTTAGGGGGGTTGCTTGGAAACAAGAGGATGATCTATATGACCTCTTTGAGATCTCTTATGGCCCAACAATCCCATCCTGAAGTGAGCTCTATGAAGTATAACCTCAAAGAGCCACTGCTTCGGTAAATGTTTTCAGTGATAGAAATGCTAATTGCAGTAAAGGCATTTTTATAAAAAAATAACAGTGGAAAAATGTTTAGAAAAGCAGGTTGTGGCAGGTTCACAAATACAGTTTGGTACTCTTGTTTAAAATGAGGTTGAGAGTCTAAGCTGTATAAATAGGAAAATTATCGCAGAGACTGTGAGACGGTTCTCTATACTTAGCAGACATCAGGCTTTTGTTGTACTGTTATGACAGTTGAGGGTCTCAAAAGCCTCACCTAAAATTGGGAGACTTGGAGTAGCTCCAGCAGAATGAAGAAACAAAGATGAGTGTTTGTACAGAGCTTCTTTCACAGTGAAAAAGAAAAGGGGAAATGAAATTTGAAATGGGAAATCACTTTATTTGCTTTGTAGTTTCTTTGTTAGACATCTTTTTTGCTACCTAGATTTCAAAAATAAAGCTGTATGGGATTTAAGCGTGCTGTGGTCCATGGGGTCACAGAGTCTCACAGGAAAAACTACAACGATGGGATTGAAAATTGAGGCATGTCCTATGGATTTGAGTACCTTAAGATGAATTAAATCATATCTGTCTATCTAGTCATTAATTTTCTGTTCCCGTGTTAAGTCTTTTCTGTGCTGCTTTTGTCATTTTCTTCTTTCCTGGCCAATCACATCTTCTGATAAGGCTTTGATTCCCATTTGTAATCTTCCTCCTCAGTGTGATAGGCAGAAGTCTAAGAGAGCCTCGGAGGCTCTTGCCTTCCGATGAATGCACCCTGCACAATCTCCTCTTCATGTGCATTCTATGAAATATCAGTCTATAATCACATTACCTTGTAAGGCAGAAGGGATTTTGCTGTTATAATTAAGTTCCTAATCAGTTGAGTTAATTAAAAGGAGATCATTCTGGGTGAGCTTGAGATAACAGTATGTTAAAAGGAAGGAGATATTCAAAGCAGCAGCAAACACCTTCCTGCTGGCTGTGAAGGAATAAACTGCTCTAGGAGCTGACAGCATCCTCCAACTGACAACAAGTAAATGGAGACCTCAGTCTTACAGCCACCAGAAAATGAATTCTTCTATTAACTCAAGAAAATCTGTGAGTGGACTTTTTTTCCCTAGTCAATTAGCAGGTACCTTAATTTCAGCCTTTTGAGAGTCCAAGCAGATGACCTAGCTGAAATAGACCAGGCTCTTGACTTGCAGAAATTGTGAGATAGCACATTTGTGTTAAGGGTCACCTCATGCGAAGAGCTGACTCATTGGAAAAGACTCTGATGCTGGGAGGGATTGGGGGCAGGCGGAGAAGGGGACCACAGAGGATGAGATGGCTGGATGGCATCACTGACTCGATGGACGTGAGTCTGAGTGAACTCCAGGAGTTGGTGATGGACAGGGAGACCTGGCGTGCTGCGATCCATGGGGTCGCAAAGAGTCGGACACGACTGAGCGACTGAACTGAACTGAAGATGCTAAAGGTGCTAATGTGTTACCCAGCAATATAAAATTACTACACTGAGCATGGCCCACCTTGTATGCTTTCTCATTTGGAATGGTACATTTGGCCACATATCGATCAGCTCCTACTTCCCTTCATTCCTCTATTTTTCAGTGAGAACTGTTTATTTTATTATTTTTATTTTTTTGTAATTTTATTTATTTATTTTTTAAATTTTTATTTTTACTTTATTTATTTTTTTTTAATTTTTATTTTTACTTTATTTTACTTTACAATACTGTATTGGTTTCGCCATACATTGACATGAATCCACCACAGGTGTACATGCGATCCCACACGTGAACCCCCCTCCCACCTCCCTCCCCACAACATCCCTCTGGGTCATCCCCACGCACCAGCACCAAGAATGCTGTATCCTGCATCAGACATAGACTGGTGATTCAATTCTTACATGATAGTATACATGTTTCAATGCCATTCTCCCAAATCATCCCACCCTCTCCCTCTCCCTCTGAGTCCCAAAGTCCGCTATCTTGTGTCTTTTTTGCTGTCTTGCATACAGGGTCATCATTGCCATCTTTCTAAATTCCATATATATGTGTTAGCATACTGTATTGATGTTTTTCTTTCTGGCTTACTTCACTCTGTATAATAGGCTCCAGTTTCATCCATCTCAACAGAACTGATTCAAATGTATTCTTTTTAACGGCTGAGTAATACTCCATCGTGTATATGTACCACAGCTTTCTTATCCATTCATCTGCTGATGGACATCTAGGTTGTTTCCATGTCCTGGCTATTATAAACAGTGCTGCGATGAACATTGGGGTACATATGTCTCTTTCAATTCTGGTTTCCTCGGTGTGTATGCCCAGAAGTGGGATTGCTGGGTCATATGGCAGTTCTATTTGCAATTTTTTAAGGAATCTCCACACTGTTTTCCATAGTGGTTGCACTAGTTTGCATTCCCACCAACAGTGTAGGAGGGTTCCCTTTTCTCCATACCCTCTCCAGCATTTATTGCTTGCAGATTTTTGGATCGCAGCCATTCTGACTGGTGTGAAGTGGTACCTCACTGTGGTTTTGATTTTCATTTCTCTAATAGTGAGTGATGTTGAGCATCTTTTCATGTGTTTGTTAGCCATCCATATGTCTTCTTTGGAGAAATGTCTATTTAGTTCTTTGGCCCATTTTTTGATTGGGTCATTTATTTTTCTGGAATTGAGCTGCATAAGTTGCTTGTATATTTTTGAGTTTAGTTGTTTGTCATTTGTTTCATTTGCTATTCTTTTCTCCCATTCAGAAGGCTGTCTTTTCACCTTGCTTATATTTTCCTTTGTTGTGCAGAAGCTTGTAATTTTAATTATATCCCATTTGTTTATTTTTGCTTTTATTTCCAGAATTCTGGGAGGTGGATCATAGAGGATCCTGCTGTGATTTATGTCAGAGAGTGTTTTGCCTATGTTCTCCTCTAGGAGTTTTATAGTTTCTGGTCTTACATTTAGATCTTTAATCCATTTTGAGTTTATCTTCGTGTGTGGAGTTAGAAAGTGATCTAAGCTTATCTTTGACAAAGGAGGCAAGAATATACAATGGAGTAAAGACAATCTCTTTAACAAGTGGTGCTGGGAAAATTGGTCAACCACTTGTAAAAGAATGAAATTAGATCACTTTCTAACTCTGCACACGAAAATAAACTCAAAATAGATTAAATATCTAAATGTAAGACCAGAAACTATTTTTACTTTATTTTACTTTACAATAGTCTAAAGCAACTGGTCACAACCTTCCAGGTCATGCTCCTTTACTTCTCTTGAGTTACTGTGGTCATATCCTACTCAGTCTCCCTACCTCCAGTCTTGTTTCCCCCTAATACTGTTGTGTCTGGGCTGTCAGAGTAAACATCCCAAAATAAATATCTGTTGACAGCTTGCTGTTGCATAATATCCTATACGAACTTTGTGCCTCAACTCATTTCCATAACGTCTTTTAGGACAGGTTCCGGACTGTCCTTCTCATCTCAGCGACTCCAAACATTTTCAGGACATCTACTTCCACCCATAAGTCTCTGAACAAGTAAGTAGCTCTTTTACAATATTTTTCTTCACACTCTTTTTACGGACTGAGATTTTCATTGCTTGGATAGTTCCTGCTCCTGCAATGTTGCTTCAGTCGTGTCCAACTCTGTCAGACCCCATAGACAGCAGCCCACCAGGTTCTTCCATCCCTGAGATTCTCCAGGCAAGAACACTGGAGTGGGTTGCCATTTCCTTCTCCAATGCATGCATGCATGCTAAGTCGCTTCAGTCGTGTGCAACCTTGCGCGACCCTATGGACAGCAGCCCTGCAGGCTCCTCTGTCCACAGGATTCTCCAGGCAAGAATACTGGAGTGGGTCATCATTTGCTTCTCCCTGGCTAGTCCTACTCCATTTTCAATAGACAAGTAAAATATCACCACTTTGGGAAATGCTTCCTTGATTCCCACATTCATTCAATATGCCCTTTTCTATGCCTGCTGCGTAGTCTCTTCTATATTTAGTTGTGGAGCTCTTTGGCTAGCCTTTTCACTTGATTGAGAAATCCTTGAAATTTGAAAGTTCGCTCATGTTTGTAATCCTATCATCTTGCAAAAGAGTCCAACTTGTGAAAGGAGCCAATACATGCTGACTTTACAAGCTGAAGTTAAGATTTATAAATAATGAAAAAATTAAATGCTTTGGCTTAGAGAGGGTTTTATAGTCTTTTTACGTAAGTGTCCAGAAGAAGGGTGAAACTGAAAAAAAATTGAAGACACTTCAAAAAGGCAAAATGTGAAAGCATTAGACCTAAGAATTGTCAATATTATCCAGGATATTTTTAAAAAATCAGGGATTCTCTTTATACCAGTTCAATTCAGTTGCTCAGTCATGCCCAACTCTTTTGTGACCAAATGGACTGCAGCAAGCCAGGCTTTGTTATTCATCACCAACCCCCAGAGCCTGCTCAAACTCATCTTCATTGAGTCGGTGATGCCATCCAACCATATCATGCTCTATTGTCCCTTTCTCCTCCTGCCTTCAATCTTTCTCAGCATCAGGGTCTTTTCCAATGAGTCAACTCTTCGCATGAGGTGGCCAAAGTACTGGAGTTTCAGCTTTAGCATCATTCCTTCCAAAGAAATTCCAGGGCTGATCTCCTTCAGAATGGACTGGTTGGATCTCCTTGAAGTCCAAGGGACTCTCAAGAGTCTTCTCCAACACCACAGTTCAAAAGCATCAATTCTTCAGTGCTCAGCCTTCTTCACAGTCCAACTCTCACATCCATATATGACCACAGGAAAAACCATAGCCTTGACTAGGTGGACCTTAGTCGGCAAAGTAATGTCTCTGCTTTTGAATATGCTATCTAGGTTGGTCATAGCTTTTCTTCCAAGGAGCAAGTGTCTTTTGTTTTCATGGCTGCGGTCACCATGTGCAATGATTTTTGGAGCCTAAGAAAATAAAGTCTGTTTCCATTTTCTCTCCATCTATTTGCCATGAAGTGATGGGACTAGATGCCATGATCTTAGTTTTCTGAATGTCGAGTTTTAAGCCAACATTTGCACTCTCCTCTTTCACTTTCATCAAGAGGCTTTTTAGCTCCTCTTCACTTTCTGCCGTAAGGGTGGTGTCATCTGCATATCTGAGGTTATTGATATTTTTTCCTGGGAATCTTGATTCCAGCTTGGGCTTCATCCAGCCCAGTGTTTCTGATGATGTACTTTGCATATATGTTAAATAAGCAGGGTGACAATATCCATCCTTGATGTACTCCTTTTCCTATTTGGAACCAGTATGTTGTTCCGTGTCCAGGTTTAACTGTTGCTTCATGACCTATATGGATTTCTCAGGAGGCAGATCAGGTGGTCTGGTATTCCCCTTTCTTTAAGAATTTTCCAAAGTTTGTTGTGATTGACATAGTCAAAGGCTTTGGCATAATCAATAAAGCTGAAGTAGATGTTTTTTTCTGGAACTCTCTTGCTTTTTGATGATCCAACAGATGTTGGCAATTTGATCTCTGGTTCCCCTGCTTTTTCTAAAAACAGTTTGAACATCTGGAAGTTCACAGTCCACGTACTGTTGAAGTCTGGATTGGAGAATTCTGAGCTTTACTTTGCTAGTGTGTGAGATGAGTGCAATTGTGTGGTAGTTTGAGCATTCTTTGGCATTGCTTTCTTTGGGATGGAATGAAAACTGACCTTTTCCAGTCCTGTGGCCACTGTTGAGTTTTCAAAATTTGCTGGCATATTGAGTTCAGTGCATTCACAGCATCATCTTTTAGGATTTGAAATAGCTCAACTGGAATTCCTTCACCTTCACTGTCTTTGTTCATAGTGATGCTTCCTAAGGCCCCCTTGACTTCACATTCCAGGATGTGTGGCTCTAGGTGAGTGATCACACCATTGTGATTTATCTGGGTCATGAAGATCTCTTTTGTATAGTTCTGTGTATTCTTGCCACCTCTTCTTAATATCTTCTACTTCTGTTAGGTCCATAACATTTCTGTCCTTTATTGTACCCTTCTTTGCATGAAAATTTCCCTTGGTATCTCTAATATTCTTAAAGAGATCTCTAGTGTTTCCCATTCTATTGTTTTCCTCTATTTCTTTCAACTGATTGCTGAGGAAGACTTTGTTATCTCTCCTTGCTATTCTTTGGAACTCTGCATTCAGATGCTTATATCTTTCCTTTTCTCCTTTGCCTTTACCTCTCTTTTCACAGCTGTTTGTAAGGCCTCGTCAGTCAACCATTTTGCCTTTTTGGCATTCTTTTTCTTAGCGTTGGTCTTGATCACTGCCTCATTTACAGTGTCACAAAACTCCATCCATAATTCTTCAAGTACTCTATCAGGTCTAATCTCTTGAATCTATTTGTCATTTCCACTGTATAATTGTAAGGGGTTTGATATAGGTCATACCTCAACGGTCTAGTGGTTTTCCTTACTTTCTTCAATTTAAGTCTGAATTTGGCAATAAGGAGTTCATAATCTGATCCACAATCAACTCCTGGTCTTGTTTTTGCTGACTGTATAGAGCTTCTCTATCTTTGGCTGCAAAGAATATAATCAATCTGATTTCAATATTGACCCATCTAGTGATGTCCATGTGTAGAGTCTTCTCTTGTGTTTTTGGTAGAGGTTTTTTGCTATGATATTTGCATTCTCTTGGCAAAACTCTATTAGCCTTTGCCCTGGTTCATTTTGCACTCCAAAGCCAAATTTGCCTGTTACTCCATGCATCTCTTGACTTCCCACCTTTGCATTTCAGTCCCCTATGATGAAAAGGACATCTTTTTTTGGTTGTTATTTCTAGAAGGTCTTGTAGGTCTTCATAGAACCTTCAGTTTCAGCTTTTTGAACATTCCTGGTTGGGCACAGACTTGGATTACTGTGATATTGAATGGTTTACCTTAATGAACAGAGACCATTCTGTCGTTTTTGAGATTGCTTCCAAGTACTGCATTTTGGACTCTTTTGTTGACTATGAGGACTACTCCATTAATGGTCATTTGAATTAAGTTCTCCCATTCCAGTCCATTTTAGTTTACTGATTCCTAAAATGTCAGTGTCCACTCAATAGATTTTAATCTGATGCAAATATAAATGACTTAGATCATTTATATAAAATGTATATAAAAATTATATGAAAGACATCCTACGGGTTGGGAGAAAATACTTGCAAGTGATGTTACAGACAATGGATTAATTTCCAAAATATACAAATATCTCATACAACTCAATATAAAAAACAAACAACCAAATCAAAAAACTTGCAGAAGACCTAAATAAGGATTTGTCCAAAGAAGGCTTACATTTGACCAACAAACACGTGAAAAAACGCTCAATGTCACTAATTATTAGAGAATGCAAATAAAAGCTACAATGAAGCATCACCTCTCAGTAGTCAGAATAGCTGTCATCAAAAATTTTACAGTATTAAATGCTAGAGAGGATGCAGAGAAAAGGGAACCCTCCTACACTCTTTGTGGAAGTGTAAATTGGTGCAGTGACTATGCCAAACAATATGCAGCTTCCTTAAAAATCTAATTACCATATGTTACCAACAATCCCACTCTGATGCATATATCTGGAAAAGATGAAAACTCTGGAAAAGCAACATGCATCCCAATGTTCATAGCAACACTGTTTACAACAGCCAAGACATGGAAGCAACCTAAGTGTCCACCAATAGATGAATGAATAAGAAAGTTGTATATATATATATATATATATATAATTCAATCATAAAAATGAATGAAATAATGTCTTTTGCAGCCACATCAATTGATCTAGAGAATATCATAGTAAGTGAAATATTAGACAGAGAAAGACAAGTATTATATGTGGAATGTAAAAAAATAATACAAATGAATTTATTTACAGAATAGAAACAGATTGCAGACCTGGAGAACAAACTTACAGCTACCAAGAGGAGGTGGGAGAGGGGTACAATAAGAGTATGGGGTTAACAAAAGATACATATATGCAATTTCTCAATCTATAAAAGTTAACATCTTATTCTATAGAATCTGAGCTTTAATGAGTAGTAAATCAAATAAAGTTACCTTTTAATAGTATATCTTTAAACAGTGATCCAGTTTGACATCAGTAGGGCACAGCATAATGTTCTTTTCCCTCTTTCCAATTTTGAGATAATTTTTAATGGCATAGCCATTCCCTCTTTCAAATATTTTCACTGCTGGTTTGTAGAAAGCAATACAATCTTTATGTTAACAGGACAGGAAAGGAGGTGAATTCCAGGTGACAACACTCTTCTTTCTTTTCTTATTGTGCTATGTCTTTTTAAGAATTAGGCAAATCTAGCTGTAGAATTTAACCCTGACCAGTTGATTTCCTCTTGCCTGCTTTATGATATTCATATCCTCTCTGTAACGGCATAATTTTGACGCTCTTCCCAATTCGAGGTGACATTACAAAGCCTACTGTCTTTAATTCAACACTGTAACATATTATGTCACATCTCCCCATCCCCCTTCATGATTTTCCCTGACACAGAAGGAAGGAAACATTTAAGAATGAGACTAGAGTACTACTGAGCCAAGCAAGTCAAAGGAGGGCATGGATAAATTCCATTAAAAAAAAAAAAAAGAACTACGATACATAGATAAATTAGATTTATCTTTTCCTTTATTCTTTAGAACCTGGGGTCAATATCCATGGATCTCTCAGTAACCTTTCCCATCTCCTTTTCCCCTGTATGTACACTTATTCCATTATTATATATCTTTTTTTATCTCTGTCTTAAAGGTATTTTGTTTCATTCTAGTGACTGACACCTACAACTTAGGTCAATAATAAAGATTTCAATCAGTAATCTTTAGCCATCAATAAAATTGCATAATTTTTTCTGTTCTAGATGAGAACTCTTAGATTTCAAATAGCTTCCTCCTAAGAGGTAAGACCGATCTGAGTTTTAATATGAAACAAGCAAAAATAAATTCTTCTTATATTTGTAAATTAAGATACAGGAAAGAATTTTGAGTGTTTGTAAAATTTTCTCTTTCTCTGGACAATCTTCAATTCTAAGGATAACTAATCTGGTCTTTCTGGTATAGCTTCTAATCATAATATAAAGTGAATTCATCATTTTGAAGATTATAGTTTAAAGGAAAGTAATTTTCAAAGCAAATCTGAGAGCTTAAATTCTCATTTCTCTTCTATGCCAAAGAGATTGTGTACTAGTCTTCTTTTCTGAGTGTCAAATAAGCAGAAATGGACCTATTTCCTCATTTGCAAATTGAAAGGTGGAGATATGAGAACTTTCTCAAGTTTATTCAGCAAAACTTTGATGGTAAGAATAAAGCCCATTGTCTCATAAATTAGAGAAAAATTGGGTAAACAGAGGGAGTCATCCATAAGTCTAAGTCCCAGCCACTAATGCTGAAGAAGATGAAGTTGAACAGTTCAATGAAGACTTGCAAGACCTTCTAGAGCTAACAACAAAAAGGATGTTCTTTTGACTATAGGAGAAAGGAATGCAAAAGTAGAAGTCAAGAAATACCTGGAGTAAGAGGCAAATTTGGCCTTGGAGTACAGAATGAAGCAGAGCAATGGCTAATAGAGTTTTGCCAAGAGAACACGCTGGTCATAGCAAACACCCACATCCAACAACACAAGAGAAGATAATGCACATGGACCTCACCAGATGATCAACACCGAAATCAGATTGATTATATTCTTTGCAGCCAAAGATGTTCTACACAGTCAGCAAAAACAAGACTGGGAGCTGACTGTGGCTCAGATCATGAACTTCTTATGGCCAAATTCAGACTTAAATTGAAGAAAGTAGGTAAAACCACTAGACCATTCAGGTATGACCTAAATCAAATCCTTTATGATTACACAGTGGAAGTGACAAATAGATTCAAAGGATTAGATCTGATGAACAAAGTGCCTGAAGAACTATAGATGGAGGTTCCTGACATTGTACAGGAGGCAGGGTTCAAGAACATCGCCAAGAAAAAGAAATGCAAAAAGGAAAAATAGTTGTCTGAGGAGGCTTCACAAATAGCTGTGAAAAGAAGAGAAGTGAAAAGCAAAGGAGAAAAGGAAAGATATAAGCATCTGAATGCAGAGTTCCAAAGAATTGCAAGGAGAGATAAGAAAGCCTTCCTCACTGATCAGTGCAAAGAAATAGAGGAAAACAATAAAATGGGAACACTAGAGGTCTCTTCAAGAAAATTAGAGATACCAAGGGAATATTTCAAGCAAAGATGGGTACAATAAAGGACAGAAATGGTATGGACCTAACAAAAGCAGAAGATATTAAGAAGAGGTGGCAAGAATACACAGAAGAACTTACAAAAAAGATCTTCAAAACCCAGATAATCACAATGATATGATCACTCGCCTAGAGCCAGACATCCTGGAATGAGAAGCATCACTACAAACAAAGCTAGTGAAGGTGAAGGAATTCCAGTTGAGCTATTTCAAATCCTGTATGATGATGCTGTGAAAGTGCTGCACTCCATATGCCAGCAAATTTGGAAAAGCTCAACAGTTGCCACAGGACTGGAAAAGGTCAGTTTTCATTGCAATCCCAAAGAAAGGCAATGCCAAAGAATACTCAAACGACAAAACTGCACTCATCTCACACACTAATAAACTAATGCTCAAATTTCTCCAAGCTAGGCTTCAACAATACATGAACCACGAACTTCCAGATATTGATGCTGGATTTAGAAAAGGCAGGGGAACCAGAGATCAAATTGCCAGTATCATCTGGGTCATCAAAAAGCAAGAGAGTTCAGGAAAAAAAACCTATTTCTGCTTTATAGACTATGCCAAAGCCTTTGACTGTGTGGATAACAACAAACTCTGGTAAATTCTTCAAGAGATGAGATACCATACCACCTGATGTATCTTTTGAGAAATCTGTATGCAAGCCAGGAAGCAATGGTTAGAACTGGCCATGGAACAACAGACTGGTTTCAAATCGGGAAAGGAGTACGTCAAGCCTGTGTATTGTCCCTCTGTTTATTTAACTTATATGCAGAGTACATCATGACAAATGCTGGGCTGGATGAAGCACAGACTGGAATCAAGATTGCTGGGAGAAATATCAATAACCTCAGATATGCAGATGACACCATCCTTACAGCAGAAAGTGAAGAGGAGCTAAAAAGCCTCTTGATGAAAGTGAAAGAGGAGAGTGAAAAAGCTGGTTTAAAACTCAACATTCAGAAAACTAAGATCATGGCATCCGGTCCCATCACTTCATGGCAAATAGATGGGGAAACAGAGGAAACAGTGACAGACTTTATTTTTTGTGTGTGTTCCAAAATCACTGCAAATGGTGACTGTAGCTGTGAAATGATAAGACACTTGCTCCTTGGAGGAAATTATGACCAACCTAGTCAGCATATTAAAAGGTATAAACATTACTTAGCCAACAAATGTCCATCTAGTCAAAGCTATGATTTTTCCAGTAGTCATGTATAGATGTGAGAGTTGGACTCTAAAGAAAGCTGAGTGCTGAAGAAGTGATGCTTTTGAACTGTGGTGTTGGAGAAGATTCTTGAGAGTTTCTTGGACAGCAAGGAGATTCAACCAGTCCATCCTAAAGAAAATAAATCCTGAATATTCATTGGAAGGACTGTCGCTGAATATGAAAATCCAATACTTTGGCCACCTGATGCAAAAAAAGTGACTCCTTTGAAAAGACCTTCATGCTGGGAAAGACTGAAGGCAGGAGGAGGGGATGACAGAGGATGAGATGGTTGGATGGCATCACTGACTCAATGGACATGAGTTTGAGTAAACTCCAGCAGTTGGTGCTGGACAGGGAGGTCTGGCGTGCTGCAGTCCATGGGGTCACAAAGAGTCAAACATGACTGAGTGACTGAACTGAACTGAACCTGTAGCAATTCACTTGTTTCATAGGATAACTCTCGCTTGATAACACCTCCTAATTATTGCATCATCGTATAATGAGAAAAGATCCCCTGGAGAAGGAAATAGCAGTCCACTCCACTATTTTTGCCTGGGAAAACCCATGAACAGAAGAGCCTGGCTGGTTACAGTCCATGGAGCAGCAAGAGTCAAATATGACTTAGCGACTAAATCACCACACCTGGGAAAGAACCCAGTTAAGAGCCAGGTAAATTATATATTTGCATTCCATTTTTTCAGTTCCTGGCTATATGACCATGGATCAATTACTCATTCTTTTTGTGTATCTTTACAGTAGTGACCATACTTTCCTCTTAGGTGTTGTGTGCTAATTAAATTGGATGACCAATGTTAAGTTTGTAGCATACAATTGACAGCTATTTTCCTGTTCTGAAGTTAATTTTTTCCTACTATCACTCTCAAATTTTCTACCTTGAGAATTTTTTATCCTTCATATTTGGCTTTGGTGTAAATCTTGGCTATTTATTATGTGTCTCAGATGAAAATGCCTTTCTATTTCATTCAGTATTTGCATACTAATTTCCAGTCTCTTCAGAAAAGGTGGTAAAACAAGGTCTCTTTCTCAGTATTGTTAACTATATGGATTTATAATTGTGATGAAAGGGGTGGAAATTAATAATGAACAGTTCTTAATTATCACATAGGTCACAGATAGACTTATACATCCATATGTTTAATAAATTGACTGGCTTGAAATTGTGTTGGTGTGATATTATTTGGCCTGGATATAGGACCTGAGTCTTAAATTATGGTCACTTATATACCATTCTGGAATATGTTACTGTTGTTCCATGGCTAAGTTGTGTCCGACTCTTTGTGACACCATGGACTGCAGCAGGCCAGGCCCCTGTCCTTCTCTGTCTCCTGGAGTTGGCTCACATTCATGTCCATTGAGCTGGTGATGCCATCTAACCATCTCATCCTCTGCTATCTCCTTTTCCTTTTTCCTTCAGTCTTTCCCAGCATCAGGGGCTTTTCCAGTGACTGAGAGAGAGAGAGAGAGGGAGAGACTTATCCAGGCCAGAAAAAGCTATACTCCCTATAATGAAGATTTTCCCCCAAACCTAGTATGAATTACATTGAACCACATTGGAACCAAAGTGTAAACCCCTTGCTCCTTGACTTGTTTACCTCTAAGTCTATGCTTGTTACTATTTCTTATTCCAAAGTCAATCTAAAGGCAAATCTTGTGAAATGTGCAAGCTTGAGTGGGGGATTGGGGAGGGAGAGGGAGGGACTATATCACTCTCTGGTGGCTCAGAGGTTAAAGCTTCTGCCTGCAATGTGGGAGACCTGGGTTCAATCCCTGGGTCAGGAAGATCCCCTGGAGAAGGAAATGGCAACCCACTCCAGTATTCTTGCCTGGAGAATCCCATGGTTGGAGGAGCCTGGTGGGCTACAGTTCATGGGGTCACAAAGAGTCGGACACGACTGAGTGACTTCACTTTTCTGATATCTAGCAAGACATTTTCCCTAATCTGTCCATGCCACTTCTTTCTAAAGAAGGTAGATTTTCCCCAAAGTCATTTCACTGTCAACCTAGAGAGAGAAAGGAAAACAGTTATATCCCTATGTGAACTAAAAGCCTTATTACAGGGTCACAATGCAGATGCCTATGGCGGCAAGTCAAGTAAATGAGTGAGTCAGGAAAGTAGGCAGGGTGGACTTTAGATAGTACTTGGCCTTTCTGAAGGGAATAGCCTCTCCCAGAGCCTGTAATTATTACCACATAGGAATGCAGAACCAATGTGCTCAAATTTTCTCATTTTCATAAGATATTTTAAATGCAGATTTTTATCTAAGATTTCTTGATAGAGAATTGTTTGTAGCTTACAAAACAGTAAGCTGGTTCCAAAAAAATATGTCTCTATAACAAACACAGAAAGAAAAGCGAAGATTATGAACTTCTTTAGGCCAGGAGACAATGTTTGGATTATTGTCTTAAAAATGTAAGTGCCCAGTTTAAATTTAATCTAGTGTATTCTGTACGTGGTTTTCCCTGGTGGCTCAGTGGTAAAGAATGTGCCTGCAATGCAGGAGATGCAAGTTTCACCCCTGGTTAGAGAAGATCCCCTGGAGAAGGAAATGGTGACCCACTCTAGTATTCTTGCCTGTGAAATCCCATGGACAGAGGAGCTTGGCAGGGCACAGTTCATGGCATCTCAAAGAGTGGGACACAACTTAGCAACTAAACAACAACAACATTCTGTATGAACACTCCTGTATTCCGTCTTAAAAAAAGAAGCCCAAATTATTTGAATCAACTTACTAAGATTCCTGATGTTCAAGCTGGTTTTAGAAAAGGCAGAGGAACCAGAGATCAAATTGACAACATCCGCTGGATCATGGAAAAAGAAAGAGTTCCAGAAAAACACATCTATTTCTGCTTTACTGACTATGTCAAAGCCTTTGATTGTGTGGATCACAATAAACTGTGGAAAATTCTGAGAGAAATGGGAATACCAGACCACCTGACCTGCCTCTTGAGAAATCTGTATGCAGATCAGGAAGCAACAGTTAGAACTGGACATGTGTAAGGCTCAGAGAACCGCACTCTGAAAAGGACACTCAGGGACAGCCTCTAGTGGACTGACAAAGTTTATCATCCAATTGTGTAATTTTATAATTTTCAGGGAATAGAGCATAAGGCTGACTTGCACGTAGCCATTCCAGATAAACATTAAAGCATTCAAGCATAAAATACAGTTCCTACCACCCAAGCCATAACATAGCTTTGGTGAAACTCTAAAGGGAGTCTTATCATGAAACAACAGTCCTTGCTCTCAGAAACAGGTGGTCAGAAGGAAGCCTTCTATCGCCTCAAGGCTGGGTGTATTGACCCTTCATCATCCGTTCCCAGCCTTGGGCACTCAGTGAATGCTCATAACCCTTTGTTATGCTCGTCCCAGCTTCCAACCTTCGTCATGAGTGGAGTAAATACATTTTCAGTATTTACTTAAAGCCTTCCAGCTTCTCCACAGACATGGAACAACAGACTGGTTCTAAATAGGAAAAGGAGTACGTCAAGGCTGTATATTGTCACCCTGCTTATTTAACTTCTATGCAGAGTACATCATGAGAAACATTGGACTGAAAGAAACACAAGCTGGAATCAAGATTGGCAGGAGAAATATTAATAACCTCAGATATGCAGATGACACCACCCTTATGGCAGAAAGTGAAGAGGAACTAAAAAACCTCTTGATGAAAGTGAAAGTGGAGAGTGAAAAAGTTGGCTTAAAGCTCAACATTCAGAAAACAAAGATCATGGCATCTGGTCCCATCACTTCATGGGAAATAGATGGGGAAACAGTGGAAACAGTGTCAGTCTTTATTTTGTTGGGTTCTAAAATCACTGCAGATGGTGATTGCAGCCATGAAATTAAAAGACGCTTTACTCCTTGGAAGAAAAGTTATGACCAACCTAGATAGCATATTCAAAAGTAGAGACATTACTTTGCCAACAAAGGTCCGTCTAGTCAAGGCTATGGTTTTTCCTGTGGTCATGTATGGACGTGAGATTTGGACTGTGAAGAAGGCTGAGTGCCGATGCTTTTGAACTGTAGTGTTGAAGAAGACTCCTGAGAGTCCCTTGGACTGCAAGGAGATCCAACCAGTCCATTCTGAAGGAGATCAGCCCTGAGATTTCTTTGGAAAGAATGATGCTAAGGCTGAAACTCCAGTACTTTGGCCACCTCATGCGAAGAGTTGACTCACTGGAAAAGAAACTCTGATGCTGGGAGGGATTGGGGGCAGGAGGAAAAGGGAACAACAGAGGATGAGATGGCTGGATTGCATCACTGACTCGATGGCTGTGAGTCTGAGTGAACTCTGGGAGTTCGTGATGGACAGGGAGGCCTGGCGTGCTGCGATTCATGGGATCGCAAAGAGTTGGACACAACTGAGTGACTGGACTGAACTTAACCAAGATTTTGGTTATTCATGTCAAGAGAAACTTCACTCCTTTAAAAATATATTGTTAAAGTGTGCTTGTTCTCAAAAGATTTTAGAAACATTTGAAATTTTATTGCTGCTGTTGATTTTGAAATTCAGTAACATTTCTTTAAAAATGATCTATGTTTTTCTGTGTTAGATGTATTTGAGAGGGTTAATTCTGTTCCTTTTCTGTTGTTGTCATTTAGTTTTACTATGAATCTTCATAGTTGAAATCTAGAATACAGGGATTTATTTTTAAAAGAATGGCACCCAAATAAAAATCAGAACATGTCGCTTAAACATACGATCAGTGAAAATATATGGCAGTTGAAGTTAGCCTTATGCCAAAGGTCAGTGAGAAAATCAGATAGTTTGAGGAATATATCCTACAAGAGAGCAGTAACCATGATATAGATTAGAAGAAGGGATTTCCTAAATGAAGAGAGCTGGTAGAAATGTCTCACTGACAGAGACTTTGCCAAGCATTACCAAGTACGCAAGTTAGAGAAGAAAATGCAAGAATGTATCATGATGTAATTAGGAAGATAAACAGCTTTTAGCTTACTGTTTTCTCTTTACTAAAAATGTTTTTATGAACGAAGTGATTTGGTTTAATTTTCTGATGAATGATGTTTAAGTAGTTACTTAAGGAGTTATGGCCTTTCTTGAGTAGCACTAGCAGAGAATACCTAAAATATAATTGATCCATGAGTCAATCTCTGGTTTGTAGGTTTCAAACTCACCCACTGAGAGAGGGCACAGGACCAAGCATTCATAACTCCTTGGATGATGTTTTCATATGTTTACATTAGCTTTGCTTACTCAATCAGGCCTCAGTGATTCAACGTAATAAGCAACTAAATGATGCTCACTGTTTAGTTGAAATTGAAACCAGTGACTTAAAACTCAACATTAAAAAAAAAAAAAACACAAAAACTAAGATCATGGCATCTGGTCCCATCACATTATGGCAAACAGATGGGGGGAAATGGATACAATAACAAACTTAATTTTGGGGTGCTTAAAAATCACTGTGGATGGTGACTGCAACCATGAAATTAAAAGATGTTTGTTCCTTGGGAGAAAAGCTATGACAAACCTAGACAGCACGTTAACAAGCAGAGACATCACTTTACTGAAAGAGATCCATGTGGTCAAAGCTACACTAGTCATGTATGGATGTGAGAGTTGGACCATAAAGAAAGCTGAGCTTCAAAGAATTGATGTTTTCAGACTGTGGTGTTGGAGAAAACTCTTGAGAGTCCCTTGGACTACAAGGAGATCCAACCAGTCTGTCCTAAAGGAAATTGGTCCTGAATAGTCATTGGAAAGACTAATGTTGAAGCTGAAGCTCCAATACTTTGGCCACCTGATGCCAAGAGCTGACTCATTTGAAAAGACCCTGATGCTGGGAAAGATTGAGGGCATGAGGAGAAGGGGACGACAGAGGATGAGATGGTTGAATAGCATCACCGATTCAGTGGACCTGAGTTTGAGCAAACTCTGGGAGATAGTGAAGGACAGGGAAACCTGGTGTGCTGCAGTCCACAGGGTTTCAGAGTTTGACACAACTGAATGACTGGAACAACAATAACAAAGCTAATGGGGGAAAAAATAGTTACATAGAACTTTGATTTGGTCTATTTGTTATTTGATCCAAAAAGAACTAAATAGCACTGGAAGTGATAAAGTTAAGGAGTTCACAATAATAGTAATAAACTCACTTTGTTTTCCAGTTTGCTGTTTTCTTGTTTCTATTTTCTTGATTCTCTTTTCCTTAAATCATTAAAGGTAAGGGAGTATGTCAGGGAGACAACTTTTGTTGTTTAATAGGACGCATTGTTTTGGTTAGCAAATATATTAGTCGTTCTGGTATTGAGTAAAGTTGAAGTTTATTTACAATAATGATATTCTGTTAGTTTAATGTCTATTTTGTTAGACAGGAAGAAACTTTGTGACTTAATTAGACTCCCAGTAGAACGAGAGAATGTGAATGCCTATAGAAAGAAGTCAATGTGACTATTTATATTACTGTGTCAGTAATTTTCTCGATGTGCCATAGGCCTTATGCTTCTGGGCATTTTCCTACTTATTTCCTTAATTTTAAATGCCTTTTCCATTCATACTCATACCTTCCCTTGCTGTCATTGATCTGGTTAAATTTGTTCAAGGTGCCATTTTTTTTTTTTTTTTGGTAAATTATTTGTCTGAGTTAAAAAAAGGGAGAATGTCTAAGAGAGCTAAGGAAATCTAGTCCTAAAAAAGAGAGAGAGAGAGAGATCATTAGAATGGTTAATTCAAAGAAGCAATTAAAGTTAACTATGAAAAGTACTTAAGAGGTAATAGCAGAGCTCAGATAAAGAGGTGAATGGCCAGTTTATATGCAACATGAACATGTGCGTCCCAAATTCTGTATTCCTAGGTAAACACACATATATACACATATACTTTTATATAAAAGTTGGATAGAATAAGCATTTTATTTTCTCAAGGGAATGATTACAAAATGGATTGTGGAATCTTATTGGGTAAGGAAGAAAGTAAAGAAACCAATAGTAGAATCAGAGAAAGTGGAAGTGCTAGAGAAAAAAAAAAATGTCTGGAAAAAAGACCTGGGAAATGAAACTTTTGGAGTTTATATAATCGATGTGAGTAAGTAACTGAAAAACAGTGCCAAAAAAAAAAAAAAAAAAAGGTTTTGTTTAAGATAGTCAATGAAGTATGAAGACAGGGAAGAGAAAGCAAAATGCAGTTTGAGCTTCAAAAAACCTAGTATCTGGTCATCTAGAAATATTTAAGGAAATTTTCAAGCTTGATTTTGACTTTTTAAATTTTCATTGGTAAATTTTAACTTCTACTTAGTCCTCCCAGTTAAACCACTTCTAATTTGTAATAGTTTTCCTTAGTCTAGAATTTTTGATCTAATCTCTTTTTTTCTTTTCTGTAATTACTTAATTTTATTTTCCTTTTTAATTATTTTATTGGGTTATAAACTATATCTAACATAAAAACATGATACATTTTTTTTGGAGTAAGCAGAAGATATAGGAATAATTGCCAATAATGAACAGGGACTCTGGAAAATATGGAACTGAAAAGTAGTCATTTGCAAACTGACTAAATTTTTCCCAGTGGATGCTGGTTGTAATAGTCATCGGATTTTGGTGGAAGGATTTCTGAGTAAACAAGGTATTGGTAATCAGAGTTCTGTGAAAAATCAATAGCAGACTAGAAATTCACTCTGCTGCCTTTTTTTTTTCTCCAATTAACCATTCTTTGCATGCTTTCTCTTTGTCCTTTGGTAATATGTATAAGATACCACCTTCAGAAAAGTCACTGAAACGACATTTATTCTTCACTTGAATCCTGGCCAGAATCCTCAAAATAACAGATTTATGTGGCCTACTGGTTGCCCACATATTTTATTCCATCTGCCTTTATATTCCATTTATTTATTTTCCCTGTCTTCTAGAGTTATCTTCCTCAGGTTCAGGGCATCCAACCTTGTCTTCTGTCTAGACTCTATTGTTTGACTTATTCCTTTATCTAATTTTAATAGCCAAGGCTCTGCTTTAAAGCCAGGTTGTATTCCTAACCCCTCTATACTTTGAGCATTTTTTCCTCTGAAAGGATGACATATTATTTTGCATTTTGGCATAGCTTATTATTTGCTTTCTATTTTATCTTTTGTTCTTGGAAAATCTTACTCCTGGTCCTTGGCCCTCTCGCCTCCATTTGTCTCTAACTGGTGAATTGATGACCAGTATAAATATTGGAATAGGATTCATTAACATCCTTCATAGCTTCTGAAAATTGATCACTTCCCAGCTTTTTAGAGTTTAAACAATTTGACAGGCATGTGTGCAGTGAGCTCAAGTGACATGGATGATATAAGGCACATATCCTTATTGTAACTCTTGATTTCCCGCTTAAGTTTCTGTCTTCCCCCAAGGAAAATAGGATTATAATCAGGCTTTACTGTTGATCTTTTTGCAGTGAGAATGGCCTGGCACATAATAGGTGCCCAAGAAATATTTATTGAATAAATGATTAGGTGCTATGGAAGTAAAGATGACTGTTGTTGTTGTTCAGTCACTCAGTCATGTCCAACTCTTCCTGACCCCATGGACTGCAGCACACCAGGCCTCCCTGTCCTTCACTGTCTCCTGGAGCTTGTTCAAACTCATGACTATTAAGTTGGTGATGTCATCTAACCATCTCATCCTCTGTTGTTCCCTTCTCCTCCCACCTTCAATCTTTTCCAGCATCAGGGTCTTTTCCAAGGAGCCAGTTCTCCTGGAAGGACTTCTCTCCAGGTGGACAAAGTATTGGACTTTCAACTTCAGCATCAGTCCTTCCAGTGAATATTCAGGAATGATTTCCTTTAGGATGGACTGGTTTGGATCTCCTTGCAGTCCAAGGGACTCTCAAGAGTCTTCTCCAGCACCACAGTTCAAAAGCATCAATTCTTTGGCACTCAGCCTTTTTTACAGTCCAACACTCACATCTGTACATGACTACTGGAAAAAAAAACATAGCTTTGACTACATGGACTTTGTCAGCAAAGTGATGTCTCTGCTTTTTAATGTGCTATCTAGGTTGGTCATGGCTTTTCTTCCAAGGAGCATGCATTTTTAAATTTCATGGTTGCAGTCACCATCTGCAATGATTTTGCAGCCCAAGGAAATAAAGTCTGTCACTGTTTCCATTGCTTCACCATCTATTTGCCATGAAGTGATGGGCCTGGATGCTATGATGTCAGTTTTTTGAATGTTGAGTTTTAAGCCAGCTTTTTCACACTTCTCTTTCACCTTCATCAAGAAGCTCTTTAGTTCCTCTTTGCTTTCTGCCATTAGGGTGGTGTCATCTGCCTACCTGAGGCTGAGTACTGCCTTGCCGTACAGCCTTGACGTACTTCTTTCCCAATTTTGAACCAGTCTGTTGTTCCATGTTTGGTTCTAACTGTTGCTTCTTGACCTGCATACAGATTTTTCAGGAGGCAGGTAAGATGCTCTGGTATTCCCATCTATTTAAGAATTTTCCACAGTTTGTTGTGACCCACATGGCCAAACAGCGCACTGCAGTCCATGGGGTCACAGAGTCAGACACAACTGAACTGAACTGAACATGGTCAAAGGCTCTAGTGTAGTCAGTGAAGTAGGAATAGATAGTTTTCTGGAATTTCTTTGCTTTTTCTATTATCCAGCGGATGTTGGGAATTTGATCTCTGGTTCCTTTGCCTTTTTAGCTCCAGCTTGTACATCTGGAGTTTCTTGGTTCATGTACTCTTTCTGGGGACATAGCTAAACTTCATTCCCCCACTACACATACGTATAGTTATATGTCACTCTGGGCTGAGGCAATTTGCAGTGTGTGAGCCATTTCACATTTTTTCTTTTCATTTCATGAATATTCTATATTGAAGTGGCAGAACTGTTAAATATCAGGAGTCTGGGTAACCTAGCTGCTGTTTGGAGGGCATATGCTCAGGAATAATGCTTCTCAACTAGGATTTCCCATACTGACCTTATGTAAGTTCAGCCACTAATAATTGATAATGATACCTTCCTTTCCTCAATCTCAATAATTGAGGAACTTAGCTTAAAAATTTCCTCAGAAAAGTTTTCCCTGAACTACCTGCCACTCCCAATACACACACACACATAAATTCTCATGGAGTCATTTAAATTCCTTTTATAATAATTACCCATTTTGCATTGACACCATTGTTTGTGTGATTAATATTCATTTCTCCTACTGAATTATACCTTCCATGAGAGTAAGGCTATGTCTTTTCCATCACCATTTTATTTGCTTTAGGAATTTGATAAATATTTGTTGAATGGATTAATTGTAAATTGACCATCTGGAACTATCATTATGCCTGAATTTGTTAGCATTTGCATGGAATGTGGGTACTGAAAATACCACTAGGTTAATAGATTGCAGCTTCAGTAATGATGTAGATGTTAACGTTTGCCATCCAAACGTTAGTTACTTAGGATTTTCCAATTGCCATAATGCTTTCATTATGCCTAGAAGATTCTGATACTCACTGCTTTCTGGAGTGCATTTCTTCTTCACAAAGTGTGACAAAAACTTGCCCTCCATCTCAGCTTCTCACCCAGTAAGTTATACCTAACTACTCTTTATCAACAAGGTTAGTTTCTGGATGTGAAGTTTCATTCAGATTTCCACTTAATCCTGACCCTTGCCTCTGCCCCGTCTCATCAGCAGATTGCTGAGGTAGATCCCACCACATGCCCAGATCTCCTGTAATTATGACAGTTTTGTTCAAAGCCCAGACTTCCATTACACAAATAAATTTAAAAAAAAAATGCTTTTGAGAATTTTGACCTGTATTCTTATCTGCAAAGCTGCAAAATCTACAATTCCTAATGTTGCTTGATTTAGTTTTCTGGGTGGACCTGTGCACGTACACGTGCTGAGAACATTAATAGAAGTGTGTTCATTTAGATTCTAAGAAACCTTCATTTCGAAGAGAAATAAAAATTCCTTGTGCATTTCTCTCAAGCATGGAAATGTATAATGCAGTTAATTTGGTTATTTCCCCCATAATTACCATTAGTTAACCTTGAATTTCAATTTTACAATGTAAGCTGCAAACTATTAAGCATGTTACAGTGTTTTCTACTAAAATAGTATGGTAAATCACCCCCCCCCCAAATATTTATGATACAATATACATGTTTTATTAAGTGCTTTGGCTGCTAAGTTCATTTTTTATCTTGGAACATTAACATCTACATCATTACTGAAGCTGCAATCTATTAACCTAGTGGTATTTTCAGTACCCGCATTCCATGCAAATGCTAAACTTTGGCTGAAAAATTATAGAACACCTTAAGTTTACGTTGTGTGATTTATAGTTTTGGAGTATGTTCTATGCACATTACTTTTGGATCTTTGTCAAACACAAACACGTATAATTATGCCATTTTGTGCTTGTAGAATCCAGGCTTCTGGGCAGTGATATGGCTTACCAAGTTCATAAAGCTACTGGAATTCAGGGTCAAAGCTTGTCCTTTGAGTTAAGTTTTCAAAGGTCTCAGAAGACTTCTTTTATTTCTTATTTTCCCTAGAAACCCCAGAATGAGGATTCTAAAGGGCTACTCTTTGCCATCCAAACGTTAGTTACTTAGGATTTTCCAATTACCATTCTGGTAGTTTTTTCATGGTGTTGACAGTGGTACCTCTAATGCCAAGGTCACTGGTAAGGTATTGCATTCATCACAAAGCCAAACTTGGTTATTGCTGTGACTTTCTCCAGTTGAATCAATCAGCAAGTACTTTTTCGGTACCAATTAGCATGGCATTGTGAAGGACACATTCAAATAAATACATCTCAGAGACTGACAGTTAGGAGGTAGGTAATCAAGGAACAAAATTAGCACACAGGAAGCAATGAGGAAGAAGACAAACACCATAAGACTTGAGCAATTTTAGAATGTCCTGAAAGGCAGAAGGGACCTGACTGAGACTAAGGGAGACGGAGGAATGTATCCAGTCAAACAGCACACAGGCTGGGAAAGGGATTCAAAATCAACCTTTGGCCACAGATACACCTCAGCCCATACAATGGAGATGAGAGATCTGAGATTAGAAAAAAAGATAGCTTATCATTAAGCCTCTTCATGAAGGTAGGATAAAATCTACTTTAGAAAGAAGTAATGGTGTTTATTCCACGTGGAAAAATATAATAAAGGCACCAATGAGGAGATGGACATGGAGGTTTTGCCAGACGGGAACCAAAACTGACCCATTTGTTAAAAGCAAGATGTGCCAAACACTGAAATGAGCATTTTTCAAATACTATTTCATGTTATCCTGACAATGGGCCCTCCTCAGTGGCTCAGCACTAAAGAATCTGTCTGCAATGCAGGTGAAGAAGGAGATGCTGGTTCAATCCCTGGGTCAGGAAGATCCCCTGGAGGAAGAAATGGAAACCCACTCCAGTATTCTTGCCTGGAAAATCCCATGGACAGAGAGGCCTGGAGGGCTAAGGTCCATTTGGTCTCAAGGAGTTGAACATGACTGAGTGACTGAACACATCTTGACAATGTATCTGAAAATAAAGAGATATTACTGATATAGTCATCATATATTTTTCTATTTTCTTCATAACTGTTTCTTGTTTCTATTCCAAAAATACACATAAGCCTGGTATCCATGTCTTCTATCATACTTGATGGAGCTTTAAATTTTGACCATTAAGGACAATTGCTTAGTATTATAACCTATTGTCACCTAGGAGAATGTTTTTTAGTAGCAGCTATGATTTCACGGAAGACATAGCTTCTTCCATTTCCTTTCAATGAATCTATGTCATGAACTTTACAAGATGGTGAGGAAGAAAAATTCAAAACACCTAGTCTTTGCCTCTGAAAACTTAGAGTCTAGTAGGAAAACAAAAGAACACAAATAACTTTTATAGAATAACAGTGCTCAGACAAGAGATCAATAATTAATACAAAGTGAGCACCTACTTATACTATATACTATTAGACATAAAAACCATCTGTGTGTGTTATCTCATTTATCTTTCAATAACCAGCCAAGAACATTACTAAGGCAGTGTTAAGAAAGGGAAAATGAAATATCAGAGTAATTCAGAAAATTGTCCTTAGTCACACAGCTGCTGCAACAGTTAATCTTGAAGCCAAATCTGTCTAGTGCAGAAACCATGTCCTTCATAGAGCCGGTGCCTAATAAAAGAGAGTGGTTAGTATTGTTTTATATTTGTTTAGAATATTTCTTTAACTATTTCACTACACAAGCTCACACTTCCTTAAGAGCAAATCAGAGAGAACTTCATTTAACCACCCTAATTCAATTAATCTCTGCAATTTTCTTAAAGGAAATGATTTTGTCTTACTTTCTTCTCTGATCCTGATTTCTTACCACATACACAGTCTTCTTAAGTCTAAGAAAAAAAGAAAAGTTTATTTTTTTAAACTTTTCAATTGAAGGATAATTGCTTGACAGAATTTTGTTGTTTTCTGTCAAACAGCAACATGAATCAGCCATAGGTGTACATATGTCCTCTCCCTCTTGAATCTCCCTCCCACCTCCCTCCCCATTCCACCCTCTAGGTTGACAGAGCTCAAGATCAAGCTCAAGTCCCTATTTGAGTTCCCTGAGACCTACAGCAAATTTGCATTGGCTATCTATTTTACTTATGGTAATGTAAGTTTCCATGTTACTCTCAACATATATCTCACCCTCTCCTCCCCTCTCTCTGTGTCTATAAGTCTGTTCTCTATCAGACCTGTTTTAAGTACTGTGTGTCTCACTACAAGAGAAATTTAGAGAATAGCATTACTGACCTAAATTCTGCAGGCTGAATCATTCAGGACCTTTGAGTGACAGCTTGGCTGGAGGTGGGAACTCAGGCTTGACTTGAGTACTTAATGCTTGTTCCCAGCTTTTCTGTGATTTGGAAGTGACTTGCTAGAGCTGAAGTATTAATAGAACATTGTTCGTCCTGATTTGCAGAAGGGAACTTGTTTCTATTCCAAAAATATACAGTAGTGAAGCTCAAGTATGCGTCTCCTAAAACAAGTGAAAGTCGCTCAGTCGTGTCCAACTCTTTGTGACCCCATTGACTATACAGTCCATAGAATTCTCCAGGAAAGAATACTGGAGTGGGTAGGCTTTCCCTTCCCCAGGGGATCTTCGCAACCCAGGGATCGAACCCAGGTCTCCCTCATTGCAGGCAGATTCTTTACCAGCTAAGCCACAAAGGAAGCCCTCCTAAAACAAATCATTATAAAAACAAGAAGTTGATCTTATGTAAGCTATATTTAATCAGAAGGTTGTTGCTCCTGCACATCAACATAGCAACTCATGTTCAAATGCATTTCTGAATCAGATAATGACAGGTACATATTTTCTGAATGTTGATATTCTGTCATAAATATGTCTTTCTTTTTGATTAAAAGGCTTATGTGCCTTTTAACTTAAGGATGATTTGTTGTCCTCTTTTTGGCAGTTTTAGGTGAGTTCTAATTTAATTTTCTTTTCCCAGGAACAGGAGTCAGTATCACATAGTGATGGAAAGTCCTATGGCTGGAGGTGTCTAGTGTTGAAAATAAGAGTGAGTTTCTTTCTTGACAAATTGAGAACAAAATCTTAGCACTGATTCTCATTTGTGTGTGTGTGTGACTTTGCTGAAGTCACAAAGACTCTGACTTTCCTTTCACTCACATGTTAAATTATTTAGTGTGAGTATTAAATAATGTGCTCCTGAGCACAGTACAGACATATAGCAAATTTTTTATACCTTGCCTCTGAGAAGTATAGCTCATCAATATTTCTCTTCTTTGCTTGTACTGATCCTTGAATTTATGGATGCTGCTAGGGAGCAAGAGACAAAAGCATCCTTAACGAGGAAAGTAAAATGAAATCTGTGAGATGTAGCCCCATAATTATTAATATTAAATTTGAATTATCAAAGACCTGAGGAACAATGCAATGAGAGTAAATATGTAGAAATTTTACTAGTTCTTCCAGGAGGCTGCAGTCCCATGTTCTGAGAGATACAGACTACTATATATGGTCCTGCTTGGTTTCCTAATTCATTTTGCAGCATTATGAACCTAATCTGTATTATTTGCAGTCTTATCAGTCACCTCTTTACTTCTATGATTTAGGACTCAATTTAAGAATCAGTGGCTGCCTTTGTCTCTTTCCTGAATATGGAAGAAACCCCCTACCACAGAAATGGACCATCTGATGCTTGACAGAATCTTATAAAGTTGTCTACTTCCTTCCTGTCATCTTATCTGTGTACTACTCAGATCCAGCTCTGCAGAGTGTCAATGATCAGGAGGGACCAGGCATGTTCAACAGTCTGAGTACAGTGCTCTCAACGAACCCAGGTGTAGTTTAAACCATCTCTCGAAGCAGATGCTGTGTCATTATGTATTTTGTGGTTGCTGCAAAATGCTGTGAAAATCAATTGCTGTGGCTACATTGTTTCATTTTGCCTAAAAACTCCCACTTACTTCTACAGCAATAGACACAGGTTAACAGCTTTTTATACATTATAAATCTACAAGTAGTACCTTTTTGCCTTTTCATCCATGACCTTTTCCTATTAACCTTTTCCTCGGTTTTCTCTGTAACAAGTTTGATAGCAGTATTCAGAATTCACTTACTTTATTTATCAATTCACTTAATTTATTTATCAAGCTAACCATTGGTATGTAACATAGAGGAAAAAAAACTCACAAATCATAAATACAGTTGCATACATTTTCAGAAAAAGAACCTATTTATGTTACTAGAAGACACTGAAGATTAGATGAAGAAACAACTTTACCGCATTTTGGAAACCCCTTAATTCCTTATCTAGTGACTCTCTCTCACAAAGGACCACATGCAATACAACAGATACATTTTGTAAGGTTTTAATGAGTTCAATAATTGCAGAAAAAATTTTTTTACTTACATTTTTCCTAAACAAAAATTTCATCTCAAGATCTACATATAATTGGTAAAATATAATCTCTATTATTATTATAATTATCATTTCAAGACCAAGTATATCCTTTTAAATGTACATGTTTTAAAATAATAATTTTCTATGCTTAAAATTCTCAGTGTACACTGACAAAAATTGGGGAGGGAAGTTAATTGGAGAGCATGTATCAGCTTGGTCAATATGTATTTTATTACTCAGAAATTCTAATTGAAGACAATAACATATAGAAATAGACATCTATAAGCATAGATCTGTATGTTTTACCTTGCAAAATTGTTTAAAATGGAAGATCTGAGGGACTAAACCTAAGCAGGGTTTGATATGGTAGGAACTTAGCAATTTATGGTGGTCCCACTTTGAAAATCTGACTGTATGTGTTAATCGCTCAGTTATGACTGACTTTTTGTGACTCATGGACTGTAGCCCACAGGTTCCTCTGTACATGGGATTTTCCAGGGAGGAATACTGGAATGGGTTGCCATTTCCTGATGGCTCAGACAGTGAAAATCTGAACCTGCATGCAAAACTTATAGGAATTTTTAGTTACAATCACCAAAAACTGGGAACAACAAAGCTTTTCATTAAGAGAATTGATAAGCAAGCTATGAAATATCCATAGAATGGAATATTACTCAATGATAAAACTGAATGAGTTATGAAGATGTAAAAAGACATGAATGAAAGTATGAAAGTATCAGGGAGAAAACAATGATGGAAGTAGCTTGAAGGTACACAGGAGCCAACTGAAAGAGCTCTTAACAGATTACACAGCAGAATAAAAAAATTAATATATATAACACAAAGTATAAAATAAATATCAATGAAGCTACACTTTTATGAATAAATTATTGACTAAATAAACAAATGAAGGAGAAGAGGCAAATCTCTTATGCAAAAGATTCCAGATAATTTGTTTTGTTATTCCAAACTCAAAATTTCTCCATTTGGTTGTTTCTTTAGCTCATTTATGTCATTGTGTAGAATTCATCTGAAGATATATTGCATGCTGTTTTTCTTATTGAAAGGTTTTATTTGGGGAAAAAATGGTTCTTACAACAACAGCAAAAACAAAAACAAAAACAAATTCCAGTAAACATGTACTTTTTTTTTACATTTGCTATTTATGGGGTCACGAAGAGTTTGACACTATTGAGCTTGAGCGACTGAACTGAACTGAACTGATACTTGTTGAACCAATATTGATACATTATTACTAACTAAAGTATATGCTTTATTTAGATTTTCTTAATTCTAGAATAATATCTTTCTCTTTTTAAACCTCATTCAGTATTTCATAATACACTTAGTTATTATGTCTCCTTGTGTTCCTCTTGGCTATAACAATCCTCAACCTTTCCTTGTTTTTGATGACCTTTCTAGTTTTCAGGAGTACTGGCCAAGTATTTTGTAAGATGTCTGTCAGTTTGAATGTGTCTGATTTTTTTTTTTTCATAATTAGAATGAGATTATCGGTTTGGAGAGGAAGACCACATAAAAATAAAGTGTTATTTTTATCACATTAAATGAAGTGTAGATAATACAAGCATGAGGTAGTGTTGTTGCTACTGACCTAGATGACCTGGTTGAGGTAGTGTTTGTCAGATTTCTCTAATATAGTTATTTTTTAAAGTCATTTTCCATATTATACACTTTGGAAATCACTATGGCCAGGTTACACTTTATATTTGTAAAGAACTTCTATTAAAACAAAAATAATCACCTGATTAAAAAATAAGTAAATGATTCATACAAACAATTTACAAAAAATGGAAATACAAATGGTTTAAGCATGTGAAAAGTGTTCAACTTTACAAATAATAAAAGAATTGCAATTTAAACCATGTAAGTTGGAAAGTTTACCAACACATTGCATTGGTGTGGAATCAGGAAACAGCCAGATTCACGTATTTCTTGTTGAAGTGTAGGTTAATATGACTTTTGTGGGAGGCCTTCATTAAATCTATCAAAATTTAAAATGCACACATACTTCCATCCAGTGAATCTTACTCTAGTAATATTCAACAGATATGATTGCTCATGTCCAAAGTGACATATGATGAATCATCATAATTGTCTGTTTTTAATTGAAAATATTAGAAATGATGTAATTTTACATCTATAGTCCTGCTCATGGTATGTCCTCTAGGCATTCAATTACAAAGAAATTTAGAAGAAAGACAATTAGCATTACTTGGTGCATACCATATGCCAAGTTCAATGTTTCATGCCTGAAGATTCAGTAATTAAAAAGATATTATACCTTCCCTTAAGATGCTCCGTAACTAACTACTGTTGCTGTTGTTGTTGTTCAGTTGCTATGTTCTTTCCAGCTTTTTGCAACCCCCTGGACTACAGCATGCCATGCTTTCCTGTCCTTCACTATCTCCCAGAGATGGCTCAGATTCATGTCCAATGAGTTGGTGATGCTATTTAATCATCTCATCCTTTGCCACCCTCTTCTGATTTGTCTTCAGTTTTTCTGAGCATCAGGGTCTTTTCCAATGAGTCAGCAACATCAAGTGGCCAAAGTATTGGAGCTTCAGTTCCAGCATCATTCCTTCCAATGGATATTCAGGGCTGATTTCCTTTAGGATTTATGGTCTTGATCTTGCTGTCCAAGAGACTCTCAAGAGTCTTCTCCAACAATACAATTCCAAAGCATCAATTCTTCAGTGCTTTTTACATTCAATTCTCATATCCACACATGCCTACTGGGAAAACCATAGTTTGGATTATATACACGTTTGTCAGCAAAGTGATGTCTCTGCTTTTTAATATGCTGTCTACTTTTGTCATAGTTTTCCTTCAAAGTGTCTCTTAATTACATTTCTTTACTGTCTGCAGTGATTTTGAAACCCAAGAAAATAAAATTTGTCACTGTTTCCACTTTTTTCCCATTTGCCATGAAATCATGGGACCGGATACCAAGATCTTCATTTTTCAAATCTTGAGTTTTAAGCCATTTTTTTTTTTTTTGCTCTCCTCTTTCACTTTCATCAAGAGGCTCTTTAGTGTCTCTTCATTTTCTGCCATTAAGGAGGTATCATCTGCATATCTGAGGTTGTTGATATTTCTCCCAGCAATCTTGATTCCAGCTTATGATTCATCCACCCCAGCATTTTGTATAATGTACTCTGCATATAAGGCAAATAAGCAGGGTGACAATATACAGTCTTGCTGTATGCCTTTCTCAATTTTGAACCAGTCTGTTGTTCCATGTCCAGTTCTTAACTGTTGCTTCTTAACTTTTTTTCATATAGTTTTCCAGGAAACAGGTAAGGTAATCTGGTACTCCTACTCCATTTAGAAATTTCCACAGTTTGTTGTGATCCACACAGTTCAGTAAATAAATTCATGTAAAACAAGATCATATTACTAGCAAAAGTGACTCTTCACCACACATTGTGAAAGTTTAATGGAGGCTCTGATTTCCTGGGGACAGGAAGGATGAGTGTAATAATGGACTCAATAAAGGCTTTATAGAATAAATGATGATTATAAGTAAACAAATCTTCTAGACTAAAAAGAAGCAGAGAATAGCATGAACAATGGAAAGAACATTAAGAAAGGAAGATCTGTTTTAAATGCCTTTTTGTGAGTCTTAAGTTGTTTGCTATCAGCATCTTTATGCTTATCTTGGATGTATCCTGTTTCCTAGATATATGACACAGTTCAAAGTCTCAGAATAATTCAAAGTACAATTGTATGTCTGTCCATAATTAAAAGTTGACTAGTAGTCTAGCGTGTTGTGAGAAAAATTCTTCAGTTCTTTTTGTTTCATGTGAATCCATTGTATAGATACTTTCAACAATTAGGTGAAAGCACTTTACAAAGTCTAAATCCATATGTGGAGTTTGACAAAAGGATGATGATGGTAATGATCGTGATGCTGATGATGGTAGTGATGATGATGATGATGAAAAAAAAAAACATAGAATCTGCTTTGTTTCATAACAGAAGAGAATTCTCTTACATACAATCAGTTTGTTGATAAATAGACTAGTTCTGCATGAGCTAAAATCCTGAACAGAGATGCTTGACAAGAGAAAATGGATTGATACCGTCTTGACATATCCCTATGAACTGAAAAGCAGATGATTTCCCCTGGTATCTGAGAGCTTGGAGAAGACAGACTGTCTCACTAATAACTCGACTTCTTCCACCAAAAACTTCAATAAAAATGATATAGTTTGAGCTTCAGCATATGTCCTTAGTTGTGAATGGAGTCTGGCTTTTTTGAAATAATAGGAGCAGGGAGATATCAAAGTCAAGGAGATTTTGTGTGCATTTTCTGTGTAACTGTATGCGCGTGTGCACAACCACATATATTGATCCGTGCATACAAATACACATGAATATATGCACATACGTCCACATCAATATCCATATACACATACACGTATCTGACGTGTTATTTGCAAGTGTCTCTCATACACTTTTCCAGGTTTGGGTGGACTCCAGCAGTTGGTGATGGACAGGGAGGCCTGGCGTGCTGCGGTTCATGGGGTCACAAAGACTCAGACATGACTAAGCGATTGAACTGAACTGAATTTCTTTTTCTTCCCCCAAACTGCAGGCATATTAATTTGAGCCAGGGTACCTTAACATCATTCCTGAAACCGATGCCATTACATCACTGTCATAGTATTCATAAAGAAACCATCAGGAATGACTAGCATCTAATGTAGCGCATGCTGCTTCTGCAGTGCGTGAGTTCATGATAATTAAACCTGCCATTTTGGATGCTTTCTGTAGTGCGTGAGTTCATGATAATTAAACCTGCCATTTTGGATGCTTTGACAAAGAACTTGAATTGGAAATACTTTCCTTCACTTTTTGTAATATGACTATTTCAATGAGTGCTTTTAAATAATTTGGGATAATATAAAATACTTTCCTCCAAGGTTTAAATGGGCAACAAGCTGCATAATATTTTTTTTCTTTGCTTCAATTTCTCATACATTAACCACACAGAAGTGTGGCATAATAAAGAGGATAGATGGAGGAGTGAGCCAGTTCTAAATAAGCATACATCCAAGAAATATTGTGTGTCACTGGACTGGACATGCACTTAAATATCAGAATTAGCTAGGAAAATAAGACAATAATCTTAAACCTCAGATTTAGGCTTCATTGCCCAAAGAGGCATGTAGAGGAAGAAATTTGAGTTGCCAAGAAGATAGACCCAATAAAATTTGTTCAAATATGGATGAGGGGAGAGTTCATTATATAAATATGATGAACAATCTCATTTATATTAATAATACGGAATGAAGTATATAGCTGGGCCTCATGGGCCTGGTTCTAGATTGTCAGGAGCTAATTTCTCTCTCTCTCTGTCCTCTCTCTCTCTCTCTCTCTCTCACACACACACACAGACACAAATGCAAATGCACTATGGCCTCCCTTCCTTCCTTTTATAACATACCAAAAACCCCTTCCTTCCTTTTTCCTGTCCTTTCTTCCCTATCAGTATGTCTGATGCTTTCTACCTACTGCAAACCAGCAGGTCTCTTAACTCTCTGTGTTATTTTCCCCTAACTATGGCTTGAATGTGGCTCTGATTTATCTTGGCACAAACTCTGCAAAGTCTGGCCTCAACAATACACAGATTTTTATCTATAGAAAAACATCCTATCCTGTGGCTAACCTCTCTGTCTTCTAGTTCATTTTCTCAAGAAGAATCCACTATGCCAATGGGCTGCCTAGCCTTGCTTAAATTTAGGTATTACCCGTTTTGCTCATTGGAGATATGTGCTCATTTATGTCACTCTTCTGGAGTTCTGTGGGACTAGCAAATTGACTCTCATACTCCAGTATGTTACAAACAGTGCAAATTGTTTAGGCACCTATTGTCTACCTTATTCACTAGTCGTCTTCAGTAATTTGACTTTCCAAATGAAATTTAATCAATTAATTGACAAGTAGATTTGAGCACTTGTTGTAGATCATCATTATCTTAAACTCTGGAGAGATTGCAAGACAATCATAAGATATGTTACTAGTTTTAATGGAATTTAGAAAACAACTGTGGGCAAGACCAACAAAGCATTTGAGATAATCAATAAATAAATTACTCATTTCTGCAGCATATATATAATAATTAAATAATAGAAGAATTGTGGGTGAATATAGTCTTAGATTTCATAGACAGGATAGGAGATGTCATGAAATGAGGCATTCTTGAGAGCAAAGAATTTATTCAAATTCTAGCGCTGACTCTGTTCTCATCTGGTCTGTATCCTGGAGCAAGCCACTTGTTTTCTCTGGGACTTAGTTCATTTTCATGATGCCTTTTGAAGAAGATCATTGAGAGACCATGACCATTGGTTGACGTGGTTGGTCCAGAGTAACCAGAGGCTCTGCATGTCTTCTCCATCCTTGGAATGTATTTTCCACCCATTGTTTCTGCAGTGGGAGCCATTTTCAAGGACACAGCCTTGAGAAAGCAAAGTGCTGCTGAGACCATCTGGGTGGTCTGTGTGACTGATTACTCACATTAGAGCCTCTATAAAAGCTTGGAAGATTCTGGTGGGAGGATGTGGAGATCTACTCATTTTGAGACTGCCCAAGACAAGCTTAGCATGTAATTCTTTTGCTTCCTAAACCTGCCTCCCACCAATCTAGAGTGGCTCGCCCCTTTCTCCAATCTTGTCCTCTGTGTAGAGAGTCAGTTTCAGATTTCATGCTGGAAGCTCCTGAGTTTTCAAAACAACATGTCTGTATTATAATGTTTCCTTAATTTCCTTTCATCTTGAGCCTGAAAAAGTCAGTGATACACGTGGGAGAACGTCTTTATTATTGGGTTTTGTAGCAGAAAGAACAGAAGGATAAAGGGGAGAGAAAAATCAGAAGTCATATCAGTGTTTCTAGTCTAGTTTGATGAATTTTTCTTATAAAGATAGTATGTTGAGGTCAGTGTAATGCTAAAAGCTTTAAGCCTAGAACTGAGATAAATGCTTAGTGTGTTTAAGAAAGGTAATTGTGTATCACAGTTTTCAAGTGTATGTGATATATATGTATCTTTGCAGTAAAGCTGGAGTGAAAAGTTTTTGTTCTTTTTTTTTTAATCCTGGGTTAAAAAAGTGATTTTTGATAAAGTAACTCTGCTATGCTTTGGAAATCAGTTGTGGATTTCAGCAAACCTGATTCCCTGCTGTGTAAAATGAGAAACCCAAAGAAGAAGAAAGATCTGTCAGGAGAATACGTGAACTCAATGCTTTGATTAACAGGCGGCCAGGTGTTAAATTTAATTGCCTCTAGAAGTAAAGAAAATTTTACTTTTCAACATTAGTCCCACACTTCCTAATGATGGTGCATTTTTTCATGAGGAAGGAAAGGAATGGTATACCTGGCAAAGCTTATATTTTAAGGAAATATGTTGATGGTAAGAGACAAAATTACTCTTAATTTAACAAATTTGCATTACAAAGATTATATTTTTAATGTAAGAGATATAAAACATACAACAGAGTAAAAAGATACACATCTATATTCCATTTTTCTCAGTTACTAACATTTATCATATTTACTTCATATTCACTTAAGAAGCCAAGCAACTACAGATCAAAGTGATAACCCCAAGACACTTGCTCTAATCCAATTTCCTGATATTCTCACAGAAATTTATTATCTTAAATTTATTTTTTTAATCAGGAAAAGGGAGACACAATGTTTATGGCCACATATACTTTCTGCATGTTTACAATATTCATAAAAATATGCTGTATGATGGCCAATGTTACATGTTCATGTGTATTTTTAAATGAATTTTGTAAAATTTATAAAATTGTATCTAAGTTTTTCATTTTAAAACACTTTGCGGATACTTCGCTGGTGGTCCAGTGGTTAAGACTCTGTACTTCCACTGCAGTGGGGTGCAGGTTCGCTCCCAGTGTGGGAAGTTCCATACGCTTCCTGGAGTAGCCAAGAAAATTAAAAGAGAGAGAGAAAGGTAATTACCTAAATGGAAACATACTAGCTCTACTTAATTCCATTGTGTGAATATGCCACCATTTATTTGTTCATTCTTTTGTTAATAAGCATTTTAATACATTTTTAACTTGTTAGCCGCATGAACATTCTTGTTTATACCTCCAAAGAGATGTGTGCTACCTTTTCTCTATAAATTCAAAGGTATAGTAGTTGGTTTAAGGATACATGCTTTTTCATTTTACTTTTCACTAACCAACTGCTTTCAAGATAAATTGTATTAATATAAATTAATAAAAATTATAAAATCCCATCAATAATGTATATAATATCTGACTTGTTCATATCCTCACTATTAATTAAAAAGTTCAGACTTCTCAGATTTTCAGCATGCTGGATATTGGAAAATATTGCAGCTTGTTTAATTTGCATTTCCTGAATAATGATAGAATTAAAATATTTTTGTAGGTTTACTGTTTTTTCTGACTTCCTCCTCTATAAATTGTCTTTTGTAGCTTTTGTCAATTTCTCACTGCATAGGTTATGCATTTGCATTAAGATTTCTAAAATATTTTAAAATAAATTTTTGATGCTTTTCCTTTATTAATAATTTTCCTTTATCAGTTCAGTTCAGTTCAGTTGCTGAGTCGTGTCCTACTCTGCGACCCCATGAATTGCAGCATGCCAGGCCTCCCTGTTCATCACCATCTCCCAGAGTTCACTCAGACTCACATCCATCGAGTCTGTGATGCCATCCAGCCATCTCATCCTCGGTCGTCCCCTTCTCCTCCTGCCCCCAATCCCTCCCAGCATCAGAGTCTTTTCCAATGAGTCAACTCTTCACATGAGGTGGCCAAAGTACTGGAGCTTCAGCTTTAGCGTCATTCCTTCCAAAGAAATCCCAGGGCTGATCTCCTTCAGAATGGACTTGTTGGATATCCTTGCAGTCCAAGGGACTCTTAAGAGTCTTCTCCAACACTACAGTTCAAAAGCATCAATTCTTTGGCGCTTGACTTTTAACATTTTTAATGGTTTCTCTGTTCACAGACATTTTAATGTACTCACATTTATTGATGTTGTTTCTTTATATGGCATGTAATTCATGAATTTTGCAACAAATATTTTTCCATCTTAAGTTCATAAAATGTTATATTTTACTGGGTAAAATTTTAAATGTGTGTGTATGTGTGCCAAGTTCCTTCAGTCATGTCTGACTCTGTGAGACTCTATGGACTATAGCCTGCGGGGCTCCTCTGTCCATGGGATTCTCCAGACAACAATACTGGAGTGAGTTGCCACGCCCTCCTCCAGGTGATCATTCCAACCCAGGAATCAAACTTGTGCCTGTACATCTCCTGCATTGGCCGCCAGGTTCTTTACCACTAGTGCCACCTATTAGCATTTAAATATAAAAATAACTATATTTACACTCACTTAAAATGCTTTATTTTAAATGCATTGTTATTTTTTCCACAAGGATAACTAATATTACTGAGTAATCTGAAATTTTCAGATTAAATCCTACTACATGGTTCCTCTTTCAAATTTTGTTTTATTTTCTTTCCACTTTCTACATGAATTTATGATTGGGACTGTACCAAAAAATAGAAAAACATATGTAAATATTAATTTTATAGGTTATAGTGGAGACCTTTACATCTTTATGACTTCAGATGTTTTCATCTATGAACATGGCATATATTTCTATTTGTCCATGTCTTTTTATTTTATTGTTTATTTTATTTGTTCTTAAAATATTCACATCTTTTGATAAGATCTTCCTATGCCTCTCACAGTGATGGTCCTTATTAAATAGGAATTATTATTGGTATTGCATCAGTTATTTTTTACTAACAAGAATGCTATAATTGTTTAAAGATTGGACTTTACCAGAAAAACAGGTGAATGAGCCAAGTTTTATCTTGATATTTTTGGTAGAAAATATTTTTATTCAAATGGAAATTTTTTCTTTTTATTTCCAATTATAATATATTTTATTTCTATTAATTTGTCTTATGACTTGGTAGGACTTACAGTAACAATTTATAATTTTATTAGATTACTCAGAGTTTCCCATATAGATATTTATGTCATTTGCAGATGGGGATTATTTTATTTCTTCCTTTCTCATCTGTATGCCTTTTATTTTATTTTCTTGCCTTATAATGCTGGCTAGTACTTTCATTACTATGTGAATAGCAAAGGAGAGAATGAATATCTTTTTGCCTTGTTATTGTTAGGCAGTGAGTATTCAGTGTTTTACAAATATGTCTGATGTTAACTTCAGTATTTTTTAAATATTTTAATCTAATTGAAATATTTCCTTTATATTCCTAGTTTTCTGATAATTTTTATGTTACAAATAGTGTTGAATTTTGTTAATTTTTTTCTCTGCATTAAGGATTTTTTTCACATAATTTTTCTCATTTATTCTATCAAGATGGTATATTACATTGATAGATTTAAAAATATTAAATCAAGTTTACACCTTTGAAATAATCATAACTGGTCCAGCCAAAAAGGGGCTTTACTATATTTTCTAGCTTGTTGCCTTATGAGCATCTTTGCAAAATGTTTTAAAAATCCTTCTTTATCAATACAGAATGAATTTAATCAAGTATGGTATTGCTGATAGGCTAAGAGGCTTATGTTTATATATTTTATATCCAAGTATCATTTTCTCAACAATAATTTCATATCACTATTATGTCAATGTTCCTTTTGCTCATGTAGAGTTATTATTCTCCACTTACAGACTTTAGCCTTCCTTATACATCCTGTTGAAGCTCAGCTTCTCTGAAGAACTTGTTCTAGTTTCCATCATGCAACTCTGATGTGTTTATGATTATGTAATTTAGCAATTATTGAAGTCTAGTGCTTTTTCACCTTATTATTTTATTTGTTGAAGTGCTGCCTTCCATCTGGTCGGTACCTGACAAATTAAATTAAAATCAGTGTGTGTAACTCAGGTATCAATATTGTTTAAAACACTCCAGTTGATACCAATATGTAGCCAAGTCTTTAAGACAACAAAAGTTGTCTCAAATTTGTGATTCTCAGACTTTAGCACATGAAAGAATCATGAGAGTGAGGAGAAGTTAATGAAACAGTTTCTAAGTTCAGCCTCCAGCCTTTCAGATTTAGTAGAAATCTAAATACGTGAAACCCAACAGTTTGCATTAAATAACTGACTAATTGCTTGCTCCCCTGTTCACAAAACACTATGGAAATAACAGATGCATAAACACTCAGTGACCAATCGCCTCACTCCTATCAGATCTGTCACTGACTGGTCACAGTACAATGGGTATCCAGTTCTCCCAGGGGTAGCAAAGCAGTGTTGTACTGCCTTCTCATCTCTTAGTGATAAATTCTCATGACGTTTCACAAAAATGAATGATTGTGAGATGAAACTGGCCAAGAAAGATGAAAGCGCAACAAAGAAATAAGAAGTAGTGATGCTGAAATTGAAATGGAAATATAATGTCAATGAGTTATAGAAAAAATAGCTGACAGTGGGAATGTTCACACTGACACTGGTATATATGCAGTGAGAGAAACTTACTAAAAGGGAACTTACCAACAGAAATAAGGGCTATAATAGTGATGAAATGAACAGCAATATCCCAAAGAAGACAGTGGTGAAAAAGCTTCATGTTATAGGAAATCAAGGAGATCTTGCATAACATTTTAAATACAAAATATGAAATAGTAGAAATTAAGATAATTCACAAAGGCATAGAAGAGATGCTTATCTCAAATTACCTTCTCAGGTAAGCAGTACTTAAGATAAGCAGTACTTACGCAGTACTTAAGTTACTTCTGATATCTTCTACAAAGAATACAAACATTAATTCTCAGTATTTTGGTATTTAAAAGTATAGTATACTAAAGTAACTTTATTTTAAAATTTTCTATATATTTATTATCTACAGTGACAGAGTTTTAAATGTTTTGACAAAATAAGTCAGAGAACAATTATGTTTTCATGATCTTTAAGACTGTTTTAAAAGGTTTCATTTTGCTTAGTTATTTTCATGGTCTCTCACTATTGTACAAAATGAGAATTGCTTAGCTTTCTTGCCTGGAGAATCCCACAGACAGAGGAACCTGGTGGGCTACAGTCCATAGGGTCACAAAGAGTCAGACATAACTGAAGTGACTTAGCATGCACACAAATAATGACTATCTAAGAAAACCTTTATTGATTGTAAAGGAAGTTGACTGTATTCTTGATAGTCATTAATCTGTATCAGTAAGAAGAGGAAAGAAGGGGTTTAATTTCTTATCAGCATCATCTTATTTTCCTTTTATGAGTAATGTTTTGAATCCCTGACATAATTCCATTAGCAAAGAAGTAACTGCAACTTTGCCATTTATTAGTGGAAATATATATTTTTTTAAGATGGAATAGTTCAAGCCCAAAGAAACTAGAAAACAATGCAACAAAAATCCATTTTAAATGCTAACTTTGTGCCATATGTGTTTTATATCATTACACTTTAAGAAATAAAACATTACAGACAGATCATAGTTGAAGCTTCATTTCTCCTGTCTTCTTCCCCAGAGGTAAGTAGAACCCTGAATTTGGTGTGCATCAAGGTAGGAGAAACATTTATGATAATATGAAAGAAGCATTAGCTTCAGAATAAGGCAGATTGTGTTTAGTCCCCAGACCAGTCACTGGAGATGAGTCATTAAGTTCTCTGAGCCTCAGTTTTCTCATGGATGCTGCTGCTAAGTCACGTCAGTCGTGTCCGACTCTGTGCAACCCCAAAGACAGCAGCCCACCAGGCTCCGCCATCCCTGGGATTCTCCAGGAAAGAACACTGGAGTGGGTTGCCATTTCCTTCTCCACTGCATGAAAGTGAGAAGTGAAAGTGAAGTTGCTCAGTCGTGTCCAACTCTTAGTGACCCCATGGACTGCAGTCTACTAGGCTCCTCTATCCATGGGATTTTCCAGGCAAGAGTACTGGAGTGGGGTGCCATTGCCTTCTCCTTTCTCATGGATAGAAAAGGAATAATCCTACTTCTCTCACAAAGTTGAGTTAGGATGAAGAAAGATTGAATCAAAGCTTTCCACACTTAGGAAACAGTAGGTAGTAGCTCTCAGCTTTACTGCTATCACTATTTTGTCTGCTATAGGCTCGGGAGAGTTCAGTGTGGAGAGATGTCTGCAATGTTTCCTGATGTAGGAGTGTCCTTTCTCTTCAGCTAGTTTACAGCTCTTCCCTTGAGCCAGTGGAGCCATTCCTCGCTTTTGTCTCATCTTTCAGTTTCTGCAGGCTGCTGTGGTTAAGGAACTCATTGCAGTCTCCCAAGCAGCGGTGCCCTGAAACTGACATTAGCCCTATAGCAAACGATAATATGAAGTGAAGTTCTGGGGTGGGAATCCTGCATTAAAGAGAAAACGATTCTGTGTAATCACTAGGGGTAGGAGCACTTTTCATGTTGTATACATGTCAGGCAATTTGCCATGTGCAGTGTCATCCCAGCCTTCAGTGGCATGGGAAATTTTACCAAGCGTATTTGTGTAGCATCAAATAGTATTTGCTCTCTTCTTGTCACAACCTATAGAATGGCTTAAATGAAACTGAAAAGGGCACCCCAAAGCGTGGCTGGCATCGGACAATTTATTTCTGCACCAACATAGCCAGAAGAGCCTTTTTAAAAATTTCCCTTTCTGAAAGCAGGCCTGCTTGGTTTCCTCCTACAGACTTCATTGGCAGTCTGCTCCCATTCCAAGTAATCAATAAGTAAAACCCAGTTAAGCCACATTTATTTCTAGAAGCAAATAGCAATCAGCGCATTACCATGGAAGCTCAGGCCCTGTCCATCAACTGAATCAGTAAACAATGAAGGTTGGGGCTTTGAGGCTCCATCCTAAAGGGGAACTGCTGCCTTAAAGGCAGAGAAAGAAGCCTGGTAACTTGGATTTATGTGTTACCCTACTCCATTATCTGGAGAATAAGATCAACCCTTCATTTCACTTAACGTGTGCAAGTGTCACCTTCTTTGATGTACTGTCTTTTACCAACACTTTGTTCTTGTTTTTCATCTTTTAACGATTTTATAGCAATTAGTAACTTTAAAGAAAAATATTTGATAATTGCCTACTATTCTCAGGTACTGCTTTATATTTTATCTCGTTTAATTCTCATACCCCACAGAATCAAAAAAAAAAAAAAAAGAATCCGGGTATACAGTGGTATACAGTGATAATAAGCTAGGTGTTTATTGTTCAATTCTCAGTTTGCTAAGATAGTCTGTTTACTTTATTCTTTCAAACGAATCATCATCTCCTTAAAGGCACAGAACAGGTCTCACTCAACCTTGTCTGTTAGGTGCTCATGTGTGTGTGAGTGCTAAGTCGCTTCAGTCGTGACCGACTCTTTGCAACCCTATAGGACTGTAGGGTCCAAGATCTTCTGTTCATGGAATTCTCTAGGTGAGAATAGTGGATTGTGTTGCTCTCCTCAGTAAATACAATAAACATGCATTTACTGAGCCTATTTAGTAGATGCTCAGTAAACACATATTGATTAAATAAATGAGTTAAGATTAGCTATCCCAAGAAGTGGGCTTCCCAGGTGGCGATGGTGGTAAAGAACCCACCTCCAGATGCAGGAGGCTTAAGAGACTTGAGTTGGATCCCTGGATTGGGATAATCCCCACGATGAGGGCATACAACCCACTCCAATATTCAGTCTTTAGCGTCACAGAGTCACATGTGACTGAAGTGACTTAACACACATGCATCCTCAGAAGTATTTATCCTATTTGCACACGCTTGCTCTCTAAAAGTAATACCTCATGATTTTCATTTCGATATAATAAAATCAAGGGACTTTGCTACAGAACAGCTGAGTGACCTTGGGCAAGCCGTTGCACTTCCTTGGGATTCACTTACTTCACAAAAGGGGGAAAAGATACTTTCTTTACTTTCCAAACTTCAGGGTAATTTCTCCGGGAAAGAGTTGAAATAAGTCTTGTTTTATTTTTCATAAATATTCTAAGTACCTTTTTTGTTATAGTGATATCATGAGACATATCGCTTCAGAAGTAGAAATAGAGCAGTTTTACTACATTTGAGGAAGGTGTGGTTACATCTTCTTTCTGTGAAAGTTCAGAATCTCTGACCCCACATAGCCATCATCACCAAATATGGTAATGGTCATGTAGTGCTTCATTCTGCAGCATTTTCGTGAAAAGAGAGTATAGCTGAGAACCACAGTTTAAATCAAGATCCTTCAATGCAGTTGTAATTTAATCAATCATATGTATAACTATATAACTATTTGCATATACCTCCAACCTCAGGTTTCTGGAACTCTTAATCCATTTCTGGTGTGTGATTGTGCACACACACACACACACACACACACACATATGTATATGTGATATGAATAAGCATTCAACTTCTAACCTCAGTGTTTATTTACTTTTTCACAGTAGAAGATTTTTTCAGACTGATTGAAATCTTTTAACTTATATTTTACAGACCCACAACGCTGCTGGGTAAAATCATAAACCTGCTGCTTCAGACCCTCCAGCTATGTATCCACAAGCCAGTGTGCAGCATCAGCTCCACGGTAAGTCAATACTCCAGGCTACTGTGGAGAAAGACTTCCTATTTCTTTGAGGTACCCTCAGGGGCTTCCCAACAGTGAGTTGTGTATATCTCATGGAGCCTATTTTCAAGTGAGAGCATCAAATTTCTTTCTTTTTTGAAAATTAGGTGAAAATCCACCTAGTCATTTTTTTTTTCAAATAAAGAATAAGTACATGGATAAAATTTACCTATATAAGCCTATTTCTATCTTTCAGTGTATTGCAGGAGAATGGCTGTGACGTGATAGAATAGGATTTGCATTTTTAAAACAAATTTGTCTTCAAAAAGGAGAGCATTTTGGCAAGGGATGAGTCAAAATACTGGAGGACCCAGAGAGGACACAAAGGCAGTTAAGTGGTTCACTGGAGAGTTGACTGTTTTGTGGGTAATAGTGTCACATTACTATGAAATGGAGAAAAAAAGGTTCATTTGAGAAATGCATAAAGTGTACAATTCGCTGTACTTGGTGGCTGATAAGATGTGGAACATAAGCAGTTTCAACATATTGGGCTTGAGGTTTATGAGAGAAAACTGATGATATAAATTTGATGAATTACTATAAAACTTATTAGCCTTTTCATTCACCTTCTTCATTCTTATTTAATTTTTGTGAACTTAGGACAGAAAAAGAAAAGATTTGTTAAAGTCTCATCTTAATATTTGTTCTATGGGGAGCAATATGTCACTGTTGTAGTTTTCACTTTTATTCATTATAAATAGTATTTTCAGTACATAGTATATTTTCTAGCTAGTTAAAAATTAATGTTCGCCTTTTTATGTTTATTTCCATTTGTCTAAAAAATATGTAATGACTATATCTTTGACATATTTTAAAAATAATTTATAAAGAGAATACTTGTTGCTCAACTGAAACACTTTATAACAATATTTTCTGTTTCAACTGGCATAATTTAGTTTGGTTACTTATTTCTACCTTTTCCTTTTATTTTTCTACTTACTTTCTATGAAATGTATGTTTGTTTTGTTCAGTTATTTTTAAACATATCAATTACTTTTAAGTTTTCCAAGATAGTGTTTAATCTGTATTCTCTGATTATTGAAATAAAATAATGAAATGGACATTTTTATTTCTTTTCAAAGACTAAGAATAGGTATACTCTAATTGTTTCTAAGGAGAGATAAGAAAGCCTTCTTAAATGAAAAATGCAAAGAAGTAGAGAAAAACAATTGAATGGGAAAGACTAGAAATTTCTTCAAGAAAATTAGAAATGTCAAGGGAACATTTTATGCAAGGATGGGCATGAGAAAGGATAGGAATGATAAGGACCAAATAGAAATAGAAGAGATTAACAAGTGGTAAAAATACGCAGAAGAGCTATACAAAAAAAGATCACAATAACCCAGGTAACCTTGATGGTGTGATCACTCACCTAGAGCCAGACATCCTGGAATGTGGAGTCAAGTGGGTCTTAGAAAGCAAGACTACAAACAAAGCTAATGTAGGTGATGGAATTCCAGCTGAGCTATTTCAGTCTTAAAAGATGATGCTGTGAAAGTGCTGTACTCAATATGCCAGCAAATTTGGAAAACTTAGCAATAGCCATGATTGCAAAAAGTCAGCTTTAATTGCAATCCCAAAGAAAGACAATGCCAAATAGTGTTCAAACTACTACACAGTTGCACTCATTTCAGATGCTAACAAGGTAATTCTCAAAACCCTTTAAACTAGGCTTCAGCAGTATGTGAACTGAGAGCTTCCAGATATAGAAGCTGGGTTTTGAAAGGAAGAGCAGCCAAGTTGCCAGCATTTGTTGGATCATGGAGAAAGCAAGGAGATTCCATAACAGCATCTGCTTCTGCTTCACTGGCTAAACTAAAAGCCTTTGAATGTGTGGATCACAGCAAATTGTGGAAAATTATTAAAGAAATGGGAATACTAGGCCACTTTTCCTGCCTCCTGAGAAATCTGTATGATGGGCCGAGAAGCAACAGTTAGAACCAGACATGGGACAATGGACTGGTTCAAAACTGGGAAAGGAATAAGACAAGACTGAACTTTGTCACCCTATTATTTAACTTATATGAAAAGCACATCATGTGAAATACCAGGCTAGATGAATCTCAAGCTGTAATTTAAGATTGCCAGGAGAAATGTCAACAACCTCAGATATGCAGATGATATGATTTTAATGGCAGAAAATGAAGGGGGAATTAAGGAGCCTCTTGTTGAAGGTGAAAAAGGAGATTGAAAAAGCTGACTTAAAACTCAACATTCAAAAAACTAACATCATGACATTCAGCCCCATCATTTCATGGTAAATAGATGGAAACAGTGAGAGACTTTATTTTCTTGGGATACAAAATCACTGCAGATTTTGACTACAGCCATGAAATTAAAAGATGCTTGCTCTTTAGAAGACAAGCTATGACAGACTTAGACGGTGTATTGAAAAGCAAGAGACATCGCTTTGCTGACAAAGGTCTCTATAATCAAAGCTATGAATTTTCTAATAGTTGTATGGATGTGACAGCTGGACCGTAAAGGAAGCTGAGCACCAAAGAATTGACGCTTTCAAACTGTGGTTCTGGAGAAGGCTCTTGAGAAATCCTTGGACAACAAGGAGATCAAACCAGTCAATCCTAAAAGAAACAAACCCTGATTTGGAAGGGCTGGTGCTGAAGCTGAAACTCCAATATTTTGGCCACCTGATGTGAGGAGTTGACTCATAGAAAAAGAAACTGATGGTGGGAAAATTGAAGGCAAAGTGAGAAAGAGGCGGCAGAGAATGAGATAGTTAGATAGGATCACCGACTGAATGGACATGAATTTGCACAAGCTCCAGAAGGTAGTGGAGGACAGACGAGCTTGGTGGGCTGCAGTCCATGATATCACAAAGGTTGGACATGAATTAGCTAGTTTACAACAATAACATATGTATGTAAATCTAGGCTGTTTAGTAGAAGCACCTCTAATGCTTTTACAAGTTCTGAATCCCAGGCCTCATATCAGAAACACTAACCAAATTAGAAAATTGAGGTTTGAACCCAAGTAGCCTCATTACACAATAAGAACAAGAACAACTATTCAAGGAGTTCTGATTTTCTCTGTGTTCCTCTTCTTCTTTCTGCCCTCTTCTCTTTATTATTCTCTTTCTCTTATCCATCAGTTTAGCTTAGCTCAGTTCAATTCATTCGCTCAGTCGTGTCCTACTCTTTGTGACGCCATGGACTGCAGCATGCTAAGCCTCCCTGTCCATCACCAACTACCAGAGCTTGCTCAGACTCATGTCCATTGAGTCAGTGATGCCATCCAACCATCTCATCCTCTGGCATCCCCTTTTCCTCCTACCTTCAATCTTTCCCAGCATTAGAGTCTTTTCTAATGAGTCAGTTCTTCATATCAGGAGGACAAACTATTGGAGCTTCAGCTTCAGCATCAGTCCTTCCAGTGAATATTCAGGACTGATTTCCTTTAGGATTGACTGGTATGATCTCCTTGCAGTCCAAGGAGCTCTCAAGAGTCTTCTCCAACACCACAGTTCAAAAGTGTCAATTCTTTGGTGCTCAACTTTCTTTATGGTCCAACTCTCACATCCATACATGACTACTGGAAAAACCATGGCTTTAACTAGATGGACCTTTATCATCAAAGTGATGTCTCTGCCTTTTAATATGCTGATATGTTGGTCATAGATTTTCTTCCAAGGAGCAAGCATCTTTTAATTTCATGGCTGTAGTCACCATCTGCAGTGATTTTGGAGCCCAAGAAAATAAAAAAATAAAGCCTTTCACTGCTTCTACTGTTTCCCATCTATTTGCCATGAAATGATGGCCCAGATGCCATGATCTTATTATATATATATATATATATATAATTGGAGTCTAATTACAATTGGTTTTGTCATACATTGACATGAATCAGCCATGGGTGTACATGTGTCCCCATCCTGAAACACCCTCTCACCTCCCTCCCCATCCCATCCCTCATGGTCATCCCAGTGCACCAGCCCTGAGAACCCTGTTTCATGCATCAAACCTGTACTGGCAATCCATTTCACATATGGAAATACAAATTTTTCAATGCTATTCTCTCAAATAATCCCACCCTCGCCTCTCACACAGAGTCCAAACGTCTGTTCTTTACATCTGTTTCTCTTTCACTGTCTCATATATAGGGTCATAATTACTATCTTGCTAAATTCCATATATATGCATTAATATACTGTATTGGTGTTTTTCTTTCTGGCTTACTTCACTCTGTATAATAGGCTCCAGTTTCATCCACTTCATTAGAACTGACTCAAATGCAATTTTGTAATAGCTGAGTAATAATCCATTGTGTATATGTACCATAGCTTATCTTAGTTTTTTGAATGTTGAGTTTTAAGCCAATTTTCACTCTCCTCTTTCACTTTCATTAAGAGGCTCTTTAGTTCTTCTTCGCTTTCTGTCATAAGGGTGGTGTCATCTATGTATATGAGATTATTGATATTTCTCCTGGCAATCTTGATTCCAGCTTGTGCTTCATCCATCCCAGCATTTCTCATGATGTACTCTGCATAGAAGTTAAATAAGCAGGCTGACAACATACAGCCTTGATGTACTCCCTTCCCAATTTGGAACCAGTCTGTTGTTCCATCACACCAACCCAACCCATCCAAGCCATTTGTTCCAGTTACCTATTGGAATGGTCTATATCAAAACTTTGTGTCACAGAGTATTTATCATTTTTCTCTCTCAGGATACTATAAGTTAGGAATTTGGCAGGTTTCAATGGGGAAAACTTTCATTACACATAATATGCAGAGGTGACAGGGTAATTGTACTGGCAGGTGGGCTCTTCTGGAGGATCTAAGTAGTTTTACTCACATGCCAGGCATCTTGGCAGTGACTATCTACTGGAGGACTGGACTCAACTAGAATTATCTAATGTAATATTTAATTGCAGCCTTTCTAGCATGTTGTGTGTGTGTGTGTGTGTGTTTCAAACAACTGTGGAATATTCTTTACTAGAGTAAGTATAATATTTTATTATAATCTTTTAAAACAAGAGCATATTTTGTTTTGCATACAATATTCCCTTAAAATGGAATAGTTTCTATTTTTATAATCAATTTATTTTTTTAAATTTTCTCTTAACTATAAAATTCCTTAGAGTATGTCATCACTACTGTTTTCACTAAATATTCTGTTTTCTTTCTCACTAGTTTTCTTATTGTGCACATAAAATCAAAATATACATACATAGAAAAGCACAAATTTTAAGTATGCTGCAAATTGGATTTCAAAACATGAATCATCCCAAAGGAAATATGCAGTCATGAAAAAAATGTGTAGACAAATGTTTATGGAAGGTTTATTTGTAGTAGCCACAAACTGGGAACAATTTAGAGATTCATCAAGAGGTGAAAGTATAAACAAATTGTGATATATTCATACAAGTGAATACTATTCAAAAATAAAATCAATGAAGTATTGATGCATGTAATGACATGGATGAATTTCAAAATAATGCTGAGTATAAGTAGCCAAACAAGAAAAGGAGTACACCAAACATTATATTTATATAAAACTCAAGAAAATGCAAGGTCTTTTCTTTGGTGGTAGAAACTGGATCAGTAGAGCTGATCTTGTGACGAGAAGGGAAGAAGAGGAGGAAGTGTATGTTCTCTAACCTGATTGTGGCAACGGTTTACTTGGCGTACACAAAGTCAAAACTTATGGGATGTTACAGTTTAAACATCTGCATTTATCATATGACAGTTACACTTCAGTAAAGGTCCTTTGAGTTAGACAAGGCTGTGGTCCTAGTGTGATTAGATTGACTAGTTTTCTGTGAGTATGGTTTCAGTGTGTCTACACTCTGATGCCCTCTTGCAACATCTACCATCTTACTTGGTTTCCACAGCCTTGTCTAACTCAATGAAACTAAGCCATGCCCACAGGGCAAGCCAAGACGGGTGGGCCATGGTGGAGAGGTCTGACAGAATGTGGTCCACTGGAGAAGGGAATGGGAAAACACTTCAGTATTCTGGCCTTGAGAACCCCATGAACAGTATGAAAAGGCAAAATGATAGGATACTGAATGAGGAACTCCCCAGGTCAGTAGGCGCCCAATATGCTACTGGAGATCAGTGGAGAAATAACTCCAGAAAGAATGAAGGGATGGAGCCAAAGCAAAAACAATACCCAGCTGTGGATGTGACTGGTGATAGAAGCAAGGTCCGATGCCATAAAGAGCAATATTGCATAGGAACCTGGAATGACAGGTCCATGAATCAAGGCAAATTGGAAGTGGTCAAACAAGAGATGGCAAGAGTGAATGTCGACACTCTAGGAATCACAACTAAAATGGACTGGAATGGGTGAATTTAACTCAGATGACCATTATATCTACTACTGTGGGCAGGAATCTCTCAGAAGAAATGGAATAGCCATCATGGTCAACAGAAGAGTCCAAAATGCAGTACTTGGCTGCAATCTCAAAAACGACAGAATGATCTCTGTTCATCTCCAAGGCAAACCATTCAATATCACCATAATCCAAGTCTATGCCCCAAACAGTAATGCTGAAGAAGCTGAAGTTGAATGGTTCTATGAAGACCTACAAGACCTTGTAGAACTAACACCCCCAAAAAGATGTCCTTTTCATTATAGGGGACTGGAATGCAAAAGTAGGAAGTCAAGAAACACCTGGGGTAAGAGGCAAATTTGGCCTTGGAATGCGGAATGAAGCAGGGCAAAGACTAGTAGAGCTTTGCCAAGAAAATGCACTGGTCATAGCAAACAGCCTCTTCCAACAACACAAGAGAAGACTCTACACATGAACATCACCAGACGGTCAACACCGAAATCAGATTGATTATATTCTTTGCAGCCAAAGATGGAGAAGCTCTACACAGTCAGCAAAAACAAGACCAGGAGCTGACTGTGGTTCAGATCATGAACTCCTTATTACCAAATTCAGACTCAAATTGAAGAAAGTAGGGAAAACTGCTAGACCATTCAGGTATGACCTAAATCAAATCCCTTATGATTATACAGTGGAAGTGAGAAATAGATTTAAGGGCCTTGATCTGATAGATAGAGTTCCTGATGAACTATGGAATGAGGTTAGTGACATTGTATAGGAGACAGGGATCAAGACCATCCCCATGGAAAAGAAATGCAAAAAAGCAAAATGGCTGTCTGGGGAGGACTTACAAATAGCTTTGAAAAGAAGAGAGGTGAAAAGCAAAGGAGAAAAGGAAAGATATAAACATCTGAATGCAGAGTTCCAAAGAGTAGAAGGAAGAGATAAGAAAGCTTTCTTCAGCAATCATGGCAAAGAAATAAAGGAAAACAATAGAATGGGAAAGACTAGAGATCTCTTCAAGAAAATTAGAGATACTAAGAGAACATTTCATGCAAAGATGGGCTTGATAAAGGACAGAAATGGCATGGACCTAAGAGAAGCAAAAGATATTAAGAAGAGGTGGCAAGAATACACAGAAGAACTGTACAAAAAAGATCTTCATGACCCAGATAATCATGATGGTGTGATCACTCAGAGCCAAACATCCTAGAATGGGAAGTCAAGTGGGCCTTGGAAAGCATCACTACAAACAAAGCTAGTGGAGGTGATGGAATTCCAGGGGAGCTATTTCAAATCCTGAAAGATGATGCTGTGAAAGTGCTGCAATCAATATGCCAGCAAATTTGGAAAACTCAGCAGTGGCCACAGGACTGGAAAAGGTCAGTTTTCATTCCAATGCCAAAGAAAGGCAATTCCAAAGAATGCTCAAACTGCCACACCATTGCACTCATCTCACATGCTAGTAATGTAATGCTCAGAATTCTTCTATCCAGGCTTCAGCAGTATGTGAACCGTGAACTTCATGATGTTCAAGCTGGTTTTAAAAAAGGCAGAGGAACCAGAGATCAAATTGCCAACATCTGCTGGATCATGGAAAAAGCAAGAGTTCCAGAAAAATATCTATTTCTGCTTTATTGAGTATGCCAAAGCCTTTGACTGTGTGGATCACAATAAACTTTGGAAAATTCTGAAAGAGATGGGCATACCAGACCACCTAACCTGCCTCTTGAGAAATCTGTATGCAGGTCAGGAAGCAACAGTTAGAAATGGACTGGGAACAACACACTGGTTCCAAATAGGAAAAGGAGTACGTCAAGGCTGTATGTTGTCACCCTGCTTATTTAACTTCTATGCAGAGTACATCATGAGAAACGCTGGACTGGAAGAAACAGAAGCTGGAATCAAGATTGCAGGGAGAAATACCAATAACCTCAGATATGCAGATGACACCACCCTTATGGCAGAAAGTGAAGAGGAACTAAAAAGCCTCTTGATGAAAGTGAAAGAGGAGAGTGAAAAAGCTGGCTTAAAGCTCAATATTCAGAAAACGAAGATCATGGCATCTGGTCCCATCACTTCATGGGAAATAGATGGGGAAACAGTGGAAACAGTGTCAGACTTTAGTTTTTTGGGCTCCAAAATCACTGCAGATGGTGATTGCAGCCATGAAATTAAAAGACGCTTACTCCTTGCAAGGAAAGCTATGATCAACTTAGACAGCATATTCAAAAGCAGAGAGATTACTTTGCAGCCTAAGGTCCGTCTAGTCAAGGCTATGGTTTTTCCTGTGGTCATGTATGGATGTGAGAATTGGACTGTGAAGAAGGCTGAGCGCTGAAGAACTGATGCTTTTGAACTGTGGTGTTGGAGAAGGCTCTTGAGAATCCCTTGGAGTGCAAGAAGATCCAACCAGTCCATTCTGAAGGAGATCAGCCCTGGGATTTCTTTGAAGGAATGATGCTAAAGCTGAAACTCCAGTACTTTGGCCACCTCATGCGAAGAGTTGACTCACTGGAAAAGACTCTGATGCTGGGAGGGATTGGGGGCAGGAGGAAAAGGGAACGACAGAGGATGAGATGGCTGGATGGCACCACGTACTCGATGGACGTGAGTCTGAATGATCTCCGGAGTTGGTGATGGACAGGGAGGCCTGGAGTACTGCGGTTCATGGAGTGGACACGACTGAGCGACTGAACTGAACTGAACTGAACGTTCCTTTGTTTTAAAATGTATAAGATCTGTGTAATGTACATTCACATGAAGAAACAACATATTACCTGGCCACAGAAGCCTCCCTCATGCCTCCACCTTGACATTCTATTCCCCCCTGTCACCAAGGATACCTCTATCTGGGTTTTTAACTCCCCTGATTAGTTGTGTCTATTTTTGCACTGTATATGAATAGCATTATACAATAAGTGCACATTTCTGGTTTATTTTGGTCAACATTATGGTTGAGAGAAACATCTATGTGTTTCATTTACTAATTCTCATGGAAGTATTTGTTTCAATTAATGGGTAAAATTTTCAAGGCACATGCACCACAATGTTCAATGCAGCTTTCTTTACAATATCCAGGACATGGAAGCAACCTAAATGTCCATCATGAGAGGAATGAATAAAGACACGGTACATATACGCAGTGAAATATTTCAAAGCCATAAAAAGGAACAAAATTGGGTTATTTTTAGAGATATGAATGGAACTAGAACTGTCTACAGGGTGAAGTAAATCAGAAAGAAAAGAAAAAACAAATATTGTATATCAATGCATATATGTAGAATCTAGAAAAAACAATATTGATCTTATTTGGAAAGAAGAAATAGAGACCTTAAGGTAGAGAACAAACATATCGATGCCAGGGGGAGGGAGGATGCAATGAGCTGGAAGACATGAATTGATGTATACACACTGTTGATACTACGTATAAAGTGGATGACTGGTGAGAACCTATTATACAGCACAGGGAACTCTACTCGGGGATCTGTGGTGCCTTACATGGGAAAGAAATACAAAAAGAAATATATGAGTAGGTGTAACTGATTTAACTTGCTGTACAGTAGAAAGCAATACCAGATTCTAAAGCAATTATAGTCCTATAAAAATTGATTAAAAATAAACAATATTTCATGTCCACTATCTTGTTGGACACCTGAGTTGTTTCAATGTCTTTCTTTTTTTTAAATCTTGTGGCTATGAACATTATAATTTGTGCCTTTTGTATGTTTTTCTACTATTTATCCAGAAGTGGCATTGACAAGTGATTATTGTGTATCACGTGGTATGTGTAGGTTTTAATTTTTAAGAATATGCTAAACTATTTCCCAAAGTGTTTGTTTCATTTCTATTCCAGCCAATAGTATTTGCGATTTTGAAGTCCTTTCTATTTCCATCTTATTTGGTCCAGATGGCCTTTTAACTTGAGACATTATAGTAAGTTTGTAATATTCTCTCCCTACATTTTAAATTTTAACTTTCTTAGCAAAAAAGTTGGCTTAAAGCTCAACATGTCTGCCTTCTTCACAGTCGAACTCTCACATCCATACGTGACCACAGGAAAAACCATAGCCTTGACTAGACGGACCTTAGGCAGCAAAGTAATCTCTCTGCTTTTGAATATGCTATCTAGGTTGGTCATAATTTTTCTTCCAGGGAGTAAACGTATTTTAATTTCATGGCTGCAATCATCATCTGCAGTGATTTTGGAACCCAAAAAACTAAAGTCTGACACTGTTTCCACTGTTTCCCCATCTATTTCCCATGAAGTGATGGGACCGGATGCCACGATCTTCGTTTTCTGAATGTTGAGCTTTAGACTAATTTTTTCACCCTTCACTTTCACTTTCATCAAGAGGCTTTTTAGCTCCTCTTCACTCTCTGCCATAAGGGTGGTGTAATCTGCATGTCTGAGGTTATTGATATTTCTGGCGGCAATCCTGATTCCAGCTTGTGTTTCTTTCAGCCCAGCGTTTCTCATGATGTACTCTGCATACAAGTTAAATAAGCAGGATGACAATATACAGCCTTGATGTACTCCTTTTCCTATTTGGAACCAGTCTGTTGTTCCATGTCCAGTTCTAACTGCTGCTTCCTGACCTGCATACAGATTTCTCAAGAGGCAGGTCAGGTAGTCTGCTATTCCCATCTCTTTCAGAATTTTCAATAGTTTATTGTGATCCACACAGTCAAAGGCTTTGGTATAGTCAATAAAGCAGAAATAGATGTTTTTTTCTGGAACTCTCTTTCTTTTTCCATGATCCAGTGGATGTTGGCAACTTGATCTCTGGTTCCTCTGCCATTTCTAAAACCAACTTGAACATCAGGAAGTTCATGGTCCACATATTGCTGAAGCCTGGCTTGGAGAATTTTGAGCATTACTTTACTAGCATGTGAGATGAGTGGGATTGTGCAGTAGTTTGAGCATTCTTTGGCATTGCCTTTCTTTGGCATTGGAATGAAAACTGACCTTTTCCAGTCCTGTGGCCACTGCTGAGTTTTCCAAATTTGCTGGCATATCGAGTGCAGCACTTTCATAGCATCATCTTTCAGAATTTGAAACAGCTCAACTGGAATTCCATCACATCCACTAGTTTTGTTCATAGTGATGCTTTCCAAGGCCCACTTGACTTCACATTCCAGGATATTTGGCTCTAATGAGTGATCACACCATCATGATTATCTGAGTCGTGAATATTTTTTTGTACAGTTCTTCTGTGTATTCTTGCCACCTCTTCTTAATATCTTCTGCTTCTGTTAGGTCCACACCATTTCTGTCCTTTATTGAGCCCATCTTTACATGAAACATTCCCTTGGTATCTCTAATTTTCTTGAAGAGATCTCTAGTCTTTCCCATTCTGTTGTTTTTGTCTATTTCTTTGCATTGATCACTGAAGAAGGTTTTCTTATCTCTTCTTGCTATTCTCTGGAACTCTGCATTCAGATGCTTATATCTTTCCTTTTCTCCTTTGCTTTTCACCTCTCTTCTTTTCAAAGCTATTTGTAAGGCCTCCCCAGACAGCCATTTTGCTTTTTTGCATTTCTTTTCCATGGGGATGGTCTTGATCCCTGTCTCCTGTACAATGTCACTAACCTCATTCCATAGTTCATCAGGAACTCTATCTATCAGATCAAGGTTCTTAAATCTATTTCTCACTTCCACTGTATAATCATAAGGGATTTGATTTAGGTCATACCTGAATGGTCTAGCAGTTTTCCCTACTTTCTTCAATTTGAGTCTGAATTTGGTAATAAGAAGTTCATGTTCTGAACCACAGTCAGCTCCTGGTCTTGTTTTTGCTGACTGTGTAGAGCTTCTCCATCTTTGGCTGCAAAGAATATAATCAATCTGATTTCGGTATTGACCATCTGGTGATGTTCATGTGTAGAGTCTTCTCTTGTGTTGTTGGAAGAGGCTGTTTGCTATGACCGGTGCATTTTCTTGGCAAAGCTCTATTAGTCTTTGCCCTGCTTCATTCCGCATTCCAAGGCCAAATTTGCCTCTTACCCCAGGTGTTTCTTGACTTCCTACTTTTGCATTCCAGTCCCCTATAATGAAAAGGACATCTTTTGGGGGGTGTTAGTTCTACAAGGTCTTGTAGGTCTTCATAGAACCATTCAACTTCAGCTTCTTCAGCATTACTGTTTGGGGCATAGACTTGGATTATGGTGATATTGAATGGTTTGCCTTGGAGATGAACAGAGATCATTCTGTCATTTTTGAGATTGCATCCAAGTACTGCATTTCGGACTCTTTTGTTGACCATGATGGCTACTCCACTGTCTTCTGAGAGATTCCTGCCCACAGTAGTAGATATAATGGTCATCTGAGTTAAATTCACCCATTACAGACCATTTTAGTTCACTGATTCTGAGAATGTCAACGTTCACTCTTGCCATCACTTGTTTGACCACTTCCAATTTGCCTTGATTCATGGACCTGTCATTCCAGGTTCCTATGCAATATTGCTCTTTACAGCATCGGATCTTGCTTCTATCACCAGCCACATCCACAGCTGGGTGTTGTTTTGCTTTGGCTTCATCCCTTCTTTCTGGAGTTATTTCTCCACTGATCTCCAGTAGCATATTGGGCACCTACTGACCTGTGGAGGTCCTCTTTCAGTATCCTATCATTTTGCCTTTTCATACTGTTCATTGGGTTCTCAAGGCAAGCGTACTGAAGTGGTTTGCCATTCCCTTCTCCAGTGGACCACATTCTGTCCGACCTCTCCACCATGACCCGCCCGTCTTGGGTTGCCTCGCGGGCATGTCTTGGTTTCATTGAGTTAGACAAGGCTGTGGTCCTAGTGTGATTAGATTGACTAGTTTTCTTTGAGTATGGTTTCAGTGTGTCTGCCCTCTGATGCCCTCTTGTAACACCTACCATCTTACTTGGGTTTCTCTTACCTTGGGTGTGGGGTATCTCTTCACCACTGCTCCAACAAAGCACAGCCACTGCTCCTTACCTTGGATGAGGGGCTTCTCCTTACCACCACAGTTCCTGACCTTCAACGTGGGATAGCTCCTCTAGGCCCTCCTGTGCCTGCGCAGCCACCTCTCCTTGGGTTGCTCCTCCCAGCCGCCGGCCCTGGCCTTGGGTACGGGGTGGCTCCTCAGGGCCACTGCCCCTGGCCTCACGTGCAAAGTGGCTTCTCCCGGCCACCCCTGACCTTGGACGTGGGGTAGCTCCTCTCAGCCACCGCCCCTGACCTTGGATGCGGGGTGTCTCCTCCAGGCAGCCACTAACCTCGGATGCAGGGTAGCTCCTCTCGGCCGCCGCCCCTGACCTCGGATGAGGCGTGTCTCCTCCTGGCCGCCACTGACCTCGGACGTGGGTTAGCTCCTCCCAGCCGCCGCCCCTGACCTCGGACTTGGGTAGCTCCTCTCAGCCATGCTTAAGTGGCTTAAGTGTGCCGGGTCACAGCCACCTGCGCTTAAGTGCGCTGGGTCGCAGCCGCCCACGCTTAAGTGTGCCAGGTTGGTATCTTTTGATAAGTCATATAGTTGGGTTGTGAAATCTCGCAGCATTACTTAACATTTATAAATTGTTTTAGATATTATAGGTCCTTTTTATTTCCATATAAATTTTGGAATCACATTTCAGTGTCTACAAACAAAATTCTGTTAAGATGTTGACTGGGGAACCACTGCCTTTATATATCAATTTGGGAAGAATTAACATCTTAATATCTTAACAATATTAACTGTACACTTATTTAGTTAAATAATTAGAGTGACAATATACTGTCTGGATGTACTAGTTTCCCAGTATTGATGCAGTCCGTTGTTGCTTCTTGACCTACATACACGTTTTGCAGGAGGCAGATAAGTTCAGTGGCTCAGGCGTGTCCAACTCTGCAATCCCATGGACTGCAGCATGCCAGGCTTCCCTGTCCATCACCAACTTCTGGAGCTTGCTCAAATGCATATCCATTGAGTAGGTGATGCCATCCAACCATCTCATACTCTGTCATCCCCTTCTCCTCCTGCCTTCAGTCTTTCCCAGCATCAGGGTCTTTTCAAATGAGTCAATTCATGTCAGGTGGCCAAAGTATTGAAGTTTCAGCATCAGTCTTCACAATGAATATTCAGAAATGATTTCCTTTAGGATGGAATGGTTGGATTTCCTTGCAGTCCAAGGGATTCTCAAGAGTCTTCACCACAGTTCAAAGGCATCAATTCTTTGGCACTCTGCTTTCTTTTTACTCCAACTCTCACATCCATACATGACTACTGGAAAAACCGTAGCTTTGACTAGATGGACCTTTGTTGACAAAGTAATGTCTCTGCTTTTTAATATGCTCTCTAGATTGCTCATAACTTCTTCCAAGGAGGAAGCACCTTTTAATTTCATGGCTGCAGTCACCATCTGCAGCGATTTGGAGCCCCCCAAAATAAAGTCTGTCACTGTGTCCATTGTTTCCCAATCTATTTGCCATGAAGTGATGGCACCAGATGCCATGATCATAGTTTTTTGAATGTTGAGTTTTCAGCCAACTTTTTTACACTCCTGTTTCAATTTCACCAAGAGGCTCTTTAATTCTGCTTCACTTTCTGTCATAAGGGTGGTGTCATCTGCATATTTGAGGGTTTTGATATTTCTCCCAGCCATATTGATTCCAGCTTGTGCTTCATCCAGCCCAGCATTTTGCATGATGTACTCTGCATAGAAGTTAAATAAGCAGGGTAACAATATACAGTCTTGATGTATTCCTTTTCTGATTTAGAAATGGTCTGTTGGTTCATGTCCAGTTCTAACAGGTGCTTCTTGACCGGCATACTGAGTTCTCAGGAGGCAGGACAGGTGGTCTGGTATTCCAAACTGTTTAAGAATTTTCCACAGTTTGTTGTCATCCACACAATCAAATGCTTTGGCATAGTTAATAAAGCAGACTTAGATGTTTTTCCTCAATCTCTCTTGCCTTTTTGATGATCCAACAGAAGTTGGCAGTTTGGTTCCTTTGCCTTTTCTAAATCCAGATTGAATATCTGGAAGTTCACAGTTCACATACTGTTGAAGCCTGGCTTGGAAAACTATGAGTATTACTTTGCTAGCATGTGAGATGAGTGAAATTGTGCAGTAGTCTGAACATTCTTTAGCATTTTCGTTCTTTGGGATTGAAATGAAAACTGACCTTTTCCAGTCCTGTGGCCACTGCTGAGTTTTCCAAATTTGCTGGCATATTGAGCAGCACTTTCACAGCAATATCTCTTAGGATTTGAAATAGCTTGAATGGAATTCCATCACCTCCACTAGCTTTGTTTGTAGTGATCCTTTCTAAGGCCCTCTTGACTTCATATTCCAGGATGTCTGGCTCTATGTGAGTGATGTGATTATCTGGGTCATGAAGATCTTTTTTATATAGTTATTCTGTGTATTCTTGCCACCTGTTCTAAATCTTTTTTTTGCTTATATTAGGTCCATACCATTTCTGTCCTTTATTGTGCCCACCTTTGCATAAAATGTTCCCTTGGTATCACTGATTTTCTTGAAGAGATCTCTAGTCTTTCCCATTCTATTGTTTTCCTCTATTTCTTTGCACTGATCACTGAGGAAGACTTTATTATCTCTCCTTGCTATTCTCTGGAACTCCATGCAAATGTATATATCTTTCCTTTTCTCCTTTGCCCTTCATTTCTTTTCTTTTCTCAGTTATTTGTAAGCCATCCTCAGGTAACCATTTTGTCTTTTTGCATTTCTTTTTCTTTGGGATAGTCTTGATCACTGCCTCCTGTACAGTGTCATGAACCTCCATCCATAGTTCTTCATGCACTCTGTCTATCAGATCTAATCCTTTGAATCTATTTGCTGCTTCCGCTGTATAATCATAAGGGATTTAACTAAGGTCATACCTGAATAGTCTATCGGTTTTCCCTACTTTCTTCAATTTACGTCTGAATTTGGCAATAAGGAATTCATGATCTGAACCACGGTCAGCTCCTGGTCTTGTTTCTGTTGACTGTATAGAGCTTCTCTATCTTTGTCTGCAAAGAATATAATCAATCTGATTTCAGTATTGACCATCTGGTGATGTCCATGTGTAGAATCTTCTCTTGTGTTGTTGGAAAACGGTGCTTGCTATGACCAGTGTTTTCTCTTGCCAAAACTCTGTTAGCCTTTGCCCTGCTTCATTCTGTATTCCAAGGCCAAATTTGCCTGTTACTCCAGGTATCTCTTGACCTCCTACTTTTGCATTTCAGTCCCATATAATGAAAAGGACATCTTTTGTAGGGTATTAGTTCTAGAAATTCTTGAAGGTCTTTATAGAACCTACAGCGCCAGATTCTTCAGCATTACTGATTGGGGCATAGACTTGGATTACTGTGAGATTGAATGGTTTGCCTTGGAAATGAACAGAAATCATTCTGTCATTTTTGAAGTTCTTGTAGATCTTCATAGAACCTTCAGTATCAGCTTCTTCAGCATTACTTGTTGCAGCATAGACTTGGATTACTGTGATATTGAATGATTTGCCTTGGGAACAAAAAGAGGTCATTCTGTCACTTGTGAAATTGGATCCAAGTACTGCATTTCAGATTTTGTTTTTGACTATGATGGCTGCTCCATTTCTTCTAAGGTATTCTTGCCGACGGTAGTAAATATAGTGGTCATCTGAGTTAAGTTCAGCCATTCCAGTCCATTTTAGTTCGCTGATTCCTAAAATGACAAAGTTTACTGTTGCCATCTCCTGTTTGACCACTTCCAATTTGCCTTGATTCATGGACCTAACATTCCAGGTTCCTATGCAATACTGCTCTTTGAAGCATCTGACTTTACTTCCATCACCAGCCACATCCACAACTGGGTGTTGTTTTTGCTTTGGCTCCATCTCCATTTTTTTCAGGAGTTATTTCTCCACGGATCTCCAGTAGCATATTGGGTACCTACTAACCTGGGGAATTAATCTTTCAGTGTCCTATCTTTTTGCCTTCTCATACTGTTCATGGGGTTCTCATGGCAAGAATACTGAAGTGGTTTGCCATTCCCTTCTCCAGTGGACCATGTTTTGTCAGAACTCTGCGAGTTATTACTCCAAGATACTAGAGTAGACGGACATACGTGTGCTCATCTTCTCCTGTGAGAACTCCAAAGTTACAACTCACTGCTGAACAACCATTGACAGGAGAATGTTGCATCCCACCAAAAAACGATATCCCATGTCCAAGGGCAAAGGCAAAAGTGAAGCTCCCGCAAGATGGCAGGAGGGATGAAATTGCATTTAGAATCAAACTCCATACCCACCAAAGATATTTAGAGGGCTCAAACAAACCTTATGTGCACTAGGACCCAGAGACCCAACAGAGACTGAGCTAGAACTATGTTTGAGTGTCTCCTGTGGAGGTACAGATCAGCAGTGGATTGCTGCAGGATCAGGGGCTCTGGGTGCTGTAGACCTAGTTATGGCATAAGCCTTCTTGGAAGAGGTAGCCATTAATCCCACAATAGAGTAGCCAGAACTTACACAGGACTGGGGAAACAGACACTTGGAGGGCACAAAAAATACCTTGTGTGCACGAGGACCTGGAAGACAGGTGTAGTGACCCCACAGGTGACTGACCCAGACTTGCCTGTGAATGTCCAGGAGTCTTTGGAGTAGGCATGGTTTGGCACTGACCTGCTGCCTGATTGGGACACTGAATGTGGCAGTGTGTGCTTGGGATCTTTTGAAGGAGGTCCCCATTATCTTCATTACCACCACCATAGTTTGGTCTCAGGTCAAACAACAAGGAGGGAGCACAGACCCACCCATCAACAGAAAGTTGGATTACAGATGTACTGAGCATGGCCCTGCCCAACAGAATAAGACCCAGTTTCCTCCTCAGTCAGTTTCTCCCATCAGGAAGCATCATAAGCCTCTTATCACTCTCTATCAGAGGGCAGACAGAATGAAAACCACAATTACAGAAAACTAACCAATCTGATCTCTTGGACCACTGCCTCATCTAACACAAAGAAACTGTGACTCATGCCATGTAAGGCCACCTGACAGAGGCAGGTAAGGTGTTCTGGTGTTCCCATCTCTTTAAGAACTTTACATAGTTTGTTATGATCCACACAGTCAAAGGCTTTGGCATAGTCAGTGAAGCATAAATAGATGTTTTCCTGGAATTCTCTTGGTTTTTATATGATACAATGCATGTGGCAATTTGATCTCTGGTTCTTCTGCCTTTTCTAAAGCCAGCTTGAACATCTGGAAATTCCCAGTTCACATACTGTTGAAACCTAGCTTGGAGAATTTTGAGCATTACTTTACTAGCATGTGCAATGAGTGCAATTGTTCAGTAGTTTGAACATTCTTTGGCTCTGCCTTCTTTTGGAATTGGAATGAAAACTGACCCTTTACAGTCCTGTGGCCTCTGCTGAGTTTTCCAAATTTACTGGCATATGGAGTGCAGCACTTTAAAAACATCATCTTTTAGGATTTGAAACAGCTCAGTGGGAATTTCATCCCCTCCACTAGCTTTGTTCATAGTAATGCTTCCTGAGACCTACTTGACTTCACATTCCAAGATGTCTAACTCTAGGTGAGTGATCACACCATCATGGTTATCATTAAGTTTTATTTATTTATTTATTTATTTATTTTTTTTACTTTTCCAGTATTTTTTTTTAACTGAAGGATAGTTGCCGTAGAGAATTTTGTGGTTTTCTGCCATGCATCAACGAGAATCAGCTGTAGGTTCACCCATGTCCCCTCCCTCCCAGCCTCCCTCCCATCTCCCTCCCCATCCCATCACTCAGCTTGTCATAGAGCCCCTATTTGAGTTCCCTGAGTCACACAGCAAATTCACTTTGGCTATCTATCTGTTTTACATATGGTATTGTAAATTTCCGTTATTCTCTCCATACATCTCCCCTTTTCCCTCCTCTCTTCCTGCTGTGTCCATAGGTCTCTTCTCTTTGTCTGCTTCTCCATTGCTGCCGTGAAAATAAATTAATCAGTGCCATCTCTTCAGATACCTTATATATGTGTCAGTATATGATATTATATTTCTCTTTTTGAGTTACTTCACTCTGCATAAAAGGCTCTAGTTTTGTCTACCTCATTAGCACAGATTCAAATGTGTTCCTTTTTATGGCTGAGTAGTATATTCCATTGCATATATGTACCACAGCTTCTTTATCCATTCATCTGCTGACAGACATGTAGGCTGCTTCCATGTTGTAGCTATTGTAAATACTGCTGCAATGAAAAATGTGGTACATGTGTCTTTTTCAATTTTGTTTTCCTCAGAGTATGTCCTAGGAGTGGGATTGTTGGGTCAAATGGTGGTTTTATTCCTAGTTTTTAAAGGAATCTCCATATCTTTTTCCATGTTGGCTGTATCCATTTACATTTCTACCTCTAGCAATGCAAAATTGTTCCCTTTCTCCACACCTTCTCCAGCATTCATTGCTTGTAGACATTTTGATAATGGCCCTTCCAACTGGTGTTACTGGGGTCCAGCCCAGGGTGACAGCATTGGTGACTGGAAAAGATTTAGAGATATACAGAGAGATAAAGAGAGAATATTGCAGTTAAGAAAATAGAGGAGAAAAAGAGGCTGATATTCCTTGGTTTATGCAGAAAGCCAGTAAGCCCCAGAGAAGGGACTTGCACTGTCCACAGGGGCCACAGGTGCCCTCTTGAATCGTGGAAGGTGCCCCACCTTGGGCACTGTCTTGCGTGGATCTTATAAGCCCGGGCAGAGAAGTGAACTCAGAGGGCCCCTGTGATCAAGGGAGTCAGCCTGAAAAGAAAGAGAAAGAATGACACAGGGAGACCAAGGTTCAGTGAGCAAGGCCCACAACTTTATTTTCCAAAGGAGCTTATATACCTTGAGCGGTACATAGAAAATAATGGAAGATGCAGAGTCATGCAGGATCAGCAGCCCTGACCCTTATCAAGACCAGGCTTTCTTTCTGCATTCGTTCCGACATACAAAGGTTTCAGGTGATTTACATCATCTTCTGGCCAGAAGGCCTGCTAACATTTTTATGACCCTTTCTGATAATGATTAGTCAACCAGAAAACTTATTTTCTCCAAAGGTCATTTCTCTAAAGTCAGGCACCACTCTCCGAAAGCACTAGATAAGGTTACATTCCTATAGGGTAAGGGTGTAGTGGGCTATACCATGGAAAGAATTTATTAACTCAAGGTCCGATGTGGTAAAATCAAAGGCTACAACTTATTTTTCCCACATATCAGCTATATTAATTAATGTATATTCTCAAAGACATACTGGGTAAGGGATACAGAAACTTAGCAGCAAGTATTGGCTCAACAATGAGACCCTTCACCTGTGCTATTCTAATAATTTCTTAACTCCCCATAAGGCTCTATATTTTTAAAATATTATAGGCTTCCCATGCCTCTCACAGTTGGAAGGCCATAAACAATCACATGCGTAACTGCAGGAGTCTGAACAAACCTGTCAGGCAAGCTAAAAAATCATCAGAGGGGTTTGGATTGGAACACTCTTATTATGCCCAGGAGACTTATTAACTAAATCTCTAAGTTGATTTTCTTTAGAGAAAGGTGGTCAGGGATAGCCCCCCATTAATGTCAGAGGTGTTGGTGAGAAGCATGAAATAGTAAAACAGACAAATTCTGGTTTTGGGGTAGATGCTCAAGCAGGTCCAGGGGATCCCTCGAGTCCTGATCCACCTTGCTCGTCAGGTCTCTCCACGTGACCTTGTCATGCGTGGGATCTCCCGTGCTGGTTCCCGGCATGGTGTGAGGTGGTATCTCATTGTAGTTTTGATTTGCATTCCTCTAATTATGAGTGATGTTGAGCATCTTTTCATGTGCTTGTTAGCCATCTGTATATCTTTTTTGGAGAAATGTCTCTTCATGTCCATTTCCCACTTTCTGATTGGGTTGTTTGCTTTTCTGGTATTGAGTTGTATGAGCTGCTTGTAGTTTGGAAATTGATCCTTTGTCAGTTGCTCCTTTGCTATAATTTTCTCCCATTCTGAGGGTGGTCTTTTCACCTTGTTTGTAGTTTCCTTTGCTTTGCAAAATGTTTTAAATTTAATTAGGTTTATTTTTGTTTTTTCTTTCCATTATTCTAGGATGCAGATCATAGAAGATTTTGCTTTGATTTATGTCATCTAGTGTTCTGCCTGTGTTCTGTTCTAAGAGTTAAATATTTTCTGGTCTTACATTTAGGTCTTTAGTCCATTTTGAGTTTATCTTTGTGTATGGTGTTACATAGCAATTTAATTTCATTCATTTGCACATAGCTGTCCAGTGTTCCCAGCACCATTTATTGAAGAGGCTATCTTTTCCCCATTGTATATTCTTGCATCCTTTGTCAAAAATAAGGTACCCATAGGTGTGTGGGTTTATCTCTGGGTTCTCATTCTTGTTCCATTGGTCTATATTTCTTTTTTTTTTTTTTCTTTCATTTTTGTGCTGGTACCATACTGTCTTGATGACAGTAACTTTGCAGTATAGTCTGAAGTCAGTAAAGTTGATTCTTCCAGCTTCATTCTTATTTCTCAAACTGCTTTAGCTGTTCGGGGCCTTTTCCATTTCCATATGAATTGTGAAAATTTTTGCTCTAGTTTTGTGAAAAATGCCACTGGTAATTTCTTAGGGATCATTGAATCTGTAGATTGCATATGGTAAAACAGTTATTTTCACAATATTGTTACTTCCTAACAAGGAACATGGAATATCTCTCCATCTGTTCATGTCATCATTGATTTCTTTCATCAATATCTTCAGATCAGTTAAGTTCAGTCGCTCAGTCATGTCCGACTCTTTGCAACCCCATGAATCGAAGCACACAAGGCCTCCCTGTCCATCACCAACTCCTAGAGTTCACTCAGACTCATGTCCATCGAGTCCGTGATGCCATCCAGCCATCTCATCCTATGCCGTCCCCTTCTCCCTCTGGCCCCAATTCCTTCCAGCATCAGAGTCTTTTCCAATGAGTCAACTCTTCGCATGAGGTGGTCAAAGTACTGGAGCTTCAGCTTTAGCATCATTCCTTCCAAAGAAATCCAAAGGATGATCTCCTTTAGAATGGACTGGTTGGATCTCCTTGCAGTCCAAGGAACTCGCAAGAGTCTTCTCCAACATCACAGTTCAAAAGCATCAATTCTTGGCGCTCAGCCTTCTTCACAGTCCAACTCTCACATCCATACATGACCACAGGAAAAAACATAGCCTTGACTAGATGGACCTAAGTTGGCAAAGTAATGTCTCTGCTTTTGAATATGCTATCTAGGTTGGTCATAATTTTTCTTCCAAGAAGTAAGTGTCTCTTAATTTCATGGCTGCAGTCACCATCTGCAGTGATTTTGGAGCCCCCCCCCACCCCAAAATAAAGTCTGACACTGTTTCCACTGTTTCCCCATCTATTTCCCATGAAGTGATGGGACCGGATGCCATGATCTTCATTTATGAATGTTGAGCTTTAAGCCAACTTTTTCACTCTCCTCTTTCACTTTCATCAAGAAGCTTTTAAGTTCCTCTTTACTCTCTGCCATAAGGGTGGTATCATCTGCATGTCTGAGGTTATTGATATTTCTCCCAGCAATCTCGATTGCAGCTTCTGTTTCTTCCAGTCCAGTGTTTCTCATGATGTACTCTGCATAAAAGTTAAATAAGCAGGGTGACAACATACAGCCTTGACGTACTCCTTTTCCTATTTGGAACCAGTGTGTTGTTCCCAGTCCATTTCTAACTGTTGCTTCCTGACCTGCATACAGATTTCTCAAGAGGCAGGTCAGGTGGTCTGGTATTCCCATTTCTTTCAGAATTTTCCAGTTTCTTGTGATCCACACAGTCAAAGGCTTTGGCATAGTCAATAAAGCAGAAATAGATGTTTTTCTGGAACTCTTGCTTTTTCCATGATCCAGCAGATGTTGGCAACTTGATCTCTGGTTCCTCTGCCTTTTTTAAAACGAGCTTGAACATCAGGAAGTTCACGGCTCACATATTGCTGAAGCCTGGCTTGGAGAATTCTGATCATTACTTTAATAGCATGCGAGATGAGTGCAATAGTGCAGTAGTTTGAGTAATCTTTGGCATTGCCTTTCTTTGGCATTGGAATGAAAACTGACCTTTTCCAGTCCTGTGGCCACTGCTGAGTTTTCCAAATTTCCTGGCATATTGAGTGCAGCACTTTCACAGCATCATCTTTCAGGATTTGAAATAGCTCCCCTGGAATTCCATCACCTCCACTAGCTTTGTTTGTAGTGATGCTTTCCGAGGCCCACTTGACTTCGCATTACAGGATGTCTGGCTCTAAGTGAGTGATCACACCATCGTGATTATCTTGGTTGTGAAGCTCTTTTTTGTACAGTTCTTCTGTGTATTCTTGCTACCTCTTCTTAATATCTTCTTTCTGTTAGGTCCATACCATTTCTGTCCTTTATCAAGCCCATGTTTAGATGAAATATTCCCTTGGTATCTCTAATTTTCTTGAAGAGATCTCTAGTCTTTCCGATTCTGTTGTTTTCCTCTATTTCTTTGCAATGATCGCTGAAGAAGGCTTTCTTATCTCTTCTTGCTATTCTTTGGAACTGTGCATTCAGATGCTTATATCTTTCCTTTTCTCCTTTGCTTCTCATTTCTCTTCTTTTCAAAGCTATTTGTAAGGCCTCCCCAGACAGCCATTTTGCTTTTTTGCATTTCTTTTCCATGGGGATGGTCTTGATCCCTGACTCCTGTACAATGCCACAAACCTCAGTCCATAGTTAATCAGGCATTCTATCTATCAGATCTAGGCCCTTAAGCCTATTTCTCACTTCCAATGTATAATCATAAGGGATTTGATTTAGGTCATACCTGAATGGTCTAGCAGTTTTCCCTACTTTCTTCAATTTGAGTCTGAATTTGGTAATAAGGAGTTCATGATCTGAGCCACAGTCAGCTCCTGGTCTTGTTTTCGCTGACTGTATAGAGCTTCTCCATCTTTGGCTGCAAAGAATATAATCAATCTGATTTTGGTGTTGACCATCTGGTGATGTTCATGTGTAGAGTCTTCTCTTGTGTTGTTGGAAGAGGCTGTTTGCCATCACCAGTGCATTTTCTTAGCAAAAATCTATTAATCTTTGTCCTGCTTCATTCCACATTCCAAGGCCAAATTTGCCTCTTACTCCAGGTGTTTCTTGACTTCCTACTTTTGCATTCCAGTCCCCTATAATGAAAAGGACATCTTTTTGGGGCGTTAGTTCTACAAGGTCTTGTAGGTCTTCATAGAAACGTTCAACTTCAGCTTCTTCAGCTTTACTGGTTGGGTCATAAATTTGGATTACCATGATATTAAATGGTTTGCCTTGGAAACCAACAGAGATCATTCTGTCATTTGTGAGACTGCATCCAAGTACTGCATTTCAGACTTTTGTTGACCATGATGGCTACTCCATTTCTTCTGAGGGATTCCTGCCCACTGTAGTAGATATAATGGTCATCTGAGTTAAATTCACCCATTCCAGATCATTTTAGTTCGCTGATTCCTAGAATGTCGACGTTCACCCTTGCCATCTCATGTTTGACCACTTCCAATTTGCCTTGATTCATGGACATGTCATTCCAGGTTCCTATGCAATATTGCTCTTTACAGCATCGGACCTTGCTTCTATCATCAGTCAGATCCACAGCTGGGTATTGTTTTTGGTTTGGCTCCATCCCTTCGTTCTTTCTGGAGTTATTTCTCCACTGATCTCCAGTAGCATATTGGGCACCTACTGACCTGGGGAGTTCCCCTTTCAGTATCCTATCATTTTGCCTTTTCATACTGTTCATGGGGTTCTCAAGGCCAGAATACTGAAGTGTTTTGCCATTCCCTTCTCCAGTGGACCACATTCTGTCAGATCTCTCCACCATGACCCACCCATCTTGGCTTGCCCTGCAGGCATGGCTTAGTTTCCTTGAGTTAGATAAGGCTGTGGTCCTAGTGTGATTAGATTGACTAGTTTTCTGTGAATATGGTTTCCGTGTGTCTGCCCTCTGATGCCCTCTTGTAACACCTACAATCTTACTTGGGTTTCTCTAACCTTGGGCGTGGAGTACCTCTTCATGGCTGTTCCAGCAGAGCGCAGCTGCTGCTCCTTGCCTTGGACAAAGTGTATCTCCTCATCGCTGCCCTTTTGACCTTCAACGTGCGATAGCTCCTCTAGCCCCTCCTGTGCCCATGCAGCCACCGCTTCTTGGACGTGAGGTTTCTCCTCCCGGCTGCCGCCTCTGGCCTTGGACATGGGGTAGTTCCTCTTGGCCACCGCCCCTGGCCTAGGACTCAGGGTGGCTCCTCCCTCTGCCGCCCCTGACCTTGAAAGTGGAGTAGCTCCTCTTGGCCGTTCCTGCGACATCGCAGCCTGGCAATCTCGACCGCTGCCCTGACCTCAGATGTGGGGTAACTCCTCTTGGCTGCTGCCCTTCGGGCATGGGGTCCTCCCAGCTTCTGCCCCTGACCTCGGACGTGGGGTAGCTCCTCTCAGCTCTGCTTAGTGTGCGGGTCATAGCTGCCTGCACTTAGTGCTCCGGTCGCAGCCACCTGCACTTACAGTTATCCGTATACAGGTTTTTTTGTCTCCTTAGATAGGTTTTTTCCAAGATATTTAATCTTTTTGTTGCAATGGGGAATGGAATTGATTCTTTAATTTCTCTTTCTGAGTTTCATTATTAGTATATTGGAGTGCAAGTGATTTCTGTGTATTGACCTTGTGTATTGTGACTTTGCTGAATTCACTGATTAGCTCTAGTAATTTTCTGGTAGTTTCTTTTGGGTTTTCTATCTATAGCATCATGTCATCTGCAGTGAGAGTTTTACTTCCTCATTTCTGATCTGGATTCCTTTTGTTTCTTTTTCTTCTCTGATTGATGTAGCTAGGACTTCCAAAAATATATTGAATAATAGTGGTAAGTGGACACACTTGTCTTGCTCCTGAGCTTAGTGGGAATGCTTTCAGTGTTTCACCATTGAGAATAATGTTTACTGTAGGCTTTTCATATATGGCCTTTACCATGTTGAGGTAGGTTCCTTCTATGCCTATTTTTTGAAGTAATTTTATCATAAATAGATGCTGAATTTTGTCGAAGGCTTTTCTGCATCTATTGAGATGATCATATATTTTTTATCATTCAATTTTTTGATATGGTGTATGATGTTGGTTTGTTTGCATATATTGAAGAATCCTCTCATCCCTGGAATAAATCTGGCTTGATCTTGGTACATGAGCTTTTTAATGCATTGTTGGATTCTGTTTGCTAGAATTTTATTGAGGATTTTTGTATCTATGTTCATCAGTGATATTGGCCTGTGATTTTCTTTTTTCGTGTTGTCTTTGCCTGGTTTTGATATGAGGATGATTGTGGCCTTATAGAATGAGTTTGGAAGTGTTCCTTCCTTTGCAATTTTTTGGAAGAGTTTCAGAAAAATAGGCATTAGCTCTTCTCTAAGTGTTTGATAGAATTCCCCTGTGAAGCCATCTGGTTCTGGGCTTTTGTTTTTTGACAGATTTTTTATCACTGTTTTTATACTAGTGTTTGTATTTGCATTGTTCATAATTTCTATTTCTTCCTGGTACAGTCTTGGGAAGCTGATCTGTTCTAAGTATCTGTCAATTTCCTCTGTGTTGTCCATTTTATTAGCATGTAGTTGCTCATAATATTCTCTTATGATCCTTTGTTCTTCTGTGCTGTCTGTTGTAACCTCTCCTTTCTCATTTCACTTTGTTGATTTTATTTTTCTCTCCCTTTTTCTTGATGAGTCTAGTGGTTTGTCAGTTTTGTTTATCACATAACCTGTTTTTAGTCTTATTAAGCTTTGCTATTGTTTCCTTCATTTCTTTTTCAGTTATTTATGCTCTGATTTTTATGATCTTCTTCCTTCCGCTGACTTTGGGAGGTTGTTGTTCTTTTTAATAGATGCTTTAGATGTAGAGTTAGACTGTCTATTCGATGCATTTCTTGTTTCTTGAGGTATGACTCTATTGCTATAAACTTCCCTCTTAGAAATGCTTTTGCTGAATCCCATAGGTTTTGTGTTGTTGTGTTTTCATTGTCATTTGTTTCTAGGAATCTCTTTATTTCCTTTCTTATTTCTTCAGTTACCTCTTTGTTATTTAGTAATGTATTGTTTAATCTACATGAGTTTGTGTTTTTTTGCCATTTTTTCCCCTGTAGTTGATATCCAGTCTCAATATGTTGTAGTCAGAGAAGATACTTGATACAATTTCAGTTTTTTAAAGTTTACTGAGGCTTGATTTGTGGACCAAGATGTGGTTTATCCTGGAGAATGTTCTGTGTGCACTTGAGAAGAAAGTATTTTCTGCATTTGGATGGAAAGTCCTGAAGATATCAATTAGGTCCATTTGGTGTAATGTTTCATTTAAGATATTTGTTTCCTTATTGATTCCCTGTTTTGATGATCTGTCCATTGGTGAAAGTGGGGTGTTAAAGTCTCCTGCTATTATTGTATTGCTATCAATTTATCCTCTTATGCCTTTAGTGTTTGCCTTATGTATTGAGGTGCTCCTATGCTGGGTGCACAGACATTTGTGGTTGTTATGTCTTCTTCTTGGATTGATCCCTTGATCATTATGTAGTGCCCTTCTTTGTCTAATATTCTTTATTTTAAAGTCCATTTTGTCTGAAATAAGGATTGCCACTCCAGCTTTCTTTTGGTTTCCCTTCTCATGGAATATCTTTTTCCATCCTTTTACTTTCAGTCTGTTTGTGTCTCTAGGTCTGAAGTGGGTCTCCTGTAGGCACCATACATATGGGTCTTGTTTATGTATCCATTCAGCAGTCTGTATCTTTTGGTTGGTGCATTTAATCCATTTACATTTAAGGTAATTATTGATACATATGTTCCTTTTGGTATTTTCTTGATTGTTTTGGGTTTGTTTTTGTATGTCTTTCCTTTCTGTTGCCGTTTACTGGATATGTAAGTCCTTTTAGTATTTATTGCAAGGCTAGTATGGTGGTGCTGAATTCTCTTGACTTCTGCTTGTCCATAAAGCTTTTGATTTCTCCATCAGTTTTGAATGAAATCTTTGCCAGGTATAGTAATCTTGGTTGTAGGTTTTCCTCTTTTAGAACTTTAAATATATCCTGCCATTCCCTTCTGGCCTGTAGAATTTCTGCTGAAAGATCTGCCATCAATTTTATGTTTTTTTTTCCCCTTGTATGTTACTTGTTGCTTTTCCCTTGCTGCTTTTAATATTCTTTCTTTGTGCTTAATCTCTGTTTGCTTGATTAATTTGTGTCTTGATGTGTTTCTTCTTGGGCTAAGCCTGTAAGGGACTCTGCTCTTCTTGGAACCTGACTGTTTCCTTTCCCATGTGGAAGTTTTCAACTATAATTTCTTCAAAAAAATTCTCAATTCCTTTCTTTTTTTCTTCTTCCTCAGGGATCCCTATAACTCGAATTTTGGTGCATTTAATATTGTCCTGAAGGTCTCTGAGGCTGTCCTCAATTCTTTTCATTCCTTTCCCTTTATTCTGCTCTTCAGCAGTATTTCCACCATTCTATCTTCCAGCTGACTTATCCATTCTTCTGCCTCAGTTATTCTGCTGTTATCACCTTCTAGAGTATTTTTAATTTCATTAATTGTGTTATTCATCTCTGTTCACTTATTCTTTATTTTTTCTATGTCATTGGTGATTGTATTAATTGTGTTGAATGCTTGTTGCATTTTCTCCATTCTATTTTCAAGTCTTGGGAGCATTGTTACCATCAATATGCTGAATTCTCTTTCAGGGAGACTAGTTATTTCCTCTTTGTTTATTAGATTTGATGAGTTTCTACTTTATTCTTTCATTTGTGCTGTATTTATCTGTCTTTTCATTATTTTCTTTTTCTTATCTTGCTCCACTTGAGGTCTCCTTTTCCAAGGCTTTAGGGTTGTATTACTTCTTCCTTTTGATTTTTCCCTTGGAGGGAAATGTTTGTCAGGTGGTTTGTGTCGATTTCTGTTAGGGGTGACTTGTGCCTGTGTTCTAGTGGGAGAAGATCAAGAAGGTAGCTACATATTCTGGGACATATGTACACACACTTCTACACATACAGTTATAATCAAAGTGTTCTAAAGAAAAGTACAGGAGCTTGACTTGGGGAGCAAGGGAAACCAGAGGTGATATCAACTAGTTAAAAGCAGAGTTAGCTAATGCTCAACCTGGAAATCTGAGCATGAGCAGAGGGCCAGCTGGGGAATATAGCAAAGAGAGTTCAGGAATTTAAATTACCTTGTGAAAGAAGAAAGAGTGAAGGGAAAAAAAGGGAGAAAAAAAGGAGAAAAAGGGGGAGAATGGGAGGGAAAGAGAAAAAGAGGGGGTGGACAAGAAGATTAAAAGAGAGAGAGAAAAGAAAAACAGCAAAGCAAAGATGAATACACTTTGTATGTATGTAGAAAATATTTATATATATTCAGGAATAGCTAATGCTGGTGAAGAACTATAGGAAAGGTAGTTGAATATATAAAAAATAAAATTAAAAATCATCAAGAAAAAAGTGAATAAGAGAAAAAAAAGTGAAAAAATTATTTAAATAAATTTTTTTCTTTGGACAAGAAAAACAGAAAGGAAAACTCCCCAGCACTGCAGAAGGCTAACATGGAGATGGAAACATGTAGGTGGAATAAACCATATGATTTATAAGAAAACAAACAAACAAAAATTTTAAAATGAATTCTTCTTCTTCTTCTTCTTCTTTTTTTTTTTTTTTTTTTTTTGTAAACAAGGAAAACAATGAGGAAAACTCCACAACATCACAGAAGGCTATTTGAAGGTGGAGATATATCTAGGGGATAAACAGTGTGTTTTATAAGAAAAAAAATAAAAAAGAAAAACAATTGAAAAATGGTTCTCGAGGTCATAGTTCTCAGTTGTGGAGTCTGCCTCTGTGGACAGGGTTGGGTTAGTGTCCTGTGATATTTTCCTGGTTGGGGGAGCTTGTGCCTGTGTTCTGCTTGGTGAAGCTGGATCTTGTCTCTCTGCAGGGCAGTGCAGTGCCCAGCAGTATATTTTGGGGTGCTAAAGGCAGAGGAACAGGAGATCAAATTGCCAACATTTGCTGGATCATCAAAAAAGCAACAGAGTTCTAGAAAAACATCTATTTCAGCTTTATTGACTATGCCAAAGCCTTTGACTGTGTGGATCACAATAAACTGTGGAAAGTTCTGAAAGAGATGGGAATACCAGACCACCTGACCTGCCTCTTGAGAAATCTATATGCAGGTTAGGAAGCAATAGTTAGAACTGGACATAGAACAACAGACTGGTTCCAAATAGGAAAAGGAGTGTGTCAAGGCTGTATATTGTCTCCCTGCTTATTTAACTTCTATGCAGAGTACATCATGAGAAACGCTGGACTGGAAGAAGCACAAGCTGGAATCAAGATTGCCAGGAGAAATATCAATAACCTCAGATATGCAGATGACACCACCCTTATGGCCAAAAGTGAAGAGGAATTCAAAAGCCTCTTGATGAAAGTGAAAGAGGAGAGTGAAAAGTTGGCTTAAAGCTCAACATTCAGAAAACAAAGATCATGGCACTTGGTCCCATCATTTCATGGGAAATAGATGTGAAAACAGTGGAAACAGTGTCAGACTTTATATTTCAGGGCTCCAAAATCACTGCAGATGATGATTACAGCCATGAAATTAAAAGACACTTGCTTCTTGAAAGGACAGTTATGACCAACCTAGATAGTATATTCAAAAGCAGAGATATTACTTTGGCAACAAAGGTCTGTCTAGTCAAGGCTATGGTTTTTCCAGTGGTCATGTATGGATGTGAGAGTTGGACTGTGAAGAAAGCTGAGCACTGAATAATTGATGCTTTTGAACTGTGGAGTTAGAGAAGACTCTTGAGAGTCCCTTGGACTGCAAGGAGATCCATCCAGTCCATCCTAAAGGAGAGGAAACTGATGCTGTTCATTGGAAGGACTGATGCTGAAGCTGAAACTCAATACTTTGGCCACCTCATGCGAAGAGTTGACTCATTGGAAAAGACTCTGATGCTGGGAGGGATTGGGGGCAGGAGGAAAAGGGGATGACAGAGGATGAGATGGCTGGATGTCATCACCAACTCAATGGACATGAGTTTGAGTGAACTCTGGGAGCTGGTGATAAGCCTGGCATGCTGTGATTCATGGGGTCGCAAAGAGTCAGACATGACTGAGTGACTGAACTGAACTGAACTTATGGTTTCGGTATGCCTTTGGGCAGTCTTTCAAGCTTTGGCGGTGTTAGGAGCATCTATTTCCACAGCTGCTTCCAATTGGCGCTCTCAGCATAGCTGCAGTGCCGCCAGCCCCTACTTGTCCCTGGGATCATTGCTGCTGCTTCTGTTCCCCTGTCCCACCCTGCGCAGCTGGCCGAACCTTGCTAGGCAGGTGCTTGTGTGGATCCTGCTTCACTGGCATTTGTGTGGGCTTCCCTCTGCGCCAAGCTCACCCTCTGCGTGGCGGAGCTTGTGTGCACTTGTTTTGGCTCCCCGGGCCTGCCCTTTGCTTTATTGGGCTTGTGTGCACGTGTTTCAGCTCGTGGGTTGCCCTCTGCGATGCGGGGCTAGTGTGGACTTGTTCGGCTCCCCTTGCCCGCCCTCTGTGTCGCACGGTTTATGTGCACTTGTTTCGTCTCACCGCCTACCCTCTTTGCCTCGGGGGTTCTGTGTTCTTCTTTCAGCTGCGCTGGGCGGGTTGTGTGCTCTGCCCAAGTTTGCACGCTTCCCCTCTACTGGCGCCCTGGGCCCACTCTGCATGGCTGTTTCTGTCTGCAGCGTCACACTCAGTTCTCTGGTCCAGTCCTCTGTGCGGCAGGAGTTGGGTGCGCTAGCTGTTTTTTTCTTAGCTCCCCCACTCTCATCCCCGAGCCTGCCTTCTGCTTGAGGCCACAGTCCATGAGCTGTTAAGCGGCTGAGAAGAGCAGCTTTCTCTGTTTACTGCCCTCCAAGTGCCTGCTTTGCCTGGTTTTCAGTAATATCTCAGCTCCCCCTGAGAAGTTTCCTTGTGCAGGGGAACTCCTGTTTAGGGCTTCCTCCCTCCCTTGGGTCATAAGCTCCTGCCCAGAAGGTCTCCATCTTTTCCCTTTTTATGTCTCCATCCTCTCTCCTAACTAATTTCAGGGAGCTTGGCTTGTCTCCCTGGAGGCCTGGGGTCTTCTGCTTTCACCTAGAGGATGCTTTGTAGGAGTTATTTGATATCTTGATTAGTTTTTGATGTATTTGTGAGGAGCCTAGTGATCTCCCCGTGTTACTCCTCCATCTCCTTCATTAAGATCTTTTTGTATAGGTGTATTCTTGCCACCTCTTCTTAATATCTTCGGCTTCTTTTAGATCCATACCATTTCTATCCTTTATTGTCCCCATCTTTGCATGATATATTCCCTTGGTATCTCTGATTTTTGCAAGGAGATTTCTCATCTTTCCCATTCTATTGTTTTCCTATATTTCTTTGCGTTGTTCACTTACGAAGGTGTTCTCTCTCCTTACAGTTCTTTGGAACTCTGCATTCAGATGGATATAGCTTTCCTTTTCTCCTTTGTGTTTCACTTCTCCTTTTCTCTTAGCTATTTATAAAACCTTCTCAGACAACCATTTTGTCTATTTGCATTTCTTTTTCTTGGGGATGGTTTTAATCACCACCTCTGTCCATGGTTCTTCAGATACTCTGTCTATCAGATCTAATCCCTTGAATCTATTTGTCACTTCCACTGTATAATTTCAAGGGATTTAATTTAATTATTTATTTTTTTTCACCTTTGTACTATTGCTCAATTTTATTTTATTTTATTTTTTTTTAAAATTTTAAAATCTTTAATTCTTACATGCATTCCCAAACATGAACCCCCCTCCCACCTCCCTCCCCAGAACATCTTTCTGGGTCATCCCCATGCACCAGCCCCAAGCATGCTGCATCCTGCGTCAGACATAGACTGGCGATTCAATTCACATGATAGTATACATGTTAGAATGTCATTCTCCCAAATCATCCCACCCTCTCCCTCTCCCTCTGAGTCCAAAAGTCCATTATACACATCTGTGTCTCTTTCCCTGTCTTGCATACAGGGTCATCATTGCCATCTTCCTAAATTCCATATATATGTGTTAGTATACTGTATTGGTGTTTTTCTTTCTGGCTTACTTCACTCTGTATAATCGGCTCATCAGAGCCGATTCATCCATCTCATCAGAACTGATTCAAATGAATTCTTTTTAACGGCTGAGTAATACTCCATTGTGTATATGTACCACAGCTTTCTTATCCAGTCATCTGCTGATGGACATCTAGGTTGTTTCCATGTCCTGGCTATTATAAACAGTGCTGCGATGAACATTGGGGTACATGTGTCTCTTTCAATTCTGGTTTCCTCGGTGTGTATGCCCAGAAGTGGGATTGCTGGGTCATAAGGTAGTTCTATTTGCAATTTGTTAAGGAATCTCCACACTGTTCTCCATAGTGGCTGTACTAGTTTGCATTCCCACCAACAGTGTAGGAGGGTTCCCTTTTCTCCACACCCTCTCCAGCATTTATTGCTTGCAGATTTTTGGATCGCAGCCATTCTGACTGGTGTGAAGTGGTACCTCATTGTGGTTTTGATTTGCATTTCTCTAATAATGAGTGATGTTGAGCATCTTTTCATGTGTTTGTTAGCCATCCGTATGTCTTCTTTGGAGAAATGTCTATTTAGTTCTTTGGCCCATTTTTTGATTGGGTCGTTTATTTTTCTGGAGTTGAGCTGCAGAAGTTGCTTGTATATTTTTGAGATTAGTTGTTTGTCAGTTGCTTCATTTGCTATTATTTTCTCCCATTCAGATGGCTGTCTTTTCACCTTGCTTATATTTTCCTTTGTTGTGCAGAAGCTTTTAATTTTAATTAGATCCCATTTGTTTATTTTTGCTTTTATTTCCAGAATTCTGGGAGGTGGATCATAGAGGATCCTGCTGTGATTTATGTCTGAGAGTGTTTTGCCTATGTTCTCCTCTAGGAGTTTTATAGTTTCTGGTCGTACATTTAGATGTTTAATCCATTTTGAGTTTATTTTTGTGTGCGGTGTTAGAAAGTGATCTAGTTTCATTCTTTTACAAGTGGTTGACCAGTTTTCCCAGCACCACTTGTTAAAGAGATTGTCTTTACTCCATTGTATATTCTTGCCTCCTTTGTCAAAGATAAGGTGTCCATATGTGTGTGGATTTATCTCTGGGCTTTCTATTTTGTTCCATTGATCTATATGTCTGTCTTTGTGCCAGTACCATACTGTCTTGATGACTGTGGCTTTGTAGTAGAGCCTGAAGTCAGGCAAGTTGATTCCTCCAGCTCCATTCTTCTTTCTCAAGATTGCTTTGGCTATTCGAGGTTTTTTGTATTTCCATACAAATCTTGAAATTATTTGTTCTAGTTCTGTGAAAAATGTGGCTGGTAGCTTGATAGGGATTGCATTGAATTTGTAAATTGCTTTGGGTAGTATACTCATTTTCACTATATTGATTCTTCCAATCCATGAACATGGTATATTTCTCCATCTATTAGTGTCCTCTTTGATTTCTTTCATCAGTGTTTTATAGTTTTCTATATATAGGTCTTTAGTTTCTTTAGGTAGATATATTCCTAAGTATTTTATTCTTTTCGTTGCAATGGTGAATGGAATTGTTTCCTTAATTTCTTTTTCTACTTTCTCATTATTAGTGTATAGGAATGCAAGGGATTTCTGTGTGTTGATTTTATATCCTGCAACTTTACTATATTCATTGATGAGCTCTAGTAATTTTCTGGTGGAGTCTTTAGGGTTTTCCATGTAGAGGATCATGTCATCTGCAAACAGTGAGAGTTTTACTTCTTCTTTTCCAATTTGGATTCCTTTTATTTCTTTTTCTGCTCTGATTGCTGTGGCCAAAACTTCCAGAACTATGTTGAATAGTAGCGGTGAAAGTGGACACCCTTGTCTTGTTCCTGACTTTAGGGGAAATGCTTTCAATTTTTCACCATTGAGGATAATGTTTGCTGTGGGTTTGTCATAGATAGCTTTTATTATGTTGAGATATGTTCCTTCTATTCCTGCTTTCTGGAGAGTTTTTATCATAAATGGATGTTGAATTTTGTCAAAGGCCTTCTCTGCATCTATTGAGATAATCATATGGTTTTTATTTTTCAATTTGTTAATGTGGTGAATTACATTGATTGATTTGCCGATATTGAAGAATCCTTGCATCCCTGGGATAAAGCCCACTTGGTCATGATGTATGATCTTTTTAATGTGTTGTTGGATTCTGATTGCTAGAATTTTGTTGAGGATTTTTGCATCTATGTTCATCAGAGATATTGGCCTGTAGTTTTCTTTTTTTGTGACATCTTTGTCAGGTTTTGGTATTAGGGTGATGGTGGCCTCATAGAATGAGTTTGGAAGTTTACCTTCCTCTGCAATTTTCTGGAAGAGTTTGAGTAGGATAGGTGTTAGCTCTTCTCGAAAATTTTGGTAGAATTCAGCTGTGAAGCCATCTGGACCTGGGCTTTTGTTTGCTGGAAGATTTCTGATTACAGTATCAATTTCCGTGCTTGTGATGGGTCTGTTAAGATTTTCTATTTCTTCCTGGTTCAGTTTTGGAAAATTGTACTTTTCTAAGAATTTGTCCATTTCTTCCACATTGTCCATTTTATTGGCATACAACTGCTGATAGTAGTCTCTTATGATCCTTTGTATTTCTGTGTTGTCTGTTGTGATCTCTCCATTTTCATTTCTAATTTTATTGATTTAATTTTTCTCTCTTTGCTTCTTGATGAGTCTGGCTAATGGTTTGTCAATTTTATTTATCCTTTCAAAGAACCAGCTTTTGGCTTTGTTGATTTTTGCTATGGTCTCTTTTGTTTCTTTTGCATTTATTTCTGCCCTAATTTTTAAGATTTCTTTCCTTCTACTAACTCTGGGGTTCTCCAACTCTTCCTTTTCTAGTTGCTTTAGTTGTAGAGTTAGGTTATTTATTTGACTTTTTTCTTGTTTCTTGAGGTATGCCTGTATTGCTATGAACTTTCCTCTTAGCACTGCTTTTATAGTGTCCCACAGGTTTTGGGTTGTTGTGTTTTCATTTTCATTAGTTTCTATGCATATTTTGATTTCTTTTTTGATTTCTTCTGTGATTTGTTGGTTATTCAGAAGTGTGTTGTTCAACCTCCATATGTTGGAATTTTTAATAGTTTTTCTCCTGTAATTGAGATCTAATCTTAATGCATTATGGTCAGAAAAGATGCTTGGAATGATTTCGATTTTCTTGAATTTGTCAAGTTTAGATTTATGGCCCAGGATGTGATCTATCCTGGAGAAGGTTCCATGAGCACTTGAAAAAAAGGTGAAATTCGTTGTTTTGGGGTGAAATGTCCTATAGATATCAATCAGGTCTAACTGATCTAATGTATCATTTAAAGTTTGCGTTTCTTTGTTAATTTTCTGTTTAGTTGATCTGTCCATAGGTGTGAGTGGGGTATTAAAGTCTCCCACTATTATTGTGTTATTGTTGATTTCCCCTTTCATACTTGTTAGCATTTGTCTTACATATTGTGGTGCTCCTATATTGGGTGCATATATATTTATAATTGTTATATCTTCTTCTTGGATTGTTCCTTTGATCATTATGTAGTGGCCTTCTTTGTCTCTTTTCACAGCCTTTGTTTTAAAGTCTATTTTATCGGATATGAGTATTGCCACTCCTGCTTTCTTTTGGTCTCTATTCGCGTGGTATATCTTTTTCCAGCCCTTCACTTTCAGTCTGTATGTGTCCCTTGTTTTGAGGTGGGTCTCTTGTAAGCAGCATATAGAGGGGTCTTGTTTTTGTATCCATTCGGCCAGTCTTTGTCTTTTGGTTGGGGCGTTCAACCCATTTACGTTTAAGGTAATTATTGATAAGTATGATCCCGTTGCCATTTACTTTATTGTTTGGGGTTCGGGTTTATACACCCTTTTCGTGTTTCCTGTCTAGAGGATATCCTTTAGAATTTGTTGGAGAGCTGGTTTGGTGGTGCTGAATTCTCTCAGCTTTTGCTTGTCTGTAAAGCTTTTGATTTCTCCTTCGTATTTGAATGAGATCCTTGCTGGGTACAGTAATCTGGGCTGTAGGTTATTGTCTTTCATCACTTTAAGTATGTCTTGCCATTCCCTCCTGGCCTGAAGAGTTTCTATTGACAGATCAGCTGTTATCCTTATGGGAATCCCCTTGTGTGTTATTTGTTGTTTTTCCCTTGCTGCTTTTAATATTTGTTCTTTGTGTTTGATCTTTGTTAATTTGATTAATATGTGTCTTGGGGTGTTTCGCCTTGGGTTAATCCTATTTGGAACTCTCTGTGTTTCTTGGACTTGGGTGATTATTTCCTTCCCCATTTTAGGGAAGTTTTCAACTATTATCTCCTCAAGGATTTTCTCATGATGTTTCTTTCTGTCTTCTTCTTCTGTGACTCCTATAATTCGAATGTTGGAGCGTTTCATATTGTCCTGGAGGTCTCTGAGATTGTCCTCGTTTCTTTTAATTCGTTTTTCTTGTTTCCTCTCTGATTCATTTATTTCTACCATTCTATCTTCTATTTCACTAATCCTATCTTCTGCCTCCGTTATTCTACTATTTGTTGCCTCCAGAGTGTTTCTGATCTCATTTATTGTGTTATTCATTATATTTTGACTCTTTTTTTATTTCTTCTAGGTCCTTGTTAAACCTTTCTTGCATCTTCTCAATCCTTGTCTCTAGGCTATTTATCTGTGTTTCCATTTTGATTTCAAGATTTTGGATCATTTTCACTATCAATATTCGGAATTCCTTCTCCGGTAGATTCCCTACTTCTTCCTCTTTTGTTTGGTTTGGTGGGCAACTCTCCTGTTCCTTTACCTGCTGAGTATTCCTCTGTCTCTTCATCTTGGTTATATTGCTGCGTTTGGGGTGGCCTTTTTATATTCTGATAATTTGTGGAGTTCTCTTTATTATGGAGCTTCCTCACTTTGGGTGGGGTTCTATCAGTGGCTTGTCAAGGTTTCCTGGTTAGGGAGGCTTGTGTTGGAGTTTTGGTGGGTGGAGCTGGGTTTCTTCTCTCTGGAGTGCAATGGAGTGACCCGTAATGGGTTATGAGACATCAAAGGTTTTGGGATAATTTTGAGCTGCCTGTATATTGAGGCTCAGGGGAGTGTTCCTGTGTTGCTGGAGAATTTGCGTGGTATGTCTTGTTTTGGAACTTGTTGGCCCTTGGGTGGAGCTTGGTTTCAGTGTAGGTATGAAGGCATTTGATGAGCTCCTATTGCTTAATGTTCCCTGAATTCAAGAGTTCTCTAATGTTTTCAGGCTTTGGGTTTAAGCTTCCTGCTTCTGGTTTTCAGTTTTATTTTCACAGTAGCCTCTAGACTTCTCCATCTATACAGCACCGATGATAAAACATCTAGGTTAAAGATGAAAAGTTTCTCCACCTTGAGGGACACTCAGAGAGGTTCACTGAGTTACAAGGAGAAGAGAAGATGGAGGGGGTAGTTAGAGGTAACTGGAATGAGATGCGGTGAGATCAAGAGAGGAGAGAGCAGGCTAGCCAGTAGTCACTTCCTTATGTGCGCTCTATAGTCTGGACCGCTCAGAGGTATTTACAGAGTTATACGGGGAAGAGGAGAGGGAGGAAGTAGACAGAGGTGACCAGGAGGATAAGAGAGAGGAATGAGTAGGAGAGAGACAAATCCTGCCAGTAACCAGTTCCTTAGGTGTTCTCTACCGTCTGGAACACACAGAGATTCACAGAGTTGGATAGAGAAGAGATGGGGGAGAAAAGAGACAGAGGCCACCTGGTGGAGAAAGAGGAGAGGCCAGAGGAGGAGAGAGTGGACAAGTCAGTAATCTCGCTCTCAGGTAAACTTGGGTAGTGAAGTTTGGGTTTTTAAATGTACAAAATTGACAACAAAGATTAAAAATCTGGAGTAGAGGTTGGATTTTCAAAGATACAATATTAAGGAAAAGCAGAAGGAAAAAGGAAGAAAGAAAAAAAAAGAATTATTAAAAAACAAACAAACAAAAAAAACCAAAACACCAACAACCATCCAAAGAGTATATATGGTGTTTGCCTTAAAAAAAAAAAAAAGTCTTTTTTTTAAAAAAATAGTAATACTAGGTTATAGAAATAAAAATTAGAGGAGAAATAGAAGACTTAACAATTAAAAAAAAGCTCGGAAAAAAAAGAAAAAAAAAAGCAAAAGGCAAAAAAAAAAAGAATGATTTTAAAAATATTAAAAAATTAAAAATATATCTGGCTCTTCTCTGATGTTATGGGCCGTGTGGGCTCACTTCCAAGGTGGTTCCCTCTGTTTAACTTCTTCTGTTTGCTGGTTTTTAGGCTCACTAGTTCAGTCGCGCTGTGGGGAGGGGGGATGCTGCAAACAAATAGCACTGTCGTGTGTACACAGTATCTCTGCCCCGCTTGACCTGTCCTTTCTCGCGGCGTACAAACCGCTCCGGCTCTATGATGCTCAGCCGGGAACCGTCTGGGGCCGGCCCTAGGCTGCGTGCACTTCCCCGGTCCAAGCCGCTCAGGTTCGGCCCTCAGGCAGCCCTCAGAGGCACAAATGCGGCTGGGACTGCGCTTTGTGCCCTTCCCAGGTCCGAGTAGCTCAGGAGTTTGGCGAGCGCGATCGCCGGGGCTTGTCACCTTTTCCGCCGCTACCGCTCAGCTCTCTGGGTGGACCGCTGGCGCACCCCATGAGGCAGACTGTGACTGTCCAGCACCCCCAGAAGTCTTAGCAAAGGAGCCTGCTTGCAGTTAGGTAAGTAAAGTCTCTCCGGGTCTGCAATTGCCCCTTTCCAGTCCTTACGGCTCTGGCTGCCTGTCCCCGGCGGGGAATGGTCTGCAGCCGGCTTTTTCCGCTCCGTCCTTTGTTCTGTGCTCAGTCCTGGCGGTGTCTTATGTTCGAGCTTTTCGCGTGGTAGCTATCCCACAGTCTGGTTTGCTAGCCCAAGTTAGATCGTTCTGGTTGCGCGTGGGGCGTTCCTGCCCGATTCTTACAAAGCTCTGCAGCCCGCGCCTCCCGCGCGTCCCTGCCCTGCCCCCACTTCCCAATGGCGGATGCAGGCGTCTGTGCTGCTTTTCCGCTGGGGGAGTTACTGGTGGGCTTGTAATCTCTTGGTTTTAATTATTTATCTATTTTTCCTTCCTGTTATGTTGCCCTCTGTGTTTCCAAGGCTCGCCACAGACTCGGCAGGGAGAGTGTTTCCTGGTGTTTGGAAACCTCTCTTCTTAAAATTCCCTTCCCGGGACGGGCTTCCCTTCCCGGGACGGAGCTCCCTCCCCACCTCCTTTGTCTCCTTTTTCGTCTTTTATATTTTTTCCTACCTGTTTTTGAAGACAATGGTCTGCTTTTCTGGTTGCCTGATGTCCTCTGCCAGCCTACAGAAGTTGTTTTGTGGAGTTTGCTCGGCGTTGAAATGTTCTTTTGAGGAATTTGTGAGGGAGAACGTGATCTTCCCGTCCTATTCCTCCGCCATCTTTTTCTGTCTCCTCAAGGGATTTAATTTAGAGAAATGCCAGGCTGGATGAAGCAGAAGCTGGAATCAAGATTGCCTGGGGCAATAGCAATAACCTCATATATGCAAATGACACCACCCTTAAGGCAGAAAGCGAAGAGGAACTAAAGAGCCTCTTGATGAAGGTGAAAGTGTAAAGTGATAAAGATGGCTTAAAACTTAACTTTCACAAAACTAAGATCATGGCATCTGTTCCCATCACTTCATGGCAAATAGATGGCAAAACAATGATAGATTTTATTTTCTTGGGCTCCAAAATCACTGCAGATGGCAACTGCAGCCATAGAATTAAAAGATGTTTGCTCCTTGGAAGAAAAGCTATGTCAAACCTAAACAGTGTATTAAAAAGCAGAGAATTCACTTTGTCAACAGAGGTCTATATAGTCAAAGCTATGGTTTTTCCTGTAGTCATATGTGAGAGCTGAACCATAAAGAGGGCTGAGAGCTGAAAAATTGATGGTTTTGAACTGTGGTGTTGGAGAAGACTCTTGAGAGTCCCTTGGACTGCAAGGAGATCTAACCAGTCCATCCTAAAGGAAACCAACCCTGAATATACTTGGAAGGACAGATGCTGAAGCTGAAGCTCCCAAAACTTTGGCCACCTGATGTGAAAAGCCATCTATTGGAAAAGACCCTGATGCTGGGAAAGATTAAAGGCAGGAGGAGAAGGGGAACATAGAGAATGAGATGGTTGGATGGCATCACCAATGCAATTGACATGAGTTTGAGCAAGCTGTGGGAGATGGTGAAGGACAGGGAAGCTTGGCATGCTGAAGTCCATGGGACTGCAAAGAGGTGGACATGACTGAGCAACTGAACAGCAACTTATTTAATTATTCTCAATTTCTCTCAGCATTGTTTAGTAGTTTCCAGTACATAAGTAGGCACATCTTGTGTCACATTTATCCATAAATATTGTATCTTGATGATGTTCCTGTAAATAATATTTTTAATTGTCAGCTTTTGATTTTTCATGGCTAGTAACCATAATATGGTTTTATAGATTAACTTTGTACCTTTCAACCTGGATAAGCTCACTTATTAAGTCTCTTGACATATTTATGGATTTCATAGCATTTTCTATATAAAAAATAAAAAATAAACTGTAGATAGAGATTTACTTATTCATATCCAACCTATCTGTTTTGGTTTCTTTTTTGTATCTTATTGCCTTAGTCATAAACTAACTTGATTAGAAATAGTGAGGGCAGTCACACTTGCTTTATTCCTCATGTCAGGGGAAGGCATTCAATATTCCACTAATAAAATTGCTATTGAAAGCAAAAGTGAAAGTCACTCAATTGTGTCTGACTCATTAGTGTCCAACTTTTTGTGACACCATGGACTATACAGTTCATGGAATTCTCCAGGCCTGAATACTGGAGTGGGTAGCCTTTCCCTTTTCCAGAGGATCTTTACAACCTAGGGTTCAAACCCAGGTCTCCCACATTGCAGGCAAGTTTTTCACCAGCTGAACCACTATGGAAGTCTAAGAATACTGAAGTGGGTAGCCTAACCCTTCTCCAGTGGATCTTTGGGACCCAGGAATTGAACCAGGGTCTCCTTCATTGCAGGTGGATTCTTTACCAACTGAGCTATCAAGTTTGCTATTACTGATATGATATTCATGAAAAGTGAAAATATTTTTCCCTCATTTGCTTCCAACCCTTTGCAACCCCATGGACTGTAGCTTGCCAGGCTCTTCTGTCCATGGAATTCTGCAGGTAAAAATATTGGAAAGGGTTGCCCTTTCCTTCTCCTGGGGATCTTCCTGATCCAAAGATTGACTCTGGTCTCCTGCATTGCAGGCAGATTCTTTACCATCTGAGCCATCAAGGAAGCCCTACCTTTTATTAGTTAGAGGAAATTCTAGTTGTCAAATAGTGTATAGCAAATCATAACAAACTTCATGGCTTGTAACAATAGATATTTATAATCTCACAGTTTTAAAACCACTACAATATTGTAAAGTAATTAGCCTCCAATTAAAATAAATAAATCATATTAAAAATAAATTAATTAATTAAAAAAAGAATCTGGAAACAGCTTAACTGGGTGATTCTGGGTTGAGGTCTCACATGAAGTTGCAGTAAGCTATATGCTTAGGCTACTGAGATCTTTTTCTTTTACATTATTTTTATGTAGTTAGATATTTTAAATTAGTTACAGTTTCTATATAGTTATGTAACATACATTATTCATATGTATAGATACACACTGACAAATACATATATAATGTATGAACATATATGCATTATACATTTAGATTCACACTACATGTAACATGTAGTATTATATATATAATAAATATGAAAAATACATAGATCACAAATAAATTTAGATTCGCCAAATTCTTTAAGAGAGAACCAGAAATATTAACTTGGTAAGCATAAAAAATTATAGTTTTCTTCTTATAATTTTTCTGGAAAGACAGCACAGTGTGCTTAAAAAAAATCAAACCAGGAACAAGAGGCTGGAAATATTTAAAATGATGTAAAGGAAGAACCTACAATCATGAATACTCTACCCACCCAAGGCTCTCTTATTCAGATTTGATGGAGGCATCCAAAGCTTTCAGTTCAGTTCAGTTCTGTTCAGTCGCTCAGTCGTGTCTGACTCTTTGCGACCCCATGAATCACAGCACACCAGGCCTCCCTGTCCATCACCAACTCCTGGAGTTCACTCAGATTCACGTCCATCGAGTCCATGATGCCATCCAGCCATCTCATCCTCTCTCATCCCCTTCTCCTCCTGCCTTCAATCTTTCTCAGCATCAGGGTCTTTTCAATGAGTCAACTCTTCGCATGAGGTGGCCAAAGTACTGGAGTTTCAGCTTTAGCATCATTCCTTCCAAAGAAATCCCAAGGCTTATCTCCCTCAGAATAGACTGGTTGGATCTCCTTGCTGTCCAAGGGACTCTCAAGAGTCTTCTTCAACACCACAGTTCAAAAGCATCAGTTCTTCAGTGCTCAGCCTTCTTAACTTTCCAACTCTCACATCCAGCAAAAGCTAAAAGAATTCAGCACCACCAAGTTTTCTTTACAACAAATGCTAAAGGAACTTCTCTAGGTGAAGAAAAAGTGAAAAGGAAAAAAAAAAAAAAAGCCACAGCTAGGAACAAGGGACTTCAGAAAAGTAAAAGCTCACAGATAAAGGCAAGCACCCAATAAAGGTAGGAAATTATCCATAGACAAGGGAGGTTAAAAGAAAAAACTGGCAAAATCATCTATATCCACAGTAAGCAGTTAATGGATATATAAAACAATTAGATGTAAAATCAAAAACAGTAATCAGGAAGGGAAGAGAGTACAAATGCAGGGTTTTTAAAATGCATGTGAAATTGAGAGATCAGCAGCTTAAAACAATTATGTGTATATATAGACGCTATATAAAAACTTCATGGTAACCACAAACCAAAATCCTTCATATATATTTATATATGACTCAATTGCTATTGCTAAGTCGCTTCAGTCGTGTCCGACTCTGTGTGACCCCATAGACAGTAGACCACCAGGCTCCCCCATCCCTGGGATTCTCCAGGCAAGAATACTGGAGTGGGTTGCCATTTCCTTCTCCATATGACTCAGTTGGTGATTGCATTTTATATATGGGTATATCTTACTCTTTTTATATGGAAAAAAAACATTTAGGTTAGGTTAATATAAGGAGTGAAAAGAAAGAGCCATGCAAAATTCTTAAAACTGTATACATTCAACTTTAGATTGTTGAATACTTAATTTAGATCTTATCAAATTAGCATAGCAGCATAGTAAGGCATATTTGTACTCACTTTTCAGCTAGCAAATCTAGTAAAATCTTCCAAACTCTACTGCAATATTAAAATGAAATAATAGTTTACTTTATTTAACTTGCATCTACCAATTATTGTAACCTGGAGATTAGGAAAGAAATGGAGTTTTCTATAGCATGGTAAAATACACAAAGCCCAAAATATTTAAAAAGAAATACAGTTAAGTATAACTGAAAACAATTAACTTGGCATATTATACTCAAAACTTTCTCCTAGGAACAATATCTTTCTCATGGAAAGCATCATGGCTTTGTTAGGGGCAGCACACTGATTGAAACCACCCACCCTGGCCAGGCACCATAATAACCGTTTGCATGAGTTGTTTTATGACAGGAGGTCCTGCTAAGGAACATGGAACTAATAAGCCACCACCAACCAGAGGAATTTGGGAAAGGTCAAAAGGAGACACCACATGTCTGACCACCTCCCAGAATCCTTCTCTCTGGCATCCATCTTGGCTGAACAAGGCGTGTACCACCAGGAAGGACTCTGAGTCAGAATGACTGGCTAAGGACAACCCGGAAGCTAATCCCAATCACCATATACCCTGAGACTGCAAGCCATGTGTCAGAGCAGTTCTCCTGGGTTCCCTTACCCTACTGCTCTCCACCCGGGTGCCCTTTCCCAATAAAATCCCTTGCTTTGTCAGCGCATGTGTCTCCTTGGACAATTCATTTCTGAGTGTTAGACATGAGCCCAGTTTTGGGCCCTGGAAGGGGTCCCCCTAACTGCAACAGCTTCATGGATAGTAGAACTCGAGGAAAGACAATACAATGGGAGTAATAAAAACTAGATTACCAAAAATACTCCCCTTGCTTTGTGACAAGGTTTGCTAAGTGGGTAGAGAAAAAGAGTGAAATGGGCCAGGTGAGTATCAAACAATAATAAAACCCCCAAGTAGGTAGAACTCACACTCAGTCTCTGTACAGAGGAATCTATTTGGTATTTGGAGTTGTGGTGAGCTCCTGGGATCATGCCTTCTTAAAGACAGGACTCCAAGAAAACAATGACTTGCAAGTGGGATGAACTGAGTTTTATTTGTGTTGTTATCAAATTTTTGTTTTTAATATTACCTGAATTGTATGGCATCTGATCCCATCACTTCATGGGAAATAGATGGGGAAACAGTGGAAACAGTGTCAGATTTTATTTTTGGGGGGCTCCAAAATCACTGCAGATGGTGACTGCAGCCATGAAATTAAAAGATGCTTACTCCTTGGAAGAAAAGTTATGACCAACCTAGATAGCATATTGAAAAGCAGAGATATTACTTTGACAACAAAGGTCTGTCTAGTCAAGGCTATGGTTTTTCCAGTGGTCATGTATGGATGTGAGAGTCGGACTGTGAAAAAAGCTGAGCACAGAAGAATTGATACTTTTGAACTGTGGTGTTGGAGAAGACTCCTGAGAGTTCCTTAGACTACAAGGAGATCCAACCAGGGAAATCAGCCCTGGGTGTTCTTTGGAAGGAATGATGCTAAAGCTGAAACTCCAGTACCTTGGCCACCTCATGCAAAGAGTTGACTCATTGGACAAGACTCTGATGCTGGGAGAGATTGAGGGCAGGAGGAAAAGGGGACGACAGAAGATGAGATGACTGGATGGCATCACGGACTCGATGGACGTGAGTCTGAGTGAACTCTGGGAGTTGGTGATGGACAAGGAGGCCTGGCGTGCTGCGATTTAAGGGGTTGCAAAGAGTTGGACAAGACTGAGCGACTGAACTGAACAGAAGAATTGTATGTAAATTCAAAACCAGAAATAGCAAATCAATAAAGATGGATAAGACATTTTTTAAAAGGAGAGGACACAATACTACTTTTGCCTAGTTAGTGATTGCTATTGTCAACTACAAATTGGCACTTACCAAGAGCGTTGCCAACGACCGAACAACACAAGACTTTGCCATCTGCCTCTATGGAAACTGAGCCCCATGCTGCTATAGCTGTTGACCTTCAACACCCTCTGAGGGAGTTCAGAGTGGAGTGAGGCACTCTGTGCTCCAGGGAATCTGGTTGACAGGTCTTTAGATAGTTGGATGTTTTCAGAAACAGATTTTATGATCTCAATCCTTGCATCCCCTCATATCTAGAGACACACTAAATCCCTTCATGGTGACATTAGATCCTCATGACTAACAAAAAACCTTTTGTAAAGCACTTCAAGGTATTGAACTCCCCCTTCACCAAAACCTTATATATTGACTTGTGCCCACTGCAGCTTTGGAGCTGTCTCTCAGAGCTATCTGAGATGCTGCCTCCCAGCTGCAGTCCTCATCGGCCTCAAATAAAACTTACAACTCTCAAGTTGTACATCTTTTTTCAGTCGATCCTCTATATATTTTTTCTAGAATTTCAGAAAGAAAACAGAAATCCAGGTTTTTATTTTAAAACTCCCAATTTAAAAATACTTACAAGTTAATTTTTAACTAATGCTATGCTGAATTTCCATTTGGGGGTTTGGGTTTTTCCTCAATTTCTTGGCAGATAGCTTTGCTACACATGCCTAGGTAGAGACTGTATAAGGTTTGCTAGAGAGTGGATTATGCAGAGTTGAAAAAGAAACAGAAATATTCATGTCAAACAAAGTTGGAGATGTTGTTTTCCTGGCTCAACCAGACTGAAGAGACTTCGTTAGCGTACATAGCACCTGGCTGAGAACTCACAAAGTCCATGCCATAGAAATAAAGACTGAGTCTTAAAGAAAGGCTTGGTGTATGCTTATCCTAACAGTAGCTCAAAATAAATTCTAAAAGATAAACAAGGAGGCAAATTTTGGTGGTTAAATAACCCAAATTTAGAGAAACTTGAGAAACACTTTGGACTTTCAATAAATTTACCCTATCAGGCTATGAAACTGAGCCTAAAGAAGTTCAAGACAGAAAGCCAATAATTATACTATTTACCAGATCAAAAATATATACTCTTCAGAAAAAAATTTACAGAACTTAGTCTTTACAATGTTCCACCAACAATGTCCAGAACAGAATTAAAAATTAGTAGTCATATAAATAAAAAGGAAAATGGAGCTCACTATAAAATAATTCAATAGATATTTATCTTGAGATGATTCAACTTCACCAAAAAAATTAAGATTAATTAAATATAGACTTTAAAGCACCCCATAGAATAGTGTGCAAAGAAATAAATGAATATTTTTTTAAAGAGAGAGAAATTTGATTTAATAAGTGAACAGATAGCAATCTACAGTAGAGAAAAATATTAAAAAAAACATTAAATGGATATTTTAGAACTAAAAATTAAATTTCTAAAAAATAGACAACATTAACAGCAGACTAAAGATGTCAGGAAAAAACAGATAGGTAAATTTGATTGTAGCTCAGTAGATATTATCTAACAACTGGAGTTTCAGGAGCCTATGGAGCAATATCAAATTCTATAACCCATATATAATAGAAACTTTAAAAACAGAAGGCAGGAACAAGTGGAAAGAATAAAAATTTTGAGTTATAATTTCTCCAATTTTTTCAAGTTTAATAAAAAAAATTGACTTACATATTCCAAAGTTCTGAGCAAAACCCAATCTAGATGTATACAAAGAAAACCACACACTGGCACATCAAAATTAAACTACCAACAATCAAAATAAAAAGAAAATCCTTACTATATACATTGTGTGTGTGTGCGCTGTTGCTAACACATGTCCTAATTGTAGCAATCCCTGGGCTGTAGCCCACCAGGCTCCTCTGTCCACAAAATTTTCCAAGCAAGAATACTGGAGCAGGTTGCTATTTCCTATCCTGGGGATTTTCCCGATCCAGAGATCTAACCTTCCTGTATTACATACACATTACATCTCCTGCATTAGAGACATATTAAATACAGAAAACAATAATAAACAAATAAGGCTGACTTCTTATCAGAAGTATTGGAAACCAAAAAGCAGAAGAACATATGTATTGTTGAAAGAAATAATAATCTCTTAACACAAAAGTATATGTTTCCAATGAATCCTTTACCAGCATTCCTAAATTACAAGAATGCTAAAATTTATTTTTCATGATGAAGGGGAATTTTATTAGAAGAAAACTTGTATATACACTAAAGAGAGAGAGGCACCAGAAATATTAAGTGGGCAAACATAAAAATAATACTTCTAATAATATTTATGAAAAGATAATACATTAAAACAAAAACAATAATACTGTAAAATGATATTTTAACATATACAGAAATTAAAATAAGGCAATAATAGAACTAACAGAGAAGATGGTTAAATGAAATTTGCTCTTGTAAGTTTATTATGCTTATGAAGTGGGAAACTGAAATTGAGAACTCTGAAATATCAGGTGTTTAAGATTGAGGACATAGAAAGCACAAACAGTAAAGAGTGAGACTGGAGGCAAGAAAAGTGCAGTGGTAAAGTACCGATTTCAAATAAATATTAATTAGATTTAGTATGAACAATCTAGATCCTAGAGCAACCTCTAAAAATAACTTTTGAATAATAAAAGAGAAAACAACCAACAACCTGGTAAATTTAAATCCAACTACATCAATAATTCTTGAGAAGGGAATGGCAACCCAATCCAGTATTCTTGCCTGGAGAATTCCCTGGACAGAGGGGCTTGTCAGGCTGCAGTCCTTAGAGTCACAAAGGGTCAAATACAACTGAATGAGCAAATATCAATAATTACAAAAATTATAAAACATTCCAATTAAATATCACATATTCCCTGTTAGCTCAGTTGGTAAAGAGTCCCCTGCAATGCAGGAGACCCTGGTCTCCAAGAAGGGATAGGCTACCCACTCCAGTATCCTTGGGCTTCTCTTGTGGCTAAGCTGGTAAGGAATCCACCTGCAATGCAGGAGACCTGGGTTTAATCCCTGGGTGGGGAAGATGCCCTGGAGTAGGGAAAGGCCACCACTCCAGTATTCTGGCCTGGAGAATTCCATGGACTGTATAGTCCTTGGGATCGCAAAGAGTAGGACACGACTGAGCAACTTTCACTTTCATTGTCAAATAAAAATAAAGGCTTCTACATATGTTATAAAAGAAAGCACTTTAAATATAAAGATACACAAAGCATGGTATTTAACAGATGGAAAAATATGTGAAAATATATGTAACAAACCCCCCAACAAATATGATTTTATCTATATAAGAAAAAGATTCAGTAAGAAATATTATAAAAATATAGGACAGTTCATTATGGCATGAGATACAATTAATCAGGAAGATATAAAACCACAAATACTTATACACCTAATAATAGAACTTCAAAATTCACCAAAGCAAAATCTGGTAGTTATACTTGAGGATTTTAACATTTTCTCAGCCATTGATAAATTAAGCAGAAAAAGAAAAATAAGGATATAAAAGATCTGAACAATCAACTTGTATACTTGATGTTTATACAACTCTACATCCAACAAGTTCAAAATACACATTTTTTTCTGTACATGTGTATTGTCATAATTTTTGATAGTTAATTTTAAGAGATTAAAATGCTGTAGAGTCAATTCTCTGATACAGAATTAAAAAAGAAATTAATAATAATGAAATATCTAAAAATTCACAAAGCATTTGGACATTAAATAACAGATTTCTAAATGACCCATGAATTAAAAACTACAGGGAAATTAGAAAATATATTACCTGATAATATATATCAAAATGGAAGGTTTGCAGCTAATCCAGTGTATACAAAGAAATCTGTAGTGGTTTTTTTTTGTTTTGTTTAGAAATTTGTAGTTTTAATTCCTATATTAAAAAAGAAAAAAGTTAAATTTAATGACAATTAAATTTCCACCTTAAAAGCCAGAAAAAGGAGAACAACTTAAACTAAACTAAGTAAAAGATTCTTAACATTATTTTTTTTTAAAAAATGTGAGCTGAATGCTATGCAGAGTACATCATGAGAAATGCTGGGCTGGATGAAGCACAAGCTGGAATCAAGATTGCCAGGAGAAGTATCAATAACCTTAGATATGCAGATGACACCACCCTTATGGCAGAAAGCGAAGAAGAACTAAAGAGCCTCTTGATGAAAGTGAAGGAGGAGAGTGAAAAATTTGGCTTAAAGCTCAACATTCAGAAAACTAAGATCATGGCATCTGGTCCCATCACTTCATGGGAAATAGAAACAGTGGAAATAGTGACAGACTTTATTTTTTTGGGCTCCAAAATCACTGCAGATGGTGACTGCAACCATGAAATTAAAAGACACTTGCTCCCTGGAAGAAAAGTTATGACCAACCGAGACAGCATATTAAAAAGCAGAGACATTACTTTGCCAACAAAGGTCCGTCTAGTCAAGGCTAGGGTTTTCCCAGTAATCATGTATGAATGTGAGAAGTGGAACATAAAGAAAGATGAGCGTCGAAGAACTTATGTTTTGAACTATGGTGTTGGAGAAGACTCTTGAGAGTTCCTTGGACTGCAAGGAGATCCAACCAGTCCATCCTAAAGGAGATCAGTCTTGGGTGTTCATTGGAAGGACTGATGTTGAAGCTGAAACTCCAATATTTTGGCCAGCTGATTCTAAGAGCTGACTCATTTGAAAAGACCATGATGCTGGGAAAGATTAAAAGCGAGAGGAGAAGGGGACGACAGAGGATGAGATGGTTGGATGGCATCACTGACTCAATAGACATGAGTTTGAGTAAGTTCCGGGAGTTGGTGATGGACAGGGAGGCCTGACTTGCTGCGGTCCATGGAGTCACAAATAGTCGGACACGATTGAGTGACTGAACTGAACTGAATGCTATCCCAATGACATCAGGAACAAAACAATAGCGTCTGTTATCAAAATTTCTACTCAAAACTATACTGAATGCTCTAGCCAAATGCAAAAGTCAAGAAAAAGGAGATTTACCTTTTGCATTCGAAAAATTAACAGTGTCGCTGAAGACATGGTTGTTCACCTAGAAAGCTCTTACAAGTTTTATGACAATCAAAATTTGTTATATAGGCACGGAAAAGCAAAAATGTTAAAAAAAAAAAAAAAGCAAAACAGTTAAAAAAGTTAAAAAAGTCAGTTTTCATCAAGAAAGTTAAAAAAAAGCAAAAAAGTTTAAAAAAGTTAAAAAAAAATCAGTTTTCATCATAATTAAACCTTTCTATTCAGAACAGTGTTAAGAACATAAAAGAGATGCTATAGACAGGGAGAAAGTATCAATTTTATATATATATATATATATAGGCAAAGGATTTATGTCCAAAGTATATAGTGATACTTTACCTTCTAGAAAGGCTAAAATAAGCAAAATGAAACACTGACAATACCAAGTGTTGGCTCAAATTTGTAGTGCTCAGATAGTGTTGGTTGTAACAAAATTAGTACAGTAACTTGAGAAACACTGTGGCAGTTGCTTATAAAGTCAAACATACCTTTAATGTATGGCCCAGATTTTCAATCCTAAGTATTTACCTAAGAGAAAAAGAAAATGTGTACACAAAGAGTTGTACATTAATATTCATAGAAGCCTTATTCATTTTAGCCAAAAGCCTGGAAGCAACTCAAATTCCCATTAATAGGTGAACTGACAAATGTTCATGTAACCATATGATGAATATTATTCAGAAACAAAAAGGATTTTGTTGATACATGGAAGAAGCCAAACACACAAGTACACTCTGTATAATGTAATTGTATGAAATTCAAAAGCCAGCAAAATCAATTTACTGTGATAGAAATCTTAGTGATTATCTGGGTTAGGAAGGTAGGAATGTATTGCATTTAAAGAGAAATGATGGAAATTTGTGGGCGTGATGGAAATGTCCCAAATCTTAACTGATGATGCATATGGAAGTATATATGTTTATGAAAATGTCACTCTGTAAACTTAAAATATGTGTTCTTTATGAAATGTAAATTACACTTCAAAAGAATGACTAAAGAAAAATACTGACCGATTAAAATACATCTTTGAATCAAAATTCAACCCCTAGACTAAAAGTTAATAATCTTTGCACATGTGTGAATGTGCAAAGTTGCTTCAGTTGTGCCCGCCTCTTTGCAACCTTATGTACCATAGCCTGCCAGGCTCCTCTGTCCATGGGATTTGCCAGGCATAAGTACTGGAGTGGGTTGCCTGCCCTCCTCCAGGGGATCTTTCCAATCCAGTAATAGAACCTGAGTTTCATGAGTCTCTTGCCTCGGCAAGTGGACTTTTTACCACTAGTGCCACCTGGAAAGCCCAATAATCTCTGCTTTATACTCTAAATATGCTCCTCAAAATTCTTAAGTAAATATTGAAGAAAAAAAAACCTTTTCATCACTGTTAATAAGTTTAGAGCAGTATCATTCCTAATGATAGGAATAACAATGAATTCTAATCTGTACTAATAAAATAACCCACAGATTTAAATTAGTAGAATATAATTTAGATTTTCAAAGATAATTTAAATGATTATTCTTAGGAAGGGAAAAAATAGGGAAATGACTCTATAAGCTAAGATTGAGGAAATGAAAATTTATTTTAAATGGAAAGATTATATTATTCCTGAAAGTCATAAATGAAAACTTGTATAAAGCAAGGACTTGTGTGACATAATTGAGACAATACCTTCCAGTGCCTGGCAGTGTGGACTCCAGAGCTGTGGTTCTTAGGTTTGTTCTTGTGCCACTTACTAGCCACGTGGCCTTGGGCAAGTTAGAAAACCTCTCTGCGCTAGGAAGACATAGGCCCTCTCTTCTTGAATGTTTTCAGTTGTAAAATGAGGTTATTACATGATAAGTGCTTAGAATAATATTTGGAACAGAGTAAGTGTTCAATAATATTAGCTAGATATCTTTCAGTTTCTTAACTCTAATTATTGTAAGATCTATCTTGGAGGGCGGTTGAGGGACTTTATTTTTAAAATATTGTTTTAAAAGCAGTAAGAAGGGATTTCTGGTGTATTTCCTTTAATGCTGTATAAAAATCTTTCAGGAGGAAAATAATGAAAAAAAAAAAGAAATTGTTAAACACTTTTGTGAAATTAAAACTTTCTACTTTGAACGAACCAGGTACTTTATTTAATCAGGTATTTTAATTTTTATATTGTTCTGTTAAAAAAAATGTTCAGGTGGTTTAAAAATGAAAACATATTAAAAAGAATAAGAAAAGCACAAAAGGAAAATAGATACAGAAAGAGATAGCTATCAGCTTGTTTCAGGTAGGAAACAAATGTGGCTCTGATCTTGTGAGGGGTTGATCTGAATAGGCAAATATGTTTTTGTATAAGATTCCTAGTGTTCATAAACTAAAAATAAAATATTGGCTTAGGAATTGCACAGTTAACTCTACTACTAAGCTCAAGGAGAAATTTCTCTCCTTTGTCCCATAAAGGCACAGTATGAAATAAAAAACAATACAGCGAGTATGATGACATGCTTTCTATGAGGCTATTTCTTATCATCTCCATCAAACAGGCAAATGACAAGCTTAACTAAAATTTCATAAAAGCAATCTCAAGAGAACAATTATAATGGAGTACAGATGCATGGCTGTTTGATCACATGCTATGGTTTAGAACAACTCACTTGAGAAGCTAAAGGAACAGATGTAACAAGTATTGTGTCAGGTGGAGTCTGATTAAGGAGGTAGAATTGTTATGAGTAATGTAAACTGAGGCATTTTCTATGGAGAGCTGAGGTGCTATAGATGAAAGCTGTTGATCCTACAACTAGCATTAATCCTAAAGTCAGTCTATGAAGGTTGGTGCTTTGTAAGCCTGAAGTCAGTGTAAATCAGCTGACAGGCAGTCAGAAGCAAAGCATTTGAGAACAAGGACAAACTCAAAGCTGCACAGGTAGGCTGTCCTCTGGGTCTGTCCCTTGTGATCTCCATCTTAGTATTGTGTTGCCCAGTAGGGAAGACTGGTGACCTTTGCCATGGAGCTGTGCACAGTCTAGGCTCAGAACTTAGAGTGGTTTAAAGAGATCTGGCAGGAGCTATACAAACCAGGTGCTGCTCCATACCATCAGGTGACCGCAGAGCAGTGTGAGAGCTGCTGCCAAGCTTGGCCTCATCCAACCACCTCCAAAACGAGGCCTGGAGTCTGGATCTTGGTATTCTTGCCATGGCTGTCTTCTGCTGCTCCCTCATGGAGCAAAATAAAAGCTCTACTGGGTGACTTCATGACAATTAAAACCCTAATGGCAAAAAAGTTTCGGAGTCTCCCACCAGCTTTCATGAGACATACCATTCACTAAAATAAAATCCCCATGATATAGTTTTAAAAGTGAAAGGTGCTTGGTCATGTCCAACTCTGAGACCCCAGGGAGCCCGCCAGCCTCCTCTGTCCATGGAATTCTCCAGGCAAGAATACTGGAGGGAGAAGCCATTCCCTTGTCCAAGGGAACTTCTCAACCCAGGGATCGAACCTTGGTCTGCTGCATTACAGGCAGATGCTTTACCATCTGAGCCACCAGGGAAACAACTATATTATAGATTTTAATAATAAAAAAATGCTTTTTAGTAATAATTCCACTGGATTTGAGAATCTCAGATTCATTTAATTTCTTTATCTGCAATTATTGCTATTGTATAATTTTCTAAGCATGATAGCAAGCAATAACCACTCTTCTGCCTTTCGAGTAATTCTGAAAGGTGAAAATGAAAGTCCCTCAATCGTGTCCAACTCTTTGTGACCCCATGGACTATAGAGTCCATGGAGTTCTCTAGGCCAGAATACTGAAGTGGGTAGCCTTTCCCTTCTCCAGGGGACCTTCCTAACCCACAGATAGAACCTAGGTCTCCATATTGTAGGTGGATTCTTTACCAGCTGAGTCGCAAGGGAAGCCCAAGAATACTGGAGTGGGTGGCCTATCCCTTCTCCAATGGATCTTCCCAACCCAGGAATCAAAGTAGGGTCTCCTGCATTGCAGGCAGATTCTTTTCCAACTGAGCTATCACAAAAATCCTTGAACAATTCTACTTACTAGCAAAATGACTGATCTGAAATAGAGTTATCTCGGTAACTTTTAGAGTTTCTCTTCTTCTATATCATTAGCAAGTTGTTTCTAATTCCTGTTCTCTCCTTGAGATTCAGACCTAGACAGAATAGCATAGACTGTGAGTCAAACCTAGGTATGGATCCTATTTTTACAACCTGAGTAATTATTTAACTTTTGTAAACCTTAATGCTTCATTTGTAAAATGAATATCCTGATTGTACCTGGTCATAATAGTGATTGAAAAGACATGAAATCAAGCCACTCAGAACAGTGTCAGATGTATGATAATAGCTCAAAAACATTTATGATTAATATTTTAAGCAGAATTATTAAGAGGAATGGATTAGACTTGAAGTATGTTTTAAGACTTTGGTTCTCTACTCAATTAGAGGAATGCCTAAAATGGAAGTAACTAGTAATACTGGCTTTTTTCTAAATCTTGAAAGGTCTAAAATGTGCAAGGTACGATACAAACATTGGGCTTCCCTGGTGGCTCAGACTGTAAAGAATATGCCTGCAACGCAGGAGATGCAGGTTAGATCCCTGAGTTGGGAAGATTTCCTGGAGGAGGAAATGGCTACTTCTCCAGTATTCTTGCCTGGATAGCCCCATGGACAGAGGAGCCTGGCAGGCTACAGTCTGTCGAGTTGCCAAGAGTCAAACACAGCTGAATTAAATGGTCATGGTCCAAAAATTTAATATACATAAACAAAAATTCATAACATTATTTCTGGGGTTTAACATATTTGGGATTTGGATAAGCCTTTGAGATTTTCATTATCTGCTGTGTAGTCATATTGGAGAAGGAAATGACAACCCACTCCAGTACTCTTGCTTAGAAAATCCCATCGACAGAGGAGCCTGGTAAGCTGCAGTCCATGGGGTCGCGAAGAGTCAGACACGACTGAAGCGATTTAGCAGCAGCAGCAGCAGCAGCAGCAGCTAGCAGTCAGACTATTTTAAATAAGAAAAGTGTAAGAAACTGAGCTTGGGCGTTCATTGTGATATTCAATAAGGAAAAATATTAATCCTTACATAGAGAATAATTTCCTAGAATCATAGAAAAACATATCAGTGTAGCTGAAGTTGCTTTCAGTTTCCTTGCATGTACATAGCTTTAAGCAGTAACTTTTAAAGCGAGTGTTTTAATAGAACATATAAAAATGTTGTAAAGTCAAGTGGCACAGGTGTTCATTACAAACAGTGTTTCTTTTGAAACAGTCATCGTAAGAGGTATTTTTTTGACTGAGTTCATTCTTGTTTCATTCTGCAGTCACTTGGAAACCATTGCCCTACTTTCTGGCAAGGACTGAAATATGTGGAGGGCCCTTGAGTCTCATGAATTATCATGGTGAATCAACAGAACGTTCTCTTTTTTTTTTAGCCCAGGTGTTTCTATAATTGTGAACCATGGGGACATAACTATTGTGTTCAATTGCCTTCTCAGTCTCTTCCTACTGAAGTAGAGCCAAGGTTGTATAAGTAGCTGTCAATAACAGTTAAAAATTACCTAATGGTGACTTGAATTTTATTTATAGGACGTAAAGGTAAGCCTTGAATTCATTCTTCATAGTTATCTCACTGAGGATAACACTTCTGATGATCACAATCCCGAATAACTGGCAAAACAGATATTTTACTATAAAGTTATCCACAAACTATGAATAAATAAAAGTACAAAGAGCTGAATGTTTTTCGAATTGCTTTCACAAATCTCACGTAAAACTCACAATGGTGCTAATTTACAGAAGAAATCCATTCAGAAAAGTAAAATGACTTCCTTAAAACCACTTGACAAGTGTCAAGGCAGAGACTCAAACCCAGACTACTCAATTTCAAGGCCACTCTCTTTCTACTACCATATAAATTCTGGACACGTATTGTTGGGGGATATTTTTATTTTTTATTGATACATCAGCATTTTGGCTTTGCAGGTTACTCTGCAGGTATTGGTGTTCATCATGAAAACGATGTAGAATGCCAAACACAGTGACATGAGATAAAAACCAATGAAAAGGACATTTTTACAACTGTTCCAAAGAAATATTTTTCCTTAGAAATATGGTTTTCTGGAGCTGCAAATAAATTACTTTTTGTATATCAAATTCTGCCTTGAAAGCTTCTACAAGTCATAAAACTATTTCAAGGAAACTTCTCTTAAAATGGTTTTGTAAAGCAAATATTCTTTCTCCACATTTTAAATTAAAGACTAAAAATATATCTTTTAAAGTAGTTTGTCAAGTGTAATAATCTAGAAATTAGCTTTTTGAGGGTATGTGTGTATGTGTGTGTGTGTGTGTGTGTGTGTGTGCTTGGTCATGTTCGACTCTTTGTAACTCCACAGACTGTAGCCCACCAGGCCTCTCTGTCCATGGGATTTCCCAGGCAAGAATACTGGAGCGGGGTGCCATGCCCTCCTCCAGGGGATCTTCCTGACTCAGAGATCGAACCTGTGTCTATTGTGTTTCCTGCATTGGCAGGCAGATTCTTGACCACTCTGCTACCTGGAAAGCTGATTGTTCAGGGTATATCCTCAAATAAATCTAATAACTACAATTGGCATTCTGAATTTCAATCTGTGGATCAACATTTCCTACAAGAGTTCTGACAAAAGTTCAAATTGAGGTTTGTTTGTTTCTTCCCCTGATGATTTTAGAGAAACCAGAATTAGAAGGATTTATCTAACTTTGGTCATCCTTCAGAGCTTAAACACTGGAGGTACTTTTCCAGAATACTTAGAAAATCTAAGGTTCTTCCGTTACATTCTTTTGAAGTGTTTTCTCCTTTGCTCCCTGGTCACATTTACTATAAATGGAGCAAGGAACTGTTCATGTGATTTTATTATTTACGATTAACTTTTATTGAAAAGCTGCATACAGTAGCCTCTGTTAGACCCACCATGCCACTGTATTCCTAGTGCATACCATAATGCTTGAAACAGATTAGGAGGAAAATCAATATTTGTTCAATAAGCCATGAAGGCTTAAAAATGTATAGTTTATTAATATATTATATTTCTAAACTAAATTGGTTAATGATTAATTTATATATTTGGAAAAATATGTGCCAGTATTGTTAGAGACTAGCTCTGCATTTTATAAAGTTACTGGTAATTTGATTTTGTTATTTGCTCCTAATGGCATTTGCCAATATTTTTATGATTGATGTATATGGCATTTTTATTAAGACCAAAGTTATAAAAATAAATTTCTCCATTTTGAAATTAGTATCACCATAAAAAAGGGTAGAGCAAGAGGCATTTAGTCAATAATGAGAGGAACAATTTGTTGGCTAAAGGGAAAATTTGGTCAGTTCCGTTCAGTTCAGTCGCTCAGTCGTGTCTGACTCTTTGCGACCCCATGAATTACAGCACGCCAGGCCTTCCTCTCCATCACCATCTCCCTGAGTTCACTCAGACTCACGTCCATCGAGTCCATGATGCCATTCAGCCATCTCATCCTGGGTCGTCCCCTTCTCCTCCTGCCCCCAATCCCTCCCAGCATCAGAGTCTTTTCCAATGAGTTAGCTCTTCGCATGAGGTGGCCAAAGTACTGGAGCTTCAGCTTTAGCATCATTCCTTCTAAAGAAATCCCAGGGTTGAGCTCCTTCAGAATGGACTGGTTAGACCTCCTTGCAGTCCAAGGGACCCTCAAGAGTCTTCTCCAACACCACAGTTCAAATGCATCAATTCTTTGGTGCTCAGCTTTCTTCACAGTCCAAATCTCACATCCATACATGACTACTGGAAAAACCATAGCCTTGACTAGATGGACCTTTGTTGGCAAAGTAATGTCTCTGCTGTTGAATATGCTATCTAGGTTGATCATAATTTTTCTTCCAAGGAGTAAGCGTCTTTTAATTTCATGGCTGCAGTCACCATCTGCAGTGATTTTGGAGCCCCCAAAAATAAAGTCTGACACTGTTTCCACTGTTTCCCCGTCTATTTCCCATGAAGTGATGGGGCCAGATGCCATGATCTTGGTTTTCTGAATGTTGAGCTTTAAGCCAACTATTTCGCTCTCCTCTTTCACGTTCATCAAGAGGCTTTTTAGCTCCACTTCACTTTCTGCCATAAGGGTGGTGTCATCTGCATATCTGAGGTTATTGATATTTCTCCCTGCGATCTTGATTCCAGCTTCTGTTTCTTCCAGTCCAGCGTTTCTCATGATGTACTCTGCATATTAGTTAAATAAGCCGGGTGACAATATACAGCCTTGACGTACTCCTTTTCCTATTTGGAACCAGTCTGTAGTTGCATGTCCAGTTCTAACTGTTGCTTCCTGACCTGCATACAGATTTCTCAAGAGGCAGGTCAGGTGGTCTGGTATTCCCATCTCTTTCAGAATTTTCCAGTTTATTGTGATCCACACAGTCAAAGGCTTTGGCATAGTCAATGAAGCAGAAGTAGATGTTTTTCTGGAACTCTCTTGCTTTTGTCATGATCCAGCGGATATCGGCATTTTGATCTCTGGTTCCTCTGCCTTTTCTAAAACCAGCTTGAACATCAGGCAGTTCACAGTTCACGTATTGCTGAAGCCTGGCTTGGAGAATTTTGAGCATTAATTTACTAGCATGTGAGATGAGTGCAATTGAGTGGTAGTTTGAGCGTTCTTTGGCATTGCCTTTCTTTGGAATTGGAATGAAAACTGACCTTTTCCAGTCCTGTGGCCACTGCTGAGTTTTGCAAACTTGCTGGCATATTGATTGCAGCACTTTCACAGCATCATCTTTCAGAATTTGAAACAGCTCAACTGGAATTCCATCACCTCCACTTAGATCCTCATATTAAATAATAGACAAGAAATAAATTACCCTATTAAAATAATTATATTTTAAATGTAACAATGAGTTGAAGGTGGAATTGAAATATTTCTAGATGTAAGGGGAGCATTAAAGTTATAAATCAATGGTAAAATGCACCAAGAATATTTGATAGATTGAAATATCCATTTGATAAGAAATAACATAAAATTAACTGGAAGCAAACTGCAGAAAATGTTTTAAATTTAAAGAATTATTATAAAAGAATAAAGAAAGCATAAGACCTAGCATAGATAAATAAGCAAAGAGAAAACTCTGCAAAAGAGAAAACTCAAATGGCTGTTGTTCAGTCACTCATTCATAATGCATATGGTACGATGCATTACAATGCCATGGACTGTAGCATGCCAGGCGGCCCTATCCTTCAACATTTCCCAGAGCTTGCTCAAACTCATGTCCATTGAGTAGGGGATAGCATCCAACCACCCCATCTTGTGCCATCTCCTTCTCCTGCTTTCAATATTTCAAATGGCTAATGACTGTATATAATGGTACTTGGGCTTTCTCTTGTGTTTCAGTGATAAAGAATTTGCCTGCCAAGGCAGGAGACACAGGTTTTATCCCTGGTTCAGGAAGATTCCCTGAATAGGAAATGGCTACCCGTTCAAGCATTCTTGCCTGGAGAATTCCATAGACAGGAGAACCTGGCAGACTACCCAATATGGGTCACAAAAGTCTTGACTCAGTGACCAAACAAAAACAACACTGATACTCACCAGGAATCAAATTCAAAGTAAAACATCAATGAGATATTATTTTTTATATCATCGAGCTAGTAAGGGTGTTTTAAATACATTTAATGTTGGCAAGGTTGCAGTGAAATAGGAACTGCTGTTTGTATTATAAGTTAGATCAACTTTTCTGGAAAGCAACAAGTATGTATGTATGTATAAGAAAACTGAACTCAATAATTCTTTTAGCAATTTATCTAAAAGGGAATAATATAAGATATATTTGGGATATGTATGCAAGGAGTATCACTGAAGATTTATTCATAATAGTGAACAACTGGACAACTTAATGTTCATCAACAAGTAACACTTAGGCAATTTATTGGGTATTTGATCATCATCATTACACAGATATAAAATGATTTTAACAAAATAATGATATAAAAGTATCATATTATAGAGAAACAATAGGAAATCTAAAAATTAGTCATACAGAATAATCTACACTGTGTTAGATGAAATATGATGAAAATACAACTGAAAACAATTTATTAAAAGTAATGCTTTATTGCACTTGGTTGATATCACATCTGATGGTGTTGAGACAAGGATAACCACTAACACATACCAAACTCTTAACAGACACACATTGTCCTGAGCACATGGCATGTACCATCTCTTCTAATTCTCTTAACAGTCCTACTAAGCCAGTAGTACTATTTTCTCCACTCATACATGAGACTTAAAGAATTCAAGTGACTCACCCAAGCTTGCATGGCTAGCAAAGAATAAAATAGAATATCAAAACAGACACATCTATACTGCACAGTTACTAAATTTGCATTCATTATGTCAGTTTCTTTCCAACAAACATTTAAAACAAACATCTAGTAACTCATTTAATAAGGAAATTATGGTTATCATTATGAAAAATTATATCTGATTAAAGTCTGATATTATGCTTCTCAATATGTTCTAAGTATACTGTAAAAATTTTAGAAAGCAATAAGAAAAATAATAGAACTGGGTCTCTATCTTGCACAACACATAGAAGCCAACTTAAAATAGAGCAAAGACTTGGATGTAAAAAATGGAAACCATGCAAGTCCTAGAGGAAAACAGAGGCTAAGATTCTTGACATTTTTATTGGCAAAGATTGTTCTGGATTTGACACCATAGGACAAAGGAAACTAAGCAAAAATAAATAACTGGGACTTCATCAAACTAAAGTGCTTCTGCAACAGCGAAAGAACCATCAACAAAATTAAGAGATGAGCTACAGAATGGGAAAAAAGTTTTGAAAATGATCGATCTGATAAGGTGGCTCAGACGGTAAAGCATCTGCCTATAGCGTGGGAGACCCAGGTTCAGTCCCTGGATTGGGAAGATCTCCTGGAGAAGGCAATGGCAACCCACTCCAGTATTCTTGCCTGGAAAATCCCACGGACAAAGGAGCCTGGTAGGTACAGTCCATGGGGTCACAGAGAATCGGACACGACTGAGCTACTTCACTTGAACTTGAACTAATCTGATAAGGGGTTAATATCCAAAGTTTGTAGAGAATTCATGCAACTCATAGGAAAACACAGAAAAACTCAAGCAACTTGATCAAAAAATGGGCAGGAAAAGAAAATACAATTTTCCAACGAAGATATGTGAGTGGCCAATGAATACATGAAAATGTGCTGAACATTATTAATCATCAGAGAAATGCAAATCAAAACTACAATAAAATACCACAACATATCTAGTAGAATGGCTACCATCAAGAAAACAAGAAAAAGCAAGTGTTATGCAATGAAATTTTATTCAGCCATGAGAAAGAACAAAATCCTTACATTTGCAACTTGGATGGAACTTGAAGGCATTATGCTAAGTGAAATAAGACAGGCAGACAAATACTGCATGGTGTTACATACATGTGAAAATGGAAAAAAAAAAACACACAAAAAAACATAGAAATAGTGAGTAGAAAAGTGGTTGCTAGTAGTTGGAATGTGGGAGAAACAGAGATTGGTGTGTGTGTGCTCAATCGTGTCCAGATCTTTGCAACTCCATGGACTGTAACCAGGCTCCTCTGTCCATGGGATTTCCCAGGCAAGAATGTTGGAATGGGTTGCCATTTCTTTCTCCAGGAAATTGAATCCATGTCTCTTGCGTCTCCTATATTGGCAAGCAGGTTTTAACCACTGAGCTATCTGGGAAATATGCATAAACTTTCAGCCATAAGATGAGTGAGGGCTGAGAATATAATGTAAAGCATGACAAAAGAGTTAATAACATTGTATTGTACTGAAATTTGCAAAGAGAGTAGAATTTAAATGTTTTCAAACACGAAAAGTCAAATATGTGAGGTGACGGATGTTTTTGTTAAGTAGATGGGAGGATCTTTTCAAAATGTGCTTTTCTTAAAGCATGACAAAAGAGTTAATAACATTGTATTGTACTGAAATTTGCAAAGAGAGTAGAATTTAAATGTTTTCAAACACAAAAAGTCAAATATGTGAGGTGACGGATGTTTTTGTTAAGTAGATGGGAGGATCTTTTCAAAATATATATATATATTTGTACCATTTCATGGTGTACAATTTAAATATCTTACAATTTCATTTATAAATTTTACCTCAATATAGCTGAAAAATTTAAAAAGCAATTAATAATGAAATAGAATTTTATACAGATCCCAATTGCACTAAGAATTGCATTTCATGTTATAAGGCTGAAAAAGAAATAGTCATTTACCATTTACATAATAAAACATATATATCTCTGATTATGTGTAGAAGTAGAATAGTCATAACATGATGAGAAAACAAGATAATGGGCTACATGCAGTCTTCTAAGAAATATAACAAGCATATACTTAATCCCTAAAATAAGTGAGGATTATTTTCGGATCTAAAGTGCGAAACACCATCCTACTGGATAAATGGTTAAAGAGTTAGGCATTCATTTACCTAGTTATTCAATGAACACTTACCACCGTCTATGTACATTAAAGTACCTTTTAAAAGTCCAGATAACTAATAAATTAGTAAAATGCTAAAAAACACAGGAAATATTATATCATTCTAGTATACAAGAAAACTTTTTAATCGACATGAACTTAACATCTCCAGGCTGAGTGGCGGCAAGTAAATTTCTACATAAGTGCTGATACCAGAAGTCCGTGCAATATGAGCAAGTTGACAACTCATGACAAAAATAATAAAAATCATGATTTTTTTTAACCTAGTAATGCCACGTTTTAGAACCTATCCCATGGAAATAATGCAAAAAGTAAGAAAAGCCTCTATGTTAAAAATGTTTACAGCCACATTATCTAATATACCTTAAAAATGAAAAATAAAGCCCAAATGACCAATTGTGAAAGAAATGCTAAGCAGATAGGATAGTGCTATGTTAAATTAAAAAAAATATCATCTTGCCATCAGAATTACAAATGTAAGATCTGTGTGCAAACTGAGAATGAATAATATAATTGAAAAAAGGTAAAACTTGAAAGAAAGTATACATAATGATTACAACTATAAGAATCAGTCTACATAATCATAATAATAAACAGTATATACTATGATGTTTGCATATAGAGATAGAAACTTGGGCTTTTCATAGTCTTTTATATATGTGTATATATGATTGATATAAAGACAGTATAATGCAATAGAAAAGGATATACTCAATTAGTAAAAATCCACATAGAGAGACAAATAATAAACTGCAACTACATTGGATATGATTGTAGAAAGACTCATCACCTTCTTATTAACATTAAGAAGCTGTTGGGCACTTTCTTCATTGTAGTGAGGATGAATAGCAGGTTCACCAGTGGAAGGAAATGAAACAATTATTCTAAAATTTAAATCAAAATCTTTTTGATGGCTTGGGTAGCAATATTATTTAACCACATGGTCCAGTTTTATTCTGTAAAATGATAAAAAAAAGACCATAATGAATTCAATGAAATGAATTATGGTAGTAGGATTAATCATGAGTGAAAATGAGTATATCAAGAATTAGAGAGAAAGGGGAAAGGAAAAGTAAATTATATCTCCCTCTGTTCAGCTTTTGGAATTAAGTCATTTCCACTCTCAGCCCTCTAAATGAACAGAGCTCCCTGGAGAATATTCTGGATAATCAAACAGTCAAAACTCTTTAAATATATTGTTCAATTTCTGCATAGTTCTTGCTGAATTTTTTTTTTCTCATTCTCTCAAGGTTTAACTTTATTTTGTTCTTCTCAAACTTATTTCCACAAGGCAGAACTCAAAAGGTAGATGAAGTGAAGCACTATTGATTTTAATAGCTACTCTTATGGTTTTATGTTAGCTTGTTTGTTTCTTTATAAGATAATTAACTCTACGAGTCCAGGAGGATGCTTGCTGACCTTAATCTAACGCAATGGCTCACATAGAATACACTCGATAAAGCTTTACTGAGCCACTTGAGAATTCTGAAAGTCACATAGAAATTTACTTGGCTCTCATTATCCAAGCGGAGAAGGCAATGGCACCCCACTCCAGTACTCTTGCCTGGAAAATCCCATGGACGGAGGACCCTGGTGGGCTGCAGTCCATGGGGCCGCTAAGAGTCGCGCATGACTGAGCAACTTCGCTTTCACTTTTCACTTTCATGCATTGGAGAAGGAAATGGCAACCCACTCCAGTATTCTTGCCTGGAGAATCCCAGGGACAGAGGAGCCTGGTGGGCTGCCGTCTATGGGGTTGCACAGAGTCGGAGAAGACTGAAGCGACTTAGCAGCAGCAGCAGCAGCAGCAGCATTATCCAAGAAAAGTATATTCCTGTTCCTCAGAAAAAAACAAATGAGTATATCAAGAATAAGAATGAAATGGGAAGGGAAAAGTAAATTATATCTCTCTCTGTTTAGATTTTTGAATTAAGTTATTTACTTGCCTAGCATGAATGTAGACTCTTCAAGGCCATTTCAACAGGCTGTTATTAGAGAGATTTGCACCTTTCAGATGACAACAGTCTTAAATATCTAGAAAGGGCTGCCCCCCAAAATTAAGTAGAAAAGTTTTAATTAAAGAGACAATACAGTACCTACTACAAACAATGCCTAGTGCTAGACCTGGCTAGTTTATTTAGGTTGGCAGAGATCTGTCCATTTCTTTATCCCACAATTCTACGTATTCTCCTCAAATAAATTCAAAGACCAGTATCTGAAAGAATGAAACACCTCCTATGTAATTTATCATATTGAAAATACCAGAGTAAAGATAGAAAATTCCTGTAATAATATACATACATCAAACTTAAACTGAATTTTCCCTTGTTGATGTCATCATTTCTAGTCATGTTCTTAGTTACAGTTAGTTCGACTATTAACTTCAGTCTTTATTATACAGTCTGACTTTTTTTTTCCCTATTGTATACACCAAACATACTCACTAAATATCTTAGGAAAATTACATTTATTACTTTAGGGCTCTTTTCAGCTAACTTTGACATTTACTTCAGTAAACAGTAAAAATAATGAAAAACCAAAATATTTCCAGGAGAAATCTCCTGATACCTAAGGATGGAAAGATCTCTTATGGAGACAGATACAGTGATATTAAAATTACTTTATGTGTCTTTAAGTATAATATCTCATGTCATAAAGCTTGTTATATCTCAAAAACTAAATCCTATAGAGCTCTTTTTTAGAAGCCTGTCCTCTATAGAATACAAGAGATTTTCTTCCTGGTTACTATAGTTCATGCAGATTGAACTTATATAATGATATTATGTATTATTTTCCTGTATTTTGCTTCTGAGGTAGACAGATCACTTTTGCCTATGAAGAGCCATTTATCATTTAGATGATACAAACTTTTCAGGAGTCATTAAAAGATAAATGAAACAGTTTTAAATATTATCAGCAAATAGATTTGTATTACTTCTGGTTAAAATAAAATGACAGTTTGAGGGAGAATGTATATGTGTATATGTATGGCTGAGTCCCTGAGTCCCTGAAATTATCACAAGGTTGTTAATCAGCTATACCCCAAAACAGAACAAAAATGTATTTAAAAAATGTTTCCCTAAAAGTCTTTAGGGGGTTTTGACCTTTAAGCATTAGTTGCCCTGGCCTCCTTGCCTCCAACTTTGATACACAGAGCCCTCAGTCTGTCTAAATATAAATGTTCCAAATATAGTTTGCCTAGTAGGACAAGAGATTTTGACCTCTGAGGAACTGGTTAAGTTCTGGTTCTATATTCTCACTTCAAGACTTTTGAGACCCAATAAACTATTCTAAGCATCATTTCTTTTTCACCCATTAAATAAGAATAGTGAGGAAACATTACCAATTTTAAGGATTGTTGAGAATATTAGATATGGTGCTTAACAAAAGAAGATATGATATCATCATGATTAATAATGACAACAATAATAATATTCTTTGAATTTATGTTCATTAATATTATTTATTATTAATTTGTGTCATTTGAAAAAATTTCTATGGCAATGTTTAATAACATCCCTGATATTTTAATGAATAGTTTGTTTTGTTTGGCTGCATCTAAATTAGTTATATTCAGGTATTATCTCCAGCTCCTTACCCATTAATAATAGAAGAACGATTTAAATGTTTCATTTACACAGCTAGTAAATTAACTGACCTATAAGTCTGCAGCAACTTGAATTCTGAGGGTACAAACCCAGAATCAGAGAGTTCTGTGTTCGCAGTTGCTCAGTCGTGTCTGACTTTGGCAACCCCATGAGCTGTAGCCCTCCAGACTCCTCTGTGCATGGGATTATCCAGGCAAGAATTCTAGAGTGGGTTGCCATTTCCTACTCCAGGGGATCTTCCTGGCTTAGGGATCAAACCCGAGTCTCTTGTGTCTCCTGAATTGGCAGGTGGATTCTTTACCACTGAGCCACCTGAGAAGCCCAAAAGTAAGGTGCAAGTGTCAGTCATATCCCATTCTTTGTGACCCCATGAACTGTGATCTGCCAGGCTCCTCTAGCCATAAGGTTCTCCCAGCAAGAATACTGGAGTGAATTGCTGCTTCTTTCTCCAGGGGATCTTCCCAACCCAGGGATTGAACCATATCTCCTGCATTAGCAGGTGGATTCTTTAGTGCTGAGATCATTAGACCATGAAAAATAATCATCTTTGAAGAAAATTAGTCTAAGTAAATACAGATTGTGAAGGATAATCAGATATAATTTCAAAAAATTTGCAATCTAGTTAGAAAAGCCAAATGATATATCAACAGATATATGTGCATCTGTACCTCTGCTTCTGTGTCTTTATGTACATCTATATGTTTACTTCTAAATCTATTGCCCTCTGTCTGGGGTAATAATGCTACATATCAAGCAAACTGCACGGCTTCATTCTAAGTTCTGTACCACCTGAAGTTCTTCAGGGATCCACTGAAGGTAATGGTCATTGTAGAGAGATGTTTCTGGAGAGGACAGAAACAAGATTAAACTGACTGAGTGGAGCTCAATTTGAACAACAGAGAAGAGAGACAGCACTTTAGGTATGATAACTTAAAACATACAGAAATGGGGATGTGCAGGAAAAGCAGTATCTACTATTGTGGGCAAGAATCCCTTAAAAGAAATGAAATAGCCATCAAAGTCAACGAAAGAATCCAAAATGCAATACTTGGATGCAATCTCAAAAATGACAGAACGATATCTGTTCGTTTCCAAAGCACCCATTCAATATCATGGTAATCCAAGTCTAAACACCAACCAGTAGTGCTGAAGAAGCTGAAGCTGAACAGTTCCATGAAGACCTACAAGACCTCCTAGAACTAACACACAAAAAAGATGTCCTGTTCATTATATGGGACAGGAATGCAAAAGTAGGAAGTCAAGAAACACCTGGAATAACAGGCAAATTTAACCTTGGAGTACAGAATGAAGCAAGGCAAAGGCTAATAGAGTTTTGCCAAGAGAACACACTGGTCTTGGCAAACACCCTCTTCCAACAACACAAGAGAAGACTCTACACAGGAATGTCACCAGATGGTCTATACCGTAACAAGATAAATCATATTATTTGCAGCCAAAGATGGAGAAGCTCTATACAGTCAGCAAAAACAAGACCAGGAGCTGACTGTGGCTCAGATCATGAACTCCTTATTGCCAAATTCAGATTTAAGTTGAAGACAGTTGGGAAAACCACTAGACCATTCAGGTATGACCTAAATCAAATCCCTTACAATTACACAGTGGAAGTGAAAAATAAATTCAAAGGAATAGATCTGGTACTCATAGTGCCTGAAGAACTATGAACAGAGGTTCATGATTTTCTACAGGAGGCAGTGATCAAGACCATCCCCAAGAAAAGGAAATGCAAAAAGGCAAAATGGTTGTCTGAGGAAGCCTTACAAATAGCTTTGAAAAGAAGAGAAGCAAAGGCAAAGGAGAAAAGGAAAGATATACTCATTTGTATGCAGATTCCCAAAGAATAGCCAGGAGAGATAAGAAAGCCTTCCTCAATGATGAGTGCAAAGAAATAAAGGAAAATAATAGAATAGGAAAGACTAGAGATCTCCTCAAGAAAATTAGAGATACCAAGGGAACATTTCTTGCAAAGATAGGCTCAATAAAGGACAGAAATGACATGGACCTAACAGAAGTAGAAGATATTAAGAAGAGGTGGCAAGAATACACAGAAGAACTGTAGAAAAAAAAAATCTTCATGACCCAGGTAACCATGATGGTGTGATCACTCACCTAGAGCCAAATATCCTGGAATGTGAAGTCAAATGGGCCTCAGGAAGCATCACTACAAACAAAGCTAGTGGAGGTGATGGAATTCCAGTTGAGCTATTTCAAACCCTAAAAGATGATGCTGTGAAAGTGCTGCACCCAATATGCCAGCAAATTTGGAAAACTCAGCAAAGGCCACAGGACTGGAAAAGATCAGATTTCATTTCAATCCCAAAGAAAGGCAATGCCAAAGAATGTTCAAACTACTGCACAATTGCACTCATCTCACACACAAGTAAAATAATACTCAAAATTCTCCAAGCCAGGCTTCAGCAATAAGTGAACTGTGAACTTCCAGATGTTCAACCTGGATTTTGAAAAGGCAGAGGAACCAGAGATCAAATTGTCAACATCCACTGGATCATCAAAAAAGCAAGAGAGTTCCAGAAAAACATCTACTTCTGCTTTATTAGGACTTCTCTAGGGGCTCAGATGGTAAAGCATTTGATTATAATGTGGGAGACCAGGGTTCAGTCCCTGGGTTGGGAAGATCCCCTGGAGAAGGAAATGGCAACCGACTCCAGTACTCTTGTTTGGAAAATCCCATGGACAGAGGAGCCTGGTAAGCTACAGTCCACAGGGTCTCAAAGAATTGGACACAACTGAGCTACTTCACTTTTACTTTTCTGCTTTATTGACTATGCCAAAGCCTTTGACTATATGGATCACAACAAATTCTGGAAAATTCTTCAAGAGATGGGAATATCAGACCACCTAACCTGCCTCCTGAAAAATCTGTATTGCAGATTAGGAAGCAACAGTTAGAACTGGATATGGAACAACAGACTGGTTCCAAATCAGGAAAGGAGTATGTCAAGGCTGTTTATTGTCACCCTGCTTATGTAACTTATTTGCAGAGTACATTATGAGAAATGCTGGACTGGATGAAGCACAAGCTGAAATGAAGATTGCCGGGAGAAATATCAAACCTCAGATATGCAGATGATCCCACACTTATGGCAGAAAGCAAAGAAGAACTAAAGAGCCTCTTGATGAAAATGAAAGAGGAGAGTGAAAAATTTGGCTTAAAGCTCAACATTAAGAAAACTAAGATCATGGCATCTGGTCCCATTCCTTCGTGGAAACAATGGAAACAGTGAGAGATTTTATTTTTAGGGCTCCAAAATCACTGCAGATGGTGACTGCAGCCATGAAATTAAAAGACGTTTGCTCCTTGGAAGAAAAGTTATAACCAACCTTGACAGCAAATTAAAAAGAAATGACATTATTTGCCAACAAACGTCCATCTAGTCAAAGTTATGGCTTTTCCAGTAGTCATGTATGGATGTGAGACTTGGACTATAAAGAAAGCTGAGCGCTGAACAACTGGTGCTTTTGAACTGTGGTGTTGGAGAAGACTCTTGAGACTCTTGAAAGTCCCTTGGATTGGAAGGAGATCCAATCAGTGCATCCTAAAGGAAGTCAGTCCTGATATCAGACTCTGATGCTGGGAAAGATTGATGGTGGGAGGAGAAGGGGATGGCAGAGGATGAGATTGTTGGATGCAATCACCGACTCATTGGACATGAGTTTGCATAGGCTCCTGGAGCTGGTGATGGACAGGGAAGCCTGGAGTGCTGCAGTCCACCGGGTCACAAAGAATCAGACATGACTGAGTGAACTGATCTGAACTGAACTGAGGAAAAGCAGATTGGTTCTATAGAAACAGAATAGTTTAGGAATCTATCAAGAGATAGTATTGTAGAGTTGGTTCCAACTGGATTTTGAGAAAAAATTCTAGACCATAATCCTCATCAATAATATAATCTGATAGACCAATGCTACACAAATAGGCACACATGAGTCATTTACTACAAGTGCTTAAAGATGTTTATCACATATTTCTAAGCTTAAACAGTCAGACAAAAGATACAGCAAGGAAGCGAAGATGTACAGACCCAACCACAAAATGGATGTCTATGCCTTTTGTGTTAATATGAAGACAGTCCCCTCTTAACATGAAATGATATTTCATGTTAAGGATCTACCTTGAACATGAAATATCATTTCCCTGACCTTTCCTTGTTGACTGCAATTTCTCACTCTAGATGTTAGCCTCATTTAGTTTACTGTGCAGTCCAATAGCATTCCCCGCTCATTTATTGTAGGAGATTTTTTTTCTGTATTATGATTACTTAATCATAGTACAGATTAACCAATTTATTCTTCAGTTCAGTTCAATCACTTAGTCGTGTCTGACTCTTTGCGACCCCATGAACCGCAGCACACCAGGCCTCCGTGTCCATCACCAACTCCCCGAGTTTACCCAAACTCATATCCGCCGAGTCGGTGATGCAATCCAACCATCTCATCCTCTGTCAACCCCTTCTCTTCCTGTCAGATGACATCACCCTTACGGCAGAAAGTGAGGAAGAACTAAAGAGCCTCTTGATTTATTCTGAGGTATAAATAGTTTTCAAAGCAAGTCATCTTTTTACATTGCCATTCCAGGTATCCATGGAAAATAATGAAGTAACTAATCCATATAGTTCTTCCCAGGTATCTGAGTGCTAAAGAATCTGCCTGCCAATGCACTAGAAGCAGTTTGGTCCCTGGTTTGGGAAGATCCCCTGGAGGAGGGAATGGCAACTCACTATAGCATTCATGACTGGAAAATTCCGTGCATAGAGGAGCCTGCTGGGATACAGTTAATGGGATCACAGAGAGTCAGAAAAGACTGAGCATGCACACAACCCATATGTATTAGTTTGTTCAGGCTGCTATAACTAAGTACCATAAACTGGATGGCTTAAATAACAAAAATTATTGTCTCACGGTTTGGGAGGCTAGAAATCTGAGATTAGGGACTTCACAGATTTGGTTCCTTTAGAGGATTTTGGGGGAAGGATCTCTTGAAAGTCTCTCTAATCAGCTTGTGAATGCCCATCTTCATTATCACATGTTGTTCTTCCTGTATCTTCCTATCATTGTCTTTTTGTACATATCTCTGTGACCAGATATCTCCTTTTCATAAAGACATCAGTCATGTTGGATTATGGAACATGCTGGAACACTTTTGACCTTACTTACTCTTATATGATTATCTCCATAAAGACCCTCTCTCCAAATAAGGTCACATTTTGAAATACTGAGGATTTAGGATTTTAACATGAAATTTGGTGAGATACAATTAAACGCATGACACCATAATAGACATTTGTTGCCTCAGTGATTGCATGAATTGATAGCACTCATACAACATAAAATTTATTATAATAATCCAACTTGTGTGTTCCCCCAAGACTGTGAGCTCCTTTACAGCAAAGTCATATCATATTTATGCTTGAATCTACAGTGCTGAAAACAAAGACCAACACAGAGTTGATGCTCAAAATGCTTTGTTAAGTGAAGGATAATTAACAAATCATGTAAATGTGTTTTCTATAAAAATACCTCTGGAAGAATCATTCATATGGGTCTTGCTTGGTTAAAGCTCTGTTTAATGATTTTTTTTTTTGCTGATCACTACAGATTGTACAGTCCCCAGAGTTTCAATGCCTCAGGCAAATTGAAAAAGTTTCTGTGTGTCATTCAGAGCCTGGAAGTCTAAATATTTCCATAACCTTAATGTCTTGCTGCCTTATTAGAAATCAACTCTCATTTATGCTTTTGTGTCATTTTCATACTATTTTTTTCCTGATTGATCAAAACAAATGCTAAAAATAAAATATAAACTGACTTTTAGTGGAACCTGTCAGAGATTTGAAAGTGTCCTCAGAAAGTAAATAGAAAGATAACAAAAACTGGAGAAGCTGAGAGTGGGAATGGAGCCCAGAGGAAGAACTTCAGATTCCAACGTCATTGTCTAGTTCTGTATAACCACCTCAATTATCATCAGAAAAGTGAGTAAAGTGTTGATTAGCTTCACAGTTTTTCTAATTTAGGATATTTAATCAACACCGATAGTAATAAAACAAGTAGAGATAAAGCTACTCTCTGGATAAATTCATGAACCTGAAGTTATCTAGTAAGACAAACATGGACTAATTGTACTTATTGTAAAGAGGACAATAAGGCTGGGTAACCTAAGGAATGGATAAAGCAAAGTGACCTAACGGATGAAGAGAGCCATGCCCCATTTGTTTTCAAGCTAACAAACTGTATTCACTTTGCAGTCAAAAAGCATTTTCCAGGCCTTCTTAGTAACATTAGAATAGTCTTACTATTGAGTTACTTTCTGAGTAACTCCTAGTTATAAAGAATAGAAAGAGATGTTGGGAAGCAGAATCCAAATGAACAGAGCAATTGTGAAGTTTTGTTTGAAGAAATTTAAATTAGAAAAGTATTTATATTTACCCAGCAGTTACCCTACCTGCCATCTTGGTTCTTTTTTTCTTTCTTTCTTTTTTTTTTTTTTTTTTTTTGCAGATCCAGATTGCTATCTGGTAAAATTTTTCTCCTACTTGGGCCAGGGTGGTTGGGGTGGGGGATTGTCTTTACTATTTATCAAACTGTTAGTCTCCTAGTGATCAATTTTTTTCAGCTTTTGTATATATGAAAAATTCTTAATTTTAAGGTATCTTTTAGGATCTTCTCTGGTTTTAAGTAATTTGCCTTTTCTGTAATTTCATGTTTTACTTTCTTTGGTTTGGTTGATCTTTTTGTATCTATAATTTTAATCAAATTTGACAAATATCTAATTATTATTTCTTTTCATATTTTTCTATCCAAGTCAGTACCAACTCTCTTTCAGACTCTAATTATACATATAATAAGATGGTTGAAGTTGCCTGACAACTAAATGATGTTCTATTCATTTAGTTTATTTATTCATTTTAACTCTTTTTTTTTAAATTCTTGTGTTTCCTGTTAGATAATTTTTCATTGCCATATCTTTTCATTCACTCACACTTGTAACATCTCATCTGCTATTAATCCCATTTAATGCCTTTTTCATCTCAGATATTTTTGTTTGTATTTTCTTGAAGTTCTATTTGGATCTTTTCTTTTTAAGTATCTTCTATGTCTCAACCTTTCATCTAGCTTCTTGAGCAGATGGAATGTAGTTACAGTAATTATCTTAATATTTTTTTCTACTAGCCATATCACCTGCCATTTGTTTGGTTTTTGATTGAATTTTTCTCTTATATAAGGGTTGTATTTTCATACCTCTTTGCATACCTGGTAATTTTTTGTTGCTAAATATTTTAAATTTTGGGGTGCTTTATATTTTTGCATTCATCAGCTATGATTGGCTTTTCTTTCTGGAATTCAGTTTAGTTACTTAGAAACACTTTGATCTTCTTGGGTCTTGCTTTTTAGTCTTCTAGGGAGAACCAAGGTAACATTCAGTTCAGTTCAGTTGCTCAGTCATGTCCGACTCTTTGCAGTCTCATGAATTGCAGCATGCCAGGCCTCCCTGTCCATCACCAACGCCCGGAGTTTACTCAAACTCATGTCCATTGAGTTGGTGCTGACATCCAGCCATCTCATCCTCGGTTGTCCCCTTCTCCTCCTGCCCCTAATGCCTCCCAGCATCAGAGTCTTTTCCAATGAGTCAACTCTTCACATGAGGTGGCCAAAGTATTGGAGTTTCAGCTTTAGCATCAGTCCTTTCAAAGAACACCCAGGACTGATCTGTTTTAGAATGGACTGGTTGGATCTCCTTGCAGTCCAAGGGACTCTCAAGAGTCTCTCCAACACCACAGTTCAAAAGCATCAATTCTTCCGCACTCAGCTTTCTTCACAGTCCAACTCTCACATCCATACATGACCATTGGAAAAACCGTAGTCTTGACTAGATGGACGTTTGTTGGCAACATTAGTTAGGGCTAATTTTTCTCCAGTACTGTGGCAAAACCTTTCTGAGTACTAAACCCAATGTCTCATGAATTATATGATTTTCCACTACTGGTGTGATCAGGCACTATTACCAGTCATATATGAGTGCTGGAAATGGTTTCCTCTAAGCTTTCCAAGAGATTCTTGGGTAGAATCCTCACATGAATGCACTGATTGATTAGTCCTGAGATGAAGATTCTGCAGATCTCCAAAGTTCTCACTCTGCACTCCAGTCTCCTCCCTGATACTCTGCCCTCTCAGCTCTTGCCTATTTTTCTCCTAAACTCAGGGAAACTGACTGCTGGTTCCTGACTCAAGCCTCCAATTGGGTTTAACTTCTCCACGAATTACTTGGAAACTGTCTCTTGGTAACAAGTCAAAGCAATCTAGGACTTATTTTCACATGTCCTATTTTTCAGAGATCACTGTCCTTTACTTCCTTATACTTAATGTCTTAAAATCTGTTGTTTCACACAGACTGTCTTGTTTGTTCAGCTATTTCAGGTAGAAATATCCTTGTGAAAAGATTTTTAAATGTCACAATTCTGTGTGATGAAAATATTAATATACAGGATATGTAGAAAAACTGCTACTTGTTATGAAATTTCTTGCTGTCAAGCAATGTATGTTAACACTGAGGTCAGCATATCCTAAAGTGTAAGTTGTTTCAGTTGCCACTGACCTCAAAATAAACTTGAATTTTCCACAACAATTTTTCTTCTTTTGATTTTCTTTCTAGCACAGGAAAAATTTTGTCTTTGCCGGACTGGCTCCTAGGACCTCTATAAGATAAAATTAAAATTCATTCATTATTTCTTCAACAATATTTATGAAGTACTCGTTCTATGCTAGGTACTGTTCTGGGTATGTGAAACATACCAAGTGAACAAAAGAGAAAACATTACTGCCTTCACAGAATTTTTATTCAGCAAAGAGAAAATAGCACTACTCTATTAACATGGAAAATAAGTAAATTGTTTATCATAGAGGAAGAAAATGTATAGAGCAGACAGAAAAAAGAAAAGTCAGAAGTGACAGATCAACATCTTTAATAAATATTTGGAAAAGAAGGGAGTAAAAGGAATAATTGTCTGGAAAAGGTTGAGAATTTATTTTGAGGGAGGTTCTTCAGCTATTTGCTAAGAAAAGTAACTGGATATTATAAACTGGAACTACCTGAAATTCTCTCTGAAAAATTAAATATTGAATATTACATTAAACATTAGAAGGACATGGCTACCCATGCTAGTGTTCTTGCCTACAAAGCTCTATAGGCAGAGAAACCTGGCAGGCTACAGCCCATGGGGTCACAAAGAATCAGACAGAACTGAGTGACTAACACTTTTCATGTTCATGAATTTTGAAATATTGGAATAATCTTCATTGAAAGTTATATTATTTTCAGGAAAATGGAGGGCCTATTTCATGTACAATCTATAAATGTGTTGCCATCATTCTTATCTTTTAAATAGTATATTTTATTTTTGTTTAATAGATGAGGGAACTAAAGGTAAAAAATTAAAAAAAAAAAAAAAAAAAGCTTGTTCAGCTAGCAAATGATAGCCAGAACTGGAGTCCAAGTTGGCCTGTTTAAAAAATCAATACATATGTTTGTACAAAAACTACTCTATAACCTTATTTATGATGTAGCAAAGGTACATTAAAATGGAAGATGTACAAACAAGTGCTTAAATAATGTTTTCATGACATTTGGTCTGTCTCAGAGAATTATCTAGACCACTTCCCCAGCTAAGCATCTCCAAAATGTTTGTTAATTTTATGGTTTAGAACTTTTAGTTGGAAAGTCATAATTTTTATGAAAGAGATTAAGAAATAGAGCAGAGGTCTGATAACTGTAGCTAATGGTCCAGAAATTAGCCCATCATATGCTTTTGTAAATAAATTTTATAGGAATGCAAGCTCGCTTATTTGTTTTCCTATTGTCTATGACTGCTTTCAGTAAGCAGTGATAAACATGAGAGCTATGAAAAAGACTCTGTAGGCTGCAAGCCTAAAATATATACTTCTTTTTTTTTTAAACAGGAAAGTTTGCTGACCCCTGAATAGAAGACTTCTGTAAAGTTCTTAACTGTGGGACATCAGATCTGTGCTGATATTCAAGTTTGGAAGAATAATTAGGTAATTTCCTTACTGCTATATCTTATATATATTAATTTTATTGAGGTATAGTTGATTTACAATGTTGTGTTAGTTTCAGGTGTACAGCGAAGTGACTCTGTTATACATATACATCGGTTCATTCTGTTTTGGATTATTTTCTCTTATAAATTGTCAGAGAACATTGAATAGTGTTCCTTATGATATATAGTATAATCTTACTGGTTATCTATCTTATATATAGTAGAATGTGTATTTTCATCCCAAGTTCTTGATTTACCTTCCTGCCCCATGTTTTCCCTTTGGTAATCATAAGTATTGGGCTTCCCAGGTGGCTCAGTGGTAAAGAATCTCTCTACCAAGCAGGATATGCGAGATTGATACCTGGGACATGGGGATCCCCTGGAGAAGGAAATGACAACCTCCTCCAGTATTCTTGCCTAGGAAATCTCATGGACAGAGGAGCCTGGCAGGCCACAGTCCATGGGGTTGCGAAAAGAGTAGGTATGGCTTAGTGACTAAACAACAGCAGCAGCAACCATAAGTTTGTTTTTGAGATTTTTAAGTTTGTTTCTGTTTTCTAAATGAGTACATTTGTGTAGTTTTTTAGACTCCTCATATGAGTTATAGTATATACGTCTATTTCTCTATCTAACTTACTTCACTTAGTATGATAATCTGTAGGTCCATTCCTGTTGCTGCAAATGGCATTATTTCATTCTTTTTTATAGCTGAGTAACATTCCGTGTATATATGTACCACATCTTCTTTATCCTCTTCTCTGTCAATGGACATCTAGGTTGCCTCCATGTCTTATTTATTGTAAGTACCACAGCAATAAATATCATGGTGCTTTTTTTTTTTTTTTTGATTATGGTTTTCTCTGGATATGCCCAGGAATGGGATTGCTGGATTATATGATAGTTCTATTTTTAGCTTTTTAAGAAATTTTCATACTGTTCTGTATAGTGGTTATACCAATTTACATTCCACCAAAAAGTTATGACCAACCTAGATAGCATTTTCAAAAGCTGAGACATTACTTTACTGCCTAAGGTCCGTCTAGTCAAGGCTATGGTTTTTCCTGTGGTCATGTATGGATGTGAGAGTTGGACTGTGAAGAAGGCTGAGTGCTGAAGAATTGATGTTTTTGAACTGTGGTATTGGAGAATACTCTTGAGAGTCCCTTGGACTGCAAAGAGATCCAACCAGTCAATTCTGAAAGAGATCAGTCCTGGGATTTCTTTGGAAAGAATGATGCTAAAGCTGAAGCTCCAGTACTTTGGCCACCTCCTGTGAAGAGTTGACTCATTGGAAAAGACTCCGATGCTGGGAGGGATTGGGGGCAGGAGGAGAAGGGGATGACAGAGGATGAGATGGCTGGATGGCATCACGGACTCGATGGACATGAGTCTGAGTGAACTCTGGGAGTTGGTGATGGACAGGGAGGCCTGGTGTGCTGCGATTCATGGGGTCACAAAGCGTCGGACACGACTGAGGGACTGAACTGAACTGAATAGTGTAAGAGGGTTTCATTTTCTCCACACCTCTCCAGCATTTATTGTTTGTGTACATTTTGATGCTGGCCATCCTGGCTATTGTGAGGTACTATCACATCGTACTTTTGACTTTTATTTCTGTGATAATTAGTGATGTTAAGAGTCTTTTCATGTGCTTTTGGCCATCTGTATGTCTTATTTGGTGGTCTTACTGCTATATCATGAGGAATAAGAATTCTTGCAGCCCATCCTCAGAGAGACTATCAGCAGAAAATCCCCTGTAGCTTTCTTTCTTGAGGAAGTATTGCTCAGCCAACTGGCCAGTTGTCACATAACCTCCTGCCAGGGTCCAGCCCCGGTGGATCCAGGGAATTCAAAGTGGGGACGGCGTTGGTGAGGGAAAAAACTTATTTATTTATTAATATAAGATTAGATTAGGAAGAAATAGTGTAGCAGGAAAATTAAGTGGAGAGAAGAGGCTGAATAACTTGGTTTACGTGGAAAGCCAATAACGTTCCAGACAAGGAGCTTGTACAATCTACGTTAGGCCACCTGCATCCGTTTGAATATCGGAGAGCTCCCCGCCTTGGGCTCTCTCTCTTACGGATCTTAGAAGCTGGGACAAGTAAGTAGACATGGCGAGCCTCCACACCCCAGATGGGAATTCAGCCAGAAATTAGAGTAAAGAGAAGACATGCGGGAAACCAGTCCAGTGACTGGCCCATCCTTTATTGTCTAGGAAGGCCTTTTTTACCTTTTTGATTGTACATAGAGATCAATGGGTAATACAAAATTATGCAGCGTTAGCAGCCCCAACTCTTATCAAAACCAGGCTTTTCTCTCTGCACACCTAGTTGTATACACAAGTCTTAGGTGATTTATATCATCTTCCGGCCAGAGGGCCAATTAACATTTTACGGCCCTTTTCTGATAAGGGTTTGTCAACCAGAAGACTTATTTGTGTTGTTCTTCCCAAAGTCTGGTGCCACTCTCAGAAAGCACCAAATAAAGTTACATTCTTACATAGCAAGGACACAAGAGGAGTGCAGTGATATGTAACAAAGAAAAGTAATTAACTCAAAAGTCTAGTGTTGCTAACATCAAAACTACTATATATCTTTTTCCATATCCCATTTACATTGATTAATATCCTCCCAGGTGCCCAAAAGATAAAGAATATGGAGGCCTGGCTGCAATCATTGAGTCAACAGTGAAAACCCATCACCGATATGATTTTTAGCTCTTAGAAAAAGCTCTGTATCTTAAGATGCTTTAAGCCTTGTACCTCTCACAGTTGGGGGGCTGTAAGCAATTCACAAGCTGTAAGAGGTCCGGGGAACCTGTTAGGCACGCTAGAGAGCTATCAGAGGGGGTTTAACTGAAACATCGCTTTCAAATGCAGAAGACTAAAGCCCTGATTTGACTTTTTCCAGAGAATATTAGAAGAGTGGAAAAGCAGGCAGATTCTTATTTTTTGGGGTACATGCTCAGGAAATACCAGGGGAAAAACCTGAGGTCTGATCAGCCTTGCCATCAGAGCTCTGCTGCATGACCTTGTCATGGGTGGAATTCCTCACGCTGGCTCCCCGCAACCTCCCCTGTCTTAATGAGAGAAGTTTAAGAAGGCAGTCAGAGCCTAGAGGCCTTTGTTCCCTAGTTTCTAGTATATTCTTCATTGAATGAAGTAACTTTAAGAATGACAATTCCATGGTTTTCAAAATATTTGGAACTGGACTTTCAACAACATCTGAAATTAAAACAAAGAATAGAGTCACTAATCATTTTATGTTGCTAATCGTTTTATTACCTCCTTTAAATAGCACATTCTGGTAAATAAAGCATTTGCATGAATAGCAACATAGAATTTTTTGTTGTGATTTTGGCATTTTAGAAAATAATACAGACTGGCTGTATGCAAATGTTGATATGTCATTACAGGATTAGGAAATGCTCATTTTATACAGAGTGAAGAAAGCCAGAAAGAAAAACACCAATACAGTATACTAATGCATATATATAGAATTTAGAAAGATGGTAACGATAACCCTGTATGTGAGACAGCAAAAAAGACACAGATGTATAGAACAGTCTTTTAGACTCTGTGGGAGAGGGAGAGGGTGGGATGATCTGGGAGAATGGCATTGAAACATGTATAATATCATATAAGAAACAAATCACCAGTCCAGGTTCGATGCAGGATACAGGATGCTTGGGGCTGGTGCACTGGGATGACCCAGAGGGACGGTATGGGGAGGGAGGTGGGAGGGGGGTTCAGGATTGGGAACACGTGTACACTCGTGGCAGATTCATGTTGATGTATGGCAAAACCAATACAATATTGTAAAGTAACTATCCTCCAATTAAAATAAATTAATTTAATAAAATAAAATAAAGAAAATGTCCACTTTAAAAAAAAAGCATCTATTTTAGAGGGTGGGATGATTTGGGAGAATGGCATTGAAACATGTATAATATCATAAAATAAATGAATCGCCAATCTAGGTTTGATGCAGGATACAGGATGCTTGGGGTGGTGCACTGGGATGACCCAGAGGAATGGTATGGGGAGGGAGGTGGGAGGGGGGTTCAGGATTGGGAACATGTGTACACCCATGGCGGATTCATGGTGATGTATGGCAAAACCAATACAATATTGTAATTAGCCTTCAATTAAAATAAATAAATTTAAATTTAAAAAATTTTAAAATTTTAAATATTTTTAAGTTTTCATATTCAATGAATTTTAGATTTATACAGAAGTGACAGAATAATGCAAAGTTCTTATATTCCCCCACTCAGCTTTTTCTAATGTGAAGATTTTACATAGCCATCATACAATTATAAAAACTAGTAATTATCATCTATATAATGCTATTATTAACTTTATAATTCATTTTAATTTCACTAGTGTTTTTTTTTTTTTTAAGCAAAAATCTCTAATAAGAATTTCTTTTTTCATTCCAGGATCTGATTTTGCACTTAATCCCCTTAAATCTGTATATGGTTTTTCATATCTTTCACAATCTTTACAATCTTGAAGAGCGCTGGTCAATCATGTTGACATATTTGTTTTCTTTTGTAATGATGGAAATCTGAAGTTCCTCCCGACAGGCAAAGAAATAGCTTGCAGATCGTTGGGGAGTTCATATTGCAAATAACTAAGCTCTTTAGTCCACTGGCTATGTCTGGAGGCTCTTCCCCCAAGCGGAGCAAAGTGGGAAGAGACATGAAAGCTGAAGTTCTTCCTAACATTTACTCTGGCGCATTCTCCAGTATATTAAGATGGTAAATCAGAGACTGAGCTATTTTCTACATCTGAGTTTAACATCTCAGTACCTATCTGAATAAAAAGTGGATAACATACACCTAAGCTGAAATGTAATAATTAATCTATTCAGAGAGCCTTTCTTTCATTTGAAATGAAGTTTAAAATGCATATGAAGATAATATGTTTACTTGTTCAGAGAATGACCCATCTTATTATATTCATAATTCCCAAATAAATGATAAAGTTATATAATCCACTATATTTTCAAGATTGAGATTTTAAAAATAACAATAATGATGAATACAGAGAGGTTTCCTCAAAGCATTGCAATCATATTACTATTGAGATAACATTTATTAAAAATAAATAATAGTCATAGAGTTTAAAAACAACAGCATATCAATTAGAGAAAGACTATTTTATAGAAAAGAGACTATTATGAACATACTTTTAAGGAACTTTCTCCCTTGAGTTAGTAGAGTAAATTATTATCCCATTGTTAACTATCTTTTGAGATAAAGCCTAAACAATTGAAGGAGGAAACAGACAGAACAGGCTCCATCTTGAAAGCTGGACTCCATCTTGGGCTGGATTGTGGACTTTGAGATATTTGTCCACTGTCTATGGAAATGACATATCAACTGGAAAATCAGACCTCCGGGATGGAAGAGCCCTAGGCTTCTAAAAGCCCCTAGACACTCCTAAAAGAATACCTTAATTATCTGCGTAACCAAATAGAATCATAAATTCTATTATGCTTATTGGGGTATGACCACAGGCCTATTGATAATTGTCCACTGTTAAATACCTAGGCTTAAGGCATATGAATCACAGTTAACTTTGATTGTATCATTCTTTCCCTTTGTTCAGACTAGTTTCAGGGAATTTGGGGAGGTGAGTTTGGGCACATACACTTAGGGCATATAAGGTTTTCACAAAAACTGGTCAGGATCCTTGGCTAAGAGGAAACTCTGCCTTAGGCCCATTGGTGTAATAAACTGCGCTTCGCTATCTGCATTGTCCTTCTGAGTGAGCTTGTTTCCTTGGAATGCTTGGCTACAACACAGTAATGCTTTCCCTAGCTTAATATAAAATAAATTGTTGCCTGAGGAAGACTTTTTGCCTGGTGACAAACACTTTGCATTTTGTGTAATTAATCTTAATCTGTCAGGTGGGCCAAATTTCTTAGCCGTTTTCCTACAGGGGAGCTGTAGGTGAAGAGAGAAACAACAGGATAATGTCACATCTATCTCATTAATTTGCATTCCAGGTTGTCTGAAGAGAGAGCTGTAGAAAGCATAAAATAAATGTCTTGAAGATAAATTTTGTTATTTTATCCCATCCTCCCCAGTGTTGGTCACAGACAATAGACACATTTTTAAAAAGCTGTTGCCCCAGGCAATTGACAAATGTGGAACTTTCCCTGCTCTCGTAGCAGCTATAGTCAACCAGGGGACACAGAGTTTAAACTGATATGTTAAAATTTGAAAAAGAGATGAGTAGTGTGATAAAGGAATACATGTTGGTTATGAGGAAATCTAGAGATTTCATCTCCAGATGGAGTGAAATAGGGAAGGAACACAAATGTGGTCAGGAGACAAGGTGAAAGAACACTGTCCTGAGCTCATGAATATGTATTTCTAGAAGAATAAAAATTTACTTATCACCAATGTTTAATTAAGAAGTCAAAATTTGTCAATGTCATGTTGACACGGTTTGAATGAAATGTGATAAAGTATTGTCTAACGTTCTTTAGTGATCATAGCAGAACAGCTCAAACTTTAAGTTAAACAAAATTTTTGAAGAATCCCCAAACGTCATCTCAGTGAGAACTCAAAAAGATTAAGAAATTTGTGGAAAAGTGAAGTATATCTTTAAACTATGTTAAAATCTAATTTGTCATGAGAGATTTAAGGTGTTAGGGGATTTTTAAAGTACTCATTCAGAAAATATTTTTTTTTAATAACCAGATTTAAAGCTGAAGGAAACACTTGCTAAATATATTTGTGTAAAACCATTCTGCTGCTGCTGCTGCAGGTGCTAAGTCGCTTCAGTCATGTCTGACTCTGTGCTACCCCGCAGACGGCAGACCCACCAGGCTCCTCCGTCCCTGGGATTCTCCAGGCAAGAACACTGGATTGGGTTGCCATTTCCTTCTCCAATGCATGAAAGTGAAAAGTGAAAGTGAAGTCGCTCAGTTGTGTCCGACTCTTAGCGACCCCATGGACGGCAGCCTACCAGGGTCCTCCGTCCATGGGATTTTCCAGGCAAGAGTCCTGGAGTGGGGTGCCATTGCCTACTCGGAAAACCATTCTATCTATCACTACCTACTATAAGAGAAAAGTCTAAAATAGAGGGAGAACTTGAGCTTCTAGGTGAGAATGTCATGTAAGCACCTGGAGGCAAAGAACCCAAAGCAGAAATCTTTAAATATTTTAACAAATTGATGGACACTTAAATAGGCTCATGAAAACTCATAGTTTCTTCAGATTGTATGTTCCATGTAGAGGATATGTTAATACATTTCCCATGGAAATAAGTAATCTCTGATAGGTAAGCTAGCTGGTCTTTATAAACGTTTTGTCTATCACTAACATATGTAAGGAGAAGGCAATGGCACCCCACTCCAGGACTCTTGACCCTGGTAGGCTGCAGTCCATGGAGTCTCTAAGAGTCGGACACGACTGAGCAACTTCACTTTTACTTTTCACTTTCATGCATTGGAGAAGGAAATGACAACCCACTCCAGCGTTCTTGCCTGGAGAATCCAAGGGACAGAGGAGCCTGGTGGGCTGCTGTCTATGTCGTCGCACAGAGTCGGACACGACTGAAGTGACTTAGCAGCAGCAGCAGCAACATGTGTAAGTTCTTTCAGAGTGATTGGCAAAGTTTTTTAGTTGCTTTACCAAAGAGATTCAACCATCTCTATGACAGCAAATCATAAACTTTCTGCCCTTAACTAGTTTCTCAGTTTCTTGAGAATTTAAGCTTGTGTCATACCCGTTTACGAGGTGTTACTAGTAGAAGGAAGATTACAAAACCAACAGAGTTACAGTTCAGCAGTGCCATTTATAACCCATCCTATCTAAATGAGCCAATTGATGTCCAAAAACTTGGCTTCAAGGGTAAGCAAAACTTGTTTCCTTTTCCAAAACAAAGTTGTGTTCAGTCAAGAAAGACATTGTGGCTCATTTCCTAAATAAATATTGGAATTCTGTGTCATATAGAACATAGCAGGACCATCTGCGCAGTGTGTAGATCCTTTGTCTGTTTCGCAGGATTGAAATGATTACTTCAAGGGATATCAAATCAGTTTTTCAGTGACCAAAAAAAAAATTAGATCACCTAATTACACTATCTTAACTTCCTAACAAGTGCCAGGAGCATACCAGACCTGGGGGATAGGGAGAAATTAATATATTAACCTTGCCTAGCAAATACTCTGTTTACTTCATATCTGCAACATGGGAGACTAATTGAAATACTTTGTTAAGCCAATGTTATATAGTAAAGGAAAAGCTATTACATCAATTTCTTAACCTAAATGTATAGTATCAGATTTTAATGGCATATTATCATTATTTTGTGAAGCATATTGCATATTATTGATAGGCAAAGACCATGGATAAAAATATGAATCTATGTAATGATTATATATTACATATATTATACACTACTTATAATATACACTGGGCTGGAAGAAGCACAAGGTGGAATCAAGATTGATGGGAGAAATATCAATAACCTCAGATATGCAGACGACACAACCCTTATGGCAGAAAGTGAAGAGGAACTAAAAAGCCTCTTGATGAAAGAAGAGAGTGAAAGAGTTGGCTTAGAGCTAAACATTCAGAAAACGAAGATCATGGCATCCAGTCCCATCACTTCATGGGAAATAGATGGGGAAACAGTGTCAGACTTTATTTTGGGGGTCTCCAAAATCACTGGAGATGGTGATTTCAGCCATGAAATTAAAAGATGCTTACTCCTTGGAAGGAAAGTTATGACCAACCTATATAGCATATTAAAAAGCAAAGATATTACTTTGCCAACAAAGGTCCATCTAGCCAAGACTATGGTTTTTCCTGTGGTCACGTATGGATATGAGAGTTGGACTGTGAAGAAAGCTGAGTGCCGAAGCATTGATGCTTTTGAATTGTGGTATTGGAGAAGACTCCTGAGAGTCCCTTGGACTGCAAGAACGTCCAACCAGTCCATTCTACAGGAGATTAGTCCTGAGTGTTCATTGGAAGGACTGATGCTAACGCTGAAACTCCAGCACTTTGGCCACCTCATGTGAAGAGTTGACTCATTGGAAAAGACCCTGATGCTGGGAGGGATTGGGGGCATGAGGAGAAAGAGACGACAGACGATGAGATGTCTGGATGGCATCACTGACTCGATGGCCTTGAGTCTGCGTGAACTCCAGGAGTTGGTGATGTACAGGGAGGCCTGGCGTGCTGTGATTCATGGGGTCACAAAGAGACGGACATGACTGAGCGACTGAACTAAACTGAACTGAATGATTATAATTAGTGACATAGTGAGACTATCAGTGTTTGAGAAATGAAAATGGATCAATCTCTTTATACTTCTGTAATTTCAAGGGGTACTAAGGCCAAGTGCATAAAAAATCAGAGCAAAGTTAGTATTTCTAATATGGCACGTTCTTAAAGTTCAAAATTTCATCACATGTTTTGAAATTGGTCCATATCTTGTTTCCATTAATACCTTTCACATTTGAGAAAACAACAACAACAACAACAACAACAACAACAACAACACAAAACTGTCAATCCTACCTAATCTTGCTAGAATTCTGCCTCATGTCCTCACTTTCTAAACTTTGGTTTTCCAGAATAGATCATGTCATTCACTAGCTTTTACTGAAATACATTGCACACCTTTTCCTTTATTCTTTATTTCGTATGTAGATGGTGTCTTTGACTTTAAGTTTTCATGCTACTTTTTGGGAATATTTGCTATCACTTATAAAAGTTTTAAACATAGGATATTTAAGTCATTTTAGAAAGGCTACTTTAAGGCTAGTCTTAGAAATTACCTCTGAAGTGATATTATAGGCATTGTTTAATGTTTCCAAGACCTCTATAGAGTGGAAATGCTACAATCATGTAGTCAAGAAATTGATGCTTTTGAACTGTGGTACTGGAGAAGACTCTTGAGAGTCTCTTGGACAGCAAGGAGATCAAACCAATCGATCCTAAAAAAATAAATAAATAAATAAATAAAACCTGAATAGTCATTGGAAGGACTGATGCTGAACTGAAGCTCCAATACTTTGGCCACCTGATGTGAAGAATTGACTCATTTGGAAAAGATCCTGATGCAGGGAAAGATTGAAGGCAGGAGGAGAAGGGGGGAACAGAGGATAAAATGGTTGGGTGGCATCACCAACTCCATGGACATGAGTTTGAGCAAACTCTGGGAGATGGTGATGGACAGGAAAGCCTGGCATGCTGCAGTCTATGGGGTTGCCAAGAGTCAGACATGACTTAGCCACTAAACAACAAAGTCAAGAAATGTATAAAACATCTAATAAAATGGTCCTTTGTATACCCAACACCGTAGAGTATGTGTGTGTGTGTGTCTGTGTGTGTGTGTGTGTGTGTGTGTGTGTGTACGTACAGCTTTCTGAAACTTAGGGAATCTGAATAAGAAGCCTGCACTGAGGAAATATCACCCCTCATCTATTTTATCAAAAAATTTTAGGTAACAGAAATATATTCAAGAAAAGTACTGGGAAAGAGAGCACAATCACTAGGTTTTTATTAAAAAAAAAAAAAAAAGATGACTTTGAATGCTACTCCGGCTACATCTAGTATGAATAGTATGATGCTCCTGCTGCTAAGTCACGTCAGTCGTGTCCGACTCTGTGCGACCCCATAGACGTCAGTCCACCAGGCTCCTCCATCCCTGGGATTCTCCAGGCAAAAACACTGGAGTGGGTTGCTATTTCCTTCTCCAATGCATGAAAGTGAAAAGTGAAAGTGAAGGCACTCAGTTGTGTCTGACTCTTCATGACTCCATGGAGTACAACCCACCAGGCTCCTCCATCCATGGGATTCTCCAGGCAAGAGTACTGGAGTGGGTTGCCATTGCCTTCTCCATGAATAGTATAGTCAAGCACTAGTTAAGAAAACAGAAATGTGGGAGGAAACAAAATAATGGTAGTTAGGCATTTTCCCCCCTTATCTATCTCTTCTGCCTTATTATTACTAAATTTTCAAGTTACAATGAAAAAATCACTACGTAATGACTAAGAAGTCATTGTACTGTGGTGATGTGATAACCTTGGAGTCAGATAAATCTGAGTTCAACTTGAGCTTTTTGTATAACTGTGGCATGATGCCACATTGGAGATCTTCAATGAGCATATTATTCACATCATTGTGTAGTTCCTGATTACATTATCTTTGGGCATGTTTTGATCATGTGAGTTGCCATGGCCAATGGAATATTAGCAAGTGTGGCAAAAGAAGAGTTTTCATAAGCCTTTGAATACTAAGGCTTTTTCCCTCTGAAATATATATCCCTGCAAGGGACATGTGTGAAAAAACATGCAGATATCCAGCCCCAGCTGGCATCTGACTATAAACATGAGACCCCAAAGAAGAACAGCAGAACTGTCCCTTCCCAAGGCACAGAAACATGAGCACTAATAAACAACTGTTATTTTAAGCCACAACATTTGGAGCTAGTTCGACAGGCAGCAACATATAATTAAAGTAGTAGCCTAGATCAGATGACTTACGTTCACTGAGTAGGCCTAGATTATGGCTTTACCTTTAACAGATGAGGGAGAAAACAAAGCTGAGCCTGAATTGCTTTGTCTTAAATTATATCACTGTTTTTTTTTCTTTTTTTTTTAATTGAAGGATAATGGCTTTACAGAATTTTGTTGTTTTCAGTCAAACCCAAACATGAATCAGCCATAGGTATACATATATCCCCTCCCTTTTGAACCTCCCTCCCATTTCCCATCCCATTCCACCCCTCTAGTTTGATACAGAGCCCCTGTATGAATTTCCTGAGCCATACAGGAAATTCTCATTGACTATTTTAAATATGGTAATATAAGCTTCCATGTTATTCTTTCCATACATCTCAGCTCTCTTCCACTCTTGCAATGCCTATAAGTCTATTCTCTATGTCTGATTCTCCATTGCTGCCTTGCACATAAATTCTTCAGTACCATTTTTCTAGATTCCGTATATATGTGTTAGAATACAATATTTATCTTTCTCTTTCTGACTCACTTCCCTCTTGTATAATAGGTTCTAGGGTCATCCACCTCATCAGAACTGACTCAAATGCATTCCCTTTTATGGCTGAGTAATATTCCACTGTATATATATCCCACAACCTCTTTATCCATTCATTTGTTGATGAACATCTAGGTTGCTTCCATGTTCTAGCTACCGTAAATACTACTGCAATGAATCATGAGATAAATGTGTCTTTTTCAGTTTTGGTTTCCTCAGAGTATATGTCTAGGAGTGGTATTGCTGGGTCATATGGTAGTTTTATTCCTAGATATTTAAGGAATCTCTGTACTGTCTTCCATAGTGGCTGTATCAATTTGAATTCCCACCAAGAGTGCAAGAGTGTTCCCTTTTCTCCACACACTCTCCAGCATTTATTTTTTGTAGACTTTTTGATGATGGCCATTCTGACAGGTATAAAGTGATATCTCATCGTAGTTTTGATTTGCATTTCTCTAATAATGAGTAATGTTGAGCATCATTTCATGTATTTGTTAGGCATCTGTATGTCTTCTTTGGAGAAATGTTTATTTAGGTTTTTCCCCACTTTTTGATTGGGTTGTTTGTTTTTCTGGCATTGAGTTGTATGAGCTGCTTGTATATTTTTGGAAATTAATCCTTTGTCAGTTGTTTCATTTGCTATTATTTTCTACCATTCTGAGTGTTGTCTTTTCACCTTGCTTAGAGTTTCCTTTGCAGTGGGAAAATTTTTTAAGTTTAAACAGATACCAATTGTTTATTTTTGTTTTTATTTCTGTTACTCTAGGAGATGGGTCATAGAGGATCTTGCTTTGATTTATGTCATCAAGTGTTCTGCCTATGTTTTCCTCTAAGAGTTTTATAGTTTCTGGTCTCACATTTAGGTCTTTAATTCATTTTGAATTAAAATCATCTCATACATCTTTGTGTATGGAGTTAGGAAGTGTCCTAATTTCATTATTTTACATGCAGCTGCCCAGTTTCCCCAGCATCATTTATTGAAGAAGTTGTCTTTGCCACATTGCATATTCTTGCCTCCTTTGCCAAAGATAAGGTACCCATAGGTGCATGGGTTTATTTCTGGGCTTTCTATCTTGTTCCATTGGTCTATATTTCTTTTATTGTGCCAGTACTTTACTGTCTTGATGACTGTAGCTTTGTAGTATAATCTGAAGTCAGGAAGGTTGATTCCTCCAGCTCCATTCTTCTTTCTCAAGAATGCTTTGGCTATTTGGTGTCGTTTGTGTTTTCATATGAATTGTGAAATGTTTTGATCTAGTTCTGTGAAAGATGCTGTTGCTAATTTGATAGAGATCGCATTAAATCTGTAGATTGCATTTGATAGTATAGTCATTTTCATGGTATTGGTTCTTCCTACCCAGGAACATGGAATATCTTTCCATCTGTTTATGTCATCTTTTATTTCTTTCATTAATGTCTTATAATTTCCTGGGTACAGTCCTTTTGTCTCCTTAGGTAAGTTTCTTCCTAGATATTTAATTCTTTTTGTTGCAATGGTGAATTGGATTGATTCCTTGATTTCTCTGATTTTTCATTGTTTGTATTTAGAAATGCAAGTGATTTCTGTGTATTGATTTTATATCCTGCAACTTTACTAAATTCAGTAATTTGCCCTAAAGATTTTCTGATATTATCTTTAGGGTTTTCTATATACAGTAACATGTCATCTGCAAACTGTGAGATATTTACTTCTTTTCTCATCTGGATTCATTTTATTTCTTTTTCTTCTCTGATTGTTGTAGCTAGGACTTCAAGAACTATGTTGAATAATAGTGGTGAAAATGGAGACCCTTGTCTTGTTCCTGATCTTAGGGGAAATGCTTTCAGTTTTTCACCATTGAGAATAATGTTTGCTGTAGGCTTATTTTATATGCCCTTTACTATGTTGAGGTAGGTTCCTTCTGTGTCCATTTTTTCAAGAGTTTTAATCAAAAATGGGTGCTGGGTTTTGTCAAAGGTTTTAGTGCATCTATTGAGATTATCATATGGTATTTATCTTTCAATTTGTTAATATTATGTATCACATTGATTGATTGGCATATATTGAAGAATCCTTGCATCCCTGGAATAAACCTAACTTAATGTATGAGCTTTTTGATGTGTTGCTGAATTCTGTTTGCTAAAATTTTGTTGAGGATTTTGCATCTATGTTCATCAGTGATATTGACGTGTGATTTTCTTTGTTTGTGTTGTCTTTGTCTGGTTTTGGTATCAAGGTGATAGTGGCCTTGTGGAATGAGTTTGTAAGTGTTCCTTACTCTGCAAGTTTTTTAAAGAGTTTTAGAAGGATAGGCATTAGCTCTTCTCTAAATGTTTGATAGAAATTGCCTGTGAAGCCACCTGGTCCCAGGCTTTCATTTGTGGGGAGATTTTGGGTCACAGCTTCAATTTCAGTGATTGTAATTGGGTTGTTCACAATTTATATTTCTTCCTGGTTCAGTCTTGGAAGATTTAACATTTCCAAGAATCTGTCCTTTTATTCCAGGTTATACAATTTATTGCCATATGGTTGTTCACAATAAGTAAATAAGTGTTAGTCACCCAGTCATGCCTGACTCTCTGCTACCCCATGGACTGCAGCCAATCAGGCTCCTCTGTCCATGAGATTTTCTAGGCAAGGATACTGGAGTTGGTTGCCATTTCCTTCTCCAGGGGATCCTCCCAACTCAGAGATCAAACCCAGGTCTCCTGCACTGCAGGCAGATTCTTTACTGACTGAAATACAAGGGAATCCTTTGTATTTCTGCATTGTCTGTTATAACCTTTCCTTTTAAATTTCTAATTATATTGATCTGATTCTTCTCTCTTTTTTTTTTTTTCCTGATGAGTCTGGCTAAAGGTTTGTAAATTTTGTTTATCTTCTCAAAGGAGCAGTTTTTAGTTTTATTAATATTTACTATTGTTTCTTTCATTTCTTTTTCATTTATTTCAGCTCAGATCTTTATAATTTCTTTCCTTATACTAACTTTAAGGGTTTTTTGTTGTTGTTGTTGTTCTTCTTCTTCTTCTTTTTCCAGTTGTTTTAGGTGTAAAGTTATGTTGTCTAGTTGATATCTTTCTTGTTTCTTGAGGCCGGATTGTTTTGCTATAAAATTCCCTCTTAGAATTGCTTTTGCTGCCTCCCGTAGGTTTTAGTTGTCATGTTTTCATTGTCATTTGTTTTTTGATTTCCTTTTTGATTTCTTCAGTAACCTGTTGCTTATTTAGAATCGTGTTGTTTAATCTCCATGTGTTTGGGTTTCTTACAGTTGTTTTCTTGTAATTGATATCTAGTCTCACAGTATTGTGGTTAGAGAAGATGCATGATATGATTTCAATTTTCTTAAATTTACTGAGGGTTAATTTGTGACCAAAGATGTGGTCTATCCTGGAGAATGTTCCATGTGCACTTGAGAAGGTGTATTCTGCATTTGGATGGAATGTCCTGAAGACATCAATGAGATCCATCTCATGCAATGTATCATTTAAGATTTGTGTGTCCTTATTAACTTTCTGTGTTGATGATCTGTCCATTGGTGTGAGTGGGGTGTTAAAGGCTCCTACTACTATCGTGTTACTGTCATTTCTACTTTTATGTCTGTTAGTGTTTGTCTTATGTATTGAGGTGTTCCTTTTGGATGCATAGATATTTACAATCGTGCTGTCTTCCTCTTGGATTGATCCCTTGACCATTATGTAGTGTCCTTCCTTATCTCTTATATTCTTCTTTATTTTAAGGTCTATTTTGTCTGATATGATGATTGCTACTCTAGCTTTCTTTTGCTTCCCATTAGTATGGAATACGTTTTTTCATCCTCTCACTCTCATTCTGTGCATGTCTTGAGGTTTGAAGTGGGTTTCTTGTAGACAGCATATATATGAGTCTTGTTTTTGGATCCATTCAGCCAGTTTGTGTCTTTTGCTTGGAGAACTTAATTCATTTATGTTTAAAGGAATTATTGATATATACCTTCCTATTGCCATTTTCCTAATTATTTGGGGGTTGATTTTGTAGTTCTTTTTTCTCCTCTTGTATTTCTTGACTATATAAGTCCTGCTAACATTTGTTGTAAAACTGGTTTTGTGATACTGAATTCTCTCAACTTTTGCTTATCTGAAAATCTTTTTATTTCTCCATCAATTTTGAATGAAATTCTTGCCTGGTACAGTGGTCTTAGTTGTAGATTTCCCCCTTTCAGTCCTTTAAATATGTCCTGCCATTCCTTTCTGGCCTGCAGAGTTTCTGCTGAAAGATCAGCTGTTAAACATATGGGGTTTCCCTTGCATGTTACTTATTGCTTCTCCCTTGCTGCTTTTAAGATTCTTATATTTAGTCTTTGTTATTTTAATTAGTCGGAGAAGGCAATGGCACCCCACTCCAGTACTCTTGCCTGGAAAATCCGATGGATGGAGGAGCCTGGTGGGCTGCAGTCCATGTGGTTGCTAAGAGTCGGACACGACTGAGCGACCTCACTTTCACTTTTCACTTTCATGCATTGGAGAAGGAAATGGCAACCCACTCCATTGTTCTTGCCTGGAGAATCCCAGGGATGGGGGAGCCTGGTGGGCTGCCATTTATGGGGTCATAGAGTCGGACACGACTGAAGTGACTTAGCAGTATTTTAATTAGTATGTGTCTTGGTGTGTTTCTCTTTGGGTTTATCCTGTATGGGACTCTTTGTACCTCTTGGGCTTGATTGACTATTTCTTTTTCCGTGTTTGGGAAATTTTCAACTATAATCTCTTCAAAAATTTTCCCATAACCTTTCTTTTACTCTTCTTCTTCTGGGACCCCTATAATCTGAATGTTGGTGCATTTGATATTGTTCCAGAGGTCTCTGGGAGAAGGCAATGGCACCCTACTCCAGTACTCTTGCCTAGAAAATCCCATGGGCGGAGGAGCCTGGTGGGCTGCAGTCCATGGGGTCGGGAAGAGTGAGACACGACTGAGTGACATCACTTTCGGTTTTCACTTTTCATGCATTGGAGAAGGAAATGGCAACCCACTCCAGTGTTCTTGCCTGGAGAATCCCAGGGGCGGGGGAGCCTGGTGGGCTGCCGTCTATGGGATCCCACAGAGTCGGACACGACTGAAGTGACTTAGCAGCAGCAGCAGCAGAAGCAGGGGTCTCTGAGCCTATCCTCAGTTCTCTTCATTCTTTTTACTTTATTCTGCTCTTCAGAAGTTATTTTCACCATTTTGTCTTCCAGCTACTGATTTGTCCTTCTGCTTCAGTTATTCTGCTATTGATTCCACTTAGAGTATTTTAAAATTTCAGTAATTGCGTTGTTTGTCTCTGTATATCTATTATTTAATTATTCTAGGTCTTTGTTAATTGATTCTTGCATTTTCTCCATTCTGTTTTCAAGGTTTTTGATCATCTTTACTATTATTATTCTGAATACTTTTTCTGGTAGTTTGCCTATTTCTTCTTCATTTTTTTGGACTTCTGTGTTTCTAGTTTGTTCTTTCATTTGTGTAGCATTTCTCTGCCTTTTAATTTTTTTTTTAAACTTACTGTGTTTGAGGCCTCCTTTTCCCAGGCTTCAATGTTGAATTCTTTCTTCCTTTTGATTTCTACGCTCCTAAGTTTGGTCCAGTGGCTTGTTCGAGCTTTGTATAGGGTGACATTTGTGCTGAATTTTTGTTTGTTTGCTTGTTTTTCTTCTGATGGGCAAAGCTGAGTGAGGTGGTAATCCTGTCTGCTGATGATTGGGTTTCTATTTTTGTTTGTTTGTTGTCTAGATGAGGATTCCTGCACAGGGTGCTACTGATGGTTAGGTGATGCTGGGTCTTGTATTCAAGTGGGTTTCTTTGTGTGTATTCTCACTATTTGATACTCTGTGCACAAGAGAAGACTCTACACATGGACATCACCAGATGGTCAAAAACGAAATCAGATTGATTATATTCTTTGTAGCCAAAGATGGAGAAGCTCTATACAGTCAACAAAACCAAGACCAGGACCTGACTGTGGCTCAGATCATTAACTCCTTATTGCCAAATTCAGACTTAAATTGAAGAAAGTAGGGAAAACCGCTAGACCATTCAGGTATGACCTAAATCAAATCCCTTATGATTATACAGTGGAAGTGAGAAATAGATTTAAGTGCCTAGATCTGATAGATAGAGTACCTGATGAACTATGGAATGAGGTTCGTGACATTGTACAGGAGACAGGGATCAAGACCATCCCCATGGAAGAGAAATGCAAAAAAGCAAAATGGCTGTCTGGAGAGGCCTTACAAATAGCTGTGAAAAGAAGAGAGGTGAAAAGCAAAGGGGAAAAGGAAAGATATAAGCATCTGAATGCAGAGTTCCAAAGAGTAGCAAGAAGAGATAAGAAAGCTTTCTTCAGCAATCAATGCAAAGAAATAGAGGAAAACAACAGAATGGGAAAGACTAGAGATCTCTTCAAGAGAATTAGAGATACCAGGGGGAACATTTCATGCAAAGATGGGCTCGATAAAGGACAAAAATGGTCTGGACCTAACAGAAGCAGAAGATATTAAGAAGAGGTGGCAAGAATACATGGAAGAACTGTACAAAGATCTTCATGACCAAGATAATCATAATGATGTGATCACTCATCTAGAGCCAGACATCCTTGAATGAAGTCAAGTGGGCCTTAGAAAACATCACTATGAACAAAGCTAGTGGAGGTGATGGAATTCCAGTTGAGCTGTTTCAAATCCTGAAAGATGATGCTGTGAAAGTGCTGCACTCAGTATGCCAGCAAATTTGGAGAACTCAGCAATGGCCACAGGACTGGAAAAGGTCAGTTTTCATTCCAATCCCAAAGAAAGGCAATGCCAAAGAATGCTCAGACTACCACACAATTGCACTCATCTCACATGCTAGTAAAGTAATGCTCAAAATTCGCCAAGCCAGGCTTTTGCAATATGTGAACCGTGAACCCCCTGATGTTCAAGCTGGTTTTAGAAAAGGCAGAGGAACCAGAGATCAAAATGCCAACATCTGCTGGATCATAGAAAAAGCAAAAGAGTTCCAGAAAAACATCTACTTCTGCTTTATTGACTATGCCAAAGCCTTTGACTGTGTGGATCACAATAAACTGTGGAAAGTTCTGAAAGAGATGGAAATGCCAGACCACCTAACCTGCCTCTTGAGAAATCTGTATGCATGTCAGGAAGCCGCAGTTAGAACTGGACATGGAACAACAGACTGGTTCCAAATAGGAAAAGGAGTACGTCAAGGCTGTATTTTGTCACCCTGCTTATTTAACTTATATGCAGAGTACATCATGAGAAACGCTGGACTGGAAGAAACACAAGCTGAAATCAAGATTTCAGGGAGAAATATCAATAACCTCAGATATGCAGATGACACCACTTTTATGGCAGAAAGTGAAGAGGAGCTAAAAAGCCTCTTGATGAAAGTGAAAGAGGAGAGTGAAAAAGCTGGCTTAAAGCTCAACATTCAGAAAACGAAGACCATGGCATCCGGTCCCATTACTTCATGGGAAATAGATGGGGAAACAGTGGAAACAGTGTCAGACTTTATTTTTGGGGGGCTCCAAAATCACTGCAGATGGTGATTGCAGCCATGATATTAAAAGATGCTTACTCCTTGGAAGAAAAGTTATGACCAACCTAGATAGCATATTCAAAAGCAGAGACATTACTTTGCCAACTAAGGTCCATCTAGTCAAGGCTATGGTTTTTCCAGTGGTCATGTATGGTTGTGATAGTTGGACTGCGAAGAAGGCTGAGCGCCAAAGAATTGATGCTTTTGAAGTGTGGTGTTGGAGAAGACTCTTGAGAGTCCCTTGGACTGCAACTAGATCCAACCAGTCCATTCTGAAGGAGATCAACCCTGGGATTTCTGTGGAAGGAATGATGCTGAAACTGAAACTCCAGTACTTTGGCCACCTCATTCGAAGAGTTGACTCATTGGAAAAGACTCTGATCCTGGGAGGGATTTTGGGCAGGAGGAGAAGGGGACGGCAGAGGATGAGATGGCTGGATGGCATCACGGACTCGATGGACATGAGTCTGAGTGTACTCCGGGAGATGGTGATGAACAGGGAGCCCTGGCGTGCTGCAATTCATGGGGTAGCAAAGAGTTGGACACGACTGAGCGACTGAACTGAACTGAAGGGTACAGTACCCTATCCTCATATCCAGGCTTCAACTGAAACTTCACGGTAAGTACTGTTCAACATCATTTTATATTCTATTTTAATGTCACAAAGGTTCTGTGAAATATTGTAATGAGAAGATTTAATTTACCTTGTGAGGCTAGAAAAAGTCTTTCTCAAGAACTTACATTTGATTCAAGAGATGAAAGGTGATTTAGAGTGATCTAGAGAGTGAAAGCTTCACTTTTCACTTTCATGCATTGGAGAAGGAAATGGCAACCCACTACAGCGTTCTTGCCTGGAGAATCCCAGGAAGGGTGGAGCCTGGTGGGCTACCGTCGGGTCACAGAGAGCTGGACACGACTGAAGCGACTTAGCAGCAGCAGTAGCAACAGGAGTGAATGGGAAGAAGAGATTGACTGCACAGGGGAGTTGTAATTTGGGAGGAAAGAGTGATACAAAAGATAATTTGTGAAAACAACTCAGGCTGCTAAGTGCAGAGGGAATGTAAGCAGTATATCCAAATAGGAAGCTTTTCTAATCATCTAGATTGGAAGTGTAAACAGTGTAGGCACAATGGAGGTTAAGACAACTGGTTAGATTAAAAAATATTTTTCATTTAGAAATGAAGAGAGATGCAGTGGAATGGATGTGGGAGATGAAGAGGGATGTGTGCTAGGGATAACACACAGATTTCACAACTTGACAATGGGTAGATGAAGTTGCCACTTACTGAGATGATCAAAATAGGAGGAAAATAGAAAGAGCCAGTTGTGGTAGGTCGATAATTTTGTGTGAAAGCACTGTGAATCATTCAAATGATGGAGAAGAGGCAGAGCTGTAAATTGTTACTTATCCCCAATGGGTCCATGACCCCTTAATGGGTCCTTTACCTGGAGAAACAAATGCAAGTCAAATAAATCAGGTTCAGTATACCAAAGCATAAATTTTATTCACTGATCGAGGCATAGAGAAGGAAGAGCTTGTATTCTAAAAATGCCTTCTCCCCAAAGGAAGGGGAGAAAGAAGTTTTAAAGGGTAAGAGGTACATCTGTCACCAGGGCTCTAGAAAAGAGGCAAAAATTTCCAGGGGCAGCCTGGGGCAGCTGGGGCACATGCAGTCTTCCAGGCTTCTTTGTACATGGCAGAAATTGTGCCCAGCAGAGTATGAATCTGCGAACTTAGCATGGTAATGCAGCAAGGTAATGCAGCAAAGGTAACTTGCAGATACCATCAAGTCTCCTCTATACAAGCACCTTCTTGTGGCCAAGTCAAAGTCAACTTAGGGCAGTTGACCACTGCAAATCTCTTAAAGCGTGACTGCAAAACATCTGTGTCAAATAACAGTACTTTTGAAGTAGAGATAAATCAGGGAAAATATCCTTTGTCTCTAAAGGGCTAATATGGGTGACAAAATGAAAATTTGAGACCATGAATACACCTGAGTAATTCTAGTATTTATTATTTAAATAGAAAAGAGTTGATAAAGGCAACTGAGGATAAACCATTCGAAGAAATGGCAGAAAACCAAGATTATGGCATGATGTTAAGAGCACAAGATAGGAAGAGAACAGTGTTAATTGGACTTGGCAACACTGAGGTCAAGAATGGTTTTATGGGGCTTTCATTAGGAAAATTAATCAGTTAATGTAAGAAAGAAGTGGAAAATTTCATTCATGCCAAGTTGAGTATTATAACCTAGGAACGGCATCTCAGAAAGTTCTGAGAACTCTTTTCCCCATTAAAAGTCAAGGCACAGTTATATGTTTTTTGAGAAAGAGGGCTGTACATTAAATGACATATTACTGACAGTTTATATAATCAGATCTGCAAGTACAAAGTGGTAGGTCATCGTGACCCCTTACAAGATCAAGAAGGAATGTTACCTTTTAAGGAGTTGTCTTGTTGACACTAGGAGAATGTTATTCTTTACAGCTGAACAGACATTTCTGCCAATGGGGAGATTTGTTTACACAGAATGATACACAAGGGATAAAAGAAGGAAAAAGAAGGACCAGAGGCAGAGAACATTTTTTATTTTAAAATTTTCCTTCACATAAAATATGAATTTTATTTCACAGGGAGCTGATTGGATGGATGGCGGAGAAGGAAATCTGTTAGTCCTGAAGGCTGGAGTTTCAGAAGCTGCACTGCTGACACCATGGTAAGTTCTTTATGATTCTTTCATTGAGGAGAACTATGAAGCAGAAGGGAAACTCAGACACTTCATGAATGTACAGGCTAGATTCCATGAAAGGGATAATAACTCCTGAAAGATCAATGGCAATCTGCATCTTATATTTTCTCTCAGTTTACTTTAAATACAGGTGTGTTTATAACATGTTAATTTTTGTTTCTCTTTGTATATAACATGTTAGCAATGGACTGAAAGGGTGATATGTTATAAATGTCTACTAAATCCCAGTAAAAGTAAACTGGAATTTTCTAGGACTTAACATCCATGATGTTACATTTATCCAGATACTTCTCAACCATAGGAAAAATAATATGCTTCATTTACTCCCTTAATTTTCTCAGAAGGATGAGAGGCAGCGCTGAAGTGCCTACCCTTCTCCAAGTTAGTAAAGCACATTATACAACTTCAGGAAAAAAGAATCCACTGTCTTGCCCTCTAAACTAAGTCTTTGGATTATGGTCACCAATCACAATCAGCTGGGTGTCCAAGAATTCAATTATAAAAGTCCTGACAGTATCAATCCACAGATAGCATCAGACTCCACAGATAAAGTGCCCAACACAAGAAGACCCTTCACTTCAGACCCAGTCGCAATCTCAGTCTGTTAACCTCTCGTTATACATTAGAGGTTCCCAGGCTCCCCTCCTTGGATTTGATTGATTTCCTAGAGTATTTCATAAAACTTGGGAAACCTGTTTACACACTAGATTACTGGTTTATTACAAAGCATGTTGAAGGACAGAAATCAACATCCAGACGAAGAGTAAATAGGGTGAGGTTACAACTAAAGGAGCTTCATCCTTCTGGAAACTGAGACCCACACGGTGAGTATGGAAGTGTTCTGGTTTCCCAGCCTGGAAGCTCTTTGAAGCCTTTGGGGTTTTGTGGAAGCTTCATTACATAGGCAAGGTTAATTAAATTATCAGCCACTGGCGATTGACTCCACCTCTAGGTTTCCTCCAGTCCCTGGAATCCAAGAGACTGAACTGAAAGCCCCAACCCTCTATTCCTGGTTGGTTCCTTGACAACCATTACCCCTCCTAGATGCTTAAAAGTTACCTCACTAACATATACACAATTGCATTGAAAAAAAAAAGGGGGGGGGCTTCTTATGAATAACAAGAGACATACTCTGTCTTTATGGTTCTAAAGATTTTCAGCAACTGAAGACAAGAGAGAAAATATTTTTTAAAAAATGATTTATTTGCTCTTATCACTGAAGAAATCCCAAGGATTTGAGGAGAGGTGAATCAAGAACCATGAATGAAGATCAAACATATTAAAAATATAGTTTGGTTATCTGAATGATCAAATATGTACTCTTTACAGTTCCTGAGTGCTTGTAGTTAAATGGATTGCCATTGCTTTGAAAGTATGACAAGGTCACACACACACACACAAAATGCTAGCCATGCAAAACCAAAACAAGCAAACAAAAAATCAAAATAACTCTATAAGGGCCAGTTCATGCACAAAGCTGTCAGTGATGACACCGTGTTATCCCAATGGTTCTGTCCTAAAACTTACTAATGAATGATGGTGTTGGTCCAGAAATGTGCTTGAAGCTGTGAAAAGAAAACTAGGGCATATTTTATAGTTACAATCCTTTTTTGTTTTTACAGGTCTAAACAAGTCTGGAGAGATAGTTTCATGTTTTATTTATTTTATTTTTATTTTTACTTTATTTTGCTTTACAATACTGTATTGGTTTTGCCATACATTGACATGAATCAGCCACAGGTATACATGAGTTCCCAATCCTGAGCCCCCCTCCCACCTCCCACCCCATATCATCTCTCTGGATCATCCCCGTGTACCAGCCCCAGGCATCCTGTATCCTGTATCGAACATAAACTGGCGATTTGTTTCTTACCTGATAGTATAGATGTTTCAGTGCCATTCTCCCAAATCATCCCACCCTCTTCCTCTCCCACAGAGTTCAAAAGTCCGTTCTATACATCTGTGTCTCTTTTGCTGTCTCGCATACAGGGTTATCATTACCATCTTTCTAAATTCCATATATATGTGTTAGTATACTGTATTGGTGTTTTTCTTTCTGGCTTACTTCACTCTGTATAATAGGCTCCAGTTTCATCCACCTCATTAGAACTGATTCAAATATATTCTTTTTAATGGCTGAGTAATATTCCATTATGTATATGTACCACAGCTTTCTTATCCATTCATCTACTGATGGACATCTAGGTTGTTTCCATGTCCTGGCTATTACAAACAGTGCTGCGATGAACATTGGGGTACACGTGTCTCTTTCAATTCTGGTTTCCTCGGTGTGTATGCCCAGCAGTGGGATTGCTGGGTCATAAGGCAGTTCTATTTGCAATTTTTTAAGCAATCTCCACACTGTTCTCCAGTGTGGAGAACAGTGTACTAGTTTGCATTCCCACCAATAGTGTAGGAGGGTTCCCTTTTCTTCACACCCTCTCCAGCATTTATTGCTTGTAGACTTTTGGATCACTGCCATTCTGACTGGTGTGAAATGGTACCAATCAAAATTGTGGTTTTGATTTGCATTTCTCTGATAATGAGTGATGTTGAGCATCTTTTCATGTGTTTGTTAGCCATCCGTATGTCTTTGGAGAAATGTCTATTTAGTTCTTTGGCCCATTTTTTGACTGGGTTGTTTATTTTTCTGGAATTGAGCTGCATAAGTTGCTTGTATATTTTTGAGATTAGTTGTTTGTCAGTTGCTTCTTTTGCTATTATTTTCTCCCATTCTGAAGGCTGTCTTTTCACCTTGCTTATAGTTTCCTTTGTTGTGCAGAAGCTTTTAATTTTAATTAGATCCCATTTGTTTATTTTTGCTTTTATTTCCAGTATTCTGTGAGGTTAATCATAGAGGATCCTGCTGTGATTTATGCCGGAGAGTGTTTTGCCTATGTTCTCCTCTAGGAGTTTTATAGTTTCTGGTCTTACGTTTAGATCTTTAATCCATTTTGAGTTTATTTTTGTGTATGGTGTTAGAAAGTGATCTAGTTTCATTCTTTTACAAGTGGTTGACCAGTTTTCCCAGCACCACTTGTTAAAGAGATTGTCTTTAATCCATTGTATATTCTTCAAAACTCTTTCTATGAGGCCACCATCACCCTAATACCAAAACTTGAAAAAGATGCCACAAAAAAAGAAAACTACAGGCCAATATCACTGATGAACATAGATGCAAAAATCCTTCACAAAATTCTAGCAATCAGAATCCAACAACACATTGAAAAGATACACCGTGACCAAGTGGGCTTTATCCCAGGGATGCAAGAATTCTTCAATATCCACAAATCAATCAATATAATTCACCACATTAACAAATTGAAAAATAAAAGCCATATGATTATCTCAATAGATGCAGAGAAGGCCTTTGACAAAATTCAACATCCATTTATGATATAAACTCTCCAGAAAGCAGGAATAGAAGGAACATACCTCAACATAATAAAAGCTATCTATGACAAACCCACAGCAAACATTATCCTTGTGAAAAATTGAAAGCATTTCCCCTAAAGTCAGGAACAAGACAAGGGTGCCCACTTTCACCACCACTATTCAACATAGTTCTAGAATTTTTGGCCACAGCAATCAGAGCAGAAAAAGAAATAAAAGGAATCCAAATTGGAAAAGAAGAAGTAAAACTCTAACTGTTTGCAGATGACATGATCCTCTACATAGAAAACCCCAAAGACTCCACCAGAAAATTACTAGAGCTAATCAATGAATATAGTAAAGTTGCAGGATATAAAATCAACACACAGAAATCCCTTGTATTCCTATACACTAATAATGAGAAGGTAGAAAAAGAAATTAAGGAAACAATTCCATTCACCATTGCAATGAAAAGAATAAAATACTTAGGAATATACCTACCTAAAGAAAATAAAGACCTATATATAGAAAACTATAAAACACTGATGAAAGAAATCAAAGAGGACACTAATAGATGGAGAAATATACCATGTTAATGGATCAGAAGAATCAAGAGAGTGAAAATGAGTATACTACCCAAAGCAATCTACAGATTCAATGCAATCCCTATCAAGCTACCAGCGGTATTTTTCACAGAGCTAGAACAAATAATTTCAAGATTTGTATGGAAATATGAAAAGCCTCGAATAGCCAAAGCAATCTTGAGAAAGAAGAATGGAACTGGAGGAATCAACCTGCCTGACTTCAGGCTCTACTACAAAGCCACATGTTTTATTTTATTCTTTTCTTACCTGGCCATGTAGCTCCTGGGCAGTAAGCTTTCTGTGACCCTGTTTCTTTGGTTATAGGAAACAACCTTCATTCAGTCTCCATTACCTTCCTGAGTCCCAATGTGCATATTCAAGCAGATGTTAATTAATGAAGAGAAGGAATACAAGACCAGGGAGAAACAGTAAACAGCAGCTTTGGGACAAGGTCCTAGTTCCCCATCAAAGAATACACACGGCATTATCTTTGAGCTGTTTTGGAGATACTGAAAGTACCTCCAGGTGGGATAAGTTTATGGCTGATGATGGTATGCTGCCCACAAACATATAGACCCCAGATCAGTTGGAGCTGAAGGCTGATGATGATGACTCCTACTTACCTCACCACCAACTCATCAAAAGAATGTCCACAAGCTGATCACGCCCTTTTTGAACAATTACTATAAAAATTCTCAGTCTTCCTCAAGTTGGGACACATGGTTTTGAAGGCATTAACTCTCTGTGGCCCCTTTTGCCTGGCAAAGTGATAAAGATATTCTTTCCTATTCAGAAAGCTTACACCTCTGAGATTTGATTGGCAATGGTGTACAGAGAAGCCAAGTTTTGGCATCAATAGGTCCGTCCTAAAGTGCTGATACAGAGGTTTTGGAGGAAGCTAGATCTTGGTCTTCCATGCTTTACTAGCTGAGGGATCTCAGTCAAGTGAACAAACCTTCTCAAAATGTCTTTTTCTTCACCTGCAATATGGGGGATGGCAATAGTTCTAGATATTTCAACAGATTGCTGTGAAAATGTAATGACTTGTAAGAAAACAGTTTATAAAACGTGAAGGAATAAGAATTTTAGTTATTTTTAAAATAAGTACTTTTCATGGTAAAGTGTATAGCATATGATGAAGGAAATGAGATGATGATCAGTTTGACCAGGGTTTGAACATCATCTGAATCAACTGCAGGTTGCGTGACTGTGAAAGTTTACATAATACCTTTAAGACTTTTTCCTGAAGTGAATTGTTATACAAATATATGCAGCATAAGACTATTAAAATGTTTAAATGAAATTATGCATGAAAAGTGTCTAATGCCATTTAGTATGTGCGCATATTATATTCTGCATCAAAATAATACACTTTGGCCCCCTTGTGGAGAAAGGGAAGGTGACCCACCATGCCTTCCTATAATTTAAACAATCCTTCCTTATTTCTAGGAAACAGTTTTTAAAGACAATTAATCTCTGTTTTCCTAAAAGGAAAAACAAACAAAAAAAAAAATCATGAAACTTTTGATCTGCTAGTACTGGTACCATTATTGTTTTCACAGAATGCCTTTACTCTAAAGAATATCTTGATCTTCCCAACTCAGGGATTGCAAGAACCTGTGTCTCTTGCATTCCAGGCAGATTTCCAACCATCTGAACCACTGGGGAAGTCCATTTAAAGAGATACTCTCCCTTAAATAATGTAAAAGAATAACAAACATTTACAGGAAATCAATCAGTGAGATAAACTTAGAAAAGACAATTTTGACATGTCCCTCAAATAGCATGTCTGTTATTTCATTTACATATAAGAATGATCACCTTAAATGAAAATGTATGTATGCCTTCAACTGTCTTTTCACAAAACATGTCTTTTCACCTCTGCTATACCTGGAAAAGTGACAAGGAGCCAGTTTACCTAAAATTATTGCTAAGGCAGGGAAATCATCTCCTTGATCCTTGAAGAGATTAATTAACTTGGAAAGCAATCTTTAAAAACTCCCTTGGAGGAGGGTGTGGAACTCCCTACTGCTTGGATGCAAATGAATCACTCCTATTAATCTTCTGGGTCTAAAAAGGAAAGCCCCTATCCTGGATGAGATTTTAGAGCCTGTAAAGGTGGAGAACCCTGTAAATTCTTTAAGAGCAGACAATCTGATCTGATCCATATGAGAATGACTGTATGCTTAACAAATAGATATGAAAATTAGTTCTTGCAAAATGCAGCAAGGACAGCTGAGTGAGCAGACGCTCAGGAAGCCAAATCTCCATAGAATAACCTATAATGGACATGCCATGTCCTGGGAGCCAGGCCTGAAAGACTTGGCTGCAATTTGTATCAACCAGTATGTCAGATGATGGAGGATCATCATTCAACTGTGACACTAGCTCTGGACCTTCTCTCAACTTGAGAAGTGGGCTCTCTAGACCACGAAAATTTGATTTAATAAAAAAGTAATACATTACAAAACAATTGCACTTTAAAGCTATAAAATAATTCTTACCAATTTCCAAGACACTCAACTATTTAGAACAAGATATTGATTGCTAACTTACCCGTCATAAAATTTTCTCATGCCATGGAACTTCACTATCACCTTAAGCAGTTAAAACTACGTTTCATATTTATGTAATTTTTTTTTTTCAAATTCAGAGTTTGGAATGACTGAACGGTGTGTTCAGGTGGACAATTGCATGATTAATTATAAAGATAATAAGTGAGTTTTATTTAACCTCAGTACACAGAGCATCTCCTAAAACTGCAGAATATATGTACAAATTGGTCAATCCTTCAAATATGGACAAATGAACTCTGGGAAGAAGACTATGCATAGCTAAATGTCTGAAGAGAGGCCAAAAGATAGGGAAAGTAAATATCTCCTTCAGCTATTAAAATAAACAAAGGGGGAAAGTTCACGGAAACAAAATTCTTTGTTTTCCTATCAACAACCTCAAGTTATTGAGTAAATGAAATGATATTAAAAACCTGTATCAGTTGATGCTACAACTTACTCCTTAAAGAAAGTGCTATAGGCCATTCAGGAAGGGACCTGTAGAGAATCCAGTCTCATAGCAGGTTGGTAGATCTGTCCTTACTCAAAGATAAGCAAACAGGTAAAAATGACATCAAATTAAACAGTTGCATGTACAAATATATATTCAGAGCATCTGGAGTATGAGAGCATATTTTATAATGCTTTATTGATGAAACAAAAATGTTTGCTAACATAACGCTCTTAAATGGAGCCAGGAGGTCATTAAGAAAGTGTGACTTGTGCATGTCTCAGCCTGGATGGAATCAGGTCTTTTGATCACTTATTTTTCTAAAGAAGTCATACAGAACTTCTGTCAGAAACACAAGATACTTATTGGAACTTCTATTGGAAACAATGGAAACAGTGACAGACTTTATATTTTGGGGCTCCAAAATCACTGCAGATGGTGACTGCAGCCTTGAAATTAAAAGATGCTTGCTCCTTAGAAGAAAAGTTATGAACAGCCTAGTTCAAATCAGTTCAGTCGCTCAGTCGTGTCTGACTTTTTGCGACCCCATGAATTGCAGCAAGCCAGGCCTCCCTGTCCATCACCAACTCCCAGAGTTCACTCAGACTCACGTCCATCGAGTCCGTGATGCCATCCAGCCATCTCATCCTCTGCCGTCCCCTTCTCCTCCTGCCCCCAGTCCCTCCCAGCATCAGAGTCATTTCCAATGAGCCAACTCTTCTCATGAGGTGGCCAAAGTACTGGAGTTTCAGCTTCAGCATCATTCCTTCCAAAGAAATCCCAGGTTTGATCTCCTTCAGAATGGACTGGTTGGATCTCTGTGCAGTCCAAGGGACCCTCAAGAGTCTTCTCCAACACCACAGTTCAAAAGCATCAATTCTTTGGCGCTCAGCCTTCTTCACAGTCCGACTCTCACATCCATACATGACCACTGGAAAAACCATAGCCTTGACTAAACGGACCTTAGGCAGCAAAGTAATGTCTCTGCTTTTGAATATGCTATCTAGGTTGGTCATAACTTTCCTCCAAGGAGTAAGCGTCTTTTAATTTCATGGCTGCAGTCACCATCTGCAGTGATTTTGGAGCCCCCCAAAATAAAGTCTGACACTGTTTCCACTGTTTCCCCATTTATTTGCCATGAAGTGATGGGACTAGATGCCATGATCTTCGTTTTCTGAATGTTGAGCTTTAAGCCAACTTTTTCACTCTCCTCTTTCACTTTCATCAAGAGGCTTTTGAGTTCCTCTTCACTTTCTGCCATAAGGGTGGTGTCATCTGCATATCTGAGGTTATTGATATTTCTCCCTGCGATCTTGATTCCAGCTTCTGTTTCTTCCAGTCCAGCGTTTCTCATGATGTACTCTGCATAGAAGTTAAATAAGCAGGGTGACAATATACAGCCTTGACGTTCTCCTTTTCCTATTTGGAACTAGTCTGTTGTTCCATGTCCAGTTCTAACTGTTTCTTCCTGACCTGCATACAGATTTCTCAAGAGGCAGGTCAGGTGGTCTGGTATTCCCATCTCTTTCAGAATTTTCCACAGTTTATTGTGATCCACACAGTCAAAGGCTTTGGCATAGTCAATAAAGCAGAAATAGATGTTTTTCTGGAACTCTCTTGCTTTTTCTATGATCCAGCGGATGTTGGCAATTTGATCTCTGGTTCCTCTGCCTTTTCTAAAACCAGCTTGAACATCAGGAAGTTCATGGTTCACATATTGTTGAAGCCTAGCTTGGAGAATTTTGAGCATTACTTTACTAGCATGTGAGATGAGTGCAGTTGTGTGGTAGTTTGAGCATTCTTTGGCTGAGTTCTCCAAATTTGCTGGCATACTGAGTGCAGCACTTTCACAGCATCATCTTTCAGGATTTGAAACAGCTCAACTGGAATTCCATCACCTCCACTAGCTTTGTTCCAGTATATTAAATAGTAGAGACATTACTTTGCCATCAAAGGTCCATCTAGTCAAAGCTATGGTTTTTCTGGTAGTCATGTATTGATGTGAGAGTTCGACCATAAAGAAAGCTGAGTGCCTAAGAATTGATGCTTTTGAACTGTGGTGTTGGAGAAGACTCTTGAGAGTCCCTTGGACTGCAAGGAAATCCAACCAGTCCATCCTAAAGGAAATCAGTCCTGAATATTCACTGGAAGGACTGATCCTAAAGCTGAAATGCCAAGATTTTGGCCACCTGATGGGAAGAACTGACTCACTGAAAAAAACCCTCATGCTAGGCAAGATTGAAGGCAGGAGGAGAAAGGGATGACAGGATGAGATGGTTGGATGGCATCACCTGACTCAATGGAGTCTGAGTCAGGTGAGTTTGAGTTTGATATGAGTTGACATGAGTTTGAGTAAACTCCGGGAGTTGGTGATGGACAGGGAGGCTTGGTGTGCTGCAGTCCATGGGGTCGCAGAGTCGGACACGACTGAGTGACTGAACTGAACTGAACCCTAAAATAACTAGTAATAGCCTATCTATGTATCTGACCCCTGCCTAAAAATACTCATGATTACTTAAGGACAAGTATTTTCACTAGAGTCAAGAATCAATCACAGTTTTCTCCAGGCAATTTTCAACAGCCAAATGGCTTCTTGTCTGTATAACCCCCAACACTTTCTCTTCCCTGAAGCACCAGGTACACTGTCAGTTGTACCTGAACCTGTGTCTTCTGAACAGTATTTCTTAAGTCCTCAAATAAACTCTTGTCTTATCTGAAGCCTTCTGCAATGTATTTAGTTGTCACATCAAACAAATACTTGGGAAAGAAATTTTTATTCTCAAGACAGTTAAAAAAAATAACACACTCATGTTCATAGTAGTACTATTCAAAATAGCCAAAGATGGTAACAAATGGTATATACTCCAATGGAATATTATTTATCTTTCAAAAAGAAGAAAGTTCTGAGGTACACTACAATATGGATGAGCCTTGAAGAGATTATGCTAAGTACAATCAGTCAGTCACAAAAAGCCAAATGCTGTGTAATTACATTTATTTGAGGCATCTAGAGTAGTCAAATTCATGGAAAGAAAGTCCCTGTCCATCACCAACTCCCAGAGTCTACCCAAACCCATGTCCATTGAGTCAGTGATGCCATCCAACCATCTTATCTCTTGGGACTGGAGAGAGTGGGAATTGGCAAATTGTTGCTTAAGTGAGATAAATAAACTCTGGAGATTAGTTGCACAAAAATGTGAATATACTGAACACTGCTTATGTATTTCTTCTTAGAAAGTGCCATGATTCTGGCATCTTTTGGTGAGCTCTTGCTGGCCCTTGACAATCTGGAGTAGAAGGTGTAAATTTTGCCCTGGGTCATTCCCATATCCACAACAACAATTAAAAATACATTTAAAAAAAGAAAATTAATGAAAATAAGAGCATTATATGGCGTATAACAGAAATAACTATCAATTTTAATCAGAAAATGTGAAGAATTGCTACACAGAATTTAAAATACAATGAGTGCACCGACTCCAGTATTCTGGCCTGGAGAATTCCATGGACTATATAGTCCATGGGTCATAAATAGTCAGACACAACTGAACAATTTTCACTTCACTTCAAGAGTAGAATCTAGACTATTCAAAGTCAAATCATTAACATCAAAAAACAAACAAATTTCCAGATTTTAAAACAACATTTAAAAATTCTAACAGCATTCAGAGGATAAAGAAAAGATGATATAAGTGATTAAAAACAAACAAGCACAAAAGAACAAGTTATTTAAATAGTTGACATGCAATATGCAACGAAGGAGTAAACAGAACAAAAATAGAAAAAGAAAAAAAAAAGCTAAACTGAAAAAAAGCCTGAGTCTGCAGATCAAAAAGACTCATAGAATAGTTACTGAAACAACGTGTAGGGCCTTTCTTGGCAGTCCAGCCATCAGGACTCTGCCTCTCAGTGTGTTTCCATCCCTGGTCAGGGAACAAAGATCCCACGTGCCATGGGGCAACTAAACCCTGTATGTTACAAGGAAATATCCTGCATGATGCAAGAAAGATCCTGTGTTTTGCAGCTGAGATCTGATGCAGCCAAATAATAAATAAATATTTTAAAAAACCCCACAGAAGTGTTTACCCAAAAGTTGCACTCAAAATGCACTAAAAATAAAACCCAAAAACACAAACCAAAAACAATGAATAGCTAGATATGCAAAGATGAAGTTGTTGAATTTTTAGGGTTTCGAAAAAGAAGATATTGCCAAGTATTCAGGAAAAATAAAACAGAAGCTTAGAAACAATTTAACAGGAACAACAGAAACAAAGAAAAAACAACAAAAGCCTTTTTACTTAAAAGCATGGGAAATCTTTGCCTCTGCAGTGTAAGTTACAGGGAAAAAAAAGTGTTTAAAGGTAGGGGATATGACCTAAAATCTGTGTACCTAACCTAGCTGAATGTGAACCAAATCTCTAGGTATAATGTGCAAATGTATATGGACTTAAAGTTGAATTTAAATTTTATTCTGGTGTTCTAATTATCCTAAGCTAGCATTGATGAAATACATGAATTTGTGTTGTATAGTGATGAATTATCAGAGAAAATAGTTTCTAGCTTAAGTCCCTAAATCTTAGAATAAATTAATACTGTACTCCTGCATTCAAAAAGAAATAAGTTGAACTGGTACCTATTTGAAAATTATCCCATATTTATTATTACAAGGGAAATTATGTTTTAAATAATTGGTAAATATTAGCTCCATAGTAATAAGTTGGTACTTGTGATACTGAGTTGGTGGATTCCAAAATTCTTTGAATTTGAATATATAACCAGAGGTAATTTTTATAAATGCTTAAATTAGTTCTTGATTTAAGAGGATGATCTCCTAAATGATAGATAACACATTTATCTACAGTTAGTTGACATGATTTCACTATTTCTGACAGTTTTTCAAGAGTAGAGTCCTGAAGCCAATTAGGAAAACTGGACAAAGTCCAGGAAAGAGTAATAAGGATGTTTAGAAAAGCTAGCTTCACAGATGTTGAGAAATCGACCAAATGGAAATTATTTACTATAGAACAGAAAGAGGATATCAGCATCTCAAAGATAAAACCAAGAGAAGCAAAATGGAGAAAACAACAACAATTCATCTTTGTCCAGAGACAATCCCAGAGAGGAGGCTAGAAGACTGGCCAGATGGATACAGGCAGTTCTTAAAACGATACAAAATCTAGAAAAGCTAGAAACCATTTAGGAGAACAGATGGGCATTTAGCTACATTCCAACACTGCTTTATTTGAAGTTGGTTACAGTTAATATTTTATAAGAGAATCATAATTTCCTAACATTTGAAGTCATTCAAAAAGGGAATAAGTCTTCATCAGGGTTGGTTGTGTTTGGGTGGCAGGTGGTGAGCGACTTCCTGCAAAGCAAGATGATATCCACCTGTTCCGGAGAGAGCATGTTTTCCTCACAGTTCCTTCTGACAGAAAGCCTTGGCCACTGCCAAAGGCAGGTTCAAAATCTATCAAGAGTTTAATCCCATATGTCATCTCCTATGCCCATAAATTTTAGGACTTGAGATGAGGTTGGCTTTGGATAAGAAATTGAAAAAATCCTGGGTCATAAAACTACTGTCAACACAGCCGTCCAAGAACAGAGCATGCAATTATAAGTTTGAGAAGAGGAGGTTGAGGGTGGAAGAGATGACGAGTCAAAGGTGAGATTTCAATCTGTTTCCCTCAGACTTGAAAGAAGTGTAATTCTAAAAGCAGGCTTCTTTCACTAGGAAGGACATATATTGAGGAAGTGGGTGGGAGAAAAAGGGGGGGGGGGGAAAGCAGCGAAGACACACGGGGGAATGATCAGCAGCAATGGGCTGTCATTGTTCACAGAAACTGAGTACCATATTTTTGAAATGGAACTTTAACTAATGGGTAGAATGGGTCATGCTGTCCTGCTGTAATCCCTAATTAGCACAGGGAAATGTGATGACTGTTACCCAGGACCCGTCTGCTTTAATTCCATTGTCCTACTGATAGATACAGTCCTTCATAGGAAATAGCTTCATTATTTACCTGGGAAGACCAACCACTTAGAGAATTATATCTTAGTATAATTATGCTGTAAATAGTGTACAAACTAGTGTTTGTACACCTAGTATAACAACATAGAGGGTAATATCTTCATATATCATAAATAGCATTAAAAACTAGAATATATGACACATACCTTAACAGAATGGCTATGGGAACCTGCAAAAAAATGCTTTCTCTTAAAAACAGTCACTAAGAGATAATGCACTTATTCTAAAATTGAAATGCAAATTCAAATGTAGAAGCATATTCACCTTGCTTATATTTTCCTTTGTTGTGCAGAAGCTTTTAATTTTAATTAGATCCCATTTGTTTATTTTTGCTTTTATTTCCAGAATTCTGGGAGGTGGATCATAGAGGATCCTGCTGTGATTTATGTCTGAGAGTGTTTTGCCTATGTTCTCCTCTAGGAGTTTTATAGTTTCTGATCTTACATTTAGATCTTTAATCCATTTTGAGTTTATTTTTGTGTGCGGTGTTAGAAAGTGATCTAGTTTCATTCTTTTACAAGTGGTTGACCAGTTTTCCCAGCACCACTTGTTAAAGAGATTGTCTTTACTCCATTGTATATTCTTGCCTCCTTTGTCAAAGATAAGGTGTCCATACGTGTGTGGATTTATCTCTGGGCTTTCTATTTTGTTCCATTGATCTATATGTCTGTCTTTGTGCCAGTACCATACTGTCTTGATGACTGTGGCTTTGTAGTAGAGCCTGAAGTCAGGCAAGTTGATTCCTCCAGTTCCATTCTTCTTTCTCAAGATTGCTTTGGCTATTCGAGGTTTTTTGTATTTCCATACAAATCTTGAAATTATTTGTTCTAGTTCTGTGAAAAATGAAAAGACAGCCTTCTGAATGGGAGAAAATAATAGCAAATGAAGCAACTGACAAACAACTAATCTCAAAAATATACAAGCAACTTATGCAGCTCAATTCCAGAAAAATAAACGACCCAATCAAAAAATGGGCCAAAGAACTAAATAGACATTTCTCCAAAGAAGACATACGGATGGCTAACAAACACATGAAAAGATGCTCAACATCACTCATTATTAGAGAAATGCAAATCAAAACCACAATGAGGTACCACTTCACACCAGTCAGAATGGCTGCGATCCAAAAATCTGCAAGCAATAAATGCTGGAGAGGGTGTGGAGAAAAGGGAACCCTCCTACACTGTTGGTGGGAATGCAAACTAGTACAGCCACTATGGAGAACAGTGTGGAGATTCCTTAAAAAATTGCAAACAGCATGGCCTTATGACCCAGCAATCCCTCTGCTGGGCATACACACTGAGGAAACCAGAATTGAAAGAGACACATGCACCCCAATGTTCATCGCAGCACTGTTTATAATAGCCAGGACATGGAAACAACCTAGATGTCCATCAGCAGATGAATGGATAAGAAAGCTGTGGTACATATACACAATGGAGTATTACTCAGCCATTAAAAAGAATTCATTTGAATCAGTTCTGATGAGATGGATGAAACTGGAGCCGATTATACAGAGTGAAGTAAGCCAGAAAGAAAAACACCAATACAGTATACTAACACATATATATGGAATTTAGGAAGATGGCAATGACGACCCTGTATGCAAGACAGGGAAAGAGACACAGATGTGTATAACGGACTTTTGGACTCAGAGGGAGAGTGAGAGGGTGGGATGATTTGGGAGAATGACATTCTAACATGTATACTATCACGTGAATTGAATCGCCAGTCTATGTCTGACGCAGGATGCAGCATGCTTGGGGCTGGTGCATGGGGATGACCCAGAAAGATGTTATGGGGAGGGAGGTGGGAGGGGGGGCTCATGTTTGGGAATGCATGTAAGAATTAAAGATTTTAAAATTTAAAAAATAAAAAACTAACTAAAAAAAAAAGAAGCATATTCAGAACTTAAGCTAAACTTTGAAACAAATGGGTATGTGTATGTGCATATGTATTTCATTTGTGTGTGCTCAGTCATGCCTGACTCTGCAGCCCCATGGAGTGTAACCCATCAGGCTCCTCTGCCCATGGACTTTTCCAGGCAACAACACTGGAGTGAGGTGCCATTTCCTACTCCAGGGGATCTTCCAGACCCAGGGATGAGATCCATGTCTCCCGTTTCTTCTGCATTAGCAGGGGTATTCTTTACTACTATCATCACCTCGGAAGCACCATTACAAAGACTTTAAAAACCACAACCTATCTTGAGGGGATAAACCCAAGCTCTTCTGCAGAATTCTCTCATTAAGTTCTTCACATGCTTTTAAATGCCTCACTTTTCACTCTACTTGCTGTTGTATCCCCAATGGAAGTCTTGATTTGTCTTTGCATCCTCAGCGTTGTGTGTGTGTGTGTGTTACTCAGTCATATCTGACTTTTTGCAACACCACGGACTATGGCCTGCTGTCCATGGAATTCTCCAGGCAAGATTACTGGATTGGATCACCATTCCCTTTTCCAGGGATCTTCCTGACCATCATTATAATATCATGCAAAGTATTTTCATTTTCCTAGAAATCCTCCTTGCCTTCCCCCATTTATCTTTCCACACTCTGTTAGTCCCTGGCAACCAGTGATCACTTTACTGTCTCTATACATCTGCCTTTTCCAGAAGGTCATATGGGCTTACCAGGTGGCACAAGTGATAAAGAACCTGCCTGCCAATGCAAGAGACTTAAGAGACATGGGTTCAACCCCTTGGTGGGAAAGATCCCCTGGAGGAGAGCATGGCAACTCACTCCAATATACTTGCCTGAAGAATCCCATGGGCAGGCTACAGTCCATGGGGCCCCACAGAGTTGAACACAATTGAGGTGACTTTGCATGCGCACAGGCCATATAGCTAGGATCATACAGTATATAACGTTTTAAGATGGGTTTATTTCACTTCATGTTATGCATTTAAGTTCCCTCCATGTTTTTTTCCTGGCTTGATAGGTTAATTCTTTTTAGTGTTGAGTGCTATACCATTGTCTGTGTATACTATAGTTTATTTATCCATTCACCTACTGAAGGACATCTTGGTCGCTTCCAAGCTTGGCAATTATGAATAAAGCTGTTATAAATATGTGCATGCACATTTTTGTATGGGAGTGTTTCCAGCTCCTTTGGGTAAATACCAAAGAGAATGATTGCTGGACCTTGTGTTATAGATTCCACCTGCTAATGAAGGAGACCCGGCTTCCGTCCCTGGGTTGGGAAGATTCCCTGGAGAAGGGAATGGCAACCCACTGCAGTATTCTTGCCTGGGAAATCCCATGGACTGAAAAGCCTGGTGGTCTACACTCCATGGGGTTGCAAAAAGAAACTGCCAAACAGTCTTCTGAAGTGGCTGTCCCATACCATTTTACTTTCCCACAAGTAATAAGTGAAAGTTCTTGCTGCTTGACCTCCGTGCCAGCATTTGGAGGTGTTAGTGTTCTGGAATTTGGCTGATGCGAACAGCCAACTCATTGGAAAAGACCCTGGTGGTGGAAAAGATTGACCGCAGGAGGAGAAGCGGGAGACAGAGGATGAGATGGTTGGATGGCATCATTGACTCAATGGACATGAGTTTGAATAAACTCCAGGAGATAGTGAAGGACAGGGAAGACTGGCATGCTGTAATCCATGCGGTTGCAAAGAGTTGTAAACCTAGCTACTGAACAATAATCGGTATGTATAGGTATCTCATTGCTGTCATGGTTTTCATTTTCCTGATGCTTTATAATGTGGGATATCTTCTCACATACTCCTTTGTCATCTTAAGATCGTCTTTGGTGAGGTGTCTGTTCAAGTTTTGGGCCATTGTTTAACTGGATTGTCTGCTTTTGCCAACTTCTTTTTATCTTTTATAATTTTCACAACAAGCCAGTCAGAAATTATAATGATTTCTACCAAACGTTAAATATTTTTCCTAGAGCCACTGGGATTTCAGTCTTTTTGGCCTTTAATATTTTGAATCTAAATCTAAAGTCCTTTGCCTTATGCCCTGATAACTCAGAAGAAATTGGCCATCAAAATTGTCTTGAATAGTGAAATTAAGATTGGCCAGACAGAGGAGTCTGGTAGGCTTCAGTCCATGGGGTCGCTGAGAATTGGACACGACTCAGTGACTTCACTTTCAATTTTCACTTTCATGCATTGGAGAAGGAAATGGCAACCCACTCCAGTGTTCTTGCCTGGAGAATCCCAGGGATGGAGAAGCCTGGTGGGCTGCCATCTATGGGGTCGCACAGAGTCGGACATGACTGAAGTGACTTAGCAGCAGCAGCAACCTTTGCAAATTCTTGTTCTGATATTTCACCCTCCATATGCCATGGAGAAATCTGGTCTATTGGAAACCATGTGGTATTGGCTCCCGGTTGTGTTTAAAGATCCTTCTGCTCAGGCGAGGGAGCTCAGACATGCATATTGTGCTCTAAAAAGATGCCACTGGGAGTCAGGCTAGAGTTCAGTGTTTCCAGCAGAGGAAGCAAAACAGCTGTTGTGATGCCTGCAGCTTGGGGCAGAAACAGAGTTATAAGAGCTGTCAAAGAGTGCCCCATGAGCTCTGCTTTTCATGGCCTGCCTTCTCACACAGTGCCTCCTGATCTCAGAGGCTTTATTATGATGATGATTCTATTTCTAGTGAGCCCAAAGAGCACGAGGGAGATTATTATAAGAAAGCACTATAGGTATATAGGACTTATCCCTTGGAGGACCGTTTCAAAGGTTTTGAGTTTCAACCATTCTGATGCTTTAAAAATAATCCAAGGACTTAGAAAGTCTGAAAACAGAGTTGTGCTCTAGATAACAGTATGGTACACAAAGTCTTTGATTTATCACAAAAGACAGCAAGAGGTCAGGGCATATTTTCATCCCTGAATTATAGATTTGGATCTACAAAAGATAGTTTATGGCTGGGGGTTTTGAAGTGTCTGGTGTCACAGAATACTTACAAAAAAGAAAAAATCAAGAGAAAACTTTTAAAAAGGAACTTGATCTTCTACAGGGCAGTGAATGACAGTTTAATATTTTGTGTAAAATAATATGCAATAAAGAAAATTTACAGTATTTTGCAATAAAATATTTGCAGTAGACAATTTCTCATTTTTTAATCTTTTTTAATTGAGGATAATTGCTTTACAATGTTGTTTTGTTTCCTGCCATACAGCAATGTGAACCAGTCATAACTGTATGCATATATTATCTTCATCTTGAGTCTCCCTCTTACCCACCCTCAATCCCCACCCTTTAGGCTGTAACCGAGTGCCAGGCCAAGTTCTCTGTGACATATAGCAGGTTCCTGCTAGCTGTTTTACACATGGTCGTTTATGTGTCAATGCTATTTTCTCAATTTGTCTTACCATCTCCTTTCCCCAAAGCAGATGTGCAGAGTATGATGGTGGAGATGGCAGAAAGCAAACAGGAATTAAAGAGCCTCTTGATGAAGGTAAAAGAGGAGAGTGAAGAAGCTGGCTTAAAACTCAACATTTAAAAAAATGACCATCATGGCATCCAATGTCATCACTTCGTGGCAAATAGATGTGGAAAAAGTGGAAACAGTGACAGACTTTTATTTTCTTGGGCTCCAAAATCACTATGGAATGTGACTGCAGCCACGAAATTAAAAGATGCTTGCTCTTTGGAAGGAAAACCATGACAAACCAAGATAGCATATTAAAAAAACAGAGACATTACTTTGCAAACAAGCCATAGTTTTGGCTGTAGTCATGTATGGATGTGAGAGCTGAACCATAAAGAAAGCTGAGTGCCTAAGAACTGATGCTTTTGAACTGTGATGTTGGAGAAGACTCTTGTGTCCCCTGGACTGCAAGAAGACCTAACCAGTCCATTGTAAAGTAAATCAATCCTGAATATTCATTGGAAGGGCTGATGATCAAGTTGAAGCTCCAGTACTTTGACTGCCTGATGTGAAGTGCCAACTCATTGGAAAAGACCCTGATGGTGGGAAAAATTGAAGGAAGGAGGAGAAGTGGATGACAGAAGATGAGTGGTTGGATTGGCATCACCAACTCAATGGACATGTGTCTGAGCATGTTCTGGGAGATGGTGAAGGAATGGGAAGCCTGGCATGCAGCAGTTGACGGAGTTGCAAAGAGTGGGTGGGACTGAGGGACTAAAAAACCACTTAAAAAGTGTGAGAAATATTCTGATAAGAAACATAGGCATTAAAAAAATCATTTTAATTAACATAAATGAACTCTCTTTTCAATAGTAAAATACCACCATATTTCCAAAACACAATTCTTAAAAAAAAAAACAAAACCAGAAAACCGATTAAAAGTGAACACAAAACAGGCAATAAAAATTAGAGAATATATTACATATCAAATGTATTGACATTATATCTATAAAAGGAACCATTCTCTAAGAAGACTTCTAGAAAAATTCACACTTAGGAACATTCATATTGTAGAAGTTACACAAAATTTCTTCAAGAGATCTGGAATCCTTATCAGGAAATAGAATTTGTTATATCTAACAGATATTAAGAACCTATGTTTTTTGTGTGTTTTAAAACAATTTTTCAAGTTGGCTATAATTATAGATGATAAGGTTTTACTTTTTGCAACAAAACAAACATTTCAGAAAAAAAGTGATAAGGGATAAGAAAATATAATCAAATTAGGTGAAATCTCAATACACAAAGGCTATTATAGTAAGTTAAAAAATCTATATCATCACTTCAGGTATTGTATCCATCATATAGAAACATAGTTTATTCAATGACATTGTTAATATTAAACCTGAGTTTTCTTGCAACATTTTGTTGCATCAACACTGTAGCAACATACTTGTGTGTATGTAGGCATATTTGCATTTGCATCCATGAATATATTATTTCTCAACTTTATTTTGGAAATATCTTTATTTGAAAGTGTCAAAATTACAATCCATTGAAAAGAATAGTCTTATGAATACTAACATTTTTGTCCTTTCCTTTGGTTCACTAACTCTTTACAAATTATTGTATTTGCTTTCTCTCTGTTAATTATTTTATTACTCTCATTAACACATATTCATCGGAGAAGGCAATGGCACCCCACTCCAGTACTCTTGCCTGGAAAATCCCATGGATAGAGGAGCCTGGTGGGCTGCAGTCCATGGGGTCGCTAAGAATCGGACATGACTGAGCAACTTCACTTTCACTTTTCACTTTCATGCATTGGAGAAGGAAACAGCAACCCACTCCAGTATTCTTGCCTGGAGAATCCCAGGGACGGGGGAGCATGGCGGGCTGCCATCTATAGGGTTGCACAGAGTCGGACACGACTGAAGTGAGTTAGCAGCAGCAGCAGCAGCAGCAACACATATTCATACAATTTTTTCTGAACCACTAAAGAACACCTTGCACACTTCATGACTCCCCATTCTTATTTTAGTGTGTACCTCCAAAAAACTTATGTAATCATGGTACAAATACTATATTCAGAAAACTATTCAAAAAGTCAAACCAATTGTACAAATAACTTTCTTAATGGTGTTAAAAAATCCAGATGCAATGGACTTCTCTGATGGGACCATGGATAAGAATCTGCTAGCCAATGCAGGGGACACAGGTTCAATCCCTAGTCTGGGAAGATTTCACATGCCGTGGAATGACCAAAGCCCCTGTACCACAGCTACTGAGCTCTTGCCCTATAGCCCATACCTGCAACTACTGAGCCTACATCCTGCAGCTACTGAAGCTCTCACACCTAGAGCCTGTGCTCCGCTAGAGAAGCCACTCAGATGCAGCCTGTGCACTGCAGTGAAGACTGGCCCCTGCTCACTGCAGCTAGAGAAACTAAGCAAAGACTCAGCACAACCAGAAATAAATACTTTTTAAAAATTCAGATGCAAAACACCCACTAATTTAATTTATCATAATCTGCCTTTAGCAGGAATTTTATATAGATTGATGTTGTGTCCTTGTCAGTGCATCATATCAGAAGACACATGATTTCAGTGTCTCCTATTACTGGCAATACTAATTTCATCACTTAATTGAGGTGGTGTCTGTTTAAGATATGTTGCATTTATTAAAACAAATTCAATAAAATTATTATTATTAATATATGCATTAAAATTTTAAATATGACTTTTTCCACTGGCAGTTTAAAAAAATGATCTGTGATACTTTGAGTTCTGTGAATATCCTGTTCACCAACAAAACTCCATCCCAGGTAAAAGTGTTTGATTAGTGACAGATAAATATCTATGTATTCTTCATGGATGTTGATGAATCTCATTAATCATAGGTTAATACCATTTTGTACTCCCAGCAACAATCAGGAGCACAGACTCACCAACAGAGCTTTTGCATTTCTGTGAATCTGGAGGAAAATTATTTTAGTGTAGTTTGTTTCCAAGTATCAGCTTTATTGCTTGTAAAATTTGATTGAATTACATAACTGGAATCTACAGCTAGTGCTGTGCTAAAGCTGCTATATGGTTTTCAGGAGTCAAGCAAGCATCTCTACCCAGCTTCATATTCGGTGATGTCATTTTGGTAACTTGAAACTGGCCACAGGAAGACTATTTAACCTGGAGAAATCAGAAAATGTCAGAGCTCAGCCAGGGCCTCAAAAATCCAGTGATAAGGCATTTTTTCACTAGTGTTTGTAACCAAAATGGTTTTCTTCATACTCCCTAGCTTCCAACCCAACCTGGAACTTGGGACCTACCTGTGGGATAGGTCAACCGTCAGCTGAGAAGAGGATCATGATTTGAAGCATACCGAGGTGAGAGCAGAGAGCCCCTAGAGGAAGAGGCTCCTTTGCAAATGGCCTTTAGCATATTACCCTCCCTACCACACACAAATATAGATGGCCATCAGCTTCTTGCCATTTTAACAACTTGATAGATTATTCTTAGTGCCTGTGGGTAGAAGCCAGTAAAAAAGTGGAGCGAGGGTAGTTAGTGGTTTCTATTGAGTATTTTCAAGAGAATAGAAGTTTCTATTTTACTGTGTAGTAACAAAGGCTTCCCAGGTGGCTCAGTGATAAAGAATCCACCTGCAATGCAGGAGACGATGGAATGTAATGCAGATTCGATCCCTGGGTCAGGGAGATCCCTTAGCAAAGGAAATGGCAACCCACTTCAGTGTTCTTGCCTTGGAAATCTCAGGGACAGGGGAGCTTTGTGGGCTACAGTCTATGGGGTCACAAAGAGTTTGGCTTGACTTAATGACTAAACCACAACAAAAGATCACAGGAAGAAGTAGTATATAGATTTCTTTCTGTTCTGCTTTTTCCAACTTAACAGATGAAGAATTTGAGACTCAGAAGAAAAAGTGACGGTTTTGAAAGCCACACACCAAATTAAGGACCAATCCAGAGCTGGAATCTTGATCTCCCATATCCTAGCATGGCAGAGGAGAAGAGAGAGTACAGCCCATGAGGTCAAACGTCTTACGTAATAAACAGAGCAAGTACACCAGAAGCTGCCATGTTACTTGCCCAAGAACAGACTGCAAGTAGATGATAGAGCCAGAATTGCAAATACAGGTTTTCTGACTTGCAGTTCGGTGGTATTTTTAGTACCCCACAGGAATCACCATCCTAAACTTGTGATACATTTGCTCTTTGATTTTTAGAACAGAATCTGAAGATTCCAATCCATCCATCCATGAAGGAGAATTAAGTGATAACGTCCCCTTGCTTTTTGTGCAAACCGAAAGAGATGAAAATTAAACAAACAAAAGCTACTAATGCCCAGAATACACACTAAGGCCAATTAAAACGAAAACTCTGAGAGATTCCATTGCTGATCTTTTTTATTGTAATATATTTAATCAATTATTTTATTTGAAAATAATAAAATTTACATTTTCGTGTGTGTAGAGTTCTTTGGTTTTGACAGTTTCTTGCAATCGTGTGACTATTGCCACAATCACTTGTGTTGTGCCTTTGTGTCAAGCCAGTCCCCAAATCACAGATATATTTTCTGTTACTATGTGCATACGTGTATGTTAAGTCACTTCAGTCCTGTTCCACTCTTTGCAACACTATGGACTATAGCCCACCAGGCTCCTCCGTCTATGGGATTCTTCAGGCAGGAATACTAGCCGGAGTTGCAGTGCCCTGCTCCAGGGGATCCCCCCCACCCAGAGATGGAATCCACCTTTCTTGTCGCCTGCATTGGTAGACGTGTTCTTTGACTGCTAGCGCCGCCTGGGAAGCCCCTCTGTTACTACAGTTTGCCTTTTCCTGAAGTTCTATGAAAGGATTCATTCAGTATCTAGTCTTTTGAGTCTGGCTTCCTTTACTTGCAACAATGCATACAGATTTTTGCATGTTTCAGTAAATTCCTTTTTGTTATGGGATATGTATGACTATCACATTTTGTTTATCCATTCATAGTTGAAGGATATTTGGGTTGTTTCCAGTTTGAGGGATTATGAATAAACCCCTGATAAACAATCATGTACAAGTCATTTGTCTTAGGTAAATAAGAAGTGTGGAATTGCTGGATCATATAATAAGCAAAGTTTTAGTATTATAAGAATGCCAAACACTAAATTATTTTCCAATATGTCTGTAACATTTTTTGTTTACACCAATATGATGAGAGATTCTTCTCTAATGTTTGTACTGTCAAGTATTTTATTCCTTAATTTTATCCATTTCAATAAGTTGTAGTAACATAACTTTATAGATATTATTTGCTTTTCCTTGATTACTAATGATGTTGAACATATTTTCATGTGCTTATTGGCCATCAGTATATTTTATTTGATGAAGTATTTGTTCAAATCTTTTTCAGTTGTTTTAATTTTTAAAACTCTATTTTTACTAAATTTTATATATTCTGGGTAGAAGTCCTTTGTCAGATATTTGTTTTGCAAATACTTACTTATATTTTGTAACCTTCCCTTTTCATTCTTGCCATCATGATTTCACAGAGAATTTTTAAATTTTGATGAAGTTCAATTTATACACTTTTTTCCTTTTATAAATTTTACTTTTGGAGGCATATTCAAGAAATAGCTGCCTAATCCAAAGTCTCTCTCTCTCTCTCTTTCTCACACACACACACACATACACACATACACACACACACACATACACACATACATCTTACTGGTTCTTTTTTCTGGATAATCTTCACTAATACAGGAGATTAACATCTTTAAAATATTGTGTCTTCCACACCATGAACATTATCATTCTCTTGATTTACTTAAGCCTTTGAATAATTTTTTGTCTTTGCTTTGTAATTTCTAGCATTTATATCTTATACATAGCTTGCTAGGTTTATATCTAAGTATTTCATAACTTTAATGCTACTTTAAATATGATTTCTTTACTTTCAATTTTTAATTATTTTTGCTAGTACATAGGGAAAAAAAGCACTTAATTTCTATAGACCTTGAAATTTGCAACCTAAATATATTAATCTCATGAGCTTTGTTGTTGTTGTTGTGGGTTCCAAGGGATTTTCTATGTAGCTAAACTAATATATATATACATAAATAATTTCACATGGTAAATTATGTTGACTGATTTTTAAATTTTGAAACAGTCTTCCTTTCTTAGAAAACTCCCATTCATTCATGACATTTAACTTATATTTCCTGGATTGGTTTGCTAATAATAAGTTGAGAAAATTTGCTTCTATATTCATGAGAAAATTAAGTCTATACTTAATATCCTTATCTTGTAATGTCATTGTCTGATTTTGGTATCAGGAAAAATCTTGCCTCATAAAAATAGATTAGGGAATACTTGATTCTTTTCTATTTTCTGGAAGAGTTTTGACATAATTGGTATTCTTTCACCCTTAAATATTTGATAAAATTTATGAATAAAATCATCTGTGCCTGAAGATTTCTTATTGAAATATTTATAAGTATGAATTCAATTTATTTAGTGAATATGGTATTATCTAAATTATTGACCTTTCCAAGTTTTTATAGCTTGTGTTATTCAAGAAATTAGCTAAGTTTATTTACATGAATTTATGGTCATAGAATTGTCCTTAGTAACCCCTTATTACCTTTGTAATGTCTTTAGGATCTGTATTGAAATTGCCTCTTTCATTGCTTAAATTTAAGATTTGTGTCATTTTTCTTTTTTATTCCTTTATCAGTCTGGCTAGAGGTTTATCAATTTTATCATATTTTTCAAAAGCTGCTTGGTTTCTTTGACTTTTTATGGTTTTTCAGTTTTTAATTATATTACTTTTATTACTTTCTGCTCTTTATTTCCTTCCTTCTGTTTGCTTTGCATTTAATCTACCCTCTGTTGATTTCTATTTTTAATTGATGTATAATTGATTTAAAATATTATATTAGTTTCAGATGTATACTGTAGTGAGTCAGGTTATATAGATTAAACTCCATTTTAAAATATTTCAAAAAAGGACATGTTTTCCTGTGTTGAACAACATATCTTCATTGCTTGTTTATCTTATACATAGCAATTTATATTTATCTTATACATAGTAATTAGTAATTTGTATTTATCTCCTACCCTATTTTGTCCAGCCCATTTTCTCTCATTCATTATTTTATTTCTTATATTCCACATATGTCATACCATAGATTATTTATTTCTCTCTGTCTAACTTATTTCACTAAGCACAATGTACTCTACATCTTATCAGGTTATTGCAAATGGCAAAATTTTATTCTTTTCCTGACTGAGTAATACTACATTGTATTATACACACACACATATACACACACACACACCCATATATATGTAATATATACACACATATATATTAATTCATTATTTATCAATAATACATTAGTAATTAGCAACCATAATTCATTAATGTTATTAAAATATATTAATTACATAATATATTAATATTATAGCAGTGATTATTATTAATTTATTAATGATATTATTAATAAAGTATGTTTCATCATTAAATAAGAATTTCAATTTTGAATGTACATAGGTTTGGTCATTATGTTGGAACAGCTAAGGGACAGCTAAGGAAATTGTCTTTATATTAAATTCACCTAATAGCAACATTCAGAAAATGAAGATCATGGCATCTGGTCCCATCACTTCATGGGAAATAGATGGGGAAACAGTGGAAACAGTGTCAGACTTTATTTTTGGGGGCTCCAAAATCACTGCAGATCATGACTGCAACCATGAAATTAAAAGAGGCTTACTCCTTGGAAGGAAAGTTATGACCAACCTAGATAGTATATTCAAAAGCAGAGACATTACTTGGCCGACTAAGGTCCGTCTAGTCAAGGCTATGGTTTTTCCAGTGGTCATGTATGGATGTGAGAGTCGGACTGTGAAGAAGGCTGAGAGCCAAAGAATTGATGCTTTTGAACTGTGGTGTTGGAGAAGACTCTTGAGAGTCCCTTGGACTGCAAAGAGATCCAACCTGTCCATTCTGAAAGAGATCAGCCCTGGGATTTCTTTGGAAGAAATGATGTTAAAGCTGAAACTCCAGTACTTTGGCCACCTCATGCGAAGAGTTGACTCATTCGAAAAGACTCTGATGCTGGGAGGGATTGGGGGCAGGAGGAAAAGGTGACGACAGAGGATGAGATGGCTGGATGGCATCACTGACTCGATGGATGTGAGTTTGAGTGAACTCCGGGAGTTGGTGATGGACAGGGAGGCCTGGCGTGCTGCGATTCATGGGGTTGCAAGGAGTCGGACACAACTGAGTGACTAAACTGAACTTAACTGAATAGGAACAATACTTTGACTTATATTGTATAAATTTAATTAACATGGTTTAGTGGACTTGGATATTTAACAAAACAAAAACTCTTCTTGTATTCAATTCTACTCTTGCTTCCATTACTGATTTCTGGTAGATTGAGACCAAAGGAGGTTTTTGTGATTTGAGATATAACCACTCCACAATGACTGAAATATCAGCTGTTGTGATGAATTGTTTAGCATTCTTTATACACATTTAGGCATAAGTTGAATTCTATATTCATATATAGTTTAGCAATTAACCTCTTTTTTTTGGTTAAATAACACAACTTTGCTTCTAAAATATGTTTTATTCTTTCATTTGTAGCAGCACAATGTTTCTGATATGTAACATGATACTATTTGATACATAATGGAAAATATTTTAAAATTCTATCGACTGTGAAAAGTCATTTCTGCTATCAGCAGAGCTGGTAAGTAACATATTTGAAAACTGATAGTTATTTTATATGCTGTTAAATTATGTAGAAAATCCGTTCATTTATGTTAATAGAGTAACCTTTTGGTCATTGCAAATAAAAACACTGGCATTATCATAACTTTCTGTGAATCTAGATTTTTCTGCCATGAATGAAAAATTTAGCTCTCTATGTAGTATCTGTCACTTAATATGTACATATCAAAATCTCAGTGTTAGCCACAGTTATGAGAAAAAAATCCAGTAAGCTGTAAAAAATTCCTTTGCTTGTAGCTAATATAAATTAATAATGAATATGATAAGAACAAGTATTTTAACAGTTATCCAAATTCTCCATCATGCCAAATTACACTGTATTAACAAAACATCAAATTGCAAATGTCAATTTAAAGTGGCTTAAAGGCCAAATTTTCTATAGTCCTCAGAACTTGCGATACTGAAGACCAAGCAGAGGATAATATATTTGTACATTTAACAGAGTGGCCTGGGAATGACTGGTGGTGGTGGTATGTGTGTGTGTATGTGTGTGTCTGTGTAGAGCAAATAGGCAATCTAATTCCATAGAAGTCAATGAGCCTTTGGAATGCAAATTTCAACTGTCATATCTTAATTAAAAAGTACCAGTCAGCATTATTTAAAAATTGGAAGAGAACTAAGTGGTGGGTTGTTAGAAAATGTGCAGCTTGCCTTCTAAATAGAGTAGGTAGGCTGACAGGTGTATAATTAGCATCACATCAGGTGAAGGACAAGGAGCTGACTGTAGATCCTTGAAGGGAGGGGCTTCAACGATTTACAAGGAAGGGAAGAGGTTCTTCAGAGTTAATTTATAATTCCTTTTATTTCTAAAGAGAATCTACTTTTTTTGTATTGAACTTCCCTGAACCTTAGAAAGCAGTGACATTTGCAGAGTTGTGGTTTTATTTTAAGAGGTTAATATAAACATAAATGTTTAGGCTTCTCATGTCAGTTAGAACAATTTTCTAGTCTTATTGGACTTCTGGTATCTTTGGGTCACTGTGGTATTCAATTCAACTTTTTTTTTTTTTTTGCTATGTTGTTTCCCTCTTGTATAAGAAGGTGAATTAGGCAACTATCATTTGGAAGAAAGATTTCAGACCTTAGTGTTCTTTCCTATAGAAATAAGTTTGAGTACTGGAAATTCACAAAAGCTAGGATGCATTTTGGAGAAGGCAATGTCAACCCACTCCAGTACTCTTGGCTAGAAAATACCATGGTTGGAGGAGCCTGGTAGGCTGCAGTCCATGGGGTCGCTGAGGGTTGGACACAACTGAGAGACTTCACTCTCACTTTCATGCATTGGAGAATGAAATGGGAACCCACTCCAGTGTTCTTGCCTGGGGAATACCAGGGATGGGGGAGCCTGGTGGGCTGCCGTCTATGGGGTCACACAGAGTTAGACACGACTGAAGTGACTTAGCAGTAGCAGGATACATTTTGAACAATAATATAATTAAGAGGATAGTGTGGTCCTCTTAAGAGGATCCTCAACTCACATGGGCTTGCAGAGGACAGTAGAATATTGCCTAGTTCATGGTTACCCTTAAAATTGTGCACTAGTGTGGAAGTTTCTGAAGAGAATATTCATGAAAAACGTCTCTTTGGATAGTGATTAACGGTTAATCCATCACAAGAGAAGACATTTAAAATTACTTTCAAAAGAAGTCTTGTAACAGTTATGGTTAGAGACACTTTGGCAAAGGGCTGGGAGAACTGGATCATTTAAGAGAGTGAGTGGTTATTAAGATTCTAGGTATGGGATCTTGGTGAGAAGTGAGACTTGCAATGAGTAGAAATTGCAGAGCCACAGGGGAAGGAGATAAGCATATACTCTGATAACATCCATCACTTTGGACACTGGAATTTCAGGCATTCTGCAGGGTTAAAAAGAAAAAATATAATTCATAAACATCTGGTTTAGGAGAGTGCTTTTGCTTCCTGACTGATTTTGCCTGTATTTCCAGCATTTATAGAGAATTTTGACAATTGATAACTTTGATACACAAAGTTTAAGTTTCTGACTGCAAATTCATGACAAAAGATGGCATGCCTCTGTTTACTATGGCACACAGTCTGTTAATATAGCACAGTCTGGTGCTGGCACCTGTTATCTGCCAGGGTAGAACTCCTCACTTGTAAGAACATATCGTTAGTGAACTAGAGGTTTGAAAAAAAAAAATAAAGCATAAGCAAGAAACTCACCACAAAACCACCATATTTTCCTATTTCTCTTGCATTTTTAAACTAATGTTGATAAGTAGAGCAAGTAATGAATGATTTTCTTATTTTAAACACTTCCTGTGGACAATGATCAAGGAAAATATCAGTGTGTTACCTCCAGCTGCTAATTCCTACACACTTCATTAATTACTCAGAATTCAGAGAAATGAGGTATTTAATTATCTCAAAATTATCTCGAATTTCTCAAATGAAAAAAGATAACAGTCAGACACCATGTGAATCCACATTATAGTTGTAGCATGAGCATTTTTTATAGAAATCCTGAAGGCAGTAAAATGTCAAAACAAAACCTTTCCAAACAAAACCATTGTGTGTAACGGCCCACTGTAACCTAAAATTTTAAAATTCATCTACCACAAAGATCTTTAAAATGGAAATGGCAACCCACTCCAGGATTCTTGCCTGGAAAATCCCATGGACAGAGGAGTCTGGTGGGCTACAGTCCATGGGGTCACAGAGAGTCGGACCTGACTGAGCACACACGCTACCACAAAGAGCTGTATCTAGTGAATTATGATCTGACTTGAGAGATCCATTTGGATTTGCTCATGCCAAGACTCGGAGAGTAGCTACCTGGCTCATTTGTACCTGGATGTCCATCAGTGCTATCTTTGCAATCACTACACATCCCTTATTTTCTTTCTACAGCACAGAAGCTCAGTGGAAGGTGGATTAGATTGCTTTTTTGTGCAGCCTTTTTGAAACTGTCATGCCTTCTAATGTGTTAACATGCATGCTCAGTCATATCTGACTCTCTGCAACCCTTTAGACTGTAGCCCACCAGGCTCCTCTGTTCATGGGATTTTTCAGGCAAGAATATTGGAGTGGATTGACATTTCCTCCTCCAGGGGATCTTCCCAACTCAGGGGTCAATCCTGCAGACGTCTACTGCATTGCAGGTAGGTTCTCTACTCACTGAGCTATCAGGGAAAACTCCCAGAAAATTAATTATACTCTAGAGGGCAGAGACTGTGGTGGAGAAGGAGTGTACTCAAGCTTTTGCACTGAGAATATGTTCTTGGGAAAACTTCATACATGTTACCCTGCCAATTGTGAACAGTTTTCTCTGGAGCATCTTGGGGTGAGCGTTGAAATGCAGTGTAGTTCATTCAATCGATCATTCATTAAGTTAATTACTAATTGATTCATTTAACCAATATTTACTAAATGCTTATATTCGTTTGTGCTATGTTCTGATGAAAATAATGACATAGGAAAGATGATCTTTGTCCTTGGCGATCTTAAAATTCTTGAAAAGAGGGAGAAATTGAGGTCAGAAAGATTTCCAGGCAAATACAATGTAGTGTGATAAATGCTGTTATGTGAGGAGACAGTGAGTATAGAGTATTCAGAATACAAGGGGAGATACCTAACTTAAATTAGGGTTGTGTATTATGAGGGCAGCTAGTGTTAGGGAGGATTTTCAAAGGTTAAGTTAAGGCCTGAGGAAAAAGTGAGATATAGTCATTTTGATGGAGGAGGGAAGAAAGTGATTAGGCAGTGCAAACAGCATTTTTAATGGCTTGAATGTGAAAGAAAAGACAGGTTTTACATCAGTTTACAGTCAGTATACTTAAATTTGCCCCATAATTAGATACATTCTGAATGAAAGTGAGACAACTTTACATGTAAAATGATAACAAAAGTAGCCCCATATTATTCTAAAACATCTTGAAAATGTTGACATCATTAAATATCCTATGGTGACTGAGTTGGGCATGTATAAACTAATGTTATGCATCTAAACTTCCTAAAAGTCCTCTTGATCTGTTTCTTTGGCCTTATCTATATTTCCTTTATTACTCTAAAAATGTTCACCTGCTTCTCTTGCCCACACATATAAATAACTTCAGTTTATTTGAATTTTTGTGAATGTCTCATATCTAGTTCAGTAAGCCAGTAGCCGAAGTATGAACTGCTGGAAAATCGTGAAAGAAAAATAGAAGTACTTACAAATAAAATACTCTGAACTGACATATTCTGTTATCAAAATTTGACCATCTAGGGAATACGGTAATTTTGGCTGTGGCATATTGAATCTTGATCTATAGGCCTACCAAGAATTGATTGTACTTATTCCCTAAACTGTTTATGTTAATTGCATTGTAATTGCATGATTTGATTGATAGTAACTTTGTCCCTGGCATATAAATAAGGACTGACAAGTGATCATTGAATCTACTAATAAAATGTTTCATTTGAGTGAGGGAAGTAAAAACCAGGCTGTAATAAGTTTCATGAAAAAATGTTAGACCAGGAAGTAGTGACTATGAGAATAAACAACTCTTTCAACAAACCAGATTGTGAAGAGAGAAGTGGAATAGTGGGTAGAGGTCACATGGGGTCAAGGGAGCTTTTTGTCATTAAATGAGAGATTTAAGTAAGCAAGTTGAATACAGATGAACAGAGCCTCAGGAGACATGCTGAAAACATGGGAAGGAAGCGGTAGTCATGAATATCCTCATGAAAAGGTTTGGCTGAAAATCATGGTCTTGGTGATGATATACATGTAAGTTTACTTTAAAGCTCTGTAACCCATACTCATCATTAAATTTCTTAGTCTTCAGTGTCTCAGTTTCTCATTTGACAGTGGGGACAAATAGTGACTTTTAGTATTATTAAACTTAAATGAAATGTGTAATTAATTATTTGTGTATGTTTATTCTTTGTTAATAATTTAACTCCAAGAAGGATGAAAAATTTTTGGTAACTCTTATATCCCTAAAGGCAAGAGCAGGAGCAGTAGCTTGTGTTAATAAATACTTGTTAAGCAAATACTGAACAAACAAATTAATGAATATATACTAGTCTATTAACTACTTATCACAGATTAAGCAAATATATTGAAAAATAAACGTTAGACAACTTTATCACTCTGTCACAAAAAAGGGGAAAGAATCTGCTTGTGGGTTTCCTTCCAAAGTGCTATATCTTTGAAATCCAATGTTCTGAGTTTTATTCTTTAACTTACAAGTTGGTAACTTGTTAAGAGATAGAACTTGAAGGTATGGGTCTTTACACTTTAGTTTAATAATTAGATCAAGTTTTTGATCACAGTTAAATCGAGATGATTATTGCTTAATGATGAAAGTAGAACCTCTGAGTGGAGAGAAAATGGCACAATACAATAAACTAGATGTTCAAGAAAATTTTTTCATATAGATCATACAGTAAAGATATGTATATCTTTATCCTAAATCCTGAAGACACTAAAATAGCAAGTCAAGCCCAGAAGCAAAAACTTTAAGGAAAATTACAAAACAGCTTATATTTCTTTGTATAAAATTTTTAAAATAAATTCTAATTTCTCTCAGTATTTAATTCCTACTGGTTACAAAAACAAATGCTAACAAATCTGCTTATACATCAATGTTGGGCATGTATGAACTCAAATCCCTTCAAAGTAAGAATTCTTATTCTTATTTTAAATAGAAATAGAATTATGAAAGATAGGATGCCACACCTGAAGTCACCCAGGAAGGTAGTAAAGGTTCTGTATTCAAACTCAGGCATCCCAATGGCACCATCTTCTTTCTGTCTTCTCTCACAAGTTTGTTTTATGTATCTAAGTGTCACTCCAGTGTTCATAACAGCATTATTTATAATAGCCAAAACATGGAAGCAACCTAAACATCCATCAACAAATGAAAGGATAAAAAGATGTAATATATAAATATATGATAAAATATTACTCAGCCATAACGAAGAATGAAATAATGCCATTTGCAGCAACATCAATGAAACTAGAGATTGCCATATTAAGTAAAGTCAGTCAGAAAGAGAAAGATACATGGTACCACTTATATATGGAATCTAAAGTATGATAAAAATGAACTTATTTACAGGGAAGGGATGGACTCACAGATGTAGAAAACAAATTTGTGGTTACCAAAGGGGAGAGTGGATGAAGAGGAATCAATTAGGAGTTTGGGATTAGCATGTACCAACTACTATGAATAAGATAGATAAACAGGGACTTCCATGGCAGTCCAAGGGTTAAGACTCTGAACTTCTGCTACAGTGGGGCACAGGTTTGATCCCTGCTCTGGGAACTAAGACACCGAATGCCACTTGCTGAGGCCAAAAAAAAAAAAAAAAGATAAAAAAACAAAGCATAAAACAAATTCTACCAATTGGCATTGGGAACTATATTTAATAGCCTATATTAAACCATAACAGAAAATAGTATGAAAAATAATTATATATATATGAATCACTTTGCTATACCCCAGAAACTAGTCCAATATTGTAAATCAACTATACTCCATTACAAAATCTTTTAAATAATAGAAAATAGAATTTTTTGAGAGAAAACAAAAACATGATCTGACATTATTCCTAGCTTCAGGAAACTGAAGGTGCATTGTTTCTCAAAATACTATTTGCAAGAAGAATCTTTGTAAACTTTGACAATGATTATGTAAGAGTAACTGGTTGATTTATTTCATAATTTGGGGATTACGGTTGAAAATAGAGAAGACAAGGTTACTAAAAATTAGTTTTCTTATTTAGTATGTTTTGGCTCTTTTTTCTTTTCCCTGGGGAAAGAAGTTCAGGTAAGAAAACCATAATTCTCATGGATTTAGAGTGTGTATGTGTGTGCATGTGCTTGTGTGTGTGAGAAAAAAAATTAAATCCATATTATATCTAGAAGAAAACCACCTTTGCGTTTATTTTTTTATTATTCAGTTATATTTTGATTAATTCATTAATGGAAAAATACTTATTAAATTTCCCTACCTTGCACAAAACAGACAAAAGTGAGAATAAAGTTATCAAATCACTAAAATATAAGGAAAGCAATGAAATTAAAACAGTATAATTTTAGCATACGTGACTTTTGCTACACCAAACAATTTAGAAAGTTAGAGGGTTTTGAAAACTATTAAACTTACTTTCAGTGAAATGTGTGTAATTGTGTAAATAAGAAAAAAATGAATATTTTTTAACAACTCTCTTGAGGTCTCAGTTCAGTTCAGTTCAGTTCAGTCACTCAGTCGTGTCCGACTCTTTGTGCCCCCATGAACTGCAGCACGCCAGGCCTCCCTGTCCATCACCAACTCCCGGAGTTGACCCAAACCCATGCCCATCAAGTCGGTGATGCCATCCAACCATCTCATCCTCTGTCGTCCCCTTCTCCTCCTGCCCTCGATCTTTCCCAGCATCAGGGTCTTTTCAAATGAGTCAGCTCTTCGTATCAGGTGGCCAAAGTATTGGAATTTCAGCTTCAGCATCAGTCTTTCCAATGAATATTCAGGACTGATTTCCTTTAGGATGGACTGGTTGGATCTCCTTGCAGTCCAAGGGACTCTCAAGAATCTTCTCCAACACCACAGTTCAAAAGCATCAGTTCTTCAGCGCTCAGCTTTCTTTATAGAAAGAAATATATATGAGACCTCCTTGAGGTCTCAGGGAACAGAAAACCTGCTGGTCTGGAAAAAAAAAAAAAAGAGGCCAACTCTATAAGTAAATTCAAATGAATTATTCAAAGACACATAAGATCAGTTAAGTAGAAAAGTCTCTGAGGGAATTACAGTCCTTGGTCTCAGATACACTAAGTCACCTCTCATGGGTAAGAAATTTAATGTATTTTCAGAGTCAGTACATTTTCATACTCAGCCATCAAAGCAGTGATTTGCTTATAATAAGCCTATACTTATGAGATGTAAGAAAATCAGGTAATCATGTGGATATGTTTCTTAGATGAGTACTCTCTTTATTTTTGCCTTCTGGATCATTTGTGAGCCTTTGTAATCTGACTTTCACCAATCTCTTGAAACAGACCCTAATCATTATATCTCATGGTGACAGGATGCCAACATCTAGCATGATGTTTGTCAAATAGACAATTATAGATATTTGATCATTCCAGGCAACTTTTTACTTCCTGAAATCAAATCTTGGCCTCTAGTGATGGTGCTTTATCTTGGTTCTTCTTCCACCTTCTCCTCTTTTTAAGAGTGTGTGAATGATTTTTTTTTTTTAATTGCCAAAAGTGACAGCCAAATCTAGTGCACTCCTTTGGAGATTTTAGTCATTCCATGGTATCACAAGAAATGGATTCATAGTGATATTTAAACTCGTATGCCTCTCACTTGCATGAGTCAAGTTCAAAATTCCAAACAGAATTTTGTATTTATAATATTACTTTAGTTTTCTTTAAGATGCCCTCCCCATAAACTGATAAATTTCAGGCCACAACACCTGTTTCTGTCCATACATTTTTATGTATGTGTAGTTTTTTGTACCAATATCTTCTCTGAGTTCTATGCCTTGCTAGAGTTCACTAGCTTCTCCCATTTAGTGTGATTAAAACCAGCTGTTCTTCCTTCACATTAGCCCCTGCTTCTGACTTACATGTTTCTATTAAGGTCAATGCAGCGCTCTCAGTCATCCTAAGTAGAAAACTGAGAGCAGTGATTAAACATTCCTTCATCCATATCCCATATTTACAGTTAATAAGCCCTATCCATCTTCATTTAGTTCAAACCCCTTCCTTTCTATTAAAGCCAAACCAAGCCAGGTCCTTGTCTCACCCCATCCACCGCTAAGACTCTCATTCAAATCACTTCTGTATTTTAACCTTTTATTATTTCAGTGGGTCTCTTGTCTTCTATTTGTGTCCCGCTCCTGTCTGACAGTCTATTTTCAAAATATCAGTCATAGTTACTTCTTTTTTTCTGTCTTATACTTTTATTGTTTTTTTCAGTTTAATTGCAGTGTAGTTGCTTTACAATATAGCAAAGTGATTCAATCAGGCATCCATATATATACCCTTCTTTTTGGATTTCCTTCCCATTTAGGACAACACAGAGTATTGAATAGAATTCCCTGTGCTATATAGTAGGTTCTTATTAGTTATTTATTTTATCAGTCATTTAGTCATTTCAGTCACTTGGTCGTCTATGACTCTTTGTGACCCCATGGACCACAGCACACCAGGCTTCCCTGTCCATCACCAAATCCCAGAGCTTACTCAAACTCATGTCCATTGAGTCGTTGATGCCATCCAACCACTCTTCCTCTATCATCACCTTCTCCTCCTCCCTTCGATCTCTCCCAGCATCAAGGTCTTTTCCAATGAGTCAGGTTTTTGCATCAGGTAGCCAAAGTATTGGAGCTTCAGCTTAAGCATCAGACCTTCCAATAAACATTTAGGACTGATTTGCTTTAGGATGGACTGGTTTGATCTCCTTGCAGTCCAAGGGACTCTCAAGAGTCTTCTCCAACACCACAGTTCAAAAGCATCAGTTCTTTAATGCTCAGCTTTCTTTATGGTCCAACTCTCACATTCATACACGACTACTGGAAAAACCATAGTTTTGACTAGACAGACCTTTGTCAGCAAAGTAATGTCTCTGCTTTTTAATATGCTGTCTAGCTGCAGTCAAGGTCCGCAGTGATTTTGGAGCCCAAGAAAATAAAGTCTGTCACTGTTTCCGTTGTTTCCCTATGTATTTACCATGAAATGACGGGACTGGATGCCATGATTTTAGTTTTTTGAATGTTGAGTTTTGAGCTAGTATTTTTACTCTCCTCTCGCACCTTAATTAAGAAGCTCTTTAGTTCATCTTTGCTTTCTGCCATGGAGTGGTGCTATCTGCATATCTGAGGTAATTGATATTTCTCATAGCAAACTTGATTCCAGCTTGTGCTTCATCCAGTCCAACATATCTCATGATGTACTCTGCATAGAAGTTAAACAAGCAGGGTGACAATATACAGCCTTAGCTTGACCTATTCCTTTCCCAATCTGGATCCAGTTGTTTGTTCCATGTCTGAGTTGAACTGTTGCTTCTTGACCTGCATACAGATTTCTCAGGAGGCAAGTAAGGTGGTCTGGTATTCCCATCTCTTAAAGAATTTTCCACAGGTTTCTGTGATCCACACAGTCAAAGATTTTAGCATAGTCAATGAAACAGAAGTAGATGTTTTTCTAGAATTCTCTTGCTTTTTCTATGTTCCAATAGATGTTGGAAATTTGATCTCTTGTTCCTCTGCCTTTTATAAATTCAGTTTGGACATCTGGAAGTTCTCAGTTCACATACTGTAAAGCCTAGATTGGAGAATTTTCGGTATTACTTTGCTAGTGTGTGATATGAGTTCAATTCTGAAGTAGTTTGAACATTCTCCGGCAGTGTCTTTCTTTGGGATTGGAATGAAAGCCGACCTTTTCCAGTCTTGTGGCTACTGATGAGTTTTCCAATTTGCTGAAATATTGAGTGCAGCACTTTAACAGCATCATCTTATAGGAGTTGAAATAACTTAACTGGAATTCCTTCACCTCCACTAGCTTTGTTTATAGTGATGCTTCTAAGGCTCACTGACTTCGCACTCTAGGATGTCTGGCTGTAGGTGAGTGACACCATCAAGGTTATCTGGATAGTCACGATCTTTTTTGTATAGTTCTCTGCATTCTTGCTGTCTCTTCTTAATATCTTCTGCTTCTGTTGGGTCATCTCAAACCCAGTCTCTCGGTTCATCCCACTACCCCCCGCTCTTCTCCTTTAATATCCATATGTTTATTTTCTACCTCTGTGTCTCTATTTCTATTTTGTAAATAAGATCACCTAAACCAATTTTTTGAGCTTCCCAGGTAACTAAATGGTAAATAATCTCTCTGTCAATGCCAGAGCTGCAGGATACTTGGGTTCAATCCCTTGATTGGGAAGATACCCCGGAAGAGGGACTGGTAACCCATCTAGTATTCTTGCTGCTATAATCCCATGGACAGCGTTCTTTTAGGCTACAGTCCATGAGGTTGCAAATAGTCAGACTTGACTGAGCCTGCACACATAGCAATATATTTAGATTTCACATAGGTGTGTTGGGCTTCCCTGGTAGCTCAGCTGGTAAAGAATTTGCCTGCAATGCAGTAGACCCAAGTTTGATTCCTGGGTTGGGATGATCTCCTACAGAAGGGATAGGCTACCTATGCCAGTATTGTTGAGCTTTCCTGATGGCTCAGATGGTAAGTAATCCACCTGCAATGTGGGAGGCTTGGGTTTGATACCTGGATTGGAAAGATCCGCTGGAGAAGGGGCAACCCACTCCAGTTTTCTCACCTGGAGAATCCCCATGGACAGAGGATCCTGGCGGGCTACAGTCCATAGAATCACAAAGGGTCAGACAAGAGGGAGTAACTTTCCTTTTGCATCCAACCTCCATTCTGTGGCAGATTAATTGTTCCATAGCCCAACTTTATTTGTATAATTTTGTTTAAATCTTTTAATAGCTTCAAATTTCCTATCACAAGAAAGTCACTTCTTGACGTGCTACTCAACACCCTTCACAGTCGGTCTGCAAGCTTTCTTTCCAGTCTCAGTCATGGTGATTCATCTACAATAACCTCTGCCTGACCCCTCATCTCTAAATATTTCTATTTCCTGGCATTTTGCTTTGGATTTTCATTCCTCATTGCAGGTCTTTAACCTAAAACTGGTCATGGAACTGTTGCATATACTTTGATGAGACCTAACAAAGATATCATTGTCTAAAAAACAAACAAACAAAAAAATTTCAACTCAATTATCAGTGTTCTTTTAAGTATGAAAGTGTACAAATTGGAAGCAAATTTTATAAGGCTTCCCAGGTGGCGCAGTGGTAAAGAATCCTCTTGCCAATGTAGGAGATGCAGGGGATGCAGGTTCTACCCCTGGGTTGGGAAGATCCCCTGGAGAAGGAAATAGCAAACCACTCCAGGGTTCTTACCTGGAGAATCCCATGGACAGAGGCTGCATCCACAGGGTTGCAAAAAGCTGGACGTGATTGAGCAGCTGAGCACACACGCACATGCCCACGCATATACAATTGTATAAGTGATCAATTATTTAGTAAATTTTTTCACGTCATGAGAGCTTTTGTTTGTAATTTTGAGGCTCTTGGGAAATGAATAATGAAAATCAGATAAATACTTCTATTTCCAGCAACTAGTAGTTCAGTCTATGATAAAATTAAAGTGGGAATATTAAAACACATATACAAAATAAGTTAATGAATATTTCATCTACTAGTCTATAAACTATAATGTTATTTCTTCAAAATATCTCAAGGATCTAGAGAAGCCAGTTACATCACAAAAGCTGTGGCTATTCAGTATATATACATTAATAGTGTAATAAGATGTTCTCTAGTGCTACTGGGAAATATAAAGTATTCACTCTGATATTCTTTGATTTAATTAAAAGTTCACATTTCACCTTCAGACATGATGGAATGTTCAATTTCTTTCTGTCTTTATCAACATTATTAAATATATGTTAACAAAATGTGCAAGGTAAGTTGCTTCAGTAGTGCTTCAGTCATGCCTGACTCTCTGTGACCCCATGGACTGCAGCCCTCCAGGCTCCTCTGTCCATGGGATTCTCCAGGCAAGAACAGTGGAGTGGGTTGCCATGCTCTCCTTCAGGGCATCTTCCAGACTCACAGATCAAATCCACATTCCTTTACATCTCCTGTATTGGCAGGTGGAATCTTTACCACTGGGAAGCACCACCTGAGAAGCCCTATGTTAACAATCAGATTTGGTAAGAGATATCTACTAGTTATATGTTTTCCTCAAAGCAGACATTTTGGAGAGTTTTACAAAATAATTCTGAAGGAATTTTTATTTTAATAGTAAAAAAGGGAATTGGAGGAATTTGTTTTAGTGTTTACATAAAAGTAATAAAGTTTTCAAATATTTTAAAGACTAGTTTGAGTCTCAGACCGATTTTTTCCAAACATATGGAATTGTGAAATTTTATTCCTATGTTGAAATAAGCAAAACAAGAAAGGAAAACTAAGCCAAAAATAAAGACCCCGGCTACTGAAATTAAAGTGCTTTTTATGGTAAACTGCTTTTTTAATCAGGTTTGCAAGGTAATAGTTCAAATTGACTTTTATGTAAAAAGAATACAGGCTATATTATGTAAAAAAGAAAAACAAACAAACAAACAATGAACTTAAGAAGTAAAGGCTATTCTAACATTTTAGTCTTAATGGCCAAATCACATTAATTTCATAACTGATTCTATTAAGAATTCTATGCAAGAATTGTTCAACAAAAGATATTAATTGGGGGATGAAGTTGAGGAAAGAAAACAATCAAAAACTAGTTGATCTCATGGCTACATTTGAACTCAAAGAATATTAATATCTGAATTGTCTAGCTCACAATCACTTAGGAGTAGGTAAAGTGGGTCGACATTTGTTAAACTACTTAGGAAAGTATTTGAAACATCATTAAAGTCTGGAATAAATGCCAAGCAATTGAGGAAAAACAGACAGTACAAAACTTCAAACAGAAGACAGTAATCAGTGTGATATGATATGTGTAATGTCAGTACTTGTTTTTTTAATTTAAGTCCAGATATTGAAAAGGAATCTATAAACACCCCTAGAACAAATAGACTAAGTAATATGGCCATACGGACTTGTAAAAAAAAATAATTATGCCAAATTTTGGGTCTGCTTGCGGAAGGACAAAGTTAGTAGCACTGTGAAATGCGATCCATGTTTTATTGGGGAAACAGTGGAAGCATTTAATGGGGTGTCCCGGAAAAGCTAGTATTCCTGCCTGTTAGAGGTTGGCTTGGATATGAGCATGGTCACATCATTTGCCGTGCTGACTGAGCCAGTGCAAAGGGAGGTGGTGATGAATGGGAGTGTGTCCAGTTGCGAGGAAGCGGCTAGTAGGGAGGCTGCAGGGGCTTTGGCATGAGGTCAGGTTTTATTTTCCATCTTTATTAATCATCTCCAGGGGGGAATAAATTGCCTGGTAATGAAATTTGCAGATAGCACTAAATTTTGAGGTGTTGCCAACACAGTTAACAAAGGAGAAATAAATATAAATGGGCTTAAGCATGCTATTTATCATTTATTTGGATTTAATCAAAATTGTTCCCAGGATACATTTATAAGCAATTCCCACAAATTAAATTTTAGAGGGGGAAATCTCCATCACATCCCAAGACAAATGGGCTGATAGTAGGGTCATCCTCTGCATTCTGCTTGGTTAGAAGAAAAAGGATATTCCATAAAATAATGCACTGGTTAGAATGTCTTCTTTCCATGTCTGTTGATTTCCAATTTGGAAAATAGGCAGATTTCCAAGATTTGAAAATCTGTTTTAAGAATTCAGCCAAAACACAGTGATGAAGAATAGCCTTTGTCTTCCTTTTGTCTTCTTATCCTAACTTGGCCATCCCCACAAAACATTGTTTTCTCTGGAATTCTCTTAAGGGAGAGATGTTATTTTCTTTTTTTTTTTTTTTCCTTTCTCCTTATGTCCTATTCAGTATAGGACCTGGAGGTAAGGTGGAAATTCACATTGTCCATGCTGATTCAAATGACCTTCTCTAGACTGAACTGAACTGAACTGATAAAAACAAATAAATAGAGATACATAAATTCTTGTTTACCCACACATATGCATAAAATACTAGCTTATTTGAAGTTTGTTCTATCAGATAGTTTAGTTACCTACGATCCTCATAATTACTCCCTCATTCAGGAAAATTTCAATATTTTACTTGATGCTTTCCCTTTATCACTATACTCATTGTGGTATCGATATCCATTAATCCAACAGTCTGACTTCTCAGCTTCTAGATCCTCAGTTTCTGATCTCTTTGCTCATTCTATGTAGCCATCCACTCCCTGTTTCTTATTAAGGGTAGCTGTACCATTATCCCCAAATCTTGATACTCTTCTTTCCCACTGTCTGATCTCTTATTCTTACAGTTTTTCAATTTTAATAATTATTTAACTCACAACTTGAACACCAATAAATTTGTCCCTTTCAGGTTTTTACTCTCTATTTTCTCATGTTCTCTTTCTCATTTTGCGTTGCTTAAACTCCATTTTTTTTGTAACTATATGTACTCCCTGGTATAATCATCAATGTCACTTCTCTCCTTTTTTGGCTCTTACTTTGGAAAATGCCGACTTGGTTCAATCCAACTGTGTTCCACATCAGTACAGAAAGGCTGGATATGAATGTGTATCAGGCTCCTCCGTCCATGGGATTTTCCAGGCAAGAGTGCAAGAGTGGATTGCCATTTTCTTCTCCAGCGGATCTTCCCGACCCAGGAATCAAACCCAGGTCTCCCGCATTACAGGCAGATGGTTTACCGTCTGAGCCACCAGATATTACCTATTAATCAATTTATTGCATTCTTTCTCAGAAAGTTATTTTACTTTCATCTGTCTTCAACTTTATTCGTTCTTCTTAAAAATTTTAGAATTAGCTGGAGATTTATCTCTGTATTTCATGGGAAAAAAATACAAGCAATGAGAGGCTAATCTCCCTATCTACATACCATCAAATATTACAACAGTTTCCAAAAACTCTGCTTTCTCTCCAGTTAGGAGAGATGACCTGTTCTCCTACAATTCAAATTTGCCCTTTGCACTGGGTGTAGTCCTTCTCACCTTGAGAAGGGCTTTGTTCCAGTTATCTCCTTCTTTCCTGCATGATTAATTCTCTGCTTTCTGCAGTCATTGCTATCATCGAAAAAATACTTTAAACAGCATCCAATGAGAAAATGATGCAAGCAAAAAAAATATTTCCTTAATACCTCATCCCCTGTGACTACTCTTCATTTCTAGTTCTCTCTCATGGCAAATCTCCTTCAAAAATTCTCTTTCCCTTCTGTTTCTACTTCAGCTTTCACACTTTTTCTTTTGGACCCACACCAGTTATTCTTTCAACCCCAGTACTCCTCTGAAATCTCATTTGTCAAGGTCATCAATGAATGCAGTAATGCCATGTTCAGTGGTTAATATCAGTCCTCATTTTACTCAGTCTCTCTGTAACATATAACAATATGGATGAGGCCCTTGTCTGGGGGAAAAATTTATCTTGTCTTGCAGAATATTATCCCTTTCTGAATTTTCTCCTCTTGACCATTCAATCTCTCTCAATAGATGTCTTTTATTTCCTCCTTTTTTCTCAAAATTTGAACACCCTTGTTCCCTAAGACTTGGTTCTTAATCACTTTTCATCTGTTTCTATAACTCTCCTTAAATGGTCTCACTCAGTCCTCTGGTTTTAACTCTCACCTTCATGCAGAAGTTCCAACATTTGTTTTTTCCTCCAAATATGCCTTACCTCCAGTATTTCCAGTTTCAGTAAAGGTACTATTATTTACACAAATTATAGGACCCTGGTTTTATTATTTCTTTAATCACACATTACTGAGAAAAATATCAATTGTACTATTTTGGGGGAGTTCTCTGCAGAGGTCTCTTAGATCTATCTGATTTATACTTTTGTCAGGTCTTCTATAGCATGGTTGATGTTTTTCCTAGCTGTCTTATCTGTTACTGAAAGTGTGATATCAAAATCTCTATTATTGTGCTTTGTCTATTTCTCTTCAGTTTTTGTTTTGTGCATTCTTGTGCTCTGTTATCAGGTATATATGTGCTTATAATGATTGCATCTTATTTATGAGTTCACCTTTTTATCATTATGAGATACCCATCTTTATTTTTAGTAACATCTTTCTTTTGTGCTAAAATTTATTTTTCCTGATATGAGTATAGTCTGTCACATTTATGGTTGCTGTTTTCTTAGAGTGTTTTTCCCATCTTTTCCTTTCAGCCTTTTGTATTTTTGAAAAATAAAACTTGCCTATTCTAGAGAGCACAGACTTGGATGTTATTGTTTACTTATTTGTTTGTTTCTTTCTACTCTATTGCTTCTTTTTGATTGGATAGTTCAATCCATTCATACTGGTAAGGTTAGATTTCCTTCTGCCATTTTCTCCTTTATGTATTAATAAGCAGATACATGTGCATTTTCTTATTTAACTTTCTTATTCATACTAAAGTTAATGTGTTACAGATATGATATTCCAGTTACATTTTTCCACTTACCGTATGTTATGTATATTTCAAATTTGACTGTTTTCTCATGACTTTCACTACTACATCTCTGGTCCAGACACTTAATGTCATAATGATTGTTAATGATTATTGCTATTTATTTTTAATTTTTAATAGATAATTTTAAAATTGAAGTATAATCATAAAAATCTGCCTACAATGCAGGAGACATGGGCCCAAGCCCTGGGTCAGGAAGATCCCCTGCCGAAGGAAATGGCAACCTACTCCAATGTTCTTGCCTGGGAAGTCCCATGGACAGAGGAGCCTGGCAGGCTACAGTTTACTGGGTCACAAAAGAGTCAGGCACAACTGAGTGACTAAACACACATAGTTGATTTACAAAGTTGTATTAGTTTTAGGTATAGTGCTGTTTATTGCTGTTAATATAGCACTAGCCTTTTGACTGCCACACCAAGCATTCAAAGTGATATATTTAAGTGTTAATGTCTTCTGATCATGTGAAAAGAAAATCAAAACACTTTTTCATAAACCTTCTAGTTACACATAATTGCGTAGGTCTGCCTGGCATAACTAACCTATTCCATATCACTAACCTTGTCCTTCATTTTTTTTCCTTGAATAGGCCGCACATAGTATCTTTGTAGTTGCTGTCCCACTGGCTGGAATACCCTTACCTTGAATCCCCTCATGGATTACCTCAACTCATCCAGCTCTAATATCCTTAAAGAGCTCTTCCCTGTTCCCATTGTGCCCCCTAAAATCAGGTCAATATTATCAGTTTTAAAGATGCTTTTCTTAAGTCACTCATCAGAATTTTACATAATCTTATTAATATTATCTCCTACTTAAAAGCATTCTTCTGCAGAATAAGGCCTACAGTACCATATTTCCTGAACCTAGAAGATACCTGTCATAACGAATGTGCCTGTGCTTAGTCTCTCAGTCATGTCCCACTCTTTGGGACCCTGTGGACTGTAGTCCACCAGGTTCCTTGTCCATGGGATTCTCCAGGCAAGAATATTGGAGGGCGTAGCCATGCTCTCCTCCAAGGGATCTTCCCAACCCAGGGATCAAACCCAGGTCTCCTAAATTGCAGGTGGATTCTTTACCTCTGAGCCACTAGGGAAATCTATCATAAAGAATAGATAATCAACAATTTTTATTTAATAAATGTGCAAATTAATTACATATAGGAAGTCAAAACTGGCTTCACAAGGGTACTCCATACAGAAAATTAAAAGTACACTATATCAATAAATAAACATTAGTAAGGAGCTGAAAAGAGTCACAACAAGCTGAATAAGCAGTAAATATTTTATCTAGAACAAAGGTATGCTCCTAATTATATTTATGTTGATTTGAAATTAAGTATGGACAAATAAAATTAAGTTGATGCTGGACATAGTTCTTCTCTCTTTACCACCATTATTGTTTTGACATCTTTCTTGATATTTTTTATTCTTAAGCCCTTAAGAAGGGCTGAAAATAATGTCTTGCTGAGATATTTTGGCTTGGCTATGGCTGGAAAGGTATACACAAAATGCACATGGTCCAGAGAATTCAGGGCTTCTTGCTAGCAATGCGATTTTTTTGGCAGGGTGCCACAAAACAAAAGAGAATTTTAGAAATATATATATATATATATAACCTAATTTTTAAATTACACTTATTTTCTACAGCTATTTTTTGGGGAAATATAAGGAAGCTTTCTGTCATAAAAAATACCATTCTTATATAGGTGAATAATTGCTGTTTTGTATAAAGTTTTTGTCCCACCTTTGTAGCAGACAGGACCCACCAGATTATAAAGTGATTAATTGTTGATCTGAAAAGTTGATTGGGAGTAATCATTCCACCTTTACAAAATTAATTATAAAAACTGCTCTAACTCATTTTGCAACTTTTCTGACTCTTAACAAGGAACTGTGTTTGAAAAATGAAAACAGTATGGCTGGTATTATAATAGCGGGGATAATTAGCAAAGAAAAGGACTGTAACACTACAATAAAGTAACTGTTCCATCATGGGACCTGACCCACTTTACTTTAAACTTGTGCCTGCAGTCTGGTGCTTGGTGATTCCTGGTTTTCTGCTTTGGAAACCAGGTTGGCTGAAGGAGCATTCCTTGGTCAGGAGCAAGCTTTCTTCAGAAGGTTCAAGAAAAATTGAAGGAAAGGAGGAAGGTGTAAATTCGGGGAGAGAGGGGCAGTGAGGAGGAAACACGGTGTGGAAAATTCAACCACATGCCTTGGAAACACACATACAACATACATAACTACAACTTCTCTCACGTTTTTTACCTTTCTGAGTTCTGAAATGAGGATAAGTATTTTGCCTAAGGAAGAATTATGAAACAAAGCTGTTCTTCACTTCCTCTAATTTTCTCTACTGGCTTTTCCCCTATTAGGTCTCTCTTGTCCTGAGTGGCCTGTTCCTATTTCCCACTTCATTAATCAAAACTTGCTCTCAGGAAAGAAGTTGACAAATACAGTCACACAAAGGCAAGAATAATAAATAGTATCCTCACCATTGTTACCCATTTCCAGACATTATCATCCATCTTGATAATCGTTATCACTCATACTTGCCGTGTCCTCAAATTCCCTTTCAGTTGTAAACATCGGGCAAATTGTGTTTCGATTGTTCATAGTTGGTGCTGAGGAGAAAATCTATTTCCTAATTGTGCACTGGCAATTTTTTCCTGAGGAATTTTGAATTTTTATTGGGAAAAAGGCTGTCCCATTTATCGATGATTGTCATGTGGTAAGGAGGTGAAAGAGGCCTGTATATAAGATGAGAGACTCATCATTCATCCTGAGAAATGAATGACGGACACCCCTCCTTTTGAACAGATTTAAGAAAATCTATGGTTTTTTTAGATGAATTTCCTATGTGTTTCTCCGGTTAGTTTATGTCTGTAAGAATGGTCTTCTTCTCTAATTTGAAGATTGTTGAGGATAGGAGCCATTTTTGATGATCCCTTTACCCTCTGTCTCTGAGCCCTGTTCAGTTCAGTTGCACAGTCATGTCTGACTCTTTGCAACACCATGGACTGCAGCACGCCAGGCTTCCCTGTCCATCTACAACTCTCAGAGCTTGCTCAAAATCATGTTCATCAAGTCTGTGATGCCATCCAACCATATCATCCTCTATCATCCCCGTATCCTCCTGCTTTCAATCTTGCCCATAATCAGCCTCTTTTCCAATGTCAGTTCTTCAAATCAGGTGGCCAAAGTACTGGAGTTTCAGCTTCAGCATCAGTCCTTCCAATGAATATTCAGGAATGATTTCCTTTAGGATGGACTGGTTTGATCTCCTGGCAGTCCAAGGAACTCTCAACTGTCTTCCCCAACACCACAGTTCAAAAGCATCAATTCTTCAGTGTTCAACTTTCTTTATAGTCCAACTCTCACATCCATACATGACTACTGGAAAACCATAGCTTTGACTAGACAGACCTTTGTTGGCAAAGTGATGTCTCTGCTTTTTAATATGCTGTCTAGGTTGGTCAGAGCTTTTCTTCCAAGGAGCAGACTCTTTTAATTTCATGGCTGCAGTAACCATCCATAGTGATTTTTGTGCACCCCAAAATATAGTCTGCCACTGTTTCCATTGTTTTCCCATCTATTTGCCATGAAATGATGGGACTGGATGCTATGATCTTAGTTTTTTGAATGTTGACTTTTAAGTCAGTTTTTCTCTCTCCTTTCACTTTCACCAAGATGCTCTTTAGTTCCTCTTCACTTTCTGCCATAAGGGTGGTGTCATCTGCATATCTGAGGTTATTGATATTTCTCCCACAATCTTGATCTGAGCTTGTGCTTCATCCAGCCTTGCATTTCATATGATGGAATCTGCATACAAGTTAAAGATGCCAGCTGACAATATACTGCCTTGAAGTACTACTTTCCCAGTTTGGAATTAGCCTGTTGTTCCACGCCTGATTCTAACTGTTACTCCTTGAACTGTATACAGATTTCTCAGGAGGCAGGTAATGTGTTCTGGTATTCCCATCTTTTTACACAATCAAAGGCTTTGACATAATCAATAAAGCAGAAGTAGATAATTTTCTGGAATTCTCTTGCTTTCTCTATGATCCAACGGATATTTCCAATTTGATCCCATATTCCTCTGCCTTTTCTAAATCTAGCTTGAACATCTAGAAGTTCTCAGTTCATGTACTGTTGAAGCCTGGCTTGGAGAATTTTGAGCATTACTTTGCTGATGTGTAAGATGAGTGCAACTGTGTGGAAGTTTGAATGTTCTTTGGCACTGCCCTTCTTTGGGATTGGAATGAAAACTGACCTTTTCCAGTCCTATGGCCATTGCTGAATTTCCCAAATTTGCTGGCATATTGAGTGCAGCACTTTCACAGCATCATCGTACAGGATTTAAAATAGTTCGACTGGAATTTCATCACCTCCACTAGCTTTGTTTATAGTGATGCTTCCTAAGGCCCACTTGACTTTGCATTCCAAGATGTCTGGCTCTTGGTGAGTGACTACACCTTCATGGTTTTCTGGGTCATAGAGATCTTTTTTGTACTGTTCTTCTGTGTATTCTTGCCACCTCTTCTTAATACCTTCTGCTTCTGTTAGGTCCATGCCATTTCTGTCCTTTATTGAGCCCATCTTTGCATGAAATGCTCCCTTGGTATCTCTAATTTTCTAGAAGAGATCTCTAGTATTTCCTATTCTATTGTTTTCCTTTATTTCTTTGTATTGATCATTGAGGAAGGCTTTCTTATCTCTCCTTGCTATTCTTTGGAACTCTGCATTCAAATGGTTATATCTTTTGTTTTTTCCTTTGCCTTTATTTTCTGTTATTTTCTCAGCTATTTGTAAGGCCTCCTCAGACAACCATTTTGCCTTTCTGCATTTCTGTTTCTTGATAATATACTTATGCCTCCTGTACAATGTCAAGAACCTCTGTCCATAGTTCTTCAGGCACTCCGTGTATCAGATCTAATCCCTTGAATCTATTTATCACTTCCAATGTATAATCATAACGGGATTTGATTTAGGTAATACCTGTGGCCTGCCACAGGGGCAGGGGCTCTGGGTGCAGCTCCCTGGATCACACAGCCTGTGTCGCCATTAATCCCACCATTGAGACACCATTAACTCCACCAAGGCGTAATATGAGCTTAATGAATGAATTTTGTCTCTGAGAGGACTCTATACTTACCTAAATTCATGACAGGAGGATCCAAACTGAGTAGCTAATTGACTTTTTATGATAGATATGGTCAAAAAGAAAAAAAACACAGGAGATTTGTATTTGTTGCTTGCAAGTGATAGAAATCCAACTAAACTAATTTAAGCAGGGGGAAAATGTTGTTTTCATTGCTGGTTCAAAAAGTTATTCATGTTGCTTTCTGGATACAGGCATGGCTATTCTTTATGTTCAGGGAAGTTATTAGCTTTCTCTTTCTCTCAATATCTTCATTCTACTTCATTCACCCTTTTACAGACTATCTCTGTTGCAGCATGGCAACAAAATGAACCCTAGGTAGTTGTATTAGTAGAAAATCTGAAGGAATAACAGATTTTCTTAAATTCAAACTCCTTGAATAATAACTGGCTGCCTTCTCTGAGGCTCACTGTATTAGCAAGATATTAATTGCATTCAACAAGTGGCAAGAATACACAGAACTGAACAAAAAGATCATCATGAACCAGATAATCACCTAGAGCAGACATCCTGAAGAGTGAAGTCAAGTGGACCTTAGGAAGTATCACTATGAACAAAGCTGATGGAGGTGATGGAATTCCAGCTAAACTATTTCAAATCCTAAAATATGATGCTGTGAAACTGTTGCACTCAATATTCAGCAAATTTGGAAAACTCAGCAGTGGCCACAGGACTGGAAAAGGTCAGTTTTCATTCCAACCCCAAAGAGGGCAATGCAAAAGAATATTCAGGCTACCACACAATTTCACTCATTTATCATGCTAGCAAAGTAAAGCTCAAAATTCTCCAAGCCAGGCTTCAACAGTACATGAACTGAGAATCTCCATTCAAGCTGGATTTCGAAAAGTTAGAGAAACCAGAGATCAAATTGCCAACATCTGTTGGATCATCGGAAAAACAAGAGAGTTCCAGAAAAACATCTACTTAACCTCATTGGCTATGTTAAAGCTTTTGACTATGTGGATCTCAACAAACTGTGGAAAATTCTTAAAGAAATGGGGATACCAGACCACTTTACCTGACTTCTGCAAAACCTGTATGCAGGTCAAGAAGCAATAGATAGAAGTTGACATGGAGCAATGAACTGGTTCAAATTTGGGAAAAGAGTATGTCAAGACTGTATATTGTCACCTTGCTTATTTAACTTCTATGCCGAGTACATCATGCAAAAATGCCAGGCTGGATGGACCACAAGCTGGAATCAAGATTGCTGGGAGAAATATCAGTAACCTCATATACACAGATGACACCACTCTTATTGCAGAAAGTGAAGAAGAACTAAAGAGCCTCTTGATGATGATGAAGGAGGGGAGTAAAAAAGATGGCTTAAAATTCAACATTCAAAAAGCTAAGATCATGGCGTCTGGGCCATCATTTCATGGCAAATAAATGGGGAAACAAACAGTGACAGACTTTATTTTCTTCAGCTCCAAAATTGCTATGGATGGTGACTTCAGCTATGAAATTAAAGCATGCTTGCTCCTTGGAAGAAAATCTATGATAAATCTAGACAGCATATTAAAAAGCAGAGAAATTACTTTGTCAACAGAGATGGGTATAACTAAAGCTACAATTTTTCCAGCTGTCAGGCAGGCACGGATATGAGAGTTGGACAGTATAAAAGGCGGAGCATTGAAGAATTGATGCTTTTGAACTGTGATGTTGGAGAAGACTCTTGAAGGTCCCTTGGACTGCAAGGAGATCCAACCAGTCCATCCTAAAGGAAATCAGTCCTGAATAGCCATTTTAAGGACTGATGCTGAAACTCTAATACTTTGGTCACCCGATGCAAAGAGTGAACTTACTGGCAAAGAACCTCATACTAGGAAAGACTGAGGGCAAGAGAAGGGGACAATAGAGAATGAGATGGTTGGATGGCATCGCTGACTCAATGGACCTGAATTTGAGCAAACTCTGGAAGATGGTGAAGGGCAGGTAGCCTTGCATGCTATAGTCTATGGGGTTGCAAAGAGTTGGATACAATAGAGCTGTTGAATAACAACAACAATTTCACTCAATAGCTATAAAGGGTAGAAGAGATAGAAGAGTCACAATAGTGTATGTGGCTATTGAGATGTAGGATGTTATATCTATATCATGATATCACTCTTCATGCTCACTAAATTGCTTCAGTCATGTCCAACTGTGCAATCCTATGGACTATAACCCACCAGGCACCTCTGTCACGGGCTTCTCCCGGCAAGAATACTGGAGTGGGTTGCCATGACCTCCTCCAGGAGATCTTCCTGACCCAGGGATCGAATCTACATCTCTTATATCTCTTGCATTGGCAGGTGGATTCTTTACCACTAGCACCACCTGGGAAGACTGATATCACTCCAGCTGTAGTCATGATTTGTCAGATGGATGGAGTTCAGCCTATGCACCACAGAAACATTAGTGACCTGGAATTAGGTTTGAATCAGGAAACACCATTATACCAACACCATTTGGTATTTTTAGAAATTGGTGAGAGTATTATTATTTATTTCAAAGTCAGGAAAGTGTTAGAAAACATGAGTTCCTAGCCATATGGTATAAATAAAAGAAACAGACATTGTTTTTGCAGAGCTTAAATTATGGAGGTCCACGCAGACAAATAGGGAGGCAGTTCCAATAAATAGCATTGATAAACTCTACAATGAGACAAGTATAAGGTATTATGGGTGAATTTATGAGGGAGTGCTAATCTAATTAGCCAGTGGGAAATTCAGGATATGAAGTTAGATAGCACTGGAAAGGAATGGGAACAATATGTGAGCCAATAAGTTGATTTTCAAAAGAAATACTTTGAAAAATATTCTTAATTACTTGTTTATTTGCTTTAACTATTACTAAATACCTGTGTTAGAATCCTTGAACAATTACCCTTTTTTTCTTTCCTTCCCTCCACCAGTTGCTACCACCTTATATGTAACCCATTGATAGGTACAGTGTTTAGTCACTCAGTCATGTCCGACTCTTTGCGACCCCATGGACTGTAGTTCACCAGACTCCTCTGTCCATGGGGATTCTCCAGGCAAGACTACTGAAGTGGGTTGCCATGCCTTCCTCCAGGGGATTTTCCCAACCCAGAGATCGAACCCAGGTTTCCCACATTGCAGGCAGATTCTTTGCCATCTGAGCCACCAGGGAATCCCATTGATATAATGAGAGGGAAATATTTCCTGCTTTAATTTTTGGATCTCACTTGATTCTTCACTGAGAACTCAATGATTTTAGTTGTAAGGCAGGAAAGCATCTCTTAGAACATTGAAAGGCAAGCTGTAACAAGCCTAGCCTGGAATAGTACAAAGAATCCTTGAATACATTTTTCAGGTTAGGCCCTTTGTTGTAAAAGAAAGGAAATGAGATAGATGTGAGAAGCAAAAAATAATATAAAAAAGAGTTCAACTTTGCAGCTAGAAAAAGCCTGGCTAGAAGCCACAGGTATATTATATAAGTAACAGAATTTTCTCCTAAGTCTCAGTTTCTCTATCTGAACAAAGGTAATAACATTTGTCTTCCAGGATTTAAACAAGATTCAAGTACACTATTATTCACTACTTAATACACAGTAGATGTTCAAAAAACATTGGTTTAGTTCTTGATTATTAATAAATAGTGATAATTTTTGAGAAGTGAAAGTTATCACTGGTATATTCTATTTATAAAAATGACAGTTTGCAAATAAGAAAGAACTCATTTATTAACTTTCCAATACAGGTCAGGCTTTGTTCATGTTTATATTCTTAAGTGCTTTTCAAATATCCTCTGGGATATTTGATTTTATCTCTTAATTTTAAAATCAAGAATACGTGAAATTTCATTTGAGGAAGAATGGAGAATCAGAGTGGTCTAGTGAGGTTGAACAGATGTGTGTTCAAAATATAGCTCAAACATTAATAGCTTAATGATCCCCTGAAGTGCTTGGCACAAATTAAGTCATCATCATTTTTTTATTATTCGTACTCTAAGTATCATAAATTGATTAATCTCATTGGGCTTTTGTGGAATATTGAGTATTACACGGGAACATGAAGATGTTTAAGCAAAATGCATGGGATATAATTGAGATCTAAAAATTATTAATTAGCCTCCCCTTATTATATTCCAGGGAGAGCAAAGCCCAGGATTATCTAGAAAAATAAGGTAGAATTTGGAAGATGAGTATAAACTGGAGAGTTAAGTCCCTAAAGTTGATTGATACAGGAAGTTTTCACAAATTTTTAGTCTGGCTTTACTCTGTAATTGATCAGTCTTCTGCTTCACTTCTTTTGTCTTAAGATGAATTAGCATGAAATATGTGGCCTAATCAGCAGGGCTATGGAGAAAATTCAAACAGTGAATTCTATTTCACTAATTCTCCCCATGGTTAAAAAAGAGTGAAAAAGTTGGCTTAAAGCTCAACATTCAGAAAACGAAGATCATGGCATCTGGTCCCATCACTTCATGGCAAATAGATGGGGAAACAGTATAAACAGTGTCAGACTTTATTTTTCTGGGCTCCAAAATCACTGCAGATGGTGACTGCAGCCATGAAATTAAAAGATGCTTACTCCTCGTAAGGAAAGTTATGACCAACCTAGATAGCATATTCAAAAGCAGAGGCATTACTTTGCCAACAAAGGTCCGTCTAGTCAAGGCTATGGTTTTTCCAGTGGTCATGTGTGGATGTGAGAGTTGGACTGTGAAGAAAGCTGAGAGCTGAAGAATTGATGCTTTTGAACTCTGGTGTTGGGCAAGACTCTTGAGAGTCCCTTGGACAGTGAGGAGATCCAACCATTCCATTCTAAAGGAGACCAGTCCTCGTGTTCTTTGGAAGGAATGATGCTAAAGCTGTAACTCCAGTACTTTGGCCACCTCATGCAAAGAGTTGACTCATTGGAAAAGACTCTGATGCTGGGAGGGATTGGGGGCAGGAGGAGAAGGGGGCGACAGAGGATGAGATGGCTAGATGGCATCAACAACTCAATGGCCATGAGTCTGAGTGAACTCTGGGAGTTGGTGATGGACAGGGAGGCCTGGCGTGCTGCGATTTATGGTGTCGCAAAGAGTCGGACACGACTGAGCGACTGAACTGAGCTGAATTCTCCCCATGGTTATTAAGAGGGTTTATGGAAAAAAATACATAGAGAATGTTCTATAGGGATTATTTCATGCTTAAAAGGGTGCCTCTGAAGTTTCCATTGGTATGTTTCAATTCAAACATCATTGAAGAGTATCAAAAAGCCAGAATCTACTGTAGTGAGCTGATAGCTGGCCCTCCAACTCATGTTCACACACACACACACACACACACACACACACACAATTTTAGATTTCAATGACTGGCAGTGTCTAATTGCTCTCAGAGATGGCATCACGGAATTTATATGCAGAGCTGAAGATTCTCTTGTGCACCTAAAAGCATTAGCGAACTCTTCTGTCTAAGACAGCTTCTCCTGTAGGAAACAAATAATCTAACAATAATATTTATATCAGTAGCTATAGGTTTTATTGGGTAATAAATATATTGCAACAATATACAAAATTCTTATGAATCTCTCTTTATAGGTAAAGAAATCAAAATTGAGAAAACGTTACATAAATTGCCTAGAATTATCCAATTGCATAACATGGTTTCAAATATACACTCACTGAGTTCAAAGCATGATTTCTTACCCACCTCATTTATGGCAGTAGGAAAGATGGCCTGTTCTTAGGGGGTTCAAAGTGATTAGTGGTCAAGAGGTGACTAATTCTTTTCTCTTCTGACTCTTTCACTTCCTTTCAGTTAGCCTGCTGATTTTCAAAACACTGAAAGTTTCCTTATTGCCTAGTGAATCAAGTACAAATTCCTCAAGGTTTTCCATAATATGGCCCAAACCAGTGTTTCCAAAAAGCTTTCAGCACTCACTGAATGCAATAGTCAAATTGGATTATTTATTGTCCTCAGAACCTACGGGCTTTCACATGATTGTTTTTGCCGACGATAGTCCCTCTGATCCCTAGAGAAGGGAATGGCTACCTACTCCAGTATTCTTGCTTGGAGGATTCCATGGAAAAAAGAGCCTGGCAGGCTGTAGGTCCACAGGATCGCCAAGAGTCAGACACAGCTGAGCAAATAACACACACACATACTGCCTGAAAGATACCATTCTACAGTTAAACTGTTGGCTATTTTTCAAGCATCAGGTTAATTCTCTCTTGTGTAAGACTTGCTTGAACCCTACAGTCAGGTATTATCTCACTCATTGTAACACACAAGGTTCATACCATTACTTTGCTCTGTATTGTGGGTGAGAAAATTCCTAGAAAATATGCAACTGTATATTTTATGGCTTGATAAAGTTGTGATCATCCTACAATCTATTATTATGCAGAACGATCACTCAGAAGAAGGTAGATAACATTAGAGATCAAGTAGTTAGTAGAGCAATGATTTAAAGAGAAGCACAGAGGTTACAGCTGAACTAAAACCGCAATCACGAGAAAAAGCTGACAACTTATGGAAACAGAGAACACATCAGACAAAGGGAATGCCAATTGTGAAAGCTAGGGAGCAGAAAGAAGCCAGGTATATTCCTGGAACTTAGGACCAGTAGGGCTGGAGCCTCATAAATGAAGAGTGAAGGGGTGTAGCATGACGTGGAATCGGAGAATGAAGCGGGCCATGGAATGTCTTCTGAATTCAATGGATGGTGATGGAAGGGCATACAAACATTGAGATGGCATAATCTGATTTTCTGATTTAAATGTTCATTCTTGCCCTTTTGTGTAGAGTTGAATGGAGGAAAGAAAAATGGCAAAAAATTAGTTAGGAAGCCGTTATCATAATTCAGATAAAAGGTGCTGATACTTAGGCCAGGATGGTGTCTGTGGATATGAGAAGTGTGTGGTTCTGGGTATACATTATTTTAGAGATAGGTAAAAGTGGAATCACAGTGGATGAGCAGAATATGCAAAGTATTTTAAAAAATGAATTAAGAGGGGCTTTTATTTTCTTATTGTTTTGGCCGTGCTGGGTCTTTACTGTGACCCATGGGATCTTTGTTGTAGCACACAGGCTTTCTCTTGTTGCAGAGCAGGGGCTCTAGAGCACGTGGGCTCAGTAGTTGCAACCTACAGGCTTAGTTGCCCCACAGTGTGTGGGATCAAACCCATGTCTCCTGCATTGGAAGAAGGATTCTTAACCACTGTACCATCAAGGAGGTCCCTACGAGGGACTTTTAAAATGTTATGATATGCTGGGGGTGGGGGCTTCCCTGGTGACTCAGTAGTAAAAGAATCTGCCTACAAATGCAGAAGACTCATGAGACATGGGTTCAATCTCTGGGTTGGGAAGATCCCCTGGAGGATGAAATGGCAACCCACCCTATTATTCTTGCCTTGGAAATCCCATGGACAAAGGAGCCTGGCCAGCTGTAGTCCATCGGATTGCAAAGAGTCAGATGCAACTGAGCAGGCAAGCACGATACACTGAGAAAACAGGGGTACCCAAAGTTTTAGAAAGAATTTTAAATGGTAGGCTTTGGGTGTGTTAAGATTGAAGTCATAATTGTAGTAAATTTAGATGTAAATTATATGGTTGGATATCAGGTGGGTCTAAGAGGAGTGAGTGATCAAGACTATGTATAAAATGTGCAAGCTAGCATATGTAAAACCCAGTGAGAGTATAGATAAAAATAAAATATCCACGCTGAGTCTTAAGCTATTAAACATCCAAAGGCTCAGTAGAGAACAAGAGTCAGCAAAGGATGCTTAGGAAGAACAGCCAGAGGGAAGTGAAACAAAGACAAAAAGAAGAGATAGCACTAAGACCTGGAAATGCAAGTGTTTCCAGAAAGATGGTGTGGTCAGCTCCACTGAAAGCTACTCAGTGTCAAGAGGAGTACAGAAAATGGTGTATGCATCATTACTGTACCCTTAATAAAAAGCATATCTGGGAAGTGATTGGGAGAGTGGCCACATAGGAATTGGTTAAAGGGTGACTGAGACTTGTAGCTCTGGGGAAAAAAAAAAAAGACAGATTCAGGTAATGTGAGAAATATTTACAGAAAGCGTCTACCTGCAATGCAGGAGACCTGGATTTGATCCATGGGTCAGGAAGATCCAGGAGAAGGAAATGGCAGCCCACTCCAGTATTCTTGCCTGGAGAATCCCATGGATGGAGGGGCCTGGTAGGGTACAGTCCACGGGGTCGCAAAGAGTCGGACACGACTTCACTTTCACTTTCAACTTTCTACAACTTACATTTTAAACTTTAAACATAAAGAACAGAAGTCATACAGATGGCAATGATACAAAAGAATGGTCAGCATAAGAACTGATACTGTGGTTGCCCTTTGGAAGATAATAATTACCAGTAACATAAGAGCTTGAAGTTTAAAGGCAGGGACAAAAATTTAGGTCCCCAAATTGGTGAGATAATACCGAAACACTTGCAGAAATTCTGCACACATGAAGGACTGCATTTCAAGAAGTTGTTTTTGTGTGACAGAAAATAATCTCCCCAGAGAAAGCAAAATTAAAAGCAGATATTTCACATTATCCAAATGATCCAGATCAATATAAACATTAACATCAACACCAGAGATACCCCTGTGGTGTCTGAAAGAAGCAATTATTAAAACAAACAAACAAAAAAGTAACTGAAAATTCAGCCTGCAAGAGAATTCTTCAATGGAAGGGAGGAGAGGGGGGACTACAAACATGAGTCCATAATTTTAAAAAAGGCAAGAATGATTGTATTAACTTCCAAGAATACAATATCATATAATGAATTTAGCAAATGGAGATTGCAAAAAAAAAAAAAAGTCTATTTAAAACAATGTCCCTTCTATAGATATATAAAAGGTTATATACTCTGAAAATTCCTCAAACTATAGATATTTTTTCATGCTTGTGAGGCACAACAGAACTTTTAAAATGTATAACTGTTACTTGAATAAGAAATTGGAATTTTAGGGACCAATATAGAAAAAAGATAAATGAAACCAGAGTGATAAAGTAACACTGAAGCTCTGTTTAGTGGAGAAATTTAAAACATTAAGGATTTTTTGCTAACATTTTTATTATGAAAGGTTTTGAACATACTAAAAAGATGAACAGGGAGAATTCACATTTTCACCACCTAAATTCTGCTGTTAACATTTATAATATTTGCATTCTTACATATTCACCCATTTATCCACCTATCCTTTATTTTATCTTATTTTTGATGCCTGCCAAAGTGGCTTCCTGCCGCGGCCAGCACAAGCAAGAGTCGCACCTGCACAGGGAGAGAACGGAGCATCCCCGCTAAGAAAATAAGAGATAGACAAAAGATGGGGTTGAGAGGATCAGACCAAAATGGCTGATACCTTGCTTTATTGTGCTGCGGTATATATAGGGTAAAGTACGTGACTTAAGGCACTCACAAGGTTGTTTTTTAATCTCAGGATACAATCACCAGACCCTTACCATTGTATACAGAACACAATCAGAATATCTATCTTCTATGAAATATACACAATAAGATAATCTATCTTCTATGAAATGTTGCCGAAACCAAACATCTTGGAGCCTTAAGGGTTATAAAAACTCTTGAGGGTGGCGGGACAGGGAGCTTAGGCACGTGTCCTAGGGCCCGGCATACCTGCCAGGGAGCTCCCAAGACTTAACCCTTCACGGGTCGTCCCCCGCAGCTCCCCTCTCTTTATTTTTTAAAAGCTCCATAAGATGTTGGTGTTGCAACATGTTTTTATGTATTAAAACTCTCATATGTAAAAATTCTTTAACAATGCTACGAATAAGGCAAGGAGCTAAACAAATTATGATAAGCACAACAGTCAGAACCGCGCCCATAGCAATTATACTTCGCCACAGTGAATGAAGGCTAGGAAAGTTAGAAAATAAATTTTGTAAAAAATTATCGACGGTATCAGCTATATTCAAAGTAGCTTTTGGAGAATTTTCGATGTCAAGAATTTCATTGTGCAATTGTAAAAGATCTAAAGAAACATTAGTATTAAACCAAATTCCTTGCAGATGTTTTTTCACCTTATCCCACGGAAAGTCAGAAGTATTGTAAGGCTTTTTTGTAACACAAATCCATTTATAATTAGCATGGCATTGAATTTTCATGCGAAAATTAATGCTCTGAACTTGTTCTCCTAGAACTCTAACTACATCATATAAAGCGGATAATCTATCTTCTATTTTTTTATCTATATCTTCTTGAGTTCCCATTACTTTAGTAACATTATATGACAAGGAATCTACAGTATGAGCAGCTTGAATGGATTGTGCTAAAGATACAGAAGCAGTAACAGCAGTTGCTATAAGGGTGATTAAAGATACTATACCCAGAATAATCAGGCTCAGACCTCTTTTAGGACGGCTAAGAGCCGTATTAATGCGTTGTAACAATTCTAAAGCAGTCTCATCATACCATTCTTCAGTTATTTCAACAGGTAGCATTACAAAAGCAGGTTGTTTTACTATTATAACTTGTTCTCCTTTGGCTACACCTCTAATGCAATTAGTAAGTATGCAATCAGAACAATTTAAATGATAAATATTCAATGACAGTGTTATTTCCATATGGCCTTGTATCAACATGAATGGATAAGGGACACAAGCTCGGGGATATAAAAATCCTGTAACTCCCACATCACCATATTTGCTCCCACTAATATTGGGCTGTAAATATAGACTATTGCCATGACCAAAAGCAGCCAAAAGTTTCCATAGTTCTGTCTGATATATAGGAGCAGTGTTTACAGAGAGAATGGGTGGATGCTGTCCTCGATATTCGGGGAAATCAGGTGTTCCTCCAGGTGCCCAGTCCCATAAAAGGGTGGTATTGGCATTGTTGATGTTATACACCGATGCAATTCGTGCTCGACATAAAGTCCAAGGAGTGTCTATTCCTATGCCGATGCTTAAATGTTTGTCACAAAACGGAATGTCGAGGGGTCCGGTTCCGTCACGGTACGATCTCTTTCCGGTTTTTTCATCAATGCCTGAAATAGTCACTCGAGGATAGGATATATCAGCTGACACCTGTATACAATGAGGATGCTGTGATTGATAAGAAAAGCACATAGGGTATTGAGTAGTAAGACCATAAAAGGAGATATTGGCTTGCTGAGGAGAAACGTGAATATCTGATTTTCCTCCTAAAAGACTTGTATCATTAACATATACAGGTACTGTTTCTTTATCCCATCCTAAGGATTGAATCATAGGCGGATCAGGAATGTATGCCCAAAAAGCCGCAGCTGCCCCGTTTTGTATCCGCTGTAACAATAATAATAACATGATCAGTATATTAGTAGGTGTCACTGGAGGTTGTACATGAGCCTCATTCCAAGCATATCGCATCAGCGCCTCAATTTGCCTCTGAGTAGGCAGCTCACTCGTGGGCTCGCTCAGTGTCATGCGTTGCATTTGATGCGTCAGGGAGTTCCTCTGCCGCGCGTACCAGCCTTTCCGGAATCCAGCGCGGCGCTTCGGCATCCTGTGGAAAAACACAAACATGCCCTCGTCCCCATATTAGTACAGGGTCTGGCCCATACCACAGATTGGTAAGTGGATCCTTCCATCGTACAAGTGGTTTTTTGCATGAGGATCGTTCTCCCCAAAAACGCTGGGCTGCTGAATTGCCTTCTGCGTCTAAAGTTAAAAAATTTAAAACATAAAGAGCATGGTTTAAGGCGTTATGCGGTGAGGGGCTATACAGTTCATTCCCCTTTTTTTGTTTTAATAATTGATGTTTAAGGCGTTGATGGGCTCGTTCCACAATACCTTGTCCCTGTGGATTATAAGGAATTCCTGTTTTATGATGAATTTGGAAAGAAAGACAAAAACGTTGAAAAGAACGGCTAGTATAACCAGGTCCATTATCTGTTTTAAGGGTTTGTGGGATTCCTGAAGTAGAAAAGCAAAACAGCAAATGTTGAATACAGTGACGTGTTGATTCTCCAGTGTGAAGGGAAGCCATGAGAAAATTGGAAAAAGTGTCAATAGAGACATGAACATATTTAAGACGCCCAAATTGAGGAATGTGAGTAACATCTGTTTGCCAGAGGTGATTAGGGCGTAAACCTCGAGGGTTGACACCATATTGAGGGAGAACAAAGAATTGAGGACAGGTAGAGCAAGATTTAACAATTTGTCGTGCAGCTTCACGGGAAATTTTAAATTGCAACCGTAAAGAATGACTATTTTGGTGATGTAAATCATGGGATTTTCGGGCTGCATCAATAGCTGATTGGAAAAACACTTGTTTAGTAAGAACGTCCGCAGTGTGATTGCCTTGTACGAGGGCACCAGGAAGGGTGGAGTGTGCACGAATATGTCCAAAGAAACAGGGGTGTTGGCGGCAATGGAGAACCTGTTGAATCAATGTAAATAAGTTAAGAACTTCAGGAGAGGTGGTGCCGATAATTGGAACAGTTTTAATCATCTGTAAGGCACCGACCACATAGGAGCTGTCCGTAAATAAATTGAAGGAAGTAGGTACAGTTAGCAACGCTTGGTGGACTGCAAATAATTCCACAACTTGAGCAGAAGAAAAACTGGTTTGTGCGTAATAGGTTTGATGGTTAATGATTAAAGCTGCAGTTCCATTAGAAGAACCATCTGTAAATATAAGTGTCGCTTCGGGAATAGGTTGTCGGCGAACTATTTTTGGAAAAATAAAGGCATGAGAGCTAGCAAATTGTAACAATTTATCAGAAGGGTAATGACGAGTAACCCGTCCCGGGTAATTTGCAAAAGCTATAGACCAATTATCTGAAAATTGAAAAAGCCAATCTTGTTGTTCTAAAGCATAAGGAACACAAATGAAGGGGGGTTCCATACCAAAATATTGGATGGCCTCGTGACGTCCCTTTGCTACAATTTTTGCAACAAGTTCATAGTAAGGGAGCAGATGTTTAGTTGGAGTAGCAGATAGATATATCCATCGCAAAGGTTTATCTTGATAAAGTACCCCTGTGGGTGCTCGGGGGGTAGGAAGTATATACAAACCCCATGATCGTTGGTAATCACAATAAGTAATCTGTTGTTGTCTAATAGCTTCTTCTATTGATTGTAAAGCAGTTCGTCCTTCTAAAGAAAGTGTTCGGGGTGACGCAGGATCAGAGTCACCTTTAAGGATGTCAAATAATGGCTGCAAGGTATAAGTGGGTAATTTTAAATAAGGACGTATCCAATTAATGTCTCCTAAAAGTTTTTGAAAGTCATTTAGAGTTTTTAAATGGTCAGTCTGTAATTTTACTAATTGGGTATTATAAACGCGAGGATATAAGGAGAAACCCAAATAATTATAAGGAAAATGAGTCTGAATTTTTTCATCAGCAATAACAAGACCATTAAGGCTTAAATGTTGTTTTAGAATCGAAAAAGCTTGATACAATAGATGTTCGTCAGCATGAGCTAGTAATATATCATCCATATAATGAACCAAATATAGCTGAGGAAAACGTTGACGAACGGGAGCTATTGCTGTAGCAACAAATTTTTGGCACAGCGTAGGGCTATTAGTCATTCCTTGCGGGAGAACTCTCCATTGATAGCGTTGCATAGGCTCTTTAAAATTAACAGAGGGTAAACTGAAAGCAAATCTTTTGCAATCTTGAGGTGCAAGAGGAATAGTGTAAAAACAATCTTTTAAATCTATAACAATGATATAGGATTTATCAGGTATAGCAGAAGGAGTGGGCAACCCAGGCGGCAATGGTGAATGGAGCGGTAGGACCGTATTGTGAGCAAGCAATCTTTAACTCTTTCAGTTGTTTAAAAGGCAGTGATTCATAATAACGCTGGTTGTTATTTTCAAAGACAGGAAAAGCAAGAGAAAAATCAGAGACAACCTCACCAAGTCGCTGTGCCTGTCTCAATGCCTTTTGCAGCGGAGACATGTTCTCAGACGGTGGAGGGGGCCCTGGAGGGGGATCGAGACCAGCCACAACAGAAGGAGCATAAGCAGGGGGAAGAGGCGGAGCAGAAGGAGATTTGGCATTGTTACTAGGAAGCTTGATTCCTGCGTTCTGTAAAGCAATAGTGAGGTTTTTAAAGCATTCAACCAATTCATCTTTAGATGTTAACGCCCCTTTTTCTTGTGCTAAAAAACCCCAATCTTCTTGATGGTATTTAGCAGCTTCTTCGTCTAATTCTGCCTCATCTGTGGATGAAAGTAAATCATCATTATCCGAAGGACGCAATAAGTTAGAAAACGGAGGGTCGCTTTCAACCCCCTCGGGAACAGCATACCTGGGTTCCGAATCAGGAACATGGAGAGGATCTTCTTCCTGTTTTAATAAATTTCCTAAACGTTTTAATTCATCATTATCAAAGTCCAGGCAGTCACGAATTAGTGTCCAAAAGGATAAAGTTTCGACAGGGATTTTTTCAGGGCCATGTAACGTATAATGAGTCCGAATTTGTTCCCCTACCTTCTTCCATGTCTCTAAATTTACTGTACCTTCTCTGGGGAACCAAGGGCAAACTTCCTCGATGAATGAAAGAAAATTGATTAATTTAGGTTTAGAAACAGTAATTCCCCTATGTTTTAACATTACAGATAACATATGCACAAACAACTGGCGACTATGCGTCTGTCCCATATTTATACTCTCAACTATATACCTTACTACTCCTCCTCAATTTAATTCACTTGTTTACTCATATACTCACTCTTTTCAATTAATAAGAGTAGTGGCGAGGAGAACTGTCGAGCTCGAGCCCCACGTTGGGCGCCACCTGCCGCGGCCAGCACAAGCAAGAGTCGCACCTGCACAGGGAGAGAACGGAGCGTCCCCGCTAAGAAAATAAGAGATAGACAAAAGATGGGGTTGAGAGGATCAGCCCCAAATGGCTGATACCTTGCTTTATTGTGCTGCGGTATATATAGGGTAAAGTACGTGACTTAAGGCACTCACAAGGTTGTTTTTTAATCTCAGGATACAATCACCAGACCCTTACCATTGTATACAGAACACAATCAGAATATCTATCTTCTATGAAATATACACAATAAGATAATCTATCTTCTATGAAATGTTGCCGAAACCAAACATCTTGGAGCCTTAAGGGTTATAAAAACTCTTGAGGGTGGCGGGACAGGGAGCTTAGGCACGTGTCCTAGGGCCCGGCATACCTGCCAGGGAGCTCCCAAGACTTAACCCTTCACGGGTCGTCCCCCGCAGCTTCCCTCGTGGCACAGACAGTAAAGAATTTGCCTGCAATGCAGAGACCTGGGTTCGATCCCTGGGTAGGGAAGATCCCCTGGAGAAGGGAATGGCAACCCACTCCAGTATGCTTGCCTAGAGAATTCCTTGGACAGAGGAGCCTGGTGGGTTATAATCCCTGGGGTTGCAAAGAGTTGGACACGACTGAGCAACTTTCACTTTCACTTTTCAAAATAAATTACAGATATCAGTACACATTACTCTCAATATTTGGGGATACACATCATTAATTGGAATTCTTTTTATATAAAATCCAACATTTTTCTTTTTATATAAAATCTATATGCATTTGAAGGCATAATTTTAACTGAGTTTTGGCAGCTGCATAAATCTGTGAAATCCAGCACCTATTAGGATATAGACTGCTACCATATTACCACTATTTCAGAAAGCTCTGTGATGACCATTCCCAATAAATATCCCTGCCACTTCCACAGGGAAACATCTTCTTGATTTTTTCTTACCTTAAAATATTTTATATAAAAGGAATCACATTGTATATACTTTATTATGTAAGAATTCTTTCACTTATCATTAATATATTTGAGATTTATTCCTGTTATTGCTTCTATCCATTATTCACTCCTTTTAACTCTGAATATATTTTACTGTGTGAGTACACCATAATTTTTATATTCATTTTCTTTTTAACTAGAAGTTTCAGAGGCCAATGCTATAAAAATTTCAAAGAACAAGTAGTATTCATTTTACATGAAACTATTTCAAATATGTTACCACAGCTGCAAAAGGACAATTTGAAAAAGAAAAATCATAGTCAATCTGGCTTATTAATATTGGTGCAAATATATCTGTTAAGATTTTAGCAAGTATGAGCCAATGGTCTCTAACAGAAGAAAGAAGCCAACAGTTTCGTCAGTCAAACACACATGCAAATAGTCATCACTACCAAGTGGAGTTTAACCTAAGAATATGAGGGTGGTTTGCTTTTCAGATGATTATACATATTTCTAGATGGATAGGAAAAAGCAACATCTTCATGATTTATTACCAAAAAAGCATTTGATATAATGTAATGTCCATCCATAACAGAGCAAGCAAAAAAAAACAAAACAAACAAACAAACAAAAAACCAACCTCAGTAAGCTAGGATTAGTTTGGCATAACTGTACACAGAAGTATCTACAATCATAAAGTTGATATGTATCAATCTTAGGTCTGTTTTTATACTTCCAATATGTGCCTATACAGAGAATGTAATAATATTTTTATGCTCAGTTTTTACATAGAAGGCAGCATTTTATTAACGCTTATTTGTTTGCTATTTGTCCCCTTTAAAATTATGAATTTTGTGACCCCATGGGCTGTACCCTGCCAGGCTTCTCTGTCCATGGGATTTCCTAGGCAAGAATGCTTGAGGGGTTTGCCACTTCCTTCTCCAGGGGATCTTCCCAAACCAGGGATCAAACCTGGGTCTCTTGCAACTCCTGCATTGGCAGGCAGGTTGTTTACCACTGTACCACCTGGGGAGCCCACCAATATTATGGATTTATCCATGTTGGTGTCTCTAGTATCTCTAGTATAGTTCATTTGTTTTAATTAATATATTTTTCTACTGCGTGAACCAGATATAGACCATTTCTGAATTCTATTGAGTAACAGGTAAGGTTTTTGTTTCTTTGTTTGCTTGTTATAGAGATGTAGTGAGTGTCCTTGGGTGTGTCCCCTTAATGCACAAATTTTAACAAAGTAGTAGGGAGAACAAGATGGCAGAGGAGTAGGTGGATGTGGAGTGCATCTCTCTCCATGTATACATCAGGAATACAACTTCAGACACAGAAATGCAGGCAGAACACCAGCTGAGACACAGAGGAGTACCTGACTGGCAGAAAATAATATATAGAACCACACAAAACTCTGTAGGATGAAGGAACTAGGGGGAAAAACAGGAGTGTTAGTAGAACTGGACCTGCCCTCAGTGGGTGGGGGAGCTGAAGCAGGGGTCCAATCCCCACATTGAGGCAATTGTCTGAGTCAGAAGAGAAACATTTAAGGCAGAGAGTGAAACAGCTGACCTGTGGCAGCCTAAATGAATGAGAATCAGACAGTCCTTGCCACAGCCATACATACCCCAAATAGAGACACAGGTCCCCTGGAAGGCCCAGAGGCTGGGAGCTGGAGTTTAGGGATTGTGGAGCAATCCCAAGGTGAGGGCTGCTGTTGACTGCATGTGGAGAGACAGATCGAGGGGATGTGAAGGAGGAGATTGTGGTGGGAAATGCCTGTGGAGAAAAGCCAGGCACCATGGAAGCAAGGTGAGGGCTGCTGTTGACTGCATGCGGAGAGATAGATCGAGGGGATGTGAAGGAGGAGATTGTGGTGGGAAATGCCTGCGAATAAAAGCCAGGCACCATGGAAGCAAGGTGATACTGCTGAGTCATGTGTAGTGGGTGGAACCATCACCATAGCCTCTCTATCCCCACATGCCAGCATCTGCAGTTGAATAACAAAGAGGCTGGCCCATCAAATGCCTGATGCACTGAACTACACAGAGCAGGACCCCACCCAGGGTGCCCCTTTAAGTGCCTGACACACTGATCTCCCAGCCAGGGTGCTCTTTTAAGTGCCTGCTGCACAGAACAACAGAGAAGGATCCCAGGCAAGAGAGCCCTCTAAGTGCCTCAACGGGCAGAGCTATGAAGAAAGACTGCTCAAAGAGGCCTTCTGATCGCCAGTTACAAGAGGCTCAAGGAAAGACTCTGAGCAAGCCATAACTCCTGCTGTGGAGGCAGTTTTTGTCCCTGCGTATTTGGTGCCACCAGGGTCCCTGCAAGCCAAGCAGCTGCGCCACCTTCAGAGCCAACCCTCGCTGGGGCAGAGCTGCCACAGGCAAAAAAGAAAACAACAACAACAACAACAACTCTTGTGTCAATGTCTGCAGGGTCGCTTCGGTCGTGTCCAGCTCTTTGTGACCCTGTAGATTGTGGCCTACCAGGCTTCTCTTTTGGGGGTGGGGGGATTCTCCAGGCAAGAATACTGGAGTGTATTGGCCAATACTGGTTGCCATACCCTTCTAGGGCACTGTATTTCTTGCTGCCCTAGCCACCAACACCCATAAGTACCTGGTGCTGCCAAAATCCCTGTGACCCAAGCAGCTGCACCACCCCCCACACCTGGCCCTCTCAGGGGCCAACCCAAGTCCTCCAGGGCAGCCTCAGGAGCAAACTCCAGTGATGACTCACATGTAGAGGTGGAAATAAAACCACAATTGAAACCCAGGGGCAGTGTGGCTAAGGAAGAAGACCTAAAACCTTCCCACCAGCTCTACAAGCTGCAGATTAAATCCACAAGTTCAACTAGGCAGACTTTGTGTCTATGGAATAAATAAAAGGACAATGAGCACTCCCACAAAAGAAAACTCACTAGCTCTGATAGCTGTGGACACTGGAGACAAGAATACATAGGAATAGGACCAGATTAGAATCTGAGCCACCCCCACAGCAGGTCCAGAGACCAGTTTAGTGTTGGAGGGCATCCTAGGGAGGTGAGGTGGATTGTGACTTCCAGAAGGGAAAGGACTCTGACAGCAGTGACTCAAGAAAAACATTTATGACTCTTATGTTTTGACTTGCTGTGTAGATTCTTTTGGATTTTTTTTTTTTTGCCTCTTTTTATCCCTCTCTGTTGCAGTTGTTGATTTTATTGGCACTATGAAATCTAATTAAGGTTCTGAGCACTTTTTCCCCCTCAGTCACTTTTTTTTTTTAATTGTTGTTATAAACCTCTGCCTCTGTGTTGGGCATTTGCAGTTCTGTGTGAAGTTTTACTCTTTTTCTCTCTTTCTCTCCTTTTTTTAATTTTAATTTTTAAACCTATTATTATTTTTCTACATTTATTCCTTTATTCATTTTTCCTACTGTTCTTTTCCCCTTGCAGTTAATCTTAATGTATATAAATCTTCTTTATTTACCTCTATTTAAATTTGCATATCTATTCTTTCTTTCCTTTCCTCTCAATATATTTGTTAGTTTTGGTTTCATTACTTCATTCCCCACTTTGCACCTTGCTGTAGTTTTGTTTTCCAGTTTGTGTTTTAGTTAGTTTTGTTTTTAACTGGTAGATATAGTTTTTGGTTTCCTTTGTTTGCTGGGTCAATCTACTTTATTTTTGTTGGACTGTTTTGACTTTGATTATGGGTGCATAAGTATATGTGTATAGTCCATTATTTTAATTATTATTTGCCTGATTTTGTAACTTCCATTTGTCTGGGGTTCATCTTTTGTTTCTCATTTTTGAGTATTTGTTTTAATGTCACTTAATACCATAACAAACCACCTTCGGAATCTTTGTTCCTGACCAGAGATCAAGCCCTGGGCCTTTGGAGTGAGAGCACTGACTCCAAGACCCTAGACTACCAGAGAACTAACTCTAAGGGGTATCAAACAGTAAGAACCCACACAAAGGAAACCGCTTGAATATAAGACTCAGCATCACTCAACCACTAGTGGAACACTATGCAGGTCGCCTCATCTAAACAACAAACAAACAAACAAAAATACAAGCCCAATTATTGGCAGACAGGATTACCACCTCTTTCAACCTTATGCATCAGAGGAAAACAGTCAAAGAAAGAAAGAAACTAACGAAAAACTCAGCACAAATCTCACCCTCTATGAAGTTAACAAAAACCAATGGACCAATCTTAGGAGGGCAGAAATCAAAAGGAAGAAAGAATTCAACATTGAAGCCTGGGAAAAGGAGGCTTCAAATACAATAAGTTAAAAAAAAAGGCAGAAAAATATTACACAAATGAAGGAACAAACTAGAAACACAGAAGTCCAAATAAATGAAGAAGAAATAGGCAAACTACCTGAAAAAGAATTCAGAATAATAGTAGTAAAGATGACCCAAAACCTTGAAAACAAAATGGAGAAAATGCAGGAATCAATTAACAAAGACAGAGAAGGCAATGGCACCCCACTCCAGCACTCTTGCCTGGAAAATCCCATGGATGGAGGAGCCTGGTGGACTGTAGTCCATGGGGTCGCTAAGAGTCAGACACGACTGAGCAACTTCACTTTCACTTTTCACTTTCATGCATTGGAGAAGGAAATGGCAACCCACTCCAGTGTTCTTGCCTGGAGAATCCCAGGGTCGGGGGAGCCTGGTAAGCTGCCGTCTATGGGGTCGCACAGAGTCGGACACGACTGAATCAACTTAGCAGCAGCAGCAGAAGAAGAAGAATTAAAGAATAAATATACAGAGACAACACAATTACTGAAATTAAAAATACTCTAGAAGGAATTAATAGCAGAATATATGAAGCAGAAGAATGAAGAGCTGGAAGATAAAATGGTGGAAATAACTTTTGAGGAGCAGAATAAAGTAAAAAGAATGAAAAGAACTGAGGATAGGCTCAGAGACCTCTGGGACAATATCAAACACATCAACACTCGAATTATAGGGGTCCCAGAAGAAGAAGAGAAAAAGAAAGGGTACGAGAATATTTTTGAAGTGATTAGAGTTGAAAATTTCCCTGACAGGGAAAAGGAAATAGTCAATCAAGTCCAAGACGAACAAAGAGTCCCATACAGGACAAACTCAAGGAGAAATACACCAAGACACATATTAATCAAACTAACAAAGACTAAACACAAAGAAAGAATCTTAAAAGCAGCAAGGGAGAAGCAACAAGTAATATACAAGGGAAATCCCATACGCTTAACAGCTGATCTACAAGGGAAATCCCATACGCTTAACAGCTGATCTACAAGGGAAATCCCATACGCTTAACAGCTGATCTACAAGGGAAATCCCATACACTTAACAGCTGATCTACAAGGGAAATCCCATACGCTTAACAGCTGATCTTCCAGCCGAAACTCTGCAGGCCAGAAGGGAATACATTTAAAGCACAGAATATATATAAAGTATGAAAGGAGAAAATCTAAAACTAAGATTACTGTACCTGGCAATGATCTCATTCAAAATTGATAGAGACATAAAAAGCTTTTCAGACAAGCAAAAGTTAAGAGAATTCAGTACCACTAAAACAGCTTTACAACAAATGTTAAAGGGACTTTTATAGTCAAGAAATACAAGAGAAGAAAGAAAATCTACAAAATCAACCCCAAACAATTACAAATAAGAAAATATATATCAATAATTACTTTAACCATAAATGCATTAAATGCACCAACCAAAAGACACAGACTGGCTGAATGGATCCAAAAACAAGACCCATATACATGCTATCTACAAGAAACTCACTTGAGACCTCAAAACACATATAGACTGAAAGTGAGAGGATGGAAAAATATATTCCATGCAAACAGGAAGCAAAAGAAAGCTGGAGTAGCAAACTCATATCAGACAAAATAGACCTTAAAATAAATGCTTAAAGTAAAAAGCATTCACAGATGAACAAGAAATAAAAGGAATCCAGATCAGAAAAGAAGAAGTAAAGCTTTCACAGTTTGAAGATGACATGTTACATAGGAAACCCTAAAGATAACATCAGAAAATTACTAGAACTAATCAGTGAATTCAGCAAAGTTGCAGTATACAAAATCAATATACATAAATCACTTGCATTTCTATATACTAACAATGAGATATCAGAAAGAGAAATTAAGGAATTAATCACATTCCCCATTGTAAAAAAAAGAAAAAAGAATTAAATATCTAGGAATAATCTTACCTAGGGAGACAAAAGAACTGTACGCAGAAAATTATAAGATGCTAACGAAAGAAATCAAAGACAACATAAACTGATGGAGAGATATTCCATGTTCCTGGGTAGGAAAAATCAATATTGTGAAAAGGACTATAATACAAAATGCAATCTACACATTTAATGTGATCCCTATCAAATTACTAATGATGTTTTTCACAGAACTAGAACAAAAAAAAAATTTCACAATTCATATGGAAACCCAAAAGATCCCAAGTAGCCAAAGCCATCTTGAGAAAGAAGAATGGAGCTGGAGAAATCAACTTCCTGGTTTCAGGTTATACTACAAAGCTACAGCCATCAAGAGAGTATGGTCAGTCAATCAGTTCAGTCACTCAGTCATGTCCGAGTCTTTGCGACCCCATGAATTGCAGCACGCCAGGCCTCCCTGTCCATCACCAACTCCCAGAGTTCACTCAGACTCATGTCCATCGAGTCAGAGAGTATGGAAGTGGCACAAAAAAAGAAATATAGACCAATGGAGCAAGACAAAAAGCCCAGAAAAAAACCTTGCACATATGGGTACCTTACTTTTGACAAAGGAGTCAAGAATATATAATGGGACAAAGACAGCCTATTCAATAATGGTGCTGGGAAAACTAGACAGCTGCATATAGAAGAATGAAATTAGAACACTTCCTAACACCATACACAAAGATAAACTCAAAACAGATTAAAGACTTAAATGTAAGACCAGAAAGTATAAAACTCTTAGAGGAAAACATAGGCAGAACACTTGATGATATAAATCAAAGCAATATCCTCTATACACACCTGCAAGAGAAATGGAAATAAAAAGAAAAGTAAGCAAGTGGGACCTGATTAAACTTAAAAGCTTTTTCACAGCAAAGGAAACTATAGGCAAGATGAAAAGACAGCCCGCAGAATTGGAGAAACTAATAGCAAATGAAACAGTTGACAAATGATTAATTTCAAAATATACAAGCAGCTCATACAGCTCAAAGCCAGAAAAACAAACCCAATCAAAAAGTGGGAAAAAGACCTAAACAGACATTTCTTCAAAGAAGACATACAGATGGCTAACAAACACATGAAATGATGCTCAACACTGCTCATTATTAGAGAAATCCAAATCAAAATACAATGAGATATCACCTCACGGTTAGAATGGCCATCATCAAAAAGTCTACAAAAAATAAATACTGGAGAGGGTGTGGCGGAAAGGGAATGCTCTTGCATTCTTGGTGTGAATATAAATTGATACAACTGCTATGGAAGATGGTATGTAGATTCCTTAAAAACTAGGAATAAAACCGCCATATGACCCAGCAATCCCACTCCTAGGCATATACCCTCAGGAAACAAAAATTGAAAATGATACATGTATCCAGTTTTTCATTGCAGCACTATTTAAAATAGCTAGAACATGGAAGCAACAGAGATGTCCATCAGAAAATGAATGGATAAAGAATCGTAGTACATATTCAGTTCAGTTCAGTTCAGTCACTCAGTCGTGTCCGACTCTTTGCAACCCCATGAATCGCAGTACGCCAGGCCTCCCTGTCCATCACCAACTCCCAGAGCTCACGTCCATCGAGTCAGTGATGCCATCCAGCCATCTCATCCTGGGTCGTCCCCTTCTCCTCTTGCCCACAATCCCTCCCAGCATCAGAGTCTTTTCAATGAGTCACCTCTTCACATGAGGTGGCCAAAGTACTGGAGTTTCAGGTTTAGCATCATTCCTTCCAAAGAAATCCCAGGGCTGATCTCCTTCTGAATGGACTGGTTGGATCTCCTTGCAGTCCAAGGGACTCTCAAGAGTCTTCTCCAACACCACGGTTCAAAAGCATCAATTCTTCATTACTTTGCCAACTAAGGTCCGTCTAGTCAAGGCTATGGTTTTTCCTGTGGTCATGTATGGATGTGAGATTTGGACTGTGAAGAAAGCTGAGTGCCGAAGAATTGATGCTTTTGAACTGTGGTGTTAGAGAAGACTCTTTAGAGTCTCTTGGACTGCAAAGAGATCCAACCAATCCATTCTGAAGGAGATCAGCCCTGGGATTTCTTTGGAGGGAATGATGCTGAAGCTGAAACTCCAGTACTTTGGCCACCTCATGCAAAATGTTGACTCATTGGGAAACACTTTGACGCTGGGAGATATTGGGGGCAGGAGGAGAAGGGATGACAGAGGATGAGATGGCTGGATGGCATCACTGACTCAATGGACGTGAGTCTGAGTGAACTCCGGGCGTTGGTGATGGACAGGGAGGCCTGGCGTGCTGCGATTCATGGGGTCACAAAGAGTCGGACATGACTGAGCGACTGAACTGAATGCATGCATGGAGAATGCAATGGCACCCCACTCCTGTACTCTTGCCTGGAAAATCCCATGGATGGAGGAGCCTGGTAGGCTGCCGTCCATGCTAACGGTCTGACACGACTGAGCGGCTTCGCTTTCACTTTTCACTTTCATGCATTGGGGAAGGAAACGGCAACCCACTCCAGTGTTCTTGCCTGGAGAATCCCAGGGTTGGGGAAGCCTGGTGAGCTGCTGTCTATGGGGTTGCACAGAGTCGGACACGACTGAAGTGACTTAGCAGCAATGCATATATACAGTATCTAGAAAATTGGTACTGAAGGATTTATGTACATGGCAGCAATGGAGAAACAGACATAGAGAATAGACTTATGGACATGGGGAGAGGGAGGAGAGGGTGAGATGAATGAAAAGAGTAAAATGGAAACTTACATTGCCATATGTACAATAGATACCAATGGGTATTTGCTGTATGGCTCAGGAAACTCAAACAGGGGCTCTGTATCAACTTAGAGGGGTGGGTTGGGGAGGGAGATGGAAGGGAGGGTCAAAAGGGAGGGGATATATGTATACCAATGGCTGATTCATGTTGAGATTTTACCAAAACCCACAAAATTCTGTAAAGCAATTATCCTTTAATAAAAATTTAAATAAATTAATAATAATAATAAAATATATTAGCTAGGTGGAAGGTTTATTGGGATTTTTCATCTTTTTATATGCTGTTAATTTGCTCTACAAGTTATAGCAATTGATATCCCTACCACATTAAATAAATATCCCTTTCCCCATATCCTTCCTAAAATCTAATCTTATCAGTTTCTTTAATTTCTTTTTAAAAAATTCACCGGAATGAGAATGTTTTCTATTCATGTTTAAATTTGGATTTTCTTATGATTGCATTTTATTGACTAGTTTGTTTCCTATCAGAATGCTTGTTCAAAGCTTTTGTCTATTTTAAAAACCTGATCTATTCATCTATTTATTATTTATTTGAAAGGAAATCTTTATGTAGGTTGTATTTAAATATTTGTTGGCTATGTGATTTCTCATACCTGCTGCTTAATAGTTTATTCACTCCTGATGTCTTTTGTCAAATATAATATTTCATTTACAGTGGCCAGGTGAATAATTTAATTTTCAGTGGCTAACCTTTTCTATTATGATTTGTACCTTTTATCTTATTCAAACAAATATTTTCTTATCCTGGAATCATGAAGATATTTTATCATGTTTTCTAAAAGTACTATGGTTTTCCTTTGTAGAAGCCTATAAAAATGACATTAGGTTAGGAAATATTTTCCTGAGTGATGAGAACTCAAGCATTATGAGATAAGGTGACTTGCTTTCCTTTGTATAGCTAAACAGAGATAGAATTTGTATTGAAGTCTGTAGCCTCGATTCATAAGCCCAGATATACTTTAACTCTATAAAATGGTTGGAAGTTAAAATATTTTCTTCTTAGAAATACTTGAATCTGAGCCTCTTTGAGATTTAGCACCTTATACCAATGTAATGTAGCTGTAATGGACATTTCAGATACTCTGATGATCTTTCACAGATTCTACCTTTAGGTAAATGGGAAAGAATAAGAAACAGCAATACAATTTATAGTGTTATTTACACCACAATCACTATTTTTATCTTATAAGGATAGTTGATTTTGTAATACAATTGCAAGGCACTATGTACTATGCATCTTAATTTATCTCATTTGAAATTCATTTAATCCTGTGGTAGGTAGCCACTGAGGAACAGAAAGGTAAAACAATTAGCCCAAGTCACAGAAAAGTTGTAATTCAAATTCAGAGAGTTTGATTTCAGAATTTATAACTACTGCATTGTACTGATTCTTTGTATATTAGATTTTGCTTACTTACAAGAATTTTTTCTTTAAAATAAATCAATATATAAATTTTACTGATAATTTATGTTTATTTTATAAAAATTAGAAAATACAGATACAAATAACTAAACTCGTTGCTAGTCTATTTCCTCAGGGATAGTTATGTTAATATGCTCTGTATATCCTGTGTGAATTTCCTCTCACAACATATCACAAAAATCATGTGTACCAACAAAAATTGTTTTTCAGATTTTTAAATTAAGGATGAAAGATAGTTGGAAATTTAAAAGGATGGATAAGACATTTCATGGAGATAGTAACAAACTGATGGATAATACTTAGGTTGTATACTGCAATGTCCCATGACTGGAACTTGTATATATTTATTTTCAGCTTTACCTGGATTAATACAAAATGTATCAGTTGTGATCAGATTTGGTTACATACATCAGAAAACCTGAAATTTCAGCAGCTTATTGTACTCTTGCCTGGCAAATCCCATGGACAGAGAAGGCTGGTGGGTTGCAGTCCATGGGGTCACGAAGAGTCAGACACGACTGAGCAACTTCTCTTTCACTTTTCACTTTCATGCACTGGAGAAGGAAATGGCACCCCACTCCAGTGTTCTTGCCTGGAGAATCCCAGGGTCGAGGGAGCCTGGTGGGCTGCCGTCTATGGGGTCGCACAGAGTTGGACACGACTGAAGTGACTTAGCAGTAGCAGCAGCAGTAAGCATTGCCTTCTCTGGTGGCTAAGACAGTAAAGCGTCTGCCTACAATGTGGGAGACCCGGGTTCAATCCCTGGGTCATGAAGATCTCCTGGAGAAGGAAATGGTAACCCACTCCAGTATTCTTACCTGGAAAATCCCATGGACGGAGAAATCTGGTAGGCTACAATCAATGGGTTCGAAAAGAGTCAGACACGACTGAGCGACTTCACTTTCACTTTCAAGCATTGCAGTATTTATTAATACTCTCTATCTCCTATTATTGTTGCAAAGATAGATAGTTATACCCAACAACATAGTGATTGGCGTGCAGCATGCTATGATTATTGTTGTTGATATAGTTATCGTTACTCTAACATCCCCTGATATTATTACTGGATTAGACGGATTAAGTTTTTGAGTTAGCAACCTTCATCTAAATGTCTTTCTGAACATCACAATCCAATATTAAATTCACGGGTAACTAGAATCTTGTCTTAAAAAAAATGCTGCTTTTGAAATTCAAGAGAAATGAAAAAAATTGTTAACATGGTAAGAGCATGTTAAAGAATCTTCACTTTAGTTTTTCTGAGGTTTGCCTGATAATTTACATATGTTCTTGTAAAAAATTCAGCATGACTCGAAATAAGTGATAAATAAAATTGGGTAGGTACTCTTAGAAAAAGGCCCAGATATTTAACCCTGGTTTTCTCAACCCCACTCTCTCTTCCTCAGAAAACTAAAGAAAGCCTGTGATGAATAAAACTCTGAATTTTGATTAAAATATTAAGCTTGAAAGATTGTCAGATTTTCCTAAGTGCAATTAAGTAGGATTAGATACTAGAATGGATGATGGCATAGGCTATTCAAAGAAAAATTATTGTATGTTTAAAGATTCTCTTCATAGTGATTGCAGCACGGCTAAAAACAGACCAAGCTGGATGAAAGAAAATATTCACAAAATTATCAAAGAAAAGAAATCAGTGTCTTGGATGTCTGAGATTTTAGAATAAGCATACTCCAGAGATATGTAAAAGTCATTTGAGAACAAGAGCTTATGAAAAGAGGAGCTACTCTAAATAATATAATATAATACTTTTTGTTCTAGAGCATTTGGTAAGTAGATATGAAAACTGTATTGATTACATTATTCTAGCAACAGAATTCATTAACTATTTAACCATCTCAGGTTACTATGCATAGGATGAAAGTCTGAAACAACAAAGTGCAATTAAGTAGCTTTTTTAAATAAACAGAATTGACTATATAAGGGAAATCTCTTCTGTTTATTAAACTCTTGATCTCAACAATGCATTTTCTGGAAGTATCACTTGTTACAACATTTTCTTGATTATAGGATTTCAGCAATCTTTTCTGCATCTTGGTTTCCTCATTCCAAATAAAGCAATATATCTAAAGAAACTCTGTAAACAGTGAGTTATATTATAAATATCAGTGGTGATCAGTAAGTTATATTATAAATATCAGTTGTGATTGTGTCCAAGACTGATCTGGCCTCTGTGTGTGTGTGTGTGTGTGTGTGTGCACATGCATACAATTGTAGCTCAGTCTGACTCTTCGAAACTCCATGAACTGTAGCCCACCAGACTCCTCTGTCTGTGGAATTCTCCAGGCAAAAATACTGAAGTTGGTTGCCATTCCCTTCTCCAGGGAATCTTCCCAGTCTAGGAGTCAAACTATATTCTCCTGCTTTGCAGCCAGATTACCTACTGTCTCAGCCACCAGGGACACTCTTTGATTGTATACAGAGGCTAAATAATATTTATATATGTTGTACACTTAAGAATTTGTGGGAAAATGTCAACATTTCTGAATAGAATAAAGAAACAGTCAATAACTTCCTGCTGATTATGTACTCTGGCACCAATTACATTATATTCTAATTTTTGAGTGCCGGTGTCCCTTTGAGGTCCAAAGGAAAGTCTCTTGTGTCCAGAGAACTCTGCATTTAGTAAGACCTTCTTACTCGATGCTTTGCTGGTATAAACTCTTCTGGAGGAAGGGGTTGATTAAGGGCCAGAGCAGGATGTCTATTATATGATCAGATACAGCACACTAAGCTAACAATTAACCACATACCTCATCTCCTGAGAGTGATTTACATCTGCAACTATTGCTTAAATGAATGCTTAACAAATCTTTTTCTTTTGAAGATATAATTGACAAATAAAATTGTGTAATTTTAAGGTGTACAGTGTGTTTGATATATTTATATATTATGATACACTTATCACAGAAATGTGAGTGATTTTGGTCAACAAAACTGTATTAAATACTTGAAAGTTGCTAAGAGACTAGATTTTCAGTGCTCCCATCACAAGCCTTGTGGGCTATCTCAGGAAAACTATAGACTCTCTCCCCAGGGTGGGTGAGGAATATCAGGGGAGGAACATTAGACACAGAGAAACAAAATCCTGCATCTAATTTTAGAGGAGCCTCAAAGCTATTGAAAATCATTGATATGCTCTCTAAAACATTCACAAACCTCAGATTAAGGATTCTTAAACTAAATTTCTGGTAAGAGAGGAAAATTTGAGGATATTTCTCTAGACAACTAATTTAATTACATTTCCATATCCAACAATTTCATATATTCCTTTTTAGTCCTATTTTGTCTCTTTAGGTTTGAAGGTTTATTCAAGTCAAATAAAAATTGATTTTTATTGCCATTTAAGTTATCAAAACAGCCTGTTTGCTAACAAGTTCTTAGTTCTACTTTATCTGTTCTAATATTTGGAGGGATTATTTCACCAAATCATGACAAGTACCGTTTAAGTCTGATTCAAGGGAGTAGAAAATAAATAACATAAATATTAGATATGCATATTAGATATATACCTGCACATATGTGAAAATATGTATACAAAAAAATATTGCTTTTTACCTGTCTCCTATGCTTTAAGAGCAAGAATATTCATCTGTTTTATTCTTTGTTGTAGCTCCAACACCTACAATGGCACCCAAAATATATGTATAGAATAAATGTTTTATTAAAAATAAAAGGAAATTTTATCACTGTATGTTTATGTACATGTCAGGAAAACTAAATAAATAGTCTTGTTTAGGCTTCAGAGACAAAGCAGAACAGACCCCTGACCTTGCTTCTAACCTGCCCCAACACTGCCCTGACTGTGACTGATTGACTGCCTGCTGTAAATGCAAGAGTTACAGCACCTTAGATAAAATAGGGGAGGAATCTTGAGATTGTTGAGCCCCTGAGGGGGCCTGGCCAACAAAGCTCCAGGCTCAGCAACATCCAAAGCTTTCCATGGTAAAACCAGCAGCATTAACATGAAACCAAGGTTGCAATTTGGTCACAGACGATATCAGTTTGAGTCCATCCTGAAATTAAAAGTGAGAATCTCAAACTTCAGTCTTTGAAGTCTCACCCATGGAGTGGACTGGGAACTTTTCCCAACTGGGACTCCTGGGTCCAGAAGACCCATTGTAGAAGGGAATGGTAACCCACTCCAGTATTCTTGCCTGGAGAACCACATGGACAGATGAGCTTGGTGGACTATACAGTCCTTGGGGTTGCAAAGAGTTGGACATGACTGAATGACTTCGAGAGAGATACAGTTTTCATGTTGCTTGTAAAAGGTAAAATTGCTTCTGCATGATAAATTTACCTTTATTGAATACTGCTTTGTACTAGATATCATTCTAGGTGCTTTACAAAATTAGCTCATTAATTCCTACAGCAATCTGCAAACTGGGTATCATAACGCCAATTTTATAAATGAAGGCTGAAGGTTCTAACAGTCTATGAAAAATGAAATAAAGTATTCAGAGGCTTCCAATTTTACGCCTATCAGCTTTCACTTCAACCTTCATCTACATCCCCATGAGAACCTAAAAGGTGAGAAACTGAGAATGGCATTCTACCATGTACACTATCATGTAAGAATCGAATCGCCAGTCTGTGTCTGACGCAGGATGCAGCATGCTTGGGGCTGGTGCATGGGGATGACCCACAGAGATGTGATGGGGAGGGAGGTGGGAGGGGGGTTCATGTTTGGGAACGCATGTAAGAATTAAAGATTTTAAAATTAAAAAAAATAAAGTAGTTCCAAGCAAGTAAACTATAAAAACAAATATGAATCATTATGTGCATATCACTTTAAAGAATGTTATAAGCAAGCCAAGGTAACTCTTGACTATGATCAAACTAAAGGTATTACATTTTCTCAGGGAAGTAGGTACATGAGAACATAGTTGCTTCACAGTCACGAGGCTCACACACAGGGAAACCATGGAGTCAAAGGCTGGCATGATCTCTCCAGAGAGAGGTCCTGGCTTCCAGGCAGATATTTCTCCAAAGGGAATATGGATGTGTATTTTCTGTATACATTGCTTTTTATCATGTTCATTGAATAAATTAAAATTTAGGCTTAAGATTCATCTCTAGAGACGTGGCATACTGCGACAACCTGAAGAGAAACAGAGCAGGAAATGAGATCTTTAAAGAGGAGCCAAGTGGTTAGCCACACAATCTGACAAGCTCCATGCAGTCGAAGGTGAGCAGTCATTATAACTGGGGACTTGAGGTATTAGGTAAGATTTTGAATTTTGAGGACAGTAGGAGATTTGCATCACCTAATTTGTATGCACAGGCAAATTTCTGCTCTTCATTGTTTGTAATTGGGCTAACACATTCAACCCAGAGAAAATTAATTCAGCTATATTAAGTAAAATAGCAATGTGGAAAGGAAGGCAGAAGTAGACTAGATGGGAAAATCAATGCCAGGAACACAGCATATTAAAACAGTTCTAATTTGTTTGTCTTTTCCAGAGGAAGTTGGGAAGAAATAGGACTGTCTGTCCTGTGCTATCTAATAAAGTCTTGCCACATTGCTACTTTTGGATTTGTTTAGCATATCAATTTCTATAATAAATTTAGAATTTAGAGGGAAACACAAATTCCAGTTGTCTGTATTCTGGTTTGGTGGTTGTAGAGAAACAAGGACAATTTCTAGTGAAGAAAATCAAGAAGCCAAGCAAGCCATCCTAAGCTGAATTTTGTGAGATCAGCAGGATGAAATGTGTATGAAGAGGTTAAGGATGGTATAAATCCTGGGATTAGATCTTCAAGTGAACCCAGCAAGTCAGCACCCAGCCGAGAAAGAGACAGGGGAGTTGGTAGTTGCTGTGATATCTTGAATCTTTTGCCAAAAGTTGGGAGAATGAAAAAAAGAACAGGGAAATGCAGTCCGGTTATGTCTATCCTGAGAGCTTGAGAACATAAATCATGACAGTTATTCTGGTGAAATAAAATATAGAGCTCTAATCCCCTGAAATCCCTGTCACTAGGTTCACAGGGAAGCTTAGCCATCAGGCTCTCCAAAGACTTGATTCTAATTGCTTAGATAGTTTTTTTAAAAAAGACCAGAAACCAAGGGAAGGGGTAGAGAAGGACAGAGATTTAGATTAGATTTTCCTCTCAGAGAAGTAGCATTCATATATGGCCAAAAAATATTATTTAGTTCAGCAAAATATTTACCACGTGATTTTATACTTGATGTTGTACTAGACATACTGTGGTAATTTTTTTTTAAGTGCACAAGGAGTTGGAATCCTAGATACTGTCATAACTACAGCTGTGATAAGTGACATAAAAATGTTTCAATTAAAAAAGATTAAAAAATCAACATAATATAGTTTCAGGAACTAAAGGGATTAACCTAAATTCTGTCTTGAAGGATGACAGAGATCAGTAAATATATGTGCAGAGACCATTCTGGGTGAGGCAACATCAAACCAGCAGGCTTTAAAGTAGAAAGTAGTTAGATATACAGAAGGAACCAAAAGAAAGTTGCTGTAGTTACCAATATCAAGTCAAGTAGAAGTGATACAAAATTAGTGAGGTAGAGATCACCATTTAGTAAAAGCTAAAAAGCGGATAAATATTGACTGTGTGTATATATATATTCACACACGTATATGTAGCGTATCTATAACATATACTATATCTATTATATATGTGTATCTGTGTCATTATTATAATCATGGTCATCATTATAACTTTGGATGTTGGCCTTCTTCACTTCTGCACAACTTAGAAAATTATTGAAACTGGGCATGTCTGTGTGATGTTCACAAACACTAGTTTCCTTCCAGTCCTATGTAAGACTGTGGTACCCTGGACCTGTGAAACTAGGTGATGTCTGGTGACTTGCTTTGGACTATGCAATGTGAGCAGGACTATCAGCGTCACTTATGAGGATACATGAAGACCTAGCATGGAATCTGCCATGTCCTCTTTCCTGCTGCAGCAATCACAAAATTTCGTGTAGAAATCAGTTTTCTATCAGCCCATACCCATGAGTAACTAAGGTAAGCAGATTTCTCTGCTTGAGCTGCAGTGAAATGTTATGCTTATTGTATCACAAAGGTTTTTGATCATCAAGGTAGTTAAAATCGATTATCACTGTATCCCCCTATACTATGACATAGACATTCACAGTATTCTTAGCACTGGACAATTGACTTTCAAAAAAATAACTCAAATGGAAAGAATGCAAGAGTGGAAAACTTAGGAAAAGCATGACCTTGTAGATGCTAAGAATTAATTGTTCTTCTTCATTCATCAGGCAGAAACACTTGCGCCCTGTCTGCACTTATGTGCTGTGTTGTGCTAAGTTGCTTCAGTTGTGTATGATTCTGTGACCCTATGGACTGTAGCCCTTGAGGCTCCCCTGTCCACAGAGACTTTCCAGGCTAGAATACTGGGATGGGTTGCCTTGCTCTTCTGCAAGGGATCTTCCATACCCAGGGACTGAACCCGAGTCTCCATGTCTCCTGCATTGGCAGGTGGGTTCTCTACCACTAGTGTCACCTGGGAAGCCTGTCTGCACTTACACTCTAAAACAATGCTTTTCAAAACAGGAGGGGTGTGGCATTGGTATGTTGCAATAATTCTCAAGGTAAATCATAAATAATAGATTGTGCATAGTACAGCACTGAAGTTTGTAAATTATTGACTTAATTAGAATGAATTCAACACCATTCCCTTTAACTTGCATTGTCGTTCTTCTTTGAATGGAAAGAGTATATGGGAACGTAGGCTATCTGAAGCCAAGTCTATGGTCAAGTTCCCATGAGAACAACTGGGATTCTAGTTAGATGTAGAACCAGGGATAGATTTCTTTTCCCCTTTGAGTCTGTGTCCTCATTTGCTAAATAGTAATAACTCCTTCCAACAAGGGAGTTCAGTGTACAATATAAATTGATAGACATAGCTGTTTTTATTATTAGTATAGTTCTATACCTATATGGATTCAGAAACGTGGACAGGAGGAAGTTTGACACTATGAAAAGTCTGGGATTGCGTCCTCATTATGGGCTGTACTGACCCAGTTCACATCCCTCTTCATATATGTTGTAGAAAGATGCTTTTAAATTCACAGTGCATTTACTGCAGTCCTAATACCAAATTAGAAACAGCAACTGTGGTTACAGGGAATGCTTGCTGATTATCTACTGAAAGTAAAGGAGAAGCCAATGCAAGTAAATGCAAATTATAAGGGAAAAGGGAAAAGAGAAGGGCCATTTACTGAGTGCCAGTTGAGGGCCAAACACTGGTAGACGTTTTGCATACATATCATCTTATTATCAGAAAACCCTGCAATGTGGAGACTATTTTCCTCAAAATAGAAATGAAGAAACTGAGGCTCAGAAGGTTTAAGTAACTTTTTCAAGATTTCATAGCACAGAAGTAGAAGAGACAGGATGTGTACCCAGATCGATCCAACTTCAAAGCCTCTGTGCATTTTATTAGTCCATTGTTCATTTTGCCAAAGATTTTACAAGCTGGTGGTGGTAGGAGTGAGAGTGAAATAAGAAGAAATTATACACAAGTAATAAAATAAGGTAACCTATGGTAAGTCCACATTGCCAATATTTAAATTAGGATAGAAAGTCTAGCTGAAATGAACTTAAAAGATATACTATCTTTGACGGTATTAGATTCAGGACAGGTATAACAATCAGCTTATTTTTGCCATGAAAGACTGTTTTTCTTTTTTTCCATCTCTGCCCAGTCATCCTCATGTTGCCTTTAATCTCAGGCTGAAAGAAAAATGGCACCAAGGGTCATAGCCAGACCCAACAACACGCAGAGGCAAAAGAGAGATTCTTCAAGTGACTCTGTTTGATCAGCAAAGACACCCCAAGGACTTCCCAGTTGTGCTTTCTTGTCTCTCCATCCACAAGTAGGTCACGTGCCCACTACTAAATCATCTATAATTAGGAAGAATGGGTTGCTCTTATTAACACTACCAAATTTTATTGAGTATTTACTAGGTGCAGACAATGTTCTATGTGCTCCACCTATATTTGATGCTCATAAAAGCTCTATGATATGGGTATTAGTATTATCATGATTTGCCACTTTAAAATTGGAGAGACTATGGAAGAGAGAATAAGTACTTTTCTCAAAGTCGGGAAGTGAGCATGTGACTCCACCAAGTCACTGATTGTGCTGAATCTCAGCACTGTATTGCTTCATGTCATGCTACCCGGCTACACAGACCACTCCTGGGGCTGGCAGAGAGGACTGCATCCCTGAAGCGCATGGGGCAAAACTGAGGTATTACATGAAAGAAGGAAAGAGACATACACCATGAGACACCAGGAGATAAAAGAGAGATTAATTTAATCCTGAGATACAGGGAAGATATAATGGAGGGAGAAGCATGGCACAGCTTTTTGATGGATCAACAGAATTTCTTCTATTAGATGAGCATGGGAGGATTTAAAAAAAAACAGCTAATTTTATTGAAAAAATATATATCAAACAATGTGCTTAACTGTTTCATAGGTGATATTTATTTATTTACAACCCTATATAGAGTTATTTCTGCTTTTACCATGCCAGTTTTATAAATGAGAAAACATCAACTTGGAGAAAGAAGGTGCAAAACATACCACTAGAAAATGGTAGAACTAGAATTCAAACCCAGTTCAGATTCTAACATCTAGCTCCTATAAACTACATCTGATTTCATACATAAAACACATATTTGGAACCTGAGAAAGGAGGTCCCCATGATTCAGTTCAAACAGCAGTCCTACATCAATTCATGATTATAAACTCAATTGACTGTCTAGGCAGGCATCCGTATAAATCCATTTCAAACCTCCTCACCTATCAACAATCAATAAAAGTCAATTTGAAAATCTGTCTTTCTCATCCTGCTGTGTGATCCCAATTACATAGTTTGCCAGTCTATCTCCAGCTAAGCTTGTGTAGAAGAGCAGAAATCAGGATTTTGATGAAACTCTGGGTGTCTTTCCCTTCTCCATTCTTTACCTGTTGCCAGAAAGAGTCCAATATTCTGGGGATACACCCTTTCTACAAATCCAATTTGGTTGTATTCACAAAGATTGAGGCTGCCTTGAAAGGCTTGAAGCATGGGCCATGCTGGTTCACATGTTGCTTGCCAACAGATTTTAAGTAATTATAGCAGATAATCAGTCTGGCTCCATTGTGCTGTGTGCTGTGGTTAGTCACTCAGTCACGTCTGACTCTTTGCGACACCATAGACTGTAGCCTGCCAAGATACTCTGTCCAAGAAATTCTCCAGGCAAGACTACTGTGGGACATGCTCTCCTCCAGGGTATCTTCCCAACCCAGGGATAGAACCCAGGTCTCCCATGTTACAGGTGGATTCTTTACCATCTGAGTCACCAGGGAAGCCCAAGAATACCGGAGGGGGTAGCCTATTCCTTCTCTAGGAGACCTTCCTGACTCAGGAATCGAACCTAGATTTCCTGGATTGCAGGTGGATTCTTTACCAGCTGAGCTACCAGGGAAGCCCCTGGCTCCACTACAGACATTTAATAGTGGGAAAATAAATACTTTAATAGCTTTGGTAATGCTTTCGATGTTGAAACCAAAATCTGTAAAAATCTTTGGGTAGCATATGCTAAGGGCTGTCAAAGAGAAGAAAAATAGGCAGTCTCTTTGCAATTCCACTGTCACTTATACACTTGCCCATAAAGTAGGATCTGTGCAGCTCAGAATTAACCTAAGTGGACATTCTTCTAACTTTAAACGGCAAATGCATACAAATGACAGTAATGCTACAGCCATTAGTGCTGATCTCCAGACTGACGAGTCTGTTTCATATCTGTTACAATTTTTCTGAATACTCAACTTGAATTCTTTTAATGGTCACTTAATTAAAGGGAATTAGAACTTTAGTAAAGCAGCAATTTAATTTTAAAAAATGAGAGAGAAGTGTCACAGTGACATCTTTCATTCATTTTAATGAGAAAATGTATTCTCATCTCAGAGAATGCAAAAGAAGAGCTGAAAAGCATTTTTCCCAAAAGAAAAGTGGACTATAATAACATGAACCACAAAGTTGCCTCATATTCAGTTGTCATTTAGTCAATGTTATTAACTTGGTTTTATAATAGCTTAAGGGGGTAGATTCTCATAGAGTAATTCAATCAGTAAGAGCAAGTTCCTTAACCCCTGTTATAGCAAATCTCTTCTATTGATTTATAGGGCATGTGGCAAATGAGAAGAAATGCAAAGCAATCATATTGCTATGTGGAATATCAGACCTGACACGCAGTTAGTCTTTTTTTTTTCGCAGTTAGTCTTGACAGCTGGATACTCATGTTCGCATGTTCTTTGCTACATGAGTCTATCCATTAAGAGGTTTTAGGATATTTCAGATACAGCTTCTAAATGTCACACACAATTTTAATTCCAGAATCTTTTCATTTATTGGAGAGCACAATATGTACACCTGTGGGTCTGATTTCCCAACTGCACTGACATACATGGCTATAGCTCGCCTAATGGTAGACATTTGGGAAGATGCACTGAGTCAAGGGCTCAAAACGTTTGTTACTGTCTTCATTTAAAAGATGTTTGAAAATGCATCATATTTTGTTTTTTAATTAGAATGTCCCAAACTCAAGAATAGGCAATATCTGTGCGTTTTTTTAATGTTAATCAAGTTCAGTTGGATAAGAGTTATTTTTATGCCACTGGCAAGAAAAACTTTTCTATTCTTAATCATGTTTGTGCATCTAAAAAATCCAATTAGTAATTTAGTGCTTTTAAACAGAAGAAAAGGCATCACTCCTTGGTGGTGAGAAGCAATGAAAGACAGGAAGAAATAAGGATTGCCAAGGCTTTGTGGCTAAGAGACAATGCTCCATGGAAAGAAATGAAGAAGAAACAAAGTATATCTGGGTCTTCTAGGAATATCCTTTCTAATCTCATGGATCATATTAAAGCAAAACCTGTTAGCAATTTCATTTAAATTTATTTAAATGTTTGCTATTCAGTTTCTTCTCTAGCATACTATATACACTAGGAAAAGAGTATTTAAGAAAGAAAAGTACAAAAAAAAAAAACCACACATGGATTCACTGCATGTTGTGTTTGAAGAAAACCAAGGAGGATAGGTCTGTCTGGAGCAGGGGAGTGAGCAAAGGAGAATGGGCGATGCCCTTGGGGAAAAAGCCAGGGTCCTGACAATACAAGGCCAGGCAGGAAACTTGAGATTCCTTTTTGATCCTAACAGGATGTCACGGGGGGTAGGGGGGGGATGGCGGGGGGGGGGGGGCGGCGGTTGAGCAAGTTGAGATATGATCTAATATTTAACAATCTATAACTTCCTTATGGGCTTCCCAGGTGGTGCTAGTGGTAAAGAACCTTCCTGCCAATGCAGGTAGACATAAGAGACACAGGTTCCATCTCTGGATTGGGAAAATTCCCCTGGAGGAGGGCATGGCAACCCACTCCAGTATTCTTGCCTGGAGAATCCTGTGGATGGAGGAGCCTGACGGGCTGCAGTCTGTAAGTGGCACATAGAGTTGGACATGACTGAAGTGACTTAGCACACAAACACAACTTTATTATATATTTTATTTCTTTATATATGTTATGTGAAAATACTCAAATATACACAAAAGTGAAGATAATACTGCATTGAACATTTGCAGCCATAGTTACATTCACTAATTATTAAGAAACTGCCATGCTCACATGTTGATATAAGGAACCACATATACATATTCCTGCCATCTTTTCAAAATACTCTATTATATTCCATAATGTGCCTTTCTCACCTACTGTATCTCAGAGGTTAGTTCCTTTCACAGTATATGAAGTCATTCCACTCAGCTTTACTGCTTCATGTTATTCCATTAGCATGGCTTCAGTGGTGGTGTTAGCTTCTAATCTGATGGGATAATATATTGTAAGGTAGGGTGTTAAGGGCAGAAGAAGGGAGACCAGCTAGAAGACTAAGGCAGTAATCGTATGAAAAATAGCTTGGATGAGGGCACTAGTGGTGGAGCTGATAAGTAGTGATATTAGGGAAAAATTTGAAGATGCAGCCATTTGGAGACACTGATAACCTGGATATGGACTGAGAGAGGAAAGTGTCAGATCCACCTTTTGCATCTGAACATGGTGGGGGCTGAATATCAAACGCCAAAGGAGAAATTGGCACAAACATGTGGAATAGCAAATGTTCATTATGGGATTATGGGACATACTACATTGAGATGCTTTTTAGATATGCATGTGGAAATTATGTATAGCATATTTTGTGAATCTGAAATCTGAAGTCTGGCATAGAGTTCTAGATTTGGGAATTCATAATTTAATTATATTATTTCACTTCCTACTGAGCTTTGTAATGAAAATTAGAGTTTCTTTCCTGTTAGAGTTTGATTTGGGCCTTGACTCTGGCACTTGCTATGTGATCCTGGACAAGTTACTAGACTATTTAAAGCTGCTTTTTTTTTTAGCCCATAAAATGGTGACAATAATTCTATCTACCTCAAAAAAGTTAATGATTGGAGATAAATTATTAATATGCATAGTACTTACAATACTGCCTAGCATTTTGTACACTTTTAATTAATGTCAGATAGTACTATTTTTAGTAGTCATTCCTCAGGGAAATCTCAAGATTATATAATTCATTCAGCAAATGTTATTTTACCTCTTTATAAGCCACCAATGATCATGTATCTGCTGGGTTTGGAGATACATATATATATATATGTATATATATATATATATGGAGAGAGAGAGAGAGTATATATATAGGATGTGAGAGTTGGACTGTGAAGAAAGCTGAGAGCTGAAGAATTGATGCTTTTGAACTGTGGTGTCTGAGAAGACTCTTGAGAGTCCCTTGGACTGTAAGGAGTTCCAACCAGTCCATTCTAGAGATCAGTCCTGAGTGTTCTTTGGAAGGACTGATGCTAAAGCTGAAACTCCAATACTTTGGCCACCTCGTGTGAAGAACTGACTCATTGGAAAAGACTCTGATGCTGGGAGGGATTAGGGGCAGAAGGAGAAGGGGACGGCAGAGGATGAGATGGCTGGATGGCGTCACTGACTCGATGGACGTGAGTTTGAGTGAACTCTGGGAGTTTGTGTTGAACAGGGAGGCCTGGCATGCTGCAATTCATGGGGTCACACAAAGTTGGACATGATTGAGTAACTGAACTGAACTGAATAACATAGCGCTTGCCTTGAAGACCTCATGGTATCATTTTTATCTTATAATTGGAAAAATTGGTTCAAGGGAAGATTTGCACTTGTTTAAATTATTAGTTAATGGAGTATTATTTTTGCAGTCAGGCATGCTTTGAGCATATTAGACCAAGCAACAGTTGATGAAGTATGAGAATGAATGATGAAGCTGAAGCTCCAAATCTTTGACCACCTAATGTAAAGAGCTGACTCATCGGAAAAGACCCTCATGCTGGGAAAGATAGAAGGCAGGAGGAGAAGGTGACAACAGAGGATGAGATGGCTAGATGGCAACACCAACTCAGTGGACATGAATTTGGGCAAGCTCTGGGAGTTGATATAGGGCAGGGAAGCTTGGCATGCTGCAGCCATGGGGTTGCAAGGAATCAGACATGACTGAGTGACTGAACTGACTGGGAACAAATTAAATTAAAGCCATGTCTGACTATATTTTCATTTTGTCCTACAAAAAAAAAAATGTGATCTTTTTATTTGGGATACTGAACTAGCATATTGATTTAAATAACTTAACAAATGTGCTAATTTCATATCAATCTAGTGGTAGATAAATCAGTTGTTAGTTCAAATGGACAGGTGGATAAAACATAAAAGGTGAGAGGGTGAAGCCATTTATGTTAGAAGGCGGTGGTCGAAAGAATGAATGAGTCTAAATGCATTAAGAGGACTGGGTGAAGCACTAAAGAAGAAGTTTTGATGCTGGCAATCACACAATAGGGAAACTGAAGTCGAGTGGTGAAAAGATAGAAATATTTGCATGAAGAAAGGAAGGGTTTCTTGGCGTTTACTTTTACATATGTGCCTTTTCTCATAATAATAATAATAACAATCATAACCATGAGAATTCTATTGGGGTTCCCACTTTAAAGATGAGAAACAAGATTTGGAGAGGATAAATAACTTATCCAGAGTCACTCAGGAAATGACTGCGGGTCCAGATTCCCAGTCTTATATAGTCACTACGACATTCTCACTCTGCTTATCACACTGTGGTCTGAGTCCATTTATGACTCAACAGTGAATTATTTCTTACTTCTGGTGTCTTTCCTTGTACTTCAGAGAAGCTGTTCACTGCATTTGGTTGCCAGGAAATGACTCTAACTTTGAATGAATATCACTATTCATTGAGAATTTAAAATATATTTCCCTGATTAATCCTCAAATTAACTTGATGGAGTGGAACTGACTATTACTCGTTTTAAAATGAGGAAATCATGCCTTAGAGATTAAGTAATTTGCCAAAGTTCTCACAGGTCACACAGCAATTAATGGAGCCAGGTTTCCTACTCAAGTTTACTGAATCTAGTCCTTTTCCTCACCCAACAGAGCTCTTGTGTCATAGGCCAAATGAATTTGTCAGCTTTGTGTGATATAATTCACTTTCTGATTCTTATTTATATTTCATGGTGAAACTAAAGCATCGTTTCTATGATCCTCTTAAAAATGATCAAGCTCTGTGTTCCCTCAGTGTGTTCCTATGGCCAGTTGCCCATGGAAGCTGTTCTCTTTTCTCCCTGTATTCTGCTGTAGTGATTTGTCTTCCACACTAGACAGTGAATTCATCCAGGCCAAGAGGTTGCTTAACATACCTTTGAAACTGGAATGCACTAAGTAATTTCTCTCTAGAATCAAAACAGCATTGTTATTTAGAAGGTAATAGTTTTCCTTATTTAGTATCTTAAGAAAAACAAAACAAAACACAAAAAGTATGTTAGACATGCAGTTGTGTCCGACTCTGTGATCCCATGGACTGAAGCCCTCCAGGCTCCTCTGTCTACGGGATTCTCCAGGCAAGAATATTGGAGTGGGCTACCATTCCCTTCTCCAGAGAATCTTCCCTACTCAGGGATCGAATCTGGGTCTCCTGCCTTGCAGGCAGATTCTTTACTGTCTGAGCCACCAGGGAAGCAAAGGTATATAAAGCAACTTAAAATATTTTTCCAACGATGGAATCTCATGGACACAAAAGGAAGGAAAGGTTAAAATAGAGCTTCAAATTTCCTCATATTTTGCAAATTATTGATTTATGTGGCCTCAAGTGAATATTGACGGCTTTACTTCAAGGATTGACTACTGGAACATAGAGATAACTGAGATGATTAGGTAACTCAGGGTGCTGAGGTGTTTTTCTTTTTAATTAAAAGTAAAGGGTGGTTAAATATAAGAAGAGAAGAAAGCAACCAGTATAAATGATTATTTTTTCGTGTGTGGGGAATAGTTAAATGAATCCTGAAAGCTTGCCCTGAGGATCTGATGCTACAGATCAAAAAAGATAAGAGGTTTACTAGTGGAAACACAGTGACACTAACTTCAGAGACCTCAGCAGGGAAGATTAGAGAGAAAGGAGCACCAAGGAGTCCAGAGAAACTAATCTGTGCTGAGAAAATGCTGACTTAAAAAGGCTTAATATGGGGCTCCTATGAGATCCACACTGCCAAAGGGAGCACAAAAGAAACTAGGGAAAATGCTGTATAGTAAGCTTTTATCTGATGGACAACTTCATGTATAGAGAGAATATAGACTTAGGAATCTCCTTGACTTGACTGAAATCCCAGTTCCAACTCTTCACTTTTTAACTTTTAGGAACCTTACTTCCTGGGAATATAGTGAGGTGGGTCAAGAAGACAAAAGAGACACCTGCCCAGTGGTTCTTTTGGAACTACGGATGACATAATGCATGTATAGAGCATAACTTAGTATCTGGCACATCCTAAGTTATTATCTTCCATCCACAACCTGCACTTCTGTTTCCTTGTGCATTATTAAAGCCCTTTCCTTCTCATCCTCTTGGTATGAGTTTAGAAATAGGAGCAGATATTGGAATCTCTTATGTTAGTACAAGATAAACAAGATAAAAAAAAAGGAAAGGATGTAATAAAATATCAGTAGAAAAGTAGAGACAGTTAAAAAGAAATCAGTTTTTAGAATTATTTTATTGTCAATGGAACAAAATTAGGATTTAGATTCTAACAGTGGGACTTTGGTACACAATGACTAAACCTTTCTGTTCTTGAGTCTTCTGATGTTTATATCTGTCCAGTGAGTACAATAACATCTGGACAGCTGTATAAAGGGCTTCCCTGGTGGCTCAGACAGTAAAGAATTTACCTGCAATGCAGGCTACCCAGGTTCAGTCCGTGGGTCAGGAAAATCTCCTGGAGGAAGGAATGGCTACCTACTCTAGTATTCTTGCCAACAGAACTCCATAGACAGAGGAGCCAGGTGGGCTACAGTTCATGGGTTCACAAGTGTTGAACACGACTGAATAACTTTGAGAGAGAGTCATTAAAGAAAAATGGGGAAAGTAGAATATACATTTAAGTTCATTAAATAAGTTTAAGCCTACAATCATGAAACTGATTGACTGCATTCATCAAGTTATAACTGAACTGAATAAATAGGCCTATTAAAATAGGAGACCTAGGTTTGATCCTTGGGTTCGGAAGTTCCCTTGGAGAAGGGAACAGATTACAGTTCCAGAAGGAGCAGATTACAGTTCCAGAAGGAGCAGATTACAGTTCATGGGGTCATAGAGAATGGGATATGACTGACACTTGCACCTTACTTTTGGGCTTCCCAGGTGGCTCAGTGGTAAAGAACCCACCTGCCAATGCAGGAGACACAAGAGACTCAGGTTTGATCCCTGAGCCAGGAAGATCCCCTGGAGTAGGAAATGGCAACCCACTCTAGTATTCTTGCCTGGATAATCCCGTGCACATAGGAGTCTGGAGGGCTACAGCTCAAGTCAAGGGCTACAACTCAAAGTCAGACCTGACTGAGTGAGCACACACAGAACTCTCTGATTTTGGGTTTGTATCCTCAGAATTCAAGTTGCTGCAGACTTATAGGTCAGTTAATTTACTAGTATGTAAATGAAACATTTAAATCATTCTCCTATTATTAATAGGTGAGGGGCTGGAGATAATACCTGAATATAACTAATTTAGATGCAGCCAAACAAAACAAACTGTTCATTAAAATATCAGTGCTGTTATTAAACAGTGCCATAGAAGTTTATTTAAAGTGACACAAATTAATAATGAATAACATTAATGAACATAAATTCATAAAATATCATTATTTTTGTTGTTATTAATGATAATGATAGTATTACATCCTCTTTTATTAAGCACCATATCTGATAGTCTCAACAATCCTGAAAATTGATAATGTTACCTCACTATTCTTATTTAATGGGTGAAAAAGATATGAAAAAGTATGATGCTTAGAATAGTTTATTGGGTCTCAAAAGTCTTAAAGTGAGAATATAGAACCAGAACTTAACCAGATCCTCAGAGGTCAAAATTTCTTGTTCTACTAGGCAAACTATGTTTGGAATACTTATATTTAGACAGACTGAGGGTTCTATATATCAAAATTGGGAATGTCACTAATAGGATTTAAGATTTCGCCTTTGAATTCTCTCTTCTAAGAAACTGTGTATCTGAATCTCTTCCAGTCACTATTCTTAATAAGTCCCTGCATTAGTTTGGTAGTGCTGCCATAATAAAGTGTCAGGGACTAGGTAGCCTAAACAACAAAAAGCTATTTTCTTACATTTCTGGAGATTAGAGTGTTGGCCAGGTTGGGTTCTACTAAGTCTTCTTCCCACTTTTAGATTTAATATATCTTAAATGTCTACATGTCCTCTTCTAATGTCTACACATGGCCTTCCCTCTGTGAGTGTCTGTACCAACTCCTCTTAAAAGATACCAGTCGTACTGAATTAGGTCCTACCCATAAGACCTCATTTTACATGAATTACCTCTTTATAGGCACTATTCTAAATATGATCTCATTTTAAGATCCTGGGAGTTAAGGTTGCAATATAAGAATCTGAGGAGGACATAATTCAGTCCTCTCCTTTTATCCTCCAATAGTGTGTGTGTGTGTGTGTGTGTGTGTGTGTGTGTGCTCAGTTGCTCAGTTGTGTCAAAGTCTTTGAGATTCCATGGACTGTATCCCCTGTGGCTCCTCTGACCACAGGCTTTTCTAGGCAAGAATACTGGAAGGGCTGCCATTTCCTTCTCCAGGGGTTCTTCCCAATTCAGGGATCAAACCAGCATCTCCTATATTGACAGGCAGATTCTTTACCACTGAGCCACTTGGGAAGCCCCCAGTTTTCAGTTCAGTCACTCAGTTGTGTCCAACTCTTCACAACCCCATGAATCGCAGCACTCCAGGCCTCCCTGTCCATCACCAACTCCTGGAGTTCCCTCTGACTCACGTCCATTGAGTCAGTGATGCCATCCAGCCATCTCATCCTCTGTTGTCCCCTTCTCCTCCTGCCCCCAATCCCTCCCAGCATCAGAGTCTTTTCCAATGAGTCAACCCTTCACATGAGGTGGCCAAAGTACTGGAGTTTCAGCTTTAGCATCATTCCTTCCAAAGAAATCTCAGGGCTGATCTCCTTCAGAATGGACTGGTTGGATCTCCTTGCAGTCCAAGGGACTCTCAAAAGTCTTCTCCAATATCACAGTTCAAAAGCATCAATTCTTCACTGCTCAGCCCCCAATTTTACTGAAGTATAATTGACATATAACATTATATTAGTTTGATACATAATGATTGGATATGTAGGTGTACTTTGTTTTACTATGCCTTGCCTTACTGTGATTTTAGATATTGTATTTTCTTTTCTCTGTCTCTCTCTCTCTCTCTCTCTTTTTTTTTTTTTTTACAAATTAAAGGTTTGCGGCCACCCTGTATCAAACAAATCCATTGGAATCATTTTTTTCCAACATTTGTTTACTGATCTTACAACATTTCAAACTTTTCAGTAACATGTTTCTTAGGGTGATCTGTGATCAGTGATCATTGACATGAACATTGCTACTGTGATTTGCTGAAGGCTCAGATGACAGTTAACACTCTTAGCAATATTTGTTTAAATTAAAGTATACACATTGTTTATTTAGACCTAATGCTATTAAACTACAGTATAGTATAGATATAACTTTTGTATACACAGAAACAAAAAAATAAAAAATGTGTGACTTGCTTCATTCCAATATTTACTTTATTCTAGTTTTGGAACAGAACCCACAATATCTCTCAGGCATGCTGCTTATATATATATAGACACACACACACATATGTTGCAAAATGACAGCCACAATAAGTTTAGTTAACATTCATCGCATGTACTTAACAATTTTTTTCCTTGTTATGAGAAATTTTAAGATCTACTCTTTTAGAAACTTTCAAATATAAAATACAGCATGTTAAATATACTCATCATGCTGTGTATTACACTTCCAGGACTTATTTGCCTCATGGCTAGAATTTTGTAGCTTTTGATCATTTCACCTATCTTTGCCTATATCCCACCCCCCCTGCCCCCATTTAGTAATCACCAATCTTCTCTGCATCAATAAGTTTGTTTTTTTTAAAGGGTCCATCATACTTAAGATCATATCATATTTCTTTATTTCTCTGAACATAACACACTCAAAGCCCATCCATGTTGTTACATTTATCAGGATTTTCTTTTTCGTATAGCAGAATTACATATATTATGTAATATATGAGAAAGAGACAGAGAGATATTTCTTTTAATCAATTCACTTGTCAGTGGATGGTTACATAGTTTTCATGTCTTGCTCATTATAAACAATGCCGGAAGAACATGAGGGTGCATCTATTCCAGAAATGGGATTACCACATGCCTTTTTGTTGAAATTCTCACTTTGTTCATGCTTTGTTCTCCTGACTGTGGTAACCATCTTTATGATCACTATTCTGAACCTTTCATCAGGTAAACAACTCACCTCCATTTCCTTAAGGTCATTCAGCCTGGCCCTAGTTTTGGTTCTCTCTTAAACCTTTGTGATTGCCCAACAACTTTGTTGTTGTTGTTGTTTTACTGGTTCTTAGTAGTTAAGGGTGAGCCAAGATCTCTCAATGTCCCAAAGAGGAGATCTCAGTCGCTATCTAGATGCTGATTGGAAGTCAGCTCTTCGGAGAAAAGCTTTTAAAGCTTTTAAAATAGATCCATATCAGGGAAATACTAGGAGCTGGGGGCTTCCATCACTTTCCTCTGTTCTGAGCCCTGAGGGAATAGTCACACTAGAACTGTTCCTTTTTTTTTTTTTTTTGCTCCAATCCTGTGGGACCCACGAATGCAAGCACCCTGGCCAACTGAACCATATGATCAAGCTACACATCTTAGCATCAGCTGAAAAAGTAGAGGCACCAGGTGTATGTTTAAACTTGTTCCCCGCAGACACCGGGGACCAGAAATGGGCAAGAGGGAAATTTGGAGATGGTCACTGACGGCCTCCCTGGTTTCCAGGATAGACTGCAGTCTGTGGCTAGATGTTCATTAATCAGAAATCAGGCCTTGGGCAGCTGCTGCTAAGATGTGCAAATAGGCCTTTTTAGGGGAAAGAATGGGAGCCAGACATTGCTTTTTGCTCCTTTTGCATGGGTATTTCCTGGTAGCTCAACTGGTAAAGAATCCACCTGCAATGCGGGAGCTCTGGGTTTGATTCCTGGGTTGGAAAGATCCCCTAGAGAAGGCAATGTATTCTGACCTGGACAATTTCATGGACTGTATAGTCCATGGAGTCCCAAAGAGTTGGACACAACTAAGTGACTTTCACATGCACTTTTCTTTCATTGCACTGAGTGCTGGGGGATAGCCACTTAAGAAGCATTCCTTTCATTCCTGGGTGGTCCAGTGGTTAAGATCCCTGATCCCTTCTCATGGAACTAAGATCTCACATGCCACATGGTGCAGCCAAAATTAAATATAGAAATAAATAAATAAAACAAGCTAAGTCTTTAAAAAATGTTAATAAAAAAATAAGTATTCCTATGTTTGCTAAAATCCTGTGGGACCTGGAACTTAAGTCCCACTAGCCAGCAATGGGAAGTGATCAAGCATACGTTCCCTGGGTAGCAGCCAGCATGCCAGATGTAGGCACTGGCAATATGGACCTGGCCAGAGCAGACATGTAGAGAAGCCATCTGCAGATTTCTGAGTCTCTGGAGAGGATTCCAGTATGTCCCTAGAGGCTTCCTTAATTAGGAGAATGACCCTCAAATGGAAGTTCAGGATATGGAAATGGACCTCTTTCAGGAAAAGTAGAGAATTATAATATATTCAGTGGCCTTACTGAAGATTATAAGCAGATATGGTTGGATGGCATCACTGATTCAAGGGAGATAAACTTGGGCAAACTTGGGGAGATGGTGAGTGATAGGGAAGCCTTGTGTGCTGTAGTCCATGGGGTCACAAAGAGTCGGACATGACTTGGTGACTGAACAACAAAAACAGTCTCTCAGATAACTCTGAGGACCTGTCCCAAAGACATAATGGAGGAGTCAGGATATAAAGGAGTTTTGCAAAAACAAAACACAACAAGTACAAAAAACTCATAAAGTTGAATATCAAAAGATTATTGCTAATTACACACACACACACACATACACACACAAACAGATATCTTAAGTTAATGATTGTAGTATGTTTCTATGTATAAGAAGCTGTAGGAATCTGGTCTTATTGAAATGATACCTTTGATATGCATCTTATTTATTGATCTGAATAGTATCCTGTTTTCTCCATCCTGAGTTCCCCTCAAAGTGCACAGGCTGGGGAGGCTGCAGTAACTGACAGTTTTCTGGAGAAAGCACCTTTTGTTTACTGAAACAGCAGGCAGCATTCTGTCCACAGGGTATAGCCGCCGCTAGACTCTGAGATCCCATTTAGAAATGTTTCTTTCTTTAATTGTAGTCTGATGGGTTTTTCAGCCTTGTCTAATTCAATGAAACTATGAGCCATGCTGTATAGGGCCACCCAAGATGGCTGGGTCATGGTGGGGAGCTCTGACAAAACACGGTCCACTGGAAAAGGCAATGCCAAACCACTTCAGTATTCTTGCCTTGAGAACCCCATGAACAGTATGAAAAGGCAAAAAGATAGGACACTGGAAAATGAACTCCTCAGGTCTGTAGGTGCCCAATATGCTACTGGAGAAGGGTGGAGAAATAACTCCAGAAAGAATGAAGAGATGGAGCCAGAGCAAAAACAATACCCAGTGTGGATGTGACTGGTGTTGGAAGTAAAGTCCGATGCTGTAAAGAGCAATATTGCATAGGAACCTGGAATGTGAAGTCCATGAATCAAGGTAAATTGGAATTGGAGATGGCAACAGTGAATGAACATTGACATTTTAGGAATCTGTGAACTAAAATGGATTGGAATGGGCAAATTTAATTCAGATGACTATTATATCTAATACTGTAGGCAATACTTCCTTAGAAGAAATAGGGTAACCCTCATAGTCAACAAAATAGTCTGAAATGCAGTATTTGGGTGCAGTCTCAAAAATGACAGAATGATTTCTGTCCGTTTCCAAGGCAAACCATTCAATATCACAGTAATCCAAGTCTATGCCCTGACCAGTAATGCTGAAGAAGCTGAAGTTGAATGATTCCATGAAGACTTACAAGACCTTTTAGAACTAACACCCCCAAAAGATGTAAAGATGTCCTTTTCATCATAGGGGACTGGAATGCAAAAGTAGGAAGTCAAGAGATACCTGGAGTAACAGGCAAATTTGGTCTTGGAGTACAGAATGAAGCAGGGCAAAGGCTAACAGAATTTTGCCAAGAGAACATACTGATCATGGCAAACACCCTCTTCCAAAATCACAAGAGATGACTATACGCATGGACATCACCAGATGGTCCATACCAAAATCAGACTGATTATATTCTTTGCAGCCAAAGATGAAGAAACTCTATAGAGTCAGCAAAAACAAGACCAGGAGCTGACTGTGGCACAGATCTTAAACTCTTTATTGCCAATTCAGACTTAAATTGAAGAAAGTAGGGAAAACCACTATACCATTCAGATATGACCTAAATCAAATCCCTTATGATAATACAATGAGGTGGCTCAGTCGTGTGCAACTCTTTCCAACCCCATGGACTGTAGCCTACCAGGCTCCTCTGTCCATGGTATTTTCCAGGCAATAGTACTGGAGTGGATTGTCATTTCCTTTTCCAGAGGATCTTCCAGACCCAGGGATCGAACCCGGGTCTCCCACATTGTAGACAGACGCTTTACCATCTGAGCCACCAGGGAAGGCCAAACCATTCAGGTATGACCTAAATCAAATCCCTTATGATTATACAATGGAAGTGACAAATATACTCAAGGGATTAGATCTGATAGACAGAGTGCCTGAAGAACTATGGAAGGAAGTTTGTGACATTGTACAAGAGGCAGTGATCAAGACCTTCCCCAACAAAAGAAATGCAAAAAAGCAAAATGGTTGTCTGAGGAGGCCTTACAAATAACTGAGAAAAGAAGAGAAGCTAAAAGCAAAGGAAGAAAGGAAAGATATACCTATTTGAATGCAGAGTTCCAAAGAGTAGCAAGGAGAGATAAGAAAGCCTTTCTCAGTAATCAATGCAAAGAAATAGAGGAAAACAACACAATGGAATGGCAGGAGTTCTCTTCAAGAAAATTAGAGATACCAAGGGAACATTGCAAGCAAAGATGAACACAATAACGGACAAAAATGGTACAGACCTAATAGATGCAGAAGAGATTAAGAAGAGGTGGCAAGAATATACAGAAGAACTATACAAAAAGATCTTCGTGACCCAGATAACCATGACGGTGTGATCACTCACCTAGGGCCAGACATCCTGGGATGCAAAGTCAAGTGGGCCTTAGGAAGCATCACTATGGATAAAGCTAGTGGAGGGGACGGAATTCTGGTTGAGCTATTTCAAATCCTAAAAGATGATGCTGTGACAGTGTTTCACACAATATGCCAGCAAATTTGGAAAACTCAACAGTGGCCGTAGGACCAGAGAGGTTAGCTTTCATTCCAAACACAAAGAAAGGCAATGCCAAAGAATCTTCAAACTACTGCACTTTTGCACTCATTTCGTATGCTAGAAAAGTAATGCTCAAAATTCTCCAAGCCAGGCTTCAACAGTATGTTAACCATGAACTTCCAGATGTTCAAGGTGGATTTAGAAAAGGCAGAGGAACCAGAGATCATCCTTAGAATTGTACAAGAAGTAAGAGAATTCCAGGAAAACATCTACTTCTCCTTTATTGACTATGCCAAAGTCTTTGACTGGTGGATCACAACAAACTGGAACATTCTTCCGTTCAGTTCAGTTCAGTCCAGTCGCTCAGTCGTGTCCGACTCTTTGCGACCCCATGAATCGCAGCACACCAGGCCTCCCTGTCCATCACCATCACCCGGAATTCACTCAGACTCACGTCCCATCGAGTCCGTGATGCCATCCAGCCATCTCATCCTGGGTCATCCCCTTCTCCTCCTGCCCCCAATCCCTCCCAGCATCAGAGTCTTTTCTAATGAGTCAACTCTTCACATGAGGTGTCCAAAGTACTGGAGCTTCAGCTTTAGTATCATTTCTTCCAAAGAAATCCCAGGGTTGATCTCCTTCAGAATGGACTGGTTGGATCTCCGTACAGTCCAAGGGACTCTCAAGAGTCTTCTCCAACACCACAGTTCAAACACATCAATTCTTCGGCGCTCAGCCTTCTTCACAGTCCAACTCTCACATCCATACATGACCACAGGAAAAACTGTAGCCTTGACTAGATGGACCTTAGTCACAAAGTAATGTCTCTGCTCTTGAATATACTATCTAGGTTGGTCATAACTTTTCTTCAAAGGAGTAAGCATCTTTTGATTTCATGGCTACAGTCACCATCTGCAGTGATTTTGGAACCCCAAAAAATAAAGTCTGACACTGTTTCTACTGTTTCCCCATCTATTTCCCATGAAGTGATGGGACCAGATGCCATGATCTTCGTTTTCTGAATGTTGAGCTTTAAGCCAACTTTTTCACTCTCCTCTCTCACTTTCATCAAGAGGCTTTTTAGTTCCTCTTCACTTTCTGCCATAAGGGTGGTGCCATATGCATATCTGAGGTTATTGATATTTCTCCTGGCAATCTTGATTCCAGCTTGTGTTTCTTCCAGTCCAGCATTTCTCATGATGTACTCTGCATATAAGTTAAATAAGCAGGGTGACAATATACACCCTTGACGTACTCCTTTTCCAATTTGGAACCAGTCTGTTGTTCCATGACCAGTTCTAACTGTTGCTTCCTGACCTGCATACAGATTTCTCAAGAGGCAGGTTAGATGGTCTGATATTCCCATGTCTTTCAGAATTTTCCAGACTTTATTGTGATCCACACAGTCAAAGGCTTTGGCATTGTCAATAAAGCAGAAATAGATGTTTTTCTGGAACTCTCTTGCTTTTTCCATGATCTAGCAGATGTTGGCAATTTGATACCTGGTTCCTCTGCCTTTTCTAAAACTAGCTTGAACATCACGTTCTTAGAGATGGTAATACCAGATCACCATACCTGCCTCCTGCAAAATCTATATGCAGGTCTAGAAACAACAGTTAGAACCGGATATGGAGCAAAGTACTGGTTCCAAATAGGAAAAGGAGTATTCCAAGGCTGTATATTGTCACCCTGCTTATTTAACTCATATGTGGAGTACATCATGTGAAATGCTAGGCTAAATAAAGAGCAAACTGGAATCAAGATTGCTGGGAGAAATATCAGTAACCTCAGATACACAGATGACACCACCCTTATGGCAAAAAATGAAGAGTAATTAAAGAGATTCTTCATGAATGTGAAAAAAGCGACTAAGAAAGCTGGCTTAAACTCAGCACTCAAAAAACTAAGATCATAGCATCCGGTCCCAACACTTCATGGCAAATAGTTGGGGAAACAATGGAAACAGTGACAGATTTTATTTTCTTGGGCTCCAAAATCACTCTGGACAGTGACTGCAGCTGTGAAATTAAAAGGTGCTTGCTCTTGGAAGAAAAACTATGACCAACCTAGACAGCATATTAAAAAGCAGAAACATTACTTTGCCAACAAAGGTCTGTCTAGTCAAAGCTGTGATTTTTCCAGTAGTCATGTATGGATGTGAGAGTTGGAGTATAAAGAAAGCTGAGTGCCAAAGAATTGATGCTTTTGAACTGTGGTGTTGGAGAAGACTCTTGAGAGTCCCTTGGACTGCAAGGAATTCAAAGCAGTCCATCCTAAGGGAAACCAGTCTTGAATATTCACTGGAAGGACAGAGGCTAAAGCTGAAATTCCAATTCTTTGACCACCTGATGCAAAGAGCTGACTCTGGAAAAGACCCTGATGCTGGGAAAGATTGAAGACTGGGGGAAAAGGGGATCACAGAGGATAAGTTGGTTGGATGACATCACCGACTCAATGTACATGAGTTTGAGGAAGCTCCAGGAGTTGGTGAATGACAGGGAAGCCTGGTACTGCAGTCCATGGTCACAAGGAGTCAGACACAACTGAGTGAATGAACTGACTATGGAGAAAAACACAACCAGAAAAGTGTAGTGATGGATCAATGAGACTACTGTTAAAGTGATCAACTATCTTGGTTTGCCTGGAACTAAGGGAGTTATTTAAAGTTAAGGCTTTGATTGCTGAACTCAGGATCATTTCAGTTCAGTCGCTCAGTCATGTCTGACTCTTTGCGACCCCATGAATCGCAGCACGCCAGGCCTTCCTGTCCATTACCATCTCCCGGAGTTCACTCAAATTCACATCCATCGAGTTGGTGATGCCATCCAGCCATCTCATCCTCTGCCGTCCCCTTCTCCTCCTGCCCCCAATCCCTCCCAGCATCAGAGTCTTTGCCAATCAGTCAACTCTTTGCATGAGGTGGCCAAAGTACTGGAGTTTCAGCTTTAGCATCATTCCTTCCAAAGAACACCCAGGACTGATCTCCTTTAGAATGGACTAGTTGGATCTCCTTGCAGTCCAAAGGACTCTCAAGAGTCTTCTCCAACACCACAGTTCAAAAGCATCAATTCTTCAGCACTCAGCTTTCTTCACAGTCCAACTCTCACATCCATATATGACCACTGGAAAGACCATAGCCTTGACTAGATGGACCCTTGTTGGAAAAGTAATGTCTCTGCTTTTGAAAATGCTATCTAGGTTGGTCATAACTTTCCTTCCAAGGAGTAACCATGTTTTAATTTCCTGTCAGGATAATCTGTAGCAAATGAGGATATTTTGTCAATGTACTGCAAATTCCAGAAGTATCTTGACAAGAAGTACTGGCTGAAAGTTGTCTCTGAGAAGGGATATTTGACCAAAGACCTGTGGAAGGTGAGGGGGAGACCAAGGTATGTGTTTAGGAAAAGGTAACTCTTGGGCAGAGATTAAAGCAAATTCTAGAAGCCTGGCTCAGTAGCTCAAACATGTCAAATTCTTTGAAACCACATGGACTGTAGCCCACCAGGCTCCTGTGTGCATGGTATTTTCTAGGCAAGAATACTAGAGTGGGTTGCCATTTCCTACCCCACCTAGAAATGCGAGAGATGAATGCCATGTGATTCAGAAGTAACAAGAAATGGGAATGGCTGAGAATTATGACTACTCTGTGCTATCACTGTCAAGGGCCCAGGTTCAATTCCTGGCTGGAGAACTAAAATGTCACAAGCTGCACAGTGCAGCTGAAAGAAAACAACAGCAACAACAAAGCAAGGGGGCTAGAGTGTTTGGGGTCTAGGAAGTGTAGAAAGAGAGTGGTAAGAAATGAAGTCAAAGAAGGGAAAAGGACTGGGTCACCAAAGACCTTACAGTCAAAAGGAAGACATTAACTTTTACTACAGGCATAGTAAAGAAATCATGGAAGAACATAAGTCAAATATTGTCATAATCTGACTTAAATTTTAAAAAGATTATCCTTGAGATTGCTGAAAATAAATTTCAGAGGGCAAAGGTACAGAAAGAGAGACTAGAAAACTATTGCAGTGTTCCAGGAAAGAAATGAAGGCAGCTCAGAGAAAGAGGCAGTGATGAGCCCTGGTGTTCTGTTTATATTTTGATTTGTAAACTGATAGATATCACTGATATAGTGGATGTGGACTATAAAACAAAGGTGAATGAAACTATTTTTTATGACATTAAAGTGGTGATACTGAGTAGAGTAGTTAAGAGTCTTGAATTCAGAGCCTATGAAGAGTGGAAGACATAAATTAACTCATGCCATTAGACCCTGAGTTGTTGAGAAGATACAGAATATATTACACAAAAGAAATATATTCTTTACACAGAGGAATAGAGAAACATCATCTAACTTGACAGGAAGAAAGAACATTTGCACAGGGGTGAGACATGGAGAAGGGAGTTTCTGGAAGTTCTTTTGTAATTGTTCTTGCTTTTTAGGTTTGTGAAAAAATATTGACTGAGAGAAAGGATGGGATTCCCTGGTGACTCAGATGGTAAAAAATCTGCCTGCAATGAAGCGGACCAGGATCCAGTCCCTGGGTCAGAAAGATCCCCTAGAGAAGGGAATAGCTGCCCACTTCAGTATTCTTGCCTGGAGAATCCCATGGACAGAGGAGCCTGGTGGGCTAGAGTTCATCTTTTGCAGGTCATGGAAGAGAGAAAGGATGGAGAATAGGGGAATAAAGACTGGAGGTCTGAGGTGATAGAGAATATGAAACATCACATCAACATTGTGAAAGTAAATAGTCCTGGGAAAGGTGGTAAAGTTGTTGTGCAATATTAACTCTCATTTGAAATCAAAGGTTACTATATTAAAATAGATTCGGACAACATGATCATGTGAATTTTATAGCTACTTTTAGCTGCATGGTATTAGACATGGAATAACTGGAAAATTGGATTTAATGGGTTGAAGTTTCAACAAAATGAGTATTTAAAAGTTAGAGAGAGGTAAGAAGATGAGTAAATAAATAAACAAGAAATTCATTTTTAAATGACTGACTTTGGAATTTAAGCATCTATTTCTGCTTTATTGACTATGTCAAAGCCTTTGACTGTGTGGATCACAATAAACTATGGAAAACTCTGAAAGAGATGGTAATACCGGATCACCTGACCTGCCTCTTGAGAAATTTGTATGCAAGTCAGGAAGCAACAGTTAGAACTGGACATGGAACAACAGACTGGTTTCAAACAGAAAAAGGAGTCCATCAAGGCTGCGCATTCTCACCCTGCTTATTTAACTTCAATGCAGAGTACATCATGAGAAACGCTGGACTGGAAGAAACACAAGCTGGAATCAAGATTGCTGGGAGAAATATCAGTAACCTCAGATATGCAGACAGCACCACCCTTATGGCAGGAAGTGAAGAGGAACTAAAAAGTCTCTTGATGAAAGTGAAAGAGGAGAGTGAAAAAGTTGGCTTAAAGCTCAACATTCAGAAAATGAAGATCATGGCATCCAGTCCCATCACTTCATGGGAAATAGATGGAGAAACAGTGGAAACAGTGTCAGACTTTATTTTTGGGGGCTCCAAAATCACTGCAGATGGTGACTGCAGCCATGAAATTAAAAGACGCTTACTCCTTGGAAGGAAAGTTATGACCAACCTAGATAACATATTCAAAAGCAGAGACATTACTTTGCCAACTAATGTCCATCTAGTCAAGGCTACAGTTTTTCCTGTGGTCATGTATGGATGTGAGAGTTGGACTGTGAAGAAGGCTGAGCGCCAAGAATTGATGCTTTTGAACAGTGGTGTTGGAGAAGACTCTTGAGAGTCCCTTGGACTGCAAGGAGATCCAACCAGTTCATTGTGAAGGAGATCAGCCCTGGGATTTCTTTGGAAGGAATGATGCTAAAGCTGAAACTCCAGTGCTGTGGCCATCTCATGCGAAGAGTTGACTCATTGGAAAAGTCTCTGATGCTGGGAGGGATTGGGGGCAGGAGGAGAAGGGGACGGCAGAGGATGAGATGGCTGGATGACATCACTGATTCGATGGCTGTGAGTCTGAGTGAACTCCAGGAGTTGGTAATGGACAGGAGGCCTGGCGTGCTGTGATTCATGGTGTAGCAAAGAGTCGGATATGACTGAACGACTGAACTGAACTGAACTGAAGAGGGAAAAGAGATGAAATTGTGAAGGTAAAATAATAGTGAAAAGGAAAGATAAGAAAAGTGGATTGTAGGCTTGATACGGTGATAGCATATTAAACAGCAAAGACATTACTTTGCCAACTGAGGTCCATCTAGACAAGGCTATGGTTTTTCCAGTAGTCATGTATGAATGGGAGAGTTGGACCATAAGGAAAGCTGAGCACCAAAGAACTGATGCTTTTGAACTGTGGTGTTGGCGAAGACTCTTGAGAATCCCTTTGACTGCAAGGAGATCCAACTAGCCCATCCTAAAAGAGGTCAGTCCTGAATATTCATTGGAAGGACTGATGCTGAAGGTGAAGCTACAATACTTTGCCACCTGATGCAAAGAGCTGACTCATTGGAAAAGACCGTGGTACTGGGAAAGATTGAGGGCAGGAGGAGAAGGGATGACAGAGGATGAGGTGGTTGGATTGCATCACTGACACAATGGACATAATTTTGGGTGGACTCCAAGAGTTTCTCATGGACAGGGAGGCCTGGCGTGCCGTGGTTCATGGGGTTGCAAAGTCAGACATGACTGGGTGACTGAACTGGACCGTGGTGAAATGATTATTAAAATTCAGAAATGAAAGTTAATATGTGTGTGGAATATAGCATGGATTCCAAGAGAATAAAAGGCCTGCGATATTCCTGGAATCAAGGATGAGAAAGTTTGCCTTCTCTGTGTTTCTGAGGGTGGACAATTTCTCATCTCTGTTTCTCTTTGCATGCCTGCTTCATTCTTTGTTTCTGAAGGGTTACTTTCTCTACAGTTGTGGATCTGTAGTTATACCTAATCCACAATTAAATGGAACCCCAGTTTAAAAGTCCTAAAGGGTCCATGAGAAAGAGGAAGGGTAACTTGACTTGGATCTAACTTTCCCTTCCAAATAGCCGGTATTAGGGGTATAATGTCCCCTACCCAACCACTGCTCAGCATGTGTAGTGGAAACTGACTTCTAAGAAGAGAGTACAGCAGATTTTTTAATAAGAGTGTGTAAAGGTAAGGAGGAGATTGTTACTATGGCCTTATGTGAAAGTAGAAGGGACATCAATTCATCATGGATTAGTTTCAGACTACAGTGATGAAAGGGAGGTACCTACAGGTCAGGAAGCAACAGTTAGAACCGGACATGGAACAATAGACTGGTTCAAAATAGGAAAAGGGGTATGTCAAGGCTGTGTATTTTCACCCTGCTTATTTAACTTCTATGCAGAGTACATCATGAGAAATGCTGGACTGTAAGAAACACAAGCTGGAATCAACATTGCCAGGAGAAATCAATAACCTCAGATGTGCAGATGACACCACCCTTATGGCAGAAAGTGAAGAGGAACTAAAAAGCCTCTTGATGAAAGTGAAACTGGAGAGTGAAAAAGTTAGTTTAAAGCTCAACATTCAGAAAATAAAGATTGTGGCATCTAATCCCATCACTTCATGGGAAACAGATGGGGAAACTGGAAACAGTATCAGACTTTATTTTTTGGGGCTCCAAAATACTGTAGATGCAGTCATGAAATTAAAAGATGCTTACTCCTTGGAAGAAAAGTTATGACCAACCTAGATAACATATTCAAAAGCAGAGACATTACTTTGCCAACAAAGGTTCATCTAGTCAAGGCTATGGTTTTTCCTGTGGTCATGTATGGATGTGAGAGTTGGACTGTGAAGAAGACTGAGCGCTGAAGAATTGATGCGTTTGAACTGTGGTGTTGGAGAAGACTCTTGAGAGTCCCTTGGACTGCAAGGAGTTCCAACCAGTCCATTGTGAAGGAGATTAGAGCCGGAATTTCTTTGGAGGGAATGATGCTAAAGCTGAAACTCCAGTACTTTGGCCACCTCATGCGAAGAGTTGACTCATTGGAAAAGTCTCTGATGCTGGGAGGGATTGGGGGCAGGAGGAGAAGGGGACGGCAGAGGATGAGGTGGCTGGATGGCATCACTGACTCAATGGCTGTGAGTCTGAGTGAACTCTGAGAGTTGGTGATGGACAGGGAGGCCTGGCGTGCTGCAATTCATGGGGCTGCAAAGAGTTGGACACAACTGAGTGACTGAACTGACTGACTGACTGACGGATGGATTAGCTGTCATTTGAGTCTCTAAGATAGTAGTTACTTGTTATACCTTAGTTGAAAATGAGTTGATAATGTATGTCCACTGGACTTTTCAGCCACACAGGACACCCTTGTCTCAGTCTTTGCTCTCCAATATCTCACCCAACTTTTGAGATTTGCTATATGTTCCATCTATAAGTTTCATTTCTCCAACTCATCTTGTTCATATGATTTTCTGAGCCCTGTATAATATATAATATCTGTACCACTTCTTTAAATATCAACCATTGACAATTTGGCATTATCTTTTAGCCTTCAATGTTCCCCATGTACTCTTCTTACCCTTAAGTAGATGATGATTTCCTTAAGAAAAGGAGATTTATTTGTTTTTTCATCCTCCTAAATTCAGTGAATATTTGCCAGGAGCCAGCATGGGGAATCCCGTCCGTGGCAAAGGTCATGAGGAAAGGGGCCTGGCAAAACGCAAAGGCAGGATCAGGCCTCAGGGGTCCCCCTGGATTTTCTCGAGCATCTACCCCCAAAACCAGAGTATGCCTGCTTTACTGTGTTATGCTTTCCACCTATTCTTCTAACATTAACAGGGGGTTGTCCCCCCACCACCTTTTTCTGGAAAAAGTTAATTTAGAGCTTTTAGATGATAAGTCTCCTGGGCATAATAAGAGTATTTAAATCCAAAAACCTGTCTGATGGCTTTCTAGCCTGCCTGACAGGTTTGTCCAGACTCTTACAGCTGCGCATGTGATTGTTTGCAGCCTCCCGACCATGAGAGGCACAGGAAGCTTAAAACATCCTAGGAATGTAGGGGCTTCCGAGGAGTCAAAATCATTAGCATAGGACTGATTAAGGGTTTCATTCTTGAGCCGATACTTGCTGCCAAGTTTTCATATCTTTTATTTGTTGATATAGTTGGTATGTAGAAAAAACAGGTAGTAGCCCTGGCATTAGCAACATTAGATCTTTGACTTAAGTACTTTCTTTGTTATAACCCGCTGCACCTTTGTTCTACAGGAATGTAACTTTATTTACTACTTTAAGGGTGATGCAGATTACAGAAAAAAACACTTCAAGGGAAAATGAGTTTTCTGGTTGATAGACATTTATCTAGTAAAAGAGCCATAAAAATGTTAACAGGCCCCCTGGCCAGAAGATGATGTAAAACCACCTAAGACCTTTTGTATATGGGAAGGTATGCAAAAAGAAAGCCTGGTCTCAATAAGGGTCAGGACTGCTGCCCCTGCATAACTCTGCATATTCCATTATTTTTGTATATACAAACTTGGGGTATATAAGCTGCCTTCAAAAACAAAGTTGTGGGTCTTGCACCAATGCTTGGCTCCCCCATGTCGTTCTTTTCTTATTTTCCCTTTTCAGGCTGAATTTCCGTCTGGAGCACAGAGGTTCTACTTATTTGCCCTGGCTTCTAAGACCCACGTGAGTGGGAGCCCAAGGCAGGGCACCCTCCACTAGTCAAGTGGGTGCTGGTGGCCTACATAGACGGTAAAAGCCCCTTGTCTCAGAGCTTTATTGGTCTCCTGTGTAAACCAAGGAATACAGCCTCTTTTCTCCTCTATTTTCTCTCCTCTCTTTCACTGCACTATTCTTCCCTAATCTCTGTTTATATCTCTAAATAAATAAATCTCTCCTCGCCGACTCCATCCCCACTTCAAATTACTCTGGATCCACCGGGGCTGGACCCCAGCAAATATTAATAGCTATTAAGTATCTTCTATATGCTCACACTCAGTACACATTTATATTCAATTTTAAACTAAGTAAGTAAGTAAGTAAGTAAGTAAAGTCGCTCAGTTGTGTCCTACTATTTGTGGGTCCCAAGGACTGTAGCCTATCAGGCTCCTCCGTCCATGGGATTTTCCAGGCAAGAGTGCTGGAGTGGATTGCCATTTCCTTCTCCAGGGGATCGTCCCCACCCAGGAATCAAACCCAGGTCTAACCATTTATTTAAAATAAAACAGAAATACAGATACGGCACTAAAACCACAGTGGAATATATTAAAGTGAAGAAGAAGCATATAATGTCCTCCTAGATCTTTCATCTGATAGAAGTTCTCATTTAACTTAAGATGAATAAAGACTACCTAAAATAAAATCAACTTTGTTGACATATTGAGTGTAGCACTTTCACAGCGTCATCATTCAGGATTGAAATAGCTCAACTGGAATTCCATTACCTCCACTAGCTTTGTTCGTAGTGATGCTTTCTAAGGCCCACTTGACTTCACATTCCAGGATGTCTGACTCTAGGTGAGTGATCACACCATCATGATTATCTGGGTCATGAAGCTCTTTTTTGTATAGTTCTCCTGTGTATTCTTGCCACCCTGATGTTGGGAGGGATTGGGGGCAGGAAGAGAAGGGGACGACAGAGGGTGAGATGGCTGGATGGCATCACTGACTCGATGGACATGAATTTGAGTGAACTCCAGGAGTTGGTGATGGACTGGGAGGCCTGGTGTGCAGTGATTCATGGGGTGCAAAGAGTCAGACACGACTGAGCAGCTGAACTGAACTGAACTGAAAATAAAACCATTGTGAGCAGACAAAATCATGAACCTGGCATTGCACATGTGCTTAGAGAAGAGAATTGCTTCAAAATGGATATGAATGACAGGCAAACTCTTGGCAGAAACATATCCAGGCACTGTTTTATGGAGGCTCTTGAATGCAATGCAAAAGATTTGGGACTCGCCTCCCTAAATATGTGAGAGCCACCAGTGAGTTCTGAGCTATGAATTGTGGTCAGAATGGTGCATAGGATGAGCTCAAAATAATTGATGATTACATAGTAGTGTTAAGATTAAAAGTATGAAAATATAAGTGACTGGATGAATGACAAAGGCTTCTTCACTTCCTCTGTGATAAATTCTGAGAAAACCAAGCTCACTGATAAACAAAATGGGGAATATAGGTGATATTTTACTTTTCATCTCCATCCTGGCAAGTTGTTTTTTTTTTTTTTTTTTTTTTTGTATTTCTTATGTAGCATTGGCATCAATTAACTTAGAAGATACAGTTAAGAAATGCAGCTGCTCAACTCCTGATTTTGGATGTAAGACATAGTATGGAAGATCCAGATGAAAGATACACAGTTATTCTGCTCCATTATTTTCTTTGGCTCCATTCTGGCAGCCCTGAGCTGGTGAGCATTTAAGAGGAGTCAAGCACCATGCTATAGGATTCAAGCACTCTCTGACTACTATTCCCTTACTAGTGGTGCTATGGAGGAGGGCATGGCTACCCACTCCAGTATTCTTGCCTGGAGAATCCCCATGACCAGAGGAGCTTGGCAGACTACAGTCCATGGGTTTGCATAGAGTCAGACATGAGTGAGCAACTAAGCACAAGTGGTGCATACTGTGCTAAGTCACTTCAGTTGTATCTGACTCTTTGTGACCCTATGGACTTTAGCCCATCAGGTTCCTCTGGCCATGGGGATTCTCCAGGCAAGAATACTGGAGTGGGTAGCCATGCCCTCCTCCGGGGGATCTTCTCAACCCAGAGACTGAACTTAAGTCTCTTCTGTTTCCTGCAATGGTAGGCAGATTCTCCACCACTAACACCACCAGTAGGATGAATTGCTTTCCTAGCTGCCATAGGAAAACCTGAAACTTTATGTTTGTGAGGGGCTAGAGAGAAATCTCCTTTTATTACCCCAGGAAATCAAGGGGTTAATTTCACAGCTCACATCCTCTACGAGGCAAGTAGTGGGCCTGTGTGGTGTCTATGTCAGTCAGTGAACTGAACCATGTACCGAGTAGTAGACCTCCTGGTTTCTCTTTCTTGTAGAGTTATATGCTGAAAATCTCCGAGTATTTTGCCTCCACCAACTAAAATTTAGTAGAAAACTTTTAAGGTGTAGATACCAAGCATCTCAGTGTATTGAACACTTAAAATTACTGTTTGTAGGAGCCATTGATGAGGCCGTTGTGATTTAACAACAGGCTGGGCTCTCAGCTGAATGAAGGAGTGAATGATGAACACAATCTTGACTTCTTTATATTCATTTCAGGCCATTTTAAATCCATGATTCAGCTATTTATGTGTGTGTGCTTGCTCAGTCGCTCAGCCGTGTCTTATTCCTTTGTGACTCCATGGACTGTAGTCCACCAGGCTCCTCTGTCCATGGAATTATCTGGGCAAGAATCCTGGAGTGGGTCACCACTTTCTACTCCATGGGATCTTCCTGACCCATGGACCAAACCTGCGTCTCCTGAATTGGAAGGCAGATTGTTGACTACTGAGCCACCTGGGAATTCCCTTAGGTGTTTCTATTGCTAAACAAAAGCCTATGATCCAGTCATCTTTCCTTCTTCTTGATTTACCATACAATAAGGTATATTAGAAAAGAGATCCTGATGAAAGACCATCTTGGGCTTGAATTCTGGTATCAGGCTTTGTTAACTGAGAGGTTGATCATGTAATTCCAGTGTTATAATATTAACCTCCCCATCTGGATAAACTTTTCTGGATTCAAATCCCAGTTCTATCACTGTCTAGCTTATAATATGGAGAGCACTCTGAAATTTCTGTATCTCAGTCTCCTTGTCACTATAGTAATAGAATATACTGAACTTATAGATTTATTGTAATGTCTGTGATAGATAAATGGATAGATGTTAGAAAGATAGATAGAGGTGCTGTTGCTGTTTAGTTGCAAAGTTGTGTCTGACTCTTCTTCGACTGCCACCTGGCTTGTCTGTCCATGGGCTTTCCCAGACAAGAATGCTGGAGTGGGTTGCTATTCCTTCTCCAGGGCATCTTCTAGACCCAGTGATTGAACCTGCATTTCCTGCATTGCAGGCAGTCTCTTCACCACTGAGCCACCTGGGAAGCCCCAGATAGACACAAAGAGAGATAGAACAGAGCAAACATTAGGCTGATTTGGATCTGGGTCTGGATGAAGTGCATTTCCTCACGCTCCTCCCTTGCATCAGCAGGACGTCAGACCATGGATTCAGGCTAAGAGGTCCCCCAGGCCTGACTCAGGGTGGGGAGTAACTGAGATGCATCTCAGATAAAAGGTGTGAAAGTGAGAGAGTGACAAGGAGGAAAACTAAAAATAAAGTGAGACAGAAACTTTATACAAGATCAAGAGAAATAGTTTCTTGATATCCAAGTTTATTGGATACTATTTACTGGAAACTATTTCTTGGTGTTGGAGAAAACTTTTGAGAAACCCTTCTACTGCAAAGAGATCCAACCATCCATCCTAAAGGAAATCAGTCCTGACTGTTCATTGGAAGGACTGATGTCAAAGCTGAAACTCCAATACTTTGGCCACCTGATGTGAAGAACTGACTCACTGGAAAAGACCCTGATGCTGGGAAAGATTGAAGGTGGGAGGAGAAGGGGACGACAGAGGATGAGATGCTTGGATGGCATCACCAACTCAATGGACATGAATTTGAAGCTCCAGGGGTTGGTGATGGACAGGGAGGCCTGGCGTGCTGTAGTCCATGGGGTCGCAAAGAGTCAGACATGACTGAGCAACTGAACAGCAACAATGCAATAAAATTACTGGAGCACAGAAAGGTTTAGAAGGATGCGAGAGAGAGGCAAGTGCCATGAGAAATTCCTTGGTTAACTATTCTTTTCTGCTGCTTGAAATTCTAGGCTTTGGAATGGGGTGGGCACCATTGACCAAACAGTTAGTGAGTGCTTGTCCAATAGTCTGCTCAGGTGTTGAGAAAGTGGGTGGGCCTCCTGATTAACTTACTTTTTTTCAAAGACACAGGTGCAGGCAGGGAGTTCCTGTTTCATCCTTGAGAAGGAAATGGTGTTGGAAGACACCTCTAAATCTCTCTACCCTCATGGACTTCTTCCTCTCTACCAAGGAAGAATATTTTCTGGTTAATGAAATTGGATCAGAGGTAAAGCGTATCCTGGCTTTTTGAATCTTGCTCTTTTTTGTCTGGGTCCTGTTTGTATTCAAACCAATGGAGTTCATTTTCCCTATTCCTGCTCACAGAGGAAGGGGCTCCTTGGTCTCCTTTATTAGGAAACCTCCTCTTTAGGTTATGAGGCTGATACCCTGTTTAGTGCTGGTTTCTAGTCATCCACATTTCCTATCCTTTTGCACCTTATATTGGAGTTTAAACTGCTTAGTAATCACACTGTTCCACCACTTTCATCATCTACTTATTTGATCAGTTGAAATGAGTTCAGAGATAGGGTGGAAAATGGGGTGGTGAACTCCCTGATGCTGTTCCCTTCTAGGCATGGGTAAATCATTCTTTACCCCTTTTTAAAAAAGAAAGGAAGAAAGGATTAAATCAGTGTCATTCCCTAACAAGAACCAGTTTAAAATGATTGTGTTTGGATGTGACATATAGACATAAACTTAAGTTCCCATCTAACTCCATAGTTCTAAAATATTGATACTACTAATAAAATCCAAACTATCCACTGAATGCAATAAACCTAATATAATTTGTGTAGACCAGAGACAGGGCAGGAATTAATTTTAAAATGTTCAAAAGCTGCTTATTTATCTTTTTATGTACTAATCAATAGAGACATTTTATGCAATCCTATTCTCTAAAAATAAAGGCATGTTCATAGAGAGATGCCAGAGAGCAAATTGATCAAAGACTAACAACAAAAAGAATTGATAAATATAAATGCACCTTGTTAGGGTGTCTGGGTGGGTGTCATGAGAGTTGTAGTAGATCCAATTTAATTAGCAGTTTAATTCTGTTTTAGAATGGTGTAAAAAGTAAAGGAAATTTGCAAATTAGGCCAGTTGGAAAGATATAGCACCTACTAAGAAAAATATATACATTGCTTAGAAAAACATGTAGGAAAATGACTGCTGAACAAATAAAAGAGAGCATAGCCTTGCCAGCTTCTTAACTTTTAGCCTGTATCACAGTCAAAGAATAAATTTTTGTTGTTTTGAGCCAATGGTTTGTGATACTTTGTTGTGGCAACCTAGTTATAACAGAGAAACACTGCTTTTGAGTCAGAGGACCAAAACTTGACACAATCAATTTGTCACTAATTAGCTTTGAGTCACTGAGCTAATATTTTTTGGGTGCCTTTTTCAATGTATGAAATGGACATAAGAAAAACCACAAGCTGTGATATTTGAAATAAATAATTTTTGGTTTCATATTTATAATTTTTTTAAACCTTTTTATTTGTCATTATTGTTGTAGTTGTTGCTGTTAAGGTGAAAGTATACTGGTGGAACTTCTACCCAAGGGATAATCCTAAAAGAAAGCTGGTATCCTATTGGGAAAAATACCATAGTAAACACATCAGCCTGCCTAATTCTATGAGCTTTTGGATGAATTTGGATTCTCCTCCTACTCTTTTGACTATGAAATATAATCAGACTATTCTATAGGGATGAATATTACCCTTAGTGAGCCTCCCTCTGGTGGTGGATCCCACCCTCTGTTTAGGCTGTCACCACCTCCCCACTGTGCTGGGATCACAGAGATGCCTTCTCTCTCCTCACTCACAGGGAATTCATTCTGCAACATCAATTGAAACCGCAGCAGAGCGCTGACCTTCCCCGGGCTGGAACAGAGCCAACATCATTAACAGGCCAGTCTTTGTAGCTAACGGCTGCTGGTTTTCTCCTGTCAAGTTTCCAGTTCTTACAGAGAGAGCTAGGGAAGATGAGGCAGAGCAGGCTTTTAGAAAGCTCTGGACAGATGGGTCCTCTGACTGTCTGGAGCCTAGGTAGGATCAATAGCAACTTGTCACACACACAAGCATACAATCCGCTCAGCGTAATGAGCAGTGACTGATACAATTTTATTTGTACCTCTGCAAAATGTTTCTGGTCAGAGGTCAGTGTCTGTGGGCAAACTCTTGCCTCTGGTGTTTACTAGTAGAGGTTGCTGGACAGCTAACTGGAGTGGGATTTTTGAACCCTGAAAACACACACACTGTCATTTCTTCCCACCACTGCCCACCTCACACGTACATATACACAAAAACACCAAAACATATTTATCAGAAAACTTTTACATTTAAAAAGAACAGGTTGAGAGCATGAAGTCTAGAGTCAGCCATGTCTGGGCATCTTATGCACTGGCTGGATGACTTCTCAAAACCCCTATTCTCTAATTGACATATAAAGGAAGCATTTTTATAGTCTATCTTATTTCTGATTATATGTTTTTGGCTGTGCTGGTTCTTCATTGCCACCTGGGCTTTCTCTAGTTGTGGCGAGTGGGGGGCACTCTCTAGTTAGGACGCATGGGCGACTCATTGGGGTGGCTTCTCCTAATGCTGAGTGTGGATTCTAGGGCACATGGGCTTCAGTAGCTGTAGTGAGCTAGCTTAGATGCACCACACCACGTGGACTCTTTCTGGACCAGGGATTGAATCCGTGTCCCCTGCACGACCAAGCAGATTCTTAACCACTGGACCACCACAGAAGTCCTATATGTAAAGGAAATTAGCAGCATTAAATTCCTAGGCTTGTGTTGGTTTTGTTACAAGTTTAGCTCCTCCTTTAGATTGACTCTTTAAGAAGATAGTCTATATTTTATTTCTACATCTTCAGCCTCTAGCATAGTACTTGGTACACGCAACACATTTCACACTTGCTGAGTAAAGGCTGCCGCTGCTAAGTCGCTTCAGTCATGTCCGACTCTGTACGACCCCATAGATGGCAGCCCACCAGGCTCCTCTGTCCCTGGGATTCTCCAGACAAGAACACTGGAGTGGGTTGCCATTTCCTTCTCCAATGCATGAAGGTGAAAAGTGAAAGTGAAGTCGCTCATTCGTGTCCAACTCTTAGCGACCCCATGGACTGCAGCCTACCTCTATCCATGGGATTTTCCAGGCGAGAGTACTGGAGTGGGTTGCCATGGCCTTCTCCAAGTAAAGGCCAATGATGCTTAAGTCAGGTTTGCTTCTTGTACCGTGTGTGTTTTTCTCCAAGTCACTTTACTTCTCTCTCTGTTTCCCTAATGTGAGAACTGTAATGGATAATGTATAAAATAATTTCTTAGATCTTTTTCACTATTAATATTCACAGTGTCACTGTTTGTTCATTGTAGGGGGAAAGGAGATGCTTTTTCCATGCAAGAGTTTCATCTGGATTTAGGTTCATAGCCATTGGACTTTTCCCCCTGTGCTTGCTCATGTGTTTGTGTGTGTGTGTGTGCGTGTTTAGTCATGTCAGATTCTTTACAATGCCATGACTATAGCCTGCCAAGTTCCTCTGTTCATGGAATTTTGCAAGCGAGAATACTGGAGTCAGTGGCCATTTCCTTTTCCAGGGGATCTTCCCAACCCAAGAATTGAACCTATGTCTCTTGCATCTCCTGTATTGACAGATGGATTCTTTACCGTTACACCACCATTCGTGGTGCTTTTTCATGGTAGGGGGAAAGGAGATACTGTTTCCTTGTGAGAGTCTCCTCGTTTGGATTTAATTTCTAGCCATTGCACTTTTTCCCCAGTGTTTGCTCATTTGTATCCGATGGTGAATACTCAACTGAATAAAATGGAATCTAGCAGAACATGCAGTATTCAGAGGAACCTCAGATCTTTATTTGAGTGTCTTGCTGCAGTCTGAGTTAAGGATGAGGAATGCAACATCACTCACCACTTTGTCATGATCTACATAGGTGCTATCTTTTGATAGTTTTCACCTTTTGTGTGTGTGTGTGTGTGTGGAAAAAATCACATTTCCTTGCCTTTTGGGGAGAAATAAGAATGAGCCAAAATGATACCGCTTTAGGCAAAACATATGCTTTGCATTTATCATGCTTTTCAGTGATACCTCTATTGTCTCCATTGATTGTTTTAAGCTATTCCTGGTTACGTTCATTTCTTCTTTTAATTAAATGTATTATCAGCAGAGCCCTTTAGACTACTTCCTTCCTCCCATCCTAGGCTAGAGGAATTAGGAAATAGCAGTTCTGGTATTTCCTTCTTTTCACACATTGGAAATTGGTCAACTCTAACTTTATGTATGAAAAGCAAAATGAGTAAAAGTGTGTACTTTTCTGACTGGCTAACGAAGATGCAATCTTGCACTTTGAGGATTCAGAGAGAGGGCTCTGTGGTGTCATGACGTGTCATACATACAGGAAGTACAGGTGGCAGCTGGTTGTTGTAGAGGTAGCTAATGTGCAAATCCACTAATTAGAGACATGCAAATTTCAAAGGCATATTCTGTTATACCCTGGAGCCACGATGAGGCAGTCAACATAAGGAGGGTACTAGGACGCCGACTTTGGGGGATCTTGGAGCCAAGATGTAGTTGGTTACACTTATTGGTACACATTAAAGCAACAGCTGCTGATTTTAGAAGTAGAGAAGTGGTATACAGGGAAAATTTCAATTGTGAAGACCTTTAATCTGATAGACCTTTAACCTGGGTGACCTTCCTGTAAACCATTTGATCCATGTCCTGTGTTTGATTCAGTCTTGGATAGTACAAGGTGCAGAATGTTCTGGTGATATGAAATGAAAGGATTTCATTTCTGAACAAGTCACTAACTATGAGGAAAAAGATGCTAAACTACTGTTAGAAACATGAACAAATTTAAATAAATGCTTGATTGTTTTTGTGCATGTTTTGGTTTTGCCTAATGACCTGTAGATTTTTTCCTACACAGAATGAATTGACTTTTAATTAAATCAAAGTAATTGGCTGATCATTTTTAACATCAAGCTGCCTAAATGTTTGTCTTCCAGTGCTGAAGTCCTAGCGTAAATTCGTTGATTATCAGACTGTACATGTCAGCTGTTTGTAGTTTCAAGTTTACAGATTTCATGGAGATTTTTAAGTTAAAAATAAGTTATCTATAAATAGCCCAGAAATCTGGGAAACAGCGCTTGTTAAAATGCATTTCTACCTTTTTATAAAGGGAAGGTTTATGACTTCTAATGTATTATTATATGGGATCAATCCCAGCCACCAAATTTAAGAATGTTATTGCAGCTTTATCACTAAGATAGTTCAGGCAGCCTTGATTACGTGTGTCAGCCCATTTCTCCTCAAGCCCTTCATTTGCATTCATTAATGCAGGATCTGGGGGAGATCACATTGCACAGAATATTTCATAAGTATAGACATCAGACTCACTCTTCACACAGCCCTTAATGCTTTAACTCATACCTCCCTGATATTTGGAAATCTGAGGTCCCTGCTACCATGATTGGATTCTGCAGGAATATTTTCTTTACCCTAGAGGGCAGGGTGTGGGATGGCTTTACCTATCCAAACAGACACTCCAGAGTTGAATAAAGACCCAACATTTTCCTGGGCTAGGAAAATAATGTCTCCTCTCCTAGGCATTTTTCTCTTTCCTGTTTCTTTTTTCTTCTTGTTTCCACAGCACTCAACTCCAGAAGTTTTCTTTCGTTCTTTGGTTTTTAACATAGGTTGAAACTAACCTGAAATAGGAAAAGGAGTACGTCAAGGCTGTATATTGTCACCCTGCTTATTTAACTTGTATGCAGAGTACATCATGAGAAATGCTGGGCTGGAAGAACCACAAGCTGGAATCAAGATTGCTGGGAGAAATATCAATAACCTCAAATATGCAGCTGACACCATCCTTATGACAAAAAGTGAAGAGGAACTAAAGACCCTCTTGATGAAAGTGAAAGAGTAGAGTGAAAAAGTTGGCTTAAAGCTCGACGTTCAGAAAACGAAGATCATGGCATTTGGTCCCATCACTTCACGGGAAATAGATGGGGAAACAGTGGAAACAGTATCAGACTTTATTTTTGGGGGCTCCAAAATCACTGCAGATGGTGATTGCAGCCATGAAATTAAAAGACGCTTACTCCTTGGAAGGAAAGTTATGACCAATCTAGATATCATATTCAAAAGCAGAGACATTACTTTGCCAACAAAGGTCCGTCTAGTCAAGGCTATGGTTTTTCCAGTAGTCACGTATGGACTACTAAGCGCCAAAGAATTGATGCATTTGAACTGTGGTGTTGGAGAAGACTCTTGAGAGTCCCATGGACTTCAAGGAGATCCAACCAGTCCATTCTAAAGGAGATCAGCCCTGAGATTTCTTTGGAAGGAATGATGCTAAAGCTGAAACTCCAGTACTTTGGCCACTTCATTGATTCATTGGAAAAGACTCTGATGCTGGGAGGGATTGGGGGCAGGAGGAGAAGGGGATGACCCAGGATGAGATGGCTGGATGGCATCACTAACTCAATGGACGTGAGTTTACTGGAACTCTGGGAGTTGGTGAAGGACATGGAGGCCTGGCGTGCTGCAATTCACGTGGTTGCGAAGAGTCAGACACGACTGAGCAACTGAACTGAACTGAACTGAACCTGAACCTAGAATCTTAAGGGCAGTTTTGCATTGTTGTTCTGGCTTCACCATCCCCTGGTTCTGTGACATGACTTCATATTTTATGTTGTCAAACCTCGGTTTCTTTATCTGTAATATGAAGGCAGTGATCCACCCATTGTTTTCTTACAGGATTCATAGGGAAGAAAAAAAATGAGATGACAATGAAAACTCTCTATGAAAATTTAGGTTTCTAATAATATAAGTGGGTTCTATTTAATTTAAAAGAGTTAATAAAGTTGTTCACTCAGGTAGAGAAAACTACTTCAGATCCTTTATTTTTATTAGTAAAATATCTCTTTGACCTAATAGGAAACTGGTTTTCCATGTACCTCTGTGTATTAAATGGATATAAATGCCGACTCAGTGATAAAAGAGTGGGTCTGAGGTTCACTGTTAGTATTTTGAGAGCTATGAAAGGAAATGCTTTTGGTTTGTTGATGACGATTTTGTGTATTTTTTATATTATAAATAAAATAACCTTATGAATATAAATGTATTTGAAGCTAGTTTTTGTGGAGTTGAGGAGAGGTTAACTCTATAGCTTTTGCTCCTGAAAAGCATTTTTTGAAAATTATCTATATTGAGAGTTGGGAGAACATTGCAAGCCTAGTTTTATTCCATCTCACAAGGTACTACACTGATGTCTTCTACTTCTTTTTTTTAATTTAGAGTATAATTGATTTACAATGTTGTTAATTTCAGGTGTACAACAGTGTCAGTATATATATATATATATATTATATATATATATATATATATATATATATATATATATATACACTCTTTTTTTCATTTCTTATCATGCAGGCCATTACCGATTATTGAGTAGACCGGCCTGCACTATATAGTAGGTTCTTATTTGTTGCTTATTTTATATATAGTAGTATGTATATGTCAGTCTCAGTCCCTCAGTCCCAATTTATCCACTCTTATCTCCTAGTAACCAAAAGTTTGTTTTCTTCATCTATGACTCTACTTCTGTTTTGTCAGTAAGTTCATTTGTGTCTTTGTTTTTTTCAGATTCCACATATACATGATATCATATTATATTTGTCTTTCTGTGTCTGACTTACTTCACTTAGTATGACAATCTCTAGGTCTCTCTATATTGCTACGAATGGCACTGTGGCCATTTTTATGGCTGAGTAATATTCCATGGCATATATGTACCACATCTTTTTTATCTAGTCCTCTGTTGCTTGATCTTTAGCTTGTTTCCATGTCCTGGCTATTGAGAATAGTGCTATGAGGAACACTGGGGTACCTGTATATTTTTTAATGTTCTCTGAGTATATGCCCAAATGGAACTGCTGGCTTGCATGGTAGCTCTATTTTTAGGTTTTTTTAAAGAAACTTCATACTGTTTCCAGTGGCTGTAACACTTTACATTCCCACCCACAGTGCAAGAGGGTTCCCTTTTCTCCACAGTCTCCTCAGAATCTGTTTGTATATTTATGATGATGGCCATTCTGATCACCACGAGGTGATACCCCACTGTAGTTTGGATTTACGTATCTGTAATAATTGCAGCACTTTTCATCTGCTTTTTGGTCGTCTCTGTGTTTTCTTTGGAGGAATGTCTATTTAGATCTTCCACCCATTTTTTTTGATTGAGTTGTTTTTTTGATATTGAGTTGCAAGATCTTCTTGTATATCTAGGAGATTAATTCCCTGTCGGCTGTGTCATTTCTAAACCACACTGTCTTCTGAGAGAGGCTGCCCTGTGGCGGAAGGAGAGTGTTTGCAACAACTGTGAGTGGGGAGACACTGACGGCTCCCTTAGTGAAGGTTCACGATCCCAGTTTCCAACCCACCAGTCAGGAAAGTGGGTTTACTACTTAGTGCCCATTTGGTAGTTTTTAGGTGCCTACCCCAAGGATTCTTGTTTGGAGAATCCCAGGGACAGTGGAGCCTGGTGGGCTGCTGTCTATGGGGTTGCACAGAGTCAGACATGACTAAAGCGACATAGCAGACCCCAAGGATTTATAAAAACCAAAGAACATTTCTTTCTAGATAATATACATCTATGTGTGTTATACAAAGATAAAAATCTTGAAATAAATATTCTTATTAGGTATAAAGGAGGTAATAATCCAATGGTTATTACTTCTTTGTAATATAATCTCAACCATTTTTTTTTTTCTTGTAAAACAGAGACGCTTAAACCTCATTAATTCAGGGGCTGTAATATATTGTTTCCAATTATTGGCCTGAATCATTCTGACATTTACCCTGGCATTATATATGAAGAACAGACACAATGAAATAATAGAAAAAATACTTGCCTCTCAATTCCTGATACAGATCTGCCCTTCAGTTCCTAATATGGATTTCCTGAAACCCTAAATCTGTATCTAAATCTATTCTATTTCTTAACAGTGATATAATTTTTAAAGAGACATTTTTTCTCTCTGCACTTTTTATTTCCATCTTTAAAAACTCATAAGAAACTGATGGAAGTTGGGTATATCGATAAAGTAACACGATAACATCCCTGGCTTATGGCAGCCTGTTGATAGAAGCAGAGGAGCAGTGTGGTGTAGTGACAGAAACAGAATTGTACTTGGGTTTTGGAGAGATCTGACTTCCAGTGCTGGCTTTGCTGATTTCTATGTGTGTGACCTTAGGCAAGTTTATTCATCTCTCTGTAATCCATCTGTAACTGCATATTTGTTTGAATAAAATAACATATACGAAAATGGTGCATAGTGCCTGACATATGGTAGATAGCGCATAAATAGATGTGTCTGTTATGTCAACCAGGCTGCTTGCATATCCTCACCTACAGTTTATAATAAAATTCCAGCACACGCTGGTACAGAAAAATAATGCAACACTCACATTGTAATATAATTTACAGGAAAATTTAATTACCCAAAATAGAAAGCAAATAGTAATTTTTTTTTGGACTGATAAAACTTTACCCTGTGTTAGATGAAGTCTGGAAACAGAGTCTTTGAACTTTACCCAGGACCCAGGATTGTGTTCCTAGATCTTACGGCTTATAATTTTCACTTGCCTTAGACTTAGAACTTGAATTTAACTGAAATAGGATCCTGGCCCAAGATGTATACAATGATTTTAGTCAGATTCAGAGTTCACAGTCTCCAGAATCTTAGTTTCACCCTCCCAAATTGGCTATAAGTTATAGAGACTCAGAGGATTGCAGAAAGTCAATGGTAATTTGACCACAATAAATCTAAACCTGATTGTAGCATCATTGTCACGACAACCCCAAAATGATAACTCCATTTTGGAGACACCTGTAAAACATCTATTATAATGACAGGAACACATGAAATGTCTTGGGTAGTCTGTTGTTATATCATGCCAAACTTTTCTCCAAGAACTTTAAGGGGGATTATTTCTCCCCATTTAATTTTCACCCCAACTCTTCACTTTTACATTCTTATAATACATTTTTAGGTTAAATTTTGAATTTCTCTATTAATAATATATTCAACATTTGCCAATAAATATACTATCTTATGCATAGTATAGAATATCATTTCAAAATATGCTGAGAAATGTTCAGCAAGTCTAAGTTTACTCTCCAAAAGCATTTAATACTTCATAATATTTTCATTTAATGCTTAAATATACTAATCTGCTAGTAGTTCCATTGTTCAGTTAATCACTCTGGTCTAATCAATCAGTTTATAGTTTATCTGAGTCACTTTGGCCTAACAGAAGGACAAAATCCCCTTTCTACACTATGTCTCATAGGTCTGTGCATTTGGGGAGTACGTACAACATCCCTGTCTTTGAACTAAATCTGGGGATTCAAAATGGATACAAGCTTCCTGTCATCACGGTGCCCCCAGCTTTCCACCAGCTATGCAGTTTAAGCACGGCAGTGCATCCACATCAGTGCTGCTCTCAGTGTGCCTCACGCTCTCCTTCCCCTCTGTGTCCACCGTCCGTTCCCTAAGTCTATGTCTCTACTCCTTCACTGCTAGTAGTTCTTTCTTTAACAGACAGTCTGGATTCTAGAGGCAGACTAAAGGATATCACATCCTAAATACAGTAAATTGTTTATTACTGTTACTATTTAATTGACATTCTCCATTTTGAAATACACATTGAATACTGTTGAGTACTTTAGATACATGGGAGATGGCATTTAAATTTTATACACTATAACCCACACTAATAAGTACAATTAAATTAGGTTATGCATGCATATATATATATATATATATATATATATATATATATATATATAATTTAGGTGGTGGTGGCAGTAGTGGTTGTTCAGTCGCTCAGTCATGTCATATTCTTTGTTATGCCATGAACTGAAGCGCACCAGAATTTCCCACCCTTCACTACCTCCCGGTGTTTGCTCAAACTCATGTCCATTGAGACAATGATGCTATCCAACCGTCTCATTCTCTGTCATCCACTTCTCCTCCTGCCCTCAATCTTTCCCAGCATCAGGATCTTTTCCAGTAAGTTGGCTCTTTGCATCAGGTAGCCAAAGTATTGGATCAGCTTCAGCTTCATCATCAGTGCTTCCAATAAATATTCAGTATGATTTCCTTTAGTATTGACCAATTTAATCTCCTTGCTGTCCAAGGGACTCTTAAGAGTATTCTCCAGCACAACTTGAAACCATCAATTCTTCAGCGGTGAGCCTTCTTTATGGTCCAACTCTCATATCCGTACTGATTAGGAAACCCATAGCTTTGACTATATGGACCTTTGTTGGCAAAGTGATGCATCAGCTTTTAATACACTATCTAGGTTTGTCATAGCTTTTCTTCCAAGGAGCAAGTGTCTTTTAATTTCATGACTGCAGTCACGATTCACAATGAGTTTGGAGCCCAAGAAAATAAAGTCAGCCACTGTTACCATTTTTTCCCCATTCATTTGCCATGAAGTGATGGGATTGGATGCCATGATCTTTGTTTTCTGAATGTTGAGCTTTAAGCCAACTTTTTCACTCTCCTCTTTCACTTTCATCAGGAGGCTCTTTAGCTCCTCTTTGCTTTCTACCATAAGGGTGGTGTCATCTGCATGTCTGAGGTTGTTGATATTTCTCCCAGCAATCTTGATTCCAGCTTGTGTTTCATCCAGCCCAGTATTTCTCATGATGTACTCTGCATATAAGTTAAATAAGCAGGATGACAATATACTGCCTTGATGTACTCCCTTCCCAGTTTGGAACCAGTCTGTTTTTCCATGCCTGGTTCTAATTGTTGCTTCTTGACCTACATATAGGTTTCTCAGGAAGCAGATAAGGTCTTCTGGTATTCCCATCTCTTTAACAGTTTTCCACAGTTTGTTGTGATCTACACAGTCAAAGACTTTCATGTAGTTGATGAACCAGAAGCAGATGTTTTTTCTGGAATTCTCTTGCCTTTTGTATCATCCAGTGGGTGCTGGCAATTTGACCTATGCTTCCTCTGCCTTTTCTAAATCTAGCTTGTACATTGGAAGTTCTCAGTTCATGTACTATTGAAGCATAGCTTAAAGGGTTTTGAATATTGCCTTGCTAGCATGTGAAATGAGCATACTTGTGTGGCAGTTTGGGCATTCTTTGACATTGCCTTTCTTTGGAATTGGAATGAAAACTGACCTTTTCCAGTCCTGTGGCCACTGCTGAGTTTTGATAAAGACATTAAGGTAATATATTTCTAGAGGAAGCACTCTAATACTTTCCATTACATTGAATTTTAATCTATTCTGTTGTTAATAATAGCCAGAAGAATCCTTGTCACAACCCACTAATTTAACTTAATGATATGATAATGGACTGAGGTCTACAGTTGGGCCACGCTGAGGTATATTTGCAATATGGCCAACTAATTAAGAAACTACATAATGTGGCAAGTCACACAAATACATGTAAAGATGCCAAAAAAGGCTAGGGGGGTGGATCTGACAAGCACATTCGTTGCAAGCGGTGGAGTGTGGTCCCTTTTTACAGTATGTATTGTTTAGCATTTGCTGGTTCTTAAGAAATGTTTGTTAAATGAATGCAGCTGGGTGAAGGTCTTACAAATAACTGCCAAGCACTCCATTTCTTCTTTGACTTATGGCAAAGAAGACAAGGCATGAGGCCTGTGCCACCTCCCTTGCCTGCTCATGGCAAGGTGATGACACCCCTTCTATGAACTGCAGATTCTTCCCCAGTACAAGGATGGCAGCAGCTTTGACCAACCTCCTGGACCTGGCTTGGATGAGGAAATCTGCTTTTAGGATATTTCTTTACAAGGCTTTCCCAGTAGCTCAGCTTGTAAAGAATCTGCCTGCAATGCAAGAGACCCCAGTTCGATTCCTGGGCTGGGAAGATCCACTGGAGAAGAGAGAGGTTACCCACTCCAGTATTCTGGCCTGGAGAATTCCATGGACTGGATAGTCCATGGGGTACAAAAGAGTCGGACACAACTGAGTGACTTTCACTTCGCTTTTATAACTTTGTATATTACTGACAGTTTGACCAGAGGCAAATTTCCTCTCTCTCTGGACTTTCTCCTTCCTTAAAGATAAGCACCATGTCACTTAATTCATTTCAACTCCAAAGATTGTCTAATTGGATTTCTGGCACACAGTGGGTTCACATATTGAAATGATATATATTTGTTAGAAATACATTCAATTCCCCTTTCCCATCAAATGGGACTGTTAAATTGTGAACATATTTTTTGCTTTTCTGCTTCATAAAATATGAGCACTCTAATCCCAGATGGCACATCCTCCAGAAACACATGGACAAGACAATTTATAAGGAGTGCTCTTTCAGGAGCTGGTTTCACTTAGCCAAGGAGGCTGTGCGATTTTTCCAAGACCTTTCAAGCAACTCATTGAGGAGGGTGAGCAGGTCTTAGTCATGTAGCCAAGGGATTGAAAAAAGTCTAACACAAAGCCCATTTCGGAAAAGGTCTGGGTTTTCACAGTTTAGGGAAGGAGTGGCATAGATTGGGGTGGGAAATTTCTCTCTACAGGGCAGGGAGCAAAGACGTTGGAGTGAATATAAAGCATGACTCTGTTGTTTTCTTTTGTTTATCATCTATGACAAAATAGACCATGTAGGTCATTCCAGTCCAGGCTTAGCTCATTTGCAAAGAAGAAAAATGACCTGATGTTTACTTCTCACCTATTACACACTATTGTCTAAATGCTTGCATAAATCTTTGTGTATTAAGAATGTTATATTCAGGATGCAGAGTGTATCGAACTAAAACTACTTCTCAGACTGGGCTGTGTGTGTGCTAAGTCACTGCAGTCATGTGCGACTGTGACCCTATGGGCTGTAGCCCACCAGGCTCCTCTGTCCATGGGATTCTCCAGGCAAGAATACAGGAGTGGATTGCTGTGCCCTCCTCCGGGGATCTTCCTGACCCAGGGACTGAACCTGTGTCTCATGTTTCCTGCTTGGCAGGCAGGTTCTTTACCACTAGGGCCACCTGGGAAGCCCACTGTTCAGGCTAATGAGAGTTAGATTATAAGAAACTCTATGTACTATGCTAAGGGTTCGTATTTTTACTTGACACTGGGCAGGACATAGGAGGTGTGTGTTTTTGCTTCCAAACATACAGTATACAGAGTTAAGAGCTGGGTCCTCCCTGGCTGTGTCACCAGAGGTAAGAAAGTCTCAAAGCAGAGCTGCTGTCAGTGTTTTTAGGAGCACAAGCCCTCAGCACCAGAAACAAGAAGGGGTGAGCTACGCATGAACAAGCCTGCTCTCTATATAAGTGATTTGTAATTAACAAAGTTGGGGCGGGTTCAGGTTTTGCTTTGCCCTGCGCACACGTAATCCCTGTGAACAGAGTCCAATAATGGAGCCAGGACATCCATCCTGATGTGTCTGGCTCTGGCACCCATGGCCTTTTCATCGCGCTGTGCTGCCTTTCCTGGTGAGCTTTCTCTGCAGTGTCTGATACATACCGAGCGATCCATAAGTGATGCTTGCGTGAACAGGCTTTGGATTGTTTCCATGAAAATTTCAATGGACTATTTCAGTACATCCCTCCACCACCACCTTCTCCCACTGCATATGTGCTCCCAGCACTTTCCCCTGACATTCCCTTTGCTTTTAGGTCACTGGCAGCTGGAACAGTTATTTATAATCCTTTATGTTGCCTTTTAGACGGATGGTCAGGCCAGAGTCTCAGATTCTTTGCTCCATGGCAGATCAAACAGTCTGCTGAGGTGTTTTTCCAGGTCCCTGTAATCCGATGACTAGTATTTGCAGGAGATCTAAATAATGTTTGCATGGTTTAGCAAGATGAGATCCGAAAAACTGCTTAAAATATGTAGTGAAACTTTTAGGGGCTTACAGATACATCACAGCTTTTATTTACTGTCTGTTGTTAACAGAAGTTTAAGTCCACACAGTCAGAAAAACATCACAGACGCAAACAGACTGGGAGAGTTACTTTGTACTTATTTTATTTTCAGCACTGGGCAAAAAGCATCATTACATTTTTGTTTAATCTTTATAATCATAAAATGTAGGTATCATTAGTCCCACGTTTCTGATGATAAAGCAAACACCGAGGTTAGATAACTTGCCCACAGTCTTGCCCCTAAAAAGAGCAGATCTGACAGCCTCCAAAATCCTGTGCGGACACAGCCTTTTGTTTAAAACCCAGCGGCTGAAAGAACCCTGCTTATTCTTCTGTAAATTTCTACCATCTGCCTAGAAGCTGGAGCATCACCTAGCCCGAACACTGTCTTATTATCAGCAAATAAATGTCAGAATAAAGACCATGACATGTTACCTTTGCCTTCAAGAAGTGCATCCACTTCCACCTGACAGTGATGCTGGGAAACAAATAGATTAGCGAGGCTGGAGTCATCGGGGGTATGCAACCTTATGTTTCTGAACATTTAACTTATTAAAATTCACAAAGAGAGACCTTATGGTGCCATCATTTTACCCAACTAACATCATCAGTATGGCTCAAGGGCTGTGGCTTTTTATAGTCACCCTAGCAGCGGTGAACATATGGTTTTACTTCTCTCTAAAGCCTCAGGGCATCTGACAGTACCTTTCATGGATAATGGATAAAGGCTACCACACCAGTAGGTAACTTCTGTTGCATCAGTATTGCCTTCGTGCCAAGAATGTTGAATGAATTCCAGGCGGTTTTGAGCTGACCTAGGTCTATTTTGTCAGCAGTAACCTCCTCAGGAGCAGCAGGGGTCGTGTTTCCTGTTTACCTGCATTTTGGAGTTTCTCTGTTTGCCTGAGCTCCTTAGAACAGAAGCTTATGGAACACTGATAAGCCACAGGTTATAGCTCCCCCAATTTTCCAGCTGTTGCTTTGATTGTGTTAGTTTGTTCTTTTGCTATTTCCCCTACTGCATTTGGGTGAGAAAGGGTTTTGTTGTAATAGTCTCCAAGAATTACTGCAAGTGTATTTTGAGAATACATCCAAAGAAAGCAAGAGAATAGAAAATGTTTTTGCACGTTATTTCTCAGGTTCGCTGTGGCATCTAAGCTATAAATTGCATCACTGTCAGTGTGGTGTCTTCCCAACAATTAAGTGCAATTCCATCTAATGTGTGTTCCACTGTCAATTGTTCAAGAGGGTCAACATCTCCTTTCTGCATTCTCCCAAGGATGCTTAATATTCTGAGAAATAGTGCAGTGAATTTACCAAAGGCCTGGAAATACCCTAGGATCAGCAATGGATTTTTCACTTATTTTGAAGAGGAAACATGGGCAGTTTCTACACTTTCAGGACTTTCTATAGTATAGTGTATGCAAAGAGGGAAGATTTTGGCACCAAATCAAATTGGGTCCGGATTTAAACTCTTGCAGTATTCTGGGCTGGGTTTCCATGGTGGCTCAACTGGTAAAGAATCTGCCTGTAATGCGGGAGACCTGGGTTTGATCCCTGGGTCAGGAAGATCTTCATCAGCAAGTTGCTTAAGTTTCTGATCATTGGTACTTTCACTTCCCCTCTTACCTTTGTATGTTTTATGCATATCCATGCATGTTACCATGATTTATAACTTGTTATACCATCTACGATTGAGTTTCTTCGTCCAGTTTCACAAATTGATGTTTAAAATCTGTTCTGAACTTTACCTTTTCTCATCAGCTTCGGAACAAAAACTAGTCAAAGACATCATCTTGTTGGTCTCTCTGCTTTTACTTGGGCATTCCTTACAGTTTATTCTTCACAAAATTTATCTCCATTATCATTCTGTGGCCAAAGTAAACCTCAATTATTTTTAAAAAAATCATCTAATTCTCTAGCTGGAAATTTTTCTTGGTTCAGATTAACATTACACATTCCTCGAGGCTGCTTTTAAGACTCTAAATTATCTAGGCCCTTCTCTAACTTTCTTTTGTGACCCCTTTCTACTTTTTCCCAAGACGACTCTGTTCCAAGGAAGCTAGCAATTTTGATGCTTCTTGCACTCACTGAATTCACTCCCATCTCAGGGCATTTTCCCTTGCTGTTCCATCGAACTGGAATTCCTTTCCCCAAGATGTCTGTGTTAGATCTTTGATATGAATAAGGGCTCAGAGACCCCTCCTATGGTTATCATGTTAAAATAAAATGTATCCCTATCCTGACTTTCTATCCTATAATTCAGGTGGCAGTCCTTCATTTGATCACCCCTTTGTTGGTGGTGTTCAGTCACTAAGTCGTATCCTACTCTTTGTGACTCCATGGACGGTAGCACACCAGGCTCCTCTGTTCTCCTCAGTTTGTTAGCTCAAATTCATGTCCGTTGAGTCAATGATGCTATTTAACCACCCCACCCTCTGCCACCCCCTTGGTTTTCCTGCCCTCATTGTTTCCCATCATCAGGGTCTTTTCCAGTGAGTCAGTTCTTCACATCAGCTGACCAAAGTATTGGAGCTTCGACTTCATCAACAGTTCTTCCAATGAACATTCAGAGTTGATTCTCTTTAGGATTGACTGGTTTGATCTCTTTGCTGTTCAAGGGATTCTCAAGAGTCTTCTCCAGAACCACAGCTTGAAAACATTAGTTCTTTGACACTCAGCCTTATTTATGGACCAACTCTCACATCTGTACGTGACTACTTGGAAAAACATAGCTTTGACTATAGAGACCTTTGTCAACAAGGTGATGTCTCTATTTTTTAATATGCTGTCTCATTTTGTCATAACTTCCCTTCCAAAGAGCAAGTATTTTCTCCCTTGCAGTCTTGCCATAAGGATTAGGGTTAAAATATAAGGGGACCAATTCAATGGACATGAACTTGGGCAAACACCAGGAGATGGTGAGGGACAGGGAAGCCTGGAGTGCTGCAGGCCATGGGGTTGCAGAGAGTCAGACACAACTTAGTGACTGAACAATAACAACAGCAAAAGGGAGCTAATTATGACTGGCATAAGTTTCACATAAAGTGTTGCTGTTACTACTAAAATTTGAAATAACTAAACTTTTTAAGACTGATCTCATTGGCAAGTAGTACGTTTTGAAACTACATGGAATGCAGTGAATTTAGATAATAGAATGGAGTGCATAGAGGTTTTTTTTAATATACATTTATTTATTTTAATTGGAGGCTAATTACTTTACAATATTGTATTGGTTTTGCCGTACATCAACATGAATCCGCCACAGGTATACATGTGTTCCCCATCCTGAACCCCCCTCCTTCCACCCTCCCCGTACCATCCCCCTGGGTCGTCTCAGTGTACCAGCCCCAAGCATCCTGTATCCTGCATCGAACCTGGACTGGCAATTCGTTTCATAGGTTTTTGAGTACTCACATCTTGACTGAGACACATTAGCCCTCATGTGCGATTACTGAAAAAAATGCATTTTATTATATTTTAGATTTATATAACACATTAAAATTTTTGGACATGCACAAAAATATAACATTCTTAGAACTGTCTGTAGCTTATTATTATTTGTTAGTTTTGATATCTAAAGAAATGCTAAGAGCACCAGCTGAGATTAGGGTGTAACTCACAGAGGCTCTAGCTGCCACTGTCTATATATGTGTAAATTTAGTTATGTGATTATCTGACTATGACTTTGTCAGTATTATTTACACTGGTAGAAACACATTCAGATTAATTTTAGCTTAAGTTTTTATCTATAATTGTTATTTAATGTATCTCCCAATTCTTACACAAAAATTTCATATTGCAAATGATTATTTTGTGTGTCTAAATTTTGTAAGACAAACATACACCAGTGGAATCCTATCTCTTGATTACTTTTTAAATGCATTTCCTACATATTGACTTGTCTTTATTAGTGGGATTTTAGTTTGAAAGATCTTATGACTTGCCTCATGACACAAGTCCCCTCCTGGACTTTTGGAACTTAATCAGTCCAAGGGTCCTTTTCCTTGACAAACAGAGCAGAAAGGTTTACAAGACAGAATAATATGGACTGTTCTTTCAGGCTTTAGTCCATTTGCTTTGGTCACAGTGGCCAGGGTACTTTTTGAAGCTCGCTCCAGCAGAGACCAGAGGCTGGCACACAGCTGACTTGAGGCCATCCCTGGTACCAGAACACAGCTGGCCAAGCTCCAAGGCTACATTTAAGAGGTTGGACTCGTGTGTGCAGCCACTGTGCCAGATGCTAGCACTTTCCTGGAAAATGGAGGAACTTTCCACACCTGTACCACTCTCCTTTGGCTGAGCACCGAAGAACTAATGCTTTTGAACTGTGGTGCTGGAGAAGACTCTTGTGAGTCCCTTGAACAGCAAGGAGATCAAATCAGTCCATCCTAAAGGAAATCAACCCTGAATATTCATTGGAAGGACTGATGCTGAAGCTGAAGCTGTGATACTTCAGACACCTGATGAAAAGAACCTTTTAGAAAAGGTTCTTTTAGAAAAGATCTTTTAAAAAAGCCTTTTTAAAGACCTTTCTAAAAGCCATTTAGAAAAGACCCTGATGCTGGGAAAGATTGAGAATAGAAAGAGAAGGAAGTGACAGAAGATGAGATGGTTGGATGGCATCATCAACTCAGTGGACATGAGTTTAATAAACTCCAGGAAATAGTGAGGACAGGGAAGCCTGGCATGTTGCAGTGCATAGGTCACAGTTGGACACAACTGAGCAACTGAACAACAACAGCAATCACTCTTCTTTCCTAAGGTATTCTCCTTTGACCTTTGGAAAGAGAGCTTTGTCTGGGTCACCAGCTCTTCTCCAGCAGACTCCCATGGCTACAGTGTGTGAGATGAGGCATTAAGTACACCAGTGCCTCTCTGCAGTGCTGAGAGCTAAGGACAAGGGGTAGGAGAAAGGATCAGTTTCACTGAGTTTCTCTTCAACTCTTCCTTGGATTGTGTATCTATTCACCTTGCACATCCTTAAATACATGTAGCCCCTCGAGTGACTCTTCTGCACATGTCAACATCTGCATGAAGCAATTATTGATTGAAAAAAGAGAGAATAGCACCTACCTATAGCACACCACTCCAATACTCTTGCCTGGAAAATCCCATGGACGGAGGAGCCTGGTGGGCTGCAGTCCATGGGGTCGCTCAGGATCGGACACGACTGAGCGACTTCACTTTCACTTTTCACTTTCATGCTTTGGAGAAGGAAATGACAACCCACTCCAGTGTTCTTGCCTGGAGAATCCCAGGGACGGGGGAGCCTGGTGGGCTGCCATCTATGGGTTCTCACAGAGTCAGACACGACTGAAGTGACTTAGCAGCAGCAGCAGCATATCTCACTATTGGTTGATAAATCTACAAAGCAGACAAACCACAAGCAACAGCAAAATTTACTGCATGAATTTAGAGTGGTATTTTGTTTATCCTGAAAAATTATTCTTGAATTGAAGGTGTATTTTAAAATCTCCGATAATTTGGGGATTTAGAAACTATCAGACAATAAGCAAGTATGACGTGAAAACTGTTATTCCTTGGTATTTTGGTGTCAAAATTGAGGAATAAATAGGTATAGAACAGAAGGTTTTAGGGCAGTGAAAGTAATATGTATGATATTATAATGGTGCATTTGTCATCATATATTTGTCTAAACTAATAGACTGTACAACACCAAGAGTAAAACTTAAGATAAATTACAGACTTTGGGACATTATAAATGTATTGATGTAGGTTCATCTTTGATTTTTAAAAAAATGTATCATCCTGGTGAGTAATATTGATATGGGGAAGGCAATGCATGTGTGAGGACAGGGAGCATATGGAAAAATCTCTCTAAATTTGATTATAAAACTAAAAATCTTCTGAAAAATAAAGACAAAATGATAAGGGAGCTGTGTGGCTTTGATATCTGGAGTAACTCAAAGATAAAGACAATAGCCTGTGACCTGTGATCTTTATCACCAAAAAGAGTGATGTGCTTACATGCATGCTCAGTTGTGACCAACTCTTTTTGACCCCATTTACTAGCCTGCTAGTCTCCTCTGTCCTTGGGATTCTCCAGGCAAGAATACTGGAGTGGGTTGCCATGCCCTCCTCCAGCGGATCTTCCTGACCCAGGGTTCAAACCCACGTCTCTTACATCTCCTGCATTAGCAGGCAGCTTCTTTACCACTAGTGCCATCTGGGAAGCCCAAAAGAAGTATCTGGGTATATAAGTGAGTTGAAAACCGCAGAAGCTAAGGAATGGATATGTGGGTCCAACACGTGTGTACGCTCAGTCTCTCAGTCATGTCCAACTCTGCAAATCTATGGACGGTAGTCTTCTGGTTCCTCTGTCCATGGGATTTCCTAGGCAAGAATACCCGAGTGGGCTATCATTTCCTTCTCCAGGGATCATCCTCATCCAGGGATTGAACCCGTGTTTCCTGCATTGGCAGGATTCTTTACCACTGAGCCACCTAGGAAACCAAATATGACTATGCCTATTATAAATCCTGAAATTCATCCAGGGAAGGTCAGGCCTCTGCCCCATAGGAAGTCTCATAACTTATCCTTGATTCTGATTTATTTTAGTGGTGTTTTTTAGTTAAAGGAATGAAACTATTGTGCTGTTCTTCCAGAAGCTGCCAATAACTATAAAAGGAAGATCCAACCATTGGGATTCTGCTTACTCCAAATGCATTATTAGAAGAACAGGGTAAGCTGTGAATTTTTCCTGCAGGGTTCCAATTGCCTGGGATCTTATTTTATTAACAGAAGTAAATCCATAAATATATAACTTCATGTGATTTTTCTTTTACACTTGTGTTTGGAAAAAAAAATACTTCTCAGTTTATTGCAAGAACCCTTTCATAACAAATCAACAATGACAGATATTGTAAAAAATATTTTTAATTAAGAGGAGCTTTAAGCAAAATTTAACTCTTCATTTAAGTATCACTTGAGTAATCCTTTCCTAGTTACAAAAATGTAAGTTGCTACCCATTGTCTGAAATATTGCGGCAATAGGCTCACCTTTTGTGACCGATGAAGGTTAACTTTTTATTGTCACATAAGAAGTACTTGGACTGCTTGACATAAGAAGATCTGGGAAGAAAAGGGCTGAGTCGGCTATCTTTTCTTTCAATTTTCAGTTAGCAAATAGGTAAGAAAAGACTAGAAAACCATAAAGAAGGCCTTTTTGCTATTAAATTGTTAGATTCCAGAAGTTCATATATGCTAGTCTTTAGAGATTGGCTAGAATCATGATAACAGTATTGACAGTTGGTAAAGAATCTGTCTGCCAGTGCAGGAGACAAAAGAGACGAGGGGTCAACCTCTGGATCAGGAAGATCCTCTGGAGAAGGAAATGGCAACCCACTCCAGTGTTCTTGCCTGGAGAATCCCATGGACAGAGGAGCCTGGCGGGCTACAGTCCACGGGGTCAGACAGAGTCAGACACGACAGCATGCACACACCAAAAATTGCCATATGGGTTAAACGAGACAGTGCATGTAAAGTGCTTAGAAAAACACCTAAATGCTCCTATATTTACCGTGACATCCACTGTCTGTTTTTTCTTTTTTCAGGGAGATAAACAAATTTAATCACTGGCATATAAACATCACTCAGTGAATGATAAGACTGTGGTTTTTATTAGCCATTAAACTTCTACGGTGTATAGTGGACTCTATGATAAACAAAATCCTCATTTATGCTTTTTTCTACAGCGTGGTTGATTTGCATTTTTCAAAGGAAGCAAATGATAATATGGTGTGCCATACTTGAAGATTTTTTAAAAAATAAATTTCCAGTCTGCACTAGGTTCAGTCTATTCTTTTTTCAATTAGAATTTAAAGGAAATGATTGGAAACATGTCTGAACAGGGAATTCTTGTCCTCTAAAGAAACTTTAGTAAAATCTATCTTCCAATTTGAGCTTCCCAGGTGGTGAAAATAGCAGACTCTGCCTGCCAATGCAGGAGAGGGAAGAGACTCAGTCAGCGCATACACTGTAGCCCTACAGCTCCTCTATCCATGGGATTCTCCAGGCAAGAACACTGGAGTGGGTTGCCACACCCTCCTCCAGGGGATCTTCCCAACCCAGGGATCAGACTCAGGCCTCCCACACTGCAGGCAGATTTTTTACCTCTGAGCCACCTGGGAAGCCCAAGTACACTGGAGTGGGTAGCCTATCCCTTTTCCAGGGGAACTTCCCAACCCAGGAATGGAACTGGGATCTCCTGCATTGCAGGAGGATTCTTTACTAGCTGAGCTACCCTGGAAGCCCCTACAACCTATAGGGTCACAAAGAGTCTGACATGATTGAAGCAGTTTAGCATGCTTCACATCTTCCAGTTCTGCAGCTACAGATGAAAGCACCCAGACAAAACTTCTTGACACTAGCTAAACTTAGATATTTATCTGTTTGAGATCCACTGTTACCAGCATCCCATGTCTTGCTGCCTCTGTATTTTTCTTTTCTTTAAGCAGTGATAAAATCTCAGGATAATTACCACTTGGGTGTTTGTTTTAGACTGAAACATATCAGATCACTAAATAGTAGTGGTAGTATTAGTCACTCAGTCATCTCTGACTCTGTGTCCCCATGGACTATAGCCCACCAGGCTTCTCTGTGCGTGGCATTCTCCAGCTAAGAATACTGGAGTGCCATTTCCTTCTCCAAAGAATCTTTCCAATCCAGGGACTGAACCCATGTTTCCTTCATTGCAGGCCGATTCTTTACTGTCTGAGCCACCAAAGAAGCCCAGATCACTCAATAAAAAGCAATGATTTGACCATATATAACTTATAGGAATAATACTGAAAATAAACACTGCATGCAACTCCTTCTCCTCTGGTGGCATAAAGATCAAGGTGATGAGCTTTTAGCAGAAAGGATATAAATCAGCCCCACTACAGCAGTACATTTCCTGATCTTGAGTTTTATGGCATTTTTCTCCTATGGGTTTTCTTGACAATTTAACTTGGTGTTTCACCTAACTCTTTACAAATCCTTCCAAATGCTTGTATGTTTTCTGGCTTCTGAGCATAACTAGTAAAGTGTTTAAAGGAAGAAAAACCAACTGCCTTCTCACTTGATATGAAGAACCCACTTGTGACGATCTGGCTGGAAAGTCTCTTCTCTACACAGCTGTGCTAACAGATTGCTGATCAGTCAGTGACCTTTCTCACCAGAGCAGTTCAAAGCCTTCTTCCCAACTTTGCTTTTAATTTAATTATCATTTGAAGAGAGGAAAATCCTTTTATGCATCACTGAGAAAGAGATATATCTTGGAACTGCAATGATAATGATATTGCCTATTGTAAGGCCTGAGAACTGTCTGATAAAAGCAAAACTTCATTCCAGATCAGAGAAGTGTTTACTTTAAAAAAGTTTTGGATTGCTCCTCAAATAATGCAGAACTTAGATAGACTGAAAATAAGAAAAGTAAATGTTCCCTATGAATCACAGACCCTACTTGGAGCAGCAAAATTCTTTAAGCTGAGGATTGTCTTGGTTTATTTGATTGGCGTTAAAAAAATCAGTTTTGTTCCAGTGTGAACTTTTTTATATTGCTTTCCCACGTGAACCAGGGCAGAAAGTATTTCTTGATCTTGTTTATTCTAACACTAGAAAGGTATGTGTGAAAAGATGAAAACTTAAGAAAGGCTAAGTGGTTTCTGATCAAGAGATTGATACTGATGATATATTCAAATTAGAAATTTCTTTTACTAACTTTGAATGAAAGTCTCAGATTCATTAGTTTTCCCTTTCATCCCAGTTTACTACGGTCACTATTTATCTGTGGATGTCTGATTCATTTCTCGACATTTAAATGAGCCTATGGACCCCAGGCCTCTGGATCATATCTATCAGTTAACCCTTGAACTGGACTTTATCCTTAGCCTTGCTCTCTGAAAATCATATCTTACTCTGTCCTTTGCTTCTTAATCTGCTCCTACTATTTTCCATTTCTGACCACATCAGTTCAGTTTAAATCAATATTTTTTGTTTTGATGAAATGTGTCTGCTTGTGTATGCTTTCTATATGTAATGTTAACCACTAGGGATACAATAATAAGATACATTTTCCTTGCTTGAAACATTTTGTCCCATGATAATGACACACAAAAGAATCATTTCAGTAAACAATGAGGTATTAACAGATGGTATTCTGTTGATTAATAACAGGTTGATTAAAAGACTAAGGCTTCTTTCATCATGTAGCTCTACCATCTCCAAGGTGTAGTCTACCTCTAAACTCTTGGCTTCCAATTGGTAGACAAGAGACAAAAAGAGAATGAAGCATTATGTGAGGTTTTTATGAGTTAGGTCTATTAGACATATTGACTTTATCAACATTTTCCTGGTCATGTCTTGCTTACGTGGCCATATCCATTTATAAGTAGCTAGATATTTCAGCTTCCTATTGTTGCTGTAATGAGCGACAGAAAGGGAGTGTTTTAACAGGATACAAATTTGTTCTCTTACAGTTCTTAAAGTTGAAAGTCTGAAATCAGTTTCACTGGGCACAAACAAGACTCTGAGGGAAAAAGCAGTTTCCTAGCCTTTCTCAGCTTCTAGGGGCTGCCTGCGCCCCTGGTTCATGTGGTCCCCTCCTCACATCATGCCAGCCTCTTGCCTCCATAGTCATTTCTTCTTCTATTGAGCTTTAATCTCCTGTCTCCCTCTTATAGGGGTCACTGTGAATACATTGGGCTCAACTAAATCTCCTATTATAATCTCTCCAGCTTGAGATGCTTAACATAATCACATCTGCAATGTGCCATTTACCATGTAAGGTAACATACACACAGATTACTTTGTGAGCATCTTTTTGGAACATTATATCTGTTACAAGAGGGGAACTCTAGCTGGGAAGATCCGCTGGAGAAAGGATAGACTACCCACTCCAGTATTCTTGGGCTTCCCTTATGTCTCAGCTGGTAAAGAAACCAACTGCAATGTAGGAGACCTGGGTTCAACCCCTAGATTGGGAAGATCCCCTGGAAAAGGGAAAGGCTACCCACTCCAGTATCCTGGCCTGGAGAATTCCATGGACTGTATAGTCCAGGGGTTTGCAAAGAGTCGGACACAGCTGAGCGACTTTCACTTTAACTTTCACTTGTGACCATAAACTGATTGCTGGCACTGGGAAAGAAAAAAAAAAAGACAAAATTCAGGTCAGGAAGAATTCAAAAGACAAAAATGCAGAGCAGGGGTTGAGGCCTGCTCAAATTGTTCTGCACAAAACGGCCTGGGTGACTCCCAATTCAACACACCTTTCTGAGGCGGCTCCACTTGCCCTGAAGCCAGGGTCTTTCAGCCTCAGGTCAGCCGACCTCTAGTCTCACCTCACCGTACTGCACAGGTTAGAACTGTATACAGCATCTCTTTAGCAAAGAGATTTTGACTTGTACCTACCCAAAATAAATCATGGTTTCTGTCTGGACTCTCATTTGGCAGAAATTAAGTGAACATGCCCGCACACGGATGACCCAAATGATCTTTTCCCAAAAAACATCAAAGTGAGCCATTGTGGTTTTGCACTAATAAGCACTGAGAAGGGCTGATCGCTCTTTCCCTTATTTTTTCACAGCAGCATCTGTTAACCTTTCCTTGACTTTCTCATAATGTCTATGCTTTGTATAGAAGGAGACAGAGTGGTACGACGTAGCAAAATATGAAGGCATTGTAGCACAGAAGAGTAGACAGTGTCCTTTAACCTAAGACCAGATTTCCAGACAGGAATATACTCAGCGCATATTCAATAAGGACCTACTCTTTACCAAATGCCTTCTGGGTGATGCAGAAAATCTGCATTCTTGTACTAGCTTTGCTAATAATTAGCAATATGAATTTAAGGAAACAAAATTTCCTACGAGTCTCTCAAATGGGGAGTAGTTGTCCATCCATACTCAGGAATATGCTGTGAATTTCAAATAGGGAATATATATGACATCTCTTTGTGAACAGTAAAAAATGACTCTATAATCATTTATTATTCATATAAATGTGATGAGCTTTATTTTCTATTCAAAATAGTGAATATATATGGTTTACAAAATTGATGAAAAGGAACTTACTTTCTAAGCACAGATTCTGTGAAAATCATTGTTACCCTGTTCCCTCACACTGATTGGCATGAGATTTTCCTACATTAATTTCTTGATAACCTGTAGGTTAAGTCATTACAATGTAAATGTCTTTCTGGGCTACAGGGCACATTATATACAATACTAATATTGCCAGCACAGGAATGCACTACTCAAGCATATACAATGTGTAACTATTCACCTCTGACATGTTTAAGTATATGCATGTTGAGTTTCCTGGCAAAATTACAGAGTACAAATTATTTCAATTAAAAATAAACATGCTTTTCATGAAATTAATTGCACGTTACATTTAGACTTAGACATTGCATGGTGAAATATGGCTGTAAACACAGCTATTAAAATGGCATCGGGAAAACTCTAGTATATCCAAATCTCTCCCTCCAACCCATGTTTAAAACTGCATTAAAGAACTGATTAACTTGTGTTTCTTTACCAGACAACACTCTTTATAAAAGCAGTGGTATTTTCATGTACTTCCAATTGAACTAGAAGCTTTTAGGTAAAATACTGATTAGTGAAGTATGTTTTCACTGGAAAGAACACTGAACAAAATTTGAAATACATAAAAATGTCTCTGTGTAATTGTGTACTATCCCCATACTTACAGACTCAGAGCACTGGAAAGGAGTGTGGATTTAATGCAGCCTGAATTAACCTCAGGTGACTGAGTGCTCCCTTGACACATACTTGAGTGCATGCTTAGTGTGGATTGTCTATCCTTAAATCTCCCAGTGTGGAGATCATTCCTACCCAAACAGTTACACTGTATTTTGGGTAACTCTCTTTAAGTTCATTGTAATTAAATATATTTTTAGCCAGCACAAAGGTAGGCTCAAGGCTAAACAGATGCTAAGAAACACATCATTTATCTTCTGGAAGTTTAGAAGCTAGATCAAAAATATGATAAAATAATGAATTTCTAGAAAATAATTAATTTTGTTTAGTCACAGATGTGAAAATAATTATTTGTTGTTGTTGAGTAACTCAGTCATGTTTGACTCTTTGCAGCCTCATGGACTACAGCACACCAGGCTTCCCTGTCATTCACTATCTCTTGGAATTTGTTCATACTCATGTCCATTGAGTTAATGATTTCCTCTAACCATCTCATTCTCTGTTGCCTCCTTCTTCTCCTGCCCTCAATCTTTCCCAGCATCAGGGTTTTTTACAAAACTTTGCATGAGGGGCCAAAGTGTTGGAGCTTCAGCTTCAGCATCAGTCCTTCCAATGAATATTCAGGGTTGATTTCCTTTAGAACTGGATATTAACTGATCTATAATTTACAGTATTCTTCTCTGAAGATATGTTAGAAACCACATAGCTCTAATTATCTGATTAGAAGATGTGCTGTGCTGTGCTTTGTCACTGTGCTTAGTTGTGTCCGAGTCTTTGCGGCCTCATGGACTGTAGCCTGCCCAGCTCCTCTGTCCATGGAGATTCTCTGGGCATGAACACTGGAGTGGATTGCCATGCCTTCCTCAATTAGAGGATGCATACACAGTAGCATGAGTAGAATACAGTTTCCCTGAAATCAAAGTTTAAATGAATTTGCTGAACATTGCTTTCGATGAAATATGAAATAGTATTTAAATGGTAACATCATCTATTACTATGGTAAATAATACAAATCTTCCTTGAATGACTCATTGTTCTACAGAAGGTGAAAGAAATTGAAGTCGCTCAGTTGTGTCCGACTGTTTGCCACCAGGCTCCTCCGTCCACAGAGGTTAGATCAATTTTGACCATTGGACAAAGTATGCACAGCATTGAGAACCATGCCAAGCACTTAACTTTTCAGAGTATAGAAAATCATTTTCTATAATAAATATCCTCCCCAGTTCTACAACTTTTGAACAACTTAGCACACGTAAAGTGATTTGGATGGAACAACTTAAGGAATTGTTAACAATTTAACAATAAACAATTCCCATCCAATAGAACATTTGGGTGGGAACCTTAATTTAATTTAAGGTCCCATCACTTCATGGCAAATAGATGGAGAAACAGTGGAAACAGTGGCAGACTTTATTTTGGGGGCCTCCAAAATCACTGCAGATGATGACTGCAGCCATGAAATAAAAAGATGCTTACTCCTTGGAAGAAAAGTTATGACGAACATAGACAGTATATTAAAAAGCAAAGACATTACTTTGCCAACAAAGGTCCATCTAGTCAAAGCTATGGCTTTTCCAATAGTCATGTATGGATGTGAGAGTTGGACTATAAAGAAAGCTGAGCACCAAAGAATTGACGCTTTTGAACTGTGGTGTTGGAGAAGACTCTTGAGAGTCCCTTGGACTTCAAGGAGATCCAGTCAGTCCATGATAAGGAAATCAGTACTGTATGTTCATTGGAAGGACTGATGTTGAAGCTGAAACACCAATACTTTGGCCATCTGATGCAAAGAGCTGACTCATTGGAAAAAACCCTGATGCTGGGAAAGATTGAAGACAGGAGGAGAAGGGGACGACAGAGTATGAAATGGTTGGATGGTGTCACCGAGTCGATGGACATGAGTTTGAGTAAATTCTGGGAGATGGTGATGAACAAGGAGGCCTGGCATGCTGCAGTCCATGAGGTCGCAAAGAGTCAGACAAGACTGAGAAACTGAACTAAACTCAACTGAATTTAAGTAATCAATCTTCGTAGACTATCCTTGTGTAGCTAAACTTTATGAGTTAAAGCAATATTACAATTAGATATCTAATGATAGAAATGCATATAGAAAATACACATATTTACTTGCTTTTGCTTTCTAATTTCTGAGTTGAACTAAGACATCCTAACATATTTTAGCGATTTTTAATTTAGAAATTACCTTAAAACGTTGAAGAATAAAGAAATATAACCTTTTTAAGAGGAATAATTGTTTATAATACCCTCAGAACAGATGTGAAGTAAGGAATATTTTATTCTGATGATCCTAGGTCAATAAATATAGCCTCAAGACATGTAATTATTTTAAAATTAATTTGATATATTGTGATCAAAACATTGTGATTTTTTTGAAAAAGTCAATTTTAATGAGGTACAATGAACATGTCATTCAATTCACCTAAACTGTACAATGAAATTTTTTAGAACATTTAGAGTTATGTGACATCTAACATTCAACTTTCGGAAAAATTTTTGTCACCCCAAAAAGAAGTCTTGTATCCATTAGCAGTCTCTCCCCTTCAGGTTCAAGACAAGCAATGAATTCTGTATATAGATTTGCATTTGGGACATTTTTTTCTAAACGGATTCATATAACATGTGATCCACTGAAACTAACTTCTTTCACTTATCATAATGTTTTCAAGGTACAGTCATGCTGTACCACGTACCAGTACTTCATTTTTATTGCTGAATAATGTCCTATTATTCATCATAATCATGTTATGATTATCTTACATTTTATTCATTAATCAGGTGATGGACACTTGGATTTGGAGAAGGGAATGGCAACCCACTCCAGTATTCTTGTGGGACATTTGGATTATTTTACATTTTGACTATTACAACTAATGCTGCTACACACACCCATGTAGGTGTTTTTGTGTGGGCATTTATTTACATTGATGTTAGATATTTATGTAGGAGTGGAATTGCTGGTTCAGAAGGCTTTCCAGGTGGCTCAGTGGTAAAGAATCCACCTGCCAATTCAGGAGACGCAGGAGACTTGGGTTCGATCCTAGAGTCAGGAAGATCCCATGGAGAAGGAAATGGCAACCTACTCCAGTGTTCTTACCTGCAAAATTCCATGGACAAGGGAGCCTAGTGGACTATAGTTGATGGGTTTGCAAAGAATTGGACACAACTGAGAGTACACATATACACACTGTAACTCTGTGTTTACCATTTTGAGAAATGATTAAATTGTTTTTCAAGGTTGATCTATTATTTTGTGTTTCACCAGCAGTGTATAAGGATTCCAATTTCTCCTTTATCTTTGCCAACATGTTATCATCTGTCTTGTTTATTTTAATGATCCTAGTGGATATGAATTATTATCCTGTGTTTTGAAATTACTTTTACCTAGTGACTAATGCTGCTGAGCATCTTCATCTGTGTAAGAGTTCCTTACGTAGTACAAGCTTCTTATCAGATAATGCCATGAAAAATTTTTTTTCTAATCTGTGTGTTGATTTTAACATTTCTCGTAGTATCAATTTCAAAAGAAAAAAATCATTTTTATAAAGTCCTATTTATCTATTTTTAAATTTTTTCATTCATGTTTTGGCCTAGATTTTCTGAAGACTGTGCCTAATCTAAGATCATGATGATCTACTTGTATTTTTTTCTGAGCTTTTTATATTTAATTCCCTAGATTTAGATCAATGATCCTTTTTGAATTAAGTTTTGTGTATGAGATGAAGAAATGAAATTTATCTTTTCAGGAAGGACAAGAAAACATAAACATAAAATTCTCTCTGTGTGTCTAAGTTTCTTCTCTCCCTCCCTAATACACAGTTCTGCATCTGCATTAGACATTAACCATACATCTTCAAAGATGGGAGTGCCTGTTCCACCTTAAAGATCTATTTCTTCTGACTTTAGCAATATAACATCTTAAAAAAATACTGCATGACTCTGTAGAGAGTCATGGTGACTTGCTATTCTTTGTTTTGTGTGTACGTACCTGGACTATGTATCCTGGTAAACTTTATGTAAAATATTAGTATGTCATTTTGATGTATGATCCTTTGTCTACAAAATGTACAGAAGTGTGCCTTCAACTTCTAACATGCAGAATACTTTTCAGAGCTTTCCGAGAGTCTGTCTTCTGGTACTAATCCTTAGTTTGGCTTGAGTTAAGTTCCTGTTTTTCTTCTTATGCATGCTAAATCACTACATGAAGAGTCGTGTCCGACTCTTTGTAACCCTATGGATTGTAGCTCACCAGGCTCCTCTGTCCATGGGATTCTCCAGGCAAGAATACTGTAATGGGCTGCCATTTCCTCCTCCAGGGGATCTTCCAAACCCAGGGATCAAAGCTGCATTGCTTATGCCTCCTGGCATGGGAAGACAGGTTCTTTACTACTAGCACCACCTGGGAAGCTACCTTTTTCTTCTTACTTTTATTTTTAATTGAACTTTCATCAACAGGCATAAGGAAGGGATCCGACTTTATCCAACACAGTTTTCTCAGAAAAGTTTATTGAAAAAATGATAATTTTCCCATTTAAGTGTCTCAGAAACCATGTCAAAAAGGAATTGACCAAAATATATGAGTTTATATCTTGATTCTAAATTCTTTTTTTTTTAATATTTATTTATTTATTTATTTTGAAAATTTTTATTTTTTATTTATTTATTTATTTATTTTTAATTTTAAAATCTTTAATTCTTACAAGCATTCCCAAACATGAGCCCCCCTCCCACCTCCCTTCCCATAACAACTTTCTGGGTCATCCCCATGCACCAGCCCCAAGCATGCTGCATCCTACGTCAGACATAGACTGGCGATTCAATTCACATGATAGTATACATGTTAGAATGTCATTCTCCCAAATCATCCCACCCTCTCCCTCTCCCTCTGAGTCCAAAAGTCCGTTATACACATCTGTGTCTCTTTCCCTGTCTTGCATACAGGGTCGTCATTGCCATCTTCCTAAATTCCATATATATGTGTTAGTATACTGTATTGGTGTTTTTCTTTCTGGCTTACTTCACTCTGTATAATCGGCTCCAGTTTCATCCATCTCATCAGAACTGATTCAAATGAATTCTTTTTAACGGCTGAATAATACTCCATTGTGTATATGTACCACAGTTTTTTTATCCATTCATCTGCCGATGGACATCTAGGTTGTTTCCATGTCCTGGCTATTATAAACAGTGCTGTGATGAACATTGGGGTACATGTGTCTCTTTCAATTCTGGTTTCCTCGGTGTGTATGCCCAGAAGTGGGATTGCTGGGTCATAAGGTAGTTCTATTTGCAATTTTTTAAGGAATCTCCACACCGTTCTATTCCATTATTCTATATGTCTATCCATATGTTGGCATTACACTGTAGTCAATTATGTAGCTTTATAGTAAGTTAAAAACATATTCTGGGTTCAATTTTGTTAACAATTTTAAGATAACTTTGGCTGCTTTATTTATTACAATTTCAATATGAATATTAGGGTCTGCTTGCTAATTTTTGCCAAAACTGAAGCCACCTAGGATTTTGATAGTGTGTTGAAGTTATATGTCAATTTGGGGAATATTGTTGTTTTTAACAATTTAAATATTATTGTGAGCCATGTTCATGGAATGTGATTGCATTCATTTATTTAGTCTATAATTTCTTTTAATGATATTTTCAAGTTTTCAGTGTACAATTCTTATACTTCGTTATTCCTAAATATTTTATTCTTTTTGACTCATCAGTAGAAACACTTTCTTAATTTCATTGCTAGATTCTTCATTGTGAGTGAGTAGACATATATTTAATTTTTCTAAAATCATCTCACATTCTGTAAACTTGTTGAACTTGTTTATAAGTTATATAAGTCATACTGCCCCCATGGAGTCTTTTCAGTTTTCTATATACAAGATCACTTCATTTGCAAATACAGATAACTTTACTTCTTGTTTTCCAGGCTGAATGCCATTTAATTCTGTTTCTTGTGTACTTTCTCAGGCTAGAACTTCCAATGTAATATTGACTAGAAATAGCAAGAGCAGACATTGTTGTCTTGTTCCAGATATGAGAGTAAAAGCATTCTGTCTTTCACAATTAAGTCTGATGTTACATGGTATTTGTCAACATTTTTATCCTCTTAAAAAAAAACTTTTTGTTTCATTAATTTTCTCTATTTTAAAAAATTTATTTATTTATTTTTTTTACCTTACAATATTGCATTGGTTTTTTTCCTTTACTTCATTTATTTCCACTCTGAAGTCTAATGTTAATTTTCTTTTACCTAGTTTCAATTTAGTTTGTTTCCAGCATTTTTAGGTAGTATAGTCAAGATATTGATCTGAGATTTTAAAAATTATTCTTATAGCATCTATGGCTATACATTTTATTTTAAGCACTGCTAATATTTATTATTTATCTCAAAGCATTTTCTAATTTCCCTTGTGAGTTCTTGGACTATTGGTTATTTAAAAATTTATTCTTCTGTGTCCATGTATTTCTTAATTATGAAGATTTCCTTCTGTTATAGATTTCTAATTCCATCCTATTGTGGTGAGCAAGCATACTTCGTATGATTTCAAGCATTTTAAATTTATTAAGGTTTGCTTTATGGCCTTGCACTAACAGTTGGCTTATTCTTGAGAATGTTACATATTTGCTTGAGGAGAATACATATTTTTCTATTTTGGGTGGAGGATTCTGTAAATGTCTTTTAAGTCTGGTTGGTTCAGAGGGATTTTCAAGTCTTCATTTTCCTATGCATCCTCACCTAGCTGTTCTATCTATTATTGAAAATTGGAGGGTATTAAGGTCTCCAATTCTTATTGTTGATTTATTTGTTTCCCTTCAATTCTATCTGGTTTACTTCACATATTTGGAAGCTCTACTGTTAGATGAATGCACATTTATAATCACATTTTTCTGAAGGATTCACTCTTCTTCATACTAGAATGTCCTACTTTACCTCTTTTAAAAAACAATTAATTATTAATAAATGTATCAATACTGTATTGAATTATTAATGTATTAAATTATTAAAATAATAAAATCATTAATTAATAATTAATTAATTTAAATTGGTGGGTTATTCCTTTACAATATTGTGATGTTTTCGCCATATGTCAACATGAATCAGCCCTATGTATACATGTGTCTCCCCCCATCCTGAACCCTCTTCCCACCTCCTTCCCTGTTTTCCCTCTCGAAGCACATTTTTTTTTCTTTTAAAGTCTATTTAGTCAGCCACTCTAGCTCTGTTAAGATTGCTTCTTAGAGGACTTTACTTCTATACAGCTCTATCTTTTTTCCTTTTTTTGGATTTATTATTTGTATACTCATGCCATTGATAGATATGTTCCGAAACAAACAACGCTCAATTATAATGATCACTTTATGTAACCTGTGTCTTTTAAGGAAACAGAGGCAGATAGAAAGTGAGCACACACTGTGGGCCCAGTATTACTGGCCTGCCTGTCTTCAGGCAGATCTTACTTTTCATACGCAGGGAGCCCAGTGGGCTAAAACGAGCTCCAGAACCCTGGGCAGCACTGCTTGGAACAGAACTTCTGCAACAGGGAGCTGAAGTGAGGGGTGAGGAGCGTGAGCAGCACTGACAGTCTGTTTAGTCCAGCAAGAAGCTGTAACCCTGCAACAGGAGTTGGGGGACAAGATAACCCGTTTTTGGCATGCCTGACCAGAGGGGAACTTCCATCACACTTGGCAAAGTAGTATGGAGGGAATGGATAGTAGCAGAAATGCCACACATTTGCTGTTTGTAGTGCGACTTTGTAGATTATCTCCAGCAAACCTTTCTCCATTTTCTGCACACATTTAGGACAATTCCTAGATACTTAAAGGTTCTTGCTTTTTAAATTTTGATTTGTGTTTGCTCTAATCATGATGGTTTTGCCAGGGAGAGTGTGTCTGATGGACTCCACATGTCACTATTCCAGAAGACTTGCCTGAGAGAGCTATTTTCTTCATTGACCTGAAATGATTTGTTTGCACTTAAACTGCTCTTAGGTTTGTCTCTTTTCTTTGGCAGATTGTCTGTGCCACTGATCCAAAACTTGGGGTGTGTACAGGTGCCTGTGTTTCCAAGATCAATGACCCTGCTATCTGAACAGGACACTGGATTAGGGTGAACCCCCCATATCTGCTTCATTGAATACCCCTTGTGTTCACAGCCATGCTTGTATCCTTTTTTACCCATGACTTAATTCCTGTAATATATAAGGTTCCCTTGGGTTGCCCTGATGGTTCAGCAGGTAAAGAATCTGCCTGCAATGCAGGATACACAGGAGACATGTGTTCGATCCCTGGATGGGGAAGATCCCCTGGAGAAGGGCATGGCAAACCACTCCAGTATTCTTGCCTGGAGAATCCCGTGAACAGAGGAACCTGGCGGGCTACAGTTCAGAGGGTCACAAAGAGTCAGGCATGACTGAGTGACTTAGCACGCACGCATGCCCGCATGCATAAGGTCCCCTTACATATAAACTCTTTCTTGTATAGCATGGTTTTTAGTTCACTATAACAAACACTCTGTTATGAATGAATTTTTATTTGTTGGTATCTTTCTTTAAGTGTGGTGCCAAAATCTCATATCACACTTAAGGTGTCATTTGGAGAGCAAGGCAGAAAGTGATCCCAACACCTTATTCTGTTGAGAAATATATTTGCAATCTGTTCTGTGACTTCCTCTTTTCACAGCTGGCACGTAAACTCTATTGTTAGCTAAAACAACACATTATTTTTTGTTTGTTTGCAGTATTTTTTTCCATAGCTTTCTCTAACCTTCATTTATATAGTATCATCAGAAAATCATCTTGATTATCTATCCACTGCATCAAAGTTTGGGGTGATAGTGGAGTCTTGAGGTCATAGCTTTGGCTATTCTTACTTGGGCAAATTAAATGTAAATAACTTCTTCCTTGTCAAAGTAGCGTCAAAGTAGCTTTTTCTCCCTAAGTTAGTTGTCTCTTTCTTTGACAGATGGTCAGTCAAACTTTTAAAAGGCTGATCAATTTCTGTTAAGGCTTCCCCAGTGTCTCAACAATAAAGAATGTGCCTGCAATGCAGGAGATGCAGGCTTAATCCCTGGATCAAGAAGATTCCATGAAGGATGGAAATGACAGCTCACCCAGTATTCTTGCCAGGATAATCCCCTGGACAGAGTAGCCTGCACTCTAAGGTCTAGGCAGAGGAGCCTGGCAGACTAAATTCCATGAAGTCACAAAGAGTCGGACAAAGAGTCGGACATGACTGAAGTGACTGAGCATGCACACACAAGTTCTGTTAGCTTCATTTTTTGTTTGTTTTTGTTTTTTAATACATTGCTTGCTATTTCTGTTGCTTTCCCTGCTCTGTATTTACACTGGGTTCTCCTGTGTAATATTAACAGACCGTGCCTCCCCTCCATTCTTCCAATACTTCAATAGGTTATTTTTAAAACTTACTTAGATTAAAATAATATTAATTGATTCATACTACTTGTGAATGAATAGAAAATATCCTCTTCTTTCAAGTGATATTTGTTTATTTCTAACAAATGAATAACATATTAATTATATTCAGAAGTTATCATGGCACTTTGTTTTCATGATACCTTCACAGTGTAACTATAACATGTAAATGATAGGTTAGTTCATTTATACATAATTAAAGTACTAACAATCATGATACTGTTGATAATTACTATTGCTTTGATACTTAACAATGTTCAAAGCATCTTTGGCATTAAAATTTCATTGGAACTTAAAAATATCTTATGAGGTAGCTATCATAATCCTCACCTGAATTTTACAAGTATATTTATTTTAACATGAATGAATTCGCAGCACTGCTCCGGTTTTATCAGTCATGATATAGGTAATATTGAATGCCGTGTTGTATGTTATCTGCACATAGCCTCTATTTCCTTTGTTGAAAATTATCTTCTCATTGAAGATCCTGAAAAGTTGATTACAAAATGTTGTTGCTATTCTGCAAGGAAAAGTGATCTGATTTCTAGCTTATTATTCAGTTCAGTTTAGTTAAATTGCTCAGTCGTGTCCGACTGTTTGTGACCCCATGAATCGCAGCACGCCAGGCCTCCCTGTCCATCACCAACTCCCGGAGTTCACTCAGACTCACGTCCATCAAGTCGGTGATGCCATCCAGCCATCTCATCCTCTGTTGCCCCTTTCTCCTTCTGCCCCCAATCCCTCGCAGCATCAGAGTCTTTTCCAATGAGTCAACTCTTCACATGAGGTGGCCAAAGTATCGGAGTTTCAGCTTTAGCATCATTCCTTCCAATGAACATCCAGGACTGATCTCCTTTAGGATGGACTGGTTGGATCTCCTTGCAGTCCAAGGGACTCTCAAGAGGCTTCTCCAACACCACAGTTCAAAAGCATCAATTCTTCGGCTCTCAGCTTTCTTCACAGTCCAACTCTCACATCCATACATGACCACTGGAAAAATCATAGCCTTGACTAGACGGACCTTTGTTGGCAAAGTAATATCTCTGCTCTTCAATATGCTATCTAGGTTGGTCATAACTTTCCTTCCAAGGAGTAAGTGTCTTTTAATTTCATGGCTGCAATCACCATCTGCAGTGATTTTGGAGCCCCCCAAAATAAAGTTGGACACTGTTTCCACTGTTTCCCCATCTATTTCCCATGAAGTGATGGGCCAAATGCCATGATCTTCGTTTTCTGAATGTTGAGCTTTAAGCTGACTTTTTCACTCTCCTCTTTCAATTTCATCAGAGGCTTTTTAGTTCCTTTTCGCTTTCTGCCATAAGGGTGGTGTCATCTGCATATCTGAGGTTACTGATATTTCTCCCAGCAATCTTGATTCCAGCTTGTGCTTCTTCCAGCCCAGAGTTTCTCATGATGTACTCTGTATATAAATTAAATAAGCAGGGTGACAATATACAGCCTTGACATACTCCTTTTCCTATTTGGAACTTATTATTAGAAGCCAAATATTGCAGTATTGCTAGTAATTCCCTCTTTTTCTCTCAAGCTTGCAGAAGAATTAGAAAATAACTGTCCACTTGCCTCATGATAGGAAATGAAAATAGCTGGTGAATAAATTTTCAGACTCACACCCTCCTCCAACACCATTAAGTTTGTAATGGCCTGTGTTTTAATTGCTTCTTCAGTTGTGCAAAATCAGGGTGTGATTGAGAAAAGGGAAAAGGGAAAAGGGATGTGAGATGTTGATAATTTTTCCTTTTGATAGTGTTATGGTACACATTACACATTCCTTAAAGGTTAAAAAAAGGATAGAATAGGCAATATAATAACATAGTCTGCTTCATAGAAATGTTCCTTTTAAAATGTCTTACCAGCATTAACTTATTCATTCATGACTATTTTAAGCTGAAGGTACAAAATTTGCATAAGATTTGGCCACTAACCTCAATTGGCTCACAGTCTAGTGGTAGAGACATGTAACCAAATGATGTTACTGAATGTTAACTAGAGGCCTTGATTGAATTATGCAGTCCGTATCTTTTGTGTTCTTCCAGAAGGTAACATACACATGGAAATATAATAAGAATGCTTTAGGAGAAATCTATGTGTATTTCATATTTTTCATATTCTATGGAGAACAAAATAAGCTGTTCTTTAACTTTCTTACATGTGGAATAAATGTTGAATCAGGAAGTGCATTTTGGTGTGTGTGTATGTGTTTAATTCTCAGTGTTTTGACTGAGGATACATTTCTACCAGCCAAATTGGGGTTTCAGGAATGTGTGCATGAGACATGAGGCGCTCTACTTAAGAGAACTTGGAAATAAAGGTCAAAATGTTACTTCCTGAGATTTAGACAAGTAATTTAACATACTATTGATTAAATTAGATATATTTAGGCATAACTCAGAGATATTGTTGGTTCAATTCCAGACCACTGCAATAGATTGAATAGTGGAATCAAGCAAGTCAAGAAAATATGTTGGTTTCCCAGTGAATATCAGTGTTATTTTTACACTATACTATAGTATATTAAGTGTGCATAGCATAATGTCTAAAATAAACAATGTACATACGTTAATTTAAAAAATACTTAATTGCTAAAAATGTTAACCATTTCTGAGCCTTCAATGAGTTGAAATCTTTTTGATGGCAGATTTTTGCATTGATGTTGATGGCTACTGACTCAACATGGTGGTTACTGAAGGCTAGGATGGCTGTGGCAATTTCTTAAAATCAGAAAATAATTAAGTTTGCTGTTATGGATTGACTCTCCATTTTATGAATGATTTCTATGTAGTGGGTAATGCACTTCAATAGCATTTTACCCACATAGAACTTCTTGTAAAACTGGAATCGATCCTCTCAAACCTTGTCACTGCTTTATAAACTCAGTGTATGCAATATTCTAAAGTCTTTGTTGTCAACAACAATCTTCCCTATAAGTAGTTTTCATCTCAAGGAGCACTTTCTTTGCTTATCAATATGAAGTACCTCCTCATTTGCTCAAGCTTTATCATGAGCTTGTCGAAATGCAGTCACATCTTTAGGCTCCACATCAAGCCTCAATATTTCTGCCATTTCTGCCTTGAACATTACAGTCAAGCCTTGAACCCTTCAGAGTTTTCAGAGTTGTCAGTTCTTCCAAACTCCTTTTAATGTAGATATTTTGACATTTTTTTAATGAATAACAAATTTCCTTAATAGCATCTAGAATGGTGAATCTTTTCCAGAGGGTTTTCAATTTACTCTGCCCAGATTCATCAGAGGAATCACTATCTATGATGGCTATAACTTTACAAAATGTACTTCTTAAATTATAAGACTTTTAAAAGTCAAAATTACTTGATCCATGGACTGCAGAATGGATGCTGTATTAACAGGCATGAAAACAACATAATTTCATTATGCATCTCCATCAGAGCTGTTTGATGACCAGGTGCACTGTCAATGAGCAGTAATATTTTGAAAGAACTCTTTTTCTGAGCAATAGGTCTCCATAGTAGACTTAGGGCAACCAGCAAACCATCTTATAAACAGATTTGCTGTCATCCAGGCTTTGCTGTTCAATTTAGAGGACCTAGGAAAAATGGATTTAGCCTATTTAATAGATAGGCAAAAATTGAGATAATTCTTAAATCTGTTGTTTAGTGTATCCACCTTATGTTATTTTCTTAGTTAGATCTTCTGGATACTTGCTATAGCTTCTATATTAGACCTTGCTGTTTGACCTTGCACTTTTATGTCACAGAGATTTTGTTTTTCCCTTAAATCTTTTTTGTTGTTGTTGTTTTTTGTTTTTGTGTGTGTGTGTGTGTGTTTGAAGCTCATTTCAACAACTTTATTCAAAATGTGTGAATATTTGATCTTATCTAAAACAAAGCTATATCACTATTTTCCATTTCTTTTTTTAATATAAATTTATTTATTTTAATTGGTACCAGGGAAGCTACCAATTACTTTACAATATTGTATTGGTTTTGCCGTACATCAGCATGAACCCGCCATGGGCGTATACATGTTCTCCGTACTGGTCCCTCCTCACACCTCCCTCCTCGTACCAAGAACTACTAGTTTCAAACTTCCCTTCTGTAGCTTCCTCACCTCTCTCAGCCTTTGCAGAGTTGAGGAGAGTTAGAGCCTTCCTCTAGAGTAAACTTTGGTTTAAGGGAATGTTGTGGCTGGTTTCATCATCTATCCAGACCACTCAAAATTTCTCCATATCTGCAATAAGTCTGTTTCACTTTCATATGATTTCTGCATTCACTATTCCATTCAGTTCAGTCACTCAGTCACGTCCGACTCTTTGTGACCCCATTGCTGCAGCACGCCAGGCCTCCCTGTCCATAACCAACTCCTGGAGCTTGCTCAAACTCACATCCATTGAGTCAGTGATGCCATCCAACTATCTCATGCTCTGCCATCCCCTTCTCCTCCTGCCTTCAATCTTTCTCAGCATCAGGGTCTCTTCAAATGAGTCAGTTCTTCGTGTCAGGTGGCCAAAGAATTGGAGTTTCAGCTTCAGTATCAGTCCTTCCAATGAACATTCAGGACTGATTTCCTTTAGGATGATCTGGTTGGATCTCTTTGGAGTTCAACGGACCCTCAAGAGTCTTCTCTAACACCGCAGTTCAAAAGCATCAATTCTTCAGCACTCAGCTTTGTTTATAGTCCAACTCTCACATCCATGCATGACTACTGGCAAAACCGTAGCTCTGATTAGATGGACCTTTGTTGGCAAAGTAACGTCTCTGCTTTTTAATATTCTTTCTAGGTTGGTCATAGTTTTTCTTCCAAGGAGCATGCATCTTTTAATTTCCTGGCTGCAGTCACCATCTGCAGTGATTTTGGAGCCCAAGAAAATAAATCTGCCACTGTTTTCACTGTTTCTCCATTTATTTGCCATGAAGTGATGGGAACAGATGCCATGATCTTAGTCTTTTTAATGTTGAGTTTTAAGTCAGGTTTTCCACTCTCCTCTTTCACTTTCACTGTATTGTGTTCACTACAGTAACACTTTTAATTTCCTTCAAGAACTTCTGTTTTACAGTCACAGCTTGACAAACCAGTTCAAGAAGCCTTGCTTTGGGGTTATCTCAACTTTCACCACGCCTTTCTCAGTAAGCTTAATCATCTCTAGGTTTTGATTGAGTGAGATAAATGCAACTGTTCCTTCCATTTGGACACTTAGAGGCCATGGTAGGGTTATTAATTGTCCTAATTTCAATATCATTGTGTCTCAGGGAACCAGCAACTCGAGGAGAGAGAGATGGAGAACAGCAATCAGTGGAGCAATGAGAATACACATAACATTTATCAGTTAATTTTGTGATTTTACAAGGGCAAGTTAAGTGGCACCCCAAAACAGTTACAATAGTAACATCAAAGGTCACTAATGACAGAATCACCATAACAATGGTGATAATAATGAACAAGTTTGAAACATAAGAATTACCAAGATGTGACCCAGAGACACAAACGAGGAAAAACCATTAGGAAAAGGGCACCAGCATTGCCCCAAAATCTTGTTTTGTAAAAAGTACATCTATGCATGTCAATAAAATAAAGTGTTATAAATTGAAGTACTCCTGGACATTTATACACATTGATGGTCCACCATGGCTCCAATATTCATAATGTCTTAATCTAATTGAAGTTATTGGCACATCAGAAGATTAAAAACACCACCTGTTAATGAGGATAAAGATTGGTCAATCATGACAGCATGGATAAAAGAGGGCCTGAAAGTCAAGTGTTGACAGTCTCCATTAAATACACTATTCCATGAAAAACTTAGCCAAGTAGGACATGGCATGTATCAGAAAGATTAAAGTTCATATTCCATGTTCAGTCTGGAGAGTGAATATGAATTACATTTAGGCATATCCTATGACTGTATAAAGAATCCTGCATTTGTAATTAGAGCTGCTTGAATTAAGCATGATTATAATTTTTTATCACTTCATTTCTCAATTGCATAAGAATCAATTTCTTTGCTTTATTTTAAAAAATAAAGTCAAACATCTTGGTCCATTCTTTCCCCTCTTTCTTACATCCCTACCCCTGAGGCCCTACCTGAGGGCTAATATATCAATACAAGACTAGGAAATGATGAATTTAGTGATATTCTGAGCTGATGAAAAGAATAATAGCCACAATTTTGCCTAGATTTACAAAATGCATCAACTTGCTAGGATCTAATTTAAATTAACTTTATTATTTATTAAGTTTATTAATTTATTGTTATAGTTCTATATTTTATTTTAGAATAATTAAAAATAATGTTATAGATTATATAACTAATAAATTTAATTAATAGGTTATATTATATAATATTTTAAATACATTCAATAATTATATATTTTATATAATTAATAATAATTTTATTATGTAAGTAATATATATGGCACATATTTAATAACTTTATTAAATATATTAAATTATATTATTAGAAATTATTATATAATAATCATATGATTATAATAATTAATAATATAATTATAATAATATCACTATATTAATAATAAACAAATGATAATGATTTATGATATTTATTACATATAAATATATATAGGTAAAAATTATATTAGATAATTTTATAGATTAGATATAATATAATGTATATAATATTATAATATTTTATACATTATATAATATGATATGTTCAGATATATCATATAATATATGAAATATATATAGTAAATACATTAATATATATGAATGCATATATAAAGATATATGTTTTTATAAATGTAGATAAATATTTATATAAACTTACAGATATTCATATGAATACAAACACATAATATTTAAATATGACATATTTATTTAAATATTTATTATTTATTTAATGTTTATTTAAATATATAATAAATCACAATTTATATAAATAGAATTATGTATTCATAAAAATTACTATTTATATAAATTAATAAAGTAATAAAGGAATGTATATGGATACATTGAAATAAATTTGTTCACACAAATGCATAAAAATATATTTATAATTAACAATACAAATATGCATAACTATGTATAATTATTATTTATTATTATTTTAAATATATTATACTTTATAATATTCATGAAAATGTTTTTATAGATTATATATAATATATATATAATATACATCAAGTATTATTTTTATTCTTATAAAGTATTATTATATATAATGAAATATATTAATTGCATTATATAATATATTAATTTGATATATTATACACATATAATATGAAATATATATGATATATTTTATATATTAGATAAGTGTTATTAAATATATTAATATATTATATATTATCATATATTATCACTACTATTATTGTATTATATGCATTATAGATAATTTATAAAATATTTAAAATGTAATAAACATAATAGATAAATATAATAGTATATAATTCATTATAAACATCTTATATAATATTAAATTACATATAATATATATTATACTATATATTATATATATTCAATATTTCTACATTAATAATATATTGTATAATATAAATTATAAATATTAAAATTATGTTAATTCTGTTATATAATCATATTGATTGTATTATAAAATTAAAATATATAAATATATATTTATAAATATACAATGAAAATATATAAAATATATAAATATATAAAACTATAATATAAAGTTATTTTATGAAATTATAAAAATATATAAATTATATTAATTTTTATATATATATTATACATCCATTGGCTTTTCCAGACAAGAATACTGGAATGGGTTGCCATTTCCTTCTCCAGGGTATCTTTCCAACCCTGGAGGACTAATATACATGTCTTATATATATTATATACAATATTATAATATTAACTTTAATTATTATAAAGTAAAACTTAATATATATTATATTATATATAATGTAATATACTATATAATACATATTATATAGTAAATAATAAAATTTTTATTTATATTATATATATTTTAATTTATATACATTAGCATTAATATACATATGCATTCATAATACACAGTAATAACAATATATGATATAACCATATTATACCATATTATTTATATAATATGGTCATATCATATTAACTATTAATTATGTATACTATATTATTTTATAATTAATATATAAGTATAATAATTATTATAAATTAATAATTTTATTTTTAAAGTTTATTAGTTTGTTAAATTTATTTATAAATATACTAATTTATTAAGTTTTATAATTTATTAAGTTTATTATTTCCATTTTGTTAGGTTAGCTAATTTGCCCAATGTCACAGTCCTCAAATATAAAAATTGCAATTAAATCCAGATCTGTTAGACTCCAAAGCTCAGGATTTTTACCCAATGATACATACACTTTGATTCTGTTTGTAATTTAAAGTTTATTAAACATCATGGTAAACCACTGATGACATATGAGTTGAGCTCTCTATTAGAGCTATTGTCACCCTTAACTAAACCTGCTGTAATAGAGCCAAAAAAGAATATTGTGCTCATAATCTCACAAGATAGATTTGTGGGGCAAGGATTCATCTTTTAAAGATAACTGTTCAAATACAAATGGAAATATTCCTGTAATAAGAGAGATTAGAAAGTAGTGTTTATGTCTATGCTCTTGGATAAAATTTTACTGTAAGCCAAAAATATTTTATGTCTAGCCTGATCTTACATATCTTGAAGTAGGTACTGAAAAAATAATATTTTTAATTTTTGTTTTTGTTGGATTCATTTCTTTCATATGTAACTCACATATACATAATTACTTTTTATTGCTTTTTGCATACTCTTCTTGCTTCTTTATGTCTGCTTACTCTATTAGTTATAAAAGTTTTTAACACTTCCATCAAGATCATAAATTTCTCTATTTCTTGCAATTGTCGATATTTGTTTTATATGTATTGAATCTATGTGATTGTGTGCATAGACATAGAATTATGATATTTCTGTTTGATCAACTTTGATCACTGTTTAATATCACTATTCTTCTCTAGCAATTTTTTTTTCATTACTCTGTTTTCTCTGATAGTAATATACCTGTACCTTATTTGTTTTGGTTATTTCTGTATGTTTAAGATACATCTCTGCCGGGTGCCAGCGTGAGGAATACCGCCCGTGGCAATAGTCATGAGGAAGCAAGCCAGACAAAACGCAAAGGTGTGATCTAGCTTCAGGGATTCCCCCTGAGTTTTCCTGAGCATGTACCCCAAAAAACCAGAGTGGGCCTGATTTTATTGTTCTGTGCTTTCCACTCTTCTGACACTCTCTGGAAAGAGTTCACTCAGGGCTTCAGTTAACAGTCTCCTGCAAAAGGAGTGTCTCAGCTCAAACCCCTCTCATGGCTCTCTAACTTGCCTGACAGTTAGAGACTTTTACTATTTGTGGATTGTTTACAGCCCCCCAACCACAAGAGGCACAAAGCTTAAAGCATCTTAAGATACAGAGCCTTTTCTAAAGAGCTAAAAATCATATTGGCAACGGATTTCACTGTTGACTCAATGACTGCTGCCAGGCCTCCATATTCTTTATCTTTTAGACACCTGAAGGATATTAATCAATATAATAGGGATATAGAAATAGGAATGTAGTAGTTTTGATGTTAGCAACACTAGACTTTTGAGTTAATTACTTTTCTTTGTTATATATCACTGCATTCCTCTTGTGTCCTTGCTATGTAAGAACCTAACTTTATTTAGTGCTTTCTGAGAGTGGCACCAGACTTTGGGAAGAACAACACAAATAAGTCTTCTTGCTGACAAACCCTTATCAGAAAAGGGCAGTAAAATGTTAATTGGCCCTCTGGCCAGAAGATGATATAAATCACCTAACACTTGTATATACAATTAGGTATGCAGAGAGAAAGCCTGGTTTTGATAAGAGTCAGAGCTGCTGATGCTGCATAATTTTGTATTACCCATTGATCTCTATGTACAATCAAAAAGGTATAAAAGGCCTTTCTAGACAATAGGGGCTGGGCCAGTCATTGGACTGGTTTTCCCCATGTCTTCTCTTTAATTTCTGGCTGAATTCCCATCTGGGGTGTGGAGGCTCACCATATCTACTTACTTGCCCGGCTTCTAAGATCCACGAGAGAGGGAGCCCAAGGTGGGCCCCCCCCCCCCCCCCCCGCTATTCAAGAGGATGCCGGTGGCCTAACGTAGATGGTGCAAGCTCCTTGTCTGGAACTTTATTGGCTTTCCATGTAAACCAAGTTATTCAGCCTCTTTTCTCCACTTAATTTTCCTACTACACTATTTCTTCCTAATCTAATCTTATATTTCTAATTAAATAAATAAATAAGCTTTTTCCTCACCTACTCCGTCTCCCCTTTGAATCACCCTGGATCCACCAGGGCTGGACCCAGGCACATCTCTTTATTTTTTTTTATTTTTTGTTTGTTTGTTTTTTTTTAAGCACAACATACTTTTAAAAAGTTTATTATGCTTTTGTATTTTTTATTTGTTAATCTAGTCTGACAACATTAGCTTTTATCTTGGAATATTTATTCTGTTTGTATTGATTTTAACTACTGCTGTAGTTATAATGTATGTATTTATCATTTTATTTTTTGTATTCAATAAAACTGATAAAGGAGGAAAGGGGGCATGTTTAAAAAATGGCATAGCCTGAGGACATGGCATAAACTGATTATAATCAAATAGGTCTAAGAAGGCAGGTGAGTTACTTCCACTCGACCTGGAGCCTCAGTATATACTCATTGTGAATATATCAGCAAGTTAAGTGACACCAACCAGCACCATGACAGTTCTGAGGCTAATCATCAAAGATCAGAGAGCGGATGGTGGCCCAATTCCTGGAAATCCTTGCCCCTTCCCCCCAAATAAGTGAAATAATCTACTCATTAACCTAGGAAATCACCCAACCCACAAAAACTAACCACATGGTACTTCTCAGCCACTCTCTCCTTCTGAGGTGGCCCATACTATGTGGAATGTGTTTCCCTCTAAGTAAATGCTTCTTACCTATCATTTTGTCTCTCCTTGAATTCACTCTGCAATGAGACATCAAGAAACTGAGTCTCATTAAATCCTAAAACCAGGTGTGTGGATAGAATTATTGCTGTAGGATTTGATAAATCTATACTCTTCTTTTTGACTCCGAGGTTTTTCTCCTAAATTCTGTGTTAATTCCTATTGCATTTCTGTCTTTCTTCTTTTAACAACATAAGAACTATGTAGTTGCCAAGATGTCCTTTTTGTTGGCAAGTGCTGACCCTTTCTTTCCAACTAGATCAACTCTCACTGATCAAGACCACTGAGGATGACTTCTGTGTTTTTCCTTTGAGACAATTTTTGGGGCACTAACAGCCGGTTGGGAGACTGCCTTGGAAGGGATAACATCTAAAAGCATAGGAGCAACTCTTGAACAAATTGTGCAGCTAGAGACATCGCATCAGGCTTGAGTCTAACATGGGTCAGGCTGCATAAATTCCCACCCTCTGGGCTGTGTGCTTTGGGATTGGAAAAGATTCAGACAACAAGAATTAAAAAAAAAAAAAGTATTAAGTTATGTAATAAGGTTTGGCCACAATATGAGTTAGAAAATTTAAAATGGAGTGAAGTAATCTATGTTCAAATTTTCATGGACTTTTATCTAGGCAATGGAGCCCAGAAGGAATTGAAGGCAAGTGTAGCTCAGAGGGATAGCTCTAGAAAGGACACAGAGGACATTTTAGCTGCCTCTTCTCCACATGACTTGTGTGGACTCATCCTCCCTCAAGGCACAGGTCTTTTTGGCTACTCATTCGGTAGCCCAATCTGCCCAAGACATGAGGCACCAAATTCAGAAAACAGCTGCTTGTCCTCAAACTGTGAGGAATAACTTGTTCCAATTAGCTTAGTCAGTTTTCAATAATAGGCCAGAAAAACTGAACACATTGAGAGAAAAATGCAAACAGCCCCAGTGAGAGCAGTGGTTTTTTTCTCCTCAGAGACCATCAAGGAAAGTGTTAGCTGCTCAGCTGAGTTTGACTCTGTGACTCCATGGCCTATAGCCCAACCAGGCTCCACTGGCAAGAATATTGGAGTGGGTAGCCTTCTCACTTTTCAGGGGATCTTCCCAACTCATGAATCGAACCCAGGTCTCCTGCTCTGAAGGCAGATTCTTTACTACCTGAGCCACCAGGGAAGGCCCAGGGGAAATCAACTTTTCTGGGCCAATCTGGCCATGGCGGCCTGCCTGGCCCACGGGCACCCAGACAGGACAAGTATACCCTGTGTGGACAGAAGGGATGCTGGAGAGAGGATTACAATTGATGAGCCCTGTGCAACCAGCCAGGAAATCAGAAGCAGGAATTCCCCAGACAGCAGACAGTGATAGTGGCTTCTCAGCCACTGATGATTTTGCAAAGAGAAGACTGAAGTGACCCCAGGCCAAAGGTGGCCCTGCTAAGAGATAGCATTTATAGGGAGATACTGGTGACATAAGAGAAGTTGGTTAGCAAAGAAGTGTCAAGCTAATGAGTTTCTATTACAGAGGCTTATTTTGTTTTGACTTTCATTTAGATATGAAGGAAAGCAAGTTCAGGTCTCTCAAATGCTAAATAGAATATCTTGTCTTTTCCTAGTGTAGAGTCTGGTGCCAGACTTAAAGTGAAATTCAAATGTGCGTATTCTGAATTTTATCCACAGAGATTATCCTCATAGATTAATCCTCTTTTAGTACATTCAACTGTCTTAACTTTTCCAAATTCAAACCACCCTGTTTCTTGATTGAAATGATGGCTTGTGTGTGTGTGTTTGTGTATGTGTGTTTGCCGTTTTTTGCTTGTTTTTTAAGTGTGAGAAAAAGATAAGCTAAAGAAAAACTCTCTGCTGGAATGCTAAAAAATCAGCCTTTTTAACTGTAGAATTTATAGTCAGTATTGGGCTTCACAGGTGACTCAGGGGTAAAGAATCCATCTGCCAAACGAGAGATACCTGCCAAGCAGGAGACCTGGGTTCCATCCCTGGGTAGGAAAGATCCCCTGCTGCTGTTGCTGCTGCTAAGTCACTTCAGTCGTGTCCGACTCTGTGTGACCCCATAGACAGCAGCCCACCAGGCTCCCCCGTCCCTGGGATTCTCCAGGCAAGAACACTGGAGTGGATTGCCATTCCTTCTCCAATGCATGAAAGTGAAAAGTGAAAGTGAAGTCACTCAGTTGTGTCTGACTCTTAGCAACCTCATGGACTGCAGCCTACTAGGCCCCTCCACCCATGGGATTTTCCAGGCAAGAGTAATGGAGTGGGGTGTCATTACCTTCTCCAGAAGATCCCCTGGAGAATGAAATAGCAGTCCCCTCCAGTATTCTTGCCTGGGAAATCTCATGGACAGAAAAGCCTCGTGGGCTATAACAAATGCAGTGACAAGGAGAGGGATACAACTTAGAAATTAAACAAAGAGCAGCATATTTAGGTTTATTTCATGGTTAGAGTAACATTTCTCAACTTTGTTTTAAGTTTGTGAACAATGCAAATCCTCTACCAGAAACCCAGACATGAGTGAGGGATAAAGCACAGAGGCAGGAAACAGAAGAATCTGCTTGAAAGCGGTCTTGTTGAGAAAGGAATCATGAGGAAATAGTCATTCTTGAGAACTGTTCTTTAAACACCAGTCTAAGCTGTAATCTCTTGGAGTTGTAATGTTTGCTTGATTATCTATATCAGAAGGCGGTAGCAATTTTCTTACAACCTAGTGAAATTGAATTTTAAATTTTTCTATACTTTCCATATATGATTAAATTAAGTACTAAAAGTAAGAAAATTGGGATTTTATTTTTCCTTGTCAACAAGGTTTCCAAAAGAGTGGGTTCTTCTCATTACTGAGGCTTACTGATTTAAAATTATCTCTTAATTGACTTTTGATAACTCCACTGAATGTTTAATATTATACTATCATTAGCACATGTATTATTAATCTAAATCATACAGTTGTGGCAATTAAGTTGGCTGCCTTTAAACACTTGCTTCATTGATCTTTAATCACACTTATAAGCATTGCACTGAATAGGGAAGTTGCTAACTGATACAATTCCATTTTGTTGTCCTCTAATTTGTGATCACATCATTTAAATTTGTAAAATAGGACAGAAATTTTCAGTGAGATAGTCTTTATTTATACATTGTACAAATTTTCTATTTCTTTTCTTTTTTTAAATTTATTCTCCCCAATTTAATGAGTACCTACTGTGTTTCAAACAAGATGTTACTAGGTATTTGGCATAAAATGATGAATAAGGTGAATAAGTTTCCTAGTTTATGGAGTTTATATCATTGAGAATAAATAAGAGATAAATAAGAAGTAAAAATAAAATAATTCAGATTGATACTAGGGCAATGAAGAAAAACATTTTCTAACAGAAATAATAAGTATTAAAGGGGTTCAGAATGAATCTCCCCCAAACATGCCACTTAGGCATGCACACTATCTTGAGTTGAAGGCAGTCAAAACCCAGAGGATTCAAGAAACATTTTTACTTCCCTTTGACTACCCTAAAGAACAGAAAAGGGGTCCTGGCCCCCAAAAATAAGCTATTATCAAGAGATAACTTCTAATTAGAATAACCTGTCTGTATGGCAGGACACACCTCTGATTACCAAACATCTCCTCTTACCAGTCTGTGATTCTTCCTCTGTACAAAGGGTTCTAGCCCAGGCTCCTATCCCATTTCTTAGCTCAAGATGGCATTGAAGACTGAATGCATTAAAAAATAGTAGGTAATAGAATTTATGAATTGGAAGACAAGTCAAAGAAAATTATCAGAGAGTAAAAATAATATAAAGAACAGAAAATAGCAAGAGAGATATATGGGTAATATGTAAAGATCACACACAATTTTACTTAGAGCCACAGAGGAAAAGAGGAGAGATAATAGGGCAAATAAATACTTTAAGTGATGAAGGCTGAGAGTTCTACAAACTGATGAGAACTAGCACCTATAAATTCAAGAAGCTTTGAAAGTCCCTATCAGAATTAAACAACCACCACCACCACTTGTACACATCAAAGGTAAAAATGATAAAAGCCAAAGAGAAAGTTTTAAAAGCAACCAGTTGTATGTGCTTTTCTTTATGGATGTTATATTTCAATGAAAAGATTAAAACATTTCAGAGAAAAGTAAGTCTTTTAATTTCAAAGTAGCAAAAAATACCCCAGCTGGCTGTTCAACAGAAATTATTAGAAGTCATAAGAATATAAGGATAGCTTCAAAGTTCTGAGAAAAATAACTATCTGTCTTAAATTCTCTACCTCTGAAAATATTGCACAGATATGAAAGTGGAATTAAGATGTTTTCTGACAAAAATAGAGAATTGGTGAACAATAAACTTATACCAAAAGTGGAATAAAGAAAAAAATTAGGTAGAAATGCATCACAAAGGAAAACATTGAATTAAAGGATGGTGTGAAGCATAAAGAAAACATTAAACATTTTGGGAAATATTAGGAATACTCAAATAAATTTTGAAAAACAAAAGACACCAAAAATTTTGGGAGTTGTTGCATGTGATTGTTACTTTGATTGTGGTGAAGACTTCATGTATATTTACATATCTTCAAACTCATTTAACTGTACACATTCCATATATGCAATTCTTTGTATATCAATTATACCACAAGACTATTTTAAAAATAAAATTTGATTGAACAAAACAGTTGTAATACCTTCTGGGTAAAAATATATAAAAATTTAAAATGTATGAAAATATTAACAGCTGGCATGGGATAGAGATAAATACAGTAAAAGAGTCCTGCTGTTGCTGCTGCTGCTGCTAAGTCGCTTCAGTCGTGTCTGACTCCATGCGACCCCATAGACGGCAGCCCACCAGGCTCCCCGTCCCTGGGATTCTCCAGGCAAGAATACTGGAGTGGGTTGCCATTTCCTTCTCCAATGCATGAAAGTGAAAAGTGAAAGTGAAGTCGCTCAGTCGTGTCCGACTCCTAGCAACCCCATGGACTGCAGACTACCAGGCCTCTCTATCCATAGGACTCTCCAGGCAAGAGTATTGGAGTGGGGTGCCATTGCCTTCTCCTAGTGTTCCTCTATTACTGGGAAAGTTGTAAAGTAATAATTTGTATTGGACTGTAATAAATCAAAGATACATGTTTAATCTCAAATGAAATAAAAATACACATACAACAGATTACTGTACGAGAAAAAAGTAAAATGAAAACACTTGATTAATCCAAGGGAAACTAAAAAATGTGAAGAAAAATATCATGAAACAGATGGCTTTGAATCTGTGCAGCTCAGATTGGGACTTGAACTCCTGGACTTCTAGCTGAGACCACATGTCTGATTTTAAGACACATCATCATTTTTGAGTTATGCAGTTGTGTCTGACTCTTTGTGATCTCATGGACTGCAGCACACCAGGCTTCCCATTCCTTCAGCGTCTCCTGGAATTTGCTCAAACCAATGTCCATTGAGTCAGTGGTGTCATCCAAACATCTCATCCTCTGCTGCCCCCTTCTCTTCCTGCCCTCAGTCTTTCCCAGCATCAGGAGCTTTTCTAATGAGTCAGCTCTTAGCATCAGGTGGGCAAAGTATTGGAGCCTCAGCTTCAGCATCAGTCCTTCCAATGAATATTCATAACTTATTTTTTCAGGATTGACTGGTTTGATTTCCTAGTTGTCCAAGGGACTCCCAAGAGTCTTCTCCAACACCACAGTTTAAAAACATTAATTCTTTGGCATTCAACCTTCTTATGGTTCAATTCTCACATCTATACACTGACTACTGGGAAAACCATAGTTTTGATATATGTACCTTTACATGGCAGGACCTGTATTTGGCAAAGCAATGTCTCTCTCTGTTTTTTAATAAGCTGTCTAGGTTGGTGATAGCTTTTCCTCCAAGGAGCAAGCGACTTTTAATTTTATGGCTGCAGTGATTTTGGAGACCAAGAAAATAAAGTCTGACACTGTTTCCATTCTTTCCCCATGTATTTGCCATGAAGTGATGGGACCAGATGTCATGATCTTAGGTTTTTTAATGTTGAGTTTTAAGTCAGCTTGTTCTTTCTCTTCCTTCACCTTCAACAAGAGGCTGTTTAGTTCCTCTTCACTTTCTACCATAAGGGTGGTATTATCTACATATCTAAGGTTATTGATATTTATCCTGGCAACCTTAATTCCAGCTTGTACTTCATCCAGTCTGGGATTTTGCATGATGGATTTTGCATATAAGTTTAATAAGCAGGGTGACAATATACAGCCTTGATGCGCTCCTATCTCAATTTTGAAACAGTCCATTGTTCTATTTATGGGTATAATTGCTGCTTCTTGACCTGAATAAAGGTTTCTCAGGAGGCATGTAAGATGGTCTGGCATTCCCATCTCTTTAGGATTTAATGTAGCTCATGTTCTTGATGTCTCATCACAGAGAGAATTCAGTGAGAGACAAAGTGATAGGTAAGAAGTGGATTTTTTAAGAGAGAAACACAGTCCACAGACAGAGTATGAGTCATGTCAGAAGAAGAGTGTGGCTAAAAAATATGGTGTGGTGTATTTTTATGGGTTTGATGATTTCATAGGCTATTAAATGAGATGATTATTTCTGCTATTTTGGGGAAGGAATGGGGATTTCCAGGAATTAATTAGGCCACTACCCATATTTTGGTCTTTGACGGTTGACAACAGAACTGTCATGGTGCTGGTGGGTGTGTCATTTAGCTAAATGAGTCTATACTGAGGATCAAGATCTAGTGGAAGTGGATGCATTAGCCACCTTGGACCTATTTGGTTCAAATAAGTTTACACTGAGTCCTTCAGCTATGTCTGTGTTATGTCTTTTTTTTTTTTTTTTGAGGTTTTTGTTCTGTTCTCTTCCCTCCTGTTTCATTCCCTCTTCAGAGATTTACTTCCATATGCTTATGGGAAGCAGACTGTTGCAATGGTTTGTCTTCTATAACTGCATCAAGCCTTGGGGGGCTGTCAACCTCAGCTGTCAGGGAGCAAAAATCTCTGGATGTCTGATCTAAGAGCCCCAGGGGCAGAGCAGCTACTTGCTGTAAGTCAGTATGGGCTGGAAATCTCACAAAGTCATCATCTTAACATGGAACAGTTGTAAGTGCTTCCATAGCCTTTTTATGAATCTACTTGATGATTAAGAACTTTTTACAACAGCATCAGAGTACAAATATATCTGTAAATGATGTAAGGCTTAAAAGGCATAGTTAAACATCTGGTTACAGTGTAGGTGAGAAACTTAGTTATAATAACCAAAATTAGGATTGATTACATTTAACTTAACATGCCAAATAATCCTACTTAAATAATTTGTCTTTGGAATATTTAAGAGACCCCCTAAAACATCCCAAAGTTAGCTGGAAATCAAAGGAGCTTCAATTAAAATTGGTGTTTGGGAAGTTCATCAAAAAGCTTTAAACTTACTCAGATAAGATCACGAGTAATTATGAGACAATGCTTATTACTTAACCAAAATTACAAAAGATCTCAAAAGCAAATACAGATCATTTGAAAGCAAAGAAGCTCATAGTGTCTGTTATTAAAAGCAGCATTTCAAGAAAACACTGAAGAAGCCAAATGCAATGTCTTGTTCCAGTGCACTTTGAACAAAATCCATTTATCCAACTAAATTTAATCTGATCTCAGAAAATCCTGATCATGCAACTCTTTTCTCAGTATTTTTTCTCATTCTTCCTACCTTCTTTTACTGAAAATTTACATCTTACTTTCCTTAATAGTTCCCCCCACACACACAAACAGGGTTACTTTTCTTATGGAAAAATTTATAAGAGTTAGAAAAAGGTCTTATTTGACCTCTGGTAAAACTAGGTATAAGACCTTCTAGAGAGGGAGGGAAAGATGGCGGAGGAATAGGACGGGAAGATCACTTTCTCCTTCACAAATTCCTCAAAAGAACATTTCAACGCTGAGCAAACTCCACAAAACAAATTCTGTAGGCTGGCAGAGGACATCAGGCAACCAGAAAAGCAGACCTTTGTCTTCAAAAACAGGTAGGATAAAATATAAAAGACGAAAAAGGAGACAAAGGAGGTGGGGAGGGAGCTCCGTCCTGGGAAGGGAAGCCCGTCCCGGGTAGGGAATTTTAAGAAGAGAGGTTTCCAAACACCAGGAAACACTCTCCCTGCCGAGTCTGTGGCGAGCCTTGGAAACACAGAGGGCAACATAACAGGAAGGAAAAATAGATAAATAATTAAAACCAACAGATTACAAGCCCACCAGTAACTCCCCCAGCGGAAAAGCAGCACAGACGCCTGCATCCGCCATTGGGAAGTAGGGGCAGGGCAGGGACGCGCCGGAGGCAGGCTGCAGAGCTTTGTAAGAATCGGGCAGGAACGCCCCATGTGCAACCAGAACGATCTAACTTGGGCTAGCAACCCAGACTGTGGGATAGCTACCACGCGAAAAGCTCGAGCATTAGACACCGCCAGGACTGAGCACAGAACAAAGGACGGAACGGAAAAAGCCGGCTGCAGACCATTCCCCGCCGGGGACAGGCAGCCAGAGCCGTAAGGTCTGGAAAGGGGCAATGGCAGACCCGGAGAGACTTTACTTACGTAACTGCAAGCAGGCTCCTTTGCTAAGACTTCTGGGGGTGCTGGACAGTCACAGTCTGCCTCACGGGGTGCGCCAGCGGTCCACCCAGAAAGCTGAGCGGCAGCGGCAGAAAAGGTGACAAGCCGCGGCGATCGCGCTCGCCAAACTCCTGAGCTACTCGGACCTGGGAAGGGCACAAAGCGCAGTTCCAGCCGAATCTGTGCCTCTGAGGGCTGCCTGAGCGCCGAACCTGAGCGGCTTGGACTGGGGAAGTGCACGCAGCCTAGGGCCGGCCCCAGACGGTTCCCGGCTGAGCATCGTAGAACCGGAGCGGGTTGTGCGCCGCGAGAAAGAACAGGTCAAGCGGAGCAGAGATACTGTGTGCACACGACAGTGCTATTTGTTTGCAGCATCCCCCCTCCCCACAGCACGACTGAACTAGTGAGCCTAAAAAACCAGCAAACAGAAGAAGTTAATCAGAGGGAACCACCTTGGAAGTGATCCCACACGGCCCATAACACCAGAAAGGGCCAGATATATATATATATTTTTTAATATTTTTAAAAGCATTCCTTTTTTTTTTTTGCTTTTTTTCCTAACTTTTTTTAAATTGTTAAGTCTTCTATTTCTCCTCTAATTTTTATTTCTATAACCTACTATTACTATTTTTTTAAGACCTTTTTTTTTTTTTTAAGGCAAACACCATATATAGTCTTTGGATGGTTGTTGATGGTTTTTTTTTTTTTTTTGGTTGTTTGTCTGTTTGTTTGTTTGTTTGTTAATAATTCTTTTTCTTTCTTTTTTTTTCTTTCTTCCTTTTTCCTTCTGCTTCTCTTTAATATTGTATCTTTGAAAATCCAACCTCTACTCTAGATTTTTAATCTTTGCTCTTAGGTGTTTATTGCCAACTTTGTACATTTAAAAACCCAAACTTCACTACCCCAGTTTACCTGAGAGCGAGATTACTGGCTTGACCACTCTCTCCTCCTCTGGACTCTCCTTTTTCTCCACCAGGTGGCCTCTGTCTCTTTTCCCCCCCATCTCTCCTCTATCCAACTCTGTGAATCTCTGTGTGTTCCAGACGGTGGGGAACACCTAAGGAACAGGTTACTGGCAGGATTTGCCTCTCTCCTACACATTCCTCTCTCTGATCCTCCTGGTCACCTCTGTCCACTTCCTCCCTCTCCTCTTCCCCGTATAACTCTGTAAATACCCCTGAGCGGTCCAGACTATAGAGCGCACATAAGGAAGTGACTACTGGCTAGTTTGCTCTCTTCTCTTTTGATCTCACCGCATCTCATTCCAGTTACCTCTAACTACCTCCTCCATCTTCTCTTCTCCTTATAACCCAGTGAACCTCTCTGAGTGTCCCTCAATGTGGAGAAACTTTTCATCTTTAACCTAGATGTTTTATCATCGGTGCTGTATAGATGGAGAAGTCTAGAGGCTACTGTAAAAATAAAACTGAAAACCAGAAGCAGGAGGCTTAAATCCAAAGCCTGAAAACATTAGAGAACTCTTGAATTCAGGGAACATTAAGCAATAGGAGCCCATCTAATGCCTTCATACCTACACCGAAACCAAGCTCCACCCAAGGGCCAACAAGTTCCAAAACAAGACATACCACCCAAATTCTCCAGCAACACAGAAACAATCCCCTGAGCTTCAGTATACAGGCAGCTCAAAATTATCCCAAAACCTTTGATGTCTTGTAACCCATTACGGGTTACTCCACTGCACTCCAGAGAGAAGAAACCCAGCTCCACCCACCAAAACTCCAACACAAGCCTCCCTAACCAGGAAACCTTGACAAGCCACTGATAGAACCCCACCCAAAGTGAGGAAGCCCCATAATAAAGAGAACTCCACAAATTACCAGAATATAAAAAGGCCACCCCAAACGCAGCAATATAACCAAGATGAAGAGACAGAGGAATACACAGCAGGTAAAGGAACAGGAGAGCTGCCCACCAAACCAAACAAAAGAGGAAGAAGTAGGGAATCTACCGGAGAAGGAATTCCGAATATTGATAGTGAAAATGATCCAAAATCTTGAAATCAAAATGGAATCACAGATAAATAGGCTAGAGACAAAGATTGAGAAGATGCAAGAAAGGTTTAACAAGGACCTAGAAGAAATAAAAAAGAGTCAAAATATAATGAATAACACAATAAATGAGATCAGAAACACTCTGGAGGCAACAATTAGTAGAATAACGGAGGCAGAAGATAGGATTAGTGAAATAGAAGATAGAATGGTAGAAATAAATGAATCAGAGAGGAAACAAGAAAAACGAATTAAAAGAAATGAGGACAATCTCAGAGACCTCCAGGACAATATGAAACGCTCCAACATTCGAATTATAGGAGTCCCAGAAGAAGAAGACAGAAAGAAAGATCATGAGAAAATCCTTGAGGAGATAATAGTTGAAAACTTCCCTAAAATGGGGAAGGAAATAATCACCCAAGTCCAAGAAACACAGAGAGTTCCAAATAGGATTAACCCAAGGCGAAACACCCCAAGACACATATTAATCAAATTAACAAAGATCAAACACAAAGAACAAATATTAAAAGCAGCAAGGGAAAAACAACAAATAACACACAAGGGGATTCCCATAAGGATAACAGCTGATCTTTCAATAGAAACTCTTCAGGCCAGGAGAGAATGGCAAGACATACTTAAAGTGATGAAAGACAATAACCTACAGCCCAGATTACTGTACCCAGCAAGGATCTCATTCAAATACGAAGGAGAAATCAAAAGCTTTACAGACAAGCAAAAGCTGAGAGAATTCAGCACCACCAAACCAGCTCTCCAACAAATTCTAAAGGATATTCTCTAGACAGGAAACACGAAAAGGGTGTATAAACCCGAACCCAAAACAACAAAGTAAATGGTAACGGGATCATACTTATCAATAATCACCTTAAACGTAAATGGGTTGAACGTCCCAACCAAAAGACAAAGACTGACCGAATGGATACAAAAACAAGACCCCTCTATATGCTGCTTACAAGAGACCCACCTCAAAACAAGGGACACATACAGACTGAAAGTGAAAGGCTGGAAAAAGATATACCACGCAAATAGAGACCAAAAGAAAGCAGGAGTGGCAATACTCATATCCGATAAAATAGACTTTAAAACAAAGGCTGTGAAAAGAGACAAAGAAGGCCACTACATAATGATCAAAGGAACAATCCAAGAAGAAGATATAACAATTATAAATATATATGCACCCAATATAGGAGCACCGCAATATGTAAGGCAAATGCTAACAAGTATGAAAGGGGAAATCAACAATAACACAATAATAGTGGGAGACTTTAATACCCCACTCACACCTATGGACAGATCAACTAAACAGAAAATTAACAAAGAAACGCAAACTTTAAATGATACATTAGATCAGTTAGATCTAATTGATATCTACAGGACATTTCACCCCAAAACAATGAATTTCACCTTTTTTTCAAGTGCTCATGGAACCTTCTCCAGGATAGATCACATCCTGGGCCATAAATCTAAACTTGATAAATTCAAAAAAATCGAAATCATTCCAAGCATCTTTTCTGACCATAATGCATTAAGATTAGATCTCAATTACAGGAGAAAAACTATTAAAAATTCGAACATATGGAGGTTGAACAACACACTTCTGAATAACCAACAAATCACAGAAGAAATCAAAAAAGAAATCAAAATATGCATAGAAACTAATGAAAATGAAAACACAACAACCCAAAACCTGTGGGACACTATAAAAGCAGTGCTAAGAGGAAAGTTCATAGCAATACAGGCATACCTCAAGAAACAAGAAAAAAGTCAAATAAACAACCTAACTCTACAACTAAAGCAACTAGAAAAGGAAGAGTTGGAGAACCCCAGAGTGAGTAGAAGGAAAGAAATCTTAAAAATTAGGGCAGAAATAAATGCAAAAGAAACAAAAGAGACCATAGCAAAAATCAACAAAGCCAAAAGCTGGTTCTTTGAAAGGATAAATAAAATTGACAAACCATTAGCCACACTCATCAAGAAACAAAGAGAGAAAAATCAAATCAATAAAATTAGAAATGAAAATGGAGAGATCACAACAGACAACACAGAAATACAAAGGATCATAAGAGACTACTATCAGCAGTTGTATGCCAATAAAATGGACAACATGGAAGAAATGGACAAATTCTTAGAAAAGTACAATTTTCCAAAACTGAACCAGGAAGAAATAGAAAATCTTAACAGACCCTTCACAAGCACTGAAATTGAAACGGTAATCAGAAATCTTCCAGCAAAAAAAAGCCCAGGTCCAGACGGCTTCACAGCTGAATTCTACCAAAAATTTCGAGAAGAGCTAACACCTATCCTCCTCAAACTCTTCCAGAAAATTGCAGAGGAAGGTAAACTTCCAAACTCATTCTATGAGGCCACCATCACCCTAATACCAAAACCTGACAAAGATGTCACAAAAAAAGAAAACTACAGGCCAATATCACTGATGAACATAGATGCAAAAATCCTCAACAAAATTCTAGCAATCAGAGTCCAACAACACGTTAAAAAGATCATACACCATGACCAAGTGGGCTTTATCCCAGGGATGCAAGGATTCTTCAATATCCGCAAATCAATCAATGTAATTCACCACATTAACAAATTGAAAAATAAAAACCATATGATTATCTCAATAGATGCAGAGAAGGCCTTTGACAAAATTCAACATCCATTTATGATAAAAACTCTACAGAAAGCAGGAATAGAAGGAACATACCTCAACATAATAAAAGCTATCTATGACAAACCCACAGCAAACATTATCCTCAATGGTGAAAAATTGAAAGCATTTCCCCTAAAGTCAGGAACAAGACAAGGGTACCCACTTTCACCGCTACTATTCAACATAGTTCTGGAAGTTTTGGCCACAGCAATCAGAGCAGAAAAAGAAATAAAAGGAATCCAAATTGGAAAAGAAGAAGTAAAACTCTCATTGTTTGCAGATGACATGATCCTCTACATGGAAAACCCTAAAGACTCCACCAGAAAATTACTAGAGATCATCAATGAATATAGTAAAGTTGCAGGATATAAAATCAACACACAGAAATCCCTTGCATTCCTATACACGAATAATGAGAAAGTAGAAAAAGAAATTAAGGAAACAATTCCATTTACCATTGCAACGAAAAGAATAAAATACTTAGGAATATATCTACCTAAAGAAACTAAAGACCTATATATAGAAAACTATAAAACACTGATGAATGAAATCAAAGAGGACACTAATAGATGGAGAAATATACCATGTTCATGGATCGGAAGAATCAATATAGTGAAAATGAGTATACTACCCAAAGCAATTTACAAATTCAATGCAATCCCTGTCAAGCTACCAGCTACATTTTTCACAGAACTAGAACAAATAATTTCAAGATTTGTATGGAAATACAAAAAACCTCGAATAGCCAAAGCAATCTTGAGAAAGAAGAATGGAACGGGAGGAATCAACTTGCCTGACTTCAGGCTCTACTACAAAGCCACAGTCATCAAGACAGTATGGTACTGGCACAAAGACAGACATATAGATCAATGGAACAAAATAGAAAGCCCAGAGATAAATCCACACACCTATGGACACCTTATCTTTGACAAAGGAGGCAAGAATATACAATGGAGTAAAGACAATCTCTTTAACAAGTGGTGCTGGGAAAACTGGTCAACCACTTGTAAAAGAATGAAACTAGATCACTTTCTAACACCGTACACAAAAATAAACTCAAAATGGATTAAAGATCTAAATGTAAGATCAGAAACTATAAAACTCCTAGAGGAGAACATAGGCAAAACACTCTCAGAAATAAATCACAGCAGGATCCTCTATGATCCACCTCCCAGAATTCTGGAAATAAAAGCAAAAATAAACAAATGGGATCTAATTAAAATTAAAAGCTTCTGCACAACAAAGGAAACTATAAGCAAGGTGAAAAGACAGCCTTCAGAATGGGAGAAAATAATAGCAAATGAAGCAACTGACAAACAACTAATCTCAAAAATATACAAGCAACTTCTGCAGCTCAACTCCAGAGAAATAAACGACCCAATCAAAAAATGGGCCAAAGAACTGAATAGACATTTCTCCAAAGAAGACATACGGATGGCTAACAAACACATGAAAAGATGCTCAACATCACTCATTATTAGAGAAATGCAAATCAAAACCACAATGAGGTACCACTTCACACCAGTCAGAATGGCTGCGATCCAAAAATCTGCAAGCAATAAATGCTGGAGAGGGTGTGGAGAAAAGGGAACCCTCCTACACTGTTGGTGGGAATGCAAACTAGTACAGCCACTATGGAGAACAGTGTGGAGATTCCTTAAAAAATTGCAAATAGAACTACCTTATGACCCAGCAATCCCACTTCTGGGCATACACACCGAGGAAACCAGAATGGAAAGAGACACATGTACCCCAATGTTCATCGCAGCACTGTTTATAATAGCCAGGACATGGAAACAACCTAGATGTCCATCAGCAGATGAATGGATAAGAAAGCTGTGGTACATATACACAATGGAGTATTACTCAGCCGTTAAAAAGAATTCATTTGAATCAGTTCTGATGAGATGGATGAAACTGGAGCCGATTATACAGAGTGAAGTAAGCCAGAAAGAAAAACACCAATACAGTATACTAACACATATATATGGAATTTAGGAAGATGGCAATGACGACCCTGTATGCAAGACAGGAAAAAAGACACAGATGTGTATAACGGACTTTTGGACTCAGAGGGAGAGGGAGAGGGTGGGATGATTTGGGAGAATGGGAATTCTAACATGTATACTATCATGTAAGAACTGAATCACCAGTCCATGTCTGACGTAGGGTGCAGCATGCTTGGGGCTGGTGCATGGGGATGACCCAGAGAGATGTTGTGGAGAGGGAGGTGGGAGGGGGGGTCATGTTTGGGAACGCAGGTAAGAATTAAAGATTTTAAAACTAAAAAAATAAATAAATTTTTAAAAAAAATTAAAAAAAAAGACCTTCTAGAACTAACAACAAAAAAGATGACCTTTTCATCATATAGGATTAGAAGACAAAAGTAGGAAATCAAGAGATACCTGGAATAAAGAGGCAAGAGTGGCCTTAGAGTACAAAATGAAGCAGGGCAAAGGTTAACAGAATTTTGCTAAGAGAGCACACTGGTCATAGCAAACACCCTCTTCCAACAACACAAGAGAAGATGCTACACGTGGGTATCACCAAATGGTCAATACTGAAATCAGATTGATTATATTCTTTGCAGGCAAAGAGGGAGAAGATCTACATTCAGCAAAAACAAGACCAGGAGCTGATTGTGGCTCAGATCATGAACAATTTATGGCAAATTCCAGACCTAAATTGAAGAAAGTGGGGAAAACCACTAGACATTCAAGTATGACCTATATCAAATATCTTACAATTATATGGTGGAACTAATAAATAGTTTCAAGGGATTGGCTCTGTTAGATAGAGTGCCTGAAGAACTATGGATGGAGTTTTGTAACATTGTACAGGAGGCAGTGATCAAAATCATCCCCAAAAAAAAGAAATGAAAAAAGGGAAAATGGTTGTCTGAGAAGGCCTAACAAATAGCTGAGAAAAGAAGAGAAGCAAAAGGCAAAGGAGAAAAGCAAAGATATACCCACCCGAATGCAGAGTTCCAAAGAATAGCAAGGAGAGATAAGAAAGACTTCCTCAATGATCAATGAGAAAAGATAGAGGGAAACAAAAGATGAGAAAGACTAGAGGTCTCATCAAGAAAATTAGGGATACCAAAAAAACATTTCATGCAAAGATGGGCTCAGTAAAGGACAGAAATGGTATGAACCTAACAGAAACAGAAGATGTTAAGAAGAGGTGGCAAGAATACACAGAAGAACTGTACAAAAAAGATCCTCATGACCCAGATAACCAATATGGTTTGATCACTCACCTAGATCATTCCACCTCCTAGAATGTGAAGTCAAGTGGGCCTTAGGAAGCACCACTATGAATAAAGGTAGTGGAGGTGATGGAATAACAGCTGTTATTTCAAATCCTAAAAGATGATTCTTTTAAAGTGCTGCACTCAATATGCCAAAAAACTTGTAAAACTCAGTAGTGGCCACAGGACTGGAAAATGTCAGTTTTCATTCCAATCCCAAAGAAAGGCAATACCAGAGAATGTTCAAACTATTGCACAATTGCTTTCATCTCACACACTAGCAAAGTAATGCTCAAGCTTCTCAAAGCAAGTCTTCAAAAGTACACAAACCAAAAACTTTCAGATTCAAAAGTAAACAAACCAAAAACTTTCAGATGTTCAAGCTGGATTTAGACAAGGCAGAAGAACCAGAGATCAAATTGCCAACATCCATTGGATCATAGAAAAAGCAAAAGAATTCCAGAAAAGCATCTACTTCTGCTTTATTGACTATGCTAAAGCCTTTGACTGTACGGCTCACAGCAAACAGTGGAAAATTCTTAAAGAGATAAGAATAACAGATCACCTGACCTGGTTCTTGAGAAATCTGTATGTATGACAAGAAGCAACGGTTAGAACTGGACATGGAACAACAGACTGGTTCCAAATCAGGAAAGGAGTAAACATCAAGGCTGTTTATTGTCACCCTGCTTATTTAACTTATATGCAGAGTCCATCATGCTAAATGCCAGACTGGTTGAAGCACAAGCTGGAATCAAGATTTCCAGGAGAAATATCAATAACCTCAGATGTACAGATGACACCTCCCTTATGGCAAAAAGCAAAGAGCAACTAAAGAGCCTCCTGATGAAAGTGAAAGAGGAGAGTGAAAAAGCTGGCTTAAAACTCAGTATTCAAAAAGATAAGATCATGGCATCCAGTCCCATTTCTTCATGGCAAATGGATGGGGAAGAATGGAAACAGTGAGAGTTTTTATTTTCTTGGGCCCCAAAATCACTGTAGAGGGTTACTGCAGTCATGAAATTAAAAGACACTTGCTCCTTGGAAGAAAAGCTATGACAAACCTAGACAGCATATTAAAAAGCAGAGACATTACCTACAAAGGTCCATCTAGTCAAATCTATGGTTTTCCCAGTAGTTATTTATGAATGTGAGAGTGGGACCACAAAGAAAGCTGAGTGCCAAAAAATTGATGCTTTTGAACTGTGGTGATGGAGAAGACTCTTGAGAGTACCTTGGACTGCGTGGAATCCAACCAGTCAATCCTAAATGAAATCAGTCCTGAATAGTCATTGGAAGGACTGATACTGAAGCTGAAGCTCCAATACTTTGGCTACTTTTGGGGAAGACTGACTCATTGGAAAAGACCCTGATGCTGAGAAAGATTGAAGGCAGGAGAAGAAGGAGACAACAGAGGATGAGATGGTTGGATGGCAACACCGACTCAATGACATGAGTTTGAGCAAGCTCTGGGATTTGGTGATGAACACGGCAGGGAAGCCTGGCATGCTGCAATCCATGGGGTCACAAAGAGACACTACTGAGCAACTGAACTGACTGTCTGACAACAGATATATTATGCTTAACACTGATGACTCTAAAGACCCATCTATTTTAACCAAACTAACATGCTTAAGCTACTTTCAATACCAGATATCAGCTTAGTACTGAATATTTTTCAAATGACATTAACCTGAAATTCATCCTGGCCTGATAATTTTATTTCTGAGGATATAAGTGCTTAATTTCCTTTAATTAAGTAGATAGAGATATTTTATATGTTAATTTGGCAATACCACCCAGCTACAACACACATGTAGACATGTACAAACACACAAAGCACAGAGGCCTCATAGTTACCATTTAACAATTTCACCCCCGTGTCAGTCCTGGTACCAAAGCCATTGTTGTCATACATAACCTTTCTAGTTACATGTTTATTTATGTCTTTTAACAATTTGTCTCCAAATGCTGACCTTTCCACAACCTTCTAAATATTCCATTTGCTCTGTGTCTTAAATGGAATCATGTCTTTCTACTCAAGAAATCACTGTGTTTCCAATAGCACATCTAAAACTCTTATTTCCATCCCTCATATTTATATTGAAAGATATTGTTACTTACTATTACATCTTACAAACCTAACTTCCTCTTCTTTTAGCAAAATTACCAGCACCAGGTGTTTATATTACCTAGAAACTATTTTCCCACCATATTTAAGTAATGCCTGATCTAGCCCCATCCTCCCCACCTCATGTTTTGTTTTGTTTTGTTTTGTTTTTCTTAAAAACAGAGCACCAGGAGGTCTGCAGAAAATTTAGCAGGCTTCTAGTTCAAATTCTGGCTTGGTTTTGGCAGATCTAAAGCTGGAAAGACCTTGTTACGATGAGGAGCCTTCTAAGATACTGCTAAAAGGAATGTCCAATAATGAAGGTCAGGACTCGGCATCCTGGGAGCCTACTCACCAGAGAGTAAGACTCTAAAACACTTGTGAATGCCACCAAAAGTTTGCAGCCGTAGCCAAACACTGAGTAACATCCATAGCTCCAGGTAAATGATCTCTGCATTCAGATCGTCTCCTCTAATCTCTCTGACTGTCTACACAAGGAAACCCCAGGTGCTGCAGGCATGCATGCTGCAACATGAGCCCAGGCAACTTTGCAGGTGACCTTCTACTAACCTCCTGCTCTCATTCTTACCAACTCCAATAACCAAAAGATCACTCACTCAATGCCCTCAATGTTCAGAGTTTTGATATTAACAAGATTTCTAACTCTACCAGAGACACTAGCTGCTATACTTTCATTAAGATTAGAATCTAATTAAAGTTAGATTAAACCACTAGATTAAGATCTAAACAGTAAATTCACCAGCATTAAAGTTCTAACTTTCCAATCTTTTTTATATTTTTATGATATATAAGGACTTTTAGATGACGTTTTGCAATCTATTTAATCCAGGCCTATCCCTTTTAATTTATTCACGTACATTTTATATTTTACTTTTCAAATAGATGTATTACATTGTTAAACTTTTATTGGGCTGTAGATGATTTACAGTGTTGTATTAGTTTCTACTGTAAAGTGAATCAGTTAAACATATACACATGCCCACTCTTTTTTAGATTCTTTTTCCATATAAGTCATTATAGAGTTGAGAAATGTTCCTTTGGCTATAGAGTAGGTCCTTATTAGTTATCTATTTTATATATGCTTTATACTTTGTAATTCATCACTGTAATCACTCTATTTAAGCACCTGCAACATTTTACTCCTCTGTCATATTTGCCTTCACTTGCCCAAACAGACAGGAACACAATTAGGAACATATTAAATTCTCCTCAAAATGGGTTTTCTGATCAAAATAATATCAACTAGACCAAACATTTTTGCCTTCAAAGAACACCCAATGCTACCTAAAAATCCTACTTCAATTTGGTGTTCCCATTACATGAAAAGGACTTCCTTGATAGCTAAGTTCGTAAAGAATCTGCCTGCAATGCAGGAGAGCCCGGATGGATTCCTCGGTCAGGAAGGTCCACTGGAGAAGGGATGGGCTGCCTACTCAGTACTCTTGGTCTTCCTTTGTGTGCTCAAAATTCTCCAAGCCAGGCTTCAGGAATACATGAACTGTGGACTTCCGGGTGTTCAAGCTTGTTTTAGAGAAGGCTTACTCCTTGGAAGGAAAGTTATGACCAACCTAGACAGTACATTGAAAAGCAGAGACATTACTTTGTCAACAAAAGTCTGTCTAGTCAAGGCTATGGTTTTTCCAGTAGTCATGTATGGATGTGAGAGTTAGACTATAAAGAAAGCTGACCACAGAAGAACTGATGCTTTTGGACTGTGGTGTTGGAGAAGACTTTTGAGAGTCCCTTGGACATCATGGTGATGAAACCAGTCCATACTAAAGGAGATCAGTCCTGGGTGTTCATTGGAAGGACTCATGTTGAAGCTGAAACTCCAATACTTTGGCCATCTGATGCGAAGAGCTGATTCATTTGTAAAGACCCTGATGCTGGGAAATATTGAGGGCAGGAAGAGAAGGAGATGACAGAGTATGAGATGTTTGGATGGCATCACCAACTCAATGGACCTGAGTTTGGGTAAACTCTGGGAGGTGGTGATGGACAAGGAGGCGTGGCATGCTGCAGTTCATGGGGTTGCAAAGAGTTGGACACGACTGAGTGACTGAACTGAACTGTGGCTCAGCTGGTAAAGAATCCGCCTGCAATGCGAGAGACCTGAGTTCAATCTCTGGGTTGGGAAGATCCCCTGGTGGAAGGGAAAGTCTACCCACTCCAGTGTTGTGGCCTGGAGAATTCCATGGACTATACAACCACTTCCACTTTCTTTTCATTCATTGCATGAAATGATAGCCTCAACAGATTTTCCCCTCCCATAAGCAATCCTGATCCTGACTACTCACAATCAGCAGAGAGGCTGACCATAGAGGGCATTAATTCCACCAGGAAAGAAACTCTCACCTCCTTACCACCCACACTGCCGCATGCATATATGTCCGCGTGGTCACCTGTGGGGGATGACAGAAACTTGAGAGTGGTTTCAATTCTTCCCTCTCTCTCTTCTTCAGCAAGTCCTGTCATTTCAGCTCCTCTCTCCGATCTCACGTCTACTCTGCCTGTCCAGAGCTGCCACCTATTTCTGGGTCCACTCTTCTCAGGAACTAAGTACAAGCTAGGCTCTCCAGGTCCAAGCTTGCTTCATTCTGCCTACACTCTGTAAACAAACTCGGCTTCTACTTTATGACATAGCAGGTAACCTAAACTAATTCAGCCATGCCAATTGCCTCTCCTTGATTTTCTTCTGTAAGTCATGTAGGCCTTGGTGCCACTGCTGAGCAGAACCAAGAATGTTGCACTTCGCTAGAGTGTAGTCTACTTTCAGAGGAGCACAAAATGTGAAACTATGAATGCCTTAAACCTGAAGAAGTTTCTCATTAGGAAAGAATGCTTTTCTCCATGGAATTCACATGGCTTAAACAATAAGAATCTAAGGGGCTCAGTTTGTATATGCATCTCCTAACACAAACAAAAAGACATATTTTCTTTAAATTAGGGGTTTTATTTCATTTAGCAAGCTACTTAATTGAAGAGATCATGCCAAGATTTTAGTAATAAATACCATCCATTATCTACCCTGAGTTTTTAATAAAGTTGGCATTAGTAAAAGACATACAATCTAAAACTATAAATAAGTTCATACATTCAGTATAATACTCTCTCATCACACACACACACACACACACACACACACACACACAAATCATGTTTAACATTATGCCAAAAGGGCAAAGGAAGTTGAAGTTGTTATCAATATAATGAATGGAATAATGTTTTTAAATAAGAATATCCTTCAACATATCACTTGTTCATTATAAGCTTGGTTTGTTCATTAGAAAAATGTAGTCCTAGAAGTTTCTTTGCAAATTGTGTGAGCATTGAATTGTTCCTTCCAAGTACCCACACCATTGTCCCTCACATTGAAAGGGTTTTGATGCCTACTTGTAGTCCATGTTCTATGTCCCTTAAAATCTTTTTCTTCTCCACTTCCTTCCCTGGGTGGGGCATATCTGAAAAAGATCATACCAACAACTTTTAGTGGAAAGGGCTTTGAAGATGTTTCGCACAGAAAGTGCTAACTTGTCCAAAAGTCCAGGCATAAGTTCTTACTAACAAAGGAGCTGAAACAAGCCAAGATCTTCAGCAGAAGCAGATCGTGTGCAGAAAGCACCTTCCTGATTTCTCCTTTGTTGCCTGGATCAGCTCAGCCAGACTGCTTTCCATGTCCTCAGCCTGCTGGAGACCTTGGCAGAGCTCACAGAGGATCAAAGGTCCCAGGGTGGCTGCCTCCAGGGTGCCCTCCATGTCCACTCTCTCCTTACAGGTGAAGGTGACGTCGGAGGATCTCTTCGCCCTTGAAATCTTTCTGGATAGGACTTGATTTTCTCATTTGTCCCCCAAGATTTGTAAGACTCCATTCCTTTTGTAGTATTTTCAGTCTTTACAGGAAAGGTCCTTGTGCATCTTCTTATATGAAGTTGAACATAACACACGACTGGTTGGTTGGGTGCCAGCCTTGGGAGCTTACTCAGAATACCGCCCCAAAAGGCTTGACACTGAAGCCTTTTCTCTGGAAGATGCGTCAGGCTCCCTTGCTCCTATTCGCGTTACTCATATAGACTACCGCCACCATGAGGGGACAGGAAGGCGTGATGGTGCTCACTGGGACTCCATCCAGAGGGATAGAGTTCAGGGGCTGAGGGGGACTCTGAAGCCACAGAGAAGATCAGCTGGGTCCCGTTCTTCCAAGCAGTGTTAGTGTCAAGGAACAAAACCCTATTTTTATGGAGTCCCCTTCCCCCCATTGTGGAGGGGGAACTCTTGATTGGTAATTGGGTTAAATCTTGAGTGACTGAGTTTTTGCTTTTCAGTATTAAATTAACTGAATTTGGATAGGGTCTCTCACCAGAGAAGTGAATCCAATCTAGTCATCAGAACAATCTGGTGATTAAATCACCCTCTACTGTGATGACTTGCCTACTCATCCACCAGCATTGTGCAACCTCCAGTTAAACCTGTTGTGCTGGTGTGTATGGGACTAAGATCAGTTAGACAAAACAACTACTCAACCTGCCTGCCTGTCACAGGCCTCTGATAACCTGAGGAATGCATACGGAAAATGTCTTTGAAATTTCCAAACCTATTAATTCAATGATACAAAGAATCACAATGGCTGTTCTGTACTTCCCATGTACGGTTGATACCCCAGAGTGTAGTTGTGTTAAATCATATGAAGATATCTGTAGTTGTCCCCATCAATCAATAAACTGATTTGCCATTGTCAAAAGCAACCTCTGGATAACAGGCCTGCCAATGGTGTTTCACAAGTTGCAAGAACATCACATTTTCTCCATTGGCTTTTTCTCAATTTGTAATGATTCTGAAGAGAGCAGTGTGAACTCCCTCTCCCTTAATATGTCTCCAAGAGCAGCTCTGTCTGAGCACTCAGTGCTCACAACAGAAGACCTTTCATTACATTTCATGATTCAGATGTCAAAATTGGAAATGGGGCTCTTCACTTTGAAATGGCACAGGAGAAAGATATCTTCATAAAGCCACAGACTGAATGTTCCCGTGAATCTGTCTGTTGCAGTAATTCTCACATTGTAAAGAGTACTCCATCAATAAATATCCCAAGTATACTCAAAGTGTCATTCCCAGGACCCACAGCATCAGCATCGACCAGCAGCTTGTTCACAGCATAAAGTGGGGCCCCAGATCACTGAATTGGATTCTCTGGGAATGAAGCCCAAACATCTGGAAAGTAGAAAGCCCTTCAGATGACTGATGGGCACCAAAGATTCAGAGCAACTAACTCAAAGCAGAGGCTTCTGAAACTTGGATGGACATTGATAGTCCCTGGAAAGGCATTCAAAGCCCAGCCTCTAGATGGGAGATGGGATTTCTGAAGAGAAAAGCCAGATTAGAGAAAAGGCCAGGCATAACTGAAAAGGTAGCCAGATCTTAAACACTGTGTGGAAATGTTTTTATGAGTCAATGACTGAGACATAAAGCATTCTTGGGGGAAAAGAGAAGAAGGAAAAAAAAAAAAAAAGATGACAGACGCAAGATCTTACAGCCAGAACTATAATCCTGATTCAAAGGAAGGGCTATGATTCAACAGAGTTGAGATAGCGTCTATCTTCATAGAATGGCTCTAATGTCACAAAGTGGAGGAAATCCTTACTTCTGATTTGTGTGCTCCTGAGTTTATCTCTGAGCCTGAGAAGGATCTTGTGAAAAGTGCCAGCACTGTGGCAGTCAGCATTTGAGCTCTCAGTGCTCGAGAAGTCCTTGTGTGTCACTCCACAGGTCTTCCTGATGTCTGCAGTGCCAACAGGGTCCCCAAACCCTCAGCCACAGACCAGCACTAGTCCATGGCCTGTTAGGAACCAAGCCACACAGCAGGAGCTAGCGAAGCTTCGTCTGTATTTACAGCCATTCCCCAGGGCTCACCTTGCGGCCTGAGCTCCGCCTCCCATCAGATCAGGGGTGGTACCAGATTCTCATGTGAGCACGAACCCTGCTGTATACCACCCATGGGAGGGTTCTAGGTTGTGTGTTCCTCATGAGAATCTGATTCCTGACAATCTGAGGTGGAGCTGAGACTGTGATGTTAGCACTATGGAGCAGCTGCAAATACAGATGACCATTAGAGGAGAGGTGTTATTACATAGAGACACAATAAATCAACTCCTTGCCGACTCAGATCAGAACCCTATCAACTAAGTGGTAATTAAGCTACATCTAGTGGCAGGATTTACAGTGGCGAGTTGATGTGCTCCCATTGTGCAGCTGTGTCTGGTGGCAGTCAGAGTCCAGCGCTTGTTTTAGTTCACACATGGTCCACCTATTATTTTCTTCCCCACTTTCATCTGTGCCTCTTTCCCACATGATGCACTTGTCTCAGTCACAGTTTTGGTAAGCTCAGAAGTTAACCCTACCCAAACTGAGTAAAAACCAAAAAGATATGTCACTACAGGTCTTCTTTGGAAAGGGGGGAAGACCCAGTGATGAGACAGCAGAAGATTCTAAGACTACCAACAAAAAGAAAGCTGTATTAAAAGTGAATATCAAAAGTACATGTGCTAAGTCATGTTCGGCTCTTTGTAACCCCTTGGACTGTAGCCCACCAGGCTCCCCTGTCCATAGAATTTTCCAGAAAAGGATACTGGAGTGGGTTGCCATTTCCTTCTTCAGGGGATCTTCTCAACCCAGAGATTGAACCTGTGTCTTATGCATCTTTTGCATTGGCAGGAGTATTCTTTACCACTGAGCCACCATGAAAGCCAAATACCAAGAGTCCTACTTAATTTATGGGTTCTTTGCAACAGATGAAACACATCTCCAAGCCAGCTTTGTATAATATATGGCAGCCGGCTATCCAACAAAGTCATGACACCTTCAAAACTGCTTCACCACATGGAGACTAAACACTTTGCATTAAAAGACAAATCTTTGGAGTTTTTCAAAATAACAACAAAAAACTACCCCATGAACACGAAGAATAGACTTCATTAAATGTGTTGTGCTGAATGCATCATTCTTAGGGGCTAAGCACATTGCTAAAGCCAAGAAGCCCTTTACTCTTGGTGAAGAGTTGATCCTACCTGCTGTTAATGACATCTGTCATGAAATTTTAGGAGAGATTGCCATTCAACAGTGGTTCCATAACTAGACAAAGCGATGAAATAGCAAAGGATATTGAGGCATAATTGTGCTGTGGTATGCAATCCAGGTTGATGAGTCTATGAATGTTGACAACAAGGCAACCATGCTTGTTCTTGAGACACATTTTCAGGAGGATATGCATGAAGATATGTTACATGCACTTTTGCTGTCTACCAACATCATCACTGCAGAACTATTCAAGACTTTGAAAGAATACATATCAGGAAAGCTGAATTGGTCATTTTGTGGTGGTATAGTATGGGTGGAGCAGCTGCCATGACTGGACGCCTTTCTGGTTTCACTACTCGAGTCGAAGAGGTTGCTTCTGAATGTGGGTCTATGCACTGTGTCATCCATAGAGAAATGCTGGCTAGCCAAAAACCATCACCTGAAATTAACAACATTTTATAAGATGTGATTAAAATTATCAGCCATGTTAGAGTACATGCCCTTAACTCATACTTTCCATCTGTTGGCACAGCTCTATGAGGTGATGGACACAGCACACACGTCTGCTCTTATACACAGAAGTGAGATGCCTTTCTAAAGGTGGGCCACTAGCCCAGAGTTTTTGAGTTATGTGAGCCATTTCAGAGATTTATATTAGAAAAACAATCATCACTGTCTGCACATTTCAGTGACAAAGAATGGGTCTTAATACTTGCTTACTTGTGTGCTGCATTCAACCTGCTCAACAAACTCAATCTATCAGTTCAGGGGAGAATGACAACAGTGTTCAAGTCGGCAGATAAAGAAGTCTCATTCAAAGCCAGAGGGTACTTATGGGGGCAATGAGTGAACACTGTGATTTTTTACATGGTTCAAACATTAGTAGACCTAAGGTTTATTAACTAGTAGACCTAATTAGGAGAGGGAACTGGCAACCGACTCCAGTACTCTTGCCTGAAACGTCGCGTGGATGGAGGAGCCTGATAGGCCACAGTCCTTGGGGTCGCAAAGGGTCGGACACACCTGAGCCAAGTTACCACCTACCAGCAAACATTAGTAGAGAATTTTAAAGCTTAAGTCAAGGACTTCTTTCTCCCAGTTGGTGTGTGATTACCTATTTCAGCTTTCAAAAGAGTATGAGCATTACTTCACAAGCACAAAAGACCCCCAGAGTGGGAAGGAATGGATCTGCAATCCATTTGTGAATAGATCAGGTGAGTCGACCTTTCTTTTTTGTTTGTTTTCTCCTGTGCTAGAAGAGGATCAACTGCTTGCCATCACAGATGGTGGTGGCCTTACAAGTATGTTTGGGACAACTTCCAATCTCTATATATTCTGGATTAAAGTCAAGGTGGAATATCCTCAGATTGCTGCAAAAACACTGAAAAGCCTGCTTTCATTTTCTATATCTTATCTTTGTAAAGCAGGATTTTCTGGAGTGAGAGCAACCAAAATGAGATTATGGAGTAGAATGGACATAAGCAACACACTTTGAGTGTCACAGTCTCCCCTCACCCCTAGAAGGGACCATCTAATAGCAGACAAGCTCTGGGCTCCTCTGATTCTGCATTAAGGTGAGTTATATAATTATTTCATTATCTATCACAATGTAATAGTGATAGAAGTAAAGTGTACAATGAATGCAATGTGCTTGAATCATCCCCAAACCACCACACTCACCCCCAATCCCCCAGTCAGTGGGAAATTGTCTTCCATGAAACCAGTTCCTATTGCCAAAAAGGTAGGGGACCGCTGTGCTATCATATTTCAGTTAATGAAAGCAAATTGGCCTTGACCCAAGGAATTTGAAACCTTGGTGAGTTGAGAATTTACAAAATGTCTTTTCTTTCGTGTAACAAAATGCATTCCCTCCAGGTATTACGTCTGCTTTACTGACACTAAAATCCATCAAAAGGCCTCTAGAGTCCAATTTTTATATCTCCAGTAGGACTGCTAGATTTTGATCCTTAAAATATCAAACTAACAGAGTTTTGTTATGTCAAATATTTATTTAATTTCAATATAAAAGCTTTTAGTATTAATATTAAAGTCTCCTTTAAATATATGAGATGGATGACAAAAACCAAAGAGTCAAAGACGTGGAAGATGTGTGTTTTAGGTGACAAAATTAACCCTATGTACTCTTTTTTATTTTAAAGATTTTTTTTAATATGTTGTTGTTGTTCAGTCATTCAGTTTTGTCTGACTCTTTGGGATCCCATGGACTGCAGCACACCAGGCTTCCCTGTTTTTCATTGTCTCCCAGAGTTTGTTCAAACTTATGTCCATTGAGTAGATGATGCCATCCAACCAGCTCATCCTCTGTTGCCCCATTCTCCACCTGCCCTCAATCTTTCCCAGAATCTGGGTCTTTTCCAGTGAGTTGACTTTTTGCATCAGGTGGCAAAGTACTGGAGCTTCAGCTACAGTATCAGTCCTTCCAATGAATTTTTATGCTTGATATAGTTTAGGATTGTTTGGTTTGATCTCCTTGCTGTCCGAGGGACTCTCGGGAATCTTCTCCAACACCACAGTTCAAAAGCATCAATTCTTCGGCCACAATATCTATGGACAGTGCTTTTTTCACTCTGTGATTCTATTGCCTTTAGTTGCCAGGGATGACTGGCTCTTCATGGTAAGCCCTCTGATAGTTTTAAGAAAGACACAGTATTCACCTTGTAAGTCATTTGTGCTGTTGAAATTTGGGGGTTGATACACCAAGTGGAACTCTGCATGCATTCAGATGCTTATATCCTTCCCTTTCTCCTTTGCTTTTTGCTTCTCTTCTTTTCAGAGCTATTTGTAAGGCCCCCTCAGACCGCCATTTTGCTTTTCTGCATTTCTTTTCCATGGGGATGGTCTTGATCCCTGTCTCCTGTACAGTGTCACACCATCCATAGTTCATCTGGCATTCTATCTATCAGATCTAGTCCCTTAAATCTATTTCTCACTTCCACTGTACAATCATTAGGGATTTGATTTAGGTCATACCTGAATGGTCTAGTGGTTTTGCCTACTTTCTTCAATTTAAATCTGAATTTGGCAATAAGGAGTTCATGATCTGAGCCACAGTCAGCTCCTGGTCTTGTTTTTCTTGACTATATAAAGCTTCTCCATCTTTCATTGCAAAGAATATACAATCTCATATCGGTGTTGACCATCTGGTGATGTCCATGTATAGAGTCTTCTCTTGTGTTGTTGGAAGAGTGTTTGCTATGACCAGTGTATTTTCTTGGCAAAACTCTATTAGTCTTTGCCCTGCTTCATCCCGTATTCCAAGCCCAAATTTGCCTGTTACTCCAGGTGTTCTTGACTTCCTACTTTTGCATTCCAGTCCCCTATAATGAAAAGGACATCTTTTTTGTGTGTTAGTTCTAAAAGGTCTTGTAGTTCTTCATAGAATCATTCAACTTCGGCTTCTTCAGAATTACTGGTTGGGGCATAGACTTGGATTACTGTGATATTGAATGGTTTGCCTTGGAAACAAACAGAGATCATTCTGTCGTTTTTGAGATTGCATCCAAGTACTGAATTTCAGACTCTTTTGTTGACCATGATGGCTATCCATTTCTTCTAAGGGATTCCTGCCCGCAGTAGTAGATATAATGGTCATCTGATATAATTCACCCATTCCAGTCCATTTTAGTTCGTTGATTCCTAGAATGTCAACGTTCACTCTTGCCATCTCCTGTGGAGAAAAGGAAAGACATAAGCATCTGAATGCAGTTCCAAAGAATAGCAAGGAGGGATAAAAAAGCCTTCCTCAGCGATCAATGAAAAGAAATAGAAGAAAACAAAAGAATGGGAAAGCCTAAAGATCTCTTCAAGAAAATTAGAGATACCAAGGGGACATTTCATGCAAAGATAGGCTCAATAAAGGAAAAAAAAAACAGTATGGATTTAACAGAAGCAGAAGATATTAAGAAGAGGTGGCAAGAATACACAGAACTATACGAAAAAGATCTTCATGACCCAGATAATCACAACGGTGTGATCACTCACCTAGAGCCAGATATCTGGAATGTGAAGTCAAATGGGCCTTAGAAAGCATCACTACAAAAAAAAAACTAGTGGAGGTGATGGAATTCCAGTTGAGCTATTTCAAATCCTGAAAAATGATGTTATGAAAGTGTTACATTCAATATGCCAGCAGATTTGGAAAACTCAGCAGTGGCCACAGGAGTGGAAAAGGTCAGTTTTCATTCCAATCCCAAAGAAAGGCAACGCCAAAGAATGCTCAAACTACCACACAATTCCACTCATCTCACATGCTAGTAAAGCAATGTTCAAAATTCTCCAAGCCAGGCTTCAGCAATACATGAACCATGAAATTCCTGATGTTCAAGCTGCTTTTAGAAAAGGCAGAGGAACCAGAGATCAAACTGCCAACATCCGCTGGATCATGCAAAAAGCAAGAGAGTTCCAGAAAAACATCTATTTCTGTTTTATTGACTATGCCAAAGCCTTTGACTGTGTGGATCACAATCAACTGTGGAAAATTCTGAAAGAGATGGGCATACCAGACCACCTGACCTGCCTCTTGAGAAACGTATATGCAGGTCAGGAAGCAACAGTTAGAACTGGACATGGAACAACAGACTGGTTCCAAATAGGAAAAGGAGTCTGTCAAGGCTGTGTATTGTCACCCTGCTTATTTAACTTCTATGCAGAGTACATCATGAGAAACGCTGGGCTGGAAGAAGCACAAGCTGGAATCAAGATTGCCAGGAGAAATATCAGTAACCTCAGATATGCAGATGACACCACCCTTATGGCAGAAAGTGAAGAGGAACTCAAAAGCCTCTTGATGAAAGTGAAAGCGGAGAGTGAAAAAGTTGGCTTAAAGATCAACATTCAGAAAACAAAGATCATGGTCTCTGGTCCCATCACTTAATGGGAAATAGATAGGGAAACAGTGGAAACAGTTTCAGACTTTATTTTTGGGTGACTCCAAAATCACTGCAGATGGTGACTGCAGCCATGAAATTAAAAGATGCTTACTCCTTGGAAGAAAAGTTATGACCAATCTAGAGAGCATATTGAAAACAAAGACATTACTTTGCCAACAAAGGTCTGTCTAGTGAAGGCTATGGTTTTTCCAGTAGTCGTGTATGGATGTGAGAGTTGGACTGTGAAGAAGGCTGAGCACCAAAGAATTGATGCTTTTGAACTGTGGAGTTGGAGAAGACTCTTGAGAGTCCCTTGGACTGCAAGGAGATCCAACTAATCCATTCTGAAGGAGATCACCCCTGGGTGTTCTTTGGAAGGAATGGTGCTAAAGCTAAAACTTCAGTACTTTGGCCACCTCATGCAAAGAGTTGACTCATTGGTAAAGACTCTGATGCTGAGAGGAATTGGGGGCAGGAGGAAAAGGGGATGACAGAGGATGAGATGGCTGGATGTTATCACTGACTCGATGGACGTGAGTTTGAGTGAACTCCAGGAGTTGGTGGTGGACAGGGAGGCCTGGCATGCTGCGATTCATAGGGTCGTAAAGAGTCAGACACGACTGAGCGACTGATCTGACTGACTGACACCTAGTGGACCATCTCTGGAATCAGATATCCTGGTCTTTAAATCAGCTGTACAACATACTAGCCATGTGATTTGTGGTGCTTCTCTAATCTCTAAATTTTAAATTATAATAATAAAAAGTTTAATGATGTCTCTAAGAATTTTGTGTACCAAGTGAGAATTTTAAAAAATGGCTAGACTATGCTAAGCATTAACTATTTATTAATGTTTATTGTTTGCATATATTTTCACAAATATGTAATGCATTGTTTGAGTTTTACTCTCATAGGGTAGTAATTTCATTTTTTCCTACATTTTGGAGAATGTCTCACATTAGATTCCAAGTTTTAATAGCAATAGTTTGTGACCTTAATGATAAGTAACGATTTGTCTGTACATCAGTTTCTCCCAGGGGCATAGAGGAAAGAGTCTGCCTACCACTGCACTAGATGCAAGAGGCTCGGATATGATCCTGGGTTGTTAAGATTTCCCTAGAGTAGGAAAGGGCTACCCATTCTATTATTCTTGTCTGAAAATTCCAGGGACAGAGGAGCCCACTAGGTTACAGTCCATGGGGCCACATAGAGTAAGACACAACTGAGCAACTGAGAACACACAGACATTGCCTTTTATTGAATACATCTTCTGCACCTCCTTAAATTCTCTCAGTCAAATCCCTCTTTCACACCCGTGGCCACTCATCTCCCTCAACTCCTGGTTTACTGATGCCAAGGCAGACCATGAGGTGCATTTTCTGAAGCCCCCCAGGCTCAGAGCTGGAACTTCTGGCTCTTTCCTGAAATTTTAGACATCTCAAGATAACACAAGACATGGATCTGACATTCTGAGATGTTGCAAAAAGGTTATGTATTCTGGAAGTGAGTGTGAGGAGGTGTGGGATCTGATATGGTTAGTTCCACATAGGGCAAACTTTAAGCAAGGGAAGAGAGGAGACAGATGGAACAGGAAGATGGGTTGTCTTTATCTCCCTTTTTCCTTCTGATATATAGTTCTGAAGAGTGTTTTCTCTATGACGTCGAGTGAATGTACTTGAGGTGTTTATTGTGGCTTGTCAAGAAGGAATGGCCAACACAGTAAGTCATTGCCTTGTATGGCTCAACTCTCTTTTCCTTTGATTACCTTGAAAGTATGCTTTTGCTATCGTTTAGTGACTAAGATACGGTTACATGCAACTCTTTGCAACCCCTGTGGACTGTAGACCACCAGGCTCCTCTGTTTGTGGGATTTCCCAGGCAAGAATACTGGAGTGAGTTGCCATTTCCTTCTCCAGGGGATCTTCCTAACCCAGGGATCTAACTTGTGTCTCCTGCATTAGCTGGTGCATTCTTTACGGCTGAGCCACCAGGGAAGCCCTTTAAAATTATATGCCCTATAAAAACCTTTGGAGCTTCCCTCGTGGCTCAGATGGTAAAGAATCTTCCTACAACATGGGAGACTGAGATTCAATCCCTGGGTTGGGAAAATCTCCTGGAGAAGGGAATGACTACCTACTCCAGCATTCTTACCTGGAGAATTCCATGGACAGAGGAGCCTGGCAGGCTAACAGTCCATGTGGTCACAAAGAGTCAGACATGAATTGGTATCTTACCCTTGGTTGAGGTTTTGTTTCTAGGAATTCAAAGCTGTGACACACCTCTTTATTCATGAGTCTTCAAATACAGTAGCAGTCTCCTCACTAACTCTCATTTATGCATTCATTTATTTATTCCCTCACAAAATCCATTACTTATGTTATTTAAATGAGATGTGCACAATTGGAGATACAAAGGTGACCAAAATACGTTTTCATGCTTTATGGAAATTACAGTCTAGTAGCAGTGGCTCTACAAATATCTGTATTAAAATTGTAGAATAATAAATGCCTTGAAGTGAAATGTATATGAAGGGCAGAGTTTGAAGGTAACAGTTTTAGCTGGGAGATTACAGAAACCAAATACTCTGCTGGCGACATTTGTTCTGGATCTTTTTGTTCAACTAAATGTGTCACTTTTGACTGAGTCAATGTGTGGATAAATAAAGTGATAGCTTAAATACACTATAAGCTCTTTTCCATCACTGAAATGATTCACTATGTCAGAAAGTTTAAGAACTCAAAGATATTGTTACTTATAATGGGCTCAAAATCATTATATTTAGTTTAAATACTTTAATAAATAGGTTTAGATCTTCCCTTACATAAGAATAAGATTGTTATAGAAAAAATAAGGAAATAAAAAATGAATAACACTCATAATTCCACCAGTTTTAAGCTGCTAAGTTAACATTTCAGATATTTTCACATGTATCCATTTAAAAAAAAATAGATTTATAGGAGATAAAATTTTTGTCATCTTAGTATTATTCTGTGAATATTTTTCCATATCAATAATGCTACAGAAGCTTTCAAATGATTGCATAGCTAATGTGTTACTCATTTCATTGTAGTATTGTGCCATTGTTTATCTAGACAAAGCTTTTTTGTGGTCATTTATTTTGTCTCAACATTTTTTCAATATCTTAAATTATTTTACATTAAGTTAGTGTAATCTTAATTACATCCTTACATTAAAGTTCATAAGTAAAATACTTATACTAAAGAACACATGCATTGCTACAATTTTTTTTTTTCAATTGTTGTTTAGTTAGCAGCCAAAAATATTATCTTAACATACAGGCTTACCAGTACTAGGAAATACTGCCACTGTTCTAGGATATAAAATGGATTTTATAATTGAAAATGCATGACATTGTTTGGGAGAAACTCATGTCTCATCTGTAACCCAGTGATGGTCATAACTATTTCATATATTTTGTCAAGATTAAAAAAAATATTTTATAAATAAATATGGAACATTAATCTGATTTTTTTTATTTTATTTATTTATTTATTTATTTATTTTTAGTTTTTTATTTTTTAAATTTTAAAATCTTTAATTCTTACATGCATTCCCAAACATGAACCCCCCTCCCACCTCCCTCCCCATAACATCTTTCTGGGTCATCCCCATGCACCAGCCCCAAGGATGCTGCATCCTACATCAGACATAAAGATAGCAAAAATAGAAAAGGTTAGGGGGGGAAAGGACACAACCACAGATAAAATAGTTAAAAATTTATAGGAGAATAGCTTTGTATTTCAAAGATATTTTATTCCAAAACTTGGAAACAAATAATTTCTGAGCAAAATATAAAACTTTAAAAGTTGACACAAAATTAGAAATCTGCAGTAGAAGCATCATAATAGATGAGATTGCAACGTGACTAAAAATCTATTGTAAAAGGACAATAGGATCAGAAGGGTTTATTAAACAGTTTCTGTTTTCCTTTAAATATTAATAGCAGATGGTATTCATATTTAGAAAACTTTTCAGGCCATAGAAACAAATGGAAAATTTCCAAGATCAGAATATTTTTAGAGATAACATTTGATTGGGAGTTCACATAAAAAGAAATCCATAGAATGTACTTGTATATACACATAGACCAGAGAAGGCAATGGCGCCCCACTCCAGTATTCTTGCCTGGAAAATCCCATGGATGGAGGAGCCTGGAAGGCTGCAGTCCATAGGGTTGCTAAGAGTCGGACAGGACTGAGCGACTTCACTTTCACTTTCATGCATTGGAGAAGGAAATGGCAACCCACTCCAGTGTTCTTGCCTGGAGAACCCCGGGGACAGGGGAGCCTGGTGGGCTGCCATCTATGGGGTCACACAGAGTTGGACAAGAATGAAGTGACTTAGCAGAATACACATAAACAAAAGATTTAAATAAAATATTAAAAGTTAAATCCCCCCATATTGTAATAAGAATAATATGCTATAACAATGTGGGTTTAGTGCCAGAAAAATGATTCAATATCAGGAAGCCTAATGACATTGTTTATTATAATAACCAATTAGAGAAGAAAATAATTAGGTCATATGAATCAATGATGAGAAAGAATTTGATAAAATTTAGCAGCTCTTTCTAATAACTCTATAAGTAAAATGGAAGCAATTACTAGAATATTATAATTACCATTTATCAAATTCCCCCAGTATGCACTGTAACAACGATGAAATGTTAAATCCATTCCAATAAGCAAAACTATAAGGAGATATCACAGCACCATTTAATAATATCCTAAGAATGTAATGAATCAAAAATGAAAAAGCCACTAGAAACATTGTTAAAGGCATAGGGTGTTCATTTTTGTCAATGATATGATTGCATGTCTATAACACCAAGAAAGTTCTAGTAGCATTGATATTTTAAATATGTAAGACAGCTAGATATGAGTTCAATATTTGTATTGAAATTCTCTTGATCAGAATATAAACAATTTATAAAACTTTTTGAGATGAATAAAATAAGGTTATGAAAGAATTTTATGAGAAGATATTATAAATTATTCTTGATAAAATAAAAATATATCAACTATTGTAAATATTGGCCATCTTCTCACGTAGGAATTCTTTTTATGATAAATATATTAATTGTGTAGAAATAAAATATAAATTTACTACAGATGCAGTTGGAGCATTAACTTCTATGCAGAAGAATCATTGTTGAAAGGTAGTAAAGAAAATTTTGAAGAACATTCAGTTCAGTTCAGTTCAGTTGCTCAGTTGTGTCCGACGCTTTGCGACCCCATGAATCACAGCACACCAGGCCTCCCTGTCTATCACCAACTCCCGGAGTTCAATCAGACTCACGTCCATAGAGTCAGTGATGCCATCCAGACATCTGATCCTCTGTCATCCCCTTTTCCTCCTGCCCCCAATCCCTCCCAGCACCAAAGTCTTTTTCAATGAGTCAACTCTTTGCATGAGGTTTCAGCTTTAGCATCATTCCTTCCAAAGAAATCCCAGGGCTGATCTCCTTCAGAATGGACTGGTTGGATCTCCTTGCAGACCAACAAACTCTCAAGAGTCTTCTCAAACACCACAGTTCAAAAGCATCAATTCTTTGGTGCTCAGCCTTCTTCACAGTCCAACTCTCACATCTGTACATGACTACTGGAAAAACCATAGCCTTGACTAGACAGACGTTAGTTGGCAAAGTAATGTCTCTGCTTTTGAATATGCTATCTAGGTTGGTCATAACTTTTCTTCCAAGGAGTAAGCGTCTTTTAATTTCATGGCTGCAATCACCATCTGCAGTGGTTTTGGAGCCCCCAAAAATAAAGTCTGCCACTGTTTCCACTGTTTCCCCATCTATTTCCCATGAAGTGATGGGGCCGGATGCTATGATCTTTATTTTCTGAATGTTGAGCTTTAAGCCAACTTTTTCTCTCTCCTCTTTCACTTTCATCAAGAGGCTTTTTAGTTCCTCTCCACTTTCTGCCATAAAGGTGGCGTCATTTGCATATCTAAAGTTATTGATATTTCTCCCAGCAATCTTGATTCCAGCTTGTGTTTCTTCCACTCCAGCGTTTCTCATGATGTAATCTGCATAGAAGTTAAATAAGCAGGGTGACAATATACAGCCTTGACGTACTCCTTTTCCTATTTGGAACCAGTCTGTTGTTCCATGTCCAGTTCTAACTGTTGCTTCCTGACCTGCATATAGGTTTCTCAAGAGGCAGGTCAGGTGGTCTGCTATTTCCATCTCTCTCAGAATTTTTCACAGTTTATTGTGATCCACACTGTCAAAGGCTTTGGTATAAGTGCTGCTTTAATCATATCAGCAGAAATAAGAGAGGGAATTCAGAAATAGATCACAGGATATATTTCCCATTGTAATTTTCATTTTCATTTTCCTTTTGAGTTGTGTATTTTCTGTTGGATCATTGAGATTTTGATTTGCTTTTCTGTGAACTGCCTCTTTAAAATTGGGTTTTAATTACCTTTTTGATAATTTTCAAGAGTCTTTATATTTCTAACTGTTTTCTATAAGCTTTAATGCAATTTTCTTTAAGTTTTATTAAAAATGTATAAGAAAATAATACATTATATTATCTAAACTGAATAAAACTAAAAACAATTTCAATCCCTACAACTAGCAGGATGTGGGCAAATGTTACTCATATATTTGTCACATAAATGTAAATTATTTAAATTTATTAGAAAGTAAAGCTAATAAATAGCTAATAAAATTATAAATAAATATATCCTTTAACTACAAATTCTCCTCTTTGGAGTCAATAGCACAAAGTAAATACTTGTAAGGATATAAACACAAGTATGTGCAACACCAAATGTCAAGGAAAACAAACTCAAAACAATGCTTAGGGCATGCTGCTGCTGCTTCAAGTCGCTTCAGTCATGTCTGACTGTGTGCAACCCCATAGACGGCAGTGCACCAGGCTCCCCTGTCCCTGGGATTCTCCAGGCAAGAACACTGGAGTGGGTTTCCATTTCCTTCTCCAATGCATAAAAGTGAAAAGTGAAAGTGAAGTCGTTCAGTCGTGTCCAACTCTTAGTGATCCCATGGACTGCAGCCCACCAGGCCTCTCCATCCATGCGATTTTCCAGGCAAGAGTACTGGAGTGGGGTGCCATTGCCTTCTCCACTTAGGGCATAATGAGTGCCTTTCAGCTGGTCAATTTCTGTATCAATTATGGGACACAGTAAAGAATATGGCACAATCTTTAGAAACAATGAATTTGAACTCTCCCAATTCATAATCAGGAATTTACAGAAAGCATTATTAATATTTGTTAAAAAGCAGAATGAAATGTGTTTATTTTATTTTATTGCCATAAAATGCAAGTGATAGGTATATTTCTAATGGATATAAATGTGCATAATTTCTGATGTGTATTTTGTAAGATAATATGAACCCAGAGGAAAATACAAAAGTGTATGAATTATGTTTTCAAGGGCTTTGGAAAAGTGGGAGAAATGAAAGAGGGAAGAAACATAATTAACAGACTAATAACATGTATATTAAAATATATGTAATGCATATATGTATGTGTTTATGTAAACATCTATATACTTATGTATATCTAAAAAATTAAAATGAATCAGAGGTAAAAACTGTTCTTGAAGTTTCCAATCTCTAAAACAATCTAACAAACAACATGGACTGTTTATGGCAGTATGAAGCTCCCTTATATCACATTTTTTGCTTATTTTACTTGCTTGCCCACACTAAACTTTCAATAAATTAAGATGAATGGTATAAACAGACATTGGTGCACTATGACTTACTAGCAAAACCCAGACTCTAGTCTCTTTTGTTTTTCTTTTTTAAAGACCCAGAGATGGAGACCAGTTTTTGTGTTTTTAAATAATTGTATTCTCTTGGAGATATATATATATGAATTTTATTATTGGCCCACAAGGCATAAAATATTTAATACTATTTCTTTCAGTAAATGTTTCCCAACCTGATACAAAGATCAAAGACTAAGGCCAGGTGTTTCCAGTAGGTGAGGTACATGGTCAATTGGTGGGTGAGACTTTATCACAAGCTGTGAAAATCTAAACATACCCTGTGAACTGACATAAGAAAACTGACCTATGAAAGACAGAACCTTAATTGACCAATCACCATGAAAGTGATTTAATCATGTCTTAGAAATGATTCCTTATCTTCATTAAACTTTGTGAATTAATGTCAGTTTTGGGGAATTTCAACCATAACTTCATGAAACACTTTCCTTGCTACTTTAACCATTCCAGAGTATACAAAAATGGAAAGGCTCCTAGAATATTAATATTATATTGACACCAAATGCTGATAAAAATTGCATGCAAAAAACTAATATTGGAGACTTCTGTAAGTGTAGATATTACAATCTCAAATCAACCCCACCCCCATGGAATATTTACAAGCATCTTAAGAGTTGGATGTGACTGAGCAACTGAACAACAACTCTTAAGTGGAATTTATTCCACAAATGTAAAGATGATTGAAAATGAGAAAATATATCATTCTTAATCATTGCATTAATAATCAAAGGAGAAAAAATGACAACTCAATGATGCCTAAAGAACATTTGATATTTAAAATCCATTCAGAATCTTGTTAATTAGAAATAAAACAATTCTGTGGCAACAAGGTAAAGAAAACCAACTCAAACCTAAAACATTATTTAAAGAAGAAACATTAGATATGTTCTTATTAAAGACAGAAACTAGAGACAGATGCTTGCTGTTACTTGTTTAACTCCTAAAAGAATAGCATGAAATTATCTCAATGTCACTTGGTATTAGCAGAGGTTATGCATACATATTATTGTGTTTGCCAGCTCATCTATTTTGTAATAATTCCTCTGAGAATCATTTCCCCTCCCTCCCACATCTATAGAACACGAAGGTGGGTCCTTGTGGTGGATACATGCTAGGGTAACCTCCAATATGTAACACAGTTTTAAAAATTTTAAGCAATGTTTGGAACCTGTGCCTTGCTTCTAACTAATAGACTATGCTAAGTAACATGATGGCATGTCACTCCCTTGGTTAAGCTGTATTAAGTGGAACAAGCAAGGAGATGCCACTCTCTGATTATCTTTTCTTAGGGTATTTCTTAGTGAGAGTGACAGGTTCTCCTCCTTTTCTTGAAAAAGTAAACATCCACATCATGAACTTTCCAAGGAGACAATCCCACAGCAGGGAGCTTCAGGTGGCCTCTGGGACTAGAGGGCAGATTCTCTCAATTGCCAGTAAGACCTGGGACCTTCAGTCATACAGTCCTTTAAGGAAATGAACACTTAGTGAGTTTGGAAGTAGATTCTTTCCTAGTGGTGTCTTCAGTTGGGAATAACAGATGAAACTATTATATATAAAATAGTTAACCAATAAGGACCTCTGTATAGCACAGGGAACTGTACTCATATTTTGTAATAACCTATAGGAGAGAAAAGTCTTAAAAAAATATGTGTGTGTGTATATATATATATATATCCCTGGAAAAGGAAAAGGTAACCCACTCCAGTATTCTTGCCTGGAGAATCCCATGGACAGAGGAGCATGGCAGGTTACAGTCCATGGGGTCACAAAAGTCAGACATGACTTAGCTACTAAACCACCACTATATATATATAACTGGATCACTTTTCTGTATGCTTGAAACTAGCACAACACTATAAATCAACTGGTCGCAAAGAGTTGGACACAACTGAACACACACAGAGTGTAACCCTTTTGATAGTAATTTTTTTACTCTGTTATCAAATTTGGGGTCCAGATGCTTGTTGCTTGTTGATCACTTTAAGTGCACTTAATCTTCAAGTCCAGGATCAGTTTGTTTCCATTTCTTTGGAGCCAGTTCTTGGAACTGTGGCGACTTTTGTAACGGCTACAGCCTGATCATCATGTAGTGAACTTCTTTCTGGTGGAAGAAAGTGGGGGTTTTAGTATCTATAAAATAGCTCAAAGGATATTAACTATATAGCCCTTGTATGTGCACATGCACCTAGTTGTGTCTGACTCTTTGCGACCCCATGAACTGTAGCCCATCAGGCTCCTCTCTCCATGGAATTTTCCAGTCAAGAATAATGCTGGAGTGGGTTGCCATTTCCTCCTTTAGGGGATTTCCTGACCCCAGGATTGAACTCACAACTCTCTGGTCTCCTGCATTGGCAGTCTGATTCTTTACCACTAGCTCCACCTGGAAGCCCTTAGGGAAGAACTAAAAGTCCCTGATTTTGTTTAATGACAAAAATATTGTTATTTTGTTCTGATTGATTTTTTTTTGTTTCTCTTTTTTCTTATTTCTCTGATCAAATTTATTCTTTGACTAAAGTTTTTCCAGAGACAGAAAGCAGCAGGATATGGAGGGGAAGGACCCTGGGATCCTGCTTCATTTCACCTCTACTGCATGAGTCAATAAGAAATTAAATAACTTAAAAATGTGTTACTACATTTGCTTTTGTTGTTACTGTCGTGTGCCATTCTATGTTATTTCAAAACAATTGATGGAAATGTGACTATTAAGCTAAAACACCATTTGCCGTTATGAAGTGAAAAATGACTTCCCTTCAACTTAATAACAAACAATTAAATTCTGTCAAAATAATGTGTAAACTCATCCATTGCACCCAGTATTTTAAAAATTGGTTATCTCACATGACTAAATGACTGGCCTAGATACTTGTACAATTTGACACAGACCCTGAAAATCTTACCCATGTTATTCTGAACTGATGTGTCATACAGTTGTCTTATAAAATCGGAATTGGTTTTGGTTTAAAAACAGAAAATTAAATGATAAACGCTTTCTGCTCACATTATGCATGGCATCCCTACAGAACACATTACCAAAATATAGCCACACCAAGAGATATAAAATCTAGACCCTCTCTAACTGTCCAGCATCACTATAATTCAGCCAAGGTCTTCAGAAGTCTAAGACCTCCTATCTGAGAGTTATGGAACCTGGGAATGACGGTTACTCTCCTGTAAGCTAGGCCTTTATCGCGCTTTACTGTGATCTTTAAATCCCTCCATGACAGAAATGCAAGTTCAGTCTTTGTTTCAGAGTCACACAGTCTGCCTAGAGTCAAAGCATAAGCTCATACTTTTGAGACTGCGGAGGCTGTTAACCACTTCATTTCATTAGTGAGGAGGGGGAAACATCACTAAACTGAACCAAAGGAAAGGCCTAAGGAGATACTGACATTTAAAGAGGAAAGATTTGTTTCATAAGACCAAGATCCATGCTCCATGGGCCCTATTCAGATGGAGGGTTGCAGCCAAGCAAAATGTGAGGGTTAGATGCTGTGTCCTTGATACCACTGAATCAGCAGGGCAGAGTGGCTGGCTGGCAAGTTTGAATTGTGCGTGCTTCAGCACATTTGCAACGCCATTTACAAAATAAATGATTCCCTTGCCATCATGTGAACATTCAAGGCACGTTGGTCATTAATTCCCAGGTCAACCAAAATTAAGAGCGTAAATGGCATTGAGAAGTCTTTTGTCTTCTATCTTGTGGTGGTAATACAGGGCTTTGGGGAAATATTCTGTTAACGTTCCTTCTACCCAGTTTTATCCAGACGTCCAAGCTCTTTCTTTAGTTTCAGTGTCTTTCTTAAGGTGTGCTGTTCTATTTGAATCCTGAACCAGAACATGCACATCACATGTATATTTTCACATTCCCAGGAGACTGCAAGTTCTATATTCTGTAAGTATGTTTGACTGATTGTCCCTTCAAATCCTGAACAGTTCAATGTCTTCTGTTCTCAGATTTTAATTTATATGCTTCAGTATTTTTGTTATGACTAAATCTAATCAAACCCAGGAAATGCTCAATAACAAAGCTGTTTCACACACAGCTGAATCTTTTGAGAAGTCAAGTTATGAAATGTAAACTATGATTCTCATTTCCAGTGATGATTTATATGCAAAATAGTAAGAGCTGCAGTGTTAGAGGTATGATATCACAAGAGAAAATAAAAAATATATACCAAGTTATAAAATAGAGGCTGTTCAGAAAATAAAAATGCATGGTTTGGGGAGGAGGCCATTTGACCACTTAAATCCCCTCAGCAATCAAAACCTCCTGTCTGCTTTCCTAAAGTAGATTTAAGAAGACTCTCAACATTTATGTATAGCCTGTGTATGTGAGATGAATACAAAAATGAACAATATTGGAATAGTAGAAACCATGTTTGTAATCCCATATGGTTTAAAAATTCACTTATTACTGTAATAATTAATGAAAACCAGGAATATAAATTATTTTAGAAAACACCCTTCCTTTTCAGTTTTGTAAATTATGTGTATATAAAACTAAATGTTTAAAAATTAACTGAAAAATATAATCAATTATCAAGATATTAAAGAACATCTAGTAACAAAAATATCAAACAAATGCTTGGAATGAGAGTCAAAAAGTTACGTGTGTGTGTGTGTGTGTGTGTGTGTGTGTGTGTGTTTCCTTTTAAGAGAAAAGCCAAAAAGGGAATGTGCCTACTTAAAGATATTTTTTAATAAGAAAATGATTTCAACATAATCATTACTCTTGGAACAGTAAAAATGTTTTGTTACTGCCTTGCCAGTAATTCATCACATTATTTGAAAAAAAAAAAAAGCAAAGCGAAACTTGTTCACCAAGAGTTCAGAACATCTGTGTGGAATACAAGGCATTCTCACATCCAACTGACTATCTCCATAGTGTATTATTCAGTTATTTGTATATCCAAGCTCACCATAAAGACATCTGTGAATATGCTTTGGCCACAATAACAAAGCATAAAGCAAAACATAAAACAGCAAACCAAAGCCATCCTAAAGGAAATCAACCCTGACTATTCATTGGAAGGACTGAAGCTGAAGCTGAAGCTCCAATATTTGACCACCTGATGCGAACAGCCAGCTCATTACAAAAGACTCTGATGCTGGGAAAGATTGAGAGTTGGAGGAGAAGAGGACAACTGAGGATGAGTTTGTTGGATGGCATCACCGACTCAATGGACATGAGTTTGAGCAACTCCAGGAGACAATGAAGCACAGGGTGTGCTGTAGTCCATGAGGTCACAAAGAATTAGATACAACTTAGCAACTGAACAATAGCAAAGCACTGCAATGCCGAAACAATCAATGCTTATTTATACAATGGTTATGTCCTTTGCTGAAGGGAGGAACAATTTTGGTAGTAATGGCACCCCACTCTAGTACTCTTGCCTGGAAAATCCCGTGGATGGAGGAGCCTGGTGGGCTGCAGTCCATGGGTCACTAAGAGTCAGACAAGACTGAGTGACTTCTCTTTCACTTTTCACTTTCATGCATTGGAGAAGGAAATGGCAACCCACTCCAGTGTTCTTGCCTGGAGAATCCCAGGGACGGCAGAGCCTGGTGGGCTGCTGTGTATGGGGTCACACAGAGTCGGACACGACTGACTCGACTTAAATTAGCAGACAAAAAATAAAAGGTCATTTAACCAACATAATTAGTCAGGCTGTTTTATTTTACATAGACACTGACAAAAGTATACAATTAAAAAACTTGCCCAAAATAACCATATAAGTCAGTTAATAGGTTTAGTAATCAGAAATCAGAGAAAAAAGATTCTTGGTTATTCTTTATTATGGCATAAAAGAGAAGAAAATGTTATGGAACAATTACTATAATTGACAGAAGAGTATCCTGAGAAGTTCATATATATTATCTGTATTGAGTTAAAAAGGATGATCCCATATTTCTAACATCCAGCAGTTTTAAATGAAGATTATATATACATATATATGATTTTTTCAGACATATATATAATTAATTTCTTAATGGGTTTCATAGCATGTAGAAATATTATCTTTCTATAAATTTGTGTTAGCATGTAGATATATTGTGCAGTAGTAAGTAAGAAATCCTGTTTTGCCTCTCAGTTTAATATTACAAAATCCCTTTGTTTTGCTAGTAATTTAGGATGCACTAATATTTGATCTCCCTATTTATTCCTGTTAAACAGATGGTGATCTTTTACATTTATTTATGATATACCCAGGATAGTTCCATAGAGCTTTCCTTTCTTTCTGTCTGATATATTACATATTGTCACTAGTTCTCTGGCTCTTCCACAATCAAGTTTACAGGAACAACTAAACTCAGATTTCCCCATTTATGATCCTGTTTGTGGTCTAGTCAGTAGTAAACCTCACCATAAGCAAATGCCTGTTGACAAATGGATGAGTTTCCATAGTACCTACTCAGATAAGCCAAAGTGTAGCAACTTTTCTTGCTGAATAATAGAACTCAATGTAAAATGGTAAAATTGTACCTGAGTAAGTTTTATTTGGATTTATCTATTTAGAGAAACAATAGCATCTAAATGGCAGATAGACAATCTCTGATGCTATGTCAAAGACATTAAAAAAAAATGATGTTGAGATCATGGACTTGTAAGCAGCAGGGACACAGTAATATTCAGTTATTTAGCAAACACTTATTGGACAACTATTCTCTGTTTTAAGTGCTGGAACTATGAAAGTGAACAGTAGAGGCATGAACTCTTTTTCTAACAGTCTAAAACTTGGTTGAGGGGCAGAGAAAAACAAGCTAAAGTTTTGTTTTTTTTTAAAGGAAGAAGTTGTGATATGTGATAAAATAGAAAATAAATGTGGGTTGAGATAGATATTAATAGAAGGAGAGAGAGAGTTGCTTTGAGAAAGGCTTTAAGAAAAAGAGAAAGCCTGTTTATGCTGAGCTATAAAAATCAAGGAGACAATCCTTTGAGGATCAGAGAACAAGCATTCCAACAGAGAAGTTAGCATGAGTTAGTGATTTGGAAAGGCACAAAGTGGAACATTACATTGGCTACAGCGCAGACACAAATGTCTATTTACTGTAACATTTCATCTCAAATTATCTTCCCTTGCCCCCCTTTCTTTTAAGTGTACTCTGACTTACCATTTTGGAACTCAAAAGAAGGTTAGTATACTCATTGAGGAAAGGAATTCCTGGAGATGACTTATGACTTAATATATTGGCATAGGAAAATGGTTCATATTTTCTCTAAGCAGACATTGCTTAGATATTCATGGCTCAGATAATCATGTCACAGTTTCATTTTTAATTTTCACTGTAACAAAATTCTTCCTTGTGATTAACTTAAATTCCACACCATGTATTTTTCTGCTCTATTTGTCATTTTTTGTAGAAAGAGAAGATTAATGTTAAACATTTCTCAGTGAATTTTCATTAAAATATAATGATATGTTTTCTTTTTCCTTTATACTTTTATTCCTGTATCAGGCAATGTTAAGCCAGAGAACCAGAACCATTAGGAGATATACTCAGAGATATATTGAAAAAGGTAGATGTATGATTGTGGGGCTGGTTAAGAGGATCCAGATACATAGAGCTAGTTGTCAAGAAGGGCAGGCTAGAGCTTTGGAATATGGATGGAAGATGCTGTTCATAGGCAAAAGGTACTCTTTTCAGGGAAGCCTCAGTCTGCACTTATGGCCCTCCAGCTGATTGAATCAAGCACACTCACATTATCTAGAGTAATCTCCTTTATTTGAAGTACACTGAATATGAACTTAATTTTTTTAATTTAAATTTATTTATTTTAATTGGAGGCTAATTACTTTACAATATTGTGTTGATTTTGCCATACATCAACATGAACCCACCACGGGTGTACACTTGTTCCCCATTCTGAACCCCTCTCCTACCTCCCTCCCCGTACCATCCCTCAGGGTCATCCCAGTGCACCAGCCTCAAGCATCCTGTATCCTGCATCAAACCTGGACTGGCGATTCATTTCTTATATGATATACATGTTTCAATGCCATTCTCCCAAATCACCCCACCCTCTCCCTATCCCACAGAGTCCAAAAGACTGTTCTATACATCTGTGTCTCTTTTGCTGTCTTTCATACAAGATTATCATTACCATCTTTCTAAATTCCATATATATGTGTTAGTATACTGTATTGGTGTTTTTCTTTCTGGCTTACTTCACTCTGTACAATAGGCTCCAGTTTCATCCACCTCATTAGAACTGATTTAAATGTATTTTTTTTAATGTCTGAGTAATACTCCATTATGTATATGTACCACAGCTTTCTTATTCATGCATCTACTGATGGACATCTAGGCTGCTTCCATGTCCTGGCTATTATAAACAGTGCTGTGATGAACATTGGGGTACACGTGTCTCTTTCAGTTCTGGTTTCCTCAGTGTGTATGCCCAGCAGTGGGATTGCTGGGTCATAAGGCAGTTCTATTTCCAGTTTTTTAAGCAATCTCCACACTGTTCTCCATAGTGGCTGTACTAGTTTGGATTCCCATCAACAGTGTAAGAGGGTTCCCTTTTCTCCACACCCTCTCCAGCATTTATTACTTGTAGACTTTTGGATCACAGCCATTCTGACTGGTGTGGAATGGTACCTCACTGTGGTTTTGATTTGCATTTCTCTGATAATGAGTGATGTTGAGCATCTTTTCATGTGTTTGTTAGTAATCTATATATCTTTTTTGGAGAAATGTCTATTTAGTTCTTTGGCCCATTTTTTGATTGGGTCGTTTATTTTTCTGGAATTGAGCTGCAGAAGTTGCTTATATATTTTTGAGATTAGTTGTTTGTCAGTTGCTTCATTTGCTATTATTTTTTCCCATTCTGAAGGCTGTCTTTTCACCTTGCTTATAGTTCCCTTTGTTGTGCACAAGCTTTTAATTTTAATTAGGTCCCATTTGTTTATTTTTGCTTTTATTTCCAATACTGTGAGAGGTGGGTCATAGAGGATCCTTCTGTGATTTATGTCAGAGAATGTTTTGCCTATGTTCTCCTCTAGGAGTTTTATAGTTTCTGGTCTTACCTTTAGATCTTTAATCCATTTTGAGTTTATTTTTGTTTATGGTGTTAGAAAGTGTTCTAGTTTCATTCTTTTACAAGTAGTTGACCAGTTTTCCCAGTACCACTTGTTAAAGAGACTGTCTTTTCTCCATTGTATATTCTTGCCTCCTTTGTCAAAGATAAGGTGTCCATAGGTGTATGGATTTATCTCTGGGCTTTCTATTTTGTTCCATTGATCTGTATTTCTGTCTTTGTGCCAGTATCATACTGTCTTGATGACTGTGGCTTTGTAGTAGAGCCTGAAGTCAGGCAGGTTGATTCTTCCAGTTCCATTCTTCTTTCTCAAGATTGCTTTGGCTATTTGAGGTTTTTTGTATTTCCATACGAATTGTGAAATTATTTGTTCTAGCTCTGTGAAAAATACCGTTGGTAGCTTGATAGGGATTGCATTGAATCTATAGATTGCTTTGGGTAGTATACTCATTTTCAATATATTGATTCTTTTTTTTTTTAATTTTTAGTTTTTTATTTTTTAAATTTTAAAATCTTTAATTCTTACATGCATTCCCAAACATGAACCCCCCTCCCACCTCCCTCCCCAGAACATCTTTCTGGGTCATCCCCATGCACCAGCCCCAAGCATGCTGCATCCTGCGTCCGACATAGACTGGCGATTCAATTCACATGATAGTATACATGTTAGAATGTCATTCTCCCAAATCATCCCACCCTCTCCCTCTCCCTCTTCTTCCGATCCATGAACATGGTATATTTCTCCATCTATTAGTGTCTTCTTTGATTTCTTTCACCAGTGCTTTAGAGTTTTCTATATATAGGTATTTTCTTGGGGAAATAGCTGACTCTGGGCCTGGGGAAGGATAAGTCTGAAATAAACCCAAAATATCTTATTGTTCTAAAAAGTAAGGAAGTGCTTAAAGAATGAAAAGAACCCTTCTCTAGGGTTCCCACTGAGTAAATTTGAGGAAATTCAGGCATAAAAATAAATAATATAATAGTGGATTATTATTTATAGAATAAAATGAGTTTCTACTTATATAAATATAGAAATTTAAAGATGATAAAGAGCAGGATATTTTTCATAGCCTTAAACTATCTCCATCCAAGATACTTATTAATAACAAAGGATAGAAATGAGTAATTTAACACTGGAGAATTTAAGGAGATACTATCTTAATTAAATGATCAAAGTCAACACCTCCAGTAAAGGGAGGAATAGAAATCATATGTCACCTGAGATAATGCAAAAGAGCAGCATCACTTCTTTCATATTTCCCCTGTATTTAATTATGAGAACATGTCAGACAAGCACAAACTGAAAGACGTTCCACAAAATAGCTGATCTATAACTCAGGACCATATTCATCTAACACTTCCAGGAAATTTGAGAAGAATGCATGTGTGTGTGTGCATGTGTGTGTGTGTGTGTGTGTGTGTGTTGTGCTAAGTTAGTTAGTCATGTCCAGCTCTTTCTGACTGCCTGAACTGTAGCCCACCAGGCCCCTTTGTCAATAAAACTTCCCAGGTTAAAATACTGAAGTGGGTTTCCATTTTCTACTCTAGGGGATCTTCAAGACCCAGGGACTGAAACTGTGTCTCCTGCATTTCCTGCATTGGTGGGCGAATTATTTACCACTGTGCCACCTGGGAAGCCACTTGAATACAGGGAGAATATTTTTTATTCCGATTAGATAAAGAGAGACTTGGTGATTATAGAAATAAGATTTGCAAGTACTTCTAGTTAAGGAAGAGTTGGGCAACTGCACACCTATTCAGTTATTTGAAAATGTAGATAACCAACGATTACTATTCTTAAGTTTTATTTTTGGTGTATCCTATGAAACAGTGCTTTTCAAACATTACTGGGCATATGAACCACCCAAAGATCTCAGTGAAACATTATTTCTGATTCTTCAGATTTAAGGTGTAGCCTGGGGTTTTGAATTTTAATAAGCTTCCAGGTAATGCTAATGCATCTGACTCATAGGGCATACTTTGAATCTTGAGGTTCTTCTCTAGCATAAGGCATGGGTAGGGTAGGATCATAATATAAATGGCACTGGTCTTGTATAAATGTTACTATTAGAATTTGCTTAAATATATCATAAATGGAAATAAGGGTTTATTTTTAATTCCTTAAGAAAATTACAGGTTCTTGATATATTTAAGTTGTATGCAGACACTCAAAGTTGCTATGACAGGTGCCCGCATGCATTTAAATGTCAGTAAAATGAATCTCTTTTAATGGCTGATCAAAGTTCTCAATCCACTCTTCTTTTCTTAGCAAATTTAATCTGGTGATATCCAGTTGGCTAGATGCATTATGGTTTATGTTTTGTCTGCCCCTGAAACAGCAGAAATAGGCCTCTGCCAGAGAGGGCTATTACATTAAATGGACAACTAATGTGATTCCCTGTGCCAGCTCATATGGAGTTTAGCCAAAAGGCTAAATAAAGTGACCCAGACTAAACATTAATGTAAAATGGAAGTGACATGGAGACAAAGTCCTAGGAAATTTGTTATCTGAAAAAGAACTGTACTACATTCAAGGAATAGCTTCTCCCTTTAATCTTTGCAACTAACAATTATAAGCAGCTGGCAACAGACAGGCCTTCTAAGAGGCCAAAGTGCTTTGATCTAAAGAAATAAATCTTTGAATTTGAGCTCTCCATAAAGATCTTATTCTCCAGAGGTATTGTTTTACATGCCATGCACCTGTTTTCCCAGAATCTTCCTTAAGAAATAAATTCCCTGCTCTTATTATAGATTATCTCTGCCCCAGATATGTCATAATTTATTGGGTATCCAAGTTATTAAATCAATTTAAGTCACTAAAGACTATTTATAAGCAATACACACACATGCATGTGCTCATACACACGCACACGTGCATGCATACACACACACACACACACACATACATACAAACACACCTAAGTGGGAATAAATGCAAAACAACATAGTAAGTTTCCAGTTAACATGAAGGAAAACCCAATTATCAAATCAAAGCTATTTTAAAAATCCAGGCTTTCCACCAAGCCAGGCATAGTTCTTAGACTAACCGTTTGGAAAAACATTGCATAGGCCTCCTAAAAGTTTAACCAAAAAGGTGTTATTAGAAAGTATATTATCCACAAGGAGAATAAACAGGGGTGGGAAAACATATCTAGATAAAAAGGAAATAGGAGAAAAAAATGGCAACACATCTATGCAATTAGCAAGATTAAAAACAATTTTATTAAGCAAGACACAGGCAGGGGTAGGACATAGTAATAACATGTTTCCTGTAAAAATTTAGTGCTTCATGCATTCTTTTTATTTTTAACCCCATTCTTTAGGTCTAGTATTATTCTAGCTTTTGCTTTAATAAGACTCTTCTTGTTAGAAATAAATACATTTATTCTAAATAAATCTAGAATTTAGGAAAAAGATTATTTTGAGTATATGAAGTTCTTGATGTATCTAGTTCAGTTTATCTGAAGACCACCAAGATTTGTGTCTAAGAAGCACACACAAATATAATATAGAATCATCTTTGTTTATAATATAGAATGAATATAGAATATAGAATTATGTGTGTTTCTCTGATGTCAAAGTCTGTAACATAGAATAGTCAGGAGATAGCAGTCAGTATACATGTATGTATGGCTGGTCCCTTTGCTGTTCACCTGAAACTATCACAACATTGTTAATCAGCTATGAAAGAGAAGGTGTTAGTTGCTCAGTTCTGTCTGACTCTGTGACCCCAAGGACTGTAGCCCACGAGGCTCCTCTGTCCATTGGTTTTTCCAGGCAAGAATACTGGAGTGGTTTGCCATTCCCTTCTCCAGGGGATCTTCCTGAACCCAGAGATCCAATCTGGATCTCCCAGATTTTAAGCAGATTCTTTACCATTTGAGCCATCAGGGAAGCCCAGATGGTTATAGTTAATCAGCTACACCTCAATACAAAATAAAAAGTTTTTTTAAGATAGCTAGATATGTCAGAGGGCAGACACACTGAGACCATCCTCACAGAAAGCTAGTCAATTTAATCACATTAGGACCACAGCCTTGTCTAACTCAATGAAATTAAGCCATTCATGTGGGGCCACCCAATATGGGCGGGTCATGGTGGAGACGTCTGACAGAATGTGGTCCACTGGAGAAGGGAATGGAAAACCACTTCAATATTCTTGCCTTGAGAACCCCATGAACAGTATGAAAAGGCAAAATGATAGGATACTGAAAAAGGAACTTCCCAGGTCAGTAGGTGCCCAATATGCCTCTGAAGATAAGTGGAGAAATAACTCCAGAAAGAATGAAGGGATGGAGCCAAAGCAAAAACAATACCCAGCTGTGGATGTGAATGGTGATAGAAGCAAGGTAAAATGCTATAAAATGCAATACTGCATAGGAACCTGGAATGCCAGGTCCATGAATCAAGGCAAATTGGAAGTGGTCAAATAGGAGATGGCAAGAGTGAACGTCAACATTCTAGGAATCAGCGAACTAAAATGGACGGGAATGGGTGAATTTAACTCAGATGACCATTATATCTACTACTGCAGGCAGGAATCCCTCAGAAGAAATGGAGTAGCCATCATGGTCAACAAAAGAGTCCGAAATGCAGTACTTCGATGCAATCTCAAAAATGACAGAATGAACTCTGTTCGTTTCCAAGGCAAGTCATTCTTACCACAGTAATCGAACTCTATGCCCCAACCAGTAATGCTGAAAAGGCTGATGTTGAACGGTTCTATGAAGACCTACAAGACCTTTTAGAACTAACACCCAAAAAAGATGTCTTTTTCAATATAGGCGACTGGAATGCAAAGTAGAAGTCAAGAAACACCTGGAGTAACAGGAAAATTTGGCCTTGGAATACAGAATGAAGCAGGGCAAAGACTAATAGAGTTTTCCCAAGAAAATGCACTGGTCATAGCAAACACCCTCTTCCAACAACACAAGAGAAGACTACACATGGACATCACCAGATGGTCAACACCGAAATCAGCTAAAGATGGAGAAGCTCTGTATAGCCAACAAAAAACAAGACCAGGAGCTGACTGTGGCTCAGATCATGAACTCCTTATTGTCAAATTCAGACTGAAATTGAAAAAAGTAGGGAAAACTACTATACCATTCAGGTATGACCTAAATCAAATCCCTTATGATTATACAGTGGAAGTGAGAAATAGATTTAAGGGCCTAGATCTGATTATTAGAGTGGCTGATGAACTACGGAATGAGGTTTGTGACATTGTACAGGAGACAGGGATCAAGACCATCCCCATGGAAAAGAAATCCAAAAAAAGCAAAATGGCTGTCTGCGGAGGTCTTACAAATAGCTGTGAAAAAAGAGAACTGAAAAGCAAAGGAGAAAAGGAAAGATATAAGCATATGAATGCAGAGTTCCAAAGAATATCAAGAAGGGATAAGAAAGCCTTCCTCAGTGATCAATGCAAAGAAATAGAGGAAAACAACAGAATGGGAAAGCCTAGAGATCTCTTCAAGAAAATTAGAGATACCAAGGGAACATTTCATGCAAAGATGGGCTCGATAAAGGACAGAAATGGTATGGACCTAAAAGAAGCAGAAGATATTAAGAAGAGGTGGCAAGAATACACAGATGAACTGTGCAAAAAAGATCTTCAAGACCAAGATAATCACGATGGTGTGATCACTCATCTAGAGCCAGACATCTTGGAATGTGAAGTCAAATGGGCCTTAGAAAGCACCACTACAAACAAAGCTAGTGGAGGTGACGGAATTCCACTTGAGCTATTTCAAATCCTGAAAGATGATGCCGTGAAAGTGCTGCACTCAATATGCCGGCAAATTTGGAAAACTCAGCAGTGGCCACAGGACTGGAAAAGGTCAGTTTTCATTCCAACCCCAAAGAAAGGCAATGCGAAAGAATGCTCAAACTACCACACAGTTACACTCATCTCACACACTAGTAAAGTAATGCTCAAAATTCTCCAAGCCAAGCTTCAGCAATACATGAACTGTGAACTTCCAGATGTTCAAGCTGGTTTTAGAAAAGGCAGAGGAACCAGAGATCAAATTGCCAACATCCACCGGATCATCAAAAAAGCAAGAAAGTTCCAGAAAAACATCTATTTCTGCTTTATTTACTATGCCAAAGCCTTTGACTGTGTGGATCACAATAAACTGTGGAAAATTCTTCAAGAGATGAGAATACCAGACCACCTGACCTGCCTCTTGAGAAACTTATATGCAGGTCAGGAAGCAACAGTTAGAACTGGACATGGAACAACAGACTGGTTCAAAATAGGAAAAGGAGTCCATCAAGGCTGTATATTGTCACTCTGTTTATTTAACTTCTATGCAGAGTACATCATGAGAAACGCTGGACTGGAAGAAACACAAGCTGGAATCAAGATTGCTGGGAGAAATATCAATAACTTCAGATATGCAAGATGACACCACCCTTATGGCAGAAAGTGAAGAGGAACTCAAAAGCCTCTTGATGAAAGTGAAAGCGGAGAGTGAAAAAGTTGGCTTAAAGCTCAACATTCAGAAAATTAAGATCATGGCATCCGGTCCTATCACTCCATGGGAAATAGATGGGGAAACAGTGGCACACATTATTTTTGGGGGCTCCAAAACCACTGCAGATGGTGACTTCAACCATGAAATTAAAAGACACTTACTCCTTGGGAGAAAAGTTATGACCAACATAGATAGCATATTCAAAAGCAGAGACATTACTTTGCCAACAAATGTCAGTCTAGTCAAGGCTATTGTTTTTCCAGTGGTCATGTATGGATGTGAGATTTGGACTATCAAGAAAACTGAGTGCCAAAGACTTGATGCTTTTGAACTGTGGTATTGGTGAAGACTCTTGAGAGTCCCTTGGACTGCAAGGAGATCCAGTCAGTCTATTCTGAAGGAGAACAACCCTGGGATTTCTTTGGAAGGAAAGATGCTAAAGCTGAAACTCCAGTACTTTGGCCACTTCATGCGAAGAGTTGACTCATTGGAAAAGACTCTGATGCTGGGAGGGACTGGGGGCAGGAGAAGAAGGGGACGACAGAGGATGAGATGGCTGGATGGCATCACTGACTCAATGGACATGAGTTTGAGTGAACACCAGGAGTTGGTGATGGACAGGGAGGCCTGGTGTGCTGCGATTCATGGGGTCGCAAAGAGTCAGACACAACTGAGCGACTGAATTGAACTGAGATATATCTCAGTCAGCTGACACTGTCTCAACTCTTTGCTCTGAGCTGTACAGTGGTATATGACTGAGAGCAATATATATCCAAAAAAAAAAAAAAGAAATAAATAAATAAAGATTCTATTTCTTGGGACAAGGGAGTTAAATGGTCCTAGAGTCCCATGTTCCCAAGTGCTTCTTTCACCACCAAGGTTTTCTTGAGGTAACTTCTGGCTCTGTGCAAACCCAGAAATTCTGAATCTGGAATTTGGAGTTGTCAAGTCCTGGAGCACTCAGGCTGGTACATGATGAAATTGGTGGAGCTTTACAGGGAAGGATTTAATCTGGGAAATCTCAAACTGAGTAGTTACTTTTGCAACTATTTCCTGGGTATCTGGCCCGCAGCAGGTTTGTGTGTGAATGACACCACCATCTTCTCTTGTCAGCCAGTTATAAAACTGGGTTTATCACCTTCCTGTTTCTTCACTTCTTCTAGCCAGTCATGTATTCCACCATTGATCATTTTTCTACCCTAAAGGAGTGCTCCTAAATATATCCCAATGGAAAAACAATGTGTATATATGAATGTATACAAATATATTGCAAATGTTACTGGTATACATGTAACAGATAACTTATAAATAATCATAATGTCTACACTCCTTTTTTGAATTTCCATATAGACAATTAGATCCCATAGATGTATTAGTTGATTTTTGCCCAAGTTTTGTGTACAGAGCCAATCAATGGTTGAAGGTGAAGAAAATGGATGACCAATTTTGGTTCCTTCAGAGATGTCAGTTCATGATTTTATTTGTGTCAGTGAGTAAGACAAAAGTGAAGCAACCAAGAAGGACATGGTAACTTAACTCAGTAAATATGGCCGGTGATATATTTGCTGAATTAGAAAACAGTTTTTGAATACAGGCAAAATATTCACTTAATTTTTTGCACTATTTAAAATGTAATGGTACAGATATGATACACTCCTATGTTGAGCCCGAATTGTTCTCTTTTCTTAGCACTTTCTTAAGTCTAAAAAATTTCAAAGCAGTGTATCAAGGTGGATTTATAGCATTTTCAGATTTCTGTGGGATAAATACCACTGCCACACCTGGTGCCAAGCTATTGATGTGATATCACTGAATGCAACACTGGGAAGATGTGAACAGTTGCACAGAGTCACACAGCACTTCTGCCATATGGATACAGTAGATGTGAGTAGTCTCAGTCAGTTCAGTTCAGTTCAGTCGCTCAGTCGTGTCCGACTCTTTGCCACGCCATGAATCACAGCACGCCAGGCCTCCCTGTCCATCACCAACTCCCGGAGTTCACTCAGACTCACGTCCATCGAGTCCGTGATGCCATCCAGCCATCTCATCCTCTGTCGTCCCCTTCTCCTCCTGCCCCCAATCCCTCCCAGCATCAGAGTCTTTTCCAATGAGTCAACTCTTCGCATGAGGTGGCCAAAGAACTGGAGTTTCAGCTTTAGCATCATTCCCTCCAAAGAAATTCCAAGGCTGATCTCCTTCAGAATGCACTGGTTGGATCTAGAGAACACAAAAATAATAAAATGAAATAAAATAGTAAATAATGTGTTTGGGGATCTATTACCTTTGTTTCTAATATAGCATAGTGTATATAACTTTCTAATTTGGGCTTTATTAAAATCAATATATGGCAAAACCAATACAGTATTGTAAAGTAAAATAAAGTAAAAATAAAAATTAAAAAAAAGTGGTGTGTAAAAACGATTTTGCACAATTCTTGAAAATTTAATAATAAGTACTTATGAGCCAGTGGGAGATGTGTCCAGTGCACTGGTGCATTATCTACCCTCCACAAAACCTTAGTTACCTCTATATTACCTAGTCTATGCCCAATGCTTCCTTTCCTGGGCTTTTATGGCAACATGTGAACTAACTTAACTGTGACCTACTCTTGACTCCCTTTGAAGCTGGAGGGAGCTTGCACAAGTTTTTGCATGACACGTTCCTGCTTAAATTCTTTTAATAGTTCCCTTTGGCTCAGACATAAAGAATCTGCCTGCAACGCAGGAGACCCGGGTTCTATCCCGAGGTGGGGAAGATCCCTTGGAGAAGTGAATGGCAACCCACTCCAGTATTCTTGCCTGGAGAATCCCATGGACAGGGGAGCCTAGTGGGCTACAGTCCTTGGGGTCGCACAGAGTTGGACACGACTGAGTGACTGACACTTTCACTTCACTTTACTTTTTATTTTGAATATGAAATTAAATATTGTTGTTAGGTATACCTTCAAATTCTGGAAAGTATGTATCTCTCAAATTCACCTCTCAAACACTACCAGATGGATTGTAATGTTCTAGACAAAATAAAGCAAATAAACACAAAACACCCATACACTTACTATCTCCTGGACACTTTACCCTTCCTCACAAATTCTTACATTTTATTTCATTACCTTTTGTCTTCCTACAACTTTATTCCTCTGAAATGTACTAAAATCTTATCTTTGAACCCACTTGACCTACCTTGACTGAGCCAGGTAGACTTTCCTTGTGTTATAACCATGAACAGCCTGTTCACATCTGCAGTCAAAATTTTAATAGAAGATTTATTTGACTATATCCTTAAATAGCTTGAGAGTGACTTGTGTAGAAGCAAATTGACATTAGTTTCCTTCAGTGTGCAGGACACTGCTCTAAGCACTTTCCATATTTATCTCATTTGCCTAAAGGGACAATTAATATTTTACACATTAGGAAGCAGAAGCTCATAGAGCATATATACGCAGTCCAAGGTCACAAGACTCATGAGTGGTGAGCTCAGAATAAAATGCAGAGGAGCATAAAGACAGAGTTGTTTCGTTCAACATAACCTGCTTCCTTAATCATCTCCAGATTCCAGGAGCCTGGCACGATACCCACAATGCTCGGTAACAGTGAAGAATTTCATCCAGAAATTCAGTGGTTCTCAAGTGTGTTCCCTACAGATGAGTGTTACTGGAAGAACTGATTAAACTGAAGATTCACATGCTTCTTGCCTCACCTGCAGAATAATGTTCTACATGCACCAAAAATATTGAGAAACTCTGGCTTAATCGTGTGTGTGTTTGACTAGCTTTAGAAATTATCTGATATTCTTTCATACTCTGATTCACTGTAGCCTGGATCACAGTGGCACAGAATTACACAGTATTTCTGCCATACAGATACAGTGGACGGAAGCAGCCTCAAGAATAGTGTGAAGCTCCTCCTTCCTTCTCTGTGAAGAGTCAGCAAATCACAGGATTTCTAACACAAGATCTAACAGCTTTGTTAGTATCCCCCTGTGCCCACACACTGGCCTTCCCCCAACCCTGAGATGCCCTGTGATGAGGCCAGTTGGAGTTGACTGTGTTCATCAGTTCCGGACTCCATGTTCATTGCCTTCACATTATTAGCTTGAAATGAGTTTTGATGGGATAAATACACCAAATGCACCGTGGAAACCGACAAAGGTTACAGATCAGTCCACCCTCCCCTCTCCCCAAGAGCCAGTCTCGATATATTTGCCAGCATGCTATTGGATCACAAACCGAGTACCCGTGGTCACTGTGAAACAATCTTGTTTCAAAGATTGGTGACAGTGTCTCTCTTAGATTTCCTCTGTCTTACATCCTCCAAGCCAGCTGCCAGAAACCTCTTTTTCAACAATATGACCTTTACAATTTTCTTAGCTCAGTCAGTATTCATTTCCTTATGCTATATGCTTTTTTTTTTCCCCCACATCTTTACATTCTCAGCAGCAGTTTAGTGCTGTTTTTGGATTCATGATGGCCTTTTATTTTACCTTCCCATTTAGAAGCATGTATTTGTTGAAATCAATGTCATTTTTTTCTCTTTGAAGTTGACCTTGCTAGTATCATCCCGTAATCTGAAGATTATTTCCTATCTTACTATTCACTGATTTTAAGATTTCACTGAACAACTAATCCATGTGTTATTACTTTTTGCCACTTCATTTTAGTCAAATTTTAAAGTAAGATTATAGGAGGCAGAAACATTAACTTCACACAGTATTTACTCTTGTCTCTCCATTATCAAATTTTGTTTTAACTTCATTTCAAGTCAAAATTGTAGTGAAGTAAATAGCTTGTTTAAAGTCATAAAATGTATTTCCCCCTTTGGACACAAATATTTTAGCTCATTAAAAATGAAATTGTGAATGTGAATTCTTTAACCTAGAAAAGAGAAGTCTCATTTTACAAAGTAAACTGGGTATAAATTCAACCTATAGAGGTAAAAACAATATTCAAGAGATATTCTTGCCAAATATTTCACTGGTTACAAAGATTGGTTTAAATTTCCTTTCTTTGTGTGTTACTTGAATGGTTTAGATTCTTTGATTGCATAAAGCAGATATTAACTTTAGACAACTGTATTTATAAGAGGATAAATTATTATAAGGATATAAAGATTTTCACAGTGGGTAAGTCAAGAAATTTTAGAAAATGCGGTTAGCTTGCATTGTTGTTTGCTTTTTAGTTGCTCAGTGGAGTTAGACTCGGGGGGCCCCATAAAATATAGCTCTCCAGGTGCCTCTGTTCTTGTGATTTCTGAGACAAGAATACTGGAGAGGGTTGTCATTTCCTTCTCCAGGGAATCCTCCCCATCCAGGGATCAAACCCATGTCTGATGAATTGTCAGACAGATTCTTCACCACTGAAGTCACCCAGAAAGCCCTTTACCTACATTAAATGGATTAAACTCACAAGTGGGATGCTAAATGAAAATCTGGAAGAATTCTTTTTCTACTTATTTCTCTTCCTCTCAGATACCCTTACTGTCTGTCTGTAGACCAGCTTTTCTGCTACTCAGCTCCCATTTTCAGCGATTAGTTCTTTACAACTCCTGCAAAATTTTCTCTGCTCAAGACACAAGCCCAGCCTGAGACTGAAAACTTTAGTTTCAATTCAAAATTTTCTGTGAAAGGATCCTGACTCCTTTTTTTACCTAGTATCTAATTATATAATACAAGCATAACTTCTGGGGACAGTATTTGCTTTCTGGACTTCATGATTGAGTACTACAAATTTAGAGGTTTATTAATACAGTGATGAGTATTTACCATCTAATAGTTTTTGTGGGTTGGGATTTAAAGCATAGCTTAATTGGGTTCTCACAAGGCTGTAATCAAGGTGTTGTCTGGACTGCATTCTTTTTTTTCTTTTTTCCTCTTTTCCTTCTTTTTGTTTTTATTGAATTATAGGGGATTTATAGTGTTGTGCTAGTTTCAGGCATACAGAAAAGTGATCCAGTTTTATAAATATATAGTGGTGGTTTAGTTGCTAAGTCATGTCTGGCTCTTGTGACCCCATGGACAGTAACCTGCCAGGCTCCTCTGTCCCTGGGATTCTCCCAGTAAAAATATAATTACAAAGAGACAACACCCGAATTAAAGGGAAGGAAATTGCCTAGGATGTCAGTCTCCATTGGGAAATAAAGTATCTGGAGTATTAAACCACCCCTAAGAATATAAGAAAAAAAGTATTTCATTTATCGTTACATTGAATAAGAGTCACTATTAAAGGTAGCTGGAAGAATGCTTTGATGTAAGTCACTGAGAGTGGGAAGATAACACCTCTGAGAGGAGTGTTACTTAGGCTGAACTGCATCAGAACTGGATGAACTCTGGTACTTCGTCTGAGCAGAGCACACAAAACAGGTGCTGGATCACTGTAGATGATGGAGGGGAGGCCGTGTGCCCCACAAGCATTCTCCATCATGCTCTCACTCTGACCATGCGGGCCCTCACCTGGACATAACACGACTCCAGTATTAATTTGATGTTTGGATTCATGTTACCTTTTCTTCTCAAAACAGCCATAGCCTCACTTACATATGATGCAGGCGTGTGTGCTCACTCACCCAATTGTGTCCAATTCTTTGTGATCCCGTGGACTATAGCCAGTCAGGCTCCTCTGTCCTTGGAATTTCCCAGGCAAGAACACTGGAGTGGGTAGCCATTTCCTACTCTAGGGGATCTTCTCAACCCAGGGGTCAAACTCATGTCTCTTGTGTCTCCTGCATTTCCTACTTTGGCAGGCAGATTCTTTACCATTGAGCCACCTGGGAAGTCTCAAAAGCTTTATAACACTGCTACTATCACATATATTAATAGCAATTACATATTACTACTGCAATTACATGTTAATAATAATTACATATTTTCTAAAATTGCATAGTCCTGTAATATTACATATTACCACTACTGGAAATAATATGATAAGAAAAACAATAATTTAAAAAGGATTGTTTTCCTTACTAACTCTCATAATATCCTTCCTGCCTAGAGACTTTTCTGGTTTTATTCCCCAAATCTTGTGCCTAGAAACGTTTCAGTATCTGGCTAACCAGGAATATTCATTACTCTAACTTAAACTTAAACAAAAGTACCTTCTCATGGCAGCTAGATAGCTGAAACACCAACAATACCTCAAAAGTCTTTCTATATTTGTGTTACCATCATTGAACTAGGATTTATATAATTATAGCCATGCATGGTATCTGGTCCCATCACTTCACAGCAAATAGATGGGGAAACAGTGGAAACAGTGTCAGACTTTTATTTTTCTGGGCTCCAAAATCACTGCAGATGGTGACTGCAGCCATGAAATTAAAAGACTCTTACTCCTTGGAAGGAAAGTTATGACCAACCTAGACAGCATATTAAAAAGCAGAGACATTACTTTGTCAACAAAGGTCCATCTAGTCAAGGCTATGGTTTTTCCAGTAGTTATGTATGTATGTGAGAGTTGGACTATAAAGAAAGCTGAGCACCAAAGTATTGATGCTTTTAAATTGTGGTGTTGGAGAAGGCTCTTGAGAGTCCCTTGGACTGTAAGGAGATCTAACTGGTCCACCCTAAAGGAGATTAGTCCTGGGTGTTCATTGGAAGGACTGATGTTGAAGTTGAAACTCCAATACTTTGGCCAGCTGACGTGAAGAGCTGAGTCATTTGAAAAGACCCTGACGCTGGGAAAGACTGAAGGCAGGAGGAGAAGGGGATGACAGAGGATGAGATGGTTGGATGGCATCACTGACTCAATGGACAGGGGTTTGGGTAGACTCTGGGAGCTGGTGATGGACAGAGAGGCCTGGCATGCTGCAGTCCATGGGGTCGCAAAGAGTCGGACACAACTCAGTGACTGAACTGAACTGAATGCTATGATAGAGACAAGTAGTATTAGGATGATACTCCCTTTTTCATACTGCTATTTGGTCTTCTTGAAGGTAATAATTTGTATTTATCCCCACTTGTATAATTTGCTATTCACATAGGTTTATTTTGTTTCAACTACTATATTATTCAATTAAATCACTGTTTTTAATGAAGACCTCTTTTCCATAATCCTTTTTCTTTTTTCCTAAACTGACACATTTCTGTGCTTTAAGTCACCAGACTTCACTTTCTTAAGCACATTGTTCTTTCCTCAGAAAAAGTGTGAGAAAAAGATATCCCTGATTCCTTTCATAAAAAAAAAATGTGGAGTCATACCCTACCTTTATACTGAGTGTATATTTTACTTGGCATAGTACTCGAGGTTGAAGAATATTTGCCTTCAGAATTTTGAAGAGAATTCTCTCTTAGAATCCATAGTTCCCACTGAAAAATCTGAAATTTTGTAATTCTTACCTTATGTATATGGTATCCCCCCCCCCTTTAGATGTTAAGATCTTCCTTGTATCATGGATACTTGGAAATTTTATGATAATTGACCTTGGGGTAGACTTTTTTATTTGGTAATATCAAGCAGTCTGTAGTCCTGTGGACTTTAGCTCCAGAAATTTTCCTGGTTAATTACCTTTTATTTCTATTATTCATCTATTCTTCCTGGGATTTTTTTTCTTAATCTGACACAATTCTCAGATCTGATTCTTAAGAACATTTTATTTCATGTTTGTTAACTTTGTGTCTTTTATTCTTCTTTTGCAAACTTAAATTTGTAACATTTAATTAACCTATTTTTGCAACATTTTCAAGAGTTATTTCTTCTTTTCTGATTTTTATTTTCATAGTTCAGTTCAGTTCAGTTCAGTCGCTCAGTCGTGTCCCACTCTTTGCGACCCCATGAATCACAGCACACCAGGCCTCCCTGTCTGTCACCAACTCCCGGAGTTCACTCAGACTTGCGTCCATCGAGTCAGTGATGCCATCCAGCCATCTCGTCCTTGGTCATCCCTTTCTTCTCCTGCCCCCAATCCCTCCCAGCATCAAAGTCTTTTCCAATGAGTCAACTATTCGCATGAGGTGGCCAAAGTACTGGAGTTTCAGCTTTAGCATCTTTCCTTCCAAAGAAATCCCAGGGCTGATCTCCTTCAGAATGGACTGGTTGGATCTCCTTGCAGTCCAAGGGACTCTCAAGAGTCTTCTCCAACACCACAGTTCAAAAGCATCAATTCTTTGGTGCTCAGCCTTCTTCATAGTCCAACTCTCACATCAATACATGACTACGGGAAAAACCATAGCCTTGACTAGACGAACCTTAGTCGGCAAAGTAATATCTCTGCTTTTGAATATGCTATCTAGGTTGGTCATAACTTTTCTTCCAAGGAGTAAGCGTCTTTTAATTTCATGGCTGCAATCACCATCTGCAGTGATTTTGGAGCCCAAAAAACTAAAGTCTGCCACTGTTTCCACTGTTTCCCCATCTATTTCCCATGGAGTGATAGGACCGGATGCCATGATCTTCATTTTCTGAATGTTGAGCTTTAAGCCAACTTTTTCACTCTCTCTTTTACTTTCATCAAGAGGGTTTTTAGCTCCTCTTAACTTTCTGCCATAAGGGTGGTGTCATCTGCATATCTGAGGTTATTGATATTTCTCCTGCCAATCTTGATTCTAGCTTGTGTTTCTTCCATTCCAGCGTTTCTCATGATGTACTCTGCATAGAAGTTAAATAAGCAGGGTGACAATATACAGCCTTGATGGACTCCTTTTCCTATTTGGAACCAGTCTGTTGTTCCATGTCCAGTTCTAACTGTTGCTTCCTGCCCTGCATACAGATTTCTCAAGAGGCAGGTCAGGTGGTCTGGTATTCCCATCTCTTTCAGAATTTTCCACAGTTTATTGTGATCCACACAGTCAAAGGCTTTGGCATAGTCAATAAAGCAGAAATAGATGTTTCTCTGGAACTCTCTTGCTTTTTCCATGATCCAGTGGATGTTGGCAATTTGATCTCTGGTTCCTTTGCCTTGTTCTAAAACAAGCTTGAGCATCAGGAAGTTCATAGTTCATGTATTGCTGAAGCCTGGCTTGGAGAATTTTGAGCATTACTTTACTAGTGTGTGAGATGAGTGCAATTGTGTGGTAGTTTGAGCATTCCTTGGCATTACCTTTCTTTGGGATTGAAATGAAAACTAACATCCAGTCCTGTGGCCACTGCTGAGTTTTCCAAATTTGCTTGCATATTGAGTGCAACACTTTCACAGCATCAGCTTTCAGGATTTGAAATAGCTCTACTGGAATTCCATCGCCCCCACTAGCTTTGTTCATAGTGATGCTTTCTAAGGCCCCCTTGACTTCACATTCCAGGATGTCTGGCTCTAGATGAGTGATCACACCATGGTTATTATCTGGGTCATGAAGATCCTTTTTGCACAGTTCATCTGTGTATTCTTGCCATCTCTTCTTAATATCTTCTGCTTCTGTTAGGTCCATACCATTTCTGTCCTTTATCGAGCCCATCTTTGCATGAAATGTTCCCTTGGTGTCTCTAATTTTCTTAAAGAGATCTCTAGTCTTTCCCATTTTATTTTTTCCCTCTATTTCTTTGCATTGATCACTGAGGAAGGTTTCTTATCTCTTCTTGCTATTCTTTGGAACTCTGCATTCAGATGCTTATATCTTTCCGTTTCTTCTTGGCTTTTCACTTCTCTTCTTTTCACAGCTATTTGTAAGGCTTCCCCAGACAGCCATTTTGCTTTTTTGGATTTCTTTTCCATGGGGATGGTCTTGATCCCTGTCTCCTGTACAATGGCACAAACCTCATTCTATAGATCATCAGGCACTCTATCTATGAGATCTAGGCCCTTAAATCTATTTCTCACTTCCACTGTATAATCATAAGGGATTTGATTGAAGTCATACCTGAATGGTCTAGCGGTTTTCCCTGTTTTCTTCAATTTCAGTCTGAATTTGACAATAAGGAGTTCATGATCTGAGCCACAGTCAGCTCCTGGTCTTGTTTTTATTGACTATATAGAGCTTCTCTCTCTTTGGCTGCAAAGAATATAATCAATCTGATTTCGGTGTTGACCATCTGGTGATGTCCATGAGTAGAGGCTTCTCTTGTGTTGTTGGAAGAGGGTATTTGCTATGACCAGTGCATTTTTTAGCAAAACTCTATTAGTCTTTGCCCTGCTTCATTCTGTATTCCAAGGCCAAATTTGCCTGTTACTCCAGGTGTTTCTTGACTTCCTACTTTTGCATTCCAGTCCCCTATAATGAAAAAGACATCTTTTTTGGGTGTTAGTTCTAAAAGGTCTTGTAGATCTTCATAGAACCATTCAACTTCAGCTTCTTCAGCGTTACTGGTTGGGGCATAGACTTGGATTACTGTGATACTGAATGGTTTGCCTTGGAAATGAACAGAGATCATTCTGTCATTTTTGAGATTGCATCGAAGTACCGCATTTTGGACTCTTCTATTGGCCATGATGGCTACTTCATTTCTTCTGAGGGATTCCTGCCTGCAGTAGTAGATATAATGGTCATCTGAGTTAAATTCACCCATTCCAGTCCATTTTAGTTCACTGATTCCTACAATGTCGACATTCACTCTTGCCATCTCCTTTTTGACTGCTTCCAATTTGCCTTGATTCATGGACCTGGCATTCCAGGTTCCTATGCAGTATTGCTCTTTACAGCATCAGACCTTGCTTCTATCACCGTTCACATCCACAGCTGGGTATTATTTTTGCTTTGACTCCATCCCTTCATTCTTTCTGGATTTATTTCTCCACTGACTTCTAGTAGCATATTGGGCACCTAATGATCTGGGGAGTACCTCATTCAGTATCCTATCATTTTGCCTTTTCATACTGTTCATGGGGTTCTCAAGGCAAGAATACTAAAGTGGTTTGCCATTACCTTCTCCAGTGGACCACAATCTGTCAGACCTCTCCACCATGACCCACCCATCTTGGATTGCCCCATGGGCATGGCTTAGTTTCATTGAGTTAGACAAGGCTGTGGTCCTAGTTGATTAGATTGACTAGATTTCTGTGAGTATGGTTTCAGTGTGTCTGCCCTGTGATGCCCTCTTGCAACACCTACCATCTTACTTGGGTTTCTCTTACCTTGGGTGTGGGGTATCTCTACATGGCTGCTCAAGCAAAGCACAGCCACTGCTCCTTACCTTGGATGAGGGGGTATCTCCTCCTGCCACACTTCCTGACCTTCAATGTGGGATGGCTCCTCTTTTTCCATATTATTTAGAAAATATTGCATGTATTAACCCCTCTTTATGAGGAGAATAATTATTTGTGGAAGTTTTTGCTTGATTATTTAAAAGATTTATCTCTTTCTTCAAGACTAAATTATAATTTTTCTACATTTTTTCCCTGCCTTTTATTTTGAGATCTTTCTTCAGCTGTCAGGTGATTTTTAACTCTCTCTTCTTATATAAGAAGGAGTTATTAAAATATCAGTTTGAAAGCCCTTTGTTTACTGGTGGACAATAAACAGGCAGCTGGATCCATTAATTAAGTGGACAGCCAGCTCTTTTGCTGGCTTACTCTTTTCCAAAATACGAATGTGACATGTTATTTTTCTGTGGATCTTCACTTTCTCTAGTGATGATACATCCAGTAGGTTTCCTAAGGAAGGATACGGCAGCCTCTGTTGATGCTCAGCCTCCAGCAGAAGGCTCCCTGAGCAAATATTTATCTTCCTTTCTTGTTTTAAACTCTGTGCATCTCTTGTACCTTTTCCTATTACTGCTGATTTTGAATCTTGTGCATCTGGATGGATGTTTCCAGAAATAAGCATAAAAGTCTATAAAATAGACATCTGACTGCTGGTTTATTGTTTTGTTTTTCATTTATTTTATTTTACTTTACAATACTGTATTTGTTTTGCCATACATCAACATGAATCCACCACAGGTGTACATGAGTTCCCAATCCTGAACCCCCTCCCACCTCCCTCCCTAAACCATCTCTCTGGGTCATCCCAGTGCACCAGCCCCAAGCATCCTGTATCCTGCATTGAACCTAGACTGGTGATTCATTTCTTACATGATAGTATACATGTTTCAATGCCATTCTCCCAAATCATCCCACCTTCTCCCTCTCCCACAGAGTCCAAAATACTGTTCTATACATCTGTGTCTCTTTTGCTGTCTTGCATACAAGATTATCGTTACCATCTTTCTAAATTCCATATATATGTGTTAATATACTGTATTGGTGTGTTTCTTTCTGGCTTACTTCATTCTATATAATCAGCTCCAGTTTCACCCACCTCATTAGAACAGATTTAAATGTATTCTTTGTAATGGCTGAGTAATACTCCAGTGTGTATATGTACCACAGCTTTCTTATCCATTCATCTGCTGATGGACATCTAGGTTGCTTCCACATCTTGGCTATTATAAACAGTGCTGCGATGAACATTGGGGTGCACGTGTCTCTTTCAATTCTGGTTTCCTCTGTGTGTATGCCCAGCAGTGAGATTGCTGGGTTATAAGGCAGTTCTGTTTCCAGTTTTTTAAGGAATTTCCACACCGTTCTCCATAGTGGCTGTACTAGTTTGGATTCCCACCAACAGTGTAAGAGAGTTCCCTTTTCTCCACACCCTCTCCAGCATTTATTACTTGTAGACTTTTGGATAGCAGCCATTCTGACTGGCGTGAAATGGTACCTCATTGTGGTCTGTTTTGTTTTTAACTCATCCTCCCAACCACCTCCCCCCTCTGGCAACCACCTGTTTCTCTGTATGTATAACTTTATTTCTGATGTTTGTTTTTTTTTTTTTTTTTCAGATTTTACACGAGTGAAGTCATATGGCATTTGTGTTTCTCTGATTTATTTCACTTAGCATAAAACTTTCCAGTTCCATCCATGTTGTTGCAAAGATTTCATTCTCTTTATGTCTGAGTAATATTCCATATAGGGAACTCCCTGGTGGTTCAGTGGTAAGGAACGTGTTTGTCAATGCAGGAGATGCAGGTTCAATTCCTAGGTAAGGAAGATCCCCTGGAGAAGGAAATGGCAACCCACTCCAGTATTCTTGCCTGGGAAATCCCATGGACTGAGGTGCCTGGCAGGCTGTAGTCCATGGGGTTACAGAGTCAGACACGACATAGCAACTAAACAACAGTAACAAAATATTCCATACACTTCTTATATTCTTTGCCCTGGGTGGTGAAAGGAGTGAGTCAAATAGTCATTACAATAATTTTCAAGTGATTCCTCTGTTTTCTTCCTCACTCTTTTTTCTTTCTTTCATTTTATTTTTACTCCCACTTTTTGCAGTGTCTTATAACTTTCTGGAGTTCTTCAGAGAAAATTCACTGAAAACTATTCCCATGAACCTGTGCTGTATCCTCTTCCTTACTGTAAATCTGTGACTACTTTTTCACCTGCTTTCCATTTTTCAATGTTTTTTCCCTTGCAAATCAGTCTCTACATTATGCCCCATTTCTCTTGATGAATACCATTTTATTCCTTTTATACCCTATTATTTTGTAATGGACTTTGGAGGAATGAAAGACAATCAAGTGGCCAACTGACCATTTCTCGACAGATATAAAGAATATCTTTATTTTAAAATGGCCTCAGTAATGGCAGAAGTAACAAAAGTATCAGAAGTGCTTTTAGTAGAGGTAGTTGTAGTCATTACAACAGTAACACCCCATAGTATGTACTATCATTACACCATTAATATCAGTTCGTGACACCACATAATTAATATCATCATATAACTTACAGAAACTTTTAGGGACTTTTAATTTTACTTCACTTAATCTTTACAATAGCTATGTGGAAAGGAACAAGAATGTATCACTGATCATTACCCACGTGTCTTACTTTATAGATGTGAAATGTAAGAATCAGGGAAGGTAAATAATTTGCTCGACTTCGCTCAACTAGTAGGTGCTGTAGAATATTCTACTCAGTCATCCTACTTTTCCCAGTATTCATAACCCATGACCATAATTTGCAGAGTGAGTATCAAACAGTAGGTATGAATTTGATTCAAAACATTTCCCAGACTTTTTCTCATCTTGTGATTCTTATAGCAGCCATAGAACATGAATCTTCCCTTCAAAAATTATTTTTTTTTAGAAAATTAGAGTAGTTCAGACATTTTATTATTATTACAAATTCTGAATTAGAGAGAAATTTTCTTATTAAAAGGTTTTACCATAAATTGGAAATCTCTAGTAGTCCTCCAGAGAAGGCAATGGCACCCCACTCCATTATTCTTGCCTAGAAAATCCCATAAGTGGAGGAGCCTGGTAGGCTGCAGTCCATGGGGTCACTAAGAGTTGTACACAACTGAAGCGACTTAGGAGCAGCAGCAGTAGTCCTCAGATAAAATATGACTAAAATAAAACTGTTCTTCGCTTTCTCTGGATTTCAGTCATCCTGTTTCAGAATTTTCTCAGGCATCCTTTGATCCACAAGTCAAGCATTTATTTAAACCACCTCACACTGACTTCCTGTCTACTTAGATAAAAATAAAGATCATTCAGTAAGTTTGCTTAAGAAGTATTATAATTGTAATAGTAATTATATAATTATAATTATATATATATATAATTATTATAGTCTAGGACTTTTGGCTAATAGTCTCCATGTGTTCAGTGTACAAAGTGTACCAGTCTGTGTCCAGTGTACAAAATGATTGTTCTTTAAAACACTGCAGTTGGAATTAAAACCCAGATATTATTTATGCTTAATTCAACATTTGCCCTATAATAGCATACACTTCATCTTTTTATTAGAAAAGGATTTACATTTAAATTCCCTGTCAGTAATAGATCCTTATCTTAAATCTAAGTTCCCTGATAGCACCTCTCCTTCCAAAAAAAAAAAAAAAATGAAGAACATCTTACCAAATATTGAAACCAGACCATCTGATTTTCTTTCCTTCCTGTTCTTCTTCCATGAGAAGAATACATTTGGTCTGACTTAATGTCTCAGAGATGTGTCTCACCCCAAAATTATTGGCTGTTATCCAGGCAACTTTCTTGCAACCATGTATGATTTCAGAGTTTAAATGCACTCCTTGTCTGGAGGGAAATTTCATGGTTGAGAATCAAACGATTCTTAATTCTTTCCGGGAAGACGAGCTTCTCTGCAAGTCTGGTTCAGTTCTTACCTCCATCCTCTACCACAAACACACATATCCATGCAACTCCTGGGACATATCAATCCTTCCCCAGGGTGTTGCCAAGAGACTTGGATTACCTCGCACAGCAAAGAGTAAAAAGATCAGGTACTAAGGTATTGCATAGCACAAAAACCATTCAATGATGATTTATTTTTGTCTCAATTTGGAATATGCTTGTTTCCATTAGTTGCTTTCAATAATAAAATGTTTATGAAATACATTGGGAATGCCAACTCAGTTGTGTACATTTTATGCTTTTAAAAGTAGAAAATGCTTATGTGGCAATTTTCATGAACTTTGTAGAGTCATGAGTTTAAAGGACATTTGAAAAAGCTGTCTAGTTTCATCCCTAATTTTGTCACTGAGCAGCATGACCTCTTGCCAGGTGTACAGCAGTGACATTGCCCTCTCATAGGTGTGGAAAAGTGCTAGAAATCTACCTTTCCAAATATCTTTCTTCAGACCTCAGAGCAAATAGAAAGGACTATGGAGAATTTTGAATCCCAGCTGAAGCTCTGTAAATTTTCACATTACCACCTATAGAGTGTGAATAAATATATAGACAAATCTGTAAAGATAAAGGAGATAAGGCACCTATCCTATCATAGTTCCATATAATAACTGTTACCAGGTCTTTCCCTTCATTTTCTTCTGGTTTGTTTTGTTCTCTTTCCTTTTTGACTTATTTTGAGAGGAGAATAGCTTCAGAGAAAGTCGTGGTTTTCCACCACAGGATGAGGCTAAATGTAGGGATCCCATGTAAGGATAAATGGCTGCCTAGAGAAGAAACACACTGCTTCACAGCCGATTTTTGTCACCTGGTCATCATCAGGAAGTGTGCGAATGTCAAAGGAACACTGGACCACTTAGAACCAGAAAATGATGCATACACTCCAGATGCTTTTATGGTTGCTTCTCCTGTTTCTCTATGCAATTGTGCCCAACAACGAAGGTTGATCTTGATTCTTACCTATAAACCCATCAAGTTCATGGGAGAGTCTGCCCTTTTGCTAATCCCACATCCTGTTTTCCCTCTTGAATGAGATCTTCTGTTTGGTTCTCAGAAGAAAATCCTCACATGCTTGACTTTTATACATCTTTTCTGTCTATTTTCCATTATGAGGGTGAAAAAAGTTTATGGCATAGGACGTTGCTGTGTAATGGTACATAGTTTCAGCATTGCAATATAAAAAAGTTCTGGGACGGTGAAGGTGGTTGCACAATAACCAAACAGTGCACTATATGCAATTTTAAGTGGTTAAAATGGTACATTTTACGTTATCTATACTTTACTACAATCAAGACTTTTTAAAACTTTCTGACCAAAGGGAACAAAAATAATCTTATATGGATTGACTTATGGTTCCCAACATCATGTTTGGGAAGTGGTCATGAATAGATTTTCTCCACCTCTCTCATGAAAGGAGATATTACTTTACTCCTCAACACATGAATTTGCTGCTAACCACAAAAGTGCTGAGTCTCATTTCTTTTGGAATCATTAAATCAAAATGCATAATAAATACTTTTTCTTTTTCAAAACAATCTGTTACATGCTATTTTGAGAAAGCTATATTTGGACTATAGAGCATGACCTAAGTTTGAGAAAAATCACAAATTTTGACACCAATACTATCATTTAGAATGAGCAAAACTTTCCGCACTACTGTTTATAAGTAATAGAGTCCGCAGAAAGAAATGAGAATTTTTAAATTTACTTTTTAAAAAATATACTTTATATATAATTATCTCTTGTAATTAAACAAGAGAATTTCACTAATAAAATAGTAAAAATGTACTGGGTTGGACAAAAATTTGTCAGGTTTTTCTGTATGCTGTTATGGAAAAGCCCAAATGAATCTTTTGGCCAACACAATATTTTGCAATGATAATTTTTTAGTTAAAATCAATTTTCTAAATGTTCATAACTAAATCAGCTTATAAATTCACTATTCAGTTAAAATGAAAAATAAGGCAAAAAGAGAAGGAAAATATTTCCCTCTCATGAGAAAGAAGAGAAAAATAATAAGGATTCAAGGATTCCTGAGTTTGCCTTAAGGCTAAAGAGTTAAGATGTAGAAAATAGGATTAAAAACTAATATTCTCTCATGAAATTAAATGGAGAATGTGTGCTAGTAAGGAAGGAATATGTTGATAAAGATTTGAAAAACATATCAGAATATCCGCATATGATAATATACTACAAAAATATATTCTTAACTATATATATAATATATATAAATATATATAAATATATATAAATATATATATATAACTATATATAAAAATATGTACAACTATATATATATATAACTATATATATAGTTGCAAGAGTCGGACATGACTTAGGGACTAAACCACCACCCACCACATATGCTATAAAAGCATAGTACATTATATATAGTTATATATGGTGTACCTAATTGTATAGTTAAGAATATATATCATGGAATATGTAATACATAAGAATATATATATAGTTAAGAATTTATTTTTGTTTGGTTTCTGAGTCATGTTCAACTCTTTTGCAATCCCATGGACTGTGGCCCACCAGGATCCTCTGTCCATGGGATTTCCCAGGCCAGAATTCTGGAGTGGGTTGCCATTTCTCTCTCCAGGGGATCTTCCACATGCAGGGACTGGACCCTGGTCTCCTGTATTGGCAGGCAGATTCTTTACCACATAAATCCATAGTTGAGAATAAACACACCTACACACACACACACACATGCATATATATATCTTTAGTTGCTCAGTCACATCTGACTCTGTGACCCCATGTACTGTAGCCTGCCAGGCTCCTCTGTCCATGGGACTTTCCAGGCAAAAATACTGGAGTGGGGTGCCATTTCCTTCTCCAGGGGATCTTCCCCACCCAGGGATCAAACTCTGTGTCTCCTGCATTGCAGGCAGATTCTTTATGGTCTGAGCCACCAAGAAAGCCTATATGTATATATATATACACACACACATATAAATATGTAGACTACTCCATTGCAATAATACAGTTCTACTAAAAGAGTAAGGGTGTGCAGAGAAACAGTTGCCATATAATGCAATCTCATTTTACATCATGATGCAACAAGCTTAAGAGATTCAATGACTTCCCCAACTTCAAATGCCTTGTGAGTGGCACTCTGGGCTAATATCTGCAAACTAATTCTCATTGCACTGCACAATATGATTCCCCTATGAAAGTCCATAACTTCTGCAGGAAGAAATGGTAGAATCTCCTCCCTTGCTGAGTTAAATAAAAAGAAAAAACAGCTTTCTTGGACATCTTAATATTCAAAAGAATTTTGATTAAATATGAGATGTCAATAAACTAATCATGTGTATTAATTCATATGGCTTTTAATACTCCGAAATGTTTTTCATCTCATTAATATGAGATGAAATTGCATTCATTTAATTGCATAGAAATGAAATAAATAGCAACAGAAATACCTCCAAAACTTGAGCTTTCCAAGGAAAAGTAAGTTTCTGTGTAGCATAAGATATTTTATCTTTTGTTGTGGGAGCTGGGGCATGCTGTGTGGCATGTGGGAACTCAGTTCCCAAACAAAGGATCGAACCCTTGCCCCTTGCATTGGAAGCACAAAGTGTTACCCCCTGGGCCGCCAGTGAGGTCCCAAGATATTTTAAATTAGAGTAATTAATAGCTTCCTCGAAGCAGAGGAGAAAGACTTGGACCCAATTACATGACCTATTTTCACATATGACTCGATGTTATGGTTTGGATGTTCTGATTCATCCACCTTTACCCAGCTGAACTCCCAAACAGTGTTAACCTCTTTGGAAACCAGGATACTTCTCTGGTTTACACATCCAGTAGTAAAGTGGTAGCTTCTTGCTCTTTTTACTTCAAGTTGGTTTTCTTTCACTATTTGTCCCCAAAGATGTAGCACTTGCTTTTACCCCTGCCTGAAATGTTTCCCACGAGGCCCCTGAAAAGCTGCCATGTTTTCGTGATTTAGCTTTCAGCTCAACTCTCACCGTCTTAGAAAAAGTCATTCCTCTGCCACCTTCATCTCAGTTTCTGCTTTCCAACTTTTCTGTAATTGGTCACCTTTTGCCTCCATGTAGTACTTTTAATTACTTCAAAATTTATGTTTTTTAATAAGAATTCCCTCTAGGCACAGTCTAAACATACATCTTCCAACACTATTTGCTTGATCCCACTTCCTCCACCTTCTGTAAGACAGTCACTCTCCCAACCAAAGCACTGGCTCTAAGCTCCCATTAGTTTCCAAATCTCTGTTGCTCCTGAATTACATTCCATAACATCTAATGATGCCCACAAGGCTGTTTTTTTTGTGTTTTTTTTTTTTTTTTTTTCCTGTGCTGGGTCTTTGCTGTGGACTGTGGTCTTTCTCTAGTTGCGGAGCACGTGCGTTGAACAGTTGAGCCACAGGGGCTTAGTTAGCCCTCAGTATGTGGAATCTTGGTTCTCCAGCCAAGGATCAGACCCAAGTCCCATGTATTGAAAGGCATATTCTTAACCACTAGACCATGAAGGACACCCTAAGGCATGTTACTTAAGACCATCATCTCATTTGTTCAAGAGAGGCCTATACTCCACTAAGATTTTATGTGAGCTGCTATAAGAGCTTTTAGTGAAAGTCAAATCTTTCAGTCATGTCCAACTCTTTGCGACACCATGGACTGTAGTCTACCAGGCTACTCCTTCCAAGGGATTTTCCGGGCAAGAGTACTGGACTGGGTTGCTATTTCCTTCTCCAGGAGATCTTTTAGACCCAGGTATCGAACTGGGTCTCCCACATTATAGGCAGATGCTTTACCATCTGAGCCACCAGGGAAGTCACCAATAAATTTTTAAACATTTAAATAAAGGATTTATCTGTCACAGAGTGGTAGAAAATAAACCAAATTATTTAGCCATATCCTTTGGAGAGTCATTATAGAGCTTCTCATTTCTTGAGAGAGCAAACAAGAAATTCAACATTTAGCTTGAATTCAGTATGCATTCCTTCTTACTTACTGAGCATACTTCACCCACTCTAACTCCCCTATGTCATTATGTTTCATGAATCTAGAAAACCTATACAAAACCAACACCAGGGATGCACTTTGAGTGACTTGGGGAAATATTTTTAGAATCTCATATTAAAAGGCACAAAATAGAATAGTGTTACTCCATGTGGAGTGGCAAATCACTTGTATTTTGTGCACACACAAATGTTGGCATAAGCTTGGTAGAATACACTTTAACTATCTGGGGATAAGAGGGACTGTTAACACATTAGATATCATTTGTCACCCAACCCCACCTCATGCCTAATTACACTGTATAGAAAGTTAAGTAGGCCCTGAACTAAGAGATGTGGAATCACAGGCAGCACAATCCTATTATGATTTTCCCCAGCACGGCATAGTTGTTCTTTTTTTTTTTTTTTCCTGATAATGCAAAGAACTTCGTAATTATACATTTTCTGCCACTGAGAGAGCCAGTGTGTAATTATACAGTTCAAATGCAATAGTTCTGGTTACTGTTCAAATACATGTAGCTACATGGGATTAAAATGTATTTAATGCTAATTACATAGAACTGTGATGGGACCTATGACTGCTTTTATGGTGAATATGAAATGTGTAGGTGTCATCGACCTGCTTTGTATGTGAGGGTAGTGTCTATCCCTGTGTGCAACTTTGCACAACCATTCTATTAGCGTGATGCTCTTGATATTTTAATGCCAACATTACAAACATTATACAATGAAGTAATGGAATCCACACTGGAATTGATTTGGGGTAAATAGTGTATATTTATTACTTGTGTATATTGGTGTGGTTTTTTTGTTTTACATTATATTTGATTACAGGGTATTTAATATAATTCCCTGTACAATACATTGGATCTTGTTTGTCTGTTTTACGTATAGTAGTTTTCTTCTGTGTTTCTTTTAACTGATTTTTTTTGTTGTTCAGCAGGAACCATCAGGTAATCTCACCAACGACCAGCAGATGGTGCTGCATTGAATAACGTTGTGTTTTCAACTGTCAATGAATGCTAGAACCAGTTTGGAGATGGAGTACCTCTGAGAAATACTCACGTCCAGCCTCTCATTTTGCAAATGAAACTGCTCACACGCAGAGAGGTGATACCATTTCTACAAGAACGCTTTAGAGACAAATGCCTGATGTGGCATTCAAATCCTGGTGTGTTTAAAACATGCTATCCTATCTTTCCTTGTGACTGTGGCTTCATTGCATCAAAGGAAGAGGAGTCGGAGGATAATGGTCAAATTTTAAGTCCTAGTTGGGACATACTAGCCGTGTGATCCTGGGCACATCATTTATCCATTTTACTCTTAGTTTCCTTTGTGGAAAGAAAAGGGGCAGGGATTAAAATCAGGCCTGGGCTTCCCAGGTGGTGCAGTGGTAAAGAATCTGCCTGCCAGTGCAGGAAACACAAGAGATACAGATTCAGTCCCTCAGTTGGGAAGATCCCCTGGAGTAGAGAATGATAACCCACTCCAGTATTCTTGCCTGAAAAATCCCATATACAGAGGAGCCTGGCAGGCTACAGCCCATGGGGTTACAAAGAGTCAACCACAACATACACACTTAAAAGCACACTTACCGTATAGTTTTCTTTTATGCCAAGTTGTAAAAGTTCTATGTAAAATAGTTAATAATTATCTATATAGCAGATTTTCTAGACATATTGGTCCCATGTGAATTTAAGGGATCATATGTGTTTCATCATTTTTACAATCCTAAAGCTTTGGTTACATACAGTACTTTGTTCTATATTTAAGATGAGCAGCCTTTTGCTCTCAGTAGTTTATGCTCCAAGACAGATATTCAAATGCAGAGCTGTAGAAAAACAGCAAAATGTAAGTATTCCAAGTAATCACAGAAGCCACTGTTGTGGAAGAGGGAATATGGTTTTTTCAGCCTGGACTTTTTGAGTCTCATTCAGTTCCTGCATTCTTCTCCTGTTCGCCAGTATTACCTCCTATTGGATTCTGGTGTGATGTGCATTCTGAAGCTAGTCCCTGTCAATAATTAGGTCTGTGACATTAGTTCCTTTCCTGTTGTGGCCCTAGTGTATTTTTGTGCAAAATGAAGGGCTGTACTACATAGATGATTTCTCTTTGAAACTCTGTAGTTCTATTTTTACCCCTGTAGTCTTATGTGACACACCCTTTCCCCTACACACACACACACATACACACACACACACAATCTGGCATAACTCTCCCCCAATAAAATGCCTGTATTATTTTTGTTGTCTACTAGATTTTGTAAACGAGATCCGGTCTCTCAGTGACAGTACTTCAGCAGATGACTGGCATCCAGTGAGACATTAGCAAACATGATGCAAGAAGAGGCTTATGAGCACTCTCACAGTGGACTTGGTATTTAGCACAATTTCTCCTGCAATCCTGAGATCACCATGCAGAGAAGCTCACACTAGCCTTATGCAGAAATGCCAGGGAACCCAGGTAACAGCCAGAACTCAGACACCAGACATACACTTCACCCCAGCCATTTAAGCCCCCGCCTGAGGCCCCAGACCGTAGTGTTGTCCCTGCTATCTCCAGCCAAATATCTGATCAGTAATTGTGAGCAAATAAAACAGCGGATGTTTTCAAGCTATTAAATCTTGAGGTGGTCTGTTACACGCCAAGAAATAACTGAAACACTACACAGCCTTGTGGCTTGCCGTTAGCTCAGCAGCTCTAAGCCTCCACTCCCTCATGTATAAGTGATGCATAATAATAGAACCAGTGGCACAGGAGTAATAGTGCTACATGGAAGAACGCAAGGGTAAGAGACAGTGACAGGCACCAAAGACCTCGGTGCTAGTTATTATTAAAGGAAAACACTGTCATCATCCGATAGATATGGCTCCAAAAGTTTCGCTCAAGTAAAATGAAAGATTGACTATTGTTAGGAGGTTAACAAAGTAACTGGGATAAACCTGCATAGCTGACAAATGGGAATTCCAGGGTGGCTGCAGTGATCCAAATATGACCCATTTCCAGCTGTTGTTTAATGTACTCTGGTGGCTTTTCTCCGTTGCTTAAATAATTATGGGAATAATTCTGAGACCCTCAGCTCTCTGGGACTTCCAGGAACCTCATGATTACTTGACAATTGCTTCCCCAGCTCTGCTTGGGGGACTAAGCCAAGAGATTGCTGATTACATCGGGACAGTTTGTCTCTTTGCTTCCTGAGAAGGGGGTCTCCTGATATTATTTCCACCCTAATTTTTCCCTCTTCATCCTCCTTTATGCTCTTCCCTTCCCTCTAATTCCTTCACTCCAACCCCATTCCCATCAATTGCAAGAACTTTACACTTGCCTTCATTTGAAATCTTGGGCCACGTGAGGGAACAAGGCTGGGTAGCTGCTAATCACATTTTGTCCAGATTTCTGTGTTTTCTGGTTATATTATCATGGTGTTTTGCTGTGCTACAATTCTTTGCTATCATCATCATAGCAAATTATCAAATTTCGTGGACAGAGGATCCTGGCAGACTGTAGTCCATGGGGTCACAAAGAGTCAAAACGTGACTGAGCAGGCGCATGCCATGTCTCACATGCTTAATTTTTTGCAGATTTTTATGTATCGTATGAACAGATTGTATACTACGTATACATATGCAATAAAAGGTATGCATTACTATTACACATGCTTTAGATATTAACAATTACCTCTCAAATGGAGTAAATCATGTGCCCAAAATCATACAATAAGAGCTGAACCGGGACAGATCACTATCTCTCGCTGATGACGTTCTCGCCATATGTGCAATGGGGAAATTTTACATACCTCCTACGGTCATCATGAGGATTATGAGTAATAATACAGGCAAGTAACCTATGATAGTGTTTGGTATACAACTATGATGCCTTTACCTCTTCTTATTCTGGAAAATACCCCTTATCAGAATTTCAGGGCTCCATTAGTGGTACGTATCCACCCTTCCCGGGTGGCCCTAGTTAGTAATGAACCTGTCTGCCAATTTAGGAGATACAAGAAATGCAGTTTCAGTCCCTGGGTTGTGAAGATCCCCAAGAAGAGGAAATGGCAACCCACTCCAGTGTTCTTGCCTGAAGAATCCCATGGACAGAGAAGCCTGGTGGGCTACAGTCCGTGGGGTGGCAGAGTCGGACAGGACCGAAGCGACTGAGCATGCATCCACATGAGATCTCCTATATTAAAAAAACTATGAAAGACTCCACATTGAGTCTTTTTAACAACTCAACCCTCTGCAGTACATATCCAAATTACCTAATATATGTGTGATAAAATGAATATTTGCATTTTTATTTTCTGAGTTGAATGTAAATTACTAACCTGGATGTCTCTTCTGCTGCAACCACCAAGCTCTAGAGTTCACCAAGTCTCCTGTGTATTGTCACCGCTCTATAGATCATTCTTGAGTTACTTTTTATTCCTACAGTAAATTAGATTGAAAGACTGCTAGCACTGTTCAGCACGCCCATGAGACAACTGTAACTTGATCAGGGTTATGCAGCCAATCAGTAATGGAAGGAAGCAGAGGCAGGAGACCTCAGCACAGAGTATTATTAGACCAATGATAAGGTGTTACTTGGCCCTTAGGGGAAGCAAGACATCAAGCAGATATTGAAGTTAGTAACAGGATGCACTTTCCTAAATCATATTGTTGAGAATCTCTTGGGAAACCAAGCATCATGGACAATGGTGCTGTGTAACATGGAAACTGAAGTTGCACTGCTGAGCCAACAGGGATTTTTGTTTGTTTGTTTGTTTGTTTCCTCTATCTTTTGGTAGCCATTCTTTGGTTAGCTTGGATCAAGGAAAGGAACCAGAAAAGTCCTCCACAGGCTAGTCCAGAGATTTTCCTATACTACCTGTGTGCTTCCAGAGTTTTGTAGAATCAAAAACTCTGAGGGTCAGAGTTTAATATCATCTAGTACTGTTGCCTGGAAAATCCCATGGGCGTAGGAGCCTGGTAGGCTGCAGTCCATGAGGTAGCTATGAGCTGGACACGACTGAACGACTTCACTTTCACTTTTCACTTTCATGCATTGGAGAAGGACATGGCAACCCATTCCAGTGTTCTTACCTGGAGAATACCATGGACAGTGGAGCCTGGTGGGCTGCTGTCTATGGGGTCGCACAGAGTCGGACAAGACTGAAGCGACTTAGCAGCAACAGCAAAATGACCACATCACAATATTCAAGCCATTTCTGTAATAATTCCTTTGACAGATGGTTAGTTTCTACCTGAGCATGTTCCTTATCAGAAAACTCACTGCTGCTATTGTTGTTCAGTTGCTGAGTCACATCTGACCCTGTGACCCCATGGCCCCTCTGTCCTCCACCATCTCCTGGAGTTTGTTCAGATTCATGTCTACTGAGTCAGATGCCATCCAGTCTCTGCTGCCCCCTTCTCCTTTTGCCTTCAGTCTTTCCCAGCACTGAAGTCTTTTCCAATGAGTTGGCTCTTTGCATCAGGTGGCCGAAGTATTGGAGATTCAGCAAAGCCTTTCCAATGATTATTCAGGGTTGTTTCCTTTAGGATTGACTGGTTTGATCTTGTTGCAGTCCTGGAGACTCTCAAAAGTCTTCTCCAGTACTTGTGCTGCAGGAAAATCATTACCATCTAAGTAACTTGTACATTCCTTTCAATTTTTCTAGCTCAATGGATACCTTGCCATCCTTAAATTTTATCCATTTTCTCCTCCATTGTTATCTTTTGTGTTATTAATGGATCATCAGATATTTAACTCATAGTATCATAATTTTTCCTTGTCTTCACCATGTCTTGTATTTTTCATGTCTTCTAATCCTTAGGGGAAACATCTACAGTTCTTCCAATCATTTATTTTCTCCTCATATTATTTTTTTATGTATGATGGTTTTAAATTCCCTCATTAATGTGATTTCAGGAAATGGAAAGAACACATACCATTTGGTTCAGATCTGGCTCCATTTCAGCTACAGGAATGGATGTTGGACATGTTATTTAATGGCATTTATTGGATGGTATCACCGATGCGTGATGAACATTAACTTGGGCAAACTTCCAGGAGATGGTGAGGGAAAGGGAGGCTTGGCATGTTGCAGTCCGTGGGGTCGTAAAGTCAGAGATGACTTGGCGACTAAACAACAACAATGTTATTTAAATTTCACATTTCCGTTTGTTCTTCTGAAAAATAACACAACGTTTTTAATAGATGGATGCTTCCAACAGCTGTCCAACAGGCTTGCACCTTTATTTAAATCTGGGCAACCATATCACATGGTTGACTGATTAGAAACTTACTCTGACTAATTATAAATTTTTTGCTTCCTTTTTTGTGGTTTGAACTTCCCACCTTATATTTATATAATCGGCACTCAGATCTAAATACAAGCCTTTTCACTGTTCTCGTTTTAGTTTAGTAGATTCAGTCCATTTTTCCAGAAATAGATTTAAAAAGTCTTTAGATTGTTTCTATCCAGACAGCTTTGTGATATTGGCTCATATTTTATAGGGGATTATATAATAGGTTATATTATATGATAGGACTTCCCAGGGGGCTCTAGTTGTAAAGAACCCACCTGCCAATGCAGGAGATATAAGAGACATGGGTTCCACCTCTGCGTCAGGAAGATACCTTAGAAGAGGGCGTGACAACCCCCTCTAGGATTCTTCCCTGGAGAATCCCACGGACAGAGAAGCCTGACAGTTCGTAGGGTCACGAAGAGTTGGACGCTACTGAAGGCACTTAGCACACAGCACACACGTATGATAGGTTATCTCATGCTTGACCAAGACCATAGACACTAAGTGCAGGCCTCGCATAGGTCCCTGGTGCAGTCTCAGGTTATGCTCTGTCTCCAGCCAGTCTTAGCAATGTGCAGCAGTGGTGCCTGGGGAAAATGTTGTGCCTGAATTCATGACTGCATCTCATAAGTAGTTTAGAATATACTTCATATCTATGTGAAATGAGCAAATAATTAGCTAACAGCAGGACTTTTGTTTAAATTTGATCATCATGGCTCTGGCTATTAAAATGGAAATCGCATTATTGATCTCTGGATTTCTCTAGCTGTGTTTTGGAGCCAGTAGTGCAACCAATGCAATTCCTTCGGTTTATAACACGTCAGCTTTTTTGCCCCCCCCTACTCCAATATATCTACCATGTGGGAGTTATCAGACCTGCCTGTGAGAGTGAGATATGTCCATGACTTTGTTGTTTACTCTTCCATTTGGCTTTGCAAGTGATTTTTCTTGAGTTTTACTGAGATATTTGCAGTAGCCAAAGCATTCCAAGGTTAATTTCTAACTAAGATTCTGTATATTCATCTGACTTCTTTTAGGTCTTTTGAGGATAAGCCTAAAGATAGCTTGTTTGATTTTGGCTTTCTACATCCCCTCTCAGGGTAACTATGAATACAAATATTCTCCCAAGTTCAATAAACTAAGCTTATGATGCTATGTTATGACATATTATCTGGTCTCCTGATCTTTTAAAACCTAATAGCTGTTTCTCTATGATATCTTGCTTCTGGTCTGATCATATTTATAGTTTCCCTTTACTATCACTACTGTCTTTAAAAAATGTTTTATGTGTTATTTGGTCTTTAAAACCTTGTTTTCTTTCTGTAAACCTCAACAACTCATCTAATTCCAATATCTGGGACCCTAGCCATCCTATAAATTTTTCTTCGATCAAATTTATGGCATGCAGAAAGTGAGTTGAGTGTTGAATTCTGAACTGACTTTAAATAACTTAAGTCACTACAAGGAAAAGATTGGTTACTAGGGTAGAAGTTAACTGTGCCTGACATCCCCAACCTTCTCTCTCTTGCCTCTGCCTTTGAACATTCCTGCCCTCTAGTCCTTTCAGATGTTTATGAACAGAACTATACCAGTTGATCCCAAACTCATTTGCACAAGGATAATGATGCATTCCAAAGTGGCCTGGGGCTTAGGGAGAGGAATTGCATGCTATACAAAAATAAAGAACATTAAACTACATTAATTATGCTGGAGCACAAGTTTCTAGGTCTCATGATTGCTACAAAAGAATTATAGGCAACTGCCTTTCAAATCTTGTCATATGAGATTCTGTGGCAGAAATCTACCAGACGAATCATTTCTTCAAGGAAACCTTCTTTGATAATCTATGAGCTATATACTAGGCATATTTGTCATATTTTCCATGACAATATTTAATATATTAAAAGATAAAATCTGTAGAAAGCAACCAAATACAGACTGTGCTTCAATCTGAAAGAAGTGGTGTTTTAAGGACTGCTTTTATAAATATAGTGTCATGATTGGAATGGAAAAACCTTTATTTATGGACAAGGTAGGCTGGCTTACATAAGAAAATCTTTACCATTTTTAAAGGCTTAAGATATTTTGCTAAAAAAAAATGTAATATTCAACTACAGTCTGCTTTTCAGTGCTTCCCAGTGTATAACTGAATCCTGTAAATTGTTAAATAAGTGTAAAATAATTTACAATTGTATGTGTCTCTGGTTCTCTGTGTACTTAAAAGTGTTATTTGAATATATTAGCTCATTTGATTAGCATAACAACTCTGTAAAGTGGTTATTATCACCTGCAGTTTATAGATGAACAAAACTGTCTTAAGAGTGGTCAGGTGACTTGTCAGAGGTCATTCAGGTAATCAACCAACAGAATTGAGAGTCAAACCTGTTTTCTTGCCTCTCAATCCAATGTTATTTTAATTCTACTGGCTATCTATTTAGGGAAAGTTGTTTTTAAGGTTTTTGAAGCCTGAAGGAGCAAACAAAAGAGAGGAAAAAAGACCTGTACATAGATAAGAAAATTACCAAAATATCTGAGGTAAGGAGGAAAAAAAAAAAAAGAAAAAACTTTGGAAAGAAGATCAAAACAAAATACAAAGAATGCATTGTTATATCTTCTTTGGAAAAGGTAAAAAACGTATTTAGTATTGTGCTCACTTGATCAAATCTTCTGGAAGTCCATCAGTTTCCTGAGTTCACAAACTACTTATTCCATCTGCACAGTTGTACTTCTAGTGGCTAGTGCTGCAATTGATACACAGTATATGATTCATACATTTTGTTGCAGGAATATTGAATGTGCACTATGACTGCATATAGGACTCTCCTGTTCTCTGAATTTAGGAATGATGAGAGCCTTGCAGGTATAATCTGAAGCACCAAGGAAGAAATAACTCAGGTTCTGCATTCTACCCCAGACACCAACATGACCATTACACCTTGTTCCTGGAATGAACATGGAAAACACTCTTCCTCTTTATGAACTTAGTTTCTTCATCTGTGGAGGGCAAACCTACCTCTGAGGGTTGCTAGTGTAATGAGTGTGATCTTTTAAAGTTAAATATTTATTTTCTCTTTAAACTTTTTAAATATACAGTTTTTCTTCTCCTTAGATCATCAAGCTCCTGATAAAAGCACCGAAGGAAGACAAGGTTATAGAATGTTACAATGTTAACAAAAGAATCTGAAGATGTTATCTTTCTCAGTCAAAGGTAAGTCTTGAGCATTCTAAACCACAGCTCTTCCATCAAGAAGCTGGTTGTCATCTTGTGGAAAACAGAAATAGTGACAATTTTTCAACCAGGTGATAACATGACCCAGATGGACTGTTAAAAGTACTTCTGCAGAATCAGTTTACCAAATGGGACTAAATGAGATTATTGATTTTCCAATTAACTTAGTCAGAGGCATGCTAAGGAATAAAAATATTTCAATTAAAAATTGGTAAGCTAGGCCTTCCCATTTCAGGTTGAAAGGGCCAGTCATCACTCTCACTCTCACTACAAGAGTAATTTGAATAAACTGAAAATCAATGACTTTACTTGAATTTATAATGGAACTGAAGTTACAGGGCAAATTGCATCTTCCAAAATCCAGACAGAGAAGAGCTTGCAAAGAGACACATCTGAGATCTACTCGTCTGGAGCAAAAGCTGCTGGACACCAAAATCTTTTGGGAACAGTGAAGTGGTAATTTTAATGAAGTGCTGAAGGCTGAGTGCAGACTAACATGAGAATGGGAGACTCTAGGGAACGTCAAGCCTAAGGGACCCCTGCACTGCCATTTGCTTCCGCTGTAGTGAAACCCACCGGCTGCAGCTGAAAAACAGAGTGGGTTAGCAGAGAACAGCAGCAGCAACTTAAAAACCAATAGCAACAACCATGACCTTGGAAGAGAGGTTAAAATACCCATGAAAGTATAGCCCTGAGACAGGTAAAGAGTGAGACTTAATCAGAATGCTGTAGAATTTCCCTCTCAGCCACACCATATTATGACACAGAAAGCCTCTCCTATTAATGATAATGAGTCCCAGCCTAAAGAGTGGCACAGATCCTCTCTGAGCAACAGATAGAAACACAAGCAAGAAGCCAGAACATGGACAGTAGAGGGATCTGAAGCCTCTGGTAGGAATAGATTCAAAAACATTAAATAGTCAAACTCCTAGCCAGATAAACACTAAAGCCTGAGAACCTAACACTGATGCAAATCCAACTTTCAACAAAAAAATCACAAGTCATGCCAAAACAGAAATAAAAAATGAAGTGAGCATTACAACCAGACTCAGACACAAAACAGATGTAGGAATTATCAAAACAGGGATTTAATATATTTATGATCAGCATATTAAGGGTTCTAATGGGGGAAAAGTACAACATACAAGACCCAGTGGCTGCTCTCAACAAAGACACGGAAACAATGAGAGAATCAAAAGAAAATGATGGGGGGAGGAAAAGTAACCGAGAATGCATTCAAGAGAGTCATCAATATACTCAAGGTATCTGAGGAAAAATTAACAAGAGGTCAATAGCCACTTTCCAAACTAATATCCAACGAGAAGTAAGATGGAACAACAGAAGTAGTAATGGCAAGCAGATCAGAAAATTCAGAAACTGGGGGACAATAATGAAAGGTGAATACATATAATTGGAACAAAGCGAACAGGGCAGAAGATCTAGGGAACTCAGAGAGGACCAAATAGGATAAATCTGCCCCCTGCCCCCAACTTCACTCTCTATGCACAATGAAACTGAGAGCTGGTTCTTTGAAAATAATCACTGTATTGATAAACTTCTTCTCAGGTTAGAAAGAAAAAAAAAGACACAATTATCAATATTAAGAAAGAAGAGGATAGTTACTAATCCAATAGGCATTCAAAGGGCAATAATTTAACATTGTAAAAATTCTATGTTCACAATTTTAGATAAAATGGATCAATCCTTGAAAGAAACAGACTACCAAAATTCTCAAATAGATGAACCATATATCTCCATATCTAACAAAGGCATTAAATTAGTGGCTAAAAATCCTCCAAAAAGAAAACACATATCTCAGATGGTTTCACTGATAAATTCAACTATACATTTAAAGTAGAAATTGTGCCAATGTTATATGCTAAACAATCTCTTCCATAAAATATGTTAGGGGACGCATTGCATGTGATTTTATGAGGCCACCATTACCTTTTAATAAAACTATATATACATACCTTTTAATAAAACTACATATACATTATAAGAAAACTATAATCCAATATCTTGCATAAATGCAAATATCTTTAACAAAATATTAGTCAATTGAATTCAGCAAAATAGAAAAGGAGTTATATGTCACAACCAACTGTAGTTCTTTCCAAGATTGCAAGACTATTTTCAAAACAAGCAAACATAAAAGCCTCGCCAAGCTAGGAATAGGATAGACTTTCATTAACCAAATAAAAAGCATATTTGAAAAACTCTAACATCTTATACATCATACTTAATAGTGAAAGATTGATTTCTTTAACATGTCAAATTAAGCAAGGATATCCTCTCTCATTGTTCCTGTTAACATCATCCTGAAAATCTTATTTCATTGGATACAACAGTAAAAAGAAGAAGAAAAGATATACAAATTAGAAAGGATGAATTAAAGCCATTTTTGTTTTCAGATGATATGATGGATGATTTTTTCTATAAAAACCTCAACAAATCTATACATACAGAGAGAGAGAGATCTTAGAAATAATAAGTTAATATAACAACTTTGCATGTTTCAATGTTGATATATAAAAGTCAATTACTTTCCCATATATCAGCAATAAACAATTGGAATCAGATTAGTCATTTACTAATGAGTAAAGTCATTTACTAATGAGTTTAACAGCTTGGTAAAAATATAACAAAATATTCATAGAATCTCTGTGTAGAAAACCATAAAACAGATAACAGAAATCAGATGATCTAACCAAATGAATAGCTATTCCTTGTTCATATATTAGAAGCCTCAATATCTTTATGACACCAGTTCTTCCCAACTGCATCTGTTGAGTCAACAAAATTTTAATCAAGACCTTGACAAATTTTTCATAGACATCAGTTAACTAATTCTAAAATTCATCTAGGAAATCAAGAATTTAGAATAGCTAATGCATGTGAAGGACTCACATAACCCTACTTCAAGGTGGCCATAATGAAGATAGTGTAGTATTGCATTAAAAACAGATACATCAATCAATAGTTTAAAGTTAAAATGCCAAAAATAAACCAAAACAAATATAACCATATGATCTTTGATAAAGACAAAAACAATTCCATGGAAAAAGGATCATCTTTTCACAATAAATAGTGCTACAATTGGATGATGTCTGTACGTAAAAAATGATTTTAAACACAGACATTGTATTTTTCATGAAAATCAACTCAAAACGTATTATATACCTAAATTTAAAACACAAAGCTGTAAAATGTCAGGAATAACAATAATCAAAATTTTACATAAGTTTTAGATAGAATAATTCATGAAAATAAAAATTTTAATCATAAGAAAAATATAAATTGAACTTTATTAACATTAAGCATATTTTCTTTGTGAAAGAAATGGCAAATGAAATGAAAAGTGAAAAAACAAATCATAGACTAGTAAAAAATATTTGCAAATCACATGTTTGATGTGGGATTTGTGTTCAGAATATAAAATAAAAATTTAAAACTTAATAATGTAGGGAGGAGAAGGTGATGACAGAGGATTAGATGGTTGGATGGCATCACTGACTCAATGGGCATTAATTTGAGTAAGCTCCAGGAGTTGGTGATGGACAGTGAGGCCTGGCATGCTGCAGTCCATGGGGTTGCAAAGAGTCAGACATGACTGAGCACCTGAACTGGACTGAGCTGAATGTAAGAAAAACCTGAATAGACATCTCAGGACAGAATATACACATATGGAAGATGAACATATGGGAAGATGATCAACATCACTTATTACTATGTAATTTACAAGAAAAGGAACAAGATATAGCTACATATCTATTAGAATGTCTAAAATCCAAAACATAGACAACATTGATTGCTGGCAAGCATAAGAATCATCAGTAATTCTCATTCATCAGGAATTTTTATTCATTAAATAGGAGTATAAAGTGGTACAGCCACTTTGGAAGATAGTCTGGCACTTTCTGAAAAAACTAAGCAAATTTTTAACAGTACTCGTAACACAGCATCTTGCTCCTGAGCGTTCCCTCAGCTGATGAAAAACTTGTGTCCACATGGAAATGTGTATAAAATATTTATAAACCATTGATCATAATTACCAAAACTTGAAGCAATCAAGATATTATTCAAAAGGTAAATAAATACACCAACTTTGAGAAATCGGTACAAAGAAATGCTACTGAGTGATTTAAAGAAAACTGAACTATCTATGCTTGCAACAATGTAGATTACCTTTTTTTTTTTTTTTTGCTGTTTACAAGAGACTCACTTTATTTTCCCAGTTTTATTGAGATGTAACTGACATAGAAGATTATATCAGTTTAAACTGTAAAACATAATCACTTGGTATATTATATATACTGCAAAATGATTACCACAACTAAGTTTATTTGGCATCTATTACCTCCCATAGATTCATTTTTTTTCTTGTGATAAGAATTTTAAAGATCTTAAAAGTGTATGGCTAAACAAGAGAAGCCAATATAAAAAGAAAACATTCTGTATGTTTCCATCTACATGATATTATGCAAAGGACAAAATAACAGCAGTGGAAAATTATTTGATGCTTGCTGAGGTTTAAATATGGAAATTGTTGAACTGATGGAGCACAGAGTAATTTTAAGGTAGTGCATTTAGTCTGTATGATATCGTAGTGGAGGATATATGATGCTGTGTCAAAACCCATAATGCCTTACAGCATAGGAAGCTTAAGGTTTGCAAATTTTAAAAATTAATGAGGGGTTCTGGGAATCCAGGCTGAGATGAAGACTCTGATAAAACAATACCTCACTGAAGCAGGAAAAGTAAAAAGCATACTGACCTCAGTACCTTTGGAAACTAATGGTCATTGTAAAACTAAAGACAAAGGGAACTGTATATAAGCACTATACTTAATTTGGTAAAGTGATTTTCTGTGGGATTATAGGTTTGTATTTTGAAACCACTATATATGGATACTGTGACTGAATAAGTAAGTTGATGTATCTCTAGTGGCAGGAGACAAGATTCTTACTCTTAGAATTTGGAGTTACAGATAAGCAAGGGGGGAAGGCTAGACTGATTCATGAGGTATTAGAGACATCAATATTTACTTATAAATAATATAAATTCAGATTTTGAGGCACTAGTGATTAGAGATATGTGTTATACACAGGCGATCAGGCACCCATTTATTCATTAGCCCTGTCTGCTGAGATTCCTTGAAGCAATGACATTCCAGTCGCAATGACCACATCCAGTGCTCAGATTTTGGTTTCTAGTATCATTCTCCAACAACAACAACAACAAACCTGAGCTCTTTGGAGAAACGACTGATTCTAGGCTTGGGACAAGGAATATGCAAAGTTAGTCTTGGACATTTATAATACCAGAAAGTCAGGCAATGCTAAACACAACCAAACAAATAACCAAAAAATGATGTGCTTATGTTAGAGAGACACAAAAGACAGCTGAAAGAGCTTCCAATGACTGAAGCTGGGACAATTCAAAGGAGATAAAACTACACAGTAATATAACCCAACATATATAATAAATACCCATGAGTATGTATTAGAATAAACAAATGTTTAAATAAGCAAACAATTAAGGGAGAATAGACGAACATTCTATACAGAAGAATTTCAAGTGATTCATGTATAACAGATATGATAATCTCAAGGAGATGAAAGGTTATTCATTATCCATTAAGATGGTCTCCTTAAGGAGTGAACATCTTAAAAATGACTCTTTCAAAGAGGGGAAAGGAGTGAATTTACAAATGCGAGATCTAATATACACTCCCTCAATCAGAAGACCCAGATTATCAACAATAGTCAGTGATATTGATAGTATGTGCCTTCTGTATAATGTGATAAAAATAATACCTTTGCATCTGTGTTCTTCCTGTCCCAAACCAATAATCCCTGACTTAACACAATAAAAAATATTAGGCAGACTGAAAATGAATAAAATTTTACAAAATACCTTATCTGTACTACTCAAAACAGTAACATCATCAAACATAAGGAAACCTGAGAAATGATCTTAATCTAGAAGATGTAGGATGAGGCATGATTAAGTGTGGTATTTTCATAGAATCTACAAATAGAAAAACAGCATTAGTTAAAACTGAGGAATTATGAATAAAGTATGCACTTTAGTTAATAATGAGCAAAATATCAGTTCATTAGATCTGATAAATGAGCCACACTACTGTAAGAGGTTAATGATAGAATAAACTGGGTTCAGCTTATATAGAAACTCTCAATACTGCACTGGAAGCCTCTCCATAAATCTAACGTTTTCTAAAATAAAATAGTTACTTAAAAATCTCATGCTGTATTATGATCACAATAAAAAAAAAATCTTGTTTTAAAAATTAGGTACCATGGGAGAAAATACTTTCCAATTAACTGACAAAGGATTAATTTCCAAACTGAATAAGCAGCTCGTACAGCTCAATGTCAATGCTTTCAAACTGTGATGTTTGAGAAGACTCTTGAGAGTTGCTCAGACAGAATGGAGATCAAACCAGTCCATCCTAAAGAAAATCAAGCATGATTATTCATTGGAAGGATTGATGCTGAAGCTGAAGCTCCAACACTTTGGCCACCTGAAGCAAAGAGTCAACTCACTGGAAAAGACTGTGATGCTGGGAAAGATTGAAGGCAGGAGGAGAAGGCGACGACAGAGGATGAGATGGCTGGATGGCATCACCAACTCAATGAACAAGAGTTTGAGTAAACTCAAGGGGATGGTAAAGGACAGGGAAGCCTGGCATGCTGCAGTTCATGAGGTCACGAAGAGTCAAACACAGCTTAGTGATTGAGCTACAATAGCTCAATATCAGAAAAACAAACAGCCCAATCAAAAAATGGCAGAGAACCTAAAGAGACACTTCTCCAAATAAGACATGCAGATGACCAATAAATACATGAAAAAAAATGTTCAACATTACTAATTATTAGAGAAATGCAAACAAAACTGCAATGAGGTATCACCTTATACCAGTCAAAGTTGCCATCATTAAAAAAAAAAAAAAGAAAACTACAAATGATAAATGCTGGAAAAGATATGGAGAAAAGGGAACCCGTTTGCACTGTTGGTTGGAGTGTAAGTTGATACAGCCTGGTCATTCCTTAATAAACTAGGAATAAAACTACCATATGACCCAGCAATCCTACTACTGGGCATATACCCTGAGAAAATCATAACTGGAAAAGACCTGTGCCCATGTTCATAGTGTTATTATAATAGCGCTACTGTGAGCATTGGGGTACATGGGTCTTTTTCGGTTATGGTTTCCTCAGGGTATATGCCCAGTGGTGAGATTGCTTGGTACGCATATACAGTGGAATATTAGCCATAAAAAAAAAAAAGAGTGAATTTGTGTCAGTTCTAGGTAGGTGGGTAATACAGTTATGCAGAGTAAATTCAGGAAGAGAAAAACAAATATAGTATGTTAATGTGTATATATGGAATCTAGAAAAATGGTATTGATGAACCTCTTTGCAGGGAATCACTGGAGAAGCAGATATAGAGAACAGACTTATGGACACAGTGGAGGGAAGGAAACAGTGAGACGAAGGGGGGAAGTAGCCTTGACACGCATACACTACTGTGAGTGAAACAGCTGGTGAGAAGTTGCTGTATAACACAGGGAGCCAGCCTGGCACTCTGTGAAGACCTCGAGGGGTGGGGCTGGGGGAAGAGGGCGAGGTGATGTATGTATAATTACGGCTGGTTTGCATTGTATGACAGAAACAAATACAACATTGTAAAGAAATTTTCCTCCAATTAAAAAGTAAATTAAAAAACTGGGAACCTATTAGCCTTCATTGTAAACTACACAGTGATTTTAAAACAATATAAGATTTGAATTTTAATGCCTGTGGTTGGTGCACACACTGTCCAGCTTACGTAGTTCCCATTACTTCTTGTTCCCTTAAATATAATCTCCTTAACACATTTATGTTATGTATCTACCCTCTTTAAGTATGTGTTTACCATTGCTGATAGAAAGTACATAACAGCCTAAAGTAATTTTGCACTGATCATTAAATTCTCATCATAAAAATGTTTAATTTGAATCTTTAAAAATGGAGAATTAAACCAGAGTCTCTGTTTTAAATTAGCCAATAAAACCCAGTTCCAACTAATATAGCAGATATGGTATCGATGTCTTCACAGACTTAACAGATACAAGCACGTGGTACAGATTCAAACAGTGCTGACTGACTTTGAATTCTGAAGGGCAGTAAGTCATAAGGATGGATTAGAGAATGTAGAATTGGAAGAAGGAAGAACAGAACTCACGGGAAAATAAAAGCAGAGGAAACCCGAAATGAAGGGAGTAGCTGAGAAGGTGTGTGCATGTCCAGTTGCTCAGTTGTGTCCAACTCTCCACCCCATGGACTGCAGCCCACCAGGCTCCTCTGTCCATGGGGTTTTCCCAGCAAGGATACTGGAGTGGTTTGCCATTTCCTTCTCCAGGGGATCTTCCCACCCCAGGGACTGAACCGACGTTTCCTGAGTCTCCTGCCTTGTCAGATGGATTCTTTACCACTGAGCCACCTGGGAAGCCTCTCTTATAGATTTATCAAATGTTTGCAACATAGTTGCTAAAACTTCTTGGATCACCCGGGAAACACTGAGAACAGTGAAAACAACAAAAGTTTCATCAAACATTTAGCTCGTTTCACTTTGGGAAGAGACCTAGCTAGAATATTTTAGGCATCTCACTATAGAATCTGGCCTCCTCCAAGAAACCGGCAGTTTCCTTTCAGGTTGCCATGGGTACTGATGTAACAGTACATAACTGTTCTATTTTGAAATGCATTTCTCTATGTATACATGCTAGTACAATGCTCTTTTTATGAAAATAACAGACCTTCTGGAACCTCTTCTCTTCCAAATCTATTTTATTAGATTTCTTTCATTAATTTGAGACTATATGTAAGTGAATGGCAAAATTTTTTGTCTACTAATGCAGATTCAAAAAGTTACTACTTAATTTTTAACTCAGTAAATATATTTCTACCAGCAAAATAAATCTTAAAATTGTGTGTGTGTGTGCTCAGTCATTCAGTCGGTCCCAACTCTTTGAGACCCCATGGACTGTAACCCACCAGGCTCCTCTGCCCATGGGATTTTTTCCACAAGAATACTGCAGTGGGTTGCCATTTCCTCCTCCAGGGGATCTTCTGGACCCAGGGATTGAATCCCCATGTCCTGAAACCCCTGCATTGGCAGGTAGACTCTTCACCACTACCTGGGAAGTCAAAATCTTAAAATTATCCTATTAAAATATTCACTTTTGTTCACATTCTCTTTGTAACCTACGTATGCCCTTAACTCTTTTGTCTTTGTTGGAAAAGAGTTTTCTCTTATTTTCTCTTGTTGGAAAAGCACTGGTTTTTTAAGATATAAGTAACAAGGGAAGGGAAAAAAATAGCTCTCTTTATGGGCCTGAGTCAGCGATCAAACTTTATTCAAAAATCTTCTTCATAATACCTTTCTTTCTCCATGTCTTTTAAAGTGTTGAAAGGGGAAAATGTAATAGAGATCTTGTTTGGTTGTAAGGCAGCCCAAATTAACAAATGCTAAATTATTCATTTTTCCCTTTCCTTTTTTTCTGGAATTTCATCAGTCATGTCCATCTTAAAATGGATTTGATTCCCTTGAGACGAAGGAGAAGCAGGAAAGGACAAAAAAAAAATGCTGATAGACAAGACAGTGCTTCTCAAGGTGTGGATTTTATAAACAATTAATTACACTAATAATAACCACAGTGCAATGGATTACGTTCTCTGGCATCAATCTATGAGAGCCCAGAGGAAGAAATAGTTAATGACATAGGTATGCAATACCTATGCAATAGATATTAAGAAAACCTCTATAGAAAAAAAAAAAAAAAGAAAGAAAACACTGGAGTTGTCTTAGAATAGCAAATAAGAATGACACATTGGAAGAAAGACAGATAACGTGAAATGCTCAGAGAAGAACTTGAACAATATAGAGCTGAAAGTACATCTGATTATGTTTGGGGAAAATAAGTCGGTTCAATATGATCTGAATGTGGTTTGTGTGGAATAATACAAGAGGAGTCAAGTCAGGCCAGAAACAGACTTGGTTTATAATATGAAAGGATTGGTTGAGGAGTGTAGTCTCTTCTGGCAAAACTAACTGATGGAAATTCTGAAGGTTGTGCGATAGCCTATTCCATTAGGTACGGCAAACTAGTAATTACTCACTTTCACTCTAAGTCAAGGCATACAAGATTAAAACCTGAAGAATGTACCTTTCTTGCACTAAGGATATTACACTCTAATGGGTTATACAAAGTGACAGTTTCACTGCAATCAGAAGTCTTAGGATTGAGTTTTTATACTTATCCTAGTTTAAAGGATGAAAGAACCACTGGAAGACAGTTTTCTGAATCTGGAATTTAGGATTGCAAAGTAAGAGACACACAATCAAAGGAGTTTGGTGAGTATGAAATATGACCTGCAGTGCCCATCATCCCTCTTCCCTGACCTCCATGCCTCTGGCTGTTGATGTCATGACAGAATCCTTGGCTTCCACTTGTTCTGGATAAGTCAGAGAAGGATTCACATCCTGGCTTCACAAGTCACTTTTGGCAAGTTTGAAGAGGAAGCTGGAGAATGTCTGTGCACAACTCAAGGCCACTACTCTCTCCTCCTCAATATACATGCCTCACTACTTCCTTCCATCTTGGGACCAACAAAGAAAACATCCTTCATCAATTAGCATATCTTGGCAGTTACCACCAGGAGCCTTTGATGTCAAGGTCATGTTTCATCCAGGTCTGCAAACACTCCTCTAGCACATGTATCCCCTACTGCATTCCAGCCCCGGTTGGATCCAGGGTATCCAAAGCATGGATGGCGAGGCGAGAGAGGTATATAGATATATTTATAGACTTAGAGATATATATAGAGATAAGAAAACAGTTAAAAAATAGAGGAGCTTTTAATTTTAATTAGATCCCATTTGTTTATTTTTGCTTGTATTTCCAGAATTCTGGGAGGTGGATCATAGAGGATCCTGCTGTGATTTATGTCTGAGAGTGTTTTGCCTATGTTATCCTCTAGGAGTTTTATAGTTTCTGATCTTACATTTAGATCTTTAATCCATTTTGAGTTTATTTTTGTGTGCGGTGTTAGAAAGTGATCTAGTTTCATTCTTTTACAAGTGGTTGACCAGTTTTCCCAGCACCACTTGTTAAAGAGATTGTCTTTACTCCATTGTATATTCTTGCCTCCTTTGTCAAAGATAAGGTGTCCATATGTGTGTGGATTTATCTCTGGGCTTTCTATTTTGTTCCATTGATCTATACGTCTGTCTTTGTGCCAGTACCATACTGTCTTGATGACAGTGGCTTTGTAGTAGAGCCTGAAGTCAGGCAAGTTGATTCCTCCAGTTCCATTCTTCTTTCTCAAGATTGCTTTGGCTATTCGAGGTTTTTTGTATTTCCATACAAAGCTTGAAATTATTTGTTCTAGTTCTGTGAAAAATGTGGCTGGTAGCTTGATAGGGATTTGACCCAATCAAAAAATGGGCCAAAGAACTAAATAGACATTTCTCCAAAGAAGACATACGGATGGCTAACAAACACATGAAAAGATGCTCAACATCACTCATTATTAGAGAAATGCAAATCAAAACCACAATGAGGTACCACTTCACACCAGTCAGAATGGCTGCAATCCAAAAATCTGCAAGCAATAAATGCTGGAGAGGGTGTGGAGAAAAGGGAACCCTCCTACACTGTTGGTGGGAATGCAAACTAGTACAGCCACTATGGAGAACAGTGTGGAGATTCCTTAAAAAATTGCAAATAGAACTACCTTATGACCCAGCAATCCCAATTCTGGGCATACACACCGAGGAAACCAGAATGGAAAGAGACACATGTACCCCAATGTTCATCGCAGCACTGTTTATAATAGCCAGGACATGGAAACCACCTAGATGTCCATCAGCAGATGAATGGATAAGAAAGCTGTGGTACATATACACAATGGAGTATTACTCAGTCGTAAAAAAGAATTCATTTGAATCAGTTCTGTTGAGATGGATGAAACTGGAGCCGATTATACAGAGTGAAGTAAGCCAGAAAGAAAAACACCAATACAGTATACTAACACATATATATGGAATTTAGGAAGATGGCAATGACGACCCTGTATGCAAGACAGGGAAAGAGACACAGATGTGTATAACGGACTTTTGGACTCAGAGGGAGAGGGAGAGGGTGGGATGATTTGGGAGAATGGCATTCTAACATGTATACTGTCATGTAAGAATTGAATCGCCAGTCTATGTCTGACGCAGGATACAGCATGCTTGGGGCTGGTGCTTGGGGATGACCCAGAGAGATGTTATGGGGAGGGTGGTGGGAGGGGGGTTCATGTTTGGGAATGCATGTAAGAATTAAAGATTTTAAAATTTAAAAAATAAAAAACTAAAAAAAGAAAAAAAAATAGAGGAGAGAAAGAGGCTGATATTCCTTGGTTTACACAAAAAGCCAATAAAGTCTCAAGACAAGAGACTTGCTGTGTTCATGTGGGCCACACGTGCTCACTTGAATAGTGGAGGGTGCCCTGCCTTGGGCTCCCTCTCACAAGGGTCTTAGAAGCCAGGGCAGAAAAGTGAACGCAGAGAGCCTCTGTGTTCCAAGGGATCAGCCTGAAAAACGGAGGGAGGGAGAGGGAGAAAGAGGGAGAGAGAGAATTAACATGAGGGAGGCCAAGCTTGTGCAAAAACCCCATAACTTTATTTTCAAAAGGTACTTATATACCCTTAGTTTTACATAATGGAAGATGCAGAATCACGCAGGGGCAGCAGTCCTGACCCTTATCGATATCAGGCTTTCTTTCTGCATACCTTTCCGTATACAAAAGGTCTCAGGTGATTTACATTATCTTCTGGCCAGGAGGCCTGTTAGCATTCTATGGCTTTTTCCCTTAAAAAACGTTAATCAACCAAAAACTCATCTTCCCTTGAAGTGTTTTTCTTTAATCTGCATCACCCTCAAAGTACTAAATAAAGTTACATCCTTAAAGAACAAAGTGCTTTGGGTTACAACAAAGAAAGTTCTTAACTCATAGATCTAATGTTGCTACTTGTTTTTTCTATATACCAACTATATTAGTTAATGTACTCCCGGGTATACAGCAAATAAAGGATATGAAAACATGGAAGCAAGTATTGGCTCAATAATGAAACCCTTAACAAGTTCTATTCTAATGATTTTTTAACTCCTCAAAAGGCTCTACATTCCTAGAATTTTTTAAGCTTCCTGTGCCTCTAGTTGTTGGGAGGCTGTAAACAATCATATGCATAGTTGTAAAAGTCCGGATAAACCTGTCAGGCAAGTTAGAAAGCTATCAGAGGGGTTTGAATTGAAACACTCTTATTATGCCCAGGAGACTTATTAACCAAAGCTCTAAGTTGATTTTCTTCTGAGAAAGGTGGTCGGGGACAGCCCCCCATTAATGTCAGAGGTGTTAGTGAGAGACATGAAATAATAAAACAGACAGATTCTGGTTTTGGGGTAGGTGCTCGGGCAGAGGACCCCTTGAGACCTGATCCACCTTGCCCTGTCAGGCTCTTCCACATGACCTTGTCATGGGTGGGATCTCCCATGCTGGCTCCCGGCAATCCCCCTTTCCTGTTTTGTTTTTCTCCAAAGCTTTTTGTCATTAGCTGATACACTCCATATTTTATTTCTCAACTGTCTCACGCACTCCACTAAGATATCTTCAATGATGTAGGCAATTTGGGAGTTCGTTTTTATTTTTGCCTTTTTTTTTTCACTTCTGTAACCCCTAAATAACCCTATAACAGCATGGGACACATATTTGGAAATCAACAAGTATATTTTGAATGGAAGAACTGATTAAAGACATTAAAAAATATATAGGGATAATTAAAATAGCTTTCCAGGTGGCGACAGTGCTAAGGAATCTGCCTGCCGATGCAGGAGACTTAAGAGACACAGGTTCAGTCTTTGGGTTGGGAAGATCCCCTGGAGGAGAAAATGGCACCCACTCCAGTATTTTTGTGGAAAAAACCCCATGGACAGAGGAGTCTGGAGGGCTACAGCTCATGTTGTCCCATCAAATCAGACCCAACTGAGCATCTGAGCACTCAAAGTAGACTGTAGCCTTTCTGAAGAATGGTGATTCTATATATATGAATATAGAACATGAAAACAAATTGCCAGCTTGGGACAAAACCTGATATTTAACTTTGGACATGTTGATTTATAAGATATATTGAAATTTCTCCATGTTTTAGGGAGGGGGAAAGATGAATGGGAAATCCTCAAGAAGTATTAGACCTCTGAAAACAGATCCAGATCCAGGAGAAGAGGTCTTCACTTAATATATAAACAAAAGAACACTCTTTATGAGAAACAAACAGTATTCTCAGTGATCAACGTGCTGACTCCTGCCTGCTTTATAGGAACATTATATGTACACAGAACAGCCTGCATTCAATTTTCTTAAACATTTTTCAAAGAAAAGTGAAAGAGTCCATTGTTGATATCTGACTCTTTGCAACTCCATGGGCTGTATGTAGCCTGCTAGCCTCCTCGGTCCATGGGATTCTCCAGGCAAGAATACTGGAGTGAGTTTCCATTTCCATCTCAGGGGATCAAATCAGGGTGTCTCGCATTGCAGGAAGATTATTTACTGTTGGAGCCACTGTGGAAGCCCACATTTTTCAAAAATGAGATTAGTGAGTCTTCTTTGGCAAGACATTTATGTCGGTGTATTTGGTGTCTATTAGTAGTTTTAAAGAGTGTGAAATGTCCCTCCCTTTCTATAGTAGAAGCTATCTATTCTCTGTAGACCTCTGCAGTCTGTACCTCTGGAAAGAGAGCCGCTAACACTGTCTGGGCTTTGTCAACATGCCTAAAAGCAACGTTGTCAAAGGTAATTGTGGTAATGCAAAGGGACAGGGGCCATTGCTCTGTCTTCTCTCTGTCTGCACTATGGGTGGGGCTCTAGCTTTTTCCTTAATCATGTGAAGCTGTATCAACTCTGCAGGATTCAAAATGAAATTCAGAAAGGGCACACTACTTTTCTCAAATTCAATGATTTTAATTCTAGTTATTGTCCAGCCAGTTTCATCTAAATGAATGTTATTAAGCTCAGTTCTCTGGTCATTATATTAAAAAGCTAAATAAGAGAAAGAAAATCTCTTCAACAAGCACTAAAATGTTTTATAAGGGAATTATAGGTATACTTTTACATTTTCTTAATAAAAATAATTACAGTCAAGCAGTATAAGTAGAGAGATAGTTCAAAAGAGTGGTTGAAATATACTTTATCGTGAGAGACACATGATTAAAATAACCAAGTCTCAGCTATTTCAGCATAATTGAGATATGGAGTCTAAAATTATTATAGCTTTTTCTTCTGTAAAATGGGGATCATCTTGTTCATGGAGTTTTTTTGAGAAATAAATGAGATAATGTAGGTAGAGTTTCACATTTTCTTCACTTTGAAAGAATATATGGTAACTATTAATGGAGACAGGCAGAGACTGCAATGTTATGATAAATGGAATTTCCTAATTTTCCATTATTCAAACTAAAAGCTAAGATTTCTTAGGCCAAGTAAGTGAGTGATTTTTCAAGGTCAGATAAGGAAAGAAATATGTAACAAGATCCAAGTTCTTATCTTTCTTATTTATTTATAATGTGTCTTTTTAAATAGAGAGTTAGTTCCTTGGGAGCTGCAACTGAGATCTTAGTAGCTTACAAAAAATCAAGAATATAGAAAAAAAATCAGATCAACCTAGGTCAGACAACAAAACCCTTTTGGGATTGTGGAACAGAAATTGCAGGCACAATTGATAAAGATCATCTATGATTTCCTGGTGAAAGAAAGGAGAAGCCTCTGGATCTGTGCAAGTCTTTGAAGCTAGGTTTGGAGACAGTTCTTACTACAGTGCATTTGTGAATGAGTCCTACAAGAAACTTGGACTTAAATATATTCTGGACTTAGAGAAAGAACAATGATAGGTACTAGTGTAGCTCCTTTGGGATCTAGATGTTCCTGCATCTCCTTAGAATGCTTTCATTGACCTCAGACAATAGGAAAGTGCAGCAACAAGGTTGATGGAGGCAGCAAACCATATGGTTTAACACTGGCTTTGAAGTCAGACTCTCTGAGTTCTAAACTGTGCATCACTTGCTAGCTGTGTTAGGATACATGATCGCTCAAAGTCTCATGTGTTTCATTTGGATAATGGGGATAATATTTCCCAGGTGGCTCAGGGCTAAAGAATCCACCTGCCAATGCAGGAGATGTGGGTTCGATTCCTGTATAGGGAAGAACTCCTGGAGAAGGAAATGGCAACCCACTCCAGTATTCTTGCCTGGGAAATCCCATGCATAGTGGAGACTAGAGGGCTATAGTTTCTGGGTCACAAAGAGTGAGACATGACTTAGTGACTGAACAACAACAAATGAGGGGCATAATATTGCTCTATTTCATAGGATCTCTGAGAAAATTGCATGAGATACTTAATTTAAAGCATCATGCACTACCTAGGACATAATAGCAGATCATTAAATACTAGCGGCTGCTGCTGCTGTTAAGTCACTTCAGTTGTGTCCGAATCTGGGAGACCCCATAGATAGCAGCCCACCAGGCTCCCCCGTCCCTGGGATTCTCCAGGCAAGACCACTGGAGTGGGTTGCCATTTCCTTCTCCAATGCATGAAAATGAGATTGAAGTCTCTCAGTCATATCCGACTCTATTACAATGCAAATAAACATTTAATACTTCTATTTATAAAAAAATAAATCCAGAGCTGAACATCAAATACACATTACAGATTCCCTTGGACTGCAAAGAGGTCCAACCAGTCCATTCTAAAGGAGATCAGTCCTGGGTGTTCATTGGAAGGAATGATGCTAAAGCTGAAACTCCTGTACTTTGGCCACCTCATGTGAAGAGTTGACTCATTGGAAAAGTCTTTGATTCTGGGAGGGATTGGAGGCAGGAAGAGAAGGGGATGACGGAGGATGAGATGGCTGAATGGCATCACCAACTCAATGGACATGAGTTTGAGTGAACTCTGGGAGTTGATGATAGACAGACTGGTGTGCTGAGATTCATGGGGTCCCAAAGAGTCAGACACAACTGAGCGACTGAACTAAACTGAACTACACTTAAAGAAGGATTGCTTTAATAGTTTTCTAGTTTCTTTTAATCTTTTCTTCTGAATCAAAGATTTTTCTCTTATGGACAAAATTTCAGGGAGAAGCATTTACAATGGAAGATTATATAAAGCAATATTTAGTGAAATCATTGCAATGTCTTTCATATTTCTTTCAGTGAGAGTGGGGTAGAAATACATTAAATAAAACCAACTCATTCATCCCACGAGCTCTGCCAGCCTAAGTGAATATGCAGCAGGGAAATGGTGCTAAGAAGGGGACTGGGAATGCCGGCAGACTTCACCAGAAGCCAGCACCTTCCTGAATCTTTGATTAATTTAAAGGAGCATTTCAGGTCACTAGTCTCGAATTTTACAAATGTGAATTTACTTTAATTTCCTCAATCCCTTAAAAACACTTTCTGCAGCTCTGCAGCTGATTTTAAAAATAAGTGTTGCCAGCACAGTTATTTATAGACTAAATTCCTATGGAAAATAAACACATCTTTTGATATTGCTGAGTTCTTTTGACTCCAAGTGATTTTTTTCCCCTCTCTTTAAATTTGTTTGAAGACACGGTCTATCCTTCATTCTCTCTCTCTCTCATTGGTTGATTAATTGATTGGTTCATTTTGTAACAAAAAGGAAAATGTGTACTATGCCTTGCACTGTTTGTGGTATTGTTCAAACTTAACATTCCTATTATTGAGAAAACTAATTATAGAAATATGTTTCTGAGTTTGCCATTTCTGAATCAAGGTAAGAAAAAATGTCATTGATTATAAAAGTAAATAAGAATGCATCCTTCAAGAGTATTTTGAACATATACTTTTCAACAAGAAGCTTCTTTTCAACAAGAGGCAAAAGATACGTGAATAACCTAGTTTTTGTCATTATCTGGCAAGGCTACTGTGACAGCAAAACAGCCTGAGAGCAACTAAAGGAAAGAAATAGAATGAATATTTTTTTAATTGAATTTTATCATAAATTTCTTGCTTATACTTATCTTGTCATACTAAATGGGAGACACAGGGCCCCAATTTATCCCTGAAACATTATGGTACTCATCTTAGGTAAAAACCATCTACATAACAATCGTGTAAATGTTAGAGCATACATAGGGTTCCAGGTTATCATGTGCACATTTTTTTTGCTCATCAATCTTCCCCTTTCTCTATTTTTGAAATTTTCACTCGCTCTAATTCTTCATTTTATCTTTTAATCCAGAACACATTATTTAATGTTTGAATGGCAATTTGAATAGCCCTTTCACATAAGTTATACTTTAAAAATAAGTATAACCATTTTAAAGGGCAAATGAAAGGAATTCTATCGTATTCTGTTTTGTAGCTCTAGAAATGGGGAAACCATCATCTGCCAAAAGTCAACTGAATAATAAATAGAAGAACTAACTACTAGTTCGCTGCTGTTTCTACGTTTGTACCTAGTTGCAGCCCTCAGCAAGAGCATCAACTTCCTGATCGAGCAGAGAGTGTTCAGTGACACACAGCAGAAAGAACCAGTCTACAAGCATCAGTTCAGTTCAGTTCAGTCGCTCAGTCATGTCCCACTCTTTGAGACCCCATGAACCGCAGCAGGCCAGGCCTCCCTGTCCATCACCAAATCCCGGAGTTTACTCAAGCTCATGTCCATTGAGTCGGTGATGCCATCCAACCATCTCATTCTCTGTTGTCCCCTTCTCTTGCCCTCAATCTTGCCGAGCATCAGGGTCTTTTTCAATGAATCAGTTCTTTGCACCAGGTGGCCAAAGTATTGGAGTTTCAGTTTCAGCGTCAGTCCTTTCGGTGAATATTCGGAACTGATTTCCTTTAGGATGGACTGGTTGGATCTCCTTGCAGTCCAAGGGACTCTCAAGAGTCTTCTCCAACACCACAGTTCAAAAGCATCAATTATTCGGTGCTCAACTTTCTTCACAGTTCAACTCTCACATCCATACATGACTACTGGAAAAACCATAGCCTTGACTAGATGGACCTTTGTTGACACAGTAATGGCTTTGCTTTTTAATATGCTGTATAGGTTGGGTATAACTTTCCTCCAAAGGAGTAAGTGTCTTTTAATTTCATGGCTGCAATCACTATCTGCAGTGATTTTGGAGCCCCCCAAAATAAAGTCAGCCACTGTTTGCACTGTTTCCCCGTCTATTAGCCGTGAAGTGATGGGACCAAATGTCATGATCTTTCTTTTCTGAATGTTGAGTTTTAAGCCAACTTTTTCATTCTACTTTTTCACTTTCATTAAGAAGCTCTTTAGTTCTTTTTCACATTCTGCCATAAGGTGGTGTCATCTGCATATCTGAGGTTTTTGACATTTCTTCCAGCAATCTTGATTCCAGCTTGTGTTTCATCCAGCCCAGTGTTTCTCATGATATACTTTGCATATAAGTTAAATAAGCAGGGTGACAATATGCAGCCTTGACGTACTCCTTTTCCTATTTGGAGCCAGTCTGTTTTTCCATGTCCAGTTCTAACTGTTGCTTCCTGGCCTGCATACAGATTTCTCAAGAGGCAGGTCAGGTGGTCTGGTACTCTCGTCTCTTTCAGAACTTTCCACAGTTTATTGTGATCCAAAGAGTCAAAGGCTTTGATAGTCAATAAAGCAGAAATAGACGTTTTTCTGGAACTCTCTTGCTTTTTTGATGATCCAGCAGATGTTGGCTATTTGATCTCTGGTTCCTCTGCCTTTTCTAAAACCAGCTTGAACATCTAAAAATTCAGACATAACAAGCATCGTTCAAATCTAAAGGCTGGAAGCTTCCCAGGTGCTCTACTATTCTCTCCCAGGTGGTTTATGGTTTGACTCCAAATGCTATTTCCCACCTCAGTGAACTGACTGATCATTATTTCTCTTGGACAACATAGATGAGATGCCCCTTTCTTCTCTCACCCCTCCATTTCTATGGAAGAGCTCCTAGCTCTGATACCATGATATACTTACCTCATTTATAGATTCAGAAATTATAAAGCATTGTAGTCTTAGAAATTAGAAGGGAATTACATTTTAATCATCTTCTTTGCTCAAATATCACCTCTGTCCGGAAACATTCTGGGAGACACTTCATCCCTGCACAGGCATGGCTCTGCCTGTAGGTGACTGTGCAATATATCACTGTAGTTGTTCATACGTGTGAACACATTCCCCAACACACTGCCATGATATTGAAAGTTCAGACTTGAATATGGCATGTCTTTGTATCCCCAGGGATGAGAATATCTTCTGGATTTATCAAAGGAATAAAGAAAGGAAAGAAGGAACAGTTAAGTGAATGAATTCTTTGAAGTGTTGACCACTTCAAAGTGAAGTCTTAATAATCTTTCAGGCTCTGTGATGAGAACAACTCTTCACATATCAGTATTGGTTGAATCATCTTGCTGTTGGAACATCTCTGTAAAAGCCAGACAATTATTAGGAACAATAATATATTTTCTTCATGATATTAGGCTGATTTTTAATAATTTTGTCAGCTAAATCATATTATCTATGATTAAATATATATTTAGTATATAAACATATATTAAAAATCCATTTCCCAGTAGTTATTATTTCTCTAAGTTTTACTGGCTCCAGACAGTCTAGAATTGATTCAGTTCTTTTTTTTTTTCCCTCTGAAAGAAAAACAAGACATATTTAGAAAAGAATGATTAAAAATAAACTCATATCATTCCACCTGGAGTTTATTTGTAAGAAGCCATCTGGTCATACTTGGATCAATAGTATCAGGAAGCTTTTGAAAAACTAAAGCTGGTGTGGCTGCTTCCCATGTGTGTACATGCATGCTCAGTCACTTCAGTCATGTCTGAATCTTTGGGATCCCATGCACTGTAGCCCACAAGGCTCCTCTGTCCATGTATTTTTCCCAGCAAGAATACCAGAGTGGGTGGCCATTCCCTTCTCCAGGGCATCTCCAGGGGATCCTCCTGACCCAGGGATGGAGCCCACCTCTCCTGTGTCTCCTGCTTTGCAGATGGGTTCCTTTATTGCTGAGCAGGGGAAGCCCTAACTTTCCCTAGTGATTGGTTATTAAATATAAAGGAGCACTTATTTCAAGGGAGCTCCTTTTTTAACAGTAGTTTGTACTTCAGTGAGCCTTACAAGTGAAATGTTGATTTATATTAGAGAACCTGAGGTTTTAGACATGATTCAAGCCAGATATTAGATAATGATACAGAATTATGTCATGTATTAGAGAATGGCACAGATATTGAAATGCAAGAGATTGTTTTATTAAACATTGAAGAAGCCCTTTATGAGTAGAAATGAGAAATGTGAGACTATGTATATCAATTAAGACAATATTTATTCAGTAATATTGACAGAGCATCTGCTATTAATATATGTAAAAGCTTCCCAGGTGGCACAGTGGTAAAGAATCCACCTGCCAGTGCAGGAGATTCAGCAGACATGGATTTGATCCCTGGGTCTGGAATCAGCACTGGAGTAAGAAATGGAAACCCACTCCAGTATTCTTGACTGGGAAATTTCATGGACAGTGGAGCCTGGCAGACTATAGTCCACGGGGTTGCAGAGACTGAAACCCAACTGAATGACAGTGCATGCATGTTATATGTAAAGAGCACTGAGAAAATCTAGGGAAAATGAAACTTTCTCTTTAAAGGGTCACAGTCTGCTGTGGCCAAGTGGGAGAGCTACAAATTAAAAAATACTTTAAAACATAGGGAAATAGTGTAGATGACACATGTATGAAGTGGCTTGAAGATCAAAAGATCCACACTGCTTAGAGTGGAGCAAAGCGTCCTTTCAGTTCAGTTCAGTTCGGTCCAGTCGCTCACTCGTGTCCGACTATTTGCGACCCCATGAATCGCAGCACGCCAGGGCTCCCTGTCCATCACCAACTCCGGGAGTTCACTCAGACTCACTTCCATCGAGTCAGTGATGCCATCCAGCCATTTCATCCTCTGTCGTCCCCTTCTCTTCCTGCCTCCAATCCCTCCCAGCATCAGAGCCTTTACTAATGAGTCAACTCTTCTCGTGAGGTGGCCAAAGTACTGCAGTTTCAGCTTTAGCATCATTCTTTCCAAAGAAATTCCAGGGCTGATCTCCTTCAGAATGGACTGGTTGGATCTCCTTGCAGTCCAAGGGACTCTCAAGAGTCTTCCTCCCAGCATCAGAGTCTTTACTAATGAGTCAACTCTTCTCATGAGGTGGCCAAAGTACTGCAGTTTCAGCTATAGCATCATTCTTTCCAAAGAAATTCCAGGGCTGATCTCCTTCAGAATGGACTGGTTGGATCTCCTTGCAGTCCAAGGGACTCTCAAGAGTCTTCTCCAACACCGCAGTTCAAAAGCATCAATTCTTCGGCACTCAGCCTTCTTCACAGTGCAACTCTCACATCCGTACATGACCAGGGGAAAACCATAGACTTGACTAAATGGACCTTTCTGGCAAAGTAATGTCTCTGCTTTTGAATATGCTATCTAGGTTGGTCATAACTTTTCTTCGAAGGAGTAAGCATCTCTTAATTTCATGGCTGCAATCACCACCTGCAGGAAACTTTATAAAGATGCTCTTCCAGAGTCTTAATAAAGAAAAGAAACTGACATTTCCACAAGGTGAATAGGGGATTCTAGCAGAAGAAAACACATGTGTTAAGATAAAATCAAAGTGTGATAATTTTGCAGAATGGGAAACAATTTGAATCAGCTAGAGAATCAGGCCTCTGGAAGGTGAAACCAGCTTTGCATATGGGGAGTTAAATCTGATCTTGGAGGATGCTCCAATTAACTAAGCTAAATTATCTCCAGCATTAGCTTCACATACATAAATATGAAGCAAAAACCACAGAGATGTTTAAATGTATGCAAATGAGGGAAACAACCTTTATTTTCAGTTCAGTTCAGTCTCTCAGGAGTGTCTGACTTTTTGCAACCTTATGGACTGCAGCACATCAGGCCTCCTATCCATCACCAACTCCCAGAGTTTACTGAAACTCATGTCCATTGAGTCAGTGATGCCATCAGACCATCTCATCCTCTGTTATCCCCTTCTCCTCCCACATTCATCTTTCCCAGCATCAGGGTCATTTCCAGTGAGTCAGTTCTTCACATCAGGTGGCCAAAGTATTGGAGTTTCAGCTTCAGCATCAGTCCCTCCAGCGAATATTCAGGACTTATTTCCTTTAGGATTGACTGATTGGATCTCCTTGCAGTCCAAAGGACTCTCAAGAGTCCTCTCCAAAACTACAGTTCAAAAACATCAGTTCTTCGGCTCTGAGCTTTCTTTATAGTCCAACTCTCACATCCATACATGACTACTGGAAAAACCATAGCCTTGACTATTTGAACCTTTGTTGACAAAGTAATGTCTATGCTTTTTAATATGGTGTCTAGGTTGGTCATAACTTTCCCTCCAAGGAGTAAGCGTCTTTTAATTTCATGGCTGCAGTCACAATCTGCAGTGATTTTGGAGCCCAATAAAATAAACTCTGTCATTGTTTCCACTGTTTCCCCATCTATTTGCCATGAAGTGATGGGACAAGATGCCATGATCTTAGTTTTCTGAATGTTGAGTTTTAAGCCAACTTTTTCACTCTTCTCTTTTTCACTCTTCTTCACTTTCTGCCATAAGGGTGGTGTCATCTGCGTATCTGAGGTTATTGATATTTCTCCTGGTAATCTTGATTCCAGCCTGTGCCTCATACAGCCTGGCGTTTCGTATGATGTACTCTGCATATAAGCTAAACAAGCAGCTGCTACTGCTACTGAGTCGCTTCAGTCGTGTCCGACTTTGTGTGACCCCACAGATGGCAGCCCACCAGGCTCCCCAGTCCCTGGGATTCTCCATGCAAGAACACCGGGTTGCCATTTCCTTCTCCAATGCATGAAAGTGAAAAGTAAAAGTGAAGTCGCTCAGTCATGTCCGACTCTGTGAGACCCCATAGATGGCAGCCCACCAGGCTCCTCCATCCATGGTATTTTCCAGGCAAGAGTACTGGAGTGGGGTACCTTGACATACTCCTTTCCCCCATTTGGAACCTGTCTGTTCCATGTTGAGTTCTAAACTGTTCCTTCTTGACCTGCATACAGATTTCTCAAGAGGCAGGTCAGGTGGTCTGGTATTCCCATCTCTTGAAGAATTTTCCAGTTTGTTGTGATCCACACAGACAAAGGCTTTGGCATAGTCAATAAAGCAGAAGTAGAGGTTTTTCTGGAACTCTTTTGATTTTTTGATGATCCAACGGATGTTGACAATTTTATTCCTGGTTCCTCTGCTTTTTCTAAATTCAGCTTGAACATCTGGAATTTCATGGTTCACATACTACTGAAGCCGGTTTGGAGAATTTTGAGCATTACTTTGCTAGCATGTGAAATGAGTGCAATTGTGAGGTAGTTTGAGCATTCTTTGGCATTGCTTTTGTTTGGGATTGGAATTAAAACTCACATTTTCCTGTCCGGTGGTCACTGCTGAGTTTTCCAAATTTGCTGACATATTGAATGCAGCACTTTCACAGCATCATCTTTTAGGATTTGAAGTAGCTCAACTGGAATTCCACCACCTCCACTAGCTTTGTAGTGATGCTTCCTAAGGCCAACTTGATTTTACATTCAAGGAATTCTGTCTCTAGGTGAGTGATCACACCATTGTGTTTATCTGGGCCATGAAAATCTTTTTTCTATAGTTCTTCTGTGTATTCTTGCCACCTCTACTTAATATCTTGTGCTTCTGTTAGGTCCATGTCATTTCTGTCTTAATTGTACTCATTTTGCATGAAATGTTCCCTTGGTATCTCTAATTTTCTTGAAGAGATCTTTAGTCTTTTCCATTCTATTTTTTTTGCTCTGTTTCTTTGTGTTGATCACTGAGGAAAGCTTTCTTATCTCCCCTTGTTAGTTTTTGGACCTGTGAATTCAAATGGGTATATCTTTCCTTTTCTCCTTTGTTTTTCACTTATCTTCCTACCTCAGCTGTTTGTAAGGCCATTCTGAGACAACAATTTTGCCTTTTTGCATTTCTTTTTCAACAGGGTGGTCTTGATCACTGCCTCCTGTACAACGTCACAAACCTCCATCCATAGTTCTTCAGTTGCTCTATCAGATCTAATCCCTTGATTCTATTTATCACTTCCTCTGTATAATCATAAGGGATTTGATTTAGGTCATACTTGAATGGTCTAGTGGTTTTCCCTACTTTCTTCAATTTAAGTCTGAATTTGGCAATAAGGAGTTCATGATCTGAGCCACAGTCTGCTCCCGGTCTTGTTTTTGTTGACTATATAGAGCTTCTTCATCTTTGGCTGCAATGAATATAATCAATCTGATTTCAGTATTGACCATCTTGTGATGTCCATGTGTAGAGTGCTCTCTTGTGTTGTTGAAAGAGGGTGTTTGCTATGACCAGTGCATTCTCTTGGCAAAATTCTGTTAGCCTTTGACCTGCTTCGTTTTGTACTCCAAAGCCAAATTTGCCTCTTACTCCAGGTTTTTTCTTTCTTTCTTTCTTTCTTTTTTTTTTTTACTTCCTTCTTTTGCATTCCAGTCCCCTATAATGAAAAGGACATCTTTCTTGGGTATTAGTTCTAGAAGATCTTGTAGGTCTTCTTAGAACTGTTCAGTTTCAGCTTCTTCAGCCTTACTGGTCAGGGCAGAGACTTGGATTATTGTGATAATGAATGGTTTGCCTTGGAAACGAACAGAATTCATTCTGTCATTTTTGAGATTTCACCCAAGTAATGTATTTTGGACTCTTTTGTTTACTAAATGGCTACTCCATTTCTTCTAAAGGATTCTTGCCCACATTTTAGGTATAATGGTCATCTGAGTTAAATTCACCCATCAAATTCCAGTCATTTTAGCTCACTGATTCCTGGAATGTCAACATTCACTCTTGCCATCTCCTGTTTGACCATTTCCAATTTGCCTTGATTCATGGACCTTACATTCCAGGTTTATATTTATTGCTGTTTACAGCATTTGTGTTTACTTCTATCACCAGTCACATCCACAGCTTGGTATTGTTTTTGCTTTGGCTCTTTCTCTTCATTCTTTCTGGAGTTATTTCTCCACTGATCTCAGATCTATGCAGTAGGTGCATATTGGGCACCTACTGACCTGGGGAGTTCATCTTTCAGTGTCCTAATCTTTTGTTTTTTCATGCCATTCTAACCTCATTTTAGAGGCATGGAAATGTCATTTCCTCCTTTTGTTATTCGGAGGGTAAGTGGCTGGACCCTGGAGGTATGGACTTTGGAGTTAGAAACTCCTGTTTTCCATTTTCACTTCATTACTGGTGATCACTGTAACTTTGAGGACATTACAAAACCTACTTAGTATCCATTTTCTTTTCTTTTCTGTGTTTTGGCCACACTGTGCAGCATGTGGGATCTCAGTTCCCCAACCAGGGGTAGAATCTCACCACCGACATTGGAAGCTCAGGGTCTTAACCGCTGGATCACCAGGGAAATCCCAGCATCAGTTTTCTTGATGAAAAGTTGTAAATAATAAGCTCATCTTGCAAAGGTCAGCCTGGGACTAAAAGGTCCTCAGAGCATGACTGTTGTTTTCATTTTTATCATGCCACTCAATCTGGGCTAAGGGATGTGTTACTCTAACAAACTCTGCATTTGAGTCACTGTGATTAGAAGATAGCATCTCATATATTCCCTAAAGAGTTAGGCCACTGGGTAGGGCCTCTTTATCCCATAAGAGGCATCCTTATGGCTAACAGCTCCTCAGACCTTTCAGAAATGCAAGAGCAGAACTATTGTAATATGTGTACCACTCTTTCCATCTCTTTCCCTTACTGGATGCTACTTCCATCTCTCACTGGAACTTTACTGTTTCTCAGGAGAAAAAGGCAATACAAACAGCCTGTGTCCATGACTGCAAAGAGAAATAAAAAATAGTTACACAGCTACTATTCCATTGTATATTGAAGGTTCACCCTGCATTGAACACTATAGAAAGTGCTGTTAAAAAAAAAAATCGTCTTTTTCATTCTCAGGACAGTCTTTTGAGGTGCTGCTGCTGCTGCTAAGTCGCTTCAGTCGTGTCTGACCCTGTGCGATCCCATAGACGGTAGCCCACCAGGTTCCCCCATCCCTGGGATTCTCCAGGCAGGATCACTGGAGTGGGTTGCCATTTCCTTCTCCAGTCTTTTGAGCTAGTTGCTATTATAATTCACATTTTATTAATAGAAGCAAGAAAAGTAAGACTTAATATGGCTAAGTAACTCAATGTCAAACATTTAGTAAGCAGCAGGATATATTATCTGAACTATATTAATTCTCAAACATATAAAACTATTTTGCACAAGATAAATTTATCACTAATATAACATACTACATATAATTAAAAAATAGGAGGGGAAGGGAATAAATATCCTGATTTGCGACATCATTTCCTGTACTTATTCTAGGACGTAGAAGAGTTGAAACAACAGACTTGTTACACTGTGTCTTCCCCAGTATTTAGATTTCACATTGCTCTCCACCTCTAATCATTCATTGAGGATTATTTATTGCATAGCGTTAGAAATTAGGCACTGGCACGTTTATGATGCTCAAAATATGTTTGCTACCCTTGCAGTCTTGCAGAATTCACTATAATAAGAGAAAAAAACTATTATTTGAGGGCCAACCAATAATTATAATACACTGTGATGTGCTACTAGCAACAGACATAGGCATGAACAACTGTGCTTAGATTAGATTTAATAAGTTTCTTATTTAATACACTTTGTTGTAGTGAAACAGTCCTATAGGAACAAATATAATTGATTTTCTAGCTGGGCCATGAAGGACTGCTTGAATAGCTAGCTAATGGTAACATACATTTCTGATGGAATCACTTCATATGACATATTTATGGATTCATTTTCAACTATATTATGAAAAAGAAAATTGTAAGAGATGCCTTCAATTTTGAGGACGTGCTAACCACAATGTAAGAGACTCTCTTACAATTCTGTTTTCCAAGGGTCAGTGATTTAATCTCTTTGGGAATCAGCCAGACTCACAGAATTATGGATCACTTAGGAGAGATTTAAAGATGACTGTTATGTGCCTTAGATTTAGGGGTAAACCAGGCTTCCTGTTACCCCAGCAGATGGTGGTATGAGGTAGAGATTAGCCTGAATCTTGCATAACTTACTGAAAAATGTTACACTTGATGGTAATGTCCAGCCACTATAACAGGTTGAAGTATCTTATTTAACATGTGTGATAGCAAAATGCGTTAACACATTAATTTTTCCTGTGTTTGTATTGCTATAGAAAGCCGTATTGTTCACTTTTAATTTCCTTTTCTTCCCAACTGAATCAGTGATGCTCTAAATTATGACAGTACTTTATTAAAGAGCTGATATTTAATTTGTTCCTAAGTAAAGAAGTATTTGGGGCTTCCCTGGTGGCTCCGTGGCAAAGAATCTTTCTGCAATGCAGAAGCTACAGGCGATGCGGGTTTGATTCCTGGATCAGGAAGATTCCCTGGAGGAGGCATGGAAACCCGATCCAAATTCTTGCTGGGAAAATCCCATGGAGACAGAATCCTGGTGGACTGCAATCCGTAGGGTCACAAAGAGCGAGACATGGCTGGCCACGCATGCACATGAATCCAGGCTAGAAGAGATTCTTTAAATATTTTGAACCATATAAAACTGTTTGAACATTTATGTAATTCTGGAAAGGGGGTGATTGGCCCCAAACAAGTATGTAATTTCTCTCCAACACAGTAGAGAGAACTGTAATTGAATGTGAAATTTTGAAAGAATTAAATCTTCCTTATATATTTTCTAGTGGCTCAAATTAATATCTGCTATAGATGTCAAACTTAAAGGTCACTTATGTTATGACATCCTGAAAAAAACTGGAATGGACCTTAAAAGAAAAATTCACAAATTAAGGATCAGATAAAAGAAAACAATTAACCTGTGCTATCAGTAGCCTTACTGATTAACTACGTTGCTTGGATTCATTTGATGAAGTCGGCACAATTATGCTTTCTCCCTTACTGCTTCAAGATTATCTTTCTTGTAGCTGCTCACTCTTCTAGAAAATAAAATCATATTTTATATTGTAAGATTAGAGGTTTTTAGAATCTAAAACAATTTTGACTTGATATCCTATTATCAACATATCAGCCTCTTAAGACAATTTTCTCTGCACATAAGACTCACCATATGCAAGCATCAAATTTTAGTTAACTTTACTGATTGTACTGAAGATGTGACAACAAGATTAAAATGAACATTGGATAACTTCTAAATCATTTATATTTAAACATCAGCATACATTATGTAATGTTCCTTGCAAACTCTTACTCTTAACTTTTTTTGATAGACACACATTTAAATAGAATGTCCATTCAACTCCAGAATTCCTCTATAGTAGGTAGCCTCTAAAATGGCTCTCAATAAATCCTACCTCCTGGTATCCACAGCCTTGTCTATCTCTCTCTCCTCGAGTGTGGGCTGGTGTCTTTCTTCTAACAAGGAAAACGTGGCAAAAGTTTTGGAATGTCACTTCCAATGTTGAGTTACAAAAAGACTCTGGGGTCTCTCTTTCATTGCTGTTGAGTCGCTAAGTTGTGTCCCACTCTGTGACCCCATGGACTGCAGCATGCCAGGCTCCTTTGCCCTCCACAATCTCCCAGAGATTGCTCAAATTTTTGTCCACTGAATGGTGATGCTATCTGACCATCTCATCTTCTGTCACACCCTTCTCATTTTTCTTTCAATTTTTTCTAGCACCAAGGCATATTTCAATGAGTCAGCTCTTTGCGTCAGGTGGCCAAAGTATTGGAGCTTCAACTTCAGCACCAGTCCTTGCAATGAATATCCAGTGTTGATTTCCCTTTAGGATTGACTGGTTTTATCCCCTCATAGCCCAAGGGACTCTCAAGAGTCTTCTCTAGCACCACAACTCAAAAGCATCAATTCTTTGCTGCTTAATCTACTTTATGATCCAACTCTCACATTCTTACGTTACTTGATTATTTGGAGCATTGTTGTCGTCAAATTATGTCTTTGCTTTTTAATATGTTGTCTAGTTTTGTCATGGTTTTCCTTCAAAGGGACATGGATCTTTTAATTTATAGCTGCATGGTCATAGTATCAGAACTCTTCACTAGGACCCATCCATCCTGGGTGGCCCTGCATGGCATAGCTCAGTGCTACACTGAGTTAAGCAAACCCCTTTGCCACTACAAGGCTGTGGTCCATGAAGGAGTTTACTCTTTTATCTCTTTATTATTCTCTCTTTATCTCTTTCATCTCTCAATTTCTCAATCCCTTCCCCTCATTTTGAAGAAACAAGTTGTTATATTGTTAATAATCACTTGGAGAGATCCTCGTGGCAAGGGATTACCAATTGTCTATCCAACAACTTTTAAAGATCTGAAGAACACTAAAACCCACAGAAGTGAGCTTGGAAACAGATAATTTTCCCAGCTGAAGCATGAGATGATTTCAGCCCTGACTGGCAGGTTCAGCCTTATGAAAGAGCCTGTGTCATATGCATGCTGCCAAATCAGCTACCTGACCCAGAGAAAATGTGTAATAATGAATTTAGTTATTTTAAGTTGTTATATTTGAGACTAATTGCTATACAGCAATAGATAATGAATATAGCAGCTGAGCTGTGACAGAGGAAAGTTGGTTCTTTGGCTCCTGGAGGAAAAATAGAGAAAACCATTAATGTAGATAAGTTTTAAAGATTATCTGATACAATTTGAATAATCCTACCTGAATGTTTATAACTTCTTTATAACAATAAAAATATAAGCTACTATTATGTCCACAAAAAACAAAATGCAAGGCTCACAGTTTCCTTAAGCCTTTCACAGGAGTGTTTGACTCAGTTGACAAGATATCCCTGTGAATATAGATAGAAGTTACCCTTTGCAGCTGCCCTCTGCTAATCTTGTATTTTTGGTGTACTGGACTGCTACAATGGAAACAGAGACAATACATTTCCTTGATATGTAAGCATTTATGTTCCGGAAACTCATAGCTGTTGACTACTGGAATTACACACTACTTGAGCAGTTTTGAAAATCAATTCTTGACTATTCTTTGCAAAATTGAGGGGATATTCCAGAATAGATAATTCATTTATTTGAAAATTGATTATATATATCTACATATATATTTACATTTCTTATCATGAAATACTCACTATGGCTTCAGATTTAAGATCTTGTGTGTGTGTGTGTGTGTGTGTGTGATGGGGCAGTGGGGACAGAGATTAAGTAATAGAAACAGGAATTACAGGATTCTGGGAGTGCTTCAAAAGAGAGGTACATTGATCAGGACTCTGTTACTCAGAAGAGACAAGGGATGCATGGCATGCTGATTTCTTGCTGCTAGATATGGGGTTGCCATAGCGACAATTGCATAACATCTATATTTCTATGAAACCATCTGGGAAGGCATAGAACATTCCTTTTAAAAAGGCATTATAGTGTTGGCATGTTATTTGTAGTTGGTTAAAAATAGCCTGGGCATGTGGGTGTTTGGTGTTCTTGTTCTATGCTTAGGCTCACAAGAAATGCAAACCAAACAACCCCATCCCCCAACCCTCACTCAACAAACCACACATTACTTTCTATTCTTCTGTCGACTAATTCTCTAGCTCCTTCGTACTCTGTGAGGAAAACCAAGGCCACACTCAAGAATCAATTTCCTGCAACATACAGTAAGAAATTCCTCATGCTTGACACTGATGTCTCCACTTGTATAACAGGTGAAAACATTCTCCTTTAACCTTTCTGGTTAGATTTGCCTCTAACCCCCCCCAAAAAACAGGCCTGCTTTCAAATGCTCAGGCCTGCAGCAACAAGCATGACAGTTTTTTAGAACTACTTGAAAATAGTGGAAAGAAGTGTAAGATGGTGGTGAGTAGCTGTGGTCTCAGGGGTGGGGAACCACTAGTAGTTTTGGAGGAAAGTGACCTGTTAGAAAATGATCTTCCTAAGGATAGAGGTTGTGGCACATTCTTCTCTAACCAAAGTACAAGGTAATGTGAGACACTCAACGAACGATTTGTTGCAAGAATTTTGACTGGATATGCCCATCAAAGTTTTGGTTATTGGGAGTTATCTATAGATTCTCTTCTTTCCTAAGTTCATTTGTCTATTATAAATTCATTAGTACAGTCAGCACGCACAGAGTCATGTATTTCTTTTCCTCTCAAGGATCCCACCGGAAAAGACAGAAACGAATATATAAAGTAAATAAACACATCTCAAAATATAAATTTACACTCGGTTTTAACTTAGAATTTTCTCATCTGAAGACATCCATCTACTGTCCTGTGATATGTGATGTTAAGAATGTGTGCACATGCGTTTAGCTTGCTTTGAATCTCAGCGACTTTCGTATATATTCATGAGATTATTTTTCCTGTTTATCAGATTCTTAGAATTTTTAACAGGTGAATTAATAGTGAGTGATTCATAAACCATATATTCCCTTTGGTTCTCCTTCCTTTCTGCTTATAACAATTTACAAGAAGGGCTGCTACATTTAATGTTCAACTTCCATTATGAAGTAAGACGTGACCTAAAGAATGTCATTTGAGAAACGCTAGGAAAACTCCTTGATTTCACTGTCTCCTTTGATTCCTTCTGACTTGCATCTTCAAATTCCACTTTCCTAAAATATCAAAGACATTGTTTAAGGGGCAAGCCTTCCCTGGAATGGGCAGAGTATTCAAGTCTATTATTATAAACTTTCACTTGAGTTGAGCACTTGGTCCAGCTCCCCATCAAGAGCAGAACATTGAGATGATAGTCTAAGGAACAGGTTCAGAGTGGAACGTTAACTTTTTCTGGAAATGAGAATCATCCCAGAATACACTGTGAAGCACAAGCACAGCGGGATGGGGCGCTGAAAAGGAAAAGGAGAAAAAGGATAACCATTAATAACGTCGCAATTTTATTTAGGCCCTTATGTTTGCTGAAAAGAATACCCCATATTTTTCTCATATCAATAAATCATTCACATATTAAAGAGATAAAGAAACAGGAAATTTGATAGATAAAATCTATCTTGTCCTTATCAGTAAGATTCTTGAGAAGAAAATGTGTAGTGTATTCAAAAAATCCAGAACCAAAAGTGATTGTAGAGATAATCTACTTCCATCCTGTGTCTTATCTCATGATTCTCTCTTTTTAAATTTTTTTAAAGTTTAGGTTATGTCTTTTATCCAACAGCAACTTATTGAATAAAGGGGATTTACCAGGAAGAGACTGTGCTTTTTTATCAATAGATAGCACAGCAACAGCAACAATTGCCAACATCGGCTGGATCATCGAAAAAGCAAGAGTTCCAGAAAAACATCTACTTCTGCTTTATTGACTATGCCAAAGCCTTTGACTGTGTGGATCACAACAAACTGTGGAACATTATTCAAGAGATGGGAATACCAGACCACCTGACCTGCCTCCTGAGAAATTTGTATACAGGTCAAGAAGCAACAGTTAGACCTCGACATGGAACAACAGACTGGTTCTAAATCAAGAAAGGAGTACATCAAGGCTTTATATTGTCTCACTGCTTATTTAACTTATATGCAGAGTACATCATGCAAAATGCCGGGCTGGATGAGGCACAAGCTGGAATCAAAATTGCTGGGAGAAATATCAATAACCTCAGATATGCAGATGACACCAACCTGACGGCAGAAAGCAAAAGAAGAACTAAGCCTCTTGGTGAAAGTGAAAAAGGAGAGTGAAAAAGTTAGCTTAAAACTCAACATTCAGAAAACTAAGATCATGGCAATTGGTTCCATCACTTCATGGCAAATAGATGAGGAAACAATGGAAACAGTGACAGACTATTTTGGGAGGCTCCAAAATCACAGCAGCCATGAAATTAAAAGAAGCTTGCTGCTTGGAAGAAAAGTTATGACTAACCTAGACAGCATATTAAAAAGCAGAGATATTTCTTTGCCAACAAAGACCCGTCTAGTCAAAGCCATGGTTTTTCCAGTAGTCATGTATGGATGTGAGAGTTGGACTATAAAGAAAGATGAGCACCGAAGAATTGATGCTTTTGAACTGTGGTGTTGGAGAAGACACTTGGGAGTCCCTTGGACTGCAAGGAGATCCAACCAGTCCATCCTAAAGGAAACCAGTCCTGAATATTCATTGGAAGAACTGATGCTGAAGCTGAAATTCCAATACTTTGGCCTCCTGATGCGAAGAACTGACTCATTGGAAAATACCTTGATTCTGGGAAAGATTGAAGACAGGAGGAGAAGGGTGCAAAAGAGGATAAGATGGTTGGATGGTATCACTGACTCGATAGATATGAGTTTGAGTGAGCTCCAGGAGCTGGTGATGGACAGGGAGGCCTGGCATGCTACAGTCCATGGGGTAGCAAAGAGTCGAACATGACTGAGGGCCTGAACTGAACTGAGCATAGCAGCTGCTACATCAAAGAAATCAAAATGATCCCCCATCAATTATTCTTGATAGTTTGAATGCCTCTTTTGCCCTGAGTGTCCTTTTACAAATAGGGTAAGAACATGTTGCTGTAACACATTTGTCAACTCATGAGCCCTAAGGCAGCAAGATCAAGGGTGGATGGGGAGGGAGGTGGGAAAGAGGCTCAGGATGGGGGGCGGGGTACATAGGTATACCTGTGGCTGATCCATGTTGATGTTTGGCAGAAACCAAAGTAATACATAAAGCAATTATCCTTCAACTAAAAATTATTTTAAAAAAGAGAGAATGGTGACTAGGAATCTCTGATGCTCTGTTTTCAAGTAGAAACCTGCTAAATGCTTACATCTAACAATATCAAAATATAACAGCAAATATAGTAACTAGATTTAAAAGGAAAAGCTCTGGCTTCACAAAAATCTCCACCTGCTCCTGGTCCCCCTCAGTCATTTTGTTGTACATTTCAGGTGTGACTCAAATGATTAGAAAATTTGGAAAGAATAACAGGACATTCTGCTTAACATTCCCCTGCTTTCCTCTTTCAGCTGAACGCTGCAGGAAGCTTGCATTTTTCTTTTGCTTCTTTTTCTTGAATGTCTTCTATAGGAAGGCATACTCTAGTCTGGCAGTGCCGAAACTGGAAGGGAGAAAAACTTGCTTTCTTTCTGGAATTCATTATTAGTAGGTCTATTTGCATGAGGGCAGAAACCATATTCTTTAACCTGAATATTTTCTTAATTAAAAATACATATATTCAGGACACAGGCAAGGAGGATGGGGCTATATATTCTGGGACCCCTAATAAGCCACAATGGAAACCACATTTGAACATCAAAAAATAACAGTTAATATTTATTACATGCTTAATGAATTCCAGATGCTGTTTTATGTGCTTTACAAATATCTACTCATTTAATCCTCATATAAATTTGAGATATAGATCTGTCTATAAAGTAGAGATAGCTACTCTCTTAAATTATCTCAGGATTATTGCCCCCCCACCAGATTGAATCATATTGACTTACATACTCACCAGAAGTGTATACAAACATATACTGCTTTACCTTCTTGTCAAAAGATGGTATGGCAAGACTAAATTCTTTTGCCAATCTGACAATAAAATTTATTTTATTAGGTTTTAATTTGTACTTCTAAGATATTATTAAGGTTAAGTAACTCTTCATATTTTTTCCATTTGGATTTCCTGTTTTGTCAAATGCCTGTCTTGCTTAGCTTTTGTTTTATGCTATCTTTTATTCTTACATAACAATATTTTTACATATTTTGTACAGTAGTCCTTTATTGCTTACATGTGTTATAAATATCTTATTCAGCTGTATGACTCCTCATTTTTCTGCCTATACAGTTTTTTTTGCCAAGAATAGAATTTGTTAAATATTGTCAATATTTCATTCATTTCCAACAGTTTTATTGAAGTATAATTCACGCACAATAGAAAGCATCCTTTTCAAGTGTACAGTTTAACTATTTATAGTATATTCAGAGTTGTACAATCATCATCAAATATGACTTTGAAGATTTTTATCATTCCTAAAAGAAACCCCATCACCTTTAACAATCACTAACCATTTGCTCCAATACCTAGCCATAGGCAATCACTAATCTACTTTCTGTCTTACAGGTTTGTACATTCTTGACATTTCATGTAAATGGAATAATATAATATGTTTTCTTCTTGTGACTGATTTGTTTCAACTAGCATGTTTCCAGAGTTTCAATATGTTGTCTCATGATTCAGTACATATTTATTTTTATTGCTGGAATGTGGACCTTTACTCTTGTAAAGAAAGCAATTACAAAATGTTAATATATGTAAAGTAAGAGGTCTGTCATAAGTACCCTTTCAACAAAATATTTGATTCTATAATTGCACAGACTAGTTTCCTCTGTTTTACTGGGTCAGTCATCCCCATGATATTTGAAGGTATAAGCCGCCACTCTGTAATATCTTCCCTGAATTTAATTAGCCAATTTTATTACTTGCTTTGCAGATGAAAGGTATTATGTACATACACATAACTTACGAAACAAAGGGATATCTCTAGTGTACCTGACTTGTACCTGATTTGTATCCACAGTAATCAAAATATCACAGATGTATCAATTGAAAATGGCCACTTTTACTGATAGCATATGAATACAAGCTTAACCAAAATTGTCCACTGAAGAAATTTTAGACTGAGAAAAAGAGAGAAAGTCATGGTGATGGAACTGTTTCAGATGTATGTAGAAGTCTAAAAGATATTTCTTCCTTGCAAAAAAAGCTGTGACAAACCTAGACAGCCAAAGTGAAGTAGAACATCACTTTGCCAACAAAGGTCCATGGTTTTTCCAGTAGTCATGTATGGATGTGAGAGTTGGACCAGAAAGAAGGATGAGCACCAAAAAATTGATAGTTTCAAACTGTGGTGCTGGAGAAGACTCTTGAGGGTCCCTTGGACAGTAAGGGGATCAAATCAGTCAACCCTGAAGGAAATCAACTCTGAATACTCATTGAAAGGACTGATGTTAAAGCTGAAACTCCAGTACTTTGGCCTCCTGATGCAAAGAGACAGCTCATTGGAAAACACCCTGATGCTGGGAAAGATTGAAGGCACGAGGAGAAGGGGGAAACAGAGGATAAAATGGTTGGATGGCATCACTTACCCAGTGGACATGAGTTTAAGCAAACTCTGGAAGATGGCAAATGACAAGGAAGCCTGGTGTGTTGCAGTCCATGGAGTCGCAGAGTCAAACATAGAGAATGAACAGCAACAAATATCTCAAAGAATATCTTCATTGCATTATATGTCTTTTCTTTAGGTTCACATTTCTAGAAGAAACAAAATTTTGTATGACTCAAGTGTGTTATCGGTAGCTATAATAATTAAAATTATTCAAATGGAGCCCTAATTTATCATTTTTATTTTTACCCATGCTTCTTTTGATTAGCATAAAAGTTGCAATTTAGTGCACGTGAAATTTTGACCCTCTTTTAATGTTATTTAAATTAATTGTGTCTGTGTGTGTTCAGTCACTTGGTTGTGTCCAACACTGCTGTAGCACGGTATGTAGCCTGTCAGGTTCCTCTGTCCATGAAATTTTACAGGTAAGAATACTGGAAAGGGTTGTCATTTCCTACCCAAGGGGATCTTCCTGACCCAGGGATCAAACCCGTGTCTCCTGCATTTTCTGTTTGGCAGGCAGATTCTTTACCATTGTGCCACCTGGGAAGTCCTGAAATCAAATTGAAACAACCACAATTTTAGATATACTTTGAAAAACTGTACATGCCTCCACCCTGGGATTTGAGATACTGCATGTTGGGTGTCATATTCCTCTCCTGATGCAATTCTTCATAAAATTAGCTAAAATCATGACTTTGTTTAAAATATTAGATAATTTTCAGCCTCAGAATTATCCTATTAGGACATGAAGAAATCTTAGGCTTAATGAATCCCCTGAGATTCTGTCCTCCCACACTTGCAGTCTAGTGTCTGCCTCCCCACATATGTCTGTTATCAACTAAACAAGATGACAAAGAATATGAAAATAGGAAATAACAAAGCAAATTTGAAGATCCTAAAGCTGTTAGACAGCCTAGTTATTATATTTGGAATTATTGCTTAAATTATGTTTCTTTTGATAATATGTATTTATTTTGACAACTATCAAGCACTTAACAGTATCTATATAAAGGTGGATTTTTTTCATAAATCACACTTCAGCAGAGAACTATCCTGATATGCCAAATCAATAGATGCCAGCTGTGACAGTGGGAGTATTGCTATATAATTTTCTGCCCCCATGCTCCAAATTGAAGATCTGTCCAAGTTATCAAATTTTCTAAGTAACATCATTCTCAATTTCATCTGGCAATATTTTCATCTGGCATATAAAAAATGCGAGGGACTCAGAAGAAAATGAAAAGAGTTGCTATTTCTAGACATCTGTCTAGAAATCAAAATATAAAGACTAGAGTTCTTGAGTGGAAGAAGTTTTATCATTGAGTACTGGGAAATAGATATCATGCATGCACAAAAAGTAGAAATTTAAGGTCAAAGATAGGATATGTGATGCGTGTGTGCTATGTCACTTCAGTCCTGTCCAGCTCTTTGTGACCCAATGGACTGTAGCCCGCCAGGCTCCTCTGTCCATGGAACTCTTCAGGCAAGAACATTGGAGTGGAGATGCAATTCTTTTGTTGTTTTTGTTGGGCTGGGTCCTCACTGCAGCATGCTGGCTTTCTCTAGTTGAGGTCAAGGGCTCCTCCTGATGCAGAGCACAGCCTCTAGAATGCCCAGCCTCAGTAGTCGCGGTGCACAGGCTCAGCTGCCCCATGCTATGTGGGATCTTAGTTCCCTGAAAGAGAGGGAGAGATCAAATCCATTTTCCCTGCTTTGGGAGGCAGATTCTCAACCACTGGACCACCAGAAAATGCATTTCTATTTACCTCCATGTAGTATACCATCTAGCTTTTGCTGACTCAAGAGAACCTTTCATTTAATCATCCCATTCTTTCTCTCAATGACTACATTCAAGAAAACAGAGCAACTTTTCTCATATCCTGATCTTGTTCACATGAAGGCCTTTGCTTCTCTCTCTACCTGTGTTATGGATTAAATATTGTGTCCCCTCAAAATTCGTAAAAGTCCTAACATCTGACATAATGGCATTTGGAGGTGGGGCCTTTGGGAGGTGACTAGATCATGAAACAGACTAGAACAGTCTGCTGTATACTTCCTTTAGATTTCCACCTCACTAATTCCTTGACACCCAGATCTCCACTCAAATACTCTATCCTTAGAATAACCTCTTTTCACTATCTTCCTATATGTCTTCTGCCATCACTTCCTACCACATCTTCAACAAATGCAACACTTTACAAATCTTTTTTCCATTAAAGAAAAACATCTTAAATAAATTAATCATAAACTAACAATCTCTCAAAATTTGTTATTTTTGTCTTTTTGATTGTATCAAAATACATATACAAGGGAAATATGAGAAACTTTAAAAAAATATTTCAATGGATATCCAATAATTTGGATTAATTTATAATATAAATTTAAAAAATATATATGAATATGTGTGTGTTATATACTTGTTTGCAAAGATGAACTACATAAATAGAACAAGAAAATTTTGGTTTTACAGTTTTAAAGAAAAATCTATTCCTTGTGATGCAGGGGTAAAGAACCTGCCTACCAATGCTGGAGACACGGGAGACATGGGTTCAATGCCTGGGTCGGGAAGATCCCCTGAAGGAGGAAATGACAACCCTCTACAGTATTCTTGCCTAGGGAATCCCCTGGACAGAGGAGCCTGGAGGGCAACAGTCCCTGGGGTTTCAGAGTCGTACATGACTGAGCATACATTCAAGCTCTCTCATCTATAGTAATATACTAGACAGTATGTTGATAAGATTCTGCGACTATAAAGCATACACAAAATAGAATTTAAAATGAATAACTGTAGTGCATGAAAGAGGAGATAAGACAATAAAAGAAATCATTAGGAGTCAAAGCTATAAGGAAAATGTAAATCCAAGAAGTAAGCAAGCCCCAAAGCAGGTGGCTGCCTAAAGGGATATAACAATCTTCATAATACCAGAATCAAAGCAAATGCACAATTGAGAACAATGCTAAATAATGATACATAAACATGTGGACTATGATGAAACAGAGAAAATGAAAAAAACTTTGGATTTATACTTGATCATAGCAGAATTTCCCTAAAACATTTGAATGTGAAAAATCATTTCACAGAAGAATCAGTACTATATAATTATTTTAATGCAAGATTCAAAATCTTGCATAAGTATATGTATAGATACACAGATACATAAGATACATATAGATAAGATACATATGAGTCATCCAATACATGAAATGTACACAAACGTATACACAGACTCACATTAACACACAATACTCTAAATAAAAATAAAAAAATAGTAAACATGACACTTAGGATATTGTCACATTGTTACCTCTGTTGGAGAGGGAGGAGAATGCATCATGGAAACAGCTATGAAGATGAACACAAAGACTTCAGGTATGATGTTTTATTTCTAAAGTAGAGGTGAAGATAGGTAGTCATATGCTTTAGTATTTACATCTTTTCTCTAATACAATTATACTCCTTTGTATATATGAAATAGAACTGAAAAAATATCTTTATAAAGTTAAAGCCGTTGCAAATTTATTGTTAGTGATATAACTATGACAGACAGCATGAGAGTTCTGAGGGTTTGGTATTTTCCACAGGTAATATAAACTCCTTATTTTGTCAACTTATTTAATTAGTGAGCTAAAATAATTAAAGTGTTTTAAGAAATTCTGGACTATTTTTAGCTTGCTTTCTAAACTTCCTTTATCTCTTTCTGCCTAAGAATGACTGTTAATTTTTTTTTATTTTTTTTTTGCAGAAAAATAGGGAACAAAACTGGTCTGGCCTTCGACCGTTTCATTTCATAGCTCTTCTAAATGCAACTCTATGCAACTTAAGTCCTATCAGACCCTGGGCAAATCACTCATTTATTCATTCATTTTTGTTCACATTATCATATAAACATCATGCATTGATATCTACTCTGTGGCAGGCACAGTGTGTACAAAGATGGATAAAGCATAAATCTGACAAATGCAGCTCACAGCCGACCAGAACAGGAGGGCTCTGAAATCAGATTGCTCTCCTAGCCTTGATTTACTTTCCTGTTGAAGTATGTGTCTGGAAACTTTCCTGTATCAGTATCTTTACTGGGATCCTGAGAACCTGATTTTCAAGACATGTTTGAAAAAGTAAGAGAAGGGGAGGGTCTTGACAGGGATTCTACTCCCACCGTATTCCCAGAATGACATGTCTTTCTGTGCCCAGGACTTCCTGCTGCCATGCTTTTACTATCCCCTTAAGGATCTCTAGGGTATCCCTAAAGAAAGTCTATACTGGCCTGATAAATGGCTATTCCCATAAAACAAAACATTTTTATTTATGCACTTCTTTCTGTTTTTCACTTCCTCTCATTCATAGTCTCAACCCTGAAACTCCATCATTTCTCATAATTAAGCCCTCAGGACTTCACATGCTGTCTTCTTTTTAACTACTGAAGGAAACAGAATGTCTGTGAGAAAAACAGCCTGTGGGTAATTCCTGGGTTGGCATAGCTTTAGGGTGCTCTCAGGTCCTGTATGAAGTCTTTCTTAAAGAATACCTCTGGGGACCCTTTCTCAGCATGTGGTTACTTAAGGTTTCATTTAAGAAGCAAATGCTTCTTGGCTGAGCAAGCAGAGTAGAAAGCAGCCCAACTTGTCTAACTGAAGATGAGGCAACTGAGTTTTACCATGTGAGGGCTTCCCTCGTGGCTCAGATAGTAAAGGATATGCCTGCAATGCAAGAGGCCTGGGTTTGATCTCTGGGTCAGGAAGATCCCCTGGAGAAGGGGAATGCCCATTCCAGTATTCATATCTGGAGAATTCCATGGACAGAGGAGCCTGGGGGAATTGCAGTTCATGGGGTCAGAAGCCACTAAGGGACTAACAGCTTCACTTTCACCTCATTGTCAGTATCCCAGAGACACCTACGAACCATACTGCATGGCTTGGAGACTTCTGAGTCCTGTAATCAAACTGCTAGCCTAAGATCTGGAGACTAGTGCTTCACCTTAGCAACAGGATGATGTGTGCTTCTCTCCCTAATTGCTGCATAAGGTGAAAATAAATCTCTATAGACAGAAATGGGCAAGTTCCATATGACATTGTAATAATGGATATCATTTTTCTTTCCAAAATTTCTCTGGGAAAATTGAAAAATGGCTAAATGAATTAAGGATGAAAATGAAACAAAATATCAGGCAGTCATCACATTATTTAATAATAGTACTTTTAGTAAAACATAAACAACTTTCTAAATCAAAACAATGATACTACAAAATGGGAATGTTTGAAATTTGAGCGACTGAACTGAACTGAACTGAATGGATGCATATAAAGTTCATCCTGTACATACTAATAAGCTTCTTTCCTTGAGGCCTTAAGAAAGATACTATGGGACATAGGATGATAAAACAGAAATGGCCTCTGACCTCAAAAGGAGAGTATTTAAGGAGAGTAGATAACACATGTACAAAAATACTTAGAACAAGGTGTCAACTGAAGAATAAAAGCACAACCTAAAAGTTGAGAGTTATATGTTTTATTTGGCTGACATAATGAGGACTTCATACCGAGGACTTCAAGCCTGGTGGGCATCATATCAAGTAACCTAGAGAAACTGCTCTGAGGAAGTGAGGGAGGTAGTTAGGATGTGTAGGAATTTTGCAATGAAAGGCAGGTAGTAGGAAAAAATATATTACTGTTAATTAAAAAGAAAAAAACTAGATGCCTTGAGGAATTTAGCACTTTTCTATATATGGGAAGATGTAAGAGTCTAGGCTCACAGAAATCCTTCTTTGGATATGCACCTCAGCTATCTGTGTCTGCACATCCTGAGTTTCTTCAGGACTCACCTTCAGGAGTGGCTGCAGTCTGATGGTAGGTATTCTTTGTTTCCTTCCTAAGTTCCCTCTGGGCTCATGAAGTCACCATTGGTGGGCTGCAATCACTGATGATAATAACATCACTTGTTTACTGAAGTGGCAGGCCACATTTTATTCCTCAGATGTACAAACAAAATTCTCCAATTTGAATACAAAGTTTTCATCCTTGGCTATATAAGCAAAGAAAACAAACAATGACCAAATACTTAGGGAATATAAGGTTTGAGAAATATTAGGATATTTTGACTAAATTTTATATGAAGGTTTTTAATTGTACAAGTTTTTTGGGGGTAGGGGGAATTTCATAATTGTAACCTAATTTCTTTAAAGATTAATCTAGCTGCAAAGTTTGGAAATGGTGAGAAAAATGAGGCTGGAGACTATGTAATAAGTTATGGAACTGAGGTATGAAGTATCTGGAAATATAGAAGTAGATATGGAATGGAGCAATAGTAATAAATATAAATCTTTCAGACACAGAATGTATGAAATGACAAAATAATTGATGTAGGAATATTAAAAGTGTACACCCAAGAATTCAACTTAAAAGTTGTTTACAATACAGAAACTCACAGACATAGGAAACACATTAATGGTTTCCCAAGGGGAAGTGGAAGGAGTGATGAATTGGGAGCATGAGGTTAACAGAAGCACACTGCTATGTATAAAACAGATAACAAGGACCTACTGTATAACACAAGGAACTATGTTCAATATCATATAACAAACTATCACTGAAAAGAACTTTAAAGTAACACACATACATATATGTGTATGTATAAGCAGGTAACTTTTGTTAGACATTTGAAACTAATGCAATATTGTAAATCAACTATACTTCAAGAAAAAACTAAAACAAAAAATTCAATTTAGCAAATATTCCTGAGTGAGTGCTTGTTATTTCAAAATATATGTTTTATCCTTGGTTATTTGATTAAACTGTAACCTATAGAACCAAGATGACAATAATATCACCAATAATAACAGAGAAAAATCAAACTGTCTTCAGGGATAATCTAATAAATTTTGTTTGAGCAGAAGTTGAGTGTGCCATGGCAGAGGCATTAAGAAAGCACACACTGAAGGGTATTTGCAGATTTGGAGGGATAGATGGAGAACACAGCAGACGAGATAGATAGAGTGGGCATTGATTTTTAACAGAAAAATAATATCTGAAGTTATAGAGGAAAGATGAAAAGAGTATATTTGGAAAAGAGGAAAAAGTTTCCCCTACATGATTTCTTACATTTTAAGCTTTAAAAGGTAAAAAAGATGCTAATAAGAGAGATACGAACAGCCATCAAATATCTGTTAGGGAGGGAAGTATTTCAATGTGGCTAAGAAAAGCCAGAATTTCAAGAGGTCTGTGTAATCATAAAGCCAAAAAAGAAAGCATTACTTTATAAATTAGCCTTCTTGAAATGGTAAGAATGAATTTATTGATAAAACTTGATAATAACAGTTTATATTGAAGAACAAAGAAATCACAAGGTAATCGCTGAGACACATCAGTGATACAACAGTGGAGACAATGACATTGACAACGTCTGCAAAAACCTTTAAGGTAAAAGAAAGGATTTTACTACAAAGAGAAGTCAAAGAGAAGCAGAGTCTAATTCTTTTTTTTTTTTTTTTTTTTTGGTATAAATGAGGTCCTGTACGGTGGTGCGGTGGTAAAGAATCCGCTTGCTGATGCAGGAGATGAAACAGATGTGGATTCGATCTCTGGATTAGGAAGATCCCTTGGAGGAGGAAACAGAAAACCATTCCAGTATTCTTGCCTAGAAAATTCATGGACAGAGGAGTCTGGCAGGCTACAGTCCACGGGGCTGCAATGAGTCGGATGCTACCGAGTGACTGAGCATGCACACACACATACACGTACAAGGAAAAGGTCAAAGTACACGCAGAGAGGGGAAGAAATTGACAGAGTCAAGTGTCTAGGTTAACTTTTAGTCTTTTGGCCATAGAGGGAGGTTTGACCCACTTCTTTCTCAATTTCAGCTTGAAAATCTACCCTGTCATTCTTGGTTTGTATGATTATGGTGGAGCTGATTTCATATCCCCTTCATTCCTTGGTGATGGTGGTTTAGTCACTAAGTCATGTCCAAATCTTGTGACCACATGGACTGTAGCTTGCCAGGCTACTCTGTTTGTGGGATTCTCCAGGCAAGAATATTAGAGTGGGATGCCATTTCCTTCTGCAGGAGATCTTCATTTGCCTTCCCTAACTCAGCTGAGCAGGATCCACTCCTAACTAGTGAGAGTGCATGCTTTTGTGCTCTGTTGTTTCAATTGTGTTTGACTCTTTGCAACCCCAAGGACTGTAATCCACCAGGCTTCTCTGTCCATGGGGTTCTCCAGGCAAGAATACTGGGGTGGGTTTCCACGCCCTTCTCCAGGGGATCTTCCCAACCCAGGGATCAAATCCACATCTCCAGCATTATAGGTGCATTTTTTTGCCCACTGAGCCACCCGGGAATTGCTTTAGGAGTGTTTCAGTTCAGTTTAGTCGCTCAGTTGTGTCAGACTCTTTCCGACCCCATGGACTGCAGCATGCCAGGCTTCTCTGTCCATCACCAACTCCCAGAGCTTACTCAAACTCATGTCCATAGAGTGGGTAATGACATCCATCATTCTCATGCCTCTGTCGTCCCCTTCCCCTCTTGCCTTCAATCTTTCCCAGCATCAGGGTCTTTACAAATGAGTCAATTCTTCCATCAGTTGGCCAAAGTTTTGGAGTTTCAGCTTCAGGATCAGTCCTTCCAATGAATATTCAGTACTGATTTCTTTAGGATTCACTGGTAGGATCTCCTAGCTGTCCAAGGGACTCTCAAGAGTCTTCACCAACACCCCAGTTCAAAAGCATCAATTCTTCTTCACTCAGCTGTCTTTATAGTCCAACTCTCACATCCATACATGACGACTGGAAAAACTATAGCTTAACTAGACTGACCTTTGTTGGCAAAGTAATGTCTATGCTTTTTATATGCTGTCTAGGTTGGTCATAGCTTTTCTTCCAAAGAGCAAGTGACTTTTAATTTCACGGCTGCAGTCACCAACTGCAGTGATTTTGGAGCCCCCCAAAATAAAGTCTCTCATTGTTTCCATTGTTTCCTCATCTATTTGCCATGAAGTGATGGGACTGCATGCCATGATCTTAGTTTGCTGAGTGTTGAGTTTTAAGCCAACTTTTTCACTCTCCTCTTTCACCAAGGCTTTGGCATAGTCATAAAGCAGAACTAGAGGTTTTTCTGGAACTCTCTTGCTTTTCCAAGGACCCAACAGATGTTGGCGATTTGATCTCTGGTTCCTCTGCCTTTCCTAAATCCAGCTTGAACATCTGGAAGTTCATGGTTCACATATTGTTGAAGCCTGGTTTGAAGAATGTGAGATGAGTGCAATTGTGCAATAGTTTGAGCATTCTTTGGCATTGCCTTTCTTTGGGACTGGAATGAAAACTGACCTTTTCCAGTCCTGTGGCCACTGCTGAATTTTCCAAATTTGCTGGCATGTTGAATGCAGCACTTTCACAGCATCATCATATAGGATTTGAAATAGCTCAGCTGGAATTTCAGTACCTCCACTAGCTTTGTTCGTAGTGATGCTGCCTAAGGTCCACTTGACTTTGCATTCCAGGATGTCTGTCTCTAGGTAAGTGATCACACCATCGTGGTTATCTGGGTGCTGAAGATTTTTTTTTTTTTGGTATTGTTTTTCTGTTTATTCTGTGTACCAAAGTTTCTCCTATGTACCAAAAGTTGAGGAGTGGTACCTGAACAAAAGTCTACCATATCGGAGACATTTACATTCAATTCTTGGGGTTTTGTTTGTGGTATAAACAAAAAGGAGACATGGACTCATTATTCCCTTAGATCTGGTGATGATTTGAAATTATTTTGAAGTCTATGTGGGGACTGAAAAGGAAGTCAATGCAGCAGAATGCACAGGAGGAAAATGCGGGAGAAATAGTATCCTTGCAGCAACATTTAGTCCCTGGGTCTGACAATTCCTAAAGCCATTTATACCTATGGGTTTTTTATTGAAATAAATCTATGCATTTTTACTACTGCCTACATTTTATCACTTGATGAAAGAGTCTTAACTGATACACAGGTCTCATAAAGGGTGGAGGAAAAAAAATAAAGTAGAATATGGGTTTTGAGACTATGGAATAATTGGATAATATATATACATATAATTTTAATTAAAAACAGTAATATTAGAACATCATCCTTAATAGATGAGATAAGAATAGCTGCTGAAGGTAAAGGAGCAAATTAGTTTGGAGTACTAGAAATCACAGAAAAGTTATGAGCCAGTTACCATGCAGAATAAATGAGAGAGCTAACAGAAAATGATTAAGTAATTACTGTTATAGGGGAATTCATTTAAGCTGGTTGCTTTTATTTGATTTGGCCTGAATTAGGTCAATAAACTCTATAAATGTGTAGCAACTCAGAAGTGAAAATTAAGTGGGAAGTAATGAAGCTTGTAGTACGTCAAGACTGATAGAAAAATTCTAGGACAGAAAATTCTGGGGTTTTGAGGTTCTGGGATCAGTATAACATGGCTGATCATGATGTTCAGGTGGATAAAAAGAAACATGTAGTTAAAATAGAGATGTGTTATTTACTACAATAAAGTGAGAAATTGAGAGATAAGTCATTCATAGTGTAAAAGGAAGTTCTAACTAGAAGCAAAATGAATTAAATATGTAGTGTAGAGGTTGTTATTCTGGTCCCAGAGCTTGAGATCTGATTAAGACTGTAAATGCTTTGAGTTAAAGCTCTTTCACTAGGTGACTTAAATAGAGGTGAAGTTTCTAAAAATAAGAATTAAAAAAAAATTGTCAGCAGACTTAAAGCAGCATTAAGTAGCAGAGGAACTCTTTGAGGGCAATGGCATAGGTTCTGTGTGAAAAATGTCTCTGAGCTAGGGTGCAGAGGTTACTAAGGAAACTGAGCCAGGGCTCTCAGGGTTAGTAGCTACTGGGCTTGCCAGGTGTCTCAGTGGTAGAGACCCCGCCTGCCATTGTAGGAGACGTAGGAGAGCTGGGTTCCATCCCTGGGTCAGAAAGGTCACCTGCAGGAGGCCACGGCAACCCACTCCAGTGTTCTTGCCTGGAGAATCCCAGGGACAGAGGATCCTGGCGGACTATAGTCCATGGGGTCTCAATGATTCAGACGCGACTTAGCAACTGAGCATGAACACAAGACCTATTATCAGATGAGCAGGAGATGCTAAAAGACAGGATGATTTCAGAATAGGCGAGGTTTGAGAAAAATTGTGGCAGAATTCTCATTTGAATGAGAGCATATTAATTTTATCTTTCCTTCTGTGTTAAAAGCTACCTGGGATTTGTTCAAATTGCCAACATCTGCTGGATCATTGAAAAAGCAAGAGAGTTCCAGAAAAACATCTATTTCTGCTTATTGACTATGCCAAAGCCTTTGACTGTGTGGATCACAATAAACTGTGGAAAAGTATGAAAGAGATGGAAATACCAGAGCACCTGACCTGCCTCTTGAGAAACCTGTATGCAGGTCAGGAAGCAACAGTTAGAACTGGGCATAGAACAACAGACTGGTTCTAAATAGGAAAAAGAGTCCATCAAGGCTGTATATTGTCACCCTGCTTATTTAACTTATATGCAGAATACATCATGAGAAACGCTTGGCTGAAGCACAAGCTGGAATCAAGATTGCTAGGAGAAATATCAATAACCTCAGATATGCAGATGACACCACCCTTATGGCAGAAAGTGAAGAGGAACTAAAAAGCCTCTTGATGAAAGTGAAAGAGGAGAGTGAACAAGTTAGCTTAAAGCTCAACATTCAGAAAACTAAGATCATGGCATCTGGTCCCATCACTTCATGGCAAATAGATGGGGAAACAGTGGAAACAGTGGCAGACTTTATTTTTGGGGGCTGAAAATCATTGCAGATGGTGACTGCAGCCGTAAAATTAAAAGACACTTACTCCTTGGAAGGAAAGTTATGACCAACCTAGATAGCATATTAAAAAGCAGAGACATTACTTTGCGAACAAAGGTCCATCTAGTCAAGGCTATGGTTTTTCCAGTGGTCATGTATGGATGTGAGAGTTGGACTGTGAAGAAAGCTGAGCACCGGAAATTGATGCTTTTGAACTGTGGTGTTGGAGAAGACTCTTGGGGGTCCCTTGGACTGCAAGGAGAGCCAACCAGTCCATCCTAAAGACCAGTCCTGGGTATTCTTTGGAAGGACTGATGCTAAAGCTGAAACTCCAATACTTTGGCCACCTCATGTGAAGAATGGACTCATTGGAAAAGACCCTGATGCTGGGAGGGATTGGAGGCAAGAGCAGAAGGGGATGACAGAGGATGAGATAGCTGGATGGCATCACAGACTTGATGGATGTGAGTCTGAGTGAACTCAAGGAGTTGGTGATGGACAGGGAGGCCTGGCGTGGTGCAGTTCATGGGGTCGCAAAGAGTGGGATACGACTAAATGACTGAACTGAACTGAACTGAGATGGGATTTGTTTTAATCATGTAATAATAAAACAAAGATGTGGAAATAATTGAAAGGAAGAAATTTATATTTACAGATTCTTAGAAATAGAAGGCACAACATACAACCCAGGGCCACATGGGAAAGCTTAGAGTGCCCAATACATAGTCTTGGGTGATTTAGGACAGAAGAAATGCCAGCCTGATGTGTGAGCATTTAATAAAGAGGGTGGTTAAAGATGTGGGCTCTTGTTTGGGTAGTTTAATATCAAAGATACAGTCTCAGGGGAGTTATTTGCCATGTTTAGGATTTATTAAGCCCTGGGGAGTGTCTCCAGGATGAAGGCCCCCAATGCCAGAGCATCAAGAATATAAGCAATGTGAATATAGACAAAACTGTGTAAGTACATATGATGATAAGTGTTAACTATACTTCTTGTGGTGCGCTTTTTGCAGAATATACAGATGCTGAATCACTATGTTGTATATCTGGAACTATTAAAATGTATGGCAAACATTGTGCATGGATGCTTAGTTATGTCCGATTCTTTTGTGACCCCGTGGGCTCTGGCTACCAGGCTCCTCTGTCCATGGAATTTTCCAGGCAAGAATGTCGGAGTGGGTTGCCTTCTCCAGGGGAACATCCCGACTCAGGGATCGAACCCTAATATCCTGTGCCTCCTGCATTGCAGGTGAATTCTTTCCCACTGAGTCACCATGGAAATTCATGGCAAATGTAACTCAATAAACTATATATAGGCAATAAATTAAGTAAATACAAACAGTATACCTTTTGAGTCAATTAGCTATTAAAAAATAGATAAAGTAATTACTTGTATTTTTCTTTTCTTTGGCTGGTTTACCTCTGAATGTAATTTTTTTTTTTTTTTTTGGCTGCATGGCATGGGGGATCTTAGTTCCCTGACCAAGGGTGAAACCCGTACCCCATGCAGTAGAAGCTTGAATTTTAACCACTGGACTGCTAGAGAAGTCCCTGAATGTAACTTAAAAAAAAAATTTGAGATTCAATTAATTTTTATTGAAGCAGAGTTTAGAATGGTAAAGAAATTTATTATCCTAATAATAATAATAAGTACTCATTATTATAAGTGTCTACCAGTTACTGTGCTAAGAACTTTACATTATAATGTTAATCCTCATAACAACCATAATGAGGGAAATGCTATTAGTACTATAACTTTTTGCACCTAAGGAAATTGAAGGCTAGATAATTTAAGTCACTTGCCCAAGGTCAGAGACATAAATTCAAGTACATCTGAATTTAAAACCTAGCCTTTCCATGGTTGTGTTTGCACGTTAACCATGGAGTGTTTTGCTTACTGAAGAGATCAGAGTTCTGTATCATTCAATGGAGGCATAGTTAAGACAAAATAAAAAGAGTATAGAAGCTGGTATTACTTCAGTGGTTTCTGATTTGCTTAAAATAAAACCAAGTTTGCATTCGTTTTTCACTCAATAAAAACGGTCTTTACAGAGAGACATGGCACGCAGTCCATCTTAAGCTTTTATTTTGAACATGACAGTGGCATGTAATTTAAAGAAAAAAAATCAGCCTAACACTAAGTGTACAAGGCAATAAATCTTTAGTCCCCAGAGCAACATTTTTCTGCCACCCCCTTCCTTCGGACGTAAAAAGATGTGGGACTCCTGCCAGGGAAATAAAATAAAATGTAAGAACAGTTATAAATGAAATACAATCAGAGGCTTACAATCTGCTTCTTTGCTAGCTTGCTTTATTCCTTCCTTGAGGATTCTATTTCTTCCTCTGCTTCACCATGGTATTCCATTTCCCTTGCTTTCATTTTCCTATTTTTACTGCTATTTATAACATTTGCCCTTACATTTTATTCTCTTTTATGTGCTTTCTTTCTTGTTGAAGGAAAAAATCTATATGTGATTTTATTCCTATGTGTATTCAGACATAGGGTTTGCCTTTCTTATTGTCTTTTACTACTTTTTTTAAAAATGGATATTAATTTTTTTTTCCTTCTGTGTCTTTTGTCTGTATTCACTTTGTGCTGATGCTTTGATCTTACTTCTAGGTTGGAAGGGGTCAGTTTCCTATGGACTATCTTGTTTAGAGGTTTTTTTTTTTTTTTTTTCTCTTACTAGAGCAAGTCTTTACCCTGCTCATGGGATCAGACATCAGAATTCCTAAGTCTAAAGAAAAATGCCAAAATATATTGAAGGAGTTCACTCATTTACTTCTGCAGGCGAGAATACACTTGTTCATTTTCTCTCTCCTCCGTCTGCCTAACCATCCTCCCATCCTTTTATCAGGTATTCATGGAGCACCTTAGGCTTATTTGTTCATTCAGTCAATAAACATTTATAGGGCGTCTGTGATGTGCCAGGAACCAGTGGTAAACAATTATACAGAGTGAAGCAAGCCAGAAAGAAAAACACCAATACAGTATACTAACACATATATATGGAATTTAGGAAGATGGCAATGACGACCCTGTATGCAAGACAGGGAAAGAGACACAGATGTGTATAACGGACTTTTGGACTCAGAGGGAGAGGGAGAGGGTGGGATGATTTGGGAGAATGGGAATTCTAACATGTATACTATCATGTAAGAATTGAATCGCCAGTCTATGTCTGACGCAGGGTGCAGCATGCTTGGGGCTGGTGCATGGGGATGACCCAGAGAGATGTTGTTGGGGAGGGAGGTGGGAGGGGGGGTCATGTTTGGGAACGCATGTAAGAATTAAAGATTTTAAAATTTAAAAAATAAAAAAAAACTAATGCTGCCACAAAAAAAAAAGAGCAAAAAAAAAAGTGAATGCAAGCAATAATGGATGCATTGTCAGTAGAGAATTTTAAAACAATAATAAAACCAACTAAAAGTCTGTTTTTTTATCATCATCATGTGCTGGAAATTTTAAACAATAATGGTGCTAAAGTGATTCTGCTGATGGTGGTTGCCCACTCCCTCCTCCTCCCCTCTTCCCCTTGGGTATGGCACAGTCCAGTGTAGAAGAAAGCAAAAATCTGTGGCCGCTTGAAGGTTATAATCTAGTAGAACACAGAATATGTGTGTATGACTATATAAGTGTAAATATAGAATTATATGTCTTATATATAATTATGTAAATAAAAATATATAATCCTATCAATTTGATTGGGAATACAATTATTCATAAATGCAAAGATAGTCTGACAATTAGGAGATTGAATATGCAAAGTAACAATTTAGTAGAATGAGAATGATAGATTCATTAAGGCATTACCTGCTGATAGTCATAATTGAGATTAATTGGATTTCTTATATGCATCTGCTCAAAGAGGTCTTAGATCTAACTGGGAATCAGAGTTACTAGTTTTGGGCAATGGGGAATAGGAAATGTAAACGTTCTCCTGCTAGATAGAGGATAGCGTGTTAGTTGCTCAGTCGTGTCTGACTCTCTGCGACCCCACGGACTATAGCCCACCAGGCTCGTCTGTTCATGGAGTTTTCCAGGCAAGAATACTGAAGTGGGTTTGCCACAAATCTCCATGAAGAATGAATATGAGTTCAAGTTCTGACTAGGAGATGGAACTAGCATGACTATTGGCTTCTTTCCTGGAGTCCGACTCCAGAGGAATCTGAGTAGGGAAGATGGAGAAAAGCGTGACAAAGCCCTGGTGAGACTGGTGGTTTTAAACTGGTGTGTGGAGGGTACTGACGGGGAACAGGAGGCAGTCCACCACTGCTGAGGTCAAAGTAGGGTAGACATTATTGGGGTTTAAAAAAGAAAACATTAAAAATCAATGATGTATGGAAGGACCTAGAGATTATCGTGCTAAGCGAAGTAAGAGATAGAGAAAAATAAATATATGATATCACTTACATATGGAATCTAAAAAAAAATGATACAAATAAACTTATTTGCAAAACAGGAATAGGCTCACAGACGTAGAAAACAAACATAGTTACCAAAGAAGATGGGATGAGGGATATTAGGAATTGGGATTAATATTTACACACTACTATATATAAAATAGATAACCAACACAGACCTATTGAATAGCACAAGGAATTACACGCAATATCTTGCAGTTATCTATAAGGTAATGGAATCTGAAAAGAATATGTATATGTACATATATATATTTTATATATAAATGAATCATTTTGCTGTACACTGGAAACTAACACAACATTGTAAACCAACCATACTTCAACTTAAAAGAAAAGTTAAAAAGTCAGTGTTGTAGGAATGGGACATAGTGCAAAAATCAGTATTCTTCCCTGGAAAATCCCATGGACAGAGAGGCCTGGCAGGCTACAGTCCATAGGGTTGCAAAGAGTCAGAGACAAATGATGCACGGTATATAAGATGATAGTTATAACTATAAGATGATAGTTACAAGTTTAGATAAATCAATAGTTGTAATGGATACATATGGAAAATGTTATTTGCTTCAAAGATGAATTCTGACAGATTGTGGAGAACAACAAAAGTTACCTAGAACATAAATATAAGCAAAAATTGAAGGAAAAAGCAGAATTAAAGACATTTCACACAGATATTAACACAAAGAAATAGTCATATTACTATTATATAAAATTAAGACAAAATTATTGAGGCAGAGAGTTTCATTATTTAATTCAATTCAATTAATTCAATTTCAGTTTGCCAAGAACACATAGCTTATTATAATAGCATGAATATATTAATTATTAATAATATAATAATTGAAATAATAAGTTAATTCAATTTCAGTTTGCCAAGAACACATAGCTTATTATAATAAAGCATGCACATGTGAAATTACCTCAAAATAAATGAAATATAAATTGAGGAAAATACAGGGAGAAATGGGTAAATCTACAATTTCAGTTGTAGTTTCAGCACATAGCTCTTGTTTATTGATGGTTGTGTAGTGTGTGTGTTAGTTGCTCAGTCATATCTGACTCTTTTGAATCTCATGGACTGTAGCCCACCAGGCTCCTCTATCCACAGAATTTTCCAGGCAAGAATACTGGTGTGGGTAGCCATTTTTTTCTCCAGGGGATCTTCCCAACCCAAGGATAGAACTTGGATCTCCTGCATTGCAGGCAGAGTTTTTACGTTTAAGGAATCTAAACAAACATGGGGGTTTATAGATCTCTAGAACATAATAAAAAAGCTTCTACAAAAATAATCAATGAAGAGACATTCTGCAAACACACAAGTAAAATTTCTCAGACTTTCTGAGAAACTCAGAAAACTTCAAAGACAGGTGTCATAAAGATGAAAATCTTAGATCATAGTGTAATTAAGTTTGAAGTTAATGATGTAATATAAATTTTAACATCCCATATATTTGGAAAGTGTGAAAACATATTGCTAATAAGATCTTGATATCACAAGAAATTATAATAATACTGGAATTAAATTAAAATGAAAACACTATATATCAAAATTTGCAGGATATAGCAATACACTTTAAGGGAAATATATACTCTAGTTACTTTTACTAGAAAATAAGAAAACCTCCAAATTTATGAGGGAAGGGCTTATCATAATAAATTAGAAAAGGAAAAAAAAAGGATTAACCTTAAAGAAATTAGACAATGGTAGTAAAAGTAGAGTAAAATTCACCAAAATTTAAACCAATAAATTTAAAAGGGAGTCCTATTTTTGTCAAGACAGGAGAAGAAGAAAACAAAGAGACATAAATGAATAAGACCAGTAATAAAAGGGGCTTCCCAAGTGATGCTTAGTGGTAAATAACCTGCCTGCCAGTTCAGGAGACAGAAGAGACCTGAGTTTGATCCCTGGTGGGGAAGGTCCTCTGGAGGAGGGCATGGCAACCCATCCCAGGATTCTCACCTGTTGAACCCCATGGACAGAGGAGCCTGACAGGCTGTAGTATCTGGGGCCCCAAAGAGGCTGGTGGGCTGCAGCCCATGGGGACACAACTGATGTGACTGAACATACACACACAGTAATAAAACACACTTCACTAGAGGTAATGTGACAACAATTTTGCCAATCATTTAGGAAAAAATTAATGGGATAAATATTCTTAGGAAAGTATATCTTATTAGAACTTTATCAAGAAGAAAAATAGCATGAACAATTCTATAAGTATCAATGCATTGGAAACACAAATTTAAAATATTCCCACAAACAAAACACTAAGCTCAGAAAAATTGGACATAACTTGCTGCAAATTTTCAAAAACATCATGCCAAGTGTACTCAGTCTCTTACAATAAAAGGGAAATGAGAATGCCCTTCAATGGCATCAATGAGACAGTTATCAATCCTATATAAAAACTAGACAAAGCTATACAAGAAAGGACATGACTATAGATTGAAAAAAGAAGGTCTAAAGAAAATAATAAGAAATAAACACCCAAATATATAAACAAAATGCAATTCATGTGACTGTCCTGATTTTATCCCAGGTATGCCAGGGTGATTTAATATTAGACAATCTAGAAATTTAATCTGACAAATTAAATTATTTAAAAGGAAAAAAATCATATGATTACTTCTATGTGTGCAGAAAATCTCTTTATCAATATAATAATCATTTGTGAAGAAGATTATTAATAAATTAAGAATATAAGTGGGCTTTTCAGTATGATAAAAGGTACAAGAAAACTTGAGCAAACATCATCCTAAATGAGAAGAAGCATTGAGATCGCTTCCTTTATGAGAAGATGCCCATTGTATTAGACACTGAGGTCCTGCCTCATGTTCACTTGACTCCACTTTACTCTGTCATTATGGCAACCAGCTGCATGTGGGTATAAACTGCCAAGCACATTGCCTCAGTTACCCCAGACGTTTTCACTTTCTCACGGTTTTCCTAACTCGGTGACTTGAAAGAACCATGAAAATTTAATGGGCATCCATGTATACCCACCCTGGGGTAATGAGAGATCAATGATTCATGGATAATTCTTGACCAAAGAGGGGCAGGAACCAGACCTAAATGCTCCTCCCTTCTCTCAAGTTACCAATTGTGAGGAGTAATCTTCACAGCATCTCACATAATCTTGATGATACTCCAGCTTTCTTTATCACAGAGGTGATCAATCAATGATTCACCCCTGTATTGGCTTTCTCTCCTTATATATTTTACTCTCATCAGTGTCCTACTCCTCTTCCCTGGGGTTTTCTCCACAAATAAATTACTTGTATTCCTGGGTTAATCCTTCCTAAGTGTCAAACTTTATTTTTTGAAGTTCCAAAATCACTGCAGATGGTGACTACAGCCATGAAATTAAAAGACACTTACTCCTTGGAAGAAAAGTTATGACCAACCTAGATAGCATATTCAAAAGCAGAGACATTACTTTGCCGACTAAGGTCTGTCTAGTCAAGACTATGGTTTTTCCAGTAGTCATGTATGGATGTGAGAGTTGGACTGTGAAGAAGGCTGAGTGCCGAAGAATTGATGCTTTTGAGCTGTGGTGTTGGAGAAAACTCTTGAGAGTCCCTTGGACTGCAAGGAGATTCAACCAATCCATTCTGAAGGAGATCAACCCTGGGATTTCTTTGGAAGGAATGATGCTAAAGCTGAAACTCTAGTACTTTGGCTACCTCAAGCTAAGGGTTGACTCATTGGAAAAGACTCTGATGCTGGGAGGGATTGGGGGCAGGAGGAGAAGGGGATGACAGAGGATGACATGACTGCATGGTATCACTGACTCGATGGACGTGAATCTGAGTGAACTCTGGGAGTTGGTGATGGACAGGGAGGCCTGGCATGCTGCGATTCATGGGGTCACAAAGAATCGGACATGACTGAGCGACTGGACTGAACTGAACTGAACTGAAGACAGATGCTATCAACATTCTATCCAAAACTGTACTGAGAGCCTTAGACTATGATTGAAAGTATAAGAATTGGAAGAAGGATATACATTCTAGTCTGTTTTTTTCTGTAATCATATATGGATGTTAGAGTTGGACTATAAAGAAAGCTGAGCACCGAAGAATTGGTGCTTTTGAATTGTGGTGTTGGAGAAGACTCTTGAGAGTCTCTTGGACTGCAAGGAGATCCAACCAGTCCATCCTAAAGGAAATCAGTCCTGAATATTCATTGGAAGGATTGATGCTAAAGCTGAAGCTCCAATACTTTGGCCACATGATGTGAAGAACTGACTCATTTGAAAAGACCCTGATGCAGGAAAAGACTGAAGGCAGGAGGAGAAGGGAGTGAGAGAGGGTGAGATGGTTGGCTGGCATCACCAACTAGATGGACATGAGTTTGAGTAAACTCTGGGAGTTGATGATGTACAGGGAGGCCTGGTGTGCTACAGTCCATGGGTTTGCACAGAGTCGGACATGACTGAGTGACTGAACTGAATTGATACAATCTAATGATACTTGCAGATGTTATAATCATTTAATTAGAAAAGCAAAAATAATCTACAGATATATTATTGAAGATAGTAAAAAGCATTTAGAAAGCTGGTTGGATATATGATTAAAATACAAAAATTAATTTCTGTACACTAATAGCAAACAGGTCAATATTAAAAAGATATTGTATACTAACAGAAACAGAACATCTAAGAATATTTAACAATATATATATAAGGACTTTATGAGAAAAACGTTTCATTGTATTAAGGTATATTTAAAAAGACAATAAAGAGGGACATTATGAATTATGTAATTAATAATATACAGAAATGATTCATTCAATCTGTAAATTTCATTCCAGTTAACAATTCCAACAGTGTTCTTTTTGGATCTTGATGATTTGAGTCTTAAATTTTGTGCAAGATTTAAAGGCCATGAATATTCAAGACATTTCTGAAGAGGAAGACAGTCTTTTGTTTAGAATATACTTTAAAACTAGAAGATTACTTGAAAAAGATTTGAGAAAAACAGAAATGTGAGAAGATCCACTGGATTAAAAAGGAAGATAAGTGCAGGGTTGAAGGTATTGATAACTCTGGTATTTAGAGGAAGGTAATATTATGCCAACATCCGTTGGATCATCAAAAAAGCAAGACAGTTCCAGAAAAAGATCTATTTCTACTTTATTGACTATGCCAAAGCCTTTGACCGTGTGGATCACAATAAACTGTGGAAATTCTGAAAGAGATGGGAATACCAGACCACCCGACCTGCCTCTTAAGAAATCTGTGTGCAGGTCAGGAAACAATAATTAGAACTGGACATGGAACAACAGACTGGTTCCAAATAGGAAAAGGAGTTCATCAAGGCTGTATATTGTCACCCTGCTTATTTAACTTCTGTGCAGAGGACATCATGAGAAACGCTGGACTGGAAGAAACACAAGCTGGAATCAAGATTTCCGGGAGAAATATCAATAACCTCAGATATGCAGATGACACCACCCTTATGGCAGAAAGTGAAGAGGAACTAAAAAGCCTCTTGATGAAAGTGAAATTGGAGAGTGAAATAGTTGGCTTAAAGCTCAACATTCAGAAAACGAAGATCATGGCATCTGGTCCTATCACTTCATGGGAAATAGATGGGGAAACAGTGGAAACAGTGTCAGACATTATTTTTGGGGTCTCCAAAATCACTGCAGATGGTGACTGCAGCCATGAAATTAAAAGACGCTTAATCCTTGGAAGAAAAGTTATGATCAACTTAGATAGCTTATTGAAAAGCAGAGACATTACTTTGCCAACAAAGTTCCGTTTAGTCAAGGCTATGGTTTTTCCAGTGGTCATGTACAGATGTGAGAGTTGGACTGTGAAGAAAGCTGAGTGCCGAAGAATTGATGCTTTTGAACTGTGGTGTTGGAGAAGACTCTTGAGAGTCCCTTGGATTGCAAGGAGATCCAACCAGTCCATTCTGAAGGAGATCAGCCCTGGGATTTCTTTGGAAGGAATGATGCTAAAGCTGAAACTCCAGACTCATTGGAGAAGACTCTGATGCTGGGAGGGATTGGAGGCAGGAAGAGAAGGGGATGACAAGGGATGGCTGGATGGCATCACTGACTCAATGAACGTGAGTCTGAGTGAACTCTGGGAGTTGGTGATGGACAGGGAGGCCTGGTGTGCTACGATTCATAGGATTGCAAAGAGTCGGACATGACTGAGCGACTCAACTGAATTGAATTGAATATTATTAAATATCTTGAAAGTGAAAGTCACTCAGTTGGATCAGACTCATTGTGCCCCTATGGATTATACCCTCCATGGGATTCTCCAGGCCAAAACACTGGAGTGGGTAGCCTTTCCCTTCCCCAGGGGATCTTCTGAATCCAGGGGTCAAGCCCAGGTCTCCCACATTGTGGGCAGATTCTTTACCAGCTGAGCCTCAAGGGAACCCAGGAATACTAGAGTGGGTAGCCTATCTCTTCTGCAGCATATCTTCCCCAACAAGGAATCAAACTGGGATCTCCTGCATTGCAGGTGGATTCTTTACCAACTGAGGTAGGAGGGAAGCCCTCATTAAATATCTTAGGTACCAGAAAATAAGAAATTTATGTTTACTCTAAGGCAAAGAAAAAAAAATAGAACATGTATAATGTGATGTAATTTTAAAAGACATTTTATAGGATACATTGAGGAGAAAGAAGATGTGAAAGAAAAGATAGGTTGGGAAGCTTTTATTGGAAAAATTGCTTTATTTTTTAAATTTTTATTGGAGTATAGTTGTTTTACAATGTTGTGTTAGTTTCCTCTGTAGAGTAAAGTGAATCTACTATACATGTACATATATCTTACTCTTTCTGTATTTCCTTCCTATACAGGTCACCACAGAGCCCTGAATAAGAGTTCTCTGATCTATACAGTAGGTTCTTATCAGTTACCTTTTTTATACATAGTATCAACAGTGTGTATATGTCAACTCCAATCTCCCAATCCATCTCATCTCCCATCTCCCCACTTGGTGTCCATACGTTTGTTCTCTCCACCTGTGTTTCTTTATATGTTTTGCAAATAATATCATATGTGCCATTTTTCTAGAGTCCACCTATATGAATTAATATGCAACATTTGTTTTTAAATTGCAGGAAATAAGTAATTATTATAAGTAGGGTAAGAACAACAGGTAGAAGAAAGAAACAATAAAACTAGCATCATTTTAAGCAGAACCTTTTATGTTCCAGGCACCTGACATGTATTACTTATAATCTAAATAATCCACAAAAAGGATCTTTATTTTTAAAATAGTCTATGAAAACGGAGATTTAGAGAGCTCAAATTATTTTCCACAAGCACAGTAGTAATAAGCAATTGAATTAGAATTTTTGCTTTAGTTACCCTAATATTCCTATTACTGACATATATATATGTATATATATATATATATATATATATATATATATATAAAATTGGTAATACCTTCGCTATTTCATAGTGGAGACTAGTTTGTTTTTTTTTTTTTTTAGAGAAAATACTCAGTAAACACAGTAGTTGTGGTATATGGAGATGGTAGCAGAGAGATGCAGCACTATATGTTGTAGCCTCTTGGTGCCATATATAATCATTTCCAGAAGAGTTTAACAGATTATCTGAAACTCAAATACTCCAGAGTGGAGAATAAGGCCCAGAGGGAACAATTTAAATTCATCTTCATATTCATAACCTGGACCTAGATATTACTGTGAAAGAGTACCCTTAGGGGTTCTGAGTTCCCTTAGTCACATCATTGATTCATCATGTGATCTTTGGGAAATCCAGACAGCTGTCTGCCCCTTATTGCCTTTTATCAGCAAAATGAAGATTGCAATGACAGCCTGATTATCTCATGGCATTACTCTGATAATCAGATGAAGCAATGACTGGACTCATTTCTACATGAATGGATTGCTAATCATATACCATTCATTGTAAATATTAAAATGTGCATGAAAGCAATGAATTAATTAACAACCAAAGTACTGTCAAGAGCCAAGAAAAAGAAGAAAAATTGTCCTATATAATAAGATAAATATTTGACGAAGAGGTCTTTTTCCTGATTGTCCTCAAGGGAAAATGAGACATTAATTGGATCTGGAGTAAGAATGATTAGTAAATGGCCCCTTTAGAAATCTTAACTCCATCCAGTGCCTATTACTTTACTGAAGTCAGGAATGGGGTGAATTTTTAAAAACTTGCATTGAGTAAAATTCAGAAGTAATCTAAAGCGCACTCTTAAATACAATTTGAATACCTCTGTGAAATTAACTTGCTTCAATTCCTTATACCCCTCCCCCCATTGTATAAGACTTTAGAGTCTTTTATACAGGTAATTCTTTAAATGGATATGATTGTTCCCATTTGTGTCATAGTAACTTCTACTGCTCAACTTCAATTAAACAGGCTACCATTTTTTAAAAATTTATCTATATTTTCCTGAGGATCACTGAATGAATGTATATAGAGGATAGATTTCAGGAACGTAACAAAGGAATTGGAGATATATATGCGTGTGTGTACACAAATATTTCCTAAGGTCACATCACTTGTGAGCATTATTGAGGAGGGTTTTTAAGCTAGGTTTGTGAGGCTTGTTACTCTAGAATACTGATTTTAACCAAAGCGATATCCGACAATGAAACAAAATTGTCACAAAACAAAGAGATTAGTAAACTTCGAACATTTTCTTTTGTCCAAGAGAACGATTTTATACATAGCTTCCAAAAAGCTTATACATAGCTTTGGATATCTGCCCTTGCAAAGACTTTGGTTTTTGTTTATTGTCCCAGCTAATTACCTTAAGAGACCATTCTGTTTTGTGGTTCTCAGAGAGGAATCAAGCAACAATTTTATACACTAATATTTGTACATATAAATACTCATTTTGTGTACACACTTCTGGATTAGGAGTGAAGTGTGTGTAAAAGAAGATGGCTTCTAGTTTCTCCACTTGGTCCATGCACATATCCATCATCCATAGGGACTTTTTGTTGCATAAATATCAGAATTATTCCTACACTTGGTTACTATCTGCTTTTGAATATTCTTAAGGAACTCCAATTTAACTTATTCAAATTGAATTCTATCCCTGTATATTGGTTTTATGATACAAAGGTATGTTGCTCCAATGATTAGCTAGGTCTGATTTCATTTACATATTCTAGCCAGCAATCATAAAGCATTCAATGATAAATTCATATTTACAAACTTCAAATAGCTGACATAACTTGAGTATATTATTGTATATTAATTAACGTATTTGAAATTAGTCTAAGTATTTCTGAATCTTTTGCATACTTGTGTCTGCCATAAGAAAAAAATTTGATCGGAATCTTATACCTTCCATAGTTACTAATATATGTTACTCTTTTCTGAGTTTGACCTTTGGAGTCAGTAATATTAGGTCCAAAAAGAACAAAACTTGTTACATATCCGTAACAGAATATAAAAATGATGAATTGCTACATGAAATTCAATTAGTATTTTATTAATAACCATGAATACCTGGTAGCACATGTATTTTAAACTTGAAATACCAGTTCTAAGATTGGCTTTTGTTATTATCGTTTTAGTATCATTGCATGTGAATGAGAGATTAAACAGAAGCACCAAAGAGAAGCTAAATATCTCATCCTCAGCAGATATTTTTGACTAATTTAACGCAGCTATGGGCACATCTCTCGCTTCAATATTCATCATTGCATCCTTCAGTTGTACTACAGAAGACATAAAAAATAGACTTAAATGAACTTTTTCATTTTCACATTTATGGGACATTGAAAAAACTGTACCTTTAAAAGTTTCTTTTTTCAGACTAGAAGTGATCAGTTCCAGATGATTTATACTCAGTTTTAGATGTATAATTGCAATTATTGGGCTTCCCTGATAGCTCAGTTGATAAAAAATCTGCTTGCAATGCAAGAGACCCTGGTTTGGTTCCTGGGTCAGGAAGCTCCACTGGAGAAAGGATAGGCTACCCACTCCAGTATTCTTGGACTTTCCTTGTGGCTCAGCTGGTAAAGAATCTGCCTGAAATGCAGGAGACCTGGGTTTGACCTCTGGCTTGGGAAGATCCCCTGGAGTATTCTGGCCTTCAGTTGTGCTGCAGAAGACATAAAAAATAGACTTAAGTGAGCTTTTTCAGCTTCATATTTAAGGGACATTGAAAAAAATTCCTTTAAAAGTTTCTTTTTTCAGACCAGAAGTGATCACTTCCAGATGATTTATGCTGTTTTAGATGCATAATTGCAATTTATTGGTTGGTTTTTTTAGAAGCTCTCAAGGGTTAAGGTATATTTTTTCTCATGTTTATTTTGTGATTTGTTTTTGTTGTTGTTGATGATTGGCATAGCAAATGAAACAATGGTGCGAATAATTATAAATTCTTTGTTCTGTATTCAAATATTTATCTCTGATTGAAAGTGGAATTATGTATCTTAAAAGATTGACTGAATGGCCAGAACAATTAGGAAGCAAAAGTGGAAAGGTTTTCTCTTGTTTTACTATAATAAACTTGCTGAGGTGTTAGACAAGTGTATTGAGCACCAGCTATTCACACGGCTACATGTGTGCCAAATCGCTTCAGTCATGTCTGACTTTTTGCTATCCTGTGGACTGTAGCCCACCAGGCTCCTCTGTCCATGGAATTTTCCAGGTAAGATTCCTGGAGGGGATTGGCCCTACTCTGGGGGTTCTTCCTGACCCAGGGGTCAAACTCACATCTCTTATATCTCACGAATTGGCATGAGGGTTCATTACAACCAGAGCCACCAGGGAAGCCCTAATTCAAGTGTCTACTCAGAACAAAGCATGCAATCAACAGAGAGAATAGAGCAGACCTAGGACACGTGGTTTAGATAATTATTTTCATAAACTGTAAGAATATGAACAATGGAAATATAGACTACAACTATATAGTTGTCACTTAAGCCATCCTAGCTATTGTTTCTGGTATGGTTCAAGAAGGCATCAGGGAAGAAAAAACCTGAGGGATTTTCAAGATTAAAATGGAGAAAAAGAGCAAACAGCCTGCTGAGGGTGTAAATATTTACTTATAGACAATTTATAAAAATTAGGATGAAAATGAAAATTGAAATGGTAGATTTTAGGATCTGAATAACAAATGAAAATTTTTGGAGTTTATTCTTTAGAAAATAGAGAACAGAAGAGCAATTGGATGACTGGACTAGAATATTATTTTAGGAAAAAAACTATGGTAATCATAGGTGCTTTTGTTTAAATATATGGGTGCAAGAAAGTTACTCCAGGAAGAAATAATGAGAGTGGAGAGACCAGCTGGAGATTGGTACAGGCTACAATAATCAACTATATATTTTTTGAAATTTCTGTTCTGACCCCATTGTCCCATACAGGTAACAGCTAAGCCATTTTTAAGTTTATTGTTCCAGGAAAGGGATTGCACGTAAGAAAAACAGAATATTTAGAACACTTAAAATAAAAAATTAAGGTAGCCATTTGAAATGTATGTCAAAGACAGCATTGAAGTAATAAAAAATTATGAATTTTGAAAGCCTGTGTTTTAAAATATTTTATGCCTTGAATAAATTGGGTTATACACTTATGTCATAAAAAGAATGTTGTAAGACTATAGACTACAGAGGAGAAGACACCAGAGTCTGTGTCTCTTGTTCAAGGCTAAGAGATATGAAAGGCAGCGAAGTTTATTGAGTTCAGTTCTGCCATTAAAATTGACTTGTGCACCTAGTTTAAGAGGAAGTGGTACAATGTCACAATTCTTTTGTCTATGGAGTGCTTTAGGAAAACCAGCACATTTTCTCCCCCTCTTTCCTCCCCCATCTGCCACCCCAAACTGCCTTCCATCACACCCAATAACACACATAACATAAACACAGGCCCACATTCCTAGAAGAAGGCATATGTAGTGTAGGGGGGGATACAGCAGTGGTCCATGAGTGTTCAGAACAGGAGATGGGTAAGACAGACCTGAGAAATGCTAATGTCTTCAGGGTAGATTGAATGTAAGTGAGACCAGAGACTCCTCAGTAACCCATTTCCCTCTGTTACTCCTAACATTCTATTTGGCAAATAGAAAAGAGGGTGCAGACCTTACTGAAAAACAAGTTAAAAAAGAGACACATGTACCCCAATGTTCATCGCAGCACTGTTTATAATAGCCAGGACATGGAAACAACCTAGATGTCCATCAGCAGATGAATGGATAAGAAAGCTGTGGTACATATACACAATGGAGTATTACTCAGCCGTTAAAAAGAAGTCATTTGAATCAGTTCTGATGAGATGGATGAAACTGGAGCCAATTATACAGAGTGAAGTAAGCCAGAAAGAAAAACACCAATGCAGTATACTAACACATATATATGGAATTTAGGAAGATGGCAATGACGACCCTGTATGCAAGACAGGAAAAAAGACACAGATGTGTATAACGGACTTTTGGACTCAGAGGGAGAGGGAGAGGGTGGGATGATTTGGGAGAATGGGAATTCTAACATGTATACTATCATGTAAGAATTGAATCGCCAGTCCATGTCTGACGTAGGGTGCAGCATGCTTGGGGCTGGTGCATGGGGATGACCCAGAGAGATGTTGTGGGGAGGGAGGTGGGAGGGGGGGTCATGTTTGGGAATGCATGTAAGAATTAAAGATTTTAAAATTTAAAAAATAAAAAAATAAAAAAATAAAATAAAATAAATTATTGGAAAATAGATTTCATTTATACCTGAGATCTTTACCTTTTACATTTATATTATAATCTTCTATATTATAGATATATCTATAATCAATCTATATTATAAATATACTTATATGATAGTTTATATTATAATCATATATATATAATTTATATTATAATCCATAACATTTTAGGCATATCCCTTCTTTTCTCTCTGCTTTGATCCTCCCTGAAAAGTAGATAAAGCCAAATCAATCAGAAGATGCAGATTCAAGCTGTCAGGTAGCTTCCTTGTTTTGCTTAAGTAAAATGGCTATTCCTTTATCCATGGTGCATGTGCATGCTCAGTTGTATTCAACTCTTTGTGGCCCCATGGACTGTAGCCCACCAGGCTCCTCTGTCCATCAGATTTCCTAGGCAAGAATACTGGAATGGGTTGCCATTTCCTTCTCCAGGGGATCTTCTCAACCCAGGAATCAAACCCAAGTATTTTGAGTCACCTGCATTGGCAGGTGGGTTCTTTACCAGTTGAGCAACTGGGGAAGCCCTTTAAACATGGTAGTGAGAAAACAATAAATAAATATGATAGATGTTGGATACTGTTACTAGAAAACAATGGAAACTATGTCCTTTAAAATACAATTTTCTCATCCTAAAAATACAGACAATAAGACTACATGTTAATCCTTAAAAGAAAACAACCTGTGAACATAAGATGTTGAAATATCATGACAATGTAGAATTAAACAGAAAAGTGAAACCTAAATGGCCCTTAGTCATGAAAGAAATTGTGGACTAAAAGACAGGATTAAGTTTAGAATTAGAAACTTTAATACTGTTAAGTATTTTCTGAAACTCTTAAAAGGATAACATCAAAGGGACAGTTCTGAAAAATGGTACATTTAATTGCTGGATTCCCTGAAAAAGAAAAGCAGCTATGAGATTACACTGCTATGCTTCACCTGGATTTATGCTCTTTATAATTAGCATGATTTATTGCCTGCATATAGAAAATAACTTCAGTCGAACAACCCTATCTAGGCCATGTCCCAGGAAGAGCACTTGTCAACAGTGGGCAGAGATAAAGAAAGAAAGATAAATAGGTCAGCCAGAGTCATAGGAAATTAGTAGGAGGAATGAGAGATAGTGGCAGCAGCAAATCTGGGATGAGGTCAGGGTGTGAGAAGACTCTTGAGAGTCCTTTGGACTGCAAGGAGATCCAACCAGTCCACCCTAAAGGATATCAGTTCTGAATACTCATTGGAAGGACTGATGCTGAAGCTGAAACTCAATACTCTGGCCAACTGATGTGAATAACTGACTCATTGGAATGACCTTGATACTGGGAAATATTAAAGGTGGGAGGAGAAGGGGACGACATAGGATGAGATGGTTGGATGGCATCACTGACTCAATGGAGATGAGTTTGAGTAAACTCCGGGAGTTGGTGACGGCCAGGGAAGCCTGGTGTGCTGCAGTCCATGGGGTCTCAAAGAGTAGGACAGCTCTGAGTGCTGAACTGAACTGAACAGGGTGTGGTTATTGGGAAATCAAAGGATAGATCCAATTTCTAAAAAGACAAAGTAAGAGGATAGTTATTAATTTAAACTGTCAGGAGTAAATGAATCTCCAGATGAGAGGTGCTGGGCCTTCACTTGGACAGCATATGGTCTAGGGTGCTTTCAGATACAGATAATAAAAATTCTAAATCATACTGACATAAAACGTAAGAAGCATATTGACAAGTAACCTAAATGTATAGTGGTCTCTAGGCATCTGTGACCGGCACACTAAGCACAGGCTGCTGCGACCGGCACACTAAGCACCGCCGAAAGGAGCTACCCCATGTCTGAGGTCAGGGGCAGAAGCCCGGAGGACCCCATGCCAGAAGGGCGGTGGCCAAGAGGAGTTACCCCCCGTCCGAAGACAAGGGCAGTGGCTGAGGGTGCCAGGCTGCAATGGCACAGGAACGGCAGAGAAGAGCTACCCTGCGTCCGAGGCCAGGGACGAGGCTGAGAGGAGCCACCACGTGTCCAAGGAGCAGTGCCTGCGCAGGCACAGGAGGGCCTAGAGGAGCCATCCCCCGTTGAAGGTCAGGAACGCCGGTGATGAGGAGATACCTGTCATCCAAGGTAAGGAGCAGTGGCTGCGCTTTGCTGGAGCAGCCATGAAGAGATACCCCACTCCCAAGGTAAGAGAAACCCAAGTAAGATGGTAGGTGTTGGAAGAGGGCATCAGAGGGCAGACACACTGAAACCATACTCACAGAAAACTACTCAATCTAATCACACTAAGACCATAGCCTTGTCTAAATCAATGAAACTAAGCCATGCCTGAAGGGCAACCCAAGAGGGGCGGGTCATGGTGGAGAGATCTGACAGAATGTGGTCCACTGGAGAAGGGAATGGCAAACCACTTCAGTATTCTTGCCTTGAGAATGCCATGAACAGTATGAAAAGGCAAAATGATAGAATACTGAGAGGAACTCCCCAGGTCAGTAGGTGCCCAACATGCTACTGGAGATCAGTGGAGAAATAACTCCAGAAAGAATGAAGGGATGGAGCCAAAGCAAACACAATACCCAGCTCTGGATGTGACTGGTGATAGAAGCAAGGTCTGATGCTGTAAAGAGGAATACTGCAGAGGAACCTGGAATGTCAGGTCCACGAATCAAGGCAAATTGGAAGTGGTCAAACAAGAGATGGCAAGAGTGAACGTCGACATTCTAGGAATCAGCAAACTAAAATGGACTGGAATGGGTGAATTTAACTCAGATGACCATTATATCTACTACTGAGGGCAGGAATCCCTCAGAAGAAAAGGAGTAGCCATCATGGTCAACAAAAGAGTCCGAAATGCAGTACTTGGCTGCAATCTCAAAAACGACAGAATGATCTCTGTTCATCTCCAAGGCAAACCATTCAATATCACAGTCATCCAAGTCTATGCCCCAAACAGTAATGCTGAAGAAGCTGAAGTTGAATGCTTCTATGAAGACCTACAAGACCTTTTAGAACTAACAGCCAAAAAAGATGTCCTTTTCATTATAGGGGACTGGAATGCAAAAGTAGGAAGTCAAGAAACACCTGGAGTAACAGGAAAATTTGGCCTTGGAATGCGGAAAGAAGCAGGGCAAAGACTAATACAGTTTCGCCAAGAAAATGCACTGGTCATAGCAAACACCCTCTTCCAACAGCACAAGAGAAGACTCTACACATGGACATCACCAGATGGTCAACACTGAAATCAGATTGATTATATTCTCTGCAGCCAAAGATGGAAAAGCTCTATACAGTCAACAAAAACAAGACAGGGAGCTAACTGTGGCTCAGATCATGAATTCCTTATTGTCAAATTCAGACGTAAACTGAAGAAAGTAGGGAAAACTGCTAGACCATTCAGGTATGACCTAAATCAAATCCCTTATGATTATACAGTGGAAGTGAGAAATAGATTTAAAGGCCTAGATCTGATAGATAGAGTGCCTGATGAACTATGGAATGAGGTTTGTGCCATTGTAGAGGAGACAGGAATCAAGACCATCCCCATGGAAAAAAAATCCAAAAAAGCAAAATGGCTGTCTGGGGAGGCCTTACAAATAACTGAAAAGAAGAGAGGCAAAAAGCAAAGGAGAAAAGGAAAGATAATAGCATCTGATTGCAGAGTTCCAAAGAGCAGCAAGAAGAGATAACGAAGCCTTCTTCAGTGATCAATGCAAAGAAATAGAGGGAAAAAACAAAATGGGAAAGACTAGAGACCTCTTCAAGAAAATTAGAGATACCAAAAGAACATTTCATGCAAAGATGGGCTCGATAAAGGACAGAAATGATATGGACCTAACAGAAGCAGAAGATATTAAGAAGAGGTGGCAAGAATACACAGAAGAACTGCACAAAAAAGATCTTTAACACCAAGATAATCACGATGGTGTGGTCATTCACCTAGAGCCAATCATCCTGGAATGTGAAGTCAAGTGGGCCTTAGAAAGCATCACTACAAACAAAACTAGTGGAGGTGATGGAATTCCAGTTGAGCTATTTCAAATCCTGAAAGATGATGCTGTGGAAGTGCTGCACTCAATATGCCAGCAAATTTGGAAAACTCAGCAGTGGCCACAAACTGGAAAGGTCTGTTTTCATCCCAATCCCAAAGAAAGACAATGCCAAAGAATGCTCAAACTACCACACAATTGCACTCATCTCACATGCTAGTAAAGTAATGCTTAAAATTCTCCAAGCCAGGCTTCAGCAATATGTGAACCATGAACTTCCTGATGTTCTAGCTGGTTTTAGAAAAGGCAGAGGAACCAGAGATCAAATTGCAACATCTCCTGAATCATGGAAAAAGCAAGAGAGTTCCAGCAGAACATCTATTTATGCTTTATTGACTATGCCATAGCCTTTGACTGTGTGGATCACAATCAACTGTGGAAAATTCTGAAAGAGATGTGAATACCATACCACCTGACCTGCCTCTTGAGAAATCTGTATGCAGGGCAGGACACAACAGTCAGAACTGGACATGGAACAACAGACTGGTTTCAAATAGGAAAAGGAGTCTGTCAAGGCTGTGTATTCTCACCCTGCTTTTTTAACTTTTATGCAGAGTACATCATGAGAAACACTGGACTGGAAGAAATACAAGCTGGAATCAAGATTGCCGGAAGAAATATCAATAACCTCAAATATGCAGATGACACCCCCCTTATGGCAGAAAGTGAAGAGGAGCTAAAAAGCCTCTTGATGAAAGTGAAAGAGGAGAGCGAAAAAGTTGGCTTAAAGCTCAACATTCAGAAAATGAAGATCATGGCATCTGGTCCCATCACTTCATGGGAAATAGATGGGGAAACAGTGGAAACAATGTCAGGCTTAATTTTTTAGTCTCCAAAATCACTGCAGATGGTGACTGCAGCCATGAAATTAAAAGACCCTTACTCCCTGGAAAAAATGTTATGATCAACCTAGATAGCATATTCAAAAGCAGACACATTACTTTGCCGACTAAGTTCTGTCTAGTCAAGCCTATGCTTTTTCCATTAGTCATGTATGGATGTGAGAGTTGGACTGTGAAGAAGGCTGAGCGCTGAAGGATTGATGCTTTTGAACTGTGGTGTTGGAGAAGACTCTTGAGCATCCCTTGGACTGCAAGGAGATCCAACTAGTCCATTCTTAAGGAGATCGGCCCTGGGATTTCTTTGGAAGGAATGATGCTAAAGCTGAAACTCCAATACTTTGGCCACCTCATGCAAAGAGTTGAGTCATTGGAAAACATTTTGATGCTGGGAGGGACTGGGGGCAGGAGGAGAAGGGGACGACAGAGGATGAGATGGCTGGATGGCAACACTGACTCAATGGACGTGAGTCTGAGTGATCTCCGGGTGTTGGTGATGGGCAGGGAGGCCTGGCATCCTGTGATTCATGGGGTCGCAAAGAGTGGGACACGACTGAGCAACTGAACTGAAATGAACTGAGACATTGGTTTGCTCAGGGAACAGACTCCGTTTCTCTGTCCTCCTTGTGTATTGATTTGGTCCTCACACTGGCTTTCCTTCTGATTTGCAAACTAGCTGGTGACTGCAACACAATTCCTTAATTATATCAAGCTGATATGAAAATTCCTTCTCTTATGAAAAAACTTGTCTTTCCTTGCATTTGATTGGTTCAGCTTAGCAAAAGACAGCACCCAAATCAGTAGCAACCCCTAGACAAATGTTTTTCATTGACTGGATTAAACCTGGGTCCTTCAGTCAGTCAGTGAAAAAGGAGATGAAAGTATCATGGTTAATTTAGGATAATGAAAATCAGCTTCCTCTTATACAAGGCTGCATAATTATAATTTATGAAACAAAATTAGTATTCTGTAGGGAAGAAGGAGAAAATGATTTACCCATTTTACTACTTTTAAAATAATTTTTATAAAATACAGTCTTCTGTCAGGTCCGGGAGAGGATTTTTCCCCCCAGATTTTAATATCTCTAAAGTTGGAATGCATCTTACAACCAATGGTATATTAAGGTTGAATTGGTAATAATGTATTTTATCTGCTTCATGATGATATATAATACAATGTTACATGTTACAGGCAATACATCATAATTGATTTCAGGTAATATGGCATTTTCTTTAAGTATTCAAAGAAAACTAAAGGTGTTCATTTCAGTCACTCAATGTGAAAAACAGATAAATTTAATGGAAAAAAAAGTAGTCTTAAGGATTGGAAGAACATAACCAACAGTATGATGTAGATGTGATTGGAAGGAAGATAAGAATATTTGATTCTCACTCATCCACACATTTATAAGTCCAAGAGTCTCAGTAAATGCCAAGCAAGATAAACCCAGCAAAAATCGCATTTACATCTATCACAGTCAAACTAATAAAAATCAAAGATAAAGAAATATCCAGAGAATAGCCAGAGAAAAACAATTTATATAGTATACACAGGGGAAAAAAATGATACAACTAAAATCTGACTTCTTATCAGAGACATTGGAAGCCAAAGCATAAGGTAAGAACATCTTTAAAATGTGAAAAGAAACAAACAAAAAATCCTATGAAATAAGAATTTTCATCCAGTCTAAATATCTTTCATAAATATATGCTGCTGCTGCTGCTGCTAAGTTGCTTCTGTCGTGTCCGACTCTGTGCGACCCCATAGACAGCAGCCCACTAGATTCTGCCATCCCTGGGATTCTCCGGGCAAGAACACTGGAGTGGGTTGTCATTTCCTTCTCCAATACGTGAAAGTAAAAAGTGAAATTGAAGTCGCTCAGTCGTGTCTGACTCTCTGCGATCCCATGGACTGCAGCCTACCAGTCTCCTTCATCCATGGGGTTCTCCAGGCAAGAGTACTGGAGTGGGGTGCCAAGATAATCTCAGGAAAAGGAAAACTAAGTCCCCAGGAAATCTGTGTTACAAAAGAAAAGCATGAGGAAGTTCCTCATAGTGGAAATACGGATCTATGGAGCAGATTAAAAATGATAAATAGCTTGTAAATATATACATCTATATGTAATTTTCTCTTACTTTTACTTATATAGTTATTTGTTCTCTGAAGTTATCATCACCGATGTTAAATCAATGGCATTTGTCTTCTGACAAACACCAATACAGTATACTAACACATATATATGGAATTTAGAAAGATGGTAATGATAACCCTGTATGTGAGACAGCAAAAGAAACACAGATGTATAGACAGTCTTTTGAACTCTGTGGGAGAGGGAGAAGGTGAGATGATTTGGGAGAATGGCATTGAAACATGTATAATATCATATGTGAAACAAACCTCCAGTCCAGGTTCAATGCACGAGGCAGGGTGCTCAGGGCTGGTGCACTGGGATGACCCTGAAGGATGAAATGGGGAGGGAGGTGGGAGGGGGGTTCAGGATGGGGGACACATGTACACCCATGGCTGATTCATTTCAATGTATGGCAAAACCACTACAATATTGTAAAGTAAAAAACAAAGCAAAACAAAACTGAACACGAGAGAACATTGTATAACAATCCAGCTGTTTCTTTAGTGCAATACAATAAAGCTCTGAAATTTAAAAAAGAGAGAGAGAGAGAGGAAAACATCGTGTCTGTGGCATTTCTGACAAAAATAAATTACCTGAAACTAACCATGGGCAAACATCAGACAAACCCAAACTGAGGGGCATTCTAGTCTCTTTCAAAAACATGAAAAATCAGAAAAGAAGAGCAAAAGCAAAATTAACCAAATAAAGGATAAAGAACTATTCCAGATTCAGGGGAAATAAAATACTGAGACCAACTGCAATGTGTGATCCTTGATTAAATCACAATTATAGGGGGAAATCTCTCAAAAGTGTTATTGGGACTATCTGAATATGAATTGTTGATTAGATAATAGAATTCATCAATTCTCATTTTTCTTATTTTGATTTTTTAAGGATAAACCTGTTCATATCTTCCCCTTGTTTATTTTTTTTTTTAATTTTTAGTTTTTTATTTTTTAAATTTTAAAATCTTTAATTCTTACATGCATTCCCAAACATGAACCCCCCTCCCACCTCCCTCCCCATAACATCTTACTGGGTCATCCCCATGCACCAGCCCCAAGCATGCTGCATCCTGCGTCAGACATAGACTGGCGATTCAATTCACATGATAGTATACATGTTAGAATGTCATTCTCCCAAATCATCCCACCCTCTCCCTCTCCCTCTGAGTCCAAAAGTCCGTTATACACATCTGTGTCTCTTTCCCTGTCTTGCATACAGGGTCGTCATTGCCATCTTCCTAAATTCCATATATATGTGTTAGTATACTGTATTGGTGTTTTTCTTTCTGGCTTACTTCACTCTGTATAATCGGCTCCAGATTCATCCATCTCATCAGAACTGATTCAAATGAATTCTTTTTAACAGCTGAGTAATACTCCATTGTGTATATGTACCACAGCTTTCTTATCCATTCATCTGCTGATGGACATCTAGGTTGTTTCCATGTCCTGGCTATTATAAACAGTGCTGCGATGAACATTGGGGTACATGTGCTAAAGGCATTACTGGTCGTTTAAAAATCCAAAATCATTTGTATCATCTAAATGGCATGTTCAGCGTGCTCTGTCTTCTGACTGCTTAGTTTCTTTCATATCAACATTTTGTATACACTTCCAAACCCAAAATACCTCCATGTGCCCTCTGCCTTTCTCATCATGATCTTTACTTTGTTTCTCAGTGATTTTGATGTAACAACTGTCCTTTCTTGTTTAGGGTCTTTGCTCCTATTCACCTCACTCAAAAATTTCATTCCCTACCTGACCCCTATACCGCTTCAAAACTCACCTTAAAAAAAAATTTCTTCCACACAAAAATCTTTCTTCTTCCTTTTGTATACTCTCCAAATATTATATATATCTAACATAAAATGTAGACTAATTTTAATAATCAACTATCTTACTAGTTGGATACCAGTCCTTCCCACTAGAGTGTACACATTGTGAGGGTAAGGAATGGGCTAATTCTCTTTAGTGCTATTATCTTCAACATTTGGCTCAATGCTTGCGATATAGACACAGTATATTTTTGTTTTATGTGTATACAAGAAACAATGCAAGTGTGGAAAAGAACAAGTGTATGTGAGTTTTGTGGGTACACAAAGAGAAGTTAAGAAAGCTCTTAAGTGTCTTCTGGATCTCTAATTTCCTTCTAATGAAAGTGGTTGCAGCTATTGACACCTAAGAAAAATCGATCTAATTTTGCGTCATGTGATTATACTTCATGAGCTTCAACTTATTGACCAATAGATCACTCTAAAAAAAGCCATGTACCTAGCGGTTAGAAAAAGTGGAAAGCTTCTAATTTCTGAGATAACCTCACATGTGAATGCTGTACCTTACTTCTGTACTGAGTTCTATACTGCATGATGACTGATTGAACTAATAAGCATCTGACTTGGGTAGGAGTTCAAATTTCGGACAGACCAGAGATATAGAGATTATTTTTAAAGAATGGTAGTCATTGTAGAAGAAGATATAGAAAATAAAAGAAGAAATTAAAGTAGAATACCAGAGTACTGAGAACACTGTCCTTTGAATGACAGTCTTGAGAATAAGGAAAAGCAGATATCTTTTTTTTTTTTTTTTAAATGGGTGATAGACACAATAGCATTATCACAATATTCTTGGTCTTTCCTGTTGTATATTGAGAGGCAGGGACTCATCCTACTGTTTTACTTGAGATCTAGTTGTGTGGTTGCTGTCATGATTTCTTTTGTTTCTTTATTTTATGTCTATCTTCATAAGCAACCATCATTATTTGGATAATTTGATCTTGTGACTCTTACTTCTGATACATCTTTTCTGTCCTTCTGACAGATCTTCTCTGAGGAAAAAAAATCAAGATTATAAACTGTGTTCTAAGGTTAGTCAGATAGTCAGCAATGATAATCTTTTATTAGGGTACTGATTATATTCTTGTTGTAAAATTTTACCATTTATTTGGGTAGGATTTTCTTTGACGAAAATCAATTTTTGCTACAAATAAGTAAAACATTTGTGTTAATTTCCTTTAGTATCTTATGTATTTCTAAGTTTATTACAATTATCCACACTTACAATATTAGTATAACTTGAAAATAATGATTAACCTACACAAAATTATAAATAGAATTTTATACATTCACCAGGTTATCAAGTTCATTAGATCACTTACCTATTTGCCCTGTAATCAAATTCATGCTATAGCTAATATAATAGACTATTCAAACATGAAAATTCACATACGTGTACAAACACATGCTCTCACAATATTCCATGGTGTTTAATCATAGACTGAAAACTGCATTAAATTTACTCAGTCATTATTTTTTTATCATAACATTTCAAAGCTTGAAAAAGTTTGTCAAATCTGAGGTCAGTATTAACCTAAAAGGACCCTATATATTTCACAAAGGGAATTTTATTACTTTTCTTTGTTCAGTGTGTGTCTTGGGAAAAACATAACAGATTTGATGGAACTGTGCACTAATACAGTGATTTCAGTTAAATACATATTTTATAACAATGATACCCCTTATTGTTGCTCTATGTTTCTTTTCAGGAAAGAAAAAAGTAAATGTTCAAGTTAGGGTCAAGACCTTGAAAGACTCTCCTGAAAAGATATTTGTCTGAAATATGTCATTAGAGATTACACAACCAGTAAAACAGCAATTTCCAGCCATTCAAGAGATGATAAACCACCGCAAATAATCTTGATAAGGACCACAATTAAAAAAAAACAATCTTACCCAGGCCTTGTGCTGTGTGCTGTGCTCGGTCTCATCCTATTATTTGCAGCCCCAAGAACTGCAGCCCTCCAGGCTCCTCTGTCCATGGAACCTTCTAAGCAAGAATACCTGAATAAATTGCCATTTCCTACTCCAGGAAATTTTCTTGACCTAGAGACCCAAGGAACCAGTCTCTTGCCTCTCCTGCATTGCAAACTGATTCTTTCTGGCTAAGCCACCGGGGAAGCCCATCCAGGCCTTAGGGCTACCATAAAAAAATCCTTTCAGACATCTAGTCAAGAAAGCCAAATTTTTAACACTGGCAAACATTTATTAAGGTAACTTGGACCCTCAAACGAATTGCTGACAGAAGATGATGCTTGAATCAAACAAGAACATTTCTTGCCTCCTCTATCTCGTTGCATCATTATCTTTGGGCAACGTTCCTCTGTACATTGCCAAGTCTTCTGCTGAGATGTGTCCCTTCCTTTTGTGCTGGTCCAGCTGTCCTTGCTCAGTTACCTGATGTATAGACTGGCATTAGATCCATGTCCATTTATGACGCATTTTCATGTGTGATCATTAAATGCTTTAAAGTGTAGCTTCAAAAGAAAAAAAAAGAAAAAAATATTTTAAATGCATTTCAAAATGTTGAAGTTCTATATTAATTATGAATTTTATAGACATCCCAGAGTATACTTAATAATTATTGCATTTTTGTTTTATAACAAAATGCAATAAAGTAGTCAATTTTATATCAAGTAATGCTTAATGCATCTGGTTTTGGATGGAACATATTGATATCTTTATCATGCTGTGGTTTAACATTTGATAAACATGAATGTTTTGATAGAAATATATTGTTATATTCTCAAATAATAAAAAAGGAATGCTAGCTTAGAAGTGTTTCAGGAAATAGACCTTAATTATTGTATAACAGAATAATATGAAAGAGTGAGTAGGTAATATGACATATTGGTGAATTTCAGTTTGTGGGTAGAATGGAATATAAAACTGTCATCACTTCAAAGAATCAGACAGAAAGTTATGAATAGAAAGTATTAGGGTGAACATTGACCAAAAAGAACTTTTTGGAAAATCCAATTCGTTCTTCCCTAGTCCCCTCTTTGTTGTCAGATAATGAAGTGTAACCATCAAGAGCTTTGATATTTTACTAAGAAAAAGTGAAATCTTTGATAAAAACAATTGAGTTTTTCCTACAGAGGAAGTATAAAATAGGGATCCCCATTATTAAATTAATTATAAATGCAGTTGATATCAGAAAATTACATACCATCACTCAAATTTTTTTTTATCTTTTCAAATTAGTGTGTTTTTTTTTTAATTTTTTTTATTTTTAGTTTTTTATTTTTTAAATTTTAAAATCTTTAATTCTTACATGCATTCCCAAACATGAACCCCCCTCCCACCTCCCTCCCCATAACATCTTTCTGGGTCATCCCCATGCACCAGCCCCAAGCATGCTGCATCCTGCGTCAGACATAGACTGGCGATTCAATTCACATGATAGTATACATGTTAGAATGTCATTCTCCCAAATCATCCCACCCTATCCCTCTCCCTCTGAGTCCAAAAGTCCGTTATACACATCTGTGTCTCTTTCCCTGTCTTGCATACAGGGTCGTCATTGCCATCTTCCTAAATTCCATATATATGTGTTAGTATACTGTATTGGTGTTTTTCTTTCTGGCTTACTTCACTCTGTATAATCGGCTCCAGTTTCATCCATCTCATCAGAACTGATTCAAATGAATTCTTTTTAACGGCTGAGTAATACTCCATTGTGTATATGTACCACAGCTTTCTTATCCATTCATCTGCTGATGGACATCTAGGTTGTTTCCATGTCCTGGCTATTATAAACAGTGCTGCGATGAACATTGGGGTACATGTGTCTCTTTCAGTTCTGGTTTCCTCGGTGTGTATGCCCAGCAGTGGGATTGCTGGGTCATAAGGTAGTTCTATTTGCAATTTTTTAAGGAATCTCCACACTGTTCTCCAAAGTGGCTGTACTAGTTTGCATTCCCACCAACAGTGTAGGAGGGTTCCCTTTTCTCCACACCCTCTCCAGCATTTATTGCTTGCAGATTTTTGGATCGCAGCCATTCTGACTGGTGTGAAGTGGTACCTCATTGTGGTTTTGATTTGCATTTCTCTAATAATGAGTGATGTTGAGCATCTTTTCATGTGTTTGTTAGCCATCCGTATGTCTTCTTTGGAGAAATGTCTATTTAGTTCTTTGGCCCATTTTTTGATTGGGTCGTTTATTTTTCTGGAGTTGAGCTGCAGAAGTTGCTTGTATATTTTTGAGATTAGTTGTTTGCCAGTTGCTTCATTTGCTATTATTTTCTCCCATTCAGAAGGCTGTCTTTTCACCTTGCTTATATTTTCCTTTGTTGTGCAGAAGCTTTTAATTTTAATTAGATCCCATTTGTTTATTTTTGCTTTTATTTCCAGTATTCTGGGAGGTGGATCATAGAGGATCCTGCTGTGATTTATGTCTGAGAGTGTTTTGCCTATGTTCTCCTCTAGGAGTTTTATAGTTTCTGATCTTACATTTAGATCTTTAATCCATTTTGAGTTTATTTTTGTGTGCGGTGTTAGAAAGTGATCTAGTTTCATTCTTTTACAAGTGGTTGACCAGTTTTCCCAGCACCACTTGTTAAAGAGATTGTCTTTACTCCATTGTATATTCTTGCCTCCTTTGTCAAAGATAAGGTGTCCATACAAAAGCCCAGGTCCAGATGGCTTCACAGCTGAATTCTAGCAAAAATTTCGAGAAGAGCTAACACCTATCCTACTCAAACTCTTCCAGAAAATTGCAGAGGAAGGTAAACTTCCAAACTCATTCTATGAGGCCACCATCACCCTAATACCAAAACCTGACAAAGATGTCACAAAAAAAGAAAACTACAGGCCAATATCTCTGATGAACATAGATGCAAAAATCCTCAACAAAATTCTAGCAATCAGAATCCAACAACACATTAAAAAGATCATACACCATGACCAAGTGGGCTTTATCCCAGGGATGCAAGGATTCTTCAATATCCGCAAATCAATCAATGTAATTCACCACATTAACAAATTGAAAAATAAAAACCATATGATTATCTCAATAGATGCAGAGAAGGCCTTTGACAAAATTCAACATCCATTTATGATAAAAACTCTCCAGAAAGCAGGAATAGAAGGAACATACCTCAACATAATAAAAGCTATCTATGACAAACCCATCACTCAAATTTATAAACTCAAATATTGAAAGCAGAGTGGGTTACTAGTTCTAGGAAAAATTACTTTATCAAATGACACATTTAAATACTCTAAAAGTTCAAATAAAACTGCATGGAAAACTTAACTGTTAAATCTGCATCCTTGATGATATATCTTTGCAAAGGAGGTGAGAAGTGCATTACCAGTAGCTTCCTATTCTTCTGAAAATATCTTGTGAAAAATGTCGATTTTTATGAATAGTTTAAATGACAAAAGGTAAAAAGTTGGTGGAATAATTGCTTGAAGGGGAGAGAGTATGGTTTGGAAAAGCATAAAGCAAGCTGGCATATAGAAAACATAAATGTGATCTACCTGAGGACTCTTTTAAAAATGAGTTATAATTGTAATAATGATAATAATTTGTGCTAGTTTATCCCTAAGTGCCTTGAATATACTGTCTGTACTAAAAAGCTTTATTTCTGGAAACATAAGCCAGAGAGTGTATTTGAAATTATTCTAAGAATAATAACAGCTACACTTTACTGAATGCTTACTGAATGAATTCACTTTGTGTCTTTTCTTTTCACAACAAACTACAGGTTAGTGTTAGTGTCCAGGTACATCCGCAGAGCCCAAATTGCTAGAAATTTACTTTTGTGTTGTTTAATCAGTAAATTCTGTCTGAATCTTTTGCAATCCCATGGACTATAGCCCACCAGACTCCTCTGTCCAAGAGACAAGAATACTGAAGTGGGTTGCCATTTCCTTCTTCCGGAACTAGTGATTGAAGGGATTTAAAGCCAAATGGTTTGGTTTAGAAATCTGTTTCCTTTCTACTATTCCATATTGTCACTAAACTGTGTGTCAACAAAAAAAAACCTAGAAGGCAAGACTCAAACAAAAAACATTTATTTGGTCAAATAATTGCAATTCAGGCCATACAGGTTCATATATAAACCCAAACCCTGTTGTACTAAAGAGCAAAAGGACGGGGCTTTTAAAGATTAAGACAGGGGTTTGCATTACAAAGCATTTACGTTGGAGCATATTTAAATTGTAGTTGGAAGCAGAAGTTGGTGGTGGTTTAACCACTAAGTCCTGTCCAACTCTCATGACCCTGTGGACTGTAGCCTGCCAGGCTCCTCTGTCCGTGGGATTCTCCAAGCAAGAGTAATGGAGAGGGTAGCCATTGGGTCAGTCCCTGGGTCTCATGCACTGCAGTCAGATTCTTCATGGTCTGAGCCACTAAGGAAGCCCAGTCCCTCTTGGCAAAACATGATTCATTGTTTAAACCGTCACTGGTGGTGGTGATTTAATCACCAAGTCATGTCTGACTCTTGTGACCCCATGGCCTATAGCCTGCCAGGCTCCTCTGTTCATGGGATTCTCCAGGCAAGAATACTGGAGTGGGTTGCCATTTCCTTCTCCAGGGGATCTTCCCGACCAAAGAATCAAACCTGGGTCTCCTGCATTGCAGGCAGATGCTTTACCGAGTGAGCAAGGGAAGATCCATAAAACTGACACTAGAGGGAGTTAAAGTAAGGATTACTGACTATGCCAAAGCCTTGACTGTGTGGATCACAAAAACTGTGGAAAACTCTTCAAGAGATGGGAATACCAAACCATCTGAGCTGCCTCCTGAGCAATCTGTATGCAAGTAAAGAAGCAACAGTTAGAACTGGATATGGAACAACAGACTGGTTCCAAATAGGAAAAGGAGTACGTCAAGGCTGTATACTGCCACCCTGCTGATTTAACCTATATGCAGAGTACACCATGAGAAATATTGGGCTGGATGAAGCACAAGCTGGAATCAAGATTGCCAGGAGAAATATCAATAACCTCAGATATGCAGATGACATCACCCTTATGGCAGAAAGTGAAGAGGAACTAAAAAGCCTCTTGATACAAGTGAAAGCAGAGAGTGAAAAAGTTGGATTAAAACTCAACATTCACAAAACTAAGGTCATGGCATCTGGTCCCAACACTTCATGGCAAATAGATGGGGAAACAATAGAAACAGTGAGAGACTTTATTTTTGGGGGGCTCCAAAATCAATGCAGATGGTGACTGCAGCCATGAAATTAAAAGACGCTTGCTCCTTGGAGGAAAAGCTATGACCAACATAGACAGCATATTAAAAAGCAGAGACATTGCTTTGTTGACAACAGTTCATCTAGTCAAAGCTATGGTTTTTACCATAGACATGTATGGACCAGAGAGTTGGACTATAAAGAAAGCTGAGTGTGGAAGAATTGATGCTTTTAAATTGTGGTGTTGGAGAACTCTTGAGAGTTCCTTGGACTGAAAAGAGATCCAACCAGTGAATCCTAGAGGAAATCGGTCCTGAATATTCACTGGAAGGACAGACGCTGAAGCTGAAGCTCCGATACTTTGGCCACCTGATGTGAAGAACTGGCTCATTTGATAAAACCCTGATGCTGGGAAAGACTGAGGGCAGGAGGAGAAGGGGACATCAGAGGATGAGATGGTTGGATGGTATCACCGACTTGATGGACATGAATGTGAGTAAACTCTAGGAGTTGGTGAAGCACAGGGAGGCCTAGAGTCCTAAAGTCCATGAGGTCACAAAGAGTCGGACACAACTGAGTGACTGAACTGAACTAAATGAACCCTAACCGTGAGATGTTGCAGATGTTCTCCCAGAGGCCTCAGAATATTTACAATTTGGCCCATTTCAAAATATATGGTGCCACCCGAAGAAGATGTGGGTAAGGTCCACCCTTTTAATGGCTCTTAAATCTTTTGAGATACATACACCATTTTATTTCACATTCTATATTTCCCTCATTTGGTCAACATTGTTTTCTTTTAAAATATCCATTTTAAGTTTTATTCATTTTAAGTTTGATCCATTTTAAATTAGCTCTGTCTCACATCTCTGGGATGGACCTGTCCCAGGAAGTTGTGTCCCACAGAAGTCAGTAACATGAGGGTTAGGCCACATCTGAGCAGCTGAGAGACAGCCAAGAAGAGATCCACAGGCATTTTTCCCAACTGGGAACTTTATCAAGCCACCTAGATAAATAAGCCTTATTTATCATTCCAACCAGTGAGTGACCTTGACAGCTGTAGTGATCCTGGAGAAGATCTGAGTAAGCAATAGCATAAAAAGTACAAGTAGCATAAGTACCTAAAGTATGTACATACATAAAAGTACAGAGAACAATTAATTATGGCTCACATATAGATATCAGTTATTATACTCCTTGGGCTTCCCTGGTGGCTAGCTGGTAAAGAATCTGCCTGCATTGTGGGAGACCTGGGTTCAATCCCTGGGTTGGGAAGATCCCCTGCAAGGGAAAGGTGATCCTCTCCAGTATTCTAGCCTGGAGAATTCCATGGACTGTGTAGTCCATAAGGTCGCAAAGAGTCAGACAAAACTGAGTGACTTTCACCATATTCCTTATATGTTACTAAATGCCCCATTTATACTAACATTTAACCCTAATAACAACCTTATGAAATAGATATACTATTGTGCTCATTTTGCTGATTAGGAAGTAAAAATACAGAGTGGGGAACATAGAAAGTCTTTGGAGCTTCTACTAGAGGCATTAACTATTGTTAAATATGAATGAACAATTCTCTTTCACTTTTCAGTTTGTTACTGGCAGAACTTGACAAATGACTTCTATGAAGCCAAAGATTATTTTTTTTGTCTCTTATAGACATATATTATTCTGAAAAAGCCAAAGATGTGATCATGCAGTTAAAGACTGAATCTTTGCAGCCCAAGACTGAATTTTTTTTAACAAGTGACATATTATATAGTACAATATAACTATGATTACTTATCAGTTTATCAAACACTGAGGGAAGCAAAATAAAAACAAAAATTAATGCTTGGAGCAAATTACAAACCCAATATCTGAGTCCTCAAGCTGTCAGTTGAGATTTCTATATGTCAGGCTTGAAACACCTTCAGGTGGAGTGAGGGTAGGCAGGAGCAATCTGACACATTTTCCTGGTTTGCAATTTTAATGCCCCAGGTGATGTCATCAGATATATTGGTAAACTTTCTGAATGGTCCATACAGCAACAGTACAGAGATTGGATAAACATGAGCTACTATGACAACTTTTCTATAGTTTATATTAAGCTGTCTAATTTCACTTTGGAGAACTAACAGAGAAAAGACAGTTTTTTTTTTTTTCATAGAATTTTTTTTTTCATTGAAGTATGGCTGATTTACAATGTTGTGTCAGTTTCACATTTTACAAAAACATGACTAAATTTTGCACATACATTAATTCTTTTTAAAATATTCATTTTCATTATGGTTTATCCAAGTAGATTGGATATACTTCCCAGTACTATACAGCAGGACCTTGTTGCTTATCAATTCTCAGTGCAATAGTATTCATCTATCAGTGCCAAATTCCCAGTTGTCCCCTCTCCTCCCCTTCCCCTAGGCAATGACAAGTCTGATCTCTAGGTCTGTGAGTCTGTTTCTGTTTTGTGAACAGGTTCATTTCTACTATAATCTACTAGATTCCACATATAAATGATATTATATGGTATTTGTCTTTCTCTCTCTGACTTACTTCCCTTAAGGTGATAATCTCTAGTTGCATTCATGTTCTTTTTTCTGAACAAGTAGTATTCCAGTGTACATATGCACCATGTCTTTATCAATTCATCTGTCAAAGGACATTTTAATTTTCTATGTTTTGGCTATTGTGAATAGTGCTGCTATGAACACAGGGGTGCATGTTTCTTTTTGGATTATAGTTTTGTCTGGCTATATACCTAGACTGAACTGAACTGGCTATACACCTAGATGTTAGATTGCTGGATAATACAGTAATTCTATTTTTAGTTATCTGAGGAACCTTCATAAATTTTTTTGACAGTGGCTGCACCAACTTACACTCCCACTGACATTATAGGAGGTTTCCCTTTTCTCCACACCCTCTCTGGCATTTGTTATTTGTAGACCTTTTAATGATGGGCATCCTGACCAGTGTGAGGTAATAACCCCATTGTAGTTTAAATGTGCATTTCTCAAATAATTAGTAATGGTGAGTGTCTTTTCATGTGCATACTGGCTATAGATATGTCTTCTCTGGAAAAAATGACTATTAAGATATTCTGCCCATTTTTTTGCTTGGGTGGTTTGTTTCCTCTTGAGTTGGGAATATTTTCCCATTTCAGAGGTTGTCTTTTTTTATGGTTTCCTTTGCTGTGCAAAAGTTTGTAAGTTCCATTAGGTAGCACTTATTTAGTTTTGTTTTTATTTCTATATCTTGGGAGACTGATCTAAGAAAACATCAGCCCACCAAAACTGAATCAAGAAGAAATAGATAATTTGAAAAGACAGATCACTAGATGTGAAAAAGAGTTTGTTAAAAAAGAAAAAATCTCCCTACAAACAAAATTCCAGGGCCAGATGGCTTCATAGGCAAATTCTACCAAGGATACATAGAATAATTTATACCGATTCTTCTCCAGCTTTTCCAAAAGATTGAATAGGAAGGAATACTACCAAAGATATTCCTTGAAACCACCATCACACTGATATCAAAATAAGACAAGGACAAGGACACCATCAAAAAAAAGAAAATGACAGGCCAATATCTTTCACGAATATATGTGCAAAAATTCTTCAGAAAAATATTAGCAAATGAAGTCCAGCAACACACAAAAAAATCCTACACCATGACCAAGTGAGATTTATTCCAAGCTAACAAGGACGACTCAACATACACAAATCAATCTATGTAATACACTGTGATAGCAACAGCAAAAAATCAAAAAGAGAACAATCACCTCAATAGATGCAGAAAAAATATTTGACAAATTTGACATTTATTTACAAATAGCTGTGAAAGAAGAGAAGTTAAAAGCAAAGGAGAAAAGGAAAGACATAAGCATCTGAATGCAGAGTTCCAAAGAATAGCAAGAAGAGATAAAAAAAGCCTTCCTCAGTGATTAATGCAAAGAAATAGAGGAAAACAACAGAATGGGAAAGACTAGAGATCTCTTCAAGAAAATTAGAGATACCAAGGGAACATATCATGCAAAGATGGGCTCGATAAAGGACAGAAATGGTCTGGACCTAACAGAAGCAGAAGATATTAAGAAGAGATGGCAAGAATACACAGAAGAACTGCACAAAAAAGATCTTTAAGACCAAGATAATCACGACGGTGTGATCACTCACCTAGAGTCAGACATCCTGAAATGTGAAGTTAAGTGGGCCTGAGAAAGGATCACTATGAACAAAGCTAGTGGAGGTGATGGAATTCCAGTTGAGCTGTTTCAAATCCTGAAAGATGATGCTCTGAAAGTGCTGCACTCAATGTGCCAGCAAATTTGGAAAACTCAGCTGTGGCCACAGGAGTGGAAAAGGTCAGTTTTCACTCCAATCCCAAAGAAAGGCAATGCCAAAGAATGCTCAAACTACTGCACAATTGCAGTCATCTCACACGCTAGTAAAGTAATGCTCAAAATTCTCCAAGCCAGACTTCAGCAATACGTGAACCGTGAACTCCCTGATGTTCAAGCTGGTTTTAGAAAAGACAGAGGAATGAGAGATCAAAATGCCAACATCCGCTGGATCATGGAAAAAGCAAGAGAGTTCCAGATAAACATCTATTTCTGCTTTATTGACTATGCCAAAGCCTTTGACTGTGTGGATCACAATAAACTGTGGAAAGTTCTGAGAGAGATGGGAATACAAGACCACCTGACCTGCCTCTTGAGAAACCTATATGCAGGTCAGGAAGCAACAGGTAGAACTGGACATGGAACAACAGACTGGTTCCAAATAGGAAAAGGAGCATGTCAAGGCTGTATATTGTCACCCTGCTTATTTAACTTCTATGTAGAGTACATCATGAGAAACGCTGGACTGGAAGAAACACAAGGTGGAATCAACATGGCCTGTAGAAACATCAATAACCTCAGATATGCAGATGACACCATCCTTATGGCAGAAAGTGAAGAGAAACTCAAAAGCCTCTTGAGGAAAGTGAAAGAGGAGAGTGAACAAGTTGGTTTAAAGCTTAACAAGAAAATTAAGATCATGGCATCTGGTCCCATCACTTCATGGGAAATAGATGGGGAAACAGTGGAAACAGTGAAAGACTTTATTTTTTGGGGTTCCAAAATCATTGCAGATGGTGACTGCAGCCATTAAATTAAAAAACGCTTACTCCTTGGAAGAAAAGTTATGACCAACCTAGATAGCATATTCAAAAGCAAAGACATTACTTTGACAACAAAGGTCCATCTAGTGAAGGCTATGGTTTTTCCAATAGTCATATATGGATGTGAGAGTTGGACTGTGAAGAAAGCTGAGCGTCAAGGAATTGATGCTTTTGAACTGTGGTGTTGGAGAAGGCTCTTGAGAGTCCCTTGGACTGCAAGGAGATCCAACCAGTCCATTCTGAAGGAGATCAGTCCTGGGTGTTCTTCAGAAGGAGTGATGCTAAAGCTGAAACTCCAGTACTTTGGCCACCTCATGCGAAGAGTTGACTCAGTGGGAAAGCTCTGATGCTGGGAGGGATTGGGGGCAGGAGGAAAAGGGGATGACAGAGGATGAGATGGCTGGATGGCATCACCGACTCAATGGACGTGAGTTTGAGTGAACTTCAGGAGTTGGTGATGGACAGGGAGGCCTGGCGTGCTGTGATTGATGGGGTAGCAAAGAGTTGGGAACCACTGAGTGACTGAACTGAACTGAACATGATAAAATAAATATATAGAGAGCACATCCCAACATAATAAAAGGTATTCATGACAAACTCATAACTAATGTAGTGCTCAATGGCAAAAAGCTGATAGCCTTCCCACTAAAATCTGGAACAAGACAAAGATGCTCACTATCACTACTTCTATTCAACATAGTATTAAAAGTCCTAGCCACAGCAATCAGACAAGAAAAATAAATAAAATTATCCGAATTGAAAGAGAAGAGGTAAAATTGTCATTGTATGCAGACCACATGTGGAAAAATCATAGGTTTGACTATACAGACCTTTGTCACCAAAGGAATTGAAGCTAGTCAAGATGAGAGTTTCCAGAGGAGATGCTGTGAATCTTTTATATCTCCAACCACATAGGGAAAACATTTAAATTATAAGTCTTTTAATATAAATAGGGGATGTTCTGGGAAAATTGAAGTGCCTCTTCAACTTTAGTTTTAGATTTGGAAGACTTTGTGGAATAAGGACCATTCCTCCCAATTCTTCAAAGAGTTAGGTTGTAACCTGGATGCTAAAGGACTGATAAATGCTTTCACCTATGTTGGACATCCCACCCCCACCCCAATGGGTAAATTTAGCCTAGAGGAGAAAGGCTCTAAATATCAGCTTCTAATTTGACCAATTTTTTATTAGAAAGTTACACTAAAATTTCTTTTTAATATCTTGTCAATTTTTTGTGATGTGCTTAGTTGCTCAGTTGTTTCCCACAGTGTGACCCCATGAAACTGTATCCTGCCAGGCTCCTCTGTCCATGGGGATCCTCCAGGCAAGAATCCTGGAGTGGGTTGTCATGCTCTCCTCCAGGGGATCTTCCCAACCTAGGGATGTTCAATTCAGGTCTTCCACATTGCAAGTGGAATCTTTACTGTCTGAGCCACCAGGGAAGCCCAAGAATACTGGAGTGGATAGCCTATCTCTTCTCAAAGGGAACTTCCCAACTCAGGAATCCAAGCAGGGTCTTCTGCATTGCAGGTGGATTTTTCACCAGCTGAGCTACCTGGGAAGCCCCTGACAATTTTCAGCTGAGCCAAACAGTAAACATTGGGGAAATACTGAACACCTCAAAACAGTTCAAAATATATTATCTTTACAAACTCTAGAGTCACTCCCAAAGATAAATTAAATAACCAACAACTAATGTCCTAGGCAGGCAGAAGGATAATTCTCATTCTTTGGATATAAACTAAGACAAGCAAGAAGACAATAGATTTTGGGGGAGAGATCCTTAGGGAAAAAATGGGGTCAATAACCAATAGGTATGGATTGGGAAAAAAGGAAGATAAAAATGTGAAATTTTATTTCCCTGTCTCAACTGGATATAGTAATGCAGGGGGGCTGATTCTAATAAAAATTCTCACCCTTAGTGTTCTTCTTTTAGTTTTTCCAGAATGCCATCTGCAGGTTCTGAGTCAGGTTTAAAGTTGGGAGTGTGATTTCAATATTTCCTAGAAATCAAGAAGTTTTTCTTTTTTTTATTAATTTTAAATTTCACCTCTGTTGCTTAAGGGAATAAGACAGCAGTTTACCAGATAATTCTTGAGTCTTGCCAGCTCTGGGAGAGGCACACACTGTAGCCATCCTTCAAAGTTAGATATGGAGTGTAACTTAGTGGATTTTGTTTACATTTAACTAGGTTTTTTTTAGGTACTACTTATCCTGTTTATTATTATTTTTTGCAATGAAACTTTCAATAAAGCCATGTTGAAATTAGAAGACTTTGCCTTTAAGTAAACTCTTTTTTAAATTTCCTTTCCCTCTCTCTCTCTTTTACATTTTTAAAAATGTAGTTTAATAAGAAGATAATTATTTTACAATATTTTGTCAGTTTCTGCAGTACAACGATGGGACTCAGACTAAGTATTCATATAACTCTGCCTTCTTGAACCTCCCTCCAACACCTCATCCCACCTTTACAGATCCTCACAGAGCACTGGGCTGAGCTCCCTGTGTTCTATAACAACTTCCTACTATTTTATACATGATAATGTATATGTGTGAAAGTGGTATATGTCTTATCAGAAAGTGAAGAAGAATTAAAGAGCCTCTTGATGAAAGTGAAAGAGCAGAAAGAAAAAGTTAGATTAAAACTCAACATTCAGAAAACTAAGATCATGGCAACTGGTCCCATCACTTCATGGCAAATAGATGGAGAAACAATGGAAACAGTGACAGACTTTATGTTTGGGGGGCTCCAAAATGACTGCAGATGGTGACTGCAGCCATGAGTTAAAAGACACTTACACCTTGGAAGGAAAGTTATGACTAGCCTAGACAGTATATTAAAAAGCAGAGATATTACTTGGCCGCCAAAGGCCAATCTAGTCAAAGCTATGGTTTTTCCAGGAGTCATGTATGGATGTGAGATTTGGACTATAAACAAAGCTGAGTGCCGAAGAATTGATACTTTTGAATTGTGGTGTTGGAGGAGACCCTTGAGAGTCCAACCAGTCAGTCCTAAAGGAAATCAGTCCTGAATATTCACTGGAAGGACTGATGCTGAAGATGAAGCTCCAATACTTTGGCCACCTGATGCGAAGAGTCAACTTATTGGAAAAGACCCTGATGCTGTGAAAGATTGAGGGCAGGAGAAGGGGACAACAGAGGATGAGATGGTTGGATGGCATCACTGACTCGATGGACATGAGTTTGAGCAAGCTCTGGGAATTGGTGATGGACAGGGAAGCATGGCGTGCTGCAGTCCATGGAGTCATGAAGAGTCGGACATGACCTAGTGACTGAACTGAATGTATTATGTGTGAATGATTTTAATCTGACTGGAACATTCTTAATAATGGCCATTGTAATCACTGGAGGGTTGGGAGCAGTTTTGTAGGAACTTAGTTGCAAACGTTCAGCACACATTTCTGTCCAGTCATATTTTGGCACCCTCAACCTGATGGTTACCAAGTCAAGCTCTCAGGACATGAAACATGCTCAGTAAGATTTTGCCATCTTTGCAGATATTTACAAGTGTGTCAAAGTGGTACTCGACTCTTTAGAAATTAAAGATCTCATTCAATTTGCCCAGTCTTAAATTGTCTATGGTAGCTATTTTCAATCCACTAGGACCAAAATTTACAAGAGAAAGACTGTGATTCCTCAGTACAAAACTAGCTAGAATCCTTGAGGTAGGAGTCTCTAGAGGAGACTAAGAAAAGACAGTCCAATAATGTGGAAAAATGCACACACAGAAAAGAGTAGGTTGATACTTAGCAAGCAGGGAAACCCTTCCAGTGGTAATGAAAAAAAATAAAATGTAGAGTGCTCATCAAATAGGGAAACTTCTACTGAGGAGAAGCCTTCCAGCAGCGGTTGCTCTGGACCAACACAACTGTACCTTCTCTCAGAGAACGGTGACTCCTTCAATCAGAAGGGGGAATATCAATGCTTTGAGGACTCATGGTGAGAGGAGCTGCCATTCACCGACACCGTGAATACAAAAGTCTCATACACCACTCCAGGAGACTCCTGTCCTACAGCAGTGAGATTGCCTCAGGTCCCACTTCCAACACAAAATATGTCAACCTAGGCGAACCCAGAAGGCAACACTCAAGCAAAAGTCATTTATTTGGAATAGAGTAATTGTAATTTGGGGCATATAGAATCAGATAGTGACCCAAAGAGTGTCTTAACTGGGAAGTAAAATTCAGGGGCTTTTAAAAGCAAAGAAAGGAGATGTATATTTTAAGAAATTAATTGGAGTTGGAAATAGAAGCTAGTCTTGGCTAGCAAAACATGATTGATGACTAAGGCTATCACTAGAGGAAGGTAAAAATCTATTACTTTGACAATAGTGTTTTCGTAGAGCCCATGAAATATTTGTGTTTTGGCCCATTTCAAAAATTCATGATTCTGCCTGGTGAAGATGTACCTTAGATCTTTTTGGTCTCCTGGTTCCATTTTAAAACCCCTTGACATAAGGAGTTCATTTTATTTCATGTTTTACACATGACAAATTCTTTATCTCAATAAATAGTATGGTAGAAAGTATTTTTAAAAAGAAAAAAAAAAGGTGCATTTTTCAGCCATGGAGAAATATGTGATATGGAATGGAGATATTTTTCATAAAGTGGAAATTACAGAGAAGATTTTCATAATTATTTTAAAAGGTTTACTACATAACTTCAGTCTGTGTATTAGCTTAAGAATATAAACATGAATTACACACAATTAATTTTGTTGATATCATTAGCATGTTTTGTATATTACATTTAAACATAGAGCTTCTTTAAACTATAATGCAAGTATACTTATCAATTTTATCATAAACATTTTGTTTCTGACAAGTGGAACTATAAGTTACTGAACTTTAAAGACTCTTCAATCAGATTTTTCTTTTAATATAATTATTCAAGACTATAAAAGAATGATAACTATAAACTTTGCATAAAAAATATGACATGCCATTTTTATATCTTTACTTTCACATTTTAGTGTCAAGCAGATATGCAAAGTAGTTTTCTTCAGAAAATCTGCTGAGAATAAACAGAAATCACCACTCATTTCTGGTCCTCCTTGGTGGCTCAGCAGTAAAAGAATCCATCTGCAATGCAGGAGACACGGGAGAGGCGAGTTCGATCCTTGGGTCAGGAAGATTCTCTAGAGAAGGAAATGGCAACCCACTCCAGTATTCTTGCCTGGAAAATCCCATGGACAGATGAGCCTGGCAGGCTACTGTCCATAGGATCACAGAGTCAGACACGAGTGAGAGGCTGAACACACACACAGATACACATACACACTCACTCATACACACCACTCATTCCTGCCCCAAGTGCTTCTCTTCCTCCACACTCAATGAGCACATTATCTGTCAAGTGGATATGCCTGAAAGCTCATTTAGAAAAATGGTGTGCGTGTTGGACTTCCCTGGTGGCAGAGTGGATAAGAATCCACCAGCCAGTGCAAGGTAAATGGGTTCAGTCCATGGTCCAGAAAGATTCCACATTCCACAAAGCAACTGAGCCTGTGTGCTGCTACTACTGAAGCCCATGGGCCTGGACCTGCGCTCTGCAGCAAGAGAAATCACTGCAATGAGAAGCCCGTGCACTTTAATGGAGACCCACTGCAAGCAATAAATAAATAAATATTTTTTAAAAAGAGGTGTATTTTGTCCACTTTTATGGAAAGGGAGTAAGACAATGATATCTATCTCATGTTAACTAACGTATTACATAATTTATTCATGTAATGGGTGGTGCTAGTGCTAAAGAATCTATCTGCTAAAGCAGGATAGTCAAGAGATACAGATTCCATCCCTGGATCAGGAAGAGCCCCTGGAGGAGGAAATGGCAACCCACTCCAGTATTTTTGCCTGGAGAACTCCATGGAGAGAGGAGGATGGTGGGCTACAGTCCATGGGTTTGCAAACAGTCAGACATGTCTGAGCTTCTGAGTACAGCACATGCATATAATAGTATGAGTGAAAGTGAAGTGGTGCTATTTGCTCAGTTGTGTCCAACTCTTTGTGACCACATGGTCTGTGGCCCACCAGACTCTTCTGTTCATTGAATTCTGCAGGCAAGAACACTGGAGTGGGTAGCCATTCCCTTCTCCAAGGGATCTTCCCAGCCAGGGTCTCCTGAATTGCAGGTAAATTCTTTACCATCTGAAACAAAAGGGAAGCCCCAATAGTATGAGTACCTACATAATATTTTGAGGATTAAATGTAGCAAATATACAACACCCAGTTTGTGGTATACAGTAAAAACTCAATATCTTTGAGAAATCAGATCAGTCAACAAATGAATATTAGTTACTTAGTATGAGCAACCTTGGAGAAGGAAATGGCAACCCTCCAATATTCCTGTTTGGAGAATTCCATGGACAGAGGAGCCTGGAGGTTACAGTCCATGGAGTTGCAATAACACTTCACTTTCAAAATGAGCCACATACTTTGCTGAGTGCTAAAGAGTTTCCTCAATTGTCTCCAATTCTTTGAGATCCTGTATACTGTAACCCACCAGGCTCCCTTGTGCACAGGATTCTCCAGGCAAGAATACTGGAGTGGGTTGTTATGCCCTTCTCCAGGGGATCTTCCTGACCCAGGGATCAAACACTGGACTTTCCTGCATTGGCAGGCGGAGTCTTTATCACTAGCATCATCAAGTGTAAGTTCAGTTCAGTTCAGTCACTCAGTCGTGTCTGACTCTTGGCAATTCCATGGACTGCAGCACACCAGGCTTCCCTGTCCACTACCAACTCCCAGGGCTTACTCAAAGTCATTTCCAAAGAGTCAGTCATGCCATCCAACCATCTCATCCTCTGTTGTCCCCTTCTCCCACCACCTTCGATCTTTCCCAGCACCAGGATCTTTTCCAATGAATCAGTTCTTCAGATCAGGTAGCCAAAGTATTGGAGTTTCAACTTCAGCATCAGGCATTCCAATGAATATTCAGGACTGATTTCCTTTAGGATAAACTGGCTGAATCTCCTTCCAGTCTAAGGTACTCTCAAGAGTCTTCTCCAACACCACACTTCAAAAGCATAAATTCTTTGATGCTCAGCTTTCTTTATAGTCCAATTCTCATATCCATACATGACTACTGGAATAGCCATAGCTTTGATTAGATGGACTTTGGTTGGCAAAGTAATGTCTCTGCTTTGTAATATGCTGTCTAGATTGGTCATAGCTTTTCTTCCAAGGAGCAAGTGTCTTTTAATTTCATGGCTACAGTCACCATTTGCAGTGATTTTTGAGCCCCCCAAAATAACATCTCTCAGTGTTTCCCCATCTATTTTCCACGGAGTGATGACACCAGATGCCATGAACTTAGTTTTCGGGGTGTTGAACTTTAAGCCAACTTTTTCACTCTCCTCTTTCACTTTCATCAAGAGGCTCTTTAGTTCTTCTTTGCTTTCTGCCATAAGGGTGGTATCATCTGCATATCTGAGGTTATTGATATTTCTTCCAGCAATCTTGATTCCAGCTTGTGCTTCATCCAGCCTGGCATTTTATATGATGTATTCTGCATATAAGTTAAATAAGCAGGGTGACAGTATACAGCCTTGACATTCTACATTTAAATTAAATAACCAGGGTGACAGTATACAGCTTTCCCGATTTGAAACCAATCTGTTGTTCTGAAGAGGAAAATTTAGAATTCTTTTATAACCTCCTGCTCCTTCTGCCTCTGTAACTCAGCTTGCTCCTTGCAAAGTCTAGGTCACCTAGGTCTCAGAAAGTGGGGACTCACAATATTAGGACCTGAACTTATCTTACTCACCCTTGTCCTGCACTTTGCAATTGCCCTAGCCCCTGAAAATCTGCAAACCAATTAATCATGCCTGTCTCTGTATAAAACCTCTGTAACTCCTTTGTTTGGGGCTCAGAGCTGAAATGTTAAGTCCTCTGGGCCCGTCAACATAATAAACCTGAGTCCTCCAACTCTCCAAGGGTGATGCTTGGTTTCTCAAGTTCTGGTTTCTGCAGTATTTCTGGAGGCACCAGCGATATTCCAATCACACCAGTTGCTTGAGCGGCCAGACTAATGTCTGGGCCGGGCTGGAACAAAGGAACCCCGAGACGAGGAAGGAGGCACACCACCTGACGGTGTTCCAGGTTCTCTTTCACACGGGTTTTCTGACTCTCCAGACGGAGAGCCCCAAATGGACTTACTGGAGGGATGGACCAACTCACCAGGAATGGCCACAGGATCAGGTAAGGCCCTGGGGCCACTCCCCAGTCAGGTCTTACCCCAACAGGTAGAAGAGGAGGCTGATCTCATCATTGGTGCTCCCAGGAAGGGAGCAAACGTTAAGCAAACCTGGGGACTCAGGAGAAGGGAGGCATTGTGATATCTTCTGAGTGATTGTGAGTGCGTGATTGCTGATTGAATGGAGTGAGGGAAAAATTTTTTTTTTTGGAAACTGCAAAACCAATTCTTTTTTGCATACGCAATTAAAAACAACTGGATTGTTTAAAGACCTGCCTAGGAAAAAGCTTGAAGTTAACCCTTTCCATGTCCTTGAAAAACACAGCCAACTTTGCCTAAAGACCTCAGCCTTGGGCGAATTAGATATTCAAGCAAAGGAAAAAAAAAGAGGGGCCAAAGAGATATTTTAAATTTCAAACAGAAAGCCATAAGATCTCTGTCAGTCTGTCTGTCTGGATTTATGTATGTCTCAGTGTATGTCTTTTCTCTTTTTTTGATAATATTGTTTAAGTTGTAAATGAGTTCTAATTTAATTAGCCTAAAGAAAAGTAACTGCCTACATATCAAACAATTTTAAATATAAGAAAAATTAACCTAAACAAATTTCAGATTTATGTAAACTGGGAAATATTCAATATTAAATATCTGATATTAATGTTTATTTACTAATCTAATAAGGAAGTAGGATGTATGTTTTTAATAGAGAAGATATAAAAAATAAAATCACATTTTATAAAGGGAAAACAAAGTAGGTCTGACTTACAGGTGGCTGTTACAAAGAGTGTTTAAAAAGTTTGTGAAAAGTGGATCCTGAAAAAAAAAATTTGCACATGGTTAGGACTGACTAAGTTTAAAATAAATTTAGTTAAGTTTTCCAAATGAGTTTAAAGTAAGCTGGTACAAAAACTTAAATTCGGCCTTTTTCTGTTAAAAGGACATGCTTTCTTCAGATGTTAAACGGCTGTTAATAATAGTTTTAACTTTCTTTACCTCTTAATTGATCTGTTCTGTATTTACCTTTGAAATCTTTTGCTGTCTTTGGCTAAGTAAATAGCTATTATTTCACAGTGACTTATATGGTCCTACCTGATTGAGTGTTATAAACCCTTTTGATAGTTATCAACAAAACTTCCTAAATAACTTCTAGCTAACTTTGGGATGCTTCAGTGGGCCCCTGAGACATCAAAACGAGCTATTAAGCTACCTGGGTTCATTGGACATGTTAAATTACATGGGAAGTACTGTTAAAGGGGTGATAGATCTTTCCGGGTTACACTCTATTGGTTGATGTATACTGGTTGATGTTACTAATATAGATATCCTAATATTATGTAAAACTCATATAGATATGATATGTCCTGATAAAATATGGTCAATTATAATTCTAGTTATCATATTAAAGTGTTACATATCACAACAATGATCAGGTTTTTTTGTTTACTGCAATAGAATCAGATTTTAAACATGCCTTCTATGGTTTTACTCTCATGCCTTTAGAAGAATACTGCTAGTTCTTCAAGCTTTATGGAAAAGACTTTCTAAGATTAACTGATAAACAAACTTTGTTATTGACAGTAAGCTGGTACCAGACTAGAATTTGGTCTTCTCTATGTTTAGAGAACAAAGTTGTCTTAGAATGCAGCTTTCAATAACAGATTATGAATTTCTTTGCCTTTAAGTGATTTATATTTGTTTTTAAATCTTTCTGTTATTTTGGTAAAGTAAATAAACATTATTTAAGATTATGGTACATGTCGACAAAGCACATTTTGCTTCTACAAGAAATAATCCATCATGATAAGACTTTTGCTATCATGATGTCCTTAAAACATGGCAATAGTCTGCTCCTAAATCAAAAAATTAAAAATGGATAAACAGCTAAAAACAAAGAGCCAGGGTTATGGGAAATCCAAGATGGCCACTTGGCTTTTCCCTGCTCCCTGACAGACTTCATTTTCATTTGATGGATTAAAGCCATCCCTGGCTACAGTGTTAATGCCCTCACAATGAGTTCTCAAAAAATAAAAAAGAAAGTATGTTTCACTGAATATTAAGTTCTAGTTTTGCTAATTAAGGTCTGTGCTTACTAAGACCTACTTCTGAGATAGTTTCTTGTTATGTTATATTGCTAAAAGGTTTAATTAAGTTATTAAAAAGGATACTCTAAGATTGTTTCTAAAGTTTATCTCAGTAACCAATCTTTGGATAAATCTCAGATGCTCCATGAAGTACACCCAGGAGATTAACACTTGGCTATAATCATTTAACTAAGTCAGATGACCTAGGGTATACCAGGCTATACCCAATGAAGCTCTTGACTTAAATTCTTGCTTGTGACCTTACTAATAACTGCTAGCTATATTATTTTCTATGTAGCTTGTTTCAGAAGATTATTTCTTACATTATCATATGAGATCAATAATTGTAATAATGTAACTCTAGATATGAGAGGCAGAGAAGGCAATGGCACCCCACTCCAGTACTCTTGCCTGGAAAATCCCATGGACGGAGGAGCCTGGTGGGCTGCTGTCTATGGGGTCGCACAGAGTTGGACACGACTGAAGCAACTTAGCAGCAGCAGCAGCAGCAGATATGAGAGGAGGCCACGAGAGGAAGTATCTTCCTGGACCAAAGGCTAGTAAGACAAGTATGGCCCAGAGACTTGCTTACTTACAAGGCCTGGTCTAGTGATAACATTGAGTGGCCTGTCAATGGAATCTTTGTTAGACCTGGGAATGAGCCTTCTCAGAACCGCAGAACACACTGACGATAAAATGCCCCCAAACGTGGTCAAATATGTCTATGAAGGGGCCCTGCTGACTGGGAGTTGGCCCTTGACAGCTGCCTCTACAAAGATTAAGTCATGACCACTATAAGATGGTGACCTTCACCACCCCCTTGAAAGGAGTTCAGGGTGGAGACAAAGAATAAGGCACTCTGTACTCTGGGAGAAACCCAGGAAAACAGGCCTTCACATAGTGAGATGTTCTCAGGGAAAGATTTTTATGAGTCCAAATTCTTGCATCTTCTCATACCTAGAGAAACACTAATGTCACGAGCCAATGTCTGGACCTGGGTATCCTGACTAGCCCCCCAGCAGTTTTCCTACTTCATTTATCTTTGGGCCATTATCTTTAACTTCCTTGCTAAGTTTGTTTCTCCGAATAGTAGTACAACAAGAATATCCCATGGCCAACACCCAGACAATGCTGGAACAAGCTGCCTTATCATCCTGTGGACTCTCACCTCCCTCCGTAAATGCACCCCAGGGTCCTCAGGCTATTCTCCCTTTGAGATCTTATACAAGAGACCACCCCAGTGATAGAAAAGCTCAAGGGAGGCCACCAGCAACTAGCTGACCTGGGGATGTCCTGACACCTCCAGGCCCTGGGAAAGTCTTCTGCCATATCTCCTGAGAAACCTTAGAAAGAACACCCATTCCCTTGAACAACTGGGTTCATCCCTATCAGCCAGGAGATGAGATATGGGTTAAAGACTGAAGAAAGGAACCACTTCAGCCAGTTTAGACAGGTCCTCACATGGTCATCCTGACAACCCCTACTGCTGATAAAGTTACAAACATCATCCCTTGGATCCACCACCCCAGAGTCAAGAAGGCAGTGGCTTCCTGTGATGAGGACCCCTGGAAAGCAGTTTGGGACCCCAAAAGCCTCCTCAAGGTCCAGCTCCAAAGACAACAGCCCTCACCCATGAAGAATACTAAGCCCTGCTCCAGCCACACTCTGGGAGCTGGCTGGTCAACACACGGCAGAAGCTTGAGGATCCGGCTGTCAATCAATATCAATGGATTTTCACTGTCAACCCTGGTCTCTACCCCTAATCAGTATTATTGCTGTGCTCTCCATTACAGGATCAACTAGACACCCTGGCTGAGGTGGTTTTAGAGAACAGGAGAGGCTAGAACTACTGACAGCTGAAAAGTGGGAACTCTGCCTCTTCTTGAATGAAGAATGCCGCTTTCATGTAAACCAATCAGAAATAGTCAGGGACATGGCCTGACAGCTAAGGGAACAAATCATAAAAAGGAGAGAGAAACTAGCTAATTCCTGGGGTAACTGGAGCAATATCTGGAGCTGGGCATTGTGGCTTCTTCCTTTAACAGTTCCTCTGTTCATGGTCTTTGTGGTACTCTTGTTTGGCCCTTGTATTCTCAATACAATTACCCAGTTCATAACCTCTTGGATTAAATCCATAAAGTTACAAACTGTAATAGCTCAATATAGCCCCCTAAACAATGGGGAACTCTGAATGTCCTACCAAAACATGAGATGATGCTTTCTAAAATGAGAGATATAAGCATCAAGATGGGGGAATGAAGAAGAAAAGTTAAAATTTTTATATAACCTCCTGCTCCTTCTGCCTCTGTAACTCAGCTTGTTTCTTGCAAAGTCTAGATCACCTAGGTCTCAGAAAGTGGGGACTCACAATACTAGAAACTGGAGCTTATCTCACTCACTTTTGTCCTGCTCTTTGCAATCACCCTAGCCCCTGCAAACCCACAAACCTGCTGAATCATGCCTGTCCCTGTATGCAGATTCTGTAATCTCCTTTGTTTGGGGCTCAGAGCTTGAAGCATTCACACCTCTGAGCCTGTTGGCATAATAAACCTGAGTTCTCCAACTCTCCAAGTGTGGTGCTTGGTTTCCCAAAGTACTGGTTTCTGCAACAGTTCCATGTCTACTTCTAACTATTGCTTCCTGACCTGCATACACATTTCTCAGAAGGTAGGTCAGGTGGTCTTGTACTCCCGCCTCTTAAAGAATTTTCCACAGTTTGTTGTGATCCACACAGTCAAAGGCTTTGGCACAGTCATAAAGCAGAAGTAGATTTTTTTTTTTTCTGGAATACTCTTCCTTTTTCAATGATCCAACAGATGTTGGCAATTTGATCTCTGCTTCCTCTGCCGTTTCTAAATCCAGCTTGAACATCTGGAAATTCACCATTCATGTACTATTAAAACTGGCTTGGAGAATTTTTAGCATTATTTTGCTAATGTGTGAGATGAGTATAATTGTGTGGTGGTTTGAGCATTCTTTGACGTTGCCTTTCTTTGGGATTGAAGTGAAAACTGACCTTTCCAGTCCTGTGGCCAAGGCTGAGTTTTCCAAATTTGCTGGCATATTGAGTGTAGTACTTTCACAAAATCATCTTTTAGGATTTGAATTAGCTCAACTGGAATTCCATCACCTCCACTAGCTTAAGGCCCACTTGACTTCACATTCCAGGATGTCTGGCTCTAGGTGAGTGATGACACCATCGTGGTTATCTGGGTAGTGAATATCTTTTTTGCATAGTTCTTCTGTGTATTCTTACCACCTCTTCTTAAAATGGCATTGCCGACTCAATGGATGTGGGTTTGGTTGAACTCCGGGAGTTGGTGATGGACAGGGAGGCCTGGCATGCTGTGGTTCATGGGGTTGCAAAGAGCTGGGTGCAACTGAACTGAACTGAACTGAACTTCTTAATATCTTCTGCTTGTGTTAGGTCCATACCATTTCTGTCCTTGAGAACCGCATGAACAGTATGAAAAAGCAAAAAGATAGGACACATCAAGTGTCAATACACATTATCAGATTACTGTCTAATGCTCACAGTCTTCCTCATAGCAGTCATACAGAAGTTTTATTTACAGGGCAGCAATAGAGAAACAGACATATGTAACAGACTTATGGACATGGGGAGAGGGGAGGAGAGGACGAGATGTATGGAAAGAGTAACATGGAAAGTTACATTACCTTATGTAAAATAGATAGCCAACAGGAATTCGCAGCATGGCTCAGGAAGTTCAAACAAGAGCTCTGCATCAACCTAGAGCGGTGGGATGGGCAGGGAGAGGGGAGAGAGTTTCAAAGGAGAGGGGATATATGTATATACCTATGGCTGATTCATGTTGAGGTTTGACAAAAAACAACAAAATTCTGTAAAGCAGTTATCCTTCAATTAAAAAATAAATAAATTAAAAAAATAAAAATTATGTTAAAGGTTGTGAGAGGAACTAAAGAAGTCCCAAATAAAAGGAATTATAATATGATATTGAGAAGATTCAATATAGTTAAACCTTGGATTGCTTCTCAGAGGGCCTAGCTCTGGGTATTTCCAAAGTCACCCTTGGATTAAAGTGATTTTGATACAACTTCCTTTCAGTTTCTCTAACTACATTTCATGGCAAATAGATGGGGAAACAATGGAAACAGTGAGAGACTTTAACTGGGGAGGGTGGGCTCCAAAATCACTGCAGATGCTGACAGCAGCCATGAAATCAAAAGACGCTTGCTCCTTGGAAAGAAAGTTATGACCAACCTAGATAGCATATTAAAAAGCAGAGACATTACTTTGCCAACAAAGGTCTGTCTAGTCTAGGCTATGGTTTTTCCAGTAGTCATCTATGGATGTGAGAGTTGGACTATAAAGAAAGCTGAGCGCAGAATTGATGCTTTTGAACTGAGGTGCTGGAGAAGACTCTTGAGAGTCCCTTGGACTGCAAGGAGATCCAACCACTCCATCTTAAAGGAAATCAATCCTGAATATTCATTGGAAGGACTGATGTTGAAGCTGAAACTCCAATAGTTTGGCCACCTGATGCGAAGAACTGAATCATTGGAAAAGACCCTGATGCTTGGAAAGATTGAGGGCAGGAGGAGAAGGGGATGACAGAGGATGAGATGGTTGGATGGCATCACCGACTTAATGGACATGAGTTTGGGTAAGCTCTGGGAGTTGGTGATGGACAGGGAGGCCTGGCAAGCTGCAGTCCATGGGGTCCCAAAGAGTCGGCCACGACTGAGTGACTGAACTGAACTGAACTACACTCAGATCTTAAGCTCCTAGGAAATGGCAACCCACTCTAGTATTTTTGCCTGAAGAATCCAGTGGGCAGAGAAGCCTGGCAGGCTAAATTCTTGGGGTCGCAAGAGTCAGACACAAGTTAGGAACTTAAGAGAGAGAAAACTGCCAAGCAATTGCTCTATTGTTATCAGTACTTTCCTGGGGGGGACAAACTGAATCACAGAGTAATCAGAACAAAGTTCATCTCCTCAAAAGAACAGCTTCTGAGTCAATGGAGATTTTTTTCTGACTCCCTCAAAGGCTCTTCCTAACTCTCTTTCTCCATTTTTCCCTGAAAAATCAGCTTGTGTATAGTTTACCCTCTATTCCAATGATCTAGCAATTTCTTCCCTGCTGCTCTTTGTCACAGCTTCCACTGTTTTAGAGAGCGTCCTTAGGCTTGATCTTCTCCACACTTTATCGTAAAACAGTCAATTCCTTTGGGTAGGGAATTTGAAGCTCACTGTAGTCATGGTGCTGGAGTTGGGGAAAGGGACTGTGAGATGAAAATATCTCCGACCATATCAATAAACAAGAAATATCCCAGCCACCGGCAATTTGTGGTCTCCAAATGTGAATACATCTGTGCTCAGTCGCTTCAGTCATGCCCGACTCTTTGTGACCCCACGAACTGTAGATCACCAGGCTCCTCCGTCCATGGGATTTCCCAGGCAAGAATATCAGAGTGGATTGCCATGCCCATCTCCAGAGAATCTTCTTGACCCAGGGATTAAACCTGTGACTTGTGTGTCTCCTTCATTGCAGGCAGATTCTTTACCCACTGTGCTACCAGTGAGGGCTCCCAAAACTATGATCCAGCAGATGCCGTCACCCCCCACCACAGTGATTGCTGAGGAACTGTGGTTGGGGAGTGGGGGTTGAAAGTAAGAAGCAGCCATCTGCTATTCCTTAAGGTGAATGAAGAAACAGGATTCGTTCCAGATAGCTGAGATGCATATGAGAGGGACGACTTCAGTGAGCCAGAGGCTTGCATCTTCTTATACAAAGAATGATATGTTCCTTAATTTCAGATATCATCTTTCATTTTCAAACTACCTACTCCTTGGAGCAGCTTTCTTTGAGCTACTAAGCTGCTGTCTCCCAGGCCTGGAGTCCTACACATTCCCACCAAATAAAATAGCTCTCTGTTTTCAGATTGTGACTGTACTTTTCAGTTGACAGGACAATGGCCTGTTTGTCTCTAAGCAGTGTCCTCTCTTCAGGAGCTCTGTGCCTGATGGACATGGGCGGTGCCTCCAGGTCTCCCTAACCTGCCTCTCTTGAATTGAGAATGTCCAGCACAGGAGACTGGGGCCCCAGGAGGCTCAGCACGCTCAGGGCAGAGCATCTTTTTAATAAGTGCGGGCTGAGTGACAGAAGGGAGTCTCTCCAGTTCTCAACTACACTCAGGTAAGAGGGAGCTGCAAGCTGGTTGAGAAAAGCTGACATCCTGCTCCTCCCAGAAAAATAACCTTCTGAATGGGATCCTGGGGAAAATGAATCCAACCCTATGATCTTGGCTTTAGTCAATTCAAGTGCTGCTAGCTGCAAAGGGCTCAGACAGTAAAGAATCCACCTGCTGTGTGGGAGACCGGGTTCCACCCCTGGGTTGGGATGATCCCCTGGAGAAGGGCATGCCAACCCACTCCAGTATTCTTGCCTGGAGAACTCCACGGACAGAGGAGCCTGGTGAGTTACATTTCATAGGTTCACAAAGAGTAGGATATGCCTGAGAGACTAAGCACAGCTGGAAAGGAGGAGGAACGTATGGGTCTTGATTCAAATGCATTAATTCTGGTAGTTCCTAGCAAGTTTTAGTATAATATCTTGAATAAATATTTCCTTACTTGCTGTAAAACCACTGAGAGTGGGTCAGTGGAACTCCACGTGCTATCATGCCAGAGTTGGAACTTCTTAGCCCTTGTTTCTGGTTCCTCAGTTAAGAAAGCAAGCACTCTCATTTCCTATTGCTTAGTATCTCACACACGCCTATGGTTTGGTGGTTTAGTCGCTAAGTCGTGTCCGACTCTTGTGACCCCATGGACTGTAGCCCGCCAGGCTCCTCTGTCCATGGGATTTTCCAGGCAAGAATACTGGAGTGGCTTGCCATTTCCTCCTCCAGGGGATCTTCCCAACCCGGGAATCGAACCCAGGTCTCCCGCATGGCAGGCAGATTCTTTACCAACTGAGCTATTGCAGTGTGACTATTTCCTTTTTTTTAATGCTTCCTTAAAAATGTGGTTCAGGTGTTATCACGAACTATGATTCATCCTCCACACACATATGTCCATTCATCTGTACATACTGCAAATCACTGCTAGTTCAGATGCCATTAACTGTACATTCAAACTCTTAAGATAACAGCTAAAAATATCTTCTAAGCAAATTATAGGTGGGTAACAGCTATTCATTTTCTTCCAGCATGCATGTTAGGCTATAATATTAATAAATGATATGGCATTAAAGAAAATATATTGCTACTTTAAAAAGGTAAAAAGAAAAAACTAGTTCTCTCTGCCTACTCTTATATGTGTGTGTAAATGTATATATATGTGTATAAGTTAATAATTTACATAAACTTTCATAGAGTATAATTATTGATTAAAAAGTAAAGAGGGTAGATACAGTTCTTGTTGCTACCTTTTTAAAGGCGCTAACAATGCTCAGGCCATTTCACAGTTCAGATGCTTTCGTCTCCTTTTCTCTGTGATTTTCATTCCCCGCCCTCTCTGTACACTTTCCAGCAGCTGCACACCTCTCTCAATTTCCTCCATTTTTACTGTAATAGTGTCTTATGAAGACAAATGATCTGAACTAATGCAAGCTTTAGTTCTATATGCCACATCTCATTTAAGGTGTGTGCTGTCATTACTGCTGTGGGAACATGGAAGAGAGTATGGACTGAATTGATCATCAAAGCAGGATAGAAAATAAGCCAAATGAAGCAGTATTTTCCTGTTACAGTTTAAAAAGTATATTGAATTCAATAAATAAGAAACTTACCTTAAAACTTCTATTTATTTCAGAGGAAATCAGTATACCTAGTGGCTATGACTCAGCTCTGATGCCCTATTCTCTGAATTCTAGCCACAGCTTTGCTATTTATAAGCTATTTAACTTAACAAAGTTGTTTCACATATTTATATCCATTTCGTCACTGGTTAAAATGGTGTAAATAGCATCTATTTTGAAATATTATTATGTAAGTTAAATAAATTAATTCATATAAAAGTGACTATGCCAATGCCTGAGACACAGTGAGTACTCAATAAATATTATCTATTAGCATAATTACCCAATACACTGAAGCTGGTATAAGTTACCACTATCTTTAATTCATAAATCTCCTTGAATTTGTTTATAGAATACTTAGCAATTTCTTTTTACATTTTTTCAGTTCAGAGATGCTATTTAGATATAATTCTTACATCTAAATACAGCACAGAGATTACTTCCAATATCTATATCAAAAAAAATATGTTTATAGCTAAACACTCTGCTAGCTTTTAAATTGTACTTACTGCTAGAAAAGTGTAGGCATTCAAATATACGTTAAATGTACAAGTGACTTCATAATATATTATTAAATTTTAAAATTGCTCTTTCCATTTTCTTTATTGTTTTTAATTTTGGCTTTACTAAAGATGTTTACTATCAACATAGATTATGACTCCTTACAAACAAGGATTGTTTTATGCCTCTCCATGTTGCCTAAAATTCTGTCGATAATGAAAATGTCATATAGAAGTGACAGTATAGCTGGATTCTATAAAACTCATCAGCAACTAAACCAGGCCTCCTGCCATCTATGGACCTGTTGTTCATTGCTGACTTCTCATTTAGGCTGACTGTGCTGCTTCTTCCTGCTCCGTAAGGTACATATAAATGACTTGTGGTCCTTAGGTTTGGCCTGGGCACAAAACATGGTGCTTTTGGGGAGATACCTCCTTCATCTCACTTGAGATAAAAGACTGAGGTTGTACTTTTATGACAGTGAAAGAGATTTTTTCTCATTGGATTTTGATCTTGAGGCATGAATTAAGGGGAACTTTTCTTTATCATTTAGTTTAGGGCCTCAGTTAACATAGCACAAAGCAAGAACTCTTCATATTTAAAAACTTTAGAATAATTATTGATGGTCTGAAAAAATGTGGACTGTCTGCTAGAAATGTAGTAAAGAACAGACATAGTCTGATAAGTCAATAAAAATATTAAAATGATTAAGTATGATAACTATAGCATTACCACAGGAGCTAGACTTGGCTAGACTTCATTGATTTTTCTTGTAATCTTATCAAAATTACCTTTACTCTGCGTACTTTCTTGTGATGATCTTTTTGAGTTCCACTTTGCAGAGATCATTATTTGCCTTAGTTTGAGATCTGTAAACAACCAAACATTTTGCAGGTAAAAGACTACCTTAGAATTTTATTTAGCTGGAGCTAGAATTTAGTGAATCACAGGTGCTTTAACATGTTCCTTCCTGCAACAGATTCTTTTGCATTCCTTCCTCAATCTAAGAGAACTAACTAGTTTATTTGGACCTCATTTGGTTGGCATAACAAACAAGGAGGTTTCTGATTTCTAATATTAAAAGCTGTGGATATCTTACCTTATGGAAACTGAACACTTGGACTTAATATGACAGGGATAATCCCAAAGAAATTCAAGTAAATTAAAAATTTGAGAATCTTCTATAAGCATTCTACTTTCACGTATACTGTCTTATATACTCCTAACAACACTGTGATTGGAAATATTATGCTTCTTATTTTAAAAATATGGACCTAAGGGTCAGAGTAAATGAAGCTAATAAGTATCAACTAGATTTCAATTTAGGGCTTCCCAGATGGCAGAGTGGTAAAGAATCCACCTGCCAATGGAGGAGATGTAAAAGACATGGGTTCAATCCCTGGGTGGGAAAGCGGCCCTGGAGGAGGGCATGGCAACCCACTCCAGTATTTTTGCCTGGGAAATCCCATAGACAGAGGAGCCTGTCGAACCGTAGTCCATGGTGTCCAAGAGAGTCGGACAGGACTGAGTGACTAAACAACAACAACGACAATAAAGATTTGAATTTAAATATTTTGACATTTTTTGCTTCACCATCTTGCTTGTATACTTAGTGCTCTGTATAGAAAAATGTCATATTTATTTTCATATATTAATCTATCTTGCTCCTCACAATATATTGAATTAATCATATGATTTAATATTATAATTGTATTTTACAAATTCCATACTATATGTAAGCAATACTAATAAAAAGTTCATAATATATTTTGATCAGGAAGATATTTTATGAATGATGACTGATTTAAGTGTGAAATCAAATGTCTTGCATTTAATTTGTATAATCTAAATGATCCTTTGGCCCTGAAAGCCTCATAAACAATTGAATTTCAACTGTTATTTGGATCATATGTCACCAGATAAACAATTTCACTTAGAATTTGACTTGTGATATGCCTGGGGTTTGACCTTTGACCGTATTTTCATTAGGCATAAAATGATCTGTACTTGAGTAGTAATAAAGTTTCTGTTAGCTTTTTTTGATATTTTTGTTTACAAGGGTGGACAATCACTAAGCCACATCAGGTTCACAAATAGAACTTTTTATCCTGAGTGTACCCGTGCCTCACATGAATTGTCTTAAAGATATGAAATTGAATTCATGTTATACAGTGAATGAGAAAAAAATTGCATAGGTTTTTCTTTTACTCTCTTCAGTTTTTTTCCCCCCTTTAAGTCACCTACTCAGATTTCAGAACAGTTTCTCTGGACCAGTCTTATGTATGACGCTTGAATTTGTACTGGGGAAATCCATCAAATTCATACAAAAAGAGACTTGTAAAATAAGAACACTCATAATCACCACTAATTTACTCCATTAGAATTTAAACCACAAGATCCATGTTTATGAATTAATGCTGAATATTCCTGCCATCTCCTTGTTCAGAATATAATGCAGAGAAAAGGATTTATATGACACTGGGCAGTTTCAAAAGGCACTGGTCATGCTGAAAACTGTAAAGGTCACTGCTTGAAAAGGAATAAATGTTGCCTCCCAAGCTATACCATCTTTGTTATCTCCTGGAAAGTTCTTAGATGCAATATCACTGTAAGATTTATAGAATGCCTAACACTGTCTTCCACTGGGCAAAGTTCATTTTTGAAGTCCTCAGTGTTTAACAATTTTCCTTTAGAAATTTAGGTTGCAGCAAAAAGCCCATGAGTAATCTGAAACAAGCTTGAGCAGCTTCAAAAATTCCACTGTGCATTCTATGAAACACAAACAGCTTACATGGAAATAATTTAATTGATTACATCTAATTAGGCATTATATATTGAAGCTATGCATCAGCAATTGTAGTTGTATCAATGGACTATTTCATTTATCGAGTTTGACAGTCTAAGTTCTTAACTAAAAATGATAAATGACTTCCTTGCAGCTGAATAATACTTCACCTTGCAATTTCCCTTGCCTTATTTCAGCATGAAGGCAGCAACCTATTAATAAATACTGTAAATGTCTACCGTTTGCTTTGTTCAAACTCAATAGTTATTTTCATGCAATTAGCATCTCATCTTGTATCTATTTCTAGTGGTAATGATAACATAGTTTAAGTATACAATAAGAAGAACAAACACAAGAATGGCTTAATGACTTCTTTGAATATTTCACATTCTGATGTGCTTCTGAGAGGAAGAAGCAAGTTTAGTCACTGTTTCTTTCAACAAATACTCATTTAAATGATTTTGTGTGCCCTGCACTTTAAGTGGATGCTTTCACTGGTAACTTCACTCAACTGGGTTAAATAAAGAAATGTAACTCTCTCAGTTACATTTCCTTTACTGTCTGTCTGTTAACAGGCATTTAATATCTAACTTAATAACCCTAGAAACAGGTTTCAAAAGTTTTAAAGAAGAGCCTTATTAAAAAAAAAAAAATCTTGATGCCTGGAAAAGTGAGACTAGAACATGCTACCTTCCTAATACTATATGTTATATGTTTTAGCCTACAAAGCTCCCCTGAACAGAACACTCGGGGCAATATACAATAGAGCAGCAACAGAGTGAAGGGAAAGTCTGACCCAAAGGAAAGCTAATTAAAACTGTACACATGGGTAAGTAGAAGAATGAACAAAAAGGGAAATCACTGTTTACAATGAGAAGTTGGTGGGTAGAAGCTGATTTAAAAGAACAGACAAGGAAGAAAATGGGATTCAGGCTCCACAGTTCTTGCAATTGATGCCTGCTGCCCAGACACATAGCAATGCTCATCCCACGGGGCACAGCATATATGGTCTGAGGCTAAAGTCAAAAATGTGGTACTAACTCTCTGTCTGGGAACCTTAAAACCCAACAAGGTCACGGTAAAGTCATCCTGTTCTTTCTCCTGACGGGCAGGGCAGAGAGCAGGGTCCACACTTGATCTGTTCACCGCGGTGCCCTCCGCTGAGTGTGCCGACACAGTGCCTGTGGAGGGAATGGTCTGCTGGAGGTTCAACAAAGCAGGAGTTACAGACCGCAGACCTGCTAGTTCGTGAAATACGGGCTCCTGCAACGACTGCCAGATAAACCCAGCACAGTGCGCGCTGCTCTGATGGAGTGGGGAGAGGTGCCAGACTCATGTCATTCCAGCTGTGTTAAGTGGGAGATGGGACTGGCTCAGGCGGCCACTAAGGCTGAGAAGTCATGTCAGTGTCTCATTTGTGACATCGGTACCCTGCCCTTGGATAAATCGTTCAGCAAGACTGGGGTTTAGCCTGCGCTTGTCTTTTCTCCAGCTTGGAAGGGTCTGAACTTTTGGAATAAACAGATGGAGGATAGAAGAATTATAAAAATGCTTCCCAGGATTCAAAATTTTAGTGTTAAATGTTGATTCTTTCACAGTAGGAACCCAAGTGAACTGTGATATGAAACACAGACATAAAGAGTAAAATGTACCAGATGCTGCTTTAAGAACCTTACAAATAATTGCTTTAGTGCTAGTAGCCCTCTGAGGTGGACACAAATGAAGACATGAGTAATCAGCAGAGGTGGCATTTGAACCCATGGAGGTGGCTGCAAATTTTATGTTCTAAAATATTGTCCTGTACTGGTACTCTAGGTATAGAAATAGAAACAGACAAGCGTGAGAAGTATATGCACATTAATTAAGAATCTGCACCACAAGCAAGATAAAGAGATTGGCTAAGAGAACCTGTAGGGACTTCCCTGGTGGCTCAAATGGTAAACAATCTGCCTGCAGTGGGCGAGACCTGGGTTCAACCCCTAGGTCAGAGAGATCCCCTGTAGAAGGGAACTGCAGCCCGCTCCACTATTCTTGCCTGGGGAATTCCATAGGCAGAGGAGCCTGGCGGGCTACAACCCATGGGGTTGCAAAAAGTCTGACACGACTTACTAAATGCACAAGAGAACCTGTTGGCTGTGAAAGGATGAACGCAGAATCAACAGAGGGATGGGGCTGAAGAAGAACTCTGCAGTGACAACAATAGAAAGCAGGGAGATCGACAGCTGCTTCAGAGCCATTGCCTCTGAGGGGATTAAGAAACTTCTAATCTGAACACGGACCTCAGCTAAAGACTCAAAGTCTCAGAATGGTCAGAGTTTAGACCATGTGCCTGCCTGCTGGCTAGAGGGCCTGGGAGAGGAGGATTTGTCTCCTTTTCCTCCATATCAAGAAGTTGATTCTGGAATCATATTTCTTTCACTAATAAGACAGAAGACTCTCCCAAAAGAAAATAAAGATTTTATTAGTAAGGGGAATGATTATTAGGCAACTGATCAAATCCAGATGTTCTCCACAATGGACAAGTCGACACATGCCTTACAGTGTTAAATATCAAACTTTCTAAGTGCTATGCACCAAGTTGGATGGTGTACAGGTGCAGCTCAACATGGTATAATTGTGGGGAAAAAAACATGTTTTTAAATCAAGCACACTTAGTGGATAAGTTATTTAATCTTTTTGATCTTGGTTTTCTCATTTATAACACAGTGTTAGTAATTCTATTTCATGGATTTGCTGTGGGGATTAATTTAAGTAACATGTGAAGTGTCTACTAGTATGCTCTCAGTAATTATTTACTTGCTTCTTCAATTCAATTTCTAAGTCCTCAGATGTTACTAAATTTAATAAAAATAGCTACCTTTTATTGGACATTGTTTATATACTCTGCCAATATTTTCAAATACTGTTTCTTGCTTTAACCTTTCAGAGGGGTGAAGATGGGTTCTATCATACTCATTTACAGATGCAAAAACTGAAGCATAAAGAGGTCAGTTGCTATGTTGCTTGTAAGTGATGAGATACAAACTTAGATCTATACTTGAAGTCATTCTTAACTCCCCACCACACCATTTTGGGGCTTCCCTGGTGGCTCAACTGGTAAAGAATCTGCCTACAAAGTGGGAGACCTGGTTCTATCCCTGGGTTGGGAAGGCTACCCTCTCCAATATTCTGGCCTGGAGAATTCTGTGGCCTGTAGCCCATGGGGCTGCAAAGAGTCAGACATGACTGAGCGACTTTCACGTCACACCATCCTACACTTAAAAAAGAAGAGAAGAGTTTGTAATATTATAGTGCAGGGTGACATTGTTATCTTAGCTTTTATTTGTTATATTCCTGAAAATACCATATATCTCATGATTTCACTTAAAATAATATCCATAGTTTACTAAAATCAGTGAACTTGAAGCACAATAAATTTTAATTATAAAGCTTATAAACATAAAAATATTTTAAGAACTCAACTTATAATAATATAAGCATGCTATACTCCAAAAATAAATTATTAGCAGGTAAATCTAACAGACAGCTATGTTTTAAAAAATCACACACTAAGCACACATATAGAGAAATTTAGTTATACAGTTCAATTTAGAATTGAAAATGGATCCTTGTCATTAAATCCTTATGTGTACATGTGTGTGTTAGTCACTCCGTCGTGTCAGACTCTGCAACCCCATGGACTATAGCTGCCAGGCTCCTCTGTCCATGGAATTCTCCAGGCAAAAATACTGGTTGCTGTTGTTCAGTTGCTCAGTCATGTCCAACTCTTTGTGACCCTATGGACTGTAGAGTGGATTGCCTTTCCCTCTCCAAGGTATCTTCCAACCCAGGGATCAAACCCCAGTCTCCTGCATTGCAGACAGATTTTTACCACTGAGCCACTAAGGAAGCCTAAATCCTAAGCAAAATATAATTATTTAGAATTGAGACATAAACATATTTTGGGTAAATTTTTCACCTGCTGAAAAAATTATTTCTAATTTTAATCTAGTAAATTGAAGTACAAGTTAATGAAATATTTTTCTCTGACTCCATCTTAAAACAATAGGCCTTCCTATGTTGGAACTTTAGAATGCAAATATATTGACACACAGGGATTCAACAGAAATTCCAGGTGTAGGTGAGTTTTATTTTGTCTTTCCTCTCAGTTTCAGGTTGGTTTTATGGGAATGTAATATAGGTTGGAAAAATGAAAAGATTCGTAGGCCTCCAAGGAGTTTTTTGAGAAATCATCAACACATGTGGTCTTGGCAGCAGCCTAGACTATATTCTTGGGTTAAGCTCAGGGAGGTTGCTGATGGGGCAGTTATGTCTTGTTTGACCCAGAGTAGTGTGATTGAGAACAGAGGTGGTACTTCTAGCCAAATAAGAACTCCATGTTCACTTGCATTTCCTAGGCCACTCCTATCCTCTAAGAGGAAGAAACATTTGTCCTGAAGTCAACTAATGTTTCCATAATCTTCTCTCCATAGTCTTGGTCATCTGTCTCTTTGCTTCCATATCAAGTGCTTCTCTGCAAATAGTGAGCTGAACTTTTTCCACTGTTGTGTTCAGTCACTAAGTTGTGTCCAACTCTCTGTGATCCCATGGACTGCATGCAGCATGCCGGCCTTCCCTATCCTCACCATCTCCTGGACCTTGCTCAAACTCATGTCTGTTTTAGTCGGTAATTTTATCCAACCATTTCATCCTCTGTTGTCCCCTTCTCCTCCTGCCTTCAATCTTTCCCAGCATCAGAGGCTTTTCTGTTGAGCTGGCTCTTCACATCAGGTGGCCAAAGTATTGGAGCTTCAGCATCAGTCCTTCCAGTGAGTATTCAGTGTTGATTCCCTTTAGAAATAACTGGTTTGATCTGTCACAGCTCCCAAGAGTTAGAGACATTTCAAGTAAGGAGGACAGTGGGGCCTGTGTTAATCCCAGAAGAGCCAGTATAAACTCCTGTGTTAAATTTGAGTCTCATCTCAGCCTCCTTTTTGAACTGGGGAAGCTGAATTGGAGCAAAATTATACCTTTAAATGAGGTACAAGAACATGCTTGACCTCTTTGGAAACATTTGATTTCCATTCCTAATTGGTTACTAAAAATATCAGTATTTTATCCACAAATAATGTTTGCTTTTGGCCTTTAAAATATGCACTAGGTAGTGGAAATAATATTACAGTTGCTAAAGTACTTTGATTTAAGATTATGCCTTTCATTCAACCTCCCCAAATGACTAAACAATTGACAACAAACAAACAGATGAGATACATTTGATAGTTTTAGGTACTTTTCTAACCATGCACAAATCTAAAATCTCCCCCTTGCATGCAAATTTTGTCTTTTGCTTTTAACTAATAGAATTGTTTGGCAACTTGTAATCTAGAAACGCTGGAGAAGGGAATGGCAACCCCACTCCAGTATTCTTGCTTGGAGAATCCCATGGACAGAGGAGCTTGGTGAGCTACAGTCCATGGGATCACAAAAGAGTTGACAGTTTAATGACTAAACAACAAACAACAACCAAGAAATACTCTAGTAAGATATCTTTCTTTCATCAGATACAGTTGTGGCTGTCATTGGCCCTATATTTAGTATTTTAACATTTCTGAAGAGGACATTGAGATTTGTATCTTATTTATATTAGAATAGATTCAACATCCATTCACCTGAGGCAAAAAGTCCAACTCACACAAGTTACTGAAAATATTGATGTTGGCTCAGATCTTCATAAATAAATGCAAACTTCCACTTATTCGATGTGGCCTGTCACCCCTGCAAGGCAAGTATAGCTAGGTGAAGTTGACAGCCATTTCAATAACTGCTTGACGTTGCCCTATGGAAAGCATCGTTAAACTTGTAAGTGATGGTCCAGGCAGAAGAGGATATGTGGCCTCTGTGATAGAAAAACGTCGTTGTCCAAAAAGTAGTCCTCAACATCCTTGCATCTGGTTACTTCATGTGTTTGCCAATTTCATGTGAGCCCGAAAAGATGAAATGCAATATACTCTATATCACCCATATTCTCTAAGAAAGTTGAGTAGATGTATTATTTTCTTTAGAAAATATTTTGCCACAGGGACTTCGTTTAGACTTTAAAAAGGAAAATCAATTATTGGCTCACTAGTTGGGAGAAAAACACATTTTTATCATAAATGAAATATCTTAAACAGTTTATTGAGCATTGAAATCCCCCAACAATTGCATGCCTTTCCTTCTTTCTACTTTAGAATCATCATTGATGGAAGAAGGCTTTTCATTTCCATTGATTCAAAATTTAGGATTTAAGCTTAAGAAACCCGGAAATACAAGATAAATCAGTGGAGGATTGATCAGGCCACTCTTTTCAGTCTTGGCAAATTACATAACCATCTGTGAAAACTTGAATTTATCTGTACTTTTATTAAAGTATCAGCATGAAGATTGGAATACATGTATTTTCACTCCTAATAGAGAAGCTTTGGCAAGATAGACTTTTCAAGGTAGACATACATTTTAAGGATAACTTCAGAGACATGAAAATGATTCCAGTTATTCATTCAGGAAATGAATTGTGTTGGCAGTAGTCTTATAAATGTATACATAGTTGTGCTATAAACTACGTAGTTGTGACATCTTTACTTGACTGTGTTTGTGAATAAGCAGATCACAGATCTACTGCAGGAAGGTACATGTGTGTATGAATGTGTGTTTACCAAAACTTTCTGCTTAATTAGATTTTATACAGTAAATGATAATCTGGAAGACAGCTAGATATAGAATGATGAATACTTTGCTTAGGAAATAAAAACCTATAATCTACCTATGATTCTGACACTGACCCTAGATATAATCTTAGATAAGACACCCAATCTTTTAAAACCTTAATTTCTTAATTTTATCATCAATAAATATTGTTCCTAGCATTTGCCACTTCAGTATTTCAGAGTTATTGTAAGGGTCAATTGGAGTAATATATGTAAAAGTGTTTTGAATCATGTATTGATGTTATATAGTTTTAAAAGATTTAACTAAAAATATTTTAATCTATGTGGAAGAAAATTTTTCTGAAGTATATTTCTTAGCAGTCACAGACTAGCAAGTTGGGTACCGTCAACATAAATTTCAGTTGAAGATTGGAAATTGCTATTTGCTTTGTAGGCTGTATCCCCATATGACTTTCTAAGATCTGATTTCCTGTAAGTGAGCCTGAGATAGGTAGGGATTCCTGTGTAGATGATTTATTGAAGGTGTAAGGAAAGCAAAATCAAGAAAGGAGTGACTTCACTTCGGGTGTGGCTTTGGATGGGACATAAATGACAGTGGAGTGCTGTGTCACAATGAGGCAATGGGGCTGACTTTCATGCCTCCATATCAATTGGTCATGGGCTGTAGGCTGGCCCAGGGTTGGCACAACCTCAGGGCAGTTCTCAACTGCCTCAGTGACAGGCTGTGCTAAGAAGACTTCCAAATAATGAGAGCAAATTCTCAAGAGTAAGGTACACTGGCAAGCTTTTGGCAGCCCGCCCACACATAAGCTGAACATGAGGCCACCTGAAGCTAATTAGGATCTAGCTGAACCACCACCAACTTCTACCTCGTTCTACATGCCATTGTACATCCAGAAAACACACTCTGACAACTTCTTATATATAGTACATACGTAACTCATTCTTACCTTCCAGGTGTATCAGTTTTACCCAAACCTTTAAGTTTCTACTTTCTGCTTTCTAGTTGTTGTTGTTGTCTAGTCACTAAGTCGTGTTTGTTATCCCATGAACTGCAGCACGCCAGACTTCCCTGTCCTTCACCATCTCTTGGAGTTTGCTCAAACTCATGTCCATGCATCATAAATCAGTGTCATTCTACACAATGATGGTCCCTGAATGGTGAAGTGGTAAATATCTCTGTCAATAAAACTGTAGCAAAGGATCAGAAAACTACTGTGTACTCTGTCTCCTGAACCTGTTAAGATGTTCTGTTATTAGAGAGAAAAAAAAAAAGATGGCCCACGTGTCAGAGATCATGTGATTTTTTTTTTCCAGAAAAAGGCCATGTCTGGAATAGCAACCATACTTGTAAATACCATTTGATTAAGTTTAAATCACTGCCTACCATCATCCATGATCACTGACCTCTTGCTCTGATCATAATCAAATATGCATATTTCTGAATCTTTCAGATATGCTTGGTGACAATAATTTCTGTGATCCTCTTAAAGAAATGGCATTGGTTTTGTAATTTCAATAATATAATAGTATCAAAATGCATTGATTTTTATTATTTCAATAGGGAGGGAGAACTTTAGAGATTTCTGGGTTACTTTTTCAAAGGTATAATGGGATAAAGTTAATCCTTTAACCTGAACTCCCTAATTCTCTAACCACTTTTTACTTTTTACTGTAGACCCTGGTGGCTTAGTTGGTAAAGAGTCTGTCTGTAATGCAGGAGATCTGGGTTCAGTCCCTGGGTTGGGCAGATCCCGTGGAGAAGGAAATGGTAACCCACTCCAGTATTCTTGCCTGGAGAATCCATGGACAGAGGAACCTGGTGGCTACACTCCATGGGATCACAGAGAATTGACATGACTGAGTCAACATTTTCATTTTCGTGGAATTTATCACTACTAAAAAATTTTAAGTCTATTTATTGTTTGTCCCTATCCACAGAATTCTAAGCTCCATGAGGGCAGAGATGATTGTTTTGTTCACTGAAATTTAGCCAGCATCTAAGAGTGCTAGATACAGAAGACACTTAATAAATATATGTTGAATTAGTTCCTTACTATAACTTTTATGAAGAGACAACTGGATTCAAATTTATTCAGTGTGGAATAACACTGAGGAAACTTCAGGCAACCAAATGAAATAAATAATTGAAAGCCACCCAATATCTCAAGCTCTGATGCTAACACCTGAAAAAATTCTAGGTGCATACATATCATTAATTTCAGCATGTGCACGCAGTCTCTGTCACTCAGTCGTATCTGATTCTTTGTGACCCCATGCACTGTAGCCTGCCAGGCTCCACTGTCCATGTGATTTTCCCAGAAAGAATACTAGAGCAAGTTGCCATTTCCTCCTCCAAGTGGTCTTCCCAACTCAGGAAACAAACTGCTTCCTGCATCTCTTGCATTCCAGGTGGATTCTTCACCACTGAGCCACTGGGGAAGTCCCTTCCTTTTATGGCTGAGTACTATTTCATTGTATGCACGTAACAGTGCTCACTCTCTCAGTCATGTCTGACTCTTTCAGACTGCATGTGCTACAGCTCGACAGACTCCTCTTTCCATGGAATTTTTGAGGCAAGGGAACTGGAATGGGTTGCTATTTCCTATTCCAGGGGGTCTTCCCAATCCAGGGATCAAATCCACATCTCTTGCATCTCCTGCATTGGCAGGCAGATTCTTTATCACCGAGACAGCTGAGAAGCATACAAGTACCATATCTTCTTTATCCATTCCTCTGTCAATGGACATTTAGGTCGCTACCATGTCCCGGATATTGTAAATAATGCCAAAATGAACATCTGGGTGTATGCATACGTGTGAATTATGTTTTTCTCTGGATATATGGTCTGGAGAGGGATTTCTGAATCATGTGGTAACTCTATTTTTAGCTTCCGTAGGAATATCCATACTGTTCTCCATAGTGACCATACAAAATTGCATTCCCACCAACAGTGCAGGAGTGTTCCCTTTTCTCCATATCCTCTCCAGAATGTATTGCTTGTTGATATTTTGATCATGGCCATTCTGATTGGAGTGAGGTGATACCTCATTGCATTTTTGCTATGGGTTTCTCCAGTAAATAGTGATATTGAGCATCTTTTTATATGCTTTTTAACCACCTATATGTCTTTGGAGAAATACATGTTTAGATTATCTGCTAATTTTTTGTTTGGTATTTGTTTTGTTTTCTGATATTGAGCTGCATGAGCTGTTAGTATATTTTGGAAATTAATCCCTTGTTAATTGCTCGCAGTGCACAGATTTCTCTTCAACTTAACAAAAAGTAGTTCTGTGAAATGGTGTCAAGTTCAATTCAGTCACTCAGTCGTGTCTGACTCTTTGTGACCCCGTGAGTCACAGCAAGCCAGGTCTCCCTGTCCACCACCAACTCCCGGAGGTCACTCAGATTCATGTCCATCGAGTCAGTGATGCCATCCAGCCATCTCATCCTCTGTCGTTCCCTTCTCCACCTGCCCCCAATCCTTCCCAGCTTCAGAGTCTTTACCAATGTGTCAACTCTTCCCGTGAGGGGGCCAAAGTACTGGAGGTTCAGCTTTAGCATCATTCCTTCCAAAGAAATCTCAAGGCTGATCTCCTTCAGAATGGACTGGTCGGATCTCCTTGCAGTCCAAGGGACTCTCAAGAGTCTTCTCCAACACCATAGTTCAAAAGCATCAATTCTTCGGCGCTCAGCCTTCTTCACAGTCCAACTCTCACCTCCATACATGACCACTGGAAAAACCATAGCCTTGACTGGATGGACCTTAGTCGGCAAAGTAATCTCTCTGTTTTGAATATGCTATCTAGGTTGATCATAGCTTTCCTTCCAAGGAGTAAGCGTCTTTTAATTTCATGGCTGCAGTCACCATCTGCAGTGATTTTGGAGCCCCCAAATATAAACTCTGACACTGTTTCAATTGTTTCCCCATCTATTTCCCATGAAGTGATGAGACCGGATGCCATGATCTCCGTTTTCTCAATGTTGAGCTGTAAGCCAACTTTTTCACTCTCCTCTTTCACTTTCATCAAGAGGCTTTTGAGTTCCTCTTCACTTTCTGCCATAAGGGTGGTGTCATCTGCATATCTGAGGTTATTGATATTTCTCCTGGCAATCTTGATTAAAAGGTTGTGTTACCTCCAGCCCAGCGTTTCTCATGATTTACTCTGCATAGAAGTTAAATAAGCAGGGTGACAATATACAGCCTTGACATACTCCTTTTCCTATTTGGAATGAGTCTGTTGTTCCATGTCCAGTTCTAGCTGTTGCTTCCTGACCTGCATACAGATTTCTCAAGAGGCAGGTCAGGTGGTCTGGTATTCCCATCTCTTTCAGAATTTTCCACAGTTTATTGTGATCCACACAGTCAAAGGCTTTGACATAGTCAATAAAGCAGAAATAGATGTTTTTCTGGAACTCTCTTGCTTTTTCCATCATCCAGCAGATGTTGGCAATTTGATATCTGGTTCCTCTGCCTCTTCTAAAACCAGCTTGAACATCGGGAAGTTCACGGTTTGCATAGTGCTAAAACCTGGCTTGCCGAATTTTGAGCATTACTTTACTAGCATGTGAGATCAGTACAATTGTGTGGTAGTTTGAGCATTCTTTGGCATTGCTTTTTTTGGGATTTGAATGAAAATTGACCTTTTCCAGTCCTGTGGCCATTGCTGAGTTTTCCAAATTTGCTGGCATATTGAGTGCAGCACTTTCACAGCATCATCTTTCAGGATTTGAAACAGCTCAACTGGAATTCCATATCTCCACTAGCTTTGTTCATGGTGATGCTTTCTAAGGCCCACTTGACTTCACATTCCAGGATGTCTGGCTCTAGATAAGTGATCAAACCATCATGATTATCTGAGTCGTGAAGATATTTTTTGTACAGTTCTGTGTATTCTTGCCACCTCTTCTTAATATCTTCTGCTTCTGTTAGGTCCATACCATTTCTGTCCTTTATCGAGCCCATCTTTGCATGAAATGTTCCCTTGGTATCTCTAATTTTCTTGAAGAGCTCTCTAGTCTTTCCCATTCTGTTGTTTTCCTCTATTTCTTTGCATTGATCACTGAAGAAGGCTTCCTTATCTCTTCTTGCTATTCTCTGGAACTCTGCATTCAGATGCTTATATCTTTCCTTTTCTCCTTTACTTTTTGCCTCTCTTCTTTTCACAGCTATTTGTAAGGCCTCCCCAGACAGCCATTTTGTTTTTTGCATTTCTTTTCCATGGGGATGGTCTTGATCCCTGTCTCCTGTACAATGGCACAAACCTCATTCCATAGTTCATCTGGCACTCTATCTATCAGATCTAGGCCCTTAAATCTATTTCTCACTTGCAATGTATAATCATAAGGGATTTGATTTAGGTCATACCTGAATGGTCTAGCGGTTTTCCCTACTTTCTTCAATCTAAGTCTGAATTTGGTAATAAGGAGTTCATGGTCTGAGCCACAATCAGCTCCTGGTCTTGTTTTTGTTGACTGTATAGAACTTCTCCATCTTTGGCTGCAAAGAATATAATCAATCTGATTTCGGTGTTGACCATCTGGTGATTTCCATGTGTAGAGTCTTCTCTTGTGCTGTTGGAAGAGGGTGTTTGCTCTGACCAGTGCATTATCTTGGCAAAACTCTATTAGTCTTTGCCTTGCTTCATTCCATATTTCAAGGCCAAATTTGTCTGTTACTCCAGGTGTTCCTTGACTTCCTACTTTTGCATTCCAGTCCCCTATAATAAAAAGGACATCTTTTTTGGGTGTTAGTTCTAAAATGTCTTATAGGTCTTCATAGAACCATTCAACTTCAGCTTCTTCAGTGTTACTGGTTGGGGCATAGACTTGGATGACTGTGATATTGAATGATTTGCCTTGGAGATGAATAGAGATCATTCTGTCATTTTTGAGACTGCATTCAAGTACTGCATTTCGGACTCTTTTGTTGACCATGATGGCTACTCCATTTCTTCTGAGGGATTCCTGCCTGCAGTAGTAGATATAATGGTCATCTGAGTTAAATTCACCCATTCCAGTCCATTTCAGTTCGCTGATTCCTAGAATGTCGATGTTCACTCTTGCCATCTCTTGTTTGACCACTTCCAATTTGCCTTGATTCATGGACCTGACATTCCAGGTTCCTCTGCAATATTGCTCTTTACAGCATTGGACCTTGCTTCTATCACCAGTCACATCCACAGCTGGGTATTGTTTTTGCTTTGGCTCCATCCCTTCATTCTTTCTGGAATTACTTCTCCACTGATTTCCAGTAGCATATTGGGCACCTACTGACCTGGGGATTTCCTCTTTCAGTATCTCATCATTTTGCCTTTTCATACTGTTCATGGGGTTCTCAAGGCAAGAATACTGAAGTGGTTTGCGATTCCCTTCTCCAGTGGACCACATTCTGTCAGATCTCTCCACCATGACCCGCCCCTCTTGGGTTGCCTCACAGGCATTGCTTAGTTTCATTGAGTTAGACAAGGCTGTGGTCCTAGTGTGATTAGATTGACTAGTTTTCTGTGAGTATGTTTTCAATGTGTCTGCCTTCTGATGCCCTCTTGCCACACCTAGCATCTTACTTGGGTTTCTCTTACCTTGGCAGTGGGGTATCTCTTCACGGCTGCTACAGCAAAGCGCAGCCACTGCTCCTTACCTTGGACAAGGGGTATCTCCTCACCGCTGCCCTTCCTGACCTTCAAAATGGGATAGCTCCTCTAGGCCCTACTGTGCCCACGCAGCCACTCCTCCTTGGAGTCAAGTAGCAGGTGGAATTAATTAGAAGGCTGGAGATAGATTCAGGCAGAAACTAGGTGGGCTTAACCTTGCCACGTGAACAAACACCCCAGGACATTATTGTGGCACTTTTTACAGCTTTCAACCCTAGGCATTTGGTGCAGTGGTCCTGGATCCTGTTGAATCCAAGCACAGACCACCATGTTACACAACTTTTAAGTGTGCCGTTGATGGCATTAAAAATAGTCTCTTATTCAACACTATTCCTTTGTGTCAGGTTCTCAGGTTTTCAGATCTTGATGATAACACCCTTTTGGTCCTGTATTTTCATTTCAGGGGTTGGGGAAAGATATCCTTCTAAACTGATTTCTTTAGGAGGTAAAGGTTTGCATTCTCACTATCTTGGAATTCCTTTATAAATAATAAGGATTATGACAAAATCAAATACAATCATCCTGGTAAAAACTGAAGCCAAGTTTCAAAGAAGTCAAAAGATATAATCACAATTAAGCAGGTAATATGTAACACAGATGAGCTAGAGTCTAGATTTCCTGATTGTTAGTTCAGTGATAATTTTGCTAAATTAGATCTTTCTGACTAAGTCTTGACTGACTTAACCAATTCTGTACTAACTTAATGATTAACAGATTTCCCATGATGCATATATATACAGGAAGGCTGTTCCCTATACCTTCAGCCATGTAATAAAATATATATCATTAAAGCTTTGTTATCTCAAGCCAAATAGTTTCACCTTACTGACTCTCAGTTTCTCTACCTTTAACATAAGAATCATAAAGTCTATTTGCCAACTGAATAAGTTGTTATAAAATATACAGTATAACACTCTTCATATATTTGGTGTTTTTAGTTTTATATATAATGGTATCAAAGGGGACAAATTGTGATATAGGGCTAAAGATTCTGCCAGCATTCAGTTTGTCAGTGCGTGATTCAATAATAGTAAAATGTTTCCATCCTATTGACCCAAGTCACTTATGTCTCCCTTCTCCCTCTTCAACCTTCCTAAGAAAGACCTATTATTTAAAGGAATAGCAATTAGTTTGCAGGAATCCTCCATAACCATTCTTGAACACAATGTCAGTGTCCATTCAAATTGCTGTATGCCTATTAAACTGACTGTAAAATATTTTTATATTACCTATATTCATTTTGTATTTCATATACTTATGCATATAAAATATATATTATATATACATACATGTAAAAATCATGGTACATGATACACATATGTGTTTGCATGCACATATATGATAAATTATTACTCATCATCAACTCATAACATAGATAACAGAGAATGAAAATAGTGTTATTTGAGGAGCAGTGGGCTTAAGAATTCTGTATTTACTTTTTTCCTATGGGTGAATTATATAGTGCTGACTATTTACATTGATCCAATTAGTTTTCCAATTGCTCCTCTTGGATCCAATCAGCCAAGATTAAAAATCACTACTGAACTGTGAGCCTTGTGGAGGAATATGAAGATTGTAATGCTTGTAAGAAGTAATGGTCCCTGAGCAACATCCTTTCCATTCAGAGTTGTATCTTCCTATTTTCAGATTGATTTCCCAGACAGTTAAGGGACATCTACCATTATTTCCATAGCCTTCTGTTTTGAGCAGTAAAGGACAACTTTGATTATACACATGCCATCCTATTCTCTGATTCTGGGAGGGCAAGAAGAGAAGAAAGCATCCTTATCTGTAATTTTATTTGTATTTATAATTTAAATGAATCTCTGTATCTACCTATCTCCCATTTCCATAAACACATTAATCCATAAGTGAAATAGGCAGCTGCCAATATTAGTTTTATTTGGGGAAAGGAAGGCAGTGGACTGAAAATACCTACACACACCTCTTTTTGGCCATGAAACTTAATATTCTGTTAGATGACCAAGGCTATATCTGTTAAAACATTCTAAATAAAAGAAATCTCTTCACTATCACTCTGAGCTTTGGAATGCTTATGGAAAATGTTGTCAATAGCAATCATTTGTCACGATGTGAGCTGTGTTCTTGGTAAAAATCATGATGAAAGTGAAAGTGTTAGTTACTTAGCTGTGTCCAACTCTTTGTAACCCCATGGACTGTAACCTGTCAGGGTCCTCTCTCCATGGAATTTTCCAGACAGGAATACCGAGTGAGTTGCCATTTCCTTCTCCAGGGGAATCTTCCCAACCCAGAGATTGAACCCAGGTCTCCTGCATTGCAGGCACATTCTTTACCATCTGAGCTATTAGAGATTGGCAGTAAAATTGTGATAAATGATATTAAGTGAGATTTCATTATGAAACTTGTGCAGCATACAATCTACAGAGAAGCAAATATCCAATGGATCAGTTACTCTAGTCCTGGTACTGCACATTTCCATCATTTTTACCCTTTATCTGACAGTTATTTGTTCTCTATTGTCCTGGATGTTGTAGATGCAAATATTAAAAACACTGATAGGAGAACCTGGAGCAAGATGGTAGAATAAGAAATCCCAGACTCTTTTCCCCTCATGGAAATGTCAAATAAACAACTGCAGACTGATTAATGTGACTTCATAGAGCTCTGAATATCAGTCAGCAAACTGCACTAGCCAAGTGAGCACTCAATCAAGAAAGAGTCACACTCCGAGAGGTGGAAGATTCTGCAGCATTTTTGCTCGCCCTTGCCCAGTTCCCTCCCCTGCAGGGCACAGGGTGTGTTGAGAGAAGCAGAAGCACTTCCAGCCTACCTTGTGAAACCTGGAGAGAGCAGAAGGAGCCAAATTTGCAATGTGCTAACCTGTTTAGAGGGCTCCTGATTGGTCTCTGTGTCATGTAGCTCAGGGCCAAATGTGGCACAGATTAGATGTCAGTCTTGGAAAAGACTCCAGGAGCTGAAGGCATAATTTAGGAAAATCTCTTAGGAGGGCAAGAGATGCCTGGGGCAAGAGTCTATTCACTGGGTAATACAACAAAACAACTTCAGGTCCCAAGAAGGAGCAGGCTGAGAATTCTAGGGAAGTTAAGACATTTAAATGTAGCTGTGTATACCAGGGAGCTGGTTAAAGGCATATATTAAGGCCTAGGAAGAACACATGCTCAAAAGCTTGAAAAAAATGTTTGCTTTTACCCTGGGCTGATGTCAAGTCTCAGAACTTGCCCTGCTAATTATTGAAGGTCTGCATGGATTTCTTGGATATGACACCAAAAGAACAGGAACAAAGAAAAAGAAATAGATAAACTGAACTACTTCAGAATCTAAAATTTTTGTTTATCAGAGGATATTTAAAAACAGAGTGAAAAGCACTCCACAGAATGAGTAGAAGTATTTGCAAATCACATATCTGAATAAGGAGCTAATATACAGAATATATGAATAATTCCTACAACTCAGGTGCAGCAGAAACCAAACAGATTATAAATGAGCAAAGTAGTTGAATAACCATTTCTCTGAAGAAGGCATACAAACAGTCAATAAGCACATGAAAAGATGTACAATATCCTTAGGGAATATACCTCTTCACACACATTAGAATGGCTAGCATAAAAAAAAAAAAAGAAAAGTAAATTACAAAGTGTTAACAAGAATGTGGACAAATTAGGACTTTTGTACATTGCTGGTCAGAATGCATGATGGTGCAGCTATAGAAAACAGTGTAGGAGTTCCTTAAAAAATTAAAAATAGCATATGATATTTAAAATATAATCTGGAAATTCTACTTCTGGGTATGTATCCAAAAAGTTAAAGCAGAGACCCAAGCAAGTATTTGCACACCTGTGTTTATAGCAGAATTATTAGCAATAACAAACAGCTAGAAATAATCTACATGATTTTTCCGCATTATAAAAGGACTTCTGACACATGCTGCAGAAAGGATGAACCTTATGCTAATTGAAGTATGTCAGTTAGAAAAGGACAAATAATACATGTTCCTACTTCTGTGAGGTACCTAACCTGGTCAAATTTATATAGACAGAAAGTAGAATGGTTTTTGCCATGAGCTGGGTCCAGAGAATGACGAGTTAATTTTACTAGGTACAAAGTTTCAATTTGGGAAGATAAAAGTGTACTGGAGAACTTAATATCACTGAACTGAACATGTAGAAATGGCTAAAATAATAAGTTTTATGTATAGTTTATTACCAAAACATCGTAAAAACATCTCTGATAGTATGAACTCCACCTGGTCTTAAAGACAAGTTTTCTTAACCTGTGTGGGATACTGATTACAACAGTAATACCATAAACAGAGGAAAAACAAAACACATGGAAGAAGAAAATCAGCTTAGGAAAATTAGACATGTGGATAAATGGTAATTAGATTGGAAATACGTGCATAGGCCAGAAAATGAAACTATAAATTACACCAAGGAAATAACATATTAACTTAAACTCGTGGTGGTAGGTCACTGATAGATTTGAAGTAAAGCAAATATTGTGAAGTTAGAATGATCAGTCTGGTAGCTTTGAGTAATAAAGATTTCAATAGGCCACATAAGAGGTACGTTTTTGACTTTTCATGCACAAAAAAAAAAAAAAAGGCAAAACATACCTCTACTGTTGCCTCTAGTAAATCAGAGATGTTACTTGCCTACAAAGGTTCATATAGTCAAAATTATGGTTTTTCCAGTAGTCATGTATGGATGTGATAGCTGGGCAATAAAAAATGCTGATACTGAAGAATTGATACCTTTGAACTGTGGTGTTGGAGAAGACTCTTGAGAGTCCCTTGGACTGCAAGGTGATCAAAGGAGTCAAATGTAAAGGAAATCAACCTTGAATATTCATTGGAAGGACTGATGCTGAAGCTCCAATACTTTGGCTACCTGATGCAAAGAGCTGACTCATGGGAAAAGACCTTGATGCTGGAAAAGATTGAAGGCAAATGGAGAAGGGGATGATGGAGAACAAGATGATTGGATGGCATCATCCATTCAATGGACATGAATTTGAGCAATCTCTGAGAGAGCGGTGAAGGCCAGGGAAGCCTGGCATGCTGCAGTCCTTGGGATCACAGAGAGCTGGACATGACTGAGCGACTGAACAACAACAACAAAAGAGGTATGAAGAAAGGTTTCCCTTTGATTCACCTGGAACCAAACCCAGGTCGTGGCAGCAAAGTGCAGAACCCTAACCGCTAGACCACCAGGGGCCCGTGGAAAGTTGTGACAGTAAACTTGGCAGAACATGATAAGCATGGAGGGAAATAAGGGGACTTGATATCTAAAACAAAGATCCACGGGTTGTTGGACATGATTAGATTAGTTCTTGGGATAATAAAGGAGGAGGAGAGAAGATGATTTCTAGTTTAATCCACTAGATACAGTTTTATCTTTCACTAAGATAAGGATTCAAGAGGAAGAATGTGTGTAAAGTTCAACGTGGTTGAGAGAGAGAGGATAATGATTTATTTAGGTTTAACTTGGACCTTGTAAAGATTGAGGGACTTTGTGAGGCATTCAGTGTGAGATGTCACTAGGAGGATTATGTATGACATTTTGAAGGGATGCCTGTTTAACTGATTTTTTTTTTTTGGGGGGGGGGGGGCAATTACCAGTTCACAAATAGTAGCTAAAATCATGAGTATGTATTTAATCATCAAGGGAGTATAAAATAAGAACTTACTAAAAAGGACAGAATCCTTTGTATTTATTTCTTTTTTTAACCATTTCTTTCAGTAGTACTGTGGCAATACAATATCTATTTCCCTTGCACTCTGGGCCCGTCACTGCTTCTTAGGGCAATTTCAGAGTGAGAATCATTGAGTTTTGTGACATGAGGCTCAGAAGTTAAAGCGTCTGCCTCCAATGCGGGAGACCTGGGTTTGATCCTGGGTTTGGGAAGATCCCCTGGAGAAGGAAATGGCAACCCGCTCCAGTATTCTTGCCTGGAGAATCCCATGGATGGAGGAGCCTGGTAGACTATAGTCCATGGGATTGCAAAGAGTTGGACACGACTGAGTGACTTCACCTTCACCTTCACCACCAGCAATAGAAGTTTGAAGCCAGATGTACAAAATTTACTCTTTCCTTTAAATTTCTAGGTTCTGATAACTGCTCCTAAACTCTTCACTTTGTATCTTCAGGTGTAGGAGTAATAGTTGCTTCCTGAAATCATTACTTGTTAACTCGATGTTTCTTTTATTGTTTTATTTTTCAACCTCTGTGTGTCCAACTTTCTCTGTTTTTTAATTTAAAAATGTCTTTGTTTCGGGTTGTCATTGTTTAGTTGTTAAGTCATGTCCAACTCTTTGCAACTCCATGGACTATAGCCTTCTAAGCTCCTCTGTCCTGAGTTTTCCAGGCAAGAATGCTCGAGTGGGTTGCCATTTCCTTCTCCAGGGCATCTTCCCAACAGAAGTATCCTAAGCTGAGTCTCCTACACTAGCAGACAGATTCTTTATCACTTAGCCACAAGTTTGCAAGTCATCACTCTGTCCTAACAACAAGTAAAAGCTGAACAAACTTTAAAAAAAAGAGAGAGAGAAAAAGAAAAAATTCAACAGCTCTTCTTATCCATAAGGGAAAGTCTTATAGTCTCAAGGAAAACTATTACTCACAAAATTGTAGCGATCCGTAGGCAAATATAGAGACTCACAACTTACTTGCAGATTGTATAATGAAAAGGGATCAATTCTCCAAGAAAACACAATTTATAATGAGTATTTACCTAAAAATCTTTAATGTGCATTTGCCTAATAGCAGAATATCAAAGTACATGAAGTAGAAGCTAATAGAAATGCAAGGAGAAATAAATGAATCTATCATTGTAATCAGAGACTTCAATATCCCTTTATCAAAATGGGTGAATTCAGCAGGCGGAAAATCAGTAAGGACATAGTTAAGTTTAGCAGTGCTTCCCAGGTGGCACAGTGATAAAGAATCTGCCTGCCAATGCAGGAGACGCAAAGGGCCTGGCTTCGATCCCTGGGTTGGGAAGATCCCCTGGAGTAGGAAATGGCAACCCATTCCAGTATTCTTGCCTGGAAAATCCCACGGACAGAGGAGCCTGATGAGTTAAAGTCCATAGGATCTCAAAGAGTCCAGCACAACTGAGTATGCATCCAAGACAAGACTAACAACACTAGCAATCCACAGGTTATACTGACCATGTATAGATGGCTTCATCTAACAACTACAGAAAATGCGTATTTTTTAATCAACGTTATGTGAAACATTCCCTAAGATGATCACATTCTGGGCCATAAAGTATATCTTTATTTATAAAGTTTAAAAATAGGCACTTAATATCTACTCTCAGATTATGATGGACTTAAAGTAAAAATGACAATACATGTGGAAAAGCCAAAATACAAAACACTTGTAAATAAGACATAGTTCATAAAAGAAATTTCAATAGAAATTTTGAAGTATGTGAATTGAGTGAAACTGAAAATGTGATTTGTCAAAAAATTTATGGGATGCATCAAAAGTAGTTCCTAGAGGAAAATTTATTGACTATGTGTGTCAAGAAGAGAGGTCTAAAATCAATAATCTAAGTTTCCAACATAGGAAACCAGGGTAAGTAAAATCCAAACAGCAAGTAAGAGAGGAAAAGTAATACAGATTAGAATAAAAATCAGTGAACACAAAACATAAAATCAATAGAGAAAGTTAATGATCTCAAAAGCTGGTCTTTTGAAAAGATCAATAAAATATTTAAGCCTCTAACCAGACTAGCTAAAAAATTTTAAAAAACATGCAAATTACTAACATCAGAAATGAAAAAGAAACATCTCTACAGATCCCAGAAACATTAAAAGAAACATTAAAAAAGTATTAGAAGAATACTATGAACAACTCTATGACTAAAAATTTGATACCTGGATGAAACGTATCAATTCATTGAAAGGTATATCTGGCAAAATTCACATAAGAAGTAGACAATCTTAATAGGCTCACATCTAGTAAAGAAATTTAATACACAGTAACTAACTTTCAAAAACAACGCACCAGGGGAGGGAGGTGGGAGGGGGGGTTCATGTTTGGGAACACATGTAAGAATTAAAGATTTTAAAATTAAAAAAAAAAAAAAAACAACAACGCACCAGGCCAGATGGGCTCACTAATAAACTCTACTAGATATTTAAGGAAGAAGTTGCACCAGATCTCTACAAAATTTCTTTCATAAATTGAAAGCAGAAGGAATACTCTGATTCTATGAGACTAGCATTACACTAATACCAAAGCCAGATAAAATTATTAGGAGAAAGAAAAAATATAACATATCAATATCTCTAATGAACACAGATGCAAAAATCCTCAAAAACTTAGCAAATTGAATTCATCAATGTATAAAAAGAATTATATACCAACTGGGATTTATTTTAGGTATTCAAGGCTGATTCAAAGTTTGAGAATCAGCACTGGAATAGACCTATTGGAGGACAGAAACTAAAGTATGTAGAAACAATTAAGTTTGAAGGCAGGTGGAGAAAGAAACGACAGAGGATGAAATGGTTGGATGGCATCACCAACTCTACAGACACGAGTTTGAGCTAAATCTGGGAGATGGTGAAGGACAGGAAGCCTGGCGTGCTGCAGTCCATGGGGTTAAAAAGACTTAGCTACTGAACAACAACACAGTAATTTGAAACATACATGACATCCAAGCGTTTGGCCATTTTTATAGTAATTCATTTCCATTAAATTTCACAAAATTAATCATAAGCCATAAACTGAAATTTTACAAAATCCTCACTCTTTGTCACACAGTGTTTGAAAATTACTGGATTAGATTTAGGATTTATGGTCATGGGGAATTCCAGGTGACTCCTGGTGGCTCAGTCAGTAAAGAGTCTGCCTGCAATGTGGGAGACCCGGGTTCAATCCCTGGGTTGGGAAGATCCCCTGGAGAAGGGAACGACAACCCACTCCAGTATTCTTGCCTGGAGAATTCCATGTCAGAGGAGCCTGGTGGGCTACAGTCCATGGGGTCACAAAGAGTTGGACATGACTGAGTAATTAACAGTTTCAGTTTCAAGGTGAACCAATATGCGGGTGGGAACTCGGATGTGAGCAGGAGAGGGCAGCATGGTGTATGTGACAATGAATAATAAACAATAGGTCTGCAGAATCTGGGGAAGTCCAAGAGGGCAATTCAGGAACCAGATACCAGGCTCCCTCCTCCAATAACCCTTAAGTCATATCATTGCAGACTGTCATTTTCAGTATCTTTATATAGAAACGGAAAAAGTAAGTGGTAGTGTAAAACACCCTTCTTCCACTTTTCCATCTGTGCTACATGGAAGATCTTCCCTAGAGTACCACTCTGATTCTCTACCTGGGAGAGAAGGAGCAATGTATTTTGAGACTTTAGGGAGGAGAAACTGGGGATGCCTCTTCATCTCTGTTTGAGAATCACTCTCCCTCAATAAACATCCCTACACATCCCAGGAACATTAAAAGGAAAAAAAAAAATACACTCAGTTATTTTGTGCTGTGATTTTGAAGGTATAGTCTCTCAAAAGGGGAAGACTGATTTAAACTGCCCCTAGTTGAACAGGTAAGTCTATCTTGTTCATGGATAAAGTGTATGAAGTCAACTCAGTTAACTGGCATAAAGTCATATTCTCTGGGATTATCAGTTTAACCAATAATAGAGGTGATTATTTGTATGATAATTTGTCAGACTCTTGTATCTATCTTTTGATTAATCCTTAAAAAAATCTTTAAGCAGTTCATGGATCACAGGGTCTGGAAACTACTGCCTTAAAATGAGTCATAAATGTTTATGGGTCTTTTCAGGAGTTCACTTAGCTTTCTACTGATCAGTAAGATGTATCCAATTTCCATAATTTCATGTTTTCACAAATGGTTAGCCTTATATATTATAGTTTCCCCCCTCAATGAATTATCTGTCAAATAGAACTAATCAAATTCCAGCTTTGCAAAATTGTAACTTTGTGGCTAATAAATAGCACTGAGTCAGCAGTAAGAAAAAAGTGCTCAGAAGAAAGAAAGTTATACTTTCCTGAATAAGAGCAATAAATTCCTGAATTTACATGGCCATTTCTTAGCAGAATGAAAACTAAAGCTACACCTTCATGATATCACTAAAGTACTTGCTTTGTAGCTGATGATAAATCTGCATTTTTCATCATTCATAGACTCAATGAATTGCTATACCTTTGTGAGTTGACATACTTTCCCCAATTTCTTTCTTAAAACTATTTTATATTTGTCCAATTTTTCACAATTGAATTACTGTATTTCCTTTTCTTAGGATATAAGTAGGGTTTTTTTTTTAAAGTAAAAAAGTAAAAATGTTAGTCTCTCAATCGTACCGACTATTTGAGACCCGTGAACTGTAGCCCACCAGACTCCTGGTCCATGGGGATTCTCCAGGTGAGAATACTGAAGTAGGTAGCCATTCCCTTCTCCAGGAGATCTTTCCAACCCAAGGATTGAACCTGGGTCTCATGCATTGGCAGAGAAGGCAATGGCACCCCACTCCAGTACTCTTGCCTGGAAAATCCCATGGACGGAGGAGCCTGGAAGGCTTCAGTCCATGGGGTCGCTGAGGGTCGGACAAGACTGAGCGACTTCACTTTCACTTTTCACTTCTTTGCATTGGAGAAGGAAATGGCAACCCACTGCAGTGTTCTTGCCTGGAGAATCCCCGGGATGGGGAAGCCTGGTGGGCTGCTGTCTATGGTGTCCCACAGAGTCGGACACGACTGAAGTGACTTAGCAGCAGCAGCTCCTGCATTGGTTTCAGATTCTTTACCACCTGAGCCACTATTTCAATTTTTGGATGTTGTCTGATAGACATAGATGATTTTTGAATTTTATACACCATGTGTTTCTCTTAACTATCTAATGTGACTATGTACAGAGATAGTTGGTTCATTAGGAAAATAAACTGTGAGAACTCAAGAAGCTGCTTCCTAAGTCTCCCAGCATTAATGTTTTTCACTAAACCAATCATAAAGTAATGGAACGTGTTTTGAAATTTTTTAGTTTTTATATGATTGCTGGCAAAGAGAATATCCTCATAGAGATCTACCAGTAATTAAGAGGCAGCCTTATCAATTCTGAATTAGAATTAGAATTTGCTACAACATAATATAAATGAAAAGACAAGTACCCTCTAAGACTCTATTACTTACTAGAGAGAAATGTAGCTTTATTTCATAGTAGTTTGATCTCATTACCCATTCATTCAATTCTCACTAAATACCTACTGTGTGAACTGCACAGCATGTTCTTTTTCTTGGAAAAATATAAGTTACAGACACAAGACAAGTAAAGATACAATTTAGATCTAATGCAATAAATATTAGAGAGGAATAAAATGCTGAAAGCACAGAGAAGGCAGGATTTAATTTTCCTTGAGCTTACAGAGTAAGGTGATATTTGATTTGGGTCTTGAAGAATGGATATGGATTTCTCAGAAGAATAATTTCTGTAAGTGGATTTTTTTAAAGTAAGCATAATATTTCAAAAGTCATGTTGTGTTATGGAAGCCAGAAGTGTTTCCCATGTGACTTGAGATAAGGAGAGAGAGGTGTTTGAAGTTGGATGTGGAGAGAAAATTTGATGCCAGATGGGAATATCTTACATTGGAACTCATTCAAGTGTGGAGTCAAAGAAATGTTAATGCTGGAACATAATGCAGCCATACTTTTCTTTTAAAGATAGTTTTGTCAGCACTGAAGATGATGGAGGAAAATAGATATGAACATACTGTTGGGAATTCTGATAGAAAATTTTTACAAGTGTCCAAATAAGAGATGATAATATATTGACATAAATATGGTCAGTTGGTTGAAAGCAAGGGATTTGTCTTCAAGAATACATTGATAATTGTATAAATATGAGATCTTAGGGAGAAAAGTAGAGATATTGAGAAGTCTGAAAATAATTTCTTGCCAAGCCTAGAAAAAGTTTAGTTTTGAAAAGAGAACACCAAAGACATTCTTTTCAGATCACATGGAAGTACACAATAGTTGTGACCATCATGATGCAAATAATAACACAATTCAGATCTATAATCAGAGAGTCTACTTTATAGTCTTACACAAAAAGTCTAAGAGTACATGTGTGCCTTCAAAATGGTTTACTGCTTAACTGGGAAGCAATCTGAACATTATGTGTCCCACAAAAAGAAAGGATGATAAATTTGAAATACAGGCAGAGTACACAGGTAGCTGAGTGATTATAAATATAAAGAATAGCACAGAAATGTAATGTATCTGGCATGACAAACTTTTCTTGACAGTAAATAAAGAGAAGTCAGTATCATGCAGGATATTGCAAAACAAACAATAATTCCTCAGTAGTATAGGTGATAAACATTACATTTAAAATGGACTGTGAACAGTTGCTAATATATACAATTTACAACAGAGTGGCCAGGTGTGAAACAGACATAATATTCTATCATAAATTATAATTGGATTCAGGAAACGACAGCAGAAATCTGTAAAACAAACGAAAAAAAGTGAATGGACACATAGGCCATTCCTTGGTTGTTTCTAGCTAAGGATTTCAACAATCCACATGAGAAAGAGTCAGAAAATTGAAGGACTGACAACACAGGTGAAAACGTGAGGAAGGAGAACTGTATACTCTCTCTGAGTGTGTTAACTGGCTTTAATGTGTTGATTATGGAGTTTGGAATTATGTTATAATTTTTTTTTTTAAAGTAGCACATGTTAGGGACTGAATTGTATTTCTTTAAATTTTATGTATTGAAATCCTAATCCTTAGTCCCTCCAAATGTGACTGTGTTTTTTGATAGGATGTTTAAAGTGGTGGTTAAGGTTAAACCAGATCATGTGAGTGCTGTGCTAAGTCACCTCAATTGTGTCTGACTCTTTGGAACCCCATGGACTATAGCCCACCAAGCTCCTCTGTCTGTGGGATTCTCCAGGCAAGAACACTGGAGTGGGTTGCCATGCTCTTCTCCAGGGGATCTTCCCAACCCAGGGATTGAACCCACATCTCCTATGTCTCCTGCTTCCATGCTGAGACTGGGAGTGAGCAAGTCTATGTACCTGTTACATAGAATGGAGTCTCAGTTTCCTACAAGCCTTCAATTCCCTCTTATAAACCCCACTGGTTTTCCTGCCAGAGTGAGGAGAGAAAGAGGGAGAAACAGAAATTTCCTTCTTTAGTTCATGTAATCTTGTTTCTTTTTATACAGACTCAGCTTCTATCGGTCAAAAGAAAGACTCAGGAAGGCCTGAAGTCCTTCTTCTCCTAGGAAACGAGTGCCATTTGATCATAGAACATAACCTGTTTGCCTTATTAGAGAAATTCCCTAGATCAGTTTATTGATGTATTATATATATAATTAGTATTGAAAACACAGTCTTTCCTAAGGGTCACTACTGAGTTAACTGGGCATTGCTTTTATTTATTCATTTTTTAATGCAACAAGGGGGAAACTCAAGGATTTAAGACTTTATTGCTTCTGTAGGAGCATTCATTTACTTCCAGCGACAGATGGTTTTCTAATCCACTTCATTTAAAGTGTGGATAATTACACTGGAGGGCTTCCCTGGTGGCTCAGGGGTAAAGAACCTGCCTGCCAATGTATGAGATGCAGGTTCGATCCATAGGTCGGAATGGCAACCCACTCCAGTATTCTGCCTGGGAAAGCCCATGGACAGAGGAGCCGGGCTACAGTCTATGGCGTCACAAAAGATTTGGAAACAACTTAGCCACTAAACAGCAACAACGAATTACACTGGAAATATTAAGGGAAGATAAAATTATATCTTTATCTTTTTTTCCTTTTAAAAAAAGAAAAAGGCAAATATCTTAATCTTTAAAATAATACCAGTGATGAAACCTATACCAACAATATGATTCATATATTATATATAAAATGTATACTTGATTTTTTTCATTTCATTTATATTGGGCAGAAAGAAACTTGAAGCTCTATCATCCATAATTTTGAAAAAAAATAAAGTCCTTGGACTCTTCAAAAAATTACAGTGGTGTTCTTTCTACTGTATCTGTATGGGTGTTCAATGAATTAACTTAAATGAAAGTTAACCAATCCCTTCATACATGTACTTATTAGTTCCAGATTTTCCTTCTTACACGAAAGTAAAAGTAATTTGAAATTTATAGAAGGATAATAAACATTTCATATAATGAAAACATTACTCCCATAGGCATCTTAAATTTTAGTATTTTTAAAGTAATGTTTTTGATGCTTTTTAAAATATATTTGAAAATATAGGCATTTATATTTCTCTTCTGAAATATCATATTTTTATGTACTTGATTACTTAGAATTGCATCCTTTAGTTAAGCAAATGCTTCCCAAACTTGATTATCCTTTAGGATCATGAAGAGAACATTAAAAATGTAATGCTCCCTAAGCCAGAACAATGGAATCTAGACTCAGGAAGACTAAAATCCAGAATCAGAAATTTGTAAATTGCCAACAAGGTGATTCTGCTGGGCAATCAAGAATGAAAACCATTATTGTAAGAAACTTTTGTTCTTTTTTAAAATAAATTTCTCCTTTTTTCCTCAATCTACCAATTCTACAAAATTTTCACATTTTCCAAAACTTAACATCCCCAGAAGTACTGGTAGTTGAGACACGTAGGAAATGCTTTTTTATATGAACTGATTATTAGTGAATTAGGTGATTTCAAAATCTTGCCCTGACTGTGGTGAAAGTAGAATCAAATGATATTTGAAAACAGGGAATCATTGATCCAAAAAATACTTTGAAATCTCTGCTATGAGCCAGGGTTCCTTTAGTCATTGGAGATAAACCAATAAAACAAAACAAACCAAAAATCCTTCTCCCTTAAAGAAGGACATGCTCTTGGGATATATCATAAAGTGAATTTCCTCAGAAGCACACACTGAGTAAAGTAGTTTACTTGGGAGATCATCTCAGGAGGTACTTGTAGGAGAATGGGGGAGTGAGGCAGGGGATATATGGAAGCCTGGTGTGGGGTAGGGGTTCCAAGGGGGATTTCTAGGAGATGGTATAGAATGTTGATGTGTGTTATCCTACCCACAGATGCTGGAGTATTTATTCTTGTCTGGAAAACTCCATGGACAGAAGAGCCTGGCAGGTACAGTCCATGGGGTCCCAAAAGAGTTGGATATTACTAAGTGACTGAGCACACGCAGACACATACACACACACACACGACCAACTACCACAACTGCAGGCCATGTGAGGTTGAAAGAAAATCTTCAGGAAAGAGCTGCAGTTGCTTCCAGTAAGATGCTGTAGGCTTGGACAGGAATGAAAAGAGCTGAGAAACTGTGGACAAGGCTTCTACACCATCTATTATCAGTTCAGTTCAGTTCCATCGCTCAGTCGTGTCTGACTTTTTGTGACCCCATGAATTGCAGTGTCCCAGGCCTCCCTGTCCATCACCAACACCTGAAGTTCACTCAAACTAACGTCCATCGAGTCGGTGATGCCATCCAACCATCTCATCCTCTGTCATCCCCTTCTCCTCCTGCCCCCAATCCTTCCCAGCATCAGAGTCTTTTCCAGTGAGTCAACTCTTCTCATGAGGTGGTCAAAGTACTGGAGTTTCAGCCTTAGCATCGTTCCTTCCAAAGAAATCCCAGGGCTGATCTCCTTAAGAATGGCCTGGTTGGATCTCCTTGCAGTCCAAGGGACTCTCAAGAGTCTTCTCCAACATTACAATTCAAAAGCATCAATTCTTCAGCGCTCAGCTTTCTTCACAGTCCAACTCTCACATCCATACATGACCACTGGAAAAACCGTAGCCTTGACTAGACGGACCTTTGTTGGCAAAGTAATGTTTCTGCTTTTCAATATGCTATCTAGGTTGGTCATACTTTTCTTCCAAGGAGTAAGTGTCTTTTAATTTCATGGCTGAAATCACCATCTACAGTGATTTTGGAGCCCCCAAATATAAACTCTGACACTGTTTCCACTGTTTCCCCATCTATTTCCCATGAAGTAATGGGACCAGATGCCATGATCTTCGTTTTCTGAATGTTGAGCTTTAAGCCAACTTTTTCACTTTCTCCTCTTTCACTTTCATCAAGAGGCTTTTGAGTTTCTCTTCACTTCCTGCCATAAAGGTGGTGTCATCTGCATCTCTAAGGTTATTGATATTTCTCCCAGCAGTCTTGATTCCAGCTTGTGTTTCTTCCAGTCCAGCATTTCTTATGATGTACTCTGCATATAAGTTAAATAAGCAGGGTGACAATATACAGCCTTGATGTACTCCTTTTCCTATTTGGAACCAGTCTATTGTTCCATATCCTAGTGGGATACAAACAAAAATAAAAACATACTGTTTGGTACGTTTGTATTGTGATAAGTATAAGGGCTATATAAAGCATGACATAGCAATGGGGGATGTATGTATGGAGAAGGGTGGATATGTAAAAGGATAGCAAAGGGGACCTTAGTGTGAAGGTGGTATTTGGTCATACCTGACGGAGGTAAGGGAGCAGGTCATGGGAGCAGGACTTCAAGTTATGTGGCTTACCTGTGAGTTATGTGACACTAATGGGTCAAGACTATAATGTCAAGGTCTTGAGGTTAATTTTGGACACTGTATGTTTCATTAACATTCGGGTGTTGTGCATGCGGCCTTGATGACTCTGCTATGTATCCAATTTGGGAATCAGTTGCCTAGCTAGGAGATAGGAAATGACATAAGTAAAAATTAATAAATATTGTGTGGCAGTTGCTTTGAAGATTATGAACTGAGATCAGAAGGCTAGAGAGACTTATCAGGCATGGCTTCAATAATGTAAGGCTTTATAACATAAAAGATCTACAACATAAATGAATGTGACAAAAACTCCTGAAGGGCTCTGGACCAAGATGATCTGATTCACACTGATTCCAAATCACCATGACTGTGGTGTTGAGGAAAATTAAAAGAAGAAATTGTAGGAAAGAGGAGCCTAATCAAGATGATTAAATAATACAAGAGAAAGATAACAGTGACAAGGATCAGAGAAAAATCAGGAAAGGTGATAAAGAGTAATCATATTCTGGATATATTCTGAAAATACAGTTTTGCATTTTCTGATGAACTGAATATAAATTGTGAAATTAAGAGATGAGTAATAGAGGCAAGTGTTAGTCTGAAGAATTTGACTTGAGAAACCAGAAAGACGACTTGTGGAAACTAGAAGATGTTAAGGTGGAAAACAGATACAAGAAAAAGTGGCTTTAGTAGCTTGGGTAGGGGATCAGAGCAAAAAAATTAAAAAAAATTTTTGGATGTGCAGAAGGTCTAAACAGACATTTCTCCAAGGAAGACTTACAGATGGCCAAAAGGTACATGAAAAGATGCTCAACATCACTATTAGAGAAATGCAAATCAAAACTACAGTGAGGTATCATCTCACACTTGTCAGAATGGCCATCATCAAAAACCTGCAAATGATAAATGCTGGAGAGGATGTAGAGAAAACAGTACCATCCTACATTAATGGTGGGAATTTAAATTTGCACAACCACGATGGAGAGAGATATCTAGGTTCCTTAAAAAAAAAAAAAAAAAACTAAAACTAGAGCTACCATATGATCCAGGAATCCCACTGCTGGGCATATATCCAGAGAAAACCATAATTTGAAAAGATACACACACCCCGATGTTCATTGTGTGTGTTAGTCGCTCAGTTGTGCTCAACTCTTTGAGCCCCCACAGTCTATGGCCCGCCAAGCTTCTCTGTCTATGGGATTCTCCAGTCAAGAATACTGGAGTGGATTGCCATTCCCTTCTCCAGAGGAACTTCCCAACCCAGGGATGAAACGCCAGTCTCCTGCATCGTAGGCAGGTTCTTTACCATTTGAGCTACAGGGAAGTCCTTTTGTAGCACTGTTTAAGTAGGCAAGACATGGAAGCAACCTAAATGTTCAGGGACAGATGAATGGACGAAGAATGGATATACACAATGGAATATTACTCAGCCATAGAAAGGATGAAATAATGCCATTAGCAGCAACATGGATGGATCGAGAGATGATCATGCTAAGTTTGTCAGAGAGAGAAAAACAAATGTCATATGATATCACTTATATGTGGAATATAAAAAAAATGGTACAGTCGAACTTATATACAAAACAGAAAGAGACTCACGGATGTAGACAACAAAACTACAGTTAGCAAAGGGGAAAGGAAGAAAGGATAAATTTGGAATGTTGGATTAACAGATCCACACTATCACATATAAAATAGATGAAAAACAAAGACCTATTGCATAGAACAGGGAATTATATACAATCTTTTTTAACAATTTATAAGAGATAAGAATCTGAAAAAATAAGTATATATGTACATATAATTGAATCACTGCTGCACACCTGAAATTAAGATAGCATTGTAAATCAACTGTACTTTAATTGCAAAACAGTTGTTCTGTAATTGTTAATTTGCATGTCAACATGTTAATTTGGCATACCAGTTAAAATTCAAGTAGATTCCTCGGTTGCATGTACAAATAGAGTCTATGGGGAGAGAGCTGCAGTGGGAATCATCAGTATCGCTATGATATTTAAAGTTGCAAGACCAGATAAGATCACCGAGGGAACATATGCAAATACAGAATAAATCCCATTTAAGGTTTGAGTCTTAGGAACACAGTGATTTCAGGTTGGAGAGACTGGGAGAAGTTGGTGAGAAGACTGAGATGGAGGGCAGTGAGGCAGGAGAAAAAACAGGATGATTGAGTGGTTTGGAAGCAAAGTGAAGAAAACATTTCAAGAAAGTGAGGGGTACAACCAAATAAAGTTTCCAATAGGTTAGCAAGATTAAAGTATACAAAATTACTATTATTGTGGGCACAAGATGGGCTTCTCTGATGGCTCAGCGATAAAGAATCCACCTGCAATGCAAGAGGCACAGGTTTGATCCCTGTGTCAGGAAGATCCCCTGGAGGAGGGCACAGCAACTCACTCCATTATTCTTGTCTGGAGAATCCCATGGACAGAGGAAGCTGGTGGGCTACAGTCCATGCAGTCAGAAAGAGCTGGACACAACTCAGCACAGCAGAGCAAGTCTGTTAGTAGAAAGCTGTACTAAACTGTACGAAAATGGCCAAATATCATGTTTCTTATGGTTCAGTCTAAATAAGATGAGCACAGAGAGCTAGCCATTAGAAAATATGGAGCTTGGTAGAAAAATATGGAGCTTGATAAGAGTAGTTTTGATGGAGGAATGGGAGCTAAAGATTTATTTAAATGAATTTAAGAGAGAATAAGAGGAAAGAATTGAAAAGAATGAAGAAAGACAAATAAAAAAAATTTCCTCTAAGAGTACACACTAAAATGGGTCTTGGACTGGGATGTACAAGTCACAAACTAGTTAAACAATAAATGCTTGGATGTCCATGTGTTTTCCCCTGGCACAAGTTGATGAATGGATTTATTTATTTTACCAAACACTAGACAGACTACTTTTACCGGATGCTAAGGCAGAAACAGCAGCAATGCGGTGAGTTTTGAGAAGAGTTAAAATCATAGAAAGATAAACCCCTTTCCAAGGATTCCTTTCAGTGACATTATTTTGATGTCTATTACCATCAAACCCTAAATATGCTACTTGTTTCAAAAACTGTGGTACAGTACAATTCATTAGCCCATTCAAAAAAAAAAAAAAAAAAGAGAGAGAGAGCTTTTGAAGCCATGCTATGTCTTAATGAAGCAGGTGATCCTCTCATTTTCAGAATGTGTACCTTCTGAAGTACAAAAGACTGATGATCAATACAAATCACCCAAATCCAAAACTGGGGTAATAAGCACAGTTTTCAAAATCTTGGGTGTCAGACCTAGCAGAGCCCTACCTGCTCTAATAACCACCCGCAACTGAGCTTTGGTATTGCTATTGCTGTGCTTTCTCCATGATGTTTTTTTTTTTTTTTTCCTCTCCTTTTTCGGTCTGTTCATTTGTGGCTGTTTTAATAGAAGCATATGTTTAAAGAAGGATGAAGAAAGAAAAAAGAGGGGTTTCTAGTCTTCAAGTATTTTATGTCAAATGAGAAAATCTGCTTTGAACAACTACAGTGTCACATTCTGACACTGTAAAAACAATTCAGTCTGATACAAGAGGTTCTTAATTTTCTCTCTTCCTTTTTATTTGTAGTGTCAACAAATCAAAAGGTGATAGTATTCTAAACCAAATTTGAATATTTACAATTACTCATTATCTTTTCTTTTTACTGTATATTATCCCTTATAAATAATAACTAACTAATAGGGATATGGCACTTTGATTTTGCTCAAAAGGAAAGCTTTCTTATGGCAATAAAAATATTCTTGAAGTGCAAATTAGAATTAAAAAAACCTAATATTCTCTTGTCTACCCTATTGACAAGCAATAGAATCAAATAAATTTAATTGGGATCAAAGATTTTAGGACAGCCAGGGACCTTAGAGGTGGTCTAGATAAATGCTCTCACTCTACAGATTAGAAAAATGAGGCTTGAGAATCGTTAAGAGACTTGTCAAGACCAGGCAGAATATTACTGGCAAGAGTGGTCGGAAAACTCTGATTGGCTGTTCACTAGCCCAGGGTCCCTTTCTTTATGAAATGCCGCCTTTCAGAGTTATGAAGGTAAGAGGCCAGCACCCCAGCATCTCTCTGACTAGTAAGTAACACTTACAATACATTAGTGAAAAAGTAACCTAATCTGTTGTGCATTGCAAGTAGATAGAAACCTGTGAACACCTGGGAAGGCGAATGGGTGAAAAAAGCAATTATCCTAGTTGCTTCAAAAAAGAGAAGAAAGAATGAAATTGACCTTATTTATCTATTTAAAAGGTTAAGACAGAAACTGCTATAAGAAGCATCTTAGCGCCACCATTCAACCAAGAGCTAACGCTTGTATCGTTTTCAAACAATGTAATCATTATTTGTTGTGGATGACTTTTGCCTCCTGTGACATTTCTCACACTGTAGTCAATAAATAAAAATTGTGCTGACAGAAAGCTTATGTTGTAAATCAAGTAATTTACAAGACAGTAAAATATGTCATGATACTGCATCCAGTTCTTAGCTAAGAGCCTCAGCAACACATAAATCTTACCATGCTTTGATGCAATCAGAGTCTTGTTTCATGCTACGCTTTTCAATTGTAGCTGAGCATTCATGATTGCTCTTGTAATAAGTACCATTTTTATCCTTCTTCTTTCTTGCTCAAAGAAATGGTATCTGGAAAGTGCTAAAAATTTGAAACCTCCAGGAAATTGTCCTGAAACTGGAAACCAGCAGGAAATTGACCTGAATACACTACAGGCAATATTCAGAGCATTGTTTAAAACATATTCCTTTATAATAGCCATTAAATTTTTTTCATACGCAATAGCACTCATATCCAAGCTACTGAACTCTGTACATAGAAGTTGGCCTGTAGTGCAGTATCATCATAAGTTACAGTACAAGGAGGTTTGCACTTTTTATGAGAGGAGGAGTTTACAGCATGTTCAGGATCTTTGCTGAATATCACAGTTGCCATTAATAACTTGCTAAGTGTCTGGGATGAAAAATTTCTGATGAAATCTTGATCCCTTAAAAAATCATCTAGAGATGATTTTTAGGAAAATTACTGTTTCATCTGTTACTTCCTACTCTACTGTACTGAGCTTTTTGCATTGATTGTATTTTGTTTTTCCAACAGGTATCTTCAGCACTGCTCCTAAGTATAATGGTCCCCCATAGAGATGCTGAAACTGTTGTTTGCAGTTTGAAATATTCTCACATAAATACAGAGAAAGATGATAAACATAAGTCCTTTAGAAAATGTAACACATCACCCTCATTTTATTTGATTCTGAAGTTAAATTGTTAAGCTCTTGTCTAACTTTCACTTTAAAATTTTATATTTTACAGTCAACTGAACTCATGGGCTTGTTCTTTCTATATTATCTTCAGGTTACCTTTCTCCAGATGCAATTTTCTGCTCAGTCTTTTACGCAGCACACCGTAATCATGCATTTTGCTCTTTTATGTGGCTTTTCTTTGCATCTGCAATCTGCTGCCTGCCCTGCCTCTCTTTACAGCACCTAAGGGTGCATATGACTTTGAGCAATAACTTCCAATGAACTTCCATCCTTAGATACTATATGAATGAACGGAACTATACCGAGAACAGGAAGGAAATCATATATCTACCTCAGGTATAAAAGACAGGCATGTTTTATATACCCATTTCCACTCCCTATAGTCATTTCTACATTCTCAAATTCACAATGCACGAGCTAAACACAGAACATGAAAATCAGTGCTTTCCCTCTAGCCCTCTATGCTTTTGACTGAAATAAAAAATTAAAAAGTGACTCTAAATAGCTTTTGTTTTCTGACTCTACCTAGGATATCAGTCATATTTAGTAGTGTGTATAATGACAGTATTTTAAAAATTAGTCTCAAAGTAATTTCAGGGCTTTTCTATGCAATATTTTTCACAGTTTTAAGTGTAAAATTTATAAAACTTTTAAAGAATAAAGTGCAGAGGAAAAAAATTAAAAAATCGTGTGTCATTTCTAATCATTTTCACTGTTGCTTTTATATATTACTGGAGGTATATATACATTTAATAAAATTGTGAGAATATTGTCCATATGGTTTTGTTTTCCATGTATATGGTAAGTTCTTTCCTATGTCATAAAATAGTTATAAAATAGTTATTTCCTATGTTATCATAAGTTCCAGGTATATCATAAGTTCTTTCCTATGTTATAGAATAGTCTTCCATAATTTTCAGGATGTTTTCAATTTTTTACTGCTGTACAGAATGTTATGTTAACAGTTTTGTGCTTCAAGAATATTCTATGCTTACGTATCTGTTTAGAACAATTTCGTCAAGTCTGTTGGCAAATTATAAAGCTAAATTGTTTTTGTTATCCAATCTATCAATGTCTCCTTTCTAATTGTGCCTTTGCTTTTATTGCATTCTGATAAAGAAATACAAAGACGTGGAGAAAATATAAAATGGTTAATATCTACCAAAAGCTCTCTTCTTGCAGAGAGTAATGTCACGTCCAATTCAACATCTTGTTAACTACTTGAACTAAGGGTATTGGGAATTCAAGAAGCTATATTGAAACAATACCAGATGGTCGCCAAAGTACACTGTAATGTGAGAGGGTTCTATGAGTGGCAGAAATTTGAGGGTCTTTGAACACCTAGATGAATAAAGAAGTTAATTTTGAACCCAGAGTAACTGCTATGCAGCACAGAGAAGTGCATGACTCTTGTTGCCAAATGGGGAAAGAGAAATAAAAGAGACCTAGGGTGCTATAAGAAAGAAGAAACTGCTTTTATTAGGACCATGGATAAGCTGGCTGTAGTTGTGAAGGTGTGACAAGAAAAATTAAGAAAAAAAAAGTAAGACATGAAAAGTTGAAATGTGCCCAAGACAGAGACAGAAACACCCCTTAAGGGACTCATATGAATCTCAAGGAACAGAAAATATATACTCTGGGGGGTCATTAGCAGAGGATCTTAGGGCCAATTTAGGTCGTCCTAAGTTAGGAAAACTTCTGAGAGGGAGTGGAATCCTAGCTACCTTGCTGGTGTTGTTTAGTCGCTAAGTCACGTCTGGCTCTTTGTGACCCCATGGACTGCAGCACACCAGGCTTCCCTGTCCTTCACTGTCTCTAAGAGTTTGCTCAAATCTGAGTTGGTGACCCTATCCAACCATTTAATTGTATATTGTCTTCTTCTCCTCCTGCCCTCAATTTTTCCCAGCATCAGGGTATTTTCCAATGGGTCAGCTCTTCACATCAGGTGACCAAAATATTTGAGCTTCAGCTTCAGCATCAGTCCTTCCAGTTAATATCTAGGGTTGATTTCTTTTAGGATTGATGAGTCTGACTTCCTTGCAGTTCAAGAGACTCTCAAGAGTCTTCTCCAGACCACAATTCAAAAGCATCAGTTCTTCAGTGCTCAGTCTTCTTTATGGCTCAACTCTCATATCCATACATGACTACTGAAAAACCATGGCTTTGACTATATGGACCTTTGTTGACAAAGTGATGTCTCTGCTTTTTAATACGCTGTCTAGGTTGGTCATAACCTTCCTTTCGAGAAGCAAGCATTTTTTTTTTTTTAATTTCCAGGTTGCAGCCTGTGAAAAATTCTTAAAGAGATGGGAATACCAGACCACCTGACCTGCCTTTTGAGAAGCCTATATGCAGGTCAGGAAGCCACAGTTAGAACTGGACATGGAACAACAGGCTGGTAACAAATAGGTAAATGAGTACGTCAAGGCTGTATATTGTCACCGTGCTTATTTAATTTCTATTCAGAATACATAATTTTTCACAGCTTGTTGTGATCCACGCAGTCAAAGAATTTAGTCAATGAAGCAGATATAAATGTTTTTTTTCTGGAATTCCCTTATTTTTTCTATGATCCAACAAATGTTGGCAATTTGATATCTGGTTCCTCTGCCTTTTCTGAACCCAGCTTATACATATGGAAATTTTTGGTTCACATACTGCTGAAGCCTAGCTTGAAGGATTTTGAGGATAAACTTACTAAAATGCAGAATTGGTGACAACCTAAAAGAAGCAGAAGAGATTAAGAAGAGGTGACAAGAATACACAGAACTATACATAAAATGTCTTAATGACCCAGATAATCAGAATGGTGTGGTCATTCACCTAGAGCCAGACATCCTGGAGGGTGAAGTCAAGTGGGCCTTGGCAAGCATTATTACAAACAAGGTTAGTGGAGATGGTAAAATTTCAGGTGGCCTATTTTAAAACCCTAAAAGGTGATGCTGCTAAAATGCTGCACTGAATATGTCAGCAAATTTGGAAAATCAGCTGTGGCCACAGGACTGCAAATTTCAGTTTTTATTCCAGTCCCAAAGAAGGGTAATGCCAGAGACTATTCAAACTACCTTTATAAAATGAAAAACTAGAAAAATAAGAGCCAAATAAACCGAGAGTTAGTAGAAGAAAGAAATAATAAAGTGGAGAAAAGGAAAAAAAATAGAGAAAATAAATGGAAACAAAAGCTGGTTTATTGAGATCAACAACCTTGGCAAGTACTTTGATAGATCAGGCTAAAAAGATAAGGTGAAAATAACTAAAATAAAAAATCATACTGATGACATCACTAATGCTCTTAAAGAGATGAAAGGATTATAAGAGACTACTGTGAGCAGTTTTTGCTGGACAAATAAATTTACCGAGAAGCAGATTCCTTGAAGTACACAAATCACATAAACAAACTCAAGAAGAAGTATGACATTTCAGATGACCTATAAAGAAGAAACATTTAAGGAGTAGTTAAGGATCTCCCAACAAAGAAAAGACCTGGAACAGATCATCATTGGTGAATTCCATTAACATTTAAGGAATTAATAACAAACCTTCTCAGGCTTTTCAAAAATAATTCAGGGGGAGCAAACATTTCCTATCTCATTCTATGAATCTATCATTACTCTGATATCAAAGCCAGGTAATGACATCACAAGAAAATAAAATCATATTCTAATAGCCCATAGATACAAAAAGTATAAACAGAATTTAGCAAATTTAATCTAGCAGCATATAAGAAAGACTATTCACTATGTCCACTTGAGATTTATTCTAGGAATGCAAGAGTGGATCACCATAAAAAAATCAAGGTAAAACAGCAAAATAATGGAATGATGAAAAACATCATGATAAGTTTGATTTAGGAAAAAAAATTTGGAAAAGCTCAATGCTTTTTATGACAAAAACTCTGAAAAAACTAAAAAGAGTGAAAATTTTACCTTTTGCCATATAAGGTAAAGTGAAAGTCAAAGTGTTCATTGCTCATGTCTGACTTTTTGCAACCCCTTGGACTGTAGCCCTCCAGGCTCCTCTGTCCTTGGAATTCTCCAGGCAAGAATACTGGAGTGGGTAGCCATTCCCTTCTCAAGGGATATTCCCAACCCTGGGATCAGACCTGGGTCTCCTGCATTGCAGGAGGATTCATTAACTTCTGAGCCACTAAGTCTGCCATATAATGTAACCAATTTAGAAAAAAAAAATCCAAGATACATTTCTAATTAAAAAAAAAAAAAGGAATCCCAAAGCACTTTTTATGTTATATCACTCTTAGTATGGGAAAGGGTGAAATATAAAGCACATGTGGCAGGTATTAGTATTTGTTTATACTGGAATAAAGAAACATTGGAAGAATACAAAAAATAAATACAAAAATGTACTTTCTTCATAAAGAGCAAGGGGAAGACTGAGTGGAAGTAAAACAAAAGAGGGAGTAGCGTTCTTCACTATGTCTTATTTTACATACTTTTTGAATAATCTAAGCATATTAACTATTCAAAAACTTTAAAATTAAATGTGCTTTTTTATCATATTAAATATATATACTTGATTTGGTTTGAGGCTCTACATATTATATAAACCTATGTGTGCCAGTGTTTTAATATCTCTGGTGATTAAAACAGTCCCTAGTATTTGATTCTGCACATGAGTCAACCAGCTCAAACCTTGCCTCTTATTTTGATGCAATGAAGAATTCCTCTTGAGTCTTCTCTAAGGGTCATATAAATTCAGAAACTTGCAAATCCAAAGAAGCTCACAATTATGAAAGCAAGAAACAACTCAATTAACTCATTTTACAATAAATACATGTTCAAAAGAGGCAGCTATTTTGCCTAGTGGCAGGAATGGATTGCTCCCAAGAGACTCATTAGTTGAGTGACAAGAATTTCCCAGTTGGAGTAAGGCAAGCCAGGACAGTACTAGAGCAATGGCATCCAGGTGCGAAGAGCCCCCCTTGAGCTCAGAGAAGGCAGAGACAGTCCTCTCTGCTTGGGAAACAAAGCGCTTGTTCACATTGGCATCTGCACAATATGGAAGGAGAGATACAGGACTGACTGATGGAGCCTGGTTTGGAAGATTTTTCATGGTGTGTGTGTGCGTGTTCGGTCACTTCAGTCATGTCTGACTCTTTGCAACCCCATGGACTGTAGCCTGTCAGGCTCCTCTGTCTGTGGAATTTTCTCATGGCAACTGGAGTGGGTTGCCATGCTCTCCTCTAGAGGATCCTCCCTACTCAGAGACTGAACCCAAGTCTCTTATATCTCCTACACTGGTAGGCAGGTTCTTTACCCATAGTGCCACCTGGAAGACCAAGATTTTTCATACCATGCAGATGTTTCATAATAATATTAAAAAACAAAAAGACAAAACAAGCAAGTTACCCAGAATTTCAGTTTACACTGAGAAGCAGCATGCTCTATTTGAATCTGAAACCAATTGTGTCCCTAAGGAAACTAAGCATGCTCTGACTCTAGTGCTTTGATCATTAGTCTCTGCTGTTGTTCAGCCACTCAGTCGTGTCTGATTCTTCACACCCTCATGGACTGCAGCATGCCAGGCTTCCCTGTCCTTCACCATCTGCCATGTCCTTCACCATCTTCACCATGGTACTGTCTAGGACTGGCATATATTTATTCTATTCCTGCCCTTCTCTTCATCTCTATCTCTCGTTATTTTTCACTAAGCCCAGTTACAAAGTGCTGGAATAAAATGTTGCCTTCTCTGTGAACCCTTTTCTGACTTCCCATGCAGTTAACATCTCTTTCTATACAGTTCTCTACTTTCTGACGTATCACATTGAATCATAATCTACTTACTGCTTTTCTTCCTAAAGTTTCAAGTTCTTGCGAGACAGGCTTAGATTTTAATCACCTCTGTTTTGGTGCCTAACACGGCCTCTGACATTTGGCAGATGCTCTATAAGTTTTAGTTTAAAAATAATGAATTAATATCCTCAATTAGTTGATTCATTGTTCAAGACAATTAGCCAGGGACTGCTCAGTCAACCTGCACATAATACGAATAGAGAACTAATGTTGTTACCTTCTTTGGCTTCCCTGGTGGCTCAATTGGTAAAGAATCCACCTGCAATGCAGGAGACCAGGGTTTAGTCACTGGATTGGGAAGGTCCTCTGAGAAGGAAATAATAACCCACTCCAGTATTCTTTCCTGGTAAATCCCAGGGACAGAGGAACCGGGCAGGCTACAATCCATGGAGTCACAAGAGTTGGAGCTGACTTAACGACTAAACCACCACCACTGTTATCACTAACACAAACCATTGACTATTTCCCTTTCATTTAACTTCCTCTGCAACTGCCACAATCTTCTGTAGTCTACATATATGCCAACTCTCTCTGCATACCATTTGTTTATACGTATTCGATAAAATATTATTTTCCAGGAATCATTTCCTGGGCATGATTCATAATATAAGCACTGCTTGGTCTGCAACTTCTAAAACAAATGGTTTAGGATATAGGCAAACTTTTTGCGTCAAGTTTCCAACTGACGCAAGTGTGGTGAGCCCACTAAAAGTAGCACAGCTGAGACAGACTGCTTCAGGGCAGAAGTGGGCTGAGAAGAGGCACTAGCCAGCCAAGTTTATGCAGCAACACCGAAGATCAGCAAACTGACACCTAGAGAGCAGACAGACTTTGTGTGAGCAGCTGTCCTGGCCAAGGATATATTGTGACTTTCTCTCCTAGTCATCACTGCCTTCGGGCTTCTGCTTTTTGAGAGCCATTACTGCTTCCAGTGTTTGTCACTTCTGCAGATTTTGTATACCAGAAAAAAATTTGAGTTATAATTATTTTCTTAGAGTTGATAGCCCACATGATAATTTGCCATTGATATGGCTAGATATAGGAGATACAAAGAACAGAATGCTAGAGCGTTTTGGAAGTGAGCCTGAACCGTTTACCAGTTGAAGATAAGTGTTAGAATATGATGAAAGGATTTTAAGCAGAGAGTGATGATGTCATCATGTTTGTGCTTTAGAAAATTGATCTAAAAGCTTACACAGGCAGTATCAGGTGGCATAGAAATTAGAGGCAAAACATCTGCTTGCAGACTGTGAAATCAGTCCAGATGAGAGGCAAAGAAAGGTTCAGTTAGGACCGTGGAAGGTAGACTGATATATTTGATGGCCCACTGGAACTTCTCCCCAATATCTGTAAAGTAAACCATAAACTTAAATCCATCCCTAAATAACAAAGAAAACAATGAAGTTGATTTTATTCTCTTCCAACACTAAGTAATTGTCCAGCCATGGATATATTTTATGACTTTGTAAGTTGTAGTTTTCTCATCTCAGCAAATGAAACAGTTGCATCTCTAAAGCTTCTATTTTTGGTTATATTCCCATTGTACTTCAGATATCTGAAGTTGGCAGTTATCTTGTAAGTATCTTGCTTCTTAAGGAAAATATAAGAACTCTTAGTTTGACTATAATGGAAATAGAGGAACATTTGTATTTAAGTTTCCCATTCTAATTGCCCTTATCAGAAAATTTCTAGATTCGGATACTTTTTTACTTAATTCTAGTAAAATCAATGTTTCCTGGTTTGGGGATATTGGAAAATGTTCATTATAAGAAATATTGAAGTGGGGCTTGAAATTTTGGAAAACATCCCAGTATGAAGACATCACAAAATCATTCCTGTGACTGAAGTGCATAAGACTGGCTAGTGTCAATGCCAAGGCAGAAAAGATCGACCAGCTGATACATTTCTTATCTGATTTCAATGACTTTGAGTTGAAAGCCCTAAGTTTTCCTTTGACTCTGCTTGAATGCAACTCAAGTGGGCTGAGAAGTTTTGCAATATAAAGGCAAGTGCCCAATAAGTTGAGGTGCATTTAAGAAGCACTTAGCCTAAGCTATTTTTGATTGAGTGCAATAGCTGGAAGATGAGATTTCACAAGTCAATTTCTCTTTGCCACTATGTAGTGAAGTAATATATACTTCTATTTTCTCAACTTGGAGAAGGAAATGGCAACCCATTCCGGTATTCTTGCCTGGAAAACCCCATGGACAGAAGGGCCTGGTGGGCTAGAGTCTATGGGGTCAGACATAAATTAGCAACTAAACAACAGGTAGGTGGGGCAAATGAATGAGCCCTTTCCAACTGAGAACATGGGGCCTAGGTAGATAGAGTGAAATACAGCCCATATGGCTTGGCAGTGGAGGGGCCAGGGTGGAGCCACAGATTTCAAATCTATCTCACTCCAGACCATTACGGATTTTCCCCTGAGGTTGGGCCTACAGGTCCCCTTTCCTGGAGAATGGATACCTAAAGGAAATTTAATTTCTGTTAGCAAAGAAGAAGGGGACAGATGGTGATGAGCTGGCAGCAGACAGATGTCCATCACACATTCAGCCATCCCTGTACTGAGAGGCCGGTTGATTCCAGTTCCTTGGTCATGCACACAACACTGCAATCAGTAGCTTTGTATGTATATTATTAATACTTAGCTTTCATTTCTGAAGCTTAGATTTCCCAGAGTGGGAATGCTGGTACCAAGGGCTTGTGCATTTTGACATTTTAAGCTTTAATTTGTACTGCCTATTTCTTGCCAAAAGGGTCGTGGCATCCACCTTCCCCGTCTCCCCATGCCCTCTGCAGCTTCCAGCCTATTTTCTTTCCACTGTCCTCTGCCATCGCCCCTTTGGGAAGCATTTGCTGATTGCTAAACATACTAAGGGTGGCCCAGTGAGTCAGGATTAGTCCATTGCCTTCAGACACTGGACTCCTAGGAGATATTTTCCCTTAAAAGACAAATGAAGCTGCTCTCGGACTAACAAGTTTCACCAAAGCTGCAACCACCAGGATCTCTGGAACTTGGGTTTTGATTCTTGATCTGCTTCATGGGTGGTTCCTTCTCTTGGTTGACTGGCACACACACTCTAATGTGCCTTATCCTGACTCTGTGCAGTAACTGATCCTCAGCCACTTCTGAAAACATTCCCTTTATTTCTCGTGTTCACTCTTAACTGTCTTAAAAGGTTTTTGTTTTCTTTTTGTTTTGTGTTTGGTTTTTACCTTTGAACAATTCAAAGGTAAACTGTGTCACGCTGGTTACCTGTCTGGTTGAGAACAGCTGCTTTGTAAGTTACTATTTACAAAGCAAATAATAGTTGCTTTAATGTTGGAGGAATTCAGCTTGAGAGAAAAGGTATAAATTTAGACATGAATCCAATTCAAAGCTTTTCTTGCAGTGATCGAGGGTCTTTTCCAGTGTGATGATACAGCTTCTGCAGGTCATTGTGCCATTGTTCCACACAACGGGGAAAATGATGACTGCTTGGTAAACAACAAGCCAGTGAAGATCTCAGCAGTTCTCAGGTATCCTTTGCCTCAGCACCAAGTCTGCATTTGTATGCTTATAAACTGAAGTTTTTCTTTTCTTTTTTTTCAATCACTGGCTATCTTGTTCCAGGGATCAGTTTTTAGATACAGAAAGTGTAGCATTTCCTGGATCACATAAAGAATCTGAGATTCAGAAATTTCTGGTAGTATTTGCAATTCTGCTTATTCCAGCCATCAATTTTGTTTTTAAATGGATATAAGCGCATCAATACTTGGAAATCTGTATCTGAATCAACATTACAATGTCATGAACATTTTACAGTCTAATAATCCAAGTATAATAGAAATATTTTTTTTCCAAATATGCATGCTTATGTCTTTCATTCAAATTTCCTTCTTTTTAGCTATTCCACTTTTGGAGCTTACTTCATGAACTTGGGTGTCTTAAATGTTATACACAAATCAGGTTTTTATAATTTAAATAGTTTTAACATATCCTTAGGGGTTTCCCTGGTGGCTCAGCGATAAAGATTCAGTCTGCCAAGGCAAAGGAGGCAGGTTTTGTCCCGGAGCCAGAAAGATACCCTGGAAGAGGAAATGGCAACCCATTCCAGTATTCTAGCTTGGGAAATTTCATAGACAGAAAAGCCTGGCAAGCTATAGTCCATGCAGTCTCAAAGAGTCAGGCACAACTTAATGAATAAACAATAGCAAAAACATTTTCAAAACTAATTAACACAGACAAATGAATGATCTTTAGATTACTATTTATATCATAAACAAAGAAATTAAGTTGATAAAACTATCTCAGACAGCAACGAATCTGCCTGAAATGTTGGAGACTGAGTCCAAGCCCTGGGTCAGGAAGATCCCCTGGAGAAGAGAATGGCAATCCACTCCAATATTCTTGCCTGGGAAATGCGATGGTGGGCTACAATCCATGGGGTCACAAAGAGTCAGTGCTGACTAAGAGGCTAACACTTTCATTTAAAAAAAAAAATTCAGAAGGTAAGTCTTCTTTTCTCCTATAGGGTATTACGAAAATTCTCTCACATTATGGTCTGGTGGGACACTAGTTTTTGTGAGAAAAGGAAGTAGTTTTGCTACACCTATTTAATGATAGTCATATTCATATTTACCAAATGATGACTTTTTAAAAGTTCAGTGACACTCTGTTCCTATCAATATATTTTTGTTAAACATTTGTTATGTGCTACTATCACTATGAACAAAGCTAGTGGAGGTGATGAAATTCCAATTGAGCTAATTCAAATCCTGAAAGATGATGGTGTGAAAGTGCTGCACTCAATATGCCAGCAAATGTGGAAAACTCAGCAGTGGCCACAGGACTGAAAAAGGTCAGTTTTCATTCCAATCCCAAAGAAAGGCAATGCCAAAGAATGCTCAAAATACTGCACATTTGCTCTCATCTCACATGCTAGTAATGTTCAAAATTCTCCAAGCCAGGCTTCAGCAATATGTGAACTGTGAACTTCTAGATGTTCAAGCTGGTTTGAGAAAAGGCAGAGGAACCAGAGATCAAATTGCCAACATCCACTGGATCATGGAAAAAGCAAGAGAGTTCCAGAAAAATATCTATTTCTGCTTTCTTGACTATGCCAAACCTTTGACTGTGTGGGTCTCAATAAACTGTGGAAAATTCTGAAAGAGATGGGAATACCAGACTACCTGACCTGCCTCTTGAGAAATCTGTATGCAGGTCAGGAAGCAACAGTTAGAACTGGACATGGAACAACAGACTGGTTCCAAAAAGGAAAAGGAGTACATCAAGGCTGTATATTGTCACCCTGCTTATTTAACTTATATGCAGAGTGCCGGGAGCCAGCATGGGAGAGCCTACCCATGGCAAAGGTCATGAGGAAGAGACCTGATGGGCAAAGGCGGATCAGGACTGGAGGGACTCCCTGACCCCACCCATGACAAGGTCATGTGGAAGAGGCCTGACGGGCAAGGCAGATCAGGACTCAAGGGGCCCCCTGGATCTGCTCGAGCATCTACCCTTGAAACCAAAATCTGTCTGTTATACTACACTCTTCTGACATTAACAGGGGCTATCCCTGACCACCTTTCTCTGGAAAATTAACTTAGAGCTCCAGTTAATAGTCTCCTGCATATAAAAGGAGTGTCTCAACTCAAACCTCTCTTCTGGCAGTCTAGCTTGTGTGACAGGTTTATCCACACTCTTGCTACTACTCATATGATTGTTCACAACCTCTCAACCATAAACAGCACACAGAGGTTAGAATATTTTGAAAATCTAAGTTAGCATAAGGCTTTTCTAAAGATAAAAATCATGTTGATGAAGGGTTTCATTGCTGAGTTAATAATTGCTGTCAGGCCTCTATAACCTTATGCACCTGGCATTATGTTAATCAATGTAATTGGAATGTAGAAAAAGAAATATAGTAGTTTTGATGTTAGCAATACTAGACTTTTGAGTTAATGAATTTCCTCTTTGTTATAAATCACTGTACTCCTCTTTCTTTGTTATAAATCATTGTATTCTTTCTATGTAAGAATGTAACTTTATCACTATCTTAAGACTAAGCAGATCTTAAGGGAAAACAAGTTTTCTGATTGACTAACCTTTATCGATAGAAAGAAAGATGGGGCCATAAAATGTTAATCAGTCTCCAGACCAGAAGATATTGTAAACAAACCTAAGACTCTTGTAAGAACAAAGGTATGCAAAGAACACTCCATCTTTAGATAAGGGTCAGAGTAGATGACCCTGTGTGACTCTGCTTCTTACATTTAACTCTATGTACAACTGAAAGTATAAAAGCTACCCTGAAAAATAAAGAGATGGACCAGTTCCATGAAAGCCTGGTTCCCCCTTGTTCTTTCTTTCTTTCTCTCTCTTACTCTTTTTCAGGCTGATCCCTTGGAGCACAGGGGCCCTTCCATGTTCACTTATTTGCCTGGGCTTCTAACACCTGAACGGGAAGGCACTCTTAGTCTTCACTCCCTTGGGAGACAAGGAGGGCGCCTGCGGCCTACATGAATGGTGCAAGTCCCTTGTCTTGGGGTTTATTGGCTTCCTGTGTAAACCAAGGAATATCAGCCTCTATTCTATTCCTTTCTGTCCTTTCTTATCGCTGGTGCTGTTCCTCCTGAGGGAATCCGTGGATCCAACCGGGGCTGGACCCCAGTAGCAGAGTACTTCACGAGAAACGCTGGGCTGGAAGAAGCACAAGCTGGAATCAAGATGGCCAGGAGAAATATCAATAACCTCAGATATGCAGATGACACCACCCTTATGGCAGAAAGTAAAGAGGAACTAAAAAGCCTCTTGATGAAAGTGAAAGAGGAGAGTGAAAAAGTTGGCTTAAAGCTCAACATTCAGAAAGCTAAGATCATGGCATCTTGTCCCATCACTTCATGGGAAATAGATGGGGAAACAGTGGAAACAGTGTCAGACTTTATTTTTTTGGGCTCCAAAATCACTGCAGATGGTGACTGCAGTGAAATTAAAAGACGCTTACTACTTGGAAGGAAAGTTATGACCAACCTAGATAGCATATTCAAAAGCAAAGATATTACTTTGCCAACAAAGGTCCATCTAGTCAAGGCTATGATTTTTCCAGTGGTCATGTATGGATGTGAGAGTTGGACTGTGAAGAAAGCTGAGAGCTGAAGAATTGATGCGTTTGAACTGTGGTGTTGGAGAAGACTCTTGAGAGTCCTTTGGACTTCAAGGAGATCCAACCAGTCCATTCTGAAAGAGATCAGCCCTGGGATTTCTTTGGAAGGAATGATGCTAAAGCTGAAACTCCAGTACTTTGGCCACCTCATGTGAAGAGGTGACTCATTGGAAAAGACTCTGATGCTGGGAGGGATTGGGGGCAGGAGGAGAAGGGGATGACAGAGGATGAGATGGCTGGATGGCATCACTGACTCAGTGGACGTGAGTTTGAGTGAACTGTAGGAATTGGTGATGGATGGGGGGCCTGGGTTGCTGCAATTCATGGGGTCACAAAGAGTTGGACACGACTGAGTGACTGAACTGAACTGCTTATCTACATTAGAATCTACCTTATGAAGTTATTAGATTACACCAGCTATATACTCTATATGCTTCCCTGGTGGCTCAGTGGTAAAGAATCTGCCTTCATTACAGGAGACCTGAATTTAATCCCTGGGTCAGGAAGTCCCCTGGAGAAAGGAATGGCAACCCACCCTTGTAGTCTTGCCTGGAGAATTCCATGGAGCCTGGTGGGCTGTTCATGGGGTCAAAAATTCGGACACGACTGAGCAACTAACCCTTTCACTTTCATGTACTCTCTTATTTGAGAGTTAAATTAGGTTTAAGTTAATATGTGTTATAATATTCATAATGTAATGGTACATTATTTATTTGTACAGTGCTTATTGGTACATAATAGTGGTACATGATTCATAACATAATGGTACACATAATATTCAGTTCAGTTCAGTTGCTCAGTGTGTCTGATTCTTTGTGACCCCATGGACTGCAGCACACCAGGCCTTCCTGTTCTTCACCGACCCCCGAAGCTTACTCAAACTCTTTTCCACTGAGTTGGTGATACCATCCAACAATCTCATCTTCTATCATCCCCTTCTCCTTCCTTCAACCTTCTTCAGCATCAGGGTCTATAAAAATGAGTCAGTCCTTCACATCAGGTGCCAAAATATTGGTGTTTTAAAGATACATTATTTCTCTAGGTACTCTGCTACCTGAACAATATGGAAACCCCTGTATTTCAGAAATGAAGAAAAGTGGAAATAACAAGATAATGGCACGAATAAAAATTAACAAAAGTAAGCAATAATTTGATTGTCATTTGACCACACTTACTGCCAATAACTCCCTATTTGAGGAAGCTCATATGGAGTAATTGAATGCAGCAGCACAGAATTTGAGTATCCCAGGATCCTTAGAGCAATGCCATCACCACCTCATGGCCATATTCTAATAGAGCTGTTAAGCTGTCCAGACATGAAACAGCTGTTTGAAATTATGAAAATGAGTATTTGAGGAGAAAGTAATATCAGTGTAATCTGAAAACAGAACTAGAATTCAGGAAATACTGATTTTAACTGGCTTCATCTCCCCCAATAGTGGGCATGTACCTTAATCTGTCTGAGTCTCCATCTCCTCATCTGTAAGTAGACAGAAAATAGCTGCATGGATCACATGAATAATAAATGATACTTTCCGATCCCTATTAACTAATCTTTGTATATTCAATTTTTCTTCAGTCTTTTCTCCAGGTATTGTCTGGACTTAACTTCACAAAACATTCATCTGCTCACCAAACTTTCACACTGGAAAAGGATTTAGTATATTCCCATTATATAGAAGAATATTCTAAAAGTTCAAATTCTAATATTTGAGGCTATCTTCAATTCTATCTAATCTGATTCTTTAAGCTTTATAATGTCTCAGACTTCCCCACAAAGAAGGAAACTAAGTATTTATTATTTTATGAATAAATTGAACTTAACTTACTGCTGTGCTTTTGCATGGACTTTTCCCTCTGCCAGGAATGTTCTTTATCAACTGTTGAAATTCTTCAAGATCTATCAGATATACTATCATATTTGCTATCCCTTCCTCAATAAATTCATCTGAAACTCACTCCTCCTTCAGCCATATATTTTACTTTTGCTCAGTATTCAAAATAATTTATGAACATTTATCCTCCTAAGAGATGTTCAGTTCTAGTGTTGGTAAACCTTGACAGAGCCTAACACACTGGGATTGCTCAATAAATGTTTGCTGAGACAAGTTAGAGTTAGTTGATTAATCTTTATAAACAATGAGCATTCTATTGTTAATGTTACATAATAGTCTATGAAGATTATTACCTACTGCCTACACATCTCTGATTTATTTATACTAACTCACTGAACAACATTCTTTATTAATGCTGCTATTATTGGTAGGCTAATTATTGTGCAGCAGACTTACTCTTGATACCTTAAAGTCAGTACATAATATCTTACATAAGCAGTAAGAAGAATAGAGAAATGCAGAAATATACCTACTTCTAAATAATTTTAGCACATATATATGTATGCTTTTTCAAACTCTCTTCTCTGAGTTGTAAATATTGATAAAAACAATAATTGTGAAAGGGCACATCCGTTAAGCAAAGGATGGAATACTATGCATTGTTAACAGAATTAAAATTGTGGATTTGAAATTAACTCCACACTTTAGTTGCTATGTAACTTGAGGAAGTTACTTAAATGTTTTAGCTTCAGTTCTCTCAGCTGTAAAATGGAAATGTTAATAACATTGATCTTTTACAGTGAACATGAAGTATACGGGATAAACACACCCACACAATTTTCAGTCTTGAGTCTGGTACATCATGCACAATCAGTAATCATTAGTTTTTTTTTTAATATTTTATATGTTTTTATTATATAAGCCATACAAACTCATTATGGAAAATTAATTTTGAAAAAAAAACAAAATTTAAAAGGGGAAATGTTCCCAAGACATTATTAATATCTCATTGTTTTCTTCCAGCCTTTAGGCATAAGTCTTTGGTTTTTTTTTTCTTATTTTTTTTATTTTTTTTATTTTTTAAATTTTAAAATCTTTAATTCTTACATGCATTCCCAAACATGAACCCCCCTCCCACCTCCCTCCCCATAACATCTTTCTGGGTCATCCCCATGCACCAGCCCCAAGCATGCTGCATCCTGCGTCAGACATAGACTGGCGATTCAATTCACATGATAGTATACATGTTAGAATGTCATTCTCCCAAATCATCCCACCCTCTCCCTCTCCCTCTGAGTCCAAAAGTCCGTTATACACATCTGTGTCTCTTTCCCTGTCTTGCATACAGGGTCGTCATTGCCATCTTCCTAAATTCCATATATATGTGTTAGTATACTGTATTGGTGTTTTTCTTTCTGGCTTACTTCACTCTGTATAATCGGCTCCAGTTTCATCCATCTCATCAGAACTGATTCAAATCATTAGTTTTTGTATTAATGATTACAGTGATTAGCATTTTACTTTTGTCAGTATAGAATGAAAATTGGGATTCTTGATGAATCTTTCATTTTTACTTAATTCTTGGGACAAATAAAGACTTTGTAATACTGTAATTAATCAATAGCTCATCTATGTTACATTTTATAGGTTCTGAGGGTTTTATTGAAATGGTTATGACCAACTTAGATAGTATATTCAAAAGTAGAGCCATTGCTTTGCTGACTAAGGTCCGTCTAGTCAAGGCTATGGTTTTCCTGTGGTCATGTATGGAGGTGAGAGTTGGACTGTGAAGAAGGCTGAGCACTGAAGAATTGATGCGTTTGAATTGTGGTGTTGGATAAGACTCTTGAGAGTCCCTTGGACTGCAAGGAGATCCAACCAGTCCATTCTGAAGGAGATCAACCCTGGGATTTCTTTGGAAGGAATGATGCTAAAGCTGAAGCTCCAGTACTTTGGCCACCTCATGCGAAGAGTTGACTCATTGGAAAAGACTCTGATGCTGGGAGGGATTGGGGGCAGGAGGAGAAGGGGACGACAGAGGATGAGATGGCTGGATGGCATCACGGACTCGATGGATGTGAGTCTGAGTGAACTCCGTGAGATGGTGATGGACAGGGAGGCCTGGCGTGCTGCGATTCATGGGGTCACAAAGAGTCGGACACGACTGAGCGACTGGACTGACCTGAAAGCCATGTCCTGAATATAAAACATATATTAAGTGAGAACCAATACTATAAAATGCATAACCCCAAAAGTAATGATTAGTTTATCAACCATTCCCTGTTTTCTCTTAAGTTAAATTATAGACTGTGTATAAGTGGACACTTCACAGGATCTTGCTCCATTCTTTACTGTTGAAGAATGCCTTGGGTATATTGTAACCAGATATTACTTGATGAGCCATGTCAGCTACTATGGCACTTCAGATGAAATTTTCAAGACATAAGAATACTGGAATTAACTTAGTTAACATATTTGTTGATGTTGTTTAGTTGCTTAGTCCTGCCTGACTCTTTTGGAGACCTCCATGGACTATAGCCCACCAGGCTCCTGTGTCCATGGGATTTCCCAGGCATGAATATTGCAGTGGGTTGTCATTTGCTTCTCCAGGGGATCTTCCTGACACAGGAATTGAATCCACATCTCCTGCATTGGCAGGCTGATTCTTTACATTGAACCACCTGGAAAGCCCTACTTAATAGATATGATCCGTTAATACACAGTTTCTGGTGTTCATTTTTTTATGATCTCTCATAACAACACCATGCCTTTCTAAGGTAAATCCTCCCCCCTTCCCAACAAATATTACTAAAACCCACCTTGAAGCTTCCAGGCGAATCTAACCTGGCTGTTTTATTAAACAAAGATCCTGCCTTCACACAGAATTAATATTTGACTTAGAGATGTTAAAGTGAAAATTACCAGTAGGTATCCAGTATTATCATTTTTATCTGGTGTTATTACTGTGCAAAGAAGAAAAAATTTGAAATTGAGTTTGACTATAGTTTACCTCTTATTATTATTCATGGTTCAGAATTAGAAATTTGAGAGTGAATTCTACTGGAATTGTGAAAATAACTGGAATTTTTGTGAATGTATAGTGTTACAGAACTTTCAAAGAGTTTGGTGGACAGTTACCTGAAAAGCTGCACAATGTGGGTAAATTATTGTAAATATTTTGAGCTAAATTTTCTCTACCTGAAAATAGCAATAATTACCTCTTAAAGATATTGCAAAAATTACAGAAAATAATATTTTTCAAGTGTTTAACACAGTGCTTCACAGACTTCCACTTTTAGTTGCAGGGTACTTTTTAATTCTAGATAATTAAAACTGGATGGATAATATGATAAACAAATTCCAAAGAGCTCTACAATCCTCCAGATCCTATGCTCTGGTTAGTCAATAAATGTTGATGTCAGTATTGCTGTGAAGGATCTTGCAGATGTAAATAAAGTACCAAGTCACTTGACTTCACAGAGTTTTCTTTAGCTTGTAGCAGAGGAGGAAATCAAAGGGAGCTGAAGCATAAAGGAGATTCAACTGACAATTCAACATTATCAGCTACAATTTTTTGAAAACATCCTTGGCAGGGACTAGCAGGGGATCTGTAGGAGATGACAGGAGCTCTGGCCAATAGCCAGAAAATGAGGATTACAGTCTATAAGCACACGGAACGGAATTAAACCACAATCTGAGTGAGCTCAGAAGTATATTTTCCTCCCCAGACCTTCCGTAAAAGAGCCCAGGTGTGAGACTGCTTCAGTGTGAGACCCTGGGCAGAGAACTCAGTTGAGCCATGTAGGACTTGCAACCAGTAGAAAATTGTGAGATGATAAAACAGAGTTGTCTTAAGTCTTTTTATTTATGGAAATTTGCAGAGTAGCAATCAGTTCCTTTCAGTTGCTCAGTCTTGTCTGACTCTTTGCGACCCCATGAATCACGGCACATCAGGCCTCCCTGTCCATCACCAACTCCCAGAGTTCACCCAAACTCATGTCCATCAAGTTGGTGATGCCATCCAGCCATCTCACTGTCCATCAGCCATCTCTGATGGACAGACAGCCATCTCTGTCATCCCCTTCTCCTCCTGCCCCAAATCCCTCCCAGCATCAGGGTCTTTTCCAAAGAGTCAACTCTTTGCATGAGGTGGCCAAAGTATTGAAGTTTCAGCTTCAGTATCAGTCTTTCCAATGAACACCCAGGACTGATCTCCTTTAGGATAGACTGGTTGGATCTTGCAGTCCAAGGGACTCTCAAGAGTCTTCTCCAACACCACAGTTCAAAAGCATCAATTCTTTGGCGCTCAGCTTTCTTCACAGTCCAATTCTCACATCCATACATGACTACTGGAAAAACCATAGCCTTGACCTTTGTTGGCAAAGTAATGTCTCTGCTTTTGAATATGCTATCTAGGTTGGTCATAACTTTCCTTCCAAGGAGTAAGCATCTTTTAATTTCACCACTGTAATCACCATCTGCAGTGATTTTGGAGCCCCCCAAAATAAAGTCTGACACTGTTTCCCCATCTATTTCCCATTAAGTGATGGGACATGGATGCCGTGATCTTCGTTTTCTGAATGTTGAGCTTTAAGCCAACTTTTTCACTCTCCTCTTTCACTTTCATCAGGAGGCTTTTGAGTTCCTCTTCACTTTCTGCCATAAGGGTGGTGCCATCTGCATATCTGAGGTTATTGATATTTCTCCCGGCCATCTTGATTCCAGCTTGTGCTTCAGCCCAGCGTTTCTCATGATGTACTCTGCATAGAAGTTAAATAAGCAGGGTGACAATATACAACCTTGATATACTCCTTTTCCTATTTGGAACCAGTCTGTTGTTCCATGTCCAGTTCTAACTGTTGCTTCCTGAGCTGCATACAGATTTCTCAAGAGGCAGGTCAGGTGGTCTGGTATTACCATCTCTTTCAGACTTTTCCACAGTTTGTTGTGATCCACACAGTCAAAGGCTTTGGCATAGTCAAAAAGCAGAAATAGATGTTTTTCTGGAACTCTCTTGCTTTTTCCATGATCCAGCAGATGTTGACAATTTGATCTCTGGTTCCTCTACCTTTTCTAAAACCAGCTTGAACATTTGGAAGTTCACAGTTCACATAGCAATCGAGCACCATAACATATAAATGTTAGGTTTCTTTACCTCATAATCAATGTGCATTCTTTAATTTTTACTAATTTTTCTCAATATTTATCTTTTTGCTTTAAAAACAAAAAAAGTTACATTAAATATTTGCTGGTAAGATAATTGTCTTTAAATCATTTGATCTATGACCTTTGCTTTCTACAAGTCTCCATCTATATATTAAGATATAGGATCCCAAGGTTGTTTTATCTAAGGATAGAAAAAAAAATGTGCTTAATGCTGTTGGAATAATCTTGTCACAGTTGTACAATGAGTTACTGTACTGTCTCCAGGCAACAGTCTACCATGAGAGAGAAACTCCAAATGTAACGGTCTTCTCTTGAGTCTCATCCTTGTTAGTATCATGTGGTACTACTTTTACCAATACACTCCCTGGATTTTACACATCAGCACAGTTATACTTTGAGCCTTACATCTTTTCTTCTTCATCTGACTCTGTGGCCATATCTGACTCTATAAAAATGTTTTCCGAATATCAGTGTTCCTCTCATTGCTTTCTTGCTTTGATTACATGTTTTGATTCATGGATTTCATCTATTCATGATTTCAGTTCTCACTTTTTTGAAGCACCTAACCCAGGGCTTGTCAGCAGCAGTAGCTCTTTACACATATAATATTTAAAACTATTAATGACTCCCAAGTTTATGTTTCTAACTGTAATTCCTCCCAAGCCATTGGAGCTCACATACAGCTATTTATGAGACATACTCATTTTGATGCAGAGTTTCCAAGTAAAACACTAGGGTCCTTGTTAACATGTTTTAAATAATAGAAATATATACCAAATATTGCATGGGACATACTTATGCTAAAATACAGACTATTTACCTGAAATCCAAATTAAACTAGAGTTCATGTATTTTTATTTTTTACATTTGGCAAATATAGTTTGAAGCACATTGAAATATTGAAGTCAAGATTTCCAAACTAAATTAATATTATTACACATAGCAGCAACTGTGATGTCCTTCATTGTTAGATTAATTGAGCCACTTAAGCTTGGTTCCTCAGCATAAATAAGTGGTGTAGCTGAGTAATTAATTAATAAAGCACAGACCTAGACCCCCAGTTACAATTGATCAAGTCTACCTCTTAGCTTCATCACTTAACAGCTGCGGGCATGCTAAGACGCTTCAGTCGTGTCTAACTCTGTGACCCTGCCAGGTTATTCTGTCTGTGGGATTCTCCAGGCAAGCATCCTAGAGTGGGTCTGTGCCCTCCTCTAGGGGATCTTCCGGACCCAGGGATCAAACTCATGTCTCTTATGTCTCCTGCATCGGCAGATGGGTTCTCTACCACCAGCACCACCTGCAAAGCCTATAGCCAGTAGCAATCTACCAAATTTGCTAAAGGCTCTGTTTCCTTATAGTTAACAAGAAGATGATAACTGTATCCCATATCAATAGGCTCTCATAAGAATTAAAATATAGAATCATGCAAAGGACACAGTCGGTTATCTTGGAACTAACTACTCCATTCTCTTTCTTTCCAATTTATAGCTCACAGAGCATAATTTAAGGTAATATTGGACTGTAGCAAGAATTCACAGATACTCAAAGAGTGTTAGGAAGTAGTGAGCATCTTGATTTTTTTCAAATATTATTATAAGTACATATTTATTTGGTAGCTTTATAGAGCAGAAATAAAATTATTCATCAGATGCATCTATTTATATCCTTGTAAAGAGGATCTGATTCTGTGTCTCTATCACAATATTAATTTTTCCTATTTATGAGAAACTCCTGTTTAAGTTTTCTACAAAGCAAGAGGCAATGCATTATTTTAATTTTTTTCTAGTGAGGTTTGCAAAAGCTAATTATCTTTTGATGGATCTTGGCAATTTGTGTCTTTGTAATAGGTATTTGGCTAGATTTTCAAATTCTGGGGAAAACTTGCTAGGGGGCTGAGTAACAGAAAACATATTTTAAAAAATGCACACTGTCTAGTTTTAGGGGAAATAGTGTATCAGTGGAAGTTGGAACACTTTCCGTTGTTTGTGTTTTCCCTGAAACTAATCAGTCATTTGGCAATGAGGTAATGAGGAAGTTTACATTTGTCAGGAAATTAATTATATTCAATATTTCTTCTTACAAAAAGTTCTGTGGCTTGAAGTGGTTAAACTGGATCTATAGCATTCTGAAGTCAGCTGTAAAAGCCCTGGAATAATTTAATATTGTAATATATTTGAATGTTTCCATGTATTTAGATCATTAATTGATCATTAGTAACTGAACCTAAAAGTACCTGAGTGTGTACTGTATATGATTCACAATGCTAAGGACTATATTACGCAGGGAGTGTTTATAAGGAAGAGCTTCCATGGAATCTGCACCTTCAGGCATGCGTGCCTGCTAAGTTGCTTCAGTCAGGTCCGACTCTTTGCCACCCAAAGAACTGTAGCCCACCAGGCTCCTCTGTCCATGGTATTCTCCAGGCAAGAATACTGGAATGGGTTGCCATTTCCTCCTTCAGAGGATCTTCCTGACCCAGGGATCAAAGCGGCATCTTCTGCACATCCGGCACAGGCAGGCAAGTTCTTTATCACTAGCACCAAAGGCAGGTAAACAGAAATGACAGATAGGACAGACTGGAGAGGGGATTGGAGGAAACAGTAGTGATAATCTATGCATGTTCTGAAACAACGCCAGTGTAGAATAGTCCAGGTAAACATCCAGACTTGTGCTCAAGCCATGGCAGCACACTGAAGAGAAAGCCAGGCAATAGTCCATAATGTCTTACTTAGAGTGGGACAAAAGTGGAGGAGAAAGGAACTCTCTGAAAGACCTTCTAAAAGAACACAAGGTCTCATTATTACTTAAAATACCCATTAAAGTTAAACATAATGATAATCTTCAGCCAGGAAAGGGAGCTGAAAAATCTAACATTAAATCAACTGCTTCTATGTAAGTCAGGAATATTAAACCTCCTAGGTAATTTCCAACAGAATTATTTGACAAAAGCCTCTTGACCTGGACTGTGATATATCACTCATAATGACTCTGGCAACATGAATCTGCAAGGAATGAATCAGGCCATGAGATAGCATCAGGTCAAGGGTCAATTTGTTCTTTGGAAGGTCAATTTGTTATCACTGGATAACAGATTGGACTCTGCAGCTCAGTCAAAGCTTGAATCCAGCTGCTACCAGTCACTCGCTGCCCTGCACCAGTAATTTATATCAATCAGAGCACTCCTGGGGTTATCGCAAAACCTGAAATTGGGCCCTGGCATTTGAATTCTAAAGAAAACATCCCCTTCTTGCCTCCTAACACAGTTGCCTATTTAAAGTGTTCATACTAAAAATGTACTAAGTGTTCAGATTTTCTTATGTGTCTTGTCTGAAAAGTTATGATAGGATTTAGATATTAAGAAGAAAGAGTAAAGAAAGAAGTTCTCCCCTCTATTTTCAGCTACAGTGGCAGAGTTTGCTTTGTTTTCATTTGATTTGGAGATCTTTGAGGAAAGACATTAATTTCATTTAATGAATCTGAAAGGTTCCCTTCAACAAGGCCAAAGGTAGAGAGAAATTACTATTTCTAAGCCTTCAAATAAACAGGGCCACAAACAGAAAATGCAAGAGCTCAAATAGCTGGTCCAAATCTTAGGTGACAAGGAAGCAAAGCATATGGCAAAGTCTACTCTTTAATGACCATGAGATTTATATAGAATTTCAAGATTGAAATGTGCAGGAATTACATCTCTATATAAAGGCATTGGAAGGACTGATGTTGAAGCTGAAACTTCAATACTTTGGCCACTTGATGTGAAGAGCTGACTCATTTGAAAAGACCCTGATTCTGGGAAAGATTGAGGGCAGGGACGACAGAGGATGAGATGGTTGGATGAGATCACTGACCCAATGGACATGAGTTTGGATAAATTCCGGGATGAGGGACAGAGAGGCCTGGCATGCTGCGGTCCCTGAGGTTGCAAAGAGTCAGACATGACTGAGTGACTGAACTGAACTGAATAAAGTCATCAGAATTACTTATTATGGTATTATTTTACATGGCAAAATATTCCTATCATATATCTATCATGATTACATTACTTGCAACTAGAGGGCAATGTAAAGCCATGAGATAAAACAAGTATTACAAGGCCCTTCCACTATGCCTTTATGTTTGTTCCCAAGTCTCCAATCTGTCTCCATCAAAAAAGAAAGAAAGAAAGAAACATAGCCATCAAATATCAGGATTGTTTCTAAACCCAGGAAAGTTTGAGACAAAAAATGTGATTGTTTTTCTATTTTATTATATCAGTAAAACAGTTATCTTAGATAACTTTTCAGCCATATGGTTTTTAGTTAACTTCTGCCTCAGTCTTTAAACCCTTGTCTCTTTTGACCTTTAGAGCAGTATTATGCTAATCATAATTTCTCATATTTATTTTTTAAGCCCTTCTGTTTCCATCTCTTCCTAAGTACACTGGAGTCCTTCTTACTCTCCATTCTTTCTGCTTACATAGCCTTACTGGAAGATCTTAAATTACTTTAAAGATTTTAATAATCATCCATAGGTGAAAAAGGTTTCCCAGATAACTCAGTGGTAAAATATCTGCCTGCCAAAGTAGGAGACACGGGAGTCAGGGGTTCAATCCCTGGGTCGGGAAGATCCCTTGGAGGAGGAAATGGCAATCCACACCCGTATTCTTGTCTGGGAAACCTCATGGACAGGGGAGCCTAGTGGGCTAAGCCTGTGGGGCTACAAAGAGTCAGACATAACTAAGACTAAGCATGGTGGTGGTGGTTTAGTTGCTAAGCAATGTCTGACTCTTGCAACTCCTTGGACTATAACCTGTTAGGCTCCTCTGTCCATGGGATTCTCTAGGCAAGAATACTGGAGTGGGTTGCCATTTCCTTTTCCAGGAGATCTTCTCAACCCAGGAATCGAACCCAGGTCTCCTGCATTGCAAGGAGATTTTTTTTTCCCAACTGAGCTACAGGGGAAGCCCCAGGCATATAGGTAAACAAATTCCAAATCACTGTCTAACTATGACTTCTCTATGACTTTCAGATTTAGAAATCTAAATATCTGTTTGACTCTCCTTAGAAAACTATATTGGAGAAAGAAATGGCAACCCACTCCAGTATTCTTGCCTGGAGAATTCCATGGACACAGGAGCCTGGCAGGCTACAGTCCATGTAACCCTTCCTGTCACAAAGAGTCAGACACAACTGATCGACTATAGCTCAGACAACTATATGCATTTTAAAAACTCAGTATGTACACAGTTAGACACATTATCTTCTTTTCCAATTTATTCCGGCTTCACCAAGCATAGTATTTTACTTCATGCTGTAGAATTGTCTTATTCAATATCTTTCTAGAAGCCACTTTCACTGTTTCTATCATTCTTGTTAGTCTTAGTTATTTCTAAAACCTGCCCTTCTGTGGCTTTCTTATTGTCAAGACCTTAGTTGAGTCCTTCCTCACTTCTAGCCAAGAAAAATGTAAAATCTTCTTATCTCAAATGTTTATCTTAAAATATATCTTGCCTACCATTGACTAATTAGTTAATTCAAAATATACTTGTTAGCTAATTAATATATACCAGATACTAGTAAGGGTGTTGAGATTTTACAACAGTAAAATAAGAAAGATATGACTCCCCTACCTTCAGTAATTTTTTTGTTTGTTTGTTTTGGCAAAGTGATGAAAGAAAAAACATGTAAAACTTAATTAAACAAGGTAATAAATAATAAAATTGCTAATGCTGATAAGTGGTGTGCATAAAGGAAACAGTGTACTTAAGATGAAAATAATACGATAAAGAAATTTAATTCCACTTTCAAGGAATACCTTTCAGAGGAAGTGATATATAAACCTACTCTAAAACATGACAGAGAGCTAGCCATGGGAAACGTTTGTATGTATGAGGGGGTTTGGTTGTGGTGCTGTAGAGCCTTCCAAGAAGAGGAGACAATAAATTCAGAGGCTGCTGGTGGAAAAGAGTTTGGCATAGCCAAGGAATAAAAACCCAAAACAATGACAATAACAAAAACAACTGTCACTAGGTCTGCTGTTTTCTCCCGTGTATTAGTTTTATATGGCCATCTTAAAAATGACCACACTCTTGGTGGTTAAATGCAACACCAGTTTATTATTTTCAGTTCTCTAGCTTGCAAGAATGACAAGAGTGTCACTGGAATAAATCAGCCACTGTATTGCTGTATTCCTTATTGAAGGCCTAGAGGAGAATTCATTTCCTTGCCTTTTCCAGTTTCTAGAGGCTACTTGCATTCTGTGGCTCATGGTCCCTTCTCCACCTTCAAAACCAGTTCTGTGGTATCAACCATGATTTCCTTCAGTAGCCTCATCTCCCTCTGATTGCTTCTCCTGTTCTGTCTTTCCCATCTACACTTAAGGACCCTAGGATTACATTCAACTCACCAGCAATATTTAAGATAAACTCCCTTATAAAATTTATATGTATTTGTTTTAATTGGAGGACAATCACTTTACAACACTGTGGTGGCCCCTTCCATACATCGACATGGATCAGGCATGGCATAAACTCCCTATTTAAGGTCAGAAATTTAGCAACCTTATTTATGTTCATCATCTTAATTTGACCAAAATGAAAATTTTCAGATTTTACCCAGTAGTTACTGGTGACCCATTGACCATTATAATCTTTCAGAGGAGAGGTAGAAAAGCTGGGGAAGGGTTTCAGGCAGGATTGTCTGGCATTAAGTTTACAGAGGTACACTGGAGAAGACACTGCCCTGATAAAACCTCCTTTTGAAAATTTTTTTAACAAGAAAAGTACATTTTAAATTATTTAAAGTTCACAGTTTAGAGCTCCTAATGTCTTAAATATTTATTTTTCCACCTTTAGTACTAGTAAAATGCTAAGGCTTAATAGAAGAATTGATTACTGAAATTCAATTGATTGGGTTGAATCATCTACTTACTTTTGTGGAGTAATATTTTTTACATTAGACAAATATTTCTCAATTATATTGATGTATATTCATAAATATGGGCTTTCTCTGGTGGCTCAGATAGTAAAGAATCTGCCCATAATGCAGGAGACCTGGGTTCAATTCCTGGGTTGGAAAGATCCCCTGGAGAAGGGAATGGGTACCCACTTCAGTATTTTTACCTGGAAAATTCCATGAACAGAAGACCCTGGCGGGCTGCAGTCCATGTGTTGAAAAGAGTCGGACATGACTGAACTACTAACACATTCACTTTCATAGTCTAAATATTGCACTCATTTCTGTATGCATTTTACACAGCAAGTTAAGTTAGAGGCACGTCTTGCCTGTGAAGTGTCTTGTTAATTAGCTGGCGTGCTTATGTGTACTCAGTCACTTCAGGGTGTCTGACTCTTTGTGACCCAGGGACTGTAGCCCAACAGGTTCCTTTCTCCATGGAATTTTCCAGGCAAGAATACTGAAGTGAGTGGCCATGTCCTCCTCCAAGGGATCTTCCCGACCCAGTGATTGAAGATGTGTCTCAGTCGAACATGGCTTTTGCATTGGCAGTTGGATTCTTTACCACTTGAGCCCCTTAATTATTTGGCAATGAAGATAATACAAGGTACTGTATTTACTCAGGGTTTTTGCAGACAACACTCTACTAGATACATTCCAGTTTGAAGGGCTGTGTTCAGGCTTGAAGATAACACTCCAGATAGTGTCCATTCAATGTAAACACAGTGGGTCCAGATCTCCTATTTTCTCATTGCAGTGCCTCTGTTAATGAGTCCTCTATTAAAACAAACTTTGCACAAGAAGGTGATCTAGTAAAAGAACTGAGAAAGCATATCATGTGAGAAGGAGCACAAGGAAATGAAGATAATATGTCTGAAAAGAAAAACTGAAGAGGATATTGGTCGTGGCATTTTAAAATACCTAAAATCCTATCAAATGGAAGAGAAAATGAAATAATCTATTGGGTGAGTTGTAAAAAGGAAGCAAGTTTAGGAGCAATGTGAGGAATATATGTGTGTGCTACCTAAGAGTGAAACAGGCTGTTTCACTTTGAAAACAAAACAAAGTAAAACAACACACATTATTATCTGTTGGAAAGATACTATCATTGGTTCAGTAACTAGAGTGGATGACCCACAGAATTATTTCCAACTCTGTTATATTGCATGTAAATTATTCTAGCCACCACATCTATAGAATAAGGAAAACTTTGGTTCTCTAATTGCTAAATTCTAAATTTCTCAACAAGTGAACATAAAGATTGACATTATCTTAAAATCATTAAATCAGAAGTAGTTGATTTTATATTGATGTTACATCATACTACAGGCTGAAATCCAGTGCATTGGTGAGCTTGGCAAGCTTTCCTACTGTGGATCTTTAAGAAACAGAATCAGAAATATCTAAGAAAACATGAATGATGATGAAAGTACAGTATTATAAATTATTATTCCTTAGAGAATAGAAATTGATTTCCTTAAACTAAGGACAATATCTGAAGCCTTTTGCTGCAATAAAAAATTGAGTACATGTGATATACCACAAAACTGTATTTTATAGGCTACCAAATTCAAAGAAATAAGTAAAATATATTATGTGTACATATATATGATCATTATTGAAGGGTCACAGTTTAATTTCTTAAACAGAAGAGAAAACGATGAGCCATATTTCTTTGAAGCTACAAAATATGCCTACTTGACTGAATAGAACTTGATAAATTTTGACTGAATTTTAGTCTATTTTCAAGTTTGCTTGAGCATTTTTAATTTATTAAATGTAATATCATAAAATAGTTACTTTCATATAATGCTGACAGGACTGTAATTTGGTACAAACTTTCCAAAGGGCAATTTGATAATACATTTCAAAAGTCTTAAGTATTTGACAACCCAAGGCCACCTTTTAAGATAAATCTGAGAAAAAATCATGAATATGGGCAGGGATATAGATACAAGGCTATTTGTTGCAGCAAAGCTTAAAGACTGAAAAATAAAAACACTTTACATATCTAAAATTAAAGGTTTATTCTTCCATAAAATGAGATGGAATATAATCAATCAATTTATTGTAAATTAATGTTTAATAACATGGGCTATTATTTATAATAATTATATATATATATATGTTACCAAACAGAATTTATAGTTCTAACTAATTTTTTAAAGAATAATTAAACACAGTGTTAACAGTGATTATTTCTGCTTGTGAATTTTACTTAAAGCTTTCACATTGCCTTATTTTGCTTATTTTTAAAAAATATTCAATGTATAGTGTAATTTAACTTAATAATGAGAAAATATTTCTAACAAAAACAATTTTTTAAATTTTTTATTTGTTAGCTAATAATTGCTTACAACTATACCTGAAACTTAATGAACACAAAAATAAATTCTGATGACTCATTGTGTGGTAGCTGTGATCTATAAAAATGTGAGTTTGCCAAGACCTGAGTTAAACAAGAGCAGAGTTAGACCACTTGTATTAAGTAAACAACTGGAAGGGGTTAAATTAAAATAGTAAAACTGATTACCTTTTAAAGTTTTTCTTACTTTCTAACTTGCAGTATGTCTGATATTTTTATTTATTATTAAATAGATATCAACAACTACTTATTAATACACACATGTGCATACAGTATGTTGATTGTGTCAGGGAAAAAATGTTGACAACTAAATATAAAACATGAGATAAAACAAATTAGCAAAAACATGACATAAAGACAAATTAGCAAACACTGCAAGGTTATAATAAAATTTATTATTTTCTAAATCTTGAAAACTATTTGCCACTCATCAAGTAAAGACATACACTCCTTCATGTGTAGATAATTCTGGTTCATTCACATCATTAATTTATCTTCCCAAGATAAACTCAAAATAAAATAGTATTGAAATAACTCATGTCTAAACTCATTAAATGTCTTTATATAACTTTCCAATACAACTGATTATTCAGGGAGCCCTAATTTCTTTCCTGCCAAAATGCCTTGGAAAGGCAAGTTATGCAGTGTGAGTCAAGTATGTTCACACATGGCGCCATTTTGTAAAGATCATTAAGCCAGGCAGATTCTCTTACACAAAAACAGTTACTATGTATTTCCTTCAAAAGGATGCATTTCTGGAACCACTGGAACATGGGATCTCTATTACATTTAATGAAATGTACTGAAATCAGTGAAGGAATCAAACCCCTTCACTCCTTATTTCTTTTAGAGACCTTTGTAAATAAGTAAGGGCTTCCTAGATGGCCCAGTGGTAAAGAATTCCCTCAAAGCAGGAGACGCAGGTCCAGTCTCTGGGTTGGGAAGATCCCCTGGAGGAGGGGATGGCAACCCATTCTAGTGGTCTTGCCTGGAGACTCCCATGGACAGAAGAGACTGGTGGGCTACAGTTCCTAGTGTTGCAAAGAGTTGGACACGACAAGTGACTTAGCACACACGCATGTACGCAAGTAAAACTATATGTCATTTTGGACTGCGTGAGATTTCAGTTCAGTTCAGTTCAGTCACTCAGTCGTGTCTGACTCTTTGTGACCCCATGAGTCGCAGCAGGCCAGGCCTCCCTGTCCGTCACCAACTCCCAGAGTGAGATTTAGCCATGCCTATTTCCAGAAGGAAAGAAAAGCTCAAAATAGTCTTGTGATTTCACGTTCAAAAATACAAATTATTATACAATAAATAGAAAGGCATTTCTTTAATATTTTCCCATGAGGATATAATCAGAAGGAAAAATACTTTAATAAAGGGAAAAACACTTGACAAAGTCAAGTGTGTAAAATGAGATTATGTTAAAATTCATCATTATCGTGCAACCATTTAACATCAAGTGTGTTATTGAAGTTGAATCACTGAACGAGAAAATATTATGAAAAGCACTCAATGCAAATAGAGAGAAATCACTTTAAAATATTTATGAGCTGCTCTTCATAAAATTTTGCTCAATACATTAAGAAAATTTTATGCCAAGATAAGTTCGTATTTTAGGAAATCTATTATTCTTCAATATAAATTATATACTTAGATTGCCACAGATGAGAAATCCTTTGCATATCAACAAGTTATTAAGCTCTAAAAATATTGCTTTTGCCTTTCTCAAAAAAAAAGTAAAGCATTGCACTTGATTCTGCTGATACTTTATTTTTAATATAAATTTATTTATTTTAGTTGGAGGTTAATTACTTTACAATATTGTATTGGTTTTGCCATATATCAACATGAATCTGCCACAGATATATTATATTATTTTAAATCATATGGTTGTCATAGAATTAGAAAACATAGTAGGATAGATGGTTTAGAAATAGCTCATTTCATTTTCAGGAATTTAAGGTAAAGAATTTCTCCCATTCATGTAGATTCTAGTTGAATATCTGTATCTAAACAGAAATCTTTTTAAAATGAATGTTTTATGGAGAATCATCACTTTTTTTTTCAAAAAAGATATGATGAATGAGTCCTGTTCTTACTCATAAACATCCCCTTTAATATTTCTTTTCTTACATCTTTTCTTAGTACCTGTTTTGAAACAGATAGTCTTTTAGTTAACATCTCAGACAGAACTCTTAATGGTCCTTCTTTTCCTCCACCTAGTCCTCAGATCAGCAAATCTCACAAACATTCACCTGGGTGCTCCCCCAAACCAAGAAATGATCCTTTGCTTCTCTTTTCTTCAAGGGCCCCTCCCTCAGCAGCTGACCTGTCAAATGCATGTTTCATGACTCACTTCTCTCCATCTGTGTTGTACTACCCTTGTTTAGATTATTGGTATCACTGATCCAAATTGCTAGCTAGTCTCTTCATCACAGGCCTCCTGATGGGCCTCCCTCTTCTCTGAACTCCAGTCTACACTCCACTAGCTAAAATCGTCTTATTTAAGATATGTATTGGATTCTGTGGGAGAGGGAGAGGGTAGGATGATTTGGGAGAATGGCATTGAAACATGTATACTATCATGTAAGAAACAAATCGCCAGTCTATGTTTGATACAGGATACAGGATGCTTGGGGCTGGTGCACGGGGATGATCCAGAGAGATGATATGGGGTGGGAGGTGGGAAAGGGGTTCAGGATTGGGAACTCATGTACACCTGTGGCTGATTCATGTCAATGTATGGCAAAACCAATGCAGTATTGTAAAGCAAAATAAAGTAAAAATAAAAATTTTAAAAATTAAAAAAAAAAGACACAAAGAATTTTCAACATGAGTAAATGGGAATGAGAGTTGAAACAAACGATGAATAACAGAAAAAAAAAAAAAAGATATGTATTAGGACATGGCATTGGCCTAAAACGCTCTGATATTTTTATGCTGGATTAGGAAATAAAACAAACAAAGCAACAAAAATCCCTTAAAATCTATACCAGGGTCTTCTCAGACCCTATTGAGAACTAGCTTCTCCTAACTTCTTTAAAGAAAAGTCGGAGAGTCAGACATGACCGAGCAACTGAACAACAAAGTTCTTTACTGCCAGCAAGGACCACTTACCCGTTCTCTGCACTCCAACGCTAGTCGTCTGTGTCTTCCTCAAACATGCCAACCTAATTGCTTCAGGGTCTTTGGTCTCACCGCTGCCTTCCCCCTCTCTCAGACAGTCTCATCACACTCCCTTCTGGTCATTCACGTCTCAAGTCAAATGTCACTTTCTCAGGGACCTTCTTTGCTCCCCTTGCAGTAAGTTTCCAACCTCCAACCATCACAGCATCCCACTTTATTTTCAATGATTCTGTGTTTATCAGAAACTTAAAAAAAATATTTCATTGCTCAGTTGATTAGGGCTTCCTTTCCTGTTTTAGAACTTGAGCTTTGTTTGCTGTTGTTCCTTTAGAACTATACTCAGACAAAGTAAGTGTTCAATGAGTTATATAGCTGAATAAGGTGATGAACCCCATGGAGGAAAACATCAATTCTTAAATGAGAAATGTAAGATTTCTGTTTTTATAAAGCTTTGTGGCTCAGAGGTTAAAGCGTCTGCCTGGAATGCAGGAGACCAGGGTTCGATCCCTGGGTTGGGAAGATTCACTGGAGAAGGAAATGGCAACCCACTCCAGTACTCTTGCCTGGAGAATCCCATGGAGGGAAGAGCCTGGTAGGCTGCATTCATGGGGTCGCAAAGAGTCAGACACGACTGAGTGACTTCACTTTCACTTTATAATGTACTTAATGAATTAGTCTGAAACATTAAAATCATCTTATAAAGTTTATTTTTGCATATTTTGAAGCTTTATCTTTTCAAACTTGTGTGGGTTACTTTTTTCTTTTGGACTTGAAATCTTCAGTAGATACAGCAGTATATTTTCATTTTCATGCGTCTTTTTACTTTAATCTTCTTATTAATCTGTCATAGTGTACTCTTTATTGCTGTGTCAGTTAAACCATTCTTGTCATCATGTATATCTGCGTGTTTACATTATAGTGCATTTACATGCTGGCATTTCCCCCTCAACTATTGCTTCTCTAATTGCCAGCATTATAAGTGACAGAGAGAATGTTTTAATAAAACACATATTTTATTCTGTGCCTTATTACATGTTATGAGAATTATGACAAGAAGAAAATGCATTAGGAAGCATATATCAACAAATCTCAATTTGTGTCACAAGATTATATGCCCATATGAAGCTTCGTTCCCTTCCTAGAAGATGGTTTTGATGTCAAACCTAAGAGTATTTTCTGATACCTCAGTGTCTGACATGCTGTACCTTTTATAAGTCTGAAAATCTTACATTCATGTTACAAGATTATGAAATATTTGTATGTGACTTATTAAATATTGTTATATGGCATAAATCAAATGAACTTTGAAGTCTGCAGAGTAAGAACAAAGTTTGGTAAGCATCCAGTGCTTATCATGACTAAGAAGGCTAGGAAAGTAAAATATTAGGTTAGGTTTACAGTGAAATTTAGTCTCTCCAAATGTGATATTATAAAAATTAGTATGTATGTATGTCTGCCTCCAGATATCTCTCCTGTTTCCAGACTTAATGAAACCAGATGTTGTCTTTTGGTTGTATTATTATTATTATTTAGATCTTACAACCAGGTGTGATCTCAGCAGTGTCATAGATAAGCTTAGACATATGGGGTTAAATTGACAGTGTTTCAGTCTTTTTTTTTTTTTTTTTCAATTTCCAAAGCACTCTGCTTTATATATAGCTTTCAACAGTTTTATGGGACTTGCCCCATTGGCTCAGGAGTAAAGAATCTGCCTACAGTTTAGGAGATGGAGGAAATGTGGGTTCAAAACCTGTGTCAGGATGATCCCCTGGAGAAGGAAATGGCAACCCACTCCAGTATTCTTGCCTGGAAAATCCCATGGACAGAGGAGCCTGGTGGACTTTCATATGTGGGATCACAAGAGTCAGACACGACTGAGCACACATGCACACACGGACAGTTTTTGTTATACAACTCTCTACTCTCTCTCCCTAAAAAGAGTCTAATTGGCTGTCTAATCAAAGGTCCTCAAGTAGTGGTGGACATAGATATGTATGATTTGTGGATTCACTATACACTTAAGAAATATATACACTTTTTTCCAAGCATGAGCTTGATTGTGCTGTGCTGTGCTTAGTCACTCAGTCAGGTCCAACTCTTAATGATACCATGGACTGCAACCCACCAGGCTCCTCTGTCCATGGAGATTCTCCAGGCAAGACTACTGGAGTGGGTTGCCATGCCCTCGTCCAGGGGATCTTCCCAACCCAGGAATCAAACCCAGTTCTCCCACATTGCAGGTGGATTCTTTATCATCTGAGCCACCAGGGAAGCCCAAAAATACTGGAGTGGGTAGCCTATCCTTTCTCCAGGGAATCTTCCTGACCCAGGAATTGAACTGGGGTCTCCTGTATTGCAGGCAGATTCTTTACCAGCTGAGCTGCCAGGGAAGCCCATTCCTATAGCGGCTCAGAGAGATATGTTTCCTACTCTCAGAAAGATGTGGTTGATGGAGATGATAATCACTTTACCTGATGAGAGTCATGGGAGCTAAAGCATAGTAACAAAAAGGCCCTTGTCCATTTGCTGTGATCCTGTAGTCATCTCACTACAGGAGATTTAAGACCATTGAATTATGGCGGCAATTTGATTATATGGTAAAGATAAAAGTATCAAAATATTTCTACTGCAGTTTATAATATAAGCATTTCTCTCATGTACTTTCAGTACAAACATCACATTAAGTACATTTCTCTGTCCATTAGTATTTTTTCTCTCTATCATCTATCCATTTCTGTACACCCAATTTTCATGTAAATTTCCTCTGAATATATAGTTTTCACTGAAGGTTATACATATTTTTTTCTATGCATCAGTTTAAATGGATGCAGAATGCAATTTATAACTGATTTTTACTTCATAAGAATCTTCTGAATTTGAGTGTATGGTGACTGGAAGCAGGAGCTTGCTCCTTGTCTTCTTTGAAGAAACAATTTAGTGAAGAAACTAAACTAAACTAAACTGAAAGAGATGAAGCATTTACTGTAAGCACAGTATGTGTGGAAGAACACATAGGTGAACTCTGAGTGAGTGGCCCCCGATAGGGGTGGTCTGGGTTGCTTACACGGGGCTGCCTCCTGGGTTGACTCTCACCAATCGTGTCGCTTGTGTCCTTATTTGGCCTGACTCAGGGTGCTTCCTGGTAGGTGCACACATCCCTCAGCCAAGATGGATTCCAGTGGGAAGGCGTCTAGGACGTTGCAGAACATTTTATGGTTGGTGTTTCCTCCCTCTGTTGGCTCGTCCCTAGACTAAGGGCCTTCTCTGCACATGTTCTGGGCTGGGAAATCCTCTTGATCACAAAAATTGTGTCAGTTTGCTTCCACCCAATCAGGGTCCCATCATCCTGCTAGTATCTTATCTTGAACTTTCAGCTGGAAACTGGATACAGCTGCTCACCCTGGGGCCCATTCTATTTCCTACCTACTTCCATTAATTATTTTATCCCAAATGATGGCCTAATGAAAACAAAGATAATAGGTTAGAAAGTGTTAACTGCTCATGTTTCATATGTCTTTAAGGCTAGACATTACATATAGTCTTTTACAATTTGCAGACCTAGATATGTGTTCAGTTTTAGATGCAGAGTAGAATACCTTTCAAATTCCACACTGTTTCTAAAGTTGAACATATATCTAGGTCTTCAAATTCTAAAAGACTATATTTTCCATACTCATGGATAAAAGCTATTAAGCACAATTTTATTTCATTTTTGTCTTTTCCAAATATTAGAAAGAAAAATTAGAAAATCCAGAAAACTTAGAGCACATGTTTTATAATTATTCATTTATCTTATCAATTTATGAATATGCAATATCTATATTGTTTTCTATTGCATTCCAGTTACTTTCTACATGTCAGCATATAGTAGTAACTAAACAATTATTTTTAAACTCACAACATTTCTTAGATGCGAATATATTAAACTGAAGTCCCCTTGTCAAACTTATGGCAAGCTTGTTTTAAGAATGATTGATTATGGCAAAGTGCCAGAAAAATGGAAAAACCTAAATAGTTGCTCTAAATCCTAACCAGATAATGGATTGACTATTCCAGACTTTAAGCTAAACAATGTTTCTATTTTTACTCATAAAGGAAGTGGAATGTCAATTATATTCCAAATCCAGCAATATCTAAAGTTTATTCTGTATAAGTTAAAAAAAAAAAAAAAACTCACTCCCTAAATATCAGTGATTTCACCATTGATTCCAACTTGTATGCTAAGAGAACACAGTGTCTAGAATATAGAAAATTGCTTTTAACTTCTTTTTAACTGAAAATAGGCTACAGGAAATTTAGATTGCTTTTCATTGAAATAAAGAGAGCCATATTTCTCTTTGCCAGGAGTCAGTACAATTACCTTATCCATCCAAAGGCAAATTTAAATATCAGCCAATATTAGTAGAGCAGATCAGTTTTTCTTTAAAGAACAATATACAATTCTTATAGCCAAAGTATTATTTGTAAATTATTTTCCTCCAGAAAAAAGACTTTTCAACTTCTCTACCATGATTTCTGATTTTATGAATCAGAATCCCATCAAAGGAAATCAGTAAAGAATATAGCTTATAGGTTAATTATTTACCTAGACATGGAGGGAAAAAGCTGTCACTTTCTTTTTCTTTGTTGAATAAGTAGGAATTACAAAATCCCATGATCCCATGCAGACACTGGCTAATTTGCAGTTGGGGGACTTGAGAGAAGATGACAGCTGCAGACAGTGTGGAGGAAAAACCACCTTGCAACATATTTTGTCTGGCTTTGACCTAGGGCCAGTATTCCCGGAGACATGATGAAGTGTGAAGAGTATTGGCAGGCATTTTAAACTAAAAAAAAAAAAAAAAAGTTATGCATTAAGGGAAAAGGCGACCAGGAGAGATGAATATTTGTGAGGTTTATAGCAAAAAAGAAAAAAAAAAAGGCAAAGCAATAGGAAGTAAAGAAACCCCCAAAGGGAATTTCTTACAACAGCAGCAGATTAGAAACAGGATGGACCAGAGCAGGAAGCTTATTTTTCCAGCTGGAACATTTCCCTGCAAACCTGAAGTAGATTTTGAAATGACAGACAAATGCCAAGGAAATGTAAAATCAAGAAATCATGATAGAATTTACAGGGGCTGGGAAAGTCTGAGGACTGGGAGGAAAGAAAGAGAGAGAGAGAGAGAGAGAGAGAGAGAGAGAGAGAGAGAGAGAGAGATGGAAAGAGTGGGGGTGTTGTGAAGAGAGGAAGGGGTAAAATCCAGAAGAATGGACCAGCATTCCGAACTTGGAACATTTCAGGAACAGAGCAAGAAAGCAGAGTAGTGTTTCTGCTACAGAATGAAGGCTTTCAAGTTAGAAGAAGAGTCTGAGGTAAGCCAGTCTAGATATTTTTAAATTTTATAGCCAAAGGAAATAAACTTCAAACCAAGTCATATGCACAGTCTCCATAGAGATACAGCGGAGCCCATCAGCTTTGACTGGAAGGGGCAGTGTTGGCCCTGTATGCACTGCCCTCGACTCATGCCTGGAAATTGACTTCTGGGCACTTTGAGATCTTTAAGGCTTTTCAGATTGCTTGAAAATAAGCCTGGTGTCACCTACTCCTTCCTTTATTATTTAGGAAACAGAATCTAAGGTCTTAGGGCTTGCAAATGTGTATTTTGAAGACCTATATGCTCTAAGGCTCGTTGCAGTTACCTGATGCCCTGGGTTCTGAATTTTCAGGCTCCTCCTGCTGAAAATAAAGGTCTTTGAACCTCTCTCAACACATTGCAGGTCATTGTTAATACTCCTTCCTGACAGACTTAACAATAGACTGATGAACTCCACTTTCACTCCTAGAAACAGAGAGGATGCTTCTCTTCTGCTTGAAACAGACGCTTTCACTGGGGCGGTGAATAAGGCAGGGGTGGTAGAAAATGAGGCTTCCTTTGCCTGCAACTCTGTCTGCTCTCATTGGGGCCTTCTGCCACAGATGGGGTTTTCCAACAGTTTTCTTCAGCCTCTCCAGCTTGTAATGATTTCTTTAATGATCATTTCAGCCACTGCCTGTCAGCTTTTCAGCCATGGCAGGTTCTACTGGCATTAACTTTGCTTCAGATGTTCAAGTTCGCAGCTTCTACTAGCTCCTCTGGTAGGATAATGGTGTTCCATGATCACTCAGTACCTGGCAGAGAAAAATTCTTTCACTGTCAGTACTGCCTCTGCAGTGTCCTTCTTAGAAGTACTTCTATGAAAGCTTTTTTTAAACCACAGCTACCTTGCAGCACACCTCTTTCAGTGCATGATTTCAGATGTCCATATAGTTTCTTTCAGAAACCACATCTTTGTATATACACACATTGTCACATTTATGTTACTTTTTTCCCTTTAACTTTGCCTTGAAATGAATTCTGACCTTGTTGGCAGAAGTATCAGGTGAGTGTTGTCTATTCCACTTTCTAAAGATGTAATATCAAGAAAACTGTAAAATTTCTAAGAAATCTCTTATCTCTTAAGTGTTCAGATGGAGATAAATCCTAATCAACTCCAGAGATACTGGAAGCCTCAAGTAAGTCACACTAATGTGAAAATGTTTTCAAAATTGTAAACTATTATGTGAATATAAGGGATTGTATAACCACAGTCAAAACGGTATCAATCTGTTTCCTCTGCCTTCTTAAGGCTTAAGGCTCTCACTGAAACAAAGGGGGCTCAGACAGTAAAGAATCTGCCTGCAATGCAGGAAACCTGGCTTCAGTCCCTGAGTTGGGAAGATCCCCTGGAGGAGGGCATGGCAACCCACTCCAGTATTCTTGCCTGGAGAATCCCTGTGGACAGAGGAGCCTGGCAGGCAATAGTCCATGGGGTTGTAAAGAGTCGGACATGATTGAGTGACTAAGCATACACATTCAAGTCAAGGAATCTAGTTTAGTAATATGCAAATTTAGACAATAGGATAGTTGGCAAATTCTCCCAATTCTTCATTTAGTCCCATGTACATGGAGCAATTATTTTTAAGTATTGAGTAATGAAAATATTTTCTAGTATCCCATAATTTTCTATATAAAAGATACACAAGTGTACAATTCTTGGGGATCAAATATCTTTTTTGTCAGTGAATGAGCTCATTGAATAATTTGATTTTAATGCTTTCAGCATCCAGTTGATCAATCTGGCTGTTAAGAAATTTGTGTGGTTGTTACATGCAACTTCACCAGCATGATCTTATTATCAAATAAACATACACACACATATGTTTATTCACAATAAATATTTAGTAAAAGTATTTCACTTACAGTATTTGCAACCTTGCTTGCCTCTTCTCTGTTCCATCTCTCCACAAAGCAGATTCTGACTTTCAGTGGCTTAAGCCAGAATCCAATCCTTCATACCTTGACTCTTTCCTCTTACATTTTATCAATCACAGAAGACTCCTGATTCTATCTCCTAAATGTGTTTTGAATTTATCCATTTCTTTCCATCCCCATTGGCATTTCTCTATTACAGATCACTGTTACCTCTGACATTCATGGCGGCAACAGTTTCCAAATTAGTTTTCCTGTCTCCAGTTTTCCCGTCAGTCACCCTACAGCAATCTACATGCGATCTAAATGCAAATTTAGTCCTATAAACCAGAAAGTAAGCTCCATGAGATCAGGACCTGGGTCTTTCTTTCTCACCTCTGTATCCTGTGATTTATGCACTGATTTTTTCCATTCAGCAAACATTTAAAGAGTGTTTACTATATACAAAGCAAGGTTCTAAGCATTGGAAATTCAATGCAGAATAAGACAGGCAGAATGGCTTTGTCACCAAAGAAACTTACATTTCAGGAAAAGAAGACAGACACAAACAAAAGTAAAGAAAGTATAAGGAAGTGAAAAGTGCTATGACACAAATAAACTTGCGGTATGACAAACAGTAGCCCACGGGCTGCTTTGGGTAAGGCATTTCAGGAAATGCTCCTTGAAGGAACTGATGGGCATTAAAGGCTGTCACTCTCCTCCTTATACATTTTCTGGGGTCATCATTGTCCTCATGAGATAGAATGAGGTCATGATTTTTCAGATTCTTATCTTGTATTTTTCAAGGATAATCTTTAGCCACTATTGAGCATTCTGTATTATTTAATTTCAATTTTTCTTATATGGTTCTCATACTTTACCTGGCATTACATTCAGAGGAAGGTTATGTTAAAACAAAGATTCCAGGCTCCAATCCAAGGGTTTTTATTCATTTGATTTGGAATGGAGGTGGGAATGGGCATGTCTAATACATTGTCTCCAGGTGATGCCAATGATGCTGGTCCAGTGACCAACGTTGCACACTCACACAACCACCTGCAGTTTTCCTTCACACTCTTCGGCTGTGTCTATGGAGTTTCACTAGCCTGCCCCAACTCCTTTACCTTTTTTGCATTGTTTGCTCTTATTCATTTTGCATGTCTCAGTAATTTTTTATCTACTCCAAGGACATCCCCTAAATACATATTTTCCTCTCTTCTAGGTGCTCCATAAAGTCATACTGCACCCCAGTCTTATTGCTCTTATTATGCTTTCTTATTCCTATATTTGTATGGGCTTCCCAGCTGGCGCTAGTGGTAAAGAACCTGTCTGCCAATGCGGGAGACATAAGAGACACAGGTTCAATCCCTGCGTCATGAAAATCCCCTGGAAGAGGACGCAGCAACCCACTCCAGTATTCTTGCCTGGAAAATTCCCATATATAGAGGAACTTGCAGGTTATGGTCCACTGGGTAGCAAAAATTTGGACATAACTGAAGTGAATTAACAGGCAGCATGTTTGTACACCTGATCCATGCCTCCTTGTCTGTATTTTTCGCTGATATCTCTTTATTGCCTCGCATAGTGCCTGGCACTTTTCAAATACTTTTTATTCAAGAAATGCCAGTGCTCTAATGACTGCTAGTTTGGTCAAATGATTTTCTGCATAAGCTGTGTGAATTTGGAAAATGATTAGATGTAACAAAAGCCTAATAATTTGTAAATGCCAGAGAGAGGAGTTCTTAAAAGAGTAAACATTTTGAATGAATGGATGCCTTCTATTAAGACTGTGATTTATGGATTGAACTTCAAGAACATAATCCCTATCTCACCTTGAAGAAAAATGGCAAAGTATTTTTTAATTATGGAAAATACTACAGGAATAAAAATAATGATATGTCTACCTGTAGATTGACAGAAGAAGTTAATAACTTTTTTTTTCCTGTTTCTGTCCCATCACTTCATGGCAAATAGATGGGGAAACAGTGGAAACAGTGACAGGCTTTATTTTTTTGGGCTCCAAAATCACTGCAGATGGTGACTGCAGCCATGAAATTAAAAGACACTTACTCCTTGGAAGGAAAGTTATGACCAACCTAGACAGCATATTACAAAGCAGAGACATTACTTTGCCAACAAAGGTCTGTCTAGTCAAGACTATGATTTTTCCAGTAGTCACATATGGATGTTGAGTGTTGGACTATAAACATAGCTGAGCACTGGAGAATTGATGCTTTTGAACTGTGGTGTTGGAGAAGACTCTTGTGAGTCCCTTGGACTGCAAGGAGATCCACCCAGTCCATCCTAAAGGAGATCAGTCCTGAATATTCATTAGAAGGACTGATGCTGAAGCTGAAGCTCCAATACTTTGGCCACCTGATGTGAAGAGCTGACTCATTTGAAAAGACCCTGATGCTGGGAAAGATTGAAGGCAGGAGGAGAAGGGGATGACAGAGGATGAGATTGTTGGATGGCATCACTGAATCAATGGACATGAGTTTCAACAAGCTCTGGGAGTTGGTGATGCACAGGGAGGCTTGACATTCTGCAGTCCATGGCTCGCAAAAGAGTCGGACATGACTGAGCACCTGAACTGAAATGAACATTAATTAATTAATTTGACCATGTCAAATCTTAGCGGAGCAGTCAGGCTCTTCTTTGCAGTGCTCGGGTTCTCAGTTGTGGCATGAGGGCTTCTCTTCAGCTGTGGTTTGCAGCTTTAGTTGCCCTGAGGCATGCAGATCTTAGTTCACTGACCAGGGATCAAACCTGTGTCCCCTGCATGGGAAGGTGGATTCTTAACCACTGAATCACCAGAGAAATCACCAAGAATTTTTTTTGAAACAAATATTATAATATTCCCTTTACTATTTTAATAATTATTTTCTTCCATGTATTTTACATTGAAGTGATTCTGAAACAACAAAGGAAGTGAACAGAAGAACATTATCATTGAGCCAAGAAAGAATAAGTCCTCTTAAATGCTTTTAATACATGTTTTCTTAGGTGTGAAATTATGAGTAAAAAAATGGTATTGTTCATTAGTCAATCAAGGCAATGTTAATTAAATTGAAAAAGTATCAACAATTTCATCTGGTTGATACTTAATCAAAGGAAGGAAATACGGACAGTGTGAAATAAATTTGAGATAGGAAATCTTCCAGACCATCTAATTACTCAGCTTCTTGATTTTCCCTGCCATCAGTGACAGTACATTCACTGCCATGGTCTAAGTTAATGTGAAACAAGGGGCTAACATAGATCTCCACTAAAACTGAGCTTTCCAGTATGAGAAATCAAAGTGGAAGACAGCAAGAGGAATGGTTAAATTTTTAAAGAGGAAAAATTGTTTCTCAGAGATGATACATATTTAGTAGAGCATAAAATGAATTTGATCTGAGTTGGGAATTCAAAACATAAGAGCTTTAAATGATTGCTAAAACCCCAGTGCCTACATTTAAGAAATCTATTTTCCACCTTGGAGATTTAGAAAATAACAAACTACATGTCAGTAGAGGACTGGGGATAGGGCTTTTTGGCTTCTGGAAAGTCTTGAATGAGTCACTCAGTATCATATAAGATATAAGTGTTATTCCTACAAAATCTATCATACCACAAAAGCAAAGCATTGCAAAGGACATTTGAAAGTCACCTTAAGCATAATCCCTGTCTGCACACATGCCAATTTGAAAATTATTACAGGCCAGTTTTATTATTTTTTAATTTTTATTTTTACTTTATTTTACTTTACAATACTGTATTGGTTTTGCCAGTTTTAAGTGAATAAATACTTCTCCATTCCATTAGTAATCTGGTACAGTACTTAGCAGTTTCCACTGTCAGAAAAGTCTTCCTTACATATTATATAAATCCCTTGAGTTTCCTTTCTTTCTTCCTTCCTTCCTTTTCAGCCTTGTTGCTTTCTTGCTTCATTTTTGCTTTCTTTCAATTCAGTCTTCCATAGAGGTGGAGAACAGTTAGTCCTCATAAATTATAAGTATAATCTTTTATATAATAGGCAAATATTAATTTCTCTCTAGTTGAATAAGCTCAGTTATTCAATCTGTTATTCAGTGATTTCAAACATTCTTTAACCTTATGCAAGATCTATTTTTTTCTCACCTAGACACCTGTTTCTATTTACTGCTTCTCTTACATTGTGTCAAAGATCCTGCTTATTCCTTATGTTTCGAGTTAATGAGGTAAAGCAGGCTATGGTTTTTCATACAGAATTTTATCAGTTATTAAAATAATATAAGCATCTGAACTTTCACTTTCACTATGCAAGTAATATAACCAATTAGAAATTGTATTACATGTTGCAAAATTATTTCTCAAGTTGATCCAAAAGAAGTAGAAAAGCAGACATACAAACACACCATCAACTAGATTACAAAATAAAAAATACTATAATAAAATATGGTAAGATATTAGTGTAACAGAGAAGGACTTTTTTTCTTAATAAGAGTCTGGTAGAAACAGGAAAGACTCTATCTTGATTATGTCATTTTAGTCACTACTAAATGAGGACAAATAGAGGTTTCCTTAACAGGAAATGGAAGACAAAAAACATTAAAAAAACAATCATATATAGACATAAAGCATAAGAAAGTGTGTGCTTGGATAGGTAAAAAGCATACAAAGTCCCCTGAGTTTAGCTTTCAAAGCTGGATCTATTTATGCTTTCTTATCTTTTCTTCTATGCAAGGTATAAAAGTACAGCCTAAAATTTCCATAGTCAAGCTAATGTTAGACCTCAGAGGATAGCGTTCGTCCCTTCCTTTCATGCATGAGGCATTGTAAGATTCTTTTTGAACATGCAGTTGTTAATATAGCTGTCACAGAAGACACTAAGAAATGAAGTTAACTTTTAAAATTATTTAACCTTTATTTATGGACTAGTTTCAAAGAACAGAGAATTATGGAAAAATACTTTGATTCCAAACTTCTTATGCATGTGACCTGATAAAAATACTGAAATTCAGAGGAAGATAGTCAAAGGGCATAAATTTCCTGTTATAAGGAGGATTAGGAATGTGATATACATTGTAATGACTATAGGTAACACTATTAAGAGAGTAGATACTGAGAGTTCTCATCACAAGAGTAGTTTTTCTTTTTCATAGCTACATGAGATGATGGCTCTTAACTAAAACTATTATAATCATTTCACAATATATGTATCTCAAATCATCATGCTGTATATCTTATACTTACATCTTAAACTTGTAAACTTATACAGTATGTCAGTTATTTCTCATTAAAACTGGAAAGATTTAAATTATCTGAGACTAAAGAGCCTCATTTCTTAAATGAGGTAATAATAAGGTCTACTTTTACAGGGACTATAAAAATTAAAATGTACATGGTGGCATTATGAGGACTTTCAATTGGACTTATAATTCCCTATGTTAGGTATCAAGTTTGTCTATTTTTTTCTCCCATCTTCATACATTATGTCCATGTATTTTACCAAATCATACAGAAATTTGCAAGTGTCCATGGTGTTTGATAAAGTCATATTGTAGGCAAGTATGTTATTAAGAGTTAAGTTTTGCTTCTCACAAAATGCCTGGACATTTCACTGATCAATTATTTCTAAATTGGATAATAAAGACTAACTCAATTGTGAAATCTGGGTTGTTTTTGATGGCTTTATGGAGATATAATAGACATACAACATTACATAAGTTTAAGTGTGCAAGGTGATAATTTTAATATATTTATATGTGTTCATACACTTTCACAAAGTATGTTCTACTGGCACTAGCTTTATGGATCTAACAGAGAATAATAGGCCCACTATTGGTACTGAATATACAAGGCAAGGAACTTTATGCTTCACTCCAGAAAGACCACAGCAGAAAAATTGTGGTACCTTCTGGAAATTTCAAAGTAGACAGGAGCAAATGGATGGCAGCAAATGGACCACAGCAGAAAAATTGTGGTACCTTCTGGAAATTTCAAAGTAGACAGGAGCAAATGGATGTCAACATTGAAGGAGTATCTATTCAGTGCCATATTGTTTCAGGTGGTTTATCTGCATTCTGTCTATAAATTCTTACAATCAACCTGAGGCAGAGTTTTTAATATGAAAATTATGAGATATAAAATATTGAGAAACAATTTAAAATCAAGCACTAAGATAAAGTAGGACTATTATGGCAACATTCACCTCTATAAGTTCTTTCTATAAGAAGTTGTCTTCTGTACAATATTGTAAAGTAATTAGCCTCCAATTAAAATACATAAATTTATATTTTTTTAAAAAGAAGTTGTCTCCTTAGTAAAGAACTGTCTTACAATGTGGGTCTTCCCCGGTGGCTCAGATGGTAAAGAATCTGCTTGCAGTGTGGGAGACCCAGGATGGATTCCTGAATCTGGAAGATCCCCTAGAGAAAAGAATGGCAACCCACTCCAGTATTCTTGCCTGGAGAATTCCATGGACAGAGGAGCCTGGTGGGCTACAGTTCATGGCGTTACAAAGGATTGAAGCTGACTAAATGACTTTTACACACACACATCTTACAATGTAGATATTGGAAGTTAAGGGGATGAGACAGGATACTTCTCCAAATTAATCTCATTAGCATTATACATTTCTCTACTCATCCCATTAAGACCTACTTGCTCAGGCTAGGAGCTTTCATATATTTGTCTTGCTTCTCTGGAGCTTTAAACCTATTAAAATACACAGTAATCATTTTTAAAAACTGTTTTCCACATGCATTTTCAGATACGCATTATGCCTGGCCATTAGGCTCAGAGTCTGATAGAAATCATATACCAGGATAAATGTAAAATGGGCCCAAAGGCAAACTACTGTTTGGGTTATAGTGCTTTGCACTGTGGGCCTACTATTAAATTTGAAAAGTGACTTACTTTTCTCATCTGAACTGCTACTTGCCGATGTCAGCTGGGGGAAAAAAAATAGCATCAACTTCCCATTATTGTACTCAGAACAAAAGACTTGTGTTTTTTTTTTTTTTTTTTTTAATGATTGGAATGTCTGGTAAATATCTATTCCACTGATACTGCAGAGAGCTGATCCATATCTCCTCTGTGTTTCAAATGCATTTGTTTTAGTAAGTGAATAATCAAAAATAAATTACTCTTTCAACAGAAAACTGCCTGAGACTTGAACTTATGTGTGGAAAAGCCTTTCATCATGTTTAAAGGTATCTAGAGGAACGTAATAAAGCACTGGACTCTATTCATCTTTTTTTTAACTGGTGTGAATTATACCTTAAGACAACAGGGTTGGAGACACTCGAAAAGATGGCGGAGGAATAGGACGGGAAGATCACTTTCTCCTTCACAAATTCCTCAAAAGAACACTTCAACGCTGAGCAAACTTCACAAAACAAATTCTGTAGGCTGGCAGAGGACATCAGGCAACCAGAAAAGCAGACCTTTGTCTTCAAAAACAGGTAGGATAAAATATAAAAGACGAAAAAGGAGACAAAGGAGGTGGGCAGGGAGCTCCGTCCCGGGAAGGGAAGCCCGTCCTGGGAAGGGAATTTTAAGAAGAGAGTTTTCCAAACACCAGGAAACACTCTCCCTGCCGAGTCTGTGACGAGCCTTGGAAACACAGAGGGCAACATAACAGGAAGGAAAAATAGATAAATAATTAAAACCAACAGATTACAAGCCCAACAGTAACTCCTCCAGCGGAAAAGCAGCACAGATGCCTGCATCCGCCATTGGGAAGTGGGGGCAGGGCAGGGACGCGCGGGAGGCGCGGGCTGCAGAGCTTTGTAAGAATCAGACAGGAATGCCCACGTGCAACCAGAACGACCTAACTTGGGCTAGCAAACTAGACTGTGGGATACCTACCGCACGAAAAGCTCGAACATAAGACACTGCCAGGACCAAGCACAGAACAAAGGACAGAACGGAAAAAGCCGGCTGCAGACCATCCCCTGCCGGGGACAGGCAGCCAGAGCCGTAAGGTCTGGAAAGGGGCAATTGCAGACCCGGAGAGACTTTACTTACCTAACTGCAAGCAGGCTCCTTTGCTAGGACTTCTGGGGGTGCTGGACAGTCACAATCTGCCTCACGGGGTGCGCCAGCGGTCCACCCAGAAAGCTGAACAGCAGCGGCAGAAAAGGTGACAAGCCGCGGCGATCGTGCCCGCCAAACTCCTGAGCTACTCGGACCTGGGAAGGGCATAAAGCGCAGTTCCAGCCGAATCTGTGCCTCTGAGGGCTGCCTGAGCGCCGAACCTGAGCAGCTTGGACCGGGGAAGTGCACGCAGCCTAGGGCCGGCCCCAGACGGTTTCCGGCTGAGCATCATAGAACCGGAGCGGTTTGTGCGCTGCGAGAAAGGACAGGTCAAGCGGAGCAGAGATAGCACACGACAGTGCTATTTGTTTGCAGCATCCCCCCTCCCCACAGCGCGACTGAACTAGTGATCCTAAAAAACCAGCAAACAGAAGAAGTTAATCAGAGGGAACCACCTTGGAAGTGATCCCACACGGCCCATAACACCAGAAAGGGCTAGATATATATATATATTTTTAATATTTTTAAAAGCATTCCTTTTTTTTTTTGCTTTTTTTTTCTAACTTTTTTTAAATTGTTAAGTCTTCTATTTCTCCTCTAATTTTTATTTCTATAACCTATTATTACTATTTTTTTTAAAGACTTTTTTTTTTTTTTTAAGGCAAACACCATATATAGTCTTTGGATGGTTGTTGATGGTTTTTTTTTTTTTTTTTGATTGTTTGTCTGTTTGTTTGTTTGTTTTTTAATAATTCTTTTTCTTTCTTTTTTTTTTCTTTCTTCCTTTTTCCTTCTGCTTCTCTTTAATATTGTATCTTTGAAAATCCAACCTCTACTCTAGATTTTTAATCTTTGCTCTTAGGTGTTTATTGCCAATTTTGTACATTTAAAAACCCAAACTTCACTACCCCAGTTTACCTGAGAGCGAGATTACTGGCTTGACCACTCTCTCCTCCTCTGGACTCTCCTTTTTCTCCACCAGGTGGCCTCTGTCTCTTTTCCCCCCATCTCTCCTCTATCCAACTCTGTGAATCTCTGTGTGTTCCAGACGGTGGGGAACACCTAAGGAACAGGTTACTGGCAGGATTTGTCTCTCTCCTACACATTCCTCTCTCTGATCCTCCTGGTCACCTCTGTCTACTTCCTCCCTCTCCTCTTCCCCGTATAACTCTGTAAATACCCCTGAGCGGTCCAGACTATAGAGCGCACATAAGGAAGTGACTACTGGCTAGTTTGCTCTCTTCTCTTTTGATCTCACCGCATCTCATTCCAGTTACCTCTAACTACCTCCTCCATCTTCTCTTCTCCTTATAACCCAGTGAACTTCTCTGAGTGTCCCTCAATGTGGAGAAACTTTTCATCTTTAACCTAGATGTTTTATCATCGGTGCTGTATAGATGGAGAAGTCTAGAGGCTACTGTAAAAATAAAACTGAAAACCAGAAGCAGGAGGCTTAAATCCAAAGCCTGAAAACATTAGAGAACTCTTGAATTCAGGGAACATTAAGCAATAGGAGCCCATCTAATGCCTTCATACCTACACCGAAACCAAGCTCCACCCAAGGGCCAACAAGTTCCAAAACAAGACATACCACCCAAATTCTCCAGCAACACAGGAACACTCCCCTGAGCTTCAGTATACAGGCAGCTCAAAATTATCCCAAAACCTTTGATGTCTTGTAACCCATTACGGGTTACTCCACTGCACTCCAGAGAGAAGAAACCCAGCTCCACCCACCAAAACTCCAACACAAGCCTCCCTAACCAGGAAACCTTGACAAGCCACTGATAGAACCCCACCCAAAGTGAGGAAGCTCCATAATAAAGAGAACTCCACAAATTACCAGAATATAAAAAGGCCACCCCAAACGCAGCAATATAACCAAGATGAAGAGACAGAGGAATACACAGCAGGTAAAGGAACAGGAGAGCTGCCCACCAAACCAAACAAAAGAGGAAGAAGTAGGGAATCTACTGGAGAAGGAATTCCGAATATTGATAGTGAAAATGATCCAAAATCTTGAAATCAAAATGGAATCACAGATAAATAGGCTAGAGACAAAGATTGAGAAGATGCAAGAAAGGTTTAACAAGGACCTAGAAGAAATAAAAAAGAGTCAAAATATAATGAATAACACAATAAATGAGATCAGAAACACTCTGGAGGCAACAATTAGTAGAATAACGGAGGCAGAAGATAGGATTAGTGAAATAGAAGATAGAATGGTAGAAATAAATGAATCAGAGAGGAAACAAGAAAAACGAATTAAAAGAAATGAGGACAATCTCAGAGACCTCCAGGACAATATGAAATGCTCCAACATTCGAATTATAGGAGTCCCAGAAGAAGAAGACAGAAAGAAAGATCATGAGAAAATCCTTGAGGAGATAATAGTTGAAAACTTCCCTAAAATGGGAAAGGAAATAATCACCCAAGTCCAAGAAACACAGAGAGTTCCAAGTAGGATTAACCCAAGGCGAAACACCCCAAGACACATATTAATCAAATTAACAAAGATCAAACACAAAGAACAAATATTAAAAGCAGCAAGGGAAAAACAACAAATAACACACAAGGGGATTCCCATAAGGATAACAGCTGATCTTTCAATAGAAACTCTTCAGGCCAGGAGAGAATGGCAAGACATACTTAAAGTGATGAAAGACAATAACCTACAGCCCAGATTACTGTACCCAGCAAGGATCTCATTCAAATACGAAGGAGAAATCAAAAGCTTTACAGACAAGCAAAAGCTGAGAGAATTCAGCACCACCAAACCAGCTCTCCAACAAATTCTAAAGGATATTCTCTAGAAAGGAAACATGAAAAGGGTGTATAAACCAGAACCCAAAACAACAAAGGAAATGGTAACGGGATCATACTTATCAATAATCACCTTAAACGTAAATGGGTTGAACGTCCCAACCAAAAGACAAAGACTGACCAAATGGATACAAAAACAAGACCCCTCTATATGCTGCTTACAAGAGACCCACCTCAAAACAAGGGACACATACAGACTGAAAGTGAAGGGCTGGAAAAAGATATACCACGCAAATAGAGACCAAAAGAAAGCAGGAGTGGCAATACTCATATCCGATAAAATAGACTTTAAAACAAAGGCTGTGAAAAGAGACAAAGAAGGCCACTACATAATGATCAAAGGAACAATCCAAGAAGAAGATATAACAATTATAAATATATATGCACCCAATATAGGAGCACCGCAATATGTAAGACAAATGCTAACAAGTATGAAAGGGGAAATCAACAATAACACAATAATAGTGGGAGACTTTAATACCCCACTCACACCTATGGACAGATCAACTAAACAGAAAATTAACAAAGAAACGCAAACTTTAAACGATACATTAGATCTGTTAGATCTAATTGATATCTACAGGACATTTCACCCCAAAACAATGAATTTCACCTTTTTTTCAAGTGCTCATGGAACCTTCTCCAGGATAGATCACATCCTGGGCCATAAATCTAAACTTGATAAATTCAAAAAAATCGAAATCATTCCAAGCATCTTTTCTGACCATAATGCATTAAGATTAGATCTCAATTACAGGAGAAAAACTATTAAAAATTCCAACATATGGAGGTTGAACAACACACTTCTGAATAACCAACAAATCACAGAAGAAATCACAAAAGAAATCAAAATATGCATAGAAACTAATGAAAATGAAAACACAACAACCCAAAACCTGTGGGACACTATAACAGCAGTGCTAAGAGGAAAGTTCATAGCAATACAGGCATACCTCAAGAAACAAGAAAAAAGTCAAATAAACAACCTAACTCTACAACTAAAGCAACTAGAAAAGGAAGAATTGGAGAACCCCAGAGTGAGTAGAAGGAAAGAAATCTTAAAAATTAGGGCAGAAATAAATGCAAAAGAAACAAAAGAGACCATAGCAAAAATCAACAAAGCCAAAAGCTGGTTCTTTGAAAGGATAAATAAAATTGACAAACCATTAGCCAGACTCATCAAGAAGCAAAGAGAGAAAAATCAAATCAATAAAATTAGAAATGAAAATGGAGAGATCACAACAGACAACACAGAAATACAAAGGATCATAAGAGACTACTATCAGCAGTTGTATGCCAATAAAATGGACAACGTGGAAGAAATGGACCAACTCTTAGAAAAGTACAATTTTCCAAAACTGAACCAGGAAGAAATAGAAAACCTTAACAGACCCATCACAAGCACGGAAATTGAAACTGTAATCAGAAATCTTCCAGCAAACAAAAGCCCAGGTCCAGACGGCTTCACAGCTGAATTCTACCAAAAATTTCGAGAAGAGCTAACACCTATCCTCCTCAAACTCTTCCAGAAAATTGCAGAGGAAGGTAAACTTCCAAACTCATTCTATGAGGCCACCATCACCCTAATACCAAAACCTGACAAAGATGTCACAAAAAAAGAAAACTACAGGCCAATATCACTGATGAACATAGATGCAAAAATCCTCAACAAAATTCTAGCAATCAGAATCCAACAACACATTAAAAAGATCATACACCATGACCAAGTGGGCTTTATCCCAGGGATGCAAGGATTCTTCAATATCCGCAAATCAATCAATGTAATTCACCACATTAACAAATTGAAAAATAAAAACCATATGATTATCTCAATAGATGCAGAGAAGGCCTTTGACAAAATTCAACATCCATTTATGATAAAAACTCTCCAGAAAGCAGGAATAGAAGGAACATACCTCAACATAATAAAAGCTATATATGACAAACCCACAGCAAACATTATCCTCAATGGTGAAAAATTGAAAGCATTTCCCTTAAAGTCAGGAACAAGACAAGGGTGTCCACTTTCACCGCTACTATTCAACATAGTTCTGGAAGTTTTGGCCACAGCAATCAGAGCAGGAAAAGAAATAAAAGGAATCCAAATTGGAAAAGAAGAAGTAAAACTATCACTGTTTGCAGATGACATGATCCTCTACATGGAAAACACTAAAGACTCCACCAGAAAATTACTAGAGATCATCAATGAATATAGTAAAGTTGCAGGATATAAAATCAACACACAGAAATCCCTTGCATTCCTATACACGAATAATGAGAAAGTAGAAAAAGAAATTAAGAAAACAATTCCATTTACCATTGCAACGAAAATAATAAAATACTTAGGAATATATCTACCTAAAGAAACTAAAGACCTATATATAGAAAACTATAAAACACTGATGAAAGAAATCAAAGAGGACACTAATAGATGGAGAAATATACCATGTTCATGGATCGGAAGAATCAATATAGTGAAAATGAGTATACTACCGAAAGCAATTTACAAATTCAATGCAATCCCTGTCAAGCTACCAGCCACATTTTTCACAGAACTAGAACAAATAATTTCAAGATTTGTATGGAAATACAAAAAGCCTCGAATAGCCAAAGCAATCTTGAGAAAGAAGAATGGAACGGGAGGAATCAACTTGCCTGACTTCAGGCTCTACTACAAAGCCACAGTCATCAAGACAGTATGGTACTGGCACAAAGACAGACATATAGATCAATGGAACAAAATAGAAAGCCCAGAGATAAATCCACACACATATGGACACCTTATCTTTGACAAAGGAGGCAAGAATATACAATGGAGTAAAGACAATCTCTTTAACAAGTGGTGCTGGGAAAACTGGTCAACCACTTGTAAAAGAATGAAACTAGATCACTTTCTAACACCGTACACAAAAATAAACTCAAAATGGATTAAAGATCTAAATGTAAGATCAGAAACTATAAAACTCCTAGAGGAGAATATAGGCAAAACACTCTCAGAAATAAATCACAGCGGGATCCTCTATGATCCACCTCCCAGAATTCTGGAAATAAAAGCAAAAATAAACAAATGGGATCTAATTAAAATTAAAAGCTTCTGCACAACAAAGGAAACTATAAGCAAGGTGAAAAGACAGCCTTCGGAATGGGAGAAAATAATAGCAAATGAAGCAACTGACAAACAACTAATCTCAAAAATATACAACCAACTTATGCAGCTCAACTCCAGAAAAATAAATGACCCAATCAAAAAATGGGCCAAAGAACTAAATAGACATTTCTCCAAAGAAGACATACGGATGGCTAACAAACACATGAAAAGATGCTCAACATCACTCATTATTAGAGAAATGCAAATCAAAACCACAATGAGGTACCACTTCACACCAGTCAGAATGGCTGCGATCCAAAAATCTGCAAGCAATAAATGCTGGAGAGGGTGTGGAGAAAAGGGAACCCTCCTACACTGTTGGTGGGAATGCAAACTAGTACAGCCACTATGGAGAACAGTGTGGAGATTCCTTAAAAAATTGCAAATAGAACTCCCTTATGACCCAGCAATCCCACTTCTGGGCATACACACCGAGGAAACCAGAATTGAAAGAGACACATGTACCCCAATGTTCATCGCAGCACTGTTTATAATAGCCAGGACATGGAAACAACCTAGATGTCCATCAGCAGATGAATGGATAAGAAAGCTGTGGTACATATACACAATGGAGTATTACTCAGCCGTTAAAAAGAATTCATTTGAATCAGTTCTGATGAGATGGATGAAACTGGAGCCAATTATACAGAGTGAAGTAAGCCAGAAAGAAAAACACCAATACAGTATACTAACACATATATATGTAATTTAGGAAGATGGCAATGACGACCCTGTATGCAAGTCAGGAAAAAAGACACAGATGGGTATAACGGACTTTTGGTCTCAGAGGGAGAGGGAGAGGGTGGGATGATTTGGGAGAATGGGAATTCTAACATGTATACTGTCATGTGAGAATTGGATCGCCGGTCCGTGTCTGACGTAGGGTGCAGCGTGCTTGGGGCTGGTGCATGGGGATGACCCGGAGAGATGTTGTGGGGAGGGAGGTGGGAGGGGGGGTCATGTTTGGGAACGCATGTAAGAATTAAAGTTTTTAAAATTAAAAAAAAAATTAAAAAAAAAAAAATTAAAAAAAAAAAAAAAAAGAAAATCTTAACAGACCCATCACAAGCACGGAAATTGAAACGGTAATCAGAAATCTTCCAGCAAACAAAAGCCCAGGTCCAGACGGCTTCACAGCTGAATTCTACCAAAAATTTTGAGAAGAGCTAACACCTATCCTCCTCAAACTCTTCCAGAAAATTGCAGAGGAAGGTAAACTTCCAAACTCATTCTATGAGGCCACCATCACCCTAATACCAAAACCTGACAAAGATGTCACAAAAAAAGAAAACTACAGGCCAATATCACTGATGAACATAGATGCAAAAATCCTCAACAAAATTCTAGCAATCAGAATCCAACAACGCATTAAAAAGATCATACACCATGACCAAGTGGGCTTTATCCCAGGGATGCAAGGATTCTTCAATATCCGCAAATCAATCAATGTAATTCACCACATTAACAAATTGAAAAATAAAAACCATATGATTATCTCAATAGATGCAGAGAAGGCCTTTGACAAAATTCAACATCCATTTATGATAAAAACTCTCCAGAAAGCAGGAACAGAAGGAACATACCTCAACATAATAAAAGCTATCTATGACAAACCCACAGCAAACATTATCCTTAATGGTGAAAAATTGAAAGCATTTCCCCTAAAGTCAGGAACAAGACAAGGGTGTCCACTTTCACCGCTACTATTCAACATAGTTCTGGAAGTTTTGGCCACAGCAATCAGAGCAGAAAAAGAAATAAAAGGAAGCCAAATTGGAAAAGAAGAAGTAAAACTCTCACTGTTTGCAGATGACATGATCCTCTACATGGAAAACCCTAAAGACTCCACCAGAAAATTACTAGAGATCATCAATGAATATAGTAAAGTTGCAGGATATAAAATCAACACACAGAAATCCCTTGCATTCCTATACACGAATAATGAGAAAGTAGAAAAAGAAATTAAGGAAACAATTCCATTTACCATTGCAACGAAAAGAATAAAATACTTAGGAATATATCTACCTAAAGAAACTAAAGACCTATATATAGAAAACTATAAAACACTGATGAAAGAAATCAAAGAGGACACTAATAGATGGAGAAATATACCATGTTCATGGATTGGAAGAATCAATATCGTGAAAATGAGTATACTACCCAAAGCAATTTACAAATTCAATGCAATCCCTGTCAAGCTACCAGCCACATTTTTCACAGAACTAGAACAAATAATTTCAAGATTTGTATGGAAATACAAAAAACCTCGAATAGCCAAAGCAATCTTGAGAAAGAAGAATGGAACGGGAGGAATCAACTTGCCTGACTTCAGGCTCTACTACAAAGCCACAGTCATCAATACAGTATGGTACTGGCACAAAGACAGACATATAGATCAATGGAACAAAATAGAAAGCCCAGAAATAAATCCACACACATATGGACACCTTATCTTTGACAAAGGAGGCAAGAATATACAATGGAGTAAAGACAATCTCTTTAACAAGTGGTGCTGGGAAAACTGGTCAACCACTTGTAAAAGAATGAAACTAGATCACTTTCTAACACCGTACACAAAAATAAACTCAAAATGGATTAAAGATCTAAATGTAAGATCAGAAACTATAAAACTCCTAGAGGAGAATGTAGGCAAAACACTCTCAGAAATAAATCACAGCAGGATCCTCTATGATCCACCTCCCAGAATTCTGGAAATAAAAGCAAAAATAAACAAATGGGATCTAATTAAAATTAAAAGCTTCTGCACAACAAAGGAAACTATAAGCAAGGTGAAAAGACAACCTTCTGAATGGGAGAAAATAATAGCAAATGAAGCAACTGACAAACAACTAATCTCAAAAATATACAAGCAACTTATGCAGCTCAACTCCAGAAAAATAAACGACCCAATCAAAAAATGGGCCAAAGAACTAAATAGACATTTCTCCAAAGAAGACATACAGATGGCTAACAAACACATGAAAAGATGCTCAACATCACTCATTATTAGAGAAATGCAAATCAAAACCACAATGAGGTACCACTTCACACCAGTCAGAATGGCTGCGACCCAAAAATCTGCAAGCAATAAATGCTGGAGAGGGTGTGGAGAAAAGGGAACCCTCCTACACTGTTGGTGGGAATGCAAACTAGTACAGCCACTATGGAGAACAGTGTGGAGATTCCTTAAAAAATTGCAAATAGAACTACCTTATGACCCAGCAATCCCACTGCTGGGCATACACACCGAGGAAACCAGAATTGAAAGAGACACGTGTACCCCAATGTTCATCGCAGCACTGTTTATAATAGCCAGGACATGGAAACAACCTAGATGTCCATCAGCAGATGAATGGATAAGAAAGCTGTGGTACATATACACAATGGAGTATTACTCAGCCGTTAAAAAGAACTCATTTGAATCAGTTCTGATGAGATGGATGAAACTGGAGTCAATTATACAGAGTGAAGTAAGCCAGAAAGAAGAACACCAATACAGTATATTAACACATATATATGGAATTTAGGAAGATGGCAATGACGACCCTGTATGCAAGACAGGAAAAAAGACACAGATGTGTATAACGGACTTTTGGACTCAGAGGGAGAGGGAGAGGGTGGGATGATTTGGGAGAATGGGAATTCTAACATGTATACTATCGTGTAAGAATTGAATCGCCAGTCCATGTCTGACGTAGGGTGCAGCATGCTTGGGGCTGGTGCATGGGGATGACCCGGAGAGATGTTGTGGGGAGGGAGGTGGGAGGGGGGTTCATGTTTGGGAATGCATGTAAGAATTAAAGATTTTAAAATTAAAAAAATAAAAAATAAAAAGTCAGGAAGAAAAAAAACTAAAAAAAAAAAAAGAATCCTATGAGGGCAGATTTGTTGTTTTGCTTACCAATGTATCCATGGAAATTAAAATGGTGTCTGGTACACAATAGAAAAAAAAAAAAAAAAAAGACAACAGGGTTGTTCATGCCTTGGTTACTTTCAAAACAGCCTATTTACAAGTGAAAACTGTATCACAGTGCCTATTACATTTTGAAATTTTCTGATATATGCCTTGCAGTTTGGTACTGTACTTGCAGTAAGGTCTAACCTACACATGTGGAAAAAACAGGTATGAACACACTATTAAAAATGAAGTTTTAGGTTATCTGTTCCATGTAAAAACCCGAAGTGTTCTACCTTTTAAAATGAATGAAAATGAATACAGCTGCATTCTAAGCTACTTGCTCACTTTACTCCCTCGAAAATGCTAATGCTATGATTATATAATAATAATTGAAGAAAAAATTTTTAAACATGTTAGTGAAACTCTTCTAAAATGAGTAAATACCCAAATAAATATCTTCTCAGGCAATTTCTAAAAATTGCGTCCTTTATCTTTTGGATTATCCATTCTAAAGACACTGCTTTAGAGCCCTAAGCATGTATATACAGATATACATATACACATGCACACACATATGTCCCTTTAAAAACATCTGCCAGCTGAATTTTTATAATCATAAAATCTTAGAATTAAGATCATTTTTATTCCCTTGTTCTATGAGTTTTTCTTTTTCAGAGTTCCTTATAGCACTTACCCTAATGGATTCTGAAAGAGACGTTTTCTTCCTCTAGACATATACATTGTTATGAAGTATAACAATGCATATTTTTCCAGATGGAAAAAATATGATGGTGTTACTTATGCAATGTCATGTCATATTAGTAGCAGAATTAGAACTTAAAATATTTTCTAACACCATGGTTTATTGTTATATAGCATTTAATTTTGTGCTGCTTTATTGAATTTATGGCATTTTTATAGGTGACGTGATACCCCAAACAGGTCATGCAAATCAGCTCTCTTGTTTAATATATAGATGCCCCCCTGTAAACACAAAGATATTTCACAATGTTATAAAAAGAGTTCCCTCTCCTAATCCGCTATTCCCAAATCCATCAAAATAACATGATTACTATAATGAGTAATGGAGTCTATCATGGTAACATGCAAGAAGAGTTTATTTTTCTGCAAATTCTGAGTACATTACCCAGTGATCTTATTTTCATTCAGGGGAGAGTAAATGTTCCCTTCCTCTTTTCTTTCCTGATATTGAAACAATTCTAGGCATCTCTAGATCATCAGCTTCCTTTAATGGTCCACTGCTCAATATTAAAAGTGATAAGGCACTGTTTTTCAAGTATATATTACTCATAGAGTTTATTTTGTTGTTTACATTGCTTTTCCTTTTGTTTCTAATTGCTAATATACTAAAAATATAAGATGCAAGAACTGAAAAAAAAAATACTGGAGAATTCTTGTGAATGTACTAATTAGAGCCTAACCAGGCTTGCTATTCTAGTGAGAATTGATGAATATACATACATGAACTAAAGCAGAGAAAAGGGTGTCTTTCTTGGCTGATAGACATTAGAAGAACTCTTGTATCTCTTTGCTCAGAGTCTATTTCTTGTCTCTCACACCAAAAATCCTGGGATGTAGTATCAGGAATAAAAATTGTGCTTCCCGATTAATTTTGAACTGCTATGAGTCTGCAGGGTTACCTTGAAGGCGTTACTAGTTATCAGTTTCCTCTTACGAGCATGCTGTTATATTTTAGGGGTAACTGAAGAAAGTTGGGAAAACCACTAGGTCATTCAGGTATGACCTAAATCAAATCCTTAATGATTAATATACAGTGGAAGTGGCAAATAGATTCAAGGGATTATATCTGATAGACAGAGTACCTGAAGAACTATGGACAGAGGTTCCTGACATTGTACAGGAGGCAGTGATCAAGACCAACTTCAAGAAAAAGAAGTGAAAGAAGGCAAAATGGTTGTCTGAGGAGCCCTTACAAATAGCTGAGAAAAGAAGAGAAGTGAAAGACAAAGGAGAAAAGGTACACTAGACCCATTTGAATGCAGAGTTCCAAAGAATAGCAAGGGGAGATAAGAAAGTCTTCCTAAGTGAGCAATGCAAAGAAATAGAGGAAAGCAACAGAATGGGGAAGACTAGAGATTCAAGAAAATAAGAGATACCAAGGGAACATTTCATGCAAAGATGGGCACAATAAAGGACAGAAATGGTATGGACCTAGAAAGAGGTGGCAAGAATACACAGAAGAACTTCTAGGTGGCAAGAATACACAGAATATACAGAGAGATCTTAATGACCCAGATAAACCACGATGGTGTGATCACTTGCCTAGAGCCAGACATCCTAGAATGTGAAGTCAAGTGGGCCTTAGGAAGCATCACTACAAACAAAGCTAGTGGAGGTGATGGAATTCCAGTTGAGTTATTTCAAATCCTAAAAGATGATGCTGTGAAAGTGTTGCACTTGGTATACCAGCAAATTTGGAAAACTCAGCAGTGGCCACAGGACGGGAAAAGGTCAGTTTTCATTCCAATCCCAAAGAAAGGCAATGCCAAAGAATGTTCAAACTACCACACAATTGCACTAATTTCACACAGTAACAAAGTAATGTTCAAAATTTTCCAAGCGAGGCTTCAATAGTGTGTGAACCAAAAACTTCCAGACATTCAAGCTGGATTTAGAAAAGGCAGAGGAACGAGAGATCAAATTACCAACATCCACTGGGTTATAGAAAAAGCAAGAGAATTCCAGAAAAAAACATCTATTCTGCTTTATTGACTATGCCAAAGGCTTTGACTGTGTGAATCACAACAAACTGAAAAGTATGAAATAGATGGGAATACCAGATCACATTACCTGCTTCCTGAGAAACCAGTATGCTGGTCAAGAAGCAACAGTTAGAACTGGACATGGAAAAACTGACCAGCTCAAACTTGGGAAAAGAGTATGTCAAGGCTGTATATTGTCACCCTGCTTATGTAACTTATATGCAGGGTACATCATGAGAAACACTGGGCTGGAAGAAGCACAAACTGGAATCAAGATTGCCGGGAGAAATATCAACACCCTCAGATATGCACACGCTGCTGCTGCTGCTAAGTCACTTCAGTCGTGTCTGACTCTGTGCGAACCCATAAATGGCAGCCCACCAGGCTTCCCCGTTCCTGGGATTCTCCAGGAAAGAACACTGAAGTAGGTTGCCATTTCCTTCTCCAATGCATGAAAGTGAAAAGTAAAAGTGAAGTCGCTCATTTGTGTTCGACTCTTAGCGACCCCATGGACTGCAGCCTACGAGGCTCCTCCATCCATGGGATTTTCCAGGCAAGAGTACTGGAGTGGGGTGCCATTGCCTTCTCCAAGATAGGAAGATGACACCACCCTTATAGCAGAAAGTGAAGAAGAACTAAAGAGCCTCTTGATGAAAGTGAAAGAGGAGAATGAAAAAGCTGAGTTCAAACTCAACATTCAGAAAACTAAGACCACGGCCTCCCGTCCCATCACTTCATGGCAAATAGATGGGGAAACAATGGAAATGGTGAGAGACTTTTTTTGGGTGCTCTAAAACCACTGCAGATGGTGACTGCAGTCATGTAATTAAAAGAAGCTTGCTCCTTAGAAGAAAAGCTATGACAAACCTAGATAGCATATAAAAAAGCAGAGGCATTACTTTGCTGACAAAGGTCCATATAATCAATGCTATGGTTTTTCCACTAGTCATGTATGGACATGAGATTTGGACCATAAAGAAGGCTGAGCACCGAAGATATGATGCTTTTGAACTGTGGTGTTGGAGAAGACTCTTGAGAGTTCTTGGGCTGCAAGGAGATTGAACCAGTCCATCCTAAAGGGAATCAGTCTTGAATATTTATTGGAAGGACTGATGCTGTAGCTCCAATACTTTGGCCACTCGATGCAAAGAACTGACTCATTAGAAAAGACCCTGATGCTGGGAAAGATTGAAGGCAGAAAGAGAAGGTTAGGACAGAGGATGAGATGGTTGGATGGCATCACCTACTCAATGCACATGGGTTTGAGCAGGTTTGGGAGTTGATGAAGGATACAGTGTTGGGATCTGCATTAGGCATTACAGACAAAATGGAGGCACGGCCCCAGCCCTCTCCCTTCATTGCACAGACACGGACTCGGGATGAAGGAGTTAGGCCTTGTAATTCTGACTTGTTTTTTCCTCTCCTCAGCTGAATTGACTGAAAAGGAATATTAAGGTGTTTATTGTTCTTGAGAGGAGCATGAGAAGGCACAAAGCCTTCTGCAGCTGTGCCAAGAAAATAATTCATAAAGTTATTCATTGACATTTATTCAAGGACTTTTACAAAAGAGTGTTCCAGGATGAGCACATAGGCCATAGCTTGAGGCCATGGGAGGGATTGCTATCTGAAGCCTATTTGTAAAGAGAATGTTTATGGAAGAGGAGTTTACTGAATTTAGGGCTTAGAAATAATAAAAATACTTAGAAGTTAAAGATTTAAGGAATGTTGTAAAGTTAGCATATTTTACTATAGCTTATAAAAGTTAGGAATTTTTAGAGACACTATAGCTAGAAGCCTTTTTAAGAGATAGCGAGCTCAGGATGTTAGGGCAAATAGGATTTAGCAAGATTAGTAGTAAACTGAGGAATGTAGCATGAGTTACAATGTAAATCACAAGTTAACTATAGGACACATTAGAAGAAGTAGATAATAGATGGTAAGGCTGATTCTGAGAGAATCACTGAAGCAGGAACTCTGAAGAGCAACAATGATTTATGCACATAATAAATCTGGGTGAGGGGGAACTGAAAATGTCAAACCTCTGACCTAATGCTTTTGTAAAAGTATAAAAGAAAATCTTAAACTTGAAATAAATAGGCAGTCCAAGAAAACTGAAAGGCTGTCTCATCGCTGACACTGTTCATCTCTTCAGGTTGAATCCTTGGCTGCTGGAGCTGGTCTCCAGCAACACAGAACCCTGGTCTGCTGTAGTCTATGGGGTCGTAAAGAGTTGGACATGACTGAGTGACTGAACAACAACATCAATTAATAGGATATCAGTTAGAACCAATTAAAATGTTCTCCTTTGTGTTAGAGGGATAGATGGCTTAAACAAAACAAAAATTCAAAATGAGCATGTCATACACATACCTATCTTGTTCAGTCTTCAGACAAGTTTTTCTTCTATGCTGTGTCTATTGAGGCCCCTTCATTTCTCTTTGTCCTTTCTTTCTCACTCAAGTCTGAGCAATTAACTCATTTTTTTAGTTCAATTTTCTACCTAGATTTCCTCTCTTGAAAAACCACTTGACCCAATTAAGTGATTAGATCTTGTTTGGTAAGTATGCAGGCTTAAAATCTAGCTTTGTCTGGTGTCTGCTGTTTAGAACCATACTGAGAATGGATGCACCCATCTGTCTCTATCCACCTCCTAGCAACCATGCCTAAAAACTGATATACCAAACAAGAATGCCACTCCATTAATTATACTAGATACAAGCGAAAACAAAACCTGGAATACTTACATCTAAAATAAAGACATTGGAAAGCCAAAAATTATCCTACAACCATTTTATGAACATGGAATGAGAATACAAAGACTGAATGACAGGTGACACTGGAAAAAATTAAAATAATACAGTATAGTGGAAAGGCTCTCTAACTGGGCTATCTAATCTCAACTTGAGCAATTATTAGCTGTGAAGCCCTAGAGAAATTATTTAACTGTCCTCTGAATACTAATATGCTCAATTGTAAAATGAGAGTGATAATAGTTCCTTGGGCTTCCCCAGTGTCTCAGTGGTAAAGATTTCGCTTGCAATGCAGCAGATGCTGGGGATGAAGGTTTGATCCCTAGGTCAGGAAGATCCCCTGGTGGAGGAAAGGGTGGGACAATCTACTCCAGTATTTATTTTTTATTTGTTTATTTTTAATTGAAAGATAATTGTTTTATAACATTGTGTTGGCTTCTGCCATACATCAACATGAATCAGCCATAGATATACACAAGTCCTTTCTCTCTGGAACCTCCCTCCCACCTCCTACCTCATCCCACCCCTGTAGGTTGTTCCAGAGCCCCAGTTTGAGTTTCCTCAGTTATATTGCAAACTCCCAGTGGCAATGTATTTTACATGGTAAAATGATAAGTAAGATACTTATACTTCCCTGTTACTCTTTCCATCTGTCCCACCCTTTCCTTCTTTCCCCACCCCATATATGAGTCTGTTCTCCGTGTCTGCATCTCCATTGCTGCCCTGAAAACAGGTTCATTAGTACTGTCTTTCCAGATTTCATATATATGCATTAATATATGATATTTGCTTTTCTCTTTCTGACTTACTTTACTCTGTATAATAAACTTTAGGTTCATCCACCTCATTAGAACTGATTCAAATGCATTCCTTTTTATGGCTGAGTAACAGAAAAGTAAACAATCCAATCAAAAAGTGGGCAAAAGCCCTAAACAGAGATTTCTCCAAAGAAGACATACAGATGGTTAATAAACACATGAAAAGATTCTCAACATCACTCCTTATTAGAGAAATGTAAATCAAAGCTACAATGAGATATCAACTCAGACTGGTCAGAATGGTCATCATCAAAAAATCTACAAACAATAAAGGATGGAGAGGGTATGGAAAAAAGAGAACCCTCTTGCACTGTTGGTGGAAATGTAAACTGACAGAGCCACTATGGAAAACAGTATGGAGATTCCTTAAAAAATCAGGAATAAAACTTCTATATGACCGAGCAATCCCACTACTAGGCATATACCCTAAGAAAATCAAAACTGGAAAAGACACATGTACCCCAATGTTCATAGCAGCATTATTTACAATAGCTAAGACAAGGAAGCAACCTAGATTCCATCGACAGATGAATGGATAAAGAAGTTGAGCCACTCCAGTGTTCTTGCCTGGACAATCCCATGGACAGAGAAGCTTGGCAGACTATAGTCCATAGAGACACAAAGAATCAGACTCAACAACATGCATGCTACAATAGTAACATCACATGCATGATGAGTGTGTGAAATACTTAGAACAGTGCTTCAGTTCAGTCGATCAGTCATGTCTGACTGTTTGCGACCCCATGAATCTTAGTACACCAGGCATCCCTGTCCGTCACCAACTTCCGGTGTCCAGTTAAACTCACGTCCATCAAGTCGGTGATGCCATCCAGACATCTCATTCTCTGTCATCCCCTTCTCCTCCTGTCCCCAATCCCTCCCAGCATCAGAGTCTTTTCCAATGAGTCAACTCTTCACATGAGGTGGCCAAAGTACTGGAATTTCAGCTTTAGCATCATTCCTTCCAAAGAACACCCAGGACTGATCTCCTTTAGGATGAACTGGTTAGATCTTCTTGCAGTCTAAGGGACACTCAAGAGTCTTCTCCAACACCACAGTTCAAAAGCATCAATTCTTCGGCACTCAGCTTTCTTCACAGTCCAACTCTCACATCCATACAAGACTACTGCAAAAACCATAGCCTTGACTAGACGGACCTTTGTTGGCAAAGTAATGTCTCTGCTTTTGAATATGCTGTCTAGGTTGGTCATAACTTTCCTTCCAAGGAGTTTGTTCTAAATATAACACTGTGCAGTCTCACAGTGGGGATGGATGGGCTGCTGGGATCATTAAAGACCTTTAATCATGGTGGTTTCTCTCCTAGACATTAGTTGTATACAGGCAACGACCATGCCTCCCCTTTTATTATATTTTCAAATAATCTTTTTGTTACACATTTTTTTAAAATTTGTGTTAAATGTGTTAGTGAATCTTTTTATGCCAGAGCAAACACCCTGTCCCTTGAAAATCATCTTGCACATCTGCTATGGGCTATATAGTATTGGATTTTACAGTTTAACTCAATATATACCTCTATTCCTTCATTTCCTCCTCCTATGGAAAACCTTGCTCCATGAATAAAACCCAATGTTCTCATAGTGACAAAAACACTTGGATAAAGTCATATCATGTCAATACAGACTTTAGAAAAGACAAAAGCTTCAGAAATAACACTATCCCGGGAAATGAAGAAAATGTATTTCAGATTGATAAGCTGATCAGAGTCAGTAGCTCTACGTGCTGCAGGGACAAAGTGCAAACATTAAAACCTACATATATTTTAGGAATTCCTTGTCAGTCCAGTGGTTAGGTCTCTGAACTCCCACTGCCAAGGGCTCAGTTTCAATCCTTTGTTGGGAGGCTAATATTGTAAAAGCTTCATGGTGCAGCCAAAAATATATATGTATGTATATCTGTACCTTAATTTTCTCAATATTAGGTTTTTCTCTGCCCAAATTATTAAGCAAAGTTATCTTTTCTATAAGGCTAGCCTATATAATTTTAATTGTATATTCTCACTTTCCATTTCTGTTAAAACAGTAAATGTGTAATGTCATAATCAATAAAGTGTGACCTCATATATCTCATTTTGAAAAAAAAATTGCATATTGGAAATATGGCTGAGAGATTTCATATTAAATTCAAGTTACATAGGAGAAAGTGGACATGTATGGCTTGAGATAATTCTATAGGTCAAATCCTAGGTGCCCCTGGGTCCAGGATTTCAGGGTCCAAAACTCATACTTTGAGGCACAATAGACTTCTGAAACATCCACTGGAGTGACTGCTTTGGCTTCCATAACATTAAGTCTTGACTAATTGGTCCTGGATTGTGGAAATGAGACCTTGGCAAATGTAGACACATGATTAAGTGAGCTTTCTGGGAAAATATTTGACAATTTTTATCTCTTAAAAAAATATAGATAGATGATGGATAGAGATGTGTGTGTGTGCATGCACACGTGCAAATATATGTAATTTTAATCTTAAAATTTACAAATATATGTGAAAATAATCCATCATGAAGTAGCTTCATTTCATGCAGTGATGTAAGAAGAGAGGATCCCTTCCCACTCTGTTGTGCACATGCACGACCATTATTGCATACTTCTCAATATGGTGCTGATGGAAATCTTGTCACACAGGTAGGACAGTTATTATCATTTCCAGGCTTCAGATAAGTAGGATAAAATTCAGAAAGTCTTGAAAATTAAGTCCAATCTCTTAGTAAATGGCAAGCTTGGACTTCAAACTCAGGTTTTCTAGTTTTGTATTCAGTGTCCTTTTGATTCTTCTGATTTTGAAATAAATGTTCTTGCATAAAAAACATGTATTTTCATTTTATACAATGTTTGCAAAGTAATAGTTGTGGAAGATGGGTGAAGAAATATATGGTATTAGGGAGAGAATTAGTCAGCAAAAATTTTTAACAATTTTGAAAATAGAGTTGAAAATGTATAAACAAACAAGGGCCTTTTTAGATTAAGTGTACTTGGGCTTTGGCCGGTTTTCAGGAGGAAATCAGGGAAGAGAAATTTAAGAACTATCACTGGTGCTTCAGAGAAATCAGAGCTCATGATTGTGATGCCCAAGGGAGTAAGAATAAAGCAGTAGACAAATTAAATGAGATGAATTAAGGTTATAAATACTAGCAGTGACAATACAAAGCTGTATGAGTGCATGGGCAGGCCCTTTAATTTACTGCAAAGTGAAAATAAAGGTATGATTCTTATTTGCATATCTTAATTGCCACTTTGGGCTTCATCCAGTCTTTGTTATGATTACTTCTGAATATATATATTGAGAAATCTACATTGCTCGCCTGTCATTTTGGGGTACGGAAATTCATCTGAACTTGTTTAAGGAAAGCTGGAGATAGATTTGAAGTCATTTTATTTCATTCAAACAGCATTTGAATTAAAAAAAAAAGGTTTAAATCTACTGTTTAGGGAAAGTCAAGTCATTTGGAATCACAGAGGCTAATATGTAACAGAAATCACTATTTCCTGATTGTGTCATTATATCAAAATAAGGGCTGCGACAGAAATTTCAAAGATTCTCATGTTGAAAATTACAGCTGGGAGGAAATGGTTTTCACAAAAATATAAAGCAAAAAATAAATAAAAATAGCCTAGTGTGTCTATTCACAAGGTAGTCCTCTTGTCCCTTAAGTGTTTGGAAATCTGATCGCCTTTCCCCAAAGGTTTTGGAAGAAGCTGTTGAAAGCCGTGATCAGCAAACACCCTCTAACTCTCACTACTCTTTCTGTTTTCTTTTTCCTCTCTGCAGAAGCACTCAGTTGCATCGTTCCGCTCCCTGCTCCCAGCCTGTCCTTCCCAAGTCTTTTTCACGATGTTGAAAGTGATATGTTCCCTTCAAAGGATGTTGAGAAATGAACATATTCAGAGAATATTGTATTGCTCTTTCGTGATTGAAACAAAAATGTTTCTTTCTATCTGTAGATTCATCTGTGAGAAATAAAGGAAAGATAATCAGGGGGAGTACAATAATATATTTTCAAATATTGCTCTCAAGCGTTTTATGACAAATGTGAAAATGGATGAAAGTAAATGGCATTTTGGAAAACAATCTTGAATTGACATTAGAAGGAACTTAATTTTATCTGTGAGTAATATGCAATAATTCTTATACGAAGGAGGCCATCTCTTGCTTTTTGATTTGTTGTTCAGTCATTTAATCACTAAATAGTGTCTGACTCTTTGAAATCTCACAAACTGCAGCACACGAGGCTTTCACATCCTTCAAATTAATTTAAGGGGGCTTAAAAATAAGATGAAGACTGCAGCAATATCATGATTTTGCTAAATGTTCACTGATAGATGCAAAATGAGTTGGTACTAAATTCTAGCCTTGTGGCTTGTGCATATGGTGAATATTTTGATACTTACAAAAATACTTTTTGAGATTCTACTATTGCTAGGGGATCGAAGAGGAAATGAATTAACTAAAGCTCTCTAGTTTTGTAGAACTTCCATTATCCTCCAGGTGAAATAAATAAATAAATTTCAAAAAGAGCTGGTAGAGAAATTAGAGTGATAATTAGAGATTAAAAGTTAAAGTAAAGGAAAAGGGCATTAAAGTACAAAAAGTATAAATGCTAATATTTAAAAGAAAAAAAAACAATATTTTTTAAAATTCTAACAACTAGTGAGCTCCAAATTCCAGGCATTGTTTTATTTTCAAATTTTATTTTATTATAGTAAGAACACAACCCGAGGTTTACTCTTCTAATGATTTTTTAAGTGTGTGCGTGTGTTAGTCACTCAGTCGTGTCTGACTTTTTGTGATACTATGGACTGTAGCCCTCCAAGCTCCTCTGTCCATGGAATTTTGCAGGCAAGAATATTAGAGAGTGTAACCACTCCATTCTCTTCTCCAGGGGATCTTCCAGACCCAGGGATTGAACCCGGGTTTCCTGTATTGCAGGCAGATTCTTTATCATCCGAGCCACCAGGGAATGGTGTACATTACTGCTGACTACAGGTATGATGTTGTGCAAATCTCACTTGCCTATTTTTTTTTCTTTTATTGCCTATGTTTTTGATGTCATATACAGAAAATAATTGTTGACAACAATGTCAAAGAAATGTTTTCCTATGATTTCTTATTATATAAGGTCTTACATTTAAATCTTTAATTCATTTCAAGTTGATTTTTTGTAGGCGATATAAGGTAGAGATCTAGTGTTTCACTTTCATGCACAGAGATATCCAACTTTCCCTGGATCATTTATTGAAAAAATAATCCTTCCTCCATTGTGTTCTTGGTGCCCTTATCAAATATAAGTTAGCTGCACATGCATGGTTTTATTTTTGGACTCTCTAATCTGTACCATTAGTTTATATGTCTATTTTTATGTAGTGTAACATTGCTTTGATTACTGAAACTTTGTAATATATTTTGAAATCAATAAGTACGTTGCGTCCAGCTTTGTTTTTTTCTCAGGATTGATATGTCTCTTCCTGGACTTCTGTGGCTCCACATAAACTGAAAATTATTTTTTCTATTTCTGTAAAAAATGCCATCAGGATTTAGTTAGAGATTACATTGAGCTGGTAGATCACCTTGAGTAGTATGGATAATCTGACAATATGAAATTTTCTGTCTATGAACACATGTTTCCACTTGTATCTTAAATTTATATCATCAGTGTTTTATAATGATCAGTATATCAATCTTTCACATTCTTAATTTCAAGGTATATGATTATATTTGGTGCTATTGTAAATAGAATTGTTTCCTAACTTCTTTTTCAGATAGTGTATAGTGTATAGAGACAAAACTATTCTTTTTTGTATTCAATTTTGTATTCTGCACCTTTAGGGAATTTAATAGTTTCATTTTTTAAAACTTTTAAAAAATTAATTAATTTATTTTAATTGGAAGCTAATTAAGATATTGTGGTGGTTATGACATACATTGACACGAATCAGCCATGGATGTACATGTGTCCCCCATCCCGACCTCCCCTCCCACTTCACTCTCCATCCCATCCCTCAGGGTAGAGCCAGTGCAGTGGCTGTGAGTGCTCTGTTTCATTCATTGAACTTGGGCTAGTGATCTGTTTCACATATGAAAATATATATGTTTTAATGCTATTCTCTCAAATCATCCCACCCTTCCCTTCTCCCAGAGTCCAAAATCTGTTCTTTATATCTGTGTCTCTTTTCCTGTCTTTCATATAGGTCAATTGTTATCATCTTTCTAAATTCCATATATATGTGCTAATATACTGTATTGGTGTTTTTCTTTCTAACTTCCTTTGCTCTGTATAATAGGCTTCAGTTTCATCCACTTCATTAGAACTGATTCAAATGGGTTCTTTTTAATAGCTGAGTAACATTCCATTGTGTACATGTACCACTGATTTCTTATCCATTCGTCTGCCGATGGACATCTAGGTTGCTTCCATGTCCTGGCTATTATAAACAGTGCTGCAATGAACAATGGGGTACACATGTCTCTTTCAATTCTGGTTTCCTCGGTGTGTATACCCAGAAGTGGGATTGCTGGGTGATATGGCAGTTCTATTCCCAGTTTTTAAAGGAATCTCCATACTGTTCTCCATAGTGGCTGTACTAGTTTGCATCCCCACCAACAGTATAAGAGGATTACCTTCTCTCCACACACTCTCCAGCATTTATTGTTTGTAGACTTTTTGATAGCAGCCATTTTGACTGGCGTGAGAAGGTACCTCATTGTGGTTTTGATCTGCATTTCTCTGATAATGAGTGATGATGAGCATCTTTTCATGTGTTTGTTAGCCATCTGTATATCTTCTTTGGAGAAATGCCTGTTTAATTCTTTGGCCCATTTTTTGATTGGGTCATTTATTTTTCTGGTATTGAGCTGCATGAATTGCTTGTATATTTTTGAGATTCTTTGTCATTTGCGTCATTTGCTATTATTTCACCCATTTTGAAAGCTATCTTTTCACCTTGCTTATAGTTTCCTTCATTGTGCAAAAGATTTTAAGTTTAATTAGGTCCCATTTGTTTATCTTCACTTTTATTTCCATTACTCTGGTAGGTGGGTCATACAGGATCTTGCTGTGATTTATGTCAGAGAGTATTTTGCCTATGTTTTACTCTAGGAGGTTTATTAGTTTCTGATCTTACATTTATAACTTTAATCAATTTTGAATTTAGTTTTGTGTATGGTGTTAATAAGTGTTCTAGTTTCATTCTTTAAAGGTGATTGACCAGTTTTTCCACCACCACTTGTTAAAGAGATTATCTTTTCTCCATTGTATATTTTTGCCTCCTTTATGAAAGATAAGGTGTCCATAGGTGCATGGATTTATCTCTGGTTTTTCTATTTTTTTTCCATTGATCTATATTCCTGTCTATGTGCCAATACCATACTGTCTTGATGACTGTAGCTTTGCAGTGTAGTCTAAAGTCAGGCAGATTGATTCCTCCAGTTCCATTCTTCTTTCTCAAGATTGCTTTGGCTATTAGAGGCTTTTTTTTTTCCATATAAATTGTGAAATTATTTTTTCTAGTTGTGTGAAAAATACTGTTGGTAGATTTATTCCTAAGTATTTTATTATTTTCATCACAATGGTGAATGGGAGTGCATCCTTAATTTCTCTTTCTGTTTTCTTATTATTAGTGTATAGGAATGCAAAGGATTTCCATGTATTAATTTTATATCCTGCAACACTACTATAGTCATTGATTAGCTTTAGTAATTTTCTTGTGGTGTCTTTAGGGTTTTCTATTTAGAGGATCATGTCGTTTGCAAACAGTGAGAGTTTAACTTGTTATTTTCCAATCTGAATTCCTTTTCTTTCTTTTTCTTCTCTGATTGCAGTGGCTAAAACTTTCAAAACTATGTTGAATAGTAGTGGTGAAAGTGGGCACACTTGTTTTGTTTCTGACTTTAGGGGAAATGCTTTCAATTTTCACCATTGAGGATAATGTTTGTTGTAGGTTGATTATAAATGGTTTTTCTTATGGTGAGCTATGTTCCCTCTACGCCTGCTTTCTGGAGAGTTTTTATCATAAATAGGTGTTGAATTTTGTAAAGACTTTCTGCATCTATTGAGATAATCATATGGTTGTTATCTTTCAGTTTGCTATTGTGGTGTATCACATTGATTGTGAATATTGAAGAATCCTTGCATCCCTGCAATAAAGCTCACTTGGTCATGGTGTATTAACTATTTAGTATGTTGCTGGATTGTTTGCTAAAATTTTGTTGAGGATTTCTGCATCTATGTTCATTGGTGATATTAGCCTATAGTTTTCTTTGTGTGTGTGGCACCTATGTCTGGTTTTGGTATTAGAGTGATGGTGACTTCATAGAATACCCACTGGATCATCAAAAAAGCAAGAGAGTTCCAGAAAAACATCTATTTCTGCTTTATTGTTTATGCCAAAGCCTTTGACTGTGTGGATCACAATAAACTGGAAAAGTCTGAAAGAGTTGGGAATATCAGACCACCTGACTTGCCTCTTGAGAAACCTATATGCAGGTCAGGAAGTGAAAGTTTGAACTGGACATGGAACAACAGACTAGTCCAAAATAGGAAAAGGAGTACATCAAGGCTGTATATTATCACCCTGCTTATTTAACTTATATGCAGAATACATCATGAGAAACGCTGGAAGAAGCACAGGCTGGAATCGAGATTGCCGGGAGAAATATCAATAACCTCAGATATGCAGATGACACCACCCTCATGGCAGAAACTGAAGAGGAACTAAAAAGCCTCTTGATGAAAGTGAAAGAGGAGAGTGAAATAGTTGGCTTAAAGCTCAACATTCAGAAAACTAAGATCATGGCATCTGGTCCCATCACTTCATGGGAAGTAGATGGGGAAACAGTGGAAACAGTGTCAGACTCTTTTTTTTGGGCGGGGGGAGGGCCTCCAAAATCACTGCAGATGATGATTGCAGCCATGAAATTAAAAGACGCTTACTCCTTGGAAGGAAAGTTATGACCAACCTAGATAGCATATTCAAAAGCAGAGACATTACTTTGCCAACAAAGGTCTGTCTAGTCAAGGCTATGGTTTTTCCAGTGGTCGTGTATGGATGTGAGAGTTGGACTGTGAAGAAAGCTGAGCGCCTAAGAATTGATGCTTTTGAACTGTGGTGTTGGAGAAGACTGTTGAGAGTCCCTTGGACCACAAGGAGATCCAACCAGTTCATTGTAAAGGAGATCGGTCCTCGGTGTTCTTTGGAAGGAATGATGCTAAAGCTGAAACTCCAATACTTTGGCCACCTCATGCAAAGAGTTGACTCATTGGAAAAGACTCTGATGCTAGGAGGGATTGGAGGCAGGAGGAGAAGGGGACGACAGACAATGAGATGGCTGGATGGTATCACCGACTGGATGGAGGTGGGTTTGAATGATCTCTGGGAGTTGGTGATGGACAGGGAGGCCTGGGGTCGCAAAGAGTCGGACACAACTGAGCGACTGAACTGTACTGAACTGAACTGACCTCATAGAATGAGTTTGGGGGTTTACCTTTCTTTGAAATTTTCTGCAAGAGTTTGAGTGGGATAGGTGTTAGCTCTTTCCTAAATTTTTGGTGAAGCCATCTGTTCCTGAACTTTTTTTTTGTTGGAAGATTTTTGATAACAGTTTCTATTCCTGTGCTTTGATGGGTCTGTTAAGATTTTTTTATTTCTTCCTGGTTCAGTTTTGGAAAGTTATACTTTTGTAAGAATTTGTCCAGTTTTTCCAAGCTGTCCATTTCATTGTCATATAGTTGCTGATAGTAGTCAATTATAATCATTTGTATTTCTTTGTTATGTTTTGATTTATTCATTTTTATTTATAATTTTGTTGATTTGATTCTTCTCCCTTTTTTTCTTGATGATTCCGACTAATGGTTTTTCTATTTATCTATCTTCTCAAAGAACCAGCTTTTAGTTTTGTTGATTTTTGGTATAGTCTCCTTCGTTTCTTTTTCATTTATTTCTGCCATAATTTTTGAAGTTCCCTTTCTTATATTAACCCTGGGGTTCTTAATTTCTTCTTTTTCTAGTTGCTTTAGGTGTAAAGTTAGGTTATTTATTTCATTTTTCTCTTGTTTCCTGAGGTAAGCTTGTATTGCTATGAACCTTCCCCCTTAGCACTGCTTTTACTGAATCCCATAGGTTTTGGGTTATTGTATTTTAATTTGTTTCTATGCATATTTTGATTAAATTTTTTATTTCTTCTGTGATTTTTTGGTTATTCAGAAGTGTGCTCTTTAGCCTCCATATCTTTGAATTTTTAATACTTTTCCCCCTGTAGTTGACATCTAATCTTAATGCATTGTGATCAGAAAGGATACTTGAAATTATTTCAATTTTTTTGAAGTTACCAAGGCTAGATTTATAGCACAGGATGTGATCTATCTTAAAGAATATCCATGTGCACTTGAGAAAAGAGTGAAATTCATTGTTTTGAGGTGAAACGTCCTATAGATATCAATTAGGTCTAACTGGTCCATTGTATCATTTAAAGTTAGTATTTCCTTGCTAATTTTCTGTTTGGTTGATCTATGCATAGAAGTGAGTGGAGTATTAAAGTTTCCCACTCTTTCTGTGTTACAGTCAATTTCCCCTTTCATACTTGTTAGCATTTGGCTTACATATTGCAGTGCTCCTGTGTTGGGTGCACAACACAGGATATATTTATAATTATATATATATAATATATATTTATACTTGTTATATATTCTTCTTGGATTGATCCTTTGATCACTATGTAGTGTCTTTCTTTGTCTCTTTTCACACCCTTCATTTCAAGGTCTGTTTTATCTGATATGAGTATTGCTACTCCTGCTTTCTTTTGGTCTCCATTTGCATGAAATATCTTTTTCCAGCCCTTCACTTTAAGTCTATATGTGTCCTTTGGTTTGAGTTGGGTCTCTTGTAGAGAGCGTATATAGGGGTCTTGTTTTTGTATCCATTCAGCCAGTCTTTGTCTTTTGATTGGGGCATTCAACCCATTTACATCTAAGGTAATTATTGATATGTATGATTCTGTTGCAATTTACTTTGTTGTTTGGGGTTTGAGTTTATAAACCTTTTCTGTGTTTCCTGTCTAGGGAAGATCCTTTAGCATTTGTTGGAGAGCTGGTTTGGTGGTGCCGAATTCTCTCAATTCTTGCTTGCCTGTAAAGCTTTTTATTTCTCCTTCATATTTGAATGAGATCCTTGCTGGGTATAGTAATCTGGGCTGTAGGTTTTTCTCTTTCATCACTTTAAGTATGTCCTGCCATTCCCTGCTGGCCTGAAGAGTTTCTATTGAAAGATCAGCTGTTATCCTTGTGGGGATCCCCTTGTGTGTTATTTGCTACTTTTCCCTTGCTGCTTTTAATATTTGCTTTTTGTGTTTGATCTTAGTTTGATTAATATATATCTTGGGGTGTTTTGCCTTAGATTTATCCTGTTTGAGACTCTCTGGATTTCTTGGACTTGGTCATTTCCTTCCCCATTTTAGGGAAGTTTTCAACTATTATCTCCTCAAGTATTTTCTCAAGACCTTTCTTTTTGTCTTCTGCTTCTGGGACCTCTATGATTCAAATAATGGGGCATTTAACTTTGCCCCAGAGGTCTCTGAAATTGTTCTAATTTAATTATTTTTCCTCCTGGTTTCATTTATTTCCACCATTCTATCTTTCACCTCACTTATCCTATCTTCTGCCTTAGTTATTCTACTATTGGTTCCCTCCAGAGTGCTTTTGATCTCAGTTATTGCATTATTCATTATCAATTGACTATTCTTTATTTTTTCTAGGTCCTTGTTAAACATTTTTTTTTGCACTTTTTAAATTCTTGTCTCTAGTTTATTTATCTGTAATTCCATTTTGTTTTCAAGATTTTGGATCATCTTTACTATCATTATTTTGAATTCTTTTTCAGGTAGACTCCCTATCTCTTCCTCTTTGTTTGGTTTGGTGGGCATAATATTTCTCTGCCTTTTCATTTTCTTTAGATTGCTGTGTTTGGGGTGCCCTTTCTGTATGCTAGAAATTTGTGGTTCCTCTTTATTGTGCAGCCTTCTCCTTGTGGGTGGGGTTGGACTAAGGGCTTGTCAAGGTTTCCTGGTTAGGCAGCTTGCATCTGTGTTCTGGTGGGTGGAGGTGGATCTATTCTCTCTGAAGTGCAATGAAGTTTCCGGTGAGTTTTGGGACATTTCTTTGGGCAGCCTGTCTTTTAATGCTCAGGGCTTTGTGTCTGCTTGACTGGAGAATTAGCATTATATGTCTTCCTCTGGAACTTTTTGTCTCTTGGGTGGAGCTTGGTTATGTATGGAGGATTTTGTGTGAGCCTCTTATCTATTAATGTTCACTGGAATCAGAAATTCTCTGATGTTCTCAAGTTTTGGAGTTAAGCCTTCTCCTCTGGCTTTCAGTCTTATGCTTACAGTAGCCTCAAGACTTCTCCACCCATATAGCACTGATGATAAAACATCTAGGCTAATGGTGAAACAATTCTCCAAAGTGAGAGACACCCAGGGAGGTTCACAGAGTTACATGAGAGAGGAAGAGGGAAGAGGGAGATAGAGGTGACCAGGAGGAGAAGAGGGGAAGTCTAAGGGGAAGAGAGCAAGCTAGCCAGTAATCAGTTACCTAAGTACTCTCCACAGTCAAGAATACCCAGAGAGATACACAGAGTTAAGTAGGGAAGAGAAGAGGGAGGGAGGAGGTAGAGCTGACCTGAGGGATAAAAGGAAGAGGCAAAAGGGGAAGGGGAGAGAGCAAGCAAGCCAATAATCACACACCCTAAGTGAAAGTGGGTACTGGAGATTAGATTCTTAAAGATACAAAATTGATAAAAAATACCAAAAAGCAAAGATTAAAAATCTAGAGTAGAGGATAGACTGTCAGAAATACTGTATTAAAAATACAAAACAAAATCAGTCACAAAAATTATAAATATATATATATATATAAATTTGCTTTAAAAACAGGGTCTTTTAATTTATTTTTTACTGAAGGATAATTGCTTTACAGAATTGGGCTGTTTTCTGTCAAACCTCAACATGAATCAGCCATAGGTATACATATACCCCCTCCCTTTTGAAACTCCCTCCAATCTCCCTTCCCAACCCAGCCCTCTAGCTTGATACAGAACCCCTGTTTGAGCTTCCAGAGCCATACAGCAAATTCCCGTTGGCTATCTATTTTATATATGGTAATGTAAGTTTCCATGTTACTCTCCCCATACATATCAACCTCTCCTCCCCTCCTCCCATGTCCATAATTCTATTCTCTATGGCTGTTTCTCCATTGCTGCTCTTGAAATAAATTCTTCACTACCATTTTTCTAGATTTCGTATATATGTGTTAGAAAACGGTATTTACCTTTCTCTTTCTGACTCACTTCACTCTGTATAATAGGTTTTAAGTTCATCCACCTCATTAGAGCTGACTCAAATGTGTTCCTTTTTATGGCTGAGTAATATTCCATTTGTAAGGCCTCCCCAGACAGCCATTTTGCTTTTTTGCATTTCTTTTCCATGGGGATGGTCTTGATCCCTGTCTCCTGTACAATGTCACGAACCTCATTCCATAGTTCATCAGGCACTCTACCTATCAGATCTAGGCCCTTAAATCTATTTCTCACTTCCACTGTATAATCATAAGGGATTTGATTTAGGTCATACCTCAATGGTGTAGTGGTTTTCCCTGCTGCTGCTGCTGCTGCTAAGTCGCTTCAGTCGTGTCCAACTCTGTGCGACCCCATAGGTGGCAGCCCGCCAGGCTCTACCGTTCCTGGGATTCCCCAGGCAAGAACACTGGAGTGGGCTACCATTTCCTTCTCCAATGAATGAAAGCGAAAAGTGAAAGTGAAGTCGCTCAGTCATCTCCGACTCTTTGCGACCCCATGGACTATAGCCTACCAGGCTTCTCCGTTCATGGGATTTTCCAGGCAAGAGTATTGGAGTGGGGTGCCACTGCCTTCTCCCTGTGGTTTTCCCTACTTTCTTCAATTCGAGTCTGAATTTGACAATAAGGAGTTCATGATCTGAACCACAGTCAGCTTCTGGTTTTGTTTTTGTTGACTGTATAGAACTTCTCCATCTTTGGCTTCGAAGAATATAATCAATCTGATTTCCGTGTTGACCATCTGGTGATGTCCATGTGTAGAGTCTTTTCTTGTGTTGTTGGAAGAGGGTGTTTGCTATGACCAGTGCATTCTCTTGGCAAAACTCTATTAGTCTTTGCCCTGCTTCATTCCGCATTCCAAGGCCAAATTTGCCTGTTACTCCAGGTGTTTCTTGACTCCCTACTTTTGCATTCCAGTCCCCTATAATGAAAAGGACATCTTTTTTGGCTGTTAGTTCTAAAAAGTCTTGTAGGTCTTCATAAAACCATTCAATTTCAGTTTATTCAGTGTTACTGGTTGGGGCATAGACTTGGATAACTGTGATATTGAATGGTTTACCTTGGAGATGAACAGAGATCATTCTGTCGTTTTTGAGATTGTATCCAGGTACTGCATTTCGGACTCTTTTGTTGACCATGATGGCTACTCTATTTCTTCTGAGGGATTCCTGCCCACAGTAGTAGATATAATGGTCATCTGAGTTAAATTCACCCATTGCAGCCCATTTTAGTTCACTGATTCCTAGAATGTCAGCGTTCACCCTTGTCATCTCTTGTTTGACCACTTCAAATTTGCCTTGATTCATGGACCTGATATTCCAGGTTCCTATGCAATATTGCTCTTTACAGCATCAGATCTTGCTTCTATCACCAGTCAAATGCACAACTGGGTATTGTTTTTGCTTTGGCTCCATCCCTTCATTCTTTCTGGAGTTATTTCTCCACTGATCTCCAGTAGCATATTGGGTACCTAATGACCTGGGGAGTTCCTCTTTTGGTATCCTATCATTTTGTCTTTTCCTACTGTTCATGGGATTCTCAAGGCAAGCATACTGAAGTGGTTTGCCATTCCCTTCTCCAGTGGACCACATTCTGTCAGACCCCTCCACCATGACCCACCCATCTTGGGTTGCCCCGCAGGCATGGCTTGGTTTCATTGAGCTAGAAAAGGCTGTGGTACTAGTGTGATTAGATTGACTAGTTTTCTGTGAGCATGTTTTCAGTGTGTCTGCCCTCTGATGCCCTCTTGCAACACCTACCATCTTACTTGTGTTTCTCTTACCTTGGGCGTGGGATATCTCTTCATGGCTGCTCCAGCAAAGCACAGCAGCTGCGCCTTACCTTGAACGAGGGGTATCTCCTTACCACTGCCGTTCCTGACCTTCAATGTGGGATAGCTCATCTAGGTCCTCCTGTGCCTGTGCAGCCAAAAAAGCAAAACAAAGGAGAAAAGGAAAAGCAAAGGAGAAAAGGAAAAGCAAAGGAGAAAAGGAAAGATATAAGCATCTGAATGCAGAGTTCCAAAGAATAGCAAGAAGAGATAAGAAAGACTTCTTCAGCGATCAATGCAAAGAAATAGAGGGAAAAAACAGAATGGGAAAGATTAGAGATCTCTTCAAGAAAATTATAGATACCAAGGGAACATTTCATGCAAAGATGGGTTCGATAAACGACAGAAATGGTATAAACCTAACAGAAGCAAAAGATATTAAGAAGAGGTGGCAAGAATACACGGAAAAACTGTACAAAAAAGTTCTTCACGACCCAGATAATCATGATGATGTGATCACTAATCTAGAGCCAGACATCTTGGAATGTGAATTCAAGTGGGCCTAAGAAAGCATCACTACGAACAAAGCTAATGGAGGTGATGGAATTCCAGTTGAGCTGTTTCAAATCCTGAAAGATGATGCTGTGAAAGTGATGCACTCAATATGCCAGTAAATTTGGAAAACTTAGCAGTGGCCGCAGGACTGGAAAAGGTCAGTTTTCATTCCAATTCTAAAGAAGGGCAATGCCAAAGAATGCTCAAACTACCACACAGTTGCACTCATCTCACATGCTAGTAAAGTAATGCTCAAAATTCTCCAAGCCAGGCTTCAGCAATATGTGAACTGTGAACTTCTAGATGTTCAAGCTGGTTTTAGAAAAGGCAGAGGAACCAGAGATCAAATTGCCAACATCCGCTGGATCATGGAAAAAGCAAGAGAGTTCCAGAAAAACATCTCTTTCTGCTTTATTGACTATACCAAAGCCTTTGACTGTGTGGATCACAAGAAACTGTGGAAAATTCTAAAAGAGATGGGAATACCAGACCACCTAACCTGCCTCTTGAGAAATCTGTATGCAGGTCAGGAAGCAATTGTTAGAACTGGACATAGAACAACAGACTGGTTCAAATAGGAAAAGGAGTACGTCAAGGCTGTATATTGTCACCCTGCTTATTTAACTTATATACAGCGTACATCATGAGAAACCCTGGACTGGAAGAAACACAAGCTGGAATCAGGATTGTGGGAGAAATATCAATAACCTCAGATATGCAGATGACACCACTCTTATGGCAGAAAATGAAGTGAACTAAAAAGCTTCTTGATGAAAGTGAAAGAGGAGAGTGAAAAAGTTGGCTTAAAGCTCAACATTCAGAAAACTAAGATCATGGCATCCGGTCCCATCACTTCATGGGAAATAGATGGGGAAAAGTAGAAACAGTGTCAGACTTCATTTTTTGGGGCTCCAAAATCACTGCAGATAGTGACAGCTGCCATGAAATTAAAAGATGCTTACTCCTTGGAAGAAAAGTTATGACCAACCTAGATAGTATATTCAAAAGCAGATACATTACTTTGCCAACTAAGGTCCATCTAATCAAGGCTATGGTTTTTCCTGTGGTCATGTATGGATGTGAGAGTTGGACTGTGAAGAAGGCTGAGTGCCAAAGAATTGATGCTTTTGAATTATGGTGTTGGAGAAGACTCTTGAGGGTCCCTTGGACTGCAAGGAGATCCAACCAGTCCATTATTAAGGAGATCAACCCTGGGATTTCTTTGGAAGGAATGATGCTAAAGCTGAAGCTCCAGTACTTTGGCCACCTCATGCGAATAGTTGACTCATTGGAAAAGACTCTGATGCTGGGAGGGATTGGGGGCAGGAGGAGAAGGGGACGACAGAGGATGCGATGGCTGGATGGCATCACGGACTCGATGGATGTGAGTCTGAATGAACTCCGTGAGATGGTGATGGACAGGGAGGCCTGGCGTGCTGCAATTCATGAGGTCGCAGAGAGTCGGACACAACTGAGTGATTGAACTGAACTGAATATTCCATTGTGTATTTATACCACACTTTATCCATTCATCTGTTGATGGATATCTAGGTTGCTTCCATTTTCTAGTTACTGTAAATAGTGCTGCAATGAACAATGGGATACATGTGTCTCTTTCAATTTTGGTTTCCTCAAGGTATATCCATAGTAGTGGAATTGTTGGGTCATATGGGGGTTTTATTCCTAGTGTTTTAAGGAATCACCATATCGTCTCCCATAGTGGCTCTATCAATTTACATTCCCATCAACAGTGCAAGCATGTTCCCTTTTCTCCACACCTTTACCAGCATTTATTGTTTGTAGACTTTTTGATGAGGGCCATTCTGACTGGTGTGAGGTGATATCTCATTGTTGTTTTGATCTGCATTTCTCTAATAATGAGCAATTTTCGAGCATCTTTTCATGTGTTTGTTAGCCATCTGTATGTCTTCTTTAGAGAAATGTCTATTTAGGTCTTTTTCCCACTTTTTGATTGGGTTGTTTGTTTTGCTGGTATTGAGTTGTATGAGCTGCTTGTATATTCTGGAAATTAATCCTTTGTCAGTTATTTCATTTTCTATTATTTTCTCCCATTCTGAGGGTTGTCTTTTCACCTTGCTTATAGTTTCCTTTGCAGTACAAAAGCTTCTAAGTTTAATCAGGTCCCACTTGTTTAATTTGTTTTTATTTCCATTACTCTAAGAGGTGGGTCATAGAGGATCTTGCTTTGATTTATGTTATAGAGTGTTCTGCCTATGTTTTCCTTTAAGAGTTTTATAGTTTCTGATCTTACATTTAGGTCTTTAATTCATTTTGAGTTTATCTTTGTGTACGGTGTTAGGAAATGTTCTAATTTCATTCTTTTACATGGAGCTGATCAGTTTTCCTAATACCATTTATTGAAGAGGCTGTCTTTGCCCCATTGTATATTCTTGCCTCCTTTGTAAAAAAATAATGTACCCATAGGTGCATGGGTTTATTTCTGGGCTTTTTATCTTGTTCCATTAGTCTATATTTCTCTTCTTGTGCCAGTACCATACTGTCTTGATGACTGTAGCTTTGCAGTATAATCTGAAGTCAGGACTTCTTAGATAAGTTTTTTCCTAGATATTTCATTCTTTTTGTTGCAATGGTGAATGGGATTCCTTAATTCCTTAATTTCTCTTTCTGATTTTTCATTGTTAGATGTAGAAATGCAAGTGATTGCTATATATTGACTTTGTATCCTGCAACTATGCTAAATTCACTGATTAACCCTAGTAATTTTCTGATACTATCTTAGAGTTTTCTATGTACAGTATCATGTCATCTTCAAACTGTGAGAGCTTTACTGCTTCTTTTCTAATCTAGATTCCTTTTATTTCTTTTTCTTCTCTGATTGCTGTAGCTAGGACTTCCAGAACTATGTTGCTTAATAGTGGTGAAAGTGGATACCCTTGTCTTGTTTCTGATCTTAGGGGTAATGCTTTCAGTTTTTCACCATTTAGAATAATATTTGCTGTAGGCTTATTATATACAACCTTTACTATGTTGAGGTAGAGTCCTTCTATGCCAAGTTTATAAAGAGTTTTAATCATAAATAGGTGCTTAATTTTGTCAAAGTTTTTTTCTGCATCTATTTACATGATATATGGTTTTTATCTTTCTGATTTCTGTATATTGAAGAATCCTTGCATCCCTGGAATAAACCCAACTTGATCATGGTGTATGAGCTTTTTGTGTTGCTGAATTCTGCTTGCTAAAATTCTGTTGAGGATTTTTGCATCTATGTTCATCAGTTATATTGGCCTATAGTTTTCTTTTCTGTGTGTTGTCTTTGTCTGGTTTTGGTTCAGGGTGATGGTGGCCTTGTAGAATGAATTTGGAAGTGTTCCCTCCTCTGCAACTTTTTGAAAGAGTTTTTAGAAGGATAGGCATTAGTTCTTCCCTAATTGTTTAATAGAATTCTTTGAAGCCATCTGGTCCTAAGATTTTGTTTTTGGGAGATTATTGATCACAATTTCAGTGCTTATAATTGGGTTGTTAATAATTTGTATTTCTTCAAGATTCCATCTTTGAAGACTGAACTTTTGTAAGAATCTGTCCATTTCTTCCAGGTTATCTATTTTATTGCCGTATAGTTGTTCATAATAGTCTCTTATAATTCTTTGTATTTCTGCATTGTCTGTTTTAACCTCTCCTTTTGCCTTTCTAATTTTGTTGACTTGATTCTTCTCCTTTTTTTTCTTGATGAGTCTGGCTAAGGGTTTGTCAATTTTGTTTATCTTCTGAAAGAACCAGGCTTTGGTTTTATTAATCTTTCCTATTGTTTCTTTCCTTTCTTTTTCATTTATTTCTGGTCAGATTTTTATGATTTTTTCCTTCTACTAATTTTGGGAGTTTTTTCTTCTTATTTTTTCAGCTGCTTTAGGTGTAAAGTTAGGGTGTCTATACGATGTTTTTCTTGTTTTTTGAGGTAAGATTGTATTGCTATAAACTTCCTTCTTAGAAGTGATTTTGCTGCATCCCATAGCTTTGGAGTTGTCGTGTTTTCATTGTCACTTGTTTTTAGAAACTTTGATTTCTCTTTTGATTTCCTCAGTAACCTGTTGGTTATTTATTTATTTTTTTATTTTTATTTTTTAATTTTTATTTTTACTTTATTTTACTTTACAATACTGTATTGGTTTGGCCATACATTGACATGAATCCACCACAGGTGTACATACGATCCCAAATTTAGACATGTGTTGTTTAATCTCCAAGTGTTTGTGTTTCTTACAGCCTTTTTTCTTATAATTGATATATATAGTCTCATAGCAATGTGGTCAGAGAAGATGGCTTGATACAATTGCTATTTTCTTAAATTTATTGAAGTTCGATTTGTGACCCAAGACATGGTCTATCTTGGAGAATGTTCCTTGTGCACTTGAGAAGAAGGTGTATTCTTTTGCATTTGGATGGAATGTTCTGAAGATATCAGTGAGATCTATCTCATTTAATGTATCATTTAAGACTTGTGTTTCCTTATAAATTTTCTGTTTTGATGATCTGTCCATTGGTGTGAGTGGGGTGTTAAAGTCTCCTGCTATTACTGTGTTACTGTCAGTTTCTCCTTTTATGTCTGTGTTTGTCTTATGTACTGAGATGCTCCTATGTTTGGTGCAAAGATATGTACAATTGTTAAGTCTTCCTCTTGGATTAATCCCTTGATCATTATGGAGTGTCCTTCCTTATCTCCTGCAATCTATTTTATTTTAAGGTCTATTTTGTCTGATATAACGACTGCTACTCCAGCTTGCTTTTGCTCCCCATTTTCAAGGAATATATTTTTCCATCCTCTCACTTTCAGTCTATATGTCTTGAGGTCTGAAGTGGGTTTCTTGTATACAGCATAAATATGGGTCTTTTTTTTTTTTTTTGGTATCCATTCAGCTAGTCTGTGTCTTTTGGTTGGAGCAGTTAATCCATTTACATTTAAAGTAATTATTGATATATATGTTCTTATTGCCATTTTCTAATTTTGGGGGGTTGATTTTGTAGATCTTTTTTCTTCTGTTGTATTTCTTGACTATATAAGTGCATTTAACATTTGTTGTAAAGCTGGTTTGGTGCTACTGAATTCTCTTAACTTTTGCTTGTCTGAAAAGCTTTTTATTTCTCCATCAGTTTTGAATGAGATCCTTGCTGGTTACAGTAATCTTGGTGGTAAATTTTTCCTTTTCAGTACTTTAAATATATCCTGCCATTCCCTTCTGGTCTGCAGAGTTTCTGCTGAAAGATCAGCTGTTAAGTGTATTGGGTTTCCCATGTATGTTACTTGTTGCTTCTCCCTTGCTGCTTTTAATATTCTTTCTTTGTGTGTAGTCTTTGTTACTTTGATTTGTATGTGTTTTGGTATGTTTCTCCTTGGGCTTATCCTGTATGGGACTCTTGTGCCTCTTGGACTTGATTGGCTATTTCCTTTTCCATGCTGGGGAAATTTTCAACTATAATCTTTTCAAAAATTTTCTCATACTCTTTATTTTTCTCTTCTTCTTCTGGGGCTAGAGGTCTCTGATACTCTCCTCAGCACTTCTCCTTTTCCTTTTTTTTTTTTTTTTTACTACTTTATTCTGCTCTTCAGAAGTTATTACCAACATTTTATCTTCCAGCTCACTGATTCATTCTTCCACTTCAGATATTCTTCTATTGATTCCTTCTAGAGTATTTTTAATTTCAGTAATTGTGTTGTTTGCCTCTGTATGCTTATTATTTAATTCTTTTAGGTCTTTTAAAATTGATTCTTGCATTTTCTCCATTTTGTTTTCAAGGTGTTTGATCATCTTTACTGTCATTATTTTGAAATTTTGTCAGGTAATTTTCCTATTTCCTCTTCATTTTTTTGGACTTCTGTGTTTCTAGCTTGTTCCTTCATTTGTGCAATATTTCTGTCTTTTCATTTAAAAAAAAAAAAATTCCCATGTTTAATGTCTCCTTTTCCCAGACTTCAAGAAAAGTTGAATTCTTTCCTTGAAGAAGGTTAAATTCTTTCTTCCCTCCTATGGTTTCTGCCCTCATATGGTTGATCCAGTGGTATGTGATGAGTTTTATATAGGGTGAGATTTGTGCTGAGTTTTTGTTTGTTTGTTTTTCCTCTAATGGGCAAGGCTGAGTGAGGTGGTACTCCTGTCTGCTGATGATTGGGTTTGTATTTTTGTTTTGTTTGTTGTTTAGATGAGGCATCCTGCACAGGGTGCTACTAATGGTTGGATGATGCCAGGTCTTGTATGCAAGTGGTTTCCTTTGTGTGAGTTCTCACTATTTGATACCCCCTAAGGAGGGGATGTGAGGGGTTGGGGGCAGGAGGAGAAGGGGACAACAGAGGATGAGATGGCTGGATGGCATCACTGACTTGATGGACGTGAGTCTGAGTGGACTCCAGGAGTTGGTGATGGACAGGGAGGCCTGGCATGCTGTGATTCATGGGGTCGCAAAGAGTCGGACACGACTGAGCGACTGAAGTGAAGTGAAGTGAAGTGAGGGTTAGTTCTCTGGTAGTCTAGGGTCTTGGAGTCAGTGCTCCCACTCCAAAGGCTCAGGGTTCGATCTCTGGTCAGGAACAAAGATTCTACAAGTGGTTTGTTATGGCATTAAGGGAGAGTAAAACAAATATCCCAAAACAAGAAACCAAAGATGAACCCCAGAAAAATGGCATTTAAAAAATCAGGAAAAATATAATTAAAATAATGGAGTATGAACATATACATATAAACCCATGAGTAAAGTGAAAACAGTCCAACAAAAATATAGTAGATTGTCTGGTGAACAAAGGAAATCAAAAATTATATTTACCAGTTATGAATAAAACTAACTTAAGCACAAATTGGAAACAAAACAAAAGCAAGGTGCCAAGTGGGGAATAAAGCAATGAAAACAAAACTAGCAAATATGCTGAGAGGAAAGGAAATAAAGAAAAGAAAGAAAAAATAGATATGCAAAGTTAAATAGAGGTGTATGAAGAATATTTACATAAATTAAAGATTAGCTGCAAGGGGAAAAGAATAGTAGGAAAAGAAAACAAAGAAATAAATGAAGAAAAATAGTTTAAAAAAAAAAACTAAAATTAATAAAAAAGAGAGAAAAGTAAAGGAAAACTCCACAGAACTGCAAAAGCCCAAAGTAGAGGAAGGGGTTTATAACAACAATAAAAAACATGACTGAGGAAGAAGAAAACAAATAAAAAAGCCAGAAAGCTTAATTGGATTTCTTAGTGCCAATAAAATTGACAACTACAATGGGGAGGGGGGGAAGGGGGGGAGAAGGAAAAGAAAAAAACAAAAGAATCTACAAGACAAGTCAAAAATAAGAATAATAGATGCTTTTCTTGAGTCACTGCTATCAGAGTCCTTTCCCTCACTGGAAGTCACAGTCCACCTCACTTCCCTAGGATGCCCTCCAGCACTGTAGTGGTCTCTGGACCTGCCGTGGGTGCAGCTCAGATTCTAGTGCAGATTAAATCCAGACAATCAACTTAGCAGACTCTGTATATGGAATATATAAAAGGTCACTGAGCACTCCCACAAAAGAAAATGCACAAGTTCTGATAGCTGTGCACATTGGAGGCAAGAACACACAGGAGAAGGACCAGATTAGAATCTATGACTCTCAGCTGGTGTTCTGCTATGCACTTCTGTGTCTGAAGCTGTATTACTGATGTATCCATGGAGAGAGATGAACTCCATGTCACCTACTCCCCTACCATCTTAAAAAATGAAAATTAAAAGAGTAATAAAGAACTTAAATTTTAAAAATAAAAAGTGATAATAGTAAAAATATAGCTAGAATTTTCTCTGGAGCTGTTGTGGCCAGTGTGTATTCAGCTCAGTTTCAGATAGTTCCTTGTTACAGCTTGTACTTCTTCTCAAGGTCTATCAGTCAGTTAGTCAGTTCAGTCGCTCAGTCATGTCCAACTGTTTGCGACCCCATGAATTGCAGCACTCCAGGCCTCCCTGTCCATCACTGACTCCCAGAGTTCACACAAACTCACATACCTCAAGTCGGTGATGCCATCCAGCCATCTCATCCTCTGTCGTCCCCTTCTCCTCCTGCCCCCAATCCCTCCCAGCATCAGAGTCTTTTCCAATGAGTCAACTCTTTGCATGAAGTGGCCAAAGTACTGGAGTTTCAGCTTTAGCATCATTGCTTCCAAAGAACACCCAGGACTGATCTCCTTTATAATGGACTGGTTGGATCTCCTTGCAGTCCAAGGGACTCTCAAGAGTCTTCTGCAACACCACAGGTATAGGCCCCCTCCAATTCTTAGTCAATTAACTGCAGGGTTTTAATCTGTGACACCTGTCAGTTCCAGAGTGGTTCTCTCTTTGTTTATTTTGACTTCTTCTGTTTGCAAATCTCTTCAGTGTCTAATTTCTGCCCTGACACAAGGGGGCGAAGGTGGTCACTTATTTAGGCTCACTTGTTCAGCTGTGCTGTGGGAAGGGAAGAACACTGCAAACAAATATCACTGGCATGTGATCACCTCTCAGGTCCTGGCCGCTCTGTTTTCTGAGTTTGCTGTGGGAGCACCATCTCAGGTGTGCCATGTGTCTCCTCTGGGGAGCTGATCTCTGCCGACCCTCCCGGTGCAGGAGGGTCAACTATCCAGGATCCCAGAAAGTCTTGGTTAGCAACTGGGAGCCCACTCACAGTTTGGAAGAGGACGCTATCTCTGGGGCCAAGATTGCTCGTCGCCTTCCGGCTCTGGCTGTCGCCCACCTGCCCCCCTGCCTCCAGTGGGGGATCGGCCGGTCCGCTGCCAGCTAGCTTTCATCTGGTATTGGCTCAGTCCTTTGTTCTATGAGCAGGCCAGGCTGCTCATTACAGCCTTTCACTGGAAATTTCTCTCTCTTTTTTTGCTTCTCTCTGGCTATCCCACAGTTCGGGTTGCCATCTCATGTTAGCTCCCTCAGATTGTCCTCAGGGCATTGAGGCCTGATCCTTACCCTAAGCAATGCAGCCTGCACCTCCCTGTTCAGCTCCCCGTACCCCCCCACCCTCCCCCACCTCCCCACCCTCTCCCACCCTCCTACCCCTCCACCCCCATCCCCGCTTGCTGGTGGCAGATGAGAGCCTCTGGGCTGCTTCTCCTCTGGGAGTTGCAGTTAAGTGTGTATTCTGTGGTTGTTTTCTGTTTTGTTTTGTTTCCTAGCGGTTATGTTGCCCTCTGATATTCCCAAACTCCCACAGACCCGCCTGTGAGAGGGTTTCCTACTGTTTGGAGATTCTTCACCAAGACTCCCTCCCCAGGACAGGTTTCTGCTCCTCTTTTCTCTCTCTTTTGTCTTTTATATTTTGTTCTGCCTCCTTTTGAAGAGAATGATCTGCCCTTCTGGGTGCCTGATGTCCTCCATCAGCATTCAGAAATTGCTTTGTGGAAGCTGCTCAGCATTCAAATGATCTTTTCATGAATTAGTGGGGGGAAAAGTAGTCTCCTTGTCCTATTCCTTTGCTATGTTGGGACCACCCCCTTTACCTAATATCTAACAGTGTGGTTTTGTTGTTGTTGTTGTTGTTTTGTTTTGTTTTTTCCTTTTTAGAATGGAGCACTTAATGTTCTCTATGTGTTAAATCTTGTTGACTGCAAACAGGAACAAGTTTGCTTTTTTTCTTTTCGATTTGAATGAGTTTTCTTTTCCTTCTCTATTTTTTCTGGTTAGGTCTTTCAATAGTCTGTTGAACAGATTTGGCAAGAATGAGCATCTTTGTTCCTGAATGTAACTGGAAAGGTTTAATATTTTCATCAATGAGTATCATGTTTCCTGTGGCCTTTTCATATATGACCTTTATTGTGTTCAGGTACGTTTTCCATTCTTATTTTGTTGAGAGCTATAACATGAAAGGATGTTAATTATGTAAAATGTTTTTTCTTCATATATTGAGATGCTTATATGCTTTCTTATATGCAAAACAATGGACAGAGGTTTGTGACATTGTATAGGAGGCAGTGATCAAGACCATCCCCAAGAAAAAGAAATGCAAGAAGGCAAAATGGTTGCCTGAGGAGGGCTTGCAAACAGCTGAGAAAGGAAGATAAGCCAAAGGCAAAGGAGAAATGGAAATATGTACCCATTTGAATGCAGAGCTTCAAAGAATAGCAAGGAGAGATAAGAAAGTCTTCCTCAGTGATCAATGCAAAAAAAAAAAAAAAAAAAGAAGAAGAAGAAGAATATAATAGAATGGGAAAGAGTAGAGATCTCTTCAAGAAAATTAGAGATCCCAAGGGAACATTTCATGCAAAGATGGGCACAAAAGGACAGAAATGGTATGGACCTAACAGAAGCAGAAGATATTAAGAAGAGGTGGCGAGAATACATGGAAGAACTATACAAAAAAGATCTTGGGGACCCAGAAAATGAAGATGGTGCGGTCACTAACCTAGAGCCAGACATCCTGGAATGAGAAGTCAAGCAGGCCTTAAGAAGCATCACTATGAACAAAGCTAGTGGAGATGATGGAATTCCAGGTGAGTTATTTCAAATCCTAAAAGATGATGCTGTGAAAGTGCTACACTCAATATGCCAGCAAATTTGGAAAACTCAGCAGTAGCCACAGGACTGGAAAAGGTCAGTTTTCATTCCAATCTCAAAGAAAGGCAATGCCAAAGAATATTCAAACTACCACACAATTGCACTCATCTCCGTTCAGTTCAGTTGCTCAGTCCTGTCCGACTCTTTGCAACCCCGTGAACCACAGTCTGCCAGGCCTCCCTGTCCATCACCAACTCCTGGAGTTCACCCAAACCCATTTCCATTGAATCAGTGATGCCATCCAACCATCTCATCCTCTGTCGTCCCCTTCTCCTCCTGCCCTCAATCTTTCCCAACATCAGGGTCTTTTCAAATGAGTCAGCTCTCTGCATCAGGTGGCCAAAGTACTGGAGTTTCACCTTCAACATCAGTCCTACCACTGAACTCCTAGGACTGATCTCCTTTAGGATGGACTGGTTGGATCTCCTTTCAGTCCAAGGGACTCGCAAGAGAATAGACATTACTTTGCCAACAAAGGTCTGTCTAATCAAACGTATGGTTTTTCCAGTAGTCATGTATGGATGTGAGAGTTAGACTATAAAGAAAGCTGAGCACCAAAGAATTGATGCTTTTGAACTGTGGTGTTGGAGAAGACTCTTGAGAGTCCCTTGGACTGCAAGGAGATCCATCCTGTCCATCCTAAAGGAAATCAGTCCTGAATATTCATTGGAATGGCTGATGTTGAAACTGAAACTCCAATACTTTGGCCACCTGATGTGAAGAACTGACTTATTTGAAAAGACCCTGATGCTCAGAAAGATTGAGGGCAGGAGGATAAGGGGATGACAGAGGAAGAGATGGTTGGATGGCACCACTGACTCTATAGACATGAGTTTGAATTAGCTCCAGTAGTTAATGATGGACAGGTAACCCATGATGCCGTCCATGGGTCACAAAGAGTTGGACACGACTGAGCGACTGAACTGAACTGAACTAATTGAGATGCTTATATGCTTTCTATCTTTTATTCTGCTGATGTCATGTTAGCTAATTTTCTTATTTTAGACCAGCTTTGATTTCAGGCATATATGTGTGCGTGGTAAGTCACTTCAGTTGTGTCTGACTGTTTCAAACCCCATGGACTGTAACCTGCTATGCTCCCCTGTACATGGGATTCTCCAGGCAAAGATAGTGGTGTAGGTCTCCATTTCCTCCTCCAGGGGATCTCCTGGACCCAGGGATGTAAGGGGGTTCTTTGCTTCTAGTGCCACCTGGGAAGCTTGAAATCCCACTTACTCATGATGTATGATCCTTTTAATGTGCTGGTGGATTCAGTTTACTAGATTGTTGAAGATTTTTGCATAAAGAATACTTCCTAGGTGGCTCAGTGGTTAAGAATCTGACTGCCAATGTAGGAGATGAAGGAGATGCTGATTCAATCCTGGTATCAGAAAGATCCCCTGAAGAATGGAATAACAACCAACTGCAGTATTCTTGCCTGTGAAATCCCATGGACAGAGGAGCCTGACAGGCTACAGTCTATGGAGTCTCAAAGGGTTGGACAGAACTTAGTGATTTAACAACAAAAAGATGTTCTACTGTTCAGTTCAGTTGCTCAGTTTTGTCCAACTCTTTGCAAGCCTATCGACTGCATCATGCCAGTCCTCCCTATCCATCACCGATTCCCAGAGTTTACTCAAACTCATGTCCATTGTGTCAGCGATGCTATCCAACCATCTTTTGTCCCCTTCTCCTCCCACCTTCAATCTTTCCCAGCAACAGGCTCTTTTCCAATGAGTCACTTCTTTGCATCAGGTGGCCAAAGTATTGGAATTTCAGCTTCAGCATCAGTCCTTCCAATGAATATTCATGGTTGATCTCCTTGAGGATGGACTGGTTGGATCTCCTTGCTGTCCAAGGGACTCTGAAGAGTGTTCTCCAACACCACAGTTCAAAGCATCAGTTCTTCAGGGCTCAGCTTTCTTTATGGTCCAACTTTCACATCCATACATGACTACTGGAAAAACATAACTTTAACTAGACATACCTTTTTTGGCAAAGTAATGTCTCTACTTTTTAATATACATCTAGGTTGGTCATAGCTTTTCTTCCAAGAAGCAAACATGTTTCAATTTCATGGCTGCAGTCACCGTCTGCAGTTGTTTTGGAGCTCCCCAAAAATAAAGTCCGTCCCTCTGAGAACACCATGAACAGTATGAAAAGGCTCTATTGTTGACTGCATGTATATTTGTAATGATTATATCTTCCCGGTGGGTTGGCCTTTTCATCATTATGTAATGTCCTTCTTTATCTCTTGATTAAAGTTTATTTTTCTGACGTTAGTGAATCAGAAAGTATGTAACTGAAGTATCGTTTCTCTTGGTTGCTATTTACATAGGCTATTTAATATCCCTTTGTTTTTAGTATATGTGTGTGCCTAAGCCTAAAGTGACTTTTTATAAAAATATATAATCGTGTCTATTTTAAAAAATACTCAGAAACTATATGTCTTTTGATTGGGAAGTTTAAACTATTTATATTTAATGTAAATTAACTATTGATAGGGAAATATTTGCTGCTGTCATTTTGTTAACTGTACTCTGTTAGTCTTGTAGTCCTTTTGCCTGTCTTTTCCCCTCCTGATGTCTTCTGTGTTTTGTCAAGTTTTTGCTATTAGTTCCCTTGTTTCTTCCATGTACCATCTATTGGTATTTTGTGTGCACGTGTGTGAGTGTTTGTGTGTGTGTGTGTGGTTACCTTCGGGATTCCATGAAATATCTTCTATTTATAATAGTCTGCTTAAACTGATGAAACTTCATTTCTCTCCCATGAATGTCAGAGACAAGGATGGAATTTTAAAAGAAGCAAGGGAAAAATAAATTGTCACATACAAAAGAACCCCCATAAGACTATTTAGTGGATTTTTCAACAGAAATCTTACTGCCAAGAAATAAGTGGGATGATAGATTCAAAGTGCTAGAAAAACAAACTAATGAATGAATGAACAAGCAATTTCATAACCAAGAATATTATGCTTGGAAAAGCTGTCCTTCAAACATGAAGAAAAGATAAAAACTCCCAGACAGCAAAAGCTTAGGGATTCAGTAATACTAGACCTGCCTTACAAGAAATGCTGTATGAAATCTCCAGTTTGAAATGAAAGAAAACCAGGCATTATTTTGAAATATGTTTGCATTATGTTTACTTATCACAACAATACTATGTGGTATATACATTTTTTTCCATATGGGCTTCCCTTGTGGCTCAGCTGGTAAAGAATCTGCCTTGCAGACCTGGGTTCCATCCCTAGATTGGGACGATCCCCTAGAGAAGGGAAAGGCTACCCATTCTGGTATTGTGGTCTGGAGAATTCACTGGACTACAGTCCATGGTGTTGCAAAGGGTCGACACAACTGAGTGACTTTCGCTTTCACTTTTTCATGATAGAATATGAGAAGTCTTTACTATGTTGTGGCGATTATGTATTTCAGCACTATCATGGGTCATAATTTACTAACGTAGAAGCCCAGAACTTGCTTTCCTAGCCTCCTTTACATCATATGTCCACTTTTTCCTTTAGATTCATTCACAGAAGAAGGTAATAAAAATCAGGAAGTATTGGGTTGAATTCATTTGTCTGGCAAAGCAATAGAGCACAATAAAGAGACTGCATAACAGTGATGGGATTCTGTTAATAGTAGTAGTGTCCTGTCTGTATTCAGTGCCCTTTGCTGCAAACTATGGTTCCTCTGGGCAGTGGTATTGCCCATCAAAGTGTGATTCGGTGATTTTGGCCACTAAAACTGGCTTCACATCTCGGGTTCTTTTTCGATGTCTCAGAAATCTTCAAAATTCTGTGAGCTGCATTTGCATACTGTGTTCAAAAGACAAAAGTTGGCAATGCTTGTTTTTGTAAATAAAAATTTATTGGGACATAGTTACACCTATTTATTTATCTTGTCTATGGCTGTTTTTGTTAAAATGTCAATCATGGGTGTTTTCAACAGAGACCATCTGGTCTACCAGTCTGAAATATTTGCTCTTTGGCTCAGGAGAAAAAGTTTTCTAAGCCCTGCTTTAACAAACACCTTTCTGTGCACACCACAACTTCTGAATATGTGTGCCTCAACTGGAGGCTGTGTGCTGCAACTACAGAGCCCACACTGGAGCCTATATGCTTCAACTAGAGCAAACTCATGCACCACAATGAAAGATCCCACATGACAGAGTGAACACCCCCAACCCCCATGCCACAACTAAAACCTGATACAGCCAAAAATAAAAGATAAATAAATCATATGAATATTAAAAGAAAGAAAAGGTGAAACTGTCACAATTAAAAGTACCTTTCTGCTTTAGTAAGCTAGAGTGGGTTTTGTTGTGTTCAACTAGGATCCTGATTGATACAATCCGTTTTAAAAATGAGAAAACTTGGCCAAAATGAATTTAAATAATGTTCTACTGTTCACACGTATTTCACTTCAGTTCAGTTCGGTCACAAGGTCATGTCTGACTCTTTGTGACTCCATGGACTGCTGCATGCAGGCCTCTCTGTCCATCACCAACTCCCAGAGTATACTCAAACTCATGTCCATTGAGTTGGTGATGCCATCAAACCATCCCATCCTCTTCATCCCCTGCTCCTCCTGCCCTCAATCTTTGTCAGCATCAGGGTCTTTTCAATTGTCAGTTCTTCACATCAGGTGGCCAAAGTATTGGGGTTTTAGCTTCAACAATAGCCCTACCAATGAACACTCAGGACTGTTCTCATTTAAGATGGACTGGTTGAATCTCCTTGTAGTCCAAGGGCCTCTCAAGAGTCTTCTCCAACACCACAGTTCAAAAGCATCAATTTTTCAGCTCTCAGCTTTTTTTATAGTCCAACTCTCATATCCATATGTGACTACTGGAAAAACATAGTCTTGACTAGATGGACATTTTTTGGCAAAGTAATGTCTCTGCTTTTTAATATGCTAACTTGGTCATAACTTTCCTTCCAAAGAGTAAGAGCTTTTTAATTTCATGGCTGCAGTCACCATCTGCAGTGATTTTGGAGCCCAAAAAATAAAGTCTGCCACTGTTCCCCCATCTATTTGCCATGAAGTGATAGGGCCAGATGCCATGATCTTTGTTTTCTGAATGTTTAGTTTAAAGCCAACTTTTTCACTCTCCTCTTTTACTTTCATCAAGAGGCTCTTTAGTTCTTCTTTGCTTTATGTCATAAGGGTGGTGTCATCTGCATATCTGAGGTTATTGATATTTCTCCCAGCAATCTTGATTCCAGCTGATTCCAGCTGGGCTGATTCATCCAGCCCAGCATTTCTCATGATGTATGCTTCATATAAGTTAAATAAGCAGGGTGACAATACACAGATCTACTCCTTTTCCTATTTGGAAACAGTCTGTTGTTCCATGTCTGGTTCTAACTGTTGCTTCCTGACCTACATACGGATTTCTCAAGTAGCAGATCAGGTGGTCTGGTATTTCCATCTCTTGAAGAATTTCCCACAGTTTATTGTGATCAATAAAGTCAAAGGCTTCTGCACATACATTTGGTAAGTAGTAAAACTAGGATATAAACCTCAAAGATTCACCTCTAGAGCCCAACATTTTAACTAAATACTATGGTTCTTCTGTTATATTTCATGTTGGGTTTAGGATTGGTAACATATTTTGTGGAGAAGGCAATGGCACCCCACTCCAGTACTCTTGCCTGGAAAATCCCATGGATGGAGGAGCCTGGTGGGCTGCAGTCCGTGTGGTCACGAAGAGTCGGACATGACTGAGCGACTTCACTTTGACTTTTCACTTTTATGCATTGGAGAAGGAATGGGAACCTACTCCAGTGTTCTTGCCTAGAGAATCCCAGGGAAGGGGAGCCTGGTGGGCTGCCATCTATGGGGTTGCAAGAGTCGGACATGACTGAAGCGACTTAGCAGCAGCAGAAGCAACATACTTTTGGGGGACTTGACTCAAGTTTTCAGTTTTCATTTATATATGCTTTGATAAAAATCTTGACAGATTTAGGGACTATATATGTTTATCTTTATTGCTAGAGAACTGGGCTCAGATTAAGGCTTTATTAGTCAAGATAGATTTTCTTTATCCTAGATTGTGATTTGATATTAACCTTGTTTAATATAGTGCTAATTGTATTTAACTCTCGTTCAGTCCAGTTCAGTCGCTCAGTCGTGTCCGACTCTTTGCGACCCATGAATCGCAGCACGCCAGGCCTCCATGTCCATCACTATTTCGCGGAGTTCACTCAGACTCAAGTCCGTTGAGTCGGTGATGCCATCCAGCCATCTCATCCTTGGTCGTCCCCTTCTCCTCCTGCCCTCAATCCCCCCCAGCATCAGAGTCTTTTCCAATGAGTCAGCTCTTCTCATGAGGTGGCCAAAGTACTGGAGCTTCAGCTTTAGCATCATTCCTTACAAAGAAACCCCAGGGCTGATCTCCTTCAGAATGGACTGGTTGGATCTCCTTGCAGTCCAAGGGACTCTCAAGAGTCTTCTCTAACACCACACTTCAAAAGCACCAATTCTTCGGCGCTCAGCCTTCTTCACAGTCCAACTCTCACATCCATACATGACCACAGGGAAAACCATAACCTTGACTAGATGGACCTTTGTTGGCAAAGTAATGTCTCTGCTTTTGAATATGCTATCTATGTTGGTCATAACTTTTCTTCCAAGGAGTAAATGTCTTTCAATTTCATGGCTGCAATCACCATCTGCAGTGATTCTGGAGCCTCCAAAAATAAAGTCTGACACTGTTTCCACTGTTTCCCCATCTATTTCCCATGAAGTGATGGGACCAGATCCCATGATCTTCATTTTCTGAATGTTGAGCTTTGAGCCAACTTTTTCACTGTCCTCTTTCACTTTCATCAAGAGGCTTTTGAGTTCCTCTTCACTTTCAGCCATAAGGGTGATGCCATCTGCCTATCTGAGGTTATTAATATTTCTCCCGGCAATCTTGATTCCAGCATGTGTTTCTTCCAGTCCAGCATTTTTCATGATGTACTCTGCATATAAGTTAAATAATCAGGGTGACAATATACAGCCTTGATGGACTCCTTTTCCTATTTGGAACCAGTCTGTTGTTCCAAGTCCAGTTACAACTGTTGCTTCCTTACCTGCATACAGATTTCTCAAGAGGCAGGTTAGATGGTCTGGTATTCCCATCTCTTTCAGAATTTTCCACAGTTTATTGTGATCCACACAGTCAAAGGCTTTGACATAGTCAATAAATCAGAAATAGATGTTTTTCTGGAACTCTCTTTCTTTTTCCATGATCCAGTGGATGTTGGCAATTTGATCTCTGGTTCCTCTGCCTTTTCTAAAACCAGCTAGAACATCAGGGAGTTCACGGTTCATGTATTGCTGAAGCCTGGCTTGGAGAATATAGAGAATTACTTTGCTAGCATATGAGATGAGTGCAATTGTGTGGTAGTTTGAGCATTCTTTGGCATTGTCTTTCTTGGGAATTGGAATGAAAACTGACCTTTTCCAGTCCTGTGGCCACTGCTGGGTTTTCCAAATTTGCTGGCATATTGAGTGCAACACTTTCACAGCATCATCTTTCAGGATTTGAGATAGCTCAACTGGAATTCCATCACCTCCACTAGCTTTGTTCGTAGTGATGCTTCCTAAGACCCAATTGACTTCACATTCCAGGATGTCTGGCTGTAGATTAGTGATCACATCATCATGATTATCTGGGTCCTGAAGATCTTTTTTGTACAGTTCTTCTGTGTATTCTTGCCACCTCTTCTTAATATCTTGTGCTTCTGTTAGGTACATACCATTTCTGTCTTTTATCGAGCCCATCTTTGCATGAAATTTTCCCTTGGCATATCTAATTTTCTCGAAGAGATCTCTAGTCTTTCCCATTCTGTTTTTTTCCTCTATTTCTTTGCATTGATCACTGAAGAAGGCTTTGTTATCTCTCCTTGCTATTCTTTGGAACTCTGCAATCAGATGCTTATATCTTTCCTTTTCTCCTTTGCTTTTCACCTCTCTTCTTTTCAAAGCTATTTGTAAGGCTTTCCCAGACAGCCATTTGGCTTTTTTGCATTTATTTTCCATGGGGATGGTCTTGATCCCTGTCTCCTCTACAATGTCACGAACCTCATTCCATAGTTCATCAGGTACTCTATCTATCAGATGTAGGCCCTTAAATCTATTTCTCACTTCCACTGTATAATCATAAGGGATTTGATTTAGGTCATACCTGAATGGTCTAGCGGTTTTCCCTACTTTCTTCAATTTGAGTCTGAATTTGGTAATAAGGAATTCATGATCTGAGCCACAATCAGCTCCTGGCCTTGTTTTTGATGACTGTATAGAGCTTCTCCATCTTTGGTGCAAAGAATAGAATCAATATGATTTCAGTGTTGACCATCTGGTGATGTCCATGTGTAGAGTCCTCTCGTGTTGTTGGAAGAGGGTGTTTGCTAAGACCAGTGCAATTTCTTGGCAAAACTCTATTAGTCTTTGCCCTGCTTCATCTGCATTCCAAGGCCAAATTTGCCTGTTACTCCAGGTGTTTCTTGACTTCCTACTTTTGCATTCCAGTCCTCTATAATAATTCTAAAAAGTATTGTAGGTCTTCATCGAACCATTCAACTTCAGCTTCTTCAGCATTACTGGTTGAGGCATAGACTTGGATAACTGTGATATAGAATGGTTTGCCTTAGAGATGAACAGAGATCATTCTGTCCTTTTTGAGACTGCATCCAGGTACTGCATTTCGGACTTTTTTGTTGACCATGATGGCTACTCCATTTCTTCTGAGGGATTCCTGCCCGCAGTAGTAGATATAATGGTCATCTGACTTAAATTCACCCATTCCAGTCCATTTTAGTTCGCTGATTCCCAGAATGTCGAGGTTCACCCTTGTCATCTCTTGTTTGACCGCTTCCAATTTGCCTTGATTCATGGACCTGACATTCCAGGTTCCTCTGCAATATTGCTCTCTACAGCATCGGACCTTGCTTCTGTCACCAGTCACATCCACAGCTGGGTATTGTTTTTGCTTTGGCTCCATCCCTTCATTCTTTCCCGAGTTATTTCTCCACTGACCTCCATTAGCATATTGGGCACCTACTGACCTGGGGAATTTCTCGTTCAGTATCTCATCATTTTGCCTTTTCATACTGTTCATGGCGTTCTCAAGGCAAGAATACTGAAGTGGTTTGCCATTCCCTTCTCCAGTGGACCACATTCTGTCAGACCCCTCCACCATGACCCGCCCGTCTTGGGTTGCCCTGCAGGCATGGCTTGGTTTCATTGAGCTAGACAAGGCTGTGGTCCTAGTGTGATTAGATTGACTAGTTTTCTGTGAGTATGGTTTCAGTGTGTCTGCCCTCTGATGCCCTCTTGCAATACCTACCATCTTACTTGGATTTCTCTTACCTTGGGCATGGGGTATCTCTTCACGGCTGCTCCAGCAAAACACAGCCGCTGCTCTTTACCTTGGAGGAGGGGATTCTGATACATTATATAAATCATTTTCTTTTTTGCTACTTTTCCTAGATACTAGCATCCTTGCAAAACCATTTGTTGTTAGTCACTAAATTTTGTTTGGCTCTTTTGTGACTCCATGGACTGTATCCTGTCAGGCTCTGCATCCTTGGGATTTCCTAGGCAAGAATACTGGAGTGGGTTTCCATTTTCTCCTCCAGCAGATCTCCCCAAACCAGGGATCAAGCCCAGGTCATCTGCTGGGCAGGTGTATTCTTTACCACTAGGCCACCATGAAGCCCATAGAAGCCTGTTGTCAAATTTTAATGTATTATTTCATTGATAGGCTAAACTAGAATTCCTGCCTTTAGAAGGAAATGGTGTCTAAAATTAAACTAATTTGTATAAAAATTATAAATATATCAACTGTATCAAATCACCAGTTGATGATAGTATCCTGTGTAATAGTTTTATAGATTAAAAAAAAGAATTCTATGAAATTGTAAAATGCAAAAGTCCTGAGGTTTAATTAATGTCAGAGAAACTTGCCTTTCAAGATAAGAATTTGGGAAATGGACTTTAAAAATAAAAATAAAATAAAAAATGATATGAACTTTAAGTTCTTGACTAGTTTCCTCACTATCTTCAGCCAACTTTATTGCCTATAAATTTAATCAGACATCTTGCCTATCTGAATATTCCAGTCATTTCATAGTGATTTCTTCCTAATTAATGGAATTTTACTTCATGCCTTTTTTGTTTATTTGTTAGACTTGGTTTCAAAATCCCGACAGAGCAACTGAGGAAAGATACTGATTCTTTAGAGGTAAAATGGGTGGTTTTAATACCAGGAGTTTTAAGTAACCAGGAATGAGAATTTTTGTCATCACAAGTTGATGAAAGTCATAAAATATTTAGCCTCGGTTACTCCGTTGTAATATTCTTTATGCAGGAAAGTGAATTTATTTTATATAAGATTTAGCAGACTGGAACAATATCATGTGATTGACACATTATCTGACTCTGAGAATGAAGAAAAGAAACAGACATTTTGGCTATTATGTGTATCTTCTCTAAGGAAAGAAATAAAATTAAAACAACATTTAGAAGTTGAATTTCTTACTTAATTGTCTAAATTTGCATAAACCTTTTAGTTCAAATATTGAGTAATGATAAAAGAAATGTGACAAATTTCTTATTATTTCTAATAAAATATGGTGAAATCTTTTTCTGTTTCTCTCCTCTTTCTCTTGATATCTAAATATAGATATAGATATAGATTTATCTATAATTGAGAATTTGCTTCATAGTATTTTGGATTCAAAATCACTCAATAATAACATAAATATTTTAAAAAATCAAATAATAGTGTCACTTTGATTCAGGTTACTAAAATGTTGATGAGAAAAGCGGAATTTTTACACCGTTAGTTTGCCTTCCTCTGTCAGTGGGACTTAACAGGGGTAAGATCAAAAAAGAACCCCTTGGTATCACAGAGGAGGCAAAATGGCTTTTATGTAAGCAGAGTAGAGCAAAGAGTTGGTACTTCAGCTCCTTGGTATGCCCTCTCTTTTCAAGAAATTGACGATTTGTGGGGGAAAAAATGATTTCTTATGTCTTGCTTGTACTGCAAGGTCATCATTCATCGTATTAAAATGTTCATCTAATAATGCAAGATGTGATTGAATGTCATTCATTTCGATCCCATTGATCACATAGTGTCTGTTGGTCCCAGTGCAATTTGTCAAAGTAAGGCAATAGTTTAAAGATGGAAGCAAATGAACTTAGTCACTTTCACAATTCCCAAGGACAAAAACTGCTTTTTAAAATTTTCTACACGTATTCCTATTCCTTGTAGTTATTGAACTGAGTTCTCAATTAGTAATCTGTTGGGTTTGTTATTAATCTGAAATTCTTACGTGACAGAGGTATGCAAAAAGCCCCAGTTGGACTACCATATAGCAATGACAAAAAAATCTGTTGGCTTTATCTTCATATTTTATGGAGCATTTTTAAAATATACAAATCTGTACAATCTGCAACCATGAACTTGACATTTTGTTCTTGCCTTAGGAATAAGCATTGTAACTTTCTTCTATATTTACTCTCCAGCAGTGGTCCTCATTGCTGGGTACTGATAGCACATGTGTGCTAAGTCACTTCAGTCACGTCTGACTCTTTGAGACCCCATGGACTGTAGCTGCCAGGCTCCTCTGTCCATGGGATTCTCCAGGCAAGGATACTGGAGAGGGTTGTCATTTCCACCTCCAGTACTGATACCACATAATATGTGAAATTTTACTTTAGAAAAATTGCATTTATAAGCAGAGGATAGGATGGGAAAATAAGAAAACAGAGCATTATAACCAAGATCTTAGAAGGATAAAGTCTTGAATCACAATTACAGGACATTCTATCTTGCACAAAATTGTTGGTTTTCTTTTTAAGGTTTCTGATAACTTTGAGTATCAGGAGGATTTTTTTCCAATTTACCGATGGAGATAGAGAGGAAATGATTCTGCCAGAAAGAGTGGCTATTTTAGAACATTAAGTCTGTAAGTCTTAGGAATATCCTTAGATGTAGGCTTCAGGAGCACAACGTCGGGCTCTTGTGGGTTTGGAGTGAGAATCCTTTAATTGATAGTGAGGTCTTTCAGGAGTGAGCTTGAAAGTGGGGCCAGGGACACTTTGATCTCAAAAAGCCTCAAAAAAGAGAGCCATGATGCTTTCAAATACAGTGACTGATTCTAATTAAATCTTTGGGCTACCAAGGGAGCTTTGCACCCAGCTCTGAATAAACACTAATGTTCAAATGCATTAAACTTTCAGGGACTGAAAGACTAAGTAGACCATTGATGATGAGCTCTCACCCATTTTGAAGGAGTCCACACGAAGATATACTTGGTGGAGAACTTGATGGATATTTTAATGAGTGTGTAAGGAAGTTCAGGTTAGAAGAAAGAGAGAAAAAACTTTTTTTTTTTTCCCTGTAAATATTTTACTTTGGTAGTGAATCAATTTTAATATGTTCTATTAAAATGCTCTTGCAGTTTATTTTATAAGTAGCATATGTATATTAAATATAATTGTTGTTTAATTGCTAAGTTGTGTCTGACTCTTTGTGACCCCATGGACTGTAGCCCACAAAGCTCCTCTGTCTGTGGGATTTTCCAGGCAAGAATACTGGACTGAAGAATACATTTCCTTCTCTAGGAAATCTTGACTCAGAGACTGAACCCAGGGCCTTCTGTATTGCAGGCAAGTACTTTACTGCTGAACCACATGGGGAGCCCACGTAATTTGTACATGCAATTTTTGTACATTTGTTCCATTATTTTCTTAGGAAAAATCCCTAAAAGTAAAATGCTGGATGAATGTGTTCATTCATTTTAAGGCTTGAGATGGCTTATTTGAAACATAGAATGATTGTACCACTCCCTAAAAACTTACTTTTAAGTTTAAAATTTTTTCCTGCACTTAACATACTTTGATTTTTATTTTTTCATTCTCTGAATACCCTGAATCAACACGTATTCTTTCTTTTCCTTCATGCATTCTTCCCCTTATTCACTCTCTTATTCAGTAATACAGCCTAGTGTTTGCTCTAAATTATTACAACATGAGGACTTGAGAGAGAAAAGAAGGTGAGAATTTTTTTTAAAATATATATTTAGGAAAATATGGTAGCTTGTGATGAGCATGAGATGTAAAGTTAGAAGACAGATTTAATAACTAACTTCAGTGCCTCATTGTGTGTCACTTGACATTTTTGAGGTCTGACTAATCATCTTTAAAAAGTAGAAGAAAACAGTAACTACTTGAATAGATAAGCATATATGTAAGTATTTTGTAAACAGAAAAGCTGTTTACAAAACATGATTGGGATTTTGTTTTACATATGCAAGATGAAATTCTTTAAACCTCAATCATGTATATTTATCTGGATTGATAGTTCAAAATCAAATCATATTAATCTGAGTAAACATTTAGCTTCAGTAGTGTCCTTGTCTAGTATAGGTTGGATGTTATAAATGCATGCCCTTTTCCTCCCTCCTCTCTTCCCTCTGTTGAAGGACTGCATCTAGAGGACATGACCACATGTTGACTTGTGAGCTGGTTCCAGGCAATCAGAGACTCTTCAGCCCCCTCCTTCTACTCATTGTTCCTGATCTAGGAGCTACCCTAAGGGCATAGTTGTAAGGGTGCAGTGTTGTTGGGAGCATTAAGATTGAATATATGACTGAACTTTGTTAAGACCACTATATAAACTCTTAAGATTCCTGAGGGGTTGATACAGAGATCTACTCATTTTAAGGACTCCCAAGACAAACTTCATATAGTTCCTTTCTTATTAAACTGTCCACCTAGCAATCTGGAGTGATCTGCCTTTTTTGTCTCTCCTTGCTCTTGTGTAGGAAACTAGTTTCAGATTTCTCCCAGGCAACTTTGGAGGTTGTAAGCTAATATTAGCTGTTATTCTGTTATCCCTGTTATTCTTCTTTCCTTCCTTCTTCTTTCATCTTTTACGTTTTCTTTATGCATTTTATAAACAAAAAATGTACTTATTTAATATGCAAAATGATCATTAAAAAAATCCAGAAAACAGGAAAAAATGCATTATGAAAATTTCCCTCCCACTGTAGGGACCATGAGCTCAGTTTCCTTCTTTGAAGGCACCTAATTTTCTAAATATTTTAATATTCTTGGTGAAATAATTTCTTATATATTCTATCTCTTTCTCTACACACACACATCTCATTTTTCTAAAAAAACAAAACAAAACAAAAACAAAAAAAACAAAAAAACAAAAAACAACTCCTGGATGTTAAATTCATCATTCTGCATTTTTGCTTATTCACTTAAAATATACTTTGAAAGTGGTAACATATGGACTTATACGTTTATTTTGACAGCTGTACAATTGTACATTATAAGTATAGCATACATTAAGCAGTTTCTTATTGACAGACATCTTGATTATTTCCTAATTTTTTATTTTACCACAATATTCCATTGTCATTTCACTCATGTGATTACCACTAAAGGACACATATCTATAACAGGAATTGCTATTTCAAAGAATGAATGCATTTGTAAATTATAAATATTGTAAAATTTCCCTTTATACATATTGTACCAGTTTTTGTTATACTCCTATGAGATATGCATGAGAATATCTTTTTTCCTAACATGACCCTAATAGCACTTTAGGAACTGTTTTATCATTACCAATTAGATAAATTTAAAAAGTTTTTCAGTGTTTTAAATTTGGATTTTTTTTTGTTATGAAATGGTTGATTATCTTTCCAATTGTTTAAGGGACTTTTAAATTTATTTTTCTGTTAATTCTTTTTACATTTTCCCCTGTCTTTCTGTCATTTCATTTTTAATAAATATTGTAATAGATATTTCCTCACATATGTGGCTTCCCTGGTGACTCAGACAGTAAAGAATCTGCCTACAATGGTTCAACTCCTGGGTCAGGAAGTTGCCCTGGAGAAAGGAGTGACTACCCTCTCCAGTATTCTTACCTGAAGAATTCCATGCACTGAGGATCCTGGAGGGCTACAGTCCATGGAATCACATACAGTTGGACAGGACTGAGCAACTAACACTCTCCTCTCTGTCTCCTGACACATGGATACACATATCTCTTTTTCCATGCAAGGAATTATGGCTTTTGCCCCCATATTTGTTTGTTCAGTCACTCAGTCATGTCTGACTCTTTGCAACCCCATGGACTGCAGCACCCTAGGCTTCCCTGTCCATCACCAACTCCCAGAGCTTGCTCAAACTCATGTCCATCAAGTTGGGGATGCCATCCAACCATCTCATCCTCTGTTGTCCCCTTCTCCTCCTGCCTTCAATCTTTCCCAGCAACAGGGTCTTTTCTAAGGAGTCAGTTCTTCGCATCGGTGGCCAAAGTATTGGAGCTACAGCTTCAGCATCAGTCCTATTTGTTTGTGTTTTGATTTTAAAATTGCCTTGTAAAAATTGTATTTTTTTTCCACTGCTATAAACTCATTATAAATCTTCTAATCTGTTGTTTTGATGTTTCATGTTACATTAAACAGAATATCTTCAACTTGAGCTCTTTCAATAATACTATCATTATTTTCTGATACTGTTATGGATCGGCTGCTAAGTTTCAATATATGTTCTGGTGTGAATTTATTTTATGTATTTTAAGTTTATTACTTTCCATTTAATTTTTTCAGACAGTTTCCAAGTTATACAACCATTTTATTAAAGAATATGTCTTACAAACTTATCTGTTTTATTATCTTTGTCATGCACTAATTTGGAATATATTTTAGTCTACCTCTGGACTGCTTATTAAGTAGCATTGATGTGCCTATCTGTGTACTAAGATCATAATTATAGATATTTTAACTTTATAATGATATTTTAAAAATTATTATACATAGTCTACCTTTATTACTTGTCTTTGGGCTATACTGTAAATTGAAATATGTCAATAGTGTGAATAACTTCAAATTTACTAGGTAATGAAAAACTTTACATGAAAGTGGTTGTAAAAATTTAATTTCTGAGCAGTAATATATGAGAGCTCCCATTACTTCAAAAATTGGAACTGATTGGATTTTTAAATTTTCCAATAAATTAGTTATGTAATGATATTTCATTGTTATTTCAGTTGGTCTTTCCTTGATTACTGAAAAACTTGAGTTCTCATTAATATGTTATAAATATAATTTGGTGAAATAACTAGTTAAACATTTCTCACATTTTTCTAATTACTTTTGTCTCTAAATTACTGATTTGTAAAAGTTCTTCATTTATGCTTGAGACTAATTTTTTTGTCAGTTATAGATATTCCAAATCATAGGTCTTCCTAATTGTATGCTTTTTTAATATATTCATAATTTTCTTAATGATCAAAAACATTGTTAATATAAGTGTAGCTGAATGAACTTCATAAATACAATTACTACTTTCTGTATTTTTAAAGAGCAAATTCATATCTGAGAATGTAATATTTTGCTATTATATCTAAAAGCTTCATGTATTTGTTTTCAACATTTCAAACTTTCATTGTCCAGAACTTACTTTTATATATAGTGCAAGAAAGGTTAAATTTCATTTTATTTCAAATGTATAATTAATTTTCCAGTGTCACTTGTTGAAAATCCTATTCTTTATCACAGATGAAAAAAAATATATATTTAGCATATGCCAACCATTGATATCTGTGTGAGTTAATTTTTGGTCCTATATTCATCTATTTCTGCTTTATTGACTATGCCAAAGCCTTTGACTGTGTGGATCACAATAAACTGTGGAAAATTCTGAAAGAGATGGGAATACCAGACCACCTGACCTGGCTCTTGAGAAATCTGTATGCAGGTCAGGAAGCAACACTTAGAACTGGACATGGAACAGCAGAGTGGTTCCAAATAGGAAAAGGAGTACGTCAAGGCTCTATATTGTCACCCTGCTTATTTAACTTCTATGCAGAGTACATCATGAGAAATGCTGGACTGGAAGAAACACAAGCTGGAATCAAGATTGCCGGGAGAAATATCAATAACCTCAGATATGCAGATGACACCACCCTTATGGCAGAAAGTGAAGAGGAGCTAAAAAGCCTACTGATGAAAGTGAAAGAAGAGACTGAAAAAAGTTGGCTTAAAGCTCAAAATTCAGAAAACGAAGATCATGGCATCCAGTCCCATCACTTCATGGGAAATAGATGGGGAAACAGTGGAAACCGCGTCAGACTTAGTTTTTCTGGGCTCCCAAATCACTGCAGATGGTGACTGCAGCCAAGAAATTATAAGATGCTTACTCCTTGGAAGAAAAGTTATGACCAACATAGATAGCATATTCAAAAGCAGAGACATTACTTTGCCGACTAATGTCCGTCCAATCAAGGCTATGGTTTTTCCAGTGGTCATGTATGGATGCGAGAGTTGGACTGTGATGAAGGCTGAGTGCAGAAGAATTGCTACGTTTGAACGGTGGTGTTGGAGAAGACTCTTGAGAGTCCCTTGGACTGAAAGGAGCTCCAACCAGTCCATTCTGAAGGAGATCAGCCCTGGGATTTCTTTGGAAGGAATGATGCTAAAGCTGAAACTCCAGTACTTTGGCCACCTCATGTGAAGAGTTGACTCATTGGAAAAGACTCTGATGCTGGGGGGGGGATTGGGGGTAGGAGGAGAAGGGGACGACAGAGGATGAGATGGCTGGATGGCATCATGGACTCGATGGACGTGAGTCTGAGTGAACTCCGGGAGATGGTGATGAACAGGGAGGCCTGGCGTGCTGCAATTCATGGGGTCTCAAAGAGTCGAACACCACTGAGCAACTGAACTGAACCTAACTGATTCTGAAATATTGGCCTTTTATCTATGCAAAGTAATTTCTTTCTTTGAATCAGGAATTATTTCTGATTTATAACAACTCTTGATACTATGTATGGTGGCCTTCCTGCTTTTTCTTTTTGGATATGGCCTTGAAACTTTGCATTATTTTATAAATTTATAACGGCTTGTTAATTTACCTACACACACATATCAGCACAAACATGTGCACTCAAACTCTGCTGATATTTTAATTAGAATTGCTTTAAATATACAGAAAAATCTGGCAAAATTGAAATATTTTCTATAAAATCTTTTCAGAGAAGATGATGGCACCTCACTCCAGCACTCTTGCTTGGAAAATCCCATGGATGGAGGAGCATGGTAGGCTGCAGTCCGTGGGGTCGCTGAGTCGGACACGACTGAGCGACTTCACTTTCACTTTTCACTTTCATGCATTGGGGAAGGAAATGGCAACCCACTCCAGTGTTCTTGCCTGGAGAATCTCAGGGATGGGGGAGCCTGGTGGGCTGCCGTCTCTGGGGTCCCTCAGAGTTGGACACGACTAAAGCGACTTAGCAGCAGCAGCATAAAATCTTTTAAAGCTATAAAATAACATAGTAATTTCTAAAACATTCTTTTACACAGAATCACTCAATAAAAACCAAAGGGTTGTGTAGAAAGGGTTGATGAAGAAAACATTCAAGAACATAATCAGTAATATATAAAAATATAGGGAAAAAAGAATAATGCAATTTTACATATGTTACTTAAAATATATACAACTATAAATGTGATACTTTAACTTGAAAAACACTTGAAGTTTACTTGTAGAGGTGAGCATTAGAATTGCCACAGATTGTTATTGTGAAGTAGTGGATGGAAGGTTATCTGAAATTATAAAGTTATAAACAGTGGATGCAGGTAGATGTGACTCATAGCCTACTTGTTAACTTGGGGAACATGGTAGATGTATGAGATGTGTTTTCCTGTATTCCTATTTGGTTTTGTTCTATCTGGTTTATTCTGTATTTCTGTTTGGTTTTGTTTAGTTGGATGCAGTTTTTGAATTTTTCTATTGTTTCTCACTTCTGAGACTGCAAACACAACTATGCAGTATGCGGCTCAGATGGGAAGGAATTTGCCCATGGTAAGGGAGACCTGGGTTTGATTCCTGGGTCAAAAAGATCCCCTGGAGAAGGGAATGGCTACCCATGCCAGTATTCTTGCTGGAGAATCCTATGGGCAGAGAAGTCTCACAGAGTACAGTCCATGGGGCCCCAAAAGTCAGACATTACTGAGTGGCTAACACATATTCAGAGCATTGGAATATGCCAACCCATGGAGTGCAGCATGCCAGGATCCCTGTTCTTCACCATCTCCTGGAGTATGCCCAAGTTCATGTCTGTTGACTCAGTGATGGCATCAAACCATCCTCTCTCTCTCTCTCTCTCTCTCTCTCTCTCTCTCTATATATATATATATATATATATATATATATATGTCATGGCTATTTTGATAAAGATGACACAGAATCTGTAGATTATTTTGGATATTATGGAAATGTTACCAATATTAATTCTTCCCTCTATGAGTATGGTTTACTTCATTTCAGTACTCAGTCATGTCTAATTCTTTGCGACCCCATGGACTGCAGCACACCAGGCTTCCCTGTAGATCACCAATGCCTGGAGCTTGCTCAAACTCATGTCCATCGAGTCGGGGATGCCAACTATCTCATCCTCTGTCATCCTCTTCTCCTCCTGCCTTCAATCTTTCCCAGCATCAGGGTCTTTTCCAATGAGTCAGTTCTTCACATCAAGTTGCCAAAGTATTTGAGTTTCAGGTTCAAAACCAGCCTTTCCAATGAATATTCAGGACTGATTTCCTTTTGGATTAACTGGTTTTATCTCCTTGCAATTCAAGGGATTCTCATGTATACTATCATGTAAGAATCGAATCGCCAGTCTATGTCCGATGCAGGATACAGCATGCTTGGGGATGGTGCACGGGGATGACCCAGAGGGATGTTATGGGGAGGGAGGTGGGAAGGGGGTTCATGTTTGGGAACGCATGCACACCCGTGGTGGATTCATGTCAATGTATGGCAAAACCAATACAGTATTGTAAAGTAAAATAAAGTAAAAATAAAAATTAAAAAAAAGAGTTATCTCCAACCCCACAGTTTCAAAGCATCAATTCTTCAGGGCTCAGCTTTTTTTATAGTCCAACTCTCACATCCATACATAACTAATGGGAAAACCATAGCCTTGACTAGACGGACTTTTGTTGGGAAAGTAATGTCTCTGCTTTTTAATATGCTATCAAGGTTGGTCACAGCTTTTCTTACAAGGAACAAGCATCTTTTAATTTCATGGCTGCAGTCACCATCTGCAATGATTTTGAAGCCTCACAATAAAGTCTGTCACTGTTTCCACTGTTTCCCCATCTATTTGCCATGAAGTGATGGGACCTGATGCCATCATCTTAGTTTTTTGAATGTTGAGTTTTAAGCCAACTTTTTCTCTCTCCTCTTTCACTTTTATCAAGAGGCTCTTTAGTTCTTCTGTGCTTTCTGCCATAACGCTGGTGTCATCTACATATCTGAAGTTATTGATATTTATTTGGGCAATCTTGATTCCAGCTTGTGTTTCATCCAGCCCAGCATTTCTCATGATGTACACCGCATATAAGTTAAATAAGCACAGTGACAATATATAGCCTTGATGTATTCTTTTCCCAATTTGAACCAGTCTGTTGTTCCATTTCCAGTTTTAACTATTGCTTCTTGACCTGCATACAGATTTCTCAGGAAGCAGGTCAGGTGGTCTGGTATTCCCATCTCTTGAAGAATTTTCCACAGTTTGTAGTGATCCACACAGAGAAAGGCTTTGGCATAGTCAATAAAGCATAAGTAAATATTTTTCTGGAACTCTATTGCTTTTTCAATGATCCAATAGATGTTGGTAATTTGATGTTTGGTTACTCTGCCTTTTCTAAATCCAGCTTGAATATCTGGAAATTCTCTGTTCACGGACTGTTGAAGCCTGGCTTGGAGAATTTAGAGCATTATTTTGCTAGTGTGTGTGTGTGTGATGAGTGTAATTATGTGGTAGTTTGAATATTCTTTGGCATTATCTTCCTTTGGGATTAGAGTAAAAACTTACATCTTCCAGTCCTGTGGCCACTGCTGTGTTTGCCAAATTTGCTGGCGTACTGAATAAAGCAGATTAGCAGAATCATATTTTGGGATTTGAAATAGCTCAACTGGAATTCCATCACCTCCACTAACTTTGTTCATAGTGATGCTTCCTAAGGCCCTCTTGATTTCACATTCCAGGATGTCTGGCTCTAGGTGAGTGACCACACTGTCATAGTTATCCGGGTCCTGAAGATGTTCTTTGTACAGTGTTTCTGTGTATTCTTGCCACCTCTTAATATATTCAGCTTCTGTTAGGTCCATTCCATTTATGTCTTTCATTGTGCCCATCTTTTCATTAAATGTTCTTTTTAGTATCTCCAAATTTCTTGAAGAGATCTCTAGTCATTCTCATTCTATGGTTTTCCTCTGTTTCTTTACACTGATCACTAAGGAAGACTTTCTTATATCTTCTTACTATTCTTTGGAACTCTGTATTCAAATAGGTATATCTTTCCTCTACTCCTTTGCCTTTAACTTATCTTCTTTTCTCAGTTGTTTGTAAGGCCTCCTCAGGATACTATTTTGCCTTGTTGAATTTCTCTTCTTAAGGGTGGTCTTAATCACTGCCTCCTCTACAATGTCATGAACCTGTCCATAGTTCATCAGGCATTCTGTCTATCAGATCTAGTCCCTTGGATCTATTTCTCTCTTCCATTGTGTAATCATAAGGGATTTTATTTAGGTCATACCTAAGTGGTCTAGTGGTTTTCCCTACTTTTTAAAATTTAAGTCTGAATTTGGCAATAAATATTTCATGATCTGAGCCACAGTCAGCTCCTGGTCTTGTTTGTGCTGACTATATAGAGCTTCTCCATCTTTGGCTGCAAAGAATATAATCAATTTGATTTTGGTATTGACCATCTGGTGATGTCCATATGTAGATTCTTTTGTGTTCTTGGAAGACGGTGTTTGCTATGACCAGTGCTTTCTCTTGGAAAAACTTTGTCCTGTTTTAACCTTTACCCTGTTTCATTCTGTACTCTAAGGCCAAATTTGTCTGTTACTCCAGGTATCTCTTGACTTCCTACTTTCGCATTCCCGATCCCTGTGATGAAAAGGACATATTTTTTTTGTGTGTTAGTTCTAGAAGGTCTTGTAGGTCTGCATAGAACTGTTCAACTTCAGCTCCTTCAGGGTTAACTGGTTGTGGCATAGACTTGGATTACTGTGTTATTGGATGGTTTGCTGTGGAAATGAACAGAGATCACTCAGTCATTTTTGAGACTGCATGCAAGTATTGCATTTTGGACTATTTTGTTGACTCTAAGGGCTACTCCATTTCTTCTAAGGGATTCTTGCCCACAGTACTAGATATAATGGTCATCTGAGTTAAATTCACCCATTCCAGGCCATTTTAGTTTCCTGATTCCTAAAATTTCGATGTTCACTCTTGTCATCTCCTGCTTGACCACTTCCAATTTACCTTGATTCATAGATCTAACATTCTATGTTCCTATACAACATTATTCTTTATAGCATTGGACTTACTTCCAGCACAAGATATATCTCTCTATTTATTTGTATTATCTTTAATTTCTTTCATTAATGTCTTATAACTTCCAGAGTACAGCTCTTTTATCTCCTTATTTAGCTTTATACTTTTGCTCTTTTGATGTAGTATTAATCGAGACTGTTTTTTTTTTTTAATTTCTCTCTCTCTGATAGTTTGCAGTTAGTATACAGCATGTCTATATATTATATATAAGATATAGTATGTCTCTGTATATCATTTTTTTATCCTGAAGCTTTACTGAATTCATTTATTAGTTCTGATTTTTTTTTTTTTTTGGTAGAGTGTTTAAGGTTTTCTATTCTATCATGCAATCTGCAAATAGTGACAGTTTTCTTTCTTTCTTTCTTTCCAGTTTGGATGCTGTTTATTTATTTCTCATGTACAATTACCCTGGCTAGGACTTTCAATATCATGTTGAATAAAAGTTGTGAGAGTGAGCATTTTTGCCTTGTTCCTGATCTTGGAGGAAAACCTTTCAGCTTTTGTTTTCCATTGAGAATTATGTTAACTATGGGTTTGTCATATATGACCTTTACTATGCCGACATACATTCCCTCTATACACACATTGTTGAAGACTTTTCTCATAAATGGATACTGAGCTTTGTCAAATGCTTTTTCTGCATCTAAGATGATCACATAATTTGCTATTCATTTTGCTGATGTGATGGATCATGCTGATTGATATGTGAATATTGAACCACCCCTGCACCTCTGGATTAAGCCTCATTTGATCATGGTGAATGATTCTTTAATGTATTGTTGATATTGGTTTGCTAATATTTTATTGAAGATTTTTGTAACCCCACTTTTTAACATAAAACATTTTTTATAATCCTTAGCTATTTTTTTAATTAAATTTTTATTTTTACTTTATTTTACTTTACAATACTGTATTGGTTTTGTCATACATTGACATGAATCCACCACGGGTGTACATGCGTTCCCAAACATGAACCCCCCTCCCACCTCCCTCTCCATAACATCTCTCTGGGTCATCCCCGTGCACCAGCCCCAAGCATCCTGTATCCTGCATCAAACATAGACTGGCAATTCATTTCTTACATGATAGTATATATGTTTCAATGCCATTCTCCCATCATCCCACCCTCTCCATCTCCCTCAGAGTCCAAAATCTGCTCTACACATCTGTGTCTCTTTTGCTGTCTCACATACAGGGTCATCATTGCCATCTTTCTAAATTCCATATATATGTGTTAGTATACTGTATTGGTGTTTTTCTTTCTGGCTTACTTCACTCTGTATAATCGGCTCCAGTTTCATCCATCTCATTAAAACTGATTCAAATATATTCTTTTTAATGGCTGAGTAATACTCCATTGTGTATATGTACCACCATTTTCTTATCCATTCATCTGCTGATGGACATCTAGGTTGTTTCCATGTCCTGGCTATTATAAACAGTGCTGTGATGAACATTGGGGTACATGTGTCTCTTTCAATTCTGGTTTCCTCGGTGTGTATGCCCAAAGACAGTATGGTACTGGCACAAAGACAGAAATATAGATCAATGGAACAAAATAGAAAGCCCAGAGATAAATCCACACACATATGGACATCTTATCTTTGACAAAGGAGGCAAGAATATACAATGGAGAAAAGACAATCTCTTTAACAAGTGGTGCTGGGAAAACTGGTCAACCACTTGTAAAAGAATGAAACTAGATCACTTTCTAACACCACACAGAAAAATAAACTCAAAATGGATTAAAGATCTAAATGTAAGACCAGAAACTATAAAACTCCTAGAGGAGAACATAGGCAAAACACTGTCCAACATAAATCACAGCAGGATCCTCTATGACCCACCCCCCAGAATTCTGGAAATAAAAGCAAAAATAAACAAATGGCATCTAATTAAAATTAAAAGCTTAGCCTCATTTTTAAGTTAAAAATAATTTTACCTCAATATGCCTTTGCAGATTTAACATTTAATACCAATCTTTTAAAGACTTCACTTTCACTTTATACAATAGCAGAATAAATTTGCTCACTTCTTTACTCTTTTTGTAGCATTCACTATCTTGTTTCTGTCTGCTTACAGCACTTTTTTTTTCTATTTTTACATGTATAAATCCTATTCATTGTCCAGTTTAATTCATATGCCATCATCTTCACATAATTTCATTAAACTAGTGGCAAGTGATTTTAATAAATACTATTTAATCTCAATATACTAGTTATTATACCACACAACTTCCTGTAAATGATCGCATTTCAAAACAACCATTCAAGTTAAATATCATATTCTGTCTCCTTCTTCTTCTGCTCCTTTTTCCCCATTTCCATTTCCTCTTCCTCTTTATCTTGGGCCAAATTATGATCAGACAAATTGTTCTCCTTACTTAATTTTCCAAAAAGCAGCGCATGTTAAGGTTACTTTTGAACACAGAGGTATCTAATTATACAGTCCTGCTTTCTCCAGTCTTTGCATGCTCTGTCTTCTGAAAACTTCTAAATTTAGACTTTTCTGTATTATGTAATGAATATATTTTACACATGCCATTTGCATGTATATCTTAAATGTGTTTCTTAAGGAAAAAGTTTGACTTTCTCATATGCTCTCAATAGATCCTGGATAAGTTATCATGCACAATTTCCACTGTTTCCATAGACAGAGGATCCTGGTGGACTGTAGACCATGGGGCCACAAAAAGTCGGACACGACTGAACGTGCACAGCACAACAGATCATTTCTGCTAACATCATCACTATTATTATCATTATTAAACTTGTTTAGTTTTATCTTTGGCATTTTCCAAGTTATAACAGTGTTTAAAAATGGTGCAGCTATGTTCGGGGATTAAATATTCTTACACTGAAAATTTGAACTAAAAAATATACAGAAGACTTATTTTTAAGTTGATTTAAATGTGAAGGTTTTCTGCTGGCAAAAGAAAGCTAACATCTATATTTGAGATTTTCTTTTTTTTTTCATAATAAGGAAAAGACATATTAGGCCTTTGTATTGTTTAAGTAGTCTCAAATGAAAAAATAGCGGATTGTACCTGAAGCTTGAACTATATGGCTCGGTTTAAATCAGAGAAACAGCCTAAAATGAAAATCTCAGATGCTCTCTGACTTGTCTGGCAGCATCAACCTAACCTCAATGTGAATTGTTCTTTAGATGGTGGGGGAAATGAGAAAACTTTTAAGGACATTAAGAAGACACAGCTTTTACCTAGACGATGATTGCACCTGAGGATTCATTTAAATCTTTCAAAAGCTATACCCATCTACTGAAACATGGAAAGAGATATGCCCAGCCATTCTTGGCCTGCTTTTAATACATATTACTCTGCCAGAGGGAGGACATATCTGTATATACTGGTTTTAAACATAGTCAGCTCAAATCTGAGTTTATTGTAATAGCACTGTTACATGCTTTATCTGACAGAGAATATCTATATTAAAAAAATCCTACAGTGTTGCACACCTATTTGCTCCAAAAACCAGTCACATAATTGGGGAATAATTTGGCCTTACAGACAAACATAATATAGTGTGGTATACAACCCTACTTGAAGAATCATGTGATATGAATCACAACATAAGTAAAAGAAATATTCAGTGAAGTACAGGGCAGTTAAAAATACTTTGCAAATGTTTTTAAGGAATTACATGAAAATTCAGGAATGTAAACTGCATTATTATGTACCAGGAATATTCCAACATGTTATACATATTAAATTTAGTTAACCATTTCAGCAGCAAGAAGACATGATTTGACCGTACTTTACTGAAGTAATTGAGAGTCATAGAATTTTTAAAATTAAAATTATAGTAGTATGTAGTGTGTGTGTGCATGCTCAGTCACTTCAGTTATGTCTGACTCTTTGAGATCCCATGGAGGGTAGTCTACCAGGCTCTTCTGTCCATGGGATTCTCTAGACAAGAATACTGGACTACCCAGGGATCAAACCCACATCTCGTGCATTGGAAGGTGGATTCTTTACCACTAGCACCACCAAGGAAGCTCAGTAGTATGTCAAAAACTATGAAAATTCAAAGTGTTGGTTCTTCCAGAGTTGAAAAAAAAATCTAAATAGGTAAAAATGGAGCTTGATACTCTGAAAAGATCATACGGAATTAGGAGTCAAGTTTTGGCTTAATGGTGACTTTAAATTTTGATTTAATCGTGCATATATGTATATGATTAGAGAAGGGGTAGTTCATATAACTATCACTATTGTACATGCATTATTTGTTTTTCTGGGAAAAGTATGACTGTTCTTACTTTATAATTGTGAGCAAAAGCCTTAGAAATTTTGTGCAACTGGGAAACTATAGCCAGTCAGCACTAGAATCAGTTTTCCAAACTAAGCATATTAAAGAATGAGAGCCATATTATTCACATTACATTTTTATATGAATTAAAGGAATCAATGAAAATATTCTCCTGAAAAGTACAAAATAGTTTTAGAGTTTACTTCCTTGAAAAATTACTTTCTTCCTCTCTGTGTTTATTATACATTTCATTCATGTGTATATAGGGATTTCTGTCTCACCAAGACAAAATGGATTTTTTTTTTTTATTCAAGCTTATTTAACTTATAGGCAGAGTACATCATGAGAAACGCTGGGCTGGAAGAAGCACAAGCTGGAATCAAGATTACTGGAAGAAATATCAATAACCTCAGATATGCAGATGACACCACCCTTATGGCAGAAAGTGAAGAGGAACTAAAAAGCCTCTTGATGAAAGTGAAAGAGGAAAGTGAAAAAGTTGGCTTAAAGCTCAACATTCAGAATACGAAGATCATGGCATCTGGTCCCATCACTTCATGGGAAATAGATGGGGAAACAGTGGAAATAGTGTCAGACTTTATTTTGGGGGGCTCCAAAATCACTGCAGATGGTGACTGTAGCCATGAAATTAAAATATGCTTACTCTTTGGAAGAAAAGTTATGATCAACCTAGATAGCATATTCAGAAGCAGAGACATTACTTTGCCAACAAACATCCATCTACTCAAGGCTATGGTTTTTCAAGTAGTCATGTATGGATGTGAGAGTTGGACTGTGAAGAAAGCTGAGCACTGAAGAATTCATGCTTTTGAACTGTGGTGTTGGAGAAGACTCTTGAGAGTCCTTTGGACTGCAAGGAGATCCAACCAGCCCTTTCTGCTAGAGATCAGCCCTGGGTGTTCTTCAGGAGGAATGATGCTAAAGCTGAAACTCCAGTACTTTGGCCACCTCATGTGAAGAGTTGACTCATTGGAAAAGACTCTGATGCTGGGAAGGATTGGGGGCAGGAGGAAAAGGGGATGACATAGGATGAGACAGAATCAATGGATGTGGGTTTGAGTGAACTCCAGGAGTTGGTGATGGACAGGGAGGCCTGGCGTGCTGCAATTCACGGAGTTGCAAAGAGTAGAACACGACTGAGCGACTGAACTGAACTGAACTGAACTGAATGCGGTTGTTATTTAGCACAGCTCTGGCTGTGGTCAATTAGTAAACATAAAAGATGTATTTTAAATGGATTACCTTTCTAACAAAGAGATACTCCTAGGAAACTCCAAGCTCCCCAAGAATGTGAATCTAGGTCATTTGAGATGGTAGAATACACAATTGTTTTACTGTCAAAGATAAAAATCACAGCATCAAAAATCAAAATAATAGAATATGAGAAAAAGGACTAAAGGTAGTCGAAATAATATAGGAAACATCAGGTCTTGCCTAACAAAGAGAGCATGCATAGCCTCGTAATGCCATGAAGGGCATGGATGTTTTACCCTACTGCTGCACAAAAGTAGACTCAGTGAGCTCTAAAGAAAAGATGAATATTTGAATATGAGAAATGGGAGTGCTTCAGTTCACTCCTTTCTAAATAAGATGCCTTTCCCCTTCCTTTTACTTACCCATATCAAGAAGCAACGTAATGGTAGAGTGGATGAGCCTGAGCTTTTCAGTCAGGAAACATGGACATGAATTCCCCATGTATCAGTAGTGATCTTGTGCATGTTGGCAAATTAACAGTTCTAAGCCCCAGTCAGTGTTCTGATCTATCAAATAAAGAAAATAGTAATTCCTGCCAGCATGTAAAGTTAAGTTGTCATAAGGTATGAGATTTTGTCCACTGTGTACATATACAGTTTTGTTTTGTTCATTTTGTAAATTTAAACCATGCAACATGTCCACTCTTATTTCTGTTTTTGCTAGTTTCATGATACCTACCTCCTACTAGACTTCTGAAATGCTAAGACAAAGTCTTTCCTTTCTGCCTTGGCAAATAAATATTTAAATATCAATAAGCCACTTTGGTCAATACGCTAAAAGAAAGTTTGAATGATCTTTTTGTTTACTCCTGAGAAACTTTGAAATATTTGCCATATGGACAAATGATAAAAAAAAAATAAACAGGAAAAATTCAGGAAAAATATATTAGAGAAGTGTGTCAAGCAGTAGTTTCTGAAAATATCATGTTACCATTCTATGTTTTTTGATCACTATATTATTTGTCAGTCTTTTAATTTTAAAAATTGTTTTGGTTTTTTCTCATTGATAAATATTCATATTCCATACCAAATATTGTATTTATGTATTTATAGTTTGTATTAGATTCAGATATCAATCACTTTATGGGAAAACAAGAGATTTTTGCGGGGGAGGGGTTGGAAGAGGGTGGGGAATGATCCAGGGAAAATTCATTTTCTATTTTGATCTTTTATGGCCTCAAAAATTGCAAAATCATCCCTTATTACTTTACAGGTTTAATGTCTGAATACATGAAAAAATGAATGGAAACTTTAATGCGTTGAGTACATGTAAATTAGAATTTGTGAGTAAGCTTAGATTCAAGTCTCTGGATTAATTGTGTCACAACACTGGCAGAAAGTCATGGACATATGGAGAGCACATATTCTCCTGTTAAAACAATGAAATGTTCTTTTATCTTAAGGTGACTCTAATGGCTCACTTGTTGGGTGACAAGAATCATGAGCCGATTTTTGTAGCACTGGATTTCTAGTATTTTCTCTACACTCTCTGTAATCACTGACATGAACTTGAGAGACAGATAGGGCAGGAATTATGTGGTCTAGTCACTAAACAGAGTAGAGTTGGAGGAAAGTATGGATTCGGTGTCTTCTAACATAGATCATCAATCTTGACTATTGGCAAAGAGATTTTGTGTATTCAGATGAAGTGACATCAGAAAGAAGCTTACAAAATGCACTTCCTATGCAGAATTTGTGGCAAGAAGTAACTTCTTAAGACTTACTGACTGAAATTTTACCAATAACAGGTATGTGTTAAGAGTTAACTGAAGAGAAGAAAATATTCTCTTTACTCCATATTCAACAAATTATTAACAAAGATTGTATTTTCTGGTATGTGAAAAAAATATTTAGACAACTCTTAATTAAATGTCTTAAATTTCTTAACAGCTTAGTATCACAGACATGCAGAAGGTCTGCCCTTGTGGTAGAAAACTACTTCACACTGTCTTCACAGCATCTTAAATTTGAAAAAGAACGCAAGCCCATTTGCTTACTGTACTTCAGAACTATTGTTATTCTCTATAAATGTGTTTCATTGAATGCTAATGTCTGATAAGATACTTATAGGCAGGCCAGTATGTGGTTAAATGTTCAGAATTCATTATAAATTTCTATTTACTAATACTGCTTCAAAATCCCACTATATCCCACCAATAATCATTGCTTTGGGTTTTGAAGTGACTTACAATTTTTCCTTTCCTTTGTCTAAAAATGTATTGCTATAGTGGACAGGGGTTTCCCCTTGATACACCCTTATCCATCTCATTGTGGAGCCAACAAACTTATTGGGTCAAGTTGACCTTAGGTGGGCCATGAGAGTTATAAGTCATCACTACTGCCTTATCTCAACACCTCACTTTAGCTCAGGTAACTATCATCTCACGTCTGTGCTGTGCTCAGTCACTCAGTCATGTCTAATTCTATGTGGCCTCATGGACTGTAGCCTGCCAGGCTCCTCTGTCCATGGGGATTCTCCAGGTAAGAATATTGGTCTCGGTTGCCATGACCTCCTCCAGGGGATCTTCCCAACTCTGGGTTAAACTCAGGTCTCCTACATTGCAGGTGGATTCTTTATCATCTGATCTATCAGGGAAGCCCCATATCCTGTCTGTTTTCTTACAATCAATTATCTCCTAACTAACTATGCTCACTATTTTCTCTTTATCATTACTAGAATCCATTATCCAGCAGCCCAGATGATCTTCAAAAACATTGATTATACTATGGTGCTTTGTTGTTTCATTTAGACACAAAGCTCTACAACCTCATTACGTTGCTTTTTGAATTAAACCTAATATTTTCCCATGATTTACAAAGTCCCATTGTGATCCAATGTCTCATTACTTACCCAGACATCACATTTTACAACTGGATCATTTATCTCTTACCTTATCAGCTTCTTTTCCTCCCCTCAAGCAACTAAGCCTTTTTCTACATCCAAAAGTTTGCATTTATCCTTCTTTTACTTAGAAATTCCCTCCTATAACAGTTTATAGGCTAGTCCATCCTCATTTTCAGATATCAACATATGTAATTCTTTTAAGAGTAACATCACACACTAGTGTTGCTAAAGTAACCACTTCAAGGTATTCTGTTTCTTGTTAACCAGTTTATTTCCTGCAAAAAGCATAACATAAGAAATAATAATCTTGCATGTCTTTATTTTATTCTGTTAAATATCTCACCCAAGGGAACATGATCTTCATGAGAATGGGGTTAATTCTATTTTCATCACTGCTTTGAAATAAATATTTGAACAGTGGCTCATATAATGTAACATCCCACTACATATTTGTTAAATGATGAATAAATTAATTGAGCTTGAATATAGTATTTCATTATTATTATTATCAGTTATTAGCACTAAATAACAACTATCAATTTGCATACAATATGAGAAACATGGTGATGGAAGAGAGTGTTTAAATAACATGTTATACACATAAAATATTTTCCGTAGCATCATCAGAATAGCATTTGGCGTGGAAGGGTGAGACGATCACTTGCGCCACTTGGCTTCCCTGACTGCTCTAGCCTATAATAATGTCCACCTGTGAGCATTGCTGGCCTATGGTGAGTGTACAGCTCAGTTGACATTGGCACAAACTGTCTTGTGAAATCAAGAATAATAATTCAAATTACTCTTTCATGTGAGTAAGAAAAAGTGATACGTATATATTGACTCTCATAAGCTTATAGCCTCCCAGAAAGTGCAGAGAATAGATAGTGCTAATCACTAATTAGAAAACACCAATGGAATCTCTGCTTATTTATATATTTCTTTGATAAAAAAGGTGTTTACAATTTTCTTGGGGTCTTGCCCTCACTTCTTCCCATCATAGAACCCTCCAAGAAAAAGAACTTTAGTTTCTGAGTGTGTCCCTGAATCTTAATTTCCTTCTTTCCAGGCGTAGAAAGAAAAAAAACAATAATAAGGTAGAGAGGATAATTGAATTTTTCACTTGACAAATGTCTTTTAAATTACTCTAAACATTGTACTAGATTTTGGAGATAAAGCAGGGAACAGATAGATGAATTCTCTATTGGGATATCCATCACAGCCAGGAAATACAAAAGAAACAAGTTAACACATAAATGAGGTAAATGGACTTTGATGTATTTTGAAAGGATCCCTGTTGTTGAGCTGACACATAGGGGGCATCCAGACTTTTAATGAAGTAATCCCACGAGGAAGTCAAGTTGGCCTGTATAATAAAGACTAATCTAGAATGAGAAGAAAAGAAAATGTCTATGTTGACTGAGTTTGTGAACAAATTGAAGGGATCTGGTATTTAGGGTGACTGGCTTTGATAGGCTGCTGTGTTTGCGAGTTACATTGAGGACAAGAAGAGAATTATGTATTTTTAAGTTGTCCAGTGTAATGCTATAAATATAATATTTTGTCTCCAGAAACTGCCGTAAAGATTTAAATTTTTTGTTGTGTCATTGGTTGCCATAGTGATATTCTATCAATGTGGCACAGAGCCTAAACGGGCAACACTGAGCTTACGTTTGGTGTAGTGGCTGATAAGATATATCTGATAAATTGCTGATTCTTTCCTTGTTTGATTCCTCTGGCTTTACTGTGACTTAACTAAACATTATTCCCTATAGCTGAAAACTTGCTAAGGCATGTCATAGAATCTTTCTTCAGTCTTCCTTTGGCCTGCTGACTTTTTCTCCTTCCCTCTCCCCTTTTAAAACATTGCTCTTGCAATGAGTCAAGCAACAATTGGCAGGAACATTAAAATAATGACTGGAATTTCTTCATAGATTTTACTTTTGAATCTTTATTTAAATTAACAACTGTGGACAATTCTGAAAGAGATGGGAATAACAGACCACCTGACCTGCCTCTTGAGAAACCAATAGGCAGGTCAGGAAGCAACAGTTAGAAGTGTACATGGAACAACAGACTGGTTCCAAATAGGAAAAGGAGTACATCAAGGCTGTATATTGTCACCCTGCTTATTTAACTTACATCCAGAGTACATCATGAGAAATGCTGGGCTGGAAGAAGCACAGCTGGAATCAAGATTGCTGGGAGAAATATCAATAACCTCAGATATGCAGATGACATCACCCTTATGGCAGAAAGCGAAGAGGAACTAAAGAGCCTCTTGAGGAAAATGAAAGAGGAGAGAGAAAAACTTGGCTTAGAGCTCAACATTCAGAAAATGAAGATCATGGCAAATAGATGGGGAAACAGTGGAAACAGTGTCAGACTTTATTTTTTGGAGCTTCAAATGCACTGCAGATTGTGACTGCAGCCATGAAATTAAAAGACACTCCTTGGAAGGAAAGTTATGACCAACCTAGACAGCATATTCAAAAGCAGAGACACTACTTTGCCAACAAAGGTCCATCTAGTCAAGGCTATGGTTTTTCCAATGGTCAGGTATAGATGTGAGAGTTGGACTGTGAAGAAAGCTGAGCACTGAAGAATTGATGCTTTTGCCCTGTGGTGTTGGAGAAGACTCTTGAGAGTCCCTTGGTCTCCAAGGAGATCCAACCAGTCCAATCTAAAGGAAATCAATCCTAGTGTTCATTGGAAGGACTGATGTTAAAAAAGCTGAATGAAACTCCAATACTTTGGCCACCTCATGTGAAAAGTTGACTCATTGGAAAAGACTCTGATGCTGGGAAAGATTGGGGGCAGGAGGAGAAGGGGACGACAGAGGATCAGATGGCTGGATGGCATCACCTACTCGATGGACATGAGTTTGAGTAAACTCAGGAGTTGGTGATGGACAGGGAGGCCCGGCGTGTTGAGACTCATGGAGTTGCAAAGAGTAGAAAACGACTGAGAGACTGAACTGAACTGAACTGAGCATTCTCTCAGAGGTCCCATTACATTTCCTATAAATTGTGAAGTTTGTTATGATTTCCTAAAGCAAAGCTAAGTTAATAAGTCTATAATTTCCAAAGTTATCATTTTCTCCTTTTATTAAAATGAATGTATTATTGACCTTATTTCCTCTCTAGCTTGATAGTTTATGGGCTCATCAATATATCACATCAAGAAGATCTCAAAAGCCCTTCCTTTTCACAACTAAATATTTAGTTAGGGCTGACTATTAAAGCACAGTGTTCTCTATATAAATGTTCATGAGTGGGGTAGGGAGAAATATTGTAGGTACTGCACTGAAAACTTTACCTATATATAAATATATATATATATGAATTTATCTTTATAGCAACCCTATTTTACAGATGATGAAATGGATGCGTGGGAACATTCAGTTCAATTCAGTCACTCAGTCGTGTCTGACTCTTTGTGACCCCATGAACTGCAGCACGCCAGGCCTCCCTGTCCATCACCAACTCCTGGAGTCCACCCAAACCCATGTCCATTGAGTCACTGATGCCATCCAACCATCTCATCCTCTGTCGTCCCCTTCTCCTCCTGCCCTCAATCTTTCCCAGCATTAGGGTCTTTTCAAATGAGTCAATTCTCCTCATCAGATGGCCAAAGTATTGGAGTTTCAGCTTCAACGTCAGTCCCTCCAATGAACACCCAGGACTAATCTCCTTTAGGATGGACTGGTTGGATCTCCTTGCAGTCCAAGGGCCTCTCAAGAGTCTTCTCCAACACCACAGTTTAAAAGCATAAATTCTTCTGTGCTCAACTTTCTTTATAGTCCAACTGTCACATCCATACATGAACACTGGACAAACCATAGCCTTGACTAGACGGACAATTAGGCAATAATGAATTATCTATTAAGCACTAAATTAGTTTTTAAAAGGAAAGCTAGAAAATCCTAATTCTGAAGTAAGTGTATGACTATGAGAGGTGCAGCCACCATAGAAAACAATATGGATGTTCCTCAAGAAACTAAAAAAAGAGTTGTCATAATATGCCCATTCCTGGGCATATATCCAGACAAAACTATCATTCAAAAAGATACATTCACCCTATGTTGATAGTAACAATATTGAGAGCAGCAAAGTCATGGACACGATCTAAATGTTAATCAGTGAGTGAATAGATAGAGAAGCTGTGGTATACATTCAATGGAATGCTATTCAGCCATGAAAAAGAGTTACATAATGTCATTTGCAACAACACGGATGGACCTAAAGTTTTCATAGTAAGTGAAATTAGCACAACATGTTAAATCAAGTATACGTCAATAAAATTTTTAAAAAGACTATGAGACAAGTAAAAATGCTTTCCAGAACATGAGGAAATAAAGAAAAGAGTCATTAAATGCCAAGTTGCTAGATGAACTTGCAATTCAAGAAGCTGTGCTACTAGTTTTATTAAATGTTTTGTGCATTTATTCACTTCATAGATGTTCTTGGGCACTCGGCTGTTGGTTTGGCTCTCCAAACTAGGCACTGAGACACAGAGTTGAAAGCAGCAAGACTCTGCTCTCTTCAGTCTCAGGTCTACATGTGTAAATCCAGCATCAACAATTGCAGTTTCTTTCAGCAGAGTGAGCCTAGAAGAACTGCTGCATTTCCTGACTGCATGCAATTCAATATCATGTTATGGGTAAGCAATAGGATGCTGGGTGCTGTGTACCTCCCACAACTTCTAAAGGGAGATACTCAGGAACATAATAAGTTTCCAAAAGTACATGAAGCCAGTGATATTGATTCACCATAGTTCTTTTTGTTCTGTTAACAATGAATAAAAATAAATAAAATTTATAATAATTTTTTAAAAAAGAAAGCTAATTCATTCCCCAACCTCTCTCCTATTTTGAAAAACAAGTGTTGCTTTATTAATTGTGTTTAAATAAATATAACCTATTTTAATAGTTTGTTGTAATCAGCATCTCATAAAAAATATTAAGAGCCTAGTTTATACTTTAGATTACATTCAAATGTAGACTCTATAAACTCTTCCATGCTTCCTTTGGAAGTGTGTTAGTCAATCAGTTATGTTCAACTCTTTGCAACGCTATGGACTGCAGCCCACCAGACTCTTCTGTCCATGGGATTCTCCAGGCAAGAATACTGGAGTGGGTAGCCATGCCCTTCTCCAAGGGGTCTTCCCCACCAGAGACTGAACCCACGTCTCCTGAATTGCAGGCAGATATTTTACTGTCTGAGACACCAGTATGCGTGTATGTGTGTGTGCGTGATGTTTCATTATGGTTACCTCAAGAAATGTAGACTCTGTAAAGCCTTCCAGTGCTTCCTTTACTGTGTAACAATATGTCAGTAAATTATGTCAGTAAATGCACAGATGAGTGGCACAAGCACTATCTAAGTACTTGGTATAACGGTATTTAAGCAACGGATTTATCCTCATGTATCTGGTATTTTAAGCCATGTAGTCTCCAAGGCTTGTTTTCTTTATCTCTAAAATGAAAACATTTTTGACTGGACTATATTGGAGTTTTCTCTAAAAGTCTATTAAAGTTTCTACAATATCTAACTTTGATCCTACAAGCTTCAATTTGGGTCTGAGTTCATACTATTTTCTCAGTGGAAAGATAAGACAGCTTATTTTCCTTCAAAAATTAAAGTCTCAGGGGCAAAATGATGCATGTAATACTGTCTAGTATTCTGGATTGGGGAAGGTTTTATATTAATGAACATAAACTTTAATTATTTTTGTCATTAAAATATTTCTTTTCTTGAATGGAAGATAATTTTAAATTTTAAGAAGACAATAATGATTTTTCCATTGTATCTCTACAAAATCTTACCCTTAAATTTGAAATTATGCAAAAGCAATAATTTTCATGTTCCACATATAGATTTAGACTTTTTGTATTTCTAATGATTTTTTAAAATATGTAACAGAGGAGATCTAAATTAAGAACTGAAATTCCAGTTTCTTGTTTAAACATTTCTCCATAAAACTAGAAAAAACTTAGTCATTGTCCTAAGTAAACATGTAGGACACATCCCATTTCTAACCCAAATTGAACTTGCTATTAAGGTGTTTGCTATACCTGTTGCCTATTTCTTCTTTATTCTCCCCCTGAGATTTAATATCATCAGTTAATTGTAGTTGACTTTAAAGTTTTTGATTCTGGGATAGCAATATGTAAGTTAGATCAAAAGGAACATTTAAAACTAAAATTACTTGCTAAGTATAGCATCATTTTCAAAAAGATCTGTAGATAAAGCAAACATTAAAATCAACACAGAAAAATTAAAACTTGGAATATAAACAGAAACAAAGGGTCCTAACTGTATTTCACATGAATAATATAAATACACTGAAGGAAATTTTAAAAGAACTATGTAGCATTTGAACACAGTAGTTCATTTACAAAGCTTCCTGCTAAATGCATAGTAGTTGTAGGAAACTTTGTGAGCAAGTTTGTTTTTCTCAATATTTAGATTTCTCAGTGGTTAAATTTTCTGAAACACTCTCTGTATATTCTAGGACTGAGTAAATAAATAAATATACTGTGGATAAAGGAATCTGGTATTTCATTTTTGGAGAAAAGAATGACAGATGTGGAGAGAAAAGATAGAAAAAATTCTGTAACACTGAAATGAAGCTGAATTAGTTAAAATGATTTATAATTTTCAATATAAATAAGCGGGTATTTAAATTACAAACACACGTATACAGAGCATACAGTATCTTACGTAGTATTTATGTGTGTATGTATATGTATATATCCTTTTTGCCATCAAAATGTTATCTCTTAATTTTAAATTTCACTGATATACCTTGCCTGAATCATTACTACTATAAGGTCGAAAAAAATGGTGATTTTTCTAATTCTATAATTTTTTCTATCTTTATTATTGGCTAAATAGCATCTCAGTAAGCAAAGAAGGGCAATTATGTATATAGAGATAGGTTCTATAGCCTATCTCTTTTGAAAGAATAGAGAAACAACTACATCCTACCGACTCAATGGACATGAGTTTGAGCAGGCTCCGAGAGTTGCTGATGGACAGGGAAGGCTGGTGTGCTGCAGTCCAGGGGTCACAAAGAGTCAGACACAACTGAGTGACTGAACTGAACTGAACAATGAACACACCTGCTGCCCAGGTCTTGCTTTCTTTACACCATTCTCCCCTAAAAGTAACCAGGGCTCCATGAAGAAAGGATAATTCTGAGGTATAGCAGAAAGCTACAAGATGGAGCTCCAACTTCTTCTTGTGCCATGAAGAAAACATCATACTCAAAGAATGTGGAGGAAACTTTAAAAAGACATGATGCTCAATTGAAGCAACTTTCATTAGCTAAGACAGTTTTAGCACACATATATAATGATGCCAATGATTATAACCCATTGAAGAGAACAAAATATCATGAGTCTATGCTGATATATGCAAATAGATTAGTAAGTGGGGACAACTGTTTTAAATGCTCAAATGTCAACTAGACAACTAATAAATGTGGAAGGAATAATGAAAATATGGAATCAAATTTGTCAGTCTACAGAATAATTATACATTCAGGCAAAGATCATCAGTAAATATAAAAATTAGGGGATTAAAAATCTGATGAGATGTAGAATATTTATGGGCTTCTCTGGTGGCTCAGACAGTAAAGAATCTGCCTGCAATGCAGGATACTGGCGTCCAATCCCTGGGTAAGGAAGATCCCCTGGAGAAAGGAATGGCTACACTCTCCAGTATTCTTGCCTGAAGAATTCCATGGTCAGAGGAGTCTGGTGAGCTATAGTCCATGGGATATTTGCATGATGTCGAAGTGTCTCCCCCAGCAGTGACTCTTACTGGAGCAATCTGGCACAAACTAATTTAACCAAGTGATCAGAGTTAGCATGAACAATAATAGAACAGATCACATCATGCACCTTCTGATATGATGGCTGAAGTAGAACATAACAACACTTCCGTGGTTGATACTCTGACCAAAAATGTATAATCTGAATATAATCATGAGGATATAATATAGATTTGAATATAAATCCAAATTTAGGGTCAATCTGCCAAAAAAAAAATATGGCTTAAATCTTTAAAAATGTCAAGGTTCACCACTTTCAATAAAACACACAGACAAACAACAACAGGAAAAACAGGGCTCCTTGGAGAAATGATTGATTTTAGTGCTGGACCAGAAAATAGTCAAGATAAGTCTGGAGCTTCTTTTGCTTACAGAAAGTAAAGATGTGCTAAAATAAATAAATAACCCCAGACTCATAATGATACAGGTGTACAAGAGAAACATAAGAGCCAGTGAGGAGAGCTCCCAGTAGCCAAAAGTGGAAACATTTGAGCAATAAAATGAATAATGTAACATCAAATAATCAGTTCAGTCGCTCTATTAATGTAGCTCTGGATAATCAGTTCAGTTGTGTCTGACTCTTTGCAACCCTATGAACTGCAGCATGCCAGGCTTCTCTGTACATCACTGACTCCCAGAGTCTGCTCAGACTCACGTCCACTGAGTTAGTGATGCCATCCAACTATCTCATCCTCTGTTGTCCCCTTCTCCTCCTGCCTTCAATCTTTACCAGCATCAGGGTCTTTTTCAATGAGTCAGCTCTTCACATCAGGTAGCCAAGTATTGGGCTTCAGCTTGAACATCAGTCCTTCCAGTGAACATTCAGGACTGATTTCCTTTAGGATGGACTGGTTGCATCTCTTTGCAGTTCAAGGGATTCTCAAGAGCCTTCTCCAACACCACAGTTCAAAAGCATCAATTCTTCATCGCTCAGCTTTCTTTATAGTCCAACTCTCACATCCATACATGACTACTGGAAAAACCATAGCTTTAACTAGATGGACCTTCATCTGTAACGTCTCTACTTTTTGATATGCTGTCTAAGTACAGTAAAAGTAAATACTCATCAGTTTGTAGAAATATAAATAAATAAATTACTGAAAAAATAAGTATATAAATGAGTAAATGGGCAGGGGGGAGACAAATTTCTCCATAGCAGAACTTTAAATAATGCACGTAAATTCTGTTCCTCAGGGAGATGGAACATAACTTTTTGAAAAAATGTATTTATTTATTTGGCTGTGTCAAGTCTTAGTTGGGGTTTGAGGGATCTTTGCTGTGGTTTGAGGGACTCTCCAGCTGTGATCTGCAGGTTTCAGAGCACATAGGCTCTGCTGTTGCTGCTTGTGAGCTAAGTTGTGCCACTCAAGTGGGATTTCAGTTCCCCAAAGAGGAATTGAACCATGTCTCCTGCATTGCAAGGTGGATTCTTAACCACTGAACCACAAAATCCTGGAATATAAAATTCATATTAGTAATATATACCCTTGACATTACACAATAATGATAGTTTACCTCATGTTTCTCAAAAATAAAGAATAAATGAATAAAATAGCAACAAAGTTGGTGTTTGGATGGCATCACTGACTCAATGGACATGAGTTTGAGCAAGCCCTAGGATTTGGTGATGGACAGCAAGCCTGGCATGCTGTATTCCATGGGGTCACAAAGAGACAGACATGACTGAGAGACTGAACTGACCTGAATCACAAAGTGATCAGAAAAAAAAAAAAAGATAAAGTCAGAATGAAGGACTCTGCAAAATGAGACCATTACTTTCAAAACTATCAAGATCATCACAAGTACAAGATAGTCTGAGAAACTGTCATAATTTTGAGAAGCTAAAGGAGGCACATTGACTAAACATGTCCTGGGATGAAAAAAGATCATTTAACAAAAACAAAGGAAATCTTAATAAAGTATGGGCTTGTAATTAATCATATTGTATCAGTATTGGTTTACTGGCTTCCCAGGTGGCTCAGTGGTAAAGGATCTGCCTGCCAATGTAGGAGAGGCAAAAGACGTGGGTTGGATCCCTGAGTCAGGAAGATCCCTTCGAATAGGAAATAGTAACCCACTCAGGTACTCTTGCCTGGAGAATTCCATGGACAGAGGAGCTGGCTGGGCTATAGTACATGGAGTCAGAAAGAGTCAGACACGACTGAGCACACATACATTTTGGCTTTACTAGCTGTGACAAATGTATCATATTATATAAGATCTGAACAAAGAAGATTGGGTGCAGGGCAAATAAGAGTGATCTCTATCCTATCTTCACAACTTTTACAAATCTAAAATGGTACCAAAGATTTTTCAAAACATGCCGTTATCATGAAAGACAAGGAAAGTTTGAAGATGGTTCTAAGAATTAAAGATTTTAAAATTAAAAAAAAAAGAAAAAAAATAAAATATATCCCCCTCCTCAAAAAAATAAAAAATAAAAAAATAAAATAAAATAAAAGAGAGCCCAGAAAGGAGATTCCCTCTCCCCGTTCACTTTGTGAGTTTCCAGAAATAAGACAGCTGTATCAGAACCAAAAAGTGGACTCTCACCAGATACTGAGCATTTTAATCTGATACTTTAACCACCATACTGCATCATCTTCTTGTAAGTGTGGAAATCAAAGCCCAGGAGAGCTTTGGAAATGTGGGCAACATAATTTGTACCTCAATTGGCCTGTTTTTCCTCCTTTCTTTTCTTTGTTCCTCCCTCCCTTCCTGCCTCCCTCTCCCTCTCTCTTCTTTGGCCTTCCCTCCCTGGCAGGATTTGGTGATGATTGGAAAATCCTATCCAGAAAGAAAATTTATGAAATGAATATACTAAATCTAAAATAAAAAATAACCATCTCTGCCAAAGGATGTTAACAGAGCTCAGTGATTATTGCCATTTCAGTCCCACCAAAACAATGTTAGGAATAAAAACTGCAAAGTAAGCAAAGCAAAAAATAAAAATAAATGAAAATAAAAGCTTTGACTCTTCAAAAAAAAAAAGAATAAAGAGTAGTATATTGCTTGTTTATGGGTTCAACTCTCTAGCAGATATTCTGTTTTCTTTTGCAATAAGTAGGATAATTAGGACAGTTGGAAATTTGAATAATTTACTTAAAGCAAGTAACTTCCTTGGACTACTCTAAGATTTGAGGATGTAAACATATGAAGCAAACCCAAGAGCAGAGTCTTTCTACATGGCAATTTCTCACATACATTGCAATTATAAATAAAATACAAGTAACCCTAATTTGCTTTGTAAATGATTATCTCTAGAAAAATTTCTAACCGTCTAGCCTACTAACACTTTTCAGTTCATCAGTGTAGCTTAGATTATAGAGAACATTCTTTTTAATGTTATTGGTTGCTGGAGACCCTTTCTAGATCAAAAGTAAAGTTTTATTTAAGAAGCTATCTTGTGTCCACAGGATTTTCCTGAGTGGCAGTGGTGAAGTGAGAGGAAACTTTTCCATAACACAGAAGCTCCCCCCACCCCCACCTGATTCAGCTGCGGAGATGGGTTAGAAATATAATTTAACATAGTTAGTTTGATGGGAAAACAATTGTTGTTGTTTCTGAAAGCTATTTTCAGAGAACCATTATGTCTAGACATTGGAAAATATTAAGAGCATCAAACAATTTTGATGATGTACTGAAAGAAAAAAAAATGAGAGACGATAAAAATGACAAGCCACATGCCCTACACACACACACTGGCTAGCTCAGGAATAGGCCCAACTTCAGAAATGCACAGGAGAAAATCAGACTACATTTGAAATCAGTTCATGAAATAAAATTGCTGCCTCTGTAGTCTTCCCTATCAGCTTAAACTGTTAGAACTAAATGTGAAATTGCAATTTTCTTATAGAAAACTAAATGGAAAAGAGTAGGTTTTATAAGGGGAAGTAGATTAAACTTAGTTTCTTGCATCATGGGTATTCAAAAACGTTTAAAATGTTGGACAATACTACCCACTAAATATATTTCTCAAAATCTAAGAGGTCTTTCATTTCATTTCTAATCTTTTATATTGCTAATTGAAGGGGTGCCCTAGGTAATGCAGAAGTATTGCTCTGATGAAATGAATGTATATAATTATTATGGAGTTTCATAAGAGAGGCATATAATTATTTTCCTGAACAGAGTGCCCTTGAAGTAATTAACTGCTGATGGGAACAAAGGGAAGCCATCCTCCAGGTGAGCCCTAGACTCAACTCACCTCTGAATTCAGCCCTTCACATTCTCCTATTGAGAAACATACTTCTTAGCAGGTTCTCTCAGAATTCCATCACTATGGATAGTTGGTCTTTTTAACCTAGGAAAACTCTTTTTCATCAGAATACTCCCTTTACAAAGGACTCAATGAGAAAATATGGATTATATTTTAGCAAGAAATATTATCTTTAAATGTATGTGTTTTATATTTATAGGAGATTAAAACTGTAAATTAAGAATTTTGTAGTAAGTTGGATCAAAATTAAACAAAGTAAGCCTCCACTTTGGGTATCCTTGGGCAGTTTCTGCAAGCAAGTCTTTCTAGGAGGCCCATTCTTGTTTTCCCCCATGCCCAAGCAAAGCAAAACATTATCTTATTGTAGCAGCTCATGAAAAGGCAGTCTTCATAGGTGGTTAGGGTCACAGTGTTATCTCTGCCCAAAGAATATACAGTCTCATGCAGAATAGTCTGAAGGTAGAAAAGCCTACTGCAGAAATCTATTAAGTTTAAAAGTAAATGGGGGGCTAGACAAAACAATACTATAGACAAATGAAGAATATGACTAGTAATGCCAGTCCTGATCAAGAAGCATTTAGCTGACTATAGCTTTTATTCAAATGGAGTTTAAAAAAAAAAAAAAACTATGAAAATGAATATGGAAGACTAAGTCAAAACCACTCATTTAGCAACACTGATGAGACATATGTCAGAACCCCTTTTGCAGCCTTATTTTACACTGTTCCTCAGCTTACCTGATAAGGGAAACAAAATGTGGTAGACTACTGCAGATGGGCTCTGGCCATCATATTCTGCCCCATTTCTAACTGGAAATAATATTTTTTTTTTTAATCACTGTTTCCCAGACTGTGTCAGGAGTATGATTTTGGATATGAATGAAATCTACTAACTATATGCACTGACCTGAGGCAGTAGGGATGTGAGGCAAAAGCCTGTTTTTAGTAACTATCTTGTTGGGTGAGAAGGCTTATAAAGGACAGCAGAGGCACCTAGACTTAATTTTCCATGTTTTTATTCCTAGTTTTTATGGGTTTAAATGCAACCATGAAGCATACAGCTGAAGTAGCTGCATTACCCCTGATCTCTAGGTGGTAATTTCAATGCAATTCCCTTGAACATAGTAGGACAGACATGGCCCCTGATTTCTGTCTGACCAGGTCATCCAATGGTTTGGCAGGCCCATGATTCTCTGCATTGGTTCCCTTCCTTCCTATATTAATAAAACCTCAAGCCACATGAAGTCCTCACTAATTAACAAATTGCAACATACATATATATTTATATGTACTTATAAATATAAGTATTTATATATACTTATATATACTTATATATACTTATATATACTTATATATACTTATATAAGTTATATACTTATAAGTTCATTCAGTTCAGTTCAGTCGCTCAGTCATGTCTGACTCTTTACAATCCCATGAATTGCAGCACCTCAGGCCTCCCTGTCCATCACCATCTCCCAGAGTTCACTCAAACTCACGTCCATTGAGTCAGTGATGCCATCCAACCATCTCATCCTCTGCCATCCCCTTCTCCTCCTGCCCCCAATCCCTCCCAGCATCAGAGTCTTTTCCAATGAGCCACTCTTTGCATGAGGTGGCCAAAGTACTGGAATTTCAGCTTTAGCATCATTCTTTCCAAAGAAAACCCAGGGCTGATCTCCTTTAGAATGGACTGGTTGGATCTCCTGGCAGTCCAAGGGACTCTCAAGAGTGTTCTCCAACACCACATTTCAAAAGCATCAATTGTTCGGCACTCAGCTTTCTTCACAGTCCAACTCTCACATCCATACATGACCACTGGAAAAACCATAGCCTTGACTAGACGGACCTTTGGCAAAGTAATGTCTATGCTTTTGAATATGCTCTCTAGGTTGGTCATAACTTTCCTTCCAAGGAGTGAGCATCTTTTAATTTCATGGCTATATTTCCAAATAGGATTCTCTATAGCATTCCCTATGCAGAGTGAGTCGTAGGAATTCTTATAAAATTCCCTCTATTGCTGTGTACAGACCTGAGTGTTTAAAAGCCTTCAAATTACTGAAACCTGTAAATGTCCTTTTGGGGGACTCTTAACTGATTAGCACGGGTGGCTGCAACTGGCACGCTTAGTGCGATTGAGAGGCACTACCCCATGTCTGAGGTCAGGAGCAGAAGCCAGAAGGACCCCATGCCTGAGGGGCGGTGCCCAAGAGGAGTTATGCCATGTCCGAGGTCAGGGGCAGCGGCCAAGAGTGCCAGGCTGTGACGGCGCAGGAACGGCCGACAGGAGCTACCCCACTCCCAAGGCCAGGGGCTGCGGCCGGGAGGAGTTACCACATGTCTGCGGTCAGGGGCAGCAGCCGAGAAGAGCTACCCCACGTCCGAGGTTAGGGGTGGCAGCTGACGGGAGCTACCCGATGCCCAAGGCCAGGGGACGCAGCAGGGAGGAGCAAACCCACATCCAAGGAGCAGTGGCTGTGCGGGCGCAGGATGGCCTAGAAGAGCTATTCCAAGTTCAAGGTCAGGAGGGGCAGCAGTGAGGAGATACCCCTCGTCCAAGGTAAGGAGCAGCGGCTGCGCTTTGCTGGAGCTGCCGTGAAGAGATACCCACGCCCAAGGTAAGAGAAATCCAAGTAAGATGGTAGGTGTTGCAAGAGGGCATCAGAGGGCAGACACACTGAAACCATACTCACATAAAACTAGTCAATCTAATCACACTAGGACCACAGCCTTGTCTAACTCAATGAAACCAAGCCATGCCTGCGGGGCAACCCAAGACAGGCGGGTCATGATGGAGAGGGCTGACAGAATGTGGTCCACTGGAGAAGGGAATGGCAAACCACTTCAGTATTCTTGCCTTGAGAACCCCATGAACAGTATGAAAGGGAAAAATGATAGGATACTGAATGAGGAACTCCCCAGGTCATTAGGTGCCCAATATGCTACTGGAGATCAGTGGAGAAATAACTCTGGAAAGAATGAAAGGATGGAGCCAAAGCAAAAACCATATCCAGCTGTGGATGTGACTGGTGATAGAAGCAAGGTCCAATGCTGTAAAGAGCAATATGGCAGAGGAACCTGGAATGTCAGGTCCATGAATCAAGGCAAATTGGAAGTGGTCAAATAAGAGATGGCAAGGGTGAACATCGACATTCTAGGAATCAGCGAACTAAAATGGACTGGAATGGATGAATTTAACTCAGATGACCATTATATCTACTCCTGCAGGCAGGAATCCCTCAGAAAAAATGGAGCAGCCATCACGGTCAACGAAAGAGTCCAAAATGCAGTACTTGGATGCAGTCTCAACAACGGCAGAATGATCTCTGTTCATTTCCAAGGCAAACCATTCAATGTCACAGTAATCCAAGTCCATGCCCCAACCAGTAACACTGAAGAAGCTGAAGCTGAACAGTTCTATGAAGACTTACAAGACCTTTTAGAACTAACACTTGAAAAAGATGTCCTTTTCATTATAGGGGACTGGAATGCAAAAGTAGGAAGTCAAGAAACACCTGGAGTAACAGGCAAATTTGGCTTTGGAATACAGAATAAAGCAAGGCAAAGACTAATAGAGTTTTGCCAAGAAAGTGGACTGGTCATAGCAAACACCCTCTTCCAACAACACAAGAGAAGACTCTACACATGGACATCACCAGATGGTCAACACCATAATGAGATTGATTGTATTCTTTGCACCAAAGATGGAGAAGCTCTATACAGTCGACAATAACAAGACAAGGAGCTGATTGTGGCTCAGATCATGAACTCCTTACTGCCAAATTCAGACTTAAATTGAAGAAAGTAAGGAAAACCGCTGGACCATTAAGGTATGATCTAAATCAAATCCCTTATGATTATACAGTGAAAGTGAGACATAGATTTAAGGGACTAGATCTGATAGACAGAGTACCTGATGAATTATGGATGGAGGTTCATGACATTGTATAGGCGATAGGAATTAAGACCATCCCCATGGAAAAGAAATGCAAAAAAGCAAAATGGCTGTCTGGACAGGCCTTATAAATAGCTGTGGAAAGAAGAGAAGTGAAAAGCAAAGGAGAAAAGGAAAGATATTCCTATCTGAATGCAGAGTTCGAAAGAATAGCAAGAAGAGATAAGAAAGCCTTCTTCAGTGATCAATGCAAAGAAATAGAGGAAAACAACAGAATGGGAAAGACTAGAGATCTCTTCAAGAAAATTAGAGATACCAAGGGAACATTTCATGCAAAGATGGTCTCGATAAAGGATAGAAATGGTGGTATCGGCATAACCGAAGCAGAAGATATTAAGAAGAGGTGGCAAGAATACATAGAAGAACTGTACAAAAAAGATGTTCATGACCCAGATAATCATGATGGTGTGATCACTCATCTAGAGCCAGACATCCTGGAATGTGAAGTCAAGTGGGCCTTAGAAAACATCACTACAAACAAGCTAGTGGAGGTGATAGAATTCCAGTTGAGCTATTTCAAATCCGGAAAGATGATGCTGTGAAAGTGTTGCCCTCAATATGTCAGCAAACTTGGAAAACTCAGCAGTGGCCACAGAACTGGAAAAGGTCAGTTTTCATTCCAATCCCAAAGAAAGGCAATGCCAAAGAATGCTCAAACTACCACACAATTGCAGTCAGCTCACAGGCTAGTAAAGTAATGCTCAAAATTCTCCAAGCCAGGCTTCAGCAATATGTGAACCATGAACTCCCTGATGTTCAAGCTGGTTTTAGAAAAGGCAGAGGAACCAGAGATCAAATTGCTAATATCCACTGGATCATGGAAAAAGCAAGAGTTCCAGAAAAACATCTATTTCTGCTTTATTGACTATGCCAAAGCCTTTGACTATATGGATCACAATAAACTGGAAAATTCTGAAAGGGATAGGAATACGAGACCACCTAACCTGCCTCTTGAGAAATCTGTATGCAGGTCAGGAAGCAACAGTTAGAACTGAACATGGAACAACAGACTGGTTCTAAATAGGAAAAGGAGTACCTGAAGGCTATATATTGTCACCCTGCTTATTTAACTTACATGCAGAGTACATCATGAGAAACGCCTGGCTGGAAGAAGCACAAGCTGGAATCAAGATTGCCAGGAGAAATATCAATAACCTCAGATACGCAGATGACACCACCCTTATGGCAGAAAGTGAAGAGGAACTACAAACCCTCTTGATGAAAGTGAAAATAGTGATTGAAAAAGTTGGCTTAAAGCTCAACATTCAGAAAACAAAGATCATGGCCTCTGGTCCCATCACTTCATGGGAAACAGATGGGGAAACAGTGGAATCAGTGTCAGACTTTATTTTTGGAGGCTCCAAAATCACTGCAGATGGTGACTGCAGCCATGAAATTAGAAGACACTTATTCCTTGGAAGGAAATTATGACCTACCTAGATAGCATATTGAAAAGCAGAGACATTACTTTGCGAACTAAGGTCCATCTAGTCAAGGCTACGGTTTTTCCTGTGGTCATGTATGGATGTGAGATTTGGACTGTGAAGAAAGCTGAATGTCGAAGAATTGATGCTTTTGAACTGTGGTGCTGGAGAAGACTCTCGAGAGTCCCTTAGACTGCAAGGAGATCCGGCCAGTCCATTCTGAAGGAGATCAGCCCTGGGTGCTGTTTGGAAGGAATGATGCTAAAGCTGAAACTCCAGTACTTTGGCCAGTATTCATGCGAAGAGTTGACTCATCGAAAAAAACTCTGATGTTGGCGGGGATTGGGGACAGGAGGAGAAGGGGACGACAGAGAATGAGATGGCTGGATGGCATCACTGACTCGATGGATGTGAGTCTGAGTGAACTCAGGGATTTGGTGATGGACAGGGAGACATGGCGTGCTGCGATTCATGGGGTCGCAAAGAGTAGGACACGACTGAGCGACTGAACAGAACTGAACTGATTATTTCTCTGGGATGTAGAATGGGGAAAAAATAGACAAATGTTTTGTACTTTGTTAATCATACTTAATGCTGTTAGATGACTTCTTTGTTACAAACCCCTCTACGGAGAGGGAGAAGGGAGGGGTTTCAGAATGGGAAATGTGTATCCCTGTGGTGGATTCATGTTGATGTATGGCAAAACCAATACAATATTTTAAAGTAATGAACCTCAAATTAAAATTAAAAAATTTATATTTAATAAAAGAAAATATATGCACATCGAGGTTTCTAGGCTTTGTAAGAAAAACTAAAGAGATACCTTCTGAGTGTCGAAACAATATTTACAATGGATTCAAACACTAACTGACCAATATGAACAAGGTCATTACCAGCACATTTCATGTCTTTATGTGAATTGAAGAGGTGACACTCCCAGGACAAAAGCATATTTGAAATAGATGCATTCAGGATGTAAGAACAATAAGAGAACATACCTCTTCTTCTCTGCTGACAAAAATCTCACCAGGAATTTCAGCTACAATATGTCATCTTGATGACCTGCCCTTGTACAGGGCAAGCACTGCTGTTCATGATGGCCCTGTTCAAGTACCTAAAGCACTGCCTGGCAGTGCTTAAAATGATTATTGAATTATACCTTCTGTGAATCCAGCAAAGTAAGTATGGCAAAAAGGAGGTATCTTTTCATCTTCTTCACCTTGCCTTGAGGTCTGATGCATATTTAGGCAATTTTTGATATTTTCTCCAAAAACAGACTTGTCGGTGTCCTAGTGAAAAGGCCTACCTCCTTGAATGATAAATGCCATGTAAAAGACATGTAATACTATATATTTTTCCAGTTCTGATTTCTTTTGTATTTTCTTAAGAATCAAAATTGAATAATAAGGACTGAAGAGGACTTAGAGCATCTTCGCTTGAAAAGGTCATGTACTTTGACATACCTTGATTTTAGCGTGCTGTAATCAGGATTAAACATGGGAAATTTTATTTCCGTGATATACACTCCACTCATGTCAATACAGGTGTCTATATCTGTCTATATTTGTCATATTATTTATAGAATGCTAAGAAAGTGACATACTTTGCCCATGATAATATGAACAGGTCTACAGGAATAAATCTACTATCTCTCCTGATCCATTTAGCAGAACTAATCCACATGCTATCATGAGATGCAATTTCATGATCTTATGGTTTATATAGTTTTTGTCAAGATGTGAGATTACTCTTATCTTTGTATTCCTGTATGTAAAGATGTACTGTATTGTTTTTCATTAACTTCTTTAATGATTTTTTCTCTTTAATGAATTTCATCAACTTGATTATAATATGATCAATGTGGTTTCCTTTCTTTTTGCATTCATGCTCGCTAATTCATTTCAGTCATGTCCAATTTGGCAGCCCTTTGGACTGTAGCCCACCAGACTCCTCTGTCCATGAGATTCTCCAGGCAAGAATACCGGAGTAGATTGCTATGCCCTTCTGCAGGGGATCTTCCTGACCCAGAGATAGAACCCATGTCTCCTGCAGCTCTTTTATTATAGGCAGATTCTTTACTCCTGGATCACCAAGGAAGACTTCTCTCTCTCTCTCTTTTCCTTTTCTGGAAGTTGAAGAGCATTCTGGTTCTGTGAGTTTATAATTTTTACAAGAAATTTGAGACTACAATAGAAATCATTTCTTCAAATATTTTTTAGCATCTTCCATACTGGAAATCTAACTGCACATATTGTGCTACTTGTAAATGAGGTTCTGTTCATTTATTCTATTTCCTTCTTCCCCTCATCTTCTTTCTTCTGTTTAGGGCTTTATTTTTGCTGTTGTTGTTGCTTGTTTATATGTGTTTACTTGTTGCTATGTCTTGAAGGTCATTGGTATTCTTTTTGTCAGCATCCATTTTTCTCATAAGCAGTTCCAGTGTATTTTTTTTTCACTTTAGAGATTTAATTTTTCGGCTCTTGGAGTTTCATTTATTTCCTGTTATATATCTTTACTTCCTTCATTCAGTTTATATTTTCCTTTAAATTCATTATCACAATTATCATAGTTTTGTTTGTTTGTTTGTTTTAAGATTTTGCCTCTAATTCCAAGAGCTTTGACATTCCTGGATGTCTTTCTCTTGATTTAAATTCCTTCCATTTATAGCTCACATGTTTTTGTTTTTGTTTTTTTTTTCCTATGTAGTAAAATTTATTAAATTTTAGACACTGTCAAAGTTGTATTTTTAAGAGTCTGGATTTTGCAGCCTTTATTTAAAGAGTATTGAAGTTTATTGGAGCAGATTGTTACTTGCAGATTACCTTGAATGCTCTTCTGGCTTGTTTTTTAGTTTGTTAGGTCAGCTCCCTGTAGCCTTTATTTTAGGTCAAGTTGGGTCCTGCCACTAAGTTCATACCACTGCTGGTGGTGGTGGTTTAGTCCTTAAGTCGTGTCCTACTCTTGTGACCCCATGGACTGGGAACCTACCAGGCTCCTCTGTCCATGGAATTCTCCAGGCAAGAATACTGGAGTGGGTTGCCATGCCCTTCTCCAGTTCATACCACTACAGGATCTCTATCAGATTTTTTGGATATACAGTGATGTTTCTCCATTTTGACTGAGTAGACTTGAACAATTCCCAACGCTTGTGAGCAATATTTCAATACTGGTTCTTCTTGCATAAACAGCATAATTCAGTATGTAACAGTCTCATGATTTATGCAGATTACCCATCCTCTTTTTCTGTAGTCTCTCCATTCCAATATTTGTTCTCTAGATTTCAGCATTTTCAGCTGTCTACCTACCAGCAAGACCCCTGTGCTCTTCTTGTGTTTCTCCTCCCTGTAACACACTCGAGAAAGTGAATCATTGCATAAAACTGAACATTTGTAGCGTTCATTTCATCTTTTCCTCTCCAGAATTAAAATCTTGGGATGATTGTTGCCCAGTGCCTGTAAACAACTTTTTTTTTTTCTGTATATTTTTCTAGTTTTCTATATTCTTACAGTGAGATGACAAACCACTGTCAATCAATGTCCCATTCTTTGGTAAAGCACTCTCCACTGTTTTCCTCATAGGTTATGCTAAACTAGTGTTCTTATATTTAAATGTTCTTTTGTACTGTACCATTGCATTCCATGGACAATTAAACTTTATTATTGATTGAGCAGCTGAGTGCACTTGCATTTTCCAAAGTAAGCCATTTATTTGTCCATTCAGAGAATGGACAGCTTAGTCTCCAGAGGTTTAGATTTTGGCAAAAATAATTGTTAAATCAAAATGTTGATTATAGTTTTTCTTTTAAATGTTCAAAAGCAGTTAAAACATACTCTGAATATACTAGGCTTCACCGGACTCTAAGTCAAGACAAATCTATATTAAACTTTAATTTAGAAATCTTAGTAGCTACATGCTCTTATCACTCATTTAAGAAACCTTTGTCCTTAAAGATTTCCTTCAAGTACTTCTGGGAATCTCCACAGGGTGTTTTACACTAGTCTCCAATTGTTTCTGGTTCTTGTTCTCTTCTAGCCTTATGAGATGCAGTTTCTACATAGATAGAAATCTCTGCTGGTTTACTTCTGATAATAAAGGTATGCCTACTGTTTTATTTCAAGGAGGAGATTGAGACTGAGTAGCCATTAACTCACAGTTTTGGTTGCTTGGAATACAAAAGAGTCAGAGCTCTTTCTTGTAAAATAAGTTGCATTACTTTTGCTCCAGCTCTAGTCAGTACGGCTGCCTTAGAATCGTTCCAAGAGAGAACGTATTGTTCTTGTTGGCAAGTGTCTTACCACTCCTACATGGCCACCTCCGATTTTGGGAAAGATGTTTCAGATGAGCTGATGCTTGCTCAAGTGTATTTAGACTTCCCCATACTCTTGGCCAATCTTAACTTGAGATAGTACTCTTTTATCTCTCTGCACACTCAGGTATCAGGAGTCCTACAGCAGAATTGTTCAGTTTGATCCTGATACAAATGGAGCATTGGGCTTCCCTGGTGGCTCGGAGGTTAAAGTGTCTGTCTGCAATACGGGAGACCCAGGTTCGATCCCTGGGTCGGGAAGATCCCCTGGAGAAGGAAACGGCAACCCACTCCAGGATACTTGCCTGGAGAATCCCATGGACAGAGAAGCTTGTTGGGCTACAGTCCATGGGGTCCCAAAGAGTTGGACACAACTGAGTCACTTCACTTACTTACAAATGGAGAGCCTCTCAATTTATATTGGGCTGCTCTTTCTCTTTCCTGTAGTATAAACAATGAAAGTCACTCAGTCCTGTCCAACTCTTTGTGACCAGGCCAGAATACTGGAGTCAGTAGCTGTCCCCTTCTCCAGGAGATCTTTCCAACCCAGGGATTGAGCACAGCCTCAACTGGTAAAGAATCCTCCTGTAATGTGGAAGACCTGGGTCCAATCCCAGGGTTGGGAAGATCCCCTGGAGAAGGGAACGGCTACCCACTCTGGTATTCTGGCCTGGAGAATTCCATGGACTGTATTGTCTGTGGGGTCACAAAGAGTCAGACTCGACTGAGCAACTTTCACTTTCACAGTGTAAGCAGGGTACTTAAGTGTACTATAATAAAAGTGTGTTGGGCTGAATTCTGAAGTCATCCACTCTTGTTTCCCCAAAACACATACTCTTTCTGTGTTTCTTTCTTTTATTACTCTAAGCATTATCAGTCATCCATACAATCTGACTTTTGTAAGGGTTCTATTGCTTTGATATATGTGTGAACCTCAGGTACTAAAAGAATTGAAATCTTCCCCCCTAACTAATCTCAAGGGATTCCTTAGCCTTTTATCTCCACCCCTGTGTATCAACATTTCTTCTAAGGTTACCCATGGATTGTGTGTGCGTGTGTGTGTGTGTGTGAGTGTGTGTGTGCTCAGTCACTCAGTCTTGACCCCATGGACTGTAGCCCACCAGGCTCCTCTGTCCATGGGATTTTCCAGGCAAGAATACTGAGGTAGGTTACCATTTTCTTCTCCAGGGGATCTTCCCAATCTGGGGATCAAACCCGTGTCTCCTGTGTCTCCTTCATTGGCAGGCAGATTATTTACCACTGAGCCACAAGGGAAGCCCACCCATAGATTTGATCTGTTTTATTTCAGCTTAATAAGATACTCGATTCAATTCAGTTCAGTTGCTCAGTCGTGTCCGACTCTGTGACGCCATGAATCACAGCATGCCAGGCCTCCCTGTCCATCACCAACTCCCAGAATACACTCAAACTCATATCCATTGAGTCGGTGATGCCAACCAGCCATCTCATCCTCTGTCGTCCCTTTCTCCTCCTGCCCCCAATCCCTCCTAGCATCAGAGTCTTTTCCAAGTACTTTGAGGTGGCCAAAGTACTGGAGTTTCAGCTTTAGTATCATTCCTTCCAAAGAACAGCCAGGGCTGATCTCCTCTAGAATGGACTGGCTGGATTTCCTTGCAGTACAAGGGACTCACAAGAGTCTTCTCCAACACCACAGTTCAAAAGCAGCAATTCTTCGGTGCTCAGCCTTCTTCACAGTTCAACTCTCACATCCATACATGACTACTGGAAAAACAATAGCCTTGACTAGAAGGACCTTTGCTGGCAAAGTAATGTCTCTGCTTTTGAATATGCTATCTAGGTTGGTCATAACTTTTCTTCCAAGGAGTAAGCATCTTTTAATTTCATGGCTGCAGTCACCATCTGCAGTGATTTTGGAGCCCCCAAAAATAAAGTCTGATACTGTTTCCACTGTTTCCCCATCTATTTCCCATGAAGTAATGGGACCAGATGCCATGATCTTTGTTTTCTGAATGTTGAGCTTTAAGCCGGCTTTATCACTCTCCTCTTTCACTTTCATCAAGAGGCTTTTTAGTTCCTCTTCACTTTCTGCCATAAGGGTGGTGTCATCTGCATATCTGAGGTTATTGATATTTCTCCCAACAATCTTGATTTCAGCTTGTGCTTCTTCCAGTCCAGCGTTTCTCATGATGTACTCTGCATATAAATTAAATAAGCAGGGTGACAATATACATAATAATAAATGATTCTTAAATGTTGGAAAATCTTTTCAAAGCTAGTTAAAACTCAAAAACAAAAAAAAACTGCCTCTGGAGTTAATATGGCTATATCCTTTGACAGAAAACAATGAATCTAAATATAGCCTCAATTTATTGCCACATCATTCTTTGAATTCTAATGAATATCAGTGGTTTAAGAAAGTCATAGCCTACTTTGTATCAAACTATTTTTTTAAAAAAAGAAAAGCTGTTGGAATTTTGATACATGCATTCAAAACAATGAGCACCATTGATTATACCTGGTGTTCCATCACTAATAATCAGCAACAGATTGTCCAAGATGTACAGCTGCTGAGCTGGTGGCCTGGATTCCACCCAAGCACTACAGCTCTTTTAATCATGCTTTCCAATGCAGTGGCCCTTTTCCCAAGCAATTATATCAATACTGTTCAATTCTTCTTGGCAAATCTTAAATTTTGCTTTTTTTGCAAGCATGATTTTTCCCCCCTCTTAAGATTGATGGAAATATGTTAACGGTTTGTATTTAAGATATGAAATTTTTTTCATAACAAATTCATTATCTTGAACCACTTCCTTTTCAATCTTATTTTTAAACACAGCAAGTAAAATATTTCTAAGCACATACAGAGCAGCCACCTGTCAACATATATTGCAAAAAATGATAAATGCACTTGCAAGAACATCTCAAATCTTAGATAAGAAGATCTTGTGAAAACAAACAATAATTGCTTTTTTCCAGAGTAATAGTAAAACTATGTTTTCCGATTTAAAAATTATTTCAAAACTGATTTCACATTGTTAAGGATTTTACACATACTATTATCACATCAAATGTAAATTATTCAAATTGTTTTAAGTACAATTAGGGCATAGAATTTAGAGCTTCCCCTAATAGCTCTCAAAAATTGTCTTTAAGTATTCTGAACCTTTTTAAATTGAGTGTTCCTGAAATCCACATCAATGTATATGTGGCCACGTAATACCAGATTTTTTAGGAATATGCATACATTATTTAATCATAAATCATAACAAATGTTGCATTAATTTAGATGGTATTATAGGCCTTTCTATCAAGAATATATGTGAATGAGTTTTAAGTGTCAAGGAAAGATTTCTGTGTGTCCTGTCTGGCCTATTCTTTCAGATTATATCCACTTCTCATCATCCTGTTATATACTACAACACTGAAAATTATAGAAAACTGATAATACAGTAGACGGTGTTCATTCATAGAAATACAAACTGTTGCATGAAAGTTATGATAATATACTTGGATAATAACCAATTGGATAATAACTAATTGGATAATAACCAATTGGATAATAACTAATTGAATAATAACCAATTTAGCATCTAATAAGTACATTAGTATTCTTGAATTCCTACACATGTGTCTGTCCATTGCATTCTCCTTTGACCCAATTGTATCATATTACTTGTCCTCTGATCAATTAATGGAATCAAATAATGTTCTTGACAAGTATACATTCCTATGAGCTTGCCAGGTGGCACAGTGGTAAAGAATTGCCTGCTAATGCAGGAGACACAGGTTTGATCTCTGGGTCTGGATGATCCCCTGGAGGAGGAAATGGCAACCCCCTCCAGTGTTCTTGTCTGGAAAATTCTATGAATAGAGGAGCCTGGTGGCGACAGCTCATGGGGTCACAAAGAGTAGGATAGAACTGAGTAACTGAGTGCACACACTCACACACACACAAACACACATATACATTTATATTTGTATGAGAATGGTGATTTTATTATACTTTTAAAAATCACATTTTGACAACTTCTAGCATAATTTAAACATTTACTGAAGCTTGGCAGTTTTTTTGGTTGAGTGATTTCAGAAATTTTATATCAGATTATCTGTTATTTGTGCTGTCTTCATTTTATCTGGGTTTATGCTTTGTCATAATTTTCCTTTTAATGCAAGATTGGAAGCTAGAATATTGGTTTTTTTTTTTGGTCAGTTGGTTAATTAATATACATATTATCATAATACATATTAATTAACCATAAATATTATTGTATACTATCACTATTGTTGTTGTTAAGTCTCTTCAGTCGTGTCTGACTCTGTGTGATCCCATAGACTGCAGCCCATCAGGCTCCCCTGTCCCTGGGATTCTCCAGGCAAGAACACCAGAGTGGATTGCCATTTCCTTCTCCAATGCATGAAAGTGAAAAGTGAAAGTGAAGTCATGTCCAGCTCTTCACAACCCCATGGACTGAAGCCCACTAGGCTCCTCCGTCCATGGGATTTTCTAGGCCAGAGTACTGGTGTGGGGTGCCATCGCCTTCTCCGATACTATCACTATATGTTGTCTTCAATTTTTAAGAAAAATTGAAACGTCCATTCTATGTATACTCTTAGAACTAGAAAAGCATGTAAGGATGTAAGACTTAGAATTCATTCAAGTCTGTGCTGACTCAGCTTTAGAAAATATTATTTAAAAATGTACTGAATTTATCCATATTTTGAATTAAAATATGAAACCATTTAATTGTCTCTATTATCAGCAAAAAACTAAGTGTTGAAGACACAAATATGACTAGGTTTTGGTATCTGTCACAATGCATGAAATCTAGGACTAAATATTGATGATAAAAGTATTCTTCTTGGATTTAGTGTTACATAAACTGAACAGCTGATCTAATGAACAGTTACTGTTAGATAAGTTACAATTGTCACATCTTTTATGCAGAAGAGTTTCCAGTTAATAACACACAGTAGTCACTAATGACTCCAAAAGTAGTCTTACTGGCCATTTCGAAATAGATTTACTCTAAGTGCTCAAAATACATGGTTTGTTCAATTTAATCTATAATGTATTTAGCAACTACCATATTCCATGCACAGTGTTAGATAGTAAGATTTATGAGATTAATATGACATAAATTCTCCCTTTAGACAAGCAAATGTAAATGTTGTTAGTGAAGGAGAAAGAAGAAATATAAATAATTTAGTGCATGAAAATGCCATAGTAATTACAACAGTATTACAAACAAAGAATTAAGGTAGCAAAAACAGAAATTTAAGCCCATACTGTGCAAAAAATTTTTCACCCAGAAGGCAACTTCTGAACTGTGTCTTACAGAGGAGTCTGTTTCACCAGAATAAAAGGGAGATATGCATTCCAGGAAAAGACTCAATGTGTACTGTATAATGGATGCAAAAACAAGTAAATAAAACCCGGTTACATATGTAATGAAACATGACAAGGAGATATGGACAAATCTAAGTGTGAAACACATACAGGAAATTATACAGCTATCTAT